>NC_067283.1:46699965-56699965 GCF_020740795.1 Apus apus
ATTTTTCTGTCTTGTTAAACATAGTTACTGAAGCAGTCAATTTCTTAATCTTTCTCTTGAAAAAAAACAACTATGATGTACTGCACATAAAAATAGGATTTTCACTTCCTTTTAATAAGGTTACTCTCCTGCTGCTCATATTCATACCCTTTTTTGAGAAAGGGTATTTACCTCAGATTATGCACTACCTCAGAATATTGTGCTATAGAATAATAGAATGGTTTGGATTGGAACGGACCTTAGAGATCATCTAGTTCCAACCCCCTTGCAAGGGCAGGGACACTTCCCACTAGACCAGGTTGCTCAAAGCCCCATCCAACCTGAACACTTCCAAGGAGGGAGCAATATCTACAGCTGTATCATATATTAGCCATCTATTAGGCCATATATTAGATTATTAGGATATTATAATATAATAATTATATATTATATATAGGTATATCATATATTATGTATCTGGCTGTATCATAGATTGGTATGTACTGCTTAAACTTCCTGTAATGTTGTTTTCTATACAGATTAGCAGCACAAATGCTAATCTGATGTAATCACAAAAGAGGTACCTGCAATGTTATGATATGACCTGTAATGGATGCAAAGGGTTTCTAGCACTAACAGTACAGAATAGATATTAATCTATAGTTTTAGTCATTTGGTTCTATAAGCCAGGCTATTTTCTTCTATGGTTTGCTCTGCTGGTGCCATCAGAAAACCTGATTCTATAGAAATCAGCAAGAGTTTGCAATTAACTTGGACAGTCAGAGGACAGGCAGCACACTAGAACTTTTAAGTTCTGATTTTTCCCTCAAACTCTGATCAAGAGACATTTCAGTATGTCCTGTAGTATTTAATCTGCTTTCCATTTCTCTTTAGCTATAAAATCTGAAACTCCTTTGAATACTGCTCTTGCTGTGGATATCAATAGAGGAAGCAATGCTTCATCCCCTGTGTAGCCTATTTATTTCTAAAAAGTCCCAGCCTGCCAGGCTTTCCCTGCCCTTCTATGATGCTTTGCTAGTAACAGCCTATCACATATAATAAAGGAACATTGAGTGTTTCTTCAACCTGTGTGAGGTGGAGGTTCTGTGATTCCATTAATCTAGATCCTCTCTGACTGTAACATGGACTTACCCAAGCCCAGTACAAACTATAATTGGCTGGCTTGCTTTCATGTAACACAGTTAATTTTTCATTTGCTTGGAGTATGTCTTTAAAACACACAAAAATACTCACACACACACACAGTTTGTGATTGGTCAAAGGAATCTTTGTCCCAGTTCTGCCATGGTTGTATAGGTAAAGTTCTGTCTCAGTCCTTCTGGTAAAAGTGAGCTGTCTAAGCAAAAAAAACCCCAAACGGCAAAGAGATAGAGCTGACTGCTATCAGCTTCTGGTACCTGAAAGGATTAAAGGCTGCTTGGTAATGATGTGGTGACGAGCTTAAGAAGAAAACAGAGTTAAATACTTTTGGCAGCTGATTGGTTGTACTGACTGGAAGATACTAAGTGTACTGCATAGAGCAGTTCATGGATGGAGTTATCAAGGGTAATTGGCTCATCATCATATGCAAATTTTTCTTTGCAATTTAAAAAGCTATGAGTAACTTGTCTTTGCTTTGACATGTAGTGAAAGTACTTTTGACCTCTTTATCTACTTTGACCTGATCAGGATGAGGAGGATAGCAAATGTCACTCCATTCTACAAAAAGGGCAAGAAGGAAGACCTGGGTAACTATAGACCTGTCAGCTTCACCTCCCTGGAAAGGTGATGGAACAACTTGTTCTTGGCAGTCTCTAGGCATATCAAAGATGAGGAGGTCATTAAGAGCAGTCAATGTTGCTTTAGCAGGATAAAGTCATATTTGACCAACTTTACAGCCTTCTATGAAGAAGTAACTAGGTGGACAGATGATGGTACTGCAATAGATATGGTTTATCTTGATTTCAGTAAAGCATTTGACACTGTCTTCCACAGCATCCTCGTAGATAACCTGAGGAAGTATGGTCTTGATGGTCAGGTAGTGAGGTGGATCATGAGCTGGTTGAAAGAAAGAAGTCAGAGAGTTGTGGTCAATGGAACAAAATCTAGTTGGAGGTCTGTGACTAGTGGAGTCCCTCAGGGGTCAGTACTGGGACTGGTGCTATTCAATATTTTCATCTATGACCTGGATGAGGGAACAGAGTGTGCCCTCAGCAAGTTTGCGGGTGGCACTAAACTGGGATGAGTGGCTGACACACCAGAAGGCTGGGCTGCCATTCAGCGAGACCTAGACAGGCTGGAGAGTTGGGCAGGGAGAAACTTGATGAAATTCAACAAGGGCAAGTGTAGAGTCTTGCATCTGGGGAAGAACAACCCCATGTACCAGTACAGGTTGGGGGCTGACCGGCTGGAGAGCAGTGTAGGAGAGAGGGACCTGGGGGTCCTGGTGGACAGGAAGATGACCATGAGCCAGCAATGTGCCCTTGTGGCCAAGAAGGCCAATGGCATCCTGGGGTGTATTAGAAAGGGTGTGGTTAGCAGGTCAAGGAAGGTTCTCCTCCCCCTCTATTCTGCCTTGGTGAGGCCACGTCTGGAATATTGTGTCCAGTTCTGGGCCCCTCATTTCAGGAAGGACAGGGAACTGCTTGAAAGAGTCCAGCACAGAGCCACAAAGATGATGAAGGGAGTGGAACATCTCCCTTATGAGGAAAGGCTGAGGGAGCTGGGTCTCTTTAGCTTGGAGGAGACTGAGGGGCGACCTCCTCAATGTGTACAAATATGTAAAGGGTGAGTGTCAGGAGGATGGAGCCAAGGTTTTTTCAGTGATGTTTAGTGATAGGACAAGGGGCAATGGGTGCAAACTGGAACATAGAAGGTTTCACGTAAACATCAGAAAAAACTTTTTTACTGTGAGGGTGACAGAGCACTGGAACAGGCTGCCCAGAGAGGCTGTGGAGTCTCCTTCACTGGAGACATTCAGAACCCACCTGGACATGTTCCTGTGTGATGTGCTCTAGGTGATCCTGCTCTGGCAGGGAGGTTGGACTAGATGATCTTTCGAGGCCCCTTCTAACCCCTAAGATTCTGTGATTCACTTGCAGGATTTAGGGTGAATACCCCCACTTACAATAAATTGAGATCACCTCTACATTAATTGTTTATATGGTAATATCAAATACAAAGAAGACAAATAAAGACTTTTGCTGATTGCACAGCATGATCACTGCTTCCTGTGTCTGTGCTCATTAATGGAAAGCTAAAATTACAGCCATTTTCCCTGAAGTGTTTTACATAAAGCCCTCATGCTGACTTTGTAAGACTTGCACATTTGCCAATAAACAGCATGAGCAACTGTAACTATATTATGATTGTTTATGTTTCAATTTGGGGGCTTTTTTTTTTTTTCCCTGGGAACAATTATTTAAATTATTGATTAGAGAGCTAGTGATGAGTTAAAAGACAAAGGCACTGTACAGCAGATCAAATTTAAACACAAGATTAACCATATCCAGGAAGTTACCTTCATGTTCCTTTAGATGGCAGGGATACCACTAGTGTGTTTGTGCACTTCAAGATCTTTGAATATTGAAAGAATAGCAGATTGATTCTTTGTAGTGGTGAGAAATCTCATCTGTCTTTTGTTGGTTTCAGATCAAGATACTCATAATTTCTACAACATTTACCCTGTTTACGTTCATATGTCTAATGTCTAAAACAAATAAAAAATCTTCACCTTTTCTGCTGTTGAGCATCTCAGTGTTATGGAATTCATGTCACATATCATGACCTTGTAAACGTAATTTTCCAGATTATACCCTCACCCTAAACCAAACAAGAAATGTCTGTGTTTTATCAGAAATACCCACACAGTCATTTGTTAAAGAGTCTCTACTCCTACACCTGGAGGTACCTAATAAGAGTTAAAGGTTGTCATCCCTAGTGAGGGACAAAGTATACATTTTCTTTGTACAGGAGAAGACTACTGAAACTGAGGAATTTTATATCCAGTTCTAACTACCTGAGGAGGGTGTGGCCCTGTGGCCCCAAACTTTGTCGTTAATTGCCCATGCCTTGATCTTCTTCTCCCTTGTTCTCTCCTAGTGTGGTTTGTATCCCACCCCTGTTCTCCTCTTTCCCATCCCATCCTCTTTGCTTACCTAGTTCAGATTCTGTTCATTACACTTCCTATGCTAGATTAATTCTCATAGTCCAATCACTTAATATTTTCCTGCCAGAAGACCTCTGAAGTTAATTCCCATTGCCCTATTTTCAGCTTACTCGTTCAGCTCATTGTAGTCAGCTTCTCCACTTTTGTTCCTCATTTCATCTTTTCCACGTTCTTTAGTGTCTCAGTTCCTTGCAAGGACTCCCAGAGCTGTTGTCTCTACCTGACCTCTAGTTCATTCTCAATCTCCCCTTCTCTGAAGTCTGATGTCGGGCCTTTTGACCATACAGTCCAGGATCAATATTTCTTCTGCATCTGTTTCTCATGTCTTCTGTCTCCCTGTTATTTCTGTCCTGTCTTTTTTCCACAGGTCTGTTTTCAGGCAGTCCTCCTCACTTGTTCCTTCCCCATTCCCTCCTTCCCTTTTCTCTTAGATCACTGAAAAGGGAATGAGTTGTATGTTAGAACAGAAAGACCTCAGGGTCGTGAAGGCAGAGGTAGTGAAAGATTGAGAAGGCTTCTAGAAGATGGGCCAACACAGACAGACTGTTTGACTTTAGATACCAATTGTATTTATCCCAAGTATGCTTACTGCACTGTTACTATTTACTGAAAAAAACAAAATGGTCTGAACTAAAACTCCTTTACTTCTGGAATTTAGAGGTTCTTATGGGGTGAATCACTAATGAAGCTCAGGATTAGCCAGGCAGCAATTATGGCAGTGTGTGTTGGTTCAGGTGGGAGATTATTTTGCAGCTCTTTTTGGGAAGAAAGGAAGTGGCTGTTGTGATTCTTCCCCAAGACGTTCTTTGTGTTTGCATCCATCCTGTAGGTCCTGCGTATTTTTTAAAGGAACTGTAGCTGTAACATTTCTGTGATGGAGAGCTGGACAGCAAGGGCACAGGACAGAAATGTACATAGCAGCTGGGAACATGCTGGGAGAACATGCAGATTGTAACAGATGTTAAGGGAAAACTGAGAGACAGAGGGCTGGAAATTTACCCTTTTGGGTTTTCATAGTGCAAGTCTAATCTCAGTCAGAAGGTCATGGCTGCAGGCTAATCATTACTAATGCATACATCTTTCCAGAGCAGTTCTGCCCATTGGCAACTGCTGCTGCTTCTCTTCTTTTGGGGTTGTTTCCCCTGTGCCATTTCCTCTGCTCCTTGCAGTTCCAAGTTGCTCAAACCTTTCCTTTGTCCTTGCAATCTGTGATAGAGTGAAATAGTTTGGGATGAAGTCCACATTGGAGAGAATAAGGGAAATAGCAGTGACAGTAGCATCTCTGAGATTATGGAACTGTTTGCCCATAAAAAAGAGGGAATGCCTCTCACGACAGTATGAGAAATCATCGTAGAAGAAAATGCTACAGGGAATAAACAGTACTGCACCACTATCTGAATAGATTAGATCAAGACCTCCAATGACAATGATTTCAGGTATTAGTTTTCTTTCCTGTACTAGAAATGTGAATGCCAGTAGAGTATCTTCAAGAGATGTTGCTTACTAGAGAGGCAAGATGCAGCTTGCCAACTGAGGACTTCTGTCTCTCCTAGGGGTGTCTTACAGGTTGCTCTGGCAACTTGTGTGTTTAGGTTGACACAAAGGAAATATCCTCACACAGGTGCTGAGAGTTTGCTCTTCCCATTCAATCACCATTTCTGAGGCTCACAAAATTCCAAGGAAGTATCAGGAATTTGGTTGATTGCTGGCTGCCATTACGCCCAAAGCGTTCCCTCTTATCAAGTATCACTACACAATTGTGCCCTATCCACACTGCTGGAACAGAGCATTCCTGAGAACATGAGGTTATCTATCAGAAGCAGCAGCTCTAGCTCAGTTTGTTGTTTCCTCTATGATATAGTGCTGCACCTGTTGGCTTGTTCTTAAGGGACATGAAGAAATTATAAACTGTAATTTTTTACATCTCCATTACTAGAGGGATTATTAATGGAATAGTTTCTTGTAGTGTTCTCCCTCAGCTTATTTGATCATGCATCAGCCAGTGTCATTTGTCTTTTGGATGACAATTTTTGAATGAGCCTAGTGGGAAAGAGAAAAATATTCTCCAAACACTTTAATGGCCCGAAGAACTGTCAAGAGCAGTATTTATATTTCTGTATATGGATCACAGACATTTCCAAACTCTTAAAAAAAAAAAAAAGTGATGTGTAGCATTATGGTCTTCAATTGGTTCTCAGACTTGGGACTGAATTAAGGACATCAGAAGCTGAAAAGCACTTATTACTGCTATTTAAACTAAAAGGCTGTTATTTAGTGGGGGAAAATATATTATTTCACATTTTCTATGGCTCTTGTACAGAGGGAACATTGTAAAAAAGCAGTTTGTGCTTTTTAAAATTAAGTATTGGTATCCAACATAGTATGTGAGGGGGAAAAAAAGGTATTCACTTGTTTTATTTCAATGTTGCCAGAATGGTTTCATATTTTATTTGAAGACTGCCAAAACCTCCTCATAAGAGAGAAAAGTACTAAATTACCTAATTTTGAAGTAGGGATAAGTGGTGTCTTTGCCCAATTCTGTCTGCTTTCCTATGAAGTGTAAGGAAATTTTAACTTTCCTCAAGCAAAGGAGGTGATTCCTGGGCAAGAGCCCTAATTGACCAGAGAGTATAAAGCAGCTGTCCCATTCTCCAATGCAATCTGGACATGATTTGCATAATGATCTTGGGCAGCTGATAATTACCTCCTGAAAGTACATCCCTAAAAACCTTGTAAGTGGTGAATCTGGGGAATTGAGCCATAGTTCATATTTCCCCAAAGAAAAGAGAGTTTTAAATGCCAAAACTGACTGAAGTGAGTTAGTTTCCTCCCTCTTTTCCTTACACCCTTCCACTTCCACTAACAAACATTTGTCCTTTTCCAGTCAGCTCTGTTCTTCTCCCTGCAGTTACACAGCAGGTGCCTGGCTCTAGTCCTGACTTCTTCTCAGATTTGCTTGAGTATACTTATTTGATACATTGGCAAATGTTAGACATCAACACAAGTAATTTTGTTCTCCACTGCACAGGACAGAAAGATTTAAATTTTCACTCCTCTTTGAATGTCTTCACTGGTCTATGCATGTGTGATCAAATGAACAAATTGAAAGAGTTCTTTGCTAAATGAGTAGCCCAAAGTAATGTAGGATCTATGGATGCTCAGACTTTTGCTTAGTGCCACTGATGTCCTCTACATTCCCTGTTATCTGTGTGTCCTGTTGTATGTGACCATACACTAGAATAGGAATGATCTTTGAAGAATTTCCACCTCTATGAAAAACAAGTCCTTTAATGGTTACCAGATTGCACTTTTTAATTATTTAAGGAGTCTTTGAAGCTTAATCAAAATTAGGAGTGCTTTACAAGGAAAGTATACCTTTAATTATATTTTGTTTGCTTTTCTGATTTAAGTTCATTTTATTTTCTAATGTAAACACTACCTTTCCTTAACCTCCAGGTCTGGTATACTCACTGGAGATTGAATTCTCTGTTAACTTAGTAATTCTTACGGCCAGAGGACAGGATTGAGAAAAAACAGCAAATGACAGTGTTATTAAGTACTTGTTCTGTGAGAGTACCTAGAAAATACATTCTCAAATTCAAGGTCACAAAACTAGAATAATGAGTCATGTCACAACACCATGCATTAGGGGAAGATAGCCTTTCCCTTATCATTGCAAGGTTTTCAGGCTAGTCAAAATTATAGCAGTAGACTAATGCAGAAACTGCTGGGAATGATCTTTATATACTTGCCTGGTTCTTGTATTTGTTCCTGGATGTTCAAAGTTGGCCAGTGTTAATGACAGACTATTGGGCTCAGGCTTTCAACGAATCTGAAATGGCTGTTCTTGTATTCTTCTGGACAATTATTTTGCTGTGTGGTCAATCATTGAGGTTGGTTTTAAACTTCCCTTTGTCTTTTAAGTCAGTGAGTCCTGCAGTGCTTACACACATCATCTCTAGTGAAGAGAACAATTTTATCAACTGTCATGTTACTGTTCAGATGTTTATGAACTAGAGCTTATATATTGAAGGTGAAGAAGAGCTGAAGCTAGCTGAGAAAGATGTCAGAGAGACAGTCAGCAAAAAATGACAGTTTGCAGTGTAAGGCAGATAAATGTCAATGAATAATTCAAATGTAAATTAAGTTTTTTACCTCATGAAGCAATCATGAAGGAGGCCCACAATTTAGTTAGAATTTGCAAATATGGCAGCAGAAGATGGTAACCTGCTGTAGAATATCAGGCACAGAGTAGAGATGGTGAACAAGAGGCATGAAGACTGAACTGCTTTAAGTAGAAATTATTGCATGAATTGCAAAAGATGGAGAAGATGAGAGAATGTATATTGCAGATCTATTTAATGTCTCTTTTAAAGTACAAAATAGTGAGCATTCTGCCACTGGGAAGAAACTTACGTAGGAGAGTTTTTAGGGAGACCTATAGAAGAATCCAAGAGCTTGTACAGTGGCAAGGTTAGCTCTATGGCTGGAAAAAGAGTAATGACAGAAATGAGGCGTAGAATTTGGAAGTTGAAAAGGTGGTGATTCTTTTAAACTTCTGCACTCAGACATTAACGTCTGACAATTTACAGGCTTCACTCCACTGTCAAACCAGCAGAATCATCCATCATCCATCAGGGCAACATGAAACTTCAGCAGAGTTCAGCCCTGTGGTGTCCAGCTGATGTTGTGAATCAATCCTGTAGTATTATTAATGGCAGAGTGAAGGTATTTCATCCATTTCCTGAAGTCCTGAGTGTCAGGCTAGCTCCTTGTAAGGCTGGTTTCCCTCATCCTTGTGTCTGGAAGTTTGGACATCACCTGTAGCATGGGAGACTTTTTCTTTCTCACTCTTCCCAGATTTTTCTTGATTTATGTAACCACTGTGCCTCACAGCTACATACATTCCTTTGGTCTGCCTGGAGACAGATCTTACAATGAGAGACATACTTTTTAACACAGATGCATAACTCCCTAACTTGTATTGTTTTGTAAGAGCCAGTTAGATTTTAAGGATGCCAAGCATAAGCAAGAAGAGACCTGAAGCTGGAAGGATGCCTTAACTGCCTATCAGTTCATAATTACACTTTGATTTAGGTAGCCCTTCAGGAGATACTCTCACAACCATATAATGACTTTCCTTCATGATCTCCCTCACTGCTTATTCTCTGATCAGGATGTCAGCTTTCTTATGAGATCAGGGCACTGTCATCTAGAGTAATAATGCCTTGGATTCTTTTCTGTTTAAAATTACTTGCTTGTTCATTTATTTGCTTCTTTTCAGAGTAGCCTTGGTTGGTTTTGTTTGCTTTAAATTCATGTCTTTGAATACGAATAAATCATTTTGGCTTCTACAATGCTCAGGGTGTTCCTTTAGGAAAATAATTTGTTTCTCTCCTTAGTTAACTTGTTCTGTTAACATTAATTATTAATTTAATATTATGAACTGGTGATCTGGAGGATGATGTCAAACTGAAAGGTTACCCTCTTAGATAGTAATGATCTCATTGGCCCTTTTAATATTGTGTTATAGAAGGTATAAGTGGTTATTCTGTTGCATTAGCAGCCCAGGGATCTGCTCCATTACCACAGGGACCACCTTTCTTTTTCCTGAGGCGGTCAAGGAGGGGCAAAGCAAGCAGAAGAAATCAACGAGAAGAACTTAGCAGAAATTCGCAACATTCAAATGGAAGTTTCCTGCCTGAATGAAATTAATTTCTGAATGAGATTTTTTTGATAACCAGTGGCAATTAAAATCAATGACTCAGTGCTTGCCTTGACGTTCAGTAGAGTATGGTAATTCAACTGTAACCCACTTGGATGGTAACAGGATGAGAGGAGAGGAGATGAGAAAAACACAACAGTGTTTTGCTCCTACTGGTATAGAAAGCCTAGAAAGCAAGGAGCTGTGATTGCTTTGAAAGAGGAAACTAGAGGAGTTGCTGAAAAACTTTCCTAAGTGAAACGTCATCAAATGATACCACATGTGACAAGTAAAAGAAAAAGCCCAGCAGGAAAATGATATAAAGGAGGAGTGAAAAGAACCTGATTTTCAAAGTTGCTGTTCAGCTTGTAAAACAAGAACCCACCACAGATTGCATCCTGTTCTTTCTTCTTGCTTTGTGCAATATCTAGTATCAACAGGTGCTTCACAGCTCAGTGAAGGGGAAAGAATCCTAAAATCAGCTTATTTTATGGGATTGAAAGCTCTGGGCATTTTGAATGCAGGTAGACTGAGAGTTAACTGTTTTGAAGAACACTTTATAGAAAGTTAGAGGGAAGTGAAAAGATAAATGGGCTATATTTTTAAAGCTTTAGAAACATTGATCATTTTTTATAGGAGCAAGTCCAATAATTATAATGTTTGTGTGTCCTGTTATTTCTTATTTTCTCCTGTACAGATTTCACACCAGTATGGCCTACAACAGGATAGCTGTATTAACATTACAAGGAATTCTATGGAAGTGTTTGGACATTTGAAATTAAAAACTGCCTTCTGCAGTTGCCTAGGGCTATGAAATTTGCTTCAGGTATCACATCAGGAAAGTGAAAAGCAGAGAAGCTCTGTGGCTGTTCAGAGAATTTGGAGCTGATAACTCTTAATACCGCTTGGTTGAAATCCATTGTGGTTCAAACAAGTTTAATATTCTTCAAGCTGCTGTTTCTTGATGAGTGGGGAGTAGAATACACATCTTTACTACCTATAAATGTGACTCTGACCTGTTCCTGTAACAATCATTAATAATTGGAGCATGTCCATTGAGCTAAATCAGGCTTTGCAATGAGACTGCTGATCTTAGAAAAACCTCAGAGTAAAGAGGCATTAGCAAAATGCTCCCTCCTCCCACCTCTGGAAGAGAAGGAAAAACTTATCTGTAACCAGACAAAATCATAATGAAAATAGCAACAAACTGAGTTGTGATTTTTGCAGATGGTTTTAAAATGATGAGATGGTAAGCTCTCTGTCATGATTCTGTCAATGTGGAATGCAAATCAAAATTCAGTGCCCCCATAGGGGAGGACAGTGTGACCTGACAAACCGTTAGGCTGGTGGTATTCAATTTGCGCTAAGGTACAGATGAGGAAACACTATTTCAGGTAGGAATCCAGGCAGTATGTTTCAGTTAGCATCCTCAAGGCCTACAAATCCACTTCTAAGTTGGTGGAAAATGACCTACCAATTTATTGATGCTGTTAATCATAGCTGTGTTAAATATAACACGACCCAAAAAGAATATTTTCGGCTGCCAATGTCATCAAGTGGTGTAACTTCCTCTGGATGCACTTTGTAGAGTGTAATGAAAAGAAATTGGACTTCTACAATTTCAGCTTCCTTCTTCTATGTGCTCCTGCAGATCACCTCTTGATGAGACTTCTGGTGAGGGAAAGGCAGGCTGTGTTTCCATTTTTGCAGCAGGGCAACTGTGCTTAGCAGCAGTCTTCATGTTCTTTTTCTTCCCACTCTCTGATGAACTGCTACCCAGTGCATCACTGCAACAGTACCATAATGTGGGTATGAGGCAGACACTGTAGGCAAAAAAGCCCGAGGGGAGACACAGTTAAAGATAAATGTGTCTTTTATAAGTCAGAATATGCTGATTGGCCTTATGGTTTGTTCATTCTTCACACTCCGCAAGGTAATTACAGAAATTGGCTTGGGGTGACAGTGGGATTGGAATTCCAACTTAATTTACAGTTTGTTTTTTGAAAAATTCAGTAATAGTTTTAGAGGTGATTTACCAAAATCCTCTATCCATCTGCGTTTGGGCCACCTATCAAATTAATTAAATGTAATTTTCAGTTGACTTGCAAGGGGGAACTCCAGCTCCAGACAACTGTCCTCTGTGTAAAATTGCTGGGAAATTAATGATGCAAGTTCCTCTAAACAATATTAATAATAACACGTATGCAAATGATCTAACATTTTAATAAAACCCCCAAGATTTTTCTCAGTCATTAATTTGAGGAATGAGTGAAAGCTGGGCCTATGTAAAAGCCTTCAATAGAGGGTATCAGCAGCCCTCTAGAACTAGCCAAGTAATATAAATAAAACAATAATGTCCATAAGTATAATGTAAACAACAAGTTATAAAATAAACCCAAATAAATAGAAAGTAAGCCTTTCTGTTACTACTAATGCTGCTTCTTCCATGGATAAACATGAGGAAAAAGCTGTAAATTGTTTCAAATGCAATCCCAACAACTTCTGGGACACATGAAAGCACAGTGCTTCAGGAAAACATGCTAAGAGGGAATCTAATATTTGCAGTAGAAAAGGTAAGGAGAGCATGGAAAATAAAGAGTAGCTATCAACTTTCTACTTTTGGCAGGCTTCTCAGAGGAAAATGACATGTTTAATATGCAGGCCAACTCTTTGCTGGCTCCCCAAGCAATTAGAAGAATCTCAAAGTCCAAAATATTAACCTCTGTAATTAAAATAGCATAATTAAATCAATGGATATATTCTGATGTGCTGTAGCTCTGTCTGGCCCTGTGTCTTGAATGCCACAACCAGGCTTTAGTTTCCTTTATGGAAGCAGAGATATAGTGACATGGGAAGAATGCACGTCCAATGTGCAGCTGTGGTCTTCCTGTTGTGACCTTAGGAAATCTTTTGGATGAAAAGACAGGACGTGTTCCCTGGGGACTGGCATTGTCTTCAATTGATTTACTACTTGTACAAAGATCAGATTCCTTTATATTATTGCTCCTCAATTTTAAATTAAGAAATCACCTCCTATGTACTTATTGTTAAATGATCTGTCTTTTGCACTCATTTCACAGATCTCCTATACTCTACTTGCCAGCCAAAAATGTACATGTAGTATTAAACAAATGTTTTATAGGAAACAAATTACTAGATATCGAAGCTTGACTCAATTCTCTCTTTGGTACTTAGTATAGAGGTAGTGAGGGGCCTTCAGGACTTCTGCATTTCCTCATGCACTGTTCCAATTTCAGGATTTTCCTATATAGCAGACCTAATTAAAAAATAATAGGCAGGGAAGTAAGTAAGCTCACCTTTTACAAAAGTATTATTAAATAAACTCAATGTGTACTCCAGTTCTCCATTCCAAATGTAATGTTTTATCACTTACGATTCACAACTACTGAAGCAGAAGAAGAATTCTAGCAGCACCTTTCTGATCTATTGCTCCTCTGTAGAGCTAAAAATTTAATGTGACAGTACCTTCACTTTATAACTACAAAAAAGACAGCTATGAGGCAACATCTCTAGTCAGATGGAGTGAGTCAGTGGCAGAGCTTAGAAAAGATTCCACAGTATCTGGTTCCGATTGAGTTGTGTCATTTCACAGCCTGGCTTCTCTTGGTTATGAGGCGTCATTAGGTGATTAGAGTGTAAATTACCAGGTTTCATTATTTTAATTTTTCCTTTGTCTTGCTGCAGCACCTAAAACCACCATCCTGAGTAAGCATCTATTATACTGGGGACTGTCTAAGTCATTCATATAAAGGCAGTTTTTATTTAGAACTTGCAAGTTAGCATCCTTATCCTGTATCAGATGACATGCTCTTTCATAACTAATATGGAGTAAAAAACCTCTGTGACATTTTTGTCTTATTTTGCATGTAAGGCCCAAACTCAGCTTCACAAAAAAGCTGTTCTCAAGGCTCTCTACAGCTATGAGGTACATTATGGGAAACCAAATTCTTGTGAAGCCTACCTTCATTTTCCTTCCACATTGGACAAAAACTCAGCATTTTGCAGGCAGTTCTACCACACAATTAAAAAGCTACATAAGATTAACATTTTTTTAAATAGCCAAACTTTGTTGATTTGCTATTAAATTCTGCATTATTGAAGCATATAAGCACATCTTGAAAACAGCAATACATGCATGAAAATAGGATTTATGTATTCAAAACTATCAGATATAGGGACTTACTCCACCGGCAGTGCTGATGTAACCATCCAGTGGCTTTCTCCTAGATGGTTGCCAGTTTGACCTGCTCATTTAGGTGAAAACTTAGCCCTCTGCAATGCTATACTCTTTATTCTGGTTTTGTAAGGTAGCTTTGGATTCATTTGCATAGATGTAAAAAAACCCATTGCTTTTAAAATTTATCTATCTCATCTTCATCATTTAGCAGAAAAAAACCTGCATGAAAACGTATTTCTCTCCTCAGTGAACTGCTGCTTCAGAGAGCAAGACAGGTCAGTTACCCAGGGCAATGCTATGGTTGAAGCTATTGCTATAGAACTAACTAAATTGTTGGCAGCCCTTTTGCTTTAATTCATAACCCTTGTTTCTGTAGTATTTTTAGCTCATTTCATTTCTCTATTTAGATGTGTTTGTGAAAATGGAGATTTAATGTGATAAACTTCAGAAACTGTACCGTCATCTGCCTGATATAAATCAGTTGCCAGGGAGTTTCAAATCTGTTACTGACCTTCAGTCTAATTGCAGCTGTCAGGCTTCTGATCCTTGGACAGTGCTTGGAGGAGGATTTTAATTCTATTATGTTTCTTCCCTCTGTGTTCAGTTTTGTCTTTTCTTGGAGCTTACAAAAAAATGCTATGAAAGTGAAAATGGGGACCTGTTTTTGGTTCTGCGTATTATGGGAGCCAATAGTGGTGAAGAAAACCAGTGCCTCCATGATTTCTTCAATCTGTGATGAGAACACTTTTTGAGCAAGCAAAAGCCCTACACACTCTTAAATAAGAGCGAAGGCCAAACAGTGCAACTCTGCAGAGTGGGCAGTGTGACCTACTGGTCAGACTGCAAAGGTTTGTTTGTCCACATCTATATGGGGAAAGCAGGTCACCTCCTCCCCTCTGAGGATGTCAGGAAACATTATGACTAATAACCTCCAAGTCTGAAACTTGTGCGGGATGAAGAATGTCAGCAATACTTTCTGCACTTAGCCACCAGCTCCTCTTCAGTCTGTAGTACTTCTGTTAGATAGACAGCTGGACACAGCTTAACAAAATCCCTAGATCCCTTAGTAAATGAATCCAATGGACAGTTCTGATCAGAGCTCCTAAATTCTGCTCTGTGACATCAATTTGCAACCAGTAGATCTCGTTATTTATATATTTATATATTCCTGACACTGATCTACATTCAAAAATCTCTTTCATAAGTAGGTAGTTTAGACCATGGTATCATCATCTTTTTATGTTCCAACTGAGATTTTAAAGCTGTATTTTTCTGCACTTCTTCATTGCTAGTCAATTTTCCACCACCAGCACAGCTACTGTTGAACCTCTAGAAATATTAACACTAATAATATTTCACACTTTTAAATAAAAAATCAAGTGCATAAAACCACTTAGACTATACTTTAGCTGTCCAACTGCTTTTCCACTGTCTCTAGCCAGCAACTTGCAAAAAGATTGAGAAAGAAAAATACCTGCTGTGTTTGGTTCTGTTCCCAGATCTTGCAAGTAAGAGTAAGGTTCCTGGGAAGGTGCTTTACTGCAAATTAAACAGATGAAGATACCCTTCATTCTGTGCTGTCTACTTCTAATTCAGCTGTGTGCATCTTGCTTTATCTTTGCCTGACTCCATACTTGCACGGTGCCACTGTGAAATAGAAATTTGGTTTATTTGCCTTAGACTTTCACAAATCACAGTGAATTCTGCACAAACTAGGGAAATGGTAAGAAGGATATATTTGACGCAGGAATAAAGCTGTTATCTGGTTTCTCCTCCTTTTCTTCATCTCTTAATTTTAGGTATGGCTCAAAGCTTTACAGATGCAAAAGTTCCTTATTGATACTGCAGTAAAGGTTAATTCAGTTAATGCATTGAGTTAGCCAACCTTTGTTTGGTTTGGTTCTACGTGTACAGTATGCAGCACTCAGAGCCACGCATGCATCCCCTGCAGTGATCACTGAATGAGGCAGCAATGGGAAACTCAGAGATTAAAGACCTTTTTCCAGGTTGAACCCACTCATGTCACAATCACAGCAGGACAGCAGGCAGTTTGGATTGTGGGTGCAGGAGGTGCAGTCGTGACTGTCGCAGATGAGGGAGGTGTGGAGTGCACTGCATGAATGGGTTGTGCAGAATACCTGGGAGGGCAACCTACAAGAAGCAACAGTATGGAACTAGGTGGAGATGGTGCTCTGACATGGCAGAAGATGATGGCTGGTAGAAGATGAACTGTATGGCTGTGATTCACATGACTGTTTCCACTTAGCTCTAGCTGTTTTCAATGATGAAAGGTATCTTATCTCTCTTCATGTCAGATAGATCTCAGCTTAACAATTGATTTTTCCATGCAGTCAGGGCTATAATGTCTCAGAGTAATAGGGAATTGATCATAACTAGGAAATATCAGTTCAAAGATCAGCTGCTAAAAGATGTAAGCAATTAAGAAATGTATTACACTGAGGGAGGCTGGCTGGTCAGCTGGCGTAGTTCCATTCAGGACCTGTGCTAAATGATACCCCACAAAGATCTGGCTCAAGATACTTAAGCTATCATTGTAAGCATCAGCTTGCCAGCATGTCTGATTTATCACTGTGTAAGATCTTTAGAAAATTATTCTTTAAAAATATGCTTTGGGAGCTACCTGCTCATCCTGAAATGAGAAGGCTGCTTCTCTTGACTAGACCATTAGAGAAATGCTTGTCATATGATCTTAGAAATCAAAAGTTATGGTAGCTGAGATGAAAATAGTAGAAGTATATAAGAATGTATATGAAGGAGAGATGTAAAACCCACATGAGAATGAGTCTTGCTGGCAGCCTAATATCCAGGAGGACACCCAGGAAATGTCATGCTGGATGTGGCTCTTCTACAGCAAGATTAAGACTAAATGGCTGGAGGGTGCTCTTTTATCATAGCTTATCAGAAAGCCTCTGGCTATAGCAGTGGGTCAAATGCAACTTTCTGGAAAAGGCCATGTTGTGTTACTGTTCAGCAAAGATGTGTTCTCTTCAATGATGCATGTTGAAGGAAGGGCAAAACTGAGTGATACATTTAATAATGCACAGCCTCTTGCACTCACATTGTTTAAAGTTCTCTTGTCCTGCAGCTGACATTGGTGGTGGTAGAGATTTTAATGTTGTTCTCTGGACTGTGTTAAAGAGGATCCAAGAGTCCTTGCTGACCACAGATCTCTATTGCTACAAAAGTAAATGGTGATGGAGAAGGTTTCCCAAGGCCTTAGCTGAGTCATCTGAAAGCAACCTTCAGAGCTGTCTCTGCATCTTCTCACTCTCTGCACCGCCAAGCACTTTCAGATACTACACAACAACCAGAGAACTAGAGGGATAAAAAAATTGTTAGATAATTGACCTAAAACATTAGTAGTTAATGCATGACTTAATAATGTACTTGGTGACTAGGAGCAAGTAAAGTACAGTATTTTGGAACATTTTTCCTTCAACATTGTTGATGACCCAAAGAAGGCAAGTCAAGTTTGTGGATAAGCCGAGTTGGGGGAACCAATCATACGGTGGGCAACAGAGCTGCCATCTAAAGGGTGCTAGACAGATTTGGGGATTTGGCAGACAAACTATGTAAAATCAACAAGGAAAACTACAAAATCTGGCACCTGGGTAGGAATAATTCCTTGCAGCAATACAAGAAGGGAGCTGACGGCTGGGGAGTAGCTCTGCTGAAAAGACCATGGGGTCTTGTTAGGCAGTGAACTGAGTGTGGGCCTCCAGTGTGTCCTGGCAGCAAAGGTGGCCAACAGCATCCTGGGCTGTATGAACAGCAGCACAACCAGTATGTCAACAAAAGGGATTATCCTCCTCGACACACCATTTGTTGTACACATCCAGAGTACTGTGTCCAGTTTTGAGATTCCCAGCACAATGATCAACTGGAGCAAGTTCAGTGAAGGGCCATTAAGATAGTCGGGAGTGAGAGCACAGGCCCTCTGAGGAGAGACTGAGGCAACTACATTTTTTGGGCCTTAAGAGGTGAATTTGGGTGAACCTGACAGCAGCTTGCCATTACTGACGAGTTCATCCAGCAGATGGAGCTAGGCCCTTCACAGGGCTGCATGGTGGGTGAAAAAGGACACAGATTGAAACGAGAATTTAGAGCTCTATATAAGGTAAAACTTTCAGTATAAGGACAGAGGCTGTGCACTCTTCCTCTCACTCTTTAGCAATTTTCAAGACCCAGATGGATGAAGCAACATTTAACTTGGCCTGATCTCATGGCTGACTCTATTTTGAGGAGGTTGGAATACACGATCTACTGAGGTCACACCTTCTTGTCTCTTCGGCATCTCCAAGGACGCTGGATAATCTGACAGCTAGAATATTCTTCCTGCCCCTTTTTTGCTCCCTTGTAATTTGAATAATGCCATATGGTCTAGGGATAGATAAAACTACTGGCTTTGCAAGCTATGTACCAAAACTTTAGTGAATCTCACTGCCATAGCGACTTTGCATATGCATTGGAAAAGACAAGGAGTATTTCACAGGTGAGGAAGACACTGTTCCCTGCAGATTATGCAGGAGCCTCCATGTCAACATGGTGCACGAGTCTGCTCCCACTCAGGATGGGGAATGATGGAGGAAATGACCATATATGAATGAAATAATTATTGAAACTACTACCATATGGTGTGGTCACAGGAAGAAGTCGTGTGAAAGAGACAAGTGACTAAATTCCCTGGGCTGGTTAAAAGAAATGGAGTGCTGAACTTTCAAAGGTTTTGAAGAGAGTAAAGAACTGGACCATGCTTGTGCATGAGACATAAGAAATGCTTCCAAATAATAGTAATTAAAGCACTGTAGCTGTACTGATGCAGCTTTGCAGTTTCCAGTGCCCAAAGAGTCTTCTCTGTACAACAGTGTTGTGCAATGTTCACATCTCAGTTTCTTTGGAGCTGGTTTAGAGTTCTCTCAGTGCTCTAAGAACAAGCTCTTAGGGAAAAGACTTTGAGAAATACATTTATTCACAATTTGATGCCAATATGTCCTTTAAAATCAAGACACTGAAGAGGACCAGCTGCCATGTAATATGTAGTAAAAGGCTTTCAGACATTATTCAGACTGTTGTTAATTTGTCCTTATGTTTGATCTAGTCAGACCCTATCTGAGTAGAATTCTTAGTGAATACAGTTTGTTATGTAGAGGGCAGTCCTTCAGAAAAAGGACTGTATTTTCTCCAGGTGACCAGTGTAATGGGGCCTCCATCCCAGCTGGCTATAGTAAATAATAATAGCAGTAGTAGTAATAATACCTCCTGGTACCATTAGGACATTCACCTTATCTAATTTCCCTTCATGTATTTTGTTTTTAGCCTAACTTGCTGTGATCTTTATGGATTTAAGGATAAATTGGCTAAGTTTACAGGTTCCTGAACAACAGTTAGGTGCAGAGGTCTCACCTTCATTGACTAGAGCTTGGTTCCTAAGTGTCCATATGGCCTTTAAAGTCTGTGATACTTCTTGACTTCTCGGTCCAAGTAGTAACTGTACTCCAAGACACTCTTTCACAGTCACTTTGGGACTGAAATGGAAGAAATTAAGGTGCAGGATAAATATTTTGAACTACTAGAATACTCATAGGGCACTGCATCCTTGTGTCACAAGGAGTGTTTTCAGCATGTGGCACACCCAGCAGGGACAAGACAGAAGGATCAAATTCTTTGCCTCTCCCTCCGTGACAAGACAACCAATCTGTCTGTCCCTGGTGAAACTGATGCTTGATTGCTCCAACATATTCACTAGTTGCCAGTGCCTGATGACTGCTGAAATAGAAATCCTGGGCATCCTGGGACTCAGGTTATTCCTGCCAAGATTTTGCCCACAATGAAAGGAAGATCTTCATCCTTTTTAAAGGATGTCTGGCCATTTATTCAGAGTGCTGGAAAAAGAGTTATGAAGGCTGTCAGGATGGATAAGGTCTTCTCTGTTTCAATAACTTTCAAATCTAATTGGGGGGAATTTAGTAGTATGGTTTATGGTGCACAGGAAAAAAATATAATCATAACAGTTGTGATAGTAATAAAACTGATCCTAAGATGTAGACAGTGGGAGTGCAAGCAGATTTTAAACCACTTCTAAGGACTGTTGATTTATATGCTGCAGTGCAGTTGTGTAAAGAATGCAGAGGAGATGGACCAGGGGCCCAAAACAAGCGGGCATTTGCCCAACTGCTTAATGAAAAATTGCCTTCATGTAACCTATCATTGAATGCAAATAGCAAAGGCAGGACTGTGACATTGAGTGAACTTGCTAGAAGGAACATAGGGAACACTGTTTTTCTTTTATCCCCCAGGCAGAGAACGAGGGTTTCTTTCCTCAGATTGGCTTTCTGTGCTGCCAGCTGAAGCCCGTTGATTTCAGGGTCTTGGATTTGAACATTTTCTGTTGTCTGTTGGGATCTCACTTTAGAGAAGAAAAAAGCAAAGAGGCAGGGTGATTCTGAGTGTATGGGTGTGACAGAGTTTTACCTAATACCTGGGTGACAGATGCTGTGTGTTTTCCCTACACTACCCTCCAGGGGAAGATAAAAGGTAAATAAGGGAGAGAGAGACTTTAAGGTTGGAAAAAAATCCCCTAGAATGGGTTTGATGAAATAATAAATATTAATAATGGTAAATTACATACAAATATATGCAAATATGTAAATATGAAACCCATGCTGCTCAGTTGGTAATTGCTTCCCAACCAGAAAAGTCCCAAACTGGCCTCAGCAGCAGATGGAGATGCCTGATTTGAGGATCCTGGTGACAGTCCACAAAAAACCCCTTAGAGCAGTCAGGTCAGTCCTACTCGGGAACGCAGGGGAAGGCAACCTGTCTTGAGGGAGCTGGGTCTCTTTAGCTTGGAGAAGAGGAGACTGAGGGGTGACGTCATCAATGTTTACAAATATGTAAAGGGTGAGTGTCAGGAGGATGGAGCCAAGCTTTCTTCAGTGATGTCCAGTGATAGGACAAGGGGCAATGGGTGCAAACTGGAGCATAGGAGGTTCCATGTGAATATCAGGAAGAACTTCTTTACTGTGAGAGTAACAGAGCACTGGAACAGGCTGCCCAGAGAGGTTGTGGAGTCTCCTTCGCTGGAGACATTCAAAACCTGCCTGGATGCCTTCTTATGTGATGTGCTCTAGGTGACCCTGCTCTGGCAGGGGGGTTGGACTAGATGATCTTTCGAGGCCCCTTCCAACCCCTAGGATTCTGTGATTCTGTGATGAATGGTGTTCTTCTCTGGCAAGAAAGCACATGCAGGAACACCAGCAGAGGGAGAGATGACAAAGACGCCAACCCCAGCCCAGCCAGCGAGGCCAGCAGAGGTTTCTCTGAGGAGCCATTCGATGTTGAGTGCCATGGGCAGGAGTGCTGGGATTGGTCAGTTTGGCTGACCCACCTTCTCCTCGCCATGGGCACAGCTGCTCCCCCAGTGTCACTGGAAGAGCCGGAGGCTGCTGGAGGGGTTCTGGTGGGCCTCAGGTTAGTGTGGCTGTAGGCAACCTTTATCCTGGTACTCTCAAGCCAGGACAGGGTGGGCACCACATACAGTACGCTGATTAAAAATGTGATGTTCGATTGCTTGAAGAACTCTGCCCTGCTTATCAGGGAAGGTACTGTCTGAAAAGTTTTCTTAGTGTATCCCTGCTGTTGCTGCCTTGCTGGAGGTAAGAGACAGCATGCGGTACCAGCACTTCAGTCATTAATGCAGATCTGGTGAGGTTTTTTTGTAATGGGAAAATGGGAAAATACTCCCTGACATAAGTTCCTTCCTATGACATTTCCAATAGAAGAGCCCTTAATTTCCTTCCTTGTTGCATTACTTTGTTCTGAGGAGGTGATCTGGTGGCATACCTGAACTGGTTAAGTCTGAGACAGCAAAGATGAAAAGCCAAAGAAGAGCAGCTCTAGAAAAGTTCTGAATAAGCAGCTGTGGAAAAAAAAAATATTACCAAACAAGCAACTTACACCAAAATCCATGTAATCTCAGAGTATTTGAAGACTCGTGGTGGGCAGGCCAAATCCAAACTCCCATCCAGCTGCTCACTCACCCCCCCGCCCACCTTCACCCTCAGCAGGACAAGGAGGAAAAAATAAGAGAGAGAAAGCTCATGGGTCAAGGTAAAGACAGGAAGATGACTTACCCAATACTGTTGTGGGCAAAATGGACTCACCTCGGGGAATTCAACTTATTTAATTGATGATTAAAGTAAATATTTGATTACTGATTCAGGTAGCAGGAAACAAAAAGGCAAACGTTAAAACACACAGGGAAAACACCTTTCTTCCACCCCCTCCTTGGCTCAACTGCACTCCAGGCTTTTCTCTTTCCCAGCACAGGGCACCTCCTGGTTTCTGCTCAAACAAGTGACCCCTACAGCTCCCCTGTTGCCAGCAGCTGGCCTCCTACAGCCAATAAATAGACAAAAACAAGGAAAAAAAATCAATGGGACCTCAAAGTCCAGTATAGGATAGATGCTTGTCAGGCCTCATGATGATACTTTTCACTACTGAAAAGGCACCTTGACATCACTTGAACTTATCACAGCAGTAAACAGTATGTTGTTCTGTTTGTATCTTTGGGCCCCAGGTTATTCTAATTTGTGCATCCTCTTAGCCAAGGCAGCAGAATACTAAAATGAAAAAATCTTAAATGTAGAGCATACTTTTAATCCATGTGTTCTTCCTTTGCAGTATAAACTTGTAACATGCACCTGTGCAGTTGCCCCAAGACATAATTTATTTGTGATATTAAAAATGTGCATTCAGCTAT
The DNA here is from genome assembly GCF_020740795.1 of Apus apus. NCBI lineage: Eukaryota > Metazoa > Chordata > Aves > Apodiformes > Apodidae > Apus > Apus apus. Next base: position 46,722,797 of record NC_067283.1, read on the forward strand.
AGGTGGTGCAGGAACCTACATCCTCAAACTGGCTGTTAGCTTGAGAGGCCGCCTTTGGCTTTTTGTTCTTCAGGATTTGGAAGAAGAGTGCTTGAGGATGGCAAGATCAATTGTGATGTATCAGGATACTTTGCCAGAGTGTTTGGCAGAATGTTTAGCTAAGAAACATTCACCATCTGTTTAGCCTTGTGAAGAAGGTGGAGGACAATAACCTCCTGGAAGTTTTACCCTTGTAAATATCTTAAAGCACCCTTCAAACAGTATTCACCCAATCATATTAAGTGTCTAGCTGATATCAGCTACCCAGTAGTATCAAGGACAGGTGGTAAGCACTCAGTGTCCTCTTTGCTCTTGTAGTACTTCAGACATTCTATTAATCTTGCCATGGATACCCTTCTCAAGTGTCATTCTGGAATGGGATTGATGCCTTTGTTTTGCCAATTGGAACTGCTTTGCCAAATGGTCTTCTTTTTGGAGTCCAGTTGTCTATGAAAGAACACTGTTGAAGTTATGAACAGTCTCTTCTAAGGGATTCAGTGTCTCTAAATTTTATCTCATTCTTTTTCCTGTTTTTCTCCAAGTCCAGTTCTGTATGTCAGGTTAAAATGCAAAACCTTTCTAATATCTTCCATAGTTATTTCTGCCTGGATGAGTTAACTGAATATCCCAGATCTAGCTGTTGCTGAAAACATGGCTAACTTCTGATTGTCTTCCTCCTTAGGTGGTTTCCCCTTGATTACAGAAAATGCAGTTTAAACCTTTTGCAGTTGTATTTAATTTGGGTGTTTTAAACTGGTCCATCTGTCATCTTTCATTTTATTCTGGTGCTTAGCAATCCATCAGCTGTCAGCAAGATAACTGCTTCAGTTTCTCTCTCCTTTTTTTAATATTTTTTTTTTCTCCCCTAAGAGCTATGCAAAGCAAGAAGAGCTTTTCGATGTCAAACCTGGGCAGCTTGAGAATTTGTTTCAGCTTTATTTATCCACAGGTTAGGTAGAAGTAGTAGCACTGTGCAGAGGGCAATTCATTAGAAGTTTTTATGATAGGAGAAATCACTCGTTAGCAGAGCTCATTTCTCTTCTGTGGGTGACAAATGGATTTCTAAAAGTATCATCAGCTACAGGCTCAGCATTTCAGTACCTGAAGTTGAGTGAAATGAATTCCTCACTTGGGAAATTTCTCTCTTCTCACCTTTGAGAAGCAGAATCCAAAATGGCACAAGCTACAATTGCACAGCAAGTTGGGTACCAGAATCTGAAGGGAGAAGCGGTGAAGGCAGGAATGATGGAGAGGCAGAATGAGGTAAAGAATAATGGGAGCACAAGGAGAAAGAAAAGAAAACTAAACTGAAGGTGATTTTGTGCTATGTTTAGAAAAATAGAAAAAAGGCAAAAAAATATAAGAACAGAATTTAAAGTTCATTTGTTCTAGAAAATTCAAAACTGCAGTAATTACTTCCAAGTTACAGCACTTGGAGGAAAAAACCCAAACTATACAGCTTTATAAACCTGGGTCTTAAGTCGTAGAGAGTCTGCTTTTAATATAATTCAACCTAATGAGATTGCAACAGGTGTAACTTGAAATAGAACTTCATGTATTATTTCCCTAGTTATCAACTAAGAAAATGCCATGTGGGGAAAGGATCACATCTATCATTATTCTTATGACATTTCTCAAATTGCCAATTAAAAGAATGGCAGGGGAGCAAAACATGTTTCCTTTCATTCCCAAACATGTCCATTCCACTTATGTTCAGAGACTCAAATTAAACAACACAAGGCGGTTTCTTCTTGCTGGCACTGAATAGGATCTAAATCAATATGGAATTTGCTTTTTACTAATCTTCAACTTCTGTCACAGGCTATAGCTAGTGTGTGTACACCCAGTATGGCTTAAAAGTAGATGGCTTGGTACAGATAGCTGCGGAGTTGTGACAGCACAAGTTCTGCACAGCCTGACTGCATGAGTACTTACTCATCTTTTACAATCTGTGAGCCTTGTGCTGCTCCTATTGCTCTGCTTATGATACTACAAGCAAAGACTAAATTCACCTGTAAGATGAATGACAAGTCAGTGCTGACATCCACTTGGGCAAGGCAGAAGTAAGTTCTGTTTGAAAGAACATTTGAGAAACAATTGGTGATTTCACTTCAAAGCCTCCCTCGTGAAGAAGTTCAGTAACTGTTGCTTCCAAGAGGAAGTGTACTCTTTAATCAGCTAAAATCCAGACTGATTGTGTGTTTACTTCCTTAGTATTGTGTCTGATCCCTCACAGTCGTGAACACATTTTTTCCTCCTATATCTCTCCATGAGTTACCTTAGCACTAATATATTCCTGTACTAAATATGGGAAACGGGAGCAGAAAGAGACTTCAAAACCCACCTGGATGTGTTCCTGTGTAACCTCCTCTAGGGAATCCCACTCTGGGAGGGGGGTTGGACTAGATGATCTTTCGAGGTCCCTTCCAACCCCTAACATTCTGTGATTCTGTGATGAGAAGGAAGAATACATGATTTAATTCAAATTAATTCAATTTAATTCAATTTAATTCAACTTACCCCACCCAGAGAGTGTCGCAGGACAGAATCCTACATCCGTGTTCAGTTTGTTAGAAATGTGAGAGGCAGCAAGGAGTTTCTCAACAAGAATGTAAGTCAGAAAACATTTGGTTTTGTCACGTAAAGTCATGTAGAGCAGACCAGCTCTTCTGCATTAAGAGAGTAGCCCAAGTTAAGAGTCCTTTTATCCTAACACCTTTTTCCCTTTATAGTGAGAAGCAATTTTTCATTTCCTTTGTTAGGTGAACCACTACTGTAGTTTAAAAGAGAAAATAGGTGTTTAACCAGGATTCTCCATCTCTTTCCAGACAGATGGTAGGACCCAGTTTCCAAAGGTCCAAGGACATCCCCTGTTCCAGGGGACCTTTTCTGCGATAGTGGCATATTTTAGTTTGCCACAGAGCTCCCCCCTTTTCAGGACCTTTTAATAAAGTGTCTTCAGCCCCACAGAGACAGAGGAAGTCTTGAATAAGGTGATTGTCTTCCTTGTTTTCTGTCAGGACTATGCTGTTTTCCAAGTAGTCAGTTTACAGCTTGCAACATGAACACTTGAAATATGAAAGGTCCTTTTTTTGTGTATAGCAGAAGACATACAGCTTTAAGTCTATCAGGTTCAGCCTTCATTTACACCTAAAATACTTAGCCCTCTACTCCACAACAGGATCTTTTCTTCCTCAAGTACCTGCAGATAGATCAGCAAAATAGGCTCTGTACCTGTCATTTCTTTCTTTCTACCTGACCAAAATTTTATGTTGCGCTGTGTCTGTACTGCTAGTCCTTAAAAGCTGTATTTTGGATTTTGGTCTGCTACCTTGAGGGCTATAATCCTGTATCTGTTCCACTCATGGGTAAGAATGCATTTTAAAATTTCTAATCAAGCCTCTCCCCTGCAAAAATTATATACCTGTATATGTCATTATCCAGAGAGAGATGAGCCAACAGCTGAAGGGTCACCACAGGATTGCTTATACCCTTGAGTTTGTGAAATAAATTATGTTCAGTAAAAAGATTTCTCATACATTGGCTGCAGAGAGTAATCCAATGTGGTGGGAATTTGTTTAAAATTGTGCTCTCTTGCTCAAACCATTCTGTTTGCTGGAGTGCTGTTGTTATCCTTGTAGAAGAGATAGGGACAGGAGACTCTTGCTTTTCAGAAACGGTGTGGCTGTGATAGTTAATAATCCTTTAGTGTATATATTATTACAAGTTATTTGAGATCAGCAACTGAGGGCAAAGGGAAGGCTTGGTCAGCTTTCAAAGAGTGTGCACACTCTGCTCCTAATGCTCCTAAATGTGAGTTGTGAAAGAGTACTCTGCTCAGAGGTTTATCTGGGAAGTAAGCCTCTTTTAAACCTGCATGCTCTGTTCGTTCCAGTGGGCCACTTTTCTGAACAGATTTTACTGGTTCATGACTTGATTTTACATCTGTGTAGAACTGACTTCATCAGGTTTGCTTTAGATATATGCTAGGGCAAGGAAAAGCACAACAGCCTCACCAAGCCTCGTGAATGGAATTGTTAGTGCACTCATCAACTTTTACTTCCAAGTTCCTGTCCAGAAAACCAGATGGCTTGTGAGCTGCTGACACTGAAATTGTTTCACTCTTCAACACTTTGTAATGTTCAGGCTCCAAAAGGAAATTGAAAGGAGCAAATACTTTGCTGCATCCAGACTTGACTGAATGCAGCTGACAGAAGGCAGCTACTGCTTCCTCATCCTGTTATTGCCTCTTCTGTTTTTCAAGCTCATGATAGAGAAGGCCACATTCATAACCTGAGCACCAGTTTCTACTTAACAACTTTCTGAAGGCATCTCTGGATCTCTAGAACTTACTGGGGCAGGAGGCTGCTTTTTGAAAAGCCTTAGTATGTCCAAGAGTGGCTGGTTTTGAAAGCAGACACTGACACCTTTTTGAGAAAAAGGTCAAGAATAAAACTATCTTGGTGTTAATCTAACTGAAGTCAAAGACTTCTTGTGTTTCCAAACCTAGGCAAGATAAACTAATCAACAGGGATTTTCCTGAACATTTTTGGGCTGAAACACTCTGCTGCTGTGTCTATATTACACAGCTTGTCTGCTGTGTGATTTTTCTAGTGCTAGTAACAACTTAGTAGGTAGTTGAGGAGCTTAGCACCAGGTTAAGCCCTGGAAAACTGTCATGTCTCTTCAAAGAAGAAGCAAAAACCAGTTATGTGATTTCATCAATATTCCTAGACACTTCAAGGATTTAGTTCTAGTGCCCCTTTAGATTAATTTACCATATCACACACACTCTCTTCTTATTTACTAGTTACACACAGTCAGTTATTTTTTTAGTATGTTTTTTACAGAGGATCAGCACAGTGGAACCTTTATGGGGAAAGTAGCTTTTGTTTCTTGATTTCCTCAATTCCTGTTATTCCTCAGGGAATTTACATGCTAGTATAATAAGAAGAAACAGCACACTGACAGAGATATTTTGGGTCTTTCGTGGAGAAGGAGTTCTGAAAGCAGATAACTTTTTAATCGTTTGTTCCAGTTTCAATACGTAGGCAAGAAAAACCTAGCTATGAATAGATGTAAAGATAGAGATTGGCAGGTCAAAAAGAGCCTCCAGGAACCCAGTGGGAATTCTGTATCATTTATTAGGTTGTCAAGGCAAGTGCATGTCTCCATGTGTGTGAGGAATTGAGTAGGAGAGTTTTGCAAAAGTTTGGCACTCAGGATCGATTTTTATACAAGGACAACAGGATTAAGAGACATTTTTGCTTGGTATTTGAGTCATGGTAACTTCTTATGATCAAGAGGCACGGTGGAGCATGCCTTAGCTCAGTATTCATAATGGGTTAGTGTTCCAGCTGGGAACAGTTAAGAATATGAGGCATGTCATGACATTCCTTTGAGTGACTTTCCTATGGTAAAATACTGGAATGGGTTGCCCAGAGTTGTGGATACCCCTCCCTGGAAGTGTTCAAATTCAGATTGGATGGGACTTTGAGGAACCTGGTCTAGTGGGAGGTGTCCCTGCCCATGCAGGGGAGTTTGAACGATCTTTAAGGTCCCTTCCAACCCAAGCTAGTCTGTGATTCTATTGAATTAAATGTGATGGCATTAGCAGAAGGCAGTTCTGTAGAATAGCCTGGAAAAACAGTCTTCAAGGCATGAGGGTTGCCATCATATCAGTTTAAGGAAATCACAGTCCAGGCTTTTCCACAAAACCAGACCTAGACATAGTAGTCTGATAAAAAAATTCACATGCATCTCCAGACAGCTTCACAGAGGCACTTTAGATCTCTTGCTTCAAAGCCGTAAGTCTGAAGCAAATCAGGACACTACTGTGAATACTGCTTACATTCCAACGGCAGTCTGTCTGTGAAAGAAGGTTGTGTCTTGAGTATAGCTATCAACTCTGTTATTTTCTACAACTGTCTTAACTCCCTTAAAGATCTCTTTCAAATCATGAGAAAGGGAGAAAGGTTTTCAAAAGCACTGGTGTCTGCTTACTTTAACACAATCCTTAAATCTCCATCTCCCTAAAGTTCTGATTATTTTTTATGTAATCAGTCTTTGGCAGCATTTCTTGGGAGTGAGCAAAAGAGTAGCTGTGTAATATATGCAAGTGTATGTTATTTAATTTCCAATTTTTTACTTACGTGTTCATATTTGGTTATGTTAGATATGAGTTAGTATGCACTTCCTCTGGTGACAGGGAGTGGACTAAATCACTTCAAATTAGTACAGCCTCTCAGAGTTCAGTGCCACTTTGTTCTTGCTGAGGGTCTGCCCCTGAATTTTAGTATTTTTCTCTTGAATGTTAATCCATAAAATCTCATCTAATCCAGATCCCTATTAGAATTCTAAACTGCGGCTGTCCTGTCACGCATGATCTTTCTGTCCTGTTTGTAAAACAAGCTTTCTATGGAACTTCTCTGAGAATGAAATGAGGAAACTCAGTCCTCTGCAGGGAAAAAAAAAGAAATAAAGAGGCAATTTGGGGCAGCAGCTGTCTTGGAGTAGGTTTTATTGGGTTTTGGTGGGTTTTTTTGGAGTGTGTGTGTGTGTGTTGTGGGTTTTTTTTCCTACTGAGAATTATTTTTATTTTTTACTTTAAAAGTAAATGAAAGGATTCTGTCCAGTTGAGAGTGTCTTAATTATCTTTTTCCATTAAATATTCCTGCCAAAACAATCTTTTATTTTTTAGGATGACGTACACTGAGTATCAAACATTCTGTGTGGTGTCTGTTTGCTCTGCAGTCAGTGCTATGTTCTCTGCTATATTCAGTTAATATCTAATATTTGCTCACAGATACTGCACTGCTAGCTTTGTGAGTTGTCTCACAGTCTCTATACGTAAGCATAGGCATAGCTGATTTATGAGCAGTGGCTGATGTCTAAATCAGTGCATTAACTGAACAAGCTTCATCTTTCTTGACTGCATTGAATTTTTATTTCTGAAAATTGAATAAATTATATAGGGTCATGAAATCTGCTATAATGCCATTTGTCAATATATGCCACTACAGCAATAGCTGCTGTCTGTGTTCTGTAGCCTCCGGAGGTTTGTGGACGACTTCTAAATTGTGACTACTATTTGTTTAAATAGTGGACTAAACCAACTGACTTAATGACCTTTTTCTGAGACCACATAGCAAACTTAGACTCCATCACTGCGTATGTATCACTGAGGTTTCTTTTAAAATTATTTTAGTTTGCTGAGGGATCACCAGCCACTCAGTATCATGAGCTGCTCTTTTTCAATCAGTTTTACTATCCTGGATAATTTTTTGTCTGTACTAAATGCCCCTATCTCACTCTTCACTCCAGGACTGCTGAGTAATATGTTTGACCTCACAGATGAAAGCACAGGCACCACTGACAATGTCCTGAATTTTGAACATTGAAAATGTATTTTTATCCTTTCTCAAATATTTTTATTATTGTTTGATAAACTCTTAATCTAGGGAGAGCTATCTTATTTATTCCATGAAAACATAGCGCCTTTAAGGGTGCTCAGTGAGGAGACTTCTCAAAGCACTGTAGAAGTGCTTATAAACTATGCCAACCAAACCATCTCTATTTAAACACATGCTGACTCCATAGAACTCTGGTTATTTGTCATATAAAGCTACATTCCATAAAGGATTTTGCTTTTCCCTAATATATCGCCCTTATGTCTACTAATGTGGAAATCGAATTTCCTGGATGGGCTGGTTTCCTAGATCACTCACCAAACTTTCTTTCAAGATGGTTGTCCATCTGTGAATGGCTCCTTCCCTTTCAGTTAACTCAGCTGGGTCATGGTTAGAAAAATATGGTTAATCTTATCCACAGATCAGTTTGTCTTTTCTACTATTGAGCAGTATACAGGGAAACAAGGGCTTGGCAGAATAATTAGCATTAGAGGAGGAACTTAAAATTATAATATATTCTGGTCCAGTTCTATATGCTTGTCATTTTCCCCTCGGAATAAATCAGAAGTATATGCAGTAACTTCTGCCCAGATGCTGCCCTTTGTTATTAATTTATTTTGCAATCTGTTTTTCATTATTTTGGCAGAGTTAATACACTATTCTCAGCTGCCTATTTAGGAACCCTTCATGCACACTCTAACAAGTCTCTGGTGCATTTTTCTTTTTCCCTGCCTCTTTATTGATCCCTCAGCTCATCCACTGTTTCAGTGGATCATGCTTTTTTGGGTCCGTATTCGCAGAGATGGAAAAATGCAAGTAATGCTTGAGACTATAAATATCCCCTTTGCTGTCTTCTTTGCTCTTGTTTGTTTAGACCAAGGAACAGCTTGAGAACTAATACATTTAAGAGTCACTACCAGTCTCGAAAACTCAAACCCAACTACTAAAATGGGCCCAAAGCAAAAATTCAGGCTAGAACCTCAAAGTTCATTTGTCATTGGGGCAAAATACAGCTGCAGCCTAAACCTAACACAGATATGAGGAAGTTAAGGTAGAGATTTTCATGTTTAGGATTCATACCTTCAGATTCAAAGCAAGGTGCAGTGTGTTACTGGGGTCTTCCAGATGGCTAGTATCTCACAGTCATTGTTTTCCTCCCAGATTCCATTATACCTGATTAAGTTTAGTTGGGCTGTTCTCCTGTTGTGCTCATGTGCTTTACTGGTTGTGAGTTGGAAGTATCCATCTTCTTTCTGTCATTCAGCTGGTCAGTGCAAGGGAGGTGGGATCCTTGCTGCCCATTTCAACACACTGCCAATTTGCCTATGGCTAAATGAGCTAACAAATGTCTAATTAAAATATCTCTGAGCATCTGATTGAAATCACCACCCCACAAAAAATAGTACATGTGAGAGATTGTTTTTATGTTGGTTTAAAACCAGCATGTACAGGTGTAAGCTCCCATTTCCCCCTACTTATTACTGCTGTTTTATGTATGTAATAATACAGCTCTCATGACAGCAGTTCATCTATTTTGTGTAATAAACTGTCCTCCTAATGTGATGCAATCAGAACTAATTACTTTTCCATGGAATACAATCAATATTTGCAAGTCAGTATTGCTAAATCATTCCTCCCACAAATGGTAACAGGGAAGCAGATAATAAAACATAGAATCCTTTCCCAAGAGAAAATAAAGCTTTGTGAAAACCGAACATTTTCTTGTCATCTGTAGTGAATGATAATCTTGAGGTGAAAATAGATGGCAGGCCAGACAGGCTTTAGATACTATATTCCTGGAGAACTGATGCATTTCAGGGCATTCAAGTAACATCACTGCTTCCAGAAGGCAAGACATGGTAAACTATTTGAAACAGGCCAGCACCTCTGGAAATCATGCATCACTTTTGAAAACATAAGGATTTGTTTTTAAACTTTGGAAAAAAACAAGGAACAGTGGAGTCTGCACAGTTGTTTCCCAGAAAGATTGTTCAAAGACTTACACCCAAAGGATGTCACTAGTCATGGGACAGCTTTTTGCCAGAAGCACCTAAGAGCTTGTAGATCTCTAAGTTGAAATGATGAGTCTGCCTACTGTGCTCCAGTGAGCTTCCTCTCAAGCCTCTCCTGCACCCCTGCAAGTGCAGCCATGCACAGAACATCCAACACAATGAAAATCTCTTTCCAGACACTTATATTCTTGTGAAGCAACTAGAGGTGCACTGTGGAGACGAGGCCTTAGGAGCACTGTTTTTTTAGTAATATCTTCAAAGAAAATGAAAGTATGTAATGCAGTGCATGGTAGTTATAGTACGAATATCGTTGCCCATGGTTTGAGGGACTGAAACCTGCTTCAGTATGGGCAGTTACATTACAGTCTATACTTTCTTTCTCACAGTGGACAAGGTCTTATTCTGTATCAATGAAGAGAGCCTCTGCTCTGGCTTCAGGGAACAGATGCAATAGTCACTTGACTAATACACTGAGCTCTGTTATCAGTCAAAACCTAAATGGAACCAATAAAGGAACCTTAATTCTTTCTAGTATTATAAAGGGCTATAGGAAGATTATAGGGTATCACTACTTACAGCACAATTTATTGTAAGTTGCATCATCTCTCCATTTCCATTATGAAAAAGAGATAATTATCTACATAAACCTTTCAATTTAATCCCTGCATTGTCTCAGATAGTTTATCTTAATCCTGCAGGGGATATAATTGATCAGAAAGTATGGAGAAAACAGTCATACCAGTCTATTTAAAAAAAAAAAAAAGGACCAGTGACAATATTGAAAGAACTATTTAATTGAATCCTGACCTTCCCGTATCAATAGGGACAGTCACAATGCAGTACCATTGATCAACCTGTGACCCACAATGAGGAAGAAATTTACTACATGGCTTTCTCTTCCTGGCCCATTAATTTCACAAACTGTCATCAACTGTTTATGGCAGTCTAATGTCAACATGCAACTTGTGCAGGACAACAAAGGAAATGGTCAGATATCAATGAAGGGTAAGGCTGCGCACTGGTTAGTGTTTACAAACATCTCATCAAAATATCTTTAAAAAACAGCCAACCCCCGCATTTTCAGAGAACACACCCATACAGATGTATGGAGCATCATGGCTCTTGGCATCAATGATCCCTTCACAATATAAAAACTCAACTTTAAGCACCTCATTAAAACAACGGCATAAAACATGAGCGGCATCGTTCATGGGAGTTGAAAAGGATTGAGTCAAACTGCCCAAAGCCATTAAGCAATAAATGCTGGCATATTTGTCTTTTCAGATGCTAAGATCTACATGCTAAATACTTTTATTTTGGCATTAGCTTTTACCTTTCATATCTTCAAAAATCCACCCCTGTAAAAGAGGACTGGATTTTCTATGGATTTTCTAATCTTTTATTTGGTCCTATCTCTGATCAAGCTGTTTGGAGATTTATTGTTTCTGTTCTTATAGACAGCACATTAGACAAAAAAATTTCAAGGGCTGGGATTTTTGTTGTTTAATTTTCTGGTTTGTTTGGGATTTTTGTTTGCTTGGTTTTTGTTTTTTTTGGTTTTTTTTTTGTAATTGGGAATTTGAGAGAATTTAAACAAAAGTTCATGGCAAAGGGAATATGAAGACAATGCCCCTAACCATGCAGTGTGGTATAAAACTTCTAGGAGCATTTTAGATAATTTAAATAAACACAATAGCAACATATTAAAACGTACACAAGTAATTGAAATCCAAGATCTAAAATTGTATTATTTTGGTTCAGATAGAGTTTGCAACAACTAAAGAATGGAACCCATGTTTGCTTACAAGCAAAAGGCTACAGGATGTTCCCAAGGGAGAAAGCACTTGCACCATGACCTTTCCTTTGGTTCATGAGGGAGGGAGAAGCTGCAGCCCTGACTGAATAATTGATGGCATTGTCCACAAGGTGCTTAAGGTAACTGAGGACAGACAATACACCACTTTCTTTCAGCTGGCCCCACCATCTGTCTGCTCACCATATCTCACCTATAAGTTGCAGGAGTTGTCTCTGGTGGGTATCAAAATGGAAATATGGCAGTTGTGGCATAACATACCCCCAAGGAGAGAAGAGTTCGAGCAAGGACACAGTACTTATTCCTTCAAAGTTTAAGCGAGGATAATTTTTCCTCTTTCATTGTGTCATTATTTTTAGTGCAAAAAGAGAAAAGGATCTATGGATAAGAAATAATTTTATTAAAAAAAAGAAAAAAGGAATGCCAAGCAATAATTTGTTACAATGAATTTTCCCCCAAATGGAAAATCCGCCTGAAATCACAGCACCCTATGACTTCTCTTCTGCTGAATAAGATACCTTCTGTCTCTGCCATCTAGTTTTCCTGGAATTAAGGGATATTTTTGCATCAGCAGGGTTGTCACTGGAGCTGAAGCGAGATAGAAAAGCAAAGTGTGAATGCTGATAAGCATTGTTTCCCTTCAGTAGAAAAACACCTGTGAAATCTGGAGGTCAAATCAAAATAACAAGAGGTTTCTAAAAGGAGCACCAGGGAATATTTGCAGCAAACCCTGCCAATATGTGCTGTAATGCAATTTAACATGGGCTAGTAATGTAGATAGTGAAGAATCAGGTAAAATAAAATACAGACAGCATAATAAGTAGAGTTTGTACTGTAACTCCACAGCCATTATACAGCACTTTTTTTTTTTTTTTAAAGTCTGTGTAACTAACAAAAATTTCCTTTTTAAGGCCATGACTTTCTGTGGTCTGGAGGCTTGTTTCATGTGAAATGTGTGAAGTAGAACCTACACCCATAAGGCATTTGTATTTTCTCCCACAAGAGCCCTCATGTAGTTCTCAGCAGAGTCTGTAGGAGCTGAATTGAGCCACCAAACGTGCTGGAGTTGTTTAACACAAGTTAACTTGTGTTAAATGCATCATCTTCCTCCAGCTGACTGAACGTCCCTGCAGCCTGGAGCAGGGAATTAGGAGAGGGTGCAGGCAGGGGATTAGCAAGGACTGCAGCAGCATAGGATAGTTTAATCCCTGAATTTTTATCCACTGTATTTTGAGTTTTTTGTCAATAGCAAGAGTTCCTGCCTAGAATAACCCAGGAGACTAACTCCTACATGTGGTCATTTCAGGTTTTCAGTAGGCTTGATCACTTCCTGAGGTGACCACCTCGCTCACTGACAATGGAAAGCCTATGAAGTCTCTTATCTGTTGTCTCAGGTGCCCCATTCACATGAGATGAAGCTAGCTGTACACAGCCATGCTTTCAGGATATTTGCAGATCAGAAAGAACAATTAAAATCAGTAGCAAAAAAATATTGATTGTTGTAAAATTTCATAGGCCTTGCAGAAATCTGATTGTAGTTTGTTTGGAAATTGCTTCTATTTCAAAGCATATTCCCAACCCAATATTTTTTTATTATATTTTCCCACCTACTTGGTTTCTTCAACTTAAAATAAAATTTAAAAAACAGTAGAAATAAATAACACTAGCAACACGGTAGGTATTTCTTCTGGGTAAATCTAATAAGAATCATATTTGTTTTTCCCAAAGCCAAAGCAATCTGTGTGACACTGGTATTATCAGCACTTAGGGACAGACTATGGATTACAAAGAAATGAAATCTGCACCGAGAGCACATACACATGTACTGGGATTGGCACTCAACCCAGTCCCTGAATGGGAATCTCTAAATCCTTCCTGTGGTCTCCATTGTAAAGACCAAACAACATTTTCTGCTAGGGCCTCTGAAATTCCCTCATGTATAAACAGAAGCTCTTTCTTGAGAAATCTGGGCTTACTGAGGAATATTGTCTGTCCTGCCAGATAACAGGCTGGTGACTGATGCTGTAGAGTTACTGGGGTGGTAGGCTCTTTCCTTACCAACTTTGTCTTCTTTATTCAGTTTGTTTGACAGAAGAGCAAACATAGACTGTTTTTTGCAACAGTCCAAAAACATGAGAGCGAGGGAGTTTTGTTCTTCAAAAATGTCTGCTGAAGTTATGGGTGATCCCTCAGCAAGATTATTTCATTGCTAGTTGATTGTTGTTATTAATCTCCTTTAAGGTGATAGTTTCCAAAGAGATATATTGGTGATAAATCCACTGACTTCAAAGAAAGCAGGGTGCTAGTTTTTTTGAAAAGTTTGACCTAACCTAGCTGAATAAAAATGGTCAAATTAGCAATTTGATGCTGTTTTCTGTAAAGCTAATTTCAGTAAGATCAAACTATTGCTCCCAAAGAGACCTCCATTATGACAGGACATATGTTGACATACAGATGTACATATGTATGTCTACATTCCCAAGATGGAACTGCAAACAGGAATGGCTCCTGAAAGACAGTGCAGTCCAGGCAGTAGACTTAAGGAAGAATGAAACCATGTCCCCATATGGAGATGAAGGATAAGAAAAGCTATGGGAGGAGAAACACAGAGAAAAGATGTGGTAGAAAACATCTCAGAGATACTGCAAAGGCAGTAAGGAACAGGTGGTCCATATAAGGTCCCAAAGCTGGAAGCAAAGGCAGAAATTGCCCTGGAATCCCCTGTGAATTTTTTGTTTTGTTTTGTTTTCTGGAGAAAAGAGAGCTAAAATCTTGTAAATCCCCTGTAGATGCTGAGGTGTACCCAAGAGAGGGAAGTTTCCTTCAGTGTATAATCATAGCTGGTAGGCAGCCTGCTATACTGTTTGCCCATGGAGGCACCACAGGCATTGCCTACTGCTGACAGAGGTAAAAGGGCTTTTCTGTATCATGCCAGACATGAGCTAGAAATTGGTCAGACTCACAGAATGGCTGCAGCTGGCAGACACCTGGCAATCACCCAGTCTGACACCTCTGCTCAAACAAGAGTCAACTAGAGTAGGTTGCTCAGAGCTAGTCAGGTTTTGAATATCTCAAAAGATGGAGATGCTGCAACTTCTATGGGCAAACTCTGACAGGGTCTGATGAATCTCACATTACATTTTTTTCTTATGTGTAAGCTGAATTTCCTGTCCATTTCAATGAGATGGGAGCCTCATTGGACTGATTTGATGCTTAAGTTAAACAGATTCCTGGGCAGTGTAAAAGGCCAAGGTAATAATACCTGCCTATCAAATGACAAATTCTGTCTGAGGTGGTGTAGCAAAGGGAAAAGCCATTTTTCCTCAAGAGTACATCCTCTCATGACAGGCTTAACAAATATAAATATTTTATAATAAATGAGCTGTCCATACCCATTGAATTGAATGCTATGTGGCACTTGTGTCTTTAATAATTTTCACCTGCTATTTAATGACTTTAACCTTGTGGAAGATCTAATTTTGCTCTGCTGTTGTTGAAATCACAGTATAAACAAAGCAAATTAGTCAATGTACAATAACTGTTTTGCTCTAAGATGGACATGGATCTCTAAATGGCATGTGAATTGAAAGCTTTGCCATCAGATTAATTTTCAGTGGTTTGTAAATAACTAAGGTAGGATTGAGTCAGTTTGTTGAGCCAGTGGATACTACCTTTGTGAACTAGTTATCTCATCTTTACTACTAATTGATAAACATTTGATTTCTCAGTGATCAGTTTTACTTGATGTATTCCTACGTAGTAGTGTTTTACACAGAAGAAGATGAAAGTCTAGCTGTCATTTCTGGTAGAGGAAGTAAAGAAAGATTTAAAATATCATTAGTAACCGATGTTTTTTCCTTATTCATAATTGTTCTTAAGAACTTTCAACTTTATTGCTTATTAATTTGGTTTGGGTTTTTTTTCCATTTACATTTCTGCCTCGTTAACTCTAATTTCTTAAACTACAGTTCCATGTTTTCCGTCGTCTGTATCTGAGTTAATGTGATTGCGATATTTTGAATTTTTCTGATTTTGCTTCACATTGGAAAGAAAAAAAAAAGGGTGATGTACTAGGTGTAAACACTGGCTTAAGATGGCCCAGGTGTCAAATATATTTGTTAAACCACTGAGACTGAATTAACTGGCTCTAAGCAGCTACTTTCTTTTAGCAGGTAGGAAATTTAAGCGTTTAAATCAGGGAAGAGAGCATGTATGGCTTTCCATGGTTTGTTGAACTGGGAATCTCCAGAGTATATAATTTGATGGAAATCTTGTCCAAACTTTCTCTAGTCTTAGAAGTGGGACCTGAGATGTGACTAAGAACAAAGTTCCAATGCTGGTACTTATTGACATCTTACCACAAACCTCACAAGAGTTCATCTTTTGTTTTAACTGAGAATTAGCTAGAATTTATTTAAAATACTTTAAAGATGTCTAAGCTCTGGGATGCTTGACAAAGAGCTAAAGAAATGTGGGTGGCATTAAGGACATCCTGAAAGTTCAGGAGCACAATGCAAATACATTTCACAACAATGTAAATGAGTATGTGCTGGTTTGGGTTTCAATAGTGTAATTTTTTTTTCTCAGGCCCGATACACTTTTTTCTTTCAATCACTGCAATGCCAATAACACTCTCTCTTGCATTATTTCTAGCATTTTTCCATACCAGAGGAGTTCCACTTTGGGAATTTCTCCTCTTCCCATGTTAGACTTCCTGTGGACCTCAGTGGACACTGAATTAAAACTTTTCTTTCAAAATCCAAAAATGGGGTGCAGAAAGAGTCCAGTCCCATCAAACATATAGTAACTAACCCATAGTTAATATAAATGGGAACTAAATGCAGACATGTAATGGTTTGTATTGGTAGATGCATCACTGAAGGAAGAAGGATATTTCTGTCTCATTTTTTGTTGCCTGGCAATTCAGGGTGCAAATTAATTTACTGAAATTATTTTTCTGATTATTAGAGTTCAGAGTTTGGGACTGACCTTGCCATGAAAAATGGTGGAGTTGCTTTGTCCCATGGAAGCAGGAGTAACTGTGCTGCCTCTGATCTCCAGGGTAGGCAGAGAAGGCAAAGACCATTCCCTCATTGTCCTGGCCTCTGAATGCAAGGCAGCAAAGGCAGAGCTCTTCTTTCTTAAGATTCTCTTAAGGCACCCTTAAGAATGCCCTTCTTAAAGTCTTATTCAGAGCTGATGCTTTTGCACACTAAAAGGAAGAGAAAGCTGCACATGCCTACTTTGTGTGTACATGTTAAGACCTTACTGTAATTTTAAATTCTTAATATCTTTGAACAACCCAGCTGCTACAAGTAAAATACGATAATTACATTTTTAATTTCTACCTCTAGGTCTTTTGTTAGGTAATTAAGCTAGATATTGCTGAGATACAGTAAAATCTACTCAGTTCTGTTTGTTAATAGTAATAAGGGATTGTATTAAAAAAACCCAACAATTTCACAATCCTGGCTAAAGACAGATCTTGCAAATGGTTTGGTCCTTCTCTTTATATGGCATATGCTGTCAAAATGATGCCAGGTCAGTGTTGAAAAATGGTAGCTCTTAGTTTTAAATGTAAACATTTGCTACAACAGTCTATTCCCCTTCTCACGTCTGCGGTACCCCAGCTGCTCAGTTCAGCTGGGAATCTGAGATTGCTCACATTGCCAGTCTCTTTTTAAAGGTGAGTGCAGCAGACACTGGGCCTAAACGACTGAACAGGACAACTCATTCGCAGTCCCTGGCTGCTGTTGGTCATAGCATGTGGAAAGCCACACAACTGACTGGGCGAAGGTAGTACATCCACACAGACACTTTGCTGGTGAGAACAACGTAAGACAGAATGAAGGGTGGAGAACAAATCAAGCTATCATAAAGCTGCTCCCTTTGGTCAATTATAGAGTTATTGTATGCCCTGTGGAATATCTAGCTGCACAGTATTGAGCAATCATTTGCCCTTTGAATGTATTGAGTAACTGCCATGCTTTGTAATGCTTTGTGTTAGGGTAATTGCCTGCATGTGCAACAGTTTATTGAGCATCTACCTAGTGATATTTTATTGACTAATTGCTTGATGGATGGATTGTTTCACCCAATAGTTGGCTACTTTGCTCGATATTTTCTAAAAGTGTTTCTAGGTCTGAATGGGGCTTTCTCAGGAGTGGGGCAGTCTCTCAAGCCAGATTTCTTCAGGTTTATTCATGAGTTCTTCCAGGGCCTGCTTTTTCAGTGAACATTCTGTGATTGTGAAGAAATTGCACTCATCAGGAAGCAGTTGTTTGTTTGTCTTCTATACTGCTTTACTCCTGACTTTCCAGTCCAGTAGTGTATAGTGTAGGACACTGATCACAAGTGCAACTGATGTTTTCTCTCACTGGAACCGAGGAAAATTCAGAGCTTTTTCCATCATACTTTAGGTCTGTGGCAGGCAGCATTAGCAGGCGTTGCTGTTGCTGCTCTTGGAGTAGATGCATCATTCATCACTTCCCATTGATTCAAGGCAGGGAACATTTCAAAGGCAAAGTGTTATAAAAAAATCTGGTTTTCAGCATTACCTTCTGAAAAGCACCATCTTTTCTAAAATACTGCAACTATCACCAATGTAGCCCCGTATTGCTAAGTCCTACTTACTGTTGTTTTCTTACTCTTAGCATCTCAGACAGTGAACCAGATGCATCAGTGTGTCAAGCCTTACTCTGCAAGACTGGAATGCAAAGGAATTATACAATTATATTATTCAGAATTGTTAAAAACAGCTAGATATGATACAAAGCGACAGTGAACTGGACTGACAATTTTGTGCTTGGATCAGCAGTTCAGATATAGGTTTTGCTGTAGGTTTTTGAACAAGAGACTTGGGCTAAAGGCCAAGAGCTGGATGACACTTGGGCTAAAGGCCAAGAGCTGGATGACTCTTGGTCTTGTTGGGTGTGTAAGAGGTCTGTTGTCCTCAGTACTTTGAGAAAAACCCAGCTTGGTCAGTGCATGTGTTACTTGCCTAGACAAATGCCCTCTTGGTTGCCTTTTGGTTGGATGCCATGATTCCATTCAGGGATAGCTCTGTTCTAGTGGTGAGAAATATACAGAGATGATTGTATCTTTCTGGACAAATAAGGGCTGTAAGAAACAGCACTGTGCTAAAGAGAAAATGGCTAATAAGGTATTAAGAGTGATGAAGGTAAACAGGCTGTTGTCTGGAAGATTATATGCAGAGATGTCCTGTGTTAAACCTGTTTCAAAGTTGGAGCACATGCTCTTCCTAACCTGAATGGACATGTGGAGCAGAAAGAGCAGAGTTTCTTCCTTGTTCATTATCCTTCACTCTTTGGGAATAACAGCAGATGCTGTCTCTTGTACAAATGGTCTAGGCAGGGACAATATAATCTACATGAGTCATGTTAAGAGCTACAGATCCACTGTTGGTGTGGTAACACTGCAAATATTTCACTTGGTCCAAGGTTTGGTGGCCTTGAGTTATGATGATGAAGAAGAGCTGGGGCAAGCACTCAAAGTTGGCTGGACGGGGCTGTACCTCTTCCCTTGCTTAAGGGCAGTCATAGTATATGCTGCTTTGTCTGTGTCCTACACTAATAAGAACAGAGGTAGCCATCAAAAAAAATTAAACAAATTCCCCTTGGAGCAGAAGGTAGCTGGAATACCTATAAAAATTCTATAGATACATACACCTACAACAGCCAGGTAACCTAGATGGAACTGATATGCTGAGAATCAGTTACAGTGATTTATCTCAGGAGTAGCATAGCTAAAGGCAGGGGCTAGTTCTTTTGTGAACTGAAATGGCTTATTTTGTCTCTATTTGAATAAAGAAAACTAGCAGTGATGGCATGGACAGAGAAGTTCAAAAGTTGCTGAAGCCCTGAGGGCAGAAAAAGGAGATGAAGCACAAGTTGCATACATTTCCTGTGAGACGGTGCCAGACAATTCTTTCTTACTTGGAAAAAACCTCTCCAATTAATTTTTTTAAAGTCCCAGTGAAAATCAACTGAATATCTTAGCAGGTGAGGTGGTTGTCTTTTATATTTTCCTGGTAAATACTTTATTTTGGTCACAGGGATTTATCAAGGGAGAGAGGTTCCCATATTTCCTGCACCTGTCTTAGTGTTTGTATAAGCTGCCCCAGCCTTAGCTGCTTTGTCAGCAGTGTGAATGAGTAAGTGCTCCAGAGCTTCTCTTCACAGCACCATTGAAATGAGAGCTGTGAAACTCCACCAGACCACTAAGCCTTGTTCCTCAAGGAACATCTCTGTTGATGGGCCTTCAGCCGCTGCCCAAGGAACATCACTGCCAACTGAGCCTAGTCCTTTATGCTGACCTTATCAGGAAGAGTACCAGGAAGTCCCTCTGACAAAATGCCATTGTGTCTCTTCCTGTGAAATCCAACTTTTTTTCTCCCAGAAAGTTTCAATTAACTTCTATAGATTCTGTTTAATCTAAGATATTTAAACTGGATCTCCAGTGAGCAGATCTAGACACAAACTGAAGAGACTAATTCTGGTGATGTCTCCTGGTCCCATTTTCCTGTGCCTGCCTGCCAGTTCTCACTTTGGGAGAGCTTTGATGCCATTACTATTTGCCATGTGGAGGTTGCCCTGATCTAGACCCAGCTGGGTTTCTTAGGATTCCTGCCTGTATTTTTCATCATCAGAAGTCTGCCTTGCCCAGATGACTTATCATGCCATAATAGATGCAGTTTGTCCAAGTCTGATGCCAACTTTAATGTTGTGACCTAAGTATCTCTCTCAGGCTGAGAAATCCCAAACGAAGGAGAAACTGGATTAGAGTTTGTGGACTTTGAAAAGTGTTTATTTTAAAAAAAATATTTTCATAAAAAATGCAATTCTGGACAATTTTAAATTATTTTTTTTCTTAGTCAAATCTACAGGAAAAACAATGAAACTCTGATATGGATTTTTTTTCCCCAGGTCCCTAGAGGTAAATAATCTAACATTACAAGTGTCAAATTTACTCTTTTGATTATTTTATATTGTAGTGTTAAATGTCATCTTGTGGACTGTGAAAAAAACCTTCTGATATTTTTTACTCAACTCTGAAAAATTTCTCTACATTCATTTATTATAGAGATTGCATTTATTCAGAAAATGCAAATATAATTCAATAACATTTCAAAATAGTTACATACGGAATATACGAAAAAAATAGCCCAACTGTACTGTAAAATAAAGGCAATTCCTCTTTTTACAGCAGGATCAATCAATAGAAATTATTCCAATTATTGCTTGATTGGCTCAACTCTGCACAATAAATACAGTGCAAAAAGACAGCTAATTCCTCCAAGTTCTCGTAGGAGTAATGCTAGCAGATTCCTTTTCTTCTTTCTATTTTTTTAAACAGGGATTAAAGCAGACAATTAGTACATCATCTTAGACTCCATCTTGCGCATTGGCTCCTTTGCCTTCCTTACCTTCTACCTTCTCATGGTCTCTGATGGATAAATGTGCAGTGTTTCAGATCTGCTTGTTCACAGCTTTTCTAGAGCATGTTTCAAATGTTTCCCTTATATGTTAGAATCCATATGCCATGTGACATCGTAAATGGAGCTTGTGAGATAGAAGCCATCCAATTCAACAACATATATTTTTCATGGTTGTGTTGGCCTAAGGAATCATTTTTACATTGCTTATAGGGGTTCCTTCCTCCAGGTTCTCTCCCTCTAATATCCTGGTGGTGAAAGTTATGATGCCAATGAAAGTTAAGTGAAGAATGGCTCAAAAGCTGAGCGTGGTGAGAGATGGCTCAGCAACATTTATATTCTTCATTTCTAAAAGAAAGCTATTTGAATCATTAAGTAAAAAATAAAGCTTTAGTGTAAATAGATGTCAGAAAACAACAAAGATCAATTTTTCTGGTGGTCTTGAACCTAATAGGAAGTACTGAAATATTCCATCCCCATGACAGCTCAGGTGTGTTGCACAAAACTGTACAGAAAAGAGCTAATAGAGCCACAGCATTGCATACAGTTACCATTTAAAAAATAATTTAAAAATGTGAGTGAATGTAAGTCCCTTTATCTATATGAAAATAAATGGAAATATATTCAGTGCATTTATGGCATATGAAAGGTTATATTTAATGTTATCTGGTCTTGACCTTTAGACTGAAATTCGCATTTGATTCTCAGTGCCTCTGTGAATGTTTTACTTCCTGCTCAAAACCCTCTCTGAACTGTGAAGACTGTACACCTTATTGCAATACTGGTGATTTTACACTGATGCTGGTAACTTTTCATGGCTTTATTGTTTCCTGTTGTTTTGAAGTGAAATTCTGAGTTTTTGATCCAGTGGGATTACACTGGGAATAGACTTGATCAAAGCTGAGACAATCCTTGTGCTCCAATCGATCTGTAGAGTGTGACTGCTCTTTGAGAAAGTTTGTCATTATGTCCTGGCTTTGCTTTAGTTCACACCAAGACATATCCTAACAAAAAAATCAAGGCTTCCACAAAGACATAGCCTTAGATGATGATAGGATGCCTGAAGTTTAATTTTATGCCTTTTGTAAAGTCAGTCATTTAGACTTAGTAGTGTCTGTGCACAATTTAGTATTTCACAAGTAATCAATCATTAATTTTAATCTTTTTTTATGTCTTTGTTATTAGTTTTTATGGGTTTTTTTGTGTTTCTGTCTTCACTCTCTCTTCTATAGAGTGTAATAAACTTATTACCACCTTCATCTTAAGAACATCACCTCACTTGACTGTTCTAATAGAATACTCATTCTCCACTCTTATGTAGCATTAAACCCATCAGATTACTTTAGATATGAAGAAAGGCTTCTACTTCTTAAAGCTTGTCTGCTTTTTTTGCCCCCAGTCTTATCAGTAGGAATACCTTTTTATTAAAGATATAATCTCTGTTAGTAAATTTTGTCATTAAAAAGTGACACTTGAGGATCAGGACCTTACAATAAGACAGGGTAGTTCATTTGCTCATACACAAAAATAGCATTCTATATAACTTAATATTCTCAGGTCTTTTACTTTTCCTGCATTTTTTGGACCATTTTCTGTATTTGTGTAAGATAGTTTCCTCAAAGCACCCAGACATACACTTGTGAACACACTATACAGTAGTCCCAGCGTCTCTCTCCCAGGAAGGATAAATCTTCCTTATCTTTATGCCATCTTTTTTGCCTTGTTCATGTGCATGCCAGAGGAAAAAACAAAACAACAAACTCTTTGAAAAACATCAAAAACCAATGGCTGAATTACCTCCCAAAGGAGGGAGTGATGCATCCATCGTTCTGCAGCAGTGGTTTCAAGAATTATATGGCATACATTTTTAAAAGCATTTTTAAGTATCTTTTTTCTATTCAGCTGTGAGCAAGATACACCACTCAATTAAATAATAATCCTTTATCCACTTTGGAATTAGCAGCTTGGTGACCAGGATCATTAGCACAATGAGGTTAGCAGGCTGCTGCATTAGGAATAGACTGCATCATCTGCATCATGTTTGGGTTCATTTGCAGCTCATGAGAGGAAGAGGGATTTTCTCAGAAGCTTGTGTGGAGGTGTTAGTTCAGATCAGAGCTCAGTTCAGAATGCATCAGAAATTAAAAAGTAATGTTATAACAAAATACTTGAAATGAGATATTGTGCTGATAAGGTCAACAGAGTAGTGTCCAGACAATTGCATAACGATTAGTGCAGGTCAAGCAACAAGGGGAAATGACCTATGTTTAATAAATCTAATTTGTGGCTACACAATATTGATAGCCCTACTCAAAAAACTTTTCCCATATCTATTCGTAGTACTCATCAGATCTATTCTCTCAGGAGCACTACCAGTGTAGAGCTTATATATCAAATCCAGAAAAGCTATTTAGAATATGTATTACTTCTCAGGGCAGTCGTATTTGCTGAGTACTGTAACTATAATATAACATAATAGATAATTATCCCAAGCAGAAAAAAGCAATTGGGTTGAAAAAGTGACACCACCTTTATTTAGAGACACAGTAACATGCAGACTTGTCATTGATGCCATTGACAGAAACTTGATTGAAAAATCAGATGTAAATTGCATTGTTTAAGACTCCCCCTTTGCCACTGTGCATTTCTGAGACTTCCCTGTGGAAGGATGACAGAATGAAGTGCTAGCTACAAAAATAGACCTAGTGTTTGGGTTTTTTTCTCATTTCAGAAATTGTTTCCTACCCTGTCTTTTACTTGGAATAACTATCTGAGACCTGACCATGAAAGATGTTACAGTGATTGGTGTTGCAAAAACCAGGAATCAGTGGTCAGCGTTAGGAGGTAGGATTCACAAAGCTGAGCTAGGTGCTGAAGTTCTCTGCCTGGGGAAGATACAGGTGTCGGGCTGTCCTTTATAAAATACAATGCAAAATATGCTGTGTTGGCCACACAAACAAATCAGAAAAAAACAAGGAAAAGGTGTGTCATATGGATACCTGATTTTTACACTACTCCTAAACCAGGTTAGAGTACTTTGCCAGGAAGCAAGGAAGATGGGTTCCCATCCTGCTTTGCTCCAGGGAGGTTGTAGCTGCACAGTCTCCTATCCAAGGAAGTGCTCAGCCTACCTGGCAATAGGTACTGGGCTGGAACTGGGCTAACAGCGCCAAAGGAGAATGGGTGGCAGTGTCATGGCAGTGTGCTTCAAATGGATTGGGAGTGGTGTTCCTGAATTTCTTTTTTATTGTATCCTATAGCTGTCTCATACAGAAACAGATCAGGGAACTGAGCAGACCCCAGTGCATCTCCCTTCCAGTAGATATTTCATTGCTCCAGCCATGATTGCTGTTTTGCTCCAGTCTAACACGAGAACCTGGCATGAAGTCGCTGCTCACCTTGCAGGTCCCATTTACATTTTGCTTTCAGTTGCCCCAGCCTTCTTTAGAGACTTTTCTTTCCCCAGACAGTCCCTCTCTTATTAAATGGAGTTGTAATGAACTCACTAAAAATCTTCTGCACTGTACCAGTCTGAAAGGAACCTGTACCTTCCTCATCTGAAGTTTTTTGTTTTCTTCCAAAAAACCCCACAAACAACAAAACGCAACCCGACACAACCACAACTCCCAGCTAAATTCCCAAACATTCCTGCTTTTCCTCTGAGCCCTTCAGCACACCACTTCAATTTCGATTGTTCCAGTGGAGAATCTTTCTGCACTCTGAGGGATTACGAGGTGTTGTCTTCCTTCCTCCCACGTGTTTTGCATCCCTTCTCCTGGCAGGCAGTATTATATTCAAGACCCCATGTTCTCTAGCAATTGACCGGCAAGTTCCCCCTTTTCTGGTGTGAGTCTTCTCACATCTGTTCTGCTCTCCGTCACAGGGGTTTGTTTGTTTTGTTTTTTTTTAAATCGTCCTGGTTTCTCCTTAGCTTTCTCTTCTCTCTCTTCTTTCCACTATCAAGCTGCTTTCAGGGGCTGCTTTGGAGTTAATGACCTCTTTTATCTTCTGCATAATCTCTCTTATCGCTTCTCTTCCTTGTATCTCTGCTGCTTAGCTGCAACATCTTTTCCTTGCTGCTTTTATGCCACAGAAAAGGAAACAAAACAAAAAACCCTAGAAAAACCCCAATAAAAAACATCTAAGCAACCTCCCATGAAAATTCCAACTTGTGACCCTCTGTTCACTGCCTTCCTTTTCACTGAGCTTCAGTGTATATACACCACTGACATGACTTTTTATTGCAACTAGCTGCACACTTGCCTGACTCCATACATCTTGTCTCAGATGTTCCCCTCCTTTCCCACAGAAAGGATGCTGCAGGCTGTACAACAGCAAATTTAAATTAGCAAAGAGAAAGTGTTGCTTCAGTATCTACTGTTCCATTTTCTGCTGTTCAGTGTATGGCAAAATAACACTTCCTGAATAATAGCATGCTGCTGGTGTTGGTTACCAGCCTGGAAAACTGCTCATTTTAATTATCTATCTTCGGTGTTTGAAAAGCAGCAATGTTACTGTTGGTTGAGACTGTCCTATGGTTTGCAGAGGTTTGGCTGGTTTAGAATCAGGCCCACTTGTAGCTCAGAGCTGTGGGATAAAACTTCATTTAATCATGGAATGGTTTGGGCTGGAAGGGACCTTAAAGATCATCTAGTTCCAACCCCCCTGCCATGAGCAGGGACACCTCCCACTAGATCAGGTTGCTCAGAGCCCCATCCAACCTGGCCTTGAACGTTTCCAGGGATGGGGTTTCCACAACTTCCCTGGGCAACTTGTATCAGTGTCTCACCACCCTCACACTGAAGAATTTCCTCCTAATATCTAACCTAAATCTCCCATTTTCCAGTTTTTATCCATTTCCTCTTGTCCTCTCACTACAAGCCCTCGTAAAAAGTCCCTCCCCAGCTTTCCTGTAGGCCCCTTTCAGGTACCGGAACCTTCTCTGTCCAGGCTGAACAGCCCCAACTCTCTCAGTCTGTCTTCATAGAGGAGGTGCTCCAGCCCTTGAATCATCTTTGTGGCCCTTCTCTGAACTTGCCCCAGGAGCTCCATGTCCTTCCTATGTTGGGGGCTCCAGAACTGAACACAGAACTCCAGGTGGAGTCTCACAAGAGCCGAGTAAAGGGGGAGAATAATCTCCCTTGACCTGCTGGCTATGGTCCTTTGGATGCAGCCCAGGACACGGTCGGCTTTCTGGGCTGCAAGTGCACGTTGCCCGCTCATGTTGAGCTTCTCGTCCACCATGACCCCCAAGCCCTTTTCCTCTAGACTGTTTTCGATCCATTCTCCACCCAACCTGTATTTTTTCATGGGATTGCTCTGACCCAGGTGCAGAACCTTGCACTTGGCCTTGCTGAACTTCATAACTTCATGCGGTTTGCACGAGCCCGCATTTCAAGCCTGTCAAGGTCCCTCTGGATGGCATCCCTTCCCTCCATCGTGTCAACCTCACCACATGCTTTGGTGTCATTGGCAAATGTGCTGAGGGTGCACTCAATGCCACTGTCCATGTGGCTGACAAAGATGCTAAACAGCAGTGGTCCCAGTACCAACCCTTGGGGAGCACCACTTGTCACAGGTCTCCATCCGGACATTGAGCCGGTGATCACCACTCTGAATTTGCTCGATTAGAGTGAAAAAAACCCAGGCAATCCCCCTTCCCTAAACTACCACATTTTTTTTTTCTGTTAAACCTCAGATAGCTCCTCTAGTCATGACACTATTTCACAAAATAAAGTGGCCTTCTTATTGAATAACCTGACTGTTTACTGGAATAAGCAGATGACTGCAACCCAGTACTAGTGTTTAATTCCCCAGAGGGTATGGAGGCTCATTGATAACTACCAAGCATGTGCATCCATCTAAAATACAGTGAATTGTTATGCCCATCTCTGACAATAGGAAACACTTTCACAGACTGAAAGATCTTATAAGAGAAAGAGCTGAAGCAAGTGAGTGCATGTTACAGTAAGAGACAGGGGAACCTTTAAAAACATGTGCCTCATTCACTCTGCATTCAGTTGTCCCTCATTTAAAGTCACTGCAGAATAGACAACTGGCTAGTGACTTGAGCAGGGGGAAGTGTGGTTGGTTTATTTAACATCATACTCAGGAAAAGATGAGTGAATCAACCATATAAATTATTTGCACTAGCTCATTTGATCTCTTCCCAGCTTTTCTTTCCTCAGGAATCTGACTGCTAGAAATACTTTGCTTGCATTAGAAAAACATCCATACAATTTTAAAGGGTAGGCTTTGCCATTGCTGATCCGTGCAGTGTAGCAGAGCATCACTTACAGAGGGGAAAACCACAGCAGTAATAAAAGGCCAATTGAATTCTTTACACTTTTACTCTATTAGTTTCTCTGTCTCTGTTCCATTTCTTCCCTTTTTTGTTTTTGTGTTGATGTAGTGTGTTTATTGGTAAAGCAGTAGTTCAGGACCAAAATGAATCCAAAGATGAATGGATCTTGGTCATCAAAGGTGGGCTTTTCTACAGGCCCTTAGTTTTTAAAGGGGTAATTGTTAAGATTACCTGGCTCTTTTCCCCATTATATCACCAAAAGCACACCATCTCTTGAAACTGGTCATTATCTGCTACTCTGGCTACTGGAGAGAAAGCAAGAAAAACATTTTCTGGATGCTGAAGCCCATTGTCTAAGATAAGAAAGAGCAGAGCCATCCAAGGTAGTGTGTGGAACACAATGGTGAGTGTCCTCCAGGAGACCTAGGCTTCCCATAATAATCTCATACTGTGGAGAAAGTGGGCTGTGTCTGTACTTGTTTTGCCAGTTGGGATGGCTGTTAATCAAGAAGCTCATCATGATTTAATGACATTGAAATGAGTGAAAATGACATTGAGGTAGATTCTTGCATTCTCATGTGGTCTCTTTTTTCCACAATTATGGAATGAATATGTAGCAAAAATATATTCACTTGTGTACAAAAACCTCTCTATGAAAAAGGCACTTGTGGCATTGCCTACACAGCATAGAATCATAGAATCATAGAATCCTAGGGGTTGGAAGGGACCTCGAAAGATCATCTAGTCCAACCCCCCCGCCAGAGCAGGGTCACCTAGAGTACATCACACAGGAAGGCGTCCAGGCGGGTTTTGAATGTCTCCAGCGAAGGAGACTCCACAACCTCTCTGGGCAGCCTGTTCCAGTGCTCTGTCACTCTTACAGTAAAAAAATTTTTCCTGATATTCATCTTAAACCTCCTATGCTCCAACTTGTATCCATTACTCCTTGTCCTATCACTGGTCTTCACTGAAAAAAGCTTAACTCCATCGTCTTGACACTCACCCTTTACGTATTTGTAAACATTGATGAGGTCCCCCCTCAGTCTCCTTTTCTCCAAACTAAAGAGACCCAGCTCCCTCAGCCTTTCCTCATAAGGGAGATGTTCCACTCCCTTAATCATCCTTGTGGCTCTGCGCTGGACTCTTTCAAGCACTTCCCTGTCCTTCTTGAACTGAGGGGCCCAGAACTGGACACAATATTCCAGATGTGGCCTCACCAATGCAGAATAGAGGGGGAGGAGAACCTCTCTTGACCTACTAACCACACCCTTTCTAATACACCCCAGGATGCCATTGGCCTTCTTAGCCACAAGGGCACACTGCTGACTCATGGTCATCCTCCTGTCTACCATGACCCCCAGGTCCCTTTCACCCACACTGCTCTCCAGCAGGTCAGCCCCCAACCTGTACTGGTGCATGGCGTTTTTCTTCCCCAAATGCAAAACTCTACACTTGCCCTTGTTAAACTTCATCAGGTTTTTCCCCGCCCAAGTCTCCAGCCTGTCTAAGTCTCTCTGAATGGCAGCACAGCCTTCTGGTGTGTCAGCCACTCCTCCCAGCTTGGTGTCATCAGCAAACTTGCTGAGGGTACATTCTGTGCCCTCATCCAGGTCGTTGATGAAGATATTGAACAACACCGGTCCAAGTACCGACCCCTGAGGGACTCCACTAGTCACAGGCCTCCAACTAGATTCTGCCCCATTGACTACATGGCATACAGGCATAGTGTCAAGGATTGGTATTTCTGATTTTCGTGTTGCATTGGAGTCTGAGTGCTGCAGTCACTTTTTCAAAAGTGTCTGCATTGGCTGGGACTCTAAAACCTAAAGAGAATCATGAGTTTCTATGACAAAGTCCGTTTCTTCTGCAACTTGTTAACATCTGCAGTGCTTCAGCGTTACTGCATTGTCAATGAGTAGATTTGTGCAGGCACTGTCATTTAAGAATGGTGGGCTTGTTTTCTAAGCTCTGAAAAGTAGACCCAGTGTTGCTTATGAGCAAACTCACCTTCCTTCGCCTCGCTGCCTCTCTGAATTCATGGCTTTTGGAGGAAACAGTTGCCTGGAGAGCCTCCTTCTTTCCAACCATAGTAAAGTAAGTGGCAACATCTGGGTCTTGCTCGGAGGCAGATGGCAGCTAATACCTGGCTGGAGAGGGCCCAGGAAGTAGAGGCTGGTGACAACATGACCAGAACCATGTTTGCGCTGGCAACAGTCACGGTGCGATTTGCCAGTGCCTAGTGTCTCTGGCTGATTCCCAAAACAAATGTGGCAGCAGTTCATCCTCCTGTGTGAGCCAAGTCTGTTTGAACAGGGCTTCCCTGCTCTCTCCTACCTTCACCTGCTGTAGATTTGCTTTCAAGAACCCATGCGATTGCTGTATTTGCAGCAGTACATTTGGAAAGTCTCCTTAAAAGCACATGACGTGTAGCAGCCATAATTATTGCCCTGAAGGCATATTAGAAAGGGGGTGTATCAATGGAAACGGCTCAGGTCAGTCAAAGTAGGTGCAACCATTCCCTTCTTTACCCTGCATCTGTCAGGGCTGTTTGCTTCTGCCCACAAATGTTGCTGAAGTCCCTCTGTGCCATACATACATATACATTCTCCCTTCATAGAGGCTTGTAAATGTACAGAGATAAGTGGGGAATTCCACCTGTTTAGTTTTAATTTTGTATCTTATAATATTGTGATTGTTACCAGTTGGCTTATATAGCTGAAATGGCTAATGAACTTCCAAATTTCCCGGTGGTGTTACAATTTTTGGTTTTTGTTGCAAAATTTGGAAGATTTCCTTCTTTCCAGTCCTGGTGGGGACTGAGACCTACAGGACTTGGAGTATGTTGCCAAAGGTTTCCTCTTACAAAGCAAAGCACAAACCATCTGTCAAGGCTTTTCAATTGCTAGTTTAAAGGACAGATGGATCACAACTAAAATAGCTCCAGCTGATTCAACTTGTCAAATAAAACTGTCCAAACCCTACTGGGCTTGAAAATTTATTTTCAACAATTCCTGAAAAAAATAGTTTTGGAATAGCTAGGATGTTTAAAAACAAAGCCCTGTCCTTTATGAAATCAGAGAATGCAAGACCTCTCTCCATAAATCTCAGGTAAAACTATTTGATGGTCTTGGAGCCCTCACAAACTATTAAAAAAGGAAATCTTTTAAGTCTTAATTGATGATGCCTTGCTCATGTCTTGGCATTCAGGAAGGAATTGCTCTCTTATATCCAAATGAGGTTTCCTGTAGAGTTTAGGCAGACTGTGAAGGACATAAGGTATTGAAGCCCACAACAGCAAGAGCTGCCTGTGAAAGTTAATCAGGCAGTTGCAGTGAGAATTGTTCACTTACTAAATTTTAAAAGACGACCTTAGCATTACTGTTACCATCATCTTGTAAATATTTAACAAAACTTCATTTGCTGTAAATTGCTCTAGTTCAGTCGCTTTGTGTGGAACAAAAGTGATTTACACATGTGTATGTATATCATTGTCATTATCCATATGTCACTTCATGGTCAGCCATACCCAGGGTTCTCTTTTGTCAGTCTGCCTGGTTTACAAATAATATAATGGACACCAAATCAAAAAGTTATGGGAATCAGTTACTTATGAGAGTATATGTACTTCTAGTCCTGCTTTCCTAAATATACCACTTCCTACTTTATCCCCTTTGACCACTAATTGCAGAGGGCAGTTCTGAGTTAAATAACCTGCAGGGAAAAGAATTAGGTATAAAAGATTACACGCTTAGGACTTTGATAAATTTTTTAATGCTGCATAAGGAAGAACACTAAACTCTGGAGGAGACTTGCATTTACAATCACAGCTTGAAATGCCTTTCCTGTAACAGGTGACACCGTGCATCACAGATATCAAATGTGAAACATTCTCTTTGTACTTGGCTGAAACTAATGAAATCTTTACAATGCTGTGAGGCATATCCATGTAGAAATTCGTTTGCCCTGAAACTGTAAGTTTGGAGAGCTTTCATATGCATGTCTCATGTCAAGTCCTTCTGCCATGAAAAGCTGAGTACAAGCCTCTGTGCGTAAGCATAAGCGTGTGTGCATCTGCTGGAGGGAAACGTCAGTTCAGACTTCTTCTTTGTTTTCATATGACTGAGATAAACTCTCACGGTCTGCTGTTGTTTCCTGTTCGTAGACTGTCAGAGGAAAGAGATTGATTTGATGCCAAATGTAATTTCATTTTTATGTCTTAAGGATGTGTTTGCTGTTAAATTAAGGAGGGGTTTGTCATTCACTGGAGCTAGAATTTCAGCTTGTATAAATTAGCTTAGAGCTTCTGAGATCTGTAGAAATGCAGTGCAATTGATCCTCAGCTGTTGTATGTGGGGATGCAATGATGGAAAACTTACATTACATGGTATAAAAAGAGAAAAAAAAAAACAAGAAAGGGGGAGAGACAAGAGTGTGAGAGAATTTTTTTTTTCCTAAGAGGCAAAAATTAATCTCTTCAGTGTTAAAGATTTTGGGGAATAAGGAAATATTTGCATAATAGTGACTATCTGATAAAACAATAATTGAGGGATCTCATTCCCTTATTCAGTAACTGGCTGAGAAGAGCAGAGGCACAGCATTTGGAGCTGATAACTGAGAGGGCCATTCTGGGAAGCTGCCCTTCAGATTAGCCAGAGCAGAAACATAGCTCAGTCTCCAACTGCACCATCAGCTGTGAGGTTTGTTAGGACCCCTCTCACACTGAGAAACCTGCCACTCAGAAACCAGAAAAAGTCAAGTTTTATTACAGGACACAGAGGTAGGCACCACATGTCTGCTTCACTGAAATTGAGTATTCCCCTGGCTTACCTGCAATCCAATTTCAGATGAATCTAAACAAGTTTACATCTTTTAGAAGAGTTATACAAAACTCAGGTTTAATCTTGCTTCCTCTTAAAACTAGGCTCTTGTGATTAATCCTGTTTTGAGATTGTAAGTAGAGCTGAGAAATGCTTTATGATACTTTTATTTGGATAAGCCAATCTGTAGTAACCAAAACCCACTATAAGAAAGCATCCAGTGAAATAAACTTCCCATTAAAGTTTCAAAAACTATTAAACACCCTTGAATGTTTCATTTCATCATTGCTAAAATGTAAAAATTGCCTGTTTTCCAACTCAAAATGTTTTAATCTTGAAAAGCGGGACACTTCAGTGTCTAGAACTTGATACTTGCAAAATTAAGTACCCTATACTGTCAATTTATTTGAGTTTCATTTTCATTAAAAACTTTTAGGAGTTTAATTTTCACATTCTTTTGGTCAAGAATGTTTTTTTTCACCTAGAAGCATGTATAGAAGGGGCTTACTTCTTCCTCTGCTGCTGTAATGATTAGCTCATCTGTTCAAATGAAACTTGGGACTTGCCTCATTAACTGGAGATTTATGACTTGATAAAGCTCTCCTAATACTTCTTATGCATCTATCCTCCCTTCCAGTGGATCAGAGAAAAGAGTGAAGGCTCCATCATAAATGCAACCCACTTGTCTCCTGAGCATTAAAAAAACCCAACAAAATTCAGAGTTGTTGGGCTCATTTCTCCCCTAGCTTACCCTTTCAGCTCTGTCTGTTGTCAGGTCCTCTGAGTAGCAGGTGGCACTGGTAAAACGTGCTCTTCATATACTTTCCTATGAACTGGACCCAGCGGAGTGACAGCTAAATTTCTGAGTGTTTAGCCTTGTCCTGTCCCACATCCATTCCCAGTTATATAATTTCAGAAGTAGTTGCAAGAGGATGGTATTTATTTAGCCTTGAGTTCTTTTTAGATGGAGCAGCCTTCCTGTTCCTGTGTTGATGTTTCCATGTTTATATGGCCAGTATTCATACCCCTGGTTTGAAGCAATTGCCTTGTTACCATGTCCTGATGAGCCTTTCCTGTTGCTGTTACAGCCTTGAAAGCTGGAAATTGCAAGTGCTGCAGGTGGTGAGCAGCAGGGTTTGATTAATCCAAATTCCATTTTCGCATTATTGAAAAAGGATGGGGCAAAAGGAATGCTCTGCAGCTGAGCATCAAACGTAGTTAGAAGTATTGCAGCCATGGGGATGATTATATGGGTCATGCAGTAATTATATTGAGCCAGGAACATATAGTGAGACCATTTCAGAAATTTGTCAGAGCATTGCTTTAACTCATGGTTATATAAGAACTCGGTGAGAAGGCCAGATGGGAAGACAAGTGGCTTTTTTTTAATATTAAAAATGTGATTTTCACCAAAACTATGCTAGCTACAGGCTGGTAACACAATACATAGGGCTGACGTGAATTTGGTGCACTGCTCTGTATCAGAAGATCATGCACTCTTCATGCAAACAGAAAAACACTCAACTGCTGGCCATGAAGTGCAGCCTTGGAGTGAAAAAGAGCATAATACCCAGAAATAATGCTGACCTTCAGAAATAACAATGGCAGCTTCATCACTTTCCTTATTCCCATTTACTACAGATTCACTAGTGTTTGGGGGTTTTTTGCTACATCAATTTAATCCTGGATCGCCTGTTCTTCCAGATCCTTCTCTGTTGCTGGTACTGTAGCCTCATGAGAAGTGAGGAGGTGATGCCATTTCACAGGTGGCTGTGAGGAAGGCATGCTGCTGTTTCAAGAGGAAGCAAAATATGAAATGCATATGTGAAACAGAGAACCATATACTGTTTCTCTGGTGTATAAATTCCATGAATTTCTACATTTCCATGGGTAGGAAGAAAATGGTTGAAATTAACTCCAGCCAACAGTATTCATTTTCACACTGTTCTGTCCAGAAGCTGATGGGACCGGAATCCTGTTACCAAACCCCCTTCTGTTCAGTCTTAAACCTCATGTATTTGCTGTGAAGATACCTGTATGTTGGGACCGGTAGCATTGGCCCAAAATTTTGTCTAACAGTTGGAACATCAAAATTGCTTTAAAATATAGTCTGTTATAGAAACTTGTCCCACTTACCATCTGCAGGGTAAGTCTCTGAGCGTACATGGACCAAGACGTGGTTCTTGCAAACTCGTACCAAGGCATGCAGAGGTTTGCAAAGTCTTCTACACTGGCAGAACAGCTCTTTGAAGAGATTGCCAAGCAACAAGGTTTGGGGCACTCTGGGGAGTTTTGGGCTTCAGCACAGCAGTGGAGAGAGTGGGAAAAGTTTCCTCTGGATTGGCCTAGGTCTCCTTTTGTTTCCTGGCAGTATGCTTGGCAAAGGCAGCACATGCTACTAATTAGCTCTCTTCTCTAAGCTGCCTGTCTTCCAATAATGGATCCCCCTCATGCCTGTGCATTATTACCCTACCCTCTGCATTGACTGGGTACAGGATGGCATTGGTTGAGTGCACTTATTTACTGTAGGGTTTATGTTCAGTTGCAGCTGCTCATCGGCTAAGTCAGGCATCAGCTTGCACACTTGTGTGTAATCACAGCACAGGTCAGCAGGCAGCTTGGGTCTCTTTAATGGTGTGATTTTTAAGCAGCTTGTTTTAACGTTGTTGGTAGCTCCTTTTACCAATAATTGGTTTTACAGGCACATACCTTGCTTGGATCTGTACTGTAAGAGAAGAATGAAGAAGCTTTTAATAGGCACTGCTCTGCTTACTGTGTAGTGTATTTTATGGACTTTCAGTCCCTTCCTCTCACTCTTCAGCTTGGATTCAGTATTAAAGCAGCTGCTTCTGTGGGGTGGGAGTCCTGCAGTGATCACCAGCAATCAGGACAATCAAACTCACATTGCTGTGCATGTGCACAGAAGGATCATATCACACTTCTGCAGACTAACATAGCATCAGTATTTCTAGTAGTCTGCATTTAAGTCTCAGCAACCTTGAAGTTGATTCCTTTAAGACAGGATTCATTTGCTGCCTTTTTTATCTCCAGCTGTGGACCTTCCTCAGCTTTAAAACAAAACCCAAAGCTATATCAGCTGCACACACCTGCATCTGTAAGTGGTCAAGAGCTCTTGACCGCCCTGTGGCTGGGTCAGTAGGACATGGTGCTTCTCTGTCCCAGTCACTAGCTGCTCCACATCCCATCACTGCTACAGCACATCCCTTCCTTGGGGATTTTCTGAGTCTATACTGCTCCCTTTCCAGCCAAACAGCTCATTTTTATCAACCTCTGTGAGTCAGGATGTGATCATATTAATTGTTACTGGCAAGGAGGATGGGATAAGCAGGCTCAGGAGAGTGGGGGGTAATCTCTTACTGGGTACAGTTGTAACTGAGAGAGGGAGTTAAATCAAACCTTGCACAGTATGTGTCAAGGAATAAACCAGGGGCCCTAATAAACTTGGACATATATCAAATAGGAGTCCTGCCCACCTTCATGAACAGCTTTCCCACAGACCATGGAAAGAGGGTAGGAATCAAAGAACAATGAATGCTATCCACAAGCTACACAACTGCTGGAATAAAAGCAAGTATCTCCACTTCCCTGACTTGTAGAAGCTGATATAAGCCTGAAAGTGAACTGAGTTCCCATTCAGTGGAATTTTCCACTCAGATTATATACATATGCATGCTGTATGTGTGCTGGGGTGCTGGCAGAATGGATGCATGTGCTACAGAACAAGTGGCTCTCTCAATGCTTTAAAATACAGTGAAAAAAATAAGGGAACAATGACAATAAATGGTTTATAAAGCCAGGCTATTGAAAATGCTATAAAATAGCATTTAGTGTAGGAGTGAATAGCAGGGTTTCACAAAAGACTGTTTATCTGAGAGCCCATAGATCAAGTTGAAGTGGTGGATTATTTTGTATTTCTATTTATTTCAAATTTTGGCATCATCAGAATTGCTATAATATTATTAAAAAACATCCAACAAAAAAACCCAAACCAAGACAACAAGCAAACTAAACCAAACCCCCCCAAACTGCAATGTTTCTGTCACTGTCAGCAAAGAGTAACACTTGAATTTTTCATTTTTCTCTGTGCCAACTGTCTGCAGATCTTCAACCTAGGACAAGAAGGCACCTGCAGCCATCTAAATATATTAGGGCATGATGTGCACTGTGGGGGGAGTTGCCCCCAGATTCCCCACTAATCGAGCTGAACTGTCTCACTTGAAACTCAGGGCTGCTAAAGAAAAAATTGCTCACTGCAGCTACTCCTTACTGTTTTGGTTGCATTTTATGAATGAGAACTGGTTTTAGGTTCCTGCCACCAGGGAGGTTTTAAGAGTTGTGAAAGCCAAGTATCTTCTTGCAGATTAATGCACTTCTATACCAGAAGGGGGAAGACAGTACAATCCCTGTCCTTGCTTTTTGCCTGAAAAAATTGCTCCTTAGTCAACGTGCTGGATCTAATAATTTTTTTTTTTTTTTTTTTTCTCCAGTGATGTATGATAAATCTGGGTCCATAACATGGAACATAAATTCCACTGGGCAGATAGGCACATATTGGAGTATTGCAGCAGCTCTATCATTTCTCCAGGCTTAGCACTTACATAATAAGAAGGTATAACTGGAACAAATGAAAAACTTATGGTGAATGTACCTCTTTGCACTTTTTTTCCAAGTGCATGCAAAGATACCCACGCATCTGCTTTATCATCTCACAGATCCTCAGCATTATACAGCTGGATAACTATTTCACAGGAGCATTCAGGCTCTCCTAGGACTCCATTTACATCCTGCTGGCTAAGCCAGTGTCCAGTTTTGGTATTGAAAGAGAAGGATTGAGAGTTATAAAGATTCCAAACTGAGCAGGCTTGTGTGATTGATAGAGTAGCACCACCTTAGTGGTTGACTCCTTGTAAAGTGTCTAGTTCCAAACAAAGACAGCACAGAGAATCCCAAGATAAGCACAAAGGGAATGAAAGGCCAAAGAGAATTACTTGAAGTTTGAGTAAACATTTACATTAACATTGCAAAAAAACCTGCCCTCAGGTAGAGAAAGCTCCCTACCAACAAAAGCCCCTTCACCATGGAACATGCCAGTAAAAAGGGAGGACACTGTGACTTTAAGTAGAGATGAGGCATGCAAAGAACCAATGGGAATGAGTGTGATAAAGTATAACTGCAAAAAATTCTGATAACTGTTGCTCAGTGTGTGTAAATGTTTTCTGTGTGTTAGCTGAGGTGTGCAAGCTTTGTTATTTTTGCCAGGGTGGAAGGTTGGGGGGGGGTATCAGATTCTTGGATTGGTGAGTACCCTGATTAAAATAACTTATGTGGAAGATTAATACTTCTCACATGTAGGTGCTGGCAAGGGATGCCTTAATTGACATGGGGTGGTCAGAGCTGAGTGTCCATAAGGGAATTACTGATCAGAGGGTCAGAGCCAGCAAATAAGTAATTTGGTTACAATGGGAATAAGCCAATTCATAATTCCTTCTTGTAGCCCTTTGTGTTGTATTTTGAAAAACTGAAATAAGTTTGGGGAAGATCTGATGAATCATGAGAAAATGAAAAAATATTGTAACCAGTGGTGGTTGAATTATAAATTGGATGATGATGAGCAATAGCCAAAAAATGGGACTTTGTAATGTAATGCTGTATAGCAATTGATGTTGTTCTGTCGCTGACCAAAAAAAATGGGATGAAATGCCTTGTGTTGATGCCTTCTTAAATTTGTATCAGGATCGTAAAAAAACCCAACAAACCACAAAACAAAAACCTGACAACAAAAAACCCCAAACATAAACTGAACAATGTTAGAGAACAGAATGATCATGGGGGATTCCAGCTGTTAGAACTGTGGTGAAGGGATAAGGGGTGGATAGTGTGTAAATTGTCCATTTTCGTTCAATGTTGTGGTGCTGTCTTAATTTTGGTGTGAGGTTTGCGAGGACTGTATGGCAAATATGGATTTTAATAGTAGTTTTTGAATATGTGGTTAGAGGATTCAGACAATGAATTAAGGGTACAGGGGCAAATACTGCATATTAAGGTCTTCCCAGCCGATCCTCTGGTTCCAGTTAAGCTGGGGAACAAAACAATGGACAGCAGAGCCACTTATTCAGTAGTCACTAGTTGTAAAGGACCTGTAAGTAGAGTAACTCTACTTATTGTTGGATCAATGGGAAAAGGAAGAAAAAAAGTCATTTTTACAAGTCATGGAGTATACAATTGGAGGCGCTAAACTGGTTCATGTGTTGCTATATATGCTAGCATGTCCCCTTCCATTATTAGGAAAAGATTTATTATGTAAATTAAATGTTCAAATAACCTTCTCCAAGAACTCTGTACAAATTCACATCCCACTCAGAACAGCCTGGAAAGCATAAATTTGCCTACTGATGGATAAAACTTCTGGAGGAGCTTGACAGTTACATCCCAGACATGGTATTGGATGCAGTAGTTCTCTGGTATGGGCTTCAAAGAAACGAGGTAAAGCAAAGTATGTGGTACTGATTAAAATAGAACTGAAACCAGGGATAGAGCTGGTAAGGGTAAATCAATACCCTATTAGACTGGATGCACACAAAGGACTGGAGCCCCCTGTAAATACTTTTGTACAATATGGACTGCTTAGAGGATGTCAGTCTGAGCTCAACATGCCAGTCCTGCCGGTGAAGAAACTCTGCTCTCAAGAGAATCCACTAGTGTTAGGACTTAAGAGTAAAAAACCAAATAGCTAAGGATATACATCCCACTGTGCCAAACCTTGCTGGCCTTGGTACCTGAAACAGATGAGCAGAGACAGACAATTTTTGTCTTTGAACAGGAAAACTCTGCTACAGGAAGAAAGACATAGCTGTATTGGACTGTTCTTCAAGGATTTAAAAACACACTCTGTTTGGCAAGGTGTTGGCTAAAGTATTGGCTAAAGAGCGATTAAATGTTAATAATAATGTTACTCTTTTACAGTATGTGGATGGTATTCAAATTGGAGCTCATATGGAACAGAACTGCGTGGGGGCAACAGTAAGTTTTCTGAGCTTTCTGGGACTGGTGGTATACTGAGTCTTCAAAAAGAAAGCCCAGGTTGCAAAAGAGGAGGTAATCACAGCCCTGATACTTGGTGGAAGAATCGACCTGATACCTTCTCAGTAATTGGAAAAGGAGGATAGACTGGCAGAAAGACTGAAATCTTCAAAGGATATGGAAGGAGGGTGGATGACCCCAAACCAACAAGTTCTCACAACAGCCAAAATGATGGAATTCCTCCTTAAGAAGTTACATGGAAGAACTCATATGGGAGCCAATGACATGATAAGCAGCATTAACAAATATTGTATAGGGCCAAAAATGCAATCAAATGCAGATGTAATAGTGAGGAGATGCCAGACCTGCTGTGCAAGTAACCCAAAGATCCAGAGGAAGCCACCAGTGAGCAAAGTGAAAAGGGGAATAACCCTGGGGGAATACTGGTAAATAGTTTTCTCTGAGTTACCAAAAAGAGTGCAGTGTAAATATCCACTTGTAGATACCTTTTCTGTATGACCTGGAATTTTCCCATGTCACAAGAGTCGGGATAGGGAAGTTCTTAAATTCTATTGAAAGAAACAATCCCTAAGTTTTAAATTCCTGAAGTTTTATCCTCTGACAATGGGCCTCATTTTATTTCAGAAGTAATCCAGGGGGTGTCAAAGTTTCTCCAATTCTATTGGGATTTTTAAACTCCCTGGAGACAATGGTCTAGCGGGAAGGTGGAAAAAAATGAACCCAAACCTTAAGAGGCAAATCTCAAAGTTATGCCAAGAAACCCAGCTCAAATGGATAGATGTTTTACCAGTCACCTTGATGAGAAGTAGAATCACTCAACAGGTTAGAGAAGGAGTGAATAATTTTGAAATATTAAATGGGAAAACATATCCAGTTAAAAGCATAAGAACTCAAAGTAATCAAATGCATATCAAAGGAGAAGAAATGTTAAAGAGTTATTTGCTGTCTTTCATGTGTTTTATCATCCTCACACAGGTATCTCAATCAGTGAAGTCCTTTGCCCCTGGATTTTTAGTTTATATTCATGCCTGGAAAGAAGAGCCACTGAGAGAAAAGTGGAAGGGACCTTGCATAGCTCTGCTGGCTCCATACACAGCAGTAAAGGTGGAAGGGATCAGCTCCTGGATGCATTAAGCAAGAATAAAAGGTGCTCCTGCAGAAGGACAGTGGACATCTGTACCAACAGGAATGCTAAATTAAGACTTTCTAAGACATCTACAGGTTAATTAATTGCACATGGAACTCTGAATTTGCCGATCCTGAGCTAGAGTGTCCACACAGACTGCTATTATTGTGTTGTGGTTTGATAACATTACTGCCTATAGTTGCAATGTTTGTTTATAGAAAGACTGACTTTTTAAAACTAAACCTCAAGGACAATGAGGCTGTTGACATGAGCACTCTTAAGCTCACTTTGCTTTCCAATTAGTAATAGTAACCTAATTTTAAAATTTACACACTCTTTTGGAAAAATCCATAATGTGACTCAGATCACTTCTTGTTTGCTTTGTTCACTCCAAAGTCTGATGAATCACCTGTACCATGGGCAATGCTCACAACTAATGTAACATTGATGGGGGAACACATGTGGAGAAATGTACCTAATGACACCATAACATGATAGAAATGTAAAATATCATCTAAACTGGACACCTCAGAAGGATACAATTGGCAGCTGTAACCTAACCAAACCCCATGCTCCATGGAACAGAATTTATAGATGAACCTTTGGGAGATCAACGTACTGGTACTCCATGGGGCTGTCAAATCCCCACCTTCTGGGGGATGCCACAGGCAGGAGAACTGGAATATGCCCAAACAGTGAAATAAATGGTGCATCACTTGGGAAGGAGAGAAGGCAAGACCAGAGGACCCTTTACAACTAAAGTTAATCTATCCTAACCTCGCTAAATCCTGAGCCACTTAAAGGCACTTGAAAGCAGATTGGAATTGTAACTGTAGTAGCCCAGATCTGGAAATGCAGAGGGTGTCTTGGTTGCTCAGACTTTGAGGTTAGGATGTATATGTAGGAATTTTACCACTCTTAAATGGTCCTAGGTCTCACCTAACAAATAATACTTGGGCAGACATAGACTGCACCCAGTTAAGAGTTCCAGCCTTAGGATTTACAGTGTGGATTAGCAGCAAAGGAAAATGGGCAACACATCTTCTTATTGCAGGTTAGAATCAATACTGGATATTAGGATTATTAGCACGGTGTCCCCTATGAAAAAGTAATGTTGCTCGGCATGTATTCATGCTTTCCATGTGTTAGCCAGGAGAGAACTATTGCCTAGCACTCATTTCTGCGCAGAACTGGCATAAAGCAAGTATCTTGACTCCATGTGTGGATTGGTTTTTGCACACCGGGTGAAGAACCCAGATTTAGGATTTAGGTTTGACTCAGGATCAGCAACTGAACCAGAGACAGCAATCCTCTTGATCCCCTCCCCTCCCACCCATGTAGGGAAGGAGAAAGAGAATTAAGAAGAGAGACTTTCTGGCTTGAAAACTCAACTAGACAGATTTAATTAAACATTAATGAAAAAAGAAAATATGTACAATTACATACACGTGTGTTCAGGAATGTGCAAAAGCCTCTTGCCTCCCCCCACCCCCAGCAACTCCCACAGCATCTCCTGAGCTGTGAACAGTCCTGAAAAGTCCTGGAGCGCAGCTGGAGAGAGCACAGAGCAGACATGAGCTGAGGGGAGAGTTGTGAGGGTCAGGGATGCATGGGCCTAGGGATCAGTGGTGATGGATGGATGGAGTCCTCTTTGGATGCTGGTCATAGACTGGAGAGAAGGGAAGAAGAAACAGGAAGGAAGTTGACTTCCGTGATCCCTGACCTTACACTGAGCTTACATGGATATATGGAATGGAATACTTTGGTTAATTTTGCTGTCTGTCTAGTCCAGCCTCCTTACAGGAGGGCTGCAGATATGGCTCTTCTGCTCCCGACAGCATCTGAGGTGGCAGAGCAAAGAAGCAACCTTGGCATCTCAGCAGTAACAAAGACATTCCAGTGTTATCAGTCCACTAGCTAAAACACTTGCTGCTAGTTAAAAGAGACCTCCCTGAAGGAAAAAAAAAAAAAAAAAAAAAAGATCAGTAATAGGAAAATTTGCTTCATCCTGGCTCAAACCAGGACAGGGACAACATGGTGACTCATAGCCATATCCTTGCTTGCTAACCTGAGAAGTAGTAGTAAAAAAGTCATACTTGCTCTGTGAAGCATCTGTTTCCTTGTGTCCAAAATTTGACACAGGAAGGCAATTTAGAAATTGAGTTTCTTAAGAGAAGCCTCTACCTTTCACAGAGAAAAGAAAGTAGACAAAGGGGAGCTCAATCTTCCTTTTGATGTCAACTTCATGTCTGAAGAAAGCTTTACCTTCCTCCCAAAGGTCAGATGCACTAGAAAAAGTGAAGTTTTAGAGTCAGAAATGAAGTTTCCTAGCCAGGGTGCTTCAAACGGTGTATTTTTCTGTTCTAGTCTGTGTTTGTGAGCCCCAGCTCCCCTTCCACTTTGCTATAGATTAAAAAAATGTTACACTTTTTCCTTATGGTTACCCTTATCAACATTAAAATGCTGACTTTGACTTCATCTTTCCTGGATTCCTTGCTAAAAGCTGAAGACATGACACATTGTAAACTACAAGATCTCTACTGCTAAGAGCTAGTTTTGCATACTGAGTTTTGTATCTGCAAAAACTTTTTCAAAATGTGAGACTGATCTACAGATTATTAAATATGAAGGAAATGTCATTATTTTATTTGCACCCTTTTCCCCCTTTTTATTTTTTGTGGACAGAGAAAGAATGTTCTTTTCCTGACCTCAGGGGCCAGGAATATTTTTAATAAGAAAACTAAAATGTTCATATTATTCTCAGACACCAGAGTAGGGCTTTAATTAATATCTATATGTATTTTTGTGAGATTTTTATATAATCCATGTATCTATCACACACAATATAGAGAGATATATTTTGTAATCTATCTATCTACCTACCTACCATAAGACAGACTGTGAAAATGTTCTGACATGGCAATGCTTCAGATTCATGCTGTGCATAGGAATGTAAAACAACAAAACCAAAAAACCTCAGATATTTTTCTGGTCCACCAGATTCAGTCATTTTGAGAAGGCTCTTAAACAATTTCTTT
Organism: Apus apus; assembly: GCF_020740795.1. Lineage (NCBI taxonomy): Eukaryota > Metazoa > Chordata > Aves > Apodiformes > Apodidae > Apus > Apus apus. Next base: position 46,765,871 of record NC_067283.1, read on the forward strand.
CAGCAGTTTTAAAAATTAAGTCCTTTTTATAATGAATGGCAATAGAGCTTTCAGCCCTTCTGCAAAGGGCCTTTAATTCTAATGCCACTTTCAAGGTCCACAGCTTGCACAGTTAATACAAGTTAGGCAAGTATAACATATAATAGTGCAGATATGTAAGTAAATCTGCAGGTATTTCAGAAGCACAGTTGAGCCACGGGAAGATTAATGGAATTTAACAGCATGACAGAAATGCCACTGCACAAGTACATCCATCTCTAGCCTTTTTGTTATTTATTATTGTGAGGAAAACAATAAGTGGAGTAAAGTACCCCTTTGGTGAGTGTAATTTGATAACAATTTGAGAACATGATAATGTACCTTCTTAATTGAAAGGCATTTGACAGAGATACCTTGACATTTTCATTACAGGAGCTGTAGGAATTATCTTGAAGAGGAGAAGAGTCTTATTGTAAAGTGCCTACTTATCTTTGGCAATCTAATAATCTATAGTAGTAGGGTCAAATAATTTTTTATGATACAGCCTTTAACCACCTATCCATTAGTCTTCAGCTCAGCTGAGCTGATGCCCCAGTGATCTTCCTGGGGACAAAGTGAACAGCTATAGCTCTGCTCTGAGTAGTACACTGTTACCAAAGAGACAGAAATTCCCCTGCTGCACCACCACCTTCCCTTCCTGTGAATGAACTGCCTGTAAAAAAAAATAATAAAAAATGGTGCTGAGCCCATTACACATAATGCCAAGATCTGTTTATGTCATAACACATATCCGTGACAAACTGAATGAAGATTAAAACGTAAGTTTTTGTGGCTTTTTCTAATTTACAGCTACTTGACTTTGCCCTTCAGTATTCCTAACTGGCCAGCTACACTAACAGCTGTAGATAATAGGTAACTGTAAACATCTGTTTGGAGAAGGACTTTTTTTTCATGCCAAGAACTCTGGCATGGTTTGATTCTCTGCCCCAGAGTGAAGGAGCACCCACCTTGCCTGGGAGCCATGAAGGTCTGCTCAGAGCAGGGTGATCCCAGAGCTGAGCATTACCTGCCTCAGCAGCATGGTCCAGGTTGTCAAATGCATACTGATAACTCAGACTGGTTTGGGGAGATAAATAATGTTACACAACATTAATACTCCCAGAGTAAAAATTTTAGAGCCCACCAGCCCCCCCCCCCTTGATTTCACACAACAAAGTTTGCTGTGTTTCTGGAGGTCACTGTGTCTTGCTGCTCCTTGGTGGCCCTGTTTTTCCTGTGGGCAGGGTAGCTTCAGAGGGCTTGTCTGTTAACAGCACAGTGGTAATTTTGCTGATTCTGCAGGCTAGTACTGCAAGACTCCAGCTGTTTGTAAAAATCGAGTAAATCAAAACCCAGTATACTTCACACCAAATGAAAACTCCTCCTTTTTACCCCTTTCTGCATATATGGGACTCTTCAGTCCAAAACAAAGATGCATACAATGGCCCTGCAAATATGAGCAGTGTAATTCAGAAAATGAAATTAATCTGTCAAGCCCTGGCTTTGTTTGTCACTTACCATTACTGTAGTTTCTCTTCATCTTCAATTCTTGCTCCCCTTCATATAGAGGTTTTTTTTAGAGGAAGGAACAGAAAGAGGAGTTTATGCATCCATAGTTTAATGATGGGCTTTTAACCAGGGAGAAAATGGGCAAGAAGGATTCTGATGGCAGAGTGAAGTGAATTAAAGATATAAAAAATTTCTTAAATTTGGCTGAGAGTTTATGACCTAATTTGCATAATGTGGGTTTCATATCAGTGACTTCGTTCCTGCTCCATTGTTGGTTTTTTGGTTCTTGTTTTGTTTTGTTTTGTTTTTTCAAATGTAATTGCTTGTGTATTAATTTTCACAATTCTGGAGCCAGCATCCCTGGGAGATCTAATTTAAGGACTGTATTTCCTCTTTGGAAAATAAGAGGCTATTTCACAAAGAGAAAGAAAAATCAAGAACAATGGCATCTTTGAAGTAACATACATTATTTCTTTTCTAGGGCTTTTTAGGAAGGGGTGTTGCCTTTACAGGAGATTTGTCTTAGCACAATTTTCAGAGTCTCATCAGGCAACATGAAAGGCTAGAAGAGGCACCAGAGCATTGCTCCAACTTGCCTAAGTGGAGCTGATGCACAAGTGGTGCAATTGGGCAGAGGGGATTTCACCCTGTTCCACCACCTCACTGGCTGATGTTTCATGGAAAGAGGGTGATACCTTGTGTGTAGCTCTCTTGTAGTAGTGACAACTAAGTGGTACATGATTAGAAATATCGTAAGATATATTGTATATACAATGTACATATAGAACTTCATTTTCCAAACAGAAATAATTTTAGGCATAAAAATCAGGTGCCAAAAGTTTTCCAACCCACTTTTGGCGGTATCCTCTGTCTGCCCTGCATTGCTGTGATGAAGCAAAAGAGCCGTACAGGGGTAGCCTAATGGGCCACCTGCCCTTGCATGGCCCTACAAATGCTGGACCATCAAAGCTGCTGAGCACCATGTGGATGTGAGCCTGATGGACACAGGGTTATTGTCATGAGAGGGGCCTGCTTTTTTTCTCCCCTGAAGCAACAAATCCATCCACTACCAGTGAACATCAGGCTTGAGGCAAACTGCAGGGCTGGTGCACTTGTTGTCAAGCCTTTGCCTCCCTGTTGTGGGATGGCGAGTGGGCTGAACCAGCTGGGGGACTCAGCTGAAGGATAAACATCCTCTTGCTTTCACTAGGGTCAAGACAATAGTATTTATAGCACATTTGACACCACTTCCAATATATCTCTCAACAATGTCCTTCCAGTCTTCCTCCTTATTTCTCCCAATTTTTATTAATAAAATTGTGCCAAACTTCCCTACTAAATTTTCTCGCTTTCTTTCCTAGCATTACAGCTTCCAGCCTTCCTTCCCTCTTCTAGAAAAAAAAAAAAAAAAGGCAGCAAATGTCAGGAAAAAAAGACAACTTCCAAAAGATATTATTTAAAAAACCTTGTTACTATAAAATTAAGCACAGAGTAAGACGAACAAAGAATAGAAGTAGATGTACATTGCTGCCTAAAGATGCCTTTTATGAAGAGAGGGGGAAGCTTATGGATGCTTAAGTGCTGAACCCTTTTAATTGCTTTGGACATGCACACAGAGGTGCTTGAAAAGACAACAGGACTTTTGTGTGATTAAGAGCCCCCCTTCGAGGAGCTGCAAATATGGTAGAGCTGTTAAAACAGTCTGGCTTCTTCTAGTTTCCAGTTAAGCTGGGAAGAGCAAGGTGCCCTCATGTAAATAGAGCTTTAAACCCGACTGTGTTATAGGCACAACAGGAGTGATTACCTCCCTTTCCTCTTTTCCTAAGGCTGTTTTTTATCTTGGTTCCTAATTCCTGTACTGCTGCAAAGCAACCTGGCTTCATCACAGCTAACAAGCTGGTGCCCATTTGTACTGCAGCAGTACAGTTTCCTTTGGGTGCGCATCCTAAGCACAAGGTTTTTACACAGGAAATCCTGCAAGTACAGAAAAAGCAGAGCAGGCCCCAGGACCTAAGGATATGAAAGATGTTGCACCTGAATCAAAGGAGAAAAAAAAATAATAATAAAAATTCATAGGCTTAATTTTGACTAGTAAGGCCTCTTCTGGTCTGCTCAGAAGAGGTCTCACAGAAAGCTCTTTGTAACACTTGAAATGAAATTCATGAACAAATGGATATTTCTAATAAGTGAAAAAATGACCTCTCCATCATTCAGCCTCTGTGGGACTCAGAGGAACTTCTGTTCTACTCTGTAAAAATGTCCCTGGGTGATTCTGAATTAAGGCTACTCCTTAATACTCTTTGACAAAATACTAGAGAAACTCCCTCAAAAGTCAGATACAACAAATGCTTTCTGGCAATCAGCAAAGCCACTTACAAAGACTCTCCTGAGCTTTATGGGCACATTAGACTTTTGATGCTTCAATTTCTACATCTGCTGGTTGGCCTAAAAGCCCTGAGGGTCTTGTCTCTGCCATGTCACAGCTCTCCTTGCAGTATCATAAACCCCAGCAAGATGTACGAGACAGCAGACCATATGTGTGCATGGGGCTAGGTTGAGAGATTACTTAATTTAAGGCCAATGTGTTATTTTCTGACAGTAAGAGGAGGTTCACACTCAAAAGTTATTCTTGAAAGGAAGATTTTTTCAGAGCTGGGAACACTGACTCACTCCCACCATCCTCTCCGTCTTCGGTGCGTGATCCAGAGGTGAGGTAGGAGAAGGAAGCGAGGGGTGTCTTGCTTTTGCTGTGAGAGAAGTAAGGGCTGGTTTGTGACTTGGCTCTTTGCCCAAAATTTCCAGCATGATATGGGAGACTGCAAAGAGTGAATCACAAAGAGCTGGCTTCTGGTGCCTAGAACAGACAGACAAAAATTTTTCTTCCTCTTACTTTCAGACAATTGCCTAAAATACATCAAGACTGTATAGGCCCCAAAGGAGAGAGAGAGATTAACTGGCTTTCACATGGTCTTCTCATACTAAGTCTAGCATAGAGTTAAAAATGTCACCGTGAGATGAGTTTCCTCAAGACACATAAAGATACACCTTCTCCAAAGAAGAGCTCTTTTTATCTCTTTAGCTTTCCTGTAAACGCCATGTTTCAGGTCTAGTGACAAATGAGTGTATTTGGTGGTGGAAATACTCCCATTTTTTTCTTCTGTCTCACAGTGCAAGTGCTGACACATCACTGGGTTGCACCACACTGAAGTAGCACAGCTGAAATGGATGCAGTTACAGTGGGATGCAGCTGTGTTGACAGCAATGAGAATGTGAGGACCTGCATCATTCAGGCAATGGAGGAAGGAAAAGCATTCGAAAAGAGCTATTTGGAATTCTTGATTATTTTCTCTTGTTTAGGTAAATTACTATTTTTACATCTAAATACAAAAAAAAAATAAAAATCTGTCTGTGACAACAAGAAAACAATTTCCTGGTGATATTTGGAAATACTGTAGATAATACTGGACACAGAGGAAAAACTTTCTGGTACAAATGGAAAAGGTGTCAAAAATATCCTCACTAATGCCTTGCAAATGGAAACTGTATCTCTCTGAAAGTTTATCATCCAAAAATTTAAACTACAATCCAATTATTCACAAAGGTTATTGTACAATGCAAAGTTTTCATCAAGTGTGTGCTGACAGAATTTATGACCTCTCATTGCAAAACAAAATGTACCTGGAATATACTTTTGTGTATTTTTTTCTGAAAATGAAGAAGTTGCATTTGGAAACATGATCTCTGGTAGCTGTACATTTAAGGCCACAAATGCCATTTTTTGGGGGGTCTAAGCTGTGTTATATGCCTACGCTCAATCTTGTATTTAGCATTTCCCCAAGAGATAAGTGGGGAATGCAGGGAAGCTTGACAAACCTGCTCCAGAAAAAAACCCCAAATACAATGTTTCAAGGATGTCCTTCTTTGCATTAGAAACTCAATGAGTCAGAAGCACTTAAACAGTAAGTAAATGAAGGATAGAGCAACACAAGAGATGATACACAAAGACAAGTTATTGTATCTTCCAGTACTTTGACGTTATAGATTCAAGTAATGGTCACCTCAGCCTTTGCTACACAGTCACTGGCCTCCTGCAGCTAGATATTGCTAAGTCCCAAAAGGCAAGCTTCAAAGATTTGGCTTCACCTCCAGATAAGAACCTCAGCATAAATAATCACTTTTTCTCCCATGCTTGGAGCTAAGGCAACCTAGAGCAACTGTTACAGCAATGTTACATCTAGACACTGAAATATGGCTCAGTCAAGAAAAATACAAGCTAATATATTTTGAGGGGAAAATGTCAACTCTCTTCCATTGGGAGGAAAAATCACTAAGAGCAAGTGATATTAGAAGTAAATTAGGTGTAAATGGTGTGATTATGGACTTAAGGAGAAGAAAGCAATCCATATGAAGAATTCAGTTTTTCTGCTGCTGCTGCAGGGCTCTAGGAAGATAACCCTTAGGTTTTTAGGACATTTCACTAGTTTCAGCTGTTAAACCCTAGCTTGGAGTATCTGACAAAGACCAAAAAAGACTGATGAGGTGGAGGAGGAAGGAGCAGTTAGAAGGAACAATGACTGAACTCTTATTTGAGAAATTGTAAAAAGCTAACAAAACCAATAAACCAAAAAAAACATTGGCAGACCTGTGGAGAAAACAGTGATATCCTCAGGATTTCCCCTTTGCTAGCAGATCCCTCCAGGTAGGCAAAGGTCTCCAGCTTCTTTACGGTGCCAGTAAATCACCTCAGGCCTACAGCTGCAGGTGTTCTGGGCAGCTGGTGCAAGGGTTGCTATGGCTTCAGCAGATAGGCTGTTCCTCTGACCTGTGGAACAGACCCTTGTTGCCTCCTGAAAAAAAACACCACCAACCTTTCTTTTTAATGGTAATACAACACCACCTTCACATCATACATTCATGATCTCAGCTCAACCAGCTTGACTACATCTCATTGCCCAAAGAATATTTAAGGAGAGGTTTAAAAATGCCAACGGAATGTAATAGATTCTAATTCACAGTAGTGAAGGAGGCTTTTGAAAGATATTTCAATGGCATAGCCTAAAATGAGGTTGAACAAGAGGGAGGAGACTCCAGTGAGGAAATACTGGGAAAAATACAGTTTTTGTTGTACATATAGTATCAGATGTTGATTATGTATGGCATGATACAGTCCTGAGTAGGAAAAGAAATAAGAGTCTTCACTCACAGTGCCAAGATGCCCACTGTCACAGTAGAATAAACGTGAGAAACAGATGCAAAAGAAGTGGAGAAGAAACATTCAGGCAGCTTTCCTGTCAACACTGTACAGTCTTTCCAAAACAGCGTGAGCAAATGGCTTGAATGAAATTAATGATCAGATTTGATTGTTGATGTATTGTATATCTCTTCATGTATTTGTGCACACCTACAGCCAGCAATAGCGTAATAGTCAATGTCTTTATTCCTAATATGACTTATTTTTTCCAGGTTAGGAAAAGCAGGTTAATATTTGATCTTACATCAATAAATCTCCCTATACTAAAAATATAAAAATTTATCTGGAAAACACATCCTGGCACAGCCATGAACTTATGGTGATTGTAGGAAGAAAAGTTCACTAGGTATCTGAAGAATTTCTCTGCAATTATGTGAACACACTGATGCCAATCCCTGTTACAGTTCTTGTCATAGGTGATGTTACAGACTGGTATTGAAATACATGACTTACGAATTTAATATGATCTCTCATGGACTGTGTTTCACCATCAGAGTAGCTGGATGACATTGATTTCTTCTGTCTCCCCCCGCTTATCTCAAGCTCTTTCATTTTGCTTGTCTTATTGATTTTCATGTTCACTTCATACATTATCTAACTGGAAGCTGGTCATGAATCAATGTGGCCTCCTAAATGTATGTTCTGTTACAACTGGTCGGAAAGAGCCACTTATAGCTATCTGTATCAAAATACATTGAGTAGCTACTGTACACATCTAAAAAAGAGAAGACATCTTTGTCTCACCCCTGCTCCTGGGTGGAACAGTCTTTCTATTAAGTGCATGTATTTTTAAATGCCTGCCATGATAATATGGACTTAAAAGGAAAACAATGGAGCCAGCTAAAGAGAACTCAGAGTGAGTCCTTCATCTTAAGTAGCTCCATTTTTAGAGGCTCATTTCCCACCCTTCTACTTGTAAGTTGTATGCCTTCCTCTCAACCCCTTCCTTTCCTGTATCCATCCAATAATACTGGAAATCCTTCAGAGCAGGGACTAGCTTGCAATGCCTGTAATGTGCAGTTGCTATCAGAAAGAGTCCCATTAGCACAAAAGGGACACCTGAAGTATAGATAACAGTAGTTCTAATTATGCAAAATAATGCCAGGAGAGCTAGGATGACAAATTGTCATTATTTTTGTTTCCTGCTCTTCTTACATCTTTAGGTAACATGAAAATGTAATGGTTAGTTCATTCCCATAGATGCACTCCTACCTATCCTAGCTGGCCTGCTGCAGTACATGGGGGATATCGACAAAGCTTTCTGCTTTTGGTCGGGTCTAGCTGAGAAGGGAAGACTTCTGCTTGAAACTGCTGCTTGAAACTAGTCAGAATAATAATGCAGGAAGCTGATTTCCACTTGAAGACATCTTCGAAGGGTACTAGAGGGAAACATAACATTGCAAGTGTTCTAAACTAACCATCACCTCAGTCATAGAAATCAGTATGCTAAATTCAGGGATTTCTCCTTAGAGATTTATGTGAGTTAAAAATCTACTTGGCTGAAGAAAAGTAGAAGATGTGTGTGTTCATTCTGGAGCTCCCCAACCTGAGAGTCGAAACTGACTTTTTGAACATCTGTGTCTATAACGTAGAGTGATTACTGACCATCGTTGTGTGTCTCATTTATTTGTAGGCTCACACAAACCTCGTCCTGTTCCACACCACAGCTGGGGTTGAGCAGAGACTTGTCAGAGAGGCCTCCATGGCCCCGTGGCACAAGTCAGTGGATTGTGAGTCCCTCCTGTGTGTCAGCCACCTGTGTTTCCTGGGGACACTGCAGACCACAACACATCTGGTCATTCTGGCTGCCCCCTACAAGAGTTCTTGGCAGGGTTAGAAGTGGATTTTCCTTGTCTACATTGCCTGAGCAGCCTCCTGTGACAAAGCCAGGCTCAGAGTGTTTGGAAAGACTTCAAGGCTTGATTTACAAAGGTTGAGTGCTGTCTTATTCCCATGTAATTCACTAAGGGCCAGACAGCTAAGAGTTGTCTCAACCCTGAGCATGAATGCATTGGTAACAAACTCGCTAGGCTTGCTTTGCTAGAAACAGCAGCATCTTAGTGTTCCACTGCCTCTTTTTGCTGGTGCTCTTTATCAGCAAATGCTGTCCTAAATGAGGACAGATGTTCATGCTGAACATATATAGAAAATGAACTGCCAGAGCTGAGTGCTAACATGAAAATCAGGGTGAACACACAAAACCTTATGTAAACCCTTTGGAAACAGAGAGCTGTGTAGCCTTTCTGCTGGGGGATGTTTCTGGCAGTGAAAAGGGTTCAGTTATGTGAGGTGCCTATAAACTTCCCAACCCCTACAAGAAATTCTGTTAGCCTGCCCTGAGATCCTCATTAAGCACTTGGGAGACTATATTACAATGTCTGAGCAAAACCACCTCACTCACAACAGCCACCTGGAAACCCTTGTTCAGCTGGACCTCTCAAGTGGGCTCTGCCAGGCTCTTAAGGAAATTAAATGCCCTCAAGAATTCATTCATTCAAACAGAAGGACTAAAATGCTTATTGCAAAGAAAACAGGTAAACAAATATATATATATATAGCAATTTTTCCTATACTTGTTTGCCTTTACAAGCTGTTTTGACTTAAAAAAAATAAATCAAACAAACAAAAAACCCCAACAAAACCCACACCCAAGAGGCACCACAAGGCTTACCAGCATTGCAATTAAACTGTGAGCTGACAACATTTGGTTTTGTTAGCTCTGCTGTGGCTAAATGAACAAATGGCTCTTATGATATTAAAGGATTTATTTTTTTATCTGCTCAGAAGCCCTTCCTCATTTACAAGGCAGCGTCTGTGATGCATTTGCCCTGCTCTTGTTTGTTTCTGTTTTTTTCAAAGTTTCAGTGAAACTTCAACCACTGGGCCCTAAGTAATATCTCTGGACCAGCCATCATCATGCTTTAGAACTATGAGAGTAATTCACGAAGCATCTCTTTTGTGCAGCACTACAGGGAAATCTGAAAGCCTCTGCAGCTCCAGAAGTGCCTGCGTCAGGGGGTCTGCCATGTGAAGTCTGCAGACATGCATGAGCCACACCTGGGGTCTGCAGCAAATTACCACCAGCAGTCAATGACCACTTTAAAATATCTTCACAGTTCTTCCAGACAGGTTTACGAGAGGCCTAATTATAATCATCTTGGTCGAGGAACAATTTCCAATTTTATAAGGGTGCTTCATGGTGACCTGCAAGCAGTGGCAGGTCTGTGAGATAACTCCTCCTCTTCCCTAAACAGGTCCCTGCACTGTGCCCTGGCTTAATCCTATTTCTACCTGAACAAGTCCTTGAAAAGTGTAGTTTTTACTGCCCTTTAGTGCCTACCCAGCCTGCATCATCTCCTGCTGGTACAGTATATTAGATTAATGTCATTAGATGACTTGATTCTCCTGAACAGCAGGATACCTGGCTCACAACTTGCCTGTCCCATTGCAGGACCTTGCATTGTCACCCTGCAGCCTGTGGGTCCCACAAACCCCAGTGTCATGCATGACCAGGAGCTACCACAGTTGGGGCAGATGCTCCTACTGTATTTGCTGAGATACTGGAGTCTGGGGGTAGTTTTTGGTACTTTCTGGATCCAACAGCTCACGTTTCTTGCAGCACCAAGGAGCATCCTGGAGAGTGGCTGGGAGAGGCTCAGCTCTAGTTCCTGGGTGGTTGTTTTGGGGAGTGGGCTCTGGGCCAGACAGTCCATGGAGCAACACCACGGAGAGACTCCAGCCTCCTATCACCAAGCAGATTTGGAAGGGCAGAAGAAAATGTCATCAGGTGCAGCCACAAAGGATGACGGGCCACAAAACCCTCAGCTTTGGCAAAGAGGAGAAGTGGGTTCAGACACCCCACATCTTGGCAAATAGCAGGGAAGGCATATGCCTGTATCTCATATATGCTGAATTTAAATGCCTGAGTGGGACTGGACAGGCACAGCAATGTCTGCTGACTAGAGACACCAAGTGCTTATTTCAGCATTGTTTTCTACCATAACAGATTTGCATGGCACATCATCTCATTCAAATTGACCAGAACTGCTGATTGTGTTATAATTAAATTGCAGTCTAATTTTACCTAGCTATTACTGATAGAACACAAAGCTACAGAAATGAAACCACAAAGAAAGGAAACTGCACTAAACACTGGCTTAAATCTTAAGTCGGAATTAGGCTGAAGAAATGTGGTAACAGACCTCCATCACACCACATCACAGCCACCACTATTTATAGAAATTAATATTTAGAGACCAAGAGAATCTAAAATAGTTTTAATGTGTGCTTTTTCTACATCTGTCACTTTAAAATAGAATTTGAATTTCAGTGAAACAGACAAGAGCTGATATAGTTGGATGACTGTAATTGCAGGCTCAGCTTTTCCAGACATGTTGAATGGATACTTGCTGTTGGGTTTACTGGGGAAGCTGAAGCCCATGCTTCTAATGCCCATTTTTCTACTGTCATATTTCTTCCCTCCTGCCAGACCATTTTAGTTAGTGTGTTGTATGTGCAGATAAAAGATCAAAGGGGTTCATTGTGCAAGCCCTAGAACTAGGTCATTCGGTTCCATTTCCAGATTTAATCTTCTCTTTCTTTTGTATTAATGCATCTGCAAGGGAGGTGGCTTTTTACATTCCTTGGGCATTGAAATGGAAGCCACCATCACTTCAGCCCATGCAAAAGAATGAGAAAAAGCTCTGTTTGGTGCTAGGGAGCACATTCTTGAAGGTCCCAGTTGTCATGCCATGCTCTCAACAGGGCATATGCTTTACTAAAATACTTGTAAATTCATATTTCCAAAAGCTACTTTTCATGGGGAGCTGAAAAAGTATATCTAGCTCTCTCCATAAATAACAGGGACCACAGACTGCAGTAGCAGAGTTAACAATGGGGAATAATCCCTTCTTGTCCATTCTTTTACCTGGAAATAAACCCATGAGGGCAACTTCATCAGCTTCAGCCATTGCTGTGTTTATCTCATGGTAAAATTCACACCTCTATTCTCCTCCAGGACTTTGTTTTTAAGGGCAGAGTAGCTCACAAGCACTTGTTTTCCCATTGATAGAACATACCACTTTCAACAATGAAACTAAAATCCCAGGTATGCAGTGACTTGTGTGGCTAGACCTTCTAAGGAGAGCCAAAAAGTAGAGCCATACTTTAGTGCTCAGACAAAAAAAACACTGAGAAAAAAATCAGGTTTGGCCATTAGCCTGCCAGACTTAGGCAATGTTCCTCTGAAAGCCAGGCTCTGGCAGAAATGGCTTCAGCCCAAGAGCTGAAGACTGAAAGCTGCAGGTCCGTGACGCCAGGTATTTTCCTTTTTCACTAACCAACCGACATGAGGTCAATGTGCAGTGAGCTATTAATCCTCCTACAAACAGATCATTTTTCAGTTCATTAAACATTATTGCTTAAACTACCAGTAGCTCTTCCTCAGATACTCACCTCTGAGAAAAAAAAGTGGCTCACAACTAAGTAGGAGCAGAAATAGATATTAAACTGTTTATTCCACTGCAATCTTTTGCCATGCAGGATGCTTTATGTTGTTATTTGGTTTCTTTGATGAGGGTGGACAAAAGGACTGGGTTTGTCTACATTTAAGTGTTTTGTTAATGCTAAAGATACACGTATTCATTCAATCCAGCAAGCATTCATTTTATGTTTCCAGAATTGGTATGATGGGCAGAGCTGAACAAACTCTTCCCTCCAACCCCTTCCATCACCTTGCTTGACTGGCTTTCTCCTGCAATACAAAAACTCCATCCCTATGTCTTTTCATCCAGCTCCTTGGTTCCTTAGGAGCAGTCTCTTGCAGACATGCAGGGCCATCCCTTTGCCTGAAGCCAGAAGCCTGAGTTTCAGACCCTGGTACAGCACTGAGGCACTTGCATGAGGTCACTTCTGCATTCTTCTTTTGTTGCTGGAGAGGGGCTGGAGGGACAGGATCAAAGTTTGAAGAAGGCATCAAAGAAGAAGGTGGTCAGATGAATACTGTATTTCAGCAGATCCCTTCCAACCCTGCCCCTAAAGGAAGGAAGAAGAATCCCCAGTAAGGCTGCTGTTTCTGGTAAGAGGAGAGAACATTGGGAACTGCCATTTTGGGGAAAGGAATAGCATGGATTTAAGATTTGTGTTTTCAACTGTGGATCCAATTTTGAAACCTTTATTCTGTACACTTGCATTGCAGGGGGATGACTGTAAAACAATCTATATAGATGGCATCCTCCTGAATTCAATGGACAGACTCCAAAAGACCAATTGATCCTGGTTTCCAGCATTATAGGTTTTCCTAAAGGACAGGCTCCTTTTCAGCGTACCTGTTTAGCAGCAACAGTAAGCTCCTGACCTCAGGAGAGCTGCAGAACCAAAACTACAGCTGGTTTCTTTGGTGGGAATCTCTGTTAACCAAGTTAAAACCAGCCAGATCTTACCCAGCTAATCAGCAGATAAGAGACTCACACTTCCAGGGAGTGACCAAGCTCACCTGTTTTAGGAAGCATTAAAATACCTACCTGCCCAGCAATAAGAGAGGGAACTTCCACAAAATCTTTAGACAGCTAAATTAGCTGAAATTGGGCCCACCCAACAAGTAACATGGCAGTACTTCCATTAAACTGACCCAAGCTAACCGATATAGATGTAATTCCAAAAGGTTATCTTACTGATATCCAGACTGATGGGCTCAGTCTCCAAGTCTTAGGAGAAGTCTTCGCTTGCAGGAGTGTGCAATGGTTGAGTTGTATTTACAGCTTTAATCTAGACCAGGAATGAAACTGCTAAGGATTACATGCTAATCTACCTGACCTGCAAACTGTTGGGCTTGGGCTTCTATATCTTGTCTTCAACACATTCCAGAATTGAGTGACATGTCTGCATGTCCTTCCTTCCTAGGCAACCTCTATGCTTCCCAAGCAAACAAGCGAGTTCCAGTCTTTTGATTTCATGAAAGGGAAGTCAAGGAGAGGATTGGCAGAGCTTTGGGTCAAACACAAAAATACATTTAGGTGCCTGCAGTCCCCAAGCAATCAATAGGCACTCAAACACCTAAACCACTCACTGGCTGGCCATGACTACAAATAAAAGGGAAGGTTACTACACAAAACAGAGAATTTGGATTTACAAGGCTCCTTTTATTCACCTGAATCCCACTAAGATCAAGAGAAAGACTGCTACTGACTCATTAAATTTGAATTGAGTGCCAAATTAGAAATGATGCTTTGTATAATTCAGCTTAGGAAAGAACTATCTTCCTGGAAGATCACAAGGTGACAACTTTCATCCTTTCTTAGCAAAGGTTCTAGAAGTACTTTCCAACACCCACTCAACAAATCAGAGCATTTTTCTCTTCTGTGACAGTTTAAACAAAAGATAGTTATAGTTTTGATCCTGTGTTAAAAATGGGCCTCAGCCTCCTTTTATGAACAAAATACCCACTGAGATCCTAAGTGCTGTGAGTGTTTGAGAAGCTCATCGCTAATGGGCTGCTTTCAACCCTCACAGTCTTCAAAGAGGAATGGGCCCCCAGGCATTATCCATACCCAAATCTACCCAAGTACCCTTATGGGCCCAGCCAGCCTGGGGTGACACTGAAGTGGACCAGCAGCCATACAAACATCAAGAGGCCTCCTCTAACTTCTGCCATGGTTTTGAACAGCTTCTTCAACAAATCTTCTCACAACTCTTTGCTACAAGCAGCTGGGTCTGGCATGCAGTCACTCCCATCACCCCACAGCAGATGTGCACCAAGCCCCTCTCCTTCACCTTGCAGCAGCAGACCCAATGCCATCACTTCTCTGAGACTGTAAGTGAACAAAACCAATTACTCCTTAACCCCCCAAAACAAAAAATATCCTGCTGATTCACCTCCCAGAGCTGGCTGGCTGTTAGAGGAGGGGCAGCGCTAGCTGGTGGAAACTGTGGAAATGCTCCTAGGCAGGTCTGCCTCTTTCCCTGGCACCTGGGCATTCTCAGACTTTCATGTTAGGAGACCTTAGCTGTCGTCTCCTGCCTCTCCCAGTAGATTTCTTTTCTTCCCTCTGAAGTGGTACACTGGCACACTGTTGCTCACATCTCTTGCCCAGGGCTCTGCAGTGAGCACACACTGAGTTACAGGGCATTGATGATGTGCAGCCACTCAAGGGAAGAAGCACATCCGAGGAGAGATTTTGGATCCTCTCCCTCTCAGGCAGAAGAAACTTGGGGTAGAGTTTCACATAGGTTATACCCGCAATCACCTGGGAATTTTACGAATTTTTCCCCTCTGCATTCCCCCATCTAAACTTTACAGTCATCTTCCCTGGCTTCAGTCACTGTTTTCAGCACTGTCTTCCAGTGACATCTAGGGATACAGACTGGAAATAGCAACCTGGCCATTTCCATAAGCATTAAAACATGTTTCAAGCTGATACAACTGGTTGGTTTGATAGACAGATCACTTAATTGCTTTAGGAAAAAAAAAAAAAAAAAAGGTCATGAGCACACTACCTCCTCCCAAGAAACTTACAGATAATTTATTGTGGAAGAATTTGTATTTAAAAAAAACAACTTGTGATCTCCTGATAACTATTCATAAAACTTCAATCACACAGTGGACACAACCCCTACAGGCCTTAAATAAGGCAATGGCTGAAAGGAAAATTACAGTGAAGATGAGAGGAAAAGCATCTCACGTTTTGCAGGATTGATGCATCATATTCCCCAAGGCCCATTTCTCTGCTCATGTGCATTAGTGTCAATTTAATAAAGTGGTAACAGAGACATGGCACTGTTTGACATAAAGTTTCACTCTGTTATAAAAAATGCAAGCAAGATGAAGTAATTTCATTACTAAAAACAAAGCATATGAAAACAGAAAACATCATCTTGAGGACAGAAACACTTTAGGGTCAAAAGCAGCAGCAAGTTCTCTCATGCCACTGTATCTATCGAGCGTTGACTCAGTTACTTTACTCATTATATTTGCAAGTCAGTTCTCTGTTCATGAATCAGCTTGTCACCGTGGTTGGTGTTCCACCTGCACAGGACAATGCTATGGACCCTGACTTGGAGCTCTTTACCTGCAGAAAAAAACCCGATGGATGCAGGCAGTAGAGCAGAGGCAACAGTGGCTCCATTTAGACCACTCTGTAGCCAGCCTTGATGCCAGATTCAAGCTCAATGTTGCATGGTCTGCTCCTGTAGGACTTCCTAATTCTTCATGACTCATGAAAACAAAAGAATCCTGTTCTAATTCATGCCTGGACCTTTGGAGAAGCTCCAAAAATACCACATCTCTTTGATGGCAGGAGGAAACATGGGAGATACTCTCAGA
The DNA here is from genome assembly GCF_020740795.1 of Apus apus. NCBI lineage: Eukaryota > Metazoa > Chordata > Aves > Apodiformes > Apodidae > Apus > Apus apus. The sequence continues at coordinate 46,781,968 of NC_067283.1, forward strand.
AGATACCATGAAAAGTGATTATACGTGAACCAGAGGCTCATTTGTTCAAAACCAAAGTATTTACATTTGCTCACATGGGAAAACACTGGAGAGATGGTGGGGACAGAGGGAAGCTGGTGTTTTTTCAAGATCTTTTGGTCTGATCAGAAACAGCTGTGCCAGCTGAGGCCCCATTTACAGTGAACATGAAGAACTCTGTCTAAAAGTAAGTGTCAATTAAAGTATTGAAAAATAAGAGTCAGTGAATGCTTTGCCAGCATCAGCACTGTAAGATGTGATCCCAAAAATATGGCCTGTCCAATTCTATTAAGTTCAGGGCAACTACTCTTGATACGTACCTGCGAAGAAACTGGGAAAAAGTCCATCCATCCCTTTGCTCCCAGCAGTTACTTTGTCAGATCACTAAACCTCTACAGAAAGCAGAAATTGCAAACCTTTTGTTTCTGTTTTTGTCACCTCTGCTGTTTCCATCCCACAGCAGCACTGCTCAGCAGCCAGAGCCAGCAGCCCATCCTGGGGCAGTGTTGTGCATTCCCGGCACTGAGGAGAGCCGCAGGCACTCCAGAAGTTCACACACACCGTGCTGTGCCTTTTGCATGGTGACCTGGGAGAACACGCTGCTCTGGACTCCTTGAGGGCACTGAAATAAACACAGCAAGAACGCTGCTGGGCAGGAAAGGTAACATAAGAGAGTCTTCAACTTGTATAGCTTCTTGGCAGAAATACAACACCCAAATCAGTTGCCTGGAAGATTCTCTTGCTGACGCCTTATATTCGATTGTTTCAGCTAAGCTTTCCTTTTCAAGCATTCATAGTGCCTTCCTCCTGAAAACATACCTTAACAACGTGAGTAGCCTGGAATCAAACTGAGATGCTAAGAAGATACCAGAAAATAACAGGTCATTAGAGATCTCCTCTAATTTAGGTGACTGGGGACAGGGGCAGCAGAGTAGAGAGAGCTAACACAGCCTAGACACAAACACTACCATGTAAACATATCACCTGCTTTGCATAAGAGCCCAAAGAGCAGACAACTATAGCAGGGGTATGACACCATTTTAAGCATATTTCCTTTGCATTCCTGCCTTACCCAGCAAGATGCAGCTGCTAGCAACAGCATGCTTTTGCTTTTCTTTATAAAATCGTGTCCTCAGATACTTGCTTCTTGTCTTCTGAGTGCTGGCCTTGGTGATTTCTAAAACTTCACAATGCTTGTTTATTTCCCCTGTAAATCTCCACAGCAGACTACTGGCAGTTTCCCTGTTCAGAGGACACTCTGCTGAAGCTGTCAAAATACTACTTTTATCAGACAAAAAGTAAGTAAAAAACTGTAGGGACAGACACACAGCAATGTCTATTCCTGTGTGGTCAGATCATGTCCAATGACAAGAGGGCTCTGGTACTTTGAATTTATTGCTAAATCCAGCTGTGTATCAGGTTAAACTGCCAGGAGAAGCAGCCAAGACCTCAAAATTGCACAGCTGCTCCTGTGCAGAACAAACCTCAAGGCAGCAGATGCTGCTGTGTTCAGACCAGCTTCAGGTGGTGGCAACGTGAAGGGCTCTGTTGCTCTACTTGGAATCAGGCCACTTCCTTCCCTCTCATCCTCTGCAGAAACCAGTTTTATATTTCACAGTGTTACTGCACAACAATCTCGTTTCAGTGTGACTAAAGCCAGCATTGGAATTGACTTCCATAAAGAGAAATGAAACAAAATCATGGCCCCAAGAGATGTCCCTCCCCTCAGTGCACTTCTTAAGAGCTTCTTAGCATTCAAGGCAAGCGAGGCAGCAACAGGTGAGGACTCCAGGCCTGGGTACTTTCAAGCACAGCACTGTTAACAGTATTTTTTATGAAGTAAAACCACTACCAGACAATCAGTTCCCCCATGCCACTGCAAAATCTTACCTAAAGGAAAGGTAGGTAAGGAAGGAAAATACTCTTCTTTCAATATTACCTATAATGACCTTTTTGGTTCTGAATTGTCACTTGTACAAACTATCTTGAACAATGCATGCGTTAATTTACAGGTTATTTGCTACAAGAAGCTGGGCAGTGGCTTTGTTCTGTATCTTCCAGTCCTAATCCATACCTGGGTTTTGAGTTACAGGTGTAACTCAAAGATACTGACAGTGTCCAACACTGACAAGTCTTGAGTTTGCAGGGCCACCTTTTCACCAGTGTTACAGAGTACAAATGTGTTGATACCATCCATGTCTGGCATTTATTGAGGTGTAGTCCATCGTTCATCAGTAGGTAGCCCCATCTCACAAGTATCTGTTGGAGAGCTGCTAAAAGCTGCTTCCTGTACAACAGGGGCTGCCCTTCAGCAGACTTTTCCAGCAGGACTCTTGAGAATAGACCATTTTTCACCTTTCTTACCACCAGAATTACCCTCTGATTACACATCAAAGCATTTGGCATGTGCTGGGTCTACCTAAAAGAGCAACCTTCTAGCTCATTTGAGGGAGATGCTACTAAAACAACTGCAGCAGCACTTCTTCCACAGGGTCAGCTGTCCCATCACAATACCTAAGGCTGGTCCATCTGTGCGGCAGGAACAGCACTGCTTCTCTCTCTCCAATTGCAAGGGACTACAAACACAGCTGACAGCTAAATCCTGTCTCTGAGGAGCATGACCAGTCTACTTACAACCACAGCTGCAGAATTCAGCTACTCGTAATTCGGAGAACTGAGTCTGGATCACGGTGTTTTTTGCTGCATAATCATAGCAAAGATGTCTTAAAATGGGAAAAAGCATTTATTACATAGACAAGTACTTTTAATCAGACCCCAAATTAAGTTCAGAAATGTGCTGTCACCTTTCACAGATGCAAGACATTCTAAAATAGCTGAGACCAAACTTGAGCACACAGTACTGGCTTCATCTTAAAAAGCTGCACATTTTGCTTATTCAAGAAATTAGATGACCCTCTTCTGCCCAAATTTTAGATCTTAAGTCAGTTTAGAGCTATGCTATTCCAGCACAAGTAATAATATTTTTAAGTTGGTTAGTACAGATTATGGTAGAAATATAAAAAAGGAATATAACACTTCTGGAGAAATCAAGGCTGATTACAAGAGGATCACATACATCACTATTGAACTACACTACTTCTATCCTGCACAGAAAAAAAAATAAAAATCCTCCTTAATAATATAATAAAATTCTATTGGTTTTAGAACAACATACACAACATCGGTACATTTTATTTCAAAAGACTTTGCTGTCTCAACTCTCTAGCAATATTCCAGTACAGGTTAGGACTCGTTCACAGAGATCAATCACAGGCACGTAGCAAACATTAGAAAGGCATGCCAAGTAAAAATCCTCTTTTGAGATTTTTTGTTTTTTAAGGTAGACAGGAAACAGTAGGCATGAAGCATCAGTACAGCAAACATAAATCAACTATGTCATCTTCCTCTTATTCATCTCAAGAACTTCTGGTCTTGCAACCAGAAAGTAATCTTCATCTTGCTGCACATGGGGGGACACATTCCCAACTAACTGAGGATAGATGTATGGATATTCTTAGGTGGAAGGCAGATTCTAAGTACTTAAAATACACACGGCCCTCCAAGACTGCTCCCATTTCCCAGTGTCAGGAGCACACTAATTAGGGGAACACTCTGTGACACCAATCAACACTGAACACATCAACAGTGCCAGTAACCCCACGTATGTCCAAAAGGAACCTAGAAAAAGCCCCCCCCATTCCTTAACTGGCTGTATACCAATCTCGTATGTACTATCACACAATAAGAACTGCTGAGCCACACAAAAAAGGTGTAACACATGGATCCTGAACACCAGAGCCTTCCAGAAGGATTAAAAGGAGAACTGTTGATTGGAACTCAAGGTACATCTGTCCCCATGCATCTTCAGGGCAACTCCATACTAGTTATAAGCAGGATGGAAGAACAGGACAAAATGTAGAGCTCTACTTAATTATTATTTTTTCAAATATTTCAGACTTAAGCTTCAACAAGTCTTCACAATTTTAAATTTTATAACAATTTTAGATTTATTTAGAACCTTAAATGCCAAGCTCTCAAGTTCTTGAGAACCTTCAAAGAGGTTCTCCAAAACAAAATCCTTTTCATTTAGGCTGTGCAACAACATAGTGCAGGAAGCAAGGTTCAAGCAAAGCCACTGACACAATGAACAGTATACATACACCATTTAGGCACCTTTCTTTCCAAAGGTTCTTTCAGTTGAAAAGAAGCATTGCTCCTCTGCTGCCAAGAGATGTGCTCTTCATGCTCACCTCTGAAACACAGTCAGATGCAGCAGACCACAGGTGAAAGTCAAGGGTCTGATAATTCACATAAAAGGAATTTCTACTTACAGATTCAGAACTACTACATCTCTTCTTCTACAAGTAAGGACTGCTACCACCATCTGGGACGTGGTAGTTTCAGTGTTTGTAAGTGCATTAAGCAGATGTAGACCCTGAACAGACAATTCCATGAATGCATTTATGCAGTAACTTACTTGAGTGTATCAGCTGAAATAATCACCTACAACAGCTTATGAACAGTGAGGCTGTGGATTTGACACAGCAGTTCCTACATCCAACAGCTTGTGTTTAAGCCTATATATCACTAAGAAGGCAAACTTGGAGATCTCAAAGACACAGACTTCACAATATTCCTACAACAAGAAGCCAACGCTCTTCGCAGTCTGAGCTTGGCCAGTCTCAAGTCCTATTCGCGGGTTTTAAAAGTGTTTTTTTTCTATGGTTAGCTCCCTTCACTGCCTCAACAACTACAGGTGACATCCTTTACCATTTTTTAAACCTATTTTGGAATAGTTGAAAAGACTGAAGCCTGCGGATGAAGGTTTTCATGGCAGTCATTTAAACAGTTCGTTCCTAAAGTATTTTTCAGCATAAGAGGATAAAACATGAAATTGCTGAAGCTTGTCCTCTAGAACACGCAGAGGCTTGGCTTCTAACAAGGGTAGTTACAATCTTATTAAGACACTGCTCTACTGTAAAACACTTCAAAACAATTTCCTTCTAGAAAGATTTTTTGTTGCCACAACAAATCTCAGTTATTCAAACTTCAAATGTGTTACTTCTTACTCCCTCTCCTTAGTTTTGCCCTTCAAAAGTCAAAACACAGGGAGTTCCACTAGAGCATAAAAAGCAAGCCATCTATCAATTGCAAGGTTCCTCCTATCAGAAGGGACTTTTAAATGAGGAGGAAGAAAACACACAATTTTCTTATTTATTCCAAGCAGAATGACTATGAAGGAGTGACTCAAGCTTATGTAGTAAGTTAATGGAATGCCATCTGAAATGAAGACTGACTCAGTAACACATGAGACTTGCTAATCATTTGTTAATCTCCAATTCAAAAACCCACAAGTACTATTGTAATACAGAAAATACTGCTTATTTTTCTTTTGGGCAGGAAAACATGCTTTACATGAAAACATCAGGTTTTTTGACATTTGAGAAAATTAAAATCACAGACTGCTACGTACCCCAAAGGACATCTATGAATCTATCTAGCATCTATGAATCAGGACTAGGTAAACTTGCAGTACAATTATTTTATTCCTTTAATGCACAAGACTTGCCTAAGACTTAAGATTTTCATTGTGAGTACTAGTATTTCATGTTTTGTAGCAGGCTTTCCTTCCTCCTCCTGAGCACATTGTACCTTAACAGTATACAATCTTCTGTAACATCCTTTTTTCTGGAACAGTTAAGATCTGTAACACCAGGCAGAGAAAGAAATCGTCATATGAATGCTTTCTAATGATCCTCTAGTTACTGTCAGTACCATAACAGTTTGTATCAGAATTCTGAAATCTTAAAAAAAAAGTTTCAAGTGAGATAAAATTGAGCATTTCTGTTTAGAAAGGCAAGTTTGATCAGGAAACCGAGTGTAGGCACAGTGATATTAAGTAATATATTTTTGCCTACTCTTCATGTTTACATTGGTAGTCATCAGTTATTTTTTTTTCTAAATAAGTTTATTAATAAAGTCTGAGCAGTAAATGTCTCTTTCTTCCTTTCCAGAGAATACATAATACAAGATTTAACTTTTCCCACTGCTCTTATGGTTTCCCAGCTCAGCATGTTTTGAATTGCTTCAGGGAAAACTTCCATGCCTATCTTACAAGGAAGATCCTCCAAATGAAGTCATTTCATGCTGTAGAGACACGTCTTAAAAGCAGAATACCAAATGCCTGCAGCTAACTAAACCTAAATAAAAAGCATGGTGGAACAAACCTACTATCACTTCAGATCACAGTGAACAAATTGCCTGCTAGTAAAGTAAGACTGAATCAACTTTCTGTAGTAACTCCCAAACTCCACTACAAACCCCTCCATACTAACTGTTAATAACAGGAACACTTTTCATACCAGAAAAAAAGGCTCATGTGGAGCTTTGTCCCATGTTTACTTCCTCAGCTAACACTACCACCTAATTAAAGCACTCTGCTTGCCAACACTAAATGCACAGTCACGGCAGAAGCCAACTCAGTATCTTTCACCTTCACTCAAGAGACAGAAGAGATACAAAATCCCATTAACTCCCTTCAAATGTTTTGGGATTACTATGTAAGATGGAGATGTCTAATATGTTCTCAGTAATAGCAGCCTTAAGGATGAGTTCAGCTTATTTCAGTCCTATTATGATTAACACTAATACTTTATAGTCACTGCTCAAATTTTAAAAGACAATCCAGTCACTTACGCAGCAAACAATTTACATCTTATCATGCTGCTACTAAGATACACCTACACAAAAGACTTTAAAGCTCTAGTCTTGCAGCTACAGGATAAGATCACATGAAGCTAATCTACTGACTAATTAGCTAATACTTCATCATGTAGATTTTCCAGTTTAGTCAATGAGCAGTGAGCTACACTTGCCACAAAAACGTTTTAGCCATTCTTTAGTAAGGCTGCTGTGCTAGTTTAAAACTTAAGCTAAAGCATTTCAGATATCCCAGAAAATATATGAATAAACTTTTATTTCTAAGCAACAACACACACTACTTCAATACAACCCACACATTTAAGTCAGGTGGAAAGTAGTAAACTGAACAATCATGGCTAAAACATTTCCATTGGAAATGTGCTAAAGTTTACAAGTGTCTTCATTACCACCTTACTGAAGTTTTCTTATGTGTTTCTAGTCTACACACCACATGTTTCATGCAGTCATGCAAATCTGAATCGAATTTTAAATGTTCAGGTAACAGAGAAGTCCATTCACTGCAAAGATTCATTTTTCACAGAAGAGCCAAGCTAGCTAAGACCAAATACTGCAGGGTTCTTCATGAGAGCACAGGCATTTTAGAAACCATGAACTTTGAGTTGTTCTTCCTTGACAATGCCAATCTAGAAGAGAAAAGCAACATATTTCAGTGAAGCTTACAGGCTTAGGACATTACACTAATATCAAGTTTGATTTGATATTTGATTAAAGAAACTGCAACACAGTATATACTCAATAAAGCCAATTTCTAGCTTCCAGAATGTTTCTGGGCCAAGCAGAAGAACTGACTACACAAAAAAAAAAAAAAATCTTATAAGACATCTCACTTGTTCTGTAGTCCTGGCACTTACTCTTTGACTATACAACATCTCTACATCATGATCTGCATCAGGAAGTTAATGGAAAGAGACCCTTTTCTCTATATTGTTTTCAGTCTCAAAATTCTGGTCTCCATCAAACAGTTGGTTTTACAAATTAAGAACCCAAGCTGCACTGCCAAAGACAGGTGCTACATTGTAGCAGGATAAATGCATTCTACAATGCTCTGCTTGTTACTAGAGTTTTACTCTCATTCTGCAAGTATAATTTTTACTTTACTTGTATCTTCAGCTGGTTAATTAACATTAGTGCCACCTGTCACTTCCAGAGAGGTTTAGATATTCATCTGCAGCCCCTCACCTCCAAGAGGAATTGGCAAATGTTCTTCCTCTGGTCACCTTGAAGCTGGATAACTTCACCGTATTCAGGATGTTCAATCACAGTACCATTACAAGCGAATTTCTAGAGAGAAACATTCATATTGTAAGGCATCCAATGTACATTATGATTTTGCTCAGTAAGTCTCTTCTGCAGAATTTTATTACAGAAGCTGCTTATTGTGATGCCAAGCAAGGCAAAGGCTAGATCTATTTTACACTGGTTTTGAGAGCAAGTGGAAAATATCTGCTGATTCAACAGACACAAGCTAAGCTGCTGATGGTGAATTCAGGCAAAGACAGGATTAGCTCCTGTGCAGACGGAATTGGCCAACACTCGTTACAAGAATGGAAAACAAAGTCATAAGATCCAGACTTTCAGCTCCAAGCTATTTTAAAATAAGTATTTTCATCCTGGTGAAACTCAAGATCTCTATTTTCAGTAGCAACTCTGCTATGACAGAAGCAAGAACACAAAAAACAGTTCTAGTTTAAACTGATTTTATTCTTGACACTAACACAGCCAGGTACCTGCAAAATTTTTATAAAATATTCAGAATATATTTTATTTACTTTAACTTCTCAGCAAAAATCAGTGTCACTAGACACTGACAGGGAAACGAATCAAGCTGAACACAAAGATGATATACACTGGCAAGAATAAAATAAAACAAATATTCTGTTACTTAGTATTAATAGCTCCTCTACATAACACCTTTATTATCAAATCAGCAATTTCACCTTTTTGAAAGCTTTCACAAGTTTCTTCTTGTCATAATCATCTGCAATTCCTTGGACTGTAGTTAGCGTCTTTCTCCCGTTTCGTTGCTGGATCCTTATATGAATGTAATCCTCAGTCCCTGCCGGGAGTAAGTCGTCACCCTTTGTTGCATCAGCAAAGGGGTCTGTGGGAGGAAAAAGACTGGTGTCATTCCCACAAAGGAAAACACTCCAGCTCCAAAACGAAACAGGTAAGTTTCTCTCTTCACAAAGAGCTTTATTTAGGGGTGATCTTGCTCTTTTCTCCCTGTTTAAAAACACACACTTAAAATCACAGTACATTTTTTACAGCTGTATTAAGCCTCACCAGCCTACTAACTAAAACCAGTGCTCTCGACTATATTGCATCCGGTTTCTTCAATGCCTTCCTGGATAGAAACAATTTTCAGCTACAGTATCAATTTACTTCACTCTTTCTTGCAAACTGTAAAAGCTCAAGCTGTGAACCTGAAAACAGGGTTCTGAGAGAATATTGAGTGCAAGTTTTAGAGAGCCACGTGCATATTAAGTGACATACAGAAGTCATGTATTTTACCAGACCAAATGAGAAGTACAGAAAAACCAAAAAGGCTCTTGTACACACACACATACACACAATCCTTTACAGGTCCAGAACAAAAGTCTTATACCTTGACAACTACCACACTACCAGCTTTTTGAAGCATGGATGTAATTCTTGGCTACTAATGTAAACAAGACATGGCAACAGACACTAACAGGTGTCAGAGTCTGTCTGTAAACCAGGACCCTTTGACAGTCAGTACTTTTAGGCAAGAACTGTAGAAAAAATAATTTAGCTTTTGACTACAGATAGGTCAGATCTCAAATTATTCCAAGCTTAAATCTATCTGGTACAGGTGAAACAGGAAGACATTTAGGAAGAAGGAAGTGGGTTATACTTCTTCTTTGATCTCCACAAAAACATATTTAAAACTCACTCTATCGAGAAATTTGACAGCCCTACAGGTTTCATAATCAAGAACTCCAAATAAATCTTGAAGGTTTTGTTTTTTAAAAACAAATCACCAGTATTTTCTGATACTAATCAGCATCATATCGGAGAGTCTATTCTTCAGAAAGTGTAAGTTCAACAGCCACTGATGCTACTATTTCCCAAACTTAAACCTACAAACACTGATCAAGTTTGATCCCCCACTCAAAACAAATGCCTCAAAAGCGTAAAACTCCAGCAAAAACAGGAAGAGAATTCAGCTGCAGAAACACCGACCCTTGTAGAAACAAGAATGACAAGACCATAAGAGGCACTGAAAGCATCATAAGGATGCAAGGACCACAAGAAAGAATAGCAGCCGTGCGAAGCTTGCCTGGCATAATTTCTAAGGCACTTATTAAAACATGCTGAAATTCACTGTGCCCCATAGCTTTCAGGGCAAACAGTAATAGAAAATTTCAGTCAAATAAAAGGTGAAAGAAAAAGGGGACTCAGGCATGAACATCACTTGGCAGAGTTCAGGATTCTAGGGTGGAGATAAACCAGTGTTGTAGGTGGTAACACGGGATTCCTTCAAACAAATCTTTTGGGCAGCACCTTCTTAAGCACGGGAACAGCTCCTGGATTGTGACTAACACTCCCTTCTCATATGGCTTGTATGTGCAGAAGAGCAGTCAAAACCATGAGGGAACCATGGCAGAGCACAAACTTCCCTGCTAACAAAAGGGAAAAGATCTACCACCTATATAGCTCAATGTATACAAAACACACCCTTTGCAAGGCGCGTGTCAGGTTTTGGGACACTGGTAAGACGAGGCAGCTTTGCAGCAAATGAACAAGCAATTGGAACCGAAATACTATTTCCTTCCTTAGCCGAGGACATCAACCCTAGACTCCCTCTGCCTAGAAATACGACAGCCTTGGCACCGCAGAACTGACAGAAAAGCCCAGCCCGGGGTCCTGCTGCCAGACATCCAGGCGAGCAGGGCAGGGGGGGGGGGGTCAGAGCACGGGACACGGCAGCACCTCCGACGGGAAGGGAAAGGGAGCCGAGAGGGAGCGGAGCCTCCTGCCGCCCGTCTGCGGTGCTCAGCCGGGGCACGTCCCGGGGCCGGCGCCACGGGAGGACAAGGACGAGCAGTCCCAGCTGCCCCGAGCGAGCCACCCGGGCCGGGGCCGGGCCGGGGCCGGCAGCGCCCACTCGGCAACGGGTGCCCTGTCACCCCCGCGGGGGGCGCCCCGGAAAGCGGGGACAGGGCGAGACGAGGGGACGGGGGCGGCCAGGGGCTTGCGGGCCGCGGGGCGGGTGCGGGGGTGGGTGTGCCGAGGGGGCCCCTGCGGCGGAAGGGAGCGGCGGGGCGGCGGCTCTTACCGAAGGATTGGAGGTTCTGGATAGATGACATGCGACTCAGCGGCGAGAGGCTGGCACAGCGGGGGAAAAGGCCGCGGCTGGGTCCGCTCGGGTCACGTCTCCTGCTCCGCAGTGCCGAGGGGGCGGGGAGCGGGGCGGGGAGGGGTAACGAGAGCAAAGGGAGGGGAGAACCTGCGAGGGAGGGAAGAGGAGGGAAGGAGAGAGAAGAGAGCGCAAGGAGGAGGAAGAGCAAAGGGGAATGAGGAAGGGCTCGCCCCCTGCCCCTCCCCGCGGCGCCCCCAGCGCACGCACGCCCCCCCCCCCGTACCGCTCGCAGGCAGGGCCGCCCTTTTGCCTCAAAAAATGGCGCTTCGCCCGGGCCGCGCCGACACGTGATGGCCGCCCCCGCCCCGCGCTGCCTGACGGGAAGGAGAGTCCCGGCGCCACAGGCCGCCCGGGGCCGCTGCCGCCCGAAGGACTACACTGCCCAGAGTGCACCGCGCCGCGCCGGGCGGGGCGGGCCCCTGGGGCCGGCTGTCCCGCTGGTCCGCCGGTGGGCAGCGGGAGCCGGGGCGCTGCGGGTCAGGAGCCGAGGTCTCCCCAGAAGGGGCCACGAAAACGCGTCGTTCTTTGCGCTGGCACGGCTGCCTGTCCTGGCACGACACCCTGCACGCGTGCTCTTGGCTCGGCTGCTGCCGTTTTCTGGTATCCCTTTGTGTTCCCCGGCCGATGGGAATCCCCAGCTAACTGCCAAGAAGTTGGGAGAGGACTTCCCTCTTCCCAGTTGAAAGAGGCTGGAAAACTCCCCTCCCTCAGGCCTGCCTCACCGGATAAAGCCCCGCTCAACACGCAGGAGTCACCGAGTCACAGAACGGTTTGGGTTGGAAGGGAGATCATGTAATTCCAACCTCTCGGCGTGGGCAGGAACACCTCCTGCTCGACCAGGCATACGCTGGGGGACCCAGGCAGCAGGCCAGAAACCACCTGTGTCTCCTTCGGGTGCAGGCTTGCGTGCTCCCCCTTCCTTTCGGGCGGGTGCTGGCGGTGGGACAGAGCTGCGGTGTCCCCCTCCCCCGGGTACCCCCGGGGCCGGCTGCTGGCCCGCAGGACTCGCCCTCCTTCAGCCGCCCGCTGAGCGTGAGGAGGACAGAAGTGATGCCGAGGCTGCAGGGGTGCAGATTGGCTGTTAAAAGGAGGCACCTGTGTTACACAGCTTGCCAGTCCTCTGGGAGCGATGAATGGCTTTGCAGATGTACAATAATGTGGTTGCATTGGCACAACTGCCAGAACCTTTTTTTTTTTTTTTGGGGGGGGGAGTTTTACACTAGGCTTGAGTTCTCTTGAATCAGAAGGGTATTCTCTTCTGTGATCCAAGGCCTGGACCGGCACTGCAGTAGTTTTACAAATGCCAGTGTGCATTGGTCTAAGAAAGTTTCTGGTCTTGGTATTTTCCAGTGAAGCTTTGTTTGTTTTTTTTTCCTTTGGGGGAAGTAAATCCATTTGCCATGACACAAAACCTCTGTTTACCCTTTGCTACCGTTGCTGATGAAGCCTTTCATTGCTGCATGGACTGCAGAGAAGAGTTGTCTAATGCTTTACCAAGCAGCTGCAAAAGGCACTATTGGGACAGCAATGGGAGGATAGGGAGATGCTAATTATAGAGCTTGAGGCGCCTGCTTCAGTCACAGAGGAATGCCACAATCTCAACGATGTCTGTGGATCCAGGTTGCAGAGCTAGACACCGAGAGACCTTCTGGACAAGTTCAGCAAGCTGAGGACACTGATTCCCGGAAGCATGTCCCAAGGATGTCTCCAGCACCTCTACCAATTTACTACTAATGTGGGGAATTTTTGGTTCAGATGCATTTTTGCAAACACGACATCTCTGTGTAAAATTTTATCTTTTGCTCTCCCGTCATCATCCCATTCATTTTTATTTTTTTCTGAGCAGCAAAGCAGGCCTGTCATCCCTTTTTTCTTTTTGCAGCCACTGTTTTTTTGTTACCTTGGCTGGGCCAGTACCTCTGTCTGTGAGGCACTATGACGAGCCAGATCAGCAGGCTAATACAAAGGTTTAAAAAGAAAGGTTTAAACCTTAGATCTACTCCACTTGCATAAGCCTGCAACTGTTGTGCTGGGACAACTGGTGAGGACAGGGCCTGGGGACAGGACTGGCCATGGATGAGATGACACTGGGTCCTCAGACACAAAACCCAAATCTGAGTCTGCAGGTTTAGGCAAGTTCTTGTGCTCACTTTGAATACTCATGCATTTAAAATAGTTTTGCACTTCTAGTACTCACTGTAGGGTTAATTTGGGCCTGTGGGCTCATTGGGCTTCTGTAGGATCCAGCGTACAGTTTAAAAATGAAATTTGGAGTTTGGAAAACAACAAGGCTTCTGTATAGGCCAAGAAGATGTGATTTTTTTTTTGTCCTTAAGACAGAACCATAGTGAACAGTTCTTAAGTGCAAACCTTGACAACTGCAGAGGGAATGGAAACAAATCCTGATTGCAGAGCTCGGCGTGCACTGGGCAGCAAGGAAAACAAAGACAATGGCCAGCACCTCTATTGTTCCCTTGACAGGCTGCCACAATGGCTGTGTGCATTGGCATGACGTTTCTGTGAGGTCAATGCAAAGACCTTTCTGCTGTCCTCAGAGGGAGCTGAAGGTCTCTGTCACCTCCATTACTTAGGTCTGAAACGAACATAGTCTGTACCAGAACCTTGCACAAACTTTGGTCACTGTGGGCAGAAACAGGTGATATTTTGCTGGAGATGTTCTCCTGCTTGACAGCTGTCCTGAGGTCCTTTGTCCTGAGTCTTTCCCATTCCTCTTGAGCAGCGACTCATGGCAATAGACCTGTGGAAGTCCTGGCTGTGAGGGTTTCCAGCCACACCAAACTGCAGGAAGGTGGGCTAAGCAGACATGGCACAGCAGGAAAAAAAAAAAAAAAAAAAAAAGGCAGAAGGAATTAAAATAGTTTTAAAACCTAAGTGGAAGCAAGAGGTGGTGTTGCTGTTAAATTTCAGATTACAGCTAAACCCTTTAGAGCTGAGGTTGGGGTTAATCTCATTGGCTAATATCTATTGGGCATCTTGCTTTAAGTGATGGATTGGGAATGAGACTTTTGCTTTTCCATGACTAAAGTATAACCTGGCAACTGTTGTGCTGGAAAAGAAGAACATGTCTAATTATCTTGAGCATGGCTTCAAGCTATTTAAGTCTAATAGTTACAAGACCTGGTTATGAATAGCAATTAGAAATCCCCTTGCTTGCCTTTTACTGTATTTCAGTTCATCTGACAAGCTGTATATGAATCATTAGAGTTTTTTCATGACTGGATAACTGCAGTGATTAAAACCAGGGACCCACTGGCAGACAGATGAAAAATACAACATAATGAAGCCATAAAGTACACTTTTGTAAGAACTGTCACCCTAGGGCACGATAGCACCTTCACTGGGTACCTTGGAAGTACTTTGCTGTCCTTCAGAAGCAACAAGTTACCCAAACCAGTGGGAGAAACTGTGTTCTTTCAGAGAATTGCTGTGTTGGAAACGTGGGCTGGAAATGCCATGACAAAACCTTGTATCAGGAAAAAAAACAACCCACAAGTCACTCTCACAGGGCTAAAGGTCTGCTTTAATTTAGAACTCTGTACGACATCTGTCTTTGCATGTATGCATGCACAAGGCTGCCCTTACCTTCAGCTGCCTTCTATCCCCTCTGTAATAACCAGAATGAGCAATATTGTTTTTCATTTCCTACAGACCTAGTTCTAATATATACTACTATTATTTTCATGTGCAGCACCCTAATATTTTAAGGTTTTTTTTTAAGAGGAGCTTTTACAAAGCCAAAAAGTCTGACAATTTAATTAAGGATTGCTCCTGTAGACAAATCCCCTGTACCTGGTCCTGCTGTCTGCCTTGACAAAAAATGGCATCTTGCATGCCAACCTGTTCTCTGCAACAGTCTGGAAACCCAGGCACCTCCTGCTTGAAGCATGCTGGGTTCAGAGCAGGTTAAGTTGCCTGAGAAGGTAATTGTGCACAAAATATGCAAATGGCATGTAGCAGCACTCATTTCCATACTGCATTCCAGCAATGTAGCTACTCTCTACACAAATGCTGCCCCACTCCCATGCCAGAGGCATACATCTTCAGTGGCCTAATGTTGTCCTGAAAATAATGTCAAAGTGCTGGATGCTTGAGAGACAGGAAAAAGTATTTCCACCATAGATTTTTTTTTTCTTGAACTGTAATCTTCCCTGGCCTTGCTCCATGACTCTACCAACAATATCCAGCTGCATTTGGAAACTCTGCATCCTAAACTGCTGTGCATAAGACTCATGGCTTTCTAGCAGGGAGGAAGAACAGCAGAAGTTCGAGAACGTACTCCCTCTGTCTGCATTGTCATAAGAGTAGTTTTGAAGGTGGCTGGTGCAAAGCCTCCACACTGTGCTGAGAAGGGCCTTGGGGAGACTGCCTGATGTCCTGAGCTGGAGCCCATGGCTGAGCTGACCAGCTGCTAACAAGTTCTTCCAGTAAGCCTGTGCTAACTGGGAGATCTGGGCAAATCTGGAATTGTGCTGGTGCTAAGCACCTCGGTATCCTGTCTAACTTACCAAATTCTGAGCTATATGGAGTTTGGTTTAGCTTCACTACATGGTACGATTTCAAGATACATATGCTTTTGTTGTAAAACTATGGGGGTTCATTACTTGCTTAACGATGATTAAAAGCAAGAACATAATTTCTTTGTTAACCACTAGATGGTCCTGTGTCTCAAAGAAAAAAGTAGCTCCAAAATGAAGGCAGTCCTGGCTTTTCTCAGAACCTGAATTTTAGTAGAGAACAACTTCATTGTAAAGCTATGTGTAAATAAGTCTCATCTAGTTGCTTGAATTGACTTGGTTTTCTGAATAGATTTGATACAATGCTCCATCAGTCCTCCAAACTCAATTAGTGAAACTGGACCACTCTTATCAATCATTAGTAATGTGTTTCCTAGTTACTACCAATTAAGACTTTACAGCTCCAGACAGCACAAACATCAGTGTTATCACTCCCTCTTGTTCAAGGACAGGTAAAACCAGAATGGCAGTGTTTGTTTCTATTCACAGACAGAAGTTATGCTCTACCCCAGTGCAGAAGGCTGAGCAGATTCACAGCTCAGGCAGGGGTTCAAGACCATGGCACATGCTGCTATGTGAAAGCATGAGAGTGGTGGGCTGGGAAAAAAAGATTTTTAAGGTCTCACCATCCAGCTGCATCAAATACCTTTGCTTTGGTCATTTCTACCTTCTTTGTTTATGGAAGATTCCTCCCAGCAAAAGAAATACAGAAAAAAGAAGTTTCAGATTTGTTCTTAGAGTAGACTAAGTGATAGAATTTGAAATCAAAACTGTAGTTCGCTGTCTGTCTCTGGTGCTGTCTTCCCAAAGAATATTTCTCTGTGTCAGGCTCCTGAAACCTCATCCTCTCAGGTCACTCCAGCCTCCAGGAGGTACCTTCCTATTGCCACCATTCATTCTTCTCACCATTTCCTGCTCAGGAACCCGGCCTTTAGCCTTTCTTTAGCCTTTGGAAATTGCTTTCCTTCCCACGGCCTTTCACACCTGTGTATCTATCTGCTGCCTTTCTGTTAAGTTGCATCCCACAGTTTCTCCCTGGTCAGCCGTCCCACCAAGACACTGAGACACTCCAGCTAACAGCAGGCTCAGCCCCACTTCTGGTTCCCATAACCTTCACAGGAATTTGCATGCCGGAGTCCTTGGTCATGTGTGATCAGGGAAGTAATTAGCCTACCTCCCCCTGGGCCATCCACAAAGAAGAGACCATGTGCCCAGCCTCTCAAACACAGAAAAAGGATGAAGGTTTTAACATGCAAACCTTAGCCCCTTTACCAAGATATCCTCCAGATGATGTTCCCAGTTCACGCTTTCATGACTCCCTGACAGCTCTTTCACAGTACCTCCCAAGTCTGAGTGGCTTTCACTTCTCTGTGCTGCATGAGCTGCCTAGTTTTCCTCAGCCAGTAAGTCCTGCTGTGAATGGGATAACAAAATAAAATCACAACTGCCTGAAAAGACCCTGAGATGTCAGGATGATTTCTGTGAAGCTTCTGAGTACTGTATATAGCACTCTGATAGTTCAGTTGTCTCTGGTGGAAAGAAGTTATAACTTACAGTCAATCAAGATGGAGTAAAATAGTGCTTTGTTAAGAGAAATGCCTGATGAGTCTCATTTAAACAGAGTGTCACATAGTTTGATAGTCTTCATTGCTTAGAACATTTTATAGTAGCCTTTAATGAAGTCAGAATGACTGAATCACAGAATCACTTAGGTTGGAAAAGATCTTCAAGATCATGGAGTCCAACCATTAACCCTACCCTACTGAAAGCAAAAATGAAAAAAGTTCTTGAAACTGATGAGTGGTATGTCCAGAACAGACACACAGACATGATCCTTCTTGCATCAGGGAGAGAGCTGTGAAATCCTTGACACATTATTTTGTGGATGCTGAGAATTTACATGGGTTCAAGAAGAAACTGGGAAGAAAAAGGACTCTATTAAGGGCT
Organism: Apus apus; assembly: GCF_020740795.1. NCBI lineage: Eukaryota > Metazoa > Chordata > Aves > Apodiformes > Apodidae > Apus > Apus apus. Next base: position 46,799,575 of record NC_067283.1, read on the forward strand.
TCCTTCCAATTTAACTTTTGTCACGGACGTAGTTCCAGGAACCCCACAATGGAAAAATGATTCTTTTTGGTGTAAAAATGTTGTAAGAAATAATGCTAATCCCGCCCCAGGCACCACCATCCCCCGAGCACTTCCTCCAGACATCTTTTTAATTTGTGGGGACCGCGCTTTTAGCGGAATCCCCCAGAAGCCAATTGGAGGGCCATGTACGTTTGGTAGGTTAACTATCGCCCTACCCACCATGGAGGCGGTAAAGTTAGCAAGTGCAAACCTTAATGTAAACATTTCTCATGTAACCACCAGGCAAAGGCGATCAACCCTTGATTCAACCTGTCAAGACAATGTTAAAATGTTTAATCAAGCAGAACAAATAGTAGCTTCGTTATTTTTACCCGGCCTTGCTGCTGGACATGCCCTTTTTGAATTAGAAAAATTACAGTGTTGGGTCAATACGCAAGCAAATGCCACATCAGAAGTACTGTCATCTTTAGCCACTGATTTGGACACTGTTAGGCACGCCACCCTGCAAAACAGGGCAGCAATTGATTTTCTCCTATTGGCACATGGCCATGGATGTGAAGATTTTGAGGGAATGTGTTGCATGAATCTTGTAAACGACTCAGTATCAATCCATCGCAAAATTCAGCTTTTACAAGAACACACCAGGCTCTTACAAAAAGACGATTCCTTTTTTGGACTCATCTTGGAAGGATGGGGTTTAACTGGATGGTTAAAGCATCTAATACAAGCGGTATTGTTAGTCTTGCTTGTTGTCTTTGCTGTAATATTGATTTTACCTTGTATAATGCAATGCTTGCAACGCATGATATTGTCTATGTTTGAAGATCACCGGTTGTCAATGATGGCCATTAAAGAAAACGGGGGAAGTGTTGAGAGCTTATCTGAGGAATGGCTAAGAGAAAAAGGACATTGTATCTTTAAGGACAGAACTGTATAATCAGTAGGATACAGAAAGTGCTGAACATACGGATGCAGAAAGTGCTGAACTTATGAAACTATAGTAGAAAAGAAAGAACTGATAACTGCAAGGCTAACAGCAAGGAACAATGGTACTAACAGCAAGACTAACTAAAAGGAATAAAGTGCGTCAATAGCTGGATAGCCACTCAGGAGCTCAGCTTTTGTAATATGTATGAGCTGATTAAAAGCATTATAAAAATATGTGTGATCCCAATAAAGTTGAGACTTGCTGACCGTGATAGCATGAGGCTCGTCTTCCGCGGCTCCGAACCCAACACTATAGCAAAGATTAATTTGGCTTGGAAGCCTCTGGACCACAAATCTCAGGAGCCTGGGAGAATATCCATGTGGGGAATGTCAAAATATGCTGTCCTTTTTATAGACATTTCTCTACTTCTCTGCCATCGAAACCAAGATACTGCACTAGATGGACCTTGAGCCTGAGTGGAGGCAGCTAATCATGCTACAGCATTTTAAATGCTGGCTGTCCTAATTTTTATCTTTTATATTTTTATCTCTATGGCATATTATTTTGCAGACAGCATTCACCAATAAGCAAACCATGTTAACGTGAAGACATCGCACATTTTTATTTTATACGGTAACTTCCCTGTAGGTGGCAGTTGGTGAAAATGGGCTGTGCTACTGAGAGGCTCACGTTGCAGTGCCAGCAAGACTAAAAAGAGTAAATGGGATGAAGATGGCTATTACTTCTGTTTTAGGATGTTGAGGTCACTTAGGAAAACAAGACAGGATCCTACATATCCTGAAGAGAAAATGCCCTCACTCCAGTGATTGTTCTTTAGAAATCAAGAAAGGATACCCCCATTTGCTGGTCAAAATCAAGGGAAAGGATCTGTGATGCAAAAACACGAAAGGTTGTACTTACTAAGAAGATACCCTCTCCACGCATGCGAACAAAATTAGCACAGCAGAAGCACAGCCACTGCCTGGTTCTTGGATGCAGATTGATTTTTAGGTAGGGAGCATTTGCAAGGTTCAAAGGGAACACGCTACAAAGAGGTTGCTGAAGAAAGCGTGTATATACATTATTGATTGTGTTGGCTGTAGAAAGACCTTTTGTGCTATCCTGGACTTGAAGTGCTCTTCATATTTTGCAATTGTAATCCTGAGTAGTCTGAGCAAACTCTTGAAGACTTGGATGAGGAAGACACTTCTTTTAGCTGTTATGAGGTGGAAATTGGAAGAGTATTCTTTACCATTTGTGTTCATACACATCCCCATAGAGCAAACTATTACACATGAATGAGTAATTTATTTTAATCCTCACAATTAGTGATCATGTCTTAATAGTAGTGGTGGTGTCATCTGGATACTGAGTGAGGGCAGAGTCAGGCAAAATTTCAATCATACTTCCTTATACAAGTACACCACAAGTTGCCCTGGGGTGGGGGTGAAGGTCTGATTTCTCTTGGAAGGCAGTAGCAGTGAAATAATGTTACTAATACTTCAAGGTTTCCCAGTTGAAAGCATCTTTATAGGACAACTAAACAACAGATTTGCTATTGAATTTCCGCTTCATCCTAATGGGATTACAGCATTTCACAGAATCATAAAATTGTTTTGGTTGGAAGAGAACCTTAAGATCATCATGTCCAACCTCAGAGCCACCTTTTCTAAGCACAGCTTTAAAAATTGTTTCTTCAAGTAGTCAGTCTTACCATGGCCGGAGCAGAAACCTGTGTCTGCAAAGATGTCTGCAGGAGAGCCTGTGGTCCCTGGGCAGCCCAGCAATGCTTCACGTCTCAGCCTGTCTGCAGGATGGTGCTGAAGGAGTGGAACACCTTGCCAGTCGGACTGCTGCTGCTCTGTAAACCTTCATGGTAAGAACAGTCTTAGCTCTTAAAGCAGCAAGAGCTGTAACAGCATGAGTGCATGACACATTAGTCAAGAGGTAGTGTTAAAAATAGCCAGGAGAGATGTCTGTGGTAAAATACTACACTGCTCGAGATACTAGTCTCATGCAGATGAAATTTTCTTTGCCACAAAACTAGTAAGCACCTGCTTATGCACTGAATCACAACTGATTTCATAAAATACTTAGATGCTGTGTTGCAGGATGGCCTAAAACTTACGCATGGGTGAGCTGACCCCAGCCATGAGGTAGGGGCTTAATGGGACCACAGCTGCAGTCTAGTGAGATCCTAAGCAAAAAACAAGCAGGATGACAGCAAGATCAGAAGGGGTGGGGAGCGGGCATGTATTCTGGCTGCTGCAGCTTGCTGGCACTGAGAGCTTCACAGCACTGAGAGCTTCCCACTGTCCATCTCCTCTTTCTCCCCACACCTCTTCCCCAGCAGATCCTACAGAGCATCTCAGCCAGATGGCATGGAGACCTGGGCTCTCCTGCATGGAGAGTGTGGCAGTTGGTGCTGCTCTGGTTTGCCTGTATCCCCCCACCCATAGGGACATGGCAGCAGCCCCCTCCCCTCCTGGTGGACCAGGGGACCTCATCCAGGTACCCTGCCAGGCCCTCCCCTTCAATCCCCTGGTGCTGTCCTTAGATCCTGCTCCCTGCCCTGATGAGTGGCTTTCTCTAAGAGCCACAGTCCTCTTCCCCTCCCATTGTAGATTTAAATTTTGCTCACTACTAGTGCTGACGTCCTTCTGGCCCACCTCTTGACTCCCCCTCCCTCTCAAGCCCACTTCTTTCCAATATAAAAGGCACAAGCCCCCAGCTGCTGCCCTGCTTCTGCTTGGAGCAGTGGCTACCCGAGGAACAGCTTTGGTGCAAGCAGGTGAGTGCCTCCCTCTAGATACTTCAGCACTTGTCCTGGCTCTTGCTGAATTTAATTTCTTTTTTGGGCTTTAGCTCTTCTACATTAATGTACACAGCTGTGCTCTGTGCTCAGTAACTTTTCCCCAGTTCTTGCAGTGAAGGAAACCATGTTACGGCAACATGGTTGAACCCACAGGCTGGGCTGTACCCCTGCTGCAGTAAGATCTCCCCCTGCAGGGAGATCACCTGCACAAAAAGTGCACCTTTTGTGCTGCTCAGCCCTGAAATGAGCCATGGTCCCAGGCCTGGATTCACCTGGGGTTTGATCCCTTGTGGGGAGTTCCAGTGCTGCTTTCAAATGTGAAAGCCATTCACATTTGCTTTGGAGAGGGGGTACACAGCCTCTGATCTCAAGATGCTATCTTAGGGTTTAAAGAGTTACTAGCACCTTGTCTTCTGAGGACATCCATGGTAGGTTTAGACCTGGTAAATGTGCAGCAGAGCTAGAGTTTGGTGTGCTAAGAGCCCCTGTGTGCCCAGAGGGAGGGCCAGGCCAGGCTGGTGTCCTACTGCTTGTGTGAGGCAGACCCATAGCAAGCTGTGATACCACTGCTTCACTGTAACTTTAGCAATGGCTTTAATGTGCTGTAACTTTCTCCTCTCATGCTGATGAAAATTGCCAGACCACTGTCACAAATGTTACTCAGCCAAAATTTAAAGGCTGTGTCTGCTTAGGGACCGAACAGAAGTGGCAAGCTGACAAAGTTGGCAGCAGTGCCGACTTCTTGCTGAGCTCCAGGAGAAAAGTATTTCTGAAGCTTTTAATTGTGTCCTATTTTGTTGGTTTTAAAAGGTTTTAAATTTTTTTTGTGATCATGTTGGGAACAAAGGGCAAATACAGGTTGACTGTATAAGGTTTTGGTTTTTTTTTAATTTTCCCTTTGGACAAAAGCTGCAGTCCTGTGGGCTAAGGTAGGTCTGGACCTGAGGAGATCACAGATCGTCTTCTGGCCCCATTACTCATGAGAGGACTGTGAGTGGGGATTCTGTGCTTATTCTGGAGTTAGAAATGCTCAGCATCATGCAGGGTCAAGTTTGTGGCATTATCTGTGCCTCAGTTTCTCCCCATACCTATGGGTGGGACAACTAGGATGAAAAATGAGAGAGGACTGGAGGTGCTGAGCCCCCTGATTATTTAGGGGTAGCATCTCACTTACTGAGGAGCAGCGGGAGCCATGTGCTTCACAGAAATCCTAGTCAGGTCAAAAGTATAAGCACAGGTTCAATACATTCTAATAATCTGGCCATAAAATCAATGCTAGATTAGATGAGGCTTTGAGCAACCTGGTCTAGTGGGGGGTGTCCCTACCCATGCAGAGGGGTTAGAACTAGATGATCTTTAAGGTCCCTTTCAACTCCAACCATTCTGTGTTTCTATGAAATACTGTCACTCTGGAAGGTGGCCAGAATGGCTGATGCAGGCACAGAATCAGCTGAAGGAGATTGAGACACAGCACTGCCTAGGAAAAAACTTGTGCTGAAAGCTTTTCCCTTTTTTTTTTTTTTTCTCCTTTTTTTTTTCTTTTTTTCTTTTTTTTCTTTCATTAACAATGGGCTCAAGGCAAGCACTTCTTTTCTGTCACTCAGTTCCCAGAAAAAACACAAGACACAAAACCAGGCAGCAGCTAATCTGGAAAACCTGTCAGCAGCCCTGCAAGCACACTGGAGAGATTCCTCAAAACCTCTTTTTGTCTAACTGAACTTAAGGTCTTGCCAAACATGGAGCAACAAGAGATACACACCAGCTAAATCTGGAGGCAGAGCTCATCCCACATGGCTTTACATGTGAGGGTCATTTAAGTCCTGATTGTTATGAGATATTTAAATTAGAAAAAGTTAATTCTCTGTTCTGCTGAAATTATGGGTTAAAATCACTTTCCTCTTAAGCTGTCTGCTGAGTGACTGTTGGTGTTCAAAAAGAAGTAAAAATGAGAAACCTTCACCGAATACTCAGGGTTAAGGAGCTTTTGACTTAGCATTTTAATGAAAGACACAACCAGATTCTCCACCTGCTTTTGTTGTGTTGCCTGGGCGGTGTGCTCAGGAGCATCTTGCATCTAAAGATTTCCATTTCTGCTCTGCTCCTGCAGTTGCTGCACAGTGCTTGAGCAGCAACAGAGGAAAAAAGTCCCACCCTTACACACAGAGAAGCTTCTGCTTAAGCAGAGCCAAGAGGATTTCCTATAGGTCTGTAGCTGTATAGCTACTGTAAGTGAGGCTTAAGCAAACAGGGCTCCTGCAGGCAGAGGCTCCAGGCTGTCAAATACACAGGGTGGGGGATGGAGGGGTGGGGGAAGTGAGGTGGGTGGGAGTAGATTTCTCATCTGCTTGCATCTGGATGCAGTTACAGGCTTGGGACATCCACAGCAGTGGAAAACATAACTGGAAATATTACTTTTGAATTTTGTCTGTGAAAGGGTAAGAAGACATGGAAGGAGCATTCCCTTTTAGTAAGCCTTTTAATGCATTTAGTTGTAAAGAGAATCATAGAATCATTAAGGTTGGAAGGGACCTTAAAGATCATCAAGTTCCAACCCCCCTTATAGTGAAGAATTTCTTCCTAATATCTAACCTAAATCTCCCCTCTCTCAAGGGGTAAAACCATTACCCCTTGTCCTATCACTATCTTCTTTGATGAAAAGCCCCTCCCCAGCTTTCCTGCAGGCCCCCTTCAAGTACTGGAAGGCAGTTATAAGGTCTCCCTGGAGCCTTCTCTGTTTTAGGCTGAACAGCCCCAATTTTCTTACCTGTCTCCATAGCAGAGGTGCTCCAGCCCTTTGATCATCTTGATGGCCCTTCTCTGGACCCTCTCCGACAGGTCTGTATTTTTTATAATTGTGTAAAATGCAAATGTTAGATATATTTTACAAGTGAGCAAAGGATGATGAAGGTAGTGGCTGAAACACACTTTGTTGGCCAATGCCTATGTTCACACAGAGGGCCACACAGGAAGTCAGCAGCAAGCTCAGGACCAGGACTCATGTGTCCTGTGCAAGGACAAGGGGCTTTCACTGTTTGTGAGAAAATACTCAAGTTGCAAGCCTTACCTCAGTAGGTGGCTTACTGCAGAGCCTTTGCCTTCAAATCCACAGCACATCCCCAGCATCAGTGTTTCACAGAAGTTAGTCATGAAATGGCTGTGATGGATAGGAACATGCTGCTACAGTTGACACCTTCCTCCATCTTGAGAGCTTTAACTCATGTGTGTTCCCCATGTTCACTTTCCTCCTCACAGCATTTCCACCACCGTTCCACCATGTGGCATCCGATCTCATGGACACCACGTGCCCAGTGGTCACCCAGGCACTTAAAGCTGGTCACTGTCTATGTGCTGGTGCTCTTGGTGTCACTCAGCTTCGCTTCAGGACAGAGCAGGCCATTTAAACATCAGATAGACAACAGAAGTAAGTATGAGTCTCACCTGATGTGATGCGCTGGACTCCCATACAGTGACCCTGTGGTCTCAGGTGCACCGAGGGATCAGGGTTGGGCTGTCAGACAAAGCTCAGCAGCAAATCCATGTGGGTGTTTCTGTGGTAAAATGGGGTGTGGGGTCCTGTTCTTCCATTTACACTTGTAAGAGCACATACAGAATCTCTTTCTCACAGCCTTTAATTAGCTAAAAGAAATAGTGTAACTTTTGATAAAGATCAGAGGAGACAGACACTTGCATACAAAAGATTGATAAAGAAAGTGCAAGACAGTGTACTTGGAATATTTAAGCATCAGATTTTCATTTGTGTTCTGGAGACCTAGGGTAGCTCACAACCACTTCTGCAGAGTAAAAAGAAAGCAAGGGGCAGAAGCTTGGTTTTTTTACAGACATCTTCATTTCTGTCTGGAACCATGATTTTTCTGAAAGGCAAATGTAAGTTGTTGAAGTGTCTCCATTCAGAGGCTGTGTGGAACTGAGGCTGGCCAGTTAAAGGACAAGTTCCATACGTTCCAAGTAAACGCTAACACATGGTCCAAAAGATTTTTGAGAAAATCTTTATCAAGAAATCTCGTCTTCCCCCAAAGAACAAAGGCTGATAATTGTATGTGGAGTGGGAGAGAGGTGGGTGTGGGGAGTAAGGTAGGTGGGCTCTCAGTGGCACACCTTTCCCCTTTCAAGGAGAACTGGGAGGTGTGGAGCCTCCATTTTTAGGAACCCAGGTGAAAAAAAAATGAAATTACTTGGGTTTTGATGGGCAGGAGGACTGTTACATACTGTGTGGAAAGACTTACCAGATGTATTGATGGAGAAATTCACAGACAAAGGGGATTTTTTATTTTCTCTGTTCAAGCATGAAAATGCAGAGGGGAAAATCCTGTTGCCTTGCCCAAGGCTTTCATATGACTTGGATGATATATAATGCACTTAAATTGAAATTTATTCTGGCTCCTGACATTCATCCAGCTTTGGAATGATTTGGCATTTCCTTGATGTGGCATCATCTCCAGCACTTTGTAGATTTTTCCTGTTGTTTTATCTTTGTCTTCTGATACAACTATACCCCTCTCCACACCTGCTCTAAAACTAGATTATAAAAATAAGTCAAGTGTACTTCAGATGCATTACAAGAAAAAAAGTCATCCATGAAAACAAATTCCTCAGTGAACAAGAATTAGCTTTTTGTATTTGACTGTCACGTAAGAACCCTTTCTGCAATCCCGTGGATTTGTTAGCCTGTAGAGATACCATACCTGGTGCATACAGCAGAAATGGAGGCTGGACAGTGGGACCTTCAGGTCTTTCGCTAAGAGAGAACAGCCTCAAAGTGGTGGTACAGGGAGCTACTTTGGCCTTTCTGGACACAGGCTGCATTGTAACCCCTTCCAAGGTTCTGGTCAGTTTTAAAGCACACTGTGCCCTCCTGAGTTGGTGGGTACTTTGGCTTATGTTCAAACTGCAGGTTGCAGCTCAGATGCATGAAAATTAATGCATCTGAGCCCTCCTCTTCCTTTGGGCTCTAGTCATGACAGGTGACCCTCAAAGGCACCAGAAACTTGTGTTGTCTAGCTGCAGCTTTTCCCCTTGCATTTTTTTTTTTTCAGGAAGGGTACAAATAGGCCATCTAACACCTTCAAGATGTTCAGGAAATGCTGCCTTTAGTACAGTGATAGATAGATAACTTTGCTGACTGTTTTGAATTCCAGGTCCTGAGATTGATCCTTTTTGGTATGTGGGCCGTGGTGTTCGCCCCATCGGTCGGTTTGGAAAGAGGCAGCTGAGAAGCAGCCACAGCAGCCTGAGGCCTGTGAGCAAGCACCTGGATTTCATCTTGAATGCTTTGTGGGAGCAAAAAGTGTCAGAGACAGAAGACAATGACTGGTGATCCCCGCTTCCCGAGGTGGTGACCCAACCTCTGCTCTTTTTGTTTTGCCCTTCCCTGCACCTCAGACTGCCAGTTCTGCTTTTGCCTAGAAACCCCATGCTGCTCTTACTTCTGGTCCTTGTGCAAGTTCCTTCAAAAAGATACTTATACAGGGTGCAGGCAAAAGACAATGCATGGACACTAGTGCTAAGTGCAACTATAGCTTAGAAAAATGCTTCTCTGTTCCCACCAATTCCTTGATGATGTTCACTGTAATGTTAAGTTTATTCCAAACCTGCACAGCTTTTCTGCTGGGATTTAAACTCTGCAGTGTTAAGCATATCACAAAGCCTTCCTGTCACATTTCAAAATCAATGGCTGTTGGTATGTAAAAATAAAAAGCAATGGTTGGAAGAAAAAGGCTCTCATGAATTGTTAATGTATCTGCATTAATGGCATGAAATACTGGTGCTCTGTGTGTAGTTTTCATATAGATCATTAACATCCACTGATAAGAATGTAGCCCTGAACTACCCACTGCACCTCTTTATGATTCTTCCTGCACTGCTAGTGAGAGATTCTTAATGAACAAAGATGAAAGAGAAGTATTTTCTCTCAGCTGAAGAAAAAAATAAATAAACATAATTGGCTAATTAAACTTTGTGGAGTAGTTTTGTGCCTACTATGTGTAATCACGCACCGTTATCTAAAAGGGGTCAACCTTAACTGGTTGATTCCCTTTAAAATAATGTAGTTGTTGGGAAGTACATTATCTGATCAAGCTAAAGTCCCTCTTTGAGGATGACAAGCAGTATCTATTCCATTAGTCCCCATCAATAAGCCTGGGATTGTGGCCCAACACTCATGTTTGCCATGGTAATTAACTTTGTTATATTCTTTTTATTAGAAGTGTTATTTACAGTATGTTTAATCTTGATTAATAACTACTACCAGCAATAACATTTGAATGCAGTTTAATCTATGGCTTATAGCCAGAAAAGAGAGTTTACAATTTAGCTAATGACTGATGGGTAAATCCAGGCCATGAATCATTCTGCAAAAGAGAAATTTCTAGTTGTGCTTTGTTAGAATTACTACCAACATTTCATAGCTGGGTTGAATTAGTCATTGCAGATAATTTAACCCTTTTTTTTCCTTTGCAAATGGTCTGTCAGCAAGGAGTGGATTTTTACTATAATAAGGTAGTTACTCCTTTTTATAATAAAACCTATAACACACAAAGTGTTCATTAAAACATACTCGTTTAAATGAACGCTCTCATGGTGGAGAAAATACGGTGATAAAATATATTTTGATTGGCATTCATCACATGTGACTTTGGAAATACTGAACTAAGATTATCAGCAGGGTTCTTGCTCACTTTGTCATTTTGTAGCAAACCCAAGTGAGAGTTACAGAAATTCTTCCCGCGAAGTTCTGTTAGAGACAGTATTTCGGCCAGCAGGCTGGACAGTTTGGAGAAGACTAACCATCAGATATTCCAAACAGGATCCCACCCACACCCCAGTGGAAAAAAAATCTGAACCAAGTGGGTTAACATGGATTCCTCCCCTCAGCTAACCAAGGTAATCCTGCAGAGCTGCAAGTCTCCTGGGTTTAAGGCAGGACCTGAGATCTGTGTGCGGCAGCAGGCTCCGCATGCTTCCTGGCCGACGTGCACATAAATCCAAACAACAGAGAAGGGCTTTTGTTTTTCTTTATGAAACGAGTCCTTGAAAAGGCATTCTTTTCATAAATTGATTTTACTCTTCTATAATTTCTCTTGACAATAATTCTCGGTGAGTATGCAGATAACAACAACAAGGCAAGCTTAATATTCACTCAGACTTAATCAAATAGATCATATAGTCTTCATTTTACCCATTAAAATATCTTCATTTATAAAAATTAATCTAAATATAAATATTAACACTAAAGATTGAAATCACTTGATGACAAAATAATTCTTTGTGTGCTATAACATATGGGTTTATGATTTTTTTAAAACAGTAAATTATATCTCTGCATGTATTTGGCACAATAAACATTTGTAAAAATTCAAATGCCTTATAGCAGGTAGGATTTTTTTTTTCTTTTTGTTTTTTTCAATGCCTACACAATACACAGTTTTCTGTCAAAGAAGACGGAATATTTTAACGATAACACGATAATAGTTGCTTTTCATGCCTCTTAAGGAAAACAACCTATTCCAAACTTTGTTGGCTTGTTTAAATCACACTAACAGAACAAAAGCCTATTAAAATTAGTCATTTCTGTATTGATATTACATACACAATATTAGTTATTATTTATTAGACAAATATGTAGACCAACCACCATTAATGACATTTCATAACACGCAAACCTGCATAAACCAGAACCTGGGAATGTGTTGAACATACACAAGGACAGTCAAGGGAGGGAGAGGAGGCTGGATAAGAAAAAAAATTACTAGGCATCCTACTCTGTTTAATTTCCTTTACTGGATTGCATATATAAATAAAATCTATTTGTTTTACACATGTGTGTATATTAAACAGAGTGGGCCAAATTCTACCCTCACATCTGTGCAAACTAATTCCAGAGAACTAGTTTTATGTGAGAGTAAAAGGTGGCATAATTTCACCCAGAATAAATACATGGGGTCAGATCTTGGCTGGATGGCAATTCCCTGATGGGACTGAATGATGTTTATGTATTCTAGGTAGGAAGATGATTGCATTTATTCTGAGGGTTCCTTACATGCAGCTGGTCATCAGTTTACTCACAAGCTCGATGTCAAATGTGGGTGCAGATTTGCAACTGGCACTATTTTTCCAACCATCCCATCCAGACATTCCTTACCTTCCTCACCTGGCCCTGGAAATGCAGCCTAGCCAGGAAATTTGCCCAGTTTTGCTCTTATTTGCCCAATCATAGATATTGCATGGCCTAGTGTCCCAGGGGACTGCTTTCCTGCCACATGGCAGGAAATGTTCAGCCCTCTGCTAATGGGTGTTCACTGGGAGCACAGGAGAAGAAGCAGGCAAGGTCCTCCCTAAAAAGGGCAAGAGGGACACCCTGTAAGCAGCATCTTCCCTCCTGGGCATCTGCTCATGGGACTTCCAGTTTGACTCACCTTTCGAAGGTCTGAAGAAATGAAATAATTAATTTTACTCTTCACTGTCCAATTCAGAGTGGTCCAATGATAGTGGGGTGCACATGACACCAGTGACAAGCCCCAGCTACTCCACCTTGTCTACAGACTAGTAAAGAAAGAGATGTCCAGGCTACATTTTCCCCCTCCTCAGAAAAGCCAGGAAACTGCAGGAGGAAGTCTCTTACAGGTTGCAGCCACCCTACAACCATGAACCAGTCAGCAGAGAACTCATTCCCATCCCCAAACTTTTACTTTCTTTTTCCAGTCGGAAAGATTTGGTCAGAATTTACTCTGAACTACTTTGTGGTTGAACACCACCAAGCGGACAATGCTACCAAGAACGAGAGATACGAAGGGGTGGGTTTCACAGCAGTGTTCAGCTGTTTTCGGATGCTAGGATCATAACTCAACAGACACCTGGTCCACATGTGCTGCCAGCAATTCATGGTTCAACATGACATCCATGCTCCCCCTGCTTCCAGGAGCAAAATAGCTAGCTCTGGATCTAGAACATTAACTCTGCCAAAAGTACCCTCAGTGAACAGAGAAGCCTTGGCACATCATATCTCCCTCTACAAGCCCCTGTCAAAACTTCCCCTGAGCCACTGGGAGCAGAGCTAGGTGTGCTGATTCTCCATTCCCACCATGCAGCTTAAAAACAGCACACACAGCATGGAGTTTTTCTTATTGCTCAACAAGATGGATGCCTATATGAATAGTAAGAGGCCAGCAAATATAGATCACAGGTCTGCTTTGTTCTTTCTTTCGTTACCAAATATTGGCCTAGAATAATGATTGACTGAGTCTACAAAAACATACTGCAGTTTAAGGACGACATAGTTTAGTACAATCAATGGGGAGAAAAAGTGCATCTTAAAATGTGGAGCCTTGCTTTTGAAACTCAGCATCCTTTCTAGAGTCTTGTGAGAACTTTAAGGCAGAGTTTCCTGTAGCAGACCACAATGCTGAAGACTTGTACAGCTTTCTCAGTGAGGTATCCAAACGAAGCCCTATAACTGAGGCATTGTGGGTTCTTGAGGGTCCATTTTCAGCTGGACATACACAATGGCTGTTAAGTAAAGGCACTCGAGTGTACAGCCTTAGGCAGTGTGTTATTGGCAGTAGGGAAGTGTAAGTTTAGTACATCACAGCAGATCCTATAGCAGGTTCCTAGAACAGAAAGGGACAGGAAAGAAAAAAGCATGAGCAAAACACAAGCTTTCTGAAGCTTCTAGGAAGCTACATCCTTCCTCTTCTCACCTCCCTGCTGATTTTCCACTTATCTAGTGGCAGACTGGTTTGGGAGAGTGAGCTTTTTTCCTTATCCTTCCACAGCTGCTCTAGAAGCAATGACTGACAGCTGTATGGTGAAGCCTATTTGTTCAAACCCTGCAGAGCCAATGCATGGCCTGTCTACCCCTTAAATTCCACTTAGGTAACCTTTGAACATTTCTCAAACATTAGCAAGATTCCAGGTGACTCTCACCTGCTGACTTACAGCCTGCAGCTTGTTCTGTGACGGTCTGGTTCAGAAGTCGGAATTGCAGGGGACCACACATTTACTTGTCTTTGCTTGGTTTTGTGGGGTATTTTTTTGCATTTTGGTTTGGTTTGGTTTTTTAACTACAGGTAGCACGTTCCTGGAGACCTGACAGCCAGTACACATTCACACAGGCTGACATTCAGGACTGCACAGCTGCTATACTATGGCATATAGTCAGATGCTTCCAAGAACCACAGAATAGTTGCAGTTGGAAAGGACCTCTGAGGTCAATGAGTCCAGCCATCATAAAAAACCAAACAAAAACAAACCCAACAAAAAAACTCCCACAAAAACCACCCACAGAAGAAAACCTCAAACAAACACAAACACCACCAAATAACACCCACAGAAAACGTCACAACCTTGGCCACTAGAGCAGGCCCGGCAGTGCCAGATCTACATGTTTCTTGAACACCTCCAAGGATGGTGACTCAGCCACCTCCCAGGGCAGGCTGTTTCAGTGCCTGAACACTCCTTCAGTAAAGAAATTCTTCCTAACGTCCAATCTGAACTTTCCCTGCCACAAGTTCAGGCTGTTTCCTCTGGTCTTGTTATTTACTTGGGAGAAGAGGCCAACCCCCACCTCACTACAACCTTCTTTCAGGTAGCTGTAGAGGGCATTTAGGTCTCCCCTCAGCCTCCTCTTCTCCAAACTAAACATCCCTAGTTCCCTTTGCAGCTCCTCCTATGACTTGTTCTCTAGACCCTTCACCAGCTTGGTAGCTCTACACTGGTAGAGCACGATGAGAACACTGGTCATATTTTTTCAGAGTTGCCTCAGTGGTCTCTGTTCTTTTACCTCAAAATATTAAGAGAAGTTTTGTGAAGATGCTGAAATATAGCTGCCTACATAGATACCACTGTCTTCCTATTTACTGCTTTTGACAGCAGTTTTAAAAACATTCATTATGAGTTTACCATTAAGTCCTTGGCAGTGCTTTTCCTCTCTTTAGCTCTTTGTGTTAGAGATCCTTGAAGCATGAAGTTTCTGTTAAACGTTCTGACAGTGGTAACTGGAGAACCATCTATTTTTTCATCTGGGAAAAATACAAAAAAGGAGATTTTTCACATAACAGACTGAAGCAGATGTAAGAATACTCCTGAAGAGTAAAAGGTTCTAGAGAGATATGGTTTCCCCTAAGATTTATGAGGAAAGCTGAATTTAATTTAAATGGAAATAGCAGGGTGCAATACTCCAAATGTATTAAAGTTTGAGGAGATGTCAATCATTGGAATCACCCAAGAGTAAAACAAGAGTAATACAAGGTGAAACAGGCCCTAGAATCATCAGAGATAATGCACTGTAGGGCTAAAAAACCAGAGAAAACATCAAAGAGTAAAGCACTTTATTTTATAAAGCCAATTCACAGCCACACCCTAGCATGTTCAGAACATTGCTGAGCCACACCATATGGACTGAAACCAGCAGACATAGACTTAAAGAAAGAAATGCAGGTTGTGGAGAGTGACAACTGGCTTTTGGTAAGTAAACACTGTGACTGTTTGAGTCTCACAGGTTAGTCCCAGCCATGCCAGAGTAGCAGCATCTCTGCTGCAGGACATTTTTCATTTGCTTTCCCAGCCTTCTGTTTCTGCTCCTATTAGTTTGCCACTGTCACAGCTTCCACAGAAAGAGAAAGTGGTGATGCTTTTTAATGCAATAAATGGTTATTTTATACAGTGCAAGTACAAAGGGAAATGAGGAGAATGGACACATTTAGGCTTTCTCTATTCATTCTATAAATTAATCTTTCCCCTACATTGCTGAACTGTACATGTCATTGAACCTTATAAAGGGAGACTATCGTGTATGTAACAACTGAAGTGCACCTTTTACTGGTGGAGCTGGAAGTTTTCTCCTCTGCTGTCTCGATGTGTCTATTGTATGCATCTGTAAACAACACACAGGTGTTACTCAACTCCGTTACAGAAAAAGAGGCAAGATTTCCCCAATGTATTTTTGAATACTACATAATGTTCTGGCACCTGGTTTGTTTGCTTTTGATTCCGTTTCCTTGTCAGGTGAACACATGGAGCCACGTTCAAGCCTGCAACAGTGAGAGCTGATATTCTGCTCTCAATATCTGAAATCTTCAAAGAAAATAAAAGAAAGAGACAGACAGATGGGGAGGGGGAAAAAGAAGTTTTAAAATTACTGTGGATGCCACTACTAAAATATATCCCTCCCCCAGTCAAATTCTCTTCAATCAAAAAATATTAACAGATGGCTAACTTCTTCAGCAATTCTGACACTTTCCTGTATTCTTTAGTCCTGATGTTAAAAAGGGCTTAATTTGTTAGTAAACATGGAGTAAAAGAACAATCCAACCTACCATGTGACTCCAAGGAACAGGCATTTTACTCCTTTTGAGGAAAAAAAGAAAGGAGGAGAGAAAACCCTCATCTGCCATCTCCCAGTTACCTTTAGCTGCAAAAGCCCAAGTTCATTCAAGCTGTGATTTTCAAAGGCTACATTTGAAGAATGATTTTGTGGAAGACATTTCCTAATCCAAAATTAATTTCATGCACATGCAAAGTACATCCTCTATTACACAACTTAAACATTTGTTCTTAAGTATTCATAATTTAAGTGTATCTGTGTGTTAAACACAAACATACATAAATGCAGGTACAGAGTATATAAAACACTGAATGGAAAACAAATTGCTAGGAGAAATAGAAGGGAAAGAAGCGTCAGAGAAGCCAGACATAACCCAACTCCTGATTCATGATGACACCTGAGACTGTGAACTCTACAGAAGACCTTTAGTGGCCTCTTTGCCATCCTCCTTGCATAGCTTAGGCTTCTCTCCTCCTCACATCTCACCCCTGTTAACACATTCACCATAAAATAATGACTGAAGCCAACAAAAGGTCACTGCCTGTTTCCCATCTAGTGCAGCAGTGCACTTCTGACATCAGCAAGATGTCAGACTCTTGGATCTTTGCTCAGTCCTACATTGAGCATGCTACTGCTGAGTAAAATGACCAGGTTCTTCCCATTAAACCCTGGCATGGGCAGGTCAGAGTGCCTCGTTTGGAGCTGAATGGTCAGTGAAATCACTGGCAGTGAGTTGCTGGCAGTGTCACCCCCTCGAGGTTTGGCAGTGTTACCTCATTCAGCTTTTAGCACCAGATCACGATGTTCTTTTCTGAGCCCCAGACTTCCTGGAACCCACTGGAGAGACACTAGATCGCAACCCACAAGAGCAACTGCCTTTTGGCTGGGACGTGTGCAGTTAGATCCCAGCGCAGCCTTGCTGGTGGCTGGCTGCCCTTTGCCTCTTTGGGTAGAACAATAGCAACACTGGCTTCTTTTAGAAAGTGCTGTACAACCTGCTGATTAGATAAACTGCCTGTATTTGCAGTCTGGCCAGAGCCACGCGCATGGCACGGGAAGCACCGTGTGAGCTGCCTGGTAGCAAGAGCAGGTTCAGGATTAGTACTGCACTGCCGGGCTGCTGCACTCCCATGTCTGAAAAGGAGCTGGAGGAAGAGGCAAAAAAGCACAGTACGTCTGGCTGGGCTGAGTTACGCATCTCAGTTAGGCTGTGCTCAGCTCCTGCGATGCGGGCAGCATCCTCAGATCATCAGTCCACTGTGGCACAAAAGAACATGGAAAGTAAGTGTGCATGGACAAAAGGCAAGCGCTGGGCAAGGCGGTGTAAAAGCTGCAGGTGGGGAGGAGTGGCTGTCCTCACCTGAAGCTCCGTGTGATGAACCTGGGCGGCTGCTGTTGCCACCTGATCCTCCAAATCGGCCAGCTCAGACTCTGCAGTAACACTGTTGATCTTGCGTGCGGCGTCCTCCAGGTTGGTGAGCTGCCCCTCCAGCCCGTACACTGTGCCGGCGGCCAGGTACACCTGCAGGGCGAAGGCAGGGAGAGCTGTCACTGCTGCTTTTTGGGATGGACGTTTGAGCAGACTGCATCTTTCACAATGCCTTTGAGCTTCCCTCCTTGCTAACCCACTGCAGGGAGACTTACCTGGCAGAGGAAAGTCATGAGGGAATAACCTGAAAGAATAACCTGAAAACACACATCCACAAAGAGAAGGGAGGCATGAGGTGGCTGCACTCCAGATTTCATAGGCGTTACAATGGTATTTCAGAAGAGATTTGTTCCAGATTCACCAGCACAACAAAGGAAGTGGACAAGTTTGCTTTTAAATTTTTGATATGCTATTGCATAACAAAAACTCTGAGGTATACAAGGTGAAGTCAACAGATCACACCTCCTATGTTGCGATGAGTCCAACAGGAGCAGGGCCGAGTCACGACACGACAACCAATACGGTCTTACATATCGTTCTCATTTATTGTTAGTTCGGTTGCTACTTATATACTTTAAGTTGCAGTCCATGCAGCTGTGCGTGCAGACAGATACCTTATTTAATTGGCTAAGCATAACTGTTCATGCAGCAGGCTTCGTTGTACTATTGGTTATGACTTTATGCTTTACGTTATGCATTACAAGCACTATTTAGTTACATTCTGCAGTTTTCACATCCATCTGCACATTCTTGGATGCCCAACCAAGATACATTTCCTCCTTTTCCCAAGGCTAAAGACAATCCTTGTTGCAAACACAAACAATTGCTAGCTTCATACTTTGCTGTTACAGCAAGGATTGTCAAGCCCTCCCAGGCTCTCGAAATCATGGCCCTGCTGTATCAAAAATTCCTCCACACTCATATAATACTGTGTTTATTGAAACACACCTAATGCCTTCTGGCAAACAAAACTGTGTGAAAATAACTGTTCAGCAGCACAGGGTTGTTTACCTCTTATAGAGTAACTGTGCTTACATGTGCAACAGTATGGTCTCAACAAAATATACAGCAACCAAAACTCTTCCTGACACCTGGCCCTTTGGAGTCAATCTGTGGCATCAATAATCTTACCAGGGCCATGTAAGAGATAATAACATCTCATTTAGAGATCATCCCTAAAAACAAATAACTTAATATTTTGATCTGCCTATGATAACTACAGGTAAAGGTTTCATTTCCTGTTCAGCTCCTTGGAGCAGTTAATTCAAGATACACCATGTTTCATCTGTTACCTTTAAGGTATGCAGACAAGTGGAATTCTCTAGCTTTAAGGATAATTTTCAAGCATTAACTTTTGACATCAGTGCTTAAAATTGCGCAGACCAGGCAAAACCAATGCACCTTCTGCCTGTTTAATAGATAGCCAAGAGATGGTTTCCATAAGGCTGATTTTCCTCATTGGCAGCCTGACTCACTCTAATAGTAAAGACTGTGGTGCTACTAAACTGGCATGAATTAAACATGTTCTGTGGCTGACTTCATGGTTCAATGAACAAGCAACAGGATCTGAACCAGATCCTTTAATTCATACCTGTTTTCCACTCAAGTCATTATACCTGCCCACAATTCCTAGACCATTCAGTCTTTTGTCATCATGGGTATTCAAATAATTTCTGGCCATGCTGCGACTTTATGATCAAAAGTGGTGGAGAATGGCTAGATTAAGATTTAAGTGGTTACTTTTAATTTTATTTTTTAATTCTATTATTGACTGCAGGCATCAAATCTTTGAAAAATGCACCTAGAACAAACAAGTGATCCCTTTAACAGCTGAAGTACTTGGAGACACAGGTGGGCCATGAAGTTAACATGCTGTTTTAAATAGAAATGCCTCTGATTTTGTGGGTTTTAATTGCTCTTTTCATTCATTTAAATGATACATCTCTCTGGTGCGACATACCACAGCCACTTCAGATTAAAAGGTGATTTAAAAAAATTTCCCTATCATGGGTAAAAGCTCAGAGAAAGAAGAAAAGGGACCATTATGAACAGAAGTATCTTTAGAAAATTAAAGAAAAGATGCATTTAAGTGCTGTGCCAAAATTCGTTGCACAAGAAGTTGTACTTTTCAAGAGGGGGAAAACAAATCTAAAGAAAATAGGACTGATAGAAAAATGTGGGTCATCAATGTTTTTGTAACTGAATCAGCCCCTACATTTGTTGAATTTCAGGTTTTTTGAACATTTCTCAGCTAGATCCAAATAAAAGATTTTTTTTTAAAGAATATTCATTACCTGAACACTGTTGTGCTTCCAAACAGCAAGGGAGTACTTGCAGATCTCCACTAAATTATGCCCTTATGCATATGCTCACATTTGGATTATAGAGACTTATTTTACTACCATTTAGGTACACAAAACTTCTGCTAAAACCCTCCCGACCTGTGCTGGTACAGGTGGCCTTACATTCTCCCCACTGATACGTGCACAGTCCCCAGAATGCTACAAAATTAACAAAGCAAAAATGAACAAAGTGTCTAGATATACCAAGATCCTCTTCCAAAATTTGCTGCAAAGAGGATATGCTGCATGCATCCCCCCATTGCATTGGGAAAAGTTACAGATTCCTGGATTTCTAAAGGCTCTGCTATGGAGTATGGTGGTGAAATCTTGAAACAATGAAGTTCTGCCATCTACTTAAAATCCCACGTGGGGCAGAGAAAGATGTAGTGTGGTGACACAGGAAGGCTGAGCTGAGTACCTTAAAGATTATTCAGGGAATTGAGAGAAGCTGAACAGTGGGACGTCTGGGAAGCCTGAGCAGAGGTGGGAAGTAGAGGTCTGGAGATTAGTTTATGACTGGGAGCTGGCTGAGGAGGAGTGAAGGTGCTCTGGGGTGGTTTGGAGAGCACCCTGTTGGTGTGGGCAGGAGGGAAATGTCTGAGATGGAAAAGGTTTTGGAGAAGCTGTGGTTAGGAGGGATAGGATTTAGCTTGGGAACCTCTGAACCAAAGCAGGGCTGGGAGATTTGAATTCAGAAAAAGTGTGATGAGAGGGACTGGTGAGTTGTAGGACTGGTGGGAAGGCTCTGGAGTAGGACAGACTCAGTGGCAGGAGTGGCTGGCATTGCCATGAATTACCTCCTCCTCAGTCCCTAGCCTGGTGCTGTTGTGGAAAAGCATTTCTGTTAAGGAAACTGATTTTATCCCCCAAGAAGAGATTCCATCTTTGAAAATTTTCCAGTGGCTAAAGAAAACCAATTATCTATTTTTTAATTGATTAGGATGTTATAATGGGACAGCCCAGAGACCTATGAGATCTTTAAAAGCTCCTAATGAAGGGAAAAATCACTGAAATATATGCAGTTAAATGTAGGAAGAAGAGAAAATCGAAAGTTCCAAGTGTACCAACTCCATTAGGTGGGGGCATAAAAATTTCCAATGAGTAGTGACTTCCCTCTATGATTCAGCGTGACACTTTTCCTTGCAGATGACAAGTACTCATGAAAAAGGATGGGTGATCCAGACATGGCCAAACAGAAACTTTTGTTTCATTCGGCTTCTCCAGCCTGCTCGCTTTAACAGTGCAGCAGGCAGCTCCAGCTCCTTAGGTGCTCAACGTGGTGTGCTGGGGAAGTGTGGGTGGAGGAAGAGCTCCTTCACTTCTCTGTGGAACTGGGGACATACTTTCCCTACCTGTCCTGACAGAAATAAGGCTGCAGTGGGACTTGGAGAGTTGTGGTGTCAGCAAGGAACCGGGCAGTCTCAAAGTATCAGGTTTGCATGGCTTAAGTTAATTCTTGAGATAGAGATTCAAAAACTGTAAAACCCAACACATCCAACTCTCCTCCTCCTCCACAGGGTTCAAAGTACACATTAAAAAAACCCACCAAACACCACAGCTGAGTACCCCTCTAAAATAGGACTTTTTGTTCTGTTTGTCTGTTTAACCCAGAATTGATTCTGAACATCCACTGATGCTGCCTACATGCTTTCCCTTTCCAGTTGGCACACACAGAGTTGCACTCACTCACACACATGACACGTTCACATACTGATTCATGTTCTTACATTTTCTTCCAGTGTGGTGAGCTGCTCATCCAGTCTGACTGGGTCCGTCCCCAGAGGGAACGTCCCTCTTCCTCTGTCCTCAGTGTCAGCTGGGAAATCGCTGGGACTGGTGGATTCTGCTATCAGTTCTTCAGTGGCATTGATGACTTTCAGGACCTCTGTAGATATGTTGCAGAGAGAGACAGCAGAGTACTTCTGTTGTGTTACAGGAGTAGACAGAGAAAACAACAGCATTAAATTAACACAGAGGGGTAATGTGTAAAACCACCTTGCTAACAGCTGTAGCTTTAGCCATGCTGAAACAGTGTACCTGGCTAACTGCTGTGAACAGGCACAGGAACTGGGGAATGAAATTGGAATCTACTTCTCTTTGTCTCCCTCCTTTTTCACGTGTGCACACTAATACAGCATGCAAAATAACACACACATGCAGTTCTTCCACAACACAATTTCTACTGGAGGGATGGTCCAAATCTTATCCCTAGGGAGTATAGAACTATACAGCTTTAAAATCCAAGTGAGCTAGATAAAGGCTGTTTTTGCAACAGCATTTTAATCAAGTATTAAAGCACAATCTTCCTTTTTTGGATACTGGCAAAGAGATGTGGAATCATCTGTCTCCCTATATCCAGGAGCATTGCAGCTGCAAACATAGGAGTGCAGCCCTATCAGGATGGCAGTTTAACAAGATGTTTCCTATGAATTACATGATAGTCCCAAAAAACAAAAGTTGAGCTATAACCATGTATAGTTGTATATTCATTTTAAAAAAGAATAATTTACCTTTTTTAATATTTATGAAACAAATTATATCAAATACCAAGGAAAAGCATGCAGTTTGATCCATGATTTGTCTTTGTCGTTGTGTTTTTTTTTCTTAACAACTGTAAGCCCTGTTATCAGTGTTCCTGATTTGTAATTAACTATCCTGATTCTGATGAGTCTCAAAGAGCCTCAGGCTTCAGCCCAGCTCCTTTGATGGCAACAAAATTTCACGTGATCTACCCTCAAACACCAAGCTCAACATCCAAACTATACAGCTTGGAGAGTGAGCCAAAGCTTGTTGAAACTAATACAAATAATGTCACTGAATTTATGTGCAATCCTTTAGTGTTTCTTTGCCTAAAAGAAAGTGTGGGAAGTTTAGAACTAAATGTAATTCATTCCTCAAACTTCAAATACTTATGCATGTGAATTAGGGGCCCACCCATCTTTAAATTTGTCCACCAACAAAATATCTGAGGATCAAAACTGAGGAAACAGACAGTCTTTGGATTCTATACAGTAAATTCTGTAGGACAGAAAAGTATAACTGATTAAAAATGTGTGTGCTATGCAAACATCGCATTAATCAGCATTGCTGGGCTCCTAGGCAGGATATAGCAGAAATAATGTTCCTTTGCTTCACAAAAACTGGTGGGTTTAACTGGCAAACACCTTTTTTATTCACTCCTTCCTGTAATTAGCTGTTCATTTTTATGTTAGGTAAGACTTTTACTGAAAAACTACATTTTTAGCAGTGTGTACTCAATTGTTGTATATCAATAAATTAAGGCATCTTTAGCACTGTTAATTCTCCAAATTAAAAGAAATAATTAGAGACCTGAGGTTAAATAAAAGGAGAATAAAGCAAACACAGTGTCCTACAGCAGCCAGATCTTTAGCTTGTTAAGACAGCCAACACAGTCCCAAACAAGCAGGCCTAGGCCTCTGAGAACAAATACTTGAATCCCATAAATAGCCTACTGTTTTTTCCATTTATTTTCCAAGTGCCAATTAGGTTAAAAACAGATCAATAATTTTATAGCACAGAAGACAAAATCAATGTTACTTTGTTTTATTATTTGCTTTTACAAGTACCTAACCCTTATTCTGTTCTATGAGTAGTGAACAAAAAAGGATAAAGGCCAGATACTACATTTTCATCATCATCTTCTCTGATCTATGTTCTCCATTTCAAGAACTGTAGCCTTACTTCAAGTGAGTGTTCATTACTTCTTAAATTTTTGATTATCCTTTGTAGCTAATAACAGATTTCAAAAAAGATATTAAATTACATTAGAAAAAGGTGTTCTTACACCAGAATATGAGAATCCATATTGTAATTTATAACAGACCTATTACCAGGGTTTTTGTTTTTTGTTTTCCTGGTAAAGTGTTCTGATAGGAAGCTTTATGAAATCAAGATATTGAGTAAAATATCCTACCTTCACAATTTGTAATGGAGAGAGGAAGAAAAGTTCAATGAAAAAGAAATGTGAGTTTTAGCTTTTTTAGAGTTTTGAGAAAAGTTCTTTTGTGGCAGATGCTATTTGAGTTTTAAAACCAAAGACTTGGTTCACATTTATTGTTGCACAAGGCAGCTAGATGGCTGTTATAAAGTGTTTGCATCAATGAAGGTATCTTGATCCCTGCCTGCAGGTATGCAGCTAGACACAAGTCACAACATTAAAGCTTTTCTTTAAGCTTGTGAAAAACCTGCTTTTATAGCCTGAAAAGGATACAGTACTGGAGTTTAAACACCATAAAGAAATGGATGGCAAGCAAAAGTGATTGTCCTTAGAGTATATCTGAAGAATTGATCTCCCAAAACCTAAGAGCACAAGCAATAGTTCACAGAATCACAGAATCACCAAGGCTGGAAAAGACCCTTAAGATCATCAAGTCCAGCCTAGTTCAATGTATTTAAATCAAAATTTTGTGATTTTTCTGCTAAGGGTATTTAGAACTTTGCCCGCTTTGCCCTGGGCTGTATTTTGCAGAGAAGGTAGAAGAGATGTTTGCCCAAGGGAGATATAAAATGAACATGTGGAGAATTCAGGGTTCCTCAATTCACATTTTTGGCATAAATTTATACCTCTTTTTTGGGCAGCTGTCAAAAGCTGTTCAAACAGCTCATGTTCTAAAATGTCCAGTTTGCAAAGCTAGTGGGTTATTCTAGATACAATTATTTAACATGTATAAGGAAAAAAAAGAAGAAAAATTGTCCTCAAGTTTTAGTGCTGCACAACTTTCTTCCCTCCCCAACCACCCACATTAAACTTAGGAGTTACAAGGTTTTATAAAAATCACCAGAAATTCACAGTCACACACACACCAAGATCATCCTGGTAGGTGGACATTTCAAATTACTATAAAGATCTCTTAGCTGTCTAATTTATCTTGCCCTTGCAGGAAAGGTCATTGTTAACACCTATAGGTGATTCAGAGAGACAGCTATCAAGCCATGATGAAGTTTCTTCCATCTGTCTTGTCAAGCAAGTCAAATAATTAATATGGATGTAACAGGCACAGAAAGCAACCTCTATTACAAATATCTAGCATGGAAAAGCTAAGGCCAACCATTCTTCTCAAAACACTGGGATGCATTCTGATTTTGACTGTCCTTCCCTACTTCTGGCCTAACACCACCCCTCCCAAACAAAATTGATGCAGATGATTCAAATTCAAATGTTTGTGCTGGTGTGAAAATCTTGATTTTTTTATTGAATTTAAAATTAAGAGGTTAACAGAACAAAGAAAACACTCATCCTTTTTATGATAATTAGCGTCCATGCTCACAAGTATGTTAAAGCCACAGTTGAAGGCAGATGCTCAATTTCCTAAATTCTTTGTGGAACACTTTTCAAACCAATGAAAAACTTAAAATGTGTGTTTGTGCAAGCACGCAGACATGAATATGTGCCTGTGTGTATCGAATATAACAAACAGCATCTTGGAAAACTTTGCTGTCATTTCTACATGTGGTTGGACAGATTGAAAGGATTCCTGTTTGCTGAAGATAAAGGTTTCAGTGATCTAAGCTAACTCTTGCTAGCTGTTAGCCATTTCCCTTTACTTCTGCCTCTTTCTTTACCCTCCTGATGCTTAAGATATTTCCTTTGTTTTTTTTGCTTGGTGTTGTTTTTTTAGTTTTTTTTTTAACTTAAGGATGCTACACTGGAAGGTCCTTTATAGAACAGGATTTGCATCCTTGCACAAGGTAACAGAAGTAAAGTAGGAAGATTAAAGTCGAGCAATATAAGGGTCCAAACCGCTGAGAATAAGTGAGCATTAAGTCCCTGTATGCATCTCAGCAGCCTGTGATGTCTCCACATTGTTTCCTTTGCATGAACATTATTGCTTTTCTTTTTAATTCTCCTAAAGTAGTTAACTTCTCCATCACTTGAAGTGAGAACATTGTGGAGAAAATTTAAGTTTTTTATATAATTTTATCTTTTTTACTGCTATGATGTTATGGCACCATTAGGCTCTATTAAACTGGCATGGGAGGTGGTGATTGCAATTCAATGCAGAACAGCTGACATCAACAGTTAGATCAAGAAATAGAGCACAGGAAACTTGCAGCTCTGGCAGTATTGACAGTATCAGTGATGACTTGTGTATAATTTTTAGCTCTGGTCTCAAGCCTTTCTACCACCCTCCCAGCTGCATGCCCGTTTCTCAGTCAATACCCTCATTTTTTTGTAGGGAGTTGAGGGGAGCTGGGCAGAAGACAAGTTTTGCTATGCCACTCATTGATTCATTTTTTTTAGAGTAACCTGAGTGAATCCAAACTTGATGAAAAGCCAAACCTGCCTCTTCATCTCCCCACTCTGTGGGAGTTCCTAGAATTATAGAATGGTTCGGGTTGGAAGGGACCTTCAAAGGTCATCCAGTCCAACCCCCCTGCAGTGAACAGGGACATCTTCAACTATATAAGATTGAGTGTTTCCAGGCATGCGGCTTCTGCCACCTCTCTGGGCAACCAGTTCCAGTGTTTCACCAGTCTCACTGTAAAAAATTTCTTCCTGATATCTAGTCTAAATCTACCCTTACTTAGTTTAAAACCAAATCCCCCTTGTCCTATTACTACAGACCCTGTTCCCATCTTTCTTATAAGCCTGGAAAGGCCACAATAAGGTCTCCCTGGAGCCTTCTCTTCTCCAGGCTGAACAATCCCCAAAGTTCCTTGAATAGCTTTGAGAAGGCCCTGAAAATCCCACCAAAAGTACATCTCCTTCACAGGCAAGCAAGATCTGGGATACTGGCCAAGTCAGAGTCTGGGAAGAACAGAACCATCAGCGCCCAAACATCAATGGCCCAGCCCAACTTTCGAAAGATCTTCTGGCCTGAAAGTGAACCCTAGCCACTCATCAGTATAAAGACTGGGAAAGCAGCTAAAATTGGTCTTGATATTTGATAGAAGACAAGTATACTGTGATAAACTATAAGATTTATACTTGATACTTACATACTTATAAGTATACTTAATATTTATAAACTGTAAGAAAATACTCTTCTGTGCAAGCTTAATACTTCCTGCCTTGACCTTAACATCAATGTCTTCATTTATGAGCACTCATTTAGAAAAAGAAAGTTAAATTATCTTACACAGTGAGCTATTTTTCTACTGGCCTTCTGCAAAGTATGACACAAAGAAATACAGTCTCTTTTTTGATCATCCTAGGTAATTCTGAATACTAGATTTTTACTAACAAATTCAATCCACTGTCCTAATCTAGTTATGGATGTTATTCCTAATAATTTAGAATACCTCATTTCTAGAGACAAGTTGCCTACAATCACAAGAAAGGAATTATTTTCCAAGAGGTGAAAAATTATAGTCCAAGTAGGAAATTAAATATTTAAATCCTAAAATCCACCCAGGATTCTGTAAGAGTATCTATAATGGACACAGGTTGATGCCATTGCACAAATGCAAAAATAATTTTTCTTTAAAATAATTATTGATATTTTTACTAAAGGAAACCAAGATGATTAAAAGGTGATTAAATCTATAGCACAAAATTTAACTCTGAGAGTAAGGAAAAAAGAACAACTTGAGAGGAGTATTTTGCTGAATAAAGCATCAACTTTTGACACAAAAAAGGGATTCTTATTTTGTGACTGAGAGAACACTACAAAATTAATTTGCTTATGACTACACATGACATATTAAAAATTGCATGCATTTTAAAAGTATATATTGCTCAGGGAATAAAATGAAAATCTGTTTTAATATCTGATTCTCATAAGCTGAGATTCAAATAGCACAGAATATGAAACCTCTTTCCATCTAGATGAATGGTAAATGATAGACACTAGCAGCAATATGAAAAAGTGCCTACTCTGTACAAACTCTACAATGAATTAGGGGTTTTGTTTATTTTTTTTTAAATTGAGACCTGAGAAAGGTTTTTGAAGACCACTACAGTCAGAAACTGCTAAAAATCTTATTGCTGATTTTTTTTTTTCCTTCCAAAGTTATTAATACAGGTAAGTACATAAGAATAAGAAGATTATACACCTTATCCTTGCCTACTGTTCTTCTTTACCCATAAAACCAAATTCTCATCACAAAACCAAGTAAGAGAGCCAGTCTGCTCCACATGTCTACTTCATACTCATCACTCCCATCATAATACAGGGCTAGCTGTAATTCTAAACTAATTTTCTTCAATAATTACTGATTTTGGACGGGAAGTATGATTTTTCAGGCCTGATATTTCCAGGAAAATATTTTAAGATTTTGCTTGGGAAATGTGGAAACCCTCAATATCACTTTATAGCATCTCTTACATAGTAAGAGATGTGAGAAGACACAGACAAAACAAAGCATTCTCACCTGCTGCAATACAGTGGATAAAAACTGCAACTTTAAATGAAGATCAAAAGCCTTTTGTTTTTCCTAGATAGTGGGAAAGCAGTTAAATAAAAAGGCAGAAAAGTTATGTTAACAGCTACAGAGGTTCACATTTATATAGGTTCAGACTTAAGAGAGAACTTTAGGATGAACAGCAAAGTTATAGAAACTAGCCAATATAAAATACCATAAAGTGTAGATTTTACATTTATTGCTAATATGTTTAAAATATAGAAATGCCTAATTTATTTCTGTTTGTGGGATTTAGAATAACACATCTCATTAAGGCAGATATTGCAAACAACATATCATTTATTATAAAATGAAACAGACTGGAAATACTAATTTCCACTATCACAAAACAAAAGTGGCACTAGCAATAGAAAAAGACTTTTGCAGCACTATTACGAAAAAGAAAAGCCAGCTATCTTCAAATGTTGGGTCTACACAATTGCAATTTTGACACCGTGCCTGTTTCTAGTTAGAAAAGGGTCTGTACCTCACTTATGGCACAGTCACATACTCATGTTGGAAACACCTGGGCTGAGTTAAGACCGCTTGTTCCAAAACACCTCCCACTGTTTGCTGCTGTCCCTCTCCTGTACTCCACTGTCCCAGAATGAACATGTAAAACCCTTCATATTGCCCCTCTCCATTGTGAAGTCAGCAGGCTTACCTTAATCCCCTTAATTTACTTAGGTCTATTTAAACAAAACAAACTGCTTTTGCCTTGAAGTAATGACACAACCACAGTTGCCCTATTGGCTATGCTGTGACAGAATCACCATCCAGCTGGGGAGCAGGGTTTGCTTGAAACTCTTCCAGCTAGATCTGAAAGAGCTGATCTGTCACTGCCATGTCTCCGGGCTGCTTACAAAAGAAGACCAGAAAATAGTAACTTCTTTTTGTTACCATTTATTTTCCCCTCATTTTGTTCCAACGGCTTCTACTAATTTACTACAACTGTATCTGTAAAACGGCTTTTCCATTTTCTTCCTAAGTAAATGAAGCTTTGGTGATCAGACAACTGAAGGCGATTCCCATTGCACGCAGGCTAGATAGAGCTGGCTTGGGTGTGCATGCCAGCATGAGCATCAAACCTGAGACTGTAAAAATCTTGTTTACAAAGATGCTGCATTCCCCGTGTGAAGCCATTTGACATCTCACCTATTCTGCACTTCTCCAGGTAGATTCAACAGGGCTTTGATTCAGTTGCTTTAACACAGGCAGACAAGGTGTAATTTGAAACAGCTTGAAGTATCTGAGGATTTTCAACCAATGCTGTCAGATATGATGCAGACCTGGGAGATGCTTGTTTCCTCTGGCCCTGGGGGATAACTTCAGGCATCTCAGATGGACTATCTATATCCATACTTATGCAACTGCATTGAGCCCAGAAAGGGTGAGAATCAGAAGAACAAAAACATCACTGCCCACTTTTGAAAACTTTATTAAAAAAATGTTTACGGTCTCAAAGCAACTATTTTGCTTGAAACCAAACAGTCAGATTTTAACAAAATAAACTTAGGATCAACTTAATTTTCCATAAAAAAGACCAAAAACCAATAGTAAGTACATGGGAGAAATCTCTTGAATGGGATTTTTTTCCAGCAAACTTCTGAATGGTCAGTTTAAAACTGAACATATATTTCAGTGCTTTGTTGAACTGAGAGCTTAAAACTGTGGATCCATTAGACCAATGTGAAGATTAAAGTCTCGTAACTCTTTTAGAATGAAAAGCCACTGTTTTACATTCCTTAACCAACATCTTTTTTTTTTCTGTTGTCATTCAACAACACACCAACCAAATTTCCCAGGAGTTCCTCAGCAACGTTTTCAGTCCAGGGAGCTGCAAGATGACAATCACAAAAACTACTACATGAGGATGGCGTATGCACCAGCACACATGATTAAGGGACACCCAGCCACAGGCTCTTTAGTTTTTATAGCACTGCTGTTGTACCATCATAGCCATCCCTACCCTGATGCTTTAACACATCTGGGATACACAGGACTGCACATGTTCACTGCCATTCTGCAGCCCCATCAAGGCCATGAGCATGTTTCTCCCCAGGAACCACGTCCCATGAGCCCTCCCTCACCTCACCTCACATCCCACACTGAGCCCTGGCGACAATCTCCATGGCCAGCCCCAGCCATGGCCACCAGCAGACACCTCACCAGGGAGCTGGCTGTCTCCTCTGATCATCCACAGCATCATCCACACCCACAGCTACTGGCTATTCCCAGTAGAGGTGTCAGGCAGATTTTCTAACTAGTGTCAAGCTCATTATAACAGTAGTCAAAAAGTGCTTATTTGTCTGGTGAAAAATGTAAGATGTACTATCTCTAAACAAATAATATATTCACCTGAAGATGATGGTTGTAATACATACTTTCCCCTAAATAAAGCTTATAAAACCAAAGATGAATCAGATGTTTCCAGAGAAGGAATGCCTAAGTATTTTATGGAGAGAATATTTATGCTGTTACTCATACTGACACGGAACTTGTATGTTTCACTTAGGGAAGAGGATCTTACTGTGCTACTTAAACTTACTTACAGGCTGTCATTCAGAGAACTATTGCATGCCTAGTTGTGTAATAATGTCAACAGAAAACAGTAGGATTTAAACAAAGTTACTAAGTGTTGGTCTTAAGAGTCTCTGAGCAGAAGTAAATGCATAAAGGGATTAAAGGAAATTCCTTGAGCACACAGCATGACAGCATGTTGCATCCAACTAATTCAAAGAGGAGAGAAACTCAACATTACTACTGAAGTTCACTGAAGTTACTAATTTGCACATATTACGCAAGTAGGAGCACAAAGTAGAAGGAGACAAACCCAGAAATACAGCTAAGGTTTTAATAACAACTTCATTTTTTTTTTTTTTTTAATGTGGGGCAATTTGCAAAAAAGGCAGGGGATATTATGTTTTTTAAACAGTATCTCTATAGTTTCTGATAAAGTGGTCACCACGATAGACTACACTCAAAATGCAGTCTGCATTAGGCATTGCTGAAATTGGGGAGGGATGTTTTACAAGGGCTTGTGAGGAGAGGACAAGAGGTAATGGATCAAAACTGGAAGAGGGAAGATTTAAGTTAGACATAAGGAGGAAGTTATTTAGTGTGAAGATGGTGAGACACTGGCACAGGTTGCTCAGGGAAGTTGTGGATGCCCCATCCCTGGAAGTGTTCAAGGCCAGGTTGGATGGGGCTCTGGGAGGTGTCCCTGCCGTGGCAGTGGGGTTGGAACTAGATGAGGTCCCTTCCAACTCAAATCATTCTATAATTCTATGAAATTGCCTTCTAGAAGGTAGTTCTGGGGTATACCATGAAATACTGACCAGGCCTATTCATCTTCATGAAAGCATTGAAAGAGGAGAGAGGATAGAGGACAGCAAGAACTAAATACATCCCATGTATCATAGTTGCCGCTCTCAGGATCAGTGTCATTAAGATAATTCCAGTGGGATTTACATCTTATTTTTCTTTAGATTTTGTTTATGGGATGGTGGGGGTTGGTGAAGCAAACTCAAACAAAAACAAAACACCAAGCCCCCCCTCCCAAATAAATATTATAAAAAAGAACAAGGCAGAAAGAACTGTGCAAATCACCATACTAGTACAAGATGCTTCATTAGCACAACAGTTGCACAGTGTGACTTTTGCTTTTTTCACACCTGTAGTCTAGAGGGTTGAAGGCTACTTCTAGCCTGAGCACAGAGCACTCCATGGCCTTTCATTGCACTACTGAGATAAGTAGGCTTTCCAGAGATCTGCATACCCCCAAAAGACCATGAACTACTTCTGCAGCTCAGTACACAGAAAACGTCAGCTATAAAAATAAGTCTGCTGCAGGATTATGTTTACTTTGGAGAGCTGTGAATCTCTACAAGACCATTTCAGGCAACCACAAACTTAGAAATACTGAAAATGTCTGTGCTCAAGGTTGAAGTGGATTTAAGTCTAAGGCATAAAATTACCTTGTGTTAATTAACACCCACCTAAATCCTCAAGTATCCCACATGTCAGGATTTTCAGACTCTTATCTTAAAGGTAGACATGTAACTCAAGAGCTTAGCTTATAACTTCAGCTAACTTCTTGCTCAAGATGTGCCAATTCTGGCTATTGCTACAGATTGTAATACACTAAATACCCTTTTAAAAGTATCAGCTCAACATGTGATGATATGAGATTCCCATCTTCCATTAGATACAGAAGTCCAGATTTTTAAAGGTGCAGACATGTGAAAGTCAGATTTGCATGAGCACCAGGTACTTAATATCCAGTGATTCAATAAAAAAGAAATGTTTTTTTGAAATCTTTTTCTATAGTCAGGTGTACTATAACCAGGAACTCTCTATGATTTAAGGTAGCTACTATGTTCCAGAATTAACTTGAAAATAGAAGACTAAAGGCTAACACAGACAAGCAGCATGGCTAAAATACAGTATTTAATTTGTGTTCAGAAGCTCAAAGCCATTTGTAAGCACTTGAGCTGTCATTTTAATGGCCCAGAATTAGTGCTTCTGTGTAACCTAATTCTTCTCTATACCTAATTTGAAACTTGATGCCCCAGTCAGAAGTCTGGGTCCCTGGTTTACAGCGTTAAGTGCCAGTCTGAAAGATCTGTAATTTTGTGCATATGCATTCTTCAAATATCAGGCTTCTGCATATTGACAGCATATTGGAGCATCCGACTTTAAAGGCATCTAAAATTACTGGTTTCTTGAAAATGTGTTTTCTGTGCTTTCCTCTATTCAGACGCACCACCGACTCATCTTAAAGTTACTGCATGTTTTATGAGTTTAGCTAGGTCTTCGTATTTTAAGTTACCATAACAACAACTGGTATTATACACCGTTATCTTCAGCATTTCCTTGTAAGATGTTGGTCAGCCACTTTTCCAAAGAGAAGGCATGTGTCAGAAGATTTTCAATCACCTTTAAGGACAACTGTCAAGAATAAGAATGAAAGCAGCCTGCTTGTTTCTCTACAGCTGGAGCACATCCCACTATCAATTCTGCCTAAGTCATGACCATGAATAGTACTGGGATATTTTGGTTTCTTTATTATAGAGAGAAAGAATATGAACTGCAACCATGAATGACTAAGACTCTTTTTTTCATCCCAAATCAATAAAGAATTAGGAACTCCAAGCATTCCCTTTTTGCTGAGCCTGGTATGTCTCTTACTTTCTTAAGCTTACAGAAATTCTAATGAAGAAAAAAAATACTAATCTTCTCATTATTTGAAATAACAGACATACAAATCTTAAAGGAATAATAGAATCAGAGAAGGAAAAAAGCAACTGATATCACTTTGTAGACCCATGCAGATGAGTAAGCACACCACAAAACATACATCTGCCATTTTCTGTGCTCAGTTCACCGTATAGGAGCATTTCAGCATTTCAGGTTCTATTCACAGCCTTTAATTCTGGACTTTAGTTGCATCATTTTATAGCCTAGCTAGCCTATAAACCCTGTTGAGTAATTTGGTATTGTTGGTTTGTCTTTGTGAACCAAAGTCAAGCTAAACTGAATGCTGCAGACATGCACTGGCGATAAAGCTTTTATCTGATTTTCTAAGAAAGGTTGGGTGTACATCAAGGAGGTATCTGCATACATCTTACTTACTGTTCTAAGTACTTAAATAACTCAGAATCAGAGAGTCACAGAACACCTAAGTTTGGAAAGGACCTTTAGAGATGGCCTAGTCAAACCCTTCTGCTCCAAACAGGGTTAACTAAATTAGATTTTTCAGGGCTGGGTCCAGTCAAGTTTGATTATCTCCAAGGACATAAGACTCTATAATCTCCTTGGGAAACCTGTTCCAGCATTTGATCACCCTCACAGTGAAAAAGTTTTTTATGTTTAGATGGAATTTCTTGTATTTCAGCTTGTATCTATTGCTTCTTGTTCTATCACTGGACATAGCTGAAAAGAGTTTGATTCCCAGTTAAAGAAATACTCCATGAGTCTTCTCTAGGTTAGACAATTCCAGCTGTTTCATACTCTCCTCATATGACAGATTCCCCAATCTTTTAATCATCTCTGTGGCCCTTCACTGGACTCCCTTCAGTACATCCAAGTGTCCCTTGTACTGGGAAGCCCAGAACAGGACACAGCACTCCAGAACTGGCCTCACCAGTATTGAATAGAGGGGAATAACAATTTCCAGGTACAGGACTTTGCAATTCACTTTGATGAACTTCATGAGATTACTGGCCCATTTCTCTAGTCTGTCAAGGTCCTCTGAATGACAACCAAACCATCCCATGTGTCAACTGCTCCTCAAAATTTATGGCACACCCTGTCTCATTGTCTCTGTCAATAATGAAGATGTTAAACAGTACTGGTTCCAGTATAGACCCTTGGGGTACACTGCTAGGGACTGGCTTCCAGCTGGATTTCAAGCCTCTGATGGCAACCCTTTCAGCCCAGCTTCAGGCAATTTTCAGTCCACCTCATTCTCTACTCATCCAGTCTTCACTTGATCAGTTTGTCTCTGAAGGTGTCACTTGAGACAGTGTTGAAAGCCTTGTTAAAGTAAAAATTTAAAAAAAAAACCCCACAACACCCAATGCTCCAAATGCCCCATATTACTACAGTCTTTCAAAGGTGAACAAGAGTATCCTCACCAAGACATGGGCCAGCTCCCTCAGCTCTCGTGAGTACAATCCCCATCGGGTGTCGTTCACGTGTATATCCCATTTGTTGAAATGTTTGTGAATCTGATCCTCCCCTACCCAGGGTAAGTCTTCTCTGCACTAGACTTTTCCACAGGTCTCAAGGGCCTGGGATACTTGAGGGAAAATTCTACCCATAAACTGAGGTGAAAACAAGGATGTGTAACTTATCCTTGTCCATGTCCTGTATCACCAAGACACTGCAGTAGCGAGCCCTGCTTTCCCTCGTCTGCCCTTTACTGCTAATGTGTCTGCAGAAGTCTTTCTTATTTACCTTTCTGTCCCTCATCAGACTCAACTCTAGGTGGGCACTGGCTTTTCTCACATCATTCCTGCACACCTGGCCAGTGTCCTGCCATCCACTAGGATCACTTGATTCTTTTTCCACCTCCTGATGCATTAGCTCTTTATAGCATTTGAACAAAACACCTTTCAAATGCTGAATAGATTTCCTTTAGAGAGTTGTCCACATCCCTTGTCAAAGCTGAGCCGCTGTGCAGACAAGATTCCAAGAGATGAATCAAGACACACAGCAGGCAAGAATGAGCCTAAGTGGATCTAAGGGTTAAGCTTGCTTGACTGGCAAGGGGCAGTGCTGGGCTTCTACAGCACCAAAATTCAAGCACACCACATGATCTAAAGAGAAATTCAGAGGTAGAAAGAGAAGAGGGCAAGTAGTATGTCCCGTGGAGTGACAATGAAGTAAAAACTCTTGTTTTAAGGGTGAAATAGCACATGGAGAAGATGGCATAAATTATCAGAACTGACACTGGATTTCAGTTTCACTGGAGTGTGGTTACTATGCACAAAGGCCTATTAGCTGACAGATAAACAGGGTTGGAAAGCTTAAAGAAGCATAAAATATTCCAACAGAGAGGCAAAAGAAGAATCTATGACATCAGAATGAACTATATGATACTAAAAACAGGGGAGCAAATAAAAGGACTGAAAAAACCTCACTTAAACCTTCTGGTTAGCAAGGAGGAAAAAAGAACCGGATCTGGTTTTAATGAAAAGCATATAAGCCGATTCTTAGTCAGTATAAACTGAGACAATTCCATTAATGTCAGTGAAAGATGTATTACACAGGCTAACTTCAGTGCTTTGAATTGATGCTGAAGGCCCACAAGAAGGAATACACACCTCAGTAGAAAGCTTTACCTGCACTAAGGTTGCAGGCTCAAACCCAGTGTAAAAGGTCGTCAGGTTTTTATAAACAACTGTGTTTAATTTTCTAACCAAAAGTCTGGATTCTAATTTTTACAATATTAGTGCTGCTGCTCTGCAATGGCTGCTTACCTTTTTTAACTCTTCCTGAATACTTCTGCCATTCTCCTCTGAGGACAAACTCTCCTTTTGGTTTTCAGGGTCTGTTTTAGATTCTGACTCTTGCTCTTCACCAGAAGATGTTTCCTTGTCACTCATTTTAGCAGCAAGCTGAAATAACCTGGATTTAAGCTCCTCTTCCATAACATCAGGCTTCATGTTATGATGCTGATCTTCACTGCTTATATCTGTTTCTGATAGATCATCAAAATCCTAAAAAGGAATTATAAGAACAGTATAATTACTGTATAGGTAAAAGAAAGGAAAGCAAATGGCATCCTAGAAAAGTTTAGGCATGGTCACTCTGCACGGAAGGTAAAAAGAAAGCACACTAACTGTTCTGATAAGAAATCAGCATGTCTTTGCAGAAAATGCCAGTAAGTCCACTCCTGTTGGATTATATTTATCATTCCTGCTTACTTTTGCATTATGTAAAAAGGAATTATCAAAATCATCAATGTACCTGTGTACAACTACTGAAATAAAAGCCTAACTGGCATTTCCCATTCACAGCACTGCATCGCCATCACTTCCAGGCAAGATGCAGAAAGAAAGAAAGTGAAGTGTAGGAATGAAATAACTTGTGACCTGGCAGTTCTGTCCAGCTTTCACTTGAAAGCCACATTCAAGCTCCCTGCCTGGTAGTCTTCAGCATTATCCCTGTTTTTCTTAAAGACTATAGGAAACCATTTTGAAAAATCTCTTTTGTTACATGATTGCATTTAAGATTTTCAGCTTTCCTAGTGATTATTTACACAGTTGGATTCCCTACAGTAACAATTATTTTCCCAACACCAACCTCCTTGGAACAAATTCAGTCTTTAGGAGCACCTTATTTTCTTACTCTTGGATCCTAAAAGGTGGGAAGTACTCAGATGCTCAGTTAAGTAAGATGGGTGTCACAGACTCAATCATGACAAGTTCCTTACTTTGGAGGCTGAACAAAAGAAAAGCAAAATCCCTTTTGCAAGTCTGTTTAGCAGGATGCCTTCAAAGCATTTAATAATGTGGAAGGGGGGGGACTTGGTTTTTGTTTTGGTGTTTTTGTTTTGTTTTGTTTGTTTGGTCAGCCTTGCAGAAAATCTGAAAATATCTGATGTTAGTCCAAAAACTAACGTTCAGATCCGTAACAACTTATTTTATGGATTTGTGCTGTCTGATTAGGACCTAATTTCTCCTGGTTTCTACTACAGTCCATGGAGAAAAACGTGCATCTCCCAGAGCAACCTGCTCCACCTATAGCATTAGCTGCATTCTGGAAATGCTCTTCTCTCTCTCCTGACTGCTAACAGAGAGCTTAGAATAATCAGGCACTTCGTTTAGTGCTTCAGTCAAGTGCATAAAATAAGCTGGATTTAGATGGTTTTAAAAGTGATGAGTTATTTGAAATGGAGAATAATCATGACAAAAACACCCAGAAGGAGGCCATAAGGAATGCAGCTCAGGACCCAGAATCATAGAATCATTAAGGTTGGAAGAGACCTTAAAGATCATCAAGTTCCAACCCCTCTGCCAGAAGCAGGGAACCCTACTGCTAGATCAGGTTGCACAAAACCTTGTCCAACCTGGCCTTAAAAACCTCCAGGGATGGGGCATCAACAACCTCCCTGGGCAATCCATTCCAGCTCCTCACCACCCTTATAGTGAAGAATTTCTTCCTAATATCTAACCTAAATCTCCCCTCTCTCAGTTTAAAACCATTACCCCATGTCATATCACTATCTTCTCTGATGAAAAGCCCCTCCCCAGCTTTCCTGTAGCCCCTTTCAAGTACTGGAAGGTGCTATAAGGTCTCCCCAAAGCCTTCTCTTCTCCAGGCTGAACAGCCCCAACTCTCTCAGCCTGTTTTCATAGCAGAGGTGCTCCAGCCCTTTGATCATCTTGGTGGCCCTTCTCTGGACCCTCTCCAACAGCTCCATGTCTTTCCTGTGCTGAGGGCACCAGAACTGGACACAGCACTCCAGGTGGGATCTCACCAGAGCAGAGGGGCAGAATCACCTCCCTGTCCCTGCTGGCCACACTTCTTTTGATGCAGCCCAGGATGTGTTTGGCTCTCTGGGCTCCAGCACACACTGGCAGCTCATGTCAAGCTTCTCATCTACAGGAAGCAGCAGGCACATTGCAGCAGGTCTAAGAGGATGATTAGGAGCAATTCTCAGGCAGGAAGGTATTCCTATTTGCCTTATGCTCTTCTACCGTGACAGGCAGACAGTCTTCAGACACTGCTGGAGAGACTAAAAGCTGTGTTCTTTTTACCATCCATTTGAAAATACACAAACAGGAGATTTGCTTTGCTTTGTAGCAGCAGCAATATTTATGGATGCATATATTACCTCCAGCACTCATGGGAAATAATAACTCTGGCAACTCTTTTACAAACCCCACGTGCCAAACTGCTCTTAATGGATTGACACATCATGTTCATAATGTCAGTCCTCATCTCTCATACAGTAAACCACATTATTTCGTGTCTAGGAATATCAAAGCTTTCTGGACAACTTTTGCTTGCAGTTATCTGGGAATCAATTATGCAACTAAATTATTGCTTTACAGCTCACCTTCAGGATACAGAAGAACCTTTGGGAAAATTAGTATTTGAAAGTATGTGACTAACTATAATAGAAGGGGAACCACAGGCTTATGTTGAAATTTATTCTATTCCCAAATAATCAGCTCTTGCAGAATAAAAAGTTTTTTATGCTAAATTAACTTAGAAGCTGTTCTGAGGAAGATTGAGAACAAGATTCCAATCAGTGTGGTTCCACTTTAATTTTGTAATCATTTATAAAAGGCTTTTAAGTGCACTTAGAAGACTGGTGTCACTTCACCTTTTTAATAAAAATCTGTATTTATAATAATGGTGCTTCCTCAAATTGTAACAAGAGATTTTTTTTCCCGACATATTGTGCATGTCACTCAACAACTCATTATAACCGCCACCCAACAATCTGCTAAAGAAAAATACTCACATATCACTACTACTATAAAAAATATCTGAAAGTTGTTGCTGAACCAATTAGCTGATCGATTCGTTCCCATGAAAGAAACAATCACAATTTATAGGATTTACATGATAGAAAGCATGGCTAAACTGTGCATTTGTATTTTAGGAAAATACAGTTTAGTGGAGATATGTCTCATTAAACTTGAGCTGTTTACAGTTATGTATCTAGTCTAAGCGAATTACTAGAATCCCTCTTTACCTGAGTTACTTCCATTTAATTAATAGGTGCCTCCAAAAACCTACTCTTGTCTACCCAAACATGTGGTTTAGGGTTACAAGACTTGCTAGTGAGCTCTGACACCTCTGCACCCGGGCTGTATGCTTCCTCTAGCAGTGTCTAGGCAGGAAGAGTATGGATTACCCTGGGGCTGAGTCTGCAAGGGAGAGAAGAAAATCTCATTCTATGCAGATATTTGAGCAGATCAAGTGTGCAAAGACAGAAGTTTGCTATTCTTGTTTAAATAAGCTGACAAACATATGTATAAAATTTAGTGGAGCAATGAGGGAGGCTGGCAGTCCAGAGGGGCAGGTTTTCCCACGTCTCCACCTCATTGCTGTACCATGAAGTACTACTGACAAAGTTCCTCTTGCAGGAAGATGTGTGTGATTCCTCTGAAGGCTTCTTACATAGAGCTGCTTAGCAGGTATGTACACATACCCTTGCGCAAAGCACCACCAGTTCATTTAAAGAATCCCTACTGACAACAGCAGAATCACAGCTCCTCTTGATCAAGAAAAAGTAACAGTCTTCCTAGGACTACACTCAGCAGGCACCTTTTAGTTTGATCTCTACAGCCTCTACCCAAAGCTCAGTGAAGTCCTGTAGAGCTCTCCAGCTGAATTCCCATGTATTTCGGAGGAAGACCTCACAGGACAGTATCACGAAGTTGCCACACTTCAGCAGGATAAAAAGGCTGGAGGAGGTAGCTTTATGAATCAAGGTGAAATAATGTAACAATCTAGTGCTGCCAAAAGTCATCCTGCACCTTCCTCTTATTTATTTACCCATTTGTGATGAGCTGGGTAGGGTCAGCAGAAGGGTCCAAATACTGGACCACACTGGAGGCAGGTGGAGGGAAGGCAGGAAAGCAGATGGGAAGGAGGTATTCCTCTTTTGGCAGCAGCAAGCTGCTATGTTACCTTAGCCACACAAAACACTGTTACTGAAAAGTTTCCAATTCTAGCTTTTGCTTTAATATAGAAGAATTTTCCTAACTCATTGGCTGGGGAAATTTAAAGAGATTTTTTCTTTGTTTCCCAGCACAGGGAAAAGATGTGAGCTGCCTTGGCATCCCTAGGGGTTTTTTCCCCACAGTAGCTAAATGTGTGTTACGAATACACATATTATCTTGGGGGAGGATTTCCCTTGAGACTATTGATTTTATTACAGCTGGATCCAGGTATGTCTATTATCCACCTGTCTGTTTCCCAACCTCCTCACAACGAGCAGGTGGAGTATTTACATTTGCAAGACCTGTTAGTTGCTGCTTACACACAGAGATAATGACATCCTACAATGCTATGCTCAGCGGTTTCTATTACTGGTAGGCTGCTTGGCTTTTGTGTTCAGCTCAGACGGTGGCAGTGAACTACTTGTGAGGAGATGGTACCTCTTTCATGGATTAACAGATTAAAAAATACCATGACAACAACAGAAAAATAATAAATACATTGAAAGGTACTATTGTTATTTATTTAATAGGTGCTACTTTAAACTTAATTATTCTTTACTGTTTGCACTTTGGCTCTATCTGGTAAGTTCAATGACATCTTTCTGTTCATATATATCACTGTGTAAATTTCCCATTTGCATCTACCAGCAACATATAATACTAAAATCTGCAAACAAGAATAAAGGGCTTTATCTGAAAACAGCTTCAGTGAAGGCGTGGCAGACTAACACAGCCACAAACCCTTTCTTGCTATAGGAAAATCAAGTGTTTCTAACACAAGCATAAGTCCTTTAGCAGACAATAAACTAGGAAATACACCTTTCCTCATTCACACTGCCCAAATCTTTGCATGCAAATGGCTGATAATTCTGGAGAACAAAATAAATTCCCAAAATAAAACGAGCAACCAAAGTACTGGCTTGGAGGCTCTGGAACCGAATCCATGTTACACTATAAACCCCCGAGAGAGCGCTCCATTCATACAGGAATCCAAATATCAAGAACAACAGTTTTTAGGAGAAGACACAAACTGGGATTTGCTGGCAGTTTCTCAGTCAGAGCCGGTATAATTTCACGGCAGCTGTTTTCAGTAACTACATCCCAAGCGCCATCCCGTGGCGACCAGCATTCCGACAGCGCTGGCTTGGACCAGATCTGCCTGGAGGGCAGGAGGGCTGGAATTAATAGGGAGGGTGTCTCCTGATCAAAAAAGCAAACTCATCATGAGGGCGCTGCCCTCACTTGGAGCAATTAAGCTGCTTCATTTTCCATTAGAAAGATAAGAGTTGCAACTACAGTAAGCAACATCTTCTCCTCTCAGAAAGTTAATCACAGAATCAACAAAGCAACTATAAAATATTATTATTATTAATATAGCTTATTATTAATAATGATAACGACAGCAGACAAAGACTAGTGGATTGAGTTGCAATTTCTTGTAAAAAGTTACAATTTGTAAACTAATCATCATTACAAAACAATGTTGCACTTTCCAGTTGCACAATCTTCTGTGGTATTTAAGCATTAAGGTTATTAGCAATTTATTACAGTAGGATCTTGGTTTTATCAGGACCGTTTTCATATCTTGCTTCTTGTGTTTACAGCATCTCTACAGGCAACCCAGTAAAGCAGGTTGTTCTTCTGCCTATCATTAAGAGGCAAAAAACTCTCCCCAAATACAATACAACTTGACAACCATTCTCATGTTTCCCCTTCCAAGTTGCTCCAGACTTTATATAATGAATTCTCTCTCAGTCACAAACCCAGCATTCCAGTGTTGAGTCTAAAATCCATTAAAAAAAAATCCCACAACATTATCCTAATCTAACTACTGGTTCTTGATTTAAAAATACCTAGCCTTTATTACAAATTCTCATTAGAGTTATGAAATTACCACAATTGTTTTGGAATGTTACTGCTTACAGTTCACTAGATTTGGAGCAGGGAGAGAGAAGAGGGCCTTTTTTCATTTCCATTGTGAGTCTCTGAGAGCAACGAATGAGCAAACAACCTGCACTATGAAAATTAAAAAAGAAATCCTAACTTTTATACTGCTAAACTGATATCCTCTTCTACAATGCTGATGAAAACATAATGGTTAACAAATTGTCCTATCATTATTACAATACAGTAAAATAAGGTTATTACTAAAATGCAGTAACAACAGGAAGAATTGTTTCTACTTAGAAATATATGCATGATCAGTTGTTTAGTGTCTGATGCCTAGATGAAGCATGGCTTAGAAGAGCATTTGGTCCAGTTTCTGTAAATTCTGTATAACATGAAAATCTATGGCTGGTTTAAGACCCCACAATGAAGCTCCCCCAATTTATGCTGTCTGCAGTTCTCCATGCAACTACACTATCATTTTGTACAAACAGTTTACATGTAGGGTGCTCTCTACTGCAGCCTCAATCATTTTACCAAGATTGGTAACATTACTTTGGGTATTATATGAAATCCTGACATCCTGTTAATCTCATTTTCCTAAGTGATATAAATGATGTCTGGCTAATTTATTATCATACCTCAACTCATATTCCATATGCTCATGATCATTTTAATGGCTTCCTAGAATTACAACATCCTTGCTACAAACTGTAGCACCCAGTCCATTCCTCCTCCCAACAGCACTTGTGTACCAGAGGCTGGAGTAACAGCTTTCCAAATGTGGGCACCAGCTGTCAAATCAGCCATCAGGGTGTGTGTGAATGTCCAAACACAAACTAATGTATGCAAATCCACCCAAACATGTACTTCCTAGTGAGAATTTCACTGCTTTAAAAACAGTACAGTTGATCCCAGAGGCTTTGTGCCTCTGCCTGCCCCACAGTGGCTGAGGGAGCTGGACAGCAGGAACAGTCCTTTAGCCTCAGGGGTAAAATGAAGGGGAGAACAGATCAGAATCCCAAACCTTGCATTTTTGAGCACAACAGAGGGCTATAAGCAGCACTTGAGACACAAGGCAATTCACAAAAGAGTTGGAAAGAAGAAACATTATCTGCACCAGTTTGAATCACATGCTAAGTTGCCGAAGGATGCCATCACATGTGTCTGGAAGCACCCTTTCTCCACTGGTAGAACATCTCCAAAACATCTTCCCTGTGACCTCTGCTCTTCTATACTCTGCAGAGCACAAGTTAAACTTAAAGGCCACAATACGAATGCAGACACACACAGACACACAGAATATGTGATTCTATTATTCTGTGAATATGCACAAATATGCAAAGCCAGAAAGGGAAACATAGAAGTCTATGTACAAAATATGGTCTTTGTGCAGTCCCTGGAAGTCCTGTAGTTCTGCCTGATGTTCTAAGAAGTCACTAATGGCCACTGATGTGTTGTGAGAGCACATTATCATACATAACTTTACGTTATAAACATAGGAGGATGTGAGTATAAACAGATCAGTACAGAACACTCAAACTTGTCTCCTAAAAGCAGATGGAATAGATACAGAATTAACAACAATTTACCAAGCTTTAAAAACCTACTGAAACACTAGAATCCTAATCTTGACTTATGATTAGCTGCACTGATGCCTTTCCATGGGAAATATACGCTAGTAGCATAACCAAAAAAACCCACAAATTCCAGGCATCCTAAATTGGTCAGATGGCTTTAAAGACTGGATCAGGTTGCTTGTAGTCACAGGCATAGGGAGAAGACAGAACTTAGCTCCTTGCTTCAGGCTTACTGTTACTCTACTATACCAACGATGCAGCTGAAGGATTTCAGAGGGGTAGGACATGGGCAAGGGAACTGAACAAGGGGTCAGTATTGTCCTCATCCAGCTGGGTAATTAGTTAGAAGTGTGTTTGTACTGCTAAAAAAGTTTGGGGGGACAGCTGAATCCCTTACATGCCATCAGTCCTAGGCCTGGACAAACTCCAGACAGATGGCTTTGCTTACTGGTTATACTTGTTTAAAATAAATGTTTTTTGGAGTGTTTTGCTCTCTTCAAGTTGTATGATCGGTTATTTCAAGTTTGAGTTGTTATGGTCTGGTTTGCTTCTCTTCTTTTAATCAAAGGACAAATTATTTAAATGGCAGTAATTTGTAAACATCCTAACACACCAGAACTCATAAACAAGTGCCCGATTAAAAGCAGACATCACTTATACCATACTTCAAAACCAGCCCTTTCTGAATTTCTGCTGCTCATTAGTTTTATGCTTTATCAGGACATTTGCAAACAGGACATAGAAGATTCACAGAACACAGAGTTACTTCTTATTCCAAGAGCAAAGGAATTAAAAAAAATCTCCATGTAACAAAACAGGTAATTAGCCAACATTTATTAGCTGTTGGCAAATCCTGTTTTTTTAAGAGTACTGTGTCTTACAGCACTAACAAATAATATCACTGATCTCATGGAAGTGGCATATTTGAGCAAGATGCAAAGCCTGCTCATGGTGTATGTAACACTTCACCTTTGCTTCTTCTCA
Organism: Apus apus; assembly: GCF_020740795.1. Taxonomy (NCBI): domain Eukaryota; kingdom Metazoa; phylum Chordata; class Aves; order Apodiformes; family Apodidae; genus Apus; species Apus apus. The sequence goes on from NC_067283.1 coordinate 46,844,450, forward strand.
GTTATGAGGCATGAGGAGAATAAATCTCACAAAACTCCACCTCCCACTAACCATTTACATGTCAATTGTCAGTACAGCTCAATTAGTTTTGCCTAGCTCTTTTTGAGATTATTTTCAGTAAACTCAAACACAATTACCTGACTTAAATTCATCTTGTTGGCTTTTGTGCGATTTTTTCCTTCACGTAATTCTTCAGAAATCGCTTTGTTCTTCCTCCACCTTCTTGATCTCTTTTCTAAATCGTAACAGACTTCTTCAGTCTCACTGCTGTCAGAAAACTCCAAGCTGGTTGCCTGGGGATTGAAATTTACATCCAGTTCTCCATGGAAATGTTTTTTTTCTGTTCTGGGCATATCGCTTTGAGTCCTGTTTTGTAACCAAAGAAGTTTGCTAGGTCCTTTAGCTTCCTGGGAAGAGTTTACCGAAGATGTTTCAGAATCAGAGAACAGTGTCTCAGTATTGGTGTATAACCCAGAGGAAGGGGAGGTCACTGCCTGGTACTGATCATTGCCATAAATCCACTCAGTACCATACTGGGAGTTGGTGTAACAGAAATCGCCTGGTAATTGCCGAGGTCTCCGACGCAGCTTGTTCAAGGCCACATTCCAGTCATAGTCATCCTCACTGTCTGACCCCATCTCATCATAGGCAGACACGATACTGGATTCATTCTCCAAAGCTTCAAACACTTGACTCTTTGGTTTGGCAAGCATTCGAGGACGAGGCAAAGTAACATTCTGCAAAGCTACCCAGTTTCCATCCGTGCTTTGGAAAACAGAAGGCGGATCTATGAAAACAAAACAAGAACAATTATTGCTACGTGGTCACAGTGTTGAAAAGTTCATTTTCCTTGCCAGTTTGCAATCAACTGGCCACAAATTGGAGTGTTCAACAAAACCAATGAACAAATGCAAGTGGTGCTGCTTCGTGAATTCTCTCATGTTGTGAGCCATGCTGCTGGACTTTTCACCAGAAGGCACCACTTGAAGTCCTAGTGATGACTATTTGGAATGTGAGAATACTTGGACCAAAGCTTTTTTCTAAAATAATTATTCGGATAAGTTGAGAGAACACTAGTACTGAGACATGTATAAAACTTGTGTTTTGCAAATGTCTGACTCTGTGCAGTTCTGGTCCCCCATCTCAAACAGGAAAGATGGAAAAAGGATCAGAGAAGAGCAACAAAGGTTACAACATGTTCTGAAACATCTTCCATTCAAGGAATGATAAAGTAAGCCAGAGCTCTGCCATCTGGAGGAGAGAAGACTGAGAGAATACAGGCTACAAGAAATGGGGGAATCTCTTCTAACCTAACTACTAGAGGACATCAAGTGAAACTTGTGAAATTAAGATTCAAAACAAGTGGGATGCAATGGGTACGAGACCTGTGAAGCTTCTTGCCTAAGGGTGTTACGGATGCTAGAAATTCATCTGAGATAAACCAGAGATGGCTATGGACATGGAAGAGAAGTCCACTGAGGTTTACTAGACACAGAAAAACCCTTCTAGCTGAGGCAGTCATTAAGCTTAAAGTGCTGGCGGTTCAGAGCCAATTCAGGGGCAGCATGAAAAACACTTGCGTCCTCCTAATCTTTCCTAGGCTCTTGTTTATGGTTATCGTTGCTGCTGTTGATGTATCCCAGACTAAATGAATTTTTTGCCTGACCGAAGCATTGCTGCTCTTGTATTCTTAGACTTTTTCAGAGTATGTTTTACAACCCTGACAGATATAAAAAAAAATATGCAAAAAATATGGTCAAGAAGTGCTGTATAACTCACAGAATTGCATTTCTTCTAAATTCAGATTCTATTTCCAGTTGAACTTGGAAAGTCCCTTCATGGTAAATGTGAATGTGTGATGACTCTACCTTCCACAGCAGCTGAATAAATACATAATGCCATGGATTTACACAGTAATCTCAGCCTGCTGAATGAATTTTTCAGCCTTACTGATTCCTTCCATGAGTTCAAATTTGCCATTTCCAGAAAACTGCAGAAATACTTACTATAAACCAATAGTTTTCTTAAACTGTAAACAGAACATCACTATTTTAAAATGGAAGAAGTAAAATAAGGACAGCACTGTATATAGTACTCTAGCATCTTGCATTACAGGATTACAAATACTTGGAGATAAAGAAAATTACTTTTTGTCTGAAATTGTACTTAAAGAATGTAAGTATGCAGTAAAAAGGTGTGCTCAGTTTAAAAAAAGGAAGAAAGAAAGAAAGAAAACGTGGTGCATTGCCACCAACAAAACACCCTCACAAAAAGAAACAATTAAGTTAGGTCTTATGCAAGATTAATAACAGGTTTTGTATTTGTTACTCATTTGAGTCTTTCTGGCTTGTTTTCAATTCCTAAATGTCATGCCAATTCAGAGAACTTGAGAAAATACATCACTGATGTAAATCTTACTCTTGCTTAAAAAGAAATAAAAATAGTAATAGCTTTCTTGTAGCAGTGACCAGCTGAGCACATAACTGAATTCAGGTTTATAGGGAGAACTAATAACTCTTTATTGTAATAGCTGATTTTGGAGAGGAAAAAAGCCCCACAAAACAAGCTAACAAACAAAAAAAAAACAAACCACAAACTATCAAGCATAAGGAACTTCTGCTTTTTCACTTTTTCCAGCTGTGCTCACTGATCTAATTATAGGATTGTCTTGAGAGGAAAAGTATCTTTCCTTATAAACATCATCCTTGCAATAAAGCAAACAGCTCTGCAAGATGCAAATCTCTAACAGGAACTGAATTCACTTGCACCACCTTACACACAGGTAATGCAGTAGAGCAGCCACATAACTGTATTTTTCTCTTCCAACCCTCATCCTCTTATTTTGTTTATCAGCAACATATAAGAATGGGTCAAACATCCTCAGTTAACTGAAGAAAGGACAGGATTGTAGTTGATTACATCTTAGATGGTAAGCAGGGTAGAAAGGAAAGCCACTGAGAGTTTCACATTCAGAAAGCTGATTCAGTTTTATGCCAGCTTAAAGTACTGTCAAATGCTCCCTTCCTGATTTTCCATTCATTTACTTGAGTGAATGGATATTGCACACAATTCTTTGGGTATACACTATCATTTATCCACTTGAAAATGAAAATAGATTTAAGAAGACTCATTGTGAACCTATTGGTAAAGGGGAAAAAGCTCTAATTCATTATTTGGCTCTTGAGTCATTATTTAAGCCAGTGTAAAATGTAATAAAAATTAATTGAGATCTGCTTTTTGGCTACATGGCTAAAAAGCTCACGGATTTTGCCACTCCAAACTCTTGGTTGAGATTTCTGTAGTTTTCTGGGTTCTAATACAGAGCTGCTTACTACTGCATAGGTGGTATCCTATTTACACAAATTAGCACACTCAGGTATTTACTATAAGCTCAGCCAGCACCACAATTTCATCATAAACATGTTTCTTAGATGAAAGAAGCAAAACAAATCCTCTGAGTAGAGCACCTGAAAGGAAACTGGGTCAATTTGTCATTCTGCTGCGGTTAAGCAATTGTTAAGTACTAAATTGCTCAACAGTTGAATTCAATGAGATTGAAGTGGGTTCTTAAATTTAAGCACCCAACTTCAACTGCTTTACTGAAAATAGGCCTGCCACTAAAATGCCCAGGAGAACAACACTTCTGAGGGGGGGCTGAATGAGCAATCCACAAAGTAATGCATACTTAGTAAAGTCAGATTTTAGTTCTCCTTTACTAACACTTTCTTTCTTGGGGCAGGTGGGGTACTGACACTGTCTAATTTTTGAGTAAAAATGAATCTAAATTTTGAGTAAAAATATCTGAGGATATCAGCTTGCACTACAGATAAACAGATTGAATTGTGGGCAGCCTCCATCCCTGGTCCACACTACACAAACTGGCTGCTTCCGCTTGCCAGCAGCTAGTGAGCCAGCTGGGGGAGTGAGGGCACCAGTAAACTCACCCTACAAAAGAGAATCACAGAATCCCAGAATGTCAGAGGTTGGAAGGGACCTCCAAAGATAATTGAGTCCAACCCTTTCACTCAGAAAGGCATCCAGACAGGTCTTGAAAGTCTCCAGAGAAGGAGACTCCAAAACCTCTCTGGGGAGCCTGTTCCAGCGCTCTGTCACCCTCACAGTAAAGAAGTTCTTTCTCAAGTTGAGGTGGAACTTCTTGTGCTCGAGTTTGAATCCATTGTCCCTCGTCCTACCACAGGGCACAAGTGAAAAAAGCTTGTCCCTGCCTTCTTGATGCCCAGCCCTCATGTATTTATAGACATTAATTAGATCCCCTCTCTAGACTGAAAAGCCCCAGGTCTCTCTCAGCCTTTCCTCATAAGGCAGGTAGGTGTTCCAGTCCCTTAACCATCCACATAGCCCTCCTTTTCTGCTTGTTATGCAGAAGTTTTCTGTTTGTTTAGTTTAATGAGCTAATTTGCTATAGGGGTCAGACAGGCTCTACAGCTGTTACAAGAGAAGCAGCAGATCAAGCAGACTCTAATGGGAGGACAAAAGGAGCAGATGTTACTTCTCCCTCACCTGGAGCTCTGCTGCAGTAAACAGTTCAGCCTCATGCAGCTGTGGGGATGAAAACTAACCAGGTTCTGTGCTTCTGTGCAGAAGTTGTCTGGTGCTATCTTTTAGCCTCATGAACACTACAGCCACCCCAAGAGAGGCAGTGGAAATGGGATTCCCCCAAGAGCAGGAACCACCTGTGAGCACAAGGAATTGTGTTCTATCCCAGGATGCTGATTCAGAAATTACTTAGGAAGATACTCACCATCCATATTCAAACCTATACCTGGTTAATAGGGACACACAGAACCCTGCACATTGGTGAATGCATCGGAGTTGAAAATAAAGGTCAAAGGGGGAATCCTAAATGTTAATTATTTCACTGTTCACTCATGAACAATATGCAACAGAAGGGAATCTGTGGGCAACTGCAAGCTCCTTCAACTGGAAGACAGATAACTAGGTGCTGAAGAAGGGTCCTAGGGCTCTTGAGTCCTAAAAGCTCTGGAACGTATCCAAATTAGATGCCTAATATATCCTAACAGTCCAAAATCAACACCATAGAGGCTCAAATTTTTAATCTGTCCTTGGAAAAAATACAATGGCAAGATAAGCGACGAAATCATGACACATCACCAAATAGCTATCTTTGCAAGCACAGAGGTCAGCAGAAATTTCCTGCAAAGGATCCATCCTTTCAGTTGTATTCATTCCACATATGAGTGAGTACCAAAAAAAGAATCATATTCGTACTAGAAATATTTACTTGTTTCATTTAGCCTGTCCACACTTTTCCAGCTTGGTAATGCAGAGAGTTTGCGTTCCTTCTGTTTCCTGAACTGTCCTTTTTGCTGCCTCCAAAGAGCTTCAGTCACAGACGATGCAGGGTCTAGTCCTTTACTGGGCAAATCTTCACTAGCCAGGGAAAATGCAGACTGAGACCTCTGTGGGAACAAAAATCAAAGAGCATAACTTAAAAATAGAAAGACTTCATTATCAAACCCTTTACCATAATTAGTGTGAGTAGTTTGTTACCCATGGAAGTGTGGAATCTGCCAGCATCCAGAAATGGAATCTAATGCACTAAAAAGAATTGCTTCAGCTCTAGATTCTTTATTTGTGTGCATTTCTGATGCTATGCAAGGAGGCAGGAAATTGCTTATACCACCACAGACCAGGCGGAAAGAAATACCTAAGGTGAACATGTTCAGGATGCTTTTGGTGAGGACTATTATCTAACTGCTTTGACTCAAACTAGCCAGAAAGAGATCCCACTGTGGTGAGACATGATGATCTATTGTTGGCTCAACAAGCCATCTGGTGTAAAAATTTGCAGAAATTAAAAATGTTAAAAATGCAAACAAACAGCCTGTTCCCCCAAAATAGATGTGTAACTCAACTGGTTGTAATGCACAATTCTTTTGTTTGCTAGGACATATATATCACACAATTTGCTGGGCAGTTTTATGCCGTCTTGCTAATGAAGTCAACACAGCCTACAACTGCACATTATCTGTTTCTAGAAGGGTCACACTTCAAGACAAAATGAGGTAACATACTTTTGTAACTATTAATGAGCCCTGACTACTAGTGAGGTGAAGGCACTTTCCTTTGGATCTGCATAAATAGCTCAGATACTTCAGTTTTAACCTAGGCACTGGAGTCAGTTACAGAAGTCACACTTAAATTTGGCCAGATTAAAAAAAAAAAAAAAAGGTGAAAGCTGGCAGCGTCCCCTGATTTCAGGAGAATTTACTCTTATGTATCAAATCACATACGTAATTCTAGAAACAAGGCTGCAGCAACTCAAGTTTTAACATCTGGCTGGCACTATTTTGCTGCAGCACAATTTTTTTTTGCTTTTGATGACAGTGTGTGCTTAGGCAGCTTGAATGGTGGGATCACAGGAAGAATGTGGAGCTCCTGGAGTGAGTTCAGAGGAGGGCCACAAAGATAATCCAAGGGCTGGAGCACCTCTCCTATGAAGACAGGCAGAGGGAGTTGGGGTTGTTCAGCCTGGAGAAGAGAAGGCTCTGGGGAGACCTTATAGCGGCCTTCCAGTAACTGAAGGGGCTACAGGAAAGCTGGGGAGGAGCTTTTTGCAAGGGTTTGTAGGGATAGGATGAGGGGTAATGGTTTTAAACTGGAAGAGTATAGATTTAGGTTAGACATTAAGAAGAAATTATTTACTGCAAAGGTGGCGGAGCACTGGAATAGGTTGCCCAGGGAGGCTGTGGAAGCCCCATCCCTGCAGGTGTTCATGGATGGGTCTTTGAGCAACCTGGTCTAGTGGAAGGTGTCCATGTAGCGGGGTTGGAACAACATGATCTTCAAGTCCCTTCCAACACCAATAATTCTGTGATTCTGTAACAGCTTTTTTCAAATGACAGTTAGCTTTTTCCCTGTAACTTTTTACTTGACCTTCATAACAGACTCTGTAACAGACAGCCTGTACAGGTCAGAATTTCTCTAAGAACTATGCTTTCAGTGGCATACTTCTTATGGCTCAGCTTCTTTATGCAGACCAAGTGGGCACTCAGAAATCTCTGTACATTTTAACTGATGTTCAAATTAGAAATAATTAACTAAAACTGCTAATCTCAAAAGGGCCAGTCTTTCCCTGCATCAGGTCTGCTTTGCACTGGTGCAGACAAGGAAAAGGGTAACTTGACTTTCAGTTATTTTCAAGTTCCTTCAATTCCCAGGAGAGCATAAGCATGCTGGGAGTCCTGCTGGCTTGAAAGCAACACTTGCACCACTTTTCTGACTTCACCTCCTCCCGTTTGAAATGCTCCTGTGTGGGTCGTGTGTGCCATGCCGAAGATTTAATTAACTGCAAATCTTCCTGTATCCTTGGCTCAGCAGTGTGATTATGTAAGAGATTCAGTAAAAGGAAACACAACCAAGCACCAGGGTTCAGTTTGGCTTCTGGACTCTGGAGGAAAAGCCAGAATTATTGCCCTAGAATAAAATACTTTCTGTAACTGCAATGACCATATAACTTGGTTAGTCCTGTCCACACAGGAGTGCTTTGGACTGTTTCCTTTCAAACTCAGTGACATGAACTACCAAAAAAAAGCTCATACTGCTGTGTAATTTCATTATAGGGAATCTTTCAGATGAGTCACTTTCACAAACCACTTTTCAAGTGTATATTTAGGCTGTTTCAAGCCTCAAACTAGATCTTCAACCGATCATCTGAATCCTCCTTAACTCCTGTAAAAGGGTTAATAACACAAAACAGACATGTAGATAAATTGTTTTGCTAGAGGAATTTGCTAATTTTCTTTTATTTCATCCTGCCAGGATATATAGACAGCACAAAGAAACGTGCCACAAATTTACAGCCTAGACTATGATAAATTTTAACTGTGCTGTGGCTCACTTCACTTTGTTGTAAAGTAAGAAATACTGAACTTCCCATTCTTACAATAAACTAGGTCCAGTTCATGTCTGCTATATTCTCTGATATCTTTATGTTAAAGCTGTAACATATAGAGAACAGTAAGTTTTGTGGCTGTCACTTTTTTCACAGCATCAAGAATATTCCCTCAGGGCACATTTTTTTCCCATGTCTATGACAAGCACAAAACGATGAGAGACGCTGAAGAAGCCAGAAGAAGGAATATCCTATCCTACAGTTTAATCACTAGTATCTATTTTCTTTTGTTACTTAAAGAACCAAAGCACAGGAAGGAGAAGAAAAAAGTCAGGGAAAACTTAAGTCATCTGTTTAATGATAACCTGGGCTGAGATAATGAAAGTAACACGTTGCATCTTGTTATGTAAAATCCGTGGGTCTGGGAGCTTTTCTGGTGCTTTGCTTAAAGGGCAACTTCTCGCCTGCCCACTCACTATTTCACAAACATCACAGAAAAGGCTGCACCACAGCGATGGCAGTGTCTGCACTTGGCTCTCAAATAACCCCAGACCCACCAGCAGCTCAGACCTGGCAATGCAGAACTTGCTAGGGGCTGGGAAATCCACTAAGGAGTTGAGCAATGCTGCTCTCAGACCCGTCCTTCCACAGCGACGCTGCTACCAGCACTGTCTGAGCAATCTAAAGCTAGCTCAGATGTGTCTACACCAAAGGGCAGACAGATCTTTCAGAAGGACTACAAGATACACAACAGCTTGAAGGATTTAAAAAGGAGAAGATGGGCATGAAGGGCCCGATGGACAAAAAGCACTGACAAACAAGGAAGCACAGAAAACAAAGTAGACACGGTCCCATGTCATATAGCAGCCTCAGATCTCAAACAAGCTTATCAAAACAAGCTTATCTAAACCAAACTGATTCTTTTAAATTGTGTGCTGAAACTTTTGGGTCAGGTCAGGGGGGAAGTGTTCTCCACAGTTTCTGCCAGGCCTCTGAGGAGAGCAGGAAATTGGAATTATGCAGGAACTGTGGCTAATTCCCAGGAAAATCCTTCCAAATGCAGCAAGGCAAAAAGCTTTTGGTGCCTACAAAGCTTGGCTTGAGGCCATCCTCATCCTTTTTCTACACTTTATGTGAATTTTTTATAAAATCTGTCTTGGACTGCTCTGCTAGAAGGACCACCTCTTCTCGCTGTGCAAGGTCACTGAAGGCTCAATAAAAGTAAAGTAATGACAAGCTAAAAGAGCTTGACTGTACCCCTGAACTCAGATCCAAAGGAAGGATGAAATGATGCTACTAGAAGAAGCTGTTGAACTAACACTCCTCAGTACTGCTTTTGCAGTTTTCTGTGGTTCTTGCATCTGAAGAGATGTAAATGATCAAGAAGTGACAGTGTTCTAATAATGATGCTCCAATGAAGAAGAATAAATACAAGTAGAGGATTAGGTTATTTCTTCTTCTAAAGATAATTTTAGGTAGGGATGAAAGGACGGATAGTAGAATTGTGCTTCACTCAGACAAGTATGGGTGGAAAGTGTAAATATTCATCCCTGATAGCAGTAGAAATCACTGGTAACACCAATCATGATATGAAAAGGAATTGTCAATAGTAGGAATAAATAATACTACTCATAATAGTAGGAATGGTGAAGAAATAGGACAGAAGCATATCCTGGCATGGGAACAAGTAAGTCTACATTGGCGTAAACATGACCATTTTTTTCAGAGCACAAAAGCAAATGTTTGTCCACAAGTTTAACTCCAATTACTGGCCTGGCTGGTGACTCTGTCTGAAAAGCAAATGACTCAAGACCTCCCTCTGTTGCTTTAGCAATTAAGAGCAAACTAAAAAGTTAGTTCTTTCGTGTGAGGTTACACAGCAATAGCTCTAACCTTGGTTGGCACACTTGTATCAACTTCAATTCAGCTGGCACCACTAACTCAACAGCCCTTAGGCTACAGCACGGGCCACAACCTACGTACATGCCTGCCTGTGCTGCTGTCTTTGTTGCCACACTTACCTGTGGCAGGCAGCAGAAGGATGCATTGCAGTGCTGCATTTATGCCTCTCTTTGTCACAGAGGTAACAGTCCATCTCTAGAACCACAGGGGATATTTTTCCATTGTGGACATTTGCATAGGAAGCAAATCACTGAACATAAGGGAAGGGAGTTGACAAGCCTACCCAGCGGCTGGGGCTCCACATAGTTTCCCTGTGAATGGATGCAGGGAAGTCCTAGAGGTAAGGCCAGCTGCCTTGATGGGCTCTTGGATCACTTTGCATTGGAACAAGGGATATTTACCAAGCACTTGGAGAAATGATGGCCCTGAGTTTTACCAGTTGCCTACTAACTTGGACAGCAACAAGATCGCAGGGCAGAAGAACCAATTCAGTTTATTTTCCAAAAGTATCCAAGTAACACAGCAGCCTAAGTAAGATTTTCAAAAGGAGGCAGGAATATAGGAGCTTTGGTTCTGATTTATAAAGACATGAGAGGTCAAGACAACCTTCCCTCCCAGCTAAAGCTACCAGCCACCTTTTCTAACCAGAAATTCTGGTTCCTCAGCCAAAAAACTTGTCAGCCAGGTGCTATTTTAGGTGTATTTATTTGTGATGAATTACAAGGCTGCCCTGTACTTTTGCAGTCAGACACAAAGGTACCGCAACTGTTAGTTTCTGCAATAAATTAGTACATCAGCAGATGGCATTGCAACCAAACAGGTCATTTGCTATTTTAGCTGCACACTCTCCTCCCTTGGAGGTATGTGCTGCATAGTGGATCCTTGTGCAGTACAACACAGCTTGCAAGAATCGAGTTGCAGTCTTGACAGGCATTTCCAAACAATTTAGTTATATATATTCCCCACCAAATCCTGCCTACTGGAATTTACTGTGAGACGTTTGTTTTAAAAAGAAATTCCAGACATTATTGTTCTCTTTGGTTTTTTACCCCTCTTTAGGGGATTTCTGCTGCATAGCTACAATGTCTGCATGGAGTAAACTTAGCCTTCATCTTGCACTGGGCCAGTGCTAAAAAGGAGTAATTTTTGCATGTACAGTCCTGTTTCACTGCTGGCCTTCGGGGGGGAAAAAAAAAAAAAAGTCCTTTCTGAAAATTAAAGAGGGAAGGAGCGAATAAAAAGTAACCACATAAAATGTTTCCTATTACTTAACAAATAGAAACATTCCATCTTCTGACTGTCTATGGCAATTTACAAGTCTGTGCCTCTGAATAAATAAAAGCAAAATAAGTAACCTAAATAAAAATCAACCTTTTATAAAAAGCACTTGTGAATATTGAATTGATAATCTATAGATGACTTGCCTTGAATAACTGGTTTATATGTATGCATATTCTTTAGACAAATAATACACAGATTTTGCACTACAGTTGAAAGATTGTCATAAAGGGTAATTCCCCTTCAAAAGAGAAGCAAAAGCGGTCTCTCAAAATAGACCCCCTAACAACTGACTGAACTCTACAAAAGATTGCAAGTCTTCCTCCTCACTTCTCTCCTGTTGCACCCTACTTAGTCAGTCTGCTTTAACTAGTAAAACTGTAAATTATTCTGCAATTATTTTGAATAGATAAAGGACTCTCCCAGTGTCAGGAGGGACTGAGACTGCCAGGTGTCACAAGGGTGAAGAAGGTCACCAAGGCAGGAGCCCTTGCAGGCACTGGGACCTCACTCAGCACTGAGGGCTGAGGGCAGGGAAGGCACTTCTGGATATGAACAGCAGAGTCCTCTGCTGTGCAAGCATCGGTTAATTTGGGCTTTGAAGACTACCTTGTTTATTCAGGTAAGCAGCCTAGAATTGACAGCTTAAACACATTAAGACTTAAATGCAACCTCTTCTGTCACACGAAAATTCTACAGCTGTGCTTGCTAGCAGTGCAGCAAAAACCCGTGCCTGGTGCTCATCTGTGCTCTATGGATACAATCAGTACACAGAGATAACCAGCAGGTCCCACCCACCCAAGCAAATACAGTAGCAAGCCCTAAGCATCAACAGCTAATGCATCCTTTGGTAAGGAAACTCCCACACCGAGAAGAAGGACGCAGTAGGAGCTGGCAAATGGTGCCACTCTGCCACAGCCTATTTATCCCTGAAAGAGGTTTTCATCTCTGCTCAAATGTATGTAGTCCAGACATTTAGCAGTGGGAGCGAAATACCAAGGGTTTCAAGCATCTGTTCCTTAGTTAATCTGGTATATGGCAAAATATCTGTGAACAACCCTATGGCTTCTGAAAAAGGGCAAGAACAGGCAGATGAATGGGAGATTTTCACACTTGATTGAAAAAAACCAAAGCACCCTCCCCTCCTTAATTTTCTGACCTAAACGCTGGTTAGGATATCCCAGCCAACAGGGCAAATCCTTGAATAGCAGGCTGGGAGAAAGCTGGCTGCTCCCTCTCCTGGAAAAGCCTAACAGAATCAGTCCTTCCAGCATCTCCTCAAACTGGCTTGTTGTGCACTAGTGACAGACATAGCCTGGTTGCTCTTTAGGGGAGTTTAACACCCTTCTACTGGCCTCTAAGGCAGCCCATCCCCTTAAAAGCATCGTTCCTTTAGAAGGAGTACAATTAAAACACTCAGTTAATCGGGAATGGGTTTGTCAGCAGTATCAATTGCACAGTTATGTAATAATATGTAGAGCCACATTTGGGTGTGCATTTCTTTGTATTCAGCTTGGATTAGTTGACCTTGAGGATTCAGAGATGGAATGCAAGGGTGGAGAGGCAGGAGGTTATTCCCTAACAAGCTGCTGAGGATGCAAGTAGCTTTACACACCACCACACAGAAGGATAATCCACAGTGTTTTAGGGACTTTCCCCTTCCCCAAATAGTAAGCAGGCCCCGCATGTAAAAATGCTATTCCTTTGGTGGCAAGGGATTTGCAAGCTAGTAATAAGGGATATTTAAATATTGGTTCCAGAAGATGAACATAAACATAATTTTATTGTACTTATGAGGCTAACAATTTAGGAAAGTGCTAGGAGCGTAAAATAGCACTGTTCAATCAATGTAATGGATTTATGTGAACAAGCCTATAAAAATTTGTGGTAAATCTTTTTTTACAGGCTTTGACAAGAATAGAGGGCAGATGTACCAATGGAACTGTAATCTAAATAGGTACCCTTGTTCATTTAGCTGTTACTATTTCTCATATGTGCCTCCATGACCCATTCTTTTTCCCTCCTTCGGAACTTGGAATATTCTATTACATCTGTCTAAAAAAATCAAACAGTGCAGACACTCTGCAGCTGCGTAACACCTTTCATTTGAAGATACTGAGAGCTCAGTTACTGTCCTGTGATGACAGTATTACTATATTATTTACAGATGAGCAAGCTGAGCAATCCCAAAGGCCAGATCCCTGTTCTGGAAAAGGGCAATATGATTCTAAGTTGCTACTACTGTACTCCACTGGGAGAGTGCTTGAGTACAACGGGGTAGTGGAAAGAGGCAAGCTGGCATTTTCATCTCAAGCTAATTGCAGCCTCACACATAAACTCAATTTAGTTTTTCCCAAGAGAATACTCTTTCCTGAACAGGATTGCTTGGCTTCCATTAATTTGTAGGTTGCTCAGTGTCCCATGCAATCTTTCCTGTCCCATTCTGACCCTCATCTCCAAAGTTGTGCTCAGCAGTGCAGTCACCCATCAGAGAGAATCTCCTACTCAGACACCCACTTGACAGAGGAAGCCTTAAGCATTCTGTGTTTATTTGCTTCTCACTGTGACAATATACACCCTGATTTAATGTAAAAATAAAGTAAGTTTTTTCAGGCAGCCCAGCTCTGAGCATCACAGGTTTTAAGTTGGTCCTCAAAAGCTTTGTGATACCCTGCAGTGTATTAGGATAACGTCTTAAAAACAAAATAAAGCTGAAAGAACAACATATGATCTAATTTTTTTTGAAAATAACATTATAGAATGACTACCCTGCTCTGTCCTCTCTTCTACTCTCTTTCATATCTTAAAAACTATCTTGGTTTGCTGGCAGGAAGTGTAATTCAGCTGAATTTAGACCTGCACGGGCTTGATCATATATCTAGCAACCAAAACTGTCTTCAGGGATGTTTGTCACATGCATGAAACCAAGAATCAGCAATCCTCTGCTAGATCTACATGTCAAACAAATTAAAACTATACAAACAACTTTAAAAGGACAATGCTGTCATGTTTAGCCTTGCACTGATTTTTTAGCCACCTGAAGCCTTAAAATTGGTACTAATTGCTGAGTCAGAACTGCAAAAGCAGTTGTATCCAATCCATCTGCTGCAGGGGAGAGAGAGAAGTTGGCCAGATTACTATGGGCAGGGCTGTCTTGATGTGACATCCAGATCACTTTTGTAGCAATACTACGATGTTACACCTGCAAAGTCAGCAGATGCCAGTAAGATTTGTAAACTGGAAAGTACTTAGAGGAAGTTGGATCTTCTCATAATAAATATTAATTTTAAAAAAGACCCATTATTTTCTGAAGTACCAAGTGCCTTCCATCTCAAAGTGTACTGTTCTTTTCCATTCTGTGCAGAGAAGATGGTGCTACAGTTGGCTGCTTCTGGAAGGAAACAATATAGTAAGTAACCCATTGGGATACAGGTGAAGGGTTTCTGGATAATGCATGCCTGCCTCATTGGAAGTAGGTTCCAGCAACACACTCTGTGCAACCTTCTGATCCCAGCTCAGGCGCAAAAACTAAAAGATCCAGCTTCCCTATGATGTGACACATTTATTAAATAGACATAAATATGATGTTTCTGATACACAGTTGTTGACAGGAAAGAACTGATGTCTGCAGGTATCAACTTCCCAGCGTTACGCCTCCCTCATCTGAAGCAGCTCTCCCACCATGACTGATAAACAGGATTCCTCCTCAAAAAAGGTTTTCTGCACATATTTGTTTGGTTCAAACCTAAAAAAGTATAGAGCACCTGGAAAACCTTCAGGGATTTCACAGACAGTGTTGGACCTCAGGCTTGTGGAATCTTCCTCCTCTTTAAAACACATCAAAAGAAAAGAAAAAAATAAACAACTACCAGTACACTGTGGACCTTATAATTAGCTTAAGCAGTAAAGTTCTGCTTCCCCTGAGGTGCATCATAATGTGTATTTAATGAAATCCTCCTTTTCCCTATATCCCTAGCTGTTTTATATATTATAAATTATGTATGAGCTTCTGTTTATATATGCCATCTTTTAGCTCCAAAATAAAGACCACTAATACAGCACTTGGAACACACCAGGATGCCTGCACTCCATCAATGTTTAAATGGGATACAACATGCCAACTGGTCATTTGCTCTCGTTGGCAGTGACGTATGGGAGGGAAATGCCCTGAGAGAGGAGAGAAGCATCCACCCATTGCTGTGAGCTCCTCCCACCCCTACATTGTACAGCCTTCACTTACTGGCACTGAAAAACAGATGGTGCCATCCATCTCGTTTTATGAGATGGGGAGATAAAATATTCAGCCTTGTATCACTATTTTTAGCATGAGCAAGGGATCTCAAAGAAATCAAGAGGGAAACGACAGTATCTATAGCTACTACCACCCTACAGTACTGCAGTTAAACAATCAATGATATATTCAGGGAGATATCATGTGTGTATGTTCCTTAATATGAAGATCAATAGATTTTACTCCAATCCAGCAGGTCTCAAGCAGTTTATCTCTTGGCTCTGTGCTTGAGCTCACACAGCTCGAGTTCTCTACATAAAGCATTTACTTCATACTTTAAAGAGGCATGAGCAGGGAAGTAGTGCATGGCTTCCAGAGCCCAATGGAATTTTCTGGTTGATTTGGATGAGCCACACACAAATAGCTGCAATTAAAAGAAAAATTGCTTGGCAGGTATAACCACACAGTTATATCTGGGATTGTTGATTGAATGGTACTAGCTTTATTGTGCTAGCAAAAACATATGTATTATCCTCTACACAGAAGACAAATAAAGATATTTGCTCTAAGATGAATTTCCAGTTTTAAATTATGAGATCCTAACTGCCTTAAGATTTGCTATCCTTACTTCCCTTTCCTCTGCCTGTCTGTCTTTCTGTAAACTACATTTTTTCCTTGTTTTGATTTAACCTATCCTGCTTCTGCTTGCTTCAAGTACTAACTTGTTTGCTGGGCAAGAAAGGAAGTCTTAAACAGACACAGCTTTACTACAATACTCCTTTTTGGGAAACAGGTTCATGCATATAATCCTAACCTATTAATAGTAAACTTGGGTAGCTTTGATAGAAAAAAAGGCACTTTTTTTTTTTTTTTTTTTCCCCCTTCCTTTGGGGTTGTTGTGATCACAAATACTGTCTACAAGTACCTTGGTTACACTAGGAACATCTGCCCTAATAAACCTGTTGCAAGAGCCCGCTTGATACCTGTGGCTTGTCCTAGTAAGAAAGGGGTTTTTTTATTTCAGGCTGAGCTCTACTCAAACTACACCAACACACACAGCTCAGTGGTAAGATGTGTCTAGAAATCCAGACTTTGGGTTTTTTCAGTCAACAGAAAACTTCACTTATGACTTTGGAGCCCATGAAGATTTGATGCTACAAGCTTAGACCTAAGAATTCGAAAATCCACCTGGGAGGGAGTGAGGAGCTTTGCCTGGAGAGGGGATGTAGTCATAGGTCCTCTCTGCTAACTTCTGTAGAAGCTAGGTTTTGTTTTGGAAAGAAAAACAATATTGTAATTCTATGTCAGAAAAGGTAACTTTCTCCAATTATATGCAGAGGAGAAACTAATGAAGTTTACTCCTCCAAATCTGCTGACAGATGCATGCTCACCATTGGTAGCTGAATGAAAGCAAAGTTGAACAAAAAGTAACCTCAGGAAAAGGAATTTGGGTTGTTCCACTGCTGCTGCTGAGAATCAAGCAGACTGTAACTGCTCTACTTTACTCTGCACAAATTGCTTCAGTATGCTTTCTAGTAGTCCCTTTGTTGGAGCTTCTGTGACTTTATTTCTGCTAGCCCAACAGGCTAACATATTAGCTATGGGAGCAACTGGAGCTATGCTACCTTTCCAAGGGATCGTATACTAAGAAAATTCTCCTCTATTTAAAGCAAAACAAAAATGAACGTGCACTTCAAAGGGCAAAAGAAAACCACAAAACAACCCTAGCAAATCTAAAGGCAGAAAGTAAATTTATGGGAGGGATGAGAGAATCCAGACAAGATGGCCAAATTAATTCATGTTCCTTAACACAGTGGGAAGACAACTGGACCAAAAGGTGGACCAAAATCATAGAATTGTAGAATGGTTTGGGCTAGAATGGACCTTGAAGATCATCTAGTTCCAGCACTCCTGCATGGGCAGGGACACCTCCTGCTAGACCAGGTTGCTCAGAGGCCCATCCAACCTGGTCTTGAACACCTCCAGGGACGGGGCATCCACAACCTCCCTGGGCAACCTGTTCCAGTGTTTCACCACCCTTGCAGTAAAGAATTTCTTCCTAATGTCTAACCTAAATCAATACTCTTCCGTTTTAAAACCATTACCCTTTGTCCTATCACTAAACGCCCTTATAAATAGTCCCTCCCCAGCTTTTCTGTAGCCCCTTCAGGTACTGGAAGGCCACTATAAGGTCTCCCCAGAGCCTTCTCTTCTCCAGGCTGAACAGCCCCAACTCTCTCAGCCTCTCTTCATCAGAGAGGTGCTCCAGCCCTCAGATCATCTTTGTGGCCCTTCTCTGGACTTGTTCAGGTCAGCTGAAAGACCCTGTAAAGAGGTAGAAAGTCCCTTTTAAGCACTGTATACACTTGGATCTCTCGTATTGCCTGATGGCTGCTGAAGTTTTGAAGCTGCATGTTGTAGCTTTTCTCACCTTAGTGTGACATTTCTACTATTTCTCAAACTAAGGAGTCTCCCTCTGGGAAAATTTTGGGACCCAAACTTGTTGCTTCAGAACAGAATTTCAAAATGTGTTGAGTTCTAGCTGAACTCTCCAAATGCAGAACAACCGGCTTCTGGTGTAATAACTGAGGATTTAACTGCATGTTCCCCTAGGTCCTGTTCTTAAACACTGGAAAGAAAACTCAGTTGAGTTAGACACAAAATTAACTCTCCCCCTCCTGGCTCTTATGTTCCACAGGCAAGTTGGCTAGGAGCTCCAGACTAAAGTGCTTAACCCTGACTTGTGATAACTTAACACCAGCAGCTTAAAGGCATTATGCCTTCAAGTTGGAAATAGCTGGGGGACAAGCTATTCTGGCATAAATCTATTCTCATTGGCAGTGTAAGCTAGCAGACTGAGCTGGGAACTAAGGTAAAGTACACATTCAATTCTGGTGGTTCTGCTCAGTGGGGGACACTGCAGGTGTATGACACTGGAACTCATCTGTCACTGTCCTCCCTCTTGGACTGTGAAACAGCCTGTCCAAGCCTACAGCTTATTTTTCTTCTTCAACCTTGCTGCTCTTCTTAAAATGTTACTATTGCAGCTTGTCAGATTTTCTTCAGCTTTATAGCAAGACCTGAAGGTATTGTGCTGAGAAATAACTGAAGGAAGGAGGAAATACTCTTTAGTGTAAAACATAAATGCTGCTCAACAGCTGGGTTTACGTTTCTGTTGTCAGTGGTAGCTGTTTTTCCTTAAGATGGCAATGGAAAAAAAAGATTAACATAATAATTGTTTTAAGGAATAAACACTGAGGCATTGTGTTCTACTAGCATTCAAATCAAACAGTGAGATTGCTCAGATCACAAATTTAGTCTCCCCAGACACACTGACCAATATAGCACACTGTCTGTGATGTACTTCCATGGCCCATGGTGTGCAAGGAGAGCGTTCCACTGAGAGACACTTTGTCCACACACAGCTCTGATGCTTCTTATTGGAAAGTCTCTACATACCGCTCCAGGCAGTAAGTACACTTATCCATTATTTCAATCTCCCAGTTTTGTGCAGCAGAAAACATCAATAGTTGTGCCAAGTCACTCACCCATAATGTGTAGGACCCACTGCGGCTCCCAGGAAAAGTCAGCATACTCTGATCTGAGACAGCAACAGATGCCAGGCCACTGCTCCTGGATGGTAGCCATTCAAAGTCACTCTCAGCCTGCTCAGTTTTGCTCTTCTGCTTCTTTATAATCTGCAAGGTAAGGGGATGGTGGGGTGGGAGGGGAGGAAAAAAAACCTGCTTGGAAAATACTGTCTGACCCACATGGAAAAAACCCTTCATTCACTCTGTCTCAAGGCAAACTCTCCAGGAAGGACACTTGAGTTTCCCTTTGCTTTTGCTCCAGTTCATGTGAGAATGATTCCAACACCCTGCATGTATTTCTTCTCCTCTGAAGTCTTACTGCTTGTAATTGCATAAACATTGAAACAATAAATCATTATCAATGCGTGTAGGAACATCAGAAGTGAATTACATAAACCAAGAAAGCTTTTCCTACACTAACACTTTAAAAATTAGCAGCATCTGACAAGTACTTTCTCAGACAAGAATGTTTGCAAAGAAACATAAAATACTAGTTATGAGAAGAATTTTAAAGACTCCCATGGCATCTAGACACATTTCTACTGAAAACAAAGAGGTCTTAGGTGTCTAGGCACTATTTCGGCTTCTTTTAAATCTACACTATCTTAAGAGAGACAATCATATAGACTACCTGTATCCCTACACTGACAGATTATGTCCTGCTACACTTCATTTCCGCAACTTTTCTGACTCAGATTTAAAATGCCTACAGAATATTGTTCTGTGGCATAAAAGATCTTGTTAGGCAGCTTTTGACAAAAGTGGTAGCAATTCAAGCTTGGCTGAGATAGGCTCTAGACTATCAATGACCCTATTAGCAGAATTAATCTTCTAACATCCCTATTAAAAAAGAAGGCAGATTATTTTCCATTGAGCTACTGCTCTTCTGGCTTTTCTTGCTAGCTTATAAACAACATGCTTCTTTTCCAGTGTGTGATCCATACACTGTTAAATGCCATATCCCAAAGGAACCAACTTAGCAGACTGGCTACTTTGCTCATGACGGGAGCTCAGCAGCACTCTCTTGCTGCTCGTCTTGCCTTTCTGGAGGCTATCCAGACAAACTCAAGGGCTATTTGCTCCCACTAGTCCTCTATTTTGGTGCTGTGTGAGTGCCAACTGCAAGCTTTGCAGGGAGAAGAATAAACTTTCTGGAAAAATCCACATAAATCTGACACACAGAGGGCTCTGTGTTGGTTTTTTTTTGGTGTCTCTCTCACAGCATCATTAACAGAATTCTATTTTAATGATCAATGTTTTCTCTGGATATGTTGCAGATGCAGGGTTCAGTAGAGTTGGTATGGTCAAGAACCACATCTCTTTATGGTGGAAAACTTTGTGCCTTTTGGGAAGTGAAGTACAGATGTAAAACTCCATTGAGCAAGGGCCTCTGCTTCCAGGCAAGTATATAATAGACCTGATAGAGGGGCATCTCTCAGCTCTGTGGGTGTAGGCAATCAGTGTAGGGACTGGATTAAGTTTATTTTTTAATTGATCTCTATGCCAGATATAGCTGATTAAGCCTGTACTGTGATAGTTGAAGTTGCAACTTGTAATTTGCTCTGTACTTTCTACATTGGTGTAATCCTTTTTGCTATTAGCAGAGTCAAAGCTCACCAGACTAAAGAATTGTGCTTTGGCTATTAAACAAGTCAGGGAAAAAAAAATCACGCCGTACCTTCTGCACTATGGTTGTAGCCAGCTCTTCTATGAGGTCTTCCTTGTGATCCTGCAAGTAACAAGCCTCGTTCTGCTTGTCCTGCATGGAAATGGATATCTGTAGTTGCTAAAATAACATAAAAACAGCCTTTCCACAGAAATGGCATAGATCGGGAAATGGGCAGTATGCCATCTTGGCACTGTGGGAAGAAATTACATGTGCTTACATTGCATGTCACCTTCTGAAATGCAACATGCTTCTGCCATACAAGTTGTAAAACCCACACCCACCTCTTTAGGTATGGCATAAGACAGTCACTACTTCTTTATGTTTTCTTTTATATCTATTTGGTTTTGTGCCACTATGTAATCGTTCTATTTAAGTCAATACATTTTTTTATTTGGAAAATGTTACCAGGCTGTCACTGTAGGTCTCTGCCTTAGAAATAGCTTCTTCCACTGCTTCCTCTGCAACACGTAAGGCCACAGCAAGGGTATCCATCATGCTGTGTCCTAGATGAAAAATAAGATAAAACCACCGTGTCCTTTATATATGTACATTTTGCATAACAAGCTCCAAAATTCAGACTCATACTCTGGATGTATATTCAAATCTTAGGTTGTTCATACCAAAGTGCATTTCCTCAATCCATACTTATGCACAGTAAAATAAGCACCTTAAGACAGAGAAATTGTAATATAAATATTAATTACAAGAAAACACTGTATATTTATGTTGTTTATGCTCAAATCCCGCAAAATAGCTAGCTGGAAATAATAGGAAAAAACTTGTAAACTTCCTATAAAAAACAACAGAATATAAGAAAGAGAATGAAAAAATATAGTAGCCTAGGAAAGGAAATGTGAGAAAAGTAAAAAAACTTGAACTTTAAGAAAATCA
This sequence comes from Apus apus, assembly GCF_020740795.1. Lineage (NCBI taxonomy): Eukaryota > Metazoa > Chordata > Aves > Apodiformes > Apodidae > Apus > Apus apus. The sequence goes on from NC_067283.1 coordinate 46,865,887, forward strand.
TACTAGAACAAGTGTGTATTTGCTGCTAACACTGAAGCAAAATATCCCAGCATGGTACACAAAACATTTTCAGTATCTCGCTAAAAGTTTCTGCTAAAAGATTGTTGGATTTGTGAACAAGACTTACCTGCACTCTTTGCTACTTCTCCAGTAATTCAAAGTGTAAGGACCATGTTTTAATCAAACAAGTTTTTAGCAGCATACCTTCTGTCTGTTGGTAGAATGTGGAGTCACTGCCACAAATGCTTCCTTCATTTTCAAAGCTTCCTTCAAAAAAACTTCCTTCTGCTCAAAAAAACAGATAGTAACACATGAAAAAGTCCCCATTAATAGCTGAGGCATTAGTAGATTAGAATATTCACTCAAGACACAGTGGCACCACACACAAAGAGGGATAACCAGAAACATCCTCCTACTTTTTGTATAAACCATGATCGCAGCAGCTTTTGTACAAAATATGACTGATTTTATACAAAAGACCTCTAATTAATTTTGGATGGAGAAAACTATTTGTACAGTAAAAGAGAGAGAGGGGAAGAAGCTATCAGGTATAAAACTTACCTGGTAGAAGTTAAGTACAGGGAATTTGCCTTGAACATGACATTTGGGGCTGAAATAGATTTTACATTTTAAAGGGCAATGCTGTATAAATAAGCCAAAACCCAGACACGTACACTAGTATTTATCTTCAAAGGGAACAAAAGGTTTACCTAACAGACACACCAAAAGTAGAAGAAAGCTAGCAATGACATTTAGACTCAAAGGTCTTCCTTAGAAAAGGTCTCACAGAGAGCACACACGCCACTTCAACTCATCATTAAAGTGTTCACACTTCATTTCAAGGACAAGTTCAGTGAGATTATGGCATAAGATTAAGGCGACATATGATATTAAAGTTCTGAAGGAATGGTTTTTAATTAATTTGTCCCGCTCCTGCTCTCATTGACACCAATATTCTTGTCTTCAACCATAGTTGTTCTCAACTGTTACAGAATTTTCTCTTGAAAAATGAATTTGATACAGAGAAACCAAAAATCTAATAAATCAGAATTTAATGCATAGATCTCTTTCTGCGATAAGCTTTTATGCCCATATTCGTAAGAAACACCTAAATTTTTCACTCAGTACTAGAGAGTCCACTTACCATCCTATATAATTTCAGAAAAAGGCAAAATAAAGACTACAGAAAAATTAAAGTTGCTGTAGAAATTTCAAAATCATTACATTAGGAAATACCCAATGAATCTAATGAAATTTCAACCACCTCAGGGTCATGGTTTGGGCCTAACACAACCACAGAGAACCAGCCACGTGGCTGCTCACTCAACTCCCACCCCCACACACACACACTGGGATGGGGAGGACAAAGGCCAAGTAGAAGCTCGTTGGTCGAGACAAGGACAAGGAGGGTTCACTCACCATTGACAGTCCTGGGCAAAACAGACTCAACTGGGAAAAATAATAATTTACCACTAATCAAATGCAGACAGGACACGGACAGCACAAAGAGCAGTGCTTACACACACTATCCCCATTCTGGGCCCAAATTACTGTGCTCCCAGTTTCTCTCCCTCCTTCCCCCCAGCAGCACAGGGGGACAAGGGGTGGGGTTTAGAGTCAGTTCACAGGCTGGTGGTTCCTGCTGCTCCTTCCTCCTCAGGAAGAAAGGTTCCTTACAGTCCTCTCCTTTTTCCCCATGGTGTTCCTCCCATGGGAGAGAGTCCTCCATGAACCTCTCCTTCATGAGTCCTTCCCATGAAGTCAGGAGCAAGACGCTCCGGTGCGGGCTTCCCACAGAGTCATGGGTTGCACTGGGAGCCGTCACCTCCCCTGGCGCTGGGTTCCTCATGGCTGCATGATCCTCCAGGACTGCAAGATCCCCCACGGCTGCATGATACAACTCCACTGGCAGCAAGTCCACATTTGTCCCACCTGGCACCTTCAGGGATTGTTCCACTACATTCCTCCTGAATGCAGGAGGACAGCCTGCCATGTCTCCATGGGCTGCAGGGAAACTTCTGCTTGGGCACCTTCTTCCCCTTTCTTCCTCACCAACCTCCGGATCTTCACCTCGGCACTGCTTTCACCTCTCCAGAACTGCTCTTTCTCCTGCTCTCTGCTCAAGTCTTATATCAGTTCTTTAATATGTTAATCGCAGATGCGCATCTACTGTCTTTCTAATTGCTTGGCCTTGGCCACCTGAGGGGGGAGCTTTCTGTAGCTTCTTACAGGATTCACCCCTGGGCCACTCCCCCACTACTGAAATCATGGCAGAACCAAACCAGCACATTCAGACAGCTTGGCAAATTTCGTAAACAATTTTAGAAATGTAACAAAATTAACAAATTTTTGAAATTTGCCAAAGTTACCAGTATGACACCAAACACAACCCATTTTATACCTCCAATCACACTTCTTACGGGGTGATGTATCATAACACCACAGTTGCAGGAGAATTGTGCCTCTTCATTTAAAAGGGTGATGCCAATACTTAATCTACATCTTTTAACCATTTGCAAACATCGATATAAAAATAAGATGTAGTCAGTTTCAGATCCTTAAGCATGTGAAACTGTAAGTGAGGACAAACTAAGTTTTGGTCAACTTGGATACCGATTGTACCCTGCGTCAACCAAACTTTTCTTCAAACACTACGGAAATGTGGACTAAGGCCAAAAGTTGAAAGCAAAATAATTTTCTCATTCATTGACTACTGAGAACCACGATAAATTTTTGAACATGTGCTAGAATACAACCTGCAATTTTCTTTACAGACTGAAGATAACAGCTCTTCTGTATCAGTGGCATAATTAAGATTAAACATTCTTTGAATACTTAAACAGCTCTTTAGATACTTCACTTCTTTTTTCTCTCCACTGAGGTCTTTCTTTAAGAAACAAAAGTCTTAAAATTAACTTTTTTGGTAACAATATTGGAATTTCCATTGTCACAGATTGTGTGTTAAAGTAGGTAAGCTAATGAGAAGTCAACAACAACTGTTCTTACCTACTACATCAGGACAAACTCCACTCTCCAGTCTATGCTTCCTGTATAAGTTCTTCAGGACTTTGGCACTTCCAAAACACTTAAAGCGGCTTTTGACATTATTATAGTACCAATCCAGAGACTGAGTCCTTAGGAGTCTAAAACAGAAAAATAAGCAACATATTTGGAGTGATTCTACAACCAATAAACCTAAACAGTTTACCATCCTTTTATGTAAAAAAAAGGATCTTCTGGAACCCAGAAAATAAACATATTAATTTCTGAATACTAGGATTGCACCTATAAATTAAAGCTGACTTCTGCAAAGGCTGCCAGGAAGGAGAAATATGTCTGAGACAGGGAACACAAATTAATTCTGTGTGTTTTCTTTCATGCTTGAGCCTAGTTTTTCCTCTGAACAGTAGCACAGTAGATTATTTTTAATTAATTTACTGCACTTACATTGCAGGAATCCAGGTATTTTTATAGGATGTGAAAACATTTAATATAAAACAATTTTTACTGTAGGCTGCAAAATAATTTCCCCTTTGTAATAATTATAAAAATCAGGGTCTTGGAACTAGAAGCCCTACAAAGTTAAATAAGATGTTCTTAACACCAAGGTTTTTGAAAAGAAGAGAATAAGGTGTCAATGTACAAATGCCTAAAAAAATGATGTTACTAGCAGGAGTGCTGGACTCGCAGCACTTCCAGACTTGAAGACATTCAGATAATTCCAGAGAAGTTGTGGATGCCCTCTCCCTGGAAGCCAAGTTGCCTGGGGCTTTGAGCAGCCTGGTCTAGTGGAAGGTGTCCTTGGCCATGCAGCGGGCGTCAGAACTAATTGATCTATAAGGTCCCTTCCAACCCAAACCATTCTGTGATTTAATTCTGGTTTTATACCTGGGGTCAGGAGTCAAAAACAAAATAAAATGAAAGCCCCACTGTAACCTTCAGATTTTCCTTTGGGGACTCTGGACTTTCCTTTATGAAGTCCATAGCAAGTGACAATCCATAATTTTTGTTTAACACAAACCATTTCGTAAGCAAATACAATCTCACCTATTGAGAGACTAGCAATGTAGTTTTTACTCAGCACTGAACCCCAGGAGATACTCAGTAACAAAGAAACACACTGAGCCTAGAGTTTCAACTGCATGCTTCCAGTCTAGCTCCAAAGTTTTAGTTTCAATATGCTGCTAAAAAGGAATATGCACTTCACATAAAGCATATAGTCCACTTCTCTGTCATCACTGAAAAGTGTTTAGTAGCAAACACCAGCAGTGGGAAATTAAAAATAAAAATCAATGAAGCATATAATAGTCAAACTGTGACCTCTTAAAGTTACATTAGTTGCTCTACCAAACACAACTGAAGAAAAATCACATAATGGAACAAAGGCATATTTCTTCTGTATGCTGTGTCAGCAATTAGATGGAGAGATGTTTACAGATAATGTAAGAATAGTAGCCCTTTACTAACTACTTGCACAGTAATATCCCAAGCATAACTATGACTCCCAGAAGGCTGATTAGTTCTGATATTCACTATTCCACCAATATCACTAATATGTGACAAAGGCAATAATCCTTCTTTTTCTGGAAAATGTACTTACACACGGTCCACAGATGACATCTGATGAAGCAAAAGACAGAGCATGAGCAAGGAGAAGCACGCCTAGGTCTGTCTGTGAAGTACAGAATTTCTGAATTCCTACAATAATAACAACAAGAAATCTTTTATGATGCCTGTTCAAATCCTGACCCACCTGGCCAGGGCTTGGCTGCTGGCACAGGGATGAATTTATGAATGGAGACAAATTTCTCTTCCAAACCTGCAATTCTTTGGCATTTTGAGATGTGCCTTCTCTGTGGGCAGGAACCATTTGTTCTTGTGGAAACTGCATCAGAAAGGAAAAAACACTATGTCTTCTGCCTGCTGAATTTGACTCAGTTTTGTCCACCGACTTTCTACAGGTGCTGGGAGTGTAGGATTTCAGTCAAGAGCACAGAGTCACAAATATTATGATGGGTAAAACCAAATCTGCATAACTGAGTTGGAAGTGGCTTAGTAGGAAGCACTGGACAGGAAGGATGCACTTCTGCCCAGGGAATACAGTGTTCTCCACACTGTTGTCAAAAAAAAGAATCATAGCATTATCTCTGTTGGTAGACTCACAGCACTGAGAGTCCTCCCATATACTGCTTTAGGGTTTTCAAAATCTCTGCCTTAACACGTTTACCAAGCTACCTCAGCTTCACTAGCTTAAAATCCTGAACTTGTTATCTTCTTGGAATCCAAACAGACCCAGTTCTTTATATTCCAACTGAGTGACAAGGTACCAAAAGCAGAAAGTCATCCATCTCACTGTATAAACCATATGAGTGAAGACAGTTATGAATGCTGACCTGGCAATCTGTGAAAAACAAGAGATGGGACCTACTGCAAGCCTGCTCCCCATGTTACCATGTTTTTCTGGGTCAAATCAATACTGTTTCTGTAAAAAGAGCAAGCTAACAGCACAAATTTTTTATTGAGGTGAGACACTGCTTTGCAACTAAGATAATACTAGAGAGATACTTTGTGTTTGTAATGATAACATTTTCTGCATTTGAACTTTGGAAGAGCCAAAAGGATAGGAGATTATAAATATCAAAGCAACAATAAAGAAGAGATGCTTGCCTCTTTGTACTAGCTAATCTGTTGTAACCACAAAGACTGGGTTTTATTTATTTTTAAATTTCCTCATTGCTGCAGGATTAACACTTTGGAAGTCATCTAATAATCTCGTGCTTTTCTCCTATGTGTTGGAGAGCTACCAACAACTCCAAATCTATGCCTCCGTCCTGCACACATTCTATAAAAGATTACAATGCCTCCTCTAAAGCTTTTCAGCCTCTTAGCTTTCAACTATGCCACAATGTCCCAGCTGATTCCTCCTGGGGAGAAAGGATTTGGAGAAGAGAGCAGTTCTCTTCTAGATACTAAAATAGAGAACCCCACTCAAAAGAGCAGTAAAAGCATTTTTTTCCTTATTTCATAAACCTTTAATGTTGAACTTATTTTAAAACTGTATTTTGCAAAAGCAGTCCGTGAGTCCAGACTAATGAGACTATGACAGCATTAAATTGTTAAAATTAAACACTTCCTTGTTATCTCTAATAGAAAATGAGCCAGTTCTCTCTGCAAAATGAAAGTACATACTGAAAGGATATTAATTGTATGCATTTTAAAGATGCAAGAATGGTTGAAGCCATTTCTCTCTCTTTTTGTGCCATAAAGGCTGTTATGTCTTAATTGCTAAAGAGCCTTATATGCTAAGGACATTATTTACCTTAATTGACATTGTCATAGAGCTGAGTTGCATTTTGATGCGCTTCTGGCAGAGGGGAACACTGTGATTTTAAAAATTCTGCCTTACCAGAAAGCGTGAAAGCCAGGCAGACACTTTTGGTTTAATAGCATTAAAAATTGAATGAGCATTATAAATACCCTGCAATTTTTTTTAGTGCAGCAATGTGTTTGCCTTAACCAAGTAGCACTGTAAGAGCAACCGATAAGCCCACTGAAGTCTTTACAAGTGATTTTCAGTTCATTTCTAGCCAGAAGCACCCCAATACTAAATTTTTAGCCTTCTCCTGCAGGAAAAAAGTACACCAGCTGTGCTGGGGAGTGGGGACATGAACCATCTCTCTCATTCTTAGTGATGATCACAAGATCATATGAAAAACGCCACTCATGCATGATGACAAATATTCACTACTCAATACAGAGGAGGTTATTTAGTGACTGATTTACCCCTTTGGGTTTTTTTTCTTCTAAAAAGTTGTGAGGTTTTACTTGGACTAAAGGCAATACGAAGCTTCTGCAATAAATTATCTCTAAAAGGTAGTACCAGCTTAATGTTCATGACCTCGATCTCTGCTGATAACACAAGGAAGCATTTTATCACAACATTTTTCCATTAACTTTGTGAGAAGTTTGCTCCCACAAGAAGAACCTGTCACCTACAAAAACTGGACTGCAGATCAGTAAGTCATGAGGTGCTCCTGGAAATCTGAACTTACATTATTTAAATGTCAGACAGAGTGAATATGTAATCCCTTGGAGTTTCCTCATTGTTGACTTGCACTGGGAACTGAAGATTCCTTTTCAGCTTTCCACTCCTACCTCAACACATCTCCCATGGCTTTGTGCCAACAACTGGGCCAGTAAACTCTTCTATACCCTCAATCTGACTCCAAAATCAGAGCCACAAACTTCACCTGCACATCAACAACTGTTTGTACAAATGTTACGCCAAACAATTCAGATTTCTGAGCTCACCTCCATGTATGTATTCTGAAATGTTAGACATGAGTTTCATGCCACCCTGCTGGAACCTCTTATGTTCACTTGAGGTAGAGGCATCCCCTGCCAGGTGAGCCTCTTGAGGCTGATTTTTCTCCTCTCATCTGTAACATTTGTCATCTTTCTACTGGAATTATGGAAATCATTCTGTAGGCTAAATTATACCTAATGCCTACCTGCAGTCCCACTGATTCTGTGGATGGTTTACAACATGCTAAGATATTGAAAATATGTCTATATATAGATGTCTATATATGTCTATATACCTCTAGGTATATAATGATAGTATAATAATCAGAGAGTTCTATTTTAAAATACAATTTTTATACTTCTTTTTGACAGGAAAAGGTGCTGCTTTGAACACTTGCTTAATATTTTTATGTATGTTAAACTCATTCCCAACACACCCCCTGCACCTCCCCTCCCCAGTAAGTCCAGCATCACCACTGCACTTACTAGTAGCAGATTTAAGAGGCTGGCTGCAATTTTCATTATAACCTCAATTTTTCAGGGTTTTATAATTTAGTTGTGAGATTTTTCTCATGATTCTTACTTAGCAAAATAGGAAATAATAAAAAGGACCTAGTGGCAGACCCTCTAAAGTAATCTCCATCACAGAAAAGGTCTTCATTGAGCAACTGCTTAGCATTTTCGAATGGGCATCAGCACTACTCAGCCCTGAAATAAAGACATTCAGCTGCAATTTCTCAGACAACTGATCAGCTAACAATGAATCAAGCTCCCTAGGAAAAAAACCACCAAAACAGTTGCTAAAAATAACTTTACTCTTGGGACCAAAAAAAAAAAAGGCAAAAAAAGTGCTCTAAAATTGTTAGATCATGCTTCTCCTGTTGTACTCAAGCCCTGGTGTAACACCCAGCCTCAGGTCACCTGAGATCCAGATTGGACAGTCGGCTAGATCCACTCAAGAAGGGAGCAGTTTTACAGTTCTTGGGCCTTTTAACTTTTGTGGATGTGACAATTTTTAAAAATTAAGTAATGGAAATTCAAAAAGCCAAGCAAAATAGAGGGCCATCCACAGATCAGAACTACTGCTCTGTGGGAGACTCCAAAATGGAACACAACCACATCAATCTGAAGAAATATTAGAAGTTTCAATTTTCAGTGGAAAAGCAACATTGCTGCTTAGTTTTCACTCTTTCAAAGCACTCCCACAGCCCCTTGGTCTGCCTGAAGGCTCAGTAATGAGTGAAGACATGGAAGGGCTGGGAGCCAGGGGAAGACTGGTGCTGAGCTATGCCAGAGCTAGGATATGGGTGGATAGAAGACCTCCAAAGCCAACCTGCTTCACCATGCAACTGGGCCAGAGGCAGAGGCGTGCTGCAGTTAGATATTCTTGTCTTTAACTATAATGTTGTCTTCCACCAGACAGACGACTGGGTGCTGTGGGACAGATATCCTTGAAGCCCTGCCCCTCCTGGCGAGCTGCATGTCCATCTCCCTCTGGCTGCACTGGCACCAGGTTACGCAGCCGTTCTCCGGGAAACTCCAGCTAATCCGGATTACGCTTCCTCGGGCACACCGTCTGTCACAGGCCCCCCGAGATGGGCCCGCTTTTCATACTGGCCTCACACAGAAAATTAAGCTCGAGGCTCTTGTTTCCATTTTTCAGGCACTGAGTGGCCTCAGCCTGGTGCCCACAGAAACAATTAAGATTTAGCCTGTCACTTCTTATTTATTCCATTTTAGAGTACAATTGCTTCAAACTCGGCATCCTGAAATCTTCTTTCTCTACCAATAGCAATATATGCTTTTTCCCTTGGGCTGATGTTTTAGAGCATGTAATGTACTGCTCTTTATAAATTGTTGAATTCAAGTGTTTCAGTTCCTTCCAGTTTCAGTGAAATCAAACATACCTCCGGGTTCAAGAATGCAACTTCACCTTCATTCCCTTCAGGATTAATCATTACTGTAGTACAAAGACACTGCACACGAATATCCTGCCAATGCTCAGTTTGCTAAGAAACAGACTTAAAAAAAAATAAATTGAAAAAGTTCAGCCCCCTGAAGCACTGAGCAGGAACTTCTGCACATCATCCTTTGGCTGAGCCCATGTACTTTCTAGATGGGCCTTATATTTTCCTGATTGTTTTGCACATATACCCTGCCTGTGAAAGGCAGTTGTTCATGCTTCAATAACAACAGCTCCTAAACATTTAGCCCAAAAGGCCACTGTTAACCCTTTGTGACACTTCCTTCCCATGCTTTATGTTGAAATCCTCCTTATTTTCCTTTAATAACATTCTGAAGATCACCCAGCACTTAAGAAGTGCCACTCCAAAAAATGCCTTCTGTTCATTATCCACAGCTGAGGGCTGTGTCTGGATTCTGCTGAGACACACGAAAACACGGCACACTGCCCCTTGCAGGAGTGACATAGGGAAGGCTGCAGCAGTGCATGCTGAATGCTACGTTCAGCCAACAGCAAAATCCAAGCTAGAGCAGAGGAGAGATCGTCTCAAGTCAAAGCATCTACCCGAAATGAAAACTGTCCCAGCTGGTTTTTCCCACCAGTGGAACAAAATAACTGTCCTTGTCCCTCACAGTGAAATTGTGACTTCCTGGTGTCAGTACATTTGTTATTCAGGGAGCTCAACTTACAGTAGTGTACTATACAGGGCATTTCCTTAAAATACAGATCATCTCAACAATCCTCTGAGAAATTCACCACCCTAGTTTTGGCTTTTAAATTCCAACATGGAGCAGCACACAAGAAATAATAAACTAAGGTTAGCCCAGAGGAAAAAAGGAATTAATTTATTTTTTTCCCAAAAGACAGCTGTATGAGCAACCCTCAAACTTGCTAACTCTCCTTTTAAGCCAGCAGTGAAGAATTTACATGTGGGAGGAAGACATAATAGGTTTTATAAAGAAAAGCTAGATATACATTCTGAAAGGAAGAAAGAACAAAACTTTTAAGAAATTAACCTAATCCTGATTATTGAGTGAAGTGCTGAAGCACCTACCACCTGGACCCTTTAAACCAAGCCTTGGTGACTTCCAAAGGGAAACACCAAGGATTGCTCACTGCAGCACATGCCAAAGTGCAGGAATCACTTGCTGTATTATGCAGAAGATCACAGTGAGTGACTGCTGGCTTATAAAAGCCCATGAGTTCAAATAAAAGGTTCACCTAGCCTCTTATTCTGTCTCTGGCCATCAGCTGATGTGAGGGAAAAGATGCAGAGAGATGACAGGAAAGATCCCAGCTAAATAAATAAATTTGGCTACACTTAATCTAAATCTATTCATACTTTTGGCCTCTTCAAAGCTCTCTGATGATAGAGGCCCCAGCTACATGCCACACAGATGCATTTGTAATCCATACTTCTAGCAGTCACTTGATAATATAATCTACAGTAAGATAAACCATGAGATGGCTGATCTTTAAACATATAATTTCATTATTGGAAATAATCAGTATGTAAGAAATCAGGAGTAAAACATCTGCCTCTAACAGCGTTTTTGAAAACAAGAAAGGAAAAGGTACAGGTGTCTTTCTCAAGGAAATCTTCTCCTATGAAAAGGTTCAGGCTAAAAGAGTCTTCTGGCTCAACTCAGCCACAAAGTCATCATGCTGGTTTGTGAACGAAGCCTGAGAGTGCAGTTTTGGTGACCATTTTCAGGGCTGTTCCTCATAGAGGATAAGCTTCCAGGAGCAGGTGAGGAAAAACTATACTCTGTATAACTAGAGTAATGGTTTGATCCTCCAGTAAGAAAACTCAAATAGGAGTAAAATGTGTCAGCATTTAACTGAGCTATTTTGCCCTTTATTTTCCCTGCAAGGCTGTATGTCAAGGAAGCTCTGGCTCACAAATGAATGCATATCTGGCTTATTAACCTGACCTGCTGTCCTCAGGAAGCATGTTGTGTTTTAGGGTAACTCAAGTGAAAATATGGATTCTGCAGCAGTTATAAAAGTCATATCTTTTAAAAGGAGGTTTTCAAACCCAGTGCTCCACTGTAATTTAGCTGACTGTAAATACCAGGGGTGAAATCACAACTGTGGAGAGTTAATAACAGTTAAAGCAATGACCTAAGAAGGGGCAAGCATCTACAAGCTGTGAAAGATGTGAGAAGCCATAACCAAATCACCTCCTCACGGCATCTCAGTAAGAGCTAATAAGCTTTCACCATCGCAACATGTTTATAAGGATTTTGGCCATATCTTATGGGCAATATTCTTTCTCCATTTTTGCTTTGCAAGGACAGCATCAATGACTGATGCTTATTTATTCAGAGATGACTACTGAACCTAGAAGTTCAAAAGGCTGCAATGAAGGGGAGCTTGCAGAGACCTTGCAGTACAGGTTACTGCTGCTTTCAAACCACTTTGGCAGAGCCTTAGGCAATTGGATCACATAGATGTTCCCCTTCCCCCACACATGATGAGCAACACCTAGATCACTCCCAGCAGATAGACAACTAGTGTCTTCTTAATGACTTCTGATGCTGCAGAACACCTCCAGCCACCCACTCCAGTGTTTTTCTATCCTAATGTTGAAAGATTTTCTTAACATTAAAGCAAAATTTCCCTTCTTTCTATTTAAACAAGACAGTTTATGATGTTTGCTCTTTTCCTTTTTTTTCCCCCCCTTCTTTCCTTTTTATCCCCCTTAAGGTTAAAGAATCCTGTTTAATCCCAGATCATGTTTTCTAGCTAATTGATCAGTTTTGTCCTGGGACAAGGGAAAAAAGACCCAAGTGGTCCACATCTTTGTTTAAATACACATCCCAGAACTGATGAACTGGGGCCTTCCCAGTACTCTTTCAAGAAAGCTAAATGTAAGTGTTGGGATGTGACTTAACAACAGCACAGACCCTATGGGTGAGACCCTATGGATGAGACCCTACTGAAAGCACCAGCTATGCCATGGTGATATTGAATGAGAGCTATACAACACTCTGGGTCACGGGTCTGTCAACGCCTTGCTGAGACTTTCAGCACAGAAACTGGCAGCTTTTCAAGAAGAGAGATCCTGCTGAACTAAATGAAAGGTATTTTCACTCTACCTTTTCTTTAAACAGACAAATATGTGGATGTCACTTGCAGAAATTAGGTTGAAAGTGCTGGCAGATACACCAATGGGCTAAAATATTGGGCTAAAATGTCACTTTTGTGAGAGATATCCAGACACTAAGCTGTTACACCTTCTCATCAACCAGCAAATAGCTCTCTTGGATAAGAAAACTATGAAGCCTGCCAGTCATAAGGAGCCTTATGGTCATATCTGTACCACTTCCACCCCACCTGCACGAAAAGCCCATGTCTCTTCATTTTGTGCTCGCTTTCCTTTCTAGGTTGGTGTGTAACATGCCTCAATTGTTAATGCAGCCACTGTGGGTCATTCAGTGGCCAAAAACCATCTGTAATCCTCATCTCAGTGGTGTAAATGGAGCCCAAGAAGTTGTCACCTTTTGTTTTCAGCCCTTCTAGGTGCTTCATTCAATGCCTGGAAATCACTTCCTCAGCACACTGCCAAGTATTTTCCTCTTAAGACTTCATTAAAATGCTTATCTTTATACAGCAGATTAATACTACCTGTCAACCCAGATGAAAATTCAATAAGCAGCCATTGGAAATTTGAAACCAAATCAAAACAAGTCCAAATCCAAATGTCTTTTAAAACCTGGAGCACTCAAGATATTGCTGAAATGGAATATTCTACATGTTCACTTCAAAGGGCTTTTAATGAGGATATATAAATTACAAGATACATGAATGTACATTTGTATATGATCTATAGGATTTACTTTATGATGGAGAATCATAAATACAGAAATAAAAATATCACCTCTTAAACAAATATTTCCCCCTTAAGCAAAAGGAAATACTTCACTATATCTCAACCTCTTTTGCCCCAGAAGTTCCGTTTGATGTAGGATTTTGTGGGGCTTCCTTTTATCTTAATTTGCAGTATAATACATTTTCAGTATCCTAATATTTTTGAAAGGAAAGAAATTCCATAACCTGGTCATCTGGTACAAGATAGTTTTTCAGGCAAATTGTAAGCATTATTTGATACTGCATCATTAGTCAATTTATGACACTCACATGCCCACAACATGCTAAAGCAAAATAGAAATAAACACAAATCAAAGCAAGTTATTATAGCTACACTGAACACAGATATACTGTATTTTACTGTTGTATTTGTTTCTACTTGTTACAATATATTAATGTAAATTTTATTTGAGATTTCTGAAAGAAGACAGGCAAAAAAGAACAAGAATTCAAACTGACAGTACCTCAAAAATTAATACATGTGGCTGTTTTTCTTAAGAAATAACATCAGCAAGAGAGATTTGTGAGTTGTCAATTGGAGAGGCATTTTTTTCCTGCTGTTGTATTCCTATGAATTTATCCTTTACACCTACCTACTGAAGTGAGAGAAAATTCATAAAGAAACCCCATGTAAATAAACTTCAGAATGCCAAGAGCAAGATTAAAACACTAAGGAATATCTGGTCATTCAACTTTGCATTCAAGTTAATGAAACAAAAGTATTTTCAGTCAAAATACAAGTGAATATAAATGGCTCTGAATAAATGCACCCTTCACCCATGAGAAATGTTTTCCAATACCACAGAAGGTATCAAATGAAACAACAGAACATAAAGCCATTTTTGTTAGTTATTCAAATTACCTAAGTGAAGGCTTTTCTCTCTGCAAACTTCATCTTTAACTCACAGATGCTTGAAAAACAGATGAAAAGCAAAAAAAGCGAGGTGGATGAAACATAACAATTTTCAGAAAATAGATACAAACTCCATTCCATCAGAAAAAAACACCGGAGGATAAACCATGCAAATTAATTCTGTGATCCTGATTAGAAAAATACGCAGGGCTTTTAATATAGAGCTCAAGAAGACCAAAAAGACAACAATCCTCCACTTTGTCTGTTTCCGTTCTTGTATCAGGAGAAAGCTGTGAACAAACAACTGTGAAATGCCAGTGAAGATGAGAAGAATCATCACCACTTAGAATCAAAGAGAAAGTTGGGCTCATTTTAAGATTATTTAAGAAGAAAGGGAAAAATAAACGCCCTAAAAATTCAAACAAGCGCAAACCCTTAAAACGTGGCTGGGGAGCGAAGGGATGCGATTTCAGTTCCCATCTTTTGTACTGGTTATCTCACCTCATGAGCCCAGCTCCCGCTGAAGCAGGCTGCACTGCTGCTTTCTGGGAACTGCGCACACAGCTGCTCCACCACCCCCTTTCTGAGATGACACGTGTTCATGGCTTTGCGACTCCACGAGCCACAGAACAGCTTAAGAAACACACTGCTGAGCTGGAAGCACTGCAGTGTTATCCAGCATCAGGATGACACCTCCTGATCCAAGTCCCATGCAGGTCCCTAACTGGGAGGTGTAAGGAATGTATTTCCTTGCCACCCACCCACTCAACGTGGTAGGAGGAGGAGTGAGATGAAGCAATGCTGCACTGCTCAGACAGCAAACTACCTGGATATGGTTTAGCTGTTCATCCAGCAGTTAAGGCAAGGAGACTTCCTTGAATTATAGTGGAAAACGGGCAAGATGGGGAATAGCTGGTCAGCCCAGAAGGTCAGCTCAGCTAACAACAGCACTTCAGCTCTTCCCACCATGGACCAAGAGCAAATAAAGACTGAGCAAGGGTATCTGATGCTGTGCAATGACACTCTCAACTGCTGTGTGCCAGTGAGCATCCTAAGCACAGTGTGTGCTTCCTAAGTTCCTTACCATTCTATTTCTGCTTTTGCAGAAAATGAGCCTTACAGGAGTTGTGCTATTTGTGAGTGGAGCTCTCTTCGATCAAGCTTTTAAAATACTGGGCATGCATCCCCCCTCCCCCCCCCCCCTTTTTTTTTAATAGTTTGTTTTTTCAAACCAACTTCATAGTCACTATATTCAAAATGGTTAGGTTTTCCCTGTTGCACAGAAAATATTTTTAGTTGGAAGCTTTGTGCAAGCTGTCCAGCAGTCTGACAAAAGCTAAATTCCAGCTTACGGCTGAAAACCGTAGGAAAAATTCCAAAGCCTTTACAAATTATACAAATGAAACTTTAATCCCAGCTGGCCTCAGTAACAGTGGCTCTACATCTGGGCACACACAAATGTATTTTTATATGGATTTTCAGCTACTTTGAATAACAAAAAATAATAATTGAAAAGCTCTTATTTTTTTTTTGTAAATTCTCGTATCATAATAATAAAAACCAAACAGTCCTGCAAGCACAGGTCAGCCAGCCTGTCAGAGAAACAAAGCTGTTTCTCAAAACCAGTCCTGCACAGAGCTCTTTGATAAAACTGATCTGCTGTCCAGAGGAGGATTCACTTCCCTAACAAACAGAAAGCTTCACAGCCATGCAATCCTCCTGCCTTCTCCAGGGTAAGCTTACTCTCATCTGCACAAGACCAAGGGTATCCTCATAGGGCCACACACTTGTCACAAGATACAAGCGTATGTATCAGTAAGTTTGATCAAGAGCAATCAAGAAAAATGGCGGGAACTAGAAGAAGCCATGAACAGGAGTGGTGAAAAGAGCTGCAAAGCCACCTGATCACGCCCACAGAGACGATAGTGTGCAATGGGTCTTTGAGTCCCTTAGTGGCAGCTTTCAACTGCTGGCCGTGAGTGGAGTCCAAACGTCACAGCCTTTCTCAGCTATGTTCACAATGCTCATTTGAGACGAGACCCTAATTCACTCACAGAAGAAACACATGCTGAGGATTTTCAAGTTCCCATTAAACTGAAAATCTGCTAGACAGGGGGATGGATGTTACTTGACTGAGCTGTCTCTTCCTGCTTTAGTTGCATGAGGTATGACTACCACAGCTTTTCATGTTTGGTCACGTAAAACTTACAAAGGCAATTATCTAAGAATAAGGAAATCAAGTTCTATTTCACATTTTTCCAACTGCTGCTTGAGCTCTAAGTGAACGAAGGGGTTTCCTGCAGACCCTCTGTGTACAAACACTCATATCTTCAACTGACAGCAGCAGAGAAGGTCCCACTGCACCAACAGGAGGCATCTTTACTCAGGCATCTCTGTTATGGGTGGTGACCACAGAGAGAGAGACAGAGCCAACAGAAGCTATTTGTCATTTCTGAGACATCACGTGCTCTCACCCCCTAGCGAAGGGAAGGGAATGTAGGTCTCCTCTCCAGCAGAACTCCTCCCATAATGAAGAGAAACTTGACAGCACTTTGGGGAAGCAATCCTAGCTACCAGCATTTCCTGCTGAGCTGGCAGGTTGTACTGGGAACTGCTGGCTGTTAATACAGCTCATGGTGCAGGCTGCCAAAGGAATGCTGAGCCTGTGTGGATTGGAGACAGCGGTGGGGGTGTGTGTGTGTCTGATTACTCTTCTGTACATCTAAGGATGCCTTAAAGAACAAATTAAAATGTTGTTATCTCTGCGTGTGTCCAGTACTTTTGTCAGAGGGCTGCAGATAACTCTCATGCTGCCCCTGCCACTTTTTCTTGCCATTTTTTTCCTCCATTCTTTGTTTTCCTTAGGCAAACATGAAGGTGGGATAAATTACTAGCTTGCATTGCTGAAGACAAATTTGCAGAGTACTGGGGCAGGTAGGCAAAAGGCAGTGAGTGCATTAAGAATGTCCTCAGTCTATGTGCTGCTCCATTAATGTTCTGACTTTCTCTTAGGAGGTCAGGCAACAGCAAATCACCAGTCCTTGTCCAGCAGATCCAGGGATATGGAAAGGACTATTACACATAATGCTAAAATATTAACACACAGCCTCTGCAATTCTGTATTTGTCCTGTTACAAAGACAGTGCAAGTGCTAAAATAATTTCCATTCCATACATAGCCAGGGGAAAACCAGTTAGTGACAATTTTTAAGGGTGGTGTTATGGATAATGCAAAAATATTTTCAATTAAATTAAAAGTTGTTTTAGACTCTGAAAAACATATAAACAAAAATAATATAATTGAGTCACAGAACAGATCAGTCTCCAGATTACTCAGATGGAGACATTAAATCTGGTAATTGTGTAACAGAAAGTGGAATGATAGAAACAAGTACATCTTTTGTGAAAAAAAAAAACGTATAGTGACCACTCAAGGGTGGTTACCCTCAACTTTTATTTCAGTTGTGATGAACCTTCATTAAAAAAATACTCTTTCTCATTTTCTTTAGCAGTACATTTTTAAATAGGAGCAGAGACGCCAGGAGTAGAAATACCAGGAAGGAAGGAAACCAAACAAAAATCAGAAAAAAAAATAGTATCTGACTTGAATGTCAAGATGGAAAAAAAAATAATTTTTCTCTCCCGTTCCCCAGAAGCAGGAGGTTGTACCAATATAAACATTAAGAGTTTTTACTTACTTTCAGCATATTAAGGAAAATAAAAAAGGACCTGCATTAATGGACATTTGACTCCTAGGATTAATCACACCCTGAATAATGACATGCTAGTACTGTTGCTTTAAAATATTTGAGTTTTATACATCTAATCCATCTACAATATTAGTTAAATAAGACAGCCTGAGATGATAATGCTAAATACTCTGCAAGTATACCTAGAACAAAATCACAGGTAGAGAAAAGAGATTTTCCAGAAAACGCCTAGGAAGAGTTAAAATCAAGAACTTATTTAATAAATAATAACAATTATTTTTCAGATCAGAGCCAACTTCCAAATCCTGTGATACAATCCATGATCCAGCTCCTATTTTTTTCAAAGATTAATTCTTTAAGGGACTAAGTGCCATAATTCTATAGTAGGTGAAGCAGCTAATAAAACTATTTTACATCTATCCTATTTCATGCTTCATTTATCTATGGATTTTTACTACACTTTACAATAAGTATATACCATGTTTAACAGTTATTTAGAATTTACTAGCTCATTGACAATAATGCCATTATCCTAGAGCAACTAAGACCTCAACAGGTAAATAAATGGTCAAATATCCTTTAAATCCATTTTACAGGTGAAATACTGAGGCACTAAAAGACTCTGGAAATCTAGGATGTTGAGAAAATAAACTCTGTATCTTGACTCTAAAGACCGTGTTTTTAACTCACACTGACCCCTCTCCCCTTACGAGGCATTAAACATTTATCTTAAAGCTCTGTTTTCATATCTGCAATTTACTAAATATTTTAGATTAAGTACTTGTGTCAAAGAGAAAAGGAACTCAAAAACTTTATGCATGAAAAACTGTGAGTGAGATCAAAGGGTCGAATAAGGCAGTGTGAAATGCATGCAAATCTGCTAGACAAGCAGCATATCTGAAGATGGAAACAGCCTGTAGCCAAGGGTTTGGAGATTGTTTTGTTAAGATATATGGCAAGAATTAGAAATGGCTGAATACATGACGACAGATGCACAATCTTGAAAAGCGATCATCTGCACTAAGCCTATTTACCACTGCTTTTACTACAACAGCTACACTGCTTTGCTCAGAAATGTATCAGAGAAAATAAGACATCCACATTTTACAGCCAAAGAGCCACCAACACATACCATATATCTCAGCCAGCTCCTGCTGTACAAATCCTTCATGCAAGCCTGCACTCCCTGTGGCCTCAACACTGGCTTTATTCTCAGAGGATCTGGGATGACACAGAAACCTACGTGCCCACATCTATGTGCTTCTTCACAGTTTCTCAGGTTGCCTTATTCAGAAGAGACTATGATTGTTCAAGACTGTAATTATTGCGACATCTTTTGGAAATATTTTTGGCCAGTATGATAAAAAATGCTCTGTATTTACTGAGGCATCACAGTAGCAGGAGTCAGGTCAGCCTAACTGAATGCTTTTACTTATATTCCCTGTGTCTTATGAACAATATAATCACTCCATGTTTGAGCTCACTGAAAGCTATCAAAACCTAGACTAACTGAAAGCTCCAGAAAGTAGCAGATTGCAGAAGAAACAAGAATTGCTTCTTCCCCTCAGATCCAGTGCCACCTCTGAATCCATCTGTAGCGTGTTACTTTGGTTGAAAGCTTCGTAAAAGTCTTCATTCCTATTAGAAAATAATACACGCACAAATTGCTTCATACCCTTGACAACCAAATTGCATCCTCCGCTGTAACCCTAAAAACACACTCAGAAAATTAATCTCAGGGCTCCAATTTAACCTTGATATGAACATGTAAATTCAGAACAAATCAGCCACGGTAAGCCACTGGTCAATACTTGGGGATATGAGGATAGCAAGGCCACCATGAAAAAGCAAGTGATGGCACAGACACTGTCCTATTGAGCCACACAGAAAGGGACTGGAATATCCACCTCCGCTCTAAATAGTCAAACTTTTCAAGACACTCATATCTACAAGCCATAGGGAGGGAGCATACAGCCACACAGGACACATGTGCATTTGTTGTACAGCACCCTGGGATTGTAGTAGATTTCTATACACTGCTTTGAAGCTACAGAAGTCTCACACTCAAGACTCTTCTGTTTGCCAAGCCAAACTACCACAGCCATTATCACAACATTTAATTTATGTCCAAACTACCCATCACTCAGGGTCTGCACTTACTGGTCACTCGGCAGAGTGAGGAAACTTAAATGGTAGAGGACCATGTTTCTTCATGGAGAAGCTCATTTCTGTTAACCAGACCTCTGATAGGAAGGGAGCAGTATGTTCCTGCCTTTGGAATTGAGTCATGTCAGTAGGAGGACAGGGAGAATGAAGAGAATATTGAAAGCTTTTTTCAACATTAAGTCTTCAAACACATCATAACCAAACTTGTACAGATGCCAGCCACTCCTTTTGGCAGCCTGCATGATGCCTTGTCGTATTCTACAGCCGATTTGTTGACTCTAATAAGCAATTTGGGAATATAGTAAGAAGAAAAGAGAAATAAAAAATTGAGCGCACAGTGCCAGTTACTATAGTGGGACACACATTCTTTCATTATTACTTTTTTTAATGTAGCTGATCATAGGTTGCATCCAGCTGTTTCTTCAAAAGCAACCACGGGTGTGAGTAGCTCCGTATTTATTTCAAGCTGGTTGGGTAAATACTTGGTTTCTTTTCTATGTAAATATCACTTGTGATATCCTGGGTAGATTCCAACATGCAGCCAAGCAGATGAAATGAGATGTCAAGGAACACTTTTTTTTTTCCCCCAATTTTTTTTTTCTTACTATCACTTATACTTTATGTTTCAACTTAATAGCAACAACAATCTGGGCCTCTCCAAATTCTTCAGTCTTAAAAAAACCTGGGAGGACACTACAATGCATAAGCCAGCTATTCAGTGTGGGTTAAAACACAGATCAATTCAAAGTTCAGCAACTTTCAGGATATTCAGTTTGCTCATCTAAACCTTCTAATATTCTAGGATTTTCACCTTTTTTTTCTAGTAAGAAATGAAATAAACTGTTCTTGTCAACACACTAAGGAACCATAAAGGATCCTTACACAGCCACTATATTCTCTCACATGAACCACATTTATGCTACTACATTCTTGGACATGAACAACCAAAGTGCTTACATCAAATATCCCTAAGATCCCATGGAATTTGACAGGTTTATTTTTTTAAGGTAAGAAAATAAAAGGCAAAAGAAAAGCAACTATGATTACTAAGCAAAGAAAAGACAAGGTCCCCTTCAGAGATCTTTAGACACAAAGTCCCAGCAGTAGATGTCATCTTTTCAGGGTTTGCCGTACAATATCCATAAGCCTTTTCTTTGCAAACAGATCTTTGGGGCCCTTGTGTCCAACTTCTTCTACTTGGAGAAATAAATTTTTCTCACAGCCAGTGAACTGATAGTTCATCACCTCTTTTCAGCCATATAGCTGCATGCTGGGACCTACACTGCCTGCAAACGATCTGTTTTTGGTTGAAAGGGAAGAAACAAAGCCATCTAAGGTCCTCAGCTGGCTTTTACTTAAATGAAATGAACTTACAGCCTGCAGCTATGACTCTTGCTTGAGGTCTTCCCCAAGCCCTGCCTGTCTGGGAACAGGCAGCATTTCACTGCAGGAGTAGCAGCCTGCTCCATGACCTCCTCCGACGCCATGGATGCTCCTGCCTCTCTCTGAATTTTCAGGTGCAAGAACTGGGTACTGCTTCCTTCTGAGCTATGACTACAGAGTCATGGTATCAAGAAGCAGCCTCCTTTCTCCTGTATGCATCACAGGTAGCACATGCCTCATGTGAGATAAGGCAAAAGGAAGTCTTAGTCTTAATTGAATCATAGAATGGTTTGGGTTGGAAGGGACCTTAAAGATCATCTACTTCAACCCGCCCTGCAATTTTCTTTCAGATGCTTTTGAAGAGCATTTTGCAACCTCTGTTCCCTTTACAGATGATGGGAGCATGTTGGGTGGCAATCGCAGAAATGTTAATCAATGCATCTGAAAGAGATGGATAAAGCACTTTGGTATGAACACACAACTTGAAGGAGTTTCTGATCAACTTCACTATGGTCAATACTGATATCTACACCTTCCCCAATGTCCTTTGACCCTTCCTCCTTGCCATCTTCACTGTCTAATGCCACACTACTCTGAGACACACAAAAATAAAAAAAGAACAACTCCTCCTGCTTCCACCACTGCCTTTCCTCTTCTATCAAACTCATGGGTTTTGTTTTTGGTGGCTGAGTATGGAGCACACAGTAGCTACAAGACACCCATCCCTGCTGGAGCAATTTTTCATCATTCTTTTCTCAACAAAAGCAGGTATATCTCAAACAGCTGCCTTTAACAGAAAAAGAAAGAGAGCTGAAAACTTAGAATCATAAAAGTATGCTGAGTTGGAAGGGACCCATCAGGATCATCGAGTCCAACTCCTGTCCCTGTGTAGGGCACCCCAAGAATCACACCATATGCTTGAGAGTATCATCCAAATGTTTCTTGAAGTCAGGCAGGCTTGGCACTGGGGAGCTCCCCACTTCCCTGGGGAGCTTGTTTCAGTGCTCAACCACCCTCAAGGTGAAAAACCTTTTCCTGATATCCAACCTAAACATTCCCTGATTCAGCTTCTTGCCATTTCCCCGAGTTCTGCCATTGGACACAGGAGTGAAGAGGTCAGTACTTGCCCCATCTCTGACCATCCACTGACCACTGCAGTTGCTCCTCTTGGGCCAGCTCACAAATTTTTGGCATGCCCAGCAGGTGACTGGCAATGGCTGGCTGCCAGTCATCAGATGAACTGTCTAAATAGGCAGGCTGCCCGTTCTGGCCATCAAGTCTAGACTCGAGTCCCAGTATAGCCAGCAGCTCTTACTGAGTCTGCCAATCAACACATTATGAACACAGCAAGAACTGTGGTCTTGTAGTGGGTACAAGAGAGGGAGCACAGGGCAATATTGAAGGTATAAACATAGGGAAGAGAGACAGACACAACCCTAACTGGCTTGCTTTTGCTTTTTGTGCATCCCTGTTCTAAAAGATTTAGGGCAAACCAAACCATATACTTTGACTATTTGTCAGTGTCACCACAAGCTACTGCAATATATTAGAGCTACTGCAAAAGATGGGAATATAACATCCCTTCCCCTAGGGGGAACACACAGTGAGTGTCACTAACAATCACCCAAGTCTTGGGAAACTTTGCATGCCTCTACATCCTTATTCTAAAAGCTCTGGTACTATGTAAAAAACTCAAGCTTTGTTCGGTAGATAACAAAGAAAATAGGTTCACTGCACAACCAAGAAACCAGATCTAAAAGTCTGACTCAAGGGGTAAAGAAACTTACTTGGAGAGATCTGCATTATTTTCTGCACCTCTTGAGATTTCCTTAAAGCCCTGACTCGTGTTGATGCTTCCAGATGGACCTAGTTCCAGTCCTGACAAGACTAACACACTCCTGCTGATGGGTGGGTATTGTGGTAAAAGTCTAATGCAGCTTCTGGAGGAGTGTTCAAGAGGTAAGAAAAGAGGTTTGGGTTCATCTGTGCTCCACTTCTTCCTCCATTTCCTCACCATCCTTCTTCTAATTCTTTTGCAGTCTGCAAATCCCAGATCCTCCCTTAAAACAAAATTCCCATTTCAAGTCTTATTTCTGTGTTACACCCACTATGCCAAATTCACATCAACACTTCAGCCCACCAACACCCCAAGCGAAGCAAACTCTAGTATAATTAAATGCTGCCTCCCACCCTGGCTTCAACAGCTGATTCTTCTTCGTCTGCGTGGCTCTCGCTTTGCATTTACTGATATTCTCCTCGCCCATCAAATTCCTAAGCAAATTAAAAATTGCAAAGATTAACAGATACAAAAAAGTTTTATTTACTTAAGGACTCACTTAATTTTTTCCAACTAAGCCCTAAGGTCTCAGACAATAATCAGCAGCTTGCTGTTGACACTTGGTATGATGGCATGAGAGTCAGTGGAGGGCAGCAGCCAAGGAAACCAGCTGCCCACTGCTCACATCAGACTGCCTAAGGTGCCCACTGAAAGAAAACGACCTCCACTGACAGCATGTTGGTAGGGATTTTGAGAAATTACTGGGGGGGCGGGGAGAGGAAATCTAGTGCAGGTAGCAAAGCATGAAATGGATTGCATGTAAGTGTAGTCCAACAGTGTGCAAAGTTAAAATCATCAGGAAAGGGTAAAAGCTACTAAAACCTTTTTCCTCGTTCTTTTGAGAGAAAGGTGGATTGATTGCACTTGGTATGACACTGAATCTGCTAACTAGAATATGTTCAGAACATTATACAACCTGCAGACTTTGTGGGTTAAGGTACTTCAGAAGGTTACACAGAATTGGCATATTTGAGAAGCTTTACATAGATGTATCTTGTGAATACCTGCAGGAGGAGAACTATGATGAGAAACAATGTGCAAATCTGTTTAGCTAAGTGAGAGGTCAGAGTTGTAACACAGACATCTAGGTTAATGATTGTCTCCATTTGCTAAATGTCATTTCCATGCTTTATGTCAAAGTTCAGCCAGACAGTTCAGAACACCATTAAAGACCATTATAATGTCATGATATTTGATAGGAAGTGATTTGTAGCAGCAGCTTCTGAAATTAATTTCTAAATTCTCAGCTGGCTCACTTGTATGATTTGACAGGCACTCATCACTTCAATAATGATTAACAGATAAACCTAAGGTACAGTGGCTGGACTTCTAAGATATAAGCTGGAATTCTTGCTTATATGCAGGTCTAAGGAAGGTTAATGAGTCACAAATATACAGTATGTAAAACTAGAAATGTTCTGTGTTGCAGACAATGCCCTGCCCCAGACACCAAAAGACTGCAAATAGATAATATTAAGGGGGTTTATCCTTCACGTGTACCTTAGGATTAAGAAATGTGACCATAATACTGCACGCACCCACATCTTGTGCATTTGACTTAGCCCTAGGGTGTTTTCATAAACTAATTTCATATCAGATATTGGAAAAAGAAGGATTAACTGAAATTCTGTCAAAGGAGTATAAACAGACAACTTAATGCTAACTAATCTTTCCTTCTCCTCTTACTATGTGTTCATTGCTGTCAGAATTTGAGTTTTCCAGTTTATGGAAGTTATATATAGGCAAAAATGAAAGACTGACTTTTGAAGTCTGATGACTACACTACTGAAAAAAAATAATTCTAAACATTTGTTCTGAAGACAACCCCTTACAACAGGTATAAATCTCTGCTGTATAAGAGATGAGGCACTTGGAAAAGAACCTACAAGATTTCTGTAGAAGAAAAAACATGTATTTAAAGTCTTTTGATAAAAATATTTTTTTAATCTCAAATTGCTTTTTGCACTGCTAATTTGTTCCTCATTTGATATTCACAAAACTTGGCTAGTTGAAGTAGATGGGTTAGTTTTATTTTTTTTATATAGCTGGTTTCCTTAGGAAATATGCCCAAATTGAGAAATTGAGCAGGCACTTCTTCATTAGACTTCTACCATATAATGTCAGAATGAACAAATGTTCCAATTAAAAATATTAGATATAGGTGTAACCTTTTTATTCTGCATTAACATCTATGTTAGCACTGACACTATTTCAAATTTATCTTGGTGTTATTATGATCAGAACTGAATTTCTAGAACTGCACAATATTCCCCTGCCTCAGTAACTGTGAGAAGACACTGTTGCTGATGGAAAATTCACTCAGACTTTTATTGGAGCCTTTGATGAGTAAAAAATGCTGTTGTGTAGGAAGAGAAAAGTGACCACAAAATCACAAATTCCAAAGGCTGGCAGTAATGCAAGTCCCAGAGAGGGAATTTCTCCAGAAAACATGATGAAATTTATGTTGGGTGGCAGGAACTACTCAGAAAGGCACTTAGACCAGCCATGGAGGTACATAACTATCATTACTCTTTCTAGTAATATCAGTAACCCAGATTTAAGGATGATGGTTATCCTTAGCTTTCAGTACAACAAGATCTAATGAATTCTTTATCATTTATCACCTTTTTACTATGAGAAACATAGATTTACAAAGTCTTCACTAACAGTAACACTAATTTTAACTAGATAAGAAACATGAGTACTGGTGCATGTTAGGATGATTTTTTTGTCTCAAATAAAATGGCCTTTGTACCAAAGTGATCATACTTGTTCTCCCTTGGTCTCAGGTGCACCACTTCTCCTCCCTTTTAGCCTCAGGCTTTTGCTCCCTGTCTCTTTTACAAGCACTAGACCCTGAGTTCCCCTGAGGACCCTGTTCACCACAGCTACTGGCCAGCCCAATACAGAAAAGGCCACTGCCTGTTTACCTGGGCACCTCAGTGCAAGAAGCAAATTAGCCCAAAGCCTGCAGGTGCAGTGGCATCTCTGACTTCACCCATCACACCAAAATGATGCACAGCCCCTCAGTGTCCAGGATCACTGATAATCAGGCATCCTCAGTGGTGCAGATAGACCAGCTGGCCCAAACCAGGGCAAGATGCCAGCAGGTCTGCTAATTCCATCAGGAAAAAACAGAAGTGCTCCAGCAGATATTTTCTGCCCCTTAACAGATATTCTCCAGACCTGGAGAACCATGGGGAGACAACACAAACAACAGGTTTTTCCTTTTAACTTTGCTCATGGTGTCCATCGAGAGAGTGTAACTTAAGAGTATTTTATTTCAGACATAAAATTTAGTGGCTCAGCTTGTCCAGCAAGCTTCCAGCTGCAGCACTCTTAAACGTTGGTATTGTTTCTGGAGTAAAGTTCCTACAAAACCAAAAAGTATGAACGCATTTGCACACAGAGGTGTATTTTGCACTACAGGAGAAATCGAATCCTCCAGGAGCCAGAGTTCTCATAAAGCCAGGAGAGAGGAGAGATTCTGAGTTAAAAATGTGATGCTGAGCCCTGTGGAGTACAGCACAGGTACACTAACTGTCTATTTTCTAGGTAAAGTAGCAGGTAAATGAATTGCATGCTGCAATTTTGTTTTAGCCTTCAATACATGTATAGTGCTTAAGCCCTGGCAGGGCTAATTTCCTTTCAGTTTTTTAACTTGTATATCAGCATGCACAAGTACTTTTTAAAAAAAGCTGCTGATCTATAGATTAATAGATTTACAGATTAATAATAATATTAATAATAATTTATAGATTAATTATAGATTTATAAGTATGTGGTCATGAAGCTGAAAGGGGTATGGAGACATCACTCACATCCACATATCTTTGCCAAACAGGACAATGCATCACCAACCGCAGCAGGACTACAGGTCACTGCTACTCAGGGAGAAGGAAAACCTTGTTCTTTCTATTAACCCCTCCTCCATCTATTACCCACCCATCTGGCATTTACCAAAAAGAAGTGTTCCAGCAGTTGCTAACAGAAGGAAGAAGACCAGAAGCTTGTATCCACATGTGACCCTCTGTCTCTCAAACATCGTGTCTCCTCTGCAGGAGCATGGCCATATCATTCACCAGTTCTGTATTACTGCTGGCCTAACAGGGGAAGGAGACAAGCAAATTCACTAAAACTAAGTCTGACAGAGTCTTTATCAAATTACTCAGAATAACAAGTGAATAACAGGGATTATGAAAGGACAGACACTGTTGCGTGAGACCATTCATATGACTTGTGTTCCCCAGTGATGCAAGAAGCAAATGAACTGAGGACTATTGACAATGTATGATTCCTATCTGGCTGCCTGCAATACAATTTAGAGAATGCTTCCAGAGACAGGCTGAGCCAGAGATAAAAAGTGACATGAGACAGCTGGGGAAGAAAGCGAAACAGTCTAGGTTGATTTTCTTTTTGCACTTTTCCCCCCTAGAGAAATGAAAACAAACTGATTGTTAAAGGCTTATCAAATGGGTCTCTTTCTTCCAGTGGTAGTGCTTATTCCCCTGGAGAATCAGAGAAGTTTTCTGCATGACTAAGGCTGTCTGGAAGCATAGCTCCTCAAAGCCACACATGCATCACCTGACACTACAGAGTATCTTTCCCCACTGGCCAGATATGGGCTGGCATGAACATCAGTTGAAACCCAGGCCTGTACTCTTCACCGAACTCAAGGTAACTACAGAGACCTAAATCGCTATTGTTCCTCCTAAACGTGCAGTAACTAAATGGGATGGAGTCCTAGGCTCTGGTGATGGGATTTAGGGGCTGTTTGACATCCCAAAACATTACCCAGTCTCTATGCCAGGAGAACACTAATACTGACAAGGCTGAAGGCTTTTGCAACACTTTTCGATCTGCAGATCCAGAAGCATGCTGTGCAAGTGTCTAAATCTTACCTCTGTTTTACAGATGGGATAAAAGAGTGTTAAGCACAGAGAGGAGTATTTCAGTGGTAGTTAAAATCTCTTGTGCATGGGTCACACAAGTGAAACGGTCACTCACTGGTCATATCAAAGGAACAGAGGCCCCACTAACCCTCAGGATTCCAATACACACAGCTGTCGGTCCACCTGTCTTGTGTTTCTCATGTCTGACAAAACCAAGTTCCTTCAAACTCAAAATAATTTATAGTCAAGTGATAAACACACCGAGTGGCAAGAGATAGGGAACAAGTGATAAACAGTTCCGATTAGAAGATGACCCAGGTGAGCAAAGGAGCAATGTTACCATCTTCCAACATGGAACAGAACAAGAAGCAGCATCCTGGCATACACAAAAAAACTGTGGCACCTACTCTGAATCTGGATGGAAACCTCCTCAGGAATAGATGCTGCTGCTTTCACTGACCTAGATTCTCTATCAGATGTTAGGAAGGGAGAGTTTTAAGTGCACATATTCTCCCAGCTTTCTTTGCACAAAATCCTTCGTGGGACAAGCCCAGGAAGAACTATGCTTTGCATGAAAGAAGTCCAATGCACTACATGTTACACCAGTAAAATATTGGTAGATTTAGTATTTTCTAGTGTAAGACAATACTAAATGAATGCCTTAACCTTTCTCCAAAAAGGCAACTTCTTTATAAAGTTCATGAATACTTCTAGCCATTAGGGATCTCTTGATTATTGCTAAAAGCCTACTTAACTCTATTTTATCTAGCTAAAAACTTCCACTAATTAGGCATTTTAAATCTTTTCACTGTACTCCAGATAACAGAAATGAAAACTAAGAACCAATAGACTATTTTCCAAAATGTTCTTCCCATCTGCCTTCATACATTTTGATGGAAATTTTTTACATAAAATGTGATTAATTTGTTATTTAATTAGTCTAAACAGACAACATAGCAGTTTGCTAAGCCAGTTATCCCTGAAAGAGATCTAGTTCTTTTTTCATTAAGAAAAGATGACAGCCAAAGCAAAAGTCACAGCAGCAGTTCAAGTGACTAAAAAGACAAAAAAAGCAGGCCAAGCTCATTAGAAGCATTACCATAAGCAAGTTAAAACAAAGCTTTCTCTGGCCTAAAGACAGAATCACATTTGCTTATAAGCTTCAAATCTGAGTGTCCATCTTGATATTAAATACTTGGTATCAAAACCAGCAAGATTCCTTCCTCCCAAAAAAACCCGACAGTCTTACAGACTGACTTAGCAGATGGAGTTTCTAGACATTGCCCTCTCTTTTAACTCAGGCTAATTAAAACAAAAACAACAACACTTCTTTCTTCTTACACTGATTACATAAAAGGTTATGGAATACTGTGAAACACAGGCCACACAAATATCTGAAACAGAATCTGTATTCATTCCCACTTCTCTCAAAATTTTCCAATTGTGACTTTCTTTAGTATCTAACATTATTAGCAGCAAAAAAAATCTCAGCCTCATCTTTCTCCCTAAGACTTCTCGTTTGCTATAGAATTTGCCTGAGCTCTGTCTTACTGCTCCCATAATGTTTCCAGTCTTGCTGAGCTACTGAGCTACTGTAACTCTAAGCATCACGTGCAATCGTTAGCTCTGCAATTTCTGAAGAATGTTAAATCTTGGAAACTGAGTAGGAAAATAGAGCAGAAATATCCCACCAGTTCCCATTTATGTTTTAAAGTCAATAAGCACGTTACAGGTTTCCCACAATGGATCTGTTCAGGAGTTTCAAAGGGGTCCTCTGCATTCCCAAGTGCTACATAGCAGGTCAGGTTTCTTCTAAATTGCCCAAACACCTCATAACAGCACTGCAAAACACTGCAAGGATGTGCTCCAGAGCACATCAAAACTTGGCACAACTTGAGTGCATTTGGAGTGAGGCTCCTGACACAAATGTGCAGGACTAGCTTTAAGCTCCATTTGCTTCACTTCAAATTTCCTCCATTCCTCATGTTCAATCGTTTCAGTGTCTCTTTAAAAAGATTTACTCTCAGGCATTTTTAAAAGGTATTAACCTATGTTCCCAGAAAGCAAATGTGCTCATATATTGTTTCACACTAGAAAAAAAAAAAAAATCTCTTTTGCCAGTTACCAACCCTTCCTTCTCTGCATTATGCTGTAGGGTTCAGTGGCCCCTGCAAGCATCCAGCAAAATTTCAAGCCCTTGCTAAAGCAATTTTTGCAATCACTTCCTCCAGCAAAGTATTTTCCAAAAAATAAACCCAACAAAACACGTAAGCCCCAACTTTCTCCTGAGCTATCACCAAGGACAGGCACTGAAATCACGCCACACTGACACAATACTATAGAAAATCACACAATACCAATACATGCAATAGACTACTTCCCTTATCAACACTGGGATATTGGTTCTTCTCAAACTCAATAAGAAAGACTGCAAATCCACAAATCACATCCCAGAGCCTTTCAGAGTAATGCACCAGATCACACTTGCTCATTTTTGTCAGTATGATGAGCTTACGCTCTCAGTTGAACTGCCTGTAGGCAGTAATAACAAGAGAATCTATAGAAAATGATATACTGATAAAGGAAACATAGAAGTAACCTTTAAGAAGGCTTTTCTTTGGACAATTTGTACTTTTTATTTACAATTATTATTTACTTGCCAGACTTCTGAAATAGTCATCTGATCTTCCAAAACAATCAAGACAGTTTTTTTTAGATAATGCCATTTAAAATGCAAAAAAATATTTTTCAGGTATTGAAAAGAGTAATTTGTCATTACTTCAAAGTGCTTTGGGATTTCTCTCTTCAGTTTTTCCTTACCGAAGCTTTCCTCTTCCACCACTTCTTCTGATGCCCTGTTTTTACCTATTTTTGCCTGTGCTATTGGAAAAGTGCAAAAGATTTTAAATGGAATTGTTCATGAAGGGCACATGCCTTTCCAAATCTCTTTGCGTTCTGAAGGTTCTCTTTGTTTCCAGTTTCTGTAGTTTGGTTTTCACTTTAAAAGCAAAATGATTATTTTTTCATAAAAAGCATAAACTGTTCAATTGTTTTCACAAATGTGTTTTGGAGGTAGGTGTAGGAACAACATAACTGAGGTTCCTTTTAACTCTGCAACTGAAGATCTGCATTTAACCTTTGCAAACTTTTCTCTCTCTTTTAAAAACAAACAAACAAACAAACAAACAAAGATAAAAACATTTGCACAGAAGGTAAGTAAACTATAAGCCATGATCAAATGTGTCACAACAAATTCCTTGAGGGTTTTTTTCAGGGAAACAAAGGCCTTTCCAGTAGTCACTGACTGTTCAGAGACTTGTAGTATTTGGCTGTCAGACACACCTCCCATTGTGTGCTCCAGACTGGCTTCCTAGGACACTAATGGATATCAGTTGCTGTAGCCTTTCCTTTGAAACTCAAACCCTACTTGTAAGCCTTGACTATTTCAGACTTACTATTTTTAAACTCTTTTCAGGGCCCAGCAGAATCTTATACCTTCTAGACTCTGGATGAAGAGTTTAGTGAGTATGCATTATTCTGTACAGAAGCTAAAAATACAACCTTAGGAGGACTCAAACTAAACTGTTTCACACTGTCTGTTGTCTTTCCAGTGCATTTTGCTTCTAGTTAGAGAATAGACCATTTTCCAAATACCCCAAAAGCCTGCACAAACATTATTAAGATCACTTTGATGAAGGGACCTTAAGTAGAAACTAGATGGGATCTTAGTAATGGAATGAGTTAGCATGGGTTATGAAAAGGAGGTCTTGCTTGACCAACCTGATCTCTTTCTATGACCATGTGACCCACCTTTTGGATGAGGGGAAGTCTCTGGATGATGTCTACCTGGACTTTGGTATGGCTTTTGACAATGTCTCCCACAGCATTCTCCTGGAGAAGCTGGTGAATCATGGCATAGACAAATGTACTCTTCACTGGGTGGATGGGCATGTCCAGAGACCTGTGGTAAATAGGGCTCAAATCTAGTTGGTGGCCTGTCACCAGTGGTGTCCCCCAGGGCTCAGTTTCTTCAATATCTTTATCAATTATCTGGATGAGGGGATTGAGTGCACCCTCAGTAAGTTTGCAGATGACACCAAATTGGGTGGGAGTGTGAATCTGCTTGAGGGTAGAAAGGTTTTGTAGAGGGACCTGGACAGGCTGGATAGATGGGCTGAGTCTACTGCATGAAGTTCAATAAGGGCAAGTGCCAGGTCCTGCATTTTAGTCACAACAACCCCAGGCAATGCTACAGGCTTGGGGAAGAGTGGTTGGAAAGCTCCCCAGGAGAAAAGGATCTGGGGGTGCTGGTTGACAGCCAGATGAACATGAGCCTGCAGTGTGCCCAGGTAGCCAAGGAGGCCAACAGCATCCTAGTCTGTATCAGGAATATTGTGGCCAGCAGGAGTAGGGAAGTGATCGTGCCCCTGTACTCAGCACTGGTGAGGCTGCACCTCGAGCACTGTGTGCACTTCTGGGCCCCTCACTACAGGAAGGACATTGAGGTGCTGGAGTGTGTCCAGAGGAGAGCTACCAAGCTGGCGTATTGTCTAGAGAACAAGCCATAGAAGGAGCAGCTGAGAGAACTGGGGATGTTTAGTTTGGAGAAGTGGAGGCTGAGGGGAGACCTCATTGCCCTCTACAGCTACCTGAAAGGAGGTTGTAGGGAGGTGGGTGTTGGCCTCTTCTCCCAAGTAAATAACAACAGGACCAGAGGAAATGGCCTGAAGTTGCAACAGGGGAGGTTCAGATATTAGGAAGAATTTCTATACTAGAAGAATGGTCAGGCAGCAGAACAGCCTACCCAGGGAGGTGGTCGACTCACCATCCCATGAGGTATTAAAGAAATGCATAGATGAGGCACTTCAGGCCACGTTCTAGTAGCTGAGGTTGTGAGATTTTTTTTTTAGATTATTTTTGGTGGGGGGTGGTGCTGTTGTTTTGTTGGTTTTGTTTCGTCTTGTGTTGATGGTTGGGCTCTGTGATCTCAGAGGTCCTTTCCGACCATGATGATTCTGTGAAAGCAGCAATAACTTGTGGATTAACCATTCAGGAGTCAACTGGAGACTTTCTGTCATCTGCAGGGTAACTTAGTGACAGCCAGCACTGAGAAACACAACTATCTTGTCTTACTGAATCTGAGCAGCTCCATTCAAGTGCTGGCCAGAGAAGACTGTATTCTTCAGGGTGACTGATCAGAAATGAACAAATGGGGCAGTGTGACGGGAGCTGAACTCTCTGGCTGCAAAGGGAAAGATAACACACTGAAAGAAATAATTTTGAATTGCTCAGGTCACCAAACTCTAAATTAAATGTGTCCAAATTACAAAAACACCCCAAACAATCAAAAAACCCCAAATAAAACCAACCCCCCCAAAAAAGTATCACATTTAATACTCCATTAAAAAACTCCAGTCAATGGTCTATAAAATAATAAAAAAAGTTAAAGAGAACAAATGGAAATATAATCAGTCCCACATATAGCTGGTATGCCTTAATTTAAAACACATTGTTTTGTTTTCAAAGTTCTGGAGAAAGGAAACAGAATAGCTAAATACACATTGCCTATGTTATGAAAAGGTCTTAATATATTTATACGAATATAACTAAATTAATAAAATGTCCATATACACGTGCACAATTAATACCTTCATACCTACAGTTGATACAGTTCAGAAATATATTTCAAAACTTAAGAGATCTTGTCTGGGTCTCTAAAGCAATCCACCTCACAACAGAAAGTCTATAGAAAGAGACACTGCAAAGTGGACCAGCTATTACCTTGCACTGAGGAATAATGAGAATTACTAAAACTGTGAGTTGCACATGGTACAGAGGCAGTTGAATGGGCAAACATTATACTCTGAAAAAGATACAGACAAATCCACGGAGATTAACTATGAAACAGAACTGTAAAAAACCCCATGTCAGACTTAAGGTTTTTATGAAAAACACCATTGACATGTGGAACAATTCTTTTTTTTTGCCACAAAGCATGATCTGCAGCCAGAAGTTCATAAAAAGAGGTGCATGGGTAATAAGAACCACCACGCTTGCATGAGACAATTGGACTTCAATGAGCCCATAATCTAGAAACCATAGTGTTCCACAACCTGAAGACCAGTAACTCAAAACAGTGTTGTAGGTTGAATCTGTCAATGCAGTGGTGCTTGCTCCTGGTCTCCCGGACAGCAGGGAACCCCAGAAAGCCTGGCCAGGCTGGGGGCAGCCCCATGGAGGGCACAGCCAGGGCTGTGGTAGCCGAGCTCCCTGGGGCAGTGCTGAACACTGGTGAAGAAGGAGCAAGATGCTATGTCAAAAGGCAACAGCCACTTGCCAAGAGGTGCCCTGCTGCCTTTCCCATCTCAAGCATAACAAGGAAATGGGAGATTTTTAGATTAGGCTAAAAAGCATAAAAAAGCTGATCTAGTGCAGAGGTTAGTTGGTTCCCAACAGTGTTCGCCAGCTGAAGGGCAGGGGAGGACCTGAGCACCACAGCCAGGAGGTAGCTGCAGGATTCAGTCTACTTTAAAGAAGAAGGGGGAAAAAAAACCACAAAAAAGCCTTTAAAGCCTTTTTAAATTTTTTTGTGGTTTTCTGCAGAGTTGGCACATTGACCAAATCCGACCACTGTAACAACTTCAGCTATCCATGTCTCAAGGGGAAACTGTTCTTTTAGTTAAGTTGTACACAATTAACAAATTACAGACTTCAAGGTTGTTTATTTTTAGGTTTTTTTCCTCTCTTTTCTGAGAGAGTAACAATTCATCACTAGAATATTAAATATTTTGTAGGACAAAGTGGAGGTTGGAGAATTCAATATTTGTAATTAGACATATATAACTGCTTTCATTAGAAGGATAAATCTAATAAAATGCAGTGAACTTTTTTTTTTCCTCATTAAAATAATTCATACAAATTTAAAGGCAAAATTTCTGTGATGATAAAGGTTTGGAGGAAGGGGCAGGAAAACATAGGCTGCATTTAGAGTAGGATGAAGCGATAATATTTGACATTTTGGATATTTCCAACCAGAACCTCAGCAGAAATAGGCAAGGATCAGCTTCATGAGTTTGAGGAAGCTTGTTTCAGGAAAGTAGCCTGAATTACATGCAGGCAGCATCATGCATGAAAAGGCAGCATTATCTCTAATTCTGAACAATAATTTCTTCCTGGGAAGCCCAATTTACATTGCAGTGGTGGGGAATACTATTATTCACTTTTACAAAAGGGAAAACCGAGACACCGGGGGCTAAAATAGATGCAATATTTTACATTCAAAAAATTAACAGACCTTGCTCAGCAGCCTGTGATCAGCTCAATCTAGTTGCTTCCTAATACTTTTCATGCTTTATTTTAACCAAGCTGGGTTCTTTAATTAAAAAACTAAAAGCACATATCCATAAATCTTGATTACTGGAAAGAGAGAATTTTTCCCGGAACAGAACTGCTACTACTTTACACACATCTCATGTTAAGGGGATATTAGAAAAATCCAGGACTGATGATAATTAGTGCTATATTTTGCCCCAATTTTTTTACTCTGCCTTGGTGATTGGATTAATTTTACATTTCTGGTCTAAGGGTTCCTTATTTTTCTTAATACTTGGACACTGTGGACATGCAATGATATGGTACTTGTTTCCTGCTCAGGAGCCTTATACAGCAACAAAGACTGCTTTGCTTGTAATAAAAATCATTACTTATTTCAGAATTATTTAAATTTTTTTCAGCATCCAAAGGAAATCAGCATCTCATTGTTATTTCCTGCTCACCCCAAAAGTGCCTGGAAAAAAAAAAAAAAAAAAAGAAACATGAAACCCCTCCATTTGCCAAAGTAAAGTTTTTAGAGTGGTAAGAATGACTCGAAACATAGTGCCTAAAAATATTCAGACTAGTTATTCTGCCAAAGTTAAAGGAAATGTCAGCAGGATCTTCGAGACCGCAAAATGAAAACCCATTTTCACGTCATTCTTTTATGTATTTTTACCTTCTCATCTACCTAGGTACATGTTGCAGCTGGAATTCAGCCCTCAACAAGCACTTATCGTGCAAATGTTACACAATTGCACTTCTGAACATGGTGGAGTTTTGCCACGGACTGTGACAATGTAAAATGAAGCCATTAATAGGAATGTGAGATACAATGGTGCATTTCTGGTTGTCGTCAACCTCATCCTAAGTGTAACTAGTAAAATGACAGAAATATTTTTTCCTGCTTATGATTAACTCTGCTTACATTCTGAAACAGTCTACTGCAATACATCAAGACTCCATCAAAATGGATTTGTGACTAATCAGTAAACTGTACCACATCTAAGCTCAGTGCAAGAGGGAACTTCATCTTCTGCATCCTTTTTAAACGTAACTGCAGCAATGAAACAAAGCTAATTGTATAGTTGGCATCATCCTTCAGTTAGTGCTGGAAAAGAGCTTATTCTCCATTTCTTCAAATTTGTTGTCCAGCTTTTATAAATTAAATTAATTAACAGGTTTTCATCTTGTCAACTATTGGGAAATGGCTGGGAAGCATGAAATGAGATTTCATACCTAGCCAACTGGATTGGTTGTTCTCCTACATTTTGAAACATCAGAATGACTGCTGTTTTGTGTCTTTTTCCTACATAACGAAGTAAAGTTAGGCATGAATTGTATGTTGCTGCCTGAACACACATAAAATAATCTGGTCTTTGTATGAATGGACAATGAACATAATCTAATATATATGTTAAAATATTATTGTATTTTTTAACTTGTTTGTATATAGTGAGAAGGCTTTTATCAGTTGGAGACATACTGGAGAACTGCACTAAAAGCTGAATAGGAAATGCACTTTAAAGTTTGCCATCACATAAACATTTTGTCCTAGAAAAGAATCCACCAGTTTGCAAAGGTATACACTGGGACGCGGCCTTCTACAGCATTACCTATTGAGGCTTTTGGTTGTTCAGTGCTTTCCTGAGTGGGAAAGCATATGAAAATACCCAAATATTTAACAGAATCACAGAATCACTTTGGTTGGAAGGGACTTTAATGATCATCTAGATCCAAGGCCCTCTGCATTGGCAGGGACACCTCCCAATAAATTAGGTTGCTCAGAGCCCCATGCAACCTGGCCTTGAACGCTTCCAGGGATGGGGCATCCACAACTTCCCTGGACAACCTGTTTCAGTGCTTCACCACCCTCACACTAAAGGATTTCTTCCTCATGTCTACCCTAAATCTCCCCTCTTCTAGTTTTAATCCATTACCTCTTGTTCTCTTGTTACAAGCAAGATTTCTCATATTTCTTTCCAGATGACAGCAATGTGTTCAAAAGTCACCTCCAATTCAGTACCTTTAAAAAGGCATCTCTGTAATTTGTTATTTTACCAGTATTCAAAGATATTTATATCAGTAACTGTCTTTGAATTATAATTCCAGGATAAGGTAACTTTGTGTCAATTTTAAGATTACCAAGCAGGTATTATTTCTTTACTTTCAAATGTATTTTTCCTAAATGAATGCACATGCCGCAAAAAACACCTCTAATTTTTTTAATTCCCTGATAATATTATGATGATCACTGGTTAAGAGAGACTGTTACTGAAAAACGAATCCTCATTAATAACTTTTCAGAGTCTATAATTAAGCTTGAATGTTTGTAATCATAGACCTCACCTTCCTCCTACTGAAGGCAGGGCAGGAGCAAGGCCAGGAGTCCAGATTGCCCTCCAGAGGGAAACGTCAGCACTTGGAACTGAAGACCCTGTAATCTTCCCTTCTTCACATTGGGCTTCTTCAGAAATTATACCCAGAAGCCTGCTAAGATCTATAAGGCTCCCCAGTCATAAAGGGTCAGCAATGAAAGCTTTATACAGGAGAGCCAGGTTCAACCACCCCTCAGAAGATGGTCGGGAATGGCATGGCAACAGAGAACTGACGGATGTGGCTACTGACCACTGGGCCATTATGCTTTGCATGCCACTGAACAAGAAGAACAGGCTCTTAAAAATCATTGAATGGCCACACAGACACTGAGAGGGGAAGAAAAGAGTGTGGAAAGGAGTGTGGAAAGCAGTATTTGACCCAAGGCAGAGCTGAGCCCCAAAGACACCTGCCCACACCCTGCACCACAGGGAACTTCCAAGGCATTTCCAGGCTGAATGCATGCTTATAACTTACCAGCAGTTGAATCTGGCCCCTTCATCTTCCATATTACACTGCTTTACCTTTGCTTTCTCTTCCTCATAGTATTGCACATCTCCTTCTGTTCTTTATGACACTCAACATTCTCCTGACAACTCAATCATTTGGAAAGTATCTCAATGCATGCAATTAGAACATCCGAAATCCAGTGCACATGTTACCCCTGCAGAGCTATTGTAAAAGTGCAACAAAGTCAACATTTTTACTTGTACCTGCTGCTACATCCTTGTATTTAGTTCCTTGTTTGAGAGAGAGATTTTCAATACTCAAAAACATCTTGTGTGAGCCACAAAAGTCAGAGCAATGCTTTGGTAGGCATGCCAAGTATTATTTTACTAAAAACTTGAAGAAGGTGAGGAAGGAATCCCTGGCTGGCAGGTTGTTCCAAACTCCTATATCTTGCCTGTGGCTCCCACCCAGCAGCCAAAATTCATATGGACTAACAAGCAGACCTCACATTCCCTCAAGCAGCCACTCTGTTGCTAACCTGGAAATACAAAAATATGGCTGGTTTCTTGGTCTCTCCCCTCAGCCTTCCTCTCTTGCTGTTCACTCTCTAGCAGCTCATGTATGTTTTTGCATTACAAGGGCCTTCCCTTCTAATTGCAGAAGTGTCAGCAAGGATGGGAGAAATTTCTCATTAGCCTCCAGGGAAAGGAGGGAGTCAGATCAGAATTATTTTCCCAAACTGGATATAAAGGGAGGAAAGTTCACAGAATTATTTAATTTTTTAATTACAAAAAGTGGGATCCCAGGGATAGGGTCTCTTTAATACCAAGAGATCTTTGCAGCTACTTTTTCTACTGACAGCCAGAGCTACGCTGTCTGTTGCCTCCAGAATGACAAATAACTACCAGTTATTCACTGAGCCCTATTTTCTATGAACAGTAGAAAGAAGTTGATGGGCACAGACAGCAGAGATGGAAATAACAGCAACAAACAAGCTCAAGGTACAGTCTCTAACGGCATGCCCTGTAACAGTTTTAATTTATTACACTTGCGAGAGAGAGACTACATCCTTTAAAGCTGTGTTTATAGAAAAGCAGGAATATGTTTCATAGTGACCCAGAACAGTCAGTTCCTTGAGTATGCCTAACTTCTGTTTTTGCTGTCCATCCAACAGCAAAAATTAATATCCAAGACTTTGAAGCTGCTGCATCTGGCAGGACAGGACACAGAAGAGAGAATTATCCTCCCATTACCTACACTTAAGCATATGCAGTGCAATAACGTTTCAGCTTCTGCTCACTTCAGCAGTTGTGATTCTCCCTACGTTAGTGGGATAACATATCACTGCTCCCTCGTCACAACACAGATGCTGTGATGCATCTGGTAAGAGTTCACATTGGCGCTTGTAAATCCCGTGTTACGACTGCAGCAGTAGAAAACAGTGTTTAATGTTAATGCTGCTTTCCTGGAATGCAGTTAGAAGGCATTAAGAGAGAGCATCTCTAGCAGCACTACAGAATCTTTGTCAAAACACTGTCAAGACATAAAAAATATATGCAATGCTGAAGGAAATGTGTCCCATCTCAGTTACTAAAACAACTATGGATAATCAAAGCAGATCGTTAAATCAATCAGTAGTTTACTTTTCATTTGTGAGCTCTCAGCATATCTGTCTGTCCAAGGAAACACTGTTCTGGTTGTATCCACATCCTTATGCAGCCACACAGCACTGCATTGCTTGGGATTTCAGCAGCACTGGTAAACATTGAGTAAACATTTGTATTTACTCACAAATTTTAGAAGCACAACTATTTATTACTGTAAGCTTCTCCATTGCCCAATTTCTTTTTTAAAATCTGCATTTTGGGACTCAGCCATTTAAAACCACATTTTAAAGTCATTATAAATGTAAGGATAAATTAAAACATCAATAAGAAAAGCAAACCTCCCCCTATCTAATCCAGATAAATATTGTGCAGAGATACATTTGTCACAAGTTCAAAAAACTGAAACTTAAGATTTTTGTCATGTTTGCTGCATCTCAGCATCCAATATTGAAAGATACTCCTTAATCCTGTGATTAAATCAGACACTAATGTTACGAACTGAAAGAACTGCACTACAAGGACAGCGATGCACAACACAAGGAATGAAGTCATCTTATTGTAATATCATGCATGACAGAGATATGTGTACCACCAGTACAAATGATAAGAAATAAAGCAAGAAGCAGATTTACCTGGAGTAGTTACTGTGTTCTATTCCTGATGTGTTTCATACTCCTTTCAGGATAAACACCCCTAAAGTATACTTCCCGCTTTGTACTAATATTTTATTCAAGACATGTGTGTTCTTCATTAAGTGAAGGTTTTCAAATGGAAGGCAGAGGGTGAGGGGAGCAGAAATCCCCCCATTCCCAGCTCTCACAACTGAACTCTTATAATGAGGGTGGACAGAAGGATTCTGCTGAAGGGAAGGCGCAGTGTATGCAGCTCTTCTCAGCAGCACTTCTCTCCCCAGCAAATGCAGCTTGCTCGTGGTGGAACAGCCTGCAGTGGAATAACAAGAGAATTTCTCAAGTGCTAGTGTAAGCGAAGGAGGGGGTGTGAGGGAAAGCTAGGGAGGGAAAACGTTTAGGAAGCTGCTTCTCTCTTCAGCTAAGGCATGCTGTATGTCCCTCTTTCACTGGGGTCTTGTGAGGATAGGCACACTGAAGATTTTAAGGCTCTAAGATACTATGTGAGATCCAACACAGCCAGTTGGCTAAAATAAACAAGGTTAGGGAAGGCAAAATATTAAGTTTCCAATAGCAACATCAACACCTCCCTGTTGTAGCTCCTGTAACGTGGTGTACATTTTTGAGACAAAGAGCAATATAGTGTGAGAGAACATCTTTGGCCTTAAATCTAAATGCAAAATCAGTCTTGCTCTACTACCCCTCCTCAAGACTCATTTGCCACTTCTTAAGTTTTGTTTGGTTTTACAGATATCATTTTGCCCACTGTATTTTTTAATATTTTCTCTTCTCTGATGGTGAACAAACAACTAAGACATTAACCCTTGCAGGTGGTTAGACAGTCCTGTTTACAGCCCATTGCCAGATGGTAACTTTAACTGATGAAAAACTATTTTGGGCATACAAACCACCAGAAAATCCACGTAACACGTCCTAGAAGGAGAAAATCCGACTCTTTTCAGATCCATGTGAGGCTCCTCCAGCCATCATGCAACTGGAGTGTGAAAGACCTGCTGAGTGAGCCTCCTGCTTTGTGCAGCAGGGCAATTCACCTGGCATCCCCCCCTGCAGCTCTTTGACAGCTCCAGAGGGGAGCTGACATTCCAGTGTGAAGCGCTGGCTCTCCCCTCTGGCCCTGCCTGCCATATCCCTGGAGCTGGATCCCAGGCATCCTCTGCACGAAAACTCACAGACAGACCCAGCACAGGACTGCGAATGGCACCTTGTGCAGTAAACAATAGGAGCCAAAATGTTTGCTTTCATACATATACTGCTAACAGATGGCAGATTATTTTTTTTTAAAGGATTCTTACTCTTAAATTACTACAGCCTCTTGTCCTTGCCGACGTTAGTTATCAGCTCTAAGTTATATGAACCCATTTCTCCCTCACCCACCATTTTAAAACAAAAATATTATTTACAATGTGTGTTTTTTTTAAAAAAAAAACATAGTTCTGTTAATAGTATTCACGACAATGTAGTAATGACTACACTTTGTAATCTAGTAATAATAGCTGAGAGAAGTTTCTCTCAGAGAGGATTTTCATCCCCATGTGGTTTATATATGCGAATTCCTATGCAAATCAAGAACCCCCTGACACATCCTATTATAATACTTGCCTATTTTATAGAAGTATTTGCTGAAATCATTGCACTCATATTATGCTTTGGAAGAACACATCCCAGCCCATATTGCTGCAATGACAAGAGATGAGGTATGGATCCATCATGGGAGTGTATCCTCCACTTTGGGAGGTGGGTGTTCACTATCACTGCAATGGCATGGACAGTGGGTGGCAGCAGGTTATAATTTCTTTCCTACGATATGTAATTAGTACTGTCAATCTTGGCCTTGTAAAAACTCAGAGTTTAAGAAACAGAACAAACTGATGTACTTTTATTTATTGCTTCAATATTCTAGCCTTTAAGATTCTTATTTCCTGTACTAAAGAGCTGAGCATCTCAACTAGTTTTAAAAGGGAAGCCTGAGCTTTCAATCACTGCAGAAACTAAAGCTTTAAGGCAAATCTCAACAAGATCTATAATAAAATCATGACTGCCAGCATCCTCACATAGCATGCGAAGAAGAAAACCCTTAAGAACATCACCTTGTCACTAAACGCAAACTACTAACAATTTACCAGGAAGGAATAGGAAGTAATGCAAGCTAGATCACGAGTGCCATGCTAGTGTATGACAGAATCCAGCTGAGACACTTCTGGATGGGAAAAGGAAAAGGGCTTGGTCCTTGTGAGGGGTGTGAGACACAAATATCAGCCCAACAGGCAGTGCTGTATATATTGCACCGACAGTGCCTACTCCGGTGACAGCTGTGTCAAAAAGGCAAATGCAACTGATGAAAAACTTTCAAAAGAAGAGCACTCCCTCAAGCCTGAATGCAGAGACTTCTAACAATCCAGGATGGGGAAAATCAACACTTTGAACAACACTCGTGTGAGTCCTGATCTAAGCCCTGGAGTTGTCATGGGTCTGACACACCAAAAAGTGAAGAGCTTTGTCATCATAGCTTTCTGTTGTACATTATTATCACAAAGGCCAGGACTGTCCATCTCTTTGTGAAGATTAGGCTCCTCAGATCTGTGTATCAGAGATAAGTGGCAAAACTGATGTGAATCACTATTGTTACAGGGCTGGAGACCTCAAGGCCTCCAATGAAACCCAGGGAACTGTACAAACAAGAGGCATTCCTTGCCTAGGGGAGATAATAATCTAAATGAAAAAGACAGGCAGGGATTTGGAAGGGAAGCAGAAGCACAGAGAGGTTAAAGCAATTTGCCCAAGGCCACACAGCCAATCCAAGAGCAAACCAAAAATAGAGGCTGACCCCCTTGATTGTCAGCCCATTGTTCTCTCCACTAGACTGAATCTCCCATTCTTGATGTGACACTAAATTGGTATTTCTGTTTTGCTGCTGTCATTTTTAAAAATAAAGCATGATGGCAATGCCTCTGTACTGAGCTGCTGTAATCGAGGCCACACAAGCACTTTCAGAAACAATAGTGTGCAGAACTTTTTCTAAGAAAAGAAAGCAAGGCCCTTGGACACAGAGACTAGAGAGCACATCCTAGTTATCAGCTACTCTTCTATCTTTAAAGACAAGGGTTGCTGCAGTTTTGAAGGCTCTCAGCATCAGTACCTTGGCCAGAGGAAAGAGCAGACAAGAAATGCAGCTGAAGAATGCAGCTAAGGGTAGATGCCCTAAGGAATCAAGAAAGGATCTGGCCCTGCAGAAGGGTTAATAGCACAAGAGGATTTAGGATTGTAAGGGTGTCTGCAGCATTTCTCAGCCTGGCAGGGCAAATTCTCCTGTGCAGATCTTGGCACTGCCAAACATGGACTATTGCTGATGACTGATCAAGATCTCGGCTCCTCTGTACAACACTCCAAGATGCAGGGACTTTGTCCTTTCAAAGCACAGGTTTTCATGCCCCTGAAATTGACCCCTGTTCACTTTAAAATGCAGGAAAGTTTTCCAAAAGACCCACATAAAGATCTGTCTATAAAGGCTGCATCAGTGTTACTTCAGGCATCACAAATACAAAGCAAGACTTATACTAGCATGTACCTGAAGTAGTTTTTCAAAAAACCTTAATGAGCATATGACATAGTACTTTGAGGCCTCTGCAGGAAAAACAGTCACAGATGCTGTCCTCATGGAACAGAAGGTGGAATTCAATTACCTGTGTTCCAACACAAGGACAACTAATTCTGAACTCATTGCTATTTTATTCCGTTCATTTCAGAACAAAACCACACAGAATTATTTCAGTTATGTTTTTAAACACAGGTCCTTGGTCTCCTAAACTGCAAGAGAGCAAACATCACTCTGATCTTCAAGTTGGGTAAGGCAGCAGATTCAGGGAACTACAGGCTGGTCAGCCTCACCTCTGTCCCTGGGAAGATGGTGGAGAAATTTCTCCTGGAAAGCATTTCCAAACACATGAAAGACAAAAAGGTTACTGAGAGTAGTCAGCATGG
Organism: Apus apus; assembly: GCF_020740795.1. NCBI lineage: Eukaryota > Metazoa > Chordata > Aves > Apodiformes > Apodidae > Apus > Apus apus. The sequence goes on from NC_067283.1 coordinate 46,910,240, forward strand.
AATTAAAAAGGGGAAATCATGCTTGACCAACTACACTGACTTCTACAATGAGATTACTAACTTGGTGGACAAGTGGAGACCAACAGACGTTGCTCACTTTAGTGAAGTTTTGACGCCTGCCTCTCATAAGACTATCACAGTCAAACTGACAAAGCACGTGTTAGTTAAGTGGACAGTGAGGTAGATTAAAAACTGGCTGAATTGCTAAGCCCAAAGAGATGTGATCAGTGGCACAAAGTCCAGGTGGAGACAAATCCAAGTGGATGCAATTTATAAAGATACTGCAATCTACTATCAATACAGGAAATCACATTCAGAAATGGAAATGCAGAATACCATACTTTAAGTGAAGGAAGTAAAATACCTTACATACATGTTTACCGATGTTAAAAGCATTGTAATTTTCTTAAGCAATAAGCTGAAAGATTCAAACACATTATTAAATAAAGATATTTATTACTTGTTCCCCTCCTGGGGGAAAAAGGGTAAGAAAACAATTTTTCTGAAGTAGTAAAAATTTCACTATTCCTAGACTGGCTTGATCGAGAAACTAATCATTCTAGATGTCTGTAATACGGATTTATCTTTATTTGCTTGTAGGATATCCAAATAGAAAAGATATTTCAAGGTAGATGGGAGAAGCAGATTCATAATTCCACATAGCCCTATTTCCAACACTGGGAATGCAGTTGCCTTCAACAACAAAGGAAGACACAGAATAATAACTGAAGTTCAGTTATACAAAGAAATTATGCATACAATTGACTATAATTTCTTAAATGAAATTAGCTACAGATAAAGAATCTACAGAATTGAATGGATAGGCTGTTCACTGTTTTCAGGAAGAACTGCATCTTTCCATATATCTGGGTACTACTTAGTTCATGGGTGTTACTGGAGTAAGTATCACTGGTTGCAACTTCTTTCATGAGAATCCTCTTCTCATTCCAATCAGCAAGAGGGTTAAAAAGATTCACTTTGATGGAAAAAACGCATTTCCTGTGCTACCCACTCCAATATTTTTGAATACAAGTTCTGCAGCTATGCTTGACTGTGCTTTTTTAAAATTCAAGACATTAAAATTCTTAAATGTATACAAAGGACTTGACAGGGTTTTAGACAAATTATTTCTACTAGCTTAGTACTTATAGTACTTATAAAGTTACTTAGGACCCCTGTACTTCTGAAATACAGTTCTAAAAGAGAAGTTCCTGGGGTTTGAGAATTAGGATGGCAAGTCTGGAGAAGGGATGTGGGACTTCTTACTACTGCAGCAATGAAAGCAGTTAGGAGTTCTCATTTCTTGTTTGCACATTATCTATTTAAGGCCAACATCTACAAGCAAATCCCCAAGATTCATTCCCAAACTTTGACATCAGCAGAAAAAAGATCCTCCCACCTGAAGGTTGCTTCCTCCCCCTCCCCCCCAAAGAATCTGACTGTATTTAAAAATCATGCATCTGACAAGCTAAAATATGGACTTCTTTATTATGATGACACTGTCGGTATAGGAACTGGTCTTAATATTTGTCAGACACTAAAACCTGTGGCTATGGCAACCCTGGCTTCTCCTGACAGCGCAGTGAGATTCCAGAACACAATATTGTCAAGCTAGAGTTAAAAAAAAAAGCAAGCTCGGGAAATTTAGGTAGTGTAATTCCCCGGAGTAAATCATTTTGACAAAACTAGTATGGTGGCAAAGTTTTAAAAATGAGGATTTCTGAAACAGCTTAATTTCATACCACAGACCACTAGTAAAGTAAGAAAACTGAAGTTGCGGTTGCCCTTCTGTGAGCTCTAAAGGCCACCACATACTTAAGTTGCACATGGATTTTAGTTTAGTACAGTCAAAATCCTGAAATTTTGCCACGTTCAGGTCAATATTGTTGTGCAAGCAAAGGAAACAAGAGACTCACAACAAAAAAGCCCAAAAAACACCCCCCCAAAAAACAAAACCAACCAAACAAAAAATCACCCCAAAAAACAACAGGCAAACTAAATTTTGGTTCTGTTACACTACAAAGCAGACTACTGTGGTTAGTTTATTAGAAGAGTTAGCAGAGGAAAGGACATACTCTCTTACATGAAAATATACTTCTTCAGGCTCTCCAGATACAAAGCACTCTGTTGGAATAGTACTTTCCAGCCAAACAAAAACAATTACTCTAGACACAAACCTGATCTGGCAGCAAGATAGGAGAAATCTCCATTAAGATTTCACAGTATTAATTGCAGCAGACTTTTAACATTGCTCAGTATACTCCATTCTACTTATAGGTGAGCTGTTTTGCACAGTATCATAGGAAATTACTGAAATGATTATTACAACTCTTCTTGTTGTATTATTACAACAGAAGAGGGGAACACATGCCAGAAGCTGTAAATGTTCATACTTTTCTCTACACCAAGTCCTGTGTAAGAACCACCCAGAGCTACTCTTTTGTATGCTTCCAATAAAATTAAGTGCAACATCCCTGAGGACAGAAGACTGTAAAACCTTTCATGGGAAGTAAGAACCACAGATAGGAACCTCGCTCATGCAAACAAAAGACTCTTACATAAGATAACTACCCTAAGAAAGATAAAAAACCATCTCTCGTGTAAACTCAGCACTGAAAGGTAACTTTCTAACTTGCCATTAGATCCAGAGCAACCAAAGAGAAAGACAGTGAAGGACAGAAGATAAAATGTCCATGGTTTACAGGTCATTCAAATGAAGTTTTACTTTTCCCCAAAAAGTTCATATAACTGAGGTCTCTTCTCCCAAGAATCAGATGTAAAGAAGAATGGTGTAACAACTTAAGACAGATTTTAGCAATGTTGCAGTTCCTATCTGTCTTTGTTCTTGTAGAACAATGCAAGGTGCTTAAGAAAACCCTTTTTTTTTTAAGTGCAAGATATAGAGGCCTTTGAGAAACTGAATTAAAGGTTTTTCTTTTTATATCTCTAAAACTGCAGGCCTTCTTTGCAATTAAATTATTAAATCCAACGGCTCCAAAATAACCAACAAATATGCCTGCCAAGGTGAAGAAGCACAGCTCAGACACCGTATCTGATCATTATTTAAAATGTTCATATTTTGTACATATATTGCATCAAAATTGCTGCCTCAGGCCTGGAATTAGCATGTGTGTGTGTATATATATATATGCATTTGCATTTATGCAGGTCATGTTTTAATAAGTAATGCTGACATGAAGCTTTCATGTAAGCTCCCCTAATTTATGAAAAGGGTTTTGGATTGTGTATGCAACCTTTTGTTTAAAAAACTATACTTCATATACATATATATACACACACACAAATATTTGTTATTTGAAATTATTACATAATAGTACTATAAACATGAAAAATAATCCTGCTAATGCATTTTCACATTAGGGTAGTATCAGTCTTGTCTCTGATTACACATCCTTGGAAAAATATGATTACAACTGATAACTTAGACAGCAAAATTTAAAGAGACGTTTGCAATACTTTTAATTAAAACTTCAATACGGTCCACTATTTGCAATGTCACCTTTAAAATCAGAAAAGACAATCTCTCCCACTAATAAATTTTCCTTTTCATGTTTAACACTTAACTGATCATCAGGAACAGCAAAAGTATCCTGAGTTCAGCCCAGCTTGCAACGATAAGAGAAGCTATGCTTGCATTGACAAATAATCAATGCTGCAACAACCCCCAGCTCTGTGTTAATTAAGGTTACAACTTGATTTTCAGGCTCTAAAGGAAACTTTCAGAGGGGGCTGGGAAGCAAGCCACCCTCCAGACCTGAAGAAAACCAGCACTAGAATCTGCTCTTGCATATCACGTAGCATTTCTGCAGGAAGTCTGTCAGCATTAAGGCCCTACCATGCTTGACAACAAAAGACCAAGTACAAGGAGATACCCACAGCACAGAAAAGCCTGTAGTCTGAAAACATGGGCAAAAATCTACAACATAAAAAGTAAATTTTCTGATCATACCAGAATGTATGGATTGCTTTACTGCAGTAGCACATTCCAAGCTTTTGTGTAGGCTGCAGGCAAACATGCAGCACCAGGTCTTCACGCCTCATAGACCACTGCTGCAGATGGGAGATTATATTTTATCCTTGTATATAAGCTCACTTTCAAAGGGAAAGAAAACCTTCACACCAGCATTAAAAAAAAAGAAAAAAAGGATCTTGACCATTCCTTTACAGATGAGAAACATGTATGTTTTAATGAGAAACATGAATGCTTTTCATCTTATGACCCTGAATAAATCTCCAATCCCCACTCTGTGAATAGAAACAAAGGAAAAAAGTGCTCATAACTGAAACAAGGCTCTTGTTTCCTGCTGTTTCCCAGCACCTGCTGGTGTCTTAATGTTTTTTCAGCAAATGAAACTGCATTGCAAAAACTGGCAGAATTACAATATCAAGTAATATGGCTGTGAGGCAGCATAACACCCTTATATGGTAGTTCCCTTGCTGAAACCAGCTACTTGTGTGCAAGGAAAGATAAATATATCCTGTAATGTAATTAGATTCTAAGCACAAAAGGGGTATAATGATCAGAAAAAGATTTATTAGCATCACCTAAGAAAACGTACACTAAGAAACTAAAATACTAATAATCATGTTCCCATTACATTAGCTAATCACATGGTTGCCAGGAGGTAGGCAAGTAAACTACAAAGTATTCTGTGAACAGGTTTCTAAGGACTGTAAACTGACTTATAATTTACTGTTACTCTTAAGATGACCTGACACATCTCCATCTGTTGCTCATTACTCTGATAAACTTGAACTCCTTTGAATTAAGCATGTTGTGCTGGGGATTTGCCTTACAATAAATATTTTTTGGGAGAAAAACCCTAAGTTGTTCTGCAGTTTCTAAGGATGAGGCTAAAAATCAACATGCTTTTCACATATTTACAAATATTTATCTTATGAAGTTTTCTTTAAGACACTTTGCTCTTGAATGCAGTGGAGGACAACTTCTGAAACACACCAAAAAGCTTGTTCATCTCTGTGAAAAACAAACAAACAAACAATTTAGCAAAAGTATGTGATTTTGAGAAAGCACACTGAAGTTTACAGAGACATAGCAGAGCAGTGTGATTTTGCTAACAAACCCTATATAAAAAATTCCCTCACTAGATGCTCACTAAAGCACCCACTCTTGTAAAGGCAGAAGAGGAGCCTTAGTCATCTGCTGTTGATAGACCTTCAAGAATAAACTGACAAAGCATCCCATTTCCCTCTGTCTCTGCCTCCCAAAGGGTAACCACCTTCTATTCCTCTTGCCTTGGATGTCAAAGACCTGAAAGGTTTGCTGAAATGTGCTGACTTTGCTAAAGATGCACATGGGTCTCATTCTAAAAGCAGACGGGGAAGACTGGTTTGTTGTGTTTGGGTTTTTTTTTCTTTGCAGAACGAAAACAGAAGCTGTGATTCCTGTGCAGGAATGTAAGCAGTGTCTCCAGGGTAATTTCTGGCTTATTGACCACATTACTCTCAGCTTCTGAAACAAAGAAGCAAGTGCCTCAGCCTCTCTCTATATATGGACCACTTCTCCAGTGGAGCCACAAGAAGGCAGGTGTGCTGTATGCAAACCAGTAGTAAATCATGGATTGAAAACAAAATTTATAACATTTATGTCTGAGTTATCCCTTTGCATCTTCTTAATCACCGCTCTACACACTTTTCATGTGCTCACCATCACAGCTTAAATGCACTTTAAATACCTTTGTGTGTCACTTAGATACTTGAAGCATTAGATTGTCTTTAACTGGTGATTTTCTTTTTGTAGCCCTGAAGCTTCTATAGAATGTTAAAAATATTTTTAAGAAACCGAAAAGGAAAAAAGACAACTAGACCACTACTGTTGCAAAGAATAAATCTACTGTATTAGCTGATAAAACATGTTGGTAAAAATATCCAAGACCACTATGATCGGCATGAACTGTATCTTCTCTCAGTAATAACCAACACTTCTATTTCAAGGTAAAGCTAGTGAAAGGGAAAACAGAAAACTGAAATGTTACCATGGAAATGTTTGACACCAAAGATAAATGGAGGGTCTCTCAGAAAATGGCTCAAGTTTTAAATAGCAGGTATCCAGCGCAAGCACAAATGCATAAAGAAAGCAGTCACTCTGGAAAACACACATTGTATTTTTCTTTGCATGCAGTCACTTGCCTGTTCATTTGCCTTTAGTTTCCTCAGTACTTCACTACTATTTGCAAGCCAGAATTCCTATCATTTTCAGCAGGAAATTAACTGCCAAAATTGTCTCAGAAACATAGGACTTTTACCCGTTAAAATTTTAACACTCGGTTTCAATTTTTAAGCCTATTTTAATCTAGCATTGCAGTTCAGAGTCTGCAGCAGTAAACTCATGTAAAAAAAAATAAACTGTAAATTTGTGCCAGCTATCCCAAACCCAGCAGTCTAAAAGGTCAATTTATATCTCAAACAGATGCAGCTACATTAAGATATGTAAGCACAAAGTAGAATTACTCAAACAATAAAAAGCAGTAATAATCAAGTCTGTAATTCTACAAGGTTGGCAATCCCAGGTTAGATTTAAAAGATTTTTAAATAACATTTTTCATTCCCACACATACTGTACTGTCACACAAGAAAAATTGTGGTTCATTTGGGAATGCAACACATACACATCCAAACTGAACACAGCAGGGATAATTTAAAGTCACTGTCTTCTCCTGAAAGGCTTAGATTAGCCCCTTTAAGAGATGAGCAATGTGTATTTTAAAAGCCTGTCCTGCTGACCATAAGAGCCCATGGAAGTAATTTTCAGACAGCAAAGGGTTTTTAAGAGCTTGTGATGGTGAAACATTGTTTTAATTCCCTGCTGAGAAAGAAACTTTCAGTTACAAAGAGTGGCAGAAAAATTATGACCTAAGAGTAAATTCTTCAAACATACCAAAAGGTTTCAGTCATTTAGTGAAATGGGAAGTCTGAAAAGCCTGCTCTGTTCTGTCATTACACCATATTATGGACAGAAATGATTCTGAAATTAGATTAAATTCATATTAATCAAGATACTTATAAAATTTTCAGAATATTTACTTCAACTACCTAAATTTATATGTTAATCCTAGGAGTAATCCGGAGTATCCCTCTTGTGAAATATCCCTCTTGTGAAGCTCTACTTCAAATATTAAATTAATTATAACTTCAATTATGGAAACACAAACAGTACTGGCATAACAACATCAAGTAACATTTCACAGATGATGCTAGTGAATGTTTATTTACATAAACTAAACTAGGACCACATGATCCCATTAGGCATTTGCATACTGACTCTAAAAGGCAGATTTGATTTCAGGGAGTTTTGTCCTCCCTCTGACAGCCCCACTATGGATATTCAAATATTCCAAATTAGCGTTTCTTGTGTCCTTCTTGTAACAAGGCCAAACAGGTTGTAAGTACACAGAAAAGCCATTTAGACATAGTGGTTTTACACGCAACTAAATTCTTGGCATCAAATGAAACACAGAACTTGAAAGGACTTCTTGCAGAGTCTTTGTCTAAACCAGTCAAAAGGCCATAAGTATTTTGTAATCTTTCAATGTAAACTTACGAAAACAGAGGTAAGCAAAGGAAAATAACAAAAAAATATGATAATGTTGTAATAATAGAAAGCTGGGCATCTCTACCTCATGGGAAGATCTTATTCTTTCTTGGAGTAACTTAGCAATTTGTTTTTAAAAAAAAAAAAAAAAAAAAAAAAAAAAAAGCAGGATAGTATGGCTCCCTGTCACAGGAAATAACGAAGCTCATTTAAGTCTCGATGTAAGCTTGAATTAATTTATTTTAGGCCCACAGCAATATCCCTAGACGCTGCAGGTTTTTTAATTATTAGGCATAAAAGCAGCAGTCTTAATAAATCCCAACAGCAAGGATAACTGCAGAATCATTTTCCTTTCCACAGACTCTCAGAGGTAGTAACTGCTACATTTATTCTCAGGGCAATGTTCAGATCGGAGATGAAGCAGCAGAAGCATCTGAAGACAATAATCCTGTAAGAATTAAAAACAGAACAGACCTGGGGGATTCACGTCTGGAAGGACAAAGCCTTTCTGCACTGAAAACAGTGCTCTGGCAGAGCAGAGACTGTGAAGATCTGCTAGATGGGTTTTGGTACCACAGAACATTTTACTCCATCTAGAAAGATGGTACACTAGCGAAAGCCAGTCATTTTAAGTGAGGAAAAGAGATTATTTTCTGCTTGCCTTATATATATGTCAAATAGGGAAAAAAGCCAAGCAACCAATATGTTGCTGTTCTGATGGGATTGGGAAAAGTCACGTCACAGAGAAGCAACAAAGCTATTTAGCACCTGGTTCCCCACCCCAGCTCTCTTCAGGTTTGACAGAATCTTCGCTACCACAGGGAAAACTCATTTTTAGCTAGACAGTATCTTCACAAAAGCATGGTAGGGCAGTTAAACTTTCTGGATTGGCTGAACAGAAATGTTGCACTACGGAGGAAACTTTAATACAGAGCCCTGGTTAGAAGCATTTTCTTAAGAAGCTAATTCTTTCTTTCCCACCAGATACTGTGGGGTTTTTTTCTTGAAAAAACACAAAAAATGGCATTTGGGAGGTTGCATCTATACTGCTTAAATAACAATTTCCTCAACACACAGAGCATATCTGCACAATGATCCAGATCTTACAAATGAAGGGCAGCATTCAGTTTGCTACATGCCAGTTTTATTTTCCACAGGCTGTAACAATGGAAGCTGTAACATGAAGGAAAAAATACTTAGGATATGTTAGCTCACTGTATTTCTAGAATCCCTGCTAAAAGGAAATTATTTACAGAATCCCAGTTCTCACATATTAAGCTTTATTCCTGCTCCTGATCCCTCAGATGCATCATCTTTGTAAACTTCATCTGCTGGTCCACAGAGAAAGGACAGGAGGTGCTGCTGTCAAGTATTAGTACATCCATAGCTGAGTCCACGTACAGGATTTGCTCTGATTTAAGGTATTCCATCACAATGGACCAGGTAAATTATGAAAAAATCTCTTTAGAAGGGAACTTTGAGAGTTCCTTGTATCAGCTGTCTGATTTCAACCAAATCAGCTAGACTCAGGCACAAATCTTAACCAGTCTGTTAATTAGAATGTATGATAATCTCAATCTACGTGATACCTAGGAGAAGAGTAATTTTTAGATTTTTTTCTCACTATTAAAAAAATCATTAAACCCATGAAATCTAGTATCTAAAGACAGCTACTATGGAGGAGGTGTTTCCCTTCATTAAATACAAGGCTTTATTTTTGTTTTGTCTTTTTTCTGATCAACATTTCCCATCTGCTATGTTATCAACTATGAGAATTTGCCAGAGAGTTTTCCTCAGATTTCACCTGACAATCATTTGGACAGGAAAGGCCACTTTTCTCACAAGTGTCTCTCAGTTCAGTTGCACCGCCTTGACTACCACTGCAGTAACAGCAATAATGATCAACTTTTAGAAATCTACATCTGGTTTGGTTGCTTTTTTTTTAATCTGATGGCACAAATCCCAGCTCTGTGTCCCCACCACCCCACCGTTTCCCCATGTTATAGCACACAGGGGAGAAAATTCTGAGCCATCTTGATTCTTTTCAGACTGTGGACCTACCTGTGGGGTTACCCCATTCTCCAGCAGAACAGACTCATTTATGCTCTTCTGCCTTGGAAAGCCCTTCTTCAAACTCATATTCTCACCAAGAGCAGGCAGTTTGCTGTACACACATGGACACACAGGAAGGCTAACAGAGAAAAGCAAACTGGTGATACCCTACTTGTGTTAGATGGGATGACACTCTGGACTGATCCTTACAGAGGATTCAGAAAGAGAAAAGATTTAGAATGTCTTACCAAGTTAACTGGGTGGCCTATGTGTGGTTTCTTATTAAGACATGGTAAGATTATAAAAGCCTGGAGCCTTCCAAAAATCTTGATTCCCCATATGGAGCCTGTCACATCGCATGTGTTTTATTCAAATTATGCAGGTCTGTATGACCTCAAGTAAAAAAAAAAAAAAAAAGTTACACAAAGCCCACATGAACACACTTTATCAATGTAGGGATTATGTCTTTCTTATAATGGAACAAAAAAGGGAAAGGCGGAGTGAAACTTCTCAACACCAGATGGTGAGCAAATTATGAGTAGGCTGCAGAATCCAGGTCTGCCTCCTACTTCTTCACCTGATGAATTCCGTCACCTACAGAGTAATAAATAAATTTACCCCCTCCATGTACTAAAAAAAAATAAAATATCTACAAGCCCTTACATATATCTCTTATATAAGGCATGGAGAGACATGAAGGAAACACTCTTCTGCTCTGTAGCAGAATTTGTGTATTCCTTTTCTACCTTTATATATATACACTAAAGCTGTGTTTTGATTTGAATTTCTCTTCTGCCCTTCATGAGCCATCCAAAGACATTTGAAATGAACAGAATCAGCATCAGCAATCATCCGGGAAAATGGAAGTGTCCAAATAATTTTGGAAGCCACGATGATGTCTTTATAACCTAAATGAAAACTGTGCAAGTATCAGACAGCTCACGAGATTCAGCACAATTGAGAAGCTTTTGCCTGGCTCTGTCAATCAGATTGCATATATTCGTTTTCTATTTTAAAAAGTAATTCTGAGAACTAACACTTTTCATCTGAAGTAATGCTGGGACAGCAACTTTCATTGTGGTACAGAAAGGCTATTAGGATGTACAGTGTATTTATGTGCCTTTTAAAAACAGTGCATGCAGTGCATTTGAACTGGGAGAAGCAGAAGCTTTGTGTGACAAGAATTAATAAAGCCCATGGAAAGGTCAAACTGCTTACTGGAAGGCACCCAGTTCTAAGAGATGAGAGAGCTCAGAGGTGGTGCTGATCTCTGTCTTCATACTGGTAGCTCCCACCACTTGCACCTGAGATTCCAGCAGGATTTAACAGCAGTCCTTCCCCAAGAAACTCTATGTTTAAACATAAAGGAATTGTCATCAATGTCTATCATATTTCACCAATAAGGAACTAAGCCACGCAAAGTTTAACACAGCTGCCCTGAGACAGAGATGATGTGAAGGAAAGCTGTGAACTTGCCTGACTTGCAAAATTTTGAGGCAGTCATTTCCTCATGTGACTCTCTAGTATCAGCTACTGGTGCATCCGAGCAATTGCTGCTGTGGGATTGACACTGCCAAACTCGGCAAAAGCCTTCAAGAGCTAACATATATATATGTTAGCTCAGTATATGGCTCATATATATATATGCTCAGTTAATACAGTGTTCATTACCCCTTTGAAAGTCAGCAGGTTTAAATAAAGCACTAAAAAGGGCCTGTAGGGCTGAAGTCCTGGCTATCTCAAAGATTTCTGTCCTGAAACTCCTTCCTTAACTTTTTCACATCCAGATTTCTCTAGATGCTATTACTGTAGCTACCCCAGGATGATAACCTAAAATGTTTGTTTGGCTTCCATTAAATCCTACTGTCAAAAGTGAGCTGTCACTAAAAACAAGTATCACAAGAGTGATACTGTCATTACAGCGAGGTCACCGAAGTGCATGGTTTTGAATTTACCTCTGCACTTTTCTCAGGGTCTTATCTGCAAAGAAAAACCATGAAATAGCTATGAGTATTCAACTTCCAGCTATTTACAGCCACCTAAATAGCATGGAGTGCAAGGCTCCAGGGGTCAAACTGCTGCCCACAATTTGACCTTATGGAAAGATTTAGGGAACGTAGTGCCAGACTCCTTCAGAAATCCCCAGGGAGGGACAAGACTCTGTGGACACAACTGGGGACATGGGAAATCCCTACTACATATATAAAAACATTTTTTCACCATGAAAGTGGTAAAAGACTGGGACAGGGGCTCTGAAAAGCTGTGGGATTTGCATTCTTAAAGGTCTTAAAAATCCAACTGAAAAAGCCCTGAATAACCCACCTCTCCTGGGCCTTCTGGGAGAAAGTGAACAGTGTGGAGACCTTCAGGGGTCCCTTCCTGCCTGAATTATTCTGTGACCTCAGTGCTGGAGACCAGCTCAAGGAGCAGGTGTACGTGGAAGCACAGCTACATCCCACACCTGCTAACAGCTTTCAAAGTGGTTCAGCTTCCAGCAGTGCTGCATTTGCCAGCCCTGCTGTATTTGCCAGCCCTGCACCACCTGCCATCATCCACATGCTCTGTTTCATCTCAGATCTCTCTTAGCACCAGAGATACCTACCACTGCCCTGAGGGAGGCCCAACCACTACAGCCCCTGGGAGCAGGTGGCTGGTACAGCACCCTTATATGTGAGGAGGAATAAATTGTGTAGTATTTCTAACTGGCTGTCCTACCTAATAAATAAATAAATAAATAAATATTCATGCAACAGGCATATCCTAAAGTTATAGCCAGCTCACTATGGACCTGGAGGTCTGGTTTTGCTAAAACTAATTATATTAAGCACTGGAATATAGCAGTGTATGGTCCGTGTGAGGCAGGTATGTAAAAAAATTTGCAAATTATATAATAGAATGTTTAAAGATCCTGAGCACTTCAATAAGTGCCCTCCAGTGTTACTAATCCTTTATGCAGGTATGTAATGTTTAATTGCCAGTTGGGAATTACAACGACAAGTTACACGACTAATTTTTCAAACTCTAAACATACTATGCTCCCCACCCTACTTCTTCTACTTTTCCTGTCAATCTCCTTTCACTCTATTTTGTTGCTGTCTTTCTTGCAGAAACACCTTCTTTGGTAGCAAGTAAAAGTTGGTAATGTGGTATTTAAATGTAGTGCACAGAATGAACTCACAGAACTACACTTTTGCAGGTATCAAAAACAACCCTTGCTACCCAAACTGCTTTCAAAAGCTGATGTTTCCCAAGAATATTCAGCCTCTAATTATAATTTCCCTGATGAGAAAAGCAACCACTATTGCCACACTATGTTCAGGAGCAACAGAGACACTTCTTGACTGCGTTTTCTGTGAGAGTTGTCTAGTTTCTGTACTCAGAGGAACAGTTTCAGGGAACAACATTCATACAGACAGATTCTAAAATACTAACCTCAAATTCCTGTGCATTCAATAGCCCTTAGATCTTAGAAGCGAAACACAAGTAGGCACTTCCACATAGGTCATGGAGCCTAAGGCTCAAAGGCACCAGTTGGTTTGTTTTTTTAAACACGTAACAGAATTACTTTCCCCCTCCCTCAAGTGAATGGCTCAGGGTTTCCTAAGCACAGAAAACAGAGACATTAAAAATGTAGTTCCCCGTGGGCACTTCTTCATAGTGCAACACAACATTTTTCTCCCCCTCAGGACAATTTCCAAATGCATTTTTGATCAGAAGTACACAATGCTATCACAGAGGCATGGCGACTGCTGAGTTTCCAGGAGTTGGGAAAGTCATCATAAATGTCTTCCTTGCCACTAACAGATATTAATTCACTTCTAATCTTGTCAGAGATTAAAAGTGCTTCTTCAGAATTGCAGCTACAGATAACCCAAGTCATCCTCTAGGTTATGATGCTGCAAACACATCAGTGAGACAAAATCACAACTGTGACTATGGATACCATTTCTACCATCATTTACCCTGATGTCGTCTATCGCACAAGCATTCATTCAAGTTTCCATACTCCAGGCACTATTCTACATGCCACTACATTGACTAGCCAGGAAAAAACATTAATACAAAGCAAAACTGTCACAGCAAATTGAACACACTGTAAACCATGTGTTTGTTACCTTATTAACCTCATGTACAACCTCAGGATGTGACAGATGATGGAAAAATAATGTTTCTTAATTAAATTGACTAACTCTTTCATTCACCACTAATTATCTCCTGGGAGCTTCATGAAAATAGAAGGAAAGCTCTCTCAAGCTGGGGCCTGTAGAAGCACCCCTCAGTCTTCACATCAATGGACAGAAGGAGAGGTGAAACCTAAAAGAACCAGTATGGACATCTGAAACCCACATACTGTCAAGGAAGCAAGACCACTTGGTCATAGAACAGCCCCTGAACAACAGGACTAGCAAATGACTTCAGGAAAGTGTCAGCAACTCCCTGTTGGCATTCAACAATCTTAATACAGAAGTCAAACCATAAAACCATGCTCCTTCCCAGAAACACATAGTAAGTTCAAATATTTTGGGAAGAACAAAAGACACGTTTAGCATGATTCTGAAGAAAGGTTTCAACTTTAGCCCCCATGTTTCTGAAAACTGTATTGTGACCTCCCACAGGCTGCATTTCACAATTTCCTGGTTGGCCCTCATCATTTTCCAGTCAAAGCAAGCATGTGCTTGTGAAGAATATTCTTTTTTCCTACAGCAGCTTTCCGATGAAAACATTTTATCAGAGTGATTCCCAATCACTATAAATCCAACGCTAATCTGAGAATTAACAGGAAGCTTTATTTTGCTATGATCAAACCTCACTTTCAAATAGTTTACAACTTCTGCAGTGAAAAGTGTTCTGGTTTTAGGCAGCTTTTATTTAGGACTTATGTCAAAATCTGATCTTCGTTGCTGAAGCTGTTTCTGGAAAAAAAGTTACAACAACCTGAAATTAATGGAGATGTAAAACTCAAAGACAGCTTTAGGTCAGAGATGGTTTTCCCCCCACGTTAATATGATTTTATTTGTGGAAACAAAATGAATAAAAGAGTTCTCTATTAGCTCCTGAGCTAAAATGAACAAGATATTCACCTGCACAACTATAGCAAAAGATGTAGAGCTGTTGTGGGATAGGAAAGCACATAAAACATACTTCCAGTACAGGTAACTGTCAGGCATCATCACCTATTTCATGATCCACAAGAGTAGGGTCAGATTTTGAAACCTAAGAGGGTGGAAGATCTGAGAAGTGTAATCAACTCTCCAGCCAGACTCCAGCAGTGCTTATCTGGAGCAAGACTTCCCAAAAACCTAGGTGCGGAAAGATATGCTACTATTAAAAAGTACAAGAAAGCTGAATATTTGATTCTGCACATAAATTTAGAAAACCCTGTCTCTGGCAGAAAGATAGGGCAATTGCTTTTGCTATCTTCTTTTTTTTCTCCCAAGTCACAGAGGCAGGATGAGTTACTGCCTGATGAAATATGTAAGTGTACGATCTCATAGGTTCTTATTGAAGATACAAAGCAGTAAGTGCTTCACTATTTCAGGTGAGAGAGCGGTCTGAAAAATTAGAGCATAGAGGGACTTATTTATTGATATGCTTTTTAAAAATCACAAATTAAATTCTCACTTCAACTTCTTTGGTAACACAAGAACCCTTTAAGAGGGTATCTACTCCTGATTGCAAAGTGTATTAGCTAGAGAAAAGACATATTTATTATTGCCATTCACAGCTAGTGGCTACAAGTCTGGAGGATTTCCAATTTTATCACCAAGAAAAAAAACCCTGAGCTAACCACAGCATATATAAGGCTTCTAAGGGTACTCAGACATAATTGGGCAGCTGTTCACGGTTAACAGGATAAATCTTCTGGAGAAAAAGCAGCACTGAGGAAGCACAGAGGGTCTTTAATCCATAAGCGGGGTAAAAATAATATGATTAAAAAAAAAAAATCGGAATTACTTGTGGACTGTGGAAATAATCTTTAGGTACAACTTAAATGACAGAGACAGACAGGCATACAATATAGGTATAAATAGTCTCTCCTGGTGAAGAGCATATGGGAGCTAAACCCATGTGGTTCTTAGGTCAGTGAAGACTTTTACTTCACCTCACAGATACCCCCCTCTTTGATGCTCAATTCCTGAAATTCACAGCAGGCCCCAGCAAATATAATGAACCCAGCACCTTCAAGGTTATACTTCCTGATTAGAAAAAGCAAAGAACATGCACACAGTATTCCACTTTGGGACTGTCAGAGTACAGGTCAGAAGCTGACTTCACTTTTAGAGGTGGCAACATCAGGATCAGCTGGAGCAAGTGACTGATTTCTGTACTTCGTCAAAGCGTGATGGTTGCACAAATACAGCAGCAGAAAATCTGAGGGCTCAGCAAATGCAGAAACATAATAACAAGCCAATTAACAACCTTTCACAATCGATAACTAAAAAGTGTACAATGGTATGTCTATGTGAAAGTGCACTCAGTTTAAAAGCTACCCTAGGAGTGTTAACCCTCAGCATGACTTTTTGGCTTATTATATGCATTTTATGATGGGGAAAAAAGTAACAGGGCACAATAAGACTTCACAAGTGAAATGTGAATTTTCCGCTCTTAAAAAATAATTCAGCATAGTTGCCTTTTGATAGAAACCAGAAAAAAATTCTAATGCAATAATATACAAAAACACTCTGACTTGACTCCAAAATCAAACATCTGATCTATCACAGAATCACCGAAATTTTTGGGTTGAAAGGGACCTTAAAGATCATTGAGTTCCAACTCCCCTGCAAGGGCAGGGACACCTCCCACTAGAATAGGCTGCTCAGAGCCCCATCCAACCTGCCCTTGAACACCTCCAGGGATGGAGCCCCCACAACATCTCTAAGCAGCCTGTTCCAGTGTCTCACCACCCTTACACTGAAGAATTTGAACCTGATCTCTAACATAAATCTCTCTTCTTTCAGCTTTAAACCATTACCCCTTGTCCTCTCACTGCAAGCCTCTGTAAAAAGCCCCTCCCCAGCTTTCCTGTAGGCCCCCTTCAGGTACTGGAAGTCCACTATGAGGTCCCCCTGGAGCCTTCTCTTTTTCAGACTGAACAACCTCAACTCCCTCAGCCTGTCCTCATAAGAGAGGTGCTCCAGCCCTTGGATCATTTTTGTGGCCCTTCTCTGGACACGCTCCAACAGGTCCACATCTTTCTTGTGCTGGGGGCACCTGAGCTGGACACAGTATTCTAGGTGAGGTCTCACCAGGACAGAGTAGATCTAGATCAGAAGTTGTGAAAAACAGCTTACACAAATTTTTCTGTTAAAAATAAAACCCGGTAGGTTCAGTTTTGTAATGCCACTTTTTTTAAGGGGACTTTCACAGGTTCTAATTTAGTATTGTTTATAACAAAAAAGTTTAACAGCTTTTTCAGATTAACAGGTTTTGAAAAACATTTCCTCAACAAGATTATGCTAAGAGGATTTTAGAAACCAAATCCAAAGGGGAAAAACATTAATCAGAAATGAGCCTCTTTTGTTGGGCAAGTAAATATACAGTGGTCCTGAAGAGGACAAAAAAAGGCACTGAGGGACATCCCAGCACATTCCAAGGCCGCACAAGCTTGGGAGGAAGAGGGCTGAAAGGGGATGAAAGGCCTGACCAGCAAATGTCTCCTCTTGAATATTACAGTTCAGCCTGACTGAAAAGCTCCTGCTCTGAAGCAGTGTCTTTAATTTCAGCTGATGTTAATACAGATGCTCTCCCTTCTCAGAAAACCAAAAAGAGCTACCTTGTGACCTTCTGAAGGGGTTCATAGAAAAACCCTAAGGATCCCCCAAAAGCAGACAGCAGCACCAGCTGGAGACAAAAAGAGCACCAAGCATGGGATAATCGGGGGGGTTTATTAGATTCCAAAACTGCCTGGACATGTGGAATTCATTATAATAATCAGTCCTAACAGCTGCCTTATTTTACTCATAAGTCTTCTGCAGGGGAGATGTCAGAAGGCAGACCTCATTCCTTCTGTCCACCAAGAAAACTCCACCACAACACACAGGAATGATCACACCTCTTACAACGTAGAAGTCCATGAACTATTTTCTCAACTTGCCAGCATGTGAAAATGTCAAGTCAAGCAAGATAGTATGAAAGAAAAGAATCGCTTTCTTCTCCAGAAAAACAAACAAAAAACAACAGCAGAATAAACATCTGATACATTCTAAAAATAAGAATATTAATGATATTGATACCAAGAATTAGTTGGAGTGGACTTGCTCTAGGCAGAATCACTGTACTAATAAGGAATGCATAAATTCAATGTTATACTGGAAAATGAAGAAAGGTACAAGCATTATTGAGTCAACAACTGCTGGGTTTTGGTATCACTTTTTTTTTCTTCATTCTTGGAGGAAAATCTTGGCTTGTAACCCTCTACTACCTCACATATTTGTAAACTGGCACCCTCTAATTAAAATCTCTTCTTCTCCCTTGCTCAACCACCACGAGCCTTACATCTTCCCTGACTGCCAACAATCCACTGTAGGAGCTGGGATGGCCCACAGCCCTCCAAGTCTGCTCCTGCAACAGTGGTCAGTGACAGGGTGCAGAGCACATTAAATCCCAGTGACAGAGTTGACACAAATTCCCCTAAATTCTCTTTGATACTTAGGATTTCTTATTTAGCTACTTGTAAGTGGTGATGTTCTCACTTGCCGCTTAAGGAAGATTTCTGTGTCTTTTTTTAATTAGCTTCCAATTTGTCACCTTCACTAAAAGTGCCTCAGCTTTTTCAAAACTGAAAGGCTAAGTAAGTCCAACCTATAATTTGTATGCTACTTACTATGTGGAAAATTAGTGCTACTTCCTTTCATATTTCCCTCTTCCCAGTTCAGCAGTCTCAATATTTTTGCACACTATTTACAGAGTAGTTATTAATTATAGGGAAAATGTTTGATAAATTATCTTCCTATGGCTGTTTGAAAATACATGGGGCCAAACACAGGCAAGCATTTACATATCAACACTGAAAATAAAGTTGTGATATTCTATCCTCATTCCTTTCCTACAAGAATCCAAGCACTTTTCTGTGCTATTGCAACACAAAAAACGAAGCTTCTAACCATGCTGACTGCAGCTAAACCTCTATAATAACAGTACATTAATAATACTTGGCACTTTACAGCCACAGCATTTAACAGCTTTTCAACAACCAAACTCCAAGAGCTCAGCATCACTAAATCCATTCTGCACATGGGGAAACCTGAGACATGGAAACTTCCCCAAGCTCACTTGACAATCAGGTGAACAGTTAAAACCGAATCCAGAGCTCCTAAAAGACAGATTAGCTCTCCAGGCACTCAGCCACACACTCACTTCCAAGTCTACTTAAAGTTAGAAAAGATCACCTAATTAGCACTGGTATTTAGCCATTTGAATAGACCTCTCCCACTGCCCTCTTCAATTCCATTTTTAGATACTTTTCTTAAAGCTGAGTGCAGCATTGCAGTCTGCTGTGTATTGTGCAAGTACAGCTTTATTCTGTCTAGCAGAATTGAAATTTCTTTGCAGTGCATACTTCAGAAATAATTAAGGCAGATCAGGATACCAAAAAACCCAGCAGAGATAAACCCACCAAAGCAACCAGTTTGCACATTTCTCTCTCTCCTCCTCCAGCTAGGGAATAAGCCAAGCAAAAGGATAGGGTGCTTGTGATCCACTGTGATGCTGAATCACAGCAAGGAGAAGGAACTCAAGAGATAGGATACAAAATAGGGAGATAGTGGTGGGAGAAGCAGGAGGAAAAAAACTGAAATAGAGCAGCAGGAATTTTTGGAAGGAACCACCTCAATTTCTACAAGCATATACACATGAGGAAAATAATCTTCATTGCTCTTTACTCAAAATTAGTAAATCTTTTAAGTACAGTATGAAGGGCATCATTTAGAAGATTTTTAAAAACCAGAACAAGAACCATATTATGTCCAGTGAAGACAATATGCACATGGCAGAGCTAAAACTTTAATTTTTCCACTGTGCCCCACAGCAAGTAAATGTTCCTATCCAGTTCTGTCTTAGAAAACCACATTTCCTGGCATTTATATAACAAAGTAACAGCTTCCAAGTTCTGTAGAAGTTCTCTCTAATGTCAGGCAAGGACCTTAGACAGCAGAAATACACAACTCTTGGAAAAGTACACACAAAGCTCTAAGCTGTAGCTGAGGCAGATTACATAAAGGTATTTCAGCTTCCTTTTAGCAGATGGCTTAGCCTGCTTGAAAGCAAAACAAGACTGCCAAGCAGCATTGTATCTTCATCAGCTTTCCACAACTAAGTCCTGAAACTCTTTTGTTACAGCTAAATGCATCAACAAACAAGTACAAGGTTCAGTTTTTGACTAGGAGTACTGGTTTTTCTCAAGTACCATCCCAAGGTTTTGCCTCATTTTCCTCTGTTTGATTTTTTGGGTTTTTTTCCCTGTAGAGATTGTAAACAGTTTTACGCTAAATCTTGCATCAGCTAAGCAGAAGATCCTCCTTTGGCAGGCTAAAATAACATCTACCATCAACTTTACCAGTTTCCACAAAAATACACTCCATACTGCAGACATTAAAGCACATTACAGTGAAAGGGCCCTCCAAACAAAACCACCTGAAACGTAAAGAGTTTATTTAGGACTGTTTCTGGGGCTGGCAAAGCTCGATTTTATTTGAAGGGTAATCTGTCTGCCCACTGAAG
This sequence comes from Apus apus, assembly GCF_020740795.1. Lineage (NCBI taxonomy): Eukaryota > Metazoa > Chordata > Aves > Apodiformes > Apodidae > Apus > Apus apus. The sequence continues at coordinate 46,930,584 of NC_067283.1, forward strand.
CTAGAATTTTATTTTCTGTTGCAATTTTCATGTTATCAGAAGCACTGCTTCATTTTTATATTAGCATTACTCCCAATATGTGCTACTCAGAGCCAAATATACAGGGCACTGAAAGTAAAATAGTAATTAATACGTTTTCCTCAGGTCTCACTGAAATGTACATTAAAAAATACAGTGTGTATCTAATGAATCTAATTCTAACAAATGTTCAAGTTCCAGTGAGACAATAACATTCGCTACTGATGTAAATGGTTAGTCTTGTTAAAACCCTACCTTTCAAGTGGGCATCACAATAAACTCTAAAGAAAATGTAAAGAACATCCAAAACCACTCTGGGTTGAGAGTACATGAAGATAATCTTGCTTTCTTTGTTTTTTAAAGCAGTAGTCAATCAGGGAGTATGAAATCAAACAAAAGGAAAGAGCTGCTCTTCTAACTATTCAAATAAATCTGTGTTGCAAACAAAGTGTGATGCTTTCTAGAACCCATTTTGAGCCACTTGTAACACTGCTTTGACTGCACAAAGTCTGAATGCATGCAGCATGGCTGTGTTTTCACTAGTTAACATAATTAAGGAGAAGAGAAGCAGTGCATGCGTGTCTGTCTCTTAACTGCCATTGGCAAAGGATCATCAAGAACAAAGCAGCTCCTATGAAGCAGAATAATGACTTGCTGCAGACCAGGTGATGCCCCGTACTCACACCCTGGCTGAAGGGAGCTGAGCAAGAAGCCACCAGATGATGAACTATCATCATATGAGTGGGGGTTTTGAGAACAATTAAGAGAATCACACAGCAGATGGATGTGAAGGCATGAAAGGATTAAGTGTCCATGCTCCCACTCATGACAGAGATCTTTTGATATGCAGGTGGTGAGAACAGAAGATGGGAACCAGGAACATGGGGGGATTAATGCATGACACTCATGAAAAGCTGAGGTGGACAGCCAGACATATTTGTGTCTTATTTTGGATGGGCCTATATATATCCCTCCTACAGTTCAGAAGTAAAACATGATTGCTTTAGAAAACTTGAAAAAAAAAATGCATTTTAATGATTTATACTAATTATTTTCTATACAAGTGTTAAACTGGAAAGCTGAGAATCACTAGCATGTTGCTCCGGGATATGGCTTCCGGGGGGTTGGAAAAGAAAAGTGGTCTCAAACAAAGAGAAAGCATACCCTATTTCTAATGAAACAGCAAAAAAACCCCAAACCCTATCCTGCACCGAAATTTTTACTCCAGAAGGCAAAGAAACTGTGTCTAGAATGTACTTAGTCAAGAGGACTTGAGAGGTACAGACTTCAGCAAGTTGCCCAAATCTGTCCTATGTGTATCTAAAAAGATACAAAAGCTTGATAAGAAATGGAAATGTACTATATACAAATTGAAAACTTGAAATTAATAATATACAATGTTAATATAGCATACTTAAAAATTAAGAAGATAGATATATGAAAGGAAAATACCCTAGAACAGCATCTAGAGATAAATCTAAACCAAAATGGATTAGGAGAACATTTGCTAAAACTGGAAAATTGGGAAACTGAATGAAGGTTCTGCAGTTCCTCCCAAGATGTATATAGCCATTGCTGTAAAGATGTTTCTGAGCTTTGAGATTCTATACTGATTTGACTCTTGTAACTTTAAAAAGATCTACTGTAACACAAGACATGCTTTAAAGGAGTCCAAAGACCAACATTTTCATCAGTTTATTGATGAGTTTCCTGGTCTTTAATGAAAAAAAGTAACTTTTTTGGCCACTTTTCTACAAATGTAATATGTTTCTAATGCTGACCTGTGCATTTGCTCTCTGCTAAATGTTAATGCAGGTCTCTGCCTTGGAAGATGAAAACCAACTTCCACAGAACAGGTATCTCCACGAGGGTCATGGCTTGAGAGGCTAACTTAACGTGACAGATTTTTCAGTGTCAAGATCACCTCAGTGCAGGGATCTACCAGGAGACTGTTTACAAAAGTTGATGCCATTCTTTTGGAGGAAGATAATGGGAAATAAGGTAGTCTTAAAAAAAAGGTACACCTCTCACAGGGGCTTTAAATCCCTCATTCAACCCAAATGATGATTATGCAATATACTGCTTTCAAGGAAAGTGTAACTATCCCCAAGTCATTGGTTCTGCTTTCCACATCATACAGGAGCTTCTCAGAATTTTCATGTGGGCATATAAACAAAATGTATCTTCTTAGCAATTCACCTAATTGAACCTAAAGCTCTAATGTATAAGGTGAATCATCCTTATAAAAATTTATGCTGAGAATGCTTTATAGCTTTTTGTGCAGCAAGAAACTGCTTCTGACATCAGAGAACTGATTGACATATTCTAAATGCATATTAGAAATAAAACTCAGGATTATTCACGTGTAGCTCTAGAGCAGAGCTGAAGAGCACAAGCATCATTATAGGAAGTCTGCACTATGTATATTTGTACTTTTCCAGTTTGACAAAACTCCTTCTGCACACCAGAGAATTACATTCACTCTAGTAGAATTAAGCAAAACCATGTAGAGAGGGGGAGAAAAACAAAAATAACAATCTGAAAATGCAGTCCTTTGATAAATTGCTAGCTTGCTACTGAGCACTATAATGTGCAGACCAACAGCACCTAAACAGAGAACCATCTCCACTACTGACTGTCTTATTAAAGGAAAAAATAAAGGACACAGGAGAGGAGCTGGGGAGCGTCAAGATAGTACAACCCATGCTCCATCTGCAGAGTAAGTTAGACAGGACTCACAACAGACTGTTTCCCCCTGAGTTTTTCCCTGGAATAAATACTGACTGACAGTTAAAAATAAAAAAACCCACATAACACAAACACACCACCTCACAAAACTGAAAAAAACAATAAAAATCCCCCATCAAACCAAAACATCTCAGAAGCCCCTGAGAATGCCAGTCCCTGCTTCCCCTACAGGGACTTGTAAGTCTCACAGTACAATAAATAAACCAGATCATAAAATGATGAGCAGCAGTGCTAGTTAATTTATTTACTGAAAAATAGCTCAAGCTGTCTCAGGCCTCATAAATAAAGAAAATGTTTATCACTGGGTTACAGGTGGGTGACTGAAGGCTGCACGGGATCATGGGAAAAGCATTTTTATAATATAGCTACAATTTTTCTTCTGAAATTAAATTCTTCTGAGGCTTTTTTTGTGGAATCAGCAAAAATTATCTTAAGTGCTGTTCATCAGCATCCACAAACCTGGCTGACTGTTCTGCTGGCCATATGGGTGAACTCAGGACAAGTGGAAGAAGAGGTGTAATGTGAAATGGTTGAATAAGCAAGTAGGAACAAACACTGGCTCCACAGCTTTCTGTATTGCTGGAAAAGATACTCTTGTCATTATTCTCCTTCCCCACTGGGGAAAGGGGGCGTGTGCAGGTTTTCCAAGGTAAAAGGCAGAGCAGCAGCACAGGTACCCTGGAGAATACAACCTCCTTCAATTTCAAAGGCTGGCATTTGGAAACAGCACCATCTACCTGGGATCCTTATGATTTTAAGGCCCCGTGTCAATGGGCACACGTTGCATTAACAGAGACTATGTGAAAGCTGAAATTTCAAGTGGGTGTTGATGGGAAACAAGTGGCAGCAATGAGTCTTTGGTGAGGACAGAAATATCATACAGCACTGGAAAGGGACTTAGCTCTTGCACTCATCCCTGTGTTCTCCACTAAAGGGAAAGATAAAGAATAAACAGCACCTTCGTCACATTTCCTCAGCTGCTTTAGTAACCAATGTGCAAAATTAAACTATGACAAATCAAGTTATTTCTTTCACCCTTCTTGTCTGAGTAAAACGGCCTTAGACAGTGCTATGTCACCACAGCCAAGGTTGCTTTTGGAATCTGGCCTGCAATGCAGACAAGTAGGATTATCACAGTCAGTGTCCAAGGAATGGCCACTTTGCTGCTATTATGTGTTTGCTTTAATTTTCTTTGTTTTTCTGGTGCTGTCTTTAAATGTTGTGCCTCCATTAGTCTCAAAAGGGTGAGATAGTAAATTCCTGATACCCTCTGCAAATAGAAGCCTGGCAGTGTTTTCTTAAAAGATGTTAAGAGTTATAACACGTTGCACTGCTATTTTGTCTGGTTATTTGCCCAGGTAAGCCCAAAGTATCTCCACCAGTAAGCTGGCATTTAGAAAAGGCCTCCAAAAGACAGTCACAGCTGGATGATCTATTCACCAATATTCATCCTTCCACTCCCCACCCATCAGTGGGATTTGCTGCAAAATGATTAACTGCCTCACCACCATCTGCACTCAGGTTCCATTAGTAACCTAGGCACTTCAGGAAATCCCAGTCCTGCTTAAGCTATATCCAAGTGCTGCTTGCTGCAGCTAAGCAAGCCTGGAAAATGCGACAGGTAACCAAACACTCTTGGAACAAATTAACCTCTACAAAAAACAGGCACATCACACCTCGGGAACAAATCAGCCCCTACATAAACAGGTACTTCATGTTCTATCCTGCCTGTGTTATCTACTAACAAATACCAGGAAAAGCTCAGGTCAGGCCACAGCTGCTTTACACAGGTCGCTGAACAACAGGCCCTTACCTTGCTTGCTGGCAGACACTGCAAATCCAAGCCTTCTCCTTCTTGTGGTAAGAACTGCAGCTCTTGCAGATGTTGTACTTGCAGTCTTGGCACTGTCTCTTGCTGTTGATAAGAAAAGTGAAGGGGGAACAGCAGCGAATACAGCAGTGCTCGTTGAACTTCTGTTGCTTAGAAAGGATGCTGCACTTGTTACCCTCTTCATCCAACTTCTGCTTCATTTCACTGGAACAAAAAGAAACAGAACAAAAATATAACAAATTCCAGTGGGAAATCTCCTCTTTGCCTTTCTTCTCTTCCCACATCTTCATGATCCACTCTTCAAGCAACTTTTGCAGGTGTGAAATAAATGTCAGAAATGGATATTCTAAATCCAGAATCAAGAAGCAAAAACTCCTGTATTCCCTGAAATCCCCCATGGCTGATCCATTTAAACTCTCTGAGTCACAAGCCAGGGCAAACAACTTCCCTTCAATCAGCTCCAGTGAAACACATAAAGAGAGCCAGGCCACTCACTGCTCCAGGTACTCCAGCTGTGCAAATCAATAATGTTGAGAATTCAGGGCTGTTTTCAGAACGCAAATCAAAATCGTTCTATGAAAGTCAAAAGGTTTGGTGCACAGTAATAAAAAATTCTACCAATCAACAGTTCTGAAAATGGAAGTGCTAAGCTTGCTTTTTTCTGACCGATGGGGTAATATTATTCATAATAGCTCGAATTTGTCAAGAAAGGTTAATCTCATTTCAGAGAGATTTGGGTGTTTTACTAGTTAAGACCAATACTGAGCAACCTGTTTGTGAAAGTGTTTGCAGACCCCGTACATTTTCTGTATTGTAGCAGAAGACGTCATTCATTAAAATAGAAAAATAAAAAAAATTCTCTGTGTGTGGTATTCAACAATTTGCTATCTCCCATTTTACAGTGCTTTTGATATTTTATAAGTTAGGCAATATATTCCATGATACAAGTAATAAAAAATATCTAGAAGGAACAGTTGTGTAAGAAGACAAGTCTGCAAACTCATCACACAGTTTCTGTCAAGTCCAACTAGGATAAACATTGAACACTTATTCAGGAACTCAACCAAGATCATCTATAAGCATCATTACGAGCCAAGCCTGGAATGCTAAGAAGACTCACATTACTAGGCTATACATCTTCTTTGAAATTTCTGCCTCAGATTCATAACTCAAAATAAAACCACTCCATTTTATGAAAGTCTGACAGGTCAATTCTAAGCCTGAAGTCTAAAAGGCAATTAAGGCAGTGATGTAAAGCACACAATTTTTTAACTTGCATCCATCATATTTAGCCATATTCCAGACACACACCTTTTATAAATATGAAACTTCAAAACAATATTTGTTTCTTCTGTTTGACCCCTGTACAAAGGTTTGGCTATCTCAGACCAGCTGCTCAAACCCAAGTAAATACTCTTTGGAGTTTCAAGTAATTAATCTTGCTTCATGATTTTTGTCCAGATGGCAAAACTTAACTGGTTTTCCACATTTTTACAGAACGTTAAAGGTGAAAAAGGTAAATTATTATCACAGTCATCCTGGCTTCCTCATGTAAACTAATACTACTATGCCACAAATTAAATGGGATGGTTAGACTCGTTTGTCTTACCCCCATTCCTCTCTCCTACTGTGGTACCATATCACCCATCTTTCTAGGGGAGCAGGAGAAGTTAGCTGTTCCCCACATCACTCCTCCATCCACAGCACGCATCCTGCTCCGCAGCAATGCAGTGAGACAGAGCAATGCTTCTGCACAGGATGCCAGGCAGGAAAGGTGGTGAAAGTGAGAACTACATGATGCCAGGAAGATTTCTGGCATGGAGAAGAAGTGTCGGGAACCCAGGATGCTGCAATCTTTGCTTCAGGCTGAAGACCTCAGGCAGCAGAAGCTGGCCTCTCCATAAGAGAAGAACAGCTAAGAAGTCAAGCTCAGGAGTAGCAGTGAAAGAAGAGGGATTTTTGTCCTCATGCAGGTCTATTATCTCCCAGAATTAGTAACACTGATACTTGGTGGTGTCAGCCTGCACACTTGACACTGGCAAGCTCAACAGCATTTTGAACCCTCATTAGGGCTCTTACGCATGATAGCAAGATAAAACTCAGAAGTAAAGCCACCTATTAAAGCACTGCAATAATGCTCACATAATATAAAACCAGGCAGTTTCACAACAGAGCTAATAAAGCCTGATACCTGGAAAAAACCTGAGCACACGCTGAAGCCTTTCCATCATTACAAGCATTAATTACATCTCTCTCCTCTGTCTGCCAGCATTCATTACAGTGGTAGAACCTTAATATCATTAAAGCATCTGCCTCACTGTTAAGTAGGACTAAAATTGACCAGGAGATTTAAAAAGTCAATAGGATAGGGTTGGATACGCGGGGAGAGAGAGAACATCATAGAAAAAGGTTCATTTCCACAGGAAACCAGTCAGAACATAAAAGAAAGCAATGTACATCCCTCTGATGGCTGTAACAAATTGAGGCTCTCATGCACTACCTGCCAAAGGCTATTCTAGTTTCTATCAGGAGTCAAATGGCAAAAAGGACCAAAAGAAGCCAAAAGGCTAGTCTTTACACACTTTCCTTTCATGGATTTTCCATGAAGGTGAAGTGCTGCACAACACTGGTAAACAACTGAATTTGACTGGTTCGAGGAAAATTATACAGTTGAAGGGAAAGCTATACTGAGAAAACCTCACTTACACATGACTTCAGCTTCATGGTTACTGTCAGGTGAGTGGGATGATTCATGTGGGCTCCATCTCAATACAATGATGAAGTTTGTAGTACTGGAGCCCAGGAGGTTCAAGTTGAAGTTTGAGGCATCCTGAATTTGAAAGTCTCAGACTTTACCTTCAGGATGTTCAAATGGCTTGGTGTTGAGGAGATTGTAACCATGGTCTTAGGAAAGGGCTGCAGTCAACAACACCGGTCCTCTTATCCAGTGAAACTTGCTTCTAAAAGGATGACAGTCACCTGTCCAGGAGCTGACTTTCCTTAGAGGCAGGTCGAACCACACAGTCATGGCAAACATTCCACCTTCCTCCCCATGCAACCCTCAGTGAAACACAGATGAGGGGGATGGGATAGAGAAAAGAAGGAGAATGTGTGTGCACTCGTGTACTTACTTCCCCTGCAGCATTACTTCCCCAAGGAGGGAACGTAATGTATTTATAGGGATGCCTATAATATGTGTGCAAATAAAACAAGCAACAAAAAAGTATCTGTACAAAAAAAAATCCCTTTTGGGGAAAGGATAGAAGAGTGGGAATCACAAATAACAATTTATTCACATCACTTAAGTCGCAACTGACAGTGCTTGGCTATTACTGTAATGTGTAACACAGCAATAACAATCAGTGGAAAAGAGAACTCCTGCTGTTTGAATGAATCCAAGATTGGATTTCATTTTCTTTTTTGAGTGGCTGCATTTCAGCAATTGCCTATAAATACAAAAGATGCAAAGAATACTCATTAGATATCCAACATGTCTGTAACCAAGACTAAATCTGTCAAAGAACATTTCATCGAACTGTAAGTTCCAAAATATGCAATGCATGTTTAGATTTTTCCAGAGGTTTGCATTAATTAATCTGTAACAGTTTGCATAATAAATATGTAATTAATTTCAGTCAATTATATACAGGGTGATATACTCCTGGCATGTAATCCCACACCAAGTCAGATTAGGAACACTTTCTAGCATAATGCTTTGAATGTAGGGTTTGCTATTGTATTCTGAGGGTGAACAGTCGACTTCCAATCTTCACCCACTTAATTATTATTGCTTTTATTTAAAAAAAAAAATTAAGCAGCTTTCATTGTCATGATATATTTTTAGTGTCTTAGAGGATTTTAACTGAATTTGTGACAAGTAATTTTAACTGAATTTGTGAGAATAATCTGCTTTGCTGGTTTGTACAGTGGTTTAAAAATGATACGGTAGGTTAGGTATCATGTTACGCTGACAAAAGGTACTGCACAGCACACTGCCAGGGAGGACACTGCTGAAAGGTGGCTGTCAAGATGAGCAGACATCCAACACATTGCATCACATGATGGTTCCTCAACAGTTGGGCAACAGCTTCTCTGAAATACCTTGTCTCATCAGTCATCTTTGAACTCTATCAATTGGCAGCCCCTTTTGTTTCTACAAGTAAGAATGCTTTAGAATTGTAAATGTAGGACAAAACCTGCCAAACTGAAGCTGCAGGATTGTTTTCCTTGCTTTTCACTGCCACCGATATACAGTGATTTGTCCAAAGTCACCAGCTTTTTACATGCTTCAGTTTATCTGCTGTACAATAGCAGTATCAGTTAAACTTGCAACTGGAATAATAAGTGTTTGCTCTAAATATATAGAACACATATTCACAGCATCTTTCATTTAGTGACCATACAGTCCTCGCCATTGCTGTGTTCTTGTAAGCAACATATTTACAACTAATATTCCCAGTAAATGACCCTCATTTTTATATTTTTTACCACAAGACCTGGATTCCTTTTCTAGATACAATTCTTTTTCCTGTCACTTTTACAGTATAGAGCTAATTGAATTCCTACTTGTTAGCAAGTAGGATAAGACATGTTCAGTGCAGGACTGCAATACCAAATGCTCTGTTGGTGACCTGGACAGGTCTATTCTGGTGGGATGCAACACAACTGAGGCATTTTCCCTGTGTGATTGCAACAGTCTCAGGTTCAGCTTGGCAGGTTCAAACTTAATTCTTCAATGTTTGTCTGAACAATGCCTTCTCCCCTATTAAATTTCTTTAAAAGAACTGGTTATCATATATAATTGCACCTCCTGAATTCAAAAACACAAGCTTGCTTGAGAAAAGCTTTTCTGTTTTTTTTTTTTCCAAACCCACTTTTATAAAAATTAGCTTTTTTTTTTTTAACTGGCAGTGTCATAAGGATGCTTGTTGTTTCTCTGAGCTACAGATTGATATTCACAAAGCTCAATGGCTGTAATTACTCTATATTTTAATAAGTGAAACAAATCCTAGGTAGCCTTACATGCTTCCTTGCAGGAGGCATTACTGTGATTACACACTCAGGCCCTGGAGGCAGGTGGAGCTATAACCTCAAACTGCAAAGTCAACAGTAATATACATGTTGGCAACTTGCCACAATAAGATAATACTATGAGGTTTAAAAAAACTCGAAGAAAGCCAATGATGTGTTTGAGAAACAGGTTAAAAATGTCACTGATGATCAAGAATGCTACAATGATCAAGCCTCTCACTGGGGGCAGCAGTGGAAGGCAGTTCATAAAACTGAAGTCCACAGACAGCTATATTACTATAAAAAAACCCACAAACCAAATAAAACCTAACTGTTTTCCATATAGCAAGGCAAACAGTTCCTGGTGGGAACCTGACATTTGGCTTGATTCATCCAGTGATTTGGGCAGCAGAGCTACCATGCATTTTATTTTCTCCCACAAGACAGCAGTTGAAACATTTGCGTGGGATGTGGAAGATTAATTTAGGTCTCTGATTTATTCAAAGGAGACTTAACATCCTCACTACCATCAATTTAGACATCAGGTTGAATGGCCTGCTCAGGCATTATTCTTCATCTTTCCTAAGATTACCATTAAGGTATTTACAAATATTCACCGGAGCACAGAGCAAGACAGAAGCATAACCATGCAGCCAAGGCACTCATGAGGCCAGGACACTTTAGACTTGCCTTAGGAAACATTTAAGTATTCCACAGACAGCAGTACAAGACCAATGCTTAGCACATTTCTCTAGAAGGTGGGAGATAAAGTGAGGTTGTGTCCCATGGGTTTTGTTCAAGAGACCAGTTTTGGGACGACTCTCGGGTTTCCCTATAAAAAGTAGCCTCACACAGAAGCATTTCTGGAAAAGCAATGGACCACTATCACTGGTAGGAGCCGAGACAGTCCTTTGGAAAGGCTGCAACATATATTAGTCAGCTACAATGCAGGACACCAAGCTCATAGACTGCATAAGCAAGTCTGTCTGTCAGGTCCCCTAAAACCAGGCTCTCTCTCTTCTCTGAGGGAAAGTCTCCAATGATCGGGCTGCAGCCAGGCCAGCTTACACTCACCTCACACCAGTCTCCACTTCACAATGGCACCTGCCAGTTTAAAGGCAAAGTCCAGCTGCTGATGTTCCAGCTTGCTCTGTTGTTTTCTTGGGTAATGAACAAATACAATTTTTCCTACCATTTAACCACCTTATATCTTCCCCAACAGGGACTAGAGGTTAAATCTATTCTAGTTGCCTTAACAGGGAATGAGTAAAACAGAGGGACAAGGTTCCTATGAGTTACCAAAAAACTCCCGTTTCCTTCATATCATTCCTTCCTGGTGAAGAGAGCAGCAGCACTTTGACCACAAGTTACCAAAGATAGGCAGAAACTTTCTCCTTTGGTTCTACGGGCTCTTAATTCATCCTATTAATTCAAATTACATCTAGCTCATAGAATCATAGAATGTTAAGGTTGGAAGGGATCTTAAAGATCATCAGGTTCCAACCTCCCTGCTACAATGGAGTCAAAGACTACCGAGAAGGTAGCATACACTGCAAAGTGGCTTTCTTAGGGGAGAAGTCTTCTGCTCAGCTGTGTAACTGGTTGTGTCTCTGCATTTGTTTGCACTAACTCAACTCTCAGAATAGAGTCAGAGCGGTCCATGAAAATCATCAATTTGTCTTAAAACTGGTTTTAATTTTAGACTGACCACTGTTAAGAGCCTTAGACAATTTTTCTCTCCACAGAAGAGAATGCCTTCAGACACTATGCTGACCAAACACCCTTCATACACACCTACATGTACTGAGACATTTTGCTCAACATAAGATTTGGATATTTACAGTCTGGGGAGCAGGTGAACAAGTTCTAATGTGCCTGTTCCCAGCCTTGCAGAGAAGCCATTTTCACCAGCCTCACTTTCTGTTTTTTCACTCCCACAGTTGTCCAAGCCTGGTCTGTTGGGATGGGAGAAAATACAAGTTCCATCAGTGCCCTCTAAACTACAATCCTGGAGGACAAAGAGCTTTTCCTATTCAGAGGCCAAAGTGTACACAGTACTCCCATCTCTGCTCTCCTTAGACTTGCCAGATGTGAGCCAGATGCTGGGGTAGGGGAAAGCTGCTTTACTCTGCCAGTCTCTTAAGCCTTGGCTGCTAGCACCATGAGAAGGACTCACAGGCTGACTATGACTGAAACTTCTCTCCTCCACCATTCACATGTTTTCAGTTTGACACTCAAGATCCCAGATTGTGATTACTAGAAGTGGTTTCTGTCTCTGCTCTTGCTTCCTTCTCTCCTTCTCCCAACTCCCCCTCCTCCCAGAAGCAGACCAACCAGGTTAGGACAATGCTGCTATATCTAGGGAAAAATACTCACTGGAAGGTTTAAAGCCCCTCTCCAATCCCTGCCCAGGACTTAACTAGCCAGAGTTCCCAAGGAAATCTGCTCACCTTTTCATCCCTATGACACAAAGTGTGGCACAGTGCAAACAGTGATGCAGCTTTAGGCTGACAGGGTCATACATCTTTTCTTTTTGGCAAGAACCAAATTCTCCCAGCAGGCATATGCCTCCATCATTATTTACTCTCTAAGGATTCAGTGCTCCTTTCTTTTAGCTGCCTCTTCTTCTCTGGCAGTTTATCCTTCTCCATCAGGGTGGGCATCTAACACAACTCCCTGGGCCCCTTCTGTTTCTCTTATGTCTTTGCCAAAAATATCCCTGGTGGAACTCTACTTGACTCTCCTTAAAGAAAGTTAAATACAGGATAGTACTGTGTCCCTTTACAACAAATGTCAAGTTAATTCATCTTAAAATGATGGCTTTTTTCCTAGGTTTCTGTCAATACAGACAAAATTGTGCCTCATGCTATATTTAACATTTAGTATGTTTATTAGTATTCTGCACATTGCTGGTGCTGTCAAAAAGCCATGCTAGTACACATGCAAACACACTGTTTGCAGTTGGGGACCCTTCAAGGAACACACATCTCTTTAATCTGCACAGAGGGATATTGATCCAGCAGCAGTAGCTGCCTTTCAGGGAGGATTAGACAGCAAGGAGTGCACCAGAGATGAGGGGTTGGTGGGGTAAGTAACATAAAAAAACAAGCCCAAAGCAAAATACAAGGTCTGTGGTTGAGAAAGGGGGATGGGACCCCTCAGCATTCAAACACGAAGAGGCTCATAAATAGTTATGAGTAAGTCACTTGTATCAAAAATCAAGAAGATTAATATTTCACAGGCTAATTACTCCAACTGCAGCTGCATTCTTTTTTCTAAGACCTTACTAAATATCTCTGAAGGGTTTTTTCTCTTTAGCTTTTCATTTCTATAAAATTAAATTGCTATAAAATTGGTGGGTATTCCGAGCAAATCTCGCTTTTTAATTCTTCTTTCCCTCTCTTTTCAAAAGTAGGTGCCAACATTGAGGGTGCTGTATGTATGGTAAATTATGATCTTGTCCCATTAAAATTTTTAAAACTGTTGTCAAAGTCTTACCCTTTGATCACTTAATTCGAAAGGCCTGTGATGACACCCTGTTGCCCTTAAAATATAAATACTAAGGAGTCAGGGACTACTATGCATTCAGACTGAACACTATATTCATAGAACGTAACACCTATGAAGAGTGACAAGGAAGTGGTAACAGAAATGGACATATGAGCTGACTGGCATGCAGCTTCAGTGTCACCAGAGATCTCATAGAATAACAAAATATTTAGGAGCTTAGAATACCTTACTTTTATGTTAAGTGAGGTACAAGAATAAAAACCTACTTCAGTATTTTTTTTACAGGCAGCTAAATGAAATCCATATTACCTTACTGACATACCCCATCTGCCTCAAGTGATGTTCCTTGGAGCTGAATAAATTAACACTAAAGGACAGATGTATACCCCACTTTTTTTAAAAAATACAGTTTTTAGTCTACAAGCCGAGACAGCACTGTAAAAAATAATCAGTTACCTGCATAAGGTGTGATGGATTCTAAGGACAATCTCTTGCTAACAACAAATAAATCCAGCACAGTGGAAACACTGTTTTGTTTGGTTTGGTTTTCATGTTTGCAAACACTTTTGATAATGGAAAAACATTACATTGACACTTCCACATTTCTTGTTAAATACCATAAAATAAATATTGTGGAGATCAGCCTGTGGAAGGTTTGTTCTAATCACATTTGAACTAGTTACACAGCTGATAGAACAAAAAAAATGTTAATATACTCAGCGCTTACCTTTGTCTAAAAAATGCATAGCAGGTACTGCATTTGTTAGAGAACAGACTCAGTCAGGACCAAGATAAGTTGCAGTTCTCTTGCCCCAGACCAGTACACCTTGCTTGTCATACCAGGCTGTATCCTAGTATGTTAACAATTTCATGCTCAGGTGAAGCCTTTTCACAAAATGAATGATTTGTGCTGGGTTACTCTATAGACACTGTGCTAGTGGCTTTTAAGGGAAGCTTCCCGTTCTGTTGCTGGCACAAGCACTGTCAATCAGTGTCTGTCATCAGGTGGAAGTGACTGACATGTCAGAGTGTAGATAAATGAAATAAATAATATACTGGTATAATTTTAAATTCCTTCTTCTCACTTTATAAATCCATAAATTGTCAAGAGACATTAAATCCCATTTTCTTCTGTCATATTGGATATCAGTGGAGCACAGACTGTGCACCACATTTAACTGATAGGCTTTGAAATCTTCTACAGTCAAGTGGAGCAGCAAAGGCAAGACAGGTGTTGCATTATACAGCAGATATTTTGGGGAGCTCTGGGGACAGTAGAACTCCACCAGAAAGCTGAAATGATCTTTTCAAGAAGCGGTGCTGTGAGTACAGACCCTTTTGCCCTCCTGTTCTAATGCTGCCACAAAGAACACATGAAAATAAATCTGGGTTTTATCTTCAACTTTTTTCTTCACTCTTCTTTCTCATCTGTCTTCCTATCTCAGTTAGAGACCACAGCCAGGTATGGTGTTCTGAGGTGAAAAAGTTTACTGACAGTGGGGACAAGCACTTCCTCTGCAGGGGCAAGGACCTTCAGATTAAATCCTGGGTTTAACTGATCATTGAGAAGGGCCAAAAGGTGTGCTTAAAAGGCATGCAAGTGATAACCTGATTTTTTTTCTCTCTTTCTCACTATTACATCTACACTGAACCACTGACCATTGCTGTCTGTGTCCAGCCACTATCCACTTTATTATTTCATCTGTATATGACATAGCCCCACAAACTGACTATAAAATGGTAAACTATGATTATTATTCACGTTTGCATTTGCTGACACCTTTCTCTTAGATTACAAACATGTAATACTTTCTGTTGCACTACCCTATCATACATCCTAGCAAACTATCAAAATACCGTTACAGTTTTACCACCTTTATTACATGCCTTCCCTGATTTTTTACTTCCCACATTTCATAGTGATTTGTAGTTACATAAATATTTTCTCTATTCTCCTGTATCTCATTTCCTCTTAATAAATGTCATTTTGCTTTCCCTAAAGCTGTCACTGCTTGTCTAGTGTCTGTCTGTAACTAATATGTCTGCTTCTTGCCTCTTTTTTAGCTAATTATAGTAAAATTTAATTTTATCTTTCAATGTCCTTTTTAAATAACACCACATGAAAAATAATAGTTTAGAGGAGTTAATTCCCTGGATAATCTAATTTTAAAGGGATGAAAACTGAATTCCAAGCCATACTGATCAATTTAGTATTCTACTGAGTATTTCATTCTATACTCATAATCAGGAGAGGAAAGCAAAGTATTAATCTAATGCTGCTACACTTGTAGCATTTATCTGTACACCCTGCTCCCCCCTGTTACACTCTGTGCCTCTGCCCATGCTCTCTCACTGGAAAATTTCATGGTTCTGTAATTATCAGATCCTGACTTTCAGTAGAAGGCCATCTGAAGCTAATGATGTTTTTATCCCTTTAGGTCATACCTGAGGAATGATAAATATAGACAAGCATGCTTAAGAATAAAGAATCGTTCAATTCAAACAGAGCAAATATATTTACTGAAAATATTTTTAAATGTACACACTCTTCCATCATGCTTATGTGCAATACATTCTTTGCATCACTGGTGACATCTATGAGGTCAGCTTTCTTAGAAATCCAATTTGATGCCTGTAACAACTTGAAAAAAAAATAATCCTTTAAGAATAGAAACACTCCCAGTACATTAAGCAGTTCTGCCAGTGCTCCTTTCACAGAGCCATCTGGCTTCACCTTATAAAATACAATTCATAGCCTCATAGTGTACAGCAGGAGGGTAACTCAGACATTCACTCTGAAAATCTCTGAAGTATTCACCATGTGTGATTCTTCTCTCTTTCTGGTGGGGCTGGATTTGCACTAGAATCAGTGTTGTTACTGAGTTACTGTTATTTACTTCTCTTACCATGAGTAAAGGAAGGGAGCCTTCCTTGACCTTTCCCAAAGAACACACAGCAGAATAAACAAGAGGAGGCAGCAGAATACACAGCAGAGCTTGCTAAAGAACCAGATTTCACAGCCTGACAAGTCAGTGTCAGAGGACTGTGCGTGTGTCGTTACAAAAAACAGCACAAAGATCCTCATCCCACTTTGCATATAGTTAAGATGCTTTGTACACAAGGGGCTTCTGCCTGATGGGAGTGGCTTTAAAAGTTTTCCTGTCCTGACCATTGCCTTCACAGGCGAGTGGCTGCCATTCCAGAATCCAGATGGGATGGGAACGCTGGGAGAGCCATGTCCTGCACAAGCATGGGGAATGCACCGTGTTCTCCCACAACCACCGCCGTCAACTATTTCTCTACTTCGCGTGACAACCTCAAGAGCTGTGGTGTGCCACAAGAAGAAAGCAGAAGGTGATACCAAATGCTTTAGGCCATCCTGGTAACAGAGCGATGTTTCAGATTAAACTCCTATGCAGTCCTAGGAAGGATACCAGGGTTATACTGCCTAAGGTGACAAAAACCCCCCACAAACCACCACAAACAAAAACCACAAACACAAACCAAAATAAAACAACAAAACCCAAAAAAACCCCCAAAGCGCCACAGAAAAGAAAGAAAGACTCAAAGCAAGAGGTTCCCACTAACGTGGTTTCAGAGTTAATTCCTTGCAAACTGCATCACTTAACTCTATTTTCAACAGGTCTGTATGTACGTAGCCCCTGAAGTCCCCTTTCCTAGTCCAGCTCCTCTTCATGCTGCCCACACTCCTAATGCATGGTAAATACTGTTCTGAGGTACTCTACATAGATTCTGCAATTCAAGTAGCTCAACAGTTGCAAGCTCTGCAATTCCAATCAACATAAGATGGGTCAAGAAACAGCAGCTTGATATTTTTAGTAAATCTCTGCAAAGAGGAACGGAAATATCAACAGCACTTCCACCTTCTCCTTCAAACACACATACTGAAGTTCGTCCCTTACAAGGTATCATAAAATCAGAGAATGGTTAAGTTTGGAAGGGATCTTAACGATCATCAGGTTACAACCTCGCTACTATGAGCAGGAACACCTCTCACTAGACGAGGCTGCACAAGGTGTCCTCTGACCCGGCCTTAAACACCTCCAAGGAGGGGACTTCCACAACCTCCCTGGGCAACCTATTCCAGTGCCTTACTACCCTCATGGTGAAGAATTTCTTCCTGATGTCTAACGTAAATATCCCCTCTTTCAGTTTAAAATTGTTACCCCTTGTCCTATCACTGACGTCTCTGATGAAAAGCCCCTCCCCAGCTTTCCTGTAGCCCCTTTCAAGTACTGGAAGGTGCTATAAGATCTCCTCAGAGCCTTCTCTTCTCCTGGCTAAACAGCCCCAACTCTCTCAGCCCATCTTCATAGCAGAGGTGCTCTAGGCCTTTGATCAACTTTGTGGCCCTTCTCTGGACCCTCTCCAACAGCTCCATGTCTTTCCTGTGCTGAGGACCCCAGAACTGGACACAGTGCTCCAGGTGCAGCCTCACCAGAGCAGAGGGCAGAATCACCTCCCTGTCCCTGCTGGCCACACCTCTTTTGATGCAGCCCAGGATGTGTTTGGCTCTCTGGGCTCCAGCACACACCGGTGGCTCATGTCGAGCTTCTCATCTACTACCACCCCCAAGACCTTCTCCTCAGGACTGCTCTCCAGCCATTCCCCATGTTATCCCATGACATGCTTTTGAGCAGATCCCTGAAGAGGCTGAAATCTGCCCTCCTGAAGTCAAGGGTAGTAAGCTTACTGTGAGCCCTCCTTGTTGCCCTAAAGATCATGAACTCCACCACCCCATGGTCGCTACAACCAAAGCTGCCCTTGAGCTTAGCATCCCTTACCAGCCCTTCCTTGTTGGTGAGAACAAGGTCCGGCATAGCACTCCTCCTTGTTGGTATAGGCAGATGCTATCACTATAGTAACTCCAGTATTTAACAAAAAGACAATCTTCATCTAACACTGCTGCAATACGTCCAATATCTCACAGTCAATGTACTCAACTTATTCTAGAAGCTTTTCATTATGGGAGTGTTTCTGCAAATTTAATAACATACTGATATTTAACATGTAAAGAGATTAATAGTGATGAAATGAAAGGAAATCAGTATGAAATAACAAAAAAATACAAAAAGCTGATAATTTGGAATTTATTTAGAAAATCATGGTCTTTATTTTGTAGCTGTGACTGTAAGTGCAGCTATTTAGCTTTACACTGTGTACGTGTGTGAGCATGCATGCATACACATATAGATAAGCTGCATTATTCAACAACCCTTGCAAGTGAGGGCTCAGAATCTCACTCACCTGGTACTCTCCCTACCCCATCCCCATGGAAACATAGTACTAAACACTGTCCTTGAAAAGGCAATTAAGCTATAGTAGAGGAAATACAGCCAGGTTACCAGACTACCAAGATATTAAAGAATAAGTGAGAAATTAAAGTCTTCTTGTGCAGATGCTCCCACAGCTCTGTGTACCCCAGTAACTCTTCCTCAGCTTGTGCCAGTTTGCCTCGCCCAGGACACAGGCTATATACAAATGAACTTTCCCAGAGAGGAGAAAGGATCCAGGAGAACATGAGAAACATGCATTTTTCATCCCTCCTCTCAGTCTGTGTGTGCTCCCTGCTTCTTCCAACTTAGATATCTATCAATCTGAAGTACACTGAATAAGTAGGTTGTTTCTGGTGAATGGTTAAACAACTGAAACAATCTTGAAGGTTCTGAAAAAATGGAAATTCATCTAATTCAACAATTAGAAGTCACAAATATTTTCAGAAAGATTATTAGGTGGTGAATACTTGGAAAAGACGGAATGGTTCTTCAGTGTTCTTCACCATTTTTAAAATTATGTGATTTGAATTTTTTAAATGTCTGGTTTTGTTCTGACTTTTTCCTAATAGAAGAGTTGCAAATACTATTATTCAGTTCTTCCATGGATACTGCCATTCAGGTATCTGATGCCTTTCTTCCCTTATCTCCCTCATGCATTTCCTCTCTCCCCAAAAGCAGCAGATGGAAGAGATCTTCCTTGTGTGGAGCTTGTGGCACAGTCAGACTCCAAACTTAATTCTTGTACTTGGCACAGCCCTGCTGGCTATGTCTGAATTTACAGATAATTCTGCACACCAAGAGCAGATCAGTAGCCTGAACTAGACAGTGCTGAAGGCCTACACCTACACAGGATGAGGCTCAGCAGGTTTGCTTCAGGGAACTCAGTCTTTTTCCCAAGACCAAATATTCCCATCTTGTACAGAATGATTCATTGGTTCAAAGATTTACCTGTTTAGTGGAGGGAGTGTATAACCACACGGGGCACATTTGGTGAGCACGTGGAGATAAGTTTTAGTTTAGTTTCTTCCAGAAGGAGAAAAAAAAACAACCTATGACGTCAATCACGGTGTGATAAAGGAGGATGAGTAGTAGGTTTGCTCCAAAACTGAACTACTGCTCTAAACTGAAATGCTAACACAAATGCAGTCATAGACAACTCATGGAGTCTCCCTCTACATAGCCACCTGGACCAGGTAATTTTTCATTTGCAGATCTATAACAGCACTGTCTACTGAGTCTGGAAAACCAATCTTATCCCTGCAACATGCACAGTCATAGCTCACCTGCACCTAAGTTTTATATGTTTCTACATTTGCCTTGCTAACAGTTAACAGAGATGCAAGATGCTGATTTATAATGATATGCAAGAAGCAGTTTCTGGTTAGAAATTCTTTCTCTTTAAAAAAAAAATTTAGTCGTGCAGAGAACTTGTGCATAGGCTTTTGACAATATTATTTGAAACAGCATTAAAGCATCGCATACCTGCATGATATGTTTCAAGACATATCCTGAATTGCTAGACTTAAATTTTACCTTTATAAACCATGGCCAGGAGGATCCTAATTTGCACTTGTTAGTTTGAAAAACCTTTGAACCTAACTGATTTAATTCTCCATAGCATTGCATCATTTCATAAGAGTGTCACTCCACAAATCCCATCACCACTGTGGTACAGTAAAACAGATGGGTGATAAAAAAGAAGCCAAAAGCTGCACCTTTTGCAGCTAGAGCCTGAAATGCTACCAGAAGACAGTTGGACTGTCAGCTTATATTCAGTAGTAGAAAATGGTTAGAGAGTAACCTAGGGGTTCTCCCAGGAAAAAAAACAACTGTCATTTTCTCAGTCTTTTCTGCTGCCTTGCAGATTCTGTGCTTCAGTCAAATCCTCCTTCCTTCACCACACTTCCAAATGAAATTAAAGTGCTAGCAAGCTGCTTACCTCTTTGGTAAATGTAGCTTGGATTTCCCTTCTGGGCTCAGCTGCTGGAGTGACAGTCAGCAGGCAGACTGCCAGCAGACAGTCCTCTCCTAAACCTCTCTCTGTAGAGTTGTGCTGAGGTACCATCTCCTGAATTACAGATCAAATATGCTTCTGATGTGTGACTAAGTGATTGAAGGTTAAATACATCAAAAGGACAATTGTTGGTTTAAAAGCAACAAATCATTCTCAAAACTAAACATTTACTCTGAAGGGGGGGGAAAAAAAAAAAAAAAAAAAAAAAGAGAGAGAGAGAATATGAAACACTTATATTTCAAAATAACCAGAATACAAAAGGCATTGGCACCTCCATAAATGCAGGACTACAGAACTCCCATAATTAAGTAGTCACAAAGGAATATCTCTGTAACTGAAACACTTGTTGATTTATAACAAATAATGAAATGTATTTAATTAAACTTCAAGTGGAGGAATCTCCTCTAATGGGAACCATAACAATATAATTCATGTTGATTTAACGACTAAAAAATCTAATGCTAATAAAATAAATATTTATTTTAATAAATTAATTACTCGGTTTAGCTTTATACATTCAGTTGCAAGTATGTGAAAAGACTAAGGAGTGACCAACCTGATGTTCAGAGGGTAGGATAAATGCAAGTGAAGATGTCCTTCAAAACAGTCCTAAAAATGCTCATTTAACCAAGATTTTACTGCTTAGAAAAGTGAAAGGGCTTAAGTTTTCCATAAATATTCCCTAACTGTGGAGGTGCTTTCCACTTGAAATGTATCTGTGTCTCAGCAGTGGGATTTGGGTGCAGGAGGGTCAACGCTTAGCAAAGCATGTTTTCCTGCACAATCTTGTGTGGAATAAAGAGGGAGAAAGGAAGCCTCTTGTTTTAAGAAGTGATGATTATGGCAGTGCAACACCCAGTGACTCAATGCAAACTCCTCCCGTGATGTGGTGGAGTGCAAGCTGGATGCATACAAGGATTCTGTCCTGATGCTTCCTTACTGCATCAGAACAGAGTAAGTATTCTTCCTCTACAGCCCTATAAACATTTTCATTTTTTGCCCTATTCATTTCCATGGAAAGCAAAGCAATCACAGTTTTTTTCTTCTCTTCTATAGTGTGTCACACTTTTTACAGGTTTTATACTTCTAGGTACTTTCTGGCTATAGCACAAAAATCCTGGAAAATGTGCAAGCTAAAGTCAATACACAAAATATGACAGGGGGTCAAAGCTAGGCCATGAGAACCAAAATTCAAGTAGTTATTATCCCCACAAGCAGGGGCAAAAGAAGCATGCAAGCAAGAGTTAGTTGCTTGCAAATCAGCAGCAGTTCAGAGTGAAAAAATACAGACAAACATTAAGAGAACAAGATGATGGGTATCTTCACATATGGGGCTATCCAGCTCTTTACCCAATTCTGTACTATGTCCCTAGACAGCTTTCAAACCACAGTTCTAGGTCAAGGATGTAAATTTCGGTAACTATGGCAGTATGTGTAACTCAAACATGAAAAGTCTTTCAGCACTTACAGCAAAACACAAAAAATTCCTAACATATAATTCCTTATATATAATATTTTGAGAGCTCTAAGACACAAACTGGAATGCACCAATAGTTGTTATCAAGGACTCTCTCCTGGGGAAAACAAACAAACACAAACCAAAAAGCTTTAGAGGAATTCAGTATACTAGTTATATCTATACAACTACTGAGGCAGAGAAAACAAAAGCTCAGGGCATAATCAATAGTTTCTAAACCAAAGCAAACCTTTACTTCAAAAAACAGACACAGGCCTGAGAGGAGCTGTTGACTTTTAAAAAACATTATTTGAAATCAGCAAGCAATTAAAGCAAAGGATTTCTCTTTCCGCTATAAGGGCAAAGCACACAGAGGCTGTAAAACAATCAATGGTGGAGAAAGCAATTTCATCTAAAATATTTCCCCCTTGCAGGAAATACTGAAGATACAAAGATCCCCTTGATTGCATTCAGTTCACTTTCTGAACAGTGTCACCACAAAGTCTGTGTCCAAGAACTACTTAAACCACTCTACAACATATGGTTAAGCTTCCAGGCTCACTTAAAAAGCTGAATCTGTCTCTTAACTTTGCAGAAATGCCAGCTCAGACCTCAAGGCTTCTAGGCTTGTTCTAGCACATGAAGTTACAAAGACGAGAATGCCATGTTTATCATGTCATCAACTCCAGCACCTAAACTTACATGAAGAAGTTACACCACTAAAGGAGTTACTCTACTGAGCTTTTTGGTCTCCCACCTCCCACCCTTCTGCAATTTTTTTTCAGAGCTCTGCTAATTTATTTTCATCTTCCACCTCATCAATGATAAACTGCCAACTGAAAATCTCCACGAGGACCATAGAAGGGCTTTGAAAATAAACAGAGATCATTCTTCATGTTCCTTGGCACTACCTGTCTGCTGAGAGAGAGATAAAGAAAGCCAGGTATCTTCTAAGAAGGCTTTACATAAATTGACAGGCCATGTGGATTGGTCTCTCAAGATTCAGCATCACCACATGCAGAAAGGAAATGCGATAGCTTTATGGCACATTCATACAAATGTATGCATAGTCATGCACCAAAACAAAATAGCTCAGGAATAACATACCAGCTAACAAGTCACTGTACAAGGCCAGGACTCTCAAAAAATGACACATAATGATGCTCAAGAGAGAACAATACGTATTTGATGCCTAGCCTTCATCAGTGAATCCTGACCTTATTAGTTCTGGAGTAGCATTTGGATGGCAAAATCAGGAATTCTCTGCAGAGCTTACTGGAGTTAAAATAAGGGACCAATGCTAGATTTGTAATGGAGGTATGAAGTAAAAAGGAATTAAGTTAATCCTTTTTTTAATTCCTATGTGCATATTCAAAGCTCTTTTTCCTCTATTAGCAGTAAAATATTTTCTCCATAAGTTTTTACAATCAGAATCACCAGAAATTCTGACCCTAATCAATTAGCAGCTGAAAATGAAAAATTAGCCTAACTTGCCCTTGAAACATGAACTTAAGTCTAAACAACCAGGTACTTCCAGTACACTTACACAAACCAAAGGCCAGAGAGACTCAAAGATCTGAGGCTGCAGGGAGCTCTACTGTACTTGATGTTGTATAACAGGGAAGCAGCTGAATGAAGCACAGTTTTGTCAAGCCCTTAGGATACAATTAGATTACAGCCACTACAGCATCTGTCTTGCGTGTAGACATAAACCCTGATGACTTGGGGCAATGTGACCAGACACAGAGGAAATTAGGCACTGCCTGTGAAACCAGCCCTGAGAACCCGGAAAAACAGTTGGCTGACTTAACTCATGGTAAGTACTGTGATGCTGAGTCCCCTTATCATCAACACCCAAGTCAGCTAGGTGAAAGGTAAGCCAGATCCCTGAGTTAAAGAGATTCTTGAACACCAAAAGCAGTGAGATATTATAATGAAAACAAAGGATGAAGCGGGTGGAGGGAAGTTTTTAAGCTTGCAAGAGATGTCATGGAAATAACTGCAGAGGCCCAAGTTGTGGTGTAAACTATGGTCCTTCACGTAGACTGGCTTAGTGGAAAAGTACAACAAACAGATCAGTGACCGCCATTGTGTGTGTACCAGAGATGTTAAAAAAAGGAAAATCTCCAGTGTCAGTGTGCTTATGTACCCACTTTGGCTTTGCCTCTGCTACATGTCACCAGGTTATTGACATTGTCAAAAGGTACCTTGCAGGGGCTGCCCTGAGAAAACCCATGTTCTTGATGACAAACAAATGCTTTGCAGGCTGATTACAACTCCAGGAAGGATGCGGTAGATGCAGCTGTATCCTGTGTTAGCTGAGTGCCTTGGAGCAGCCTTATGAACACATGCAAACTCTACTGTCTCTGTTTAAGCAGGGACACTTCAAAAGGAAAGAAAGGGATGACTCATTGATCTCACCATTACCATTTCTGCACGAATCTGAGGGTTCACATAGGACATATTGCCATCAGCTAGAAAATAAGTAGACTAAACTCAAATAACACTCAATAAATAATTGCACTGATACTGTAAAAGAAAGCAGAAGTTTCCGAGATTTGCTGGTTGCACAGTGTCTAGCTAAACACCAGAGCACAACCAAAGAAACAAAAACCCCAGTATCATCACTAGGTTTGGTCATCTGCACTCTCTGTATATTCTCAGTATAAATTTATACTCATTTATACTCTTAGTATAAATGTTCCAAAATCACATTCTGAATGTCTTCATTCCAGGTAGGTTTAAAAGAAAAAGCTCACCAAATAAAACACTAATGCTCAACTCTTCCTGGGGTCTTGTCATTGTCATTAATATTAAAATAACCAATTCTTATTCAAATCCTTGTTATTTACTCATTACCATATCTGTGTGTCAAGATGAATACTTATAGGTGTACAGATATAAGTTAATATCAAATCACATGTTTATATGTACTGCATAGAACTTGAGCTGGATAACTAAGATCAGATTTTTGGCTCCTCAGTTATGGTATGTAGAAGGACAGGTGGTTTAAAGGAGCTCTTTTCTAGGGATGGTTCAGGGATGCCTGAAAATCAAACCCCTTAGATCTCTCTTTCTTCTTCCTTCTTTGCATAGCTCTGGGGTGGGCTGACCCTGATTGGAGGCCAGGTGCCCACTGAAGCCACTCTCATCACTACACTCGTCAACTGGACAGGGGAGAGAAAACAGAACAAAAGGATTGTGGGCTGAGATAAGGGCAGGGAGAGATCACTCACCAGTTATTGTCATGGGCAAAATGGACATGACTTGGCCAAATTAGTTTGATTTACTACCAATCAAATCAGAACAGGATAATGAGAAATAAAAACTAAATCTTACAACACCTTTTCCCCACCCCTCCCTTCTTCCTAGGCTCAGTTTCACTCCCGATTTGTCTACCTCCTCTCCCCCCAAGCTGCATAGGGGGATGAGGAACAGGGGTTGTTGTCAGTTTGCCACAGCGTTGTCACTGCTGCTCCTTCTTCCTCAAGGGGAGGACTGCTCCTCCTCTTCCCCTGCTCCAGCACAGGACCCCTCCCAAGGCAGACAGTTCTCAATGAATTTCTTCAATGAGTCCTTCCCATAAGCTACAGTTCTTCATCAACTGCTCCAGTGTGGGTCCTCTATAGGGTGACAAGTTCTGCCAGCAAACCTGCTCCAGCGTGGGCTCCTCTCTCCACAGGTCCTGCTAGGAGCCAGCTCCAATGCAGGTTTCCCATGGGATCACAGCCTCCTTTGGGCATCCACCTGCTCTGGTATGGGGTCCTCCATGGGCTGCAGGTGGATATCTGCTTCTCCACTGACCTCCATGGGCTGCAGTGGATCAGCCTGCCTCACCACAGTCTTCAGCACAGGCTGCAGAGAAATCTCTGCTCTGGTACCTGGAGCACCTTGTCCCCCTCCTTCTTCAGTGACCTTGGTGTCTACAGAGTTGTTTGTCTCACATATTTTCACTCCTCTCTCTGGCTACAGTTGCTGTTGCACAGAAACTTTTTCCCCTTTCTTAAATACCTTATTGTAGAGGCACTACAACCATCACTGATAGGCTCAGCCTTGGCCAGGGGTGAGTCCATTTTGGAGCCACTGGCATTGGTTTTCTTGGACATGGGGGAAGCTTCTAGCAGCTTCTCACAGTAGCCAACAGTGTAGCCCCTCTGCTACCAAAACCTTTCCACACAAACCCAATGCAACCTCAAGTTTGAGATCCAAAACCATAGATCAAGTAGAACTTCTTACCCTGTATTGTAAATTTGTAAAATACCAGCTATTGTCACACTCCACTAAAATGGGTTATATTCAACACTGTATTTTATCCAGAATATTTGCACATTTTTCCTATCTTAAAAGTATTCCACAAATATCCACATAAAAAAAAAGGAAAGCTGCACTGAAGTAAACAATTTTCTTTAAACTACCTCTACTATATGCAGCTGAGAAGTTTCTTCAGAATCGTTTCAAAAGTCTTCAATGCCTTCAACTCCTTCAAAATCCTTAATGATAAAATACTTATTTACAACAGGGTAGAAATCCCCAGATTTATTATTTAATCAGAAGAACATAGAGAAGTTTGTAGAAGATCAAAGCAATACAGATGCAGTAAGAAAAGCAGTAAGCTATGTAAATTGGATAAACATTTTAAAATATGCATTTTGTGCCTGTTACATTTGTATGTACCCAATTATAATAACCAAAATTCTAACCAAACCCCTGAGAGCATTTTATCTAAGGAAGTCTTATGATCTGTTCAGTAGAGCACAAGTGATTCAGATTTTTTACTTCCTCGTTTACCCTACTAAAAGACCCCATTCAATAAAAACAAAAACAAGTAATCTAAACTTAATTAGGTCCCCAAACTTCACATCTAAGATTGATGAAGGCTTTGTGCTTCACCAAAATAAGAGCATAATTCCAGACATTTAGCATAATTCTAGTGTAAGGTGCTCCTACCTGTGGCAGGGGAGTTGGAACTAGATCATCTTTTAGGTTGTTTCCAACCTAAATCATTCTATGATTTTATAACTCACAACACTTTGGTTCAAAAGCAGGTGACCTAACATGAGGGGTGTCAGCACTTACTCTAGGACCTTAATCTTACACAGTACATTAGGTATGGCAAGCACAACTGAATCTGCTACTTGGAGGAAATGGCAGAATGTGAGAGTATTGGCAGTTATTTTAATTAGCAGGCTGTGTATTTCTAAGACATCTCTGGCATCTCAGTGCCAATTATACTGGTGTCTACGATTTTATCAAGCCACTGAAAGTGTATTTTTTCAGGGTAGTTATATCATTCAGAAGCTAAAGCTATGTAAGTTGCCTTCAAGTCAGTGAAAATATTTCCCTCCTACACAAGGGAATATTTTTCTCCAGCTTGGACACGTGTTCTTAATAAACCACACTATTTAAGGTTCAACTCAGGATACTCTTCTCAGAACGCAAGGCACCTTGTGGTGCCTTTCACTTTCCTTCATTGCCCTGCATGTTGCAGGTCATCAGCTAACAGCATTTATGCTGTAACACTGCTAGAAGAAAAAACTTCCCACCCCAAAACACCCTTTGTATTAATCATAACAGTACACAATTTCAGTACACAATTCTAAGCCAAATTTCATTTTTGTTTCAGCGGCAGGAGCTATACATAATCAAGTATCAAATATGCCTTTAGAAGCAGATATTTGGCTAAACGACCTTTTAATCCCCTATTATTTCCATTACAGTTCCTCATGAGAGCATGCAGCCTTAGTAAGGAGGGGCAGGGGTAGCATGTTGAATTGTAACTCAAAAGAATGGTTCTTCTACTAGATCTGATGTGAGGAAAATTCCACAGTGACAAAACACTGGTCTCAAAAATATTCTTCTGAAGGATCAAGAGGATGCTGTGCCTCCTTGAAGGCCAAGGCATGCACCCTTCTGCTCTCTCCACTCCCAAGAGCAAGTGGAACTTAAAAGGAGAAGCTGCTTTAACTGTTGTATCTCTCCATACTTTCTCTACTTGCTGTTGCTCCTCTCCCCTCTTTGCCTTTCCTGTTTTTCTACCTTCCGCTAATGCAACAATCCATCCCATAATGGCTACAAGCAATGACTACACACACAACTGTTCTCATGTGGGGCTTTGTGCTGGTGCATCCAGCAAGGCAGTCATGGCAACGGATGCATTCCTGAGAGCACCAGGATCGCTTCGGAGACACGTGCCCAGCAACGTTTACTTCATCTTACATTAGGCCAAACTACACAGCAACGACTCCCATTTCATTTCACATTTCCAGTTCTTGCCAATAGAAAAGGAACCATGAAGGTGTCATTACAATATTGCCCTCTGGAAATACATTTCACCATTGCAAAATGCTCATTAACTCAAATGTTGCTTAATTGCCTCTCTTACATTTTTCACCCATATGAATTTAAAACATGATTTCTAACAATGATCCCACATTTCAGATCATTAAGAAGTAGCAAAATTCTGTCTTGCTTTTGGGTTTTGGGGTTTTTTTTAGAAAAAAAATTAATTGTGGACACCTCAAAATCATTATTTTTATTTTATTTTTAGATTTCCAAATGTCTTTTCCAGGAAAATTTGGAACCTGAGTTAATTAAAAATCATCTGCCTTCCTTAAGGCTTTCCAGCAGTCTTCTGTGTATCAGTGCATTGCTTTTTATTGACTCTAAAGCACCTGGTATTGATAATTGTTTGCCAGAGACAAAGAATTAAAGAATTAATTACCATATAGCAAAGGTGTCAGACCCTCCATCATAGCAATTTATTGTATATTAAAAAAATAAAAATCAATGTGCTTCTGCAATAAACCATATCTTCTCCCCGCCTGACCAAGCCCATTTTCCAAAGCAGGTTATTCAGTGAGGTTATAATTTTCTCTCTTCCTCTGGTTGTCTAAATGCCTCTCAGAATTAGGATTTCCTCATGTATCGAGACTGGGAGACTTTTAAATCTCTGAAAACTGAATTTTTCTAACATTTTTAGTGCACTGTTTAAACAACAACTAACAATTTATCTCAACAGCTCCTTCATTCATCCTTCACTTAAAAACCCAATCTCAAAATTGAATTTTATCCATCTTACTCTTTTGAAATGCACATAATCAAAACCTGCTATCAGCATTACAATAGCTTGTGAAGGCTATATTCTGTGCTTTCTGTAATAGACTTTGAAGCTTACACATACCTTCATTCTCCCTCACTCTGATCCAGGTATCTGCCCTACCTATTTTTTGTATTACTTCTTTTTTCCCTTTTTAAAATAAATAAATAAATACAATTTTCTTCCATATTTCAGTTGAGCGACTAACAGTTGTGATGGATTAGCCTTGGAAAGTAAACTCTAAGATGGACTATGGTCCATGTAACACTTGGGTTATATGTCTGACCAGATGGGCAGGAGGTACTGGAACATAAGAGCTCGGTATTGGGGCCAGTTCTCTTTAATATCTTTCTCAATGATCTGGATGAGGGCATTGAGTGCAGCCTCAGTAAGTCTGCAGATCATACCAACTGTGCATCTGCTTGAGGGTAGGAAGGCTCCACAGCAGGATCTCTAGAGGGAGGTTGATCTGCAGGGGGATTGGAACTAGATGATCTCCAAGGTCCCTTCCAACCCAAACCCTTCTGTGGCTCTAAGTTTATTTATAACTTCCATCCCTGCTCCTGTCTGTAAAAATATTTATTCTTCAAAAAGTGAAAGTCGTTACTGAATTGAGGAATTGTAACATGGAATTCTGTTGCTTTTCTGTTTGAAAATCCTGTTAAATCTGAGCCTAAGTATTATTTGGAAAATGAATTCCCTAGCCTATCCATGCCGAAATAATTGGATTTATTTAGTGTAAATTTAATGATGGTACATTTGTTATCAAAAGGAACTGCACGAGCATTTAATTCTATACCACATAATATCTGCTATACTTTCATTGTATCCTCTCTTGTCTCTCCTATAAGGCAAACTCTTTCACTCTCATGTTTCTTTTAACAAGAAAGCTGCTATCGCAGGCTCTCATAATTATCTCGTAGCTCCTTTTCCGACCAGACTCAACAACTGTTTTAGGCAAGAAGGCACCTTCCATTTGCACAGTGGAATTCCGAGACCATTAGTGTTACCTTCCATCATAATTCTTGCATCCTTCAGTACTTACTTTTGCACCTGTACAGTTTTTGCTGAGGCCTTTTCCTACCCGACTATTTCCCATGAGTTTTCCAACTCTGTACAGCACACCTGGCTAGGTTCCTCTATTCAGGTGGCATTGTCTAGCACTTGTCAAAGGGGCAAAAAGAAGAAAAAAGGGAAAAAAAATGAAATCCAATCAGAGCTCGAAATAAAACTTTTACCTACATCCTTGCAGACACTAAGACACTTGCTTCTGAATATCTTGCCTTTGATTTTCAAATAATTATTTAATAAGCTAAAGAAGACCTTTTACATGAAGCTCCACACACCTCTAGACAAAGATGAAATTTCACCATTTGCTCCTACTGCTTAATTTCAGCTGCAGTTTCTAATCTATAATAACTCTTTATTTCTAACCTCCTGATAACATCATGACATTTGCTTCATCTTCTTTAATGAGATTTTTTTCAAAAGCTTTTGGAAATCAAAAGAAATTAATCCTACAGAGCTAGGCAAAGCAAACAGGAAAATTATTCTAGGCTAGAAACTTACTTGGGCATCTGGAGTTTGACTACAATAAACTATAAATGTAACCCTCACTGTTTTAAAAATATTTTAACAAACAGTAATGAATTTATTGAAATCTGAACACAACTCTGCATTTCATTGATAATACAATCCTCCAGAGCACTGATATTGTTCTTTCTTCATTTGCTAAATGGTGATGAACATGCCTACACAACTCCTTTGTAAGACAGCATCATATCTACAGGTGAGAAGTGCTACGAGATATATATACATAATGGATGCCTTTTAACTTTTTCCTTGTTGCTAGAGATAATAGCATTACATATCTGAAAAAATACTCTAACTTAGACGTAAGGTGACTCCAAATCTACTTGTCATTTTATTAAATAATGGCTAACATGACAAATAGCTAAAAAACCCTTTTTATTAACAAAACAGCAGCATTCAAATAGGCTTCAGAACAAGAAAAAATTACATGAAACACTGCAGCTTGTAGAAAAATCGGCTGAATTCCATAACACATCAAAATGTTTTGCTGGAAATGATGGCTAGATTATCTTCTGAACCATGAACAACCTCATCACATGTTCATTTGTTCAAATTATTCAGACATGCCTAAGAAAATTTTCTCCCTCAAGAAGCAAAGATAAACTTTGCCCATGCATATTTAAACTTCTATAGGAGAAAATGTTGCCATTGAAACTAGTTTTAAAATGTACTTTAAACCACTGAAGCTTCATTTTGTGGCTGTGTAGCCCTAAATAAATAATTCTATTCTTATATAAACTCCTACTTGTGATCCAGTCATTAATCTTCTCAACTTTCAGTAAGTAAAAATTCCTATGAAAAGAAGTAGGATAAAAATGCTTTAAAAGTCTTCAAGAATGGCTGAAATTACCTTCCCAAATCTAACAATGACATGAATCACATAAACTGGGCCCCAATTTTTCAGACAGATGCACAGTAAGAAGAACTTTAAGTCTTTGCAAAACCTTCCTGAAGTCAGTGGAAGGCACTCAAAAGTATTTCAGGTGAGGCTGAGCTCATACCAAAATGCAACCCTGCTTAATGTACACTGATTTAATGAACACATTTTCCATAATGTATTGCATTCTCCCTACCAAAACATTTATGAAGACCCTTAAGGCTGGCATGTCTGTTTGTTGCTTTTTTTATACTTAAGAAAACAAAACATGATTTCTTCTTAGAATAAAAGGTCTCTGAGATTATTGGACCAAAACGTGATTTTAATACTTAGTGGAGCAAGATCCCCTTTCATGTTATGGAAAAGAAAGAGAGGACCATCATCTCATACAGACATCAGGCACATTTCTCTGGAAGCAGAGTGGTTCAAGCAAGACTTAGCTTACCTACTAGTAAAAAATTGAAATCACTAACTTTAGGTAACAACTAAGTTGAATCATCTCAACCTCAGCCTTGATGAAAAAAAATCAGTAATAGCCTTGCTGGACACACTACTTCCCAACATTAAGGGACAAAATAAGCATTTCCAAATGGCTATCAGGATGCAGTGTACACTCCTGGGATTACAACTGGGGAAAAAAAAAAAAAAAAAAAAAAAAAAAAAAAAAAAAAAAAGCAGAAGCAAAGATCTGTGCCAAAGAAATGTGCCAAAGAAAATGAATGCCTGCATTTATCACAGATACTTTACATATTGTCTCCCTGATATTGATTAAATCACTTATCCCATAGATGTACAGTGTTTGTTGGTTGTTTTTTTTAAAGTGCAATGTAGGGGACAAATGTTGCATGCAACTTCAGACAACTTATATACAGTCTGGCAAAGATATGTGGAATAAAATTCTAGGCTCAAGCAACAAGCTAAATGCACCTCTGTAGTGGCAGATCATTTCACAAGACAGTTTGAAATAACTACATTGTGTTTTCATTGATATAGCAAAGCAGGTTCACCTCACACATGTTTAGCACCAATTCTTGCCACAGCTGAAAGCTGCTTAGCAGTGTCAGCAAGGCTGAATTACATCCCTGCAGCAGCAAGTGCAGATGGTAGAGGATGTTCCGGAGGCAGGCAGAAGGGCTTTGGTGGTGTCAGCAAGACACTGCTGCTCCATCCTGCCCAGTCTGCACTGAAATATATGTAGGCTATGAAAAAATTAACTTCTTTAATAAAACTACTCAAATGTGCATGCAATGAGAAAAATCTTGCTAATGGCATAGTAAAAGGCCAACCTGGAATCCACAGAGCCCAGCTCAGGGGTCAGAAGTAATAGGAAAGCTTGATAATAGTATGTGACCCTGGCTTCACAGGTACAAGGGAAAACAGACTGAACAGTGAGAGATACCAGTTGATTTCTAAATTGCAGTTGAGTTGGGTTACCATTTATCCTGCAACTAAAGCTTAGAGAGAAGAGCAGAAAGAGAGACAGGGGAAGGGGGTGTTTCATGAGAGCAAGAGTTTGGAAAGTTACTTGCTTTGGTAACAGACTGCACGCTCTCAAAGCCTTGGTGTAACTGCCAAGTCTGTTTAGCACCGTAAAGAGGTTAGTAAAGGTGTAGCAACTGAACTGTATTAATTAACAAGGTAAGGCATGATAGGATGATCTTCTCCAAGCAGCAAAAATGAGAATAGCTTTCACCAGCTTCATGTCTCATTAGACGTCAAAATGATGGAGAGAAAAATAATTTTCATGGTTAAATGGAGATTAAAACCAGAACTGCCCACATGATCAAAGATGCTGCCGTAGTATAAACTTACTGTTTCTTATTCCTGTCACACTCATTCTTACATGTTCTACTTGTATTTTGATCATCATCAATTACTGAGTTTGTGTTTACATAAGGAAGTCATCACTAGTGATGTCAAGAT
This sequence comes from Apus apus, assembly GCF_020740795.1. NCBI lineage: Eukaryota > Metazoa > Chordata > Aves > Apodiformes > Apodidae > Apus > Apus apus. Next base: position 46,963,957 of record NC_067283.1, read on the forward strand.
CTCTTTTCTCAACACACCTCTCTGCTGCCTGTTTGTATTGTAGGGTATATATTACACACAGTGCATACGTGTGTGTTTAAAAAACCTGAACTGAATATTTAATCTCACATGTTGCTTGGCAGCCTTGTCACTAAGGATAAGAAAGTCTCCACACAACTTTTCTCACACTTCATAATTTCATTATTTATTCTTTTCCCAGAATAGTAAACACACAGTTTTTAAAGGAAATCCACTAATAACCTCATAGTAAGGAAAAATGATCACTTAGTCCTTATTTTATTCCTGTCCATTTTTTAAAAAAATCAGCAACGAATCCATGAAATACATTCCACACTATTGCTCAACAGCTTCATTTCATCAAGAGCCTCCATTGAGTGAACTCATTGAAAACCTTTTAAATGCAAGCGTAGTACAGCAACTTGATCACTCTAATTGACAATCTTTTTGGTTCTTCAGGCCCTCTGTTTGATTTGCAAGGACTGACTTTGCACTCTTTGACATGCTGACTCCTCCCTAGTATTCCTGGTATGAGTATGACTATTTTCTTTATCAATTTTGACATTCATTCAGTATACAAGTCACTCTTCCTGGTGTGGAGTTTCCCCATTCCTTCATCTCCCTTTTAGAATTGAGCATCGCATATCAAATCTGTCTATTTTCCTGGTACCAAGAACAACTTAAGAAACAGTTTTTGTATCATAGTTCAGCAATTACATTTTTGAGTTCCTGTAGAACCTGTGAGCAAGCATCATCTAGTCCTGGAGACTAATTTCTCTTCTTCTTACTGATTTAGTCTAAAACTTACCTCTTGACACTTCCAATTGAGGCAGAACCTCACACAAGTGAGAGCTTGATGTGAAAACTCCCCTAAACTTTTCCCAAAAAAAGCCAATGCAAAAATTTTATTTTGCAGTCATTAACTGACTTTATTTTCCTGAAGTGTTCCTTTTTAGCTAGCACATGCAGTCAAAGACTTCCTGGAAAGCTTACTCCTCCTAGACCTCTACACAATATTTTATTTGCCTTTTTAATTACTCTACCTCTATTTTTAAGGAGTGCTCCAGCCATCCTAATTCACTGGTTTTCTGTAACATGCATGACAGAACTTGCCAAAGGAGGTAATTAAAACAGGCATTCCACAACAAAACTTTACTTTTATTTCAAATTCAAGTAACAGGCTAATTCCTCTCCTTCCCTAAATATTTTGATGACCAAAAAATCCAGTCAACAATAACAGCATCCTTACTGCCACCTGAGTTGATCCAAATGGGATAGTCTACACCTCCAAAGTATCATTTCTGCAAATTCAAATTCAGTGAATGTGACTGCATTGGTTTGGTTCTAACCATGTTTTCCAAAGCTTTCCCCATAAAGTAGCTCCGTTTGTTTTCCTTGTAAAAGTATAAACCACCAAAGCTGTGACCAAATGTTTTGCTCAGATTTTCAAAATCAAAGGGGACATGCCTACAGGAAATTCTTCTTATATGAAAATAATCACATTCCAATAAAATGCCAAGACTGTTTCAGAATTCAGTAATCTACTATCACTGACTTACAGAAGGGTACCATCACCTACAGAGGAGCTTTCAAATGACTGGAATAAAATATGACCCCTGTATTCATGGAACATCCTGAAATCTTCCAGAGCTGATGATACGATGAATAATAGCAATAATGAACGATGCACTGCTAATTTTTCATTACTGAGTAATTCACTTTAAAAGTCACTAGGCAATTTCAAATTGTTTAAAAGGAGGTACTAAGCTGCTGCTGCTACTTTTTTTATGCTTCAGATTCCTGACTTCAGCCTGTAGTTACGCAATACTGCAAAAGCAGATCCCTCTGGTTTCCAAGAATAGTTTTAATGAGTATACAATTAACTAAGCAAGAGCCCAGGGGTTCTGCAAATGACATACTGCTGTTGATTTTTGTATTATTTCTCCTGTAAACTGATTATTTCACCAATAAACCTTATGATCTGAGGTCCTGTACAACACCAAGAAAACAAAGACTGCAAGTAATACTTTTTGTGCTCTTGATTGTGTACCGTAATGTTATGCTACATTACCCACTGCAGAAAATTAAATTATATGCTTACTTTATGAATGTTATCACCTGCCAACACTGGAAAGAAGACTGCTAGATGAAAGAAGTTAATTTATATCAAAGGTTATCATTAAGCACAGATTGGCAAAAGATACTGTAATTACCATTTTATTGGCTTGCATTAGCAAAAGAAAACAGTAATAATATATATTACTGCTAAGTATCCCATGACTTAATTCAGTAATGCTGACTTTGCTTTTTGAGCTTGCAAGCAGGCAACATAAATGTTTAATTTAATTGTCAAAGTATTCAATGCAAATTCAGTTACAATATCAGTTTCCCTTAAGCCAATCCTTTCTATTTTGGACAGATTTACTGTAATGCTATAGGAGATTTCATCAGCAGAAGGAAATGAGAAAGCTCTCCTAGAAAATCTCCAATAGGCCTATGGCAGTGCACACAGCAGCTCTTCAAACAGGCAAGGAGTCAGGGGCCTTTGCAAGCGATGCATGTTCTCAGAGAAAACCTTCAGACCACCCTTTGAAACAGGATTATCTCCTTGGAGCTACCTGATCTTCATTCAAAGAACTGAAAAGCAAGGTTAAAATACAAACAGGCCTATTCCTCCAGAGCCTAAGCTCCCTCACCTCATATAAATCAAAATGAGCCCCTGTATGCCAAGAAACACTGGGCAAGCCAGTCTAAAGGTAGTTTTCTTGTTACTTGGATCTCTGTTTATTCTGTGCCAGAAATACCAACTTCCACGACTCTTGCAAAACAGAGGTACCGAGAAGAATGTTGGTTTCTGTGTTCTCCTCAAAAGGAATCTCTTTAAAAATTAATTTATAGCAGTAAAACAAACACAAAATGTAAATTAACAACCACATCACTATGACATAACCACTATAAAATTATTCTATTATAATAAATAAAACATATCTAGGAATATAGGCATTTTAATTGCAAACACACAGGTAATCCTACAAAAAGAAGGCAGAAAACTGTAAGAGTCACATGCAGCACAGCAGAACTGCTCCATTTGATCAGTATGGAAATTTACATGAATGCCAAAATAAAGACTGATAGATAAAGCAGCATCCAAGAAGCTGTAGTATTTTTACAAAACCAGCTTATTCACATCTTCCTTCTAAAGTGATAGATCTTTAAGAAATTAGCATCTTAGGGATGCTAGGACATGGCATTCCAGTGTAAAAGAAAACTGTTTCTCAAGCACATTTTTTAATTTTTCATTTTTAAAGGAGCAGGTTTCAAGTTTGTAACAAACAGCTCCACCTACTGTCCCACAAGCAAGGAAAGTATTCCCCAAATCCTCATTTCCAGGCTGCAGAAAGTACAACAGATCTCTTGCAAGCCACTTCCAAACTGCTCCTTTGTAATGGGGGTATCTCTGATAAACCTCAATATCAAAGCAAAAAGAACAGAACCAGTCAGGTAATATCTCACTTGAAGTACTTCAATATCTACTTAGGCAGCTGAAGCTGCACCCCAGCCAAAAAAAAAGTAAGAAACCCACTGAGACACAGACCCTCCCACTCAGCTTCTGACAGAGAGCCCTAGAAGAGAAGGGAGATACTTCCCAGCAGGTCCAGGTTTCTTGATGTCTTGCAGAATAGCTGCCTTTCTGCCAGGGTCTGTCTCCCAGTGAGAAACTGAAAAACACTGAAGCACTATGTAGGCCAAATCAAAGCTTGGCACAATCTGTTGTGGATTTTTTTCTGAATTTTGAACATGCAAGCTCCTTAAGTGCAAGGAGGAGTGTACTCAGAAAAGGGAAAAGACAGCTTGAACTTGGATCTTCTGCATGTCATGAGAAGCAATGCTTCACCAACCCCTCCTAAATCAATGAGCAAAAATGCACCCGATCAGTTCTACACTCTCACAGTAACTCAGCTGGTTTGATGCAGTGGTCAGACTTCTACTCACACCACATTTTTTGAGTGAAACTGTCCTTTGAAATAAATCAGTCATAAATGCAGAAGAAGAAAAGACAGTATTCCCTTTCCTTTCAAGAATCAGAGTAATATTCAAACACTCCAGTCATGTGTTACTCAGAAACACACTGCTTGCAGTCTTTACGTCTGTGCCCTAAACTATGGTTTGTAACTCACAAGATTCTTTCAAGGATTTGTTTGAAACAAAATGTAGTGTTGTTTTTGCACCCTAGCATTAGGAAGATAATAGTTTATTTCTGCCCTAGTAAAAAGAAACTTTATGGTGATTGAAATAAGAGGGGAGACAACTGGGCATTCCAAGGATGCTGAGGTGGTTTGTGGTCCAAGAAACTGAGGGACTTGATTGTGCTCTATCTGGGGGAGCTGAGATATCTGAACATGGCGAAGGTCATGATAAAGACAGAACAAAATCACTCCTATGTTACTCCTAAGGACAGGATGGCACCAGATGGTATAAAACATTATAAGACAGCCAAGGGGCAAGAAAGGTCAGAATTTAACCTTAAAAGGGCAAAAAGTAAATACCTAGAATGGAATGTGTAAACAGGGGCGGGAAATTTATATAGTAATTAGAAGCATCGGATAGGCTGTAAACCCTGGACTACCCAGCCAGTGGGGAAACAGGGGAGGGAATTTTGTGTCAGGAACAGGGAACATAAACAGTTACCTTACTATGTGGTGTGCATACTTGTTCAGGTCACCCATTCTTGCCAGAGTGGAAATAAACTGTGCTTCGCTAAAGGATCTGTTTGGGCCTGCTCAGTGGCACGACAAACATTTTTCACATTTCCATATAGGAAATATAAGTTTATTTAACTTAATGTTGTAAAACCAGAAAGTTTCCTATTTTAAGTAATCAGTAACTTAATAAATACAACATTAACCCTGATACTAGTTACATGCTCTGTAAGACAGACAGATGGTCCAACTTTAGCAAATACACCCCACCCATAATTCCTTTTCTAACCAGCAGGCTGTAAAAACCTTGAGGGGAAAAACAAAGCGCTACTAATAGGCTCCTGAAAAACGCCAAGCAGAACATGCCTGATGAGCTATTTCAGAAACACCATGGGACTGCTCTGTTGCAGTGTCCCACCAGCATTCATCACCAGCTATCACCCAAGGGTGGGATGATGCCATCAGATTTTTAACTACCAGCTGTTTGAAATGAACGTGGCTTACGATGGCAAAAAATACCTGTTGTGCAGAAAAGAAAAAAATATTTGGGAAGTTTTTGCGGGGTTTTTTTGCTGGTGGTGGTTTTAAGGTGTTTTGGGTTTGGTGGTTTTTTTTGTTTCTTGTTTTGGTTTGGGTTTTTTTAATTCTGTAAGAACAGGATGAGTCAAATAAATTACACTGAAGTTAATGATGCTGAGAGTAACTTTTCCTCTCGTGACAGCCAACCATCATATGAAGAGTCATCTCAACTGATCATAATACACTTACTAAAGGGAAGTGAGCTGGGAATTTGAGAATAGCCCAGCTTAATTTGCTTACCAGGCAACACTGAAGTAATGAGATTACAGGAGCAAGGTGTGCAGAGCAGCAGTCCCAGCAGCAGTTCACGGCTTGCTTTCAAATGGTCCTGCTGTCTTCCCTCAAAGCCTCAGGTTGGATCATCAGTCACACTAGTTCACTCTGATTTTCAGTGCTTCTACAAATGTCATCTGCCAAATCTGAAGCCATGAAATGCTAGGCTTACAGCCCAGAATGCAAACCTGCAGTGAATCTGCCAAGATCCTTATCCTAGCAATCTTTCTCTGTCTCACTCTGACTAGAGTCTGCTTTAGCTCCTAAATTTAGGATCTGTCACTGTATCAAGTAGATGGCACTACAAGCTCTGGCTAAGCAACAGTGGGAGTGCATGCACAGTAAGATAATATTCCAACAGCACAGCTCAGAAGGATGCATAAACTAATACAACACAACCTAATTATTTTAGGAAAAAGCAGTGACACCTTCTTACCCTTTACAAGAGAATCTAGCCAGAGAGCTAATGCAGTTACTGGTATCACACTGCTGCCAAAGCTTTCAAAAACAGAAGCTGCAATTTTAAGACTGTCTGTTCTCATACATACAGACCTATACAATATGAAAACTTTTTCTATGGTGATTAATTTATATTAAATACCTGGCATGACATCTTTGTCCTTAATTGTTAGGATAGCATGTGAGAAAGTGTCCATTCCAAGGAAGTTACTACTTTTCCCCTTTCTCAGCAGTAAAAACACAGCTGCCTCAAGCCTGGCTTCACATCAGGCACCCACAAAGCATATCCTATCTTAAAGTTATGCCTTGCCATGACAGCACTCCTCTTGCCTGCTAGTATCTGGCCTCACTCAAGCACACAGGGACACAAAAGAACTGAGCATATTGATAGGTGGAAGCTACACACCATTCTGCATGTTCATCAACACTACACTGAGGAGTTCAAGCTGACTTGAACAGTACCATCCATGCATGCAGGGCAGCACAGACCCCACCTACCCACCCTCCCTGCCCCAAAGCAATGCCAGTAAACACTTTGGTGTGCTGACATTAACACCACACAACTTCTCCTACTTGGCAAACAGGGATACATGAATTAGCACTAATATTGGACACTACCCGAGCTGATGTGACTGCAGTGAAGATGCAGTTTTCCAGCTCCATCTTGTTTTGATTTCCATGTTCAATGAGACAGAAAAGCAACAGCTACTCATTCACATATGCCTATTAATATTTGTGTCACTGACCACTGCAATACAAAAGCTCAGCAAATTCAGGAGTGAAAACCATTTTAACAACTCAGCTCTAAGGAAGCAAAACAGGACTTGGACATTTGCTATTTGTACTGAAACTTTTATGAGAAGTTCTCAAAGTCATTATAGATGTTGTCCTGATTTGAGCCAGGACAAAGCCAATTTTCTTTTTTACTGATTTTTGTTACTTCAATGAACTCTCTTTTAAGCAGCACACTTGAAATTGGCAGCAAGTTTTCCAGCTAGTGGACTGATAATGCTCTAATATTTATAATTACTGCTGAGAGACCAAGGCCACTTTGCTCTGCTTGTTGAATCTGCTGCTTCAGACACCAAAGGAGCAGAAGAGTCCTATCTATGACCCTCCTGTAGGGAAGAGCATAGTAGACAGATGGCAAAATGGTCCAAACAGATTATCCCATCCCATACATGTCCCTCTTGGTATAAATTCAGGGATCAGAGAAGTCCCATCTTCTTCCTTTCTCTTCCGTCCATGGCCAGCATCTGGGGAGAACTCCATCTATCCATCACCACTGATCCCAAGGCCTGTGCATTCCTCATCCTCACAACTCGCCTCTCAGCTCCTGTCTTCTCTGCTGCTCTCTCCAGCAGTGCTCTGGGACTTTTTTGAACTGGTCACAGCTCAGGAAATGCCGTGGGAGTTGCTGGGGGTTGGGAGAGGCAACAGGGGTTTTGCACATTCCTATACATATTTGTATATTTGTACATATTTTCTTTTATCACTAGTATTTCATTAAAGGGTTCAAGCTCAAGCACAGGAAGTTCCACCTCAACATCAGGAAGAACTTCTTTACTGTGAGGGTTACAGAGCACTGGAACAGGCTGCCCAGAGAGGTTGTGGAGTCTTCTTCTCTGGAGACTTTCAAGACCTGCCTGGATGCCTTTCTGAGTGATCTGCCCTAGGCTGTTGGGGTTTTTTTGGTCCTGCACTGGCAGGGGGGTTGGACTCGATGATCTTCAGAGGTCCCTTCCAACCCCTAATATTCTGTGATTAAAGCTGTCAAGTTTAGCTTTCCATACAGAAGCCTCTCTCCTTATTCTCTCTCTCTCCTTTCTGTTGTTCTGAGAAGAGTAGCAGTAGCTGTTCAGATGCCAAGCCTTAAGGGATTCATATGTCTTGTCACCCCAAAATCCTGATTTTATTAAATTCCAGAGGGAGAAAAGGTTCATAGCAAAAATGAAAGTAATGCCTTTGTCTTCTTTTTTAAAACAAACCAAAAAAAATGCATATGGCAAGACCATTCTGGATGCATCTAGACATGCATCCTAAAAGGACTCAGGGTACAGGCTAGCCAAATGTCCAGATTAGGTCCATTAGAGCATGAGGGTGAGTTTCTCAAGGTTTCCTCAATACCAGAATCACTCCTGATTCAGAAAAAAGCACAGCTTTTAGACCATCATGAGGCAGGTTAGTTTTACCCTACTGATGATGTGTTGTTGCAATGGTAACTCCTCTCTCACCCAATTCCTTACATATGCAACGTGGATACTTCACAACATGTTAAAGAAATGAGATTTCTTCTTTTTTAAAATACAAAATAGCAGATACTTTAAATGCTTGAACAATTCTGACCTTTCTAAATAGTCTGTATTGTGATACAGTGGAGATGCTCAGTGGATATAAACTGCTCAAAGCTCTTATGAATTGCCAGTTGACAACAACCATCATTAGTTTTTGGCCTGGATTAGGTGGACTAACTGCCTGGGAAAGGCCAGTTGATAGATTACTAGAAGTCTCCATGCCTAATGATCACTGATATTATGAAGTTACATCATGATACAACTGTGATTTACATCTTAGCATTGTGTTTCGGAATACAGTGAATACTGCTTTTATTTCACAGGTTAAAGAACAGATCAGGGCATGGTTTATCACAGAGGTTAGATAAGAAAATATTGCCTTTCATTTGGTATGGGATATCTTAAAACATCATCTGGCTAATTTTCAACATCAGACATTTTATTACCTGGAGCCTCAGCTGTAATTACCTGCAACCTCGGCTGCTGCAGATACATTAAGAATGAAAAGATAATGCAAAAACAAAAGAGACTAAATTAAGTGTTTGTTTAAATGTCTGTAGAATTTCATATTTCATTAAACTAAACTCTAAGCTTCTGTGGCTGACAGACAAAAGGATATTACTTATAAAAAGTATGTAGTTACTGTCTAAATTGAGTACTGTTTTTTCCCAAGTAATATGGTCATAAGGTACCTGGACACTTTGTATGCACCTTTTTTTTTTTTTAATTAAAAGATTGATTTTACTCAAAATTCGAAACATGGCATTTCAAACAACTTCTTAGTACTAATTCTTTCAATTATCTTCAGTGTCCTTCCTACTGTCTTCTGTCCTATTAAGAAACAGGTGACTAAAAAGAACCTTGAGCAACAGAAGCAAAGATCAAGGAAGCTGAGATGTCTGCCTTGCTGCTTTACATGACACACTGGGTCAAAGAAATTTCTGCTTTTTGAGGATGTGCATGTCAGGTGGCCAGTCACTCTAGGCTCTACATGAAGAGTTATAGTAAACTGGGCAGAGAAGGGTCTACATGAGATTGTTTAGTTCATACCTCCCTCCCAGACAGAACACTTAGATCTATATAGCTCCTAGTGAATATTTCCTTATTGTTAAACTTTCAGAAATGGAGATCCTGCAGTGTTTGTGGGTAAGCACTGCAAGGTTTCAATACCCTCAGTGTTTATGAGTGCTTACCAAAGCGTACCCTCTCCTAAATTTAAGCCCATTGATTTATATCCTATCACCATCCATTTAGTCCCTCCGATACTCCAAGAATCTTCCTACTTATTCAGTCTATGCAGTACGTATCAGCCTGAACATGTGAGCCCACAGGACATTTGAAGTAAAATATCAACAAAGTATTTCAGACTCATTCATTGGTACATACTATACTCATTTCACCTGTTTAATTGAGGCTCCTCTGTGCTACAGAGCTGCTGTTCAGTAAGCATTCAGGCTAACAGCTACAGGAGCTGCACACCTACTGAACAACAGGTCCCACTTTTTTCACAATCTATCAGAAATGTTCCAATGGGGAGAATGTAAGAGGACATGGGAAGATGATGCATGTTTTCTATTTCAATACACTTAGACTTTCCTTCTTTTCACACAACATTTAGGGATCATTTATCCCTTTCTGAGGAGTTCATGCAATTGCCTTTTACATCTTACTGTCAGTCAAAACAAGATTTTTAAGAAACTGTAAAATCGCAGCTTGTATGATAAGTCTTAAAAGATATAGTGAATTAAGCTTGATTGGGGAACTATCTACATTCTCTCAGTGTTAAAATCAGGTCCGTAATACACAAACCTTACAATGTGCCACCCTCTATTTCTACGCCACTTGGTGAAATCCACAATGGAAAGGAAAATGCACAATACTTTGAGTCCACTTGTTGTCCATCCAATGTTGAATGTTAAACACTTTACTGAGATTGAAATTAGGACAATTTAACCTCTTTGGCTCAAGCATACATTAGACACACATCCACCATCCTAACAACAAGGCTAATACTTACAAGGGAAGATGGGCATGGGCATGGACATGAGATTGTCTACTAAAAATTTGTGTCATACTTCTTACAAAATTAAGAACTACACAGAGTATTTTGAAATCCAACAAATCTTTCTATAACTACACTTAATTACTTCTGCTATTCTACTACAGTAACCGCGAAATTAGGCTTTGTTCTGGGTTTGTGTACTCTGAGGATATTGCTTTTCGTTTTGTACCATGCAACCCACTGACTCACTCATTTGATCATCTTTTGAGCACAGAATGAAAACATTCCCTGACTGATCACACAAACAGGAATATTCTCAAGCAATTCCATTCAAGCTGAAACCATGAAGCACAGATGTATGACAGAAGAGGTCACAGAATGCTCTATTTAAAAAAAAAAAAGTATATGCAAAAGCTTTCCTCTAAGTAGAAAGCATCTTAGGGTTAACAAAATGGGTAATACCACCCACAAGGCATTTAAAGCTACTGCAGAAATAAATACCTGATGAAAACAGAGAACACTGAAACACTACGATTTATGTCAGTGATCTGGTATCCATCTTACAGTGATGGAGTCCTCACAGCTACCTTCAATTTTAAATAGTCACAAATAATAGCTCAAGATTGTTTTAATGCCTGTTAGTACTAATTTGAATTGATCAGATTCTTCAGGAAAGACTGTAGTGTTTTAACTAATTAAAACCTGAAATGAAGGCCCATCCACGTTATGCTATCACATTAATCCAACATCTCAAAAGATCTTTAGGGAAGGGATCGTATTTTGCTCCGTCCTGACCAGGGATTTGTGAGTAAATGAATAAACAAAGGCATAATTTGCATCTAAGTTGGTTACAACAGATGATTCTGAAAGACGCAGCACAATTACATTATCACACAAATTATTGTTTAATACAAAAATAAAAACCCTTGTAACAAATTAGGATATGCATGGACTGGAGCAACATCTTTCCGCTTGCACAGTTCCGGCAAAAAAAGAATTTAAAAATCTTATTAAAAGTAATTAAAATACAGAATGGTATAGCACCAGAAAGAGAGGAGCTCTACAATAGGAAGATGCACTTCCTCAGCTAGCTGAGTTCAAGTTACTCTTAATTTGCACCAAAATGTCACAGGAAGGATTCTTATTTTCATCCTGGTCTGACATTGCAACAAAGAGCACAACACCTTGGCAGGATTTTTTTTTTTATCATAACATGGAATTAGGCTTTAACATTTGGATGGATGAAAAAAAGCCTGATTTTGATTATTTGAAATTCATGCTTCCCTGCATTCTCTCCTCTCAAAAGCATGAATAAAACTTGCTTTAATAGTCTTAATGCTGCCTGAATTTTTTTCATACAACAAACTATATAACATAAGTCAAAACAAGTATCTCTTGCTTTTGATAGAGGTAAAACATCCAACAATAAAGTGGCAAAGACAAAATGCTTTTCTTTGCTTCTCACATATCTACATGTATAATTACTCATGACAGCTTCAGTTAACAATTTCAACAAAGAAGGTCAAATCATAAAGGCATAATTAATTTTACAAATACTCAGCAGGATAAACTAAGATTTCCCTGGGGACTTAGAGAACCTGAAAGCACTAATTAAGAACAAGACATAGTAGCTTAAATTCACAGAGTTTTTTGCATATATTTTCAGTCTGATTCAAACTGGCTGGAACACTTCTCAAAGATTTCACTGAGTTCTAGTTACAAAGTAAACCAAGAGCGTTAAAAGATTACAGAGGAAGGTTTTTTTTTCTTCATTTCTCTTTACTTCTGAGTCAAGGGAAACTCAGTATTTCTTCTGTGTTGATATATGGGACAGAGTAGGACAGCTAGGGATTTCTACCAATGTTCAGTTTTCTAGTTTTATCATATATGGGAGTTCACTTCTATTAGAGGCTCCAGAAACAAATGCCTATACCAGTATAGGCTTTCTCAAAGGACCATTACAATTATTCTATTTAAATAAACAGTCAAGGAGTCAAAAAATTAACTTAAGCTACATTTATTAAGACATAAAAGTATGGAAATTTATCTCACTTGATAATCAAATGTAAGGCTTTCCTGACAATCCCCTTAAATTCATATAGTAGAATGCTGCTTAGAAAGGTAGAAATGCTCTCACTCATCTTTTATTATGGCACGCATTTTTCTCCAGTACCACGTAGGACAGCAATCAGTTTGGAGACCCAGACTGGACAAAATTAGAAAGGGGGCCCAACTGAGGCAGTGTTTAAGGTGATGAAACAGTGTCAAGCCTGAGATACCTCAGTGCAGGGTATTTAGTCCTGCTCCCAAAGGGTGTCTAGGCTAGCTTTTCTAATGCCTGTTCCTTCCAGAGGTGCACAAACAAGGGACCATCTCTTGTGCAACAGCTGTATCTTTCCCTCAGTGTTGAAGAGGTCACCTGGTCATTTTCAGAAAGTCCTTCCTGAATACATTTGGGCTTCAATTACATCACCTTTCTTAACCTACCAAATGGGGACAGGAGCGCTTTCCTACCTCATCTTGACCTTTAAGGGAATAAACAGTAAAGGTTGCTCAGGTTCTCCAACGCTGCAGAGACACAGACTGTGTCTTTCTTGAGTAAAGCAGGAGACACCCCACTCTGCCACAGCTCACCGAGATTAAAATCAGAGGCAAGACAAAACCTAAAATTACTTTAAAGGCAAACTCTTACACTGATAGAATAAACCATAAAATAGAAAACCTGATTAAACTATTTTGGATCAAAATATGACAATATTCCCTATTATATTAATAATAAATATACCAACATTTTAATTTCCCTGATCTTTTGTTGCATTTAGTTTATATGCTTTTTGCTCCACCATGTTCTGTTAATATTTTCATCCTGTTGAACTCATTACAGACATGCACATGAACCGGGAGCAATGTTCAACAGTTCAACAGGGAGTACCATTCACTGGCACCTACATATGAAGCAGTTTTGATTTTTCATGGAAATCTTCCATTCATCATGAATAATTGAACTTCCTAGCATGCAATATTAACCGTTTTTGCTAACCAATGTAGGAGAAAAAAAGATCACAGAGTTAGCATACTGATTGCTATATTTCGTACTCACTAAAACTTACACTCCACAAAAACCATGAAGCATTATCACTGTCATTAGTCCTTGTAGGTATTACTGAAAAATGTGTTGAACTTCATGCGAACATTCTCTTAATAATGCAAACATGATAATTGGGATTTGGGTTTTGCATGCTTTAAAAGTTTAACTTTGGCGGCTAGAGAATGAGATTTTCCATTGTGTTCAGTAATACCTTCTCATGTAGTTTAGACTAGGATTAGACCTCAGCTTTTTTGTTGTGTTTAGACAACACAGTCTGCAATGAAAACATAGCTCTGCCTTGCTATTCTTTCAGTAACTCTGGACAGACAGCTGGCTTGGAGGATGTAACACTTGCTCACAGTCAATGTAAGCATCAAAGAAGATACAGAAGTGATGTCATCTGGACTTTTCCATATCACCAGGTCCAAATTGCTAGAATATTCCCAAAATATCTACCAATAGTGCTGACTGCTCCAGAAAGGGCAAAACAGAGACAAGGTAATATAGAGGTCCTAGATAATACAAGAATTAATTCAGTTGTTAAAAAGGAAGACAAAGACTCTTCTCAGGCTGCAGTTTAACTTCTCCATTTGCCATTAACAAATCTTTTGCTTCTTTCAACAGACAATATGCAAAATACTTAATTATTCAGAAGTTACCATCCTAAGCATAGGGGAAAAAGGCAGCTTTGGAATTATAATTATGTATATTAAATAGTGCTACTCTATTAGGTACATAATATGCACTTTTAAAATATCACTTAACCACAATTGAATTCTCTTGGGTAATAAATAAACCATGAAAAATACACATCTGAAATATTTATCTGAGAGAACATAATCAAAATATTTAATCATAGAAAATGTTGTTCATTCTATACAACATTTGTTTAGTTACCCTGTTGCCCCTCTCCACTACAGTTAACCACCATAAACTTTTGCCATTTTGGAGGAACAGTCAAAAGATCAAAGTTTTGAAATTGAAGTTTAATCACTTTTTAAATTCTTTACTTGTTGATTTTCTGATTCCCAAAGCCATGTCACACTCCAATCTGTCCAGAAAGGCCTATTTGAAACTGCCTGCTATCCCATACAATATTCATACTTGTATTAAATAATGCACATTCTATGGGCTTTTAAAACACGCTCAATATGGGGAGTCTAGTATATCAATTTATTTTTTTATTAGACAGTGATAAAACCTCTACTATTTCTGTCTTGTTTTCTCAGACTTAAGCATACAAGTGGAGGCTGCAGCTCAACCTTCAAATCAAAGGTCAACTCCAGTTCTTTCCTTCAAGTACTCACAGAGAACGCTCATAAGAATAGAAAGAGCAATTATCATAGAGATAGATGAAAAGTCCCCAAACTGGTCCCAGGCAGGGAAGGCAAGGAAGCAGGCACACAGCAGCTGGGCAGAGTTGCTCCTGACTCCTCTGATCTGCAAAGGCTGTGCAGGTTCTGGGACAGGCAGAATGAGGAGAAAACGCTGAGACTACTGGCCAAGAGCTTCTGCTTATGGCAAACAAAGATGTTCTGTGCTCCTCAACAGATCAGCCATTGCTCAACAACTGTCCTGGAGCCTTGGCCTGCCTGAGTGATGGATGGTAGAGAGAAGCAGAACCAAGATCTGACCAAGAATCCATAGCACACTGCCTGATACCCAGAGACCTTTTACAACTAGGGATATGCAGTACTAGGCACTGTCCATGTGTACATTAAGAAACATTACCTGTGCCAGTAACTGGCCTTGCCTGCTCTGCCTAATTAGGCAAAGTACTGAGAAACAAAGAGTAGAATTAACTTGCCAAGACTCACACAACTACTTGGTCACAGAGCCCACAATATTCTCCTAGCTCTTCCAAGACAGTGCTGCCTTGTTTCTGGGTCACACTGTCCACCTCTCACAGAGATTCATCTACCCCCCCAAGGAAGTCACATTAGGAATTAAACAGGTTCACAGAACACAAGCCCTGCAAGCACTTTAAAGCCTAGCAGTAGTTGGCAAGCAGTTGGGATCCTCTGGCCTCAGTAATTTTCTTCTCTAATGAAAAAAGTTTATTTCAACTTCTGCCTGTGTCCTTATCTCTAAATTTAATGAGGAAGCTGCTCCTTTTCTGCTGTTTTCCAAGTCTCTTTGATCTTACGATTACGTATGTGCTGGTTGCTTGCCATTACATAGTCTGAATAATGTATATTGGTGCTAGATAACTCCAAGTACAGTATGCATCCAGGAATAAAGAGCAGCTACTCTTTCTGTAACAGGAATCTCAGAAGCAGCTCAAAAAGCTTTGGAAGGAGAGGAAGGACACAAAGCTGTTCCATGGTGATTCCATGCTTGCTCCATATCTGCACTGCCCTAAACCATATAGGGATTCATAGGGAAGAAACAAGCAAACAAGAAATAAGACAAAAAATTGAACATCTGTCCTGAAGCCCATCTCCTTTCACATAACTTCCAATTTAGAGGTACCCCTCAAATGTAAGATATATTCTTCTACTTTTGATGTGTCTCCATAATATTATGATAGCTGAAAAATAAGCCAGAGAAGTAGAAAGGATGATGGGGTGTCATTTAGAGTTTCTTGTCGTTTTGGTTGGTTGTGTTTGTAAAGCTTTCCCCATATCTATATTGGACTCTCTTCTGCAAACAGTCCAGGATCCAGCCTAAGTACTTGCTCTAACTGTAGGAAAAGGCAGGAAGCTGCAAGAAATCACTCGGTTCATGTAATTCTCACAGCAGTCCACACTTTTGCAAGCCTCAGAGTGAAATATCCACAGGTTCACAAACTAGATACACAACCTTACGGAAATCACTTCAGGAAGCACTGAAAATTAGTTGCATTTGTATTTAAAATACGTGGCAGGTTATCAGCTCTGTCTTGAGAATTAATGGTGCTTATTTCCTCAGCAGGCACCATGTAGACGTCTAATGCTTGGGCTACCACATTGTCACTGCTACAGCAAAACAAGTCTTAAGTGGCCACCAGCTACACTGTCCTAACTGGCACAACACCTGCAACAACTCCAATCTGGAATAATTATTTACATAATATATGTAAATACATACCAATCCACCCATGCAAGTGACCCAGAGATCATCCAATTAGAAGTATGCTGCTCTCATTTTCAACCAGCTGCTGTGGACTGTGCAGACAATATGGCATCACAAACGGACCTTACCAAACATGTACCTCATTGACTTGCTCTTCTCCTCCTCCGTAGCTCACAGGGAAGGACTGACTCCACAAGAGGACTGAATGCCTCCCCATTCACAGGCCTGAACCACCCTCCCACCCATGCAGCTTACCACTGCACTTCACTGCATGAAGTTTTTCAACCGTAATGAACAAAACCAGCTTCTCTCTGCCCACGTAACAAAAGTGAAGTTTCCTGATGCCTCTTCTAGGAAATTTTGCCCTTTTTGACTTTGCCACGTTTATTTGCTATCTCACCTACTCCCTTGTACCACACACTTCTGAAGAGAAGTTAAATCTCCCTGATGTGGTCCTATGGTCTGTAAGGGAAAGCTACTATACAAATACAGAGTAATAAATTCCCTTTTATTAGTACTGCAACTATTGATTTCAAAATTGACTTAAATCCCTGATAATACTTTGTTTTCTAGTAGCATCAAAATTAGATTATTTTCCTCCCTTCTGCTCCGTTTACAGCAAAACCTTAAGGACACCATAATAACGTTAAATAGTTTTTAGGAAAGATTTGAAACAAACCATGTTTTTAGAGTTAGAAAGCATTAAAATTATATAGTTTTCAAATTATTAATGTAAATGTTAAACAGAATTGGGGTCTTTCCCCATTGTAATTCTAGATTAGAAAGAAATTACACAAAAATGTGAAAGGACACTGTTGGACATATTTTGGCACAAAAATCTGCAAAAATAATCAAGGAGTATTATTATTAAAGGTTCATTTTTTAAATTTTTTTTTTCAGATTTTCATTCTCTAATTTCAATAAGACAGTTGGGGGAAAGGGGTGGGTAGGGCATTTCCAAGCAGCTCAACTCAGATAATGCTGAATTACCCAGATGTATAGAAATCCAAAAGTAAGTGACTACCCATCTTAAAAGAAAAAAAAAAAAAAGAAAAAGGAAAAAATATCTGCAGCTAAAGCTCTAAAAGGAAGCAATTTTGTAGTTCTTTCAGATTTAATAGTCTTTCTACACACTATGTTCCTTTTTATGTTTCATAGCTTACAAATGAATTCAGAACAGAACAAACTGCAGTATTATGCATTAATTTTCAAAATACCAATTGTCTTGCTATCCTGAGAGTTAGGTTAAAATATTTTATATTATAGTATCAAGGGGAAAAAGCTATGAGCCAAAAATCCACAGGGAAGTTAGCTTTTATTTCTTGATATATAAGCACCAAGCATTATATGACTTTTTACATTCTAGACTTGGCTGTGTCTCATTTGGTTTTACATTCATAATGTGCCATTTGTGATGCTTTCATTAGGAAGGGTACAAATTTAGATGCACTAGAAATCTAAGATTCAGGATATGCGCAATCCCACAAACAAGTAGTGCTATTCAGGACCTTGAAAAGCAAGAGGTACATAAAAATAAATCTGCAGCGCAGGCAAAGCCAGCTTATTCTGTGAACTGTCTGTGCTGTAACTTCTCTGTACACAAATACACAATTTTAAATTGGTGGAAAATATACTACTTGGCCTGCTTCAATCAGTTACTGAAGGAATTTATTGTTAATACTTTGAAAGACCAAAAGGCAGCATCATTATTATGGTAACACATTTCTCAGCAGCATATTTTGCACTCAGTTCTGCACTGCAGAGAACACGATACCTTGGAAATGGATGTTTCAGAGGCAAGACAACCTGATAACTTGGGCTAAGGCTTGGATACCAGAGGTAGTGACCTGCCCTCTGGAAAGCTCCTACGGGACGTCTGACAAGTCACTTAATGTCTTCTGGTCTCTAGGCTCCACCTGTACCCCCAGTTTTACCTGGCTGTCATGTAGTCTCCGGGATGTGTAAGAGGTTACACAGACTCAAGTCTTAAGTACCCAGATGCTATCATAAGTAAAGGTTAAGTAAATACTAAAGGGAAAGAGATACATAGAAAATCTTGCTGCTTATCAAATACCATAAAGCCTTAATAGAAAACAAGAAAATGTACTGTAGACAGAGGTGCCAGAACAGAGAGGAATTCAGTCCCTGTACAAACAGCACGCAGCCAGCTCTTGTCACTCAAAAAAAGCACCCCTGCATTGTAAGATCGGGGCTACACACATTGATTCAAACTGTTTTCCTTGAACTGTTGAATCCTTGTCTCTGGCAAAACACCTGTCATCTTCCGCAAGAGGGGGAAAACAGGCTTCTGAGCTTGGCAAAAAGCAAGGATGCTGAAAATACAGAAAATCACACTTATTTCCTGAGGCTATCAGTGTTAGTGTCAGTTGCAAGGAGTCCTTAAAACACAAATGTGGTTGCATAATATTATTATGTAGAAATCCTGATATAATTAACTATTAATTAAATCATATGGACAAACAGAATTGTGCTTGGAGGCAAGCTAGCTTTTCCCAAATTATAATTAACTAAAATATTATTGAATAAACACTGCAGAAACAAAGTGATTTATATTCTCTGCTGCTGTTTTTTGGTTTGTTTTTTTTTTAAGCTATAAACATGATACTTCAATATTATCTTGCATTAATTAGAAGTATGGTGATATAGGAAGAAATCACCTATTGCAAAGGCATTTCTAAATACCTTATTGGCTTGCAATAAAAGTTATGAACTATGCTGAATCCATTCAAGACATAAAAATCTGAAAAAGGTCAGTATATGCAGAATTTTATTTTCAAAATCTGAGTTAAAGGAACTACAAAGAAATTTTCCAGGCATCCAGCCTTTTTTGTACTGGAATACCGAAGAGTTCTCTAATTCGTGGCAGGAGACAGATGTAGATTTAGAAGGCAGCTGACTCTGCAGGACCCCTAAGAGATTTGAAATAGCTTGCATAATTGATGAAATTTCCATTTGATGTAAGGAAACAACCCAAGCAACTTGATAGGAAAGAAGTGGAAGTGGTCTGTGTTTTTTGGATACCAACATCTTTAAAAAAGGCAAAGTAAAGGAAGGTTGTCCACACGGGTACTACAAGTCACCTACTATTACACAAACTTTATTATTATCCCCGTCCCCCTCCCCCCCCCCCAACACACATTTTGAAGCCTAGTTGTAGATTGAAGCAAGGTAGCTACTTGTCAATCAAAAAATCCCTGAAAAGCTTTTGAAAGAGAAAAAAAAAAAAAAGGCACAAATAACTGTGGGAAGGATGAATTTCACCCTTTGTGAGTAAATCTGATCTTTACTAATGTGAAGAGAATATAGAGGTCTTTGGATATCCCTTGGAAAGTATTTTTAAAAACTGTAAAAGTTAAAAGAAATTAGTGGCTAGAATTTGATGAAACAATTCAAGAAATAAAGTCCATTTAAAACAGCATCTCTTAACTATATATTATCCAAAAGACTGGAACCTGCCTATTGCTTAGTACATTTCTTTTTACTAATTTTGGTGTTAGAGGATTAAAGAGTCCATATGATCTGGACTACCATCTTCTTTAATGTATTCAAGGGTGCTGTGAACATGAGGAGACACTGGACTCTAATTTTGTTTTGAAGGGTCAGAGTTTAGTTAGATAAACATGGAGACACGATCACTAAATAAGCCCTTTCTACAAGGGCAGGGACCCCCATGTCAGTGGAACACAACCTTACCTCAACTTTAACAAGTCAAACTGCACTGTCACACTTGGCCCTTCAAAGGCAATTACATATTTAACTGAAGGAAATTAATGGAAGAAAGGAATGAAAATACTTCCAAAGGTGTGGGAGCAACTGATTTCCCCAGGCTCACTCCATGAAGTCTACACAGAAAACTCCGGCTCAACTCCAGTCCCAGGATTTTCCATCTTTTCTGCAAGATCATTGCTGCAAACCAGGCTGGATAAAGCTGATGTAAGAGGTTTTTTTTCATTGAGGAACATGGGGAAAAACTACTTTAGTTTGTAAGGCCTCCCATGCTACGTCACTAAGTAATTCAGCATATTACCCATTTAGGCAAACAGAATTATGTAGGTTAGTCAGTGAGTTTTATAAAGGATACTTATTAGCAGCAGTCAACTGTGATTCTAACAGAAAAAAGAAATAGTGGCAATGGTTTTGTTATTTTACTATAACCTATTAAAGTTCAATCAACCTACAACAAAATCTAACTTAATCAGCTACACTCATGTAATTTACAGTAATTGCATCAGCCAGAAAAAGTAGTTTTTACAAGATTTTGCTACAGCAAGAACTAATTCTGAGCTTTTCAGTGATCTTCAGAAGAGCTTCTCATTTAGCTCTTAATGAAAATATGTCAAGCTAGGTATGTAGATGTCCTTCATAAAAGCATTTTAAATAAAGATTAATCTGGGCTGCACAGGCTTGACACAAACACGGATGCAAAACTGACTAACTATAGAGAAAGTAGAGGTGCCAATGGACCCCTCAAAATGGAAAGATGTATCAAGTGGCACTACAAACTATTCCAGACAGTCTTACATAATTAAGTTGAAGAAAGAATATGCTTATTTGCAGATGACAAAGACAGACAGAAAAAAAATCGATATTAGAGAGATTACTGGTAAATTGCCTGAAAAGAAACCTCTGTGAAATTCAGTAAGGGACAAACCCAAGGCTGAAGACTTAGAGAGAATCAACTGTGCAAACACAGAATGAAGACAGCAGTGGAGCAGTAGTGCTTTAAGGATCAACTCACCCAAGCAAGTATAAAAAATTACAAGGCAACAGTATTTTCAATACTGTTGCAGAACCATAAAGCATTGACAGCCTAACAGCCTGAAAAACAGCTGGTATCAGCCCTCCAACTTACTGTACATGGGTTCATTAGACCAGAGTTAGGTAGTGGTTTTCAGTCATCTAGGGAGCAACTGAACAGAGTCAGCAGCCAGAATGATTTGAGATCTAGAAAGAAAGAATATAAGAAATAAAAACCTACTGCATAAAAATTATTGAGGCTAGGAAAGAGAAAAAAACAAACTGATTTCTTAAGATCCCTTCTGTATCCCCTTGGGGGACCAAGAAGGGTGGGAAGGAACACAACAACCAAACAAACCAGATCAGGGAAATTAAAGAGGATCCTGAGTTAAGACTGTCCCCTGCCAAGAGACTTTTCATATTTAAAAACAGGAACGTTTTCACATTAACTCCTTCAGTAACAGCTGTAGTAGCAGCACCATATAGACACAGATGTGGTCTCCTAGTCCCCAAGTTTCAAAATGTACTCTGAAATCAGCATACTTATTCCTTGGTAATGAAAGCATCATTCTTCATAATCAAAATTGCACATCCAAACACATCTCATCACATGTATTTTTTTTTCCTTAGGTATACTCTGAAAGTTTATAATTTTTCAAGGTGAAGAAAAGGGAACTGTGAAATAAATGTAGCTGCTCCCTCTCCTGTCTTTTCATGCTCAAGGAATCAAGCAATACTCACAGATTTAAAGTATATGAAGGATTTCTCCCCTAGCCACACACTGACCTCTGCAATCGGGGGGTTTTCTATCTTTCAAACATAAGCACCAAAGTAAAGCCTTCATCTCACTTTAAAAATTAGCAGTGGAGCACATAACTATTAGGGCTGTTCATGTATAGTGAGAACAACAGTTGAACAGAAATGAAAAAAAAATATTCTTGCTACTACAGGCCACATTTCATACAAGGTAAATGGTAAATTTTGATCAATTTGCTGTCTCTTTCAACTGCAAGGCCAACCCCTGGGAGTCATTCACAAAAACCAAATACAATAAAATAATTAAATTTGCATTTACATTTGAAAAGTAAACACTATTTAGAAACAGTAACAAAATGTTTATTACTTGCATTTCACAGCATTTCAAAAGCACAAAGACATTGCAAACTAGGAGGAGCACAGCCTTTCTTGCACTGGCCACAGAAGTTTTCCTTGTTTTTCAAAGGTCACACTGTATTTCATTTCAGAAATTTTGTATTGAATATTCTGAAGTGACACAAGCTATGGCTGACCAACTTCAGATAACACTCCTGGACAGTCTAATTCCGAGTATTTTAAAGGTTATGTTCTGAACCCCTTAGAATGTGAGATTTCAAAGTACGCATGACTTTTAGGAGGACTGGACTAATCACATTGTTTGACAGTCGTTTCTGAAGGGGTATAATATTTCCGCGTGTTTGCAGATGGATGAAGAATCATTAATTTGGATGTACTTTTTCCAACTTGTCCACTGTTCTCTTTGTAGTAGTAAAAGCTATCCCTACTTTAATCCAGAAAAAAGAAGCATGATTTGCTACCAAAGCGTGTTACAGGTGTGAGAGAATAAGTAGAAAAAAAATTATTGCATACTGAAAAGCCAAATAAAAGATTTAACTTGTCAGAGTAGTCTTTAATTTTTGTTGGAATAGCTGTATTTGCAGATTTGTATTTTGGTGCATTTTGTCTTGGTAGTCTTCAAAGATCAAATGCTCTCACATAAATAACCTAGCTAATGTAATGAAATGATCCAAGGGTGCTGAGGGAGCTGGCGGAGGTCATTGCTAGTCCACTCTCCATCATCTTCGGTAAGTCATGGGTAACTGGAGAGGTGCCTGAGGACTGGAGGATAGCAAATGTCACTCCAGTCTACAAGAAGGGCAAGAAGGAGGACCCGGGTAACTATAGACCGGTCAGCCTCACCTCCATCCCTGGAAAGGTAATGGAACAACTTGTCCTTGGCACTATCTCTAGACATATCAAGGAGATGGGGGTCATCAAGAGCAGTCAACATGGTTTTACCAAGGGTAAGTCATGTTTGACTAACCTCATAGCCTTCTATGAGGAAATTACTAGGTGGATAGATGATGGTAGAGCGGTAGATGTGGTCTATCTTGATTTCAGTAAAGCATTTGACACCGTCTCCCACAGCATCCTTGTAGATAAGTTGATCAAGTATGGGTTTGATGATCAGGCAGTGAGGTGGATCAAGAACTGGTTGAAAGGAAGAAGTCAGAGAGTTGTAGTCAATGGGGCAGAATCTAGTTGGAGGCCTGTGACTAGTGGAGTCCCCC
This sequence comes from Apus apus, assembly GCF_020740795.1. Taxonomy (NCBI): domain Eukaryota; kingdom Metazoa; phylum Chordata; class Aves; order Apodiformes; family Apodidae; genus Apus; species Apus apus. Next base: position 46,987,488 of record NC_067283.1, read on the forward strand.
AGGGGTCGGTACTGGGACTGGTGTTGTTCAATATCTTCATCAACGACCTGGATGAGGGCACAGAATGTACCCTCAGCAAGTTTGCTGATGACACCAAGCTGGGAGGAGTGGCTGACACACCAGAAGGCTGTGCTGCCATTCAGAGAGACTTAGACAGGCTGGAGACTTGGGCGGGGAAAAACCTGATGAAGTTTAACAAGAGCAAGTGTAGAGTTTTGCATTTGGGGAAGAAAAACGCCATGCACCAGTACAGGTTGGGGGCTGACCTGCTGGAGAGCAGTGTAGGTGAAAGGGACCTGGGGGTCATGGTAGACAGGAGGATGACCATGAGTCAGCAGTGTGCCCTTGTGGCTAAGAAGGCCAATGGCATCCTGGGGTGTATTAGAAAGGGTGTGGTTAGTAGGTCAAGAGAGGTTCTCCTCCCCCTCTATTCTGCATTGGTGAGGCCACATCTGGAATATTGTGTCCAGTTCTGGGCCCCTCAGTTCAAGAAGGACAGGGAAGTGCTTGAAAGAGTCCAGCGCAGAGCCACAAGGATGATTAAGGGAGTGGAACATCTCCCTTATGAGGAAAGGCTGAGGGAGCTGGGTCTCTTTAGTTTGGAGAAAAGGAGACTGAGGGGGGACCTCATCAATGTTTACAAATATGTAAAGGGTGAGTGTCAAGACGATGGAGTTAAGCTTTTTTCAGTGAAGACCAGTGATAGGACAAGGAGTAATGGATACAAGTTGGAGCATAGGAGGTTTAAGAGGAATATCAGGAAAAATTTTTTTACTGTAAGAGTGACAGAGCACTGTCAGGCTGCCCAGAGAGGTTGTGGAGTCTCCTTCGCTGGAGACATTCAAAACCCGCCTGGATGCCTTCCTGTGTGATGTACTCTAGGTGACCCTGCTCTGGCAGGGGGGTTGGACTAGATGATCTTTCGAGGTCCCTTCCAACCCCTAGGATTCTATGATTCTATGATATTTAATTAAGATTCAACTGAGACACAGCAGCAGACTTTCCTTGAAAGAAGCACATTTTGGAAAATGTACAGGCTCAGCTCTGATAAATCAAATAATAAAAATTCAGCACACCACAATAATAGGTCTCTGCTATTTCTCTCTTGCATTATTCTCTAATGAGCAATGCTGAAAATCTCCCTTGAAACTATCAGGGACTAAAGCATATCCATTTGGATGCTATTGCTTTTGTGCATAACAAGGAGTTTCTTCAAGATCTAAACTATTTAACTTGAACTTCTTTATTCCAACATGTCTTTTCCTTAATAAATTAATCCACATACACAATTTCTACCACTACTTTCGTGCCAGAAAGTGCCAGATGACCGTTATAAGCAGCCATGAAACAGGTCATTTAGCTCAGGTCAAAAACATACAGCATGGATGACAAACTACTTGTAACAAAAGCACGAAAACCTCTAGACCTTTATCAGAAGCACGGAAGACAGAACAGGTAGGATGCCCACAGAATACAGAAGTGATCAGCATTTTGGGCCCCTGCTTGTCTGGGGAACTCGTGATAGAAAACTCCTATCCAATATTGGGAGTCAGACACCTGGTGGGCAGAGGGCAAAGTTAGAAATTCTTAACAGTCTAGAGAAGCCAAAGAAAAACATTCACTCCTTACAGTCTGGCTATCAGCACAATCCTGAATTACACAAATTGTAGCTCTGTCTGTTGACCTGGAGAAAAAGGGTGATCCTCCAGCTGCTTCCCATGCTCTCTCCAGGTGTCTGAACAGGCATTGGAAGGAAAACCAAATAAGATAAAGCAAAGCAAGCAAGACTTGATCTCAAGATGACCAAAATAAGAGAATTAATACAACAGACAAGGAATCCAATAAAATAAAAAAAAAAATTGCAAGTGTCAAGCCCTTTTAGGAACACCAGCAAATTAAAACACCCAGCACCTCTGATTCTGTGCAGCAGGCCAGGCTTCTTTCAAAGTAAGGGAGAAGCATATTTGCTACAGAATAGTACAGGTTTAAGAAATAAAATCTGGTGCAACTGCCAGCAATAAAAGAGAAATCAATCTTGTTTAATAGTAAGAGGCACTATTGCTGGAGATGTCGAAAATAAAGGAGAAGGAATCTGACCTAGGCAACTCTTCAAAAAGCAAACTGGTGACAGAAGAGACAAGCCGAGTTAGCAGCTGAAAGCTTGAGGCATGTGAGACAACAGGCATTCAAGACCAGCTAGATAAAACTATAATCTACACAATTACCACAGAAAAGAAAGATTAGCTGTGGCAATTCAACCAGCTGATACCAAGTGCCTGTATCTTTTCTTATAGCCAAGAGACCAGGACCTGTAAGTACCGGTCAAGGATGACAGGTTACCTGTTCAAGGTGATGGGCTGGATGATGAGTTAATCCTCTGCAATGAAAAAGGTAACAGAAAGGCAGGGCAAGCAAAGTCTAGCAGCAGACTCCCACAGAGTTTGTGGTTGATTTTTAGAGAGATGAGCTGGAGGTTGAGCTTGATCCAAAAAGGAGAGAGATCCAGAGTAAAGATGGATCAAATCATTACCATTAAAAAAAGACAGAAGTTCTGCAGTAAGGCACACAGCACCAAAGATCACAAGACAGATCTTTCAGGATGCACAAGAAAAGATGGAATCAGCAAATTAAGGAGAAAAAAAAAAAAACCATCTCTGCCAAAGTAAGTGTTTAAAACAGCCACTAGTAAAGAAAATTAAGGCAGCTCTGGACGTTGCTAAGATTTCAAGAAAAGAAGAAACTTCTCTGGTTCTGAAAACTACTGTTATGGCAAAGAGGAAGTTTATTTAGCTGAGTGGGTGGGCAGATGACCTGAGGTTCTGCTACTTAAACTATATTTTTCTCTATAACTATAAACTATATTTGGGATGGAAGAACATGGTAAAAGGATACTTTTTGGTAACTAGACAGAGCTGAGAGACAGCTGGAGCTTTCTGCAGTAGTGAGATGTAGGAAACATCATCAATCCAAATAATGAATCCAGTTAATAATCCCAAATTTATCAAATGATGGAAAACCTACAAGATTCTACAATAATTTCTTGAGTTCTCAACTGAAGATTCAAGAACCCTTGTATAGGTAACACAGGTAATTACCATACAACAGTGTTACTCTACAATAATAAAAAAAAGAAAAAAATAACCCCACATGTACATTTGAACCTTCTTACTTGCTTTAAGAAAAATAAAATCAACCAAACAAAACCCCAAAAAGTTTTAAATACAAGCCAGAGGCACAAAAAAAGATTACACTAAAAAGCTTTCACTTTTTTTTAATATATTTTAATTGTAGTATGAAGAGTCAATTTTAATAGTGATTTTTTCCTGTGAGTATCAAATCTGCTAATTAATATTTTTATCAGATTAAGAGGTGTCTAAGAGGCATTTACAATAATACATTTCAGTCACAAAGTAACAGATAAAAGAAAGGGTTGGTAAAAGTAAAAAACAGCCTTTGTTAAAACTGAAAGGGGAAGAAAGCTCATCTCCCAACAACTGGTCTTTTAAAAGTTATGAATAATAATGAACAGGACATTTTGTTAATGAATAACAAGAGGCAGGACAGCTTTACACCTGATATCAGCAGAGAAGCCCTGTTCAAGTAAACCACATGAAAAATTAATCCTCCCTAAATATATCTCATTTAATACATCCATTTATACATTACATTAAACAAGGATACACAGATCTCCGATTTGTGTTCATACTGTTATCTCAGCTTGAGAAAGATTCAGGGCAAAGAAAATACTCAAAGGCAAACTGACTGGGTTTCAGTGCTGTCTGACCACATATTTGCAAAAACAAATATACTTGGTAGGAGTCAGAGTAATTAAGTGTCCAGATGCCCATTCATTTCTTACCCTCTGGCAGTGTTCATCACTCCCACATTTTGTGCTACATACACGGGCACAAATCCACAGAGCTCAAGGCTAGGACCAGCAATTCACTGCAAGACAGACTGCTGAGCAGAGGGCAACTACTTTGTCATTGCCAAATGTATTTGAATTTGAACTTGTGATGTCAAGGTGGAAAGCTTCCTATCCTGTCATCAGTGTATTAAAATTCTTTAGTTCTTTAAACACAGGAACACTAACGTAAATGGCAAAAGCTGGTGAAAAAAAAAAAAAAAAAAAAGGTGGAGAAAGGGGTCTTTCTGTTACTGACATAAAATTCGAGGCACTATAATTTACCTTCCAGTTCTTCTGTTCCTCTGCTGCTGATATTCTTGTGATTTCTGCTTCTCTCACCGTAGGGTAATTGAGATGATGCATGCATCATGCCTTTTTCATCTTATAAGATTAAAGAACAAATATGCTTCATATTTTACAAATTATCAACAAGCAAAATCCTGCCCAATTAAAATGAGATTATTTTTTTAACCACTGTACAGCTTTATTACTGGCAATTAAATTATTTGTCACTCTTTTCACTCTTAAAAGAGAAACAAATCTGTATGATAGTCTAAACTTTCATATTTTGCAATTAATTTTAATGAGGCAATGTTCTTAATTATAAAACATTTTATATAATTAAAATCCCAGAATAAGTGAACATGACACATGTACAGACACATCTGTATGTTACTGTCCTTTATATTACCACAGTCTATGCAACAGTATTCAATGGGATATTACCCTTTAATTTTCTGCTTTTCCATTATACTTCTCTACCATAAAATACCATGTAGCTACTTATCACTGCTGCTTGGCTTTTACTACAGTGGCTCTGAAGGTCAAAACAGCATTTTTCAGCCAGTGCAATAAACTGCTACCTTTAGACACTACTACAAACACAGTAATTACAGGAACACGTACATATCACATAATCACAGCATGGCTGAGGTTTGAAAGGACTCAGGCTTTCATCTTATTGAACCTTACTACTCAAGCAGAGCCATCTACAGTCCATTGCCCAGGACCATGTCAAGACAGTGTTTAAGTATCTTCAGGGATGGAGACTCCACCACCTGTTTGGGCAATGTGTGCCAATGCTGTGTCACTCAGAGTGAAAAAGTGTTTCCTGATGTTCAGAGGAAACTTCCTGTGTTTCAGTTGGTGCCCATTGCTTCTGGTCCTGTCACTGAAAAGAGTCTGCTTTCATCCTCTTGCAACCTCCCTTTAGGTATTTACATAAAATTGGTAAGTTCCCCCTGAGCCTTCTCTTCTGCAGGCTAAACAATCCCAGCTCTCTCAGCCTTTCTTCAAAGAAGTGCTCTGGTCCCTTAATAGCCTTAGTGGCCCTTCGCTGGACTCTCTCCAGCTCCATCTCTCTTTTACTGAGGAGCACAGAACTGGACCCAGCACTCTAGGTATGGCCTCACCAGTGCTGAGCAGGGAAGGACCACCACCCTTGGCCAGCTGGCAACACTTTGCCTAATGCAGCCCAAGATACCACTAGCTTTCTTTTCAGCAAGGGGCCACACTGGGGGCTTGTGTTCAACCTGGTGTCCACCAAGTCCTTTCCTACCAAGCTTCTTTCCAGCTGGGCAGCCCCCAACATACAGGGTTGCTCCTCCCCAGATGCAGGACTTTGCCCTTCTCCTTGCTGAACTATATGCCTACTACAAGAAAGGATGAACAACATGGAGGCTATTATTCTGAAGTCCTGTAGCCATCCTGATGATGAACAGAAATTTAAAAGTTACTTCCAAGATGAAAATTTAACAGTAGTATTTCAGCCAGATACAACTGAAGAATAAACAGCATGATTTAATATCATGCTTAATTAACTTTCTTTTCGCTCATTAGAGCCTCAGAATGCTTTAAGAAACAACAATGCATCATCTATTACATCATGATACAAGACCATACACTTCTCTAGGTAGAGAGAAAAATTACACTGTTTGTCAGATGTTTTTAAGGAGTAACTGAGATAACAAAGTCTCTGCTTCTAGTTCAAAAAATAACAGTGTACATATATATCATATAACTGTAAGTTATGCCTATACAAATAAAATTTCTTCTACATGGATGTAATACTGAAATTATCATCTGTGTTCCTTAAAAGTTTTAATATTTAGAAAGTTTCCTTTCTAAAGGAAAACAAAATTGGGAGAACACTCAGTGACCAGCAAATTTCTGACAACCAAATTAATGCTGAGCCACAGGATATGAAAGATAAACATGTGCAAATACAAAGAAACACACTTCCTAACAGAGGCAGCACAATCCCAAGGCTGGCTGTGCCAAAGAGCATCTGAATTCTCTCATTGATGAGAAACAATCTGAATTTGCCTACACTTACTAGATTATTATGAGACTGTTTTCTCAGACATCAGTATTTCTGTGTGGCTTGAGCCTGTTAGCAAGTTTCAAGCAAACTTAAGCAAGTGGTAAAGTCTCAAGATTGCGTAGAATCCTGCCACTAGGTAACTAGAAGGGTTGGACTCCCACAGAGAAGGCATCAGTTTTGTTTAGCCAAAAGGGAAGGCTCAGCTATTCTGCAGGTGGTTTGGTAATGGCTGTCAGGCTGAGCAGCAGAAACACCCCAGCACCACAAACAGCTCCAGGACAGCTCCCCTGGTGCTGGTCCTTGCCCAGGAGCCAGGGGACATAGGAGGGGACAGAGCTGCTAGAGGGTGGGACACAAAAGGAGACTGGCACTGTTCACAGAGCAGTTCCTGTATACTCCGGTGAGATTTTAGGGGAGATTGTTTCATGCTATTTTTAAGTGTATATCCAAAATAACACTGAATGAACTAGAGTAAATGGAAACAAAATCCAAGGCAGCCTCAGAAGACGTTCACCTTGGCCTTCCATTACAGTAGGCACACAGTGCTTCTGCTGCTCTCTCAACCACATGTTGGTTCCAACCACAAGGAAGACAGGGGTTACTGCTGCTGCTCAAAGCAGCACAAGATGTGTTGTCATAAATCACATTACCTCTACACCCACACATTCTCATTCCTAGCACAACAAAGACTCAAGTAACCAGCCAAGCACCACACAGGTCAGATATCCTCATTTTCCCCATGCATGTGTCCACAGATGGGGAAAAATGCATGTTCTCTTTGAAGAAGTATTCATCACCAGAAAAAAAAGCAATCTTGAAAAATCTCCAGAAAGGACTAGTAAAAGACTAGTTACTGTTAGCAACCTTCCACAGACTTTGTAGATAGCAAAGCCATGTCTCAAGCATACACCAAGCCCTGGATCCAGCACAGGAAGTACCATGGTGGGGTTTTTTTGGTGTTTGTTTTGGGTTTTTTTTGGCAGGGGGAGGAGGATAAGACATGGTTGAATGAACATTGTTTCCTTGCATAGCCTCATTTGACCCTAAATGCAGCAAAAAATGCTGCCTTGGAAAAATGGAAAAAGTGTCCATTTCAGTACACACTGGACAGTAAAAAACACACAAAACAAAACAAATGCAAAGCAAATATTTGAAGTCAGCAGCAGTCTAAACTCACTGACCCAACTAAGGAAGTACTAAGAAGCAAAACAGAAGCCTTCATTTTCAAAAGGACCATGGAAAATATCAGAACATTGCAGAAAACAAGTAATTTGCATTCATTAAGTATCAATATATTAATGAATTGGCTACTGTAAATCTGACAGGAATGTTTCCTGCTAACTTTTAAAACAAATGGAACCCAGTCAGGAGTTTGCCACACAAATTCTAATATCCACTCTTCAAAATTGACACTAATGAATTTCCACCATGAATTTTCTTTTTTTGTAAACAGCACTCCGTACACTGCATTAGTAAATTAATTTTTTAAAAATACTCCTATTTAAAAGGACTTTTCATTGTACATTCTACTATTCACACCTGTATATCAAAATAGCCCTAGATATTTCCCATCCTGCAGGTCACATGCTTAAAACATTCCAAGAATACATCCCTCTTTGTGATTATCCCCTCTTTGCAATTTTCTTTCATTCCCATAATTTAGGCTGCTCTAATTTATGCCATTTGCAAAGAGCTAAAGATTATCTGTTATCCCAGCTATGAGAGCACCACCTAATGCTCCAAATACTCTCAAAATAGAAAAAGAGTGCATTAATTGTTGGCCTTCTAAATGGGGACAGCAGTGTAATGAAAGGCCCATTTAGCACAGGCAGCTATATAACCCAACACTTCAGAGCTAAATCAGCTGACTGACATGGGTCATTTTACTGGGAACATACTAAATTCATGCCAGTTCCGACAGGAGCTACAATTATTTGCTTGGAAAATGCTGGTTACTTCAGACATCCTACAAAAAATCCCTAACCTTATAAGAGAGCATCCACTGATGACATCTCAAAGCAAAAATCACAGGATTATTTTTTTTCCTCTCCTGGCAGGGTATGGGAGAGGACTCATAGTTACCACCATCAGCTAAATCCTGAAAGAGGAGATTTGTCACTACTTACTCAACCCTACACTCTTTATGGCTTCTGTTTAAAGCAGCATAAGCCAGCTAGCCAAGGCAGCTCCCTCTGCACAGCACCACTGCAAGTCAGCAACTTAAGGCACTGGTGAAATCGGTGTCTCAAGCACCCCACTGGTGACAAAGCTCGACAAGTCTCAACAAGCAGAGGTTAAGGGGGGAACATGTTGCCCACTTGCCTTCAGCCCTGAGAATCAGCTGCAGAAATGGACACACTTTCTGATCTTTGTCTTTCCTTTCTGTGTGTTCCTCTTGTGGGGTGTCGAGGAGAGTTGGACTGTGCTCTAACAGCAGCAGTGACCACCCCACCCACTAATTCCTCCTCCTTTCTTCTAAAAGCATCAGATAGGATGCCTGCAACATTTCAACCCAAAAATTTTAATTATATGATACAAAAATAGCTAGATGTCATTACCACAAAAAAAAAAATCAACCCAAAAACCAAACTAAACTTCTGTAATTAACTGTATTCTCATTTGCTTTATTCCTTCTTAAAAAAAGTAACAGATTTCTTTTTTCCCAAACCAATGACTGGTTATTTTGTGATCAGCACCTCAGTAGGTCAAGGCCTCAGTACTCAGACATGTATTTTGTTAAATCAACAAACCTTACAGGACTATGAAACAGTGTTGAATGCCTTTCTTTTTTGGATCCCTTTTGTTCTATTTAAATTCATCACAACATAATACATCTAGTCCAAAAGGTGAAGTCTTTGAAGACTCAAAGAACAGGCATTAAATGAACTTACTGGAAAATCATTATAATTCTTGGCTTTGCAGTGCACAAAAATAATGCCTTCTAGTATCCAAAACTAGATCACTACAACCCGTACAACAGTAAAAACAACTCAGGAGAACCTAAAATTCATACTTCTGCTCAGGCAAACAAACACTTGGATGCAATTATTTTACTCATGTTTAAATGTGTATTAGAGCTGGGCCAGTAAAGGCATTTCCACATTGGAGAAAATTCCCAAATCTGTTCTGGTCCCAGTGTGAAATGAAAACCAGAAATTTCAACTTATCCATTGAAGGGGGTGGAAGAGTACATCTGGAAGACAGTTCTACCATTGCTGTCTTGGAAAAATCACACTCAGCAGTACCCCTGAGGATTAGATTACTGGGGAGAGAAAAGAAACATATGCCAGAAAGCTTCCCAGCTCTTGAGACAGGGAGATAGGAGAGAGCACTGCCTTGTACTGCCAGAGCCACACCAATACCCAACCCTCTGAGGAACATAATGATTTTTTTAAAGTTTCATGGAGTTCCAATAGAGACCATCAGAATTCAGCAATGATGTCTATCAAAATCATCTTGACCCTGAAACAAAGTTAAAGAATGATAAAGAATAAAATATTTTGTCCTAGTATTGAGTGTCTTTTCAAACTAAAATTTGACTCAAGCATTAGTGTACTTTGTTTCTTTTCCTCTAGAAAAAGGAGACAAAGTTGCTCCATTATTTATATTTAATGAATCATTTAAAGACACTCATCGTGCCTATTTGTAATTCCAATGTTTAAAACTAAATATAGTGCCCTGATTGCTTCTTGTCTTTTTCAAGTACCACACAATAACATCTGGGAGTTTATATTTAAAAACAGAAAATCAATAGAAACCATAAACTCTAAACCCAAGTGCCTCTTAATTGAGGAGAGTGATGCTGACTGGTAGTTAAGAGGACTTCCAGTCTCAGTATCTGTACACTAGGATCTGATCCCTCCACTGGCCTTCTGCATCTAAACTTTTAGGGGAGGTGTATTTTCTCTCAGCTGTTTTATCAGGGAAGGGATGTCTGTCATCCCCCCTTTGTGAGAACAGCAGATACGGTTGCCTATTTTCAGGAAGAGTTTTTAAGAAAAGGTTGCCTCTGCCCTCCCTCTGCCACAAAAAGTAACAGCTAATGTCAAGCAACACAGAGGGAAGTTTTCTGCTGGACAAGACCACTCCAAGGCTGTCTCCAGTCACTGATGGGGACACTATGCCCCTGCTTCACCCACTAGACCCTTCTCCTCATGGTCTCTTCTCCAGAGTGTTTCATACAGTTCTAGAGAGAGGTCTGTGAAGGTATCAGAAATCCACTTCTCTGAGAAAGCAGGCTTACATTTCTGACAACATCATATGCAGTTCTGCCATGGCTGCCAAGCCCTCTGCAAATACACGTGCATCTAGTTTCTCCACCAGTGCCATTTTCAGCTGCTACCTGTTCCTTTTTGTTCCTTAGTAAGAACAACTCCTACACTAACTAAAATCATAGAATCATAGAACTATTCAGGTTGGAAAAGACCCTTGGGATCTCCAAGTCCAACCATCATCCTTGCTCTACAAAGTTCTCCCCTAAACCACATCCACCAACGCCACATCCAAATGACCCTTAAACACATCCAGGGATGGTGTCTCCACCACCTCCCTGGGCGGCCTATTCCAGTGTCTGACCACTCTTTCTGTGAAAAAATTTTTCCTAATATCCAGTCTAAACCTACCCTGTTGCAGCTTGAAGCCATTCTCTCTTGTTCTGTCGCTAATTACCTGTGAGAAGAGACCAGCACCAATCTCTCTGCAATGACCTTTCACGTAGTTGTAGAGACTGATGAGGTCTCCCTTCAGCCTCCTCTTCCTTAAACTAAACATTCCCAGCTCTTTCAAGTGTTCTTCATAAGATTTATTCTCTAGGCCCTTCACCAGCTTTGTTGCCCTCCTCTGTACTCACTCCAGCACCTCGATATCTCTCTTGAATCGAGGTGCCCTCAATAGGTTCTCCATAGGTTCATCTCAGTAAAAAGTGAATCCAGTCCACGCTGTCTGATATGTAACACGTACACGCACAACTCTGACATCCCGAACACACCAACTACTGAAACAAATAAGCACACTCAGACCCTGGCCCCACTCTAAAAACGTACTGAAAGCCACAGCAATCACAGGAAGCTTTCAAACAGTGTCACTGCTCACTCAGCCTCATCTCCAAATAAGAACCAGATACAGTAAAATGAAAGCAAACAACAAATACAACTACAGACACTTGGAGTTCCATGTCTCAAATGAAACTGTCATCTGAAATAACTCCACATTTTCTGAGTCATTACTTTAAAGGGACTGCTAGAAACCATTTTGGCCTTAGTTAAAGCATCCTCATATCCAGATAATTGTCTCCACAGAGCATCTCAGGCCATCTGCACCCTGAGATGATAAAACAGAAGCTCATCTGGATGTTAGGCATGTAAAAGCGTAACTGATTTCCTGAGACCTTACTGGGATATAAAGGCTTCTATTGGATTAAAGCAGGATTGTAATTAAATATTGAGATAAGGTTGTACATGGTGTACTAGAAAAAAGGAGGATTCTGGGTACACTGTATGTCTCTATAGCAATTCCTCACATGCAACATGACACTGCTCATGTCACCAGAGGCATTCAGTCTTCTCCCTGACAGGTGATGGAGGACACTGTCCTTGCTTTACAGCACTTCTGAAGCAGTGCCTGTTCTCCATTACATCCTCCTGAATGACTATATCCCCATCACTATTTGCAGCAATAACTGCCACTCAGGCAGCCCCAACTCCAACCAAGGCAGAGTCCACATGGTGTTCAAGGTGTCAGCAGACCAGAACAGAGAAAGTCACTGCTACAAGAAATGAAATTACATTAAATGGTGTGTCACACTTGAGGTAGGATATTGGGGCAAGGACACAATTATTTAAATCCTTATATTTCTTCTCTCAAACAATAAGACTGCTTATTTCACTTAATATTCTATGTATTTTTCTAAATAAAACAGCACCCTTGTTGACTGCTTATAACTTCATGAGGATTTTGTCAACTGAGAATTACTGCTGGTGTAATTTTCCAACCCTGAGACATGTGGGTAGTTACAATGATTGTCGACTGAGTGAAAACAGTCAAGTAATTTCCTAGTTGAGATTTTCTTTATTCCTCACCGAGGTAAGCAACAATTGGAGGAAGGAAATGCTTAGGCATGACATTTCAGAAGTCAGAAGTTGTTCTTTTAAGGCAGAAGAACAGTACAATTCAAAACCGGGAAAACCAGAGGTCAAAAAGCTGAAAACATTAAGGGTGGGAGGGAGGAGCCAAAACATTAGCAACCTAGAAGACTAACAAAATACCATAAACAACTAGAAAAAACATACATATACAAGCAACAAAAGTAGAAAAGTTAATTGAAATTTGTCAGGGCACCAAAATATTAGGATAAAGGGACATACTGAGTATTGGAATGGTCTGCTTTCTTCTTTTAGGAAATAAGTATCTCCAATTTTAACTTAAAAAAGGAGAAACAAAATAAATTTGCAGTCCTTTTTTTTTCAACAGCATTCATGTTTAATGAATATACTTTAGCAAGTGAGTGAGCTATCTGTTTAAATCAGTAGTTCATTAAACAGGACTACTTTAATTGTTCTTAAAATGCCACTGCTGCATTTATATATTAAAAAAGATTTATCAGTGGAGAGTGTTATTATTTCGAGACTATTTGAAAGATTACAGGGCATATACTGAAGGCTTCAAGAACAGCAGGATGAAAATAAATATGAACTAATTCAGTCTTATTTACAAGAAAAAAGGTTTAACTGCAAGATGGTGATGTATATTAAGCAGAGTGCAGATCCTTCTGCCATTTGAAACCATAACAGTTATGTCCATGTAGAGGCTAGATGATTCACACACACCCCCTCCTCCTTACTACGAGGTTCCCTTTAATTCTCTTTCCAAATTGACTTTTCATATTCTATAACAAGCATGTCAACTAGTCTGCCCTTCAGTTTCCTCCTCTTCTTTAGCTCCCCAACAACTAATTGCTACCTTATCTAGTAACTAACTAATCTAACAATATGTTATATATATATATATATATATATATATATATATATATATATATAACAGTAAGTATCAACCAAGATACTTAAAACTGGTATGATCACTTCGAAATGCACTGCAGTCATGCTGTGCAAAAGGCAAAACAATATCAAATGGAAACACTCTAGACTTCAGATTACACTGTGGCTCTTCTCAAGGAAAAGATGCAAATAAAGCAAAAGGCATCTGAGCTTCTACCTCACTATAGTTAGCCATAAATATGGATCTGATAATTTGGCACATGCTGTACAAAATTAGACAACGTTTACAAACATGCACATTGAGAACATGTAGACTTAATCAATAACTAGGCTCCACTTTTGGAAATAGGGCTGATCAGTTTAACTCTTTGTAAAACTTAAAGACTTAAAAGCAGGGAAACAACTGGGCCTTTCACACAAACCCTTGAATCTCTAATGCCCACACTCTCATGGAAAGCAAGAGGTCATTACAAGAACCAGGTACTGAGACAAGAAGACCTGCATTCAACAGGAAGGCTTGTCCTTTCAACTATGCAGCTCTACATAATTTGTAGGATTATTTAATCCATAAGAATTTCTACCAGGGATTCCAAATAACCTGGTTATTTGAGCAAACCACGCAGCTGTGGAGGTGACAACGGAAGATGTTTTTCTGGACACAGAGGGCTTTCTTCAGACTTTTAATAACTGTATCTCTCATTGTAATAAAGAATATCCCCTTCTCTTACAAACCTTATCTATTTTTATTTTTTTTTCTGTAGACAATATTGAACACACTGCCAGTACAGTCATGTTAAAACATTGAAGGAACAGAGTCTTTGGTTTGTTCATTCATTTCCTCTTTTTAAACAACCTGCTTCCTCCCTTTTAAACTGGGTACTCAAGCTAGCACCATTAAGGCAAAATGGTGAAAACAAAGGTCTATACTAATATTCTTTAATCCACTAAGAATTTTTTTTAAAAAACAAACTACCAACTATTCGATCTACCTCTATACAGCAGTTTGTTTTTTACCTAAGATGAAAAGTTTTAGTCTTCAGACAGAAAATATTCCATACCTTTGATCAAACATGACAACCTTTTTTGTACGTTTATTACTGCTGTATTTTAAAGGTGACTATGCCAGGGAAGTGCATATTGAGAAGTGGATGCAATACAGATTTACACATTCACAAGTAATGTTTTCTGATTTGTTCTCTATTTGTCAACATCCTTTTAGATTCAGTAGTTCAGTACCACTGAGTACTGAACCAACTCCTAAGATATTATCTGCAAGTTCTTTAATTGTGGCTGCTAATTTACTAATTTAAAGGTTACATTTTTTTTCCTTTTCACCATGTACATTGCTTGGTACTTACCAATATTTTATCTTGTCTGCATTCAATTACTGAAACCACAAGGTCCCTCAGAGGTCTTAATAGTTGCTTTTGATGCACACAAATCTTTTTCCATTGTGATAAATTGACATCATATTGGAAGCTTTGTCTAATCTTTCAATGGCGGAAGCACTCTTGATTTCCTCAAACTCCAATGAAAAAATATTTAACTTAGCTGTGCAGCAATCACATTACCCACCAGTAACACCTCATTTTCATCCTAATTATTATCAGTTTTGCCAACTCCCTGGCAAGCTTATGTGTTTTTTATTATTAGCTGTTATGCGCTTACAAATTTGGCTTTTTTTTTTTTAACTTTAACATGTCAGAGTGTAAATACTTTTCTATTTTCTTCAGTGGACACTGCTTTCAATTTTTGAAGGATGTCTTATTTGTAACAGATCTTTCATTCTGTTCTTTGATGCCTTTTTTTTCCTCTTAGTCTTTTCAGGCTTTTTTCCATTAACTGGTGGCACACATTTACTTCAGCCTCCACCTTTCAACATTATTCATTCTGACTCCAAGCACCCTCCCTTTTAGCTGTTCCTTTTATTTTTTGTTAAACTAGTTTTTGTAACTCGAAACACTAGACAAGAAAAAAGTAATCCCAGGGAGGTACTGTAGTGTGTCACCCCCTCCTCTGTTGCAATTGCTCTGCAAACAAGAAAAGGCCTTTCTATTCAGCAGCCATCATTGCTCATTCTTTAGGCAAGAGGCACAAGATCTTTAGTCTAAAACCAAGAAGGTTTAAAATCTCAGGGACACTGCTTGCTTAGTGACACAACTATGAAGATAAAACTTGCTTAGTCTTACCATTCAATGCAAGTTAAACATAATTGTGGGCTTATAGCACAATTCCAGGATTACATATGGACTTGACTTCCCAATGCAAAGGGTTTCTATACTTAATTATGGCTACTGGAAATTTCAAGCATTTATCTATTTATTTATTTATTTTCCCCCCAAAGAATTTAATGTTGTGTTCCTCTACAGCTAAGTTTGCTAAGTCATCCCCTCTAAAGACCATAATACTCTTCTAAATTATTATGGAATTGAAGTCATTGGGTGGAAAAAAAAAACCAACAAATGAGCAAGCCAAACATAGACTTGGTATTGTTTTGTTAAATTAGTTAAAAAATATAAGACCATTTTCTACACCATAACAGTTTAAGTTATTTACTAAAGGTTTGGAACCATATACATTTTGATTCAAGTATGGAATTTGAAGGTTATTCACCCTTCTTATTGCTACTTCCTCAGTGATCTCCAGGGCTCAGCCTTGACACATAAGCTCCACCCAGATACTTGTCTGGCATAAGTAGTTCTGTTAAATGATAAAAGACTGAGCTCCTGAAACACAGCCCCTCCAACACTTTGTGAAACAGAAGTGCTTTTCTTCCAAGAAAAGAAAAGTCATGTAAGTTAAGGAAAACCCAGTAGCTTCAATGCAGAAACACAGCTGGTTAGCAAGAAATAGCCAAAGCAACAATAAACAACTTCACCCAATCTGAACTCGAGGAACGCATTTTCAATACTAGAAAAGCTATTATGGAAAGTAAGTCTTTCAAATGCTAGGCATTAGTATTTCAGAATGACTTGCTGCAAGTCAGCCCTGTGTAAATGACCATTTACATTTGAGAAAATTTATTATAGGCAGTTGAAGCAAGCTGCTTGAGCTAAAATGCTGGAGTTCAATAACTGAAAAAAAAAAAAAGAAGCCAGTATAAACTGACCTGCCAACGTCAGAAAAACATTGCCTAAGGTATCTTCATACATCTTTTAAAATTCTGCTCTCTATAAATACAAATATAATAATAACAACAATTAAGCCTAAACTCAACATATAGTAGTGTTCTGAATCATGTATTTTTCACAACTTGTTCCTGTGAAGAGGATTGTGTTGTCATATGCAGTGGATTAGAACGTCACGTTGGAAGTGATCAGGAGCAGATGGACTTAAGAAACACAGATCCTGCTTCTATGGGGAGAACATGAGCATATTTTTTTCCATACACTTTCCAGAACACAGTAGCAAGCATATTTTATAGTATTTTTTTTATAATTTTTTTAAAATAAAAATTACAGAACAATATACACACAGAGGTGATACCCCTACTGAAATAGAGTGATATCACTACTGAAAAGCTCCAAAAGCCAAACTTACTGAATCCTACTTCTGCTGTTAGTTCACTCCAAGTTCACACAAGGCTGTGCCTACAAAGATGTCCCTTGATTCAAATCTCACATAACTGTATATAGTACAGCTGAAAAAATGTAACCAGTGCAAAACCTCCTCCACACTTATCTCCTTAGATGTGCAATTCAAAATAAATAAGCATCCACCTTAATCAAGCACTCATTCTTCTCTGCCTACAACAGAACCAGTCCCCAAGAAACTGCTCAAACTGAAGGTTTTAGTTAAAAAAGAACCAAACAGTTCAGCTGGTTAGAGATTTGCTGTCTTATCTTCTGAAAGTTATTAGCAAGTTTGTTACTAGAGGCACTTGCAGAAATGGACTGACATTTATTTTTGTCTTTATAGAAATGCTGGAAAGTACTGAGGCCTGCCTGCCCTATCCCACACTTGCCTCCTCCCCATCCTTCTACTTACTATGTTTTTCTTTGAAATTAAGTCCTCAGTATAAGAAAAAAGAAGCAAACTGAGGCCTGGCAGCAATCCTTTTTCCTGACTTTCAGATGTAATGTGGTCACTTGTTAAGTAAAATAGTATCTTTCTTCAAGAATCACCTCCCCATATTATCATGCCTGAGCAGCCAGCCTGCCTGTGCACCCACACAGGAGCTTTGTGTCAGTGGGACCAGCTTTGCAGAGATGCACAACACAGGTCATCTCTCTGACACCTAATGGGACTGGCTGGTATTCCTCTCTCCTGAAGAAAGGAGAACCAGACCCTACATGAGTCTAAGGCATTGCTATAGGTAAATGTCATCATCCATTAGCTGTCACATACAAAAAAATAGACATTAGGCCTTGAAATAAATTGGATGTTCACATCCAGTAAGAAACTGTTCAGTTATAGTCTCCCAGTAAAAGAGAGAGATGGGCATACTGAAAAGAGTCCAGTGAAGAGCTGCTAAGGTAATGGAGGGACCAGAGCACCTTTCCTATGAAGAAAGGCCAAGCAAGCTGGAATGATTCCGTCTGAAAAAGAGAAGGCTCAGAGGGATCTTATAAACACGTATAAATACCTGAAAGGAAGACATACAGAGGGTGGAGAGAGGCCCTTTCCAGTGGTTCCCAGAAACAGGATGAGAAACCATGGCCAAAAACTGAAACACGTAAGGTTGCTCCCGAACATCAGGAAACATCGCTTCACCAAGGAGTTGACTGAGCACTAGTACATGTCACCCAGGGAAGCTGCAGAGTTTCCCTCTTTGGAGGTATTCTGAAGCCATCTGAACATGGTCCAAGGCTCTAGGTGGCCCTGCTTGAGCAAGGGGTTTGGACAAGATGACCTCTAGAGGTCCCTTGCAATTCTTTAACTGTGCTGCAATTCTGTGAATATCAACTGACTGAGAAAGCACCACTGCAATTTATCTTTTTCAGAATAAACTGCACTCTAAACTGCACATGCTGTTCAGACTTCAGAAATCTTATTAAATGCTGAGCTGTAGTTCTTGTCAATTCAGTACTCTTTAGAACCTGGCTTAATATGTATAGATTGGGAAAATTCTCAAGAAGTATTACTATTGGATCAATACTTTAATTAAAATTGATGAACTTACGTTTCAGAACTACTTTTATCAGAAATAATGGAACAAATCTCCACTTTCTTACTATGCTTTGATATTAAATATAAATTACAGTGGTTAATAAGCCTCTAGCAAGATTCATTAATAAGGTAATACCAATGGAATATGAAATTCTCATGGGATAATTGCTACCCATGGCAAAAACAGAGGAGAACAAGAAGAGCCATCCATCAAAAAAAAAAAAAAAAAGGGCAGGCAAAGACTGGGTTGTTTTCAAAATGAGACCCTGAACTGGACAAGCACAGTGCAAAGACAAAGCTTTATTAAAGCATCTAATGCATCATCTAATACAGTAACTCTAATGCACCAGTTTTTATGTTAAACTGCATCTGAATACCAGCTGAAGTGTGCCATTTTAAACATCATTGGGTTGTCCCAGTTGTAAATTTAAAGTCATTAATTATTACCCTTTTATGAAATAAATACCTGGAAACAAATATAGGAAAGTATATTCCCTGCTGCCCCTAGGCATTCAATCAAAACTTTTGGAACAGCCCCACAGCAGCTGTAGCAAATGGCTTCCCATGAAATGAACCACTAATTCACTTTGACTATTCAAAACATGTTGATTAGAATCAAACCAACAAGCTCTCTTATCCATCTCAATTTGTACAGGATGTACTATTGTACAAGTGCTCTCTGATTACATTATGCACAAGACTTTTGGGGAAAAAAATATAAACATTTCTGAAACCAGAGATTATATGCCATTTTTGCGTGCACACACACACCCTGGGAACAAGACAGCATTACAGGATTCATCTTTTTCACAGAGTTGGTGCCATACACCTGATCTGCTGAGCAGGCAGTATGTGCTTTAACTCTCAGTGACAGAATTAGAGCTAGTAGGGGCACTTGGTATTTCTCTGAATCAATCTTTAAATGAGACAGAACCAGGTAGCATCCCTGGCTTCATTTCCTGAGCATAATGCATGGAAAAGATGATGAGAAAATTTTCCCTGACAATGAAATTTATTTTTACTTCCAAATGAAAAAAATATATGAATGAGAACTTCATTGAAAAAAGTAGCATCACAGGAGGTCACACACAGTTAACCAAGTGTCAGGAAATACATGAGTTCATACAGAGTACGTCATAAATCAATTCTGCATTAGGACTCAGTTTTTTATTGTGTTATTTCATGACACAGATTCAGGATGCTCTTGAGATCCCCCACAGGTATAGAGTGATAACCTCCAGGAAACCTTTGACTCCTTGATCAGATACTACCAGTATGAAACTTCCCTTATTTTCCATGCTGTTGTCACAAGGCATTGCTATCAAAATCCTGATGGAACTCTACACTATAAAGCACAGCAATGTAATTATATAACTACCAAGATACCAGCTTTGCTTACAAGAGAAGTGTTCCCAACATTCATAGGTTAAAGAGGTAGCTCGAGACTGAATTAAATGTTTCCCAAAAGGACTCAAGAAAGCAACTTGGACTTCTCAAGCTGCCTAGCCACCTCCTGCTGCTTTCACTTAACTTTCTGAATGTGTACTGACATACAGAAGCAGGAAGGTCAAAAGCCATTTTTTATTATGGGAGGACTCTTAAGGCAAAGAGAAAACCTACAGTAACACAATTACTGTTCATGATCAGTGCACCAGGAACATTAAGAATCTGAACCTAATAAACGAGAATTTTTTCTATGTTATCTGAAGAGAATTACCTTTATTAAAACCAATCTAGCCTCTATGAATAATACATCCCAGCTTCAGACAGACAAAAAGAACAGTTACTTGCTGCAAAATTACTTCTCAGAGGGGAAAAAAAAAGCATTCTTACTCAACAGATGTGCTTCCCAATACCTTCGGTCGGAAAGATACTCATTCACTCTCACATATTAAAAAGGCTAAAAAAAGAGAACTTATTCCTGTCTAGCCAGCCTTGCTAAGAAGAAGCACAAGCTACCGTGATGTGCTTCTGCTGCCAGAGTTATTACTCTTCACACACTGCAGTGTTGCAGCCATTATTGTCCCAGCTAGTCCAGCACAGAAGGGAAGAGAGTTTCTGCAGAACACTGTACTCAAATGGACCTTCACTTGGGTATTCCTACTACATAAGCAAAAGACCAAGGATGCTTTGAAACGAGACAGCAAGATCAGTGGGAAAATACAATTAGGCTTGAATTGAGATATAGAAACAGATTTATCCACAATGAAGGTAAGAGGTTCAATACTGGAAAAAAAAAGGGAAAGGAGACCCGTTCAGTGCACAGGTGGCTGGCAGATATACCCAAAGCAGCTGCCTTGAGAGCTATACCACAAACTGGGATGTTGTTGCATGATCCCAAGGGGCATCATAACCTCACAAAAAAAAAAAAAGTTGAGAAACCCAAGTTGAGATAAGCAAAAAATTCATTATTTGTGTGGCCTTCATGTAACAAGGTTGATTTTTTTTTAAAAAGGTCAGATAATAGTGCTACTGGATATATATGAAAGTCAAATGCTCAAATAAATTTCTGCACCCCTGCCTGCTATGAATTATTGAAGCACTCCAGTGTACTAGAAAGATTACAAATAAATTCCACAGTCTTTGCTATGCTTTAAGGCATTTCCCAAAAATAATAAAAAAAAAATAATAAAAAATTAAAGGTTCAAAATAAATTGGTAGACCAGAAAAATCCAAAACTCATGTCTTCCATGTATTGTTCAGCAACAGCTGCTCTTCCAGCTCTGGGTTCTAATGATATTTCATAGGGGTACTCATACAAAGGCCAGCAGCTTTGCAGAGAACCTGTCCCAAGTAGATTTTAAAGGAACAACATATATATTTATGGACAACCTGTCACTTGTAATGTATCAGTTTTGAAAGCAGAATGTGGATGCTTCAGGTTCACAGGCTTCAGTTAAGCACCACATGTCAAGCCCAGAGAACATTGTACTAAAAACCTATTAGCTGAGGGTGGGGGCTGTCAAACATAGAAATAAGGCAACCCTGGAAGTGTTAAGATTTTATCATTATTTGGAGCAATGCTGGAAACCAGTTGGGAGTGAACCTGTGGGTATGGGCCAGCAACTAACTTCAATTCTTAGTAACAACATGAAAAAACAAACTCCAACACATTAAGATTGAATATATTCTCTTTACATGCACATACCACTTCCTTTTTCAAATGAACATCACAATTAATAGACAGTAAAGGACAAGTTAAGTGCAATGACCAGCTCCAGCTGTGAAAACTGATAAACATCTCATTCAGATCAGAAATATCTATGCATAAAAATGCTCCCCAGAAAGTAAAGCATCTTAGAATTTTAGACTTCCTTTTAACACATAATAAGGATACAATTCTCAGACTGGATTCTTTCAGTATTTTCATCGTTTAGGAAACAAGACCACATGTTGATGAAGGAAAGGTGAAAACTGAAAAAGCATTATTCAATACACAAATTCTTGACTGAGATGCAAGATGTCATCATCACAGAAAAACAGACTGGAACTTGGGAGGGCAGTAAAATAAGTAAAATAGTGTAAAATGATACTCAGTTCAAAGCTGGTCTTACCACCTCCTAACAATAAAACCTTCACACCTTTGTATGATTACTACCTAAACATTTTTGTCTCAACTCTTCTAAATGTTAGCACCAATATTAAATGTATCAAAGTTAAACATACCAGATGTCCCAGAGGGATAAATCTTTATGCAACACAAAATAACTTGCCTTGTTTTCTCTAGTGCAGCCTAACACAGGGTAACTTATTTGCCTTTCTTTTCCTATCATCTCAAATAAACTGTTCTGGCTTGTCAAGCTCTATCTGTCAGGAGCCTCCATTCCAATATTCACTTATGTATTTTCTTAACAGAATAACCTTCATTTGGAGGGTGATAATGCAAATCTACTTGGTTATAAATTATTTCATTAAAATAAAAGTAAAGCTGATGGCTTATCAACATAATTCTTGAATACATAAAAAAACCTTGAAGTTTAAATCACTGGAGCCATTGTTATAATGTGTAAATAGCACCAACTAAGGCAGCAACAATGGTCCTCTTATGCTGTGCTGAGAAGGTTGCATACAGGATTAAAGCTGCCAAATCTCCATGGGTGCATGGTTCCAGAGAGCTCTCATCTTCAAGATCAAACCTTTGCCTGTTTTTAATACTACAAAGAACAAGAACAAACCCTCTGTTAAACCAGATACACAAGCTTATTTCAAGAAATGCCAAAGTTCTAACTCAAATTCATGAAGCTAAACAAAAAAAAACAACACACACCCATGAAGACTGAGGCTGGAGCCCAGGTCACCGTGCCCAGCTAATCCCTTTCTAAGTAAAGAGCTCTGCCCAGCTACAGTCTTTGTACCCATAGAATCATGTTGATTTTCTCAGGTCGAGTATGTGCTCAGCTAAGCTTGCAAGTCTATTAGAAAAGGACCAGCTTGCTTTCCCAGGGTGCTTAAACTGGCTCCCAGCTACTTGCTCTATCTACAGCAAGCCTGTCCAGTTTAAAATTCTTGTATGAAGGGTCAGTAACCAGATGGGGGCCTTCAAAAAGCAGCACAGCTCAGAACCAGATGGACTGCCAGTTTCAGAGCAGGATCGAAGACTCTGAAAAGCACACTAGTTCCTCTGCCTCACACTCCCCCTGAAGGAGAGCTAAGTTAAAACCAGTTCTGAATTGGTCCAAGAAATATGGAAGCTAACACCACACTCAACTTCAAATGAAACCCAACACTACTTACGCTGTACCAGAGCTGCCCTTCAGCTATAGTGAGAAAGGTACACCTAGCTCCTGAACTGGCTCAACCTTCTTCTGCTTCTTGACTTATGCTAAAAGGCACAGGAAAGAAAAGCAGCAAGCCTACGAGTCTGTTGTGGGGAGTGGCAGTGCACAGAGATGAATCCAGAACGGGTAACGTTTAGATGTACAGCACAAACACAACTTCTCATTAGAACCTTGCGGTGAGGTCAGCTGAAAGAGGTGAGGACAAAGCAGTACCGCTGCAATAGCAATCAGAAGTGTTCCAGGAAAACAGGAGCAATTACATCAACATTTCAGGAGTGTGAAGGTTGCATTTGTCCCGTGAATTACTGTATTCCAGTAACTACAAAACTCTTCCAAAACACTTTTTACAGCAAAAGGCAATATCAGAAATGTGGTTTAAAAATCAGTTAGGAGGGATGGGGAAAACAAACAGCACACTCAACTCAGATTAAGTTTATTTTCCCCAAAACAAAGCAACATTTCTGAACTCCCTCTGACCAATGCCTCTGTCACCTATGGTCCCTCAAGTACTATTAAAGCCAGTACAGGGGATCCTATAGAATGTGGATAACCCTGAAAGAGTCAGCATTTATCCCCGCCAGGTATGTGACATGTTTCAAAAAGAAGACCACTGTACCACACTTGGTAGCTTGATATATTGGAACCAATTTATCACTGCACTACTCAGTTGTGGTTAAGTTCACCAAATAAAAATACTTCCCTAATATGCTGTAAAGGTCTGTCCTTGCAGCTGAATTAGTAGCTTACAACTGTCATAAAGTTTATTGTATTAAAGCAATCAATGTAAGCCTGCATCTACTGCTTACAATAATAAGCATTTTAAAAACATTAGCTGTGGTTTAGGGTTTATATTCAGAAAAGCCAAATTAACTTTTATTATGAACAGATTTTTATAGTACTGTAATACATTTCAAGTTCTACAAGAACAAGGTGAGACAAACACAAGATGAGAAACTCACATATTTTTTATTATATTTTTATTTTCCCTAAGTGTTTCTGAAAGATTCCTAAAAAGCAAAGTCCTACTTGCCTAAAGACAAGTGCACTAATGTACAGCTCCAAATACTTCAAGGGATAGATAAAAGATTTTTTTGGTGGGTTGAGAGTTGGGGGTTTTTTTTGTTTGGTTGGGGGTTTTTGTGGGTTTTTTTGGTTGGTTGGTTTTTATTGTTTGGTTGGGGTTTTTTTTGGGGGGAGGTTGCTTTTTTATTTTGTCTTTTACCACACACTGCAAAGAATGCTATCCCATGACTTAAAGCTTACTAATTCTTGCCTTCCAGAAAGCAAATAAAAGGAATTTTGAATCTATCATTTTAACCAGAGGTCTTTGAGAAATTATTTACTGGAGGATAGGTTATATTTTTATAACCTGGTTTGAAAATACTGAATTATTTAACTCCTTCCTTACACACAATTGCCAGCAAACAACATTTACACAAAAGCAAGTGGTTGGTTCTCTGTTGCAAGATACTTTCTTGTAGGCACTTTGCACGTGATTTTGTTAGGATTGCATCTATGCTGGAGCATTGTGAGACACACAACTAACCTGTTTGACCCGAGAAACAGTCTAGTTCTGTTTGTACTGCCTGGGAGCTAATAAACCTTGTATGGACAGATATGCCCCTTTCAGTCTTAAGATCATAGGTCGGCTTGGTAGGACATGGCACAACTGCATGGCCTTACTGACTGCAACCTCTGATGGCTTTACTGCCCAGAGCAGTTTGTACCTTCCTAAGCAAGAGGTACAAACAAAAAACTGCTGATGGGATTAAAGTTTATGATCCACATCTTCCAGTCAATGCAACCCATGAATTGGTCTGTAAGAAAGAAGAAAAACCTTGGAAGGAGGTCAGAACATCTGGCAATGAATGCAAGAAAGGCCTCAATTCTGCAAGTGTTCTCAGACCCTCACCACTAGGCAGAAACAGGTGGGAGACAAGCAGACTCTCTCACATCTTCATTATTGTGAAGCATTTAACCAAAACATAGATGATCTTCCTCTCTCCTCAGTTCTGAGTTAATGAAACTATACCAGACCAGCTGGCAAGAAGTACAGGAAGATGCAATTGAGTGAATGGTGCTTTGGTCCCTGGACCAGTGTCTTGGCCCAGGAGGTTGGTCCATCTCCTCTTTCTGTCAAGCTGGAAAACTGGTCATGACAATGCTTCAAGAACATTCAAGTGGAAGATTGTTCCCTCACAGAACAGCAAGGCAATATTAGCTACTACATGTTAAGCCATTTATTTTATATATGCTGATAAACTTATTCAAATATTAATTTTCTGGTCGGTATAAGGACTTCAGCCATCTAAAATTCCTCTCAGATGAGAAAAAAGCCTTTACAGTATTATCCTCTAGACAAGTAAGTACCCTTATAGAGATATTTTGCAGGGGACAGGAGCCATGTTGCTGTTAGCAGAACGTTGAACAACTGTCTCAATGCCAGATGCCAAAACAATGACTATTCTTCATTGTTATGTTTGGCAAGTAAATAACAAACAGATTTGTTATCCAATTTGTTAGCAAAGCATGAAACAGAGGAGAATGCAGTAGTATCATCCTTACATACCATAGAAAGAGAGGGGAGCAGGAGAGAGGAAGAAGGAGCACATCCCTCCTTTGGTCTACAAAAATAGGGAAAAAAAAGGGAAAAAAAATTGCTCTTTCTCCTCCTCTTACTACTTAACAAACCCAAATATAGGATAACTTTTTTTTTATAGCCTAAATTTAACCAAACAGTAAAAACTTATTATATGATCAAATGAGAAATTCCTACAGAATATAAATTTTGAGACACTTTCAACAGTAAGTTACCACTTGAGACTCTCTCTATGGCAATTCACTGCATGGTGACAAATATTTTATTATAGATTGCAAGTAATAGCAATCACAGTGAAAATCAGTGTTCAGGAAAAAATAATAATGAAAAAACATGAAAAACAAAAGCTTGATTTTACAAAATTGGTTACCAAATCCTTATAAGTCCAGAAATAAAAAACCCCTACCTCTCACAATCTGCGATGTCAGGTAGGTTTGGGCACTTTTTTTCTTTCTTTCTTGCACAAGACAGACATTAGCAAAGTCCTTCAAAGCCTACTTCATCGTTATCATTTTCATAACAAGTTAATATTTTGCAAAAAAGCTAACGACAGATTACCATCACCAGCCAAAGTAGGGGAGATCTGAGTATTGTTCACTATATGAACACTTGCAAACAACTAAAATCTTTCAAGGGACAATTTCTTTATCATTAACATTCAAGTGACAATTGTAAATGGATGGGCAAAAGACAAATAGCCATATTTTCAAATCTCTATTAAATATCGAGGTCTGTAAGGAAAGCTAAAGCCTTTCACATGAAAGGCTCATTTCAGCTAACACAGAAATGGTATTTGATGGGACCTAAAAACATTGAGACAATTGTAAGTAACAGGGGTTAAAGGGTCAGTATGCCTAAAATTTTCATTTTTAAAGCATTAGTACCTCAAGGGTGGATTTGTGTGACAATGGTTCCAGAAACATTAAGTGGAACTGAAAGACAACTCTCCTCTAATTTTTTTTAAAGCTGCAGACTATCTTCCAGTGAGTATTCAGAGTCATACTTGTTTGAAGAAAATCAGTATATAACTTTTTATTCCTCAGAAGCCCTGAAGACACAACACTGCTAAATTGAAACACAGATGGTTTTATTACTTCTTATGTAATATTTTCTTTAAGAAAAAAAAATCTAATTACTCACAAGCATGTAACCCTACTAGTGATGAAAAGGCTGCACAAGCAATACTTCCTATCTCACCAGTGCTGCTGGGACTTCAATGGGGCAGTAAGGCATGAAATTGAAAGAACACAGCTCAACTCTTGCAGCAGCAGCCAAGTTTGCAGAGTTAGTATTAAGGGGTTAGAGAACACATTTGATAAGAGAACACTGAAACAGTAAATATGGGACTTCAAATAAGTTCTTTTACATCTAAGCTTTTTTTGAATCCAGTGCACATTAATGGGTCTCATTCAGCCAAATACAGTCATACCTGCTGCACCTTGCTAAATTCCCCAGGGTAGGGCAGGCTATTCTGGTATCACAGAGAAGAGCTTCAAGACCCCATCTCGTATCATCTGTGCTGACACAGAGACACTCATTTCAGTGAGGGGAGTGCAATGTTTCTTCCACTGCCACAAGCTTAATGAGCCAAGGAAGAGGCAGGATGATATTATTAAGAGTACCAAGACATAAGCCTAGTGCCAACTGAGATCTTCCCAGCACAAGGAGAAGGTCCCTGCAGCCACGATGCTCTCCACCAACAGCCAGGATCACTGCATGCTGATGTCAGCTGGGCTCTGGTCCTCAGGGAACATCAGGCTTTTGGACTTTTAATGGTGGTCGCTCATCACACAAATTCCCTCTCAGGGCCACTGTGCTAGGCTCTCCTTCCAGTCAGTTTTTGGGGTGATTTCACCAGATTTCACAAAACATGGAGGGTAAATGGACACCCCACAAAAGAATTCCTGTCAGGAAGCAACATCAGCTTTTTCTAACAATCTAACAACACCAGGGCTAAGCATGAGCTTTGTTTAAAAATAATCTTTTCATTTCCTTTTCTGACATCAACAACAGAGATAATAACTATATAATCCAAATTTTCTGTAATAAACACCACTATGTGCATTATTACAGCCACAAACAGATTTACTGTCTCAGACTCCAAAATTGTGACAGTATGTGCAACCTTCTAAGCATTTGCTTATCCATTAACCTTAGATATTTTTCTAGGAAGCACATAACATGTGATCAAACCAAATGAGTCAGTAAATAGTAGCTCACAAGCCAGGTAGGAAAATGAAGGCTTAGTATAATTTAAAGCTTTGCAAAGCAGTAAAATACTTAGAAACATAAGAGAAGTTCAGAAAGGAGACCCTTAAAATACATATTGTATGCATTGTGGATCTATTTAGCACTCACTCAAACAGCCTCATCTGAATTTTTTTCTAGAGAAATATGTTCCCTAATACCAAAATCTTCTAAAATGTTTACGAAATGTACCAGGATACTTTGATTTTGAAAAGGATCAACATGACTCTACGTGATGGTTGGCAAATTATCACAGTATGATCATCTGTTTCAGGCTTGTTTTCAATCTAGCTTCATAATTTATCTTTTTATACAGAGCATATTTTAAATAGAAGCATCAGTGGAAATGAATTTGTAACATCTATTACACAGGCAAAGGTTTACTGTTAATAGAAAAAGGCTGTGCTCCATTGCTACCAAACAGTTACCTCAGATAAGTCAGTACAACTCATTTGACACACTGTAAATTATCTTGGGCCCTTCACAAACAGCTTCCCAGATTGCTATATAGCTTTTGATCTCTGCCTAAGGAGCTCTACTGGCCAACTATTAAAATATGTAAAGAAATAGAAGGTATTACTTAGCCCCTTCATCAAATTCCATGTGTTTTCAGGAAGAGAAGACTTCACCAGCAATAAAGGACCAGAATTCACCTGTCCCCTAGGGAAATTCCTCACATTGAAAGATAGAGGTCTGGGAAGCTCTTTGCATCCTCAAACTTTTATTCTGCATTCCCAAAAACCAAAGTAATAATTATACATTGGATTAACATATTCAAACAAAGGTATCAGGTAATGTTTTACTCAGACTATGGCAATATTCAAATGTAACTGCTCCTAAACCATGACATTTTCTAACCACAAATATCTGTGGATGATGTTTGCTGTGCCAAAACTGGCAGCATATAAAAAGCTCCAGTGCTTGTGATTTCTGTCACCTAATTTCTAACTGTTTCATGAAAGCTAATATTCATTAGCATCTCTATAGCAAGCTGTTTCGGGCTCAAGTTCTGCAACATTAGGCATCTACAATGTTAGGTAGGAGATAGGACCATATTCCTAAAATGGAAAGACTTAGAGGTATCTTGGAGCTGTAATGTCTCACTGTTTGGCTTTTAATATTCAAAAAAACAGAGAGTAAGTCTTGACTTTAAACACTCTGTTCCTTAAAATGAAATAATTTATTTGCAAGTGAAGAAATCCATAGTACTGAAGAGGAGTTTTATCCGTGCAAAGCCAACTGAGCTGGATTCATAAACCACACTAGAGGCATCCAAACCATGAGAATATAACGCAGGATAAAGTGAACATCAGCCTTTGATTTCACCAGGTAAGTGGCTTCTGCAATATTCTTTCTTCTTTCTTTCCCTCTCTTTTCCCAGTCTCCCTAGTCTCAGATAACCCCCATCACCATTACAAAGCATTGTAAAAATGCTAAAGCAAACAAATCAAAGGAAAATCCCACCACACTAATCAAGTTAAATGTGGAGGCTAAGATACGCCTGACATGCTCCTCCATATTTCTGATACTCCTTTTCTGCAGCAAACAGCAAACATCAGTATTAGAAGACTTTCACTGAATGAAAAAAGCATCCTAGCTGTTTCCAAAATGCCTGCATCTTCACTACAATTATGTACTGCTGATTTAATCACATTAATGGTAATTAATGCTAATGTTAATAATTGATGCTAAAGCAGCTATAACTGCAATACCAAGATACCATATATATTTAAGATAATTTCTGCTCAAAGGGATGACATCAGACATTCACATTCACTTTTTGCAACACAATCCTCCTGTCTAATTTATTCAAAGTAGGTGCTGTTTGGCTGGGATTTTTTGTGTAGAAAAACATTTTAATGTAGAAACCTGTTGTAGGAAATCCCCCGCTCAAGAGTCTACAAGACTACTTAACTGCTGAATCCAGACAAGTTCCAATCACCAATCTTAGCAGGAGTTTGCTACTGCACCTGAGGTGTAGCTGACTTAACACAGCTATTGTAAACATGGGACTGGGAGGGGGGATTTTAAAAACTACCTGCACTACCATAAAGAGTGCCAGTGCTATCAGCTTAACCAGGAAAACATACGCCTGAGAACTGCACAATGTTAATTTCTGTTTTCAGGTGATGATGGAGTTCCTGTCTTCTTTTATGAAACTGACTCCTAACTTGATTTAATGGGATGCTGCACCTTTTTATGTTACCCAAAGCCAGAAAGGCTTTGTTTTAGAGTATCTGGAACTGCTTCCACAATCGATTAAAGACACATGAAATTTGAGAGAACTGCTGGCCAGAAGTATGCCTTTCGGTCATCATAGACTGTGCTAAAGACTAGAATAATATTTTGTTTCATCAGAAAGAAAAAGTATTCCCTCTTGTGCTATTTTCTGTCTTCATTTTTATTCAGAGTGCAACAAGATTAAAAACAAACAAACAAACAGCCTGGAACTAAGAGTTTGGAAAATATAAATAATATAAAGGCTATTACTCTGAAGACCAACTACAAAACATTAAAAACACCTAACAGCAGTTACTTACAGACAACTGATGTAATGCAAGTCAAGAAAACCTCTGTTATAGCTGGCTGACAGAACTGCCATCCAAAAGACTCATGTTTTATAATATTCCGAAGACATGAATGTCAATTCCATCTATGTGTCCAGGCTCTCTGAAACTGGGCCACTTAGAGGTTCTAAGCTAATTTTTCAAATCGCAAGTTTGCATCTTTGGAGAGTTACAAGTCTAGCCTGTATTGATGGCAAACTTGAAAGTACATTTGCCTTGCTGTCAACCTCTTATTCCCAAGGCTCTCTTCCTGTAATTCCTCACCTACTCTCTCTGAAAGCAAGCTTTCATGCTAATTAGTATTCTATTTATATAATGTACTATTAGCATACTATAATTAAATAATAGTAGTAGTAAAAATAATATTAATTTTACTGGGGAAAATAAATCAAAGTCCAAACAGAAGAAGGAAAAATATGATCAGGCTTCTGTACTTCATCTGCTGAGACCCAGACAATTCACCAGACTGTTACCTAAACTGCTTAAGAGCTCCTTTTTAACTTAGAGCCACTCAGTTTTACACAGATTCACCACCTACCACAGAACAAAACTGTCAGTTCACAGACTACACTGGCTAACTAGGTTTTACATCAGCATTAAAGACCTGTTCCCAAAAAGCAAAATGTATGAAATAGGAAATGGGAAAGTTACAAATATACAGTAATGTTAATTTATTTATGGTAAAATTAGATTTTTCTTTATCTAGATGATCCATTTATTAGCTATACATGAAAGACATTCACATTCCACTCTTACACACTAAATGCAGCTCCCTGTAATAATACAACAGTGATAAATCAACAGGCAATATCTATAAAGGATATAGAAACTTTAAATGGCGTCCTATGGCATGGAACAGATTGCTTCACTAGTGACATTATTTAGATTGTCTCCCAACATGAGATACTCCGTACCCATCATACAAGTATTGACCACTTTTGTATTAGCTCACAACCCACCAAAATTAAGTCCTCAAGGGTCAGACTCGCAGATGACATTTTGATATCAGCTGAAGCCACACTGATTGAAAGGACAGTTTCAATTTTTTGTGTGACCAAGGTAAGGGAAGATAGCCACAGGATTACCTCCAGGATGACTGACAGCCTAGATACAGTTACAATAAAGCCTTTTCAATTAATCACATTTTCAATATCACTACTAGAAGGACACACATTTATTTTATTTTCTTACAAAGGAAAGGGGAAAAAAACCCAACAAACTCGAATTCAAAAGTGAGGTAAGAAACTCATCACCTCTGCAGGTTCAAGAACTATGTAAAAGCCATAGGATCACAGTGGCACTACCAAGGAAATACCCTCCTGTTAGTGATAGGTCTTCTATCTTGATACAATGGTTCCCTCCCAGTGTTACCCTCAGAGCAAAACTGGAAACTCCATCATACATTCATGAAAACTGAGGGGGAGGGTGGAGGAAATGCCACCAGCACACTGTCAGCCATCCTCACTGACAAACCTTATGGCAGCCAAGAGAGATACTAGGGACTCTTTCCTTAAGCCTCACCCAAAGCGTTTCTAAACAGCAGAAAAAATGTATTAAATCCCTGCCACCTCCAACAGGCTTCTCTTTTAATTGCTTCTTGATTCAAAGTTGTTTTGATTGAGATGCAAACTTTGAGTTCTGTGCTGTTTCCACATTATTTCACTTACAATTATAATTCATTCCAATAAAAAAATAAAGGAACAGGCTGTTACACAGTCTTCTCTGGTGTGCAGTTCACAGACTTGCTCTAATGCCAGACAGAGAACTAAATATATACCAACTGTAAATAAAGGCAACAGGAGATTAACAACTTAGCCAAAGTTCAATTAGAGTGAAAAGTATTACTCTGTAGTAACTTCCCATATGTTCACTTCTACCCCTAAGCAAACATGAAGCTCCTTATTATACACCTCAAGGATAAACTATAATTATCTCACATTTATCATAAGGTAGGATCATATACTTAGGTAGCACCCATTTCAGCAATATTTTGTGGTACATTAACTTGCTTACCGCCCTCAGCTGAGGTACGACAGTTGACAAAATGTTTGCATGCCTAAAATATTTTAAATGCAAAACTTGACATTTTATCTTGTACTTATTATTATCATTATTGCAAAGGTGACAAAAGCATATTTATTTCACACATGCAACAAATAAACCAATAAATGCTATAAAATGAGACAAAGTATCTCCAAAGACACTTCTGAAACAACACTTTGGAAGTGTTGACAAAGCGTTTTGATGTCTTTGGAATTCTCTCCTTTTTCCTTTAGCTGAATGTGTTCACTAATTCAATTTAGAAAGAAAATCTGAGAATTTTGCCATGTGTGAAACAAAGCAAGATCAGCTCTAACACACACCTCTTAACTCAATCAATTCTGTTCCCTTCTGAAAGTTGTCTGGCAGTCCTTTGAACTCCCCATAAAGACAGAACACACTTATAAACACTAAAATTGAGCTCCCTTTAGGTGCATGTTGTGACACTTTTGGAAGCACGCAGATCATAGTTTGCAATGGTTCATTTTGTAATGGTGAAGAATCCAGCACAAGTTTTATTAAACCTTAATTTATAAAGCAGCTCTGTTGCCATGACCTCATGACAGAGGTTCCTAAGCAGGACAGATTTCTAAGAACTGGCATCCCATTTAGCACAGCTTATTCCTGTGGCATAGCTTTAAGTAGGAAGCTGCACATGACAAGAGTTCTGGAGAACCTGAACGATGAGCTGTTAGGTGAAAACAAACTCACCACAGCAATTTGTTAAGATTCACCTTCACCTTTGCTGATTCAATAGTTTGAGGCAGATTCTGTGACACATTCCCTACGCTTCAGCACAGGGAAAAAACCACTCATTTTTTGCTGTAAAATAGTGCCCTTACCTTCCCTAAGTGCACCTTCCACACAGTGAATATCTGTTTGCCAGGCGGATTCTGACAGGTGTGCAGTTCTTCATAGGCTTCAGAAAGGAAATATTAGCAAGCACTCAAAATGCATATTTTTATAATCAAAAACACAGACAGTAGGAGGCAGCTCGATGCTGATTTCAGTGCACAAAGGCAACTCAGCTTCAGGGCAGCTCTCTTCCACTCTGCCACCTTCCTGTGCTGCTACTTAACAGCTGCTCTTGGTTCTGCTCTCAACTGAGGGCACAGGAGTTGGCCACAAAGAAGGTCAGAAAGACTTTACTGTTCATGAAGAACAAGAAGAATGGAGATTCTTTAAGTAAGCAAAGACTACCCCTTGATTCACGAACAATATTTCCTTTTGAAATAAAAACATCAGTGAATACAGTCAATATTATTTTCCTTAAATTTAGTATCTCTGAAATATTACAATACTTTTAAAAAATGGTTACTGATTTGTAGGTAGAAGCAGAAGTCTTTTCCTTTTGCAGACATAAGTTTTCTTAAGTGTGTACTTCTGAACTTCCATAATGCATGTGTTCATGAAAACAGTATTAAGTCAAATTTCAAAATTAAATGACAAGTCACATTTCAAATTTAAAAATTTCGTAATGATGAGCAGTATGTCTCATTTTCTTGAAAACCAAAGAGGAGTATATTTAAGATAGTAAGCCATACAGCTTCAGACAGATCCATCCAGAGTTATGTGGTCAAGGACAGGCCTACAGCATGTTGCTATAGAAACTCACAGTAAAGCCATTCACTTCTAGCATCAAAAAAACCAAACACATTTTAAGTACAAGACTTCTTCCAAGGCTGTAAGACTTGGCACACATTGCACACAACTTAGTCAACACTGAATGGAAAGGCATTTAGAGCATCCCTGTACTGTAAACTCAAATATGGAGAATAACCTCTGAATAAATTAAATTATGCAACTTCCTTTTCATATTTATTCACATGTTTTACCATAACTTAAGAAAGTACTACAAATTTTACTTTTAGAGTAACACCTGAATAGAGGAACCAACACTTCAGGTAGACGAAGGCATGCATAGGTAACAATAAGTTGGCAGAACTGTAAAACTACCTAAGCTAGATAAAACCACGCTCCTTCAATAAAGCCACAGGTTTCACACAGCATATCCATAGAACTTTTAATCACTTCTGTAACTGTAGCAATCACTAACTGGCTTCAAGCACTACAGTAACACCTAAAAGATGTCATAAAAACAAGCCCATGAAGTTAAGATTATCCTGTAGGTGGGTCCACCCAGTGCATAGTATTAATTTGGCTTTTCCAGCTTTGGATTTAAGCCACACTTCCAAGGTGCAGGTACCTTATTCAGACCTTTTTCCTCTGGAACAAGACCCTGAAATTCAACTGTCCAGGACCTGACACTTGTGCTCTTTCACATTCTTCCCAGCAACTTAAACTAGTTCCCAGAAAGTCACCTCTCCATACACTACTGCTTTCAATTTTATCTTCAGAAGCATCAGATTCTGAATCAGTTATTTTTGCTTTCAAAAACACCGTAATGTTTACTTTAGATAGTGCAATACATATACAGCCATCTTGTGCACCCCTCCCTGGTTCCTCAAAAAAACCCCAAAAAATATATTAAGAACCTCAGAAGAAAATTTCTTCTCCTTCTCCAGCAGCCTGTTGCATTTCATGTCCATGAGGGTGTCCTAACTCTCCATCCTGCTACTCACAAAACAAGTTTTCTTTACCACAAGGCTAAATGTTTTAGTGATGAATTTCTCTCTCTCTTAGGGTAATTATTCACCCAGGAGTGCTTACATGAGACTAGCAAATTATCATCTTTTGTTTGCATATTTGCATTTTGATGCAGTACAGTAGTACAAACATGACAGACACAGAGTAGATGAGCCCAGCTTTCAATGTGATGTTTGCCCAGACCTAGCTAACCTCTTCAGAATCAATAACTCCAAATTCCTGGGGCAATGGGGAGCAGAACTCAAGAGGTCCCTGTGGTTCATCCTCAAACCCAGGACAAGATCCAGAAAGTGATGGCATTCCAATAGAGTCTCAAATACCCTGTCCTTGAAACCTGTAACAGATTCTACAATTTCCACAGCAACCTGTTCTCTCCCTGTACCATGAATATCTGTACATTTTTCCCATGAATTAACATCGAGCTTTAACAAAGAGGTTACTGATAAATTTAGTAACATATTTAATCTCGTTCCTTCAGGAAAAAAAAGCTGAAGCACTTTTCTCTGCAGAAGGCACTTATGATTTAATGTTTTCAGTGACCCTTTTCAGTGTGACTAAATTCTACTGACAGGAGTCCATACTCAAGAGAACACACTTTCTCCACACTGCAGGGCTAGTCAGATGAGAGAATATTACTCCTACAAGTCACATTTAAGAGCTTAGGCTCTTCATACACAAGATATTGGAGATTAAATATTGATTTTACATTACAGCTATTCATCATCACTAGGCACACTCACTCCTTTTAGCTAAATTATGGCTGTTAATTTGATTAGTCATAGCCCATGACGAAGACCAAATTACCACAAAAAAAAAAAGCCTCCAGTAAGTTTTATAAAGTCTCTGAAACATCATACTGCTTTCTTTATTAAATATTTACCCAGAGGTCATACAAGTTTGGCACAGTGTATGCGGGCTGTACTTCAGATACATCTCCCATGGCCTGTCCAATGTTGAAAATTTTAGCCTGGAACATTTTTTTCTATACAAATTTCTCTAGTATTCCCCAGAATTAATTTTAATATATATTTTTATAAACATCATCTCTTAGGTTTCCTTCATGCTTGGTTCACCACCATTTCCTCTAAGTTGAAACTGTATTTGTAAATATGTTTTTAAAAAGCCAAAATTCACATCTGGAATTGCCTGTATTAAAACAACTGGCACAAAATTTAAAAATTACAGTTTTGGGAATGAGGTCTGACCTTTGTCAAATAACTTGTTGAGAAGTTCCATCCATGCTTTCCCTATAGCATCTATATGGCATGCAGATAGCAGGGACAGTCATAGTGGATTTCCATTACAGTCACAAGCACATAGAAGCAAGAAACACAGGACTGGTTTCAGAGGCACAAGCCGCTCTTTGGAAGCACCCTGCCATTTTTTCCTCTATTAGGCAGGAAAAAAAAATTGAACCCAAAGCTTTAACTTTAACAGCTGAAAGCTCTTTTCTTTTAATGTCAGATTCTTTCCAGTGCCCAGATTACTCTCTTCTAAAGCACAGAATAGGTCCTACCCTCTGGTCAACTGCAATCACTCTCTCTGCTTATAGGTGGAGCAGAGACGAACACACTGAGCCAGCAAAACTTTGCACCAGGTCCATCAAGTGTTGGACAGAGACTTTTGGACAAACCAAAGAAAGAGGGGTGCAGATTCTTTAAACTAAATGTGGTGGCACTGCACAGGGAGTGAGATGATAAATCATTGCTGAGATATCCCCTTCCTTGTCTAACCCCAAACACAGCATTATTCGATGGCAAGCACTACACTTAGATCCAGGTTTGTTGAAACTAGCAACAAGTAGCAGTTTCTAAATACAACTGAAAGTGCATCTTTACTGACTCTGCAGCCAGAACAACAACAATTAGCAATCTGGCTTTCAAGCAGAATTCATCCAGGTCACTATTTTTTGTATAAGAAACTTATCCTGACTTGAGAATATAGCTAAGAGATATTTGCTAAAATATTAGACACTGCTGTTGAGAGAGGGCTACACAGTAACAGGGTAAAGAACCTATAACACAGCTAAAGTTACTGACAACTAAATCCTGACAGCCTGCATGAGCTAGGCAACAACTTCCTTTGCTACTTGGAACATTATGTGAAAAAAAATTGGTGATAATTTATAAATAAAGATGTCTTGCTCTTAATCTTGTTAATGAACACTTTCTTCCAGGAAACAGCTGTTTTAATCTTGTCACACAAGCCAAAGCAGTAGCAAAATAACATTAAGTTGCAGCTACGATTCTGATGAATCATTCATAGCACTCATGTGTCTAAACTTATTTTTTAGTACAAAACTTATGACTGCTCAGCAGAGCCTTGTGCTGGAGAAGTATGCAGCTGTGTTAACCTGGAAAACACAAAGAGCACCTTTCTCAGAGAAACTGCTCTAAGACATTTCATCACAGGGAAAGGACACGTGTGTCAGGACAGCTAGTGCTAGCTATTCTCCTTAGCACAGTGTGGTCTTACTGTCAAACCTCATAGGCAAGGATGTGAAGTGGTATGTTACAGCCTCCTTCCCTGGATCCCTTGATGAGATAATAAGCAGGGACAGGAACCACAATCTTGCCTACCTGCTACAAAACTAATCTCAGCAATGGGCAGGAATGCTCCTTGTGCTCTTCCCACACTCTCCATGAGAGTGAAGGGCATTCAGGCTGACCTTTCAAAATCACTTCAAGCAACAAGGTATTGATCAGAAATTCATCTGCTGGAACTCTGAAGCTTTTGTAGATGATGAGACCAATCTCCCACTCCTTTTTCACTAGGAAAAAAGCCTTAAAATGGCTTGGTTTGGAGGCAAGGAGAGGAGGGAAGACAGATAGGGTTTTTTTTTGTTGGGCTTGGTTTCAGATGTTTGCTAGGAGTCTGCCAGAGGAAGGAGGAACAAGAACTGATATGCAGAATCAACAGATAGCTATCCACATGTCTGACTCGGCACTTTGCCAGTGCAATATGACTCACACTGACAATATTGCCATTAACAGAGTTTGGAAGGACTTTAATATTTTATCTACTACAAGACCTGTGACATATACTGTGAATACACTGAAGTCTAGCATAATCTGACAAGAAAAAACATCAGACTGGTTTCTGGGTTTTGTCAGGTACAAGAATCTGCTTCTTATGAGGCCTCTTCATGAGTGTACTCATGCTGCAATGG
This sequence comes from Apus apus, assembly GCF_020740795.1. Lineage (NCBI taxonomy): Eukaryota > Metazoa > Chordata > Aves > Apodiformes > Apodidae > Apus > Apus apus. Next base: position 47,025,826 of record NC_067283.1, read on the forward strand.
GTTATGATGCAAAAGGAGAAGAAAGAAGAAAGCTGGCAAAAGCAATTCTCAATGTAAAACATTTCATCATCTACTACACAGGGCTCTATTCTAATCCCTTATCAATTCTTTGGCTAAAATAAAATTAGAACAACCAGAATGGAGAGGTTCCTCCAGTAAGCACACACACCACACTCTCAGTGCTTCCCTTGTGCTGTTCCAGTGAACCCATATAACAATATTAAGAAGTTAACACGTTATCATCACATGTCCATGTGGTACCAGAAAGCCAGTTACTTTTCCTTGTAAAAGCATTTCACCAGGTGATTAAGAGCAGGGCTTCCAACAAAACAGAACCATGTCCTCTGCAAATAAACAGTTTCATCCCTGCCCAGTTTAAGTTTCTAAGGTTCATCACTAGAGCTGATTCAGCATTCATGACAGTGATGGACACTTTTGTTAGCCAGTGGTTACAGGAAGATGGCTTAGGTCATGGCCTCTTAAAGTAAAGTAGCTTCTGACAGATAAAACATCTGCTCTGCTGGCAGTGGATCAGCACTGAGCCCTTTCTTTGTTTGCCCCTTTTCCACCTTTCTAACTTTTGTCCCTTGGCAGTTGTTCTGGATGTTAAATTCAGTATCAGAACAGCCATATTTTAACTTATCCCCATGGCTAAAACATAACATCTACCACAATAAGAAGATCCATCAATTTTTTTCTGTAAAATTATAATTACACTTATTTAAAACACCCTAACCTCTCCATGTTCCTGACCTGAAACAAATGAACAAGCATGTTTATAAACACAGTGGTAACTTTGAAAACAAACCAAAGAGGGAACCAATTTTGTCCACAGCAGAGGAGAAGAAACACTGGCACATTTAGACAGTCTGGAAAACTGGATACACAGGCAGTAAATGAAAACAAATAAAAGGCAGCAATCTCTTTTACATATCTGTTTATGTAAAGAGGCCCATCTCTCAAACACTTGGCTTTGTAAATTCCTGTAAGCTCTCCTCTGCCGTTTCTTAAAAAAATACTGACCACAGAACCAAAACCTACAAACTGCAGATATGACAAATAAGTTATAAACAGCAAAACGTTAAAAGCTCCACCATCAAAACAGTCCAGTCTTCCCCACTGCTGACATTCTGCCGATGCACGAAATCTGAAATTCAAGATTAAGAAAATTAATATGTCCGTGAGAAAACAAAACATAGTGTGTCCTGTCAAGCTGCTCAAAAAGTCAAGTGTGATCATTAGTGCCCCAGTAGCCCAGAGACAGCCTGCAGAGCTGAGGTACAAAAGGCTGTACTACCATGGCCTAGTCCTGAGTACTCAACGCCAAGCAACTCAAACCAATCACCTTCCTAATGATGCCAGATCTGCCTGGTTTGACTGCAACTGTTTCACAGAAAATCAAGCCCATCTACCACTCTGTGTTACAATTTTAGCCTCAGTGACTCTGGATAACTAGACTGACGCTGGAGTAAATGAAAATATAACACTTCTGCTGAAGAACAGAACCAACACATAATCAAAATTGAAAGATTATGGGTGAATGAGCAACAAAGAACAGTAAATATTATTAATCTGATATCAGGCTGAGCGCCATAGGGAAAAAATAAACTGAACTGAGAAAGCAGTACGGCATAACAAATCAACCACACTTAATCACTATTTACATATGGTTATCTTATTGTTATGTTATGATTTTAGCCAACTAATTTTTTCATGAAATGTACAAGAGCAGCCTGTCTGATAACACTAACAAAGCTGGGAGAAAGATTTAAATTAGAGAACCTAATAAAAAAATCTCACTGCAGAGAGATTCAAAACAGCTTTGCAGCAGAAAATGAAGATTATCAGTATGGCTTTTCTCCACACAATCATTATGTCATTTTGCTTACAGAATATGAAAACATAAATTAACATGTAACAACTGCATTATTGTAAAATACATTAGCATAATTGCTCTAAGTCAGTTGCCATTTTCCTTTACTAACTCAAAAACATATTAAGAGTGAAGATAAACTTTACTTCTTGTAGTATGTTACTTAACTCTTTAGCTGCCACTAGGAAAGTTGAAGCTATCAACCTTATAGTTTTGTTAGCTTTCATTGTTCTCCTGATAAAAATCTGTCACATATGCCTTTAACCGTCTTCGATCTTTAGAATATAAATGTCTACCAACGGGAATAATCCTAGAGAGATCTGTGAAAAAGCAACATAAATCTTGGGGGGGGGGGGAGGGAGAAGGGGAACAAAAAAACCCAAACAAAACACAAAATATAATTTTGTATGGTATGAAGAATTATGGAGAAGCCCTATTTTAAGAAAGCATTGCATACAAAAGCTTCAAGAGTTCCATCCAAAGACTAATGTTGCTACCTGGAATTAATTACAGGAAAAAATAAAATTACTTCGGATATAACTTAGTTTTGAATTTATTAACAGCAGTCTATTATAAAGAAATGTATACACCACGTTGTGGTTTTTTTAAAATTTTACAAACCTTGACAGTACTTCTGAAGTGAAACTAACACTCACCCTACTTAAACTGCTTCTAGAATCTCTTGGTTTTGTTGCAAAAGACTACAAAAAGACAAAAAATAAGACTCTGCCTGCCACCCTCAACCAGTCTTTCCTCCCTGCAGCAAACTTGTGCTACCAAGCTAAGCAAGATCTTGCACAGCATCCCAAAATGGAATTAGGCCTATGCTGCAAGCCTTCTTTCCTGTTCCTTATGTTCAAAGTACTTTCAGAAATTAGTAACAAAAACTGACAGAGACAGGAACCTCAGTTTCAATTGCACATAAAATATATACCTATTCTTGTTTTAATTATAGCAATTTTCCCGCTCTGCTGACTTAAGCTTGATGTTAAATTATAAAGAAACAGCTCTTATCTGTGATACTAGTAGTACGGTAAAAGAACATGCATTTGCCAACTATAAAGACTTCAGATTACTCTAAAGAAGAAAAATTGATGTGTTCAAAGATTATAATAAACAATAAACAATTTCAAAAGGTATAATAATTCAGTGAAATACTGTTGAAACTACAAGAAAAAATTTGGATCTACCAATTCACATCTGTCAGTAGCACCTCTATCACCTAGTGAAGTTCCTGGGCTGAGATACCTTGCAACAAGTTCCACCTGTTTTCTTCTGGGTTGTTTCTGCTTGCTAGCATTTTGTACAGAGATCACTGAAAGTAAAGTTAATTTCTGAATACAATGGATAAAATATGCCATTGATTATTTTGGGAGAAAGAGAAGGGTTGAACTTTTTCCACTTTCAGATGTTTGCCTATAGACAGTTTCTGAATAAGAAGAACTGCTTACAGCAAGCAAACAATTTACTTAACATAAACTTCTGCTTATGTGAGAAGTTAAGTCAACCACTATTTAGCCTCTACTCAGGCAATACACACAGATGATTCAGAGCCTGTTGTTGTGGTTTAGGTCAGGACAGACTAAACACAGAAATCAATTACTACTCAATAATTGAATTCAAATGGAGGAATTTGGATGTTTATTATCTGTTACAGGAATGATTATTAAATCGTTCAACAACACCAAAGACCCACGTTCCACAGTTGCCCCCCCCCCAAACCAGTATGTAATAATCCAAAGAGAACAATATATTTAATAATGTTTTTACCCTTACCTCAGTCTGTCTTCCTCTTTCTTACGAAGGCTGAAATCTCGCTGAACCACCTGAAGCACATGCTCTGCTTCTTCATCAGTCAAGCCAGAGAGATCCAGTTTTCTCCCCATTATACTAATTATACTCTATCCTGGATATTAATAAGTATGAGGAATATCTGAAATCAGAAATAGGTAAAAAAAAAGTAAAGTAAATTGAAAGTATTGATATTTTTCCCAAGTGCCTTGAAATCACAGGCACCTCTGCCCAACAAAAAGAGAGTTGCTGCCATAAACATCAGAAAAGAAAATTATTCATTTCAGAATTATTTTTCAAGTTCTGTGTGCTGAAAGGGATCACTCCCAATTTAAAAAGAAATGCAAAGATAAATTATTTGGGATATTAAATAACATTGAGGGAAGAAGGCAGTGTTGTCCTCAAACAGAAACATATTAAATAAAGGTGAAATCAGGCTTAGAACTTTAAGATTTTATGCCATGGGTTTGCAAAATTGTTTGCAAAATCCAGTCCCAGTGTATGAACCAAGAACATACTCCTGTAACACTCATATTTTTACTACCAACTAAGAAACCAGGATTTTAAAACACCATAAAAAAATATCTACATTTCAAATGCATTTCCCATAGTGACTGGAAAGATTTAGATACCATTACCACCATGGTATCATTTCCCCTTCTGTGAATAACAACGGAGGAGAAAAAGTAGTAGTGAATGTTATATGTGAACTGAAGGTACCATGCAGCTTCAATAAAGCTTACAGTACTATACATATTATATAAAGCTTTATAAACTGTAACATTTATAAAGCTTGGTGCTTTTATTTAATGAATTATATTTTTTTTCTAATTTATTGTATCATGACATCGTTTTCTTGCACTCTAGTAAATTCAGCTGTCAGTATTAATTTCTGTAACTGGATTTATTGAATTATTTAGGTAATCATAAAGGTGTCCAACTCCATATTAAGTCACGGTTTCAGAGACACCACACGGTTCTCACAGTTCTGTTATGAGCCCCAAGCAATTAATATAATTACGAGCACACAGAAGTTCTTACACTATACTGAAGAGGCAACTATTACTGTCTCTTTAACCATGATGAGTGTAAAGTGAATGAAGCTATGTAAAACACACAAGCTGGTTACGTCCCAATAAAAACCACCACAGCAACACTGCTGTGGTATACAACTAAGTGCTCCAAATAGCATAACAAGAAGTAGCAGGAAGAAAAAAAAAATATTTACCTTTGTTTTCTAAAAATAACAATTTGTTTGTTACTTAGATGATGACAGGGGATGTGGTTGGTTTGCTTTTTGTTTTGGTTTGGGTGTTTTCAATGTAATATTTACCTTCCTCCAATCATTTGGTTACAGCTCTTCAAACAGGGGAAAACAGCTACATGGAAGGAAGGTATTGCTTATTTTTTCTGTTTTGGTTAGGCTATCAATGAAGTCTAGAATACACCCTTCATTCAAGGAAATAACACTTGAACAAAAACAGGCAGATAGGACAGAAGCTCAGGTGAAATCAAGCTAAGATCCCTCCAAGTGAGACATCTGCACACCATACAGCTAACAAAGGTAGCAATGAAAGAGAATGCCCTGACTTGAGTCTTTGGGTCTACCTAAGGAAGCAGAACAGGAACACCAATGAGTTAATAAAGGCTATAGAAATGTATGCCTAAATAAAAATACCCTATTTTTTTATTAAAAAGTGCCACAGAAATAAAGGACTACATGTAGTCTTCACTAACCCCACTCGCAAGGCCAAGAATATATGTTAAAAAAAGGTTGGCTAAAATATAGCAAGGAACAACTGGCAAGAATTTCTTCCATCCCACAAATATGCATAAATCTTCACAAAATTTTCACCAGTGTTCAGATTTTCCCCTGTCCCTTCATCCACAGTCCCTGTACCAAAGCCTCACCAGGCACTGGCAAGCATAAGATTACTGAGGTTACATGTTGCAGCTCAAAGACAGACCAAGCAGTGCCCTGGGACAAGTTCTTCCCTTCATGCTTCAAGATACCTGTTCTGCTCTTCCCATGCCAAGGACTTCAGTGCAAAGGCCTCTATGACTTTCCAAAAGCATGGAAGGGCTTCACTACAGAAAAGTCACATCTACAGATAAGCAAGCAGGACTTTTTCAATCAACTCTTTTCACACTCATACACTTTATGGGAGAAACACAGGATATGAACTGAAAGGAAATAAAAATATTTTAAACAATTGCTGGAGCCAGTAGGGACACCTATATGGCAGGGCTACAGTTGTCTGAGACACAGGAAGATGAAGATGCTAGGAAATCTGAGATGTCTTTCCAGTTGTTTTTGAACATCAAGCTAACAATCATAATTAACACTGCCATAATAAGGTCTCCCTTCAGGTCTTCATCAAAATATTTTTGGAAACTTTGTCAGAATTAATACTGTTTTTTCATAGACAGAAACTGTGGTCCTTCAGTAAAGAAAATTATCCCTTTGATTCAGCTGCTGCTGCCAATTGTGAGCATGTATCAGGAGGAGGAAAATTACCCCTCCATCTGGGAGTAAGCAGCAGCCAACTACCTCAGATTTTTGGGGCTGGCAAAGCCTTATTTTCAAGTATACATATACTTTAGATTCACTAGGAACTACATTTTTATTTTCATGTTGTTTGCTTACCTATATGATTCTCAGTCTGCATTCCCATAATTCATCAACCTCTAGGGAACTTGTGATTTTTTTCCCAAGGATATGATCTTTCATCACATTACTAAATCACCTCTGTTCTGGGTGTATGACAGCAGTTATAAACATTACTTATAAACAATGCTCAAATGTGGGTTGTTGTTTTTTTTTCAGTAGATCCGGATTCTGCATTTTGAAAATACAAAATGGAAAATCCTCTAGAGGAAATGTAACAAGTTACATTAAAAGAAAAAAAGTTTCTCAGCCTAAAATAACTTCTAGCCCCAACTGAAACAACTTCCACGAGGCTGTTCAGAGTTTTGCTTCCATGAGTAATACTTCTTTGCTAAATCTCAAACTGAATGAAAAATTTAAGCTTTCAGAAACATTAAAAGGAAGAATATCATTCCCTAGAAAACTTCTGCTCAACAAATTAACACCTTGTAACAGGAAAGTTTAGTCTTACTATACATGATTTGGTATTGTTTGAGTAATACTCTAATGTTAATACTTCTCACAGCCTGTTTTAAAATCTAATTAAAACTTCCACATCAAGAACTTTTCTTTGATTTAACCTTTTCAAAAGAACGTCAAAACACTAAGCCACAAAAACATGACAGAACAAAAGGCACATGAAATGTTTTTCAAGAACTGCAAGCAATGCTTCTGAATTTTAAAACAGACAAGAGCATCAACACAAGAAATGAGGGCAAGGAGTATGTTTCCTAGTCACTTATATGATAGATGTTTGGAATTGCAGTCTCAGCAGATTAGCATTACAGGAGGGTGGGGAGAAAGCCCAAACACTTGGGTTTTTTTAAAGTACCAACTAACACTTTAAATTGATTCCCTGCTTGGCCAAGAGCCACCTTATAAAGTTAATTATCCAAATGGTCACAGCGAGTATTGTACAATTGACATGTTAGTTTAACACCATAGCAAAGAAATCAGCTCTAGCAAGGCTGCATATGAAGTGCTGTATCCAGTTTGGGGTCTCCAATACAAGACAGACAGGAACTTATTGGAGCAAGTCCAGCTCAAGGCCACAAAGATGATGAAGAGACTGAAGCATCTTTCACAAGAGGAGATTCTGGGAGAACTCAGATTGCCCAGCCGAGAGAAGGCTCGGGGCAGCTGTACAATGTGTATCTGAAAGTGATCCCTCCAATACCCTGGCACTGCAAACGATATTATTGTACAATTCTTTCAATTTCTGAGCAATTTTTTAATCGAGATATTACTTTTTTCCACAACACTGTGCCATTTTTGCTTCTGTGCATTTATGGACTGTGATACTTGAGGAGTCAACATCACAAACTCTGTCAACCCAGCTATTTGCAACCACAGTATTTCCTATAAAATAATTTTTTCTCATATGTTCTCAGTTTTAGAGTCACCAAACTAAGCACCAGAGCTTTTCTACTTTGTTCTCTCTACCACTTCTAGTATTTTCCAGGTAGAAAACTGAGAAGAAAAAAAACTTTAAAAGTAATTATATCTTTGATTCTGTTGCCAACCAACTCATCTTTACTTACTTCAGCAGACTGTCAGGAACTAAAAAAATCCTGCTGGATCTGTCTTGTCATTATAGTTTGGCATTTGACCAACTTTTGCAGAATTCTTTTAGTAACTCAAGAAATTCTTTGTATAATCTTATTGGTGAACATTTTGCCCTTTTAAATCATACAAGATAGTCATCTTTCTTAGCCAAAAAGGAAGACAAGCACTTTGCCCACCACAGACCTCCTTCAGTACATCACATATTTTAAAAAAGGTTTTGTTTAATGAACATCCCAAAGAATTGGTCATATAGCCAGCACAAGGTCATATGCTAAATGTTTGGGGGTTTTTTTATGTAAATGTCACACAATATATGATTAATAAATTATAAAATGTCATACACTTTCTTGGCAACAAAACCAAGGTCTGAGCATTATAAGTGTAAAGGTGATTCTTCTGTTTTGATTCTGGCAATACACTTCAACAAAACAGACTTTAGCCAAAACACTTAAAGAACATTTCTGTCCAAAAATAATTTCTACTATGCCATTTGTAGCAAGTCATTAAGTCTAAAATGAGGCATTATTAGAATTGGTCACAAATGTATTCATATTCTTTAAACTCCAAGAAATTCAGCAGTAAGAAGCACTGCTCTTCCCTTTTCATAGCAAATACACTTGTCCCAAAATAATGAGAGGAAAAAGATACTCATTGGAAATACAAAGCCACCTCTTTAGATGAAAAATTAAGTATAACCCAACTGACTTAAACATGACGGCTTGTATTTGCTTTAATACATTTTAATCAAGATGCAAAACAAAGATTTCAAAAAGGATGTTATTCTTTGTATGCACACCAATTTTAAATCAGATTTACTGCACGTATTTCCTGATCTACAACCAAAGCAGAAAACTATCTTCCTTTCAGTCTTGTACTAATTTTAGGTGAGATCTGTTTAAAAAACTAAACATCTTACAAGTTTCTGAGCAAAGATAGATTTGTTTCACTGGCAGGCGTAGAGGGTGAAGCAGGTTTTTAGAAGAACCTTGAAGTTCATTCTGTTCCTTCTAGGAGAAATCTTCCTTATTATTCCCAAGTCATTAAAATAACTGTGTGTACTTCTTGTCTAGAAGAGTGCTGGGATATACTATAATGAGGGAATTGTAAATCTTGAAGGTCAAAGGTTAGCACTGCATGTTTTTAAATATTAACCTATTTAGGAAATAAACAGGAGTTCCATATTCTTCTTGCTTCCGTGTCTTATATTATTTTAAGCACTGAATATGAAACAACAGAAGCTCAAGCACTCCACTCAAGTAACATTTTACTTAAAGAATCACATTTCTTCCCTAATGGTGGCACCCCTCCAGAGGCAGAAAACAGCATATTAAACTGTTTCTGAAAATTATAAACTATTTTATTTAAATAGCAAACAAATCTGCTTTTACAGAAAAAAGACAAAAGATTACACTGGAGGACATAATTTGTCCTCTACCTTGAACAGATTTTTAAAAACCTATATCTAAATGTCATTAAATAATCTTCATAATAAATTGTCATCATTTTATACCTATGTATCAAGCCTACAACTAATAAACAAGCACAAACCCCAGTGGGAATTCAAATTGTGACGTAAAAGCCAAATTTGTTGACAAAAATAACCTCGTCTCTGGTAACAGCAAACCTCTAAAGGAAAGGTTTATCCAGACTTTGGCACTGCAGCTGCTTAAGATCACAGGTCACCTGGCATATACTGTTAGCATGTCTTTCACTGCCATTGGCTTTCTAGTTCCTGTATCCTCTCATTTTACTTCGGTCTCTTATTCCATCATTTACTCTGAATTTAGGCAAATCACGTTCAGCTCTATTTTCTCTATTTAGTAGCAACTGTGTTACGGAAGAACGCGCAGTCAAGTTGATGGGTCTGACAGCATTCTGACTGTGCGAGACTGACTGTTACTCTCCTCAAAACGAGGAAGACAGCTTGGAGAAAAAGACAAAACTGGAGCTGTAATGCACCAACATGCAAATGTGTCTTGGATGATTGGCCTCTTTACCACGTGCCTCCAATCTGAAGTATGAAACGCAGCTCATTCCTGTAACAGACTGCCAACAACCCAAAGGCGAACCATCACAGGTCAGGGGAAAAGCCAGCGTGTGCAATTAGGGCATTCAACTGATCCTAAAGAGTCTTTGCATGACTGCAAGCATGAGACTGCAAGGGCTTCTCTTGCCTTTGCTTGCTCACCTTGCAAACTGGGGCTGAAATCTTACTGCTACATTCCCAGGCTCCCTGCACAAAGCGAAAAGCAGCTGTTGAACAGACTTGCGTCCCTTCCTCCACCTTCCCATCAAAACCCAAACCAGAACACACCTGCCAAATCAGTCTTCACACTGTACTTTCTCAGCTTGAGCCACCATGAAGAAAACGCTGAACAAAAAGCTCATTTGTATTCATGCCTCTCTCGTCACTGTTAGCTCAAGAGTGAGGAGTGGAAAAATACATTCACCCACCTGTGTTGCACTACACATGCTACATCCTTCTCCCCAGACACCTGTCAGTCTCAGCATTTTACAATCAATGACCCTCAAATGAGCTACACAGATTGAGGGGAGATGAAAGAACCAGCAAATCCTCCTCTGTTACTTCAAAGAATTGATGGTGGTTTCTATTTCAGGCAGAAACAGAAGTGAGCACTCACTTTATCTGTGCAACAGTCCAACATGTGCACGATACGTGCACACAGAAAAAGGATCAGGTACAATGCCGTGTTAAGCCTGAGAAGGCTCAAATATTTATCTCCCTCCTTGTGGAAGAGTACACAAGAGAACACAAATCAGGATATTCCTGTGCTGATCCCTGTTTGAGATGTCAACATCCCCTTTACTATATGGCCTGAAGAAACTGAATGATACAGAAGCATGTGGAGCAGCATGTGACAAGCATGTGTGTTAAAGTTAAATGACTTCCCCAGCACCACGGCAGTCACTATTTCTAAGAAAAGCTATAGAGGAGCTTCCTACAGGTAACATTCAACAAACTAACCAAGGAAATATACGTCCACTGAGATAAATCACTCAAGTGCAAGATGCCAAAGCATTGCTTCTCATTCAAGTTATTAATGCTTTTAGTTTGGGGAAGACGACTCTGAGATAATAGGTGAAGCTTCTGTAAAATGTCACACAGCTCTGGAAGCACTACACATCTTGCATCTGCATATAAATTTAATTTTCCATTTTAATAATACAGGCATAACTTGAAAGCCATATTGTGATCAATCCATGCAAATTACAAAAGTAAACAGGTGGATTGCTTGACTGCTACCAAAACATGATATAAAATCCAACCAATATGCACACACCACAGCCATACTTTAAATATCCTACACAATTTATTTATTTTTTCCTGTACAACATATATTGCACTGATGGATATCCTGCATTCCTCTTATTAAACATCACTCATCAGCATATCCTTCAGTTTGATCCAAGAAATAACCTTTACCAGAATCTTCCCGCAGGACAGAGATAGAAATTCTATTTTTAGAGGTAAGAAAAAGCTTCCAGCAGCAGTTGCCACAATGAGGCAGTATTCTCTAGTGCTGCCAGATGTGAAAACAAATTTAATACAGTAATTCACTCCTAATTTAAACCACTGACAGGAAACCCCACTGCAAATTACTGAATTTTACAGATTAGCAAGTAAATGAAGAAAATAAAAAACAAAAATAATGTCATAAGACTGTGCCTTATGCATTCACCAACACCTGCAAAGTGCTTCTAACCCTGATTTATGCTAAACAAGCAGGAGTCATAAGAGATAAAATAGTAAAGAGCCACAGCTGTAACACCACATGTTCCATTTCACTGAGACTTAGCAAGGAGATACAGTTGGTTGACACACAACTTAGGCTCCACACATGGAAAAAAAAGAGATTCAGAAGCAGGTTGTCTTTTAAAGGTTTGGATAAACATTTGTTAAGTGACATAGAACAAGAGTAAAATAAAGCCAGAGCTGCAGAAAGCCTCTGAAAACCAAACTAGGAGCTGGGTTAATCTGTCAGGTGGGGGAGTTAATGGATTAGTTTGTTGACACTGGGACCTACTGGGACCTACTGTGCATAGTTAGAAGAGGCTCTGCTCTGGACCTGAGCTTGGCTTTTTTTTTTTTTTTTTTTTTTAAATATTGACACTGCACAACATGGAGATAATCTCAGCCCTGGACAATAAACACAAACCTGAAGTTCTGGATCCCAAGTTTATCCAAACAAGGAACATTTACATTCAAGCACAAGACACAGGCAAAGGTTATCTTCACTGTCAGGTTTTAACTGCTGGCTCACTCGTATTTGGACCAAAACTGGACCAGCCTCAAGCTCCTTCAGTCTAAACTACAGAACCAAAGCAGTTCATCCTCTTATGGTTCTAGAGAATCATCCAGCCAGCACAGACACATTTTTGAGTCCCACAGAAACTATTATTTGATCAACGGAATCAAGTTAAGTCAGCATATTTAGGAACTAGGTAGGACTCCTCTGGACCTTATAAACTTCTTTTAAAAGCAGTTACCTGTACCAGGGCCCACTCCTGAAGATCAAAGTGGAATTGCCAGTACACTGAAACAGAATGCTCCTTTGGTGAGCCTACATGAAGAACAGCAGCTTTACCAAGAAAATTCCTGTTTCTAGTCCACCACACGAGCTTATCCCAATGTTTAGGTTTCCAGTATCCATCACAATAGGTCTTCTGGACCTTGGTACAATATTGACACCAATTTACATTCCCCTCCTGCCCTCACCCCCACCTGAAAGCACAATCTTAGGTAGTATTAATCTATCAGAACTACACAGATGACATATTTCGATGGAGGAGATGCAGTTCATTTAATTATGAGTGGAATCTGAGCCCACAGTATTTCAGCCATTGATTTTCCCCTCTTTTTGACCTGTGATACCACCTTGGAGCAGGAATCTGAAGCCTCATCATTAAACATTAAAAGAGAAGTGGGGGTGGAAGAATCTGATCTTCCTCTAGAGGTGAACTCATTTAGGACTCAACCCATGACTTTTGCGCTTGTGGTGATTAACATATGGACAATTCTTGGCACTGTCTTTTAGATCAAGCCTAACTGAGATTGCAAAAACCAACATCACCAGATTTTTACCTTTTAGAATCCTCCCCAAAGCTCTTTCAGTTGTTTTTAAAACCTGGTGTTGCTCCAATCCACACACTGTGGTTTAACTCAAATACAACTCGTGTCCTGTTAAACAAATGTCAGAGCATCTATGACAGCTAGATGCAAGCATTGACATACTTTCCAGAAATGTGTAAGTACTGCTGGAGATAACCATTGGGGGGATAAGTTCTCTTAAGGGGTAAAAAAAGGAATCAACTTCTTGCAAGATTAACAATGATTAAAAAAATAGATGTACTCTGCAACTGGAGGTGTTTCAGGACAGTGTTAGCTGCATCTCTGCCAAGAGCACTTATATCATATGCTGAACATCCATGCTGTAGCAATTAACAGCACAAACGGGCACTTTTCTATTTGTATTGCCCTGTGACACAACATCCTGTTAGTACTGCCCAAAACGGATAGCAGAAAACCACATTAAAATCACTTTCTGTATCAGAAGTAATGTCTCATAAACAAAGAGGCTCTTCTTGTATTAGTTTCAATAGAGATAAAACTCCTCATCACAAGAGCAGAACAGAAAATTTACTTCTCATGTCGTAAACATGTTTTGCTTTCTTGCCTTTCAAGAAGGAAAACAACAGATTATGTACCATCTTCCTCCAAGAACAGAAAGTTGGTTTACTACAGCAGAGCCACATACTATTCTGCACGGAGGTGGGTGGAGGGTGTTGGGGAAGGGATTGTTTCATTATTAAAAAATGCAAAAAATTCAGGCTTCAAGACTCAATAAAGCCACTGGGAATAGCCTTTGAATGAGGCTCTGAGCTTCAGATTGCTACCACAAGAAAATACTACATCTCATTTTCTAGAGTAAACTACATCAGCAACCTAAGCAGATCAGAAACGATGGCTGTGTTAAGTCACTTATCCATTTATTCTTCTCAATCAATACGCAACATACATTGCAAGGAAGAGTCCAGAAACAGAAGATTTTTGTAAGTGCTGCAAAGCAGAACTTGAGCCTGAGCCTTCAGCAGTAGGACAGGCTGGAGTTTCCCTTCCCACCTGCCAGCCAGAGCCAGCAAACTCAGGAAGACATCTTAGTTGATTAGAATGAGTCAATTTGAGAGCAACACCACTGAAAGTGTCTTATCTTCAAGATCAACCCCTGCGTTGGGTAGCTCCTCCACTTCAATAGCTGGTATTTTATTTGGAAGTGTACTTTGCTTTGAAGAACGTAAAATTAATTTCCTGTAGTCATGCTTTATATCTTAAAACAAACAGTAAACACTCGTAACTGCAATAATCTGCATACCAAATACCAATATTAGTTTTTCTTTCATGATCATCAGTTGATCAATAGGCCAATAAAGCCTTTAGGTAATAGGAAGTAATGAGAGGTCTTGTTTCCTTTATCCAGCTTGTTGACTAATGGGTCAATAAAAATTTGCAAGAGAAAGGCTTTTGTTAGCATAACATCATTAAAAATAAAATAAAATAATTGCTCTGCTGTTGAAATTTTATTGAATAATTGCTCTGCTGTGTTCCTATTCCCAGAATAGTATCCATAAGATCTAAAAATATTTTCATGATTGTAATAATGCTGATATTAGCTTTTGAACAGTCAAGCCACTGCAGTCCTTATACTCTGTTCATATGCACTAAAACTGCTTGGTGATTCATTAAACTGCTTTCCACTATATTAAGATGTATTTATTTTCAGGACACAGAGTATCTAATACAATGTTTATTTTCTGAAAATGCAGTTTTAAAAAAGGCACCATGGAATTTTTCTTTAAGAATTGTTAAAAGAAAGAAAAAAAAAAAGGTAACACATTTCAACTGAAAGTGAAATAGCAAGCAAGTCATAACCACTAGTCTTTACCATACAAATGGCAGATCTTACTAGTGTGTCAGCCACACGTAACGGATCTTCCTCTTGGATCTATGTCAATTCCCATAAATTTTGGGGACCAGCATCTGTGCTAGAAATACATACAACTAGACCATGCCTTGACATCTTATCAAATTGTACTGCAGCTAGCCCTTCTACAAAATTCCTGGTTTAGACTGCAGATAAAGGCCAACTTTCTTTGGTAATTTGACCAACAGCACAGAGCAGTTATCTCACTCTTCCTTTAAGTCCAATAAACTTCTTTTAAAAGTAAGCTGCCACAAACCTCTGAATATAAAAACCTTGAGACTGGTTTATTTTCTGGCTGTTGGTGATCTGCAGGTAAGCCTGAAGCCTGTATTATTTCTGAGAATCTATCTAATAATAACCTACCTGGACCCAAAAGGAAGATGAATCAAGCACTCCATGGCAAGGCTGAATTTGTCTGGTTAAACAAATGAAGGGGTTTGCTCAAAGAGAAAAACTGTCCCTATGGTTTTCATAGAACTATATTCAACTTTTTTTTTTTTTTTTTTCCAACTTGTGCAACTTTCCAAGGGCAAGTTAAGGTGGTTTACACTGCCACACTGCAGTCTAATAACAATAGGGTATATTAATGTTGGCAGCAATACAAAGGAGTCACGTTTTCACACAGATGTAGTGTTTATGAACAATAGTGCATTCGGTATACAAAGCTTTTCTTCAGCATCACCCATGCATAGTTCAGGGATTATTTTTTTTTCTTTGTTTAAATACAAGTTCTTCAAGCGTTCTGTTTACTGCAACTATTAAGCCAGAAAGGTGGTTTCCTACTGTGTTCAAACACTTGGGTGCACCCTATATAATTCAAAAGCCTGGTTTAGCAACCAATTTCCACCGCACTTAGCTGCATTCATTGAGTTAGGGTGGAAGCAGAAAAATAACTTGAGAAAATAAAATTTTAGCTTCGCTTTTATGAGCTTGTATCACTCTTAGACAGCAGTGCCTCAGATGAACACTTTCTGTTTAAAAGCATTAACCTGTCTGAAAGGACAATACTGCGTTACTTAAACCAGCAGCAGGTTCAAGATGCAAGACCTGTCACAGGGGGCAGTGTGGTGGAATTGACTTTGGGAGTTCTCACTAGTAATTAATGTATCACAGCTGTTGAAAATTATACTCTCCCATTTATAATTGCTGTATGCATGGTACTAAGTTATCTGACAAACTCCACAGGAAGGCTACAGAATTGCTGAGTACATTTTTGGATGCTTGGGGATAATGCATCAGTAAACATGCTCTAATACAATCTGGTACCTGAGTACTGATGGGTAAAACAGTAGCCTGAGGGATTACATAAAAGATACAGCATCTTCTGCTTTTTTACACAGCTCTGTTCACTTTCTCAAGATAGAAGTGAGCAGCAAGCATTACTGTTTCACACCTAACTGCAGGGACAGAGTCAGTGGTCTCCATGCAGTTCACAGGGAACCGCTATCACCGTTAATAAGCACCTATAAAAACCTGTCCAGCTTGATGACAGTTCTCTTACAAGTCACAAAAATGTCTGGTAATATGAGAACCAAACTAGCGTTCCTTCCTTTCTCTCTCCAGCCTTCCAGAAACGAGTAAAAGCCTTTATTGCCAGAAACCTTGCTGTGCCTATTCTAACAAACTCCAGGCTCCACAGCAAGACAGCTACCCACATTTTCAGAAACGCAGGAAATAGTAAAACGGTAGGCATGAGAGAAAAACCACTATTTGTCAAAAGAGATTGCTAGATAAGGTTAACAGCACTGCAAACATGCTTGAGGAGGGACGCACACCCACTCCACAGCATTTTGCGATCTAATTCGGTTACGTTCGCCTAAAACACAACACAAACCCCAGCACAACACACGCCCCCTACTTAATCAGATTCCCTAAGCAAAGTCAGCCCCAGCGAGCCATATGGTATTTTCCTCAGCAGTTACGATAAACTGACCTTGATACTAGGAAAACGCACGCTGCTTGTCTGAAGCATAAATTACAAGTGTGGAGCGGCAGGATGCTCCCGCGGAGAGGGGCCCGCGGCAGCACCAAGCCAGAAACCCCCGTGCTCGTAAGGAAGTTATTTAATAATAACAATAATAATGATAATGAAATAGCGATAAATGCACTGCAGTGACGGCGCTCGAATACTCACGCTGTCAGCAGAAAGCTACCAAGGTGTTCAGACATCCAGACGGCAATTAAAAGAAGCCTAATTTCGTGCCGCTGTCCCCACCTCCCCGGGCACACGGAGCCGCCACGGAGGAGCAGCCCGGCCCGGCCCGGCCCGGCCCGCCTGGCCCCGGAACGCCGTGCAGGGCGACGACCTCTGAGCCGCCCACGGCCGCGGGACCCGCCGCCCACCAGGCAGGGCGGGAGGGACCCACGGCGGGCCGAGACCCGAGCACCCCCCGACGGGGTGCTGCGGAGGGCGGCCCCGCAGCCGCGGCCCTGCCGCAAAGCCCCCTGCCCCACGGCGGTGCTGCGGGTGAGTCCCCATGCAAAGCCCCTGCCCCAGCCGGCAGGTAGCGGCGGCCGCACCCCTGGCCGTACTCACCTTCGGCCGAAGGCTGCAGCAAAACGCCAGGCGGGCAGCAACTTCCCCAGGCTCGGGGTACGGGCAGAGTCACCGGCGGCGGCTGCGCCCCGTCGCTCATGCAGGGAGGGGGCTGCGGCCCCCAGCCGGACACCTGCGCGAAGCCGTCGGGCAGAGGTGCCCCGCTCGGCACCGGCCGGCGCACGGCGAGAAGAGCCCGCTCTCGCTGTCTGCTGCTGCTGCTGCTGCCGCCTGCCCGCCGCCTCGCCTCGCCTAGCCTCCCCGCCCCGCCGGACGCGCCCCGGGTGCTGCTGCTGCTGCTGCGGTGCCGGTGCCGGCAGCTCCCGCCGCGCCCCCCCGCGCTCCGGCACCTGCCCGGGCACCGCGGCCAATCGGCGCGGAGGGGCGGGCGCGGGGCGGGCACGGGCGCGCCCCGGGGGGGTGGGGGGCTGTGCGCGCCCCCGCGGTCCCGCGAAGGGCGTGAGGAGCCGGGGCCGGCCCGGGCTGGGACCACCCCCCTGCGAGCGGCGGCAGCCGCGTTCCCGCAGCTCCGGCCTGTGCCTGGGGCCGCCTGGCGCTGTCACGGACGGCGGTGGCCGGGGAGGGAGCAGCGGCGGCCCCGCCGGCAGCAAGGCGGCAGCTGGGTGGGGAAGGCGGAGACACCCGTGGGTGCTGCCGTGGGTGCAGGCCCGGGGGTGGGGGGGTGTCTTCCGAAGGGTTAAAAAAAAAAGGCAAAAAAAAAAAAGGCAAAGAGAAGGTAAAACGCCATCCAGATGGATGCAGCACTCCGGGGAGTCATAGCGAAGGTACGGCCTGGTCAGTCGTTCACATCATCAGTGAGTCACCGCTGCAATTTGACTGTGCTCTTTTTTTTTTTTAATGTCCTGTATCACTGCAGATTGTGCTGTATCCGGTTCATTACTTTTCCCGCCGTGTTATTTTTCATCCCCGTTTCTGTCATGCTTGTTTAACTTCATTTTAAAATAGCTGCAGCTGTTCACGGCAAGGTACAGGTTTGTTTGATCGCAGCTGAAGTGCTTTGTCACGACAGATGTATTCAATAAATCTTGGCAGGTTTTCAAGGAAAATATTTTCTGGGAGACTATTTTTGTTTACATTAATTTCATGGTCTTACAAATACCTTGGTTTCTAAAACATTTACTTCTCTGCTGGCGGAGACTTGTCCGGGTTAGTAAAATGGGAGCCACTCTGGGAGGCAGACACCACACTCACTACAAAAGTGTCTGTAAAAAAACCCCCAAACAAAACAACTTTAGGAAGTGTTTTGTGTCAAATGCTGTTTTGTATTTCCCAAACACATCTATAGGTAGGTAAACACACGCCTGGGTATTTGCCACACGGAGGAAACTTGTTACTTCTCTAAATAAAAATGAGCAAAAGAACCAGTCATTTTCAACAGTAACGTTTTTCAAGAGCAACAGGACATGGCAACAACCCTGGAGCTAACAGGAAAGGTCACTCGTTGCCTGTATTTGAAGGGTTATCAGTAACACACACTGAGCATTTTTAATAACAGAAAAAATTATCTGGATAGAAATTCCTGTCCAGTCTTACACTTCTAGCTGAATGCCTGAAAAAGGAACATGTTTTAAGATCAGCCATCAATACCAATTAGCTATAATGTTTATGATTACACAACTGTGAGATCAAACGGGTAAAACCATGCTAATAAGCTAGTATTTAAGTTGAGTTCGAGTAATGTTTTGCCTCAACATTGTGCAATCGGATACATGGGCGTTTCTACCTTGCTCTGTAATATTTCACGTTCTTCACTGGAGACAGACAGCTGGACCTGAGGCTCTTTTGTTCCACACCTCAGCAGTAACCAGCAGGTTTTTACTCTGCAACAGTTACTCCACAAGGAAGGTATTAACTCATGGCACACTTGAACCAGCCACTAACAACTGACAACTAAGAGAGAACAGAAGAACAACACACTACATGTTGTAGCAGCCTTATTGGTAGTATGCTGGGCTTCTCTGTCTGCATCCCGTTTCTACCTGTTTGATTTCCTATTTGTCTTCACCTACTGGTTTTGATGTCTTGCTTCAAAGGAAATCAACTTCTCTTTGCATCTATCGCAGGTATTTTCATATCGATGCCATTCACAGTAAAAAAACCCAACACAACAAACCCTGGCTAAAATATGTTTTTCATCCCAGTAGGCAAAATCATAAGGCACAGATGGGTGAAACTAAGATGTGCCAGGTTTTTCCTGGGATCACATAAGACACAGCCATTGAGTAATTAAAACAAGTATCTAAATAAGGATGCAGAATTAAAAGAAGTCTTGAGAAAAGCTTGCAGCCAAAGATGAGACAAAAAGGGCATGACCCCCTTCTAACCCAGCAGTGGGTGACTGCAAAGAGAAGCAAGGCACAGAGGGATACTGGGAAAAGTGAGGTGGGCATCAGGGAGAGGGAAATGCCCTGTATATTTATCTCATTTCCTACAGCTCTGAAATTGCCAGGCCTCCTTACGTCCACAAGAGAGTTAGGTTAAACTGCAGTCCATGCAATCTTTCAATGACAATAATCTCAGTATGGAGAGAACAAAGAAAGTATTCAGACCCCCAGTATGCATCTGTAGTTTAGTAACCATTCCACCACATAGTGCTAAATAAGATGCAGCATGGAAAAAAAAATTGTAAAAAATAGATAGCGGATCTAGTAATAGCAGAGTGCAGGACAAGAAAATAGGTATTTTCTTGGTGCTGAGCTTCTCTTGTCACAACACAGCCTTTTCCCTGTGTAGACTGAAATAAGCAGGCAGGTTTTGCTTGGAAAGCTCAGCACTAAATCCAGCGGTGTCTTAAGCTACCAGTGGCTACAGGGTTGCTGTGGACGATGGGTGAACTCCTGAGCCTGTCTCCAAGCTGTGATGGGTGACCAGCTGGCCACACTTGTGTGAGGAGGACAAAGTAAGCTGAGGGCCAGGGCTCAGGGAAGGCTGCTGTAGCTCAGCAGTGGCCAACCCAGGTAGGGTGTCCCACCCTGTGATGACCTTCTGTCTACCCTCAGCATCCACAGAGTGGGGCTTGTGGCCATAAAGAAGAGCTTAGGAGTGCAGTTCCTATGATCAGGAGTTTTGGCCGTCTGCCACACTGCATGCAATTGTTGCAAGACCTTCAAACAAATGTGTTTCAGTGGAAATAGAATTTGCACTGCTTTGGCATCCCTCAGAGGATTTACAGTGGGATGCAGAGAGAGGGTGTTAGCCAATGCACTGTGTCGTGGCTTGGGCCTAACCCGACCACAGAGAATCAGCCACATGGTCCCTCACTCACCTGCCTGCCCCCTCTCATGCACATACACACTGTGGGATGGGGAGGACAAAGGTCATGTAGAAGCTCATGGGTTGAGAAAAAGGGCAAGGAGAGTTTGCTCCCTGATTATGGTCCCAGACAAAACAGACTCAACTTGGGGAAAAAAATACTAAATCAATTTACCACTAATCAAATGCATGCAAGACACAGAGAACACACAGGGAGGTGCTTACCTGTGTTACCCCCACCCATCGCTTCTTCCAGGGCCCAAATCACTTTGTTCCCAATTTCTCTTCCTCCTTTCCTGCAGCAGCACAGGGGGACAGGGGATGGGGTTTAGAGTCAGTTCACGGGGTGGTAGTTCCTGCCTCTTCCTCCTCAGGGAGAAAGATTCCTCACAGTCCTCTCCTCTTTCCCCACAGGGTCTCTCCTATGGGAGAGAGTCCTTTATGAAACTCTGTGACTTGAGTCCTTCCCACAAGGTACAGTCCCTCAGGAGCAAGCTGCTCCAGTGTGTGCTTCCCACAGAGTCATGGGCTGTTTCAGGAACAGTCACCTCCTCTGATGAGGGGTCCTCCATCACTGCAGATCCACGTCCATGGGCTACAGGTCCACATATGCCCCTCCTGGTGCTTTCAGGGGATTCTCCATCATGTTGCTCCATGAATGCAGGGGGACACCATGGGCTGCAAGGAAACTTCTTGGGCACCCTCTTCCCCACAAACCGTAGGATCTCCACTTCAGCGCTGCTCTCTCCTCTTCAGCATTGCTTTTCTACTTTTCTTTCTCTGGTCTCAGGTCTTATATCAGTTCATACATTAATCACAGAGGCACATCTATTGTCTCTCCAATGGCTCGGCCTTGGCCACCTGAGCCTGGGGACCTTTTAGTAGCTTCTTACAGAAGCCACCCCTGGGGCCCCTCCCCAAGTACCAAAACCATGCCAGAACCAAACCAGCACACTGTCACACTGGATTGCATAAAAGGCTTTGTTGACAATTTCAGACCATTCCAAGGGGACTTTGTGAAGTCTGCATTCCGAGAGTCCCAACCTTCTCAACAAAGGTGGGCTTTTTAGGAAGGAAATTGGACATGCAAATGTAGACAGTACATGCTGGCAAGATAGAAATCACTCTGGTAGCCACAGGGAGCAAATAGGAATTTAATCCAGCCTATTGCTATCTCAGGGCAGAAAATAAAGACAGCCATAAGTAATTAAGTGTCTCTTTCTTTCAACAGATTAAGACCTCAGAGTATTTCCACAAAGTGTAGTGAACAATAATTTGATGTTAGTAACTTGGAAGTCATTGTCGCCTTTTACCTTATGGTCTCAAAGAATTTAATAAACACAAATTATTTTATAAAGCATATATGCAAAGTATGGAGTATTCTGATACTCCAGTTAAACCAGTTAAGTCATTATAGCCCATAAGCAAAAAAGAAAGAAGTGAATGAGCTGAGATGAATGAACAGACCTTTAAAATTATTAAATATGTACAGTGTACAATGTGATACAGCATTTTGCCATGACTTTTCTTCAGATATTTCAACAATTGAGTTCCCTGCCCTGCGAGATGCACGGGTGTAAGGAAGACCTGTGACAAACATTGAGGATGAAAAGAGAAAATGGAAAGCTGAGAGAAGAGAGCATTAGGATAATATATGTTAGTAAAGAAGACAGCTTGAAGAAGTTTTGGTATTTAACTTGCAGCAGAACTTAAACAAGCTAATGCTTTGGAAAGAAACAAACATTCAAAGAAACATTTCCATCCCAAGTCTCTCAACTGGGATGGAAAAAACAGCTGGAAAACCATAACTGATTCAGTAAAATTTATTTGTTGCAGTTGGTGGTTGTATGCCAGGAGGGGCTGTGTGTCTTTGTGTGTGTGTGTGTTTGAGGATTTTTCGTTATGTTGGTTTTCTTGTTGTGTTTTTTTTGTGTTTTGTTTTGTTGTGGGTTTTCTTGGGGTTTTTTTGTGGTCAGTTAAAAGGTAACAGCAGAAACATGATCAAGTAAAGAGATGACAGAGCAAAATAAAATAATGCTGTGCCAAGAGCTACCCCTGGTTATTGGGAAAAATAATCAGAATGGGAAAAAAAAAAAAAAAGTTTCAGAAGCAAATGTGATGCTGACCATACTGCTTTTACTGCAGCTTTCCTCATTCATACAGGGTGCACACATGCAAACTTGAAGGTATCCGCAGAAGATGTTACATGCCAAGAAATGATGGCCCTTTTGCTGCTCTTCCCTTATGTCTGTCACCGAATGCATACTGGTTAAGACAAGATTCAATTCCTACACTTCTGCAAGTAAAAAGAAAATTCTTAAAAACATGTGGCAATTTTTTCAGTTTCCCTGAAGGATGAACTTTATCTTGTGACAGCAGCTGAAATATACAAGGCAATGTCCTTCATCCCCATAATTCTTTTGTCTTCACTTAGCCCCACCCTTCATGCAATAACTCCCTCTTGCTCATCAATCTAAGGACAAACAGAAGCAGGAGGGAAGGGTTTCTTCAGAGCTTCATTAATGTCCTGTGTGAAGTGGCACTGAGGGCATGACAGCATCTTGTATGATTCAGCACTGCTCTGTTACTTACCAATTAAAAAAAATGAGAAAAAGCTGTGTGCTGCTCAGGGGAGGAACGAAAAAAACACCTGTAACTCTCCAGCTGAACAGGAAAATGCTCATGTTAAGTCAGCTTAAACTTCACAGATTCAAGCGCTGAACAAACAGGAGTGAGTATTGGTTTAGCTCTTGTTCCCAGTAGTATTTTCTTTCAGCCTCATTTGGTTTCTTTGTATCAGAATCAACAGATGGCTGTGAAATTTTGGGCTTAAACCAAACCCAGCTAAATGCACTTCGCCTGCACTTGCTTTTAGAGTTTCTCTCCGTTTTACTGATTGAATTATCTAGGACAGTCAAGAATTGTTCGTTTGCTTTTAAACATACATTTTACTTAACACCTCTGATGCTTAGAACCAGACTACAGTCAAGTAGGCTTTTAATAGATCTATTAAATGTCTTTTTTAATTCAGATGTATTGAGCTTTTTCATTATTTGAAATTATTAAAAATGAAATTTTAGAAGCTGTCATCAACCCAACTGCCTTGAGCTTAAGCTGACAAGTGAAGGTGGTGGTGGTAAGAGCTTTTCCCCCCTTAGTATATTTCTGCACAGACAAACTATACTTGGATGCAGATAGTATACGTTCTGTAATTATCTGCTTCTATTTTACAAGAAAATCACAGCAATAACATAGCAAATCCTCATGAACAGCATTCCAGATCCTAGGCAGTGCAAAAGAGTGAAGTCCTTTAAGGAAGATTAGTCAAAATTTAAATGGTTTATATTAACTTCTTATATTTTATATATATTTTTATATACCCTGAATAAAGATTTTTCAATAATTATTTTTTTGAAAGAATCCCTAATCCTGGCAGGAATTTCTACATGAAAATGGGGTCAACAAAACCAGCTGAGCAGAGTTTTCCAGCCTTTTAATTGGAGGATTTAACCAGTTTTGAGCTGCAGAGAAAACATGGACTTGCTTACTTTTTTCCCTTTCCATTAGACCATTGCAGGGAAAAAGGTACATTTTCATCCACATAGTGTTTACAGATTTACAAAACTTACATGCAGCCATCTTAGATATAAGGCCCTACTGTGATATTAATCTGTTTGGAACCAGTATCATCTGCTGTAGCAGTAACAGATATTCTGACAAACTTGTCTCCGCAGTGTATCTAGCAGAGATGGACATTAAAATAAAAAACATTGAGCAAAAGTTATTTCCATTATGACTCTTTGGTCAAGGTAGCTTCTTTGCTGCCAAACACAAAACTTAGGGGCAAACACAAAGCAGCAATAGTTATGGCAATTAAAAGGTTGCCTGCCAGCACCTCTTTGCAGAAAAGAACTGAGTCAAAGTATTATGAAAGTAGATGTGTCAGATCCTGGCACATCTAATCACGTCATTGTTTGACATATTCTTGCACAACCTCTCACATGCCTTAATTATGCTCAGAACACTTTGAACCGTGCTCTGTACAAGCCCATAGAAAATACATTGTGCTTGTTTCAAAGAGCTTACCCCATGAATGCTCTAATTCCTCTCCCTGGATTTCCTATAATCAGTTTGTTTCTTGGTGTTTTTTTGCACACAAAGTAAAATTCTTCTTATTTAACTTACCCCTAAAAGAGCATGGGACATGCTGGAGCAGGATTATATCTGTCACAAGCTGCGGAAATAACTGGTTTTATGCAAGTCAAATCCTCCAGGGATTGTCCCAGATTCACACAAGTCTCTTTTTTGTATACCTGCCTTGGGACCTCACATTAGCCATTTTACTTTTCCATCAGGAGTTAAAGGTGTTGTGTCTGACAGAACCATGTCACTTATCTCACCTTGGCTCGTCCTCGCTGAGGGCCACAGGCACTGCATGGATGCACCCTTCCACAAGACCAGCATCAGCCCTGCAAGGTCTGTTCCTCACCTGCTCTCTGACAAAATTAACAATATCTAAACTTCAGAAGTTTCTCATTTGTATAATTCTTATGAGAACTACCTTTCCAGCTTGGAAACTGGAGTACATCAGCCCTCCAGAGGACCTGGGACCAGATGACATACACCCTCTTTCTCTTTTACACACCTCTCTGAAACTCTCTGCTCTCAGGCTAACAGGGTGTGTCACTCCAGACAAATATTTATGTATGAAGCTGCATTTCCCTATGTGAGTTCCTGGTGAATGTATATAATACAGCCACCACAACTTTAAAACCTAAAATACCCACATCTATTAAGAATTTAAGGAGAGAGACTAGTCTGAAATTGCATGACTCAAACTGTTCATTTTCCTATGGGTGCCAATTATTGTTCTCCTCAGTGGCATCTCCACTGTAGGCCAAGGGGCAACAGAGAAAGCTGAGCAAATAGTGCACATAAGATATCTGTGAATCATTAACAAAATCCTCCAAACAATTATAGATGATTTTTACTGAAATAGGGTCTACCACAGAGAATGTTAGTCTTGTGCACAAGCAGTCTGTAGCACCAGGGACAGAAAGCTCTGCAGCCAAGTCTAATTAATCCAGTGGTCTTTCTGATAAAATGATCCTTTCTTCCCTGATGTCCACTTCAGAGGCCTTCAGTTATTTTCTTGCAGGGATTCTCAAGAGGGATTATTCTGACACTCTGGCTGTTTGCTGCTGAGAAAGTTCCATGACAGGAAAGTTGTACATGACCTTAATAGCAGGGCTCAGCAGGGCTGACAGGCTGGTTGCCCTCAAGGGCAAGTGTTGGACCCTACACCATAAAACAAATACAAAATTGCAGATTGACATTTATTTACATTTAAATACACTTAGGCATGAGCACGACCACAAGTGACCTTCCTGCGTGGGCGAGTTCTCCATGTGTTAGCACGTTCTCTATGACAAGTTGGCATTGTCTGAATCCTCCCTGTATGCAAGCTCACTTAGATTAGGCCTCCATTGACAGGTGCAATCAAGCTGTTACAGCCATCACTGCTCAATGGGTTGACTTCTGGAACAGCAGATAACCCATAGCTCTTACTGGAAACTTCAGCCATCCTTATTTCAGGGTTCCTGGTGCTGTCACTCTATGCACTCATACATGAAGACTGAAGCTGGAGAGGTCCTGCAGTAACATCTGAAACACAGCCCCACTCCTATTCCCAGATCTGGTGCAGAAAACTGAGGAACCCTCTCTCTTCTAATTTAACTGCCTTAGGTGATAATAATTAACTGTTCTTTTTCTTTGAAAGTGTTATGAAATGTAATCCTTGAAAAAACAAACCCACTATAAGCATATACTGCTGTGGTAGAAGAGAAGAGAAAGTAAGGTTTCCACAGCAACTGTTAGTGGTGACCCAATGTACATCATAAGTATTATGTGACTTCTAAACCATTCAATGGTCTATATTAAACAACATTAACAGGAATATATTCTGTTGCAGTTTTAATACTAAATCCCAGTTAATGTACTTGAGGTAAATAGCTTTACTGCAAGCTGTAATTCTGTCAAAAGAAAAATGCAAACAGAACAGCAAATAAATTGTCAGGCCGATACTGCTGTAAGACTTTAGCTTTTATATATGAGGTTAATTTGTTTCACTTGCAGCTATATTGCACTTTCTTTAATTCAATCTTACCTCTCCTAGATGCATAAATATATTTTTAAAAATCTCCATATTAAACACCAAGCAACTGAAAAGTGCTCTATCCTTGAAGACATTATCAAGGCTTTTCACTTAGTGGAAGGGGGTATTCTGCCAAAAAGGGAAGTGTGAAGGGATAAACTGAGGAGACTCAGGATCCCTATAGCCCCCAGATACAGTT
Source organism: Apus apus (assembly GCF_020740795.1). Taxonomy (NCBI): domain Eukaryota; kingdom Metazoa; phylum Chordata; class Aves; order Apodiformes; family Apodidae; genus Apus; species Apus apus. The sequence continues at coordinate 47,052,866 of NC_067283.1, forward strand.
TTATCTGTGAATACAAGATGGTAAGTATAAGAATGAATTCTTGAGAAGGTGCAAGACAGAAATACATACAATTTTATCAGATGCATGAATGATAAAAGTAAAATTCCTTCAGTCTGTTGATAAAGTCTAGTACAGGAGCAGAACATCTGCACCAGCTTCTCTGGTCAGCTCTAGTACCCAAACATCCTTTCCTACCTATAGGTAAAATGATAAAGGATCAGGTACACACACTTGTGGAAGCTGGTATCTCAAATCTAGGACAAAACTGGGGCTCAGGGAAGAGCAACAGAGAAATGACAAAGTATATTGGTGGACTGTGTTTGACTGTTACTAGAGGGATCCATTCTCCTAATCTCCCTTGAAGCATTCAGTACCCTAGACCATACAAAATATAAATACATGTTGCTGTCTTCAACTTTCCTTAGCATTTGGTATAATTTGCATTTTAAACAAATGCAATGAGACCCAGAGACTTTGCAGTGCATCCTACAGACACCATGGGAAGGAGATTAAGAACTCCACATTGGACATGTCAGTCACATCCTTTTCTACAAGGAAATGAGAAGAGACTGGGAGATGAGAACAATATCTGAATCTGTACCAAGAAGACTACATTTGAGACAGTGGCACCAGTAAGGCGAGTCTCAGATGAGCTAATTATTCTCTGGGTGTGAACACTTCAGTAGTTTTTTTCTTAACAACCCATTCCTTGTCTTGTAGTGTTTGAATGTGCAAATTATTCTACCTCTCCCTGCCTATAATGTATTAAATACTTTATGGATGAGACCACTAATTTAGAGGCAGAAATTAATTTTTCAGGAAATATGGACCAATTGCTTTCCCAATTTTTATCTTATCACAATAATTATTTTCCTTAAGTTTATTATTTTGAAGATTTTTAAAATTATGTCCTATGACATTATGCCTTATGCACTCATCCATAGGATTAAATTGCATGCGTGGCAGCAAGTACTTAATATGTGCAAATACTTTCTTTTGCCTGGTGGAATACTGCAGTGTAGATTTTGGCTAAAGACTATTAAACTCTTCTTCTCAAATTAAATGGTTCTTTTTTCCCCCCATTAGGACAGGAAAATATCTTATGTACCTACTATTTATTAGATGCTTAATAAATGGAATAATAAAGGATGTCAGAAAAGGAACCAGCAGCAAATGCAACAACTGTTCTTGCACTCTAACTACGGAAATAAATTGGATTTTTTTCCCCACGATAGATCTTAATGAAAACCACTAATCTATGTCTTTGGCCTGCTTTCTCCCTCTACTGGTCTGAAATAGAATCTTTCCTATAGGAAATTTCAAGATCTTCCATATGAAAATTTAACCTTTGTATTTGTAATGCAGCAAAGAAATCACAATGCCTCTAGTGCTCGTTCTTTGTGGTACCAATGAGTCATGTGCCACTGTCATTCATGGACAAGGACAATAGACATCTTCAATTACCTGGCCATATTTATGCTCTTTCTTCTTAAAATAGCTCCTCTCTGTAGGGACTAGAGCTTGAATTCTCATGTGATAACATGAAAGTTAATCACAAATCCATGACTAATTTGTCATCTTGAGCCTCATTTGAGTGGTGAGAGTGAGTTACTGTTTGAAGTTTTCTCTCTGTTAAGCAAAATGGAACACATGAATGGGAAAAGGTGGGGGACAATTACCTTTTTAAACAAATTTTAATGGCAAGAACATCACAAAGTATTTGAGGTTGGAGGTTTCTTACTCTTGAGAAACCAGCTTGGATGAAGGCTACATTCAAATGATGTTGCTCCTGTGTTCCTCCTCAGTCATATTTCTCTCTCCTTGGGCACACATATACTGAGCTAGCTTAAGGAACTGGTTTGGACAAAATCTGCCCTCCTGTGTACTTCTTGAAAAATTCAGTCAGCTTAACATGAGAGTGAGCCACAGCCTGATCAGAGTTCTGACATCTCCATGCTCTCCATTTTTCCATAATATAGCCTTATTTTGACTTGCCACATTTCCTACGCTTTCCTTCCAGAAGGAGCTCATCACTCTGTCTCTGGTTTGTCTTTACTCTGTGCCTGACAGGTGTCCTTGAATGTACAGTGCCAACACACAGGTGAGCATGCTGACACTGAAGCCTTTCTGTATGCTCTGCTGGATCAGGCAAATGTGTTTTCCCATAGGACACAGGGTAACAGGCCAATATGGATCATGCTCAGATCAACATACCCTGGAAATCCACCTTCCTGGTAATCCCTTCCTCTAACCTACAGAGGAAATACTAATTTTCAGCATGACTCATGGACAAGTTTTACCTTGCTGTTTGCCACTGCCTAAGGTTTGAGTTACAGGCTTTCTCCATCTACAGCAAGAAAACTAGATGATCTCCCTCAGAGCTAAACTCTCCAGAGGCAGCTGTGGGTGGCTGCACCCCAGCCAGCAGCCACTTTATGGCATTGGGATACTGAGTTTTGTATTTCTGGAGCAGAAATCTGCTGCATTTGTGCAAGCTGCAGACCACGGAGAGCAGAGCCACAGGGAAAGTTTCCCTGTGGGCACATCAGAGCTGTTTGCAAGAAGCGCACAGATTCATTTCTGCACTGCAGGTTGCTTTGCTTTTACTAGTGCAAACTCAGCAAACCTAGTTATTCAGGGTCTATAAAATTAATTGCTTCTCCCCACCCACCACAGCCTGGCAGTCTGAAACTTTGAGTGCCTACAAGAAAGAACAACAACAATCCTAAACAAACAAGCAAACAAAAAAACAACCCCAAAGTAAATATAAAATCCACAGCTTGCAAGCACCATTAGGCTTGATAGCAACGTGAAATGTTTGCTGAGAAGCTCAGAGAAAAGGAAAAGAAGAAGAGCAGATACTTGACAGTGTGTGAAAGTATATAACCTTGCTGTCAAAGGGAAAAAAAAAAGACTGTTAAGATAGAAGAAAGAAGCCAAGCTCAGTGTCAAGGATGGCTGAGCAAGTGTTTAAAGCTAATTACTATTTGGAAAGGTAGCCAGGAGTTGTGAGGCAAGAAAAAAACCCAATGAAAACAAAGAACAACAAACCCATGTCTCCAATAAAAGGAGGGACATAATCCAGAAGAAACCCACAAGCAGCAGAATTAGGTAGAGAGCAGATCTTAGCAGCAGTATTTCTCACACTTTGATTTGCAGGGCTTCCTGGCTTCTAAATACACATGAATAACCAAAGGCACAAAGGGTGCCTGTCTCCAGCTTAGACTCTGATCATACACCATTGACACTAAAGCACACATGACAGGGGCCAGCCCCTACCACCATGCTGAGCACACATGCCTGCACACCCCAGAGCACTGCAGCCACCCAGCCCCACCTCATCTTTCCCCAGTTCCAGGCAGTTCATGGTGCTCCAGCCTCAGGCACTGGAGGAAGCTGGCCAGGTCCACCACAGCATAGTGTGTCACCCTGTAGCTACAGCACTTGATGTACAGCAGGACCAGGGCATACCACACTCCTCCAGAAGAGCAAAGGCTGAGCACTAACGAGCTGGGAGATTTTATAGCCCAGGCCTTGCACTACTAAATGGAAGTTTCTCTTGCAGCATTAAAGAAAATTAATCACACCTGAAGGGCAGCCACCACACCCCCCCAGCCTCAGCTGGGCCACAACCTCACCTCCCAGCTCTATGGTAAAATGTACCTGTACTAAGGCTCTCTGGGTTGAGTTAAACAATCAATGTATGAGAGTTTATTTGAAAGCCATTACAAACCCCTGTGTTCTTTCACACTGATTGGTTGGATGAAGGCAGTGAGATGTCCTAACAAAATACCCAGGAGGTACAAAGAGACATTTGGGATCCTGTTCCCTCAAACACATTTGGTCCTGTTGTTATCCGTCTCTGCATAAATGGGTGGGCAAGAAAGCAAAAGGTGCAGGCTCTGCTTTCCCCTAAATCCCTCCAAATGGAGCAGTTTCTCAGAAGGGGAACGGATGTGGCCTGTCCTTGTGACAGGGTGGGAGAGGAGAGGATTGCAGTGGGTGCCAAATCCTACTTTATTCACCCAGTCAGGACAAGGTTTTGATTTTTCAGCAAGTGCCGGCTGTGTTAAAGCTGCTGGTTGTGCTCATGTGCTCCCTGTGGTGCTTAAAAGGAGCAACTGGACACTGTGTGTGCAGAGATTATGAGCAAAACCACCCCCTGCCATGGGTAAGTGTGCACACAGTGGGTCTGATCAGGAGCCAGCTGGGAGAGAAGAGGGAAAATGCCATCAGAGCTGGCTGTGCCCAGGGAAGGGACACGCTGTGACCAGGAAGGGATGCCCTGAAGGATCTGTGGGAGCAAGAGGAACAGCAAGCTGCTAAGCCAGGGAAGCAGGAATTGTGAGCACAGCTCAGACGGGTTCCAAAACACAGCCCTGGTGTGTGATAAGATGTACCCAGAGCCTCCTGCTTGTCTGCCATTTGCTCCTTATTTTTTCATTCAATTAAAGATGTTTAATCCCACCAGTTTCATAGACTCTTTGATTTTCAGTAGCTGTAAGGACCCATGTCCTCTCACCAACTTGTAATCATTGTTTTGTAGCTCACCCTGGACCACCTCCTGTTTGCACTGCACACCTCAGCCCTGGACTGCCAGCATCTTACTCAGATGTTATTCCCATTTAGCCATGGGTTTCAATGACATCTGCAGTGGTGTTAAACAGGCATTCATTCCTCCCCATGTCCTCAGGCTGCAGAGCAGGTGCTGGCCCAAAGCCACCCTTTGTGGGCCAAGCCCTCCACGCTTCACTGGGCTGGAGCCAACCCCATCCTCTCAGTGACTTCAGTGTATTTCTGCCTCCCTTCTCCCAGCTTTCTCCAGCCTGTCTAGCTCCTGGAAATTTCCCTAACACAATGCTGAATAGAACTGCAGTCTTAAATTAAAAAAAAAAAAAGCAAGCTGGGGGAGGAGGAAATAAAACTGATCCCATTTCTGAGCGTGGCTTAAAACTGTGTGCCACCAGACCCTGACAGTGCTCATGTCATGTCTGGTGTCTGCTTACTTCTTGAATTCCCTCTACAAGATACCCCAGCCAGAGGAAAATCAAAGTGATGAGCAATGCTGACAAATGCATGTTCTGAAGAGAACAGGGGCAAAGTCTTCCGTGAGGTTTTAAAAATAGATGTGCTGCAACGGGTACATAAAGGTAGACTAAGTGTTTCTTTTCCCCCACATGTGTCTTCTGTCAGCACTTCGAATGCTGGTAAGAGTCACCACGTGATTTACTGTATGCATTTAACTAGGATGGCAAAGTGCACTGTTAAGCATCTATCAAAATGTGAGGATTTCATAGTTTGTGATTATTATCTAATCCACTCCTCCAACATAGCAAACAAAAATAAACAAATAATACAAAAATACAGCTTTTGACTTAATCACACGGTTTCCTGACATATTTGCAGGAGAAAAATTAACACATCATCAGTTACTGCTGACGAATGTGATATATGACAGATTAAGACCTAGAAACACACTGGGGATGTGTTTGTGTTTGGTTGGGCATTTTCATCTTTCAACTCACCCTTCTAAGCTTCCTGGAAACTACTGGAATATAGACAATTCTAATATTATTTTTTTTCCCCTCCTTTTTTAAAATATTAAGAACAGTGCCCAGTATCACAAAGTCTTTAGCCAATCAGGCACACAGTTTACAACCAATTTATGTGTTTTGTCTGCAGTTTTCCTCAGGAGCAGCTTTAGTCGAGGCTATTGCGCAGTCTTGGCTTGGTTAAAAAAATCTGATTTGTCCAGACAGTTGCAATTCATTAACAGTTGCTCCTATTACCTCTAAAGGTTGCTGAAAAGAAATTATATACTTAGGCTGCCTACAAAAAAAAGGCATTCACAATTATAAGAAGATTATATCCAATCCAGTTTAATAAGTTTTTTTCAGGGGTTAGTAGAAGGCTGTACAAGGTCAATTAAATTTCTTATTAACATTAAGACAGAGGTAATTTTTGTGATAGGAATTCAATAGTATTATATTTAGGTACTTATTTTGCAGTGAAAATACATCAGTGGAAAATGAAATATACTCCAGTTACCAAGTAGTTTACTAATACATACTAAAAATGAGAACTACACCCAGAAAATTTACTTTAAAAATACATACTGGACAGAGTAATTCTTTGCAGTCTCCACTGGATTATATTATAAAGGGATTTTTATTTCATCACCTTAACACTGGGCTACAAAATAAGAGCTAGTTACTGAGAAACTCTAACCAGCACATGCATTGCAGAGACCACCAGCAATATTCTTCAGGGAACTTTGTTAGCCCTACAGCAGTTTACCCAGCCTGCCTGATGTTACCCTACCTGGGCACCACAACCAGCCCCAGAACTGTTTGGTTTTTTAATGTATCTCAGGTGTTTATATTACATTCCTGAAGTAGCAGACATAGCAGGCCTGATTCCTACCCATGGATAGGTGCAGGGTATCAGTGGAGTTATGACTTAACTAAGAGATGTCTTCTACTTTGATGCACCATGCAGTCACAGCAGTAACAGAAGTTTCCTCACATACCTCATATTAAAAATTAATCACTTTCTGGAGTAAGGGAGAGCAGCAGATAACATCTAGAAGAGGAAATTAATTATTCCTATTATTAACGCTCAGAAAAATTGGTATTTCTATAGAGCTTTGCAGCACATGTACAGAGACACTCAAAATGTGTCTGCACTAACTGTAATAGAAAGCATTCCACCCACCCCCAGCTACCAAAACTGAAAAGACAATTCCAACAAAATATTCACAGAAATGCAATTATGACCAGAAAAAAAATAAAAATAAAAATAAAAATAAAAATAAAAATAATTCATCTCCAAATGGTGATGAATCCACTCTGATGTAATAGGGTAGGGATTCCTTTCAACTCTGGAAACTTACACATCAGCTGCAACCCAGTCTTATGCTATTAACAGGACAAACACTTGACATTATTTTTGCTCTGAACCATTCACTATCCAGAAGAAACAGCAGCACTGCACACCACAAGCCAGTACCATAATGAATCCGGAAAAGGAAGTAGTTACGCAATGTCTGGCCGAAGTCAGGACTATTTATTTCTTTTACATAAGCATTAAGAACAGAGATCCTTTCTAGCAGCAATTCTTAGCCAAAATGACTTCAACATCATGTTTTTATAAACTTCTTGTTACTTACATTTTAATAACCAAATATTACTGAACATACTTTCCCTAAAATTGTTACAATAAATTCCCAGTTTAATCTATTACGCAGTTTATTTTTGCTGCAGGAACATATGTCCCTTTTATCTCTCTCCCAAGTCACACCTTTATAAATTTCCCTTTCCCTTCTTAACTCCTTTGGAGAAGCTTAACCACCCACGGGTTGTATTTTTCCTGCAGGAGCACCGTTCTGCTGCTTGTTCAGTTGTGATCAGTTCGATGTAAGCAGAGACCTTTTTCTGATGAGGAGATTTTCAGTCCCCCCAAAACTAAGCCTGCAGTGCAGGGTACAGTGTCTCCCACCCCACTATTGCCTCCACCATTCCCCTCTGTTCCTCTTAAGAGAGGATGCCTTTTGTGCCAAGGCATCAAGTGGATGGGTTTGCAGTTTTCCCCCACAGAAGTCACCTTCTGGCTTCTCCATCAGAGAGCCCTTTGATCCCAAAGCAGGACCTGCCTCTAACCTACTCTTTCTATTCCTGTAGAGGAGTCAAGCATTTTACAGTATTTCAGTTTCTCAGCTAATATGTCCCAAGGCGTGATCACAGGACAGCCAGGCAAAGAACCTCTCCTCCAGGGCCTCCACCTCTGCATTTTTCCTGGAGCAATGGTTGCAATGATGCACTGGCAAAGTTCCTCATGAAGATGTTATCTTACTGCAAGGGTACATGAGACTAAGCATGTTCTTGGTGAAGCAATCTGTCAGTCTTAAACAGTCTAAATTAACATGCCCTCTCTGAACCACAGACACACACAAAGAAAAGAAGTGAGAAAAAGAACAGCCTTGTGCCAAGGCTTCAGGGGGCAGGGAGCATCTTTATTGCAGAGGATTCCTCCAGGCACACAGAAACCTCTTTCAAAATCAGCATGCTGCTACCACCCTAAGCACCTAGGAAGATGGGGATATAATGAAGGAGAGTACTTCCTCTGGGGTATCAGAAGGCATTTTCTCAGCCTCTTGCTCTCTGCTTTTGCTTTTCCTTTTCCTCAAGAGGAGATGAACGAGGAGAGCAGAGGCTTGGGAGACAGAAGGCACTTCCTGCTCAGCTGGTATTCCCAAACACATGGTTATTTTCCCTGGCATTGGGAAAAATGCCGCTATTGCTAGATGGGCCAATATTAAAGTTTACACAGGATACTGTGGTTATTGATGGTCATTTAACCTTTCTGTATACCCAAAATTACCTGTTCTTTTATTGAAAGGATGCTCTAATCCAATAAGCCTTTCCTGTGTGTCTAATGGTCATTAAAAGTGCTTTGCTCTGCCCTACGTGGAGCAGAGACAGTGCACAGGCAGCAGCAGTGAGAGCTTGCTCATCCTGCCTGGCCACCTGCCTGCCTCCATGGGAATGCCTCTGGCTTCAATAGGGGTATTTCAGCTCCAGTGTCCATCTAATAGTTGCAGACAAAACCAAAGGTGAAGTTGAGGGTTTACTCCCACCTGTCAAATCTCTCTTTCATACGTCAGACTCAGATTTTAGTTTGCATGATATGAGGTCATTCTTCAGAGCTCTTGGGGACTTGGGGGCTTTGCAAGACCCACAGACTTCTGATTTTGTTTACATGTGCCTTTTGTGGAGATTATGTGATTGCTGACCATGCAGCTTATCTGCAAATGCCTGTGTTAAAAGCTCCTTTATGCCATGTTTCACATGTATGGCATTACAGATAGATAAGACATCCTAGGAAAAAGCCAGAGATAGGAGAAAGCAAGGTCATTATTATGTAGCCTTGAAGCAGACCTCAGAAATCCATCAGACTCTTACTGGCTCATGTGAATATGTGATTTTGCTTGTAACAGTTCTCCAATGACCAGGTAGGTAACTACTACCTACTTGCTTAGCATTGTAACATTATGTGAAGTAACACGTATTGGTCTTTTGATTTTATAACTGAGAGTGATAATACATAGTTTTTGTTTATTTAATGAACAGTCAATGACTGTAGAACAAAATGCAGCATTGGGAAGTGCAGGCACAGGATGGTATTGGAGGTCCTAGGGCTAACAGCTCATTAATGGTTCGTTGGTGGCCATCAGATAAATGCAACCTTAGGACGTGGATATAACCAGATCAGGGGATAATAAAGAGGGCAAAGAACAAGTCTCCAACATACATGAAAATCATTACAGACAGTAAGTTTGTATGTAAAATAGATATGCAGACCATTGAAAAAAGGAAAAGGTGGAGAGTGTGTCAGTGAACATAAAAAATTGACCTAACATAACCATCCTAAGGTGAGAAGGAAGAAATCATTACCAAGAATATATTCCTTCAGACTAAGGACCTGGCATGCTGATATCTTGCCATACCTCTCCTCTCCAGATTGAAACTGTCAACACTGACATCCAGATGGGCAGTAGAAAGATGTACAGAACACCAGAAAGAGAAGCAGAAAACTGGCATGTATACAATTTTGACAAATCAATCTGAAACCTGAGAAAAGCAAACTGGGAACAATTACCTGGTTTTATGGATAGGGAAAACAGATGCACGAAGCATTTCAACACACTTGCTTGAATTTGCAGGGTAAAGCCAGCTGTAGTAGAATCAGGAAACTTTCTTTGCTCTTTTAAAAGTCAGCCTGGTTCTTTACATGCATCTTTTTGCACCTCAGCCAGCCAAAGTTTTGAATTCCCTCTGTTTATAATAGCTTAAATGTTTCAACCTTTCTTCCTCCAAACTTCTCCCATCAACCTGAATTCCATGAGAGAACAGTTATAGACTGAGATTTGGATGTGAGATGCTCTTTCTGTGCTGGCTCTTGTGGAAACCCCAAATCCAAACAGGCCATCTGCAAAGGAATTCAGATTTAGGTCAGACAACTGAGATAATTTTCATGTTACAGAGTGTTTAAGAATGTTCTCTTTACCTTGCTGCAAGGGAAACCAGTGTGCAAAGCAATGCCTAGGAGTCAAGTAAATGAAATATGAAGAAGCAGATAGAGCAAACAACATTCAGTATAGAAGCACTCCAACATGAAGCTTGTGAGGAAGCAGTCTTCTACACATTCCAGGAACTTGATGGGTGTCAGGTGAGCTGCAGTGTTGTTTTTCCAGCAAATGTCTGGGTAGTTATAGTCTCCCATAAGGATCAGGTTTTGTTGACCCAAAGCTTGCCTGAGCAACGTAAGTATCACTTTATTGGTCACATTTTCTTGGTTTGGGGGTTGGTAACAGTTGCCTGCTGTAAGGTCTCCCTTGGAGACAACCTCTCTGATTTTGACCCATAGGTATTCGTTCAGGCTACCACAATTACTATAGCTGACATCTATACATTCAAGGTTTTCTTTAACACAGTTTGACTCCTCCACCTCTTCACCCCTGCCTGTCTTTACAAAACAGACTATAAGCCATCTATCTAAGAGCTGGTGTGTCAACAATTACAGGAGCTTGACCCATACAAATCCATGGGTCCAGATGCCATCTGCCCCAGTGTGTTGAAACAGCTGGCTGATGTCGTTGCAAAGCTGCTCACCATAACCTTTGAGAAGTCGTGGAGTTTGGGAGATGTCCCTGAGGACTGGAGGAAGGCTAATGTCACCCCCATCTATAAGGGTCCAAAGGAAGACCCAGGTAATTATAGACCCATTAGACTCACTTCAGTCCCTGGGAAAGTCATGGAGCAAATCCTCCTGGTGACTGTCGCAAGTCAATTGAAGCACATGATTGAGAAAAGCCAACATGGATTTACCAGGGGCAAATCATACTTGACAAACCTGATCATGTTCTATGACAAAGTGACCCACTTGGTTGATGCAGAGTGAGCAGTTGATGTTATCTACCTATACTTCTCCAAGGCTTTTGATACAATCTCCCACAGTCTCCTGGAGAAACTGACTTGGTATGGCCTTGACAAGTGGTCTGTGCAGTGGGTGGGGAACTGGCCTAAAGGGTGATAGTAAACAGTTCCTCCGTAAACTGGCAACCGGTCACAAGTGCGGACCCCAGGGATTGATATTGGGTCCAATGCTGTTCAATATCTTCATAAGTGACCTGGGTGTTGGGATCAAGAGCACCCTGATGAAGTTTGCTGATGACACCAAGATGAATGGAGAGGCTGGCACTCCAGAAGGGAGGGCCACACTCCAGGATGACCTAGACAGGCTGAAAGAATGGGCAAACAGAAACGTTATGAAGTCCAATGGAGAGAAGTGCAAGGTCTTGCACCTGGGAATGCTCTTTTACTTCCATTCTCCACCCTACCTCCTCTTTAAAGTATTCCTCACTCCTGCAGATGGATCTACCCATGGAAAAAAAATAACTCCCCCACCCTTTTTTCTTCCATTTATTCATGTTTAGTGCAGTATTGAGAACTAAATCACAAATGCCACCCTGCTCTGCCCTCCTTGGCTTCTCACACCAGCAAGGTGGTTTGAGACACCCTTGGCAAAAAAGTGGCAGACAAACTTCTAGCCAAGTCTGGCAATCTCAGTGTGACTAAACATCAAGAAGCTTGAATGTTAATCCAGGTATTGGTAATCAACAAAGTATCTATCACAGATGTATCATAGAGCATGTACAACTTTTCTCATACAGCATCTTCTTCCAGTGAACACTTCTCATATCTGGATGTTGCACTGACTGTTCTTGTGAAAAAAAAAGTGGCTGCATATCAATATTAAGGCTTAAAAAAGCTAAGCAAAAGGGCTTGGGTAGAAAACGGAGTGTTTTGCAGTAGGTTTTTCCTGGGTTATGTTTCAAAACAGTTTTTACTTTAGGATAAATAGAAGCCATAATTTCCCGCTGTGGCAGGGTAGGTTTTCAAGAATGCTATGTTTGCTATTTTGAGCTCTTGAAAATGAAGCTGCTTCACTTAAGTCTTGTGATTTTTAGCAAAACTTGCAAAGTGTAAAACTTAATGCTAGTTTGAACTTCTCATGTAATATTTACTTCATAAAAAAGCAAAAGAACAGGTGGCCCTGGCCTGGCCAGAGCTCTGACAAGCTCAGGGTGCTGTCTGACTGTGGCTGCTATAAGATGCCTGAGGAACGTTACAAGAAGAGAACAAACATCTGGTGAGCCCCAGAGTTTAAGTCAGCTGTTTTAAAAGGATCAATAAGTTTTAAATATTTGTTTTACTAAAGGGTTATAATGAAGGGGGAGATATCAAACATGCTATTGTAACACAACAGAGGGTGCAGATTCATCACCTTGGATGAAATAACAATGTTACTTGGAAAAATAGCATATCTGAGTCTGATGTAACTAGCAAATGCTTTAAAATTAAGCCTAGGCTGGGGTTCAGATACAGTTATGACAGCTTTGTAGACTGCTTGCTAAAGAAATGTAAGATTACATGTGTTTCAAGCCAATCTAAAGCACCCTTTTTTACCAGCACCACTTTAGGATTAAAGAAAGCATCCTTCTGCTCCTCTAAGCAGGTATCTCCCCCAGTGTGCTATGGAGCCCCACTCAATGTGCCACCTCACAGGCTTGGAATGACAGGCGATGCAAAGTGGCAGAGATGCTAGCATGTTTTGCCTTGGATTTAATGTTTTATTTTCCTCCTGCTGACTCTTAGGTCCATAATGCTCTCATGTTCAATAGTTATGGATTTACAGCATGTTACAATAGATTAGAGAAACTAGTTCCATCTATAGAAAGCTTTCTTTCTGTAGCAGCTTCAAGAGAACTGCACGGTACCAGCAGGAAAAGGCTCCAGTGCAACAGGCTATAGTCCTTGTGAGGAGATCATGGTGTCCAAACCTCCCCTCTTTCTTCCCGGAGCTAATTCAGTGGGAGCAAAAAGAAAGTAGAAAGGAGCCCTATTTGGTCTGTACAAATATCCCCCATTCCCTATAATGTGCATCTCTACACATTCAGGGTATCCTGGCATTTATACAGGAGGAATGGATTTTGGTCTCTTAACAACATTTGCTGAAGAATGTTGCACTTTTGGTTTGCAATGGCAGAAAGAAGAATGAAACATTGTTTCACATTTCTAATTTCTGTGTTTTAATGGAAATGAGATATTACTTCAAATTCTAAAACTAGCTGTGGAAAACATGAAATTATATTCTTGTTCACTGAAATGTTCCAAATGAAATTTTCTACCTGGAAGCTTTGATGAAGGAATGATGAAATCACTGTTCACAGATAACCACACTGAGATCTCACATTAATATAAACTTACACACAGTGGCTGAGGATATTAAAATACTAAATAAGAGACAGAAAAAGGAAAGCCTTACAGTCTGGGAAGGAACAACACAGTAAAGACTGACCTGTTCACTTAATTCCTCTTTTCTAATTTATTCTAAAAATTCCTAGAATTTAAAAAGAACAAAAAGTCTTTATTCAAGGATGGGATAAAAAGCCAACACCTGTGCTGAAGCTGACTTTCCTCAGATGGGCAAACTCAGCATTTTGAAATGTTCAGTCTTCAAAGTTGGGTGTTTCCACTTCTTTTTCTATTATGGACTTAACCTATATTTCCCCACAGATTTGATACAGGTATTTATTAATGAATGCTTATAAAACCTTGAAAGAATCCTTGGACAAAGTCTTTAAAGTAAAAACTGACCCCAGATAATTGCTATAACAGTCTTCAGAAACAGGAAATTATTTTTTAGAAAAGAAAATTTCACTGGATTTATGTAAAATATCACCATTTGTTCCAACCTGAATTTCCACACTGCATAATAAATTATGTTCTTGGGACAGGCTGATAAATATATGCCAGCTTAGATAACATTTTAATATGGAAAAAAATAAACACCAGAAACATGCTTTATTTGCTTAATCATCTATATTATATTTAGAATTTGTATTTTACCTGTGTAAGGAATTTTTAGATTTTCCTGACCCCACCAAGATCTGACCACCTTTAATAATGACACAATGCTTTAAGAAAAAAATATTCTCAGTCCTTTTAGCCATCAGTTAACTCAGAGTGGATGGCTGACCCTGTAAACTTTGGATTGCTTTTCACACAGCATAAGAAGTGGGAAATTGTGAGGCTTTCCCTGGCCCTGAAAGGGCTATTTCCACTCCAGATAGTTCCCTAATGATCCATGAACATAAATCAACTGGGATGCATAGCAATACTGCTGAAGAGCAGATATTTTTCTTATGACTTGGCAAGGCTGGTTTAAACACCAGATGGATCAAAAAATAATAATAACTGGAAGAAAAGCAGTATCTTCTTCCACTTGTTCCCCACAATCTTTTTTCTGTCTCACACACACCTACACTTTTCCCGACACACGCTGAATGCTGCTCTTGGTAGGGCTCTGGAGCACCAAGTGTTTCCTGTGAAATGTACCCAGTCATTTGCTCTGTCATGATCATTCCTTCACCGGCTCCAGTTAAGAGAGGGTGGTTTTATTTAGATAGGTTACTTGGAGCCACTGACCTCTCCAGTATGTGTTTAAGTGTTGCTGGTACAACACATCGGATGGGCTTCCAACCCGTGGTGGGGACCCTTACAATATTGGGAACATGGATTGGCTCTGCTGTGCCCCTTCTCCCTGTTCCTACATCCACTTTCCAGCTCTTCCAGAAAAGTCTCACTCGCTTGAGCCTGGAGGGGCAAAGCTACTCTGATTGTGTCTGTCTTAAATAGAAAATCCTCTTCCAACCTGTCTATTTTTATAAATGTCACATTTTCTGTATGGCTGACCTTTTCCTTTCCCGAGTTTTCTATCTGACTTGACATGGGGAGAAATTAAGCCCAGGATTTGGAGAGTGGCAATGCAGTAGCTGTGGGAGGACATATGCTGTGGAAACTCAGCCCAACCACTCTTTTTGGGCTCCTGATTATAGGACTGGATGGCAAGTAGGGCTGGCAGAACAACATGAGTGGATGGCACAAACAAAGGCTGAGAGAAACCGGTGCAAACTGGCACAATAAACTGTTAAGTATCCTTTACAAAAGCTCATAGATCAGCTTAATGGAAAATCTCTGCAAGCATCTACAGGCTCAAGGGTCACTTGAATGTTTCCCACTAGGATTTAAACTGATGGAGCTGGTGGAAGCCTGTGGATCACTGTACAGAGAGCTCATTCCAGCTACATTTCCCAAGAGTCCTCTAGCATCACCTTGACCAAAAGAGAGCATCTTTGCACAGTACTGGTGTAAAGAAGCCACATTCAATCTCAGCACGCATGCAGTGAACAGAGCTATACTGCAGACACTCAAAAGTCCTAACTGGACAAGCTCTATGGGGCACTAGAACAGCATGTAGTTGCATGGGTGGTGCTCATTTTGTGGACTAACCACATTGCTACCTGGCTAGTCTGTGTCCTGGCTGCCTTTCCAAGGCTATAAACGAGATGATTACAGGAAAATAGAAGTGTTACTGCCCTTTCAGTCCACTAAAGACCATTTCCCCTGCAGTTAAAGAGCAGAACTAGAGGACACTTTTTTACTGCTTAAGCCCAGAGATAATAAACATACAGGCTAGCCAATTCAATACCTTAAAGTGCTTTGTGTTTTTTAATTTAACACAAATGACCCTTAAGTTCCTCTTCATCCCCACTATGGGGACAATCAGCTCCCAGCATGGCATGAAGCATGCCTTTTCCCATGCTGTGTTAAAACAGTTAAAAAATCACCAGTGCTTAGGTGGTGATTTTGAACAATATCATACTGGTATTTCTCTTTAGGAACAAGATAAACACATTTTCTAGTGATTCCCAAAGAAACTTCAAGTAGTGAAGCTATTCCTTAGTGAGCACATCTGCTTATCAAGTAGCCCTGCAGCTTTTGTGCAGGAAATGGAGATACACAAAAAGTCTGTTTTTAATTGGGTCTGTGCAGTAAAGGTTGCAATGCTAGGATCCCCAACCATTCTTCCTACACTTTCAGGCTCCACCATCACACACTGAAAGATGCTCATGTTTCCACTTCCCTGTTGTAATTTTCAAAGATACAATCTTAATTTTGTTTTCCAAACCAGAGAGTATCTAGAGAATAGCAGCTTGTTTAACTTTCACAGTGGCCCACAGTGTGACAGATTAGAGAGGAATAAATATACCCAAAGGCATTTTTCTGAAAAGTCGATCTTGTAAGTTCACCAGATTCTGAGGTCTCTTTTCCCTAAGCTGCTGAAGGCGGTTGTATGTTGATTTCCAACACCCCTGGATGCACGCCCAAAGCCATGGGCCATTTGTATGCCAGCAGTTCTGCAAATCAAGTCTTTTACTTCCTTTGCTTTGATGCCTAGTGCCTGAAAACAAACAGCTTCTTTCTGGGAAGAACAGAGTGTTTTGTTGGACATAGAGCCGCACAGTATTTCCACTTCCATTTCAGGGAAACCCTCTCACATGCATCCAAGTTTCAGAGTTGGGTTTGATCCAGGTGGAATTTCCTATGGGTAAACCCACCCCACAGCTGCCACTCCCTTCCTTGGTGTTTAGGTACTTAGTTGTCTCCTCTATCTCTTTTCCTTTCCTTGGAGATGCTCAGCACTGCAACCAGCCACAAAGCTGCCAGAACATGGCTGCTCTTAGAGGTTAAAGGAGATAGAGACAAATGCCTTTTTCTTAAACTAAAAGGCAATTCCATCAAAAAAAGAGCTTTTCTAAAACAGCCACGTTTCTAAACAGTCACTCCAAACTAAAGGGAAAACCTCTGTCTACTTTGCGTGTGCGCGCTGCAACTAAGGAAGGCAAGGGCAGCCCTTGGCAGCCTTCACAGCCAGAGCAGCTGGCTCAGAGCCAGAACGCTGTGACCGGAGACAGCCCGGATGCTCCGGCTGTCCCGGGGCTCCTGCCCAGCAACTGCTGGGGCTGCCTCACTGCAGGAATGCAGAAGGCTCAGCTCTCCCACAGCCTGCAAAAAAACTGAGGAGTATTCGAGACACCTCCAAGACCAGCCCTCTTACCCACAACGTTACAGGAGTGACAGACCCTGCTCACTGGAATATTTGCAAACACTCTCCTTTAGGCTACACCAGAATACACAGGAATAACCTCTTGGTTTTGTATAAGGCTGAAACCAGGCAGTCATCAATATGACAACACACATTGCTATGAAGAGGTTTAAGATCATCCTAAATACACAGATTTCCAATTACAAGGTTTTCCTTTTTTCTCATTAAACAATTAGAAATTTCAACCATTCTGGCTAAAATTGTCAAGACAGCTTGCCTGCAGGAAAGTTGAGAAGGCTTCAGCTGAAATTTCTGATCTGTTCCTGACTGATGCTAGGGGGAAATATTTTGATTTGTCTGTTATACTAAAAGTTTTAGCATTTCTTGCTTTAGAGTAATGAAATGGTGAGAGGGGAGCTGTCCTCTCCTGTAAATTGTGCTGTCATTTTACTATGAAAATGGATAGACAATTTATTTTGCCATGATAAGCATTTTTGGTTGCTTACTCTTTCTGGAAAACTATAACTTAGACACATTTATATTAAAAAGGGGCATAGCAGAGAAAATGAGGACCTCGCAGAGGCACACAGAAGAAAGGCAGTAAAAACATATCCTTGCATGTGGTGCATTAGAAGACCTGATGCGCATCTTTTGGGATCCTCCCTGATTGTGCAATCCCATTTTATAATAAAATACAATGTCATGGAATTTACTAACACATTTGAGCAGAAGCATATATCCTGTAATTACATTTCAAACTCTGTGCATAGATTACTTTACCTTCCTGACAGCTCAGAGCTGTTCTCATTTTTTAATGCAAATGCTCTATGCTGCTGGCCAGTGACACATTCTCTTATCCTCTTTTTCTAAGAAAAGGAGGTATGAAACGGTCTTATCTCTATATGAGTTCCCACATAATTACTTTTAATCCAAAGGACAGTTTCAAACACATTTCAGGGAGGAAGAGATGCCTCAAAGCCTGTGAAAAATGTGCAGATGGGTAGAAGAGAGAGGGGCAGCAGAGCACATCCAGTGAAGGATCCTACATGTGGCCAACACAGCCCACTGTTCCAGAGACACCTGCACAACTCTTCCAAGACATTCAGGGGCAAATATAGGAGGCAAAGAACCCAAATCTGTAGGAAAACAGGGTTTCTTGTATCTGTAGCCAACAGAACAGCATAAATTGCTGTGGCGTAATCATCCTGCTGCTGTAAAATAAATTAATCAAAAGGGCATGCAAAGCTTTGTGAAGCCTTTGATTCTTACAGTTGTTTAAATCTAAGTGAGTCACTCCTGTTTTCCATAAGTTACGCATTTCAATACGTATGGTCTCATCCCTGGGCTTCAGTGAGAGCTGGCTACTCTTTAGCTAGCAGCCACAGACTACATATTTCTTTTTTATATTCTCTCTGGAGGTAGATGTCATCTCAGGAAAAAATATATATAGACCTTAGAGGACTGAAAACTGTCCAGCAGAAGTACAGCATTTGCAAAACTTACTAGCCAAAGGAGGAAAAAAAAACCCATAATAAGCTGATTTCCAAGTCCTTGCTTTATTTTCCCCTTTGAATGGTGGCAGTGAAAAATTCCTTTCTAGGAGAGGTAAGAGCTTGAGAAAATTAACAAGAAGTGAGAGGCAGCGTAAGAGGTACTGAAAATACTTCTGGTTTCCTCAACAATAAACAAAAACAAGGTAGAAAAGATGAAGTAAAGAGGTCTAGAATGGTGGCTTGCAGCCACCCAACAAAGACAGGACTGCTCTCTGTCATCCCAGCATGCACTTTCCTGTCCCTGCTATTTTGCTGTCACAGAACTTTCCTAAGACGCAAAAACATTCAAATGATTGAAGAAATAAATAAAAAAATATTGTTTTGGATTTGAGGTATGAACTATGTTGCAGATTATTCCGTATTAAGTACAGATTATTAATCTGTGCCATCCCAAATTATAGCATTTCTTTTGACAGACATGATTAATTTTTAAATACTTACTTAGATTAAATTGATACAAGGCATTTATCTTGCTCAAGTACTGGAACATTATTTTTTTGTATTTCTGGAGAGTAACAAGTGAATTTCTTTTGCTAGCTATTGACAACAATAAAAAAGTTGAAAATACTGAATTGATAAAACCACTCTCTGTTTTTTGTGTTTGTTTGGGGTTTTTTGGTTTGGTTTGGTTTACTTTCAATATTGCCCCTTCTGTTTATGCAGATCACAGAATCACACAATGTCAGGTTGAAAGGGACCTCAGGGATCATCTGGTCCAACCTTTCTAGTTAATACTATAGTTTATATGAGGTGGCTCAGCACCTGTCAAGCTGAGACTTAAAACTGTCCAGTGGGGAAATATACCACTCCCCCTGGGGGGCCTATTCCAATGTTTGATCGTCCTCGTGGTGAAAAATTTACCTGTTGTGTCCAATTTGAATCTCCCCAGGAGCAACTTTTGTCCATTAACCCCTTGTCTTTTCCATGTGACTCCTTGTAAACATGAAGTCTCCATCTTCCTGGTAGCCACCCTTTAAGTACTGGAACATGGTAATAAGGTCTCCCCAAAGCCTTCTTTTCTCAAGGCTGGACAAACCCAGTTTTCTCAGTCTCTCCTCATATGGCAGGTTCTCCAGTCCTCTGATCATCCCTGTGGCCCTTCTCTGGACCCTCTCCAGCCTGTTTGCATCCTTTTTGTAGAGCAGGGACCAAAACTGAACGCAATACTCCAGGTGTGGTCTGACAAGTGCCAGGCAGAGTGGAATGATGACTTCTTTATCTCTGCTGGTGATGCCCTTGTTGATCCAGCCCAGCATCCTGTTGGCTTTCTGCAGCTGCTGCAGCACATTGTTCACTCTTGTTGAGCCTGTTATCCACCAAGACCCCCAGGTCCCTTTCCACAGGGCTGTACTCCAGCCAGGTGGATCCCAGTCTGAACCTTACACTTCTCTCTGTTGAACTTCATAAGGTTCCTGCTAGCCCACTCCTCCAGCCTGTCTAGGTCATCATGGAGGGTGGCTCTCCCTCCTGGAGTGTTAGCCTCTCCACTCATCTTGGTGTTGTCAGCAAAATTCATCAAGGTACTCCTGATCCCAACATCCAGGTCACTTATGAAGATACTAAACAGCATTGGGCCCAATATCAGTCCCTGGGGGACTCCACTTGTGACCGGTTGCCAGTTCGAGGAGGAACTATTTACCATCATCTCTTGGTACAGTCTGTCAGCCAGTTCCCCAGCCACTGCACAGACCACTCGTCAAGGCCCTAATGAGTAAGTTTCTTCAGGACGAGGCTGTGAGGGACTGTTTCAAAAGCCCTGGAGAAGTTCAGGTAGACAATGTCCACTTTTTGCCCTGCATCAACCAAGCAGGTTACTTTGTGAATCAGGTTTGTCAAGCACATCTCTGTTAAAAATATATTTGTTTGCTTTTTTTCTACCATACCTGAAGTGGAAACAGCCTTAGGTAAATGTGAAGAATTCAGTAACAATCACAGAAAACTGGCATGTATTTAATCCCTTACATGTAGGAAGACTGGCAAAGCAGATGAGATAAAATTACACTGCAATTTTGTTATCTCAGCTGGTGAAGGGACTGTTGTCTATAGCTCAGGCAGTTCAGCAAGTGTTGCCTGCTCAGGTCACAGCATCATGGAATCCTGGGAGGTAGGAAGGATCCACCAGAGGCCATCCAGTCCAACCTCCTGCCCAAGGCAGGATCAATCATGCCATCATACCAGATGCCTCAGGGCTTTGGCTGGTGAGGTCCTCAAAGCTTCTGAGGATGGAGATGGGATGACCTCTCTGGACAAAATACTCCAACATCAGGGCAGCAATTTCTGCTGCTGCACATCTTGTGTCCATTGTGGGCAGCTCCTCCTCAGCCATTCCCTACCTAATCACCCATGAAGCAGGGAGGAGTCCTGCTTCTAACCCACAATTTCTTGGTAGCCCACCTTCAGTCTAGCAGCCAACAGCTTCTGAGGCCTGCCCTGGATATTGGCTAACGTGAGGCAGGAGTCAGTAACCCAGTCAGCTCCCTGCCACTCATAGCCACTTTGTTAGTGAGCACCAAAGATAGGTCTGCCCTCACAGAGAGAGATGTACCAGTTTTGCCCCAGGTAACTCAAATTCCAGGTCTGATGTTATTATGGGTGTTTTTAATTCTTCTTCATCTGTCTCTCACTTACTTGGAGGTGCTCACCCTAATTTCTCAGTTCATAATCAACAGAGACACCAAGTTTGAGTTCACAGTTAAATCCATCCTTGCTATGAATAAAAGTGCATCCAGGCAGTCTGGTGGGTGGGAAGGTGGGTCTTAACTGCATAAAATCTTCTCTGCCCCAGGTGATCTGGGGATGAGAGCTGGGCAAGGCCCTCCATGGAGTCTGTCTTCTCTCCTGAATCTGAGTCACAGTCTTTCCCTTGATACCCATAGAGTAGCAGAGCTTTGACAAGGCCGTACTCTGCAATCCTTGCCTACAAGAAAAGCCTCATGGGCTCATGAGAGATTTTGATGGCTGGTCTGTCAGGTCTCTCACACTCACTGAGTGTGAGAACCAGGGTTCCCTTCAACCCTTGCTATGACTCAGTTAACATCATATATTTACCCCATGCAGTGAGGCAAGCCCTTTGTCACCCTGCAGCCTGGCAAGATGGCAGCTGCCAGTCATCAGACAGAAGACAGACATTATCAAAGCCTTCCTACGTGCTTCACTAGGGAGCCAATTTCCACCTCTGCATCCATTACCTCAGAGCAGAAAAGTGACATCACTCCATGCCATGAAATACTCAGCTGAAGCAGAGCCTCTCTCTCAGTTCCCTACGTCTACTGAGGTGGTAGCTTAAATTAGAGAAACTGCAAAGTGCTTTTTCAGTATTAAACCAGTGTGCTGAATCAGAGCATGAAAGTCAGCCTCCCACAGCTCAGAAGTGGATACCTTACCTTTCAACATGCCCCTCTGTGGCCAAAACAGGTGTTGCTTGCTAATGAAGTCGCTGAGATTTAATGTAGTTTAATAACTATACACACACACACAATTTATCAGGATGAAAAAACAGTAAAAAAAAGTGTGATGACAGAAGAAAGAACTGTTATTTTTGAGACAACTATTTCTAGGGCCTCTGTTCTGGTTTGACTTTTCTCCCCTGACCCCCTAGAAAGACGAACTCCTTCACTAAATCACACCAGATACCTCAAATTAAATAATAAAAATATTAAACAACTCTAATCTCTTGTGCATTTTAAAATTCTTGGTCTTCATAAAAAGACCATCTGTTGCATTATGTTGTTTGGTTCCATTTAGATTTCAGCACCCTCTGGCCAGTTGGTTTTGTCCTGGGAGACAGAGGTCGGGACAGCACAGCTAGCTCAAAACCTTCCTATTCTCCCTTCTGGGAAATTTCCTCATTAGGAGAGCACGTAGGCATGAGAAAAAAGCCAGCCACCCCTGCTGGCTTTTCTTCCTGTGAAACCCAGAGATCTTTCTGTCGAATGAAAGAGAACACCAGGATATTTCTGACTGGTCTGTGAAGGTACATGAGCATGGCATCAACACTCACGGAAAGAATGACATGCTTAACTGCCAATGCTGACCATTCTTAATTCCAGAGCTGATGTAATCATCTGACCCAATGGTTTCAGGGCCGTATTAAATAACAAAGGTGACAGAAGGGCCCATCACTGCTTCCCTAAATAGCACAAATTGTTCTTACCTGTCACAGCAGATCAGGATGAAGGCTTTAGGCTTGCAAGATAGCCATGCAAGATCAAATGGGGATGAGGGTAGGGAAGATGTAACATATATTTAATCTCAGGCACTCTACTATGACAAGACCTTTAAAATTTGATTCTTAAAGTTACTTGAGGTGTTTTTACGCATGAAATGAGGGAGTAGACTTAAGATTCCTGTGACTCCATCACCTTGCCCAGAGTCCTACACCAGCCCCCCTGCACCCAGGGCAGCAGCCAGGCAATGATCACAGGACTGGCAGCTGTCCCCTCTCTGCTCCATCTTGGCTGGCAGGAAGGTCCCTGGAACTGGAGGTTGACAGAGTGGTCCCAGGGCACTGCTGACACCAGAGGTGACAGAAGGATACCATCATGGAAAGGCCATGGTTATGCATGTCCCTCCTTCCTCCTATCACTTCACCAGATGCCATCTCACCAGTGATGCTGAGGAAAAGGTGGAACCTGAAAAGGAATGTGCAAGCTAAAAATATTCAAGAATAAAATGGTGCAGGAAATGCTGTTTCCCTTATTGTTGCAATATTCAGGACACTGATGTAGTCTGTGCTTATGCTAAGCTCAGGGTTAGGGACATTTTCTCTTGCCTATCCAAGACTGCCTTGCCCAGGAGACACAGGGTCTGGACATCTCAGGTCTTCCTGTGCTGCTTGACAGTCCTTTTACAAACCACTTTTCTTCTCTAACTCCATCCAGAATATATGTGGGAAATTGTTCTTTTCTTCCCCACCTATGTTTGGAGGCAGTTAAAAAATAACAATAAAAATACTAATGTCATCGTTTGGAAAGCTGCTTCTGTGCCTACAAACAGTAACCTCAACAGATCACTGAACAGAAGCTTTGCAGCTTTTCTTCAAACAAAACAAATCGAAATCAAAGGCACTAGGGTCAGATCCTCAATGTGTCATATCTATGTAAATATTCAAACAAAATAATCAGCAGTACTGCTCTACTGCTCTGAGAGGCAAGGAGGAGTGGGATAGCTGTTGGCAGAGTGAAGGCAAGGAATCTAGAAACCTCACAACCAGATGCAGCAAACATTAAAGCACCATGAGGAGGATGGATTTGGTTTCTCCACTTCATGTTTCATTGAAAGTGACGTTTGTGCTTTCACGTTTTTGAGTAGTGGAGGCAAAGTCCACTCTGGGCTAAAGGTTAAAGGAACCAATAGCTGGAAAACTTCCTTGCTGAGAAACAGGGCTTCTGCGAGAGGTGCTGGGACTTCCCTAAACCCAGTGGGCTGGACAAGGTTAGGGCATGAAATTAAGGCCCTCTGAAGCCCCTTCTACTCGCAGTTTCCTTAGGACAACCTCAACGTGTAGCAAAGACACAGGGGAACTGAATGGCCACAGTTCAAATGCTTCGGGGAAATCTTGACACAGGGAGGGCTATCACAGCTTCCTCTCCATCTCAGCAAAACTTGCCTTTGGTTTTGCTCTTTAAGGAAAAGAAATGCAACACTTTCTCCTGTGCAAGCAAAGATAATATATACGAGTTTTCTGCAGTTATGGTTACCTGAGCAGAATATGGCTCTGGAAATCAGCCATGCTGACCTTGCCCTTTGGAGGTCACCTAAGAAGCCCATGCAGCCAAATCTTGCTGCTAGGGAGTGCTGCTAATCCTGCCATTTCTGAGCCCCACTACAGAATTAACTACATTGACCTGTGCGAAAACATGAAGTAATGCAATTCACCTCTGGAAACTCTATGGCAAATTTACACATTTTCCAAATTAAGTTACCATCATGTAGCATCTAGTTATTTATTTCCCTGATGGAAATTTTTCATTAGTATGGAGTGAAGCTATTAATATTTTAAAGGCAAAAGAACAAATGACCCAACTAATAGTTAATTAAATGATCTCCCCAGCTTTCCTTGAAAGATACTGCAAAAGTAATAAAATGAAAAAAAGCATTACAGGACCTGATTTAACATGATCCTTCAGGGCTAAGGAACATCATTGTCCTGCATACAGATACAGTTCACTCAGCCCTACAGGATTTCCTACCACATGAAGACATCAATATTTTCTGCAGAATTAAGCAGAGCAATTAAATATCTACTCTGCTGCTGCATAGAGGAAAAAGAGAGTTGGAAAGCTTCATTTCATAGGGATATCTAGCCCATCCCTAATCAGAGATCAGCTAGACTTACAGTATACCTTCTGTGAATGAATACTTCCCTCTGCAACAGCCCAGGTTCCTACAGGGGCATTGCCACACCTAGATTAAGTTTAAAACTCCTTTACAAATAGTTTTATCTCTTTGCAGAAATGTGAACTATTGAAGACCAAACTACTTCCCTTGACAATGATACATTAGGGAACAGCAACAACAAAACGTTTTAACAGAAGAAGAGCAACCAATGTACTCGCAGGCCATCTGAAGGAGCAGGTTTGCTTACTTTTGAGGTCCTGGGATTAAGTAAGTTGCTCTCCAGCCACAGTCAACTGGTGCCACCCAAGGACTTCAGAGGAATGCCAGTGCAGTCTCTGTGAACGCTTCAAGCTGAGATATACAGTGCCATGGGGAAGGTGTAATAAAGCAGAGAGAGAAAATGAGTAGATTCTCCAGAAACTCACTATCTTCTGCAACTAATATTGGTTTTTGAAAGCACACACACATGGTGTGCAAGAGAGGCAGAGACAGACATGCATAGATGTGTCACTATAAGCATGTGACCCAGAGCAAGACAATTCTAATTACTAGCTAATGGTTTTTGAACAGGCCGAGTGAACAGTCCCTTGTGCAGCAGTTTGTCAGTGGTGGGGTGCCCTGTGGACAGAGGCATCAGAAGAGAGCTTGGTCTGCTGGGTGTGATGCAGGTTGAATACAGATAACCTAGATGCATATGAAACTCAGAGAAAGAAACTAGCTATTTATGAGTAGTGACCCTTTCTACAGCATAAAGCATAAATGGACAGTTTAATAAAGTCTGATTGGTCAGTGACTGTACATATATTTAGAGACACTGAGAAAATTATAACACTTCAAAGCCAAAGCCCAGTCCCTCTAAAGACTTTATTTGATGCTCCCACCACTGGTGGGTACTGACATGATGGAACTTTTACCAACTTGTGTGTTTCGTGCTGAGGTTATTATATCTTCACACCTCATGGAGCAATTAAATTACTTTCCCAGAGCCACACAACTCATCTTTGTCAGAATTGAGAAGGGAAGCCAGGTGCTCTCACTGCCATCCCAGACTCCATGCTCAAATAGCTGGATTTTGTGTTTCACTCACTTTACTAGCTTCTGCTAGAAGAAATGTAAGAGCACTTCATCCTGCATTATATGCAGGAAAGGAAGCAGAAATTTGAATAGTTGCCATCTGCTGGAGTTGCTTTGATTTATTGCTTTTCAGCCTCAGCTGAAGATCAAACATGCTCTGGAGAGAAACGTTTCCTTAGGTTGTTGTCCTGAGCGTATCTCTGCTCAGTGCTGAACTAAGTTGCAAGGACACAAGCAGAAAACATTCCCTACCTTCACCAAAATAGTTTATACCTTTAATTCAGTAGTTGTAACCAACAACCAAAAAGGTATTGTTGCTTCCATCCACTGGTAGCAATTTTTCAGTAAACTAGCATCAAATCTGAAAGGGAATAAAACAATTATGCTTTGTAGTTCCCTGCCTGGCTTATTATATTTTCTCAGAAAGGAACTCTCTATTCATTAGAGGCACACCCCTATCCTTCTTCAAAAAGTCACACAGACAACAGTAATTTTGTGGCATTTCACCCCATCTGTCTACATTTTTAGAAATAAGTTTTGCACTTCATGTATTTTCATTTCCTATCCAAGTCCAATGCCATATAAATCTTCTGATAATTACTGCTACTGTTTCCTTCAGATTATCTAATTATTTTTCCATGTCTATCTAGCTGTCTCTTCATTTGTAGGTTTAATGTTGATTAAACACAAAGTACTATGCCACTGCTGATTTTATTTCAAAGAGGGATTTTCACACTAAGGTGAATAAAAAAACCAGCATGAATATCTATGCATAAAGCAATTTGCTTTTCCATTAATTTCTGTACTTCCTCAGCCCATTTGGTATTACTGGAGACCTTTGGTGTTTGAATTAATTGTGCTTCTTTACACCCCTACTCGTCTTTGGCTCAGATCCTAAGTACTGGCAATAGTTGAGAGGAGTAATTCATGGACCTAAAGTACAGTTTCTGGCAGAGTCCTACCCAGAAGGGTAATGTATGTCCTACCAAACAGGGAAAAGAACATTAGTAGTTGGATCAGGAAATACTAAAAAATTTTGCAGTTTATATGTATTCTCTGTCAATCTAGAATGAACAGAAAAAAAAAATAAATTGTAACTTCCAAAACAAATAAGAAGAGGTAGAAAGAATAATAATAAAGCTTACAAGAAGAATCTGTTAAAATTCCTGAAAAAAAACAAACAACAAAACAAACAAAACCACAAAAAAACCCCAAACAAAACAACAATAGGTTAATGCTTTGCCAGCTACTGTCCACAACCCCATTTTCTTTATTTCTTCAATCACATGAAAAAACCCAACATGTGGCTGTATATCATTTGTGAGCAAGATATGGCCAATGCTTTCACCAGCTTGAAACAGGCCAGAGTTCTCAGTCTTACAGCCTCTCTCAGGCTTTGGGAGAAAATAACAGTACCCTGCCTCTCTCAGCCTGGTCATTGCCTAAGGCCAAGGCTATCCAATATAACCATCCTAAAGGAAAGTGCCACATAACCCTAGTGCTGCAGGTGGATATTACAGAGAGAGAAAAGACTTCACCCCCACCTAAAAGTTCCTTAAATGTTTGTCTGGCAATTTTAATCCTTTAGAAGAGACTTTGGGTGAGTCTGGGCTCCCAAGCACTGCAGAGCTGCCCTCCCTGCATACAAGTCTGGCTGCTGGTGCCTGCCACTAGCCTCTCTCATCACTTCCTGAGCAGGGCTCCTCCATGCTCCTGCAAGCTGTGATTCCCCTACCTGCAGAAACAGGGTGAATAACCCAGGTGGCTCTTGTGTTAGTCTCCGGGACACCAATGAGGAGCGTGGCATGGGGAGTGCCAGCTCAGCCAGCCATGCCTTGAAGGGGAACCCATTTTTCCTTACATTGAACAACTTTACAGCAGTGGGACAAGCATGCAGAACATTGGTCCAACACTACTTCCCACCTGCATCATGGACACACTGAGGAGCACCACACCAGATGGTAATTTCTGTGAATGTTTACATCAACTTGGCAGCATTCAGTAGCTTCATCAGCCTTAAATTCCCAAGAGGAAATATGGCAGAGCTACAGGAAGGATGAGGATATCATGTGGGTGACCAGCAGTGTGCTGTCCATGTCTCACATGCACACAATAATTTAAAATCCTGAAAGAAATTCCAATCAAAGCATTAATTGTTGGTGTTTTAAACATTATAATTAAGTAATTGGTTTTCATCTTCTGTGATTTGGGAAAGTATTGTCACTTCAAATCTCTCATGTTTTGTGCCTGAGACTCCTAGTAGATGTGGATCTGGGATGTTAATGTTTACATTTGTATTCACTCTGCAAACAGCTAAAAGGTTCACCTCCTATGAATATTCAGTCTATAAAAATTCAGACAACATTTTTCACTTGCAGGCCAATAATTGCAGTAATGTATACATCAGAGGAGCTGAAACACACATAGTTGAGCAAATATCTATCTATCTATCTATCTATCTATCTATCTATCTATCTATCTATCTGTCTAGCTACTTGGACAATTTCTTTAACTGCAAATAAAAGTTCTGAAAAGTATCTTACTGCATTTAATCTAGTGTGAATTTCTATGACTGATAAAGGTGAAATACAGCAGGAGACAGTAGCCAGGAGATACACAAGCTATTAGGGACTTCACTTTCCACTGGAAAGGAGCCCAGAAATGCTATGTTTGTGCTTTAAATCTTACAAAAACATGGAAATTTGTAACTAGAGATTAAAACAATGGAAAAGTGGTGGCAAATCACAGACTAGAGTGCCTCTAACGTGTGGTTATGGGAAGCTGGTTGTACCATACAGGTCTTTGCACCAAGGAGCAGCTGTGTTTCCAAAATCTCTGTGGGCACTAACGGGAGCTTCATGCTAGCTTTGCTAATATTGCTGCTGTAAACATGTAATCAGCTTAACCTTTCCCCAAGTACCACTGTTTGTTCTCTCAGATTTTTAAGGTCAGTTCTAATGCTGCCTACAGTTAGGAAGTCCTGAACTTCTCCCACAGCTCAACTCTGGAGCTGAACCGTCAGTATAACTTTAGCTTGTGTAAGCAACCTGTGACTATCAGCAAAATGCATGAATCACACATCTTAAGATATCATCATTCACTCTAATTTGACAAGGTGCATTTTCCCCCAGCACAACAGGCTGTCCAAAGCTTTCTGGAGGTCACCAAGAGCAGTAAAAACTGGTGTCCCCTGGGTAGAGTAAAAGGTAGAAGTACATGCTGATAACGGAGCTGACAAAGCAGAAGCCAAATGCAATTAATATGCATCAGAAAAAGGTGTTTCTAGGAGATATAAGAAACTACTAATGCCATTCCACAAGCAATTGCTGCTGCTGCTTCATCTAGGATAGAGCTGACATACCTGGGTTCTTCAAAATGTCTAAGAGAATTCAAACCAAGTTGGAATAAAACCTATGAGGATGACAAGTGAAAATATTTGTATTGGGGATCTGAAAGATCTAGGCTAGACTGGCCTAGAAAAACAAAAGCTGGGGGAAAACATCCTATCTGCTTTTCAGATGGAGTTTGCTCAGCCAGAACAGCCTGGCGCAGCTCCCTGCCATACCAGGGGCATGATGCCTTCATCCCAGGGATTTCCTTGCAGTCCTGTACTTAAAGCATCATGGCTTTGGAGTGTCCATCTGAGGCAGTAACACAGTAACAGAAATAATTAACTCTTAAGAATAAGAAGGTGAATGCCAACACTGAGCCATCTTGAAAACGCTTCTCAGAAGCTCAATCTTCTTCACACAAAACTCAGAGATTCCAGGTATGATACCAAAGATGCTGGGCAGAAAGGACACCCCAGTTCCCCTCTGACTGCCTGTCTGGAGAGAAGCCCTAAGTACAAAAATAACAGAATTATTCAGATACAGAACGCAGCTCCACCAATACACTTTTTAAACATCAAAGGGCAATGTTACCAGCAGACCATGAGCAAGTTGCTGTGATTACAGAGCAGTTCTCTTGTGAAGCAACTGTCTTAAAAATAAAGAAATAAAAACAAATGGATGAGTTTGTTCCCTTTTTGCAAACCCTGTGGTGAATTCTAGCAGGACAGACGAAGAACAAACAAGAAAAGGCATGCTTCTTAATTAGCAGCTACAACACGAACCCCTTGTCTCCAAAGAGGCTGTAGCAGAGCATTAGGGTATGTTCTTTGATTGGCAGAGATACCCACAGACACCAACTATTTGGTCCTGATTCTGCCATGTGTGCTTGCAAACTGGCAATGTGCTGGTGGGATAGACCTACTCTGATGACATGCAGGAGGCTTTTCATGAGCTGGGAAGTGCTACCTGAAGCAGCTGGAACAGAAGACATAACTGGTATATCCCTCTAGACAAGATTTTTAGGGCTAGCGCAGATGGTATGAATTAATGTTCGCTGTTTCTGTGAGGGACTGCAATATATTGAGGGGACCAGCCCTCCTGAGCTAAACCAAGTGCTCTCTTCTCATGGCTCAGGATCAGCACTCTGATATATGGGAGTAATCCCAAGTGTTAAGTCTTTTTATATGAACATGCAAAGGAGGTGAGAAGAGAAAGAAATCTGTCACAGCTACTGATGAATACAAGAGGAAAAAAAGAGTCCCTTAGGAACTAGGGACAGAGCAACTATTTAGGTTTCCTTCCAATGACTAACTCCTCTTTGCAACTCTGAGCTCTGACTTTATAAAATGTCAGTGATAATAACTGTAGCTAGTTTTTCAACTGCTCTCAGATCCATTGTTTGAACAACTTTATGCTTATTTGGATTCTGCTGTGTTCAGTCTGCTAGTGTCACATCCTGTGTGTAGTCACATTTATTAATTTATCTGGAAAATGATGTCTTCAAAATCAGCAGTAAGTGCCAAATTTTTTCTCCATTGACCAGCAGTGACATTGTTTCACAGTACTGTAACAGTGTTTCTTTGTTAAGTAGATCCCTACAATTCACAATTAATAGATTTCTTCAAGACAGGTGAATGTGCCACTGTAGGCCAATTTCATGAGTATTTCTAGAACCAAAGTAAACAAATGAATATTTAAAGAGGAGCTTTGATGTATTGCTATTTCCTTAATGCTGTTGTAAGCAGAAATGTCTGTATTTCTTATTGTCAATACACTAGCCTCTTGGATCCAGCATGGAGAGCAAACACCACTGTTATGTGTTTGCATGTCAAATGACATATTATTTGAAATATCAAATGAGACAGTAGCTGCTCAAAAGATCTTTCTAAATAAATAGTGAAGAGTAAACAGATGGAACCCTGAGAACCTGACATATGTGTAGCCAGTTTATTGCCTTAAGAGTGTTTTCTGCTGCAGTACTTTGCTTTCAAATAACCCATCTTTTGCTGAAAGAACAATTGTCAGAGACTGCTGTGAAAGCTCTGAAAGGAGCACAGCAGCAGGTACCTTCCCAAAACCCTCATGGGAAACACAGCAAGTACTTGGCAACCATGGATCGAAGTCCAAAAGCACTCTGAAATCCTGAGATCAGTAAAAGTTTCAGATTTGAGAGGGGAAGCATTTGACCGTTCTGAGAAGTCCACAGTAACTGAGATATCTGTCTGCCATGAGATGTTGCTCTACTGGCTTTCCAGGTTGCTTTAAACATCAGTTGTTTCATCTGTGCATTTCTATATTATTATAATATCATAATGGGCACTCTCATTACAAGATAATTTCTGTCTTTTTGCTCAATGATGAAAATGTTTATTCTGCAAGCCTTCTTGTTGGTGCTCTTTCCTTATCCTTTCTATCTTGTGCTATATCCAGATTAAGAGGTTGATGGGATAAGATGGTGGGGTTCATTGCAGAATTTATCTTTGAACATCAGGGGTTTCAATAACTAAGCTTGAAGAGTAAGATTTTCTTGCTACTTGTTGGACAAGTCTAGGTGAGTGTTTGTCTAGCCTTTCACAGACATTTAATGCAATAGGAAATAACTTTTTTATTATTATTTTTTTGCTGTATATATCACTATATCTGCAAGATTCTTGCTTGTGGTTTTTTCCCCTATCAGTATGGCATTAAAATAATCTCATTCAACACTCACAAAAGCTTCTTCACTGATGACAGGGGAAAATGATGCACTAGACTATTCTGTAGGTTGGCCTTGATATTGTGTTTCAACACTTCTCTATGAAGATACTCTTTATGGTGTGAGGAAAAGGAGAGCAGATATTCCAAACGTTGGCCTGTCTGCTTCATCTGCCAACAAGTCAAGATTTATTGCTGACCTTGTTCACTAGGATGGATCAATGAAGTTGCCAGTGATGGGTATAGGCATGAATTAGCTCTTATCATAAAAGGCAGAAATCTTTTGTGTGAATCCAGTTCTCCCACTGAACTAGCTCATATGCCAACATTGCATCAGGGGTGCAAATCCAAAGAGAGCCCTGAAGACATCCTAACACAGTTCTGCTAACACCACAGGCACATTGCTGGTTATAGGAATACAGGGCCAGCTGGAAACTCATCATGGTGCTGGTTCCCACTCCTCATCCCAACCTGATGAGAATTCCCACTTTAGTATTCATTTTTAATGTTTGACAAACAAGTCAGTAGTACCCTTCATCAGAGCTTCCACCTTGTCTTCTTAAAAAACTTTCCACCCTGTCTTGACCACCAAGAAGTTGTCATGAAGATGTTGTCATTCTTCCAATGTTTCACCTCACTGAAACACCAAGACGAGGAACTCTGGGAACTTTCAAACTAGTTTTTTGCCTGTTCTTCAGTTCACTTTCACTTAATGACTTCTAACATATGAAGGTAATAATAAAAAAAAATATCCATCCCATTTAGATGGTCTCCTCCAGTGCTAATTCCATAGCTCTGTGAGGGACACAGGGTGCCAAGGGAGGCGGCGTAGTTTCAGTTCTGCTCCCTGGGTGAACTGAGGGAAACACATGCACTGCACAATTTGTTCTAAGACCTGTTTTCCCCAAAGTGCAATAGGCTCAAATATACAACTCCTGTCTTTAGGAAGGTTGTGCAGTGGCTAGTTATTACAGCTTCTCTAGAACAAAAAACAACTGCTAGTTTTCCAGGTCCCCCAAAGCATATTTAGGTCAGACGGAGGGCACCAGTGTAAATACCAACCCACAGAATGGAAGAGAGAGTAGTATTCTTTCTATACTCCTCCTCTTTTAAATACTCCTTGCTTATATATCAGTAGATTGTGGGTTGAATCTTTAGAATGGACTTGGTATGGCCATGCCTAGGTCTTAGGCTTTGGCAACCACCGGAGATGCAAAACTCTTGAATAAACATGATATTTTCATGTTTATGTTATGTTATGTTCCATGTTTATGTTATGTTTCAGGCTTTTTCTAGAATATTTTGCTCTGCAGACAATCTAGTGCCTCCCTGCACCTTTACTCACATTTATTGCTTTTAGATACTCTTTAAACAAAGAACAAGCTGAAACCATACATTTAATAATAAGATTATTATTCCTTTTATGCCCAGTTTCAGGACACAGATAAGCTATTAATAGGACAGGAAATAAAGCAAGCTACAGCAGCAGCAGTTCAACCAAAACAGAAGTTTTTCAATGACCAATTCATCCAACAGAGCAGAGACTTCACACACTTGGTCCCTTCATTGAAGGAGCACATTTGTATGACTTAAACTATGTGAAAACATTAACTTACATAATGTGTCCTATGAGAATACTGATGTATTGCAGAATTAAAAAAAATATACTTCTAATGGAGTCAGGAGTTGCTGAGTTAGGATTTCATTTGGGCCCAAAAAAGCTGCCAGATTAAGCTTGTGACTCAGGCCCAAACCAAGTTAATTTCTATTTTTAGATCTGGTGCTAGTAGGCATTTCTGGATTTAGAGCAAAATGTCTAATGGCAGTTGTGGGGTAAATAAGAGATGAGGAAGTCTAACTATCCTTTTGTACCCCTGTAATCTCCATGTTATGAACTGGTAGGTGCTTACTGGAGTGAGCTCTCAACCCAGGCTGTGCTGTACCACATGCTTCTGCCCTTCAAGTCAGAGTCCCACACTTAACTCTTCTTTTAACATGCCATTCCCACTTTAAAATCAGAAAGATAACCACTAATACACCCAGTCAAACTATAAGTGACACCTTTCTTGTCTCATCCTTCTGGCATGGATTTCAGCCTGAACCCCAGTTTTATATTTGAACATGGCTAAATCAAGTCTGAGAGAGGAAGCCTTTAACGGCACCACCACCACCTCTTTTTCCTTCATGCAATGCTTAATCTTAAATTCTCCTCTCATTAGAACTTAAAACCAGTTTACAAACCTGGGTTTAATGGTAACATTTATTTTAAAGATCCTGTCTTCATTTGAGCTAGGGGTTACTCTAAGATCAGGAAGAACTCCTGGGCTAAATCTCAGGTTTGGAATCACCAAAGGCTATGTCAAAGGTAAGATGGGTCTGAAGGAAGAGAAGGATTATGCCTGTGGCTGGGTAAAGGCTTGGGCTGTGAGCTTTAAGGGTTTTCATGCAGCAGGCAGGAGCTGTGGGAGGAGCAGTATCAGCATTTTCCGGCATCATGTTTGCATGCTGCCCTTGCTATACCCAAGACTGGGACAGTGTTTGCCTTGCACATACTTCACCTGTCCTCTGCCTTCCACTGCTGCCCATGTTTCCAAGCTACAGTAGGTGCACAGGCATGCTTTCCCCTTCATGACTCTCTAAGCTGGTTAAAAAGGACATCATCTAAAAATTCATTTAAGAGAACAATAAGGAAGTGTCTGACTCATGGGCAGGCTGACAAACCTTGCAAAGGTTTTCTCCTGAGAACTGAAATTCCTAGTTTAGTTTCTTGCCAATTGAAATTAATGCCAGCCTTAATTGCCCATGAGTCATTGATCCAGCTCTGTGTTGTGGCCACTTGGGTGTATTTGGCCTGTTTGAGCCATTGCGGTTTTCTTTTGTTAAGTATCAAATGCTTTTATATCATCTAACAATGCAACGCATATCACTGAGAAAGGATCTGGAACCCAGCATCAGTAAGTGCCTGCAATCATGTCTATTTTCTTTTTTCTTTTTTTTTTTTTTAAATCTGAGCTATTTTTGAGCTGAACAGAGGGTTGAATGCCATAATGTTTCTCTCCCTGTGAATACACCACTTATCTGATTACTGACTATTGCAATAAATTATGTCCCCCTACAATAATTTTCCATAACCTGCTGGAGGTGCAGCATAAAAAAGGGTCTGTGATTACAACAGGAAGATTACAACAAAAACCAGTTTACTTACAAGATACTTTCAAGTCTTTTTGCACAATTTTTTATATACGAGCAGAACATTATTAGTTACCTTAGTTTCATTATTCACTTACCAGAGATGAAATATACATCTATACATACTAGGCACAAGCCTCTGCAGATGGCTGTATCTTGAACCTCATGTTATGGTTGAAGTTAAGCAGGGCAGAAAGTGAAACCAACTCAATCTGATCAGGTCTCAGCTAAAATTTTATCTCAGGTTGGGCAGAATTTAGGGTAGTTCATTTGGACCCCTCTTGCACTTCCCCACTCTGATGGTACTCTTTCCTCTTGCTGCCTCCTACGGGTGGGATTAAGATTACATATGGTGGAGTCAACCAATACGCTTTGTTCACGTGTGTTGCAATTCAAAGTCTTTGATGCAAAAAAGCCTCTAGTTCCTGAGTCATCCACCTACCCTTTCCTTCAGGAAATCCATCTAGTAAGACAGCAAGCAGTACCGTCCCCATGTCTCTCCTCCTCCTACACTCCTGCAACACTCATCAGGGTTGCTCTGATTTAAAGCAGCATATTTTTAGTGGTACTTTGGTTTTGGGGTTGTAATGAACAGGAATCACAGACAGACTGTGAGGTCCTTGGTAATCTAAGGAGACAAAGGTGGAAATCCAAAAGATTTGTCTGTATTGGTATGTAGTTGTATTTGCTTTCTTTAACACACAGTTCCTATTTATGACAAAAGAAAATACATACAGTATGACATTTATATGGTAGGTGCAAGCTCCTGAAGATATTGCTGTAGTTTTCCATTGAAAACAGCATTTAAAACAGAAAACAAGCTTTCAGAAATTATCCAAAAGGTACCGGAAAGTTGACGCAGTCTTGATTTTAGGTTTCCACAGTTGAGAGTACCTGGCTGCCAGAGTTAGAAAGGACCAGCATTTGGTGTAGGCTTGTGTATGACATAAACCCCTTTTAGGTCCCTAAAAGTCATACATTTAGATGCATGGGGTGTATCAATCATGACTGCAGAGCAGTTCCACCTGTGAGGGCTCACGAGGATCAGGGCTGGGATGACAGCAAGGACGTCCTGGAGGGACTGTCAAGTCAAAAGCACACAAAAGCCGTACAAGGTGGCACCACATGGACTTTGCATGAGCAAAGTCTGAGAACAACTCAGCTATGTTTGTGCAATGTTGCACACACCTGCTATGGAGTTAAAGCACCCCATGAGTGCAGCTCCATGGCTCCCATGCTACAGCTGGTACTTCTGCATGGTTTGGTGTTGTGCTGTGCAACATTACCATGAAAGAATGAAGCAGCCTGAGGGATCTCTACACAAGTGCAGACAACTCCAATGAAAGACCCTGCACACAGCAGTCACCCTCCTTACCGGGGACTGACTGTACTATAGCAAGAGAGACAGAAGAGAAACACAGCTGTGAGATCAAATCTGTCCACTTTCAACATGCTTCAGAAGTCATGATAAAAAAAATAATCACTTAAAACCTTCAAACAGAGAAAAGGTCAACTTCAGTGGATAAATCGTTCCTACAAACATTTCATCCATCTTCACTGTGAGAATTCTTTCCTAGACTTTTAGTATGACTTGTAAACTTTGGCTTGTTCTGTGATGTGAAAATGCTGCATGTGTGTCTCCTACTAGTTACTGAACGTCTTAGAGAGCAGAAAAGACAAGCCAAAAAAACCCAAGTGCTTGCAAAGTCAAACACTAAAGAGCAATACAGAAATCAGATGAGTGCTACCGTTTATGATTTTAATTATTATGAGCTAATCCAGCTACATTCCAATAAATGGGAATAGTCTTGCCCTATGCTATGAAGATGTAAACTCAACCATCCACTGCAAAGACTTGCATTGGACTATGGAAAACAGTCAAAGTGTAGGAGTGTGAATTCAATACTTGATTTAAGGCAACTGGAGAAAAATCATCATGAACTTGATTCTCACAGCTGTGTAATTCAGGGAGAGTCTGGGCATTTCCACCACTCCCACAAAGTCCTGTGCCCACAGCAAGATTTCAGGGCTCCGCTGCCATGTTACAGGATGAGAAACAGCCAAGAGGAGTATGTAAAAAAAAATTATGACCATACAAATTACGAAATAAAGCCAATAGCAGTATCTTTTTTATAATAACATGATGATCCTGTCTGCCAGAAACCAACGTCACCGGTAATGCTTATCTCTCAAAGCAGTGCTATGTATCAATTTATATTTCAGGCACTATATTGCAATTAAATTTCTGGGCTTAAAATGTCTGTTTTCCACTGCCTCCCCCCTTCCAATGCTATATCCTCCAAGATTAACAAAACTCCTCTGTGCCAGCAAATTAATAACACTACAAAACTAAACCGCTCATTAGAGCTGCAGCACACCAATACTGCCATTAAAAACTCAATATTGCTATTCTCTCTCTTTAATTTTATGGTGCTGCTTGCAGCAGCCTCTCCTCTAAGTATACACAACACCACATTAAAGACTGTGATAGGCCCTGAACCATGGTGGGTATTGATGTGCCACGAGCTTGCAGTCTGTTATGACACCACAGCCCTTGTCCAGTGGGTTTTTGATGTCTACAATGTACAAATCCTCAAACACATTGGCTCACACAGGATTTGCCAACACCCCACCAGAGTGTCATGTTAGACCATGCCCACTGATGCTTGTTGCAGTGGAGGAGCAGAGATGCAGCTGCACTGCTGGCCCTAGCAGCCACCTTTCCAGTCCCCTCTCTTGCTGTCCAACTGCTCTTTTCTGGTCTCTCTTTCCCTCTCCCTTCTCCCCCAAGAAAAATGACTCATCTTCTTCCTTCCTGATCCTTCACTTCTTTGGAGAGAACTGGCTGATCCAGCAAACGGTGATGAGTCACACAGGATCTCCTCTGTTCTCTACTCCAGGGTTTTGTAAGCTGGCTGGTGGTAGGCTCAGGTGTGCTGCCCTTGTAGCCTGAGATAACATCCTCTGGACATTCATAACCTCAGGATATTTAATTTAATTTAAAAATCCCACTGTTTTGGTTTGGTTTGGCTTGCTTTGTTGTCAGGAATAGATGGAATTTTCAGCCAGATCCTATTTTAATCTTATTCTGCAAAAGTAATGTTGTAGAGCAAGGGACAACCTTGTGTTTTGTATAGAAGCAAGAAAAAATGAAGGTGTTTCATAGTTTCAGACAATCAGAATAAAAATATGGACTGTGTCCTATCTGCCTGACCCTGTACAATCAAAAGGTGAGCTTCTTCACCCTAGTATAAAATCTGAAGTATATACCATGATAACTCTGCTCCTAGGCATCCCACTTCACATTTGGCAAAGAAACAAAACAAGAAAGCCCTTAAACATAACACAGACCTTGGCCTTCTCAAGGACTGGCTAGATCTACCGAGACCCTACAGGAAAATACAGTAATCTTATCACCAAATCTCCTCAAACCCTTCAGTTTGCCTGAGTCACCTATTGCATTAAAACTAGAAGGAGCCCTCAGGCTTACGCACCTCTGACTTGCAAGTGAATTATGCATTATTTTAAACATACAAAATGAACTCTGGCCTCCAAGCTTTGCTGCATCAAGAACCCCTTTGTACAGTATGAGCTTAAGCAATAAGTTCTTAACCTGAGGGCAGCAGAGCTTTGAACTTAGCACGCATAAGAGGCAGCTGGGCTGGTGTGCGCTGACTTGAGAAAGACAACGAATCCAGAGCTTTGCTGCAAGACTCTCCACCATGTCCTGCTCTAACCCCGAGGCACAGAAGGTAGATGAAAGGCACAGTAGTAGGTGTAGTCCTAGAGAGTCCTCTTTCTTCTTAGGAGCTGTGGGAATCCATCAGGACCCAGGCAAACTCAGCTTTCCTCCAGAAGTGCCTGCCATGTAATTTAAAAGCACCTTTTTGCTTTTCACTACTCCTTATCTAAACGTGCAGAGGGGAAGACAATGAAACTGCCAATGAAACTTGCTTTTCTATGGCACACAGATACCCAGCTCTTGCTTGCAAAATAATTGTTTTAATAATCTTGTAGCTTTTTTGCTCAGAATAGCAAATAAACTCCAGCTTTCAGATCTGAAACATTCTCCAGCGCTCAACTGCTCTGATTACATAGACATCAACAATACTCACACACTGCTAGCAACCTTAACTGCCAAACAGAACACTTTTCCTTGCACAGTCTTTTTGTCTGTTTTGCATGTTGTAACTGTATGTGACATACTGCATTGTGTAATGTCATATCTCTGCCTATGAAGCATAGCCTTGCTCATAATAATGCATATTAAAATCCACCAGGACCACAGGGGCATTTCTTGTTACATTCCCAGGAACAGCAGCATATCTGATGTGTTTTTCTCTCACAAACAACAGCTTTTTTAGCTTTACCAAATGCTTGAGGTCCTGAACAAGGACTCATCAAACAGTTTTTTCCCACAATTACCTCCGAGGCTCTACCAGGCTTCCTGTGAAAGCCAGCAGCACAGGCACTAAGCGATGGCACGCTACCATGTCTGGTAGCTGCTGCCCTGCTCTCCTCCAGGTTGTGCCTCAGCCTGCCGCGGTCCCAGCACTGGGGCAGTGCCAAGCAAACTGCTGCTTTCCCAGCGTGCTGTGGGATCTGCTGGGAAACTGGACTGATATTAACTTCCTGTGGACCTCCAGGGTCCTGCTGTTGTGCACTGGGACCTCCAAGGTCCTGCTCTGCTGCTTGCGCAAGCACCTGAAGCTGGAAGCTGGACCGGAGCAGGGAGAACACCAGGAAAGGGGAAGGGATATGGGTGGGTCACAAAAGGCTAAGGATAAAGCTAAACTGAGTCTGCATGAGAGCATGGAAATGTAAAGCAGCCCTCTCTGACAGGAGAAACACTGCAGAGCTAAAACAGAGATCCATATCCCAGGGTTGAGCTATCCCCAGACTCGCCAGTGGAGATACAAGGAGGTGCTTGCTTTGGTCCTGTGGCTCTGTCCTGCAATGGAGAGCCCAAATGGTGCATCAAGAGTGTGGCAGTGGGACATCTGGGGACATGTCTACCCCCTCTTTCCCATCCTGTGTATTTCATTCTTCTCCCAAAGAACAGCTGTTTCCTTTGGAGATATTTGTGATACTGAAGTAATGGCGTTCTGTCTTAGACTTTTCCTACACATTCGTTTGTGTTTTCACATACCTGTGTGTGCATATCTGCAAGGAAGAGAACAGAAGCAAACTTACCAGAACGTTACCTTCATTCCTGGTGCATGTGCATGTATTTTACAATTTTGTCTAATTACCTTCTTCAGATACCAGTACCACACAGAAACAAGATCTGGAACCAAAATACCCTTCTGTTAGCGCTGGCAGACTAGCTATACAAAACAGTTAATAGCTGCATACTACATTTCTTCAAAATTTATAGGTTGCTATTAAACTAGCTCTGCCATGGTGTGGGTGGCTAAAAGTTTAGGGCTTTCCTTATTTATTTTAATCACTTCAAACTTTGCAGCTTCGTTTTCATTCTTCCTTGGGGAGCCACATATTAAACCTCTCTCAAGGTGTGACGCAGCACTGAGATAATTTTTCTTCAGCAAGGTAATAACTTCTTTCCTGACTGTACTCTTCCTTCTTGCTCCCCAGCACATGCCCCTGCCTCCCTTTCCCTGTCTACACAAGGAACTTTTTCAGATTTGCTTTGATGCTCTTAACTGAAGACACAGGTGGGCACTGTAGCTCAAAATCTGAAGCTGCTTGGTGGCCATGGTAAGGCCAGCAAACGTGTCGGCTTCTCTAGAGCTCAGCTCCTCAATCCCTGCTACCTATTTGCCTCTCACCCCTTGCAGGGCAGGGGAGGGCATACTAGTGGTATCATGCCTGCTGTCCTCTCAGATGTCCAACACCCCCTCTTCCCCAGGGACTGGTGAAACAGTGAGCACACCTCTCCCTCTCCTCCACTGTCCTGGAAAGGTGGCATAGGGTTAAGTCATAACCTTATCTCTACAACTTCTCTATGTGAAATTCAGTTCAGATTCCAAATGTGGCTAAAGGGAAATCTCTCTTTTTTTCCTCTAAATAATTCAAGGAAGGTTCTGGAAAAATTTTGTTGGTCAGGCATTTTCCAGGCTGGCTTATGGCTATATAAAAACACCCAGCCTGACCAGTGTACTAAGAATTCCAATCTTTGCTCCTGTTCTCTTTCCAGCCAAGATTCTCAGAGATACTAACAATTTCTAAAGCAGTCCAGGAGACAACAAAAGCCCCTACGACATCAAATGTTGGTTTCAGAGCCCTGGAGAATAGAAACCACTACTTAGTAACAGCTCAGCTTTCACAGAGGAAGCAGTAAAAAGCTGTTTCACAGAATAGGCATATATTAAATAAATTTCCTTCCACTCACCATGAAATCTGTTCCTATGTGGTCAAGGAGATCTTCAGCCACAGCTCCACTGATAAGGTGCAGTCCAGTGCTTCACTCCTGCTCTCCAAGCAGATATGAGCTTTCAGACACGAAATATTCCTCATAAGCATGTCTTTTTCTGTGAACAAGGTGGTTTATTTCTTAGTAGGATTGTATGTATGTTTGTTTGGGCACTGGCCTCCATGCGTCTCCCAGAGTACCAATCAGGTGGAAACTGCTTGAGAGAAAATCTTGAACATAAAAGCAGCAACTGATTTCCACCATATTCAGCAAATTCCCATTAATGCTTGTATATTCTTACATGGTTTCTGGTCTGTATTTGAACCAACCCATTGACTACAGTGAACAGAACATTTTATCGTTGTTAACTGGAGTTTGTTCTTCCTGGACCCCAGAGAAATTGCACCTGAGTTTTCAGTACATTTTAAAGTTCAACTGAGCTAAAAATGGCCAAGATCAACATTGAGACTTTAGAGACATCACTGAAAGCCTTCCTGCTGCTGCAAGTAATATGAAAAGCAGTTATCCTTGTTTAAACTCTGTGGATGAACATGACTCAGCCCTTTCCCTGAGGTCTGTTCAGAGTTTTGCATCTTGTCAGTGTTGAGCCACATACTGCCTATCTGGTCTGCTTTGTTTATGGATGGGTTGTTTGGACTGACGTTGGAAAGCAGAGATCTGCATGAGTAACTGTGCAGAAAAGCATGAGCTGTGCTCTGCCCAAGCTCTGTGCCAGCCAGAAATACCAGCCAAACCAGCGCCAAAATGGAGACTGTGTGTCTGTATCAGCACAACATCAAGCTCAGATGCTCTTTTCATGAGGGTTAGGCAACTGGATATGGCATATTTTGAATTTAGAGAGGCCTTTGGCATTGACTCCTACATTCTTGTTGCAAGCAAACTGGTGTGGTATCAGCTGGGTAACTGGAATATAAGGTGGGTGGAAAGGCTGTACAGGCAGGAGAGCGATTGGATGGGAACACAAGAATGTTCAGTCATTAAGTTCTACCTGGATCAAGAGACACTGCACTTCTTCATTAAGTCTGCTGCCAACTGATGCAGCTGCAGGGTCCCTCCTGGAAGTCAGTCTGCTCCAGCAGCAGAGAGAGATGGCTGTGCCTGCATTGTCTTGAAGGTTCCAGTCTTCCAGTATCTGTTACCCAACTTGGTGGTTCTGTGTCTTGCAACTTTTCCCTTCACAGGGAAAGGCACAAGGATTCTGCTGAAATGTTGAGATGACCAAGCTCAGTGTAGAGCCCTGCCAGGTGTGAGCTCAACAGGTAACCTGCTAAGAAAGACTTTCATCCAGGGATACACAAGTGGTCTTATCAACATATATGTCCTAGCTCATGGCACATCCGGTTATCTCAGGCATGAAAATCTCAGCACTGACAGCACCCTCAAGCCTCCAACTCAACTAATATTCCACTTCTCATCTGAAAGATTTCAAGGTCACTGAAAATCTTCAGCCCTTAAGTTTCATTACTACATAATTTGCTTTTCTCCTCTTTCAACCTCTGGATAAAACAGTCATGATTTCAGTATAGCTCTTGCTTTGTGACTCCTCAAAATGCAGCGAGTTGAGCGATGGTATATCCCTGTTATTTACTACTATCAATTTAAAGTACTTTTGTGATATTTCAGAGAAGTCGTCTTTTACAACCTCTTCCTCTTTCTGAATAGAAATTTCTTTGGCCTATTACTTAGGAAAACACTTGCCATGCCAAATATACTACTTCAAAGCAGGGTTAAAATGTACTCAAAATTACATTGCCCTGTTATTGCTAACATTAACACATATTGAGACAAAATTACATTAATGTGCTGTTACTAACATATACCGAGAGCTATACTTACATAAGCAGTTAGAAAAGGTTTAACCACACAGGCTTTTGTGCAGAAATCAGACTCTGGTATGGAAAAATACTCCATTTTGCATTCAGAACAACTGAGTATTTGGCTGGAGATGAAATGCAGTTTTGTTTTGTAAGCAGAGGTTAGTAATTATCCAACTTGCCCACGGCTGTTTCACTGGAGGAAGAAGTATGAATATATTCATATTTAATGTTACTTTATAGCAAATTACAGGTCATGCTAACACACACAAATTAAGTTTCTTTTTTGAATTAATTGCTATAAAGGCAGACAACCTTATATAAAATTCTCAGTTAAATTGTCTGACATAAAAATACACGGAAACTGCCTCCCTTAAAAAAAAAAAAAAAAGAGGAATTTTGAAATTCTTTTGCAAAAGACCTATTTTCATTTTCTGTCATAACATATCTGCTTTGCTCCCTTTCTTGTGCTTTCCCTCTCTCTGCCCTCCTTTACCTTTCAGAGCTGCAGCATCTGCTGAGCTTCCCCCTAAGTGGCTTTGGGGGAGCCGGCAGCAGCTCACCACCAAACCTCCAGCATGTGGTAATCACGTTTGTGCTGGTGTTTCCAAGCAGGAAGCTCATGGAAAGGTGCAGGAGAGATAAAAAGCTAATCAAATGCTGTGATAGGAGGAGTAAAAATAACTCCTGCAGGTGCAAACAATCCTTGGCACACTGGGAATGCTGAGAAAAGCAGCACAGAGAGAACTTTACCTTGCCACATCCAGCACTGCTGAACCTCCCCATGGAGGCGAAGGTCACTGCATGTCATTCATAATTAATGCTGGTGCTGCTGCAACACCTAGAGCCTGCTGTGACAAGCAACAGCCTCGCTGCAAAGAGCAGAAAGGGTCTACCCCAAAGTTCTCATTATAACATATGTTTGGGACAGGAGATATCCATGGGGCAGCCTGGGGTACGAGCACGGGGATGGGGCAGCGGTGCTGCCCCCAAGGTGCACACCAGCCCCCTGACTAGCCCATCACCTCCAGATTACTCAGGGCCATTTGTGCTAAGGGCAGAGGGGGAACTCCTGGAAATGTTTTTTAAAATGTGGCTTTACTCTTTTTATTGGGGCTTCAGGTTTTTTTCTTCTACTCCCTGCTCCAGTGCAAAGAGCAGCACAGAAGAAAGCAGGAAAGAATTTGTTTGAAAATTTAGAATCATAGAATTGTTTGGGTTGGAAGGGGCCTTTAAGGTCATCCAGTCCAACCCTCCTGCAGGGATATCTTCAACTATCAGGTTGCTCAGAGCCGTGTCCAGCC
Source organism: Apus apus (assembly GCF_020740795.1). NCBI lineage: Eukaryota > Metazoa > Chordata > Aves > Apodiformes > Apodidae > Apus > Apus apus. The sequence goes on from NC_067283.1 coordinate 47,097,569, forward strand.
CGACCATCAATGTTTGCAGGGATGGGGCATCTACCACCTTTCTCAGCAATTTGTTCCAGTGTTTTACCACTCTCATTGTAAAAAATTTCTCCTAATACCTAGTCTGAATCTACTCTCTTTCATTTCACTTTAAAACTGTTACTCCTTGTCCTATCACTACAGGCCCTTGTAAAGAGTTTGTCCCCATCTTTTTTATAAGCCTCCTTATAGTATTGAAAGGCCACAATAAGGCCACTACCCTAACTCTCTCAGCCTGTCCTCTCAGGAGAGATGTTCCACTCCCCTGATAATTTTTGTGGCCCTCCTGTGGAATCTTTCCAGCAGGTCAGCAAACAAGTGATAGCAGCGGGTACTCTCAGCTGAGAGAAGGCAGGAGGATGCAGGAGGATACAGCTTCCTGGTGCTGAGGGAAGCAAAAGTAGGATGTAAAAAGTCCTTGGGTCATAGTGACCCCAAATCCAGCCCCACTGGGAGAGCTTCCCACATCTACAGTCGGCACCTGTGGTGGAAATGAAGGAACAGTCCTTGCCTGGGGAGGAGGGATTTCTTTCCTGCCCAAGTGGAGGGATCCTTCCCCCTCTTGGAAAGAGAGAGGCTACATGCCCGTTCCTGGCAGCTCCCTCTGCATTTCTTTCCTCTAGCCAAGTAAATAAGGAAAACAAGATTCTCACATAAAAAGTGCACTCCTTGATGTCCACTGAAGGCTTTAGAGACTTCATTTGGGCAGTATCATGCATCCCATTATCACACTAGAACTCAACAACTCAAAAGAAGTCAATATTCAGTTAATATTTATTACATCTGTATCTTTGCTAAGGAAATGCAGATGAGGTTTTCTCTCCAGATCTAGCTACCAGAGCAAAGATTTCAATGTTCTCTATGTGATAAAATACATCAGAGAGGGGGTTTTTTTGTTTTTTTTTGTTTTTTTTTCCTCCTATCTTTCATTCTTCCTGCTGAATTACAGCCCTTTCTCTCAGGTCAAGACCTCAGTCAAAGCAAAGAGACAGACTGTCCCACAATTCCTTTAGCAAGCTCCAAAATTAAAAAAGCTTCAAAAGGTCAAAAAAATATGAAAGAGAAAAGTGAAGGGAAAAAAAAAAAAAAGAACCTACTTGTATTCCTTTTATTTTGGATTTAATGACAGGGAAAGAAGTGAGCTCACAAGAGTTTTGATGAAAAATCTACAGGTTAAAGAAACAGGAGTCTCTCATTTTGAAACACCTCGGAAGGGAAATTTTTGACTGCTGCTACAGAAACATGCCTGTGCTTCTTGTGTCTTAGAGGTGCATGTGGTGTGCTGACCCCAGCTGCACAGCATCAGTGTGACATGGTCTGGGGACTGTGAGAATCCTTTCCTCTACCAAGTGGCAGTGCCACAACACTGCATCTACGCTGTCAAAGAAGAAAGAAGAAAACCCTGAAAGAAGGAGCATGTGGGACATATGCCTGGTGTGCAGCACTTCAACAGCCAAAGAAGAGGTAAGTTTTGCTTGGGCATGAAATCTGCAGTCTGTTACTGGTAGTGGGGAAGAAGTTGGGGAGAAGGAACTGGTGAAATTCAAGCTGTTTGACATGTCCACACTGACAGTGTTACCCAGGCTCCTAATTCTCCTGTTCCTCTCATTCCCGAGACCTCCGTTGTGCCTTTGCTTGCTTCCTCCCACCAGCAGATGGAGTTTGTGGTCTGGGAGCCTCTGCAGAATTGTGTTCCTGACACCACAGCCATTGGGAGGAAACGTAGGTGGGGAATAAATGGGAACTTTGCTAAAAAATAATAATCTGACACCAAAGTAGCCTCACCTGATGTAAGGTAACCCCAAATGATGGTCAACTCTCAGTTGCTGCGAAGGGGATGTGTCTGGCTGTGTGTTGTCTTTGCAAAGCTGTGCTAATATTTATATTCAGAAAGAGGTTACTGAGGGTTAAGTCAAGGAAATCACATCTCATCTTCCAGTGAGGAAGGGCTGGAAAGTATCTTTTAAGCCAGAAGGAAACATACAGCAGACAACTGCTGCTGCTGCTGCGAACAATTTTAGGTGTCTGCAGATGATCAATAAACTCCCTGGTTTTCAGTAGAGGTGAAAAGGGAAGGAGGGAGGAAGTAGCTCTAGATGGATCAAATATATGGAAAATCAGGTCCTTCTCAATGCATAGCAGACCACCACTAAACAAGGACACGGGACACTGGTTGGAGAGCTGGTAGCAATGCTGAATATCTGGCTTTTGTCACTGTGTGGGCAATTGCCTTTCCGACCATGAATATGTCTTGGCCAAGGGAGTTACTTTTGACAGTTGACAAATAAACTAAAAACCAAAGAAAAAAACATAGATGGAGCATAGTGATGTGGTTAAAAAGTTTTTGAAAGAATGTGGGAGGCTGTGATACTCAGAAGGAGCAAAGCCACCACCAGTCTGTGCAAGACAATTACAATGTAAATTATGTGTTCTGTACCAGCATGCAGACCATCCACCCTCTACCTTAGACATGGTGTCACTGACTCTCCAGGACATGCATTGCTGATGCATTTCCTATGCAGCTTGGCTCAGGATTATTTTTTTCCCTCAGAAAGTCACAGACTCAGCATAAGCTAGAAGAGGCCCCCACAGATTTCTAGTCCAGCCCTGTTCCAGTGTTTCACCTTCCTGGGTCAAAAGATTTTCACCCTAGAGAAAAGTTTTTTCCTTACAGCCAATCAAAGTCTCCTTTTTCTCCAGCTAGCATCTGCTGAAGATTATTAGGTAAAACGTCCAGCTTCTCTAAAATGCAAGGAGTTCACTCTTTGAGTAGACTGTACCATGTCTGTTTTTGAATTGTGAATCCTACTGCTATCATTTAAAAGGACAGAATGGAAAGTGCAATAATTTAGATACACAGAGATGGCAGGAGTAGAAGAAGAAGAAAAAAAAAAAAAGAAAACGAGGAAGGGGAAAAAAAAAAAAAAGAGAGAAAATACAGGTTACCTAACAAAAGAGGATTAAATCAATCACCAGTCTGGTTTTCCTCCCAGTCCCCTGAAGACAGAAAATGAGAGGTGTTTTATACATATAAATAAGATACATTAATTGTATTATTCCATAACTATCATCACATCACTGGGAAATCACAAAGTGTTAGAGAAAAACAAGTCTAAATCTTAAATATATCAGCTCAAAATACAGACTTTTACCATAAATATTAAATTAAAGTCTGCAGTTAAGTGAACATCCTTTGCCGTTTCTCATCATGATCACTTTCCCATAACCGAGTGAACATTTCATAGGAATAAAGCTAAATTATTGTTTTTAAAAAGTGGCTTTTCTTAGATTTAGAGAGAAAAATCAGTTTCCAAAATCAGAACAAGCATGTTGCTCTACAATCCAGAAAAGAAAAAGAAAAAAAAAAAAAAAAAAGAAAGAAAAAGAAAAAAAGAGAAGTGCTTTCGCCACGAGCGCTCGCAGAGTCCCAGCTACTGCAGTTGCTTCAGAGGTTGAGAAGTCTCCTCCTCTGGGGACATCCCATCTGGACGTGTTCCTGTGTGATCTACTGCAGGTGATCCTGCTCTAGCAGGAGGGTTGGACTAGATCATCTTCAGTGGTCCCTTCCAACCCTGACCACTCAGTGACTCCCATTGCAGGAACCTCACTCAGATCTCTTCTCCAGGCCCTATAAACCAGCAACTGCAGCTTATCAACACGCACAGTAGCAACTAGCTCTCAACTGCTTCTGATCAAGGTAGGGCGGACAAAAAGACACAGTTAACTAAGAACCAAAGGCTTCTAGACAAAATATTTACCTTTACCAGACTTTGACAAGAGTGCTGCAGCTAATACCTGAGCTTTTGTTAAAAGGTAGAGATTTACTGTCTACAGACAGAAGATGGTCTTCATATATTTATTTCTTTTTCCAGAAGAACATGCTGATACACGTTGCTAGAGGGAAAAGGGTGTCACAAACTGGTGATCGAAAGTCCTCTGACATGGGCCTCTGGGCTTGCTTGCCAGCTGGGTACTGAAAGAGCCCAGACTTCATCTTGGGACTGCCAATGTAGGAATCCTCCCCATCTGTGTGCTCAGTACTTGCATGCAGTAGTTTATTACCTGCAAACAGGTAATAAAAGTTAAGAAACAAAATCAGAAGCAGAAACCTGAGAGACTGACCCAGCTGTTCATTGGTGTAGTAAAACTTCTGAAAAATAGCAGCCTTTATGCTAGAAAAGGAGCATCTGACAGATGATATGGGATAACTACCGTGAATATGTAATGAGGTGTCAAGAAGAAGCTAGGAATCAATGACATCAAATATTCAAAGAGTAAAGAAGATAATAATGGCTTACAAGAAGAAAAGGGGAGAAAAGGAGGCCCTGAGTGCAAATTGACAGTAGGAGATGGTTCAGAAAGCGGTCAGTCAACACTGTACCAATAAAAAGAACAGAAAACATCTGTTTGGGATCCCATGCACCCCTCACCCTAAATGCTTCTTGCCAGGCTGGCCCTTAATAAAGTTATATAAATAACTTTATAAATTACATAAGCAAGAAACTCTGAAAGGTTGAATATGGTGTTTGTCTCCTCACAAGGTTTCTTAGCTAGATGGGCACATTCATTTATAGTAATGGTGTCCTAAAGGTCTTAATTCAGCTTCAGTGAAAAGTCCCTGTAAATTAAAATCTGGCTGCAATTAAACCTTAGAAATTCAGGGATGCCTGCATTTAATTTTTTCTGTTTCTGATTAAAGGAGGGTTTCCATATGCATTTTCATACAGTTTGAGGCTACTTGGCTAAAGCTCACACAAAAAATAGAATTCTGACATTTCCATAATCTGTGTGTGTGTAAATAACAAGTTAGCCTTCTGCAGCATCTGAAGGGACTGAGTCCATGGCTGTACAGTCTGTGGATGCAGGGGAACTGCAGTGCTGGAAATGTTTAGCCATTGCTTGCAGACTGTAGATATCTCCAACTCTGCACATGTGTGACTGAAAAAGCCAGCTGACAGATACTGCTACACTTAGGCTGTAACGGAAGTTATTCATGTTCTTCCAGGTATAGTAAACTAGCATCAGCTGGCTACCCAAATCCACTTTCTATTTTGCTAACGTGAACACCCATAAGAAGACGGAGATCAGATTATTGATGGTAGCATCACTTGATACTGTTGTAAATAAAGGCAGTTGGTTCTCTATCAGCACAACTCTTTTAATCCTTACAATGTAATATTCAATGTATCTCCACTGTGTGAATGATTCGTACAAAGAAATGGGTAAGAAGCAGATACTGTTCTTAAAATCCAACCACATAATTATTGCATTTAGCAGTCGTTCACAATAAAGCTACAGCTGCCGGTACATTATTCCGTGTTCAAGGACCATGTCAGGGACTTCTCAAGAATGCATGAGTGAAGAATGCCAAGATTATGGATGATGCAACAAAACTACTAGGCAGAGCCTTCCCCTGTTGGGCAAGATCTGAGTCTCTGAGACCCTCACTGAAACAGGGGTGTTTTAAACCTCGCAGCTACCAAATGCCCCAGTTTCAAATTGCCCATCAATGACCCATACTTTCATGCCACCTCTGATTTTTTTCCTTTTAAGCTGTATATCTCTTTGCACATTATATTACCACAGCCATTTCAGATAAAGTTGTAATTAGGTACACATGGGCAGATGAAGAATGTTGATGAATTTTACTGTAGCCCTACCCATTATTCAGCCAAGGCTGTTTGTACGTCCCAAAACCAAAACACATAACAGGTGCTTGTCATCTGCTGCAGCATAAACTACTTTTAAGAGATGACAACCCCTTTTCAACAGGAAGAAAGTACAACTTTAATTTATCATCAGCAAGAGTAACACTAAAAACTGCCGACCTGTGACCACAAACACACTGTTTCACAAACTCTGAGGAAGGCAATACATCTGAGAAGGCAAAATATTGCAGGCAATCCAGAAGGATGTGAAAACTGAGGTAAGTAAGAGCACTAGTTTAGCACCAGGGGGACAGACGAGTAAGTGCACAATTCTGTACATTATGCTGAATTACCTGAACAAGTTTCATAGCCCAGTTCTTGCCACACTAATTTGGTTTAAAATATTATCCTTCCCAAACCTATAAACCACAGATTTTACAAAGTAGGCTTGGAAATACCCATAGAAATATATCCAAAGAGGAAAAAAGACACATAAAGCCAAGATGCCCTGCTTTTTAAGAGGTTTCAATGACAGACAACACTGTGTAAGTCTCTGCTCTGGTGTGCCTCTCTGGACTGCTATGGACTCTGCCTGCACATTCTGATGACCCCCCCCTTTAGGAGCAGAGCTTCCTCAAGGCAGGTGTCCAAACAACATTTGAAACAATAATAGAGCACAAAATTGCGTATTTCACAAAGAAAATATCTTGTCTTCGCTCCTTCTTGATTTCAGCCCCTTGAAGTCGATTTTCCCAGCCAGAGGCACAGTCTGAATACAAGCACCTGCAGGTGAGGCTCCAATCCTCTGAAATTTTCCAGTTGGTCACTCGCCTCCAAAAACCTACTTTCCTTCTCAACTCCACCAGCCAAAACCTGATGTAAAGAGGAGTCTGCTACATTGCTAGACTCCATAAATGACCCAATATCCTGACAGTTTTCCTGTGCCCTAGAGCAATTGGCATGCTGTCCCAGTGCAGTGATGCTCTTGGCCACAGCAGTTCCTTTGATGGCTGTCAGCTACTCTTGCTTAAAACCAACACTTCTGGTCTATACCATGTAGTGGTGTGTTATGATCCAAGAGGACTAAACAGAAATTCTAAAAAAAATGTCCTGATGAACAACAGAAGAGCTCCACACTGGTGGGGGGGTCAAATAATTTGTTGACATAATATCAGGTGCCACAGGACCGTGGCAGGTTTTGCATTGAAGGCACTGAACTTACAGCCCCCATAAAAAGCCTTGCACCGCCTCCTCCAGCTCCCCCACTGAAGCAGAGGGTCTGAGAGGCCTTCAGGTAGGCAGGGACACAATGCATGGCCAGAAAGGGTGGGGGGGTCCTTAGGTTCTCCCCTGGGTTTCAGGTTCCATAGCAGACATAAAAGAGCAGCTAAGTACCTGCTATGGGCTATCCCCCTCTGGGCATCTGCCCCACGCCCTCAGCAGCCGCTCACTTGGGGTCAGTGTCCAAATCTAAGAGCCAGAATCTCCCCAGCTCTACCACAGCCTCATATTCTCCAGTGTCCCCCTTTCACTGTTCTTTTTCCTCTTAACATCTTGGCAAGCCTTCTGCATGCAAATAAGACAGCATTGGGCACTTGCCTAGCCAGTCACTGTTTCAGTATTAATTCAGATTTTAGATACCCCATATGCAGCAACTCTGGCTGTTTGCTGGAGAGCCAGCTCGCCAGACACACAAAATCTGGGGCTTGGGGATAAAAAGCAGACAACGCTGCCCTGGTGTAAGAAAGCATTGCCTCTGAAAGGCAGTCCTGCCTGATTTCATCCCTTCATTACCTCTAGCTCTAAAGAGGAAGCAAGCAGACATTTTAGATTTGAATCTCTGCCATTAAAAAAGGAAGTAATGATAAGAATAGTGAAATAAGTGGTTTCAGGCAGAAGAAAGCAAATAGAAACATTTCTTAACTTGTGTTAGATAAGAACGAAACAAGTGGATTTTATGATCTTCAAATGTCACTTCAGTGAACTGCGTATAACTGATAAAATGGCTTCATGCCTCTTACAGTGAAATTGAAGAGATAAACATGTATAAAAAGATTAAATTATTCCCAGTTTCCTAATAAAACCTGTTCTATATGAATAAGTCAAAGTGACAATCTAAGTGGATTTTAGAGAGTTCCCTGTCTTCCTTTGAACCATTATCAAATAAATGCAACTTATGAAACTTAAATGAACCTAATGAAACTTAAAAAATGGACTTATGAAACTTAAATGAAAATTCCATCAAAATTTATTTACTGAACGCTGAGATGTAGTGCAAGTTAGGAGTATTAAATGAATTGATTTGCTTTAAACAATTATTGAGATTGGATTTGTCAGTCACATTCACACACGAAAGTGCTATTTTTCAGATCATTCAATCAGGAGTAAGATGCTCCTACTCTCACAGCTCCTCATGCTGGCAGTAGTCTTGCCTTTGGTAATCTCGTCTGTACTCGGCACTGGTGAGGCTGCACCTCAAATACTGCGTTCAGTTTCGGCCACCCCACTACAGGCAGGACACTGAGGTGCTGGGCCATGTCCCCAGAAGAGCAATGAAGCTGGTGAAGGGTTTGGAGAACAAGTCTTATGAGGAGGAGCTGAGGGAACTGGGGTTATTTAGAGTGGAGAAAAGAAGTCTGAGGTGAGACACTATCCCTCTCTACAGCTACCCGAAAGGAGGTTGTAGTGAGGTGAGGGTTGGTCTCTTCTCCCAAGAACAAGCAATAGAAGTTGTGCCAGGGGGGGTTTAGACCAGATATTAGGACAAATTTTTTTACTGAAATTGTAGTCAGGTTGTCAGGCACTGGAACAGGCTGCCCAGGGAAGTGGTGGAGTCACCTTCCCTGGAGGTGGATAAAAGACATGTAGACGTGGCGCTGAGGGACATGGTTTAGTGGTGGATTTGGCTGTGTCAGGTTAATGGTTGGACTTGATGATCTTAAAGGTCTTTTCCAACCACAACTATTCTATGATGCTATGCCTCTGGGTGAGCTGAAGACATCACCAAACACCTCTGCAGCCTGGCAGTGTGGTGCTCACCCTGCAGTGAACCTCCCACCACTTGCCCACCAGCTCTGGCAGCTGCTGTGGGGACAGTTGGGGATGAAACTTTTCCCAAGCTCTCCCCAGCTCCTATCCTGTAGAAAGCAGATCCAGAACAAGATGGACAGCATGTGTAAAACCAGCCATGGTATGCAGGGTCCTGAGCCAGGTGACAGGCAGTGGCCAGCCCATCAGGTGCCTCTGCTTCTTGTCACCTCCTCAGCTAATACAAGTCTGGGATGTGGAACTTTTCCCCTCTCCTGTTTTTCAACCTGGGATATGAGTTGCCTATTCTTCTAGTCCCTTGAAATAAGAGTTGCAAGGGAAACTACAGCCAAAAAATAGAGGTTAATCTTGTTAAATCTCCTGAAATTTTACCTGCACTGAGTGTGAACACCAAAATAAGTACATACACATGCTGAGTAACTGGCATATCCAAACAGGAATGCTGAAGTCACCATTAGTTTCTGAGATGGCAGGTGTTTGTTGTGGGGTTTTTTTCATCTGCCAACGAAGATTAGCTGTGAACTGATGCTTCACAAAGAAAATACATCAATTGTAAGTATATCACAATACTACTCTGACACCCTATTTTGGGAAACTTGTTCTTTTAAATACCACTCTTCAGATAATTTCTGGCTGAAAACCTAATTAACTTTGTCACTCCATTGGGAGGGAGAAAGGGGTTAATGATTTTTCAGTTTTATTTAGAAATAGAGTGATAATGAGCAACATGAAACCAAAACATATTAGCCACTGTAGGAGAAAGGATTAAATACAGAACTTTAAAAAAAAATAATTTACCTACCCTAACGGTAAAAACACTGAGTGGTGCAAATTCTTAAAAGAGGCATACTTCTTTTAAATTTTGGGGTTTTTTAAGCCTGTCTCTTAAACATCTGCGTGCTGATGTGAGATGAATATCTGAACCAGTAATAACTGCAGCTAGATATTACATAAAACAATTCATATCTATCGTTACCTACTGCCTTTTGCCCCAAAAGGATTGTGCAGAATTTACAGTCTGTGGCCGAAATACATAAAAATGCAATGCTCCATCCATCACTGCAGCATAAGTGGTTCAGGAAAAAAAACAACCACAGTAGTTAGTTTAACTGCAGCATGCACCAGAGTTTAAGAGAAGAAGTTATTAAATCCTATTACTGATATTTGGGTAGGCAGAATGTCATTGAAGGGAAACTTACCTATTTCCTCCTCTTCTCAAAAGGCAAATAAGCTACTGAGATAGAGTGATACAAGCGGTCAAGGTCTCAATTAAAATTTTAACCTGAGAATTTTAACTTAGAAAAATCACCTTGAAAGGTGTTACCTGTAATAGCTGTGATGATTGGCAGGTCTGCATTGAGCTTGTTTCTCAGCACTTTGACCTTTTCCCATTCCCCTTATGGAGGGTGCTACCCAAGCTTGGGGGGAGGTAAAGATTTGTTCCAAAATGCTGAGGAAGGCATCAAATTATTCCCAAGCCAGAAGCAGTTGGAAACTGGGATTTAAAGGATATCACATAGTACACCTATGTGCTACAAGATGAATACATGCTGTTTAGAAAAAGTGGGACCGACAATCCACAAAAAGGGAAATAAAAGTTAAGCAGCTTTAAATTTTCTGGACATGAAAGCATCCTTCTGTATCTCTTATTACCTGCATTACACTGCTTTTTATATTCCAATCTTGGAGATCACCAACAACGCACACATAGCAGAGAGCACAATGAGCTTTCAACCAGTAATAGAAGCCAAAGCATCTGATTTCTAGCCACTCTAGCTAATTTATATGAACTTGCTTCTAAATTAATTTTCAGGTGACTTAGGAGATGCTATGCTGGAAGATCTGGCTTTTGTTGCTCTTCTCAACCTCAGGAGGAGTGCGTGGAGTGCCAAGGACATGCACTTGGCTAATATCAACCTCAGCCCCTCTGATTCAAGTTTGAAATATTTTTTTGTGTAACATGAAGGCATTTTAAGTCATTTTGGTGATTTTGAGCACAGGTTAAAGCGTCTGAACCTACATAGCCTGGATGCACACAGTAATTACTGCAAGCCTACACGTTGTCCAGTACCAGTTCCATACTGGAATCACATAATACTTCACCTACAGGAAACACTTGTTACCTGAATGCTGACCAGCACCAGCCCTGGTCTTAACTCCAGCACACTTTAAATTGCAGAAGAGATATTTGAAGGACAACACCTGAAAACAGTCTCAGACTGCTTTCACTGTGCCTAAGGCAAAGACCATTTTTCTTTCTCCCAGGCTGTGTCTTGGGTATAATCTGACAGATGTTCCCACGTCTAGTTTGAGCTGAGCTATGGTAAGTGACAGCATGACCACAGATAATCTGTTAAAGTGAAGCTGTGGCCAGTTATCCTGCACTGGCTGAAGCTGATGTGAGAGAAGATACTACCCACATCCCAATTTCTTCAGTTGTAGTATTCTTTTCTCCCTCACCAGCATAAGCACAGGCATAATTCCTATGTGCCTCTTCTGCCAGGCATTAATCCATCCTAAAAAATAATTGCTTGTCACTCAAGTTGCTGTAAGCTACCTGTGAATGTTTCCAGCCTTTTCAAGGTTGAAGTTCATGATAACGCGCATGCTTCCTTTTTCGCATGAGGGTAAGATGGCCCATAAGGCCAGTTCCTGCAGCACAGTGGTAAGGTCATCTGCTCTCAGAAACTTCTGGATGTGTCAATGAGCTGAGTGCAGACAGACTTTAATTGAATCAAATCTCATATTGGTTTAGTTCAACCAACAACACAGGGCGTGCAGGAGGTCTGGGGTCTGAGATTTGGTCTGTGTGAAATGTAAATGGTTTCATTCAAGCAGAAATTGATATGATTTTAAATTGATGAGGTGACCCTCTGCATACACATACCTTCTTAAATCTATTTGAATCTCATGTTTGATTTTAACTGACAGTTTTCACTGCTTGTTTTTGGGAGATGTGGAAGTTATTGCACATTTTAAACTAACTGCACAAATATAAGTCATAGAGAATCCAGATCTCTCTGAGGGTTGGGGATAGACTCATAAGAGGTCAAGGTTGCAAGCATGATTGACTTGCCAGTCATTGCATCCAGACCAAAAGAGGAAAATATCAGTTCTCGTTGAAGTTTGCTTCCTTTATCATTAAAGGTTCTTATAGATTTAGGATCATGAATGTATCTACGTTACAAGAAGATCTGCCTCTAGCAATTATTTTACACTGTGCTGCAGTGCCAAGTGCAATTAGGGATGCTCCTTCAACACATCAGACAGGTGTACTTCTTGCCCAGAATAATTTTTCATCTGACAGCATCATGAAGGAAATCAGAAAAGACAAGTGGAGAGAGCAGCTAAAGCAAATGGGGGCATTCACAGTGCCTAAGAAAGTGGAGAGCCTGAAGAAAAAGAGTATAAGGTGGAGGATGAGAAAGATCCCTAATCCAAACCTTGGAAGACTCAGGCAGGCTTCTCTCAAATGTCATTGAGACCAGGTGTAGGATAGGTAACTGCACCATAGGTAGAAGTTCAGAGGTACTCCTATGGGACACCCAGCCTCTTCCACGCTGGCAGAGGGAAATGGGGATGGAGAGGGACACAGACAGCTGGTTGTGGTGGGGACAACTCTCTGTATGCAGCCACAGGGTTACATTCAGCCAGATGCATAACCTCAGGCTCCCTGGGTTTCTGCCACCTCTGCATTCCTCTTCAGACAAACCACTTCCCTGCTCTCCTCGCTGGGCTGTTTGCACTTTCATGAACCCACATCAGCAATATTTGGTGCTTGTGTGGCATTTCTCAGAGGCAGAGCCAGGAAAATAATCCAGTGCCCTGACTGTCTCAGCAGTGCCCCTGTGGGAGACAGTGCTGTGCCGCAGGGCATGTGCTGCCAAGCCAAACAGGGGCTGCAGAGGGTTAGGGGACAGAAAATTCTGTTCCCAGAGATCAGAGAAATGGAATTGACTATGCTAACATGGGAAAATCTGTGTCACAACTGCCTGTACACCAGGCAGCTATCAGTATTTTGCAGCTTTCTGCCAATATCAACAAACTTCTGATCAGCTTTATAAAGCTTATTTTTCCAAATGAAAAATACAGATTAAAAGCAAAACATCTCTGAATCTGAATTGCACAGGCTATTTTGCAGCCAGATCCTGTAGCTGCTCTAACCACTGCTCCCCTTCTCCACTTCGATACAGCCAGAAACCGTGAATCTCCCATCTCCCTCACATAACTGGGAATGGGATCCTGACCATGTGTGCAAAGATCTTTGATTTAAAAGACCAGTTCAAATTATCTTTGACCTGGCCAGGATTTGTAATTTTCAGATAAGAAATAAGAGACACGTTCAGCCAGCTAGGAGATGCCTCTCTTCTACCCCTCAAACATTTTAAATGTGAGCGGTGCAATGCAAGATGCATACAAAATAAAAATAAAGACCTCATCTGTGATTTTAACTGTTAAAATAATAATCTCTTTCCTTAGCACTAAGATAATGCATAAACTTACACATTAAAATACATAACACATTAACCTATCCTGGTCTGAAGGGTAATAAATTAAATTAATATTTTCCCCAAGTTTGCCTATGACTGTAATTGCTGAGTGATCTCTCCCTGTCATTATCTTGACCCATGAGCTTTTTATTACATTTTCTCTCTCCTGTCCAGCTGAGGAAGGAAGTGGTAGAGTGGCTTAGGGGGGTACGTGGCATCCAGCCAGGGTCTTCACACCACATGGCCCTATAAAGCTTTTGGCTGAGTTGTCATGTTTGATGATAGAAGCAAAGTTTCATATATGGTCAATACAAACAATTATTTATATTAGTGGGGCTCAGATCACTGTGTTTGGGTAAAGAGACAACTGGCCACTACCAACTGAACACCCGACACTTCTACACCACCAACTCACTGCTGGGACAACTGGCCACTGACCAGCAGGTGATGCTCATTCACCACCATGAAAAGAACCCCCAGGGAGCAGGTTAGCAAACCATATTCCTTCAGTTTTGTATCCTCTCCCCTGTTCAAACACAAGAAAGAGACTCGGTTCTCGAGATCCAGTAGTTTGAGAAAAATATGCTTAACAGAGGAAAAAGCTTCTGGTCACTTTGGGAGTGAAATAGTTACCCAGGACTGAATAGGATTTAATCTGATTTACATCCCCTCCAACACAGGTCTTTGCTTACTCTGCCTCTCTCTCATGTTTCAGGATTCTGTCCTTTTTATACTCTGGGTATGTTTTACAGTATGTTATGCCAATGAGACCTTTTCAACATGAGTGTGACTTTAAGCAGTGGTGCCTTGGGCTAATCATTCCTCCATTTAAACCAGCAAAACAGAGGAAAGTGGCACAGCGAAGGGTTACTGTCAAAACATGAAGCAAGTGATGTGATTAGATGTAATGACAGGGCCAAAACCCTTGTACCTTACAGACAGATTTGAAGCATGACCAAAGCACAGTCAATTTAAACACTTGTATTTGAGCACGGCTCCAGGCAGCCTGCCCATTACCAGAGAAAACAAGAGGGATAAAGAGCAAGTGCAAGCTGCCCTGAGGCAGGCAGCCTCCAGATACCCTGGGAAGAACTCTGCAGCCTAGATCCTCACTCACATGCATGGGTGAGCTGCAAAGGTTGGGTTTTCCTTCCTGTACATTACAGAGGCAGGGTGACTTTCCACACAATGACAAAGGTGGTGTCATCCTCCATTTAATAGACTGTGTGAAGCCCTGATGCTAACCCCAGCTCTTTTCCTAACCCACTTGGTGCTCCTGGGGGAAAGCAGTGTTACCACTTACACTCTTGTCCATTCAGGCTGCAGACTTGCCAGGGAAAGGGCTGTCCTGTTCTCTGTGGTGAGTGCTGTCTGACCTCAGCATGCCCTTAGCCTCCTTGCCACAACAGCATCTAAGAAACCCTCCTCCAGGCTGACTTTCTGCAATGAATGCAGATCCTAGTTAAACGTACTGCAATGCACAGGGTGAACAGTGAAGGGAGCTTCGATGCACTGTGACACATTTATTCTTAGATTTATTATTTATATGTTCTTACCATCTACTAAAGATGGCCCATGCAGAAGAGACGATGTGTCTATGGGGGTCCTCCATGACCATCTTGTTTGGACACAGCCACTGTTCCTGATGTGGCTGCAGCTGCTTATTTTTCTGGATTTGGGAGACAACCACTAGCATCTCATTTCTTCAGCAAGGTCAGAAACACAGTCATACCTCAAAGAATTGTTATTATCACAAGAATTTCTCTGCTGAGCAAATGACTCACTGAGATTTTAGTCCCCTACACTAAATGAAAATCTAGTAAGAGAAGCTCAGAGGAGGAAAAAAATGTTCATTTCACTGCAGAGAAGGACTTCTGGTTGCAAATAAAATTAATGAAATAGTCTGTTTGGCTTGAACTATCTGTGAAGATGTCATTCATCAATAGATAATGTAATTTGTTCCTCTGACATTCACAGAGACTCTCAAGAGCTTTGATAACAACATCTGTATTGCCAGACTCTAATTTTGTTTAAAATTTGCCCACTTAGTAGAAGTGTTTAGAACAAAAAGAGTTTGGTTCATATTCCTGAATTGAGAAACCTTTGTTAGGCATTACCAATAAAATAGTGAAATCGATGCTGTTGGGTCTAGAAGGGTGAAACAGTCAAAAAGAGAATTTGCTTCTAATTTATTTCATTTTTCTCCTCCCAAAGACTTGTATCAATACATTTCTCTGAGAATTTTATATTTTGTATGTATGCTGAAAAAAAGCTTTCTTACCATCCTATATACTCTGTTGATAATGAGCTTATATCTGTGAACAACAGAAAACAGTCCACTATTGTGCACATATGGAGTATGAGGAGCAGAACTAACAAGTTGCTGAGGGTGAAGACTCTGCCTCTGGCTTTTTTTCCTTGTGCATGTATTCTCTTTAGAGCAACCAATAAAAGCGACCACGTGGTAGTCAGCCTGACATCCCATCCATGGGAGGGACAGACAGGAGAAAAATAAAGAAGAAAACAAAATGAGAGTTCTTACTTTGGAAAGAAATACAACTTACAGTGCAATAAAATAATTAAAGAAAAAACAAGAGTTTGATATTGCTTGATACATTTCATCAAATCCACAAGAAAGTCGAGCCATTGACAAATCAATCTACAGTTACATTTTAGCTTCAAAATCTAAGATCTGAAGAGCACAGATGAATACTGTTTAGTCCAAAGTACCACAAATCACAGATTTTTCAGACTGAGCACAGCCTTTATTTGTTTATCCTAGACAGAAATTAGGATACAGATGCAGAACTGGTGAAGCCACACACTAGGTGGAGAAGAAAAAAGCCCAGCGTTCTTGTCGATGTTATATCCCCTTGGAAATACCTGAATTTCCAAGTACAATTACTTGGATCTGGCATGCTATGCCAAGGTCTACTCTGTTACCCTAGTCAACAGTTGGAGGCTGATCTTGTCCTTTTGATGTGTGAATTCCTTGGGCAATTAAAGTAATGAATAGTGGAAAAGTACATGCTACTGTGATACCTACGTAATGTAACTAGTGATGCTTTCTTTTCTGTTAATTATAGATTTCTGTAAAACACACACACTTGAATTGTAAGGCTGGGCCTTAAGAGCTTTTTCATTCCTTTTCCATTGGAATATGGGAGCATGACATTTTTCTAGCAGACCAAAAGAATGGGGTTTATGCGTTTGAAGGATTGCTTTGAGAAACAGCCGAGCCAGTGACCCAATAAAATGCAATTTCATTTGTTGTGGCTACAGAATATGCAGTGTTGACCCAGTATGAAGATTTGCAAACACACTCAGAAAAATTAACAAAGCTTTCAAAAAGTAGCTGCTGAAAAATGTTCAGCAGCGGAAGGAAGGAAGAGGGAAGCCACCACAGCCACCATTCTTCTGGTGAGCTCCTGAAACAGCCATGCAGCAAAACATTCCTGCTCCAGGCCAAATTGTAACATTTCCAAGTTTAAACTCAGCAGATAGCAGAGCTTGGCTGACACTTCAGCAGAGATGATGACAAGAATAAGAGAATGAAAATGAGCTCTCCATGAAGTCTGTATTTGAAGAAGTATTTTAGAGGTATTTGAATTGTGAGGAGCTGGATTGCCATAGAAGAGGAACCCTTGTCTGACATCTCATCTCCTCTCCATCAGAGAGTGAAACTACAGAAATAGGTTTCCACACAGGGTGTTACCAATGTGAAGCTCTCTGGCTGTATTCATTGCACCATATGATGTCATTTGATAAATGCAGAAAGGACATTTTAAATACGTCGAGAGCAAACTGGATTTTACTGAGGAAAGAAAAGGAATAGAGGATTTGGAATCTTGCTGTTTCAATGAGATTCTTTCTGGCAACATTTATTAGAGAAAAGTACAGTCCTCTACTTTGGATATGTCTTCATTTTACTTTGAAGAACATTTTCATCCATTGCACTGGAGATGGTGGATGGTGAGACTATTTTATTCAGGGATTCAAACCCAGGCCCACTGAACCCTGTTTTGTAGTATATCACTCAGAGAGCTGCAGTTCCTGTGGCTTTTTACAACAAATGCTCTTATTAACTGGGTTGCAGTGGTGAGAGACCAAGAAAAGAATGTGGGACACACTGACCCAGCCACTGTACCTTCTAAATTTAAAAGACAAATTTCTGCCCCAAAGACCTTAAGCTCTTTGAATTTATGCAGAGGCACTCCTGGAAAATTGTGTTAAGTATCAGAAAACATGGTTCCTGCAGCAGCATCCTCATGGAACTCCAGCTAATCGGTCCACGCAAGAAGGCAGCTTGGTAGCTGGCAGGGATTTTACCCCATGCCCCAGGGGCAGTTCTCCAGCATAGAGCCCTGCTCAGCTCCCCTCTCACTGCTGCAACTCTGCGTTGCCTCAGAGAATGCAGAAACCCATGGTAAATCTGCTCTTGAAGGAAAGGATGCCAGTTGTCCCCCTGCACTGTATTTTTGACCAACAGTGTAGTGTCATCCATTCAGCACATCACAGGCACCCAGCAGCACAGTGAATTTCTTCTGAGTCCTTTAATCTATTTGAAAGGATAAAACCACTCTTACAAGGAGCCAATTCAGCTGTGATAATGATTCCTGTATGGCACAGTTTCGTATTTAATAGACATATTGCCATCTGTTCTAGCTTTAAACAATAAAATTTGAGACAACGGAACCAGCAGCTGCAATCACTGAAAAAAAAACCAAACCAAGAAACAAAACAGAGACAGAGGAAGGAGATGAGTGAATACACACAGTACATGCGTAGAAAATTATTGCAGGGGAAACTTTCTCAAGGTACTCTGCAAGAGAGGGCATATTGCTGTGTTCTGCATTCTGCACAGCATGTATCCATCATATTTTTCCTTATGTTTTAGACAGAAACCAGTGGGGGAGAGGAGGGATTAGAGCTCTGCTCTAAAACAGTGAATCCCCATCGATGCTGATTTCTTCACAGCAAACAAGGATTCACAGCAAGACCTTTTCCTAATGCTGGAGAGATTTATAAGGTTAAATGCAGTGGGAAAGACAACTGTCCTCTCTATGGGCTGCAAATGGGTCTGAGTTGGAGTTGGTTTTGTTTCCTGCTAAACCAAAGGTCTGCATTATTCCACAAGGCGTGCCTTTGCCAGCAATGCAGCATCAAGTGATGCTTCTGGAATCAAGAGTAATGTGTTAAACAGGAGTGAGTTACGGATGCAGCAGAGTTGTAGACAATGTTCCTTCTCTGCATCTTTTTCTAGACAGCTTCTCTGCCAGTGAGCTAAAGCCATCGTTTGACTGTTTTCATCAACCCTCATACAGAGTGCTCTCCGTTCAAACAGTTACAGCCTGGACTACAAATTTAGTTGTGTTTGAAAAGGTTAAATTATGTTTCACAATATTTTTTCTAAGCAAAATTTTGAAGCTGAATTAAAATGAACCAAGTAGATTATAAACATTTTTGAATGTGTCTAAGAACATGACTGTAAAAAAGTCTGTAAAGATATGCAACAGAAGAACTAAGATTTTTTATTTAATTTTAAGTTTGTATTATCTTTATACCTTACTGCGATGACATCTGTCAAAATCAAGAATAACATAACTACTGTCAGGAGAGTTAAACTCATGTTTAAAAAACACAGCTGGAATCAGACTCTGGGTTTCAATGGCTCACACATTCAGAACTCCCATTAAAAAAAAACCAAAACAACCCTATCGTGAACCGAAAGCTTTGCCAAGGTCTTCAGAGGAATATCAGGAGGGTAATACCAGCAGAAGTTAAATTGAGATCAGCTCATGTCTTTAAGAGCAGCTGTGAACAAAATTTGGTGAAATAGCTTATAAACAAAAACAGCCTGAAGTAAAAGCCAAAACAGTTTCCCTTTCCATGCACTAAACCAAGAAATACACTGCAAATAAATGGAGCTACTATACAGCCCTCAATACAGTACAGAGACCTTGAAATAAAGTCTTATTCTCCATATAAATCAGTGTAACAATACTAAAGGCCTTGCAGCCAAGCCTATTTGTGCTATTTTAAGAACAGCTGAGTGGCAACCTTGATTTTATTAGCAACTCAATCTACAACATTAGTGAGACTACAGTAAAATTCTCTTCTCTTGACTTGCCTCTCCCAAACATTTCCCTTTAGGATTTTCTCTTTTCTAAGTCCTTCTGTTCTTTCTTCTGGCAGTCCTCCCTGCTTCTTTGCTTGTAATCACATTTAGTGACGAGTGGCTTGGGTCAACCCATCTGCCTATAAGAGATGGTCATAAATGACATCCTATGACCACATCACATACAAATTTAAGGATCAGAAAAGCTGCATGACTATTCGTCCTGTGCTGTCATGGGACTCTGTCAAGTGCAAATGCAGATGCTCAAATCGGATTCTGACAAGACAGTCCAGACATGTATTTTTCCTGCATGTTAAATATTTTCTGGAAGAGGTTACCTTTTTTTTTCACTATGACTCTTTTCTTGAAGCTTCTTCAAAATGTTCTATGCTCACTGTACTTTGTAAGCCTGGAAAGGAAGCCTCCAGCTGGAGTGAGCTTCAGCAAGACATGCTGGGGGACTCTGCTACTGATAAAGTCATGGGAAAACAGCTGAGCAACAAGATTTGTTAGAAGATGAGAAAGGTCATGTTGAAAATTACACAAGTTGAGCTAACATACTGCAAAGATACCGCTAAGGATTATAAACTTCAGCAGAATTAGTGCAAAATTAGAGCAGTAGCATTAAAGGTGACAAAATCAGAGCTGGACAGATATATTTTGCTGTTTTGACATAGCCTTTGCAGATGTAATAACCTTTTCCTGTGACTGGCTTGTCTAAGATGGTAGCCAAGTTGAAACTTGGATGGTACAGTACTGGTTTTGTTTGGACATCTGCTGCTACTGCTCTTATTTACATGTTGCTGGTGAATGTTTGACTTGTTTGCAGTAAGCATGACTGCTGTTGAAGGTTTGAAGCATATGTGTCACATCTATGGAACTACACAGTGAAGAACATGGAAATGGTGGATGCACTTTGAAGCAAGCAATGAAATCTGCCATTTCAGTTCTGGATATTGCCAAAAACTTTGGTCTTAGTGAAATAAGATGTGGCCTTCTCGGGCCTGGGGCATGAAAGAAGAGTCAGCATTTATAAATCAGTTTAATTTGTTTGCTTCATTTACGCAGTTTTAACAGGACAGAGGGAAGACTTAGAGTGATTAGCCAAGACAAAGCAGTTTACATGCTCCTGAAGAGACTTGTTACTCTGTCATATGGAAAAGAAAATATGCTGCTGAAGCACATTTTCTTGTGCTTCATGTGTTACAAAATCATTAGTAAAGTCTAGTCATTAATACTGGCTAGATTGTGACAGTGTGTATCTTAGTGTGATTATTTCCAAAAGAAGGAAAAAGAAAATAAATGTATATCCTTCAAGCTGTACCCCAGCTTGGGACTGCACTGACAGACACATGAGGACCATGAGCAGCAGAGGTGAGAGGTCCCACCATGTGGATGGGAATGCCTGTGCAGCCCCAGCTACTGAAGGGCTATCACTCCATGCCACAGAGAACTAGCAGAGAACAGCCTGCATCCCAGTTCAACAACCAGTACCAGTGGACACCAGCATCAGCTGTTCTGTACTTCAACTTCTGCCAACCTCCCACCCACAGAGGGCAACTCCCAGGAGTCAGGGAAGTGACAGGGAAGCATCACTTGTGGGTCATCCCAGCCAGCCCCATAACCTGCATATGCACCAATGCAGAAATACAGAAGCTTCACCCAGGAGTGGGGCTGTGCCTTTATTATTGGTGCTACTAAAATTAAGTCATCCTACTACATACAGAGCAAACATGTCTGTTTGGATATTTGTGATCAGTCTCATTCAGCTGTCCATGCTTGTGGGAAATCTCTGGTTCAAACTGTTGTTTCTGTGTTGTTCTTAATGTATTTTACTATGACCTTAATTTGGCTCTCAAGGTAAGGTCAATGTGGTCTGCAGGTCCATCGTTAAGACTCATAAATAGCTCTCTCAAAAAAGCTTAACTGTATTTGAACTCCTTCTGCTGCACAAAAAGGACTAAAGGCAGGTCTGTAATACAATGACTTGCCCTCTGAAGCATCCTCTTTTACTGTCTTGACTTCATCAAAGCCCAGTGAGGTCAAATTAACCTTAATTAGCTAAGCAGGTGAGGAGCACCTGAAGTGATGCCACCAAGTCCCTCTCAGCCAAATTAATAAGCATCTGTGCATCAATAACAGGAAACTGTGAAGATCAGCTTTGCATTAACCTAGCAACCAGTGGAGACCATTATTTTGTCTGGGAGGAGTTTCATTCAAACTTAAAGGAGACTTACAATGTTGTTTTAAACATATATTTAGGGCAGGATTTGTTTAAGGTATTTGCACTTTCATTAGATGGATGTCTACATCTGAGCAAGCATCTCAGGATGCACCTTATGGTCAGCAGAGAAAGAAGAGACTCCAGTCCTCCAACCCCTGGCACATCTCAGAAGTCTGCATGATGGAGAGTTTGAATCCTCTGAAGTACCTGTCTCTGTCCATTGACTAGAAATGGAGACAAGGACAACTAGTTTGGACATAAAATCAACACAATAGGTAGCTAAACTCAGATCAGATTAAGTTCATCCATTATGTCCTGTCACATGTTGAATTAAGTTGTGTCACCTGCTTAGTTATTGGAAGGGTGGGTTAATTCATTCCTGGTATATCAAGGTGCTTTTTGACCCATAAATACATAAAACTTCAGTGTCATATAGAAAATGTGTGCAGGGCTTGTCATTAAGAATGTAGCTCTTTTTTCTAAGCTGTTTCTCAGTAAAGGTTACATAGCTAAACAAAATCTACAGATGCAGAAGCCTTCAAGAAGCATCGTTAGGTGTCAGTAGCTGAAATTTTGGAACATAAATTTGACAAGTGGGAGAAAAACTGAGAGGTCAGAGCTCACAGATTCAATAAAGCATTGTATCTGCAGGCAAAAACAAGAAGTGGAGAACTCTGTAAAGAAAAAGTAAAAAGGACTTGGAAAGCAGGGAAGAAGACAATGTGAAACTAATAACTTTGTGATGAATAGCCTGACCAAAAACTGCAAAGCAGATAAAGACGGTCTCTGGGGTTAGTCTGGAGATCACTGTTGAAAAGTGATGGTGAATAACCTCCAGAATGCTTGCTTACTCTCACAAGGCACGATACCAGAAGAAACAAACAAAAAATTAACTTATGGGAGAGATGGGAGGATATTCAGGAATCTGGGAGGAAAAAGTCAGCAACCTGTGAGGAGCAGCAAGAGGTGCAATATAAGGGTGATTAGGACTTTACCGCTACACATAACTGAGAGCTGGTAAGAGATTTCCTTGATGGTTAATATATGTCTGCATTTGTACTGAAGTGAGACTGGAACACTTCTTCTCTTGGTGAGTGACTTTACAAGACAATGAAAACAACCAATGTCTTAGAAGAATAAGCAGCTGCCTCCTAGTGACTCCTTCTGGAAGGAGGTAGAAGTTTTTGCCCCAGGACAAGGGACAATGGGCACAAGCTGGAACACAGGAAGTTCCACCTGAACATGAGGAAAAACTTACCTACTGTGAGGGTGACAAAGCACTGAAACAGGCTGCCCAGGGAGGTTGAGTCTCTGTCTCTGAAAATATTCAAAGCTGCCTGGATGCAGTCCTGAGCAATGTGCTCTAGTGGATCCTGCTTTAGTGGGGGAGTTGGACTAGATGATCTCTAGAGGTCCCTTCCAACTCCGATGATTCTGTGATTCTGTTAAGAGCAGTAAAATGTGATACCAGAGAAGAGCTTGCCATACATCTTTCAGAGGACAGAAAAGCCTGAGGAAGACAAGGGAAAGCATCTCTTTGCAAGAGCAATCCCTGTGGAGGGAGCATGATCAGAGGGATGTCACCCAGTGGGACAGCCATAGGAGGGGAACTGCTGGGGAACAGTGTACTTCAGAACTGGTTTTACTTCTTTAATGGTCACATAAATGCAGTCATGCAAAATGTGGGTGCCACAGCAAGTCAAAGGTAAATGCTACTGGCAGCAGCTCTGCAAAAAGAGAGGGGAGGGTGATCTCGAGTCAAGTCTGCCCAGGTTCTCCTCCCATTCTGGGGCAGGAGACCAGGGGGATGCCAGCAATGACAGAGGAGCTGAAGCTGTCTGCTTGCAACCCTTCACTAGTGTTCACGTTAATTTCCCAGCGGAGAGGTCTGTGCCCATGATGCTGGATTCCCATCCCTGCTGCCTCGCAGCGCTCCTGACTAGAGTCGCTCTCCAGGAGGCAGAATAAACACCCACTCAAATTGTCGGTGGTTTACTGAAATTGTAACACACCAGGCAGGAGCACAAGAGGAGGTGGCATTTTAAACAAGAGGCTTGCCCCATGCCCGGACACAGCCAGGCATGGGGAACAGAAAACATACCGGGAAAGGGTGGGGACAGGAAGAACACACATGCAGACAGCTGGTGCTCCTTTTTCAAGGCTAAGCAGCAAAATCATCATGGATGCTACAGAGGGGCACATCTGGCAAATATCAGACACAGACTTGAAATACTCTGAAATTAAGATTTAGGGTTATTTGCTCTAACTTTTCAGTAGATATCTTTTTGTAAGAGTATAAAAATACTCCTAAGAGAAACTACAACCCAGAGGCATCAATTTAGATCTGAATCATTCAGTGCAATTTTCACATTAGGTTAAAATGAGCCCTGCTTGTTAAGTGTCCATGATAAAATTTGGATCTTATTTTTCCTAAGTTAGTTCTATGCAGCAAATCTTATCCTATGAAGGAAGTCAATGAGGACATGAACAGAATATCAGAACTAATTAATGATATTACATGCCTCCAGTTTTCAGGTACCAAAGTCTGAAATGCCTTAAAAGGTAACTGAATTATTTTGAAAAACAGTTTTTAGCATGCCCTTTCTAGGAATCAGATTTCTTTGCCTGTTTTGAAATTTTGAGTTGAAAAATCAAAGTTCTTTAAAATAGAACTTGTATTTTTAACACCATCTCTACAAAGAACAGTCAGAAGATCTCATTTGGCTGCTCCCTGAAACTGCACTTTCAGTCAAAGCAAACCCCAGAGCAAAAGTAAACTTTTGATTCACACTCCCAAATATTCAATTGCATGTTGGCATAAAAACTGTTCTGCAGATAAAAGGACTAGATCTAAAGCTATAACCCTGGTTATACACAGGCTCCAGTAGATATGAGGGTGACTTTTCTGTGACTGAACTGATGACAAACTCTATGCACAAAGGTGGAAATGAGGGTTCCTTGAGCCCAACCTACAGATCTTAGGGATGAACAGATGCCAAAATAATGGAGCTTTTGGCTGAAGACTGCATGCAGCCTTGAGCAACTGTGGTTACTACATTGAAAACAAGGATGAGACCTGGAGTGGTGAAAAAGCAGACTGAAAGAAATTACAAGAGTTTTCTGAACTGGGAGAGTTCTAAAAAGCATCCAGGCAAGTATGTAATGCAAGCTGCCTTTGTGTAAAATTTTATTTCAAGGGAACACGATGCATTAGCTTTAGAGCGCTGTGCAGACACACACCCTTTCAAGCCAAGGGGCATTTGCTTTCATTTCAGGAGGCTCCAGGGGAAAAACTAAACAAAACAGAACAAAAAAACCACACCACTTTTAAGCCTTGCATTTTTCATTATCCACTGCATTGCATTTCCCCTTGGCACAGCCTTTCTAATGGCAAGGGACAAGCTCTTGTTCTTGCTGCTGACTGTCTGCCTAGTCCTCCACACAACACCATGGCTCCACTATTCAGAAGGGGACACTGAAGGCTCTGGGCCATCTCTCCTTCCCTCCCTCCCAAAAGCCCACAGCTCTGACATCAAGAGGCACCTGTTTCCTGAAAAGCAGCTAGAGCTGGTCCAAGATAAGGGCACTTTCCTTGGGCTGAAGCATCATAAAGCAAGAGTCACCCAAAAATGCTGCCGCCTGAACCCAAGCAAGAATGAGAAATGGGGCAGGATCCAGCCTCTTGACATGGCCAACACACCCCATCCAAATCCCAAGTGATCCAGGCTCAGCAGCCTTGGAGGAACAGTGTCGCATCAGTTGCTTACCCACAGGTTTAGGTGGTTAGAGTTCGTATACTTTGACTCCTAGCAGTACACACAAGAGTATGCTCCCATCCACAGGACACAAGAGTAGTGTTTCTGGAGCTGACCACAGGACCAGACATTTGACAGCTATTAATGTCACTGACAGTAGCACATGGGATTTTTCAGGAGTTCTCAGCAACCACCCACTCCAATAAAAATCCCGTAGGTAGGACATTTTGTCCTTGATGATGGAAGCACTTTGGAAAATGCAGCCAGCATATCTAAATTTCCAAGTCAAGTGTGAAAATCACAGCCTCTTTCTTCCGAAGGTCCCTGAATCTAGGCTAGGTATATGCAAGATAAGAGATTCAATTACTATACAGAATTAAATAAATACATGCAATTGAATATTCCAAGCTCAAATCATAGTGAATGAAAACATAATCACATCAGCAAATTGTCCTAATCTGACAAGTACAAGCCAACCTAGACTGCAGTTGACGTTATTGCCTCTCCAAAATTAGCATAATAATATTTCACAACTCCAGCAGTTTCAAGTTAGCTTAGCCACTAGTGTTACTTAGCTCCAGGAGCTTTGTCAAGAAGCTGTGACATTTTGTTTACTCATCACTATTGAAGTGATTGATGTCATCACTAAATTGGCCTTATTTCCTGTCCTCAACCTGGGATGCTTGGCTCTGGACTATATCCTCTGATACCTGGTATGGAAGACCATCAGCTGCATGAAGTGCTTTATGATAATTTCAGCTGACATAATTGCTAGGACATTATAGTAACACCCTCCTGTTAAGGAACCAGAAGGCCTGCAAAGATCAAGCCTACCTGTTGTGCTAGCCATAACGGTGAAGACTCTGTTCTGAGCACACAATCTCTGAGATGGGCCTCTCAATGCAAGAGCTGCCAAAGAGCAGAAGACATAGTCACTGAGCTAACAAGAGTTGGTTTTGGAACATAATGAAGGGATCATAAAAGAGCAGCTTGTAGAAAATCCTCTAGGATGGAGCAACCCTGAGCAGATTCTCTTTAAAGGATCAAAGAGACAAAAATGGGAGTCTCTTACAAAGGCGTAGGTGGAGAAACAAGAACTTCTGGAAACACAAGTCTGATGGATTGAAAATCTCCAAGACTTTGAAATGCTTGACTTGGTATTTCCATACGTCCAACGGAAAAACAAGTCCTCTTTGGAGTTTCCACCCAAACCCAGGGGAAAAGCCTGTGTGGAAAGGGTTCCCAGAGGGAAGGAGGACTGAGCAGCTGGCCTGCTAAAAGCAGAGGATTAAGGAAAATCTAGATGCTGTCTAAAAACTAAGTTGAGATGGTTTTACCTGTTTCCATCCAGGACAATAGTGTTAGAGAGGCAAAGACAGCACAGTTGACCCCCATTGTGGGGGGTTGTGCAGCACTACATGGAAGAAGGGCAAATGGTCACTTAGGAAAGGGAGGAAAAGAGCCTTCAGGGCAATCTTGAGATTTAACAATCTGGCCTCACCACCATGCAAGTGTTCAGAACAAAGCTGGGAAGAAAAGAATCATTAAAGAGTTAAAAGGGGACAACTTTTAGCATATATTTACCCAATGTGTTACATCAGACTAGGCTTTTTCTTTGATGAAAAACTTATTTTCTAGACAGAGGAAAATGTGGCAAAATGCCACTATTGGAACTTTGTTAGACCACTACAGAGGATTCTTACTTAAACTGTGAATTAATACAGGAAATTTCAAGTGCTTGAAGTGACTGCAACCAGCTGGGCTGAAGAAAAGTTTTGTCAGGCCACAGGAAGATTGTAAGCAGAATTCATTACAGATTAATCTTTTAAAGTTTTCTCTTCATATTCATTAGTGTTTTCATTAAGTATGCTGTGCCATCAGCACATTTCCTATCAAGATTTAGAAGTGGGAACTCACTAATAGCACAGAGGACAATAAGAAAATTGTCTAAGAAAAACTAGACAACCCTGAAGAAAGAAACAATGGAAATTTTATTATTAAAAGTACCAGACTGTGCTCTTAAATGCTATGGTGAATCAGATACTTCTCAGCTGGATCCTAGGAAGAGTGAGCTGTTTTACAATTGCTGATTAAGAGTTTAGTTTGTTCTAGCTGTGAGACAGAACTGAATAGACACACAGCTGCTCTCTGTAAAGAGAAGGCCAACAAAAATGGGTCAGGAGCACAGAATTGCCCTTAGTAGATGACAGGAGGATAAACTGGTCAGGAAGAAATCTAACTTGGAAACGAGCACTCAGGTTTTGAAGTGGCATCCAAAATAAATAAGAAGGGTCCAATAATTTGAGCTATCATATTTTCAGATTTACAGCCTTTACACAATCTATAAATAATCTATAATTCAGCAACGCTGAGAGTTGCAACAACACTCACCAGGGATGTAGCATACTGCAGGTATCTCCAGCCTCTGACTTCCCCTGTGCCTCTGAGTTGCTGAAGTTTCCTCTCTAGAAGTACTGTATCTTTACACTTCTAAACCAAACTGCCTGAAAAATAGTAATACTCTGGAGTGGATGTGGGTTAACTGATGGTGGGAATTACTCCACATGGTGGCTCACAACAAGAGTCCCAGACCTGGAGCTGGAGAAAGTCTTGTTTAACACATTAACTTGGTCTGTGAGCACCTGTTCCCACATCTTTAAGTCAGTACATGAAAAGGAAGACATAATAATGGCTGTACTGCATGGGACCCAAGGGTGACCCAGCTCTAAATGGTGTCTTCTCCAACCAGGGCCCAACGCAAAGTGCTAAAACAGGGCAAATCCATAGAAATGCTTCAGTGCACACTCTTTCAGGGAGCAGGGGCTGAGGCACTCTATAAAGGTGATAAGAGATGAAGGATTATCACTTTATAGAAGGTGATAATATCCTACCCTCACTCGATTCACTGCCTGGTCTATTGAGTAAGCTGAAAAATGCTGTTGAGCACAGTTTATGTGTTAGAGAAGATCAAACACATTTTGGGCTTAGAGTCACAGGAGGGCCAAGCTGTGACTTCCCACATAATTTATTTCTCCTGGCCCCAAAACTTTTATCCACAGATGCTGTTGTCAGAAATGAGGGAAACTCCTACTCTTAGACTGTGCTACTGCATGGTAATATAGTCACTAGACTCCCTCTGTATTATTTCTGTAAGCAAAAATAAGAATGAGTAAAAATAAGTTGACCTTCTTGATAGGATACTATCAGCTTTGCCCAAACCCTGGTTTAGCTATATATGCAAAGGCATGTCAAGGTTCAGACTATCCTAAATATACAGAAAAATTCATGTAGTCATGCATTAAGACCCCATGTAGATGTGAATTAACCAGCCCTCTGTAGCACTGAGCTCTTTTCTGTTTTCCTCTGTAGGATTGCAGTGGAGCAAACTACTGTAGCCTGTTCTGCAAATGCATCATCCCATTTCTATACATATAAAGGCTGCAATACGCAAATCTGAAGCTTATATCAAAGAAAAATGCTATTGTTATATCAGGTATTGACATCGTATGTCGGTGCTTATATAATAAAAGGAATTCTTCAAACTGCTCACTTTTCAGGCCAAAAACTCCTCTGATTTCTTTGACTTTCCTGCCCAGTAGTCTCATTATCTTAGCTCTGTTCCCTGCAGAAATTTAGATAGGAATTTTGCTAATTTATACCAATGTACTGGCTTGCTTGGCAGTGACTCCTCTCAGTGGCAGGAATAGTAATAATCTTGATTTAGAGGCTATAATACAGCTTTCCAGTGTAAGGGCACTGGGAATGCAGCATGTAAGAGGAAAATCAAAGCTGATGGCCCCCAGAAACAAAGCCTGCTCCAGCAGCTGGCTCTTTGCCAACCATCAAGACAAAGGAGAGGGGAGATCTTCAGTAAAATGAAGTACAAGGGAAACTGCAAAAGCTTTTTAGAGCAAGCAAGGCCCATATTCATCATCTACACAGTAAACAGGCTCAATAACAGGAATTTCTATGAATTTCAAGTAGGCACAAAGGTTCAGCAGTGAACGACTGTAGCAACAGTGTTCATCCATCAAAGCCTCAATTACTCCCAGTTACCAGGAAGGGGTATGGTTTAAGTACAGCCCATTGCTTGCCTCACATCAGCTTTACGCCTTCTGTGTCAAAGAGTTTGTTTTTCTGGCAAACTTGACAGTTTCTGTCCCAGAAAAAAAAAAAAAAAATGCTCTCCAAAGACTGTGGATGGGGGGACATGTCAGGGAGGCTCTGCTATAACCCAGGCTGCGGTCAGCACATCCAAAAATCCCTGGTGAGGCTCCCAGGAAACTTGAAATAAGTGTGTCCATAAATAACAAAAAAAAGGAAAGCTGTTATTGCTGGGAAAGTAGAGAAAGAAATCAGAAAATTAATATTCCTCACTCTGTCTTTTAAAATTGGGGAGGGTGGTGCATGGGTTGTGGTATGTGTAATTTTTAAACCTCTCTCCATCCTGCCTCTTCTCCCTTCAGCACAGAAGGAGACATTTCTGTCCATGGTGCCAAAGGACACCCATACCCTGGAAGGGGACAAGTGCAAGGAAGCAGCTTGTTACACGGAAGTCCCAGTGAGCTGTGTGACAGGATCAGATTGAGTCTTGAGTTCTGCTATGATCTGGTCAGTGTGATTTTTGACACTGTCCTTTCTCCTAAAAAGAGGGAGCCGGGGTCTCCTGGCTGCAGGAGGTCCTGGGTCCAGGTAGGCATAGGAACTGGAAGAAGGCGGAGATCTGCACTTTGAAAGTTGCAGCTTCTTCCAGACTGGTAGTGCTGTCATTTTAAAAATAACAATTCTCATGAGTCATGATTTTCATGGCTGGTGCATCTAAATTACAAACATCTGTTTATTTTGTGCGTGCATGACACTGAATTACATCTTAGAGCGATACCATTTTATTCTCCTATTAAAAAACAAAACAACAAACAAAAGAAACAACAACAGAACAACATCAAAAACCACAACCAAATAAATCAGTTAGACTCCCAGACATTTGAGACTCCTCAACATTCACTTTCTGGAAACTTAAGTAGTCTTTGAAAAACCACCTAAAACACTAAGAGCAAAAGGAGATAATTCAGCTGGCAGCACTCCTGAACAAAATAAATAATGAATGTGGACTCCTGAATACAAAGCCAGACACTGGATTGGCGACCAGAGGGCCCCTGTCAGTACCAGAAAGAAACTAGGGACAGGATACAACATTTTCATTGAACGGGACTGGAAGGACAAATCAATGGAAGCACTCGAATTCTTTCTGAAATAATCCTATTAATAAATCCAGTAAGGTAAAAAACCCAAAAACCCAATCCCTCAGAAAAGTACTTCTGCTTCTATTCACTCATCTGAAAAGACACAGATCCCTGGATCTGTTTTGCCAGCCCAGAATAAGAGAGATCATTTAAAGTAATTGCTGACTTGATAAGGCTTTTGAAGATTCTCCTGACAGATTTATGCCAGCAAATGTCTTTGCTGGCTTATGTAAAGTAAAGGCTTGTCTCACACAGGGTTCAACCAACCTTCAGCAGGTTCTTCTGGGGAAGTTGTGGAAGCCCTATCCCCCGAAGCTTTCAACACCAGCTTAGATGCAGCTTTGAACAACCTGGTCTAGTGAAAGATGTCCCAGCCCATGCAGGGAGGTTGGAACTAGATGATCTTTAAGGTCCCTTCCAACCCAAATAATTCTGTGATTTTGTGATTCTGCAACAGGATTCTCCAACTTGCTCTGAGTCACAGGTGCATCAACACCCTAAATTACTTAAAACTATGACTAATTAGCTTGAAGTTAATCTCCAATTTACAATCTTTATCAACTCATGAACCCAATTAATTCCCCCCAACACTGTAAAATAAATGGATAGTAGCATATTTTGATGAGGGAGGCTCTGCAGAGTGATCTAGATAGGCTTGATCAATGGGCCAAGGCCAATTGTATGAGATTCAATAAGGTCAAGTATCAGGTCCTGCATTTTGGTCACAACAACCCCATGCAGTGCCACAAGCTTGGAGAAGCATGACTGGAAAACTGCCCTGCAGAAAAGGATCTGGAGGTGCTGGTTGACAGCTGGCTTAACAAGAGCCAGCAGTGTGTCCAGGTGGCCAAGAAGGCCAACACAACCTGGCCTGCATCAGGAATTGTATGGGCAGCAGGAGTAGGGAGGTGGTGGTGCCCCTGTACTCAGCACTGGTGAGGCTGCACCTCGAGTACTGTGTTCAGTTCTGGGCACCTAACGAGTACTGTGTTCAGTTCTGGGCACCTAACTATAAGAGGGACATCGAGGTGCTGGAGCGTGTCCGGAGGAGAGCTACCGAACTTGTGAAGAGTCTAGAGAGCAAGTCATACAAGTAGTGGCTGAGGGAACTGGGGTTGTTTAGTATGGATAAGAGGAGGCTGAGGGGACATCTCCTTGCCCTCTACAACTACCTGAAAGGAAGCTGTAGTGAGGTGGGTGTTGGCCTCTTCTCCCAAGAAATAACAACAGGACCAGAGGAAATGGCCTGAAGTCGTGGCAGGGGTGGTTTAGATTGGATATTAGGAAGAATTTCTATACTGAAAGAGAGGTCAGGAACTGGAACAGCCTGACCAGGGAGGTGGTTGACTCATCATCCCTGGAGGTATTCAAGAAATGTGTAGATGTGGTACTCCAAGGCATGCTCTAGTAGCTGAGGTTGTGGGTGGGGGGTTGTGGGTGATTTTTGGTGGGGTGTGGTGTTGTTGTTTTGTGCGGGGTTTTTTTGGTTGGGTTTTTTTGTGTTGATGGCTGGACTCAGTGATCTCAGATGTCCTTTCCAACAAAGAAGATCCCATGATTCAGTGAAACTTAAGAAGCTGGGAATGATCTGCTGATATATTAACTAGCAGCATCCTACAATTGTAGATGCCAAATAAATGGGGAGACCAAACTGCACTAAATTTGTAGTATAAATCTGGGACTTGTATGCACTAAGGCATTGAGCCTCATATCAGGTATTTACATATCCAGGCCACACCTTGAGAAAACAATGGATTGGAAAATGGGTGATGATCCTATTTGCTGCTAAAATGGCCCCTGTATGAAATACTGCAATCCAGCAAAACTCAAAATCAACAGTATAAGCAAGCTGGTTATGATGGGAAGGAAGATAAACCTAGTTATCTTGCAAGTATTTTTCTTGTTTAATCTCAGGTTGTTGATATATTTTGTAAACTGCAGAGATTAAAAAGATCCCTGGGGCTCCCAGATGTGAACAATCAGCACTCCTGAAAGTAGCTCAGGGAAGGAATGTTCACAGACTACATCCTGTCATCATTAAATCATTTTGCCGAATACATCAAATTGCAAAATGCAAATATTTACATATAAATCAATGCAACCATCCATTCATGTTGCTAACACATATACACAAAACATATGCAGAAACTGAATGGATCCCTTTAAGGCTTTCCCTCCAAAAATAATCAAAAAGAAAATTCATGATGAGAAAAAAGCTAACTTGTATCCTGGGATGCAACAGAGCGTTTGCATCAGCAGGTTGGGTTTGTAAACAAGCAAACCCAGCAGTTGGGAACAGCATGAATCACCCCTGTTCATCTCAGTGGGGTGTTAGCTTCATTCCCAGTAATGAGTCTCTAATGTGTTAACACTGTGAATTATTTCACTGCTGACCAAAGTGTGTAATGAGTGGAAGAAAAAAAGTAAAATGCACGGCATGCTTCGAACAACACCTTATTTTGGCACCATGGTGGCTGAGCACTGCCAGCTCCCAGGAAGTCTCCAGGATAGGAGGGAGTCATGCCCGCAGCTCCAGGGAGCTGTGCCACAGAAAAGCCTGCCTCACCAGTTTCCAGAGAGATTCCTCCATAGGGAAAGATTCAAAATGAAAGGTAGTTACAGTGACCACTTGGGTCAAACTCCGCAGCCCCTACACTGCTCTCATTGTGGTCAGACTACATAGTCTTTACAGATGCCAATGAACTTGTCCTGGTATTTTGGTTACCATTTCAAGGAACACGAGCTTTGCTCCCCTAAAATAAAGGCAAGGGTTCTAGGATTAGACCTTCAGAGTGGCAGGATAAAGCCTTCATCTATTTTAATTAAGGTATGGCATTAATGTATCACCTGTAGGGCCCAAGTCAGGCAAAGAACAGCATAGAACATCCACAGAGATTTTGTTTTCCTGCAGAATCCATCATATCTCCCTTCACAAAACCTACATGATGAGAAGGGTCCAAACTTCAAACACACAGTGGAGGTTTTAGGCAATTATTGATTTTGCTATTCAAGTATAAAGAGTAGTTTCCATGGCAACCAGCCCATCACTCCCTACCTATGGCATTATTTGCTCTCATAACAGGAGCTCTTTATTTAAAGAAATATTTATGTTCATACAGCTGCTCCTCAGACACCGATTTCCCTTCATTTCACCCCGACATAAGTGATGACCTGCCCTGTGTCTGGCTGCTTAAAAACACACCAAAGGCTTTCCCCAGCTCTCGTGGTGTCCATGGAGAGAGCAGAGGCACCCTGCCTGCTTCAAGGGGTGGTCACTGAGGCCTTGCTGGGGCTGATGTTTCTTCAAAGCACTTCCAGATGAACTATTCAAGACAGCACCCCATTGTGCTGCTGGCTGGTGAAACCCCACTCCTTTTGTATCAGAGTTAGGCAAGGGTGTGGGTGCCCCCCAATTTTTCTTCATCGCTTCACATTAAACCTGGGGCATCAGTGAGGAGCAAGTTAATCTTCAGCATTCACAGTATTTCTTCCTCAGTTTGACATTAATTAAGACATACAACCTTCAAACACAACAAAATAAGTAAATAATTGTAGTAAAAGGGATCGCTACAGAAAATTGTGGCAGCTCTGAGTAGAAAAAGTCAACCACCTTGGATATTTTGATCACTTAAATAATAAGCCAGCAGGACAGACAGGCTCCTTAGGAGGTATAAATCAGCATAACTCCCCACGGCTTTAATAGCAGTCAAGTTGCACAGGCTGATGAGCAGGCTCCATGTTTTGAGAAGAGAAACACCACTCAGAAAAAGGGGAGACAATGGGTTGTCTTGGGGCAGTCAGCAGGGCAGTGCTCAGGGAAACAAGGGGCATGCCAAAACGCCTGCTGTAGGCTAGTCCCTGGCTCATGATAGGTCTTTATCTCCACAGAGAGGCCCTCTCCACACCAGGAGGACCAGAGCAGCACGGCTGGGCTGCAGCTCTGCGCAGCTGCTGGGGAAAGAACTCGGGCAAGAAACATGAGGAGAAGCAGCAACACAGGTTCAGCTCAAAAGTTAAAAGCAAAATCTAGTCCAGATACAAGACCTTCATTCTAGAAATTAGATAGAAAGTGGGGTTGGTGTGGCAGAGCTGAGGGCAGGTGAGGCTGGGCTGCAGTGGCAGCTCGCTTTGCTTGTGGCTACACCCCTAAGGAAAACACATGTACAGACACACATGGGAGCAGGATCTTTCAGATTAATTTTGGTCCCCAAGTAAAATTTTATAGGGCATAAATTATTGGCAAGGCCTTTTCTCACTTGGCTCCAGATGACTTAACTGCAGCCTTGTGCAGCCCAGCGGGGGCTGCCTCTGCCTGTGTGAGCAGGACGCAGGATCCAACCATAGTTGCAGGCTGCAGTACCCAGAGGATTTGCCAGCCAGACACTTTGGTGGCTTTGGAGATCAGAGTGGAGCATGGGCTACACAAGCCTGACCATCCATCCATGCTACGGGCAGCAGGGTGGCACTGCAAGGGGTGCTGAGAACAGCAGGAGGAAACAGATGAATTGGAAGAGCTGGAAGTGAAAAGATCGAAGAACATCAGAAATATTACAACACAGAACTTGGAGAGATGCAACAAAGACCGAGGAGACACTAATGGATTTTAGAAAATTAAACAAATAGAAGTCTCTTAGAAATGCTAGATAAGGTAAAGGAAGATGTGAAGAGTCAAATCTGGTCACAGGGCTGGAAGGCAAGGGGAGGACAGCTGGGCACAAGACAAGGGGGGTAAGGGGATATAAGGAGGAAACTACAGCAGAAGCAGACCACTTTGCTGGGTCAAAAAGGGTGGCAATGCACATGGTAAGGGCTCCCCATCAGCCTGAGCTCGTGCTGCCCCACACTGCAGGGAGAGGAGAGGGCAGCTGTGGGGAGTCAGCAAAGCTTGGCTTCAAGCACTGTAGCTTCAGGGAACACAGCAGCAAACCCGAACTCAACAACTAATCTAGAGGTTAATAGACTTGCAAAAAAACCTTTAACCTACAGGAGTTTTTTAGCTTTTTTGCTTTCCTATGCTAGAGCCCAGGACTGTAAATTCCCACTCAATACAAGGGAACATCTGTTTCACAGAATCAACTGGTACAAGAACATTAGCAAGTGTGAGGCAAATCAAGGGGTGACAGAGGGTAAGACTTGTCAAAAATCTAATTCAGCAGAGGAAGACAAAACTGGTTTGCCACTGTTAATGTGTATTTTAGTCAGCTCATATAGCTGAACACACAGTCCTTCTAGCACATAACAGAATGATTAAAAATAAGACTGGAAAGTCACTGATATCCTCTATCATTCACTGTTTATCTAATACTTATGACTACTAGCTGAACTGCTTATTTGCCTCCAAGGCCTAGAAACCTCAGGTTCTTGCTATTTTGCTTCCTCTTTCCAATTTTCCACTGATTTTCACAGTATTGAAGGGTCTGTATCCCATCTAAGTATCAGCCTATGGAAAGGCATTAAGGAGGGATAAGAACATTATTTTATTGCTCTTTCTTACAGCTGGATGCTTATATAAGAATGATAAAAGTTGTGGGTTTTTTCATGTTCATTTCTGGATCTACACAGAAATTATTAAGAATCTGAAAGAAATTCTCTGGAAATAACAAGGTGCACCATATGGAAAGGCTACCTTATTATCCATCCCCATTGCTGCACAGTCATCTGCTGGCTACTGTCATGGAAACAGAGCTGTGCAAGATAGATATCCATTTACAATAGTGTTGTCATCAAATTGATGCAGCCAGTGTATGAATAACAGAAGCCTCCTCCCTGCAAATATGATTGCTGCACTGTTCACAGCAGAAAAAGCAGTGGCATGAATTATTATTTTTTTACTTTGTTACTGAACCAGGTTGGGATGCAATACAAATGTTGCCCTTGGCATCTGGTACAAGGCTACATAAACAATAGTAAGCCTCTTCTTGATGTCTGTTGCTTTATTTGTACATTTCTTTCAACATCGATCATCGGAACAAGGCTGCTCACCCTGTGCTGGATCTTAACTATACAAAGGCCTCAGCTTTTCCAAGGAGACATATTTGAGTTCAGTTCAAAATTAAGGAATTAGTAAGTAAAACGAAATTACATGACCTATACGACAGGGAAAGCCAGATTCTAGGATCATAATGATTTCTCCAGCATT
Source organism: Apus apus (assembly GCF_020740795.1). Lineage (NCBI taxonomy): Eukaryota > Metazoa > Chordata > Aves > Apodiformes > Apodidae > Apus > Apus apus. The sequence goes on from NC_067283.1 coordinate 47,134,252, forward strand.
TAAATAGACTGATCCCTGCCTCTCTGAGGGTCAGGATTAGGACCTCTGCCAGGAGATGTTCCTCAGGGATGGGAGGTCCTTGACCTCCGGCTGCAGTGGGAAGCTCTTGGTGAAGGGCACCAATACGATTTTTGCTAGTTCAGCACCTCCATGCTCATACATATTAATTTACAGCATCCCAGTTGTGAAAACCTGTTCACTGTTGATGATCTGGGAACTGAACAGAATCAGGATTTCCACCATTCCCACAGAGACTATTTCAAAAATATATCCATGTCCTGGTTTGAGCCAGGATGAAGCCAATCTTCCTTCCTTCCTTCCTTCCTTCCTTCCTTCCTTCCTTCCTTCCTTCCTTCCTTCCTTCCTTCCTTCCTTCCTCCCTCCCTCCCTCCCTCCCTCCCTCTTTTAAGCAGCACACAAGTCTTCCAGCCAGGGGACTGATGACAGCTGGATGTTTATAGTTAGCGCTGAGAGATCAAGGACACTTCTCTCTACTTGTTGAATCTACTGCTTCACATACTAAAGGAACGGAAGAGTCCTATCTACGACCCTCCTGCAGGGAGTAGCAGACTAGACAGACAGCAAAATTGGCCAGAGATATTCCATACATTGTATATGTAATTAATACTTGGTATAAATTCAGGGATCATGCAAGTCAAGTCTCTTTTGCTTCTCTTCCATCCACGGCCAGCATCCGGGGAGGATTCCATCTATCCATCAACGTTGATCCCTAGGCCTGCGCATTCCTGACCCTCACAACTCTCCCCTCAGCTCCTGTCTGCTTTGCTGCTCTCTCCAGCAGTGCTCTGGGACTTTTTGGAACTGTTCATTCCTGAACATATATGTATATATTTGCACATATTTTCTTTTATCATTAGTATTTCATTAAAGCTGTCTAGTTTACTTTTCAATCCGGAAAGTCTCTCTCCTTAGTCTCTCTCTCCTTTCGCTACCTCGGTGGGAAGGGGATCATGAGCACTATTGTCATTGGTTTAATTGCCAACCTTGAGTCAAATCATGACAATCCAGCGTTGCATTTATCCAGGTTTCTACAAATCCATTCAGCTTTTTTCAGTGGTCCATAAGCAAGTCTTCCTTCTGGAGTATGCAACCAGACACTTAGCTATTAAGTATTTCAAAGAGAAGCAATGTGAAACTGGAGCCAGGTGTCTGTACTAGTGAATGCCCCAAGAAAAAAGTTTTCAATCATTGAGCAGAGAAAAAAAAAAATTCTGATGCTTCACTTGGAATGAGAGGCCAGATTACAAGAGGCAACACTCAAAATCCAAGACTGAAGACTGGTTTCTGACATGAACCACAAAAGGAGGAGGATGATAAGGATAGAAACACCTCCACGGTCCCTACGCTGCATGCAGGGATATTTGATATTGTATTTTATACTTCAGAAGCAGATTGGCATAAAGGTGCAGCAATTCAGCCCAAGATAAATTAACAGATGCTCTTTCTGCTTTTTCCAAGTCTCCTGAGGCAGGCAACTTTGGATTAAACTGCTGAAACAGCACTTAAGCATAATCTGATGCCAGATGTGTAATAATTCAGTAGGATTCTCAGGAAAGGGTTCCCATGGAGGATACTCAGCACACAGCTTTAGGGGTGACATGCCAGAGTCAGCAGGGTAGCAGCCTCCTCCCAGGACACAGAACTTTGAAAGCAGTGAGGCAGAAAGGTGGAGGCTTCTGCTAACTGCAGTCAAGAATGCTGATTAAATAAGTAGAAATACAACCAACAAAACAAAAAAACCCAATGCAGGTAAAAGCATTGTTTCCTTCATTCTATAAAACACAGGGAGACAGCACAGAGTGCTTGTTGGTAAGAGGGAGAAAAGCAATCCCATGTCACTGGAAGTTGGGAGACCAGCCAAAAACATGCTTTGCGTTTGCAGAATTTTAAATCCATGAGTCTTCTCGTAATATAAACCCACAGGATTTTTCCCTCCCCAGGAAGTTAATTAAACTACACAGCATGTTTTGTTAGCTAACAAGAAGCCTATATCCTTTATGGGCCTATGAAAAACCCTGTGAAAGCCAGGCTATCACAAGAATGGTTGGACTTGGTGATCCCGAGGGTCTTTTCCAACCTGAATGGTTCTATGATTCTCTAAGAAAGTGCTGTACACACAGTGCTAACATGTGTAGCAGTACGTACTGCTGTCTAATAGCAAAAACACCAAGTGCTTCTCAAATGTGCCTCTAGGCTTTCATAGCCTTTTTTCTTTTTTTTTTTCTTTTTTTTTTTTTAATTTTTAGTTACCATTCATTTCCACTTGATGCAATATGGTTTAATTTCCATGCAGCTGGCTGGTTGCAGGCACATCTGGCACCTCTCAGGTATCTAATACAGGGACATCATGGCTCTGTAGTTATTTATGCAATAATCAAGAGAATAATTTTGGATCTCATCTGCTTGAACACATACAGAACAGGAGGAGATGGGTCCATAGCCACCCGAGTTTAGGAGGAAAAAAACATGCAGAGAGAGTGTCACTTCTGTGCTGTCCCCTTCCCTCTGGCAAAAACCCCCAAATTCTGTGCTGGCAGCATCACACATGCAGCCTCTCAAGCTGGGCAAGCTCCCCACAGGTCATCAGTCTTCCACATCAGGAGCTAACACTTAACTCACTCTATTTGATAATTTTGTCCCTGTGCATGATCAACATTGTGTTTCAAAATCTGCACCACTTGCTTTTACTGTGCATGACCCTGGATGTTTAATCATGAGTTAGTAGCTTAGCCTTGAGCTCAGCACCTAGACAAAAGCCAGGATACAGTCTATGCTAGTGGGAAATCCATGTATTGCACAAGAGTAGCCTTCCATCTTCCTCCTACACCCCTGGAGATATAAGATGGATCCCAGTGAACTCAATCTCAACTGCTGGTAGTGATGGAGATACACCTCTTCGTCTCGGCTTCACAGACTATACCATCTATATGGCAGGGATGAGAAGGATGAAGTGGGATGCTAATAAAAATCTAGTCTTTGCAAGGTGAAGGGATAAACTAAGATGCAGCATCCATGAAAACAGCCAGTGGCTGAAAGATGTCTTGACTTCAGTTAGTTGTTCAGGTTTTTTTCAGGAAGTCTTGCCTCTGATTTTGACTGGTTTCTCTAGCATAGATCAGCACGCCAGATCATTAACCACAATGTTAATTTTCACATGCCTTGGCTACTGTCAGATTATTGTCACCTTCCTTGCAGGTCCCAAATTATCTCTTCCTCTTCCAGTACATCAAGTATAACAGCCCCATCTTGCCTTTTGTATCAAAAGCAGCTGCCCAGGCTGAACCCATCCTACCTCCTGCCAGAAGTCTTCCCTCCTGTGAGGAGGAACAGCTCCCAGGCAAAACCTGGAAAACCCCAGCTGGGTTTTTTAAGCAAGCAGGACACAGTAGAACATTATTTGAATCTCTTTGGGACAGAGACTTTCTGTTTTGCTCCCAGCACAGCACACTTCCAACCAGCTCAGTTTCTAACTATTATAACAATAGAAAAATATTTATCATTGTAATAGTCTTATTAAGTGTAATAGTGTAAGGTCCATACCTCACCATGCCATTTTTCTAATGCACCATGAACAGAGATGAACAGGGATACATATGTGCAATATATTATCTTTCTGTGGCCTAATGTGGAAGAACCTACAGACAACAGAAAATAATTCCTGCATCTTTTCACCCCATTACATGGTTTCAAACATCTGGAGAGTGAAAGAGAGAAAAACAGGATGCAGAAAGTCTTTCCAAAAATTTTCTCTTTCTTTCTCTAACCTGCAAGTGCCACCTGGAAACCTATCCTGAGACAGAGATGTTCCTGCATTAAATGCACTTAACTATGATCAGAGGTTCAGGTTTTCTCTGCTGACAATAAGGAAGTTCATCATAGGGCATGCTGGACAGCATGTATTTTGAAACATGTGATACTGTAATTATTTTTATTCCATTTCAAGAATAAAACATTAACAGCCAAGCAGCAAGCACTCAGTCCACAGTAAACTGGAGGAAGAGACAGATCTCTTATGTAACGTTCAACATGTCAGCCAGAAACAAATGGAGCCAGAGAGAAAAGGCTGGACATTTCTGCTAACTGTCTCAAAAGAAGACAGAAGTCAGATACAGGCACATCAGAGATGAGAGCAATGACCTGGAGTGAATCTTACCCAGCCAGCTCACAGAAACCCACACCTTCCCTGCTGGGGATTCTTGGGGGCAAGACCCCGCAGCCAACAGCCCATACGTCACGCTCTACCCAAGCACCATTAAAACAGCAAACCGCTCTTCAGCTTTCCTTCCTTCTGGGGAATAAGGTGACTTTTCTGCTTTGTATGACTCTGGAAAATGAATTTATCTACACTTTTAAGTGTGCACTTATTGCAGTGGTATCACAGTGACTACAGGGAGAACAAATACACTCAGCTTTTCAGATGATACACAAAACTGATTCTTTTTATGTTACCTCCATGTTTAAATTCAGGCTGGGAAGCTTGACCATAGTTTTCCCTAACATTAATGAAAGGGCCTAGCTGAACTATGGACTCGAATATATTAGAATGATTCATTAATAATATCTCTTTAAAAAAGCAATGGTACTTTGCACTCAAAACATCATTAACTAGAACCCAGCTCTGGCCAGCATTTCTGAAGTAGTTGTCTGGGGAAACACACTAATAACAAAGCTGTGCAGCACAGGTAATCTGTGGATAAGGTTACAGCCAGGTTTCCAACGCTGAACAGGAATAGCAATGGTTTTCTGCTGTTCAGTCCAGCAAGCTCACTTAAACTATTTGAACCCAGCACCATTATTTAGGTCCTCATACTTATATATGAATCACAACATTATTTTCACATGCATGAGATAGACGTATACACACACATATATCTATACACAGAACAAGGAATTTTCAAGATCTCAGAAGAATAACTTTTTTGTTATGCATTCGTGTACGTCTTGAGAAGAATTTCTGGAGCATTTCACATCACAGTGAGTTGGTTGTACATGTACCAGCACTCAGCTTAAGAAGTAGTTAATGCAAATAAAAGAACAGTATATCCCACTAGTATGAAAAACAAAATGAAAAATGCCAAGAGCTTTCTGGCTAGGTCACAATACACCCTTACTCCTTACATCTGTACTATTGTACGTGTCACTATTAAATGTTCACACTTTACACTCTGAATTGCTGAGCACGCCGTGTTCACTCACTGCAGTAACTCATGGTGGAATAACACTTTTTTGAGAGCAAATTAACAAAACACTACTTCATAATATGCTTATTTCCTTCAAATGATACTAAAAAACCAATAGATGCCCCAATGAACTCTTGCTTGCGCTCCAGCACGATGACATATGATCCATGGGCTTTTGTGGCACACTTTTCTTTTTGTCATGGGGATTGCAAACCTGTAATACATTATCAATAGAGTTGCTTATGATGGGAAAGTGTCGCTGATGGCTGAGGGTGGCTTTTCTATCAATTTTTCTTAAAGCTTAGGACATAATGGCCTTTTTTTTTCTTCTTCAGTCTGGCATACATTAAAAATTTGTCTTTTATTAGTTGGTACAAAAATATACACATATGCCAGGTATCTTTTTATTAAATGTGACTGATTACATGTTTTGAAAGTCAGGTACACAGTTTCCTTAAGACAATCTCCTTGTCATCCTGCTCTGTATCTTCCAGAGATGACATTTAGAAAAAAACCCTGGTTTTAAAATATTTTTTTACAGATCATCCAGGAGATTAATATTTTTTTTCTGATTTCACACAGGATCTTCACTGTGCTTTCAAATTCTGCTACTAGTTTTTACTCTTGCAATTTTTTTCCACAAAATCATTCTGCTGAATTCTACTCATCGTTCTGCTAAACCCATGCATGAACAGAAATATAAAAAATAAGGATTTATTTTTAAAGACTGTTTAAAACAGATTTTGTGTGTTTCTAAAAATTGCAAGATGTAGTAATTAAAATGGACCCAACTGAATCAGACTAGTAAGAAACTCAAGGGAGTGAAGAAGAGCAGCCTAAACTCCATCCTGGCAGCTGCTGCTAGTGAAAAACCCAGAGATGAAATTTGCTATGTAGAGAAGAGGATGGACTTTATCTGTAGAGATTTAGGAGGGCCCTTCTAACAGACAGAGATACTTTTAAAAGGTGTAAATCTGTCCAAGCAACTTTGTAGGGGCCCGAAGCTTTGAATGTAAGCATCCTCCTTTTAGCCCATAAATATCACAGTTTACATTCCATCTGTGTTGTCTGAAATCTTACTCTCCTGTTAATGATATCCTGATTTTCCTTTAAAAATATCTTGGCTGTTTGATTTTTATAGATTGATAACTACACTAATGTACTGCCGTAATCATTCCCTCTCCTCTGCATTTATAGCTTTGCATCCATTAGTTCTGCATCGATATATTCAAATAGCCACTTCAATCTCTGAATTTCTTGACAGAGCAATCTAATCTCTATAATTTATGTTTTTTTATAGTACTGACATTTCATTCCCAGTAAATTACCGATTTGTTGTTATCAGCAAGTGCAGTAAAACAGCTCAACAGAATTCACTGAGTAACAGCAGGAATCCTCCTTTTATTTGATAACGTAATAAAACCCATGTGATATCTAGAAGTTATATAAAAATTCTTGAGACAGCCCCAGTTTGCAGCATCTGGGGGAGTCAGGGGTCAGAAGTGAAAGCCCACTGGAACAGTGCAATACCATCAGTGTTGACTATTACAGGCTTTGTAGTAAATATTTCTCAGATCCATACATCACATCATGTTAATTATAGCAGAATAATTTGGCTCAAATAAGAACACAGAATTAGGTTTGGGTATGTGATAAGTGGATGTCTCTGTGTAATGATTATGACATTACTTAAAACTGCAAGATTTAATGCTAAAACCTGGAGGCATGTTTCCCTTCAGTACTGTCGAAAATTGTAGAGAGGTGAAAGAAAGACTTATACTGAACTGAAAACATTTTCAGGTGAACATAAACACTCTGAAAGGAACAGAAACAGAGGGTTTTTTAGTTTTATTTCACCCAGAGGAAAAAAAGAGGTAGAAATTTCTCATAGAAAAAAGAACAAAATAAAAACATCCCACATCACCTTGCTGTAGATATCAGGTATAGATATTTTTTTAAGAAATCTACTTGGTAGACACTTGGAAGTCAATGTAGAGATTGAGGCAACAGAGGAATAAGTGGATAATATGGCTAAGCCATTAAATCCTTATGCTCAACTCACAGCAGGTCCTTAGTTTTGCCAGCATCCAGGTCCCCTTCTCATCCCTGAGCCTAAGCTTTGGGACACAGACTTTTAGAACAGATAGCAAATTCTTCGAACAACAACAAAATCTCATCTCTATACAGAGGAACTAGAAATTGCAATAAACCTGGTGCTATACAAGCTTCTTAGATCTCACTGACTACAGGGGGAAGTGAAGCATCACAGGCACCTGGGCTCACATCTGTCTGCATTGGGCAACCTTCCCCATTCTGGGTGTTTGGGTCTGTGTCTAATTTGATTCACATTCATTCAGCAGAAGTAGAGCAGCCACAACACAAGACTGAGGGATCAAGACTCTCAGGCAAGGGATTGAGGTGTTTGCCTCAGATAGAAGTAGCAGAGGTGTCTGTAAGCTTCAGATCTACATGATTCACGGCAGGTCCCTCAGCTTGGATTTCCCAAAACCCAGACAAGCACCCCAGCCACTAAAATACCGACAACCCTGGAAACAGAAAAATCCTCAGAACAAAAAAATTTTAAGTGCACATTTTCATTGCAATGCGCTTAAAAAGAAGTTCACAATATCAACTTAAATAAATAAATTAAATATTTTCCTTTACCAGCCCTGCACTGGTATCAGTACTGCAACCCTCAGCACAGGCTTTCCCTCCATAAGCCCAACACCTGTGCCCTCCTCATCCATACCCCTGCCTATCTCCACAGCTACTCATGGAGGAGCTTTGGACCCTCTCTGTGGTTTTGGCTGCTGGCTGGGGCTGTAAGGTGGATCTCAGACCACAGGGGCACAAGGGCTTGCAAAGTCCCCAGGCAGGCCCCATGCCAGGGAAAGGTTCAGGTCTGTGTTTAAACTGCCAGGCACATCCCCATGGGTCCTCTTTCAAGAGCCAGTCTTGGTTGAGAAGGCAGTAGCTTGCCCTCCTAGGTGGCTGTTGGAGCTGCAGTGATCTTCAGATGCCTCATGTGCCCAAAGACAGCCTGGGATCCATTGACTGTTACTTTTCTGCCCATATGCTTGATCCATCCAGGATACAGCCAAGAACTACAACATGCCTGAGGCACTTGCATTTTTAGCTCACCCTACCAAAACATCTGCTTTTGGTCTGCACTTTTGTCACTGAAGGTGCTGACCCCCAAAAAAGGCTCTACTAGCAGAGGTAGGAGCAGACCTGCTCCTGGCCCTGGCATGAGACAAATCTCCCATTTGCTTCTCCAGATTCCTCTCTGGCCATGGACATACACTGCTAATATTATGGTTTCCAAAAGAACTTCTTGCTCTACCCAGTTTGTGTTTTCACCCTGGCCTATTCAGCAGGGAAATATATAAATATTAAACAGTGTTATGGATTTCTGGATGAAGAGATTGCAATTTAATAAAAATTTAATAAAAACAAGAATTCTGTCCTGCTTAGAAATCCCTAGCAGGAGGAACATGTTCTCACTCAACCTATGGCATCAAAAGCTAATGTAACCGGTGACATGCTATGTAAAGGCAATGTACTGCTGGTAGTCTCGAGCATGCCACAGCAGGCAAACCTTTATGGAAAGACAGGTTCATGAAACCAAAGATGGGAGGTAAAAACTGCAAATAGACCTGCAAATTGTGGGTAAAGCATGAAGCTGGGAATGAGAAGACCAAAGGTGACCATCTTAAGCTCATGGTTTAACACCCTTCAGACTCAGCTTCTATGCAATAAAACAAGAATAAAGCTAGATTACTCCTGGAGCACAATTTGCTAATATTTCCCTATAGAAATACAAAATAGATGAGCAACAGTATTCTGGTATCTTAAAATATCACAGACTGGAAAACTATTTTAGCATAACTTAACAAGATAAAAGCTTGAGTCCTAGGCAAATCCCAGAGGGACACTTAGTTTAGCAGGTCAAAAGGAAGGCCTTTCAAATCCGTTTCATATGCATGAGTGTCAGAGAAAGCTCTTTAAAATTCCATAAAGCCAAAGAAAACAAACAGTCTGGTGCTTGGGGAAGACAGGGATAGGGTTCGGGTCGAAAACAGCAAGTGTACTCAGCATTTCTGTCACAGAGAGAGAACACGAACATCCTTTATTTTGGAAATAAGGGATGCAGAACTCCAGCCCAAACTAAAGGTTTCAACTATATAATCTAGATTAAATAGTCTAAACAGCCCCTCTTTCATGCCCTATAGAACACTTCCCATTAGCTCACAAGTGTGGTATTTTTCAGTAATCATAAGATCATTCAGGCTGAAGGGGCACTTCAGAATGTCTGTAGTCCAACCCCCTGCTCAAAATGGGGTCCAACCCAAGTTGGTTAGGTTGCTTAGAACATCATCCATTTGGTCTTAATAAATACAAACAGATTGTTCTTTCTCTCTTTCTAATGGCTAAAGCAAGTTAATATTGGCTTTGATGAGAGTCCCACAGTCTTAGCAAGACTTAACAAGGAACTACAAACCAGAAGGCATGTTATTAAGCCAAAAGAGTGACAGTGTAGTCACACTAAATGAACACTTGCAAACAAATTGCCCCAGGAACAGGCCAACAGAGTTAGAGGAAAGAGCAACAACAAAAAAACCCAAAAAAATCCATTCAGCATTTCAAATAGAGGGTGAATAGTTTAATCAACAGTATTTTGTCTTCCTTAAAGAAACTATCTTTCTGTCTTTTGCACTTGGATCTTCATGGCTACATGCTTCACTTGATCTCCAACTCACCCAACACTAATTTAGCAAATAAAGCTCTCGAAATAATAGTCTCTGATCATCAGAAGCAGCCAAAATCTGGGCCAGTGCCTACATACTTGATAAAATTTAAAACATCAGGCTAAGTTTCCCTCTTGTTACACTATCACATGAATCAAGTTTAACAGTGGAGGCTCAGCAACAAAATTAAGGCTAATCTGCCCCATGAACATGACAACATTAGTTAGGTATTTCCCAGAAACAGAAGTTTTGCCAGCTTAACCCCAGCCTGCTTCAACTGCTGGAAAATCATGATTTGTCCCAGGTGGTAATTCATTCCAAAATGATGGAAAAGGTCCCTCGGACACACCTTCAATTTTTCTTTCAAAGTTTCACAAAAATATCGGGTTTCATTGCAATATTGAAAACCTCATCTATACCAGCTTAGTTTTACTTTTAACACTAATTTCCCCAACTCCAAAAAATGCAAATCCTCCAGAAGACAAACTCTTAAATATTTGTAAACAGAAATATTTAATCATTTGTAATTATTTGCACAAATATTTATTATTTGTAAGCACAAAAGAATACAAACATGCTACCATCCTAGCCATACAGGTATTTTTTTACGTTATATACTTAATGTTGGACATGAGGCCTCAGAGCACCCAGCTCTACCAGAACTTACTGGTCTGTGATACTTCAAACAAATCAAGATATATATGTGTATATGTAGACACATGACTGTATGTAGATAGATGCGTATGTGTACACACACAAATCATTAATAGTAACAAATTACTCTCTTCTTATAACTCTAAACTAAGACAGCTTTCTCACAAATCATCTGAAGGGAATAAATGCACCAGAAGATACTCAGTGACTTTAAATAAAGCCCAGATAAAAGGAATAACTTTTCATAACCCAGTTACATCAGCAACACACTTTGGACTGGTAAAGGAAAGGCTTTTATGTATAAATACATTTTTTCCAGTCAGTATTTGATAATACACAGTCATTTTTAATTATAAGCATGGAAATAACTAACACTTCAAAACGACATCACTTTGCCACTAATCAGGTATTTCATTTGTTCATAAGACAAAAAGACAAAAGTTTCCACTGAGTCTGAGGAGTGTTTTGCTACAAATGGCAACCTAACAGGATTTTCTCAAGACGTGATGGCCTGTTGCCTTGAGATTTGATAATGAAGTGCATTAGTAGTACTTTAAGAAACATCATTAAAATAAATCAAAACAATTTCAAGAGACAGCCTGGAAGTTTTCCTCAAACCAACAAGGACTCCAGGTACTTCTAAAACAGATCTTTTAAGCATCACTAGAATTACACCAGGAACCAACATGATATCATTTTGTGCCTTGGGTGCCATCAGAGACTCAGACTCACCAAGTTTCTGGTAGTATGACTAAGATAAAGCATTTACATGGCTTGGCTCAAATCAATTAGATTATTTAGCTGCTTGAAAATAGATCCCTATGCACTTGCATAACTTCAGCTCCATATCTAAATACTTTTTCTATTATTGAATTGAATTACTGACCTCAGATTGCAGTCTCAGCTCTCCCACACAGACTGTCTGACTCGCAGAGCTCAGCTGTGGTGAATGCCTCATCATCTCACCCTGTTGGGAAATAATGAGTTCCAGCCCCTCTACCAGTAGTTTGGGGCTTTTCTTGCAGATATTTGTGATAAGCAATTGTAAAATTAATCAAGCTAGCACTCCTAAGAGATGTTTCCAGTCTGTGGATGTCCAAACCCCACCTCTATTCTGCAAAACAACAGGGACACAAATAAAAAGAAAGAAAAAAAATTACTTCAATAACAAGATCTTCAGTAACAGTTCTTAAACAAAAAAAAGAGGGGAGGATAGAATGTAGAAAGTCTTCTATTAAGGATTTACACAATATGAAATCAATACCAAGTAAGGCCTGTTTAATTCCACAAAACCCTTACTTGCTTTCTTCACTTCTTTTCTGCTATTTGAGGCTGTAGCCCAAATTCTACTTCAGAGAGCAGAAGATAAAGATTTCAGGGTTTAAAACACACGTTTTTTCTTGATTTAACACACCAGAATGAGGAGAGCCAAACTCTGCTACAGGCACCTGGAGCACATCACCAGCTCACTTAACACTACCTGGAACAGTGGAAAATAAAATTGGGAAAGATGGCCAAAAGAAACCCAACCAACAACAAAAAAGTAAAACCTTGGCTTGGGGGTTTCATGTTCTGCTTGGGCTTTGTTCTTTTTATGTTTCAATAAGTCTCCAGGTTTAAAATGCAGATTCCATTTAACCTAAGTGTCCTGTTTTCATTCATTCTTTTGGTTTGACAGCCACTTTAAAGGACCACTTATCACTCAGCCCCAGTTAAAGCTCCAGCCCCACAAGATCCCAGAAGCCCAGAGAAAGGGATGGTGAGCACCTTCTCTTATAAGATGGGTATGGCACCACCAGAGCCAGCAGGGTGAGAAATGCAGTGGTGCTTCACAGTCATGGAGACTGCTCTCTAGAAACACCTGTGGGAATTATGGCAAGCATGAAAAGGACTTTTGTTAAATGCAGTATTTTAAATCAGTACCACATCTGGTCTGCCACACTGCATTTCTTTCTGAATCAGATGCTCATGAAGCCTCTGCTGGCTCAGTAATGAGAGAGAATGCAGACACAGTGTAAAGAAAAAAAAGAAATACCAGTTTCACCCAGTGCAAGCCCCCCATTCCTTTATAAAGAGTGCCACCTCTGCCAAAAGAGACACAAAATCTGCTGAAATGGAGCAGTTTGCTATGCAAGGTAGCTGCCACAAGAGGGAGGTTCCATTGCACCGTGGCTGGGCTCCCTCACCTCAGCTCCGCGGAGCAACACTCACCCCTTCCATTCCCCTGCCATGAAAGCCTGGTAGCCATCCGGTTCTCTTCCCCTCCCCTTTCTCCAGCCCATCTTGCACATGAAGGATGCCACCCTCCTGAAACGTTCTCTTCCTCTACCAGCTCACCACATCTCTTCCCTGCCTGTGGTAGAAGCTGTCTGGGGCCAAGGGCTAGAAGACATTTTCATAGAATCATAGAATGGTTTGGGCTGGAAAGGAGCTTAAAGATGATCTAGTTCCTACCCCCCTGCATGGGCAGGGACACCTCCTACTACACCAGGTTGCTCAGAGCCCCATCCAGCCTACCCTTGAACACTTCCAGGGATGGGGCTTCCACAATTCTCTGGGCAACCTCTTCTAGTGTCTCATCACCCTCACACTAATTAATTTCTTCTTAATGTCTAATCTAAGTCTTCCCTCTTCCAGTTTTAATCCATCATCCCTTGTCCTCTCACTACAGACACTTGACATGAATCTCTCTGTCAAAAGGGTCTCAAGTAGCACAAATAAAATGAATGAAACAGGGATGCTACAGAGAAACTTTCAAACTACCCACCAATCCAGCAGGGTTACAAAGTGTGTGACAGTTTGCACAGAAGAAGCCTTTCTCTCCGCATTAGAGAGGGAAGAGGCAAAGGGTCTGAAAAGAAATAAAACTGGTTGATTGTATGGCACTCCTTACCTGGGCCAGATCTCAGCTAGCTAGGAGCACACCAGGAGCATATCACAGGCAAGCAATGCTGCCTTTTTAGGACCAGAAGGGAGGTACAAGTCTTGACAGTATCATCTGTTCATCACATGAGGAGTAACAGAGACTGAGGCAAAGGGGAAAGCAGGTTACTCTAGTAAGTTATAAATTTATTAAAGAATCTCTGAAGATGCCTAGTCATTGTATTTCTCTTCCCCAAATAAATTCCTTCTGTTCCATCTTGACACTCATGCCTTGTGAGTTTTGTGGCCTATTGTGAAGCTGCTTTTATGCTGGATTTTATTATTTTTAAAAGTTCGCCTGGAAAACCTACCAAAAAAAATATGCAAAGCATTTAAGTAATAAGGCTTTACATGTCTAGCAATGACACAGGGGGATGTTTCGTTTCTTTCCAATAAAAATCAACTGTGTATAGAGCCTTGAGATAATTTTTAACCAAGATCCTAGTTATGACTTCCAGTCACCTGCTCACTTCTTGCCTTCTGATATGGACAGGGACTTCTGATTTTGCAAGCACTTTATGGGGAGACCCCTTCAAGTCCTGTGCAACACCAAGCCCATGGTCTAGCAGCAGCTTTAGGTTTATTTGGCACAAACCCATGGCCAGTGTAATTTGTCAGAGCCCCATGGAAGTCACTAAAGCCTTAAGAGCTTGCAGCAGAGGAGAGTCTGGCTTGTGCAAAGACAGGCCCAGCTCCTCTGGAGCTTTGCACATTTTAGGAAGAGGCTAAAAGCATGCAAGATCCTCCTGCTGTGATTGGACTGTCAGGTAGTTTTCCATTTGTCTTTTTAATTAAAAAACCCATGTTTTTCAGGCAAAGAGACTCTAGACAAAAGTAAAATAAGTTTTTCCCACATAAATCCTCTCAGACCTAGAACGAAAGAGGGAAATCCAGCAGCAGCATCCCCTCTGGGTCTGGCAGGGCCGGAAATGAAACAACAACAAAAGTTCTCCTCCAATGAAGGATGTTCTTCTAATTTTCTCATACTGTGTCCTTCATTGCTGGCCTTTTAAGCACTTCCTACAGAGCTGAGGGGACTATGCTGGAATGTCACTTCCAGATCAGAGCCAAGCAAGTGTGCAAGGTAGGGACGGACTCCCCAAGGGAAGAACGTTCTTCCCCAAGAAAATGTTCTTATCCTACTCCAGAATTAGTGCAAAAAATCTACCCTGCTCTTGGTTTTCCACATACGTTTTCCCCTGTTTTCTCTTTGTGCTCTTGGAAACTTCACAGTCTTTATGTCTGGACTTTGTTAACTCATCGGACAGGAAGTAATGGGTTGAAAAAACTGATTTGCAATGTCAGTTACCTACAAAGAGTATAGGAGGTGGGTGGAGGTTTCTGTTTCTGATTAGAAATCAGAATTGTTTCCCCAATGCCATTTAGTTACCTAGGCAGTACCAGGACCACAGAGCTATGGTGTGCACTGCTTTTTGAATGAACAGGAAACTCCTGCCCTCAAAGCCAGCCATTGATAGGACAAGGGGTAATGGGTGTAAATTGGAGCATAGGAGGTTCAAGGTGAATATCCGAAAAAAAATTTTTACTGTAAGAGTGACAGAGCACTGGAACAGGCTGCCCAGGGAGGTTGTGGAGTCTCCTTCACTGGAGACATTCAAAACCCACCTGGATGCGTTCCTATGTGATGTGCTCTAGGTGACCCTGCTCTGGCAGGGGGGGTTGGACTAGATGATCTTTCGAGGTCCCTTCCAACCCCTATGATTCTATGATTCTATGATTCTATGATTCTATGATTCTATGATTCATGTGGAAAGATAATACAGAAGCAACAGAATCACTGCCAAACACCTACCTCTCATGTTTGGAGAGCACTGACAGATTCATATGGATCCAGGGCAGCTCTAAGCATGTGCTTAGCCTGAGACATGAAGTTGGTGGAGTTGGCAGTGAGCTGGCAGACACAGGCTTGTGTTCTGCCCTAGGCTGGAGTCTTAATAACAGCAGTGTTTCCTGTAAGGCTGCTGCTAAGGAAATGCTCTATGGAGTACTGTGTTCAGGTTTTAAGTCCTCAGCACAAGAAAGACCTGGAGCTGTTGGAGCAAGTCCAGAGGAGGGCCACAAAAATGGAGCAACACCTCTCCTATGAAGACAGGCTGGGATAGTCAGGGTTGTTCAGCCTCAAGAAGAGAAGGCTCCAGGGAGACCTTATTGCAGCCCTTCAGTACTTAAAGGGGACTATAAAAGAGATGAGGACATACTTTTTAGCAGGGCCTGTGGTGATAGGAGAAGGGGTAATGGTTTTAAACTGAAAGAGGGTAGATTCAGACTAGACTTTAGGATGGAATTTTCTACAATGCAGGTGGTGAAACACTGGAACAGGTTGCCCAGAGAGGAGGTAGATGCCCCATCCCTGGAAACATTCAAGGCTAGGTTGAATGGGGCTCTGAGCAATCTGATGTAGCTGAAGATATCCCTGCTCACTGCAGGGGTGTTGGACCAGATAACCTTTAAAAGTCCGTTCCAACCCAAACCCTTATGTGATTCTAATATAAGTGTAGTTTAAAAAAAAAAATTAAAATGTATTGCTAGCTTCTACATTAGTAGAAAGAACAGAAGACTGAGGGACTGTATCCTATGATTGATCTGATGTTCAGGGATCTCTCTCCAAGCTGGCACAGCTCCAGGACCTGCCAGTGCACATCCTTCCCCTTTTTTGGTTTAATTCTTCTTGACAGGCCACCTGAATTAGCTGCCCTCTGGCAGCAATTGTTCTTCATTGAAAACACAGACTAACAGCATGTACAGAGCTTGTTGGGCTCCTTCCTGGGAAACTCTGGCTGTGCCTTGAGGCATGAGGTGAGCGAAAGCCAAAGAGAGAACACTATGAAGTAACAAAAAGAGAGAAATGGAAAGAGCGATGGCCCTGCTCCTGAGGACCTGGTGCTGCCCACCCTGGGTTGAGGTTATTCAGAAAAGGGTCATTTCCATGGACAAAACATGAACTGGTAAGGCGCTGAGTCTGTAAGATTAGTCTCATGCAATTTATTTCAGTTAGACCTCGTTGTCCTTACAAGTAACTATTGCCCACACTGCACAAAGGGCGCAGGACATGCATTTGGTACAATTTTACTGCCTCCAGCTATAGTCCAGACCCACCATTCTCTATGGGAGCCAGAGGATTATTTTCAGAGACTGCAAAAAAATGAGAAAATTCTCTGCCAGAGTATGTTAAATTAATGAGGCTGTCTACCCACATGTTTGCAGTGAACACTGCTGATGAGTCCTTGCTTTCTGAGCATTTCTATGCTGCTCTGTCAGATGTCACTTCCAGACCCTTGTACCAAAGTACAGAGAAACACTGCAAGATTGCAAAGGCTACATGAGGGCGAGGATGATCTCTGCATACATATATGCTGAGGTTAACATGTAGCCTGTGACAAATTTCCATGGCTTAATCAGAATTTTTCTTTTGCAAAGTAAAGCCCAGATTTTGGTCAAAAGCCAGGCTGGATCACAGCTGAGCTGAACCCAGATTTATGAAGCATGCCTGAGAGACAAAAAAAAAAAAAGTTTTCTTTAACAGCTAGTACAACAGAACTGAGTCAGTGTTGGGAAGTGATCTCTAACTTTTAAATGTCTGCTTCAGCTATATCACTAGAGCAAGATCCAGCAATTTGCAAGTTTTAGGTCCTCATCAAAATACCAACACACAGGTCAGGTCTCTATCATTATTACTGAAAAACCTTCTCAAGTAAAGATTACTTATAGATGAGATGAATATTGAATAAATGTAATCCATGGAGTAATTAGCTAAAGCCCTATGTTAATCAGAAAGCTAGAAAGGGAGAAACACTAGCTCATTAAGCATTTAGAAGCATGTTTTGTGTGCTTCCAGGATTCAGTTACCCTCTCTCCATAACACAATTGCTTTTTATTTAACACTTGGAGGTGTGTGAGAGTCTTCATATGCTAAAACTCAAAACTGAAAAATTATATAGCATTAGTCACCAGCGTGAGCAGAAACTAACTAAATACTACAGGGCAAAAAATTAGCACTACAACTCCAGAAACTGCTCACAGTGCATACAAAGTCTGACATTTACATAAGTAATAGCTGGATTTGTGGTCATGCATTACTTACATATACCTTGTGTGAAATAACTCAAAGGTAAAAGACTAATCCATTAATCCCCCCCAATCTATAATCCTAAGAAATCCTGCGATACACTTTATCCTCTTAGGAAAACCAGGCTCACACGCTGAGGATGGCAACATGCATGGTGCTGGAGAATGGCTGCATCTCCCCATTGTACAGCTGTGCAAGCTCAGGTCAGCCCTACTTGAAGTTATTTTGGGATCTGTCATCTGTTTGATGCACACACACAGACATGGAAAGTCCTTGTGTGCAACCTCTCTCACTGCACGCAAGATGTCTCACTGCTCTCCCTGGCCTGCCATCCTTGGGGTGTTCTTGCAATCTTTCTGTATGTTTCCTTTGATGAAGCACATCCTATCTTCAAAGAAAGAGAAGTGTCAAAAAATGTGAAATTAAGTACTTTTTTTTTTACTTGGAATACAGCATTTAATAAAATATCAGACCTTAAATTTTTTTCCCATTAATTATTCAACTTTGCATATAAACATCAATGTATGTGGGGAAAAATTACAGGTCTCTAAACACTTAATCAAAAATCATGCCATGCAAGTGAGGCTAGCATGTCTCTGGCTTGGCCTAATCAGGATCAGAATCACAGAATCACTTAGGTTGGAAAAGAGCTTCAAGATCATCAAGCCCAGCCACTAACCTTACTCCACAAGACCAGCATTAATCTATGTCCCCAAGCACCACATCTAGACAACTTTTAGACAGATCCAGGGATGGTGACTCAGCCACCTCCCTGGGCAGTCTGTTCCAATGTCTGACAACCCTTTCAGTGAAAAAGATCTTCCTAATGTCTAGTCTAAATCTCCCCTGGTGCAGCTTGAGGCCACTCCCTCTTGTTCTACCAGTTACTTGTAAGAGACCAGAACCTACCTCTTTACATCCTTTCAGGTAGTTGTAAAGGTTGATGAGGTCTCCCCTCAGCCTCCTTTTCTTCAGACTAAACAGACCCAGTTCCCTCAGCTGCCCCTCATAAGTCTTGTTCTCAAGGCCCTTCACCAGCTTCATTGCCCTTCTTTGGACACACTCCAACACCTCAGTGTCTGTTTTGTATTGAGGTGCCCAAAACCTGACACAGTATTCAAGGTGTGGACTCATCAATGCTGAGTACAGAGGGACAATCACTTCCCCGGTCCTGCTTGCCACACTGTTTCTAATACAAGCCAGGATGGCATTGGTCTCAGCTTTGGCCCATCAATCTAGTCTGTCCAATCATGGGATCATGGTCAATCGTGCTGCACTTTTTGTTGGTCTCAGCTTGCAAGGCACCACTTTGTTGCACTGAACTCTGCTCCTGGAGGCTCTCCAGGCTCACCTGCCCAACCCATCTTCTGCATCACACCCTATGGCCACCTCAAGAGTGATGGTGGCTCTGCCTCCTCCCCCCAAGGGCATATGCCATGAGGCACAAACACCTTGGGGTTTCTCATTACCCTTGTGTGGGTGATCAGGTGATCAGTCCATATCAGCTTCAGGTGGACACTTGCTTCCAGAGGAGGAAGATGGCATCAGCTGGGGTGAGTTATTTTGTTTATGCTGATCTTGAGGCTCTAAGGCAAAAGGAGAAGAAGATCATATGCAAAAGGTCTGTTGAACCATAGGCTAAGTCTGAAAGGTAGAGCAGGGATTTCTCCTTAAGGGTAAGCACTTGGCCATCCATTTTAATAACCCTCTTCATTAGGAAATAATTGCTAACCAACATGCACCTCCCTCCTCTCAGTATGATGCAGTCCAATGAAGTTGGAAGTGTCGAAGATAATGATCCTAGCTATGCAAGGGTAAAATGCTGCCACCCAGCCTGTAAGAGTGCAGGTCTGTCTCAGTCAACCTTACTGTTGTTGATAGTGTGTGGTGCATGGGTGAGGGAAGCAACACCCATCCAGAGCTTACCACTGATACCTTCAGCCACTCAAACAGCCATACCAATGTGTTGCCTTCATGAGCACTGTACAGTACAGACACTGCTTCTGCTCTGTCCCATACAGTTGGACCCCTCAGCTATCACCCCTTGCAGGTGATCTCATCCCCTGTGCAGCAAGGGGTGCCACTTGTGGACCACAAATTTCATCCAAGTTTCTTGTGCTGGGGCCCACTGTGACTGCATGAACAATCATAATGGCCTTTCTACCACCTCCACGAACTGGAGTGCAAGTATTAAATCAAGGATGGAAGCTTTGGCTCAGAGCAGGAAGCAGAGATATTACCCAGCTGCACATTTTGGTACATTGGCATCACATGAGCTGCTGTTCTGGGTGGCAGACTGTAAGGGGCTACACAAGTCTCCAAGATGCTGCAAACTGCAGCAAAATTAATCTTCTCAAAATCATGTACTTGGTACCTGTGAGTATGCCAAGTTGCACAAGTAGGTCTGGAGCCTGCAGCTGCCCCAGCTGCTGCACAGGTGATGGGTGAATTACTGACTATGTGGCAGGGTAGAAACCAGGACATTCAACTTGCTCCTTCCTGAAATGTTTTGCATACCTCTGACTATAAGACACTCACATGAACTTATCCTGAGCATGCAAACAGCATCTGAGTATGCCTTGGTGGAGAAGAAAGGTGTCTTGAGGTAGAAGCAGCGTCAGCACTGAGGCCGTCCACACCCCTTTTTCCTCTTAACATCTGATTCTCCAGAAACCTGGCTTTCATTTAACAAGGCAAATGAAGTCCCTAGATCCTCTCTTTGGGAAAGAGATGCTTAGGGCTGAGGTGTGAGGCAGCTGAAGTAGGCTGCAGAGCACCTGTTCCAGTATCCTCCAGTGACTGAAAATTGCTCCGTTTTGCCTGGAGCAGTATTAATGCAATGATCTAGTGATCACATTTGGAGAAACCTTTCAACCTACCACATTGACACATAGGGGTGTTGATGAAACTTATTCACTGGAAAAACCTTCCAAGAGCAGTACTGCTGTCTTCAGCCCCAGTCAGCCCCACTGGTGTGGGGAACACAGTGGAAATGCCCTTTGTAATGAACTTGTAGGGTTGGAGTTGTTAAAAATGTATGAGCATATACCATACATTATGTATTTAGCTCAGGTGAGCTGAGCTGAAGTCAAAGGCAGGTCAAACAATTCATTGTTTTGGACTTAAAATACTTGGAAGGTCCCTTTGGACCAAAATTCCACAAGCAAAAAGAAGCAGAGTATCCCATTTGAGCTGGCACCTCCATGGGTGCTGCACCAGCCCCAGAGCAGAAGTCATCTGCAAGAGTGGATGGTTGAAGTAGCCTCAGCTTGATCTCCACAAGTTCCTCTCTTTTGGGAGGAAAGGAGGGAATTAACCCTCTCCCTGCCAACACTTGGAAAAAATGATTTGTGTACTGTCACCACACCAGGTTCCCCAGGGGATGCCCACATGAGCCAGGGATCCTTCATAAATGGTGTGAGGGTAAGCTTTCCTCTTCAGAAACCATTCCTGTGCAATCCACAGGCCTGCAGGAGAGACCCTGCACCAGGGAGGCACCAGCTCTCTGAGAAAGCTGCAGCTGGGGCAAATGCTGCAGGTTTTCCGCTGGAGATTGCTCAGACAAACCTATCCTTGGCACTTTGAAAGCCTGCAGACTGCAGCATGCAATACAATACTTTGTGGTACTAAAGGACCTTCTGAATGAGGGTCTCACATTAATTAATTAAGCCTCAGAGTACCTAGAAGGAAAATCTATCCTATTTTACCAGCAAGTACAATGAGTATGCAAAGGTCACAGAGAATAGAGGAGCAAAGGAATGAGAGATCCTGGTGTCCTGACTTCTAACTCCTTGCTGCATTTATTAGCTCATGAGTCCCCTACAAAGGACACACATGAAGGACAAACAGTGACCCACAGATGTGCCCCAAGGGATGCCGCAATGAAAGGTTCAATAAGGAGCTGGAGAATGACTAACGAGTTACACAGATTGACACAGGTCAGTAAAGAATATGGCATTAAGAAAACTGATCCTTTCCAAGCCTCTAGCCACATGCTTATGTCAGAACCAGACGTGACTTGTGTCTGTGTTTCATACGATACCACCAAGTAGCCACCAAAGGGCTTTCCTTCATGTTTAAGTAATGACATGCAATGTAATGCCGACAGACGCTTTTTCACAGGGAGAAGGGAGCAGAAGGAAAAGGCTTTGGGTGGGCTGAGGCAGAATCCGGGTCTTCCCTGCCTCTCCCACCCCTCCCTGCCCTCCCCTGCCCACATGGCTTGCAAGCTGGAGGTCACTGGTGGCTGGACGTGCCCATCTGACTGCAGTGCCAAGGAGACACGCACATGGGCACCAGAAGAGAGACTAGCCTGTGTATGATTGGGGTGTGTGGGCTCAGCGTAGCAGCTACAGTGTCTGTGCAAAAGACGGGAAACTGTCATGGGGAAGAAAAAGAAAAGTGCTTTACAGGTCATCATGGAAGATGGTTGGTATCACTATGAGATCTTTCAGCACGAGTGCTGCCAAATATTTGAGTCTCATGCCTTTCCAAGCACATCGTTTTGCATCTCTCAAAGCTCAAGCAATTTCAGTTTGCTCATGCAGGGAACTTTTGATAATTTGCCAAACTAAAGTAAATATCAAGAGTGTCGCTGTAGGAAAAGAATATAATGTATAATCAATAAGGGATGTTCTGCCAAGCTCAGCTGGCACTTCAGGACTAGCAGTGTAAAGTATTGCATGTGTACATCCCAGCAACAAATGTGATTATTCTTTGTTTTTTGTCTTGCAGCTGGAATGGAGATTGATGGACAAGTTGAAAGTGACACGGAGACTGAAGGTAACATACAGATTTAAAAATGCATTCTTCTTTGAAATATAAAAGATGATAACTTTTATTTTTCTCTCTGGCTTTTGACTTGCATAAGCTACTTATAGGCAAGCAGACTTTTCCCTTGAGGTTTGGTTTATAATAGTGATATATAAAACACTATTCTTAAGGAATCTGTCCCCTTTCATCCATGATCCTAGAGCAGGAAGCTGATGGAGTCCATGTGCCTTGGCAGTCTTCCCTAGAAAATGAGGCATCACAGCAAAACACAACCCCATGCAGGTCTGGGACTCCTTTGCACCACACCAAGGTCTTGCTTGCCCTCCCAGTAATGCTTGCTTAGACCATAACACACTGGTATCTTGATTAATCATGGCCATGACAAGATAATGATAAAAATGAAAATGGATTGGAAGTAGGCTAATGGCTATTAGGAAATTCAGAAAGAGCCAGTGACAATACTAAAATCAGGTTTAACCCTCTATGTACAGCAAACAAAGAGAAATAGCTAAGGGGTAGGATTAGAACACTAAATAAGAAGAGATCAGAGGTAAGATCATAACAGCACTGGACAGGTGATAAGAATGTAGATGCTACTGCAGAAACAGCTCACAACTGTGTTTGTACCATCCACAAAATATGAGAAAGAAATTAGCAAATGACCAGGACTTATTTTTTTAATCATATCCACCTTTCTCATACAGGCAAATGAGAAACTAAGATAAAAGTTACAAATTTATACTCCACATTTAACCTATGATACACTGCAAATTAAAACCATGACAGTTGGCTGCACAAAACGAGAATTTTCTCAAAAAGGGTAGGTGGTCTTTTCTCCTAGATCACTGACTGAAATTCGGCTGAGATGGACTGTTTGTTACATTGTAACTGAAACCTACCTAATGGCTCCTGAAAAATGAGCTGAAAGCTTCCTCTTGTTCACAGTGACAGGTGTGACAACAACCTAACAATTTTTTACCACTAGCAAGTAAAACTATTTGCTTGTTAGTAATTTATAACTTTTCACCAAAACAAAAATGCAAATACTCAAACTGTTTTTGCTCTGATTTTCGTCACCTTTTTAGATTGCTCATTTTTCACTCTGTGCGCCATTAGAGCACAATTTTCTTCTTTCATTATAACTTCTCCAGCCTCAGTGAATAAAAAACAATGCCAAAATTACAATTTATTTACTTTTTGAACACTTTATTTTCATCAGGCAGATTTTTCTTTTTTAAATTAGAAGCCAAAATACTCTCGAAAACTCACTGTTTATTTTCATGTGCTTGGTTTAAAGGGGATAGAGGGGCTCAGGGTTTTTTGAAAATGTTTTTCGACTTTCCATAATGTTCTGCAATTAAATTATGCTCCATCACAGTCCTTCAAGCTGTAAGCACTTCTGACTTTTGGACAAATGAGTTTTTTTATCTTGCAATGCCAGTAAGAAGGAAATGTGCATCAGAGACTACATGGACCAGGGTGAGGAGGGGTGTTGTCTTCTCTGGATATAGACCTTCCCATAGAAAAGAAAACTCAGAGAAACAAGACCTGGTGCTGCCTAAGCTGTACCTTTTCTTTATATAAATAGAATACCACCATCCCCAGCCTTGAAAAGTAAACAGTTTTCAAGGTCATTGCACCAACAAGTACACTAGATACTCTATAGCAAACTGCGACTTCTGTTTCCATAGCTCTACTGTGTTTACAGGTACAGGAAGATATCTGTGCTCTCTGATGGATAGGCTTCTGCATTTGTAACTAATTTCTAATGTTCTTCTGGTCACGTGTCAGTCACTGATGTGCTAAAATTAGCCACACTATCTTAAATAGGAGTTGCATAACCAAAGAGTTGGACTGGTATAACGCAAAGCCCACCAAGGTCAACAGGTTCATTGACTTCACTAGGGTTTGCATCAGCTTTCTGATGGATCTTTATTTTGCCAGCAAGGAAAGATAAGTTTTTCCCAAAGTATTTCTTTTTCATCTCTTGCAGAAAATGAAGTAAAGGACAAGACACCTAAGAAACAATCCCTCCAGGAAACAGGCAGAGCAAGCAGACTTGAAAGAAAGAAGCAAGAGAAAGACAAAGGAGAAAACGAGAGTGGAGAGGAAGACAGTTGTAGCCAACAAAACAGAGCTTCTAAGGGAAGAACCAACCAAAGGAAAAACAATGATGGAAAAAAGGCAGGAGGAGAAGGAAGCCATCAGAGACAGAGAGGCAAAAAGGCTCCTACCAAAGATCAAAAGGAGTCAGAAAACAAAGAAAAGCAAACAAACAAGAAAGGAGAGGAGGGGGAAAACAGACAGAAGACAGACAGGAAAAACAGGTAATTAACCAATCCCTGAGTACAGCAGATCAACATGCCATGAGCTTGTGGTACGTGGGTCAGGACTGCAAGACCGATAGTCTGCCAATAAGTTACTGCTCTCCAAAAGGGTTATGACTGTGGAAAACAGCACTGAAAACACCATGTGGCCAAACTCTGTCCAAGGTCATCTGCTGTTATAATTTCTTAGCCAGGATGAGATCCATGCATGTAATGAAGTCCTAGCGTGTATAGCGGGGGGTGGACAAGCACTCTTAAACAAGACAGCTTGAGCAACTCAGACATGGCCAAATTTTTTTCCGTTGGTCTATGGAAAAATGTGGGTTAATTTCATGTGTTTAAATCTCTTCCTCTTTTGAATCTTGCTTGTCCCAGCCTTCTGCTTTTCCCCATAGCTTCCATTTCCCTCTGAAGGCATGAAAACCATTTCTCCAGAGCCAGCTGTAGCCCTAGGCAATGCTTCTCTGCTGAAGCATGGTCCAAAGAACAATGTTGGGTGAATTATGGTGTGATGCAACTGCCTCTTGGTTATCCTGGCTGGACCCAGCCTTGCCCTGAGCACAAAGGGGCTGTGCTGGCACTGTACCAAGCCAGGGACAGTGAGGCACTGTGCCCACATCAGAGTGGGATCCTAAGGGGACAGTGGCACTGTGCCCACCCCAAGCAAGACCTTCCCTCTAAGTCCTGCAAGATTTTCCATTTTGTGCCGTTCATTTTGTGTCTCTCCCAGTACTACTTCTGCTTCTTCCAACTCATCTGACGAGGAGTCGCTGTCAGAGGAAGAGCTCGCCGTGCTGATGGAGCAGGTGGAGCAAAAGAAAAAACTGATTTCCACCATGAGGAACAAGCCCTGGAGGATGGTGAAGAAGCTCTCAGTGCTCAGGTACCCATCACACTAGGAACCCACATACCTGGGTTTTTTGCTGACTGTCAGACGCACTTGGCATTTCCTAGAAATAACATTTTTGCTGCTGCTACTGCAACACTCCAGTCTCAGAAAAAGCAACTGGCCAGCCTGTCTGGATTTAAATGATCCGAATTAAAGTGTGGAATTTGATTTTCAGCCTCTGTAACCAAAGAATGGACAAGGTGCAAATCTGTTCAACTGATACACACAGCAAGGTCATTCTACCCTTGTATTTAAAACCAAATGACTCACTGCTGTCGGGCTACTTGCTAAAGCAAACTCTGTGTCCTGGTTTGCTTATTCATGGCCATTGTCAGAAAGAAGTCAGAGCAGCAAAGTGTCATGTTACTTCATGCTTCCTCTGATTGTGCTGCTTGGAAAAAAATGCTGTATTATTTGCAGAGCTTTATGAAGCAAAAATAATACAGCCTCCCAGCCCACATTGAATGTGGGAACAATTCAGGCAGATGCAGAGCTCCCACTGTGCAGGGCAATGGGAGGCAGCCAGGCAGGGTTGGCCAGGACCATTCCCATGTTGAGGAAATATTTCAAGTCCCGGCTCTATTGGTTAGAAATAATCTGAAACCCCTTTCTACCAGAAGGGCTTTCGAGATAGCATTGTATATATGTACACAGCCCTGTGGGAAGTGGTGATGTCCTCCCTCTGTCTTTACCAAGAGGCTACTCTGAGCTGCAGTGACAGGGCTGTGAAGGCTGGTAGTCACCCTGTATGTCTGCTTCTCTCTTTTATCCTCTGAGGGCCAAGACCTGCTCCATCTTCCATTAAAATCAGAAGCCTTGAGCACTGCCAATTATTTCTAAAAATCTGGATAAAGAGCTACAGAGGGAAACTTTTCAACAGCTTTTCTATCTCACAGGCACACTATAAACCTGAGCTCATTACAAACAAAATCTTATTACCTTAAAAGTCCAAAGTTCTGCAAGAAAAAAGGCAGAGCAGTACTATTTCTGATGTTATTTTTCCTTTTGCTCTAGGATCCTGGCTAAAATTCTGCCTAGGATCATATATAATAATATACCTCCATCTTTTCATCTTATCACTGAACCCTGGCAACCCTTTACCACCTGCTAATGAACCTAAAAAAAAAATGTTGCATTGCTTGTGCAGGAGTCTCCAAAAGGGCTCTCAAAATATGGTACATTCATTAGTTATTTTGGCTGCACAAACTCAATCTCGAGACAAGAAAGGATTAGCCACATAGCACAGGGGAGGAATGTGAAACACAAGAAGAGTGAAACAGCATATTCAAGGCCTAGAAATCTCACTTTATGATTGCAAATAAAGTCACAGGTTATTTTTCCAAGGTTATGGGCTGGACTAGCCAGCTATTTCTATCAAGTAGAAGTCTATCTTGCCCACAGGATTAGGATTGCAGAGGACCTCCTGACTCCTGAAATTTAATCTCTTCTTATGCTGTATCAGCAATATCCATTATATATTACATTGTATTATATATTCTATATTACATATTATATATGTATTTAGTATCTAGTATATTGTGTATAGTATATAATATATATCTTGTTCACAAACTCAGTGTACTGAGTATACTCTAACAACATCTACCTAGGTTCTTTTCTCTGTATTATCCTTAGAAACCTATTCTAAAGCTAATCTCAACTTGCAGCTTGATTTTACTCCTGACTAGTGTACATTAATTTCTCTGGCATACAGATGATCCTGTTAGGCCAATTGTATTTCTCTGATATCCAGGGAAGTGTTCAAAGAGGGAAATCTTTCATCCCCTTGGAACTTGTTTTGCTAGAAAATGTTGGTTTTTTCTTAACCAATGCACCAGGAGAGAAAAGTTATAGCAAGCATGCTGGGTTGAGAGAGCTCTGGAGGGAGAAGAACAGCCAGGCTTTTGGTCTACACCAAGGGAAAAGTGGGGAGCAACATTTAGGGCACATCTCCACTGCATGAGTGCTTTGTGTACCCATTAACTAGCCCTGGGTGAGCGTGTGGGCTCTGCATGGCACGGCACAGTCACAATACCAGCAGATAGCAGCTGGCACCCCAGGCACAGCATAGGGCTTAGGGAGCCCAAATCCCTGTCTTCCTATGGACAGGGTGGTGTTGCTGCTCCCCAACTTGTGCAGGCAGAGGCAAAAAGTTACAAACCCCTTTGCTGTTTCAATAACCTGCTTGTTTATTTTCCAATTAGGGAGGCACAAGCTTTTGTTGAGAAGTTTGAAGGAGCTCTGGGAAAAGGGAAAGGCAAAAAGTTGTATGCATATAAGATGATGATGGCAAAGGTAAGTGCTGCCATGATGCCATGGAAAAGCTTGGTTTCCTGGTTATGCATTCAGCCCATTTTTGGTTGAGTTTATTAACCCGTATTTGGCAAAAGAGACACCAGGAAATCAGAATAAAACTTCCTGCCCACACTCAAGATACTAGTCAGCTTCAAATCTGTGATGGTTAGAGACAGAAAAAGGGGACGTTTCTCCCTACCTGAATCTCATTGCCACCTTCCCTGAAGCAAGGGAGGGTTTGGAAGAACATGATAAAATATGGTTTTCTGATTGCAATCTCCAAAACCTTGATCTGAGTGACCAAGTACCCCTAAAGATGAGAGAGGCTGTGCCAAATTATTGTACTGCCCTATGGATTCTTGTAAAACTTCATTTTCTTCAGTTAATGAGACAACAAGGATGATAACTGTGTTTTAAGATTGAAGTTGGTAACCAAGATGCATGTTGTCATGGAGATTATATTGAGAAGTGAAAAATAGAGCCAGGCCTGAGATTATTAAATTAATGGGAGTTTAACCACTGGTCTGACAAGGAAGGATTCAAGTTCAGTATTTTATAAAACTAAATTTTGTTTTAAATATAGTTGGTTCTGCATCTATTCTTGCAATCCAGAGTTAGGTCTGAATTTTCCACCCCTATGTAACATGGTAAATGAACAGAACAACTACAGCTTTCCAAAAGTCTGGGAATGTTTAAATTCAGGTGATGAATGTGAACACTAGGAGGTAGGTGGCCTTTGGATAGATGGTAGTTTCTGATATAGTTCAAAAGTTCAAACCCAGACCAGAGTTTTTGCTTTGGACTTTACACCCAGTCCTAGCAATGCTACCAAACTCTGACATTAGAAAGCCCTGCAGGTGAAGCAGCCTCCCCTTCACTCCTTTGGGCTCACAGTGATGTTGTCTTGTTTCAGAAATGGGTGAAATTTAAGAGAGACTTTGACAATTTTAAAACCCAGTGCATACCCTGGGAGATGAAGATAAAAGAAGTGGAGAGTAAGTAGAACCTTGTGCTGTGCGGTGGCAGTGAGAGGTTTTGTAAGACAGCTTTGCCTTCACCCAAGCAATGCCCCAGCTCACTAGTCCCCAGCCTCTGCTCACATCCTGGACACCAGAGCCAAAAATGGACCCTGGGCAGCACTGGGCTTTGCCATTTCCATTGGTGGGGGGGGGGTCTGCTGGGAGTGTCCTGGGCAACACGTGGGGGTAGACCTGAGGGTAAAGGAGTCCAGGTGTTGCTGAGAACAGTTTAACCCTCCTACACTCCTGACCACCAAGTGTCTTCTTGTTCAAGGTCACTTTGGCTCCTCAGTCGCTTCCTACTTCATATTTCTGCGGTGGATGTACGGAGTAAATCTTGTCCTTTTTGGGTTAATATTTGGGCTGGTTATAATTCCAGAGGTAAGTGCTTATTCTCTGTTCAGTAATATCTTGCCCACTGCTGAACATGAACATGAGATTGATGGCACAAACAAGTATCTTGTATCAGGCCGCGCTTTAGAAAAATGAAACGCATAAGGACAATTATTTACTAAGAATTACTTACAAGGCTGTTACTGACATGGGAGCAAAAGTTAAATTGAAATCAGGAGACCTAAACTGCCCTGCCTGGCCACAGCTAAAACAGGAACCCGAAGGCCTCATTTAAGGCTATATTTACGTTTTGATTAAAGTGAAAAGCACAATCTAGGAATCCTTCTAGGTACAAGCTATGGCCCATAACAGTCATATAAGAAATGGGGTGTGCTCTGAAAGTGACTAAGAAAACCCTCCTTTTGGGCCCTTCCACGGGCACAGCCCCAGGGGGACAGCCAAGGCAGAGCCCCACAGGAGAAACCGAGGGAAGGAACAATTTCCCACGCACTTCGCCAACTAACATTTTTGGGGGAAACCTCCCTTCTCTATACTTCTAATTGAGATGATTCACAAGGAAGAGTTTTATTTTTAGTTTTTCTCTTTCTTGTTGTTCTTGGAGAAGGAAAAGGATCTCATAGTCAACTTTACATGATCATTTATTGAAGAAATTTTTAATGTAGCCATTAGAGCTCTGGCTAAATTGCTCAGTCCAGTCTCCAAAGGCTGTGCAATCTGCAGACAGTGGCATCTGTTCTGTTCAATGCAGATTTTTATGGAGCAAAAATGCAGCACAGAGTCTCTCCTGAGGACCATGCTTTTGTTCTCCTTAATGTGGTTGTTCACACTATCAAAAGTAAAAGCTCTATTTTCTCCCAGGATGGAGACACATAACCATCAGCACTGAACAATATAAATGTATTTTGTTAGGAACTATGCATATGATAGAAGACTAACCAGCTTTTGTCTTTAAAGTATGAATACTATTACTCATTGCCTACTGAGCTGTTACGATATGGAGGGTAGATAGGCAATAAATGTTTAATCATAAATTATTTTGAAATTAGATAGCCCTAAAAAATAAGTGATAGATGATATGCTAGGACCTTTCTAGGCTATGAATGCCAATGAGATGTTTTGGTATAGCCATCAATCAGAGTCTGCTTGTAAATATATTATTAACTCTCCATAGCCCTTGATGTTCTGTATGAAATTCAATAGCTTCTGGACTTGCTGCAAGACCTGCTTTGTGTGGTGTCATCAGGAATGGATGCGCCATTAAAACTGTTATTTGCATTATTTTGTCATACACTTTTTTTTCCCAAATCTAATTGCCCTTCACCTCACCTTGAGATCATTTTTCAATTCAAGACTATATAATACTAAATACACTGCAAGCTCAACCCAGTGCTCTTGACTTCTCTCAAAGGAAGAATCCTGCATAAATAGATAAAGCTAATCCCTTTATTGCATTAGATCCATGAAGTTCAAGCAAATAACTTCTTGCTAAAGTAAGGACATTTAAACTGGAGTTGTTCACTGAGGGATACAGTTCTTCGGCGAAATAGTTCCTGTGCAATGAATGGAAAGGGGACTCCTCTGGTTATTTGGGTTAAATTAATTCTAAATATTTTAAACTGCTGCTCTCATATTAAGAAATCAACAGAAAAGAAAACCAACCAAAACCTGCTAATAACTGTACAGTGTGTTATATTATACATGCATCACTGTTACTAATGTTCACCAGGTCCTAATGGGAATGCCATATGGGAGCATGCCGAGGAAAACTGTACCCCGGGCTGAACAAGCAACAGCTATGGATTTTTCAGTTCTGTGGGATTTTGAGGTAAGTACAGGAGCATTAATCATAAGAGATCAGTTGAATACCTCCTAAAACCCTTCAGAAGTCAGTGGTGTTACAGGAACAAATTTGTTCCAAGATAAACCAGCAATGCACCTGTTTCTTCCAGAAGATGAAGACACCTGCTGCCACAAAATCTTTGTGGATCTCCAGATTTCTGGCCAAAACAGCATGTGGACATGCAGGTACCTGCATATGGATTTGAACTACATCCATAAAGAAATGAGTTGGCTGGCATATGTCACACACGTGTGTATGTATGCACACAGACATCCATTTCTCAGTGTTTCAGGAGCATAGCAGATGCACTTTTATTCCAAAGGGAACATATCACATCCCAACACAGCTGGCTAACACTACCTGAAACGTGCCTGTCCGGGGTCAATGAGGTGCAACAAGACAGAGTAAAATCCACTACCTCCAGTGGAGTTATACATTTCCACACTGAAGGAAGTCAAAGCAAATTTAAGAAACCCATGTCCTTTTATCTACGCAGTATTTTCCTTAATGAAGCACAACAAGCCAAAGTTATGTTTTCCCTAGGAGCATTAACAAAAGAAGGTGCAAACTGCCCAGTGGTGTGCTTGGTGCAGCTCACTTAAACCACATTCACAGAGCTGCATCATAAACTCAGGAAAAAAAAAAATAAAATCTTTTTTCAGAAGAAAAAACACCCAATAAATACTTTTTTGCTGTATTTTTAAATCTACGTAGAACAATCTATAGAAATTATATCATCACCTCACATTCATAATGTAGAATTTTGTTCTGAAAAAAAACTCAAGCAAAAACAACAACAACCACAAAAAATTGTAAGAATGAGAGCCATTTAACTTCCAACTAGAAAGGCAGGCAGCACACAGCCGAAATGTTGAGCTACCCCAAACCTTGCAGCCAGAAGGGGAGTTCAAACTGCAGACCCTCTTCATGGGCAGGGAGCACCTGGCCATACCACTGAACTTGGTTATCACCTTGGGAAAAGGATTGCTCCCCACCTTCCTGCCATCCCTATTCCCATGAAATATTTACAGGAGCTTGAAGCTGGAACTAAAGTTTAGGACTTGCACCCAAAGGGAAAGCTCAGGTTTCCAGCTGCCCACAGTGCATGGCTGCAACCCTGACTCAGACCTCTCTCCAGTTAATCTTTGCCTTTGAAGATTTAGACCAAAGGGATTAAGTGTTTTTAGGGGACATCCCAAAAAAAGAAAAAGATGTGTGCAGAGGGTGAAGAGATTCTGCTGTGGCAAACACTTTGGGATCTGACTTTCAAAGCCACTGCTTCTGGAAATATTTTTTAAATGCTTGTTGGTGCTGGCCCACATATTACAAGTGTGCAACTCAGTCCTTCTGTAATAAACACCATCGTGACTTCCTCAGCTAAAAAAGAACCCAATAACTACTTTAATGTAAGTCAGATTATTTAAATTAATTTATTAATGAGGCTTCAAATACTGGTGTGGCCAGGAACCTGACAGGGACATACCTTCATTCACCATCCATTTTCTGCTGATGTTCCTTTTAGCTCTTTCTCTCCCAGCACTTTCACCCACTTGCCAGAATCCCAATTAAGAGGTGAATTAGGGACACAATGAAAAACACTTCACTGAATGAAAAGGTCATTTGAGCCTCATACTATAAAAATACAAGTAACATTTAAATTCATTCATTCAGAATAAAACAAGACAAAATCCAAACTGCAGCTGATTTTACCTTGGAGACCATAAACAACACACATAGAAGTAAGGAATCATGCTCTCAGATGAGGCTGTACCACTGCATGAAAGGCTAGCTACTGTGACCTGCCAGGCCCCTGCCAGTGGCTTGATGCATGCATCTACATATCCCTGCTATCACCAAGGGACTGATCCTCTGAACCCCTCTGCCACAGAGGTCCCCATCCCATACCCACTCACTTGCTGCTTGACACCCAGGAGCATTCACACAAGCCTGGGAGCAATCTCCAGCTACGTGGCAACAATGTACACCCATTCCCTCTGCAGTCAGAAGACATCAAATTAAGCCCTTCACAGAGGCCTGCCCTCTGAAAATGAATAGATGCTTATTCCAGCATATTCTACAGGAGAAGCGCAATGAAGAAACATATTTCAGAGCAGGCATAAAATGAAGAGTCAATACTGTGATCCTGAAAAATACATTTCAAGAGAGAGAAGCCAAGGAAACATATGCTTTGGCAGCAAGGAGGTCACATCATGGGTTTCTAGAGGAGCAGAAAGGAATAAATCTCGCTTGGACACCAGACACTCTGTCTCACAAATGGAGTTTAAAGAACATACTGGATGATGTGAGCAGTGAAACTCATTTTTCCGTCCCCACCACCTGATGAATCAAAAAGACAAAGGTTTGGGATTACCACCTGAGAAAAAAACTTCACTAGCACCTTCCAGGAACATGATCTTTGTATTTTACGGGGTTTTTTTCATTGCACTTCCCCAGCACACATTATACATAACATGTTATGAGCTCCAAGCATCCGTGCTGCAATCTGCCAGCCATGGGCTTGCTGCACGTCCCCAGGTGGCTCAGCAGCACTGGCAGAGAAACATGTACAGTCATCCTGTACCTGTGGCACTGCACCTTGTGCAGAAACACACAGCAAACGTGGCACCCAGGCATACCAAAGCTTTATAGTAGGTTCAGAATGGAAAACCTAGAGCTTTGGGGGAGCTTAGTCTAATTGATTAAAAGAAAGTAGTCAGACACTGAGAGGGAGTCCCAGAAAGGTTGTGGGATCTCCATCCTTGGAGGTTTTCAAAACTCAGTTGGACATGGCCCCGAGCCACAGTGCTTGATTTACAAAATGGTTCTGCTTTGAGCAGGTGGCTTGACTAAACAACCTCCAGAGGTCCCTTCCCCATATAAATTACTCCATGTCTCTAGACAAGATACATTACACAGCCTCTGATAAAAGCTTCAAATTATCTCTGATTTTTGGTCCTTCCAAAGGCTTAATCAGAGGGGAGCTTGCTCAACTGTCATGGCCAAACTAATGAACTACACTTAACTTATGAGCTGAAAGACAACAGGCAAAAAATAGAGAAGTGCAATATGCAAAGATACACATCAACTTGGATGAGATAGAACAGAAAAATAGGAAGAGATTGTTAACGCAGCTTAGGAGATCTGTACACTCATTGAATGCCCTATGGTTTGTGCAGCTAACCATACATCTACTTGAGACAACACACTTGATACCATATCTGAGCTCTGCTTTCCACAGAAAAATAACACTTTGATTTTAGTCTTCAGTTATATTTGCTCTGCAGGTGGTAGCCAGTAAAAGGAACTAAATTTGTGGGGTACCAAGCATCAGCTGCCTTCTAGCTGAAAGGAAAAGTTTCATATCATGGTGGGAAACCCCTTCACTACAGCATTTCTACAAGATTTGAGTGTTTGATACTGGCTTAGAGAAGCAGGTGGGCTACAGCCACAAAAAGCGATAAGGAGCTTTTTCTGGGAAGGATGAAACAGTGATGAACAACAACTACATTTTCGTTTTGAGCCAGTATGCTCTGATGTGCTCTCTTTCCCTTTTCTTCCCTCTCTTAGGAGGATAAGCTCATAGGAGGATGGCTCAAAAAGGTGACAGGGCAGCAAACAGCCGAGAACGAGACACTAAAAAAATTTCCAAGGTCATTTTCCTAGTTTTAAATCTTCAGTTTTCACCAGCAATCTCTTCCCTGCAGGGGAAAAAAAAAAATAAAAATAAAAATAAAAATAAAAAAAGCAGCACAGCTTACAGAAAGGTTTGCTTTTGCTTTTCCTGCAGGGCTACATCAAATACTCAGCACTGTTCTATGGCTACTACAACAACCAGCGGACGATTGGCTGGCTAAAATACAGGCTGCCGATGGCATATTTCATGGTTGGGATCAGCGTGTTTGGCTACAGCCTGATGGTTGTTATAAGATCGTGAGTACAGCTGGCCTTGTCCTCTCTGCAAAATCCACCCAGATGTGTCTCACAGCTGGGTTTCCCTCCACAGGCATGGCTCAAGGCTCGGTCCGGGCTTGGCCAGAGGCTGGGGGAGTGTGGGGCAAAGGGGGCTGTGAGCCTGCTATACCCATGTACTCAGTCCCAGCATCTACCATACTGGCTCTGGTAGGCAGGGTGGGCCTGGGCAGTCCCCTGCCTCAGCCACGTGTTCACCTGCATTATTTTGAATCCTCCCACCTCCTTCTCCACTCCTTCCTCCTCCTCTCTGGATCGCTTCAGCCCTTCCTACTACAGGACGATCAAACAGGCACATTTTGTACTTGAGGGAGGATTTTACTTACAGTAAATTTTAAAGGCTCTTTTTCCCATCCTTTCATTACAAAAAAAAAAAAAACCCAAAACATTCCTGGAAGCCAGTGTGAGTCACAGATGGTGCAAAGGGTACAGAAAAGAGCCAAATGCTACCAGGCTGCTTTTGATGAGTTTTAAAGCGAGGGCCCCAATCTCTGTGCCCCTGCTGCACTGTTCCTGATCACCACTGAGGCCCCCGCAGCATCCCCAGGGCAAAAGGATGCAGCCAAGGCAGCTCTTGCTGTTGGTATGGTCTCCAAAAAGCCAAAAATAAAACACTCTGTCTCTCCGTAGAGGCCACAGCACGCAAAGGTTATCCTTCCTTTGCAAAGAAAGAATAAGCCCTTGGATTTGAATCGCTATTGAAACGGGCCCTATTGCTGTGCAGCAGAAAGAGCCTCTTGAGCCTTTGGCTGAAGTGGGACATGGGGATTTGCTGTACATTTGTCATGAAATTGCAGCATCTGTTGTCTCGCCTTCCTTGAGGGACTGGTGCTAGGAACTCTAGTGCGAGTTACAGAAGGATTTCAGGGATCAAATAATAGAGAGGGAACAGCAGAAGCCATATCTGCTCCTTGGCTGATTAACAAGAATAATCCCTTTTCTCTCCCTGCATGGTTTGCTGTAAGGTCTTTTGCTCAGCATTGTGCAGCTACTGAAATCTCACTAAAACTTCGTGTTGCAATTAGTGCATTGGAAGCACCAGTGATTTTTTGCTAAATTTAACCAACTAAATGTAGCTATAATCATATATTGCACCCTAAATAGAATCTTTTCCTGTAAATAGACAGTCTTCATTCACTAGCTGGTGGAAGCAATCCTTAACCTGCTTTAATCACCTATGCTAGGTTTTTTCTGCATTACTGTTTTTAATACAAGACCTGCAAAACCCTCTTTTGGCAGCTCAGTCCTGCTTAAACCCCAAGTCTCACAGCCTGTGATAGACAGTTGCACCCAAAACCCAAGAACAGTCACCCCGTTCCTTCCTTACCCACTAGCAATCCCAAGCCACTGGTGCTGGCAAAGCTGAAGGATCTTGCCTGATCTTGCCACTGCATATGTCCTTGGACAGGATGGCACGCAATGCCAACGAAAGTACAGCAGACGGGGATGATGACAACTTCATTTTCAGCTGGAAAATGTTCACTAGCTGGGATTACCTCATTGGCAACCCGGAAACAGCAGATAACAAGTTTGCATCCATCACCACCAGCTTCAAGGTAACCCTCACTGGCATTTCTCTGCTTCTGGGGATGCTCCCAGCACCTGCCATGCCAGAGGTTTAGGGGGAAGTCTGGGTACCTGTACAGCATCTCTCCATACAAACAGGGTATGGCTCTGAGTGCCAGCATCTCCAGCTCCCATATCATGGATCACCCTAACAACCTTTTTAGGATTTGAGCAAAAATCTGGTTTACTTCAGAGCACAATTCCTCCGCCATGTTCCCATGGGACATGGCAGGCTGTTTGCTACTTGATGTCTTTCAGTCAAACCAGGATGAAGCTTTGTTTGAGTTTAAAACAAACTATCGATTTCAATACAACCAGAACAGCATGGGATGAAGTTTCACAGGGTAGAAAAACACTCATTGTTGCCCTGTGCTCAGTGCTACAAGATTCACACTCCAATTCTGTGAGCATTCCTGTTCTTTTAGGAATCCATCGTGGATGAACAAGAAAGCAACAAGGATGAGAACATCCACCTGAGGAGGTTCTTGCGGGTTTTGGCCAATGTCCTCATCATATGCTGCTTGTGTGGGAGTGGCTACCTCATTTATTTTGTGGTGAAACGCTCCCAGACATTTTCTAAAATGCAAAATGTTGGGTGGTATGAAAGAAACGAGGTAAGAAAACTTGGCTTCCAGATTTCTGCTGTGATAATTTGCCTTGGACATCAACATAATCATTGCCACAGCTTGAGGACAGCATCCAAGGCAGAGGGATTCCCTACCAGAGGTCCCTTTCAGTACCTTTGCACTTGTTTTAGCCAGAAACCATATTGGTCTCCCTGACAGGTTCCAGAGAAAATTAACAGGTCCTGAAAAGATGGGAAAACACTCCTACAATAAATAACAATAGAAGTCATTGAGCTTTCAGCACTTATATCATTGGCCATTTTTTAAAGCATTTTTGCATATTAATGCTTACAAATCCTGTTGTACTAGAAAGCTCTCTGGGTGTTAGAATTTTCCACAATCAGTCATAAAGCTAAAAACAAGTCTTCATCATCCATCTCAAAAAGTGGAAATAAGATACCCCAACCTGAGGAAAAAAATCAGTTGCCAAAATTTTTCTTGTCTGATTTCAGAATGAGAAGTTCAAATCTTGAAGCTCTTCACATACACCAAAAAAAAAAAAAAAAAAAAAAAAAAAAAATCATTTCAATGTGAACTTCATTACCATATATTTATATATCAAAGACAAATTAAATCCAAAGCCATGCATTTTCATCATAATTCCCTCAGAAAATATTATCAAGACAGCACTTTCTCACAAAATGCTTTGATTTGTTTCAGTTAACTTTTCCCAAAGAAAAAAAACCAAAACTCTGTTAAATAAAAAAAGTTTAATGTCTGAGATTTTCCTGGTGATAACTTGAGATCTGAATATATACAGTTTTGGGTACTGGTCCTTCTCCTGGAAAGAAAAGCACAAAAAAGAGACCTGTGAGTCAGAGCCTGCCAGCAGCTGTACAGACACAGTCCTCTGAAGGCCAACAGGCACTGTAGGGCTATAAAAAAAAGACAGAGCTTGCAAGTCATGCCTGAGCTAACGCTGACTTGCCAACGACCTCACTGACCACAGTTCAATTTAGCATCTTGCACCATATAGAGGAACAAAAATACCATTAGGACATATTTTCATGTGCTGCAAAACTGAGTCCTTTATGTGCTTCCACTCGAATCCATGATTGCCTATTGCAAAAGCAAAGGTGCTGAATGTGGAAAATAAACATTAGCATCAACTAATTATCTTTATGCACACAAGCAGAGTCTTGTTCTTCCTCTGAAACTAAAATAAGAACC
The DNA here is from genome assembly GCF_020740795.1 of Apus apus. Classification (NCBI taxonomy): domain Eukaryota; kingdom Metazoa; phylum Chordata; class Aves; order Apodiformes; family Apodidae; genus Apus; species Apus apus. The sequence goes on from NC_067283.1 coordinate 47,172,692, forward strand.
TTGGAGCTGATGCAAGTAGTACTGCAAGGAACTTGAGGAACCTAAATATTCATGAGTCTGGACTGACAGAGAACAAATGCTTTAGAGCTCATTCCTTTGAGATAACTGCAAAAGTGCTCCTGCAAGAGCAAGCCATGCAACCCAGCCCTGAAGCCTGACACTGCTGCCTGCACACTAAGCGAAGCCAGGGGCTGAGCTTGCTTTGGCTTCCTCCCTTTTATAAATCTTTCAGAAAGCTCCAACCAGTTGCTGGCAGCCCCTGCTCTTCTCAGAGTAATGCAGCCACTGTTAATGTTAGCAGTAATCTTGTTTTCCTCATGTGGCAGGTTGAAATTGTGATGTCCTTGCTGGGCATGTTTTGCCCTCCGCTGTTCGAAACCATTGCTGCCCTAGAGAACTACCATCCCCGCATCGGGCTGAAATGGCAGCTGGGACGGATCTTTGCCCTGTTCCTTGGGAACCTCTACACGTTTTTGTTGGCCTTGATGGATGATGTCAATGAAAAAGTAAGAGCTGAGCTGAAAAGCCACTTTCAGTAGTAGTGTTGTCCAGAGCCAAGGGCAAGCACAGCCTGTCCCTGCAGCCACCAAGGATGATCACTCCATTTGCAGCAGGCGCTTCCATCCTCCCCTGGAGGGACCAGGGCAATTTGTTCTGCCCTGAAATATTACGAAGTCAGGAAGGGGGAGAGGGTGGAGGCTCCCCTGCACACACTAGCCTTGCTGGAGGTCTGACTCCTCCATGTGTGGGGAGCAGGCTGCTAGCTCCCCGAAACTCACAGTGCCCTGAGCTGCTTTTGGTCTGGAGGGGCTGCTGCTCCCTTGCTCCTGGCAAAAGGGAAGGAGTTTCTGTGCTATTTCCAGTGCCAGCACAACTCCACTGTAAGTAAATGACTATATACTGGGTGTTAACTGGTAGGGAGAAGCCCACCACCTTGGGTCTCTCCAAACATATCTTCTGGGGCCCCCATGTCATGAAGTTTTTGGCTAGGAAGTGTTTTCATTGCAGCTGGCTGAAGAGGACGTGGTGAAGAACATCACGCACTGGATGCTGCTGGGCCACAACAACTCGTCTGCGTGGAATGACAGCACTGCCACCTCACCTCCCCTTGATCCTGCAGACGTGCCCAGGGGACCCTGCTGGGAGACAACCGTTGGCATTGTGAGACATCCATTATGTATTAAGTCACTTGGCTGGTTTGGGGTGGGTTTCAGGTTTTTTCTTGATGTTCTTATAATTTTCAGGCTTGAAGTTTTCCTCACAAATGGCATCTCCTTTCCTGACTCTTGTATAGCAGCACCAAGGCAACATAGATCCTTGGCCACAGTTCCCAAGCTGTAGTGGTGAAACCCCCAACTACTAACACATGGTGAGGTCATGGGATAAGAGCAGAATTAGGCAAAAATAATATCCCTGACATGCATGCAGGGTGGCCTTCAGTCTTCAGAATTTCACCCCACAAACCCACCCTGCAACTTTCCCACTTTGGGCAACTTTCTTCATTCACCAAGAAGCTCTGCAGCCAGATTATGCACAACATAAAAAGTAAAAGCAATTAATTATTGGCTGATAGAAATAGCCAGGACTTAACCAAGCTATGAGACTATGCTTTACCGCACAGATTCCAATGGGTTTCCACTTGCCTTCAGTCAAGTGGGGAAGGACCAGCCACTGCTGCTCCTTGGAAGGGGCTCATCCTCAGTGCAACTGCCCAGCCATAGCAGAGCCATGCACAATCAAAATTACTCTTAGTTCATATATGTTTTATACCAGCATTACTGCAGCATTTACATTCTGCTTAACTTTTACATGCTGCCACAACATACAGCACAGTCACTAACACTAGCAGCAACCACCAGGGCTCATGGAGCTCACGGTTTCCAAGCACAGAGGCAAAGTTTAGGCACTGCCAAATGTTTGGAAACAGGCAGGGAGTTTGCTCTCTCATGCCTTTCTGAAGGTTACTGTCCTATAAAGACAAATGGCTTAATAAAAAAACATGGCACCAAATGCTCTACTGAAATTACAGGAGCTAAATGTTTTTTTTTTTTCCTTGTTTTAAATGGCAGGAGTTTGTAAGGCTCACTGTGTCTGATATCCTGGTGACCTACATAACCATCCTGGTGGGAGATTTCATCCGAGCTTGCTTTGTCAGATTTGTGAATTACTGTTGGTGCTGGGACCTAGAGGCTGGATTTGTAAGTCAATATCTTATAGCTGAAAATATAGAAGTAATTTAGGGCCATCTGTTCAAATGCTGCAAACAGACTGGTTTTGAAATATTCCAGTGGTCTTCTGGTCTTGTCTGATACTTTAATTGGTGTTGGTCATCTCTGCATCACTTCTCTGGATAAGTCAGTTTCACCCCAGAAAAAACAACCTAAAAAATGCAGCTCTCTCCTACCTCAGGGCTTTAAAACATGAAGTTGAGCTTAAAAAAACCCAACCTAATCTGATCTTCATTCAGTCATTAACACCCCAAACATTTGGGCTCTTCTATATCTCTTCTCAAAGCCCTAGACCTTCCTGTTCATTGCCCACTCAGCAGGTAGTAGCGTGTTTTACTCACAGCATCATCTTCTGATCAATGCTGGAAGCTGGTTCTACTCCTGCTGCAGTGGAGCCAAGAGCCTTTCCTTCCTCTCTCCCATATGTGTGACACAAAACAGTGCTGGACTCTTTGATATTCGCAAAGGCTCCAGTACCTAAGCAGCCAGTATTGCAGCTGCCCAAATACAGAACAAAGTAATAATAATAAAAAGTCCAGTGTTTCACATAAGAAGCGACAAAAACAAGTGGATTCAGACAAAAATGGAAATACCTGGCAAGAACACAATTCTGTCAGTGCACCAGTTACCTAACTGGCAGGGTTTCCAGAAGGGATTTGGAGAAGAGGTGGGCTGTGCAGGTGTCTAGAAGGGCCTTGGCCAAGCAAGGAAAGTCAGGGTGCAGCAGGCATTTTGCTGCTTATGGAGTATTTTGCATTTTTTCTGGGGGAGGCAGAGAATGTTTCCCAGGGTGGTTGAGGAACTTCAGAGCTTGGAGGAACCTCCGGCAGCCAAGCAGCACACAGCTGCTCCTACTGCATGTGATCACAGGTCATGGTCTTGTTGAGGCTTCTGGTTTCCTCCTCCTGGCATGTTCTCTCAACTTATTAAAAACCTTTGATATTTTTTTAGGTATTTTCCTTAAAACAACCTTTAGAAATATCACATAGGGTTTTTCTTCATTCTTAAGGTCTCCACTGTACAAATAGTCTCTTCTGTCCTGCAGGCATTCCTTGATATATTGAAAAAAATAAACAACAGCTAACATTTCCTGCATATCCACCCGCCACCTCCCAGTACAATTTTTGAGAGCTGCTTTAGGGTTTATTCTACACTTCCCTCCTTTCCTGTGGCATTTGGCATCAGGCTGCAAAGTTATTTTGCACTGAGAAACAGACCCCATTCAGCATCTGTCAGGGGATGATCAGACTAACAAGCTCCAGCAAGTCCGTTTTTGCAAATGAGCAGTCCAACCCAGCCCGCAAGGAGCTCAGAGGGAGCAACGCAAGGCCCTTATTTATTATGACTGTTATTTCTGTGGTTAATTAGAAGTGTTAACTTGTAGCCCATAACACGGGGCAGTACTAAAGTGCTTAAGCTCTGTGACTTGGCAAAGGCAAAACTCTCTTTCCATGTGAAATGGCTCCCATGGTAGTAACAGAAAGAAGAGAGCACAGTGGGCTTCCCCCATCTTTTTCTCCTGCATCTTTGGGAGATTCATATAATTCAGTTTATTAGTCCACCAGTGCTCAAGCAGGGTTTTTTTTCCCCAGACCCAGGAATGAAAGCAGAGTCAAAGATGGTTTAGTATAAGCTATCTAATCCATGCAGCCATGGGGATTAACAAAATTGTGTATGTGTTTTTCTAATGCACATAGTGAACATCTCTTGTTTAACCCAGCCTTCTCACACAGAAGGACAGCAGACACCAAAAGTGGCTTTTTATCCCCATTAAAACAAAGACAAGCATTAACCTCTAGCTAAAGATTTGAAGTAGAAATGAACCAGAATCAAAAAAACAAAGAAAAACTTCCCAAAACCGTGAGCAGTCAGCTAAGCAAGATTCTGACTAGGCTCCTTCTGAGTTTTCATCATAAAAGACAAACATCTTAAACCTCAACTTCATGAGCTCCTGACGGTACTAAGTACATGCAAATTGGGTGAAAAACAGACAGACAGCAAAGAACATTTCAAACATTTAAGGGCATGACCTATCATTTCTTAGAACCATGTTTTCTGAATTGCATTTAAAAAAAATAGTATTTTTCCCAAAAAAAAAGTAAAATAAAAACTTTGTGCATCATCCAAGCTGCCAAATATCATCCGAGTTTTGTGTGCACAAAAGCAGATATGTAGAAGAAACAGGAAGTTCATCATAGGCAAATCTGTCAGAATAATCATTTATAAAACAACAAATACTGTTCTGGACTTACCACCATCAGCTCCCACATCAGACAGGTTGCTGAACTCCTGAAACAGGAGTTTTTTAACTACTGGCTAGTATGGAGCTAAATGCCACCAGATACACATCAGGTCATATATTCCCTCCTATTCCTCTCTCTTTGTCCTCTGTTTCTGTTCTTCAGCTCGAAATAAGAATCCTTATACCCATCAGCAAACAATAGCAGGCACCTCTAGCAACTACAAACTCTCCTTTCTTTCCCCATGCAGCCGTCCTATGCTGAGTTTGACATTAGTGGCAATGTTTTGGGTTTGGTCTTCAACCAGGGAATGATTTGGTAAGATACTTTCCTTTTTGTTTTGTTTGGGTTTTTTGTCATTATTTAGAAAACCTGTCAGTGGAGTTAGAAATCTTTCAAGCCAGCTAGAAAAATCTTTGGGTTTTGGTTTTATCTGATTGTTTGGCTTTCTGTACTTGATTACAAAAGCGGAAATTTCAAAATGCCAGTTTACTCACCCCAAGAGAAGTAGCAGTGAGATAACTGCAGCAGTGAGCAGTCTTGCAAACCTTGCCCTACTTTCACTTTTATTAGGTTGGGGTCTTTATGTAGTTGCCTTTGATGTTTTACTATTGCCCTTTTTTTAACATTTCCAAATTTCACCATATATATGTGAGCAGAAATGGGTCTAGGACAGCTCAGCTCAGCATGTTGTGTTGGCTGTGATGAGTTGTCCTGGAACCATGAGATACAGAAATTAAAATAACGGTGATAAAATGCTAGGAGATAACATTAAAAGTAACAATGAGATAAAGGCAACTGCATCAAACAAGCTGTGTTGCCCCGCATAGAGTTGTCCTAGACCCATTCTGCCCTGCTGTGACAGCAGGAGAAGCAACAGGACAAAACACCCTCACCTCCTGTGGCAGCATGGTTTCTTTTGCCTCAGATTGATTATTTCTGCCTGTTCCTCTACTACAACATCTCTGCAGACTCAGGGAGGTCTCTCCCTGCTGGTTACACTCACCTGATATTTTCCAAGCTATCCCCAAGTGATTTTTATCACAAACTGAAAATCTTCCTTTACAAGCACTGAGGGGTCTGAGACGTCCCTGGTCCTCAGTGTATGGTTAAGCATATCCTAACGTGGATGCAGGTGACTTCTCCTCCAGGAGCAGGGGGGTAGCATAAACCAGCTCACTCAGACTTTATTTGTGGGTAAACTTGACACCACATTGATACTTTCTTCCCTTCTTCTGAAAAAAAAAACCAAAAAAACCCACAAAAACACAAATACACTCTAGTCTGTCAAAAAATAGCACCTGTCCTTCTCCTTTCCTTTTCAGGATGGGATCCTTTTACGCACCAGGGCTCGTGGGTATAAACGTGCTGCGCTTATTAACCTCCATGTATTTTCAGTGCTGGGCTGTTATGAGTAGCAATGTCCCTCATGAACGAGTCTTCAAAGCATCCAAGTCTAATAATTTTTACATGGGACTTTTGCTGTTGATCCTGTTCCTCAGCCTCCTGCCTGTGGCTTACACCATCATGTCCCTGCCTCCCTCCTTTGACTGTGGACCATTCAGGTACCAGCAAAACACCTCAAACACTAGTTTTCTGCTCTGATACATGAGAGCATTTGAATGAAGTTAGAAGGCCTAGACTCCAGCCAGGGATGGATTTTCACCAGAGATGGTGAAATGTCTCCATTCTCCATCTGGTTAAATCCTTAGCAATGTGAGTAAGTGAGCTCTGTTCAACTGTGGACAACAGGAGTCAAAGAAAGCACCAGAGGACAGCAGAGGTGGGAGAGCAGAGTGCAGACCACAGTAAAAAAGCAATGGGAGCACCCCTAAGGTTCCTAGAAACATTGTGGGAGCAAAACTAAAAGCCAGTCCAAAGCCTTCTCTTTCTAAGACCTTCCATAGAACCAAGAACTCCCACACCACAACATGCATTTTACATGTTGAGTTTTGTTGGAAAACAGCATGAAATTTGTAAGTCTGAGCCTGAAGAGTTGCAGCTTTTTTATTAGTATTATTAGGAGAGCATCAGCACTGCACAAAGCATTCAGTGAACTAAATTAACTAATAAAGTCGAATTTGATTGAGCAACATCATTTCCTGGACCCACTGAGTTTGTCTGACTCAGCAAAGAGCCAGCTTGGAACAAATAATTCCTGTAGATGCACTTTTTCAGGTTATCCACTTCTTAATGGAGAATGACAATAGAAAACTAAAAGACTCCGGGAAGAAGGCAAGAGACCAAAACTCTCTCCATTCTATACCAAGGACAGGTGTCAAAGAGCAGTGTTAGAAGATCTGACAAGAAACTTCCTGCATGCACACTGTCATTTGCAGATGACTAATCTGCAATGTGAAAGTGCTATTTCAATTCCCAGTCGACCGTTCCAAAAGCCACTCAGCCTGATTCAGACCCCAGCACACTCTTTCAACTGCAAGCTCAGTTCTCCTGGGCTTAAAGCCGTTGATGAAGTTGGGATGCCATTTAGCCAAAATTCTCTTTATTGACTCTCAGTCTTCAGAACAGGGTTCAGCACCTTCCCGAGTAGACTCCTGCAAGATCCCAGGAGGCAACAAGGCTAGAGATGTGGAATAGCACGTCAGGTTGAATTCACCTCGAAGGTCGTTACGTAATCCAGCCTTTTACAGATTTATTCTCCTTTAATACAGAATGCTCTCATCTGCTGTATCAATCCGGGCTGAAATTACTCTTTCACTGAGTTTCCTATTGAGCATTAATCACAGCTTGCTATTTTTGCCATTACTTAGCAGCTCTTCAAATTGGCTCATTTTTTCGGAAAGCCGGATTTTGCATATGGAAAGTCATCTCCACCATGAAAAAGCCATATTTAACAACATATTGATCAGAAATGTATGGCTACTGCAATCTGTAGGGGTTTTATACATTTCAGAGCACGGGGGGTGTAAATAGTCAGATCTCATAAAGAAGCCACATGTGGAAATATATTTATTAACTCCAAGATCAAGATGGCCTAGCAGAGATTATTCTTATAATCAGTGGGGGCAGGGAGGAATGAAGACATCTCAATATCCTTTGTGGCCAACAGCAAGCTGCTGCTAACTGAAAAAGAGAGGAAACATGCTGCTTAGCATTGTTAGATTAGGAGCTGTTTTGTCCCTCCAGGAAAAACCTACACTCTCTAACTAGTTGTTTGTCTTTCCAGTGGGAAGAAAAGGATGTATGAAGTCATTCAAGAGACCATTGAGCTTGATTTCCCAGCTTTTATTGCCAAGATCTTCAGCTATGTGGCAAATCCAGGACTGATCATACCTGCAATTCTGCTCATGGTGTAAGTTTTCCTTGCAATATTACATGCGTGGCTGGGGGGAGAACATTAAAAAAAAAAAAAAAGCTGGGATGTTACTGAGGTCTAAATACAGCTTCTGCCCAGGTAACAGCTCAGATTAGGGCAGACACATGCTCTGCATGCCCCTCACCTTTGCCCAACCCAATTTCCCAAAATTTAATTCCCTGATGCAATTAAACACAACTTTGTAGATGAAACACGTTGCTGACAGAGGCCTCATGGATATCAAAGCCATCACAACTTCCATACAAAAAATTTTCAGTAGCCAGTCAGAAATAAATGGACACTCTCAGCCTGGTGCCTTTTGGCGACGCAATTTTTGTCACAGCTGGTGATATTTACAGCCCTGCCAAGCCAAGGCATTAAAAGAATCACATGTTCCAACAATATGAAGAGGTGTGGGTTTTATTTGGGCTGTTGGGTTTTTTGTTTGGTTGGTGTTTGTTGGTTTGCTTTTTTTTGCTTGTTTGTTTTTTTTCCCCAATACTTCTTGAATTTGTTTCGGTGCTGTCTGATCATTTCAGCTTTGAAACCACACTTAACCCCTAACACCTTCAGCAGCACTAGGACCAGGCTGGTTCTCTTTTTTTCCTTTTATTTTTTTTTAAAAAGATATTTTTGGCATTATTCTCAAGGTTTCCTTAGCTATCAAACTGAATGGGAGAACCGTGGCCAAATTTTGTAGGCAGCTCTGAAATCTCCAGACTAAACAATGGGAGACAGGGAAAGGGCTAGGGAGTGTATTACATATGCTTGCCTGCTCGGACTCTTCCTAGGGCACACAATGGAGATGGGCCTCTGGGCTGATTCAGTATGGCCATTCTTGGGCACTGTGATCCTTCATTCTGAATAGGTTACACTGAAGATAATGTTACTATGCTTTTTATAGAAACAGACTGAGAAAAATCCCAATTAAACTGAAAATGACCTGTCATCCCCCTACCTGCCTCAAACCACTTACTCATTTTAATCTAAATAAAGACAAAAAGTCATTGACATAAAGGCAACTCAATCAAATGTGAGAAATGAAGAAATAATTATCAGATAAAGCCAATTCAATCAAATGTATTACAAACAGGTTCTTTCAGGTCAAAGTACTGAGCATAGTTTTTAAAATTGTTTTGTTGGCTTCTAAGTGCACTTGTTTAACATGACTTTTAGAAAATATCTCAGATTTGATTGAGTTGCCTTTATGTCATCATTAACTTTTCATGTTGCAAATTGTGTCTCATGCACATACACTCCCCTATATATACAGCTTCCTTGCAGAAACCAGAGCCCTGTGAGCAGTCACCTGCTCCTCAGGGTTCTGTTCACGGTGGAGAAGAAACAACATTCACTGGTCTGTGGCCAGTTGTCCCAGCAGTGAGTTGGTGGTGCAGAAGTGTCCTGTGGCCAGTTGGCCCTTTCCCACAGCAAAGACATCCTTTCAAATCCTCTTTCTGTTGCATTTTCCCTTTCCCCTCTCTGTCCCAAGACCCCTTAAGGGCTACTCAATCTTGAACAAACTCAGCCTTTCTTTTACTATAAACCTGCAATAAACCAAGGACAGAGGAAACTCAGGCTTAGCCTGCTGACAGGCTCATATCTGACAGTGTCTGGGAGACCAAGTGAGTTCATAGCCTTTCCATCAGTGCTCCATTAAACACAGGAGTCAGCAGGGGAGGAAGCTGTAGTGGCTGGAGACTATGCCAGCGCCTAATGCAGAGGGTGAGGAAGGACTCAAAAAGGAACAGGAATGGACTTGTTCAGTTACTCAGTGAACTTGAGAAGGCAGCTCAGAAGCAGTGTGTGGCATCCCAGATGGTTTGGAATAGGCAGATCCAGTTACCTTTATGAAAAGGGAGAAGTTCTAAGGACTTAGATCTTGGCTGGTCACAACAAAAATGGCAGAGCAGTGCCAAAGTCCTGGATTACAAGGCAATAGATTTCTTAAGCAATGAGTTTGACCACATAGAAGCAATGAAACTATTGCACACTTAAAGATCAAAAATAACAATTTTCAAACTCACGAAGACTGAGTTTTGGGTTAATACTAGGCAAAAGGAAGCAAATACATTTCCTCCAGAGAGACCCTGACAAAAAGCCTTAAGAAAGGCCCATCCAGAGTACACTCTCTTGATCTTCCACCTGGAAACCAGTATGCTGGTACATGGTGTCTTGCTGGGTTTAGAGTCAGACACTGCTGACAAAATCCTCAAGCCTGGTTTGAGGACAATAAACTTGGGCTGGAGCCACAAACGTAGGTTGTGAACTGTCAGAAAACTTATTTTAGTCTGCTTTTTTCTTTTGTCTTGGGTTTGTTGGGTTTTTTCTCTCTTTTCCAAGAGAATTTTCTACTTTACTTAAAAATAAAAATAAAAAAATCTATACTGATCAACTGAATGGCTGGTGCTTTCCTGGGAATGGCTTGGAGTGACTGAGCAGATGATGTTTATAATTTATCAGAACAAAAGCACTTTAAAAAAGCAAGAGGAAACATTTTTTACAACCAAAATATTACTGGCTGGCGAGTGGTAGTGGTGGCGAGACAGCCCCAGACATTTGGGCATGTTTTAATGCACACACTTCCCTGTGTGCCAAAGGCTGGCTGCCAGCACACCCTCTACCATTCCACTCGCCTTTTGGTTTCTTCCAGCTTGGCTCCTTTTTTTCCCTGGCTTTGGCGTTTCCTTTTTGCAGGAGAAGGGATAGAAACAAAAGCCAGAGGCTTTGGCCTGGCTCCTGCTCACCTTCCGTTCCATCTCTGATCACTCCCGACAGCCCCTTGGCAGGCTACAGAAGGCAGCTAGCCCTGGCCAAGGGAGAAGGTGGACTGTGCCTTGAGGACAATGGCCTGTCACTATTTTCCTTGTTTCCTATTTTTTTCTAAGCTCCCTGTGTGACCTGGTTTTTCTTTGAGCCATGGCAGAAAGCCATATGTTTTATTAGAGGAGTAGGTTTTCACCCAGCTGATTAGTTGAATGGGCTCTTCACCAAGGAAAGACCCAAGGGCCAAAGTTTGTGCAAAGCAAGAAGAGGGAGTCCGTGGCAAATCAAGGTGAAGGCAGGATTGTCACTTTTCTTCTGCTGAAGCAGAAGTGAGCCACTAGACTGGCTCAGCCCATCTTACCTGACCATGCCAGAGTGTGACCAAAGAACAGCAATGAAGCTGGTGAAGGGTCTACTGCTCTTCTTAGGAGCATCTGAGGAAACTGAGGTTGTTTAGTCTGGAGAAAAGATGACTAAGGGGAGACCTTATCGTTCTCAACAACTACGTGAAAGGAGGTTGTAGTGAGAGTTTGGTCTCTTCTCCCAAGTAACAAGCTATAGAATAAGCAGAAATGTTCTTAACTTGCACCAGGGGAGGTTTAGATAGGATATTAGGGAAAATTTATTCACCAAAAGAGCTGTCAAACATTGGAACAGGCTGCCCAGGGAAGTGGTTAAAATACCATCCTTGGAAGTATTTAAAAGGTGAGTAGACGTGGTGCTTAGGGATGTGATTCAGTGGTGGACATAGCAGTGCTAGGTAAATTGTAAGACCAGGTGATCTTAAAACTCTTTTCCAACCTAAATGATTCTGTGATTCTATACCAAGATACAGCCTGAATTTTTTCTAAGCCTTGTTCCTATAAGGCAGTTTGGAGACAGCTGGTGAGAAAAGCAGGTATTAGAAAGTAGGCAAAAATTAAAAGTCCTCTCCCTATGAAACTTTCTCTCTCCCCTGATCCTATCACTACAGCAACATACTTGTTTTTGTAGCCTCGCCATCTATTACCTAAATGCTGTGGCTGCAGCGTATCAGCGCGCCAATGCAGAGCTGAAGAAGAAAATGCAAATGGTAAGTACTGATCTGGCAAAGCCATCTTTGACATACCATGTACTTCAAGTTCAATATGCAGCATATGCTTTTCAATTGCTCTTCACTTCTAAACACAGCAGTGACACAATGGGAAGATGCATTTTGTGCTTATTCGGTCGTCTCTGATGACATTTAATTGCTTACTGCAAAGAGTGGTCACACCCCATAATAGGCTGCTATTTCATACATCAAAACTACAGTGAGTTTTTCCAAAAATTGTACTTTTCACCTACAAAATTAGTTACCTCAAATTTCAAGTAATGTTTTGGAGCCTGACATTTTCCAGGGACAGCGATAAGACTATCAAAACGACACCCAGATTTTGTACAAGCTGAAGCATAAAGAACTATAAATAATGACACGGCAACAATATTTTTTACCAGTAATCCTCAAAGCACTTTACAAAGGAGGCTGATGTCTCTCTGCCATGCAGGTGAGAAAAGCAAGATGCACACAGATGCAATGACTCAAATTAGCAGGGTCAGATTTGGACTTCATAATATTCAGAACTGGAAGAGGTTGCAAATGCAGAGCACCATAAGCAGGGACCCCTGAACTAATGTGAATTAGATCTGGCAGCAAAATATCTGCAAAAGTGCCGCTTTGCTCTGATAATTAATCTCAATGAGAAACAGCAAAGGTGTTCTGCTGCCAGGGCCTGTGCTGGTCTGGCAGCACCAGTTTCCCCTAGAGTTTTCCTGGTGAGTCTCTAGCCCTGTGCTGTTTTGTATGACATGTGACCAAAGAATCAAGCATCAGGAGAGAATATGGTGCCACCAAAGGACTGGTATCATTTTACTGGTACAGGGCAGGATCCAAGCCAAGGAAGCAATGCCACATCAAGCAACCCATTGCACAGAGATCATTGCAACATTACAAGTGAGGATGTGAGCACTTAGAAATGAGGCTCCATAAAATTACACTCAAACACTCAAATTCAGAACTGATCGTTCATGGACATGGCTTAAAATAAGGGTATTGGTGCACAGGGCATCTTCAAGCATGGCAGGAGTTGAACAGGTGCTATGGCAAGCTCAGACTTAGTGGCATGTAGTCTATTTCATACTGCACAAAATGGTTATGATAAAGGTTTAAGAGAGCAAAAAGCCCCATGGAGGGGTCACAAAGCAGGGACCGGTGCTACTCAAAGAAACGGAAACATCTCCAGACAATAAATAAATGCAAGTAAAACCAGAGACAGCCCTACAGCCCATCCCCATGCTACCACGCCTTTCTCCTCTTCCTCTGGAATTTATCATTGATTCCCTCCTGCCTAAGAGGTCCACATTTAAAACAAATCAAAACCCTAGGGAGGGCAGATTGGCAGCTGCGAAAACAGACAGCCTGGTAGACCTAAACCATGTTATCAGCAAGTGCTTTGCCCTAACAAGACCAGAGCCATCACTGCCCAGGCTCTTGTTCCTACCTGGGATGTACCTTCTTTCCCTAAACCCCTTGGTCACTGGACCAAGATTCAACACCTTGAACTTGGCAAAGAAGATACGTTCACATCAACAAACACTTAGCCAGGCTAGCCATGACACCTGGCCACCATTTCCCAGATTGCATCAGCAGTTTCAAACTAACCAAATGGTTTCTATTGATGCAGCAACGTGAAGAAGAGAAAAACAAGAGAAACAACAAAGCCAGCACTAACCTTGTGCTGCAAGATCTAGAGGACTTAATTATACCAAGAACGAAGACTGAAAGTCACCCTAAACAAGCAGAAGGTAAAAACTAACCAACCTTCCCCTCAGCCCTCCTGAAAAGGTTCCTTTTGCCACAAAAAATGACTGGGAAAAATTGAGAAACTGGAGCAATACACAGTTGCAAGAGATTGGATGAGTACAACTAGCACAGTTTTTGTCTGCCTACACAAGTCCACCTCCCGATGGACACTCAGGGAAGGCAAGTTTTTAGAATGGAGTATGTCACACATAGGTTTATTACAGTGTGAGACTTGTAATCCAAAAGTATCATTCATAATTGCAGCTATTAACCATGCTGGTCAATGCCAGCAATTTATTCTGGCAACAATGCTGAAACTCCAGCATTATTTCTGTGCTGATGAGTTGATCCAGGCACAGACTTTTCTCCAAATTGAAGTTTCATCAGAAAATTAATTATGAATGAGATAGAAGCTTTTTACAGGACCATTGCTGTAAGATATGCTGAGGGGGTGAGTGGCTGATCAGAAAGATGCAGGAGGAGACACTGGCACCAGGCTCTGGCCACTCTCAAGGAAGACAGTTCCTGCAGGTCTGAACCAGCCATTTCCTGACCACCAGAGCCTCCTGCTCTCATCTATGAGAAACAGCATAACACATGGAACATTTTTATCTTGATGCAGACAAAAAAAAAGCAGACTAGTGCTACCATAACCCTCTCGCATTTAGATGGGCTGTTTCTTGTAAAGGCTGAGATGAGCTGCAAAGTTCAGACCATTCCAGTACAGATTCCCCTCAGAGCTGACCCAGAGCACTCATTTAAATGGAAATAGTGCTAGCAGCATTGTGGGTGCATTGAAAATGAATATGCAAGTCAGCAGTTACCACATGGCTACCAGTATTGCTGGTAGGACTATCATGTCTTATAAACACATCAGTAAGAACCTTGAAAGAAAGCTTGGGCAGCAGTGACACGTACTTGCAGTTGGCCAAGGCCTAAAGGTCTCACGGTTTCTCCACTCAGATGCTCAAATGCAAACCTGCAGACACTTGGGTTATTGCACACAGAAGAAACAACAGCACTGGGGAGAGGAAGAAAGGCAATGTTTACGCTCAAGAAAATAACATTCATAATCTTTGCTCTAGACAAGAAAACAGAGTCTCCTAGCAGAACCAGCCCTGCTGTGGAACAAGGCAAAGCAGCAGCCCTGGCTGGCAGCCCCATGACTGGTGGAAGAGGAGCAGCATTCACCCCGCCACCACATGTGTTCATGACACAGCCACCACCACTGGGTGTCTGGGGACCTTACCGGGGCCAACCCAGGCCAAGGGGGCACCCACCAGGACCAGTCTTTGGAAGGGGAAGAGGGCAGCCATACTACTTATATGCTGCTCGCTAAGGTCAGAAACGTTTCTCCTGTTTGACGTTAAAATAGAGGTGCCGCATGAACTATTGTAGTTTTAGTAGGAAATTATTACTGAATGTTGGTCACCCCCTCGTGATGATCTGTATCTATGCAACACTATCCAAACCAGCTATTTTTAGGAGCTTAGTAGTAGCTGGGGGCTGTAACCTACAATGGCTGTGCTGGTTTTGATCCTGAAGGGAACAGGAGGCGGACAGGATGAAAATCCGCCATGGCACTGCTGAACTACTACATAGAGGATGCAGCCCTGTGGCCAACAGAGGCATGGTGAGCTTGCTCTGTGGTGTGAGTCCTTGTCAGTCCCTTTGAAGGCTTCTGCAGTTAATAAAAGTGGTGTGAGTTTACCTGTACTTAGTTCTCCTCTATGGCTTGACAGAGCACAGACCACTTGACCTTCAGTCTGGGAATGTCCACCTACAAGGAGCTGGGCAAAGGAGCCAAGTTAGGTCAGATGTGAGGCAGACTGGAAAAATTATTCCATTTTTCACATCCAAACCAACAAAAGTATTAAGGCATCTGATTTCTCATAGGAATTAAGCACTTGAACACTGTGCTATGCTTATTTGTAGGTAGAGACCTAGCTCATTTTTTTATGTCTGTGCTTTGTAAAAGAGACGAGAGCCCTAGAGAAGTATTTCCAGGAGATACAAGCAAGAGTAAAATAAAAGGAGAATTCAGAATTCCTTCAACAATTAAATAACTGTATTTTGCTTTCAAATATAGAAAAGCCAATGAGTTATTAGGAGAAATAGCTGTCACTGGTGTGAAGCTCAAAGTCAGTTTGGTTGTTCCCACGCACACTGCAATGCTCAGGGTTGCTCATTCTCCTGAGGAGCCTCCACATGAGAGGCTGCTCATCAGATTTATTTCCTGGTCTTGGACAGACATTTTTCTGAGCTGGCTCTCACAGATAAGGTCTTGTCTCTTGGCTGTGAGAGCTGCTGATGCAATGCTCCTGCAGTTGCCTCTCCTGCCACCTTGATCTGCAGAGATACCTAACCATTGAACTGGAATAAAGTCAAACAAGATAAGACTTTTTTCAGGGTACAGAGGCTGTTGTCCCCCATCCTTCTTTGTAGGCGTTTGGTCAGAAAGTTGTCACAGAAACTACTCAGTGCCCTGATTTCAGCCCAACTGGTCCACCCTGCATACTCCAGTATCTTAAGAGAAGGATTGCAGAACAAGGAACAGGATTTCCCTCCTCTTAGCTCCTCATCTCACATTAAAAGTCAATTTGGAAAGGGGATGTGTGGGGTCAGATCTCTCCCACCTCTGCTATAAAACAGAAAGAGGCTGTACACATGAGCATACATGTGTGGGAGAGAAGTAGAGAGTATTTGTTTGCACAAGGAATATAGGGCAACAAGAAACATTATGAAGAAGCAACAAAAAACAACTCCAGACAGGTTTTGAAAACCTGGGACTTAGATTTAAATGAGTAACTACTCCAGGATTTGACTGTTTTCTGAATCAGGCCCCTGAGACCTGCAGTAACACTCAGCATTACAAAGCACTTTGTCATCTCTGAAGCAAAAAATTGCCCACTAGCTAATTAATCTTTCAAGGTTTGCTCTTCTCTAAGTATATTAGGTTCACCCACTGATCAATGTATCTTGCAAGTTCAGAGGTCTCATGATATGAGGGCAGTAGTAACAGCTAGACAACTATTGCTGCAGACCAGTGACAACTCTCTTCCCTGACTCCAATTCATAATGGAGTCCTCTGTTAGAGCACAACAGTTGTGACAGATGTAAAAAAGCCAACCCATGGTCTTCATATTGACTGAAATTATTATTTGGCTCTCTCAGTATTGAGCCTATTTACCAGTAACTCACATGCAACTGGAGATTGTTTCATAAACTCATAGAAGCATTCAGTAGTGTTTGATTTTTTCTTTATTTTTCTATTGATAGGAACTGCAGCAAGTACTTGTCTGAGAATTCAGCATTGATTTTTTTCCCCTTCTCCTTCCCTGACATTTATTGAAAGAATATATCCATCCCAAGCTTCCCACAGGGCTCAGGCTAGCTTCAAGGGGAAAGGAAAAGAAAAAAGCTCAGTGGTGTGTAGTGGGAGCCTCCCAAGTAACATCTCACACAGCACACAGTTTGCATTCATATATTACTAGAAAAGCCTTCTGCATTGCAAATTTTTCATATCTGCTATTGCCACCAGCTCAAAAGCTGCATCTAAAAAGTGTTGGTAAAAAAACAAGGAGATTTCTAAACTTAATTCTTTTACTGTTCTACTCAACAAATGCTTCTTTTTAAACAGGTAATTCTCGTGGGCATCTGTTTTTAATTTCTCTAGCCAGACAGAGCATGGAAAGATTGAGCATCTGCTCAGCATTACTGATGAATAGGAATCTCACAAAATAAAAAATAAAATTTAAAAGGGCCATTTTGTGAAACACATGTGGCCGAACAGGTGTAAAAGGGATGCCAGCATGTACACTTCTCTTAGGATTAAAAATGCCACTCAGCCATTTCTTTCATACTGTGCTCAGCCATAGTGCAAGACACGCTCTTCTGTACTCATCACGAACAGAAAATAGAAGACACCACTAAACAGGTTTGCTAATAAACCCTGCAAAGTGATCCAAATATCTCATGTACATGCAAAGAATACACTTATTTTGCATTCAGTACCATAATACTGGGACCTTGGCTTCTCTAAGCAGAAAAATCAGCTTTTCACTCCAGAAGAATATGTTCCTTCCAAAAGAGAACTTCAAAACATTTGAGCTTCTATTTTCAGGCTGCTTCTATAAAGCTTTCCAAGGAGAGAAACATGGCACAGCACTGCTCATGGCAAGGGGAGAAGGGTTTTCTCATACCAGCTAATCAACAAATGTTTTGGGAAGGGATTTTTAGTTTCTTTAGAGGTGCTAAGGAAAGGTGTTCTCTGCACGTTTAAGCTAGAGAAATGACTCAACTACAAAAAGGCTTCAAACACTCCAATAGCCACTGTAGGAAGAGAGGCCATGGGATGCACTGATGCAGGCACCCACCGAGACCTACCCTAAGAAACCTTCACTGACAAATCCAGGTGAGGAAGACAACAGTTGTTCCTCTTGCCCAGAGAAACTTCCTGGTGACGGAGACCAGTATTTTTGCAGATTTTCCCCACCCAGTAAAGCACAATGCTCCGCATGCACAGCCAGGCAGGGGCTCTACCAGCACCAGGAGCACCACAACTTCTTCCACACTGGTGAAGATGCACTAAGATGCGATGTGATGTTCTACAGGCCCCTGACTTGTCCTTGGCAGGCTGTGGGTGCAGCAGATCACCCACCTCTCTGCACCTCAGCACACTCAGACTTCTTTCTGTGCCCATATACCAGGTGCTTTTGCTGCCACCAAAGGTCTTTTGATGACCTTTGAAGACCTGGCCCTACTGCATCTCTAAACCACATATCTTCTAAGCAGCAATGTCCTGACAGGAAAAAAAACCTAAGTGCTCACTGAAAGGCTTTCAAAAGTGATCCCCCGATTTTGATTCATTCCACATGCAACTTTATCAGCTCTTCAGCCTGACAACTGTGGGGATTTTTCACTCTCCGTCACACTTTCCTTGCCACTCGCCTAAGCCCCAAGGCAGCAGCTTGTCCTTTGGCAGGAGGCAGCCCATTTTCATCTGCAGCCAAGGTTTTATCACTCAGAAATGCTCTGACATAGTTTTTCCCCAAGTGTCACGGTCCACTCCTCGGTGGACACATGATGGTTCGTTTCAGCTGTGACCCCGAAGCGCAAAAATGAAATGGCAACAAGCCCAGGGAGTTTAGTTATCAACACACAATGACTTTATTGGTCTTGCCCGCAAAGTGGCATGCGATAGAAAGGAAGAAAAATAGGAAGATGAGGTAAAAAGGGGGGGCAAAGATGATAATAGCTACCACCATGGGTCCAAAGGCATCCCTATGGTCCCAAATCCAGAAGGTGTTCTGCTGCTTCTTTGATCATCATGATCTCTCGGTGGGGAAGATCTTCCAAGTTCGGTTACTAAGGAACCATCTTTTATTCTAGGTAGCACACCTTGCTCCTCCTTGGACCTACCTCCACTCCACCTCTGTCCCATGGAAATGTGCCAACCTCCACCTGTCTGGAGTGAGGCTTCCATGCATGCCCAGAGAGGAATGTCTGAGGCGTGGTCAGTTTTGGAGGCAGGTAGTTTCTTACCAGAAGGTGTGTTTTTTGTATTATAATAACATTATAATGAGGAAAGTTCAGCTGAGGCTTCAATGGTGTTGGCACAGCAAGCATGATCCATCTTCCTCGATAGCAGTTCTTCACTTTGCTGCTCCAGTAAAATAGACCCATACCAGGTATTGGCACTGTTCGTACCTCAGTCTGTTCTCCATGGCTTCTGCATCTGATAATAGCCAGTTCAGCAAGCCATTGCAAACTCATGCTGAGATGTTGGTCCAGATTTTGGGGTCTAGTCACTGATGACAATGTTGAGACACTACCGATCTTCTGATCGACTCTTACACTAGGGAAAAAGGCAACTCCAGAAACTGAGGATTTCTAGGTCCTGGCCCATTTCTCACATAACGTAGTCATCATTGCTGAATCCAAATTCAGCATCATGTTTTAAATGGACTATGTCAGTGCAATGCTATTCTGTGGCAAGCTAAGATGGGGAGGCTTGGCTTTGTTGCAATCATTCACTTACAATCATAGGACCCAAATCCCTGTGTCCCCTTTCAATTCAGCCAGCGATAGACAGGCAAAACCAGTGGTGAACATGGCCTCTCAATCCTAAATTGGTGTCACATGGTGTTACCCAGGAATACCCACCTCTTCCATGCACTCAGCAAACAGACACCACTAAGCTCTCATGTGTTGGGAGACAGTCTGCGTATGTACATATCCACACAGGCACTGGGATAAAGATGAGCAGATTTTAAAATGTTCCAGGATTGGTATTATTTTCTGCACCACTCCTTTATGATTCACAACAAAACTGGAAGGCAGTGAGGCAAGGGGATGCATTTGAGGCTGGTGTGCTGAGCATCCTCCCATGGTGGCGTGCGGGTGGAAGGAGGAGAGCCCACAGAAGCCCAGGATGGATGGACAGATGCCATTTCCCAGCACGCAAAAGCTTTGTGTGTATCAGCATCAAACCCTCATGGCCAGATGGATAAAAGCCACCACAAGCAGCAGAGCAGCCAAGGGGAGAGAGGTGTGACCCCCACCTCCTGAGGCTCAAACACAGGCAGGAGAGCACCAGCTGGACACAAGAGCCCTGGGGGCCGAGCCCAGTCAGGCTCTCCTGAGGTTCATGCCCAAGACAGCCGGAGCAGGATTTAGCATCATTTAACCCATCTCACAGAGCTGGAAAACCAGGAGTGTTTGCCCCCAGGTGTAACAAGCAGATGAGTTAGAACTTCAGCAGCCCTGCATGCCCCTTGGGGCCAGCACAGGGATATGCACTGCACCCACTGCTGCTGCATCCAAGCAATGAAAAATTTTGTAACAGCTGGAGGATATTCAAGCAAGAATGGAGGCAAGGAGAGCTTCTCTGGTGGCAACTAAGTGATGTTTGCAGAAGCTGCCAATGCCATCTCTCTCCAGGCAATGTGGGAGGGAGAAAAAAATAACTTAATCTCAGTTGAAGATAAAATAAAAACAACCATAACAGCATAGCATCATTACCCGGACTGCTTGAGAACAGGCAAACCATCACAGTGATCAAGTGTGCAGACCAGGTTAATGTAGGTGGAACATTATTGGAAATGCATTAGCAACCCCATACTGCGGAACAGCAGCTGTAACAACATCCCAAGCAGCTGTGTCCTTCCCCGTTCTCCATTCTCCCTCCCTCAAAGCAAAGCTGTTTAGGGGAACCAAGTATTCTGCAAAAGGCTGCGGATCCAAACTTCCCTCTAATTAGGAAAGATTTCACATATATGGGACTTTTTTTTTTTTTTTTTTTTTTGCATAGCAGCAGTAAATAACCGAGTGCCTAAGCAGATGTTTGGGATCTTCAAAATATGAAGGTTATGATAAGATTTATTTATTTAGTCATCACAGTAGCACTGCTCAGCTTGCAGGTCCCCCAGCTCCACCAGCAGTGGCTTTAGATACCTTCTGCTGGCTCTGAAGAGCTAATCTAGCCCTGGAAGAGAACAAGTCACCACCTGGGTATGCAACACTACCACAATGCTAGCAAAGCTGAAGCCAAGTAGTGTATTTGAACTAGCTATCCAGCAAACAGACAAAACCATTACTTCACTGGGGATACCATACATTGTTCATACCATTCCTCCCAACCAAAGTCCAGGTGAAAAAAACAAATATCCACCTGAAAATATAGGGGGTTGCAGCCCCCCACCTCCTGGGTCTTTTGGGGATAGCTGGGATAGTGTCTTTTGGGCTGGACTTTGGCTGGACAGCATGCAAAGCTCATTGTCACTGCAACAAGAGCTCAAGGGCACAGCCTGATCCCCTTCTTCCACCCTGCCCTACAGTTACCATCCTCTCCAGCACAGCCTGCCCAGAGACAAGCAGCCCTGCTCCCTCCCACTTGCCACCAAATCATGCACCTCCTGGTCAGTATCACATCTCAGCCCAGTGCTGATTCAACCCCTCTCAGTCACAGTTCATTTACTAATTGCATTTCAGATTGTTATCCTCCCTGGGTGAAGTGGTGATTCACTAGCAGGCACAAACACAGGGCTCAGTGCCCTTTTCCTGGCAGGTCCTAGTCTTCAGTTCAGGCAGGTCTTACATTGCCCCAGAGGAGGCACTCATTGTCCTCCTCCAGCTTTTGTATTGCAACTGTCTTATTAGCAGGAGAGCCCCAAGAGTCACCAATCACATAGTCACAGAAGACAGCAGAGTCTTACAGCAGCCCTCGTGTCCCAGGACACACATGGGGTCACACGTGCACACTGAGCATGTCCCAGGGTGCAGCCAGCCAGGACTCGTGCTGCCCTAACACAAGTGGCCACCAAACAGACACTAGAAGGGAAGGTCAATTCACTGTTCTTGCAATGGCAGAGTAAGAGACTCCCAAGACTTAAAAATTAACATTCAATAAATGCAAAGGCTTGACACTTACCTGAAGAGAGCAACCTCCTTCTCCAGGAGCCCAGGAGACTGGAACCAGCACAGACCAACCTGCCACCAGAAAAGGATGGCTCCAAAGAGTGCTTGTCCCATCTGGGCAGAGCACGGTGTTGATAATTTGCAGCACTGATAACTTGGTAGGATTTTATATCACAAGTCTCAGGTTTGACATTTTAATGAAGTTCCTGCTTCTACATTCAAGGTATGATTCAAGAAATCCCAGTCTTCATTTCAAAACAAAATCAAAACCACATAGCTTTCACAGAAGGAAAATAAAATGTAAAACAAGGTGCAAGAGCAGCCTAAAAGTCAAGGAGCAATCAAAGCTATGCTTAGGCAAACAAAATTAAGCCTTAAAATTAATTCCAAAACTTTTCAAATTATTGAACCCTTGAAAGCAGAATAAAAAATTGCTAGACTTCTCAGCCCTCCTGAGGAAGAACTGCAAGATGCTTACAACATTCAGACATGTGGGTTTGCCTCACAAAGCCAAGAAGCAAAGCCAACAGCAGGCTCATTCCTACCCCACACCGGTTCTTATGAGCAAAGGGGTGGAGATGCTCTGGGCCCTGGCACCTAGGGCTCATAAAATCTTACCCACCTGGGAGCAGGCATGTAGCTTAAAAAGCCTCCAGAAGATATGCTGTGGAGAGGAAACTGGTGGTGGCTTTTCTAGGTTTTGGGGTTATTTTTATCTTGCTGCTCAAGTTAGAGCCTCTAATAGCAAATAACAAGTGAAGGGAAATGACACACACTCTGATTCCCTTGTTAAATGTGCTGCTTAAATAGTTTAGCAAAGTCAACAGCTGTAGTGAATTGTACACCTGTGAGCTTGGGAAGTACTAGGGAGAACACAAGTCACTCTAGAAATGCTGGAAACAATAAGCCAAGCAGGGTGGACAAGCTAGACATTTTCCAAGGTGTGTTCAACTAGGAACACTGTGTTTCTCTGCACTGGAAGCCAGAAGCATCCCACATTCTCTTCCTTAGAGAAATTTAAAAGCAAAATCCAGGTTTGCAAAATCCATGGAGACAATTTTAACACTCAGACATGTATAGAAGAACAGTAGGGCTTAGGGGTTTTTTTTACAAAAAGGGTATTATGATCTCTGTGAGCGGGCACCATCCTGCTAGAGGGAAGTAAAAAAGCCAGACAAGAGGCAGGGCAAGCACTGGCTGGACCAGCTCTGCTCCAACTGTAAGAGACAGAGGCTGTCGCTGAAGACATTTATCCACTAGTACTTGTATCCAGAGGATTTGCAACTGTATTAAGTCTCTTCTACAGCACTGAAGAGCAGCTGGGATATTTAGGAGAGGCAGGTAAAACAGGCCAAAAGCCCCAGGTTTCTCACAAAGCAGCTTTTGACCACCCTAGCCCCGGCAGGTGCCTGACCTGCCCAGCTCTTCCGCTGAAACACGAACAAAGCAGGAATAATACCCCCATCTACCGGAAATTCTTGGAAATTCTCTCCACCTCCTCGTTTCGCAGCTGCAACCCATCACCACCACGCACCTGCAGCCTGCCAGGCAGTTTCTCGGGTGCTTGCCTGCCCCCAGAAAGCTACTTTTGTTAACACACTTGTGTCAGAGAGAGGCAAAAGGCTGGTATGGTCCTCCTGACCGAGTTGTGACCCAAAAGGCAAATATCCAGACTGTCTGGGACTGGGACCAGCTTCTAGGGCAATACAAGCTTCACAGCAGCTTTCTAAGCATTACAGCTGCATGACAGTGCTCCTAGCCATGGCACAGGAATGAGCAGTGCCGGTGTGCATGGAATTGGCAAAAGTCTGTACAAGTCTTTGAGATGACCATTCTTGCAGGAGACCAGCTCCAAATTCTGCAACATGCCACACTTCTTCCCATCCTGAGCTCCCTGCTTTGCATAACCCTAGGTAGAAACCGAACCCACATGTAGGGTTAATTTTTTGAGCCCTCAGCATCCAACTCAGGCTCATACAATAGGCTCAGTTGCCTCTCCTTGTGAGCTGCCAGCTGTTAAAAACCCAAGCCCTTGTAGTAAGGGTGGTGGGTACGTGGTGCTGTGGAAAGGTTCTTTGTGCAAGATGCACAGGGGTGCTGTGGTACCCCTTGTTCTGCCTGAGAGTCACTGGCACGACTCTGTAGCCAAAATGAAGAGAATAAGCTGTGTGACTCAACCCAAGAGACCCTTCTGGGTGCAGTGCAATGGCATTCAGAATGAGCAGAAAGATTTTGTACCAGAGCAGGTTTCTCAGCTCTTCAAAGCAGGACTAAAGAGCCATCATTTCGAAGGACACATCCAACATCCTTTGGGGGTTTTATTTTATTCATGCTTGAGCAGTCCTAGTAAAAACAATAATCTTGTATCCAGTGGAATAAACACTGACGGAAATACTTAGAATTCTGTCACATGAGAAGAAACACATTTGCTAAACTCAAAGTTTATGAACTGAGGTTTTAAGCAAAAGCCTAGAAAATATCTGTTCTTTCAACTGAAGAGGTAACAAAAACAAAACAAAAAAAACAACAAACAAAGAAACAAAAAAATTTCTTAATTATGTAGCTTTAAGCATCAGTGAGTACTGAATGTATACAGGAATAGGTATAAATAAAAATTACACACTTTCAAATCTCGACAGTAGAAAAATGGCCATGAATATTCCTAAAAATAGAAGTACTAAAAGAGCTCGTAAAAAAACAGCCTCAGAAATCAGTGTCCCAGGAAGCAAGAAATGCAGAAAATCACAATTGGGGATGAGATTTTGCATAGCAAGACCATACCCGAGGTGTTTATCACAGCCTGCCTCTTTGTTAATAAAGGATGCTCTTCATGCCCATTGCTATATCCAGCTGTATTCTACCTTTCTCTGTCATACACACTTGAGGCAGGTGAGGTTTTCACAAACTCTAGGCTGCAAGGGCTGGGAGCTGGTAGTTCCAAGCATAGGCTAGAGGAAAGAAATTTTGCCTGAGTGCTGACCAATGTCTCTTTGCAAGCTGTAGAACAGTGGAGAGATGACCCAGTGGCTCCTTGACCCACGGTAAGGATGCCAACCTGAAATGCTGTTCTTCCTCTGCTAGGATGCACATATTCAAGACAACAGGGTTCATCTGTCCTGAGAAGGTTCGAGATACACAGCTTTGAAGAGCACTGAGTTTGTGACAATTGTGGATTTAGCATGTGCAATACTCCATGTAAAGCCTCTCTGTACCAGCATGCAATTACCTGAGAAAGAATGAAAAATAATTTAACACTACAAGATCCACTCCAACTGCACACTGGCAGTCCTGGGTGGGGAGGAAACCTCCTAAGAGGAGCAGTGAGGTGAGTTCATCAACCACACACATAACCCACTCTTCTTTACACACTGACACACAAGCTGATTTTAGTAAACAGGTTTCCAGTGACTATGCCATACTCCTAAAAGACAGCATCCTACAACCAGTTAACTGTTTCACAAACCAAAACAGCCTACAGATAGAAAGAATGGAACATTTTTGCAGCCTGGATTTAAGCAAACAGAGCTGAGTTCCTTCAACTGTGCATAAAACCCCTGCTTCCTGTAAAAGAAAAGTCTTGATGAGAAGCAAGACAGAAGTGGCTTTGTTGGGTCTGATCTTGGCCATAAATCCTGCACCATGTTCGGGTCCTCCAGATGGAGCCCAGTTAAGTCCCTCGGTTTCTTGGACCGTAAAATCACCCCAGGTGTCCTTGGAATGTGCAGATATCTCACTTCTCTTAAACAAACTATTATATTCCTAACACCAGAGTATAGATAAAAAAAATACCCCAACAATACGCTGCTAACACTAGGATGCGAAAACAACACTACATTTCATTTCTAACAGTATCTGCAACCCATTCTCATGAAGAAGGTTAACAGACAGATAGAAAACAGGGACAATGGTGAAACAGCAATAGCAGAGCCTCAAAGCATGAGTACTACTCTTACAGGGTTAGCCTGTGCTGTGAGTTTGGAAACTTTTGATAAAGGTGAAAAGAAAGACCAGGACACCACATCATTTTGGGCAACCTGAGAGCTGGGGAGCGAATAAGCAGCTGCTGTCCAGGCTGCATCTGGTCCAGCTGTGGCACCCACCTGGAGTCCCACAGCCATCAGGCTCTCATCCCACCCAGACACACAGGGGACAGACCTCAGGCAGCAGGAAAGAGCCTCCCACTGCTGGGTGCTGGGAAAGACTTGAGGACACGCCAGAAACGCACACCCAAAAACCAGAACACACAAAGTGAATGGCAGGGGCCCGTTCAAGGCCAAATGGTGAAGTGCCACATGCTTCTCAGCTGCTAAGGATTGCTGTCCTTAGCTGCCTCGCATCTCATACATAAAAGCAAAGAGGAAAAAGGTCCGGTTCCTTCAGACACATGTTGTGCAGGAACACACACAGTTTTGGGGTTTGTTTGTTTTTTTTTACTGTTGCTACGAATCCCGCAGGAAAAACAAGCAGCACAACTGCTAAAGGAAAACAATTTAATATCCACTTGAGAGGTTGATTGCCACGGCTGAAGCCAGGAGAAGCACAGGGACCACAGCAGCATGGGAAAAGGGATGCAAGGCGACCTCCACCACAACCCCCCTTTCCCTTAGCGAAGGCTCTGCCGCCTTTCACTGCTCTTAATCACAGAGGTAACACCAGCCCCGGAATAGTCAGAGCAGACGGACCCACTTGCTGTTCTGCTCTTTAGCGATCACCGCGGTGCTTCCGAGGAAGACATCAGCAACACCCGCCACCGCCCCCCTCCCCACGCCGCGCGCCCCGGTGACGTCACGGGCGGGAGAGATGACGTCACCGATTTGTCGCGAGACGAAATTCACCCGCTCACACCACCCCCCCCCGCCCCGCAGCGCCGAGTGGCGGGAACGCCTGCCCCGCCGCGTGACGTCAGCCACCGCTCCCTGGCCAATAGGAAGCCGCTACGTCATCAAGAGGCGTGGTCGAGCGGAGGCGGGAAATGGGAACCGCGTCCCAGGCGGCAGCGCTGGGATGGCTGGGATGGCGGGGCAGGGAGCGGGGCGGGCGGGCAGCCCGGAGCCCACGGCCCGGCTGCCAGGCAGGGTGACACAGCCGCTTGCAGACCCTCCCTCCCAGCCCCGTGCCGGTGCTACCCGCGTGTTGCACCTGCCACCAGGTTTAGAAAAGCCACAGGAAGCGCGGGGTGTACTAAACCAGTCTTTATTTCTCTGGCAGCGGAGGGGGACTGAAGTTAAGACCACTCGGTGGTAGTGCCAACCCACTCCGTAGCCTGGGCTGTGGGAGCTGCTGACCAGTCCTCAGTGGCAGGCTGGGCGCTCCAGTCCTCTGCAACGACACAGACACCAACGCTCAATGTCACCCCCCACAACACACCCCCCTCCTCTTCCCACAGCAACCCGCCCGAAACCGACCTGTGGGGAACTGCTGGATGGGCACGGATGGGACCTGCACTCCCTCAGACCAATCTGCAACCTCAGGCTGAGGAGGAGGGTTGAATTCAGGAGCTGGGGCCGTCCATTCGGTCTGGAACTCCTCCTTGGTAACTGCTTTCTCAGCAGCAGCCTGCTCCTCCTTTTCAATCTGCAATGGAAGAGCACAGCCTGAGTCTTCCAGAAACACCTCACCGCTCTCATGATCACAAACCCAACAACGTGCACCAACTAACAACAGACAAGACTAATTAACCACCACCGTAAGTGTGAAGTGCAATTAATACATTGGCAAGACCTGTCCTCCACAGCAGGCTGAGGCCCATGGGGCAGGAGCACAAGCAGGACACCTCACACAGCCACACTTCCTTTTACAGGTCTCCTACCTCCTCGGGATCCCTGTAGAAGTACAAGTCAGGCATGACTTCCCATGGGTGCTCACGGGAGATGGTGCCACGCATGCGCAGGACCTCCCGAGCCAGCATCCACCACATCAGACCCACTGAATGGGCTCCCTGGAACAGAAGACACTATGTAGGATTTCCTGTAAAGCTGAACTTTTTAAAACACTTTTTCTTTAAAAGAGCAAGACTTCTTTGCACTCAGCCCAAGGTTCTTGCTTGGCAAGATAAAGTTATTATTTGCTAATGCCCAAAGCAATTTACTTGGACTGGAAGAGCAACTCTGACATTCCAGTGGCTTTTTCCGGTCTTTGCAGAAATCCCAGCACACTTCCATCACCAACAACTGCACCTGC
Organism: Apus apus; assembly: GCF_020740795.1. Lineage (NCBI taxonomy): Eukaryota > Metazoa > Chordata > Aves > Apodiformes > Apodidae > Apus > Apus apus. The sequence goes on from NC_067283.1 coordinate 47,200,661, forward strand.
TGTACATACTGTAGCTGGAAGCAATTCTCCTGCTACGGAGTTTCACACTGCTCACCACTCCACATGAATCTTGCCCAAAGACAGAGATTATGCTCATCATATATGCTAGAATGAAAACTTGGACCAAATGAGCAAATCTTTACATACATGCTTGGATTTTACATTCATTAGTTTTGGTGAATGACATCTAGAGAGAGATCAAAGACCTTTTCTCATCTCCCTAGACTTTACCTTTCAGGTAGTTTCTGGCAAGGGAACATTTCAGACCAGTCTCTTCATCAGTTCAGTTTATCTTCCTTTCACACACATAAGCTGTGGCAAGAACGACTATCAAACTCCACTCATTGGGCCACAAAGACCCTCATGGTGTCAGCGAAAAGTCCTGCCAGGCTACTATAGCACACGTCCTACACTTGAGAGTTCCTTGGCCAGAAACTGGCCTCAGCTCCAAGCTCCAACTGTGTGCAGCTCATCTCCTCCGCCCCACCCACTCCTGTTAGCTCACAAGAGGCCTTAGCCCATCAGCTTGGGAGACGTGAGATCCAAGCCAACCCAGGGCACACTCTGGAAGATGCAGCCTTGAACGCTGCCAGTGAAGCGGTTACCTTGTTGTTGCAGGGAATGGCAATGTCCACGTAGCGCAGCGGGGAGTCGGTGTTGCACAGCGCAATGGTGGGGATGTTGACGTAAGACGCCTCTGTCAGTGGCTGATGATCAGCCCGGGGGTCCGTAACAACCAGGAGCCGTGGCTCACGGAAAGCTGCTTGGATCTGATTTGTGAAGGTCCCAGGGGTGAAACGGCCAGCAATAGGAGTAGCCCCAGTAGCAGCAGCAAACTTCAGGACGGCGCGCTGCAAAACAGACCATGGCAAAGGTGAAGCAGGAAAACTGCCTTTCAACCGAGTCACCCGAGTATTCTGACAGTGAACATGCACAGAATCTAATCACACCATTTGTTTCAATTCCTGTGAAAAGAGGGCTCACCAATGGCTCTGCATTCAGAAGAAGACAAAATTAAAATGCTTTTAAAAACAGCTACAGCAACACCAGGATGTGAAAACATCCTACCTACCTGCAAAGCAAGAAGTTAGGGAAGTTAGGTACAGAAACCTTTTTTTATTCCTGAACTTATTTGCAAGTTCTACTCTAAAGTCTCATAATCAAGTCATGAAAGGAGGGACAAAACAGCTTATGAAAAAAGCAAAGCCACATTTTTCCATTATTTCTACATCCTTTCATTGTCCAGTAACTTCACGGACTACAGGAAAAGCTCAGTAGTAAAACACACAGACCGTAGCCGTGTCCATTAAAATTGCAGTTGGCAGTTCTTACTCACTTGCAACAGGTTTCAATTCCTCAGGCATCAGCTGGTCGGGCATGTGGCAGGGCCTACTACCCAACTCCATTCACAGAGGGAGCTCCTCTCCTGGCGTTAGCGAAAACCCTGCCGGCAGTTTGCTGTAGCACACTTCCGACACTTGGGAGCTCATCGGCCAGAAACTGACCTCAGCACCAAGCTTTAACAGTGTGCAGGTCAAGTCCACAGGAGCCCCAGCTCCTCCTTTGTAAACCCACTCAGTCATTTATGAGTTTTCTGTATGTTTGTTGCACCACCTGCATTACTCCAAAGACACTGAGCTCACAGATAAACTTCAGTGGCTAATAAGATTTCATTTAAAGTGCATGTGTCCTTCTAGGACAGACATTTTTTTTGCTTAAAATCTAGAGATGAAATTAAAAATATACTAGTTACAATGCCTTACCCAATAGCAGAGCAAACAAGTTCTTTGAAAACTTTTCTATCAGGCACCTCCTCTCCCCAGAAAGCAGTGCCAATAACCCACAGAATTACTGGGAGGGTACACAACCAGCGTACTGAACACTAATATGCCAGCAATCCAACACAAAGTACCCAAAGCAGGACATGACCAAAATAAAGTTACCAAACACCCTGAAACTACAGAACTGTAGGGTGGGTTTCAACTGATCTCTTCTAAGCTGCAAGAGCAACACAAGAAACATCCTTCCAAATAGATGCTCCTAGAGCTAAAACTCTGGTTACTCCCTTTTATCAAGCTGCCACTAGAAGGCCACAACACGTGGCAAGACAGTCCTGCTCCCAAGACTGCAGGCCTCATGAGCAACAAATGTCCATACCTGTCCAGTATTTCTAGAAGAAATGACGCTCACATCAGCTGGGTTCTCAATGGCAACAATGGCACGGGCTGCCAGGAGCAGCTTTTCCCAGGTCCTCTTCAGATTAATGATGTAAATGCCTATTAGTGACAAAGAGTTTAGAGCAATAAGCAAATACACTGTAGTGAAGTAAACTTGTCACACAGCTGTGGTTATTCTAAAACTCTAGCTATTTCAAGGAAAATTCTCCCACACAGTTTAAACGTAACACACCTATCAGCATGAACTTGGAACGAGCTTTCATTTTATTAAAAGGATGCAGCTCAGATTGAACAAGCAACAATCACTACTGAGACACTAAAACCGTTTTGGAACTATAGTCATGAAGTAGCAAAGGGTCCACATCCAGCTGTGACTTATTTACCAAGTTCAGAAATCCATTTTTCACACGTAGATGTGATGCTTAGGGATATGGCTTAGCAGTGGACTTGGCAGTGTTAACAGTTTGACTCGGTGATCTTATGTGTCTTTTCCAACTAAAACTATTCAATAAGGGTATCGTACTTTTCTCAGTAACGCGACTTAATTACTAAAGACGTCGGCACCTTTCAAGCCATGAAGAAGCTGCCAGGGAGCACTAGCACCTTCCTGCTTTCTTCAGCTGTGCCCACAAAATCCCTGCAGCCCACCCTGGGCCATCCACCCTACAGCTTTACCATCGCTTTTCCTTTTGTAGATATACTGCTCCATCTGGAAGTCAAGGTTGGTGCCTCCCAGGTGGGTCCCGGCAGCGAGGAATTTGAGGACATCCTCCTCCTTCATCTGCAGGACATCGAGACCTCCGGACATTGCGGGGTTTCCCTTTGGAAGCAACGACAGGGAACCTGCGGGCAGAAGCAGCCGGCTCAGTCCCGGGGGGGGCTCCCACCTCTCCCCGCCCCACCACGGCAGCCCCGGCCGCCATCTTGGCTGCGCCGGCCGCCTTCCACCACCCTTTCCTTCCACCACCCCTTCCTTCCACGCATCCAGCGGGCCTCGGCTTTGCCTTGCGGCTCCACCAGCCCCAGCCGCCAGCAACACGGCGGGGCCCGCGGCCGGGGCGCAGTCGGCACGGCCGCCCGCAGCCCTCCCGCGGCGGCGGCCCGCACTCACGCTGACAACGCCGTGTGGAGGCCGGGCGGGCGCGGGGCGGAAAGGAAGGCCCGCTCCCCCTGACGCCTATATATAGCCTCGGCAGCCAATGGGGAGGCTCGGAAGGGGCGGGGCTCCGCCCGTTGCTAAGGAAGGGGGGCCCTAGCGACCGGGGCGCCGAGTGCGCGGCCCTGCTGCGCTGCGGGCGTGCGGGGGGATCCCCTCTGCGGGGCGCGTTCCCCTCTGCGGGGGGTTCTTCCGCTCGCTCGCTTGTCAGAAGTACCAGCAAGTGATCAGGTTTCTCATGGTCCATCACCTTCCTCCTCTGCCATACTGAGGAAGCAGGCACAGGCCCGAGAGCAGAGTTCCTTAGAAAAAAGCAGGGATCTTTAGGGATATTTACCTCGTTATGCTTGCTGTCGTCCAGGTCTGGATAAATTTCTGGGCGGTGCAGACACCACCGCCAGGGCCTTCTGCAGGTAAGTCACATTCCTGTCTTACTAGTAACAGTGCTCCTTTCATTTCCTCTCCCCTGTGTTAACCTAGTATCACCACAGCTTCATCTCACGAATGTTCTTTGCTTCCTGTAAAAGAAAAAAAAGAAAAAATAGAACTTGTCCTGTTTCTGTGAGCTGCAGTTTGTGCACTTCCTGTCAGCCAACACTTCCACCAGTCCCACAAAACTTCAGCCTGCAAGTCAGGAGGACCTGGCTCTCACACTGGTTTGCTTTCCTGTGTGCTTGTTAGATTATATAAATTAGCAAGATTACCAGAATGAGAATGTTCTTTTAAAGAATAATTCACGCATTTGCCACATGGTGGTGACAAACGTAAGCAAAACAAAACTCAGCAAGTAGCGAGAATATGAAAGATGTATTCGCTTGGGGGGAAGGGGAGGGTGGTGTTATCATAGTGTGTGCAACAGATTTAGTGTGGAGAGCTCTTCTGCGTGATTAAAAAAGCGCTGTACTAAAAATGTATTTGAACATAACAGTTGGAAGTTCAGTCACAAATATTGCAGCCAACACAATGATATCAAAGGAGTGTTGTTGTTAAGCATTCCAAACTCCTCCGGAATCTCTAATACTTAATTATTTCTTGTTGGTAAAGTTGGGGCCCTTTCTGGCAGACCACGAGCTCCACAGCCCCTGAAAGGGCTTGGAAGAGTCATGCTTAAAGCTTGACAGTAAACAATTTATTGTTATTTTCTTAAGCAACCAAAAGATCATTTTCTGTTTTAATTGTGTGCTAAGACACTTTAAAATAAATCTCTGTCAGTAATGAACGTGTCCCTCAAGTAGAAGTGTATCTATCTCACTGTGTATTTTAGACTATGTCCCTCTCCTGTCACTATTCACACTGAACTTGGCTACACAATTGTATCTGTGTGGCAGACAGTGTTTTTTAAAAGTTAACTTACATATTCCTTCAATATTCCTTCACTGAGAGAAACTTCTTACAGATTACACCATATCTGATTACCAAAATATTGAAGCTGGTATTAAGTGTAATAAGCTTGAATGCAAAGGAGAGAGATGTTCCCATTTCCTTTGGGCATACCATTGTCAGTCACTGACAGTAGTCAGTGAAATGCCTGGAAAAGCCTCTGGAGTGATGCACCCTGCCATTCTCATCACAAGCTACCGTACAGTTGTGGGGAACAGTGCACATGATGAGCAAAATTATTGAGTGACTCAGGTGGACAAGACCATAGCCAGGGCTGTTCCTTTTTGAGCTGCTCTGGTTTGATGTGCCAAAAGGTTTGGGAGGGTGTAAAGAGGGGGTGGGATGGTTCTTGCCCTGTCCTTTCCCTTCACAGACAGCTGGGACAGCATACCTGGGCACAGCTTCTGTAGCATGCAGCTCCATGGGCTGGACTGTGCTTGCCAGAAGCCAGCTCAGACAGGCTCAGGTCCTAGAAAACAAAAGCAAGGCATTTGGTAGCTACGTCTCTGCAAATCTAGCATCTCTGCTGCCTATACCTGATGGGCACAAGTGATTTTATTGACATGATTCCTCAGAGTCAGTGGCTATGCACTCCAAAAGGCTCCTAATATTATCCAGATATATCTGGTTGGATTTTACTCACCTTACTCAATTGCTTGGGACTTGTTTTGCTTGAGCCTTGACTCCTCTACCAGGTCCCAGTGAAACATAAAGAGGTTCACACCATACGTCCCAGCCTGACCTGCCAGAGCAGCAAGAGCTTCCTGCACTCTTGATGAGTTCTGGTGGCTCGTGGTTTGGATCTTGGTTTCTGCCAGGCCCTGTGTATCAGTGGGGTTTCTGTTGCATAGCCTGGAGCATAACAAAACCTCCCTCTGCCTCACCAGAGACACGCATGCACCTAAGTGACATACTTACTGATTCACATGGAAATACCAAACAACAGTTCTAGCATACAGTGTTTATCTGTACCTTTCTCCCTGGATTCAGTTTATTTGCCCCCAAACTGGAGTAGGGTGCTGTGAAAGGATGCCCCAGTGGTGGGAGCTGCTGGGCTGCAGCAAAGGCGTTCTCTGTTGCCAAAAGGGAACAAATGGTTTGAATGGTGCCTCTTGAGAAGAGGCTCAGGAAGATGTTTGGGTAGTATATATCCCAGTGCAAGTGCCCGTGGGCGTCATCCAAGAGGTGGTGTGGAACCCCTAGAGCTGGACTCTCCAGAAGACAAAGAAGAACCCACAGGGCAACCCACACCCAGAACGTACTACCTTGGCTTGTGTTTCAAAGGTTTGCTATTATTTCTTTCATGTTTTAGGGAACCATACCTCAGCAACTCTATTGCCTTCTTATTTCTAGTTTTACAAAGCTAGAATTGCCTAACATCCATGATAAAAGTTGTGGAGGTCTCATTTTGATCTCTTACTGGTTGCGGGGGAGGGTTGTCAGTTTTACTAAATTTCCTTAAGACATCTTGATAAAATGTCCAGAAGCATTTAATAGTGATAAATTGGAAATCAAGAAACAGTGCAAGGTGAAAAATCAACTTGATACTTTGAAACCTAGAAGCAATGCTAGAAGGGATAAACACATTCAAAAGCTCCACACTGGTTTTGCAAAACTACACACATACATATATGCATGTGTCAGATGAAGAATATTTTCTGCTCAGTACTGTTGCAGTGATCACGCATGGCACATAATATATTAAAAAGGACACAAGGATAGTGCCTTTAAACTGAGGTGGTTCTCCAAGGGAGCCCCACATTTAGGCACTATCACCAGCTTAGTTTGTTTATTGGGTACCTCCGCAAACACTTCTGGTCCAGCTGGCACAACACTGCACACCAGGACTGTCTGTTAAGTTTGTTACACACAGGTAACTCTATGTTAATATTGCTCCATATAAGAATGCATCATCTAGACAACATCTGGAAAGAGGCTCAGGATCTTCATGTGGAAGATGTACATCTCTGCATCAACAATACTGATGTTTTGCTCAGCACAACGAGCCTCCGACTGAATCCTAGGGCCATGCTGTGACAGCAAAAGAAGATCCCAGCATCACCTTGCCCTATGCCTTGCAGCAGAGAATGAAGTTCCAGGCACAATTTCTGGTCCCCTGCTGAGATCAGACTGCTGAGCAGTAAAGACCTGGCTGGAAGGAGATTAAAAACAGTCTCTGCTCAGCGTGCTCAAAATCCCACTGTCCTAAAGGTGGGTTTTTCACAAGCTGGTATGGAGATTCAACTTCCATCAGACTTTACACACAGCAGGCAGGCAGAGGAAGCTATGGAAAAAGACATGGTTCCCCATTGCTATGTGCTTCTTCCATTTAAGTAAGGCTGATTTTTAGGTTGTACTAGCACAGCTTGTGCATGTTACACCCCAGAGGAAAAGAGAACATCCATTGCTTTGCATGGACTCTGAACTCATCCAACAAACCTGTCATCTTGGGAAACGTTTTGTTTTCTTAAGCCTCTATTCCATCTCATCCCTTGTGGGTTTGATTGGTTTGGGGATTGTTTTTTTTCTTAAGGAACACTGAAGAGATGACATGGATCATTTTGGCAACCAGTTTTTAATAGAAACGCATAATACACCTTCTCACATAAATATTTTATATAGACACATAAACACACACACCACTCAAACCTATGCAATGTTCCAAAGCTCCAGTTCTGTTTAAACAGTGCAAGGATTGAAAAAAAAAAAAAATTTAAATCATTGACACAGGAAGAATGGAAATGTGATGCTTCTAAAACATAAATAATCAGACTATTTCTCGTGTCCTTGCGCTCCACTTAAATACTGACTGCCTGAACTTGTCAACCAGCTGTTTTTACACCCCAGCTGCAGGGGCAAGCACAGCCAGTGCACATTCACTAACAGTGTACTGCCAGCAACGGAGGTCATTCCGAGAGGGATCCAACTGCCATCCTGCCATATACAGAAAGGATCACACCACCTTCCCTGGTGGCTAAGATGGCTTTGGAAATGATTATCTGAAATGATTGTTAGTGTTGAATTGCTGGCATGATGCAGGTAGATGATTAAGCACCTCTGTCCAGATCTTTTATTTTATTTACTTTGTATTTAGGTTGTACAGTGGCCATTTGTTGTTAATTAGAAGCATATAACCTCAAAGAGCAGTATATCTAAACTCAAGTCTGCACACTTGTTCTTCTTTACTTGCTATAGCTATCAACAAGTACATTCAACAAACCAATTTAGAAACAATGTTTTTGAAGAGGGGAGAATGGTGAAGGAAGATCAGAGCTGAGAAATAGCCTCATAGCTGCCTATGTGATACAGCTTTCAGAAGACAGTGAAACAGAACTTCAGGGTTTCCCTTTCCCCATATGAGAGACCTGACAAAAGAAAATAATAAAGAAAAACAAGAAACTTGCACTGCAGAACTCTCTCTCCCCAGTTCACATGTAGAGAAGTTTTTGGATTTGCATCACGAGGGACTGATGAAACACAGGGCAGCTCAGATTTTCCATTTCTTAAACTCTTAGGAGCCCAGGCTAATTCACAAGTCAAAAGTATACACCTTTTTCACTCCACTGCAACAACAAAGAGTCTCCTCATTCTCCACACAAGCGAGGAGAATGGAAGAACTTTTGCAAAGGAAGAGCACTGATTTAGGTCTGAATCCGCACAAAAAAAAGTAAAACAAATTGGTAGACTTTAAGACACCAGCACAGCAGAATAAATTACCTAGTTCTTCCTCCATTATATGACCAAACAGGAGTACAGGGCATGAAAGCTCCTGAAATGTTCCTGCATTTCAAGTTTCTCATGAGGAAGTTACTTAATTCAAGATTTATCACCTGGTATTCTTCCCTCATCTGCCTCATTTTTAAGAGCCCAAATTTCTGTCTGCACAAGTTGCAAGCTGCTTTGCCACTGCTAAATCAGAAGCTAAAATATTCATGAAGCATCTCGCAGGCAGCTCCATACACAGCCCTTGACTGCCACAGCCCAGGATGAACAACAGCTCCAGCTCACACACCAGAGTGTGAAAGAAAGCCCCAAATAAATTCAGGCTTTCCACACAGTAAGTTGCTTTGATCCCACACATAGGGAAGTAAAAGACATGAGGTAACTCATGTAACTGCCAGCTTACTCTGCCAGGTCAGCAATCCTAGACTTGGTACTCCAGCTCCCTGTGCCAGCAGAGCTCAGGATAACTAACAGCAGGATGTGCAGTTACTACAGTTTCATGCACCCTCACAAGTTCAGGTCACTAAGGGTGGGAGGGACAGCAAAAGAACAGTTAATATTCAGAATTTGGCAAATGATGTGCCCATGTGCCTGACAGTGGGAAGCAGCAGAGGGAGTCTGACAGCTTGTCAGTCAGATCGTGGAATGATTTGATGCACTGCTCTATTATTAACATATAGATATGTACATACAGGGCCCTCCACCACCATTCTCGGAAACTTCTGCACAGTGTAGTGCCAGCCTCCCCTCACAGATGGACTGAGACAGAAACCAGGCAGCACCTTCCATGCCTCCAGCCCGGCCCTTAAGCTTTACTCAGACTTAACTTTCACACCAGGCGTCAAACCTCCTTGGAGCTGGAATCTGGTAAAGAACATCTTTTACAACTCACATCCCCTCTAGTCTTGTGCTCAGGAGGTTGCCAGAGCAGGCAGTGACTGTGTATATTACACTAAATTGTAAGAGCAACAGGCAGGTAGTAGCAGTCGTTTATACAGCTACGGTGTCACATTTTAATACTTGAGACATCTCTGCTTCTAAAGTGATTTTTAATATCCTTAAATATTAAAAAAAATAAAAGCCAAAGCTATGTCTTCTGCAAGGCACACTACGGACCAGGGTGCACGATTCTATGCCCAGCTTTGCACCAAAAACAAGGGAGCTGCACAAGTCCCAACCTAGGCTGCCAGCACAGAGGCACAAGTGAAGAAGGGAGCAGGCTGAACCCAAGTTTGGACACCATATACTATGAGGTCTAACAAAGTAGGAATGAGAAGGAAGGCACAGTGGATGAAAGAAAGTGTATTCATCTCTAAGGCTAAACTAAGGGATACCAAAATACAGACTACCTGCTAAGACAAAATGATGAGTGGGGAAACTGTGAAGGGTCTGTGTGGAGCCAGAAGAGAATTAGAGTTTACTACCAAACACTCATAGGTTTCAAACTTTGGAGAAACCTTACAGAAAAGAGAAGTCTCTTCTTTCCAAACCCGAAGATACAATCAAGCAGCAACTTTTAAGGGAAATATGAAGTGTCAGTATCTATATCTGCTTCCATTACACATTTATGCATTATGAATTATGGCTCTAAAAGCTACATCTAAGGACCAGCTCAACACTGAGGGTGTTGATTCTGGACTAACGAATGCATAACAGGAAGCAAGTAAGTCTCTAGTACAACTGGAGAAATACTTGAGTGTTCCTGATATAGCCAGACCAGCAGGAAAAGTGTTTTTCAGAGAATAAGTAGAACTTTGGTAGCAATCAAGTTTAAAGTGCCTTATGCTTTTTAATTCCTGTGCAAACACTGCTGTAGAGGCAGAAGCACATTTCAAGAGTCTCAATTACATAGTAACACATGACACAGCAAGGAGGTTCCAGTTACCTTCTCTGCTATCCTGCACAACACAAAAGTGATGACACAGACCATATTCCTAGCTTTCCTTCAACAATTTATCTTCCACCCATTCACTCCCACAAAATAAGCATTAAAAGACACACCCAGTCTTCTACTGCGGTCTGCAATATAGCCCTGCAAGAACAAACTATATTTGGGAAAAGGACCTACATCAGATGGTCGGTCATTGTCTTCTTACTGGCCAGACCAGCAAAGAACAGGCTTGGCAGGGTCTGCAACCACTGTTTTCTGCTCAAACACTTTCAATCAGCAGTGTCTCACTGCATAAACGTGGAGAGCACAGAGCTATTTTTAAAACTGGCTTTTCTCTCAGCAGTTACCAGGCTGTAGAAACCCTGCCATTTCCCATGGCAGTCTGCAAGTGCAGTCCTTCTGGAATGCATTGATCAAATGATGCAAAGATCTGATCCTTCTTTCTTCTACTGACCAAAAGGCCTAACCCCCTAAACAACAGGGTTTTCTTCTTCCTTGTTCAGCAAGGCTCATTCCTCTGTGGAACTAGGAACTTCCTAGTGCTCGTTGATCACAGCAAGCAGGAGGAGTGAAGCTAGTTGTTTCTTGTGCAAGTCAGTCAAGATTTCAAACCCATTTTTTCCATCATCTGCTCATACACTGTCCAGGCCATTGCTGCCATCAGAGTCCGCCTGAGGGCACGAGGCACGCCGCCTCGGAAAAAGCCAACCAACCCAAAGTCCTGCAACAGGAGGGAAACAAACAGCAACCCATCATCATCTGTGTCTAGTGTTTTAATTTATCGTCATTTATTACATGAAACAGCACAGGATACATTATAGCTCAGACTCAGATCAGTTACTGAAAGACCCAGCCTTAAATAACATTTAATGTTTAGGAAGAACCTGTAGCACTGTGCAATCACCCAATAAAAGCAAGAAGGGCAGCGAGCGGAGAAGGGAATGCCAGGATGGGGACAACAGACAGGGAAAGCCACACTCAAGCCCAACAAAGAGAAGATGAGGTTGTAACGGTTTCAAGACACTTCAGGAAAATTACTTGTCCTTGGTTTAGAGCTTCATATTCACAAAAGTCACTGAGCTATTCTGTAAAAAGTCGGATTTGTAAGCACTGCAGTTAAAAGGACATTCTGAAACGAGAAAAATGTACAATACACACACACAAAAATCCATGCACAGATAAACAGATTCCTGTTTAGGAATAGAGTTCAAAATGGGAGGAAAAACATGTGGGGAAATAAAATGGGGGGGAGGAAATGGGGAAAAGAACATGAGAAAAACACAGGGAAAAGCAAAGGGGAACACCAGGAGGGGGGGCATGGGGTGATGGGAAAAGAGTGGGCAAGGGGCTGGTGGTGGGAAGAAAGGGAGAGAAGAGTGACAGGGAGGCAGGGAATGGGGAGACACAAACTTGCCAAGATCTGTCCTTCCAATGGCAGGAAGGGAAAGGTTTTGAGTACACCTTCATCCCATTTCTGAGATACAGATCTGGGCATTTATTTCTCTTTTAATGTCCAAATGGCAAATAATTGTTTTGTGGCCATCTTAGAACTGAAGCTGGCACGTCATGCTACATACTAAAGAAACCCTTTGCCCAGTGGGGTAATCACAGATGTGCCTATACTGATAAACCACAGGCAGCAGCAGTTTAAGTACAGCTCCTCTGAGCCTACATACTAAGCTAAACTGAAATGAAGATGAAACAAGCTAAGCACTGTCCATCACTGCCAGCGTAAAAATCAATATGAAACAGAGCTGAAGTGAAATCATTCACCAGCCTGACACATGAAGCAGGCTTGTGTGGAGCAACACTTGCTGGATTATACCCATCTTTGTGCTCCAGTACTCTGAGCTTGCTCTCCAATTCCTCACCATCTGTCATTTTGTGAAAACAGACATAGGATAGGGAATGGAAAGAATAATCATGGAGCAAGTTCACTGCCTTGCAAACCAAGAAGAGTGAGAAAAACATCTGAGTAGCGATGATAGTCTCTCTACTTACAAGGAAAAGCAAGGAATGGGCTGAAGTCTCTGACTGCTTTCAGACCATCAACCAGAGTATTTTCCAGTTATTATTGAATGAGTCTGCACATAAACCACTGAAAAGAGATTAAGCCTCAGTCTACCACAGCATGACCCACCTCAGCTTCTGAAAATGCTGACACTTAAAAGACTGACTGCAAGAGCATATAAAGCAGTCACATTTATTCACCTCCTTTAAAAGACGACAACTTTCTTATCATAGCTGTGCTTCAGGTGAGGTCAGAAGTGAGGCTATAATTGCACATATTAGAAGGGATTCACCTCACCTTGTAGATTAAGGCAATGGTCTGGCTTGTCCTGCGGTACTTTTGGGGGGAAAGCTGCATGTGTGTTTTGATGACATCTGCAGGCTGCGTTGCCAGGGAGGCCAAGATTCCCGCAAAGATCCCACAGCCAAAATTCAGCAAGGGCATGAGCACTGGATCCAGCTGGTCTGCAACAGAGCAAAGTGAATGCACTCAGCCACAGAACAGGCCAGGAATATTCCTGCTGCCTGACAAAGTGAAAAGATATTGAAAGACTAAATCAACACCAGAGTCTAAGAAAAGTTAAAAGTCCATGCAGGACAGAGACACCTTTCAAGAAGAAAAGTGGCTACAAGTCAAAAGTTAGCATTGTTAAAAAGCCTCATTTGCTGGGAAACTGAAATTGACAGGAACCCACAGAAGCAAAGATTGGATAAGTGTTGCCCCAGCCAGTTCTGATCATCAGGGAAACCCCACCTTAGTGGAAAAAGGATCAGTATACAAGGCAACCAGTATCAGAAAGGACAGCTGAACACATCCTCTTTTTCAACCGTTCATTAATCTACCTTATGCCCCAGTCTTCATAAAGACAATCAATCAATTTAGGACCAATTTCCATTTCTACAATGACTTGACCTATAGGTCTACAGTTCTCCAAAGGAAAAGACAAAAGTCCCACCTAAAGCCCTACAAGTGACTAATTTACTGAAGTAGAGGCCAATAAGGAGAGCATGCAGCTAGTCAAATCTCAGGGGAAGATACTAGAAAAGAAACATTTTCTGTTACAGCCTCCAATGTTCAGCCTTACCCTGAGGCATGAATGTTTTGGTCTGTGTGTAGAACATCAGGTAGATCCCAGAGAAGGGCGCATCCCGCAGCAGCGTTGCGGTGAGCCCACTGAACATGCCACGAGCCCCTTCTGTCTGATAGATACTCTTCAGAGCTCCATACACACTCCCATAGCCATATCTTCCACTCTGCAAGGGTAGACAACAGTCATCATCTATGTGCCAGGCAGAGGCCAAGGAGCCCTATACACATCCCATGGCGACCCTGTCCAAACAAGTGTTAGTATGGGCTCCATCTGATGTCTCAGATGGCAGCACAGACAGCCCAAGGCAAAAACTGGGTTCCATCTACCTTAGCCTTTAAAAATAATTCTTCAAGGAGGTAAAATTTCACATTGTATACAACTGAAACTAAAATATCAGGGTGACTTAACACTTCTTGAATTAGTGCACAGCTTTTCCTGCACTATGTGTGAACCAGGATGAAATCAGGACTACAACCCTGGCTGTACTCTAATGGCAGCAACCTTCTCCCAACAGAATTCCTTTTCCATCACGAGGAAGGGGTGCCACACCATTAACAGAGAACACTCACCTCATACCGGGTCTTCACTACTGTCACTGGCAACATGCAAATCCCAGATACTGCACGTGCAGTGGCACCCAGAAAGACAGACTCCAGGGCTGTGGGTGAACGGTCCACTAGGAACTTTTGCTTCATCATGTACAAAGTGCTGAAGTAAATCCCAACCCCAGGAATACATCTTGCAAAGGACTTCAGAAGAAACAGAAGCAAATGAAGAAAGCAAAAGTACACATAAGACAAAATCTACTAAAGAACATGTCAGAGACTGTTAAACTTGACAGAAAGTCTTGCACCAAGCCAAGACAAAAAAATCACTTTAGTGATTTTTCCTCAGTTAACATGGTAAGAAAAGATGACACAGTAAAAATAACTGACAGCACTGAGAGCCAATGGATTAAATTGATTTAATGCATTCCTCAACTACTGTTTTCTAGGAACAAGCTATTCCAAAATAAAATAAGGTTGGTATAGTTGCCACCCCACATTTGCAACGGTATTCAAGTGTTCAGCTGCTCAGGACTGCAAATCGACAGTGACTGCTACAACCTAATCAGTGGAATTCGCAATATTAACTCCTTAAAACAGGATTTAACCATCTAAATCACATGGTTCACTCATAATTGTACTGGCTATTACATACAATTCACAGTTAGTAATAAATGGTACATTTATTTATGCATTTACTTTTAGAAGCAGGGGTTAAAACAGCCACTTACTGGAGAGACACCTTTCCAGAGTCCCAGAAGACTCTCAGTACGAACAACCCTAAAAAGCAGTGTTACCATCCCAGTACGACTGGACCTGAAAGGAAAATAAGACAAGAACTACAGAGACAACCTACTGATGCTCTCTGGCAGACATACTCTGCCGCCACTCCCTTTCCCTCCTATCTCTGTGCACCACCCCAGCCTCTTCTAGACACAGACTGCTTTTCTTGGTCACTCATTACAGGGCTTCTCTGGCATCTGCTGCTTTCTAACCACTTGTAATACACATTAAGAGGCCTCTCTCATTACACCTTTAGCTACTGACTCTTTGTTAGCAGGAAGAGATGCAGTCATAGGTGGACTGTATCAGGCAAATGGGAGCAGCTGCACATGTGGACAAGTTTTATGGCAACCACACACGAATTTCCAGAGGGCAACCTATCAAACTGCATGGTGGTCACTCCAGCAAACAACAGCCTTTCAGATGTGTTGTATGGCATTTGTATGGCAACGGTTTGGTACTGGGGGTGCTACAGAGATAGCTTCTGTAAGAAACTGCTGGAAGCTATGTCCGATGGAGACAATGCCAGCTGGCTCCAAGAGAGACCCCTTGCTGGCCAAGGCTGAGTCTATCAGCGATGCTGGTAACTTCTCTGCAATCACATATTTAAGAAGAGGAAAAAACAAAAAACTTCAACAGCAACTACAGAGGGAGAGAGAGAAGTGAAAATATGTGAAAGAAACAACTCTGCCAGACACCAAGGTCAGTGAAGAAGGATGGGGAGGTTCTCCAAGCACTGGGGCAGGGATTCCCCTGAGCCTGTGGTGAAGACCATGGTGAGGCAGGTTGTTCCCCTGCAGCCCAGGGAGGACCCGATGCCAGAGCAGGTGGATGCACCTGAAGGAGGCTGTGACCTCATGGAGAGCCTACACTGGAGCAGGCTCCTGGCAGGACCTGTGGACCCATGGAGAGAGGAGCCTACACTGGAGCAGGTTTGCTGGCAGGACCTATGACTCCATGGGGGACCCACACCGGAGCAGTTCATGAAGAACTACAGCACATGGGCAGGGCTCATATGAAGAAGTTATTTGAGAAATGTCTCACTTGGGAGGGACCCCATGCTGAAGCAGGGGAAGAGTGTGAGGAAACCTCCCCCTGAGAAGGAAGAAGCAGCAGAGACATGTGATGAACTGACTGCAACCCCCATTCCCCATCTCCCTGTGCAGCTGCAGGGGACAAGGGAGTGAAATCGGAAGCGAAGCTGAACTCAGGAAGAAGGGAAGGGTTAGGGGGAGGCTTTTTTAAGATTTTATTTCATATCTCATTATTCTACTCTGACTTGATTGGTAATAAGTTAAACTTATTTCCCCAGGTCAAGTCTGCTTTGTCCATGATGGTAATTGCTGAATGATCTCTCCCTGCCTTTATCTTGACCCACAAGATTTTAAGTTATATTTTCTCTCTCCTCTCCAGCTAAGGAGGGGATTGGTAGAGGTGGTTTGGTGGGCACCTGGCATCCAGCCAGAGTCCACCTACCACATGTGTAAAGACAAATGCTCTGTTTACACATTATTAAAGTAGCATTCACACCAGAAATCATTTTATCTCTTCTGGAACAAAATATCAATCCTTCTCCATGATATTAAAACACGCCTCCAACTTCAAAATGAAAGACTCTCTGTATCCGATTTTTTAACCCTGAACTCCAAGCCCCAGACAGCAAATCAGGCAGAAGCCTATGGTGGAGCACCCCTGCCCCCCACCATGCATACACATCCCCATTCTCTCACCCATTCACAGCAGGCTGCAGAGTTTGCAGGCGGGTTTTCAGCAAGTCAAGGGGTTGGAAGAGGAGTGTGGAGCAAGTCCCACTGATGGAGCCACACACAAAGGCCTTTAGGACTGGATGCATCTGGAAAAGGAAGAGGACTTTAAATTGCCATTTAATTAAGAATGGCACATGAGGAAATATAGCAGCTGGTATGTCACTTCTTATAGGAAGAGTATCAAAGGACTCCTGCTTAGGGCACAGGAAACTCTTTTCAGACCTCAGACCTCTTTAGAACCTGATCAAGTTTTATGTGTGGCTTTGGTCCCACTGCTCGTCCTGGGAGAGCGTTCAGAAAACTCCTTGCAATTCAGTGGTTGGAAATAGTTTTCTGATCGCCAAATGTATGAGTGGACACTTGGTAACGATTTGCCCCGTTGAAGGAAACGAGTACCCCTTCCCGCCACCTCACCAACTACCTCTGCCTTAGCCCAAACCCCACGCACCTATGCCCGGCAGCCCCTCCGACCCTTTCTCCCCACGGCACACCAAGGTCTCCCGCGGGCACGGGCACTAGCGGGGCTCTCCTTCAGAACAGCCCAGCACCCAAACCCGGCTCGAAGGCACCCAACGCACAGCCCGGCCTGCTCAGCTAAGGCCTGGCTTTCCTATCCACACCGGCTGCAACCCCTCAGCCCTTCTCGGGTGACAAGGCAGGAGGCACAAACCACACGGAAGGGTAGAGGCTTTCTCTTCAAAAAAAAAAAAAACAACACAAAAACCCCAACAGCACATAAGGGCAGGTTTTAAAGAAGAAAGGCCCGTCCCGCTCGTCCCCCCGGCCTGCCCCGGGGCCCGCCTCCCAGGAGCCGGGCGGCCGCCAGGACGCGATGGAGCGGGGGAAGGAGCACAATGAGCCCCCCCACGCCGGGCGCCGCCGCCGGGCTCCCCTCAGCAGCGCGGGGGCACAAGGGCGGGTGAACCCGCGCCCCAAGCGACCCGACGGGCCCGGCCGGGCCGTGCGTCACCACCCGCGCCACCGGCCCGGCACCCGGCCCGGCAGCCGGCCCGCCCCGCAGCGCCGACGGAGCGGGGCGGCCCCGCACGGCGCCCCCGCCCGCCTTTAACCCTTGGCGGGCCGCGCTGGCACTGCCGGGCGCCCCTGCCTGCGGCCCGGCCCGGGCCCGCCGGCCAGCCAGCCGCCCGGGCCGCGGACTCGCGTCTGGGCTGCTCAGCACCCAGCAGCGGCGTCCCAGCCCGCCCTGCGAGACGCGGGGAGAGGGCGGTTTACAACGAACGGGCCGTTTTCACGCCTTCCCCTCCCACCCCGGCCCGCCTGAGGCGGGCGGCTTGAGGAGCGGAGCGTCTCCCCGGCGCTTTCTTACCACTCCTGTGTCCGCTCGGTCTTCCGCACCCTGGGCGCGGAGCAGAGGAGGGCTGGGTTTCCACAGCATTGAAGGAGCCAGGCGCCGAAACCAACCCCTCCTGTCCCAGGCCCACCTCAGGCTGCGCCCGCAGAGCCAGCCATTCCTTATCAGCGAAGCAGCGGGCGGGGAGGGGCGAGCAGCGGCTCTGATCAGCTGCTTTTCGGAGAATTTCGCTCGCCAGCTCGCCGTGCCCCGGCGGGGCGAGGGGCGGCACGTCCGGGCACGGCCGCTCCGGCTCGTTCGGGCTGTTTTTCTAGAAAGAACACGCTGAGCGCGGCAAGAGCCAGGCCGCAGCCCCTTCGCAGAGAGGGCAGGTACTTGCCTGAGGCAGCGTCCCAGGTCAGCGGCAGCTCTCCGTTAGAAACTGCCTCCTCCCCTCCGCCAGCTCCTCTCGCGTTAGGCGGTTCCCTCCTCCGGGGAGCGACCGTCTTCTCGCCTTTCATGGGCTGCCTCTGCCTGCGAGCTCATGGCAACGAGGACCCGCTCCGCCGCCATCCCTGCCGGTGCTGCCTTCCCCAGCTCACCCCTGGCTGGGCTGCACCGCGGACCTCCACGGGGGACAGCCACCGTGACAGCCGGTCCCCGCCGCGGGCTGCAGGGGCACCTCCTCCCCCTCCGCCTTCAGGGCCCGTGGTGCCTGCACGGCTGCTTCTCTCACACGGTCTCCCTCCTCTCCCGCAGCTGCTGTTGCACAGTGGAGTGGGGTTTTTGGTTTGGTTTGGGGTTTTTTTTGTGTGTTTTGTTTTTTTTTTTCCTTTTTTAAAACACGTTACCACAGAGATGCTACTGATGTCGCTGGTGGGCTCCGCTTTGGCCAGCGGCAGGTTCGTTTTGTAGCTGTCTGGAATTGGCTTTGTCAGACATGGGAATCGAATTTGATACCTTCTCATAGATGCCACTCCTGCAACCACCCCACTACGAAAACCTTGCCACATAAACCAAATACATTCCCCCGCTCACCTCTGTGAATCACGTATTCAGGAGTTCCCATTAAAATATGGATTCATCACCCAACCTATAACCTTCAGAAACTTAGTTAACATCAACAAAATAATGCCCCACACCAAAATCAAAATAACATCATCATAACACCTACAAAAGGGGACAATTCACACACATTCCATCCCTTGCCCTTTCACCAAAACGAAATTCCCCACCATTATTAGGCTTACTGCTCTTCAGAAATGTTTTGCCTGTTACCTCTCCGAATTACTGTCCTTATCTCCAGTTCTTCATGCCCCACGTTGGGTGTCACCAAGAACTGTGGTGGATTGATCTCGGCCTGCTGCCAGGTGCTCGACAAGCTACTCTATCACTCCCCCTCCTTCAAAGGACAGGGGGAAGCAGATCTGACCAAAGTTTTGTGGATCGAAATAAGGGCAGGGAGAGTGCTCAACAGTTACTGTCACAGGCAAAACTGACTCAACTTGGCAAATGTAATTTAATTTATTGCCAATGAAATGGAGTAGGAGAAAGAGAAAGAAAAACACATCTTAAACACACCTTCCCCCCTCCACCCTTCCCCTCTTCCTGGGCATCTTCACTCCTGACTCTTCACCTCCTTCCCTTGAGCAGCACAGAAAAATGATAGGGGATATGGTCTGTTGATAATACTTCATCTCTGCCACTTCCCCCTCACACTCTTCCCTGCTCCAGGGTGGAGTCTGTCTTACAGGAGACAATCCTCCATTAACTTCTCCAACATGGGTCATTCTTGTGGGCTACAGTTCTTCACAAACTGCTCCAGCACCTGTCTCTTCATGGGGTGCAGTCCCTCAGGAACAGGCTGCTCCAGTGTGGGTCTGCCACAGGGTCACAGCTTCTGCCAGCAAACCTGCTCCAGCATGGGTTCTCTACAGGCTACGGCTTCATTCAGGGAGCATCAACCTGCTTCAGTGTGGCATCTTCCACAGGCTGCAGGTGGATATCAGCTCCACCGTGGATCTTGATGAGCTGTAGGGGGACAGCCTGTCTCACCATGACCTTTACCACAAGCTGCAGGGGAATCCCTGCTCCAGCTCCTGGAACACCTCCTCCCCCCTGTCTTCACTGACCTTGGTGTCTGCAGTGTTGTTGCTCTCACCTATTGTCACTCCTTTCTCTGGTCTGCCATTGCACAACATTTTTTCCCGTTTCTTAACTGTGTTATCACAGAGGCTCTACCACCATTGCTGATGAGCTAGGCCTTGGCCAGTGGTGGGTCTGTCTTGGAGTAGCTGGACCTGGCTCTGACACGGGGGCAGCTTCTGGCATCTACTCATAGAAGCCAATCCTGCAGAACCTCAAGCTCTTTTGACTGGTTTGCTTTAGCGTGTTTCTGCCATGCTGGGTGAGACTAAGTAGGTACCTGAGCTCTTATGGGGGACGTCTTGTTCTCAGAACTGATTCTGACTTTAGCCGTGGAAATTTGCAGCATCTTGTTTGCCTTCTGCTTTGTAGCCACAGTAAAAGCACATTTAAATTACTCATTAGAGGAGTGAGCTTAAAAACTCTAATGAGGCTGATAAACCAAATTGATGCATATGAAATATTTCTGTAGTGGAGCTGAGATTTGTATGGAGCTGGGGGTGGTGCAGCTGGATCGTCTCCGTCCATGTCTTTGTGTGGCTGTCTGTTTCTCTCTCACTCAGGCTCAGTGAAACACCTCCCTTCAGCACAACATGTGTGGTCTGAGTGTTCCAGATGTCATGCTCAGTCCCAGCTACCAACTTAAATGATTCTATGATTGGATCCCTTGGCTATTCCTGTCTGTGGGTGAGCAAGTGTAGGGGGAAGGCACCTCCCAAATCAAAACATCAAAGCAAACATGGTGCTTCTGCCGTTGATGGCTGTTGGCAGCACTGGACCACCCCCAACAGATACCTTCACCAAAATCCTGGGAGCAGAGGAGATGTAGCACTGCTTTCCCTCTGCCAGCCAAGGGGGCTGCAGAGCAGGAGGTGCAGGTGAGGGACAGTGGCACTTTGCAGATGGTTGGGGAAAATTGCACATCTATTCCACTGACGTTCGTATCAATGCTCAAAGTGAAAAGACTTAGATCATTTAGAAGATAAACATGATATGTTTCCATTTCTCTGTCAGCTGAAGAGGTGAACTCTTGCGGTTTTATACATCTTTCATGTAAGACACAGAGGAAAAAGTATTTTATGATTGTTCACTGCTACGGTGAGGACCTTGCCTGTGACTTGTCGCTGCAACATAAGCTAAGGTAAATACTGCCAGCATTTATGTGTGAATGTATGCCTGCTTCTTAAAAACCTGTGATTTAAAGGCACTTTTTTTTTTTTTTTTCTTCACTCTTCCAGACACAGTGGTGGATTATGGAGGGAAACTTGACACTCCTGCTGGGCAGGGTGGGCTCTGAGGACATGTCGGTGAGTGATTTCCCACTGGGCTGCTACCCTGCAAGCTGAGGCCAGGAGTACACCTGAGGGGTCCACTTTTGCCTGAGGGGACGCATAGAACTGGTAGGGACAGCAAGGGTTTAGAAGAAATCAGTGTGACTGTTGTTCTTTGAAAAAAAACAGTGAGTGAGAATATCTTTGTTTGATGAGACCAGAGGATGTTCTGCCTCCCATCTGCTTTAGCTGTTTGCTGTCACAGGTGCTGCCCAGGGATGTGGTGGTTGCTGCTGGGGGGCTGCAAGGCCCTGGGGAGCAGGGGAGGGGAACAAGCTGACTTGTGCCTAGTATATTTCCCAAGAGCATAATTTGGGATTTGGGCCTCATGAACTTTATTGTCCTTGAACAGGGGGATTACACATCACCAACATCTAACTCCTCTGTGGCCTATGAATATGGCTTCTTCTACCCAGAACTGGATATCAGCTGTGATTTGGAAAATATTCCTGCATTTGCATCTACCTTTTTTCCAGTGCTGTACTCCCTACTGTTTGTGACTGGCCTTGTAGGAAATTCTTTGGTCATTTGGGTCCTAATAGTCCTCAAGAAAGTCAGGGCCATGACTGATGTGTATCTGCTGAACCTTGCCATCTCTGACCTCCTTTTTGTTTTCTCCCTCCCCTTCTTGGTTCATTATTCCATCAGCAGCCAGTGGACTTTTGGAAATGCAATGTGTAAAATCATCAGCTCAACTTACTTCATTGGTTTCTACAGCAGCACCTTCTTCATAACCATCATGAGCATTGACAGGTACTTGGCCATTGTCCGGTCTGTCTATGCTCTACAGGTTCGAACAACTACCTATGGGGTTATCAGCAGCCTGGTTATTTGGGCAATTGCTATTTTAGTATCAGCACCAGAATTATTTTTTTTCCAGGAAAGCAATGACAATAACCAGACTAAGTGCATCCCTCACTATCCTGACAGCAGAAATGGCTGGAAGACTTTCAGTAATTTTGAAGTCAATGTCCTAGGTTGGTTGATCCCTGTTGGCATCCTCCTCTTCTGCTACCACAGCATCTTGAAAAACCTGCAGAAGTGCCATACTCAGAACAAGTACAAAGCAATGAAACTGGTTTTTGTTGTTGTCATTGTGTTCTTCCTCTTCTGGACCCCCATCAACATTGTGCTTTTTATGGACTCTCTGAGGAACATGCACATCATCGATGACTGCCTGACAAGCCAAAGGCTAGACCTAGCCTTGGAGCTGACTGAGGCACTCTCTTTCATCCACTGCTGCCTCAACCCGGTCATCTATGCCTTTGTTGGTGAGAAGTTCAAGAAGTATCTTCGTGAAGCTTTCAGAAAATACGCGCGTTTTCTGTTGATCTGCAAAGACTACCATGTTTTTGAAGGGCGCAGTCTGGACAAGCACTCCTCTCTGAATGTGGCTTCCTCACAGTCGTCTTTTCTTGGCAGTGTCTTGTAAAGCTACAAGTAAAAATTTTAATCCCAAACAGGTTACCTGAAGTTGAGAAATCCTCCCAGTGGCACATTCACAGGGATGCACTCCTTGGGCAACCTTTTAGGACAGGGAAAGTGAAAGCAGCTGCTTGGACTTGCATTTCTCATAGTTGCCTTTGGGGTTCTTACTTTTTTGTGTCTTTTTTAGCATCTTCCTCTCTTTCCCCTGGTGTGTCCTGCCCTGCCTGCTTTGTGAAAGGGAGGCTGAAATTACCAGCAGACTCCCAGACTGCTGGAGCAGCATGGGGAGGTGCCTTAAAAACATTTCTTCTCCCACCTCAGATGGAGTGCTGAAAGG
The DNA here is from genome assembly GCF_020740795.1 of Apus apus. Lineage (NCBI taxonomy): Eukaryota > Metazoa > Chordata > Aves > Apodiformes > Apodidae > Apus > Apus apus. The sequence goes on from NC_067283.1 coordinate 47,223,715, forward strand.
AACTGTTTCCAAAGTTGGGACACTTGACCCCTCCTTCCCTTACCTCAGCAGAGTGGATTGGCTTCATAGGCAAGGATGGGGCTCACAGCGGGAGCAGGAATCTGCTTTTTCAAAGAAAATGGTTCCCAAATTTAAGGCATCATGCCAGAATCTGTTTCCCAGCTGACAGATCTGAGCAAGGTTTCCAGCCCACAAAGAGCTTAGTGAATGAACAATTAGATATGCACTGAAGAAATAAATGCTATGCATGTGTTCTGTCAAAATCAATGTGGAGGAATATCTAGGTATGATCCTGTCTCCCCATCTGCTACCAGGCCTGCAGCTTCTTGGCTGGAAGGGTTTGTAAGTCATAGCCTAGAAATTACACCGTAGGTGTCAAAAAAAACACCTTCTGGGAATGAACCAGTTCTCTAAAGATGAGTGGATAAACAGTTACCAGGTAACATTTGAGGAGTGGAAAAAATACTGAGTGTGAGCTGAGAGAGCAGTAAGAGTGTGAAAGTTTCCTGTGGACCCAGTGGCTGGTAAGCCACAGACCAGGGATGTGGCCACTCTCAGCAGAGCCCTGACCTGCTGGCTGAGGGGCTGGGAGTTCTGCAGATGGCCAACACAGGATGGAGTGAGACACAAACAGGTGCGTTACCACATACCAAGCATCCTGTAACTCAGGTAGTATTTAAACCAGACATCAGTGGCTGGTTTGAGTGGCCAAAAGCTCCAGAGATGCCCACAAGGGAACTTTTTGAACACTCTAAGCAACTGATGTGCCAGTGTGGTCTCTGCTCTTGAGCATCCAACTGGGGCTGGCCTCCCAGTTACTGTTCCATGTTACTTGGTAACTGTGAATGTCTTATTTATATGCAAATGGTTACCCATGCCTATACATATAGATGTACCTATACATACATACATACATATGCACAAGTGTTTATATATACACATATGCATGCATGCATATACGTCTATCTTTTCATATATACAAATATTGATAGATAAATGTGATGCTGTTCTGAACCTTTTAGTCCTGATCTATTTCTCCCTACAATATGTCCCCATATTTGAATTCTTGTAATAAAGATACTCCATGCAATGTAATTACACTATCCTGGGAACTATTTCATCATTAATTCTTTCAACTTGTGCATTTTCTTCTGTCCTGGGCAGTTCTACAAAACTGATGATCCCTCCAGCTGCCTCTTCTCGCCCTCCTCTCTCTCCCTCCCTGTTCCTCCTCCCCTGGGAAAAAGAAGCAGAGAGTAGATTATCTTTTATTCTATTTAATTTCCTGTAAGAGTCTGCTCTTGTAGTGTTTCCATAAATACTCTGTACCCTTGGGCTTACTTCCTAGAGCAGAACAAAACAAAAACCACAATTGTTTTAAACCACCAGTCTTCTTCAGATAGGGTTTACTATTTTAATGTGTATTTGCAGTCTGCAAGGTACAATCTTTTGCAAGAATGGGCCAGTAACAGAGTATGTTAGAAATACATGCTGCCTCATGTGGGCCATGACAGACATTCTCCAAATTGTAAAGCAAAGTCTGTGACCAGAGGAAAAGCTTCAGCTGCTGCCTAGGTTCCAGGAGCAATATTGCAGCCAGGCACAGCAGTACAACCCCTACCTTTCAGATGAGTTACTACCCTTGGACAACCAGGGTTGTTGGGATTTTTTGTATATGAAAACACTCAGTTGCTCTAGAAAGGGATTCATAAACATTCAGGACAAAGGCAAAGTGTGGTGGGTAGTAGGACAGCACTAGCTGTCTCCCTCCCCTGCAGATTCATGGTGTGAGCCCCCTTGGTCAGAGCTTGCTCAGCTGAAGCGCAAAAGATGGGAACGATTTCTGCAGCCTTGTCCGGCAGCCCTTGTGTGAGTGCTTTGGGACAGGTGCTGCAGCCCACCTGCCCAAGCTGGCAGGAGGATGGCCTTTCCCTGGCGCCGCTGAGCATCTCCACTAGGGGGTATCTCCCTCTTTTCAAAAGTTTAATTGATTGCTGTGTCACTGTAGGGGCGAGGCTTCCCAACAAGAGCTGTGACCCTGCAGTGTGAGGATAGTGTAAACGTGCAGAGCCTTATTTGCAGAGTTTTTCACTTCTCTAGTTCTCACTAGGGTCTAGTGAAGGCATCTTCCCGCTGGTGCTGCCTCAGCACCATTGGCAAAGCCTTGCAGTGGGGAGGTGGGGGACATTTTTTGCGGCTCAAAGGATTTCCTGCCAGAGACAGCCACCTTCCTCCATCGCAGCAGCAACAACAGAAGCCCCGAGCTGGACCTGACCTCAACTCTTCCTCACAGCTTTGGGCTGCTACTGCTGCCTTTCTGTGCAAAGAGAGACCCACATCCGGAGGCTTCAGGGCTGGCAGGACCTGCCCTCTATCACTGCAGGCAGTCAGGAGCATCCCTGCAGGTCTCAGAGCTCCTCTCTTTTCTGAAGGAATAAGCCTGGGAGCAGTCTGCTGCCCTGCCAGTGGCTGTGAGAGCACTGAGAGCACAGGAGAGCAGGAGGCATCTTCCTGTGTCTCTGCAAGCTGCTGGGCAGCTAGAGAATAAGGACAAATTTTAGGGTCATCTCAAGAGCTAGAAGCACAAGAAGCACCCAGCTTTTTCTGGCATTATGCTGAAGCCTCCTTCCCAAGGCAATATAGAGACAACACTAATTAAATCCTTGACAGTCACTCTAGGCAGTCTAGGGATGAGGACAGGAGTTTCTGAATTGATCCTTTCTAGAGGAGTCCTCCCAGCCAGCAGCACAACTCTGCCTCTTTCTGCTGTAGTAGCATCCAGCTACACCCAGTGGTCAGAACCTCTTAAAAGTTTTATGAGGGGGGAAAAAAAAAGCAAGATTAATGAAGAGTATGTGTGTCCCACACCTCTCTTGGCTGAAAGATGCTCCTGCACAGGGATGAGCCTGCATTAGCAAACACAAAACTCACAAAGCCCCTGGTAATTGTATCATGTCCAGAATATTCCTGGTTTATTTTCAGCCTCTTAAAAACACTGATTTGGTATATCAGTTGTGAAGCACCGTGGAAATTACTGACTGCCAGGAGAGGATCCAGAAGGGATCACGACAGAAAAAAATAAACATTACTTTAGGCATTCTGTCTGGATGTAAAAAAAGTTGGGGAAATTGAAATATAATTATATCATTAGTCTGAAGATGTCCATTTTAACTGTAACATGCAGGCTGGCATGTAGGTTTTTTGGTAATATTTGTATCTCAAAGGCAGCAAGTAAGGCTGGGCAAAGCAAAGCTGCTGCTGTACTTCACCAGTTCTGACGCACAGCTTCTGAGCGGTGTGCTCTGTGTGTCCTTGCACTTCTGCTTAACTCTATTCCTGCTGACCCGGCTGAAATGCCAAAATGTACAGAGGCAGGGCACAGAAATCCCCCCCTCAGAATAGCAGTAGTGTGATTTGAGTTGCCACCGCCTCTGCTGATGAATGTATCCGCTGGGGCATTGTTCAGACCCAACGTCGCTCTTGTCCCGTGGGTGGTTGAGATTGTCCGTGCAGGTCTGACGTGCTTTCCAGCAGTCCGGGCAGCCAGTGTAACCCTGACATCAGCAGCTGTGTCAGACTTAGCACACAGGGTGAGATACGTGCAAGAGAAGAGTACTACCAAGCAAACAGCAGTGTCTGCTGTGTTACCTCAGTAAGTATTGGTTTTCCATACTCTGGTATCCTTGCAGACTTCCCACTAACTTAATGAAGGTGTGACATGTGCATGCATGTCTGTATTACCATGACATTTATCCCCTTTTTTACTTGGTACTCTGAGGATTCTCAGTCTCCATAATCTTCCACATGCTTGTGTTTAGAGAAGGTAGACCTCGAATTTTGAGAGAAAAGGGCACTCAAGCACAACAACCAGCTGAGGTCTTCATGCCACATCTGTCCACCATCATCTGCCTAGATATCCATGCCTGTTGTAGAGGCACAGGTTCAGGAGGGGTTTGAGAACAAAGCTATCATACCTTCAGTGGTCCATGATTTTCTGCTTTCTTTACAGGAAAAGCTAACCCAGGCTGTTAGCCAATGAAGTGCAGAAAGGTGACCATTTCTCAAATCACTAACCATTTCATGACACATACTTGGAGGTAAATGTGATCTTTCCAGGAAATGTGAGCACAGTGTCAAGGTGTGTGTTGCTCATGTGAAACAATCTGCTGAGGTGAAGCATGGCCAGAGCTTGAGCTCTGCCAAAGGGAGACAACACACTGGGAAACAGAGCAGAGCAGAGGATCTCTGCTCATCCCTCCATTTCCTAACAGCTCAGCAGGATGTACACACACTCATTTTCTGTTTCAGAGACACCATGGTCCTCTATGAAGTGTCATAGCTGTCATGGAGGAACAGCACCAGTCTGACTCATTCCTGAACCAGACCTCTGATGCTGAACCTATTAACAGATGAGTATGGAGGCTGTTTCAGAAAAAAAAAATAAAATAATAATTTTTTTTTTAAATTAATCATTTACACATTTCAGTACCTGTCTCTTAACCCAACACCCAGCCCAGGGCACATGCTGTGCAGGTCTTTGTGGACCAGCAGAGAGATCCATAGCACTCTGGGCATGTTTCAGTCCTCCAGGGAGGCCACAGGAAGTTGAAGTTTTCTGCATGTTGAGAGGGCACATCTGATGCTTGCCTTTGGGATAGATGTGAGACTGGCTGCAAATCTTTGATGAAATCTAGCACAGTACAGAGGATGAAAGGACATTTCATTTGGGTTCTTCAGAAAATGTGGTTCTTGCAGCAGCAGGGGACAGATGAGGCACACTGTATTCCCAAGTCATTGACAGCCTTTGCCCTATTGCCACCAACTGAAGTGAACTCAAACACAATTTGGTCAAAAATGTACATAAACAACAGTAGGTTCTCCTGGCTTCTTGACAAAAGCCATGCTGGAGCAAAATCTCCATAATCCATTTCTAAGTCAACAGCAGCAGACAACTGTTGGACCAGCGTCCAGCAAATATACAACACATGCTAACAGGCATGTATTGAGTAGCGCAATCAAATACAGGAATTCGGCCCCTGAGGCAGCTTTGTACCTCTCATCTTCTAAATAAAGATGACAGGCTGCCCAAACACAAAGAACAAGCAGCCTCAGCAGGACTGGGACTGCTGGGGAGCTGTGAAATGCCCAGGCATTTCTGCCAATGCAGTGGGGAGGGAAGCTCAGAAGCCACACCACGGGGTGGGTGGGACTGAGAGTGACACCTGGGATGATCACACCACAGACATTGTGCTCGGGGGAGGCATTTCAATGAGCCTGAGTGAGAGAGAAGCAGGCTGCCTGTGATGTTTGCACAGAGCCTGTGGCAGGACATCTTCTGGTGCCTATTTGTGCACAGGCACAGCAGCACAAAGCACTCTCAGAGACACCCTTGCTCCCTAGCACAGGTGGCTTCACAAGCCTTCCTGGAGCCAGGCTTGGTCCCTGGACAGAGATGCAAAACAGCACCTCTGCTTGCAGCTCACTGAGCTCTGTCCCAGGGTTTTCCTATGGGGAAGCTCTGGACAGAGGAAATGAGATGTCAACGGGCAACTGACAGCAGTGGCACAGGCTGCTGGCACTTCATGTCTCTGCAGGGCAGAGACAAGGCAAAACACCACTGTCAAGAGACACTGGCTGTGCCCTGCATGGCAGCAGGAAGCCCTGTCTGAAGGGAGCCCAGGAACAACACAAATTGCCCACCAGCCCTAGTGGGAAGGTGGCCACATTCTGCAGAGGCGGTGTCAGCAGGAGATGAGGAGGAGGCAGATGCCATTGTCTTCCCCATCCTCCTCCCACTTAATGAGTTTCACAAGGACAGACCAAGCCACTCACTCCCCACACTGCCCTGAGCACTGTGGCACTAGCTCCCACTGGGAAGCAAGGTGACAGAAATTGATGGCTTGTTCTGAACAGAGCTCCAGAAGAAAATGTGGCCTCGAGGTGTGAATTCATGTGCAGTGTGTGAGGATGAGCACAGCGACAGTCACAAAGGAAGGACACAGCCCTGTCTGAACACCGACTACCAGCACACTACAGAAGTGTTGTCCCTTGTGTTTGACTCAGCACCAGCCTTGACCGCAGCACCTGACAAGAGATGTGCATGTCAGGAAGATTTGGAAACCATCTGCCAGAAGGCAATGCCTTTCCTGCACGAGAAGCAATGGAGTAAACAGGTCTTCTTCCTCAATGCTCAGGCATTCAACTGGGCTGAGAGCAAAGAGCTACACTGAGTGGCTTCCTTGGGTCTTTCAATACTGGTTCTCTGCCCTTATCCCTCCAGTGTTATTTCTAATGTGGAGGTAACTGTTTCTCTTAACTTGTAATGTACATTTGGGCCACACTCTTTTTACTTGCAGAAAATGTGCAAGCCTTCAGCTTTCTGCGGCTCTTCCTCTCGACAGCTCTTGGGCTGAAACATTTTAATCCCTAGACATAGCTTCTCTTTCTCCCAGAGTAATATTTGCCTCTCTGCTTTTTTAATGAGGAACAAATGCGTCTCCCAGGGGTGGCTGGAAAGCCACCACAGCTGGGTTGTCTCCTAGCACCTGTCCAGGACAGTGGCAGGAAGGGATGAAGCTCCCTCTGCTGGGTCTTTTTTTTAAAAGTAAAGGCACAGAAATGGTTTCTGCGAAGGGTTGCATGTGGATGCCATCAACTTTTGCCTGCACATATACACCAAAAGCTGCTGTGGGGACTGTGGGCAGGCAGCAACTCTGCTGCAGGAGAGCATGGGAAGAACAGGATGCTGCTGCTGCAGGGATGTGCTTCCAGAAGTGCCGCTACCCAGCTGGCAAAAAAAGACGAGAGTTTTGGAGAAGAAATTAAGAGAAGGATGAAAAAACCGTCCAGCAGGGTTCAGTGCAGTCCCAGCTATGATGCGTGTCGCAGTGCTGAGCCAGGCAGGGCAGCTCTGCATCAGAGAGCTGCTGCAGGACACTAGGGAGGGCTCCATCCCTGCTCACCACCCAGCCTCAAGGAGGATTTCTGAAGGATACAACCTGAACACTACAGCTCCCCGCTCTAAGGCACGCTAGTGACGGTGTGGTGCAGGTCAGAGCTCCCTGGGCTTGAAACACAGGCAGAAGAACCTGTCACGGCTTCACATGGGAAGAGCTCTTTCTTGGGATGTGAGCCATCTGGGCGCTGCTGCTGCTGTGCTTGGGGAAGCAGTGCATGTGTCCTTTGCAGCTGCACCCAGCAACACGGTGTCATCACTGTTCAGCTGCAGCTGGCAGTCCCGAGGAAGAAAAGGAAAGGCTGCTTCCAAGCTCAGCAGCCTCCAGGAGTATTTTGTAAGCACCATTTAGGTCTGTAAGCCTTGCCAGGGTTGAAGTCTGCTCCTTGAGACAATAATTTATGTAACCTTTTGGTGTGTATGCAGAGCAAAAGCCTAACACGATGGAACAGTCAAAGTTAGCTGTAAGACCAAAACATCCCAGCAGGTGCTCTACATAGCAGAGGGAGTCAGAACAGGACCATATCTGCTCTTTATCATCAAGGTATGGATGCTTGCAAGTTTGTATAAGCATAGCATCTCCATAGACCATGATCCACACTAGCCCTTTTTCTCCCTGTCTACAAGGAGTTACATACTCAAGGCACATCTTTGCTACAACTCCAAAACTGTGTTCTGCCTTCACTTAATGGTTCCAGCTCTGCCACTGTCTCAGCTGTAACTGCTTTCCACTAGAGCAAAGCAATAAATCAGACAAAAAGAAACATGCAACTCCAGCAAGTCTCTGAAGTCTGAAGAGGGAAGCCCTGGTGACACAGGACTAGGAGAAAGGAGGTTCCTAGGTTTTCCTCTGGTACCCCCAGGCAGTTCTGCTTACCCACCAGCCCTGCAGAGGAGACTCCAAAGGAGCTCTTGAGAGCCAAGACAGTCCCTTTCCGTAGGCAACCACCATCATCAGGCAGAAAAAGCAGGGTGTACTGGGGAGAACAGTGTTTTGATCCTCAGGCCAGGCATTTCTTTACCAAGTGCTTTAGACCACAAAGCTTGAACTTGTTGGTGCTGCTGTGCAAAAGCCTGCCTCCCTGAGCTGACAGGGCAGCCTGGCCTTGAAGCAGGAGGAGTTGCAACTGGTGTGAAAGTACTTCTGGTTTCCCCAGATGTTGAGAGAAATGTGTTTTCAAATTCAGAAGGAGATTCAGAGGGAGATGGAATGAAAAGAAAATGGGGGTTTGTCTCATTTACCCCACTGTATCCTTGCAGAGCACATCCTTTACTCTTGATTTCCTACTCTGAAACCCTCCTGTGCCTTGTGGTCAGGAAGTCAGCAAGCTCTGGCTAGCTTTTCCCAGGAAAAGTCTCTCTGGTTACGAGGGATGCAATGTCTCTTTCTTTTTATCTTGGAGAAACAGAAATGCTTTCCTCCCCTCAAATATGGACTAGAATGAAAGTCTTTCCAGCAGCTTTCTCAGACTTTCTTATCCTTGAGCTGTGTCCTGAATACCAAAGGGTGAACAGATGTAAAAGATGCAGAGCAGAGGTATTTCTTGATGTTTCAATTGTCTTTCATGTGGTGTTCAGTTCATACTTATTCTTGCACTAGAAACGCACACCATGGCAATGAGCAGCACTCTTATCTACAGTTATCACTAACAGCATAACACAACAAAAAGCCTTTTCTGTCTCCCTGGGAGATCGGTTGAGGACATCGGTGAGTCAACCTGACTTGGTTTCTCTGTATTTGAAGTCCTCCAATTAAAACCGATGTGGTTTCTCCTTTTGGCAAACCTCATTTCTCCACAACAGTAACAGCCTGCTCTGTGTTTGGTTCCAGCTGAATTCTAAGCAGTGCAACAGGGAAGAGGTTGATGACTGCCTTCAAGAAAGCTTACCTGCAAGGACGTCTTCTCTACTTGGAGGCAAGTGGTTGCTGGGGTCTGTCTCTCCTGCTGTTACACAGGCAGTCCTGACTCCTACTTGAAGTGGTTTTGACTGCAAAGAACATGAGGTGATGTGCTGAGGACTGGTGACCCAGCAGCAGCAGGTACCCACTGGCAGGAGGGCAGCTGTGGCTCCCTGGGCCTTGGCAACTCACCTTTTACAGGTCAGCAGCAAACCAGCTTGACATGTGCAGGTCCCCAGTGGGGAAGCTCCTACTACTAGATTATCCATTCCTTCTTTTTACACGGCTTGTCTGCAGGAGGCAGTGGCTGGGGAGGATGCAGCCCTTCATCATCACCGTGAGGACGTGGGAGACAGGTTTAGATTTGCATGTCCTCTGAACCACAGTACACCTTCCACAGGACCCACAGCTGGGGCAGCACTGCAGGGATAACATCAGACTATCACTGGCACCAAGGAAGCCTTCCTTTGCCTGTCTCAATCTTACTGTTCTCCCACAATGAGAATGTTTCCTTAGGACCATATACCACAAATTATCTTTATGAAAGTTGAAAGCTTAACAGTCATAGCTCCTGCTTTCAGTGTGTGTGTGTAGAAATCAGCCTTCAGCCTTTTGATGTCTTCCTGAAAAAAGTGCAGAGTTCTTTACAGCTGTTTTTGAAGATGTGGCAGGATGGGGCTGCTGGCACTTGCCAGAGAAAAAGGATAAAAAAGTGAGTTTTGAAAATCTGCTGCTCTGGCCCTTTATCATTTCCTAACCTTTTCTTTTCAGCAGTGTATCTTTGCTGTTCCTGGTTACTGCCTAACCAGGTATCAGTTCCCTGATTATTTCCATGGGCACTTGTCCTGGCCTACGGGGCTGACATCAGTTGGATAATTTGGCTGATATTGGAGGCCCACAGCTGGACCTTTGGTATATTGCTGTGTAGCTGTTGGGGATGTCACCTTTGCTAGATAAAGCATAAGGTCATGAAAAAAATGTGTAATTGGCAGAAATACCAGAACTAAACTTGTACAAGAATGTTTGACTGGCAACTCACTACACCAATCAATGATAACTCAGACAACCTGGAAGGTTGTCTCCACCCCAAAAACCCTGTCCAGCTCAGCCCGTATGGAGGAGGAACAACTCTGCCTTTGTGGAGAAGGCATTTGAGCCTCCTTGGCACCTGAGACAAAGACAGTAACTGGAGGTGTTTCCAGGGCTCTGCTCCTGAATGTGTGAAGGACCATGGTCCTGGTGCAGCCTCCAGCTGGACATGGTGTCTCAGATACCCATAGAAACATACCCCACAGCACAGCCTTCTCCCTGGTTTCACCCCAGATGAGCTGGTTTGTGTGTTGTGCCCCAGAGGTGCCTGGAAATGTGTCACACAGCATCCCAGTTGTGCATCCATAACAACTCAAAGTCTCCTTGAATAATGAACATGCCAATGCTTTAAACCCTCAGACTTCTCTGGTCCACAGGATGCCCTGGGCTTCAGGGAGATGTTGCACTTAAAATCTTGTATATGGGGAAGGAGGAGGCACCACATATGTATAGGTAAAGCCAAGAGTTTATTTTTAGTGTAATGGCAGTCTCGAGGCTCCAGTAGTTATCAGTCTAGATCTGCTGGCTGCAGAAAAAGGAAGAACACTGATGCAGTTAAATGGGTTTTGCAGACACATACTTTCTAGCCCTTTTCCTGGTAGTATATTCACTGTTTCCCTGCTCCTCTGGCTCCTAAGAGTGGTGGTTTCACCAGGTGGTGGTGATGGTAGGGTCTTAGAGCAAGCTGTTGGCATCTCCAGACCTTCCCTGGGACAAATGTGGTGTTCATGCTGATGTGTTGTTTTTTTTTTCTACCTCCCTCTAGCATCTGCTTGGGGTCATTTTTATATGTTTTCTAACATGATTTCTTCTTCACTGGACTGCACCTTCATGTTACACCCATTTTACTATGTGTGGTGTCACTTATGTATGTTAGATACTATTCTTTTAATCCGTCTGTTACCACTAAATCCAGTTTTGCCAGCTCCAGATCTGCATCTTTCTAACTGACCACCAATAGGTTGTGTATAGCTGTGGGGGTCCCCAGGGCCAGCCTGTGCCCCATCTTTTACCATCCTGTGCCTGTACTCTACTGTGCTACACCCTGTGCCCCCACTGCTCAAGGCCCCTGCTATCATACCAGGCTTGTAATTCTCTACACTGAACCACTGGCTAGGAGTAAAAAAAAACTGATTCTGCATAGGATAAGGGGAACCAGAGGGGTGAGAGCTTTTATATAGGGAGTAAGAAGCTCCTCAGGCACTTCTGTATCCTGTGCAAGTCCTGTCCTCTGCAAGCACTTCTGCCCCTCCGAGTGGCTGCAACCTGCTTCACAGCTTCACAAGGTGCTAGCAGGACTGGAGCAGAGCACATTAATAGTTTTGCAGCTCAGCCCTGAAGCTCAGCCCAGGAAGCTGCCCTGCTGAAGTTCATATCTTTCACAGGGTAGGCATGAGCACTACAGAAGAGGAAATAGACATTTAAACCCAAACAGGCTCGGCTGGAAGAAAACATTGATTTTCAAGGCAGCTATGAATTAAGGTAAGAGATTATTATATTTCACCTATAATTTGACAGAGCAGAATGACAAGAAGTGGTGTCTCATGAACATAAGGAAACTCTTGACTGCTTAGTGCTTGAAATCTAAACAATATTTAATTTGGGTAAAGATGATGTGAGTAACATTTACAAATTGTGAAAGCAGAAAGGGTAACGCTTTTATTAATCATAGTGGACCAGTGTAGAGGAATTTTACTCAATGACTAGCTATTTGTGGCATCTTGTGGTAAGAGAAATACCCTGGCTAGAAGTCCTCAAGGCTAAAGCAAAATGCTGATTGATAGATGACTAGTGTGCAGCATTAGCCCAGAATGACAGACCAAGAAGATACAGCCCTTCTGCTTCAGTAGGTGTTTTTTGTTAGATGTCTGCAGAGATTTCACAACTCACCAGCTTCTAGTTTTGGTCAGTGAACCAACACCACTGACACTGAAAGACAGCTCAATATAGAAAATCTTGGAGAAATTATAAATAGTGATGCCAAAGGATGGGCAAGAGAATGACAGAAATTTAAAAAAAACTTGAAAATGCAACTTTCTGTACAACCATGTTACTTAATTTACCTATGACTCAGCTTTCTATAGGAAGGATGTTGCACAAAAATGTTTGCTGTTTTGGGTGACAGTGGTGACAGCTGTTAAGTAATTGTGTGATATAAACATAGATCCAAAAACAGTGGCTCCCAAGATCTGGTCTGTTGGGGCAGAGTCTGTTAGAGGCAGTGAACTGGTACAACAGGATAACAGACAGCAACTGCAATTAATTACAAGGGTTTGGGCAGTGCAGAAAAAGTCCAAAAGAGAAAGGAAAAGGCTAAAGTTTGATAAAGGAGAACACAGAGTAAACGGAGAGTAAATCACATAGTAAATGTGATCTTACCAGGAAGGTGCTGGCAACTCCAGTACTTAAACCTCATCAGGACACAGTCAAAGCATAACATGCTCTGCCCTCTAAAATGATGATAGAAGATTATTTAACAGATGTCCTATTTCTAGAGAACCATCTCAGGTTTCTCAAGGATGCCAAGGCAATGTGAGTTTTTGATAACAAAAAGAGAGGGCAGGAAGGAAATAAGCACTGAGATTAAGGTGTCGAGAAGACAAAGCAAATGGTAATCATAAACAAGCACAGTGCACACAGCTACAAGCAGTAATCTCTTTTCACTGTCCCTTCAACAGAAAATACAAAAGAAATTTGAATGCTGCTTAAGAAGGGAAGGCCTGGGAGAAACAAATACTGAGGAAGAGCAGGTAAGAGAAAACACAGGCAAAATGCTCAGCTGTACATGTAAAAAAAGATACAAGAGTGTCATGAGCAACTGTGCAAGCAGAAAAAGGCAAGCAGGGGAAATAACACGCTATAGGAAATACCCGTGAAACAAATTTTCCAGGCAAAACCTGATCCTGACAATCACCATGCAGTCAGAAGATAGCCCCAAAGACCCAGTGCTCTGTGGGCAGCTCTTGGGATGGTGACTTGTCCCTCCCCAGCTTTGACACCCTCCCTGGCAGCTGAGTTTAAGTGCTCCCCAGTCTCTGCAAGGACAAAAATTAATACTGCTCTTCAACATAATTTTCACACCATTTATGTAACTTCCCATCCCCTGGCTGGCAGGGCACTACCTGGAAACAATCTCAGGTTGCAGAGGCTCTGCAGAGGACCCTTGGATCTGGCTATAGGATCAAGACTGCAAGAGGCACGGATTAAACATTGTTTTGAACCTCAATTTTAAAGATCCGAGGGGGATGCAGGAGTCTGATACATACTGTCAGCTCACATTTCCTACATGCATAAGTCATTTCTCAAAGATATTCAAGGTTCTGACCTCCTTAGGGCCAGATTTCTACAGGGACTTTTGACTACTAGAGGTTCAGACTGATGACTTGTACGATTTTCAGAGGCCCCCCTAGTGCTTAGCTCTCATTCAGAAGAATTATCTGCATCAGTGATGGCACCCCAGGAAAATGCCTTGATGTGACTACCTGCATCTTCACTTGCTCAAGAGCCTCTAGAGATGACACTGAATCATGAGCCTATACTCTGTTCCACTAAGGAGCAGGTGGGACCCCTGGCATGCAACCACCAAGTCTCCTGCATGGCCACCCTATCAGCCTCAGAGGGTCTTTGTCCTCTCTGGAGTCAAGGGATGGAGCTGAAACCATTAAAAGATTCACTTTACAGCTTTTGTTTTAAATACACCAGCAACCGCAGGGCTGAGCTGCGAGGGGTTTGGCAGGGTTTGCTCTGGCCCCAGCAAACCACACGCAGCCACGGTGCTGCTGCTGTCCCTCCCAGACGGCTCACAGCAAGTCTTCTTCGGGGGGTGACAAAACCGGCAAGTGGAGGAATGTGGCGGGGCACAGGATTCACCCAAAGCATTGGGGTTCACTCCCCTGTGTCCGCTTTGCTGTGATGGGAGCACAACCAGCCCAAGTGAGGCCACTGGCCCCCGTCAAATGGACCATGAACTGATGGAGCAAGAGTGAGATCTTGTTCAAAATAACACCCCTCCTCTGAAGCAGAGGCGGTGACACCCTCACTGCCAGAAGAGACAGCAGTAAGTCCATGCTTTTCTGTTGGTCTTGGTTTTTTTAAATCAGAGTACAATCTGATTTTGATGCAACGGATAAAGCTGAAACTTGTGCCCTGGTCAGGTGCTGCCTTGAAGCTATCTCGTGGTTAGCATGGAGTATATTTGAAATAGCACTTTCCAATGCTATAAAGCCTTAAGTGAAGGTGGGAGAGAGCCTGGGGTTTTTGGACTATACTGTCCCCTGCTGCCTTCCATAATCTGAGCCTGATCTTTTCAAATATCTTTTTTTACCCAGGATTATTGGTTTAAGTTTGAAGATTTACATGCTGCTCATCTCCAGCTAGTGGTGTCTGCTTCTAATTAAGTTTGTGATGGTGGTGTAAAAACTGTAGAACCAGTTCAAGAAAGGGGTATTTTTTGGTCTCCTTGACCTAAAAGCCTTTGTAAAGGGACTACAGGCCTTTCTAATATTGAATTTATATTTATCTTAGAAGCAGTGTTTTGATTGGCTTCCATTTCTAGGTTCCTTATTTAGGATACCTTAAATGCTCTAATTTTCAGAAAGTCTCAGCATCACGATTCTGCGCCTTGTACTCCACCTTGAGTTGGAAAATCCAGTAATGAAGCAGCTCAGATCACTACTTGCTTGTAAAAAGCTTATCCTCAAAGTCTTGGGGGAAGCCTCCATGAATTCAACCAATAAGCAATTATTAAGCTTGCAGAACTGGCTGCAGAAGTGGCCCAGCTGATCTGAGAATAAATCACAGCAGAAAGAAAAACCATCAAGGAAAGGAATTTCCTCACCTTAAAGTCACCAGGGAAGGATTGTAGGAGCAAGGATGCATCTAGGATTACACCACATCCACTCAGAAGCAGTGGAGGAATGATGAAAGAACTGGTTACAAGTAGAGAAAACACACAGAGTTTAACAGAGGCAGCACACACTGGCTGTTTCCCCATCCCCAAACTGTGCTGCCTTCTTTCCACAGCCATAATACAGCCTCCCCTCTAACCCAACCCCAGCAGCTGCTCTTCACAGGATCCCACTCCCTTCCAGGGGGTCCCATTCTGGGATTTGGGATAGCTGGTGCCGGTGAAGTACCTGGGAAATTTGGCTATTCCAGTCATTTATTACCAAAACAGAGTCATGGTTGTTAAGACGAGGGTCTGCTGAACTTCTCCAATGTCTGGCCTAAACTTGTTTCCCATACTGGTATCTTCTCTTGTCGTGGAGACCCTCAGATATGCTAAAATCGCCTTTTCTTACTTACAGTCTGTTCCAGTCCTTAGCCTTTCACCATTAAAAATGTATATCTGATTTCTAGCTTGCATGTTTCTGGTTTGAATTTCCATGCATTGGTTTCTGGTATGGCTAGTCCCACTGGATTACCAAGATCATTAATATGAGCAAAAGGGAAATCTAGTGTTACCAAAGTGCGCCTACAGCTCCAGTATCAAACTCTGCAACGGTAAAGTCTTCCCTCTTTTGTCCCTTCTCATTTAGCACCTCTTTAAAAACCCAAAGGGTTGCATCAGCTTTTCTTGCTGCAACATCTGTCTGAGAGCTCAGTTTCAGGGTCTTCCCATGTCAGCAGTTGCGGTTCCTAGCAGATGTGCCCCCCACTCTTGAGATATGTTCTGTGTTGTTTAACTCTCAAGTGTGTCACTTTGGCTACATTAAAGCCAACTTGAATTATCCAAGAAGCTTCAGATTACTCAGATCTGTCTGAATCACTGCCCAGTCCTCTCACTCTTCTATCACTTCCCCCTGCCAGCCCTGATCCTCAATCTGTTTTCAGACCAATGATGAAAATACTGAAGAGTCTTCAGCTCTAATAGTTCCTGAAGACCTTTTACAAACAATATTCCTAGTTCAGGAAGCTTCCTCCACATATGGCTGGCTTTTGAGAGCTGACAGCTAACCAGCCCAGACCTCATCGTAAGGTTTTGTTGGGCTTGTGTTGCTTTGGGCTGAGATGTGTCAATGAAAAAAGCAGGCAGTGCAAGTCAAAGCTCCAACTCTCCTGTGCAGTACCCTTTATCAGCCTTGTAATCTCATCAGATGTCCAAACTAAAGTTCCTTTTTTGCAAAGGCAGGCAGACTGGCCTTAGCTGCACTTTACCCCTTTACTGTTTCAATTTTATTTTGCCCAAGTTAAGGGTTAAATTATACTAGCTGTTTCCCCTTGCTTCCCACTTTCAAAGACTAGCATTGCGTCAGCTGCTTCCAGTACCCATAGAGATGGAACGAGGAGAACGTCTCCAACTTCAGCACTGAAGAAAAGACTCATATTTTAGATTTAAAGTAATTGCATCTGCTGGGCCTGCATTTGATCTCAACTATCTAACACGATCTCAAGCAACTCCAGAGACTGTCCATGGAACTGCCCTGCTTTGCTAGATAAACTAAGTGAATTACAGGAACCAGCTGGGTGTAGGACTAGAAACTGGTTAGTGTATTGCCCATAAGTCTAAGTTTTGTTTTGAATATCATCCAAACTGTGGTTAGAGGTGCCCACAGCAGTCTGGTGGTAACTGCTTGGCGCCAGGCTGGTTAAGAGTTTCACCCAGAGCGCTATTAAGACTCGCATTTCTCCTGTTAGTTTCCACCTAGTTCTGTTTAATTCCCTTAAATCTCTTTTTGTATGTGTGTTAGAAGTGCCACCAGCCGCTATGACATTTCAAGTAGAGATACCCAAGGATATCCCTACAGTCTTGCCAAGAATCACTAGCTGGTGAGAAGCAGATGGGTGTAGTCACCAACACACAAAGGCGCTGGTGTTTATATTTGGGTAGGGTGGTGGCAGCTCAGATGGAAGAGTGAGAAAGGCGTAACGTGCCAGTAGGGTTTCACAGGGCTTCCCACAAAGCCAGTTTCCCTGGGCCAGCTGAATCATTAATGTTCAGCTCCGGCCTGATCAGCTTGGGCTGAAAACATGCTTTGCTTTCATGGGAAAAGCACATAGAGTCAGCCTCAACCAGAAATGGTGACCAAGGTGTGAAAATCTTTCTGAGACTTAAATCATTCTATCAGCATATTGTTCAAAAGTGAAGTGTGACTCTCTGGCAGAGGTTTGGATTTGGTTATGTTTTTTAACTTATTTTCATTTGGTGACGGCAGAGGCATCACAGAGAGGCAAAGCACTTGCAGACCCCTCTTCTTGGCAGGAAAGCTTGTGACATGGCACTGGGCTGAAGCACTAAGGGTGAAAACTGGAAAAATCAGATTCATAAACAGGATTTGGTTCCTGTGTTGCTCAGTCTGATGCCAGTGCTCTTTGAAGGTTGATGTGCAACTTCTGTTGCTTAGAGGAGTTGGCGTATCTTTAATAATTTCACTTCCCTATGTATTACATATAGAGCACATGGTTGGTTGGGATAGCTGGGTTGAGAAACAGAGTTTTGGTCCTGCAGACTATTGTCTTTTAGATAGCTATAAATGTGATTAAAAGCAGAAGTGTTTGTGGGGAGTAGGATATAAAACACTTGGGGAAATCTGGAAAGAGAGCAAAGTGGTTGAGCAGTTCCATGAGAAGCAGAAGTGAATCTACTATTTTCGTTACTCAGCAAGGGAAAACATCTAGTGGAGGAAACTCACAGCTCTGCAGTCCCTTAACTTTGTCCTTTAGGTGAACATTTATCCTAAGAACAAGAGAGAAAACCGGGTTGAAGCTGACAGTGAGAAGACTGTAGCGTGACTGTGGTGGGCTTTGTGGGGATGGCAGAGAATAGCTGGCAGGGAAGGATGAAGGGTGAGCAGAGCTAAGTTTCCTCACTTTAGGGTGCAATAAAATTTCATCACATTATGTCTATCTGGCATGGGCTCTCTTTGGGGGCCCTTTGGAGTTTGTAGCCCACTTGTTGAGTATTATCAGCTTAAACTGAGCAAAGTTCTATTAGAAGAGCTGAATATTCAAAAAGAACTGGCAGCATTGCAGATGCAGGATGAGGGGCAAAATCCAGGAGACAGACTGCACCAGCAGTTTTGGATTCCAATGTCATTTGGGTAAGCCCACTTCTCAGGTGCCTCTGGACATGTAGCATCTCACCCTTCCCGCTGAGGTAGGTACCACAGACTTTGTGACTACCTATCCAGGGGTAAAGGAAATAAATTGCTACTGTATAAAGAAATTATCTCCATTGGTGACTAGAGGAGATTACCTGACTGAAAAGGTACTTCAGGAAGAATCACCAGCCCATGTTCCTCTTTACTTCAGTAAGGTCAGGAGATCATCCTGCACCTCTGCATAAATGTTCTCATGTGAAGAAGGTGGCCATTCCCACACCTAGGTGTCTCTCCAGGTGGTGCCAGTGGGAGCAGCCCATGAAGAAGTCTGCCAGACCTGAGGGCTAACCCGTGGCAGGAGATGCATTTCCCTCCATGTGTGAAATCCTCCCTGCACCCAACAGAACACAGCACCTTGTATGGACACCTATGAGAACTCTCCAGAGGAACAAGCTGACTTTGTCAACAAGAATTAAGGGAGCGAGCACGGGAGAGGCCAGCACAGCCAGAAGCCCTCAGAGAGTAAGCCAATATGCACTGATGCTCCCCAGGGAATTCCCCAGTGATTTCACACTGTCTAGTAAGCACCACAGAGCAGCCCTCTCTGGATGCCTGCACAGTCAGCCAAGATTCTAATGGGATAAAGGAGGTATTCATTTGTTTGTTCTTCTGTGTCTGAGAGGACTCTTACCTGTCACACCTGGAGAGACATGTATGAAACAGGAGCTCACACAACAGAGAAAAACCTGGGCACTTTGCAGGGACATCATGGCCTCCATCTGGCTGTGTCATGGATCCACAATGTTAGGATGGGACTTCAGGAGGTCTCTCATCCAAGCCCCTTCCTAGAGCAGGGCCAGCCAAGTTACAAGTGTGGAGCACATTAGCCACAGGGTAAGGCAGAGACTGGTGCCGTGCAGGTGGGTGCAGTAAAAGCTCAGTGGCAGGGAGCCAGTTGTGCTGAAGTAGTGACTCATACTCAGCACAAAATATCTGGTGTACCCCAACACTTCATTTCAAAAGCACCTGCTGCATACATACTCTCTCAGAGTGGGGTGTCAGGATGAAAAAGCAGAAAATTATGGGCTATTGGGATCATGTACAATGTCTTCTGCTCATTTCTGTATCCCTCTACACAGTAGATAAACTAATGAGTGGAGAGACACTTGAAGAGATGAGGAACTGTCACACATCTCTGCAGGCAACTGACTAGTTATTTCATCAGTAGAAAATTAAATCTTGTCTGCAATTACCGTCAGCTTCTGCCCCAGGACACAGGCATTTCCTGTTTGTGCCCTTTAATTCTGCTGGTGTCAGACACCACATCTCCAGAAGCTGCAGAATTAAACTGGGCTGCAAGCAAGGACAGACTGCAGGTGGGCTCAGCTCCCAGTTCAAGTGGAAAGGCACCGCAGGAGCCACTCAGGCCTTGGGCGTGCCTGCCTGCTGCAAACAGCCTTCCCTGGGCCGTGCCCATGCCCCACAGCTACCAGCACTGAGCCAGCCCATCCTCTCCCCTACTTTTCCTGTGCAAAACCACAAAGACTGTTTTCTAATGACTGTGGGCACTTCTCATTTAAATGTTTTGGAGACAACTAAGCTTTGAACTTTCAGAATAAGAAATGAGTTTAAAATTGGGAATTTGTGATTCCAACTAGCACAAAAACACCTCTTCGAGAAATGACTACAAAATAAGAGGCCAGAATGTCATAACTCACACCCCAAATGGCATTCTGGCAGTAAGGCATTAGGAGAATGTCAATACAGTCACAGCAGCCACTCCTGGGGGACTTTGTTGTAGTTACCACTATGTCATTTGAAACTTCTTGGGCAAGGACTGTCCCACACCTCAGGACATCTTTATTTCATGTTTAGTCTTGCAAGGCTTATATTAAACAGTGGCTATAAAACTTATTGCTGTCAGTGAAATGGGGACATTTAGGCTGGGATTCCAACCACTTTGCTCTAAGTGTCAGGAGTGGGAGTAGTTACGCACCATCACCATCTACCACTGAGTAATGTGCCTATGCTCTTCACAGAGCATCATCAACATTCATCATGGAGTTTCATCAAAACCTGTCAGCTCAGTCTGGAAATCAATTTGTCTTAAAGCAGATTTGGCCAGACCTGAATTGGATCAGATGCCCTGCTCTTCACTGGCTGCATTGACTACATCACCCACTAACGGAGGAGATGAAGACATCTACTATTAGCTTATGGCCACAGAACTGAGTCCCCTCTTCACAGTCAATGGGGTTTCCTCTAAGAAGGTTGTAACACTGTGACCAAAGGGTAGTTGCAGTTTAAGTGTCACTGACCTTTCCTTTCAGTCTTAGCTTTGGCAGGCTTGTTTTGCTGTGTTGTCACATCTGTGGGCTTCTGCACAGCATATCACACTCTATTTCCTTCATCTCCTACAGTAAAAGCAAGTAACAGATACTTAAAAGTTCTTTACTCGAACCAGGGAGAAGAGCCAAGGCAGTAATATCTGCACCCCTGTAGGATTTTTGGTTCCTGCAAACGGAAGTCTTTGCAGAGACTTGAACACCAAATCCCAAGGGAGTGCAGAGGAACTGATGGGTGCCCTGAGTTACTGGATGCCCAGACCAGCAAGCCCAGGGGTCACGTACCTGCACCCCATACTCCCTTTGGGTGCAGCCTCCAAGCTGACAAACCCTGGCTCCAACTTGACTCCCCTGCACCCAAGGCAGGCACAGCCAAGAGATGTTTTGATGCTTGAGGAAAAGTGTCAATATAGTTTTTCTTATTTTGATTAGAGGTTGATTCTTTTTAAAACCTCATCAAAGGTAGGCTTGCTCCCAAGGGATTCCCAGTGCAAACTGCTCCTCCCACCTCAGCAAGGACCTGATCAGACTTGGCCAAACTGGGAGTCTTACCATATATGTGGGGTGAGACTGGGCTCTTGGTGGTGTTGAGAGGCATTGAATGCTGATCAACAACCACATGTGAAGTATCATTTCCTGCCGGGCACTGCCCAACAGACTAGGAGAGCGCCTGCATCTCTCACACTGTGATGCACCACCTGCACAGCTCAGCTAGTCACATATTGGTTTGCTGCTGCTGCTCTTCCTATAAGCAGGGGCTTATACGACAGCCTTTGAAATTCTCTTTTTTCTTTTCTTAGGAGCTAATTTTCAGTAAAGTACAGCAAAGTCTGGGCTTTTGTTAGTAACTAGCACCCCCTCCACAGGAATACAACTCTTATGGATCCAAACACTGACAAAATCCCAAAGTGTACATGTTGGTGAGGTCTCTCAGTATTTTACCTTTGCAGATATTGGATGTCTCTTGCTAACATTCTTCTCTTTTCCTTTTTTATCCTGTTGCCTGTAGCCAGAGAATCCAGCATGACAGAAGCATTCACAGAAACAACAGCTGAGTACATTTACGACGAACATGCTTTTTCCTGCAATAAGACCGACATCCAAGAATTTGGGAAAATTTTTTTGCCAATATTTTATATTGCAGTCTTTGCTCTTGGCCTCACAGGGAACATAATGGTGGTTTTTGCCATTGTGAAAGAAGGCAGTAAAAAAAGTATCACTGACATCTATCTCCTGAACTTGGCTATCTCGGACCTACTCTTTGTGATCTCCCTCCCCTTCTGGGCTTCCAACACGGTGCGTGGATGGACCCTCGGGACTGTTCCATGCACAGCTGTTTCCTCCCTGTATTACATTGGTTTCTTTGGGGGCATGTTCTTTATCACTGTTATCAGTATCGACAGATACTTGGCCATTGTCCGGGCAACATATTCTATGAAATCCCGAACAGCAAAACATGGCTGTCTTATAACCTGTGGAGTATGGACAATAGCTGTTTTAGTTTCAGTGCCACATTTTGTATTCTCCCAGCTGGTAGAAAGCGACTGCATTTCTGTCTTCCCCCAGAGGCTGGAGAACGTCTGGCCAGTGTTCTGCAATATGGAGCTGAACGCCATCGGCTTTGTCATCCCAGTCTGTATCATATGCTATTGCTACTGTGGGATCATCAAAACCCTGCTGTCCTGCAAAAATCAGAAAAAATCACGAGCCATAAAACTGATCTTGGTTGTGGTGGTCGTGTTTTTTCTGTTTTGGTCCCCCTACAATGTACTGATTTTTCTGGAGACATTAAAGCACTATGGTTTACTCACAAGTTGCAACCAAATTAAGTCACTGGACTACGCAATGCACCTGACCGAAACCATTGCATTCAGTCACTGTTGTCTCAACCCTCTTATTTATGCCTTTGCTGGGGAAAAATTCAGGAAATACCTTTATCGTGTCTGCTTAAAGTACTGTCCATTCCTGTGTTTCTGTGGCCCCTGCAGTCGCTACCAGGTCACCCATTCAGCTAGCTATGCAGAAAGCATCGTGAACAGCAACATAACCCTGAACACCAGCGACCAGGATGGCTCTGTCTTTGTCTAGAAGGCTCTGTGAAGAAGAAATGCATGTAAATGTGTCTTCTGCAGGGCTAGTCACCACTGAGAAATTGCCATGACTCATATGAAAAGACTTAAAGGTGCACTGAATTACTGACATGCCTCTTGTTAAGCATTAAATACCCTGAAACAGTATAGATTTTAAAAACAAAAGCAGTACAATATGTCAAGGCTAAAAATGGAATTGAATCAAGAGAGAGGACGAGAGAAAGTAGAAAAAAGGCAGTGTTCTGTGCCTAGAACAGGAGATGGAGAAGAATTTAAGGATAGGGAAGCTGTTTTAACAGTTTCGTCATCGAAACTTGAGCATGTGTTGGTCTATGCACATGTGATACAAATATACATAGACCTAAAGTAATTTTTAAGGGAAAGATCTCCTTAATGAATGACTGAATTAATGAACAGGTGATTGTTAGCAAAGTTACTGTATTTTTTTATAGTAAAGGGTTATAGTTTTGATGCTATATGTCCATATGCAAATGATTATTACTTGTGCTTTCGTACCTAATAAAAAGCTACTGTTAAAAAAAAAAAAAGTTATTTTTGAATATGCATTTAATGCCAACAACACCCTCAATGTTTATAGCATGCAATAATCAGAGCAAGAACCATCCTTAAGGATTTGGGACCGGACCTGGAGCTCATTCAATCTGGTAGGTATATCTCCTCATTTCCATGGGCTGTGGCCTGAGCCAAAGGCCAGAGTTTGGAGGATGCCTTCACTCAGCACAACCCCAGGCATTCTGCTGAGTGATGGGCTCCAGCACACTCTGGGGCAAAGGGAACTGGAGGTAATGGGCTTGGGTATCACAGCACTTGGTGCAAATATGGCACGATCGAGCTGTGAATTGCTTGCAGAGTGTGGCAAGTACATGTTTCACACCTGGGCTCTGCTTGCTCACACTTTATAAACACCAAATGCAGTTGTACCATCATAGACAACAGCTTTTTGGGAAAAAATAACCACTTGCCCATGCTGCTTACCACAACCTTCCTCAACCTTTGTGGCCTCCCTCACCACAGCTGATTTCCCCTGCAGGTGTACCCAGATTTAATGTGTCCTAGAGGACCCATTTACCAAGTGTACTCCACAGCCTAAAAATATCCTTTTTACTCCTGCAATGACAATAAATTTGGGGTGGAAAATGTCAGTTAATGAGAGTCCTTCCCCAAGGGCCTCCCTGGAAAGCTCCTGCCACCACCTGCTGTAAGAGCAAAGAAGATGTTGGCATTGTAGACTTAGAGGAGTTAGATGAATGGAAAAAGGGCTGTCACCATCTATGAAGCCAAGATCACCTTACAAGGAAAAAATCAAGGACCAATCTTACAAAATGAGTCCATGCCAGTGGGACCCTATTTCTATACACTGGTGGAACTGGCAATATGTCAAATCTGAAGAAACACTCTCACTTTCCATCTAACACAGATGTGTTGTTCTAGAGCATTAGTGGGAGGAGTAGGCCCTTTCTTTATGGACCTTAGTACCACTCAGTTTCTAAGAAATTTTCCATATGTAATAACTCCATAAATATTAAATATTCAAATTTTTTGCTACTGAACATTCAGTAAAATCTACAACATAATAACCCTTTCCATAAAATGTCTTGCATTAGGAGTAAATATGTTCTATATGCTCAGCTTTTAAAATTCCAGACTCCAGACTTATTGGCTAAGTTTAAGTGTAGCATGAGTATCACCTGAAATTAAATTACTTTTCAAAATTCAGTCTACCTAACAAAGTGAAATAAGAGAACTCCCTTTGTCCCCACCCGCAAGCAAGTGGTATTTTTAAGTAATGGTATTTTTACAATGTTTTTTTAAAGAAATGCTAAGATGTGCAGAAAGAAAGAGGAAGGTACTCTGAGACTCTGCACGTACGTCTGCACGAAATCAGCTTGGAGAGGGTGGATTGCCAGGACGAGCAATGCAGTCTCACTTGGTTTATTTAACTTTCCTTTTATTTTTTAGACAATGTTGAGTTACTGAGTGGGAAGAGTAAAAGGCACCTTTAAATATGCAAGCCCAGAGCTTTCTGCCAGTCCTCTAGGAAAGGAGAGTGTTTTCCTGCCTAGCTTCAGTAGGTTTCCAGGAATCCTACCTGTCTGCATCCCGGCACACGTGCCTTCCAAATACATCTCCCCTTGGCAGTCCAGACTTGATACTATCAGTAGGAAGTTGTTGGGGTTGTTCAGCCTGGAGAAGAGAAGGCTCTGGGATGGCATTATAGAGGCCTTCCAGTACCTGAAGGGGAACTACAGGAAAGCTGGGGAGGGGCTTTTTACAAGGACATGGAGTGATAGGACAAGTGGCAACAGTTTCAAACTGAAAGAGAGTAGATCTAAGTTAGACATCAGGGAGAAATTTACTGTGAGGGTGGTGAGACACTGGAAAAAGGTTGCTCAGGGAAGATGGGGATGCCCCATCCCTGGAAGTGTTCAAGTTGGATGGGGCTTTGAGCAACCTGATCTAATGGAGGGTGTCCCAGCCTATGCATTGGGGTTGCAACTAGATGATCGTTAAGGTCCATTCCAACCCAAACCATTCTGTGGTTTTATGAGTCAAACTGCCTGGGCCATCTGCAAGCTGCATTGTGTGAAAACGCATCTGCAAAAATCCTTCACTTACAAGTCAAAAACCCCTCTCGACAACCCACATTTTTGTCTTCATTGCTACACTGTGCAATGGAAAACATCAAGGGATTGTCAGCATAACATCATCAATTTTTATGCTACATATTTGCAAGTCATTATTTGGAATTTACTAATTACGTCCAAGGCATTATTGCTTGGTATTTCAGTATTTCTACGAAACAAAAAAACAAACCTTCAGTGGGGTTTTCCAGGCAATGGGCTCTGCAACAAGTAGCTATTTTATACATGTCGCCTCATAGCAGAAGTGGTAAATCTTTGAAAACCCACTGAGAATCAAAATCAACATTTTTGTTTTGTTTGCATTAGCAAGGAGTTTTGTTGTAGTTGTCCCTTAAAAAATTCCAGTTTCCATGAACCATACCAGTGCTCTAAGGGAAACCAGTCACAAACTACCAGAACTGGGTTCAGCTGCAGCAGAGACAGGCATTGCTGCTCTTTGCTGTACTGCACTGTGCTAGCAAGCATGGGGAGCTGCAGCCCTGAAGCTTCTGCCCACAACATGTCTCTGTGATTTGTGACTCTTACATTGTGTACTTGCCTGGGTATATGCTAATTTTATACATGAACTTCTGGAGGCACTCTTTGCATCATTTGAGCCTGACTTAAAGCCCACTGACGTATCTTTAAGTCCATCCATGGCATTTTCAGTTAATTGTAGCCGTTATTTAAAGATACTACCTCTCTTTCAAAACCTCTGGAGCTGGAAACGGGTGCTTGCCAACTGCCCAGCTAGTTTACAACATGCACTTTTCTATGCACAGCGCTAATGCTTCATATATCCTTAGAATGGATCAACACATCCCTGAGGACCAGCAACATCCAGTTCCTACCCATTACACATGACAAAATTAAACAGTCTCTCGTTATGGGATAAAACCTTTCAATCTGCCATAAACTGAGATTAGACTCTTGCTTACTTAACAAGTTATAATTACATATGAAAATGCACAAACACACACAAATGCACACTTGTTACATCTATCCATTGAATAGTATTTGGTTGTGCAAAAAGGTCAGGAAATATCTAGTTTTGGTGGGAGGATTGGGCTTTGGGGTTTTGAGGGGTGGTGAGCAGACTTTGCATCTTTTTCATCATGACTGACTTTTTCCTGTTTGACAATCAGACTGACACTTAACATAAATCTTCTCCCAGCTGGGTTACAGTTTGAGGAACTAATAAAACCTGAATCCAGGTTTTCTCAAGAGGTTTGTAGCTATACTTCATGTTGTACTTATAAATAGAATGAACAAGACACATATTTAGCCAAACTGCTTGCAATGAGATACATGGACGTCAGCATCTTTTTAAGCACCACTGCAAATCGCTCTCATTCAAATATCACGTCACAGTCCCAAGGTGATAGACCTTGTGTTTCTTCATTTTTAAGTTCAGCATGGCTGCTTTGAATGCTTTCCACTGACCTCCTGGGGTTTTTGACCTGTACAAAGACACTTTGAATTACAGCCAGTCAGAGTATCAGACTGAGCTGGGAAATCACTCAGTAAAAGCTGTAGTTTTCAACATGGAGGGCAGAAGGAGTCATTAGACACATATTTCCTTTGGATTTAGAATTTGCTGGGAGTGTATCTGAAGCCCTGGTTCGGGGTAGATGGAAGTTTTAAGGCTATATTTACAGAGAAACTAGTAATAAATGCACTGGTTATGGGTTAGGTTCAATCATTTCCATTTTGCCTCTCTCACTTTTGCGAGGTCCCTCACTAAAATCTCGTAGGTAGTACAAAGCCCTTGTCCCACCAGGACACTTGTTGCCAACGAAGGGGAAAGTCCTTTCCATACAAGTCACAAACATAGGAGAGTTTTCCAAATAAAAACTCAGCTATCAGCTTTATTCTTGTTGAATTCAAATTTTAGAAGTTGCAGTATCTCTGCTCGCTTGCAGCTCCCAGCTGGTAACATTTTTCTTCTGCACTTACTGCTCACGCATGGTGCTGGGCTTTGCCCAAGGCCATTTACATACCTCTTCCAAAATGGCCACATTTTAATAGTGAAAGTAATATTTTCTGCTTATGCTCTGGTTTATTCAGTCTATAAGACACCTGGAGCTCTAATGAAAACCTGTGACTTCCAGAGTCATTATTTTGAAATTCCAATCTGGTAACTGAAGCTAAAATTGAGAACAATTTATATCTATTATAGGATGGCTTCTGACACTTGTCATTAGAGATATATATACGTATACATATATATATATATATATATATACACACACAGAGAGATGAAGTTAGTAATTATTCTGCTGCCATTGTTAAGAAGAACTTCCTAATTTGCTTGGTAACTACTGTAAGAGTTTGGTTTTCAATTTATACACACCCAAACCTCAAGACTTGGGTTTTGTAGTGTCAGTATTAACACATTGGTTTTAACACAGAAAAAAAAAAACCACCAACTTCTGTATAATTTTGTTTGTTGCCCTAATATTCGATAGACAAATGTCAATGGTTTATATATTGTAGTTGTTATTCCTCTCCCTACAAAAATACTGTAAAATAACTTCCATTGGACATAAGGAAAATTGTTTGCTTTTGAAGAAGAGTTTGCATTTATCAAATTTCCTGCTGTGATCCTTTGATCAGCAGGAAGCAGCACATTAAATTTATATCACTGAAGGCAGAGGTTAGCGAGTGGGATAGAGAATGCAAGCAAGGACTCCGGTCACAGGTTTTTCACTGTTTCTATCCACTTACCAACTGCAGCTCTAAGTGGAGCAGCCTGTTTTCCACCACACACAGATTTTAAGTCTCTGATAAGCTATCTGCATTTGTCACTGCTCCATATTCACCTGCAGCCCAACAGTCCAGCTACACATAGATTTGTATGTCAGGATACGCAGGCAACTGAAAGAAGCTGCATTTCCCCCCACAAGAAGTTTGCATTTAGTCCACAAATGCTACATTTGCCACATTAAAACCAGCAGCACTGTGACACAAAGAAATGGCAGCACAGTTTGCAATGGCAATGATTTGCAGGGCACATTAGACGACGGGGACTAAGCTGATGAGGCAGAACAGTTGATGGCTCCAGGCATCTGCTGACAAAACAGTTCCCTCTAGTGCCAGACACGCGCTGCTATTTCTGCATGTAATTTCCTATGCACTTTACCAGCACAGCTCCTTACATTTAAGAAATGCTTGAAACCTTCTGCTGCAGCTTAATGTTATTATTTTTTTTTCTGGGGTCCAACCCAGTAGGAGTAAATTAATGGTGTCAGTAAGAGGCACCTGGAGCATACACCACCTTTGACCACAGCCCGTTGCGCTGGGCAAATGCTGAGCAACATAGACCTCAACTTGGCCATAGCAGGAGCACATGGAAACAGGGAACATTTCTCACTGGAGGACTCTCAAGCCATAGTGCTAATGGCCTAAAACCGCTCAGAGATGGGAAACTGGGTGAATATGCAGAGGAATGGCTTTTTCAGCACTTCCTAGGGACATCTTGCTAGACCTGGTGCAGGTGAAGGACCATCACCAACACATTTTCTTTGCCCTGGAGGAAGGTGTCTGAGGAGGGTCAAATCTGGGTTTGTTTTGTATATGGCCGTATCAGAGCTGGTCATTTGACCAGGTCATAACCCCCAAGTAGCTTCAGAACCCCTCTCCAGCAACTCTTTGCTTTAATACAGCATCTCTCCCCCTTGAGTTCCTATCTTAGGAAATATGTATCCTTGAAGTGCTGTCAGCTGATTTTTCTAAGGGAGCTCTCATTTGACTCATTAAGGCTTACCATCACTTGGTCTCTTCTTCAGTTCCTTTGTCTTGTCCCCATCACTGGTCCCTGCTCTTGGGATCCCCGTGGTAGCTCAGGTTTCAAGAGGCTACTGTGCAAGGGAAGGACCAAATACAAGCTACTATCAAGACAACACTCAATGCACAGGCCAGAGTCTACAGATCAAGTCAGATTCAGAAAAGGCAGCTGTAAGGCAGTGGCATACAACTTTTTACAGAAGGATAACGGCACCTGGAGCCACGTATTTCCAGTATCACCATAACCTCTCACTATCCCTGTAATCACTCATGCTCATGCAGAACCCTCTGCCTTAATATCACTCCATCATTTCCTCTGCCCACCTTTAGTGTCAATGCTTTCTTTACATTTTCACCAGAGGGTGGCATTATTGAACTCTTATCAGACTTGAAAGTCATACGTGGCAAGTCACTACCGAACAAGTACAGAGTGGGAAAAATACATTTATGAAAAGGAAAAATTAGCCTGTAGATCCCATCACTGGATATTAAAATTAACTACAAGGGGTTTCACAAAACACATCAGAATATCTTGTGAATCACAAAGACCAGAGATGTTGCAGTGAAAACCTTTTATTGCTGCTATCGGTTTTATTTCAGTGCCCTGAGTGGTTCCCCCTGCTACTAAAAGTGAACGGAATATTACACAGGTTGTCTGTACAGCTTGTCTAAAGAGGACTTGCAGTGAAACAGCTGTTACCTTGTGATGGCTGAGAGCCTGGGTCTCAGCAATCATGGAGAGAGAATTAGCAATTAAGAAGAGCAAGTATCGGTTCTTTCTCAGTCTTGATCCTCTGCAAATACTTTGGCAATTTAATAAGCTTTTGAAGACTACCAACAACTACAGTGGTGTTTGAGACTTGGAGGAACTACCACAAAGCAAACAGAAACCAAGGCCTTTATGCAAAAATGCTATCATTGTTCTGTGTCTAAACTCATTGCAATAAACATCAAACAAATTGGCCTGAGGACACAGCTGCTATTCACTCCAGCCTCATCCTTTTGTTTGCCTCGAAGAGACCAGCCTTTAACAGGCACATCAGAGTGATGGGGGTATGGCCGGGAAACTTAAAAAAGAAAATTTGTATCTCAGGTATCAACCACTCCTTAGAGTGGAAACAGTCCAAATTTGTTATCTTCCTGTAGAAGCGCAAAACAAAGTAAGCTCCTCACAGTGTTATTTCACATTTAAGAAGGATACAACTCCTAGTTCTTGCATTAGTGATTTTGTTTAAAGTAAAATTCAGCATAGAAAATGACTGTTGCTGTCATGTTTGAGGTTTGAAGTTTCAGTTCTTTTTTAATGAGTTCTGCCTATAGTAGCTTTGCAAGCACAGCATGTGGAAAGAAAGCAAATTAGGCTGAGGAAAATGGTGTCCAATACCATTCACAGAATTGCTAGTGGACACAAACAGCAGAATGGATAGGACTGATCACTGAAAGAAAAAAATGTGGGGACCTGTAATTTAGCAGTGGTGTGCAAAGAAAACATGTGTTGGGTTTAAATCTTTTGTTTGTCAGTGCAAGCAGCTGTCTTAGCCAAAGGGAATTTGTACGTTTAATATATTGAGTTAAATTATGGGTGAATCATCTGGGACAACAGTGTAGACAGTAGTTATCTCTAAAACTAGGACATTAATTCACTTCCCTTTTTTAGTTCTCTATCAGATTGCTGCAGTTTTACTCATGCATAGGAAATTTGGAATAAATGAAAAATTATGAGGAAGAGAACTGCACACTGAATAGGCAGCACAAACACTGCTATGGAGCAAAGATTGGAACTACAGGTGTGCAGACTGCAAACTACACAAGGCCTGACCACACAAGAAGGGGCTGGAAGCCTGATGGCGTGGACAGTTTGTTGATGTCCATCTGTGACTTTGGCTGCCTGGATCCTGCGCTGATCCATGCAATCAGTCAAAATACTGATCTTTGCAATAGTTGGCTATCTTTGATTGCCATCACCTGCCTCTCTCCTGAGGCACTCTCTTCTGAATGAGAACTTCTTTAATAAGCACTTCAGAATTATCACGGCCGACACTGATATCAGGGGGAACAGATGGTGCAGTGGTATACCAGTGATATTTCACAGCCTAGCTAGCAAGTTAAATAAATGTCCTTCCTTCCTCCAGTCCTTCCTCGGGCAAGGCTCTTACCCATCCTGTAAAATGGCAAGTTAATGATAAGACTTTCCATAAAAGGTGGGAGAGGCTGAAATAATCTGTTGGCAAGAAGCAAAGTTTGCATGGTTTAGGTTGTTCTGCTTTTTGCTGTTATTAAGTTCCCTTCTTCTGGTTTTAATGTGCCCCCTCCTCCCCATCGCACATAAAAGTTTAATCTCCTCCCTAATCATGTTTGGTCCACTTTTCCACATTTATGATTTATTTCGTCAGTGCCACATACCTAATACCATCTAGTAAAGAGGTAAGACTTATTCTTCTCCCCTTCCCCTGCCAACCTGTTAGTTTTACAGCGACATCCTCCAGAACTCATCCCTTCCTCCCTCCCTCTTAACCTTGCAGTCTCCTACCATCCCCCTTTTGTTAGTTGCTGCCAGGTTCTTCTTCTCCAAGGAGGAGCTGAAAAAAGCCACACTGTCGTGTTAGAAAGGGACTTCAGAGGTCTCCCACTATGGACTGCAGTTATACTTAGTTTCTTTCACTCTTCTTTCTTTTCGAGCCATTGAAGGACCTTCGTTCACACCACCTTTCATCCATTTTCTGCATTGCCTCATTTGCTCAGGGATGTCTTTTTGTGTGTGTTCTCTGCAGTTTTCCTTGCAGGCTCTCCCAGGGACTCATTTCATTGGTAGGCCATCAGAAGGTTTTCCAGGGTTCATTTTTATCCTCTTGATCTGCGTGAACTACCAAACTTTTTTTTAGCTTCACTTTCTGGAGCTCATCTATACAAAGTTTTCATTGTCTGTAGCCACAGCCATTCTTCTCTTTTTGTGCCAGAACATTCCTCTTTCTGCTTTTACTTAAACTATCCTTACAAAGACAGACCAGAGCAGATAAGAAAGCTGCTTAAGAAGCATTCACTACTTAAAAGTCTTTCTTCCAAGGAAGGGCTGAGCTAAAGGTGATAGATCCTTTCTTCAGGCCAGTGTCATATGAATCAACCTAAAGTGGCATCTATAAGGCTGCAGACTTGGTGCTGGGTAAGATTACAATTGAAAGATCAAAGGTGTATTTCAGATGTGGGATGTGTGCTAAGGACAGGTCAACAGACCTCAAAAGGTTAATGGTGATAGGAAATCATTGCTTAACCAAGAAGAGTTTTTACAGGGTAGCAGAGAGATTGTACCTGGATTCTATTCTATTCACTGCTTCATCTGGAAATCAAGAAAAATCACCACTGATGACATTCAAAAGAGACACCTAATTTGATGGAGTAAAAAGTAATGAGTGGGACATGATAGGTATACAAACGCACAGTGGTTTATTGAGGCAAAAGTACTACAGCAAAAACTAAGAAAGAACAATGTCTACAGAGCAAGAGGTGTTGCTTTTTTCCTGGAAAGAAGGTGCTGAAAGAAAGATTTTATGTCACTGTTATTGTGACTGAAGAGCTGAACTTATGCCCCTGGTGCAACAACACATCAAACAACAGATTAATGAGGCCCTTATATGGACAAAAGAATAGCAACAGGAACAGCTTCTAGTTCTTGTGAACAGAGCTGATGAAACTGGTACCAGTGTTGACTGCCCATCTGATGTTCACATCTTTAAAGGATGGCTAGTAAACTGAGGATGTACATGGTCTGCAGAGCAATAACCTGCACTGTAAGAACACCTCCCACTGACACATTTAAAAGTCTCCACAGATGCAGCTTGTGAAAGATGATGGAGAAGCTACTTCCCATACCAATGTTTTATTCTGGTGAAACATGAAACCAGTAGCCTCTTGTGCTGTCTTCACATCATGCATTTCTGAAGAAACACTTCAGTCAAATGTAAGTTATTGGGCAAAGTAACAATGTCAGAGGAATATAGGATAACAGCAAATAGCATAACTGAAAGAAAGCCATACCTGTGTCTGGAATAATACAGTTAATCTACCTAGAAGACAAATAACTTCTCCTGGACTGAGATCTATGATTCCTCCTACCCTCCCAACCACCTCCTGTAGCTTTCTTGTTTCTGTTTCACATTGTGACTCTTCAGTTTCTCCTGCTAACAAAGGAGCAGCGTCTCCTTTTGAGAAATGGCTTTTACTTCTGCTTGGCTGGCCTGTTCTGGGACACAGAGGAAAGCAGCACTTGCCAGCTGCTAGCACAGCTGTTCTGCAGGCAGGGCTCAAAACCATCCCATTTTACTACTGCATGTCCTCTGTGCTCTCTTCTCCCTTCCCAAGAGCCTCAAAAGACAGATAGGACCCCCCCCAGACTCTCAGGAGAAATTCATAGAAGCTGCTGAGCTTCCTGCTGTGACAAGAACTCTGGTAAACCTCCGTACCCTCTGCCCTGACATCACACACACGTGCACATCCTACTGCTTATTTTATTTATTCTGACCACTCTTACCATTTGTGCATGGTCAGTGGTAGGAGGTATATATTAAACCCACTAAGGGAGACATCAAGCAAAAAGTTAGCCTGAATTGACATGCCTTCAGCTCTTTTCTTAGCAAGATAAGTAGGAGTTAGGAAAATCAAACAGCGATGAATAAAAGGAGCCTTCCCTACACTAAATCTATACAGCCCTTTTCTTGTACAACCACCTATCGTAACTTGCAAAATTAGTTATCTGGCAGAGAGGGACTAGAAACACACCTCCCACACACCTACCAAGTGCCTTCCTCCTCTCTGCTCACTACAGATGAGCCTTTGATTATTTTTTTCCTGAGATTAAGATGCATTTTACAAGCCACAAGAAAGAACAACAGAACATTTCTGTTGAATAAGAGCTGCTTAGTGACATCCAGTTTTAATGATTATTGGGTAAGTTGAAGCTGCTTTAAGGAAGGAGTCAGGCTCTCAGTGGAAATGTTGCATTTCCTTAAGCATTTAAGATGTGCCTTATTTCATTTCTGAGTTTAAGGGAACATCTCTGATGAGCATCGAGGAGAGAAGCACTTGCGATATGATCTGTAAGGAAGTAAGAAGTTTCCGTTAAGAGACACAGCTACCTAGTGACATCTGCTTTTTGCAGCAGCTGGATATCACTGTATAGGCAGCACCTCCATGACAGAGCTACCTGGTGAGAAGCAAGTGATCCTGCATCCTCAGAGCAAGGAGCTTCATCACATCTGAGAAGAAAGGAGGAGAAAAGGTAAAATTCACAAAACGCAGTTGCTGAAACTGAAAGTTGTCTATTACGTGTATGACTGTAATGCTTTTCCACTTACCTTTTTTTGCTCAGGTAATTTTTAAAGCAGTTTTAAGAGCTCTTGCATGATCAAAAGTGGGCGCGTTATGTGAGTTTAAATAAAAGTTATTATGCTGAATCTGGATAAGATTTAGGTATGTCCAGGTGCAGTTGTTGCAAAGCTGTCATCTCTAGACCATCAGTGTCAAACAGTTTTGTCCCTGTGACTTGTAAATCAGATTAAATTCCTCTCTGTGTATAAGGGAACAGAACTGTAGGCTGGAGAGTTGCCATATGTGGGACAGCGCAGAGGTCAGGTTAATGACAGTCAACATTCATTGTTATGTAGCAGCAACCTACAGTGCAAATAAAGCAGTGATATTCACTCTTCTCCTGCTTCCCATTCATAAAAATAAAGACTGAAGGGAAGGACATAACTCAGGCTTAGAAAAATTCTGGTACATTAGGCTAAAAAGATGACACTCTCTGTGATGTGAATAGCACACACAGTAATACCTCAGCTATATATTTGCACTGTGTCCAAGTTACTTACTTCAAAGTAGAATCATTTAAAACTCTGTCTCTGCCTACTAGAAAAGAGCGTACAGAAGAAAATTACAAATTCCTGTTATTCATATAGCCCCTGAAGGCAGCACTCCGTGAAAACATTGTCAGCTTTCAGTAAGTGTAATTGCTTTGGAAGGAAGAGTCAGATGCATTTTAATTACTGTCCTCTTACAGTGATGTTTGGCTGATTGGAAAGGTAGATGAAATCCTGAACTGCTGTAAGCAGTGGCTTTACTTTTTACTTTATTCCGCACAGGATTCATCCCTCTCTGATTTGGTATCTGTAGTCAGTATCTTTTATTCTTTATTTATTTGCTTTTCTCTCCACTGTTTCAACAGTGCTCTGTGTGCTAGACATCCAAGTTGCACTGTGTTGCAAGGATTAAGTAAATGCATCCCATAATGATTAAATAGTATTTGAGAACCTCTAGTGAGACCTGTGCTGGAACTGCAAATTAATAAATGCTAGTGATTTGGGCTTGCGGAGTAAACACACGGTCTTCACATGTCACTGACATTTTGATATTCTTTCCTTCTCAGGAACTGGGGGAAAAACATGAGCTCTTCAAGTACAGAGTCCTTTGAAGGTGAACTCTCAACCTATTACGAGTATTATGATAATTATAACGATATTCCAAAACCATGCAGTAAGGAAAATGTCAGGAGGTTTGCAGCTTCCTTCCTACCTGCTCTGTATACCCTTGTTTTCCTGGTCGGGCTCACGGGGAACATTCTGGTCATTGTGGTCCTCTTCAAATACAAGAGGCTGAAGAGCATGACTGATGTGTACCTGCTAAACCTTGCCATCTCAGATTTGCTCTTTGTTTTATCCTTGCCCTTCTGGTCTTATTTCACAGTAGACGAATGGGTTTTTGGAACACCTTTGTGTAAAATCATTTCATGGATCTACCTGGTTGGATTCTACAGCGGGATATTTTTTATTATGCTTATGAGCATAGACAGATACTTGGCAATTGTTCGTGCAGTTTTTTCCTTGAGAGCAAGGACTGCTTTCCACGGCGTGATTACTAGCCTTGTTGTATGGCTGGTAGCTCTTTCAGCATCAGTTCCAGAACTTATATTTAGAGAATCTTTTAATGAACATAATCATACTACCTGCAAGCCGAGATATCCAAACAATTTCACAACATGGAAACTTTTTTCCACTTTGGAAATCAATGTTTTAGGGCTCCTGATCCCTTTAGTAGTTATGACATTTTGCTACTCCATGATCATTAAAACATTAGTTCATTGCAGAAACGAGAAAAAGAATAAGGCTGTGAAGATGATCTTTGCTGTCATGATTGTGTTTTTCTTCTTCTGGACCCCTTACAACATTACTATTTTCTTACAACTGCTGGAAATGAAAGGAGTCATTAGAGACTGTCAAGTGAGCAGGAATCTGGACTATGCTCTCCAGGTAACGGAAATCCTTGGCCTTTTTCACTGTTGCCTCAATCCAGTCATCTACTTCTTCATGGGCGAAAAATTTAAGAAGTACCTGAAGATGCTCTTTAAGAACTGGCCATTACCTGGACATATTTGCAAGTGGTGTGGAGTTCACATCACTCACCCGACTGAATCTACCAGTTCATTCCACACACAATCTACGGGGGATCAAGATGCTCTGTAATGTTTTTCAGACCAACCACTGAACTCACCAGCAAGCAAGCTGACAAAAGCAGGAACTTTTGAAAGCTAAGCAAATGTACACCCATTTAACAATAAGCTAGTGCCAGAAAATTACTTACTTCAGCTTTGATTTCTGCCTCTAGATTTTTTCTGATTATGATGACAGAAGGTGTCCTAGATGTGAGACATTTATGGAGACAGACATGCAAGTGTCACTTGCTGCGATTACAAATCACTGCTTAGATGTAACAGCAGCCTCAGCTCTCTGCAAAACTCTGTGCCGTGCTGTTGTTTTTCCACCAGCATCAACACACAGCTTGGCCTGTATGGAGTGGCAGGGGAGAGACAGCTACTTGTCATCAGCATGTGCAGGTGGAAAATACATTCATTTATTCAAAAAGGATGGTTATTACCGTATTTTTTTATTCTACTGCTGATTGGTGTAGGACTTGCTCGTTCTTACACTCAGCAAGCTATGAACAGTACCTGCTACTGTTTAGTGTTTTATCTCAGGGAAAGGACACACTCCTCTGTCATTAAGGACACAAAATATATTCTTTATGTGCACAGAGACACAAAGCAAATGCATTACATTGTATTATAGACACGTTTTCTCTCAGGTATCCAAGTTGCCTATGTGTAGTTGTATATATAGGTATTTTGAATTGCTTTATCAGTGTAATTCAGGATAGCAATTTGGTATTTTAATTAACATAGAAAATGTTTTAAATATTTTTTGAATAAAAATGTTTGAATACATTTGAAGTATCTTGGTTAAAAGTATATATTTTAAAGTAAATGTTCTTTGTTCCAAAAGTGCTTAAACCCAATATTCAATTTTCATTCACTGGAGACATATCTGGTAAAACAAAAGGCAGTTAAAAAAAAAAAAAAGTTGTGCAGAAATGGTCTGACATAACTTAGAAACCACACAAAGAATCATGGCATTTGATAACAGCAAAAAGCGAAGAGTGTGATACCCTGATAGCTGTTCACAGACATACATTACATTATTCAGAGATGTGGAACAGGAAACTCGCACACCAATGTTTAGAGTGTGGCAGAAAAAGAATTTTTAAAGAGGCAACAATCACTAATGTGGTAGCAGATAAAGTAAGAGTTGAAAAATATGTATTGGAAGATATTTCTGGTATGTCTTCTTGCTGGCCAACAACCATTCCGTAGGAAGACTTCTACTTTTCCTAGGCTGTCAATAACAAAGTGCCTGCTCAGCATTCAGGTGTGGCTGCAAAGAGCAGACAAGACATTAAAATGTATCAGATAAGGGCTGGAGAAGAAATGTAAAGATATTGTAGTGTCATTGTTCTCATCACCCTAAATAAGAAACCTAAGTGGAAGCTCACCTCCATGTGACCTCTCTTGCGATACAAGACTGAAAAAAAAAAAAAGCAGCACACTTAAATGCTCATACATACACATATCCATCATGATTAATTTTGGAAATGCATTACCATTAGCAGTTCGCTGAGGCTGATACGCAAGGATCTGCGTTAATGCAGATGAGAATAGCTGTGGAAAACAGTACTCACAGTAAGAAAAAGTGTTGAAAATATAAGAAAAAACCCCATTAATTCTTACTACTCAAAACCTTACACGGCACTGAGTAAATTAGTTGTGAAAAACTGCTGCAAGAGGCGGGTTAAACCATCCATTACCTATTTTAAAAAAGCGAAAGAAAGGCAAATTGCAAGTGTCAGGTGCTTCAAAGTCTCAAAGATGTCACTGAACCCAATAACATGTCACTCCCAAGTCAGTGTGGCACACTGTTCTCACAGACTTGATACTGATGGCACGGGCACTGCAAACTGCTGAGCCATTCATCAGTCAAGAGCACAAACAAACCTGGAAGCCAGACAGCACACCATGGTTATTTTTGCCTTCGCCCTACTCTGTGATCCCTCTAGTCAGAAAGAATAAACAGGTCCTTTTGAGAAATCTTTCTTTCCAGGCCTGTGCTGGCCTGGCAAAAATGATGGTCAGTGAGCAAAAAGCAAGCCAAAGGCTCTTGACAAAAATGAGATACAAGAGGTCTGGGGCTAAAAGCAGTGTTGAGGAACAGCACTGAGACAGCCAGCAGCTCACAGGCTGGTCCAGCTCTGGGCATGCACTGTGTGGCATGGGAGGACACCCAATCTGCTCTTGTGTGGAATTAATAAGATGCACCCAGCAGCCAGGTAGCATTGCCTTAAATGGAGCTAGTGTAAAATCCCTTTTCCACACAAAACTCAAAGGTGCTTCGTACCACTGCTTGACTTTGTGCCTCACAGCCTGTGCACATGTACCTTTCTTGGGGACAGGGGGTGCCTGGTGCAGCCAGAGCCCCCCTTGGGTTAGCATTGTCCTTATTTTTCTGCTCAAATAACCTCTGCCCATCCTCTCAGCTCACAGCTAGTCCGTGTGTGAACTGGATGAGCAACTGAGCTGAAAGTTGTCCTCTGAGCAGGTTTGCTGAATTGGGTGCAAGGGGGACCTCGCCTTTAAGTGACAGGCTCAGGAATCCAGGTCCTGGGGCTAGAGCCCACCAAACATGGGTGGTTCCATCCTCTCTGTCACCTCCTCCATGCACTGAGCTACAGTGGATAATGCCGCTCCTCTTCTGAGAGAGGGCTTTGAAATCTGCTGTTGAGAAAGGATGAGATAATGGTATTAATACAGACAAAAACATAGCAGGGATTTCCAAAATGTCAGTTGACCAAAGGCGTCATTCTAGCTGAACAAGAGTTTCCAAGCAATGAATGATGATATGTACAGACCTAATGAACCATGAAAGAGAATGGATAGACATTCAAGTGATGCAAAACTGACTCATTCATAAACCCACGTTTTTACATCAGGGTTCCTTGGAAGGCCAACCTGCATCCTCTCTTCAGTTACACTAAGCCACCATAGAAAGGTAGACAAGGGTAAAAATCAGCTTAATTCTATTAAATATAAGTAGTGATGAAAAGGTAAGTAATGATGAAAAGGTAAAACCAAGTTGGTTGGTTTGCCCACCACAGTCACTCACTAAATATACAGCTAAATTACACGCTTACATTTACTCCAGAAGACAGCTTCATCCCTTTTGACTGTGCAGAAGAAGCATCATGGTCAGCTGCCTCCTCCCAGTCTGCTTCTCTCAGTCTATGAGAGACAGGTCTGGAAAGAAAGCAAGGAATTGCTATTGCCTTCCTACACTTGTACTGCTTGTCACTGTCCCAGAAGCAGCTCTCCACACCTGGTCTGAAGAAGAGGGGAATTCAACAGGCTTCTCTACTGTGCTTCTCTGTTACCTGGACACTTCCAATCTAGAACTGCCAGCAGAGTTCGACACTCACATCTTTCCTTCCAGGAGCTGTTAATGGTTTCCAATTTTATCCAACGTCTCTCTCAAGACAGCCAGAGGCCAACCTCATCAGCTCCCATCTCATATAAAAATATATCTATTTGACTTGATTTACAGTTAGAAATCAAGAGCCATTTAGTAATGTCAATCAATATTATCATTAAAAAGGTGCCTAAGACAATGCCTACAGAGCTCAACAGGACTTCGCTACTCCAGGCATGAAAGATGTGTTTAAGTAGGAGACTGGAAATGAATCGTCAACTAAGTGTGGTGAGATTTCTATCATTTGCATAACTGGTAAGACCATTCAAAGGTGATGTAGCACTGGTCATATCTGCAGTCATCTTACAATGATGAAAGCAATTATATATGCAGGTGCCACTGACAGTCATGGAGAAACCACTCCTGATAGAGCAGACACTATTAACGAGGAGACACCAAGCTGGATGCTTCCAGAATAATTTTCATTTTTACATTCAGCAGCAATATCCATCAGAAAAATCAACAAAATGCCATTTTATAGGACAGTCATTGAGTCAAAGACACCTCACAGAAATGAGGCTGAAAAGTGGAAAAGCCCTTTGTCTGTACCAGACCAGCAGAATCCTCTGGATGGAGCAC
The DNA here is from genome assembly GCF_020740795.1 of Apus apus. NCBI lineage: Eukaryota > Metazoa > Chordata > Aves > Apodiformes > Apodidae > Apus > Apus apus. The sequence goes on from NC_067283.1 coordinate 47,264,035, forward strand.
TGGCATGACTGACTAGTGCTGCTGTTCTCTTTCCCTTGGCAGGACATATCCCGCCACATGTCCCTCACATGCTTAGCTCAAAAGAAGACTGCTCACAAACCATGCTCAGGCTTTTGTCTTAGTTTATTTCTGATCCTCCTTTGAACTCTTTTCTTCTCCATCACTGGCCACTTGACTTTATTGTGAATCAGCTGCTGTCTGTAGCTAGGGGAGCTGAGGCACAGAGCAGGAGTTCAGACATTCTGAGCACAAGGCATATTTCTGACAGAATCTCAGGGCCCTCCCTAGCTCTCCTTGGGGAGGATTCTCAGTTCAGCTTAGTGAGGGGGCTCCAGGGAAGAGCTGCCCACACTCTGCCCTTTCTGTTAGACCAGTTTGAGATGGCCCAGCCAGGAAAGTCCCCGTCTGGATTCAGGTTTTGCGAGGACCACCACAGGTGAATGTGAACGGTATCTGGAGGTAAGTGGATGAAAACAACCAGCTAATGCCATGTTCCAATAAAAGATGTTCTTCAGTGGTGCAGATAACAGAGTGTGTTATATGTCTTAAAACACCAGAGAACAAGGATTCCTGTTTGCAGGTGTCTGAAATTCAGAGAAAAAAGTTCATCCTCCATATAAACGCAGTCCAAATAAATAATCAGTGCATCACTCCTTTAGTTTTTGTGTTTTGTTTGGGGTTTTTTTTAATTATTATTTCAAATCATACTGGAAAGGCTGAAGTTTCTCTGAGTCTTAGTTTCTTGTTTCAGAGCAACAGCATGCATTCAGCATATGTAGCTTGGTGCCTGCACCCTGCAAGCTTTTTATGATTTCAGGTGTTGCAAGAAAAACCTACTAAGAAGCTAAAAATTGTTTAAGATTCCAAGAAGAGGTTTGTTTCCTTGCTTCTGCTTTTAGTGACTATTGCAAACAATCAAGAATCTAATCTACAAGAATCTCATCTGTTTCCACAGATATGAAACCCTTACAAAAGGCACCCTCAGTACTGTTACCAACATGTAAGACAACAAAGACTGAATGAAGATTGACATTACCAGATCTATTTTTCTGTTCAAAAGAAGCCAGCAGCATTTGATCAGTATTTTTGGAGAAGCTCCAAGCAGACAAATTCAGGAAGACACTTCTGTACCTGGGGCAGTGATTGGAACAACGGGTGGGCATCTCTGCATGAAAAGCTTATTTGTCTCTTTTGCACTCCTTAAAGTATCTCTGCAGAAGTACTGTGGTTTGGGGAAGCAGACTGAAGCGAGGGTCCCTCCCTCACTTTTCACCTGTCACCATCACACAAAAATGGAACGAGCGGTTCCAGGTAGTAGTAACACAAAAGTATCTTACTCAACATGAAGGAAGACCACAACAGATATCTGTACTTGCTTATAATTGGTAAACTGAAACTTGACCACAAGTAAGACCATGACCGCAGACTGAGCGACTTGCAATTTCTGCTACCAAAATATGTGGTAAAAGGTGTAAAAAGCATGTGCAGAAGAAATACAAGGATGGCCTGTCCTGTTGCTTATGTCTGTGTTGCTCATTCATAAGCACTAGGAAAGGAAAAAAAATTAGTCTGGTTGATTGCAAGGAGCAACAGCGTTGTCTGTCGGCCCTACAGAGAAACAGTACCAAGAAGTTACAAAGCACAGGTCTGCCCTTGCTATAAAAAGCCTTGTTTATGCTTTCTAGATGAGTGAAACACACAGCATGAGGTGTCACACAAAAGCCTGCAACACTACAGAGCAGAGGCTGAAGAGTTAACAAAGGAAAGAAAAAGGAAGCTTGGATTTAGGCTGTTAAATCTTCTTGGTTCTGCTTCACCAACTCATCCTTACATAATACAGGTCAGTGCTCGCTTCCTTTCCTCAGAAAGATGAGGGAACCCCCGAAATCCCCCATGGTGAGGCTGGCTTCCATCTGCTTTGGGCTTTTTTGTATGAATGTGTATGCCAAAACCTCCTCTCCCGCAGACACATGGAGCTGAGAGTGAATCCATTCACTTCCCCACCAGCTTAAGCTCCCATTCTCTGAATGCAACAGTCACTCAGGTAGGACGTCTGTCTACTGACTAGGCTGGCAGTACATTTTGCATTTTAAGAGGCAGTTTCATAAAAATCTGAACATGGAGGATGGATTTTTGGTGACAGCTGTATTGGCTAGCGATCAACATCTTTTGACCTGAATCTATTGTCTCCATTTTGTTTCAGCTTCAGATTAAAACTATTTTAGAGTAAATGTGGTCTATTTTTCAACATAATTGAAGTAAAATATTTCATTGTTTCTGCTCTGAGTTCTTATTAAACTTTTATTATCACAGGGTAAATAATTTCAAAAGTCCTCATGTAACCAAAAGAACTCATGGATTTGTCTTTAACACGTTTTTTGTTAAGAACAGAATAAATCTACCATATTGCTTCATCAGTAGCTTGATCCACACACCCATAGGAATGTGCAAGAATTAAGAAAAAAGCATTAGAAGCAAAATTCTAGTAAAGTAATAAATTTTACTGCAGAACACTACCAGACAGAAAATGGGAGTTTTGTTGTGGGGTTTTTTTTTAAATCTGCTGACTTTGTTCATGAGAATTGACCTAGGAAACGAACGTTTGATGCTTCTGTACTGTGAAAAACTACAGTGTTTTACAGATCAAATAAAAATGTGACTATTTGAATAAAATTTAAGTGATCAGACCTCAAATCAGCATTTATGAAAGGTCAACTCTTAAGTGATAATCTTTTAACAAATTGTGTCAGGGACTGAAAAAGCAAGGTGAGCACTAGATATCCAAGATTCTGCAGAAGTTTTCTTCGTGTGTTTTTGTTGAGTTTTTGTTTTGGTTTTATTCCAGGACTGCTTTTGTACAGGTGCAGGGTAATTGCTAATTGTGTAATAAATAGAAAAAAAAAAGCTGACCTTTTCCGTAAGGTAATTTACAATTAAAAACCCAGTCATTATATGACAGGACTGAATATGGCCTGGAGTATCAGAAGGGCACATGCCTAATTCATGAACTATCATGGCAACATAAAATACTGGGTATACCCCTCAAGGTTCCTGGAAAAAATGTGAAAACAGCTCTAGAGATGTCAACTGCTTGTACAGAAATAGCTGCAGAGAAGCTGATACTCCCTAACAACAGAGGAAACAGTTAGCAAGTATCATTGCTTATTTTAGTGACACCACTTAACAAAATCTGCCATGTTTTCTAGACCTGGGGCCACAAGATCCTAGCAAGTTACTGCTTTGGCAAAAGCAAAACACAAAAAAAAAATAAAATCAAAATCAGTGAGATCCTTCACAGCAAAAGCCATGCCTGCCTGATCAGTGAACAGCCCAAGCCAGACATGTCTACTCCAACAAGGGCAGTGTCTGAGGACCAGCTAAGCATGACCCACCAGCCAGATGTGCCCTTAGCACAAAAAGGAGCTTCTCTGTGACAAAACTGCAGAGAGTCCCACACAGGCAGACAGAGGGGCATGGAGTAGAAGGCAACCAGCCTCGGCCATGTTCATGCAGACAATGCTTGTGTTTAGGAAAAAAACTCATGTTTAATTACCTGCATCTTACTAGATGGCTTCCACTGTCTGTACTGGCTTTCTTATTGCATTGGGCCTGACTTAAACCAGGTAGGAGTAGCCCAAGCATGTCCATCACTACCTATTGACCAGAGTTGATATGCCTAAAAGAAACTGTAGCACCATTATAGAATCATAGAATAGAATCACAGAATGATTAAGGTTGGAAGAGACCTTCAAGATCATCGAGTCCAACTGTAATCCAACTACCACAACCACTAAAGTATATCCTGAAGCACTAGATGTAAATGCTTCTTGAACACCTCCAGGGATGGCGACTCTACCACCTCCCTAGGCAGCCTGTTCCAATGCCTTATCCTTTACTTCTTTCTGAAAACAAAACTAGTATTCACTGCTAGATTTCTTGCTTTGTGTCACAACATCAAGAACCATGCATACTCTTTTACTCACAGCCCCAAAAAATTAATCTCCTTCTGCAGAAGATGAAAACAACTTCACAGTGTATTATTCTTTAAAAAGCCTTTGGTTTTGGGCAATTTCTTCCTAGCATTTCTCAGTCAATAGGTGATTTTTGTCCTGAATCAGGAAGGTTAGCAGACAAAGCCCATACCCTTTTAGACTTGCTTGCCTCAATTGCTTCACATTTTGACATTTATAATCAGCAGGGGGTTTCACCAATTTGCATGAACACACTAAAACAGACAGGAGGAAAAAATAAGGACTTCACAAGAACAGGAACATTCTTTCCACTCAAACCAGCATCACATTTTTGCATCAAAAGGCACGCAGCCTGACACAAAGTCCCCAAATCAAAACACATTACAAAGCACAAACCAAAATTGTTAAAAGAGAGCTGATGCTTTTAAATTGCTGTACACCCATTTGAATCACAGAGTTCAAGGGGGTTTTTTGCAAACTGAGTCATGGTGAGTGAGCAGTTGAATCAGCAGTCAAAGCCGAGTCTCTTTTACTGAAAAGACTTTTAAAAGCACTGACATTCCAGCTCAATTTAATAAGTAAAGATTTCACCTTAAAGTTTCAGGTGCTGAAACTCAGAAAGAGATCATCAGATATGCTTGCCTTCAAAAGAAGATACAGGGTTAAACAGACCTTAGTCAAACTCGGTACCATTATTCTTATTTGAAAAAATGCACTTTTATTAGATAAGAAAAAGAAAACAAACAAAACAAATAATATGAGATGACCTCTGTGTACTTTTTAAGCCCTCAGCCTCTGAGACAAAAGCACTCTCATGTGCTGCGCTAACTGGGCAGGTCCTTGACAAACTCATTCACAGACAGAGAAGGGACTACGGGAATCCCTGGAATGTTCTTTCACCCACCTTGCAGGACAAGTAAAAAAGCATGGTTGTATTTCTAAAGAAGGTACCTTCTCACCAGAAACCACAGTGCAACCAAACCAGGCATCATCCAGACTTACTGTTCTGTGAACAACCGAACGTGTGATGTTGTATCAAGGACAGTCAGAAAAAGCAGTTTCTATCTTAAATTGCAAGAGTAAAATGGAAGACAAGACAGTGGTGAGCAGCTGGGGAACCAATTCCAGCAGGGCTATAGGTATTCACAACCATGTGGAAGGCACCAAAAGTCAAATTTTCTTTCCCCTCTCCACTGCCAACCTGCTTGGGTTTGAAAAAAGAAAAATATTTAAAAACCCACAACCCACTATTTACGTGACATATTATTATACCTTCCACTCTGTCTTCACAAGGCTTCTCATCCAGAACATGTTTTGCATCACCAAATATTCTTGTTTGCTTGTATCTCCAGAGTGCTTAAACATTCCCTGTTTCAGCACTGTTCCTGTAGGTACAGTACGAAGCAGAAACAAACCTCATGCAACTCAAGTATGCTAATTCTGCTATCTCATTTCAGTATCTTTGCACAGACTGGGGTTTTCAGAATTTTTTTAAAAAGTGCCTTTTGGGCAATTTCAGCATAACTCTTGCTAGCACCTTCCGTCTAGCACCTTCTGTCCAGGTTTTCTGTATTTCCTAGGGATGTAATTCTCCACCTATACTCAGCAGTGGTCAGGCCTCACCTTGAGTACTGCATGTAGTTCTGGGCCCCTCACTTCAAGAAAGATACTGAGGTGCTGGAGCAGGTCCAGAAGAGAGCAACAAGTCTGGTGAATGGACTAGAAGGAAAGTCTTGTAGGGATAAGCTGAGGGAGCTGGGTTTGTTTAGCCTGGACAAGAGGCTTATCACTCTCTTCAACTACCTGACAGGAGGGTGTAGTCAGGTGGAGGGCAGGCTGTTCTCCCAGACAACTAGTGACAGGACGAGAGGGCACAGCCTGAAGCTGCTCCAGGGGAGGTTTAGCTTGGATATGAGGAAGTACTTCCTCACGGAGAGGGTGATCAGACATTGGAATGGACTTCCCAAGGAAGTGGTGGAGACACCATCCCTGGATGTGTTCAAGGAAAGGCTGGATGTGGCACTTAGTGCCATAGTCTAGCCAATGTGGTGGTGTTAGATCATAGGCTGGACTTGATGATCTCAGAGGTCTTTCCCAGCCTCAATAATTCTGTGATTCTATTTCCTAGGACAGGCGATCAAGCTTAATTTTGGGGTGGTGGTGGGGTGTGGTGTGTCCGTCTTCTTCATTAAGAGGAGTCTAAAATTTAGCTAATACTGAAACACCAATAGTCTTTACATCAGATAGTTAAAATTAGAAAGGATCCTTAGAAGCTGTGAGTTCTCTTTAACACTTCTGAAGCCTTTGAGTCAAACCAAAAAGACCTAGGAAGTGAGACTTGAAAAAGTATATCTATATACAAAAAAAAAAAAAAGCAGCAATTTTCTTTTATCTCAACATGAGCTAGGTGGACTCAGTGCTCTAAATAGTCATGTCTGCAGGTGTCTATGTTTGGTTTTAGTCAAAAGACGCAAATTGTTTTAACTTCAGCTTTTGAAATAGATACTACTCTGGATCAAAGGACAGAGAGCAACACAGGAATGCACTGTAGCAGAAGTCACTGCTTTGACAAAATGTTTGCAGGAAATCATGCTAACCTCTCACAACTACAGCACCAGGTTCTCAGGTTCTTCAGGGCACCAGATCTACCTATTCATGACTAGTACAAACCACATCCTAAAACTGAGGGGGGGGGGAAGTCATAAAATTTGAAAGAAGATATGTAGAGTGTGTGCAGGATCCAGACTCGTCTCTCAGAGCCTAAAGTCTTCTGGGAAGTCTTGCAGAGTGTTTCAACATCCAGAAATAAAATTGAGGCATGGTGGATGCAGACAAGGAAGGAATGCAAATTTTCCTCTGTGCCACTTCTTTCCTATCCCATATGGGCCTGCTGTGAAAACAGCAACTAACATTTTCAGTTAGCAGAAGAAAGTAGAGTCTAAAGCTCAGCAACAGACATGGCATGAGGAAGGTTAAAAAGTGTTTATTTTCCTCCTTCTCCTCAACATTTCTACTTATGTTTCAGATGGCCCTTTCACCCATAGCTCAGGAAAACATCCAGATCCTGCAGCCACCATACACAAAACTCATTCATCACCTTCTCCCAAGGCCAGTGCTTTGGGGAGCGCTATTGCAGAAGGTCACCAGCAGGGGAGACTTAAACTAGAGATCCATAAAGACTCTTCATTTTTGTGCACCTGACCAAGATCTGTGGGACTTGTGAAAAGAAAATTCTGAATGGTATTTGGAAGAAAGGAGAAAGGCATAAGCAAGCTGGAAACAAAGACACTTTTGTCCAGATTGCAAACTAGCAAGGTGGAAGGGGTGGAGATCAACACTGCGTCAGACAACCAAAGACACACTGAAGAAAATATCTGGAGTTTCTCTACACATAAGATGTCCCTAGCATAAGAGGAAAAACGTGCAAGACTTCAGTAAAAATGAAATAGGAAACAGGTAAGAATAATTTCTTACCTATAGCATTAGAGGGATGAGCCACAATTGTCAGGCATTTCTCCACATTATGCTTATATCTGCGTTCTGGCCCATAACCACAGGCAACACTGAAAAGGCTCTTCGTATAAAAGCACTAAGTTAAAAAAAAAAAATAGTGTATAAACTTAAAAGGACTAAAGAAACCTAACGGAAAAATCCCTTCAGACCATAGATACTGGCTGCATCTTCCTAATGGATTTGCACCAGTATTCAACAGATCCACCCTACTTAATTATTAAGTCAATTTCTGTTGGACTTTCAAACCCAATTCCCATTTCCATTAGGGAGGCTTGGGTTTTTTCCTCCTAGTCTACAAAAAAAATATAAAAATTAAAAGGCTAATTTACAGTCATGCAGCTGTGAGCACGTTACCAAAGTGCAAGACAGTGATCTTATCACAATGCTTGCACAGAGCCTGCTATGAGTGCTCGCTGGGGAGCTTCATTAGCAAGGCTGTGCTGCCATTCTAACACTACAGAGTTAGAAGTGCAACCTTCCTAAGACCCTGACCTTGGAGTCCTGCCTATACTTGGCTCCTGAGGGAGTGGTGTATATGCTAAAGTGCAAACCAGAAATTCTTCAATACATTGCTGACTCCTTGGCCACAAGGAGTCACAAAACCATATATCCTACTGAAAGGGGATTGCATCATCAAGGGCCTGAAAAGAGCACTGGGCCTGCAAAACCTCTTGTAGGTTACACACACCTTCCAAACTTCTCCCAGAGCTAGGGACTCTGGTTTACTACTGTCATCTTTGATAACACAACAAGCAACAGAAAATACCTTCTGAAAATAGATTTTTAAACATACATGTTTTATTTAGCAAAAGCAAGACAAAATCTCCATGACATCTTTTACAACATTTTTCCACTCAGCACTTTGCATCAAGATCATCAGTTTTGCCTTCTCATTGAAGGAGAACCACTAAAGCAGACCTTTTTCTTCTGTAGCTTCCAATTCCCTTTGTCACACAATGTTCCAGCCAGGACCACAGGGCTGGCTACCACTCTTTTAAGCCCTGGCCTGCAAGACAGGTTTCTTGCAACTCAGTATTTTTTTTTTTTTTAAAAGCTGCTGCAACAACTGGAGCAGATAATTCAGGGCCTCGTCACCCTTTCATATTCTTGTTGACTTTTCTCTATTTCACTCTGCACCTCTTAAAACTTCTATAAATGCAGTGGTTCAAGAAGATAAGAGAGGGCACAAAACCATTTCAGAGCACAACGACGTACTTCATGTTGGCTGTGAACAGTGCAACTTATAGCTGGCATACATTCAGCAACAGAAGCACTCCCCTAAAGAATTGCAAAGACCACACCTACCTTCCAGATGGGACCAGCACAAAATCTCCACTTGTCCTTACAGACTGATTCTGACTAAATGCCAGGTTTGCACTGGTCTGCCACAAGCAGAGAACACTGTGCCTGTTATTCAGCTGCTGTGCCAGCAAATCACTTACAAACTCCCCAGGACACGCAGGAGAGAGAGCATTTGAGGAGCCACAATATTCTTTCTTGCCATACCCTCAGGAAGCAGCTGGGTCCACCAGACAGGCCATTCCATGGAGCTTCAGTGTCTGGAACAGATGACACAGCTGCACTGCAGATACTAAGCAGGGGTCTGACAATGATTTCCCATCAGGCCTCTCAAAACCAAACTGAAGCCTGTCCACAGTGAGCCAGTTAACTTCTCATAGCCACGCCTCTGCTTTTAGCCTTCAGTTAAAAGGTTCATTCTGACTTCATTTCCACCCCTGGACATGAATGATAGAACCGCATTTGAGGAAGGTTAAAATAACCAACATGCTTGAGACTGCAAAGGAGCAAATGCCAAGCTGTCTCATTTTGTATCATGCCCTCAGTCCCAGAAAGACTGTTTGCCAAGGCTAGGAAACAGCCATGTAAGCAACAGTGGTGGTGTGGTCACAGTGACCCAGTATGGAATGTGGGCAGAACACCCTTCTGCAGCACCTACCAACACATCCTTGGGTAAATCAGCAAGTGGCAACAGGCTCTTCCTGGCAGTGCTGTACTCCAAAGGCCCCTTGTCCCTTCTGCATACTCAAATAAATACTGCACTGCTTGGCAGTTTCTAGCAGTGTTGTCAGGTAGGTAGACCAGGAGTAGGACTCAGGGGCCCAGCTTTCAGTTCTGTTCTGTAGACAAGAAATCACTTCACTGAAAGCTGTAAATAAGCAGGTGTGTTAATGAAGCTATCTAGAGCCCATCTTGAAAAACTTTAAGCCTATTATTTCTATGTTTTCTTCTCAGTCATTCTAACCAGATGCACGTTTGTAATCTTCGATGCAAAGACTTTCTCCTTGTAATATTATCCAGTTACAGCAAAAAGAGAAGTCTCATGGATTACACTACATTTTCACAAGTACAATTTAAAATGAAATTAAGTTAGAATCATAGAATCATAGAATCCTAGGGACTGGAAAGGACCTCGAAAGATCATCTAGGCCAACCCCCCTGCCAGAGCAGGGTCACCTAGAGTACATCACACAGGAAGGCGTCCAGGCGGGTTTTGAATGTCTCCAGAGAAGGAGACTCCACAACCTCTCTGGGCAGCCTGTTCCAGTGCTCTGTCACTCTCACAGTAAAAAAAATTCTGATATTCACCTTAAACCTCCTATGCTCCAATTTGTATCCATTACTCCTTGTCCTATCACTGGTCATCACTGAAAAGTTAGAACAAGAGCCAGGAGTTCCACTCCTCTCACAGCACCTACTGCCAGAAAAATACTCCTGGTTGTTAAGGCACCGAACTGTTGTAGGAATAATACCTAAAGAGTACTGTCATTCTGCATACTTCAAGCCACAAAAGCCACAACCGGTATGAAACTAATTCTGTTCCATTCCTTACTTTCAAGGTCTGGCTCCAAGGTAATTAGTACTTCATAATGAACTGCTTGCAGAGCATGTTGCAGGGTCTGCATAGGGATGGTGCCAAGAAAAACACAAATCTGTAGTCAAGGCAGACCACATGAAGTGTGTGAGGTACTCAAAACATAGTCCCCAGCCATTAGACTTTGCATTTCAGGTGAGAATTTAGGAGTAGAAGCTTTCTGGCTTGGGTGAACCGCATGTGTCTGGTTTGCAAGCTCATCAAACACACAGCAGAGATGTCGATACTCAGGGGAGTAGAGCTCATTCTCACTCTCCTCAGGTGACAGTAATAGTCCTTATCAGCTGAGAAGAAATGTTTTTGCAGTGACCATATCACAAAAGGGTGGCACCCTGGGGGTCCACACAGCCCGTTACAACTACTTTGTTTTGCTTTACTTTGCACATACCTTCATAACACAGAAAACAAATGAGACACCAAGAAGAACAACTCCTTGTCCGTAGAGGCTTCATAACCTCATTTCTCCCTTAATACTGTAGCTGCTCAGAACTATTCCTCATCCCCTTTTTCCTTCCCAAACAAACACAGGAAGGATTTAATCTTTCAAGAACCATTTTAATTATGTCAGACAAAAATCAAAGGAAGAATGGAGTATTTTCAGAATCTGTGATTTCCATCATATTAATCTTTTGTTGTCTAAATCTCAACAAGGATTTTGCATGATTGACATTAAACGCATAAGAATTAAAAAGAAAATTGTCAGTTGTAGAAAATCAGCTTTACTGACAGAGATTATGCATCTTTGAGAATATCAGGCACTTACAAAAATGATCAGTTTACTAGGACAAAACAGAAGATGTGAATTAATGACTAAAAGAGAATTAAAATTCTTTAACTTAAAGCCTTCCTTTAACTTAAGGCCTATGAAAAACAGGTACTCCCAGTCACTTAGAGAAGAGGGGGAAAAAAAAAAAGCAGAGGAAAAAGAAGGGTCAATTAAAAGGCAACATGTTTAATTTTAAGACTATATTCTCCAGCCAGGTTAATCAGAGGCTATGTTCCAAGTAAAATAGCCTAAATTTTGTGTGTGTCCTTGGACTTATCAATTTACTTGAAGTCTTCAGAGATAGCAGAAGGGAAGCAGTAAATTTGCCTTCCAAGGGGGGGCAGGTGCAGACTACAAAGTCCCTCCATGTTACTGCTGTTTGGATCAGCTTGCATTCGAGTGCTCTCATCTACAGTTCTCACTGCTCCCATGAGAAGCCAACTGAAATTTTTCCAGGGTTGCTTTCATGGAGGTGAAAAAAATGAGGTCTGCTTAACATTGGCAGTGAGCCCCTTCACACTACTGATACTAAGCAGTCCACATGAGTAAACAGCAAGCTAGTGGGGCTGTACACCCCATTTCTAGGCTCCTCTTCAGTTGCAAAACGTGGTAAAAAAAGAAACCTGTAAGAGGGCTCCTGTAATGTAGGCAGCCTACAAGGACTACACTTGTATTAGACTGATGTAAATGTTACCTTCCAGTTGAGTTCAATTTCACAGTCCAAGGCAAATGCTCAAGCTACAGCTTTTATTTTTTAAGAAAATTTCAGTATTTAACTCTGGTAGATTTTTTTTTTTTAAAGAGTCTTTGAAGAATTATAAAAGTTGCCTCGGCTAAATAACTTACTGATTGAGTCTTTAAAAAAGGGAAGTATGGTTTGAAGGAAAGGGAAGCAAAGTGGGGAAAGATAAGGAAAATACTCAAATCTTTATAGATGGTTCAGCCATATGTTTCTAAGAAAGAGCTGGAGGGCAGAATTTTTATGATGTACAGTTGCATTGATATTAGGTTTGTCTACAAATTCTATTTCACATGCTTGGGTGCTGCAAGGAGAATGCTCCAGCTCCAACACTGTTACGTTGTTTGGCTCCGATGAAACAAGTATATTCCTTGGAACAAAAAGGGTCAATTGAGGACCACGGGCTGGCCAGTAGCGACCAAGATTAAAGCCATTGATCCAAATTTGCCCCTGTTAAGAGAGAAAGAAAAAATAATGACATTTTAATATTTTGACAGAGATCAAATGATGCATAGCACTTATTCATCACGCTTCAAGCATAACACTCTTCACACAGTAACTGAATTTCCTCCATCCTTCAGTTTGATAGAACACAAGGACAGAAAATCTGTTCAAGAAAAGGCTAATGACAGTCCAAATAATCTAAACTGCCCAATGAGTAAAAGGTATTAATATTTAAAATGAAGTGTTCAAATACTGCCATCATTACAAATATGACAATACTTAGGAAAAGAGAATTGCAGGTTCCTGGCACTGAATTTTTGTACCAAGTTTTAGAACAAAGCAAACCTGAAAATTATATTTGCTTGAAGCTGATTGTTAAAAGGAGAAAATTCACAAAAGAAAAAAAGCAGATCCTAATACTGTTGTGGGTGTCTGTCCAAGTGTAAGGCTACATTATCCTGGTAGTCCCTTCCTGTTGCACGGTTTCATGAAAAAGACAGAGCTTCTCTAGACACATAAAATTCAGATGTCTACTATATTTTTAACAGCTTAGTCAACAAAAGAACTTGTAAAAACACACTGCAAGAGTACTGCATTTTGTTGTAGTTATCTACAACCATTAAAATACTTGGTGGCCTGCTAGCATTAATTCAAGTTAAAGGAAATTGTGGTTAACTTGGTATACAAACTCTACATTACTTTTTATAGTAGAGGTGGCCAGAACAGAACTGCTAGTTCAAAATACTCTTCTAAAATTATAAATACCTTGGAGCTCAAAAGATAAGACAAAAGTGGGCAACAGGCCAAACCAGTCCTTTCTACATCAGAAAACAGAACCACTCAAGTGACACAAATGCAAACTTTTCCTAAATTGTTCATAATTTGAGGAGTCTTCTACTGAGTTGAGCTGAATCTTGGTTCACTCAACAAGACATAAGGGAGGATATACAGTTGATTTAGACAAGCAATTTGCTTTTACTCCTCCTAAGTGTCTTTTCACCACATGTCAGATGAGTTCAGTGGACACAAAAAGGGATGGGAACAAGTAAGTGCATCTGTGTTTGCCATCTTTGGCCTTCGGTAATCAGAATACAGAGGAAAAACTAACTCGCAGCATTGATGTACGCTGATAAAAATAACAAAATAGTCTGAATCAGTGGAAAGTAAAGACTTTTACTGCACTTGTGGTGATTTCTAAAATTCTCTGAGTTGAAATCAGAATAATACATTTAAAAAATTTACAGAAGCACAATTGTAATAAAGTGAATATTGGTTTCAAGCTGTTTGAGGTATTTGTCTAGTGTTCTCTTTTCCAAGTATTTATGAAAACAAATCTTACGAAACTCACAAAAGAAATTTTATAAAGAGTTGGTACATTTGCAAATGCAGGTGAGCTATTTTAGCTGTGTATCCACTTCCGTGGTATAAGATCCTATCTTGCACAGTACTGCCGAGGTGTTAATAAATTTTGAGCTCAAACTTCGTCTCTTTTTTGTTTTAAACCAAGTTTATCTTACTTTGTGGCTTGTTTTTGCTACATTAAAAGAGAAGAGTTGTTTATTCAAGCTCACTACTCTGCTTCTGTGGTAGTTTTAGAAGAAAATCTGGCATTAACACAATCTTCCCCACCCCACAAAATTAATTAGTGAGTGTAGCCACCAGACAGTAGCCTTCCTAATAGAGAGAATGACTGTAAGCCTGGAGGAAGTAGGAGTTCACTGTAGTAATCATCTGCATTAGAGTTCTAGTGCAGGAGGTATGATCAGACTGGTCTCCATTTCTGATATTAACCAGTTACTGGTTGCAACTCATTTTTCCAGTAAAGCTACGAACTTAATTTCTCAATTCCAAACTGTCCTTATTAAAATTGCCATTTCTAAAGACTGCACACTCAGGCATTTGGATGCTCTAAACCAGCAAATCATGATACTATATGTACTACCAATAAATATGCCCTAGAAAAAAATACAGTCTTCAGTAACAAGATGTCCTTCAGCAGGGTCAGCAACTACAACACACAATTCCACAGAAATAAGGAACAGTCCTGACTCTAAATTCTTTTTTCTCTTGAAGAAAAAGACCAATAAATGTCACCAGGCATTCAGGGGCTTGTATCCTTAAGGGCATTGTGCTTCCTCAAGCAAGGGGTGAGGAAGTTTTATTAACAGCAAAGGGTTTAAAAACCACTGAGGGCAAGTGAGCCACAACATAGGTCATGATGGTTAATGCTGCACCCTTCTTCCAGGCTGTCCAACACACCATATTCCTTAACTTAACATGCAAAGGGAGGATCATTGCTAGAACTGTATGGTAAAAACACTTTGAGTGTTGTTTCCATGGCTTTCCAACTGCTCAGATAGGTTTTAACCCCTGTTAAAAGTCTCTCTTCAAATTTGTTGTCAGCAATTTATACAGTGACACACAAAGAATACAGGCCCAGATCCAGTGGGGCCTGAGTAAAATTTAAACCCTTACAGCCCTCTGCCTTAAAGGCATTTGCTCCTTGGTAAAGTTATCTGCAAGTCCCAGTTTCCACAGCCAATATCACCTCAATCTTATTAGTCCTAGGTATCTTATTTAAAACTTCGATCACATCCATATAAAGCTTGAGGAGTTATTTTTATGGCCCTAGTTACAGGCAGCTTGATTGCTTTAGAAAGTATACAAAGTGAGTAAAATAGAGGTTTCTATGTTCAAGAGGAAATTATTCCCACCAATACATGAGAATTCTTGGACTAATTTGCCATTTCAAAGACAAGTTTACCAATAGGCAGGTATGGTCATCCTGCCTCCTGAACAAGATTTATAGCTCATGGGGTCACAGAATTTACTGCAGAAGTCTCAAGATTCTAGTTTCTGTACCATTTTAAAATTTTATTTAGCCATTGCGTAAGATATGCACATATATATATATATAGGAACAGGGACTAAGTCAGACTTCCTCATCCAAGCTGAGTGACAGCAACACCAAGTGCCTGCAATGAGTCATGGTCTTCTGCATATTGGGAAGTGCTTTATGCACTACAATACTGTAGACACCACCAGCAACTCCTTCTCCTACTCTGTTTTAATAGCAGTAAATTGTTTCAGAAAGGCTTAATTTTGCTACCTAACGCTATGACAGGCACTCCCCTGACTGACTGAGGCCTCCAAGACGAGTGGTCCTTCAGTGCAAACATTCTGCTCTCTGTACTTCCCACCAGCTAGTTGAGCTGGTCCTTACCTTTCCTGTGTGATGGCTGTTTCACACATGGCAAGGTGAAAACACACTCTTTTCCTGCTTTAGCTATGCTCCAGCCCTATGAGAAGTTCCTACTGACAGAGATCTGCCCACAAGCTTCTCATGGCAATGCTCTCTGATCCATTCAGTCCAGTTACAGGTAGCCTCCAGAAGACAAGCAGTAACATTTTCCTTGAATTGGATCCACATCTACAGGCACACCACCAGCAGCTGTGTCCAACACATTCTCTGCTTTGTAACAGGATATATATAGTTCTCACATAACATTGCAAGTATGTTCTTAGTTCAATCTTAGGTCAATCAGTATGACCAGGAAAGTGTCCTGTAGCATCTCACTTCCTCCAGAATAAAAAATTGTTTCATTGCATGGCATGTATTTACTCCCTCTCTCCAAAAAGCTGCTTTTGTTCCATAACTCAAGAAAAAAACAAACAAACAAAAAAACCGAAACAAAAACCCCAGAGCAAACATGCAAAAAAACCCAACACAGCTAAATGCAGCATTTCTAAATAGCCTGACAGTTCGGCCTTCTAACTGTTGAAAAAAATACATTTTAGGGTGGGTTTTTTTGTGATGCTCCACTTTCTAGACCAATACCATATATCTTTTGAATATGTTTCCCTTCTCTTAATAATTTATCTCCAAGATTTACTTTAAGCAAGGAATCCATTTCCTAGTCATTTAAATATATTTGAGATACCCCACCACTACAGCCAACTTCTATTAATCAGAGAGAGATGGACTTTGATCATCCATAGAAGTTTTAGTAGCTTTCTGAGTGGACTTCAAGTTTGTACAGCAAAAAGTTGTACCTTCGTCCAGCCAGGAAACTTAACATAGGTGTCTTGAGGCAAGTCTGGAATCCCTCCAGGAACTGAAAGTCTACCAGTGTAAAAAGTAGGTGCTTCATAACCCCGTAGATTGCCAAAAGATCTCCATGTTCGGTCAAGGTAGCCATTAAGGTCACGGTTCACTGCTCCATCTATGTCTAGAGGATACATTTCCCATTCAACAAGTACATCTTCATCAAGAGTTAAATTTGAAACTAGACCCTAGGAGGAGGGGAAGAAAACACACCAAAACGTAACATAGTTAGCTTCATGTTATTGAAGTCATTTGGCTGCAACTATAAATCAGTTAGAAATAAAAACTGAATCAAAGTTCTGGCAACAGCTGCCAATCTGTATATGAACCCAAGCAACTGGTCTTCACCAAGTTATAAGCTTTGCTTAAAAATAAAGTTTCATTTATTCTCTTGAAAGATCTGTTCCTCTTCAAACTTTTGCACTTTCAACCATGTCCAAGGTTTTTTTTCAAACATTTTCCCCCTAACAGTGAAAATGTCTGTTTTCTTTTAAAATGAAAATTATTCCAAAACATGGGGCTTATTAAAAAGAAAAAAAAAAAGCATTAAATATCTTAAGTTTGAGATACCATCAAGAGATTTGGTAACACTGAGTCACTAACACAAGACACAACAGCAGAGAAAGCAGTATTTTACTTCCCATGAATCTTCTACAGCTAACTTACAGTATCCAAAAATCAAGGCACATGCTTTTTGACCTGATTCAGTGAAATACTTTAAGCTTACAGTCTGCTGCAAGCCCACAGAGTCCTGTTTCATTTCTATGGAACCATTTGTGCTGCACACCAGCATCCTCACACGATTAATGCAAAAGCAAGGTCCTGTCATGATTTAAGAAGAGTGAAAGGAACATTAGGTTACCCCTGCACACGCCCTCGTTGTATTATAATAATAGTTTTTAAAGTTGCGCTTCAGTGCAATGCAAGGGGCTAATTTTAAACAAAAGCTGCTACTTCCATGTAATCGCTTGAGTAGACCCTGCATAGAAGCTGTTTTTCAGTGCAACTTCAGTTCTGCTGCAAACACCAGATGTCAAACAGGAACAGACAAAACCACATTTTCTATGGCCTTGGAGAGCTGAGATTATGTTGTGTGTCTGTTCTAGTGTCTAAAAAGCATTGCACTGACTCCACAAGCCTCATCATCAGTACAAGCACTTACTAGTTTTCTCTTTCTTTACCTAGATGCCCACTTGACAGAACAGGAACTTACTTTTCTTATATCCAAATATCAGCAGAGTTAAGTGGCAAAAAACTTTTCTATACAACCTAGACTTTACCTTGTTTAGCAATCAACTGGAGCAATGCAACACAACTTCAGCCCAGACTTTCTAATATGCCTCCCCCTAAGCCCATCTTTAGGCACTATGAATGGTATGATCTTCCAAATGAGATTTGATCTGCATAAGAATGCATATTCAACAGTGTAGATATGGACATAAATTTTCCAAGTAAAACAATTATATAGAACGTAGCAAGCATGAGAAAAAAAATATAGAAAAAACACAAACCACACTCTTCATGTCCTTCAACAACAAGATTTCGATTAGCAGGATGTTTTAAAACCAAAACTCTTTTAAGATTCCTTCCCAAAAGCTAGATGCCTAGTCCCATTTCAAGCTCAGAAAAGCGACAAAAACCCAGCCAAACAAAACCCAGAAAAGCTACCCCATTTGCTTAAAAATGCAAGGCTTCACAAAGAAGGAATCTCTTCCCCTAAAGTTATTTTTGAAAGCACAAAATACCTAAAACTTGCAAGTCTCTTTCCAGGCTATGTTTTATGATTGAGCCCATGCAGGAGTAGGAGCTGTGACCTTTTGGGGGACCCATCCTGAAGCAGAGGACTGCACTCCATGGAAAGGACCCATGCTGGAGCAGTCCTTGAAGACCTGCAACTCATGGGAAGGACCTATATTGGAGAAGTTCATTAAGGACTGCAATCCTGTGGGCTGGATGCCACCCTGGAGCAGGGAAGAGTGTGAAGAAGGAGTGGCTGAGATGAAGTTTTATCAACTGACCACATCCTCCATTCCCCATCCCTCTGGCACCTCTCAGGGGAAGAAGCAAGAAGAGTCAGGAGTGAAGTTGAGCCCAGGAGGAAGGGAAGGGTGGGGGAGGGAAGTGTTTTAAGATTTGTTCTTATTTCTCATTCTCCTCATCTGTTTAGCTGACAATAAATTAAATTAATTCCCCCAAGTCTGTATTGGCCATGATAGTAATTGCTGCATGATGTCCCTGTCCTTTTCTCAACCCAAGAGCTTTTAATCATATTTTCTCCCTGTCCTGTTGATGGAGGAGTGACAGAGCAACTCAGTGAGCACCTGGTAGCCAGCCAAGGTCAACCCACCAGAGTCACTCATGTTGGGAGGTGACAGTCCCGAAGTGTAGCATAGACCCAGAAGCATGTGGAAGCTTTCTGATTATTACCTCTAACACCTGATCAGTCCAAACCTGAACTGGCAATTGTCCAAATATGAACTGGAAATTTTGCATGGTAAAATGCTAGGGAGACAGTCTTTCCTAGACACACTGAAAATACTGCAAGGGTTCGCTCCTGACAAATGGGACATGAAAAGAGATATAAAAGCAGTTATATTCACACACACAAAAATACAGTCCCAGGATTCACAAACCCTGCGGTACAGCTAAGGTCTAGACTGATTCCCAACCCATTTTTGGGGTTTATCCAAACAGCTCTGCACATTTTAAAACATTACCTACAGGCTCAACTCAACCTAAAAGTCTTGTGGGCAACAGTTTGGCTGGCAATGTAAGAGAACCAACAAAAAATTTAAATCGTCTGTCAGTTTTCAATTTCACTTTGAGTTTGGTGACTGGAAAAACTCAAATGAAAACTAGTGAGTAATTATATTTTGAGGTAAAGTTACAGCTGTGTAATGCTGATCCTTTTTATTTTTCTAACCCATTTTCTTTTTAACCTGTGGAAAAGAAAAGACATCCCCAATCCAACAACTTACATTGATTTTACTTACCTTAAAGTCATTATTGTATCTACCAAAGTTGATACGCCCCATATTTTCTACCAAGATGTCCAGATTTGCTCCAGCCTTCCCAGTTATATTTATTGTAAGTGATTTGTCCCTTTCAAGGACACCTTGAGGAACCTATATGAATTACACCAAGAGGAAGGAAATAATAACCACTGAAAACCAGCAAAACTGTTTTCTATTCATCTTGCATTAAGCAAGGGGACAAAGGAAACAAGTAAAAAAAAAATTCCTTTCCTCTTGCATGGGAGACAAACACACACAAAAAGCTGCAATGTCAATATTCACATTTCAGTACATCAATTGGATGTGCTACTAGGCAGCATTTGTCTAACTTACATCATCTCTTTCCTTAGATTAATCCAACTAACTCAACTAACTCAATCACCATGTTAGAACCCTAGTTGTTTTTATGCACACAATTCACAAAAAGCAAGTTCTCAAATTTAGTCTTATGACTGAAAAAATTTTGGCAATTTCAGTGATTAAAAGGCGCTTCATCTTCCAATTAAGATCACATCAATATTTAGCTTTATTTATTCCCATTCCCACAACATAAAGAAAAAAGAGCTTGACCTGGGCATAAAGGTGATGAGAGTCAGCACAGGCCAAAGAATAATAGAAAAAAATAGGTTGTGAAAGTCTGTAATTTGATATTAATTATTAAGCAGGAAGAAAACCCTGTTTAAGGGAAGAAAGGCAAAGTTCAAAACCCATACAATAACCTTTTTTTTGTTAACTTGTGGTCAGAAGCCAGTTTCACAAGATAAGACTGGCTCAGGCTTCTACTTCCCTCCACCCTCAAAGGAAAAAAAAAAGAGAAGAACAAAAAGAAAAAAAATCTATGGAAACACTAAAAAAGCCACCAAGCATATAATCATTAATGTATTTAATGAACATGCAAGTAAACCATCATTCTAGGTTTGTATTTTTTCCATTGAAGTAATGAATTTGTATCAACATTCAAGTATCTTGAAATTTGAAACAATGACATTTTCCTTATAAATAATAGATTGACATTTTCTGAAATATCAATACGAACATTTAGTATGAGTCAACTGTATACTTCCTTCATCTAATTAAATTAGATTATCTACTAAAGTTGGTTTGGTAAACTGGAGAAATGAGGGGAAAAAAAGCAGAGAGACAGACTGTATCCATGTTTTTTGTGAAGGCCCCTCCCAGCAGAAGTGAATTTCAGCTAACAATGTTTACCCCATCTACGGAGACATAGGCACGATCGTGGACTCCATTTGAAGGTGATGACAGTTGTGTTGGCTCCGTATAGTTTTTTTGAAGAGTAGTTCTGTACAGCACAAATCCAAAATACTAAAAAAAGGAAAAAAACCAAACACACAACCCTACAGATTATTGAACCAAGTAATCCTGTAGCTTCAGTTCAGGTCATGAATTAGAAATATACCACATCTCTGCCTATGTGCTTGGACTGAAATGTTAACTTTCATTCACTTCAGATAGCATCTACCACAGATACTAGCTTCAGATTAGAGTTTACTTTGACCTTTAAGTAATGGGTGTAAATTCCACAGAGATTCCATTTTAAAATGTTTCATCAGAACATTTACATAACTTTAAAAGAAAAGGGTCTTAGCTATGAAAGTATTTTCTCAATAAAAACAAAGCAGTTAATGATTGACAGTAAAATTTCTTCATTAAAATCAATTAAAAGATAGCTGGAAAATCACTTCATAATCAAGTTTATATAACAAACTAGGACATGCACTTATCACCCAGTGCCCATAAGCTGACATATTCATCAAGTTGATATTATCTATTTTTAAAACTACCGAATTTACATCAAGGACATTTCAAATATTTTTCACTAAGTTGCCCATCAGGAAGGAAAAAAGTCACAGTCATTGGATTTGTTCTCATCACAAATTGAAACACAAATTAAAAACAAGTGAAAAAATGCATTGTCTCTTTCACTCAGTAGCCACAAAACCATTTTTCTTCAAAACTTGTATCAGAAATAACCCTGGCAGGAAGAAATGAGAGGAAACAACTTCCACTCTGCTGTAACTACTATATTTGCATTACATTTGCAATGAAGTGGCCAGAAATGAGGGGGAAGATAAAGAAAAAAAAAAACATTTAAAGTATTATTGTAGGAAGCTCTGCTGGCTGCCCTCTTTTCTCAGTTTTCCTAAGCAGAGCACTAAGGATGGGAAGGCCAGAGGACAAGAAAGAAAAGTCCGCTAGAAATTACATCCAGCCACAACATTCTACACTGCAGCTTCTCTTACTCCTCCAGTGGCCTGGAAAGTAAAAATCTAAGCTTCAAACTCCTACTTGATTAATGCCATATCCCAGGCATCTGCTTATCCAGTCTCTCCTCTTCTCCCTCTTCCAGCTACTACCACCATCACTTTAAGTTGTTTAATATAGCTGCAGGCAACTAGCACCCATACTCCAGTCTCTGTGAAACTCAGCACAGAAGCAATCAAGGAGCCATGCAACCTTAATGAAGACAGCATCCCTGAGCAGCAAAGGAGAGATCTTCAACTGTGAGGGAAGATGGGGAAAGTCACCAAAAATGACAGGGAAAACAACGCAGAAACTAACAGAGGGGGAACACAGGGCAGAGTGTGACTCAGCAAAAACCAAAGAAAAATGCAGAAAAAGGGATTTTTCCTGTCTCAACCAGTGGGGTGAATGACCCTGACAGTGGGTTGCAACAATTCTAAGAGGCTGCTCCCAAAGGCTTTTCTGGTCGCATTCTCTTGCTTCACCATACATGCGAAAAGGACTACCAATAATTAGGAGGCCCACAGATGTGTAACGTGGATTGCATCCTCTGATCTCCAGGCCTTGTATCAGAAAGCAGTGTCTCAGCCACTGTGCTCACTCTGATAGCACGTGGAGAGAGGCAAAGAAAAAATAAGGTAAGGAAAAATAATAGTGAAGAAAAAGAAGAATTAAAAAAAAAAAGTATTTTGAGAACCTGAAAATCAATACTTCAGAGAGGAGGGACTGAAAGGTGAAAGCCTGAACAGCATATATACCTAGATTCATGGAAAGAGGAAAACCTCAGGTGCAAAACAGGAGCACTGTGGAACACGAAAAGGTCTCCAATGCAAGAATCCTGAACATATATATAATACTATTACTTCTGTGTTGAGAAAAGATGTCAGACACTGGACATCAGAAGTGTCATACTACAGATGGTTGTTCAAATAAACAAAATTACTGCGAAATGTCTGCTGAAGGAATCCTCACCTGCTTTAGCTGAACAAAGGTTAATGGATAAGTGCTTTTCACCGGTCCTGCAGGTGACAGCCTGTCAAGAACCTCTACCACAGTGCCCACCTGCAGCATAGAAAAAGCAGATATATGAAGGTCAGTAAATTTCAATCCAAATATAACATCTTGCAGCCACCCAGCTGCACGTCTCCAGAAAGCAAAGAAAGCCTTTACATCATTCTTACAGACACATTAATAACACAATACAGAGCAGAGAACTGATAAATTCTGAAAGAAACATGCTACATGTGGAGCAATTTTTTTTTAAATCCATCTGTTCTAAATTTGTTATGCATTTATAAAAATAAAACTAAATCTTTATTATTTAATGAGAAGTAACCCAAGAGTTTCTCACAGAAGTTCTATAAACAAATACAGCTGTTCTGGACAATTAATACAAAATAACCATTATCTAAATTTTGCTCAATTATACTTAAAATCGCATGAGGGAAAATGCCGCCGATTTCCAGCAAGTTACTCTGGAGTCAATCTGAGCTAAGTAGGGAGGCAATTTGATTCCATCAAGAGTTATCTAAGATTAATTTACCTTATTCAGTCTTAAATTATTTTAGAAACCCTAAAACTGTAATTCAGTATCACAGATAAGTAGCTGGCCTGATTTTAGTGAGACTAGGAGCAAGACTTAGGCTAGTCATATGCACAAGTACCTTCCTGAATAAGGCCTTACATGTGCACAATTAAACTGCCTTTTGGTGCCATCTGCAATTTCCTTTTGTGATTAATTTACTACCCATCTACAAGTCTCAAAGTCCACTATCAAATTTGTTAGTCAAGATGCATACAATATGTCTAGTGTCTTACAAGCTCAAAAAATCAATTTAAGTCAGTCTGTTTCACTAGAAGTAATGTCACTATTCAGTGGTAATTACATATCAGACATTCAAAGTATTTCTCAAATGCAGATTTACTTTCAAATGCTTGAGAAAAAAAAGTAAGTATTTAGGCATTTAAAATCATGTTAAACTGTAAACTGTTAAGAGCATTCATGACAACAAACTTCTGAGGCTATTTCAGTAACAGAAATATTGAATTTTTGCAGAACATACAGGACATTCAGCAGTGCTGAAATAAAGTACACATTAAAATGTACATCACTGTGTGGAATTCTCTATGTGACTGAAGTCAGCATGAATCATCTATGTACCTGTATTTATTTCTTCAACATAGCACTGCTTTTGGCTGGGACAGAGTTAAACTACTTCATAATAGCTTTATGGGGCTATGTTTTGGATTTGTGCTGAAAACAGTGTTGATATCATGGGGATATTTTAGTCATTGCTGAGCAGTGCCTACACAGCATCAAGGTCACTTCAGCTTCTCAAGCTGCCCCACCAGTAAGTAGACTTAGGGGTTTACAATTACTTTCATCTGAGGTAACCTATTTGCAAACCTCCAAAAACACTAAATATGACAGGAAGCGCTACTTAAGGCAAAGATCTCTTTTCCTCAAGTTTAGGTCCCGAGAAGCTGATCAGGTACTTAAGAACTGAATTGTCACAGAATATCTTGTGGAAAACAAATAGAGAACAGCCTGCTTTGGTTACACCATACGACTCCTGAAAATACTCCGGAGTCTCCTTTCTTTCTTCCTTTCTGCAAAAGTGTTGAGGGAGTTGGTTCACTGAAGTAGATTCATAATGCTCTGCATAGCAGGCTGACTGCTGGACCTCAATGGCACAGTGAAGCTTCACATAGTATCTGTTTTAGCACCATCACTGCAAACAATACCGTTGGGAAGGTTACTATTACCAAAGCTAAGTCTTATAATTTAGAATATTCCCTCTCTGATATTCACCCAAATATATTCAGGCTTCTCCATACAACAAGGTGCACTGGACCTGGTCCCAGGAGAGGCCAGAATGCATGACTGAGTTGGGAGGCCAGCATTGGTGGGGATAATACAAACCCTCTGTGATTTGAGACTCATTCTGTGTTGCAGCTTAACCAAGCAGAGGATTAAACTGCTGCTGAATTAGGCGGTGAGTTCAGGGAGCAAAAAGCAGCTGCTTTCCCAGAAAGCAATTTTAGAGGCTTTCAGTGCAGATGGCAGTATATATGTACAGGCAATGACAGGAACCTCACACCTGGTAGTTTAGACATGCCATCTGGATTCGTAAAACTGCTGGGTGGAGAGTTAAAACACCTCCTCACACAAAAGCTAGAAGTGTAGAAGGTAAGAAGGTACAGCAACAGGGCTCCCAGTATGATGGCCAGATCAGAGCTGAAATATTTGAGCAAGTTTAGTCATCTGACTCCTCCTTTGTAAGGCAGGTGTCTGGGCCAAGCAGCCTGCAGCATTCATTTCTTCAAGGCATGAAAAACAAAGTTCATCCTTCTAGTGAAACTGGACAGCCTTATCTGAGAACCTTGAACCATGAGAAGATGGGAGAGTCAAAATCTGATTGCTAGCCTCCCCAAAACCAGCAACCTATGACAGCAGTAGACAGGTGGGTGGACTGATAATCGTGTACAATTAGTCACCACCAAGTATAAGCCAGTTCAGTGAAACCTCACATGGCAACCCCTGCCCTAAAAGGTCTGAAGATACGGAAAGATTGCTGAAAATGATATAGATCTGTTTCATCTTCACTGGTGAATCACTCTTATACAAAAAGTTTTCCTGCCCACCACTTGAGTGGGATGACTTCAACGCCTGCAAAGCCTTATCAGTACTGAATTTTGCCGCGCTTCAGCTGCAGTGCATAACAGAGCAGATACATTACTGATTGGAAAGGTAGCTGCTAAATTAAAAGTACACAGTATGAAATCAAAGCATTATGAATTACAGTATCCAGCACACCAACTGCCGTAATCCTCCACCTCAAAACAACTTGTCTGTACCCCACAGAATGAATACAGTCAAGCTTGTACTTGTTGTCTCTTCCATCCCCCACTTAAACCATACTCTACACTCACTGCAGGAACCTAGTTCTCAACTGTATTTCACAGAAAACAATGGTGCTATGGACAAACCCCAGCTACTCATGTGCTGACAAGTTATACCACAGTTGTCAGACAGGATATAGCAAGGCTGGGTTCTGCATGCTAGGTTCTGTGTGCTTTTCCCTCGTCAGGAAACTAATTTAAGTTCCCTTATCAGCTACAGATTTTCACAAATCCTGTATGAAATTTTTCAAGAAATTTGAAAGTCTTAACAATAAATGCTCCATATTCAAAACTTCAACACCTAGAAGTATTTAAAAGGTACACATATCCCACCTGCTGCTTCTACTTCAGAGGCACAACCAGCTACAACAAAAACAATCTTTGCTCATAGCTCTCATCACAGCATTCCCCCAGTGATATAACCCATACATGAGTTATCTTGAACAACTATGATTCTGTTAATAATTTATCAATTTCAGCTTAATAAAACTTCAGGCACATACTGCATATTGTAAAAATTATCTTGCTACATCCAGATAACATACATTTTCTCATTTTCCACCGCTGGGCTTGACTCTGACTCCCAAGCTCTGCTCTCTCCTTCCTGGAATTTTGCTTTCAATATTTTCCTCTTTATTTTGTATGATATCTAGAGATTGCTGTGACATCCTCATCAACATTTTTTTTTTGCAAAAAGCCAATATACAGCACCATAGAAAAATACACAGCATATTACAGATGTTAAATTACCTTTTGCAAGCGAACATGTCCATATGCAAATTTGGGTGTTGTTGGAGGGATAAAACCACCTGGTAACTGCTTGTACTACAAAGAGAAGAAGGGAAAAAAAAACAATAAAAAAACCAAAACACATAAAACTTAAATACAAACATGCTTTAACTGAATTTTCACTTTCTACTTCAGAACTTACAAAACTCGAACTTTGGCTAAAAGTAGATAATCTCACTGTATTAGAGGATTACAGTTGCATCTATACTAAGAGGGAGGGTTTAAAAAAATCCCCGCATCTGACTTGATCACATACAGCAAAATTTTTAATAACTATTCAACTCCGGGTAACAAAAAGAACACCACCAAACAAACGAGCTGTCAAAGAATCACAGTGCCCTTGGAGACCTCCGGTGGCTAGAGTTAGCATTACTGTCTTCTACAACCCAGCTGCAGTGGCCTCCTCAGTCCACGGGAGCTTGAGTTAACCTTTCCAAGTTTGTAGGGCAGATTTTAAACCTGATCCTTCCTTAGCAACACTACCATAGGGGAATTATAAGCTTCTTGTGCCCTACGCTCCACTACCACCACCACCTGCTAATCCATTACTGCCTGGGCTGGTTTCTTTGAGACCACTATCTCCTGCACAGCTCCATGAACCCTTGAGGTCCCATCACTGGCTTCCCACTGATCCTGGTCTAGACAACTGCCCAATCAATCATTCGGAAACATGACAGGTAAACATTCTTACTGCTGGGCTATTTCTCTTTACTTCTTGCACTCTATCTCCAGGAAGAACCACCTGAGATCAGCACAGACAACAGCTGAAGGATGTCCACCACTTTCATAGAATCATAGAATGGTTTGGATTGGAAGGGACCTTAAAGATCATCTGGTTCCAACCAATCTGCAATGGGCAGGGACACCTCCCACTAGACCAGGTTGCTCAGAGCCACATCTAATCTGGCCTTGAACACTTCCATAGATGGGGCTTCCACAACTTCTCTGTGCAACCTGTTCCAGTGTCTCACCACCCTCACAGGAAGGAATTTCTTCCTAATGTCTAACCTAAATCTACCCGGTTCAAATTTTAATACATTGCCCCTTGTCCTCTCACTAAAAGCCCTTGAAAAAGCCCCTCCCCAGCTTTCCTATAGCCCCTTCAGGTACTGGAGGAACGATATGAAGTCTCCCTGGAGCCTTCTCTTCTCCAGCTGAACCATCCCAACTCTCTTAGCCTATGTGGCAAGCCTATAGTGGCTTTCTATCCCATCCTCCTCCTCTCTGAAACTACGACCTTATTTTCTCCTTGCCTTTATCCCCTTCTCCCTTCCCTGCCATAACTTGTCCCCTGTAATGCCCACTCTTCCCATCTGCTCTTTCATTTACTGAACATGCCCCTGTCTGCACATTAGAGAAAAAAATTCCACAGACAAGATACCCATGTGGTCAAGCAATCTAAGCCTACATTTTCATCCACACGTACAAATGACCACCCCTGTGAAGGTTATCTTAAATCTGCACATTCAGTGACTCCCGAGTGCTTACTTTGGCAGCACCTAGTGTTTTTTTAGAACACATTTGGTGAGGGGCTGAATGGGCATTGTTCTTAAGAGATTTTATATTATTTGCTGAGCTTACACATGGTGTATCCAGAATAAAATTAATGCTCAAACACTCACTTCTGCATCAAAACCAGGTGTTTTTTTCTTTAGTTGGTCTATTTTTTTATTATTTTTTTTTAACCAGACCACATGAGTATAATTCCCAGTGCCCTCCTCTCAAATCTCAACTATGGACTGATGAAAGCCTGATTTATACTTCCAGTAACAAGTTCATTTCTTCACCTCTATATTTTAAAACAATCAAGATACTCAGGCTTAAAGCAAAGAAAAACCATACTCAGTCCAGAGAATAAGTCAAAAGTAGGAAATTTCAGCTTAGATAGCAAAAAATAGAGAACGCTGTCAGCAATTAGGAGAAACTAGACTGAAACCCTTATTCTTTATTACATTTATTAATTCAATGAAATAATAAAGGAAGATTGTAATGTGTTAGCCTTTTAGCACACCTAACATGTTGAATGCAGTCATTAGTTCTAGGCAACCGCATTTTCTTTCTTGCATTCCACCTCAAACTGCAACTGAGTAGATAGACTTTTATGGGTTTAGAACCCCATAGCAGGGACAGGAAAATTCACCGACATCCTATGGATATGGAAGAGAAAAACAAACCACGCCAAAAAAAAAAAAAGCTTTACCATGACCCAACACACCTCAGGTTATACTGAACAGTTCAGATCTTATCAAAGCTCTCTCAGTGCACTACAATACTACCTAGAGTTCCAATCGGGATCTTGCCTTGAAGAAAACAAATAAAAACCAGGAAGTTTGGGCATTTTGCTAGTGAGAAACGCTCTATCAAAACAGGAGGTTCCCCTTGAAAGGCTACCAAAATTATCTGATCAATGGAAAGCTCACGGGTAATTAAGAAATTGAAGAAAATTATCCACAGCAGGCCTTCAACAGGTATGGAGATAAAATCATGCTCAAACCTAAAGACATCTTAATACACTTTTGGGAGATCTACTGCCATAAAAAAACCCCTATCTTCTAGTGAATAAGAATGTTGCTGACAGGTGAGAGGACAGAAAGTACAAGCTTCAGCCTTGGGATTCCCATGGAATCTGTTTTTAAGCCTCATCTGAACAGTGTCCAATGCAAGGATATTGAAAATCCTGATATAGGTTCTATGTTTCACTTCAATCTCCAGTTTGTAGAGATACTGTGCATTTTTACAGCCAAGGCAAAGCCAGTCCTACCCACTAGCTACAGTGTGTTGCATTACAAAAACAAGATGTGTTCATTTGGATAAGCACACTCCTTGTCAGAAAGGCCCAAAACCACAACATGAAGCTTGGGATACAGGCAGCCAAAGCACCAAGCTGCACTCCATATGAGGCTGACAGCAAGTGATGAGCCTGAGCTGATTGAATGGCTGATTGATGTTGCAAGGGCAAAATCTCTGTTCACTCCTCCTCCATCACTCCTCCTAGCCAAACCTGTCCTGCCTCCCTGTGCTCCCCTTGTGCCAGCACTGGCTCTCATCTGACTGAGGCAGCCAATTCAGCTGACTCATCTCGAGTTGAAAGGAAACAAGCACAGCAAAAAAGCAAAGCTGAATCACTTCAGTGTCAGACCTGCACCTGTATCCCCAGCTCTGAAAGGAAGGAGGAAGTCATCAGGACTGAAAGGATAGCCAGAGAGGTGCAAGAACTTTCTCTTTTTGTAACAACAAGCAGTTAGGTTGGCCTAATCACTTTGTTCTGCTTCACTTCCCTTACCTGCAGAAACAGTAAATTCAGAAGTAACTTACATCAACACAAGAGTAAGAGCATTTGCAGTAAACAAGGGATGTTTCAAAGAACCATTCTAAACATGTCCTAGGGACACTCACCATACCAATAACTTCCCTCAAGGCAAAATATTTTTCCGTGAGATCCCCCGCTTCACTCAGTGGAGCATCATAGTCATAACTAGTGGGCTGTGGCATATAGGGCATATTAGCACCTAAGTGAGAAGGGAAAAAAAACAAAAAACAATAGAAACAGTGAAAGAGCTGGGTTTTTTCCAAAGGTATTAACTTTCAGAATTCTTTCCCATCACAGCCAAACCCCGCTACATTTTTAGATTCAATATAAGCCTTGGTATTTGACACAGAGAAACTATTGCCAATGGAGGATAATGTCCTGAGCTCACACTGCTCTGCTATACAGTCCTCAGAAACATTCTGAAGAGAAACAAATGTATCCATGTTTCAATTCTTTCACAGGACTAAGCTAAGCAGAAATAGCCTTTGAAAAGATAAATACCATGTTGGTTTAGTACAATATGCTGGCAATAGACACAGAGAGCACCTAGTACAGTCTTCTTTTGCCATGTGAAAACAGGAATAGGTGATTCTTCCACAGAGTTCACTATTACCTAATTCATAAACAGCTGCCCTACATCATTAGTATCACTTAAATAATCTCTTACCATTCCAATAGGCAAAGTTAGTCCCACCTATAAACATGTACCTAAAAAGAAAAAAAAAGTCCACTTAAATCAGTTTTGCTCAACTGGGGAAAAACAAAGCAAAACAACAAATGTAACCTCTACCGAACACACACTTACAGGTTAACGTTAGCACCACGTGCCAGGATTTCATTAAGTGTTTTAGCTATAGTTTGTGCGGGCACAACAGAATGACGGTGCCCCCAGTGATCCAACCATCCAGTATAAAACTCAGAATTAACCTGAAAGGAGGAAGGGCAAAAGAGGAAGGGAAAACATGAAGAGGGAACAAGAACAGGATGCAACGTGATTTAAGGTCACTAACTGTAAGAGGGAAGGAAAAAGGCACCTTGACTCATTTCAGACATGTTTAAACTAATATAAATACAGCAAGTCAGTCCTTTTCAGCAGATTACTGATCAAAAAAAATTAAAGGATTGTTGTAATAATTTTATAGGAACACTTTGAAAATAAATGCTTAAGAACCAAACAGCATGGATTTCCTTGGAACCTGTCAAGATGCTTGGCATTCAGATAAGTGATGGAACCAATACAATCTCTGCAGAATACTATATGTAGACTACATGTAATGAAAATTAATTCTTTCAAATACTCAAATTACATTCTAAACAATTTTCATAGCACAGAGATAATCTTGTACCCCCAACAGACCTTGTCCCTCTGTCAAAATGGCTTACAGTGATCTCACATTCCATTATAGCTGTGTGAAACCTCTAGGGTAGCTGAAAACAGGAAGCAACTTCTAACCTGCCCTTTTCAGTTTGCTTTTAACTTCCACCCACACATGTATTTCACTAATCTAATCATACTTAGCGTTTCCGCTGCTTTGTAAACATTTGCCTTAGCAAGGAAATATACTGAAACAAAATCAATACCTTTTAAGACTAAAATACTATTTGCACAACAACAGTTAACATGGATTTGGCAAACACACACAAGTTCCTCTATCCAGTTTTTCTGACTGACTTGGAAATTACGTCTTCGCAAACATGACGCTAAAACCATCCAACACATTGTTGTCAACTCCTTTCTTATTAAACACTGCAAGATTGGGACTGATACAATAAATTTAAGTGAAATGACATACCAAAGGGCCCATAGGTTCACTGCTCCTTTGAGCCAAGAATGCTGCTGTGACATTGCCACCTATAAGCAGATAGAAATAAAATTGAGATGCAGCACCCATGACTTTTTCAGTCCTTCCTTTAACTGAAATAGGTGTCTTATCTTCCTTCCAACAACTAGTAAAAATCCAGACAAGAAAGTCACTTCAGATTCCAGTGTTTAAGTTGCAGAACTTATTAAAAATATATACATACATGTATCCATGCATGCATATGTGTCTTTGCTTTTGAAATACATCTTCTGAAAACCCAGCTTTCTCAGCAATGACATCCTGGTACCAAAAAGTTGAGATGTGGCTGCTACTCAGTCATTGGAAAGTATAGGCTTGGAGTTGCAGTGAGAAGGCTATGGGGAGGAATAGAAGCCTGGCAATCACTAAAGAGAAGCTTCACTTCCAATCAGCATAAAAAAGAATTCAATCAATGCCAAAATTGCTAGGTTTTAGGAGATATGTGCTATGAGCAGTGTAAATTTTTTATTCATGATTTCATGATGCAAGAAAGTGATTATGACTATCTAACTGGTTACTTTGGGGTGATTCTTGGATATCAGCAAATATATATAAATGCCAAGGAGCTGGACTTAATAATCCTTTTGAGTGCCTTCCAACTTGAGATAATCCATGATTCTATTACCTCATTTAAACAAAGCTGTCGAGTTTGTCAAGCAGTCAAGTCAGTTTGTCCTGCCACAAATACACGCACAACAGAGTTTTTTGGTAACCAACCACAGCCTCCAACCTGGGGCAAAGTCCACTGTTGCATAAAGACCCTGAAGAGCTCCACATCTCAAGTGAAACTGGCTTGCACCATCAGTCGTGAACAGCACCACCTCATCCCCAAGATGCCAGCGAAAGAGCCTCAGAAGGGAACGCAGATAGTCATAGTCACAGGCAAAGTAGCTTCCATATTCATTCTCTACCTGCACAGTAAAAGTAAGGCAGTAAATTAGTAGCCAATTTCAGCCTGCATCTGATACTAGAAATGGAAAGCCCAAATCCAACTATTCTCTTCTCTGGACAGCAGTGCTGAAAATGTCATTTTAACTCCAGACCTGAGGAGTAAGAGAAGACAACACTTCTAGGCACTCATTCCTCTCACCCGTATCTTACTACGGAGCAATCATTGTGTGTAGATAAGTAATTTTCCTACAAAACCACCCTCCACCTAAAAATCTCTACCCTAGCTACTTAGCAACAGTGATCAAAACACAGTTTTTATTAAAAATTGAGAGCTATTGTGTCCTGAAACATTTACAGCCTAAGTTAGGTGCTAAGAGCTAAAAAGCTTAAACTTTGAGGGCATTTTTTGTCACAAGTTTTAGGCTTATTCAATACTGCATTTGCTTCCATCTGCAGGTATCCTTATTCTCCTTTTTCCTGTCAGAGGCTTCCAAGCAACTGTAATTCATTGTGGATTTATGTGAGAACTGGCATGAAACTTGGATATAAAAAGCTTCACAAGTTTCCTCTATTCCTTCCTATAAGTTATGGGAAACAACTTTGCTAGAGCAGACAAATGCTCTCTGAATTCTGGAAATAGTGCATTTGGTTCTTTAGGATAAGGGATTACATCAGAATCTTTCAGCTACCTGAAACTCTTAAGGAATATCTGTGACATAACCTCCCAAGACCCATCGAGTGTCTGCATCCATGCTGCTTGGATTCATTTATTTTCAGGGAGTTACCTGCACCATGATGATTGGACCTCCATTTTGGTAGAGATGAGGCCTCATCTTTGGCAGAAGGACACCCATCCAATTCTCTACTGCTGCCATGTAATCTGTGATACACACAGTATAAATGTTGAATAACTTTTCTGCTTCTTTTCTGGTTTTTGTTTTAAGTTATATATGGGTAGTTTTTACCGAGGATTCTAAATACACAACATATAATAGAACAGCATTTAACGAACTGATATGCTCTTACACATGTCCATAAATGTCAGCTTCTGGTACAGTTTACTAAAAAACAAAACATTTAAATATTGACGAACTTTGAAAAATCACCAGGAAGACTTCAATATGTTTTACACAAGTTGCCCTAATACATTCCAACAGGAAAATAAATTTAAATATTGCTATGTGTACTATTTAAAAAAAAAATAGATAATGAGCAGAACTGAAGTCAGATATGATGTATAACTTGGTCCCCTGATACACACTTCAATAACTACATTAATCTCCTATCTCATCTCATTTCTCCATGTCTGGTCTGTGACCAGGTAGTACATAAGAATGCTGTAACTAGTTCTGGAATTACATACACAGTGACCAGCCATAAAGGACCTCCACAACCAAAAAATTGAAAGCTGAGAGCTGCCTGTGTTTCCTCAGTGGTGACAATGATTTCTCTCTTGGCACCAATTTTCATGAAACTTGTCAATACCTTGGAAACTTTCTGTGCTACTTTGTTTGTTCTATATACTTCTTGAATGCACACTTCTACTTAAATTGCTGAAGACTTTACTCACAAGATAGCTTAAGCTGAAATATGAATTGTCTAGTAATGGCCTCAAACAGCAAGTCCCTTTTCTGCTAACGTGTATTTTTGCTAATCCTAGTTGATGCCTTTACCTGAATCAGAAGACCTAAGAACAATAGATTTCTTCTGCAACAGCCACGCAGGAAGACCTCCCTGAGAAAAGAAAGGGAATAACTTCAGTGGCTATTTTTAAGACATGATTTAGCCTTTTATCAAAGCATTTACTGAGACCTGGAGATTGATTTTCTACAAATAAGTACTAATTCCCAATGAAAAAAATAA
Organism: Apus apus; assembly: GCF_020740795.1. Taxonomy (NCBI): domain Eukaryota; kingdom Metazoa; phylum Chordata; class Aves; order Apodiformes; family Apodidae; genus Apus; species Apus apus. The sequence continues at coordinate 47,298,339 of NC_067283.1, forward strand.
AGTAAGTTTGCACTGTAAGAAGACACTTAGGATGCATGGATTTTCATACGCTAAACAAAGTCTTGTACAAGGATACACCAAGTATGTTTGTCTCCTGAAAGACAGAAATACTTGCATTAGATTTACCCTGGAAATGAGAACCATTATAAAAGGCTGTACCATGTCCCATTCTGCACAGATGTAAGGTCCAGCTCTCAGGATAACCAGCAAACCAGTGTCATTAGCAAGCTGCAGGAAATACTCTAGATCTTTGTCACCAGAAAAATCAAACACGCCCTGCTGGAGTTCATGGAAGTTCCACGGCACATACCTATGGAGAGAGAAGATCACCTGCCATTAGGAAACTGAGACTAAACCAGAATTCCAAATAACAATTGGCTGCACTACACACCCCAGAGATCTGAATGCTGAATTGGTGTTTGCATCATTAAAAGACAGGAATAACTCTAGGGCCCTTCTTCAGTGAAGTACTTCATATAGAGGAAGGTGTTAAAGTTAATACTGAAATAATAGTTAATATTTTTTAGTATTCTCTGCAGGGGTCTAGATCAATTCAAGAACAGATTTTCATAGTGCCATTTTGAAAGCATGATGTCTGCTCCAAAATTTAAATAGTTAACAGGTTTGATGTGAGCAAGTCAGTTGCCAGCTGTATAGTGGTGGGAGGTGTGTAATGAGAGGAATATTGTAAGCCACACAAGAACAAGCTTGGCCAAAACACATGTCTCTTCATTAACGTATCACCCAGCTTGCACAGAAAACACCAACTGGGCTGACAGATCAACGCTGCCGCCACAACAAAGAACTTATAAATGCTAAAGCCTCAAATTATATTGCATCTAGGTCCTGAAAGTTTTAAATAACCAGGAGCAGTACAGGTTCTGGAAAGCTACCATAGGAAGAATGGTCAAGTTGGAGGATGCTAAGATGCCCAAGAGCCTGGACAAAGTAAAGCTTCATTTAAACCAAGTAACAAAACTGCCAAACAAGCAGATAACCATTTGAGAGAACACATCTCTTCTGCTTCCAGGACTTAGGAAACCACAACCTCACCACAGAACACCTCACAGAAGATGAACACACACACACTTGGTTGCAAGGCAACAACAAAACATTATCTACCAACTACTATGCAGTGTTGAAGCTTGTGGCCAATGCTTGACAACCATGAGTTTCGGCTTGGGGTAGTACTAAGTGGCAGTCATAGCATAGACAGACATTAAAATTAAGAATGAGTACAGCATGAGCATGGATTCAAGAGAAGCAAACAACTCATTTGCCATGCATTTCATTTTTTGCACATAGGTTTGCAATCCCTCTAAGAGAGCTTTTGCCACTGTTCCACAGTTACAAAATAAAATATCTAGAAAAATTTGTATAACCAAAACCGTGGTTAGTCAAGCAGAGATCCTCTCAGGCAACACTCTTCTCACTGTCTGAGTTTATGTGTTTCAGAGTTAATTTTGTAACAACTACCCAAGAGGGAAAAAAGTACAGAAAACACTGCTTTCAATAAGCAAGAAAAACAGGAACCCTCACATGAACACAATAGTGAAACTGCCACGGTCATACATACATGCATATGAACATGAAATACAACAACTATAATATTTCAGCAACAATAGGTAATATTATAGCCTCACAAATGCCAAAATCTTAAGCCTCTGTTTGAAAATATAAAGCTTAAAATTTGTATGCCAGAATGGAGTCAAAACAACACACTCAGGCATAAAAATGCACATTTTCCCCTCCATGTAGTATATTTTATTTCCTTGTCAACCTGGTCTAATTCCTTCTGAAGCACACTGTTAAACCAAATGTGCATTTAATGAAGACATGAACCATGTGAAAATACTTCAACCTTAGTTTAGTGTTGTGCCTTTTGTCTAAATTTCAAGCAGAGGAGCAAGCTGATGGATGATGTTTAAGATCAAAGCAGATAAAGTAGAAAACTATTAAAAGCAAATTACCAACATACCTCAAAGCAGCTAATATGAGAGTATTGTATTGTGCTTGCTTTCCCTGTTCCATATACTGCTATCCAAGTTATCACTGCAGATCATTTTAGTTTGCTTTATGCCATAACCACTATGTTATTTTCAAAACTGTTGCACAGAAATACAGAATTCTTGTAAGTTATGTATGTGTGACTACAGATTTGTCAAGGACAGATAAACCTAACTCATTTGTTCACAGGAAAAGTTGTCTAAAGTATCAGAGAAAAGGAAAAAAGGTGATGTCTCTTGACTAAGCAAGGCTTTTGGTACTTTGGTGTATTATATCCTTCTATGTAAACAAGAAAAAGAAGAGGCTAGTTGGTATTAACATAGAATAAAAAAATAACCAGAAAAGAACAACCTGCAATCTTCTGGGAAAGCAATGGAATATTTTAAGGAGTATTCCAAGTCTCTTTGGTAGGTCTAACTGTATTCAAAGTTTTTATTGACATATGGGTGACATAATGCACAGCATGCTTTGCAAACAGGGAGCAGCTTCAAATCTATTGATGAACATGATATGAAGAAATACTAGATGTTTAGCTTAAATCACCAAGTTTGATTGTGAACAATTTGTTCTGTTTAAATCTTTTAGCATTAGCATGAGCAGCTGGATTTGCAGAAGCCTTACACCACAAGCTGTGGACTTTGGCCTAGATACGTTTTTGGCTGCGATACAGTTCATTTTCCTCCTAGCAGCTTATACAGGGCTGTGTTTTGGCTTTAGTATGAGAAAAATGTTGATAACGCACTGATGTTTTAGTTGTTGCTAAATAATGTTTATTTTAAGTCCAAGACTTTTAAGTTTCGCTCACAGGAAGCACAAATGGGGACGATAAGGAGACTACAACTGTAAGCAGAAGCTGAAACTCTCTAAGTACAGTTCATGGTCTGCTGGATTTAAAGAATCCAATAAGGTGTTAGCAGACCCCAGACCAAAAGTTACCACTGGACCAAAAAGGCACTTGAAGAACATGTGAAGAGGTGCATAGATTGTATGCGTATAATTGCTCAGCAATTTCTTTGCCCAGGGTCCCTGTCTGCGGGCACCCAGCTCGAGCCAGTTTTCCACCGGACCATCTGAGTAAATTATTTTTTTAACATAAGATTATATACCTGAGACTCTGCTCAGGGAAACCTAGGGTCAATCCTGAAAGAAAGAGGAAGTGCCTGAGGGTGTGGGTGTGTGAAAGGATTGGAAAGGGGCACCCGTCAGCTCCCCAGAGTCGCCCACTGTGAAGTGGGTTTGGTCCTCACAGGCAAAGTCTCAGGTGGTCTGTGTGTGACTGCTTGAATGGTGTGAAGCTGGGGTAGCAGTTTCTCCTTTAGCAACTACCAGGAATTCTAAATGCTCTTAACTAAAGCCCAACATGATCTGGTATCAACAAGGAATTAAGATTTATCACTTTAATTCTCTCTCGCACAGCAAGAAGGCAAAAATTACTAAATGAGAAGGATGACCTATGGAAGTGGTATTCATAGGAACAGGATCTGCAGGTACCACTGAAAAGTACCATCTGATTATCAATCACCAAGGTGACACCACAGTACAAGAGAAAGCTCTTCCTGTCTTCCAGACATGTTCATTCACTGAAAAAATGCCTCTAGCAGAGAGCTGCACCGGTCTGAGCTAAATAAAGATTACTGGATGTTAACTTCATAAGAGTTTCTCACTGCCTAAAATACTGCTACAAAAAGACGGCAGCTGCTTATACTCCTTTCTTTTTAGGCTACCAAACAAGGCAACCAAATAACTGCTAAGTTATTTTTAGGCTACCAAATAACTGGTAAGTAAATTACAAGCTAATACGAGAAAAGCATTCTAGCTGCTTACACCTTAAGCTGCTTAATTACATCTTGTAACCTGTTAGTTACAAAACTAGACTCATTGGAGAGTTTATGAACTTGTTCTAGAAACAAGTCTGAAGGTCTAAATATGCTTATAGCATCTAAGACGAGGACAACAGGGTTTCTCCAGCTCCCTTACTTGCAAGACGGAAGCAGACAAAACTGTTTCTGGAAGAGTTTTTTTATGTCCCATGCTTCCCCACAAGGCTGGAAATAAAAGAAGATTTTAGTGGAAAAGAAGGGATGAAAGTGAAGAATAAATATATATTAAATGCTTTCTTACAGAATGAATCATAATATACATGTATTTTAAACATTGGTCTAAGAATTGTTATTAATACACTTTAATCCCCTAGCACGTTTTCTACAGCTAGCAACATCCTCAAATTGAACAATTTTACTCTGAAACTATTATTAGCAAGTATAATTCCTATACAGCATTGTAAAACTTCTGTCAGCTGTTAATGCTGTACTGCTTCAGCTACAGAATAATGAATTTATAAAGAAATGCTACGTTCTTTTTCCAAACTTGAAACATTGCATTTCTTCTGTATTTGAGTAAAAGCATTTACTCTACATTTGTATACAACTTTTAAGCTTGATCCTAAAACCTTTTCTTTAAAGCCACAATTTTCCTCTCCTATTTCAGAGATGTCAACTGGCAAGAAAACCAACTTTAACTACCTTTAATGTACAGGATAATTCTTCTCTGTAATACCAGGGTAGTTGTTTGGGTTTTTTTAATTGCATAAAATTAAATATCTTGTACTATTTTCACAAATAATTGAGCCACACTTTATACATGCTAGTTAAATTACACATTTATGCACCTTTGAAAGAGTAAATTGTGCTTATTTTTTAATTAACAAATACTCTAAACAGCCACTCTTTCTTAGAGGGACTTTACGGAATCACAGCTTTTTGCTCATTAGTCAATTAATGCAGTAAAACAAAATCCCCAACACTATTCAACTTGCTGTGATCCTGTTAGGTAACTGCTGATTCTTACAGGAAGCATCTCCACAGATCTGTAAATCCCGTAAATATTTAGCCCCATCTAGTGGGGGTTAATTGTTTATCCCCTCCAAGTCAAAAATCCCAAACTAAACCACTAGCTTTCAGTCCTTTCCAGATGTCTTAGATAGCATTCATTTCTAGATGGCAGACACAGTTTAGGATCTGGAAAAAAGGACAGTTACCCTTGTGTGACCAGATGCCTCTGTGTGCTACCTACTGAGGGTGAGGAGTAGAGCTCCTAGGAACACCTCCACGATCCTCTCGGATGTCACACCAAACATAACATCAAATTTCAACCTGTTAATTGGAAGGTTTAGACTTGGATATTTTAAGCTTTAATGCTAGATCCAGCTTCCTATCATGTGTTTTCTCATATTCTGCTATTGCTTAAGATGCTTTCAGGTGCAGATGGTTATACACATATACTGGTTTCACTCGTACATGAGTCCCAGGTGAGCTGCTGACTCAGCCATTAGCTAAACGATGCCTCAAGGCATAACAAACCTTTCAGAAATGAGGCTGCAGAGAGAAGGAAAGAGCAGGTTTGGCTTGCTTTAACCACAAGGTATTCATGGAGGAAAAGCCTGTAATAAAAGGATCCTGTTTCCCTTGAAGCAGTAAGCCTCACAGGGAGCATCTTGATAAGAACAAGGAAGGTTCCCATGTCTCGTGGGAAAAAATCCAAGCAGCAAAATCACTGTCTTCAGCAGTGGCCCCAGGGTTGGGAGTCCAACTATCACATTTTGCCAGAAGGTCTGGCAGTCCTGCTGGCCCATTCCAAAACAACTTCACACAACTGGTATCTCAATTCCTTCCTAATAGTTTTACTGACCCAGGAAAGAATACGCAGGAGAAACAAAACCAAAAAAACAACCCCCCAAAACCCCACAACAAATTATCTAGACCAATTTCCACTTTTACCAAAAGCACACAAAATCACATCAGATTTGTTCAGTGTAACATGAAAATGCATTCCTTTATCTCAAATAATCAAGAGCAGTAAGGCTTCATTACCTGCAAACTTCAAAGAAAAACAAAAGGGTTTGGGTGAGTGGTTTGTTGGGTCTTTTTAGCACGAAGACAGAAAGACAGATCAGTGTCAAATGGAAAGATGCATGGATTTTATTCTTTTAGCAAATGCAAGGCATTTGCAAGGTTTTTACTGTTTTCAGACATACAAAAAAGAGAGACACCTCTAAATTTGGAAAAAAAAAAAGTAACTTCTTCTCTTTCCCTGCCATCTGTTCTTCAAATTCTAACTCTTACTAATCACATTCCCAAGTGTACTGGGCAAGCCTGCAACAGAACACAGATTTCAAGGGAGAAGACTGAGACTGCAACGCTGCCACTGAGCAAAGTGCCCTGGGCTACAGGCTCTGCACTGCCAGGACCAACACTGTCTGGCAGCCCATAGCTCACAAGCAGTCTGTTTCAAAGAAAAGCTCTAAGCTTTGTAATTATTTGGGAAAGACAAACAAGCATGTTTAGAAGTTTGGGAATTACAACCACTGCATGAAAAAACTGTGCCTTACACTTTTCACTTTCCTACCACTCCTGTTCCCTTGTCAAGGAAGCTTTTGCAAAAATCAGAGTACGCTGCATTTTTTTATTTAAATCTGTGCCTCACCTGTTGTAATGAGTACACAACCAAGAAGGTAAGACAAGAAAGACGGACCAAAGGTTTGGTAAATGCAACTGAGAGCTGTCTAAAATGTCTATTTTTCTAAATTTAAACACTCTTGGTGAAACAGCTTTAAATATGACTGCCACCCTTGCCAGTATTTCCAAGCCTTCAGGGCAATACGACCCAGTCTGTATTAAGAGACTATTGTACCATCTCATCTGCCTTTTGACCTGAGATTATAATGCCAAAGGCAGAGCACAAACAACTGTTTCATCATTGCCAAAGTTCACAGTTCAACAATTTATTTCCGGTCACATTTGAACCCTGGGTTGTGAAAGCAAGAGGTGTTGCCAATCAGCAGGGAAGTGGACTGTTTGCTATAACCTGCCCAAGTGTCCCAGTCCATGTGGATAGAGGTCATCCTGTACCACATTCTCCAGAGATTTTTCACCTATTACTTAAAAACTGATAAACCAGTGGTAGTATTCCACTCAACCACTTCTCATACATCTCCCAGGACTGCAAAACACTTTGAAGTCAACAGCTACTTACGTTTGAATGGCATCAAGCCCTGCCATCTTCATCTTCAACAAGCGGTCTCTCCAGTAGTAGCGAGGCACCCGTGAGTAGTGAATGCTACCTGAGATGTACCGGAAAGGCATCCCATCCTTGACAAAGCAGTCACGTTCATAATCAATCCCAAAACTCCTCTGCGGTATAATCTGCATACAAAAATAAAGACAAAACAAAACCAACAACACAAACCACAATATAATCTTTTTCTGCCTTGAAAGAGACTGAGAACAGTCTATATAGCATCTGTGGGTCATCCACAATAGAAGGTACAATGGTGTTAAAACAACTGATTGTCAATGGCTCTCCACTAGCTATATAAGGCCCACCTGAGCCTAACACTTCAAAGGACTAGAATATATCTGCCAACCACTACAAAGTGACAGGATACACCAAAATAAACTGCATGCATTCCCCACTTTTAATAAGCATATAGCACCATCTTTCTACAGTAACACTTTTTGCATTTGCTTACACCAGCACAAATGATAAGGAATTAAGTGAAATTTGGGGCATGCCAACAATTCGCACTCAAGGTTTCAACTTACTAAACAGCTGAAAAACAGAACCCTAATTTCAACTTAAAATCATGCTCAAGTCTACAAGCAAAATCCAGCTGAGAGCTTTTGGAGGAACAAATGCCACACTGTAAATACTCCAGGGCACCGATACATACACATTTGAAAGCTTAGTTTCTGGTAAGCATAAAGCCATTTGATAGATCTGTCTGGCAAACTGCATCATTAACACAGCTCCCTAAAAATGAGTTCTTTTCAGATAAAGTCCACCTTTCAATACTTTTCCAGCTAAGCACACCCAAAGCAGTGAACTTAAAAAGAAGCACATAAATTAAGAGTAAGAATCTGTACGTCCTAGCCATATGAAAAATAACAAGTGAGCCTGTGATCTTAGTAAGATTTAAACTGCTGTGACAAACAGCAGAATTTCTTTTACTTGTAAAAACCAAGGAAAAGCAGAAGACCTTTTTTTAAGTGCCTGGTCCTATGTCTTTAAGAACCATTTGATTTTTAAAATTATTTTTTTCCTTTAAACAAACCATAACATCTCACGTCTTACATATCCCATATGTTTGGCATCCCTGTCACCAGTACCACTTTTGTCCTCCACACACCACTGAATAGGTGATTGGTTGTCTTCATGTTTGATGTCTTTGCATTTTATCAGACTCACTACTGAGCACATTCTAAAAAAAATAAAATAAATTAAAAAATTCCTTCAGTGAAAGATCAGTAGGGATTTATGAAGCAAAATCACAAGTCAGCAAACATAATCAGTTTTTCTCCATCCCTAACAAAAATAAGTCAGAAATCAACCAAACAAACCTGCACATTAGGTTAGCCCAATTGAAACTCACCATTCAATAGAGTAAATTAAAAGCTGTTGAAGGACACCAGCTATGTTCTTGAAAAGACAGGCCTTGTTCTGTTCAATATTGAGAATGGGGCTTAGTAATTAGGAAACTGATTACATGAAACAAAAGCAATGAGATTAAAAAGGCAGGATAGATGTAGACCACCATATAACTTCAGGAGACCTCCACTAAACAAAAGCCAACCAACCATTGGAGGCAATCTGCCTAAGAAGTGGCCAACAAACCACACAACTCTAAAGAACCTTCCCATGAAAAGACTTCTGTTGACTACTGAACAATTTTGTTACAATGGTGTGTACAAATAGAGGTAGAGTAAAAAGAATGGAATAGAAGGACTGAAATGCAGCAGAAATGTATAACTATAAAGCTGCAAGTACTGAGACAACAATTGGGCCAACAATTGGGAACAACTGCCAACCAAGACTTAAGGCAACAAGACAGCAAAAAGGAGTCAATGCAACGTGTTACAGGCTAAAAGAACAAAAGTACAAAGGAAAAACACACTCTCGTGAAAAGTGGACAATGAAATTGCTGAACAAACATACCTATCCCTAGACTGCCATTAAACGGAGCAACTGAGTGAGATAACACTCTACAAACATTTAAAGACTACAAACTCCAAGGAGAAGAAAGACTACAGTGTGCTGCAACTGTGATAAAGATATTTCTTTCACAGAAAGGTTAAAATAAAGTTTTGGAAAATGTCTTAAAAGTCCATAGTGATCCAAAACATCCTGTCAACAATGAAAATGAAATGGTCTGTGTGGTGGATGTGTAACAATAGATTTGACAAGATACAGCTCTGAGCTAGCAGGGAAACAAGAACTGTAAGCGACTGCAAAGTATTGCATAGGGGAAGCTATTCAAGCCCTGATCCCACAAAAACACACCCATACTCAACATTACTTAAAGAGTTCCATAAAAAGTGAAATAAATGCTGACTAAACAAAGGTATGTATGTGCCAGGTGTCCATAAAATCAGGCCCTTGCAGAACTGGGAAATACAAAGCAACTGCTGTGGAACACAGGTAACTCAAAGGTTAGGATTCTCCCTGGGAAATTACGCTGTTGTAGTAACTACAGGCTCTTAAACTTGTAGAATACCACTACAGAGGATGCACAGGTATCTCCCATCTGCTTACTTTCCTTTCAATTCAAATCTAAGTGACACTGTGCTGATCTTTAATTTATAACCTGCATCTTGATTCCTGGACATCCTGCACTAGGATGGAATTGTACTGTGTGTATCCATCCCCTCAGGAAACTATTCACCCTAAAGAACACCAGGCAGACGTTTCACATTCTTCAGATGTTTTTTACTCTAGAGCACTGTAACAAGTTGCAGCATTAATGCAGAACCAGGTGCTTCAAAACCATTGTGATTACACGAAACTCAGAACCCAGGTGCACCAACATAATCTTGCAATATTAAGAAGAAAGACTTAAAAAGAGAGAAGCATTAGGGAAAAAGCGCATTAAAAGGCCATTATCCCTGGAAATAAAGGGAAGTCCAAATAAATTGCTGCTGCTTCCCTCTGAAAGAGGATTTTAACTCCCTCACTTAGACTAACCATGCCAAGAGGCTCTGTACTTTCTTTCTTAAATCAAGGAAAAAGTTATTTTTGCAACCTTAATGCCCTTTCAACATTTTATAGTGGGTATGTCTCTCAACAGAGGAAAAAAATTCATAGCTTCAGCACACAGAACTATTTAACAGTGGCTAGAATCTCTCATTCTCCAAATTTACAAAACAGGGTTTTTTTCTTATTTGAAAAGCAAACAAATATAGATACAAATCCTCAATGAACTCCTCCACCTGGGAAGATTTCTAACATCTCTTATGTAGAGCATTCAAACACAGAACACCTCTTTCTCTATCCCAAAGCTTCAGTATCAAAATTGAGAACCACAAACCACTAGTTTCCTTCTGCTCATTCAAAACACCCTCTTAGTATAACTTCTTTGCCCTTGCAGCTGTTCTTTTTCTCCATAACACGTCCTTACTTCTTCAGCCTGCACTTCTTCCCCCAGTAGGCATTAGACAAATTTGATAGTGGCCTTACCTTTCCCACCTTCCACCATGCCTAGCAATGTGGGTGTAAGATTTTCCAAAATTAGTCTGATTATCTGCCAGTACCTTTTTGTTAGTAAATTAGAATCAGCATGTTAAAATTATTCAGCATTTACTACTACAAAAACTACTGGGGAAAAAAAAAAGTCATTAGAGACATCCTTCTTGATAAGCAAATAAAGTTTTATTAAATCCCAATATTTAAAGCATTTCTTATATCACAGTTTACATATTTTTAAATCCACTCTACACTGAACAAATAATGTAATAAATATAACTTTGACAATGTGATGATACTATTCCATTCTGTTATTATTCTGACAGTGATTAACTCCCTCCCTCCCCCCCAACCCCCGCCCAGTGAACTGGCCTTTTATAGGAAAAAGGATGGATTATTTTAGTTAACTTCTCCAGATCAAATATACATATACACAAAAAAACCCCACAAAAAATATCAAAAAAAATTACAAATAAGCAGCACAGCCATTTTTTTCATCTGGAATACTGAACACAGGTCCAAATCATGTGCATTCAAGTCAATTTGGAAAAAGTATAGAAAAAACCTTGAAGGACAATTAGGGATTGCTGTCTTAAGAGAGATTTTAGAAAAGGTGCATTCCTCTTACTATCAAAACGAAAGTTGATCTAGGATACCCTCCATTCATACTTTAAAGAAAAAGCAAATTAGGAAAAGGCTTTGAAGTGTTTTTGCACAGATAGAAAACATTACAAGTGATAACTAATCATCAAGTAAACAAGATTTCAGAGGGAGGCAGTTGAAAGAAAAAAACTCAAGATGAAATTACATCAAGAAAACTCAATACATTTATGAAATGACAATATGACCACTCCTAAAAAGACAGTATCTGTTCCTAAAAGAATACACAAAGATCTTCAAAGTGGGGCACATACAAATTAATTAAGAAAGTCATCTATGCACCCCTGGGATGGAAGGACCAATTCAGCTAGGTTCTTGCACATATTTGGACAGAATGAGAAGAAAAATACAAAGGGTACAGGAAGAAAAAAAATTAAAATGCCAGAAACTCCTCCCAGACTGGCCTAGAGAGAATAATCTGCACTACTATACCCAGAACAAAGCTTTCAACTGAAGTCATGTTGGTAAGTAAACAGAGGCTATCAAGGCTATCAAGATTCTCTCTACATAAGACCATTTGACAATTGGCCAACAACGGGAAAGAACTTCAGAAGAACCCCAAGCAGGCAGTAGCCAGTGTTAAATACATGTAGAAACTTTAGAACACTTAAGCAGGTATTATTGCACAAGCATAAAGAAGTTTACAAAATTATAGGTGCTGGGAAACAGAAGTTATCTAGTCCAGCAAGTGAAGACCCTGATCAGTCAGGTGTTCAGATTTCAGACTAAAAGTAGACTGACTTTTCCAGCTCTTCCATCAATCTTCCAACACAAATGACACATTTACAGTATTTCTCAATATACCTGCGAGTAAAAATGCAAGATGCTTGTACAGAGGAACAGGATACAAAAAGCTTGTAAGTTAGAAACTGCCTGGCAATGGCAGGGGTGTGCTGAAGGGAGTGGATGAAGCACAACTTCACAATTCCACCTACAGAAAAACTCAACTTTTCAAGGTCTATGATACTCTTCAAACACCCCTTCATACACCTCCTACAAAACGGGAGCAGAAGCTGCAGAATGAAACAGAAGTGTCTGGTTCAGGATCATACAGGAAGGCAGAAAAAGGCTGAGCATGGCAGTTTTGGTCACGCCATCATCAGCCTCCTGTGTAAGCACAGATCTCCTTTGCTCCATGCTACACAGGTCTGCCTGAGAGGAACCCAGGTACTGGTGGGCAGAAAGGCAGAGCAAGGAAGACCCTGTGGCTACAGCTGGAGACTTCAGACTCAGAAACATGATTCCCAGATTTGTACTGTTTGTGGCATTTCATACAGAACATTGAGGTGTAAGGGGAGAAGAGCAGAAGGTGTACAGAAGTAATGTCCTTCATCAGCCTGGACAATATATGCACATTAATTTATAGCCAGGCTTTCTTAGATGAACACAAAGATATGTAAGCAAGAATGTTTTCTAGTATCTCAGATCTCCCAGAATTATATTAATTTGTGTTAACCCTTTAGAGGAAAGGCAGCAAGAAATTTTCCATCCCTCACTATTCTGTAGTAGATATTAATGTGCAAATGCTATTAAGGAAAGTCACCTGCAGCAGTCTTCAGTCCTCTTAAAAAGGACACCATATATTTGAAATACTAAAACTTGAAACAAAATTTAAGCATTAATCTATCTGCATTGTTTTCAATTAGCATCTCCTTACTCTTGTAAGAGAAAAATCATGGAAGAGAAATCAAGCATAAACAAAACAATATAGAATGAAGTGACTGAGTATTTCAGCTCTGGATTTTGTACTCTACATAAGCAGGTGCTGTATGCTCAGACAGGAAGGTAAGTTATGCTAATTACAAGTTTTCTCACTTGCTTTTATCAGAGCTACTTTCAATAAGTAATTACTAGATGCCCAGTTATTCTGGGGAAAATGCCTGCAGAAAGATAGCTACTTTCATCATTTGATATCTGTCTCCCCCACTTTTTAACAGGAAAAAAAATTGATTCTCAGGAACTGATTGATGCCTGGCATCTGGTACTGGTATGCAGCTCAGAGTGGAAGCCCCAGTGCATGCTGCAGACAGGATAGCAGGATAAAGATACCCAGCCTCAACAAAAAACCCAAACCCATTCTCTTCCCATAACATCTCTAGCGTGAGGCTTCTAGTTTACATACTCAGTGGACACTCTGTAGTCCTTTTAGGGATTTCACTACAAGACAGCAGAACTTCACCTGTCTGAGATTTGATAAGGGAGCTGCCTGATGGACATGAAGTAGCCACAGGACACAGATATTGCTAAACATGCACAGGACACATTATCTTCATGACATCAGTGTTATCTTTAAATCCAGAACATCAATAATAATTATCTCAAAGAACTAATTTAATTAATATTTTAACATGCTCCCCAGATTTGTTTCATAGGCCCAATATACAGTTAGTGTCTTTTTGCTCAAACTTAACAGAACCTGCTGAAGTCCACCCTAACTGATCTTCTCCGGCTTCCCTGAATAAGGATTTGCTTTCAGAGCAGAAAAGCCACTATAGTGACTAAAAAGGCTGGTAGAACTCTGGCAAATGGAAACTCCTCAAGGACAACGTAGAATTATCTCTGTTATTTCAGCTCTGCTGCCCAGCCTCATGGGAATCCCAAAGTACATTGTCCCCGGGCTGACATAGACAAAGGTGTTCTGCCCAACTTCGTACAAGCCAACAAAGAAGGGATTCAGAAAATAAGCCCCAGCATGTAGTGGAAACATCTGCCCTCCGTGAGTATGGCCAGAGAGAATTAAATTTATGTCTGGTCTCTCTTGAAGGGCCCACTTTGCAGCAATTGGCTGATGAGCTAACAGCACTATTGCATGCTCACTTGTACAATCTGTGAGTGCTTTTTTCAAATCCATGCCATGCCCCGAGTAGCGCAATACATCTGCTTCAATATCATCAACGCCAGCCAGACAGAACCAGTCATCAGTGCTCTTTGGTGAAACAATCTTCACATTCTCATTATGGAGTGGCCGAATGTTAAATGATTTTAACAGCTCAAACCAGTTGCTAACATCTGATGTGTAGTACTCATGGTTTCCTGTAACAAAGTAAGTCCCCAAAGGGGATTTAAGTTCTCCAAGGGGCTCAACAGCAGGTCGTATGATCTCTGCCTCCGAGTCAGTCAGGTCCCCAACAATCACAGTGATATCTGGTTTCAAAGCATTAACCATTCTCACAATCATGGCAAGCTTGGTCTTCCCAACTGTGGGCCCCAGATGGATATCTGAAAGCAACACCACTTTCAGATTATTCATTGTTGAGGGCAGCTTAAGAACTGGAACCTCCACTGAATTCACAGTGGGAGGCTGGGAAGCATTTAACAGCCCAATGACAGTCAGCACAGCAGTAAGCATGACCGCCAAAACTGGTTTAATTGCTGTTCTGTTCTTGTTTCCAGTACCTGCCTTAGCACCTCTCCCAGCCAAGAACTTGTAAGCCTGCTCTACAGAGCCTAGAGTGAAAAGGAAGAAGATAAGAATGATATAGGCCCCCAGGCAAGTGTAGGCAGCTAAAGAAAAGAAATAGGGTTCTTCTGCAACAAGAAATAGCAATGTAAAGAAGCTTGAATGAGCCAAAGCTAGAAACATGAACACAGCTATTTTCCACGGTATGAAACAGACAGAGCTGGCAGCTGAAGACCTGGAGAACGTGGTGACTGTGCTTCTCCAAACATGAAGCGATCCTATCAACATGAGTGCATTAGCAAAGAGTGCCATCTGCAGCCTTAGAAACCAACGCCGCGTCCTGAGCTCGAGTTGCTCTGCCAGATAACTCCGTGAAAGCATCATGGAGAAGAAAACCACTCCTGCAGCCACTGCAGCCTTTGCTTCTAGAGGCAGTTGCTTGAAGGAGATCATCTTTGCTTCCTGACCGTTCCCTTCTGTTCTGCAGAAGTCTCCAGCAGGCAATAGTCTGGTTATGAAGGGATGCCTTGGGTCAACAAAGCCTGCAACCAGGAACCAGTATCAGCTGTTTTAAAACATTACACACATTCCCTTTTTCCCAGACTGCAATAAAAGGACTGTTACTCTGTACATAATACTCAAGACACTGCATCATGCAGAATCACTATCATAAAGACAGAAATTTCCTGATGTGGAATAAATCAAACAACTGAAAACACCGGATTCTGGCAGTCTACTTACAAGCTCCCTGCCTGCCCTCCTCAAGGATTCCTCCCTTCTGTTTTAGTTTTTTAATGCCATTTCCTTATTAAAACTTCCTTATAACAGATGGCAATCGTTCACAACAGTGATACAATGAGTACAGGAAACAACCACTATAGTATTTGCAACCAATCATAGTATTTGTAAACCCTGCTGCTTCTGTTAACACAGCACACACATCTTCTGCTCTTCTTCTTAAGCAGTTGGCTCCATTTCAAAAGCAGGTATCATCCTACATCATTCTTACTGAATGCAGGAGGTTCTACTGATACATACGAAATCAGCATGGAAATCCCCATTGGAATAGCTAGCAGATGCAAGTGCAAAGGAGGGATCAGCAGGTATTCTTGCCTCCAGTTGTAAATAGTCTTCCCCAAAGCCCTCAAAATTGTTAAAACCAGTGACATCCAAGTTGTGTTTTGCTACTCACTTCCACTATATGTACAGTTCCCACAACTCAACACCTATTTCAGCAAATACTGGTCTACCAGGACACAAATAACTTTAAAAGGGATTAAAACATCACACACTGTGCTCCTGTAAAAGTAAGGGAGCATATGTATCTCTGCCCCAAGATTGAAACAAACAAAACAAACAAAAAAAGGAAGCAAGCATCAGTTCTGCTTGAATCATACCAGAATTCCCTCTTTTATTCTGTATTTTCCTCAGAGTTCATAGTGTTCCTACTCGTGTTCAGTTTGCACACTTCTACTTAAAATAAACCTACTGTTTAACATTAACCATAACTAAAAAAATGTTTGGATGGTCTTTCACAACATACAATACAGGTCAAGTTTGAGATAGCAAACTACCTTACTTGAAGTAAGCGCATGTCACTGTGTGGCTTTCAAAACACTTCCTATCTCTCAGCCCACGCTTAACTAGAGAAAAAGTAAGCAATCCTTACAGCCAGAAATATCTTAGAACTAGGGCACGAAAGTAGCCTTGTAGGGCCCTGCAGGGAGCCTGATCCCAGAAATCTACAAACCCAAGTTTGCCATGTTGCTCATCTGCAGCATTTATATTCACAAGCTAATTAAAAAAAAAACAAACCCACAAAAAAAACCCAAAACAAACAAACAAAACCCAACCAAACAAAAAAAACACATTAGTACCTCTGTGATGATAGGACTCTGCTGTATTTTAAGGACTAGACCAAGAAGGGCCCCTTCCCTCTCTGCTTGGTCAGGGAACTGTGGGTTGACAGAAATTGTGCATCACAGCCTCCGTTCCTCAAGCCCACACTATTCTTAAAAAGAACAGTGCTATTTTACACACATGCCTCTAAAGAAAATAAACAAAGCTAGGAAGATAGCAGTGTAAGGAATGCTCCCCTGGTTCGAGTCCTCAGTTCCCCAAGACACCAGGCCATATACTGTCTGGACAACAGCAGTAAGAAATGCTGTTTAAAGAAACTACATGACCCCGGCCAATGTCCGTGGTCTGCTTCTTTCCTACTCCTCCAGCAGAAAAAGCTGTTCCATTAGCGATGTGGGAAGGCAAATCCTTGACTAGTTATTTCTGGATGTTGTTGTTGAACATGCTGTATTTTAATCTGGCTAATCCTTTTTTAGAATCTTTTATATACTGTCTGCTTCTACAGCCTCCTGTAGCAACAAATTCCAGAAACTCACTACACATTTCAAAAGCATCTTATCTGCTTCAAGCTAATGAACAAATCCAGCAAGTGCCACTCTTCTAATACTTCTAAGCCTACCTTTTTTAAGTCTCAGCCCTAACGCCACCCCTCAGAGACCATACTTACTGTCACCCAGCCTTTTCCCTTCGGTGCCTCCCACGAGGCTGCGCTACTTTTCGCACAGCTTTAACCAGCCGTGCGCCATTCAATTAGCAACATCTGGTGAGACGATACTGACACTCTGCTTCAGACTCACAGCCTAAGGGACGAGGCACGCCTCTCACACCAGCTGTAAAGACTGAGGACTTGCCTCAGCCGCCGGTTAGGCAGTGGGTACGGCATGCCGCTGGGCAAAGCAGGAACCAGAGAGTCAGCGCTGAACCTGGGCAGAAGGGGGAAAACGCGCTCTCCCCCCTCTCACACGCCGCGGGGAGAGCGCGTTTTCCCCACGGGATCTGCTAACGGAGCCCCGGCATCAGGTAACTGCAGCTCCATTTCCGCTGCCTTCCTGCCCCCCTCCCTCCACGAGTCGCTTAAAGAGGCCTCGTAAGACATAATTCCTGGGAGCGGAGCTTAAGCAGCGGCAGGAGCACAGTCGGCAGCCCCGTTTCAGCCCGCACCTCCAGCCAGCCCAGCGATTATCCCCGGGAGGCGGGGGGGGCACAGCTCACCACCCGGGAGGGGCTGCGGGCAAAGGCAGGCACCGCCAGCCCTTCCTCAAGGCGAAACGGCCCGGAGCCGGGCCCAGGGCGGTGGGCGGCAGCGGCCGGGCCTGTCGAGAAGGAGCCGGTCCCCCCGCCCCGCCGCCGCACCCGCCCCGCCAGCGGCCCCGCGGCAGCCACAGGCCCAGCACCTGTGCCCCCCGCAACGCCCCCGCGAACAGGGAACCGCTAACGACTCCAACGCGGACCAAAGCTAACCGCCTTCCTCCGGGGGGAGCGGGAAGAGGCCCCCCCCGCCAGCCGGGAGCCGTGCCCACCCGCCGGCCCCCTCCGAGCCCGGGGCCGCCCCGACAGCCGAGGGCCCGCGCGGTTCCGCCGCGGAGCGGGAGCCCTTAGCGGAGAGGGAGGCGAGGGGAACTCACCGCCGCCCGCAGAAGCACTGCCGAGCCGACCAGCGGGAGCAGAAGCCGCAGCAGCATGACGGAAGGCAGAGCGCAGCCACGGCGCGGCGCCGGACCCAACGCTCCCCGAGACGCCGGCCAGTAAGACCGCGGGGTCAGCTGACTGCCCCGCCCCGCCCCGCTCCTCTCCGCCCCGCCCCGCCCTTCCCTGCTCCCGCTCCGCCCCGCCCCTCTCCCGCCCCTCTCCGCCACGCTCCCGCCCCGCCCCGCCCTGCCCTGCTCCCGCTCCGCCCCGCCTCTCTCCCGCTCCGTCCCGCTCCGCTCCCGTCCCGCTCCCGCTCCCGCCCCGCTCCGCCCCGCCCCGCTCCAGCTCCGCCCCGCCCTTCCCTGCTCCCGCCCCGCTCCTCTCCGCCCCGCTCCCGCTCCGCTCCGCCCCGCCCTTCCCTGCTCCCGCCCCGCCCCGCTCCCTCCCCGCTCCTCTCCGCCCCGCTCCCGCCCCCTCCGCCCCGCCCCGCCCTTCCCTGCTCCCGCCCCGTCCCGCTCCGCTCCCGCCCCGCCCCGCCTCGCCCCCCTCCCGCTCCGCCCCGCTCCGCTCCCGCCCCGCCCCGCCCCCGCTCCGCCCCGCTCCTCTCCGCTCCCGCCCCGCCCCGCCTCGCCCTGCTCCCGCTCCGCCCCGCTCCCGCTCCGCTCCCGCTCCGCTCCCGCTCCGCTCCGCCCCGCCGGGAGGTGTCCCGGCGAGGGAAGGGCATCCCTCCTTCCCACCGGTAGTCCCAGCTCAGGATCCTAGCTTCCCTCTCCTGACCTCGCTTCCCACCGCGCCCCATCCGGCCAGGCCCGGGGATTGCCCCAGCTCCTCAGAGGGCACGAAGCAAACCCCTAAGCCCCCCGCCCTCGACCTCGGCTGGGCAGAAAGGCCTCCTCAGCCCTCCGCCCACCACCCGAAGGAGGTGGAAGATGCATCTCCCGGTGATGTCCGTTATTAATTTAAATAAGTCAAATATTGGGGGAAAAATCTTTTTTTTTTTTTTTGGGGGGGGAGGAAATCACATCAAAGAGAACAAAAGGAACACACAGACTAAAAAGCTTAAATAACACTGAAAGAGGAAGAATTAGGCAAAAACAGATTCCAATTAGAAAAAAACACGCCCCAAGTGGTCGACAGCCCGGCCTTGAGACAGGCGGGCAGGACAGATGAAAGGGATAGAAAGGAGCACTCTCCACAACTTATCTTGTTCACAGCCTTGAGCACTGGGTAGAAAAACACTAAGCCACTGGATGAACCATATAAACATACCATTAATATATTAATGAGCTATTAACATCCTAAAATATCCACCCATAGGCTAGAGGGAGCCCTACTAGCAAAAAAGCCCTCTTTGACCATGCATAATGAAAATTTTGGGCACTGCTGCTTCAAATGGAAGCGAGGAATTAGTTGACCAATCGAGTGTGCCAGTGACAGGATAATGTTAGAGATAAAGTTCTTTCTCACGGTTTTCGGGTATAAAAGTAGCACTTGAGTTTCGGGAAACTGAGCCTGATTTACGGAATACCACCCTGCTCCCTTTTCTGCGCAGAACTGGACATGAAGATCTCGAATCTGTGTGTGGATCGGCTTCTTGCACACCGGGTGACGGTCCCCGCTTGCCGGACACCTCCAGGGTCCCCGCTTTGCCGGCACCGGGGCCGCTGCCGGTCCGGAGATGAAGGAGGCGGGAGCCCACCCTGCCGTCGTGTCCACCGGGAAGGAGCTCCTCAACCAAAAGGGGCAGAGGCAAAAGGGTGTCCCCAGCCCGCCTCCTGAGCGGGGAGTGGGTGGGGCTAGCCCGCCCGGTCTCCCATTTGGGGAATAACCACCGCGGGCCAACCCTGCTTGGCTTGCGGCGCCGAGTGCTTGAAGGGTACCGCACGTCCACGCGTGTCCCCGCCGGCCCCGCAGGAAGCGCCGTCCTGTTGTCCCGGTCCCGCTGCTGCTTTCGCTCAGGGCCTGGCACGTCTTCCCCTGGGCGGGGACGGGCCGTCTGCGCCGGCCCCCGGCCTGACACCTCCCCCGCCCCGCTCCCGCACCGCCTCGCCTGCTCCCTTCTCCCCGGGCCGCCGACTCGTCGGACGGACGCCGGCCCGAGCCGCGGCCATGTGGCTGGCGCTGGCGGCTCTGCTGGCGGCGGCTGGGGCTCAGTACGAGCGCTACAGCTTTCGCAGCTTCCCGCGGGACGAGCTGATGCCGCTGGAATCCGCCTACCGCTACGGCCTGGACCAGTACAGCACCGAGAACTGGCCCGAGAGCGTCAACTACCTGGAGGTCAGCATGCGGCTCTACCGCCTGCTGCGAGATAGCGAGGCCTTCTGCCACCGCAACTGCAGCACCGCCGGGCAGCCCTTCCCCGACGGCGGGGAGCCCCGCGGCGCCGCCGGGGCAGCGCTGGCCGAGCTGCGCGCCCTGGCCGGGGTGCTGCGGCGGGCCCAGTGCCTGCGGCGCTGCAAGCAGGGGCTGCCCGCCTTCCGGCAGGCCCAGCCCGGCCGGGACCTGCTCGAGGACTTCCAGCGCCGCGAACCTTACAAGTACCTGCAGTTCGCCTACTTCAAGGTGAGGCCCGGTTCCTTCAGCTCTGCTCCCCCCCTCTCGTC
Organism: Apus apus; assembly: GCF_020740795.1. Lineage (NCBI taxonomy): Eukaryota > Metazoa > Chordata > Aves > Apodiformes > Apodidae > Apus > Apus apus. The sequence goes on from NC_067283.1 coordinate 47,319,012, forward strand.
CTGTCTCTTTGCCCTGCCGCTGCTACCCGCCCCAGCCTCGGCTCCCCAGGTCTTGCCCGGTGGTGTGTGATCCTCCAGCCAGGCTGTGCCTGTCAGCATCGAAGGGGCAGCGTGGCGTGGGTGCCGCGATGGACACGGGTGCCTCGTGTACCCGCTGCTCGAAAAGGGTCCTATCACGCTGAGCTCCGGATGGGCCCTCAACAACAGATTCCTCTTGTCTGTAGCCTCGTTCCCCATCGCCTCCCACACACCAGTTCAGCCACTAATTGTCGTCTGCCCCACCTCCATTTCTCTCCCTCTGTGGGGAGGTCCCCCGATCCTGCCCTACTGGGCTGCTGACCCCGCACTTCATCATCTTCTCCCTGGCAATTTTTTCAGCCCCTTCCTCCCATTCACCTCATGTGACCCACAGTGGGGCCACTGTGTGCCTTTTCTTTCCCTTTGCTTGCCCACAAAGTAACCGTCCACCTCTCTCTTAAGCAGTTTTTCCACAGCTCATCCAGCAAGTCCCCCGCAATAGCCCCTCCAGTTCCTCTTGCCATTAATCTTATGTTCTTCTAACCTTCTCTGAAACGTTTTTCATCTCCCTCCTTCTCGTCTTCATCATCTGTTCTCTAAATCAAGCTCCCTCCCTCATGCCATCCCTTTGGGTACTGCAATGGCTTCTATTTCAAATAAATGGGTCATCTGGGGGAGGGGGAAACAAAGTGAATTATTTGGTTAGATTATTTTCTCTTTTAGGGGTTCACTCCAAGTATATCCCACTATATGTCATAATAAGGCTGCATGCTTGCACGTTCTTTTTGAGATTGCTGCCTGAAAACACACATCTTCTTAGCTGTTGTGGTGTCTTACTTGTAGGAGAGGTTTTCTCATGAAAACAGTGAATGGTTTTCCCAAATAGCACAAACAGAAGCAAGGAAATGTGTTCTCGTAAAGCAAGAACAGTAGCCACATGCACAGTATCACACTGGCATCATTTGGTGCATTTAAAGCCAGACTGTATAGAAGAACTTACCTTAAAGCCTCTGCACACACACAAGGCATCAAGCAGCAGACATTTCTTTTGAATGACAGAGTAGGCCAGGCACTACTCGCCTCCTCCAAGCCCTACATGGGTACCAAAATGACAACCCCACAAACGTTTCCGTTCCTTGTGTTATTTTAACAATTTGTTCCACCCCTGTAATACAGACAAAGTTTGCAACGGATGGATCACAGCACAAATCGTCCCTACTTACCATTTCTGATACGCTTAGGTAACAGGCAGGTAGGAATGTGAGAGGGAAATCGGAGAAATCCCTCCTCCTGCCTTTCATCTGTTTTTCAGTAACATTTGCAGTAGGTTTGTGCTGTGCAGGTTTGGTGGGTTTGCCTTTAGTGTCACTTGTTTACGTCGTCTTTCTTAAGAGATTGTAGTCCAGCTCTGTGCTCATACCGCTCACTTGGGAAGCTCAGAACGGGCCTTCTAGAGCTACAGACTGCTACATACAAAGGACTTTTCCTGACTGGTGGTTTTCTGAAGAAAGGAATGTCACTTTCCCCACCCCCAACCATGCCAACAGCATTTATAATGTAGGAAGAAGGGGGAGGGATGCGTTTTATGTCTTTTTTTAAGAGTGACTCTGTGTTTATTCGGGTGTATTCAACAGTGAAATTTTGCCACGTCTTAGATTCTGGGAGTAGATGTTTCTGTGCTGCTGCTTGCTCCTCTGGAGGGAGCTTCTCGGAGCCGCTAAGTTCACTTAGGAATGTGTTTCTACATCTTATTTTATTTTTTAGTGGTGAAAACTGAAACCAGGAGTGAATTACAGACTAGGCAAAAATGAGAGACCCGTCAGCCTACAAGCACAGAAGGTTAAAGCATAAAGCAGAGGAAAAAAACAGGCATTTGACGAAAGTGCAGCTGAGATTCCCGTTTGTGTTTAGTACTGTGTGGGCTGACTGGAAGCGCATAGTTTTGGAGAGCCAGGAAGGGCAGCTGGCAGAGTTCCAGCACCGGGACAGTTGTAGCGGCACAGCAGCCGGAGCTCGTGTTAGGGTTGAAGTCTGTCTTTGGTGTAGTCATCTCCCAAGTTTCTTTCTGAAATGGAAGAGTACTTTTTATGGTTGCAGATAGGAAGAGTGCATGTGCGTACATGCTTGTGATTCTTGCTCCTAGTTTTCTAGGTCGGCTTCCAGCAGCTGTTTCTGATGTGAGGTGGAGCTCTGTATTGCCTGCATGTCAATACACTGAATATGTTGATAGTGATCTTGGCTTCCAAGGGAAAAAAGGTTCTGACATTTCACAGCCACTTAAAACTTTTACTTTATATCTCACTTTTCCTGAATATGTGTAGATATGCTGTCTAGTTTATAAAAATGTGGAAAAATATATAAAATAAAAATATAAATGCACGCACACAGAACTACATACATATTTGGCACGTGCTGTTGTAAATGAGGAATACGTACTTCACAAAATATCTCTAACGGGGTTTAAAGTTAGGTTTAAAATGGATACAGAAAATCACATAGTAGGTTAGGACACAGTGATTGAGCAAGTCCGTGATGTTTCCTCTGACTTTGTAAAACCATCAAGAAGATTCATTATTGTAGTATTGTCTTCTGTGCTGCTAGGCAAGTAAGCAATATAAACACCATGTAAACGTGGTAAGTGGTGACTCCTGCCTAGTATCCATAGTTAGTATCTGTAACTGCTGTGAGATTAATCTCACACAGGATAAACAGTATATTCTTGTGCCTTGTCAGCTTTATGAGCAGGGGAGGGGGAAGGGGAAAAAAGCTATGCTTTTTGTGAAAATAATAGATTTTTAAAATAAAATTTAAAAAACAATTAAATGTTTATAGTGATGTAGCTAGCAGTAAAACTGAGGAGATTGTATGCATTTTACTGTACCATTGTATCTGCTGAGACTGTGGTTTCAGTAGAAGTAAATTTTGGAGTACAGAGGCTGCAGAAGAGATCATTGACAAAAAACTGAGAAACTATGAAGTGTTTCTGACCATTTCCAACCCCTTCTTCTTTATCCCATCCCTCTGTAGGCTAATAATCTTCCAAAAGCTATTGCAGCAGCTCACACATTTCTTCTAAAGCATCCAGATGATGAAATGATGCAAAGGAACATGGCCTTCTATAAGAGCATACCTGATGCTGAGGAGCATATTAAAGACTTGGAGACAAAGCCTTATGAGGTATGCTTTTTATTCAGTCTAGTCTTTAGGAACTGGTCTATTGCTTCTCTTTTTGTGTGAGATTCAAGACACTCGTTTGCTTAGGTGTTCTCAGCTCTTACTCTTCTTTCCCTCTTACTGCCTTCTTCAGTCATTTCTGTTCTGCCTTCTTGATGCATTCAGTAATTCTCAACCTCTTGTGCCTTTCACTGTTCCATGAGTCACAGAAAATCACAGGCAGGGGCATACCTGAAAGCTATGTGGATCACTAAGATGCACTAACTACTACAGCTAAGCAAGTGTATAGAGTCACTCAAATGCACAAGTGCTGTGGCTGCACACCTTGAAATCACTAGGGCATTTGAGGTTCCCAGCAGAGTCTTCTGTTGATCTGAAAGGAAATTACTTACTGTGATCTCTAGGAAATACCTGGTAAAATCCATTAGTTGTCTTTATTTGTTGTGCTGATATTATTTGGATAACATATCGTAATCCAGAAATGCAGAGACATTATTCACTGTATTTGAATTTACAGACAGCTTTCCATAGGTCAGTTACTGTTGGTTTTCAGTCCTGCCAATTTTTCAGAATCTCTTTGTCAGGGCTGTGAGAGCATACAATGGTGACAACTGGAGAACATCCATCACGGACATGGAACTTGCTCTTCCTGATTTCTTCAAAGCCTACGATGACTGTACAGCAGCCTGTGAAGGCTCCCGAGAGATCAAAGATTTTAAAGACTTCTATCTCTCCATTGCAGGTGAGTGCTTAGGAAACAGTTGGGAAAGATGCCCCATAAGTGCTTTTTATCCATAGGATTGGCTACCTAGGTCCTGTTCCTCATTTTGCAGTATGAAATGCACATGGTGTTCTCTGCTCAGTTTGGGCCAATATGAGTTAATTAGATTCACTGAAATCCACTTTAATTCTGGTTTACTTTAGTCTTCTTTTCAGTAACATAAATGAGGGCAGTCAGAAAATCAGAACAGAGAGCTCTTACATTAACATGGAAATCTGAGTGTGTGTTAGAATAAAATAGAAGTGTAAGTAATAACAACTACTCCATCCAGCTAGCAATAGTTACGCAGACAGATCTCTTGACTGTAATTTCAATTATCAGTGTGGCTGCCTTTGAGGCTCAGTGGTTAGCTTGCCTTCAAAATCTGCCCTCTGGTTTTTGTTTTGCTGGTGATACATATCTCCTTTCTCATAAATATGACAGTTTTCTGTTGCCTATTTTCATCTTCCCTACGGTAGAGTTTTACCAGCAGGTAAGATTTCTTTTTCTTTAGTGTGTATCTTAAAAAAAAACATCCATTGCTTTGCAAAGAAAAGAGATACCATTTTGATTGCTGTCAAAATGGCACGTACACTTTTCCTGTGCTCTTTGGTAGCAAAAGAAATGAGTCATTTCTGCAGTGCTTCGGCTTCAGTGTTGTGGACAGTATTTGTGTGGGGAATGCCTGCATGTTTTCTCAGCAAAGTCAAAGACCTGAAAAATGCAAGAGAATTTCTACGTTTCCAGAAGGGAAACCAACCAACCATTTTGTCCTAAAGCCATCAGATGTATTGGTGAGGGGGAAACTTGTGAAATACATTGATACATAAAGGTAAAGTACAAGAGCAGCTTCACAGGTTATGGCAGTGTGGAACTTGTACCCACCAGAACAGCTGACATGGAATAGCTGTTGCAGGCTGTTCCTCAAGCCTTGCTTTATTCTTGAGTACAGCAGGCAGGTGCCTAGGACAGCAGGTAGGGAGTGAAGGTCAAGTCACAAGCAGTGAAGCAAGAAACACGGGCTTTCTTCCCCAGCAGGTCAGCCCTGATACCAGGATAACCCCCAAGCCACTTTAAAGAGTACAGTGTCCATGCTCAGCTGTGATTGGCACTTGCTGTCATCCTTCCTCTTCCTCTTCGGAAGGAAAGGACAATTCCCAACAGGACTGGGGAGGAGGCAAGGTAGGAGTGGGTTACTGCAAGATGTCATCGTGGCTGTATGCATACATTTCAACTATTTTGTTCTTGAGGTAATAAGGTTCAAATATACTTAGACTGCCTGCCCTTAATTGAACTCTTACTCCAGGCAGATATATTCTGCCTCCAAGGTTTTTACTGCAGAAAATACATGTAGCAAATAATGTTAAGCAGAAGTATTTGGTGATTGCACTAGGTACATGATTATCCCTGAGCAATGAGTTGTGTTTGGAAGCCAGCTGTCCTCATTGCATGGGATCACTTCACTGAGGGACTCGTGTCTCTGACTTGCTGCAAAAGCTTAGATAACTTGCTTTCACCTGCCAAGGGTGGCTAACAGAGAAACTAAGCTTTTAAAATGCTTCTGTTCAGTGGTGTCTCCTAATGTGATCTTTCCTGAAAAGGCTTGAAATTCTTTGATAGAAGGTTTTCTCAGAATGCATTATCTTGAAGATAAGATGGCTTCTAAGATGGCTATCCCATTGTCGCAAGCTTTTGCAGACCCGGTAAGCTTGTGAACTTAAACATTTCTGGCTGAAAGGTGTTCTGTAGTGAACAACATATTCGTGTCTTTCTTACCATTTAGAACATCCAAACTGCAGGCACAAAATGCAGCCATCTCTGGAGATTTATTTTGCAATCACCTGCTGTATTTCCCTGTTACACGGTTGTACTCAGCAGTACGTGGACCTTATTTATCCAATAATTTAATGAAATTACAAAGGCTCTCATGAAAAAAAATAACACTGTTAAATTCACAGTTAAGAAATGATGTGATACTTCCTAACACCCTACACAAAACCTACCTCCACGGACTGCCTGTAGGTGTCAGTGAAACCTAACCGCTTAGTTTCTGGAATTGCAGCTTTGGTACATTTCAAGTCCCAGGCTGCACGGATTTTTATGGAAGGGCTGAGGATCAGTGCTTGATATGTACTTCAGATGGAGTTGTAAATGCTCAGTACTTCTAAGCAGCAAGATCCGGATACACAGGACCCAGGAGAGCATTGCAAGGGCAGATTTTAAGGGTTAGCTAATGGGAGGGGTTGTAACAAGTCGGTGTGCACCATCCATATTCTGTGGTGTTGTTTTCTTCCTTCTAGATCATTATATTGAAGTCCTTGCGTGCAAAGTGCAATGTGAGAGTAATCTGACACCCATTATAGGAGGCTTTGTTGTTGAAAAATTTGTGGCCACAATGTACCATTACCTGCAGTTTGCTTATTATAAATGTAAGTAGTGATTTAATGTGTTTAAATACAATGGGAATGATGTGGGTCATTTTCCATTCATAGTATTTTCCTTCCATTTGTAATGCTTTAGAATGTAAATAGTGGCCTCCAGAATCTGCATTTTAACCTCTTCTGGGGTAGAAAGTCTGAGCTGCCTGATGTCTTTTGTCCCTGTGTAACTGTAGTTAACAGGCAAGGGAAATAAATGCTGTTTGTTTTAGTACAAAGAAATGGGACAGGGGTGGTAATGTGTATTTATGTTTTTTCTTCAATAAATGCCCCAGTGGGGACCACCAAGCTGTGGGGTCATACCTCACTGATACTGGGATATCTAGGAGGGACATTAGGTTAGGATTTTCACAGAAAACCATTAGAGGTAAGTCCCCATTTTTGAATCATGGCCTTACCTTTCTCAGAACACAAAAACAGCATATCCTTTCTGGGAAGCAATTTTTTTATTTCAATGCAGCTGGTGGGGAGATAGAAAATAGGTTCTGTTTCCATCTGAGTTTTTCAGAGCTTAAATAATAGGATTTTTTTCATTTACCTTATCTGGATTTTTTGGTTTGTATTTATTAATTAGTGAATGACATGAAGAATGCAGCTTCTTGTGCTGCTAGCTACCTTCTGTTTGACCAGAAAGATGAAGTGATGAAACAGAACATGGTGTATTATCAGTACCACAAAGACAAATGGGGACTTAAAGAAGAGGATTTTCAGCCCAGATCGGTAGGTGAATTACTTAAAATGCCTGTTAGACACATTTGCATACTTCCCTGCAATTCAGTGGGCCAGAAGCTGGGAAAATGGGGGTTATCTATTGGTTCTGCAGTTTAACACATACTGTTTAATTAAAACCACATAGAAAGTTGTACACAGAGATGCACTGCATACACTATAATGGTAAATCATAGAATCATAAAAAGGTTTAGAATGGAAGGGACATTAAAGATTATCTAGTTCCAGCCCCCTTGCCACAGACAAAGACACCTTCCACTAGACCAGGTTGCTCAAAGCCCCATCCAGCCTGGCCTTTAACATTTCCAGGGATGGGGCATCCACAACCTCTCTGTGCAACCTGTTCCCGTGTCTCACCACCCTCACAGGAAGAAATTTCTTCTTAATGTCTAACCTAAATCTGCCCTGTTTCAGTGCGAAACAACCCTTGTCCTATCACTCCATACCCCTGTAAAAAGTCCCTCCTCAGCTTTCCTGTTGGCCCCCTTCAGATACTAGAAGGCCACTATAAGGTCTCCCTGAAGCCTGAGGAACCCAGGCCTGCCCTGCAGGGTCCTCTGAGAGAGAAGAAGAGCAAAAATGTGTTTGGTTCTTTCAGGCAGCAGCAGCGAGGCTGAGCTCACAGAGGAAGGGGACCACTCCTTTGTCACTGCTTTTGGGAACAGAGCTGTGTCTTATAGCTGTATTGGAGGCAATGTTTGACAGCGCTGGGAGGGAGGGGCAGCAGCAGTATCAAACTGCAGACAGTTTTGTTGTATGTGTGCAGGGAGGGCAGAACAAGAACCCTGCACGTTAACTCTGAATGTTCTGTTGGTAACTTTGCAGGACTATAGATAATTTAATTTTTAAATATGAAATATTAAATGCACACGGCTGTACTTTCTTGTACTTTGATCCATGTGACTATGAATAGAGGTTGCTTGCTGTCCTAGTCACTTGCCATGAAAACCATAATGCCTCTGGTTTATCTTCACAAAGTGGTAATGGAGTGACAGCAGCATTTGGCTCCGACACTGAGCTTTAGATGTTCTTGTGAAAGAGGAAGTCTGCTGTTTTCCTTCCAGACAAACAGCCAGGGAACTGAGGAGGGACAGGTGGCTGACCATGCAGAATTTCCCTAGCCTAGACTCAGACTGGGATAGCGAGTCATTATCATGCAAAAGAGCTTCGTGTGGCTTTTTCCCAGAACTGCCTGCTGCCATACGCCAGCGCGCGGGGAGACAGGTTTTCTCATGTCCAAAGCCCACTGGAATGCAGGCACAGGCTGCTGCTCAGCTCTGGCTGTCTCATTCCTTGTTCTCAGACTTGCCAGTGCTTTGAAACATGAGAAAGAGGAGAGTGTTTTGTTCTTCTCACACCGATGGAGCCCGTGTTCAGAAAGATTCACAGAAGTCATTGGATAAGCTCTTCTGCTGTTCCCTTTCTCAAACATAGATCCCCTGGGGTCTACTTGCTTCTGAGTCTGGGTCTGACTTCACTGGAACTGTTTCAGGTGACCTGTGATGACACTCCCCTCTACTGTTAACCCTCAAGTAACATAGAAATTTTGGTTTTTAATAGGAGGCAGTTCGATACCACAATATAACAGTGCTCCAGTTGGAAATGTATGAATTTGCAAAGGAACATCTGATGGATGATGATGAGGTGAGTTTTCTAAAAAGGCCAAAAAAACAGCAATCACATAAAAGTACAGATGATACATAGATGAATTCCAGGATTTTACTAAGATGGAAAAATTATTATAAACATGAGCAATTTATTGTAATTTTTTTTCTTTTGTAAATGGAATATAAAAAACAAACCAAAAGAACATCAGGTGCCATTTATAAAAATGTGGACATTATTAACACAAAGGTAAATACAATTAACTGAGCGCACAAAAAAAAGAAAATCCACTTTGCACGCTACAACACAAGGGGGCAGAGAAGTAGTACATATATTAAAACCCAGGTAGTTTCTGTTTGGCTGTTTTTTTCTGATGTTTAAGTGAGATTTAAAGATCTTTGTAAGTTCATTAATAAGTAACCACCTAAATTGTAGTTTTTGTCAAAAGAAGGTATTGTTATCTGTTACTTTTTTCTACACAGTAACATTTTGATCACCCAGTCTTGCTTCTCAAATGGTTGGAACTCATGGCGAAATAACATATAATGACTACTATTAGACTGGAAATATATAAAGTGGATTATTTGTGCAAGGAAAGCAGTTAAATTGTTGCATTTTTTTTGTCTCCCACAGCTAAAATTAAAGTATAAATCAGAGAGGCCTTGGATTGCCTTTTGTTTTGCTTTGTTTTTGGAACCTTTCATTTAAGGGTTTAAAAAATATCTTAAAATGATGGAATAGTTTTGCTGGCGTTGGCAAAGAGCTGTGTTCAGTTATGGCATGGGGCAGGGTGCTTGTAGCGAGCACTGCTGAGGTCTTTTTTAGTTAGAAAAGAGAAAGATGGTTTATATTAAAAGTGAAATCACCTTTGCAATTTTTATGCTATCCAGCACATAGGGAGAAACGGTATTTTATAGTGGAGAATTAATAACATGTCTGTGCTGCCTTCAGTATGCTAGTGACCTGAAAGCAACTCTATACATGAAATTCCATTGCAAGGTTACCAGACTTTGGGAAGACCTTCCATCGTGTGAAAGACAGTTTCATAAGCTTGTTAAAAGGTTAAGTTTAGATGAGGACGAGTCTGCATGGATTTTCATCAGGGTGTGAAATTCTTGAACACTTTTTTATATTCCCTTGCTGGTTTGTGCTTTGCCTATAATGATTTCTTGTATTAGACAGAAGTTTAATGTGTAATTTTTTCCCTTGCTTCACATCTGCTTCAAAACACAGGGATGAGTAATTAAGGAAGGGGAGAAGCAGTCCACTGTGAGAGCTTTCCCCATATATTGTTGCAAGAAGGGATTATAGAAACAATCTTCAAGCACTGTGTATAGGACAAACAAGCGTCCATTTGCTGGCATTCGTGCCTGTAGCCCATTTCACCAGTGCAATTGTAAATGGCCTTGCAATCTACAGGAGGGAAGTACAGTAGAAACAGAAATTAAACTTTTAGGGAAGTGTCTAGGAAGTTGCATTACACTGGGTTGCATATGTGGTTTAAACAACCAAAATTACTGGTCATGCCACAAATATCCCTACCCCGTACTCTACTTGGATTAGGGAAGTTACTATTCTCTCCTGGGGAAAAGCTGGAGGGCTTCTGTGCCCTCCCTTACTAGGGCTGAAGAACCTGGTGAGATGGAGGCTTTCCAGGCTGCTGGCTTGGGTCTGGCTTTTGGTAGTGGACTCAAATCCCTGGCTACCAGAACTTGTCTCTGGCTGACAGAGCCTTCCAGGGAGTCCAGACAGAGAAGGAATAGCACAAAGGTAAAATCGCTACCTTGCCATTTCTGCTGTATGGGCAAGACCTGATAGTGTAAGTGGAATTATTTTTGGTTTAATATTTCTCCTGGCATGGATAGAAAAGCTTATTCCATAGGAATGCTGGAAACTGATGAAAAACCCAGGTAAGGTGTTACAGTAAAAGCTTTATGAGAAATTGTTAAGGATGAAGGCAGCCTCTCTTTTTAGTGCACTCTGTATATTTCAGCCGTGTGCTTCTGGGCCATAGACCATACCTTTTGTGCGTTTCTGTGATCCGTGTTTGCTGTCTGTGAAATGGCTTGTGGCCCAACAAGCCCCTAAAATAATCTTCAGAAGGAAAATCATTCGCTTTCCTTGAGTGAAGCAAAAGGATTGATGTGGCAAAAGGATCTCTTCCTATGTGAATATGTCATTATTCCTAAGCGGAGAATCTCACTTTCTTCAGGCTTCTCAGTGCTCCTGTATCCCAGATCACCACTGTGTTTTTTTAAATCCCATTAGCAAAACGAGTGAGAACATGGATTTTCCAATAATACACTGCCTTAATTGCAAAGGCTGGAACATGCAGTAATGTTTTTTTCATATGTCACTACAAGAAATACTGTCCTGTTCATGTTACTTTATTAATGTTTTTTCCACAAGGAAATTAAAAACTTTAGTTCAAACATTTAGCACAGTAGAGGTGACAGAATATTATTGCCAACTAGCTACAAGTTGCTTTTTCTTAAAATTAATTATTATTAAATATCTTTATAGCTTTCCACAGTGAAGCTAAAGGAACATAACACTGCAGTCATCTCAGCTGGCCATGGAACTTTTTGATTTATGTTCAAATGTGTAATGCAAAAAGATTATAAGAGATACAACTAGTACTGCACAGATGTATATAGTGAACTACAAGGCTGTTAAGAGCCAGATGCTCAGGTGGTGTAGATATAACTTCAGCTCTATACTAATAGTAGGAGACATATTTCTGGCCCAAAAAATCTCTGTTCTTGAGGAATATTATTTTTTTTCCAGGGATAGCTACTTAGCTGTTCTAAATTACATAAGAACCGCAAATATTTGGCTGGGGTGATCCTACAATGTCATTTTTCTTTCAGTACTTAATCAGTAGGTGAAAAACTGTTTGCAGCTTTGACCCACTTTTGACATCTTGTTCTTCTTATTTGTGTATAATGTGTGTGTCCATTTGTACAGTAGCTGAAATTCAAATGCTCCATTCCCAAGTGTGATGCAGAGGAGAGTAAGTGTTGAACTAATGTGACTGGTGGAAAGAGAACATAAAGAATAGCGTTGAAGTACAAAGTCCCAGTGGACTACTATTAGCAAATAATAAACTGAATTCAGCCTATTTTTCTGTTCAGGAATCTCTAACAACTTTTTCAGCTTTATTAACTCACTTTTGGCATGTTTTCAAGTGATTTATACAAGTGCACTCACAACGGCAAGTTGTAAACCCTGTCCTGCCTGTGGACCAGCAGAACTAGAGCAGCATTGCTACGCTGAGGAGAGACGGTGACAGCTGTTTCAGAGAAAGCTGGCAGCTAATTGGCATTGTTATGGTCCCATACATTTATTTGTTAATATACATTTATTTGTTAAAAAAGAAAATTAGGTTTTTTCACCATCATTTCCTAGTAAGGATACTGTGCATGTCGCTGGATCTCCAGAAGCTTCCATCTTTACCTGTTTGTTTTTTTACCATTGAATGTGTATCTTGGTTAAAAGTGTTCCTCCTTCCATTTAAAGCACCTATCAGGGGAAGCTGCAAGCACAGCTGGGCTTAAATAGCAGGATGTCCCCGAGGAGTTTTTATCTGCCCTGATTTTCTTAAGCTTCTGCACGCAGCATAAAGCAACCAAGAGAGCATAAGTAGAGCTCAGAAACAAAGCCGCTAGGAGGCTTCTGTTTTCAGAGCAATGGGAGCAGTGTTGAAGATGCTGTGAAACTGGGTTGACTCAACATTTTTGTAATGCCTATAAAACATAAGAGGAGAGCACATTTACTGGATTACTGTGAAATACTATTGTAATAACTGCAGTGTACTGCAGTCTCCTGTAGTATACAGGAAGGGAACAGTTACATGTCCAGAATATATAATTAAAAATTAAATGGAAAAATCTTTGAGAAAAGAAGCTAACATACATGTAAAGAACTAAGTTCTTTTCATATTGAAACAAACAAACAAACCCTACAAGCATGTGACAGTGGGTCATATTTTGGACTAGGTGTCTGAAAAATAAACAAGGTAAGGGCCAAATAATTTTTCTGCACAAAGAATCAAGGTATTTTTTTTCCCCTGCAAGAATGTGAGGAATGTCCAGCCTGGTCTGTACTGCTCATGAAGGATCTGGGAGGCCTTTGAGGTGGTTGCAGTAAGCCTGCATGTTTTAACTGAAGGTTAGATCAAGGAACTTTTTCTTGATCCAAGGCTGAATAAACCTTTCAGGCTGAGCCATTCATTGACACATGCCTTACTGTTATCCTGAAATAATGTTTTTCCCAAAAAAAATATTGCTGGCCAGTGGGCTGCATGGTGTGCACTTGCAGTGCACTTGCACTGTCAGGCCATGGAGCATGTATCCTCCACAGCTGGCCATATCAAAGCTTTGTGTTCTCTCTTGCAAGATGGTTATTCATCCTTCAACAAAATCTGATGGTTTTAATGAACCTAATTCCTGGTCACTACTCCCATTAGTTACAAAAATTAGTTACTGGGTAGTTATTCATTAGTTACAGGGCAGCCCTCACCACTCTTCACAGAGGTCACCCCTGCAACCCCTCCCACTACCACAACCTTGTCACTGACACCCAATAAATAAAGGAGTTTAATTTGTTTCTCTCAATGTTGAAAAAATTTTCAGTCATTAAGACCTTTGAACTTTAGCAAATTCTGAATTTTTTTCTGTGAAGGACAGCTGGGGGACATTTTGTGGGATAAATATTTTCCTTCTAGGTCATAGTTTATACGGAAACAAGGATTCAGCCAATTCTTTTTTCTCTATTGTCTTTTAAGGCTCAGTTTGTTGGATGAGTTGGGATAAAGGCTATTTCTTATTCATTGGTTGTGACACATGAAAGCATGTCCTTTATAATATTTTTCTGTAGATCTTAGTTCATTCTATAACACTGTTATTTAAATATTCTCTATTATTTCCCCAAAGAACAGACTATTCCACTGCAGGTAATATGGAATCCCTATGGAAAAGGACATCAGCAAATCTGCATGGACAGTAGGGGCTATTACAAGAAAGCTGTTTTTTCCCCAGAACTTTTCCTGTCCACACTAAGAAAGGACAGAACAGATTTTAGGTGGAGGCAACAAACCTGTAAATTATTGATATTCACAATGCAGAAGGCAATGCTTAGTCTTAGCAACCAAAGGCAAAACATCTGGGTCTGTCAGTGAACAGTGCAACTGCTACTGATTGCTACTATTTTTTAAATGCTGCTGTCAAAAGAGAAGTTGGTGCTGAACCATCAGTCTCAAGTGGGCCATAACTGAGCCATGTATCGGTAGCTCTTCCTCTTTGCTGTTTAATAGCTGGCTAGGAGTCTCCAAAGTACAGATGTTTCTTCTAAGAGGTTGTGTTTTGTGTGTGTGAGTGCAACATTTAGTATTGCATAAGGAAGGGCTGGCAACAGTCCTTGGCGCAATGTGTGCCTTGGTCTTGGGCAGTCAGCTTGTGGTAATAAGTGAGGAGTTCTGTGTTTTTCTCCTTTTTAGGACTTAATTTTTCAAATAATCTAGCTTTGTTTATGTTAGTGCACCAGTCTCATTACCCTGCATTAGCTTATTCGACATTGGTCAAGGGCTCTGTTTTTAAATTATTTTTTGTTCTAATTCACATACTCACATAGCCTCTGTAAGGCCTTCTTTAATTACTGTGGTACACAACTTGTGCTTTCTGTTTGGGCCTCTGGTTGTTAATCTAAATCAAGGGTGCTCCATTTGCATATCTAACAGATAATTAGAAGCTCCAGTTGATCAGATCAGCTTCTCTGATTCTTTCTACCACTCACACCAGTCTGGGAGCATTCCCTTGCTGCTGTTCAATATCATGTGTCCCGTATTTCAGGTTATACCTGTCCCATCTTTTCCTGTACATCCTTGTTCTCAATCCCACCTTCCACTGGCTGTGGTTTGGGAGAGGGAAGAGACTGATAGCACAGGGAGGGAGGTCATGGGGTGGCAGCAGAGCTGTTGTACCTGCATTGGGTACCTGGCCTCCAGTGCAAACCAGGAGGTAGTGGCTGTGAACCAACAAGGACGTGCTTCACTGCAGCTGACGAAACAGTCCACATGTGCATACCTTTCAGTTGTTGTCTGCCTAATTATCAGGTATGTACTAGTCTGGCAGCAAACCTTTCTCTCCCCCAAGCTTAATTCAGACTTCACATACTGATTTGCAGGTAGCTACATCACACTTTGGGCCATATCTTGCTCAACTCTGATTTACATCAGCACTGTGCCTGGGCAGCATATTTATGTAACTTGCATTAGTGCTGGGTGGCTTTTGTTCCCCCCCCCAGTATCTGGCAGCAAAGAGAATGATGGCTTTGCAGCTGACTTTGCATGTAAAATTTGCTGTCCTTCAGGTAGGTAGGAACCAAAGAGCATACTGGATAACAGGAGCAACTCTGTCACATGGAATGTTGAAGTCATATCAGAGAATCATTTGCAGGCTCCATGTCTGCAGGCCAGCATGAAGTTATTAGATATCAGCAGGCAGGAGGCTTTTCCCCTGGAATGAACACCTGAGAAATATTTGCTGACTTCAGTCATGCAAAATGCCTGGTGCGATGTCAAGTCAGTGCTAATGGGGCAAGGACAGTCATCTGTCTGGTTGTAGCTGCTACTGTGACAACGTGATCAACTTTTCTGACATAGCATTGTCCCCTTTTCATTAGGCTGCCAGCCACAGTATGGACAACCTGCAGAGGTTTTACATTCTGACCATGAAGGCACAGATAAAAATATTTCAACTACAGGGTTTTTGTGTCTTTAACTGTAATCTGGAGTTCTCACCTTTTCAAAAATAACCAACACCCAGGCAATTATTCAGTTGCATTACAGCATATTTTTTGTGTGTATATTGTTTTGGCAACTAATTTTATATTTTTGCCATAAATCAACCTCTTTTACTACACAGTACTTCTCATTAGACCACAACAGCTTCTGCCATACTTTCCTTTACAGATCAGTTTCAGACACTGGAGATTTCAGATGGCAGTCAATTTTTTTTCCAAATACTTTTGCTTTAAATACCCTTTTCCATGTAAGACTTGTGCTTCTTACATGCTTCTGGATTTGTAAACATACCAGGAAAAAAAAAAAGCAACAACCCTGAATTGTATGTGGATATTCTGTGTCCTTTGAAATACCTTACCTTACTGATGAGACTGACATTAATATGAATTTAATTAAGTTCCCATATATTTGAGTTACCAAAGGTACAGTATGGAAATCCCCATGTCTTCCTTGTACTTAATTCTGGGTCATCCAGTCACAACTTAGAATAGATGCTGATGCCTTTCACCCTACCTCTCAGACTCTAACCTTTTGAGGATTGTCTTTGCAGGTAGACCGAGAAGAGAAATCCCTTTTTAATATATTACTCTTTCATTAAACTATGATCCTGATGTGTAAAAGAATCAGTCTGAATGACACCTGTAGTTCCAGTCTCATAACTCTATGCAGAATTAACAGGACCTGCCTGTCTGCAGTCTTTCAAGAGGCATCCAAATACTTCTGCCCACAGTTTTAGGAGCAGTGCTATAAAACTTGACCTGAAGTCTTTTGTGCCCTGTTTCTGTAGCTTTCAACTGCTTGCATAGTGGCTATTTGACCTAGTGGCTATTTTTTTCATGTGTATTTTTGAGGTGGTATTGGTTTTCTCCCATGATTGGGCTCCTTAGGCAATCAAAATAGTTCTAACAAAGGAAAACGTGCAAAAATGTAGAATTCCTGTTTTCCAATTGCCAAGTTTCCTGCAACCAGGAAGACAAGTAGGGAATATGAAAGTGCTGGCATTTTTTCTTGTATTTTTAGTGAATTGGATACTTAGATGTTTTGAACAAATTCAAAGCAAAATAAATTGCCATCCTTCAGGACTTGCTAAAACCACTTCATAGTTGCAAAAACTCAAAATTCTTTTAAGATGGAACCATGAAGCAGTGAACAAGAGCAGCAGTTATTCCAGTCAGCTTTTCTTCCACTTTTATTTTCATTTGCTTGGTTCTCATTATTTCTCTCTTTGCTAATCACACTACTGAAAAATATGATGCAAATATTTTTAATCACCATATCCTTAATAGAATTGTTATATTCAAAATAGACAATAATTCTCTATTTCCTCTTATTATTTTAATTGACAGTGGTTTTAGGCCCTTTCCTCACCGAAACAGACAACTAAAATTTTGAGTCTCAAACTGCATGTGTCTGGAATGGGCTGTCTTCCTAAGGAGTGCTTTTCTAGACAAAAGATGTGCTTAAAATGTAATTAGGATTGTAAAATACTGTTTGCAGTCTTCATCAAGCAGACTCAGAAGCCTAATACAGTTCACAAGACCTGGAATGGAGGGCAGAAAGGGAGAAGAGGAATGAGGATCCAAGCAAGGATGACTTGCTTTCAGTGTATCTAAGTATAGGTATTTTAAACATGAGAGTGAGTAGGAGTTGATCAGATCTTCCAGCAGAATATTTTTCCTATCAGAAAGTGATTGTTTTGCCAAAAACCTAAATGATATCTTAAGACCTTTTTAGAACATAGGTTTATGTCAAGAAAGGAAGGACATGAAAGTTGCAGTTAAATTAAAACAGTTTAACAGAATACTGTAGTTATTAGACTAAAAGGTTGGAAATGTAATACTGAGCATCCAGATCTCACAGCTCAGTATTTGGATTGCATCAAAAAGAGAAAATATGTACATATTCCCATGGGGTCTCCCATCTCAGGCAGTGTTGTTTCTGAACTGTGCGTGGAAGGCAAACTGGAAAATACTAGTATTTCTGCAGGTGCCAGCAGATGGCTGCTACAGTGAATTTTGAGCAATCTGAGATGGTGCTGCTCATTTGCTGTTAGCTACTTGCTTTTCACTACTGAAGGTGTTACCTTGGGCTGAAAGTGAATCCAACAGGTTTTAGCTCAGTTACTGTAGCTTGGTTCACAAGGCTGTAAATTCCAACTGGCGGGGTTGTATCATCCCAAAGTACTCTGGCTTGACTGCAGGAGGACATTTGGCTATGGTATATGCCATACAGCTATGTCAGGAGTAGGTTAAATAAAGAAAGTTGGATTGTTAAGTTGTGTTGATACCTTGTATTAGCAGACTGGAGCTTGTAAATATATTTTCAGGTCTGAATCTATGGAAACATTCTGATATCTCTGGTCCTTTACAGTTTTGCTGAATCGAAACATGGTATGTGAAGATCTGTGATTGAAAATGCAAAAGGTGTGTGTTGAAGTGTGTAACAGAAGACATAAACAGAACAGACATGCGAAGTCAAAGTCACAGCTCTACAAAGCACTTTTGCTTTTAATTTTGAGGCTTTCTAAGATTCTTTAATGTTTTATGGTACAACAATCTCCTAATTTTAACAGATGCTCTAAACATTTATACCTCTACTTTCTGCGTTTGTGGATTTCATTGTCTATTTAAATACCTGGAAAAGTACAAGAGGATTTACTGAGAAGCGTGGTATTTCTCTCTTTTAGTGTCACTGCAGGTACTTGTGCTACCCCTGTATGGGCCATTTACTTGCATTTTATAGGCTTGTTTTGCTAGTTCCTGTATGAAGGGTGCTAAACATATTCGGGGATCTATTACTGCAATTTAAGTTTTTATTAAAATGGTTAAAATTTTGCCCTCATTTTGCAGTGCAGGGTTAACTTGTTTCTGTTAAATTCAATCTAGGGTGAAGTTGTGGAATTCCTTGATGAACTGTTAGAAGTAGAAGAAAAGAAGGAATCCTGATGAGTGAAATCACCACAAAGTATTTTACAAAAGTGAAGACTCACCATTGCTCCTTACTATTGGTTTTGGTCACCTGTAGTTCCAGTTAGAAATACCTCAAAGTATCCCCTTTAAGCTCCACCTTATGTCACAAGACCCACTCCTGGAAGATCACCTCCATGCTGCACTGACTCTTCCGTGAGCATGGCTTTTCCCTGTCCACTTACAGAATTGGTGCATCTGGGTTTTCCTCTTGAGCTTTCTTCCCTCTACACGAACACAACAAAGCAGACTGTTTGTATGTTCTGGACTAACACTAAGGTTCCTCATTTCAGTGCTGTTCTGCTAAGTTGTAACAGTACAGCTAAATTCCAAAGCACTTTTGCCAGGTTATGAACCATGGAAGGTGTAACAGTTCCTCTAGACTTTCTCGGCTATGTACTGTATTATTTATATGTCTTTTTTTCTGTGATGATGAATAAAGTGATACTGAATCCCAGTGAACCTGAAAGATGTTAAGATACCTTTAAATAGCTGAAATAAGATGATGAACAGAGCACAACTAGTGATCTTATAAAATTGCTCAAAGAATTCTGTAAGCAGTGTTAATCTTTCTTAAAAGCTAAATTAAATTCCATTATGTGAAACTGAGTTCACTTAGAACTGAATAATAAATGATTTCTTTTTCCTACAATTCTTATACTTACAACTTGTGGTTCCTGTGTGAGGTGGGGCCAATCTTGCATAAAATAATGATGATCGATGTATTTGGTATTCTCTTCTGCAGAAAACAGTTTGCATGTTTTTTCTGTCTTACGGGACTATCTGTATAGTTTCATCCAAAACTAAGTACAGGTGGAGACTGAGGCAATTTTAAATGAAATGAAAAAGTAATTGCATGTAAATTCCTGACATTTTTGTTGACTACATGGCAAAGTCCTATACAGAAGTAGTTTGAAAGCCCAAAAAATACTGTGTTGGAGATTAGTATTGAATTAGTGCAAAATGCTACTGAAGAATAGAAATCTCATTGACCTCAGAGGAAGATGCACAAATTCATTTTGCTTTCCTCTTTCAGTTCTAAGGACCAAGCCCTGCAAGTAGTTTCATCCAGCTTGTATCAAGGGGAGACAAGAGCATTCAGTGCTTTTATGAGAGAAGCCTAACTCAGCTGAATGGAAGTGAATTGCAACCCCAAAATCTGTTTTACATTTTTTAAAATGCAAAACATGCTCTACACTACCTTGCCAAGTTGTTGGTGCTATAGTTTATGTATGTTGTAGAAGTGCAGTGTCCATGATACTGTCTACAGAGAACAAGAAGGGGAATCCACAGTGTCAGGTTTAAGTTTCCTCTTAACAGCAATGAAACATTTTTAAATGTTTAAATGTTGTGTGTGAAAGATGTTTGGAAGGTCAGATTGGTATTTTTAGCTTTTTAATATAAATCACAACTAATCCACTGAAGTCAATGGGCAGACTGTTTTATTCTCAAAATCAAGATCTATCAAGAGCCTTTTACCTTTAGGAGATATACCCAGCTCCACTTGTGGTAACAAGACCAGAATCTGGCTTGAACATACAAAACGTATATCAGATTTCTTTATGCTTTTTGTTCCATACAAGATTAGCACTCCATTTATTGTAATGTTATGTAAGACTTTTAACTTTGCTTTTAAAACTTAGAAGTAGTTGATTGTAAGCCATCACTTACTTCCCTGTGAAATACAACTATTATAATAGCCAGCTGGGGTAACTTCTCCAGTTTGTCTCTAGTTTTCTCTTGCTGGATATGTGTGTATGTTCCAGGGAGAAGTTGCTGCTCTGTAGGCCTCTTGGGCTTCTGCTTTCCAACTTGCATAAGACAACCCAGATTTCCTCCTCAGAAACCACATCATTGGTGTTAAGATCATATGCCCAAGCAACTTCATCTTTGATACTCCAGCTTTTGAATCGAGAAATCCCACGCTTAAAGGGCATAGATTTGGTTGGGGGTGGATGGATCTATCTATGTTGCCTTTGTTATACAACATTTTTTATTTACTTTTTTCTTGTTACCATTTACCAAACTGACTTAGGTGCTCTGCCAAGCATCGACTGTTGTCTGGCTATTTGTTTCTGTCGTGCCCTATCTAACTCGTGTGCTGTCTGTAGGTACTGCAGGCAATGCAAAACCTTAAAGACTCCCAAGAGAGGTGCTTATAATTCAAGTTCCTGGGCCTGAGTTTTTCCATAACTTTGCATCTTGTGTGGAAATAACATGTGTGCATAAAGCTTCCAATAAGAGTTTGCATGTCAGTGAAGCAAGTAGCATAGACTACAATATGGGATGGGATGACAGAAAATCAATTCCAGGTTCTCTTTGGTTTGCCACCCAGGATGAGTTCTTTCCAGTTAAAGAACACCATTTGACTCTCCAGCAGTAACTGTCAGTGATTGTTATAAACTTTCTTGAAGAACAAACCATGTAGTAAAATACCGTAATATTTTAAATCCACCAGTAAAACAGTGAGCACCAGAGCAGACCTATTTTCAGTCATTTGACTTAAGTGGGTTACACTGGGTATAGATTTAGCACCTATGTACCCTAATTTTTCCTCTTCATCAAACAGTTGCTCAACCATTGCAAGTCTCTCAAATGCTACCAATTTTCTGGTAAGCTTGTGATTCTGTCTTTAAGGCCTCCTTAGCTGTTACCTTTTCATATTCAGTCATTTCCTCAGCTCTCTACATCACAGCTAAAATGCCCTGCCATTGTGCCTTCGCAGGTGGGGATTTTATGATACTAAGATGTCCATTAGCTAATGATTTATTTTTCTTAAGCCTACCTTAAATGTCTGATGTCCTTTACCATTCCTTTCAGCTTGAGGAGGCAATTGATACTCTTGCGGCCTCCTGAAATGGGACTATGATCCCTTTTTCATTTTGTTCAAGTGTCTGTGGATTTTTTCTGGCTTTCTCAATTTCCACTACACATGGTCCCAAGCCAGTTCAATGTTAATAAGTACAAATAGTTCTCAAACCCTTGTTCTTTTCTAATGAGAAATAGCTCCACTTCCAGTTCTTCAGTATTTATTGTGGCTTTTTTCAGCATTCTCAGGTTCTTTTAACTGATTTTTCTTTTGCTGCTGCTCTTGTTAAATGCCAACATTTACATGTGACTGCAATAAATTAGTGTTGTTTCTTCCATTTCTCTGATCCTGCCAGCACTTCTTGGGAGGCTGCAGGAATATGGTTCATGCCTCACTTCTGCCACCCCAAATTCTTGCAGTTCTGAGCTGTCTGCCTCAGATTGTTAGCAGCTTCTGCCTAACCCAATGGAATACTTAGATTTTGTCTCCATTTCATTTTTTGACAAGACTTCCAGTATGATGGTGATGCTCAGGAAAGTGGCATTTTGTTGAAGCCACCATGTATGTGTATCTGCCTGGAATGCAGCATCAGTACCATGTGTCTGCTGACCCAGGGCTGACCCTGGAGACAAAACCTCTGTGGTAGTATTGCTTGTTGTGGCGCTGCACAATTACACTTTTTAATAGTTGCTCACATTTTTAGTAACAGTGGTGGCTACCTGGGCAGCTGCTGTTGGTCTCTGAGACCCCATTGCTACCCACAAGCAGGTCCACAATAATTCTGAGCATGTCGTTCACTCACCGCTTATTGGTGAACTGTGGGTGAAGTTCATCTTCTGGCAGATGGTGAGTACAAGGGTCTGCACACACTGCGAGTCCTTCGCTTCATCTCTTGTTGGATGAGGTTCAGTGTGAGGGAAAACTGGCTGAAAACTGAAGATTAAACTGAGTCCCAAATGCTGGTGCTCTGAAGTGGATTATTTGGTTATGTGAAAAAAGATGGCTGGCTGCCAGGACAACATTTCTTATGTAAAAAACAAAGTTTGGATAAAGGAATTGTTAAAGTTTAAAGCTGGGCTGACAATTAAATGAATGATAGATTCATATTAACCTGTTCACCTTCCCTGAAAGAGAAAGGAGAGAGAATGAAGGAGAGACATTTATGGGTTGGAAACTAAACTACATGGCTTTAATGAAACAATAATGATGAAAATGAAAATACTGAAATATATGCAAATAAATACAAACCCACTATCATGCTCCCTCCCAATAATGCTCACTACATCACTGAGACTGCAGGGCAGCCCTTGGAAAGTCCTGGATGGGACCCAGCAGCCGACAGGAGCTGGATGCAGGAATGCAAAGATTGGGATCAAAGGTAGATGAATAGCTAGAGTCCTCCCAGGATGCCAGCCATGGATGAAGAGGCCTTGACCCTTGTGATCCCTCAGACTTAGACCAAGTATGGTGCCTGTAAGATGGAATAGTTCATTTGGTCAATTTGGGTCACCTGTCTGGTCTGCTCCTCCCCACAGAAGGATCAAGGGGTGTGACCCCTTTTCCTCCCTTCGGTTTCTGGTGCAGAAGTTTAGCAGAACCAAGCAGTGGCCTTGGTTCTGCATACCATTCTCCAGCTATAAACACTGAGCGTTACCAGTCCTGGGAGCAGACACTGACTGGAAAACATGCTGGTAATTTCAGAAACTGCAGTCTCTTAGAAGAGACTTAACTGAAAAGTAAATTTACTGAAAAGACATTTGATTCTGTCCTGACTCAAAACTGGACAGGAAGAGATTAAGGGGTTGGAAATCAATGTCTCTGACAGGCTGTGCTAAGCATGCAATTTTTTCAAATTAATACCTGCTCTTCCTGATAGTGATTCTTCATATGTTTCTGGCTTCTTACTAATTCATTCTCATAAATAGCAATATTCATTAAAGGGGAGGGAGGGTGGTAGTGATTTTCCTGCTCAAAGTTTAATTCCATCCCCATAAAACAGTATTGCAAGCTCCACAGTTCCGTGTCTCAGCAATTCCAATAGCCAATAAAGTCAGCTACGGTAAACAAATACTTTCAGAATGTTCAGTTCTGGCAAACTCAACAGGAATGTAGATGTCTTGCTGGGCTCTTTGATTCGCTATAGCCATTCTGCAAGCAGACCCTCATCAGTTCTGTTCACAAACCATGAGCTAAAAGCAAATTAAAGTTGCTCCACTTCCTAAAGCTTTATTGCTTTGGAATGCTAAAATATAACCCAACAAGTTTGTCAGATGCTGTTCTCAATTCACCCGGAAAGCCCATCCTACAATTTTTTTCATACTTTCCAGAATGAGTCTGAGGTAGAATTAAAGGCAGGTCTCCTCAAGACAAGCTATTCCTCTGGAAATCCTATAGCATGTCCTGCTTTACAAAGCTTCTTCTCAATGGATTCTTGTAATTAGTGTCCACCATGTAGCTCTACATCCTTTACAGTGAATTACTGGTCTATATTGATAATGAAAGCAGACTTAGAAAATCTTTCAATTTCTAGAGAGTCTTCATGAAAAATAGCTTAAATAGCATGCAAATTGTACAGCTCTGAAAACGCAGTTGTGATTAGACAAAGATTTGTTGGATTATAAAAGTACAAGTGTTTATTATGGCTGGTACTGAGAATAAACAGTTGCCTGCATATGCCAGCTACTATGGAAATATGTTTTTAAGTTCTAATGTGAGCTGTAAACCAAAGCTACTTCAGTTAAAAAAATTCAATACTTAAACTGTAGGGAGAAGTAGTCGGTGCCAGAGAAAACATTCCCATTTAATAATGTTTGAACATAGAGCTGTGATGCAGTTTGTAGCAAGGCAGTGAGAAAAACCCACAACTAATCCTTCATTGCAGCTGTCTGAACTTTTGGTTGTCTGCCATGCTTTAAACAGCCACTTCTTTTTTCTGGTGACTCAAGACTTGAATGACCTAGTGTGGAGAGTTTAAGCCATATACAAAAAAGAAGCTAAGTAAGAAACAGCCAAAGTAAGTTGGGTTGCACACCCCAGCAAATCAGGGTTTTGTATCTTAAGTCCTCTTCAGTGTCTCAGAAAAAAAAATTAAAATAAATATATGTATGTATGTATGTATGTATGTATGTATTTATTTATTGCAAGGAAATATTCAGTGGTTTATATACACATCTCTTCTCCCTCCCCTCTTCTCTCTCTTTAGAGTGTCAATGATATAGGGAAAATAAATTCTGTAGAGAGTTCTGAATTGTTTAAGTTTGTAAATGCTAACCTTTTCTGTAGAAAAACTTTCTGTGTTTTCTTTGATTATTTTTAACTGTTTCTTCTCTTTGTTGGCCCTTTCAAGTAGGCCTTTTAAGTGCTTTTTTCCTGATTAATTCTTTTGCAAGGTAATGGAACTTCCCTACTTTCAAATGGGAATACAAGTGTCCAAGGTGTAACTTGATGTGACTACTAAGTTTAAAGAAAAAAAATTGGTGCTTTATGCCTTTGTCCTATTACCCCTTTCACTTGTTTGAAACAGGATTAAAGTATTATCCTGAGCTGGAGGTAACCCTGAGTTTGGCAAATCATACAGCTACCTAATAATTTCTTGTTGTAACTAATTTTTTAAATGGTCATTCATAGTGACATATTCTGACCTCACACAGCTCTGTATTATGTTGTTTCTTTGCATTTGCATACTAAAAATCCTTACATTATTTTTTCATTGAAGAAAACAAATCGATCTATGCAATCCCCAACATAATCATAAAATCATAGAATCATGGAATACTTAAGGTTGGAAAAAACCTTCGAGATCATCAAGTGCAGCCTTCAGCCATACACCCTCATGTACACATCACTAAAACATTTCCGAAAGCACCACATCCACCCATTTTTTTAACACCTCCAGGGACAGTGCCTCCACCACCTCCTTGGGCAGCCTGTTTCAATGCTTTGCTACTCTTTCAGTTAACAAATTTTTCCTACTATCCAATCTGGACCTCCCCTGATGACACTTAACCCCATTTCCTCTTGTCCTATAGCGGGTCAGCAGGGAGAACAGGCCAACACCCACCTCACCACAACCTCCTTTCAGGTAGTTGTAGAGAGCAATGAGGTCTCCCCTCAGCCTCCTTCTCTCCAGGCTGAATAGCCCCAGCTCCCTGAGCCTCTCCTCATAAGGGCTGTTCTCCAGACCCCTAATTGGCCAAGCTGGCCTTCTCTGCACCTTCTCCAGCACCTCAGTGTCCCTCAATGGCTTTTATAATGGCTTTTGCAGTACAGTATGCAATAAGGCCATACAGCACCATAAACCCTATATTGTCATCTAGCTGGCAAAGGAAAGGACAAGCACAGAAAGTGAGGGTATTTCAGCCTCAGAACTTAGTGAATACCTCAAATTCATTTTCCCACTGTTTCTGTACAAGGGCCAGCAAACACCTTCTGGTGGCAAGGGCTTGAACCCCCAAACACTGCCAGTAGCATTGATATTGTACCCCACATCTTCGCTTCTCAGCCTGCCTGACAGCAAATGTGTAGAGGGCTCAGCCCAGACGCAGCAGCAGATGATCTACATGACATAGAGGCCCAGTAAACAGATAGTTGTTAATAAAGGAAAGGAAGGCAAAGGGAGATGGCATCTCAGCCTTAACAGCAGTGAGCTGATTCTGGCCAGCCTGTTGTAACACTTGGCTTCTGTAGAAGAGGATGGTGCATGACTTCTATCACAGAGCAACAGCACATTCTCTTAATGACTGGATGTCGCCATCACAAAATTACTCCTGATACTTCCCCCTTTCCTTTTTTCATTCCTATAATCAGTGCACAGCTGGCAATTTCAGCTCTTGATTCCTATACTGAGTATATATTGAGTAACTCATCCCTCCCTGTATTTTATCCTTATCACAGAATAATGCAGAATCAAAGAATCATCATAACTGGAAAAGATCTCTAAGATCACCTAGTCCAGCTGTCCACATCGGAGGATGGGTAGGGAGTGTGAACAACACAATCCACCCAAACAGTAACAAAAAAAACCCAACAAAAACCCACAACCAAAGACCCCACAAAACCAACAACACATGCCACATCTACCTCCGGGCTATACACCTCCAGGGATGGTGACTCCACCCGTTCCAGTGCCTGAGCACTCTGTTGGTAAAGAAATTCTTTCTAATGTGCAGTCAAAACCTCCCCCAGTGCAACTTGAGGCCATTTCCTCTACTCCTACAGTTATTCACTTGAGAGAAGAGGCCAGTGCTTCCCTCACTACGACCTCCATTCAGGTGGTTGTAGAGAGCAATGAGGTATGCCTTCAGCCTCCTCGTCTCCAAATTAAACAATCTCAGTTCCCTCAGCCTCTCCTCACAGGCCTGGTTCTCTAGGTCCCTCACCAGATTGGTTGCTTTTCTTATCATCTTCAGGTTTTGTGTTTACTGTACTATATTTATTGTTTGCCATTCCCACTGTCTTTGATTAGCCAAGTTTTGCATGCAAAAATAGGTCTAAGTCAAATGTAGCATTCACAAACTGTTTATCCCCAGCTTTTTATTGGTTTCCCCAAACTCCCTGAATCATTCTGGTAAAGTGAAAACAGAGGCTTCTACAAAAGGGGGTAGATGGTCCTCTGAGCAGAGCTTGACCGGCAGACTAAGTTGAATACTTTTCAGCTTATATTTTAATATCAAAGTGTCTTCTACAAGAGTTATCTGAGTGACAGACCTATCTTTTCTCCATAAACATGAGGGGGAAAGTGGGTGATTTGCACAAGAACACAGAGAGGCACTTCCTTTCCCTTTTATTTTATAACTTGATTTTTATTTAAATACCTCCAAAGCATTATGTTAATGTACATTTTCTTCTGGTTCATGAATAAAAAGTATTTCTAAGTCTCAAATAAGATCCCTGTGCAGTTCGGGTTTGTAATTATATTTTGAGTCTCATTTTCACATGTTCAGTTCCTGAGCCAAATGGTACTGACTTTTCATTTCAAATGATGTTACACAGAATGGTAACACATACTTGTACCTTTCAGTTAAACAGTATTTTTAATGGATGTTGCTGTGTTTATTTTTCAGCATATTTCCATGAGATTACAGATGGCATGTTTTAGTTGAGTTAACAGTGTCCATAAGGTTTCTTAGTGCGAAATCCATTGTGTATTTTTAAAAAGTTACTGCATAAAAAAATAGTTTACAACAGAAATTCTAGGTTATTTCATCATCTATAATGCATTAAAAGCATAAATTCATGCATATGTCAGAGAACACGATATTTACAAATCTGTACAGTTCTGTCCTTCTTTATTTACTGTGGTTCCTGCCAGGCAATTAGATTCAACTCTTAGCACTCTGAGGTTAAATTCTCCAAGATAACGTGCAGCCATTATCCAAAAATGCTTTGTTTTCCTTACCAGCATGGAGATTGATGGCTGTATGCATGACCAATATGATTCTGCACTCCATTTCATAAAGTCTGCCTTCCATGGAGTTAGTGATAGCTATCACTGTGACTCAAGGCAGAACATGAAACTGGGTGGACTCCACCCTATCACCTTTTTTTAATCCAGGATTTTCATGTGCTGAACAACTGGTGCATTTTGGCTAAGGCTGTACAATAGAATGGCACATGAATTAATTTCTGACCAGCAGATTACTCACAGTTGCCAGCCTTCCTCCTGTTCATTCAGAAAGGTACTCAACACACCATAACTATGTTAAGGGATTCTAGAAAACAACTTCTCTCTCTCTCTGTTTTCAAAACAGCTTGAAATGGAACATGCAGTTTGAACAGCCTCTGTGTTTTTACAACTGACAGCCTGTCAAGCCAAGTGTTTGGATTTTATCAACTGGATGCAGTTTCTGTCTTTCCCAGGTTTGCTTTGTTTTTAAAACCACAATGAGCAGCATTCAAAATATATACCCATCTCCCACACCGAATGCCCACCCCAGACACTCTCCAACTGATGAAAGAGCAAAATGGTGAAAATCAGTCCTTCTACAAAGTTCATATGGCAGAAGTATTACACATGGCTTCAGCTGCCAGAGGTACTAATAACTGTGAGTCAAAATTCAGTATCTTGGTCAGTTGGTGTCACGTTCAGAAAAGCAACTGACTTTCAGATAGGGTTCCCCTGGCAAGTGCTTCATCACTGTTTGGCTCTGTAATAAGAGGCTATTCCTCATTAATACCTGGGATCGGAGGTGCTCTGACTCCTCTCCTGCTGATACTCAAGGAAGAATGCCACTTACAGTATTATCTGAATTCCAGGGAGACACTGTGATTTCTGTAGAAAGATTAGTATAAGAATGGCAGTTCTTCAATAAGGCTAAAAGAAAACTTTCCAGAAAATAGCGTAATGATCCAACATCTGTGGCTTGTTAAATTCACAATGTTGAAGAAAAGTACCTTAGTAATCATTGCAATACTATCCATTAAAGTATGGCAGCACATAGTTTTTCTTTTTAAGACATATCAGGTAATAATTTGTTACGGTGGTTTATCCTGACCATCTTGGACAGATTCTAAAATAGGAACAAACACCAAATGTGTGGTTGCTCCAAAAATATCCATCTTCACTCCTTTTTTTCCCTCTTCGACTGAGAATAGACCAAGAAGGCCTGACCAGCCCTACCATTACATTATAACCAGGTAACACAGAAATTAATCAATTAATTTATTATTAATAGGAGAAAAATGTAAAAGCGGAACAAATTGTAGATGTACTACCAAGCACGCTGTGTCCTGCTGGTGTCTCCAAAAGACTTGTGATAAAAACATACAGATTCTTCAGCTCTGAAACGTCAAATTTGCTAAACTGTGATTTCAAAATGATGAAATCTTTTCTGTCTTCTACGTTCTTTTATCATTCTTTTTTACATCTGCTTTCTGCACTGCTGGATTTTGGCATCCATGAGTCATGTGATCCTTCTAGCGTCAATATGTTTTTCTTCTGATTTCTAGCATCTCTGACAAAAGACCCTTGGTTAGACCTTCTGCATTTCAATGTGCTGGTGATGGTAGTGGTGGTAGCAATGATGTCTGGGTTGACACCTTCCATTTAGTTTATAGACAGAATTTTTCTGCTGCCGTCTTTTGAAAAACCACACAGCCAGGACAGCTGCAACTAGTAACAAGCAGAGAAGAATCACAATTACTGCTATGATAGCACCTTTGCTGGACTTAGAACAATCTTCTCCCTCACATGGCTCAGAAGTGGGGACAGGCTCTTCTCCCAGGCCATGGGTGAGATTTTCTTGCTCGGGTAATTCCTGGGACGATGTGTCAGTAATGATATCTGGAGCTGGTGCAGTGGTTGCTACTTGTGCTGGGTAGCCAGTTGTTTCTTTTGCTTCTGCATGTGGAGTGTGATCGGAGGGACTGACCATCAGAGAGGTTTCTGACATGGATGTTTTTAAGCTGGTTATGTCAAACAGCATTGTTGAAGTGGGCTCCTGAGTCATAGTTTCTGGAGATGCCGTTGGGTGGTCCCATGCGGCATCATCATAACTTCTGCTCACATTCAAGTTCTCCAGACCACTCACTGATGTAAGTGGTACTGGTGTCTCTTTGGCCCCTTCATCATCTATCCGTGTTGTTGCTGCCACAATCTGTGTTAAACCTTCCTCTGGAGCTGGGCTACCATTGCCTGATTTTCCTACTTCAACATGATTTGGTTGGTCTGTTGTGAGAACAATATCATCTTCTGTTCCCATTGATCCATCAACTTTATCCCCCTCCTCTTCATCATCCTCTACCACTTCCTGTGTTACTGGATAGCCATCTAACCATGACTCGTCAGTAATGGCCACTGCATCTATCTCTGCCTTTGTATCATTAGTTGTGAGAAAGGGTCCAATGGGAAAATCCTCACTGTCATAAAACATTTTGGCACCAGGTTCATCATAGGCCGTCTTCCCTCCGATGTGGTTATCACCTTCAGAAAAATGTGCTTTAGTGGAATCATCTGTCTGTTTCTCTGTTTCAGGCTCACTGAAAGCCTCTGATGGAAACCAGAACAAGTTTTTTTGGCTTAGGAGTGACACAGGGGACTCAGTTGGTGCCCTGCTTCCTTTTTCAGAAGTGTGTGTGTCCTGAGTAACAGCTTTGATAATTCCAGTTCTGCCTTCCTCTGAAACTTTAGTAAGGGAAAGCTGTTCTTGCCCATGCTCAGTTTCCTCTTTGCCATTGACATGTTCATTCTCAGCAATAGGTATTGATCTGTCATCAGGAAAGTTATCTTCGTAGTCAATGTGAGCCTCAGTTTCATCTACAAAAGTAAAAAGAAAAACAGCAACACTCAGAAGTCAACATTTAATTTCTCCAGAAAAGCATTGGGCTTATTTGTTACAACAAGCCAAGAAGAAAGGTGTCATGAGGAGTGACTTTTAGACAATATTTTTCATTCGGTGTTATTGTTTATCTGAAAAGGGGAAGGCCCACCCCATTGTCAATACCAAGTTTAAAACAAGAAATCAGAATAGGTGTCATTGCTAACTGCTAATAGCTCATCTTTCCTGACTGAAAAATGTATATAAATAACTTACTCTCTGTGGTTCAATTGTGCATTGTTATCACAAACCTTCACTTTCCCTAATATGATTCTTTTTACCAGACTTGAAATTTTTCATCATACTCAAACAAGTAATGAATGTGGAGAGGAATGTATAGCAAAAAATAATCATTTACTAAGTGGACTGTAAAAAATAATAAAAATCTACAAGTTTTCCAGCAATTTCGTCACTTTTGAGTCAGCGGATTTTAGAGGATTATGTTCAGTACCTTCTGTTCAATTTTTATCTTTACACAGTGCTTTTCATTAGTGACTTTAGTGTTGCAATGATACAACACCTGGGATCAGGTGAGCTGAATGGTGTTACTCACTCCATGAGAGCTGCCAGAGCTGCCCAAGGGAGACCATCCCCCACCAAAGCTGACACTGAGTTCTGCTTATCTTCATCTGAAGAAAGCAAGACGCATCCATGACTGCAAGGATAGAAACCTCTGTCTCCAGTGTTTAAAGCCTAACACCTAGGTAATCAACCCTGGGGCTTCCAGTTTTAAGAAACTAAATATTATCAAAAAGAGAAGGGAAAAAAAAGAGAAAACTGGCAAAAAATAACTGAGTGCAACAGAGGGGCTGATTCATCAAAAAGTTTGAGTTTGATTTAGAAGTACTCCCCATGCCTCAACAGACCTACCACTCATAACAAAATAGACTTGACTTAAGCATGAAGATAAATGTTTGAATTATAATTGAATAATACATTGTAATTTATATTTCTTACACTCCTCTAAAGCCTTAGCTCAATGAAAAATTTTCCAAACTAGACAGAGTGGTTGATTTTCAGCTCACACAAGTTTTACTCCATAGAAAGCTGATGTAACTGCTGAGATTTATGCTAGCATTAAAAGCCCAAGAAAATAGTGCCTTGGGATATGGAAAATAAAACAAACTGAACTTTCCTTTTTAAGAGAGTGTTTAGTCTTTCAAAAAGACAGTGAAGCAATAGATCTGGCATGACAAAGGAAACAAGAAATTAATAGGACAAGCTGTATTACAAATCAATGCATTCATAAAGCCTTATCTTCTTTTGCCTTTTTACACTCAACCACCTTTGAATAGCATTTTCATCTGGGGTCCACCTCAGCTTCCAAGTGAGTCACATAGTCCTTAGAGACTGCTTCCCAGACTTCTGGCGGAGCCATATTTGGTCTACTTTTAAGAAAGATTAGAAATATTGTCAAACCAGTCTGACCAAAAACACTTAGTGGTGATACAGCTCATACCAGCTTACTTTTTTTGCCAGAACAACTTAAGCCAGGTGCCAGAACAGAATGAGTATTAGCAAAAGGTATTTTTCTTGGAATAGCATCTGGGTCTACCATAAACCAAAGCAGTTATGCTGAAGAAACCAAGATGTGTGACATAGCCTGCGGAGAGTTAATGCCTCTGTGACAGTTATCATGCTGGAGAACTGGATGTTCTCAGCAAGTCCTCTCATCTCACAGATGTAGGGTGAAACCTGCCTGTGATATAACAGCACCAAAAATGGACCTCTCTCCCTCCCAGCTCTGGTGTCCTCGTCTGCTTCTGTAATCCTCTAGATCCTCTCGGTCCTCTCCAAAGCAGTAAAAAACTTCTGCCTGGTGTAAAAACAACTTAACAGACAGGGGAATCCAGCTCTCATAGTGAGAAGCTTCCTGGTAGGATTCTCACTTTTCTAATTAATCCTAAAATATTTTCCAACAGTATTTCACTTCTGTTAATGGCTTCAGGGTACCTCTGAATACCAAAGCATTTTAACAACATCTTTGTGAAGCTCTGTGTGGCACAGACCATTGCTGAGCAGCACTTAGAAAACTATCAAATGCTAGTCTCACTTTGCCCCTCGCCTCTCTTTCACTTGAGACTTTTCCTATTTGTTGCTCTCTTTGCATGGAAACGGTGCCTCTAGGCATTATGTCCTCTTACTATCCAAACTCCTGCTAAAAGCTGGTATCTCACATGGCTCCTTCAGCAAAGTCCAGTGTCTCTCAGGACAGCTCATAGGTGTCTATTGGATGTATGTGAAGTGCATGAATGAAACATTGATTTTTATGTGATGGTGTTCTAGTGAATGCACGCACACACACCCATGAACAAAATTCCAGTTGTATGCTTGTGTTGTTTCCTCCAGACCTATTCTTTGGTTAGCAATATGAATAGGCAGCTACTATTCATCTGATTGACCAGTATGGATCATTGCTGAATGCTAAACAACTATAGCAATATGTTTTCTATAGAACTGGAAGCTCTTCCCCTTTGGTGTCACTCCTGCTGTGTACTTCCAGACCCTTGAGAAGAAAGTGCTATGGAAGCGCATCAAGAGACCATGTGCTTCTTGGAAAATATGAGTCCTCAGTCTATCAAAACATTATTAAGGGTTTGTTGAACCATTAATCAAGTCTTCATCAAACCTGCTGTCTTTGGGCCTGATCCTGCATGCGTAGCAATGAATTGGTGCTTTCTTGATGCTCAGCTGAGAAAAGAAAAAGCCCATTGTAGTCTAAAGAGAGTCTGAGATTGGAGGTCATTATGTGCTAGTCACAGCATAAGGGAGTCTTGTTCCTCCTGACAATCAGATTGTGGCCCAAGTTGTAAAGCTGCTATAATGTATTTTCATATGCAATCTCCTGTATTTGTATAGTTAACAGCAAAGACTATCAACATAACTAATGTTAACTTACAGGATGCCAGAATGAAAGCAACTATTGAGCTCTCTGACCATCAAAGGAAATACAGACCCCCTCAGCCTGAAGCTTTGATTTATACGATCCTGAATTGACTTACACAGTAATAATACTCTATTCTTTCTTCTGGGCCGCAGACCTTCAAATGGGGCTTGGGCTTGATATTTAGTGAGTTTGTGTTACCATGACAATCTTTTAAGTCAGCCCTGAGCTTGATTTTCCAGGAAAGGATTGCAGAACTGCACTTCTTTTTGCTCACCTCCTCAGCACTTTCTTGAGCTTTCCAGCTCTTCAAATTTTAGTCTCAGTACTAAAGAGCAAATACCAAAGTAGATTCAGATCCACCTATTATCCAAATAGTTGTATGTTTTATTTATACACATTTTAAAAACACCTAGCAACTGATATGAAAGTGGTTGCATCTTCCCTCCAATCCAGGCAGGTCTGGTTTTAAGAAAAGCTAGTAAAGAAATTAATTAGTTCAGGACCAAAATACTTCTATATTTGGTCATTGTTATATCTTCCCCTGCCTTCCTCTGGCAGACTGAAGGATCAGTGAGTTTCAATTCACCATCTGAGGAATTACTGAGGCTGAAATGAACATTTCACAGCAACAGATGCTGAAATGGCATACTACAAAAGATGTGAAGCTCAATTTAAAGGTAAAATCCTTTTAATTTAGCCTTGTCTTCTTTTCTGGGAGACATCCAGTCCTAAAGAATTTTCATCTCCTTCAAATTTTGATCCTAATGTGAAAACAGTGACCAAACACAGAGACAAGCAAAGCCAAAGAGCCTGCTTTTCCACACTGAAGGATCAGTTTAATTTTTCTTCTAGACAGCATATTGGCATCCAGGCTCTATTTTGAGTGTTGCTATTTTGAACTACCCAAAAGTGCACTGCATATTCAGTGGATGTATTTTTGGAGTACAGGAAACTGAAACTTGATTCTATGTAGACCATCACCATAAACATTTCTACTGGATAAAAACATCTTTATTCTAATAAACTCAAAGTAGTTGCAGCAAACATTAACAAGCTGGCATCTGTCTATGAGGGTAGGAAGAAAAAGAGCATGTCAACTGATCTGCCTAAAATTGATCAGATTTTTGAACTACTGTATCTCAAAGAATTATCCTTGGACTTCGATCAGGCACACACACACATTTCTCTCAAATCAACAAGAGTACTCTAGACAAAAATTGCATTATTTGTCTTTTCCACAAGCTACAAGAGGATGATTTTTATTCCAGCATAAAGCCTGCTAATACAAATAAATAACCCATCACAATTTTTTTAAGTCATTTGATCTGGCATAATCAGCTCATGCCAGATTGATACTTTGCATTAATCCAATACAACTACCGATAGACCTGAAAAGAGAATCAAAGTTTGTCATAACAATTGTTTTGACAGGCTATGAATATGTTTTGTTGCTGATTTTATTTGTGAAATCGAATGAAATTACCCTGGCTACTCAAGCTTACAGAACCCATGAGTGTGAATCAGTACTACTCTTGAAAACTCAGAAAGCAATGTTTGAAGTTCTAATGGGGGACTGGTTTTAAGTTCTAATGGGGGACTTCAACTTTTCAGTTGTCTGCTGGAAATACAATACAGCAGAGAGAGAACAGTTCCAGAGGTTCCTGGAGAGCCTGGAAGATAACTTCCT
Organism: Apus apus; assembly: GCF_020740795.1. Classification (NCBI taxonomy): domain Eukaryota; kingdom Metazoa; phylum Chordata; class Aves; order Apodiformes; family Apodidae; genus Apus; species Apus apus. Next base: position 47,354,201 of record NC_067283.1, read on the forward strand.
AACACAGCTGGTGAGGGAGCTAACTGTGGAGGGTGCCCTTCTGGACTTGCTGCTTGTGAACAGAGAAGAACTTGTGGGGGAAGTAACATTTGGAGGAAGTCTAGGGCATATTGACCATGAACTTAAAGAGTTTTCAATTCTTGGAGAAGGAGGCAGGGTGAGTAAAACTTACACCTTGGACTCCCAGAGGACAGACTTTGATCTGTTCAGGAAACTGATTGACAAAGTCCCTTGGGAGACTGTCATGAAGGGTAAAGGAGTCCATGAAGGCTGGACATACTTCAAGAAGTCTGAAAGACCCAGGAACAGGCTGACCCCGTGTGCCAAAAGATGAGCTGTTGGGGAAGAAGACCAGCCTGGCTGAATAGAAAGATTTGGCTGGAGCTCAGGAAGAAAAGGAGAGTTTATGGCCTCTGGAAGAGAGGACAGGCCTCTCATGAGGAATACAAAGATGTAGTAAAGCAATTCAGGGAGATAATTAGGAGGGCCAAAGCCCAGCTAGAACTCAATTTAATTACTGCTGTCAAAGACAATAAAAGTATTTCTATAAATACATGAATAACAAAAAGAGGACTAGGGAGAATCTCCATCCTTTATTGGATGCTGGGGGAAACATATTGACAAAGGGTGAGGAAAAGGCTGAGGTGCTAAATGCCTTCTTTGCCTCAGTCTTTAGCAGTAGAACTGGTTGTTCTGTAGACAGGCAGTCTCCTGAGCTGGAAAATGGGAAGGTGGGGCAGAATGAGACCTTTGTAATCCAAGAGGAAATTGTCAGTGACCTGCTACACTACCTAAACATCCATAAGTCTATGGGGCCAGGTGAGTTGCACCCAAGAGTACTGAAGGAGTTGACAGATTCACTTGCCAAGCCTCTCTCCAACATTTACCAGCAGTCCTGGCTGGTAAATGACCTGGGAGGTCTCAGTGGACTGGAGGTAGCACCATATACAGAACAACCAGGTGATCAGGTCCAGTCAGCACGGGTTTATGAAAGGAAAGTCCTGCTTGACCAACCTGATCTCTTTCTATGACAAGATGACCCATCTGGTTGACGAGAGAAAAAGGCTGTGGACGTTGTCTACCCGAACTTCTGTAAGACCTTTGACACTGTGTGCCACTGCATTCTGATGAAAAAACTGGCTGCTCACGGCTTGGATAGGCAGATGCTCTGCTGAGTAAAACACTGGCTGAGTGGCTGGGCCCAGAGAGTGGTGGTGAATGGAGTTAAATCCAGCTGGTTGTCTGTCACAAGTGGGGTTCCTCAGGGCTCAGTGTTGGGACCACTTATTTTTAACATCTTCACCAATGATCTTGCTGAGGAGATAGAATGCACCCTCAAGAAGTTTAAAGATGACACCAAGTTGGGAGGGAGTGTTGATTTGCCTGAGGGTATGGAGGCTCTACAGAGAGACTTGGACAGACTAGATTGGTGGGCTGAGGTCAACTGTATGGTGTTTAACAAGGCCAAGTGCTGGGTCCTGCCCTTGGGCCATGACAACCCCATGCAGTGCTACAGGCCTGGGGAAGAGTGGCTGGAAAGCTGCTAGAGCAGAAAGGGACCTGGGGGTTGTGATTGACAGGCAGCTGAGTATGAGCCAGCAGTGTGCCCAGGTGGCCAAGAAGGCCAATGACATCCTGGCCTGTATTAGGAATACTGTAGCAAGCAGGATCAGGGAGGGGATGGTTCCTCTGTACTCAGCATTGGTGAGGCCACACCTTGAATATTGTGTCCAGTTTTGGGCACCTCAATACAAGAAAGACATGGAAGTGCTGGATTGTGTCCAGAGAAGGACGACCGAGCTGGTGAAGGGCCTCAAGAACAAGACTTACAGGGAGCAGCTAAGGGAACTGGGGCTGTTTAGTCTGAAGAAAAGGAGGCTGAGGGGAGATCTCATTGCCCCCTACAACTGCCTGAAAGGACATTGTGAAGAGGTAGGTGCTGGTCTCTTCTCACAAGTTACTGGTGACACAAAAAGAGAAAATGGCCTCAAGCTGCCACAGGGGAGGTTTAGACTAGACATTGGGAAAAACTCTTTCACTGAAAGGGTGTCAGACACTGAAACAGGCTGCCCAGGGAAGTGGTTGAATCACCATCCCTGGATGTCTTTAAAAGTTGTCTAGATGTGGCACTTGGGACTATGGCTTAGTGCTGGGCATAGTACAGTAGGATTAATGGTTGGTCTTGATGATCTTAAAGGTCTGTTTCAACCTAAGTGATTCTATGATTCTGTGATTCCAAGTAATAAGAATAGTTGAATTAAGCAAAAAGACTGGGAGCTGTAGATCAAGCTTTCAGAAGTGGTCCAAGTCATTCGAATCCTTACACTTAAATCAGAAGTCCTCACAGTGGAAAGGTTAGACCAGCTCTGAACACACTAGACAAGTATCCAAATGTTGGTACTGGAGAGATTCCTTAGATGTTCAGAAGATATGAGCTCTCCTGCCACAAGCTTATAGTTGGAAAAACCCTAAGCAGACAGTGGAGGAGGGTAAATACTTGACATTCTTCTTAGCCAGTTTTAGGACAGAGATGTGACATGACTTCTCAGCTATCTAATCTGCCTTCTCTTTAAGGAAGCAAACTCTCCAGGATGCAACCTAATGCAATACAGCCCTGATCCTCCCACTGAAATGCTGGTATTAATGCTCCTGATATTGAAACTATGGTTCATTTGAAGGAAAAAACAAAAGTCTTTTAACAACTGTATCTTTAGTCTCTGTGCCTGCAGGGCAGCCACAGCATGGTACATATACATCTGCTTTTAGACCTTACTAAAATGCCTACCTTTAGGATATATTTTCTGATAATGTGTTCTCTCCACAGAAACAGTAAAAATAATAAACTACAAAAAACATGTATTTCCTTGTTCTCTGCTTAAGTTTGCTTCGTGGGGTTGAATATCCCTGTGTTTTCAGCTTGAACACAGCATCTTTTCATGATGAGAAAATGTGGGAAACACTAACTGTACAGAGCCACACTTTTTCTCAGCATTTTGGTTAAAAATTACGGTCCATTACCTGGTGTGCATGAAGTATATTAAAGGCATCTGCAGTGTACTGTTTTCTTAATTTCCAGCATACTATACTGTATCCAGAATCCACTTCTTATAACCCTGAAATGGATTTTGTTCAGTTATGCCCACAGCCAAGTTTTGCCACATATTTTGGATTATATGTATATCGATGCATGATATATATTTTTAATTTACTTTATGAATTTTCTAGTTGTATGGTTGTACACTTACACCCTGGGTGCCAGAATGGGCTGTAGCTCTTCCAATTGGATCAAAACAGGAAGAAAAGATGATCATAAAACTACTTCAAAGAACATTTAGGTGCTATGTTTGGATACTGCTATAACGATAGTTGTTTGAATCCATATTTGCTCTGGGTGAGCAACTGGGAATGTAAAGCTGGGTATCATAATGTGCCAGGAACCAAGCAGGACAGTAATATGCAGCTGTAACATGCACAGATCTCAGAAAGCTTTATGAAATTGGATAAATGTTATCAGTCTTTCACAGCTGAGGTGGAGTAAGAAACAGAGAGTAGTACAGTGACTTGCCCCTGGTCTCAGATACAGTGCAGGAGGTAGGAACAGGCCTTATATCTTTTAATCCTCTGACCAGAGTTTTCTCCCTGTGGTCCAGTTGGGTTAGTGTAAGAGCATCGGGACTGCTTCACATTTCCAGTAGCTCATCCAGCACAGATGGAGAACAAGGGAACCGTATCACCTTACCAGCCTCTAAACATAGCACTTCAAAGTTCATTGAAGTGGCCTCATGATCTTTTCTCTGATGTGAGCCAGTTGGGATAGAAATGGCCCGCTCTGCTAACAGGGATATAAATTCTCCATTAAGTCCCATCATTAACCTTCATGATAGGGAAGTTAATCTGTTGCCTCAAAGCACTTCAAAAGCAGCGTGTGTGCTGACTTCTGGAGTACTTAACTAATAATTATACTCCTCTCTCCTATGACCCCAAAATATCTATCAAATGTAAATTAGGTGTATTTTGATTAAATTCCTTTTTTTTCTTCTTTTTCACTCAATTCTTACTTTTTAAAAAATACCGAACCCTAGAATCACACATTTCAGTCTTCTTGTAAAACCTCATTTCTTAAAGAATTGTGATCAGGAGGACTGAATATGTAATTTTTAATTGGACATGTACTGTATTTTCTATCCCAGGTCCTTGAAGTGTTTGAAAAACATTAATCAAAGGAAGCCCCTCAGCATGAGCTCTACATTTAAATAATTTCAAAAATCATAATCCACAATATTACATCTGCTCCCAAGTTCCAGTGTTGATGTTTGTGATTTTACAGCCACACTTTCTTATTTCTTTTGAAAATATTTTTCTCTCCCCTGTGGCTGTGTGAAAGGCTCAGGCAAAACAGGGGAAATAGACTATTTATCCAGGGAAAACAGTGAAACACATACAACTTAAATGGCCTGATTCTTTTCCTTCCTTACTTTGGTGTAATACAGTTTTATATCTATGTGTGATAAAGTCAGCATTTTCACTAACCCCAGTGAAAGAAAAAGAAGTATCAATTTGCTGTGGATTATAGAAGATTCAGACCCACTGAGGTATCAGCTGTAGATACTCTTTTCCTTCTCTCCCTCCATGCTCCTCCTTCACTCCCTGCAGTATTTAACTTAATCATCTGAACTGCTGTTTGTAAGAACAGTTCTGGAAGCTGAAATAGTTTCAAAGACGTTAGAATTTTATTTTAATATATTTTTTTAATCTCTATATTATTTGGATGCTTTTGAATATCTGGTTCCCTGATGCACAGACAAGACCCGTTTTTACTAAGGACAAGTTTGACTTTTTCTCATTATTATCCACTTTCTGGTGTATATATCTGCCTGATATATATTCATGAGTAAAAAAAAACCAACAAACTCTTTGAAAGCCTCTGGGAATTAAGGAATATATGGGTTCTGAAATGGATATGCTTACTCCAGCCCAAATAGATCAGCCACAGCTGCCTATTCCTCTGCTTAAAACTTAATTTATTTATTTTGTTATAAACACAATCTTAAAGGTGTGATAACTCTCTGATAAAAATAGTAAGATACTCCGGTGACTGATCTTAAATATTGGGAAAATAGAGAGCTTTGTGCATTGAGCAGGGTAACATGAGAAAGAGAATGAGAAAGCCGAGTTTGAATTGCATCCACATCTGAACTCATGGTACTATTTAGCTCGTGTTTAAACAAGAGTTTAAGTTTAAAAGTTTGCTGTAGTATAGAACTAACACATAAAGGTGGATTTTCTTTAAGGTTTAAACTAAGGAAATGTCATTATTATAAATTATGGGAGTTGTTTTTAATAAAAACCCCACTCCTTGAGTCAAGTTATTTGATTAGAAAATCCACTTCCAGGGTAGCTGGTTCCTGTAGGCAACAATCCTGAAAGCATGGTATAAGATAAAAATTGTATGACTTTTTAATGGGGCAAATTAAAAAATAATACACTCTTTTTAAACTTTTAGATCTCACTCCTTAGCTCTAATTCAATTTGTACTTCTGCCACTCTGTCACAGACTTCTTCTGTGGCACAGGCAAGTTCTCTTAACTTACACAGGTCTTTAATTTTCCTAATGTACCAAAAAGAAGCATAATTTATCATTTATGTAAGGCCAGAAGTTCAAAAGTGCTAAAGCAACTAGTAGAAGAGGGCTAGTAAAAGCTCAGATCAGCCAGTGGACAATGTCTGGGTTTGAAAAGATGAAGAACTACTGTATTACCTATCAAAAACCAAGAACACTTGAAGGATGGTCAGCTCAGTTCAACTCAGAAATTATAAAGAAGTGGAGGGAACTGCATATTGGTCTGCTGTGCCCTTGAGAGGTATTGCCCCTGTCTCCATGAGGCCACCATGTCATATCTGTAAAGAGGATGCTATCTCAGGGGTCACAGCATGTAATATCACATGAAGATGTAAGGCTGGTGACCAGGTGATAAAGACATGGACAGCCTCTGCACATCTGTGGTAAAGAAAGATGTTATTTGCGAGCAGGCCATGCACAGTGCATGCCTTCAAAAAGCCACTGGCTTTTCTCTGTCCTTGCTCTAGGTTCCCAAAGGTGAGAACAAACAACAAGTTTTCATTTGAGTAGCCTGCTCTGTAGAAACTCAGTGACTTCATGTGAAAATAAACATAGCAGAACATACAAACCTGCATTGTATACTCGATCTGGTAAACAATGTCTTTGGCTCACCAACACTGCCTAGGCATGGCTTTTGAACTACTCTGAAAAAAATATCTCTGGTATTTCTTGTATTGCCCACTGTAATCCGTATCCTTGAGCAAGCAAAGTAAGTACATTGCAAAGATACAAACCTCATCCAGAAACAGAATGAGTATTTACACAATTATAAACAGCTGATTTCCCAAAAGAGGGTGATTCTATTATTAAATATGCAGGTGAAGCATCTTCCCAATAGTTATTTTCCAGTAATTAAAAAATATGTTCAGCACTGGGTGGTAAGACAATGGCGCAGGTAGCCCAAAGAAGTTGTGGCTGCCCCCTCTCTGGAAGTGTTCAAGGCCAGGTTGGATGGGGCTTTGAACAACCTGGTGTAGTGGGAGGTGCTCCTGCCCATGGCAGGGGCGTTGGAACTAAATGAGCTTTAAGGTCCCTTCCAACCCAAACCATTCTACAATTCTACAATACTAAAGAAAAAGGGTATTGGGGGAAAAAGAAGGAAGATGTGGACTGGAAGGGAGGAGCTGAATGATAACTCTGGGATAAGACTCAGTGAATCCCTGAAATGGGGTTAGCGGATATGGATAAAATGAATCTGCAGTTAAAAAGTCAATGTTTTAAATTCTGAATGGCTTCTACTGCCCAGAAAGAAACTTTATGCTTATGTAAAGATAAATAAACTCTGCTCTCCTGTGGCTGACTGGAGATGTCTACCAATGGGATTGCACAAGTCCTTTTGGGCCTGCTAAGACATTGACTCTGTAGGCACCAAGGCCTTCACTGGGACTGCACATGCCCGGGAGATGTCCATATAAGCCCAAAAATGTCTCGGTTGGGCTGACGGGAGACTGTGACATTCCAGAGGGATGCTCCACATACTGGGTGAGCTCACCTTTGACGCAGGCCTGCACCTGCCCGTACCACTCCCCGCAGCTGTCGCAGAGCAGCGTGAACGCCGTCTCCTTGTTGCCCATGACGTAGCCCTGGGCACAAACGTACAGCAGCTCATCTCCCATCTCAAAGCCAGTGTGGCCATGTAGGATGGTGTGGGGGAAGGAAGGTGGGTCCCCGCAGGGCTTGTCTGAAAGAAAAAAATTGAAGGAGATTGTAGCGACCTTGCAATAGGCTTTAACTGCAGTGCTAACAGTGGTGCTAAGAGGGTTACCCTGAGGACAAACGTCATGCCCACAGAACTTGCATCTCATCTGATTCATGCCCTTATTCTCCTTCATAACTATTTTCAGCTGTAAATGAGAAGGTATTTATTGGGCTACAACAGTGATGTGATAACTGTGATGTTAATGATGTGTCACAGTGATGCATCTAGAAGGGCTTTGTTTCTTACGAGGAGTCAGTCCAGGATGTCGAGCTACAGCTCTTCTCTGCCTGCTTCTACAAGCTGAACAAAGGTAGGGTGGGACTGGAAAGCAAAAGCTTGGACACAGTAGCTTTTCTTAACTAGAGAAAAGCTTGTGAAATTGTTTAAGACTACTACTACACTTTAACACACAGGCAGAGGCTGAGGAATGACCCAGTCCACATTCACAGAAGAAAAAGGTCCAGGTGGACACTACTAATTTTTCAGAATATCTCTAATCTTTCTTGAAACCAAAAGTTTATTCCCAGTTACTCTAATTTCTGTATTTTAGGTTAGAGACACCCTAAAATAAATGGTGACTTGCACTCTTCAACTTAGCCAAACCCAAGAATAACATAGCTCTACTGTCTGTGAGAATCTGAAGAACTAAATTTATCAGGATATGAAAACTAACAAGATGTTTGATAATATTTCTGCTGACAGCACTAAAAGCCAGGAAGCAAAAATTACTATAAGCAGTAACAAAAAATTATTTGAGTTTTCCTGGGCATGAAAGAAGTGCAGAGAGGAAGCTGACAGACAACCACCAGCAACAGTGTAAACCGAATTTTAACTCTCTTTTTCAGGTTTAAATTATCTTGATGATTGTTAATGAGGTGGGCCAAGATCTTCCAGAAAACTTCTAGGTATCAAGTTTTCTCTTCTCTTGAAGGTCTTAACTCTCTCAGAAGTGCTCTTCAAGAGCAGTTTACCGTGTTTCCTTTTTTACAGTCCCTTCTGGAATAGACATCTCTTAGTTACAGAAAAACAAAACAAACAAACAAAAAACCTATGATGCAAGAACATGATTTTACCAAGAAACCCAGTGGACAAAGTGTGAAGTGTTGGCACAAATAATGACTTCTCTATTCTTTCTTGAAACTAGGATTTTTTTCCAGTGGTTCTGAAGACCTTATTGACCATGGAAGAAAAAACAATAGTTCCACATGCCAAAGTAACTAAAGATTCAAAACTTGCTTTTGTCCTTATACAGAACAACTGAAAATGAAAAGGCTAATAGGTAATAGCTCTGGAGTTCTGCTAATTATATGAATTAAGGAAAACTTAAAGCCAGGTCTGTGTTCTATTATTGAATCTCCTGTTGAAACAGTTTGCCCTGGTACAAAAACCTAATTATTTATTTAGCTAAACAAATATTATATTCCTTGGAAAGACGGTTGTTTGGAAGCTGAAAAAGTGACCTCCAAGACTATTGCTCCTAAACATGCAGTAGAAGAAACATCTTGAGAGAGCACCCTTGCTACTTTGCTGAAGTCCACTTTTGAGACAGCATCAGCTCAAGATCTTACAAACATTGACACTAGTTCGGGTTCAGGGTTTTCACAGGGGAAGTTTTGACAGAAAAGCTTTTTCAATCTACTTTCTGCAAAAGCTCAGGCTTTCCTGCCTTTGCCCCAGGGACATTCTGCAAGATCCTTGTGAGTGCTGGCTGCAGCTTTTCCCATCATCTACCCACTTCTGACCCAGGCATAGGTAAATACACATTTATTTAGAAATATGATGTCCATATGCCAGTTGTTTACTTGGTAGTGAAATGAACATCCTCAGATACACATCCATGCTCTGTGAAATCTGTTTTGCATCAGGCTTTTAGAAATTGTCTGATAAACCTGGCTGCCCACTTCTCAACCTGTTACGCTGAAAAACATCTGCCACTAATTTAAGGGACACGCAACTGCAGTCAAGGCTTTGAAGTCCATTCTCCATACTGTACACATACATATATACTGCCTAACACCTTCAGAAGTTAGTGGGAGTTATGCACACACACACTGACAGAAAAAACAAGCTCTTGAGGCTACACAAAGCTCAGTTTATGTACAGTCTTATGGAGGCTTGGCATCTGAGGAAGTGAGGAGCAGCTAGCAGCTAATGCCTTTCCTGTGAACTGGTCGGATGAATAGAGATTGATGTGGATGAAAGGAATAAAAAATATTTTATTGCCTCATAGGAATGCTACAGACCCCTGCATTTCATATACTTTATTTATGTAGCTACTTCCATGCGTACAAATGGGAGCTGTGTATCTGCTCTGAGGGAACCATTGATCCCTAGGCTGTATGGGACAATTATATACCAGAGGGTATTCTTATCTACAAAACCTTGCTTCTTAATCCTGTGGCTAGAGGAAGCAGAAAAGTAACACTTTACATTAGTTAAAATTGGCAAACACGTTCAAAAAGCACATTATAACCTTCCAGGAAATAAGAAAGCTGAAGGGAGCTTTACTGTAAAATTTGGCTACAGATGTGGTAACAGGGAATTATGAGATCCTGAAAGAGAGAGCTGGCTGATGTGTGAATATAAAGAAAAGCAGAGATTTTAAAAATGTTTATGGATAAACACTGAATGGGGAAGTTTCAGCTCTCTCATATGAGACTTTGTAAGGTCATGTCTTTGCTGCAGAGCCTATTGAGTGACAGCACAGACAAGCTTAAGTGAAAGCTGATACCCTGCAAAGACAAGCTCAGGTTCTTACATCCATTTTGCTGCTGTCCATTCCTGTGTGAAATACACAGGAATTTTCCAGGTTGCAGCATCTTACAGCTCCTCATCCTGCTGCAGTCTCAGTTGCTATGACAATTCCTGCTCAGCTTTTTCCAAACATGTTCTTTCTCATGCATGTACAGAAGTGACACTCGGACAGCAGCTCATTACACTGAGCTATTTCTGGGGCCACGCTTCAGGTTTTTGTCTGTAGCCTTTGTACCATGAGCTGGCAAAACATGGACTTGTTTGGAACAACAGCCTGTGCTCAGTGCTGGCATTCAGGCCATTTTCTTGCTGGAGAACAGGAGGCAGATCTGGGCCACGAAGCGTGACAGAGGGTGTGTTGGCACCAGCTTGTCATATAGTGGCACAGCAGTGCTCTTTGTTAAGGTGACCAAAGGGGCTGCCTGGAGTGATGATGCTGGTAGATGAGGACTAGGCTCCTCCAGTGCTGAACTCTTCATCTGGAGCACTGTTTCCCCTCATCTCTCCTCCCATAAAACTGTATTTTCTTGGTGATCACTAAAAACTGAGACAAGTCCATGCTTCCCAGCAGAAAAGCCTGATGTGCTTGACACTCAGGCCCCATCCAGCAGTTTCCATGCTCTGTCTTCTTGTGTGGGAGACCACATGTCAGACCTGGAAGCTTGGAATCTGATCCTTGACATTGTGACCCTTCATGAGTTTCCTGCATGTTGACAGGGAGGTCAAACATCTAACAGGGCTCCATCTTCTTGATTTAAACTACAAGCATCGCATCAGTTTGTAAAGATTTTTCTGAGATGTTTCAATAAAAATACTATTTACAGAAAGGGCAGCCTAAGACCACTGGAAAAAGTAAAAAATTATTTTAAAAAATCAACATAAAAAAGATGCAGACTTCAGCTTCCACGCCACCTGGCAGAACTGGGAATATATTGAAATCTGATTATCTACAATTGCTACTGTAGTTGTGTACCATGCTCTGAAAGCTGACATGAAACATCCTCTTTGACGTAAAACATCCCCTGTTACAACCACTCAATTCAGCAGAGTTTTTCCAGAGAGACCACTGGAATTTATAGGATGTCATCTCATCATTAAGAAATTGGAAAATGCAGCTCTTAACACTCAACCCTGTGAAAGACTAATGTGGAAGTTTGTTTTTCTTCTTGATTGCAGAGACACTAAAGTACACAGAAAATTTCTTTTTGGATAAAAATACCAAGTACAAATTGAGTACAAAGAACCAGAACTTAGTCATAGCCAAGTGCTGCTTGTAAGCTACCAATGTTAGGATGCCAATACTTCTTTCATTAGATACGACTTGTAAGATTTTATTAGTTTAAATGACATCACCAGGTAGCTGGAAATTCACTGTCAGCTATATGCAAAGCTGTGGAAAAGAAAGCTGTAGCAATGAAAAATTGAAAAACTTCATATCCACAGCAAAGCACAATGAATACAAAGAAAAGGGGGTTGAATATTACACAGAGCAAGTTGCAGTTTGATTGCTCTTGTAAAAGTACATTTAACACATTTTCTATAAGGAACAGAGTAACTCCTTTTTTTCCTCACTGCTAAAAAAGGCAAGCTGAACTATGTACATTAGCCACCAAGCTTTGATGGGTATCTGGAGCCAGCAGTCATGTTGAACAAAGTTTGATTTGCATTTATCCTGTACTCTACTACAAGTTGCTGCCTGTTTAGTTTTTCTATGGTGGCAGCAAATCAAAGCCCTACGGAATAGAGATCTTACTTGTTGCTTGTAAATATCAGTGAGTCACTGAACGAAAGAAACAGGAAAACTTCAGACCCATTAACAGAGAAATCTTTCCTTTGTTGCATTATAATAAAAAGGGAACTGAGAGGATTATATACATATGAAATTGAATTTGTGGTCTCACAGAAAAAATGACTGGTAAGAAAAATTCCAGCTTTCTGTTTTTCTTGCTTTATCTCTTTTATACTTAGAGGCATTTTTTAATGAGCTTTGATAGAGGACAAAAACACACTATTTGGGCCAGATCTGACTTAATGTGACACTCCATTTTCAGAATAGGCAGAATATAATGTATTTTTAGACAATTTTTGTCATTCGGGGCTAAGAGAGAAATTTTCTGATCTCAGCAGATCCTGAGCTGGTGTGGAGTTGTCCTCCTGAGTCTAATGGCTGCATGAAACATTCATTTATGAGAAACTGAGAAGACACATTTCTCTGCACTATGAAAACTGCAATTATACTCACAGCATTCATAAAACATTTCAGCTACATCTTTTCCTGTTAAATATAACTCTTAGTACAAATTTCCTGCATAACATAACTCTTAGTATGAAAGATTGCTCTGATCCTTCTGGGTATACAGAATGAAATCCATTTCAGAAGGAAAAAAACAAAAAAAACAAAACAAAACAAAAACCCTCCACCTATTCTTTCTTCCGGATTTTTATTTGTAAAAGCCTGATCCTGTAAGCACACACAGATCTGTTTCCAGGCTGTGATTGCTGCCCTGGCTGTTGAGGCATGCTGAGGTGTATGATAAGCAATTTGACTGAAGTCGTTCAAGAGCCAAATGTTAATTGAGTAAAGATTAATTCTAAATCAAGGCCTAAGAGGGGAATTTTGTGATGGTTGTATTAGAAGTTTCATGGTGGTTTGAGATTCCCTTTACAAAACCCTGAGAAGTGAAAGTAGAGTTGTGAATAGTTATTACCATCGACTTAATTTCTGGAGAAGGCTGATGTGACTGTTCCTTCTGTCCATCCTCACCCTGCCAGTCTGCCTGAGCCTTTAGCTGACCTCAGCCAAGTGTGGTGAAGCAGGAAAGCTGCTGAGTGTCTGCCCATTTTGTTAAGATGGGTTTGAAACTGTGTTCACTTTTGGGACCCCCACTACAAGAAAGACATCGAGGTGCTGGAGTGAGTCCTAAGAAGGGCAAAGAAGGTGGTGAAGAGTCTGTAGAGCAAGTCTTATGAGGAGAAGCTGAGGAAAATGGGATTGCTTATTCTGGAGAAGAGGAGGTTAAAGGGAGACCTTATCACTCTCTGCAGCTATCTGAAAAGAAGTTGTAGCAAGGTGGGTGTTCTCTCCTTCCAAGTAAACAGAGGTAGGATGAGAATAAATGGCCTCAAGTTGTGCCAGGGAAGGTTTAGATTGGATATTAGGAAAAATTTCTTTACTAAATGAGTGGTCAGGCACTGGAACAGGCTGCCCAGGGAAGTGGTGGAGCCACCATCCCTGGGGGTGTTCAAAAAACCTGTAGACATGACACCTAGGAGCATGGTTTAGTTGGCATGGTAGTATTGGGTTGGTGGTTGGATCTTTTCCAACCGTAGTGATTCTGTGATTCTATGATTGTAAGTAAGAAACAATTAATTAAACATAACCTAGCTGTGCAGTAATTAGCCTCATGTACAAAACAGCAGAACAGATAAACTGTGTCTGAGCCTGTGGTGCAGGGTTTGCTGTTGCTGCTTCTTGCTGGATATTTACTTCCAAAACTGAAAGTGCCATCCCTGAGGTGTAGAATGTTCTTTCATCAGTCAATTGCTTTGTGACTGCTTGTCTGTTACTGTGTGTTACACACAGACTGTTTGCTGTTTTCATACCAACACACTCTGCCACACAACTTCCCTTAGGCCTTTCTATTTAAACATCAACTCTGCATCCAAAATTTTTATACATTTAAAGAAGAGGGGACCTTATTGTCATACAGAAATGTTTCACTGTGTAGGACTATTTGATGAGTGGATTGGCATGATCATCACATTCTGTCATCAGGAAACTCCAGGCCTTGTACAAAACAAGTTATTCATAAATTGTCTCCTTTTTGCAAACAATCAAAATTTTCCCCTGAGTTTTAACTATGCAGTTTCTGAGTCCTATGTAGTGTTCCTTTCCAACAAGCATTGCCAGACTACTTTCTTATCTTTACCTTTCCTGACCCTTTACTCTGAGCAGTAACCAAATCCAAAAGGCAAACAGGTCCTTCCCCAAGATCCAGAATCTACGTGTAAGCTCAGATGCAGCAAGTGGAGACAGACAGGGGAGCACAAGGGCACAATGGAACAGTAGTGGCCAGAGCAATGATTTCAGCCTGTCACAGCTGTCCCACCCTCTGCAAGGTTTTTCTTGAGGGGGGGATGATGACAAAAGAGAGATTTGAAGGAAGACAATGAGGGAGTTTTGCAGATGTTTACAGGGAGCTGCTCCTATATGTGAGGAGCAGCATGGAAGAAAGCACAAAGGTGCTTGTGTGACAACATTAGCAACTGGGTGACAGAACTGGCATCGCTCATAGCAGCACGGAGCCTGGGGTTGATGTCATGAGTGTTACTTGACAGGATGGTCAGTCAAACTGCAAATTTTGAATGACCGGGTGCGCATTGCATGTACATCTCCTCTGCCACATTTCACTTCAACCACATTTTCATTCCCTCTGCTGCCATTGGCTTTTTATCAAAATGTCCCCTTGAGTACTGAATTTATTGCCTCTCAGCAAATGCCATCTTCTTGTCCCTGCTTTTCTTGGAAATGAGATGCAAAATTTCACTGTGGACATCAACCATCTGTTTCAGTGGTTCCCAAACTTTACACAAACCTGCCTATCAGTAACAATTTACTTTTTGCCTTCAGAATCTATCTTTGCTTATAGGTTTCAGCATTTGAATATCAAAAAGTTTAAGCATCAACCTAAGTTGGAATAATTTGGTTTTCAGAATCATCCGTGATATGTCATAGTCCCTAGCTGGCTGATTTATACTTGTTAACAAAAAAAGAAGTTTACATGAGTTAAATTCAGTGCTGAGTATGGAAGATGCTTCAGGCATTTCAGTTATATTGGTGCCAGATCTATTATTTTCCATAAAGTATGTCCTGTGGACACAAAAATGGGTTCTTCCAAATCACCAGTGCTGCTTGAGCTTGATAAACTGCAGCAAAGACAAAAGATAATGCAATTTATTTCCTGCAACTAACATCTTTGCAGCAGTTGGCTCACTTAGTGGGTGATTATTATAAAGATTTATTACTTAACATTCCCTCTTTGCCTCTCAGCAGCAGAAAAATGGAAGGCAAAACTTTTAATGTTGCAAGACAGCGATGATTGTGCATTATTTCAATAGCATTTATCCATGCTGACCTTCATCCTTTACACAAAAAGCATCATATTGGTCATTCATAAAGGGCTTGGTTTCAATTTTAACATCAATGGCTTTCACGCTCTGCTGTTTGCTGCCCGTCTTTCTGCATATAATTGTCCTAAAATAGAGA
Organism: Apus apus; assembly: GCF_020740795.1. Classification (NCBI taxonomy): domain Eukaryota; kingdom Metazoa; phylum Chordata; class Aves; order Apodiformes; family Apodidae; genus Apus; species Apus apus. The sequence continues at coordinate 47,369,540 of NC_067283.1, forward strand.
AGAAGAAGAAAAAAATAATCAGAAATCTTCTAGAGTTGTACATGCAGGAGAAATTTGGGCATCTTTTGTCACAATAGTCAGGCTTTAGCCTCAGCTTAACTGTTTAAGTGTCAACACATAATGCGTTAGTGTGGGAAGAACTGTTAAAAAAAGCCAAGGGAGAATTAAAAGTAATTTTTAAAACTTTTGCTGTAGATGAGTTCAAGGCATAGAAAGGAATAAAGGATGTTTATCTTATTGTATTCTCTAACACTTCTAAATATCAGACCAAGTCCTAGAGTATTTAAGGTCATATTCTGCTCTCACTTTCCAACAATGCAGATTCCCACCAATGGCACTGGGATAAAAATTAATAGAAAACTCAAGATTTGGTCTGAAAGATTACAATTTATTATCATTATACATAAAAAGACCATTAAAGTTGTATAGTTAACTGCTCCAAAGCTAACAGAAGCAAGCTCAGAAAATTAATCTTGAGTTCTTGGAAGGAAAACTGCTATCTTGTTTTTTTAACAGCAATTCCACACCTTTTTGTAAACTCCCTTTCTTCTGGTTTGGTACTCTGCTGTACTTAATCCACCCTGTTGCCCTTCATAGGTGTGAATAAAGGTAATAGATCTGTGTTTGGTTTTACAACTCTATAGATGCTGAACATGAAGTAAGAGATTACTAACTATCTCTTCTCTCAGCTGTACTGGCCGCCTAAAACTAACAAATAAGAGACAGTTTGTTGTAGAAAACACTGGTTTTACTGTTACACTGAAGGTTACAAAGGCTGGGAAAATGAATTCAGCCCAATTTTTTGCAGCTGGATATTAGTGGTAGGAGTTTTATTTTTTATGGACAGCAGGTTTATAGAAGTGCTGCACGATCAGCAAAGAAAGCAAGACAAAAATGCATTCCACAGAGGAAGCCTTCCAGTGGGGGAAATTTATCATGTTGTATTGTGCAATGGTTGAACTAATTTTGCCATCAGTCCTGCACTCAATTGGGAGAATAAAATAAATGTTCACTAACTGGCCACTCACCGACTGTAGAAAAGATCCAGTGGAAAACCAGTATTTGGTCATGCACTTTAGTACTATATAACAATTGATTTACAGAGGTTGACTAAATTATGATTGTACAGAACATCTTAGTTCTGGCATGTGTTGGCTTTTCAGCAGTTAAATATGCAACTTTAGTGTTCTTTTAATATAAACAAACAAAAGCAATATGAAACCAGCCATATGGTGGTGGTCACACGTATGTACCAGAGTGGTTCCTACCACACTTTTGCTGAGGAAAGCAATATGATGTTATCGTCTACCGAAAGCCTCTTATGATTTCAAATCAAATATGTTTCTTTTGTAAGGAAAACTTCCTTACATTGATTTTGGGGGGGGTCACTTGAAGGACAATATTGTCCATACAAGTTTAAATTTCAACTTCTCTTAGAATTTAATGCATTTAAAGTCCAAGTCCTTTGAGTCAGTAATTCAACACCTAGACAAAAGTGACTTGATCTGCCAACATGAGTTCAGATGACTGGGAAAATCAGGCCATCAACTAGAAAATTTTTGTGTGCATTCACATATTGTTCCACAAGGTCTAAGAAGTCCTAACTGAATGGAACAATTATACCTCCCTTCAAAAAATGACTTACCAACCTTTATCTTTCCAATAATTGCTCACTCACTTAGGTACCTGGATCAATTATGCCTTTCAACACTGAGTAGACAGATACTGACAGGACTTGAAAAATTTCTGCCTTTCACCTGCAATTCTGTACGTAAGAATTCAGACTCTTAATAAAAACTAACTAACAAACAAACAGTTTTGAAGATAGTTGCCATCATAAAATCCTGGTGTCTGAAAATCAGCCACATTCCTTTCTATGCTCAGTCAAGGGATAAAATCCCTGATACTTGGAAGCTACTTTTGAAACTCTTATCTTTATTTTCAGATTTCTTATTCCAATTTCTAGCTCATATATTTTGCTTCTGCCCGAAGCACTGAAATTCAGGTAATCTCCAAAACAGGATACCTGGCTCACATGTAAGATTTTGTATTTGCAGAGCAAATTTTTCTTGGTTTGTTTTTTTTTTCCCAAGTATTTTACAATTAATTACAAGTTTGTAGTTGATATTGATTAGTTAATTAATTTTAAGAGCATTTCTTGGCTGCTATCCAATGAGACCAAACTTATAAAGGTGATGCATATAGTTTTAACATTATACATAATGAAAGACTTTACACGACAGTAAGATTTTAAAAATTTATTGCTCACTGAATTTTTTTCCTACATTATGTTTAAAAATTGTACTTCCTGTCTATTTCTTTTCTCCTAAAACAGACTAGATCCTCATTAATCTTCCATTTATTAATTTCATTTTGATTTATGTAATATGAAATTAGATCTGATTAAAACCACAAATGCTCTAATGCCATTCTTCTGAGATGAAAGAAATCATGTGTTGTACACATACAAAAAATAGAAGAAAAGAAAATAATCTGTCTCCCCCACTCCTCCCTCTCTGTCAGTAGTTTCCTACCACGAGCTCAGTCCTGCAAGTAAGATGTTATTACTGCTGCTGAAAGGAGCTTCAAGAGAGCTCAGCATTTGTCAGTAGTGGGTTTAATGATCAGACCTGTAACACCTCTGGCATAGAAATAGTCTCTTTGCAGCCAGTAGGACTCCAGGTATGACTACAAATATACAATAATGGTCTCTTTTCTTTGGGTTCTTGAGGTTGGGTATATGTTAACCTAAATCCTAAAATGCTAGGTTCTCATCTCTAATTGCAGATTAAATAGAGGTACACTTTTTTCTCTGTTCTAAAAGGTAGTGTTTGATGCTTTTATATTTGTTATAGCTTTTATTTAAGGACTGAAAAATGGCTATAAATTCAGACTTTAATATATTTTAAAATTTCTTCAGCAGCAGCACTGCCATGCTGAAATAAGAATCAAAAAATTGTACATTTTTTTGTCCTGTTTCCAGCACCCCGCTGAGAGGTTGTGTGAATGTGTCATCTAGTTTGTTGAGAGAACACCACAAACTTTGCACTTTTTCCAGGGATTTATCTGCCTTCCCAGCCATTGAGAATAATAGAATCATGTAGTAAAATTTAATTCTATTTGTTGCTACTTTCGTGTAATAAGTGAACCTAAACAGACTTGCTCACTACTTATAGAATCATAGAGTCATAGAATGGTTTGGGTTGGAAGGGACCTTAAAGATCATCTAGTTCCAGCCCCCTTGCCATGGGCAGGGACACCTCCCACCAGACAAGGTTGCTCCAAGCCCCATCCAACCTGGCCTCAGCAGACATTGTAATCTATTCCTTAGAGCAGTGTAATGCACAATTTTGTACCTCACATTTAATAAATAGATGCAATTTTTGTTTTACTTCTATGGAGATCTTATGAAAGTAGACATGGTCAGAGGAAACATACTGAGTTCAGACTGCAGATCATCCATCATCCGTCTGTATTTAATACACATCTGCTGGAAACATCCACACAGCTCTGAAAATTACTCTTATACACACGCCACAGACTCACAATCACAGCATAAAAATTAATTTCACATACTATGGCTATAGACTGTAAGTACCATACACTTACCAGTAAGGCAAAAATGTAGTTGGTAAAGGAGGGGTTTTAGTGGTGTTGAAAACAGCCCCTGCTCTCTGATGGAAAGTGGGAGGGTTCCTAATGGTTCCTTGACAAGCCATGCCAAGCCAAGCAAAAAACTACTGAGAATCTTCTCAGCCCACTGATACCCAGCCTAGAAGGGCAACCTGTTTCATTTTCTCTCTCAAGTGAGAGACCACAGAGACTCTGCACTATATTGAACCTCAGCTTAATTCCTGCTGTACAATACAATTCATCCAACTAAGAAGAATTAACACGCCTTCCTCTGTACCTACCCTCAAAGAAAGATCTGAGGTTAGTCAAGTTGATGATCGTTTTCCTGCGCTATGGCTCAGACACTGCATTTATCACGAGCACATATGAAGAGGAAGTTTAAAATATAGCACAACAACATATGAACAAGACTTCCTAGAAGCCTTCCGCTAACTGTTGCACTGGTTAAATTATTCCTGATCTATTGTGTAACCAATGAGTAATTGGTATGTTTTTCCTTTCTCCTAATTCCTCTGTCCAGAGAAGGAAACAGCAGAAAAGCTGGCATGGATAGTATTTATTTCATCATATGCCCTAATACACCATTATGTAATATATATTATTAAATATATCGTAGTTATATACTCGAGCCATATGAATGACATCTAGTTTTATATATTGTAAATATGCATGCTTAATAAAGATATATAATAAACACATAACATTTATATATAATTTATGTGTTTTGTTTATAGTAGTATCCAGTGGTACTTCTACTTTCTAAGATAATTTCATAGCAATTTTGTAATACTTGAGAATTTTTTAGTAAACCCAAGTTAAAACATATGGACTTAACAGTTGGGTTTAAATGACATGGTGTGATCTATCAGCACAGAAACCAGTAGGTGGGATTGTGATATTTTGTAGTTGCTACTTAATCTGCCAGTTAATTGTAAATTTTGTAGTCTTAGTCAATAAATTTGCTGAACTGAGTCAGAATGGTCTTATGACATTTATTCACAGTAGCATGAACTTGTATATGAATATATTGAACTCAGAAGAACATCACCATCAATGTATTAGCTAAGGCAATGTGAAATTCTGTTTCATAACATAACTCTAACAAACCTTCCTCTAATTAGAAAGTTAAAAACTTCATCACTTTCCTTAGTCAAGATAAATCTTTAACAACCTGTGCTAATTTTTTTCCATGGTCAGCTTCACCTCTTGTGCTTCAGTAACTAGGTGAGAGAAAATAAAAAACAACAGTACTCTGGAAGCCAAACTAGAGGATTTTTATTCTCAGTCTTTCCCTTCTGTAGTTTGGGAAACTGCAAATTATAAAGCTGCCTCTGATGAGGAATAAAATATAAATGACATGTTCACGATTACCAAAGGGAAGAAAATGAAGGGGAGCACAGGTGGGCTTTGGAAAGTCCATTGACTGGGAACTATAGAGGCTAATTTTGGCTGGATATGACCCAAAGAAAGCAGCTGCTAAGTGTGACATGAAGACATTCCAACAGCAATACTGCCACTGGAAATGTCAAAAGGAGGTCTTACCAAGGCAGAACCAATATCCTTTAGATTCTTAAAAATATACACCAAAATGCAGCCTTTTGTGCTTAAAATTGCACATATACTACTGAAATAGTAAGGCCTCTGTTCATTAAATAAATATGGCCCATTCATGCAGAATTTCATACTGTAGCCTAGTATGAAAGGTTTTATATAGCTATTTTACTATAATATCACTATATACATATAATTTGAGCATTTGTAACACATGCAGCGGAGAATCGCGTTGCTTCCTGGCCTGTACTAGTTGGCTGCTCAAAGACATGTCAAGTGTCACTAGAAAGTTGGTTTTACCCCGTTTAATTTTATGGGCTCCATTTTAATCCATGCCTTTCATAACAGATGTTTTTGATTGGTTATCCAAGGGCTCTAAAGTTGCCAAATGTAAGTAATTTACGAAGAAGCTCAATTCTCAGACAACAGGCTTTCAGGTAGGACAAAACATTACAGAGATGTTTATAAAAGAGCAAAATATGTGAAGTTCTCATGAGACCCCATCTGGAGTACTGTGTCCAGCTCTGGAGCCCACAACACCAGAAGGACATGGAGCGAATCCAAACAAAGGGCCAAGAAGATGATCAAAGGGCTGGAGCACCCCTCCTGTGAAGACAGGATGAGAAAGTCGGGGCTGTTCAGCCTGGAGAAGAGAAGGCTTTGGGGAGACCTTATCGTGGCCTTCTAGTACCTTAAGGGGCTACAGAAAAGCTGGGGAGGAGCTTTTTGCAAGGGTTTGCAATGGTAGGACAAGGTGTAAAAATTTTGAACTGAAATAAGGCTGATTTAGCTTAGGCAGACTAAATGTTCACCTATCATTACTTCTGATAAGACAAGCACTTTCTTGGACTGATCCTGGTCTGAACTCATCCTTTCCAAGCTGGGAAGCCAAGAACTACTCTGCACGATTGCCGGTTGTATCTTGTGAGTGCCTCATTCAAGTCCTTCAGTACTGCTCTCTCTCTCCTGGAAGAGCTGCTGGATGTCTTTTTGGAGGACTGCTTTTTCTTTTTTCACAAATTTTATGTGAGTGATTTTAATTTATGACAGGCTAACTGCCAACCTGCGTTCTGTGACTACACCCATCTCTTCCTCCTGCTCCTCCTTCCCTAGCTGAACTGCTAGCTTAAGGCAGAAATTCATATTCATCTTCATGTAACACTGTCACATTACAGCCCACTTCTGTTACTCCATCTCGAAAGTCAGTCTTACCCTCCCATTCAATACTGTGATTTTCCTTGGTCTGAACAATAACTCTTAACCTTCTGGCATTAACTAATTTCATTAGCATACCACCACCGCTTGTGCCAAAGTTGGCTCATGTTTTGCTAAAAGCCCTCAAAGTTTGTTAAATAACCCCTCCTAGTATAAATACAATTTAAAAGTGCGAGTTCCAGCTACGTAGATGGCTGCTCTGAGGACTGTGATGCTACAGTTTAGCAGATGGTGGTTTGGGTGTTTGTCCTAGAAAATACATCCAAAACACATTTTCTTTTGTATAATGTTTTTCCTGAGAAAGTATGTTTTCTAAAAAATGCTTCAATTATTGGGCTTTTTTACAAGAACCGTGGCTGTCATACTTTGCCCATGCTGCTTTCCCAGCTTGTGCCAAGTGAAGATTCACACCCCCCCCAGTGCTGGTGCAAAGTGGCTCATGTTCACATTGCTCGGTGATACTGTTCCTCAGAGAAAACTGGCCATGTCCATACATTAAATTCAAGTCTTTTGACTGAGCTTCATGTAGAAATCCCTACTCCTGAAACACAATTATTTTGGACTTTTCTCTGTATGAGACTTTCTGAGATGATTGACAAGAAACAATGAGAAGACAAAGTCATCTGCTAGCAGAGCACAACATCAGCTGTGGGACTAGAGTTTGTGACATGAAGGCCTTTCAGAGTGCAAGACCTCCTCAGACAATTTCATAAGCAATTTCAGCATTTTGAATTGGACCATGTCCTGTCAGCTGTGTCTGGATTTTTCTCTTGAAAGATATTAACTGACCTACCTCATACTCATGTTTGGGAGCAAATTCACATGCATTAGCATCAGGCAGCAGAGCACAGCCTTGAAATAAAACAGAGAGCTTGCCAAACTGACATATCATTAGGACTGCTTCTCTGCAAACAAGCAAGAGGGCCTGTAATAGCTTGTACACCTGGATAGATTTCACAGGGTCCACAAGTCCAAGGGTTTACTTATATACACAGATGACTGGCAAGGGTTAGAGATTGGCCCTTACTTCATTCCTGGGATATTGCTTTTTTCTTCCCAAGAAATGGGCTGTTATTACCTTACTGCCAGGTGCTAGGCAAATCCTACGCAGCAGGCAGAAAAAGTAGTAGGTATTCTTGTGAAATGTCATTTCTGTGTCTTATTATTATATTTCCCACTGGTGTCATCTGCAGTGAGGGCCCCTGTTGTGTTTGACACTGTAGAAGCATTCAATAGGAGTCAGTGCAAAACCCAAAGAGCTAACAAAAGGAAGGAAAAATAAAGATGAAGTAATTTTCCTAGCAGCAAACATCTGGTCTGTGGTCAGCCAAGAAAAGAACCGGTCTTCTGACTCCCACAGCAAGGCTTATTCTAGCTGACTCTGCTTGCTCACTCCAGAGTTAACCCCTCTGAAATAAATCCTCCAGGGACAGGGTAGGAACCAGCCCAGGGCAATTTCATGCAAAGGAACAGGTTGACAGCACTGCAGAAGGTCTGTCATAGAATGGGAAGTCTCTGCAGAGCTTCAAAGCCCTTATTGAAGGGATACATGGATTCATTCTTCCATAGACAAACAAGGAATGGGACAGGAAATAAGACGGTTTTCAGTCCTAGAAAAGTGATGGGAGTGAGTAAATTTGCTATTAATAGCTTAACACAAGCTGTTGAGGATGTTTACAATTTTTAAAATAAATTGCTGCTTTCTAATACTCTGTGCACAGGGCTGATCACAAGAAAAACATGTGTGACGTTCACTTTCCAAATTTCAAAAACCCAGAAACGAACCTGAGACTCTACAGGACACTCTGCCCAGTGCTGAAGGACTTGAGACAAAGCTTTCCAGTATGACATCTGAATTTAAAAGATAGCACTGAGAGCCCTTTGGAGAACTCTCCCACCTTTTTTTCATTTGTATTCTGGCAGAATTCTTGCTGGTTTTACTGACTCACTTGTCTGACATGCAAATAAGTCATGGGAGTGTCATTTTTAGTACAAACAGCTATCAGGGCTCATCTGAGAAATGAAACCTGCCTAACGATGTTTCATTTCCTGAAATGTTACAATGCGCAAACGCTTTATAAGTTACACATGTCAGGACTGACTTGTAAATGGTTTACTTCTGGGCTGTTGGAAGAAGTCACCCTTTATCCTCTTACCCATATCTACTTGTCAGTGGCTCTTCTCTAAAAGTGCCCAAGCCCTTGGACCTGCCAGTGACTTGCCTGTGCAAACGGCCCTGAACGCTGAATTGGGTTGGTCTGAACAACTGAAAGTAGAAGACAAAAACATCCCCTTATGCCTGTGAAAGAGGTTCCGCCCCAGGCTGCTCAAACCACAAAACCTCCATTTTTCTGTCTCTTTGGATTTGCTGGCAAAATTGGTTTAAGCAATTTCCATCCTGTATCTGTTGAAGTGAAACATGTTTGTTAAGACCTGCTGCTTGGACTTATCCCAGTTTGCAGGGATTGAAGTGGGTTACAGAGTGTAACGTGGTCTTCTCCACCAGCAGACTAGTGTCTTCTTCCACCGCCATCACTCTCTGCCAAATAATAGTTTTTAAAACCCTAATTAGTAGCTGGTTGCCCACCCTGTTCACTTCTGACAAGAGATGACCACCAGCTGAGCAGGCAAGAGTCACTGCAAAGGGTCAGGTAGAACTAGGTTGGAGTGAGCTGGGCAACCACAACCTCATTGGATCCAACAGAGGATGTCCCATTACAATCTCAGTCTCTATGCAAAGCTCCATACGGATATATATTTACATAGCAGTCATCAGAAATTACATAGTCACCCAAACAGGACTAGCTCTTCAGCCCAAATTCTCCTCTTTGCCCACATAAGAGGTACAGCCCAGACAGCAGGCAGTATAAACACAATCATGCTGCCTCAGTTGTAGCAGAAGAAACTCCCAAGGGTATCTAGGCTCTGATTTGGCAATAATAATAATAATAATAATAATAATAATAATAATAATAATAATAATAATAATAATAATAATAATAATAATAATAATGACACAATAGCCAACAGTAGTGGGTATATTTACTAGGAGTTTATTTATTCCTAATATAGGAGTATATTTAGGATATATTTACTAGGGACTGCAGTTATTCATTGAGACCAGAAAATGGGCACCACAAGTGAACAAATCATTGACTTGTGCAAAACCTGGAAATTTGATCTAGAGGTGAAAAAGTCCTTACATCTATGCTCGAGCTCCTGTTCAGTTTTAAGTCTATGTGGTGAAAGGAAGACTAAAGCCTGTCAGAAAACCTGCAACACTGTAATGACTTCACTCACATCATTTGTTTGTGTTTACTTCTACTGCCAGTGTCTAATCCATTTCTCCTCAGGGAAAAGACTGGGATACTTTCCAGGCACCACATAAAAAACCAAACCACATTCTTCCTGAAACGAGGAACTTCTTTTATCATGTTCCCTCCTATTCATCTCCTTTCTGATGTAGAGAGTCCAAGAGGATATGGGAGAAGATTAGACTAAAGCTCTGTGATCTGCATGGGATGCCAGTCAGCTGCTGGGAGGAATCCAAGGTTTTAGATCCAGCCTATAAAGCCATGAACAGTTTTGGACCTGGCAAATATGGGGTCGTCACTTCTCTCCCTGAGCTATGCCATCACATTCAGAGATGTGAAGGTCCATCATGATAAATAACACAAAGTGTCCCCACTGAAGAGTCCTTTTTTTCATACTTCTGTAACCTCCTGGCCATGCTGCGAAGCCTGCTTTTTCCTTCTCAGTGTTAAATCAGCTGAGTGTGGATTGAGGCTCTTCACCAGCTATCCTTTTCCTTGCTGTCATGTTTCCATTTAACAAGTAAATGCCCAAAGTACTGAATGGGTAACTAGATAACTGTAAATATATTTTTTTAAACTAAATAATTTTGTAAAATATTTTGAGACCCTTCTTAATAGCTTTTCAATTCCTTGAATCATTCTCGAGCCCTTTATTGAGCCTCTTTTAGTATCTTTCTCCAGATGTGGTAACAGTATAGTGTTCCAAATGAGGGTGTTACACTGACCTATACATATATATATATGCATATATATTTTTCATATCTCCATCCCATTCCATAAACACTCTAGCAGCTTCTTTGTTTGCTTGTTTGTTTGTTTTCTTGTTTGTTCATTTTTACTACAGCTGCAGTTTGACAGAGCTTTTCTTTGTGCTGTCCATAGTGATGTCCTCATATCTTTCCTGGGCTGACAGAAGTAAATAAGAACCCTGTAAGATATTTTCAAGGAAATCGTATATTCCTCCTGTATGTATTATCATCAAACTACATTTGTCATTGTTTTGCTCCTTCATCTAAAGCCCTCTGAAAATCTTTATCTTGTACTTGAGCCTCTCCAACTTGAATTTGTCTCATTTGCACACTTTGCACTCAACTACTCATTTCCATCTCCAAAGATGCAGTAACTAAAGGCAAAACCATTATAGCCTTTTTAAGCATTACACTTTCCTTGTTTTCCCTACAGTCAAAAATACCCAGTTCAGTAAACCAAGTAACACACATTCTGGTCCTTGCCCAACCTTTGGTAAAATAGTTCCAGAGAAGAGAGTATCAAATTCCATCTCTGAAGAACTATTATCTCTGGTGAAGCTCTCCAGTGAAGGTCAGATGTGATGACTGCACAGAAATGGCATGCTGATGTGTCCCCACAAAATCCTTTCTCATAAATAGTTTAGAGACTTCCATATGAAGAACAGGTTTACTGGACAAATGGAGCATGGAAAGTTGGAAGGGATGAAAAATATTCCTTTCCTTCCCATTAGTATGATGATGGTGTGAAGTGTACAATACTATGACCGTATCCAATTTTGCTATTGAAGCTATTCAGGGATAGGTTTGCAACTGGTCTATTAATAGTTGTAGCTCCAATGGCTGCAGTAATTAATTGAGGATTTCTCAGGACTAACTAGTGGTATTGCTTAGATAAAACAAGGGATGATTTCTTCTACCCATCATCATTCCTTACTTCCACAATACAGAGGCTATATAAAAGAACCTCTACAACAACTTTGCCATGCACTTCTTAAAGAAGTTTTCCTGGCTCTTCAGCCTGCATGGCATCTCAGCAACTGACTTAGAAAAATATAAATAAATTAGGGTTTAAGTCACTGTCTTATATCCTGAGAGCTTTCAAACACTTTTTCACCAGGAAAAAAAAAAAAAAAAAAAAGGAACACCAGAACAAGTTGCTTTTGCTTGAACTTTTTTTAAATACCATCTTTCATTAATAGCAGCAATTTTCTGTCTTTGGAAACTTTATCACTAAAAATACACAAACACCAACGCTTACTTGAATATCTGGTAACTGTCACGAGGTCCAACAATAAGCTAAAGTTTGGAAACTTGGAAACAGCATCTTGATTAAAAAAAACAACTTATCACCACTGAACATTGACAGTAGAACAGATATTACCCTTTAACTCATCAGAACTTTGTAAAGCACCTCAGGGGAATAAATACACATATAACATCAAGGCTGTAAGCTGGTAAGCCTGCTGAAGGGAAGGCGCAAGAGAGAAGGGGCAATCCTTTTATGGCCCAAACTTCTGTGACACGAGACATTCATGCTGACCCTCAGCTCCTCCATTTTGTTGTGTTTTATTTTTAATTGAATTTTCTGTTATTTGCTGTCTTTGTCAAATTTGAAGCCTGTCTACATGTTCCTGAGGCATGCTGTGAAGACTTCCATTTTGGAAGAAATTGGGCAGTTGGGATGTAGAGGCTTGGTCCAGTGCAGTGAGCATCAGTTAGCTGGAGTTCAGAAAGCCCACATCAGCCACAACCAAGCAGCGTGGTGGCAGGGCCATGCTGTCTCTGGCATACAGCTAACACCTAGGTGGACATTTGTTCTCAAAATCTTAAACTTCACTGAGAGTCATTAGGACTTCTGGACTACTCATGAAGGCTGACTTGAGCTGATTAGAAACTATGTTCGACAGAGTGAAGCAGTTTTCACTACAAGACACTTTTACGTTCCTGCTTTGAACTGGTCTCTACAGAGGCAGCAGTGCTTCCTGGTGAGGCTGTGGCAGGTCAGTACATCTTGCAACACTATCTGTAATGTGAGGCAAAGCCCAGCCCTGTGCCATGTTGAGTCACCTGAGCTACCTCAAGTCATACAATTCAGCACATTGAGTGACAATATCAGTTCCCTGGTGAGCTTTCTCAACAAAGTCTCTACCACCTCTGCATTATCATATCAAGGTACGTCTGAAGTTGCACCTATCTGAACATTCTTATTGTCTATTCAGACATGCATAAATACCTGAGACAGATGCATGGTTTCCATGAGAAGCTCAGTTTGCTGAACTTCTTGTGGAGTAGAGAATGAGGAAATGAGTGGAAGCACTGACACTAACTTCAGCACTGTGTCCTCGGCCAGGAAGCTTCTCTAGGGCCCAGCACCATGCTACAGGCCAGGTGAAAAGGAGCCAAAATGACATAAGTGAGAAGGAAGAGGAAGAGGAAACCACTTCTAGTCTGTGAAATATGTGATCCGAGCCTGATCAATATTTATATCTCTGTAATATTAGCAGTACAATATCGGTTTTGTGGGGAGAGTGTTATACTTGGCTATATATCACGGTGTTTGAATTGTGGCCACTGGTTTTTAGTAATATTCTTAGTCAAGAAGGACAACTTGCTCAACAGCTGTCATTCATCCTTTTCAAGAAGGGTTATGCTGTTGTCCTTACCCGGTGGAGCCACCAGCGAGCCATCCCGTGGTGCAGCCAGCGAAAGAACAGTCCAGAACAGCCCTTTTCAGTTCTTCTGCAGTTGCTAAGCGAGCACTCAGGTCAACACAAGCTTTCTCAGCTTCAGCTAAATCCAGAACCTGAGAGTTGTTCTTGGACTCAAGTGCAAACACTTTCCCTGCAGCACCAAGAAAGGACATGTCACTTGTCATAGTATTGTACTCCATATGTATTCAACAAAAATATTGCAAATTATCACCAAATACAGTCTTCTTGCTTTTAGTGATTTCTTTTTAATGAGCAATCAACTTATTGGAATGAGTGATTTTATCCACACTGTAAGTACCTTTGTCTTAGCTTTTCTTTTAGTTTTGTTCAACAGAAAAGCACATAGCCAAGACCCTATTCATTCCTAGTCCACATGAGAAGCTTGGCTTGCCTCTCTAGGTCTGTGCTTAGGACCTGGAGAGAGAAAGCGTGATATTCTCTCATATGCATATATATAGACAATGTCAGAACATCTCCTGTAGGCTGTTAACACTGGAGTACATGAGTAAGCATTTTATAGTTACACTTCTAAAAACTACATCTATAAAGATAACGCACATCTGAAAGCCAGTATTGCCACCCAGTCTTCCCTGTCACAAATAGATTGATACTTATCCTCTAAAATAAAAATTACGTAATTCCATGGCAACTTGTGCCTAAATGCCACTGCAAAGCCACCTTGTTTTCATATCTTTCTGGAAAGACAGAATTTTTTTCAAAATGGAAGGCTCTTTTTGAATGAGCATGAGAATATATTTAGCGTAACAATTTCTCATGTTATTTTTATTTTCAGTGCAGTTTATTTTACTGTAATTTATCTAACACTGTGAAAGCTGTTTGGGTGAAAGTTAGAGGTTTTGGCAACTGGGACAGGGCAGTTGGGGTTTTGGCAGTGAAGCTTGAGAAGTTACTGGGTTATGGAATAAACACACTAGCTGGATGTCTCCAGAAAAAAGAAATAAGCTGTGAGACAGTTTACAGTGCTGACGTTTACATTGCCATAAGTGTCTTCTTTCTGAACATCCCTCAGAATACATTCTAAATTTCAAAAGTACATATCAATGTTGCTTGCAGGTACAGGAAGACAACTTTTAAGCACTGTTTATTCAGTAAATGCCTGGAGACACGTATTATTTCAAAACTAGCTTAGTAGTAGTGGTTATATGAATGCATAGCTTTCAGCACATACTGAGCGTTCACCCTGAAGCTAACTTCACACCCATAGGATATACTGACCAATACCAGGAATCCTTAAGACTAATTCAGCCTTATTCTCTACCAAGTGCGATCCCCACTGCATGTTATTTCAAAAATTGAGAAATCTGAATCTAATCCTAAATATTGGAAACTGATACAGGGTAGATTGGTACCTGACAGCTTTCTGTTCTCACCCACGCACAGTTTTAACTCACTGTAAGCATCATAGTCCTTAGAGGAAAAGCAAAAAAGAAAAGTTTATTTCAAGTAACTATGTATTTTGTATTTACATTAGCAGCAAGTGCAGATGAGCCCTGATGAAGATTCCTGCTTTGGTGGGAATTATATATGTGCAAAATAAGAAGTCATCCTGATATGGGCAGATGGCAATTTAAATTAAGGGGACAAGCAGGGATGAGAAGAAACCGGAATTCAGAGTATCCAGAGTGATTTTCTCAAGCAGTTAACAGTAGCTGACCAAGAATTGCAACCCAGAAGCACAGATCAGTGTCCTAAGCACTAGACTATATTGTCTCTTGATTCTCAACTATAATCAAAACCATGAACTCTAATTAGAACAGTGGAGTTTACACATAACAGTGAAAAAAAGCAAGCCTCTACACTCTTAAGTACCAAGACACCAGGATTCTTGGCAAAATGTCCCAAATAATGAACATGAGACTAATGTAGGCTGCTGTTTCCAAAGCCTTGAATAGACATAGCGCAGTATGCGCGGTGCAGGGAGAGAGATAATATAAGCTGAAAGATGATGGTTTAAAACAACCATGCTTAAGTTGCAGAAAAACTTTAATTCAAAAGGTAAACAAGGATTCAATTCAATGCTTTACTGAGGCTTTGTCCCAAATAAAAAACTTGTCCACATTCTATGTTTCACCATTTGACTGTCAGGATTGAGATGGGTTATCAACGACAGATATGACCAGTTTGTGCAGCATCTGAATTAAATGTTAGTTTGACATAGCAGGAGCCCTTATTTTCCAGTTATTAGTATTTCAGTTAGAAGACTTAAAGAAAGGAAAGTAATTTAGGATTGAGTTCCATCTAGATATAATTAGAATAAATTAAGTCTGTCATTTAGCCTTTTCACAAGAAAGTAACATTTTTAGAGGAGTTTAGGTGGCCAGGACTGAGGCTGAGACAGCTTACCTTTACAGTCATGTGATTTTTATAGAAACAATGAAGATTCCAACTCAAAACAGAGTCTTGACATTCAAAAAGGTATCTGGGATGTCCAAATTAAGTAGTCAAATCAATTTTAAGGGAAAGCAGGTAGGACTTACTGGTTGGGAATATTACAGTGAACTGCTTTATAGGAAATTCGGGTTAGCCATAAGTGGATACAGAAGGCTAACCTGCTTTCCAGACCAACCTGGGAATCTTCTCCACAGCTTTAGAAACAATATGGTTATATGCTGTATTTTTAAGATGTGTCCTCTGTTTATGCCTGATTTCTTACTTCGAAAATATAATAGCAAGTAAGGTTCACTTATTAGCGGTATCACTTTAAAGCGGCAAATCTAAGGATCCTGGCTAGTTGTAATGAAGGGGTTTTAAAAAGGTTTGTCTCACACCCTTGATGATATCACAGTAATTTTTGGTATTAAGTTTCTGAAAAGTTCAGTTGAGAATCCTTTTCTGTCTAGCACTTTATGACAGTGTGGAGTAGCTGCAACCAGTTTTCTCTCTGAGATGGAATTGAGACATGTTGTCCTTCTGATTTAAATACACAATTTTAAATATGAGACTCTTCTATATTTCCATAAGGCATAGGATGAAGGATCATGTCTTTGTGTTTATGTCGATGAAGATCGTAGCATGCCTTGGTTGTGGTACCTTTGAACTGCCATTTGAGCTCCCTCTCAACTCTCTCCCTTCATTTCTGCTCTGCAACGCTTGTTTTCCATCATCTGATGATGGGACAGGTGGTGTGGAAATTTGTTCCCAAAACTCTCCATACTTTTCTGAAGCCTTTTTAAACACAGCCAGTCCATTTGGTTTCAAGATCAAGCTACAAATCCATGCAAAGGAGTCTTTCTCAGGAGGCTTAATGCACTTAATTTTGCATTTAGCAGGTTCAGAATGAAAAATGTCCTGGTCACAGTAAGTTTCTTAAGGTTCCTCTTTGAAATAAGTGAAAAAATTTTAACTCCAATGGATAAATAAGACATAATTCTTCCAAGTATTAATTAATAGCAAGATTTATAGTTCTGAAGAAAAATTCAGGCTTGAAACCAAAGTCTGTCTTTAATTACTACTTTATACCACATTACTAGCCTCTGCCATCATTTGATCACTGTTATTACAGAATATTGATTCTTTTTTGATATATTGATAAAAGACTATTTTTAATTATTGTTTGGCACTGACACATTGTAAATCAGCAATATCTTAATATCATTTTTATTTAAGAGTACCCCAATATATTCTGATTGAAAACACAGCCATAGAAGCATAGATCTGGGGCCTTCTGGGATTCACTTTTATCACCTTGTTTAATCCCTGCATAACTAAACTGTAGATTTTACTCCAGTAATTCCACCATTGAGTCCAAAAATTCATGGTTGAACTAGCACATGTCTTTTCAAAAGGCATCCAGTCATGATTCAATGACTCTAAGTAATGGAGAATTTACAGCACACTTTAGAGTAAACTATTCCAATGGTTCATTACTCTCACTCCACCTTATTTCCAGTTTCAAATTTTGCTAAACTCAGCTTCTAACCACTGGACCTTATTATGTGTTTGAGACTGAAGATCTGTTTGCTATCAGATACATGGAAGTGCAAAAGTGGAACTCTTCAAAAATAAAGCCAGACCAAACCCTATTTCTTCATACTTTTAAGAATATCAGTGGAATTAACAGAATTTTCTTGGTTACCAAGAGGACAGAATTTGACTAATTTATTCTAACACAGTAGCAGATACAACAAGATCTTCTGAGGTGTACAGGCATGGTTGAAAGCCCTCTGAAATTAGTTCAAAGATCCCCATGTCTTCAGCAGGATTTGCACCATGCTTGAAGAAGCAACATAAAACTGCATAGCTAAATATACTTTGAAATAAAAATGTCTTTCACAAATAATAAAAAATGAAAGCACTTTAAAAGGCATGTCCAGTGTGCTGGTCTCGTGGCATGAGACCTACCAGTTTGAAGGACTAAACCTCCTACTTTTCAAAAAATAATGTAGTGAAAGATGTTCAAATGTGGAGTCTAATTTATTTTTACTTCAAATTGAGGTAAAAGAGAGCCAAGGAAGGGAAGATCGCTTCTATATTTCAAGAGCATTTTAATTTCCATTTCTATGGCCATGTGTAACAATGGCTTTGATTGTAATAGCAAGGGTGGAGGGTTCAGTAAAACTGTACAATTACAGATAGAGATTTGTGTTATTACCAATTCTGCTTAGTGCTGACAAATATAGAGTTTATTTCTGTGAGAAAGTGAAGTGAATTATGTCTTACTGGATTCAAATTGCTTAAAATATTACATCAACAGAAAAACACCAAAAGTAGGAGGTCACCTTCAAGCTCCTACTCAGCTAAATTCAGTTTGAGCTTAAATTTTAATTTTACTGCATGCTATAGGATCAAATAGTTGTAATTGTTTATGCATTTATTTTTGCAGCATACAAGAACATGTGTGGGAGACTGAAACGCTCAGACACCTGCTACTCAAACACAAGTGTCTAGGGAAAGCAGAAGAGAAAAAGCATATTTTTTCCCCTTTTCTTTACAAACAAGGTGCAAAGCAAACCAAAGAAAAGAGTATAGTAGATTTTTTTCCTATCTTTGACATCAGACATATCTGGTCCTAGGTCAGAATTATGTATCTCAGAG
The DNA here is from genome assembly GCF_020740795.1 of Apus apus. Taxonomy (NCBI): domain Eukaryota; kingdom Metazoa; phylum Chordata; class Aves; order Apodiformes; family Apodidae; genus Apus; species Apus apus. Next base: position 47,387,768 of record NC_067283.1, read on the forward strand.
CCTCACCTACTTGTGCCTAGCTTTCTGCATTCAGGATCCTTCTGCTTGCAACCTCAGCAGTCACTATGCATGGTCAATACCAGATGACTGGCTTAACCAACAGGTCTTCCACATAACCCAAATTCAGCCAACAGACCGACTCTGCTCTGGAACAATTAGTAAGGTTTTGCAGTTAGCATGTTTTTCTCAATTCAGGAGTGTCTTAGTAAGGTAGACTAACCACCATCATTCTCTCCTGCCATGCTCTGTCTCAGAAAACTCTGTAGAAACCCGTGGTTCAAATGTATGGAGATTTTAGCAGCTGTGAAAAGACAGATGAAGGAGTCCAAAAAAACCACAGGTGACCCCTGTGCAGGATGCATGAAGCCACATCTTGTTCCCCTAGCCCAGAGCAAATGCAAAGCCATTTTAAAAAGCCTGCATGTGCACTGGCATAACTGAGATCCGTTGCTATAGCCTCTGTTATTCACCAGTAACTGCAGTACCAGGAGTGGCACATCATGGTACGCCAGAGCAGAGGCAAGCCCTTGAGAAGCCTTCTCTGTCTGTCTGGCCCCAGCAGCTAAAAGCAAGCACATTTCAATCGTAAAAAAACCTTACAAAGCAAAACAAAGCTATTTTTTATTTTGGCATTTACCTTGGTCTTTCTGCAGTCTACCTGCACTACAGCAATATGTGCTCTGGTAAATAGTAGGCAAAAGAGATCAATTAAGCTGCGAGGCTTTACACCTTCACCAGACCTCTACAGTCTCCAGTTTTATTGCCTGCTCTCTGTCATTATTTGTGTGTGAGATAATAAAGCAAAAGTCTTCCTTAGGGAAATATATTGTGACCAGTTTTGGAATTACGCCCATGTAACAGGGGCCAGACTACATTTCACAGGGTTTTTACAAGGTGAGTTCAAAATCCCTTCAGTGGTTTGCAAAATAGTTAGTTACTTTAAGTTAAAAATAACAAAAACACACATACTTATGTGTCACCCAGAATTGTCCTTTGGAACTTAAGTCACATTTGCATGTATTAGAGAGTAGCACAATTGTATTTTCACCCACAACATACACAAATGAGAAAGTGGTTTCCTGTCCGGATCAGACCAGAATCTGTTATAAAAGAAATACTGTGTCATACTCTCAGATATTCTTAAATACATAAGACTACGTGCAGTGGTAAATTTTGAAGTTCATGTAAAGTGTTTTCTTCTGTATCAATGTATAATAAGCCAGATGGTTTACAGGAGAGTGCTGAAGAGCATCTTAATACAAGACTTGCATGTTTTTCACAATGACACTTAGATGTTACATAAAAATGGAAACTACAGTATTACAATAATGCTCTTCAACTATAATGTACTTCAGATATTCTGCCCTTTAATTCTTATAATTGCTTTGCCATGCGTGAAATAAATTTGACAAGCCATTGAATGAGATCTAAAATCTGTCACAAACTCTGCCTTAAAATTATCTCCAGCATTTTTTCCCCTTCTCTTTTAGAGGATTTCTGTTTAGGAACAAGTGAGATGCCATTAATTCTACAGCAATAAGACAAATTGGGAACTGCTCTTGAAAAGATAAGGCAATTCTTCAGATGAAGCATTCTTAGCAAGGGAAATTAATTATTCCTGTCTGCCCCCTTTTCTTAAGTTCTGTGGAGAACACTTTTTATGGGAATGCATTTTATTTTTCCTCCTTTTGCTGGGGAAGAAGCATTTCCTTCAATCAGAGTAGCAGTTTTGCCTACTGCAACACAGTGCAGTTGCCTGGCACAATTATTTTCCTTTTTTCTTAATGAAAAGTAATTTTCTTCAAATTTACAAGACAGGGTTCTGTCATATAAATGGTATTTTACACAAAGTGGTAGAAACATACAGGCAAGAATAATTTTCTCCCCTTCTCACTTTGTCATCAGCTGAAATAAATCTAGGGGAAAGAGGAGAAATACTCTGAGAATCCAAAGGAGAAGTTTTTACTGCCCTATAATGTTTAAGATCTGTACTCCGGAATAATGCAGCAAACATCGATGGTAAAGAATTAGTGTATTGATGTAAAAAAAAACACCCTGAGATCAGGCATAAATCTCCCACAACTGTGAAGGTGAAAAAAATGCCATTCAGCATTGCTCTCCTCCTAGGAGAAGAGAGTTATTTCAGAAATAAATTGTGGTTTTGCTAAGGTAAGTTGGTCATCATTACCACAGGCTTAAACATTAAAAGGGCAATAGGCTACTGGAAACTTTCAAGGGATGCAGCCATTCAGGATTATCATCGGTAGGTAAGAAGTCCCATTTCAGAGTAACTAGTAGCTGGTGCTTCAGCCACATTCATGTCCTGATCACATCCCTCAGCAGTGAAGTGCAGGTGGAACTCAGTGCAGAAAGGTGAGCAGTCATCTTCACCGTGTGTGGTACTGAAGAGAAAAGCTTATAAAAGCCCTTGACTTCTTGTCTTCCCTTCCTCAAGTACCTGCCCATATAAATCAATGACAGGGGGCATCTGAAGTAGGCAGCTGGTAAAGTTGTTTGGTGAAAAGGTACTTCTAGTTATAAGAAGGGCTCTCCTAAAATATAGTTGATTCATCTTATTTGTGTCCTGGCTTTGTTTTATTATTCTTATTTCCTCTGGAAAAGCTCACTATCCTGTCATTTTGTTGTAATAAAATAATCTTAGCCTTCTGGGATCTTATTTCCTTTCTCTGCTTAACCCCAGGATATTTGTAGAGTCTCAAAAACCTATGAATCAGACATTTCCTAACCCAAACTGGGGTGTGTATTTAAGAGAAGGAGAGAGAAAGAGAGAGAGAGCGAGAAAGAGAAAGAGAGAGAGAAAGAGAGAGAGAAAGAGAGAGAGAGAAAGAGAGAAAGAGAGAGAGAGAAAGAGAGAGAGAGAGAAAAGAAAAGAAAAGAAAAGAAAAGAAAAGAAAAGAAAAGAAAAGAAAAGAAAAGAAAAGAAAAGAAAAGAAAAGAAAAGAAAAGAAAAGAAAAGAAAAGAAAAGAAAAGAAAAGAAAAGAAAAGAAAAGAAAAGAAACGAGAAAGAGAAAGAGAAAGAGTTTGGAGGGTTTTTTGCAATAACACATTTCAACATACAGTTCTCTTTCCAGCCATAGCAACCCAGCCCAAACTGAATGGGGAAACTCACCATCAGCCTGAACAGAGATGATCCGAAGGATGAAGAATACAGATCCCACACCCTGGAGAAAGGTGAGAGGTAATCTCTGAGAGGCTGAAGCCATTGCCCTGGTTGCAAAGCCCCCAGCTGCAGGAGGTCGGCTGCCGAGGCTTTTTCTCCCTCCTCCTCTGCAGCGGGGTCTGTGGTGATGATTTCAAGGAGCACTTTCCCTCGGCAGGATCCTGCGTCCTGGGTTTGCACTGAAGGCGAGAGGGGTGGAAAAAGAAAGAGGGAGGGAGAGAGGAATCCTTGGCTTGGCTAGTGTGAAGGGGAGGGGAAGGGGGGGGGAGATGTCCGGCCAGCTGGGGTTGGGGAGAGGCTTTATCCAGCCCTGTCCCCAGGGCAGAACTCACAGAGAGCTGGTGTGAAAAGTCACATTACCCTGTGGGTAAATACCTAATGGATCTCGGTGCAAGAAATGCAAAAGCCAGGAGGGAGAGAAAAGAGTCGGGGGGGGGGGAAGCAAAAGAAACTAGCAGAAGAAATCCCTGGCTGCGAGAAGGGCAGCTAGATAGCTGGCGCTGGGACTTGGTGAGTTTGTGGGTTTAGCTGTGGATCTCCAGAGGGATGGGTTCAGAAGTGGGGAGGGTTTTCTATCTGCAACATGAAATCAGACAGTGGTAAGCTACTGAGGGAGGGTTGCAGGTCAGGAGCTGCTGCAGCAAGAGTGATGGTCTTCAGGTAAGGCCTGAGGAAAGGTGATAAATGGCGTGGGACCCTGGTGGCTGAGCCTTCCTGAAGACCAGGATTGGGATGGGTTAAACAAAGGCTGAAGTGGGAATCCATCAACTGGTCTCTATCAACACTCCCGGTCCAGATGAATGGTGCTGGTCAGGTTTGGACGCTCTGAAAGCAACTGCTGAACAGAGTTTCCAGCTCCCACTGGCACTTACAGCACTGACATCTGTCCCTTATTCTCGTTTGTCCTATATTTGTCCCAACACAACTCAAAAGAAACCCCCACAATAAGAGGAAACATACTGGTGGTGATGCCAGGATTTATTTCACTAAATATATAAACGGAATAGCTTTGTGTTGCTGTTGGAACTGAGCAGGGCTCAGAAATGTTGTTTTCATATTCCCATCCTACTTTGCTTTTATTTAAGCTTCTTAAAATTTTTTCCCTTAGAAATTCGAAGCTGGGCAAAAGACGTTCAGCCTGCTAGAAACTCTGAGCCAACAGGAGCAGAAGTAAGGACCTGACCCTCCTTAGTGCCAGAGGCCCCGGTGTCCTACATGGTGAGGTTCTGGTAGGCAGCTGCAGGGATCTTCTGATAACAATGAACCTGCCCTATGTTGGTTTTGGTCTGAGTGAAGTGACTCAAGCTCAGGAACTTCTGTGTATAATATCCAAGGAAGCAAGTAACACCATAACACTGTAAGCTTGAAAATGTGAATGTTTGATGAATTTGGGCAGATAATGCTCTGATCCTGTTGACTTTTAAAGAATTGTAGCCTTCTTCCCCTTCTTTATACCCATGTGTGGCATGTGAATCTACATGCTGAAAGCCTTCAGACAGGTAGCTTTGAATTTTCTGTTTATCCAGACAATAGGGATGGCAACAGGTTTCTTTACATTGCCTTGCCAGTCTGACTTGTAAAGAACATCTCCAGAATTAGAAGGATGGGAAGTTCCTTGTTCACTCCATCCTTAACATGGGACAGTTGGATAATGTAACGACATAAGTGCATTTCATTTCTACAGAACTTGTATGCTCTGTATGGCAGAAATTGACATACAGTGTGAGCAAAAAGGAAACAGAAAAGTGTAGCATTCTTTGAATTTGTGTTTCTTTTGCCAGTGGCATATCTGATAGCAAAAAAAGCAGTTTTAAGCCTCTGATACACCAATAGTTCCACCCCTATTTTAAAAATCAGTGGACACACGAAGATGAGAGAAGATGTGCTATGTACATTTAGTGAGACAGCAAATCAATTTGATGAAACTGAGCAAGTAATTACAGCAAGACATGTAGATACTAGCTGAGACTTTATGTGACCACAGCAATACCTCCAGATTGCCTTGACAATTGTCTTAGGGCTGATGACTTTTTTGGCCTTTTGCTGTCCCCATGGATTTGGCCAAAGCAGTTGGAGGAAAGGACAGTATCTCCCAGATTTCCTTCTAAAATTCCAAAGGTCTGTTGGATTAGTTTTTCTACACTTGGATCATTTCCTTGAGTTGATATATGTAAAGGCATGTTGCCACTCTGGCTCCTGTCTCGGAAAATCTCAGCTTGTATTCTTGAGTAGAACATCTTACTGATTTTAAAGAATCACAACAGACCACAGGATCTGATCCTTTTTTCAAGGCATGAACAGCTTGTAGAAAGACTTGGCTTCTTCTTGTCATCCCATCTCAACTGTAAAGTCAGTCTGTAAGTGTGGAAAGGTAAGGACACCTACCAGTTATTAACTCCTGGAAGGTAAGTACCTCTACTGCCAAACAGATGTCCTTCCAATCTACTATTTCTATTGGCAAAAATCCCTGCTCCTACTGTATTTTGGGAGATCTACATACAGCTGAGCAAATTAGATTTTGCACTGAAATGATGTACGCATTATTTTGCATTGAAGTCAACATTAATCAGGCAAAAATATCCCGCCTTTAGACTTTGGGCTTCTTGGAACTAAAAACTCCAAATGAGATCTGGAAGTTAAGATGGGCTCAGAACCTCTGGCATTCGTAACACTACAGTAACATATTGGTCAAACTATTCAGCATACGATGTACAATGTATTGTGACACAATTATAATCGTATGTGCCACTTTACACAACTCATAGATCATACCTTCCTTAGGAGTAGTGAATGTGCCAAGGGTGATACTTTACAAAATAGTGCTTCACTATATGCAAGCTTTTCCACAGGGGGTAAGAAATGTCAGTGCACTGGGCCATAAACATACATACACATACGAAAATACACACACGAAACACACTTGCACTTTGAAGCTCGCAATAATGGTTTGGGTATCAAGTACCTGAAGAGCCTTTGCATATTTTTAAGTCTGGAATATGTCATTCAAGTTAGAGTGGATTTTTTATACCAAATCAAACACGTGAAAGAAATCCAAGTGAACAAAGACACATTTGAAAAGAGGAAGATGTGTATTTACAATAGGGATTATTGTATTTAGTCTCTTCGTATCTACGAGTAGGAATATTTACTTTCTGCCATTAACAATTTATATACGCTAAACATTCTAGATGTAAAGGCTCCAATTCTGCAAATTCTCACACACGCTTTTAAGCCTTTGCAAGATAAGGACCTAGGATTCTAAGGCCTTGAGCAAATAGACATTCTCAGAAACATTTGCTATCTCAAGCCAAGCTGGGCAGATGTTGGCAGATTTGTTAAAGTGCTGCAGCTGGCAAAGAATCAGGTCTTTGAAGAATGCTGGAAAGTCATAGGAAAGGTCACTTTTCATATCAGAATAAAGCACAACAGAAATAAAATTTCTCTTCAGAAAAAGATACCTCTCTGTCACTAAAGCATGAGATTCTGTTAAGCTTGTTTCTCTGCATAATGTAATAGCTTCACATGATGACAGTCTGCATAATTTAGCTTGAAGAACGGAATTTCAATGGAATATAGGCTTTAGGTTTACTTGTCATCCAAAATTTTTTTTAATTATTATTTTTTTTTAAGAAAGATATCTACAGTAATGTGTGAGCAACGTGGTGACTAAATTGCTCTAAACCACATGATTATTAGAATTTATCATACAGTCTGGAACTTCTGAAGTACTGTCTACAGATGAAGTTGAAAGGAGATAAATACAGAAAGAACTGAGACATACAGCTTGCTATGTGCCCTACACTCAGCTGCAGAGCCTGCATAAAAGGATGGCACTACTGGATAACTCCATAACCATCTGTGGTCATCTATGCCCAGGTATGAATTATCATACCCAGACTTTCAGATACCAGTTGATACATGCAAATATTGTGAAACAGGTAACTTCCTACAGGCCAGACATGTTGGTGATGGCTCTCCCTAGATACAGTGGTAAGAAGTGTGGAAACCAAAAAGATTTGGGTTCTGCAGCTTGCGGACACTTGCTAACCTAACTTGTACATCTGCACAACCTTCTCAGGCTCTCTCTTTTCACATCTAAATGGAGATAACCAACTTTACACACCATTCTGATATATTCTCAGTAAATTAACATCAGTTTCTTTATATCAATACAAGTCTCTTTGTAGTATCATACCGTTATTGTGGAGGATATCTGCTTTCAGGCAGTCTATGACTTGAGTTGCTGCTAGGAACAGGACATAAAGAATTATGGCTCAGCTTGCCGGGCACCACATAAAGGGCTCTGAAGTACCTCATAGACAATGCAGCATTTACGTACAAGCACTGCAATGACTGACATCTCCTAACAGATATGGAGTCTGTGGGACTGAAAGGCAGGCAGGAAACCTTGGTAGTACTGTACACTTATTGTATTCAAAGATAGTACACCTACTGTATATTGGGATCCAAACTTATTCTGCAGCTGTATCCAAGCTTCTAACCCCCAAAAGCCAACTGGAAAAGGGAAAGAAAAAGAGGGAGAGAAAGATTTCTTTGTTTATAAAATGTGAATTATTAAGCAACAGTAACAGAGACAAACATTTTTCAGTGTCTGGCAGTCTGTAAGAGTCTCCTAGCTGCGGGGAACTTTTTATTTTATTTGTACAGAGTGTTTGCACCTAATTAAATGAAAAAGTAGAAGCATGCAGAACTACCTGAAAGTAATTCAGGGAGCTGACAAAAAAAAAAAAATAAAAAAAGGGAAAAGGCATATGCCCCACTTTGTGGGTGGTGTGTCAAACACAGGGACCTGTGTCATGGTGCTGCTGACCCTGAGAAAGAGGGTGATTCTTACACTTACATCATGTTTTGTGGGGTCAGGCATTGTCATGTGACAGGTCACGACCCTCGTATAAATCATTGGCATGTAAAACTCACACTTCATTTCTTGAAGACCGAGCAGTCTTAAGAAAAGAATGAAGATATCTGGCCATAAAAAAAGCAGCCCTAATGATATACAAAATTCACTCAGTTTTTTCCTGACAAACAGCAATAAACCAAACATCTGTCTGATTTTGGTTGGAATTATTTGGCTGAGGGGAAGGCAATAATTTTTGCTTTCTTCTTTTTCTAAAACCTTGCAGCATTTTAATGGGTGAAAATTATGTAGGAGTGTAAAAAAGTACTCAAGTTCAGCCAAACGGTTTCTCTTTGGTCTTTCTGGGCATCTGCAAAAGTCAGGGTAGCAACAGAATCTAATACCATGCCTGGATTTCCCTCTTCAGCCTGCAGACAAACCTCTTCCATTTCACAGTTTCATCCTCCTTTTCTGACACCCGCAAGCCTTTACCAGCCATGGTCTTCCATTAGATTATAGAGAGCAATTAAATTAAATTCAAGGCTACCTGCATCTACCTAGTCAATAGCTGCTGACTGCCTCATGCTAGGGATGTTCATACATCATCAACAAGTATGGAATGCAACTCATCTTCTCATGGTTCCTGGGCAACAACTAGAGAAAAGACAGTTCTTTTTTACAGGTATCACTGATGATGGGAGGATCCTCTGAAGCAGAACATCCACACCTGTACCTGCATCAGCAGGGCGCTGAGCTGCAGGTCTTGATCTGAGATATACTTCACCTGGACACACAGGGTCAAAATGAACCAACAAGCAAAAGCTGAACTTCAACATTTATCACAGATCCCCACACCTCCATGTATTCCCACATTGAATCCCTCCAGCCATCTATGAGCTGTATTGTGTGGAGATCCAGAAATACTGCAGGGCCAGAGAGCATGTGGCAGGAAGAGTTTGGCCCCAGCAAATTTATAAACTGCCACCTATATGGCACTTGGCATGGACTTGTCTTCCTGCAGCAGACTTGTACTCCAGAATCTCAGCTTCGGTTTTCAAAGAGGTACATCTAGTCCTCCCATTTGCAAACACACCCTTGCAAATTTAGGAGAAGGAGGTGTGCATAATGCTGGAAGCAGCATCTGCAAGAACTACAAATGCTCCCAACTGAGGCTGTGGGGAATACTGAAGGCTGGGATTGTAGTGTCTGTCAGGCTTCCAGCGCAGCAATTATTTGCCATTTATTTTACTGGTCACCTAATATTTTGGCTTTTGTGTCTAAGCCTCCTTCTCCAGCTATTTCCTAAAAGTTTGTTTAGCTGCCTGATAATGTATGTTCCCTGGACCTTAAGGCACCCCTAATTTCTCATTAGCTGTTAGCTCTGCCCTCTAGTGCTGCATGCAACAGAGAACTGGGTGTTGTGCTTGAGACCCCTGGCTTTGCCATAAAGCCCAGATGGTGTTTAAAGGCTACTGGATCAAATGCTAAATGGTCAAAAATCTACATGTTGACTAAACTGACCTGACATTTTTTGTGCCTCCTGGGAGTGGGTTACTAGTCCATTTGTAGTTATTTAAACAACAGACCTCTGAAATACAGCGCACCTAAATCCCAGCACTCTACAGTACCAACTAGTTCAACTGAAATTTATTTATTGCATGCTTATGCAGTTCAACCTGTGGCTCTGGTCCACCCCACGGGTTCTCAGCTGCTGGGGATGTGAGAAAGTGCTGCTGTGAGTGAAGCACAACTGAGAAAATTCTTCACCTCGGTGCCTGGAGTTCAAGGTCAAGGTGGAATGAAGAGCTGAGCCAAAGAGAGCAGTAGGCTCTGCTGAAGCATAGGGGTTTTATGGCAGGCTGTATCAGTAACCAGACATGGTATAGACATGAAATGGAAAGGAGTTTCAGCCTGGACACTGCAGCTTGCAAAACATACACAAGACCTTCTGAAGGTGCTTTGCACTCAAACAGCAGTATTTTTCAGCTGAGTTTTATGCAAAATCTAAAGTGCTGTGTTTTCCTAATTCCACCTGGGGAAAATGACATTGCTTAAACAAACTGCAGCATTTAGGATAATGTTGCCATGTTTCCTAACTCACCAGAATGGAGTACAGGGAGATGAAGGCACGGCTGATATCAATCTTGAAATGCCTTCCCTCCTTGCACAAGCCAAGCATGCCATTACTAAGGTCACTATAACCTTTTTGTAAGACAATAGAGAACATGCAGAAGAAGCTTGGAGTCTTTCTTGTCCTAGGTGCTCATTCATACTTGGGAAGGCAAAACCCTTCCACACTCCCAATCTTCCCTTCCTTCAGCTAGCGCACTTAGCTTTCACAGTCTAACCTCTCTCACACCCCTCCATGATCTCTCCAAGACATGAGGATACTTGAGGACCATCTGCGAGTGCAAAGCTGCTGAGTGTAGGGTTTTATTCAAAGAACTTTGAGGAATTAGCATGCCCAGCTTAAATGCCTTTATACAAGTGTGCACAACATGGGGAATAAACAGGAGGAATTAGAGATGAGGGTGAGCCTGCAGGGCTATGGTCTCATTGGCATCACTGAGACCAGGTGGGATGGCTCCAATGATTGGAGTGTCAGAATGGAGGGTTATAAACTCTTGAGGAAGGACAGACAGGGGAGACAGGGTGGGGATATTGCCCTCTGTGTCAAAGACCAGCTGGAGTGCATGGAACTCTCACTGCTGATGAATGAGGAGAGCTTATGGGTTAAAATTAAGGGGAAGAAAGACCAAGGTGACATCACGGTCGGGGTTTGCTACAGGTCACCTGAGCAGGAGGATAATATAGATGAGGCACTATATAGACAGATAGGAGCAGCTTCACATTCACAAGCCATGGTCCTCATGGGAGATTTCAACCACCCGGACATCTGTTGGAAGATCAACTCTGCTAAATGCAAGCATTCCAAGAGGTTCCTAGAGTGCAAGGGTGATAACTTCCTTTTTCAAGTAATGGAGGAACCAACAAGGAGAGGTGCTGTGTTGGATCTTGTCCTTGCCAACAAGGAGGGGCTGCTGAGGGATGTTAAGCTCAAGGACAGCCTAGGTTGCAGTGACCACAAAATGGTGGAGTTCAAGATCCTTAGGGCAGCAAGGAGGGCTCACAGCAAGCTTACTATCCTTGTCTTCAGAAGGGAAGATTTCAGCCTCTTCAGGGATCTGCTCAAGAAAGTGTATTGAGATAACATCCTGGAGGGTAGAGGGGCCCATGAAAGCTGGCTGATATTTAAGGATCACCTTCTCCAGGCCCAAGACCGATGCATCCCAACTAAAAAGAAGTCAAGTAGTAACTCCACGAGGCTGGCATGGATGACTAAGCAGCTCCTAGAAAAGCTCAGACTTCAGAAGGAAGCATACAGAGGCTGGAAGCTAGGGCAGGTATCCTGGGAGGATTACAGAGAGGTTGTCTCAGCAGCTAGAGATCAGGTTAGAAAAGCCAAATCCCTGCTAGAATTAAATCTTGCCAGGGTTGTTAAGAACAATAAGAAAAGCTTCTTTAGGTATGTTAGGGAGAAAAGGACATCCAAGGAGAGTGTAGGCCCTCTCCTGAAGGAAACAGGTGAGGCAGCAACACAGGATATTGAGAAGTCTGAGGTCCCCAGTGACTTCTTTCCTTCGGTCTTCTCTGGCAAGTGCTCCAACCTCAGTACAAAGGCCACAGAAGGTGAAAGCAGAGACTGGGAGAATTAATTATCCTCCACCATAGGTGTAGAGCAGGTTCGTGACCATCTAAAGAACCTGAAGGTGCATAAATCTATGGGACCTGATGGGATTCACCCACGGGTCCTGAGGGAGCTGATGGGTGAAATTGCTAAGCCTCTGTCCATCCTATTTGAGAGGTCATGGCAGTCTGGTGAGGTTCCCACTGATTGGAAAAAAAAGGAACATAGCCTCTATTTTTAAAAAGAGGAAAAAGGAAGACCCAGGGAACTACAGGACGGTCAGTCTCACTTCTGTGCCTGGCAAGGTTATGGAGCAGAACCTCCTGGAAAGTCTGCTAAGGCACATGGAAAACAAAGAGGTGATTGTTGACAGCCAACATGACTTCTCTAAGGAGAAGTCATGCCTGACCAATCTGGTGGCATTCTACAACAAGGCTACAGAGATGGAGGATGTTGGCAGAGCAACTGATATCATCTACCTGATTTGTGCAAGGCCTTTCACACTGTCCCACAAGACATCCTGGTCTCCAAACTGACAAGGCACGGTTTTGACAGCTGGACCAGTCGGTGGATAAGTAAGTGGCTTGATGGTCTTTGAGGTCCCTTCCAACCTTAATGATTCTATGATTCTAAATCAGAAAAGCTAATGCAAATGCAGATGGTACCAAGCTACTGTGGAGGTCTGGGGCACTGAAGCATGGAAAGAAGGAGGATAGAAAGAAAAAGATCAAGCTCTTTAAGTCTTAGGCTGGTGAAGCCTAATTTCTGTTTTCTCAGTCCCCCCCACACATCCCTGCCCACAATGTGGCTTTCCAGAAAATATGTTTATCAGGTTCCTCTCAGTCTCTTCTCTCTGCATCTTTTCTCCCATTCTTCAGCTTCTGAGTCTCATTCTGACACTTAGCTTTCCTGAGGTGGAGAAGGCGGAAGAAGCAAAGAGAGGTTTTCTGGACAGACACAGGACCAAGAAAAACACAGTTGATTCAAAACTAGTGTCAGAGTCCTGTGCCAGGTGATGGCTACCAGGGGTTCAGAGGTATGAGCAGGGGGCAGTTGGGTTGGGCTGTATGATGATACTGAGAAAGTTGTTTCAAGGAAGATCAAATACCTAAGCAACTTACAACAGCAGACCTACCTGCCATCAGTTTTACAATGCCTAGGTTACACTTTGGGAACACCATCTTGCATCTTCTCCCTTTCAATGCAACACTTCAGTTTGCGTCAGGGAAAGTGGATACACAACACTCAAACCATATTCATCCTACCCATCCAATACCATCCACAACATCTGACGGTTACTACACTTTCATCCTTGCAGTAAGTCCAATCACCAGGAGTTGACTAACACTCAAACAGCTGTTAAAGTACCCCCTGCGAGCCACAAGGACAACTGGGGCTGGGCAACAACATGATACGTGCATCAAAATCAGTAACTGGTCCTAACAGTCTTGTAACTTGAACTGGTCAGTTCTTACAAATGTGTTCAGTAATGGGAGAAATTGTAACTGGTGTGTCCACAAATGCAAGGCTACTAACATTGCAACCACTGTTTTTTATTACCCACTACAAAAATAGTAGTGGATTATTATTAGCTAAAAAAATGCTGAAAAAAAAATGTTCTTACATTAAGTTTGTTAAAGCATGCATTCTTAGCAGTGGAAGTGGCCAGGATATTTTTTAGATGAAAATATTTATTTTAAAAAGAAAATAAGTATCCTCTCTCATTTGGTAAAAGAAAAATCAACACTGTGTGTCCTCAAAGAATTGATCATTTTAGCTCTACAAGTAGAAGGAAATCCATAATAACTCTGGATTCCCAAGCCAGTCCAGGGGTTGAATATTGCTAGTGAGGAAATGACTCCTTTTCTTTTAATATATAAATCATATATTTCATTTGCAAATGAATTTGAACCCTGCCCTTTAGTTTGGCACATCTGCGATTTGTAATTGTACAAAGAAACTGCAAGAGCTGGATCAAAACAGAAGCTTTTTGTGTGTACGTGCACGTGGACATGCACACGCACGTGTGTGGGTGGGTGTGCTCCTGCGGGTGTATGAGAAAGAGGGAGGAAGAGAAAAATGGAGAAAAATTTTCCTTGCTTCTTTATTTTTGCAGCTCAGGACCTAGCAAGAGGTGATTTTCAGATGTGGATCTAATGTTGCAGACCTCATCATATGCTGCTAGCTTCAAATTAGATTTGTGGCTAATTCTTCCTACTTGGAGAGCTTTGGTATTTTTTCTGTGTGCCTCATGAGCATGTGGTATGTTTCAGTAAATGGATGAAAAAGACACTCTAAAGCATGAAATGAAGCCAGATTTAAAGCTCAATATTTTAAAAGAAGTTATAGAATAGGGAGGTAAATTAATAAGACATCTGATAAAATATTTTAATAAACAAACTGGTATTTAATTGCATGTTAAATATTACGTAGCCTCAGTAGCAGAGGCATCGCTGACTAAGTTACTCTCCTAAAAGCCAATTTTAAACCAGCAATGAATTATTGACCAATATATAGTGCCTAAAATAATACCTGTTCGTTCTGGCTTGGTCTAAGATCACAGCATATTTATCAATCCCTCTTTTCTTTTTATCTGACTGATCTTTCTTGGTCTCTTTCAGTCTGTTTGTTGCCCTTGTGGAGCACAACCAATACATACTACTAAGAAAAGCCATCTTAGGGGAGGAGAGAGGAACACTTGAGAGCTTTGCCTCTGAATGCAACAGAGAGAAGGTTATTATTTCAGTGTTTCAGCCTTCTTTACTCATCAGTCATACCACAACGGCAATCTTGGCTTCCCATCCAAGTCACAATATCAGTGCTTCTATGGTTATCCTTCAACTTCTCTGTTTTTTTATTCAGCCCTCAGTGAAAACACTTCCATCCAGGTAGATTATACAAGGAACTATATTTTAATTTGGCCTTTGAATTTGAAATAGAGGGGGGAAAAAATCCTGACGTTTACCCTAGTTGAAATACAGCTAACCAACTCCAATGAAAGCAAATCCACCCTCCTGAACTACATAACTTATAATTGTTCTTCATTCCACAGAGACACAGGATAACATGGAGTGGCTAAACAGGGACTAAGCATGACACATCTATTTCACAAGCTGTAATAAAGAGTAGATGGATATAACAAGAGCATGTTATAGCCAGAAATCTTGTCAGTTCAATGACAGATTTAAAGGGAGGTGGGAAGCAGTTCAATGTACATCAAGTTGGACGTCTCAGGCTTTTGGGGCAGCAAGAGAAACATTAAACAGTCTAATAAAAGAGAGAGAAATTAAAAGGCAGTTCTACAACAATTGAAAGGGATAGAAATGTTCCAGGAGACACACTAGAAAAAAATACACAGAGTGGTAAAAGGGGAAGAAGTTCTAAAAATGAGAACAACCTTCCACTTTGAAGAAATAACCAGACTTCAGCATGTTTTGCTGAGTTATTCCTTCAAGCCTTCTGAAAGTCAGGCATCACAAATACTCAGGCTTAGGAAAAGCAGACTTTGACAGCCCTCAGCAGAGTTACATACCTGCTACAGAAAACAAATTTTGCAGACTTAATTTCAGACCTAAGAATTTTAAGGGTGTCCCTCCAACTCAACACTCTTAAAGACCTCTGAATTTCAAGTTAACTTTGCCCTCCGGAAGACACATACATGCAGATCAACCTGAGAGCGCAGCATTTAAAAGCCTGAAAACATCTGATCTCCAAAGGTCCACATGCTGCTGCCCATTTGCTTTGGCAGGGCTAATCCTTGGTTAAATATTGGCACAGATTCAAATAATTATTTCTAGATACCTAACTATTTATAGCCCTGATGAGAGCTTCCAGAGCCCCAGAGCAGCTGCCACACTAGAAGGACAGGTCTATGCAGAATGATATTTCCTGTTCATTTGCTTTTCTTTCTCCTCCTAAATCTTCCCCATCATAAATATTGCTATCCTACTGCTTCATCTCTCTTTCCACCCATGCTTTCCTTTCTCTGTTTTTTAGTTAATCTATTAAGTTGCTGCCCCTTCTTCCCTAACACTCTGTCCTTATGGGGTTTTTTTCCGATTAACTTGTCTGCTTCCTTCTTTCTCTGTCATCCTACTCTGGACCACAAGAAAAACAAAAAAACAGCAACAAAATATGAGGGAAACAAGATGAAGAATTGCAACCCTAGTAAGCTTTTACACATCTCGTGTTATTTGGTATGTGAGGCCTTAGCATAGGGCTGGGGCTTGACTTGAGAAACAGTAATTTTTATTTGGAAAAGGGAAAGCAGCTTTCTAACACACGTGGTTTCTGAGAAAACATTATCTGAGCATACCCTGAAGGCTAAGAAACCAAAAGCAAATATAAGAAAACTCAATTTGATTATTTTTAAGCCACCTTCATCACGTATAATTTTGGAACACTTGGTTCTGGCAACACTGCAACACGGATCGAGCGTAGGATTTGCCAAAAATCAGTCTGAGCTTCCTCCATACCTTTGCTTCCTCTCTACTCTTACCTAGTGGTGCAGCATTTTTAAAGACTGACTATTGAAATCTATCACCTGCAAATGAGCAAAACAGCAGTGTACACCCTGCAAACCGGTGAAAAGCAGCAGCAGAGATCGAAACAGGGAACAGAGGCATTTTGTGACTGCTGTGCTCCCTCGTTTCTCAATCCCCAAATGAGGATGGGCTCTGAGTCTGACTCTCAAATCAATTCGCTCTTCTGCCTTGTTTCTAGGGCTGGTCCACAAGGTCACGTGTCCTCTTGTGACCACAGATAACAAATAATGACAGAAATGAGTGGCAGCGTGACAACGCAGTCAAGTGGTGAGCATTGTTTGTCCTCATGTTTCCAAGGTTGAAAAGGAAACGTACTAAGTCACAACATCATCGTCCTCTTGGGTCTCGGGCATACTTGGTTTCCTCCAGTTTGCTGTGCTTTTCTTTTAATAGTTTTTAATGACTGCTCAGCTTAAATAAGAAACTTCTCCAAACTTGACCAGAACTTTGTGATGGAAGAAAACATATTTAACTCTGATGGGCTTTGCATTTTGTATTTTGTTTTGTTAGGAGAGGGAGTAGCATAATCAAAAAATGACAGAAGTGTGATCCTCAGTTGTTCTCAATTCTCAGTTGTGTCCCTGTTCTCAGTTGTTCCCTCCTCTTTGTGTAGCTAAGGTGTCTGGCACTCTGGTGGGCATCACAATATTTCTGGTTTGACTAACACAAGTTATATTGAAAATACCACATGACGTGCTCCTCTGTGTGCAGCTGCTACCTTGTTTTCCAATCATTTTCAGGCATGAATACATCTATTCCACTCTAACCTGATCTGTAGCTTGGAAATGAGAAACTGTGGAATCCATAACGGAAATAGCCTACAAAGAAGAAAAACATCTATTTACAATTATAGTAACTGGGTTTTTTCCAAGAAATTCTGGTTTTGTGTATTCCTCTGCCCACGTTGTTTCAGTTTCTATGGTGGATAGTTTGATGGATCTGAATTTGAATGATGTTCAACACAGGAGAGGCAGAAAAAAGTGCAGAAACCCTGGCAGCAGTGCTATTGGCTGTTTGCTGGTGGTGAGGATATGGAGATTAATCAACAGTGTAGTTCAGGACACGGTGTGTTAGGGCTTAGTTTTGGAGAGGGAGCCATGGAAAAGATTCAGCAATTCCCGTCCAAACTGAATTTAATACAAGAGTTTTATGAGGGTATGGCCGAGATGCGTGTCCTCTATGAATATATGTATGTTATGAGGAAGCTGAATGTTTCTAAAGTCTCAGTGATTATAGAAGAAACATAGATTCAGGTTCACATTTCTAGAAGTGCAACCTGCTCTTTCTTCATATTAACATCAACCTGTTCCTCCTCTATGTGCAGGCACACCTGTCTCTTTCTGGAACTTTTTTGCCATTTTGAAGCTCTTGTGCCACTGGATAGATGGGGATAAAACAGACTCTAAACTTATCCTGGCTCTTTTGTGAACTGCACAGGAAGATAAGTTGCTTATAATGAGCAGTAATATCCAACTCTGAATGGTACCTCTAGGAGCTGGCAGAAACTGACTTCTGAAGCACCATCTTTTTGAAAGTCAAAGGGCCTCAGAGATAGAGCCAAACTGTTACCAAAATTCCTGACTGTAATGCTCATTTGTCCAGTTCATAAATCTGCCTCTCTATTCTTCCAAGTGCCAAAAGCTATCTAGCCAGACATCCAGCTTTTATAAGACAGTCTAACAAGCTGTCTGGCTCAATTAGTTAAACTCTGATTGTGCTCCAGATTTTCAGTCAGCAGACCACTTTGTAAGGAAAATATCTACTTGCAGACCCTGTTCCCTTCCGGTACCAGTAGCTTAATCTACTGTGTTATAATTCTAAAATGTTTTGTTGGTTGTTGTGGGTTTTTTTCAATGAACCACAAGAAAGAGCTCTCCAGTCCATCCACACACCACAGTTTCAGATCCTTGATTCCTCAGTCTTTTTTTCTTGGCTTTCTTCACCATAAATGGTGGAAGCGATACGCTCTATGGTTTGGTTATGCATAACATGATGTGAAATAAAAGCTGCACACTTGGTTATGACTGAGAAATCCTGATCACAAAAGTACTCTTTGGGATTTCTTCAGCCTGAGCTCACACTGTTCTTGGATAATCCTGTAACAAGCTGTTCTATATGATCACAGATGTAAATGGCCCCACAGAAGCTCAAGTCTATTACTAAGTTAGACTGTATAAGGTTATACCTAATTGCTGTTTCCATTAGAACTTATAGTAAAAAGCTGGTATGGCTCAGTCGAACAGAAGCAGTCCATATAAAAGCAGAGTTAGGGCTTTTCATCAATAAAGAGTAAAATAACCACTAGAGTTACAGACTTGTTGAGATGCCTCCTCTTAAAAAATGACAATGCTTAAGAAAGTAGCCTCTTTTTTTCCTATCTGCCCAATAAACTTAATTCTTTAGGTGTTACCCTTGGCAGTGAGCATATATACAGAGTCATTCTCTTTCTCTCCTGGCAGTCAAGGGCCAGAGACATTTTCACCTTCCTGTGTTTCTACTGTTCCCCTCTAATGGCTTCGGCCATGTTCCCATCAGTGCTTCGAAGAACCCAGCTGCTTTGGTGACTCCTCAGTAGTGATGAAGGCATCAGTGACACAGTCACACAGGCAAGATTCTAAGGAACAAAATCCAACCAGAAAGATGAAAAACTGGAGACTTAAAATTAATTGCTCCCCATCATTGCATGCACAGTTTTCTTTTCTTTATGGTGGCTATATAAAGATTATTCAAATGTGTTCTGTTCTCTTTCTGAAAATTGATGGTGATAAAATAAAAAAGGTAAACGCAATGTTATTAGAGCTCTTATGTTTTCAGGATTTACTACATTTCAGCAAGCAAACTCAGAAAAACCATATAGATTAATTTGAGACTGTGTTTAACTTTTTTATTTTGACCAACCTCTAGCAACACAAAATTAATTCAAATAAGATGCTACTTCTGTATACTACGTGATTAACTTAATTCTGTACAGAATTTCAGCTAAGTGCTTAAAGAATAACACAACTTATCATCCTATACGGAGCAAATTTCGGATGAGAAAGCTATTTTTAAACTAGTTGCACGGACTTCAACTCATTTAAAAGCAGGCCTTACTTTCATAAACTTCACAAGTTAATATGCTATTTTTATGAGAGATAATCATGTGGAAAGACATTGGCAAAGTAACACATATAGTAAAACAGTTCTCAAAATACTAGTCATTATTCTCAATTATGATTTCTATTTGATTGTTAAAAGCCAATCTTGTTGACCCAGCAATATACACTTGGCTTTGTAGCCACTGTTGCTGCTTAGTAATGTCTTGGGAAATCCCGTGCCTTTGAAACTCTATGCAAATTGTCTAAAAGGAGCCAATGTTAACACTCAGGCTCAATTAGAAAATAGGAAAATACACAAAATAAGTACTTTAAGGACAAAATTAAGCACTGATTCACGGTGACATTGTAAAAACACTAAACTGTACATTAAAATTCCTAAACATGGCTGCTATTCACAACAGGCCAATGCAAACATTCGTTACTCCTGTGTCTGAGAGCGAATTTGTAAGTTAGAAAAATGATGTCAGTATAAAAGAATTCAAAACTAATTTTATCTGATTGGCAAGTGAGTTCAAGTACCGAGATACTAAATAAATATTTGACAGTACCATTCCATAGTATAATTTATTTCACATATGCACTAAATTAAAAGGAAAGCTTTCCTAAACTGCAAGCAATTTCCAGGCAAACCACTAAGCAGGATGACGGTGATGGCTGCCATTGTGTCACGATAGAGCACCTTCTCACCCTGGCAAAGGTCACCACAGCTTCGAGCAAATAATCAAAACCACAAGGCAGAGAATAGCACGACCGATCCAGTTTTGTCCCACTTGTGACAGGGAATTTAAATTTCTACTGCTGAGCACTTCTGCTCATGGGAAGGGGGAAACAAAGCTGAATGCCTGACCTTGTGTTTGTGTCAGTAGGGTAATGGTTCTCAACAAGGAGCTCAGAGCTTTGCCTAGCAATGGGCATTGTGGGAAAAGTCATTCCAGCATGATAAGGCTTCTCTTCAGCTCCTGTTTAAATCTGTGATATGTCCCAGTGAGCATCTGGGAATGCCTTCCTCCTGCATTGACCAGTACTTACAGGCACAGGGAGAGACACAAGAGGTCTATGAACTATCAGGTTTGATGCATTAACAGACCCAGGGCTCAGAAATCCTTTCCAAGAGGAAAATGAGATACAGTGTGCACCATTTTTTCATTGTATGCTGAAATGGAAGTTGCAGAGGGGCTATACTTTCAGTTCTCCACAGTTCTGGAAAAGTTAGGTCTATTTAGTGGTTCCTACCAAAGCAGAATTTATCTGAAAAGCTCTGTTATCAAGCAAAGAAGGAAGAGTTTCAAGTGATTACAAGGATGTAGAGCTGCGTTTTTAATACTGTAATGATGGAGATAATGAATCCAGTTTAAGACCTTACTGAAATGTTAGGGTCAATGTTAGAACTGAAATTCCCTCAAATTGAGAGACTATGGAGCAGGATTTTTATTTAAACCCCTGTAGAGATGATAAATAGCTGCAAAGTTCAGCTGGTTTATATCCCAGAGGACTTTATCAAGGGCAAGGTTCATAATTAATTATGAGAAAATACAGGTAACACTTATCCCAAATTCAAGCCTTACCTACATGTAATACCATATACTTTTAAAATACTACAGTGTACATGCTACTACAATGTTTTGGATGTTAAATTCAAAACAAATAGGATTCAGTAATAGTTACACTTACAATACAAAAATCAAAAAAATCTGTGCTTTTTTCCCTGTTAAAGGAAAAGGAGGAGAGCTGTAGACATCTACTTATCAAAAACCAAAGGAAGCAAAATTGAAATGAAAACTCTTTTTATATAGTGAGAAAAACTTAAGAATGACATTTTTTAGGTTTTTTTATAGTACGTTTCATGTTTCCTGCTTCACTGTCTTCCATAACTTATCAAGAAGCCTGGAATACCTACTGATTATCCTACTAATCATGAAACCTTAATTAATATGCTATTAAAATACTCGAACTATTAGAAGGAAATTTAATACAGAAAGCACTGGAGGTTCTACATTCATCTTCACTCTCCATCTAACAAGTTTTATAATATGTGGATATACATGCTCACATCTTCTTGACGTACTTTCTGGCATGTTCACAGGGTCCTTTTCTTTCTAGAGAGTGCTAATACAGAAAAAATGCAATTGTTGTGAAGCTTCACTAGTACAATACAGAGTCTGTATGGCACTTTGGCATTGTTCTGGATGAAAAGCATTACATGCACGTAAGCTGTGTCATTGAAAAAAAAACAATTTGGGAGATTAGAAAGAATGAAAAAGAGAAAGAAAATAGTGGTCCTGAAAAAAAATAATGGTGCTGGGAAGTCAACATTTTATCTTCCTAGGCTCACAGTGCCACATAATCATCAGTGTGAAGAAGCTGTTCACTTTATGTATCATTGCAAACTAAACTCTCTCTGTGTGCATGGATGTTCAGTTGCACTTTGGAATTAACTACAATTCACGGCTATTGAGACACCAGCAACAAACTATTTTCTAGGAACACACAGGAGGATTTAGAAGGCTGACTCACAAGTCAGTACTCATTTAGTTACCTACTAGCTTTGTTTCCAAAGCTCAGAAGTCTTGATATTTTTTTGCAGTTTCTTCTGTTGTAAAATTTTTGGCCTAAATGTCCATGTACAGATACTACACATGCAATTTTATGGGCAAGTACACGTACCCCCAGATTTGGCACAGATTGTAAACAACTCTTGGATTTATGGATGTGTGAAAAGGTATTTGAATGACAGGCTTAGGTAATGCAATGTATAATTTGTAGCAGAAGTTTGGACTATCATTATTTCAGGGAAATGAAGAACTATTAAATTTAATAATATTTCTGAGAATATGAATGTGTGGTATAAAGCATACTGAATTACTACAGAATTTTTTAATAAAACTGCTATTAAACCGCTACTGTGATGTCAATGTATTATTTCAAATTATATTAGCCTAAATTGGTGAATTTCAATTAAATATACTACAGCTACTCCTGATTCTGACCACACTTGGTTTGAGCTGAAGTATAACACATTCTGACATCAGCCTAGGTTAAGTGCCAATCCAGAGCTGATTTATTCTTTGGTTACTATAACATCATCAGAAAACACCTTCTTTTTATCAGGAAACAACTTGAATAAAGGAAATAAATTTTTGTCACCACAATAACCTAGTGTATTCAATATCATACTGTTGAAAAATACGTTTTTAGTAGGTGAAAAAATTTAACATGGGATCTAAAGGCAATTGCATTTCTCATCTTTCTCTGATCTTTACTTACACTGTGTTTCTTCCAGCTTTTCCTACCTCATTACCTCCTGTCATGACCCTAGCTCAGTGCTGCATTATCAAATGGCACTAGTTTCTCTTCTGGCTTTAATTTCCTGCTGATCTACATGGTGTCAGGAGAATTGGTTTGTTTTGAAATGAGGTTGGTTTACCACCCTGTATTGTAAATGCCACTCTAAACAGTGCAAACACATATGTTGGTTTGGCTTATCCATGTCTTTCAAATCCTCAGTGTTATGCTCCAGTAAATTTTACCACAGAACCTTTGCAACAGGCACATTCCACCCACCCAAAGCCTAATCCTCTACAAATCTGCTCACGTAAACGTCTTGCTTCCCAATATCATTTTCTAGTTCATTTCTGGAGCATGGAGTGGTCATTCTGGCTGTCAAGTGGCATTTTCATCTGGAAAGGGCAAAAAATAAGCAAAGAAAACCAAACAGTTCTGCAAAAACAAAGGTGGATAAGGTAACTGGAACTGATAGTGTTCATTTATCAGTAATTACGGATTCCATGACATGCAATGAAGGTATGAAATTAAGATTCTCAGGCTTTTTCTCAGCTGAGGAACTGTGAACAACGGAAGCAAAGTGATTGATGACAGAAATTGTTAGGATAGTCACCACCTCCCACCCAGCTCACTGAGAAAGGAGCCTGCCTCTTCATTCCCTACAAGGACCTACCTTGTTTATAGACTTAACACACCCCACATGTGCACTTCTGAATCTATTACTTAAAGGCTGCTGCTCGTTTTGCAATATCTGCAGCCCTAGATTATCTCACCCTTTCTGAGAAGAAACCTCCTTTGTTCCATCCACCTGCAGGACAGTTGGAACCTTCAGGGTCCCGGACCATGTCAACAGAAGAGGTAACAGTGAGTGGAAGAGGTAAAGCCAGAACAAAGTGGCAATGCTTCGGCTGAGGCACGGCTCTGTGGAAAAGACTCTGGTGATCTAGGGGACCAGCAAGCAAAGCATGAGCCAGCAGCAGAGAACATCAGCCCTGGCAGTAAAGAAGGCCAACAGCATCCTGAGCTGTATTAACAGGAACACAGCCAGTAGCTCCAGAGAAGTTATTATCTCTCTTCACTCAGTGCTCATCAGATCACATCTGGAAAACTGCATACAGTTTTGGATACCCAGTACAAGATAAAAAGAGGTGAGGTTAGTGAAAGACCGCCAAGATCATTAGAGAGGACTGGAGTTCTTGTCCTGAGCGGAGAGGTTGAGGGAACACAGATTGTTCAGCCTGGAGAAGGGAAGACTAATAGCCTGTCAGTGCCTGCTGTGAGGCTGTCGAGAAGATGGAGTCAGGGTCTGCACACAGTGGTGCATGATGGAGGACAAATGCAACAGACATGAGATGAAGCAAGAGAGGTTTTTACTGGATATTAGGAAAATTCTTTTCTCTATTTGGATAATCATGTAGTGGAACCTGTTGCCCAGAAAGACTGTGCCATCTCCATCCTTGGAGACTTTCAAGATCAAACAAGCTAAAGCCCTGAGCCACCTGCTCTGATAGAGCCAGTCCTACTCTGAGCAACAAGTTAGACAGGATGACTGCCCAAGATCCCCTCCAAGCTGAATTATTCCTTGATTCTGTAACTGTAAATCATTAAGCGTGCTGTTGAGAAAAACAGCTGCCAGAGAAGGCAGCTTTAGTTACCTCCTAATGCTGGCTTTGTCCTGTTTGAAATTCTGCATGTGGATGAACACTGTGTTGCAATCTGAAAGGTTTTAAGGCTAGTCTAAAATCACTGCTGCCTTTCAAATGATTGCAGGGGTGACACCTAAGAAATGTTGATACATACTGTGTTTCCATTTGAGTGTTTTCTTCTAGCATCCTATCTCCTAAATCCACACCTCAGCCCCATATTGCTGCAGTCGTCACTGAATGCCAGGAATACAGCAGGAGGATGACCATGGGTAACCCCAGTGCAACCATGTAAAATTACAGAAAAAGCATCAGGAAGAGAATATGCTGCAAAATGTTATAAAAGGAGCATTGGCAAGCAAAGTGATTTAATTGGTATGTAAAAAGCTTCCTCTACCTTTCTCACATAAGATTATTTTGTTTGCCTTTGCTTCAGGATTGATGCTTTTTCTCAGAACAAAATAAGGGAGTACACCACACAAGGTCACAGTGTATGTTGTTGAGAGTGATAATTAGCATCAATCTCACACTTTAAGCAATGATAATTCTTTCTGCTTGAAAATTGCTATTGCTTCACCCAGCTGTCATGATTCTTCGGTATAACACTTGTTTTCCATCCATCCTCACCCTCCTCCGAATTCTGACTTTTCTCCCCATACTTTCATAGATCCTCAGCCTGCTCCCTTTCTGACAGGTTTTTGCCTTCAGTGTTAGCCAGACTGAGACTGTCAGGAAAAGAAAATACATCAGGCCAGTCTCCCTGCCGCAGAAAACATACACAGTGGATGCAAAAATACACAGGCTTGGTAATATTGCTGATGAAGAACATAGTGGGTAAGGCTCAGTCCAGCAAATGACATTAAATAATACATCAATCAATATTAAAAAAGGAGGTGTTGCACTTGAACTAACTAGCTGTGAGAACAGCCAGAAATCCAGGACATTTGTGAGAGCTGGTACTTCTCATCCATGTAATTCATTCATGCCACTAAAAATACACCTTTCCCCTAGTGGCAGGTGATGTTCAGGCTCTTCAGGGAACGACCTGAAGGAATTCTTTTTGCCAGTCATGGGATGTCACTTCAGCATCAGATGGGATCCACAGAAGCTATTCAAGAGATCAGAGCTTCTACATACACATGGCACATGCTTTTGTACCTCTTAGCACTGAAAGCAATCTTAAACCATGCCAAATATTGATCCACTGATACCAGTGTCATCTTTCCAATGGACTTAAGAGATCAGGACCTTGCCCTTAGACTAATTAAAGTATTTATCCTGTTCTGCCCCTCCTTGCCTCTTCCTTGCCCTTCCTGCCCCCTCCTTGCCCATCTTTTGACCTTCAACTTTGACTTTCCTTTCTCCTTATTGCCCTTCATTGTCCTTCCTTCCCCTTACTTTCCACTCCTTGCTTCTCCTTGCTCTTCCTTTCCCTTAGACATTAGAAGGAAATTCTTCACTATGAGGGTGGTGAGACACTGGAACAAATTGCCCAGGCCCCATTCCTGGAAATGTTCAAGCCTAAGTTGAATTGGGCTATGAGCAACCTGATCTAGTGGAAGGTGTCCCTGCCAATGTGGGGGGGAGTGGATCTAGATGATCTTTAAGGTTCCTTCCAACCCAAACCAGTCTGTGATTCTATGATTCTGTATCTTTGAAAGATTTGCTCTATATGGGGTACACTGTGTGGGTGTTTGCTGCAATTTTGGAAAACCTATATTTCTGCAAAGACCTTGTCCTCCAGAATATTAAAACAGCATCATAATACGTATACCAAAGAAGTATGTTTTGCAAAGGTTAGCCCCTATGAAAGCAGACAGCATTTCACTGATAATTTCCAGAAATCCCTTGGGATTGCATGGATGTTTTTATTTTCCATACAAAGTATAATTAAAAGAAAAAAAATACAAGAGAAATTCACAGTATGAATTTTTGAACTGATTTAATCCATGTCAGCAGGATTATAGTGGAGATTAACTTAATACTGTGCCTGTCCAGGAAAAAAAAGCTGTTTAAGTTATGGTTGTTGTTTTTTAGTGTGCCTTTATTTTTCTGGTAATGAAAGGATAGAAAAATACATTACTTATTGATCTATATGCTGTCTTAATGGCATATCCAATCTGATATAAATATGATTCAGTCTTCATAATTTATTATTCTCTTCAGTAATGTGCTTATTACAACAGATAGTTGAAGAGTTGCCATTACAATTTTGTCACCGTTTGATGTAAACCAAACCAGGAGTTATTTTTGGATCTCAAGTATTAAATATTTAAAATGTATTTCCTACATAAAAATGCAGAGATTATGGAAATTCTTCAGAAATATGGTCTTGGCCTTGTTTTTGCATGTTTTTCTATGTTATTGCACACTTTTTTGGATATGTTACAGTATTTCCAATCAGCCATTAGTAATAGGTTTAGCAGTTGTTTCAACCTTCCTCAAGACTTTTTCTCATTTTTATTCCATAGAAGGCAAGTTAGGGATCCATTAGCAAACACTTGCTACCCAAAGCAGTGCTTACTACCATTAATAGTCCTTGTGAAATCAAAGTACCAAGTACTCTTACTAGCAATGGAAGTCTGGAGGACTGGAGCTTAGGCTGCAAATGCCTGTTTAATTTTGGGAGGACATCCAGGCAACCCATGCTTCACACTGTAAGTGTGTACCACATTCTGTAACTCCTGCTTTCTATTTCTAAAGCTGCCTCCGACCAGCTGTATCTACCTGAACTTGGCCAAACGGTTTCCATGCTTCAGTTTACCTGGATTTGAAATAGAAACAAAAACTGTCCCGTGGCATTTGGAAACACAGTGCTCCACTACGTGATTTGAGAACTAACTGTGCCAGTGACAGAAGTACACCCAGGTCTTCAGTGGAAATGCAGCCTTCTGAAGAGTCCATGAAAAGCAAAATTTTCAAGAACATCTTACTCTACCACTTTTATGTGAGTATCCCAGCAGTAACTCTCATTAAACACTAAAGAAGAATATCCCGATAACATTAACATTTATGCATCACTTTGTCTATATAACTGTGTTTACATCTTGAGGCATCTAATTTCAGTTTCCCTGTGAAGTAAATAGGAAGCAGGTGGATTCTTAACTTAACACAGGTCATTATAAGAGGAATCTGCTCTTCTAATTTAGGCAACTTATTTGGATGCCTACAACTCATCTGTGTCCAAAACCGTGCACTGAAGCAACTGAATGCAAACAAAACAAAGGAAAAGCCTCAGGTATCAAGTTCAAAGTGGTAATTTGGGAAGGAATCATCACTGAAAGGACCAATGACACCAAGTCACCGAGAAGACTGTATAAAATAGGTACCAATGCTATCTCTTCATCTAAGTTTCCTGCTGTGCTCCAACATTCTGTTAGTGAGCCAGATGAGAAGGACCTCTCTGCATTTCAGTCTAATTAAAAGTCCAGTCTTTCATAATGTTTCCTTTTGCAAAAAATCAAGCTCATTTTTTACATTTAAGAAATCACAAAAAGAAACATATGATAATGGGAATGGCAGAGGCATGAAATACCTGTTCTATTAAAGCAACAGCATATATTCCAAGTTTAGAGAAAGTAAACATGCTGCCAAGGCATTTGACCACAATAACTTTCACTCTGCATTTAAAATTCTAGAACTTTTTTAAATTTTGTTTTTAAACTTTTTTGGAGTTTTTGAAATTCCACTCAGGTTTCTACCCACTAAGACAATACAAGTGCAATGATTTTTAGTTTACCTGACCAACAGCTACCTTAAAAGGCTTTTATTTCACACTTGCAAACTAACGTTATTAGAAAAGTCAACATACAGTGTAGAACAGGTTTATCAAATATCAGTTTCACACTGCAGAGTTGTTGGATGCTAGCACACCCTTTATTTAAACTCAAATTAGGTCTACTAAACTTTACCGGTCATTTGAATGCAACAATCTGAAAATGTTTGGCTGGTACTTTCATGCAAAAAAAAATTAAAATACATAATTCCCCCAAAACGCAAAGCTCAAGCAAAAATCTTTGCAAAATACCTTTAAGACTTCATATGCGTATCCTTTAGTGAGTGGCTTACACATGTCTGTGAATCAAAAAGAAAAAAAAAACCAACAAAGCCAAAAAGAACAGCAACACAGTTTACGAGCAAAGGATTTTATTGCACTTTGTAAAGGGTATCCTTTTCCATCACTGCTTCTGTCATCCTAATATTTTTCATACGAATGCAACAACTGGGAACTAATTCAAAGAAGTATTAAACAGGAAGTTTTATTGACATTTATTTTGACACAGGCAGAAGATTAAGACATGCAATAAAATACCACTCTACTTGTGAACCTAAGTTTTGTTTTTATTTGGAACCACACAAATCTTACCACAGTTATTTTTTATTCCTCTAATTTTGACTTTTTTTAAACATAGCTCTAACCTAAATATACTAGGCTACTGGGGAAACCATACATAGTAAACCAGCTACCATAAGTCTGTGCTACATGGAAAGTTAGTCTATATCCAGCATACCGTTGATAGATATATGCAACAGCAGTTAAATATATGCATAATGTTCTTGTCAAGAACGTAAGTCAGCTTTCCAAACTCTTATCAAAGTAGTTTTCCCAAACAAAATTTCTAAGGGCAAATGTGACAGAAGTTTCAACACTTCTTACTTAAACTAGAAATTAAATTTAAAACACCAGAGCAGAGATCATTCTGCATGGCAAATAAAAGCATGCTCTGAAACACACTTTAACTGTATCATGTTAGAAGAACATATGGAGAAAATTCTGGAGCTGGCTATGGAGGAACTTCCACAGCAGTTCTCTGCCTTTGTGCTTCCTCAACTACTTCAGCAGATGAGGATAACCAACCACATGTGCACTTGTAGCACTGGTGCCATGACTTATTGAAGTCTCACACACAGATAATAATTGTCAAACATTGCTGACTCATTATTATTTGAGTGAAGGTGGTGAAGTTCAGAAATTTATCTGGTTGAATCTTTGTTCTTTGTTTGTATAAAGTAATTATCTGCTGCAAGGATTCACTAACATGGAATGGAGTTTAAAAGCACTCCTTCACATTTTTCTGAAATAATGGGAACATAAAGGAAGGACCAACTTTGGCCTCTCAAAATTAGGAAAAATGGGTGTTATGGGTACATCTTAAGCACAAAGCTGACACACATCTTCTTTCTCTGACTGAAAATATTGTGTGGTTGACATTTACAAGACCCCCTTATTTGTCTGGGATTTCCAGATGTATGGCAGTATGATGAGAGCCACTGTGCAGTGGCTACAACCAGACTGCCAATGCATTAAGATGAGCTGAGATACACCCATCAACCGGTATATGCACAGAAGTTGGTGACTTTTGGAAAGCACTGGACTGGCTGCACATACACGACAGTCTGCGCATACCTTGGCTGCTTAGGCATCTCCAGACTGGCAATTATTCCCTGCTTTCTGAACTTGAAGGAGGGTGATTCTTCTCCTGCACTTCTTGTGGCTTCAGTTCATCATACACATATTTTTGCCAACCAACTTTACACCTTGGAATTGATAGAATAACACAAGTAGAAAGTGTCTCCTTTACATTAACTTCCCGTTCGAAGCAGAGCTAACTTCAAGTAAGAGCAGGTTACTTGTGGCTTTTACCAGCCACATTTTGAAAATGTCCAGCAGTGGAGACTGCAGTGTCTCTCTGAATCCTGTTCTAGTGCTCAGCTACTGTCATTGCGCTGAAACTTCTTCTATCCAACTGGAATTTTCCTTGTTGCAACTTGTTACTATTGTCACTTAATCTTTCACAAGACAAAATCAAGGAGAGTCTAGCTTCCTCTTCTCTACAACCTCTCTTTGAGGTGGTAGAAGACTACAGCTAGATCCCATCTGTTTTTCTCCTTCTCTAGAGTTCTTCTCCTTACCTGGCAGATGCTGCAGCCCTCAAACACCACAGTGCTCCTCCACTGGACTCTCAATTTTGTCAAACATCTCTTTAACAATCAGGACCCACAACTGCTCGCAGTACTTCAGATGCAGTCTCACAGGTGTTGAATAGAGGGGTATTTTCACTTTCCTCAACCTCCAAGCTACTCCCATGCTAATGCAGTTTTTGTTGCTGCCAGGGCATGATTCTGACTCACATTCAGCTCATTGTCCACCAGGACCCCCAGGTCCTGGCTACTTTCTAGGCAGTCAGTCCCCAGCCTGTGCTCTTGAGGGGGAGGTGCTACTGCATCCCAGATGCAGGACTTTGCATTTGCCTTTGCTAACTGTCCTGAGATTCACACCAGACCATTTCTGCAGCTTGTCACTGTCCCTCTGAACAACTGCCCTGGCTGCTAGCAAGTTCCATGCTTCTCACGATCCAGGAACAAGGTGGCTGAGGATGTGCTATGTGACTTTCTCAGGTTGTTGGTTTGGACCCCCACAAATTATCTGGGTAGGGCAGGATATTCCCAGCCTATGGCATGTGCACTACTAGTGGTATAAAAGCAACTTTTGAAAAGGCAACAGCATCATAGAAGTATAAATCCTGGCACATAGCTAGCATGTGCTACTGCCATGCTGGGGGACGAAAAACAGTTAGGGAAGCCTTGATCTATCAATTCTTACATGAAAAGCTGTGTCAGACATTAAAACATCAACTATTTATGCTCTACAGTGAACATGTAAGAGCATACCTAAAAAGTATCCTAGAGACAAGATACACTCTGTTGATCATTTTTTACTCATAATGGCAATTAACAGATGTGGATCTTCTTGTCACAATCACTTACTTCATGGAAAGATGAGCTTCTTTAGGTCCAGTGTAACAGTTTTAAAAATTAACCAGCTACAACCGTTTTCCTACATACTTGCAGACTAAGTCCTCCACAGCTGAGTCATGTTAACACAATCCTATGTGAGCTCTTCATCAGTCTCCATGCAAGTCAGCTGAAAGCATCACCAAGGAAGCTTCACAAGCCCCTGCTATGCAGTGGAAACAAGAGCTGTAATAAACAGCTGAGAACCACAGCATCCTAAATTTATTGTGCCCATTCTCTGGGGTGTACTTTTGTTTGACTTATATAAAGGCAGATGGGGAAAAGAGAAGGAAAGGTCTAACAATTAGCTTGTTTCAAACCAAATTCCTGGGAAAATTTACATGTAGATTTATAAGCACATGCCCACTGCTAAGAATACCTTCTCACCTCTCAGTTTGGAGATTGTTGGACTCAAGGGAGTCTAACAAAGGACCACTGAAGAGAAAGCTGCTGCATGCTAAGTATCCTCCTGCACTAAAAAGGTTCAGTTACTGCAGCGTGTCATCATTTGGTAACTCACTGCTTACGGAGTGAAGCTGGGGAAAGCATGAATGGATGGAACATAGGAAGAAAACTTCTTTAGTGAAACTGGGCTACTCAGTCTCTGCTACGGCTTTCTGGAACCTGAAAGTCTCTTCTGAGTTTTGGGACTTGATAGCCCGGATGCCCCAAAGCTGCTGGTTAGCAAGAGCAAGGACCTTCAGAATCATACTACTAACCCACCCTCTCACAAGTGGCACTTGGTCATTTTCTCTGATAAGTATTTTAACTATTTTTTTTATTTCTTTTAAGATTGGTAAACAGGTAAGTAAGAAGGGAATTGGGTCAGCATTCAATGAGAGTCTAGAACAATTAGGAGGAACTTCAGACAGTCAAGTTAGAAGGTCAAGCTGTTGAATGTAGCTCTGCAGCTTGCAAACTACAAGAAGACATCAGCATTGATGTACTGACTTGGTCATTCTAAAATGACCAGTGCAAAGGCACTATCTAAAAACCTAAAGATTTTAAAATAGTGCTAAAATTAGAGCTACCTGGGAATTTCTGGATGAAAAATTTTTCATCACACAATATTCCTGTGGATTGGCTGAAAAAAAGACACTAATTATGGATATACTCTCTTAACACTTCTATTGTATACACAGGCATTCCATGCACAAGAAATGGAGAAAGACAGACTAGATCATATCTGTACACACATTTCTGAAGTCTCATTTCCACAACTAATTGCTTATTTGACAAGACTCAAGCCAGTCTAGAGGGTTTTTTGAGTAAGCTTTTCTTGAATTTTCAAGTGATACCACAACTTGGACAAAAAGGAGTCCAGAAAATCGGTAATGTGGCACTATAACATCATTAGCTGGTCCAGATCCAAAGACAGAGATTTCAGTCTCTCATATCCTAAACAAATACCCAGGTGTTAAATAAATGGCTGTCTTCTTTCTTGGGGGATGACACAAGGGCCTTTCTTTCCCATAGTCTTTTTTTATGTATAAATTCAAATCTATCCTGTAATGGTCCACTCTGACAGTTTTCAATCAAATGAGAACCGATGTTAGGCCACAGAGAGTCTACTTGCACATTTGCCTCGTCTTGTCTCCCTTGAACAAACAGATCCCAATTGGCCTAATTATCCTCTTCAGCAAACATAATTATTATTTTGCAATGTCCATGTTTTTTTTGCAAAATTAGCCTTTTTTGTTTCTTCTTCTTTTTCTTCAGGTTACTGCAACTCAGACTGATCCTAGCTCCTTAAGTGTTTTTCTTTTTACTGTAGTGATAGGAAAATCTGTCCCTATTTTTATGATACAGTCCAAACATTTGTATTGGACTAAAAAAACCACGAAAACAATATTTTTTTTCTTTTTTTCTTTTTTCTTTTTTTTTTAATGTAAACAAATAGAGTTTAGGAACTGCTAGTCTGGGCCTTCTGCAATTCAGCTGAACACGTCTAAATTGTATACACATATTTAAAATTTCTGAGGCTTTCTTCCCTACTATCCAAACCAGATCGACTCAATGAACTGGGTCATTCTCCAAAATCTGGCAAGTATGAGGCAGAAGATGGAGAGATGTGCCAACAAATGGTATGTGCACGTACCAACTATTTCCATGCGGGTTCTGAGAATGGACACTCTGGTGAGAAACTATTTCTTACCGTTAATCAAACCGGAATGTTTCATTCCTTCAGGAATGAACACAGCCTGTTCCAAAAAGCCAACTCCTGTTATTCTGCAACGGCCACTGAGCTTTCTTAGAAATCTGAAGGACTGAGTCAACAGAAAACAGTACCTGCTGGGATAATTTTATTCTCCCCAGTTTTTCCCATCTCTTCCATTTCGCATGTGGTGTTGTGACAGCTGAGCAGATGTCGCCTGTAAGTGTGCTATTCACAGCGTTGCCTTTGGCTTTGACGGTGGTTTCAGGCAAGCCCTGCCCTTACTGACAGCTCGCAGCGCTTGACAGCGCTTGGCTCTCCGACAGACAAGCTGCAGTGGATTTTTCCGTAGCGATTTAGGATGTTACCATCCCACAAGTCACACTCGTGGATGCAAGAGGAGGGGCCGAGCGCTCTGGCTGCAGCCCCTCTAGGTTTCAAGGCAGTACCAGGGACTGAACGTGTCACCAGCGGTCACCTTGCCCAACGCGCCGGGCTGCCAACCGGAGGAGCAGCTACACCTGCGCTGGCAGCTACACCTGAGCCGGCAACTACACCTGAGCCGGCAGCTACACCTGAGCCGGCAGCTACAGCTGCTCTAACAGCTACCCCTGCGCTGGCAGCTACACCAGAGCTGGCAGCTACACCTGTGCTGGCGGCTACACCTGCGCTGGCGGCTACACCTGCACTCGCAGCTACCCCTGCGCTAACAGCTACCCCTGAGCTGGCAGCTACACCTGAGCTGGCAGCTACACCTGCGCTAACAGCTACACCTGAGCTGGCAGCTACACCTGCGCTAACAGCTACACCTGAGCTGGCAGCTACACCTGCGCTGGCAGCTACACCTGCGCTGGCAGCTACACCTGCACTCGCAGCTACCCTGCGCTAACAGCTACCCCTGAGCTGGCAGCTACACCTGAGCTGGAAACACCCGCAGGACTTCAGGAGAGGACGCAGCTGGCACCGGCCCTGCCCGGCAGCTGCTCCGGCCTTTCCTCGCCCACCGGCTCGCAGGCCGCTCTCAATCCCGCGGGCCGAGCGGGGATGGCTCCCGGTGCCTCCCCGTCGGCAGGAGCGCGGCGGGAGGGGCGGGGCCAGGGCGACCGCCCCGCCTCAGCCGGGGGACAGCCTCGCCATCCGCCGCCGCCAGCCCAGCCTGCCCGCGGCCGCCGCCAGCCCCCGCCGCCCCGGGCCCGGCCGCACCGCGCTCCCCACGCCCGACCTCCCGGCGCCTCCGGGGGCGGGGCGGGGCCACCGGGGCGGGGCGGGGCCGCCGGCCCCACCGCGCAGGGGCGGGGCCGGTCACGTGGGGCGGCGCTGGCCCCGCCCCGGCGCTGGCGGCAGCGGCGGCGCGCGCAGGCGTCGCACCTGGCGCCCTGCTCGGGGCTCCCGGTCGCCAGGACAACCGGCCCCGCCGCCGCGCCTCTGCCATGGTGAGACCCCCGGCCCCGCGGCCCGGCCCGGCACGGCCCCCGGCCCGGCCCGGCCCCCCCGGCCCGGCTCCCCGCTCGCCGCGCCGCTTGGGGCCCAGGGGGGGGGAACGGCAGCGAGGCGAGGCGGGGCGGGGCGGGCAGGTGGCCGGGCCGTGCGGAGCGGCGGCGGGGCCGGGAGGCGTGCGGGCCCCTCCGCCTCGGGGGGACTGCCGGCCGGAGCAGGCGGTCACGTCGGCGCTTGGGCGGGCGGGCGCCGCGGCGATGCGGCTGCGGTGCTGGGCGCACGGCCCTGCGGGGAGCGGGGGTGTGTCCGTGAGGGGCTGTGCCGGCCCCGCCGTGGCGGTGGGGGGGAGAGGGGGTGTCTGTCTGTCTGTCTGTCTGTCTGTCTGTCGAGCGCGGGTGGGGCTGCGTTGTCCCTCGCTATAGCACCCTGGAGGAGGGGACGTAACGCCCGCCCGCCGGTGGGTGAGGTGTGGCGGGTGCCCGGGCTCCCCGCCTAGCGCCGGAGCAGCCGCGGCGGGAGCCTGCCCGTCGGTAGAGCAGGTCAGGTGTGGCAGGGCTGCCTTGCCCACCCGTGTAACGCAGGGGGAGTAAGCAGGGGTGCCTAAAGCAGCTGGCGACCGAGGGGTGTCGTCCCCCTGTCGAGATGTAGGGATGGAGGTGACGTGTGTGTCGGGGCCCGAAGCAGGTGTGGGGTGTTTTGGGGTGGGGCGTTGTGCTGTATGGATGCTGCTGGTGCGTGTGCTGCCGGCCAGGGTGTGGCCTGGGACGTCTGTGTGTAGCAGATACGGAGCAAGACGTGAGGGTAATGTATTGCACCTCTGTGACGGGATTGGTGTGTGCCTGCCGTGATTTGGTCCTGGGATGTGCGTGTATTTGTTCTGGTGCAGGGACGTGACGTTATGTGCAGGGACGTGACATGGCATTGTATGTATGTAGCTCAGGCTGTTTAGTGCTGTCTGGTATGGGCTTGTGTCTGTGTGTGTGTATATAGTGAGCACTAGGTGTGGCATAATAAGTGGATATTTTTATAGGCATGTGTACTATGCGTGTGGGAAGGATTATCTGTACTTTTATATGTACGTAGCAGATACAAAGTATGTGGTATTTTGTGTGTGTGGAGGGGCAGCTGCTTACGTGTGTAAGTATGCATAGTTGTGATGGTTTATGCACAGAGGCATTTATAAATGCAATAGATTTGTGGTATGTGTGTGGTAAGCATAAGGTTTTTTGCATCTGTATCTACAGATGGTGTCTCTGGTGTCTCATGGAGCGTGTGTGTGGAGGGTGCAGCAGAGGAGGAAGAGTGGTTGAGGCTTGCTCTGTAACAACAGTATGTGGGGATGTGATACAGTACGTGTATGCAGCAAGTGGCAGGGGAAAGCTACATCATGTTTGGGAAAGTAAAGTGATGAGGTGTGTGATGGGGAGTGAGTAGAGACGGGCAAGGCATGTTTGGAAAGGGTAGTGGTATAAGCCCAGTTTTCAGCTGCAACTTAAGTGTCTGATGCATTATTGCTTTGTGGTGATAGCTTTATACAGGGAACAGGCACAGTTGTTAGCCTTTCACACACAGGGAAATGCACAGAGTGTAAAGGGAGAGGATCTGTGTATATTTATGTGTGTGTAATGATAGTAGGCTTCCTGTAGCAAGTTCTGGGGAGGATGAGGGAGCCTTCAGCCTTACCAAGGGAAGGAGCATGTCGTGGTCTCATAACTTGTCTTTCTCTTCTTCCTTTGCATGAAGGCATGTTTGTGTTGCTTGCCCTCCTTCTCCTGTACTTTGCCTTCTGTTCTTTCTAGCCTGTGTATTTTGAACCTGAGCAAAACAATCTTGAAATCTAAAACGTGAGGTGGAATAAAAATATGAATAGATTCTTTGGGATTGCAGTATGCAATCATGTTGGTTTGCAAAGGTTTTGGGATGTATCTGTTGCTACAAGAAGGAGTAAACATCTGTGAATGAGGCTGCAGATGGTGTAGTATTGGTGATTATGGTGTGGCTTAATGACGTACCCTATTTCACATTAGTATTCCATGTCTTACTGTATCTTCTCTGGTATAGAGTATCTTAAAAGTAAATCAAATGGAGTGGATTTATCTCATATGCTAAACTGAAAATTTTATTCACTGAAAATCAACGAACAAAATATTTTATAAGTTGTTTCACAGTATTAGTAAATATTTTCTGTTTGCTAAACTCCAGGTATAGTTTTTTGTCACACTCCATTTTGACATTGCTGATGAG
Source organism: Apus apus (assembly GCF_020740795.1). Classification (NCBI taxonomy): domain Eukaryota; kingdom Metazoa; phylum Chordata; class Aves; order Apodiformes; family Apodidae; genus Apus; species Apus apus. Next base: position 47,424,694 of record NC_067283.1, read on the forward strand.
GTATCTTTAGCAGTCTAAACTCAGCAAATGTAGAATCCGCAAAGAAGTGCTGAATTATTGCTGTAACTGCACAGGTAATATCTCAGAAGTTATACTGGATAAGTCTTACTGCTGTGCAAATTCTTACACTGGGCAGCTCATTAATTGCACATTACAGCTGATCAGAAAATGATGAAATAACATGTTGTTTTTTTTAAAAAAATAATATTTTTTCAGATTTTTTTTTCAATGAATGCTTAAACTTGAATTGCTCTGTGTTACAGGTTTTGTCTTGTTTAGGGTGTTCTTTTCCTCTTAATTATTCGTAGCTGCATAGTTTAAAATCAAGAAGGGTGAGGAAGGAATTAATTTTGACTAATTAATACCAGGCCTTTTGGTATAGGGAATGTCAGTGTTCCTACAAGTCAGAAGGACCATTAGTTTACTGCATTCTTATTTTGACAACAGACTGGAATACTTGCTTGTGTTGGTTAAAACTAGGGATAACATGGGGCTAGCAGATGTGGAAAGTTTAAAATAAAAATCAGATTTTTCACTGAAGCATGGCCACTATTTTTAGGTTAGTGTAGAAAAGTAGTACTAATCTTGGCACTGTGACAATATTGATCTGCATGCCAGCAGAAGGCTACACGTTAGCAGTACTTCAGCTGTTTTGTCAATTAGAAATCGGAATAACTGCACTAATTTCATATAAATTGTTATAATCTTGTGTAATAATTCTGGTAGTGTTTCTACTAAATCAGAAACACACATAAATGGGATAGGTTAAGTAGGACAAAACCAGATGAAATTGTGAAACCAAAGTGTTTTCCCTCACAGTTCAGAGAGTAGCCTGGAGCTAGTTTAGACAATAGCTGCAACATTCACTTCCATTCTTTCTAATAACCTTTTTAGGAATGTGATCCATATACTCCATAGATTTCTTTCATTATTATTTTTTTTTCCTTTTAATGTTTTAGCACAATGCAAAACCGGTTACAATTTCTGGCCATATGTGAACTATGTATTTTGAGTGGCTCGATTTGAATGTGTTAGGGCTGGAGTCCAGACCTCTGTCTGAGCTTTTGCAAAACAGCTTTCCCACTTGAACTTTTAACGTGCAGTGGAATATTGTAATTGTTTGAAAGCTTCTTTGAAGGAAGATTGTAAACACAGAGTAACTTCTAAATGGTGAAAGTCAGATTTGCATTCTTACATTGTTACAACAGAAGAAGGTACATGTAAGGCATTAAAAGAGTATAATGATGAACTTAAAATTCACAGCATTCTGGTATGTCCTTTGTCAACTCCATGTTTAGTTTTCAGTATCGGTATATTACTTATATGTTTCTATCAAAGTTTAAACTAATTGTTCTTCTTGTTGAAGAATTTTTTTTTTTACCAGTGGTTTGTGAAGATCAAACTTTTTTTCTCAGACTAATTTTACAAAAATATACTGTGCTGTGAATGTCTGAAAATCTGTGTAGACAGTGTGATTCTACAAGACTTTATGAAAAAAATATTCATGATGGAGATTAAGTTTACTTTGAATACAATTCCTGTGAATGATTTTGTGGTGCGAGCTGCCTTAGGTTTTGTATCAATATTTCTACTTAGAGTCTCAAAGTTACTTGAACAGTTAGAGGGAAGTACCTTTCCCAGGTGTTTTGAACTTAGGCTTTTACAAATTGCATTTGAGTGTCTGATACCTAAGGAGGGATTTATTGTTTACTTGGTCAAGAAAAAGAAAGCATAGAATTTGTGAGGTGCGTAATTTTTGCTGACCCTACTGACCGTCCTCCTATCCTCACCTGGTTCCCTGTCCCCATTCCCCCCCAGAAAAACCCAACCCAAACCAAAACCACAAACAATATTACAGTATGAATTTAAGCCTTTAAATGAACTAAAATAATTTCTGTTGCATACAGAGACATAATGGAAATGCAACAATACTTGCATTGTTTAAAATACAAGGGCACCTCAGCTGATAAGATCAACTGTATCCAACCTCTTGAATTATTCCCTCAGGGTTTTTATCTTTGCCCTGGAGAAACCACTGCAGTCATGCTAGAGGAAGACTAGAACTGGAAATGTGCCCTTTTCTGGACTTGTACATTTATGCCAACTTGGAATCACAAGCTGCTGCTGTGTAGCCCACAATGAAGTACTTAAAATTTGGTATTAAGCTGCTACCCTTAAAATACGGGCCATACTTCATTGTCTATTCTCTTTTTCTATCCCAGGGTTTTCCTTTGTTCACCTTCAGGCAGAAGGAGATAGTAAACCCTGTTTTCATTGGGTTTTATTGCTGTTCAATGGGTTAACCAGTATGTTCTGTAAATTTAAATAAATCATGAGACAAGACATCATCAAATCTGCATAAATGTGAAACTCTACCAGTATGTCAAGTTTATCTGTCTTCAGAGGTTGAAATTGAGGTCAGAGCTTCACAGAGGAAAGAGATTTCCGTATCATGACATGATAGTATGTATTAGTTATCTGAGTATTAGGGGACAAAATATCTGAGTTTGCTTGTAGTTCTGAGAATGGTTTATATTAAAGCAAAATTATCAAGATTATTTTATTTCTGCAGAAATTCAAGAACCATACATTTTGGCAAATACTAACAATTATTTGAGTGTCTAGTTTCTCCTCTAAATCTCAACCAACCTCTTACCTTTCTTGAAACAGTTTGAAAATTATATTTTGGAAATGCTTCTATGATGCTATTTCCTTTGAAGTCAGTTATAATTGCTGCTTGCAATCATAAAGAAGTACCTAATTTTGTATCTTATACCTGGAAGCTTTTATTAATTATACGCTACGTATGTGGCATATGCATCTGCGACACCAATTTTGTAATCTTTTTTTGCGGTTTTTTTTTCTAGTTCATACTCTGGGGAGATTGTTTTGCAGAGAAGATTTGCTCATTGTAACAAAGATTTCACGCTCGGCACTGGGAAAAACTTTCATTCTGACATAGGGTTTATGATGCAGATCAGGCACTGCTTTGAAATGTCATTGTAGAAGTTCTAGAGTAATTTGTGTAATGAACTGTACCTTTTTTAAGTCTCAAATATTTTTGAGGAGTAGTTGCATTGGTGGGGGAAATATTAGTACTCGGACTTTTTGTTTCATGGGTACTTAGGAGAAGGGATTCTGCTTCAACCTTGCAGTCAGGATTTAAGCTGTAATTTACAGTTTGAGCTAAGTACAGTAAGAAAAAGAAATGCCTTTCTGGATGTGAGATTGTGTGACTGGAGAGAGGACTGTGTCAGTCCAAATTAGAATGGTACAAACTCCTGGGGAAATTGACTGGCAGAAGAATTTCTGAGTGCACACTCTGGGGAGATTTAAGATCTCTATTGTCATGCCATCAGTTTGTAAGTTTGTGTGCTGATACTGGTGTCTGGGAATAAAACGTAGCTGTATGTATGGCAGTAAAAGCAGCTTTATGCAGAAGTGATGTTTCAGAGGAGGAGCTATGAAAGCTGTACTGTTAAGGGCTCCAATGAATCTGTGATGTGGATTAAACGTGGATGGCTGAGATTGAATGGCTATCCCTAACCAAATGTTGCTGCATTGAAACAGATGGACACCAGCTTTTCTCTCAGCCTGATTTTTCAGAAACTAACCATGCTTTGCATGTCTGAGAGTGTATATTATATAGCATGATTCTGCAGGACTGCATGAAACCAAATCAGTTATTTTTGTGGTGTAACAAATTTGGAATTTGAGCACACAGTGCCTGTGGATGTGATGGAAGCTGCTTTCCATCTGTTCCAGTTGCTCTGTGTAAAGCCTCAAAGTTATTTGAGTGGTCAAAGGGAAGTACCTTTCTCAGGGGTCTTGAACTTAGGCTTTTGCAAATTGTATTTGAGTCTTTGCTTGATGCTTAAGGAGGGATTTGTTGTTTACCTGCTCAAGAAAAAGAAAGTGTGGATCTGTATGGTGGATAATTTACCCTTGTGATGGGCTATAGTCAACAACTGCTTCATCCATTTGCTTTTAATTTTCTGCTGCAGGTCTGCTGATCTCCAAGTCTGTAAAGTGATACAGGTTTCTCATCTGTAGATGATACAGGTTTCTCAACATTCCACTTTAAGTGATTTGTGATTTGACTGTTTAAATGCTTTATTTTGGGTTTTTTTTAGAAATGATATCTAAATGCTTCATTGTATATTGGTTTTATTTGGAAGTGCATAATCTTTAAAGAGGAATAATGGGTAAATATTCGAAGAATATTTTTGTTTTGTTTTAATGAAAACAAACTGAGGAAAAGATTTACCAATCAGTATATGACTAAGAGATGATGAGCATAAAATTTTGTCAAACCTGTTTTTATAGCTGTCTCTTTATGTGTGTTTACAGACTATACAGGGATACATTTGACAGCTTTTTCCAAATTTCTTAGTGTTTAAACAGTGGTTTACTGGATTTTTTTTTTGTTTTGGTTTGGTTTTGAGCTGAGCCTGTTTCTGGTCATGACAGATTAGGTAAGGGATAGTTTGTTTCCATGTGGTTCAGGTTTATTTGCCATCTCTGGTAGTGGTTAGAGCAAGATGCTTTAAAAGACGAAGTGTAAACTAGGTGGATCATAACCTCAATAGAAGGTTAGTCCTCCGTGTATCTCCTGTCTCAGTAATATAGGGGAAGCAGAACTTGCTAGTCTGTTGTGCATGAATGGTTTAATGCCTGTTTCATTTGGTTGAGTATTAGATTGAACCCAGTGTTTTCTGTCATGCAGGCTACCAAACATCAGTTACATGATAGTGAGTATTGATAAAATTCTAGGTTTCAACTGAATTTTAGGCCTACAAGTAATTAGGTCAGTCACTAATTCTGCAAACCATTGGATTACCCCTTCATAATTTTTAACAAGTTAAAGTAGGGACTGTCACACTCAATTCAGTCTGAAATGTTGATATGATACAGAAAAATTTATCCAACAGTGAGTTTGTTCTGTGCATCTTTGGTTTGCATCAGCATTTACAGTGATTTAAATTTTTAAATAAATCTGGGTCACAGCAACTTAACAGTGCTGGTAAGACAGCAGTATGTGACAGTATGCTTAATAACTGGGGCTAGTTTAGAGAATTGCTGTCCATTTGGTGAGTATGTAGGGGATAAGGTTAAGTTTTGCAGCAAAGGATGGTCAGTGCAGCTAACCTGGCAGACCTTACTACATTGGCTGCTTGCAGTAATTAAGCCATACTCTTGAAAAGGCTTAATTGGTTATTTCCAAATATGTTGGTGGCAGTGACTGCCCTTCTGAGAAATACAGAGGAAAGGGTGATGTGAGCTATTTAGTTAATGGAGAATGAGCTGATGTGCTTGTGACAGCACGCAAGGCTCCAAGCACCTGCTGATCCATACTGAGGCAGTTGACTTGGAGTGGCCAAAGGCTTCCAGATAGAGTTGTGCAGCTACAGACATCAGCTCTGAAGTTCACAAATGAGCTTGATCTGTAACCCAGTGAGGATGGGGCCTTGCAGAGCTAGGCTGAGGCCTTCCAGTAAAATGTGAATGGTGTGGTAACCAGTGCTGGTTAAACAAGAATGATGGCTTTTCTGGAAGAAGACCAAGCAGCAGAGTGGGCAGTGTGGCCAGCTACTTCTGCCTGGCCGGTTTATTTATATTGTACAGCACTTGCTCTGGGGAAACTTTAAAAGCAATATGGCCCTTACAGGCATCCCTAGTCAGTGGAAGGTGTTAGAGAAAGACAGAGAGGTGTTCCCAGGTGGGTTTGATCTTGTTCTCTGAAGATGAGCCTTAACTGTTTTAAGATGACCAATAGGGTAAGAACAAAAGGCTTTAAAATGAAGTGTTAGTTGCTTTTGATCAGACAGTTTGTCACCATGCTGGAAGAGAAACAACCAGTGCAAAAGATCCAATGGGTATTTGGCAGCAAAGAGGAAGCTACAAGCCTGCTGAAGGCAAGTGGTCTGGACTCTGGTAGAGGGTTTCCAAGGAAGAAAAGAGGTTAGTTACCATGACAGGCCAGGATGGCTGGGATTTTGAAGTGCATAAAGTCAAAGCCTGAGACAGAGCATGGTGAGCAGCTGGAGCATAGGAGCGAGAGTCTGGAGGGCAGATAGTGTCTGTGTGTTGAAATAAAAGACGTTGCCAGTCTGTCTGTCTCTGTTGTAGACAAGATTGCATCACCTTTCAAGGTTCACTTTGATGTGTCATAATCGTATTGATTTTACAGAAAGCTTTACCAGGGGCTCTAATTTACCACCAACCCTGTGCTATCAGCTGTTGTGTCTTCCATACCACTTACTTCAATTCTGTTGGCAATGCAAATCCATTCGCCTAACACTCCTTTTGTTGCTTAGATACGGTTACATTTTGCTACTTGCATGGTGTTAAATGCTTCTGCCCGTCAGCCTAAGTCTAACACATTAATTGTACATTTCTGAAGGAAGCACTAGCTAGCAGCAGCTCTTTGACTATTAGAGAGCACTCTATAGTGTAATGTGAGATTATCCAAAATGTATAGTAAGGGAAGGTTATTTTCCCTTCTTTCCCCCCATTTTTCTGCTGTGTTTAAATACAGAGATTTTTAGGGTGCCATTCATTAATTTAATGTGCTCATGAATTGCTCTGCTGACTTTCCTGCCACTATAGCAAGAGGCAATTTCAGTAGCATGGTGAAGGGGAAATTGCACAGGCAACAATTTAGGTGTTTTTGCTGAGAAGGAGAGATGTGCAGCAAGCTGGTGGGTTTTGTGTTTGGCAACAATCTGCACATCAGGGCAACTCAATAAAATTTTAGCTTTATTTTGTCAGGATTTGCCTTTAAAACATCTTGTTCTTACGATGCCTATTACTGCATAAATAATACTAAATAAATACTGTTCTTGCCAATAAAAACCTGAAAGACTTGATGCTTTTAACATATGGGAATATTTACAATTTAACTAGGACTTTTACTCTCTCAACCATTGGAGAAGGGCAATGTATGGATTTAATTCTAAACTACTCTCTCCTTTGGTGACAGTGACCCAACGCTGGGTTTTATTCCTGACTTGATAAATATTTCAGCCTTGTTTTCAGTATATATCTGTCTTCTCTTTTTGCTTTATGTTCTTAGGGATCTCTCAGACTTCATATCCCCTCTTTCCCAAATCTAAATTTACCCATAATTACTCACTTCAGCATGCTACTAGGGAAAGCTATTTTTGAGAGTCTGGCTTTTAATAACTTCTCATTTGAAAAGTTGACAGGTTGAAAGTCCTTATCTACTCTGATTTCAGTGGAAATTAGATACATAAATATCTCTGTGGAACTGAGCCATCATGGCTGAGCTGCTAACAAAACTGTTTAATCTGTAAAGAAAATAGTCCTCTTCAATAGAAGACTGAATGACAACTAAAATTGCATCATTAAAAAAACCTAAGGACTATCAACAAAATTAGTAGTATAACCTCATTTTAATCCTGAAATACTAGTCTAAGGGAATTTCTAAATGTTTTAGATAAGCATGATAAAACCAAGATGAATATTCCTTTGTTTCTTTGTGGAGGAAAACCATCCTTTTTCAGCACATTACAGCTCTTTGCCAGGCTGGGTTCAAAACTACAAATGCTCAACTCCATCAGAAAAGATTTTTTTCAATTCAGTAGTTCTGGTGAAAATAGGAGAGCTTTATCACTAACTGTTGGACCAGAAGAGAATAATATGTGGTGGGTTTAATTGTGGCAAGCTAACAACCATGGTGTACCAAGAAGTTATATTCTAGGACTAGTGACAATTAGTATGTTTAATAATATGGAAGGAGAAGCGAACCAGGGAGCTAATTCTTTTTGAGTTTGACATATTTACACAATGGATACTTTATACAATATAGAGATTAAAAAAAAATAAGTTCTGTCTGCTGAAGAAATTTAGTTTAAGCAAGCATCAGGTCATTTTTAAAGGAAATACTTTTTAGTTTGTTATAGCTAGTCTTTCAAAAATACAGTGAAGATAGCATCAAGAGAAGTCAGTTAAGGAATGTAAGAAGTGGTTTAGGATTAAAGTAATAAGCAGTTACAGTTTTTTCACTTGTGGGTTTTGGTTTTGTTCGTTCTTGGAGTTTCTTTAAGAATGTAGAGATTTTCTGTATTTCTTGCTTACAGGAGATTTAGAGCTCGTTTTAGATTAACTATTATTACTTATGTTGAATCTCACCTATCCTTTTTCCTTGCGCACAGATTTGTCTGTTGTATTTTGGGGTTTTATACAGTTAAAAACACGCTTTTCTTGAGTTTGAAATACCCTGTCATTAACACCGTCAAAATTGCTTCAAAATGAAAAAAAAAAAAAAAAAAAAAAAAACAAACAGAAAGAAGAAATGTTCTTTCAACATCCATGGTGTTCTTAATTGTTATTTTATATTACTGTTTACAGGTATTATGCGGGCATATGCGGCATGGCATTGTCAGCACTATCTGTAACTGAAGAAAAATTTAGAATATTTTTTACAGCAATTGAACAGTTCCTTGACCGTTTTTGGTTTTTTTTCTATAAATAGAAAACTAGAAGTTATGTGATAAAAATTAAGTAAAAAATAAAAAGGGTGGCACTGTTTACTTCAGAGAGATCATACATAAACATACTTAGAGTTTATGGAAGTTTTAGGTTACCAGGAAATGTTCAAAGAATAAATATATTGTCTTTTTTGCACCTTTTATCTTTTCTCTCTGCTTGTACACATTCAAAATCATGTTGCAAATGTTCTTCTTTTGGGGGAAAACTAGTACTGAAGAGCCTTTAAAGAAGTCCCTCTATTCTTTGGAGATGTAAATGCAATTTTACTCTAGAGGTCAATAGACTTTTTTCAAAGTAAAATAATACTTTAAAGAGATGCTTTCCTTTTTCTAAATATTCTTATGCAATAAGGATACTGCTTTTTTGTATCTATAGCTGATCCATACAGGAACACACAAAGATTGCTGTTTGAGGGAAAACAGCTTCAAATCTGTTTGTGGCCTCATCTGTGACTTGTGTAGTAGGCATGGTACCTTGTGTTTCTGGGCAAGCCACACGCTTTTCATATTCAGTAGTAAAAGCTGCGGGTTTTTTTCTTATTTAACTAGGAATCCTACATGCAGCCATATTGGTAATGTCTGCTGTCATGTATTCAAAAAAGGTTGTCCAACTTTGACTTTAAAGTCTAAAGATATCTCACATAAACTTATAGAGATTATAAACCTTTTTCCCGTAAGAGTTGCCAGTTTGTTGGTTTAGGTTTTCAGCTTGGCCTCAGTAGAAAAATACTATTCCCAAAAAGTCTGGGCTATGATTTGTGGCGATTTGGCTTTTCAGTGCAGGAGTTGATGGATAGTTGGTAATACTCAAAAGTCTTCAGCGCACCTTGTAGCTGTTTGTATGAAACAGTAATTTGCTGATAGCCTAGTGACTTAAATGCTGTGTTGCCTTCACACAGTGAGTATATATATCCATGTTACTGTACATCTAGGAATCTATGGTGAAAAGGAAAAATGGATAATAATATCTTCTGTACTGGCAAAGTGATGTCATGTGTAAACTTGAAGTCTGCAAAGTAGTTTTATTTAAAAATATACTTATGTATGTAAGTGGGAAGTGTATGTTAGATTATTACACTTTGAGGAATTGTCTGCAACTATAGGATAATCAAGTTGAAAGAGGATTTTTAGTGGTATATGATACCAAGTGTTCATAATCTGGATGAGAATTAATGAAATCCAAGTTCACTTGTCTGTTTTACCACAGACCTCGTGTGCTCACACAGAGGTAACTTATTTTTTTGTAACTCATATTTTAACGCACAATAATCTTTATCTGCTTCATTATTTACTGCTCTTAAATTCTATGAAGGTGGCTTGTGTCTCCTTTTTCTGAATGAATGCTCCAATAAACACAAGTTTAGGCCTATGTTTTGACTGTTCTTCTAAAAAATTATCCCAATATATACTGTTGTTTTCAGGCTATAAGCTGCAAACTGGGTAACATAATATTAACGGCACATATGCCATTTTAATTCACAAATCCGTGAATCACCAAGCTCAGAAGGAGTCAGTCGGTTCTAAAACCACTGTTGATATACATAGACTGAAAATAATGACAGCAACAGGCGTTGGATGTGAAGCAAAACTAGAGCAAACCTGAACCTGTTGTAAGCACTATAGAACTGCTTAAAGCCAAGAATATCTCTCTTCTGAAAGGTCTAGAATCATCCTATTAATATATATACATAGGTTTTTTTATGCTTTGGATGTCTACAGTTACTGGTCTGTGGATAACTCTGCTGCTCCAGTTGCAGGAGAAGGAAGCTTGATTAAACATGTTTATTCTATTGAAAGTTGACAATGTTACTGTTTTTTAGATGTGTGGATAACACTGCGCAAAGGTGCTGGGAGCAAAAAGTGGCTTTTGCAGTTGTGTCAAAGTTGAGAAACGGTAGTATGCAGCTAGTCCTGAAATCAGCCTAGGATGTAATGGAAGAGAGCAAGGGTTCTTGATGGCAGGCAGAAGAAAATTAAAGTTTTCTAATCTTACAATATTCTTTAGGGAAATATTTTCAGAATTCTCAGATGTGTACTTTCTCCTGTCTCCCTTTTTTTGTGAAGACAAAGCCAAGCTTATAATCAGCTTTTTTCATTCTTTGCATGATGTACCATTTTTTGAAACCACTTCTTGTTAAACTTTTTCTTTTTTTGTAAACCAAGAAGCAAGGCAAAGAGTTACCAAGTATGTGATATGTGTTGGTGATAGGATGGACAAGAGGTAAAAAATACCTTGATGCTTGAGTTGGGAACAGCATATTCTTAGTGAAGGGCAAGGGAAGGAATTATTGCAGTTGTTTTTCATGTATCTGTTTTGTGTGGTTTTCAAATTTACCTTTTAGCATTCAGAACAATCTCAGCTATTCTGAATGTCTCATTCTAGTTTTTATTTCTGGTAATGCAGACAGCAAATGGATTCCATTAAAGGTCTTCTCTTTACAGGGGAAGTGATTGCTTGTGACTTTTACTTCCTTCAGTCTATGCCATGGTTCCTTAAATTCTCATTCACCTTCTGTTTGTTTATTGCTGTGTTCCTCTTGCAAAATTTCTCAAACCTAAATATTTACAAGAAGTTATAAGTCTGGGCAATATCTCTTTTGTGTAGTATTTCTGTTTAACCATTGAATGATCCTCTTCTCCTCTTGCAGAAAATTTTTCCTAAAAAATTTTAGTCTTGCCTGCTTTTTCCCTTGGGCATTTTCTTTCAGTCTGTCCGCTCTCTTTTTCTTAGGAGGTATGTTAGTACTATGAAGTTCTGGGTGAGAGGCATTTTCTGTTTCTCTTGTAGCATTTCTTAAGGTGCTTTTGCTTGTATAGCAGGTGCTGTTGTACCACTGTCATATCTGTGGCAGTAAATTCTTTAGAACATTAGCTTATGTTAGTGTATGCATCTTCACATAACCTGGGTCAAAGAATGTACACTGTATACAGTGAAGAAAGGGACATGAATGGCTGGAAAGTGTCCAGTTGTGGTTTTTTTTGCTGATGGGACAGTTTTAGGACTTTGCAAATTATGCATGTTTATGTTGTGCTATTGCTATAAGTTTTACTACTGCCTACAATACTTTTTTATAGGGTTTAAGTGTGGCTTCTGGTTGCTTGTTTAATGATTATTAAATGACTCCACAATTTTTGTGCAGTTAAATCATAGCACTAGGAAAGAGCAGATGTATGTGTGCGTGTGGCCCTGTTGTGTGCATTGAAATAGTTTTTATAGTATTACCAACAAACACGTTGAAAATTTTATATTAACAGTAATTTAAAAGAATTAAGCACCTAAGTATATGGTGAAAAGACTCTCTAAAAGCTGTTTTTCTTGTCTTTTTCAGTTACGTTTTTTCTTTCTGTTTCCAGGTTTTCTCAAGTAATGATGAAGCCCTTATTAACAAAAAACTACCCAAAGAACTTCTGTTAAGGTAATTCTACATAATGTGTTAAGGGGTAAAAACCTTTGGATTGTATATTGCTTATGTGGCTTACAGGTTCCTGAGTGCTAGTAATTCTATTTTAATCCTGTCTTGAAATAAATGCTAATGTATCTGATTTAATTCTTGGAATTCTTCAAGTTGTTGTTTATTGATAAGTCTTGATTTTTTTTAATGTGTTCAAATTATGCTATCCTGTGGAAGATGTCATTAAATAGTGATCTTTTCCTTGCATATCAGAAAAAAAAGCAAAATAAAATTTCCAGAAAGCTTTGGTGTATAGAGTAGTTAGCTCTTCCACACTGCACAATGTTTTATCTGTTTGAAGAGCCTATGATCTTTCTCTAGTGTGGCTCATACTCTTTGTGTCATGAACTTTGTTATAACAAAATGAAATATAAATTCAAAGCTTTCAAAGTCACTGAAGTGAAAAGCACGGCCTGTTACTGCCAGTCTGAGTTGTATGAGTTAGAACGAACAGGAGGATTTTTCTTCATGTAGTCATTCATCTGGTCATAAATGTAATGAACTTGGTGGTGTGTGAGTAGATCACCTTTGCAAGGTACAACACCAAGATCAGTACTTATTCCATGGCTGAGACACTAATGGATGTCTTCATGCACTCGTCTTGTTGAAAGCTGATTTCATTCAAAGTGTAAACTGCCAGATGTGGAGATAGATACTGTTTGACTGAATGTGACCACTTCAGAGCTGGAACTGAACCAGCTGAGCAACATCTTGTGTACCTGCAGACCGGTTTTGTTCCAGCCCACCCTTTGAAGGGCAGGGGAGAGCTGTTCAATTATAATGGTGCAATTACAGTTTTTAGCAATATTATTAAAATTGAGCTGATAATCTCTTCTTAATACACTAAAGAGATGTTGGTTTTAGCTTGTATATATGCCATTGCTTCCTGTTTGATTTGAAGTGGAAGAATGTCTTAAAAGATGGTATTTTGCATCTTGTGTCTGAACATCTGTGCTCTGTACTATTGCAGTGTTCTCGTGGTAGTATTAAAGAAGCAGTCTGTTGTTAAAAAAAAAAAATAAAATTAAAAGGATTTTAATTTTTGTTAAGAAATACTTTACATGGTGATGGTGTTGTAAATTAGACTCACAGAACTGTTTAGAAAATGGGATTAAAAGAGACATCACTGAATGATGCCTTGGACAAAAATTCTACTGGCTTTGCTTTGTTGTACTAAGTGCCACATGTGAACCACAAGATAAAAGTCAATGTTCTGCCTCCTTAGCAAAAAGTCCTAATCTGCAAGCAATTATCTTCTAGCAGTAGGACTCTCCAAATATCTGTGGAAATTACTGCCCTTTTCACTGTTACAGGTGCTAAGTATCCTATTGATGTAATTCAACAGAATTTGTTGATGTGGTTTACGGTGAAAAGTGGAGAGGTAGGAGACATCTTCTTTGGAAAGAACATTGATTTTGTAGTATGCCTCTGTTTTCACTGTAGGGTACAAAAAATCTGTGAAGCCATATAGACATTAAATTCCTAAATTAATGTGCCTATGGTAATTACATAAATAACATCTGTAACATTGATTTGTTGAGGTTTACTGCAAGAATTCCTGCATCAATCTCCTAGGTGCCTGTTTCTTGAATTCTGTATTCTATCATCAAATTTGTTAAGTACTTTAAGAGAGTATATAGGGAGTAACTTTTTTGTTTCATTGAGCAGTATGTTTATTCCAACATATATTTGACTATACAGGACATTTTAAAGAACTAACTCATCAGGAAAAAAAAAAAACAAAACAGACAAGCAGACCCATGTGCAAGTAGTTGGACATCACCAGTGGCTTAGCTGTTAGCTCTTGTATTCAAGATAAATTCTCACAGAGTTACTCAGAGGATATATAGCCTCACCTTGGATTTGACCAGCTGAGGAGACGGTGCAGCTAGGCACTGCCACTACACCACCTATTGTGGCAATGTCTGAAGAAGCCTTTTACATGGTTGAAGGGCCAGCCACTCAGTTTTTGAGCATATATTTCATAGTGATCTACCCAAGTAGCATTGCAGCTGTAGCCAGAAGAGTTGTTGATCTGAGAAATGCAATTGGAATGGTCAGCTTTCTGCTATATTGGGCTGACCGTCATGGCTTTGGAATGGAGAGGAAGGGGATGGGTGGAAGAGATGCTCTGTAAACCTCCTTTTGAAATTGCAGTGCTGCAGAGACATATTACCAAGGCAAGAAGCAGAGTGTGATAGAGGGGAGTGTTTTGGTGGGACCTGGGTCCGAGTTCTAATCCCTGCAGAGTGTTGATACCTAGTGAAATTCAGGGGTACAAACCTGGCTATCTAAAGGATTATCTGTGGGTGATTTGTTCCATTTGTTCTGCACATAAATGTTTTTGTGAAACTGAACCTGAATGTGTCAACACCTAAACCAGTTTATGCTTATGCTACAATATGTTGTAAAATTGTGTTGCTGGATATATATTACATATGTTTTCACATTTCTCTTCTTTGTTCTTTTACTGCACACAACTTATTGCTCACCTTTCAGTGTTTTCGTTAGTGTAGAGAAGAAAAATTACAAGAAGCTTAAAATTAGTGAAATCAGACATGGTATTTGGTAAATATAAAGTGATGCTTTATCATCTATGTGCTTAATTGTCGGGGGAATAGAAAATAAATACAGCAAAGGTTACAAGAAATTGTCATAATGTTATTTCCTAGCTTGGTACTATAGGTACTTAAGTGGCCCACAATCTCTGTAAAGTTTGGCTGCTGCATCTTGGCATACAAAGAACCAACTGTGAGTCAAAGTACTGAAAAATAAGAACTTGTATCTGGAACTTTTCTTAAGAAAACAAGTTGTTAAGAAAAAAAATCAGTAAGAATTCTGTAAGCAGACAAAAAATGTATGCATTTTAAGGGGGGGGAGAAATCTGTCATCTCAAACATGATAAATTTTCCCCACTTCAAAGATTTGTATCATTGAATATGGCAATATTTTACCCTGAGTGGCAAAGACTGCTGTTCAGTGTTTGACAATCTCAGGAAATCTTTCCAGACCAACACGGTCTAAAATAAAAATAATAGACTGCATTATAAAAATGCACATGCAGTTTATTATTTTGATTTCTGACCATGCTTTGCATGCTTTTAAGTCCTCTATGGTAGTCTGTAGCAAATACATTATAGCTATTTAGAATCAGAAGCAATCAAATTTGTTCAGGTAGGTAAAATTGCAATCATACAGATTATGAACCAAATTGATTGTATAGCAGTTGCTTATGAAAGTAAAATTTATTCCCGTTCTGTATATTTGCACAAAAATGTTTTTTGTAAAGGGAAGTTTAATAGTGCCGTGTGCAAGTAACTTTAATAAAATTAAGTCCTTAGTGAATTAGTGCAGAGCAACTACAACACTCCAATCTCATACTACTCAATATAGGAAATTCCTTTAGATAAGGATGAAGGAAACATTTGTTAACTAGAAATACAGATATTACCATTGACAGGAACGCAAGCAAAACCAGTAAAACTGGTAACAGCGTAATATAAAATCCAGACTCACTCTTGTGGAATCATACTCGTGTCCAGTGGTCCTTACCTCCAAAAAAGTGATCAGCAAACCAGCCAGAATGAACCACAGGCACAGGTCATGAACAAAGTAAAGCCTCTGGAAAGTGATTAAATATTTTGATCTTTAGCCAGGGAAACAAGAGAATTATAATTCTTTAGGACTCTTTAAGACTTACTGGATGTTTTCAGAATTCTTATGTGCTTTAGCAGCAATTGTTAAATAATATCGCACTAACAATACTGGTTTTATTTGTTTTAGCATTATTTACCCAGTGTTAAAATGGGTAGTAATGTAGCTTTTCTATACCTTCAGCCCTCAAGGTAGTGTATCTAGACTCAAATACACATTGAGAGTGCAACAAGTTACAATTTTCTATTTAATCACTTTTTTTTTAGAAAATTTTCCATGTATTCTGAGGTGAGAATGGGTTTTAAAACTTTCCAGTGATTTACCTCAAATTCAGGACAGAACTTGTGCTTGCTCTGTGAAAACAAAAGGCTCAATCCATGGCTTGGTGGTCAGCATACCCGCTTCTGAATATGGAAAAGGTCTCATGTTGACTTTTTTTTACACTGCTGCATGTATGGTTTGTCTGCTTATGAAATTCTTACCAAGATCAATTCCAGATGCAAGTTTTTATTTTTCAGTTCTTTGCCTTACCAGCTGGCACTTTGTATGCATTTTCTGGATTCTTTATATGAGATGCTGACCACTTGCAAACGATTATATGATCAATTAAGTTTGGCCTTTTGAAATTGGAGTAGGTAGCTGTCATTCTCTATTTAATATGCTTAAGTGATGTTTTTGTTCACAAACAAATGCAAGAGTAAGCTTAAAACTGAATATTTTGGGCAGAGATGTTTCAGATGGAATTTCTTTTACAAATTTGAGAGGCTCTAAGAGCACAAGCAGAAAATTGCACACTAGTGCTCTTGTTTACTTTGTTAATGCAGAAGAGGAGATTTGGGAATCAAGTACATTTTTCTTTTTTGTAAAGGTGCTGAGTAAGATCTGTGAATTGGAAAAAGGAAACACTTTTTTAAATGTTTCTACTTGAACAATTGGGACTTGTTATAAATGGAATGTTTCATTATTACCTGGTTCAAATACAAACAACTCCGAGTAAGAACAGGCTTGTGACAAAGGATTAGTCATATGGGAACAAACAAAAATAAATAACAAGCATTTGAAGCAGAAGTAACAGCTAAAGGGGATGTAGCAAGGACTTACACAACTCTTGGAACTCTTTGGTTACCTTTTACTTTGCTTCAGTTTGGTTTTATTTGCTATTAAGTCTTTCAATAGGATGTTCTTTAACTGATCAAAACTTACTTCCATTTACAGCTTTATTTACATTGAAACTGGAGTCTTATTTAAACTCGATCTCTTGATTAACAAATTATCAAAGCCAAATATTAAGTATCAGTGATGTGCAGAAGTCATACTTCTTGTATGGAACTTTGAGGGGCAGAGAGGGAAATGTTGTTCATCATTTCCATGCTAAAAGTGCCATCAAGACATAAAGGTAGTTCAAAAGATGCTCTAACTCCCTAAAAAAAATAATAATTTTGTTAAATGCTGATGCTAGACAGTTTAATACCAAATGCTCATACTTTTATTTTTGTCTGTAACTCTGGAAGTATTTACAGAAGAGATGAGCTTTCTTATCTGTGTCATCCTGATGCAGACACAGGCATCAGGAAGAGAAGTCTTTTTTTCAGGGTCATCCTCCAGGCCAGTAGCAGAGCTACAGGTTGGATCAGGTCTATGAAAGCCTAGTCCAGCAGCTAGACAAAGTTTGCATAACTTTTATGGCTGTAGTGATCGTGGCTTACGGAGCACCCCTAGGCTACATGCCACCAGGACATCATGTTATTTTTCCACATCTCTACATGGCCACTGTGATCTCTGACCTTCCTCTGAGCTTATGTAGATATATGGAATGGAATGTCTCTGGCCAATTTTGCTGTCTGTCTAACTCAGCCTCCTATGGGGGGGTCATAGATCTCCCTGTAGTGTCTGAGCTGGCAGAGTAAAGACGTGACCTTGGAGTCCCAGCAGCTACAAAAACATTCCAGCTGTTATCAGTCCAAGTTGGAACACTTTGCTACTAGTTAAAAGAAAGCTTACTGAAGGAAAAAAAATTGGTAAAAGGAAAAATGGCTCCATCCTGGCTCAAACCAGGACAGTGCTCTAGGTAAGAGCATCTATAGCTGAAACTTTGATAAAAATTGTGCTAATGAAGCTACAGAGTCATATGACCTGCAACATGCAGGCTTCTAGGAAGAAAATCGTAGCTGTTCTTGCACTTACAATAATTTATTAAACTGGACAATCCATGGAGCTTCTAAAGTTAGAAATCTGGATCATCCCCTCCAAAAATATTCCAATTTTAGGAAGGTATGAAGGATGTTGTGGAGATTTTGATGTGCCTGAAGGATGAGTGTGGGAGTGCTGGGAGTCCTCTTAGGTTGTTACCACTTCATTTCTAAGAAAAACATTACTTGCCTTGTCCTTCTGTTTGAAAAGTAGTATTTGGTCTTTAATGAATATTGTCTTGGGAAATGAGAGAGATTATTTTAAAAAACTAAATAAACAAAACAGACAAAATGTCATAGCAAAGAAAGGTTTTTAAAGCTTTCTATTTTGGCTTCCTTTTTGGAAGCCCCACAGCAAAATTCCTAACCACTACTATAAAAGACTTAATGATGTCAAATATTAAGATTCTTATCTAATAACAGTTGTAACCGTTTTTCTGCTAAGAGTCTTGTGTCATGCTATTACGTGAATCAGGATAAGCAAAACAATGAAGTGATTGTTCAAAATTGTTAGATCAACAGCTATTTTGAGTGAAACAGAGCCAAGCAAGGATGCTGGAACTGATTGTAGCATATGTCAAACCTTTTGTGAAACATTAGATAAAATTTGTTTCATGGATTGAGCTTTCCTTGAACACTTATATATAGGAAGTTTGTGTTTGAGTCTTAACTTCTAAAAGGTTACAAAAATGCAACCTTTGAAGTTGCATTGCTTATCCATAATATCCAAGTAAATCTGAATCAACAATGCAAAAGGGATGCATTCAGGTGCCATCTTCTGTGTTTCATTTTCAGAGTAAAGTTATTAACTGCATAATGTAATTGCATCTATTACCTACATAACTCACCCTGCAAAAGAAACTACCATGTAATGAAGTTACTGTTTTCTGTATGTCTAATGGTAAATTAAACAGAACTGGCCCTTCTTGAATTTATCATTGGGCATTTTGTTTCAGACACTAAGAGAATTAGGTACTGAAACTGTTGAAGTCGTGTTATATATGGACATACTTTATGAATAAGTAAAATGTGTTTATTATTTTATAGAGTGAGTAATATGCTTGCAAGTAATGTATAGGCCATAAAAAGTTAGATGCTCTCCTCTAACAGTAAAATGAATCCAGCAGAGCTGTGTATTTGTAGAAAAAGCTGACTTGTGTTTCAACTGAAAATAGATGTTGGGCATCATGTAGACAGCCTCTTCTTTTGCAATTGCTAATACTTTTGTAAGGATTTTGTAGCAATAATCATCTTGGCAAAAGAAAGGTTTGCCTTGTAAGGAAATGGTTTTCCATTTGTTATTGAAAGACTTGCTGTGTAGATTGCTGAGGAAGGCGTCTTAGCCTGAGTAGTTTACAAGTGGAAATTGCAGGGATAAAAATTACTGGAAAGTTTTGGATTGTCTCACACAGCTTCTATTTAAGTGCTTTGCTTCACAAAGTAGCACGTTCCTAGTGAAAAGGGATTTGTTTTAATGATTGACCTAAAAGGTGAAGCATTAGATGAGTCAATAGATGTGTGCTTCATGTAGAAATTTGCCTTGTGTAACATGCTGCTGAAAACAAGCCTTACATAAATGAGCTAAAAGTTAGTTGTTTTTTAAATAGAAAATAGTCAGACTCCTCAAGCTTTTAATATGCACCACCATTGCATTTCCAAGACAAGATGTATTACAGGTCTTTTTTTAATAAGATATTACTGAGATTTACCAATGGAGCAGGTTCCTATCTACAAAGTTGGTGAAGGTCAGAACAGTACCACCACTTGCACTGTTAATTTAATCATATGGGTATAAATTTATGTGTGCAAAATTCTACTTTACTGATTATGGCTATACATTATTCTGCTTGCATGTGTGTTTTCTAACCTGCATGTTTTTATTATAGTGTTTGTATGTGCTGATGGGCTACAGTTATTGGTGACATGCTCATGCCTCAGTAGGTTGTTAAGTAAAATGGAGGAAGAAGGGAGGAGATAACATATAGATGTTATAAATAATTGTTATATATATGTATATAAAGGATTGTAATGCTGTTTGGTATTTATTGAATATTACATTTTATGAGAAAGACAATACTGTTTCTATGGTGGTTGTGAGACATTGTGAGTTTGTGTGTGTGTGTGTTCAAACATGATTAATAGTGAACTGAGAGTGGTTGATGCTCTTCTCCCATATCACTCATTAACAGGGTATGCTTTGTCATTCTTCCAGGAAATGCTGCTGAAAAGAGGAAAACCAAATCTGTAGAAGCTGTACTTTATCTCTGATACTTTTTCACGCTTGTAGGCTTTCCTTTTTCATTTTGCATTTACATTCATGGGGGTTTGATAGGCAAGGAATTGTACAAATCAATAATGAAGTCCCTTCCTTAAGCAAGTTCATAGTCTAAAATGGGGAAGACATGACAAATTTGTCATATGCTTGTTTCATAACAACTGGATGTTGTGATAAATTTGTAAGAATCTTTTGAGCAGATTATCTAGGTGATGTGCTGCCTTCAGTCAGCTTGCTCTCATTGCTATTGCTTTTCAATCTGATACAGTTTGTCACCATTCTTTGTGTACAAAACCATTATAAATTTAAAAGACATGAAAAATAGAAGTTCTGAAATAGAATTCCATTCTCAGATCAGTTAAAACTTCTGTGTTATTGCTGAAGCTTTTATAAATTATCAGGCAATTGTGTCATACTGGAAAGATACCAAATTTGGGGGATTGGGCCAGAAATTCCAGGAAGTCACAGTATGTGTGTGTGGTACTTACTGTATGTATTTTGTTATCCACTTCTTACCAATCCATATAGTATTGTGTCAGAATACTTAGAGTAATTGCCAGGCTGTTACTGCAGAAGCTTATTTCTTATGTGGTTGAATTAGGAAGGACCTTACAAAGGCAAGAGAGAAGCAGTTTGACTCTTGCACATTTTGATTTCTCGCTCTGTAGGTGGTGTGCTGCACAGTGTTGGGGTTTTAAAAAACAGCAATTTCTTTCTGTGGATCTACAGGGAGGGGAAAAATAATAGGAGCAACATCAGCTATTTCTGTGTTTGGAAAGATACAGGACAGTGTGTTTCTAGCACATGGAAATAATGAAGCTTGTATGGAAATGCATGGGAAGATGATTGAGGTTGTAGGTCATCGCTGCTTGTAGTTGATGGGACCATATAAACTGCCATGAAAATGCCTTAAAAAGGTTACTTAGGAGGTCTGTGGCCCTCTTATGCTGAGCTATGGTGAGTCTTGGGTATCAAGAAAACTCCAGAAGACTAGCAGACCATGAATCCTGACTGGAACACTTTTTATCTAGGCAAGGGAGAAGTGACCAGAAATCTCAGCCTTATTTTCAGTATGCAGTGGAAAAAACTTCACCATAGATTTGTTTGATAGAAAACTGAGAGAGGAATATAACTGACAACTGTTGTGGTTTTGTGGAAGGTGATTGGACAGTATTTTTCTTGGAGTTTAAAAGTACTTTGCTTTACCAACCAAAATTGCATATATATGCTCAGGCATTTGACTTTAAGATTTTACCCTTTTATTTAAAAAGTAGTACTATACCGTGTATCAGTGCATGTTAAAGGGGTTCAGGCTTGGTGGTAGTGTTGTGGCAATCAACAGGTAGACTAGATTTTTTAATTTCTTTTTTTTTAATAGAACTTTTTGGAAATCACTGCTTCAGAAGTCACTGAAGTTACAGACAACACAGAACTGTGATGGTAAACTACTGGGAAGACAAGGCATTCTCCCAAGGAAGTCCGAATAACATGATAAATTGGGGTGTGTTCAAACAAGGTTATTTTTACAGATAAATTTGATGTGAGTAGATACACAGGACTAAAGAATGTTACAGAAAGAGGTAATGCCTGAAGTGTGTAGTCTTAGAAGAGGATGTGAAGGTGAAATGGGTTAAGTTACTGAAAGTTTCTTTTCTGATGCTCTGTCAAAAAGGCAGTTACAGTGGCCTGAAATAGCTCTGAAAATGGGAATAGTGAAATCATACTTTGTGCACAGCTTTGTTGATACTAGTAAGGTTTTTTATGCTGCCCATGTTTCTGATGTTTACATTTGAAGAAACATATTGGGAGAACGAAGAATGTGCAGAGAAGATGCGATTTAAAGAATTGAGTAATAAGATTTTAAAAATAATAATTAAAGATTACATTATAAGTGGCTTTAAAACTCAATAGGAGAAAGTACTAACTGCTAAAGCGTTCTTTAATATGGTGAAGAAAAGTAGAAAAAAGCATAAAGCTGAAAGTCAGACATTTACTTCGGAAATAAGGCAAACACTTTAACAGAGTGATTAACCAGTGGAGCAAACTACCAAAGAATGTGGCGCTTTTCCATCTCTTGAAGACTTGCAAATCAAGAATAGGTAATTATCTGGAAGCTTTAGCCAAAGACAAGTTTACCTTTAAGGAGCTGAGGAGCCCTTTGTGCCTTTGGCATGGAGCTCATGCATGCTGCAGGTACTGGTACACAGGAAGATCTCCCAATGCCAAACTCATGAGGCATGTGTCCAGAGTGGATGTGCCTAGGAATGAGAAGTCTCGAAGAGCTCCGATAATCAATAATCAGATTATCCTTCTTGAGCTCAATAAAGGGTAACTATGGAAAACCTAATAGCCTGGGATACAGGAAATCAGAATAGATGATCTTAAACTTTACTGTGGATCTATTAATTTAATTTCCAGTTTCCCTGTACTGATCCATGCCAAAAACTTAAGTGGAAATTAATCCTGCTGCTGGCTGCATTAGCTTCCATCCATGTAGCTATGATTGTAGAGGACAGGAGTGCTACACAACCATCAGCTGCCCTACCTGGTAATTTTTTCCCTTTCCTAGAGTTGTAAATGCCTGCTGACATAGTCCTTTCCCCTAAGTGCCAGAAAATGTCACTGTCTGACGCTGACAGATGACTGACAATGTCAGTGTTGCCATCTCCATCTTTATCTGTTGGTTGAATTTAAAGTCTCTTAAAAACTTTAAAGTCTTTTAAAAACTTTGAATTACTTTAAACCTTAAATTCTTGTGTCTTTGTTGGCTAGTTTCCCTTACTTTTAAGAGTTTGTTAGTAGCTCTGTGGGACTGCAGGTAGAGAACCAAGTATATGTTAGTGGCCTGCATGTAAAACTGTACTATTGGAGATAAATAGAAAAATGTGGGGGAAATGTGGAAAAAATATTTTCAAGAATGCTGGCAAAATTACTCTTAGAATTATAAAAGAATTTACTGGATCTCTTGCCTATAACAGTATTTAACTGAATAGTAATACTTCTGATTTTGCTGGCTTTTAATGCATCCTTATAGTGTTATCTATTTCGATGGGGCCAGCTTGAGCTGCCTTGCAAGAAAGTTTCTTCTTTAGAACAAAAATAAAAGCCTAAAAGCATCATGAATGTTTCCACTTATTAAAATACTTATCCTTTTAACATAGAATGACCACTTCTAGTTTTTGTTTTTCAAAGAGGTTACTTCATCCTGAGTGGAGCAAAAATAAATACATCTGTTCTGCTTTTGGTTTTAATTTACTTTTGTAAATCATGCAGCAACATAAATCTCTTAATAGCAATAGACAAACATGAAGACACACTGCCAGACAACTCGGGAGTAGTGGGCATGTATAAAATATCCTTCTTCAGCATCTTACAGTTCCTTCTGTTACTTCATGTTTTAATAGAACTTGATACATCACTTCTAAAGCATGTCATGTTCTTCATTTAGGCAAGAGTATTGTGTCATGAAGTGATTTGTCACAACCCTTCCTTCGTTAGTTACTACAAATGTAGAAATCTGTCTTCTGTGCTTCAGCTTCTGTAAATCTCAGACAGCCCTCTGATTCCACTCATACACTGGTACTTTGAGGAAGCTTCTACGCCCCAAGGAGCTTTTGCAGCTCTCTAAGTGTAATCTCCACACTCTCACTTCTGTCATTTGCCTCATGTCAGGGGGAAAAGTGACCTGAGAAGAGGATTCTTGGTGAGTCATTGGTATAAATGCTGCTCTTAAGAGAGAGAATGCTTTCACTGCTCATCTGAACAGTCCAGCAGTCTTGCTGAGCACATTAGATGTGCACTTCATGTGTGAAACGCTGCTGTTTCTTGCAGTGGGCAGACCTCAGAATGGATGTTCAAATGACAAAATAGATGCTATTAATACAAATATTATCTGCAGAGTTTTATAAATAATTTCATAAGTTCTGAGTATGTTTGTCATGTTGTTTGTATGACTGACAGTTTTTTGAGAAAATGTCTTGCTGTACAGTGAAAAAGAGAAAGTGTTTTCATGTGTTAATTAAATATTGGAAAATTAACCTCTGGAGTGATCATAATAAATGTCCAGAAGACTGTTGTATACTTTCATTCACCTCCATTACATTTTTTTTACTCTTACCACAGCTAAAAATCATAGCCCTTAAGATGTAGGCATACATTTCAAGCTTTAAATTCAAGTTTCCACTTGGAAAATACCAATGAGAATTTTGCACTATTAAATTCAGGTTCTCTTACCAGTTGTTTGCTCCATAGTATTAACATCTCACCATCCGATGAAATTATTATTACTGTTCATTGTTTTGATGACTTGACCGAAAAAGTTCACTGGCAAGCAGGTTAACAGTTTATAAGTGAATTACAGTAGCATCTTTTAAATATTTCATATCTTTCATTCTCTAGAGTAGAAAATGCTTTTGAAATAGGATCTATGTTTCCAGCTTAAACAAATTATTTTTTTTCAGCCTTTGAACCAGTTTTGCTGCTGTTTGGAACTGGTATTTAGCAAAATTAATTTTGACAGTGAAAAATTCATTTCAGAAAACTATTAAGAGTTGGCAGCCTTGAGGAGTTGGTTCCGTGATCAGAATAGCCGTTCTAAATTTTGAATTGTAGGTGTTCCTTGTAGAGTGAATTAAAAAAAGGTAGTGACTGTTTATTTGTAATCACTGTGAAAATCTGGGTGATCATTCTTTGTGTTAGTACTTTGGCTCTTGAGCCCGGTTTTATCTGTGTGGTGTTTTCCATCTCTTCTTTTCACCAGCCTCCAAAATCTTAATCTGTACTTGTGTAAGTTATTTCTTTAATTGTAGCCCAATCAAAGCTATGTAAGCATTTTCTCTGAATTTTACAGAGGAAAAAAGAATTTCTCATTCATACATGTTTGGCTAGTGAGGAAGGGGAAACATGAAACAGATCTTCAGAAGAAGCACCTGCCGATTATAATATGTTGGTGTTGACTGTCTTTAGATGACAGCTAGGATATTATTCGTTAAGTGTCAGTAAGTAAAATAATTTGGTGAAACACTCATAGTGCATTTAACTTGCTTCTTGTGTAACTGGTGTCTTTCCACAGAACTACAGAACTGGGAATCCATGTATTAGTCTGAATTTATACTAAAACATTTAAATTGTTCTTTTCCTTTCTTCCTAGAATATTTTCTTTCTTGGACATAGTTACTTTGTGTCGATGTGCACAAGTTTCCAAGGTATGTATTTCTGTTGGGGTGTTTTGTTGTTCTTTGGCAAACTTGCAAATCATTGGCTGTCACAAAAAATAAATTAAAAAAAAAAAATCATACTCTCAGCCGCTTTGTTTATTAAAACAAATAATCAGCGATTCCAGTTTTGCATTCAGATGTGGAATTAGTTGCTATGTACTGGACTTCTTTTTAAAGCCTATGGAAAAGATATCCAGTAGTGTATGTTCTATATCTGGAGAAAGGATTAAGCCTGGTTTGGCATAATGGCATTTGGTTTTCATGAAACGTGGCTATATAACACTAGTTTTCAGACACATTTTCTGCTTAAAATTCCATATAGTTTGGTTAATGTGCACCATGTGTCTAAGGAATACATCCATCGTTTGCTTGCCAAGTACAAAAGGTGTTAAGTAGATGGACTGCTAGTAGGGGAAAAAGGCACGCAAGATAATAGAGCATGCTAAGTAAGCTTTTATGTTTGGTTTATCTTGGGTTTTTTTCTTGAGTTAAAACCAAAAATACTTTGTTCCTACATCAGATGGGTACAATAAAATGCATTCTAATACAACATGAATGAACCTGTGCATTTCTTCCTTCTTTCAATTAGGATTGGGTTTTGGTTTTGTTGTTGTTGGATTTCTTTGTTTGTTTGATTGAATGCATAATTAAGTATGCAGCCATTTGATTCCTACACCCTTATCACCCCAGCCTGCAACCTCAATAAGTTTTAAAAACTCATAGCAAGTTTTCTTAGAACCTTCAGCTAAAGTCTAGAATGCAGTAGAAGAAAACCAAGGTGGCTGAATAAGTTGTGTTTTTCTCTCAGAACTGTCAGTTGGATGCAGAATTCTTTTGTTTGTTTGTTTTTCTGAATATATTTGTGTTGCTCTGTCTTTTTGTTTGTTTGTTTTACTTCGAACAAATGTTGCTTCAGCAGTGAAGGAAAAAGTGTGAAACACATACGTGTAACTTAGCATGTGTAAAGGAAAGGCCTGATCTTAACAGTGGAAAGTCAGCAGTTTTCTGAAAGGTTTCTATTCCTCTCAGAATAGTAACTAGTGAGGTTGAGGAACTGTGGTTTTATTGGAAGGAATCTCATCTGCAGTTACTTTTCTCCATATAGATCTAGCAAAAGTAACTTATTAGACAAATATAAAAAAGCTCTTTCTAAAATGGAGGGATAATTTTTGCTGTGTCCATGTATGTACTTTACGTTTAATTTTTTGCTTTCCTGCATGTTTTATGGGTATAACTTAGCTTTTGAGGTGTAATCCATTTATGAGAGTTAAGATTAATTTCCACAAATTCTGTGGTTTTAACTAGTTTATATTGTATGACTACTAATATCTGCGATTTTATGTATGTATTTAATGCTACCTGAAATTATGTATTTTGTTATATTTGAATTTGTTACATTTGAATTGTTGGGAGGCAAATTAAGGGAGCAGGCAGTGGTGGTAATAAACTATATTTGTTTTCTGCAGGCATGGAATGTTTTAGCTCTGGATGGAAGCAACTGGCAAAGAATAGACCTCTTTAACTTTCAAACGGACATAGAGGTTAGTGTCTTTGGGTTTTTTCATTCATTCCTATGGTGATGTTTAAAAGCATATCACATTTTGAGTATCCCATAGACTGTGCTTGTGTTCACACATTTTAAAGACTTTAAGATAATAGCGTGAAGGAGCACAAGAAAAAAGAACTGTATTTCATTTTTACACCGGTTGAATATTTCAGTTTTGGTTGCCAGCTATGTATCAGATCATTTACATATAAGATATACATGCAAGGCTTTAGAAGTTCAAAGCTGCTCATTTCCAGAAAGTGAAGGTATACTTGGTGCCTCTGGACTGAACGAGATCCTCCAAACCACTTTCATAATCGAGAGGATAATTTTGTTGGTGGTCCCGAGTCTCTCTGTGAGGATGCCATCTAGTGCTGAAAGCTCTCTGAGCACTTGGCTGCAGGACTTTGAGATAGACACAATAAAATGCTGATGAGCTTTTCTTACCACTGTCTTGCCTAGATTGGATGTGGTTTGTGTCAGATTACCATTTTATGAGCATTTGTTTTATAAGGTTTGAACCTTGCCTGAAATGCAGCTAGATGTGTGTTAAAGTCCTTTTCAGCATACAATTAAAGGATTGGGGCAGTCTTGTCTTCCATAAGAGAAACATGTCTGCATTAATGCTATCATAGATGTGCACATCAAAATAAAATATGACATCTGAGAATTAAGACAAACATCCATGGGGAAATACAATTACTTAATTTAATCTGAACTGGTTTCTTATTTGTTGTTTGATACAAATTTAATTTAAAATACAACAATGAATTCACTTCTGGATTTTGTGTTTTGGCTTCTTAGTTGTATGAATAAAATCCAGATGGGTTTCATTTGTTATATTTTGCTAACCGTGGTTCAAACTGTTCCTAAAGCTTTACAGTAATACATAGGGTAATTTTTTTTCCCTGGTCTTTTTTAGTTTTATTGCCAACTCCTTTCCTATAGTGATGTTAAACACGAGGATCTTACAGAAGCAGCAGAAAGATATTTGGCATCTGCCTGTATCTAAATGTATATAAGAAGACTTGGAGCTTTAATGTCATCTTTTCAGTTGCCTTTAAAAGAGCTCGTGTTTCTCATTTGCTAAGAAGTAATAAAGAAAACCCCGCAGGCCTGTAGTCCTTCTGTTGGTTAAGTCTTTTCTGTGTCTGAAACCTTTCTGCTATTTAGAAACACAGTATTAGATTTTTCTGTTCTCAGTATGTTTGTCTTACGTTGTATCTAGTGATGTTGCCCTTTGAGATGCTATGCTTGGTAGTGTTGGATTCAGGAGAAGGAATTAATTAAGTTACGATCCTCTTTTGCTATAATAAGCTATTGTGGTTTAGAGCAATTCAGTTACTTTAGTATATTATATTTAAGTACATTTGTAATATAAACCCCTTAAATTTATTCATGAGTATGTTAAACTGGCAATTATTACATAAAGTAGTTTTGAATGAGAGACACTTTTCACATTTAGTGTATAAGAACTTGGGTTTTTTTTCCAGCTGGTTTGTATAACTATTTTTTTGCCTTTAGATTTAAGACAGGTAAAAGCATAATTGTCTTGGGCAACTTTTTGCTCAGTTGGACGTTGTACTGTTTGGTGGTGTTTCACATAGGACCAAGCAGTACTTGATCTGAGACTATCAAATGATGAAAAATAAGGTCTTGTTGTAAAATTTGCCATATGTAAAACCTCGTGGTAGAGAATAAAGGGGGAGGGGGGAGAGAAAATGTTTCTTTTCTATCACAAAGATGTGTGAAGATCATCTTGCAGTTAAATGTGCCTTAGGATTTCTTGATATGTGGAACCCAGGTAATTTGAAGAAGTTGTTTTTTGAGTGACACTGAATTACACAAGGAGCTAAATACACTTGGATGCACTTCAGTTGGTTTTTTTAATATGCTGTTTGTTTGGGATTTTTATGTGTTTAAGGAAATAAATGGATTTGGGAAAACTTTTTTTTCCTATTCTTGTTGAATAATGCATTAAGTTTGTCTTTTCTCTTAATATAAATTGAACTTGCATTATATGCTATTCATTAAAGACTTAATCTTTACAGTAAAGATATTTGGCCTCCACCAAGAAGTAGTTTTGACTTATCAGAAAGCTTTGAAAAATACATAATTTTGTTTGTATAATGATTTGTAGTTTGTTTGTTTTCATGTACATTCTTCTGAGAGTTAAGATAAACAGTATTACTTACTGATTAAGAAACAAACTCAGATTAAAAAATCTTTTCACATAGTGCTGCAAAATGTGAGAAACCTTTTATTGTTTCAGTGTCATTGTTACTTTCCTGTATGGGATTTGGGGGGAATTCCACTGAAATGTAATGTTTTAAGTATTCCTTCTTGAAAAAAGAGAGAGAGAGAAGAAAACAAAAGGTGCTGTTATATATTAGTCCTGTTTCTTAAATGATCAATGTTCGTTTATTTTACCTTACCTCCCTAAAATTGAGACAATGGGATGTCTAATCAGTTTTTGCAGTAGACACCAAAAAAAGAAAAAGGATAAAAGGAAAAGTATACTTTTATTATAGTTTAAATAACATGTTTCGATAATGCTACTTTGTGATTGAATATTAGAATTCCTGTGCCGTTCTGCTTACTCCTCATGTACAGCAAAACATGCTTTCAGGAAGTAAATAAAAAGCATTTGGTAGCAAATGTGAGGTCAAGTAGGAAGTTTCATTTGTACGCTGTGCTTCAGCTTTTGAGAAGTGACAAGGTGTAGAGTCTCTTAAGCTTCACAGTGTGAGAAGTTCTTTGGCATTCCCAAATTTTAGGCATAAACACTTAAATATATTTGACTTTGAATACTGGCACAGGTTGGTTCCGGCAAATCTTCTGGAGGCATCTGACATGGCTGGTCCCACCAAGGTATTCATCACTTTTCAGTTGCAGAGGGTAACCCATCCCTATAGCAGGGACTGTAAAACAGGAGTTATCAGAGGCTGTAGTTCAGAGTGATGTACTAGCCTAAGTCTTTTAGGACAAGTTAAGCTTACACACTGTAGTAGTATCTGTGATCCTTGAGGAATGGGTATGCCTCCTACTCTGCCTCTGGGGCAGTTCTTCAGGCTCTCTACACATCTGACAAAACTGGAAAATCATATTATCAGTCTAAAGATTGAATTGAGTAGCATGTCAACATGAGTGGAGATTCTCAACAGGTAAGTGATTTTTCTTGAAGTGTCGAAAGAGGTATCATTCTGGTGGGGTGTAGCTGGGCTGGTCTTCAGTCCTGCATTTTTAATTTGTTTAGAATGTTATGTCAGGATAACACTCAACAAAATCTTACTTTTGTTTGGTTTAAGGGTCGTGTTGTGGAAAATATATCGAAAAGGTGCGGTGGGTTCCTGAGGCAACTTAGTCTGAGAGGATGCCTTGGTGTTGGAGACTCCTCTTTAAAGTAAGTAAAGTCCTAGATTGAGACATCATTTATTGCCTAACGCCTGGACCAAAAGCAATTATTGTTATATTTGTTTGGATTTCTCAGTACTGACTAATGACCAAAATGGGATACTTAAGTAAGTTCTAAGTAACTTAATAATGACTAAATGAGATGTCAGTTTGAGTTCAAAAGCATAGCTACTGTTACTTTCTGGCAATGAGGTAAGGAATGAGAACCATGCTTTTCAGAAATGCCTTTTTCGTTCATTAGTATTAAGTTGATATCTTTCTATTTTCAAGCAGTTAAAATGTTTTCAAACCTATACTCTGGCATCCTACAATATTAGTTTCATTAAGATTAGTAGTCACTCAATTTATAGTTTATCTACTAGTCTGGACAAGAGGTGACCGTAGCGATGGGAGGAAGAATAAAGACTGATATGACTGAGTACCTGCAAAATCAGGAAAGTCCTGGGATTCTCTTCTTGCTCTAACAGAGGAACAGGCAGACAACAGGAACATCTTGAGAGTCTCTAACAGAGACAGTGCTGCCCCTTCTTTACGTGGTATATAAACTGGATTGTGCAATTTTTTCCCAGAAGACAGTTTTGATCCATATAAGCTTTTTCTTTATGCAAGCTGTTTAGCCAGATTCCTTTGTGGATATTTCTCTGAGTATTTAAACCCAAAGACTCTACCTCCAGCTGAAGAGTCTCTAAGCTACAAGTACTTCAGAGCTCAAAGAATATTTGGAGGAAGCCCTGGGGCATGGCTTTTTGTAGTTAGGCTTTCCTGAGCTGTCAGAGGAGACTTGGCTGGATGGTGTTCAGTCTGACGTAGTGTGGCCATTCTTAGGTGGAAAATAAAAATGCATAAAAAACATTTGTTAGGCAGTAGGCATTAAGTTAGGGTCTTGTGAACTTCAGCTCTTTCCTAAAATGTGTAAGTCTAATTCACTGATATTTGTCTCTAGAGTAAATTCATCCAGCAACCGTTTAAGCAATAGCTCGCTTTAGCAACCCAAATTGGCAGCCTGGCTTCAGCTCTGGAGATTTCCCAAGAGCTTTCCTTGCCTCTAGGACATCTCCCTAACTGATCCATCTCATGTCTCCACCTTCAAGCAGTCGTGCCTTCTCAAGGGAAAGTGTGTATTATTGCCATCTCCCAGATTACTGGCAATTGCTGTCAAAAAAGAGGTAGCCCCAACCAGAGTTAACTTTCTGCAGTGCTCCTTCAAGTTTCAGAGCATGCTGACAGTCCTGGTGTCCTCAGTAGGGAAGACAATAGCAGAAGTGGAGGAGAGAGGGAAGGCAGGCTCGGAGAGAGGGAAGGCAGGCTCTGAGAGAGGTAGCAGCTGCTGCAGGGAGGAGGTAGTGGGAAAGGCAATGAGAAGGGTATAGGAAGAAGGAGTCAGGGCAGTTAACAGTTTTCCCCCCAGTGACTCAGTTTTCACGTTTGGTTTTGGTTCCCAGCTGTGCTTTTCAGGACAATAAGGCTAAGGGACTGCAGTGTGGGTTGTGAACAGGCCCCAAAATTGTCAGTGGGTTCAGGTATTAGTGTTATGTGATATGAGGAGGGCTGAAGATACTTTAAAGTAGTTACATATTTAGTAAACAGATACTTAAAATAAGTACAGGCCTAGCAGAGACCGGCTACCAGAGTGTTACCAGTATTCATACTGATACTCATCCATAATAACTGGTGCAGAAGGTGGTGGCACTTAGAAATATATAGAAATTGACATTAATACATTCATTAATGAAATTTATGATAAATGCAAGAGCTATCAGACTTTCAAAGCATTAGCATGAGAAAGGTGGCATTAATTTTCAGATACTTGTTCTGAAAGCGTCTTTTCCTATTAGGCTTTTTGTGTTGAGATCCTTCAGTTTTGTGAATGATATTAATTCCTCTATTTATCCCTCTGCTATATCAACTCTTGTTTAAAAATAGCCAATTACCAAAGTAGGTATTGGCTCTGTAAGTACTGAGTGTTTGTGACAGCTCTGTCAAGAGATGCCTGATGCTTGAATCTCAAAGTTTGCTGTTCCTGCAAGGTATTCCATAGTGTAGTGTCTTTCCAAGTGATTTGAAGAGTGTCTCGATTGTAAATCTCCCTCCAGTGCATGAATTTTGGAATAGCTGTTTTGAGAATTCAAGTGGAAACTCTCACCAGAGTAACTGCTTGCTGGGTTTTTTTCCATTGTTTTCAATCCACACTGGAGAGCCAGGAAGTTGTTACCAGCTGAGTGTGTAGTTGGATCTGTTAACCACGGCAAGCCTCCAGACAAAACTGTTTTTGTGTGTTTCCTCCACCCCTGCCAATAAAATCCATGCAGTTGGAGGATACATGGGCATAAAAACAGTGTTCTGAAAAGCAATGCAGCTGTAAATATTACTCTGCAGAGATGAAAAGAAAGTTTATGTATTCCTTCTGGGTAATTAGTATAATTATACATACAGGCTGATAACAGTATGATAGCTTCATTTATGGTTAGAGTTCATACCCAGTAGTGCACACATTTGCATTCTGTGTTTTTAAATAATAAATAACTGATTTGCAACCCATTGGGCTTTCCACTGGTTATCTGGTAGGCTTAGGTCCCGCTTCTATATTGCACAGGATATGTTCCTTTTCATTTGATGTGAGCTCCTTGATAGGACATGTAAAGTCTTCAGTAATGCAATGTGCAAAAACTCTCCCCAGCAGCTTAATATTTAACTGTTGTGCTATTTAAACCTTTCTGCCTGTGCCCTTAATGGTTTTATTAAGGCATGTGAAGCAAGTTAGTTCTGGCTCATATATGACAGAAATAAACACCTTGCTTAAGTGGTATTTGAGAGAAGAACTACCCTTTGTTTCAAGAGTTACCTAAGACACAAACTTCCAGTAACAAAAGGAAAAAGCAGCCACTGAGACAGAAGCATTTGAGATGTACTTTGTAATTACTCTGTGGCTTGAAGATGAAGCTTTTTGACTGAGATTATAGGAGGAGGCAGGGGGCAGAGCGCACTCTAGTGACTGTATTACAACTTGTGACATGATATTAATTCAGCTGTTTGTTGCTGTTTTAGGACCTTTGCACAGAATTGTAGAAACATTGAACACTTAAATCTAAACGGGTGCACAAAAATCACTGACAGGTAAGTCAAAGAGGTTTTTTGTTTGATGAGGAAATTTGGCAGAAGAAGTAGCTGAAGGTATTTTTAGTGTGTCTGCTGTTTTGCAGCACGTGTTACAGTCTTAGCAGATTCTGTTCCAAGCTGAAACATCTGGATCTGACATCTTGCGTAGCCATCACAAACAACTCTTTGAAAGGCTTAAGGTAAGAAGATTCAATGTTTTGTATTAATGAAAAGTGTTTAAAGAGCAGTTCAGCATTTAATAAAGTTTAATAAATCAGTGCTGAACCTTAATAATCTGTATCAGCACTGACTATATCCTGTATCTAGCACTTCTTGGGTGTAGACTATGATGTTTGTGTGTGGTCTTTTCTCATGATGGCTTTGTGGAGGCCTGGTACGGTCCACTGGCTATCATTAATTTCTAACAGTGTGTTTAATTTGGGTTTCCCACTGTTATGACTATTTGAAGGCTGGATTTAACTTTATGTATTTTTTTAATTCTCCCAGTGAGGGTTGCAGAAATCTGGAACATTTGAATCTTTCCTGGTGTGATCAGATTACGAAGGATGGTATTGAAGCACTGGTGAAAGGGTGTAGTGGACTAAAAGCTCTATTTCTTAGAGGTTGCACACAGGTACATAACTGCTTGGGTGATCCTTTAGGAATAAAATTTTTATTTTGGGTTTTTGAAATCTCCATGAATTAAAAAATACCATTTTTGTTATAGTCTTTTGTTCAATATTACAAGATGTGTACATTCCTTGGGCTACTTTGCTGTGCTTTTAATTTCTTGTTTCTTTTCCTATGTTCAATTTAATTGCTAATACAGTTAGAAGATGAAGCATTGAAACACATTCAAAATCACTGTCATGAACTTGTAATCCTGAATTTGCAATCCTGTACAGTAAGTATTTGAAGCTTCAAAAGATACATTCTCTAAGGATCATAAACCATTTTTAAATGCTAATGAATTGAGCTGCTGCACATTTAAATAATTCAAATAGTCCATCTCAGCAGTTTACAGAAGTTTCTGTGGAATACAGGTCTTAAATGAGCTGTTTCTACAGCTGAATGTGGATTTGGAGTGCTAGGGGATTTTTTCCTCTCATTACATCTTGTAACTGTAGCAAGCTCTAGAGTAAGAATTAACTGCATTGATTCAATCTCATTAACTGTGTATGTACTAAACCATGCAGTTTTACAGATGAAAATCTTGTTCTTCTGTCCCTGAGGTCAAACATTTTGATCTATAATTTTAAGGTTTCTGATTGAGCAGAAGCTGTATTCTGGGCTACATAATTGAGAGTAAAATGTAGTGGCATCATAACTGGAGATGTTTGAGAACCATTTTGTTAGCAGGAGAACGGTGTGCTTTTTCAGTAGTAATGGAAGAACACATGCATTTGTAGTGAAATGACTGGGAATCTATGATGTAGTTTTAATACTACTCAGAGAATACACAAAAATGAAACTTGCTGTATTTTGTATTTGCTTTTTTGTTTGTTTTCAGGAATGGGAAAGATCCTCTTTTAGATTTTTAAAATGTATTTAAGTCAGTCTTTGTAAATAAGCCTTAGAAAATATTTAAATACATTAGAAACTTCAGTGTTTCACTCAAATTTGAATAATGAAGTTGTTTGGCTTTTTGTTGTGGGTTTTTTGGGTTTTTTTGTTCTGGTGGTTTTTTTTGGGGGGGAGCTTATTTGTTTTTGGAAAGTTTTCTACACTTTTAGTTCTAGAATGTATCATAAAAACTGCTTGGCCTAAAACTTTCAAATCTTGTGGTATTCCTGAATAAATGTGGCACGGGACCATTTTTTATTAAGATTGGATGAAAATTTTTGGTTCCAATAGATTTTTGAGTGTTAGGGACTATTAAACATTACATTAAAGAAAATGCATAAATTAAGAACAAGATTAATACAAAGCTTGAGCTTCCATGAGACAGATGTTTAATGAAAGAGAGAATTTGCAGACTCTTCAGTCTAAATTCAGGTGCTCACTGAAGTTGGGCACCTAAAGATAATGAGAATGAAAGGAACTTCCTACTTTTGGTCAGAACCACACTTAAAAAATGAAAGACAGTACATTATTTAATTCTTCCCCTTACACTCTTCCTTTCGCTGTCCTTGCTTTTTGTCTGAGACTAATTAGATAAAGCAAGGCCAGCCTTTTGGTGGAAAAACTCTCAAGAGGTCTGATGACAGTCAGTTATGATTTCTCCCACTGAAAAGGAGCACTGGAATAGAAGTGTACCAGAGTTTTCCCATGGCCAGTTTTTTGTCATGTAGGTATTAAGTACCAACAACAACAAAAAAAATTTCATGAGTGAAAGAATTTTTCCCTTTGAATTTTTTTAGTTGATAGTCTGGGTGTCCTACCTAGTTATGTGTGCTTTAAAGTTTTATTTTACTGGAGATGGGTCCTCCATCTATGGCTTTAGAAGCATGTTACCAGAAGCAGCCAGGCTGTTTATGATCAAAGGGCTAGCACTGATTTTCACACAGCAGATCCCTTCATACTTTAATTCTAGTGGTTCTGTTTTATGGACCCTGTAAAATACCAGGCCAGCTCCAGCAGCGGTGGATACTGATACTAACTCTGAAAACTGTACATCTGAAAGGTACCATCTTTGGAGTGCAGAAACTGGGGACTTGCAGGCATTTTTTGAGCAGTTTCCTTTCCTGAGAGGGATGTAGTCATTGAAATCACAGGCTATTTCAGAGTGGAAAATTTTCATAAAGAAATTCAAGATCTTGTCCATCTCCAGCAACAGCATAAATTGAAATAGTCCTTACTTCCAAAATAGTTCCTTTTCCCAAGAATAGTGTAATTATTCTCTGTCAAAGGGAGCAAAACATTTCCAGAAAATACCTTCTTTTCTGTAGATGATGCAAATCCTTCTCAATCCACAAAAAGAAGGCAAGGCTTCTATTTTTTTTGTCTGGAATAAGTTTTACTTGGCAGAACAATTTGCAGAAGTACTGATACTAAAAAGTGCTGGGATAGGGGAGGAGGCATAAGGTGGTCTCCCTTTGTGCTGAGCTACTGCTATTTGTCATCCTGTTTTTGTCTATGAAAGGTAATGCTTGTGGTAATAGCCTCAGAAATATGCTACAGTAGTATTACTGTACCTAGGTGAGAGGCTTATAAAAGGAGTGTGTATTTTCAATTCAAAATACAGTAGAGGTCTTTGTTGTCATTGGAAGAGTAATGTTAGGCCAGGAAATAAAGTAACCTGTTTCACCATGAAGTATTAGTCTTTCAGCCGAAAAATTAAATTTTTGGAGTCAGGAATGGGAGGAGGAGAGAATACTCTTTCCAGAATAGAAGACCTGTAAACAAAATAATATTTGCACACTCACTCAATACCCTAGGTTCTGTTGCTATTTTGTGAGCAGCTGCATCGGGGATATTTCTTATAGTCCTTATTTCAGAGAGAAAAGTTTTCTATTTATTTTCCCAATTTAGAGTTAGTGTTTTTAAGAATATCTAGTACAAAACAATTTTGAGAAATGAAAAAACTTTTTTTGAGTTAAATCTTTCAGCTGAAGACAGCTGCATATGGTAGGGCAACCCAGGCTTTTGTATTTATCTTCTGTAAAGAATGCGTTATATATAATTGTTTACCTGTAACTCTTGCTTTTATAATTATCTGGAGGTGCAGGATTTTTACCCTTGGGTTCTACTGTTCCAGTGCAAAATAGCTGGCTCTCCTGCTGTTGAGCTTTAAGCTGTCTTTTGCACTGTTCCTGAATGAATACAGTTACAGGAACAACAGACCTGAACCCTACAAACATATAAGCAGCAATTGATTTAAAACAATGACAACTACAATTTAAAGGAAAAAAAAAAAAAAAAAGTTAAAATTCTAAGACAAAAGCAAAGTTAAAGAGGAAGACAGCAACGAAGAACTCTTCCCTCTGTGCCTCAGACTGCCTTTGAGCAGGCCTTGAGATCTGTGGATAAATACATAGATAAGTAGGAATTGTGTGTGTTGGTTATCTGCAACGTTAGCAATGAACATGGTTTCATGGTGGTATTTTTTGGTTGAAAATCCACAGGTGTTCATGGTTATATAAAGCATGATACTAACAGTTCAATAACATGAGTTGGATGTTATTACTAGCTGATTACTTGATAATGAGGTAACTTCAACCTTCTTCTTTGTTGCAGCAAATTTCAGATGAAGGCATTGTAAAAATCTGTAGAGGATGTCACAGACTTCAGTCTCTCTGTGTTTCAGGCTGTAGCAACCTTACAGATGCTTCTCTCACAGCACTGGGCCTAAACTGTCCAAGGCTGAAGTGAGTATGTCATGAGTGTGTGATGTTGTTACTGGCCTGATCTAAGAAATTCCCTTCTGAAGATTATCAGCTGATATCCACAGGTTTGATGTAGCTTTGTGTTGCTTCTGTTACCTCTACATCAAAGCAGGAAGTTAGAAATACCAGCTGAATATAAACTTGGGGGCTGGTCCTCTGTAGCTATCATATGGATGTAGTCCACTGTGTATTGGAAAAAACCAGAATTAATATATGAGAAATAATGTTGAACGTAGCAGTTCAGTCTGTGTTTTGAACTAAATATTTTAGGTACTAGTTGCAAGCCAGACGAAGAGAAGATAAAACAAAAAGCCCTTTTTTTTTTTTTTTTAAAAGGTAAAATATCTATAGTTGTGTTGTGTCTTGTGATGTTTGTGCTCTGATGTGGTTTTATGCAGTTGTCTTGCAAAAAGATAGCTGAATCATACCTGAGTATTATATTTACAGATTTTTGTATAAACATGTTTTTAATATGCTCAGCAGTACATCCTGGCATTCTTAAATTCTGATATGGAGTGTGCTCATGTCTCTCTGCAGGACTGGTATTTATGGGATACATTTTCAGTATTAGGAGCTCATCAGTGAAAAAGAATATACATTTTTACATGGGTGTAATTTTCAGAAGTGGGGAGAGTGTCAGCTTTAATAATGGAGCTCAGTCATACAGCAGCTCTCTGGTCATAGAGACGTAGTACTTCTTGTAAGGTCTAATTTTAATGTAGATTAAATCAATACAGAAGATTTTCAGATGACATCACGTTGCGATTTATGTCAGGAGCATTCAGGAGTCACAATCACAGATAAATGGAGGGAAGCTCCATAAAATGAGGGGAGGCTACATTCCAATGCCAGTGTGTGATACACTCTCAGGCAGCCTTCCTTAAGCTGAGTGAAAAAGAGCTTTTGTTACCGTAGAAAACCTGTCCTTAAGACAATTCCAGAGTGACAGTCCCTTTCATGTAAGTGTTCATACTTCTAAGAGCCTGTGTGTGCCTCTGTTTGGGGCTCAGGAGTCTTTCAGACACACCGAATTGTGTACCTTAGGAAGTTGGGCTGTTATTACTGGTCTTTTTCCACAATTCCTCTCAGTTGACAGCTCAGACTGGAAATAAAAGGAAGTCTAAAGTGCTATTAGTTGTGCAATTCTTTCCAAAAGCACTGCAACGGTAGCAGGAATTTTGACTGTGGTAGGCAAACTGTTAGCCCCTGTCTGTGCCACGAGGGGGAAGGCGTCTGCCGTTCTTCTCCTTCCTTACACTTCTCCAGTGTAAGGAAAAACTGAGCCTTTGCAGTGGTTACTGCGGAGGAACGTGTGATGAAAGGGTAGATGATACAGCTGGTTGCATCTAGACTTTAGGGATCGTGTATGGAAGGTACTTGATATAAATTGTGTTGGAAATCAAAGGGAAATGCTTTTGTTGGATGTGCTGGCCCTGTTAGGAAGCTTTTGAGTATTTTCTGTAGTGTGCTACTCTTCACTTGCTGTCCTACTGTGCTGCTTTCCATGAGACTGCTGTGTTCTGCAGCTGTTATCACTCACAAATTACATTTTCTTGAAAAAAAGCCCTTAATCTTGACCAGCTCCCTTCAGCTGATTGTATTTTGCCCTACATCAAGATACAGCTGTCTCTCTTAATTAAAAAAAGAAAACAAAGATCACAAAACATCACTGGGATGAAGGCCTGTTCTACATACTAGCAGTGCTGTGTGGGGAGCTGACCTGTTGTTTTTATCTCAGTACTGCTTCCCAGTGCCTCCTGAAAGAGTGTTAGGTTTGTCTTTCTAAAACACTGTGTTACTGGGTTTTTTTAAGACTGTGTTGGTGTAGTTTATTGTTTTTACTGTGGGCTTAGAGATTTTAAGCCTCTTCCTTTCTGGTAACTGGCGTCACTATCCTTCATACAGAGGCTCTTGAGTGAATTTCTAGGAAGCAGTTTCTCCGTTTTGTGGCTCCCCAACATCCTGTGTTTAGAGAAAAGGTTTTAGATGCAGGCTTCATCTGCATTTTCCTCAGCTCCAGATTTATTCTCCCATATCTTTCCTCAAATAACACGAGAAAACCTGAGCATTATGCTGACTTGACGTTAAAATGCGTATAATTATGTATCATTTTTTCCACTAAATGTTGAGAAGATTGGAGGATTTAACTTAATCTTTTCTGTGACTGTGTGAATCTTCTGATAGGCAACGTCAGAAGTCTGCCTAGTGCTTTTATAACTGCAAATCACTGTGAAAAACAGGCATATATAACTACAGTTGCTATTGAGAGCTTGAAGTTGCAGAAGACAAAGTTGTATGTCAAATGTATTTGCTTTTCTCTGTGTTAATGTTTTCTTTAACATTTCGAACATTTCCAGGATTCTGGAAGCTGCAAGATGTTCCCATCTTACAGATGCTGGTTTTACTCTTTTAGCACGGGTAAGTGTCATTCCAGAAGGTTAGAGCTCACCTTGTTTTCATTGCTGCTGAGCAGCTGTGAGTTGATGTAGCCCTGCTGGGAAGGAATATGAGAAGAAGAAAAATAAAGTAGGAAGAATCCAGTGGAGGAGGGGACTAAAAAAGTGATTTGATTTCGGGGTTATACTTGAGAGCTATAACTTGATCTATTTTGGCCTGTCATTGAATTTTTCACTTTTCCCCTCTTTTTGTGTGTGTGTATGTGCTTTTCAATTTAACTTATTATACTTAACATAATTCTAAACTTGGGTTACATACTCTAGCCAAATTTCCCCTATAAATATGACATATACCCTTGTGAAATTGACACCCAGAAAAACCACCATATAACAGATTATTATGGACACCCAGAAAAAACAACATATAACAGATTATTATGGACACCCAGAAAAAACAACATATAACAGATTATTCTGAACACACCTTTAAGTTACACAAATACTTACATTATACATTATGAACTGTAAGCACTTGAGCCCTGATTCATGCTGTAAATATGTAAATAAGCACATTGAGGGCATCAGATGCTACCAGTTAGACGTGCTTGCTAGTTTAGGAAATCTGAACACAAAAATAATACTTTGTAAATGGGATTCATTTGTGCTGCTAATACTTAGTGGGAAAGAAAGGGTTTTTTTCTAGGGACAGTGAGTAAACAGTGGTTTTCTAACTGTTCATCACAACAGTCTTGGGCTTTTTGGTAGTCACCTCAAGCCTGATTTTGGGAGGTGTGAGTTAAACCATTTCTTCCTATGTCTGTGAAAACCAGGGGTTGAGGTTTGGGCCGAGCTGTGGCACCATGTGGTCTGCTGCGAGGTCACAAGGTGACATCATTTTCTTGAAATGAGTCATGATCAGATACTGAAAGCACTTGGAACAGCTTGCTGGGGATCTCTCAGGATATTGGGGAAATTGCTTGCATAAATGGGAAGTGCAGCTTTCTTCCAGCCTTAAGGTAGACCCTATTTTAATATTTTCTGCATTCAATATTAGCAAAGCAAATTGTTTTCAAGGCTTCTTTTTAAAGTATGATGGTGAAGAGAGATGATTCACAGGGGTGTGTTTCAGATTGGATTGGTGCAGGTTGATGTGTGTAGCAGCTGGATTCATCTCTACACAGGGAAGTTTGCTTTAGTACACAGGGAAGTTTGCTTTAGTACACAGGGAAGTTTGCTTTAGTGCACAGGCTGTAAATACCATAGGTTGGAGTTGAAATTGACCCAAAGATGGGGAGTAGGAGCAGGGATGGGTGAATACTGATCACATACGTATTTTTCCAGAACTAATAGGGCCAGAAGGAGAAACTTTGCTTAATATAGGAAAGGCTGAAAATTTAGAGGAGTTGTGTTGCTTGTAGATTTGATTTTATTTTTTTACCATTTTTAGTCCTTCAATAGCGATTGAATACTTGGCTCACGGTTTCCTCTTGGAGGTTGTGCTTTCCCATATTACTAGACCTTTGCATGATTTTATATCTGTGTGTTGTTTTCTTTCATCTTTTGTTTCTCTGTTTTTTGTTTATTTTAGAATTGCCACGAGCTGGAGAAGATGGACTTGGAAGAATGTGTTTTGGTGAGATTTTATATAAAAAGGAATATTGAACATCCAGTGTAAGAATGCAGTGCCAATAAGAAGATTAGCTCTTTCAGTTAAATGCTTTCTTTTTATTAATAATGCTGTATTTATTACATTTTTGGGAGAATTCTGTACAATTTTTTAATAGAAATATTTGAAGAGCAACAGGTGATTGAGTGTATTCCAGATATAACAGAACCTTCTTCTGGTAGAGGAAGAGAGATCCTGTGTGAGTGTTGGCCCTCCTAGTGTCCACTGCTTACTGTTGTTTGGTTTCTTTTATTTCTAGATAACTGACAGCACATTGATACAACTTTCTATACACTGTCCCAAGCTACAAGCATTGGTAAGTTGAACTCTTAAATTATGTGCTTTTAATACATCCTTCCAAAACCACACACATATACACAGCTCCTTCAGAATAAGGAATTTACTCTGGATCTAGAAAAAGTTCCTCATGTAGTATGATACTGTGCAAAAAGATCTGCAAGTTTCCTAATTATTCTAACAGAAGCAGGTTAGTCCTAAAATATTTATATGCGTTGTGTGATAAAAAATATTACCGAATCAGTGAGCTTATATTTTGTGGTTAACATCCTTCATATTTGATT
Source organism: Apus apus (assembly GCF_020740795.1). Taxonomy (NCBI): domain Eukaryota; kingdom Metazoa; phylum Chordata; class Aves; order Apodiformes; family Apodidae; genus Apus; species Apus apus. The sequence continues at coordinate 47,467,017 of NC_067283.1, forward strand.
ACCTAGGCAAAATAAAACTTTTCATTGGCAACTTACAGAATTCAGACCTTTATAGATACTCTTTAAGTGTTCAGTAATGGTTTTCTTAGGGGCATTTTAAGTCAAATAGTAAATGAACAAAACCAGCCAGTGAAGATAAATGTATTCACTCTGTCATCAGTTTTGCGCACAAGCAGTTTTCCCCAGGGGCTACATTTGCATAGTAAATTATGGAAGGTTTTTTGGCCTAGACTTTTTGAACGTCATTGGAGGGGATTGAATTGCCTTCAGGGAGGTACCCTGCTTCCTGTATTTCAAATAACAGGTTTTTAGGGAATGATTGCTTAGGTCTTTCACAACATCAAAATCAATTCCAGGTGATGTAAATTCAGCTGTTCTTGTGTCAAGATGTACTACAAAATTACCAGAGTGTCCTTACAGTAGATGCTTCTTTATTTGGAGCTAATTGTCCCATAAGTGTAGATTTGTTATATGCTACTTCAAATGTACCTGAGAGGACAAGTGTCTTTATAATCTGTTCTTAGATGGGATTAAAGGAAGGTTTGCTGCTTCATTAATTAAATTGTCTTATGATGGGTTAGTAACTCAATGTTACTAAGGTAGCAACATGAGGAGAGATGGCTTTTAAAAAGCAGCTTGGTCACTATTATTTCTCGGTTGTTTTGTTGGGGTTTTTTTTTATATTTGCTCATTAATTGTCCAGCCTCATTTCTGTACCATAATTCTTTACATGAAGCCAAACAGGATATGCTGACCCATTTAGACAGGACACTTTTTGTTCTTCTGTAACAGATGTAGTTTTGTATTGTAATTCCAACCATAACCAGTTCTTGCAAGAGATCTTTAGTACCAGCTCAGCCAGGGCTTTGCCAGAGATATAAGACCTCGTATTTTTAAAGTGTTTTTCTGAACCTGCTTCTCTTTGCTTATGTCTGTGTGATAGCCCACAGACAGGGAAGCGTGGCATTGGTAAAACAACATCCTTTTTCTGAGGGAACCAGAAAAATCGGTGGGTTTTGTTGATGTGTGTGTACTCTGTGTATAGGAAGGATACACACTCAGTGGTTGTGGGTGAACAGCAATGGCTGAGAGTTACAGGGAAAGAAAAAACAGGCTAGCAGGTGCCAGATGTCCTGGGCAAACTAATATTGATACTTCAAATGTGAAATCATGAACTGTTGGATGGTTCTGTAAACTCCAGTGTAGCTGTGCTTTAGCATATGTTTAGGTATATTTGCAGTTTAAACTAATATTTTGCAGTTGCAGTAATCAGCTTTGAATTTGTTTCTTGGTGTTTGAAGGCTCAGTAGACAGTGGAAATAAGCAAAAGCACTGTTACACCAATGACAACCAGCTGTTACATCTTCGTCAGTATCATAGTGCTCAGATGCTTTATTCATTACTGGACTTAAGAAGTAATTTCTGGCAAAAGTGTTTAAAAATTGTACGTTCAAATTGTTAGATAAACTGTGAAATACTCATTATAGTCCTGGAAGTAAGAAAACAACTGAATTCTTCAGTCAAGTTGATCATACTGTTTCTTACTGCCACAGTTTATCATGCCATATTTAATTTATACACAGCATTTAGTATTAACCCAAAAAAACCTGATTTGACCATATCTCTTTGTTCTAAAGATTTCAAGCAATTGCCTTTGTAAAATTTCACCTCAGTAACACTTTCTGTCATGCTTCTGAAGTCAGCGAAATCATGTGGTTTAATACAAAGTATTAAATGCATCATTTGGCATCTTTGTTTTACAAAGTTCTACACACTCAGCTGTACATCCTGTATTGTCCTTTCAGTACCAAACACAGTGTCTCAGGAAAGCTGAATTTTATAAGCTGCTTACTTCCTGGGATGGAAAACTCTTAATTAGCCAGCAGGCTGCTGCCATAGCCAGCAGCTTCACATAACCTCCTGTCCTTCCTTGAAACAGCAGGTCTGTTATAAATGTTCTTTAACCCTGCGACTGCTGATTCTTTCCAGGCTGTGAGCCAAACCAAACGCTCAGGACATGTACGTGAAGAAAGTAGGTACTGGAGAGAACTGAAGTATTAAAAGAGTTGATGGACTTGTAGAATGTAAACGTGTCACGTGATAAAGCATTGTTAGGGGCAAGTGCTTAATTTCTGTTGTCTTTTGGAGTCTGTGTGCACTAGTTGTGGTATTGCTTGGAGTTGCTGCCGGCTGCTCACACTGAGTAAGTGAGTAAAATCAGAGCAGCTGAAGGGGCCCCCCATCAGGCCCAAGGAGAGTTAACCTCTCTCCCTGCTTCTTCTCTGGTCACTTGTTCATCCTGTTCATCAGAGGAGAAAAAAAGTTGAGAGGAAACTTGTTCTAAAGGGCAGGACAGACCCCATGTGTCTGGTAGTAGTAGGCTTGTGGCTGTAGCTGGGGTACAATAAGGGTAAGCCACAGTTGGTAGTCCTCGGGTTTCCTTGTCAAGGTGAAATAAAAGAAGGTAGATATGTTGTACTGAGAGAAGGGAAGGATTACATGTTTGATTCAGATGATTGGCAGGAGGTATTTTTGAGCACTACTGTTAGCTTACGCTGAGTTTAAAAGTGCTTTTAGATTGCTACAAGTGTTTCTTCATCGGTTGCTGTCTGAAAAATGCCTGTGGCAGGGAAGTGCTACTTCAGAACCAGTCACCATTAGACTTAAATAGAAGTACGGGCAAGACATAGGGCTGAGCAGAAAGCAAGGAGCTAGCTCAGAACCCAGGGTGGGAGGAGCAGAGTTCATAGATTCTGCACATTTCTAGTGCAGAAGTTTTGAGAGCATTCATTTCACTGGTGACAAAGAGTGTTTTTTTAAGTCTCCTCCAAGGAAAGTCTGTTTCCTGTTGCTGTCATCATCATTGCTTCTCCAAAAGTCATTAATTCCCTAAAAGGAACCGGGAAATGGCTTTATGTGGTGCTGCTGCCCAAGATACTGCAACTTATTCCATGCTCTTGAAATTCAAGGGAGTAAGAAAATATGCTGAAGCTGAGTTTTTTTAGTTTCTTGTGCTGTTGCAGCAAAGACCTGTTCCTGCAGCTGTAGAAGATGTTTATTACTCCTTGTACATACAAGCAGGGGTGCTGTGTGGTCACTGTTTTCCTGAAATCATTAGTGAGCAAATCAGGCCAGTCTGGTTGGTCTTTATCTCTGTGGACTTGCACAGGTTTGGTGCTGCTGGTACGCACAAAAACATGGTAGCTGTGAAACAGTAATTTATGTCAGTAGATCCTCATCTATTCCTGTATGTTCTTGATCATCCTTTAAAGTTGTCTCCTGTTTCTGGCACCCGTCAGTAACAGAGGTGCATGACAATTGGAACAGGCCCCTTTGCTCTCTATGAGTGTGGAAGTTTTGAGGGGTTTGGCAGTGATGTGTGTTTGGGGATGCTATTTGTTTTCGCAGGAAAGTACAGCCCTTTTTTTAAGTAGAGCTGTTTCTTTTGTTACTCTTCCAGATCTCAGCTGTGTGCTCTTTTTAGCTGTTTAAACACTAGAGTGAAGGGGGTTGAACAGGACTTCTGATGTTCAGAGGACGGAGTAACTTAGGACTGAGTGAGGTCATTAATTGTTTGCCTTTCTGTTTTAGAGCTTATCTCACTGTGAATTGATCACCGATGATGGGATTCTTCATCTGAGCAACAGTACGTGTGGTCATGAGAGGCTGCAGGTGCTGGAGCTTGATAACTGTCTTCTCATCACTGATGTGACTCTGGAACACCTGGAGAACTGCCACAACTTGGAGAGAATTGAGCTGTATGACTGCCAGCAAGTCACGCGAGCTGGAATCAAACGCATCAGAGTACGTGTTTGCCGACTTGTTCCGGTGGGAGTACTGCTTGAGATGGTATGGATCCTGCAGAATGTCCCAGGCAAGGGGAGGATGGAAAAACAGCCTGAATATTGCTCTTTTAGGTTTCCCCACCCCTAGGGACTAAATGTAGCTTTTCTGTCAGCAGTAATAATTGCCTAAGACTGTTTATAATTCATGACGCTTTTGCAGTTGGAATGGGTGCTTCTGCTTTCTGTATTTTTTCAACTGCAGGCTTCTATGTTTTTAGTGTTTCTATGTTTGTGTAGTGATATTCCTTAACTCTCCTAAAATACAGGCTAATAGACCCAACAGTAGAACACCTGCATGGACATTTTGGTTAATGGGTTGTAGGGCTGTTAGACCCTGGAATCCAGCCACAAATTCTTTTCCTTCTCTTTACCTCCCCCATTAAGACAGGGACTGCCCACCTTGGGGGCCAGTGTGTTTAACCTTCCATGTAAACTCATCTGCAGCTTTTTATCCTAAATTTATGTCCAAACACTGGAAAAGCTCATCCCTGATAGTGACTGAGACCAGATGCCCAGTTCTATTCCATGCTTTCTAGGGTGAAGGAAGCAGGGACTATGACAGACAAGACCATGGGAAAGTTTTAATTCTGTAGCCACGGGTCCATCTGGCCCCTGCAGCAGAGCACGTGCCTCTTGATGGAAGCCTCACTGTTTTTTTGTTGGGAGATAAGTGGGAACCCTGAGCAGGAGAGAGTGCAAATGTTAGCATGCTTAGCTGGGTGGGACACAAGAGTTTCACGTCAGGAGAAGACAGCTTGGATAGTATCAAGCAGCTAGTGCTTTCTTTTCAGCTAACCAACCTCCACAGGCCCTCCCTCTTGCTAGCAGTAGCTGAGGTGTACTGCTGCTCCAGTTAGGTTTGTTTCTCTCCCATCATGACACAGACTTCTCACCTGCAGGCTCATCTACCTCACGTGAAGGTTCATGCTTACTTTGCTCCCGTCACGCCCCCTCCGTCGGTGGGAGGGAGCGGACAGCGCCTCTGCAGATGCTGTATTATTCTTTGACAGTAAGTGCAGCCACGGGGAGAAGTTTGTTGTTGCTGTTGAAGAGAAGAACGGGACTGCACGTCAGTGGAAGGAGGGGGCGGCTTCCTGACAGTCCTAACGGTGGTGTTTGGTCATCCAGTTTTGTGACAAGAAAAGCTTTTATTTTATTTCCAGGTAAAAATCGTAACGTGCAGCTGTGGATTAAGTTGGTGATGCTTTGGTTTGTATTAGTAGCACCTTCCTTCTGTTGGCATGAGAACTGAAGTACCGTGTAAAATGTGGGGGCATTTCAGCATAGCAGCTACTTGGGGAAAGTTCACTTAGCTTGGAAGTCAATTTGCATTTGTAAGTACTACTCCGTGTGAAGTTCTAACATGAGGTGGGGCTCAGGCCTCTCACACCGAGGAACTGAGCCCGCTGCTCTGTAATATACACGACAGAGTAAATCTCTGGTTATGGACAAATCAGCTTTAGCAGATGTTGACCAAAAAATGCAAGGCAATCAGGAGCTTTTACAGCAAAACAGCTTATACTGTTTCATGATTCAGCTTCATCTTTAATTACACAACAGGACGTAATAGGTAACATCAGAAGGTAAGATAGTACCTCAAGATCTCTATATAAATACTTCCCAAGTTTTTGAACTTGGTTCAGTTGAACTATGTATGAGTGTAAAGCCTGCCTGTCACCGAAGCACGTTCTATGCCCAGTGCCATCAGCCTTTAAAGGGGCAAGAAATCCAGGGTGGTGGAGCCTGTGCACTCTGCTGCCATCAGCTGCCACACTCCTACATGGTGCTGCTTTCTGTCACGCCATCCCTGCCTGTCCTCACCTCCTCACTTGGCGAGGAAAGGACACGGAGCAGCTCTACACAAGTGTATTGTTGATTCAGTTCTACAGCTGAGGAATGGAAACCAGGTTCAGTTACAGGAACAAGGATGGAGCAAGGAACTCAAGCTGTTTATCCTCGCCCCCTCTTAGGGACACAGCAAGCAGATGGGCAACTACATCTGTAGGTAAGAAGTGAACCCAACCAAACCTGTGGTTTTCATATGTAGAAAGCCAAGCTCTTCACATTTGGGTTATTTAAGAAGCTGTCAATTTCTGAGTGATAGTAACAATCAAATCTGTGTATTAACTCTTAAGGCCGTGCTTTCATCTTTAGTTTTTCAATGCTAGAGGGATAGAGAAATAATTTTTTTATATTAAGCAACTTAATTACCTGAGATAAACTCAACATTTCAGAAAGCTTTTTTGTGTAAGGTTGAGTGTGTGTGTGTGTATGTTTTAAGAGTTCAGGACCTGTGTGTTTACTGAGAAGTAACAGAAATACTGGCTTTAAAAAGCAGTTGGAGAAGCTACTATTGTTAAAGGACTTTCCCCAAAAAATTTTAAGCTAATTTTGCAAAAAAGAAGAAAAAACAAATGTGAAGATTGACAGACTTCTATGGACAACAGCAGCTGTGGTCGTGCTTCATGAGGGGGAGAGTAAATTAAGATCTCCCCTTGGAGGATAAATTACAGGTTACAGTGCAGGACATGGATTGCTTTACTACTGCAAAGTCAGTTGGGGTTTGTTTTGCATAGTAGTGGAGGAGTGTTGCTACAATCATATGTAGAGTTCCATTAAGATACTGCTGAAAATGGAGAGTTTTAAGCCGATTGTGTTCTCAGCTGTACCAGGAGAGTTGTCAGTACCAGTTTGTCAAGCGGTGTTGCCTTTTGGTGGCTCATTTTTTTTCTAAGAACATAATGAACCTTTTAAATCTTATTGCCTTCAAGATGTGTAAAAAAAAATGGAACCTACTCTGATATAGGACACGTAAATAAACAATCAGCTGATGTCAGATTTGAATCTGTTTCAGTTATTTCAAGTTTAACTAAGTTTGCCATTAGAAGGCAGGATCTGCAGGATAAATGAGAGTCCTGGGTTGCTTCCCCTGTTTACCCTTCCTTACCTGCTGTTACTGCCTGGGTAGGCCTTGCATTCCATCTGAATCTAAACAATGGAAATCTCTCTGGTGTGTATAAGGGGGGGGGAAGTAAACAAAAAGAAAACCACATTTACAAAATTATTGAAAAACATTTATTATACTTAAATTGAAATGTGTACATCTTATTAAAAAACAAAAGCAATTTGCTGGTGCCATAATTTAATTCCAATTTCAAGTGAGTTGGACAAACTACTGTACAACTTTCAATATTCTTTAAAATTAGATACTTGGATACTTTCCAATCAAGGATTTTTCCACTTTTATAAAACGTGAATTTTAATATGGTGTGAGCTGAATTGACACAAGTGTCAGTTCCAGAAAATACTAGGACCAAACAATACCCAAAGATGGATAACTTATAGGCAGAAATGTTTAAGTACATAAATTTTTACTTTCAGTGCAGAAAAAAATAAAAAGAGGAAAGAAACTTCAGCTTTGATGAATTCAAATTTTCAAAATGCTACAGCTTTAAGAAGCTTTTCTGCTAAGCACTTCAGCCAGTTATGAAAGAAGGAATGAAAAAAAATCAGTTGCTCTTTTTTTATGTGCTGTAGTAGTTGTTTACATTGAACACTGCAGCATAAAAAGCAAACAGTTCCCAAGCTTTTAAGCCAGAGATCAGGGTGGAACTTGTCAAAGGCACAAAATGACAGCTACGAAACTGTCACTTACACCTTTTGCAATAGTCCCTTCTAAGTACCTAACCAGTTGAAACTTAATGTTAACATAGGAAATGCTGTGCCATGTCTTTACAAGAAATATCCAAAATATTGAAAAAGCACATTGCCTGTTTCAAAGAAAAAGCAAGTATTTGGTCATATGGAAGAGGCACTGTAACAGCTGTACAGCACAGAGCAGAGGGTGAAGAAAGGGCAACAGGAAAGGTAAGAGACTTGTCCGTAACAGTGACTACAGCCAGGCATTTACCTGTTGGGAAGGAGACTTACATGGTGTATAGTTAGTGTTTCTTAAGCGATTTGATGTTGCTGAAAGCTGACAGCCCTGTGGTGCCAGTGGGTCATCTTCCCTCAGCAGCATGATTCCACCACGCCATCGAAATCCACCTCTCACTGCTAGTATTTTTAAACCCACCATTTTACAAGCAAAGAGTTAAACTGCAGCAGTGCTCCGCAGAGAACCTAGGAAACTAAACATAAAGGATGCATAGGCAATTCTTTTCCATTAAATTTGTTAAAGCAAAACACAATGACTTGGTACCCGACAGGATTTATATTAATCCCTCCAATAAGGTACTACTGATAATGCAGTTTGCTGCATGCATATATTGCATCTGTCTGGGGCTTCTTAAAAGCCCAGTTCTGGCATTTACACTTCTTAGATACACTCCTGTACACAATTTACACGGGAAGCTGTTTTGACAGCTTTACTCTCAAAGACCCGACAACCTGATCACGATCAGCTTGACTACTCCTCTCCACACAGATTAGTATGTGCTCTGCTAACATCAAAAAATAAAACCAGCATAAGGTACAAGCAAGTAATAGACAAAACTGGCACAGAAAGGTAAATGCCCCAAAATAAGTTTACATTCATCTCCAACTGGATACAGAGAATAGAAAAGCAGCAGCGCTTTACTTCTAGAAACTGTATCTACTGGCCATAATTTGCCTTATTTCAGGAAAGGGCAAGCACCTTTGCTTACATTGTCTTCCATGCCTGTACGTCAGCTGTCATGGCATTATACCTCTCATGAGGACACTTAGCTATGGCAGTGATAAGAAAGTTCACCTATCAAACAGCTCGTTAGAAAGGTCATTGTGTGTTTTCAATATGAAACATCTTATACGGTGAAGTTAGATCCTAAGGTTTTGGATGATCTTCATAATCTTTAGGCAGGACTTCATTCTGCGCTGGAGTATCAGTCTAGGGGTTGTGTGACATCACTTCAGAATTATATGGAAACCTTCACCATTTTCAGCTGAAAAGGAAAAACAAGTGTCAGCCTCCATAAACAGAACCATAAATCTACCAGCCAGTGCACCGAAACATCAGAGTATAGACTCAGTTTGCACTATGCAGAAGTGGTCCATTACTACTATGAAATATTAAAACATGCAAAATATCACTAACCTGCTGTTCAGACAAAACACGTGAGGAATAACTAACTTTTAAAAATCTCTCTGGTTTGCAGTTATTTCTGAACTCTTCCTACTACACATGAAACCCACCGATTTTGACAGTTAGTGCAACAGAGCAAAGTTAACTTCTGCAAGACCAATGTAACTCTTTAGTGTATGTTTTTCATCTTTTATTTTGCAATGCTCAGCCTTCAACTGGAAAGCCAAATGGAAATTCTAAAAAAAACACCCCTGTGGATTTCATGCTTTGAAGCTGGCAGCACCTCCAAAAGGCTTAAAACAACTGACAAACAAGTCTCTAATGATTACCAACCACGTGAACAGATTTATACTACACAGAACAATTAGTTTCGAGTTAGGATGCTGAGTAGTCTGCAGGGAGACCTGACAGCAGCCTTCCACATCCTGTAGGGGCCTGCAAGGAAGCTGGGGAGGAACTTTTTTGTCATGACATGTGGCCATAGGACATGGGTTAATGGTTTTAAACTGGCAGAGGATACATTTAGGTCAGATGTTAGGAGGAAATTCTTTAGTGTGAGGGTGGTGAGACACTGGCATAGGTGGCCCAGGGAAGTTATGGAAGCCCCCTCCCTGGAAGTGTTCAAGGGCAGGTTGGATAGAGCTCTGAGCAACCTGGTCTAGTGGGAGGTGTCCCTGCCCATGGCAGAGGGGTTGTAACTAGATGATCTTCTAGATCCCTTCCAACCCAAACCATTCTGTGATTCTAGGATTCTATGGTAAAGAGAAGCAGATTTTAACATTACAGCTCATCTACAGCAAAGGCAAAAAATAACCTGTCAGAAATGACACTGTACCTTTTATTGTGGTGAATAAGAAACAACTCTCATCTTGGAAGTTTTGAACCATCTACAAACCCAAACAAAACAGACATTTTTAAACCCTCCTGAGTATGGCCAATGCAAAAAATAAATACATCAGATCTTTAGCACAGCCTTTTATAAGCAATTGCGTGTTACTGGTTTTATTCAACAAGTGAGGAGCATATACCACACTAAATTAAAATAAATTCCTGTCAAAATACTGGTTGTTAATCATGTGACAAGTAGTTGGGAGCCTATTATTCTTGGCTGTGTTTTTGGAACTTGAAATTTGTGTTGCAGGTGCTTGAATAAGCCAAGTTCAATGGTATTTAAAGTCTTGGGCACATTCAAAATAAATACATACTAAGTAATCACTGCAGCATATCAGAACTATATAGATTAGTTGAGTTTATTCAGGTAGAGTGACATTTAAAGGATCCTTCTGCTCATTTTAATGTAAAGGAATAAATGTCAGAAAATACTAGGCTGCATTATCAAACAAAATAAATAGTAAAAAAGAAGTAAGCATACCAAAATCCTCCCCTCTATTTAATTAATAAATAAAATTTCCATTACCTGATCACTAACAAGGATGTGGATACCTGTGGGACCCTGTCTGTAAACCTGGTTGATCTGATGCAACGGAATATTAAATGCCAAAGCAAGCTTGCGTGTGACTTCAGAGGCTGCCATTTCTTCTAAGTAGATTGCATGATAAACTACAAGGGGAAAAAAATGTATTTAAATTAGCATGGTACTAATTGGTAACAAGTAACTACATGGAAAAAAAATCTGGAATTGTTTACAACCTGGCTTAAAAAAAATTCAAAAGCTAGAAACCTTTGCTGTACTCTCACCCAATTCCCACTAAGCCATGTGTCTCCCAAGGTGAAGCAAGCACAGCTCTCTGGCACGGGGGAGGCTCTTGGCTCTGACCCTGACAGCAACCTCCACGTATTTTCCTGTATCCCATGCAAAAGGCACAGTCATGTCAAACAGACTTAAATGGAGCTTAATGATGACTTTGAAGGACTTTTGGACCATCTCAAAAGAAGCAGGTAATACACCTGACATACTACTACACTGTTCCTTTAAATAGGGATGTATTTTCTTTTTTTCTTTAAAGAGAGCTGTTGTCAACTGTCCAAATAAATTTCCTACAGTTGATCTCCGAGCTGAAGGGTGGGGGAGGAAATACAGCATTGCAAACAGAACAGTAAGACAAAATAGCTGTTCAGTTGGATGCTGTATTGACAGCTCTAAAGCTTTATTTAATAGTGCTAGGAGCCCTTGGAAGCTCCATGTTTGCACATTCTTCTGTCCCAAACGAAAGACTGAAGATATCCAGAGCGAAAATAAGTATCTGACAGAGCCAGTATCCTTTTTACACTTCCTCCTCCACCTCAACTCTTCCATGGAAAATACACAGCTACTATTACAGCAGCAGCCTATGCAGATTTCAGTTGGCTGGGGAGAGAGGTCTCTTCACTCAAAGCCAAGAGCAAGAAAAGAGTGATTTCAAATAGCTCCATTCTCTTAATTGTAAGATTAACACAAATTTACAATTAAACACTAAGTTCCCATCTGTGCTGAAACAACAGGTAGCTCTCAGGAAAATAATACTAGTCATGAGCCCCTACACTGCATGGCTGGTTTTCCTTGTCCTAGCTCTACCAGTTCTAGTGCAGTTGCACAGACAGTGACAGCAAAACATAAATGAAAATGAAAAAGTATAAAGTGTTTTATTATCATGTAGCTTTTACATGCATCTACATTCATCTGGTCAATACCTCGGCTGTAACAACATGGCACAGCTAATTTGAGAGCTCCTTAATTAATTACCACACAACTACAATTAGTTTTATCGATTAAGGTTTTAAGGTTCTGTTCGTCCCGCACAGTGTCAAAGCACCAGTGTTCTGAATGCTACTGCCCGTGGTTTCTCTGCACACCAGAAAGAGAAATTCAGCCTCTTCACTATTATGTCTCCCTTCCCATCTGTCTTGTTTTAGACTTCTGAAGACACACAACGTGCTGAGAGACCCCCCCACGCCCCCCATACCGTATATTGCACCATTGCTGCTATCGCCATTGCCGGCATCTTGTCCTTCCAGCTGGATGCTCTGTAACGGCTCCTGGCAGACGTAGATTGTTAAACGGGGCCTAACAGACCTGCAATTCAAACACATCACATGCCAGAGAAAAGGTTATTTGCCCTGGAAATCTGACATGTCACAAATGTACACTTGTTGCCCTAACAGTATACTAGAAACGTTCTCCTTCTCTGACGAAAACAACAACAAAACCTGGTAAGTGGTCTGTCAGATTCTACTGCGTTTTGACAACATTTCAGTCAATTCCAAGCTCACCAAGACACTGGTGTTTGGAATCCCGGAACACAACTACTGAGGAACAACTCCAATCCTTACAAAGGTCAATGGCACAAATACCCATTTCTGTCAGAATCAGACACAGCGGCTGGGATGCTGTCAGAGGTAGCACGGGACACCTGTGACCTCAGAGGGCCTCAGGTTGTTCTGAGCTCCCCTAAATGAGAAGTTTCGCGTCTTGGCAACAAATTCCTCTGTTTCCAAGGAATCAGCAGTGCCCAACTGCATTGATCCCAACCTTCCAGCCCACCTTTGCACTCCTCACTGCCTGCATCTCCTCTGGGGTCTGTCCTGAAGGCAAATGCAGGAAACTCTTTTTAAACATGCTGCTGCTGGTTCCTAAGACAGGTCTCAAAGGCTCTGAGTGCTGACAGTGACTTCCCAAATCTCCCCACTCCAAAGACAGGGGAATCTAGTAAATGACAGAACAAAACCCACTCAGCTTCACACTCAACACATTACCTGGATTTCAGTGCATTATATAGCCGAATTCCATCGGCTGGACCACAGATTTGTACCAGATCTTCTCTTGTCAGCTTTAATAAATCAGCACCTGGAGAAACATGAGGATTTTACAAAGATTATTTTAGAACATCTATGCTTATTTAAAAATAAATTGTATGTTCATTTAAACCAAGAATAACAAACACCATGGAATCCTGCAAACTCAGAATCACAGAATGGTAGGGGTTGGAAGGGACCTCTGGAGATCATCGAGTCCAACCCCCTGGCCAGAGCAGGACCACCACAGAATCTAGGGTAGGTCACTCAGAAATGCATCCAGATGGGTCTTGTGTATCTCCAGAGAAGGAGACTCCACAACCTCTCTGGATAGCCTGTTCCAGTGCTCCATAACCCTTACGGTAAACAAGTTTTTCCTCATGTTGAGGTGGAACTTTCTATGCTCTAGCTTGCATCCATTGCCCCTTGTCCTGTCACAGGGCATGACTGAAAAGAGACTGACCCTTCCTTCTTGACACCCACCCTTCAGATATTTATATACATTAATAAGATCCCCTCTCAGTCTTCTCTTCTCTAGACTAAACAGCCCCAGGACATTCAGCCTTTCCTTGTGAGACAGGTGTTGCAGTCCCCTAACCACCCTTGTAGCCCTCCGTTGGACTTCTCAAGTAAATCCCTGTCTCTCTTGAACTAGAGAGCCCAAACAAGCAGGTAAAATTGAGAAGAGGCATTAGCTAGCACTAGGAAAAAAAAAAAAACATTTTCCAAAGGCGGTCAGTTCCACTTGATGATGTTCACATCTTTGAAAAAGAACAGTCTGCAAGACAAACCATTTCGTAGTCTGATGACTGCCCTATATCCAGACAATGGCTTAAAGGACTCAGAGTATCTACTGACACCCAGGCAAGTGTATTGTAAACACAAGCAGAACAGGGAGCAAAGATATTTGATGGTTTCTCACTCAGTGAATCATCCCAGGCATTTAAATCATCATATCCTCTTTACACTTACTACAATGCCTTCATTTATAGAAGATATTGCTAAAGGCTGGCACCACTAAATCAGTGTGGTCAAATCAGTACATCAGCAGCCTCTGGGCTGAATCCAGGTTGTGGGATACTTCCATCCAAAAGCAGTTGTTTGGGTTTTTGTTTTGGTTTTGGTTTGCTGCTGTTTCGTTCTTGTTTTCTGTTTTACTGGTTTGTTTTTAATGATCCTGGGAATAAGTGAGCTGTGAAAGCAACTGCTTCCCTGAACATTTACTTCAGAAAATGAAGCTTCAATAAAAGACACTAAGCACATCTAAACAAAGAATGGAAGGAGGTGTTTTTCTTTGAAGCAGCATGAATGTCAACAAGGAAAACAACAGTCTGAAAAATAAGTCACTGTAACAGATGAGTGGAAGGACAGGGAGAAAAAAAAGGATTGTCTTTATTCAAGCAAATATTCCACACAAGGTCTAGGAATGCATGAGTAAAAACCAGCGAAAATAATGTCATCATACCCCTGAAGTACTATAATAATAAACCCACCACACCTGAAGTAGTATAGTAATAAGCTAGACTACACTTCTTGCTTCAAAGAAAACCTAGCAGCCAGCTAGTATCTGACTTCTGTAAACACACAGATTATAACAGAAAAGAAGAATGGCTTTAAGAGTTTTCCAAGGGTCTGTGTCAGAAATTTGGTGCTAAAGCTTTCTAAGAAAGCCTAGCAACCACAATTCAGCAGCAGCAGCAGAATACATGGTCAATTTCCAACACTGCAAGGGGTAACTATGAAATACTGTGCTTATCTGTTAGGTCCATGGTATTTAAAACAAGATCATCATGTCACTGATGAACAAAGGATCCTTAATGTGCCAGTCTTGAGCTGATAGATGTTGTTGGTTCCAGCTTATGGCAGTACTGCCCACTCACCTGGAGGAAAAGGTTGCTTTGCTAGAAGGTGTGCTCAGCCATACTGAGGAGGGAAACTCAGGACAGCACCTATTTATTGCTGAGATAGCTAGAAGTGCCATGTTGTTCTTACACATTATGTATGTTAATTTGTTTTTTTTTTCCTCTAAAAATAAGCCGTAGTTTTTCCAGAGACTTCACTACTATCTCAAGGTCAGGTCAATTTTTGTTTGGAGCAGTCATACTGCCTATGTACAGGAAAACATCAGGGACCCCTGGGCTCTCAGAATTCTAGTTATTTTTATTATATTACTATTACTATTAGCAGCAGTTTACACAATTTTAGTTATTGCTGCCCGTATTGATATCACCAGAACTACAGATAAATAACTCTTACCAACAGCATGTTTCCATACTGTTTGCTGAGGAAGTTACTGCAAAATCCTGGCTTAGCAAGATTGCAGAACTTCCTTTCTCAGAGCTGGAGGACATCTTCACAGCTTGTGCAGAAAGGCTAAAAGTGAGCTTAATGTCAGAACCTGTATATCCTTGGAGAAAACAGTATGAATTTTAGGTAGAATCACAGAATCATCCAGGTTGGAAAAGACCTTCAAGATCATCAAGTCCAACTGTCCACCCTACAGCCCCTAATCACTAAACTATCTCCCAAAACACGACATCCACCCATTTTTTCAACACCTAGAAAACATTAGGCAGAAAACATTAGGGAGCTAATGAAATTAATTAGCTACAGAAAAGACAAAACTTCCCAAGTCTTATGGGTTTTCAACAATGTCACTTTAGACAATCTATACTTTCCATCTTGACCAAACATGGTCTTGCCCCAGGATGATGCCTGGTACAAAGGGAATTCTGGCAGAAGCATGAGCAGAGACAGAGAGCAGGAGTTATCCATCAGATTCTCCCCACTTTGTGTCACCAGAGAAAAACCTAGAAGGGAATTTTATTCACAGTGTGTCCTGTGTCATCCCACTCTTTGCATAATTACATGGAGGATTAAAGAAACAAACAGCAAAACATGTTGCCATTTCTTGCTTCTGTATGTATAGTGGACACTACCCTGACACATATTTAAGGAGCAATCATCAGACTTTCTCCTGAAATTAAAATATAAAGAAATACATGATGCTCAGGGACATGGTTTAGTGGTGGATTCTAGGTTACTCGTTGGACTTAACGAACTTAAAGGTCTTTTCTAATCACAATGATTCTATGAAAAAAAAACCTAACAGGCAAATACATGTAGGTAAAAGTATTCTCCTGTTGCATGGTATTAAAACAGAATTCAATACAAAAAAGAATTTGCCATTTCTGTGAGTATTCAGTGTCAGAGTTTGGAAAGATGAAAGCTTCATAAACTACAACTAAATCTAACTCCTAAGAAAAGCTCTACCATGGGGCAGATGTTAGCAATTTCTTGCAGTTCCTTTGAGCTCACTGCATACTGCCTGCCATGAGGATGCAGCACACCAAAATAGACGGCTGGCTGGTCTGACTCACTAAATTCATTAATGTTTCTCAAAGGACTAATCAAGGACAAAATGATTTTGTGAACTACCATCAGGGAAGAAAACAATCTAGCTTCACTTTTGGGGTTTAGGGTGGATTTGTGCAAAACACAACTACAAAAAATGCCTTCCAAGACAAACTGAACACAAGTAAGCAAATTAGTGGATTACAATAAATATCAGTGCCCTGTTGTTTTTAGAGAACTATTTTCCCCACAAAATCTTGTTCACTAACACAAAGAAAGACTCTAAGTACAAAAGCAAACTATACGTACCTGAGAAATTCGAAAAAAGCCTTGTATAGGTAGAAAACCTATGCTTGAGCAACCATTGCTGAGTTTCCTGGATTGTGGCTGAAGGATGAAGCTGCTTTAAGAAACAAGACAGGACATGTTAATTTGGGTATTGAAAAAAAATCCAAAACCTTTAAAAAAAACTCCTTTGGTTAAACATTTCCCCAGTATCTATTCATAACAACGTATGTATAAATCAAATATTACAATACAAATATAGCCACGATCAATACCAGAAAGGAAACACTCACATCTCCAGATCCTTGAGAGGTTCCATCTCCTTGATGATTTGGGGAAGAAGAATTGCTGTAGATTAAAATAAGTATTACTAGAATTTTATTAAGCAAAATATTCAAGCATGGCTGAAAAACAACTTGAAATTCCCAAAACAGTAAGTAGCACTGCTGAAAGACAAATTACATGCTGCATAGAGTGAAACTTAGGTTCAACTCAAGAAAATTATCATCATACTTGTACACACAAGTCAGCTGGTTCCTATTCTGTGTCTTCTCTATCAGCTGGAGAAGCATCTTTACCAACACTAATGGGAGGTTATATGGCCACTTACCTGTCTTAAGGGGTGACTGAAGAAGAGGTAGTAAAATATAAGGCAGACAAAAGAAAAGTATGTAGACCAGACCATAGCACTAGAAATCATTTCTTGATCACTCAAGTTTAATTACAGTAGTTTAATTAATGCCTCGATACATCACAGTTTTACCAATATAATTTCTATTGAAAAGCTTGCAAAGATTATTGCTGAGTTTTCCTCTTGCAAATAGTATTAACTGTGTATGAGGGGAACAAAGACTGTTCTTACTGAAAAACCTAGTTTCCATAGACAAGGACTAAATGAGAACTATTAAAAGCTAAAGTATTCACTATGTGGCAAAGGACAAGAAAAGCTTCCCAAAATGTCATAGTGACAAAGAAAAATGTGGAAGCAGAGGTAATTATGTTACACGATCCGAGCATCAAAATTCTAAAATAAATATATAAGTCAAAACAGTCTCCTGTTCCCCAGTGGGACCAGAAAACAGGTCCTAGACTTAACTCAGAAAACACTTTTGAATAAGCTTGATTTTAAATTGTTACCTTTAATCACAATACAAAAAAGAAACCCACCTGTCTGGGACACTGTAGGTATTATGTTGAGCAGAGGTAAAAGTTGGAGCAGGAGTCGGACTGTTGTTCACAAATGTTGTAGGAGTATCAGGCCATGGTGAACACTGAAGATAAAGAATTAAAACTTGAGTTTCAAACTTCTCTCGACAATACTTTTGTTTTTTTTAACTCTGATGCAGAGTTTTTTCATTTAAAGCCAGTTTGTTTGGGTTTTTTTCAGAAAGAATTTTGATCTGTAATTCCAAATAAAGGTTCCCTCCATCCCACACATCACATGCAGATACCCCAGGTAAAAACCCTTTTTGTTTTATCTTGTTTCAAGAAGACTTCTATTTATATTGTCTTCTGTTAGCAAAGTGAAGGGATTAGAGCTGGAACTGGCAGAAGACCTGTACAGACTACTCCATCTAAACCAAACCAAACCCAAGCCAACTTCTTTCATCCTAAAAGGGATGAAGGGGCTGTTTAAACTACAGGTATCAAGATTTGTCAATAGGTGTTCAACAATAAGTAAAGCTATGAAGCCTGATTTCACCTTGTGGATAAGTTTAATATATCTGCCCTGACTAATTAAATACAAATGGAATTTTCAGTAGAGATGTTGTGATTTGAAAATCTTTATTAATTTACTGCAGAACTAAAATGATGCTTACATGTATTGCTTTCTATAAACTGCTTGGTAAACTGGATTTTTTAATACACAAATTTAAGTCATTGCAAGTGTATTATGAGCCAGCTGTTCAATTTAGTCAGTCTTTTTTGGATTTTTTTTAAATCATCATCATAAATGCTGGTCAAAATGAGACAGGCTTTTAGTGTTTTCAATACCATTGCAAATCCAGTATTTTAAAGAAAAATAAAAAACAAACAGATTTAGGTATGTTTAAAGATAAATGAACAGGATTAAAACAAGCAAGTTGCCCAAGACAAAGCAAGCTGAGACCCATGCCTGTTGAAGCAACAAAGATATCTGATATACGTATCATGCACCAGATAAATACCCCGGCAAGGAAATTTCCAGAGTTAAATCACAGCCTTCTGGGGGTGAGAGGGAAAAAGTATGACCTAATACTAATGGAAACATGTTTCAACAATTCACTCTGGGGGAAACAGTAAATGAGCACACCACCAGCTGCCATCTTCTGCAAAACAGTTAACAACACTTCCGTGCTGGACTCCGGTCTTCACTTAACAGAGTAAGGCTGGAAGTTCCCCAGCATGGCACGTACAATTTAAAAAAATAAATCTTGCGTGCCAATAGCTTAAAAATTAGGAAGCTCTTTATCTGTCTGAGATCTGATTCAAATCAGTATTTTTGCTGGCCACTGTGCACACACTGCCTTTGATTACATAGTCAAAGCCACCCCTCAGACTTCAAACAGTACCATCCACACAAAGCATGCTCTGCTGTGACCGCCTATAGTGTTACTCACTCTTCCTCCTAGGCTGTATATTCCCATCTGTCCTTTCTCTCCTCAAGCTCATTTTCATGTTCACCTCAAGAATGTTACATTACAACAGCTTGTAAAAATAGGCCTTCATTCCCTACTTATGGGGTCATAATTTTAAAATAAAAGGTCAACATAATAATGTTAACTTTGCTCTTCTGAAATACTTTGAAAGCGTTGATAAATTTTCTTTAATTTTCTGGCATTCTCTCTGTATATTTTACTCCTGGTTTGAGCCAGGACAAAGCCAATTTTCTTTCTACTGATTTTTTTTCTTCAGTGAACTCTCTTTTAAGCAGCACACTTTCTGAAAATAGCACCAAGTTTTCCAGCCAGTGGACTGATAAGGCTTGAATGTTTATAGTTACTGCGGAGAAACCAAGGAACCTTTGCTCTGCTTGTTGGATCTGCTGCTTTGGACACTAAAGGAGCAGAAGAGTCAGATCTAGAACCCTCCTGTAGGGAGGAGAGGACCAGACAGATGGCAAAATGGAGTATTCCATCCCATACACATAATAGTCCATATAAACTGAGAGAACACTAAGTCAAGCTCTCTCTTCTGTCCATGGCTGGCATGCAACACTGACTTGGTCTGTCCACCTCCTTTGATCCCTAGGCCTGTGCATTCCTGACCCCTGTGTCTCTATGCTCAGCTCCTGCCTGCCTTATCACCAGCTCTGGAAGCTACGCGGGACCTTTAACAGGACTGCCTGCAGCTCAGGGGCGTGCTGTGGGAGCTGACGGTGGTGGGGAGGGCAACAGGGTTTTTGTACACTCCTACAAGTATTTGTATATATTTGTACACATTTCATTAAAGCTGTCTAGTTTAGCTTTCAACCCAGAAGCCTCTCTCCTTATTCTGCCTCTCCTTTCCCTACCTGTGATAATCATTTATTGGTGCACTATATGGGTGGGGGGGTCAATTTTAATGCAAGATATTTATCTGGACACACATCAAGCTGTGCATCCTTAGCCACTCTTCCATTACAAGATTCTGTTCAACACATTTAAATTCAGGGGTAAGGAGGAATGCGCTGGTGTCAGAGAACAGCTTTTGAGCCATTCCCAAGGCATGTAGTGCAGTTAACATTTCCATCCTTCAAACCCAGCTGAAATGGTTCACAACAAAATTCTGAGTTTAAATGCAGGAAGCTGTGCTTTTGAAATGTTTAGAGAAAATCCCAACCCCAACAAGTAGTCTTTCTTTTCCTATAAAAAGAGTTTCCTACTTTGGCTCTTCTTCCAGCAAAAATGTAACCAACGAGCTCCTGAGATGGAATCAGTTAATTAAATAAAAAAAAAAAAAAAAGCAGTAGGAGTAGTGATAACACTACTACAACATCCCTACTGGCTCATTTCTACTTTCTTCTTTCTCAGAGGTTGTGGAGGGAAAAATGACTGAGTATCTGAGATACTTAATTCTGGAAGGTTCATGGAACTAAGAATAGCAAGAAAAAAAAAAAGGGGGCAACTGCATATATTCTTCAAGCATTTTCTAGCAATTAACCCAATCTGCTTATGCTTTTGGTATCACTCACATGCACCACTGTCCCACACTTCACAAACCCATCACCTTCAGAAACAGGACTAGACAAATTTGAATCCATTAACATTAAAAAGACTAAGCAGGGATGTGCTTTCTAACATCCCGCATGATGATTCTGGACACCACGGGGTGACGAGGGGAACAGGATCAATGCCAGTGAGAAGGCTTGGCTTCCCTGCTGCAGCCTTTCTTGAAACAGCATCTGTAGTTGTCACTGCCAGGGACAAGACTCTAGACTCATGGCCTGATCAATCAGGGTATTTCTTATATTCTTAAACCTAAAAGTGAGTTTACCAAAGGAAATTTAGCAAGCTAATGAAACTAATACTGAAGTTCCCAGTCATCGGAACATAAACTTAAAAGAAAATGTCATTCTTGCACAAGGAAGCAATTCTGTAAAAAGCCATCAAAGAATAAAAGACTGGCATTATAAATCTACTTGTAATAAGGCATTAATATATACTGGTATATTTTCAAAGAAGTTGTTTTTGATGTCTCAAGACTAAATGCCCTCCATTACTAGTACACTGATACAACACTAGAGATTCAACTCTACTACAGAAATTATGCCTTTACTTCCAAACTGATTCATTCTTGAAAAGGAGAAAATTATTTTGGTTTCAGATTTTTAGCATTCTTCTGTATGGGAAAGTAATTAAGTTGTAAAGTGTTGATCAATGGTTTTACATAATTACAAAGGAAGGTAGGAAATCTTTTTAAGCCTGACTTTTCAGATTCAGAATATGCAGCATTTAAATGCAAAATGAAAAATTACAAAAACTCATGCTATTCTAAGCCACTGCTTAATGTCATTCCCCTTTCTACTTGCAGTCAACCCATAGCTGTCCAAATTCACGCTTTACAAGAGAGTAAACCTGAACTTTGGCAAAGAACTCCATACTATGTTAAAATACCAAATTAACATGAAAACAAAATATTTGTTCCCCAAATTAGGTTTACTATATTTGGCCACACAACATCATCTTAAGAGACCAGGACAGCGATTTTCTTATACATGGGACAGAGCTCTTTCAAGGAACATGGAAAATGAAGTTGCTGTTGACAAGAGCAAAAAAACTTTTGCTCATATAGGCTTAACTATTCTGAATGCAGAAGAAATTATTCCCAAAATGTAGCAAACATATCCTGTATGCTACCAATACTGCTACAGCGAAGTACAGACAGATGTAAGGAGAAACAAATTGAATAAACACTATATGCTTACGATAGTAAAGTTGTTTTACTACAGCTCCACTTTCTGACTCCCACAGCCTTTAGGAAGATTTAATATTCTAAATTTAAGTCACTTACAGAGAATATTTAAGTATTCCAAGAGACTGTTCAAGTTAAAACAGGTTAGATAACTTTCAGGTATCATTTGTCTTCAGTTTGTCCTAGTCTGGACCAGGGATTTGTCATTTATTTTAAAAATACTTTTTTCTATTATTCTTCCTACGAGTAGTAATAATTCAATGAAGGACTTATAACAATACAAAGAGAAGACAGCATGGGGAAAAGTAGAAATCCCTCCAAGGACCAGCTTCAAAAGATGGTTCAGACATGCTTTATAAATGGAAATTATAAAATCCTGTTTTCTCCTGTCTATACCTCCTGCCCCCAGGGCCTGGGAGGGAACAGATAAAAAGTCTCCATCACCAAAGACTGCTAAAGGTGCATCTTAAAAGAAAGACCAACCACCAAGAAAAGGAGAGGGCAAATTTAGACAGCTCAGTGCTTACAGCAGTTTCAGAGGAGAGAGTCCCCCAAAGAATACACCTTTCTTAATACTGCTTGTTCACTCCCACCCAGTTCCACAGTTTGCAAACAACAAGAGGCATACACTGAAGTATTTTATAAGCTAAACCTTATGCATCGCTTCTACAAATCATAAATACAAACTAAATAATGTCTGAGGGACAAGAGTCAGTCATTGTCTAAGTAAGCACTGCTGGGAAAGAGCTGTCAGGACAATATGCCTGTTCAAGGAACAGTCAAATAACTGGTCTTCCACAGTCACATTATTGACATTTAAACTTGCCAACTGGAAGACACAGGATTGTTTCTCATCTGAAAAATGTGAGGTCTCAATGATATTCACTGTAAGAAAATGTATTTAAGGAATCTAAAATGCTATCCTTTGACAGGATATAGGCTAGGTTCATTCTGGGGGGCACACCCAGGGTTAGAATACAGGTGTCATGAAGACATGTTGACTCTTTTGCACTGCATCAAACCTGCTTGGAGCATGATATGTGGATGGCTAAAGGAAAAATCAGTAACTAACGATCCACCATCTGCAATGCCACATGGCATTTTAAAAATACTGATTGATGTACATGGAAACTTATATTGACTGTAAGGACAAATATGGAACAAAACACTAAATTTTACTGTTCTTACTTCCACTACTTATACACATGGAGGAAAGCAGAAAGCTACTTCATTTAAAGTCACATAAATGGAAAGCTCTTGACTTTCAAAAGTTACACAGTCCCTCTGCAACAATTCAAGTGTTAGATTTAGGAAGGATTCCTTTGCTGAAAGCCAACATGGTGTAATTGGTATACGTAAAAGTGAATAAAATTAAGACACAGCAATCAAAATATTTTTACTTTAAATAATGGAAGTTTCTCCTATATCTAACACTGCACAAGGTATCTTGCACAATGAAAAGGTAAGCAGAAGTCCCTTACACTGCCTCGCTTTGCCAGAGAATCACCGTAGTCTGCTGGCAAAGTCCGCTTGCTGGACTTTTTCTGCTCATGTTCAACTGCATCTTCAATTATAGGCTCAAGCCTCATCTGGACAAACACCAAAGATTTGGATCAATTTCTTTTCATTATACAGTGAGGAAAGATCTAAAGGCCTTTTAAAAACTTCTGAAATCTTAACAAAACTGCACAGAACTCAATGATGTTTAAATAAAAAGAAAATGCAAAAACCTACTGAGGCTCTGGCCTTAAATTCTGTCACATCCAAAAGATACACTTTGAAGCTCAAATTTGGCAGGTAATTAAATTCTAGATTCCCCCCCTTTTCAGCTGCAAGGGTTTTAGATCTGTACCAAAAGACTTGCTCTAGGGTTCAGTACAGTCAGTCAAATAATGGTCAATCATAGTGTGTTTTTACTATAAGCATCCACCAAGTATCTGAATGAAAGTTTACTGAACAAAATCTTACAATGTAATGTTGCTGTTCACTGGACAAGTTTGTCAAATAAAAAGCTTATCTTTGTGTAGAACTAATTCTTCCCCAACCCTTCCAAGACTGCAGCTATGTATCTGTGTATTTTCTCCTCAGTAAATGGATGCAATTCTATTTTGTTACCTCTGTAAGAACTGTGGTGTCATATGAAGGCTGATACTTTTCTTTTTCATGTGCAGTTCGCTTTTCCATCTTTTCTCTGTCTGTTTTCTGTTTCCTGTCTGCTCCTTTTGGCTAAAAATGAACAGTAAGATGAGCAAGAAAGCAGGTGGAAAAAAGTTTTTATAGTTGAAATCTGATCTCAGAAGTCCAGCAATAATATAAAGATGTCCCCCATCTTTATGAGAGCTTCTGAGAGACTTATTAAGGATCTGTTTTCTGTTGTTACCTTAAAAACTTTGATTTGACAACTGGCTGAATGCAGATGATCTGTATACTCTCCATTTTCAGTCTGTTTAAAAGTGTCAACCTGAATCCTAAAAGGAACTCCTTTCTCTCCTCCATGTTTACGAGGGGTAAATTCAGTGCTGATACAATGTACCTGAAAAAAAACCAAACAAAACAACCATCAAAAAAAAGGACCCTCAGAAGTATTTTAGACATGAATGTGTCACCAACATCATACAAATTTTCTAAGGACAAGTAACAAATTACCCAGTCTATCTGATGACCAAGCTGCATAACTGACATTTTCTACCTTTTCATGCCCTCATGCAAACGAAGCCAAAAACATTATACTTGAGCTGATGGGTAAGTGGGGAAACAAGCAAGTGTGTCACCAAAATCTTTCCAAAAAGTAGAAGTCATTATAGATTCTTACTAAATGAGAACTTGCTGGATTAAATATATATATATATATATATATACATATGTGGATGACAACTTGTGGAAGGCCCCTCCCTGGAGGTGTTCAAGGCCAGGTTGGATGAGGCTTGTGCAGCCTGGTCTAGTGGGGGGCTGTCCCTGCTCATAGCAGGGAAGTTGGAACCTGATGATCTTTAAGGTCCCTTCCAACCTTAACCATTCTATGATTCTATGAATACAGCAAAAACTTTTTAGAATAAACTTCAGAATTACTTGTAATAAGTATTACCAAAACTATAGAAAGGCACTGACTGGAAGAGTTCTTTTCATCTCACGTGAAACCAGCATATTTTCAAATATGCCCAGCTTCCTGTTTTATTTAACCACTATGAAATTGCCTCAAGTGCTACATCACCCAGAAGACTGGGCTTATGAGCTAAAAATAGGCATTAAAAGTATCTAAAGAGAAAACCAGTGTAACAGAAAGGGTTATGATAAATTCCACTGGACAGTGCTCCTAATTTTTTCACTTTCTTACAGAATTTTAAGAAAGCCAAGCACCGTGGACCTTGCACTCCCCATGATTACAATACTATCTTTTTAATTCCTACAGCCATCAACAACAGAGAACCACAGGCTGGAATTTGAAGCTTTAAGGGCAATCAGCATTGCTATGCTGTGTTCTGTAACCTTTAAAATAATTGAAATATACTTGCATAATAACAACCAGTTCCATTTTCATTCAACCTGTTACCACTTCTAAGGAAGTGCATCAACAAAAATATTCAATAATATTCACTCACACTTCTTCAAGGAAAGTACATGTTAGGACTTCCGTAATTCTTACTAGAAAAAATGTCTTCAGTTGCACCAGACTGAAAGTAATTTATTGACAATGTGGAATTTAACCTGTTTTGGAAGCCTCATTCAGAAATGCTGCTACCTCCAACTTTCTATCTTTTCTCCATAATGAAAACACATCCAAGACAAAAGTGAAAAATTACAATGCAAACTGAATATTCTACCTAAATAATTTCCACAGAAAGCATGTTCAATTGCCCCGACTATCAAATATATAAATAATAAAAATCCTACTACAAGGAAGCCTACTGACATAGTAAGAAACACCTTTGAAAATCTGATTAAAAATTCTCTTTGTAGCACCATAATCTTCATTTTTTTATCATCAAGCCAAGTGCCTGCTGAAGCTCAGTAACTAGAAGAGTGGGCCTCTCAACTTAAAAAAAACCAGTAGTGACTGTTACTTAGAGGGATATAAATTAATTTATGTATAAACATACATAAGTTTATGTATACATACATTAATTTATTCTGCAGCTTTCTGCAATAAGCTTTTCGAAAGCCATTTATTTAAATTGTTTTTAAAAGAATCTTTTGCAAACTCAAATCAAGTTGAAAAACCTAACTAGGAAACCTTATATACCTTATATATAACATTTGCTATGAACCTGTGGTTTTTACAAAGCTGGTATTTAATGGCTATCCCACAAATAAGAAACCAAGAAGCTTCACAGTGCAAACACGCTACTGTTTGTGAGCTGAAAGGCACCAAACACAAACATCCAGTCAAGTAAAGTTTCAAACCTGAATAAAAGCAGATGTACATTTTGTTGGATCCCACAAAAATTCAACTGCATTGAGCTGGCTTGGATTTGTCTTGATATCAATTACGCCAACAGACATTGGAATATCTACATTAAAATAAGTAGTAAATATTTTAAAATAATCATATTCCAAGAAAACACTAGAAGCAAATTTTAATATAAGGTTACCATCAGCAAACATAGGTAGGTGAACTTCAATGGCTTGACCATAAGCCCCTGAACAGTTTCTCAGGACTAATCTGAAGAAACTTAGTAGACTCAACATACCAAGTGCTCAGGGTTTGGAAGTGTTAGTTTAGCCGCCCACTCCCCCCCAGCTCCCCCAGCTTGTGAAACAAGTTATACAAAATCAAGAAACCACATTGGTGTTATTTCCACAGTCTACTGAAGGAAGATACTTTTGCCTGTGTTATCCTACTACCTGTAACATTTAGTAATCAAAAGTAGAAAGATTACAAAATGTGTAAGGGTGCAGAGTTGCTACCTTACTTCTGCAGCACTTAAGAGGTTTTAAAGGAATACAAAAGTAAGAACATTTATATTCAAGACTCACACTGACAAAGCAGCACACAGAAAACAGGTCTGTCTTTTTTCACCAGCCCTTGCATAAATGTGACTATCAGCAATTACATTTGGAAGTTGAATTTCATACAGTGGCAACAGATATAAACAACTGTACCTAAGTCCAGAAGCCTGTCCCCAGGGCGGTTCCACTTCCAACCTTCTAGCTGCTGGTGCTCTGTGTACTGCAACCTTCTGTCATGGAACACAACTCTTATAATACTCTAACAAAGAAAACAAGCATCTGATAAGCCACAAAGTTACTGTATGTTTGGAAACAGTCTGAAGATAAAGCACTAGAACATTCCGAAATAACCACAGTGCTGATAAACACACTTTTCCAGCAAAAAAAAATTGGCAACTACCACTATCCCAAAATATCCAGAATACAGAAATAGAACTGAGCAGCAAGAGATATTTGAAAATGTGGTACAAGTGCAAGAGAGAATTACATCTGATTGAATATTCTAAAGGTCACTATGAATGACACACAGTGAACTGAGCAACGCTGACAGCACAGATCAACACTGTACAGGCAACACAAACTTATTTTAGAAAACAAACACAAGACTTTATTTTTTTCCTAAAAGTGGAAAATGTAGTTGGACCATTTTTTTAACTGGGAATTTTTTAAAATGTTGTAGACAATTTTAAGAAATAAAATTCAGAGAAAAATCCCTTCCTAGTATTCACAAACTTACAATTCTCTGGTTTCAATCAATAGTAGAAAGTAATAAACAACTTCCAAATTATTCCAACTATTCTAGCTGAAATATTAACCTAAAAATAAAATACAATTAACTTTACTGAACTAAAAGCAATTAGTCAACAATACCTATTTTTGTGACCAGTTCTACAACTGTGCTCCTAGTCTTGTTAAACAAAGGTTTCTATTCAGCTGCATGAATGCATGCACAAAGCAATTTACTATACAAAGAGGGAAAAAATTGTGTACATTAAATGCTATTAAACAAGATGCAACCTTCTAAAATTTTTGGGTTTTTGCTATTAGTCTACAGTCTCACTTGTATTAATAGTGGCTACAACTGCTCAAAAACACCTCAAGGACTTTTAAATTAAGTGCCTCCTCCAGATACACTGCCTTTCCCTGGTTTTATTCCGAAGATAACAGCAAGCACAGTGGGCGCACATGCACACGCAAACATACCGCTCCTTTTTTGCTGCAAACGGGCAAACTTGGAACTTGGAAATCTCTGCAGCCACCTTCACCAACATGAAATGCCTTCTTTTTTGAAGTACTGAGATGCTAGTGTTAAGTGTCCAAAATGAAAAAAATGCATTGATGCGTGTAAGAGACTGAATGGTTGTTATGCCTCAACACCGTTCTGAAGCAAACCACAAGGCTTCCTTCCGTGTGCAGAATACAAAGCAAATGGCAAGGCTTGAGCACACTCTGTGTGCAGGCTTGCTGCTACAGCTTAACAGCAACTTATCTCACTAGTAAGCAAAACAAGACAAGATGTGCTGGGCCTGTAAGCCACAGTATCTGTCAGGTGTGCATCCTCTCAGGGAGCGTGCCCTCAAGACAAGAGGTAAAAGCTGGTTACAGTAAAGAAGGCTGGCAGAAGATGAAGGAAAGCCGTGAGAGTACACTCAGCAACCCTGCAGAGACCCCCTGGTGGCTCTGTGCATGTGTGCCTGAGGGAGGAGATAACGCAGGAGGAGATAACGCAGATCGGTTCCAGGTATCGTCACGTTTTTCAGAGAAGAGGCAGATACATCAATCATAAAAGGAGCTACAGCCCAACAGCACATCGGAGATCTTCCCCACCGACCAACTGAAATCTGCGAACCTTCGGGATGCCGCTGGATCCGCAGTGGTGACTATCCTGTCTCTTGCAACTACCCATATTTCTGCTACTTTCTTGACTTGTCTCCTCCTATCCTATCTGCACCTGAGGTTGTTGCAGTTTGGTGTGTATGTGACATTTGACCTCGTTTGTGTCTTAATTTTGCCATCAGGATCATCTCAAATCTCCCTCGACCCCGTAACAGCTCAAAACAACGTGGCATGACACCACCTTGCTATGATAAAATTTACTTTTTTAGACTTTTACACTGCTTTGTCCTATTTTACCTACCAGGGGGCTCATGACCAATACATGAACCAGTAAAGTTACAGCAGACATTCCCCAATGCTGTAAGGAAATGGTACCTAAATGGGCAAAATAGTCTTGCTTATTACAGCAAGTCAACCTGCCAGGTTGTAAAATGTTTAATTACAGAACTCATAAATCCTGGTTTTACACTTGTGCTTAACACTTCCTGAAAGTATTTCTCAAACATCCCACATACAAATAAGAACAAGACATAAGACCATAAAAGCCAGCCAAAGTTCACGATTTATATAGCCCCAAGTTGACTCAGCCTCCCACAGGCACATTGTTCTAGTGTACTTACCAGTACCCCTATCAAAATTATTTTAATTGAAGTTTTTTCCCTTCTTCTCCAACATATGAGTAAGATTATTTTTTTTAATTTAGTAAAACTACCAGATGCTTCTAAGAAAAGTTCACCTCTCCACCCCCCATCAGTACCATGAATAGGACATTTTTCAGTCTACCTCATTCTTATACTTCATATAATACCTCAGATCCACAGTACCTTCTGCTAACATTAAAGAATAAGGGGACCAATCTAGAATTAGGAACAGGAGTTCAGCTATTGAATGAACTGCCCAAGAAGCAACAAGGTTAGAGATCTCTTTACTACAGATATTTCTCCTCTGTGCCAATATTCTGCTCTTGCAAATACCATAGGTTGGTCTTCATAAGACCTATTAAGAAACATGCTCTTAATACCTTCACTTCTTTCTAAAATGATCCTCTAGTTTTCTTCCACATCTCCTGATCACTTGAAATGGAAAACAAAACGGCTCAGATGATGTCAGATACAAATCTATAGACAACTACCTTAAACTTTGCATAAAATAATTCCTCACTACACAGAACTCAATGCATTGAGTATTCATAGTCTTCATACTTTTTAGTATCACTGTTCAATAGTCATTCTGAACAGGTAACTAGTGACAGCAGAAGAAAAATCTTTATAATACACAGTCTCTAGATTGGATTTCTCTCACCTAACTTTAGATAACCTACATTTGAGATCACTGATACCACAGCTTCCTTTTAGTCAGGACAAAAAGACAGGCACATTTAGTGGAGATTAATCTCAACTTAAGAGATCAGACTACAGGTCTCATAAATGGTACACAAAGCAATTAGCTCACCTCTAGTTACCTAAAATCACATTAAATCAACTCATTAATAAATGAGAAAATACATGCATGCATGTATACCCTTTTAATTTGTAGTGTACCTGGCATGAAACAACAAAACCAGATATTATGTTCCACAGCACTGATTTTCTTTCTTGGTCAGATCAGCTGGTCCACCTTCCTCCGTGAATCAGGGTACAATAAAAGGTTAAAAACTACTCTTCATACGCCACTATCAGAGGTTTGTTAGTAATGCTGTCTAGAAAACTTCAGCTCACCTTCACCAGTTTTCCATTGATCTCTGGTATGTCTCCAGCTTTCCGATTATCTAGCATCCGTATTTCATAGGACTGACCTTTAAAGAGAAAAAAGTTCTTACCAGAAGAGTCAGAGCACAAAGCTGCTGTGTTTGATGCACTGGCATTAGCTTTTAGTTCCTACACAGTACACAAGAATCAGTACCTGAAACTTCTGTTTAAGAAAATTTTACAAGGTTCACTTCACTGCACAGGAATCAATAGAACAAAATGAAACTTTTTGGTCCCTTTATATATATGTATATATATATGTATATATATAAATACTTCCTATTCTACGTATTCTATGTATACTTTCTAAAGTTAAGTATTTCATTTTACATTATTGTCTATTTTTTTGTTCTGAAGGAAAACTTTTCATAGCTGAATTTCTTTATTTTTGAAACTGCTGAAAGGCAACATACTAAGTACCACAGACTAGTGTTCCAAAACCAATTCTTGCAAAGGGTCTCTATACTTTTAATGCAACATACAAACTATTCTCCCATGTTTAGTTTTGCCCATGTACCTGTTGCCTCTCTAAGATTTGTAGGCTCTGTATAATTTCTAAAATAGGGCTTTAAGAGCTTGTTACTAGCTATTTCAAGCAGATATGAATGAACCTAACTTTCTAGTTAATTAGATTAACTGTTTTGCTTCAAAGTGAGAAGTAATTTATTTGAACTATAGAGATTTTTATTTTTTTTCTTTCAAGGTGAGCAACACATTTATTTGCAAAATTGTTTTGTTTTTTTCTTTTTATAATACAGGACAAAATCAATTACGACATTCACAAAGATCAAGTGCAGTCAATTCATTACCTTCTACATTACCCTCCAAACTACCTTTATGCTCTAGTGTTTGCTACATTTAAAAGACACTTACTGGCCTGTCCTACATGAAAAAGGTTCAGCTTTCATACACCTGTGAATAAGCAGACGATTTCTTTAACTCCTTTCACTGCTCCACAGACTGACATAACCACCACTGTTTGGCATCTTTTTGCTGTAACACAATTAGCACGTTCATGTATATACACATGTACGGGCTTTCTTTACCCCAGCAGCATTTGATCATGGATGACATAAATCTATATATAAATGAAATGTAAAGCAACAGATCATTTCTCCTCCTGTATTTAAAAAGAGGGAATTTCTTGACCTCTTAATGCAATTTGTTCAGTTACCAGTGTTATTTTGCTCACATGGAGAGGTAAGACATGAACAGTCAATCTGCATTTATAGGCAGCATGAGGTTATTTTTTTTTTAGATCTAGCACTATTAAACTTTGGCAAATATTTCTCTCTTTCACTGTTATTTTGAAGGTGCTTGCTCAACAACTGTTGCTTGCCTATAACAGGTATAAAATCATTTTAAGACTAAAGATATGAATAAAATTAAAATCAGGGAATGCGAGGCTCAAAATACCCAAAGACAGCAGGAGAAGCTTTCAAAACAAAGGGACAAGTAAGTTTCATTCTGGACTTCTGGACATGTTGCTGCTCTGAAAGTGTAGAAAGCACCACAGCTCTGATTACAATAGTCTCTATAGGAGAGTCAGACAGACGCAAAACAAAAGGTGCTAAAAGCTTCAAATGACCACTGCTTAACACTGTAACTACAGTACCCACTTTCACAAAAATCAGAGAATCACAGAATGGCTGATGTTGGAAAGGAACTCTTAAGGTCATCTTGAGCTATCCCCCTGCTCAAGCAGGGCCACCTAGTCCCAGCTGCCCAAGACCAAGTCCAGGCTGCTTCTGAGTATCCCAATGATGCTTATCCAGCCCATGCTTCATTATCTTCACTGCAAGGATCTTACTGAAGAAAACAGAAAAAAGCCTTACTGAAGACAATGACTTGTAGACAATAATCACTGCTCTTCCCTTGACTACAAAGCCAGCTGTTTCACCACAGAAGTTTATCAAGTTGGTCAAGCATGACCTCCCCTTGGTGAATCCAAGCCGACTACTCCAGATGACCTTCTAGTACTCCATGTGCCTGGAAACTGTTCCTAGGATTACTTCCTCCCATCACCTTCCATTGGATGGAGGTTAAGCTGACCAGTGTGTCAGCCCTGGGTCCTCCTTTTTGATGATCAGAGCCATGCTTGCTTTCCCATAGTCCTCAGGCACCTCTCCTAATCACCATCACCACTCAAAGACTATTGAGGGTGGCCTCGCAATATTTGCCAGCACCCTCAGCACTTGTGGGTTTATGTATGTTGAACTTGCTTATACATTTCCTGACCTGCTCCTCTTCCACCAAGGCTACAGACTCCTTGCTCCAGACCTTCCCCCTATCTCTAGGGCCTGGGTTTCCTGAAGGCCAGTGATGCCAATAAAGACTGAAGCAAAGAAGGCATTCAGTACCTCAGCCTTTTCCATGTCCTTTGTCATGAAGGCCCCTGTCTTGTTCAGCAGGGGGGGTGCACATTTTCCATAGTCTTCCTTTTGCCATTTATGTACTATGTTATTACCTTTTACATTCCTTGCCACATTTAATTCCAGCTGGGCTTTAGCTTTCCAGATTGCAACTCTACATGCTTTGGACAGTGTCTGTATTTCTCCCAGATGACTCCTCTCTGCTTTCAGTTTCTGTATGGCTACCCTGCATGTGTTTTGCCAGGAGCTCCTTGCTCATCCATGCAGGACTCCTGCATTTTTTGCCCAACTTCCTGCTCATTGAGATCCACTACTGCTGAGGCTGGAGGAGGCAATCCTTGAGTATTAACCAGCTTTCTTGGGCCCTTCTTCCCTCCAGGGCCTTATCCCATGAGACTCTACCAAGATGATCACTGAAGAGGCTAGAGTCTGCTCTCCTGAAGTCCAGTGATGTGATCTTACTTTCTATCCTGCTTCCTGCTCTCAGGACCCTGAACTCCACCACCTCATTCATGGTCATGGCAGCCACGGCTGCCTTTGACATTCAAACCCCCAATAAACCCTTCCTTGCTGTATAAGGTATTGCACAGCACCTCTCCTTATGAGCTCCTCTTATCGCTTGCTGTGGTTAGCAGTGGTCAGCAAGTTGTCATCAGTGCTCTCCTGGAACCTCCTGGATTGTTCACGCTCTGCTGTGTTGTCCCTCCAGCAGATATACATTAGCTCATAGAATCACAGGCTGTATAAAGCTGGAAAGGACCCATATGGATCAAGTCCAACTCCCTACTCCTGACAGGACCTAAAAATGAATCATATGACTAAAAGCATCATTCAGACACTTCTTGAACTGCGCAAGACACTCTTAGCTATTCCAATTAAAATTCTTACTGCCAGAGGGTGAAGTCAGGGCTTGCTTAAATATTGCCTTAGAGAATATCACCATAACTTAACAGACAGGGTAAACGTTCCCATTGCTTCTAGCATTCCCAGTCTCAGTAAACCAAGACGATTGCTGATGAAATCAGAGAGGGTATTAACTCTTTATAGTACTCCCTTCTCACAATCCTCTTCAAAATTATTTAAAGCAAGACAGTGGCTGATAGCAGGGCCAAACTAGAAACCAGACACCTAAAGTGACCAGGATTAAAATTATTCTTCTTCTAGAGGACTTAATTACACATTACATCCCATTACACTAACCTATCTACCCCTCAGTGTTGCAAACTGCATCACAAATGACCAGAACTATTTTGATCCCTAATTTAAGCTAGCTTCAGTATGAATGATGTCATATATCAAAACTATCAGGATATTCTCTTTTATGTATAAGTATATATATATATATATATATGGTTTGTAAAAACAGCCAACAGAATTTTTTAGGAAAAAGTCTCAACCTAGGCAGGAAATACACTGTCTTTCTGCCTGATGTAGCAACACATAAGGGCACTTGCAACTTTTTTCTCGTTTATTTATGAAAAAAGTATACCAACGCCTTCATCTTTCAACTTCAGGAGAAGCTGGACACTGAATAACAGCAACATTTCTTTGCAAAAGAAAATTTTATATTGAAAAATATTTTCAAGGAAAGATGAAACAATTACAGTCACTACAGACACGGTCATTTAAATGGCAAGCTCTTCTCAGAGGAAATGCAGCAAACACTTTCTTCCTTCAGCCTGTCACCTTGTGTTGGTTATCCAGCACAATAAGCTGACCTTCAAGCTTCATGTTTGGTCAGGGATGCTGGATCCTGACACTGAAGAAAATAAAGTGTATTTCTACAGAGTTTAAATTCCGTAAAACTTTAAAGTTTTTTAACAGTGCAAAGCATCTTGCTGATCCAACATACTGCTGCAACTGTGCTGTTTTGTCCTGAAGAGAGCAAAGTACAAAATATGGTAAAAAAAAAAACAAAAAAAAACCTGAGTAAAACTGCCTAAGCAAATGGCTGAAATGTGAGATCATGTGTGTAAGAAGCCACAAATCACTTAAATAACTTCCTTTAGTCTCATTTAGTAGAAGAGTTAAGTAATGTTTAAAGTGTATTTAGACAGACTGGATGCTGCAAAATGAAGCTGTTAGAAACTTTATTCACATGGAAATCTGAAAATGATGCTTTGTTGTAATGTCAGTATCAAATTAGATAAAACCAGCTCTCACAGATTTTAGGGCCCAGATCACAGTTAAACACTTCCAGGTATATAAATGCTACATTGTTCATGCTACAAGAAGAATTTCAACATGAGCAAAAAGGATATCCTATCAAGAGAATACATATGTAAAATGCACAAATTCTATAATCTAGTCAAGTAATTAATAAGTTAAATAGCTCACGAACACCAAGGAAAAATCACCAGTACATACAGTAACTTGTGTCCTCTTAACTGCACACTAAAGCAGTTCACCACTCAGAGGTGCATAGGAGCTAAGAAGATTAATTGTGACACAACATGGTAAGATAGGGAAAAGTAATAGTGATGGTAACTTCAAAAAATTGTTTTTATCTTTTGTAGAAACTGTGCTGCTGGCCTGTGTCTTCTAATTACAGTGCCATCTATTTTGAGATTTGGGGTTGACTTCACAAAGAAAAGAAAAAGCAAAACTAAATCTCCAAAAGGTGACCCTAGAGTACTAGAGCTAGTGCAGGGAAGCGCACTTCCACTTGGGGGAGTGGCATTGTACAAAGCCATTGATTTGGACAAAATAAATTGGTTTACTGGAGTTCAGAATACTAGATGACCAAAAGTTAGGACACAAACATCATTTACAGAAGTGAGGGAGATTTTATCATATGGCAATGATTACACTCAGAATAGTTTACTCAACAGTCAGTGCCCTGTGTAGAAGGAAAACTGAATTTTCATGCAAATCAGCCAAAGGCTATGAGGAAAAAAGAGCAAGACTCATGTGAAGTATTTATCTATTTAATTTCTGATACATGTAGACAGAGAATTGTGAAATACACACAAACTCCAAAGATAACTACAAAGTCAGTTGTACTGACTTTGCTGATATTGCTACTATCAATGAAGTTTAAACAGGAATGCAAAATCAGTCTTGACTTCAAGCTGTTAGTACTTAGAAGTTTGTCTCTTAAGAGCTCTGCTGGCTTGATTTTATCGGGAGCAGTAGAGAATGGAGAGGGGTAACACATAGAGAAGGAAAAGACTTTAAAGGGGAAGCAGTGACAGTCTGTAGCTCTGAGTCTGCAAGCTGGACCAAACACGACTACTAGTAAGGTATCCAGCCTCACTTTTTGACATGTATTTATTTTGGATGTAACCACACGTATCAAAACATGAAACACAATTCCAGTTTTACACTTGCACCACCAGCTGCATTCACAATAGTTATGTCTGCAACATATGTATACCAACCTTGATTCAAGTATGTAAGAGTCTCATCATATAATTTTACTGCTGGAGATGTTGCAGCACACATAACATACTGGAAGGGTGGATGTTTGGTCTCATTTTCTTGTGGAAGGCTGGAATCTTCCTGTTTGAAAATAGGCAGTGCCAAAACATCACTGAAAAGAACAAACAAATAACTTTGTGAGATTGTTGGCCCTGTTTTGCATGAAGCTGAAGAAAAAAGTTATTTGTGACTTAAAAAAAACAATTAATGTGTACACAATTTTGTCACTCAATTTATTAGTGAAACCAATGTGATCAGTATCCAAACCATTCTCCATCAAAATTTTCAGCTCTGGGACCTAAGCAGACAATAAATATCTATGCTGATCTTCTGAAAATGTAATCTTTAGTTCTTGTCTCCTCTGAAAAAAATTCAGTTTACTCTTGTCATGTGTCAACACAGGCAAGGATGCCTAAATACACATGCAGTTGAAAGCAATGCATTTACTTTTTAAAAAATAATATATTCCCCAAAGTAAGTTACTTACACCATGAAAATATTTCTCCTAATTTAGTATCATTATATCTAACCTATTAACTCTTTTGACTTCAAAGATTTTTCAATCTTAACTTTTTTCAGACTTTAGCACATTGAATAGCACAAAAAATGATTAAGCGGCAGATTCACAAAACCTCAGTTATGGAAAGCATACACCAAGATTCACTTCACTTACAGATGTAAGACCATCATAAAAACTTTTCTAAAGAGTAAAGAGCAATCCATGCTGTCCAAAGGTTGCATTAAGAGAAACAGCTTCACCACAACCAGCAGACACATCATCTGCTTTCTACAGAATTAAATATTCGGTGTTAGCAACAGATTTGCTTTCCTTGTATAGAGTAATTCTTCATAAATAACACTTCATACACCAGTGAGTTCTGTTCAAAGACAGTGTTTTTCCAGCACTGAATTTCTGTTCACGATGAAATCCTTATCTGCACATCCATTAAACTTTCTTTGAATATTAGTTTCTAAACTGAAGATAAATTTCTCTTGACCACATGGATATAATATATTTTGTAAAATAATTGTCTTATCTGTGTTGCACTATTATTTACACGTTATACCCTAAATATTTTAATTGTTTTTTATGTTTTTTTTTCTTGTTCTTGTTTTGTTTTTTGTGGGTTTTTTTTGCTGTTCCTCAATTCTGTGAGAGCCTGCTTTAAGAGAACTCTAATTCCTCTTGAATTCAGCTCGTATCTTAAAAGAGTCAAAAAGCATCAGTATCATAACCAATTTAAAAAGTGAAATTACAGCCAATATTTTTGTGTCACAGAAGGTTATAGTACAGGCTTGGTCTTTGTAAGTTAAGTATGAGGAGTGCAGCAGGGGCACCCCAACTTTTCTTTCAGCACATATGCCACATACAGAAAGGTCACATATTAGTAAGGTCAGCCAGCCACATCATATTCCACTCCCCCCGCTATATGAAAGAAACTATACTGACCTGAAAGAAGAAATATTTATGGACAATGAAAAAGTCTAATAAGTCTGTCTATACCTTGTAGAGGCTGTACAGTCTCTCCCCAAAATAACAACTGGAATTAAAATAAAGACAACGAAAAGACAACCATACAGGTTCTTTCCCACTAGGAAGAAACCATAGGAAATGCTACAGGCATGAAAACAGGACAAGGCAGGATACTGGATAAAAAAACAGTAGAAGCCTGCTGAACCCTAGCTACTTCTGATGCCAGCTTCCCAAACTGGAGCAGAGAGGAAATTCCTTAACTAGTTACAAAGGACAATAATGTGAAATCCATCACTTAGAAGAAGCAGGCACACCTAAAGCAGTTCACTTATATAGACAAAAGGAGCATCACATCCAAAGGTAGAACAGAAAATTCCATAGATCAGTGGACTGCTACTTGAGAATGACTCAAAAGAAACAAGATGTATCATGCCTTGGTATCAGTCAGAAGGGCAGCATGAGCAGAGGGTAGCCCAACACGAGAGGGAGCACAGCGACAAGGAGAGAAGCATCGTCCCAAACCAGAACTTCTGCACTGGGAACCCATGCTCCTCACACATTTTGGCACACAGTGCTAGTGTGACTGCTAGTCAGTGTTTTTATGAAGAGGAACTTTAAAACTGAAAAACATGGAAACGATAACAATGTTTAAAATACACACAGAGTTGAAGCGTGACAAAGGCAGCATGTTAAGCATCTCACCAAACAACCTGTAGCACTTGACTAAGGTCTGCAGCAGTTGCTCCACGCAACACACAAGATGGAAAACAGGAGTCTCGTGTATTTATGAAAAAAATATATTTCAATCCTTCATTTTCTAGCCACAATTTAAAGATAAAAAAGCATCTGGGTCTGGCTAAGGAATTACACTGTGGTTAATGAACTAGTTAAATTAACAGACAAGGCACCAGAAGCCAAAAAATACAAATAGAAGACAAATTTAGCCAGCTTTAAACCAGCTTTTGTTAATACTTACAAAGTGGTAATGACTAACTGCTACTGCAGAAGAAAAATAAAGACATCCAACTCCTCAACCCTACAATTTAGTCGTGAAGAGAGCATCATGTGCATTCTCAAATACCACCATTCCAAAAAACACTCCAGGAAATAGCACAAGGCAGACATAAGAATCTTAATTTATTTTTCCTGATAAAAACCTACCTTTTTCTTATAAAAGAAAGTCTGTGGGTACTAGTACATTTTAACAAAAAGAGAAGACAGTGCAATTCAAAACTCCTTCCTAGACCATCTTTAAAAAAACACCATTTAAATAATTTTTATTTGTTCATTCAAAAATAATGAAGTAATAGTGTTTTCACATTAAAACATACACTTGTTTCTATCTAAAACCAGAAATAAAAAGCTGCAGTTTAAAAGAGTCACCAACTAAGGTATGAATAAAGTATTTCAAGTTAAGATTTTAAAGCATCAGTGATAAAGAAATGCTAACTGATTTAGAACCAACTATGAATTTATCTTTTAAAAAGATGTATCTTTTCTGACTTTTAACATAGAAGCTGCTATGAAGCGACTGGTCTTTTCTTCAGCCACTGTTGTACTGCAACAGAGGACACCAGTATTGTTTGATGTCCACGAGCCTATGGTTCAGCAACACACAAAAGGTCTTCTGGGCAGTAGGGGCATCAAGAATTTCTGCCATGTGAGCTGCTCCCTCCCTACCAGGCCCTCTATACAACATTGTTCTGGGCTCTGTTGTGATAGCATAGCCATAGCATAGTCCATAGATAGTCCACAGCATAGCCAAACACACAGCTACCCAGCTGAAAGTGCTAAAAGCAGGTGATAAATATATCACTGTAGAGAAACCTCCATCCTACCAAACATAACTGGGCTAAGCCCAACTCCTCCTCATGACTTGCAGTAATAGGAGTATCGGAATTGGGAAGAATTTGCTAATGTCTGTTTACCTTGGAAATCGTTAGGAATGTGCAGCTTTGAAAAACACAAGAATACAAAGTGCATTCCCTCACAGTTCTGAGGCCAAACTCCCATTTATCCTTGAGATTAGTTCAAATAAGGACGAACTAAATTTCACAGTGACAAGCATACTCTACAAAATAAAATTACCTGCTCACACAGCACTACTGAAAATGCCAGGTGTACTAACAAGTCAGAGTAGAAAACCAATAGGAAACAGAAATTTAGTCTTTTTAATAGTCATCTTTACCTCCACTGAGTATCTTGCAAGTGATAAACTGCATATATTATACATTATGTGGATGACGTTCCTAAATACTACAGGCATCCTAAATGAGAGTCTTTTTATCAGCCTCTAATTTTATACTGATTCTATTATAAGACTCAACAAAAAAACCCAGGAGAGCAGGTCAGCCTTCCCAGTTGTCACTATTCTTCCTCAGCCCCCAGATATTATTTCTGCATTTATAATGAGCCAGTGGCCTGGCAATGCAGATATCTGTACCACCCCCCAGTAAATAACTGGCAGCCTCCAAGTTTTTTGTATACTTCAGCATCCTTTAGTCATTTTCCTGCTCACCAGGTGAAATTTGACTTACGCTGCTCCAATGCAGACAGGCACTTTTACTGCCAGCTTTGCTCAGGTTCTTCATTTAACACAGCAAAGTATCTCTCCCCCCAAACTGAAACACCCACTGGCAGAGCTGCCCAGATGAAGGAAAAAATCAGTTTTTCCA
Source organism: Apus apus (assembly GCF_020740795.1). Classification (NCBI taxonomy): domain Eukaryota; kingdom Metazoa; phylum Chordata; class Aves; order Apodiformes; family Apodidae; genus Apus; species Apus apus. The sequence goes on from NC_067283.1 coordinate 47,507,140, forward strand.
AATAGCTACTGCTGAAATTATTTCAGGCTATAGGAGAAGAGAGCTTTAAGAGACTGAGTCTGTTCTTTTTCTGCCACTAGTAACTTTTGATCTTCTGAAGTAATAGACTAACTTGCTTCACTTGTCTCATTTAAGTGAACTGTGGACTATTACCAGCAAGCTGAGGTATAAACAAATTGCAATGTTTTGAAGGAGAAACTGCATCTTTTGTTAAGACTTCCTGATATCATTTGAAAAAGCAGAGCTATCAAGGTTTACTCTCCTCATGGATGGAACTCTGAGACCACATTTTTGAAACTTTTAGCTCCAGTAACAGAAGTCTTATCTTGGTCCCTCACAACTTGTTATCTAAAGCATTCAACTGAAAGTATTCTTTCTTCCTAGAGGGAGAATAACTTTTTTTCCCAGAAAAACAAACAGTCTTCATTACATACCAAAAGCAGACATGAAACACATCCCCAACACCCAATCCTAGCTAGCTATGCTATAGAAGAAGTGCATAAAGGAAATTTCACCATACAAAAGTATGCGGGCTTAGATGGAAGCAAGGTGCATGTTAACACTTGAACCAAAGCATTCAGTGGGATCGATCACATGTAATAAACTATCCTACATTACATAGCTTACCTGAGCGTAGCACAAAAAGAAGAAAAATGTTACAGTTCTCCCATGCTTGTGAAATGTGTTTGTCAGCCACAAGATCACCTTCTTTTCAAATGTAAAAACCTCTTTTTTACACTTTTTTGAAGCATTTAAAAAAAAAAACAAAAACCAAAAAGCCTGCCTATTAATAATAGGGTCACATATAAATGCAGAACCTCCTGTCCTTACAAGAACAGGAACTAGTCTGTCATCAAAATTCAAAGGGATGTTCCATCAATCATCTGCCTTATCTGTCCTCTGGACTGTATACTTTTGGGTGTGAGTACTAAAGCATCCAAGATCACATAGGTCTTTTGAAACTTTAAAGCATGGTTTACAAGACCACATACCTTAAGAAAAATGTTTCTCAAGCAGTATTTCAACAGTCTTAAAGACAAGCTCTGCACTGTTAAGAGGTCTGAAAAAGCTATAGGAAAATGCAAGGGAATGGAAGAACTGATACTTCCTAAGACTTTCTCTGTGTCCACAAAAACAAGTCCGAAGCGAGACAAAACCCCTGGAAGAAGCTTCTGGGAAACAACTTTTCTCTGAAGCAATTGTCAAGGACTGCAAGACAAATGAGAAAACAGCTGCAAATGTAAAGCTGTTCCTGGGAATCCTACAACCCATCACATGGAAACTCAGCTGGTTAAAGGCTTCAACTTATGGAGAGTCTTGCACAAAATGCAAGGAACAACCAAAGAAACAACAAAAACCCCACCACCAAAACTTGTGTCTTACCGAGCTCTTGAAGGTATCAAGGAAAAGCTGGAAAAGTAGTATTTGTTCACAATAACAAATCCACACCTCTCATTCCCTCCCATGACACAAGAAGGTCAGGCAGCTGCTCTAATTTGCAGCAGCTATAGTACAGATTGCTCCTAAACATAATAAACAGAACATGAACAGGGGTGAACTTGGTGCTCCACTCTCAGTCCCACGCATGCATCCACCATGAGAAGTGAGGGGAACATAGAAGACAGTTATATAGCCTGAGGAGTCTTCAGAATTGAAATGGTCTCTCTTGGCACATTAATACATTCAACTGGGAAGAAGAAAAAAAAAACAACAACCCACTACCAATGGCAGTGATCTAGAACATAAGATTTCCCTTCCAATATGTTTTATCTGTGGTAACAAAGCCAGGAGGTTTAGGTTTGTTGCTTTTCTTTTTCCTCTAATTTCTATTTCCTGGCAATTATTTACATATTTGTGTGCCTGCACAAACTATCAAGCTCCAATTCTAATCAGTATGTAATATTTTATTTTACAGTCTCAATGTCAGTGAACATTATTTTTTCTGCAGTGCAACACAAAAATAGAACATATCACTGCAACAGAAGCTTTTTAATGTACTCTGCAAAAAATACTGTGTACTTCTTTAAAAAAAATAAAAACAAAAATAAAACCAAAAACATTTCAGGACACCTTAAGTAAGCACTCCTCTTAGAAAAAACACGACGTAACCAGTAACAGAGTCTCAAAAGTCCTTTTTTCTGTCAGAAAGTGACAGCAACCACAAGGATAACAGAGCTTGAATGAGATAACTTTAAAGTTGCTGTGCAAAAATAAAAAAATTTAATTAAGGCAGTAACTATCATGACACAATGATGGTTATCAGAAGCCAAGAGAAGGATGTCAGGGACTCAAAAGCTGTTAGAAGACAAACCCCCGTCCTTCATCTTCTCCACCTAAAAACAGAGCTATATATTGTAAGCCAACGGTCCCCCAAATCCTAACAAACCATCTTAATAATTACTCCTTAGCCTAAACTTTGGAGGGGAGAGGATACATAAAGCCCCTCGCCATTCAAGGCTCCCCACAGCACATAAGGAAACGAGACTGACTGCAGCACGTTTCTGTTCCTTTCCACCAAGGCAGCAGACAGATCCATTCTCCAAAGAAACTCCAAGTATCTGGAAGATACAGCAGAGCCAAGCTGAACTGAATCTCCAAGAATGGAGGGTTGGTTGTCTGACTGTATTTTTGTACAGACTTTCAGAAAGGCTTTCCCATTTCAGAACACAAGGTCATCCTTTTCAGTTTAGTTTAATAAAATTCAGTTTCTAATCTAGAAGTATATACCAAAATAGCTCCTCCTGAAATAATCAAGTTCCCCAATGATAGGCTTCTATTTTAGCACTACAAACACCATTGGAATTGCAAGCATTTAAATAAATCCATACATTAAGCTTCCAAATGACACATAGAAATTAAATCATTAAGGTACTTGTCCTTATATTAATGTCCATTTAACTTTATTTAAATGAATTCATTAATCAAGTAATTAATTGTACGAAAAATTAAATTCTGCTTCAGAAATGACAGGCAGCTCCTTAACCTTATCTTTCCAATTCTATTACTGCAATTTTTTAACGTTTTATAGCAACTACCAGTGGTCCCAAGTGGTTCTTGCAATCTTATGATGGGTATTATTATGGATTTGTAAGAAATCCACATAACAGTGTATTTATTAACTGAAGTTAACAGCACTACTCAAAACTCACTAAAGGTGCCATGTTTTTTATATAGGTTTTGGAGTGGGGGCGTGTATTTGACACATTTGATAGTCATAGAATCATAGAATCCTAGGGGTTGGAAGGGACCTCGAAAGATCATCTAGTCCAACCCCTCTGCCAGAGCAGGGTAATTAGTATCACTTTAATTCTGTGTTCACAGGCAGATTCTTACTGCATGACAAGACATGCAATCTGAAAAATTTGGTTTCAAGATTTTAAGGAAATTTTGAAAACTACTTAAAACTACATGAATCTCCAGAGAAATTCCATCCAGTTAGCTTCCTTCTTAATAAACTGTTACTGCTCAATTGACATGAGCAGTTTTCTTAATAAGAATAAACACAGGAGCAATCCCATATATTCTGCTTTAGGGCACTGACTCACCATCAACTCGAGGAAGCATCAACTACGTTATATACAACTTAATAGGCAGAAGTGTTATGCACAGGTCTCCATAACAAATTGCAGGGGCATATTGCTTGGGGAGCTCTCCTCCTAGCATTCTCTTCTACACAGTGTTTTTCTTCTCTTTTTTTTTTTCTTTTTTTGTAAGGAAGTGACAAGTATTTATCTTCTACTGGCACAAAGAACAGCAACAGAGTAATATCTTCACTCCTCACACAGCATCACTTCTCTGCAAGCTTTCCCCAACACATCACTTAACAGCCCATGATTCCCCTAAAGTAGGAATCTAAGCAAGACATAAATAAAATGCTGAAATTGCTCTGAATCCAGCAACTGCTAATATTTAAAGGCATCACCTAGCTGAAATATGTTCAGAGATTAAAGTTGCAAATAATATTAACGTGTTCCAAAGTACTTGCATGTCATCACAAAGTGTGCAACAAAATTGAAGCCTAACATGTTGCTTAGCTTGTGCAATATTACTTTTTGAGAGCTGTCAACTGCTTCAGCTCTTTCAGTAATTATTCAAAATATTCTAATAGGAAGGTCTATGTAACTAAGAAACCACTTAGGATTACCGCCCACATGAAAGGACCACACGTGCAGAAGCAGCAATCTACACAACAACAGTAAAGATTAAAATTCTTAAAGTTTCAAAAAACGACACATTACTAGGAGGAACGTTCAGACAAAGACAAAAACAGGACAGAAGTCAAGTAAAATCCAGACAAGCTGAATATAAAACCAGAAGTATTCTCATGAAGAGGGGTGGAACCACCTTGTTCTTTGAACTGACAAAAGTTATTTTTAATGAAAAAAATTAACATTCAACCCCCCCACAAAATAAAAACTCCATCAAATACACATCCCACCATAAACCTGCTGAACTCACAAACACTAGCAAAAGGGTCCTCATTGCTAATCAGGTGAAACACGTGTTTATACCTTTGAGCAAAGACACTGCGGTTCCAACACTCCACCTGAGAAGTACTACCTTAAAATACATATGTAATAGCTGAAACTCGTGGTGGCCAGAGAGAGAATGAGTCTTGCATACAAGGTAGGCCATCAAAACTAATGTTTTACTTCTCTAGACTCTCAAAATACTAATCCTACCAAAAACCTTAGACTAAAATGTCTCCCAGTGTCTCCCAAAGCAGTTTTCCTTCTTCGTGCTAGTAAATCATTCGGGAATCCACACATTCTGCCCGTAACCGAGATAACTTTGAAAAAGCACACCCAAACGCTATTGTAAACACTTTTCCTGTAAAAACCTGCCAAGCTAATTAAGAACAGAAAAAAAAAAAAAAAGAAGAAAAAAGAAAGCACGCGGGAAACGTCCCTTAAAGATACATGCTGTTAAAGAACAAACAGACTGATTAAAATACAGCCATGCTACCAAGGCATTTAGCTACCACGTTTGCTTGTTCGAGCGTTCTGTAAACGCTAGAACGAAGAACTGATTCTCCCTATGAACCAAAATTATATTCCCCAAGCAGAAAAACCATCGTCTCCCGACGCCCGGGTGCCACGGCACAGCCAAGGGGCAGGGAAAGGCCACGCTTAGGGCGCAGCACGCAGCTCCAGGGCAAAGGCACCCGGGGCTAGGGGCAGCCGGCCCTCTCGGGCGGCCATCCGCCCGCAGCGGGCAGGGCAGGGCAGGGCAGGGGGGAAACCCGCCTGGACCCGCCGCGGGGGAAGCTCCCCCGGGGCCCGCGGAGGCAAAGCGAGCGGGGGAAGCCCCTTCCCCGCCGCGCTCCCCGCCCGGCGCAGGCACCCGAGTTACCTCATGCTGTAGGCGCCGGCTCCCAGCTCCTGCCCGATGCCGGACAGGCTGGCGTCGAAGTCGTGCACCAGCCCCGACTCGATCACTTCATCCATCTTCAGCACCCACGCCATCTTCCGCCGTGCCCCGCGCTCCCGCGGGAGGAGCCGGACGGGGAGGAGCCGCTCGGCCCGGGGCCGCCGCCGCCGCTCGGCCGGGAGGCGGCGCCGGGAAAGGCCGAGGGGCTGGGGAGGTGGGGACGGGGAGGGTTGAGGGGAAGGGAACGTGCAGGTGCGGGGGAGAAGGGGTCAGTCCGCGCTCAGCCCCGGGGGGGCCCTTTCCCCGCGGCGCGACCAGGGCGCGGGGCCGCCCTCAGCATCCTGCGCCGGCCCGGCCGCCGCGGGGGGGGGCTACGGGCCGGGCCGCCGCCTCCTCCCCGCCGCCTCCGCCCGGACGCTGCCCGGAGCCGCCGCTGACACCGCCCGAGCCCCGACCCAGCCCAGCGGCGCCTCCCGCCGCATCATTCACAGGGGGGAGGCTGCGGCGGCGGCAGCGCCGGCGGCAACAGCAGCAGCAGCAGCAGCGCGGGCACCCGCCGCCGGCCGCGGCCCCGCCGGGGGGGGAGTAGCCGCCCGCCCCGCGCGGCGGCACCGGCTGCACCGGCGGTACCGGCCGTCCCTCGGGCACCCCCGCCCCGCCCCGGCCCGGCCCGGCCTGCCCCCCGCCCGCCGCGCCGCCGCTCACGCCAACATGGCGCCTACTTCCACCCCCCCCCCCCAGCTCCCCGAGAGCGGCTGCCGGGGCGGGGCCTTCTCGCCGCCGGGGCCGCCGATTGGCCAGGCTGCGCAGAAGGGCCCAATCAGAGGAGGGCGGGGAAGGGCGAGAGGGAAGCCCAGCCAATGGGCGGGCACGTCCCCTCGCCGGGTGGCGTCACCGGGCGGCGGAGCCCCGCCCCCGAGCGGGAGGGCGCCGCGCGGCCTGCCGGGAGCGGAAGCGGGAGGGCCCCTGGGGGGGCCGGGCCTGCGGGTCGGAGCGCGCCCACCTGCGGCGGGGTGCGGGGCCTGCGCGGGCTTGTCTTCACTCGGTACTCGTTTCCCCTCTTGCTGTCTCGTCCTGTTTCTTGGCCCGTGGTGGAGCACCCCGAGACCCGCCTGTGTTGAGCTTCCAGGTGCGTGAAGACTGCCCCTCTGCCCCTCAAAAGGCCAAGCAAAGTCAAACCCAGGCGTGTTCCACGCAGCACGGCCCTGGTCTTCCTGGGGTGTGGACTTCTGTTTTGTAACTACAGTGTCTTTATTTAATGATTTGAATTTATTATCTTGTATTACCTAAGGAAGGGATCCTAGAGGCAGCTGAGCTTTTAAATAAATAATTCTTTCTTCATTATAACCAGCCGGCAGCTGGAGAAGACTAGGAGGGATACAAGCAAGAACTGGAGCTGCCAGAGGTTTAGGTTTTAATCCTGTCATCTGGTCATAGAACACTTACTCCAGGGAGGAGGTGCTCATAGGTTTAAGTAACCCATGACTTCATGTAAAGCAGCATTCTCAAAAAAAAACAAACCCAAATGTTAATAATTCAGAGGATTGTTAAATAATTCCATGGGAGTTTTCGTTAAAATGATACACCCAGTGAGCAAACTACAGAAAAGCACTGAGACTGTAAAACGTATTTTGATCACACAGTTAGGCACTTTTAAGTTCAACTGGACAGGTTTTTGAGAAGATACAAGTCAGGAAGGCCCTAACTTCATTAATGATTAACAAAATACTAGCTGATTGTTCAACGAGTGCATATGACATCCTCAAAGGTACAGAGAAGCACATGGGCCATGACTTACGATTTTTAAAGTTAATATTCAGTGGCCAGCTTCTCCAGAAAATAGTACTGGTATTTTTCCTGCTGTCATTGATGTAAGAGCTCTTTGCCTGTCTGTGGACAGATGAACAGCCCATCTGCTTATAAGGGAAACCTTAAAAAAGGGAGATTTTTTGAAGAGGGCAAGTCAGTAGCATTGGCACTAGCTACCAAGTTATAGCTTTTAGTGTGAAGAACTGGAATTACCACAGGCAGAATTCTTCTTTTGAGCCTGACAAGACAGTGACAATACCCTGAATCCATTAATTTATTATTATGTCAGAAAGATGGGTTAACACTTCCAAAGCTGGGTAACAAATGATGGCATTAATTTCAGTCACTGTTATGGGATGCTTGTGCTCCAGTTAATTAATTAGCAGGCATTACTCAGCAGTGGCTACAAAGTTAGCTTAAGCTGCTTCATTGAAGCACTAAGAGTTGTAATTGAGAGCCCCAAAATTACCCTAAGTGGACATTTGTAGACCTAAAGGGGACTTGATGAAAGTAAAACATCATAACACTAAAAAAACACCTTTGTAAGTGATACCAAAGAAAGGGGTGGTTTGTGGAAAACAAAAGTAGTGCACTTTCTACTCCAGCAGAGATAAGACAGGATCCAAGACCAGAGAAGCCAGATACAGTTTGATTTACCCGTAGCAAAACGGGTTTATCTGCTTACTATACACACATTAACATAGTTACATAGCAGTTACAAGATCATAAAATGGTTCTTTTTATGCTGGAAATGGTTATCTTCTGTCACAAATGCCAACCTCTGCTGGGGGTAGCTGGAGTGGATACAGCAAGACCCCTTCTCTTGCAGTTCAGTCTTTAGAGGTGGGGTAAAGCTTGTCCACCATAAGGGAACTGGCTTCATTTCTGAGGATGTTCCTGTGAGCTCTTTTAGGACACAAGGTGTCCTTTTCCAAATACAATTATTACTGTGCATATCATTTTATTGAGCTAATTTACAAGTTTTCTGTCAAAGTTTGTGGCTTCTGTTTTTTTGTTCAAGCACAGGCCTGTGATGTGTTTGCTTTCTCCAGGGCAGGTTCCTTGATCAGCCCCCTTCTCACCTCACCCACTGGGGCTCACAGGCACTGCCTTCCAGCCAGACCTAGCCAGCCCCAATGTATGGAGCTGGAGCCTTGCTGCAAATCAGCTCAGCTCCTCCCATTAAATCTCTAGCTTTTGTAATTATGATGCAGTATTCTCAACTATCACCAAAAGAATTTAAAAATACCTTTAGGCAGGGAGTGATTACAAACAGAAACCTTGAAAACAAAAGATTTTCTATTCTATTTTTCAGTTTGTAAACCAGTGTTGTGATTTTTTTTTAATGACTAGAGTTGCCATTTCTGCATACTGTGCTATGACTGGTAGCTGCTCCCATAGTTTCATTATATTTTTTATCCTTCCTATAATTTAACTTTCAGGTTTATTTGGTGCTAAACTTACATACCGGCCTTATACTCGGTGTGTGTAGAGTCAGGTTCAAGCCATTTTAAAGACCAAGCAAATCAAGAATACCAATTTCTATTGCAGAAGTAACATTGTTCTTATTCTTTATATCAGCAACACAGTCTTGGCTAGAAAAATTGTCTCACTTCTGATGCTGTCTGTATTCTACAGAAAACTAGACTGGGTTTAACCAAATAAGAACCGCTGAAAATCCACATACTAAGCACATATGGTACATTTTTTTATGCTCTTTTCCTTGAACAATTCCTATTCTGCAACGTAGACAATATAAGCCCCATGCAGAGCCCCACATGTTAGGCACGTGACCATGTTTTGAGGATAAGATTGCAGAATTTGTGCCTAAATTTTAAATACTTGCTGAGAGCAGAGGCTACAGGATGGAGGAGACTTTACAGAATGAAACTACTTTCCTCCTGACTCCCTCCCAAGCTGTGCCTATGTGAAAAGCATTCAAAACTTTCTGCCTGCCTGGCAGAATTGAAACAGGAGTTAAGAATGTATTGAGATCTCAGATTGCTTCTCTAACCCTCTGAGAATGTCACATCCATAAGCCTAACTAGTTGGAGACAACATTCCCTGTGGCACTGCCATTCCATTTCTGCATACCCGGCATCAATCCCACCAACTGGAGTTGGAGACTTGAGGTAATGAGGAGCAAGTGCATGCAGTGGGAGCCTGATTTTGCAAATATATCTGGATAAATGAATTCCAAGTAGAGCTTTACTGGCATGTGGGAGAAGGGATCTTGGAACACTCCTTCCTCCTTTATTAGCTCTGACTGGCATCTTGCCCTGAAGTCAACTGCTGTTTCTCTACAAGCCTGTCCTGATGTGGGACTGAGGTGTGGTCCTTCACTAAGGGTGAAGCACTGAGGACAGAGCCAAGCAATGGGATAATAACCAGACTGCCTGAAGCCTAGTGCCTGAACTGGTTTGTATCCTTGTCTGCTTGGCCTCAGGGGCCAATCTTGTTAGCTCCTGTACACAACCCTTAATTCATGGAAGTGTCCCCCCTACAATGTATTTCAATAGCAAAACAAGGATGTACGCTGCCATCCAAGCCTGAAGGCAAGTGCTCAAAGCTATGTGGGAAGAGTAACTTCAGGAGGACTTCCACAGCAGATTTTGAGGTAAGGGTGGTGTGGAGAACGGAACCTTCCCCACAAAAGGAATAATGCCTTCCAGTCCAGCAGACTTTTATGAACTCGAAACAGCTGCCTTAACCTCCCAGCTTCTGTCTGCCAAGGACATTTTGTCAAGGACAGAGACCCAAAATGATGGACAGCAGCAGTGGCGGGAAAAGTGCAACAGAGTTGCTTACTGGAACACTGCCTAGAGACCCTGCAGAAAGGTGGGAACAAAGTTTCTGCCTGATTGGCCAAGGCAACCAGTAACAGCACAACATACCAATCCAGGACCCTGAGGACTATAAAAGACTGGTGCCTGCCTGCCTCCTGCTGGAGGGGAGGGCTGCTTTTGGAGTTGCTGCTGAATTTTTGGGGGTTGTCTTGATGTGTTGAAGAGTGTGGTTTCTGTTGTTGAGGCTTGCCTGGCAGTGCGACAGAAGGCTTGGCTGATGAGTCGCCCGCGTCTGCCTGTGCTCTTGCCTGTGCCCACTGCTGCAGTGCTGCACACCTCTGCTCTGCCACTGCCTGTCCCCCCGTGCTCTGCCACTGCCTAGAGGTCTGGGGTCTGCTGCTCGCTTACCAACTGCAGTAAGACTTCCTTCTGCAAATGTCGAAGCTAATTCATGTCGAGGGGGACGTCAGCTGTGCTTATCAAAATCCTAGATCATCCCAGGCTCAACATAAGGTGTCGCACCTTACTCTTTTTCTCTCTTAAGTTACTCCAGTTCCACCAGACATCCACGCATCTTGCCACCCCTCCGAGGGGAAAGTAGCAGCGGGCATGTCCTCCTCCCCCTTCCTCTTTTATAATAGTAATAGGGGTGCATTTGTATATGTATTAGTGTTTGGTATGTTTAAGCATCTTAATATCCTTACCTTCCCTGAACCTTCCACCCCTACATTGTAGCCCATTTCTTCAATAAACCGGGTAATTCGAGGACTATAAATTTGGTGTCGGACTAAATGAGTGAGCGTGGTAAGGGGCAGTTCCCAGTGATTCACTCTAAAACACAGCTCCGCAGTAGCCGTTCCTCTGTGTGAGGAAAGCGCCAGGCACAATCCCTTGATCCGTTTCAATAATCTTTTCCAGAAAGGAAGAAAGGCGCAGCTTTCCATCCTGACCATTCCGACTCGTGGCTTGGGACAGGTGGGGAAACAGAACCAAAAACAGGGAAGCAATGAAGACAGACAAGGACATGGTGAAAACAGGCCCTGAGAGAACGTCGTTCGGAGAAAAGCTGGGAGGGGACACACCTCCTCTAGGCTGAAGAAGGGGGGCAACCAGAGGTGCAAGTGGACATCTTCACTTCTCCTTGTTATTTGGTTCCTTTTGCATTGGGAACTGTGCATGGCACTTGTAAACAGGATTGCATCAGGGAACTCCAGCTCCCTTTCTCCATTCCTGGTTTACTGCTCAAGTCAGCAGAAACAGTGCTGTGTTTGCTACATACTTGTGTTAGCCAATCTCAATTTCAAATCACCCTGACCTTTGTATTGAAATGGATTAATTTTATAAAACCGCACTGCAGTTTTACCAGTCTCACACTTCAGAACCCAAATACTCTCTCAAGTCCTTTGCTTTTTTAAAACACAAAACTTAACACATTTCTAATAAAAACATGCTGCTTAACTATTATACACAAGCAAAAGTAACGTTATGCTACAGTACTAGGTGTGAGACTAAAAACATACAAAAAACACATCAAAGTACATGGTTAAACACTATTGGGTTCACACACACTGTATTTAGCCAGAAAGTAATAAGGCCAAGTTTAACACAGAGAGTGAACCACAATATAAATTCAAACTCAATTAACGTCAAGATTATCTGGAATCTATGAGCTTAGCACTTGTCAAAGCATAATCATTTTCAATTATAAGAAAAATCTGAATGCTGTACACAAATAATATTTTAGTCATGAAGAGGTAAAGTAAATTCATAGCTTTTAGGAATGTGCTGATGCAATAAGCTGTACATTGCATCAGAGTATTAATGCAAAGTGTTTAACCAGTGTTCCCAGACTGATACAACAAGCACCCCATAGTCCTTATCCTGCAGGTCATCTCAGCTTCAGCAGATATTCAAAGTAGACATGAAACATCAAGGCATGTATAAGCCTCATCTAAACAGAGTTTTATCTACAGACTGCAAACGTAACTTGAAAAAGAAGTAACAACACATCTGGGAATCTAATTTTAAGCAGTAAGACATTCCTATCACTGTTACTAACACCAACAGTGGCACAGTTTGTGAAAATCATGGAGCTATAGTAAATTACTCTGTGTTGGCTGTACTGCTCAAACTGTTCTCAAATGGTTAACAATCATCAGCTCTGCTTGAAAGCTTGAACTTGTGAGTTAGTGAAGGCTGTGCAGTCTGCATTCTTGTGAGTAATAGCATTATTATTATTCACCCCCATTCGTTACTTACCGCAGGTAGCTGCTGTTGCTGGCAGGATACTGGTGATGGTGATAATGCTCAGGCTGGCTGTGCCAGAAAAGCATTTTGGGATGAGATGAAGTGTTGTGCTCAGCTAAGAGATGGTCACTGCAGTGATGGGAGAGAAGAAAGAGAAAACAAACACATTCAGATTAAAGTTGCAGTTGGGTTCCTCTCACACCTTTATATTTAGCTGCTGTCAGCAAGTTTGCCAGTATCATTCTCTCCAGAGGATGCAGGTAGCTGAAGCCTTGGTTGGTCCCCCAACCTGCTCTCCTGGTCCTCAGCCTTGTAGTGCTATTAGCTGCTGCCCAGCTGCCAGGCTTTGTTAGTGGCTGATGTGACATAAAGTGCATCTCAGACCTCACCAGCATCCCTGCTGAGCTGATCATCTCCCCTCCCTCCCTGCAGTCAGGGCAGCATGATGGAGCCAAGTGACAGAGCAATTTCCTAGCACCCCTGCCACCAAGAGGCACACAGCTCCCTCTTTACACAGCCCACTTAGAGCACTTGAACACTATTATCTGCACAGGTGTGACTGACCCAAGAGAAAAAGGAAAAAGATAGAATATGCAATGATCTCTTGAAGGCAAGCAAGATGCCTTCTCAGTAGTGCTTGGATTGTATCCCTTTGCCTGTTCACTCCGTACAAGTTCAAGTGGCAGGCTACTCCAGAGTACAACTTCATAGTTACGTTCTTGCCATTAAAAAAATATTTTTTAAGAACCCAATGAAAACACTGTCAAAATGCAGAGAAAATACTTATTCCAACACCCACCCACTCCACTCCTGACACACACACTTCAGGGAAAATTTGTACTCAGCTGCAAACCAGCTGCTTGGTGCACTCGTGTCTCAGAGCCATTTGCTTGCCTGGGTTTGCAGCCGGGATTGTTATACTGACTTTAAAACATGCAAAATAGTTCTGGTCCATCCTGCCAAGACCTTGACACTCAGAAATAAAAGGGGCACACATCCAAAAACCTCATGTGAAAATAGTTACCTGCAGAGGGCACCCATTCTGCTTGAAATAGGAAGGACTACTGACAAATAGTAGCAGTTGCCTAGTTTTCGTTTGTTTTAAAAACACCACCCGCAAACAAACACACATTGCTTGTTCCTTGCAGCTCCTTCTATAAAAAGAAACTTTTAAAAGGTATTGCAATATTGTGAGAATACTCAGGCTAAGAAAATCAGAATATCAAAGAGCAAGGTTCTGGAGAACAAAAATAAATTATTTCTTACTAGAGTGATAGTAATAGGCAGCAGTAAAAAGAAATCAAATACACATTGTTGGTTGGGTTTTTTTAATAGCATGAGGCAGTTCTCCTGTAACTTATCATTCTTGATCAACATCAGACAACACAAACAGACAGCAAAGGCCAGAATAATAACAGAACAACTGTAAATATAGGAAGAGAAAGGAACACCCACATGACGCTGTCCAGAAAAACAGACAAGAAATGGGATCACTGGCTTAAGGATTCCAGGATATTATTCTCCAGCAAGAGGCACCTAGGTGCCTCCAGGAGGCCTGTCATAACACAGACCTGCTTGTGTATACAACTTGATCTTTGCTTAAGCAAGGACAAGAGCTGGAGGAGTCTTTACAAGGTTAGTTTTTCCACTTACATGACTACATGGAACTGCAGACTCTTAATAAGTGCCCTCCTAGTAGATGTAAGGGGACTGCATGAGTCCCAGCAATCACTGCTATATTTTTTAAATAATTAATTTGATTTCAATGACCTGAAAAAAGAATATGTATCCTACTGTCCAGTTTGCTCCATGTACTGGCAAGCTGTGAAATGAAATAACTCTGTCTCCCGCCCTAGATTTAAGCAAAGGTGTCAAACATGTACAGCATGTTGTATTTGGAAGCCCCCTTGCCTTTGCACTGATTACTTTCAAGAAAAGGACTGCACATCCCTCAAACTACACTCACAATCTTCCCTTGGGGCTCACATGAGCTTCCCACACAGAGGGTAGGCATTTGGTTTGTTCTGACACTGGTAGTTCTTTAAATGGAAAGAGTAAAGCCACAGATTCCCCCTTAACTTGGAAGAGCCCTCAGAGCCTCGAACGGCCCCCACTCTAGCTCCCAGAGAGCTTTAAGTTACTGGGCAGTTCCTCTGCCCCCAAGAAGTAGCCTGTTGCTTTTGACAGACGCTGGTTTCTCAAAATGCAGGTGGGAACAGTTTTTGTCCATGTGAAGTCCAGGAGCCAACTTGTGAGCAAAAGCAGTTGAGATTCTCCGAATAATCAGTAGCCTATTTTATTCTTTTAGATATATACACACACATACATGTACATATGTATATTAAAAATCTGCACTCCTGTTCTTCATCTTTAGCACAGCAGATTTTGTTACTAGCCCTTTTAGAATTAACTGTGGTATTTTTAAATAAGAACACAACATGTCAGACATCCTAGATTTGCTCTTATGTCAAGACAGACAACTTGCTGTCATTGGAAAAAGCCACCCCAGGGGAGCCCAGGCAAGCAGTTCCAGATGAGTTGCTACTGGCCTGGGTTTACCTTAGATGTTTCAAGTGTGGACAGGGATAGCTGTCAGGCCTAAGTTCTCTGATTTCAGTACTCTCTGTCATTAGTGTGCCCAGCTGTTAACAAAGCTTTGACTCCAGCAACCACACAACTGGGCCATAATAAAACACAGAAGCATCACAGCATCTGGCCCCACAGTCTCTTACCTTGACTTATCAAGTATTATGTTTATGCAGAGAAAAAAGTAACTGAGTCATTGCTTATATCCAAAAAGCTACTGCCTCGAGGAGATGGGACATTAGTAGAGGACAGTGAAACGAGGAAGACTATTCTGATCTCAGTTTCTAAGTACCTACTTCTCCTAAGAGGGAGAAGTTCAAGACTTGTGTTACAAGTCTCCCTCATGAAATGCAGATTATTTCAAACCTGAAAGAGTGTGGCCACAAAAGCTGCCACGTCAAACCATCATATCCCACTGTGACCACTGTTGCTGACAGTCTAGAGAAGCAAAGCAGAACCACATCTTGGGAACTTTCACACAAAAAAAGCAATGTAAAAGAAGAAAATTCACTTGTTTTCCTTCCAAGGGTTGACAAGATGCTTGGTTTAAGAAGCAGAGTTCCTTGTATGGAAAGTACTAGCAGAACATGTTGGAAAAATGTTATTATTCAAACTGAAACACTAAAAAAAAGATATATATTTATTTTTCTTCTCTGTACAGTCTTGTGCTTTGACAGATCTTTGTTGCAAACAGTGTATGGGTAACACTTCAAGTACAGTGTACCTGAGTTTTTAAAATCAGGATAAACTTCCCAGGTTATATTTCATTCTGGTCTTTTGCCTAGTGAAACACTGTATATTCCCCACACCCACCCCTGTTGCCCTTGACTAACCTCTAGACATAAAGGTATGTGGTTACACAGTCTTGCAAGTTTGGGGACAAATAAGGTGAGTTTTTTTACTTGTACTGTTTATTGTTAAGGGGCTATTTTTGTTTCTTGCTTTATAATCTTCCCAGTAAGTACTAAAACAGATGTCAGCAAAGGAGCATTGTATACACAAACAACAAGACATTATTTATTTAAAACATCTCTTGCTTTAAGGCTTGTGTATGGCATGCAAAGTCCAACCTGAAATTTAAGGTGGGGAGGCTGATGTTTTGCTAACAAGTAATTCTGCACTGAGGTTAAGTACTTTAGCATATGATGCCTGAAAACTTTAACTGTTGTTTTTTTCCATGAGCAGCATTCAAAATGATGAGGTCTCCTAAGGCATCATTCAACTTGCTAACCTTTTTTATAGTGATCAGATTCCTCACTTCATCTTCTGATTTCCCTTCTGAAAACTACAGTAAATTACATTAGGTATTGGTATTATAACTGGTTATATACAGAAAATCTAATATTTGCTCTTTGTTTTCAGCAAGTAAAAATGATTCCACAGACAACACCAAACTGAAAAACTCCACCAAGTACCATGTAAATTCAGTATATATTCTGAAAAAAAATTAAAGAAGTTTTTGCTGTCCAGTGATTATTTTTGGTTGTGCTTAAAATGCTGGGTCAATTTAAAATCATAAGGCAGGTTATACACATGTAGGAACAATCCCTACATATTCTATTCCTAGATGATCCTAGATCCCTGCATAGATGGGCTGTGAATCCATCATACATGTATGTGAAAGGTGCTGAAACATATTTCTAGGCTTTCCTTTTGTGCACTTCTAAATACACAACCTGTCTCCTACATACATGGTAGCAGGACTGTACTCACTGCCACCACTATAAATGAACACCGACAGGTAAGAATCAGAAGCAAGAAAAACTTGTGTGTTCCATCACTGCACAATATGCAGCTCTCACCATGCATTTCCTGCCTCAGTAAGAGCTGACCCAGCCCAGTCCTGCTGCAACGTCTGGTCATCTGAAGGTGTCACCAAGTACACAGTCACTGCTAACAGCCTGCAAACAGTGATGCACTGTGTCTGTTTTGTGCATTAGGGGATAAGCAGCAATGCCCACGTATCCTCCACATCCACCTGCCATCTTTATTCGGGGTTGTTGGATGGTTTTAGACATCCTAATCTGGGCCTACTTAATGCCGATGCACCGTAAGGACTGCATTTACCAGTCCTTCCTCGCTGATAGGTTAGAACTCCTGAGAAGCAGGGCTGCCAACAAAAAAGAAAGGGGAAATGGGAAAAAACACAGAATGTTTCTGCAAGACCTCCTAAATTCCAGTAGAAATCTTAGGGTGCTAAAAGCACAGAGACAAGGCAACATATCACAGGGTATCTGACCAGAACAGCACGTGTAACAGCACTGAGCACGCTAATACTTCAACAGCTCCTTCTGATCGCTCTGATGAGATACATTAGATACGTAGCAGAGCCTGTGCTTGAGCTTGCTTCAGTGTTTACTTGATGTGAGGCACTCTGAGATGTAACTTCATACCTGAAGGAGACATATGGATTGCTTCCAATGCCTTGAGCATCAAGTTTAGAAAAAGCATAGGTTTGGCTTTTTCTGAAGAATGCAGGCTACAGCCCTTTCCTCATGCAATTTATCAGAGTCTGCACTGCAGAGTGTTACAGCTCTGTAATTTATTCTTCTGTAGTCATCTTCCTCACATAACCTACTTCTGAATCTAAGAAGATGCAATTAAGGTGCTGAAGTATGAACTGAGAAATAAATGTCTTAATGACTCCACATCTTATGAGATGTGAAGTCAGGAAATTCTTCAGTGAGAGGATGGTGAGACACTGGCACAGGTTGCTCAGGGAGGTTGTGGAGGCTCCATCCCTGGAAGTGTTCAAGGGCAGGTTGGATGGGGCTCTGAGCAATCTGGTCTAGTGGGAGGTGTCCCTGCCCATGCAGGGGGGTTGGAACTGGATGATCTTTAAGGTCCCTTCCAACCTTAACCATTTTATGATTGTATGAGACAGAGGCATGGTAAGTAATACTTTTGCTTTCTTCCACTGCCTGTTAGGATGATTTCAAGGACTGCAAAGGAACCTATCATATTGAGATGATTCGTAGGCATAAAGAGGTACAGACAGCAACATTGCCCAGACAAAACTTTGATTTTAACCCATTGTACCCAAAGCAGAATTTAAATTTGGAGGTTTTTATGGCTGTGGCAAAGGACGGGAGTGTTTTTGGTAGAAAATTCACAAGCCTGTAGAGGTGGAAAACTTCCAAGTGTTTTGTTCTTCTGCTATTCTATGCTACCTACTTCGTAACATAAAAAAAAAATAAAATCAGTATTTGGAGTTGCAAACTGCTGCAGCAATGTAGGCTTCCTGCTTCATGTTTTGATACAGAAAAGATAGCTCGGTTCCTTCAAAGTCCCTTTTACCTGAGGCTCTAAGGCATCTATGGTATTCTGCCAGGTCTAATGTTTTCTAGTATCATGCTGACTTGGTTTTGTGGACAAAATCCTCCAGTATCAGTATTACCTCTTAATTCTCAATGCAGAAAGCAAGACATTCTGTATTGCAAGAAAATCTGCTTCCTAAAAACATTACAAGCCACATGGAATTTTGAAGGTCTTTAAAAACAAGAGCTACAACTTACTGGGGGTTAAATTTAGTATACAGACCATGTCTCTTTCCTCATAATCTGTAATAACCCTGTTGTTTTCCACTTCCCAAAAGGGAAAAAATCTCCTTACATGGTTTAAGCAGCAATAGTTCATTAACAGACTTCTGAGAAAGGGCAGCCCCTGATGACACCAGCAGTTACTTCTTATTAAGGTTTTTATAAGCTTCATCTGATAATTTCTGAACAATCAGGCAACATGCAATTAAAATTTCTGTTTTTAAGCAAATACAGACAATATAAACAGTGATGCCTGAAAACCCCTTAGGGAAAACGGGTAATTTCACCTGGGAAAAACAGTATAATTGATTAGCTGGCAAACATGGCCACACCTGACATCTGAGAGATCAAAAACCATACCAAGCACCTGAGAATTTCTCTACATAAAATACAACCATCTCTATTGACATTTAGTGTGGTGTAAAAAGGTTTTATCCACATCAGTTTAAGTTGTGCTAAAAAGACAAAAAAAACAGGCCAGAAATTACTCTCTTACCAGATTAGAAGCTGTCTGCCCTCCCACACCATTACAGTTACATTTCAAGTATATTCAGATTAGCAGATAGATTAATTAAGCATTTTAAAACATGCTAATATGTAATTCCAATTGAAACAGACACATCGAGTTCCTCCCACAGGCTTGTACTTCAGCTGTTTAAATCAAGTTGAAATCAGTTTCCTTGTCTTCCCTGGTATTTTAACATGAACTACATATGCTCAGAGTAAACAAGTTGTGCTAAGAAATGGTATTTTGCGTTCCCTCCCCCCCATACAGGCAAATCCTCAAGGCTCAGGACAGGTGTTCACTTTTGCCAGCATCTCTGGCAGAAGTTTCTGATGCCAGGGTGCTGCTGGAGGGCCAGTCTGAGATTGTTCCTCGATGTGATTTGCCTTGAATAGATTAAGGGAGCTTCCACAAGGTACTCTGTTAGCTTTGCCACAGGCAGAGACAAATACATAGTGAGGGAATAATTAACAGGTCTTGCTGACTCTTGAGAACGTTTGTCCACTGCCTAGCTTAAAAATACGTTGGTTTTTTTTTACTGGTATAAATCTTCCTTGGACAGACAGAGACTACTTTTGAACTTAGCCCGACATATAGTTAACAGAACTGAATCCAGTACTGATTTTAGTATAAGTTTATCGAGGTCCAAAGATTTCCATGGGTGGATGACAGCACAATCTAGCACAGAAAGCACAGTAAAAATGGAACACTTGTAAAACTCTGATGCCCAAGATAAAATTTAGTTACCTTTCTACTTCCTGCCAATGATAACAAGTCTAGATATCACGCAGTTATATGCAGGTATGTTAGTTTTTCCATGTACGTATTTTCCATGTGCTGCTATACATCAGTATTTCCAGTCTCACTCCCTCACAATATGTTTCTTTAGGATCACCTGTGGCTACCTATAATATATCAAGAGTTACAGAATTCTTAGATTTTACAGAAATCACACCGTATTCAAAACTGCTTGCAAAATACCAACTGAAAGTTTCCAAGAGTTACTGTTTAACTGCAATTTACAAACATAGTTGTGATTCTGTCCAAGCAGAAATGACCTGTTAGCAAACTTTCCTTGGTAGGTAATGTTCTCATTGCCCTAAAATCCTGTCAGCAAATGAAGAAGCTTCTTTAACTGGGATAATCCAAGCTCAGGGAACCCTGAGGTCTTAAAATGTACTTAAATATACAAACATATACACAATATAGGGGGGAAAAAAAGTAAATTAAGTTTGATTTTTTCACTTGCCAGACTAGCACAAATAGTTTTTCAAACCTTCCACATTACTGTAAATCTTTTAACAACAAAGAATGAAAAATTTTAATCTGTTTAAGAGAACACTTGAAACAAATGAGCATATCTTTAAAGTATGTGCTTCTAAAGAGCTGGAAGACTCAATTACAAAATTAAGGGGGGAAAAGAAGTAGTCTTCTTTAGAGAAGTTAATATGGGTGTTGACTTTCATCTTACATGGGAGCAGACTGCAACTGCCAAACTGATTAGTTTACTGTTTTAATTGGGAGAAAACCTCAGCTCTCTTTCTGCAGATAATCCTCCAGTTCCCAAACTGCCCATTTATCCCCATCATGTTTATTGTGTTCTCTGTTGTGTTTGCTAAATCCCAACCTGACAAAGTGAAAGTTACCACAGCCAGCTCAGCCATTCTCACTACTCTACCATAGGGAGTAACTGTAGCATAACTCAACAAACGTATTCCTCAAGATTATTTTCTGTTTTATTATTTTGAAATGGACAAAGTCATAATCAGAATTTGAATTCTTTTGCTGAAAATGAAACTGTGAGCAGTTCAGCACTGCATTCTCAATAGGCTTTATATACATGGGTATATTTGTGAATTAACTGGAACATCTAAAAATTCATAGAAGCTACTAAGGATATTGAAGTGTTTCAGGGTACAAATGTTTGGGGTTTTTTTTCTGGGATTCAGACCACAAATAATAAACACAACTCAATCTGTTCCAATCTTTATCCTCAAAAAACAAGCAAGCAAGCAACCAAACTCAGGAAAATTTACACAGTCAGCTCTCCTTTCAATTTACAATTACTCTCCCAGCTTTCTTCCTAAGACTTCAGCTGAACATAATATGATACTCAAAATTCTTTAAAGCAAATGACATCCAAGTCAGAGACATCCAAGACACGTACTTCCTATCCTGATTTGGCAGGTGCCTTTCTTTCATTCTTCAAGTGCAAAACCAACCTTTGAGAATTACATTCAGTATTCAAATGATTGCAACGACCTGTCTTTACAAACTACTAGAAAGAACATCAAGAAACCCTTTCTGAAAGAACAGCAACTTATAATGGTCCTAATTTTTCCAAGATCTTTATGCTACTCCATTAGAGAAGACACCTCCCACAGAGGAACATAAGGCATGACTGATCATTGCTTGAGTTTAACTGAGCTAATGTCTATTATAGTATAGGCAATAAAGGAAAAAAGCAAGGCAGTGAATCTGGTAACTGGCTGCAGTGGAAATAATTTTGTTGCAGACTCTTATATTCTGATGGCTGTATGTAATATAAACAGATTGTATCCACTAGAGCAGCCCCATCTTTGTTGGAAACAGAACTGGTTATATTACAAATGAAAGAATAATTTAAATATATTGCACTTTGTTTTTTGATACGGAACACTTAAAGATGGCTTACAGCAAATCTGAGGAACAAACTTTGTGTAGGTATCTTCCTGCCCCCCTCTTTGGAGCAAATATTTTGAGTCATATAGGGGATAAAAACATGTCTTTCTTACCAACTTGTGTTTACACATAAAAAACTAGATTCATTCAGAATATATGTTTCGATCAATTATTTTTTCAGTATGAAATAGATTTTTCGAAAAGACGACAAAGAGCAGTCATCTTGAAATGATCCTCAGAAAATAAATACTACCTGTAGAAAAAGCAGGAACAACATATGGGACTATTAAGCTTAGCTTGTGCAACACTTTTTTAAAGTGACCTTTTGTACCATCAACATGTAAATGAAAAGACTGGACAGAAAACTATTTTTTAAATATTTTAAAATAAAATTCGAACAATGTATAATGTGCAAAGAAATGAACCAGTAATCAGGAAACCTGCCTAGGTGGAGGAAACTGGGTGTTGATAAAGATTCTACTAAATTAAAACAATTTTTGTCTATCACAGCATGTTCTCCAATGCCAAGTCAAATGTAGCAACAGAAGTATACAAAGAAACATCATCTGGACTCAGAAAACATGAAGATCTTGTTGTTTTTTTTTTTTTACCAATGTTGTATCAATCACATTTATAATTTTTCTTATGGCATGTGATCAAATAAAATTGAAAACCAGAATGTATACATTGCTAATTTTTAAAGTAATGTTATGTACATGTTTTATTGCCAGTATATGCACAATGGTAAGCATAGAACTATAAATACACAATGTAATTAAACAGTAGAAAACAACAAGGATGTTACATGTAACAAAGGAAAGAAACAGGAGATACTATTTTCTTGATGGAGCTGCTATAAAGGGCTAGCGACAAGTTATGACAGTCTTGGTTTTAAGTCTTTACATATATTTCTACAACTCTTCCTCCAAATAAATCTCTGCTTCTTTAACAACCACATATTAGCTCCTTCTATTGCATTCACTTTGAACTAAAGTGAAAACAACCTTTCATGTAACTACAAGCATCTGACAATTTTTATTCAGTTTTGCTTTTCAGGGTTCCTAGCAAGTAAAGTGTATAAGTAGTTTCTTACGATATTTGGCTGCAACGTTGAAGAATAGAGTTTTGCATACACATTAAGTGGTAAATTGGAAAAAAATAATAATAATAAAAAAAAATTCCGTAGATCGTTCTTCCATTGGGTGCTATATGCAGCAGCTCAGTCAAAAATTAGTCACCCGGAAGAGGTAGAGAGAATTTTAGCCTAGCATAGATCATCATCCTTGGCACCGCTATTTTCTCTCTTATCAGGATACATTTCCTACAACTAGACAGCATCACAGTCAAGAGAAAAAAGATCAGGAAAAGAAAAATTCCACCATTCCTGGGAAGGGCACTGTTTCATCCCAGTTCTCAGTTAATCAGCAAGTTGCTTATATTCAAGACCAAAAAAAAAAAAAAAACCAACCAAAAAAAGGAAAAAAGAAAAAGACAACATTCAGGGACACACTTACTTGATCTTTGTTCTCTTTCCATTATCAATTTCATAAATACAAAGAACCATTATTCACAATAAACTAACTCTTTTTCAAAAATGGAAAAACAAACCCTGAAAACATTTCCACACCTTAATCCAGATGGGTCTTGAGGATGCTATTCAAGAAAACCATGCAAATAATTTGGTGCAGCTTTCCCAACTAATCCAAAATATATATCTTTTTTTTTAAATTAAAAGGTGGCAAGATCCATAGCATTTGTGACTATTCCCCCACCCCCCCTGTTTAAATTAAATGCAGAAAATCTCGGTGCTTTCAGGAAGATCAGGAATAAATAGTTTTCTGCACTGTTGTCATAAAATCCCATGTGAGTTACAATACAAGACTAGTTGTTCCAGCAATTAGGTTGAGAGGAAACATTCTAGTGATAAAGATAAATACATACTGAGCATGCTTGGGCAGAGCACTCCATTCCGAAGCATCCTGCTTGAAGAACGAAAGGTGACAAGGATGGTTCAGGTCCATCAAGTGACCATTAACTCTGCTGCTACAAAGCAGACTGCCACACTATCTATCACCAGGTCGGCAGTGCTACCCTGGAAAGGGCTGTCTTCCACACCAAGAGGTACTGGTTGTACCAGGTCCTCCACTGCGCACACTAAATTCTTATTTATGCAACAAACATACAACCAATGAACAATACCACTTTTACAGAACTGGATCAATCCAGCTTTTTTTTTATAGGCATATTTCTCAATCTCCAGAATATCCCAAACAAGCTGTAAGTAAGATGATGAACCACCAACACAGGGAACAAGTCTCACTGCAGTTCAGACTAGTTCAGCCTTGTTTCACATCACTTCTTGCTTCTAGCGAAGGACATGATACTCAAACAAAACAGCAATAAAAAAGTAATGTTATCTGCAGCTGAATAAAAGCAACAGAATTTATATCTTAACTTCTGAAGCTTAAAGCATACCTTTTTAATTAGCATTAAAATTTTTTATTTTTTTAATATAATAACACTGGCAAAAGTTAATGGGAAGACACAGAGGATTGCGAACAGGATAACTTATGGATTAGATTATTTTAAAATTTTATTCTGCTTTGATCAACTGATGTTAATACTGTTTTTCCTTGGATTTGGAATAATTCTATTGCAACAGTCACATGCAGGCTGAGGACAGCCATCGGTTAAAGGAAAAAACAAAACAGAACAACAGAAGAAAGGGGAAAAAAAAAAAAACCAAGAAAAAAATTCCAAAACTTGTATGAATTTTCCTTTCATGAAGAGGGCCTTGCCCTTGCTTTAGGAGACCTGGTTAACTCTTGTCAGCTTCGTTAGCTTTGTCCAGACAAATCTGCTGTTGTATCTCCTGGTGCAGAGCCTGTTTGTGCACGTTTGATGTAAAGGTTCAATAATTTCATCTGCAAATTTAAGCCAGAAATTCACTGTGTTTAGTATTTGCAAATTATACAGACTACAGGAATAGTACAGCAAAGGAGACATTAAATAATTTTATTTTCCCAAAAACAAAATTGTATTTTATACAGTTGATTCAAAGATAACATACTTGCCAAGGAAAACATCAAACACAGCAAAATTTTTCAAAAGGAAGCTACTTCTTTAAGGATGTAAAGAAAAAAAAAAATCAAAGGTAGCTAGATTAAGATAGATGGAATATTTTCCTTAAACTACAATGCTGTTCTAAATAAGGTCGTGCTTGGTTGTTTTTTTTTCTTTTAGGGTGATGTTGAGGTTTTAAGTCTCTAGTTAGAGTTGTTGATGCTGCTACTCACTAAGGCTTCCAATACTGTCTAGAATAATATTCAACACAAGTACTGCGAGAGAATCATTTTATGATAAAACTGTCTTAATTCAAATATGTACAAAATTAATTGTCCTGTTTTATTCCCAAGGACAAAGAGATCTGCAGTTAAGGTAACATCTGTTTGTATGCAAAAAACTGTATATAAGAGATGTCAATAAAATCATAAATATCCTGAACCAAAAAGGACCACAGACTGATTACTATTATTTCAAACTGGAGGTAATGAAAGGATTGCTGAAAGCAAAATAAGAGGGAGGAAGAACAAATAAAACTGCCGTAACATCTACATATTACTTTTACAGGTTTCCAATCAGAATTTGCATGAAAAACAAGACAATAAACACTGACAGGAAAAGCCATTCTGAGTATAGCCATTATCACTATTATCAGAGAAGACAACCAGTAACAAAGGCCATTAAACAGCAGTAAGAAAGATTATTTAGTTTTTAATCTTAATGCTCAAGTTTGTAAACTTGCATAAAGACCTATAGATTTTCAGTTTTCAACATTTTATGACAAAGTTACATTAATCCTTGGAGGGTTCCAGTAGCCCTGATATTCTCAATAAAGTATATACTTTTATGAAACTTTCTGGCAATTGCAACTAAAATGCAAATGCATACATGCAATTCTGAACCAAGATGGTATTTTTTACTTACTTTACTGCCAGTGAGTTGACTGAGATGTGGTTTTAGTTCATCACCAATTACTGCATGAATGGCTACAAGGCAGAAAACGCATGCCTTACGAACACTGCTCTCTGAATTATCATAACCCTAGAAAGTAATAAAATTAACATTAATACCATATCAGTTAATGATTAAAAACCTCAGAAAGCTATTTACTTATTTACTATAATAAATACATCAAAGTCTACAGTAAATGAATGCTAGTGTAGCCTAATTAAGCGTTCCAACAAAAAAACAAACATGCAAATACAGAGCATGCACTTAAAACACAGGCTGCTTATTAATCACCATTGATAATCATTTTCCAGACTGAAACCCACGCAATCCTGTTCGTAAGTTACACTGGAAACAGAGCTGCTGTCATGCAACAGGGTAGTACACAGACATTGTTCTAGATTATAGAGATATCCACTTAAAGCAGAAGACCACTCAATTTAGAGCTTCCTAGTAACCCCATGCCTGGCTGTCACACTAACACCGCCTTCTGAAAGGGCCCCTTCTCTGCCTCAACCTTCCTGCAGACAGGTGACTGGATCACAGCTGGTAAAGACAGAAATCTGCAGAATGCAAATCTCATTTTATTAAACTTTCCCCACACAGTGGCTTCTTGCCTCTTGTCTCCCCCAAACCCCAAGTGATAAAACCCTACAATTATACTCAAATACAATGTGGACAATTTCAGACTGAATTATTACAACCTGGAAAAAGATACAATAAACAACAAACTAAAACATCTAATAACTAAAAGTATCTACTAAGCTTATCTATAACCAATACTTTGCCATACTGACATTTCCTTCAATTCTTAACCACAGTTACAATTTAGTCACCTGCCAATCAAAGAGTTTATTCCCTTATCTGAGTTACTTTGGGTCAAAGCATCCATCAGCTATCAGACAAATATAATCACTCATGAAAGACAAGTGATGATATTATTTTTTAAAAGTCTTTGCATTTTTATATGTACAGTTTCCTTTTTTTGTTTCCTTCCTTTCCCCTTTTCCCCCCCCCTTCTCTCTTACCTGTATTAGACCTGGCACAATCTCTGGTAAAAGCTGAGTAAGGGTTTCTTTAGATACTCTTTCTATGACTTTTGTCTGCATTTTGATTGCAGCCAGATTAATGGGGTAATCTGCAGTTTGGATAATTGGACAAAGAACTTTGATGCACTGATCTGGGCTAATGGAAGTGGCTAGCATGGAGGCAGCTTCTTCAGCAGATCTCACCACCTATTGAAAGATTAAGTCAAAGACATGAAAAGATTATTTACAAGAGACTGTTACTATGGTCTTTTATCTGGCAGTAATGGTGTTCAGTACAAAAAAATTTCTATGAAGACCTCAGCAATATTTTAGAAATACGTGAAGGAAGAGCCCTGTGAAAATCCAACTCTTCGACATACTTCAAATTATCACCACCTTTGTAAATTACTGTAATTCCTTGTGTTGTCATTTGTTATTGCTTGTTAGGCTAGTTACCATCACTGACAAGACATGTTTTCACATAAATCTCAATCACACGTTTATTGGCATGCCTAGATTGCTACTTCTAGAAGTCAACTAGCTGCTCTTCCTGTCCTCCAAGTCTGAAACAAACTGACAAGAGAGTCCTTTAAGCATGACGAATATGTATAACAAGAAGAACAGGAATAATTAGGCAGGAAGTCAACAGGAATTAGAAGTTCAGGATACAACATGAGCACAACAGAAAAAATTCACATCTTATCTTCATATTAGTGCAGCTGTGGCATCTGCCATCTAGCAAGACCAACTGCTGTACAAAATCAGTGGTTTGTACATCACTGATGTACAAAATCTTCCATAACTGTTTCTTTCCATCCTTGTCCCCTTTACTCTCTCACTCATAAACATGAATCCAAGAGAGGAAAAGCACAGTAACAGAGAAGGAAACATGGGGACAAGACACTGTAGTAAATATAGTACATGAAACATGGAAATGAGTATCGGATGAGTCACAGAAGTAATTGGTATGGAAGGAACTGCAGTCAAACTTCAAAACCTGGAACTCCACAGTAAATTCCATATAGATTAAGTGCTCTTACATGGGGAGGGCAGGGAGATGTACTCAGTTAATACAAACCTCGATTCCTTCCATAGTATCAATGACATTGATGTGTACTGCTTAATATTGGGGTCATTACTGTATTCCTACTTCTTCTGTCTACATGCATTATCGTTTACTGTGTATGCGTTCATCACAAATACTTCTGAGCAAGACTACAGTCACTCCTCAATCCCTTCACTATTTTCAGCTGCAACCAACTCCTCGCTTTAATGTGTTCTTGTGTGTTTTCCCCTAACAACATTCAAAGTCATATTCTCGAATGATGCAGAGCTGACTAAAAATGGAAAGGGTTCACAATCTCTTGTCATGTTCAGTCCCATCTATCAACCATGAACTGTAGTGAAATCCAAAAGCTTGTTGTACAGCTCCAGGACACCTGTATCTGGCTTAAAATGTCATACAAGGAAAAAACTCCCTTCAGTTACTCCTTGAAGAGCTATGACACGGTTGCCAACAATCTCCTTCTGAACAGCACTGAAGGCAATTGTTATTAGGACTGACATTTAGCATTTGTGAACTTATAAAACTCAATTTTTTTCTTGCATCCTCTTGTTAACTAATAACAGCTGAATGCTTAATTATTGAACAAATCACTTCCTCAGTAAGAACTAATTTCTCAAGGTTTTTTTGGACAGCTGTTTTGTTTCATAATAATTTGCTGTAACCTCAAATAGAATAACTGACCACTAACCTCCTTATGAGGATCCTTATGCGCTTCTAATGTCTTCATGATTGTGAGCTCTGCATAGTTCTTAAACCTCGCCGGCTGGTTCCTTAGAATTTCTCTTAGGACTTTCAATGCCAAAGCTCTAATTGCATGCTGAAGATTTAATAGCAAAATAAATCAGTTATTTATCTTTAAACAGACATACTTTCTAACTCTAATTTAAAAACCATAGGCCATGTAGAGAACAATTACAAAGAACTCAGACTCTTCACAATAAGCATTAGCATATTTTAGAAATGTATTTTAAAATGCTTTACCACACATTTTGCTACTCCAGATGCCACTAGGGGCTATTAACAGATAACATTTGAATCCTATTGGAAAATGTTTCATTTCATCTATTGTATGAAAGTCGAAAATAAGAATACTTGAGAAAGTAAGTATTACTGATGCCCTTTTCATCATGAGGGCATTCAGACCTCATGACATTTTTGTACTAGCAGAGATTTTTGTTTTTCAAAACTAGAATTCATGCCCTTCTTACAACTCATACAAATTTTAAAGATCGTGAAAACAAAACGCGCTTTGTTAACATTCTTAACTGGACTAATCTGAATTTACCTCTTTATCTCCAAGTGTTTCAAGCAGCAAAAGTAGTATTGTTTTGAAGTGCTCATCCCAAACACCAAAAGAGTCTTCTTGAGTTAATTTCATGAGCTCATACAGGGCAGCCTTTCTTTCCTCAACTCTCTCATTATGGTTTGATAACTCTTTCAGTAACTCTGCAACCAGATCAGAATGGTCCAAGGGAGGCTCTGCCAAAAAGTAATACGGAAACACTGTTTTCCGATAATTGCTAATAAATATTAGTACCTGTTTTACAACAGAAGGATATTTTATAGGATGGCTTTCTAGCCTGCTTTTACTTTTTCCCAAAATTTGTCTGGAAAATGTGCAATTTAGATACTACATTTTCAGTGCAGCCAACATGGCCAAACAAGCTTACAGTTACCAAAAAACCCACTATGATGATATTGCAAAACACCCCTGCAAGCTAGTTCACTGCAACAGTTCTTATGCTTGCAATACCTGACATGTTAAGTACCCTGCATCCTTTTAAATCTTACAGATACACAAAGTGCTACCTCTCCAATATCACCCTTCTTCCATCCAAGATGATAAATTTGTCTTTTCTGTTAGTATTACAGAATTGCTTAGACTCTTGTAAAGCTGTGGCTCCACAGCAAGAGCAAGGCTGTTAAGACAAACAGGCCAAAAAGAAATGCACAAGAATGGGGCTTGGTACAAAACTGCTGCAATAGAAGCAAACCAATGCTGTCAGTCCCACAGAGATTCCCAACTGCAGTCATTACAAGATGGGCCTCAGTTTTAATTAGAAAGGATTCCATGATGATGGAAAACCATGTTAGTAACACTGCAAATGGAGAACAGGGAGGAAAATGGTCTTAATGAAAATTGAATAGCAAGTTGTTGCCTTTATTCCATCATAAAGACCCACTTCAGGATGGAGCCTGAAAACCAAATAGCTTCCACCTTTGCCTTGAGACTTTTGGATAAGTCACCAGAAACTAAAATTATTCCAGAAAAAAAAAATGTTTAAGTGTGACATAAAAAACAAAGGTTCTTTCCCAAAATTATTCAATTGATTACCACATGAAATAAATTTTTCTATAACAAATTTTTTAGGTAATATACTGAGAAACCACAGTCCTTGAACATCTTACACTACTGCATTCAATGTTACAACTTGCAAATACTGTACAAAGCACCTGTACAAAGAAACAAAAGTTGAATATCAAGTTATCAAGTATCTTAAAATCACACATCAGTAAAGATCACACTGGTTTTGTATCTAACATTCCTATTTGCATTCTGTTTTGCATCAATAATCATGGGCAACTGAAAGCGGGAACTTTATTCTGCAAGAACTCTCCTGCCTCTGTATTAATATATGCTTTGCAGGTTCCCTAAATGGTTCATTAACATCTGCCTAAAGGACAGACTCAAATTGCATCAGGCAAGTTACTATTAGTACACATCAGCAGGATGGACAATCACTTTAACAGAAGCAAGATCACTACTTTTTTACCAGAACTATTGCACTTGTTCTACCAAACTGTGAGGATTACAGATACAGTAAACCCTACTTTGGGGACTCATATTGACACATAATTAAAATACCCCTGTTTGAATATAGTTATTTTCACTGTGGAAGTAACAGAATGAAAAGAGAGGCAACTTGCATATAAGGATGGAAAGGGTAAAGCAAGAAGTTAGCAGCTACATCCATGCAGGAAAAACGGGAAGGAAAGAAACTCCATTAATGGAGGAAATAGCTGGAATTCCTGAAAAACACAAAGGCAACCAAGTGGGTGTGCCTTCCCAGCCTGTATTTGCTATGCCTCTGTATGACTTTATCCAACATTCTCCAAATAAGCTACGTAACGCCAAAATGACAGAACGCACATGGTATAACTAAAAACTAATGACAAAAAAATGAATTAATGAAAGAGCAGACCTAAATGATACATGGCACTGCTCCTCCAGAAAAGACAAACTAGTACTGGATGAGGATGCTTCTGCTCCAGTCAGTGATGAACTGAATGCCAGAACATGCTGGCACAGCACAGACTGCATTTGGTTTAATGCAATACCCAGAAATACATTGTCAGAAGGTATGAAGAGACTTAACCCATGTAACAACAGTTTCCCTGTAATACAGAATCTCAAGCATAAACTGGTTCTGTACGTGACTGACAAAGGTATTTAATGACGTATATTTACATGACACGATTTGTAAAAAATTGCTTTCCCTGCAATCTTTTTCAGAGGATAGTAATTGGCCGTATGTGTCTTCACTAAACAGAAGAGAAGGCAAAGAGAAATGCATTGTACTTGGATTTGGTTTTAATTTAATGTAAATTTAAAGCCAACATCTAGACTAGCTGAATAAACCACCAGGTCAGAAAACAGCTTTGTTTTTCAGCAGTTTCTGTAACACATCTTTGCTTGATGACAGAAGCAAAACAGAAGAGGGAAAATCCATGTGTCACTCGCTGCTAAGAATTTTTTTTCCTTAAAAGCTGTTTTTAATCTGTAACTGAATATGAAATATCAACGATGAATACCAGGTTATGAAAAACACCTACTACTTTATAAATAATGATAGTAGTGATATTTTAAAATGTTCCAAACATAGAGATAAAAAATTACCCAAAAATACACTGAGAAATATTAAAAAGAAGCTCCAGAAGTCTACAAAACAACAGCCCCAGTTCCTACATTTACATGGGCTAAATGAACTACCTTCCTGATTTTGTAGGGGGTTTTTTTGCCTTTTTTTTTTTAAGGACTGTTTAGTCAATAGAAAACACCGATGTGATGTTTCAAATACAAACATATTAACATATATTAACTAACAAAATACTTAATCTTTCATCTAATTCCCAAACTGGTTTGATCCAGTTTGACTTCCCTGCTGTACATCATTTTCTTTCCCTTAAGTTTCAATCATAAAGCAAAGTGGTAAGTAAATTTATATTGACAATACTGCCCCAGGATGCACTACTAAGTATACAATATAATCCAGTGTTTATCTCCATTTTATCCTTAATCTCTACCAATAACAAGTACTCCAACAATGTCACTCAAAAGGGTTAATAACAAACTAATTTCAAGCACAGCATTTGTAAACACCTCTCAAAGAAGCGTCACTGGTGATAGATGTATTGATAAAAATAAATTCAGAAACTGAACTAAAGTTGGAAAACCTCACCATTTTTCTTCCAGCACGGAACGCAATCTGGAGCTTACCATCAGGAAATTGCTCCGCATCATCATCAAACATGGCTTCTTTCAAGGCAGATTTATTAAACGAGCCGATTCCGTCAGAGTAATTGTAGGGGTTATAGTCTCGTGAGCGGGGCGAGGAGTGGGGGGGCATCGTGTTGAGTAATGATGTTTTGTTGTCAAGAGCTGTTCGGCCTGTATCGCTCACACCACTGCCTGCTCGTAGGTCTACTATTCCAGAAGCACTGCAGATCTGCAGGAGAAGAAGTATCGTATGAGCACAAGGAATACACCCTTTCCCCTTTCAATTAACTACATTATTCATTCATCTACTTGGGAAAAACCTGCAAATGTCAAGAAATTCAGACCAGTCTCCAAGTAAGATGCCTTATAAGCAGTTCTTTGAACTTGGCTTTCCTTAAAAAAAGGAAAGTGTATATACTAAAAAAATCATGAAGTAGAAATACCTGTCAGTATTTTACCTCAGTAGCCTGATGCTAAGTAACTAAAAACATGTTTAAGCATATACATACTTGGCAAGCTCAACAAATCTGAAATACAAAGTTCTACAGAAACAGAAGTTTCAGACACTGCATGTAGCACAGAAAAACCCACAAGTTTCCTATGGAATAAAATAAAATATTTGATATTAAGGTGCAGACATCTAAAAAAATGAACTCCAGCTGTTGTGCAAGACAATCTATTTTTACATTGCTAAAATTTAAAATAAACAGCTAGTGCTACTTAGAATTGGTATTCATATTTTCAAATTGTGGTTCAAGATTAGAGACATACTTTTCTAAAGCTCTAGAATAGTGTAGGAGAAAAGTCCCATTTCAGAAGCTGTAACATATAAACCTACTGAAAAACATGCTTTATCATCTGTAATAAACCAGTCATTGGATTGATTTGCTGATATTAAGGTTGAAATACTCACTGAATCACCATCATCTTTTTTGGAATCTCGTTTTACAGGCTCGTTCATGTCTTCCTGACTACGAAAACTGAAATTCTGAATGGCTTCAGTGACTCCACGAAGAGAGCTGTAAATATCTTCAGAATTCATATTTTCAGTGTCATAGTCAAATGCACTGCGGACCATGGAGATGGACATAGGCATTAAAATGCATTTATTTTATGACCCCATATTTTTAAATAATATCAATAAAATCATTATTTTTCTTGAAAGTCACTAAGGAAGAAAGCTGGCTCTCCACGTAACAAAACTGTATTATGGTACATCTTAGTAAGTGTACTGCCAAAGCACTGGGAGAAGCTAGCCAGGGCAAGTGCTGCATTATGTTGTAGCACCTGCCTGAAGAAACAAACTTCTTCTGCTCTGTAAAACAACTGGGATTTTTACAGCGTTCTCTCTTTCTGAAAAAAGTTCCCAAGTAAGAAGGACAGGAGTAATTCAACATTTCTCACAGTAAGCTGATTGCTAAAAGCAAAATGACAAAGCCCACTGCACTGGCAACACTGGTACCACAAAATTAAAGTCCAGAATATTTATGAACTACTACTTTTTTTTGTCTCCCCAGTAATAAGTCTGGTTTGATGACCTAGGCCCTTGTCAGACCCTTCATCAAGGCCAAGCAGCTCACTGCTCTGTCATTCTGTGGAGGGAAGGGGA
The DNA here is from genome assembly GCF_020740795.1 of Apus apus. Taxonomy (NCBI): domain Eukaryota; kingdom Metazoa; phylum Chordata; class Aves; order Apodiformes; family Apodidae; genus Apus; species Apus apus. The sequence goes on from NC_067283.1 coordinate 47,540,855, forward strand.
TTTTTCATCACCTATCACTTTCTGCAAAATTCCCTCCTTGCTTTTACTGTCGGGATTACGATTTTGGATAAAATGTAACAAAGCCTTAAAGGCAGAACAGCAGAAAGACCAGCCTACATTACCTTGGTGACAAAGTGTTCTGTGATGTATTGGTTGGGGAAGTGAGAGGACTTGACCAACTTGCTGGGGAACGTGGAGTAGGTCTTGTTAAAGGACTTCCCACTGACCCCTGGAGGAGGAAAGGTGAGAAGAAACACTCCAGTAGGACTTCAGCTTACCTTTTAACCTATTATTGTATTTATTTTCTGCTACCCAGAAACTTTTAAAAAGCTTCCAATTAATTTCTTGGATTGGCTAACCAATTACTAGTAACTTCAATCAGGCATAACTTTGAAATAAATAAAGTAAAATAGAAACTGTAACATATATCTATAAACATTCAAACTTAATAAGTCACTTTGGAAGCAACATAGACTTATAAAGTGTCATTCTCTGGAGAAAGAAAGAAAAGGTTACTTCATAAAGAGTGATACCTGCTACTAAGACAGGCTTCTACATAAACTTTGGGTTGCCTCCTCTACCAACCCTCTTGCTCTCACAAATAACCCCATTGAAATGGACTTATGTTCAAAACACCAGCAACTTTAGAAAGAATCATGTGAGAGGTGCAGATACCTGACCACTGTTTCCTGTATTCCGGAGATGATTATGGAGCAGCTTTGTGGCTCCATCCTGAAATGTTTTTGGTAAAGCACCCAATAGCATTGTAAACTCTGGAGTGTTGAGTTCAAAAAGGGAAATCAGCACTGACTGTGCAGCCTAGAAGAAGAAAATACAGATAGATGACAGTAATTTGAGCTTGTAAAGTTATTTCATCAGCACAAGATGCTATAATGAGTGGTAATCACAAAACATGACTTAAATCTCAAGCAAGCTTGAACAAAAATGTTAACCCGTGAAAAAAAGCAAGTAATATTTGCTGGTAAAACTGGAAGTTCAGATGTTGATAAATCCAGGTCCTTATTAAAACATTGTAACAAGAAGTCCTTCAGAAACAATTTTTCTCAATCTTCCTGATCCCGTATCTCTACTTACTAAAAAAAGTACTAAAGAAATTTGCAAAATGGCTTTTTAAGGGTTTGGCACATCGAACAAACTTAGACAAAAACAGAACACAGCAGACAGGAACAAGTCTGCAATTTCTTCTCCCTGAGTTCTACAGGTGGTAATTACAGATGATGGATAATCAACACACTTGCTCGAAAAGGAGCAGTTATCACTAGAAATTTCAGAATAACTCAGATACTCTAATTTGGAATGAGACCGTCTTGATTTTAAGTTGTGATCACACCATTTGATAGTCTTTATAACTTATCCTACAGACAAACTAGTTAATCTTTCCTCACCTCCTTCCTGCCCTCAGTTCTCTTCTCTTTCTAAACATCAACAGAAAGAATTTAGCTGACTACATATTGTAAAGATGAAAACTGCTAAGTACTGGACTTTGTAGTCTACTAGATGTCACTTCTCACATCCTCAATTGTAATAGTTCATCTTTAACATCATCCTCATCCTACAGCATGTTTTTATATATGTGTGTGTATATATATTTGTGTGCATATCATACAATCATAGGGGTTGAAAGGGACCTCTGAAGATCATTGAGTCCAACCCCACTGCTGCAGCAGGAACACCAAGGGCAGATCACACACGAACACATCCAGGCAGGTCTTGAAAGTCTCCAGAGAAGGAGATTCCACAACCTCTGTGGGCAGCCTGTTCCAGTGCTCTGTCACCCTCACAGTAAAGAAGTTTTTCCTCTTGTTGAGGTGGAACTTCCTGTGTTGTAGCTTGGTGCCATTTGCCCTTTGTAGACATTAGTAATGTCCCCTCTTAGTCTTCTCAAGACTAAACAACCCCAGGTCTCTTAGCCTTTCCTTGTATGACAGGTATTCCAGTCCCTTAATTGCCCTTGTAGGCTGCTGTTGGCACTCTTTCCAGTATATCTCTATCCATCTTGAACTGGGGAGCCCAGAACTGGACACAATACTCCAGATGTGGTCTCACTAGGGCACAGAAGAAGGGGAGGAGAAGCTCCCTTGATCTGCTGGCCACACTGTTCTTAATGCTTCCCAAGATACTACTGGCTTTCTTGGTAAACCCCAAAGCTCTTTACTGACAAAGGAACACATTAAGTTACACAATGGTTGGGTTCCCTCTAGTAGAAGAATGCTGACTACGTGACTTAGTAATTCGTACAGTTTGATCAATATTCACTGGATGGTCTAACAAACCTGTAAACATAGCAACTAAACTAACACATGCAATGAAGGCCTAGAGATTAAGTTCTCCACAATTGTTCAGTAGTTTATTTGTAGTACAAAACTCTGATTCTAAGATTAACCAACTATGTCTAGTTTATAGAGCTCACCACCAAGGTCTGCCATGCACTGGAGAGAACCAGTGCCTCATACTAGACAGAATGACAGGCAGCTTGCTTAAGCAGCAATATACTTTGAGCAAGTAGTTTAGAAAATTCTTTCAGACATTTATTTCCCTCTTTTGCTTCCAGAGCAATGAACTGTAGCATTTTTTAATTAAAAGTGGAAAGCCAAGGTAAGAGCACACATACCAGCACACATCTCAGTATTAAGTTTAATGACAAAAATACGAGCATGTCAGATTGCCATAAATTATCTTTGCACACTCGTGACTGGCTGTTTTGTCTTTTATTCCCTTCTCCCTCTGACAGCCTTCCTTTCAAATGAACACCCTGAATGCCCTCTGCCATCAGTCTTCAATGTTTCTCTTTTCCTTGTTATTTTTTCATGGTCAGTCTTTTAACAGAAAATAATACAAAGCAAATAAAAACCAAATTCAGCAACTGAGCTAAGGGTTGGGAATCACCACCTTCCTTTTTCTGTCCTGTTATCCATGTGTTTTCTACATAACACCCTATTTAAGCTGTCAATAAAGTAACACAATAGACAGTCCAGAATCAAATCAGAAAAGAATCTGATACCATCAAGTCTGCCCAAAATGAAGCTCAACCTCAAGTTTCAAAATTGATATTGATTCACAGAAGACTTTTAACTACGCAATTAGCTATTTTTTTTTTTCTTCCCTGCCAAAAAACACATATTAGAGTATTTGGCTGTTTTTCTTCTCAGCATAAGCTCTCCCTCTTGAGATTTAAGTCCACTCATACAGAGAACATGTTTGAAAGTCTGTAATAAAGATTAGAAATATTTTTTTTGTTTTGTTCTTAGAAGAACTCTAAGAAGATTCTAATTCTTTCCAGAAGAATTCTAATATTGCATTTCTTCCAAGTTCTGAAACACAGAATTTTACCTCCCAGAAAGAAGTCCCATGCCACTGAACTGTACTAAGAGTGCCCAACTTCAGAATCGTAAAATGAAAGAGAACAACTCTTTTGAGTACTTATTGGTGAAATCTTATTTTCAAGTTATTAAAGGGTTTTGGCAGTTAGTTGCCTCTAAGAGCTGTGTTATGGAAAGAAAAAATAAAATGAGCAAACTTCACGTAATTAACGTGTTCCAGATGATAAAACTCACTGGCAATTCTTTCCATTATTCAGTTACTTATTGACATAAAAATGCTTATTAGAGATATGAAGCATCAGATAAGACAGCCTGCCACGTGTCTTAGTACTAAAACTTTACTGATTTACAAGATAGTGCTGCTTCAATTCTCCTCCTCTTTTATGGTCTTATATATGTCACCAGAACACGGTACTAGGCAAGAAAAGTCCACAGAATATAATCTGTTATTGCCTTCTCATACTCGTGAATTTATGTAAGAAGTGAACAACAGGAACATTATCTCCAATGCAAAATCTCCCTTGTTGTTTTTTTATTACATATTAAAACATTCCAGGTATCAAGAAGTTGTGGAACTTATTTTTATTTTTGTTCTCTTCACATCGCACACTTTGTAAGACAGCTCCCACTATTTTATCTGAATTCTCTCCCACAAAACTTCCTTCGTAAAGAAAGGAAGTTCTGGCACTTCATCCAAAAATTATGAAGCTGCCCAAGCTCAAACGTCATTAAAAATTGCAAAGGAAATTTTAAACAAATGAAATGTTGCAACTCCTCTAACTGCAGATATAAACAGAGAAAAAGAAACAGAAAAGTTAGTTCTCTGCATCAAAGATGCTTGCAGTTGTGATGAACCATGAAGTAACTATCTTTACTTAGCATTCAAGAAGTGTTAGCATGCTGATAATGGCAGCTAAGACAGAATGGTTGGTGACAATCAGAACAACAAAACAATTCCATCCAACTGCAAACAAAATTGAAAATGTTTTCTTTGTGTAATTGGAAGACCTATTTAAAAACCCTTTCCAAAGATTGTATTAGTACACTTCCCATGGTTATTCTGAATCCCCGATGTATCTATGTTGTTCACAAATATTCATTTTCACTTCACAACAGTTACATGGAACAGGGAATTTTGCACTGGAAGCACTACAAGAACAAACCTTTGATATTACCTTATTAAAGCACAAACCTTCTTTTGTCAAAGGGTCAAGTTATTTACCTGTTTTTTATTAAACACAAAGGATATGAGAAAATCCAGCTGAGATTGAACTGAGTTTGTTACCAAACTTGTAATTTCTATGACCAATATGCTATTAGTATCACAGAGAGAGATCCTTGACTATTAAAAATTTGCACTGAATAGATTTTAATACCAGATGGTGCTTGAAACAAAGTTATTCCTACTACTATGAACAACTCCTTAATATATATAAAAATAAAACCCTAATGGAGAGTTTCTAGATGTGTTTATTTGAAATTTTTACTTAGATATTTTTTTGCACAGTTTTGCTTTGCCACTTCAGATACTTTATACAGAAAAAATGTGCCAATTGATAAGGATATAACAGGATCTTTTATCTAAGAAAAAATAAGTTTGTTTTTAAAGAATCATTTTGTTGTTGTTTAGGCAAGAAATACTATCTTCTCTGGTTTGCCACAATACTTGGAATATAGTGCAGTTCTAAGAACCCATGAACATACATACCTTCCTAACATCTGAGCTTTTAGGTTCTGTGGTCCAGGTGATGATTCGAGACACTGCTAACCTAGTTTCACTTGAATTTACAAAATCTCCTGGATCCATCTGTTGTGCAAGTGTCTCTATGTATTTAAGGATTGCAACTTTGACCTGCAAAGAGAAACAGAGTCAGGTGGACAATAAAAATGGTAGGCTGCAAGAACAAGTTGTGCTCACAGAGTAGTGTTCATTCCCTAAAGTAGAGATGATTTTTTTTTTCCAATTAAACTAAACATCTTTTCAGTACTGATATAAAACTCTACACAATAATATAATTTACAAATCTTCCTTTCACTGGTAGTAACTAAAAGATACACAAATCATTGCATATGCAGAAGCTTGTATTTAACAAAAAGAAAAAGTACTCAGAATAGTTAGGAAGTATCAGGATTTAAAAGAATTATTCAGAATTAAGAACTTTTTCAAGTACTGAAATGAAAAGTGATCACCTGATGAACCAATACCAAGTTCTATTGATTCCTACTATGTAGTTAACACTTGACATTCTTTTATAAAACACCAGAGATGAACAGTCATTATTTTTGGGGATAAGCCACATGAATTTTCCCATTAAATACTAAAAAGGTATGAAACAGAATTTCTGCATAAGACTTGGAAAGGGTCACATGCACACTTTCACTTTGAAGATATTTAGAAGATAGAGACATGGATTTACCAGGAGGATAGAAAAGCTGTTTTATTCCATCATTTATCTGGTGACCATTCTCCTTCTCCACTAACTCCCTCTACTCTTTATGCAGCATTTCAGTTTTATACACTCCTGACTGAAGCCCCTCTCTAGTTTCTCCAAAACTGAACCACTGTACAGCAAAGAGCACAGACAAAAAACCCCACCCCAAAGTAAACTCCCCAATAGCAGCAAATCTACTTATGATTTCTTTTTTGCCATGATTTCCAGTAAGTATTTACAGAGATTGAGAAATAAAAGGTCTAGCACAGTCCTCTTCGACAATCCATTTAACCTCTCCAAGTGAGGAGACAAACAATTGTGTCTGCAATGAAAGCAGCTCCAGGAATTTTAAATGAATATTTGCCATTAATCTGAAACCATGGTCTATGAGGTTGTATAATAACCTTGTAACTGTCTTTGTCCTCTTCTAGGTTGAATTTATTGTACCTTTGCTGGACTATAAACACTGAGACAATTTTCCTGTACAGCATATAACACAGACATTTTGTTTAAGAATACCACTGCTGTAATAAATGAGCTGAAATACAGATCAAGCCACAGTTAGCACTATTACTCACAAACAAATAAAGAAGATTAGACATAAATGAGACTAAAGTGCTTCATAAACATCTTTCACAGATAACGAAATGTCAAATTCTGGCACAAAAATACGTGCAACTACCTCCAGAGATTCAGGAAATACTGCAAGGATGCTACACAGTCAGTGCCGAAAGGCAAATTGTTTTCCTGTCCTGTGAAAAATCTGAGATTTATAGAGTTTCATTTGCTGCATCAGCGTAAGACAAAAGAAACATTTCATGTAACAGGGAGAAAAAAAAAAAAAAAGGGAAAGGAATGTAGAGAAGCTACCTTATTTAAACCAGAACAAAAAGTCCATCTCTGACAGTGCTTTCCTGGGATGCAAGAGACTCTACTCTGCCTTGCTCAGACTGAATACAAGCAACCATGTAAAACGACTTTCAGTTTGCCGCATCCCAGGTGTGTCCCTAAATTACTGGATACACAGGAGCCACGTATCTCTTCCATTACTTAACTGCATGACTAATATATACATGAAAGATTAATTCTGAACAGCTCCCTCATCTCTGTGAACCTGTGTCATGGGTTGGTTGGTTTTCTGAATCCAGAAATTTTAAGACAGACTTAGCGGAAAAAAAAAAAGATCTTCTGATCAACTGCAGCAAAACCCTTTGTCAACAAATCAGTATTTTTAATAAATAAGATGGATTCAGACACTTATATATAACTTTGTTCACAATGCTTAAATTAATTCCTCACTGAGTGTGAGCTATTTGCTATTCAACCTGAGAAAAATGAAAGTGATTATTTGAAGTGTACTTCAGGCCAACACCCATCCTTTGGAAAGCATATGTTCTGCACTTGTGAAAATAAGCTTAAAAGATTATATCCTGTCTACTATTTGACTCATATGCCCATCCATACATTTGACCAAAACAGATACATGCATCTGGCACCTCTAAACTGAGTTTCAGCAGTTCACCACACCTATATGTAAAATTGCAGCAAAATAAAGACAAATACGTAACACAAGACAGTGCTGCATCCTCCTTGCATTAGGTCATAAGAATTCTATCTTTTCTATGTTTGGTCCTCTTGCTGGCTAGCTATTCAAATCCACCTCTGTGGCTCTAAAGGCTTGATTTTTATTGTCCAAAACTTGGTTGTGTTTGCAAGTCTAAGAACAGCACTGACAGTTTACTCTAGAGGATCATGATCATGAAAGAAAAACAGAGGGAAAGGTCATTTGCAGAAGGGAATCCTTCCATGGAGCAAATTTCTGATCTATTATCCCTTCTTTTATCTGACCATCTTCAAGGATTCTGAAAATCCTTCCTCTGATTTTTCCTGTCACAGAGAATGCTGCTTCTCAGTATAATGAGCCCAAAAGCACACTCTGCAACAAAAGAATCATTTATCAGAGTAAGAACAAAAGCTTTAGACTTCAATAAATAGAGTAGTGCTATAGAATTATCAATTAATCTCAGACAGCTGGGTGCACTGAGGATGGGATTTAGACAAAATATTCAATAATGTGGATATTAAATAGATACTTCTGCAATTTATGTTCAACAACTTAGCTGTCTCGATCCTGAAGTTGTAGTTACCTCAAAGATGGTAGTAAGGGGTAGATAACACTTTCTTCTGAAAAAAAGCTTTCTTTCTCTTCAACAGTTACATACTTTACTGTCCCCAAAAATAGTTTAAATATTCTTTCAAAATAAAAAGTGATCTTCTATGGAGGCAGTTTTTACTAACATCTTGATTCCAGAAGTCTCTCTCAAATACTGAAAATTATTTTCAGAATGTCTTCCCATTAAGTGTTTCAGATTTCTTAACTCCTCCTACATCACATAGGGAATCTTTAATTTAGTCTCAACTCAGCCTAGCAGAAGTCCATGTCTTGTTTCAAATCTACACTCTCAAGTTCAAAACATAATCAGTATGTGTTTACCAGCTATACTACTGTACGGAAAAAAAGAACATCTCAACCATCAAATTCTCCTTCCTGGGGAGGAAAACCAAGTAAAACAAAACCAAGCTCAATTTGTTCCAAGGATTTAAACAACAAACTGATATTACTACCTCATTTTGCTGTCTTCAATAAATGACAGCAGTCCCTTTTTAACACAGCAACAGTGGTCAACGTATCAACTGTCCTCAAAAGTTAAAAAATGTAAGTTTTACTGTATTGTAGACAAAAAAGGCACATTCATGTGACTTTATGTTCAACATAACTTAGGAAAAGTCATACTCTTGTGCAGTATCACACTACATAAAAATATTTCGTGCAGGATAGAGCAGAAAATGCCAGTTATCATATGCTTGTTATTTCCCCATTTACAACACTTGTAAACCTTCTTAGGATTTGATGTATTTATCCTAAAATCAACTCCCTTTGGAACTGTAAATGTACTACAGAATATATTTTTACTTTTAAATTATACTGGCAGGTCTGTGGACTACAGATTTCAATGCAAAAAAATGTGTGTAATTATAAAGCTACACACCACTTCAGAAAAGTAAGCATACCACAAAGGGAGCTGATTTTTAATACAGTAACTCAAGTTCATATTAATATTAAAATAATTTGAATTAATTCAAGACCTATCAGACTGAACATAGAAAAAAATAAATATGAACTAGGAAAACATGACTGGGAAATTACAAACATAAAATTAGAAAAGACTTGAGAGAGTGAGTTTGCACAACCAGCTTGATGTTAGGCGGCCACATTTTTGTTGCTCATTTTTTTTACTGTACTGTGGTTTTATTAGATCTCTCTTGCAGCAAATATTTTCATACAAGTTTAAAAATTGAACATCTGCATGCTTCAAGTTTCTCGCAAAGGTTAGTAGCAGCATACGAACGCATTCAAATAAAAATTACTGGAAACACTGTAAGAGTTTGACACAGGGTTAAGAATAAAGACAATAATTCAGACAAAAACCTTTGAGCTCCAAAAAGAGCGAAGCTGGTCCTGTAGTGCTGGCTTGACTGTCTGAAAGTTTACAAAAACAAAATCCACTAATTGAAAACCTTTTTTTTTATTTTTTCCACAAAACAAAAATAACATTCCAAATTCAAACATTAAGACAAACAGATGTCTGTCAATGAAAATTTTTGTTTGTAATGCAGGCCTGAAGATTCTTACCTTCAAGCTAGGTGTCTGGGTCTGATCAACAGTAAATCTCATTAAAATACTGAACTGGAGGTCATTTGGAAAAGACTCCCTGTAAAAGAAATTTGTGTTAAGTTACATGAAATTTTCTTTTAATGCCTGTACTTCTAAAAGAAAAAAACATCTACCAGTTTTCTTGATAACTTATCTGACATTCAGAAATACTCACCTAGCATGCGAAGGACAAAACTAAAAAATTTTGTCTGCTTTGAAGCAATTATAGCTACAGCAGATAATGCAAGCAATAAGGCATGATATGACAGTGATGCGGTAGCGTTCCGATTCTAAATCTATGCCATCCTCAAATGAATATGCAGTGCTGCTGCTAAAGGTATACACCACAGCCCTCCCACACACTTCTCTGAATCATCCTGTTCCCCTCCAGCTCTCCCACATGCCACACTCAGGGTATGACCCTCAAGGGCCCTGATGCAGCAGCAAAAAAGAGGGCTAGCAGATAATATTCCCTCTTCCCTCACAACGTACACCATACCCTTCCCCAGATTTCACAACAGATCTACCACATGAACAGCTTCAGCAGAGCCCTAGACTGCTTAAGACTGCCCCACACTTTAGAGAATGGACAGTGAGAAGTATGTTCCAGAGCCCCTCCAACTGTACTTAAAAATCTAGCTTCCATTTTGAAATAAATCTTGCCAGACATGGGCAGCTCTAACGGCCCCCAACATCATGTAAGACAGTTTTGGAATCAGGCTGTTACTGAAGTTAGGGGAGAGTGGAGGGAAAACAGCAAATCCATTATTGCCACAACTCCTTAAATCCTGCTGACACCAAGATATGACAATTGCAGCAATATTTTAAAATAAAAGTAAAGAATTTTAAACACAAACACTGCATCACTGAATACAAGGCGAGACAGAAATCCTACATGGCCCAGATGCACATTCAGGAATCAGATAAGTAGTATTACATCAATTGTTCAGCATTAAGAACTCACACCCTTTCAACTAAGAGTCATTTAGGAGACCAAAATGCTTAAGTTTTGAGTTTTACTGAATTTATTACCTTGTGACATCAAGTGCCTTCTGAACTTTTGCTTGTACAGACCCAAGCAAATCAGCACCCATTTTTTTCAACAGCTGCGTCAGCAGTACAAACAGCCAGTCCTGCAGATCTTCTTTATGGACCTGGATGAAATCCACCAGTGTCTCCAAAAACATACTGAACACCTAAAAGGCAGAAGAAGATGGAAAGAGGGTAGGATGGGGCAAAAGAGGAAACAACACTGATGTATGCCGAACTTACAAACAAAGAAGAAAGCAGTAAGGGAATCAGAGGCAGAGAGAGGCAGTGCTTTGCAGCCAAGCAGGAGGTAAAAAGAAAAAAAAGAAATCTGTCTTGCTTTTTCATTGGATTTTGATACAAGAGTACATTGGAAATGTTAGCTGACTTCTGTAGAAGCTTGACAGTTAGGTATTCCATGCAGTTTCATCAAGAAAAGAAATGCCTACTGTGATGGCTGGCGCAACCTCAATTTTTTTTTTTAAGTAAAACTTGATTTTTTACCCTTTCAAGCTGATTTGATGTATTCCTCAAAGACTATATAACCCACTTTCTCTCTAAAACCAAAAGAGCTGCTACAATGCTTTAGCAAAATATTCATTGTAAATATCTGCATTATCAAATACTGCAAAATCATGAAAACTGGCCAGTTCCTTTAGATAAAAGACTTGTTGAACAGACCAAGATTCTCCTGCTATGTGCAGATATCCAAACACAAAATCATTCACCAGTGTAGGGAAAAAAAGCTATGATGCGTTTCAGATTGGCAGGTGTTTACAACACCGATGTACTTTAGTCTTTGCAAAAACATGTTAGCCATTGTGTTCTTTTCAACAAACAATGTCAAATATAAGAAATACAAATAATGTTGAAAAGACAGCATTCAGTAACAACAACAAAAGATGTGTGTTATTGTATTTATAGTAACCTCAGCATTGAGACCAGGAAGAAGGGCTTGTTGGAGGAAAGAGGTAAAGCAGGGTGTGACACATCAGTAACTTTGTTTTAACAGCCTTTTTAGTATCTCAGTAATTTTGTGTTTTTTCAAGACTGAGTAAAATCAGGACGCATATGCCCTATACCAGTGTGGCCGATGGGTGTTTTCCTGTTTCTCTGACAGGAAAGATGGGTGATTGGGCTGCAAATACTATCTTCACAACTGATAGGCACTCCAGCTCCAGCACATAGCTGGGTACAGAAGGAAAAGTATTGCTATGATGCAGAGGGTTGGAGTTGCTTTGCCTCCTGAGTATTTATGACATGGGTACAAGGCTGGAAACAGATCCTGCAGATGAAGGGCTGGAACCCCACATCCTCCTGTGGTGGACCTGCCTTGTTGTAAGGCCAAATTCTGCTGTTGTCTGTGAGAGTGGATGACCTGAAACTGTGATCATAATTCACATGGCTGCAGAAACCAGCCCACAGAAGTGGAGTTTTCTTCCACAGCACTGATCAGTATGGAGGACTTGGCACATTTTGCTGCATGCCTTCATCCCAGAGTTAATTAGATCTCTTTTCACGTTGATAATCAGGCCAGGGTAAACAAATTCACATCATAAAGTGAAAAGATCCATGTAAGTATCTTTAAAAGAAGTGCCCCAAAATTTACATTAGAAATTAAATTCTGATTCAGGATCTAATGAAGACCAGAAAGAATCTTTTAATAAGACATCTTAAATACTGAAAAGTTATGTTACAAAAAAACCAATACAAATACTACTCAACATCAAGTTGGATGAGCTACTTTAATTAACTTCCCTTTTGGGGCAAGCTACATTGAATATTGTAAATAAATAAATAAATGAAATTTGCTAACTCCTCTGCTCAGATTTGTATCAAGTCTGAAGGTTACAAAATTACCCCCCCAGTAGTGGGAAGAAATTTTTATGCTTAGGATTGAAAATGTCTTCTGTATTTGGCTGAACTGAAACACTGTAACGCTTTGTGGATACCTAAGCAGTGGGCACAACTATTAGACTCCAGCAAAACGAAACCAAAAAGTACTTTCTGTATTGTAATATAACAGTCTTTGGATTTCACAGCCCTAAAACAAGGAGAAAATACATTAGACTCAGGCAAACAATAAATTCTGGGGCTATGAAGATTACACTGGAGATCGTACGATTCTATTTAAAACCCTTCAAATTAAACTATACAGCTCAGCAGAATTTAAATTCTGTATCTATTTATTTAACTTTGGAGACACTGACACATCTTTTTCATTAATATGTGCAAGCTGAACAAACTGGTTACAACCTCTTATTTGATGAATATGGACTTCTTATGAGCCTTTAAACATGTAAAGTGGTTTAAATTGAAATAATTATGAAGTGAATTATGAATTAGAGATCTGGTGCCAATGTTTTAGATGCTAAAAACACACATAACTGAGGACTCAAGCTTTGTTTCATTTTAGGTTTACCACAGTGACTGTCTGGAAAACACTCAAGTAAGCTGAGTCATTTCGCTGGATTTAAAAAAATATGAATCATACCATTTTGTCTTAGGCATGAAGAATTTAAGAAGGCTGTAAAAGTATTTAAGGTAAAGGATGAATTTGGAATGGAAAACGGAACTCAATCACGTTGAACAATGTATGTGGGTACTGTGATTTTTGCAGTTTCCATTTTCATGGCATGAATTAAAATTCTGAAACCAAGCACCTGAAGTTAGAGCTTGCAAGAATTTGATAGTGAAAAAAATAAACAGGTATGAAAATAATTATAAGTGATCTACCTTTCAAGTTAATTATTTCAGATGTGCCAACCACCACAATATAAAGCAGGAATGCATAACCAATGTCAGTTAATTAGTAGATAAAGCACATCTCGAAACTTTACCACACAGTTTACATAATTGTATATAGCATTTTATGATTGCAAAAGGCTTGACACTGCATGAACTCTTTGGGGAAGAAAAATAGAGAAAAAGGGTTAATTGCACATTCATGCAAGTAAGGTTAGGCTTCCAACAAATATTGAACCAACTTACTCTCTAAAGAGAGTTCCAACACAGGAGACAGCATGCAAAATGAAACAAAAACAAAACAAAACAACAAAAAAGGGGAAAAGATAAAACACACAAATTAGTGGCCGTCAATACAAAGTTCCTGTATGGAATATAAAACCAAAAATAAAACAAAAAAAGGTCTTTCAAAACTTTTATGATAAATTTAGTAATTCTATTGGGGTATCCAATGTATTTTAAAATTAAGCATTTGGCATGTCCTTTAAATCATTCTTCCATTTTCTCCACCAAATGATATTACTCACTTTTTCTAAACAATTCCCTATATCCAGCTATCATGTTAAACTAAACTCAGATTAAAAGTGATGACAGAATAATTCCTACACACACTTGAAAAAAGTCTTAAGATGAGATTTGTGTAGCCATGAATGTGTGATAAAAAATTAATTAATGAACCTTTATATTAAAGGCTCCTCATGGTAATATACTGATAACTACTATTAGTATTAGTAATTTTGCAACACCCAAAAGGAGGCAAGGCTTCAGCAACCGGAACAGGTGAGCCACATGTGCTATAACAAGCCATATTTTTTAAATTGAAACAACATTGTTTTGTGACATAATGTCCAGTAAACAAAACAAATCAATCAACTAGAATTATTCAATGTAACACTCCTAAAGGTTTGATGAAAAGATACAAAGCTCTTCTGACACATACAACTACATTTTGGAACATTTTCATTATCCTTCCCCGGCTCCCCCACTATGAAAAAAATCTCCAGGGGAGTTCTGATATATGCATAGCTGCAATACTCATTAACACAGGAACAAGCCAAACTAAACGAAGCTGCTATTCACAATTTTGTCATTACTTCATTCAGAAACCACTATTATGTCAACATTCAATTTCTTTCCTCTCCTCTGACATCACTGGTGGTTTTTTGGAATGTTTTCTTCAGTTTCTCTTTACTTTCTTGGCTTTTTAGGCTTCGCTTCTGGATTTCTGCAGTATGGGACAGTGAGAAACTTTAACACCATGTTGCTGTGTGCAAGTTTCTTTCAAAATTCATGATGTCACAGAGAGCAGCTAAGTCCCTTTTTCCAGCAGGAAAACTTTTTTACCTACAGTCCTTTTGCTATGAGAAATTACTGCATATATGAAGTTGTATTCCAGCTTCCACAAAAATGTAAAAATAGTTTTACAGAAACTGGCTTTCTATTAACATGTTTTCAAATGTTTACTGCAAGTAAGAAAAACCTAAACGTACCTTACTGTGAGGATCAGCAAACATTCTGGTGAAGATTTCACATAACCTTTTCAATTCAACACGACTGTCAAAAGTGACAATATATTAGTCAACTCCCCTGCCAGTACTATTGGAACACTACTGCATAGCAATCACTAAAATAAACTGTAAATATTGTGTCAAGTAATCTAGTAAACAAAGTTGACAAAAGCATTTTGCTTAAAATAGAGATTCAGATATAATTATTTTCTCTAAAATTACAGAAATGTCTCTTTAATTTATGTATTAAACAATTCCCAACTATATTAACAGAGCAGTAATAAGAAAGGTATTCTTAGTAGCTAGTAGCAAACAGTTTCTTCTGAATGAATTCCTAACAAATAACAACAAATAAAGGCCTTCCATAAACACTAGATGCCAGCATTTCAGGAATCTTTTGTATTGCAAGAATTCTCCTGATTTTGAATTGCATTGCTTAAACTGAGCTTTTTTTAACAGGTCATATACAATGGTGGCCAAAAGTGACAATAGTTTCCCCTCATTCCTTCTCCCATCTTACTCTCACAGACACACTCTGCCTTCCCTCTCCCCATATTGTGGTATTTTTTAGAACATCACCCTCCTTTCCTACTTGTCTTGCCTCACTTCAACTATAAAATATTTTTTTTTCTGCTAACATGTCATCTTACCTTAAAGTTCTCTGGTTTTTTAGTAAGTTTTGCAGGCCTAGAAGGCCTTCTTTTCTCTCTGACCAGTTGGTGCTGGCACAGCGATTTAGGACTTCAGCCACATCTTCTGTCTGTCTCATGTAGGTTGGTATGCTTCCATTCCTAGAGCTATAGGACCTTTCTGAACAGGCACTTGATGCATCACTGTTGGCATCATCATCCGAGTACATCCCATAGGACTCGTATCTTCTTCGGACTGGCTTCTTCTATTGTACAGAAACACCCCACGTTAGTGCTGATTTTCAAAGCGATATTATACAGACCCACAATCAGCAGAAAGACCAACATTTTAAATAATCAGTCACCTCTGCTCCTTGCAGTGACACATGGGTCCAACTGTTCATGAGGTCAAACACATTTAATAAAAATGTTAAAGAATGTCTTGCATAATATTCCAAATGTAAAAGCAAAGCAAATACAGAGAAGACATACATTTGATGAAACATTCAACTTAAAAGTTTACTTGTAAAAATCCGTAACGTTGTATTACAGGGTGACATAAATACTGTATTGAAAGTTAGTTATTTCACTTAATGACTTTATATATGTTACAGAATGTAAGAAACAGGTCAAAACCCACATATTCTGTCATTTTAACTTACTTTGTATCAAGCATGTTAATAGCAAAATATTAAACTACTGAAAAAGGAAAATAGTTTCTATACCTTAGTCCGTATGTCTCCTAAGAGCTGTTAGCAGTAAATTATTGAAAAGAAACAGAAATTGAGAACAGGAAGATAAGGCATAGCAGCATTGTGACTATTAAACTACCTGTCACTGGAAAATATACAGTCTTGCTGTAAACTTTGCTCTTAGCTCTCTGTATCTGGTTAGCACATCATGCATTGCCAAGAAGTAGTCTGCTAGCTTCCATTTCCAGGGAAACATTACATATCATCTGCTGGTTGGTCACAAAGACTTCTCTGTCAAAATCTTAGTGCCTTACACAGTAATATTTGAGCATGAAGACTTAACACATGCAGTCAATTGCTATCTAAGTATGAAACCTTAATTTAAACTTTATTTTCCCATCAACTTCTCTGTATTTCTGTTTATCTTCATTTGAATATCTAAATTTCATCATTGCAATAATTACTACAGCAATCAATGTCCTACAAAACAATTATATTATGCAAAATCCCAAACACAAAAATAAGCCAACAGAATAAAACACAACATGCCAGAGGGAAAAAAACAAAGACACTTATCTAAAAGGAAAAACACACACCTCTGCAAAGTAATTCTGCCATTCAAATTCTGGAGTTGAAGCAAGTAGTTAAAAATTTGGTTTCATTACACACTCAAAGAAGCAGTGAACTGACTGCTTTCCCCTTAACTACCACTGCCATTTGAACCAGGTTCTCATTTTTGACTGTGAAATAACTTGAAAGGTATCACAATGCAAACTAGTCAATACATCATGAAAAAAGCAAGCTTACTGTCAACAGAACAAGCATACATACATGTAAAAGAAAATAAAGGAAGCAAAATACCATAAAGACATGAGAATTTCTGAAAAGGATCACCATAAGTAAAAAATAATTTAAGATGTAGAATCTGACATGCCCAAAGATCACCATATTGTTGCACTTCATGCATCTTATATTCAAACCAGATGTTAGCCATAAGGCTGATACCCCTTTGGCTTGAGTAATACTATAACTGGCTGAGTATTTCCCATATTATAACAATATTAATACAATTCAGAATATTTTCAATTTCCTACATCTGTCAGTTTACATTCTACCTTTTAAAAACACTGTTCTGAGGGGGGGCTTCAGTCTAGGATAAAACAAGAAGGGTGTTCCTAACTAAATTTACATTTAAATTGAGCCATTTGTACAGAACCAACTGTACATTTAGAGCATGGCAGGCAACCAGGCATGCACATACTACAATAAAAAAAATAGTGCTGTTGTTGATCCTTCTTTGTATTGACAAATTCTAGCTAAAAGTTACAGATTTTTCTCTAATGCTTCTAAAAGATGCTCTTTTGTACTCAGGTAGTACAAACCAGCCTCCATGAAAAAACTATCAAAACTAAGCAGGGCATGTTCAAACCTCAAGAGCAGTCACTAGAAGCATGACTTTCTCCTCAATTTATATTTTTGACTCCATACTTTGCCCAGATAAATTTGAATAGGCTATGAAGCTGCTAAAAGTACTAGGTGATTTTCATGTAAGCATCAGTGTGGACAAATCTGTATCAGAGGCTTTCAAATTACAGGCAGAAACTTTTCATGTTCCATGGACTGTTTTTCTACTGTTCCCTGTTCCAAAATTGAGACTAACTTCCACCTTACTAATTAGCATTCCCCATCAATGCTGAAACAACAACAGAAAGGGGGAAAAAAACATTAAATCTCACCATGTCAAGATTTCACAGATACCTTGATCTTTATACCAGTGAAGGCACACAGATTTAGAACTGAAGCGCCAAGAATACTAAACAAGAAATCAATAAATTGCCAGACTAAGAACATGAAAAGAGTTGTCTCGATTTTTTCCTTTGAAATTTTGTTTCTCTATATACAGTCATATGTGGCTATTACTGAATTTTTAGTCTCATTTGTTGTCTTCTAATATTCCAAATAGTACTTTTGTTAAAACAGCGTAATAACAACTTACTTAAAGCATTCTGATAACTAGATAAAAGTTACCTATAAATTTTTAAATTATAGGCAAATGGTATACCATCAATACCAGATAAAAATGCATCTGACTCATAGTGCCAGTATTTTAAATTAATTAAATATTTCAGCTTGCTGACGTAAATGTCAATAGAAAAATACACGAGTTCAGTTTGGCTAACCGGGGCAGGTAAGTGGAGAAATCAAATCCATCCTTTTAAAGAACAATAAAAGGCGAATGGTGTAACTTGTTTTAGGCTTAAGAGGGAAACTGATGGTTAGTGCTACTGCTCAGGCAGCTCATTGGGCTACTCTGACAGAACAGTCCAAGACTACTTCCTGTCTGCCATGGGAAAATGTGTATTTCTCAGAATATAAGACTTCTGTAGGGCACAAAAATATCAATACTTTGCAGCTCTAACAATTCAGGTTCTCTTTTTTCCCCCACCTAGAGGCCAATACAATACGGAATGACAAGTTCTTTTAATGTACAGATACCAAACACTTTAAAGGTCCTACACAAGGTGAGTGAGAGTTCCTTACCAAAGCATCTGCTACTGCCTCTTCCACGTCAGAACCAGTGTTCAGAACCCGCATAGCACTAACTGATGATGACAGTCTACTCGACTGACTAATTCCAAAGCCGGTCCCTGTTATAAAAACAACAAAAATCATCATCAAGAATTCAGTTAGATTAGTAACACGGGACATTAATACTACACTCACTTAACAAAACCCAAGCAGAAGAAAATAATTTGCTTAACTTTTCTACTACTTTATGTAGTGTCAAAAATACCGGTTATTTTCATTCTGAAATCTTTAGTGGTGCAGCGAAAAGAAATGAAGGAAAAACAAGAGTCATACACAAACATTATATTCTAGTTTTACAGGGGAAAACCCCACAGAATAATGGTTTTAACTGAAATAACTTTCCTTATTTTTTTAAATTACTGTCTTCTTCATTTTGGGTTTTTGTTTTCATTTAAAATGAAAGCAAATACAATATGAAGGCTATTGAGAGTGCTGATTAGAAAACTACATGCATAAAGAATGCTCTACATATACTGAAAAACAGAAAACTAACACAAGTTCCTCTGCAAGTAAAAATAAAATGATTGTTGTTACGGAGGAAATGGATTAACATTGGAGGGTGGGGGTGGAGACAAAATCTAGCAACATAATCACATCTATCTGGACTATTAAACCCACAAAACTCAAATTAATATAAATAATGCTTTCAAAAACTGAACTATGAGAATAACCAAGTGGGTGGGAAAAAAAAAAATCCAGGATGACTGCACAGATGACAGCAAAGTGTACTCATCCTTCACCTGTAGCTCCATAAACATCAGGAGCGTAGAGGGCACCAGTGGATCTGGAGTGATGTCTGGAAGCTGCAATAACAGGATCATATAAACCCTATCTATTACCATGGAACCAAATTGCTGCAATAGTTGCTTAGATGAAGAAAAGAATATTTATTTTAAAGATTCAGCTTTAGCACAAGAAACAGAGCATCATACAGAAGGAAAAAAAAAATCACAGAAGTTCTTTGATTGTATAGGATTTGATTATATAGAATTATATAGGTTTATGTATGATGGAAGTTTCATGCATAATTTTTTTTTAATTTTAAAGATTAAGAGCAGATTAAAAGCAAGTACGTTCACAAGTTTGAAGAAAAATAATGCATAGACACACTCACACGCACACACACAAACAGAAATATCTAGAAAGTTCCATTGATACTGGTCTTCCATTGCAGAGTTAACTCCATTCTACACACTCCACTTAGAGGCAGAGCTTACGTAACAAACTTTATCTGCAAAAGCAACTACTGCACGAACTTACTGTGTTAGCAGATGACAATTTTATAAACTTCTTGCCTATGTGCAGATAATTTAACCCCACCACTCCGCAGATGAAGGTAAAAATTATTCACTTGCAAGTTTAAAATAATTTAATGCAATTAATATTTCATATTCATGTTGTTTTCTTCAAATAAATAAAACATGAAATCAAAACATTTATATTAGTTAACATAGCTCATTAAGATCTGTTGACGTTATGGAAAGTGGGAACCAAAGATTCTTAAGGGCTTTTGAATACAACTGAGTACCCTCT
Source organism: Apus apus (assembly GCF_020740795.1). Taxonomy (NCBI): domain Eukaryota; kingdom Metazoa; phylum Chordata; class Aves; order Apodiformes; family Apodidae; genus Apus; species Apus apus. The sequence goes on from NC_067283.1 coordinate 47,561,068, forward strand.
TCCTTCTGGCACTTGTATAAAAAGTGTTCTTTTTAGAGCTTCTAAAGAAGCTAACTCATTAATATTTCGCTCATATTTTCTTTCTTAAACCAAAGAATTCTAAATTGAATGAGTTTTTAAAAATATTCCTCTTCTTCCTGAAATTCACTTAAGCTAGAATTTGAGAGGCTAGTAAATGAAACTGGTTTTGACATTTTTAACTTGAATTCAAATGTCCACCCACAGTATAAACCCCAAATATAATATTTTAATTTAGTATGAAACTGCAAATGCTGTTACTTTACACCATTTGGATATAGGAAATAAACTACAAACCACCCTTTACTCTGATTAACACAGACAATTTAAGAATCTGATTTGAATTAAATAACGCTTACATGGATCAAATCCCATTTGGGTAAGCACACTTCTTTTAACATGAGTGAACTCCAAAATGATCCTACGTCCTATAACATCAGCATGTTTTTTCCACGTTAAGTTTTCTACTCCTTATGTAAGATACAGCAATGTATTTTCTTTCAAACTAAACGTGCATAAAGTTGCTTAGCTAGGGAATTTTACTTTTCAAATAATGTTTTGTGCACTACTTGGTTCTTAAGAATGTATGTCTCAGCATGGAAAAGGAGACAGGACAGAAGATGTCACAACACAGGCATTAAGACTGATAAGAGCTTTAAGTTCAAGCAATAACAGGATAAACCTTTCTATTGCTTACCATCAGCAAGCCCTGAAAATTAATGGTACAATTAAAAATTAAAACTACAGTTCTATAATTCAAGACAATCCTGTTCCCATATAGGTTTGAAATATGCTGGACAAGTTTCACCAGATGGTGAAAGAAAGCACTACATTGGATCAAACATACCTTGTTCCAAGCATATTTTCAAGAATATTCTTTGTATCCTCTCAACGGTAGGAACCGTGCAAGTATTTACTTTTGTTGTTTCATATTTTTTTAAGATTATGAAAATAAGATTTTAAACGGACTCAAAATGACATGATTTCTTCACTAAAATATGGAAATTATACTAGTCTGACATTTAGTATTAATGACATGGAACAGAAAATGAGGCACGGTCATATAAATTACAGATCATTTCCTTCTCAGAGTGGCTGTCATCTCCAAGTTTATAACCTTATACTGAGATGTGAGATTACATAAATATTTCATAGTGATGTATACAGAGAAGCAATTATGTAGCGTTTGGGTCACGTTATGTCCAGAAGAGTTTAGCACTTGTAAGTAAAAATTTCTGTGCTGAAAATCAAGATGCAATATAAATCACACTCCTCTCTCCAACCCCATGTAAAATTGTCTGAAGCTACACAGAGCTGAGTTTACCTTATTTCATCTTCCTCTTGTACCCCTAAAAAACATTAAATTTTAAGATTTTTGATAGAAGTTAATACCATCCTGTAAGCTAAAACTCATCTAACAAAACACTAAACAACATTTGAAATAATTTAAAGAAGTCATACTAGAAGGAACCCTAGAAAAACTAATTTATTCCAGATATAGCTATTCTTTTTTTTAACAGCACACTGGATTCCTATACGTGCTACTTTGCATGCTCTGTGCTATCAGACAATTCAACCCACTCCATTTGTATAGACAATTGTTTTGTTATCTGAATACAAAAATTAAACTCCATTAATAAAAATAAAACCTCAAGTAGCATCTGTCTCAATGACCCATCTTATTAGTTTAATACAATTTTCTTAAGCATTTGACTAAATATAAAATGTAAACCAGATCTCAAATGCATGCAAATGAAGTCAAGTTCTAAGGTAGAAAAGAATCACAAAAAGATCTGGAATAAAACCTTGTTTTTAAAAGAAAAGAAGGTGTGTATTACAACACTGCCTGCCAGGTGTGTTTTAGTAAAAGCTAAAAGTTTACTAATAGATCCTGCATTATGTTTACTTTTAACTTAATTTCCCAATTAAATAGCATCTGGACAAACTAGCATTAGTTATTGAAACAGTTTTCCTTGCATTAATCCGTACTTTCCCAATAAGACGATGGCTGACAGGAAGCATTAACTGCCTTAACAGATGACAACAGATTTGCAGTGCTAATTAGGAGCACAGTCAGGTGCCTCAATCTGACACAGAACCAGAGCTTTACTATTTTCAGACTGTTTAACAGCTAGTGTTACAAAGTCCTTAACTGCAGCCTACACTTAAGCAAAAGAGGACGGATGCATACTGAAGAGTAACTCAGACTCAGACAACACAAAAAAAGATCAATTTCAAATATATCTTAGAGACATTTTCCTATTACCAAACTACCAAAAACATGTAAAAAGACACTTATTAAAATTTCCTACCAACTTCATAGTAAGCTTGACCAGGATACATGGAGATGAGAAGCTTCTCTAGTCCTTAAGCAAAACTGTGTTAAAGTAATTATAAGCTCACGTTCCCATGCCTTATTGATGTCTTAGAAACACCAGCTTGACAATCTTGCAAAGTCTTTTAAGTGAGAGGGCAATAAGCTGAAATACTAAGTGGAAACAAAACTTTTGCTTATAGCAACTCTAGGAATAAGGACTGAACCTGGCAATGCATGTGCGAACGCTGATATTTTCAGTTCCTTTCTTATTCCCTATATAGCAGCTGCTACCTTTATTATTTATCACTTGCTTGATACAGATTAGAAGTAAAATTCAGAACTGTACTTTGGTTAATCTGCTTGGATAAGGACTTCACTAGTTGCCTTGATCACTTTTAGAAAACGGAAAGCAGCCTCAGAATACAGTTGTGCTTTGGTATATTGGTCCCTTTTCTGCACCACCACATTTACTCGCTTTAATAGCAAAGAGTTAAAATTTTAATTATTTTTTCACATAATTCAGTGATGCCAGTATAGCTGAGGAGACATAAAATTAAGTGTATTTTCTTCTTATACAGCAAAATGATTCATTAACTAGGGAGCAATTTTGAACATTAGCAGCTCCTAGCTGTTGATGCAGGAAAAGGCAGAATACAACAGTCACACTATATTCTTTGTTCTAGTTGGTCTGTGAGAAATGGATTAGCTAACTACACCCAAGTGACAGGTGCTGTAATAAAAAGAGCAACATCTAATTTTTAAAAAACCTTCCAAAGCAGAATTGCCCTTTCTGAAAAGGTTGTTAGGCACTGTGTGTCACACACCTTTCTAGCCTTGGTACTTAAGGCTGACACTAGTAGCAAAGCTTTTCTTTCTCAACTGTGCAACCCATTCACACATTGGTCAGTTCTCCATCAAAGTAAGTGGTGAGTGAGCCAAAGGAAGGGAAAACAACGGTGGCCAGCTACAAGCTAAATGAATGAGGCATGGATTCGTTAGGTGCAAATAATGAAGGGCAAAGACAGCCATGCACAACAAGGGGCTCTGAGTACTTACCAAGGGGTGGAAAAGAGCGGACAGGGCTCGTGTCCCTGCTACTTTCCCGGCTGGCCTCCCGACTGCACCCCTGACTCACACTAGGCCGAGGAATGCGGCTGCCTCGTGCTAGTATGATTCAGGGTACAGACAAACAGCAGCACAGAAGGGAGAAGACATAAGAAAAGTTGCAGTTTTAATGCAGTTCTGTTCTGCAGTAAGATCAAAGACAAGACACTGATGATCATGTGGTATTATAAGTCTTAACTGTTTCCACACACTTTCCTGATCATGCTGGATTATACTGAGTGTAGCCAGTTCAATGAAATTGTTTCTTTGCACAGCTAAGAATGGAGATTTACTAGCTCTTCAGAGAACGGCTGAAAAATCTCTTTAAATTGATGGAGAGGAAACAAGCAAAAAACAAACAAACAAAAAACCCCCAGAGACTTCTGATTCACAGTTTGTGCTTGAGATCAAGTTAATCAACAGTACCACAAATGAGGAAAAAAAACAACCCATCAAATCTTTCTAAAGGAAAAGAAAAAGTTAATACAGCTAAGTTAAATATCACAATACAAAACAAAGAACAGCAGCAGTGCCACTAAAATCAACCGATAAATTTCAATAAAATAGTTTGTAACAAAGTGTAATCAGTTTACACCATCAGGTTTAAGCACGACGGTCATTTCCGTAACACAGAAGTATACGCTTGCACACACACATACACAAAAGACACATAAAAGTAATGGAGAAAATAGTAATTTCAAAATGCTATCACACTTTCATCCAATGGATATGGATATTTTGGGATTGGAGATAAGAAGTAAAGTGAAAGACAGAAGACAGAGAGGTGAGGAAAAGAACAACTACTGCATTTTGACAGAAAAAATATTAAAGTTTCAGCTTAAATTTAAAACTGTCTCGTGTATCAAAGACTAGCATCAGAAAATAGGGATGTTTTAGATTTTCACCAATATGTACTGGAATTTTGTCAAACCCCTGGAAGTAAATGCAAGCTGTAGATATCCAGCACTTACAGTAAGAATGGCTAAAAAGAGATACGCAGTGTTTCTTACCTACTGACAATCTAGAAGGACTAGCTTCTCTACTGCATCCCTGACTTCGTGGGATTTTGCTTCGTTTTTGTGCAGCTGCAGGATTCACTAACACTCTCTGAATTCCTGTGTTCATAGTGGAAAGCGTGGTCGTTGTCAACACTCTTCCAGGAGACCCAGATCTACTGCCAGCTGAAGGCAGAATGAAGAAGCATGAGTAAGCATAGCATAGAACACAAACAAACATGGTTAAAAAGGAAAAAAAAAATAAAAATGCTTGAAGTTAGTAGGAAAGCGGTGGTAGACTGAAATGGTCTGGAAAAACAAGGTAAAAATGTGAAACAGAAAGCCCTGGTCCAAATTCTTATAGCACTACATACAAAATACATAAAGTTATCAATGCAAGGAAGCACTTGGCACAGTATTTAGTACTAGATACGCTCAAGAAAGCATAAATAGTACTTCTAGTCTTCATCAACACTTCTAATATTCCTAACATTAACGTTAATGTATTCATTTTTTTAAGCAATGTGGTCTCATAACCACATTTTCTATTAAAAAAGGAAAAAACTCCTAGAAAGCTAAAGGGAGCAACTTGAGCAATTCCATAATTATTCTTCCCATGCAAACAATATTATAAAATTAAAGCATTTTCCTACAATTTCAACTCTTCTCCCTTGCTTATAAAAGCATGGTGTCTTCAAGTACTGCTCCCTGAGAAGTTAAATAAAATGTCACAAAAGACAATTGAAATATTCATGTTTGTGCCTGTGGATTCTCTCACAAATTCAGAGAGAATCTTCAATTAGTTTTGAACAAGCCAAAGTCAATCAAGACGTATTTAAGCGTCCTTCATTTTAATTGATTATAACGGTACATTACAAAGTGCTGTAATGTTAATTTCAACACACTGTACCCACTACCAGAAACTGGTCATTGATTCCTAATCTTGATTTCAGTTACAGAAAACTGAAGTTCTAAGACCTAACAAAGAATCCATTCTTCTCTAGTTATAATCAATTGATACCACCCGTTGCTATATTGTTTCCAGCTGCAGAGTTCAAGAAGTCCGACCAAATAAAAAGCAAAACATCATTTTAACCAAAGGTTAATTACATAGAGAAACATTATAACTTTTCCCTAATCTTTTAAAAATCATCAGATAACCGTATGACCACAGCTATGCTATCTGATCTATAAATATAACATGCAACATCTTAAGTGACTTTCATGGATTACTTCTCATGAGGCACATTTAAAAAAGATACAAGTTGATTAAAGCTTGACCATATGGAAAAAGAAAAAAAATCCCGAACAAAACATATGCTGAGTGGAAGGGAGAAAACTAAAACAATGTACCATGCATATACTTCAGATTCATTGTTTGAATTCAAACTTGAAATGATTGTTTAAGTAAAATCCCTTTTCGAAATTATGGACCTATTCAGCAGAAATGACAAATAATGTATTACACAGCCTGGAAAAAAACAGCGTAACTTCTACACTGAACAAAGAATAGGCAAATATATAAAATTGCTGTGGTCTGCAAAAATTAAAGGTTTGGCACTTTCTTCATATCAGAGCATTTCAACTTAGACCTCATATTACTACACCTCGTTCCTAGCCTCCCATGTTTTATATCTCTTTAAAGCATTGAAAATACTCTAATTTTCACTGGGCTGGAGACTTGCAGAAGATCTTCTTCAATAGGTCAGAAACCTACAAAACATACATTTCTCAGACTGTACAGAAGAAATGCAACCTCTCATTCTAATACTTTATTTATCTGTCTCTTGTCTGACCTGCAAAGTGTACCACTATAGCGTAAATAAACCAACTGAAGCTTAATATCCTGAAAGCATCATGGCAGTAACAGCCCTGGCATGCTGTTCTAAGCACTACCACCAGTAATAGATATAAGCGAGCTGCATGGTGAAAGGATGGTTAAAACAGTATTCCAAAATGACAAGCCTCCCACTTCTACTGCCTTCTAAGTAAGATTTACATCCAATTAAGTAAGTGTGGCATATGGAATTTCTGCTGAATAGGGTCCTTAAATGAGGTATGTCCAACAGGTGATCAAACAATGACGTATACACAAATTCTGTAGACTCTTACCACCAATGGGGTTAGCAGACTGTGATCCTGAACAAGTGTAAAGGCAGGATTAGGGTAGGGGTTTATAATCCATGAAGAGGGAGGGAGCAGAGCAGATTAAAAAATGGATGGCAAATGGAAATAAGAAAGCTTTAGTCATTTCACACAAGAAAAAAAGCCACAAGGGGGTTATGCTAAAGCAGTACTTTTAAGTAGCTTCCACAGTTGATTAAACTCAGATGCTATGTACAAAGCAGATGAAGCCAAGCTGCACAAGCAAATTACAATTCTTCAGCTTTCTAATCAACAAATGGATTATACTGAAGAATTACATTTCAATTAAACATGAAACTGTAGCTTCTGTATTACTTTAAAAGAATATTACATTGGCAAAATATTCAAGAAGTTCAACAGCTGAACAAAAATTACACACAAGGCCAAAACATTTTAGTTTTTTTGAGACAAGACAGTAAAGGAACCGAGCTGCAGGTGCAGTGGATGAAAAAAAAACCCAAACAAAAACAACAAACCAAAACAAAAAAAACTCACAATGGCACAACTGAAAAGACTTGCACAGAATTTCAAGTTTTCCTCTTTAAAATTAATCCGAAGTATATAGGTAAGAATTTGTTTCCATTCAGAAATCTAATTCTTTATCTCTGAATGAAGATTGTAACAGAATTTTAGCACATCTTGCTGAATCACCTGACAACCAAACAGGAAGGGAAAGGAAAAAAATGGAACAATTTTTTTCCAAATATAAGAACAAGATAATTACCCGTAGATTGTATATGCATTTATTTCATTGTACAATTTAGAAGTAGAAGAGGAAGAGTAAAGGGCTCCTAAAACAGCATTTTTTTTTTTTGTAAAAGCATTCAAATTTGCAAGTCTTTCACAAGATGATCTTTGAACAAAAGTGCTAAGTAGCTGAAACCCTATATTCACAAAAGCATCTGTGTTACAATGGTTTTAAAAAAAAGTATTAAATCTAATGTGAAGCTGTTCTCCCACTATAAGCTAGGGAAATAAACCAATCCCCTGTATGGAAACATCAAGCACCTTGCTCCCCACAATGCTGTGAGAATTTACAGTCACAGAAAGAAGCATCACCCCAATAGCTGGCATATATTGCATGACAGTTCTCCTTTGCCTGTCTGTTTGTATTTGCCTTCTTTATCTTCTTTAAAACATCTCAGAATTCTTATTCTCCCCCACTGACAGGTTATAATGAGCTATCTGAAGCCATCAGTTGTGAACAGAAGTAATAAAAGGCTCTAAAGATGTATTCATGCATTTAATTTTCACATACTATCACATGTAAACAAATCTAGTTGTCTAAGTATCAATTCAACTTATCTCTTTAGACATTGATACTGTGCAAAAATGAATTTTCTTGGGAAAAAAAGCAGTCATTATAAGTAAAAAGAAACTGAATTGCTTCACTTTGTTTCCCTGTATATTCAGCTTAACTAATATTACAAAAATGATCACCACAAAAATCTTATGTAGCTACCTAAATTCAACCTCTCCCCTAAACAGTTTATCAAGCACCTTAACTTTTTAAGCATTTACAACATCTATCCAAAATACAAAGGTGTTATTTCAGAACTTTCCTAATACTAAGTGTGCTACAGATACTGCTACAGCTGTTCATAATGGGAAAAAGTAATTTGACAAGACTGCTATCTCCCCTCCCCCTAAAATTAATCCAAATATTCTTTGCTTATGATGTAGTGTAGTCATCCTAAACACAGAAAACATAAAACAAGTTTTGCACAACCTCTGTCACAGTCAATAACTAGACTTTCTTTGCAAGCTCTCATCCCACAAAAGCAAAAAAACCACAACAAACAAAACCTGAGAAATTCTGTTACTGGATTTTATTTTTTTATTATTATATATTATATTATTATTATCTATTTCATATTTTTATTTCACAAAATCTGCAAGTACTGGATCAGGCTTGATCCAACTGCATTTTGTTAGATAATGAAATAATGCAAAACTGAGTGGGAAGCACTCTTAACAGGAAAAACAACAACCCCAAAACTCTTCTACCTGCTTTATGATGTGCTGTAATTGCTATGAAGATAAATATTTCTGCCATTAACTACAGTATTATGGGGTTTTATTAAAATCAAGTGGATACGGTTATTGATAGCAAAGTAATTCTACTGGAAAATTAAAAATGTGTATAACTTAATGGGTTTATAATATTAGACCTGAGTGGTTAGTTAATTTTAATTTTATTGTTAATTTGTTATCCTTTCATTAATTCCATTGCATTTCACTTAAACAAAAATGAGACTGAAAATACTACAGAGCTTAGTCAGAAGATACTTGTCACAGACATTAGATGTGTGAACAAACTGCTGTAGGACAGCCAGTGCCAAATAATGTGAGATCTTTTAAATTAATGACAGTGCTCAGATAGACTGGAAATCTTGCATTTGCTTTAGTTTCTAAAAACACATTCAAAATTACGGTGGATTAGCTTACATACAGCAAATTGTTGTTTTAATATTTTGATTCCATATAAGCTAAGTAACTGATTATAAAGCTAGGGTTGTTTTTACTCTGAAGAAGAGTTAAGTAAAGGTAACAGCTGTAATTAAAAAAGAGTACATATCTAAGAGGTAGAGTAGTACCTAGCTTAAACTGAAAAATAGGTATTTAATTTAATCTAGATTTAAAAGGTTAAAAATAAATTATTTAAAATGAAAAAATAGGTTTTGCAGGTAACACTGAGAACACCATTCAGCCTACCCATTCTTCTTTATTACTTGTCTGTGTGTTATGTGTAAGTGATAAAGAAGTCTTCTGGTGTTTTGTGTTGGGAAGGTCAGAAAGGGGGGGAAAAGAATGTTGAGAAGTTGTAATTGAAGACAGAATGTAAGGGTAGATTTAATTTCCTGTTACATTATCTAATTCAATTGGCAAATTAAAACCTAACCTCGTATTTTTTCCAGATAAAAACAACATGAATTAGAAAAGCATGCAAAAATACCACTGACCCAAAACACTGAAAAAAAATACCTTCATTTTTGTCTGGCGATGATGAACCTAAGGCACAGAACAACAACTCAGTATGTAGCTTTTTTTAAAAATTAACTTTGACTGTAGCCATTGGTCAATGAATATATGCTTAAACATTTGGTCTCTTTATCAGGTATAACTGACAAACAGAAAATACATACGCTGAGACTGTGACACCACTTTGGTTCTACTCCGTCCTCTGGAATCTGTTTTCGAGTTTCCAATACCAACAGAAGGCGTTGAAAGCTTTGTTCGTACACGACCTATAAAAGAAAAATGGCATTAAATCAGGTTTTCACAGTCATGTAGAAAGCAAAGCATCACTAGCATTTACTAGTATTTTCTTAAGTGACTGTAGATAAAAAGGCAGCATAGCAGAACTTAACTGGTGAAAATTCGGCTTGGGATAATTAGTAGAAATTTGAATACCTTTAAAGACTTAATAGTTGAGGAATCAAAATAATACTTCTCTGATGGTAGGTTTCAGTAAATGATTTACACATTATGTCTTAAACACCCTGAACTAGCTAGCTAGTTCTTGCTTCCTACGTAATTAGGTTGATTGTATTTTTGAAAATGGAAGTTTATTAAATATAGTAGGCAATGTATATGCCAATGTTGCTGTATCTGGTACACTCTTCCCATGAATACTTGTGGGTGCAATTCTACTTCTCATCTCATAAAAATTACAATAAATGTCTTGACTGTTTTTTGAATAGGGTTCCAAGCCTGCTTTCTAACTTCAGTCCCCTTGTTAGAAATCCAAATACTAGTTTTTCTATTACTGAACATTGTCCTGTTTGCCTGGCCACAGTCATATAAGCCTTCTACAGGATCTCCCAAGCCTTATGCAGTACTTTACAAAGACTGAGTTCTCAGTGACAACATGTTATAAAGAAATACTACTCTCAGCAACAGATAGAAGAACTCAGGAAGAGACATCAAACTATCTACAATACAAACAATAGAGCCACATCCCTCTAAAATGCCAAACCACCTTGGGTTTGGGTTAAATCTGTCTGCATTATTAGCCACGTTACTCATAACATCTGGAACATACAATGAAACTACAAAAGAAAGGAAGACCCAAGTTGGATGAATTGAAAGATTATTTATAAATTAAATAGTAGAGATGTGTACTATATGTCCTCAGCAAACCTCTCAAACAACAGAAAAATGAAAGCAAACCCATGCTAACCAGAATTTTTATAAGTTGTAAGACCAACGCCCAAAAAAGCTTGTACAGGGTGGATGGATCTCAAAAAGCAATCTACTTTTTAAACCAGCATAATTAAAATATTTTCTAGACATGTGGAGTCAGTATTTGACCCAGAAGAATTAGGTACATAGCCTGTTATTTAGTTCTAGCCTCTATAGCCTCTCCACAGCAGAATTTGGAGACCAACCAAGTTAATATTATTAATCCGAGTAGAGGGAATAGCCATAGGTGAGAGTCTATAGGAAGAGAATCAGGACAAAGGAGGTTATTCACTAAAATATTAGAAAACAATATGATAGCAAGAATGTTTAGATTAACTAGTCCAAACTCTACTAGTTATCCCTATGCAATGGCAATGTTCTCCCACCGAGTGTTGTGAGACTGCAAGGTATATAACTGCATTCAGAATCTGGCCAAAAAAACTAGGAACACAGAGTGCCACTATTTTGCTACTATGATAAATTATCGCTTGGAACCTGGTTCAATTTTATGAAAGCAAAAGAACAGTTTGTATTTGTGAAGGCAAATGAACTATTAACTCACTTGGAGTCCCTACATCCATTCACTAATGACAGGTTTAAATGTTAATAGCGTATTGAAAATGAATTCCCAAGTCTCAAAGAGATGAGTAATAGTAGCACCTGCTTCCCAGAGCATGAACACATTTGATGAAATATTCTGTGACAAGATGTTTAAAAAAAATATAAAAATGCAAAATTTAAGCTCTTATATTTTCACACTAAAAATGTTAAGCAATGACACTTCTACTGCAGATGAGTACTTGAGAATTAAAATAAAAGCAAAAGAATTTTAAAAACATTACATGACAACCAAGTATTAGATGCATAAGCTATCTAGAGTTATGAACCTCCACAAAGCCCCAGAAAGATCATATTCTACTTTGACGCTTTATTTGTATGAATGAAAATACAAAGCTGAAAATATTAGCTGTTCTAGCAAAATATTTTCTTACCATCTTCAGAAGCTGTTCCTAAACAGAAAAGATAATAAAATACATGATATTCCAAACAATACTGTGTCTCTCCATTTCCTTTCTGAGATTAATCTTATGAATGCTGACAAATTTTATCAAGTCAAGGGGTCTAAAGCTTTTGTGTTGCAACTCCATTATTGAACTGAAGCAAAATCAAGAAACATCCATACTATACTGTTAATGATTTACAAGAGCAAAATACATAGCACTGCCTTCCAAACTTGTTACAAAACCACACACACATTAAATCAATATTAAAAAAAACCTGTAAGTCAACAAAATGACATGTACAGATCAAAAAAGACATTAAAAACATTTTAGAGCAAGCTCTTCTGAAAATATAAAACATACTATTATCTCAGAGAAAAACACAAAGACAGTTTTTTCCACACTGGACAGGGATAATTTAATAGAAACTGCCAGCAAGGAAGATTTATCTGAATTAAGTTCCTAAGTACTCTGAAGATCTACATTACTATGAAGGTCTACATGCATAAGATCAAATTTAGCTCAGATAAGTGGAAGTAATATGAGCTTGCTGAAACCAGATCACACTTAACAAGGATGCCAAGCTTAACATGGCTTGGTTGTGAGAAAATGAGAGTCAGACTAATCCTTTTATTGACATCACTACCTAGGAACTGATGGGAAGCTATCTAAACAACAGTCCTTCCTCTATAGGATCCTTTGAAACAAATCTGATTATGGAACAGAATATGTATTAGCAGTGATAGAAATGTTAAAGGCCTCAAAAAAAAAAAAAATCCAAGGCTATTTCCATTTTTGTTTCCACTCTATGCTGTTTCTGCCTTGTAAGAGAACTACAATGACTAAAATGTGTGTTAGTGTCTTTGGCTAGCCTGAACCTGACTTACTCAGCAAATCTGGCTGGGGCTTTTTCATGTTATACTATGTTCAAGGCACTATTTTAAGAAATTCCCTCTAAAAATCAATTCAGCATAATTTTCAATGCTTCTTCACAAAAATCAGTTACAAGAAGTGTATGTAGGAGTGTCTCAGAGTTTTCCAGCTCAAATGTGCCAGTCAGTCTGTATAAAAAAATAACCCACAACAACCCTTAAACTATATCCCCATACATCCAACATCCTTTGAGAGCTGGATCTTGGAAGGCAGGCTCTATGCAACACCTAACTCAGGCAAACAGCTAGCTCCTCCTAAAAGGGGTGATTCTGCTTCTCCTTCCTCTTCACTTTTGTGCTACCACCTGGTTGGATGGCTCAAGGCACACTGTCAGCTTCAAACGCTAAATAAGAGAATACTATTCACTTCTGTTTTATGAAATCAGGTTTCTGGAATTTGTTCACCTATGGTGATTAATAATAGAGCATGACAAGGTACTAGTGAAGAAAGTGGCCAGGATTAGTGGGAAAAGGAAAAATGGTTAGTTCCTCCTGCTGGTGGTTAGATCAGAGCAGCTACATCACACAACTACAGCTGGAGAGCTAAGATGTGTACATTCTGTCTTGCACATCATCCCTACAGAAACACTCTAGAAAAAAAACCCTGTTATTCTGATCAACTGTGTAGCACTTCCCTACTAAGAGTTTAGGACTGATAGTTATAAATAAATCCTATTACATGCCACATAAGAAAATCTGATATGGAATTAAGCAAGACAGACACTACTATCCTGTACAAACCCTCTGTATTTTATTGAAGTAACTTTCCAACTGCAATACACAAAAAATAGCTCAAAGTCTTCCAAAAATTATCTCTGATGAAAATTATTATCTGTGCTGTGGGATTCTGGGTTTGACAGATGTACCTTGTTACTGTTTTTATTTTTATGACAAATACCATCTGTTTTGCTTCCAGTAAACTACTCATTCTTTGAAAAAAGTGCTTTCAATATAAACATGTGCCAAGAATTAAGTAGCAAACATAACTGACTTCAGTTTTCCCCAGCAATAAATCAGAACCAGAATTATCAGGCATCTATCTGGGACTCTCTAACTTTATTATATGGGAAACATTACTTAAACACATCTGAAACAGACAACAGCTACGAGAAGCCTGTGTCTCAGCTGCTTTGCAGCTAGGATGAAAATATGACAACTCCAGCCATGTGTCTAATACAGTGAATTAAAAAAAAAGTAAACACTGAAGTTTAGCTGGAATGCTTGGTAAGCTATTTTAACAGGTAGGTCTTCTTAACAAACTATTATTTAATAGAATGATATTGTGCTACAAGATTTACAGGCACATAGAATTATGTAGCTAGACTAGATTTTGATACAGTACTTCTGAAAGAGAGGATTTTAATTTTTTTTTTTTTTTTTTAATCCTTAGTTATGTGGTCAAGCATCTTTCTCATTGCTGTTCAGCTGACCTTAAAGGTGAAACTACTAAACACGATGAAACTAGAAGTGGTTTAAAAAAAGCATGTATTGATTACGGAATTGCTCTGTAAATAATAGAGAAACATCCAATTTCTGATAGCTCCTGTTGCTGATACAGACACTGACAAATACAGCAATAACAAAACACTTATATTAAGACATCAAGATTACACAGAAGTTAATGAAAATAGAATAGCATTTTGTTAATGAACAACATATTAAACATCCATAATTTTACATAAAAGACAATTTATTAAATATTTAATAGAATTAGAGGACAGACTAAACAATCTCTTACCATCCATCTTGTCAGAAGTATCCTCTTTGTTGAAAAAGCAGGCAAAGAAACATGGAAAACTTAGTGTGTTAGAATAAAGGTGTTCACAGCAGAGTCATAAAACATTAATTAAGGAAAATACATTAATATTAAATACAGCAGACTTGTTTATCTAATTCATGCATGTATAAGCTACTTTACTTAAAGTTGGTTTCTATCAGTCCAAAGTACAAATTACAGAATAGGGTACAAGCAACCCTACATGGGGATGCTGAACCCCTCTGCATTACTCAGATTTTAACAAACCCTTACAGTAAAACATTTATAAACCATTTCATGCTTTGCGTCAACAGTTACTGAAGCATCAGTACATATTTATATAATTACTTAACCATAATATTTCTATTTTTTATGAAATTTGCAATTGAGCATGAAGCTCCACCTGTGTTAAGGGACAGGAGGGAAAGAAACATCACAACACAGAGGACAAATGGGAGAAAGTTCCACTCTGGTTTAAAAGCATTAAAGATTTACCAGTTCAGCTGGAAGGTAGTGAATACATTTTATGACAGTAACCACCAAAATTAAAATTGTGTGAATAAATGTTGTGAAAATTGAATTAGCGTGAGACATATGTAATTACAGCTCAAGCCTCCTCAAAAAGGACATTAATACTTCAGGATTTCAAAGACAGTCAACATTTAGAATAACTAGAGAATGCCCTCCTGATTCTAGAACAGTCTTTACAATCATAAATAAGCAAGTGTTCTTCTATTAATAACAAAAAAGGAAAAAAACAGGTAGAGACCATTATAGATGACTATACTCAGGAACTTGTGGTCCTCTGAGGCTCTAAACTTGGCAGCTGTTTAAGCAAAAGGTGGATGCTTATAAGTAAGGGTGAAAATAAATTCAAGCTGCAGGAGACAATGGTATTTATTTTGGTATTGACTGCAACACCTGAGAAGATGTGGAAAGCATTACTGAAATACAGTAATACTTCCTAGGCATTTTAGTATCGTGGTCAGCATTATCTTAACAAATCTGCATTTAAGTTTACATATTTGGATCCAGTATAAACAACCCCTTTAAAATGAACAGAGCGGAAAAGTTTACCAACTAGCCCATTTTCTGAAACATAACACTTGCTTGGATTCACACTCCATTCATTTTAAAAGTTACCTTTTTAAAACTAAGAGCAAATAATATTCTGAGGTGGATTCCATGCTTAATCCGTAGTCAAACACACAATAGTCACACTCATCTCTACATAGGTAAGTCACTTAAATTACCACTATTAAAAAAACCTGTTAGGAGAACGAGCCAAGATCAATCAAGCAATACTCCTTATGTTTGACTATAAGCAAACCTTGGTCTCTGTGACCACCACTGCCCTTATAACATCTGCAGTAGGGTTTGACTTTGCTATACATTACTAGGATCACAATATTTTGCCATTTCAAGCCACGAGTGCCTACATCTGATAGCAAGGCAAAGCTTTCCAGCTACTCAAATCCTTTATAAGAATATGACCTGAACTTACTACCTATTTATTCCTGTCCTCTAGCTTCACTCACCAAAACTACAAAGAGAACAAGCTATTTCTTTATCTCTGTTATTTTCCTGTATAAAACCACCACCATTTACTTCCCTGAACACCTCTATGCCCTTCTCAAACCTTACTTACAAAATTCTGGGCATGAATCACATACTGCTTAAGATGTTCTGAAAGCAAACCAGTACTCTAATCAAGAGCTACTTCCCACAAAACTCTCAAGACCAAAGTAGTCCCTTCATTTCAACAGTATGAATAAGTCAGACTGATTTACAGAGATCTGACATTTTCTTCCATCACCATGCTCTGTGTCGCTTTTCACAATAGCTGAACTCCAGCTTTGTCTGAGATTCAGAATATGTCCTGTTGCACTCCAAAGCTAGACCAGGCAATACGCTCATCTTGGAGAACTATCATGCAACAGATTTCATGCTTTTAGGCATTTAGTTAAGAGGAACTGAGAATACCTCAAGTGATAACCACTAGCATGTCTTCATCACCACGCAAAATGAGCCTGACTTTAGTGTCCACCTGCTACCCAGTAGGTTTCCGATTCCTCCCCCTGTAGGCACTAGAGGGAGCCCAGACCTGAAATCACAATTTCAAGTAGCAAGGATTCCTTTTAGTCAGCCTTACTCATGCTCATAAACTTAATCCTAAAAATGAGTGGACAAAGCAATCAACTCATGTAAAATAGTTTTAAACTTAAATTTTCAATTAAAAAAGCGCACTTTGAAAACCATAGCCAAAGTGTATCCCAACACCTCCCCAAACACAAGGTAAACAGGAAGAACTACATAGTCTCCCTGCCTCACCTGCAATGGTTTTTATCAATACTGACCTCAGGACATGCCTCCTTGCTGACCTAGCTGGCCCACGAGTGGACAAAAAAAACCAACCACTAACACTTTTGTGAACACTGAACCTCACTTCCCGAATTGCTACCCCTATAGCATGAATAACCTAAAAAGAACAAAAACCTACTCCATTACCCTCCCCATTGACTGGTTTAATTTAGACTCAGCGGCTAAGTTCTAGCATCTACCATCATCACTATCAAATACTTTTCTGCATTATTATAATTGGTAGCACTATGCCTAAACAGCACAGCCACGTAGAGAGCAAGACAGTCACCTAGATAAAAACATACACATACCTCCATCAGCACACTTAGGAAGAAATCTATGAAATCAATGTTGTGTATTTTTGTGTAAAACACTTGCGTATTACGTGAAGAAGCCACCACTTACTGCCAGGACATCTCCTTAGCATTGCTGTAAAACGGTCAGCTAAAGAGCTGAGAAAAATGGAAGATCCAGTGTCCTAACATTCATTTCCCTATTACTTCTACAAACAAGAATTCATCATCACCAAGTGAACGTACTGTTCCTTCCAATACTTACTATTAATTCCAGACTAATATATTTTAAGAGCACAGAAAAGATACATTCTTTGCACTGGCATTCCTCAAAAGCTCAAAAAAATATAGCATCTAGCAAAGCTGACAACTTACTTCAGAACACCTGCCCTTTCGCAGTACTCCAAGTACTACTAAAAATAACAGCTTTTCCAAGGCAAAAGTATTTTCCCTGTAACGGCCTGATCTAAAAAGCTCAACAAGTACTCCTCAGTGCAGTGAAGATGCTTGGCTTACCTAGTGAGGCATAAGAGCCCGGGGGCAGACCAGCTGCTGACAAGCGCCCAGCTCCAGCTGTCTGGCCAGCAGCGTGCCGGGCCTTGGCACCCGCCGCTGCGTTAACGTCGATGTCGCTGCGAGACCTTTGCAGAGATCCTGGGCTTGGAACACTCCTGCTGCTGCCTGAGGCTAGCAAAAAAAAAACAAAAACAACAAACCAAAACAACAAACCCACCAAGCACACAAACAACAAGTAAAATTAGGAAATCAGTCAGTAACGAATAGTGTCAATTCTGTTCACAAGGTCAGCGTTTTCTACTACTGGAGCAGAGTTGCTAAAGTACAGAAAATAATGTACAACAGCCTAAGTTAACATTAAGCAAAGTACCATTGAGGTTAAGAAGCAAACTAGACCTAGTGTTGCCATGCAATTCAGATGAAGAACAGTTTATTTTACAGTAATATTAATCTTCATTCAGCATGAAATTTTAGCATTATTTAATACAAACTATGTGCTCCTACCCTAGTAAAAATCACAGAATTCTGAACATTGATGTGATTTATTACATGACTGAATGCTGCACAAACAGAAGGAAATTCATAGCAGCCCTTATGAAACTGAGGGAAGATAATATCCCCACACTTCAGCTACGACAAAGGCACAGGCAAACTGAACTTATGCCTTCAATTGCTTTAGGGTTTAAACTTCTGTCAAGCATTTTTATATTCACATCCTATTATTTATTGAATATTAACTATTTGCTTCAGTTCATTTTAACCATTGGTTTATGTCTTCAACAACTAAATGCTCTTTAACAGTGTCAGTATACATAAAGTTACTCTCAGTTACTGGCCATTTGTAAAAAGGAGTTCAGTGATTTACTCCACAAGAGTCACAAACACATTATGTGACAAGAGAACAAAGAAATCAAATTCTGAAATCTCAGGGCAAAATTAAACTCTTTGAATTACAAATCCGTGGCTTTGCTTTTTGCTGTTTATAGAGCAGCGGCTACATGGGAATAGATGAAAGGTACAAATCCTTCATCTTCAACTGCTCTAAGCCTAATAATCATTAATTAGACTAGAGAATAATGTTTTGCCTTTCTGTGACTGTTCCATGACAGAACTCCAACACAGATGATCAATTAATAGTACCAATACACAGCAAACTGTATCTTACCCTTGCAACAACTGAAAATATATAAAACATGAAGCAAGTAGGAGCCAATCTTAGCTCCAGGTGCAGTTTGAAGTGACACATACCATTATTTAACTCGGAAACAGGGTAAATGCTTAAGAGAGTAAAATCTTAAACTGCATTAAAAACTTTGAATTCAAAGAAAATAAAGAACAATTATTGTGCATTGCACTACATAGCAACCACCTTACCTCTGCCTGCAAGGCTTGCTGGGCTAGCTGCAGACCATTTAGAAGACAGAGGCCGACTGGAAAGAGAATCAATAAACCCAGTAAGTCTCATGTATCAGAATCAAAAGGCAACAGTAACAGAGAGAAAAACCTCCACTCCTTTTTTCCCCTTCAACTTTCCAATAAATTTTAGATAAACACATCAAATACAGAAGGATACGGAAAGCAGCCACCTTCTCTTTCGCATTTTATAAAATTATACCTTCATCACAAAGCATTAATCCTTTGATTACCACTAGGCATACTTTGCTAAGAAAAAGTTCAGGCATTCCAGACTTGGTCACAGAAACATTTAGGGTTGTCAGTACAAGGTTTAAACCACAGGGCTGATCTTCGAAAATCAGCCATCAAACAAAAACAGTGGAAGCTGCATAGAAAGCTTGATTTATGAAAGAAACTATGCAAAGCAGTATGTGCAGTAACAAGGAAAATAGGTGTACAATTCATAAGCCTCCCCCAGTCTGTCTCCCAAGAATCAAGTAAAAAACACAAAGGAAAATGCTGAAACTTCCAAGCAGCTAGACTGAATTTCCTGTGTTCGCATGTTAGAGGTTCCCACAATTTATGAAAGGAGAAAAATCCCATGTCTTTTTCACCATTGCCCTTTGCTCTGACTGCAAAAAATGAGTCACTGCTGAAGCAAAATCTTGTCTACTTGGTTAAACTGTGAGCCATCCCTTCTACCTGGTTCAGAAAGCTAAAATGCAGTATGAGGGACCAGGGAAAAGCAAGAGACTAGCAGAATAAAGTGTTATACTTTCATCATTGATTCTTATCTAGCCATCTAAATATTTATCCATCTGGGAAGGTTTCTATTTACTGAAATAGTTGACTATTTCATCACTAGTAAAATTACAGCCTGAGCCTAGAGTCCCAGCTTTAGTAAAAATTACCCACGTCTAATTTTAAACCAAAAAGCAGAGAGAAAAAAGATGCATAATATTCTGAGTTACTAACTCAGGAGTGGAATGATAATATAGAGGTCAGCACTGTTACCTAACTCCTCACAAAAGATCATGTATTTGTAGCTTATGAATAATACCTACTTTTCTGACATTCCTAGCAGGGACACCTCACACTAGACCAGGCTGCACAAAGCCTCATCCAATCTGGCTGTAAACACCTCCAGCGAAGGGGCTTCCACAACCTCCCTAGGCAACCTATTCCAGTGCCTTACTACCCTCATGGTGAAGAATTTCTTCCTGATGTCTCATCTAAATCTAGCCTCTTTCAGTTTAAAACCATTACCCCTTGTCTTATCACTGCCCTCTCTGGTGAAAAGCCCCTGCCCAGCTTTCCTGTAGGCCTCCTTCAGGTACTGGAAGGCCACTGTAAGGTCTCCCCAGAACCTTCTCTTCTCCAGGCTAAACAGCTCCAACTCTCTCAGCCTGCCTTTGCAGCAGAGGTGCTCCAGTCCTTGGATCACCTTCATGGCCCTCCTCTGGACCCTCTACCACAGCTCCATGTCTTTCCAGTGCCGAGGGCTCATATATGGTCATACATTGGAGACAGGAAAAAAAAGGATCGTCAATGTGAATAATCTAACTGTTAACGTCTTTTTTTTTTTCTTATTTTTTTCTTTCTTTTTTTTTTCCCAGTGAAAAGGGGTAAAAAGGAGCAATACCCTTCTTTCCTGGACTTATTCATTGCACCAGAATGCTGGCATCAAGATATGAACCTTGAAGATACTTTGGTGTAACAAAGGAAGAAATACGTAAGAATAGTCTGCTACAACAGGGCAACAAAGATGATGG
The DNA here is from genome assembly GCF_020740795.1 of Apus apus. NCBI lineage: Eukaryota > Metazoa > Chordata > Aves > Apodiformes > Apodidae > Apus > Apus apus. Next base: position 47,581,858 of record NC_067283.1, read on the forward strand.
GGGGATTGAAGCAGCTCTCTTACGAGGAAAGTCTGAGAGAGTTGGGACTCATTAGCCTGGCAAAGCGAAGTCTGAGGGGAGACCTTATTAATGCTTCTAAGTATCTGAAGGGTGGATGCAAGGAGGATGGAGCCAGACTCTTTTCAGTAGTTCCCAGGGACAGGACGAGGGGCAACAGGCACAAGCTGGAACATAGGAAGTTCTGTTTAAATATGAGGAAAAACTTATTTACGGTGAGGGTGACAGAGCCCTGGAACAGGCTGCCCAGGGAGGTTGTGGAGTCCCCTTCTTTGGAGATATTCTAGACCCATCTGGATGCAGTCCTGAGTTAATGTGGTCTAGGGGATTCTGCTTTAGTGGGGGAGTTGGATCTCTAGAGGTCCCTTCCAACTCCAACAATTCTGTGATTCTGTGAAAATCCAGATAATAACTGCTCATATTTGTAACCCTGCTGAGCTAATATTGTTACAAAGCAAAATGTAATTAAAATGTTTATTAAAAAATTAAAAGTGACAAAATACAATTGCAGATTTTTTGTACACCAAAGACGTTTGGCTCATTTTCCTTCTTTGACAAACAGTTTTTATGAGTTTCTAAGTTCAGAAACAGTTAAGTGACCCTTACTTTAGGCTCTCCTGTGAGCTGGAGGATGACCTGTCTGACTGAGGAAGAGATGCTATACTGCCAGAACTCTTCAAGTATGTCTGGAGGCTTCTTTGATAGGGTGGCTCAAGAGAATTGTACAGAGTCTCAGCTTCACCAGGAAAGTGATTCCTAAGACCCAGATAAGCCCTGTAAAATAAAAGAATAACCATGTGTAATTGCTCTGCAAAGTGTGGACTCAGGAAGTAAAGATTACAAATGAACCAGGGATGGGAGGGAAAGGAAGTCAGACTGAAAATGTGTAATGCATACAATACTGCTCATCAATTAATAAAAGAAACCAGCTACGGTGACTGAATTTATGTTTTCAAAATAACTTAGTCTATCCTCTGAAATTCTCACATTCACTTCACAATTCTGTAGAGAAGGAAGATAAATTATTTTCTAGACTACCCACTAGTCAAAGTGCTGCAGCTGTTTCATTAGTTGCGGGGAGGGAGAAGAATGACTGTGCAACAGTATTAACCTTTATGACTCTTCTTTCAGTAGAATCCTCAACTGTTACACAACAGGATTCATAGCCTCAAAACTAAGTTTGTCTTGTGCAAAAGAAACTAGGTATTAATTCAGGACTTCAATAACAGAAACATCAATTTTCAACTTTAGATGTGCCCTCTTCTTCAGCCATAGCTACCCACTCACCTCCCAGTAGTGTTCTATCAACCATGTAAAACATACAATTATTTAGAGCAAAACGTAGTTAAAACTCACTTTCTTGCCTCCACTCGTGCTTCTGCATCAGCATCATGAATGCCCTTCTTGATTGTTTCAACCAAGACAGCTGCATGCCTAGAAGAAAGATATTCTTCATGCTTTTGCAACCCCAAATTCTATTTTATATGCTAAAGTTTTACACTTGAAGGAACATTTCTCTGCATAAAAACCAATTGAAATAGTAATCCTTTCCAAGATACGACGTAAACAAACACTTAAGCACACTGATGTTATAATTGCACCTTCTGCAAAGGTTCAGGTAAGCTTCTTCCTTCAATTAAAAAAAATTATAAACGACTTTTCAGATATATATGCAACTAAGACATTTAAAAAGTTATTTTAAAATACCTTTTTTAAAAAAACTACTTTTTTTGAAATAGAAAAACTATTTCCCCTATTATATTAATAGCAATAAGAAGGAAAAAGCTAAGATTAGTAAACTTGCTTTCCAGTAAATTGACCTCTAAAAGCTTTTGGCATATGATTTCTAAACCTCAACACATGCTCAAAGAACAGTGAAGTGGCCAACAGAATGACCAAAACAGGGATGGTAAACATATTTTAATACAAGACATGGTTAGTGTTTTGTTTGGGGTTGTTGTTTTTTTTTTTTGCAGGGGTTATTTTGTTTGGGGGTTTTTAAACACATACATACACACTCAGACATAAATCAAGTGCCTCCATTGCTCCCTTTCTCAGGAGCACCTTGAGAGGTTGAAGGGTGACTGTGGAGCTAGATGAGCTCTTCAGAGCTGTAGAGCCATCTCTGGAGGCCCTATAGTACCTTTGCTCTCACTGGGTGCTTACCATACACATTCTTTGCAAAGCTGATACATGTACTATTTTCCTATCTACCTGGAGAAGCTACAGTCTGCTCTTAATATTTATCAGAAAAAATCCTCCAGTCTAATCCCACCTGCCATCTTTTATGGTAAAAACACAGATTTCCTCCTTTCAAGAACAAAAGACAGATGCTCCTGTCCTTGCTGCGCAAGACACATGATAACAGGTGAAACTCTGAGAAAGCATGGAACATACTGCTCACATGCAATATAGGAGAAGAGGCAGAGGGTAAAGACAGGATGCAACAGGAAGCCAAGGCTGGAGCATAAAGCTCTCCTTTTCCCCGGCACTTAAGTGAGACACATAATCTGCTGTGCTAGAAAGGTTGGCCAATGCTAAACAATTTAATACAATTGAAGGATTCAATGAAAATATTTCTGTCTTGAAATTCATTAGTAGTTTATTCCTGGGGAAAAAGTATACTAGCTCATACCTTTCCAATGAATGTGTTTGCCACTCTTGTAACAACAGGTCTAAAAATTCAAAGGAGCGCCTAAAAAGAGAGAACAAAAAGTTATAATTAATACTCATTTCTCTGATGTGCTTGCAGAATAAACAGTAACTTTATTCCTTTCCCCTGAGGCAAAAGTACATTTATCTGTCAAATAAGGACATTGGTCACCTTATTGCAAAGTTAAAATATTCTGTATAGAAAGCAAACAGGCATGCTAACTAATCCTAAACTTCAAAAAAATACTTGTGGTTCAATTAACCATCTGTCATGTTATTATGCATATGCTATGTTGGTTTTATTAGCCCAAAAACAACACAGAAAAAAAATACATTTTAAAAATGGTACAAACTATAATCTTAGTATTTAAAAAAACCTCACTTCTTTAAAAATTCAACTATTAAGTCACAACACGATGTTTCTGTGTCAGTGTACTTCTGTCCCAAACACTATTTCCATTCTTTCATCTGTCATTACTGGGTGTATAACACAAAGGAAAACATGAGACCATTAGGACAGGGCTTTGCATATAGGAAGCCCTCCTAAAGATCTGCTGGCACTTTACAAACTGAGTTATGTAACCTTATTTATTATTAATTCCGAATTCTCTGCAATTTAGCAAACAGCCATTAGCAAAAGACATACTTTAAAATATGTTTGAAGCAAGATCCTGGTGAACAAATGAAAGCAACATGGATTACAAAGGTGCAGATGAGTCTAAAAGCCATGATAGTGGACACTCTTGTCTGGAACCAGTACTTTTTCTAATTATGTTGCACCTTTGACCTGTTCTGGAGAGGAAGATTTTATTTTTATTCTGCTCAAATCCCTAGGACATTTACAAGACAGAGCAAGAAACCCTGAAAGGTTTTTATTACAGCTGATATAGTTTTGCTTTGCCTTTCCAAAGGAATGAAGTCAGTATGAAAACAATGCAATTTCAGCCACCTTCGCTGATGCTCACTCAGTCCATTGTGAATTGCAGTACCAAAGCCACCTACAGTTTAATGTTCCTCAGCAAAGCCATGGTAAGTGGAGGCACTGAAGCCACGTGAATTGTTTTGCAGTCAAACCAGAAGTTATGATAGGTCAGTATAATCTGGGTAGAGATAATTCATGCTTTGGATGCAAAGACAGCATAGATTCAGAGCAAATAGTTCAGATCCTCAAGCTATTTCTTTCATATACAGAGCTATGTTGCTTTCAGGGCTAGCACAGGTCCAGAGACAGCATTAACTGCTTTTCATGACATTCTGTGCAGAAAATGACACTCTGTCAGAAACCTACTAATCTTGTCAAAAGCCAACCCAAGCATTCACTTATTATTAGAAAGAACAACATGCTGAAGATGCACGTCAGCTGTCAAACATGACAACACACTGATCCAGCATGTCCTACCTAAGGTAGCAGCCAGCATCTCGATGCCACAGTGTGGTAGGTCTCTTATTTTGGGCACAGTATCAGACAGTTTACCTCCACACATTCAAGGCACATTGCAAAAAAGTTACAAAGTCCTCCTCGAGGCAGCAGGAGAGCAAAGTGCTGGCAAAGACTGCACGCCGTAGGCTGTACTGCTTCCACAAGAGCTAACCTCACTGGACCTGTCAAGTCTGTCCCTAACACTAATTAATAGGCTCAGGCAGGTTCTTTGCACATCTCTTTCATGGTCTCCCAATGCCTCTCAATACCCATGTTGTTTAGTCAACTGAGCAACACAAATTCTACTACAGCTTTCTTTCTTTCTTTCTTTCTGGTTTTAAATAAGAAGGTACTTTTTAAAAAAATGTTAGGAATGTTATAATTAGAATAAACAGGATACAATGAACATCCTCCAATATGGCAGAAAGTACCATTCCCCAACATCATCTGATGTACTTTTGCTGAAATTAATTTTTGTAGTTTACTGGAAAATAGTTTTGTGTGTTCAGTGTTAATAGCCATAAACCTTCACATCTATTTCCAGCATATGATCATCGTATTTATAAAAGCAATAGCTTTAATAATTTGCTATTTATAATGTACTCACCTTCTAACTGCAACTGATTTTGAGGTACAGTTGCTTGTTATTAAAGGTATGAGTCGTGGCACATGGGTATGCTGAAGAAAGAAAACAAAACAGTTGAAGACAAAAGCACTATTGAATTTGTACTGTAATAATTAAGACAAACAGAATTAGCAACATAATAAACTGCATTAATTTAAAATGCTTATTGGAACTAAATGTAGAATACTATTAAGTAAGAGGCTGCTGCTAGCACATCAATTGATTAAACCTTCTTTTTTTTCCAAAACATCAAGCAAAAAACATTTCCAATGCCATCAACAATCACACAATGAAATGCCATAATGTAGCTGTCAAAGTCATACATGAAGGCTCAAATGTCAGTGTATCCTCAAAGGAGTTGTAAGCTGATGTGATTTTAGTTTTGTCACAGAAAAAAAGCAATAGACATAGCAGTCTTAAAAATCAAAGTTATGGAGCAAAAAGCAAATCAATCAATCTGAAACTATGAACACTCTTTTAAGGATCAATCAATACGATTAGCACTACAAAGGCCAAATTCCTTTGAATACAAAATACGTCAACAAAACAGTAAAAGCATGACAAGTAATATAAGCAAGCTTATGTATATAATCTATATGGCAACACCTAACATCTTCATGGCAACAGACAACCCTTGAACTACCATATAAACTGATGTATTTGGTTTTCATGGCAAGGTTCTGGTAGCAGGGGGGCTACAGGGGTGGATTCTGTGAGACGCTGCTTGAAGCCTCCTGTGTCCAATAGAGCCGATGCCAGCAGGCTCCAAGAGGGATCTGCTGCTGGCCAAGGCCGAGCTCACTGATGGTGGTAGCACCTCTGGGATGACACATTTAAAAGGGAAAAGCTACTGCACAACAGCAAGTGCAGAGGGAGAGAGGAGTGAGAATACACGAGAGGAACAACTCCGCAGAGGGGAGGAGGTGCTCCAGGCACTGGAGAAGTTTCCTCTGCAGCCTGTTCTGAAGACCATGGTGAGAAAGGCTGTCCCCCTGCAACCCATGGAGGTTCACAGTAGAGCAGATATCCACCTGCAGCCGGGGGAGGACACCACACCAGACCAGGTGGACATGCAAAGGAGGTTGTGATCCAGTGGGAAACCTGTGCTGGAGCAGGCTCCTGGCAGGACTTGTGGACCCACAGAGAGACAAGTCTTTGCTGGAGCAGGTTTGCTGGCAGGACTTGTGACTCCATGGGGGACCCATGTTGAAGCAGTCTGAGTTCCTGAGAGACTGCACCCCACTAAGGGACACAGGCTGGACCAGCTTGTGAAGAACTGCAGCCCATTGGAAAGACTCACATTGGAGAAATTAGTGGAGAACTGTCTCCTATGGGAGCCCGGGAAGAGTGGGAGGAGTCTTTCCTCTGAGGAGGAAGGAGCAGCAGAAATAACATGTTGAACTGACTGCAACCCTCATTTCCCATCCCCCCGTGCTGCTGGAGGGGAGGAGGCAGAGAAACTGGGAGTGAAGTTGAGCCCAGGAGGAAGGGGGAGAGGGAGAAAGGTGGTTTAAGTTTATTTTTAAAATTTATTTCTCATTATCCTACTCTGATTTGATTGGTAATAAACTGATTTACCCCAAGTTGAGTCTGTTTTGCCCATGACGGTAACTGGTGAGTGATCTTTCCCTGTCCTTATCTTGACCCACGAGGTTTTAGTCATATTTTCTCTCCCCTGTCCAGCTGAGGGGAGGAGTGGCTCTGGTGGGCACCTGGTGTCCAGCTAGGCTCAACCCACCAGAAATGGATAAAATAAACTACATTAAATCCAAATGCAATACTTTAATTCAGATTTACAGCAGCCTTACTTCAGCTTAACTAATTGTGGACACAAAGTATTAAAGTATTATTTTAATTCCTAGTAACATGGTTCAAATCCATTTTCAGTTAATTTCTTTATTCCTTTCTTCATTAAGCATGTAACTTCTAAACCAGCCCCAAATACAGAGTGAAACTGCAGCCTATAAAAAAAACTGCTTGAAAAGTTCAGTAGTGAACAATTCTTACTATCTCATGTATCATAGCTTTCTCCTTAGCTTATTGTTGCAGGATATAAACACACAAATAACCAAAAAAGCAGAGAGATCATTATCAGCTCTCAGAGAACTGCCAACTTTACAATTAAGAGGGAATTAATTAAAAAAATCTGGAAGAACCTTACAGTTTTATTTCTTTGTACTGATACACTTTGAAACAGGATTTTAGGGGGGTTTTTTGTGTTTTGCAGCTTTCAAACTGTAAAGTGGTACATGACTGCCAGAAAGGGAACAGTAAGCAGTATGAGGAGAAAGAATAAAACATTTTTACAGATGGAGAAACTTGTATGTTCCAAGTCTTTGGAGCAATTGACATTGTAATTCCTACAAAGTGTTTCACAAAGGAATCAAAGCCTCAGGCTTGCTTTCATTCAGCTTTCAGACTGCACATTTCATCCTTTACCCACTTTGAAGCTGTAAAGATACATGCTTCCTCCCAACACACCCTGCAGCTCAACTGTCCAACCTGAATCCCACCTCCCTCTAGAAAAGATCTTCTACCAGCATGCCACCTCATCATGACTGCCAGCCCCCTACCCCTTTTTTTACATTCGTTCCCTTATTTACTAAGAGTCAAGAAAGAGAAATCAGACAACAATGTACAAACTATCTGAAGAAGAAACACAAAATCCAATAAAGGTACAAAGATAAGACGGAGCTCTTCAAGATCACTGAAATAATAGAGTTTCCCAGTTTTTATGTAAACTCACCCTCACAGCAATTACATACTAAAGCACTGGGATCTGAACTGGCTGTCAGTAGATTCTAGTAGGAATTTTTCAGCAAAACGCTGACTCCAAAAATTGTCATGGTTTGGGCTCTAAATATTCAACTGATCACATACTCCCTGAACATCTGTCATTTAATCCAACGATAGAATTCCAAAGAATTTGGTTTGACACTCTGATTTCTTTCTTTTACCACTAAAACGTGATTTTGTCAGAACACCTTGCATAAGCCATTTATTGGCTGGTCATTTGAACACTGTGGATAGGATTTTCTTGCTTCTATGCCTCCAAGCTAGTACATTAAAACACAGCTAAGAATAACAGAAGTTTAAACAAAATGAGGGCAACTATAGCCAATGTGTAGGCTTGTCTCCAAATAAACTGAACCAATAAAGCCTATTTAATGTAACTGCCCCATTTTTATTTCATGCTGCTTTTCTGGGGCTTTATTTGGCTCCAATAAAAAACAAGACAAGGTTAGCTGCTTACATGCCTGAGCTCGCCTAATACTACTGCAGCAAATGGTATTCTTCTCTTAAAACTTTAATCATCCTGTGTAAGGTGTATTCCCTCCTCCACTCTCAACTCTGTACCATAGCTCTCTCCTGGGACATTTTAAAGACTGTGGGGTAAAAACGCCAACAGTTCTTAGCCTAAGTGCTGACACAAAAGTAATGCAGAAGTCTTACAGCACATTCTCAGAGGCATGGTTAGAAAAATAAGTGCAGATTCCAAAGCATACTGAGGATGGCAGAAAAGCTGTGATTAAACCACTTAGATTTCCAGCAACTTACAAAATTCAGTAAGTGAATAGTATTAAGTGCACGGCACTAAGAGCATCACAGCTTTTCACACAGAAATTACAGACAACCTCCCACTTCTACCTGAAGCACAAAAATATCAGTACAAGTCCCAAAAATCTAGCTAAATATTTTGCCTCAGACAGCAGTCAGTTGGTTAATGAACACACACAAAAAAATAGATATCATACAGCATTTCCCTCTTCTGTATGCTGTAGCTTTATGGACTCATCTTAGAAAGTTCTTAAACCTGATGATTAAAATCTCTATTGGGCTTTTCTCCCATGAACTCGTGCTTTCTGAACCTATCCGTGTATGTTTAGCCTCGTCAACATTTTGTCATTAGCTCCACAATTCCAATTTTTTTACTGTTAAAAAAATAAAAATAGTTTGGGGCTTGATTGTTGTTTTCTTAAAAAGATTCTTGCTAGCTTCTTAATTACCGGCTTAACTTTGTCTTCTTCAAAAAGGAAGCTAAACAGAAGTAAACTTTGAAATGCACTTGCCTTTTTAAAATTAACACACTACAAGCACATCATGAAAACAGACTTGATCTTCATACCTATTCTTCCATCTTTATGATGGTAATGCTGCCAGTTCTTTCCAATGATAAATAACATTTGTCCAACTGTAGAAAGACTACTTCTCCGTGGAAGAATAATTTATAAACCATTAAGAATCGTTATTATCTCTGCTAAGAGCCACACTACCTGAACATTCCTAGTAAGCCAAGTGAGAGAGGAACACCTACCCGAATAATGAATCTAATGGCTGCGCACCCAGAAGTCGCCATCACTTTGGCGCTGTTTGGAACCAGATTAAAAAGAGTAGGCACAATAGCTTCAGCTCCATGATCAAACTTGTTTCCCAAAACAGTCGAAAGATGGCTATTCAGAAAGAAGAAATAAAACTTGTTAATATAAATTTATTTCTTAGTTTTAAAACACTAAGTGCATTGTACATTTTGAAGACTTCCCTTTCCAAGCAACAGAAATTTTAAATTTCATTCTTTTCAAGTCCTTGCCTCAGTAGAAATGCAAATTTTGCAGAACATTCTTGTTACTTGGCAGACATATTAACAGGCTGAACAGTAGTAACTTTATTTCATAATTAAAAAGCAGTACCACAATTTGAAAGGCTAAAATGACTGTATCCACATAAAACATGATAGTATTTCTGCTTTTAAACATATTTCGAGAGTACGTAATTTCCCTAAGATTTCAGATTTATCATTCAAGATTTCTCCCTTTGGATGAGAACATTTACACAGTACTTTTACACTACTCCTGACTTCACGGTAAGAGGTTAGCATTATTTTCTCAAAGCTGAATTTTCCCAGCAAGGACAGTTTTATGCTGTTTAATCTGGAGACCAGAACAGCAAGGGTGAACCCTGGGGTTTATCTGTTCCACACGGCCACCAAAGATCAGTAGTTACATTAATGCTTTTCCAGAGGAAAAAAAATAATCCATGGAAGACATGATGTGAGAACAACTGCTCTGGTGTAATAAGACGGTTTTTTTTCTCCCTCTTGAATCTAATGGCAGTCACTAAGTTGATGAAGATAGAGATCTTATTTCTGCTTAGCTAAAGCTTCTAAAATCATCATGGACATGAAAAATATTACCTCATCAAAACGTTTTACCGAAGCTTTCACTTTGGTTTTATATTTTTAAACTGCATCTCAGATACTTCAGCAGTCAAGCAGGATGGCTCAAATCACTGTAGGGCAGCTCACTTTCTAATTACAAGTAATAACAGTAAAATTCTGTGCCAATCACCCAAGCATAAGTGCTCCTAAGACTAGCCCCCAGAATTACAGTAGTACTTCCAGCAGTTTGTAACTTGACTAAGTACCGAGCATAATGATGGTAACTTGTTCTTCATCTAGAAACGGTTAAAGTATTATAAATTACATATATTGCCTAAAAGAACAAATTACTTTGAATGTTTCTTTTTTCTCTATGGCTTCGGATACTGACTTGACTCTTCATCAGTCATAATATACTGCACTCCATCAAGATAATTTTTCCTGCAACACTGGTAAAGCATCTTTAAGTCCAACTCATACTAAAACCTAGCAACATGCACAAACGCACAGGGAGGATACTTACGCTACAGTAATGCAGGCTTCTCTAACCACCTGGGATCTGAGATCCTTGGCTGACAGCTTGAAAGCACCATCCAACAACCGTAAATGCTGGAAAAATCCATCATACTGTGCAGCTCCAGCAACAAGCAATGATCGAACTTTCTTCAGCTAAAAATTTAAGGCATTTAATTTAGAACGATACCAATTTGCATTTCAAAATAAAAAAGCACTAACTTCATTGCAAAAATGTACGTCTGGAAAGCAAAGCATTACTTTGAAATATATGGCAGTAATTAAATACACTTTAAAAGACTTTAAAACACTACTTAAATTCTAGAGTTAAAAAGTCTCAGATCCCAGTCTACAAATATACAGATATATAATTCTGTTCACGTAACTGTTTCCAAATGTTAAGATGCCATAAACCTGATATAAATAGAAATGCTACATACAAACATTTTAATCCTGCAAGTGAAACTTAGCATAGCCACATATAAGACTCACTAATGGTAGCAGAATACATAATTTTGTGTAAATGCAACTGAAACATACATGATGGCTTTTAGAAAAGCTCTCCCTTAAACATCAGCAAAAAAGTATCGCAGTCTTTTTAAAATACTTGCTGAAACTTACTTGGCATCTAAAAATTCAAGGTTTAAAAATTCAACTGCCAATTTCTTCAATTATGTGGAGTGTAACTACTTTAAGAAAAAACATTTTAAATTAACCAGCTGTCTGTGCTTTACAGATACACCCACCCAAACCTGAAACCAGATAAAAAGTTTACCGCATTAGTTCTTTGATCCCAGTCATGTTTGTCATCCGAGAGGATTTCCCTGATTTTGTTCAACGTTTCTTCAAGTTCTCGACTAGAGTAGATCTGAAGTGTTAAACAAAAAGTATATTGTTAATATCCCAGGTAGAGTCTAGTACTCCCATTTCCTGAGAGTATAAAATGAAATTAACTTGTAGTAGATATGGAACCTTTACTGTATTGACAACCATTTTTGATCCAGTGCTTTAACAGAACATTGTTATGGAGGCCTCTACATTTCATGCTGAAATATTGAGGAGGTAGAAGACATTCATGCTCTGAAACACATGCATATACCACTTGTAGGATAAACAGGGAAGGAATCACTTGAGAAAAAGATGAGCTTAGTACGCCTAAGACAGGTCAGCTTCACTATAACGCAGAAAACAATTTCTGCATATGCTTTACCAACAAACTAACATTTTTATTACCACAGAGCTGTGTAAGCTTTCCCAGAGTACACTGTGGAAGCTGCTTTGCAGTTCTAGTCAGAGGATACAACCGCATCCACAAAAACCAAAAAGCTACTTGCTCATGATTATTGTTTTCTTCTTCATTAAAAGTCAATAAACATCTGGTGCAGAACTCATTTTAAAGGAGTAAATTATTTAAAGAAAACACTGGGTTGAAACATAACACACTTTCTACTGTACTGCCCACAAAATCAAACACAAGTTTTGTATCACCATTTAATATACTTATGCATACTGGTAGCTTACAATACTCATAACACAACACTCATTTACTCTAACACTTTATTCTATAGGTACCATACTATAAAAAAAACAGTATTATGTGTGTTTCTGTAAATATTTTAACTAATTGTCCATTATTAAATTTCCATTATCAATTCTTATTTTCCTTTTAAAAGTGGAAGAGATTAGTCACTGGTTAACTAAAAAATGCAGTTTCACATTATGGTGACCCTAATGCCACCAGAACTCATGACATGTTTCAGCCTCCTCAGGCTCCCCCTTTACCATCACCCACCTTGCCCTGTCCCCATCCCAGCTCAGGGCTCTAGCATACAAAAAGCTAACCCTACAAGAGGAAAGGCAAAAACTCATCTGCCACCTCAGCAGCCTATGCCAACTTATTACAAAGAAGCAAAGTGCAACAACATGGGAAGCTAGACTATGCCTTTTGGTGGCAGCTGAGAACTGCCTAGTGCACACTCAAAACTTAGTCCGAGGCTCTGGGTCAAGGTACAAATACGTTCTGTAAGCTGCCTCATTGAGTTAATCCTTAAAAATAGGACATTTTTTGTTGTCAGCCTGTGTGTTATCAAAGACCATGTACTGTAGTTACTGCCACAGGATTAAAACATGCTACTGTCACAGCAATAGACAAAGACAGAAGCAACATGCACAATGGGTTTATGTCCACCCTTCCTGCATGCCTAGGCAAAGAATTTGATTTTTTTCTTTCATTATCTGGCACAAACTGAACTGAATCTAGCAATTTCTGTTATTCATATTGGCATTGTAATGCATAATGTAATAAATAGCATAATTTTATCTTGTCATTAAATTAAAACTGTAGTTCCACTGAAAAATTCTTAATTGTCAAGGTTGTCCATGCCTACATTAGTATCAGAGGAATGAAACTAGTATTTCAATAATTTCTCCATGCCTTTGATTAATTCTGCCTTTAGAAGGCCAAGATGAAATTTGGTGTTAAAGACAAACAGATTTTTTTTGTCCAAAAGTTCCCACATCAGACTTAGATAAAAACAACTAAATTCATTTCAAAACAAATTTTAGCTATTAATGGCAATTACTACTAAGAACCTAAACAGAATTTTCTTCAATTTAAGCAAAGGTAAACAAATACAATCCTCTCACCACAGTACTTCTCTTTCTGGGACACAAATCCATAACAATATCTCAAAATCACTCATCTTCATAAGCTGCCAGTATCCATTAGAGGGCAACACACACGCATCATTAAACGTAAGTGAAACATCAAAGACAGAAAAATTATAAGCTGAAACACAAGTAAGAGTAGTAAGAACTATACAGATTGAATGTATTTCCAATATGGGGTTTACAAACTAGATAGGAGTACAAAACACAGTATTCCTAAAAAATGAATGATGAGCAATTATTGGAACAGGTTACTGGAAAGGCCTACCTACCACTGAAGGCTTTTAAGAATGACTTAAACCTACATACACCATAAGAAACCTCCATTTACTTGATTAATCTACATACACTTAAAACTTGATTCAGAATTGGACCTGGTTGTCTGTAATATAAGTGCCCTTTCTTACTTTCAATGAAGTCCCTACTGAAATCCAGAAATGTGATGAAAACAGGACATAGGAATGGGTCCAACACTGTACAAACAACTCACTCTTCCCATTCTAACAAGTTTCCTTGCTTTTAGAGTAACTTGGCAAATTACGGGTCATAACCATCCCTCCTTCTCAGGGCTAATACAGAAACTTCTCTTTTCCTTTGTATTTAACATGGTCTGAGAACATGTGATCTGTCTTTTTTTTGAAAGATCAGAAACATACACAAATAGAAGCATGAATTTGGACGGCAGGAATTCACTACTCCTGAAGGTTTGTGTGGTTTTATTTGCTTTTTGGTTGTTTGGTTTTTGCCCCCTGGTCAACAGATGTAACTTACATTCTCACCCATAAAACAAACAGGTTATTTTGGGGTCAGTTGCACATTTATTCCCTGCCTCCTCACCTCAACTCAGGTTACATCAGTCAAGATAAGTGTGTCTTTCTCCTCCACCTCTAGCAGCTTAGGCATGACCTACCTTCCCAGGTCATCCAGCAGTCAGACAGAAAATTGCATTCGCTGGTCAATGACACAGTTACCCCACTTCTGTTCTTGACATGTTATTAACCAAGTTGAGTGATTAGAGAACTCTGCTTGGGACTGCAAATACCAGGTACTGACCTACTAACAGCACATTTTCTGTTCTGTGGAATATGGCTCTATTCAACATAATGGAGGTAAGTAACATTAAGAGCTCCCTGGTTTTGCCCTCCAAAGAATGCTTAACACAGCTTGGAGAGGCAAAGAAACATTAAGCTCTTACCATGTAAGACAAAGATTTCCTCACTATGACAGGGATCATGGAGATAAGAGTGCTCCTCCCTAAAAGCAGACAGTATTTCTGACTATAAATAATTATGCTATCATTTGGGGAAATAAAAATAGAACAAAAGTATGTATCAAGAAAATGGAGTCATACTAAATCCCTCTGGTATTTGGGAATTACAGCTTACTGAGTTTTTGGTTGCCTTCCACACCTCAGATACTCAAGGAAAACTTATTCAAAATAGGTCTAGGAAAAGATTTAAGCATGTTAAATGACTCAGCTGTGTGAAAGTACCAAATACAGGCAATTCCCACACTGAAATAATAGAAATTAAAATCTGATCTTTCAACTAAGAATTCAGAATCCAACAGGTTCATTAATATTCTAATAAGGCACTAGATTACTTTTTTTGAAGTAGTGCTAGAGATGAGAACACATATGCCAGACAAACATCATTACAATTCAGGCACATTTGAAAATATCATTCTTACTTTTAAAATTATTTGCCTGTATTATTATTATTACTTGATTATGACTTGTTTTCCAAACATTACGGAAATATTTTTTTAATAAAAATTAAAACTTGTAATTATTTTCAGTAGCTCCCTGGGAAAAATCAGGAAAAGAAATAATGAATTTTAGCTGAAACATGATGTGATAATAATTAGTAGGACAGTAAAGAAAAGGTCGCTTTTCAAGTAAATAACTGGAAAAGAGCAGAGCTTTCCATGGAGACTGTAAGTGCAAAAAGAAGGAAAAGAAATGACACTTGCTTAAAAGACTGTAAAATGACACAAGTTTTAAAAGTAGCCTAACATAATATTGCACACAGCGTATTTCTGGAAACCTACATGAGTATACACAGCATCTTACCTGTACAGTAGGAACATCTGTAAATGCCTTAATAAAATCATCCTCATCCACAGCTCCAGCTCCTCCTTCTTTAGAGGAACCTAAACAAACGTAAACCAATGTTAAACAGCATGTAATGTACATCAAGGTCTTCAAACTGACATAAGCACCTTTCACAATACCTATTTTCAGACATTTAACAACTTACCAAAATCCTGAACATTCATTGCGTGTAAAATTGCAAGACCTTGAACACTAACTTCACCATGACTAATAAAGTTAAAATAAACATTTTTTTTCCAAAAGTCAACAATGTCGAACAGTTTCCAATTTGGCAAAGCCAAATGGTTTAATTTTAATGGTTTAATTTTCTTTTTGTGTGTGTGTGTGTGTATTTAATTGGAGATATGTTTAGTATAACAATCCTCCGGTAGCTGATTGCATAGAACTCTGAGACCTGCATACTGCTAATAAAAATGTTCCCAAAAAAGCATAGGATTTTATATTATTTACCAAAACAAGAGTTATTTTTCATTAAATGGAATTCCTCAGGATGAATTTTCGCCTTAACACAAATATTACAAGCAATGAGCCCTGAAACTTTGGGGATTTTTATTTTTTTAATCTTGCATAGTAGACCTACATGATTAATTTACTTTGTGTTTTCCAGTATTCTCATGAGAAGCCAAGAGTGCAAGGTACATTTCTCAGTCTCAAAGCTCCAAGAACTTCATGAAAAAAGCAAGGACAAGGTGAAGGGAATTTGCACTGAAACAAAATCTGAAATCCAGTCATTGGCAGCCTCCTTCTCAGAGCACTCAACTCCATGAGTGTTCCACAGTGGTGCTCCAGAATTGTATCACCTGGAGGAAGCTCCCAAGAACCTTCCAAATACATCACTAAAAAACTATCATGCAAAAAATGTTTTCTCTCCAAAAGCTTTTGTGATAGACATTGAAGTAGTAGGACAGTTAGTTCTGTGCGAGGTAAAGGATGGAACTACTCTCACATAACAGGCAAAGATGACCCAAATCTCAAGTAAAAGGATAAGGGAAGAATACTAATGGGTAACCCAATGGTTTCACACTGGCATACGGTTGCCAAATTTCCTGAAAAACTGGAGTAGAAACTAAGGGAGGTGTAAAGAAGAAAATAATTTGGAAACAGTGTCTGGATTTCACTTTATTGCAAATACTAGCATTACCAAGAAAGCCCTTCTTTGAAGGGATGACCTCAAGCTTGTTATCAAATCAAAGAACAAAATCATCAGATTCAGGCTGTGCTACAAGCCTAGAAGTCCAAGTACTAGGTGAAGATTGGCATAACTGTTAAGAATCTTCAATAACTGAACAGGCAGATAATACAACAAGACAGGTTAACTGCACAATCAGTACAGTAGAACATCTTCTTGGGGAAAAAAAAAATCATCTCTCCCAGCAAATGAGCACTCAGGAACAAGGGTCATCTCAACTCTTTCACAGTGAGGTCAACAGGAGAGGTGGCAGAATGTCCTCCCTAACTTGCAGAGCACAGCTGAAATGGAGGCATAAGGTAGACACCTATTTTACTAACTACAGAACAATAAAAAACATAAGGAAAAAGCTGTTGAGGAGTGGTCCACTAAATAAAAAATCTAGGACTTCTTGACAGTGGCTGCACTCCAGTGGCTGCACTCTTAAAAATGTTTCGTGGTTTACAGTCCCCCACCTCCTATTTATAGTGCAAGGAATTATGTTGGCTGTGTTTGAATGCTTGTGCCATCTGGAAACATGAGGGTCCACTACCAATACATATTTGATAGCAAACTTACTAGATCTCAACATCTCTGTGCAGAACCAAACTCTCTTGTGTGTCTGTGGCTGCTTCGTGTAAAAACACAAGTGGTATCTAGCAAAATTTGGACATGATGACTGCAGTATGATATATCTAACAAATTCTGACAGCCTAAGCTCAAGGATGTTGTAAAGAGATTCTATACATAATGAACTTCTGCATGCGTATCTCCAACACCATCTGTCATAATTGTTGACAGCAGACAGAAGGGAAAGAAGAAATTATAGCCACCTATTTCTTCCCCCTCCTGATAGTAGACAGAACAAGTCCTTCCCCAAAGAGAATGAGTACCTGACTAGCTAAGAAAACAAAGAGGTAAAGATCCCATTTGCAACCATAACACACACATTTCTGCCACACAAACTTGTACAGCTCTTAAAAAAGGGAAAATGCCCTGGTTAGAGCAGAATTTTGTGGAGGGAAACACTGAAAACAAGGAATTTGGCACAGGGGCACCATGCTCAACTAGGTGGTACAAACAGCCACCTGGATGCTCAATTCATAACCTCTTTTTGTCCCTTCCAAAAATACCTCAATATTTCAGAAAGTTTCACAGTATCAAAATATACAGTCAATAAGCAGTACGTACTCTGGAAAAGTAAATGGAAAAGAAGGCTTAAGGAGCTCAAAGGTTACAAGAAAACCTAATTTTTAAAGGTTAGAACAGTTTCCACACAGTCAAGCAACTTTTTTTTTTTTTTAAGTGTTTAAAATTATATGAACAACAGTTCATAAAAAGTTTCTGTTCTTGCCAAAATGGTTTTAGTCAAACCTAACTCATTGTGTTAGGCATAACAAAGTAAGCCTCTATGAAGCTCATACGTGTTTCTGTGCAACTTGATAAAATACAAGACTACAGTGACCCTGTGATACCAGAGGCAAAAAATGCACCTGCAATTTCCAGTTCATTTAAGTTTTGTATTATTATTCAGTTCTGTAATACCCAAACACACCTGTTAAACTAAGAAAAAAAAGACTTTGCATTCCTATCCATTACTTACCAGTTTTCTGTCAAGGTAATACACTTACAGAAATCAAATATTTAAAATTGACACGTATAGGCCATGAACATGAAAACACAGACAATATTTGGATTTCAAGCATTCTAAGTGCCTTCTTATATACTATAGATATTAAAAGGTGATGAAGTTGCCTCTCTGTTAAATAAATAGATGTTGCTGTCTTTAGTCTGCTTTAAAATATCACACTTAAGATCAGAACACTGCATGGAGTACATAATACATTTTCTAGTACCTTAACATCATTCAGGAAGAGAATAGCCTTTACTTAAGGAATAACTTATGATTTTGAAGCCTGACCACTACTTAAAAGCCGTTTCACATAGTGAAAGGACATGGCATTTCCCACCTTTCCTAGTCTCAACAACTAGCTCAATTCTACAGACCACTTTTCAAATGAGTATTTCCAGAAAATTGTCTGATTGCCTCTTTGCCTGGAAATACCAATGGGTATGTGTTTTTTGGCAGGTGACACTTCAAAAAAGTTATCTCTAAAAGCACATTTACTAGTATTTCACTAATCTTTCTCCTCCTCCACTGCATGATCACACTGCACACCAAAATGAAGCGTGAAGTAACTGTCTTCTCTTTATATTGTATAAAAGTCAAATTCTATACTGCAAAAGGAAGAAAAATTTCATTTTCACTGTCTCTTGGTAGCCGTATTTACAGATTCACTGAGTCACTGTTTCTGTAAAGACTAAGTAAAAAAGGACAGAACTCAACCCACTGGTTCCAAATTCAGGAGGAAGTCTTTATCAATGCTAACAAGACACATAATGGTCACAGACATGTAAAATGCCTTCAAAGAACTTCTCAGGCTTTTGTATGGCTGGACTCCCCTCCACAAAAGCAAGGGTAGAGCTTTACAAAATTCTCATTTCAGACAGCACTGCCTTCAGATGCAAAACTGACATACAAAAAGAGCACACTCTGCTCAAACAGAGCATGCATATTTTGATAAGCTGTTTTTTGTTGTTGTTGCTTACCTCCTCAAACCAAGATGTGATTACAAATTTCTTAGAAGTCTCTCTCTCGAGGGTTAATGCCTTCCACTGAATAATGCTCTTAACTTCACCCACAGAACACATGATCATTTAAGTGCCCAGCAGATAACTAAAATCCAGAGCCTCATCAACTGGCTTTTTCTTAAATGAGTGTGATTTACATTACCCTGCCTTTGGACTTAGCCCACTGAATCCAACTGGGCCTCCTTCAGCTGAGACCCAGAAGACACATGCATCTGAAGCAGGCAGCGAAATGTCTTGTGTCAATTATTTACACTATTTGTTAGTTTTAATTCATAACCTTTACTTATTCTTACCCTTCAAACACCCTGAATAGACAGATTCACAAAGATACCTGGAAGCTTAAGTTCCATTTCTACTGAATGCAAGAAAACAAACTTGTAAAGGAAATAAATTACAGCAGCTAAAGCTTCAGAGGGCCTATGGGGTTTTTTAATAAGTTAAATGTGTCTGGGGATGGACACAAAGAAAATGAACCCCTTACTTCCTGCAGACTACTGAGAGAGATGACCTAAGCTAAACTTAAGGATTTAAAACATTTTGTGAGGCCCTAAGAGTCTTTTTTTGAACAAAGGTTTTTCCAGTCACAAGACTTTGATCTCAGCATTGTGAGTAGTTCAACACCAGAAAGGGTACTGGATGCAAGCAAAGAAATTACCGAGTCTTTTGCAGGTCAGTTTTCTCACTTGGGAATTAATTCCTCCAGTTGAGTTCTTCCCTCTTCCAAGTACTTGAAATCTTTTCATCATATCACAACAATTTTATACTGCTCACTTACTCTAGCACCTTGATGCTCTCTCCATTAATACACGACAAAACAACGAGCAACTCTTCATGGGGCAAGAAAGATGCTGTGAGAATGATGCTGGACTGGTATTTTTGCTTTGAAACAAAAGACTGTTTAATCAAAGCACACAAGCACTAGTCTAAAAAAACCAAAAACCTGCTCATTTTGTATTGGTAGCATGTCTTTACTACTCCAAATAATTTTTTCTTACTTCTGCGGGTCTTTTGACACAAACTTCAGAACAAAAATCCCCTGGTGCAAAAAAGGAATTTTAAAACCAGTACAGAAACTTGAAGAGTAGCACAAACTCCAAAACTTTGTTTCACTTTTTGTTCTTAAATATCTTTCTTAAAACACTTCCCTAAAAAATTCTTAACTATTTTCTGCTACAATATGCATCACAAATTAAACATGAGTAAACTTTGAAAAGGGTACTGTTAAACAAATGCCTTGTCTTTTATCCCTTAGATATCTCTAATTGCACATAGTAACAGTTTCTTACTGAGCAACACACCTAGAGCAAAAAAATGTGGATTACAATTTTTTTTCTGAAATACAAAAAACCTTGAAACCTGCCTCTACACCTACATCTTAACTCATCCAAGTTTCATTTCACATCTGAGACTGAAGCAGAAGATGGAAATAATTCTGGATTTTTAAAAAAAGTACTTGTATCCTTTTGATTTTATAGGATCATAAATAAGCAGCTGTAAATTAGGAACAAACAGCACCTTCAGCTCACTGTAGGATAAGTGGACAGGATAAGCTCAAGTACTTACTCAGCTTTTCATATAACAGGTTAACTGGCAACTCCTACTTACTCTTACTGACCTCCCTCACTCTAGCACTAGTGCAGCTGAAAAGTAAATCACCACAGGGAGTAGCTGAGCTGAGAATAAAATAAACTGGCCAATAAGAACAGTTCCAACGAGCAAGTCTGCATCACTGTGGGGCCATATAAACACCATGCTAGCACAATTCAATGGATAACTCAGGATACTGATGAGTTAGTGGAGATTGGGAAGGAAATTACTCCAGGCAGCTTAAACCACACAGCTGCTGAAAGCACAGGCTGAAGAGAATAGAGCAATACTCAAACAAAATTAACTCAAGGAAGGACAAGTACAAAGGCCACCTAGTGGAATGGACAGCCTATCTCACTAAAGGCAAGGTGCAAAAAAATCTAAAGAAAGTGCCGATACAAAAAAAACCACATCAAAACAATCAAACAAACAAACACACAAATGCACCCACACAAGCTACAAAAACATAATTGATTAGAGCAGTCAGTTTTTGGAATCCCTATAAACAACAAAGACACACAAATCCAATTGTGAACAGCCTTCTTTAGCACGGTATTTCAATGGATAGAGAAAGTGCTCAATAACCAAATTTTGCTCCCAGTCCTAGAGGAGAGATATTGCAAATGTCATATTTTTTTGAATATACATTCTGATGTCTGTTATTCTCTGAAACTGAAATTTTTCCTGAATCTTCTGTAGCTCTGATCTGAGCTAGACTTGACAAAATCTACTTAACTAACCTTGGATCAACCCTTATTACTATTTCATAAAGCTGACAGCTTACTTTTAAAATGCTATCTGTTGTGGGGTGAAAGTTACCAGTGCTTCGTAAGCTGAATTACCACCTCTGAGATGGCAAAGGTGAATTTTAAGATGATGATTCTGATAAAGTTGTCTGTATAGACTGAATTGCACTGTCCCAGTAAGGAATCTCTTTATCTTTTTAAGTATCGTAAGATCACCGCTACAGTTAATAAAACCATCCAGAATAACATTTTCGTATGCACTTTTCACAATTCTGCTTTGTAAAACATGAGCCAAACGTTTGGAAAAGTAGCTGAAGATTAGGAATCTCTGAAAATTCCCTTTATTTTTCAAATTACCGAGTCATCTAAAGCAATTTGATATAACATATACACACACCATAATGTAATAACAGAACACAGGAAACACTGGTGGTCTTACCTCAACTCTATCAAGGTTCTCAATGTTTTTATTTCTGTGTTTGTAAGACTGATTTTTGGATTTTAATCTAAAAACTTGAATAAAGTTGGGGGTTTTTGGCAGAACCTTAACTAACGAAGCCTTGACATGGTTTTAAAAAGCTTAGAAGACAATTCAAGTTACAACCAAGTGACTTAACAGAGTAGAAAAGCCTTCACTAGGAAGCCCAATTTATGAAAGCTGACAGATGAATTCTGTCATACTCATCCCCACTGACTGACATTCATTCTGAACTGACTTGTCTACCTCAGCTCCTCTAATGCCAAAAGTCACTGTCCCAGAGGCTTGCAGAAGTCTTTCAAGGTGAAACAGCTGCACAAACCGAACAAAATAGCAGAATACCTTCAAATACCTTTTGCTCCTTACTTCATCTGCCTATGTTAAAAACTTGGGAGATGTGGTTAGAGAACCTCCCCAGAGATCCTACTAGTACTGCGCCTGCTTTGTTAAAACATTTCTCCTCCTACATGCCAGAGATATTGGACATGAACAGAAGTTTCCACCCATCAAGCAAGCATGCAGTCTCTGAGGTCTGAGATGCTAAGCAGATCACTCCATATAATTATTCACCCCAGGAAAGAATAGGAGAATAAAGGGACAAGAAGAAATTAGGAATGAGCTATGCTTACAAGGAAGAAGGTGGAGCAAGATGTTCAACTATTAGGACAGCACATCTTCATCCTTGACGCGTGCCACATTACTCAGGAGCAAATACAGGACTCGTGTACTAAAAAGCAGCACAAAATAATTCTCACATGGACTGAAGAGATGGAAGATCATCTCACCAACACGCATACCTTAAAATCTGGAGATGCTCTTGAGCATGAGAATTCCTTTGGAATTGTGTATTGAATGTTACATTCTCTGAGAAATGTACTCAGTAGTATTTGAAGCTGATTCCTAATAGTGAATGCACTGTTTCAACAACTTTACCCTCAATTCCTAGGTAGCATCGTTTCACAGGCATAAAAGATGAATAATACTAGCTCTTATTTTCAGAGGCATGCTATAGAGATAATTTCACAAGCATTTGTGAAGCACGCAGAAAATACGACAGCCATACAACAAAGAAGTTAAGAGTGTTTCACTTAGCATGAAGTTTCGACAGCATACATTAGATAAGACCAAATTCTTGGTGTGGAGAAAAACAAGCAGTTCCATTAGCAACAAGAAATAAGGATACCTAATTTCTTTTAGGCTTATCTCACCATGGATTAATGTCTATTTCTACTCAACTGGAAGCTCGTACAGTCATCTTTCAACTCATGCACAATGTTCATGCTCATACAGCAATCCTTCAAACCACTCATGTATTTCTTTTCTCCACTGGCACTCATTTTTCACACATATTTCTTAAGAACATACATTTAAGGCCCTGGCTCATTGTTCTGTTTCAACAGGCAAGTTTTTAAGTTATGTTAACTTTATGCACATGACAGCATTAGTCTTATTTTCAGTTTTTAATATAGCTAAGAATTTAATATATATATTTTTTAATTTATTCCTAGATCTACACCTGAATAGAAAAAAATGCACTCATTATTTTACATTACATAAGTTACTCAGAACAATCAGGGACCCAACAGTTCATTTTTATCATCTATAACCTATGTTGCAAAACAGACTGGCTTGGGATACTATCATTTTTTTGAGTTGTGGTGTAATGGTTTCAGAAAAATAGTATTTTCATTACTGTTGTCAGTTCTTACCAACTGTGCATTCTTTGTTGTAACAATTTAAACAGATACTGTATTAAGAACAATTAGGACTAACACTGCCTGTCAACGCAAGCTACACAATTACAGTATTTCATGTTTTAGACAACATGTATTTATCTTTCACTTCTAAAGGTTCATTAGCACAAGACAGAGGGTCAAAGTGATTTGATATTAATATACTGTTTTTCTCTTGTTTCTAAGAACATTTCACTTATTTGTAGCAAGTAATAATTGCACCTTTGATGAAAACTCTCCACCCAAATTATAAAAATAATTTGTATCTTTTGCGTCTCCATTTCCTGCTTCTCTATTTGAGAGCACATACAATTGTCCACAGAAAAGAAACACTTTTTAAAAAGACAATTCCCCCCACAGACACACCCCCCTCCCTACAAAGAGGAATCACATCTGCTATTTTGCAAAGCAACAATGCAGGAATGTTTTGGAATGCTGCCTTTGCTTACTCTTTAACACAGCCATGGCTCATAAGGAGTCAAGGTGGCAGGGTCAGCTGATTTCAGCAGTTTCCTCCTCCCTCCTTCCTCTTTTTCCTTCTGGATTCACCCGCATGAAAACAAACAAATAGCTTCCCTTTCTTACTGCTTGAAAAAAAATCAGTATTCAATGTCAGCAACCTAAACAAGGGGTAGGTTTGTCTTCCTTATTCTCGTCACTGCCTGGTACTACCATGATTGCTAGTAACATGTTTGGGAGCAGAACATAGGGTAGAGATGTGAAAGAAGGTTACACAGAAAGAGCAGTCAGCTCTTATCTCCAGACCTCTCAATTTCTGCTCCGCTGTCACTCTCTTCCTATTTAATCTATCTGTAAGCTGCCTTCTAGGCTATGTGCCTTTTGAGAGAAGTTTTGTGCTTATACCAACATAAATCCTACAATCTTACTGAAACTTCTAGAAATTACTGCAAAATAAGCAGAAGTAGTATGAATTATCTGCCAACTGTCCTTGGGTGATGCATAGAAAACAGACAATGTGCATAATTGTGAATATGTATCTTCTCTGAAGACATAGGTGTGTGTACATAAATATATTTATCAGTTACCATGTTTGTTTATTTTCACTGATTGCTCATTAAAGCTGATTTTCCAAACCACCCGTTGAGGCTAGCTGCAAGGGAAAGGATCTCTCAGAGGAATGGCAGCCCAGTGACTGCAGCAGCATGTCTAACAGCCAAGAACAGACCACTGGTCATGTGCAAGGGAACTCTCTCCAGAAGTGCCATTCACAGGAGTAAACAACAATAAAGAAGTCCAACAACTCTCAGAAAACCTGGGAAGTTGAGAAGTCCTCATATTTCTCTGAATTCTGGGTTAGCAGCACTTCAAGACTGCAGGATTTCTACTCAGCAATTCCATGGACAAGGATCTCTCAGAGAGGAAGTTAATTGACATTCACTTTGGGGACAAAGTCTGCTCAGAAAGACAAAACTGCTGGTATCAGCTGGGATTTTTCAGAAAAACCCTTGAATTCCACAACAACTTGAAAACCAAAAAGGGAAGCAAGTGGCACAGAATGTCAGGGATGCCTGCTGATCAAAATTATCCCAGAGCAGTTTTATGTCATAAACACGGTCAACTCAGAAGAACGGAGAATAAAAAAAAATCCTAATTAATTTTATATCACTAATACAGCACTTTGGAAATCACTTAATGATGGCTAAACAAGTAATAGGCGAAAGACTCCTGAACTTATTTTCTGCAGAACTCAAAAGTTAAAAAAACAAAAACAACTCCTTGGGCATTGATTACTATGAACCTTTTTTTGTGCAAGTAAACACAGAGCTATCTTCACGAGCCTGAAGACAATCAATACAGCAAGCACGAGTTTACCCTGTTTCAAGTCCATTCACTAACAATTTGTATTTAGCTCCACAATTATTGAGAGCCCTTTTAAAAAAATGTTTCTGAACTACAGTATATAGTTTTAATGAGATTAAATTCACCTGCCTAAGATTTTAGAAGGCAACTATCCATTTTTCAGAACCAAATTTGTTTTTTGCAGAGCTTTTGCCTTTAAACTGCTTCCTACTTAAGCCTCTAAACACTTTGAAATGTCTTCTGCTAGGAAGTAGAGTCAGAAGAAGCAAATCAGCACCATTTTAATACAACTAAGAGCTGTATTGCTATTACTGAGAAGTGGGAAAAAACAGCATTACGATGCTGACACAACACACTATAGACAGATACAAACTAAAATTTCCTGAAGTTGGGAATAGCCTCCTATAGTTAAGAAAACACATGTATGGTGTTATTACCATTCTCAAAGCCTTCTTTTGCCAAAACTCTTCACCTAGTTCACCCAAGTTTTCCAGTTACTTGATTTCTACCTTTTGAGGTAGAAATTTAGATAGAGATATTTTTCACAGAGATATTTTTAATATTTTTGAGCAATCATCAAACTTAAGAATTAAGACCATCCTAAAACTGACAGTTATTTCAAATAATTCCAGCATCAAACCTCAAACTGGCATAGTTGCAGTCTTCATTGAAAATTAGATCCTTTGAACAGTTTAAGAAACTAAGGGAACATCACAATTTTTGTGCTGGGGGAAAAAAAACGCTTTTTGCAATGCTCGTTATTTTTTTTAAGAGGAAAAACATACAACTGCATCCTTGGGGAGTCACATCACACTCATCGTGCCAGGCATCAACAACACTCTTAGTCCAAAATATCTTTTTAGACAGCAGTTAAGTTTGATAATTGAATTAATAACATCATCCCCTTTGCTGTTTTGTCACTGGATGATTCATCCTTAAGCAGGATGGGTTTTCTCACAAAATTTAACAATGTTATTAAACAGCAAGCAAAGTGCAGTAATGCCAGTAGGCCAATACACTATACCTTTCAGAAACCTAATGAACCATAGATAAAAATACATGAGACAGTCTCTTCCCACTGAAGACAACTGCAAGTAGTACAAAGCCCACCCTGTTTCAAATTACATTAAGAATATTGTTCTAGCCTACAAAATTTCTCATAAAATGTACAACAGAAAGTTAATACAAACTTTTGTCACCATTGGGTTTCATCAGCAAGCTTTTCTTCCAAATGCTACATGGCTCTATTGAAGTTATCACCATTTGTACATTTAATCCATTTTAAAGACTACCAACTTAAACTGACATCTTGGGAAAAGAAGGTCAGTCTTCTTGGTGAGGTACAGACTGAGGTTTCCTACTAAACATCTAGAGCACATAAAGCTTCTGAATAATACAAAAGCAAGAAATTCCCTAGAAGACTTGGAACAGGGAGCTCACACTTGCAAGAGAACCTGCCAATGCCCTCTAAGAGATCTTGAACAGCACAGGGATATATTTCTTTTGGCTAACACACTCAGCTTAAATCTTTTTCTACTGTACATTATGGTGTCCCTTAAAATCAAAAAGCTGCCTGCCATAATGCCAAGAAAAAGCCTATGACTATCCACTTCTGGAAGGGCAGAACACACACTAAGCACATTATCAGTACAAAGACTTTGGAGCAAAGGGGTATTTCCAGAGGTTCTGTCACTTGAATGAAGAGCTGAAAGCAAGTGTGTCAGAAGGAGGTATATTAGCTGTGCATTTCCTGGCAAAGGACTAACCCTGTTAAGTGTATTGACCATGGAATAAGAAATATGCCAAACAAAGCACTGCCCCATTATGCTGAAGACCTGTCACTTCTCATTCATCACAAGCGAGGTCAGTGTCTGAACACCTCCCAGCAATAAAGTCAGATGAGAAACAAACGGGCTGGATTTCTTACTCTCAGGGCAGTACCCCACTAAGGCTGCCTGCTCCAATACTTCTCTGGCAAGCTGTCACCTACAGACCTAATCCCACCTGTCAGCAAATGCACAAGTCCTACAAGATCCCTATAAGTGACAGAAAAATATCTTCCACAGTCATTCCCAGCACAAGATGATAGAAAATCCACCCCAAGTAAGACACTGCTGTTGCTAATGTACATACCTGTTCTTTACCATCTTCCTGGACAATGACTGCATTTCCAGTGCCACCAAAGTGAAATTCCTAAATTAAATGGGAAGTGCCCAACACAGTGAAAAAAAATCTCTTTTTGCACACTGGATGAGTTCTTCTACTTGAACAGAATTACCCACTTCTCCAAGAAGAAACATCTCCATAGCATACGTAACAAGCCAAGCACATATGCATCTCGGGTATAATTCAGCAGATACCAGCATAAAAGAAAGCAAGCAGCATGGCTAAGAGGTTTGATTTTCTTAGCCTCAAGATAGGATAGCCTCCATACCCTTTTGGAGCCAGGAAGAAGCTGTACTTTCTTTACTGTCATCTACAACTCACAGGAAAAGACATCTTTCTAAAACAATATCCTAGGAAAAGAATCTCTGAAATGTAAAACGCAGTTTAAATGAATGAATGAACTTGCAGCAATCTCAGCCTACACTCAACACAACTTCTACCTGTACTAGCAGTTTTGCCTGGTCACAGAAGCCTGAAAAGAGAAAACTGCAGTGACGGACTGCTTCAGCTGTGGGTCACTGACATGGCTTTGGAGATATTTGTGAAAAAAAGAAAAAGCAAGAGTTAAATAGAGCTGCTCTTACTTCTTTTTCCAAGGCTGAAATGCAGCTTCTTAGTGTGTATGTACATAGATATGAAAGAGCCAGAGAAAACTTCGGCAAGCAGGACCAACAGGTGGTAGAACCAGAAAGTGAGCAGTTATGAGCCTGAAATACCTGTAAACCAGCGCTTATGAGGGAAAGATGAGAAATTGCAACATTCCCACTGATTACAGGCTTGGAATACAGTTATGAGCAGAAGGATCTTGGACTCCAGGATATAGCAGTCTTAATAAACAGTATGAGCAGACAACTTCCAGAACCACAGATGTTCTCCATAAATATGGCAATGTTGAGGCTGAAGAAAAATCTCAGATGTTGTTTAGGCACCTGCAAAGCAGACACTACACTAAGTAGATGTGAAAGAGCATAAAGGTTTTTTTCTAGCTATAAAGATCCATGAAGTCTCAAGACAAGCATAATAGGATGCCCTAATGGGATGCCCCAATACTGCAGTTCTCTGTGGAATAATGCCAGCATTTTGTCCTGTAATGACCATGTGCTTCTAGACACTTGCCCTGTTCACATACATTTCCTTAGTAGCCATTTTTGACTACTGTCAGAGGGGACACTGAACTACACAGACCTCTTATCTGACCTAGCATTGTTCACATGAATAATGTTATGGGAAACTCCTCACTTCTGGAAGAGACTGTGACTTGATTGACTTGTTTAAGAAATACATTTGACATCTACACTAATGTTCTTTTATTAAGCTAGGAGATGTAGGATTTGAAAATACTGTACAGAATGGAAAGGCTCTCCAGATAGTGCAGACATCTAACATTCCTATCTGATAGTAAGCCTGTTACTAGACACAACTAATTTAAACACTGGTAACCTCAACAAAAAGTATGGAGATGAAGAAAAGCACTGAAAAATACAAGTAATAGGCAGCTGGAGTAAATTGAAGCCAAATACTAGCTGCTAAAAATGAAAACCACAATAATAGCCTTGCTGATCAATGGTGTAGAAAATGCTAAAAAGAAAAGATTGAGGGTCAACTCAAGGAAAACTTGAAGGGAAAAGCCATCAAAGAAGAATTAAATTAGGAAGCATACAGCTGTATGTAACAAATAAATCTGTGCACAAGAATTAACAGACTTGTAAAGATTTCTCCCTGGTAAACAGCAAGAGAAAAAAGTTGAGGTAAACAAGAACTGGAAGACAAATACAAGGCATAACATCTTTTCTGCAAAATGTTAAGGCAAAAATTCTCCCTGGTCAAGAACCTGAGCAGTCTGCACAACCACACCCTAGATGAACATACAGACAAGCATTCAAAGAACAATTTAAACAACACTATAAAGACCAGGCAAATGTTTAATCCTAGATTTTCAAAATTCTAGCTACAGACATACCAATAGAATAAAACAAGAGGAGAAACAGATGCACATGTGAAAATTCCTCAGTATTTTCCAGATTTGAAAGGAGACTATATAAAGCTAGAAATGACCAAAGTTCTCTGGGTTTGGTATGCTTTAATTTTGTCCTTATTCCATGCATTTATTTTTTGTTAGGTTTGGCAATACAGGAAAAACAATGTAACAGTTTGTTTTTCTAATCCCATTTACTCCTAATTGAAACAAATAATCAGAGTGGTTATTCCATTCTTAATTCCCTCCCCCTCCCTTCCTATCTCCATGTTTTTATTTCAGACAATGTAAAGTAAAAGTCTACATGTAAAAATACAAAATACATTAAAACCATCTACATTCAATAAAATATTACTAAAAGAACAACATATTGAAAGAAATGGCAATTCTAAGCATTCATTTCTGGTACTATATATATTAGTCTTGCATGCAAAAAAGCCCCACCCTTCAGGTTAAAGGAGATGATACTATTATAATTTGTGTAATTATTATAAATACTAAGAGTGAATTTCAAGAGGTAACTTCCTAGGAAGTATTTTAGGTGGGACCTTCTGATTCATATTGCTATCAATTTTGAGCACCTGGGTGTACCTAGGAACATGCAACCCAGGAGCACAGTTTAGACTGGGATCCACATGGCTGGAGAGCAGCCCTGTGGAAAGGGACCTGGGGGTCTTGGTGGATAACAGGCTCAACATAAGTGAGCAGTGTGCTACAGCAGCCAAGAGAGCCAACAGGATGCTGGGCTGCACCAACAGAGCATCACCAGCAGAGATCAAGAAGTCAACATCCCACTCTGCTCAGTGCTTGTCGGACCACACCTGGAGTACTGGGTTCAGTTCTGGTCCCTGCTCTACAAAAAGGATGGGACAGGCTGGAGAGGACCCAGAGAAGGGCCATAAGGATGATCAGAGGACTGGAGAATGTGCCATATGAGGAGAGGCTGAGAAAACTGGGTTTGTTCAGCCTTGAGAGAAGAAGGCTTTGGGGAGACCTTATTACCACGTTCCAGTACTTAAAGGGTGGCTACCAGGAAGATGGAGACTCCCTGTTTACAAGGAGTCACATAGAAAAGACAAGGGGTAATGGGTACAAGTTGATCCTGGGGAGATTCTGATTGGACACAAGAGGTAAATGTTTCACTATGAGGACAGTCAAACATTGGAATAGTCTCCTAAGGGAAGTGGTAGATTTCCCCACACTGGACAGTTTTAAGTCTCAGCTTGACCAGGTTTGACCACATGATCCTTGAGGTCCCTTCCAACCTGGCATTCTATGATTCTATGACACAGTTTATCCCGTCCTATGGGAATCTTAAATCAATTTATTAGGAATTCTGAAGATCATATCAGAAAATAATAAATTGTCAAAACATTAGCTATATCTTATTAACATTAAAATACTTAAGGCAGCTTGTCTGGCATGTGTATCTTCTTTCAAATTTTATCTTTGCTTTGCAGTTCACATAAGGGAATGATACATCAATAGGAACATGAAAAAAAAATACTTACTCTTACAAAAATCCCTTGCTGAAGGAATCAATTATTCCTAAAAAAGTCACACCTGAAGTGTGGTATATTACCACTTAACTCTATATTTTTCTGAATGTGCACATGAACCATCAAAAAAGCTGTCACTTCTTTAGCAGTAAACAGCTGCTTTTCTCAGATTACCCCCGCCCTAAAAAAATGCGGATTTTCATGTTCAAAGTTATAATTAGTAAGCATCATCATTATTCTGCTTTGAAGTCTACCATGCAAAAAAATCCTGGCAAGGGTTTTGGCCCCCATTTTTTATCTTTCACAACCAATTTCACCACATTCTGTCAGTTTAAGGAGTAATCATAAAAGTAATTCAGGTCTAATATACACCTCTGTTGAGGTATACGGTTGATGGCTGGTCCTTTCCAGCCATGTGAAACAGTGCAGACCTACAGTAAAGATTGCACCTACACAGACCTAACTACAGAATTTCACCGTGTATTTACATACACAGTAAGTGATATGTGGATTCCATCAAAGAGGCACTCATATATTTATTTTACTAACAACTGCTATCTCCAGATGTTAATTTTATTTATAACACGAGAGGTCTTTATAAGCTAAGTATGTATTCAGAAAAGCAGTCATACACACACCTTTACACATGAGTAATTACATAAACCAGGGTCCCTTACTGTTTTCAGCTCTGCAAAAATACTGCAGTCATGAATTAAACATCACCCTTCAAAGTTATCTGTTTTGTGCCTGCTCTGGCAAGGTTTCTGGGAACAGCGATTAGAAATAGCTTTATATTACCTCCAACCTTAGGCCCACCAGCAGATCCTGGCTTTCTTGCACTGTTTGAAGGATTTCCTGGCTTTTTAGGTGCTGGAACCTTGAAGGCTGAAGCAGCTGATGATGGCCTATTTCCATCCACTGACTCTTCATCATCAAAGCTTTTGTCTAGAAAAGGATACAATCAGTAAAAACACAACTATTAGAATGGATGTATATTTATTTCCTAGTCAACTATTCTGCTTCATATTGCATAGAAATTCACAAAATGTATAAAGAAAACCAAATATTTATCACTTTGTCCTCTCTGTCTGACCTAGGAATAAAACGACACGAAGAAATAAACAGCATTTTCTACATTGTGTTCATATATTATTTTGTCTTCATAGTTATCCACTGTAAAGCCAAACAGAAAAAATTAATCCCACACATTCATTCTCACAAAGGGAAAATATCTTTGTTGGGACTTAATATCTTTGCCCATTTCTGAATATTTTCCCCAAAGGAAAGCCCTTCATATAATTTCTATCATTCCAGTCTATCAAAGACAAACGCTTCTCCTTTTTCTTCTCTTACTCATGCATGCATTTTCTGCTACACATCCTCCCACAGTGCGTCTAACCAGCACTCCCTGTCTCCTTCCTTCCACCCAGATTTTTCAACTTACAATCACAGATCCTCTTGCAGATCAGCCGCCTCATTCCTCTGATAGCTCTTCAATCCCCTCACCCTAGGACAGACCCAGCACCTCACATGGCCACATGCAGTAAATTCTCAACACTAATCAAAGATTCTATCAAAAACTGCTCGCAAACACCCTAGATCCACCACTGAGATTTGTGCCGGCATCTTTCTCTCCCTTCCCTGCACTGGGTGCCGCACAACCAATGAGCTGCAAGGTGACATCATCTTCTGGGAGCCACCGCCAGAGGAAAAGGTGAAAATTCTCCATGCAAATAAATTCATTCCCACACACCGTATTTGCTACTATTCCAATTCTTCATTTAAAAAAAAAATCAGATGGGCAGATAATACTCTGAGGTTTGCACTCCTCCTTCCTGTAATTTCAGGTTTGTGTGGTTTTAAATCCAGAAAGAAATTCATCTCTAATGACTAAATGAAAGTCTCAATACAAAATATTCCATCTTCAAAAAAAAAAACAACACCCCAGCATATTACAACAGCAGAACATAATAGTTTCTCAGTCCACTTAGGGAAGAAGGATTTATCTGTAAGTTTGAATGTGGGAAATCTATCAGCCTATGGTTCTTATAGTAAATAAAATGGGCGAGGCTGAGACACAGCTCCATGACAGTAATAAAAGACCAATTTAGCATATTACCTTCTCTAAAACCTGCCATAAAAAAAAAAAAAATAAAAAAAATTTAAATGCAAAGCTCTAATCTCTGGAATGGTGACTATTTACCCTTTGCTTATTCAGAACTTGCTCCCAGTGAAAAGTCAACTGTATTTAATAATACAGCCTCCCAAAGGAAGGCAGCTTTCATTAAAAGGGTAAAGCAAGGTTTTGTTCAACAGCATTACAGCACCACAAACGTGAGAACACCCTGCATTTACCATGTCCAAGATCACTGCTGCTATAGTTAGAACATTTTTTCTAACATTAGCGAAAAGCTGTGTCTTGCACTACCCAATATGCACGACCACAGAAGAAAAAACCCACCACAAGAAACATCTGGATGTTCACTACCAATTTTCACTAACATTATTTCCTTCTCCCCTACAAACTTTTTGTTTTTTGTTTTTTGGTTTTTTTTTAAGAGATTCTTGCTGGGAATAATCGTGTTTGGATATGTAAACTCTCAGAATGGGAAAAAGGCACCAGCCTCCTCCCGGCTAGCCTGTGTGTTGCCATGGAAACAGCACTCCCGCTCAGCGTAAGGGCTGAGGCAGGATACATTTTGATTCCTGCTGCTTCTACTCTCAGTATCTTAAACAGAGACAGACATCAAGATGTTTGAACAGGGAAAAACACTAATCTAAATGCCAGATTAATTGCAATGAACAAAATTGTATCATATAGGTGTAAATAGTAATGGTTAATATCTAGGATACCTGCAACATTACAGGAAGTGTCAAAATCACATTGAGAAATACCTTTTAGATTT
Organism: Apus apus; assembly: GCF_020740795.1. NCBI lineage: Eukaryota > Metazoa > Chordata > Aves > Apodiformes > Apodidae > Apus > Apus apus. The sequence goes on from NC_067283.1 coordinate 47,615,752, forward strand.
TTGAACAGCATGAATAGATCAACTCTGACACATTAATATGATAACATAAAAACTAAGTAAAAGTGAAAACATGCTTTTCAAACAAAAATGGTTGTTGCATTTTTAAGTTTGATAACGAACCAGGCTACACTTTCATGTTACTATCCAACAGCACTACAATCATAGAATGGTTAAGGTTGGAAGAGACCTTAAAGATCATCAGGTTCCAACCTCCCTGCTATGAACTGGGACACCTCACACTAGACCAGACTGCACAAAGCCTCATTCAACCTGGCTGTAAACACCTCCAGGGAGAGGGGTTCCAAAACCCCCGTAGGCAACCTATTTCAGTGCCTTCCTACCCTCATGGTGAAGAATTTCTTCCTGATGTCTAACCTAAATCTCCCTTCTTTCAGTTTAAAACCATTACCCCTTGTCCTGTCACTATCTTCTCTGATGAAAAGCCCCTCCCCAGCTTTCCTGTAGCCCCTTCAGTTACTGGAAGGATGCTATAAGGTCTCCCTAGAGCCTTTTCTTCTCCAGGCTGAACAGCCCCAACTCTCTCAGCCTGTCTTCAAAGCAGAGATGCTCCAGCCCTTTGATCATCTTCATGGCCCTTCTCTGGTCCCTCTCCAACACCTGATGGACACAGTACTCCAGGTGTGGCCTCACCAGAGTAGAGCAGAAGGGCAGAATCACTTCCCTGGCCCTGCTGGACACTCTTCTTCTGATGCAGCCCAGTATAGGCTTGTCCCTCTGAGCTGCGAGCACATGCTGGTGGCTCATGTCAAGCTCATAATCAACTACCAGCCCCAAGTCCATTTCCTCAGGACTGCTCTCCAGCCATTCCAACCCCCAGCCTGTATTTGTGCCTGGTGGAGCGCCAACCCAGGTGCAGGACAGTGTGGCATCAACACACAATTATTGCACGAGCCTGTGAAAAATGAAATTATTTGCGGTACAATCTTAAAAATAGTGAGCATTTGCTCATGAATGCAAAACCTCCAACTCAAGGCAAACCTAAACAACCCCAAACAACAGAGTACCTCATGAACCAAAGGTTCAGATACATTATTTTTTTGTTACTAAGCTATTCATCACAAAGGAGTACTGAATATGGAGAACTGTAGAAGTTACTGCTCAACTCCAAACCACACAAACGGTAGTTTTCTTCAGAAAAATGCAAAGGTAAACATTCCCAGCTACTGACATGTTGGGTATGGAACAAGGTATTAAACAATGGTCTTGGTAATAACGTCAAATGACTTTGTCTAGTTAAAGAACTATTTTTAAACATTTAAAACATTGTTAACACCGGATTAAAAGCCTAAACTATGAAATAGCTTCTTATCATTCCTTAGCACACATAAAACCTAGCTTTTAAATTTTTTGTTTTGTTTTGTTGTTGTTTTGTGGTTTTTGTTTTGTTTTGGCTTTTTGTTTGTTTGGTTTGGTTTTTCTTTAAATGCAGAAGTGTTTTTGAAACATGTAACTCATCTTAACCACTGATACGTGGGCATTCTTAAATGGACTTTTCGTTACATTAAAGTATAGGCACTCTTAAGTGTTCCCAAATTATAGCACAGTACAATAAACTTCTAAAACTAATGGGTGAAAAGGATCTGTTTTAATTCTATTAAGGCTGAAGTGGTTGAGTTTCTTTTGTTGTGGTTTGTTTTGTTTTTAAATAAACATGATGAGGAAAATTCTGTACTCTCTTTTACACAAACCAGAAGTTTTCTTTTCTTTTTGGGCCTTTACACTTTCATTTCCCTAGGCTTTTACAACAAAATAACTTCAAGTGATCTTCAGGAGCATTCCATTTTCAGCAAGATGGTTACCAGTATGTGTGATGACCTGAAACCTGAAGCCTTTATTTATAGCCATTAATGAAACAAAAGCATGATATGGGCTTCCAGGATGATCTGCTTTCCACATGTCATCGCTCACGCGCAACAATACGCTTGTCTGCATCTCTTACAGAAGCATTTCCAAACACTTCAGCACACGGAACCCCAGCTTGAGGTATAACCGCTACTCCACAGGGTATAACCAAGGTGCAATTCTGCTCCAGCCAGCTAAGCCAAACTTGTTTGCTATGTGCCTTCACTTAACCAATGGACCAGGGCTGGAGCTCCTGGCTGCCATTGTGCTGAGGATGATGATGGTTGAACTGTCACTATCATACTGTGACACTAAAGCTAGTTTCATGCAGTCTGGAAACAAAATTAATTTCTACAACAGAAGTCATAAAAGCCTAAATGTAATTGGTATTTCAAAACAAATGAATCTGAAGGATGCAAACACTTTCTCAATCTAAAATGGCAGATAATTTTAATTTTGGGTAATTTTAAAGGCCAGACATTTTCACCATATCAGATTTTACCTATGAAAATACACCTGACAGCTGAGAAAGCACAATCCAAACTATTTTACAACAAAGCTCTAAGCTACTAAAAACACAAATAAAAAGCTGTATGAATTGCTAGCAATGTACAGAACATCTTAAATAGAAAACAATAAGACACTGAAACTCAGTGAAACCTCAGAAGTCTGTTCTTGTACTTGATATCTTCATTTAAAAAAAAAAAAAGGGGTAAGAAGAGTTGTGGAGGCAAGCACACCTTGCAGAGAAGAGCTTAGAATCTATCATTGACAAAAGTTCCTGAAGAAACCTGATGAGCAGCAAATGTTCTTACTGCAGGGTACAGGTTTTATTCCAGATGAAAAACTTCAGAGCAGAAAGAAAAAAAAAAAAAAGGTTGTTCTTATACCGGGAAAGCTAGACACACCAAGATTCAACTTCTAAGCATTAGAAGTTTTGTGTTCAGCAAAGGAAAGAGATCTGTACTGCAGAAGAGTGTTCTTTGGGTATTATCCAGCAGGTGAACTGCTATGAATTTCTACAAAACACAGCAAATAACAGAAGAAATACAGTAGCATCTACAATCCTGCAGAAATACAAGATCTGTACTCTACTCATGCTACTCAGAAGCAGCCAATCAGAAGTTAACTGATCTAAAAGTAGATCCTCAAGTAACACCACAGTGGGAAAAACCTGGATCCCCTGCAGAAACACTGAACTAAAGCTGACCATAAAGACAAATTTTTATACTGTATCAGTATTGACATCTTATGCATTTAACATTACTAGGATTATAAATACTAACTTGCAGTATTTTACAGTAGATGGACAATTTACAAGGGCATGTAGTGAGAGGGCAGGGGGTAATGGCTTTAAACTGGAAGAGTGGAGATTTAGGGTTAGACATTAGGAAGAAATTATTCAGTTTAAGGGTGGTGAAACATTTGAACAGGTGTCCCAGGGAGGTTGTGGATGCCTCATCCCTGGAAGAGTTCAAGGCCAGGTTGGACGGGGCTCTGAGCAACCTGGTCTTGAAGAAGGTGTCCCTGCCCATGCAGAGGGGTTGGAACTAGATGATCTTTAAGGTTTCTTCCAACATAAACCATTCTATATGACAATCAAACCAGAGAAGATGATATTTTTTAAAAAGCTGCTTTTAAACTTTGACTTTTGTTAAAAATGTGCCCTTCCTATATCCATTTTCCTTCCAAGTATTGCTAACACATACTACATGGTTTTTAACTACCTTCCTCTTTCACACCACAAACTGTTCATAATGACATGTCTGCAAAATCATGTCCAAGTAAAACAATGACAAGTAGAGGAACTCCTCACATTTCCCAAGTCACTCCCACATGCTGTGCCTACCAAGACACTGACTATCAGTCTCCCTTCAGTGACTTACAAACATCAACTGCATCAATTACTTGGAACATCTGGGACTGGATCGTTAGCTCAATTCCAGATGAACTGATGCAGCCTACAAGAATTTCTGTCAAGCATGAAAATGAAGCCATGAGCAGTACAGATGCATCAGGTTAGCTGATCCTTCTAATCCATACTTCAAGCGAATGCTCCATATCATTTAGTGAGCACTTTATCCCTTACATATCAGGCATTCCACACAGTCCAAATCTGTCCTGACACGAAGGACAGGATTCATTTGCCTAATCACAGTCACCTAAAACCAGTTTAGACAGTCCTGGGTATCCTGTCTGGCTGCCAGCTGACATTCCAAAAAGGCACAGATCTCTTGTTGGTCTCCCATCATTCTTGTTTGCTTCGTGTGAGTAGTGTGGATACTGCAAAGAACCTTCAGTGGCACCATACACCTATGTTTGGGCACCTGAAACTCAGTTAAGAAGCCTCAGATCTGCCATAAAGGTGGATATCCTAGACATTCCCCCTGTGCCACTGCAGGCAGAGAGATATTGAACCATTAGGACACAAACTCCCATTAAAAATAAAACTTGTTTCCCACAATGACAGAGCACGGTTCTTCAGACGACAACAGACTGTAGTGGCAGAACTAATATGAAGCCACATACTGATGGATTTAACTTTACTTCATGGTACCTCCTCTGTTTCTCTTTGCATTTCTGAAGGAGGCAACTGTACCTATGATTCAGTGTTGGCGAACAGCTCCTATGTTCTGTGCAACACATTCTGGAGTTCATCAGCAAAATCTCAAACTCTTACCAAAAGAGACTCCTTTTTGTACTGTAACCTCATGGTATGGGGAAGTGGGGAGTAAAAAATACCAATGACAAAAGTAGCTAAGTAATACAACTTGACTGAAAGAAAAACAACCCAATGCACTAAATCCAATTGTGAATGAAAACATGTTCTCACATGATAGTTTTTCAGGCAATTTCAGTAGACTAGTGAATCTATGCTGTTGATCCAATCTCCAATACAAATAAAATTCTTTTAACTTTTCAACAAGCAAAGTGGAGTTCAGTTCTGCTACACTGATCAATCTGCCACAGCACATGGAACGAGGCTTGCATCAGATGTACTTTGTTTCTGCTCTGCTTTTTTGGTTTTGTGTTAGTTTTTGTTTTTTTGGGGGGTGTTTTGTGGTTTGTTTTTTTGTTTTGTTTTGTGTTTTTTTTAACATGAATCTAAATTAATAGGACAAAAGACAAGAAGGGAAAACCCAAAATAAGAGATTAAACCTGATAGAGACTTTTAGGGAAGTATTTAGGACTGGCAATGACACTTCCCACAGTAATTACCCGCTTTTCTTAGAGGGCAGTCTAATTATACTAATGATTTATTTCCATTTCCCTCAGTAGTTTCATGAAGGAATATATTCAGAAAGCATTTTATTGAAAAAAACCAAACCAACACATATTCCAGTAGTAGTTTTCTGATCCCAAAGAAAAGCTAGTCGTATGGTTATGTTACTATTGTCTGGCTGAAAGACAAGATTTAAATACAGGTTTCAAACAAAGCTAAGACAAGCCAGAATAAGCAACTGAGCTAATTTAGCTCCTAAGCAAAGCTTCATCCCAATTTTACTTTTTTTACAGCATTCCTCAGACATCTTCAACAGCATTCTGAACCAACACTTAGTAGTAAATAACCTATTAATAACCAAAGCACAATTTTATCCGTAAAGAGGGAAGAGAAAACAGCCAGGGCATCCAGAATTAATGACAAGGCAACACTTAAAATGGGATTCAAAATTAAATGGCAAGATTAAAACAAACAAAAGAAGCACAGACCTACTGTTACTGTTCTTCAACATTTGTACTTTGTTATTGCTTTAGGCCACATTGTTTTGGCCACCCTGCACTATGTCCAGCACAGAAATGTTAACAAGTAACATGTCTTTTGGGCAGGGGGAAGGAAAAAGGTCTAGAAAGGACATGGACATGCTCTGCAGAAGACATTAAAGACTGATAATTTCCGACAATTTAAACACATTCTAGGTTGACTTAGTAGCTCTAACACAGCAACTGATGGGAATATTCCTGTTTTAGCACAAAGTGAAATACGCCTACCTCAGCACACGTGTTTTGTTCTCCTAAAGAATGTTAGAAGTAAAGGTGTAAAGGGCAGTTAACTTCTTCTGAATCCATCAAGAGCTCTGGTAATTCAATGAGTACTGTAGAAAGTCTCCCTATCCAGATAGTGATTAAAATGAAGTTAGGTAGTTTGTTTAAAACGTAATATCCAAAAAAGAAATTGAAAGCTTGAATAGAATTTTTACTTCATGTCTGGTAAATCTGGTAAAGACACTCATCATTTGTATCAAAAGTTTATTTAGCTGCTGTAGCATGTCTGAATTCAGACCTCATTTTTGGCTCAACACTTGACTTTGTGTTGCTTACGCTTCCCTCTAAAAAAGCTACCACTTCAAATGTGTTCTTGAAGTATAAACTCAGCTATTCACTTTTAAATATTCTTCAACTCAACAGCCAGTTCTTGCCCAGTGGGTCTAGTTTCCTTACTAACTGTTCTTATTAACCGGGCTCCAGAAGTCACCTCAACACAAAAAAAAAATCCAAAATATTGAAGAGATATTTCAGCAAATATAAATCTACCTAGGTTAATTGTTTAGGTGACCAAAGAACATCACGAACTCTTGACATTGGGTGAAAGCAAAAATATCTAATTTGAAGAAAGTAAAGTTCTTTTGCAGGCTACTTAAGAGCTCTGCTCTACATCTTGATTCTTTCTCCTCATCTTTCTTCACGCTCCAACTGTCCATAATTTTGAGGGTCTTTAAGTGTTTCTCAGTTGAAGAGAATAAATTAAATACATGTGAAGCTGTAACAAAGAATTTTTAAAACAGTAACCATTAAAATTGTGTTGCCTTTACTCCACATAGCTGTGAAACTTCTTTGAGTTTAAAACTGTAATTACTTCTTTTAAGAATCTACAGATGGTTCTAATCTAATAGAATCTAATAGATGGTTCTCCAATGGCTCTTTCAAGTTAAGCACTCCTCTTTCCTGCTGTTGCTAAGAAAGTGTATTTTGATACACTTGGGAAAGTTGAGAAAGAATGCACAAAACTGAAAAAAAACCTTACAGACAAGTGAAAATATACAATTATAGCTTACTTGCTCATCAGTATTTACTACATTAAGACTTTATTAAAAGTAATATAACAGTAACAAAAACCTCATAATCCTTAATAGATAACAAAAATTAAAATTAACCCAGCAAGCCAAATATCCAATTAGTGAAAGAGTCTGGCAACGTCTGACAAAATGCTTACTAGACATGAGAATTCTCCTTGGGCTGTTGATAGTTCTAATGCTTATTTCAAAACACATTTTTTTTTCTTTAAGAAAACCCCAAACCTATAATTTTAGCAATAGTCTGGAACAATCAAAGTTCTTTCAAAACAAATAATTGTACCACCTTAAACACTAGAGGATTTTTTTTTTTCTTATGTAACTTGTTCTTAAAAACAAATGGGAACAGACTCCAAAAGCAACCAACACTTTTGCATGCTGGATTAAGGATATCTATAAATCTTATTAGTGGATTGATGTTTCACATTAAATGAAACAACAACAATGACCAACAGCCATAAATTCCCCAGAACTAAACACCAAAAATTCCTTGACACTTAAAAAATGTCATTTAGATACAGGAAGATAGAAGTTACTTGTAGTTACTATTATAGAATATAAAAAAAAAATTTAAAAAAATCAAGTGCAGTTATCTCTCCAGAATCCATAAGAGTTTCAAGAAAATATGTATGTTTGTAATATGTTCGCAGCTTTGTTTTTTAAAGACAGTATGCTCCAAGTTGCATATTTCTTCCTTGAATTATTTTTAATTCACATCAGTACTGAACCTCACTGTATTAATCTGTTCATTACATAGAAACTGTGTCTTTTCGTATAGCCCTTGGCTTGTTTACACATTCCCTCTTTCTCCCACCCAGTTGTTTCACTGTCCCACTGTTCTTTTACTGCTATTAGCAACGGTATGTGCACTCCATAGACAAAACACTACTCAGAATCTATGTTAATCACTGGGAGTAGCATATGACCTTACTGTGAAAAGAAGCTTTGCACTGGGTTGGTTCAGAACAGCAATCGAATTCCAGCTCCCAGTATCTGTCTTTCCTTTCTCAAGCACTTTCCAAACCAATGTGCCCCCAACTGCTAAGAACGGAAGAGGAGGGGTGCGGAGCAATTACAAGGAAAGGAGCCAGTGCAGGCACAGTCAGCATGTTAAACAAAACAGGCCCACAGAAAAACAGAAAAGGGAACAAGCAATGCATTTCTATTCCCCAAAAGAAACTTCAGCTACTATCTTTTTTTTTTCCCCCCAACGAAACAGCTCTGGATGGTACAATGCACCACAGTTACATTCCTGCCCAATTTCTAGGCCAGTGTAACAACCGCTTTATTACCAACATTCACAGAACCCTCTTGGTTTAAAAAGCCTCCTCCCTCCTACCAGAAAAATGCAAAATCATAAACACACTTCAGAAATGCATACGCACTACCATTATATATATATATATATTTAAAATCAAGTCAATGTCTCAAACATCACTACAGCCTCCATACCTTTAATGTTTTTTTTCAGTTAACATTAAATTATTAAAGCCATACAGCACCCACATTTTACAGAAACTACTAATCAGATTAAAGACTGAGGAAGACAGCCTTCCCTCAGAAGAACATCAGGGAATGAAAGATAATTGTTCTTGGGCTCTAGGACCATGCATACATTAATGAAGTATTTCTGACAGAAGGAAAAACCTGTAATTTGATATGCACATGTAGTTAGATACAATTCCTACTTATAAACCAGTTACATATGCTTTATCATCTGAAATTTGACACAAGCTTTAATTCATAAAACATCACTATATTGTAAGCCATTTAAATAAAAATCCACCAAAGAAGAAGATTTATATCACCCATTATTTGATTCAAAATAACATACTTAGTATATACTAGTGCAACAAATGTGTGCACCAGACATGTCCTCATACGTCCTACATCTTACAAAGCTGATTATATGCTTTTAGATAGACCTCAAATACCTTATGTCTAGTACTGCAAAATGTCTAGGACATCTTAAGAAAACCTGTTTCTAACTTTCCTTTCATGGCCCCTCAGTTCTAGGCAGATCATTTTACCAGGATTCTAATTACCTTGTTCAACTGGGAGCAACATAGTCCCTTGGCCATGAAATAACAAAGTAGCGCAGTCCTGACTGGCAACAAGGTGAGAAAGCACTGATGGAGGCCACTGAATTACAAACCACTAAGATATCCTACTACCTGATGTGTCACGCTGCAATTCTGCTGGCGACCTTCTAAACACCCTAAGCTGGTTATCATCGGATAAAGGCAAAAATGCATTATCCTCTCCAAGGAACAAGAAAACCAGAGCGAGGAAGGGTCCCCACCTGGTTTTCCTCAACAGCCTCAGAACACAACCTGCAGGTCAAATACAGTCCTGCAATCACCCAAGTATGTGAAATGCCTTTAAGACTGAGACAGTGCATGCTTTCCTACTGGCATGCATTCAGCACAGCAGAAGTAACAGTCCCAATTGGCTGCTGAGCCAGAAACACAGTACTATTTTTTTCCCTCCCCACTCTACAGTCTTCCAACAGAGGACTGGAGAGCTTGAGATAGTCAACATGGGGGCAAAGAGAAAATCTGGCTCTTCCCTTTAATCTTTACTTGGGAAGTCAGATTAAGATTCAGCAGTTATGTACCACGTTTCACTTGCATCTCTGCCTGTGATCAATATTTTTTTTCCAAAAGGTTATAATAACCCAGGGCCTTGCACTTCAGATAAAATGTTGACATTACCACCTCCATATGGCATTTCCAAACATATTCTGGGTAATTTTGTAACCTGGAAGTAAACCACATAAAATACATGAAAAATTGTGATCTCTCAAGTATCTGCACACCACCTTCTAAAAAATCAGCACAGTCTCACAAATGGCAAGTTAAACATAATATACTGGCCACAACAAAGTGACATTTTGTCCAGAAAAGACATTTCTCAAAGGCTACAGAATCACTAACCTTAAAACAGGTTGTTTCTTCTATGTTGCGTATATTAGGAGGATGTACAGGAGTATTTGCAAAACAAAAGACAATGGCAAAAGCTACATTTAAATTCAGAAAAAAGATCAAAAAGTTTTCTAAATAGTAACTAAGGTTTTGTTTTCCCTAGCAGTTTCATAACACGTCAAGAGACTGAATTCCTTGCAAATGTGGTAAGCAGTAGTTTTAAAAGACCAACAGCTACATAATCATCCTACACACTCTTAATTGTATCTGGCATTACTGCTCAAAGCTCCTACACAGAATGTCAGCTGACTGCCTGAACAGTACTTTGTTCTTAGTGCCTTTGTTAATGACGAATTAAATTATACATAAGAGAGCTCCAACAACCACCCTCAGTTTATAAACCTCAACCATTACAGAACCACAAAAATCCTATGGCTTTGCCTAGAGAATACAGTTATTTCTCAATATGCTATAACCTGCATCCTTAATCTACAAGTTACCACAATTCATGTTTACGCCATGGAGAACTGCACTGCTTCACGGGAGGGAAACAAAAGACAAAGAAAAACATTCCTAGAAAAATATCTCAACAAGAAGGAGCTTACTACATGCACAGTTCACAAAGACCCTAACTTTCCTTGCACATGATGTACAAAACCACAAACATCAGAAAACGGCCCAGTTGTGTGGTTTGTTTTGTTTGTTTTTTTTAAATAGAGTCCAGCCTTAATTTCACTGCTTTGGTCACATTTATTACCTCTTTCAGGCATGAATGTACCAAAGAACTAAGTGTAAAACATACATTTCAGGGCACCTTAAGAAAAGCTTCCTCTCAGGACTATTACTACTGATGCTTTAGCTAGTTCAGAAAAAAGACTCACTTTAATCTATGTACATGACCACTGTAATAGCATCTTCCTTAATGTTATTTAAAATTATACATATATAATCATTTATTTGTAGAAGCACAGCCATCCCACTACATTCCTAAACTTGATGCAAGTTAAATGAACACTTCAAGTTTCTCTGAAAATAATAACACGCATATATATATATATATATAGGAAGTTATTAAGCTCAAAGAACCTGTCACACAAAACCAAGAGATGAGACGAAGTTCAACATACGTCCAGTTTTTAATCAAAACACGGCAATACAGCCTGTATTGCTTTACTGACCTACTTTCCATTGGTTTGTGTAACAATACACTGCGATGGAAACGTAGTAACATCTCGTGTTTCTGCTCAAGATGCATTCCTCGCTAAAAGCCGGGCACTTGCGGGACGCAAGGAATTACCCTACACGTTCCTTCGCAAAGCAGCGCAGGTGAACACAGGCTCATTTAGAAAGGGGTACACTCAGCCTTAACCTACAGGGCTGGCTAAGACACGCAACCCCGAGACAAGGAGGGTAAACAGCCCGCCAGGATGAAGAGCGCAGCGTGGAAAACTGCCTGCGCTGTAAATCATCCGGCCCGGGGAGCAGCGACCCAGGCACGGCTGACGTTTCAGGGAGGGCTGCGGCCGCCCCGGGTCCCCTGCGTCCTCCGGACAAGGTCTCAACCTGCCGCCCAGGAGACCTAACGCGCTCCAGCACCGTCAAACCCCGCTGCGGCAGGCCGAAGAGGCACGGAGCCCGGCCGCCTTCCATCCCCCCCCCCCCTCCCCTCACCGCCGGGCATCTCCCGGCCCCCGAGAGGGTCGCTCCGGCCCCCCGGCGCCCTCACCCACCGGCGCCCATCTCTCCGGCCCCGCTCCCCCGCGGGCTGCAGCCCCCCCAGCCCTCCCCAGGCCGCCCGCGGGGCAGCGCACTCACCGTCCCCCACCGCCATCCTGTCGCGGCGCCGCCGCCGCCGCCGCCCCGCTTCAAAATAGCAGTCCCGCCTTGCGCGGGCACGGCCCCCGCCGCCCGGGCCCTCCCCCCGCCACCGACGGGGACTTTTACACCGCGCCCCGCCCCGCGCGCCGCCGCGGTCACGTGCCCCGCGGGGTGTCCCGCCCCCCCCCCCGGTTCCCGCCGCCCGGCCCCGCCAGGCCCCGCCGCGGGGACCCTGCGCGACCTCCGCGCCGAGTTTCCTCCCCCCCGGGAAAAAAACCAGGCAAGGGCCCTCCTGCTTTCTCTGCGCAGCCGCCGGCAGCAGGACAGGGCAGGCGCTGCACAGCAAGCAACAATTTGGGGGGGGGGGAAATAAAATTAAAAGTAAAAAATTAAAAGAACTGCATAAAACGAAACAACGAACACAGGAAGCAGAAAGCAGCGCTGCTGAACAGACCTTTTCGGAAATCGTCTCAAAACTGCCGGAGAACCCGCCTTTCAAAGCGCGCCTGCAACAGATGCGGGAGGGCACTTTGCGGCGGTACAGAAACCACCAAGGGCACCTCCCCCCGACCCGAGCTTCTGCTCACAGCTCGCTCTCACACCAGCGCTCTAGGGGACAGCCTGAAGGTGCGAAGAGCGGAATCCAAATCATCTGACCAAAAAACCAAACCATCAAACTTCCAGTGCGCTTCATCCTGCCTAAGACGTCTGAAACGCAGAGGGACACACGCAACTGCAGCACCCAGAGCCTGCACAGTGCTCCTCTCCCGCACCTGGCAGGAGCTGGGAGGCAGTTCCCCACAGCAGTAACTCAACAACTCACGGAAGTCCCTTAAAAACCAGTGGAACCTTCAAGCCTGCTCTGAGGCCCTTTCCCTCCAAACAGGCTCAGAACAACCGCTACGCTTCTCCGGTCAGCACAACATTATAAGCCGGCCAGAATAGCTGCTGAAATTTGAAGCAACGTGGCGACATTCCAAGCACCGGCATCGAGCAAGCGGAAGAAATACACATGGCTCAAAACCCTTTAAAAACAATCATGGCAGCTACCACCAGTTTCCGGATTTCCCAAACTATGTACATTCCTGCTGTGCCACACTGGTGAGCTCTGTCAGGGTATGCCGTCACTGTCTCCATAGTAACTACTTCCCAAAAGAAAACAGCAGAGGGAAATAAAAAAACAAAAGCGTCAGGTGGAAAAACAAACAGACACTTGCGCTGTGGCTTTTTCTTTGCTTTTTGTCTTTTTAGGTGAACATGTACCTCGACTGCATCTTCACCGCCCACAGCGCAGCTCCCCCACAACCACGGTATGAACATCACCGTATCGTGTCACATTTCGTATTTGTAAATCTAATGCTCTGAGGCATAACACTAGAACGGGAAAAATGCGTGAGTGGAATGGAGGTGTACAATTTATATTCAGCTCAAATAATTCTGTATGCTGAACGATGCAAAGCAGAGAGCTCAATATTACTATTTTCCCTACTTCCAATTTCCTGTCTCAAAATCTACACCACTACCCAATATAGGAGTCTGTTTAAATTCCCTTAGAGAAAACAGTATTTACAAATTTCAGGCAGCAGAAACAAGTGCTATGGCACCACTGAGACTGGCTGCCAGTTCTGTTTCCATAGAAATGAACATTCATTTGCTGAAATATGGGGAGGTGCTTTAAAGAACCTTCTCCGCTTTGCAGGGATACACATTATTTCTGGTGGAGTAGGAGGGCAAAACTACCAGCACACGTTAAGATTTTGCTTAACAGGCAAACATCCTGATCAGATTCTCTTCATACGCAATATAATTACAAATGCAAACAAACGCCAAGGTTTTCATAGCAGCTAATTCATTCACATATTTGACATGAAAAAATTACATCTGTTTTTACTACACACATCTAAGGGCAAGATGGGGGAGGGGGAGGAAACCACTTATAAATTAAAATAACAAAAAAATCAAAGGTCAGTTGGAGGGGTGAGTTAGCAGTGTGGTATTATTTAAGCTTGTAAGTGGTCCTCATCAAGCAAAACCACTATGACTCTTACCCAGTTCCCTTGTTAGACAGACAGTTCTCATCTGTTGGCTTTTGAAACTCCTCTACATCCTGCCCCAATTATTCCATCCACACCTGTTTCAATACACTTTTCACCTCGTCTGCTCTCCACCAAGACCTGGCAATCTCTAAGGTAGCTGGTTGCCCTCCTCCTCTTTACAGTTTCACCAGGGCTCAAATTCAATGAAGGAAGATCATAACACAAGACCAAAGAGACTGTTCACACTAGTTCCATGCTTAACACAGCCAAAGGGGTAACAAGATATTAAATCTACTACTGTGATTAAGTCTGCAGGTATGGTTATCTTTTCCTCTCCTCCCTGCATTTCTCCCACATACCTAAGCATACCAATACATTTTTAAGATCCGATATGTGTTTAATCATGTTAGTACAAAGATTATTTCTTTTAAAATATGTATTTGCTTTGTTTATTAAAATACTAAGTAAAACATGCTCATATTCAGATAGTTTAAAGCTGTAAACTTTGAGTTGGTTTGTTGTTTGTTGTTTTTTTTTCCTCCTAAGTACATGCTGAACAAAGAGACTGAACAACTGTTATTACTGTTATTTGATAAAAGAATCCTAAGTCACTTCCCTGGATTCTCAGAAACTAGGCCAGCACAACAAGTATTTACTACCACAGCAATGTCACCCAGGACTATGAAGAAGCTCAGACCTTCCATAGCTGTATTATGACAGACCTTCCCTATCCATCACATACTGAAGAAAACCCTCATCAGAACAGATAACTTATTTGGGAAAGTAACTCAAGCTGGCAGAAAGCCATTCTTTTTGTTCATAAAAAGGTCCACTACAGAGCTGTGCCAGTTTAATTATATTAAAGCTTGTCAAACAGTTTTTCATCCCTTCCTCTTTGGAAACATAACCCTATTCCCCACACACATTCACAAGCCTAACTCCAAAATATCCAAAGCACTAATAACATCCTCAACACTGTAACAAATGTATTTAGAAATTAAAATCTGGCCTTTATCCCAAGACTTTCAGTAAAGCTCCTAGAAGAAGAGTTGGCAATAAGGCTAAAAGAATTCTACAGTAATTCCAATCTACACATGCAAGCGGTAAATACAAATTGCCTTTTAGAGAATAATGAAGAACACAGCCAAGACACAGTGTTAACAATGGAAGAGTATCTTTTCAATAACATTAAAAACTTGTCTAGATGGACTCAACAAATAAAACTAGGTTCAAGTAAAAATACTGAAACCGATGTATTACAGGCATTCTGTCTCTCTGGTACCAAAACAGAATCATAGTAACTTTTGCACAGATATTACCACCTACAAGAAAAAAAAAAAAATCAATCATTTACATGGCTGTAGATCATAATTCACAGCTGCAGTTTACAGATGAGATTAAAATGGCTTGAAGGATAAAAAATGATCAACTTAATCAACTCTCTTCAAATAGAAATAAAAAGTTTAGAAGTGCTATGTAAACTAGTCCAGCAATGTTGTATTTATGTTTTCATATATATTTAAATTATTTCAATGCATTTACATTTCCTCATTTAACTTTCTCCATCCTCCTGAGAACTACCAACGGAAAAAAAACACATGTAAAATACATCTTTGAACCTCTCAAACCTATGCAGCAGTATTAACTTTAAAGGTAGAAGATAATGATTAACACTTTCACAATTAATAAATTTACAGTCTACCAGAACATTTAAGTAAAACACTTCCCCTCAATTTCGTATGCTTTCCTTTTGTGTTTTTTTTTATATTAATTCCTACAAATCTTTGTATTCTAAGTGTTCAAGAAGAGGAATGTTTTATTTCAAAGCAGAATACAGCTTACTGCCTCAAAGGTTGTAAAAACACGTTCCTCTTAACCCAGTCTCTTCTGTTTCCATGCTAACAAGTGTGAAAATACTTAAAATTAAAAAGGTATGTTTGAGTACATTAACAAATCCTGTGCACTCCTCAAGAGATTTCTACACATGCACAGTTACATTTTTTAGATCTAGCAGAGCCTCTTTTACCACCAGCACAGTTGCTTTGAAAGGAAGATGAATATCAGAAACCTGCCCCCCTATAAAATAAGATCTACCAATTTGTTGCAGAAGACAGACAACAAAGCTTTCAAAAACAACTGTATTAGAGCCACTGTCACAACACCTCCCTTGTTGTGCTCTTATGTAACAGGTCTTTTTCTTATAGTTTTAAGTAAGAAAGAATGATGGGCTTGCTCTTTCATACTATAAAAAACTACGTAAAGAACACAGTAGAACACAACCAGGATTTCTGCACAACAGGTTTTCTTCACATGAAATACAGCAAAAATAAAAAACTCACTTAAGACAGTCCTAACTTCAACAGATAAGTGCCTTTGAGCGCTGCAGTCATCTATTTCTTCAATATAAAACTCCATTTATTATAATCATTACTCATCATTTTAACTGAGAAATCAAATCTATCACTACATTACCATTTTCTTTTGGAAAGAAAGATAGGATAACTGATCTTTTCTTCCCCATGCATTAATACTTTGCAGCATTCTTGTATCCTCTACTGAGCACACATGTAACTTGTTTAAGAGTACATGCTTCTTTCCATGCAGCTTCAACCTTTTGCAATCGTATCCTGTCTGCAGCCCAGCAACTACTTTCACTAATACAGTACAGCTCTGTTTCCCTGTCTCATTTTCTTAGTATTCACGTATGTTTCTAGTCATCCATCTGACACTGATAATGCAAGTATTCATTTTATATTAATCTAAAACTGATTATAAATGTATGGTCTTCATACTCACCATTGATGCTACTTAAAATCATATTTCCAGAGTTTCTTACTTCATCAAATTTCGCAAAGATTGTTTGCAACCTGTGAAGAATAAAATATTTTTACATTTGTGAAATCCCCCAGGTTATTGGTCAAAACAGAAATCAGTTTATTAGCCTAAATAAAACACTAATATATAATATACAAGGCATTGAGACTATCTAGAAAAAAATCCTAAAGGACTCTTCTGAAGTTAGTTGAGCATCTTCACACAGAAAACTAAGTCAACTTAGCAAAGAACAAAACTGAGCACCATTATTAGCATGATTAAAAGTAACTAAAATTCTACAGTTCAAGTCCAGTAATAGTATACATTGGGTTCAGATGACTGTGATACTACTCTATAAACAACACCGAGAAGCAACAATTTGAACTACAGAGTGTTCATGTGGGTAAAAAATAAGGATTACTATTTAATTCATTCTGAGACATTACTAATTTTCCTCTAAATTTTTGTTCATCAAAGTTTCCTTGGTCTTGCTACAAAAAATACTTCTGTAGTAGTCAGCACTTCCACAGCAAAAGAAAATGAAAAATACTTTTTTCTCAAGTTAAGCTACACTAAACACTTTAGTTCTGTCCAACACGCAAACCACTCATTTAAACTCTTAACAGTAGAAGAAACACTGCAAGTGTTCAGCTTCATCTAAATAGCAAAAAACCCCCAAACAAAACCACAATAAACAACAAATACAAAAAATCCAGATTTGCAACCTAGTCCCACGAAGTAGAAAATGTGATTCAAACAAAAAAGCTGGTACAACACTTAAACATGATTTATACAGAAAACATAATAAAAGCAGTGGAAATATCTCACAGAAAAAGTGTGACCCACACACTAGCCATAGATTTGTACTGACACAAAACACTGTTCAGCTGCAAACAACTGAGAACATTTTCTTACATTTGTCCAAAGATTATTCTGCATTTCAGACTACTCAGAATGTGGTAGCATGTATTTTTAGCTACAAAGACTAGCAGGACTGAATCCTGACCTTAAACACACAGAAGTATGTATATAACTACAAATCACATCACAGTCTTCAACTCTCCCAAACAGGTAGAGTTCAGCTGCATTACCAGTACTAGAGATTGCAATACCCAATATGAAATTTGCTAAAAGAGTAAATACTGAAAAAGGCTGTTTACAACTCAGGAGCCAAGCTATTTTGATACAAAGCAAGAAAAATGGGTAAGAGCAGTGCTTGGGTATAAATACTCTCACAATAAACAAAGGAGAAAAGCAAAGGACACACAAAGACTTGAACACTTCCCTAGGCACACAGCACTTTTACTCAAGGATCTGTGCAGAGGAGCCACGCATTCTCACTGCGCACACTCTACCTTTTCTGACACACTGCATACCCCTTTCTTTCACTGGTACCATTTATCTAATAATGAAGAATGTGATAACACCACGAAACATAGCCAGAAAACAGTATAAAACGCTTGAGCTTTTCCCCAAATTTTCCAGTATTTTAGTGCTCTCAACATGTGTTATTCTTACTTTCCAAATACTTCAAAGTGATGTGCTACAGAGAAAGTTTTTCCTGTACTTAACAGGCCCGTAACAAGAACTACCCAAATTAAGCTGAGATCTTCACAATAAGGCCTACCCTACTGCAAGCATCTAAAAAAAAAAAACCCCAAAAGCCCTCTTAATTGTGTGTCAGTAAACGCATCGCACAAGCCAGCAGTTATTCTACCACCTCAACTCAGTAATAATTTGCATAGTATTCCCCTAAGGGACTTGTCAGTTTTCTCCCTGGAGCCTATTACCTTTGGAGCCACCACTGCATTTGAACCACTGCAGCCACGGCAAAATGTCTGAAATTGCAGCAATTCAGAAATGTCAGACTACACTGCTTTAATAGTAAACCTCAGTCTTTTTAACCGAAAGGTCAGTTTTCAAACTAAAAGCAATTGATACAGAAACAGATTTTTTCCATTTGGACTTGAAAAAGTAGAACTAGTTATTACATTAGATATTTTGGGTGTCAGCATTTACTAACAACACATGAATATCCCTAACATGCTATGTGCTTTCAAACATGTGAAGTGAAAAGCTCACACAAGAATCAATACACACAGTAATATATTATGCCATCTTGCTCTCATAAAAAAAAGCAAATGTATTTGCTTTGTATGTACAGTATTGAACAGTATTTTTACTGTTCACCAGTGACTGCAAGTTCCCCTCAACACTGCTGGATTCCATACTAAACACTACATTACCACCAGCTTGCCTAGTTAATGAGAACTTAACACTACACATCTGAAAGGCTGGAACTGCTACCCTGAGAGAAATTGAACATGAAGACTAGAGAGATTAACAAATTATCTTTACAATTTCACTTTAATTTTTATATCCTGTTAGGCTGATGTTATATATTTGGCACACACTTTAGAGAATTCAAAAGAAAAAACAAAACACTATTTCCTGCTCTTTTGAACTTAGTTTTCAAAACAGCTTTCCTAAAATTTTTAAACAAAAGAGAAAAATTAAATGCTTCCTTATAAATACATTATAGTAATAAAAATGTTGCCTCTCACTCTGATAAAGTACTATGAACATTAAAAAATGTGTGTCAGCACCGGATGCTATGCAATCAGTGGTGCAGGCTGCAGAACACAGTACTGCCACTCTTCAGATTTTTAAAGCATGTCTTCATGACCAGAGGCACACTCTGTAATATCCTGTCATAACTAAAAAAAAAAAAAACAAACAAAAAAAAGGCAAAAAAGGCAAAACCAGTAAAACCCAGCTAACATAACGGCCAAGCACAACCCTCTCTTTAGAGCACAGCTTACAGGAACTGTAACTACTACTTTGCAAAGACTCTCACAAGTTTCTTTCTCCCTCTCCCTCCACCCAGCTCTTTATGCTCATAATTCTTCACAGTCACAGGCAGTAAGGCAGTATGGGCTACAATTACTGCTACAATTATCAATTTTAGAATGTCTACAGGAATGCAGCTCCTGACAAAAGAGAAAGAGAGCCTAACAAGAGGAATGCAAGAAAGTTCACAGGGCTGGGTGAAGACTGGTTTCTTCATCAGCAGCAACAAGGAATATTATTTGAGAAAAGCAGCATTATTACTCCTTTATCTCACACCTGCAAGCCCAAGTCTGATTATGATGTGCATAATCAATCAGGAAAGCCACCAGTCAAGAGAAATACTACATCAACAGGTAATAAAAGTATTATCTTCCTTCTCCAAAAAGGCATTGACAGGTCTTCTGCAACTTCACACATGGAAGGAAAAACCCCCACTGACAAAAAACACATGTTCAAGACAGGAGGCTTCTTCTGCATGGGCTGGATAATTGTTGCCATCTCGGTAAATGAATGAACAAATTTATGAGGTTGTAGCAACTTAAACGGGGGGTTCCTGGTATCCTGCTAAATCCTCTCCTACAGCAAGTGACAGGTCTCTATCAAAGGATTAATATATTACAGTGACTATGTTGAGAGGAATACACACCTTTCTAAGACAGCTTGAGCTGACATGCATGTAAATGGAAATGCAGATGCTGGCAAAGAACATGCACTAAACTTCTAGACTGAAAAGCCATTGTTTACAACCATGCTTGGTGGAGTTCAACTGCTTGCATGACAGGCAGAGAGGGAGATGGAGAAGTCTGGACTCTTGTGATGAAGAGGCAAAAAAGCATCACTCCCCTGTCAACAGCAGGAGGATAAAGAAGAAGAAAGGGTAACTAGGTAAGTAGTCTGTCCTTCATGTCCAAAGTGAGTTTAAAGTAGCAAATAGAGCATATGAAACCTTGCACTTATTTCCCTTTCGTTCCCTCTTCCAAAAAAACAAACCAAACAGGATCTTGCACAGACATGTGTCTACATCTGGACACACAGATGGACCTCATCTACAACATGAACTAGACAGATAAGTAGAAAGTGCATACCACATAAAATGTGGTATTCAGAAATGCACAGTGTAAAATGCTTTAACATTTCAGTAGATGAAGTTGTAGCCCTAGAAGACATAAGAACTAAACAAATAACTGGTTTTATACATTTATGTTTGTCAAATAACAGTGGGAAAAGTTGCCAGATGACTTCCTGAAAGCTTTGAAAAGCTTTTAACACTCAGACTACATAACAGCTATCCAGAGCCTCATATACTATTTCCATTCAGGAAAGATCAGCCACACTGATTTCATACTGTAACAAATTCATTTTGGCCCATACAGAACAAAACCTGTTCACTATTCTTGGCTCACAGAACAAGAAATATCACATACAGTTTCAGTATTCACAAATGTATTAACGCTAATACTGACAGGCCCGATAGCAAAGACTAACGAATCTCTTTGGCAGCAACTTAAACAAAAGGGAAAACAACATCCAAATTTCCAATCACTGAAAACACTGATTCTCTGTTTTTTATGAAAAACAAAAGTGCTTCAGGAAAAAAAGCATTATATTATATTCTGAGATTCGGAAATAGAAAAATAAAAAATAGAGGAACTCCCTAATTTTATTTATAAACAAACTCATTAATTCATCTCTGTAAAGAATAAAAATGCACTGAAAAAAATAAAGGAGCAGCAAGTAGAGTTGTACTACAGAAGTAAGACCCCATCTTCTTTTATTGACTATTTAGACTCCAACAGGTCAAATAACCTTTTCTAGAAAACCTAGTGTTTTCCACACAGGCAAACTTGTCAGGTGCATGTTAAAAAACTTTTTAAGCCTACTGTTATTAAATTACTAACTACATTTGGCTTTATATACACACAACATCTATATGCCATTTGCCTATTTAAGGAAGCTGAACCATTTATCAAAACAAGACTTGATTAACTTTCCTGCCTTCCTTTCAGCAGACATGAGCTCTTATTTTCAGTGCTTTAGGGCAGAGTGCATTCAAGCAGCAACAAAGATATCTTTAACGTGTAATTTGTTATGTAAACTAAACAAACCTGCATATTAAGTCACATGTGCACCAAATACTGAAATAATGGGGGTTTCTGCTAATATTTATGCTTACACACCATTTTTAATGCACTGTCATACAGTGAAGGAGCTGCAGTGCAGTTCTAAGTCTGAACTCAGCAAATGAAAGCAGCTGTGGCTGAACTACAGATTACCCGTAATACTTAAAACCCTTAAAACCTTCCCAGACACACAAATATGAAGACAGATTCCCCTCAGAACAATGATGTTACTCTACATCAAAGGTTTTTTCACATATCATAGCTCCTGCGTAACCACATGAACATTTAATGCATTTAAGCAAAGGGAAAACTTCTGACAGGCACACAGAAACGTCTTAAATTAGGTCTGTCTCTGAAGGAACAAGCCTGAGCTACCACAGAGCTAATCTGTCTTTCTTTGTCAATCACCTTGTTATTTGTGTGAAGGAGTAAGAAGAGACTAGAGGAACTTTGCTTTCTATCAGTGATGGATGGGACAGAGACTGGCAATCTCATGCTCAGCTCAAGTAAATCGTAACTCCCCACTTCATCCCAATCTGAAAGCTGCTGCAGAAGAGTCAGCACTGAGACCCGGCTCATATATAATTTTACGCTGGCTTTGACTCTCAGGTGCAAAACTGTTGAGATTCGGTGGCAACAACTCATTTAACATGTGCCAAGCAGAGGCTTGCTTCTGTATGTAAATGCAAATGGTACAACTATGCTTGCTTTCAGATCAGGGGTGATTTCGTATTCAGCTGATTCAGACAGTAAAAATAACAATTTGGCACCTACTGAAACTAAATTAGAAGCTG
This sequence comes from Apus apus, assembly GCF_020740795.1. NCBI lineage: Eukaryota > Metazoa > Chordata > Aves > Apodiformes > Apodidae > Apus > Apus apus. The sequence goes on from NC_067283.1 coordinate 47,638,043, forward strand.
CCGATTGCCCTGAGCATATAATGCTCCTACCATGTTTAATCCTGTTTCAATCCCAACATTTACTCAGTTTGTATGATGCAAAAATGGATGAGTGCTGAACATAAACTTATGGTCAGACTCAACATTCATTTTACAAAGGCTGTTGTTATCTGCACCCCTTTGCTCTTATTCTGATATAAATACGTCCAAGACCCTACCTTAATGCAAGAAGGATCTTCTCTGCTATGTTCCTATTATCTGCTATAAAGTCTGATTTTTGGAACTGTAGTAGTAAGATGGCTGAAACTACTGTGGTAACCATACAATCTCTTCACACTCTAAAACTGTAACATATAATGTAAAATGTAAAATTGTGACAATATATTCAAGTATTTTCTAATTACATCCTCGCTGCACTCAGTATGTCTTTGCTTAATTTTGAAACATTTTCTACTACAGCCTAGCTCTCAGGTTCTCCTAAAGTCAAGGGTTTTTCACTGGTGAGTGCAAGAAAGTCAGGAAAACTAGTAACATCACAGTGAAAGCAGAACTAACTAGAAGATAACATAAAAAGTGCAATAATTTTAAAACCAAGTTTCGGGAGAACTTCCAAGTTGCGACAAAGAACAGTAACACAGAATGGCTCACAATCACAGATTTAAGACAGCTAACTCACCTTCCAGGAGGAATTCCTCTCTTTGCAAGATCTACTCGTACTTTCTCTCCCACATGTCTATAAACTTCTACAATGGCTAGAATGGCAGCATCTCTCACCTGTGAAGACAGAGTTTCAACTATTAATTTCAGGGTTACGTTTGCTGACAACCCACTGATCTTCCAGGTTCTATCGACCTGCATGCCAACTCATTCCACAAACAGCTGAAACAGTGAGGATGGCAGGGAAAGGAAACACAGCTGTTATTTCAAGATGGTATCTGTTCCAAGTTAGAGCATCTCCAGATGGCAAATGAAAAAACCTAGAAATAACAGCTCTAGAGGAAATTTCTGGGATTGACATAAGAATAATATTTCTGGAAAAAATGTGCTTTATTTAGGATTCTATCACAGTAGGCAATACTTCCAAAAGTTTGTCCCTGCACCCCGTCTTGACACTTCATCTTGTTTTCATCTGTTTCTACGTGCAGTGAGGCCCTTCTGGAAAACTAACCACCTCACAATAGTGAGCCAAAGCAATCAGTGTTTCCTTTACTTCTTCATCAAAAATTACATGGCATCACATAAGCACAAGGAAGAGGGTAAGACAGGATAGGAGAAGGGGAAAGAAGAGGTAAAGCAAGGAGATGGAGTGCCTCTTTAAAGAATTTAAACTATAGTCATCACAATAAAAACTGCTAAAAAATGCAAGTTAGTAAATGCCATTATTCTCTACAAAGAATTACTGGAACAACTTTAGTATTGTTCTTTTGTAACAGTTTGAACTAAACCCACAATTGCTCTATCAAGATATGAACTACAGACTAATACAGGTCTCATGTAGGAGCTTCTTCTGGAAGAAATCCTTCCTGTCAGTATCTTTTCCTCTAATTTCAAAGCGCTTTAGAAGAAAAAACTATTTTCAGTAATAACTTGTTTCAACCTCTGAAGACAAAACTAAAGGGGTCAGTATATCACCACACGGCTGCCTTTGCACTCTACCTTCATCTTCCAATGGATTGACTGATGCAGAAGAAAATGGTTTATTGTTTCCCATGGTAGAAAATAATGATCTGTTGTACACAAGCAAGCCTATTGGCTTGTCTTCAATGCCTCCATTTGTTTTGCTTTCATTCCTGTCAAATTAGAGTTACTGAAGTACCAGTAAGTAATTAAATCCTTACCTGACTATTTGAGTCACCAAATGCTGTACACAGGTGTGGTACCAACTTGCTGAGGGTTAACGGTTGTGCACCATAACTAAAATAAACCACAACAACAAATAAACAAAACAACAACAACAAAAAAACTAAGCTACAAAACATGCCAAAATAAGTTAAATGGTTTTTGCTTGTTTGTTTTACAAAAAAACCCCTAAACTTTATGCAAAAGTGAACTTTTACCTTAGCACTGATAAAATACAAACACCAATCAAGCTCCATCTCTCTTATTAGTCCTTTGTCTACTTCTAAATAAGACAAAAATACCATACCTTTAGTCTTTCTTTTGGAAAGCTCACACACTGTTTAATTTTTCTCATTAATTTAATTGAATCAGACTTCCCAAAAGTATTAAGTTTCAGAGAAAAGTAACATGCAGAAGAAGGTTAGAACCATTACCCCTCCACAGCAACAAAAAGCTTACATGTTTAAGGTAGCAACAAGACACAAACACACTCCTTCTCGGGATCGGTAATTCTTGTGCTTAAAACCAACAGCGAGGCGTTCCCAAATGTACTATAAAAGAAGAAATAATTGTCTTTGCTTACCAGAAGCACAATGCAACATAATTGTAGCCATATTTTATAATTATGTTCATTAACCACTGCAAAGAATTAATAGAAGACAGGTCCACTGGAAAAGTAAAGGCTCTTCTCAGATAAAACTAAGTTATAAAATGCACAGTATGGAACACAACACATTATCCTATGCCAAAAACGATTTCTAAAAACCATCCTTCAGAAATCTAGCTAAGTAATTCTATTCTTTGAGAAACAGCTCTTCAAAGCATACAGAATCGTTACAGTTAACACACACAAAACAAACACTGACATTACAAACTACTGACTCAAGCAGAAGTTGCTATATTCTTTTCGTTTCATATTCCGTTTGCCTGCCAAAATTTCCTCTCATCCATTTTAGCTCTTCTTTATCCATGCCCCACTGTCCACTTCTCCCCTACTTTTGCTATAAATTTCTTTCTTGATTTTTTTTTCAGTTCTGTCTTGCCCATTCGTTCTAATCCCCCTGCTTCCGTTTTTGTTGTGCTTTCGTTTCTCCTTTTGTGATGGTGCCGCTTCCTGTGGTACGATTCTCTGGTTCACTAAACCCTCCTTTACCTCCTTGCGCACTCCTTTTTCACTGCCTGCCTTTTTCGTCTTGCCCTCCTCGGTTTCATCTCTCTTTTTTTTTTTTTTACCTTTCCATCTCCTTGGTAGTTCTCTAGCTGCGCGGTACGGTGTATTTCAAGAGAAACAAAACCAACAGAAAGCGTGAACGTGAAGCTTACGAGACTTGGGATTCTCCCTGGTGCCTGGGAGCAGATGCAGGGACTCCGACGGCGGCTCCCCCAGCTGCAGCACTGCCATGACAGCCCCCGCCAGCATCCGCGGGGAGCGTTGCCTAGCGATGGCTGCGCAATGGCAAGGGCGGATTTTGCAGCCTGGGCACCACCCTCATTCCTACCCAATTCCATACAAATCTGCTAGGAGGTCTGGGATACGAGTTATTGGCAATCCTGTGCAGCTTTCCTAACATTTTTTTTTAAAAAAAAAAAAACAAACAAAACCACCCTCACAAACAGCTACTGATAAAAAAACAGGCAGCATAAGAGCAGGGAATACCGCATCGTCTGCATTAATGAGGCAGCACACTTCACAGCACACATAAAATTTTCCAATTAGAGCCTTGCTTGATCATTTTGTCCCATCTGTGGCTTCTTGTTTGTTTGCTTGTTTCATACTTCATTACATTTAGAGAAAAAAACACCTTAGACAAGCAGGATATGGCTTGCCAAAACTGCAGAGTGTAAGAACAAAGAACAGGATTTTATGGAAGAAAACATCGTTCCAATTGACCCGCTGTCCTGGACAAACATGGAAAAAAGGAAAATCTCCTTGCTAGGTGTACAAAAATCCAGGTAGAAAACTAACTGTACTGTAGTGAAACGCAAAGCAGACTGAAGAGAAATTTAGCCTTTTGCTAAATTAACCCTGGTTTAAGAACTGACTTCTTCCAAACAGAGAAATTCAAAAAGCTGCTGAGAAATTTAAGCTCTCGTCACTTGCTAGCAACAGATCGTGCCAGCCTCCCTTTGTCCCATTAATGCATGTATACCACTTATGTTCTTATTTTTATGCTTTCCTGCTCATAACCTGCTACATCTAGTTCTCGCTCATTAAAAAACCCAAAAGAAATAACGGAAAAACACAGATTTCAAACAAGAAAAGGGAACTGAAGACAGGACAAACTAAATACTATACAACAACACACTAGAACAAACCAGTTGAGCTCCCAAAAGAATTATTTCACCCAGCTCTTCCAAAGAGATGTTTCTCTGCAGCAAAGGAAGCCTAAAACTCTTCATTTTAGTGTCAGAGGCACAGGAAAGACTTTCTCTTTTGGTCCCTGCTGTGAGGATGATTGATGCTTTTCATCCAGATTTTTAAAGATACATGAGCTATCCTGGGAGCAGACACCTGAAAGCCAGGTTTCTGCTGCCTTAAGGGAGTTACCAGAAGAGCCGTATCTTCTCTTACTTAAATACACTGCTCCTTGGACTCCACAAACCTTTTATTCTTTCTAACACTAAGTAAGCTTCAAAAGGGATGGAAGCTTCCTTCCATCACCTCAGTGTACAGCCTAACAGCTCTTCAGAAACTGGAAGATGGATCAGGAAGCTAAAACTCTTCCATGATGAGAGCCTAGCACTAAGCAACTATCACCACATTCTTTATTACCAATTGTTAAAATGAAGATGGCTCAAATACGCTCTGCTGTCACTTACAGAAATACTATTACTGTAGAGGTAGCTGTACTTTCAGGTCTGTATGCCAGGTACCTGGGAACACCTTAAGCACAGGAAAGTATCACTCATTAACTACTTCCACTCAGGCATGAAAAAATGCTGCAATGTCTTTTTGTCAATGAATACATTCAAAACTAGAACTCATGAAAACGTAAAGTCATGTCTTTGACGATGACACTACAAGACTTTGATGCCTAAATCCCAGTCAGATCCATGACCAAATAATATGAGAAAACACCTCATGTTGGAAGGGAGATAAATGTGTTTTCCAGGGTTAGACAGCATGTTTGTCATACATCTAGAAAGCTGGATTTTCTAATTTAGAATGAACCATCTCAACTGCAGGACTATTCCTGCATGTTCAAGTACAAAGCTAATATAGAAATAAATTTGGAGCTAAATAAACTTACTCCCATTTTGCAAATTCCAACCCAGAAGGCTGCTTCAAACATGGTTTAATTAACAAAGTCCTGCCACATGACAAGAAAACATCTAATCAGAATGTAGTTATGATATGCAAAAACCACAGAATGGCACCGTGCCGGGTTTTTATTTTTAGCTGAACAACGCGCCAGTGTCAAACCATTAAGAGTATCTTTACTATTTGCACCAGTAACAGTCACCATAACATTCCAACATATTCAAAGTCAAGCTCATGCATGCATCTTAGGCTCACTGGAGGCCTACACCTGGGCCTACATTAAGTTACCATACCATGGGAGGTGCTGCTTCGTCCATCAGTTTCAATATAAGATTCTGTGCTTGCTCTCGAACTTGGTCTTTGGCATCTCCCATACGATCTATCAAAGGCAGAAGAACTACAGCAAAGGAAAATAAAAAAAAAACAAAACAGAAAGATTAACCACTCAGTGTAGATTTTCTAACACTTCAGAATATTTGCTGAAATAGATTTAAAGTATATCTCATCCAAAAACAAAAGCTGAATCAAAGTTGGTCAAAATATTTCGAAGTCACAGATACTTTTCTGAGCACATTACAAGACTAACAACAAATGCATTTGACTTAAATTCAAGAAAATATCTCCCAACAGGCTAAAGAGAAAGCATGCTTCCTGTCTTAACTGCAGAAATTATTTCAACCTAATCTGCAACAAGTATGCTAGAATGCCTGGCTTTTCTGAAAAATAATCCTAGGAACTGGAGTAGGAAAAGAATACTATTTTTAAATCAGTGGGATCTTGACGCATAATTACAAAAAAAAAAAAATCAAATTTTTAAATCCTCCTCCCTGTATCTTCTGGAAACACAGCTTTACTTCAGTAAAAGTGTGAGTAGAAGTTACTACTTTAAAACAAGTGTTCTCAAATAATATTTAATTAAAATTGTATGACAGATGATGATTTCACATCCTAAAAATCAGACCTCACTCAAAAAGAACAGCCTTGCCAATTCCTTTTGCTCACTGCTTATGCAGGGAAGTCGATAATCGCACCTGATAAACAAATTAATGTAATGATATTTAGGAAAGTTATCTGAATTAACACTTAGATCTGTATTGTGCAAGATATCCTGTTATACTGGTTCCCAGTCCTCCATCTGGGCCACACACACACACTTTGTGAGGCTCTTCCTCGCAGTGCTTTCAAGTACCAGTTCCTCAAAAAGAGCAGTGATGACACCAAGCGTGCTGCCTTCCATCAGGAAGTATAGCTGACACAATTGTGGAGATGTCATCTCCCATAGGACAGTGCTTTTAAAGTTAGTATATCCAGACAAAACACCACCTAGAAAAAGCAGTGTCACATGCTAACAGTAACAGTTACCTGTCAACAGCTCAACTTTTGTTTCTGATTTGCTCTACAGTTTTCTAAGAGCTGCAAGTACCAGTCACATAAACTACATGGAGCTTACTCAACCAGACCACAATACCCACCCAGCCCATCCTTCTGCTCCTGCAGTCTAGTTAAGCTGGGGCTAAGTTGAGTACTGTATGCAATGCCAGGGCCCCCAAAACAGGAAGGACATGGAGCTCTTTGAGTGAGTCCAGAGCGTGGCCACAAAGATCATCAGAGGGCTGGAGCACCTCTCCTACGAAGACAGGCTGAGAGAGCTAGGGTTGTTCAACTTGGAGAAGAAAAGGCTCTGGGGAGACCTTATAGTGGCCTTCCAGTACCTGAAGAGGGCCTACAGGAAAGCTGGGGAGGGACTTTCTACAAGGGCATGCAATGATATGACAACAGGCAACAGTTTCAAAACAAACGCCAGGAGATTAGATATTAGGAAGAAATTCTTCACTATGAGGTGGTGAGACACTGGAACAGGTATCCCAGGAAGTTGTGGATGCCCCATCCCTTGAAGTGTTCACGGCCAGGTTGGATGGGGCTTTGAGCAACCTGCTCTAGTGGGAGGTCTAGTGGAGGTGATTACATTTTTCTTTCCAACAGTATTTTTCATTACTATTTTCAGCACTTCTGACCTTTTGCCTGTACCATTCGTTACTGGTAAGGTCTTCTACATCAACCTGACTGTTGGGCAGCTGAAGGAAACTCTTGCTTTACACAGAGGGAAACAAACACAGCCACTGAGAAGCTGTGCTAACAGAAGGGAACACAGTGAGTGTCAGTCCTGCAGGAACACGGCTCCTTTGTGACTAATTAGCACGACTGAGTCAGTTGACGGAGCTGCAGATACCAGGGCTCCACTCAAATCACTAAGGCAAATACAGAAAACAGCTACTAGAAGCTGCTCAACAGAGGTGAGGTCATCGAGTAAAAACTGAGCTATGACACAGCCTGCATATTTCAGTGTGTGCAGCTAATGAACACCCCAGCCTTTGTCACTTGGGTAGCTCTGACAGAGGGACAGCCTGCTGTGGGAGCTGCTGAAGGACCCAAATATCTGCTAGCTTGACTTTTCCCCCCCCTCAAATCTCAAGTTTCTGTAAGAACTCATAAAGCATAATGTATTATGTTTGTATAAGACAAACGAAATAAGGCTGTTGAATGCTGGCAACCAACAGCTGGTTTTCAGTTTGGCAGTTCATCTTTTCTGTCAGAATAAGCTCCAAAACAAAAGTATTTTAAGTTGGTTGCCTACTGACAAAATTTCAGAAAGCTCAACCAGAAGAGGATCTCCAGCAAGCATATTTCAATTTGAATTCCTAATGCCTTCATCACTTTTTCTACAAATGTTAGACATATCTAGGGAGAGCTATAGTGAAAACCAAGCTGAATTATATTAGCTGCCCTTCATATAAATGAGTGGGAAACACTCCTCCCTAACTAAATATTCTGACAACATTTGAGATGCTTGGGTCCAACCCAGCATCCTATCTACTGATGACCATTCTTCTCTTCCCTACTCCAAGCCTCCTGGCCTCTCCCTGCTGCTCTCTAATCCTGCCCAGCCAAAATCACAGAGCAGAAGAAACTTTTGAGTTCTCATAAGAAACCTCACCTAAGCCCAAAGAAGTAATTACAGGTGAGGGTTAGCAATGACCTTAATAAGTTTTCATATATAAAATAATTATGTGAGTTTGTATCACCACCAGTTGGACAGCAGATACAAGAGTTAAGGCCAAAACCAGCCCACGGATTCAAAATACAGCCTCAAGAGATTAAGCATTTATTTCCTCTACCAGGACTGAAGATGATAAACAAGTAAATCACAGCAGTGCCTAGAACGGCACCCAATGAATTTTTTAACTGTATGACACCCTGCAGCAAAGAATGCCACAGGTAGTACAAACAACTGCCTTTTGTTAAACTTTAACAGGAGTTCCTTCTGTTATCACACAAATATGAAGCCTTTTAGTTCACAGTTCCCTCTCTATTCCTTCTCTCTTGATCACTTCTACCCACTCTGTGTGTCTGTTTTATGTACAGCCTCTCACACCTACCCCTTTAGATGAACCAACTTTAGATAGCCCATGTCTGCTCTACTGCAAAGATTTACAAAAAACATTAAGCAAACAAGAATCTTTACCAAGGAAACAACATCAGTGTTGGCAAAAAGTCTGTTACTAAAAAGTCTAACATCTTATCTTAGACATAAAAGAGGAAAGGCTTTGAGGACAGAAACAGATTAAACCCATGCAGCAATATCTTCCTCGTTTTCTCAGAAACCTTGCCAGCTCAAGGAAGGACATTAAACAGCTGCCATTAGCAAGAAGGGAGGGAAACAGCTGCCTCTGCAATCAGAGCAGTCTCTGTTCTTCTGGGCTAGATGCACAAGATAAAAAGGAATCCCACACAGGCTTCCTACATGGCCAGCAACAGGGCTGTGGTGTGACATACCCACATGGTCAAGGGCTACTTCTGAGCAAAAACTCATTAGCAGGGACTCAGAGAGAACCTCACTGCTCCTCTCCTGATAGTCCTCTCTCCCCCTCAAGATACCAAAGCAAGTTTAATAAAAATTCACCTCAGACATTAAAGTGCCTCTCTGGGTTTCTTCAGGAGCCAATTAAGAAAAGCAATAGGATTGGCCAGATGTACTTTTCATCACCACTGATGGAGAAAAAAACAACCCCCTTTTTTTTTTATATGATACATGCATGAATCTGTCAAGTTCTCGGTCTCAAGAATATGAGAAGAGAGCCTATAAGTCCAAAGAGTTTCAAGAGCTGTATTAGACCAGCAGGAAAACTAGACGTTACAGAACAAATATTCATGTCATCATCAGAAATTTTTTAGCTCTGGGGTAGGTTCTCTCAGAACTAGTATTACTCAGAACCAGACAGAAATCAAGCAGGAGAGGATTTCTCTTATCCAATGGCACTGCATTTCAAGGTGTCATACAGTGAAATGCCCACAGACAGCAAGCAAATGGTATGCTAAATCACAGCCTACCATTCAAGCATGGATCACTTCACATAAAATTCATTCCCACTACTAATAAATTCCAGTGTCAGCCAGCCAGGACATAAAGAGCTTTAAAAGGCTGCATAGATAATTTTTTTACTTAAAGCTTTAGGGAATCTGTCACCAAGATGAAAAAAGTCATAGCTTAAAACAGCTATGCAATTAGCTATAGAGAGAATCAAAACAAACTTAAGAATGTTCTGAGATGTTGCAGGAAATTAATGTTTTTGTTAAATTTGAAAATGTACAAGCAAATAAAAACATCTACTCTGGACAAAAACACACAAATAATGGACTTTCCTCTGAAAGCCTTTACTAAAAATAGTCTGAAATAGTCAGCATGTTACTGTTTAAGCAACTCCTACAACACAGCTTTCCTGTGGTCAACAAGCAATAAAATGAAAAGGCAGTATCAGACAAAACACCTGACTTGCATTTAGATGCAACAAGGTATCTTTGAGACAAGGCTCTCACATATATAGAAAAGCTTGTTTAACATTATTTGAAAAATCAGATTTCTTCAATTATTTGATTTTCAAGTTCTAACATCTCAGGTTGGTCATACATTTAGCAAAAACATGGTCCAGATGATCCTGAAGGTCCTTTCCAACCTAAATTATTCCTGGTTTTCTGTTCAGTGTTCTGCAAGCATTTGTAATCTGGAATCCTACAGGGGATGTCTTATGTCTCAACATTTTAACATCTCAACAAATTAAAACAAGACAAAAAAAACAACGAAAATCAGCCAGTCCATAAAACCTGCAGATTCAGTATTTTTCTACACACAATATACCCATGGTAGCTCAGGCTAAAACAGTTCCTGGTTTTCATGGTACTGAGGAAAGCAGTTCTTCATATATCATTAAAGCCACTTATTGAAGAGTACCATCTTCATTAAACTGTACTATTCTTTTCCATCCAAAAATTGTAATCATTAAGCAGAATAAAAAGCAAAAATTAAGAACTTTGGTATCACTTACCTAAATGCATTCTTACTCAAATAAATAGTTCCAAATTCTTACACCAAATGCTCTTAATCCAAATTCACTCAAAAAACTAACACACATTGCAAGTCCTTACAACTGCTTTAAAATTAATCAGGCAACATACTTACATGTGTAATTATTACAATAAAATTGAAAGAGCATTTAAATTATTCTGAAGAGTCTAATTTAAAGGTTTTTCCATAGCTTCCAGAAGCCTCCTGGGAAAGAATTTAAACACTCCAAAATTGGTTTCACACCTTTAAACTGAAACAGATTCCATACACCTTTATTACAACTTTTTTCCCCATTCCTTTAAAAATAATAAGGAGGCAAAATACTAGTTGCTCCTTTTTAAAAGTGAAACTACAAGCATGAGTAGAGATTTTCCCTGAAACTCTTATCATCTAGACACATGTACTCATAATTCTAATATACTCTTTTACTTCTGATATATTTTAGTAATTAATGCCATCACCTGGGAAAAGAGATTGTGACAGGTAATTATGTACTCTTACATAATCACTTTTAATCACAGAACAAGCCATAGTTTTAAATACTGAAAGTTGTAACACTCAAACACTCCTTAATCAGCTTTTTTTTTTTTTTCCAGAATATAGCCACAAAGACTTATGAACTAACACATACTCTGGCATTCATTGCATGCGAAGTATTTTCAAGCACTGAAAAGTACCATAAAAGAGATTCCAAATTTGCCTGTTTAAGTTCCCGGAACACTGATGCCAGCTGCAGAGAGTATGTAATGTGATTAAATCGTAAAAAGGTAACACACCTTGGAAGAAAGTTACTGCAACGTTAGATTGTTGCCTAGGAAACGGAATTAAGTGTCTTATCAGGCATTAGACTGTCCTACAACTGTTGTATTGGTTTTGCCCAAACCTGATTTATGTGTAGGCTATAAAGTGGAAAATAATAAAGCATTAGTGTTTTTTACGTCTTAGCAAACAGCCTGCAGTCCTTACTGGGGTGAATATTCAGTGACATAACTTATTTTTCTCTGCACTTAAAGAAATCTATCCCCATCACAACCAAACAGGAAATGAAACAGGGGGGAAAGATATTTTGCTATCTTATAGTTGGGGAATACACTATTATACTTCCTCTGTTTACTCAGATCTAAATAATGAATAACAACATCTCAGGGTCACCAAAACGTAACGCTTTTCATTAAGACAAAAATACATTTAAGGTTCTGGGTATTTTATGACAAAATACAGCTATAGAAGTGAAACTTCACAAAAAAAGTAGGATTCCTTGTATTTTAAAGAAGATTAAAAACAGAGTAAGTAGGTATTTTACATATGCATCTTCCTTCACTATTTGAATATTTTGAAGTACTAATTAAATTGCCAAGAGAAGTTCTGTTATGCTTGTCGTCGAGAAATAATAAACTCACATATGTTTGACCAGAACAGAAGTAAATGCTCACCACATAAAATATCATTAAGACTTCCTGTGTAGATACACCAAGCAATGACCTAACTGGACATAACCATGATAAAAATGAAAAATGTTAAAAAGGTAGTTTGCATAGAAGATTCTTCTCAAACGTGTAACTATGGAAACTTTGTAGAAGGTTGTTGAGGGGTTTTTTTGGGGGAGAGGGCAGGGGAAGCTTATTTTTTCCTACTTCTAAGCAACTTTCATCATCCACATGTAATAAAGAGGTAACATCTAAAACATGGTTACATCTAAAACACGAACTCCCCACAGAATCCTACTGGAAAAAGTGGCTGCTCACCACTTGGATGGGTAATATACTTTGCTGGGTAAAAAACTGTCTGGGTGGCCAGGCCCAAAAACCCTGTGGTGTATGGAGTTAAATCCAGTCGGTGGCCAGTCACAAGTGGTGTTCCCCAGGGCTCAGTTCTGTTTATTGTCTTTCATCAATCAAGTACACCCTCAGTAAGTTCACAGACAACACCAAGTTGGGTGAGAGTGTTGATCTGCCTACAGGTAGGAAAGATCTGCAGAGGAACATTGGACAGGCTGGATCGATGAGCCAAAGCTGGTTGTATGAGCCTCAACAAGGCCGAGTGTTGGGTCCTGCACTGGTGCCACAACTCCATGCAACACTTAAAGGCTTAGGGTAGAGTGGCTGGAAGGCTGCGCAAAGGAAAAGGACCTGTGGGCATTGGTTGAGAGCCAGCTGAATATGTGCCAGCAGTGCATGCACAGGGGGCCAAGAAGGCCAATAGCATCCTGGCTCATATCAGAAAAAGTGTGGCCAGCAGGAGTAGGGAAGTGATTGTTCCCCTGTACTCAGCACTGCGAGGCTGCAGGTTGAGTACTGTGTTCAGTTTTGAGCCGCTCACTATAACACAGACATTGAGGTGCTGGAACAAGTCCACAGAAGGGCAATGAAGCTCAGGAAGGGTCTAGAGCACAAGTCTTAAGAGGGAACTACAATTGTTTAGTCTGGAGAAAAGGTGGCTGAGGGGGAGAATTTATCACTCTCTACAACCATCTGAAAGGAGGTTGTAGCATGTCAGGGGTTGGTCTGTTTTTCCAAGTAAAAAGTGATAGAACAAGAGGAAATGGCCTCAAGTTGTGCCAGGGGAGATATTTAGATTGCATATTAGAAACACTTTCTTCACTGAAAGAGTTATCAAGCATCGGAACAGACTGCCCATGGAATGGTGGAATCACCACCCTGGGAGGTACTGAAAAGCCATGTAAATGTGGCGCTTGGTGACATAGCTTAGTGGTGGATTCGGCAGTGTTAGGTTTACAGTTGCACTTGATCTTAAGGGTCTTTTCCAAACTAAATTATTCTACAAATCTGTTTTCTTTTGGCATCTGTGAAGAACTCACTCTAGCTAGTTAGTACAACATGGTCATCTATGGCACAGAAAAGATAATACCAGCACCTACAAAAAGAAGTGGCACCTCAAACTTTTAAGAGCTTTCTGCAGAAGAGCTTTGCAGAAGGCAACTCAACAAACACAGTGCAGTTGGATTCTCATATAATTCTCAAGAAGAAGCCTCACAGGAAGGAAGGTTACATAATAAAGGCACAGAAAGAGACACCACACTGGACAGTGGACCCTAAATCAACCATCAATGCACAGGAGACAGCTTGTTAGAATAGACAGTCTCATTAATATATTAGGTCAATTTTCAGAAAGTTGTAATGTAAAAAAGTCATAGATTATCAATAATTACAAAAGTAAGAGATGACATATAAAACCTAAACATAATTATGCAACTGTAAACATATGCTGCACCTGTGCTGTTATGCCTTCCTCAATGCAACAGTGCTACAAGAGAGGCACTGAAAGAAGAAATAAGAACAATACCATCTGCCTCAGCTGGCCCTAACTGCAAGACTGCAGAGAGCTAGGGGGTCATACTGAAGAAGTTACCACTGCATGTTTGTCCTGTCCTTACTTTCTTCTCAGGAGTCTGCAAACAGATTACTGTCAGACTCAAGTCTTTTGTCTGACTTACTGGAGTCATTCTCTGATTACTTTAGAAGCCAAATCTGTGGAGTCAACAGAACATTATTTGGGAAACTGCTGGTTCTTTAAGTTTTTGTTGAAGGAATCAGTTTTCTTGCTCACCATTGCGCTTTGAATTCCTCTCATGAATTCCAGACTATCCACACTCCCAGACACTTACAGTAAAGTTTTTTCTATTACTGCTTCATGGACAAAACCTGAAAATAATCCAAACCTTGTCTGTCCCTTGGAGAGACAGCTACCAACTGAAGAGAATTCATAATATAAATCACTCGTTTAAAAAGTTACCTAAAATAAAGACTGTTTTCGGCCTTTACTGAGACCAACATCTCAGCATCTGTTAGGCTTATATAAAAGATTATAATGAACAACAGACTTGCATATTCAGCATAATGCACTCTACAGGTCTTGATTCCAGAGATGCTCAGAAGACCAATTTCAGTTGAAGGTGCTACTACTCAGGTTTTCTAAAGGGTACTTCTGGAACACACAGCTTCAAATGTCTGTTGATGTTACACAGGTTCGATGGTCACTCAGTGCACTACTCTTTTTCAAATGTACACGCAACTAAGCACTGAAATTTAAATATTTAATCTGCTCATAATCTCAAACTACTCCAATACTGGGGTGGAAAAAAAAGTTTTCAAACTATTCTCAAATAGTTCACACTTAAATCACAAAACACAAATAGAAGAAATGAAAAAAAAATTTCCAATATTTAATAAAGATACTCTTAATTTTAAGAGCTACAAACCACTAAGACATAAACCAAAACAGTAAAACTCTGAAGCTTAGCACTGTTTGTAGCTACAGAGACTATTCAGAAATCAATACTCTACATAGCACAATACGCCTCCAGTTCCTTTACATGCTTCCAATACAAAACTAACCACCCAAACAAAAACTCTGCAACAAAACAGATTTTCTACTGCAGTAGAGCATCCTGAAATATGCTTCCAATTAATGTAGTCAGTACCTTGTCATAAACTATTCTTTGTATTCTTAAGCTTTCCATTTTTGCCAATTTCTTAACTCTTAAATACAAAAGCAGACATGTAAAGAAGAGCAAGCCTAACATTTTGACAGACAATTTGAAATAGGTGGGGATGTCGGAACAAGATAGAAGATAATTCACACAAATTTTGGAAAAGGACATTAAGCTAGATACTTCTATTAAAAACAGCCAGTGATACAACACCGATGTTAATGCCCTAGTATCACTATCTCTTTTCAAGGACAGCAGCAAAGTGAGTTAAGGAGCATAGCTTGCCCACACCTTCCAGAAAAATTATTTCATACTCAGGCACACAGAACCACTGATCTGAAATGTGTTTCAGTAAACATTTCACACAAGAGTAGCAGTTAACACTTTTTTTTTTCATATCATAAAGAGTTTAGACTACTAAAAGCAACAAACCAGCTATCTAACAGGAGGTGGGCCACACAGCCCTCTGACCGGCTTCAGCAGATGTAAGGGTCTAATTAAAATTATCTGCAAATAAAACCTTCTATCTTTAACACAAGTTAATGGTAACACGTTCCAATGTCATTTTCAGGTTACTGTCTTGGGGAGTGGTAAGCAAATATATGGCACAGGAGTGGTAAGCAACTATAGCATAAAATTAATTAAAGAGATTTTCCTGGAACATTTAAAACATTTCCAGCTACCAGCTGGAAATCAATGATTTAATGAAAAATTAATATTTACAAATTAATACAAAATTATTTACATTCCAACACCAGCAATAAGATGCCTACCAATATATTATAATTAACTCAGAAAGGTTTCAACATGTTGTGCTTCAGCTGCTGGGTGGGGGGGAGGGGAGCTGGGGGTATCTCTCTTACTTTTTGGTCTTATGAAAAAAAAAAAACACAAAACAAAACAGTTGTACTTCACTTACCAGTTCCTATGTAGGATTTAAAGCGTCCTGATAGTCTGCTGACAAAGGCACCTAAAACATCTAATCCCAGTAATGCTACCTGTTGAAACAAAAGCATTAGATATAAAAAACAGATAACTAAACTATTCTTTAGAATATGTTTTAAAGAAATTAGACATATATATGCTAGCATGTTGAAAGACTGTATCTTAACCTAAAGATAAATTAAAGCTCCAATCAGACAGCTGATCATTCCTTGAAGGCTTTCATTAAGACAAAGTTATCAGAATATGTTTGTAATGGATCAAGTATATTTACATATATCTGAGCAATTTAGATTTTTTCAGTACTTGTCTTAAAACAGAAAGAAAATAAATATTACAAATCCAATGTTGCAGTATTTTCAATTATTAAAACTAATAATTATGAGGACTAAGGAGCTGAAAGAAGGTCTTCTTTTCCCCTCTCTGGATCATGTATTAGAACCATATTCACTTCTGTCCCTAATTTTCTTAAAAAGATTACTTTAGAGATCTAACTCAGTATTAATTCCAAATCAAAATTCCTTTGAAACAGGTACCAGTAAGGCTCTAGGCCTTACCTCCTCTACCAGGTTTCTAATCTGCTGAAAGAAATAAAACAGAATGTCTTAACAACCAAAGAAGGTGGTGGGTGTGCACAGTTATCAGATTCAGAAAGAACTAACTTAAAACGCAAAACTAACAAAACCCTCAAACATAAGTATTAATACAGACTGAGAAAAAAGCACAGTTTAAATGATTTCCCAGATGCTAAGAGCTTACTTCAATCTGGCAACTTAGCTCATCCACTAAGGTCATTACATTGTTTTCCAAACTCTCAAAAGAAAACAACTGCGAGAAGCTAATACTGTCTTTGTTAGCAGTTCAGATCACACCATTTGTCCACCTGCTTATTAAGCCAGGGAAGTTTTATTTCTCTTAATTTGCTCTTGTTAAAAAAAAAAATAATAATAAAACAAAAGGAAGATCAAAATACTACTGAAATTGTGAAGAAGTTCCCATCTCCAAAGCACAATTACATGAGAGGAAAATATCCCCTAATATAGAAAAGAAACATTATCAGAAGTGACTAGATAAAGAAATTTTAACAAGATAATTTTTTCCCCCTTAACTATCCTGCATACTAAGACTCCATTCTTATTTTCCTATAATAGTTCCTTTTGAAGACCAGAACCTACATTTTCCCATCTTGTACTTCAGTCAATTTGCTGGCCATGAAAGTGCAAATGCCAAAGGAAGGACTCCCAAAGCTTGGACATTCTGACAGTTTCTCCTCCTCTTTACTTTCCAGCAAGAAACTCACTGCAAATTTTTCCCCACAAAAACAAGAGCAGAATTACTCTCCTCTGTTAGCTATTTGTTTTCATAAAACTTGGAACCACATTTTCTTGGACAACTCTGTTTCCTTAAGATGCTTATCTGTCAAAATTGTCCACACTAGGTAACAGGCCCAAAAAATTTCACTGGAAATGAATGTGAATCCACATGGCCCCCACACACAGGCTCACGTGAGCCGTGTTTCCAAAGGAAACTAGATAAATATGATCCTTTTAAAGTCGATCTGGAGCAACTGCATAATTAAGCGAATTTGAATACATTCAGTATACAATATATGCAATAGATCCTTTAAAGAGGCGGTACAAAGTTTCATTCCATGACATAATCAAATAGAGAATAGCAAATATAAGTGGATGGCATCACTGGCTTAAATTAATATATTGCCAACAAGTGACTGCACCTACAGCTTAGGATGAGTAAACAGAACACTAGAATTGATAACTTACTTAGACAAAAAAAACCCGTAAGTCAGCTTTTTTGGTACTGTGAAGACTTCCCTAAAGCTCTTCCCTTCAATGTTCTTTTTCAAATAGTCACGCTATACAAGACCCGAAACAATCTCAGTCTAAAAAGTAATGCCTGAAAGAAATACGAAACGCATTCTGGATATACATTGTCTGTCTATGCTTCTGCTTCCTGACTGCAAGCCCCACCTTAGACTGGCCTACCAGTGACAACCTTTCCCATTCTTTTATTTCATACAAATCACAGCCTTCCCTTCTGTAAAGGTACTTACAGAGTCTCTCTCTTCTCCATACATTTGATTATCTTCCTAAAATCTCTCTTGAAGACTTCTACCATTCTTAACAGCAGCTCAGCTCAGAGATTTAAACAAGTAAAGCACAGATGGCTGTTGTTTTTTTTTTACAACAGATCTACTCTTTAGTAATCCCAAAGAAGAGTCTGGAGTAAGATGGGGAATGTTTCTCGATTAATTCCTCCAGTGCTTAGAGTCTAGGGTTTGGAGTGATTTTTTGTGGGATTTTTTTCTCCCCTTTTTCTTTTGGTTGGTTGGCTTGGAGGGGGGGGGGGGGAGGGGGGGGAGGCAGTAGGGTTGGTTTCTTTCTGAAGTCTCACCTGAGTAAAAACAGCGCCTATATGGAATAATTCTAAATCCATATACCTAAGGTTCAGAAGCTTGATAACTATCAGAGAAACAGCTATTCATCCTACCATGACTGTTACTGTCTATGTATCCAATCACTTGTATTACATTTGTCTAAGAGTATTTTATTTTGGTCAAGAACACCAAGATAATGCCCGCATATTCCATATTTTTCTATCTCTCCCTGTGAATGGGTAAAGTTTTTATCACCTCTCATAATAAAGTCACATTTATCTTGATTAACCATTCCAGAAGTTGTCAGTATGGTGGTGGATCTTTGTGACTGCCTACCAAAGATTTCTTTAATGAATGCAGCAGGGGTTCTCCTTCAGTAATTAGTAAAAAAAAAAAAAAAAAAAAAAAAAGCAAAAAAAAAAAGCAAGCAGCGCACCAGTGCAGTAAATAATATCAATTTAAATACCTGATGAGTAATTTTCTCTTGTGATGTCCTTACTGTATGAAAATATATAGTTCCAACTGCTGGGGATCAAACAGAACTTTAAATGTTCCCTTTCTAAGTCAGACTAAGGTAAGAGACTCATGCTGCCCTTAAGAAATGCAAAAATAGGTAACACTTCTGTGCAGTTCTCACCTCCTTAACAGCTACTAAACCAGAACTTTTACAGATAAGAGGTAAGGGAAAAGGTTACCACCAGCAATCCTCTACCTACAACATGATGGTTCTTCTTTAGCTCATACAAAGTCCTCTGAGGCCTGCAACTTCGAAAAGATAACTGGTATGTAACATCATGGCAACTGCAGAGCGAGAAAGTAATATGTGACCTCAAGCTAGAAGTAGTATGAAACCACCCTGGCTAAAAAATTGGTTCTCATTTCACATTTCGAAACAAGTCAGTTGAAGCATACTACTGTGGAGAATACCAAACAAACTGCCTCTTGTTTTTGCAAATAAGTTTTAATATTTCTCTGTTTTGATACACAATGTTCCGAGTTTCAGCACCTCCTGGTAGATAAAATGTGTGTAGCATATTCCAGCCCTTTGGAAGGAGACCTTAACAACTAATATGGGGTCACATAAGCAACATTAAAAAAAAAATAAATCAGAAGTCAAGGCAGAACAGATCTGCAAGAAAAAGATTCCAAGCTCTCAGACACTGTGTGGGACCATGCACCAGCACAGGCTCTTCACTATCAACAGAATAATCTCTCAATAGCATCATGGCTGTTTCTCCACCAGCTTCAATAAGGGACGTGTTTTTTCTGGGATTCAAATCATTGGATCTGTTTCTTACTCCGCATTCATTAAGCCTTTTGCCTGCTGCCTAGAAAGAGCCTTTGTATGATGGGACTGATTCATCAGCTCACTATTGTTTGATGCATTTAAACACTGCTTTTGAACTTCAAAGCAGTAAAGACATTTTGGGTTATTTGAGCTGTAGCTGGTTAGTTGTTGAGCTACTCTTTAAAAAGCCAGTATTCAAGACTGTCCTTGACTTCCCAGCTCACAACAAAACTGCCAAACCAACCAAGAAATACTTGATCTGTTCTGGAAAGGATCAGACTTCTAAGGGAAATCAAGATGTTTCAACCAAAATGTGATTATTAATTCAGCCAGTGATTAGGAATGGAGCCTACTTCTTGCTCTACTGCTTGTTTCTTTCCCAGATCTCCTTCTGTGTACTCTTTCCAGTACTGCCACTGCTCTTCTGTTGTCAACTTGCAGGCACCTAACCCTTTGCTAGGAAAAGAAATACTGTTCTTCAAACCATACTTGGTTAACTACGCATACTTAGTATTATTCTCACCGTGATTTCCCATCCCTGTGGCGGACATTTGGGGGCAGGACACTACCAGGAAACCACCTCCAGCTACTTAAGTTGCCAAACGACGTTAATACAAATGCCCTTGGATTTGTTCATAGGACCTCTGAACTGTATTTGGAAATACAGATTCTGCAGATTGCAATCTGCAAACTAGTCATGAGAATCTAATGGGGAAATTACGGAGGCCAATATCTGGAACTCCAAAAGAACAAAGTTAAGGAATTGGACTTCCTGTCACCATGGGGACAGCTGTGGTTATCACTAACAATCAACTGACAAACAAAACAACAGCATGCCAAACAAATACACCCTGCAAGAACAAGCATTGTTCCAGCACTGCAATGCTGGAACAAGACACAAGCAAGAACACCAAGAGTTTATTTATTATTTTTTTCGTAAGTATTGTCTGCCAAGCCCAAAGGTGTACCTTCTCAATTCTCAAAGAATCTCAAGCATCTTTCAAGCAGCTAAACTTCAAACAAAAACATGTATGTATGTGCAGTCTCTTCTTCACTTCTTGGAGTTTTTATTTCAAGTTCCCTTTATTCATCTCCCTGAATACACTTTTCTCCTATTCACAGGATATTAAATCACCTTTTGCTCCCTTTACTGTTTCCCATTCCACTCCACATCATCCAGTTCTCTGAGATGTAGCCATATTCCATTTCCCTCCTTTAACCCCAAAGCTTGCAGATACCAAAAACTGCCCCCGGCTCCATAGACAGAAGGAAGCTTCAGTTTTCCTGGGTCGTTTTTTTTAACCCATGTGGTTCTTCAGGCCCAGCCAGGTCATCTTCAGACTCCATTCTCCCTTGTAAAAAAGAATGAATTGTTGCAATCCTCTCACTTAGCACCAGCTGGGCAGCTGCCTCTCCTGACAAGAGCTAGAATTGCAGTCCCAGCTGCTGAAGCTACCACACATGTAATTTATACTTTAGATATTTTAGCTGACAAGAAAGCATTATTTCTATTCTCCTGCTTCTTTCATCTGCAAGAGTTTGTTGTTTGTTTTTTTTTTTTTAAACATGTATCTCATTGCTTCGTGTTGCAAGGAGAGTGAGGGGTTGCTGGTAATCTAACAAAGACTTCAAGCTCAACTATTTGAGTTGCAAGTTCTTTGACAAATGTGAAGCCTCCTCCACCTAAAAATGAAAGTTTACTGATCTCAAAGCAATATTTTTCACCTATCACAGAATCACAGCATCTCAGGGGTTGGAAGGGGCCTCGAAAGATCATCTAGTCCAACCTCCCCTGCCAGAGCAGGGTCACCTAGAGTACATCACACAGGAATGTGTCCAGGTGGGTCTTGAATGTCTCCAGCAAAGGAGACTCCACAACCTCACTGGGCAGTCTGTTCCAGTGCTCTGTCACTCTCACAGTAAAGAAGTTTTTTCTGGTGTTTACGTAGAACCTCCTATGTTCTAGTTTGCATCCACTGCCCCTTGTTCTATCACTAGTCATCACTGAAAAAAAGCCTGGCTCCATACTCCAGACACTCACCCTTAACATACTTGTAAACATAGATGAGGTCGCCCCTCAGTCTCCTCTTCTCCAAGCTAGAGACCCAGCTCCCTCAGCCTTTCCTCATAAGGGAGAGGTTCCACTCCCTTAATAATCTCTGTGACTCTGCACTGGACTCTGTCAAGCAGTTCCTTGTCCTTCTTCAACTGACGGGCTCAGAACTGGACACAATATTCTAGATGTGGCCTCACCAATGCAGAAAAGAGGGGAAGGAGAACTTCCCTTGACCTACTATAATTTGGACAATACTCCTGAGAGGATCACATCTTTTCTACTGTCAAAGCTATAAATCAGTTGAAACCCTCAAATTCTCAAAAGGGGTACAGACTACCAAACTTCTTAAGATCACCTTCCTTTCGTTATCCTTCTGTGATGGCCAACTACAAATCACTTCAGCATCACAGTGCAAGTAACCACACTACCAGAGGATTACTGAATTAATTGGCAATATTTATACAGAGACTGATGAGTGTAGTTCAGCAGTGAAAAGACATGGGTTTCTCCAGAATTCATTCTTCACAGGCATATAGATCTATCTGGGAGGTCCTGTACAGTTGCCAAAACAAGCAAGCACAGTGCTGCCATATAAAGTTTAAAGCTTATTAAAAAATAATATCTGTTTTACTGTGCTTTTGTCATGATGGGAACTGCAAGATTCCTCCCCCGTGGATTAAGAAACATCTGCCCAATTTTGAAGAACACATTAGTATAACACTCAAAATGGTTACTGGAAAAATGCTTGCAACCTTCTGTTATTTAAAAATCTCAAATGATCTTAAAAGTGAATTCAGACAGCAAGTGTGGTCTCCAGATGGTTCTTTATTCTGTGAACAATACAGTGGTCACTACTCTGAATGTGTTATGTACTGCCTCCAGCTTGATCCATTACAGGAGTATCAACAGTTTGCTTAATTTGTACATCAGATGTTCCTCCCTTGGCCATTGCTATAGTTTTTTTCATAAATATTGTTCCATGGATAGTGAGCATAAACCAAAAGTACATACTATAGCAAGACCTGATATTTTAAGCCGTTTTCTTTTTGAGATTGTCTGGCTTAAACTTTATGTGCTGCAGTGCAAAAAGTTTGAAGACAGAGCCCCTTTAAAAGCAAGACTCAGTGGGAAGGCAATGAAATGTACAGTATTTCTCTCTGGAATATATAATTATTTTTTTTAAAAGCAAGCTTTTTTCTCCCCAGAGAAAACTGCACTTGAAAGCCTTTCTAAGCATGTTGATGAAGAAAAACAAAGAAACACTTTATTTTAGAACTTCCAAAAGAAAGTAATTATTTTCGTGCCCAAGGTCTCTTATTCTCTTTCCCATTTCCTCTTGCTTATATTGTATTAAACATACAGTGATTCCCATTCTCTGCTACTTAGTCCTGCATCTGCAGGAGCTCCTCTCCTGTGAGAAGACAAACAATCATGCAGCTGAATAGTAACCCACTTTAGGAAACAAATCCAACAAACAAGCAAGCAAAAGCATTTTCTCAGCCAGATCTCCTCTCTGAGCCTATTTATTGTGCAGCCTCACAAGCACTTGCATCACAGCAACAACGGCACGATGCACCACCACAGCTCAGCAGCCATGGAAAGAAACTGCTCAAATCAGGAATGCCACTAAAAACACGTGTTGAACTACACATGGCTCATGTGCATGTTGGCTGCTGTGAATTCTACTCTGAAGGGTGCATCCCTCCTCTCGCACACTGCTCAGAGCTTGGGAAGAGCCTCTTGTCCCATCCAAAGTAACCAACTGCAGGCCAAAACTGATACAGCCCTGTCCTGCCTCTTGACTTACAGGCATATTTGATCTGGTGCTCTCAAATCTCCCATAGCATTTCTCAAATCAGCTTATTGAAACACTGGAAAATTAACTCAACATCGACAGGAAGTTCTCTGCCTCAAAAATGAGAGTGAGAATACCTGGCCACAGGAGAAGCAGAACTGCTGTTTCAACAAGGACTACAGTTAGGCTGAATTACACAAGCTGAAGCTGCAAAACATTTGAGAACTGTTAATTCCACCTCTGACAGAGATGCATGAGAGTTTGAGACTCCACAGTCCACATTCCTAATTAAAGGCTGGACAAAAGCTTTAATTAAGCTTAAAATAATTAAAACTTCTGGTAAGTTTCTCTTGTCTTCTGGAGATGTGCTTGATTATTTGGCTAACATTCAACAGTTTATGCAAAGTTCTATGGACAGAACATAAATAATACATGAAAAAAAATAATTATTACTAAAAAAAAGAACTTAATCATTGAGCTTGAAAGCTAAAACTGGATTCAGACATGAACAAGTCAAACCACATTCTCATAAAATAGAAATAAGGGAAGTAGCTCCCATATAGCCAACCTGAAACAAACAACTTGAACAAAGGATTAATATCAGAAATTACTCAGAAGTTGAATATTTCTTCTCCAACACAGACATTAAAACTACCACTGCATGGAACTATCAAAGACTAAGGAAGTACCAGACACTATACAGTAACTGAAAAATAAAGGTCCTCCTACTCCATTTTTTCTACCCTAGAGGTTAGTCCTACAACACACTACATTTGTGTAGCATATATTGGCTTGTGTTCAACTTCAGATTCAAACTAACCCATTTTCTTCCCAAGGACTGCTACTCAATCACATGCCCCATATCCTGCATTTGTGCTTTCAGTTATTCTTCCTGATTTGTAAGACTTCACATTCTTCCACATTTTTTTCCCTTCAGATCTCAGTATCTCTGTTTTGTTAAAGTAGTTCTAAATCCTAGCTTTTACCTCACACATTTACATGCAGTCCGCAAAGTTACAACTTCTGCTGTCTCTCTGCAAGGACTTCAGAAAAATGTTCTAACCACTTGTCTTAACTATTGGCAAAATTACAGTTAAATTCGTCCCTTCCTGTCTGGAAACTGAAAGCTCCTCCTGGTGGCCTTTAGTTGAACTAATGAAACCAAAACAAATACTTGCCAAAACGAAGGAATACAAAAATCCAACAATAACATTACTGACTTTTTAGTATCTTCAGTATTTGGTGTTGAGATAAACAAAGTTAAGAAAAATCTCACTCTACAGGAAGCACATAATAAAAGATAACTCCCAGGATTTGCCTAAAAAAAGCAGATTATGCACCCTACCAAAAAGTGTGAAATCCAATTTTTTTCTTTGCTTACCACACAATCTGCTGATCTGACATAAAAACATAACAATTATTATATTCCCACTGCAACTGAGGAATAAAACAAGTTAAAAGTATCAACTACAAAGGTAACAAATCCAAAGATTAGTCAGTCACAAATGTTAACGATTATTCTCACATAAAAATACTTGGAAAAACTACCAAAATTTTAATAATAGGTTTGTATTACTTCTAATCAGGTGCGATTTGCAAAAAGAAACAAAAGGTGGCTTTATTGCTCAAAAAAACCAAATTTTAAGAGAGTAACAACTCACATTTTAACAAAACACAACATGCAAACAGCCAAGAGCAGACTTGTAAAGCTTTACTTGAAAAGTAGCACTTCTCCATCCCACATCTCTTTAGTTGAAGTTCAAAGCAGATTTTCAGATTATTTAAATCAGACACAGGACAGTCTGAGCCACCAGACTGTACAAAGTTACATAATCTTGTAATTATTTCAAGTGGTTACTGAGTGCAAGAAAGACATAAGAGATCTATTAAAACTCACGTATACATAGCTGAAAACCCAGGCTAACCCAGTAAAGCCAGCAAATTATCTATCAGTAGTGATACCCTCAGAATGCAAAATGAATTTACTGCTTGAAGTTCACCCAAGAATCTGAACTCAAACACCAGCACTGTTCCAGTTTTCTGAGACTGACAAGTATTTCCAAGTTTGAGGAGAACAAGTACTAACAGAATCATACTATCACCGAGCTTCACATACAACCTGTCTGCTCCTTATTTTTTTTTTTCCTCTGCTGTTCCTCAGAGCCTTGGAAAAACAGTCATTTTGGGAAATATATCCCTGCCCCTCCAAAAAAAAAAAAACCAAAAACCAAACACTAAAACCAAAGCTCTGCACTGTAGGAGAAAGGTCAGTCCAAATCAGTAAGAAATAAATCAGTGATGGTACCAAGACACCAAGCAAACAATTTTTAGTTCAGTGAGCTACTCTTTCATTCTCATGAGACCCAAAATAAAAGCTTAAACTATGCCCCTAATTTGTGCACTCCCTGGTGCTGCAAAGCTTTCAATGCTCTTTGGAAACTAATTGATCACTGACTGCACAGACATTGTAACTGAAGTCCTGTAACACATCATTAAGGTCAGCCTTTAAGGGTGACTCAGCTCTCTCCAGGGTTACTCCTGGTGTTCTGCAATCAACTTTCACTAGAACTCCTACAGATGCGTCAACACATTCTTAATTTTATTTTTTTTTTTAATTTATCAGTAACTCAGACTGGTAATTGTGTTTTCCACTTCAATGAGCTAGATCAACTCGGAAATTTTCCCATCTGCTTTCTTAGCTTGGACTATCAGATTGTTTATTAAACAACCATAAATAGCTGCAAACTTCAGAAAAGCAAAAGCATTATTTAAATGGCCAGACTCTCTGAAATAAGCTAATTCAACCTTGCTGATACTAAGTCCACACTTGTTTACTGAACATCTATTCTCTTCCCCACCCCCAGACTGCCAAATCAACCTTTCTTTTCCCTTCAGATCCCTTCCCATCGATTATGTGAGGCAGAAACTTTCTAGGGTGGCACTTGATAGAAAGCTTTCCCTTCTCCTGCACAGCACTGAGTTGAGCCTAGAGCTCCCAGATCATCCATCTTCTCTTTCAGGATGGTCAGCACAGTACACTGAATGCCAGAAGTGAGCTGTCACAGGGAAGACTGCACAAACTGAGTAAGTTACTCCTTCACTATCCATACCAGACATCTAGGGTGGATATAATGCTCCCCCTCAAAACTTCCTCCAACATTCCCCACTGGTCACTCCGATTAATCTAGCTCTGCAGTTCTGATAAATAAGCAAGTTACCCCCCATTACCATGGCTCAATTAAACAGCCATGTCAACAGAGAGGCATTAATTACTTCGGGACTTTGAAGACCTTCAAGATCTCTAGCAAGATACAACAGGATACTATAAACAGAAGTAAGTGCTATACTACATAATCATTCTTCAGTAGAGGAAAAGCTGACCAATAAATCACTAAAATTATGGTAATAAAATAAAATTACTTTAATATTTTTCTTCAGAATACATGTAAGCCTGTTGTATTGTTTACTTTATGACACAAGTAATGCCCTGAGTTTAACAAGAAACTAAGATCGAACATTTAAACATGTGCCATCTACACTTGCATAAGATAAAATACAAAAGATCTAAACCATAGCTTTCCAAAACACTCTCAAGTTTTATTTCGAAGCAGCAGATGTTGGTAGTCACCACCACAGCCAGCAACACTGGAATCGATCATGAGCAAAACACCCAAGATCTTCTGCTTTTGCCATTAACACAAAGTATGTAACATGCTTTGAAACAGAATGCTGTATGTATAAAGAGCCACCAGTAAGTGAATATAGAGAAGAGGTAAAAAAAAAAAACAATTATGGAAGCTATTTTTGAAACTGTCCGAATTTTTAGTATTTAGTCTCATCTTGTATGACCGAGGCTTGTGATCTCGAGGACCTCGTTTGTCCTACAGTCCTAACAGCCAAGAGTTCTGTCACCTAACATCAACAAGTAGAATCTCTTGCGTTATAAAAAAAAATAGATCTTGAGAAACAACTTTCAAGTATTAACTCCCAATTTTGTCAATTTAAAAGTGCAGGAAAAAAAAACCCTCCCACGTTACTCTTGAGATAAGCACCCAGTACTCTTCGCACAAAAGGGTATTTACAAAAGGGTATTTAAGGACCTGTCTAGGTTTCACAATAAGCAATCGCCACCAACTGCCCGCAGATTAGGAATTTAAACGCAAATCAATTATACTTGTCCAGCATACGTTATTTCCCCAAGCTAACCTGACCTTTAATGAAAAACACGCTTAAAAAAACCTGCGTGCAAACACTGACAAGCACACAGCCCTGTCCAGTCAACAGAGGACAAAAAAACCCCACCACACCTGCTTCACGAACATACTGCCTTTGCAAGCTACTCCTGCGCCTGCCTCCTGAATCTAAGCAAGTAGAAACGACTACAACCACCTCGCCACACTAAGTTCCAAGGCTCAAAGAGGAAGCCAACCACCTCGCGGGGCCAGGCAGAGAAGCCAGCGACCAAGCGCAGAGAGGAGGGCGGATCTCGCCGGGCTGAGGGAGCCGAGCTCGGGAGGGCAGAGCGACATCGCCACCCGACGGCGGCAGCGCGGACCCGTCCCGGCCGCACGCCCCACACAGCACAAGAGACAACGCGAAATGAAAAACGGAAAATCGCTAACTCGAATACGATGGTCCTAGGGAGCAAAATCACCTTCTGTCAACTGCGTCAGGGGCTAACCAACTCCAGAAAAATCAATGCATTTTTACAACAAATGGGTGCAGGAGTAACCACTGTTTTCCTGCAGCTCTGCCTAAAACGCATTAAAAAAAAACAAAAAAAACCCCACCAAACCAAACACAAAACATGAGTCATCATTGGGTTGCTATAAAGATACTACACAACTTCCCACGTACCGGAAAGTCACCTAAAGACGGTAACAACAACTTTAAACTTCCCATGGGAACCCCAAGAAGCAAACCATTCACTGCACCGTATGAAACACACACGGTGTCATACCAACCAGGTAAAACATCACCCTTTACGGCCTACAGAAAATAGTGGCCATCCCATGAAATCCCAAGTACAGAGACCGTGGAATGGGAGTGGTAGTAAAAAATAAAATAATAAAAAAATCACCACCTATCCTGTTTCAGAATAAAAAACACAATCCGAGTATGTCGAATAGTTGCGGGAAGGGGAGGGGAGGGTTAACACTTTTGTGCAAAAACGTTTCACCTACGATAAAAGTGATACAAAAAGAAACCCACTATTTCTTTAAGAACAGAGGAAGAGAAACAAGAAAATGTTAACCAGCCCCTCCTGAAATTTCTTAATTTCCCTTTGTAGGAGGAGGGATAAAAACAAAATAGTGTAAATGCAGTTTTATTTCCACTCGTATCCGATTAAAAAGTCATCCGGAGGTCTGTACCTCCCGACGATGATGAATCATGCTCCTCCCGCACCCAGCCTCGCCGATCAACCTCACCTTAAAATTGCTAGAGTTGACCCATCCTGCTAATTCGTCGATCACTTTGTCAAGGCGTTGCTGGTCCTGCTCCACATCGGGGGACCTCGCCGGGTCGCTCAGGTACTCCAGCAGCTCCTGCCCGACCTGCATCCTGCGGCCCACGTCCTTCTGCTGCACCTGGTCGCAGAAATAATCCATACCGGCAGCCTCCATCCTTGCCCGCTGCGGAAAAGTTTCTCGGGAGACGAGCCGACCGCCTTCAGGCTCGGCAGCGCGGCGAGGGCAGGGCGGGCGGCGGAGGGAGGGAAACGCCCGGCGAGGCGCTGGCGGTCCCCGGCAGGGCCGCGGCGCTCATCAAGCCTCTCCGCCTCGCCCTCTCCGCCCCGGCCCCGCGCCCGCCGCCTCCATGCGCACACGCCCCGCAGGGGCACGGGCGGCTTCCCCCGGCCTCCTCCCCGCGCCGGCCCGCAAGGCGAAGCCCGAAGGAGCGCGGGGAAGACCGGGGCCGCAAGCAAGGCTTGGCAGGCTGCGGAGGGGCCGGGCGGGAGCTGCCTGCGCGGGCTCGGGACTTTCCAGCCGCCTCCGCCTCGCCCTAGGGGAGCCCGGGAGGGCTCCTTGCCGCCGCCTCCTCTCCTCTTCGCCCGCCGGGGAAAGGGCAACGACGAGCGAGGACAAGCGCTAAAGCTCGCCCGCGGGGCGGAGGGGGCTGGCGGGCAGCTCGGCGCCCGCCGGGCAGCCGTGGGCTGGGGGGGGTCCCCGCAGGAGCTGCTGCCACCGCCGCCTCTCGCTCTCCTCCCGCCCGCAGGCGCCGGGAAGCGATCCCCGGGCTGCCTTTCACCGCCGCGGGCACCGGCCCGTCCTCCCACGGACGCAGCAGCCGTCAGGCCGGGGCGGACCCCTCATGCTCCCCAACGCCGCGGCCTCCGTCGCCCCCTCCTGCTCGCCCGCTTCCAAACTTCGCTCCGGAGGGTCTCGGCGCCGCTCGGCTCCGGCTCCCCTCCCCCGCCGGGCACACCGCCGCAGATGGGCTCGGCTCGGGCCGGCCCCTACGGACCCGCTGACGCTCCGCCGCACCCTCCTCCCCCGCCCTGCTCCGGCAGCGGCGGCGCCGCCTCCGTCCCGTGGAAGTTGCGTCCGGCCCGCCCCGCTCCGGACCGGCGCCAGCCAGACCGGGCGTGCCCGCCGCGGGCCCGCCCCCCGCGCCTGCTCCCGCCCCCCGCGCCCGCTCCCGCCCTGGGCGCGTTCACGTGGCCCCGACCCGCGCTGCGGCGGGCGGGGCGCGCGCTCCCGGGGGCGCGCTTTTCGCCTCCCCTGCGGGCTTGTGGCCTGGGGGGGGGGGGCGGGATGGGGAAGGGGCTGCAGGCGCGCTCCCCCTCACCCCCCCGACCCGACCCGCCCCGGTCCCGCTGCGCCGGCCGGCGGCCTGGGGACGAGCGGGCGAGGAGGAAGAAAGTGTTGAGCAACAGGGGGGAGCGGTGGGAAGCGCGGCGGGGCGCCCTCCCGGCGCTCGGGGTGGCGGGCGAAGAGCTGGTGGTGCGGGGCACCCCCGGGCTGGCTCCTGCGCCTCGCCCTGCTTTTTTCCCCCTCCGCCCCCCGCGAGATGTAGGGAGCCGGGTGCCCCAGCCCCGGCTGCTGCGAAGGGGAGAGGGAGGGAAGCTGTGTGAGAACCGGCAGTGCGGGAAGCGGGGTACTCGGGGGCGGTAAAAGGCAACTCTGGTGAAGCAGCTGTCCTTGCCAGAGTTGTCCCGACTTAAGACAAGCGGTACCCTGCAGCTTCTTTGGCCCGACCCTCTGTCCTGGTGGATGGGGAAGGGCCCGCTGGGGAACCACATCGGGATGCCGGGAGCAGTGGGATGAGCAGTGTAACTCAGCTCGCATGCCCTGCCAGGAATGGGCGTCGTTTGAAGGGGAGACCCTTCCGTGTGGGCGCTGCCACCGGAGGTGTTGTCTCCCGGTCAGTTAAAACTGATGCAAATCCTGTTGATGGAGGAGGGGGAAGGCGGTGCTGACCTTCTCCCTGCCTCCCTCCACCTTTGTCCTCCCAGTGGCCTCTGAGAGCATGGCTGCGGTTTTCACATGCCAGGAAAGGCAAGGAGGGTCACTTTCCCCCTCCTCACACCCAAGCTGTCCGGCTTGGACCTGGTGTTTTCCTCCTGTGGTCAGTGGCAACTTCGCCTTGATTTAACGGGCTAAATGACAAAGAGTTGGTGTTGGCTCGCAGGTCCTAAAGGCAGAAGCAGGGGCTCGGGAGATGGAAGTGTAACACCCCTGTCGGATGATGTAGGCCTGCTGTTTCTCTGATCCTGGGAGGATTCGTGTTACACTGAACTGCAAGCTGCTGTTGATGCAGGCCGTCCTTTTCTTCCCCTGCTGTCATGTAGACATTCCTTACCTTTCTTACACCAGAACTGGTGCTTATTTGACTTCACATAAAAAATTCAGGGTGGTGATTTTTTTTCTTCATATTTCTACCCCCCTTCCCCCTCCCCGATATAATTAGCTTTTTTGCTGGTTCAGATCCCTAAGTTGCCTCATTCTGGGGTTAAGCAACTGTCAGAGCTGGCGCATGGAAAGTAGAACCAGCCAGAAACGAGATGGGGGCAGACGAGGACTGGCGGTACCTCTTCTGATGGCAGCTGTTGTGTCATGAAAGCTCAGCTTAGTTTCAAGGCAGCACAGTCTGGCTGCCTCACTTGCCTCATTAGTCCTAGACGCTGGGGAAGGGTGAGACTGCAGGAAAGTGAGGTACTCCCTTCATTTGGCTGTAGGACTTAGACAGCTATGAAGTGACTGAGGAACCACACCTGCAAGCTGCAGTTTCACAGCAGCATAAACCTAAATTGGTGCTACAATGGTCCCACTTGCCCGCTTCTCACAAATCCCGTTTTCAGGAATGCTTCGCTTCCTTTCTGTCTTTTGCACTGACATCTGTGTGACCTTGCAGAGGACTAGTTCATGGAGTTGCTCTGGCAACAAAAGTGATCAGTGTCCACAGGCATAGCAGAAAGCAAGACTGCAAGCAGCCTTTTGTTGATTTTGGTGTGATGTGGCAGATTCAAGATGCCATGCTTTGTCCATCCCTAGGAATTACAATAATGAAGATCATGTAAAAGATTACAGATGCCTTTAAAACAAAAATCTGTGGATTGCGCTTCAAGTTTATGATAATTTTACAAAAATATTCTTTTTTTTTTTTCTTTTTGTGTGTGGGATCAATAAATGTTGGTTTATTTCTCCCCCTGCAAAAAAATAACATTTTGATTTAGCAAATCGATCTTCTGGAAACTCGTTTCTTTTTGTAGCAAGGCAGGAGTAGCCCTCTGAATCTTGAGAGGTCCTCCAGCTTGGACAAAGGGCGTGGTTTTGTTGTTGGATGTTCTCAAAAAGTCCTTGTGGCCCTTATACCTAGGGATGTGGGCTAGGCTCCAAAAAGAAGGCATTTTTATTCAAGCCAAAGATCTTTTAAAGCCTCTTATTCTCAGTTAAGGAGATTGCTTCCTTTGGAATGCAATCTTCTTTTTGATATGCAAGCATGTGAGCGTAAATCCACTACTTTTATGTATTGGTACAATGCATAATATTTTGTAGAGCAATTAAGCTCTGTGATTGAATGCAGAATCAAAATTCCCTTCAGTCTTCCGAAGACAACTCACTAGCAACCAGAGTAATTACAGCAGGAGCTGAGATAAACGACACTAATCCAGTGAGGTGCATTTCCAACCTGAATTGCACACCAAACCTGTTTGTACACCCCCATCCCACACAAGTGTGCTGCACAATTATCTCATGTAACGTCCTGTTCTAAAAAAGGCAAGTATCATACAGAGAAACAGGCTGGGTAAGGAGAATGCTGTGCTTTTCCTTCCTTGGGCTGACAGGAAAGCC
The DNA here is from genome assembly GCF_020740795.1 of Apus apus. Taxonomy (NCBI): domain Eukaryota; kingdom Metazoa; phylum Chordata; class Aves; order Apodiformes; family Apodidae; genus Apus; species Apus apus. Next base: position 47,670,746 of record NC_067283.1, read on the forward strand.
TACTGTGTTTCAGGCTCTGCTTCTACCCTCTTTCCATGAGTACTTTTAGCAGGCTGAGACCTCGTGCAACCCAGTGATTGCTCTTCTGTAGGGCTCCTGTTGGTTGTTCCAGCAGAAAAGCTCATTCCACAGACCAACTTCCCCTTTTAAAAACTCCTACCTATACACAAGCATTCCCATCACTGAAAGAACTATGAAACTCCCTTAAAAATCCTCTGATTGAAAGGTCTCTTTCTCATAAATAGCAAGCACAGACCATAATAATAAAAATAGAGTGAATTTAAACCTAAGACACTCAGAAAGTTCCCGTAAATTAAACTTGACATGGCCTAAGTTGACACTGAAGACGTCTATGAGAAAGTTGTCCTTGCATTCTTGTTAGATTCCTCAGCAGCTAGGGTAGCATTTCTACATCATGTTCCACCCTTGGTGGCTTGAAGCAAATGTTTAGATTGTGTCTTGGATGTGGGGTCCTTCAACCATATACCACCTCCTTTTAACTTATTCTGGAATAGCCACAGGCTTTTGATTGCTTACAGGTTGAAGATCAGTAGATCAAGGTTTTTCTTAATACTATCAGGAGGTAAAATACTGTAATGTGCTATTTTAAGCAGAAATGTGGCAATTTTTTTTGTTAGCCAAGTTGTATAAGTATTTATTTTACAGGTTTTCTTACATGATTGGTAAAAGGATGATGTGTATCTTTTCAAGCTGAATTTATCACTGTTGGCAAATTTTAGGAATAATTTGAATTCCTCCCTCTGAGATTAATACTATCAGAATAATGAAGTAATACATATCTTCTGAATATAAATCAATTAATGAAGGAAAGTTCTTCTGATAATGTTGCAATATATGTACCAAACTAGTTGAAGTATTGCCTGTTTTTCTCACAAGGCCTTCAAGATGAAATTAGTTGTAACTGTATTAAAAATGTACTTGAACTCTGCTACATTTTGGATTGTGCCGTGGATTTTTTTGAAATGACATATTTAATATAGATTGCTTTTGTGGACTTTTTTTATAAAGCAGTCAGAAGTTGAAGCTAGTAGTCTGAAACTAATTGAATTTTTCTTGTACATATTAAGTCAAATGCATTACAGAAATTAGGTGTGAGGGTGGTCAGACTGATGCCTGATTACTGGATTACTCCAAGGCATTAATTTGTTCCTTGCTGTCAAATATGTTTTAACATGAAGAGTAGGTGTTGGTCTCTTCTCACAACTAACTGATGATAGAACAAGAGGAAATGGCCTCAAACTGCTCCAGGGAAGGTTTAGACTAGACATTAGGAAGAAGTTTTTCACTGAAAGGGTGTCAGACATAGGAACAGGCTGCCCAGGGAGGTGCTTGAGTCACCATCCCTGGTTGTGTTTAAAAGTCCTCTAGATGTGGCTCTTGGGAATATGACTTATTGCTGGACATGGTAGAGTAGGGTTATTGGTTGGACTCCATGATATTGAAGGTCTTTTCCAATTGAAGTGATAGTATGATTGTTTGTAGCTACTGCAATTAAATACTGATAAATCTTTTATGATTCATTTGCTAATTTTCTTCATACATGTGATACAGAGAAGGAAGAACAAATGAAAAACTGTGAGTAACAAGAATAGTAATAACAGATCAAGAAAATAATGTCAGAATTAATATGTAAGGTGGGCACTTCTCTTTTATCATGTTAGTCTATCATGTCTTCGATAATTGCTCATAGCACTGATACTTAACTTAGTATCCTTTATGTCATTTCTGTAGTGTGACAGAAATGTTTGCCTCTAATAGTAGAAGTATTTAACTGGTTTGTCAAGAGAATGATTGCATCTGTTTTGTGCAGCAGGTTAGTTTGCTAGATTTTGATCAATTATCCTTTTCTATCTTTAAATTGCTGTGATTGAATATGACATGCTGGCGTTCTGTGTAACGTGTTGCTGTATAATAATTTTATATCCTGCTGGAAAAATTTGGGATGCAATAGCTCAACGTAATAGTCTGTCAAGACAAAGTTTTCTTAATTGTAAAACTGAATAAATTGATTAGTTAAAATGCCTAAGAGAACTTTTTCAATATAGATGCAATTAGCTTTATGTCGTCATGCTGCTGTTTGTAACAGCAGTGTGGAAGAACTAGAAAAGGATCCAAAATACTTGATTCATCTGACCCGAAAAGTAAAGATTGGTGAGCACACAGTGTACTGCACAGCAGTATCAAGGGACTTGTAGCTGGGTGTATTGTGGCCTTGGACTAGCAAAATATCTGCGCTTGCAAAACAAGTCATGGTATTTTTATTATCTGCAGGGAACTTGCAGGACAGTGACTGCACTGAAGAATGTGAAAAAACATGCAGAAGCGTATCCTTCTCGTTACATAGAAGCAACTTTCCAAGCCAAGCAGTGTATTGGTAGTTAGCCTAGTAGCACCAGTGGAGTGGCAGACCCTGCCCACATTTAGACAGCAACCCACTTCTTATTGCATGGGAATTAGAAGGGACAGGGGAAAACATCTATGTTCTGATTTATAGGTCTCTCTTTTTTTGTTGTTCTTTTGTTTTGGTTTGTGTGTGTGTGTGTGTGTAATGGAAACCCTGCTATAAATAGGACCAGATTCAGCAGTCATTTATTACCCGAGTAACTCCTACATTAACAGTATTGATCAATAAAGGTTTTCTCAGGTAAGAAGCTGCAGGGTTCTTACTCAAAACCAGAAAGTTTTCCTTACGTACATATATTTTAATGCACACCTAAAGTTACAGACATATAGTTTAAAATGCTTTTTTTTTTTTTTTTTTTCTTTCATAAAGAATTGTATGCATTTACATCTTAGGATCAAGCTGATTGAATTTTTTGTGTGTTGCCTAATTTTGACATGCTTTTCCTCTGCAGTTTGAAGAAAACACCTTGTCTGGCTGCTTGAGAGCTCCCTCTTGTGGTAAACTTTCCTAGACTTTCGCAAGTATTCCCGTCCAAACTTTACCTACCGTATCTATTACTGATAATGCCGTGCAGCAAAAGAAAGAAGCCAAGCTAGCAGTTGTTGCAGATCATATTTTTGGCTTGGCTGTCCACCCTTCTCACATCGAAACGTACTGGTTTGATAGGGATGCAAATACCAATTGGTCTTTCAGGGGAGTTTCTGTAAATGAGCATGCATGTAAAAATAATTTTTTAAAAAGCCTTCATTAGTGTTCAAGGAAAAAAAAAAGCATAATCAAACAAGACATGGATGATTTTATTTGTCTAAAAAGAAGAAAATACTGGTCTTGTCTACAATAATTTAGAATCTGGTATCTAGGTTGGTGCTGCTGAATGTGCAATTTCGAGCAGCCTGTACTTACTGCAGCCATCGGCAGCTTTCTTTGACCAAATACCCACTCTTATGGGGTTGTGCTGTACACGGGTGTGCTTTTACCATGCAGGAGGGGGACCAAGGGATTGGAAAAGGAGGTTCAGCCATTCTCCCTTCCCCCTGCAAGTCCTGAGCTCCTGTGCCTCACCTGGGACAAGATGCGGATCTGCAGCGTCAGGGAGTGAAGCAGCAGCCACAAACCCTGCAAACCTCATTGCGACTGGCTCTTCTTGTCTCCCGTGAGAAAGGCTGAGTCATGCTTCTTGGTACCTCTGCACCAGTCTGAGGGTTGCTTTTAAGAACACAGATTTTAGAATAACCATTCTCCCTGTTTTCCTATGGTTAAAGTGCTGGCCTGGCCAAATCTCCCAAGGCAGAGGGCATTATACCATTTTAGAATGAAAACTGAGGTAATAGCCATAAATACACCTCCGAAAATAACAACACTGAAAATCAAGTAAAATAATGGGAAAAAGAAAGTAGATTGTGGGGGAAGGTTATTTTTATGCATGAGGTTATCTTTATGTATGTGTATCTTGTGGGTTCTGAAGTGGACTATTTAAATATGATTGAATTCCTAGCTTTTTATTGGTCAACAAATAGCTCGCTCTGTCAAAAAAATAAAGCATTTAGTCACATATACTTACCTAACTGGGAAACAAGTAACAAAACCACACACATCCAAGCAACTCAAATTCAGGCAATTTTTGAAAACCAAGGTTGGATTCAAATCCTGTGGCTCTGACCAGTATCACGTATTGGTCTTGGTATTTTCCTTTTTTTTTTTCATATGCAGGAGGAGTTTGAGGTACTCATGTGATGTGTACTGATGGGATCTTTCAAAGAAAGCATGTGGAAATAATATCTAGTTGAAGAAATGAAAATGAGTAAAAATTTATTTTAATTAAAATAATCTAGAATTGCCAGAACTTAAATGCTAAATTGTTATAAAAACATTTACAGACAAATTTAATTTAAAAAATCAACCTGTTTCAAAGAATTATCTAGTCCAGCTTCTAACTTTTCTTTGGTATGTGTTGAACCCATGTAGATCTTCAGTTTAGTTCCCAACAAATTCTATAGCCACTGATTTATTTGATGGTTGCAGATACATTTTGAAATATATGTTTAAGGAACTTGATATTAATTTATCCTAATCTATAAAGTCACAATTAGGAGTCTCATAAAATAATGTTTAGGTCCCGATTTAACAGTATTTTTACTAAAATTTTAGGTACTTCACAATTTCTACATTCTAGAGTGGAAATGGTTACAGAAGTGAACATAAAGATTTGACACACAAGCACTTTGAACAGACAACTTTTCTTAGAATCAAATTATCAATAGGGGTTTTGTTCCCCATTTGGACCCTCTAGCTTTTCACTGAGAGAAGTGACTTGTGCACAATGCAAGTCTCGGGGATTATTTCCCTATAGAAAAATATGTCATAATATGAGCAACAATATAATATTTTTTTCTATTAAATCCCAAGTAATATAATGAAAATTTGTAGCAAGAGAAGTGGACTCTTTTAAGTCTGAGTAACATTAGTGTCTGTGATTCCTCAGCTATGAATCCCCTTTTAAAAATATATTGTATGACTCATAGCAGAAACATTCTTGTGTTCATTGCCAGCATTTAAAGACAATAACTAGCTAATTTAGAAGTTAATGCCTATTGAAATAAAAAAATCTGCATACAAACATATCCTGTGCTATAGATTTTCCAGAACATATGCCCAATGCGTAACTGAGCAAGTGTGTCAGTGCTCCAAGTGAGGACAGATGCAAAGCCCTGCCCCCAACATGGGCTGTCTTTGCAGTGGATGTCTGAACCTTCCCCTGCATTCACTCTGAGGGATGTCATGACAGATACTCATGGGAAATCGAGAAGGTATAAAAGTGAGAGTGACTAACTAACAGAAAATCACAGAATGGTCTGGTTTGGAAGGGACTTAAAGATACCTAGTTCCAACCCCACTGCATGGGCAGGGACACCTCCCACCAGACCAGGTTACTCCAAACCCTGTCCAATCTGGCCTTACCCACTTCCTGGGATGGGCCATCCACAACTTCCCTGGGCAAACTGTTCCAGTGTCTCACCACCCCCACAGTAAAAAATTTCTTCCTAAAAATTTCTTTCTAAATCTTCCCTCTTCCAGTTTAAAACTGACCCCCCCTCATCCTATCTCCTCAGGGCTGCTCTTAATACAACATAATCTATAAACTGACTTTTAGTGAATTCAGTTTAGATAGCTGCTTATGTTAAACATGTTGGCTGATTTTAAACTAATTTAAAAGCCAATCTATAGCTTAAGCCTTTGGGAAGGAAAAGGCTGTACAACCTAAGCTAAAATAATACCAATTCTGTGACCAGTAGCTTGTTTTGTTTAATAAAACAGCATTTTTCATTCATAGGTCCCAACAATGTAACTTTTACTCAAGGATCCTGCTATCAAATAAATACTCTTCTAGGTTCACATCTGATCCTGTGAACCGTGCAGGGATCACTGCAGTGGGGACTGCAGCTGGAGGAGGCTGCTCCAGAAGGGGAGGCCAGCCACCAGCTGAGGGTGACAGCCAGGCAAGCTGGGGCAGGGCCCTCACTGTGCCCAGTGCTGGAGCAAGGCAAGCAGATCGGTCCCCTGGCAGTGCCTAGGGTCTGCCAGCAGCTGGGTGGCTGCCAGACAGGTCTACAGTCACAGAACAGGTCCCAGACCAAGTCAGGTGTCTGACTCAAGTTGGGTACATGGGTACTGGGCACAGCTGCAAGGTACCTCGGGCAGGGGCCCAGGGCAAGAGCTGGGGCTTAAGTGCAGCTCTCAAGCAAAGGGGGAGGCCTCCAGTGGGGCTTCTTGCAGATCTTTCTTACACACCAGCTTCTCACAGCCATATTATCCAAGGTTACATGGGTTCAGCACATCCGTGCCCACCTCCACCACAGGCATTCAGACCTCTGCAGGGGGACTGCACCCAGGGTCCTCATACTGTGGATTGAATGGTATATTTGTAGTCTCTGATTTGTCAGTTGCTATTAAAAATAAACTGATTTCTTACCTCCATATATAATCTTTCATTTTCTGAAATGTAAAAATACATGCTTCTTTATGTGTATGAGAATGGAAGTGTTCTTTTGTCTTCAGTATTTTAAACAGTTGTAAATGAATGTAGAACTTGAATCCCACTTCTGTCAGAAAGCTACTTGGTAGAGGAGATGTAAGAGCAGTAGAACCAGTCCATCTGAACTACATTTGAGATGGACCTGAATGACAACATAGAGTTTGATTTTCCACCCACAGTTCACTTCTATTCATCTTTGTGGTTTTGCTGTGGACCAATATAAGTCTAAGGAGTAGTTTCAAAACTTCAGCTGTAGACTTGGCCTGAGATTCAGAAACCCAGAAAATCCTTTTATGATGAAGTTCAGTGTCAGTCCTTACCTAAGCACAACTTCCCATAAGTGTTGCTTAAGTATGAGCTTCTGAAGTATGCCCAAAAATAGGAATGAAACACATCTTGGCAATGGCTACAATTCCTCATATTTATGAAAGCAATCCTGGGGCATGATGACATTTTCAAAACTAGCATCCAGTTATATGTATTTTTTGGGGAAAAACATTGAGAGGGTAAGAATGTATGATTCTCCCAAACTTATTTTTCTGAAGTGTGTGTGACGAAAGTGCTTTGCAATCATCCATTTTATTTCTGCAAGCGAACACTTCAGTGAGGCAGATTTTGCTAACTGAGGAAATGTTTAGAGAAGCTATGACATTCCTGGTATTTTGCAGCCCTGTTTTTCCCTAGAATCCTGGAAGTTTCACAAGGACTGTGCTCTCTGTGTTTCACTGGGAGAGATGAGACACGCAACATTTTCCCTCTTCACAGCAATGTAATTGATACCTTGATGCTGCATTGAGAAACACTAACTTGAGCCTGGAGAATGAAGCAGATATGCTGGCTATGTCTACTCTGCGTTTGAGGTTACTCTATCCATGTTCACACTGCAGGCTGCAGGATGCTTTCAGGTATTAGAGGGATGTCCATACATAGGGATATGATATATCAGAAAAAGAAATTGGACCTTTTGGTTTTGAAAGCATTTTAAAATACATACTTGAAAAACCTTACATGTTTAAAGATGTGGGCTTGTGCAAACCAAAAGCTGCCTCCAAGGCACCATTTCAGGAAGCATGGCATTTTTGTGTAGTTATGTGACCATATTCCTGGTCAGGCCAGGAATTTTATTTTAGGAGTGTTATTCAATACAATATACTTTTGCTGTTCTTATGAGCATAAGTTGTAGCCAGAGCCTGTCAGTCAGCTCCAGAGAGTCTTAGGCAGTGTGTGCTGTCCCAGGGTCTGGTGTTCATCTGGCATTGCTGCAGGAAGGTCTGCAGCTGCAGGTGAAAGCTAAAAGTGAAAACATAGGTATAGCTGCTGTGGCTGTGCTTGTCTACTACCAACATTGCTTTTTGCTTGTCGTGGTAGATGCAAGGCAGACTGGCTCCAGCAGTCACCACTGCTTAGACCTTCTGGAGCTGAAGGCATGATGAGGCTTGATGTCCTTTCTTGTGTGATGGTGTAGTCAGCCTGGCAAACAACAAACAGTACACCACCTGTGCTGCAGAATATTTCAAGAAGCACGTCATAGGTGAAGGTGAGCACTGGAAGTATAAGCTGTGGTGTGGCCCTGTAGGGTATATGCTGTCCTGCAGATCAGCCCAGATCTCCTTATTGTACATGCTGGTGGATGCATCAGGAGAATCCTCTGCTAGCTTAACTAGGTTACTCTCTCAGTGCCTCAGAGTGTGTGCATAAATAATTGACAGAGGACAGTCAGGGTTTCTGGTCTCAGGCAGCATACACTCTAATGAGGCAATGAGGCAATATAGCTGAGATCACAAAACCTGTATCACAAAACACAGTTTCAAGTATACTCTGTATATTCCATGACAAATCATGAAAATCCAAGAACACAATTACCACAGGAAGTTTTCCTGAGCCATAATAGCATCCAGTAGTCCATGTAAACAAATATTCCATCCAAACAATTTTTTTTTTTTCCACAAAGAGGCATCCTATCAAATGAGAATGCAAACTGTATCTCACAGAACTGGGAAATGGCTATGTAATCATTGCTTGAATCTAGACAGTCTATATCAGCTTTACAATGTTTCTGTAATCTCTTTATAAGCATATAGATCTCAGCAGGTGTTTTGCCTGAAGGGTTGTACAGCAGCGGGCCTTGTGAGTATAATCAAGTCAAAACTCATCATATGGTTTCAGTATAAAACTGGTACTGATATTTTAAATATTTCCAGGTTTAATTTAATTTAGCTACTATTACTCACTCCTGTTTAATGTACCACCATTACAGTTTAATTGCAGATTGCCGTTCCTACTGCAACCACTAACTAACTGTTGGTTTTATGAGTCCTGTTTTTTTCACACTCTGATCAAGTCTATTATACAATAAAATCTGACTTAATTTCAAATGTGTTCTGGTCACTGAGTTTTATTTCACGCATCAGTGGTCATAGAGAGCTGATCCTGCAAGGAGAAAATCTAATATTAAATTTATATATAGTAGTTTTGTACAGTGTAATCTTTTGACACCAAGAGATTAATTTTGTCAGCACAGTAGTTGCAGCTGGTAGTAGATCCAAGGGATCCAAGCACAGGAATACTAAGAACACTACAAAAATTGAGACCATGTCAGCCAGCTTAGCTCCTTCCAGGTGTAGTACAGAGCAGAAAGTAAATGCAAGAAATATGTCTTTCTCTCCATTCTGAAGTTACCACAGGCCAGTGTGGTTCCTGGAAAAGTTTCAGCTGCTCTAAGAGTTGCCCTAACTTGTACCATAATTGCTATGCTTCCCATAGGACTTTTCAGCACTATGTATGCATGACAAAGTACTAAAGAACATCTTGGCCACACCTCAGACTGCTTTCATGCTGGCTCACACACAGAAAGATCCTCAGCAAATACTGCCAGTCTAGTAATTTGTTCATTTTTTGGAAGATTTTTTTCTGGTACAGGTATTCTTGGGAATGTATAGAGATGTAGAAGGGAAGAAACAGGGACAGCTTATGACCACACTGAGTTAATGTATTCTAAAACTAAAACAGAAATCCTTGTTCCTTCTCCCGGGCCTAGCATAGGAGTTCTTCTGGCAAATAACTTCTCTGGTGTATTTAAGATAGGTCTATTAATATATAATTCTTCAATTAGCCTAGCTTAATTAATATTTATAGTGTGTTGCTAATTCTTTGCAAAGACCTCAGCAGGCACCTATGGTCATATACTCGATATTATGGCAGATAAACCCACACTCCCTATGTTCCACATTGAAGATGTGTTGAAGACAAGTTTTGCACTCAACTCAATTGGGACACCCTTAACTTGAGGATTTTTCAAAAGTATTTGAGTCGTCACCTCATCTTGCAATAATTGCCCACAGTCCTCCTTTCTTTACAGCATTTCCTTTTCCATTTCCTAAGGAGTCACCATTCTTAATTCCTCTGTTTCCCTGCATATAAACCATTCTCAAACATGGTTTATTATTCCATGTGAGTGCATGAGAAAACAGGAGGGGAACGGAGGTGGAGAAAACTTTGTCAGTGATGAGATCTGCATTTATTTAGACATTACATGGGTTTTATACAAACAGAGATGGTTAGCGTTGAATCACTGCATATATTTCTGGCTAATAAAGCACAACATTTAAATAATTAGCATCTAACCACTAGGTACGCTGAATGAAAAGTCACATTGAATCATCTACATAGTAAAGAAAAAATTCTTTAGCCACTTAATCCCTGAAAATAGGTACCTCATTAGTCACTGATAAACTCCCATGTCAAGCAGGTAATACTGGTAAGCTCAAAATGGAAAAACGGCAGTCATGAGGTGGAATGAAACATGCCATGGGAAAATGAATTGACCTGCTATGATGACTCACATCGAGCTATCCAATCTGAAGCATATTCTTTGAACCCCATGAAAAGTTGAGGAAGCAGATGCTAGAAACAAATGGCATAGGGGTACAGAAAATGACACAAAACCACAAGCCTGAAAGTGGGCAGACACACGTGCACCTGGTGTTATCAGAGCTACAGAAGCATGAAAGATTCTATTAGTAAAGAAGCTGTTAATCTGTGCTTTTTACTTTGTGAAATTCACTTGCTGTCCTAGAGTGATTCCAAGGACAATTTAATGTCAGTTATTCCTAGCTATTGTTAAACTCCTAGCTAAGTAGTTTGTAGGTAGAGCCAGATGATTGCAGAAGTGACTGCTGATAAGTCTGTTCAATGCTTGCAAGGCTAATGGATAGTAATTAAGCATTCATTTAAACATAACATTTGAAGTAGGAATATACTATCTCATGTTCCTTGAAATATCTTATTTGTGTATGTCAACATCTCTGGATCAGAAAAGAAACAGTATTGAGTTGCTAGGCATACTAGTTTGAAGGGAATGTGACATCACATTTTATACCAGTCAGTGCGAATGGAAGAAATATTGCATATACAAGTCAGCTCAATGTCTAATTCCATAGAAGAAAATATCAGTTAAGAAAATTGATATTTCCCCCCTAATAGTGACTCATTACAAAAATTTCAGTCTGTGTATATGACAGTAAGAACTTCCTGGGAAGTTCAGGCAAAAGAAGATAAGAATTCATTCACTAAGTATTAGGGATGATGTTCTGAGCTTGTAGAACATAATTTGTATGCTAAATACCTTACAGTAGCATTTTAGGTACTGACGCTAGTCAAGCCATGTCCAGATACTTCATGTCAAGATGAATCATATATGATAAATAGAGCATTGAAATCTGCCCTAATTTATAATTTTTGCAAAGGTGCAGTCTCATAACACAAACTGGCTCATCCACTGTCTCTCAAACTCTTTAAAGTCTGAGTCACTTCTGTGATGTCCTGTGGATGTCCTACCACAATTAGAAGCAACTTGACCCACAGTTATCTCCTTTGATGAAAAAAATAATTACAGAAAAAAGGCATGCATTATAAAAATGTCTTTGATCAAATCATCCTCCCCTCCCCTTTTTTGTGCAAAAGCACACTGCTAAGGCTGGATTTTGTTGCCTGCTTGCACCACATACAGCCATATAGAGCCAGTAGTATGATGAAATAGAAGACTGAACTATGTTTTTTTGCATCTTACTTTTTGTAGACTGTGCCAGTGCAAGTTTGTTTATAATTTCTCCTTTGAAGATTGCAAAGCTAGCATTTTTAGAAGGAATCCTCTGGCAGTGTTGTAGGCAAATCCTGTCAACATTTCTTTATCCCCAAATTTTTGTGGTCTGACCAAACTTTGCAAAAGAGCTGCCTGTGCTGGCATTTGTTACATTATGTAACAGAGAAACTTTGCTCTGATTCATTATGTTTGGAATGTGTAAGATAAAAACCTCACATTATGGATACGTTCAACAGCAGGACATGCGGATCTTCACTGCTTTCAGAAATCGATTTCCTATATTGTTATTAGAGGTGGCTCTTGTAAGCCTGTCAGTGCATGTGTTCAGGAGATGTTTTGAACTTGGGAAAGTCATAAACCCCTCCCTGCCTGGGCCATGGAACAACCCCGATCTCAGGGTCTTCTATCTTTTGTTTGACCTTTCAATTTTTTGTAAGGTCTCAGACTGTTGTTCACCTGAGTGGGTTGTTTCCAGAGAACAAGGACCACAGCTGTTCTTTTTGAACTGCGTTCCTGGGGAACAATTCATTCAATTCCCATATTAGAAGAAGAAACCTTGAAGTTACAGTTTTTAAGTCAGGTCCTTGCTTTCCTCTTTCCATGCTTGTCATCCCCCTTGGACCTAAAATTAGGCTTTGACCCCTGCTGTTGTCTCCTAATACTTGCTCCAGCAGTGTGATTCTGCTCTGTCCAGCACATAATAGCAAATTCTTCCCCTCGGCTGTAAGACTCTTTTAAATAATAGATTCTGTCTACACAGAGACAAAGGCAATAGGCACAGATGGGGATGTGGAGGGTTGGCCCATACAAGCATGCTCAAAAGTATGTCTGGCTGCTGATTCACCCTGGTTTCAAACCCCTCCACGTCACTGTACTGAGTAGGCAGAGCACAGTGTCTCATTGTTTATCTGAATTAGTGAGTAGGTGGCAAATAACCTAGCAACGAGCAAAGAGCTGCACTGTGCATTTGGGCAGCTGCTGCTACAGGCACACGAGTAGAGAGGCACGTGCTTCCCACCTCAGAGAGATGCTTCCCACCTCACACACGAGCAACAGGCTTGTCTCTCTCGGGGCACATGTACACAGCCCGCAGGAGGGGCAAAATCTATTATCGTCTTCTCAAACAACAAGGGTGCTTTGTGCAGTGAAGGAGTTGTAGATATTTGAACTGCAACTTACTATAGGCTCCTCTTCCTCTGAAATGCTGAAAATAAAACACTTCACTGTCAATAGAGAGGGTTGCTTAGCCGCGTAAACCTCTCATTTGCTTTAAAAAGAGTCCACAGAATGACAGAACTGAATTTCAGCAGTGTTTTTCAGTGAACTTCACCAAGTGAAGGAATCTCTGTCAGAATCTTACTTACCGTCCTGCTTGTTCCATGTAGCAAGAAGCAATCTCTCTGTATTACCAAGCCTTGTGCTCTATAATGACTGAGTATCTCATGCTCTACTTCCATCCGGACCTATTTCAAGCCATGTGAAATTATTTTTATTTGAATATTTTATATTTCAGGATATGATATACTCCAAATAGAAAATACTGTTGAAATAAATGCTAAGTCAATGGTGACTTACAAAGTATCTTCCTCAATTAACCAGATTTAATTGCTTTCATATCTTCAAAGTAATAAACCTAGCAGTCTTCAAATTGTACATGGAGCTTTCTAGTCAAGCCTTGTAATGTAATAAACAGGAAAATGTATTTTTCTTGCATTTAATATGGGGCCAAACCAATAGAAAATTTAATTACATATTCTAAAACACCAACAAAGGAAAAATATTAATTTCTACGTCTTTGAAAGGTACTCAGTCCTTTGGTGCAAAAAAGACATTTGGATTTCCTATTTGGAAAGAATTCTTTACAAAATGTGAAATACAATTATTTAAATAAAGCAAGCAATGTTATACAGTGAATAAAATAAAGCCATTGCTTTAGGAAAACCCCTTTTTGCAACAATTAAGAGATTCAAAGTTACCTAGTTATCTTTCATGTATGTTTTTGTACTTTCCCTTAATGATATATTTGCATTATTTAGTTATACAGAATTTAAGTGAAAACGTTCTGACTTTAAAATCTTAAGGAGCAACTTCATTACCAACCTTGTAAAAACAATTTGTAAAAACAAAACATCACCTCTCTTCTGGAATGAATAAAGAATCACATACTTAAGTTTCAGTCATTAATTATTTTAAAATTAGAAGCAGTAAAAACACAGCATAGCTAGGGGAAGGATATATTGCAAAACACTTGTGTTTTGAGGTCAATAATCCTCTCTTCTTTCAACTTCTAATTAAAGATGTGATAACATTAGAATGCTACCCATCTCCTGTTGGGGCTTCTGAAATCCTATGATAGTTCAAGAAAGTGTTCATAGCAAAAATAAGTGCAGTGTAAGGCAAAATTTAGTCCATTATCACAAAAAGCAGATGTTTGATTTTTCATCTGCTGTTAATGCAATGTGGCAGGCACTTTGTGTTCCATTCCTAAGGGTAAAAATTATTTTAAAGTCCATAATTTATATATGTGAAGTAGAATTAACAATTTACTAAGTAACGTTGATGGCCCAACACAGAACAAAGGTAGAACAAACCTTTTCCTTCTTTCAGCAAACTTTCAGAAGCTGGCTCTGAAACTGCACACCATAAACATCTCACCAAAATGTGTCGATTACAGAGTTTTCCTGCCAAAATCTAAGTCAGATATTCATGCATGACTTTGGCTTTTTCAGAAACTTATACGCAAGGTTGGTTTCAGTAAATAGCTGTGTTATCTGCCTAGGATCAAATGGCATTGATATCCTCTATTACATCCAACTTTCTTACGCATAGTTGTCCCATAACCAATAGTTGGGAAACAGGGTATAAATTTGTATCCTCACAAACACCCTCATCCAGAGCAGAAGTGCCCATTTTGGGGGTTACCAGTCACCTGACTGGTATCAGTGTATCTGTAGCACTACACATTTATTCTTTGCTTTGTACCAGGATAATTACCTATGTAAAACTTGCCTATTTTTAAGCAGAGTGTGTATATCTGGAGACAGAATGCGACTGTATGTACCCCAATATACAGTATACAGTATTATGGTAACATAGCTAAATAGCAAACAGTTTTATTCAATGCATCATAAAAAAGCATTTTATATGGTTGCATTTATATGTCTTGTACTCATTCTGACCTTCAGCTTTCAGGGAGCGTGTTTAATAGCCTCTCAACTATTTCTTACTGAACTGAAAGTTGCTTGTGTTCTGCTTTGTAAATCTTCTAAAACCACAGTGATATGAATAGCATAGGCACTAAAAATATTACCAATTGAAAAAAGCTGATATATCCTTTTGAGTGGGACATAACTTTACCACAGATTTTTAACAGGATACATGAAAAAACTTTAGCAGTGGTGTTTATTATGAAGACCCACTAGTACAAACCATGATGTGGGACAGTTAAGAGCTGTTTCTTCCTGTGTTTGTGGTGTATTGGAGTAAAAAGCACAGGCATTATCATTATGAGATGAGTAATATGGCACATGTATGTATCTTGCTGAGACTTGAGGAAAATTCTAGGCTGCACTTGAATTGGCCTAATAGCTAATATTCTTGTAACCACTTCTGGAAAATATTGCACTAATGCTGGTTGGATTGCCTGTTCACTCTGCTCTAATCCATCTACAATGCAGCAGGAAAAAATTTTTACCTAGGTCAACAGTTTCCAGGCCTTGCATAATCTCTCCTTCATTTGTATGTCATCTAACTTCTTACTACACCTCCATCTTCTCTAGCCTTCTCTGATCCCTACTTCTGCTTGCCATGTATTTAATCTACAAGGTTCTTCTCTGTGCCACTAGCTATGCATGTGACACCCTTCTTATTCTAGACCATTCTGCCAGTACCCTCTCATCAAGTGGAAGTCAAGATACAGTCACTACCCTTATTTAGCTTCCGGTTGACAGGCAACTTTGTTGTAATTATCTCTATACACAAGTGTCTACTCTAGGGAAGTGTACCCACAGTACTGAAGCAGACCTGTTTTCCCTCTTCTCCAGACTCTCATTTCTTCATCCTGACCTGTATCACACTTGGAATTCAGACTGAAGATGTGTTTTTCCTTATTTAGCATCAGAAAACTGGGAGGAAGGTATATCGAGTATTCATGTGAATGTAGCTCCAAAAGCATAACCCCTGTGCAGCTGAATTTGCAACCAACGTATCTTTTCTCAGGCCTCTTCTCACCTATGAGAAATACAAAACTCTAATAAAAACAAATGAAAATGGAGGAAAATAGGATTAATAGTTCCCTAAATTTTGAAACAAGAGGAAAAGGAGTGTCAAATTTGAAGGAAACGGTAGGAATTCTTCCTTGTGCTTTTGCTTATGAGCTGTTATGGTGAAACTTCATTCATAGGCCATGAAAATTTTACATTTTCTTGTAAATGGGCAGTAGGACAAGATGGGTTATTTGCATCCATCAGAGCTTGTTCTGACATACACCTTGTTTTCAGTATTCCCTCATTTTGGTAACTGACAACAACCACTCCTAAAACTCATGGTCAAAATATTCTTGTGACAAATTATTTGGTCTTACACTGTGTCACAAAAAGATTTTGTTGGCAGTATCAAAATGGAATTGGATCTGAGTGGTTAAAAAAAGATTTAGGCAAGAGGACCATCCGATTTAATTAAATAAACAATTACCCTTCCTTTTGCTCAATTCTTCTTTGTCTGCCAATTAGTGCTATTGCTACGGGGTAACTCTTTTGCTGTGGATAGTGCACTGTGACCAAAATCTACAATGTAAAATGCAGCAAATGCAGAATAAAATCTTGCATTCTGCAAATTCTCAGAATTTGTCATCAGAAAGCAAGGGTAAAATAGAACATCAGAGTTTGGTGAAAAGTTTTCTGTTAAAAATTGCAGACAAAAACCATGAAGCGTGCAGAAAAGCCAGTTTGTATACTGAAGGAAAGTCTGGCTTATAGAAATGCTTTTGCAAAACTGCAGTGCTCTACATATACATAGTGGTTGTTTAGGAAAAAGAGGAAAACTGGGGACATCTAATGATCGGTCTATACTAAAATACATTAGGGACCTTGTTAATGCTTAAATATGGCTATAACTTGTTTATCCTGCATTACTTCCAACATTTTAGGGGTAACCTGTTTTGAAGTGGCTCCCTTACATGCTATCATAAATTTGTTGAAGAAGGAAGTATGGTCTGTTGTTTAAAGCATAGGGCTCTGAGTCAGAAGATGTAGATTATGCCCCCTGCACTGATAACTACTGACTACGTGGCTTCCTCATCTCCAAATTGGGAAATAGTACCTAACTAGTCAGTGGTAACAAGGAGACAAGTCATTACTGCTTATAATATTATAATCATAATAATCAGAACAAAGCCTTCAGAGGAATACTGATTTATTAGGAAATCTGTGGGAAAGAAACAAATCACTGCTACGTTTGAAGTTCTGGTAACTTGTTCAAAGACAAAGTGAAATTTCTGTGCTGTGTTGGTGGAAGGTTTAGGAATGCAAAGTATCAGTCATTGCATTTGTTAAGCAACAGCCATCTAAAGGTCACCATGGCTCCAAAGTAGAACTATGATCTCATAGCTGCAGTTTTTGCCCTTCCCTGTTCACACCCTTTCCGTGTTTATGACTGTTACGCAGGAAGGTATTGATGTCTTCCATCCCCCATAGACAGCCACGTATCTTGTAATGGTGTGTAGGCTAACTACACCCCACAGCAACTTGATGCTGGAAAGAGAAGGAGGTCACTGCCCAGCTGACAGTATCTTAAGACTCATCTGGATCTAAGCTTGTGAGGGTGGAGGTATTCCCTGCAAGAGGAAAGCGCAATCAGTGCAAGACTGACTCAGGCTGAGAGACCAAATGCTTACCAGTGTATGAGGGCAATAAAACCTGGGGGAAAAAAGCAGTGAGGAATTCACATACCCAGATACCAGTAAGGCAGGACAGCTTACTTTCTGGATGCATAGTATGATTAAAAAAAAAAAAATTAAAAAAAATTAAAAATAAATTCAATGCAATTCTATTGGGCTTTGATTGAGCTGTGAGAAATCGAGCTGAACGTCCATACTCAGAGCAGGGAGGCAGGAGCGCGCCTCTAACTAACACCACAACTAACAACATGTATATTCGCTTTTAGTGAACATAGGTAAGGCTTGTAACAGAAACAACCCGGTAAGGCTCTGAAGGATAACCACCTGGGCCTCACAGAAGGTGACTGGAGGCAGCAGTGGAACAAGGACAACTCCGTTGCCTCCTCTCCTGTGCCTGTGCCCGTGCCCGGGAGGGTCCGGCTGCTGTCAGCGCATCCCTGGATCGCAGGCAGGGAAGGTTAATCCTGGAGGAGCTGCCCCTCCCAGCGGCAGCAGGAGCCGCTCAGACTGATTTCCCAGGCTCTGCCCTCTTCCTCTTATGCCGCCGCTTGGGACGTTCACCAGATGACAACGGAGATAGCTTTGCTGCGTACAGTGCACTTTCAGCAGGCAGGGATCACCGGCTTTACAGCAACACTCGTGCCCTGCTACAACACGAGACCAAACCCTTTCACATACTTTTAAAAGCATTTTGCCACTCCTTTATTTTTTTTTTTTTCTTTCGTATCGTCACGGCGGGGATTAGGCAATAAGAAAACAGCAGGCTCACAGCCTGAGGTGTCCGGAACGAGTGGCAGAAGGAAGGGAGAAAGGAGCACACGGGCTGAACATCATCCCCTCCCCGCTCAGCCTGCGTGCGCTCCGCCGGGCGGAGTCAGACCGCGAAGGTGCGGATGACAGACCTGTTATGATTATAATATTATAAGCAGTAGTGACTCGTCTCCTTCTTACCATCACCCACCCTCTCCGCCGGGCCCACCTCTCCTCGGTGAAACGCCCCGGCCGAGCCCACCTTCCGCCCGCCGGGGCCAGCCAGGCCAGGCCGGGGCGCTGCGGCGGCCGCGGGAGCTCCCGGAGGCGGCCCCGGCCCCGCGGAGGCTGCGCGGAGGGGCGGGGCGGGCGCGCCGGTCCCGGAAGCGCGGGTGCGGCGGCCGCGGTCGGGGCAGGGCGGCAGGCAGCGCTTGGCGGCCCAGCCCGGCCCGGCCCGGCCCGGTGGGAGCGGAGAGGGGAGCGCGGAGCTGCGCGGTGACGCCCGCCGGCACCCCTGCCCGCCGGCACCCCCGCCCGCCGGCACCCCCGCCCCGCGGCCATGACGAACTTCATCTCGGTGCAGCTGAAGAAGGCCTCGGAGGTGGACTTGGCCAAGCCGCTCTGCAAGTTCATTCAGCAGAGCTACCCGGGCGGCGACGCCCAGGCCGAGCACTGCCGCGCCGCCGAGGAGCTCAGCAGGCTCCGCAAGAGCGCGCTCGGCCGCCCGCTCGACAAGCACGAGAGCGCGCTGGAGACCCTCCTCAGGTAGGGCCGGGCCGGGCCCCCCGGGAGCTGCCGAGCGGCACCTCCCTCCCTTCCCTCCGCATCCCTCCCCGCTTGCGGCGGGGCAGGAGCGCTCCCCCCTCCCCAGGGGCCCGGGGCGGCCGCGGGGCCCCGGCCGCAGCTGCGGGCCCAGGCGCGGGGCGTGGCGGAGCCCGCACCAGGTGCGGGCGAGCCCCGGTGTGGGCGGCTCGAATGGGGCGGGGCGGGCGCTTCGCCGTGGGGAAGCGGCCGGGGCTGCCGGGCCGGCTCCGGCGGGCTGCGCGCCAGGCCCCGCGGCCCGGCCCCGTCCCGGGGTCCCGCACCCTCACCGCACGGCGCGGGGGCTGGGCGTCCGGGGGTGTCCCGCGGTGGGAGCGGGGGAGGCCTCGTCCCTGTCAGCTTCCCCTGCCGAGGGCTTGTGCCGTGCCAGCCATGGCTGGGTCGCGGCAGGAATTACAGACTTTGCTTCTCCGAACGACAACAAAAAAAGTGTCTTTTGTTTCAGTGTTACATTGTGCTGTTACGGCTGACAGCTTTTCAGTTGTGCGTTAGTTGTGGGGTTGGTTTTTTTTTGTGTTTTGTTTTTTTTTTCTCTGTCATATTTTCCCTCTGTTTTCTGTGCTTAGCAGCTTCTTAGTGTGTTAGCCAAGTAACATTCTTATTTGCTGCCTAACACACTCAGTTTGCTGTCAGAATGGTTACTGGTGCCTCGGTGGTGCTGGAGTTAGCATAGGTTAGCTGAGCAAAAGCAAACTGCTTAAAGCCTGCTTCAAGACTAACTGCTCCATCATCTACAAAAGAACTTTCCTATTTCTCTATAACATCTACAGCTTGCAGTATTGGCTTACTGTGGTAATGCTGTTCTGTTTCTGTGTGCTGGAAACTTTCTGAGCCCTGGAAACTTTCTGAGCCCATTTGTAGATCATGTAGGTCACTGTGATTCATTCACTGGGTTAATGCTAAGTACACGCTTCTGTTTGGAAAGCTGAGTTCAAAGATGTGCAGTATCATAACAGGAGTTTTTACACAATGGCAGCAAGTTTGTGGTTTGTTGTTGGTGTGTTGTTTTTTTTTTTCCTTTTAATTTAAAATGAGGTTTTTTTTCTAGTATAGGGAGAAGTGATACTTGTAGACATGTCACAATTCTGTAATATGAACAAGTAGAAATACATTTGATGTTCACCAGAATTCCCTATTTATAAATTAGAAAAAAATAAAGAGGAATGGAGAGGAAGCAAGTGACTTATTAAAAAAGGGCAAGATTTGTAAAATGAACTACTGATGTTTTTTGAGTTTATCAGTCCTTCACAGGGTTGTTTAGTCTATAAAAGCTGCGACTGTACTGATAACATTTTATAGTATCTTCCTAGTTTCCTGTTCTATTCCTGGTTGTTACTGCTTGAAGGTACTACTGTATATGCCTTTTGAAGGTCAGAGAAATAAAGAGCATCTATGAACTGAAAGAGGGACTCTGCTAGCCAAATTGAAGGGCATTTTATTACATTCCCTTGGATGCTGTAATTGAGCTTCCTTTTCTGACGATGCTGATGAGATCTGTGATTGGTTTCTACCTGAAATCTCTGGCCCAGCCACATCCTGTGACTTTACCCTATCTAACAGCTCTACACTGCCAAAAGAAGAAGGCCCTCTCTTCAGTTCAGGTGCTTCTCTTAACACCGTTTCTGAAAGGCAAAAGGTGTACGTGGCTTTCTGACAGGTGAGCAACTTGAATGAGTTCAATAGAAGGTTGGATGAACATCAGAGCTGAAGCAAAAGAGGATAGAAGTAGTGTTGCTGAAAGCCGAGGGGCTGAAGGGGACCTCCCTCTTTTAGTGCCAGTAGGTCATTACACTAATTCAAGCCATATTGTGTAACTTCACCTCAGGTTTTCTCTGAATAATGAAGGGAAAGCACTTAAAGTTGCATAATAACCAGTTTTCCTTTTGAGTCAGTTCCATAGGCAGTGATCTCTACTCCCTGCTGTTGGTCAGTGATGAGCAGATTACTTCAGCCTGGCCCAGGTGCTGTTGCAGTAGTCAGAAGTGTCGAGGGTGACCAGTGAACAAGAGGTGATATCCCTGCCACTTGGGAGCTGTGCTAAGGCATCATCTTAAACATCTGCTTTTAAAACTGCATCATTTGAGAATATTTGTTCCCTTTATAGTGGAAGTGAGGTAAGATGAAGGTCTGAATTAACTGTAAATTAGAGAAAATCATACAAAAGTATGTTTTCTCGTATTGCTAACAAGTTACAAGTGGTTTACTTACTTTGATTAATAACATCAATTGATCCCTGTCAGACCATTTATATTCATTACAGTTGCTGGAAAAGAAGTTTATTCTTATTCCCTAAGACTATTCTGACATATATTCTGTAAGGCACAGTTACTTTTAAAAGAAGTCAGAGTGTCTGCACACCTTCTAGTGTGAAGTATCTACCTGAATTTGATGGAAGGAGCACAAGCATTTGAGTGCCTTGCATTTCTTCTGAAAATTCCCTTCCCTCTTCTCTCCAGCTTCCAGTATTTTCCTGTTGATATTTAAGAGTTGTATGCAATCTGAACAACTTTAGCAAGATTTTTGTTAAAGCTGGAGTTTAAAACTGGTTTGTTGGTGAAGTAAATTTGGAAGAAATAATTACAGTGTAGATACCTTTTGCATACTTATGCTACTTTGTGGCTTTTTATAGACCATAATACCTAATAAAGCACTGTAGACCATTTAACTGGTAATGAGGGCTTAATCTTCTGCTAATTAATCTAGGATTTACCCACATTTTTTTTAATCTTTAGAAGCCTTCTTTTGCTGAGTGGTTACTCCAGATTTTTTTTTCTTGTATGAAAGAAAAGAACTAAATTGCAGCCCCATTTCCTAGATAAACACTCACCACTAAAGCTTTCAAAGTGTGTGGTGTGCTGTTGTTTGACTGATGAGCATAAGGGCTTCTCCTGGAGAAGTATTTGAGGTACCCAGTGAAAAGGGGCACAGTGTAGCTGGGAAAGACCTCAGCCTGCTTCCAAGCTTTCTTTGTTTTGTGGGGAATCTGAGTACTCTGAAGGTGACGTAGGTGAGCTTGGTACAGATGTTTCCCCTTAAATTCTGTCATAGCAGGTTTGATTTAGTGGATTTTCTTTTTCCCTCCCGAGTATACTTACAGCTTCAAAGGATTCCTTGCTTCCTCTATTAATATTAAGAATAGCCTGGACTTAATTTCTGTTTTCTGGAGGGATGAGGTGGTGGTGTGAGTTTAATTAGTGTAATTTTTAGTAAAAACTCTTGCAGTTCTTTCAAATACAAGAAAAAAAGGGGGAGGAGGGCACAGAAAAGGGGTGCATGGTTTTAAGTTTTCAAATTCTTTGGGGGCTGTAAGTTGCAGTTCTGGTTTCCAGCTGTGAGCCCAGGACTGCACTTCTTATCTAGAAGAGCGAAAGCAGGTTTTGGTCTCTTTTATATTCTTTTGAAGGTGGTTTTCTCTTGTGATTATTTGAATGGGGAAAAGGAGTTGAAGTTCTTAATGCAATACATATATTTTAATTACATTATCCAGTAAACCTTGACTTTCAAATCATTTGACTGATGTAGCTTATTTTTACTAGTGTTTAGTACTAGCATTTATGCCTGCTTTGGTGAGATTGCTGTTCTTCAAGAACTAGATCTGTGTTGCTGACATCGGGGCCCCCCTTCCATCGCTTTAGTTGGAACCCCAGCAGTGGGTACCTTTGCATGGTTTTCTGTGGTTCATCACTCTGAAGCAGCTAAACACGAAACTCTCATCTGTGTTGCACAGCAACTTCTGTTCTTTGTGTCTTGATAGTTAGATTACTGTAAGCTTTCTTTAAATAACCTTTATGTTTACCTTTATCCTTTAGTGTATAACTGGCTTGTGCATCACATGTGGCCATTCCTATGATACTTATTTTCTGTCTTTTTGTTACTGTTCTGTGGTTAACATTTTCACTTACCGTTTCATTTATATAGGTCTAGTTTATATACATATCATTATTTTTATATATGGTTAGCTACTGCTAAGCAAAACAATTATTTTACATGGGAGATTTTTTTTTTGTCTGCAGAATTTTAAAAAGTTCTTGAGTCTTGGGTAGAATTTAAAATTCTTTTAACAGAAAGAAATGACACCACATGCTTAAAATAGTAAAGAAAATAGTAACACAACTTCTGAACTTGTTTAAAACCAAGCAAACAAAACCCCGTGTTCTTGGTATTCACTGATGTTAAATACAGCCATGTGTGTATTTGGGAGGAACGTACACCTCCCTGGCTTATTTTCTGTTTCTTTGTGGTTCTGCTGAAGTACAAAGAATAGTCTGTTTGCAAACAGCCAATGCTTAGGCACGCCAGACTTCACAGGGCCATTTAACAAGCTTTGCTTCTTGACTACCCTCATGGCAGATGAGGACATGGTAATCGTGGAATGTGGGAAGACAACTTGGCTTTATTGGTGGCTTTTGGTTAACAAATTGAGGCAGGAGCAGGCAAGTGAGAAAAGTCTAGTTTTCTTTGTGGTACGATGGAAAAACGACTGTACTGAGACCAGCTGAAGGCAGTGAAGGAACTGTATTTAAATATATTGGTTGAAGTGATCTTCAGTGCTAATGTTGAACTACTTTTTATACTTCTTGTGTTAATATGTGTTAGTGAAACGGGTTAGGAAATGGAAAAAAAAAAGTGTGGTGTGATAAATCAGACCAAATTTAAACCAAAATCCAAACCTGAATTTCTTTAACTACAAAAGGGATGCTGCTGTGTACAATTCTTATAGATCAAGCCTTGGATATGAGATCACTTGAAAAAGAATTGTAACTACATTATATTTAATTATTGCTATTTTCCAAGTGGTATGTGATTTAAAGGTATGACCATCTAATAAACAGGCAAATGAAAATCTTTTACAAAAATTAAATCTACATTCTTTTAAAGCCAGTGCCTTTTGTGTGCTAGCTTCATAAATGTTGAAATAAATTAGTTACTGTACTATCACCTAGCTTAAAATTATCAGACTTATTGCCAATATTTTAGTTCTTTC
The DNA here is from genome assembly GCF_020740795.1 of Apus apus. Classification (NCBI taxonomy): domain Eukaryota; kingdom Metazoa; phylum Chordata; class Aves; order Apodiformes; family Apodidae; genus Apus; species Apus apus. The sequence continues at coordinate 47,694,757 of NC_067283.1, forward strand.
TGAAAAAAACACCTGTAATTTATAAAGTTGTCTCTCAGTGGAGGTATATTTAAAATCTGACTTGATAATGGCTACTCTTTTTCTAGCAAGCTTATTGCAGAAGTGTGGCAACATAGAATACAGACTCATAGATTTGTGTAGACATTAAGAAAAATTATCATTAGCTGTAAAATTCCATTGAGGTTTTTTTTTTCTGTTTTCTTTTAACTTCACGTACTTGGTAAGTTGTTGAAAGTAAAAATTATATGTGATTCAGCTGCTGTCACTGTGAACATCTGCAGACTTTTTCTTTTATCTCAGGAGCATTTTCTTTCCATTCAATTGTTAGTGGAAGTCTTGCTGGGTTACTGTTGCAGATTATTTTAGCTCTTGATACAGTTTAACATATTGTGTCCTAAATTCCAGTGGCTTAGTTGAAGTTAGAAACCTATAGTTTTTTAAAAATTCACTGAAGAATATGCTAATGCTTTTTTTTATTGTTTTATATGACTTTAAAAAAGTGCTTATTGAATATTTAAACAAACATTTATTGCCTGCAGAACTTAGGCCTTGTACATCTGCTTAATGTCTAGATCAATAGTGGTTAATATTTAGTAATGTAAGGAAACAGGAGCAATGTTAACCCTGTTTCACAGTCTGAAACTCATTGCTACCAGGTGTTTTGTATATAAGGAATATAAATTATTAAAAAAATAATTTGACCAATGTAATGTTGGGTGTATGCCCATATGGGAAGCGTACAGGAAGAGCTGAAAACAGGCTTCACATGTTACGTGTTCTCAGCAGTTGAGAGTTTAAAGGTTTTATGTTCTGCATCCAGACTGTCATGCTTAACAAGTGGTGCAGGTGTAGGGTACAACTCAGTAAAACTGAATTGCTAACTGTTGCCTGGATAGATTGTGTGAGGGTCAATAGCTATACTTGCTATATTATCTTTCTGGCATTCTTTTCTAAACATCTTACACCCTGAGTAGACCAAGTATCGACAAAGAGAAATTTTCAGTTTTAATTATCTGTGACCACTGCAATATATTCCAATGAAAAACAAGCTGGTAGTTAAAGACTCTTATAAAGGATTAGGCTCTCTAGTGGACACTCTCCAAGACAAATGAAATCTATTTCAAAGGCACTCAGGTTTTAACAGAGGCGTCAGAAATTGTAGGGAAGTGGGATATAATGTTCAGCTCAAAAAAGAGCAGTGTAACTTGTTAATATTAAAGGCAGTGCTTAATTTACTTTTGCTGCATGCCTTAACGTCTGATGTACTCTTTGTTTTCCTGTGTATATAGGAACTCACTCCACTGGATTACATTCTTTCCTAATCCATCCTCCATCAGGAAGCGGAATGAGTCAGCTTTTTCTGATACTCTTCTACCTCTGAGACAGGGTTTCCACATTATCTGTGGAAGACTAACTCCAATTGAACTTGTTCTTCTTCTGAAAAAATGCCTTTAGGAAGAATTTTTCTGTGCTGCAGATCCTCCATAGTTAAGAATGAGCTTCACAGTTTATTTGTGTGTGGGATTTTTTACCCTTTTCCTTACATGCTTGTATAAGAAGCAAAACTCCTAATCTGATTTATCTAATAGCTTTTTTTTTTTAATGTAGATACTATGATCAGCTGTGTTCAATTGAACCAAAGTTTCCATTCTCTGAAAATCAGGTAAGAAGGCTTATCAAACCATTACACTGAATCATGGTACCTCTGCTGTATGACTTCTAAGCCTGTATCTAATCCACTAAACAGTACTTCTCTTGGACAAGGCATTTAATCTCTGAGCCTTATTTTCCTAATCTCTGTTTATTTTTTAGTCTGTGTTCATGTATAGTCTATACTGAAATTTCTCTTCTAGTGGCCATAATTGCCTTTGTTTTACAGATTCAGAAACATTTTGACTTTGATTAGTGGTCACTGCCATCAAAGTCAGAAGGAGTTATGCCGTGTTGATTCTTTCTCAACTTGCCTTTTTCCAAGTCTATTTCATGTTGTGTTACAAAGGCTTTTTAAACACAATCTCTGTGAGAAAATCTTCAGTAATGGGTAGAATATGATCTTTGTTTTTTGAAGTATGGCAGATGTTTCATTCACTGCAGCTAACAGAATATGCCCACAAAAGAGTTTACCACTTTATTCCTGCTCTACATCTACAAATTACATATTTTTTAGATAGATATGGTGTTAATTAATTTTTTCCCTACCGTGTTTCTTTAAAGTCTTCTCTAAGGAGAAATTCCACAACTCCTGCTGTATTTTGGTGGGAAAAAAATGTAGATTGTTTTAGGATGTTTACAAATAGGACAGAATTTCCATTTCTTTCCTGATCAAATAATATTTAAATGGTAATGTTATGATTAAAAGAAAATGTCCTTCAGACTTACAGGTTGCAAGTAAGGGAATAGTTTTTATGCAGTTCAAACTCATTTTAAGATAGCTCCTGAAACACAAAGAGACTACATTTAGGAAGGAGATGTTACTTATTGTAGATGTATACAAAGCTGGATGCTCGGTGCTTTCTTGCAAATCAAGCACACCAAATGAGATTTTTCATGACATGTTTATGCACAAAACTATAAAGTTAGTAACCTTCCAAGTCCATCCTCCTTATAGTGATTGGTTAGTGATTTACACATGGTTCTAATATGGTTACATCACTAGTATCACACATGCTCAGAGGAAGGGTCTTATTCTGGGCAGGGGTCTTTTTGACCTGGGAGCGTGATTTTTAGTGTTATGACCTTGTAATGAGCTAAGTTCACCTGAAGGACACAATATCCAACTGCCGAAGTCTAGTTTAGCTGTCAATCTTCTTGATTTTGTTTTTTCTGTATCACCTCCTGCATTCCTTAGGTCCAGTTATCTGTACAGACGTCATGTCTTCTCTGCCAAGTTGGTGATTTACATGAGACACACTTTAAACCTCTTGATTAATTGTGTTCTTCAAGGGCTAGCTATTGCAGGATGTCCTTGCTCAGTGCTGGCTATGCTACCAGTTGTGTGCCTCTCTGACTGCTTTTTTAGCTTGTATTTATAGAGAGAGTACATCTTACACAAAGTAGCCACATCATTATAGATTTATGAGTGATTTTCCAACAATTTGAGTTTTGCATGTAGCTGCATTGTCTTTGCAACACTTTGGTTGTTAGTATGCAAATGTTTTGATATGGTAATCTGAAGACGTTGAGACATGGAAAACTGGAAAACTTTAAGAGCAAGTTCTGCAGATCTGTAAACTGTTTCATCAAAGGGAAGTACTTGTCAGTGGAGTGGGCAATGAGCAGCTGGGGACCAGAGCTTCCTGAACTAGCACTGCTGCTAGAGAAAAATACATCATGAAACAGTACTGTGCTCTTTCTGAAGTTGTCCTCTTCTACCCCTTTAATACAAGGAATTTGCTGTCTTTTCTGGTCTGATACCAAATGGCTACAACTAGTTTGATCAGCTGAATAAGGAATCAAATTGTGGAAAGCAGTGAAATATTTGCATTGTCTATGAAATATATACTGGAAGTATAGTATCAAATGCATTGTTTTTACCTGCTTTCTCTTTCCTGATTGTATTTCCTGATAATGCTGCTATTGAATTATCTCATAAAAATGACTGAATTTTGGTGTTATAAAACAGTTCCAAATATGCTAGTAATTTGGAACGGAGGAAACTGCCTGCTTTGGGTGGTTTTCTTTAGTCATGACTATAGCAGGCTCAGACTTCTTGGAAGAGGCATGTCTTGGTTTGGAAATAAATTTATCTGTTACTTGGAATATGAGCAAAGCAGAAAGATTATTTTGAGAATTCCTGTCTTGTGTACGCAAAAGGTAAAATAAATAAAAAAACAATAACTCTTGATGATTTCCTGAAACTTCCTGAGTGTTTGTAATGTTACAATTGGATTAAATGTTTTATGCCATTAGAATATGAAAGTATAAAATGTGACTTTGTGCTATTTTCTGAAGATTTCATATTAAATTTTAGAGATAAATATCTTTCTCTTTCACAACCTTCAGGTCTGTGTAACATTTACATGGAAAGATGCTTTTGATAAAGGATCACTTTTTGGAGGATCTGCCAAACTGGGTATGTATATGTACTGAAAATGCAAGTATTAATGGTATTAAAATTTGATAATATTTTTATATAGCTAAATTGTTAATAGTCTTTCTAGTATTCTCAACATAACTTTCAAATGAGTTCAGCTATGTTGCTAACAAATTAATCACCAGCATTGCTAATGAATAAATGGGCACCATTCAAAGAATTTCTATAAAACTGAGATCAATATTGGTTTTCCAGAAGCACAAACAGATGTCCAGTCTGATAATAGTTGTGCTCTCTGCTCCTCAGACTTTTTATGGGAGTAACTCCAGTTTACAGTAACAACATTGTTCAAGTTAATAACATGAAATTTCAGTAGTAGGCTTTTGGTAAACCAGCTCTTACTGTTGTAAATGAGTACGATACTCTTCTGTGCTTGTGAGTGAGTCCCCTTCAGAAGAAAGTGTGTGATGTCTGGCTTCAGCAACCTAGTCTGGTGCCACATTTTGTTCAAGACAAAAGCAGGATCTGCCTATGCCATGAAATGTTTCTCCTGTCACTTCTTTTAAAAACGTTTTCATACAGATGTGAATACTTGAAAAGTAAAAAAATAAATGTATTTGTTTCCCACAAACAAGGAGTTAGAACCTATGACTTGTTTTAGTCTTATAGGGACAATTCTGCACTGCAAAGTCAGGATCATTAGAACACTTGTTGGTAGAGAAACTTAAGACTAAATTCTTTTGAGTTAAGTGAGGAGCTGTTCAGTCATGTCATCATTCTGTAGTGTTTCTATTTATACCTAAGTGTTCATCATGACTAGCATTGCAAGATGACTATTGCAATGACTGAAATAATGACTTTCTAACCACTCTAAGTCCTTCTGGATAATTGGAGACCTTCCTGAAGATGCTGTGTTTTTTTTTCAGAATGTGGTTGGTTCTGTCTTCTTTGGCCTGGCATTTTGTATTAATTCTGTTGCATAGTAAAATTCAGAATATTTAATTATGACTTAAACATGGTCTGTAAATTGTCAGATATTATAATTTTGAGGAAAAGAATCTGTAATCATAATGTTGATGTTTACTCTGAGAATTTGAATAAATGAGGTGTTCCAGCAGCTTGAGAAAGCTTGCTTGTCTGCAGGTTAATTGTATAGTAGTCCAAGTAATCTGTGAGGCAGATGGCCAGAAATTTATGCATCAATCCATGTGAAATATCAAATAAATTCTTAACTGAAATGTGAGTAATGCTCAGTTAACAAGCAATGGAATAAATTTTATTTTTAAACTTTTAAGCAGATCTTAGTGGAAAGAAGATAACAAAAGGAGTGTTTTATTATATGTTTTTTACAATGCTGCATTGCAGATTGCCAGATGCTGCTCTCCAGATTAACTATGGCATGTGTTAGCTCTTTATTTCAGATCAGAATTAGCAGTGAGGTTTCTCAGTGTAAAGTAAAGTTTTCAGTTACTGAGGGAGCAAAATTTCTGTTGACTTCTAAAGAGGAGATGATCCAGATAAAAATTCCATGTAAAACTCCATTGACTTTCATGGGGCCAAGATGCAGGGATGTGACTTGAGAGTTCTGGCTCTTGCCGTGGTGACAAACTGCTTTCTTCCCATCTTCTCCTGAATCCCATGTCTCTGTCATAGGCATAGCTGACAGATACTGTGGCTGCTTGAAAAGTGACCCAGTTCACAGCATGGCATGTAATCTGAAATATGTTGGCCTAAGTTAATAGGTAGAGCTATAAACAGATGAATCTGAGGAAAAGCTATATTGCTAAACAGCTGTTCTCAGTGTAGTAAATCACACTTGAGATGCAGTCAAGACTATAAAATGATTCTGCATGTAAACTAATTTTGTACTTCAGAAACTTAAAACTGAAAGTAAACTACAGAAGAGAGATGATGTATCTAAATTACTATGAACTAGATGAAATGTGGTAACTGTGTAGCTCACTTTTCACTCAGGGAAACAAAATGGGAAAAATGGCTTGTCAGATTTGTGGCTGCTTGTCTGAAAATTTAGTGCAGGTCAGGAAGAGCTAACATAGAAACTCCAGAGATATGTTAGGTAAATGTGTAGCTGTATAAGGAGGCTGGATGTTAGTGAAATGAAACAAATGTGCCTCTTTAATACCTTTGTGTTTTAAGGGTAAATTAGAATATTTACCTGGCTTTCTGAAATTGAAAATTCACTACTTGAGTTTTCTGTTTTCTCCAAGAGGAATGTCCAGACACTTTTTAACAGTAATAGGAAAACTAATGTCGCAGTCTTCAGATTTTTTCAGTGCTTGTATTTGACCAGTAACATTTTAAAAACAAGTAATATATTCAAAATAGCTGCTGTTTGGATATTACTCTTTCTAGAAGTGTGGGCTCCATCCTTTGGGGCTAGGAAGTACTGCAGGACAGACCACACTGCTGTCTAATGAGCACAAGCTTTAATTAAGTAAACCCTTAGGTGTTTTAGTACATGAGTAACCAAGATATTTGTCAGTATTTTGAGTCTAAAACCATAGCTTTGAGGACAGAAAAATTCCCTGCATTTCAATAGGTAGTAAGAATGTTAAAAGGTTGGCCTCGATCAGGGGAGGATAGTTAATCTTACATTTGTGACACAATAGAAGCATGTAATTGGGCAGCTATTGCAAAGTGATTAATGCATGGAAGCTCAAATTTCAGATTATCCTTAAGTAATTTTTGTGTTTCTGTATCTTCAGGAGCCAAAAAGTTGGGCTCCAGTTAGAAAGACTTTCAAATTATTTTGTGTATCATGTAGATTTTCATACTATGGCTTTTTTGTTGTATACCACTCTGTAGTTTCTCATGTAAAATAATTTTATGCAAATACTAAATTAGACTATGTGAGGCCTTCAAGATGAAGTTGACTTTGACTTTAAAAGTTCAGCATGATTGGGTTTTGTTTGTTACTGTTTTTAATCTGCTGATGTCTTTAAATATGGATATTAGTGTTGGCCTCATCTGGAAGATGCTAGAGTACTTAAAGTTTATTTTCTTAACAGTATGGGTAACTGTTCTGATTGCAGCTTTGGCGAGTTTGGGATATGAGAAGACCTGTGTTTTGTTCAACTGTGGAGCACTGGCAAGCCAGATTGCAGCAGAACAGAATCTAGATAATGATGAAGGACTGAAAGCTGCAGCTAAGCACTATCAGGTACAGAGACTCCCTGCTTATGCTTAGGAATTTATACTTACTAATTTTAGAACATCAAATAAGTATTGCTCAGTTTTAAAGCTATAAATACACATGCTTGTATGTATATATATATATATGTATGTATGTATATGTATGTGTGTATTTTCTGTTTCTTAATAGATTGGTTAAGTACCTGGTCTTGGCTCATACTTATTTACCAGCTTTGAAGGATTTAATTTGATACTGCTACCTGTACCCCTTCCCTCAAGTGCATTGGTAATTAGTAACTTTCAGCTTAAGAATTTTAGCTAGTATGAATTTCAGTTTTAAAAAGTAGAAATCTTTTTCTTATTTATGGAATGCATTACAATTTCCCTGTTCTTATCCTGCTAAGTGCAGCCAATATACCTTTACTTAGAGTCTGTCCTGATAGATGTCTCAGTGTAAGTGGCTTCAAGAACAAGAAATCAGAAGGAATTGTTTTTAGTGGCTAAACAGTACATGGGAGACTATTAAAAAAAACCTCTATTTTTTTTTTAAATTTTTGTATATGTGAGAGAGAAAAATCTAGTTGGAAAGAAGAATGATAACATACTACTTTGTTTTGTTTAGTTTGCGAGTGGTGCTTTCCAACACATTAAAGACACTGTGTTGTCAGCCTTGAATCGAGAACCTACAGTGGACATCTCTCCAGACACAGTTGGAACGCTAAGTCTTATTATGTTGGCTCAAGCCCAAGAAGTCTTTTTTTTGAAAGCTACAAGAGGTATATCTTGATTTTTGGCTTGTATATTTACATGCTCATTACAACTTCGACAAAAACTTCAAAGTGTTTTAAGTTCCTAAAGACTTGAAAAGGGCCTTTCAGAAGCTTTACTGATTCCTTCTTCCCTTCTTGTAGGTCATTAACCACAAAATACAGATGCCACTTAAGAATTTGTCTAAGGTTCACCTGGTGATGCAGTTGTCCCATTTGCCTTTTCTTTCTTTTCATGTCCTAAACCACTAGTGTTCATCTTTACAAAGGATTTTGTTGGTTTATATCTTTGCCTTTTTCCCGTTGGAAGCAAAAGACATTCTCTAAAAGAACTGAGATTACTAGAAATGGTGTGTAGGGGTTTTACCACTGCTCCCCTCCTCCTTTTTTCTGTGGAATAATTTAATGAGGGTTTAGAAAGAAATTACTTTGCTAGGACACAAAGGAAATTTCCTGAGAGTTTAAGGAAAACAAACTCTGTTTGATTGCTAATTTTAACACACAAAGTCCTTGACCAAGCCTAACTTTGAGAATGCCTAGTTTATCTTGGAGAGTGAAATTCTGCAGGTAAAACAAAAAATTATGTCCTTAACTGCTGAAGGCTGATTGTGAAATACTGATTCAGAGGCTGCATATTTGAATAAAAAGAATTTTCCCACGGAACAGTACTGTCTTTGGTACTAGAGCTGTTACTGTTTGCTATTGTGCTCTTGTCTCTGTATTTACAAGAAGCTGTGCCTCTAGAAATTACAGATATCTAAAAGCAGAACTAAGGGCATAGAGGTTGCATGTGATTGCCCACCACAGCTGTGCTCACTCCACACATTGTTTGGAATACAGTGGAGGAAGACAGAGGTTATCTTAACTGGGTTGTTTCTTCTGAACGATTCCTGAAAAGTCTTGTAGCCTTACTGCCTTCAGAAGAATCTCAATGAGAAACTATTGTCCTTGAGCCAACTGATAAATTATGTTTATGTTCTGTATCATGCTGATAGCAGTATTTTAGTCTCTGGCTATTTGGACATTGCTTTGAAATAAAATTGTATAACAAACCTGTGAAACTTTTCTTCAGAGTATGAGTGGATACCTCATGTTGCATGGGAAATAGATCTTTCAGTCACTTTCTTGATTTCTTCATGTCCAAAAAGTGAAAAAGACAAAGCAAGGCTGATCCAAAACCTGCATGTGCCCAGTGAACTGAAGATTTTTGTAACTACTCTCAACACCACAAGTCTGCCACTGTTAGAAGTGTAAAGTTAATAAACATCTATCTATGGAGGCTGTAGTTTTTGACAGATGTAGTGGTTCTTTTCCCTGGCAGGAAAGATTTATTGTGAGGAATAATTTTTGACAGCGTGATTAACTTCAGAAACCTATTTTCAGAGTTTGATCTCAAAACTCAAATGTAGCTTCTTGCTTCATTGACTGCCTTATTTGCAATTTTTTTTTTCTACTTATGTGAGAGAGTACATTTAGCAGCTTACCTGCTGATGTTATTTCTGATAGAACTGAGTTTATTCACAAATTTAAAGAAAGGTAAAGCATTTGGCAAAAATCAGATTGATTAGTCTGATGTAACTCCACTGCATAACTGCCAATCAGCTCCTTAATTTCGGAGCCTTTCTTAATTTTTTTAAACTGTCTTTTAGTCTGCATGTGCTCATTATTCCATCCCAAGGCTTGCATTGTAGTGGCAATATTTTAAAGATACATGAATAAAAACTAAAGCTTCTGATGGTGAAAGATCTGTTCAAGCTTCCTGCATGGGCAAATGAGTGTCCTCTAACATTTCCTTTGTTAATGGAAATGTAGTTAATATGCCAGGTTTTTTTCTTATAGCTGAAGCTTTATTAAGGAAGATGCAACTACTGCACACTAGGTGGGGGTAGAACGACAGTCTCTGTTTAGATATTATTTTTTTAGGTTTTATTAACTATTTAGTGCATTAGGCAGAAACATTTTAGGGAAGAAGCTGATAGGTCTCATAAGCTCCTTTCTCTGCATTTGCCAGTTAAATCCTCTTCCATAGTGAAAAGATCTTTCTCGCATAGCTTAAATACATTTACCTCATACAAGGTAAATATATCACATCATAGCTCATGTGTTGTAGATAGATATGTGAGTATGCTGGAAGGAGCATCCCACTTGGGAATTTTTTTGATTTAATTTTGGCAATGAAGCATACTCTGCAGACTTCCTAATCTCCCTATATGCCCCACTCATCCTTATCAGTCTGGCCGTACATAAAAATCACCTGAATCAGAGGCTACCTGTCTGTAAGGGCAGCTATTTAGAGTGGACAGCCAATGATGGCATAGATTGCCTCTCTTGGTAGGCTGAACTGCTAGCACAGACCAGAGGTGATTATAAAAGGAGATAGAGATAGATACAGTATGTTCCTATTTTAACACTTCTGACTTTGGGAACAGGGTGAGGACTTGAGGCTGCCACCAGGCACATGCATCTGTGATATGAAGTAGTGGATGCCACTTAGAAGAACTGGTTATTTATGTCTAGGAATGGTGTTTGTATCCTCACTGTAAGCTAACAGTGATGTGGACTGCTGTGGAAAGGACCAGTCTCTTCTGTTGTACTTCTGCAAATTCCTGAGAGTCCCGATATGGAGTTGTCCTGATAATGCGTTAGAGAATGGATCCTGCTGAAAATTAACTATTTTTCGCTAACTAGATTGCAGCAAATTCTTTGACTGTGGCTGCACAAATGCTTGTGCTGGCATAAGGGAAGGGCTGGGAACAAGCTGCCAGAGTTGGAGAGGGACTGCAGCTTTTATTGGCAGCTTGCCGTGGGTCTGAGGTAAAGCGTCCTTTGTAATCCTTCATAAATGCCAGCAGCTGCCAAAAGATTTCTTGTACAGCTGACTGAACCTTCAGTGTCATGATAGCAGTAGAAAATCTGGAAACTGCAGCTGGATGTCAAGAATAGGATCCCACCTTTGAGCTATAATATAAGGCTATACCCTTAAAATGCAGTTGTTGCTGTTGGAAGATGAAATAATTTACCTGTTCACTCATAAAAGCTGATGATAATAATAATGGTGCTTTGTTTTTCTCTTCTTCTTTCCAGATAAAATGAAAGATGCTATCATAGCTAAACTAGCTAATCAAGCTGCAGATTACTATGGTGATGCTTACAAACAATGTCAATATAAAGATACTTTGCCCAAGGTTAGTCACTCTCATGGAAATAATCTAGGATTTGCTGTTATTGTGAATAGCTGTTATTGCTTACAGTGTATGTGATGAAATACACTTAAAATGTATTATCAAGAAAAGCTGGCATATTACTACATTTCAGGGAAAGAAATCTGTAACACTGAAGAATTTAGGAGGAAAAGATAGTGGTTTGTTTTTTTAAATAACTAAAATTTTATTACATGAAGTGTGTTTACTTGCAACGCATTTTATTTAAAGGGAACTTGAAATGTTTGTGATAGCGTTTAGGGATACCTTCTTAGTACTTAATGCCTTACTAAATCTGTTTTTTAAACTAACACCTTCTAATGGGGCTTAATTGGCTTCTAGTCTCAATGTTTTAATGTGAAATTTGCTCTCATGTTGACAGCATGAATACAGTGGTACTGTTCCCATACCTGTTAATGAAAAATGTGACTGGAAGTCAGTGTGTGTCCTCTGTCCTTCTGCCTACCTTCTCACCCTCCACCCCAAAAAAATCTTGATACTTGTGAACTACCTCAATTTAGTCTTGATTGTTGATTTGAGTGCTGTTGGTTTTGGAAGAGGCGGAAGGATCTTGTTTTCATACTTTTGGAATATATACTGTATAACAGTTATATAAAATCAGCAGGTTTTCAGTGTATGAAATTATCAATTATGTCCAAAGAATAAGATAGTAGAAAACCTTTCCTAGTGTTACAAAAGCAAAAGCTGGATAAGATTTACTTACTTTTGATATTGTTCAATTATTGAAATTTATATCTAACTAAGTAGGAATTTGTCGTCCATAATGCTTTTTTTGTGAGTGTCCCTGGGAAGCTTCCCTTGTTGCTAATTTGCAGTTATTTTCCGTTAATTATTAGCTTCAAAACTCTAAAATAACTATTTCAGCTTGCAGTGGTCTTTCTTGTTACAAATAAATTGTGAAATACCTTAGATTTAATACAAAGATATAGAAAACTTACTTAAAAAGGTTTTTACCAGTGATAAGTGGAAGTGGCTGATGTCTAGTCCTCTAACTTAGGTTGGAAGGGACCTCAAAGATGATCTGTTTTAACTTTCCTTGGTAGGAACACAGTTTAGACAAGATGACTCAGAACCTTGTCTCAAGCTGAGTCTTTAAAAGTGTCTAGTGTTGGGGAATCCACCACTCCCCTAGAGAAATTATTCCCATGTCCAACTGTTTTTGTAGTGAAAAATTTTATGTCCAATTGGGATCTCCCCAGATCTCCTGCAGGAGTAACTTGTAACCATTCCCCTTGTCTTTCCCATGTGACCCCTTGTAAAAAGGGAGTCTTCGTCTTCTTGGGTAGACACCCTTTAAGTACTAGAACATGGCAATAAATCTACCCCCAAAAAAATTTGTATGCAGTTTTAGACAGATAGTTGCCAAACTATTCGCTAAAGGCACTTGTATTTCCTCTGGGGAAAAAAAATGAAACAGGTAATTTTTATTCCCCTCCCACCCCCCAAAGTTTCTAATGGAGAATAGAATCTTGATAATGATAGGAATTGGATGTGTAAGGTCTACTGTACTAAAGTAAAAGTATGCATTATTATTCTTAAGCAATCAGTTACACAAATGCCTTTGTAGGCCAGTCAGGGACTTAATGTATTTTTTTGAAAAAAAAAGTGTGTTAAAAGTTAAATTGGTACCTTCCTTGGCTGCAACTTGATATGTATGTACATATTTTCTCTTACGCATTTGTGGCATTTTACAGATTGGGCCAATTTCTCACTTAGGTATTATGTTTATGATTTCTTTGTCTTTTGTGTTGTGGACCTTTCTAAGCTATAGATCTTCTCGCTATTCAGTTGCACAGTAAGCTTGTCCATTATTTGGAAGAACATAATAAGGCTTCCTGGTTCCATGAGTTAACACCAGCTCTGAGAGCAGTTACATGTTTAGGAGTATGAAATAGAGGTTGACTTGATGCTTCAGACTCCAGTTGCAAGGCCTCCCAGACAACTTTTTATTCCAAATTTACCCTCTTCTTTTGTTTTGTTCCCCCCCCATCTCTATGCATGCAGCAACTTTGCACAAACATGAAGCAGGTCTTTGTGTACTGTGTTCTTTAAAACATCATTCTGGTTTTCCACTGCTCCTTGATTTAGGAAATAAAACAGTAAGGCCAAATTTGTGATCAAAGACCATGCCTATACTGTGGGCAGCTGCCTATTGCTCTATTCATGTCTTGGTTGGTACTCCTGCAAAGATAAGTGCACTTATATCAAAGTCTAAAAATTACTTTTAAATTTCTTGTATGTCAGTAGTTATTGGTCCTGTTTATTTGTTCTTTGCTTTCATAATTTCACAGTTGCTTTCTTGATAGACCTGCTATTTTAAGTGTAATTGCTTTGTTAAAAAAGTCCCAACAAAACAAAAAACAAAAGGCCTATCTTCTCCCCCTTCCCCTTCTTTTATGGACATCTTGTCTTGGCTTTGTCTTGGGGACATTTGGGGGTATTCTTGCAACTGTCCTTGCTAATATATGCATGCATTTCTAATCTTCAGAGTAAATGTCATGACTTCATGGCTTGAATTTAAATTGTAGTTCATCTTAAATAATGAGCACTAAGAATATTGCAATGACAGATGTAAAAAAAAGACTGGATTCAATCCATGCAAAGTCATGGGGGCTCTGACATTTACCTCTAATGTTTTAACCTATCTAAACCATTAATTGGGTGATTCTAATTTCCTTTTCTTCTTCCTTTTTCTTCCTGCATCCCATGTTGTCTGTGGTGGTTAATGTGGTTGGACTTTCCCCTGGTCAGTATTTTTATTTCCAGGAGGTGTTTCCTGTTCTGGCTGCAAAGCACTGCATCATGCAGGCCAATGCAGAATACCATCAATCTATCCTGGCAAAACAGCAGAAGAAATTTGGTGAAGAAATCGGGAGGTTACAGGTGGGAAACTTTTTTCTTCTCTAAAAAATATGGAAACACTTTAAATCCTAAAAAGCTAGCTCATAATTCTACAGTTCCAATAACTAATAATTAAATTTATGAAAAATGCAGAGCACAGTTGTCACATGAAGTGAATTATTAGCAGCTGCAAAGATGAGAGATACCTCTGTAGCTTTTATAAAAATGTATTTTCATGAATTTTGGGCAGTTTGTTACTTCTTGACATATTAAGTCTGTATCTTTATGTTTGCATAGGTGTCTTATCTCAGTATAGCTAATGTAACAGATCAGTTAATAAATTTTCCTAAGTAATGTTATTAAGAAATCCCCAAAACATTACAATTCTGCCTGGTCTATGCCTAACTCCTTTTCTACAATCCTGATTTAAATAAATCATTTTTATAAACATAAAGAGATTCTAAATTTTTATACCTTTTTTCCTCTGTATCTGGTTTCTAGAGGGACTCCGATATAGATGTTGTAGTAAGTAAGGTCTTCTCATGTTAAGGACAGTAGGAAAAAAAAAGGCTAAAAAGAACTACTTTTTTCAAATCTCCTGGTCCTCGGGGAAAAGCAAAAAAGGATGAAGTGTGACTTTGACTTTGTAGGATCTGTGTTCAGTATTTATTGATATGCAAGAGTTGAGAGACTTACATAAGACTATCATGCTGACATTTTGACAGTGATCATTATGCATTTATTGACTTTGTGCAGGATGGAGCTTGAAGCTTTTTAGCTTGCTTGCATGACAGTGAAGTGCCCATATGAACTTCCAATAGAAGTAATTCTATTATGACTACATTACTAGGCGATAGATGAAGGTGTATCTGTTGTTACTCTGGAGTTTCAAATCTGCCTAGCAGGCCTCCTTTCTAGGACTCTACTGTAGTACAACGTTAATATCTTTTTTCTAGTGCTTACCCTTGACAGATCAGCAATATCAAATGTATTATCATTGTTGAGTTGTGTAGCAAATTAGCTTGCGTCTATGATTTTTCTTCATGTGTTAGAGGAAGTATCTCTTCATACTGAGTAGCTAAAGTTTTGGTGGATTGTTTTATTGTGGGTTTTTTCTTTTTCTTTTAGTGAAGTCTGAGGGGAAATACTCCATTATTACTTATTTTAGTAGAACATGAACAGCATGTTGTCAGATATTAAAATCCTGTGTTATTAAATACACTTAATAAGATTAAATGTAAATCCTATTCTCCATCATTACTAAGACTGCCTCCATAATTACTGTAAATTAGAGATTATTAGAATGCCTTTTGATAAGTATTTGAAAAATGCATTTGTTACAAAGCAGTAATCTGTTTTTATTCCCCTTTTTCAAAGCTAGAACAAAGGTAGATTAAGTTGGGGGTGAGATTAATGTAAATTGTTCCAAATTAAAGTATATAGGCATACTTTTGTTTCTTCTCTGTTTCTGCTTCTGGCAAATGGTAGTTAGACTGTAGTATTGTAATCAAACCAAAACTACTGATGTGTGATTTATGGTACAATGGAAAGTGGCAAAAAATGTCAGCAAATTTCAAATACACTTTACTTCTAAGGTAGCTCAGGTTCCACTTAATCCCAAGAAGTTTGAGTTGTTGAATTGTTGTGAGTTTATGTAAACCTCAGCTGACACTGCTGCTTTAGTATTTTGTTTTTACACATTCACAACACAAAGCTCATCAGGATTGAACAAGTACAATCAAAGGACAATGTTATGTCCTGCAATAAAATTGGGTGTAGAAAAAACAGTTACCTCAGAGTTCCACCTAGGCTGAACAGACAGAAGTGAAGAGGCAGCAGAACCTTGTGTTCTGTTTTAATTTTCAGTAGGATTCTAGCATAATTTCTGTCACTTCTGAGCTCAAGGTTAGGTAGGTGTTAGTGGCAGATGTGGAAAGCAGGACTATGTCCTATTCCTTCATGAGTGTGAGCAAGGTTTGCGAAACAATTTGCAGTAGCTGCAAAACCAAGCTGTGAGCTTCTTGAAACAACATGACTCTGATAACGGTGGCATTTTTCCTTTTTTTTTCTTTTTTGTGAATGGAGTTTTGGGAGTCATAGTGAGGCTGTTGTGAGATATTAACCTAGTTACTGGTTGGTGTGTTTTTTTGTTTTGTTTTGCTTTGGTTTTTTCTCCCCCCCGAAATTATTTTAATTAGTAGAATCTCCTTTTTCCTTTTTGTTAAATGAGTGGAGAATATTTTCTTTGGGAAATAACAGCATCGATCATATGCATTGGCAGTAGTTACTTGGCTAACTGCTCATCTATTTTCCTAAGTACATATGAAAGGGAGAAAGAAATATTAGTATTAACTTTATTTTTTATTTAGTTTTTGTAGCATGTAGTTTAATATAAGTGTATTTTAATTTATTTTAGCATGCAGCAGACTTGGTGAAAACAGTGGCATCTCGTTATGATGAGTACATAAATGTTAAAGATCTGGTTGACAAAATCAACCGTGCACTCACAGCTGCCAAAAAAGACAACGACTTCATCTACCATGACCGGGTTCCTGACCTGAAAGATTTGGAGTCCATTGGAAAAGCTAGTCTTGTGAAGGCAACTCCAGTTGTTGTTCCCCTCAGTCAGAAATTCACTGGTAAGTGAAGTGTGTGGAGTTCACAGGGTAATTGTTACTGTGTGAGACACGTGGCCACCAAAGTTCATTTGTATCATGAAAAAGTAAGCATTTATTTTTCAATTGTATTACGTGTACAGTAGTAGTGTGTTTGTTTTAAAGTGCCATTTGTCTTTTACAGTTTGTTGTTCTACTACTTGATTTAAAAGTACTGGAAGAATAAACCACAGGTTGAAAATCATTATCTGCAGTGTTCCATTCTCTTAAAGATTTTCTCAGATGATCTCAGCAACTGTATTTTCTGTATTAAACCAACCTTTGTATTTTCAGAAGGAACACAGTAAAGAACATAAAAGTATCAAATTGTACAATCCTAACATACCTAGTTGATGGCCTTCCATAAAGCTGAAAAAAATTTTTGGTTGTACAGGGGAGTTCTGGAAAGTGATCCTTCCTCCCTTTCTTGTTTTCTTCCTTTAAAAAAGAAGAATTAGAAGTGAAGCCCTAAGGAAAGCTTGATTTATTGCTACAATTGTTGTCAATATAATGCCTTTAAATTCTTTCTGAATCAATTTCAGTCTCAAAAACTGAAATTTAATCTAAAAACCTGTAGAAATAGATTTTTTTTTTTTAGGCATCTTGAAGAGTAGGGGAGATTTAGATCCATTTCTGTAGTACAATCTGTATGAAGGAGCTGTGAAGCTGTTTGTGTCCTTTTAACTTCACAGTGCATCTTGGGTAATTTATACTACTTTGATTGCAGACCTGTTTGAGAAGATGGTTCCATTGCAAGTTCAGCAGTCTGTGAGTGTTTATAACCAGAGAAAGGCCGACTTAGTAAACCGGTCAATAGCCCAGATGAGAGAAGCCACAAATCTGGCAAATGGGTAAGTATAGCTTCTTGTTAAATTTGTCAAGAGGAGTTGTGGGACAGCCTGTAAACACTGATTGCTTTGCAACCTGCAGACATTCAGCTTACAGCAGTGTTTTGTTTTTTTTTTTTATTAGTGTAAAGTAGGCTGGCAAACTTAAGCCATAGCAGAGATACATAGAGCTACTTCTCTGCAGATGCTAAAACTGAAAGCATATTAAGAACAAATAATATTTTATTTTCTTTAATCTTAGCTTTTAGGAGTCTGAGAATTGCTCAGAAAAAGTTCCAGTTCTGTTAATCTAGAAGAATTTTCATATTCAATGGTCAGGTTGATTGTACCAGTGACTCAATACATTATATTTAAATTTTGTTCTTTAAAAGAAATAATAATAATAAAAGAATATATCGTGATGAAAGTTAGGAATGTAACTCCAAGCAGTTGGTTCTTTATCTGGCAGACAGTTACTGCTGAAAATGTTTGCCATATTTTGTAAGTGCTAAAAGGTTAAGATTGGTTTAGTTTTTTGAGACCTTTGAAACTTCTTTTTGGTGAGGTACACAGTAGGAATGAGTTTAGACTTGTCACGTTAAAATTTCTGTCCAGGAGCTGGTTATACTCTGTTTCTATTGTAATTGACTGTGTGATTGTTTGTTTGGACAGCAATGTTGTTTGTAGGATAAAAGCATCTAATACTACAAACAAGTTGCTGTTTAACCTGTTGACTTTTCCAGTGTGTTGGCTTCCCTCAATCTTCCTGCTGCTATCGAAGATGTTTCTGGTGATACTGTTCCTCAGTCTATTTTGAACAAGTCTAAGTCTGTGATTGAACAGGGGGGAATTCAGACTGTTGATCAGCTGATCAAAGATCTGCCTGAACTGCTACAAAGGAACAAAGAAATTTTAGATGAAGTAAGCTCAGCAACTGCTAATATGAAAACATTCTTAAACTACCACCATGGAACTTTTTCTCTTGAAATGGCAATGGAAAATGTGCATTATCCAAAATGCTCAGAGCTTTAATAGCACTTAAAAATTTATGCCTTTTAAGTGTTTAGTCCATACAGAAACTGGTGCCACATGAGGATATTCCCTTACAAGTATTTTGGTTTTAAAATTGGTGGTGGGGGAAGCTTTCTAAAGAAATTCGGGTGATCTGTGCCTTTCATGCCTGTCTTTTATTTGCCAGTGTAAGTTTAGAAAAGATGTATAAGCATTCTCTGTGTTTTCTACACAAGCTGGGTATTTTGTGGCTATTTCGTGTTTAGAATGGCTTATAATGCATGTAATGTGTTACTGTTGTAGTCACTGAGATTATTAGATGAAGAAGAAACTACAGACAATGACCTGAGAGCAAAATTCAAAGAACGCTGGCAGAGAACACCTTCCAATGAACTCTATAAGACCTTAAGGGCAGGTAAGGTCTTATGTTTCGTGCTTTGGATTCTGGGGATGCTTTAATAATGTCCATCCTCATTGTGTAAAATAAAGTAGTTTTCAGTGCTCTGTTACTGTCTTGAAAGATACAAATTTCAGTTTAGGAGAGTTGATGCCAAAATATCCTTATTACAATCTGCACCATTGTTTGGAGTTGAGACATTATGTGGTAGCAAAGAATTGGATGCTGCTTTTGCACCCCTGGAGTGCACGTGCATGGTAAACTTTCATAAAGCTTATGTAGTGAAAAGTGGCTGCCCTCCAAAGAATCTGGTTGCAATTACCTCTGAAATACTTCAGTGTGTTTTTCTTTGTATATTAACATCTTTTTTATAATTTCCTATTGAGGTGTTACTCTCTCTTTGGTGTTTTGTTTGTTTTTTTCTCAAGCAGTTAGTCAAACTACTTAAGGCCATAACTAGAGCATATTTTCTGTGCACTTAATATGTGTTGTTTGGAAGCTGACAGGGGACTGATACTTTTGCCTTAGTTTGGCAAAGTTACAGGGGTTTAAATATTGGAAGAAGCTCAAACCAGTGTTCATTCATACACTTGTATGCTTGTCTGGAGAATTAATATAGGTGCCTAGTTCATGCACTATTTAAAGCAGAACTTAGGAAGCTTAAGTTTCATTTATAAGTCTTAATAACTTCATAATATTTAGGCTTATAAAAATGTAGGAAGTCTTGCTCTGAGAAGCATGAAATCTGCTCTGGTGCAAGATTTAGATAAAACAAGCTTTGATTCTATATAAACACCCATTTTTTCTTCCCACCACCAGAGGGAGCCAATTACCATAATATTTTGAATAAAGCTGTGCAAGCGGATGGCCAAGTTAAGGAGCGTTACCAGTCTCACCGGGACACGATTGCCCTTCTGTGCAAGCCAGAGGCAGAGCTGAACGCGGCCATTCCTTCTGCCAACCCAGCAAAAACATTACAAGGAAGTGAGGTAACACACTGTAGCTTGTCTCTTTATTTTGAATGGAAGTGCTATTCATTTAACAAAGTAAAATTACATTAATTGGTGTGGAAGCTAATCCTTATCTGCCCTTTTTTTTCTGTCACAATGCAGCAGGTAACTGACATTTGGAGAAGAAGTTGTCTTTTTGTGTAAAATCTGCTTGAGTATAGTTTGTTACACTTAGTTTGAACAAGTTCAGTTGCTACGGCCAGCAAGACTGGTTCACTGTTATAAAAGGAGCAATCCTGGATGAATATTTCTGTTATGTAGGGTGGTGGGGTGTAGTGCTGAGGTTCCTGGGGCAAATAAACAATGTAAAAGACGTGGCCTAGTGTTTTAAAGTTTTTGGCAATTACACCAACTTGCTCTCCAAGAAACTAATGGCTTATCTACAGCAATATGATTAATTTTCTCATAGCGTTGATATCAAGTAAGTCAGTTTGACTTACTTTAAAAAAAATCTTATTAGAATCTGTTTGATCAGTTAAAAAAATAGATTTAAAAATGTTTGTAAGAATTCAGTGTTTTTAGAGGAAGTTAATCTTCAGAGAAGAATATATCATGAGAAATGCTTGAAGATCTTTGTTTTTTTGCATTTTGCCCTGGTTTGTCATTTTAAACACAAATTTATAAACAAATGTTTATGCAGTAGTGTTGCCAGCATTGGGGAGGAGTGCAAGATGGAAACAAACAATAGAGTGTACTTCTGCAATAAATTCCCTAAACATGCTAACTTCTGACAACTTTTATTGCCTAGGTTGTTAATGTCTTAAGAACTTTGCTGGCCAATCTGGATGAGGTTAAGAAGGAGAGGGAACAGCTGGAAAATGACCTGAAATCTGTAAATTTTGACATGACAAGCAAATTCCTGACTGCACTTGCGCAGGATGGTGCTATA
Source organism: Apus apus (assembly GCF_020740795.1). NCBI lineage: Eukaryota > Metazoa > Chordata > Aves > Apodiformes > Apodidae > Apus > Apus apus. The sequence continues at coordinate 47,715,560 of NC_067283.1, forward strand.
AATGAGGAGGCTATCTCTGTGACTGAATTGGACAGAATTTATGGAAGTTACACACAGAAAGTGCAAGAGTCCTTAAAAAAGCAGGAAGAACTTCTCAAAAATGTTCAGGTACAACACATTGTATGTCTTCCTCTTGAACTAAGGAGCAACAATTCTTCTACCTCTTCAGTGCTTTAGAAATCTCACTTGGCTTTCTACTGTTTTGCTTGTTACTCTGTCCTAGGCCAGTTGATAATCCTTTACTCCTCTTATCACTGAAGAAATACAGGGATGATCTTGCTTACTGGAAAGAAATGTGAATTTTTAGCAGACTGTCCCAGAGCTCTAGTGTAAATTCTCTTGGCCCAATTCTGCATGTAGCTTTGCTCTTTCAAGAAGCCTAACTGGTGCATTAAGAAGTTTTTGGTTTTGTTGTTTTCCCCTTATCCCATCTTAATGCTTCTTTCTGGGATAACAGGAAACCTGTCATTACTGTCTACTAAAAGACATTATAAGTCTCTGAAATATGTTTTTGTTTATTCAAAATTGCTATTTACAATGTGCTTGACTCCCAGCATGTGCAAAGCTCATCAAAGTAAAAATTAATGAGAATTTCTCAGAGTCGATTTATAAAATCAGTCTTAATTTGTCTGTAGCTCTAGACACAGGTACCTGAAACATCTGGTCAAATCTTGATGGATGTTACTTTGATGTTTGAATGTCCTGGAGTTCAAGTTTGGTTGCTTCTGGCAGCTGAAGTAGTCTTTTTAAGTTTGCTTGTTTGTTTATTTTCCCAAAAGATATGAGATGTAGGTGATCCTTCTGTAAGTTATTTTCTTCCATGTCCTTTTAATAGCTTGCTGTTATCAGCCAAACTTAAGGTAGCACTTCTTTAAAACATACTAACTTTCAGTATGATTTTATGAATATCAATGGGGGGTAGTACAGGAGAGAGCCTAATTAGTATAGCATGTGAAAGAGAGTCTGCAGTATGAAGTAGAGAATTAGCTGAAGGCAGCCCACAACAGAACAGATAATTAGCTGCTACCTGCTGCCAGTGAGTTAATTTATGTATAGTTCTGAAATAGCCAGACAGCAGGTGTCGAGAAGTACAGTGTGTGGATGGAAGGTGAAGAAAGGTAGGTATTGGGAAAAGGGAGTAGAAACAATGAGTGAGAGGTAAAAAGCCAAAGGTACCGAATCTTATATGGGACTAGCTTGCATTATTTTCACTGCTTGTTTTTTTTCCCTTCTTCTAAGAATGCACACCAGGATTTTTCAAAGATGAAACAATCAAACAATGAATCTAACTTAAGAGAAGAAGTTTTGAAGAACTTAGCGGTAGCAAATGACAACTTTGTGGAACTTGTAGCCAATTTAAAAGAAGGTACAAAGGTATGGTAATGTTTAAGGGATCGGAAGAACTTTTTTATTTACAAAATAAGACAACAATCAAAAACTCATAATAAACTTTGCAGACATGATAGATGAGAGGTACATTTTTGAGGATTTTACTACTGAAGTGAGGACAGTGAGTTGCTTGAATGTTGATTGTTTTGAGAGCTGTGAAAGGCTTGTTTGTTCCTATCTAAAAAGTAAGCTTTTTGATGAAGTGGTTTATATTAAAATAGGGAAAAAGTGTTAATTACAGCTGAACTGATGCTGAAGTACCCAGATGAGCCATTTTATCTCAGGAATTCTTTCATCTGTTCTCCCATGGTATTTAATCACCTTATCAAATTTGTGTTTTATATACTCCTAATGCATACATGAAGAGAGATGAAGAGAGATGAAGAGAGCTTTATTTAGCTTGCCTTTTTTGATCTGGGCTTCTGAAAGGTGTCTTATTGCTTTTGTATTAAGTACTGTTTGCTGGTTTATTGATAGCTCACTAGAGGAAAACAAAATAAAACTCTGAAATGCTATACAAATTAAATGCTTGAAGCTGACTGAAGTCAGTAAGATTAAGAAAGGAAAAAAATTACCCTTTAAAAATAAATATTTACTTACCATAAGTGATCTAGTTTTGTTATGGTTGTAATAAGTTTTCTAGTTGTCTTAAACTATTTTTGTATCTGTGCACACACACACATATATAAAAACTACAACAAAATTGTATGATATTGCAGGGATGGACAAGAGCTGACTAATATTTGTTTTTGAACACAAAGTAAAATGCACTAGGGAACTTCAAAGGAATGGCAGGTTCTGGGCACTGTAATAATACAGTGCCTATAACTGGATCAGTATGTAGAAATATGCTAGCATGGAGTCTGAAAGTATTGAGCATGATGTTTTTTTTTCTTCACCAGTTTTACAATGAGTTGACAGAAATCCTGCTGAAATTCCAAAATAAATGCAGTGATATTGTCTTTGCCCGCAAGACTGAAAGAGATGAACTGCTCAAGTAAGATTTCAGTTTTTTGTTTAAGCTTTGCTGAAACAATTAAGTATTTATCAGAAACTAATTTCCAGGGACATGTGTATTATGATACTTGATGAAATGAGAAAGGAAGAATAGGAGTGTTAAGACTATCCCCTCTTCTTTTCCATAATGCTAACCTCACTCTGCCTTCCTCTAATAAACTAGGAAAGGTGATAGGACAAAGAAATGGGAAAAATCTACTTTGAAGTCTGCTGTGTTGTGCCTGTATGCAGTTCAGCAAGAACCAATTTCATCTTACCATGATTTCACTCTCAGTTCTTTTTGGCATATGCCTGTTAATAATTTTATTTTATTCTTTCCTGTGAGGAACTTCTCATTTCTGCACCTTTCTCCTGTTGTCATTTTGGTTTGAGAAATTAGAGAGATGCTTCGTATATAATACTTTTCAGTGTGCCCAGTGTTATGGGGGAAAATGCTGGTATTCTACCTCTGCTCCCTAGCCTGATCTAGTGTGATATTTTATCTATGTTGAGATATCTGGGCTGCCTACACTGAATGGGGAGAGAAGTAGATTTAATCCCTCTTGTGACAGGAAGTTTTTGATGTTGCCATTGTCCTGCACATGTGATCAGGCTAATACAGTATGCTGCAGCCATGAGTTTTAAGTTCTTGAGGAAGGAGTAACTGAAGAGGCTTGCCTTTCGATTGGTATTTTTTAGCAAAGCATGTAGCTTTTTTAAAAAAGGGCTAGTTGTAACTAAAGTTTTGGTTGGTTAAACTGCGGTGGCTCTGTGCACATACCACGTTGTGAATGGGATGCTCCGCCCTCAGGTTTTACCTTTCCTAACTTCATCCGTTTGTGGAATTTGTTCTTTTTCATTGGGTATTGTGCTTGTAAAATAATTAGTAGTGAGTATGCAGCCCCTTCCACTTCTCTTCCACTTGATACATTCATGCAATTTGGAAGCTGTAGGCTGTCTTACCAAGGCTTAGGTCTGAATATATAGGATCTCTAATACGTTAAGGTTCAGTGTTAAATCTGTAGGTTTAGTGTTGGTATAAAATTCAGTTGAATCATGCCATGCTATCTTTTACTGCCTCATGTGTTAACTGTTCACTGACATGAAGCCCTATCAAGGTTAGGGTCGGATTTGGGATATTTGTACTACATGTCTACAAAATGTTTTTCTCATTCAACCCACAGTTTGAGTGAATAAAATGTCTTTTGCCACTGTCCCCCCCAACCCCCATATTGACTGTGGGCTGTATCTTCACTTAGTGAAAAGAAATATGTATAGGTGGTCCCTCATTTAGAGCTAGAAATAGATTTTTATTTTCCCCACATGGTGATTTAGTTTTAGTAGTGTTTTAAGCTTCACATTTAGTATGTTTGGTCACTTGATGGTCAAAATACATATTACTGTGAATAGTACCAGTGTTATGTAAGCCTTTGCAGCATGATTTTAAGAAGACAGTTGTTTCTTCCACCCCTTTTGTTTTTGTTAGTTTCAGTAAAATGTAGTGTTGAGCAGTTAATTTACTACCTGCAACAAATAGTTTGAGAGATACATATGCATATGTAACAGAGCATCAGGACATTATTTCCTGCTTTTTTCCCATTATTCTTTTGTACTGCAGGGGTAACTGTAAGCAGAGTTTTCTTGGAGATTTTAGTTCAGTACCAAGTTTCTACAAAAGTTGGCAGGTTTGTTCTCCTTCTTTGGAGCTCACCTTTACATGCCATATAGTAGGAGCCTAACTAACTGAGTATCTTTGTCCATCTCCCCTGTCTTTTGTTTCAGAATGCCAGATACCAAGTTCTGGCTGTTACTTATTGCTCACCTATCATTTTTATGCAAAATTGTATGAAATTTTAAATGCTTCCTGCAGTCTCTCTGAGGAATCTGCCCAATTTCAAATATTGAATCCTTGCATGGAGAAATGCACTACATTCCTCTGAAAATGGGACTTAGAACTGCTTCTTTGGAGTTTTCATGACAAGCTGACTGTAAAATTATGCTGTTTAATGGCACCTTGTAATACAACATGACACCAAAGCTTCCTTGTATCTTACCAAATACCTTACCAAGAGTAATTCCAACAGTAAAAGTAACCAAATAGAGACTTGAAAGCTCATGTTTGGAGGCATTCAGATTTTTACCAGGGATTTTTTTCATGTTGTTTACCCAGACATAAATGATATTGCAGACCCTTTTTTCTTTTTTCTTTTTTTTTTTTTTTTGGTAAACAGTTCTGTTAGATGTATGGTATTTCCATGCAATATTATTTAATTTCAGGCAGTTTGTAAGCACTCTGACATTACTCTCCTTGTGCATTTGAACATCTGTGTATCTGACAAAATTACTGAAATGTATTTTTATCCTTTTCCATAGCCTTGAGGTTTCCTTAGGTTCTCAGTAAAGCTTTCAAGTTGCTAAATGTTCTGACTACTCTAAAATTTCTAAACCCAAAACTTTTGGCTAATTCAGTGATCGATTCCCAGTATTGAGTTGGAAGTTCAAGACAGTATTAGAAAAGAAATGCAACAGTTATTCAGAGGACTGGCTGGAGTATTGTTTCTGTGGAAGTGATTTGGACTCCAAATTTAGTTTGAGCTAGCTCAGTGATCATGTTTGAAATAATAGATTTAGTCTGTTGCATCTTTTTAGCTTGGCTTGCAGAAGTATCAAACAAATAATTCTTAAGCTAAGCTGTATGTTTACTTGTTTTTAATAGAGATTTGCAGCAAAGCATTGCTAGGGAACCCAGTGCTCCTTCTATTCCTTTGCCTACATACCAGACCACATCAGCTGGAGGAACCAAGCCTGCTGCATCGTCAACTCCTACTCCAGCACCCAGAACCATGGTGGTAAATATATGCTATGGAATTAGTGGGTTGAACATAGAAGGCTCATTCTATGGAACTGCAAACTGTTCTGCATTGTGTGTATATCACTCCTTAGGGCATGGATGTATTTGGAAATGTGTTGAAGTGAGATAAAGGACAAAGTCTAAAGTTTTTGCAGAGAGATACAGTCTGTACTATTGGTGTTCATAACGAATAGATTTGAAATGGAAAGTTTATTGCTTTTTTTAGATACTTTGCAGAGTAAATATAGAATGTCTGTGTAAAGTGAAAATAAAAAGTCACATAGCCATGACTTTTGATTCCAAAACACTCAGAAGGAAGCTCCAGCTTAATTAACTTTCTCTCATTAGGGGACTAAACCACAGCCACCAGCACGGCCACCACCACCAGTGATTTCTGCAGCAAGCAGTTCCTCTTCAGCAACAGCACCATCTGGAACACCTGCAGCTGCTGCTCCTCCTGCTGCAGCTCCTGTTGTTGCTCCTGCTCCTATTCCAGGAGCCAGTGCACCTGCAGCAAACACTGCACCTTCACAGGCACAGGGACCTCCTTACCCGACTTATCCAGGTTACCCAGGGTAGGCAATTCTTTGTTATTCCATTATCTAAAAACACTTGTTTGTTGCATGTGACGTTTTAAAACCAGTTAGTGCTATAATTGAGGTCATGTTTAGTGTTTGAGGCAAACTTGTGTTTTGTGGTTTGTTTTTTTTTTAATTTTAATAATGTAATTCTTTTTTAAATAACTTGCTGGTACCTTTTATGGGAGTGTTCATGTTAGGTTTTTGTAGTTCGGCTTTTTTAAAGGAGAAGTAGGATAGGAATGCAGTTCCTTAACTGTGGTTTATGGACTATTGCCAGCCTTTGCATAATCGGTTGGTGCTGTTTATCTCCAGAGTGTTGGCATATCTCATTTTTCGAATCTTGGTCTCTTGCTAAAGATGATGAAAAATACAGAAAAATATCCAGTTGAGTAGTGTGCTTTGTTCTGATGCTTTTTTCCATCTTTCTGGAGTGATTGTGAGGAATTGAAGGCAGATGCTCTCTCCTTCAGTAGCAGGCTCAGCAAATGTTAAAATATGTACAATGATATTAAGCATAGGAGAACCAATTTAGATCAGTGCTAGTTCCAGCAAGTTGCCTTTACTCCACCTTCTGTCTGCATTTCTGTTCCATGCATTATCATTTTTTGTCGTGTTTGATTCTTGAAAGTTACCACTCTTCCTGCTGCACAAAAAGGAAAATGAAAGCGTTTGAAGTGATTGCGTATCTTTTTGTATCTATTAATAAGTTGTTATTTGCAAATTAACATAATCAGTGTTCTACAACTAAAGTATGCTTTTTGTCCCCCCCTCTCACATAGGTATTGCCAGATGCCAATGCCGATGGGCTATAATCCATACTTGTATGGTCAGTATAATCTGCCATATGCGCCCTCACCTGTGTATCAAAACCCTGGACAAGCACCATATCCAACACCTCAACAACCTGGATACCCTTTTCCTCAACAGCCTTATTACCCTCAGCCATAATGTACCTGCAAAGAAGTTTTGCTTGTTAAAATTTGGGAAAAATTGGCAATAAGCATACTAAAACTTTTAGCTTCAGTTAATGTACCATACTGGACTCTTTGCGGTCTATAACTTCTGTTTATTGTTAACTGCTCCAAAATGTCTAGATCAGTTTTTGATGACATTAAACACTTTGAAAGATCTGATGCAGTGGTTTAGACTGTAGACTAATGCTGGAGTTAGAGCCTAATTCAGTGGTCTGAAACTGTACACTACATCTTGGCTAGACAAAAATGTTTCTTTGCAAAGATCCTTTAAGTAATAAATGGGTTCAGATGAGAAAAATGAAGCAGTGCGTGCACTGGGTCTGGTACATTCTATGGAACCGTATAGCATTTCCTTCTATACTCTTGGTTTGTATTTTTTTGAGTTTAGTTGAAATATCCTATTTTGTCTAATAATCAAGGCCTTGTAAATCATCAATAAAATAATAAATTACTTAAGAATGGTTTAAACACTTGGCATTCTTATTGCCGTAAAAATGTGGTTTGTGTGTCTGTAGATTCTTTCGTGTGTCCCTTGTCTTGCATAACGTAAAGATAACTTATCAAGTGTTTAGCCTTACAACTCAATTTCCACCTCTTTTCCTTGATTCTGTATTTCTGTAACAGAATCTGTAATTAATCATTTAAGTGTTGGTAGATTAAGTCTTATAGGTAGAATTTTCCTGTAACTTTGAAGTTTATTGAACTAAAATCTGTTAATCGCTGTTTTAAAAGAATAGTTGCTCTTATCTCCAGAATACTGCTTAAAACAAGGGCAATTGGGGTCCCTCTTACAGGACCCTGTAACCCGTGGGTTGATCTAATCCATGTTTTCCAAAGAAATGTTGATCAGAAATGTGTTATGGCTTAAAATAGGGCAGTTATTGATTGTTGGAGCTTTTCAGATTCTGATTTTAAATTATTTATTTTTTCCCTTGAGAAAAACCGATGTATTCCCTCAGGGAGCTTGTTATCAGTGGAGAAACTTTTTTTGTTCTGGTGGGAGAAAAAAAATTGTCTTGTTAATTAAAGCACATTGAATGTTTACTTTTGGATCCATCTTCTCAAGGGATTAATAACCTTGCACTACATTTTGCATCACATAGTGAAGAATATGTTTGTGCTTAATGGCTTCTACCAAATATTTGCTAATGATCTTTGTCTTTTTTTATTTTAAGCGTACTTGTCTTGTGAGGGACTCTCCATTCCTTTACCCCTTGACATGAGTTACTTGGTCCTGTGGGACAGTTAATTGCCTGAGCGCACGATGTTCTGTCCTTACAGAGTAGCTATCACAATACCTACGTTAAATGTTGCTGCTTTGTTTTTCTATTTAAGTGCCTGATGAAAATACTGAGGTATATTTTACTGTAGGGGTTTAGGGAGTGCCAGTTACTGTAGCATCTGGGTAGAAACCTCACTAGATCTTGAATACTCTTCCTCATGAAGAAGGCAGCAGACATAATCCATTTGACAAGCTCCTTTCTTTCTGTCTCAAGTTCTTGCTATGCGATCGCTCCGTTACTTTGTGAAGACTCCTTGTCTTTCATTCTCCCTTATCCCCAGAGAAAATGCAGATCAAAAGGTAAAAGTAAGCGTCCCTTGTAGAGCATGAGTATCTATTTATAAGCAAATCTATCAATCCTGGAGAAACTCAGTGATGTGGGGGAACAGGATGAAGTAAGGGGGAATACAGCACTGTAGGTACAACCTTGCACAAGGATAGGTGCTTTGGATTTATTTACAAACATTGCTGGTTGTCACAGGAACTGCTCCCAGTATTTTTCCCCACATGAGAAGACATACAAGGCAAGTGAGGACAGATTACTAGGAAGATTACTAGAACCAACAATCAGAACCTTGATTTTACTCTAACTGGAAAAACAGGAGTTTTCCACTAATTTCACTGTGTCAATGTGAGCAAGTGCAAGTCTAATGCAACCTTTTAAGTTATCAATTTCTAGTATACTATGGCTGGTAGGTTTTCCAGTTCATACATTAGATGTGTTCAAGCTGTTGTGTAAGTAACTTTGTTTCTAGTGCCTCTATTTACAAAACTTATTTTACTGCTGTATAAAAATGTGACTTGTTAAACATAAAGGTTCCTAGAACTGAAATTTCCTTTTAAAAATTCCATAGATCTGGAATCACTGTTAAAGTATTTTTTTTCCACTTGCGTTACTGCTTGCTTTAGTCTGCTATTATTTGAATATGTATAGAAATCCATGCATTAAGTTCAGAGTTCACATGCTGTTTTTTCTCCTTTTTATTTTTTATTTTTCTATAGACAACAGAAAAATCCAGAGACATGTATGTATCTGCTTTTAAGCATGCAGCTGTCATGACTTTGGTTGAAATGTTATCTTGTTCTTCTATAGTTTATTAAAAAAAAATCAGTTAGAAAACCTGACTTCATGGCTTTTCTCTTGAGTCCTTTGGCTTCAGACAAATGTTATTTTGGGGATGATGGAAAGAAATGTTGTGCCCCCAAGAAAGTTTCTGCTGTGGTGAAGCTCGTGGTGTCAGCCTGTGTCTATGCAGGTGCTTCACGGTGCAGCTGCTGCTCTGTAATTATAGCTGTGTTTATATCTCTGGTAGTTGTGTTTATTTCCAAAGCTTGATGGAGTGTATTTCCCTTTGGTTATATGAGGAGGAAATGGTAAGCTCCTTCTGCCTTCAGAAACTTCAAAGTTTTTTTTCATGAACTTGTAGCAATTGCTGTGTGGACACCAAAGTTTACAGTAACGTCCTTTTGGAGACTTTGAAGTCAAGCATTTATTTTGACTTACATAAAAGTTTTCAATGCAATTAATAAGCAAAACAAGTCTTATAGAGGAAATTAATTATGGATCATCAGTGAAATACCAATGATTGCTAGGGCTAGTAGGTCTTTCCTGTTTGGTTTTTTTTTTTCCTTTCTAATGTGATTTCAGCCCATATGAAAAAGTCTCTTTTTCCTGATCACTTGGCGTTACCAGCTATTGATGGTTCTTTCACTGTCATCCCTAATAGGATGCAGGGTTAGCTTGAGTAATTTTAGGTCTGATCTGTGGGATCTAGTCTGAATGACACTGGAAGTAGACCTTTGCTATTTCAAAGTACGTTGTGGCAGTATTTGGACGTTGACTTTACTCATCATAGAATCAAAGAATGGTTAAGGTTGGAAGAGACCTTAAAGATCATCAGGTTCCGACCTCCCTGCTGTGAGCAGGGGTGCCTCCTACAAAACCAGGTGCACAAAACCTCATCCAACCTGGTCTTAACTCCAGGGAGGCGGCATCCACAACCTACCTTAGCAACCTATTCAACCGTCTGAAACTTACCTGTTGCCAGGTGATGGACAATTACATGAAAATGGTTTGAAAAGCTTTTTTTGTTCATTGTGTGTGTTAGCTGAGCAATGTACTTGTTGGTAACTAAAATGTGGTCAGCTTTAAGTGACTGGCATCTCAGAACCTGTTTTCTGGAATTTATCCTGACAGAACACTAAAGTAGACTAAAACCGAGTGATTGTCTGTTAAGCTTTTTTTTGGGTACTGTTGGATGAAGCTACCTAAATTTTCAAGTTCAGTTTATTTTAAACTATTTTGGAAGTTCTAGCTATTACAGTAGAGCAACATTCAAAATTGCATTTCTATTTTTCTTTTGGAAAGGATTTGGGGATTTTTGTTGTTGTCACTTTTGACTAGCATTACCCACCCTCTAGCTCTTTAGATTTATTTTAACTTTTTAAAATTATATTTAAAATAATCAGTGTTTTATTATTTTAAGAAAGTTGACATCCTGTTTGTCAAAATAGGTAATTCTAGATGTCAAGTAGTTAATGCTAGATTTAAAAAAAAATAATTCAACTTTTTTTTTTTTTTCAACTGTTCTAAATATGCTTCCGTGCTCTGACAAATCACCAAAAACTTCATCCTTAGGTTGAGATTTTTCTGGTTTGGACAATTTTGGAACTATAGAACTATAGAAGCATATGATTGCTGTTAATCCTGAATGATGATTTAGTCTTGCATTTGATTCCCCTGATTGAGTGTAATAGTCTGGGATGGCAACAACTGTGTATCAGTTGTGGTAGCTCCACTATTGCCCCCCAGTAAAATTGAGTAATGTTTCTAAGTCCTTGAGAGAAACTGGTCACTGATTTTAGTAACTAGGTTGTAAAGAAAAACTTTCTACCATTAAACATGAAAAGGAAGAGACAATTACTCTTGTGAAATCAGCACCAAGTCTTCATCACGAGTTACTGTCAGTTCTTTCAGCTCTTTCTCCTGAAATCCATCCAGTGATCCTGCATGGCGATGCCTCACTGTGTTCACACTATGAAGCTGAAGCACCCCTGGGCACTGAGGTGCTCTTCTCTGTGCCAAGAAGCTGCTGGAGCAGTGGCTGGTGCCAAGTGGGGTGTGTGGTTGGGCAGGCAGGGCAGTGGAAGGGCTGTTCCCAGCAGGCAGCTTCTGTGCAGCCCACCCCTTGGGAGGCCGAGGTGGTGAACGAGCGTGTGTGGGTACAGGCCCACCAAGCCAGTCAGTCTCAGTCTCTGCTGGTGGGCACGTGTTGGTGCGCATTGACAACTGATAGCACCTGGGTGTCAAAAATGCCTTAGGGACTTGGGTCTGGCTTTCAGCGTCAGCACTAGTAAGATCTGACCCCAAGTAATCTTTGACTGAGAGTAACCTCTGTCCTGTGACCTGAAGTAGCCTTTATCCAGGAGTAAGTTCTGTCCTCTGACTTTGAGGAACCTCTGTCCATCAGCCTCAACTAACATTTGACCTTGAGGAACTGCAAGTAACCTTTGATCTCAAGTAACCTCTGACATTGATTAACCTTGGTCCTTTGACCTTACGTGACCTGTCTATTGATCTCAAGTGAAGTATACCTCAAGTATCTTGTCATTTGATCTTAAGTAACATCTGTCCTGTGACCACAAGTAATGTTAGACCTCAAATAGCTGCTGTCCTGTGTTCTCAGGTAACTTCTAACCTCAAGTAACCTCGATGCTATGACAAAAGCAGGACTCCTCTCACTCTGCCTTACAAAGTAGCCTTTGACCTCAAGTTACTTCTGACCTTTGACCTCTAAGCTCAAGTCACCTTTAACTTCAGGCAGCTGTTGTCCCATGACACAGCCTGGACCACGATCACTCTGGAGATGGACTTCAGAAATTGCTGAGGAGAAGCAGAATTGTGCCACATGGGCAGAAAGAGGGTGGGGCTCCAGCCTCTCCTGCTCCAGAGAAGGAGCACCCTCTGGCTTTGTCACTGGTGGGCGGGTTCCTCTGCCGAGATCAAACCCTGGGTGTCACCTCCACACGTGAGTCACCTTGTCCCAGGTTACTCGTGCTGACTTCCACTGGAGCGGAGCAGAGCAGTGGTGGGCCTAAGGCTGCCCTGTATTTTGGCCAGTGCAGCATTCACAGGTTATTGCATTTAACCTGGGCTTTGCTGCCAGCCTGCCCTCTTTTCCTTGAGTGACAGTGCAAGTGCATGGAACGCACCAGGGAGGACCCCGTGAGCTGCCCCACAACTGCAGAGTTAGCAACAGCACCGTTGCTGTGGAGATGTGCCTACACATCTCCTGTTTCTCTGCTTTGTATTTCCCACTGAGGACTTCTGAGTCTCCTCACCGTCACGCCTTGTCAGACCTCCTAATTTTTGCTGGCTTAAACTAACATTTTCAAAGTTGTGTGTTCATGTAAGGTGGGCTGTCGAGAGCTCATGCCTGGGGCTACCAGCTGTCGAGGTGCTTCTGCGACTCCCCCCCTGAACATGGAGGGCTTTGTGAGTGAACCCGAGGGCTCACACGTGGCCTTTGCCTCTCACAGAGGAACGGCCGCTGTGGGACCGTATTTTAGAGTCTTTTAGAATACCCCTCCTCACCACGCTCCTGAATTGTTGCTGAAACCAATGTTTAAGTTTACGAATCAACCAGTTTATTAAGGGTTAATACAAACTAAGGGGCCAAGGCTCAGGAGAGGTAGGCTAGGTATATATCAGGAAAATAATTCAAAGGTACTAATGGTCTTATGTACACTCGGAGAGGTATGGAATCAATGGAGTAAAAGAGTAGGAGTTGAGCCCAGCAGGAAAGTTAGTGTGTGTGTGTGTGTGTGGTACACCCCCCTTAGGCTCCCCTGGGCAGCGGTTGTGGGGCAGCCCCCTCTGCCCTCCCAGCTCCTCCGGGCAGCGGTGCCAGGGGCTTCTGGTGCTGCAGCAGGGTCTTCCCCCCAGCCAGGCAGAGAGCCCCAGGCCTGCAGAACTTGCCCTCTTTTATAGATCAGAAATCACTGTTCGAGAAAGTACCACTGTTCGAATTAGCCAGTTAGCAGTGGCCAGATACGAGCTCGTGTCAGAGGCAGGCTTTAACCTGTGGTCTGTTTTGCTGCCAGTTATCATAACCCTTGTGCTCTTTTCTTGCTGTGGACTCACCTGGTAGAGCAAGGGGCCTGTTCAGCTAAATCAGCAAAAAGATGCCACTCTTACTTTGCTGTCTTGAAAGGCATTTTGTTTAGCCCTATGTAGGGGGGAGAGAAGATGGAGGGCTCCCCACCTGGGGCCAGGCCGTGCTGTCACGGCTCCCAGAAGATGAAGGCCTCGGGGACAGCGACAGGGTGCGGTGTTCCCAGCCCGCAGCAGAGGACAGGCTGGAATCACCTGGCTTGGAAACGCTCTGCGAGGCCGACCGACCTGGTTGGTGCGACTAGACACAACAAGAGACCCCGAGTTCATGTTGGTGGAAGGACAGGCGAATTGCTTCTAATTCAGCACCGACAGTTTTAAGTGCATGTAGTAGATACCATGAGAACTCCTTGGCTGATGACCTGGTGCCTGAACTGTAGGACCAGCCAAGTGCAGGGATAGCTGCATCAGCTGCCCACACCCGCCATCCTGGCCAGCTGCAATCTGGACTTGGAGCCCTGTGCTGTGAAGGTGAAAGGGTAGGTAAGACTAAACTGCTTTACTGCTCTGCAAGAGTTATGTAGCTCTAGGGTATTTTCTGCCTTTAGTCTGCAGACCTGGACAGTCTCTGAATCTACCCAGATTGAACTCGTCCCCCTCATCTGACATCATAAGATGGCTCCTTATCCAGTGTAGTGCAAAGTTACTTTATCGGGCTGAAACAGCTGCTGCAATGAAGTGACCTTGGAGAAAAGTGGATAGTGGGTACTATCATGACCCATTCTGAGAGTTCAAGTAGAAAAAAGAGCACGTGTTGCAGGCAGAAGTGCTTCAGCAGTACCAGCGCTGTCACTGTGGGGCAGCTACAGTGGTAACAGCAGATCTTGCATCAGGGAGATGAAAACTATTCAGAGAGGGAAGGTGTCAGAGTGGTCAGAGAGGAGTAAGAACCAGGAGAAAGTCAAAGGAGAGCTCAGGGACAGCTGATGATTGAGGAAACAGGGTGTTTGTCAAAGGAGTTTTGGAGGAGAAGGGAGCATGGAAGAAAGGCCCTAGGTTTTTGACAGCATAGAGTCATAATTTGTAACATTTTGCATGGTGCAAAGGAAACAGAATTCAAGTTGACAGGCCTTAAGAATTAACTGAAACAGAAGAAGGAACAACAGTAGTAAAGAAGGAAAAAGAGATGGAGCTGTAGCTGAGCAGGTGTGGGAGGGGAGAGTTCAGAAATGGAATTTAAAGACAAAGGAAACATTTTTTTTTTTCCCATTCTCCTTAGGTGAGGGGAGGAGTGTAATGGTAAGGGAATGAGTTAATCAAGAAGGTGATTTTCAGTGGTTCTGGACAGCTGGTTGAAAGCTAGGGATTGGTGACAGGCAGAGAGGGTCTTTAAAAGGGCAGAGGGAAGATGCAGCAGATGAGAAGGATTTGACAACATTGGCACATGCTGGCTGTAATGGGGAGTGAGGTATTAGTAGTGAGTAGGACCAGCCATGGAGTGACTAACCTGAGTAGAGGAATCAAGGCAGGTGCTTAACATGTTAGTCTCAAGTATTGGAGACAAAAAGGGCTGACATGAACCCTGCACCCTATGAAGGAAATGAGACAAAAGGTTGAGGTGCAAGAGCCCAAGAATTGGTGGAATCAATAGGAGTATCTCAGATCAAACCGAGTTCCTTATTTGAAATAAGAAAGCTGACTTTCTTCTCTGTTCAGCCTCTTGCTGCCGCTAGTTATTATTCACTAGTGAAAGTGCATTCCATATTCTAGTAGTAAATTTTTTATTAGTCAGTAGTTTCAAGCAAATACTAATTTCCATAAGCAGGAAAGGAGTGTGTGATCTAGCACAGAAACAGACGTAGATCCAGCGAAAAAACCCACAACCTGCCTAGTGCGTTTCTCCTTTCCAGTGTTGTCATACGGCCAAGTTGAAAACTTTTTCTTGTTGCTTTGAAGTAAAACTTTGCAGTGACCTTCCAATCCCCCAAATGTAAAGAAGTAACTAACCAAGAGTGTCTGGCAGTTTCTTCACGCTAGGTGGCATTACAGGGAAAGACATGACACAAACCCAGCTCGTCCAAGGCGTACTGCACTGCTGTTAAACCCCTGCATCTCAGCCCCATCATCAGCTTTGCGTGGAAAATTCTGAACAGCATTGTTAAGGGTCAAGATGAAATGAATCAAGCTGATGGAAGAAAAAGTTTTCCTGTGCTGCAAAAGGAGGCTGTTGTGAAGATATTGGAGAAATCAAAACCCTACCTGTAAGTCTCTAAAAGACAGTTTTCTGGAATTAGAGATTCTATTTTTCCCCCCCCACCTTTGGCTCTGTTAAGCAGGTGGTATTTCACTACGGGCTTAACAATGGAACCCCTCCAAATCCACCCCAATTTTCCATGAAAGAACACCTCATGACCATTGTTTTTAATTGAGGGGGAGAAGGGCAGTAAGTTGTGCAAAATACTGATAGCAGTGACCTACATCATGTCTTAAAAACCTTGCTAGTATAAAATATTTCTCCTAATCTCTGAAGAGGAGGTAATAGGGGACATGCAAGTCTTATCCTTCCTATGTTCCTTCCTTCTGGATGCAGGGTACCGTTTTGGATAATAGCTTATGGTGTTGAGTAGCAAAAGCAAAGTGTCCTGAAGGCGACTGTGCTATTGGAGACTTGGTGGTTTCTGCCATGATGTAGAGCTGACAGCAGGACCCTGGATATTGCGCACGCTGTAGCAGGCTGGTTATGGCAGAGGAAGAGCCTGTGCCCATGGTGAGTTTCCCTAGGCTAATTTTTTTTATCTCCTGTTGCTACTTGGTGGCTAAATTTTGTGTGGCCTCTCATCCACTGTGGAGAGCAGCATGAGCAGGTGAGCTGGAAACTCAGGATAATATAAGTAGAAACTTCTTGTGCCTTGGTGTACTATTCCCTGGAGCTGTGCTCACTGTCCTTTGGGGTGGTGTCAGGAGATCTGTTCTCTGCACAGCTGCAATAGTAGTCTTATGATGCAGCACAGAGAACATGCTGGCATTTGGAGCATACTCAATAGATTTTTACCTGTTACTGCACGTTACCTACGCACAGGTTATTAAAGCTGTCTGTGTGTGTAGCAGAAGGTACAAAGCCCCTGTTGCAAAGAGGATAATCCTGAAATACTGCTCAAGAGTCTTACAGGTCACTTTGAGAATGGCCATAGGTGTAAATAGAATTTTTCTTTTCTAGAGCACTGATTAATACAGATCACAGTGGTTTTATGCAGCTAACCTTAAGCATAGATGATTTCTTAAAGCATATGCAATATGAGGCTGACAGGGCTTTGTCACAAGTATCCTACATGGTGAATCAGGGCCTTAAAGCTTTTGAATAAATGCAAATGCTCCAGCTAGCATGTGTCTCGTTGAACCAGATCCTTCTGCCTCCATCTGTGCTCTGAGCGATACCTGTTGTGGAAGAATCACTTTGCATACTGTGCATTAATGCTGGGCGTGGGTAAGACCAAACACAACAGAAATCTGTGAGCAGAATGACCTTGAATCCTGATTGAGAGCCACAGAGTGAGGGCGAGAGCAAAACCGGGCTCTGTGGGAAAGCATCTGGTGTGTCTCTGCTGACAGCCTCTACTGCAGCGAGCAGAGAAATGGCTGCCAGTTCTTGCAGAGAGCAGATTAGAGATTAGAAAGTGTAGTAAAAGAAGACAAAGGTATGGGTTATACGCTTGCATGCTCCTGCAGCTTACTAGGGTGCAGTCTTGTGTAACTCAGTTCTTGTAATTGGATTAGCAACAGTGACAGAAGAGCGTAAAACCCATGAATATAAAGGTATGCTGAAGGATTTCATGTCTTCCCGGAATGAGCAATGTAGTGAAGGATGCTCAGCATTTCTCTCTAATTTAGCTTCTGGATTTGACCTGTCCTTTTTCTGTGTGTGTGTGCATGGCTGTGAGAGGCAGCATTGTATCTCATTTGGAAGGAATTAAGAGAGAGGCCAAACTTGGTTGACTATTGACTACTTCATTTTCTTTTTCTGAAGGATGCAGGTGGCAGGGAAAAGCATCCAAAAAGATAGGTAAATGGGCAAGACAGTTGTTAGTTATTCTGTTGGCATCCCAAACCTTCAGGCAGGATGTCTTGCATCTTGACAGTTTCCAAACAGGAGCTTTGACTCCCGAACCCAAGAACAGACTTCCCATGGATCTGTGCCTGGTGGCAGACAGTGTCACAGTGTTTGATGTCCAAGCAAGTACGAACTTTCCTACTGAAGCACCTTCTGGAGATGCAGCAGTTACAGGGGTGACCTCTCTCTTGTTCTTATCTCATGCAGATACTCTACTGTCTAATGAGATCTCTTTGGCTGTATAACTTACATGATCACTTCTCCTTTACCTGGATGCTTTCACAAAACTGTTTGCATGTGATTATCCTTGGAACCTCAACTTTGCTGGCAGAGTTGTTCAAAGTTGCTGGAGGCCAGGAGAAGAATACATAGATGTACATACACATGTGCATCCACTCACTTCCTTGCAGGACAGCATCATCACACAAGTGCTGTTTCTATGGAAACAAGGCTAAAAATACGGAATAATGGAAATTAGAGATTTGTCTAACATGTATTTTCTACCTTGGACAAGGTTGTTCTCATCTATATGCTCTGTATGCATGTGTCTTCATGCGTTTCTGAAAGACTATGGATTTTATATTGTTGGTACTATCTTCCTCTTACATGTAAAGAAGGACCCTCATCAATAGTCCCTGTTGTTATTCTTTCTGAAGAAAAATGCTGCATTGCATCACTATGTGCTGCTGAAGCACCTCAATGAAATCAGAAATTCATGTTAAGGAGCCTTCCCTTGTTGGTCGCTCTGTGACCACATCCTGCAGAAAGCAACCCTGAGGGCACTGAAATAGGTAGCCTGAAGCAGGCTGTGCACTTCATCTTTGAATCAGGGGCAAGCACCTGCTTCCCACCAGCACTGGGAGTGTCAAAAAGGCACGTTAGACACAGATTTATCCTTGCCCTGCAGCTCTCCTAAACGGAAGTTCAGGACAGCTGGGCTCTGAGCCCGTGGTCTAATGTGCACCAGCAACCAGCTGTGTGTTCCCCTTGCCCTGCCCCAAGCAAGCTGCCAAAGGCAAAAAAAGCCTTTAGAAGCCTACAAAAGTGCTCTTCCAATTTGCATATAAGCAAGACTCTGCACTTCAGAAAATCTTACATTTTATTTCATAAACATAGGCATCTGCTGCTAATTAAAGTAGCAGCATATAATTATACCCTTTCTTATTAGCAGATATAGAATCTGACAGTTGCTTAGATACAAAATAAGTGACTACAGATTGTCTTCTGCACTTTAACAAGCATAGGGAGCTGGAACAATAGAATTGTAAACTTCTTCTGTATAATCTTCAGTAAGTGTGCCTGGGAAAAATGTTATTAATTTCATTGGTATCTTGTAATTTTACCTGTAAGACTCTTCAGCTACCTCACTGCTTTCCTCCATGAAGTACCCCTGGAGAGGGCAGGGTACTTCTGTGGGGAAATCATTAGAAGGAATAACAGTGCAGCTAACAGCCACGCTTTTGGTGAGACCCCATTTTCTAGCTTTTTCTTTCCCATTAAACTAAGTTTCTTATTGATTAAAAAATGTCCAGGAGCTAGTGCAGTTATCACTGTAGACATTGGCAGATAAATAGGAACACAAACCGTGCGCTTACCATAGTGAATATTTTACAAGGCAGATACTGCCACATGCAGTTGCCTTATTTTTTATGTGTTCAGTTCACAGCCAGAGCAATCTGGATATGGCAAGATGGATCTACAGCTTTCCTAACAAAGTCCCTATTGCTTCTTCTCAGAAAACTCATGATGCTATATTGAGAAATCACTTTTCTTGCCCCACAAAATGTGTCATCCGTATCCTGAGAGGCACATTAGAGTGTGTGACCTTTTCTTTTTTCACAGTCTGCTAATAACCCCCAACTTTCTTTGCTCAGAAATCCAGACTTCTGTTGATACACCTACAGTCTCAGTGCTGGTTATTAACCTGTAGGGAATGTAATCAGAGCAGTTAATGCCACAGTAATCCTCCTGATCTGCGTAGTTATCTTGGAAGATATCAGAAACAATGCTGCCTGGAAAAGAAATGATGTATGCTCTGGTTAATTCTGCACCAGAAAACCTCTGGAGGAATACACCGAGCTAACTTTCTAGATGCTTAAATGCTTGAAGCCTCAATGAGATTTCAAATGCCTTTGTTATTTACTATCAAAAATGTTTGGTATTTCTCGATGGAAGAGGTTAGCTTATTCCTAAATAAAATAAATAAATTCATTTTGGACATGGTGTTCCTTTGCTTTACAGCACTATTTTAAGAGATGGAATGAGGCTTGCAGGGATGTTGATGGGGCTTGGACTGCAGGGGGTGCCCAGTGAACGTCATAGCCAGCTGGGCTCCTCAGGGAACCAAACTGCAGTTGTTCTTCTGCGGCCAGTTTGGAGAATTGGGGGTTGAGCAAAAATTTGAAGTTTCTTCCTCACTTAGAGCAGCTTTAGCAGACTTTAGGGGACTATCTGTGGAAAGCTGAAGACAAAGTTAATACGCAGACAAGCAGCTGAAACTTGCTTCTCATCAGAGCTTGGTCTGCTGAGTTACCTGTCGGATCCCCAGAACAACAGCTGTCTTGCACAGGGAGATAACAGGACTTTTTTTTTTCTAAGAATTTTAAGCCCTGCTAAATGGGCCTGTTTGCCACCCTGGGTTAGAGATGAAATGACCCTCCTGTACAAGAATCTTAATTTCTGATTTTCCTCATCCTTCCCAAATACATGACATCATTTGCCATCTGTGCTAAGTGGTACTCAGTATTACAGCCAGCAGGGTGTCAGGCAGGAGTTCGGGTTCAAGATGGAGGTGCTTGTGTGGTTTGTTTGTTGTAGCTCACATGCAACAGGTCTCCCAGGAGACCTTCCTGGTGCATGCAAGTCCAGGAAACGATTTGCTGATGGAAAGTGGCAAATAATGATTTGCTTACCCCGCTGCCTATGCAGCTTGGTGGGACTGACAGGTTGGCAAAGGCTAGGCAGGTGAAGGTAGCCTGTGTAGCATGCTTGGAAGTGACTTTCACATGCTTGCTGTCCAGATTTTAAAAAATAAAGAGGGGCAAAAACAAGCAGCAAGAGGGAAGGATAAAAAGATGAAAGGAAAAGAGAAAAGAAGGAAGATGAAAGAAAGGAAAAAAAAAAAAGAAAGAAAAAAGAAAAAAAAATTAAAAAGAAGAAAAGAGGTTTCTGAGCCTGGGTGTAAGTACCCTGTGACAGCTGAGTGTTGGTGGGTTCAGTGCATCTCGTCCTTTCTCCAGATGGTCTTTTACTGTTGGTGGGTTGTTGATGTTCTCTCTCCTCTGAAGCATCACCGGTTTTAGATTCTGCCTTATCATTTTGGTAAACGTGCCTTTCAGTAGCTGGCATGAATACCTGACCAGACTACTTGGGATTTTTTAAGTTGGGCAGATCAATAGCAAAAGCATTCGTGAAATGCAGATAAAAATGGTTTTTTGCTTCCAATTTTTTGTGCTACAGACAGCATCAGGATACCAGTGGATAAAGGCCAAGGCATTATTTACTCTTGCTGTATCAGTTCCTGGAGTCTCAATCCCTGTCTTCTTCCAGTCTGCATGTCCAGTGTGTTGGTTTGCTCTGCGCTGCATGTTTCCTATGTCCACTGTGGATGGACATAAAGGAGGACACAGAGATCAAAAGACACCAGTACATAGAGATGTGGGGAAAATATTAGAAGTTGTTAAAGTGCTGCAATGAAGAATCCTGAACATGTTTTGCTATCTCTGTTTTTGCTGCTGGGCTGTTTCCCTTTCCTTCCTAGTGTGATATAAAGCTTATAATTCCAGTAATATTAATTTGCTAGATCCCCCTCTCTTTGAAAGACGCCTGACAAGAGGGCTGCACTGAAAGCTTCTGTGGTCTCTGCCTCCCCATCAGATTTTTCAATTATTTTGATATGGCTTCAGATGCTTCTTTCTTCTTCTTTGTTTACTTCTGAGCATAAACTTCGTGGTCCCCAGAGGTAGATTCAGAGTTCAAAGGCAAGCAAAATACACTGGGTGTGCTTCAGGGTTTTCCACATGAAAAACAGAAGCATGACAATCCTTTCACATCCTTCCAAACATAAATATAGCCCTACTTCCCATTGGGCAGTCAAGCAAAAATCAGTAAAACCCTCGGCATGGCCAACTGAGTTGGTTGCTCACCCTTTTAATCTGTGGGCAGTTGACACTTGTGTGAGATGTTTTTTAGCAACTACTGATGTAGGACCAGTACCACTTTGTTCCACCATCACTGTGGAGGGATCACTGCAGGGGAACTGAAGCAGGTTCAGTCCTAGAGAGCTCCCAGAGCAAGTATCTTTCATTATGTGCAAATTACAAATTACTGCAGATCTGGGACCGAGTTCCTAATGCAATACCCGTGGTCTGGGAAAGAAGGCATCTGAGAGATGGAAAGGAGATCCTGTAGCTAGAGTGGGTGTAAAACACCAAAGTGCTTCTTATATCCCTGCACAGGCTGAAACAATATTTAATTTGTGCTTTCACAAATGCACAGAGCTCATCAAAGCTGTAAATGCAGTCAGCCTCTGTAAACTGACTAGCAAGAAAGGAGGAAAACTGGGGACCTGGGTCCTGCTTTGAAGCCTTAACGTGTCACCTTGATAAACTGCAGCTATCACCAGTGTGAGGGAGAGCCCAGAGCAGGGTCCCCTTTGGCAGCACCTCTCTTCAGGCTGGCCAGCTCTTACCTGTCGCAGTTACGGGATGTCCGAAATAATTGGAATACTTTGCTGTATCTGGGTGCATCTGTTACCTCTAGCATCATTAGTCTTTGCTAAAAGATGTCTTGGGGGAACCTTAAATAATTCCTTGGTAGAAAATTAGATTTCAAGTACAGGTCAAGTCTTCCTTTACTCATGTCATGCTCTTCTTTTGCGACTTTACTTGCAAGATGTTACTCAAGAGCTTGCCCTCTTCCTTTGCCAGGGGAAAAAAAAAAAATTGTTTTTCTGCAAGTTTTGTTGGGTGTTCAGCATGAACTTCAGGAAATGTGACAAATCCAGGATGCTTTTGCGTCAGTGGACTAAAAGATACCCAGACAAATGCTGTTGCACTGAAAACTGTTTTATGTCTGCAGTCCGGGCAAAATGGGGAAACATCCATACTGTCATAATGGAGTCATGTTGTTGCCTTTGTAGAAAACCAAGCTTTTTTCAAAGTGTAGGTTTCAGCAATTTGTTAGTCACTGTGTTTTTTGAAAAAGAATCTCTGATTTTCCTAGTAGTTAGTGCTCTTCCTGAGCTATAAACAGTGATGCTCAATCAAACACCTCAACTCCATTATTAATGATCTGTACCTAATACTTTAATAAAAACATTTGTGTGTAGGCTACTGGGGACGTAAGAAGCAATAAAGACTATTTTTCTGCTCTTATCAGCATGTTCAAAAGTCTGTAATTCATATAGTCCAGCTAGTTAGTCTCTTTCATACCCCTCCCTCTTGGCTTCCTTCATTTTCTAAATCTGCTCTGGGTATCCAGTGCTGGGTATCTGTTTCCAGCTCCAAGTCACCAACTCATGTGGCAGTTCTGCTCCTCAGGGCTATACCAGCAGTGTTGAGGAAATCCAGCAACTAGGACAGACTGTGGTGACACGGGGTGGTTTCTCTGCAAGCACATCCCACATGCCGTGTTGCTCTGTTCTCTAATCCCTGTGAGCAGACATTTTGATTCTCATGTCACACACTTCTGACTTAGACCACACTTAAAACCTTTCAGGTTCACCTGCTGTTTCTCCAACAGTTACAATATTTTTCTTGCAGTCTCTCAGAGGCCTACCATGCTTGAGGGCATCATTCAGCATGCAATACCTCATTCCTAAATTTTCCCAGGCACTCTTCTAGACCTAGCCAACAAGGGCATTTGTTAACTGAAACAGGATTTCAACCTATGTGATACAGTATCTGTGGAGTTGACTGAGCCTGCAGAAAGCTGACAAGAGATGATTTCTTTCAACTGTGAAGCCTTGAACCGTGAAGTTTGCAACATTGCTCATCCTTTCAAAACACTGTCATAATTTGATGGATTAATCAGGGTTACTTAGCAGGGATGCTTACCTGGCAAGATGATTCTCAAGCTTTTGTGCCTCTTGTGTGCCGAGCTCAAGGCCAATGAGCAGCTACATTTGGCTCAAAGAGTACTGTTAAACTTCAGTACCAAGATCTATGTGAATTTTATGTTCCATATGTGATTTTTTTTTTTTCTCCTTTGAAGATACTGCTGTATTTTTTCTTTGCTGAGGACAAAACTTCATTGTTGCCTGCATTGTGGCATCTGATGGCATTCATAGAGCCTTTTGCCCCAGCAGCACTGAGGACACTTTTGTTGGCTGTGAGATGGCAAAGACATGACCCTTATTGCTACCTGCATGCAATGAGCTCAGGTCAGACTTTGCAGCTTGTGATTCTTCCTGCACCTCTCCGTGTAGCAGCCTGATCAGGTTTCTTTCTTCTCCCATCTTAAAGAGAGGTCAAAAGTGAGCTAGCTTGCTGCTTTCTCTCCTGCCTGCTCTGGTCTGTGTACCATGCTCTGTGCTTTTGGCACCTGCCTGGGCAGCTTGTATTAATACTTTAATTTTCAGCTGTTGATTTGCTCTCCTTTAGCTTTTAATCATTTTCTCTCATTCATCAGTAAGACTGCTTTTCCCCCGAGAGGAGATGCTCTCTTCCTCTGCCCCATTTTCCCTCATTTTAGAGCTACAATATGTTCATGGTGCCTGAACTTAACTCTGCGATACCTTTTTCTCTAAAACATTGCATACAGCAGAACACAGCTTCTCAAATGACATCTCCAAGTGGACTCACTTTTAAATAAAGTCCAGTGGCATCTGAATATGACCATGCTGTAATAGTGTCAGGACTGAAGGGAATAACATGTTTTGCACAGTGGCAGGGTTGTGTTTCAGGTTGGAGTCAAATCCTCATGAGGCAATTGACCCTTCTGCCTGAGATCAAATGCTCAGACTAGAAAATGCTGATCTCTCTCCCCTGTGACTCACCTGGGCCTGCAAGTTCAGCTTAATAGTGTCTTATTCTGGGTTAACAGGGATCTTCAGAAGCTCTCTAGTGTTGGAAGGGTTGAATCACCTTTTCCCCTCAAAGAGCTCCAGCAGATCATGGAGGAGCAGAATGGTCTGATTATGTCTTCCAGACTAGATCTCGTGACTGTTTCAATAAATCCAAAAACTAAGGCTTAATCTTTTTTTTCTAGGCATCTCCCTGCAAATTGTGTTCTGTTAATTGAAAACCCTTCTTAATTAACACTTTCAGAGCACCCTTCTTGAATAACCACTAATTAACATTTGCTCTATTTTGGCATAGTACCCAGTATAAAATAGATTTTATTTTGTTTTTGTTTAAACCATTGAAATGTTGAGAGCTCTACACCTTCCAAGTTTTTTGGGTTTTTTTCACTGTTTAGGTAGCTTATTTACATATAGTTTTAAATTATTTTTTTTTTCCTTTTCCCCTGCAGTTCTGCTGCAGTCTGTCCTGGAAATAATCTGAAACATAGATTTCTCCTCTGCTAATTCTGTAAATGCCATAAAGTGTTCCCTCTTTCACAGGAAGGTTTGTTTAACCGTCTCTTACCCAGAAAACAAACAGCTTCTGCCTGTTGCAGAGGAATTGAGTCTGTTCTTGGCTGTGTTGTTTCAATTCAGCTACCACTTGGCTTGCTAAATATTCCACTTCTAGCTGAGAGACAGTTTAAAAAGTAAAATATTAATAAATTTACTATTTAATCTTTTTTAAAATTTATTTTCCATAACAAAGTAAAACTGCTTTGTTTCTAACAACATACAGGTTGTTCAAGTCTGACCACTGCTGTATGTTAGCAGCATGGTGCAATAAAACCTCATTTCTCTAAGTTACAGAGGGTCTTCCCTGCTGGCTGGATGTCCACCTGCTCCCTCCACACCTCCCTGTGCCCTGCTGCGACACTGCATGTGGGAAGTCCCAGCCTTCCAGCAGCCGACCTTGCTCCAGAGCTGGGAGCAGCTTTTGAACTGAAGAGGTAGGTGCCCATATCACCATGCCCAGGCTGATTTGCCCCCAGGGCTTGTACCACTGAGGTGACCCTTCATAACCCCAAACACAGCACTTTCAGCATCTAACATTTTCTCTTTGCATATACCCGTTTTCAAGCCCATCCTGCTGCACAGTGGGATGTACCTTATTCTGAGAAAAGGTGGGTCTGGCTGCTGCTTGAAGGATGGACTGTACTACTCTGCACTCTTCTGACTTTGGGTCATGTTGACAGCCCCTCTTGAACTTTGCTAGACCTTCAGTTGCTCCAAAATCTCCATATAAGAATAGACTCAGAGGTATTCTTTAATTTTTAGTTCTCAAAAAGATTTCAAGACCATTTTTTTCTGCATATCTGAACCTGCCCTAACTATTCAAGCCTTTTCCATTCTCATATTAAATGACTTCAGCAGATTTCCTCATGGGGCTATGTCAAGTACAGCATGCAGGAAAGTTAATAATGGAAAAGCAAAGAAATTAAAACTAAATCTGGAGTTTCAGAATTCATTCATGTTAATAACGCAAAGTGCTACTTCTGAAAATTCCTTGATACATTTTTACAGTGCTATTTCAAAAATATCTTGGTAAAGAAGGCTAAAACTCAAATGCAAATCATAACTTAAAATTCTTACGATTTTAATGGAGAAGCTGCTGGTGTCCATTAGTTCAAGGGGTCACCCAAAGATCTTAGGAGCATGGGAAGAAATTGAGAAAAGGTAATATATTTCCTTTTGTCTTTCTGTTGCTTGCAACACCACTACAACACAATGCAGCACTCAGTGAGGCTTGTCTGGTGCTAACTCCAAATGCTGTCCTAGAATGAAGTTTATAAGAGAAGTAACAAATCGGTTCTACTCATCCTCTGCTTTGTGTTTTGACACTTAATGCGGGAACATTTTCTAAGGCCTGGAAGGATGGATGTCTTCTCTCTTTATAAATGGTGGTTAAATTTCCCATGGAACTACCTGACATAAAAAGCCTGAAGAGACAGAAATGAATATTTGGGACCAGTCAAGCATGTGCATGATGTTGAATACTCAGGTAGGAAGGCTATCAGTGCACAAAAATTTGTCTTCACAAGTCTTCATAGCACTGCTGAAAAGCTGTTCTTCATTTAGTGATATTAATGGACTCATAGAGCCTTTGATATGGAGCAAATTGGCAGATTAACATTGACTTAGAACAGTTTAACAGTTCTTAGGTGCAGTATGTGCACTGAGCTGGAAATAGTTGGAAAACTGTGCAGGGGAAAAAGGAAAACATTCTTAATAGAATTAAGATACATTTGATTTTTAAAAAGTAGAAAAGGCTTGGCAAACAGAATTTGCTGCTTTTAAACACCAGCGTGTACTGGGCCAGTTTTGGGAACTTGAATTTTAATCCTTGAAGACAGCAGGTTGGAGGGATGTGGCTGCAACCAGCTGAAGCAGGTGGTTCCCAGTCACCACTCAGGACAAATGCAGGACCTCCTTCTGCAGCCTCCCTGGCAAGGACAGAGCCACTGCCAATGGTTCATATGGACAGATCAGGAAGGTGGCCTTTTCCCTGATGCCCAACTCAAAAAAGGAATAAACTCAACTTTATTTGGGATCTTTCTGCCTGGAGACCATGGGTAGCAAAGGACCAGGTGTAGGCAATGCCTCCTCCCATGCCACACCGGCCTCTCTGCTCCTTAGTGGACCCAACAGGCCTCACCTGGAGCCTTTCCCCACCCCTGACCACACCTCAGGAGCCCCATTTCAACCCAGCCTGGGTTAGTCTTGGAGAGTAGCTGGTTTTTGCTGCAATGGTTTGTGTAGTTATGAGTGTGCATGCTGTCTCATTGTGTGTCTATTCTATGATTAGTCCCAAGTTGGGGTGCAGGGGCAAAACCTGACTGGCTATGTGGTAATTTGAGGCTTTTGCTGGGGTTTGCACTGCTCTGAATGCACGGCTGGTGCTATCCTGCTTGCTCAGTTACACCTAGACAATGTGTGCCTGCATGGTGGCAATGATGCAGGAGCTGCTTGTGCCTCTGAGAAACCATGTTACTCAGGCTGGAATAGCAAGGGTTGTGCTGCTAGCAGTCAAGTAGTTGAGTTCAGAAGTTTATTCAAAGAAGTCTCTGTGGATGAACTTAGGAACCCTCACAACAGGGTAAATGAGGCTTCTCTTTAAGGAAGGTCCAGGGGTCCCTGCAGGAGAGGTGAGGATGGGTGTTGTCTCTCTCCCACCTACAGAATGACAGTGCTTGTAAGGCTGGTTGCTTCCAAAGGGTCTGGAAGCCCCCAGTCCCTTTAGCACATTAAGACTTCCTTGAGTTACAAAGCAACTGCAGTCTTACACTTCCCTGTTGACCAAGTTGTTTTGGCCCTGAAGCTGATTGTTCTCAGGCAGCACAGGAGCTTGCCGTGGCAGCTGTGCAGGTTTTTACCACAGCCTGCTGTTTGGTTTTCACATGGTTAGCATGATGAGCTGAAGAATTTAAAAGGAAAGGGGATAGTTTCCTCATTTAGGGGCCCTAGTAACTCTGGAAGCCCTTTCCAGACTTGTATTTGCCATCCACTTCCCCAGTGGAATGCCTGAAGGAGCAAAAGTAATCTATTTCCTGCTGTTTAGCTGTATTTATTTTCCTCTGCCTGCAGCACCACTAATGTTCCCAAAGCACCTAAAGTAATTTATTTTCTACCTCTGCCTGTGGCAGTGGTATTGCACCCTAGGAGGTTTTGCTTAAAGCCTTCTGGGCTTTACTAGAGGTGCTCTAGGCATGTAAGAAAATAAACAGAGGAACAGTATGTGTTAAATCTGCAGTGGGTGTCTAGATTGCCAAGCTTTGTGTATGTTTTCACTTTTATTAAGTGTACATAGATATATTGCTAAGTATCTGGTAGTCAAACACTCTAGATGCTTCAGACTTATTGTTCATATGGTCCTCTCAGGAGCCATTCGAACTGCATCAGCTTCTTTTTATAAACACTGTAACATTTCTTTAAAAACTTAAATTACTTTTGATGGTCTCCATTTAATTAGTACAATCTTTGCTATGTTTGTCTTGTTTTATGAGCTTTCCTGAGTCATCTGCAGTCCTCTGTGAATATGGAGGACACTTTGTCATTGCTGGGGCTGTTCAGGTCTTTGTGCATGCACAGACCAGGATTCTGGGTTTTTGGAGAGATCAGCTAAGTAAAGGAGCCAGTTGGCTAGTTTGTTTTTGTGTTTTTTTTTTTTTTTTTTTGAAGAATGATGAGGTGAGGCATGATTAAATGGCTACAGGCTTCAAAGCTAACAAGACTTTCTTTCTTCACCATGATTATAAATGGCTGAGAGTCAAAACAGGTCCATTTATTTCCACGACTGACTGCTCAGGAATTGCCTGGTTCATGCTCTGAGTAGCTTGTGTTTTCACCTTCTTCATGCCCTCAGCTTCTCAAGATCTCTTGCAGATGTACTTACATGTACTTTACATTTCTATCAGCTTCTGTTCCCCTACCTCAGGTGGTGTCACTAATACGACCTCTAGATCTTTACTGGTGGATTTCTTGGCTGCTGGCTCTCTCATATTAAAATATAAAAAAATCTGGCTTCAAGGTGGACCTGGTTAGCAGGGCTGCTCTCCCTGGTTCATATCCTCTAATGGTGACCCTGCAACCAGGAAAGATCTGAGGAAGGCATGCATGAGAGTAAGCCAAGCCTGTTTTCCTTGTATTTCACCTGGGTGTTTTCACTCTTTCCCCCATACATTGCTAGCAAAGCACCTGCTGCTTATCTGACAACTGGCTAAGGCTCAAGCTGGAAAAAGCTCAGGAGGTATTTAAAACTTCTGTAATTTGATCTCCTGTGTAGTTTCCCTACTTACCACAGGGCAGACAAATCCTCTTACCTGACTGCCAAATGAGTCCATCAGTGAAGCTGGAAACAGCTGTGCATGACCACCAGGTCTCTGCAGGAGCTCCAGGGAGCTCCTGCCTTACAGGTGTTGCCTGGAACTTTATGAGGGACTTCTAGGGTCACCTGGGCCACTCTGGCACAAAAAAAGTCCATTCTGCTCAGCAAAGCCACCTGAGGTAACAAAAGGAGTTTGAGCAATTGATACATCTTGATGAAAGCTTACAGGTGAAAAGGGGAACTTCTCATCAAATAATTGAACTTTTCCTGTATTGCTGCTGCCCCCAGGCTTGCTCTCCCAATGACCCTCTGTTGGTCTGTGCTCATAGGGGTCACAGTAAAATATCTCTCTCTATTGAGGAGGGGGTGGAGGAGGAGGAGAAGTTGAAAAGAAATCAGACTTTTATTTTTTCCAAAATTGAAAGACCTAAAGTATTCTAGAACATCATGTCAATCTCATCTTGCTATGGTGCAAGATCAGTGCTATATATAAAAACAGATGATAGGGAAAAAGTTTAATGCAAAAAAAGTCTTATTCCTGTGCAAGCTGGAATGGTTATGCATTAAATACAAAGCATCCAGTCTGTGTTTAAGGTGCTGTAAGAAGTCATAAAAAAAATAAATATTTCTTTCCCCTTTTACTGAAGTAACTCAAAAAGTTATGAAATTAAAAATAACTGCTGATTCTTGTGGATTTCATTTCCTGGGGGTTTATAAGTATCTTAGGCATTTCTATTTTGAACTGTTTGACACACAGCCCAAAGCAGAAGGTATATACGAGACAAGTAGTTCTAAAACACTTCTCTGGAACGTTTTGGAGGCTTCTGAGTAGACTCTGCACTGAGGTATAATTGACATTATGGCATCTATCCTGCCTGTCTAAAAAGTTAAAATTGAAACATAAAAAATGATTTCTCCAGTGTGCTTCCCTGGGTTGCAGTCCAAATGCTGCTGTTTGTTAGCACTGTGGATTTTTAGAAAATGCATCTTGTCAGGAGGTGAAAAGAAGAACTCCATGAACTTTGCAGCCCCTCTGCTGAGTCTGTACCTGACCCAGCTGCTCCTCCTGGTCCTGCTGGGGCTCATGCAGGTACAGCTCATAGTGTTTCTCTCCAGGAAAAAGCAATTTTCCCAGACCAGAAGGGTGATATTGAGAGCTTTCAAAGCTATGGGTTGCTCACCTCGAGTGAAGTAACTGGCTGCAAAGCAACCAGGCAGCTGGTAGGAAAACTCACTCAGTAAGGCAGTATTTCAGAATTTGCCAAGACAAGGCATTTATCTGCTATTTAGTCAGCACCCATCAGGATAGCAACTAATTGAAGCCAAAGGGACCATTCATGGTGTAAGATACTGGGCAATGCAAGTAATGATAATACTATTTGGCCTTTAATTAGCCATTTACAGTTCATTTCAGAGCTAGAGAGCTCGGGCTGGATCCACTGTTTGATCCTGCAGGTTCCTTGTGGATTAATTTGTAGCTCCCACAAAAGATATGAAGGGCTGGTGACTTCAGAGCTGCTGATGTCTGCAGGCATTTGCACTACTCTCCTACCTCTCCCATTCATCACCTGAGAAATCAGGGTTTTTCTTCTCCTTTGTCACAAAGTATCTGTGGTCCCCCAGGTGTCTCAAATAAATCTTGCTGATTTCTCTCTGTGCGTGCTGAATTACAGCAGCTTTGCTGCAGGATAACAAGCCTGGCTACCTCCCAGCTGGTTTCTTTGCTGGCTGTCCAGCTGCTGACCTGACCAGGAAAGTGCTATGGATGTCTGTCATAACACAGGATTTGTTTCTCTTTCTCATTCCTTATGTTGCTGTAAGTATATTTGATTAGGGTTGAACACCTGAAGTCTGTGGGAATTAAAATTCTTGATTATTGCCCATTAACATCTATGCAGGGAGACTGGCTCTCAACAGGGCTGGATGGTGATTTATTTATTTTTTTTCCCCTTACTGCTTGTTTTTTTTTTTTTAGGAACATATCTTCCTAAAAATCTTTTCCTTTTGTTGGTTTGTTTGTTGTTGGTTTTCTTCCCCTCCTGTTCTTATCTGAATACTTTAAAAGGTAGACTGACTACTGTGGTGGTTGATTCTGAAAAATGTTGGGTGGGTAGATAGGATTAGCAATAATTTTCACAGCACCCTTAGCCTGTGTCCCTTGAGATCTAGGGTCTTTCTGGGGATTCTGCACTCTGGCTGTTGTGATTTGATGTGGATTGCTGCTGCTACAGCATTGCCTCTGCTCATTAGATTTGCCATTGCTGTGAATTTAGAGAGGTGGTTTACTGGTAATCAGCTTCTCTGTTAATCTCTCACATGTCCCCATGCTGTGTAAAAGCTCCCTACAAACTTACACTAGAGTCTCTTCTTGGCTTGGTCTCCTTGTTTCTGTTTGTACTTGGTGTGAGATATTATATATATTGCAGTGAGTAACACATTATTTGCTGAATCCTGCCAAGAAAAAAGGCTCCTGTTCTTCATAGTTGTCTGGTTGTGTTTTTGTTGTGGTGGGTTTTTTGTTGTTTTTAAGTTGGCTTCTGTAGTATCGGTCCTTGCCTCTTCTGGGGAAAGGTATCCTTTGCTTGAAAATGTTTTTCATCAATACATCTTGCTGTACCAGGACTGGAAGCTAGTCTCATCTTGACAAGAGTACACAGGTTTTAGCAGTGCTCCCTTTAGCAAATGTGACTTAGGACCAAGGAATCAATTTTGGTACCTTTTTTCTTCTGTATTGCAACTACTGTATCATCAAGGGGATGTGCTCTTGTTTGAGTTTTAAGTGGGCAGAGCTTCAAAGGAAAGTTGCTGCTAAGCAGAGAGTGAAATCTAGAGCCAAGTATCTTGCAAAAGGCAGTGAGTGTTTATTGCCTGGAGGAGAGTGGCACTGTAGGTGGGCACCTCAGGTCGAAGTTGTGATTGAGCACAACAGCAGCAACTGGCCTGAATATGCTTGCTACAAGATCTGCTTGTTCACACCAAAGAGGTCCTCAATTGGCCTAAAGTGTGGGCTGCCAGACCTAAGCTTGGGAGGGAAGCTACTAAGGAGAGATGGGCAAAGTAAAAGGACATACATGTTTGCTGCTTCTGAAACAGAAGCATCTAGAATTAGATCCTGTCTAGAGGCCTCACCTTGCAAAATTAACAGCCACTGTAGTATAGGTTTCCAGCCTCACCCAGCTCCAATTTATTTGTGAAACTGGAAGGCTTGGCTTCCCTCAGTCCCTGGCTCCTGCAGTGTAAAACTGCTGAGGAGTTTCATAAGGATGTGTAGATAGTGTTATCCTTTTTAAAAGAGGAAGAGAAATGAAAGACAGTCCGTTGTATACTTAATTAATTAGCAGATTAGAGCTGGAAAAAAAAATTATGCCTATCTGTCGTCAGCAGTTTCCTGGTTGCTGGATTTATTCAGCCTATTCCTCTTGACTGAAATATACATCTGAATATATAGGATTTCATGCTGTAGCTTAATATGGATGAAGTAGACAGTTTAAAAAATCAGTCCTTTTGAGGAGCAAATATTTTCAGACTTTCCCTCTTCAACTTTTTTGCCTTTTCACTCTGTTCTACAAGCTGTGAAAGCTTTTAATTTCTCTGCATTTCAGTGTCACCCCTGAGGATGTGACATATCAGTGAAGGAATGGACACTAAGTTTGTGTTCTGTGCTTTCTTTATAGGGACACATCTGTCCTGAGGCAGTTCTATTTAAGTAGCAGAAGGCTTTACTGAGTAGAAGAAAGAAGCCTTTACTAAATACCCTGTATCATTCTTAGTAAAAAACGTCTAAGAAAAATGCTCCCCTAAATCCCTTCAATTGTGTGTGAATAGGGCTTTGTGTCAGTGAGCACCCAAAGGTTTGGGTTGTGGAGGCAGCACTAAAAGATGTGGGTATCCTAAGGGGCCTTCTTTCCCTGTATTGCTCTGAGCCTGGAAGGGTCAATTCTCCCCTACTGAGCACAGGTCCCGAAAGAGAGAGCGATCTTATTTACATTGCAAATAAACCTGCGGAGGGTACCTGGGCTCTGGCACAGAGCTCGAGGGAGAGCTTGCAGCAGCAGCTTTCTCTGTGCGGCCACTTATTCTTTCCTTTGTGTCCCTTAGGTTGTTTCACTGTCTTGGTGTCTGGATGCCCCAACTGGAATTAGTCTCTGTTCAACCTCAAGGAAAGCACAAAGACTTTTTTTTCAAGTAAATAGGCTCAAGTGACTGACAAGGAAGGAGTGCTATGTCACAGAAGGAGCAGGTGTTACGGTCCTAGCAGATTGACAGCTGACATGTTAGGTGCAGTTTAAAGAGTGTTAGTTAAGTGAGCGGAGAATAGGAATATTAGACTGGAGAACAAACATGAGAGGGCTGCATCATACAGAAGCTTTTCCTGTTTTTCAGATCTAAGAAGGACCTTACCAATAATGAACCTAGAAGCACTTTGCATATGTACTATTTGGATCAGTATGACTGACCATGGCCATGCATAGCTGATATAGTAAAGCTGTAGTATTGGCTGTTAGTCAAAAGGGGGGATTTTGGGTGCTGGTGTGTGGAGCAGTGAAGCATTTTGAAATGTTCCTCACCTTCAGACCACTCTCCTGCACTAGTATGTGCAGTAGAGGTTTGGTAAGAGTCCTGTGGAAGGGTAAGCTGCTCAAAGCCATTTTGTCTTGATCTTGCCAAGTGGTGTAAGCAGTTTCCTCTTTAAACAGACCAGCCCTGGAAATGTTTATTTTCTGACTGTCTGTTGTTTTAGGGCATCCTGGAAAGTTATTTCATGATGTTCATGAGTGAGTGCAACAAATGCATATAATGTTTCTCAAAATCTTTCACTATGGTTGAGGGAACATCTGGGGTTTTGCCTTTTCTATTAAAATTGACTACAGTTGTGTAGGAATTCAACTTCATAAGCCCATGAGTTTGAAGCAAATGAATGCATTTCCTCCAGTTTCTGCGGCTTTAATCTCAATAGGTTTTGATAATATAAGAACAGGGAAAGGACAGCTTGTTTTGATGGACAGTTTAATCTTACCTGCCTGCTGTGAAATACATTGGCCAATCTAGAGGACAGCAAAGTATAAATTGCATCTTTAATACTGATAAACAGAACACAGGTGGGTGGGGGGAACTTAAGGAAATTTTACATCTTAATTGTAGTTCTCTGTTGGGATCAACAAATCTGGTTCATACTAGAACTTCTGCTGTTTACTAAGTCTCCTGGCCCCACAATAATTATTTCCTTAACCCTTAGTATGTTGGTGACATAATCTGTGTCACAGCAGTCACTGTATAATAGCTTGATGATGGGACTTTTTTGTCCATGCTTGTTTTATGACCAAAACAATCAGCCAGCTCAGTATCTGTCTGATACTTCCGTGACTTTGTAAGCAATCTCATAATCTAAATGATGTCTTAAGACAAAGAGATGGAGGTTAGATAATCCTCCTAGTCACTTATAAGAGTAAGCTGAATGTACTGCTAGTTCAGCCTCTGACTGCATAGAAAATGGATAACAGGGGAATAGATTGAAAATACATGACTTAATCACAGAACTAGGGCTAGCAGTGACACTTCAGGAGTTTGTCACCCCCAGCCCTTTGTTGTGCCCTGCGAAGAGACCTGACTCTGATGGGAACTTCTTGCTGCATCTCACCTCTCTACCATAAGGCAAGGCTGGGGCATATCAGATTTTCAAGGTGATCTAACATGAGACATTAAAATTCCTACAACCTGTCAACTGATGACCAAGCAGCCTACAGGTGCTGCAGCTTGGGAATACGAATGCTGCAAAGGATGGATATTGTTTGAGAAGATCTAACATGGGAAAACAGAATGAAACTGAGTCTAAGCTGAGTATCAGGGCAACGCCTTTCAGCGGTGAGGTCTAACAGGCTGCAGAATATTTCAGGGGAAACAGAAATGCTGTTACATATGGTCTCTGCATAAGTGTTTGAAAAAGCAAAACTGGCTGAGATGGGAGCCACTTGCTGCAGGAGCGGCTTGCTCCCCTGTCCAGGCAACAAATTATATGTTAGTTAATTGGTTGCAGCCAAAGAAAGGACCTAAGCATGTTTCACAATGATGAATACTAGCACTAGTTTATCCAAGAGGAGGCTGAAGTTCATGGGAACTCAAGAAGCAATTTGGTAACCTGCCTGTTCCTCAGGCCTGGCACTGACCCTGATACATCTGTGGCACCACTGGTGGCACCTTGGTTCAGCCTGATTTCAGAGTGTTGCTCTGAAGTCCTCTCATAGCAAATCAAGCCCATCATATCCAGAGTGGTGGTCTGGCCTGACGTAGGGGATCATATTGAATTTGCCTATCAAGCATTCTGTTACTCCAAGATTCCAAATCCCAAAGCACTTAGAAGAGCACACTCAGTTACCTGCCCCCCAGAAGCGAGGCCCAATTCAGAGGAATGCGTCTCTTATAGAATTGTAGGATCATAGAATGGCTTGGTTTGGAAGGGACCTTAAAGTTCATCTAGTTCCAACCCTCCTGCCATGGGCAGGGACACCTCCCACTAGACCAGGTTGCTCAAAGCCCCATCCAGCCTGGCCTTGAACACTTCCAGGGGTGGGGCATCCCCAACTTCCCTGGAACACCTGTTCCACTGTCTTGCCATCCTCATAGTGAAGAAGTTATCATCAGAATGTTGTGTGGAAGGGGTGAAGTGAGCATTTGAACTGCTTTGTGATACATCTGCATGGGTCACTGGTAGCTCCCAAGTTAAGTTTGCTGCTGTGCTGGGAAAGGATGACTGGCCTCTGTTTTAAGTGTAGCCTGCATCTACCTTCTGCAAATATTTTGCGTGGGCCTAGGAGGGCAGGCATGGAGGGCATCCCTTTCAAAGAGAGGAAAAGGAGTTCATTTGGCTTTACCCAGTATGCTTAAGAGGTGGAATAAACTTAAATATCCCCTTCAATTTTGTTAGGAGAAATCCCATTTGCATGCTACGGCATTATTAGCAGAGACAATGGGATGAGCATTGGTATCCTGTTAATTATGGGCATGTTAATGATACATATTTCTGCAGTCAAATAGCATTGCAAGTTTATTTCCTTTCTTAATGTTGTGCTGTGCTGTTTGAAATGTTAATGAAGCCAGAATTCTCAAAGGTCATCCTCTGAATGCATTGGGGTTTTTTTTGTTTTGTTTCAGACAATTTAAATGAGTTTTTGTATTTAATGTTGCTAGCAGTGTTAACTTTCCTGTTTAATTATTGAAGGCTTAGGAACATGTCTTTGCCCTGGTCAGTCAGCTAAGTGAGTAGACCTCTGCATTCTCCTTTAAATAATTCCTTGGCATTTTCCTTTCATGATGTGTGTCCTGTTTCTTCTCTTTCTTCCTGCAGCTACTGTTTCTTTTTCTTCACAGGCTGTGTGAAAGAATGGTTAAAACCTCCCTCCCCCCAACAAACCACCAACAGAAAAGTGCAAATTTAGCAGAATTGAGTTTTGAAGGAGCCATTTGTCATCTTCAGAAAGTTTTGATTCTTCACAAATAATGGAGAAAAGAATGGGTAATTGCTGCTTTCAGCTAATTGACAGAATTGTGTCTTGAAAGAGGGGAGGATTTCTGTGCTGCCTTTTGCTGATGACACTTGAAGGTTGTTTTAAACTTTGCTACTAAACTAAGAAGATTGTCACTTGTCTGGTGTTCAACCTTAAACCAGTAGGTGCATTTTAAATTTGTTTTTAGTGCCATTAGATGACAGAGAAGTGGCACGTTTAAAGGAAGTTTTGGTCAACTTGATTTATGTGATAAAACTATGGAGGTTTGTAATCTTCAACTTAATATTTAAAATATTGCAATAGTGCCTGATTTAGCTTCTGCTTTGTAATCTTTCTACTGGTTTCACTGAAAAGTAGATGGAGGCTCTTGAGTATTAGGTGCCTTAAACCTCGACAGAGCTTCTTAGGTGACTTTAAAGCCTTCTGTCCTGGGCCTGGAGCTGTTCAGTGGTTGTTAAACACAAAAATGCTCTTTGCCTGGCTTGCTTAATTTCAGAGTTGGTTGTTGGTAGAGTTTTCAGCTCTGTGAATTAGAAAGCTGATGGCAGCAGCTGCATGCTGAGAGGAGTGCAAGGCTTGTGAGGTACCCTGGGGGATCTGAGGAGGTTTCTGGGTGCCCAAAGCCCTTGGGATGGACCAGGTGGCAGCAAGGACTACCAGCTGCTGAAGAGCAAGATGCTGGGGAACTGTGGCTTCACCAGCCAGAGTGCTCACCTTCAGACCCCTGACACCAGTGATAATCCACTCATAGGGAGTTGAGACAACAGCGACCACACAAAAGAAAGTGATGTCCTTTGCATCCCCTGTGGTGTTAGCACCTGCTGAGACAAATAAACCTACCCAGACAGAGCTCCCAGGGGAATGTGCTGCTTTCCAGGTCTCTGGTTTGCAGGGTGTGCTGGGGGTTTACTGGTGTCTGAAGGCAGTAGTGAAAACACCTGTGGGAAGTGCACCCAGGCAGAACAGCTCACCTTGGCAGCTGAGGTTTGGGAGAAAGTGGACAGGATGAAGAACATCTAGGAGTCTGAGAAGAAGATTGACTAGTTGAACCATACTCCACCCTCTCTGGAACAGAAATGTCAATGAGGCAGAACACATGGCAAGGGGAATTCTGTACCCTCTCTCCATCAGGTAGAAGATAGTGACTTGATGGATAGAGATTAATTGATACAAATCTCTGCTGGGGCAGTGGGAGAAGCTGCTCCTCCACTACCTTGCCTTCCCAGGTGCCCTTATGCAACAGGTAACAGGGTCTGGAATTGGAAGGACAGGGGCATGATGAGGTGGATGATGATGCATCTATACTAGAGGAGTCACTGAGATCAGGTCAGCCTATCCCTCACTTCATGATGACCTCCATGAAGAAAAAATAGTGAATTTTCATCATGGGTGCTTCTTGTCTGAGGAGATTAAAGGGCCCAATCTGCCAACCAGATCTGCCTTTTAGGAAAGTTTGCTGCCTCCTTGGGGCTCAGATTAAAGACATTGCCAGAAAACTTCCTGGCCTGGTGTGTCCCTCAGATTGTTATCTGCTATTGCTTGAGAGATGATGAGGGCTTTCACTCTGCTCCTCAGTGTACTGAGTACACTGGACCACATTTGCAATGTTTGTTCACTACTGTGAGCAGCATGAGGAATAAACAAGAGGGGTTAGAAACTTTGATCTCATAGCTCTGGGACTGACCCACTGGCATCAGGGAGACTTGCTGGGAACAGTCCTGTGACTGGAATGCTGTGATGGACAGTAACAGGCTCCTCAGGAGAGAGAGGCAGGCAAGACAGAGGGGTAGCACTGTGTGCAAGGGAGGGGTTGCACTGTAGAGCTTGCAGCTGTACATTAAGAGCCCCTGGATGAGGATTAGAAAGTTGATGAAGTGAATGCATCTGTGTGAGTCTGCTATAGATCACACAATCAGGATGACACCAGTGTATTATTCTATACAGGATTAAGGGAAATCTCTAGATTAGTTGCCCTTGTCTTTATGGGAGACTTCAGTTTCCCAGGTATTAAGTGGGAATATCATAAAGCAGACATGAAGTCCAGGAAATTCCCAAAGCACATTGTGGATAACTTTTTGACAGAAGTACTAAGGGAGCCAAATAAAGATGGTCTTGTGGGTGAAATAATGATTGGTAGCTGCCTTGGCCACAGTTATTGTAAAATGGTAAAGTTAAAAACCTTTGGTATGAGAAAAATTGTCAGTAGAGCTTTTGCCCTGGAGTTTGGAAGAGCAGACTTCAGGCTTCCCAAGGCACTAGTTAGTAAGGTTGCTTGGGAATCTGCTTTTGAGAGCATTGAGGTCAATAAATGCTTGTAGCTCCTAAAGAGCCATCTTTTAAGAGTGCAGAAGCAGGCAATTCCAACGTGTCAGATGTCAAAAAGCAGAGCTGACCTGGCTGATTAGGGATCTCCTTCTGGAACTTAGGCAGAAAATGAAAATATGTGGGCTTTGGAAGCAAGACGAGACTACACAGGAGGGCTACAGAGATGTTTGCTGCTGTAGTGAGAAAATTTGTAAGGCCAAAGTTCAATTGGAGTTGAAGCTGGCCAGTACTGTGGTGGATAACAAAAAAGGCTTTTTGAAGTATGTTAACAGCAAAAGGAGGCCTAAAGAAAACATTGGTCTCTTACTTGATGAGGTTATTAATATCACAAACAGGGACGGAAGATAAAGCAGTGACATTTAATGCCTTCTTTGCATTGGTCTTTAACACCAGTGATGGGCTCTGGGACACAAAGAACCCTGGGTTGGAGCACTATGACTAAGAGAAAGTAAAGCTCCCAGTTGACTTTGAACTTGTACAGGATTTGCTGCTGCAACCATAATAATCTATGGTGCCTAATGGAATTTATCCCATGGTACTGAAAGCGCTGGAAGATGCTATTGAGAGACCTCTCTTTTATTTATCAACAGTCTTGGGAATCTGGATAGGTCACTAGTAGTGTTCCCCAAGGCTCAATTTTTAGCCATAATGTTTTTATAAAATGTTCTGGACACAGGAGTTAAGTACATGATAAGTAAGTTTGCTTATAATTAGAAGGAACTGTCCTTCAGAAAGGGATCTGGGGGTTTTCGTTGGTGGCAAGTTCAATATGAGTAAAGGATGTGCCCTGATGGCCCAAAGGACGAACCCTGTCTTGGGATGCATTAAGCACAATATAGCTAACTGGTCAAAACCAGTGATTGTCCCACTATATTCAGCATTGGTGTGGCCTTACCTCAAGTACTGTGTACAGTTTGAGGCTCCACAATATAAGAAGGTTATGAAAAATATTATAATTTGTCCAAAGGCAGCCAAGAAAGATGGTGGAAGGACCAGAGGGCATGACTTATAAGGAGCAACTGAGGATACTAGGTTTGTTCAGCTTAGAAAAGAGAAGACTGAGGGCTTGACCTCATTGTTGCCTACAACTTTCTCATGAGTGGGAGCAGAGAGGGATGTGCTGATCTCTTTCTGCTGGCTGGGGACTGGATGAGAAGGAATGGGTTAAAGCTGTGCCAGGGGAAGTTCAGACTGAATATGAGGAAAAAGTTCCTCCCTGAAAGGTTGGTCAAGCACTGGAACAACCTCCCTGGGGAAGTGGTCACAGTCCCAAGCCCGCTGGAGTTAAAAAATTATTTGGACAATGCTCTTAGATAAATAGTTTAAATTTTAGGTTGTGCTGTGTGAAGTTGGGAGTTAGACTTAATGATTCCTGTGTGTCCCTTCCAACTCAGGATATTCTATGGTTCTAAGCTCTAACCAGACTCTCAGTTTTTGAGCCTCTGATGTGGTGGAGCAAAAAACAAAAAAGCTGGAATAAGAATATATAGATTTTAGTTCCTACCAGATTAATAAAAAACTGGAATGAAGGGGAAAGAGTAGAGGGTTTTTACTAGTTATTTTATCAGTTGTACTTGTATGTACATATAAATCCATGCACTAGAGGCAAGTCCTAGACCTTCTGAATTAAATTTGGTTTTTTTAAAAAATATATATTTAATTATCATGATCATACTGCATGTAGAGGGTAAATGTATGAGTGAAATTTTACTTCTAACATGAGCAACACAGACTTTACTTATTTCTTTCATGAAGGTTACTTTGGTCCAATTCCTACATTTCTCATTTTACCGTCGAGATTGTCAGTGCTTTTTACCTTCACTGCCTAGGGCTGGAGAGTTCCTCAAATATCAATTTACAGCACGTGTTTCCACCCACTTCTCTCAATTTGCATGTGAGATCGCTTCAAGGGCAGCTTTCCACACTACAGACCCAACTGTCACTCAGGTAGAGAGGACATTAAATCAAGCCTCTGAAGAGAGTTCAGCACATGCACAACATGCAACCACTGAACAGGCGTCGCTGTTTTGTCCCTGTGTCGAAGTTGGGAAAGTATTTACCCTGTGGTGAGCACCTCTGGAGACAGACATGAGAGCTGTGTGGGAAGTAGCCTATGGCGTTCATTGCTCAAGAACACCTACTAGCTCAAAACCAGGTTTGTGGCCACACAAGCCTCTAATTTAAAACAACTAGAGAGTTTGGGTACCTTTTAATATAATAGTGCAAAGGAAAGCTGGGTTTTGCTTATGCCAATTACAGACAGGCCTGTTCTCTCAGGATGGTATTACTGAAAAAATCAAACGAGAATGCTGTTGGGCTTGGCAAAACTCAGGAGACAAGTCTGAGGGAATGCCTGCCCATGGAAGGCAGCAGTGGAGCTGCCCCAGAGCCCTTTCCTGATGTCACATGGAAGAAGGACTCTTTCCTCTCCTTTTTTCTTTCTGGGGTTTTCAAGCAGCTAGTGATGCAAAAGCTGTTCTTGGCTCAATTTGCAACTGAAAACAGACCAAAAATCCCACAGGCACAGGTTGTCCTCTGCTAATCTCTAAATGAAAATGAGGGCTTGAAAGAATGTATACTGGTGTGTGCCTTAAACTAAAATTTCTTATGTCTCTACTCACAAAGTCTAAAGCCTTATCCTCTCCTTTCCAAGAAACAACAAACATAAATAAAAATGTATCGTGAAGTGGCAGGATAGCAGGAAGAAAGCCCTCAAATTACTGGACAGTGCCCTCTGCAACACCCCTGTTTTGGGAGGTTACAGAGTTTAGCTATGTGGATATTAACCACAGTCTGCTATTGGACAGCTAGAACTTTTTTGTACTATTATAGATTTAGTCACAAAGTCCAGCCTTGTACCCAAACCACTAGCACATCCGTCAAGGTGCACTGCCCTCTCGAGGGCTTTTTATTTTATTATCTTTAAATAAAGACTATATACGGTTTCATATTAAAAATCAGGTTTGAGAGAAGATTGATGTTTTCAGCAGTTTTTGGTATTTTATGATATTTACAAGGCACAGAAAAGTGCAAAGGGAAAACAGCGTGACAATAACTTTTCTTGACTACCCCAAATAGTTAAATTGAAGTGAAGTTCTTTGTAGTTCCCTGGCAAAAAAAGGTCTTTTTTGTTGTTGTTGGTTTGGTGTTTTGGTTTTGTGGTGTTTTTCTTTTTTTTTTTTCTTTTGGTGAGGTAATGGTGGATTTTCATGAGCACTCCTTGCTAATCTGGTTTCATGTCACTAAATCCAAATCTCGTTATAGATATTTTCCTAGGCTATGTTGGAGACATGCCACATTAACCCAAAAGAACAAAGCATAGAAATGACAACAACAGTAAAAAGAAAAAAGAAAACAGCAGAGAAGCAGGATTCTTATCACCTGTATTTCTACCCCTTGCACAATGAGTGGCACAGCGCTAGAGGAATAGGCGCTAGCAAAATGATTGACAAATATAATTTTCTTTGAATCTTGTAGGAATCTAAGTTAATTTGGAAAGAGATTTAATTTAATCTTTATTATGTCTAGCTGATTCAGCTGATAGAAAAGCCATGTCTTGTAGGGTTGTGTTATTTTATTAGGATGTGCTATTGCTTCATGCTTGCTTAGTCTAACCTTGCTCAGTTTTTCAGTACCAAGGGTTGTGACTGAGCCTTGGTCATGAGCTATTAAGGTGAAGTAAAAAGGTCAGGGATTTGAGAGATGGAGGAAATATATATGAGAAACCAGTGGTGGAATCTCATGCCTTGGTGGTCTGTAAGGCTCCAGCAAACATGCATGAAAGGTGCATCCTTCAGTAAGTCCCAACCAGCTGGGAAGCTGTTTGCTTCTGGTCTCCACAGTCTGTTGTGTCTTGTGAGGGCAGCAAATGCCTCTGTAACAGTAAATGCCACCAAGTGGCAATCCAAGTCAAGTAGATTGCCCACTTTCTTCCATGATCTCTTGCATTTACCTCTCTTCTCTATGTGTAAAAACACATGTATTCCATATTTTGTTGAGGCTGAGCAAATTTTATCTGTCACTTAACATATTAGGTGCTGGCTGTCTGGGAAAGTATAGCTTTAAATAATCAGTAATAATAGAGCCAGCTTAAAAAGAAAAGTAGATTTTTTATTTTATTTTTTTTCCTTCTAAAAACCCACAATACAATTTGGATATTTT
Source organism: Apus apus (assembly GCF_020740795.1). Classification (NCBI taxonomy): domain Eukaryota; kingdom Metazoa; phylum Chordata; class Aves; order Apodiformes; family Apodidae; genus Apus; species Apus apus. The sequence goes on from NC_067283.1 coordinate 47,758,730, forward strand.
TCCCTTGGATGGATAATAATTTTGGAAAGCCTGTCCATACAGACTGTGCTTGAAATAAAGAGTTGATAAGAATTTCCTTACTGAGCTGAGGAAGGGATTTGATCAACTGGAAGTATCTTACCATTCATGCACAGAACATGCTTTTACATATAGGCACCTTTGTAGTCCTGGTAAGAAAATAAAACAGCACGCTGACACATTAGTATTCATTTTGCTGTTTTTCTCACATGCACTTATTACTTAAAAAACTCCTTGTCATCCTTAATACACACCAAGGCAACAAGATAAATCACATAATGAATTTCCCTGTGCTGTAATTTTGCTTTCTGGCCTCCTTAAAACAACATGAGAACTTGACCTGTAATTAGTATAAGAGTGATTTGTGGTATTGCTCATACCATGTTGGTATAACCAACTGGAACTGTTGTATTTTGGCACCACAGAACTCTCAGAAATGGAGATGTGGTCCACGATATCATCAATCTTTTCTTTGTGGTTTAGAAAGTGAATCCATTTTCTTTGATAAAAGACCTATTGGTCTTTGTGATCTATAAATCATTCTTTCAAAAGAAGCCCATTGAAATATCAGTTCAAGGTATTTTTCACAGAATATCACTTTACTGCTTTTTCTGGGGATGGAAGATAATCTGTGTGCTTATCAAAAGGAAGATCTATACAACTTTTCATTGAATTTTGAAACTTTAGTAGAAGCTCTCTAAAGGCCCAATATTACCATCTATAGTCTTGTGTACTGCACGAAGTTGGAGCTTTGGCGTCAAAATAACATTTCTCTAATGTCCAGCAGACTCTCAGATAATGGAATTAAAACTAGGATCCTAGGAAACAGCATTCATTACAGTGTTGAAAATCTTTAGCCTGTCTGCATTTTGTGTGTGTGGTTTTTATTTTTGTATTGGTTTGGTGGTGTTTGTTTTTAAAATATCTAACTGGTGTTCCATTACCAGAAGACTGCTTTAGGGACATTGCTGAAGTAGTGCTTCTGCTGGAGGCCTTTCTTAAAACTCAGTTTGAACATACTCATGTTCTGTGGAAACAGTTGAAGCTGTTCTGGAGGTACCTGCCTGTACCAAGATGATGAACTGATAGGTGATAACAGTGTGGTGGTAACTGCTTGGTGGAACAGCTGAGCAGGTTGTCAGCTGTTGATGTTGCTATGACACTGCACTCCTGTGGCTGGAATGTGTGTGTGGTGGGCCATTTTAATTTTTTTTTTTTTTTTAAATTTTAAAATCACACGTTTTCAAGCTTTTCCTTACTCTGTGAGGGACAGAAACTTTTCTTCATATAATATGAAAACTGCAGCCATAAGTTTAAGGAAAATGCCACGTACTGTAAAAACATCTGAAAAAATTGTCAGGGGATGATGCCACAGAGCAGTCCCAGGGTAGCTGCCTTTTACTTGTATAAGAAATGAGCAGCCCTTAAATGTGCAGTTTATCATTCCTCAGAGGCCTTCAAGAACCTGCTGTACAAACTAAATAATAATAATAAACAATGTAACTCTTTTACATAAATAATCTTCTCAGTTTCTAACCTACTGGTTTATTCCTGCAGTGGCATATCATTTGCAATATTTATCTTGTGGTATTGTTACTGATCTCTATTGTGTAAAGGAAATGAATTTATCTCCATGAAACTACATCGTTGAAGAGGTACTCTGTGGCTATATTTATAGTTTTCTTCTGTTTAGTGATTACACTGATTTTTTTTTTTTTTTCCTCAATATATCTTGGTTAGCTGGCTCAGAGCAGCGGTATGCTTGGTGTGGGCTGTGAAACAGATTTTAGAAGTCAGAAGTACTTTTAATCCAGTCCTAACTTCCTCAGTCTGTAACCTGCCTGCGGAAATAATATTATTTGTTTTCCTTTTCATAGCTTTCTCACAGGGACATCATCAATCTGTGCTTTAAGTATTTCTACAGAAGTGAGGACAGTCAATAGAAGAGAGGAGAAGGGTGGTGGTGTGGGAAGCCTTACTGAAACTGCATCCTCAGTAAAGCTAAAGGCAGTCTTAAAGAGTGAGAAAGGGGCCAAGGTCTGAACCTAGCTGGACGCCACATGGGAGAGGTGGGTGTTCTGGGAAGCATGTTCCTTAGCCTATATTCCCTGCTGAGAGAAAAATGTGAGGATTGAAGGGTTGTTCAGAGACTGGAGCCTTCACCACACAGTTGTCTCCTCTAAAACTGTATAACAGAGTGAGAAGCCTCTTTGATCTGATCCTAGGATGAGGGGATAAAAAAGAAAATCACAATTCTATTTCTGTTCCCTTGTCCTTTACAACAGTAGAAGCAGGATGGTTGTTTAGAATTCTGCAAGGCAATTATTTCTTTGCTTTTTACTTGGCTTCTATTATGGGTGGTATCAAGGTAACTGACAACTACTAAAGATTTGGTACTGTTCCCCTGGGCTTTCTCATCCTTAAAAAAGGGAATTGAACTGCTTTTGTGAAACCCAGCATCTTGAGCTGATCCTCGAAGAGCAATCAGGTGCCTCTCAGCCCAGCTGCATGGGCTTGCTCAGCAGCTGGTTCCTGGGGCCTGAGGGGAAGAAGAGCCTTCTGGTGATCAGCATTAGGCACCCAACCCCCCTAAATACAAAACTCTTTGGTCTGCAGTTGGTGAAGGGGTATGAAATCAGGGGAGTTCTTAAAAATTGTCCTTAGAGTACCCCTTTGCTTTTCTTTATGGAACTCAGATGCCAGTTCACGTCTTTCCTTGGGATAAGTCAGCCCCACATAATTGCTGTGGAAATCTACTGGCTTCAGCTTCTTGTCTGACTGCCAGATACAAGGAAATTTGTATCCTTCTTGCCAGTTGTTCAGCAGAACCAACATACTTGTTCCTAAGCAGCCGAATGAATGGGATTTTAGAAGGATGCTTTGTGTCTTTGAAGTATTTTCTGGCTAAATATCATTACTCTTCAGAGTGATTCAGTTCTTAAGGTAATTTGTGGCTTTCTTTTTTTCTTTAAATCCTTTAAAGGCGTGATACAGAAAAACTTCTTTGCTTCAAGATTATCCAGTGTAATTAGAACAGTGTCACTCAACTTAGTAAAGTCTTTTATAGATGGTTCTTTTCCCCTCTGTCTTGTTAAAATTTGTTGATCATACATGGGAAAAAGTGCAAGATATTGTTCACGTCTTCTGTATCTCCCCATACACTGTATTCCTAACGTAAGTTATCTCTTTTTGGTTTTGTGGCTTTTAGGACGTTATATTCAGCACAGTTCTGTGAGGGGTTGCTGGCCCTGTGGGAAGCTCTAAGGTGCTTTCCACTTGTATCAGGTTTACTAATTGTCTTTGCAATGTATGAAATCCTGGTGTAAAGGATGACTGTGCCACAGGGCAGTGCAACTGTGATGTCAAATATGAATTTACCAGACACCACTGGATATGCTGCTTCCCTTACCTGTGTGTCTCTATTGATGAAAAAGGGAAACCACTTGCTAACCCATCTCCATTACAGCCTTGCTTTTTGAAGGGGAATACACAATATTGTTAGTGTCTAGTGTTGGTATTCCTCCTTTTGCTCCAGTGTAAGAGACAGACTGGAGTGAGGCCAGCAGAGGGCTATTAATATGGTAAGGAGGTGGTTCATGAGGCATACTGGAAGGGCTGAAGGACATGGGTTGGTTTAGTCTTGAGACGGCCCAGACAGGGATGTGTGGATCTTTTTGTAGCCCTATTTGCTGAAAGGGGGGGCTGTAAGGGAGATGGAGTTTTCTCAGGTGTACTGTGAAAGAACAAGAGGCAATCAACAGAAGTAGCTGCAAAGAAAATTCCTGTGGTATTAGAAAAATTTGTCACAAGGGGTGCTCAAACACAGGAACAGGGCTCAGAGAGGCTGTGCACTCTCTAGCCCCCAAGACTTTCAGATCTGGGTGGGATGAAGCTCTGAGCAGCCTGGTCTAACTTTGAAGCTGGCCCTGCTTTGAGTAGGGGATAGGCCTAGATGACCTGCAGATGGCCCTTCCAATGTCTATTTTTCTATGGTTATTACAGGTTTTGTTGTTTGTTTTGTTTTAAATCTACCTGTAGTGTTATTTTCAGCTAATGTGTTGTCTTTGCTGGAATACTTGGTGTGAATCCTTCTGGTCCTCAACCAGGAGCTGAATATGACTTGCTGATCTTAGCTCCAACCTGAGTTATGATTTTCCAGGCTATGTAGAACAGATTTCTTTTATTTCCAGTGCTCAGGATGATCAAGAAACTAGCTTTTCTCTGTTTCAGAGCTTCATTTGGTTGTGGAAAACCTTATTACTCGGCTATGACTTGTATCTTCCTCCTGCAGATACTTTGCTTCTGTGGAGAGCTGACTGAGAAGTTGCAGGACAGTGTTGCCTTTCATTTGCTCATCACTTCAGATTTTATTTGAGTTAATAGTATTTCAAGCACTATTCATTACTTAGAATGTAGATTCTAGATGTAACCTTCTCTCATGCTTTGTGTAACCATTCATCATCATATGAAGGAATGACCGTGATGTTCAGTAGACATTTTGCATAGATGTAAATGACTATAGAAGTAAAAAGATTTAAGCCAGCCCTGTGGTTGTTGTATATCTGTAATAACTGTTTTCCAGTATTTTATTTGTTTTGGCTTACTTGTTCTTCGACCCTGTCTGTTATTGTTGAAAGGTCTCTTTCTTTCTTTTTTTTGGTCTTGGTTTTCTATGCTTCTCACAGCTCTTAGTTTTTAAGTGTCACAATTTATTCCTCTATCTGTGCAATGATAAAACCTTATCCTAGTTTCTTTTTTAGAGATTTGACCTGTTCACCACTTGAATCATGGAAATAAGAGTTTGATTTGTAGCCTGTCAGATCCACAGTAGTTCTTTGTCCACGTAGCTCACATTGTCAGGAGCTGCAATGTCTTAGAGATTGCTGAATAACTGCACAGTGTTTTGCTTGCTTTCTGTTTGTGCTGATTTCCTAGCAGCTTCCACCTTTCCTTATTTGCTGTTACTGTAGTCTGCTCACTATTCAGAGTTCAGTTTTTCCCTTCTATGAGCCTTTGGTATTCCAGTTGTCCCATGTGAAGCCTTCAACAGGCCTGATCTTGCCTACTAAACATGACTTCATGAGTTATCTTTCACCTGACAGTCTCCTAGAGGGGGAGCTCTTTCCCTGTGCCTTCAGGAGGGGGATACCTGGCTAGATTGCTCACTTGCCAAAAAAAATTAATAGAAAGCTGTTATTTGCAGACATTTCTCCTGCTGTGTCTGAAGGACAGAGGAAGACAACTAAGCTTTCTCATGTGCCTGTGAAGGCAGTTTATCAGCAGGTAGTCATGCAAAACTCTGTTTCTGAGGTCAGGAGGAGTGAGTGCTGTAAAAAAAACTGAGTATGTCTTCATGGTCCAGTTCAATTTTTTTCTGGAGCAAGATAATAAAATTTTATCATTGGGACCTGAAAACTCAAATTTTGATTTGACAAAATGCCTGGAAAATATTTGGAAAGGCTAAATACTGGTGCTAAATGCCAAGTTAAATGTTACTTTTAAGTGCTCTAAGCTTGTAGAGATTTTTTTTCTCAGTTTGATTGTCCTAACTCAGAATCCTTTTTAATGCTCCTAGGGGTTCAGGAATTGCCATGACCTGCCAGATGTATGGTGCAAGAACACGAAGTTGCCTGTGAGCTGATTTTGAACTACTGCTGGTTTGGTTCATGTCCTGAGAGATGAAGAGATCACATCCCTAACACTTTCAAATGGTTAGTGCATGTACTTACACTGTCCTTTCCGTTAATTTTGACCTAAACCCACCCCAGCAATGCTTTTAACAGATCAGGTATGTGCTGATTAAGGCTTTATTTGTACATTATAATTTAACATTTTTAAAAAACAAAATCTATTATAGCTGTGCAACAGAGGTAATGGAGGTCTGATAGAGAAAGACAGGGTTATTGAGCTGGATGTCAGTATTCCATAACAAATCGCTAAGCATGGGCTGTGGAAGCACCTGTCTGGTTCCTGTACAAGGAGAACATGTGGCTGGGAAAATTCAGAGTGCAACATCTGCAGGTAACTGTTCATAATGTGAGCTGGGTCTGTGCTGCTGCTAGTCACTGGAGTTTGTGAGCATGCTTTTCCTATGGGAAAAATTATTAACAAATAGAAAATGTATCACAGAAGAGAATAGGACATTGTGCAGTACAGTATGTTGCATATGCATGTGATACGTTTACAGCTTGGGTTCTTTGGATTCAAAGTACTAGATACTATCATGGGTTGTTTAACCACCAGTAATGTAATGTGTGTTTGCTACTTACCAAATATCATGATAAATCCAGCATTAATTTAATCATGTGATAGGTGAAGGAAATCAGGCTTATTGAAAGAGAGAGAGTTAGAAATGGCTTCAAGAGCAATAAAACAGCCAATGAGCATTCAGTTGTATCCCGGAGTGCTGACACTGATTTGGGGGTCCTAGCAGTGATAAGTCTTCAAAGTGCAGGTGTTGCTATGAACAGACAGCATATTTTTTTTTGTTTTGTTTAATTTAAAATGTATTGCCTCCTACTTTTTTCCAATTTTTTTTTGTCTTGAGAAAAAATAATTTGAGTACCAGCTCTGTTTAGCCATTTTGTTTGTTGTGTGTACAGCTCTTCTGCCACCTTTGTGTTTGTTTTTTTTTTTTTGATAAAGGAGAATGTTGTCTCTCAGCTGACAGGGAACTTTTTCTAATATGTCATTTTGCAAGAAGGAAGCTTAGTCCTCGTCTCCTTTACAGGATGGGAGATTGTGGGGAACATCCTGACAGCCGGTAGCCCCTGGCATCAGCTCGCCACAGAAGTCTTACCATTTAAGTCAGTGGAACTGCTCTGTTGCACAACTGCTTTATATGCACTGGGAATCAAGTTAAAGGAGTTTTTTTGTGCTGCTCAGACCATACTAATTCTCTGGTTTTGGACCTGGTTTTTGCTTCATCCTTGTGTATCATAACTCTGCACTTAGGTTTCAATATTAGAGAAATTTCTGGAGCTCTTGCAGATTTTGTTTCAATTAACTCTTCCCCAGTCTGAGTAGGTGTTTCTTGCACGGCTCAAATTATATTCACAAATAACCCATCTGTATGTGTATACCCCCACTGGATCCGTGCCTCAGCATGCACTGTGGTGTTACAGATGAATCCATTAAAATGCTTAGGCATTCATTCCTGACATTTGTTCTGTTTAATTGAAATAATCTCTTCACCTTCTAAACTTAGCTTTTATGACACATCAAAACTTTGGAACATTCTCTGTTCAATTATTTATAAGCCCTACAAGCTATTTCTTAATCTCTTGTTTGGTTGTCTCAGACAATGTTTTATGCAAGTATGTATTCATACCATAGCATGCCCTTCATCTTAAGAATGCTGCCTAACTTCCAGCTTTCTAGAAGACACATCTCCTGTGGGCTTTAGGATGAATGTACAACACAAACTGCTCTGCTAAAATGCATGGACGATAGCAGCGTTACATGTTTGAAACAGGAGTGCTTCCAATTACTGTGTGTTTCTTTGTGCTGTAACCTGTCCACTGCTGCAAGTACCCTGGCATCTGGAGCTGCCTAAGTGAGGATGGCTTAGTAATTCAACTGCACTGCAATGACAGAAAATGCAGGACACATTCTGTTTTCACTTATGCTTTTTCCAATTTACTGAAAACATGGAGGCTTTAGTGGCTAAGCCTGAGCTTGATTACTTTAACTTACTGATATATAAGCCTGCTCTACCATGTTACATCCATTCTGAGAGTTTGTAATCGAGCTGGAACAAAGAAGGAAAACAGGGGAAGGGTTTATTGACAGAACAGCTGTTCTGTGTTCACAAACTTCAGCGCAGTCTTGTATTATCAACTGAAATGTTGCTCCCCCAGCACATATCTGCTCCCTGGTTCTCTTAATCATTTTGCATTCTAACCTCTAACAGTGCCCTCAATGTGTTCATACCAGCAAGGTCACTCTGTAAATGAGTCTGAGGAAACATATATTTTTGTGTTCCCCTTGAGGGGGAAGAAAAAAACAAACAACACTTCTGCAAACCCCATAGAGTGTTGAGTTTTTTTAAACATGGGAGTCTTTTCCTAGATTTCTACATCTGCAGTCAAGACACTGGGGAAGAGCAGCCTGGTTTAGTTCATCCGCCTACCCAAGTCCCAAGTTCTTGAGAGCGGCAAGAGCTCAAATTATTTTTCAGGTTGAGATGCTTCCCTCTCCCAGACTTTTTAAACTTAATTTGGCCAGCCTGCCACTTGGGAGGGTGGAGATAGCACTGAGGTGATTTGCAAGCCTAGGTACTCAGAACTGCAAGCCTTTCTGAGGAGTCAGGAAATAAAACACAATCAGTGCAGAAGTTCTCTCAGTTTCTGGGACTGTGTTCTTGTGAAACAGAAGACCTTTTTTTTTTTTTTTTTTTTGTAGTGTTGTGATTGGTGTGGGAACTAATACCTTTGCTGTGGGCAGGGCAAGTGAGCTTCAGAAATAGCACAAGGTTGTTGTTAAATGCAGCAAATAGCAGCAGTGTTTTCTTAAGCAAAAAAATAACTTGCAGGATTTCCTATGGAGATGTCTGTTTTCTTGATCTTCATGTAAGTGCTCAGTATTACTGTTCATAAAAAGATCTTGGTGCTAATCCTCCTGTAGGTTCCTTCAAAATATAATGTTTTAACTTTTTTTTCCTTGTTCTCTTAAAAGTTTTTAATGTGCCACCCACGCTTGTTTCAGTGAACACACAGTCTCAGATTTATTAATGCATAATGTGTCCCAGAAATCAGTTTAACCGATTCCCACCCATCTGTCAGCATAAGGTTTTCAATTACTTTACAGAATGGATTTCTCTGAATCCCTATTTTGTAGACTCTGGATGACATCTCTTGAACTTTTCTGAGGAATGGAGATAACCCATCGGTTTTATTATTTAAGGTTGAAGGGTGCATTAGTAAGAGCTCTTAAACTCTTAAAAATGAATTTAATGATCAAGAAAGGACCAACAACACTAATTTAATGTCAGGCCTATATAGAAAGGTCTGTAGTGATAGAATATGCTTTCCAAATAAATCTAAACTGGGAATGTTATGCCTCAGAGGCGTAGAGTGCCACAGGCCTGGTGCAAAGACTAGATTCATCTCGATAAGTTGTCAAGCAAGCATCTTCCATCCTGCCATTTCATGTCTGTCCTTCCCCTAACAGTACTCCTACTTGCTTGTCCTGAGGCACTGATCTCTGCTGAATACAGAATACGTTGATTTGCATTTCTGCTCTGTGGCTTACTGAAACCTGTGTAGAGGAATGTAAAGCTAGTGTTAGTTACACCACTTCAGCCATAAAATACTGTCTGTACCAATGCAGACTAGTGGTCTTTGGTCAGAAAGGAGGCAATAGGGCACAAAGATGAACCTTTTCCTTGATAACCTGACGTCTTAGCTGGCATCTTGGAATGATTTAGAGCCTCCTCCAGCCACACACATCCAAACCTACATCTGGAGCTGAAAAAGCTCAGCTGCAACTAGTAGATACTTGCATCTCCTAGGGAGCAAGTCAGGAGATAAACACTGAAAACAAGCTGATCAGCAATGGGTTATACCTCATCTAGGAATCTGTAAAGCAGAAGCATGGAATTTGCATTCAAGCAAAGAAAGTGACAGACATGAGACATCACTGGTGTTTAATCCTACACTCTGGGCATGAAGATAAGTAGAAGTATTTCCCTTACAGTGAGCCCATTTGGGTTTGCTGACGGAAAAGCCGTGTTACCAGTTGTCACTCTCTGTGCTCTTGGACAACTGAGGTTGTCCCTGTTTTGAACCAAGCAGTTTCCTGCCGTTTAGCAGGTGTTTGCAAAGCCATGGTTTAGTATTCTGTTTTTTTTTCTGGGAGTGAAATCTCTGTGCAAGTCCACAAGCAAGGCTCTGTTTCACAATAAAACAGTGCCTAAAGCTTTGTGCCTTTTCCCAGGGAATGTGGCATATGTGTGGAATCTATAATGAATAGCAGCACTTAGAAGTTAGCTAAGAGGCAGGTCGTGTATTGGTACTGTGGAGAACTTGAGCAAGCCATTCGTGGCCACCCCGTGTGATTGAATCCGTGCAGTGCTGGAGCAGTAACTGCTGCACTGTGTAGAAACTGTTACACAGGAGAGTTAGGATTGCCAATGAGCACAGGCAATTTGGGACTACAAAACCCTGTGCATCAGCATCCTTAAAATAGGAAAAGAACTAGAAGCCTCAAGTCTAGAAGAGTTTTACAGGTAAGCAGCAGCTACTTGCATCAAGACTAAAGGAGAACAGCTGAAGGTGACCTGTAAGGGTCTGCTGCTTTGCCAGGTATAAAAAGAGACTTGAAGCTGGTGTGGATGTAATAGCACAATAGTAACTTAAAGACCTGAGAGAAGAGAGCTCATTGTTTATACTTGCTAGTGAGGGTAGAGGAAGTCACAGCTTTTGAATGAGGAGAGACCTCCCAACTCCTTGAGGGTAGCTCTTAGTTCATTTAGCCGTTTGGTAGGATTCCATACTAATTGAATGCAGCTCCTTTCTTCCTGCTAAGCAGAGGCTCACAGAATGTCACAATAAACTTCAGCCTTTCCCTGTGTGTTTTGTTGGCTTTTTTTTTCTTTTTTTTTTTTTTTTACTACGATTGTGACTAAAGGGAGCAGGTCAGCATCGTGACCATTCCCAGAGGATACAGTTCAGAGGTGTATTGTACAAATAATAGCATCTCCCTTTTTCGTAAGATGTATCATTTCTGTTCAGAGGCAGATTGTGGCCTTTGCAAAGCCCTAAAGATGACCTGTTGTGAACTCTGGTACAGCACATAGGTAGACAGTGACAGAATTAATAAATATTTAGCATAATTCTTCAACAAAATTAAATCAGCATTAAAGGACAACTAACAGGAATGGAGATTGGAATAGCTTGGTTTCTCTTCTGAAAAGGAGAGTGATGACACATGAAAGTCAGGTATTGCACTCCTTACATATATAAAGACATTTCTGGATGATGTTCTAAACACAGATGTCAATACTTGATTTGTTTTTCAGGCTCTGCTTATGCTGGATACTTTCATTTTGACAGAACCCTGGTACTAGCTGGCACTAAGATTGCTGGGTCGTTTATGCCTAAAGGAGAGTCCCAGTCTAAGTATTTGGGCTGTGTGCTCTACATGCCATGTGGCTGTCAGTTTTTGGGTCTGTGACCTTTTTCTGACTGACGCATTCCATCCTGTACTCTGCAAAACACACACATGCACACCCACTACTGCACAGTTCATAGAGAGGACACACGAATTGCAGAAACTTTATTATTTCAAACTGTGTTCTTTGCCCTTTACTTACTTGTTTGTAAATGTACTTGCTTTTGAAGAAGAGTGTGCTCTGTGTGTGCTCAAGTCTAGTTTATAAGTGACAAAATCTGATCTCACTTTACGGTCACACTTGTTTACTTCCAGAAGGTTGTGTGATACGGGTGCTAAGAGAGAGACATCCACTGTGAAAGCAAAATGAAAAGAACCAGATGTGCTTGGATACTTTCTTATTGTGATTAAAGCTTTTCCTACTGCATTATCTTCAAATCAAATTTGCAGTCAGGTAATAGAGCAATAAACGTCCTAGGCAAAGCCCAGGGACTCTTATTAGGTAAACTCTTCATAAAACAGTAATAGCTTTGGATAGCACCTTACATGACACTAGTATCAAATGGCCAGTCAGTAAAGGACAGGCAGTTGCTAGAAATAGAAACCTCAGACCCAAACCAGCCTTTAAATCTTCATTCATTAGAAAAATGAGTCCTGAATTTCCTTGTAATCATTAGCATCAGGGCAAAGCAGATGAAGTACACTGTGACTAACGCTGCAGCTTGTAAGCATCAAGTGTAAATGGTCACATTAGAGGCAAAACAGGAGAATTGCATGCAGAGGTTTGGTTAGAACTTCAGGTTGCTAGGAAAACTTGAGTATAATGGTGACAGAAAGGAATTGGAACAGTTTTTACTCTGATAACAGGGTGAGTCATGCTGAAAAAGCCTTTGTTTTTTCCTGGTAAATAGCTTCAAAGATCAAACACGAATTTAGAGCATGATTGTTTTTTGTTTTAAAATAGTGATGTGTTGAATCTAATTTCACTGCATAACCAAACAATCTTAACATTTTTCCAAATGAAAATGGCACTAAGCAAACTTGCAGGTAACCAGTAAAAATGTTTATGCAGAAAAGCAAACGTTAGTAGCCACTAAAACTACTGACCTGAGTGTGCAAGTGCTGTTGCATTGTCAAATGTGAAAATCTGTTTCAGTACCTGCTCAGTCTCCACCATGTTAGGAAAGACCAAGCCCTGGTTGACTGATGTAATCACTTCATTGTAGAAAGCCACTAGGTTGGTCAGGCAGGATTTGCCTCTGGTAAAGCTGTGCTGTCTGCCCTGGATCACCTCCTTGTCCTTCATGTGCCTTAGCATGTCTTCTAGGAGGATCTGTTCTGTGATCTTCCCAGGCACAGAGGTGAGGCTGATAGGTCGGCAATTCCCAGGGTCCTCCTTTCTACCCTTTTAAAATATGCAGTGTATTATCACTCAGACCTGTCCACAGAGATTAAGCCTTTATAGTCAGAAAAAAAATACAGTTCTTCAAGTGCAACTGATGTGGGAAGAATGCCATTAGTGCTTTACAGCTAATTATTTATGAACAACTTAATATTTCAACCACGGAACAACCTTGATTAGTCTTAATATAATGCAGACAAATTATTTAGAGAAGAGTAGATTTTTGTGGAATCAGGAGAAATGTTCTTAATAGACTCTTTCATTTGACCAATCAGTAGTAATAAACTTGTAATTGTTGCACGTGTATTTCCAGACAAGTCAATAATTTGCTTCCAAAAGCACTCAGAATTACATGTTGCCACTCATAATTAAAAGGTTTATTATGGTTAATCTTCACCACATATCTTCTAATCTCTCTCATTGAAGATTGAACTATGATGCCTAATGAAAGGGACACCCTAGTTACTTTGCTAAAAGAAAGTGCTGTACTCGTAGTTTTCAAGTTGGATTGAATTAAACTTGACAAAGCTGTTGTGAAGAGAGGACAGAAGGGAGAGACCAGGATCACTGAAGTCATCAATGGAAAGTGGCACAACTCTTCATCAGTACCCTGGTAATTTTGCTAAAATGAGGTATGGGCATAATCTGAAGAAAATGGTGTAAAGTCCCACTTAGCCTCAGGCTCTTTAATTCCTCAAGTAAAAAAGATTTGTGAATCTCCATAGATATAACAGAGTAAAACCTGCTCTGTTATAAGCTCCTTTTCATGGGTCTAATTTAACCAACTTCAGTAAAATTCCCAGTCACCTGAGATGCCCTGTGGGAATGTGCGGAGATGCAGAGAGCATGCATGACTTCCTCATCATTCCTTACCAATGTTTCAAGGAACATGTGCTAGTACACTGTTTTTTATGGTGAGGTTGTCATCTTGGAAAGAAGTTCTTCATTGTTTTGTGGTGTTCACCATATTATTTCTTGCACTTCGATAGCTCTTTTCCTCCTTTGTCCTTCCTCCTTTTGTGAAAGTGATGGTAGCTTTCTCAGCCTTTTGCTTTTCTCCTTCAACCTGTTTTCTTCTGTAGGCCCTCCATGCCCCTAATCAGCTACATTTAGGAAATCTTTGATGACATTTCTTCCCAGCCCTGCACTGGCAGAAGGGATTGACTGGGTAACCAATATTCCAGCCTAGGCACTGGGTCAGTCATGTTGTGGCAAGGGGCCATGTACCTTCTGATAGAGGTGAGAGCTGTGGATTATCTTGACATAATTCCACCATCTGAACAAATTTGCAAAAAACAAGTGTATAGTGTGGTTTTTGAAAGCCTTCTGTATTCATCCATTGAGCTGGGTTTTCATTGGATGGCAAAATCCTCATGTCTCTGGAAATGGTGAGGCTCAAAGGTCAAGGTCTCAGCCTGAATCAGGATGTGCTCTTCAACTAAATGGCTGCAAATATTTTTTGCAGTGAGCAGTACCTGTTAATTTTCCTGTGGATTTTTTTCCCCCCTGTATTGATTTTTAGAAATGCCTGATCTGTTTCCCCTTGGAAAACATACTAAAACAAAGGAGCATGAAAACAAAAGTACTTTGTCAGAGAGAAGGTTCCTCTGGTTCAATACTCTGGTTTCTAAAGTGGCCAACCATAAATGTCTACAGGAGAGCATATGAGCAGTGCAGATCTACTGCCAGGGTCCTGGGGTGCTCATAGGCTTCAATGGCTGGGACTCCCATGCCCACCATCTCCTGCCAAGGGCCCAGGGGATGTGTCTCAGCTCAGCCTGAGGCCTCCACTCCCTGCCTGAGTGATGCTGTAGGTGTGCCTGTCTTTGTCCCTCTGTCCTGGATGGGTCTGGGACTTGCACTGCAGAGAGCTCCTCTCCAGGATGGAGCCCTCAGACCAGGTCAGAGCATGTCATGCTTAACACTAGGCAGAGCATTGTGTATTATTCTATCTAATTTGAGTCTATTCTATGTGCTCACAACGAGTTGAATAACGATGATGCTACTTGTCTGAAGTTCCAGCAGTTTTTCAGCTCTTGCAAGGACACACAACACAAAGGATACAAGTGGAAACAAAATTTTGTTTTGTGTTTTATTTATTTATTGTTTGGTTTTCTGACTCTGTTTTGGAGTCGATCCTCACAAGCATAAACTCAATGTGCATGTGCATCCAGGAGCAAGATAAAGAATTCTTCAGTTTAGGTTGAAAAAACATCCCTTGCAGGCTGGGAGGGGCAAGTCAGAGAGCTGCAAAATGTAACAGCAGAAATACAGGCCAAGAAGTCTCTGTTCCGACCACACCCAAGACAAAATGATTTTTTAACTCATTTTGTTGATGCCAGTTTAAATTTTCCTAATAAAATTACAAGATGATAAGGTCAGCAGGAAATGGAAAATATGGATCCCTAATGCTCAGGCCATGCAAAACAATTCTGAGTTGCTGGGAAATTTTCAAAGCACGTGCTTCTCCACTTGCGAGCAGCCTTTTGAATGTTTTGGCCTTTAATGAAGTGTTTGGAATTCATGGCATCCTGGCAAGCCTCACAGAGCATCCAGCTGTTGCCAGGATTTGAAACAACTGACTCAGTGTGTCTGGGTGATGGACAACTAAGGAGGAGTCTGCTTTGTGTAGGTGTTAGTGGCTGTGTTCTTCGCACCAGTTTGAACTGCCAACATTTGATTGAGGGATTAATTTTGGACCAAAATATTCAAAGTGTTTATAAGAATCCTTATACAATTGTAGGAAAGATATCCATGCTTGGGGCCTGCCCTAAACACCAGAATGAAGGTTTCTGGAAGGTAGTACAGATTCTGATAATGTAGAGGTATGACTTGATTCACTTACCTATATGTCCACAACTGTTTTCATTTGAAATAACCCAAGATATCCTACCTGACCTCAAACTTCAGGTCTACCACGTGGCTGTCTCTGATATCCCCAAGAATCTCAAAGGCTGGTAGGTGAAACAGGCTGCACAGGGAGGTCTTTGAATCACCATCCCTGGAGGTTTTTAAAGATGTGTAGATGTGGTGCTTAGGGACATGGTTTAGCACTGGACTCAGTAGAGCTAGCTTTATGGTTGGACTCCGTGATCTTAAAGGTCTTTTCCAACCAGAAGGGTTCTGTGATTCTGTGACCCATACTTCAGCATCACATTCACAATGTGGGAAGGGCCCACATGAGGTTGAAAGTTGTTGACATGACTGCTCTTCCTTGGACGTTCACTGTGGAGAAACAGATAGCTCTGTACCAGTGCCACTGAATCCCTGACTAGGCTAGACACTCTTTGATACTGAGCTGGGTAGTTCTGTGTTCTTAGTTATTTTGACCATCTGTGCTCTCTGGACAGCTGTGTGACATTTTGGTGGATCCCAGCATGAAGGCCACTGTAGTCATTCCCCCTTCTGAACCTGGTGACCTATTTGATTCTTACGAAGCTGAGGCAGTCTCTTTATGCTCACCTTGGAATGGAAAGGGTTTGCATGCCTCTTATGGCTGCACCTGGGTTTTAGGTCAGATATTTTGCACTCTCAAGATTCCTTTCAGGAGCTGTAGCACAGTATTTTGTGTTAAATTCTTCCTTCTCTTGGGACTTTTGAGTGTTTGGAAATGTAAGGAAGTACACATTTCCCCTGTACAAGTGGGAAACCTGAGGCTGGGGCTTCTCATCACATCAGCAGCAGTCATGTGTGATTATTAACTACAGTTACAGCTGAAGACAACTTGGTATTTTTTTATTAAAAACATCACAAACAATGAGAAAGCTATAAAGGAAATGCTGCATGCTTGCATATTACACTTAGATAGAAGACTAGTACTATCAATATTAAATTAAGAATCCTCACAAGCAAATTGTAATGGCTTGTGATGGACTTTATCTTTGTAGGAGAAAGGTGAACAACAGATATCAAACATCACTTTTTCAGAACAGTAAGTACTTTTTAATTAAGTTTTGATTTATTTATTGACAATCTTAAAGTATGCATCTTAATATCTTTTTTTACTTATGCTGTTATCACCAGAAATGCACTGTGGTTAAACATAAAGTACCCTCAGAAATTAAAACTTCCCTGAAGTCTCATGTGAATCCTTGATGTTGAAACATCCATATTATCAGTTTATAGACACTTAAAATGTCATTGTCCTATAAGGTTAATTGCTCTTAAGTGCTCACCAAACCACTTTCTATCATTTATCAGCAGTCCTGGGTGACCAGGGAGGTACCAACAGATTGGAAGCCAGCCAGTGTGACAACTGTATATAGCAAGGAATGAAAGGATGATCTGAGAAATTACAGGCCTGTTTGACTTTGGTGCTGGTGAAGCTGATGGAGCAGATCATCTTGAGTACTATTATATAGCACATGCAGGATAACCAGGTGATCAGGGCCAGTCAGCATGGGCTTATGAGAAGCAGGTCCTGTTTGACAAACGTGATTTCCTTTTATGACAGCGTGACCCACTTATTGCATAAGGGAAAGGCTGTGGATGTTGTCTATCTCGACTTTAATGAGGTATTTGACACTGTTTCCCACAGCATTCTCCTAGAGAAACTGTCTGCTCATGACTTGGGTGGGCATACACTTTGCTGGGTAAAAATGCTGGCTGGATGTCCAAAGAGTTGTGGTCAATGGAGTTAAATTCAGTTGGTGGCCGGTCATAAGTGGTGTTCCCTAGGGCTCAGTACTGGGGCCTCTCCTATTTATCATCTTTATCAGTGATCTAGATGAGGGTATAGAGTGCACCCTGAGTAAATTTGCAGATGAGACTAAGCTGGGTTGAGGTATTGATCTGCCTGAGCACAGGGAGGCTCTACAGAGGGATATAGACAGGCTTGATCAATGGGCCGAGGCCAATTGCCTGAGATTCAGTAAGTGCAGTTGGGTCCTGCACTTTGGCCACAACAGCCCCCAGCAGCACTATAAGCTTGGGGAGGAGTGGCTGGAGAGCTGCCTAGCAGAGAGGGACCAGCTGGACGTGAGCCAGCAGTGTGCCCAAGGGGGCATCCTGGCCTGCACCAGGAACAGTGAGGCTAGCAGGGCCAGGGCAGTGATCTTACCCCTGTACTTGGCACTGGTAAGGCCACACCTTTAGCTCTGTGTGCAGTTTTGGGCCTCTCACTACAGAAAGGACATTGAGCTATTCGAGTGTTTGCAAAGCAGGGCGACAAAGCTGATGAAGAGTTCGGAGCATATATCTGATGAGAAGCGGCTGAGGGAGCTGGGGTTGGTTAGCCTGGATAAAAGGAGGCTGAAGGGAGACCTTATTGCTCTTTACAACTAGCTAAAAGGAGGTTGTAAAGATGTGGGGACTGGTCTGTTCAATGAAGCTACAAGTGACAGGACAAGATGCAATGGCCTCAAGTTGCTCCAGGTGGTGGGGTGTTTAGATTTGACGTTAGGAGGAATTTCATCACCAAAAGGGTTATCAGGCATGGAAACAGGCCGCTGGGGGCAGTGGTGGAGTCACCATCCCTGGAGCGGTATGTAAGAGTCGTATAGACATAGTACTTAGGGTTGTAGTTTAGTTAAAGACTTGTCAGTGTTAGGTTAATGGTTGGACTTGATGATCTTGAAGGTCTTTTCCAACCAAAGTAGTTCTCTGAAGCATAACTCAAAACTCAAGGTTCATCTTTAGTAGCCAAATAGCAGTAGCTGTGCCCACTGCATTGCCCACCCCAGCACAGGGACTGCCTTGGGGCCAGCACCCCACAGGCCTCCTTCCCAAGGGTGCTGGGCAAGGGGCAGTGGGTGGGGCTGTGCAGGGCAGACTGTGTCACCCCCATGTCACAATGTCACCCCCAGCAACGCAGCAGTCACAATGCCCCGGGACAGCATAAGAGGAGGCATCCTCCTGTGCTCTGGTGCCAGAGCTGGCCTGGGGGGCAGCCCAGACACATCCCAGAGGAAGCCCTGGAGGAGCTGGGCAAATTACTTGCAAAGGGGCGAGGGAGGGAGACTAGATACTGGAGGAGGATACTGGAGGTTCTCTGCTCTAAGGCCAGCTCCCAGCAGGGGCACCTTCAAAGCTCCTACGAGGGACAGAAATCCTTTCCAGCTGGATCTCCATGGCCAGACCAAGGGAATGCCTTCTTGAGGAGCACTGCAGAGCTCACCATCCTCATCCCCTGCAGAGCCAAAGGAAGCAGGTGTAAGAAAGGGGATGCAGAGATGTTGCCAGGTTGCTTTAGAGCACCTACTGGTGTCCTGCCAGGCATGGGAAGGATTCTTACCTGAGTCCTGGTTGATCAGGCTGGGGGCCTTTTGCTATTCTGGAAAGCCACTGAGATGATTTTGCGTTGAAGGACAATAGGGCTTGGGCATGTCCTGGGAGGCATGACCAGCCCTTGGGCTGAGGATGCAGGTCATGCTCACGTGCTCAGGGAGCAGCCGATCGCCAGCTCTGCTGGGGTCAGGAAGGAATTTTCCCCCGGAGCAGATTGGCCCTGGTCCCCGGGGGTTTTTTGCCTTCCTCTGCAGCATTGAGCTTGACCCCTTGGCAAGTCTCCTCTTGTCCCTTCCAGCTTGGTCACTGCCTGGTGCTCATGCACCACATAGATGGCCCTTTGTGCCCTGTAGCTGGGGGGAGGAAGGCTTTTTTTCCCCCAGGCAGAGCTAGTAACTGTCCCCGGGGGTTTTTTGCCTTCCTCTGCAGCACTGAGCATGGCCCCTTGACAGGGCTCCTTGGGGCCACTTTGGCCAGGTGCCTGCTGCTCCTGCTCCACAAAGGTGGCCCTCGTGCCCCTCAACCGAGGGGAGAAAGCTTTCTTAAACTCCCAGGGTTGGGCCCCACGGATCGCCCCTGGGGATGCTTCTTGTCCTCTGTAGCATTGAGCAGCGCCCCTTGTCAGGGCTTCTCTGGGCCCTTTCAGCTTGGTTCTTGCATGCTGCCCTTGCACCTCCAAGGCACCTCTGGCTCTCTCAAGCCTTTTTGGCCTTTCCAAATTTGTAGGAGGAGTGAGCTCTGCTATTCCCTTGGCTCCTTTTCTGCAGGGCTTTACACTTGTGCAAAACAGCCTGTGCTTGGAAGGGCTTCAGCCTTGCCACAAAGTTGAGGAAAATATTTACTGCTTTTGACAGCTTGGGTGCAAAAAGGCACCTGCAGAGAGCCTTGAACTGATTAATTTATTATCTACTTTAGAACAGTAGTGCAAGGGCTGTGGTGTCTTCACTGTGGGTAAATACTGAAGGGAAAGAGGCAGGAATGGAGAACTGTGAGGTGATGTCATTAGTTATTATGGCATACAGGCATATAAGTTTGTGAGGGGCATTGGCCTGAGTGTGAGTGCTCCCAGGCATGAGGCACAGCGATGATGTTTGCAACTGCCCACAGGGCAGCTTCGCATGCAACTACCTGCTAGATATGCACGACAGCTCAGCAGAGTGCACAAAATGCAATTTGTGGTTGCGTAAAAACATGTGCCAAGAATATAAATCTGGAGGAGCAAGTGTACTGATCATTTGACTCAAATTGTTTCTTAATTGAACACAAAACAGCTCCTCTTGAAACTTCAGACTACTTGAGATAATGTCTGGTAGGGAATATATAAACTGCATCTTTGAGGAATGGTGTTGCTACTTTTTTCCCTGCTAACATGTCATTTGGATTAACAAATATGGATTCCTCTTACAGCAACAGTATCTGATGAGGTTATCAAATTCTCCTAAATAGATGTGGTGCTTAGGAACATGGTTTCAGCACTGCACTTGGTACAGTCAGGTTAACAGTTGGTTACGTTATGGTTAGACTGGATGATTTTAAAGGTCTGGTACAACTTCAGCGATTCTGGGATTAAAAAGAACTTGACAATGAGGTAAATGTTATTTCTGTACATATAAATGTCCATTATTTTATCCCAGGTGGTAGTTAATTTCTGCACAGCTGAGGAATTTTTTTTCTTTCAAGATCTGGTAATAGTTCCACAGTGTATTTGACCATGTTTGTATAAATCGCTTCAGTAACTCCCAAAAATATTTGTTTCTCATCTCGTTTTTTTAATAATCACAGCTTTGTCTTTCTCAGCCTGTGGCATGTGACAGGGCAATTTTAAGTTAAAACTTCCTCTAGTAGATTAACAGATATGTGTTGTTTCACCTAGGATTTTGTTAAATTGAGCATAGATATGAGATGTTAAATTCTAGTCTTAATTACACCTATATCAGATCTGAGGCATCTGGACCTTGAGCTTTTTGCTTTCATTTCAGTAGTTTTAGAGTAGAGTAGGGATTAATTTTAAAATCCCAATTTTGATCCTTAATGCTTGGGGAGTGTTCAGCACTAGACTTTTTTTTTTTTTTTTTTTGGTAACCTTGCCTTTGTGGTCTTAAGCAGAGTGATTGCACTAGTGGCTGTGTTATGTAGCTAAGTATAAGCACTCTGTATGTGGATAATACTTGGGCTTACCAGTTTTCTTTGTTCACTGACTTACCAGGCATAGCAACAGCTCTTGTGTGTCAAAAGCTTTTGCCTAGGGAATACCTTGCGTGCTTTCTCAACCTCCTCTTTACCACTGACGTTCCCAGCAGGACAAAAATATTATTTATTTATTTATTTCTGATTTCCTAGTGGAGAAGTTGATAGCAACTTTTTATTTATTTTTTATTTTGTAAGCCTTGAACTTTGAAGGGATTAATTCCCTTACAGTTGATTTTAAAGGAACAAACCAAAATATCAGGAAAAATCCACCATTGACCCACATTAGCTGTACATTATCACTCAGTGTGTTGCATGGGTGTTTCACTAATTTAGAAGTGCTTTGCAGTACTTAGTAGGTGGGAGTCAGAAGAATTTTGTTCTTCTTTGTTTCTATCAG
This sequence comes from Apus apus, assembly GCF_020740795.1. Taxonomy (NCBI): domain Eukaryota; kingdom Metazoa; phylum Chordata; class Aves; order Apodiformes; family Apodidae; genus Apus; species Apus apus. The sequence continues at coordinate 47,780,074 of NC_067283.1, forward strand.
TTCAGAATTTAGTACAGTCTGGAAATTATATTGTGATTGTTCTGTAGTGGCACATGAAAAAGGCTATACGTCTATGTGAGCATGACCACACTGGGGCTTTGTGCCTTGTACTGACTGATGCTAATCTGTGGAGAGAAGGTTCTCCTGTCCACGCTATTTCTGACCTGTAAGAATTCAGTTTACTTTTAACATATTTTAGAAAAAACAATTATGGAACACTTTTAGTTGCATTTTTCCTCTAAGTATCCAGTAGGGCAAAAGCACGGGGAAACTGGTTAATTTCCAAGGAGGGCAGAATCAGTGGAAATGGCACTTGGAGGAAGAAAGATTTGAGAGAAATATCTGAGAAATATTTGCTGCTTTATATAGTCTTTTGGTCAGGCCTATATATATATTCTCTGTAGAAAAAATGCTACAGCTGTCCTTATCCTTTTGCAACTTCCCTTTGGTAGTATTTGCTTTGAAAGGTACAATCTGGCTTTGCTTTGTTCGCCTAGGCACATTATTTTTAGTTTAAAAACTGTGCTGTGAGTAAAAGCAGGCATGGGGTAGGATTCATCTGCCTACAACCGTGTTCTCTTTACAGTCAGTGGAGATCAAATCAGGACAGACAATAGATTCTGGAGTCTAATTCCTGCTATCCTAAAGCAGCACTTAAATGGGTCAGCTAAGCCATGCCTGAGAAGCTTATTGCTTCCCACTGATTTTAGAAGGAGAGTAGGTGGCTGTGTGACAGTTGTCAGTCCTGTAGATGCTGAAGTTTGGTGATGTGCATCCCACACATTGTGCCAATGGAGAGCAGTTCCTACAGTGGGGTGCCCCCACTTGGGAGGCTACAGCTCTGCTCTTCTGAGGCCTGGTCTCTTCTGCAACACTAGGCATCAGAGTTCATCAGTATGAACATGGAGTCCCCAGATGTTTTAGAATGCTGTAGTTGTGCTAAAAGTGACATGCTAAAATGAAAACATTTTAATTTGCATAATATCTAAGAAATGAGTGGAAGTGCTGCAGGAGTTTTTGTCAAATGGGCCTTTTGCTGTAAACCTAGAGAAAGTTAGTGCTGTTTTAAGCAGAGGTTGGATTATGTGACCTCCAAAGGTCTCTTCCTGTCTAGCTTATTCTGTGATTCTTCTGGCAAAAAAGTTTTTCTAGTGCATGCTTATTTAGTGCCAGATTTGGAGTCAGTCTGTGTTTAGACAGCTATCCAGATCACAGAACAACTCAGGGTCTCGAGTGTGGACCATATCACATTTTCTGCTCTACTGCTGAGGCCAGACAAAGAGACTCGATTAGCTTTTCTCCCTGAGATGAGGCTGGATCTTTGTAGATACCTGGAGTATTGCTTTGCAGTACTATTTTTTTTTTTTTCCCCCCTCCTCTACATAAAATGAATATATAAATTTGAGTGGAAGAAGATGTTTTTCTGTTCTGCTAGGAACATTTTATAAGACTTGGCATGAGTATCCTGGGAGTCTGAGCTAAAGATGGTGAACATATGGGAAAGCCCAAGAGGAAACACACAGTTTTAGTTTGCAAGCCTTGCTCTTGGATTGTTACACTAATGTAATGAAGGACATTAAATGAGCTGAGGTTATTAAACCCTAAAGGTTACTGAGTCCTGTTGGGGATCACATTCAAAATATAATTAAACTAAGTCCAGATATTTTAATTTGTAGCTGGAGATTTATGTAACATAAGCCAGTTCTTTTTCCAGCTCTGAACTTTATTGAAAATGGGCTTGTTAATTTGCTTATTTCTTTTTAGTAGTAACTGAACAGACACTGTTTAGACCCACTTGGCTCTAATAAAACTGTAAGTACCAATATAAAAGTCACGGTTCAAATCAGATCAAGTATTTGGGAAGATAGATGCTTGTTCACTGTTATTAAAATCTCACTCCCCCAAAACTATGTGAAGTCAACAAGAGGTAACATTTCAGGTTCTGGCTATGTGTTGTTTCAGACAGTCCAGTGCTGGTCTAATGCTCTCCGTTATGGTATGAGATGGAACAATAGCCCAAACTGTAATCTTGCTTATTAGGAATATGGGATTGCACTTATTAATAGGGGACTGTTTAAATCTAAAATGTTCCTGTTTCATTGTAACATGAACAAAATAATACTTTTTAAATTTAAGAACACAAAATATCTTAAATATAAAACAAGATGAAAAAATTATAACATCATCCTGAAATCCTAGAGTTTTGAGGATTTGACTTCTAGTGTGAGACTCAGTTGATGGAGTGATCTGTCTTCTACTTTGATCTGACTAGTTTAGCTGCTACTGTCTGACAGTTTGGCTCTACAATGTGTTTTCCTCAGGTCTGAAGCTGGTCTAAGGGTTTCAGTTCCCTGGTGCTGCAGTTTGCAGGTTCGTGCTGGAAAGTCAATTATTGAAATGACTTGGGTTAAAATGATTAATTTCCCCCCCCATCTTATTTATTGAAATATTTCAGTGGCTGGTTTGACCTATCATGGCTCCACACAAAACAGCACATTTCTGTGCTAGGCATTATTTGAATGTGTCCTGTGGCTTCTCTGGAGTGGTTCTTGTCCCGGGTGATACCATCCCTATTCATGCAGAATATGTGAAAATGAATTGAAAGAGCAAGGGGAATAGCTGTCTGTCTTGGTGACTTGTGCAAACACCTACTGTGTTTTGAATGACCCAGAATGATGGGGCACCATGACAAGGTGCAGCTGGGGACTGTGAAAGAAGACATGGGTTAAAATCCCCATGGTCAGAAGAGAGACCCAAAGCTAGGACTCCCACACCTTAGGTGATTGCCTTGGCTATTGGAGGAAACTGAATGATACTATGAAAGCACTTGAGTTTTGAATTTAGAAATAATTCTGGGATAAATGGAGCTGAATTTTTAGGAAAAAAATACTGTCGCCTCTTAATTTTTTGCCTGTTACACCTGGAAGAACATGAAAAGGAGGAATCAGGACAAGGAGAAAATGAAGGAATAGTTTTAGGGAAAAGAAGGATACAATAGCTTTCTTAATATCCAGTCATTCGATAAACAACATTGCTGTACCTGGGACATTCAGGGTAGAGAACTTCTAAGAGATCTATCTTACTGCTAGAAAGTATTCCTGTTTGAGGCTACTAGTGATGCTCTACAGATTGTAGGCAGGCTGGGGTAAAAGCCAATTCCGGGACTGAATTCAAAGAGAAAGTTTGTATGCAGAGGGAGAAGTATTTGTACCTTTCCCTGTTCCCTGCTCTGGGGTAGGGATATATCCTCTTGGGCTATGTGGGGGGGGGGGTACTTAGGTGAGTGTGTCAGATTAGGAAAAATGCCAGTTTAGGATACTTTCCCCCCTCTATCAGTGATCAGAACAAAAACCAGACAAGTGGGAGGCAGCTGGTAATGTGTGACAGTAGCCTCGATAGAGAGGATGGCCTGGAGAAACTGGCTCAGCAGCAGAGCTATAGGTGGGAGCCAGCCAATGCTCCCACATTAGTTAATGAGGTGAGGAAAGAAATGGAAATGCTTGCTCTCCAAGTTCATTCTCTATGGAAGATTTATCTGGAAAAGCTTCTGTGTAGGTTTAATGGTGATCTACACACTCCTGAGAAGAATTTGTACATTCGGTTCCGGGCTATTTGAACAGAGCAGGGCAAGTGATAACAGGTTTCCCCATGTTGGTTATTTCAGTTTTTATTTATTTCTTAGTGAGTGAGTGAAAGTCCCATGGAGCTGAGGGCAATATTTGAGCAAGTTATTCTCCTGTCCTCAGTGGGGCTGCTCCCTGCAGGAGTGTGTCCTGAGGAAGAACTGATGAAAAAACTGGGATTAAGGAACATTATTCACTCCACAGAAAGCAGCTCTGGTAGTTTTGTCTTGAAAAAGTGCATGTTAGCACAGGCCGATGTAAGAATTTATTCCTTATTCCAAATGCTGGCGGCACGCCAATGATTTTAGAAAAATGTGTGGGAGAGGTGAGTAGTGATGGAAGATGAGAATAAGCGGCAGGATGTAAAACATATTCAGCTGAAAGGGATAAAAAGATAAAGCAACAAAGTGAATGTGCTGTGAGCAAGGGGTCCTCTTTTGGATTAAGTCAAAACTGAGGAGGGGACAGGTCATGAATGCAAGCTAGGGAAGGTTGGGTATTAAAGACACTTGGACTCCTCTGCAGTGAGGAGAGGCAGCAGCTAGCCATGATTCTGCTGCTAAGGCTGAGTTTTGATATACTGTTTGTTGCATTTGAAAGATGCAACAGTTTCTCCCCAAAATGCTGTCAGAGTGCAAAATTGTGTTTCTAGGGAGTGCACGAATAAATCAATAGGCTCGTAAGCTAAAATGAATGGGAATGGGTCACTGTGGAAAGTCACTGGCTGCTGTGGGGCACTGGCTTTGCCTCAAGTGGCCCCAGCAATGCTGTGCACCCACTGCAGGCTTTCATCTGCCTGGTGGGTGATGCTGGCAGAATAGGTGTAATGCAAGCAAAGGATCAAATTAATTTCTGTGTTTATTAATGCAAACTTGATGTTGCACTGTATGGGCTATTTGCCCTACACAAGCCAACACTTTGAGTTGATTTTATGGCAGGGGGATGAGGAGTCTCTGCTGCAGTGTGCTGGGCTTGGGTGCGTTGGTTTGACTGTTGCTCTCCATCTGGTGTGCAATTGTTGCTAGAATTTGGCTAACTGCTGCTGCCCTGGGCTGTGGGAAGCATCACCCTTGTACAGAGAAGTGTCATCTCATGCTCTTCTGGAGAGGTAGGTGAAATACAGGCTGCTCTCATTTGTGGTGAGGAGGGGAAATGATAGAAGAAAGCCTTGTTTTATAAAAGGAGTAAAACAGCAGCTACTGTTGGTGCTGGATGCCAGTAACAGAGAGGAGACTAACATCCAGAACCAAGCACTCAAAATGCACAAAGTCCAGAAGCAGTCAAATGCAAAATGGACCTAAATAGTCAAAAGCCTGGAAATATGCAGCTAGAAAATTTCTGAAGCTTTAGCTTTGGCTAGTAGAGTAAGGCATTACAAAAAAAAAGAAAATATTGCTTGTTTCACCTAAAATCCTCAACAACAAACACCCCCTTCAGGTCTCAGGTTTTTTTGAAAACTATTGGGACTATAAATATTCTTATACAACACTCTGAACGGTATCATTACACCTTTCAAAAAGGAAAAAATTGTATTGTGTGACTTAATAATGCATTTCCATGCGTCACATTTTACTTGAATTTTCTTTTCAATTTAAACGTAAATTGAAATTTCTTTAGCTTTATGATTCTCGTTTGAGGGATTATTACAATATTCCTATAATGTTTTTGCCTTCACTATACTGCAGTAATTCCAGATTAATATAGGATCTAAAATATAGAATGGAAGAGAGCTAGCCCTGAAATTGGAATGCACTTGAAAGTGTGTGCATATTTAAAGAAACCTCCTCTTTGGTAAAATTGTTTGAATAATGGAGAGGGAACGTACTCTGTTTTCTGACAATTGGTGGGGAAAATGCTGGATAAACTGGAAATACTCTTCAGTCAGTCCTATTGCCTCCCACTGTCACATGCAGTGCTGAGCTTGAGTGAGAGCTCCAGGGACTGCAACCGGTTTTATGGAGTAAACAGGTTCCCTTTTATTAGAGCTTATTTTCTTGGCTTTGCAGAACTAAACTTGGTGCCTTGCTGTTGATGTAATTTTAAAACCTATCACTTAGGCATTTTTAAGTCTTTGACAGACCAATTATAATTAACGTGATGGACTTAAATTGCACAAGAATTCTCAGCTCTTCTCTTGAAGTATCTGCTATGTCACCATTAAAAAAATACAGTCTCTCACTTCATAAGTGCTTGGGATACTTTAGTCTTCCACCTTGTAATAATTACATCTCCTGAGATATTTGTGCTCTTAGTTTTACTACTAGTTTTTCCTTTTAGGCTTGTTACCTGTGTCTTGATGGTCTTGGTTGAAAATATTGTCTCTAAATTTGAATTAGTCATCTTTTCTTTTTTGTTGTCTGAAATAGCATAGGTAAGGTGGTTCAAGGTGTGTGGCACATAAGATACCATTTGGCTAAGAATTTCCAAGTGGCATGAAGACCCTTGTGAGGAATCCCTGGAACAACTGCAGCTGTGCTTTGTAGTGATCTGGAAGGCAGGTAAAAGATGAGTCTGATCAGGAAACAAGCCTTTGAAATAGGCATCTTTCTTCCTGTCTCTGCATATATTCAAGGTTTGTATTATTTGCTGATACGTCTCCCACCCTCCATGAAAGTTTTGGTGTGTTGTTTGTTTTGAAGCTCTGGCAGAGCACTGCTGTGGTGCCAGCTTAATCCAAGTGTCACAGACTGGTCTTATCCAACAGCAAACTTCAGTGGTCACCTGAGTGTCACTGGTGCCATGCCCCAGATACAGTTTTCCTCAGAAGAAAAGATGACAGTTTTGACAAAAGCTGTGAAGTGGGAATTACCAAAGCAACATGAATGGAAGTGTGTGCACTGAAGAAAGGAGAAAAGTTTCCTTCTGTGACTGGGGGAAGTACAGAAACGAATCTTTCCTGTAAATGTTATGCACTAGGGAGAGTTGGAGAGAAATGTGGAGGTTTAGCTGAATGATGAAATTAGCATCAAGTGAGCTAGAGAATGAATTGTATAGAAAATCACAGAGGCAGACCATGATTTTTTTCATAGTTTCCATTGTAATGTTAAGTTCATTGATAAGACACCCAGCTTTCCTTTACTTCGAGTTCAGAAATAATTCTGGGATAACTGGAGCTGAATTTTTAGGAAGAATTACTACTGTCTCTTAATGTTTTGCTTGCTACAGGTGTGAAAACATGAAAAGTAAGAATCATAGGACATAGGATATTTCCTTTCTAGATGTTTGCTGGATGGTTATTACATTTTTTTTACAGGCTGGGAGACCTAGGTGTTTAGTTTGAAGTCTATTGAAGATGAACTTTTTTTACCATCATGCATTGGCATGTAGATGGTGGGTTATTGTTGTGGTTCCCTTTTTTCTTTGTTATCTATTTTTCCATCAGTTATCAATCAGTCTGTGATAATTTTTGATTATTTTTGAGAGTGTGTCTGTAAGGGCAATCAGACCTTTGAAACCACTGTGAATGGTAAAGAGAGTTTTTCTGTTGTCCTGTGGATGCAGAAATATGACAGTAAAAAAAGGCAGCATGTAAATCCTGAGCAGAATGTGAATTTGCTGAAGAGGATCATTATAGGCTCCTTAAGTTAGAACAACTTGGTGTTTCCTTAGAATGGAGACCCTGGAAAGCCATTCAAAATGGAGGACTTGATATACCTGATGTAAAAAGAGGATGACTTAGTAGAAGCCATGCGTGGCATTTTAACATTTACAGCTTTGCTAGGGGAGGGGAAGAAAATTCAGTGGGTATTTTTAAATGAGTGGTGACCCGTGCAGTCCACCCTCTTCTTTTAGGCACACAAGGGATCTCTCACTGTAAAGAGTGCTAAGTTTGCATGCTTTATTTTAAAATCCTGCTTGAATAGAGTTTACCTTAAACCTTAATTCTCCTGACAATAATTATTAGGCAAAGCAAGTACTATCTTTTATTAAACTTAACTGGTAGAGCTGGAAAAAACAGAAAAGCTCCTAGGCATACAAGGATTTGTCTGCTTTTTTCACCTCTCCTAGTCAATCTAACAAAAGATTTCCTCTTTGCCATTCAAACTTTGCCTTGCTGTGTCCTCAGATCGCCACAGCTCCAGCAGCACTGAAGTGTACATTATTACTGTAGTTGTTCTATACAAATACATCATAAGAGATGAGTCCAACTGGGAGAGGCTGCAGTCTGATTTGGAACCAGACTCTGCCATGAAGCATAGCAGGTGTAAGAGGAGGGAGCACCAAGGAGAGATTACCAACAACTTGCGTATGCATGGGTCAGCTCTCCATACAGTGCATTTCAAGGAGCAGGCATGTGCTGGAATGTACTTCAGAAGTTGCCAGTAGTCTCTATACCTCCTTGCACGCTGTTATTTAAAGGCTTGATGGTAAAAGAGGCAGTATTGAAGGATAAGTTATGGAATATTGCTGGAACTGTTACCTGTTACACGTTAACCTCTAGTAGATGTGGGCTTCCAGTGCTAAGCTGGCCTCTGTGTCCTGTCACAGACCTCTGAAAAATGGAACGTTTAGGAAAGCATGGGGAGTTCAGACCTAAAACCTGGGTTAGGCTCTTGAAGGAAGCAGAGAACACTTAAAAAAAAAAATGGTCTGTATTGAGGTTTTGAACAACCAGAAGATCTGAGAGGCTCAGGTTTGATGCTAATGTAAAACTTCAGCTAGTGAGGCACTTGAGCCTTTCTCTCCTGTATGGATGGTAAAACAAGTCTGAAGTCTGCCTGGATTTCTTAGCTTGCATTTTTCAGTTTAGCAGAGTTTTAACTGGTGCAGGTCATGTATAAATGGTATTTGCAATGGTCTGGGAATGCCTGACACACCCTGGGTGCAAACACCAGCTGTGGCTACTGTGTCCTGTTCTCCAGTCTTCTGTGGTCTCTTGGTATGCTATCTGTTAAGAAATGATACAGATATCCCCCAGCACTTGGAAAACTGTAACAAGCAGACCTGGCTGTAAAGATTAGTCCTGTTTTTAAGTGTAATTTATTTCCCTGCATTGTTCTGAGAACATGTTTTCTAGAATGAAATGGAAAAACAGCTAATGAATTTCAGTGAACATACATCAGATCTGCTAGAGTGGGGCTCTACTATGGGCAGATTTAGTATGCAACTCAGGAAGATGGGATTAAGTCTCTCAAAAGCCAAAGTTATATCCTTTCTGCTGCCCCATTCTAGCCAACATTACCTTCTAACTAAGCCTTCTGCAAGGCTGGGAGATGTGTAGTGCTTGAACTCAGAACTAGGTCTGAGTCTGAGTAGACAGTGATTTATATCGGGGTTCAAACCATGTGTAACCCATTTCTGTGAAATATTTATATTCCCAAAAAGAATTTTATCATGGGAGGATTTCCCAGCAGGTTAGGCACATACCTTTGCAGCCTTCATTTTTCATACTCTGATTTAACTGGGTCTATTCAGAAAATGAATAATTGCTATGCCATCATGATTTTTGCTTTCTCTCAGAATTACAAGTTAGGCTGTTGCCTGCAAAGCTCTAACCTGAACCTGATAAAACAAGAGCAAGGTGCCGCCTTGGGCTATAGGTGAAGTTGAACCTTGACTTAGATCCTGGAATAATCTGCAATGTTTCCAATGCTGCAGCTGCTTAACTTTAAGGGACAGTCAGCAAAAAGTCCTCTAAACCCTGACAAGTTCAGACCCCATAGCCCCAGTAGTGCTATACTGTTCTGGCAAACCATCCTTAAGGATGAAGCAGCACTGGCAAGTCCTGCAGCAATGGACATTCCAGTCACTGCCTCTGGGCTTTTGGCATTCTGGAGCCACATGTTCACAAAGGGAACAATCTCTAGGCTCAAAAAATCCCAGACTGTTTTGCTCCCAAAATTTTCACTTTGGGTTGGAGGGCTGAGGAAATAATTTTCAGTGCTTTCCACTTTTTAGTTCTTGTCATCTTTAGTTATCTTTATCTGATGGTTTCAGAAGGCCCTGAGACCAAGAGGTAGCTCAGGCTATACTGCCTGTGAATGATCTGGCCCACATCTACTGGTGGTTTAACTTTCCTGAGTTGCATTTTTTTAAAAAATAGAGGACTGGGAAAATATGTAGGTTTTACAGTAATTGTCACTGCAACATTTACTTGTAAAAATATTGCTGTGGTATCCGTAACAGCAACTGGGCATCTTTTCTTTACCTTCTCAGCCTTATGCTCTAAACTACGCTCTTGTCAAAGAGGTGCATTGATTTTTTTGGGAAGGCTATTTTGATCATCTGTTCATTCTCTATAATTATGTTGGGTGGTTTTTTTGTGGGGTTTTTTTTTGTGTTTTTTGTTTTTTTGCAGGGGGACAGACACGGACCTTTTCTGAAAAACAAGTTCAGTCTCAAAGTCATAAAAAAGAAAAAAAAGAAAACTGAAAAACTGAGACATAGTCAAGATCTAAGAACTCCATGTAGTACTGGTATTGCATCACTATATGAGTCATTGTTCTCAGCAGCCAGAAAAATGCTGCAGTTTAGTTTTGGCTTCCCAAGCTTACTTATGTGACTCAAGGAGCTCTGAAACACAAGGCTGAGCGAGGCAGAGAGCAGTCCAGATGAGTCTACTAGATGCAAAGCCTTGTCCCCCTTTGCAGCATAATAACTCATTTTTCATCTTTGACGGTTTTTTGGACTGTTTGCTTTTAGTCCCAGAAAAAGAGGCATTATGGAAGTAGTATCCTAGGAAGAAAGGCTGAGAGACTTGCTTTAGGCCACAGAGGGAGCTGGTGTCAGGGCTAAAATCTGGTTTCTGTCGTTCTTGTCAAAGGTTTTGAACATCTGTGCAGTACATTTGACTTCCGCTTGACTCAAGTGTTATGGGCACCCACGAAAAGCCAGCTAAAAATCTATACTATTTTTTTTTATTTTTACAGAGCAATGTCTATATTTTGTTGCTCCACCTCCACTGCAGCAACACTTACTGCAAGTTTCCAGTGCTGCAGCAGTGAGAATATGAGGTGTTCGTCAGGTGATGGTTTAGCATTCCTCATACATCTCGACACAAATAAGAATTCAACAGTTCTCTGTGTTCAAGTTCTCTGATGGCAACAAAACGTTCAGAATCAAAGGTATGGGGGTAATTAGGAGTCTTGCTAATCATTCTGTGCATTTTTATTTCTTTGCTTCTCAATGAAATGAGAGTTGCTTGGATTAATTACTACCTCCTATAAATAAACCCTGCAAACTGCAATCTGCATCGCAGAGGCAGAGGGTTGCTGTCATTTAATATATCACAGCTTTCCATGCACCTGTTCGCCCGATGCTGTTGCCATGGGAACTTTACTTTATAAGAGAAGCTCTGCATAATTAGCATGGATCAAGGTCTATATCAATCAGAATAATTTGGAGGAGTATGAAGAGCCCAAAGGAGAAGGCAAAGCTACTTGTCTCTGTAGGGAAGGTATCAGACCTCTGCTGCGTGGTAAATAGTAAGGCAGTTACTGTAAGAATTCACTGTAATTAGCAAATCTGAGGGTACCAAATTACACAAAAGACAGAAAGCTTTGTCCCGTTGGTTGTCATTATGAAGCACTGTTAGAATGGGCTTTGAAAAATGAACAAAGACAAAAGAGGAAAAAAAAAAAAAGCTGATCTTGTGTAATTAACTTGAAGGCTTGGAAATTTCGTAGGCTGCACTAGTGCCATCAGTCTGGCTGTCTGGCAGTGATGTGTGGAGTGCTGGTAATGTATAGCTACAGCTTTTGCACAGCTATACCTTTTGGCCCTTGTTCTGGCTACAATCAGAGAAATAAAATTAATTCTCTGAAATAGATGGGAGGGGAATAGTAACACATATTCCCAAACTGCTGTTTCATAAGCCCTTGTGCCTAGAATTCATTACTTTTTGCCTAAACTGGCAAGACATATAGCAAACCTACAGATGCAATTATCAAATCAGTGCATCATCCCAATCACAATGCAGCAGATGAAGGATAAAACAACCATTTTAATTTTTCTTCCTTCTTGTTGGCTGGTGTCAGAAATATAATATTAAAGAACAGGACTTAATGGTTTTGTAAAATGCCAGAAAGTCAAAAGTAATTTTTAAAAGAAGTTGGAGAAGCTCTATATGTTTGTGTGTCCATTCACAAGTAAGTGACTAAGTGGGTGAATCTTCTGCTAATATTGTCTTTGTTGTGAGTCTCAGCTGGATATAATATAATATTTAGTGGAGTGACTGCAGTACAGGAGCTGTACTATAGCTGTATGTGAAGCAATAACTTTGAATTCTTTAGGGATCCAGTTCGGATGCAAGTGTCGATGTAGTGTTATATTTCTGTGTTGAAAATAAATGTTGATAACATGAGCCATCAAAACAGCTCAAAAGGAAAAGGTGATGAAAATTCGAAAATCTGTGCTCTTTGGTATTAGTAATGACAGGAAATAGTTTAGCTCTACAAGGACTTCTGGTAAAACAGTCACGATTGGGGTGTAGAGTGTGTATTGTCTTGGCTTTTAAAGATGCAGTTGCTGAAATCAGGTTTGAAGAGTTTGTAGATCTTATAAAATAGACAAGCCATAGTTCTTGAATGACACTGAATTGACTTATGCTATGTCATTTATTTCAGAAGATCATGGTGATCTTCTGTATCGAGCAGCTTTTGAGGGAGAAAATGAATTAAAATAACAAATTTCTTTAGGTGATTTCCATGGTATCTTAGTCTATGTACTGAAACCCTCACTGGCCCCTAGGATTTTATGCAAGTACCAGCTTGTTGCATTGCTGAGTACTGCACTAGAATATGGAACAGAGAAAATTCCTTTGTTACATGTGAGCAATAAGTCCGGAAGAGAGGGTGAGGTGGTTCTTCCCTTCTGCTGATCTTTGGTACTGGATGGCAAGGCTTCCACCTCTGCTGTATCTACTGTCAGATGGAGGGAGGAAACTTCATGTGCACAAGCACAGTTTTGGGTACTGCTCTCACAGAATGTGGAAAAGATACTTCTCAGAGTTCCTTCTGTGGAAGGACAAGGCAGAGGCTTGACCTATGAGTATCTTCACCAGAGGAGTGTCCTCACCACTAGGTTTCAGAGCTGTGCTGTGTCTGCTTGCCACCTTCCTCCCCTTGTACTCCTTCCTGCATGGCATTGCAGCTTCAACAGTCAAAGCAGTGCATGCTCTCTCTCAAAATGGGTGGCTAGAGCACACATTTTGGAAAAGCAGTTTTGATTCCCTTCCCCCTAAAGAGGGACTCCAGAGAGAAGACCCATGGGTGCAGCCTCTCATTGCTGCACTTGCTTCAACCTGGCTTTACATCAGGCCAGAGCTGGGTGCCACCACCATGACTGTTCTGGGCAGGCTTGGAAGAACATTTTAAGGCACCTGACCACTTTAAGTGAAGAAGGAAAGTACTTACGGATTTTAACTGCTTCCAGGGAAAGGTTGCAATTCAGTGAAATCTTTTGGGTTGTAACTTTGCAAGGAGAGGGAGGCACCTGCATTTGAGGGGAAATCCTGTTTTAGGAGCAAATGTTGCTTGAAGTCACTATTTGAAGTTAAGCATTATAGCTCTGAGAGTAATGATCCAACCTAAGTGCTTCCATAAATTTTGTTTATTAAAATAATATTTTCTTTGGCCCCAATAGTGTCAGATCTCATAAACTACTCATTTGAAATTGTTAGACAAGTTTGGGTTTTTTATTGTTTTTAAGAGAAAAATGTTGCTTTGAGACTAGGAGTGTGTTTGGTACAATTTAGTCAGTTTTGGAGATGTATTCTCATTGGAGTTATTCCTCATTTTAGTTTTGTATAAAGGAGAGGAGAACTAGGTCCTTAGCTGTAGTGCAGTGAATCCGTTTATACCTGCGCAGTAATAATTTAGAAAGACAGGGAAATATTTAGTCAGAAAAGCTTACATAGTCTGGGGAGAAGTTTGGGAAGTAATCTTTGTACTGCATTAAGATTGAAAGATGGCATAGACCAGCAGTTAGAAAAATTTCATAGCCTGTGTCAAGTTATTCTGTGATCTAGTAAAACAGCAGGCTAGGTTTTCCTGTGTGTCTGCTTCCATTTAGGAAAAAATAATAAAAAACTATCAATTTTTTCCCATCTATTAAAAATAGTGAAAAATGCATATGAATCTTCCTTAAGTATATTGCCATCTATTTATGTATGTGCCACATACATATCTGAGAGAAGACAATGAATCAGACTCTTCTGATATAAAGTCTTGAAAACCTGGATAGAAACAAGGATTGTTTTTAAGCAGATGCTTTTAGGGTTTATGAAAGGGACTGGATTGTGACAGGAGGAAAAAATACTGTAGGTCTGAATTAATAAATAAGGAAGAAGCTCAAAGCTTGGGCAACTTTCCCGGCTGTCCTGGTTTGAACAGTATTGCTGTCACTTTAATGGTTACTGTTGAGGCATCATTCCCCCTGGCGATGAAGTAAGAATTTGCTTACCCCCCTACTTGTACTTTGGTTTGGTGAAACATGCTGAAATCTTCCCAGGTAGGAAAATGGGACCAAAGATGGCTCAATGTAACTTCTAGTCCATGAAAACTACAGCAACTGAGTTGGTACTTTTTTGTAAAGTCAGAAAACTTTAGTAAATTCTGAAAATGTCATCTGCACACCAAAGAGGTTGCTCAGTGAACAATGTTTAATAAACACCAGGTTTCGAGACAGGCACAATTACCGGAAGACCTTTAAAGGTTTGAGAGATTAGCATCATCCTGCTTTTGGAGTTCTGGTTTTGCTCAGAAACTGCTCAGCCCAGTTGGTGACACATGGACCCAGCAGAATAATTTCTTCTGGAAGCATGGATTCTTTTATTGTTTTATTTTATGTTGGTTTGAATTTCCACACTTGAGACCTGCTTAAGTGCCACAGTGGAGAAAGTTGTCAGTTTGCCTTTATTCCTGTTGCCCCTTTTCCTTTTTTTGCCTAACTTGTCTCCAGTCTTTTTTCTCCTGTGGCTTGCTTTAACTCCTTATTCAGGGCTGGAGAGCTGGAATGGGAATGGAATAGCAGCAAGCCAGAATCAGACCTGTAAGCTTCACCTCTTTGGCAAAGCACATGGTATTAGCTCTAGGTCTTCATTACTTCTATTTCAGTGGTATGTGCTGGGTTACTATGCTGACTTTTTGATCTAAACCTGGCACAATGGGCTTTTGAAAGCACTGTGTAATTCAGATATCTCTTATGTAGCCAAGCAAGATATATTTTGGAGTTTCACCTTCTAGTGAAGGAGGGAGTGAGAGAAGAGGCATATCTCCACTTCACAGAAATACTGTTAGCCTCACTCAGTGGGTACATTTGTTTCTGCTGGTGTATGGGGCTCAGAAGTGTTTTGGAGAGAAATGAGATTCAGAATTTTCATAAGTGAGACTGGGCTTGAAACGTTACATGTCTTTATAGTGTTCCTTTAAATATCCGGAAGTCTTAGACACTTGCCTTTTTGAGTTGGAGAAGTTAATGCTATGTTGTAATGTCTGCAGACAAAACAGCAGAGATGTTGAGATATTTGCATTGGCCATGTATCTAAACACAGACCTTGATGGACAGCAAGGCACTAAAAGAAAAAGACATAATTAATGATGGTGCAAGAAAAACACAGCATCCTAAACCTTTCCTTTGAAACTCAGGGAGGCTTTAGAGTTTTGTGGGCAGCAGGGGCTGCTTATGTTGCTTAACAATGTCTCCTGACACTGACACAGAAGCACCTTGTTTTTATAGTAAATGTGGCAGAGTCTCTCTTTCTATCCCCATTTGGCTGCCCATGGAAATTATTTACAACCTCAGCAGAAAGATCAAAAAACGTTGTGTTAACTGGCCCCTATCGAGACTGTCAGGTTTCCAAGTTTATCAGACAAATGTCGCATCTAACTTGGAGCACCCTGTGTGCTTTGCATTTTGATGCAGATTTTTATTACCTGGCAGGTGGCTTGGGAGTCACAGATGGAAGAAAGGGCTGAGATCAATAATGGAGAATGATCAAGTCATGTCAGAAAGGGGTCAGCAGGCAGCAGTTTTGGAAGTTGCCCGTTGGCATGACTCTCTCGGGGTGAGGAGGAGTGCCTTGATTTCTGAAAAGCATCATGCTGTGTTAAGAGTACCTAATTACAGCTGTTGCTGTGTGGCCAGCTAAAATTAGAGAGGTTTTGAACAGGGAAGGTGAATAACATATTATGCTGGTTGTTGGTGTTGCTGCCATCTGTCTGTCTTGCGCTGTGCTGTGCTGTCCTGGGTGCCGGCAGGTGCAGGGTCTGTCTCTTCCTAGTGCCATAAGGTTGGGAGAAGCCCTGAGAGACCCTCTAGTCCCACATGATATCAACTGGAGCCACTTAATTCCTGAGATGGGCTTATTCTGCCTGCTCTCCAGTGTCACCTTCCTTTAATGTTGTCCCTGGACAGCAACTGGTGCTGTCGCTGTCTTGTCTGTAGATGTTTCAACATAGGATTAACTTTTCCAACTCAAAAAGGCAAGTGACTGAGACATGTGGCAAAGGATATGGGGCTGCTGTTGTGCTTTTATCCTGCTATGCTTCTTTCAGGATCAGAGCAGTCCTGCTTTCTGCAGTAAGACCTGTAAATATTGTTTGCTTCAATGATACACTGAAAGGAAGCTTTAATAAAACAAAACCAAGCAAAAAAAACCCCAAAACCCTCACAGATTTTGCTTTGGTTGCACAAACGGGGCTGTGACAAAGAAGGGGCTCGTCAGAGTTTCAGACAGAACTCGGTAGTAGATTTAACAACCTCTTCATTTTATCTTGGTTCGTGTCTGCTTGGAATTAGACGAGGAGCAGGTTCTGCAGTTTTCTTCCAGCACAATCCAGGAAGATATCTGTAAGCAATTTCTACGTTATAGTCCCTATTTTTATATCTCTAATTAAAGAAACAAGTATCATAGTTATCTTTCTAATTTCAGAATTACCTCTTTGAAATAATAGCCCTGTTCCAGGTGTTTTCTAAAATAAAAGAGCTAGGGTAATTAATTTCAATTAGAAAGGAAAAAAATACAAACTGAAGAGGAGTTTTATTTTTTAAAAAGAGAAACCTAAAACCACAGTCAAAAAACCTCCCAACAACCCAGCCAAACCCAACATGAATTTCGTGGAGGGTACTTCATTTAAGTAATTAAATCTGTGCAGTGTGAACGAACCATTGGCAGCAGTGCCCTTTATCAAATGACATTTAGAGCACATTAATCTGCTGAATTCTGAAGCTTCCTAGCAGCTTAAAACACATCTGGAGGCAACAAAATCAGTGAATTCTTAATGGAAATGAATAGTCTTTTGCTATGTAGCACAGATGCTCTAGGCTTTCTCACTTGGAAGGTTTAGTAATGCAGAAAAACCTGAGTTGTATACGTGTAAATTCATAAGAAGTCACAAGTTTATGGCATGTGCATGTTCTAGTTCAGAAGAAAGGTAAGTTTTTAGTCCAAAACAAAATTGGGGAAACAATGAAGGGGCACTCTCATCTCAACCATTGCTTTCTTTCTCCCTAATGTTTCTCCCAGCACCTTTTGTATTGTCTGTGGCCACTGGAAACCCCATTTGCTTCCTGAGACAGGGTTGCAGGGGGAAACTGATGTGGGATGTGTGCAAAGGAGCTCTCAGAGTGCTGGCAAGGCTGGCAGATTTTGGGAGAAAGTCATGCTTGTTAAAGCTCGAAGTCTAAGGTTGAATTCTGCAGCAGCCCCTTTTCTGTTTTCCAGCTTTAGGCAACCCCAAAAATGGTTGCTGGAACAGAGCTCATGAAAAAAAAATGTGGCCTGAAAGCAAATTTTTAAGGTCACAACTCTCTTCTGCAGTTTTCAAAGTGTGTCTGTTGCTATTACTCTTGTAAGGCTGCTGCTTCTGTCAGGAATTATATTAACACGGTATAGTAGCACCCATCATCTTGCAGGTCCTGTTGAGCTATTTAAGTTTTCAAAATATCCATTTTTATTCCCCCCCTCCCCCCAGGCTTTAATTCATTCACACAGTCCTGTGGAGAGTCCTTGATGAAGTTTCATGCTTTTTAACCAAATGCTTGGCACAAGTGAAGGGCTCAGATTCTGCACCTTCAAACTTGTGTGTAACTTTTGAAACTGGCCCGACCATACCTTAAGAAAGCCTTCTCTGGTAGGATCTCTAAAGAACTTGACTTTGTCTTGGGCACTTTTTTTTCACAACCGACATAGGGAAGTGCTATAGCAGAAGGTGAAAATGAACAAGAAAGTTCACTGTATCTCTTGAGAGGTAAAATGCAGTCTTGGGGATACTTAGTATCTGCCAGTATGTATGTTCAGCCTTAGAGAGAGCTTAACAGATCTGCATGTTAACCACATGCTATTTCCATTTCAGGGTAGGGTCTAGTGCACATCACCTTGTTCCCCCACCCACACCACCTGAAATAAATGACTTTTTACAATTGCAACAATCAATTTGAATAAACTATCAGTCCTTTTACCAATAACATGAGGCTACAAAGTTGGTAAGGAGGTCCTGAGTGGTAAGTAGGAAGGGATGGAATGACAAATGACCAGCATTCGTAGGATTGCAAAATCACAGTATCGTTCTGGTTGGAAAAGACCTTTAAGATCATAGAGTTCAATAATTAACCTAATTTTACTGAGGCCAGTGCTAAACCATATTCCTAAGCACTACATCTGCATGTCTTTTAAAGATTTCCAGGGATGGTGATTCAGGCACCTTCCTGGGCAACCTCTTCCAGTGTTTCATAACCCTTTCAGAAGACATTGGAAGAACAGAAGCTGAGCATTTGAGATCTCTTTGAAATTAGTGCTTCAAAAGCATTTGCCTTCTAGAGAAAATTTTCTTTGAACACTGCAAAACATAAGTGAATTTGCCTTGAATGTATTTTTTGTAATTGTTCTCTTTCTTTGTGTTAATAACCAAGGCTATTGCTGCTTTAGGACTTGATCCTTTACAGCCTGTATTTTCTCTCTCCTTGATCCTGCAGTGAAGTCATAATACTGCATTTTTTGTGATAGTACAATAATTTCCATGGCAACAGACTGATGTCCAAAGTATGGGATCATGACTTTAGTGTGGGATCAAGCAAGAGGAGATAAAGTCCTTATTAAAATACACTTTGTCAATAAGAAGAAAAGGAACTCATAAAAATCTATGAAT
Organism: Apus apus; assembly: GCF_020740795.1. Classification (NCBI taxonomy): domain Eukaryota; kingdom Metazoa; phylum Chordata; class Aves; order Apodiformes; family Apodidae; genus Apus; species Apus apus. The sequence goes on from NC_067283.1 coordinate 47,798,783, forward strand.
TTTTTAATGCATTTCCTTCTCCATTTGAGCCTAAGTGTAAATAAAAAGTACTTCTTTTAAGGACCTGTCTGTTTTTACTTGTTTATGTTGATCAATAAAACATGGATTTGAAAAGAAATATGAACTAAGGAACAGGACCCATAATATACACAAAAACTTTCTTAAAATCCTGATGGTAGATTTGTTTTGAAACTGAAGGGTGCTTCCTAATACCGATAGACCTTTATAGAGCAATGACAATGAATGGTTGCTTGGCAGACCTTCCCAAGGAAAGGTTACCTTTATGCATTTCTTTGTAGGTCCAGCTGGGGATTCACCCTAGCTGTAGCTATGCACCATTAGGCTCCCCTAGTCGTGGTACTTCTCTCTTAAGACCTTGCAACATCCCTCACAATTGTTCTGCCTCCAGTCACTCACATCTGGGGAAAAAAAAAACAAACACAGCCCTCAACACCTGTTTTGCAAACCTCCTCAAGTACCCAGCAGAGAAGACCACCTCCTGCCCTACTTAGGAATACTCTGAACCCAATCGTTTGGAAGGCATCATGAAAGTCAGGCAATGTTAGAAGAAGCCTATCTGCTATTGGCTGTCCAGAGGCATGAAATAAACTTGCAAGAAGAAAATCTCTGTCAAGATTATCTTTTGCTTTGTGTGGTCTTCTTCCCTAGAACTGGGGCTAGCTTTGAGAGGACACTACATGAATATTTTCTAGATATTTCCAAATAGGAACAAAAAAAGAGGCAAAGAATGCCCTGGTTTAGTAGTCACATAATGCAAAAGATCCCCTCATTGAAACAAGAGGTTGGCCAACTCATCTTCTGTAATGCAGTAGTTCATAGAGGGAGACTCTTTCTGAACATGAGGCTATTGCCAGTCCTGTCTACTTCCTCCAAGATCTTGTTCTAATCAGTTGTCACCCCAGCAAGGAAATTCCAGATTATCTGTACTTCTGTGAAGTACATGTGGAAAGGGTGAAGGTGTGCCTGGCCAGCCAGTGGCAGAGGTGAGAGGTGGTAAGGATGGCTGAGTTTGAAGCGTGAGTCCCAACCTGTTCTATGCAGTCGACCTCTGAAGAGCCATCATGGGTCAGCCTGCATTACTTTGAACCCTCTTTCTGACTTTTGACAGCAGACTGAGATATAAAATTCTCTGTTCTCACCCCATGGGCCTGATTCCCCTCTGACTTACACTGAGGCACGTTAGAAGTGCTCCCCTTGAGGCCAATATGTTGGTGTAAATGAGAAGAGAATCAAGCAGTGGGTAAAGACATTCATAGTCTTCAGGATCTGTTCTCTCCTCAGTGCATGCTGTGATTTATGCACAGAACTCCTATTAGCAACAGTGGGAGAAGATACTTACATTGCTAAACAGGATTTTTTTCCTCAGATGCCTGAAGCTACTCAGCATAAGCCTGTTGTGAAAGTGATTGGAGATTTAGGAGAAGAAATGCCAAAGAGAAGTAAGAAAAACAAAACTAATCCTAAACTAAACAACTGTAAGAATTGTGGTGTTTGTGGTGTTTTGGTTTTGTGGTTTGTTTTGTTTTGTTTTTTCTTGAAACCTGGAGGGTTTTTTTAGCAACTAAATAACTGTTCTCAAAAGTCCTGAATTTCTGGAGTGGTGCTGTGGGTAGGGATTTGCATAGTCCACTGATAGGGTAAAGGTAAAAGAACAAGGAAAGTTGAAAGTGGAAAAGCTGGAATCACTTCTCTGCTCATTTCTTGCCTTGCAATTTGCCTTACAACAGCAGACCTCTAAGGAAATACAGCTGTAGCTCTTGCTATTTTGCAAAAGACATTTTGCTCCTTTTTCCTCCTAATAAAAATGTAACATTTTATCTATTTGCCAGCTTCAAAACTGTTACTATGAGGATGAGTTTTTCCTCTCTTTCTGCCTTCTCTGCAGTCTCTTATAAATTTCTAGTCTTTTTAACAAAAGTCTTAGTCTCTTGTCTTGAGACAAGAGAAAGCCGAGCCTTGAAATTATAGGGTGGAATCTACCAGTTCTGCTGTTATGTAAGTACAAGCATTGCAGCAAACTGGCAAGAGTTAATCTTTATTAAGCAAAAGCATATAGGAGCCACACTGGCTCTATAGTCACATTGTATTCTCATGCTTACCATTTGCTTTATTGATTTGCCTGTCTAAATGAGTACTTCTAAACTCTGTGGGTGTTTTCCAATTAGATAAAAGGCAATTCATGTCACCCTGCTGCAGCTCTAACAGCCATAACCACGAAGAGAGTGCATTGAGGACTTCTCAGCAGAACAACCTAGTTTAATCAAGGCGGCCCCCTTCAGCGCTGCCTCATCTGCAGGACATCACTCTTCACACGCAATACTTCCTTTATTGGAACTTTAGAGGAATGGATTGCAGATCCACCAACAGCTGAGGCTGTGCTTCATGGGCCAGCTAGATGGTTAGCAGAGAAGATGCATGAGCTTCCTTCTGTCAGGCTGTGTCTAGAAAGTGCTTTTTCTTCAAAAGGAATGTGGATGTGATGCACATGGAGCTCGGTACCTTGCTCCGGTAAGAGATGCTGGTGGCATCACCCTTTCTAAATGGGCACAAAAACAGCTCAGAAGATTGTCACTACTGCTGTGAGAGCTGTATCTAATAAATGTCTTAATGGTCAGAGCCCAGAAGGTATTTTCTGAGTGTTATGCATTTGCTGAAGAATCATAGAGCTCTGGCTTTTGTGGAAGAAGAATGTTTTCTTGCATGCCCAGAGAGCTCTTGCATTCCTCTCCTCAAAAAATGTGTGCACCTGATGGACAATCCTTGTCCATGGCTCAAGAAGCCACAAAGGGATGTAAGAGTTTTAATCTACAACTCTGTTTAGTTTAACATTCTGCATCCTATCCTGGTTTTTGCCCATTTGAGTTTCTCCTTGGTGCTGCTTTTCACCATCCTCTGCCACACTCTCCTAGCAGACCACCCAGCTGAAAGACTTTAGGTAGATGCTTTTCTTCCTACCTCCAACAGGGTCCCAATGCTTCTTGCTGTACTATCCAGCACCATATCTCTGCTATTGTCTTTGATTGCTCTAGTGACACATCCGGTATGACCCTCTTTTTAGGCCATGGTCTCAAAGGCAGGAGTCCCTCCATCCCACCATTGCAGTAATGAGAGTTGAGCAGTCTTCTGCCTCATCACCAGACCCCTAGCAGATCCTTTCTGATCTTGGGCCAAGCAGTAGTGTGTAACTGATACTGAAGGAAGGGTGGGCACGGAGGGGAAGACAGAAGGGAACAAAATGCCCCTCTCAGCTGGGAGATGGCTTCACGTGAATTCAGAATCACTGGGTGGTACAGAGCTAAAGGAAGGGCAATGGGTTTCACGTTGTGAACTCCATCTACTATCTGATAAATGGTAAAGTGTATTCATAGTAGCACCTTCCTGCTGCACAGAAATGGCTTTTAGCTCAAACCGTAGAAAACAGAAGTGACAGAGTGTAAACTGGGGTGAGATCTGTCTAGATACTGAGCAGAACTCAAACTTCTTACTTGTGTAAGAACTTACCAGACACTTTTCAGTATCAGATAGTGTTTCTCAAGAGACTGGTCCATCTAAGTGCTTCAGACTCCAGGCCAATGCTTCCACCAACCCCAAACTGTGATTGAGTCTTGTGCAACATCAGGTGGTCAAGGGATACTTTTCAGTGGCAATTTCCTAGATTGTAATCAAAGTTGGAGAGAGGATTATTTTATTTACCATCAGTGCATTTTATTGTTACCAAAGTTATTGCTGTATTATTTTATTCTTCAGTGAGAGGAGAGAAAGGAGGATCCTATTACACTGCAGTTTAATGTGTGATGCAAGAAAATAGATAGTGTTTGTTGTTGTTTTTCATTTTGTGGGGTTTTTTTTGTTTTGAGAGAGGGCAAGAGAGTGAATGGCATTTGGTATGATTTTCCATTATTTTAGGTTAGGATCTGGTATTAGTGCTTGTATGTTGCCTATACAGAGCAGCCAGAGGAAGTACACTGTGATTCCAGAAATTCTGGGTGTGATTTTGAGCAGTTTTCTGTCATTTTTCCTGGGCTTGAAGACAGATGGCTGGTCCTTCTTGCTTCAGAAACTACTAAATGCTCTTGCTGTGAAAGCATGAAGTAAAAGAGTTATCTCAAGTGCAGCTGTGAAAGGTGCTAGGGTAAGCTATCTGCAGAGATGATTTGGATTCTCTGGGGCTTGGAGCTCACCTGGCTCTGTCAGGGCAGCATGGACAGAGGTGAAAAGGTTTCCAGAGCCCTGTGTAGCTCACTAAAACCAGTAGCTGTTGGATTCAGGAGGTCCTGCTGAATCACCTTTGTGGTGAACTGAGTCACTGCAAAAGGGAATGCATTTTCTGTGTGTGAATTTCCTGATTTGAGCCAGGATGAAGCCACTTTCCCTTATAGCCTTTTTAGCTCTTTCTTCAGGGTGAGCAGAAAGCTCTGCCAGCAGTGGTTTCCCTCCCATTGCCACATGTGTCAGCAGGAGTGGAACTCTGCCATCTTCTCCCCTGCAGCCCCTTTTCAAAGTACATTTACTGGCCACTTTTGGGAGTTTCATTATTGCTGCCCTTAGTTGCAAGACTTCTTTAATCCTTTTACCATATATGGGGCCCTTTAGGTGGGATGTTTGCAGGCCACAGCTCTTGATCCTCAGAGGCAGGGTGGGTTTTGGAGGAAACAGTGTTGAGATCTGGCTGGTAAACCTCATTTGTAGGGAGTATTAGAGTACTCTGCCAGTGAGAAAATACACAAGGGTTTGTCCCTTCTCTCCCCACCACAGCAACAACCCTGTGACTAACCTGGTGCTTTGCATGGCCAGCACGTTCATGCCACCTGGCTGCTGTAAAGCAGAATAGAAGATGGCTCTGCTCTACTTACCTTTCTTCTGGGGTGTTAGGGACCATGTTAATTTGTGTCTGTCTTCTTTAGCCTGCCCATTTTCCCATTAAACTTGTAGGACTCTATATTGGATGCTTATATCCTTCCTTTTCAAATGTGGGTGAGATTAGCCGGTGAAATTAGCCATTCAAAAGATGAGGGGGAGGACTTGCAAATGTACACATTTACTGGACAGGCAGCATGAATGTATTTGCATCCTATTATTAGAAAGCTAGGTTAAAAATAAATGGTAAAATGCCTGGAAATCTATAGCATGACTCTCCTTATCTCAAATGTCATCATACAACGTTATACATGTCTATACAAATAATAATTAAAAAAAATATTCCAGGGAGAAAAAATAAGGAGAAAACCTCAAACGATCATGATAAATGGCGTTTTTCAGCTCTCATTGGAATATAAGCAGAGAAGCAGAAACTAAGCTCCAAAAGGCAGAATGAGTAATTTGTTACTCATTTCTCATACCGAGAAACAAAGAACAATAGGAAAAAGGATACGTTAAGAGTAAAAAGTAATAGATGAGTTGAAAATACTTTGATGGCAGTTTACGTTTATTTCCTTCCAGAAATCAAGGCAGTTAATATTTTTCAAAATTTGTGTTTGAATACCTCTAGCTGTAACTCTTACAAGTACAATGAAGGATTTTATTAATTTCACAGATTCTTTAACCTTGCTTTACATCATTCGAGAGATGGGGGTTTACTCAGAAATATGTAATAACTGAACAAATATTGCATCAGAGGGCAAAATGAATAGAATTAAGGTTGCCATGGGTACTTTGCTGTTGAATTTCTTCACTTTTGACTTTAAAGTCTAAACATAAAAATCCCAGTACTTTTTGGCTTTTGTTGTAGTCTGAATGTGCACAGAAATTCACGGCTTGCTTATGGCTGCAACTGTAGCTATTACTGTCTAATGTATAATTCCCTGTACATAGACAAGCTTTGTTTTTCCCTTGTTCCCTAAGTTTTTAATTGCCTAATGTTTTGCAGTACAACATAAAGAGCAGGTGTTCAGAAACCATGTAGAAATTAAAAAAAAAAAAAAAGGAGAAACAGGTTATCTTTTGATGGAGAAATTTCCTCTGGCATTTGGAAGAACGGAAGGAAGGTAAATTAAGACCAGCCTTGAGCTGGGGTTTTTATGGATACTAGTGTAGGCTACAAAAAAAAATAAATCAGAAGAAGTAGTCTGTGAATAAAGACATGTAAATTGCATTGATTTGGGGAATAACAAATTGCAGAGCGTTTCTTCTCCTTTATGCAAACTCATGAAAGCAGTCTGTTGCTGTGAGGAGGTTAACTGAGTCTAGCCTGAAAGTTTCATCAAAAAGTTGTGTCAGATCTGTTTGATGTTGACAGCGGCACCTGGAGAGGTACCACAGAAGATACGGTAGGTGATGTGCTGAAATGCAGAAAGCTGAAACCCTCGCAGGAGGCCTGAACTTGCCTCCTCTGTCGCTTGTCACAGGAACTGCAGTCTTGCCGGCTGAGGTTTGAAGCCAGCCTTTTGCACCCCTTCAAGCTTAAAATAATGGGGTGATGCTCTTGTCTCTTGTTGAAAAGGCACAAGGGTGAGACCCACCGTGTGCTGACCCTCTGGTGGCAAAACTCCTTAAAGAGTATTTCCCCTACAGTCTCTATAGAGAGAGCCAGGCAATTACTGCAGTGGCTGCCCCATCATTAGGAACAGCAGATCTGCTGGGTGAGTCTTTCCCAGCTTTGGGGAGAGATTTGCAGTCTGGTTTGGGTTATGCCTTGCAACACTTTCTCTGTTAGCAAGACCCAAGCAAGTGAGGTGGTTCAGAGCTATCCCGGACATCTGCTAGTGCCTCGGTCGCTGGGCATAATCCTGGTCCTGCCTGCAGGGTTTCTCTCTTGGCTAACAGGAGTCCTGGAAGACAGGGTATGCCTGTTGGCATCACTGCTCCCTGTGGCAGTGCTGGATTGTTCCCCAGATTTTAGAGATGTAAAGAACCTAAAAGATCATCTCATCCATCTGCTCAGCTGGCACTTGTTTGTTCCCCACAACATATTTTCAAGTGTTTTGTCTCACTTAATTGATTCAAGTGGTGGGGCTTTTGTTGCTTGTCTTGGGAGACATATTTCAAAATATAATAGACTTCCTTGTTGAAAAATATTTCCTGATATACAGCCTACACTTTCTCTGGTTTAATTGCTGCTGCCTTTTTGCAATTACCGGTGCTAATTACCATTGCCACATTCACTTTTAGAACAATATAGTGAGTTCTTAAGTCAGCTGGCATTTTAGGATTCTGATAAATACAACTGGATGAATACTCATCCTGTGGGAAACTCTCCAGTAAAATATGACATTCTATTATAAATCAAAGTAAAGCACTGAGATGTACAAATTCTTGCCAAATCAGGAGTTCTGCAAAAAAAAATTAAAACACCCACCCCAACAAGCACTTCAAAATGAAGTATTTCAAGTTTGACATGATTTTAAATAACATTTACAAATATTTTTTTCATTCTAGTTGTCTGTCTTTCCATGCTAAATGTAATTTTTAATTATTATTGTTTTTTAAATGACTGCTGTTCATGGGGTAGGGAAAGCATCTTTCGTGGCTGATGTGGCCCTTGATTCAGATATGTGGTGATGTTTCATCCTTTGGAGCACAGAAATTGTTTTCTTACTATCTGTGGGGCACCTGAACTGGGATCCCAGTCTCTGAGCCAGTCCACTGGCAGAATTTCTTTTCATACAAGCCCACAGATCTGATTCCTTGACTTCAGAGCATGGCCTCTGGTGTTCAGCCAGAAATCCAGGGAAACAAAGTAACCCTTGCTGCTCCTGTGCTGGTTGTTACGGAGAAATTTGCCTGGAATTATCTCCAATTGCTATAGTCCTATAAAGAACTCATTTTTTAGCCAGTAATTTCCCATGGAAGACTTTTGTTGAGGAAAAAATTCTGAGCAGGTGTAGAGTTTCTGAGGAACTGAGCACTGAAATTATGGTTATGTTGGAGCAGTGCTGGCAGGACTGAATTCCTTCTGGTTAGTGGAGATACATTGGTATGCTATTCTGCCTCTTCTCATTGTATGAGATGTTCTGGGGGATATCTTTTTAATGTTAATGGCCACATGTTATAAGATGTGCCTTGAGACAAGATGGATTTTATATACTCTCACCTGCATTACCTATGCAACACGTGTGGTATGAGTTGGTTGGGAGTTATTCTTGATGGAGCTTAGTCATTATTTCAGCTTCAGTGCATTTTAATCATGCTTCCTCTGTCAAACAGCAAATATTTCCGTTCTTCACTCAGGTAGCTTTTTCTTTATCCCTGTGGCTCTCAGAGACACAACAGAGTAATAGAATTATTTTAGATCATCTGTATGTTTGTGTGTCTCTGCTCTTCACCTGAAGCATGACATTTAAAAATCCATGTCGGTTTGGAGAACTATTACTACTACTCTAGCTGGCTGATATTCTGCAAAGCCTGTAAAACTGAAGTTTAATGGAGTGGTTGAGGCTGGAACAGCATTTAATTTTGGGAAGGGAACCTGTACAGAAAAGTGTGAGTTTTTTTAAATCCAGTTGCTGGGAGGTTTTGCAGTTTCTAGCCAAATAAAAACAATAGTAGGTAATTTTAAGCAGAGGAGCCAGAAATCTCAGCAGTACCAGCAGTGCTCAGGTTGGGGTCTGGAGGCAATAACTACAGTTTTCCTCCTGATTCTCTTCCTGATGTAATTTTAATCTGTGACAAGTTATTCACTCTGTCTCCAGCTTCAGTTTTCCTGAAGGTGATAATGTTTGCAATTATTTAGAAGAGGAACATTATGTTAATGCTGCAAATGGTGGGGTATTGGTGTTGTGGTTTGTTGTTTTTTTTGGGGGGTGGGGGGTGGTTGTGTTTTGTTTTTATTTTCTGTCCCAGATTTAGAATTACTATAATGCAGGTTTATCTTTTAGCATTTTTTTTTTGAAAGATGATTCATGTAAGAGTTTATATTAGTAGCCTGCCCTCCATGGGATTGGTATGCTTGTTCCAGTTTTATGGTACTTTTTTTTCTTTTGCCAGTATCCAACAAGGTGAACTGTGCTCATGTGAACAGACGATGAATTTTGGGAAAGCAGGAAGTGGGGAAGAGAAGGTTGTGAAATGTATCAATGGAGGATAGTCTCAAATAATAATCACAATACTCTGCTTTGCAGTTTCCTGGGTTTCAGGGACTGTAGAGGGAGTAGCAGGCTTCCTTCCTGCACAGGGAAGCAAAACTACCAAACCTTCATCTCTGTGGGAACAAACCACATTTGTGGCTGTGGGTTCCCACCAGGGGCTTTAATGGAGATTTGTGAGTGATCCAGGGAAGACTGTGATGTTTCAGAATTAAACATGCAAAAACCCAAGAGACAAAATGTCTACATAAAGAAGATGAAAGGAGCTTTTGTAGGCTGTAGAACATGCTTAAGGCCTTGGTGTCCTGGAGGACTCTGAAAGTGGTCTGCAAATAGTGTATTAAAAAATGTATAAAATAGTAAGCCTAAAAAGGTAAGCAGCTGATGACTAGAGAGATCTGGTATGTGTTTTGCCAGGGCTCAAGCTCTCAGTGCCAACCAGGAGGAAAATGCAGCTCTGATGGGAGATCACATGTACCACTATACACTCTGCCTACCTCAATCTCCTCCTCACCTTGACTTCTTAAGGGGATATTATTTTGGCATTGTCTTAAATCTCCAGCTATTTTTGCTGTTTCATTATTCTTGTCCTTCCCCCTTTGGATTAACCTTTTTATTATGTCACAAAAGTGGCTTCAATTCTCCATCCACTACGAAGGGGAAGAATTGAAGCAAAATCCCAATAGAGGCACTGGTTTCTTAATTCCACAGGAGAGAAAACAACTTGAGTGGAAGTGCTTTATGGGGAGGGGCTGATCAGCCATGTGAGACAGGGCAAGAGATATAAGAGGAGCTCCAGTGAAAACAGCTGAATCACATAGAAATACAGTAAGAACAGGATGTAAAGTATATTTCATGGAAAAATTCTCTACAGACCAGAAATGGAAAAGAAATCTATCATACATCTGATTCACTCTGACATGTTCCTTAGAGGGATGGCTTTCTCTTGGGTGGTATACCATTTGGATGGCTCTCCTGGCATGGGATGCCATGAAGTAGCCATTGCTCCTTAGCCCCCATCATGTCTCCTGTGTGACCACCGCACCTTCCCAGGTGCCCTTGCATAATTATTGTGAGGCTCTGCAAGTGGAACAAAACAATGATGAGGATGATGGTTCATCTAGATTGGAGGAGTCACCAAGATTGAATTGGCCTACATCCTATGTCAAAACCTCTTTCATAAAGAAAAAAAAGATGAGTAATTTTCATAGGAAATTTTCTCCCAAGGGGAACAGAGGGCCCAATATGCAGACCAGACCCACTTCTTGGGGAAGTCTGCTGCCTCCCTGGTGCCTGGGTTAAAGATATGAAAAGGATGCTTCCTACCCTGGTACAACCCTCCAATTATTATCCCTTATTGATTTTCCAAGTAAACAGTGAGAAACTGGCAACAAGAAGTCTGAGGACAATAAGAGAGACTTCAGGGCCTTGGGACAACTGGTTATAGGATCAGGACTACAAGTAGTGTTCTTCCCTGTCCTTCCAGTTGCAGGGAATATCTGCAACACTACAGGTTTGGGAAAGAGTGGCCGGAAAGCTGCCTGGCAGAAAAGGGTGTTGGTCACCAGCTGGCTGAATATGAGCTGGTAGTGTGTCCAGGTGGCCAAGGCCAAGAGCATCCTGGCTTGTATCAGAAATAATGTGGCCAGGAGGACTATGGAAGTGCCTTTTGTACTCAGCACTGGTAAGACCACACCACGAATACTGTATTCAGGTGTGGGCCCCTCACCACAAGAAGGATGCTGGAGCATGTCCAAAGAAGGGCAATGAAACTGGTGAAGTGTCTAGATCACAAGTCTGATGAGGAGTATATGAGGAAACTGGGGCTGTTTAGTCTGGAGAGAAGAAGGCTGCTTTCTACAACTACCTGAAATGAGGTTGTAGTGAGGTGGGGTTTGGTCTCATCTCCCAGCTGACGTGATGGGATGAGAAGAAATGGCCTAAAGTTGCACCAGGGGAGATTTAGATTGGGATTTAGGAAAAAAAATATTCACTGAAAGGGTTGTCATGTACTTAAATAGGCTGTGCAGGGAAGTGGCTGAGCCACCATCCCTGGAGATATTTAAGATATGTGTAGATGTGGTGGTGAGGGACATGGTTTAGTGCTGGACTTGGCCGTGTTGGGTTTACAGTTGACTTTGTGATCTTAAAGGTCTTTCCAAATGAAATTATTCTGTGATTCTATGATCTTAATGTTATTTTAATATTCCCTTTGTGTATCTCTTGTCTCCTATGAATAGCTAGCCACAGGCTATCTTGAATTCTTCTGAATTTGAGGCAAAGTTATAATATCTTTGATAGGAAATGGAGATTGTTTCCATTACAACAAGTTTTGTAATAACTGATGTATGTGCACTAAATAAAACAAAGTAAGCCCTGTTCCGTAAAAATTATTTGAAGGATTATTCCATATAGTTGAAACTTATAGTTCCCTAATAAGATAGGTTTTGAACAGGAATTTGAGGAAATTTCTGTATGCAGTTTTGCTATTAGTCTGGAAGATATATATATATATATATATATATATTCTTTATGCATGGGCTCCCTCTGGAGCTTTATCTTTTTAGAAGAAACAAACCTTAAAGTACTTGTAATGGTTTTAATAAAAAGCATGAAGCAAACAAATAGTATTGTTTCTGGCATTGCAGCATTCAGTGCATATGTGTTCTTCACGTATGTTAGATACATGACCAGAGTTTCACCATGTTATGGCTGCTGAGGAAAGGAGCCATTAGAATTAATGTCTAATTGGACACTGAAAGCCTTGTGTGAAAATGATGCCACAGAGCACAAGAATAATTAATTACAGTACTCTGAAGATGCAAAGTACGATGTAAATCCCAGGCATTCATCACACCATTTAGATTCTGATGGCTAATAACAGATTTGATTTTGCTTTCAGTGAATCATCATCAGAAGAAATTTTGTTTCTCTGGATTTTTTTTGCTATTTTCCATATGTGTTTCATTAGGCTGTGAGCACACACAAAAAGAATAAATATTTAATTTATTAAAATCAGACTGTGCCAGGGTTGGTGCAGACACTTTCAATGCTTTCCCCTGAGAAATTATAGAAAATCTTGGACAGAATTTCATGTCTGAAATCTATTTGATGATGCTGAGGTGTTTACCAACTTTTCTTTATTAAGAACAAGGTAAGCAGTAAGATCTGTGTTGCTTTCATTAGAGTGGGAGATATTTCCTTGAACTGTGTTATTACTATTTGAAAAGGTTGCAAATAGCATTATTCTGAGGAGTATTTTATCTTCTCTTGATTTTAGTAAACTAAGGTGATGTGCTGTAACCAGCTGCATTTCCTTTTTGCTAGGGAAAGATTCTGAATGACATCAGTAACTAAATATGGATTATATACTTTAATTTTTATAGGTTATCTATGTACTGTGCTGTCTTAACCTGAGCAGAACTGTAGTTTTTTGGACCATCTCTTAATCTACCCTGGTAATGGATGAGGCACATCAGAAATTTTGTCACACTTCTAACCATTATTGTTCTCACAAAAGAGATTTTTAATGCCTTCTCAGACTTGGAGGAATTTCTGTTGCATGGAGACCTGACTGGATTTCTGTTTCTTTCTGAGGCTATCTCATTGTATTCTTGGTTTATTTTTTAATTATTATTACTTTTTTTCAATGTGAGTGGCACCTTCTACCAATAGTTTACAGACAGTGATGTAGTGGAGAGATTTATTACATACTCCTTGAGGATGAGAATGCCCATGTAGTGGCATTCTGGTAATGAGTGGTTCCCATGTGGAACTCGGGGAAGGAAGCCAAGATATTCAGCTCTGAAAACGAAGACCACCTGATCATTTTTCCTGAAAACAACCCAAAACCCCAAACCAAACAAAACTTTTTATTTGCTAGTAGCAGAAGCTGTTTCATCTTTCATGAGTGACCCACAGAACAGTGACAATGCTGTTCTGTGTGTGAGGATCTCTCATCCTGGTCTGTTGCTCAGGTCCTTGTGACGTCGCATCTTATGGTGTCTTTTCCTCTTGAGGTAAATTGGCTGGGCAGACTTATCTGTGACAAGAGCGCTGTGGATATTCACACAGTTTAGAGTTCTTGGAAGCAGCAGATGTCTACTCCAACTGTGTATTCCATTACACTAACATTAATCTTCCTTGTTTGTGAGTTGTATTTTTGCAACTCGTCTTTCCTCGTTAGGAAAGGTTGCTAGTGATTGTGAGAGTCTTGCTGTTTATTTTAATTTATTAGCTGATGCAAGGCTAACACTATATGGATTTTTAAAACATAATAGAGCTGTTTTCCCCGAGACTATTATAAGCTTATAACTTCTTCAGTTAATAGCTCACATTTTTTAAATGCTCTTTGCCAGGTAAACATCCCATTGTCATTTCTAACATTTACTACTTTTCTGGAAAATTTTAATTTCCCAGCACTGCCTCATAATTAAGCTCACTGTGCATACTGTGTAATTTAAAGGACACTTATAAGCAGAACATTGCACAAATTGTTTCAAATCACTGCCCTTTAAAGCAGATACATTGAACTTAGTGTGGTAAAAGAAAAAGTAAGAGAATTAGCAAGGTACAGTGAGGAAAATTGTCATATTGTGTGTTGTGACTATGGTCTTACCTCATAGTCTTACTTCAGGAACAAAGTTTGTAGAGACTGGTGAAATATGAAATTTCTTTTGGGCTGAAAACCTTTTCTGAAAGTCAGTTGTGTCAGGTTTGGGATGCAGTGCACAGGGGCATTTCTGCACCAGGTTTCCTTTCCTGGATGCCATCACTTTTCTCACATGGTGGATATATGGTGAAAGGAGCTTCCACCTGGCAGTGACAGCATGGCTGAGGTCCCACAAGACTGAAACTTTGGATTTAGAAAGCCAAGAGCCTGCCCCAGGTGAGCACAGAGGTGCAGCAGCAGTTGGATAGCAGTAGAGGTGCAAGGGTAAAAGGGGCAGATACAGGATTAGTAATATTAGTAAATAAATCTGGGCATCTAGCCAATTTCTGTGAACTGAGGGGCTGGACAGCTACTGCCAGCACCCTGGGATTTTCTCTTCTCTGCTTTGCTGAGTAGATCTCAGGTGTTTTATCAACAAGGTTTTCCTTGCTCCTTCACTGCTAACACGGGCTCTTGTCCTTTGTCTGCTAGAGCTGCTACTGATGCGGCACAAAGATGCCAGGAGAGCCCAGCCTATTGTGCAGGAATGGGAAATGGTCTGTGATTGATCTGAAAGGCAGAGAAAGGCAAGGGAGGAGTGAAATTGTGTGGGCTCAGCTGTTTACTTTTTGCAGTGTGAGACTCTGGTCAGGAGGCTCTTTTTGAGACTCAGGCTTCTTAAGTTAGCTCAGACCATAGTCCCTCAGTTTTCTGTGATTTGTTTACATAAGGACAGCGCTTTTAATTTTTCCGGTTCCTTAAAACCCCATTGAAAACTAACTGAAAGTTGTGCAATAATGCTGCATCTGCTACTTTGCCCTTTATTCTTTCCCAATTCACTTGTCACTTGGTTAATCTTAATTTTAAGAAGAATAGCAAGTTCTAATGAGTTCCTATTAGTTTCATGAGAGTAGGTGGCTAGTCAGAGAAGAGCCCCATGCATGCCCCGTAATGGGAAAAGCTTTGGAAAGATCTGTAGAAAACAGAGGTGTGGAAAGACTTGTGTCAAAACTTTCTGGAAACCAGGCTTTATAGCTTTGCCTGCTAATGGTTCTGTTTGATTTGCATTTTAAAAGCACCAAGCTTGTGATGGCAGAATGGGGATTATTCTGATCATTTGGTTTACGTCAGGAAATTTTCCATACAAATGATGCATGAATGGATTTATGGTCTAATTTGAGGTAAGTCTGAGGCTCTTGAATGCCCTGCTTAGCCTGAAAGCTTGGTGATTCATATGAATTTGACACCACTGCCAAACTTTCTGATTTATGAGAATATAAAATGTTAAAGCATTCTTTTTCTCTTTATAATTGGCAATCTTGGGTCTCCTGTGGGGAAAGCCCATTTCGCATTAGAATAAAATTAAATGTCAATGTTATATTGAGGATGGAAGGATTTTTTTCTGTTTAATTAGCCATAACATTGTTTTTACACTTAAAGATTACTCGTTTCCTTTTCTGCCTTCTACAGATGATATTCAGAGAGTGCCTGTATGAACGTGCAGTTTTTATTCCTCAGTTAATATTTGAGAGCTGCATCTCACAGAAACTTTCCAAGAAAAGGTCAGGGAAATCAAAGTTGTTGAAGGTATTACAGCCACTCCAGTGAAGTATTTTAATCTCTTTGTTGCAACATGGATGCAAGCCTGCAAATAGTTCCACTGACCCTCGTTTGTTCTAGGTTGTATCAATGGCTGCTTTTGATCGATGGGACCTCTCTTTGCAGAGACCAAGTGGCCAAGTATTTTAGTTCTCATGTGATCATGGATTCCTCTCTTATCCCTACTTATATGAGCCTAATTCAAAGTCCAGTGAAGGAGATAAGTCTTCCTTCACGTGTCACTGGAAGAAAAATGTAGACAGAGCTGTCGGAAAGATTTTGGCAGTTTGTTTTTGTCAAAAAAAAAAAAAAAAAGGCTTTGTGGTTTCTCTGGGGAGCAGAGAGAGACCAAAAAATGACCCTGTTCTTTCTGGCTGGGAGGGTTATACCTGGAGAAAGAGTGAGCATCCAGCCCTAGCTCCCAGCTAGGCAAAACATCCCTGGATCTCTTGCCCCACACTGCAGTCAAGTGCTCAAAGTATACAGGATTGGTCCTGTGTTTTCTTTTTGTCAGTGAGTACTTGAAAAGTGTTTTTCTTCGTTAATATTCAGTGAGATAGTAAAATAGATGACTGTTTGCTAATCAGTCTGACTGATGTGTATGGGTTTCCTAGCCTGGAGATGCTCCTTGGGGGTGCTCCTAGAGCAGCATGTGGCTGCAACAGTAGGATGGTCATCCAAAGTGGTGAAATTTCTGTCTATGCAGAGGGTGAGCTCCAAGCCCAGAGGAAGAAACATGCTTTCCACAGGAATCCTGGTCTAAAAGTGAACAAGATGTTTAATTGGCCTTTAGGGGTGAGTTTCAGTGGTGGTTTGTATCACAGATCAGCCTGTGTACTTTTCCCTCTTCTGGTATTACGCATGCCTACTTTGGCTGCCACTGAAAAATCCCTGCTTGATTATTTTCATGGATGCTTAGCTTGAGTTGTTTTCTTGTGTATTTTTAAGCCTATAACTTTCTTTCTAGACTTCAAATAACAATTCACTGTATAGTTATCTTGTGAGTGAATTTTCATTAAAGTATTCTGTTCAAGCTTTTGGGTGGCAACACAGCATTAGTATTATAAGCAAACACCTAGCTCTGGAGGTAAAATATGGAATATACATGCATGCACAACATGTGTGTATGTCCATATATACCTATATTTGTGCGTGTATATATTAATATATGAATGTGTGTGTGCACATACATATGAACGTATGTATATATAGGCAGGTTCTTTTGCTGCAAGTTGGATAGGTCAGCTGCAGTCTGTGGAGAAAGCTGAAAGCTTCCACATGCATGTTGAAAATGGAAGAGTTGTGAAGCAGTGAATGCGCATAAGATAATGAGAACAAAATTACTCAAAAGATCTGGTAGTTTTACAGTCAAATTTCTCAAAGTTTTAAGAGAATGTAGGGTAAAAGCCTCATTTCAGCTGTCCATTTTTGCAGTTACTGTCATGTGCCAACACTGCAGACCATTTTGGAAAAGAGGTACAAGCGGCAATGCTTTATATCCAAGAGAAAATGCATTGAAATGTAATACAGTGCATTGAAATGTGGCATAATATTGTTCTCATGGAATTTAAAAAGGGACTGCTTCAATTAAGCTCACATTCAGCCAAACACTGACTCTGTTGTGCTAGCTTGATGTGAGAGGGCTTTAGCAGGAGTGGAAAACTTCTAGTTGTCCTTGCTTATGGTGTAAACATAATGTGCATTGTCAGGTCACAGCAGTCTTCCACCATTCAGACAGCATATAAAATCTTGACCATTAAGGATGGAATAAATTTATAGCAGAAATGTGAAAAGACAACATAAAAAATGTCAAGGCACAGAAACAGCAACACAAAACGGTAATAGGATGGCCAAGGGAATGGGTCATCTGAGGAACAGATGATGTTGAGAAATTACTAATACTCCACCAGCCTTCACCAAATTAGTGTCAGACATGCTTAGTTTAGAGTGATAAAAGGTAAGATCTTGGCATTTCACAGGGAAGAACAGAATGGAGACTTCTTAACTAATTTGATACTTAAAAATAAAACTGGCATGAGAAACATCCTCCGAGGCTAAAACACTGCTGTAATGCCACAGCAACTTACCTGTAGTCAAAATACTGGGGCTGTCTTAGACCCAGTATTACTCAATATTTTCATCAGTCACCTAGTAGATAGGGTGAAGACCATATTGTTCAATGCCCAGATGACAGTAATCCAGGGAGGACTGCCAGAATATTTTAAGGGGAGACATGAGTTCTAAATGACAGACAGAAGCTACTATCTGAAAAAAATAAGAAGGTATGCAACAGTGACAAGACAGTGCAGCTAGATAGGTGTAATAAATCATGCAAATCCAGGATGGTTAAGTCCTGTGGAGAATGGATGAAGGTGAACAAAACAAAATATTATTATGGGAGACATAAATCTGAAATAATTTGCTGCTCAGATACTGCCAAACTACTTACCTAGAATGATTAGCTTAGTTTGCACCACACATCAAGGAAGATGTGGACCAACTTTACAGAGTTTGGAGAAGAGCAAAGAGATCAAAGATTCAAAGACATAACTGAATGAGCAGTAGCTCTTTATCATAGAGGAAAGGTGACAGGATAAGGATGTGGTAACATTTTTCAAATATTCAACATAATACATGTATTTTTGTGGGTAAGGTTAGAAGGTGCTTGTCAAGTAATGCAGCCAATGTGTGTGTGTGGCCAGTAAGTGAACAATTGAGGCAGGTACCTTTGAAGTAACAAGTGTCAATGGAGAGTAGTTAGTCTCAAGCTTTGAAATTATTTCTTTAAACTTGGCTCACTTAAATACAAAGCTAGAAAACTGACTTGGCTTCCTGAGTAAACTTCAGTCATCCTGATGAACATCTGCAATGATGTTTGGATGACAAAGGAGAAGGTATTATCAAGGTGATGCTTAATTGAGCTAAATCCACATATAATTATTCCTATTATAGTGAAGTACTGTAGCATTTAGATGAAGTAACCCACGTAGAAGATTCTGCAAATGTTTAATTGTGTTGCTGCTTCTTCTCTAACTTTCACTGATGGGGAAGAGGAAATGCTTTATTGAAATCCATGGTGCTAGGCAACTGTTAAACATAATTTGACAAGCCAATATTACAATAGACTCATGTTTTCTTTAAATTTATTTTTAGTAAATTATTAATTGTTATTATTGTTATAAGTGAATGGCCAGAGCTTAAAAAAACCACCCAAAACCAGCTAAGGAGAGGAACATGAGGAGCTAATGTCAACCTGTTGATGTCCATTTGTGCATTGTACACATCTGGAAACCGTAAACAGGTGTAGCCTTTGTTCTAAATCATCTTTTGCCAGTCAAATTTCTTATCAAGCAAGTTGTTAAACAGATTTTTTCTCTTCTTGATGCCAGTTTTATCCAGTCTAATTTATTTGTGGCATTAGGAAAACCTGTTACCATTCAGGTGCCATTTGGCTAACACTGAGAAGTTCATGGGGAATGTAGCAGTCAATTAATCTGGGAACAGAGAGACCAAGCTAACATGCTCATCCCTCCCCATGCTTTAAATATTCTTTGTTGTTTTGTTTGTTTGTTTGTTTTTGTGTGTGTCAGAAGTTTGTAATTTATTAAAGTTATGTATGGTGAAGTCCCCAGTTATATCACATTTGTGGTTAGAGGTATTTTTCTGGGCATGATCAGAATTCTTTGGTCTCTTCTAAACCTCTCTGTGATGGATGTAGGTGGAAGGCCTAGCCCTGGTGTAAAACCACCATTTATTTCTATAATTTTATTTCTATTATTTTATTCTTCATGAACTCAGCTGAAGTTAAATGCTCTGGGTGTAACCTGAAATGCTCATTATGTTTTTCCACAGGATAAAGTGAAATATTCCTACTCTTTCTGAGTGGGAGTTTTCT
The DNA here is from genome assembly GCF_020740795.1 of Apus apus. Taxonomy (NCBI): domain Eukaryota; kingdom Metazoa; phylum Chordata; class Aves; order Apodiformes; family Apodidae; genus Apus; species Apus apus. The sequence goes on from NC_067283.1 coordinate 47,817,969, forward strand.
TTAAACCTTTTCCTTGCACTTTCTGGGCACTTGCATTAAACCATCCCTTTACCCTTGAAAAAAATATGCAATCTCATCCAAGTGTGAATTCTGAAAATTAGAGAATAATGTTTGGCTTGTTTCCTGAGTAGGGCAGATGGAGTTCTTGGCAACTCTTCATTCTTTATTTCTCAATATTCATTTGGGTGCAGTTTTTAACAGTCTTTGCCTCTTCCCCCCCCAAGATTTGGTCAGCCTGAATTCTAGAACAGCTGGATGTTTTGTGAAAAGGACATGTCAGGAAGTCCCTTGGGTCCTAGATCAGCAACTTCTTTCTTCCAGTCTGTCATGTCAGAGAGTGACTGATGGTGGCTGACAGTGCTGTGCTTCATAAACCTTTCTTTCCAGTCATTTCTGACAAATGTAAGGAAATCTCTTCTGATATTGCTTTAGATGAACAGCTTGTTCTCTGATTTCTTGCTGAAAGCTCACTAAGATGTTATTATTCAGAACTCAGAAATTCCTGAGAGGAATAACTTCTGTAAACTGGACTGGGAGTTTAAGTAATGTAGCAATATTTCACTGAGTCTGGGGTTTAGAGAGGAAAAGGAGGAAATATGTGAACGAAACAATGAAAAATATGGCAGGTATTAGTTAAGTAAAATTCAACATTCTGTGATTTTCTGCATATTTTGCATTAAATCACTACAGCAGACCTGGTTAGAATTTAGTCTGTAAGAGTAGTGCTAACAGAATTACCCCAGACAGACCACATGGTGTCCTTTAGGATAACCAGAAGAAATTGTTTTTGAAATGTGAAATAATATTGGGATTCTTCTGGGGATATGAATCCTTTCAGCTTTCCTAAGGGCATGTGCATCACCTATAGATGTTAAAAATGCAAACACCTTTTTCACTCATGAACACATTTCATTCTCTAGAGTACAGTTTTTAGTATTGTTGCCTCAACAATTAGGCTACCTTATCTTTTTTTTTTTTTTTTTTTTCCCCAGAAGGCTATTCCACTGCCTAATAGGAATCGCAATCAGGAAATACTTGAGATATCAAACTCCTGTTTCCAAGAGCTCTGATGCAGCAGCGTATGTTCTGTACTGAGCTGGCGCTGATCCTTCAGCACAGAGAAGCTCAGACTGAACTTCAGGCTGCTTAAGTCTGCAGGAAGGTACTCACCAGAGGACGAAGTTTACTACATCACTGCTGGATTTATTTCAGCTAAAATTTATTCTGCACAACGCTTCTGAAAATTAGTCCTTGCTCGTGTCATATTCTGATTAATCAGAGGACAGTGACTGATAGCTAATCAATGCTGGTGAAGCTGAGCTGCTCCCAAAACCTGTCACAAGAGCCACAATTTCATACTGTTCATTACAGTCACCCCCCCAGAGCCCATCAAATATGTCCTCTGTGTGTATGTGTTATTGTCATCTTGCAGGTATTTCCAGTCTCTTGATATCTGCCTTTCCTCATGGCTTGAACAGGTTATGGACACTCGGCTCTTTTAATTCTTCTTTATGGCTGAATCCCTTAATCTAGTTTGTCTTGCTTGTCTTTGAACTCTGTCCATTCTACTGACAAACAGAAAACACTGCAAGCCACTAGCTGGGTCTGAAGGCAGTTCAGCACATGGAGTCACTCTGGAGCCACAGAAGCATGGATTTTTATCTCCCTGATTGCTAAGCAGCAGCTGTAATAAGGCTGAGATATATGTATTAATTTTATTGTAAGTGTGCTCAGTTCTGTGAATCTTTCGGCTCATCTCTAAAGTCAGTTGCAGCAGTGCCTACAGCATACCAAGAAAGCAGGTTACGTTGTTAGGGATATTTTATTACCTACCTCATCCCAACCACTAAACTAGTAATTAAGTTTCTTCTCTGTAGTACCTTCCCAGTGTATCTTTGATATGCTTATAATCTTTGTAGGTGTTTGTAAAATCCTTAAACTCTCTGGTGGCTGAAGGTTTGCTGAGGTGCCCTACTGCTGGCTTAATGAGGAAAGCAGCTGAGAGAAGGATCTTGCTGATGGCCAGAGCAGGGCAGAACAACCAATAAAGCCCATTTAGAAATCTTCTGCAGCTTTTCTTGGCAAAGGGCTCCCCAGGGATCTCACTGGAAATAGTTCTGTCCATCTGCTATAAGTTGGGATGTGTGTTGTGGCTTAACTTTGCAGTGAAGCCTACTCAGTGACCCAGAGTCAGGGTCACTGAGTATTCCAGTGACCAGTATTCATTTTTTATCACATCACCTGTTTAAAAGAATGCAAAATGTGACTATATTAATGATGGAGAGCGCAGGGGCCATGTTGAGTTCCTGTGTGTGCTAGTGTGAAGGGGACATTAACTGGAAGAACCTCCATTTTGCTTTGGTCAGAAGTTGCCAGGTTTGCCTTTTGATGTGAGGAACAAGATAGATAACTGCAACAAGTTTGTTTGTTTGTTTGTTTGTTTTTGTGGTTTTGTTTTGTTTTGTTTTTGTTTTTTTTTTGTCAATATGAAACAGAGTTCAGGCTACAGAATCCGACAGAGATGGATGGTGAGGAGGTGGATCGAGGAGGTGGATCAAGGAGGCTGGCAATGTTGTGTTCATTGACATCTACTAACCAAAGCTAATATACTAAGTTAATAGGTAGCCCTGCACATAGTGTCTGGTATAAGGTTTGAAATGTCCTGCGTTGTTCCTTCCATCATGTGAGACCTCCCCTCCCAACTGCATTTTGTCTATCAGGAAGACAGACAGGAAGAGAGACCTATCTTGGATGTGCCATGTTCACAGTCTCAACTTGCTCTAGTTGTGTTCTCCCAGTTTCTTTCAGATAAGAGAGCAGATGCATGCCCTGTATCTCCTTTTTGTGTGTTTTTGTGAGTCTGTTGTCTATTCCTTCATAAAATATATCTACCTGCAATAGCAGCCTAATATAATTGAGGGCAACCTCTTGGGATAGGATTGCTGTTTACAACCATTTTTTCTCTTCACTGAGGGGCACAGTGCTATTTTCATAAAGTAGGGCAATTCTCAGGGCTTCCAATTGTATTGTTTAATTTTTGTTTTTCTTTATCTGTTGCATTACACATCTGCAAATCTCTAATGTGTTTGACATCGTGTTTTAACACTGCAGGCAGGAATTCTGGTTTTCAATTTTCTGTTGAACAAAATGTCAGAGGGTGAAAACCCACACCTCAGTGGTATTGTTCCTCAATTAAATAGTAATAAATATGGATAAGAAACTGATTTCAAGGTCTTTCAAATAAGCACTTAATTTTTATATCATTTCCCAATACCTCTTTAAATTAAGGATAATGGAGATTATTGGTTGCTTCTCACTAGGCATTGTTTAAATTCATGTGCACTAAAATCTAGCCCAGTCTCACATGTATCTCTACACAGGTAGAATACGCAAGAAAAAAATATTTGATAAAAGCAATTTATTAATTTAGTTACCCTGTCTTCTAATGAGATTATGTCAAAGACGTGCAAGTAGCAGTTTAAGGGAAGTTTATTTTTCTATGTGGGATGAGCAAAGGTTGGAAGTGTGCCTTTCCAGCTGTGCTCTAATCTGTACATTACTTCCTGTGTGAGCTAAGTCTGGCCAATAGTTATGAAAATGGACATCCCTGTGTCATTAGAGACATTTTTTGTAAATACAGACCAGTACATGTGCAACCCAAGTTTTGTCCCCCTGTAGGTAAAGGCTGTTGAATAGATGTGTTGTGTATTCAACACAATGACAAAGAATCAGCCATGTGGCTGCTCACTCCACTCCCCCCTCCACACATATGCAGTGGGATAGGGAGGACAAAGGCCAACTAGAAGCTCATGGATGGAGACAAAGGACAAGGAGGGCTCTTCACCAATTAAGGTCACGGGCAAAACAGACTCAACCTGGGAAAAATTAAGAATTTAATTTCACACTAATCAAATGCACACAGGATATAGACAACACACAGAGCAGGGCTTGCATACATTACCCCCATCCCTCCCTTCTTCCTGGGCCCAAATCACTTCATTCCCGGTTTCTCTCTCTCTTCTCCCCAGCAGCACAGGGGCACAGGGGATGGGGTTTAGAGTCAGTTCATGGGCTGGTGGTTCTTGCCATGCCATCCTCCTCAGGAAGAAGGATTCCTTACAGTCCTCCTTTGCTTCCCCATTGAGTCCGTCCCATGAGAGGGAGTTCTCCACAAACTTATCCTTCATGAGTCCTTCCCATGAGGTCCAGAGCAAGCTGCTCCAGCTCTGGGCTTCTCACGGAGTCAGGGGCTGCTTCAGGAACAGTCACCTCCCCTGGTGCTGGGGTCTTCCACAGCTGCATAATCCGAGTCCACTGGCAGCAAATCTGAGTCCACCCCTCCTGGCGCCTTCAGGAGACTCTTCCACGTTCCTCCATGATTGCAGGGGGACATCTCGCCATAAGTTGCAGGGAAACTTCTGCTTGGGTACCTTTTTCCTCAACAACCACAGGCACCACTCTGCCTCTCCAGCTCAGCTCCTAACTGCTTGCTTTGCTCAGGTCTTTTATCAGTTCTTTCACATGTTAATCGCAGAGGTGGCTTCTTGGCTTGCTGGTTTTGGAGCAGGAGAATTGTCTCAGCTTCCTACTGGTGCTAGCCCTGGGACCCCTCTCCCACTACCAAAAAGCCCACCAAACCAGTACAACAGGCCTGCAGTCACCAAGTCTCTTATTTAACTCCTTTGGCTTCCCACGTCTGTTTTTACCATGACAGACTTTTTTTGTTCATTTGGGCATATGGTTTGGGCAGAAGTCCTTCTCCTGCTTTACATCCTTGAGGAATCTCTGTGTCCTACCAGCTTCTGCTGGTCACACGTATTGGTGATGGCTCCAGCAATGCTGACCCCACTACCTCAGACAACCCACAGAATTTGTCTTTGCCTCTAAAGGGAGGCAAGTACACAGTCCCCAGAAGAAAGTAATATGATCAACTTGGTGCTGTTTTGGCACCTTTTTGTCAGTGGCTGCCACAGTGTCAGTGGCTTGTAGGTTCCACCAAGGTGTGTTAAATTCAAGAGGTCAATCACATTGCCTGAACGGAGCACTCTGCTTAACATCAGATCTCCCTGGTGATGTAGCTCTGTAACTCATCTTTAGATCAAAGCATCTGTCCTGGATTTTAACCGGTTCTGCATAACTAAGGAAAAAAGTGCTAATGTTCAAAACCAGCTGATACAGCGATGCATTGACATGTTTTGGCAGTTCAAAGAGCCAAGGTTTATTGTAGTGAAACAGGGGATTGTATTTGTGTTTGATTCTGCATCTCTAATCTCACCAGCGTTTAAGACAGCCAAGATAAACCCAAGGCAACTTCTTACTTAACATATCCTCTTTATGCAGTCATGCTTAGCAACAGTGCTATATATTCCCAGGACAACTATGGCCTGTTTTTTTTTTAGTGTTTATTGGAGTGTTTCTGCTTTTAATATACAGGTCTGACTTTCAGGAGAAGAAAAACGTGCTTTTTCTAAGTTTTTCATGCTGAGAACTACAATTAAAACTAATTGCTTTAATTTCCAAAGTAAAACATGCCTTTTAAAAAATGTACTATTCACTAGTACCCAAGGGGACACTTATGCCATGTAGAGATGGTTTCCATATTTCACTTTGTAGGTGCTCCCATCTGCCTCTCTTAAAGCAGTTCTTCCTGAGAAATGAATGAAGCACTTTCCTCAAAAAAGCCAGTATAAAGGGAAACACAAGGTACCAGAAGCAGAAAAATGAAATAAAAGTGATTATTGCATCAATCTAAAGGCATTTGTGCAAATTGCCTCATAAATATAAACATTGTAGACTGCTGTGATAAATAGAGACATTTTAAGGTTGGGGTGTTTTTTATACAACTCTGATGCTGATTGTAAACTAAAAAGATTACATTGATAAATGAATCTTGCCTTGCTTTTTCTTTTTTTTTTCCTTTTCTCTCATTAAAAAAAATAGAAATAGCATGAACTAAAGTTGTTTTACCTAGAAACCATTATAAATAAAGGATAATCAATCTCATATCTGAAATCTGAGGGGAGATAGAACAATGTAAAGTAGATTTGAAAGACAGTCCTGACCTGATAAAAATTTTCTTCTGAAACAGCCTAACACAGAAGCCAAGATTAGAATATCCCATTTTTGGAAACTGGAATTTTATGCCTGGAAAAGAAAAAAAAGGTCCAAAAAAATTTACAGGTTTAGATTATATGGAAGGGTAGACATGGTTTTCTGCACAGCTCATGTCTGCATGGAATAACCTGCTGTCATCTGGTGCAGCCAAGGGTCAGCAGGCAGGGAGGTTGCTGGGTTTATCCCCCTCAGAGGTATGAGCAGAAAAACATGGGAAAGCACAGGTATGGGGCACAGTTTTGTTCTTTCCAGGTTACAACCTTTTTATCTTTTTAGGTAACTACTTCACAGGGGAGAACAACTGGACAGGTATTAGTGCTGCCAACCACCTTAATGTTTCTGTTCCCTGGAGCGCATGCTATGAACAGTGCAAAAGTCAGATTCTTGTCAAATAGTACAGAAAGGAAGCACAGAACTGGGTCCCTTTGCAACCTTTTAAAATGTTAAGAAGCTGTGGAAAGGTGGAATTTATGCAGTGTCATCACAGCTTTCTGACTTAGTGAATTGGCCAAATCCATTTTCAAATTCCCTTTGGACTTTCTCTGTAGTTCAACCCTCTGTGCAGATAAATCTTTTAAAAATATAAAATATGCAGCTCAGTCTATGAAGCGATAGTCGGGGCTTTCATAAGGCCCGAGCCTTATTTCTAGAAGCAAGGATGAGGTAGGAGGTTGGGGCACTGGTAGGATGCTTATGAGACCTGGAGCCCAGACATCCTGCTCTCCATAGATTTCTTGCAGGATTTGGGGCAAATCACTTTGCCTCCCCACATTACAGTTACTCAAGTTGTAAAACGGGGACAGCTGTCCTCCCCTGTGTCTCAGAGGACTTGTGAAAATAAAAGCATTAAAGATTGTGAAGCCATCTGTTGCTATGGTGATGAGGCTCATTTAGGCACCAAAGAACCAAGATTAGAAACTCATATGTTTCCTTGTACAACTTATTTAGAATATGGATGGGCGGTGCTGACGTATAAGGTCTGGTTCTGCCTCCAATAATATGGTTATTCATTCTCAGTGGGGACAGGATCAGTCTTCAGTAGATTACAAAAGACACGTTTTGTTAAACTCTGTTCTTTTAAATGCCTTAAATTGGGTCAGTTGCATAATGCCTTATGGCTGCTTGTTAGACCAGGTAAAAATGATGTGCAGGATTTTAACACCTGTTATGAGGGCTAGATGCTTCTGTACTTCTTGTCAGATGTTTGGAACTAAGGTGAATGCAGTGGAAATATGGAAATTCAGCAGTGGGGAAGGTTTGCAAGGTTCCTGGAGTCTGGGGGGAAAGAGTTAGGAGAGCATGTCCTGGTTTGAGCCAGGATAAAGCTATTTTTCCTTTTACTGATTTTATGATTTTTTTTTTTTTTTTTCCCCTTCAGTAAGCTTTTTTTTAACTAGTAGCAAAGCGTCCCAGCTTGGGCTGATAACAGTGGAACGTTTTTGTAACTGCTGGGTCTTCAAGGTCTCATCTTTACTCTGCCGGCTCAGACACTACGAGGAGATCTGTGACCCCCCCTGTAGGAGGCTGAGTTAGACAGACAGCAAAATTGGCCAGAGATATATCCATTCCATATATCTACGGAAGCTCAGAGGAAGGTCAGAGATCACAGAAGACAACTTCCTTCTTGCTTCTTCTTCCCTTCTCTTCCATCCACGGCATTGTTGTGGAGCAACAGAGCATAAAGTGGAAGGGATTTCCTTGTTTCAGACCTGTGGGAGTGCTATCATAGAGGGCATGCCATGGATGAGTCAGAGGACATGGAACAAAGTGCCTGGGGAAAGCAGAGCCAGTGGGATACCTGTGATGCAGCTGTGTCACGATCCGGTATTCGGACACGTGGCAATTTTTTACAATCTTGGCAGGATGAAACAAAGATAACACAACATCGGGTGCACAAAGAGGCACCAGGGCTGGCGTGCGGTCTTACGAGAGATGGGACAGAACCCCCTTGCTTTCTAACACTCCTCACCACAGTGGGAAGCTGGTGTGTCTGGACTCTGCCTTCCCTCTCCTGGGATAAGCCGCACGGCAGCTGCACCCTTTGTTGCCCAGCAGGACCTGAGAAGAAGTTTAAAGGTGATCCCAAATGGTGAAATTAAGATGCAGACGAGGTCAGATGTCACGCACACAACAAACTTTTATTAGAGTAACACAACAAAGTCCCTAGAGCAGATAGGACAGGGAGGAAAACAGAGACAGAAAAGAAAGGAGAAAGCAGAGATACAGAGTACAGCAAGTGAGAGCATAGTTACCACCACGGTCCAGCGATGTTGTCAGTGGGGAAGTGGTTCCTGATGGGGAAGTGCTTCTCTGCACCCATAGTGTCCCAGGTTTTTATACAGTTCTTGCCCACTGCACCCCCACTTTTCTCCCTGAATAAGTGAGAAAATCCTTCTATCTTCTCCATGCTCCTCTGAGATAGTGGGGGGGTAGGTATGGCGCCGGGGCTATGCCCTGCAGATAGTCTTTGTTTGGCTAACTGATGAGATCAGCCATTGCAAAAGAGGAGGTTGAGACAACTGGCACCACAGGATTAGTTTATTGCAGTGGAGGTTCGGTCCTAGGAAGTGGCTTGAGACTGGCACTCTTTGTCTTGTCCTGCTAAGTCGGTGGTTTTCATGAGATATCAAGGCCTGGTTATCACTGGATATTCTGCTCCCTCCACCAGCTGTAGAACTCCTTTGTCTCCAAGCTCAGCATGTCCCACACTGAACTCCCCAGTTCTCAGGTACACATCGCAGGAGGGGAAACAAAAGGTTGGGTGGGTTGCTGAGACATCTCTTTAGTCCATCAACAAATGTTGTTTAACTCTCAGATCAGACAACAGATATCCAGAGTGCCTAAGTCCATCACTCATCTCTTGGATTGTTCGAAACAAGCACTATACATCCTGAGTGCCACAGGCTGTTGATGGGGAAGGCTGACATAATATCCTTTTATATGGTGGTTTGGCTTGCAAGAACAGGCTTGATATCCAGAGATGACAGATTTTGCAAATCTCATTTGCCTATCTTTTCCCAGTGGTGTGAAGATGTAATAAATCCATCAACAACACTTAACATTATTGAATAATTTAGGTTAGAAGGGACTTCTACATCCTGTGGTCCAAACCCTTGCTTAAAGGAGGGCCAACTTCAAACCTAGGCCAGGTAACTTGGATTCACATCTAATCAAGTCTTAAAAACCTCCAAGGTTGGACATTGCACAGCCTTTCTGGGTTGCAGTTTCAGTGCTGCTCCACTGTGAAGAAATTTTTCCTTGAAAAAAATCTCTCACCAGAATTTTCCTTGCTGCAATTTGTGACTGTTTGGTCTTTATTGGCCTACTCCGAGAAGAATTGCTGAGCACGCTCAGTACCTTGAAGCCATGTGAGTGTGTCCACGGGATTCTGGGCTTATTAGCAGTGCTGCTTGAGCACAGATCTTGCTGCTGGCCAGACCTGAACTATAGCTCTGTGTGGGGCAGCTCTGTACTACCTACACACTACCTCTCATCCTCGGTTTGCCTGGGTAGCTCTTGCATTATGCTGCTTTCACCATCTGGGTTTGCCCTTGGAAAGCAAAAACATACTTAAAATGGGGAGCTTTAATAACCATTTGTTTCAAATAGGTGAAGCATTTGGGGTCAGGTGTAAGATGTTTGCTTTTAAACAGCCTAGCAAAATACGAAATACTTTCTCTAAATCTGATCTTGGGAGAAGTCCCAGAGATCTATGTCCCATTTCCAGACGGACTAACTTAATATCTTTGTGAATTGTTTGGCATGTTTTAAACATATTCCTCTTTTTCCTGCACCTGAGACAAAAGTATTATCGTACTATGTCAGGATAGCTTGGTGAATTGTTCTGATTTTTGTACTAAGGAATCAGCAATTCCTTTGCAGACTTTTTGGGGCTTGATTAATATTTTCTCTCTTTTTAAATTCATGGTTTTTTTTTTTCTGATATCTTTGTGTCCCTGAGTTATTCTAGTGTCCAATTCTCACCCAGCTGTTTTTGTCCACTGTTTTGTTTCTTTTTCCAGCTGCTCTGCTGCTCTGATGTCTCTGACACAGAAGGAGCCTAGGAGCTGGTGAATTAACAATAGAGTAGCTAAGTGATTATATGATCTTGCTTGATCAACATGAGTCTTTCCTACACTTTAACCAAAGCAAATGTGACCACTAAATGCAAAATTCTCTGAAGGAAAATAAACTCAAGGAACCTTCTTTATTTCTGTATTTTACCAAGACATTTTAATCAGAAGCACTAGGAAAACAAACATTATTTTCTCACATCCAGGTGAGACATTTATTCTAATTGTTGAGAACAAATTTTTTTGTAGAGTTATTTGTGCATCATAGTTAGTTTTGCCAGCTATTTTCTTTCAAAACAATAAATAAAACAACTGTTTAGTACATTAAAGTAAATATTCTTCTTTACCATTGCCTACTGCTTAGTAAATAATTTTTGGAGGAAGAATTCATGTTTCCTAGAGTTTATATTAGTTTTAGTCTTTCTTGGCTCTTTCAGGTGATTAAGCTGAGGCTCAAATTCTTCTTTCTGTACCTCTGAGTCATTGCAATGACTTGCACTTTTAATTTGCTTCTCTTGTCTAAAGTAAAAGCCAATAATTATATATGAATGCACCTCAGATATTCCACAGGTGCTAACATAGAAAACTGGCTTGTAAATTGAATTGCAATAGAGTTGGATGCTGCTGAAACATAAAAGTAAAGGCTGCATAACTCTGTTCCTGCTACTGGGGCCATGATTTGGAAAGTTTTTACCAATTCTGATGATCTCCTGAGCGGACCTTGAAACAACATGGGAAAGTAGTCGGGAAATGGCTAACACAGGCTGCAGCTCCTCCAGGAGCCTGGTCTGCTCCAAGGGCCAGCCCTGAAGGAAGCCTCACTGCTTGCTTCTGGTGCTGGGCTACAAACATCTTGACCCCTTTATCCTTGTCAGTGTCTGTGGTGAAGGGAGCAGAGTTCCTGGCTTTTCCCTTTCAGCTGGTTGGCCAGGGACATTTTCAGTAAGGGGCTGCAGAGCTCTCTTCAACCTGTTTGTAATTAGCAGATTCTGGACTAGAGCTTCTGAGAGAGGTGATCTGGCCTTGTAAAAGGAGTTAAAGCTTAGAGTGGTTTCCTGGCCACACAATGGAAGATTGATTGCTCTATTATCCTCCGGGGCAGGGAGGGGATGAGCAAAAAGTTATCACTCAAGTTTAAAAGTGCATCATCCTGGTGTTTTGCTCTAAGTACCTGGGTGAATCCATAGAGAGCAAGGCATAAACAGCCCAGGCCTTTTTTTCATTGCCTAGTTTTGGTATCCTCCAAACATCTTGTGGCTTTCCAAAAGTTCAGTATTAACATCTGCAGGGTGGGTTTCTATTTCCTGTAGCCAATATTGAGTAAAAGGCTTTCAGGGCCAAAAGCCTTTGGACCTTCACTGCATTTCCACACTGGAAATCAGATTTAAACACTGCACCTCCACTGCAAACTTAGGCTCTGCTTTAGAAACCAGACCGCTGTAGTTTAAAGGTTGTTGGACTATATGTGTGGCTATGAAAGCAGATTTGCACCATGATTCATGCTTGGTGTAAGCAATAACTTAGCCGATTTGGAGGAAACGGGCCTTTGTTCCTATTTCTTCTCTCTTTGGGAGAGAGAATGTTCCATGAAAAATGACCACATTAAAGTTAACTTTGTAGCTGGTAGCTGTATCCCTGCCTGTAGCAATATCATCTCATTTCAACCCTCAGTGACTGCAGTGAGATCTTACTCAGATATGCTTAGACTGGCAGGCTTGTGTGGTGCTGTTATTGTTTGTTTGTAACACTTGTAAGAACAAGAACAGAGCTTCTGGGGACAATTTTAGATGTCTGGGTTTTTTATGTGGAATTCAGTTCATTCCTTGCTCTCTTTTATCCTGTCTGAAAAGCAAACTGTCCAGCCAAGGGACTGAACCAACTTCTCAGGTTGATACTCTTCCAAGAGGGTCATTGTGGAAGTTGTATTACTTGCCAGTGCTTAAAATCAGTAAAAGCTGGTTGTCTCATTTCTTTGGGAGAGAATGGGTGCCAGTCTTAAAGAGGAGGTTTAGAGCTGTGAATCCCAAGCAGACAGAGGCATCTCTTATAGCTGTGAAAAAGTTGGAGGAAAATACAGATTTAAGAAATTCCCTGTCTTTACTGTGTCTGCACTGGTTAGCTAAGGGTAGAGGAGCACCCTTGGTATTCCTGTTTAATATGCACTATACTTTGCTATCAGGCACCAACTGCACTAGGTACTCCAGAGAGACCTATCACTGTGGTCTCTGGAAGTGAGGTATGGCAATGGCCATCTTCAGACCTGTTTTCATTGTCAACTTCTTTGCCCAAGGACGGGAATGCTTTTAATTGACTTCCTATTTTCTCGAACACCTGAACTTAGATCTCATTACTGTCTGAATCGAGAAGAACATTCTGCATTGATAAAAGAAGTAAAAAGATCCCATCATTAGACAAGGGGAGGGAAAGAGACAGTGAGACTTTTTGTCCCTCAATATATTATAAAGAAAATCTCAAAGATATGGTGATGTTCAGGATTTGATGAAAACTAGATGGGATTTATATATTAAGATGCAGGAATTTGCCTTCAGGTAAAGGACAATATTTGCATAGTAACAATAATGACTAATATGTTGTTAGGTGAACGTCTAACTAGAATCTAAAACTCCTGTGTGTCAGTGACCTTTTACCTTAGACAGCAATGTGAAATATGCTAAGCAGGGAGCCCAGCTCTCCATCATGTCCCACCACAGGAACTGCTGGGGAGAATTCATAAATAAGGTGTAGCAAAGTGAAATGCTGAATCAAATTTTGTCACTACACAGGTAAAACTCCCATTGTGTATGTAGAATTGCAGAACTTTCTTTTCTTCTTTCTTTTTCTTTATATCAAGAAAACCATGCGAGAAGAGGGAACGTCTTCCTGTAGCCACTACTTTAGAAGCCACTAACTTCATGGCAATTTCACTTCTGTAGTTAAAATTATATGAAAGAACGTGCTGATTTACCTTCTTAACCATGTCTCTCCTCTGCCTAGAAGGATAATTTTCAAAAGAGACTATCCAAAGGTAGAAAGGCAGTGAAATGCCTTTGTTAAGTTCTGCTGACTTATGGTACCAAAATGGAAGTGATTGGTTCAAATGTAATGCTCTTTTTGTCAATCTTGGAAACAGCTTTGCTTCAGAGAATTTGGTTCAAATTCAGTTCCTCATCTTAATTTTTTATTATGGTTTAACAATTCAGGCAGGTTAACATCAACTGAGTTTACTGAGATTTGCCATTGGGTGGGTGACTCATTCAGAATAGGAACCCAACCCCTTTAACTGCTAATCCTGTTGCTACAACCAGCAGGTAAGGACATCTATTCTGTTAGTTACACTTTTCCAGAAATGTTACGGCTCTGTCCCTTGTGAAAACATTTTTTCAAAGCCAACTCAGTTCTTTAGTACTTTTCCCATATTTTTCTATTTTCAATTTTTTCTTCAGTGTCTATAAATTACATGCTTATTTGACCTTGAAAATACTCCACACAACTACCGAACACACCCCGAAAATAAAAATGTTATTTTTGCAAGGAATACAAGGTGAAATAGCTGACAACTTTTACTTTTAATTGCTTCTCTATGCAAAGCATCCAAGTGACTGTAGCACCTAAAACACAAAGACTCAGTAGTTACAATGTCTGCTGGAATCACCTGGAGTGAAAATACGTGACACAGAAACTTCTCCAATTTGCATTGCCAGAGCCCAGCGTTGCTTATCTGCTGTAATTCTCATTAGTTCTGGATGAACTTGAACAGGTACTTGTAGAAGTCCACAAAACACCACTTTGAGATTTAAATATCCAACCTGATAATGAGTTGACTTTACAAAACTCGGGCAAGAGCAGAATTAGCCACTGGTAAGCAGGGATGATGAACATCTGATAGTTCCCTGGAAGGCAGCAGTCTGCAGTTTCTGATCATGCAGTTTCCCACTCTGGCTGGGGATCCTGATTTATTTTATTATTTTTTTAATTACTGTTTTTTAATAAAAAATGGTGTTTTTTTCCTCATTTCCATCAGAACGAATAAGCATTTGCCCCACTTTGGAAAGCAGTGGGGTGAAAGAGATGTCTTAATCAGTTTCCACATGGAAATCTTCAAGACCCTGTTGCTGGACTGATACAGTAATATTTTCCTACATGTCTTTTCATGTGCCATGGGATTATTTCCATGTGAGGAAATGTATTGTAACAGTGTAACCGTCTGCTGCCTGAATTAATTTTGGTTTGCAGATTAAAATAACTTTCTGGAAAATTTACTGACCTCAGTGTATTTCTGCAGGTTTTATTTCAACACAGGGACCTGAAAAGCTTCTGCTTTTTTCTAAGAGCTTCTAAATAAGCTAAAGCAAACTTACCTTGTCTCACTGTCTCATAAAGGTGCATGACTGTGTGTGGATCTTTTAAATAATTTTTTCAGAAGTGTAGAATAAATCAACCCTGACTGACTTTTCAGTATTTCTTTGGTGTCTTGCAATATTAATGGAAGATTTCTGCCTACATTATTTAAGTCAAATTCAGCATAATCTTAATTCACTGCCATAAATTTGGTTTGAAGGTATCTTGTGTTATTTTTCCCTCTAGCACATGGAAATTTAGCTCCCCTAAAAAGAACAGCCTCAACCTCATTTGTTAGTATATTTTATTCTTTTAATAATTAGCACTTAATTTTGGTTTAATCTTGACTCTATTATTTCCTCTACTGCAATATCATGGGCAAGGTCCTTAACCTCTGCTTGCCTTGGGTTATCCACTTAAAAATGGTTATCTGAATAGCAACCCACTTACATGGTTAAGGATCAATTCATTTATCAACTAATTAAGTGGAAGCACTGAAAATATAACGTACTATAGATGTAATTTTTTATCATTAGCAATGCTTCAAATCTGGTAATGCTAAAACATTAATTGGCAAAATCTACTGGGTACTGAAATAATATTGCATTAACTCAAAATGGGAAAATGTCTTATCTGGGTACGTGCAAAGGCTTTTGCAGTATTGGGAGTGGAAATGTTCTGATTCTGGGCTTCCCTCATTGCCAGCTCAAGACAGGGAGAACGTCTATTGCCAATGGTGGTGTACTCTAATGTAAAGCTGCTGAGAAGAGTATCAACAGCTGGGACTGATTTGCAGTATGTATGGATCTATACTATGTAAAAATGTTAAAGTTTGTTCCTGCCTTATATGATCTGTTTCTAATCCTTTAACTATGACCTTTCAGAGTAATTTTCCTTCCACTGTGAGCCACCTGATTGATGACATGAAAGGATGAGCAGGAAATCAAATTTGTTCCTTGATATTAATTGCTCCAATACATGGTCCTTTTTTGTGCATCTATCTTCTTCAGAGCTTGCTCCTGCTCACAGTGCATGCTTCCTGCTAGGTTGTGTTAAAGGGCTTTTAGCAAAAAATGATGCTAAAATGATGAGGAGGATGTCGTGCTTTGATCAGCAGCTTTTGTGCCTGCTGAACATCCTTGCTCTGATCTGAATACTGTGTGCACCCCTCTGGATTCTTGATCTCTGTGTTTTGTTTGCTGTAGTTCTTGTCACAGTATTATGCAAAGCTTGTTAAAATGCTGACGCTTCCCCCACCCCCAGATTATTTTCCCTGTGATATTTTTGTGACCTCTAGTTGAGGCATAGCCTCTGCATATCTCATATACTAATTTGCTGTTGTTTGTATCAGAAATAGGATGCTCTAACTTCTTATCTATGACTACCTAGGTTACAAAAATATATATTCAGCAAATACATCCTCTTTGTTTTGTTACTTTTCTGCCTTCTGTTCTTTTCAGCATGTCAGTATAGGTCAGACTGACCAAACTTAGAAACAGCTGCTTGCTCCTGGCAGATTTTGATGCTCACAACAAAGCATCAGGGTCCTTAACCCTGATATCAGTGTAGCTTTCTATACATACCCCCCCAGGGCCGTACTCACTACAAAACACTACTTCATTGCTTCCCTTCAAAACAAGGTGCTACCAGGGAAGGTATGTCACAGGGTAAGTGGGAGCAACTTTTTTTTCTTACCTCATTGGAGGGGTGTTAAACCCACTTCTGTGGGACAGAAGTGATTGCTGCATGAGTCATTGCGTGTTATTTGAGGCCAAGCCCCAGATGTCTGTTCCAAGATGCTAAATACGGGGTTTTTTTAACCCCACAGTATGTGTCACACCTTCATGATCATGAAGAAATCATAAAATACCTTAGTTCTACCCAAAGAGAAATGTAATGAGATAAGGGACAGCATGGGGCTCATGTAATTTATCTGCAGTAAAATGAAAGTGGCAATAGCCTTGAAATCCAGGTGGCACAAAAGCAGGTGTTTATTACTTATGGCATATAATTGCAACAAAAGATACATTTGCATGTAAAATGTTTTGTCAAGATTGATCAAAACCAGTATTGGCAGCAGTGATAAGGCACTTTATAATCAGGCATGTGGCATGGCTTGTCAGTCAAAGAGAAACTGCTGCTCTATTCTCCCACAGCATTTGTAGACAAAAGATCAGGGCAGTAGGATCGGCTTCTTTACAGCCTCAAAAGCTCCATGTTTCCTCTTATTTGCAAAATATACAAGAAGTAGAATTTCTAATTTTCTAAGCAGCTCAGTTGAAGAATAAAACCTGAACTTTTATGTATCATGTACTGCATTTGCTGTCTTCTTCTGCAGCTGAGATGCCCTTTGTTTCAAACAATACCTGTTCTGCCTTTGCCCTTAAATCATGCTGCTAAGGATAGTGACCCTGATCCTGCTCTCATACCAGGATCATTCTGAGTGAAGGGCATGGGAGAAACACACTTCCCTTAGAAAGTGCTGTCTGGTTTGTTAATCTTAACCTTGGAACACTAAAAATCCCTCCTTTTGTGGGTTAAAATAAACCCTAAATGTGTACAAGCATAAACAGCTAGCCAACAGCAAGAATTGCTTTACCTGTACAGTATGAATTCTAGCCATTTCTGTAAGTCATGCAAACAATTTGGGGTGCAAAGAACATGGACTGAAGTGATTTGAGGAAGGGATAGCTGCTCTAATCACTTCATCCTTATATACGGTAATAGGACTTGGCTGCGGAAATACTGTAAAATGCTTATTCCTATGGCAGTCTAAATCAGCAGTGTGGGAGCTGGCTGCTCTGCAACAGCAACTGGAAAGCCATCATTTCCTTTTCCAGCATTGTAACTATATAGAGAGGGACTTTAGATCTGTAAAAACACAACCTGCATAGCAAACAAAATAAAAAAAACCCAACAAACCCACTATCTTAAATTATTTGTCTTTTGAAATGGGAGCAAGAGAAAACAGCTAACCCTCTTCTGCCTGCTTCTGTCATTGCAGCAGGACTCTGGTATTAGTTTTATAATACTCTTCAAACATACAAGCCCCTTTTCCTTTACAACCTCTCAAATTATTCCACAGGAAAGGATTTCTCATGCAAAGAGATATTCCCAAATCCACTACCCAAGGAGGCAGGTGGATTAAAAAAATGAAGAGAGGTAACACCTCTGCCTTAAAGCAGCTGGATATTTAGCCTATTACCTAATTATTTTTAAAGCCATATCTTCTTAAAGCTCTCCTTTCCCCTTCCCTGCTTTTCCTTATGAAAAGCCCAGTGTGACTCAGGCAGCTGGCAGTCTCCAGATCGCCTGCATGTGGCTGCTGCCCACGACTCTGAGCCTCAAAACGACTCCCCTGATGTGAGCAAGATTTTTTTTCCTCAGAGCAGAATCTGGCCCTTTTCAGATTTGTCTGGTCGTGCTGACTCTTCCTTCTATCTCAGCATCTGTAATAAAAATCACTGGGGCTGAGCGCATACAGCTGGGTGGGGTGCTGCAGAGGAAGCACTCTGTGGGTAAGGAGGGATGTGGAAGGCCGGTGAAGATGTAGTGTGTTCTTTATTTAAAGCTCACTAATAATCGCAGTAGTTCTGTCTTGGTTGCCAGTTTTTAGATTTGTATGTCAAAACATCTTGAACAAAATGTTAGTGAGAGCATTTCTGCAGCGTCCTGCTGACTGAATTCAAGGTGCTGCCGTGTTTGCCATCTGCCTGCGAGCTCACAGTGGTAATTACAGTGAGTCTCGCAAGTGCTGGAAAGAGAGGTATGTCAAATACATTCTCCTTCCTTTCGAAGGTAATTTTCATTTTCTCAACTCATTTGAAGCTGCATATGATTATCAGCTGCAGGTGTGAGAGCCACACAGAAGATGGCAGACGTGTGTACACACCCATGGAGCAATATGTCAACTCCTAGAGTGTCCAGAAGAGTTTATGTACTAGTCTTGGCACTTTTAAATTAAATGCAGTGCTGGATAAAATTCCTTTGTTATTAGTGCCCTATACTTGTGTGTAGATCTTCATGTCTCTCTAATTTGTGTAACTAAAAAAAAAAAAAAGGGCCCTTGATTTCTCTGAGCATCACTGGAATAAGATACACTGGAATCTGGAATAATAGCACATCTGCTATAAACTTGAAGTTTGCTGAAACTTCCAAAGGTTTCTAGTTTTAGTGGAGTTGCTGCTGTTACTGGTAGGTTACTTCAAAACCTTTTAGGGTTAAAAAAGATTGTGAAGAGCAGAGAGTGGTAACTGAAGTAGATGGGATTAACAACCTTCCTGGAGTTGCTGCAGGCATTTCATTTAGTTGCAATTCAGAGCACCTGCATGTATTTTGCATAGCTGAACTGGTGGAGGAAAGAGGAGTCTGGAGGCTGAGCCAGAAGGTTAAAGTTAGGCATGAGTGTTCTGTTCTGTGCATGGCTGCTGTCAGATGTGATGTACGGTGCAACCTATAGGATCCTTGGCCATCAGCCTGGTGCTAATGTTGTGTCCTTCCGTGGGATGGATGGAAGAGCAGTGGCTTCTGGGCATGGTGAGGATAAGCAGGGTGAAACGGTAAAATTGGTTCTGTGTGATGAACAGTTTCATCTGGTGTGTGAATGCAGCTGAGGAATTGGGGTCCCGGTACTGACCAGTTTTGAAAATGATTAAAGACCTGGTGCAATTGAATATTGGCCACCTTGGAGGAGGAGGAGGAGATTTGGAGCTGGTGTGGCATATGGGAGCTGGATCCAGGAGGTTGTTCCAGCCCTTCAGGAGACTGCTCATCCTCATACAGGGAGCCACTTGTCAGGGCTGTGGCTGGGATTCATTTTGAAGCTGTGAAAGAGCAAGCAGGTAGAGGGAAGTCTCTGTTTCTGTCACATATCTTCTCTGCTGGTATGCTGGGAAAACTGGGGTAGGAGAGAGGGATGACTGGAAGTTTTTTTTCCTGAGTTTGCCACCTTTCTGGCTCTGGTGCCTGACCAGGAGGTGGGAAGGAGTTACCACGAGAGAGTCCCTTGGGCCACTGCTCTTCTTGTTTATCCCTTAAAAGAAGGAGAGGAAAACTTTGTCCAAGCTGCAGTTTCTCTTAAGTGTGACTGCTTGAAGTGCTTTCCAGGTTGTTTGCTCTCATGATATTGGAAAGACAAGAGCTTTGCAGGCAAAGATCAACTGGAGCTGATGAGCTTAGCAACGGAGACTTACAGACCAGCCAGGCCATGGATAGATTTTAAGGGATATCAAGAACGGTCCCTTCCGAGATGATGAGCACAAGGTCTCTCTCAACTTGCTTGAACAGGATATTCTTGCATACTTTAAAGCAAAGCTTTAAAGGTTGAATACATCAAAGGCAAGAAAAGGCTTTAGCTTTCCTGATTATGTCTCAGAACTAAAAGCACAGTGTTATGGTAATTTTTCCTGTTCAAGATTTAAACTATTTCTGAGGCAGTGGAATAACTTGTACTTTTCAGACAAGACTTCTATAAGCATCTGGACCAATGCAGTCTTGTTTCCATGGATTTGTGTTTTATGGTGGTTTATGTGATTGAAAAGACATCTTTCCCATGACTGGATCTATGTCATCTTCTTGCCTCACCTTATTTCATGCCTCAGCTAGTAGACTCTCTGGTGGCAAATACATGTTGAACTCATTCAGCAGCTTTCCTCTAATGAAGGCAACTACTTGGGTACCCAGCTGCCTTGCACTAACTGAAGGTCTTATACCCAGTGCTCCACCATTCTGTCAGAGGTAGCTGAAATTAGCCAATGGGTTTAAAAGTTATTCAGGAACATATATGGAGTGTGATCACATCAGTCACGTTTCCATAGGAACTGGCTAAAAATATATCTGTATGGATACTCAGCATCTATCTTGATGAACTATTATGTGAGTAAGTTGGTTCTGGATTTGTTTGTTGTTTTGGTTTGGTGTTTTGGGGTTTTTTTTTGTGTGGGGTTTTGTTTTTTTTTTTTCTCAGTAAGAACATTGCAGCTGTTTGTTAATAATTTGTGGTAGAATTTACTGACAAGTTTACAAGTCATCGTATGTGCAATGGGCTGTGGGTTTATTATATCCTCTGCCTTCTCTCCTGCTGACTGAAATGGGAAATTAACAGAGCTTCCTTTCTCAAGACTTAAAAACATTCAGAGGATTAAAAATAGCCTAAGGCTGAAAAACTTGTTTACCTGGTACGATAAATAGGGTTTTGTACTAACAGTCATATAAACATGAGTGTTTTAGCTCTGTAACAATAAGTGCTACTTGTGAGACCTGCAGAGAAAGGCTTTGAGGCCTGTACATCACAGAAAGTGTGCCATATTGCACCCTGGCAACTTGTGAATGTTTGCTACTGACAAGTAATGAGTTGTTGCAGTCTAGGAAATTGTCACAAAATGAATTATTCAAATTATGAGTATACTTTTACCTTGGGATAGACGTTCTTAGGATATCAGGTATTTGCAAAGTGGTGCTTTAGGTTGATTGAGATCACAGAATCATTCTGGTTGGAAAAAACCTTTAAGATAATTCAGTTCAACCATTAATCTAGCTCTACTGAGTCCAGTGCTAAACCATGTCCCTAAGCACCACATCTACACATCTTTAATCATCTCCAGGAATGGAGATTAAACTACCTCCCTGTGCAGCCTGAAAAGCATGAAGAAGTTTCTTCTCGTATCTATTCTAAACCTCCCCTGGCATAACTTGAGACCATTTCCATTGAGACAAAGAAGGCGTTTTTCCATGGGGTGATGTATATTATAACATCATACATCCTCCACGGCTGAGATGAATATCTGTTCTTGCAACTGCATTTGTCTATGTTTCCAGAAACAGGTTAGGAATTGTCTATTATGCCAACTAAAGGATGGGACTGGATGATGCATTCCTACGAAACAAATCAGAGAGAACATCTGGTTTGAAAAATTCTCTAAAAATATTGGACTTCTCCAAATCATTCCCTAACTTGTTAAAATATTTTGTCTCAACTTATAAGAATTTATTTTCTAAATATCTGGAAGCATTTTTTTTCTGTCATGATTTTTAATTTCCTTTCAAAATCATATTAGGGTTCAAATTGTAAAGCATCAGGCATTCATGTTTTAAAAAATGTTCAAATTTGAACTGTAAGACAATATTGGAATGTACATGTAATACTAAAATTTACAAAATGTATATATTACAGTACTATACATACTGTTCCAAAGAGGGAGGAGGAGAGATTCCATACATCTTCTGAGCTTCATAAAAAAGCATGCCACTGGGCAGATTTTGAGTTGTGAATATTAGCAAATGATGAATAACTTAGAGACCTGGAGTCAATCATCAAAGATATTATTTAAATTAAAAATGAATTCAAGAATTCAGCATGCTGTCTGTGGACAATTCATTGATCGAGAAGAAAGAAAGGTGAAATTAATCAAATTAATAATTCATTGTAAATCATGCAGTTCTAATTATAACAAGGTGTTAAAAAATGGATCAGCTTCTGAAAGCACGGCTGAGTTCTACTATGCATATGTATCACCACAAATGCAGCTGTTGAAGTATAATCCCTGTTTTAATTGCTTTTGGTTCAGAACAATAGTTTTGTGCAGGAGTGGTAACAAAGGCACTGCCTTACCCCATTTATTAAAAGCTGTTCTGTTTGTTTGCTTGCATGACAAAGCATCGTAGTCTAGAGGTTCTGCAATGTGGAAAGGGCCAGCCTACCCTTCCCAAAGGTTCAAAGCAAAACTCTGCACTAAACTGAGCTTCTCTGAGCTTCCCTCTCACCAACTGCTAGCTCAGAGGTCTGCCTCTCTCTGTTCTGAAGGGCTGCTTATTAAAAAGGTGTAGAGCAGACCTTTCCCAGCACTTTCCTCCAGCAGGCAGAAGCACTAGTGGGTGCTCCCACATGACACTTGCTGGCTCTGGGGTGCAGCAGCCAGCCAGAGGACCCCTTCTCTGGCAGATGCAGGGACCTTGTCAGCAGCAACCCCTGTGCTGCTGAATTTTAGATGGAGGATGAGGAACTGGCAGCACAGAAACTAATGAGATGTGTATGAGTGCATTTATTCTGAGAACTCAGTGAATCACCAGGCACTACAGCTTCCTGAACTCTCTGGTAGCTGAGAGCTGAGTTTAGTAAGCCATGCGGATCCCACTCCCTTGTCCGACTGAGCTGCCAGCACTCGCCATTACAAAGTCTGTACCAGTAAATAGGTAGAATCCAATGTTTTATTCCTTTTTGTTCCCCCCCCCAGCTTTCATTTACCTTTCTTACTACCAGCAGAGTGGCAATGACTTCTTTCTCAAGTTCTTTTTCTTGTGTCTGCAAAGCAAGTCAGGGTTGGATGGTCCTTGCTTGCAAGAACTGTGTTGCACAGGCAAAGACAAGTCCAGCGCTGTGCCCTGCACTTGCAGAGATCCTAGTTTAGCTCCTATTATGACAAGGGCTAGCAGAGCAGCAGTAGATGAGGGCATTTATCAGGAAATACCTGTATAGATTCTCAACAAAACAGCTTTTATTGCCTTAATCACTTCTAGGGCAGTGCCAGAATTAAGGTGGGCTAAAAATCCTGAGTGCAAAAATACCTGATGCATGAACTGGAGCATCCATTTAGCTATGAATAGTGCTTTTCCCAGAGAGCTAAAAAGTCCCTGTCCTGTCAAAATTGCTCTGATGTCTGGAAATTTGAGATGCTCCATGGTAGTGAGTTCAGTATTTTTGAATATCTGCACTGTCTCTTGGATTAGTCACATCATTGGGTCAGGCAGCAGCTGGAAGCCTGATTCTGTCACTGTGCTGTAAAACTGTCTGGTCCTTTATCCATCAGAAATTGCTGAAGATACTAGTTTTCTCTGCAGTGAAATAATAAAGCAGAATGGAGCTTGTGTACAGTACCTGTAAGGTGATTGAAAAGTGAGGTGGAAGAGGAGGATGATGATGAGTATAAAGAGGATTAAAGTTGCCTCTGTGTCAGCTGTGCAATATCATATTAGTAACAATAAAATAATCAGAATAATACAGTCTCACAAATGTATTTACATCAGCATTTTGTCCTCTGAAATTATATTAGCAGCTGCTTTTGCACTGTCCTAGCAAAATTCACAGTGGTGGAAAATTGCTTACCATTAGTATGCAACAAGGGTTCAATTTCTTCCCTTTAAATTTCAGATCCTCAAAAACTACATAATAGTCCCCACTATGCTGGTGACTCTGGAATTTTTCTAATGTTAGCAATTTTGAATGGACTCACAATCTTTCTGCCTTAGTGGTATGAATGATATCAGGACTGCAGAAGAGGAAAACAAGAAGGAAAATACCGACACCATGTATGAGTCGGCTCCAATACATCACAAAATTCTTGCTGAATACAGATGTGGTAGAAATGTTCAGAAAATGCAATCAAATAGCTTTGAATGTCAAATGAAATTACTTTGGGACTCTAGTAAGCCCTATTCTTAAAGCACATTGGAACATAAATCCCTTGCTTTCATTTGATTAGTCTGGAAGGCCATAGGATATATCATTACATCTAGAAAACATGACTGGAGCCTTAGTCATTAGCACCACCGAACACACAGATTCCCTTAGATCCTCATTTTTTCTTGTTCTGTATATTCTGAATGGAACATAATCATAGAACTTTAAAAATAAAAATAAACCTCTAACTCACTGACACTTATAAATAATTTACTTTTAAAAGAAAATCCCTTGAGATGTTTGCATCTGATCAATTAAGAGTGTGACAGCAAAAAAAATAAAATAAAAAGAGTATTAGTGAATATTAAGAGCTGTGGATAAAGTTATTTTGTTCGTCATAGCTGATAAGATTCTTTGCTTAATAAACTCTCCTGCAGTAGCAATGATCAGCTTGGCAACAGAGCTTTGATGTAATTAAATCACAGAAGTGTGCACTCAGTCTGCCCTTAATGAATTGTAGCACAATGCACATTTTGCTTTTTTTAACCTAGGAAAATGATGACAAAAGGTGAAGACAATTATTCAAAGACATTGATTTGAATAAAAATAGCATGATCCAATCCCAGAAAACACCTCAGTTCAAGAAAGGATTTATGCCTGTGTCTCTGTTCTATTAAATTTAATAAGATTTAAGCATCAGCTAATATGAAGCATGGGGCTGAGTGCCCTCCTGTCTCAGGAACCCTTAGGTCTGCAAGAAATCCATTCTTCTCTCTCGTGGCCTCTGTGTGAAAGAGATTGAAGAGAGCATTGAAATGGCTGAATTGGTCCGTGTGGCACAGTATCTTGCACTGGACAGATACACAGGATTTGTCAAGTACAGAAGTATAGGTCAAGTGTTTAGTCATCCTTGCTGATAAACCCTTCCAACTGCCAGTGGCTCTAGGTCCTCAGCCTGATATGCCATCTTTGTGTCTGATGGGTGGGTTTGTTTGTTTATTTGTTTTCCCTTCTATTATTTGTTTCCTTATTAGTTTGTGTACTTGTGCATTTTTAGCATTCCACACATTTCATAACATCTACAGTCAAGAGATTAATTTAAAGATACATTCTGAAAACTTTGGTGCCTACTAGTTTTTGTAGTAGAAAAGAAAATGAGCAATTGTCTTCTATTCCCTTCCCATGCCCTTCATGATTTTGCCAAGCCCTCTTCTTCTCCCTCTACGTTATCTCTTTTTTCAGGTTGAGGAATTGCAATGCATTAGTTGTTCCCTGTTTAGAAGCTGTGCCAAACCTTTGATCATCTTTATGATGTTTCTTTGTGTCTCTTCTCGCTCAGCTTACATTCTTTCTGAAATGAGGGGAGCTGAACTGAACACAGTAATCAAGATGCAGACGTAATTATGGTTTTCCGTTTTGTTCTCTATTTCTTTCCTAATAATTCCTAACATTGTAGTTGCTTTTTTTGACAACTACTGAGCACCAAACTGGTGTGTTCGTGGTGCTGTATATTATAACTCCAACATCTCTGTCTGGAGCGGTAATAGGTAGTTCAGAGCCCGTCATTAGATCTTTCTTATTTTTTTTACCCTCATGTACATTGCCTTTCATCGTCTCTGTCATACCTGACGCAGGATGTGGTACTGACCTCTATGCTGCCATTTGAGAGCTGCTTTCTGTGCTTGGCACATACATCAGGCCAGAGTTTGAATAGAGTCTAATGCATCTTTGCTTTGAGGACTTCAGTGAACCCATGGCCCTTTGCCTTAACAGAAGTTCTGTCTGGTGTTTGGAGTCCCTCTAACTTCTTGGCTAAACCAACAGGTTATATGACACATGCCATAAGAAATAATTGAATAAAAAATGGGGAAACTGGTCTGTGTGATGGACAAAAGAGGTTTGTTTTATCTCAGATTCCCTCATGATTCTCTCAAGGTGTTGCCCTTTTTGGTTACAAAACTCACAGTGTCTTGTTGTTGTCTACTGCTTTTGCACTTAGGTTAGGATACAGCTTGAACCAGAAGATGCCATGAAAGAAAGTGGCTTGAACATTAACTTCAGGGTCAAACCCTGCAGTTGTTAGTCATATAAGGGTATATTAACGCACCTTCTTGAACAAATATCTAATGCATGTATTTTCTTGACATTTATGTCTCTCTTTAAGATTGATCCCTGTGAGTAGGCCTTAAAGAAGTCTGATGTTGTTTTAGTAGGGATGTAGTTTATGTACAGTTTTGTGCATAGATTCTTTATTGAAGAACCTTTGGCTTAACGCATTTCATTTACATCTGCGTGTGTCTTGAGACTGTGACTGTAATAATAATAAGACATGGTTTCTATGGAAAACTATTGTGGTTTGAACCTAACACAACAACAAAGAACTAGCCACATGGCCGCTCACTCAACTCCCTCCTTTGCCGCCCCAGTGGGATGGGGAGGACAAGGGCCAACTAGAAGCTCATGGGTCAAGACAAAGGACAAGGAGGGTTCTTCACCAATTAAGGTCACAGGCAAAACAGACTCAACTTGGGGAAAAATAGTAATTTAATTTCACACTAATCAGATGCACAAAGGACACAGACAACACAAAGAGCAGGGCTTGCATATGTTTCCCCACCCCTCCCTTCAGCCCTTCCTGGGCCCAAATCACTTTGTTCCCAGTTTCTCTCCCTCCTTCCCCCCAGCAGCACAGGGGCACAGGGAATGGGGTTTAGAGTAATTTCACAGGCTGGTGGTTCTTGCCGTGCCATCCTCCTCAGTAAGAAGGATTCCTTACAGTCCTCCTTTGCTTCCCCACTGAGTCCCTCCCATGAGAGGGAGTCCTCCATGAACCTCTCCTTCATGAGTCCATCCCACGAGGTCCAGAGCTGCTCCAGCCTGGGCTTCCCACAGAGTCACGGGCTGCTTCAGGAACAGTCACCTCCCCTGGCACCGGGGTCTTCCACAGCTGCATAATCCAAGTCCACAGAGGCTCATCTATTGTCTCTCCAAAGGCTCTTTGGCTTGCTGTTTTTTTTGGAGCAGGGGGAGCTTCTCAGCTTCTTACCGGAGCTACCCCTTGGGCCCTTCCCCCACTACCAAAAAGCCCACCAAACCAAAGCAGCACATACCCCTAGCTGCAATGCAAATACAATAATTTATTACACCAGCTGCAATGTAAGTACAATAATCTATACAACATTCTTATGTTTGCAAATAAAAGACAAAAAAATAATCGTACTTTAGAGATGGTCCTGAATCTGTCAAGAGATGCGACTGCATCTTTTAGTTCTGTGTATTTGTACTCAGAAGTCAAGTTCTGTGTGCGGAGAAAGATGAAATCAGCACTTTTCTCTCCAACCAAGATTTTTGTGTACGCTGCATTTAGGGCAACAGATTTTGCCTCCAATTTTAGAAAATTTTCTGTTCGAAGTTGCAAGTACATATAGGCCTCTACAATATCTGACATCTGCTGGAACATGCAGATATTTGTTTTAACACTGTGACAGTTGCAGATATTTTTAATGTGTTTTTTAAAAATTATTATTATTTTGTTTTTTAGTTTCGAAACATGTCAGTGTGATAATTAGACCTTAATTCCTATTTGCCAGTGACACAGATTTTGAAGTCAAGTATTTTCTTATTTATTTACAGGCCATTTTCTCCAGTCCATGATGGTTGTTTCTGAAACCTGTAGTATTTCTGTACGATGCAAACTTTATTCAGTAACTGGTTCAGCCTCTCTCTCCCTGCTCTCCTCCCTTCAGTATCTTAAAGCCAGTCAAATACTTCATTGTGTCCTACTGTTTGTTTACTGATTAGTGAAAGACATACTGTCTCAAAAAGTCTTACAGTTCAAAAGACAAGATTACCTTTGTCTTAGTGGCTGAGTCTCTATAAACATTCCATAAAGCCCTCAAGTGTCTACTCCTTTCCAAGGATGCTAGAGGTGTATCCATGCTGTACAGCTGGTCTCATGGTAAGTCTGTCCAAGGCCAAATGATTTTCCAATGCTTATATATATATATATATATATATATATATATATATATATATATATATTTTTTTTTTTTTTTTTCCCTGAAGGGCATGCACAATGCCATGGAAAACCACAAAATAAGAGTTTTCTACAGCTAAGGGACTCTGTCAGCTACTCCCAGCTATGTTGTGACCTTACATGCAGCCTTTCCTATGGCTGTTGTTCTGTGTGTAAGGCTGTTTTATGTTATGCCTCCTGTGCTGTTATTAAGTTGTAACCTGATGGTATTCACTATGAATTAAGGCATTGCAGCAGGCTGTCCAGGGAGGTGATGGAGTCACTGACCCTGGAGGTGTTCAAAAAACGGATAGCCTTGGTGCTTCAGGAGATGTTTTAGTGGTCACAGGGGTGTAGGGCTGATGGTTGGACTTGATGATCTAAAAGGTCTTTTCCAACCTCAATGATTCTATGATTTTTGTTACCATACCCCCAAGCTCCTGGAATTGTTTGCTATTGCTGACTCTGCTTAGTGTTTTCAGGAATTCAGTTATATATATATGCTGGTTCCTTATGCCTGTGATAGCAAGATGATCTTTTGTTCTTTCTTCATAACCTTGAGAATTTTGCACTGCTCCTGTAGCCATGGGCATCTCATGCCTAGTTTAGAGTTTCTTACAGGTCTGTCTTCTTTCTCAAAAAACATTCTCTGTCTTATTAGAATCTGTTTTGAACAGCAAGGAAGACCTGAAAAGCATCATGGCAAAAGGTGAAGGCAAACAGAGAAATGTCAGAGAGAAGCAGGGCTCTGGAAAATTTCTAGAAGCAAAGCTGGGAGTTAAGGGCTGTTGTGTTAGGGGAGAAATATCTTTTCTCATCCATGAGTATGACATCAGTTGTTTTAACATTATAGGATTATTAGAGGATAATTTTGCTCAGGACTTGAGTCTTGGATTCTTTTTTACTTGCCTTGAAGCATTCTGCAGTGTCTTGGTGCCTTATAGGCCTGGCCAAGTCTTAGAGGAAGGCCAGCATAGGTATAGATTTTTGTTTCTGGACAGAGGAGTAGCTCAGGCACTTTGGTTATTTTGAGTCTTTGTTGAACTGTTTCAATGGATACAGGTAATCTTTCCAACCTGCATAACAGTACTTTCCTTTGTTCTGTTTGATTTGCAAGCTCTTTGAGGCCAGTCTGTACATGTGTTTATGTAACATGTGGCACAGGGATGTAACATCAGTTGGGTTCCTGTTTCAGCAATACATAATTAAGCTCACTATTTCTTTAGAAAATGATAAATATACAGTCTGCCTAAAATGTACTATCAAATTGGTGCCTTAAAACAGACATGAAATCTCCTTAATAACTTCTTCCAGGTGCATGTGCTATTGTGGTTATAAGGACAATACAGCTGTTCATTTATGTTAGTTTGTGACTAGCCTAGAACAACGCTGCCTACTGCTGGGGATTGTTTTCAAACCATGGTGTTCATTGACTCTTAAGAAGAAATCAGGATATGTGTTTAAGAATGTATTTTACATGTGACTGCAGTTTATTTCTTCTGTTCTTCCTCCTCCTGCAGCCTCCACTCCTGCTGGGTTGCTCCTGCCTGGGATCTGGTGAGGTGGCATTTTCGTGGGACCTGTCCTGTGAGCATACATGCACACAGGAGAGAAGGTGCACACTCTTGGGAATTCCAGCTACCAAGGCACTATTAGATCTTGGAACATGGAAGAGTAATGTGCTTGCTTAAATATGCTTACTGAGAATGTGACAAATGTAAATTTTTCTTTCTCTGTTCAGCAGTGGTGAGCTCACACCTGGAGCAGTGTCTGCTCTTGAGCTCTCCAGTGTGAGAGAGACATGGACATAATAGGATAAGGTCAGTGAAGGACCACAGAGATGGTTAAGGAATTGGGTTATGGAGAGGCTGGAAGAGCTGGAATTGTTCATTCTTGGAAGACAAGGCTTAAGGAGATCACTTCAGTGTGTACGAATAGCTGATGGGAGTAAGAAAGGGGGAGCCAGACTATTGGTGGTGCCCTGTCACAGGACAAGAATCAATGGGCACAGATTGAGCTACAGGAAATTCCATCTAAGCACAACTTTCTCTCTGTGAGCACTGGCATCTTTCTCAGGGAGATTATGGAGTCTCCATCCTTGGAGGTATCCAAAACCAAACTGGACATGGTCCTGGGCAGCCTATTTTAGCTGACCTCGTTTGAACGGGGTGTTGGACTAGGTGATCTGCAGCGGTTCCTTCACATCCCAGCTGTGCTGTGATTCTGTTGTTCGTGTTGACTTTGAAGTGTTCTTAAATGGCTCCTTAAATGAAACTGGGCTTTCAAAAATGGAAAACAAAAGCCTGTGTTGCTTCAGATGGTTTTAATACACTACCAAGTAAATGGATCAGTCTCCTGAGTATGCTTTTTTGGTCTCTTCTGTAAATTTCATCCTTTTTCTGAGGACTTTATTTTCCCTCTTTAATTTTTTTGACAAATGAGGGAAGGCTTTCCTTAGAAGCTGAAAATTATTTCCTCTGCTCTAAAGGAAGAATCCTGGGCCCAAACCCTCATAATTTATTTTCTGGTGATAGCCAGGTACCCTTTTAGGACTATTAAAAAAATTATTCAAATAGCAGTATTGTTCAGTAATAGAGTACAACTTAGGAAAGAAGAAAGTGTTTAAGTCCTACTGCAGGTGCATTTTATTTCTTAACTCAAAATCTACCAGCTCCCTGGTTCAGTTGTAAGTGTTTACTAAAATGGTCATCTCCAAGAACCCAAATAATCAGCTTTTCAACATTTTTTAGTGCTTCAGGTATATTCACTGATTAAGCCTCTCAACATCCTTATGATGGAGATGAGTTGGTATATATTACAAATTAATAGCTATGGAAGTTAATAATTCACTCACACAGCTATTTTATTTAATCTTTAGTTCTTTGACTTCTAATTACATACTGTAACAACCACACTATGCTTCCTGGTAGGGAAAGTCCTTTAATGAAGAGCTTTATTTCAGGAAATATCTTGCTCCCCTCCTGCTGATCAGGAGAACTCTGTTGGATGGCTTTCTGAATCAATGTGGCAAAAAAAGAGGGATTGTACTCTAAGACAAACTCTGGAAGGCACACTTAATGTTTGATTGGCAGAAGCAAAGGATGTGGGTAGAGTTGGCATTAAATGAGGGCAGCAGTTGGTTAAAGTGCCTGAAGCACTGTCAGTCACTTACTAAAGATCTGCTCATGAAACAAGAAAATATGCTGGTAGCTGCACCTGGGTAACCTTCCCTCTCAAATCCAGTATTGGACATATTCAGCAGCCTTGTAGCTCTGCCTTCTGGTGAAGATAACCTGCATCTATGGTTTTCTTTCTAAGTGAGGAAAGACTTGAGTTGTGGAAAAGGAAATCCTGACAGTGGGTCTGAGAAGGGTAAGCGTGGTCTCCTGTGCCAAATTAAGCCAGCTGGCTCAGCTCTTGGAATGGTTCAAAGCAGCCTTAAGATTATTCTAATATTTTCCAGGTTGACACTAGCCCCCAAGAAGCTGTTCCAGCAGCTGGGGGATCATGGTATCATGGTCATGAGCTGCTGCTGACATTTGCCTACATCACCTCCTCAGGGAGGAAAAGTGATACAGAGTTGGTGTTTCTAGTGCAAGGAGAACCTCTGGTTTGTCAGCCAGTGTGGCTTTGTGGCTCCTCTGTGCCACTGTGGAGGTGGATGTTGGAGCCAAGTTCTGTGCTGAAATAAAGCAGAGGATGACTGCTGCTACTTGTAAGGGCACAGCTTACTCTTTCTGCCCATTTCCTTCCTTGCTTGAACTCAAGGAAGCTGTTAAGTTCATTCCACGTTTTGCACCCTCTGTAGAGATATATGGCTGAGAAGCTTCTCCAGGTTTCCTTCCAACAAGCTTGGACCATCTGTGAAGGTATTAGAATGCTCAGATATGACTTACATCACTGTTCCTTGTAAAAACGTTGGGTTTATACAGATGTTTTCTATACTGGGTAGTGATGGTGGGGCAGGACCAGGGGCAGAAAGGCAAAAACCTGTATGGTTTCCTTGGTGCCACAACCCAAACGTTTTCTCCAGTGTCAAGTACTTCAGATACTACATGAAAATCTGAATACTTCCATGCCTTCACCACTTATAATATCACCACCACAATAACACCACTTAGTGATGTTATTATAATCACAGCTCTTATGATGCAAATTGTCACTCTCTGCTAGCCACCAATGTGTTTTAGGGGACCTATTCCACATTTAAGGATCAGCCTTTGCTCTCAGAAGCCCCTAATGTAAATCTAGAATGCATTTTATATTGTCAACAGCAATTATGCTTGCCATTCAGGACATAAGTTATGGATGCAGGTCCTGCCCGAAAGCCGGTTCAAAGCTCTGATGATTAGAAGGTGTCTCTTAATGTCCAGTACAGATATGTGCCACCTTCTTAACTTTTGGAATGGACTAATTCCTTTCCTACTCCCCTTTTGTGATGCAAAATCAAACTTGCCTATGAGTCCTAGTTATGACCCAGGCAGGCTCATTTCCATGCATTGTCTTAGATTTGAGCAGACTGTCCATCAATTACTGTGATCTTTTGCATTTTATTTCTTCACCTGGCTACGTGCACTTTGTTATGTGTTGGGTAAATTAACATTGCTTTGTCTGGCTCTGATTTTACCTATAGATTGGGGAAAAAAAAAGTTATCTAGCCTCGCTTTCAAGGTCTGATTTTTTTAAATTAGTTTAAAAGCAAACGGTCCCTTCTTAAAAAAAAAAAAGAATAATGACAAAAAATTATCAACAAAGAAACTTCAAGCAAAATAAGACTCTGCAAAATAAGACTCATGGAAAACGTAATAGGCTCAAAATAAGCTGAAATCCCGTTTCAGGTGTGCAGTTGCTGTGATATCCCTCCTTGGTTTTGTGTCAGCCAAGGTTACTACCAAACTGTAAGAGTTCACTGAATAAGCCGCTGAGCACTGCGAATGCTCCCACTATATCACTATTACAGAAATAGAGGCACTAAGTCAGTTTATGCTGATCCACTGGGAACATTTTTAGAAAGTTTAATAGCCCTTAAAATTTCTCATTTCTAACCTGTCAGGGACTTGCCTCATGACTGCTCATTTTGTTGTGTTATAGAAGCAGATAGAAAATCAGATTTCTGGCTTAAGACCTCACCAAAACCATCATTCCTGTTTAAGATAGCAATAGCCACATATCATTTAAGCCTGGATACCTATTTCTTTCTACATCTACTGCAGCAACATAGCAATGCATTGCATGGCTTGAAATGCTTCGGGTCTAATTAGAAGACTTTACAACATTCTGTGTAAAGATTGTATGAAAAGATCACTGGAAAGAATAAATAACAGGAGTCAATTTGCCGGTTCTGAGTAACTCACAATTGAGAAAAATATCTTGAAAATATGGATTCTGTTTATAAGATTGTTAAATAGGTGCCGTGATTACATGAGCTTTGAACCCCATCAGGATCTTCTGCTATGATTCACAGAAAAAGGAGGTATTAACTGTCTGAGGCACTTCCAGTCTAGTAGCTCTAAGTATCTGGATCCTGTCCAAGAGCACCAGAGTAGAGCACCTGTTGTGGGAAAGAGCTTAAGAATGCACATAACTTTAAGAACATTAATTATTAAAGACATTATTCAATTGAGGGAAGAGTCCTTGAAATGAAGGGTATTAATATATGTGTTGCTGGATCAGAAGCACCCAATGCATTACAGGGTACATTGTGAAATAAAGACTGCTTTTTAGTTGCTTTACACAGATGGCTGAAAACATGATTTCATATTAGTTGACTCAGGAGTCAGTAGGGAAAGTTGGAAGCTAGCCTACAAAATCACTTCTGTTGGGATATCAAACAGCTATTAAAAATTGAATTGATTAAGGGTTCAGTGTAGTCCCAGAGAAAGGTGGTTGCAGACTTAAATATCTGCCTTCTCAATGGGTTGACAACTCAAAAGAAAGGCCAGTTGCTGGGAAGCTGCATTACTAGAGTGTGCATTTTTACTTTTAAAAAGAAATGCTGTATCAAGTACATCAGCAAATCAACCTGACTAATGGGGTTTCTTCCTCTGACATTGTTTTCCCTGGCTTGTTCTGTACCTCTTGGGCTGCTCCATTCTGACTGGAGCAAAATGAACATGCAGAGGAAAAGGGAGGCTGGGTAAAGGTAGAGCTCTCTTTAGGATTGTGAAGATCACTCTTCCAGATGAGCCCAGGTTTGGAGCATAAACCAAACACACTGAGGGAAGTGTTCATCTTGGCTTTATCTTTTTTGTAAGGTAGCAGAATGATTTCAAGTTAATTGCCCCTCAGCAAAGCCTCTGTCAGTACTCCTGGAATCCAGCAGTAGATGACCATTACTCCTTTTCAAATAGTTTCTCCTGGTATCCCACAGTCACACCAGTCAGGCTTTGCACTCTTCCTCCTGGAGTTGATGGGCTACCCTTTGAAACATGTCAGAAGCTGACTTCCCATGACTATAGCTGTGGCAGGTGGTATGGTAGACTGCTCAGCAGGTCTAGGTTTAAAAACAGGTCATTAAGCCCTACTTCTACAAGGAGACATGGTCTGGTACAAGCCCCTGCTTACCTGGGGTGCTAGGACCTAGCTGAAGTTCTGGATGAGCTCAAGAGTCTGCCCTTCTGCATTTAAGTGGAAGATTCATTCTGATGAAAACATAAAGCAAATGCAGATCTTGCATCATTGGCTGAGTATTTTTCAATTGCAGGGCTAGAGACTGAAGGGAAGATTTCATAATGTGCTTTAAAATATACTCCTCTCACTTTTATTAACACAATTTCACAATTTTTTGTTACATCTCTCTGTGGGTGCAAGTTAAAACATACCTGTGGCCTTGAGGTTCCTTGATATCCTGTTCCTGATAACACTAGTTGGACTAGATGACCTTTAAAGGTCCCTTCTAATCCAAACTGTTCTGTGATTGTCTGCAGTGACTTCTGTATAGGAAAAAAACAACCTTGACAGAATCATAATGAACCAAGAGTGAAAATTCAGCCAGATTTAGACAAAAGAGGAATCAAAACCAGACAAGATGGATAGAGCAATTATGAAGAGACATTAAAGATCTTAGAACATGTTTCTGGGCTAATGCCCAGAAATTAAGTGGGGGCTAAAGTCCCCACTTTTCTGGAGTGGGTTGTGGGGAGCCAGGGTTGGTCGTGCCAAGGTCCTGGTTGCATGCAGTCTCCAGGAAGGGAAGGTTTACTTTTTCTTCA
Organism: Apus apus; assembly: GCF_020740795.1. NCBI lineage: Eukaryota > Metazoa > Chordata > Aves > Apodiformes > Apodidae > Apus > Apus apus. The sequence goes on from NC_067283.1 coordinate 47,853,114, forward strand.
CAGTTTTACCTTTTCTCCTAGGGAAAAGTCTCTTCTCTCTCTCATCTCACATTCTTCTCTTTCTCTGCTATTTTTTGTTGCATATTTTTACATAAATCAGAGATCTATGTTTTCTAAGACTTTGCTTAATTTGCGGATTTTTTTGGTTATTGTTAATTTTTATGTCATTAGCAGGCAAAAGATGGCCAGCAACTGGGAATCCATTTCACTTGCATGTGTTTCATTACTCATCTGAGAACTAGTGAGTTCATGACCAACACAAGTTCTCTGCTTGAGAAGAAATGTCTAAGTTTTGCTAAGTTTTGCTGATGGTAAAGGTGGCAAGCCAGAATATAACCAGCTCTCACTGGCACTTCTGTAAGATAGAGTACTCTTGGTGCTGAAATGTACTGAAAAATTTGAGAAATTCTTGCGTGCTTTTGAAAGGTAACAGAAAATGAAAGCAAGTACTCCCAGGGTGATCTGTAATATCAAATGCCTTTCTGGCCGTAAGTCAGACTGAAAAAATAAAGCTTTATGCAGCAGTGCTGGGTGGAGGAAACTACATAGTTGTTACAAGCAACAATAATAATAGTAATATGAGACTGAATCCCCCTTCATCAAAAGGTTTTCAAAAACGTAAAACTCCTCTCACTGTATTTTCTAGGCCATTCTTAAGCAGCTCCTTAGCCATTATCAGCTTAGATTAATACTAACACATGAGAAGATTCAGCACATGTATCATCACAGAAGATGATATAAAATAAATCTTTGTAGTATTGATAGAATTGGTGATATATTGTGCCTTCATGGATGGATTAATTTGTTATTGTAACAAGCCTTTTTTGTTTGTTTGCTTGCTTTTAAAGCCTCTGAAAGCCAAAGTACATCCATTCCTGCTATGGTATTTTATTTTCTGTTAACAGGCATATTTTTTGCCAGATTGACATCTCAATTTCCAGTGTTTGATTTATGCCATAACTTTATCAGGTTACTTCAGGTACTTGGATCAGTATTTATAATTCAGCTGGTTCAGAGAGAAAGTCTGAAAAATATGTGCAAAGGAAAAGAAAAATAATTTTGAGCTCTTAAACACCCATAGATTTCAGAAAACCAGCTAAGGCCAGCTATTAATATTTAAGTTGAGACTGCAAATGGGAGGAGGGGAGGAAAAAGGTATTGTAATGGAACTTGGAGGGACCACCTGAGCTGAGGCAAATCCACTGTTTTGCAAGTACTCATATTGTATAATAATTTCAGGAAGATGATCACACTGCATCTTGAAATTGGAAGGAGTTCTGGGTCCTCTTTGGGTTCTTGTTACAAATTTCCTGTAAGAAGATGGCTCTTCTGCTTGTCTGGTCTCCATCTTATGTGATCATGACAAATGGATGCTTTTTTGTGCCCACACTGTCATCTAGCAAAAGTCATAATTTTCCCTAGTAGTTGCTTATTCTTTGCATGCTTGTGGGCAGCACCCATACTTTCTGAAGCCCTTACTTCAGTTCTGTTTGCATCCTTTTGGAAGATGAAGCTGCTAATTTCCTTCATTATCCTAAACACCTACTCTAGATCAAAGGGTTTTTTATTCTGTTGAAATAGGATTGCCTAGAAGTGTGTTGCAGAAGCCATCTCTATGGCATCTGCAAGCCTTACTGGCACTGGTATGTCCTTGATTCTACCAGAAACATTTAACCTGGTAACAATGGGGGACTGTATTTACACTTTCCATCACAGCTCAGTCATCCTGTCCTCCTTGAACATCCCCAGGCCTTTTCTCCATCTTTTATCATTGACTAATGATTTCTCAGCTTAGAAAAAAGCTTCCTTGTTCCTAGACTCTTAAGTGAAAGGTGACTTCACTTGTACTATTCAATTTGCTTCCTTTTCCACTACGGGTTCTTCTCATGCAATATCCTGATACTCATGTTTACTGGTAACATAGCTCAGTAAACATCTTAGCTCAGACCTGTTTCTAACTGCAGTTGTTATATGAAAATGTGAGAAGTGACTAGTTCTAACTCATTTTAATTTGCAGTCACAGTCAGCTCCGTTTTGTCCAAGAAGTTCCTTTTTAACTCAGATTGCTGCATTCCTTGCTCTAATCCCTGTCTTCTCCTGCTTAGTAATTACATTCCATCTGACATTTCATCAAATGCTTTTTCCATGTCAAGTTTGCTGAAGGTCCTGTGTTTCCTTCATCTAGAAAATCACCCAGCAAAGAAAAATCATAAGTTTTTTTTGTGTTGTCATTCAAACCATGCCCCAGGCACTAACTCTTCCAAGGGCTCTGTTTTCTTTGTATGCTGCTGCTATAGGCACTGCATGCAGGCCTAAATATCTCCTGACAAGACAAATCACTCACTCTTCTCAAAAATCCCTCACAAATTTTTAAAATACTAATGGTGGTGTCTCTTTACCCCTCTTTGAAAAGCCCATTTCTTTCCTCTTACAGTCTGATGAAGGTTTGCCATCAAATCCAGGTCTCAGAAAGACTAGAAGTCACAACCCTTCAGAACAAAAATAATGTTTTAGGAAATAAGAGCTCAATTCTCTCATTTTTCAAAGTTTAAGGCTTATTTAGGTTTCCACACAAAATAGAAATTTGTGTTTTCTACCACTATCACATGAGTACTGGTCTGCATCAAAGTGCCACAGACAACTATCAGAGCATCAGCTGATTGTCTAGTTAGAAGACACCAATTTGTAAAATAGCTGAGCTTTTAAATTCTTTTTAATTTGTCTCCTGATAAGGTTTAAAGTGAAATGTGGAGATAAAATTTTGAAATAGCATCTGCCTAGTCTATGCTTGGCTTTATCTGGGGCTCTGTGCGCCAGCCTTCCTGAGCTCCTAAATGCATTCTTTATTGCAAAGGAATGAATGTTAACACTACCTTTCATTTCAGCCATGCCATTTCAGCAAATTTACCTCTCTGAATCACTAACTGAACTCAACAAAAGGTTTTTATCTGCTGATAAGTTTCCATCTGAGAGATTTAAAGTGCCAGATGACATTAGCTGTAGCTCAATGATGATATTAAATTCTCACCTTAAATATAACATACAGAAAGCTCTTGTCAGGTCACACGGGTGAGATGATTGCATTAGTCATATACAAGAGTGATATACTCATTTCAGTAAATTCACTGTATTCAGGCTGAAGTTTGATCTATGATAGGACACTTCATATTTAACACAATGTGGTTTCTTCAGTGTTTTTACTAGTTGTATTTGGTTGTGGTAATTTATATCCCCTTTGCTCTGGAGCATGCATTGCTCAGTATCCTTGCTGCTTTTATTAAACAAAAGCTTTTTACAGGGTTTAAGCACTGCACATGGTAGAGTTGATTAGTGGTTGACAGAGTTGAGGTTATGGTTGACCTTGATGATCTTAAAGGTCTTTTCTAACCAGAATGATTCTGTAAGTCTGTGAAACTGTGAACTGCTACAGTAAAAAAAACCCAAAACCTTGATAAGTTTGTTCAAGAGATTTCTTCTGTTCATAGTTCAGTTTGAAGATGACTGTAGAATTTTGAAGTACGGTGTCCATGCCCTGCCCTCTGAATTAAAAAACTAAGTTAGAATGACTGACATTTTGCATGTGGGAATTTATGCAAGGATATGTAGTTTAAATACACCATCTGAAACACTGATGAATTATAAATTAATAAATTGGTTCATTTATTCATTGTTTTTATATAATTTCCCCATTTTTCTGACTTCTCTTAACTCAGTAATATCCAGAAGGCTTGGAATAGATAGACTTGTGTGTGTTGATCTTGAGGGAAACCACTGCTATTGGCTGGATTTGGGGATTAAAATGAGTTTATCTATGGATTAAGAACTCCATATGCCAGTTTTAGTGGGTGTTATGAAATAGGAATCAGCTAGCTACAGAATTCCTAATACACTTATGTACTTTTATAGCCTAAATCATCTTAGTATCAGAGCTCTTCAGCAACTTGAATGTACCTACAACACCCATGTGATTTAAATGGGTTATCTCCTGATTCTCCTAACGGGATAACTGAAGTGCAGAAAGATTAAATGGCTAAGTCAAACCCAGGAAGAAATCTGCAGCAGACTTGGATCTAAAAGACATTTTTCCGGGTTCCAGGCCATTGCCTTGAACACAGAATTATTTCTTCCTCCTTGCATAACAGCCTTACTGAAACCAGCAGCACATCTCCCAAAATGAACTGTGCAGGGGAGCTCCTCAGGCAGGGCAAAGCAGGGAGGCAGCTCCTCGTCCTCCCTGTTTTTAGATCTGTAACTCTATGGCATCTTTTGCTGGAAGATCACAGGCTGCTTTACAGACCTGAATTGTGTCTCCCAGCCCTTCTGGTAATTACCAGGAGGTTTGTAAGTACAATTATTAACATCTTATAGTGGAGGAAAAGGGAAGAGTAAGTAAGTAAGTGCTTGGTAAATGTGCATATAGCTATAAAATGAGCCTGTGTGGATGAGTTGAGAATCAACTTTTGCTTTCCTGAGATCATCCCACACCATCTGTGTATGAGTCAGAAATCAGCTTTTGCTTTCCTGAGATTGTCCCATGCCTCATCCCCCAGAGCCAGCACCATCTCTGGAGGAGACCCGCAGATCTAATAATCATATAAAATTGTTTTGACACCACTAGTTTATTTGTTATATTTTCCATCATCCCTGGGACTCTTTGGTCTGTTTATAGGTGTCATTACCTGTATTTCTCGTGGGCCCTTCCCTTGTCTTTTATGTCATATACTAGCTCAGTGGCCATTCACTTGAAATTTTGTGTCTGGCCACTCTCTTTCCTATCTTTCTATGTGGTTTTGGAGATCTGCCTCTCTTCTTTGTCCTTCTATCAGCCTTTATTTTTTTAGTTGTGTACTTTGGCTGCTCTTTAGGGATTTTTTTTCAGCTCTAAGCCCCTGTCCAGTATCTCACATAGATCCCTGCAGAGCAGTGTATGAGAGAACCTTAAATTTTTAAGCATGCCTGAAAGAGCAGAAAGTGGCTCATGGCTCCTTGAGAGCCTTTCTTCACTGTGGGGTGGGGAGCTTAGAATAAGCTGTTGCTTCTGAGTTTCAGTCTGTGGTTGGAGTACCTCTGCATGTCCCACAAATCTGTTTTTCCCTCTCTCCTGGCAGTCCCAGCTCTGTTTTCTGCTTCATCCTGATGCATGAGAGGGCGAGTGACCTGAATTTTTATGCTGTTTTCCAGTAATGTGGCCACACAAAGCTGGAGTTTGCCCTGGTTTTCTTGGTTTCTCACCTGTTGTGGGTGGAGAGGGGCTGTCTCCATCTGTTCTATGGCCTCACATTGCTGAGAAGGGGCTTTCCTTTCTTGTGGGGCAGTGCTGGGACCTAGGGATGGCTGCAACCATGCCATGGGCTGGCTCCTTCAGCTCCATGCTCCACATCCCACCACCCCAGGATGATGAGGTCTTTGCACCTTCTTCCCTCCAGCAAGAGCAACCAGTGCTCAAGTGTACCAAACTATCTGTGCAGGCAATATTAAGTGGCTGCTGCCCCGTTTGGAGCAGCAGTGCAGGGACCCCACAGGATGCTATTTCTTCCTCCACCTGGTTTGACTACATGGATTGTGCTGTGGGGAATAGGGTTTGAACTTTGCAGATCAGCAACCTGATGCATATGATAGACACAAGCCTCTGTCCCGTGGCAGTGAGTGAAGATAGAGAGGCCGTGGCTTGAGGTGTCACCAGTCTCATGTGTGTAAACTTTGTGCTTTCAAGCTTTTTGGCCTTCCTGGTTGTTGACAATGACAGTCTCTAAAGCTTTTTCAGCTGAGTGTGCTGGCACTTGTTTACAACTCCACCTTGACTGAGTTCTCTTTTATCCTTTCACGTGTAAAATACATTGTTCATGAAAGGCAGGGACTAATAGCAGACTGGAGCTAAGCCTGGTGAAAGCAGGTGTTATGCAATTTGTCACCACATGACTCTGCTAATGCATCCTTAGTCCAGGACTGCAGTGCCCCTGCCATGTTTTAAAGTGCAGGAAGATAAGCGTACGCTGTACCCTGGAGCGCCTTAGCCTATAAATGTAATTCAGAAATATGGGAAACAGTGCTCTGAATCTGATGGCCTTTTTCGACGCAATTACAGAAGCAGCGTGAGGTGTTGAACATTTGCAGCACGGGCGCACAGAGCGAACGGGACACTGGATGCGCGGGATGTTAATTCAAGCCTAAATAAGCTTCTGACTACGAGGGTTTTAATTTGTTTTTTATGCTAAGATGATGCTCGTGTGATAGCAGTTTTCCTGTGAAAAACTGTTGCGACCTGTATTCATCTGTAGAGCCGTGTTTAGTGAGGAGGATGCCTCCCACTTTTGAATGTGTGTTTACAGACTTCAAGGATATGAGTCTAAAAAGCATGGAATATAAAAATGGTTTTATTTGACTGCAGATGAAGAGACTTTAATCTGGTAAAATTGTGTGTGGTCTGAAATGAAATGAAAGGGGCAACAGAAGAAAAAGTACTTTCTCTCAAGAGGGAAACAGAGAGGGCATTTGATCCCCAGTGCTACGTTTGCACCTTTGGCCTTTCAGCATTGCCTTCAGGAAGGTACCAGGAACTTCTCTTGAACGCTCAGTGTTCTTAAACTCTTGCTGACATCAATGGCAACTGAAGGCTTTCAGTATTGTAGAGGAGAGGTTTAATTCCAGGGGTCACAGATAGGAAAGTGTATGCCTGTGCTGCAGCCTCCAGACGCACACCAACAAAGTATTAAATCATGTTGTCAGATCAAACCAGGTAAGGTTGGGCTGGCTGCTAACAATTTTTTCCAGTGGTTGAACAGCAACAAATCATTCCTCTCATTACCTGTTGAGACCTCACTGAATAATCAGAGCCTGCAATATAGACTGTAAATCAATAATCCCTGGATCTGCTTATCTGGTCATAGTTAAGAACTAAACAGAGAAAGAATGAACAAAGCAAGCATCAGCAGATGCAGCCTTACTGGGAGCACACAATCTCCATCATTTCATGTGTCTAAAACTAGAGGGAGCTTTTTCTCTGATTTCACTCAGTGACAGGTGGTTACCAGGCCCATGTGAGTTGAGTTTATCTGGTATATTTGTCATTCTCTTTCTTAAGGGTGTAGAAGCACTTTGTGTGAATGGCTAGATAGAGAATTCTGGTTTTCTAACATGGTTCCCTTTGATCTTACCTGTTGGAAATACATGGTATCTAAGCAATTTTCCTGACAATAAGTTATGACACCTACTCAGGATAAGGTTTTGGGGTAGGCAGACATTATAAAAATTGCCAGCTGTTGCTGAAGTCCTCCTACATGTGTGCGCTAATGAGTGTTCATACAGCTGGATGGCAGCTCTTTCCAATAGTATCAGGAGAAATGCACAGCTCTTCCTCTTTATATTGTGAGTCATTCTCTTTAGTATTGTTACTATGAAGTTTTTTTGTTTTCTCCACTTTGTATTCAGCAAATAGTGTGAGAAATAGGATGCTTTTTTGCATTCTGATGAAGTAAAAGTCTTAGGAGTAAGTACCTTTCAAGTGTTTATCAGTAGCAGGTGCTGGACCTGATGTTACTTAGCTTTAACATTCTTTTTTTTTCTAAAGGTACAGGTCGTGTAGCTACCAGCACTGTATGTGCTTTACCAGGCTCTTTCTTCTACAAAGAGCTGAGATTGTGTCCCGCAGGAGGAATCTCATCATCATCCCCAAGGTTGCTCTGCAATTTACTTGGCTGCAAGGACAGTGGTCCTTTCAGGTGCCACTACAAAGCATGGCAGGTTGTCTCCCTCTTCTTTTCATGCACTTCAGTGTTGCAAAACCTTCTTCAGGAATACTAATTCCAGTGGACAGAAGGTGTCTCTTGCATGAAGTGATAACAGACATGTCCTAAGCCAAGCAGAAACACCATGTGGCCCTCAGCATGAACAAAGTACCATGTTTAGAGCCTGTTGAGAAACACTGAACTCAGAGGGGCCATGCCTGTCTTGAGTTTTGGAAAGGTTTTGGCCCCAGTTTGGATGAAATTTTAAAGTGATTTCTCAAAAGAAGCTGAACCTGTTGGCCTTTGCCCTTCCTCAGCCATGAGGGCCATTCTTCAGGGCTGTCTGGACATGAGGGTTCAGGCTGTCATTTGTCCTGGCTATGTTTCAACATAGTGTATGCCTTGAGTCTGTGCTATTAATACAGATGCAAAGGATAAAAGACATGGCTGTTGCTGGAGTTAAGCCTTCTCTTAAACTTGCAGGGAAAGTTTAAGGAAGGGAAACTCACAGCAGGGGAAAAGATGCTCCTGCCTCTGAGAAGTTCCCCTGTACACTTCTGCTTCAATCAATTCTTCAGATTTCACCTAAAAGATTATTTGCCTTCTTTTGCCCTGCCAGGTAATACCAGTGTTTAGCAATGAAATATGCTGGTCCTGGCTGTTCCTAATTAATATATTTTAATCTGTCAATAATTGATGTGGAAATTGAGAAGAATAATGCTGTGGAGGCTACAGCCTGAGATCTGCTGCCTGGCAACAGTGGATGTACATATCCATTATATCAGGAAATTAGAAACTGGAGCAAGAACTGATCTGTCTGACATTTTGTAAGATGATCTAAATGGGCCCACTCAACAAACACTAGATTTATGTGAGGATATGAATGATACGTGTCTGGGGAAAATACATTATCTCTCTTCTGTGGATGTAGTTAATACCAGACATCAATTAAGTATAGTTCATTAAAGCCTCTGGGTAATCTTATTTTTGGACTTGATCAGAGGAGCAACCTACAAGGACTGACAGAGGGGTTATCTCAGTAATAATCTCTACTTTTGCATGTAGCATCTCTCACAGGATGGACTAAGTGAAGTAGCATCTAGGCTGTAAATGAAAATAACCTTTTCAGCTTGAGAGACTCTGCAGTGAAATGTAATAGGGGCTTATTATGTTTGAAGTAGTTGCATCAGATAGGTATACTGAGATATGCTAGTCATGATAGTAGTGCTGATATGATAATGGTTGGTTTATGCACTCAGTCCCCAGAGGGGTAGCTTTGTTTCTGCCAAGATCATGGGATGATTTATCTAAAATATTTCACCCATACAGATGAAGATTATGATACTATCAGAGATAAGGAGGTGACATTTTCTTCCTTCTTCCTGCTCTGGCTAAAATATTCCTTTATATATTGAGAGATACAGTGTTTTAATGAAGTCAGTTTGAATGTTTTATTGAATTTGACCAGTTGTCTCCACCTTTTGGATCCCAAGTGCAATGCACCAATTGCTTCTAGGAAATGAAGAAAGCATTCAATAAGGTAAGGTGTTAATGGCTATTGCAATGCCATATCTTATTTCCAGTTGTTAATGTGGCTGACAGGCAAAATGATAGGAGAAACAGATTTATTCAATGCACCTAAAAGAAACAGGGAAAAGCTTGGCATGGAGCCTGAGTTGGCAGGGTAACCTTCTGAGAACGCCTCGCTTCCCTACCAAAACAGGCTGCACACTTGCATTTTGATATTAAAACTAACTCCTTCCAAAAGCTGCTCCTCTTTTTTACTTTTCTGGTCTTTCTTGCAAAGTCTTCTGTGGCTCCTTGCTTATATTTAATTTGTGTCACAGTTGTTCCTGTGTCATGAAGCGTGCGGGCTTGCTGCAGCATGGGCTTGGGGGTGGAGGAGGCAGCGAGGAGACTGAGCATGGCTGGAGGCAGAGGGGACCATAAGCTGCCAGAGGGCTGCTGTAAGGTGTCAGGAGGAAGAGAAGAAAGAGGATGGGTCTGCCTGCTTGTGTCAGAACTGGGCTAGCTGGTGTCATCGTTTCACCAGAGAGAAGGGTAAAAAGGAGAGAACAGAGAAACACAGCTCAGGAGAGGGTTGTGATTTTGTTTCTAGATGTGAAGGCAGTGGTGCTGGCTTTCACCAAGTAGCTGGATGAAACCGCAGCTCTCAAGTGGGATGATTTTTCCAAGTCACTTTTTACTTCTTTGCTTGAACTAGAAGCTTTACCAGCACTTAGCATTATCAGCACTGGCATGTGAATTTGCAGAACCTCTCTACAGGGGAGAAAAAGGAGTTTTGCTGTTCTGGGATTGCCCAGAGGTTACATCCTCTTCCTCAGATCCCACCCCCACCCCAAAAGGTGAGAGGTCCGTGGAGGGATGATTTACCAAGAGCAGCCATCTGTGCAGCCCAGGCTGAGGCCCCGTGGAGATGCAGTGCTGCCAGGCACTTCTGCTTAGATGCTGTGGCATTGCTGTCCACATCTTCCTTACTTGCTACCTCCCTCATTTTCCCTTCTCCCTGCAACATGGACCCTCAGCCTTACTTGCTTTGCGGGTATAATAACATCTACAGCTCTCTGGAGCTCGACACAGCCTAAAGTATGTCGGGTTTCTGGCAGTGTGTTTCAGCTAATCCTTGTTCATATCTGGGGTTTTCTGTTTCAGAGACACTCAGAGTAGGAAGGGCATGCCAAATACTATATAATAAGAGAAAACTGGAAATGCTGACTTACTGAAGGGATTATTTCCCACGGGCCCTTCATACCATCATGCATGGTGTTCGAGTTTTCTGCTTCCCACAACTCTCACCAAAGTCTTTTGGGATCCTCAGATATCTTTTTCTAGTAATTATTCTGCTTTGTGGATTTGGGTATTTTCTTTTCCACTACCTGTGTTAATTGGACAAACCATCATACTCCACATCCAAAGGCAAGAGATAATCTGTGGAAGTTTTTGGACTAAAGGGGGATATTCAGAATAGCATAAAAGCAAATCTAGTGTATACAATATGAGTCACAGCCCAGTCATTTCCAAAAACCCGAACTCTAAACATCCCTTTTAGCAAGGCTTCTGCACTCTACTTAAAGAGCTGGCAGTAATATAGCTGGCTTCAAAAGTATAAAATGTTATTGTATTACCTGCCTTGTTGCACTATAACTGGCATGGTTCTTTGTTGGGCCATATTGTGCCTCAGTTCACAGCAGCCCTCAGCTTCTATGGTAAAGAAGATAAGAGAGAAACGTATTTCATAGTGCCAGGGTCTGGACTGCACCCAGCTTGCTCTTATTTTCAGGGCAGCTCTGACTCCAATTTCTGTTGTGGGGTTTTGAAGCAGCAGTGCTGGGAAACAGTCTATGGGGCTGCATCGCCCTTCCAGAGCAGAAGAGAACTTGCAGCTTCCTGAAGCTGAAGGATTTCCCCCCCCCCCCCCCCCCTTTCCTTCCTGACACTTTTACTGCTGGCCTTACCTGGCATTGTTTTTTAGGTTTGTTTGCTGCCCTCTCCATATGAGAACCTGATGTCTTCCTTTCCAAAATGCTCTCCCTTGCACTAGAGGAGAGTAGACTAAGCAGGCTTCACTGAGCTCTGTTGAGAGAGATGGATTCCGTAGCTCATCTTGACGTCTCAGCTCCAGGCTTAGCCTCAGCCACTGCTGTTACCACCACCTGAGGTCTCACTGAAACCTGAGTTCCTTATCCCTCCTATGTACAATTAAATTGAATCAGCACGGTTCCCCAGAGAATACATGGAGCAGAAGGGTGCAAATAAGACAGGAAAGAGTAGATGGTGAACTAGTTATCACTTCCATTTATAATTTTAACGAGATGAATTAAGGAAGGCACATTTAATAGCAAATTTCAGTACAGCTTTTTCTGAAACATCTTTTGCTGTGAGGCTGGGAGAGACTTCTAAGGCTGGGGTTCTGATTAAAAAGTGTTCCACTAAAGGGCAGCTGATTAGCAAATCCACCATATTTTGGCTGTTATGGTAGGTTCAATCACATATTGTCAAACTATAGAAGATGTGTCTCCCAGTCTATTTTGCAAACATTTCATTTTCTTCAGGCTTGCTAAATATGTAATTTCAGGGTTTATTCCACTTCATATCAATATCCCAGATTCTTACAGAATGTTTATCATGATTTGCTGGCGCAGCACTATCTGTGTAAACATTTCATCCCGCCCTTTTTTGTGTGCATATATTGCTCCTGCTTGCATTAACTGGACATTTACTAAAGCTCTGCAACCGAAGGCAAGGAACAAGCTTTTAAAATCTGGGCACTTGAGGCAGGAACTTTGAATGACATTGTGGTGATTTGTTTAAATGATTAACGTTTTTCTCAGTAGTAAGAACAAATATGACCATAATTCCCCACTTTCAAAATAGAGTTAATATATGGAAGAGTAAAAAGACAGTCTCATGCAAAGAGTGAAAGACACAAGAGACAAGAATGGGCAATGAATTACATGTGGGTGCTAAGTATCCTGCTCATGGTGTTACAGCTTTGAGGATCAAGAAATTCTTGTCCTAGATACATGTGTTGATTCACCGAGAAAATGTGCAGTGTTAAATCACTGTGTCATATTTCTTACCCACACTGGAGTTAGACCTGAGGTTGCAAACTGGGTTATCAAAACAACACACGTGGGATTTCACAACAGTGAAATCTGGCTGTTTAAAACACCCATTCAAAATCCATCTTCATTTGAAAAAACTAGGAAGTGGGAGAATATGCCAGGAGAAGGATCACCCTGCTGCTTACTGTATTATACAGCCCTATTTCCCTAATAGTCTTCAAGCAGTCACCTGAGAGCAGGCCACAGATCAAGTGAACCTTTGGGGTGACCCTAAAGAGCCATCCATATATTTTTATGTTATGTTTCAAGAACCCTAAGAAATAAGCAGCAGGCATCCACAGCACTACACCTTGACTGTTGTGTTTAGCATTTCCACTGCAGCACACTTCAGCACTACTGTAAAAGTAATAGCAGATTGTGCCCACAATATGCAGTAGACAATTTCCTTTGATACCTTTTGAGGTCGAATTAAGGCAAGGGATTTTCACTCCTATCACAACCCACCCAGCACTTGTAATTCTCAGCGTCATTTTGTTCTCAAGAGGAAACAGCATGATTGAAGAGAATGACACTGTCTTGACTTCGTAGACATTTTTATTTACTTATTTTTTAAGACTACTTGGGTATCAAAATTTAAGTGAAGATTAGAAGCAGAACCTACAGATAGGAACTTGCCTGGCACAAAAGAGGAGCTTCATTTTAATTGCAGAACTGAGGATTTGTTGAACTTGGGCCTCAGATTCCAGTAGTTTTTTGTTTTGGTTCTCTCAGAAACATTAACATGAGTAACATTAGGTCACACATAGACATTAGGCCACTGATACAAGTCTTCTTGAGGTGTATCATATATAAATCAAAATGTGAGTAAAGGCTATTTATTTCACAGTATTGGGTTGGGTACAACTGGTCTGCTACAAGGCATTTGGCCTCTGAAGTATTGTTTAGAATATTGCTGACCTCAGCAAAGATAGCAGTTGGATGAGCATTGAGGGATGAGTCAGTAATCTCACTGAGTTTTCAAAAATCTTAATTTTCCTGAATTCAACAGTGTCAAAGATGCCTCCACTCTTCTGTCTTATTGTTATTGCTAACAACATTTTTAGGGATTTGAAGGGCACCAAGACTGTTCTCTAGACGACGCTGGTACATGCCTCCAGGAGAGATGTGATGCGGTTTTCCTTCTCCCCTGTGCCTAGGCTTGGATTGGCAGCTTGCGTTGGTGTTGGGTGCCTGGAGCAGCTCACATAAAAGATGCTGCATTTGACATTTCTGTGATCTCTTGCTGTGTGTTTCACAAGTAGCTCATTGGAACTTTGTTGCTGGTCTTGCAGACTCAAGTAGAAGTTGCCTGAGTTTTTAAAAAACTATATTCTAACTAACGCATCATGTCTTATTCCTCATTGCAGCCAAATGCTTGTTAATCATAGGAATAATACATTTTTGGCAGATGATGTCACAAATGAAATCTTCACATGCAGTACAAAACAGCTATTTGTACCGAGATGGATGGATTATTATTACCTCTTTGTTTTCTTTTTCATTATCCTTTTGAATTAAAACCTGCTTGCAAAGCCATTATCCTTGCTTCAAACAGCTCTCTATGTTGAATATGTCCCTGCGTCTTCTACCCTTTTTTTTCTTTGCTTAGATTGAGCTCTAATTTTCTGTGATTTCTGAGCTCTAATTTCCTTATATTTTCTTATTTGTACAATGTTCTGTTCATAAATTCAACATGTGCATGCTCTATTTTCTTTCTCAAGTGCAGGGAGACCAAAAAGTATCAGGAACCTTCTCGAAAAGTTATATTTACGGCTCTAGTGGCAAGTACTCTCTTCCTACACTGGAAAGCTGTGAAACACTGTCAAGATGTGAGTGTGCATAACAATGCTCCTGATGGCTGGAGCTGATTTATTTTTAACCATGGCTTCATTTTATTAGTTAGACCAAGAAGAATGGGAAAGAATCTCTTCCAATAAAACCTAGCAGAACACAGACTTCAGAACTACTTATAAGCTCTAACTACTCCACCCTGTTTTGCAGTGCTGCACAGAGTGGGTATAGGTATAACAGGACCAAGAAAGACTGTTTGTGGATAGGCCTAGTTCCTTGCTTTTCCAATTCTGAAATGACCTGGAATGTTCCCTGTCATGGTGTAATGCTGGCAGGCGATTAACCAAATGACAGATGCTCTCTATTAACCCCTCTCCCTTCCCAGAAAAGGAAAGGAAAGAGAAGAACAGAAAGAGACTTACAGGTTGGAAACTAAACTACACAGCTTTAAGAAACGGTAACAATGGAAAATAAACCAATGAAATATGTACAAATATATACAAAGCCACTATCACACTCCTCCCCCATAATGCTCACATCACTGCCGAGACTGTAGGGCAGCCCTGGCATAGTCCTGCACTGGGCTTCTGGGGTCAGCAGCAGATGGGAGCTGGATTCAGGAATGCATGGATTGGGATCAAAGGCAGATGAATGGATGGAGTCCTCCCAGGACACCAGCCATGGATGAAGAGAGCTTGATCCTTGTGATCCCTCAGATTTATACTGAGTATGACAGCTATGGGATGGAATACTTCATTTGGTAAATTTTGGTCACCTGTCCAGACCGCTACCCCAGGAGTGTCACAGATATCATTTCTTTTCCTCCCTTTGGTTTCCAGAGCGTAAGAAGTTTAGCAGAACCAAGCAGTGACCTTGTTTCTGCATACCATTCTCCAGCAGTAACTTAAAACATCGAGTGTTATTGGTCCTAGGAGCAGGCACTGACTGAAAAATATGCTGTTAATTTCAGCAAGAGCAATTACTTAGAATAGACTTAACTGGAAAGTAAAATTACTAAGAAGAAAATTTATTCTGTCCTGGCTCAAACCAGAACATTCCCTCTACAAGTGACAGTACTACTGGCCACAAGACTCACTTGAGGCCAAAAGTAAAACTAAAACAGGACCTCAAAACTGCCACATCCCTCAGGAAGGGAAGGAGAACTGCAGTGGGTGATACCAGTGCCATGGATCTGTGCCGTGGTATTTCCCTAAAAGGCAACAGTATCTCATAATACAGAGGAAAGCCAACAACTTCTCCACCACCTGTTGGTTTCTTGCCAGTACTGCCAGGAAGGAAACACCTCTTCCTGTCCTTAATTTAATGGTTATTTTCACCCTGAGCATCTGAGGCTGATGCATAGGTTTCATCCTGTACATCAATCAGGGGTCTTCCACAATGTGAAGCTAGTAAGGGGGCTGGCTTTCCGTAACTCTCTCATTACTGGCCAAATTCTGATACTTCTGCTCATTCTGGACACAATTTTTCATTGGCTCTGGTTTCAGCCTATCTGGAGTCAGGCTTTAATTGAATAATCCTGATACAGCCAGTGGGAATTCTTGTGAAGTAAGGTGTCATTAAATCAGAGGAAAGGCATTGGAATGTGGCTGTGTGTCTTCTGGATGAATGACAAAAGTAATTCAGTGTGTAACATTTGCTTGCAATGTAGCATTTGCATCTTCTGTGGTGTTTACTGTGCTCAGGATAGATAAAACTATGTCTTTGTGTTAAGGGGAAATATCAAAATACAACAGATTGCTTTATTCTTTCTTTCTTTCTTTCTTTTATTTTCTTATTATTATTTTTTGCATAAGAACTCAAGCCGAAATTAAAAAAATTCTGATAATAGAGAGAGAAAAAAATAGAGCCTTTAGCTACAGTCCTGGTTTGGTTTATCCATTTCATGGTCTTAAACTACTCGTGATATCAAGGCTGAATCCTTTAAAACCCCATCTGATCTCTGTCAGTATGAAATGGAGATAGGAGCATATGTCTAATACTGAGCTTCTGTCAAGTAGCTGCAGGTGTGATGCCTGTTTCCTGCAGATATCTGTGATAACCAATTCTCCCTTGTGCCATCTTCTCTTCCAGACAACCTTCATGTGACTTTTTTTGTCCCACAAAACTCATGTTTCTTTACGGAGTCTTTGGGATATTTTAATGGAAAAAGCTGGTTTGATTTTGCAAGGATGTCCCTGTCTAAAACAGAACTTCTGGCACTTATTAAGTGAGATCCCTTTCATTGGCTAAATGAGCTTTCAGACTGGTATCTGCTTGATATGACTGCAGGGTAAGCCTGCCTGACATTTCAGCTGAGGATTAAGCCCCCTTAAGCCTTTTGTCTAGCTTGTGAAATATCTCCGTCCCTTGTCTGTCAGTGACTGATTTCGTAGGCGTTTATTGTGTGTACTGAAGACAGGCCTGCTATCAGCCTCTTCTCCTCGTGCTGTTAATCACCCTTCCCCTCCTCTTGGGTTTCTTTAGCTCTGGAATTGACCACAGGGATGGGTATGTGGCACAGGAACTGGGGAACAGGAAAAAATGAAGAAAATGTCCAATAAGGAGACACAGCATTAAGACTACTACCTCCTTTGCTACGTGAATGATCGATGGGGAAGGAGGTTCATGGGAGAGTGAAGAAGAGTTAAATTCAGGTGTTTGGAAACTGGGGAGATGGAAAATAACACTTGAGCAATGCAGAGGGTGCAATTAGAGGTAGGGTAAGAAAGAGTAAGACCAGTAAAGGCTGAAAGAGATGAAGAGGCACCAAGAGGAAAAGGCAAAAATTTAAAGAGAAGAAAAGACAAAAGAGAGAGGGACAGGGGTTATTCAGAAGCAGATTTTCACTTTTTCCTACACAGTGTAAGAGAGAATTGGTTTTGAGAAGGCTTGTGCTGGAGAGAAGATGAGGAAGGGGGACATGAGGTGGGATTAGCAGGAGGGAACAGGTTTTCCTCTGTTAACTTCTGTAGGCCTCACAAATAAAAAACCTTTTGCTTATTTGGAGAGCACATGCAATTTGTGTAGACCAGTGTCGTTTGTTTTCAGCAGATAGATATGTTTGCCATGGTAGGAAGACTTACCTGCTTAACAGTCTGTTATGGGGACATTTACTCAACATCCCTTATCACCCCTGTGCTTCGTGTCATGAGTGGGTTACGTGTTCAGCAAGGGCATCCTGTTTTTCCAGACCTTAATTACAAAACTCGACAGAGCATTTTAGAACTCACTTAACATCTGCGTATGAATGTCACATGAGACTGATGTTTTCGTGGGCCGGCATGGAACTCCAGGCACTTCTGTGTGGTCTGTTGTAGGATCTGTCAGTTGTTACCAGAAAAGATACAGCTGTCAGGAAAAAAATGCAGGGCACAGACAGCTGGGTACTGACCCATCAGATTGAATGATTGGCAGGAAAGCACACAAAGATGCTTTTTGGTATTTTCAGGCTACAGTCTCACTGAGTCACTTGGAATAAGAAAAATAATAATCCATCAGTAGCTTGTATTTGCTATCGTGAGAGAAACTTAAGGTCTTCTCAGGGTCTTCATAGGGTGTGCAGAGACAAATGCTTGTGTGAAAGGTGCAAGAAATGTTTTCACAGTCAATTAAGGATGAGGCCCTCTGTAGAGTTTCCTCCTGGATCTCATCAGCAGCTAGTTCATATCCTGAAGCACAATCTCTTAGATTTGTGTAAACATTGCTTAGTTTAGTTACTTTAATAAGAGATTATTACCTTGACATCCCTTAAACTAGCAAAAGCCTGAATAATAGTTGATAATTCCCTCCCATTTCTGGTCATTACTCTTCATAGTGTCAAAGTCAGTCTTGCTTTGTATACAGCAGTCAGTAATGCGTGGTCCTCTTATTCGTGTTCGGCTAGTCCCTTAATGGAGAACAGCACTGAATGTAGGATGCTTGCATGATCAACAAATTGCTCTGGATAATCTTCTGTGCATTGCTTTTTAGCAACAAATAACAGTCAGTCAAGAAATGAGCAAATCATCTGCCATACACTGGCTTTTCTCCTCATTTTACAGATATTAGGAGGCAGTTTTGTTCTTTTTTTCCGTTACAACCTTCATTTTGCTGCACAGCTTGAAATGCTGATGTTTCAATACGGGAAATACTGATTTGCGGAGCCTAATGCAGAATGTTTTGGAATCTGTTTTCGGGCATGGACATAGCATCATCCGTCTGGGAAATCAAGTGAAACTCAGGCCTCAAATCTGTCTTAGCTCACAAATGAAAAAGATCAGTGGACCTAAGTCCCCAACAGCAGACATTTATTTGCTTTATGGAACTGCTAAGCAGTTGATAGACCTTAGAAATTGGTATGCCACAGGGAGGAAAGGACCAATATATTTCCTAGTTTGAAGCTTTGTTGTAAGTATGGGCAGACTTTATAAAATCTTGTGCATTTTAGGGTAATATACACCACCTTCAGCAGTGTTTTTTTATGAATGAAGGAGAACGATAATAACTCTAAAGCCCTTCTAGCTTGTCATGGATCAGTTAGCAGAATCTGGAGACTGAAAGGATTTACTGGAGGGGTCTCTCTCCTTTACTGCTTAACTTCTATAATTACTCTAAATTCAATGCTAACTCCCCAAATGTTAGTTAAGTGCCTGGAGCTTCAATAGGGGAAGTTTACAGAATTTTTGTCTGAAACTCATCTTGCATAACACCTATGTTATGGCATACAGTGACAACTGACACGATACACATTGATTTTTCAGCTCATCGCCTCTTAAACAGAAAGTTAGAGCCACTGTGCAAAACACTTGGGCCTCCAATGCTTAATACTAGATGAACTGGCTTAATGCTTGCTGATCTTGCATATGCAAACAAAAACGTTTGGTGACCTCCAGCTAAGAACAAGGTTTCTTTTCTTCTTGGACAATGACCTGGTCACTGTTTTTCCCAACTGCCAGGTCTGACTGATTATTTCCTTCAGTGCTAAACAAGACATTCCCAAAATTTGCCAAAGGGACCTTGACTGTCCCTTTTGTTTTCCAATATTTTTTTTAAATGGGTGAGCAGTGTTTCCAACCAATGCAGAATCTGGTTTTGAGGGAATTGAGGCTCGCAAGGAGAGCTGCCCAGTACTGATGTAATGCAACAAGGAGAGGTATCCAAACCAGCCTTAAATAATAGATTTGAAAAGGCCTTTTTAGGAGATGTCTGCCCTAGTACCAGAAGAGCTGTGCACCTATCCCCTGCCTTCAATAAGTATAACAACATCAGGACCCAAACAAAAACTGCATGTTCCCATGGAATTCAAAATCATAGATTCTTCCATTCACAAAGGATCTCTCTGCCAGTCATTGTTGTTCAGTGTATAGCTACACAAATTCATGTTTTCTATCTTTACCTCTTCACACCTGCATGTTAGTTTCTGGTGGATTGGTAGCAGTCATACTATGACCAGTCACAACTGAGTTGGGGTCCCTGCAGTACTTCTTAAAAAAACTTTTGAATATGTTTCTCACATGAAGATCACAAATGGGTTTCACCTGTAAGATGACAATAACAATCTCTTTGGTCTGTCTTTGTGGTATATCATGTAGGAAAGAGCTGAGCTCATGTTCTCTTCCCTGCTTCCTGGATGCTTTACCTTCTGCTGGTGTTTCTCCTGTTTTTCAGTTCTTAATGTGCCGAAGAGAACAACATGAGGGATATATTCAGAGCTGAAAGTGAAGCATAATCTCTACTTAGAGATGGAGATATTTATGTAGACTAGCCAAAAAGGGTGCTATGATTGAAGTGAAGCTATGCTATTTTCTGAAACGCTGCCTTCAGCTGTCTCAAAGATCTCAAGGCAGTGACAGAGATGAGCAACTAATTTTGCCCTCTTTCAAACACAATCTGAGGATGAAGATTTGCATTGCCTTTTGGAAACTGTATGTGGAATAGGTGCAGGGTGACAGAAAAGCATGCAGGAAAAGGAACTGAGTGGAACGAAAGCAGAGACTGAAGAGCATGAAGAACAGGTTATCAGACCAGAAAAACAGAGAAGCACAAGGAGAAACCAAAGGCAGATACATGCCACATGTCCTGCACCTGGCCCAGGGCAACCAGGGATACCAATACAGGCTGGGGAAGACATGCTGGAGAGCAGCCCTGTGGAGAAAGACCTGGGGGTACCAGTGGAAGAAAATCTGGACATGAGTCACCAATGTGCAACTGCAGCCCAGAAGGCCAACCTAATCCTGGGCTGCATCAAAAGAAGTGTGGCCAGCAGATCAAGAGATCACTCTGCCCTGGTGAGACCTCATCTGGAGTACTGCCTCCAGCTCTGGAGGCCCCAACACAAGGATGTAGACCTGTGGGAGCGGGTCCAGAGAAGGACCACAAAAATGATCAGAGGGCTGGAGCACTTCTCTTATGAAGACAGGCTGATGGAGTTGGAGTTTTTCAGCCTAAAGACGAGAAGACTCCGGGGGGACCTTATTAGCGACCTTCCAATGCCTTAAAGGGCCCTATAAGAAGGCTGGGGAAGACCTATTCACAGGGGCATGTAACAATAGGACAAGGGGTAATGGCTTTAAGCTAGAGGAGGGTAGATTTAGGTTGGACATAAGGTAAAAGTTCTTTAATATGAGGGTGGTGGATCACTGGAACAGGTTGCCTAGAGAGGTAGCTGGAGGCCCCATCCCTTGAAGCATTAAAGGTCAGGCTTGGTGGGGCTGTGCGCAATCTGTTCTACTTGGAGATGTCCCTGTTTATTGTAGGGGGTTGGACTATATGACCTTTATAGGTTCCTTCCAACCCAATGCATTCTGTGATTCTATAAAATAAAGAATTAAATATTGCCAGGGATGTAAAGAGCAGTAAGAAAAGCTTCTGTAGGTATGTGGGGGATAAAAGGACAACCAGGTAAAATGTAGGCCCTCTCCTGAAGGAAATGGGAGATCTAGCTACACAGGGTATTGAGAAGGATGAGGTTCTCCATGACTTCTTTGCATTAGTCTTTTCTGGTAAGTGCTCCAGCCTCATTGCAAAGGCCTCAGCAGGTGAAAGTGGGGCTGGGAGAATGAAGCACCCCTCACTGTAGGAGAAGAGCAGATTCATGACCATCTAAAGAAACTGAAGGTACACAAGTCTATGGGACCTGATCGTGTCCGTCCACAGGTCCTGAAGGAGCTGGCAGACGCAGTGGCTAAGACTCTGTTCATCCTATTTGAGAGGTCATGGCAGTCTGGTGAGGTTCCCACCAATTGGAAAAAAGGGAACATAGGCCCTATTTTTAAAAAGGGGAAAAAGGAATACCTGGGGAACTACAAGCCAGTCAGTCTCACCTCTGTGCCTGGCCAGATCATGGAGCAGAACTTCCTGGAAAGTCTGCTAAGGCATATGGAAAATAAGGTAGTGATTGGTGACAGCCAACATGGCTTCACTAAGGGCAAGTCATGCCTGACCAATCTGGTGGCCTTCTATGACAAGGCTACAGACATTGGTGGATGGTGGCAGAGCAACTGACATCATCTACCTGGATTTGTGCTAAGCATTTCACACTGTTCCCCTCAAAATCTTGGTCTCCAAACTGACAAGGCATGGATTTGACAGATGGACGACTCATTGGATAAGTAATTGTCTGGATGGCTGCACCCAGAGAGCCGTGGTCAATGGTTCAGTATCCCAGTGGAGGCAAGTAATGAGTGATGTTCCTCAGGGGTCAGTATTGGGACCAGTGCTGTTTAACAACTTTGTTGGAGACATGGACAGTGGGATTGAGTGTATCCTCAGCAAGTTTGCTCATGATACTAAGCTGTGTGGTGTGGTTGACACCCTAGAGGGAAGGGCTGCTATCCAGAAGGACCTTGACAGGCTGGAGGGGTGGGCCAGTACCAACCTTGTGAAGTTCAACAAGGCCAAGTGCAAGGTCCTGCACCTGGGTCAGCGCAATCCCCAGCACAAAGACAAGCTGAGGGAGAATGGCTGGAGAGCAGTCCTGAGGAGAAGGACTTGGGGATAGTAGTAGATGAGAAGCTCAACATGAGCCACCAGTGTGTGCTGGAGCCCAGAGAGCCAAACACATCCTGGGCTGCATCAAAAGAAGTGTGACCAGCAGAGCCAGGGAGGTGATTCTGCCTTTCTGCTCTGCTCTGGTGAGGCTGCACCTGAAATACTGTGTACAGCTCTGGTGCCCTCAGCACAGGAAAGACATGGAGCTGTTGGAGAGGGTCCAGAGAAGGGCCACCAAGATGATCAAAAGGCTGGAGCACCTCTGCTATGAAGACAGGCTTGAGAGAGTTGGGGCTGTTCAGCCTGGAGAAGAGAAGGCTCCAAGGAGACCTTATAGCACCTTCCAGTACTTGAAAGGGGCTACAGGAAAGCTGGGGAGGGGCTTTTCATCAGAGAGGGCAGTGATAGGGCAAGGGGTAATGGTTTTAAACTGAAAAAGGGTAGATTTAGGTTAGACAAAAGGAAGAAATTCTTCACCATAAGGGTAGTAAGGTCCTGGAATAGCTTGCCCAGGGAGGTCATGGAAGCCCCTTCCCTGGAGGTGTTTACAGCCAGGTTAGATGAGGCTTTGTGCAGCCTGGTCTAGTGTGAGGTGTCCCTGCTCATAGCATGGAGGTTGGAATCTGATGATCTTTAAGGTTCCTTCCAACCTTTCTATGAAAATGTTTTAAAGCAGAACAGAAACAATGGACATTGCCTTAATTCCTATCTGCTGTTTGGCCTATTTTTGTAATTTAAGTAATAAATTTGTATGATGGGAAGGAAGTTGCTAACCAAAATCCTTGTTTCTAAATATCTTTGTGATTTGTGATTATTAATGCCTTTTCCTTCAGGGTGCATGTGTTTCTTTTATTCCCTCCTTCCAGTTCCTTCTTTCCTTTCTTGCCTGAATCAAACTCTCTGCATTTTTTTCAGCAGTATCAATGAGAAACATGTTGTTTATCTATCATGATGAAGTAACAGAATAGCCAAGCACCATCACAAGATCCTATGATGTGACACGTGGTTATATGTATGTATAACCTATGTTTAAGTTCTCATTGCCAGCAGAAGGAATATATGAATCTTTTAAATGAACTCATAGAATCATAGAATCCTAGGGGTTGGAAGGGACCTCAAAAGATCATCTAGTCAAACCCCCCTGCCAGAGCAGGGTCACCTAGAGTACATCACACAGGAAGGCGTCCAGGTGGGTTTTGAATGTCTCCAGCGAAGGTGACTCCACAACCTCTCTGGGCAGCCTGTTCCAGTGCTCTGTCACTCTCACAGTAAAAAAAAAAATTTCTGATATTCACCTTAAACCTCCTATGCTCCAATTTGTATCCATTACTCCTTGTCCTATCACTGGTCATTACTGAAAAAAGCTTAACTCCATCTTCTTGACACTCATCCTTTACGTATTTGTAAACATTGATGAGGTCCCCCCTCAGTCTCCTTTTCTCCAAACTAAAGAGACCCAGCTCCCTCAGCCTTTCCTCATAAGGGAGATGTTCCACTCCCTTAATCATCCTTGTGGCTCTGCGCTGGACTCTTTCCAGCAGTTCCCTGTCCTTCTTGAACTGAGGGGCCCAGAACTGGACACAATACTCCAGATGCGGCCTCACCAATGCAGAACAGAGGGGGAGGAGAACCTCACTTGACCGACTAACCACACCCTTTCTAATGCACCCCAGGATGCCGTTGGCCTTCTTAGCCACAAGGGCACACTGCTGGCTCATGGTCATCCTCCTGTCTACCAGGACCCCCAGGTCCCTTTCTCCTACACTGTTCTCCAGCAGGTCAGCCCCCAACCTGTACTGGTACATGGCATTTTTCTTCCCCAAATGCAAAACTCTACACTTGCCCTTGTTGAACTTCATCAGGTTTTTCCCTGCCCAAGTCTCCAGCCTGTCTAGGTCTCTCTGAATGGCAGCACAGCCTTCTGGTGTGTCAGCCACTCCTCCCAGCTTGGTGTCATCAGCAAACTTGCTGAGGGTACATTCTGTGCCCTCATCCAGGTCGTTGATGAAGATATTGAACAACACCGGTCCCAGTACCGACCCCTGAGGGACTCCACTAGTCACAGGCCTCCAACCAGATTCTGCCCCAATGACTACATTCTTGTAAAATTTTATTGCATTGAAAGCAGAAAGAGATAGAGAGAAACTGTATCCAGTTTTCCTAAAGAAAGTTCTCCTAGCAAAATGAAAGGTCTTTAAACATGGATTTTTCTAAAGCAAAATAAGTATTTGCATACTTACTGCTGGATGGCTTGTAGGGAAACAGTCTAACATTTAGTATCCCTGGACAGCTAATCCTAGCCCTTTGAGATATATGAATAAATCAGTATCATTATGGCCATATTACAGATGACTAATCTGAAACAAAGTTTTCACTCCTTGTAGACCATAGATACAGTCAGTGCTGTAGATATGCAATCTTTGATTGTGATGCAACACTTGTTTTAATCCTGAGGAGGGTTACAACATTTCTGATGTAAATGCAGAAGAATTTGATGCAAGAAAACCTGTACAGAGTGTTTCATCTTGCTTAGAGCTGATTAAAAATTGGACAAATAATTATTTCTTTTTGAGCATGAGTCACTTTGTTTAAACATTAAACTATAAAATCAATCTTATGATTATTTAGTCATTATTTCAGAGGAATTGAGATTTGTTTGCAGCCTGTTTCATTAAGCCCCTTTCCTGTCCTTGCCACAAATTAAGACATTTTTTTGAAGGTCACAATAACTTTCTGCATGAACTAAAATTTCTTCTCAAGCACATGCAAAATATATTTACATACATGATCTGTGGACTGGAGCATGATCCTGTGAATCAGGAGATCCCATTTCTTGTTCCCAGTGTTGTCTTAGACTGTCTGTAGAGTTTTGGGCATATCGCATTGCTAAGGATTGTTGCATCTGTCTGGTTTTTGTGAGGAGGAAGATCTGTGGAAGAAGCAGGCTAGATAAGGTTTGAAAAAAAATGAATTGGCCTTTTATTTGCATCAGTGCTTGTTACACTGGTGAGGGAATTGTCATTTGATCTTAATACTATGAGTTTAAGGGTTGTTGTAGAGATTCCTTAATCATTATATGACTGCAGTAATGGTGATATCCATGTGATTTTCTTCTGAAAGGCTTAAGGAAGTAATGTTTCAGAAAAGGTTCTTGTTAAGGTGTGAAAAAGAGGTCTGTGCTCAAGATCAGGCTGTAGAAAATACATCACTGCTGTCCACAAGTCTCTATCAGGGTTTTTATCCCATGCTCAACGTACAGTGAAGATCTGGATCAGGACACACGGTGCCACTGCATCGTGTCTGTTGAGCAGATCAAAATGGAGCTCTTTCTCCTGCCAGACAGGAGGCCTTTGCTTCTGCAGCTCATGTGAGAGAAATCCGCATTAGCCGCTACATGCAAGTTCACATTTGCTGTCTTTTGGTTTGTGTGTGTGCAACTGACTGACTGCAAAACTAAGACTTATGTCCCCCAAACAAAACACGTTCTGTATGGGTAAGGTGGGAGACTGGGTGTTGATTGCCCACTCCCTCGCCTGTAAGAACGCAGATCTGAATTGGAGAATGAGGTTTGGCGTATGGAATTTTACTTGAATTTCACACCCAAATATGGCATCAGGGAAGCATACTGAGAGGAAATTGTTTATTAAACATATGTTATGTGTGTTTGTGCATATGTACTCTATGGTGGTGCTATATATACATTTTACAAATTAGCTAGATGTGGATGAGAAGGATGCTTCTTTGAAAGGTTTAATTTCTCGGGTATTGAGAGGCAGATTGCATCAGTTTTACAAAAAGAACAGACAGGAACAGCAAATGAAATTGACAGTAAAAAAACCTGCATAAAATTTCTAGCACATTAGCAAAGCATTATCTATCTCATTCTGGACAGACTATAGGAATAGAGCAATTAAAAGATGGCTAATTACAGGTGCTGAAACTGAGCACTTTGTGCAGACTAGATAGGATAATGAAACTAATCAAGTATACATGTTGAATTAGCCCTCAAAAGTCAAAGAAAAATAATCAGGATGTGTGTGAAACTCTGATCTTCCCAAAAAAGGAAGTACACTGTACAAATTAATGTCTGCATTGAGACACTTTGTTAGCAGTTGACAAGACTTTCACACATGCTCATGTCTCCCTAGGTGTATTTAATCTCCCTTTTTCAGAAACAAATTATGGAGTGGGGAAAGAAGCATGTGATCCCTTAAAAAGGACATCTGGAAGTCAACCAAAGAGACCTTGTTATCAGTCTTTTCGATAAAATGCTTAATCCTCCCCCCGCCACCCTGTGTATTAAGAAAAAGGCAACATGACAGTGAACTTGGCAGAATATCGAATCTGAATGTGTGTGAGACCGTAACACTCTCAACAGCTAAACTGCTTCTGTTGTTAAGAAGTCAGCAGAAGGCTCTGCTCCCTCTGTATCTATGGGGAGCTTAAAAAAGTTTTTTAGGCTAATGTGCTTTGTTGCTTTTGTCACTGACTCAGAAAGTGTCTTCCGCCTTAATTTGATTAGAAAGACAAAGGAAAGATTTTTTGTAAGTTCTCAAATTATATATCTTGCACATGTAATTTTACATCGTTTCTCGAAAGATTCCCTGCTAATGCATGTTGTCACAAAGAGAGCTTTGCAAAAGTCAAGTTACTATAACAACCAAGTACACCTTTTCAATGCAGAAAATGTGCTCTTATGCTAGTCTTCCTCTTTTTAGAGTGATAGAATAATTTAAGTTGGAAAGGACCTTAAGATCATTGAGTCCAACTGTAAACATAACACACTGCCAAGTCCACCACTAAACCATGGCCCCAAACACTGCATCTACATGTTTTCTTAAATACCTCCAGGGATGGTGATTCCACCACTTCCCTGGGCAGTCTGTTCCAAAAGGATGGATTACATAGATGGATATCATCACAGATGCATGGATGTTATATAAATTTAAACATTTCACAGTTTAGACATGTATTTGAAAGACATCCAACACTATGCACACACGTATCTTTCTTCACTTCTACAACTAATCTAGAAATGAAGCAGGAATAGAGGAAGAAATTTGTCTTAGTTGTTTCTGTAGCAAAATACCTACTTCCCCTTTCAATATGGTCCTTCTGAAAAGTCAGTGGCTAATATTAACTAGGAACATCATGGGATGAACTGCATTATTTACCTGCTGAGGTTGCTGGGATCCCACTGTGCTTCTTTCCCTTGCTGTGCCATGGCTTCTCAGAGTTGTTGGCAGCCGATGGAAGAAGAGCAGTCATCAGACAGCTCTTTATATGCCAGAGGATTAACCAAGACACTTCTCAAACCAGAGGCACGAGCAAAATTCTGTAAATTATTTTCTTCCCATTTTCCTCACAAATTCCTCTCTAAAGTCCTTAAATGCAACTAAGAATTTGACCCTCTTACTCAAATAAGAAGGCATAGTGTAGAATACTTTAGTTTCTAACTGATGTGTTTGGTAAGCACTGTGTTACCTTTTTAATGTATACTTTGCTGTCTGAAAAAATACCAATGATCTTAGTATTGCATTGTCAAAAATGAAAAAATTGCACAAATGAATGTACACAAAAAGCCAAAGCATACAGCTCAGCCTTGATCTTCTCTCCACTTCCATCTGTTCTCCCCAAGTAAATTATTACAGTGTGGGCTCTCTACTTAAAGTGCTGCTGCTCTTGAAAGAAAACAAGCTGGGGTAAGCCATCAAGAAAATAACACTTATATTACAATTTTTGTTTTAAAGCTGAAGTGGGAAAAATTAACTTCACTTAGGCCACTCAGAGATTTTTAAAACTGGAGTTGGTCCTCCCTGGTGTCTGTTAAATGAATAAACCCCCAACCTTTCTGTAGAAATCTGCCAGAACTTTAGATGAAAAGCTTTTTGATGTATGCCATAATGATTGGTTTGGAAGTTGTTGAAGGCAGCAGGAGTGGAAATACTGAGGAAAAATTCTGTCCTTCAAGGCTGAAGTGTGGTGGGGAGAGTCTGTTGTAACAGTGGTTACATTAAAGGAACTTTCCCTGGTCTTCTAAAGTGGAGGTTGAGGCTTGAAAAGAAAAAGTGCCTTTATGTGTGCATCAGAACATTTTGGTGAGTTGTTGCATGATCCATGTTTCTGTGTATCCCCTTGTCAGCCAGGACTGTGGCCTTCCTTTGCAGCTGTGAGGGGATCATAGATGAAAGAATGAAGAGTTAGACAGGGTTAGCTAAGACTTGAGCTTTTTGCGCTGGGTCACTGCTAGAAGTCTGAAAAAGAAGCCTATTGCCAGTGGTGAGTCTAGTAAGAGCATGCTTAGTAGCTAAGCAAACCAGAAACAAATAGTCTGGCAGCATTAAGATTTTAGGTCTAGGAAGACACAGAATTTCTTTACAACTGTATGGAAGTAGAAGTGTCAAGGACCAAGTCCTCTTACTGAGTTGACAAAGGAGGTGAGAGTGAAAAAGTGAAGCTGGAATGTTGTTTTCATGTTACTGCTGGTAAAAAAGATGAAAATGAAGTTGAGACTTGTGTCTGGAATAATACTGAGAAAAAGAGAAAGAGCTGATTGGACTCGTTCACCACTAGTGACCCCAGATAATAAGTTCTGGGCTCCTCTGACATAAGAAGGACATGGACTTGATGGAGCAAGTCCAGAGAAGGGCCACGAAGATGATCAGAGGGCTGGAGCATCTCTCCTGTGAAGACAGGCTGAGAGAGTTGG
Source organism: Apus apus (assembly GCF_020740795.1). Classification (NCBI taxonomy): domain Eukaryota; kingdom Metazoa; phylum Chordata; class Aves; order Apodiformes; family Apodidae; genus Apus; species Apus apus. The sequence goes on from NC_067283.1 coordinate 47,881,931, forward strand.
GGTTGCTCAGCCTGGAGAAGAGAAAGCTCTGCCAGGGAGACCTTATAGCTACTTTCCAGTACGTGAAGGTGTTACAGGAAAGCTGGGGAGGGACTTTTTACAAGGGAATGGAGTTATAGGATAAGGGGTAAAAATTTCGAACTGAAATATGGTAGCTTTAGATTAGACATTAGGAAGAAATTGTTTAGTGTGAGGGTGGTGAAACACTGCAGGGGTTGCCCAGAGAAGATGTGGATGCCCCATCCCTGGAAGTGTTCAAGGCCAGATTGGATGGGGCTTTGCCTGGTCAAGTGGGAGGTGTCCCTGCCCATGGCAGAGGAGTTGGAAGTAGATGATATTTCTGGTCCCTTACAACCCAAGCCATTCTTTGATTCTGTGATTCATAACAGAAAACTAAGATGTAGGAAAAGTTCTTGCCCACGGAGAAGCTATTTCCTACAGGATGGCAGTGAGACCCCAGGGGTTCTGCCTTGAGAAAGGCACTGTGATTCTGGATTGTGCTGGGAGAGAATTTTCCAATACAGAAGGGGAAGCATTAATTAAGGGAAGTGGATGTGGAAGTCTGTGTGCTCTTCTGATCAGCCATATTCAAGAAAGATAAATTCAAACTGGAAAAGATACGGAGCAAGTCTACTAGCACAGCTGATGGAATGGAGAGCCTTATCTTATAAATAGAGATTAAAGGGACATGCTTTCTTTAGATTAGCAGTATGAAGGCTGAGCAGGGATGATTGCTGTCTGCACACACATCAGGAGAGTAAACACAACAAAGGGATAAAAGCCACATTAAGACAAAGAACAATGATGACAAATGAACAAAAGGTCTAAGCTGGCTGTTAATATGCAGAAGATAGACATTTGGAAAAGGTTTTCAACCAGCAGAGCAACGTGGAAAACCCCTTCCCCAGCTTTTAGGAAGAAGTTTGATAGGTTTATGAAAATAATTATTTGACACATTGTGTCAGAGTGCTGTCCCTGATGAACCAGGCTTGCCAGCCTCATCCCACATTCCCAGAGTGAATAGATGTATAGGTCACTGAGCTGAGATCTCTGCCCTGGAAACATAATAGATTGACTAATTAGAGCCAAGGAAAATAATTTGTATGACCACTGACACCAGTTTACAGGAAAGATTATTGAAAACCATATTTAGCCTTAGAGAAAGGCAGGAAAATAACAAGAGGATCTTGACTGTCCAAAAAAAAAAAAAAATTAAAAAAAAAAAAGGCTCAAACAGGAGAAGCAAGTACTGGAAAACAAGTACAGAGGCTTAAAATAAAAGTTTAATGGTAGCAAGATGAAACAGATAGTCTAAGGATGCAAATGTCTTGCTCTTGAGTGTGAGTGCTAGGGAAAGTGATGGAATGAGTAAGGCTTGGCCACCACCCAAGAGTCTATAAAATGGAAAACAGGACAGCTTTATGAACTGTGGCTACTACTATTCCAGGAAGAAATAAGCAGCAGATCTTAGAGAGGTTTTATGATAATCTGAGTGTGGCCCTGAAGCTGTGTTCTACCTGAAACTTCCCTTGTATAAGAGTCAATAAGATGCTAATTTGTGCTCAGGTAAAAACTTTGAATGAATTTTAAAGCACAGTTGGAGAGAACTTCAGATTGTGTAATTTCTTGGTATGAGCTGAAGCATATGAGCTGCTACATGGAGTTTTCCTGACTGAGGTTCCCTTCAGAAATAGATTATCTTTGCAGTGCCAGCAGGTGGCTAATGTTGTGTTGGTAAATTGGCCACAGAAGTCTCCCTTAAAGGTTTTATGTTGTATTTGGCAAGAGAAGACAGCACTGGTAGGCAGTTATAGAATAGCACTAATACGCCATCTGAGTTGCAGGTGTCCTGGCTCCCTGGCCTGCACTACTTGGATAGCATAGGGACATCCATGGAAGATGTCTTCAATATGTTTAGAGAACATACATCTCTGGCAGGTCCAAAGTGTCTTCGTGGAGCTGCTGGCTGAAGGAGGAGCCAACATCCATTACATAGTGCACTAAATCAGTGACCAGATGGATTTTGTCTGCCCTGGAGCTCAGCTTCGGTATAATCCTGGCAGTACTGATAAGCAGCAGCACAAGATCAGAGAAAGGTGAGTGGATGGTACTGCTGTGGAAGGGAACCGTTTAGAGGCCCATAGCATATGCAAGCTGCTGGCAAGAAAAGCAGCAGAGTATCTTGCCAAGATAACCCGGTACAATAAAAGATCCATAGCTGAATGAGATCAAGCATCTACAGTGTGTGTTGCCAAGACCTCAGTATGTTAAAATGAAGATAAAATGATACCTGGAAAATACATTACTAATGGAAGGTACCAGCAGCTGGAAATAACTTCCTGAGTACCAGAGGTATCTATATGGAAGATCAAAGACATAATTCTGATATTAGCTTCTGCATTTTTATTGGGAGGATGCTGGTGATCCTCAGAAGTACTGAATGGGGTGTTGAAAAGGCAGTTGAAAGGTTCATAGAGCAGTGTGAACAGACCTCAAAAAAAAAAAAAAAAAAAAAAGCAGCACAGGAGAAGTTGTTGTAGGATTAGCTGTGGATGCAGAACAGGATTTAGTTTAAAGGCATAAATATGAATTTCAGTGGGGTTAAGAGTTAACTTCATTAAGTGAATTGGAGTTTACCACTCTAAAAATTTTCTTTTAAAACCCCAGTGGGACTCCGGCTATTGGATTCTTTCTTTCTTTCTTTCTTTCTTTCTTTCTTTCTTTCTTTCTTTCTTTCTTTCTTTCTTTCTTTCTTTCTTTCTTTCTTTCTTTCTTTCTTTCTTTCTTTCTTTCTTTCTTTCTTTCTTTCTTTCTTTCTTTCTTTCTTTCTTTCTTTCTTTCTTTCTTCCTTTCTTCCTTTCTTCCTTTCTTCCTTTCTTCCTTTCTTCCTTTCTTCCTTTCTTCCTTTCTTCCTTTCTTCCTTTCTTCCTTTCTTCTTCCTTTCTTCCTTTCTTCTTCCTTTCTTCCTTTCTTCCTTCCTTTCTTCCTTTCTTCCTTTCTTCCTTTCTTTTCTTTCTTTTCTTTCTTTTCTTTCTTTTATTTTCTTTCTCTCTCTCTCTCTCTCTCCTCTTTCTCTCTCTCTTTCTGTCTTTCTCTCTCTTTCTGTCTTTCTCTCTCTTTCTCTCTCTCTCTTTCTCTTTCTCTCTTACTTTCCCCAGGAGTCTGATTTTATCACAAATGAAAAAAGATCCATTTCATGCTCCGACTTGAACCGGGAGAACACTTTGGCAAGGACTGTGATCAGGCAGCTAAAAAGGTTGGATGCATCAGAAATGAGACAAGCTTGAGAGCCTTTATCTGGGAGATTTCTGATCTCCGTTTTGCACAGAGTGAGATAGGGTTTAATAATTAGGATGAAACTTGGCTACATACTGTGTACATTACAGTTAGTCTCAGCTGAATTATTTGTTTGGTTTTTTTACTTGAAGTTAAGTTTTAGTGTGCTGGAGAGCCAGATTTGTAAACAAACTCTTTCCTACTTAAAGGAATACAATGGAAAAGACAAAGGTTTATTTAGAATCGATTGGCATCCTTGTGGCAAACTCTTCTGCAAATCTGGGTGGATATTTTGGTCTTTAGATAATGGTAGATCTCGTCTGAAAATCTGTCTTTAAATCACATAATGGTTTGGGTTGGAGGGGACCTGAAGGATCATCTAGTTCCAGCCATATATATTGCAAAGGCACAGATATTACAGCTCTTTCTGTAAACAAAGCAAACTTGTTCAGTGCTTAATATGTTGCTATTGAAGTCTTATAAATTCCACAGTTTCTAGACTCCAGAATCTTAGAGACTCCAGGATAAGGCAGCAACATGCAGGCTTCCTGGTGGGAGTAACCTGTGCAGCAAACAAGGTTTAGGAACTATTTGAGAGCACGTGGGTGGGCAAAAAGGCAGTCGTTGCCCGAGGTCTGCGAGCCTTCCCAGACTTTTTATGCACTCACAAGGATGTAGCCCCAGAGGCTAAAGTCTCAGTTGCTGATGTGGTTTTGGATCAGTTCTTGCACTTTAATACCCCAAATTATGATCTAACCCAAACCAAAATAAACATTTCAGAATTACAGCCCTATTTAAAGCTGGGAGGAGGAAAACCCAGAAAGCTTTGATAAATATATTAGATGGTTAATTCTTCAATTTAGTGCTTGGTTGGTAACAAAATCAGACACATACGGTAATAAGGCTGTGTTTTTACTATTACAAGACACTTTGGGACATTTTGAATATGCAGGGTGCAATGGTATATTAAACCAAATTGTTGTTCTGTATTTGATAATTTGGCTTTGTTAGCATAATACAATTTGTTTTTATTGTAGCAGTGAAGAGGGAAACATTTTGATAATAATTTGCTTTCATTATCCATTTATATTACTTCTTCCTCCTCAATATTTTATTTTTATTTTTTTAAACAAAACAGAAAGCCTTTACAACCAAAGGGGCTGATTACTAAAAGAGTAATCCCAGTCTAATTAGTTCTCTTTTCAATAATATTTAGCAAGGAGGGTGTCGGCATAGGAACACAACTTTAATATCCATCAACTCTCCACATATGTCAGATAATTTTACAAAAAAGCCTAAACATGGTAGTTTTAAGACTGCATGATAGTAAAAAAGTTCTTGTGCTTGTGATTCACTCAGGATGTGAGAGAGAGATGGTTTGGAAGGAATGATAATATCTTTTGTTGGTTTGATTGGAAAAATTAGAAAAGTATGTATTGCTCATTTTTTTGCAGCTGTATCAGTCTTATCTAGTAAAAGGTATTGTTTCTTTCTTGACATCTTGCTTCTTTTAAATCATAGACTCTTCTCCATGAAAAATCTTGCTAAGATACTCTTTGTGCAGATTTTAATGTCCCTCAGCCTTTTCCACTATGTCCATCTACACCTAGATCTGTTAATGTTCTTTCAGAGCCTACTCCTTCCTGCCACAGTTGCAAGGAAGCTTCCACAGCTGTATGGGTGTCCATGGGTACCTCTGCCACCCCCTTTCTGCTCTCTTCCTTGTCTTGCTTTTCCCATAGTTATCTTCCTTTCCCCTGTCCCCAGTGTCTGCCTCAGCAAAAGATACCTTTTCCATTGGTGGTCTGCTTATCCACTACCTTATCTGTATTTCACTTCTAACTTGTAGGTAGAAGATGCACCAGGAGAAGAATGAAGTGTCCTTTTGGTTATCTAGACTTGAACACCAAATTTGCCTGGCCCGATGCTGTACACCTCTCCTGTTAGCCTGCCACCCCCTCGTAGGGGTAACTGTAAGGAGGTCAGATCCTGCTAAATCTATGGCTGAGAGGTAGCTGTCTAGTGCTGTGGTACACACTTAATGTTCCTGGTGGTGGGTCCCACATGCACACAAGACAGGAGACATTGCAAGAGAAGTTGTGGCTGCCACCTCCCTGCAAGTGTTCAGGACCATATTGGATGTGGCTTTGAGCAACCTGATCTAGTGGAATGTGTCCCTCCCCATGGCAGAGGGGTTGAACATAGATGATCTTTAAGGTCCCTTTCTACTTAAAACCATTATATGATTCTAAGTGGGACTTAAATCTGTGGCTGTTCTTCCCTTGCTTTCCTCAAAAGGAGAGAATACCTGTATTTTGGTATCCCATCTTACTGCTTTGGGTTGCTCGTTTTGCAATGCAGACATAGTTAGTTCCAGCTCTTAGCTACGGTCAGTCATTAAATAAGATGGTATTATTAAGCTAATTAAAAAAAGTCCAGCAGGAGAATGGTGTGCAGACTTCTGTAGGATGTACAATTAACCTTAACTGAGTGAGGAAGGGGAATAGCAAATTAACAAACCAGTTGCCATTACTCAGTTACCGTGCTCAGCTTCCCTCTCCGTTCATCAGACAGATCGTTACATGCTTTGGGAAGTTTATCTGATTTGCTGTATCAGCACAAAGCAGAATCTCACCGAGGAGATCACACAGTGTTTCCAAAAGCATCTGAAGGAATTTATAGCTTGTGAATTACAAGAGCAACTCTAATTAGTCCCGAGAGACAGTTTCATAAGAAAAACTGAGAACATTTCCTCCTCATATTTGCTGCCTTCTTGTGATTTTCATATGAGATTCTGATAATGAATGTTTTCTAACAACTGGAGCTTGGAGACTCTATGGCTAACAACACTCCTGAGTAAACAGCATCTTGAATTTGCAGCCCCACAGATTGGGCGGATGCTGGTACTTTTGCTATGTGTCAATATTGCCACAGTTGCACAGAGGTTGTTTAACCTGGAGGAATCTGTGCCCACCTGGGAAATGTCTGAAGTAAAATGAAAGTCCTGGTAGTCTAGCAGTAGCCAGACCACTTGGCAACTGGTCATTCTTTGGTATGTTTTTCTGTTTGTTTGCTTGTTTTTGGTTGTTTTGTGTGTGTGTGTGAGTTTTTTTATTGTTGTTGTTTTTGGTTTGGTTTGGTTTTGGTTTTTTTGAGGCTTAGGTTTTATTTTTAAGCTCTGGAGGTATGAATTCTTCTCATTGCTTTCCTAACAGGGTCTTTTCCTACATTATGGACATCGCTGGAAGCTTTGCTGTGGTATCAGTGAACTTGATTTCAGATAGACAGGAATACGGATACAGGTGAATGCAAAACAATAGTCAAATACTTTCTAGGTCTTACCATACTCCCTGGCCCATTCCCAGCTTTTGTTTTCCTTTGAGTGTAACATTTGAAACAATGCAAACCAGGCGCCTGGAAAAATCCAGGGAGCCTGAATTAATTTCCCTCATGTGGGATGAGTTGAATAGGGATTATAGGGCAAGGCCTATTGATAGATGGCATTCTGAGAACTCCCTAGTCTGAGACAAAGTTAAGAGTTTTAGTATAGTAACAATTTACTTGCTAGCTGCTACAAAAGCAAATGTGAAATCATGCAATGCCTGTCTTAGACTTTGCAAACTTTTGTGCCTTGATTTACCAGTCATTAGGAACAATTTTATTTGCTAGTTAACTTAAGTCTCTCAGGTCAATATGCATAACTCAGTGGCACTGTGAATCAGTATGTTTGACATCATATGAGATAAAATAATTATCTCCTTAATCCCATAGTTTACAGTTGTCAACCCAAAGCCCAATTTTGATATTTTTTGTTTCTTATATTAGGGCAGAAGTTTCTCAGAATAGTGTTCCTAAAGTGTGTACTTTCAAATGTGAATACCTAGAGTTAGGCATTGTTTAAGTACTCAATTTTTCACTAGCAATGGCGAAGACAAAGTGACTAGGGAAATCAATGAGAATTGCTGCAAGTTCTGTATTTTTTTTTTTTTTAATTGGGTTGTTTATTTGGTTACTTACGTATGGATTTATGTGCTTGTCATTAAGCACCTACGTATGAAACGCTTGGCCTCAGGTAGTTTGTGATTTCTCTTCTATATATCTTGATTAGTGGATGTTTGTTGCAAATTCCTTACAGGAAAGTGAAGAAAATCTTCACTTCCCACACTGGTGAAAAAGAAATATTTGAATTAACACCTTGATTATTAAAGAGTTTTATTAGTTTTAAAGGTGAAAAAGGACCTCAGAGATTTGGAGGAGAAAAATAGGGAAAGTGAAAATGGTGTGTAGGGTAGGAAGAAGGGATGAAAGACTAAAATGAGAGTTATAAATCATGGACAGATCATTAAAGGAGATTAACATGAGTGTTTCTCATTTAAATTTTGTGCTTGATCATGAATTAATTAAGAGGTGTCTAGGCTTTGCAAGAAAAAGAATTTGTATTTTTGTTTGTTTTATTTTTAATACTGAGAAGATCAGCCACCTATCATACAACAGAATTCCTGACCAGCAGTCACAGATAATATTTTATGATGCAAATCAGGGTTTCTGAAAAGACATTTGCAGAATTGTAATACTTTATATTTTTAAATCATTGCCTTTGTTATGGATAAAGTGGTCTCTGATTGAAACACAGAACAGGGGCACCTGCTAGGATCACATTACTTTGAGGTATGCTGAGTGCCTTGGAAGCTCCTTGACTCCCTGAATCAGCACCTCACACAATACACATTTCAAATAATCAAAAAGCAGCAGGTAAGTAATGGTTAGTTGAAAAACTTGCACTCTACTGCACCAATAGATTTATTAGATAGGATGATTGTCTATGCTGTGTGTTTGATAAAATACAAATAACAGGGCATTATTAGAGCACCTTTGCTCTTACTGTAATAGAGGATAAGTGACTCTCTTTTGAAATTATATTTGTCTGTTAAGTATTCCAGAAAGGTGATCTATCTTGCCAGTGCATGAAGTTGTGGTAATAATGTAATCCTCCGACATTAATTCTGCAATCTTACATGCTAATAAGCATAATTTTAGGCCATTAAAAATATGTAAAATTTTGAATGGTTTTTAATATCTAACTAAAAGCCATTCAGCCCCACATTACATTGGCAACGAGATGCCATCCTGACATCCCTGTGTCAGATAAAAACACAAGCCTAACTGCTCAGGGTTTGCATGTGCGAAGAGAATTGCAGGAGGACCTGTTCCATCTCTGAAGCAAGAGAGAAAGGACTGCTGTACAGTCTTGATCTTTGTTTGATCCCTGAAATAATATTGGCAAATCAATCAGGTCAGCAGTATGTGCAGGTCGTAGTAAGGGAGAAGTGAGAGAGGTATTGCTGAGAGCAGTGTGAGAGGTGGACTGTCATCAGCTGCTTCTCTGCAACTCTGATTAGTCCCTCCTCTGAAACACTGCAAATGAGGTAGCAGAAAAATTGGGGTGAATCTCAGGGTATCTTCATCATATTCCATTGCCTGTGTTGCTCTCTTTGGTTCTCTTGAATCTAGTTAATTATCCTTTTGTGCATTTTTTCAGTGGTTACTTTCTTGAATTTGGAAGCTGATGTTTGCTTTTGCAGCACTCATGTCTGGGCTGCTGCTGACCCTTCAGATAGACCTCAGGATTTTGGCTTAATTCCTTCTGTCAACAGGCCAGTCAGTTTGCACTTCCCAGGTGATGACCCTGCAGAAGATGCAACAAAAAAAAAGCAATGCTGGAAGCAAAAGTGGAAAAAGAAAAAAATAAAAGGAGTTGAGAGAAATGACATTCTGAAGTGTCTTGCAAGCTCCAAAGAAAGATTGAAGGACCCTCTAGTCTTTCCAGCATGTTAACAAATAAGTTTAATAGAAGTAGGCTGAGAGTTAGTCAGAAGAAGAATAGAGACAATGGTTATCTTCAAACAACTCATTTACTGTACCTTTTGTCTTTCAGGCAGTGATGCTTCTGAGAGGATCGGCAGATAGCTGCCATTTATCTAGAGAGATGGACTCATTTACAGGAAGAGGAGAGGCAGAGATACAAAGACTGGCATTTTGGTCATGTGGTTGAAGCTATAATGTAAAGCACAATGTCCCTGCTGTCCACAGGATGCTCACCTGCTAAGGTGAGTGAAACACTAAGTAGATCTGGAGGAAGATGACTGCAAAGGGGAGATAAGGAATATGTTTCTGTGAATCCATGTCTGTGCAGAAAAGAGAATGCATGCCAGAGGACTGCTGGCATGCCATGTCACATGACAGTCACCCTTGAAAGTGAGATTAATTGGCAGCAGACATACTTTGAAGGGACCTTACTGGCTGCAGCCACGATGAATGAGAAGTGTGCGAATGACAGGCTGTAGGAGTGTGTAGGTAGATCTGGGCTCAGATGCTGTGGGGCGTAGCTGAGTCTGCAAAACCGGGATAGGAAAGATGGAGATATTCAGAGAGAAGGATGGGTTGAGACAGGGAACCTAAAGAAAGGGTAGGAAAAGGACAGAGGGAGAAGTGTTGAAGGAAAGATGCAAACCAGCTGGCAAGAAACAATTGGCAGGGAGCTGAAGGAATGGAGCTAGAGAAATTTTGGAGTTGTCTTTGTGGGTTGAGGAGGGAGGTGGGAGCAGGGCTAACTTAGCATGCAGGCAGCAGGAAAGGCTGCTGCCTGAAGCCTTGAAAATGAGAGCCAGCCAAGAGATTCATAATCACTTAATTGAGGTAATGACGGTGGGCCGGGAGGACTGACATTTACCAATTAGATTGAACAGAGAGAAGGAGGGAGTGTTTATATTTAAGAATAGCACTCAAATTCACTCTAAATTGGAGGGAGACGCACAAGAAGAAAAATGTTTGCAATGACTTATCTGAATCATTAGCAATGTTCCTCCAGGTCATTTCTGCACTGCTCAAATCTCTGAGTCCTTGTTTCTCTATTCAGTCTTTTAATTTCTTACCAATTTATGGCCTGATCATGCAGGTTTTATTCAGGTAAATTTCTCTTTCAGTCCCCAATTAGCAGAGGTTTTGCATGAGTAATGGCTGAATTATTTGGTTCTTCAGGCTATTATTTCAAGTATTGTAAAGCCATTATTTATCAGTACTCAATTTGTTTGTGTACCTGAATTAAAAAAGGACACTTTGTAAGAAACTGTAAGTCAAACCCATGGAGCAGGACAGAAAGGTCAACTTCTTACCGGGCTTTAAGCACTGCCAATGTGCAGTGCTTTCTAAGAAGTACCTTCTAGTGATGAACAAGGTATAATTACTTTTAAACTAATTTCTAATATTTATAGAATTAGTGACATTTCAGTGAAGAAAATTGGGCTTCATTGAGTGAAATGGTATTTGTTTTAGCTTTTTTAGTAGTTTCCCAGTTGATACAAAATTGAAAAGTACTTAAAATTGTGAACACGTACATTCAAACTTTTTCTGTGATAAAAGGCAAAGAATGCTGAAGACATCCGAAGTGACTTTTGGCGAGGTTTAAAAAAAGAGCATTTTTTTAAACTGCTTTATCATTGTGATGTGAAAGAAGTTTTACTTTGCTTTGCCTTGCTTTCCTCTTGGATATCTACATTTTCTTCTGCCCTTAGCATGTCAAATTCTCCTCATGACTGTGTCCTTTGCTGAACTTTCCAGCTGTGCCACTGGCATCAAAATACATTTCAGATTTTCCTCTGACTCTTTGCCAGCAAATATCGTTCTATGCTCACCTGATAGCAAGGAGTTGAATGTCTCTCCATGGGTTGTATAATTCTTCCCAGAGTCTCTCTAATTTAGAATACGTCATTACATTTAACTTTTTTATATTAAGACTTTGGCTTTTTTTCCTCATTTTTCCAATTTCTTTCATAGCTATGTCTGTCTATCTTAAAACTGAGTCAAGTGTCCTCTGCCTTACCTGTACATGTTTTAGAAATTAAAAAAGCCCTCTGATGTTACATCTGCTGTGTAATTGGCAAGGACATCCTCACAACCTGTATTTTTGGAAAAATGACTGAGGACTTGTTTTGCCTGACAGTTTAGACAGTTGTCTGCTTTCTCTCTCAGAAGATCACTACTAGGAGCAGAGACTTTACGTTTACTTACTTTTCTATTTTCATTGTTTGGTACCATCTGGAAGTGACTTATTTTGTGGGAAAAGAAAAAAAGAACCAATCTTTGTGATGACAGAGGACCTCAGGAACTTTGATTACTATGCAAAATATTTTGAGAGCTAATAAAAGCAGCCAACAGGCCATTTCTTGATGATATTTCTCCTCTTGGCACATACTTTCAGAGCTAATCTAGTGCTCCTAGGTGGGGTGCTTGTGTGTGAAAAAAGGAGTTTTTCATTGTCACAAGCCTTAGCCATACTGCTCTGGTACCTGTGCCTGTGAAATGCATTTCATGCCTCATCTGTTACCTAAATGAGATGTGAAAGCAGTTCCCACCTCGTTTACATTTGTGCTGTTTTATGGAATAGAGTTGATGCAGTTCCACTGAAAGTAAAGAAATGAGGTCACCCACCCCCTTCTCTCTCCTTGGATTGTATCCATGTGGCCTGATCCTTTCAATTTACCAAACTGGAAATGAATCTGTTTCTCTGAAGCAAGTTTCTACAAAATGCCAGCATTCTCTGGCATGCGGCAGCCACCAGTGTTTCACAGAGTTGTGAGCTGTCCCCACTGAAAATAAAAATGTAAGCTATGCTTTAACATGAGTTATCTGAACCCGGAATGATTCCTCCTGCACTGAACAGAATATAATCAAGGTGAATTAAACAGGAAAATTGACTAACCTGATATGGAAATAATACCAAAAAAAAGGAAGTGAAAAGACATACATGCTTCTGTGCTGCCCCTTCTGTAGCTGAGTTTGCAGCAGACAATTGCAAATGTGCCTAAGGGGCCTAGGGCTGTTGAAAGCCAGGGCACCTCAGGGCTCTGGTAATCCTGGGTACTGCTTCAGATCCATTTCTGGACAACTGCAAAGATTTTTACTCCAGATTCTGGCTCCTTGCTGCCTTATATTTTATGCCAGAATAGAGAAGTGCGAATTCCTAACTTTCTGTCTCAATACTATTTTTTAAATTATTATTATTATATGTTAGCCTTTTGATGGTGTAAATAGCTTTGCAAGAGAGGACAGTGAAGACCCAACAATATAGCTGTACAAATTTAGCTGCTCCTGTTCTTTCATCAGCTGAGGTGTAGTGTTGAAAATAGAGTGGAAATGTAAAGCTTACCAGGTGCCATCTACATTTGTTATCTTGCTAATGTTTCAGAAGACATGGACTGAAAGAACTAACTTTCTTCACAGAGGTACCTGTGTTGTTCTTCTAGTGCTCTCTGTATGTTATGGGATCGAGATGCTTTGGCTGGATTTTACCTTGTGTAACTCAGAGAGTACAAAACAGCCATCTGAGCCATCTGTACATCTGAGCAGTCAGCCTTGGATACTGCTAGGAATGGTAAGGGACACATTTCAGTAGCATAGCTTTTCTGTACATATTTTTGCAGGAGAAGATGGAGCATGATGTGCAGGTGGATTTTTCTTTCTGTTGTGTACAATAGGAGTTTAAGATGCATGTGTGGTACCAAGGTTAGGCGAGATGGATCTCTCTCCTTTGCTAATGGAAGGAAGACGTTAGGATAAAGGAAAAAATTCTTATGTTTTCCTGAGAAGAGACAATGAAGGCTGAGGCCACATCTTCTCAGTGTCCTGCACTAGAGATGTTAATGGTACTCAGTTCATGTGATAACTGCAAGAAAGGCAGATCAGGGATGTCAGCACATAAACAAAGAAGGAAACAAAGCTGTCTTGGCTCCCACCATGTGACAGCAGAAATATTATTGGCCAAGTGGAAAAAGACAAAATCTGTTGTGGAAAAAATGCAACTTCCAAGTTTTATATGAGGAATCACAAACATTAAGAATAAACAAACTGGAGAGTATAAAATATTGGTTGTGTTCTCCTGTTAGTAATTGCAAGAATAACAAGAGGGAATGTGCTGGACCCTCTGGAGATGTGTGAGACTATAATGGGCCAAAATGAGTGTCTTACAAGGCTCTGGGTTTAAATCATTATATGAGCAAGAAAGCTTAATGAGTAGGTTTCTTCTAATGGCTGGCTCTTTGGCTTGGTTCTGTATAGTGCTGCACACCCTCTGACACCACTGAAGGTGCTTGGAGTTATTCACAGGATCCCTCTCTTTGTGCTGAAGCTTAATGAGACGGTGAGAATTGTTTGAGTTGTTCCATTGTTCAAAGGTGTACCTAGCAATAGTGTTAATGCTTTTCCCTCTCTGCACAATGACACTTTTATTTTTTTTCTGTTATTATGTGCCTGTTGTTTCTGCAGCTCTCAGTCAAGGCCCATCCACAAGGTGTCTGGCCATGCTACATAGACACTTGCATAGAATCATAGAATCATTAAGGTTGGAAAAGACCTTCAAGTTCATGAAGTAGCACTGACAGCCCTGCACCCCCAGGACCACTAAACCATCTCCCAAAGCACCATGTCTACCCGTTTTTTGAACACCTCCACGGACATTGCCTCCATCACCTCCCTGGGCAGCCTGTTCCAATGCCTCACCACTCTTTCTGTGAAGAAATTTTTCCTACTATCCAATCTGAACCTCCCTTGGTGCAACTTTGACTCCATTTCCTCTTGTCCTATCAACAGTCACCAGGGAGAAGAGCCCAACACCCACGTCACTATGACCTCCTCTCAGGTAGTTGTAGAGAGCAATGAGCTCTCCCCTCAGCCTCCACTTCTCCAGGCTGAACAGCCCCAGCTCTCTCAGCCTCTCCTCATAGGGCTGGTTCTCCAGACCTCTGATCAGCTTAGTTGCCCTTCTTTGCACCCTCTCCAGCACCTCAATGTCCTTCCTATACTGCAGTGCCCAAAACTGCGCTCAGTGCTCGAGGTGCGGCCTCACCAAGGCCAAGTACAGGGGCATGATCACCTTCCTGGTCCTGCTGGTCACACTGTTCCTTATAAAGGCCAGGATGGTGCTGGCCTTCTTGGCCACTGGGGCCACCAAGGGTTATAGAGGTACTTGGGAGCTAGAGAAAGTCAGAGCCCTGATGAACTACTTTAGGGTTTTTTCCATCTGTCCTCCTTTTCTCAGTATCAGCATCTCATGTAGACAAATCCCAGACTACATTGTGAAATGTCACATCCATTATCACAGGACTTACTGTTTGGATGAACATCTTAAACTGCCAGAATATTCAGTAGTAGACCCCTTGGTGAAATAGTAGTGTGCTCCATCAAGAACTTGGCTATTCTTGTACCTGTGAAGTGTTTTTCAGAAAAATAATATTTTTGGCTTTGTTTAGAAGAACATGGAAGTGTTAACAAATTATTCACAGTGTGAGACAAACAGATATTAATAGAATTTTAATGAAGGCCTCTCAACAGGATTTGAAGATTTTTTTAATCGAGTGTTGTGTGTGTTCCTGTTAATGTTGTGAGAGTCAAAAATACAGTCATCATAGGACAAGTATTGAATCAACTGAACCATATTGCAAGAGAGAAGCAAAAAAGAAGAAAGGATGCAATTTTAGCTGGACAGTACCAAAGCAATTGTTTCCAGATTCCCTTACAAATGACCACGTAATGGTGTGAACAGACTCAAGAGCACTTGAAATGTGTCTTCACATACTGCTCCAAGGTGGAAGGGGCTTTTCTGTTTTGGGTTCATCTTATGTCTTTCTTTAAATAATTGCTTTTCAGTTCTTTTCTGCCATATATATACATATATATAAAAATAAATAATTTAAAACAGCTGCTACCTGCTGATACTCTCTTGAAAACCTATATTTTTAAGTACATAGAGGCACAGTTTCAGGCCTCCAGCTTCCCATCCTTACACCTCAGTGACCTTAATAATGCCTTTGCCTTCTGAAGTGATAAGGAGAGGATGTACTTCTCTTGGCCCCTGCTCTCTGAAGTGAAATACTGAAGCTTTCGTTTTGTTAGTGAGAAAATCCTTGCTATGCACTCTCTCATCTCTGACTGTGTGTTTTGTTACTGTACTGTAATCTCTTTTTGGGCAACTGCTAGCTTGAATGCTAGCTTTTTGTTGGGAGATCTTGATGTGTCTGTGGAAGGCAGCTTCCCAAAGGCTAAATACCCTTCCCTGATGGAAGATTCCCTTTGGTAGTGGACAAGAATGTAAGGGTCAATTATCACCAAGTGCACAGTACTAACCTACTTATCACCTGAATGCAATAAGGATGCTGGTGCCTTCCACACTATTAGTCCATAGAGCAGCTTTTTAATTAGCAATTTCCATTTCAACACAGCACACTGCTGAAGAGCACAGCTTCAGGTGCAGTTCATTCCTAAATGAACACTTAGAGCTCCATCCCTTATAAATTTTTGTGCTTTTATACCATCCAAAACATTAGCTGCTTTTAATGTAGAGTAAATGGCTCAGGCATATTTCCTTTGCCCTCTGCAGTTAGTTTAACTAGTTTGGTGGCTTTCACTCAGTCCTTTGCTTGAAATGTGAGCAAATGAAAAGACATAAGATGCTGAGGGAGATAGCAGTGTGTACATGTTCAGAGTCCCAGAAAAAAAACAACACTGAGATTTGGTGTGATAAATAGGACTAAAATGTATCAGGACTAATTAACTTGAATCTCAGTGTGTATCAAAACAAAGACTAGGAATTTTTTTTTCCTTAGTGCCTGGACAGATTTCTCATGTGTGCCACTCTGACCTACACTTGTTCTGTTAGACTGGGGCTTTCACTATGGAGTTATGGAAACTAAAGCCTAAAAACCTTGCTCTTACATAAGGATTTATGGGATCTTACTTTCAGCTAAATACTAACAAGACTAAAAATAGCTTACTGACCTCTTCAGGAAGCCAACTGACTCTGATATTTAATTCAGAGAAGGGCTTTGCTGAAGCCAGTTGAAAAAAAATTAGGATCCCTCCCTCTGATGTTCAAGGGCCTCAGGATATGAAGCCATCACTGCAAAATACTGTGGTGCTATCCTAAATGGAAAAGCAAATACAGAAGCTCTGGTTCACTCTGCTCAAACAGCTTATGCTCTTAGGAGCAGCTTCCATTTTAGTTTTTTAAACTTTTATCTTGGAGGGCAGGGCAGGTTCACTGCTCACATCTAGCAGGAGCTGCTGCCAAAAGGACAGTTCAGTTTGATTCCTGACACTGCATGGTAGCAAAAGAAAAGAGAAAAAAAGGTTTTGCTAGTTATGAGGGAGCCTGTGTTTGCAGAAGCCCTTCCCTCTCCCTTTCCATTTTTTATTGCTTTCACTTTGTGGGATGGCATCTTGTTTTACCAAGATGCCTGTGGGATAGCTGACTATTTTTATGGTCCTTTACAGACATTTACCTGCTTCAGGACAACAAAAGATACAGTATATTTCAGCTGTACCATGGGAGAAGTGCTTTATAGTCTCAAGAGGTACCAGACCCCTTTTCCCTGCTAGGCTCAAGGAATCATCTTTGCATTTGCTCGTGCTATGGACACCAGTGGTTCCACTGGCAGTGCAGCACCTTTTCACCAGTCATCAGTGTTCCCTTGTCCTACCCACTATTTTAATTTATTATGCAAGTCTTATAGATAATTGCCCAATCTTTCCAAGCTCCTGTATGTGTGTCCTTACCCTTAAGATTTAATTCTGAAGTGACTTAAAATAACCCTAATCTATTTTCTCTTCCCACATGCCCCCTTCTTAGTTTTATTTTTCTATGCGTGCGTCTCTTGTGCTGAATATTAAATAGGAAAACAAAGATGTACATCATCTGGAGAGGAGAAGGAGCACAGGTGCACCTACCAGGCAGTGAGAGAAAACAAACCAATTCATTTAAAAGGTTTTGATTCACTATTGTGCACTCATGCTTTATTCGACAGCCCGATATGGCACCATGAGTCTGCCTACGCGTGCACACAGCTTGGAACAGAGATGTTTTCTTGGCTCCTGCATGTTGTGAATTTTTGGCAGACTTCTGACCAAAGGTGCTTGGCACAGGTGCTTTGCTAAGTATACTAAGATAGGGGAGGATGGGGGGATGAGAGAAGAGTGGGGGGTGCAAAAGAGAAAAAAAGAAAAGATGAAAAGACAAAAATAACCTCAAATATTTGTGTCGCGAGCTGATGCCAGGGGGCCTACCATTTCCCACAATTTGTAAGTGCATTTCTTTACCAAATGTGCTACCCCCAGTCCCATCGGCTATAGGCAAAGTTTCCATTCATTTTCCAAGGATGTGCTTTCGGTTCATGCTGGGTAATCCTCTGTCTGGCAGGGCATGAGAGCAGAGCTTGGCTCTGAGTGATGTTGACAGGTGGTTTGGACAGCAACAACAGAAAATAAGCCTCTGTATAGAAACCTTTGCTTACCAAGTTCAGGTACTGTTTTTTAGAAGAACAAGTGAGTAGCCTAATTCCTTGAATATTTTGTTGGGTTCTGGTCGGGGTGGGCAGCACAAATGACTTGTACATGGTTTAGGGGTGAAGCTGCTTCTCCTGGTTTTGCTTGCTGCATATCCTTGGAAGATCACTCCACTCCTAATGCTTTTCTTCTCCTTTCTTTGTCTCCTGTGTCTGTAAGCTCTTCTTGAGACAAAATATCTTCTTTGAAGTGTTCGTGTCGTATTTCCCACATAGGAACCAGTGAGCTCTCTGGTTAGTGGTGGTATGTGGGTAGAATCTGCTCACTCCTGTCCTGCCTGCCTGAGAAAGGGATGGGTTGTGAATTGCCCCAACACCCATGTGTGTGACCTCACCCTGTCTTACATAAAACTGTCCTTGGGTTTAGTCCATTTGTTTTCCTCCACAGATGGATCACAAAAGCAGCAGCACTGACTCCTGGGCCCTTTCAGGACCCTGTAAGTGCATGGTGGAAAAATGGTGTTAAAAGTGCACTGACTCCCATGTTATTTCTGCTGTACATTTCACACTACAGGGTGTGGAAAGATGTGCATATAGTGGAAAAAACCCTGCAACATCAGATTATATGTTTATGGGCTCTGAGCTGACTCTTACTGCTCTGGAGCAAGATCTTGGAGTTTCAACAGATCTTCAAAACAGAAGCTCAGTCCTAATTATTTGGCAAAATAAAATGTTAGGAATTGTCAAGAAAGGGATTAGCAAACAAAGCAAAGAATAACCTTGATTCATTCCTATATTTAATACATATGCCTTCCTTGTCTCCTAGTCTCAGATAGGATGTAGTATATCTAGAGAGGGTTCAGAGGCAACAGGGTGGTTAAAGGTAACATAATGACTGGACAAGCTCAGACTCTTCAGTCTTCAAAAGAGATGACAAAACATGAAAGGAACAGATAAGGTAAGTAGAATTTATTGTGTACTGCTTGACTCAGTGGGAGCCAGAGGGATAAGGTACACGGAGAGAGGCTAGAGAGAGCCAGGCTCAAAACAAGCAATAGGCAATGGGTGATTCCTCATGCAGTGGGTAGCAGCACATCCCTGCAGCTCCATGCTGGGGAGAGCTGTGGACGCTAACACTTTGCAATGAGCTTGAAGGGAGACTAGACAAGTTTACCCAATTCTACAGTCACTGTAGCTCCAAGATTGTTAAAGTGTTTTCACCAAAATAAAAAAGATAGTGGTTGGGAGGCAAGCCTGAGATCTGTGAATGCTGGACAGATTCCGAGCTATCACTTTCCCTGAGGAAGCAAACTAATGAGAGAGAAGCAGGACTACCAAAATGAGAACTAGTTGGTTTGAATGGTGATACCTAGCTATTTTACCAAAATCTTCAAACTAAAGGTCATGGACATTAAATAGTTACAGAACAGTCAGAATAATAGATTTCCCTGGAGGAAGAGGGAGCAGTGAGGAATAAAAGAGTGACATATTAGGGCAGGAAAGGAAAACCTGGGATAGATTTATATAAGTATTAACAAGACATGATAATAGGGCTTTTGCCATGCTGTCTGGCAGGACAGGAGCTCACGTGTTTCATAATCCAGTCCTGGCAGCCAAGAGAGAGACCCTGGTTTGAAAAGGCAATTAATGAATGGGTTAATAGGGGAACATAGCAACCCACTTGCAAAGGAGAATGAAAAGCACAATAAAACTTTGCATCTGGTTGGACTAGATTTAACAAGGGAAAAGCAGGAAGACTTTTTCTTCAAAAAGAATCAATTATCTGCAGTGGGCATGTACCTTGATGGCAGATGAAGGACTTCAAGAAATATTGCTCAAACAGTGGATCAAAAAAGGAGGACTGTTAAGTGCACACTAGCTACTTGTAGGTGTCCTGTAGGTATAGATGAGAGAATGATTGAGGAAGAAATCCCCACTGGAAACCAAACCCTGCATGGGAAGGCTATGCCTGGTTGACAGCACTGGCGATACAGTAGGACCCTAACCAGAAACAAAGAACAGAAACAACAGCACAAGAGAGTAAGAGCTAATCAGGTATTCACCTAAGGGATAAAATTCTGGAGAAATTGCACTGGGTTAAAATATGCTTGATCTGTAGAAAGCACCCAGGTAGGAAATGGAAGAAAATGTATAGTCACCATATGTATAGTTTAATTCATAAAGCAGTCATGGTGAGCCTCCACAGATGGCACAGAATACCAGCAACTACTTAGGATAAGGACTCTGCCACCCTGCTGAAGCTCTGTGGTGCCATGCTCGCTGTCAGCACTGTGTTCACTTTCTAGTGAAGGATATCAGAAGACCAGCCACATTTTCCTGCATGATATTAAGTTACACCTGCCAGGAAGAGGAAATAAGCAAGCAGTTCTTAGTGCCTTATGGTGCTTTTAACTTGCCTCCAGGGAGATAGAGATGAACTAGTTATGAATTATTTGTAACTTGTTCAAAGGGCATGTTCTCAGTAACATCGTTTGGAAATCAGCAGTTGATGGCATTGGAGCTAGTTATGTCTGACCCTGATTCTGTGTTTGTAGAGATGCAGTCACTGAAGGCTGAGTTGATGGTGAATGGGTTGCTGAGATTACCCTGCTGGTTTATGCCTGCAGTCCTCAGGTTATTGTGATCAAGTTTCTGTGTGCCCTGGTTATTTAATGAAGTTTTCCAACAGTTCCAGCCAAGGAAGGTCGGAACTGACTATGCTAGTGCAAAGCTCATCCATCCACATGGGGGCCCTCAGGAAAGATGACTGTGATTGCACTTCAAATTGAACCTGTTACACTGCATTAACCATTGAAGAGGGTGTTTGTATTAAACATTAAAGAGATTTTATTTCAAGTTACTTTGTTCCAATACAGAGCCTAGAAAGGGGGGAGCTGCATTTCTATCTCGAAAGAAGCTAAAAAGCAGTCAGGAAAAAATGACAAAAGATGCCTTTTCTTAAGGAAGACTTTATACGCTTTAAAGAACAGTGTCTCCTGCAGATCTAAAATGTGAGAGCTTATGCCACTGTAATACTTTGAAAAGTACTGCACAGAAGGAGTAGAAAAGAGTAAACATACAGCTTTGGGTGAGGAGTTACTGCTTTTCTATTTCTCTTCTCTGGCTTGGTCCCACTGCACATGCTGGGAAAAGTGAGCACTCCAGCCATTTGACCAACTATGTTTACCTAGTAAACAATGATAGTGCTTAGCCAGCTTGATAACTATTGTTAATTCTGAGTCTAACAGATTTATCTATATAACTCAGTCTTTTTGTGTGCAATAACCTTTCTGCATGAGTTACTTTTCCAAGATTGTTGGTGAAATGAAATTGGATGACATTACATTTGTACATCTGCTACTACTGTTTTTATTTACTTGAGCTGCTGAATTGTTGTGCAGCTTACAATACAGAGAGTGTTTTTATTGGTAGTTTGGAGCATAAATGTCATATCTATGGAGATAAGCAGAGTAGAAGAGGGAGCCAGTGGACATTCTTCCAAATTAGCAAGGAAGACATGAATGATTTACACAACTCCAGAAGATCTACGTGCCAATGCACTGCCACTGCAGAACATGAATTTGCAGAATGCCCTTCTGAAATGTTCAGAGCTATTACTGTCTTCCAGTTTTGGAAGTTGTCCACTTGGAAGAGAAGCACTTAAATATATCTACAATGCTCTGGTGTTACACGCCAAGTGCATTTCAATGGAGTTTTCTGTAATGACTGATTTTCACCATTCATGAATATCCTTGGAGTGTGTCTCAGTCATCTAGAAGCATGGTTACCTGGAAAATGCTGTTAGTGCAACCTGCCAGAATTGTATGTTTCTGACATTGGTGTAGCCCACATTATGGTGGGATTATTTTGGACATTTAAGCAGGGGGATGGGACACAATTCTATTTTGTGAGTATTTTTTGCAAGTGATAAATTGAACTTCTGTACCATAAGGAAACCATATCTTTAACTAGAAAGCTTCCCAAATGTCCACATGCGTCATAACAATGGGAGAAATTCCGTTCAAATTGAAGTGTTCTTGGAAAAAAAATATTAGTACCTGGTGAAAGGCCAGAAAAAGACATATTTTAAGTTCTGCAAAGGGATTTATTCTTGAACTGGGATTGTCAGTAGGTGCTACTTAGCTGTTGAGCAAAGAAGCATTATGTATGACACAACAGACATGGAAGAACAAAAAACTTGAACTTTTCTTTGGAATCACTTGAGAACCGTTGGATAGACCTGGTAAGAAGAGCTGAATAGATGTAAGCCATCTGTTTGACTGCTGGCTAGCAAGTCCTGGGAGGTGATATTGGTTACCTACTGACAGCACCAAAAATAAGAAATCAAGTGCATGGTGATTTCAAGAAGAACAGTGTGATGATTTTGAAGCTGACCCTCCTACATGGAATTATGACCAGATGACAGTTGTGGGAGCAGAAACAGAAACAGATGATACAGATCTCAGAAAATCTGAGATCTATATCATGATCTGAACTTATACACAAAACATGCCTATTTTTTTTTTCCCCAATCATGTTAATTGTTGTCTGAAGATGGACATGAGCAAAGTAAGATGCTCAAAGGGTTCTGTCCTCAGGGCACCAGAATGGTTCAATGTGTCCATATGAAAACCACACAGAGCAATAGAATCACATTACAGACTGCATATGCTGCTGAGAATGTCCTCTTGCCATTCAGCTAGGATAAACCTGCTCCAGAGGATAAATGGTAGTAACAGGGCATATTCAGAGCTTATAGACTGTGTCTGGTTGTTAGCACTGTGTGAAGATTAAGCAAATCCTGCACAACTGATGGAGCTTTTGAAGTTTACCAGGCAATACCAATAAAAACTGCTGAGAGATGCAAAGTAGGTCCAAGGCAAACAGTCTTTTCAGGACCACAGCAGCAAGTCCCACAGCTAAGAATACTTTTTTTTCAGCAAGTCAACAAAGTCAAGCTTAAATAGATCCTTGAACAAAGAATAAAGGAAAAATAAGGACATTACTGAGAAAATTTGTTGGTGCTGTACTGGAGTTCCTATAGAAAGTGCTGACCAAAGATCAGTGTGTGGAAACTGAACTCAAATTACCTCAGAAGGAAGAAGAGTTATATATGATTGGGTTAGGTATGACTAGTGACTCAGATGATAGTTGCAGATCAGTCATAATCCACACAGATATGCTTGAACTTCTCCTGCATTCAACAATACTGTGTCTTGCTCAGTATCTCAGAAAGCTGAAACATGCGCCTAATTAGGACACAGTTAATGTAATATAGTGGACTCTGTAAAGTAGCATGTTTTCTTGGAAACACTGTACTTAGAGCACTTGAAAGCAAGTAACCCTAACATTTAGGCAAAGAGAATGCTGCTTTTACCTGCCTTTTTTCAAGCTTGGCTTGAAAAGTGGCTGCACGTGCATGAAGAACGGAGTCAAGTGACCAGAGACAGGCAAACCACAAATCTGAACCAACTAAAAATTGTTTGTAAGAAGCAAATTGATCTACAGTATCATTGCAACAGAGATTCTGAACAGGAGAATTATGATACTAACAATTTTAGAAATAGTAATTTCTTCAAAGAGGCTTAGAGCAAATCTAACATGCTTTCATTAAAGAAAAGCATGTACTTACCTTCCTAGCATTTGAAAAATTATTTTTGCTTCTATGTTCTTAACTGCTGTAGGGTTCTTGGTTTGGTATGAAAAGTGTCATAATGTAAAGTATATTTTGTCAGAATTTAGGAGGATATTGCTGTTAAGTATATAATCACATCCATGAAGTTACTGGTAAGATTATTGTAATTATTGGGAGCCTATGGACAGAGAGCTGAAAAAAAAAATCTAAGAAAAAAAAATCTCAAGTGACACCAATAACGTATTTCTTTCCACAGTTCCTTGACTCTGAAAGGAACTTGGGGTAATCCAGCCAGTTCTTGTGGCTTAGTGCAAGACATTAGTGGTAAACTGTTATGGGCTAGAGCTGGATGAAATTTTTAGTATAGTGGAAAGGAATTACTGGCTATAGTTGAACTAAAATCGAAATCAAGTAAGAGCTTGATAAAAGCAAAGTACTGCTTTGTGCAACCAGATTAATTTTGTGTGACTTGGGGTAAAACATTTTATTATTTTTTTTAAAATATTGCTATTATTTTGTAAACTTTTTAACTCCTGTTGTTAAATGTTGATAGTTTAAAAAAAAATATGCAGTTTTACAATGAAAATACCAAGTTTTAAGCAGAGAATGATATGGGTAGTGTTTCTTCAGGATTTTTTCTCTCTCTTTGTGTCTCTTTCTCCCCCTTGAGGAGATGGAATGCAGAATAGGAGACAGTAGCTGAGGCAGCCTGTTGATAGGAAACAATTCACCCACCTCTTCCATGAAAGGGAATTCTTGATTGCTTTTGATCACAGAGAGAAAGTGACCAGAAAAAAAATTGAGTCCTGCCTGCATGGGGCTGAGGTGGTGGTTTACAATGTTCCTACAAGCCTTTTGAATTCTAGGGTGATAGGTCTTCATGTTGTGCCTCCTTCTGCCTGGCTCCCCTGGCCTCCCCAGCAGACACCCCCTTCATTGCCACATGTAAGAGATGCTTCACCTTCTTGCCAGAGGAAAACACTAAAATGAATGTGCTTGAGATATGTAGAGGAACTTGCTTAAATAAAGGGTACAGCCAGCTGTATCCTGGGCTGCATCAAAAGAAGTGTGGCCAGTAGATTAAGGGATGTGATCCTCCCCCTCTACTCTGCTCTCATGAGACCCCATCTGCAGTACTGTGTCCAGTTCTGGAGCCCCCAGCACAGGAAGGACATGAATCTGTTGGAGCAGGTCCAGAGAAGGGTAATGAAGATGATCAGAGGGCCAGAGCATCTCTCCTATGAAGACAGGCTGAGAGAGTTGTGGTTGTTCAGCCTGGAGAAGAGAAGGCTCTGCCAGGGAGACATTATAGCTGCCTTCCAGTATCTGAGGGGGTCCTACAAAAAAGCGAGAGAGGGATTTTTACAAAGGCATGGAGCGATAGGACAAGGGGTAATGGATTAAATCTGGAAGAGGGAAAATGTAGGTTAGACATAAGGACGAAATTCCTTACTGTGAGAGTGGTTAGACACTGGAACAGGTTGCCCAGGGAAACTGTGGATGCCCCATCCCTGGAAGTGCTCAAGGCCATATTGGATGGGGCTTTGAGCAACCTGGTCTAGTGGGAAGTGTCCCTGCCCATGCAGGGGGCTGGAACCCAAAGATGATCTTTAAGGTCCATTCCAACCCAAACCATTCTATGATGATTCTATTGATGATGATGTTAACTGGCCTGGGGAGCGTGGCTGGGTCCTGCTGGAGCAGGCAGCCCTTGGGGGGCTCTCCTGGGCTCCCATTTGACCAGGCTCAGCAAACCACATCAGGCAGCCAGGCTGACTGACAGGGTGAGCTGTGCCCGCTATTTTGCAATTGGGGTTTTATGTCAAATACTTTCCTGGGTTCTTTTCTGCAGTGACACTAATGTCCCTGACACACGGCCATCACTACAGTAGGGTGAGTCGTGGTGCTTGAGAAAATGTAGCCTGAGGTGACAGCACAAGGATATATATCATTCCCTGGTTGTGTGTTTCTGTTTTATGGAGCTGTAAGTAATCACTTTTCTTTCTTTCTGAGGAGATAAGTCAAAAGTTTTTCTGTTATTTTTTCAGATCAAAGAACTCTCCAAGTTCTGCCAGATGAATTGGGGTGAAAAGAGACTAAGTAAGGTTCCTGATCTTGTTATGCTTTTCATGCACAGAAAAATATACAAGTGTGGATGTGAAGAGAAAGATTCCTGCTCATGGTGCATCTCAAAGGTCAGTGCCTCTTACACTACATCATTCCCTCCTTCCTTTAGCTGGACAAATAATTCACACAAACCCAGGAGACAGGTCAGAGCCAGAGCCAGAACCAGAGAATTTAGATCTGGAGCTGTGTTTTGAAGGCTCCAAAAATCAACTTTCTCAGCAGATCTGGGCCTAAGTTTGAGCTCAGTGGGAAAATACAGTTCAGCTGCAAAAACTCCACATGAGGTGTGAGATCTGTTTCATGGTCTCAAACATGGGCAGTGGGAAACACTTCTGATGTCAGATTGTGGCCATGTTCAGTTCTCGCAAAACTGGATGTTGTTTTTAGTTTAGTTCTGCAGAAAGAAATTTAAAGCCTTGCTGAACTCATCAGTCTGTATCTGCAGTTACCAAAGTTGTTCTGAGTGCATCAGCCCCATGCGGTGCTGCACCGACTGCCAGGTAAAACTGAAATACCTTGCTCCCCATTAAATACCACATCACACCACTAAATTCTCAAGGAGAGCTATGTACGCAGCTGACTGATGAATGGATAACTGAAAGTCAGTTCCATCAACACATCTTTAAAATCATAAGATTTTGTCCTTCTTTTTCAAACTTGTTTTACAGCTAGGATGGAAAACCAAGTTGTAAGCCAACTTAAGGCTGTGTTACCTTTTGCATAGCTAGCCAGAACTGTTTACTGCTCTTCTACTTGCATGTTGGGGTCTGCACCTTCCCTTCTCCTCTTTGTACAAGCAGGGGACCTACATGAAAAATCTGTCCTTTTTGTAGAGCCGCCTTAAGGGATGGCAGTTATGTGCAACCCCCATAAAATCCCACGTGGTGATTTCTGGTAGCTTCCTTATTGTGCAGGTCTTGAGACTTATTTCTCATCTCACAGTTCATATTAATTAATTTTTCTGTGGGGCACTTGGGCCAGATCCTGAAGTAGTGTAAATCATAATGGTGTCATTAGCCATGCTGACTTCAGCAAAGCTGTGCTGATTTGTAGCAGCTGAAGGTCTGGACCCTTATTCAAAAACAAAGTTTTCTCTATTCTGAATTCCTGGACGTTTTTCTAACCTATTGCTTAGAAACAGATTTAGCTGAAATAAATAAATAAATGTATAGAGTCAAGAGTATTATAGGATGTGGCTCTGTTTCCATGGAAACTTCAGCTTTTTCTTATCCAGTTCTTTTTTATTTTTTTTTTTTTTCATCTGTTAGCCAATTTAACCTCTCTGTCCTATTAAAACTCTTCCTCATTAAGCACAAGGTTGCAGGGTTTTTGCTAGAGAAACATAGGCAGAGAAATACCAGCTTTTGCATCTATTTGGTGAATTTTAAAAAAAGCATCTGAGCTGTAGGCAAGAATGTGGAGGAGGGTGAAGGTAGCAGGAAATATAATCATATTAAAAATAAAAATACGACTCAGTTTGGATAATCACTCCGTAAATTGGTATCAGGCATGCAATCCATAAGTCAGTATCTTTTCTTCCTGTATTTGTTCCACTCCACATTACATTATGGGATGCTCTTTCACTTATGTGTACAACAGGGTGCAGTTTGGAGTGATATGACATGATATTAGTTACATAATGGTATGTGACCAATAACATTTAAAAGCGGAATTTGCTGACTGACAGGCTTGATGGGTTGGTGTTGGAGGGAGAGATGGATTTTGTGGCGGTTCTCTGTCTCTTTTTCATTTCTGAGTCACTTTCTTAGCTGTGGTGACAGGGCTTTCACATTGAGAACTGCCAATATAGGATTCAGTTCTTTTCTGAAAACCTCCTGCTAATTAATTCATACTCTGAAAAGCACCTGAATGATAATGGAGGCTTCTGAGCTATTCCTGACTTCTTTCTACTGGGCCGAGTTGCTTTTTCTGGACTTTAGACACAGCTTTTGTCCTGACTGCACTCCTGGTAATGTAGTGGTGATTTTTAAAGCAGTGACCTGACCCAGCCGTGGGAGCAATAACATTGTTTTTCTCTCTCCCTCTATTTTGTGATTGCTGAATAATGTAGTGTGCTTCAGTGGTAAGGTGCTGAGTTTACACTGAGGATAGGAGTGCAAGTGCCCAAGTCAAGAGATAGTAGAGAAAATTACATAAATATTCCTGTATTTTTGTCACCTGTGGCAACTAATATTTTTGAAGCACATCCTGTGTATAGATTTTGTTTCAATAAGCTTACAGCTGGTGCTCCTCATCTCAGTGCAGTTTTGTATGTCTTTTGAAGCTGTGATTTCTTCTATGTGGAGAAAGTCAAGCAGTTTGACCATGGGTAAGATCAGAGGGCTTCAGAGCTGCATGGGGGCAGAAATTATTTTATTTTTCTGAAGAAGCATTAATCAAGCTTATGTGTTGCATGTAAATATTATTCATAGTGAATTTTGTGATACTACTTGTGTGTCTGAGAGAAAGAGATACACTCTAATGTGTCAAAATATGTCTTCTTTTCCCCTTCCTTTCATGTTCCCAACTGTAATTCCTCCTTTATGTGGCCTGGTTTCAGGACGTGACTTCCACGGGAGTTTAGCCCCTCATGTCTGAAAAGACATTTGGGAGCTGGGCAGACTTCTGAGAAGGAAGTGGGAAGTGCCAGAGGAAGTGACAGAGCAGGTGAGAACCTCAGCTGTGATGCAGCCACCTTACTCACCCTAAGTAATCAGCAGACCTTCACTTTGAGAAGCAAGGTGTAAAACTAACTGCATGTGTTCTGTTTGTTGTGGCAAGGTGGAGCCATGTCGTATGCGCCTTGCAACCCCTTGGGCTCATTTGAAGCAACCAGGTTGGAGTTCCAAAAAATCTTCCATACTAAGGCCCAAACACTGGCCATGTATCAGGGCCGCCAGCCTTGAGAAGTAAAGGCTGGAAATCTGTTAAGCAGATTGCAAGGAGAATAGCATTTTGGTGGGCTGGAAGCAATACTTGTCCCCTTTATAAGAAACTGCCTCTCTTTCCTAGGATCTTGTATTTTTTCCCCTGCCACATAAACAAGTGCTATCTGTCAGATGGCTAAACTGGCTTTGTCACACACTTCATACCCTTTGTGTGAGTAGGCACTGCTTGTGCCAACAATCATGTGACCAGATATGAGCTCATTACATGATAGGATCTGTCAGTAAGGATAAGTCCTTTGTGATAAGGCTCAAGGTTAAAGGGACCTGGGAGACAAGGACTTAGAGGAAGGGTGACAGATGACATGAACTACATCCAAATAGTTGGATGTCAGTGCTTGAGATCACTCACAAACTCTCCCATGAAAGCAACTTATGATGCTTGGCTGGCATAAATAAAAGCAGGAAGAGTCTCCACTTCCCATTGCTAGAAATGATCTCCAGAGTCATTCATTTCCTAAAGAGATGCTAATTTAATTAATTATGTATTACTTCCTCTAATTATTTATTGGATAAACTCAGTGGGAGTAGGAACTGGGAAGGAGGAATTCCCACGGGAACCATCAAGGATGTTACTAATCTTGGTTTAGAGACTTTTTTTTTATTATTATTATGTAAGAAAAGATATCTTCTGGTAATACTAGGATTCATTTGCTCTTACACTGGACTTCCTTGCACAAGACTTCTCTTGAGAAGAGACCTTCTCATAAGAGAAGATCTTGAGATCTTCTTTCAATAAGAGATCTTTGCTACAGGTGTGTGCTCTACCACCAGCAAAATGCCCAATTATAGGTTCATGGATATGAAGGCCAGAATGAACCATCTTGTCTTGTCTGTGCTGGTACATAACACAGGGCATAAGATTTCACCCACTAATTCCTGCATCAATCCCACAACATCTGTCTGTGCTAGACAATGTTTTCTGTATGCCCTGCATCAGTGCTTTATTTCCCACTGTGGGACTGTCTGCACCTGCAGTGGAGAGAGGCTGCAACACCCCCTTTCCTCCTGCTGCGGTTAGTCATATCACCTGGTACTGTTGTTGTGCTGAGGGTGGGAAGCAGCTCCCTGGGGGTCACAGGACTGTTGACTTTTGGGCTGTGGTGCAGGGAGCTGGAGGGATGGTCTGGTGTGGTGCTGGGAACTCAGGAGTTGCTGCTGCAGTAACTGGAGTTTGGGAGCCAAAGTTGCAGAGGGAGTGGAAATCTATGAGGATTAGTCTGACCCAGCAGGAGCTGTCAAATGTCTATCATGTAACCACCTATCACCCACCAGGCCATTATAGACTGAGGGGACTTATGAGGACAGCTCTGGGGTTTGCTTCTCATTTTCTGGTTACTGTCATTCTGTTTCTTATAGTGGAGATTTTTTTAATTAAATGTTTATATGTTTAGAATTCAAGTATGTACTCAGATGCACACTAGAGTAAAGCTGCTCCGAATATTGAACTAGTAGTTCTACTGAAATACATGCCTGAGCTGACAGCTTACACAAATGTCAGAAAACAACAGGTATATTTAACTCAGTAGTCAGTTGCATAAACTGATAACAGAAATACACCTCTTTAATCTGATCGCTATCAATAGCATGGATTGGGCTCCCAGATCCGGTTTTATTTCTGTCTTTGTTCCAAATCAAGCTTTTATTTTTGAATGTCCTGGTTCAACCTTGGTATTAACCAAAGTGATGATTGCCATATTTTCTGGAAAACAGGCCTGAGCAGAGGGCCCGTTGTTGTCAGTTGATCCCTGCTTTCTTCTAGCGATGCCAGTTCTTCCCTGGGAGGGGTGTTTGCTGTGAAGAAAATGAGCAGAGAAGTGAGATTAAGTCATTGGCAAAAATACAGAGGGGAAAAAAAAAAAAAAGGGAATTTTAGTTTTGTTAAGCAAATAACTGCTGTGGATATCTCAACTGCCCTGCTGCTATAGCAGCTGCCTCACCCCAGCTGCTAAGCCCTCCAAAGGGTTTGGTGGAGCCCCAGTGAAGGGGATGCAGGTAACTGGACTCATTACTTGCTTAACACAGTAGTGCTACACTCCTTGTAGGATCTCTTGTGCCTTGTAGGTAGCTTGAGGTATACTTACTCTGTCAGCATGAGTATTAATTTAGCAGGCTATGGCGTGGCTCAGGCTGAGAGCAGATGGGATCACAAGATGGAGTGTTGGAAGACAGACATTCTTTCTTCGAAGCATGTTGGTTTTGTGGAAGCAGCACTCAGGCAGGAGATTAGACAACCATACTGTTTGCTGGAATGCTGGACAACATTCCTTGTGCCCTTTGTTAAAGGCATTTCTCTACCAGATCCCAAACCAGAGGTGCATCAATAAAAGAAAACGTGAATAAGAATAAATTGTGTTTTTCAGTTTAGACAGTGAGAACTAGGTAGAATGTGCTCTCCTGTGTTCTGTGTTTTAAAAAATAACACTGCCTACAAAACACCTTGTGCACTTGTTCAGTCTCTTGTCTCCACAAACTTCTGTGCATCAGAGTCCACTTCTTGCCAGTCTTCTGAAATCCAGGGAATACTTGACACCGGATCTGCATCAACACCACATTTCGTTTGCAGACAATGGTACTTGCCAGGTGCTTCAACAGTCATTGTTGCAGGCTTGCCAGCTACCATAACTCTTGGGGATCTTTGTTTTTTAAGTTTGTTTTTAAAAAAATATTCTACATGTGGTATCACTTTGAAGAAGATTTATTTCTTCAGCAGTGACCTCTTCTATTCTAAGGTGTAAAGACGAGTTGAAAATCCGAACTTTAAAGCTGAAAAACCCATTTTAAGAAATGCCACCTAAAATTTCGTGAGATCAGAGGATGAGATCAATAGCTTCTGAATACTCCATATCCACTGTGGCAGTGCATTATTAACTTTTCTTAGGTAGTCTTTTACTGGTTTTCTCTCTCTTTTTTTTTTTTTTTTTCCTGGCAATCTTCCATGTTGCTTTTTTTTTCTTTCTTTTTTTTTTCTTTTGTTAGACAATGCCAAGAGACAGAAAAGATCTCTTAATATGTGGCATCTGCTGGAATATATTATCAAATTAAAAAAATTAGCACCACAATAGCTACATTATGTCATAAACTTGAGAATTCTGGGTTATGTTGACTTAATTATAATTGCTCCAGGCAGAGTTAATTATGTTAGGTGTGCTGAAGATCTAGTCATTTCAAATGACTGAGCAAATCTTAAACTGACAAATGGAGATGAATGTGCCCTGTCCCTCAAAATCCCATATTTAGGAGAGAAACTTCTGCTGCTCATCTTTGAGATCTCTGCAATAG
The DNA here is from genome assembly GCF_020740795.1 of Apus apus. Lineage (NCBI taxonomy): Eukaryota > Metazoa > Chordata > Aves > Apodiformes > Apodidae > Apus > Apus apus. Next base: position 47,913,526 of record NC_067283.1, read on the forward strand.
TTGGTAGCTTGGCACTGAATTCCCCAACTGTGCTGACATATATATAAAACCTGTTTCTCCATAGCAACAAGAGATTATCATGGTAACAAATGCAGCTAAGCCATATATGCACATTTTATTCTGCTACTCCCTATCCAGTTTGCCTTAAGTGACTTTTTATTTTAATAGTCAGTATAAAGCTATCATGTGGACTTTTAGGGAGGAGTAGTACAAGACACAGTTAAGCTCTACAAGATCAAATTGAATTTAGAATTTATCTTTCCCATGAATTTCTTTGAATGTTACAAGAAGGACTATGGGAGGGTGACCATTTCTCAGTGGAAAGAAGCTGGAGTAATGTGGCAGCTTAGAATTTTTGAAAGAAGCTTAAAGAAATTTAATCTTGCTTCTTGCTCCAAAGTCCTTTCTAAGCACCTGCTGACTTAATTGGCAAGTGCAATCTTATTCCCATTTTAACAAGAAGAGTTGGTAATGGACTTCTTTAAATAAAAGACAAAGCAAAATAAAAGGAGTGCAGGAAGAAAAGGGAAGGGCAGGACTCTAGCAATAGTTTCACCTATTTTGTCTGTTAATGCCCAAATCTTATTTTTCTTTTAAAAATGACAAAATGCTTTAGATAAATCTTAAGTTATTTGATTATGTCATTCACTGCTTTCACTGTGTTCCTTTCAAGCTCTCTGCATGAATGCCTAGTGCCAGGAAGTTATAACCTCCAGCTTCTGGACCCTATGCAGTGCACAAATCAGTGGCTTCATACCAGTCACATCCTTTCCCAGGGGATCTGCAATGTCTTCCCCTCTTGACTTGAAATAATTCATCCATAATTCAGCATTTTAGCAAGTCAGACCTGCATGTGGTTGCATCATGGCTGTGGATCCCTTCCCGTCAGATACAGAAAAGTCTTTGCATAAGCTTATGAAGGGCTGGCTGCTATGCAGAAGAACAAGAAAAGAGAGTCCTTTCCATAAAGGGCTTGATGTTGCAGACATGACAGGGAGTGGTGGGCAGGGCTGGCTGTACCAGGCAGTAAGAGACATTACTGTTCAGGAAGAGGGGCAACTATGGCATATAATATGGGATCATATATTGGAAAAATGTGTTTTAAAGGGGGCTACATTCCCTTGGCATGTTTCTCAAACTTTGTTTGCTCCCTGTGGGGCATCCTCTGCTCCCCTGTAACAGAGACTTTGTAACCACAGCAAACAAACCTTAAAAGCAGCTTCATCATCTCAGCTGCCAAGAGACCTTACTACATTAATCCAGATCATTATACCCTACGCAACTGTATAACCCATCTAATTTTTCCTTAATGACTGCTTTCTAACATAAAGAAACATCCCTCCCAAATTGACTAACTCTGCAGCTGAAAATGAGTGAGTGAAGGATGAGAGTGATGAGGAAACATCCTACATCTTGTTGTAATCTCATCTCTGCTTAGGAGAGGGCCAGGAAAGGTCACAAGGAGCAAAGAGCTAATGAGTGGCTTGAGGAAACTGGCCACACAGCCAAGTCAGCGGGTGCTTTTTTTTTCCAGCTTGCAGTACTTTGCACTCAGAACGTCCTCTGCTTCTGGCATTTATAAACACAGGAATTAAGTTTGCTCAGACATATAAAAAAATAAGTCTGGATATTTATTGATACCAACTGATGTGCAAAACAGAATTGATACTTTTTTTCTCCTGTTTTTGAGTTTATTTGCAGCTTCATTAGATCCAGTGTAAGACACAGGAACATACTGCGAGAGACTGAATTATGATTAAGCTTGTAATAACAGCAGAGACATCTGTTAGTGCTGAGCAACAGGTATGTCAGCCCTCCTTGCTGCTTCTCTGAAGAAGAATTATAGCAGTGGGTGAAATGAAGGTGGATGAAGTAATGAAAATTGTCCCTAACCTTCGACAAGAAAGTCAAGCATTACTCCTATAGCTCTTTACTGCAGCAGCACAGGTAGAGATGCTCTCATATGCCGTAGCAGTTGTGTGTAGATTGATACTCAGAGAAAACTCAGGAGTATTTTTATTATTTCAGATGTATATATTTTAGTTGCATAAAATGCATAAAGCATTTTCCTTTTAAATAATAGGATATTAATAATCTATTTTGATGTGGAATAGCAGTACGTTTGTAGGAAGCATGAAGAACCCAGTCTGGACCATGCTGCCAACGGAGACAATGAAATTACTCAGATATTCAAAATTGGGTTTGAATACTGCTGTGGATCAGGACCTTAAAGCATAATAGGAAGAAGAGAGGCTGTATGGTTTCAATCCAATTCTGTTATAAAAAAGCTGAACCATCCCTAAGCTCTCTAGTCACATGGAGAAGGCAAAAGCTATGAATGTTTATTGCAGGAAATAATTAATGAGAAATAAGGAATAATTGGGTTGTGTTTTTATTTGAAGCTCGGTTTTACCTGTTTGTAAATTACACTGTGGTATATATATAAAAGAAACCAGTATTTTCCTCTGAAGAAGTAATTTCACTTAAGCTATAAAGTAATTAGAAGCCTGAAGCAATTTCAACAACCAGCCATTCAGAAATAGTATCTCCAAACTAAATGCTTTCTTGGACAAAAATGCCTTGAGCTGGATATCTTCATAGGCTGACCACATTACAATGTTCTTGATCAGAGCACTGGAAATATTTCACTGCCCCATCACTGTATTCAGAATGTTCCAACAAGTACATTTGATTTATTCCTTTTCTTAACTTTGTAAATACTGTCATTGTGGTAATTTCCTGCATTTAAAAAAATATTTTCTTTCCCGTATATCTAGCTCTATGCATTCTGTCATGAAGCAAACCTTACTGCAGATGGACAGCTTGAACTCTTTCTTTCAAGCGAATGATTTCATTGTCTGAAGCTCATGCTGTTATTTGAGACTTGATTTTAAAGTCTGGAATCCCAAAATACCAGAAATATTGAGTGTGACCATGGCAACTTTTTCAAAATAATTGGGAGAGGACAGGAAATAGAAAAGCGAAGTAAATGTAGCAATAGATGCTTAAAAAAAAAAATCTTTAAAACCCAAATGTCAAGAGAAATAGCTAAGGAGTTTCTCTTTTTACCTAAAGCAATGAGAAAGAAAGAAAGAAGCTGCTGCACCACAGAGAGCTAGAGAAAGGTGAAAATGGTGCTACTCAATGCACAGCCGTGCCCTGGATTTTATACCCAGATTTCTCAGACACCTCACAGAATACAAGAATACATCAGTGGCTCCAGAGCAGTTTTGCTGTCAAAGTATTAATGAGAGCAGCAGGGAGAGGCATTTTTAGAAAAATGAGTCCAAAACCTATTCTGTTTGTTGCTCCTGCTGCTTTATTTTTTGTAGCCTCTCCAGAAGCCTCTGTGATGGGTAGAAAAGAAAACTGAAGAAATATTGCTTTTATCCTTGCAGGGCTGTAGCTCGAGGCCACACATGTGGGGCACGCGAGCCCAGGCTGACTCATAAGCAAGTGCCTGGTTATTGCAGAGCTGATATTAGTACTATTCCTTGAAGACAGATTTAGCAGCCTTCACAAGGCTCATCATTTCACACGCGATGCTGTGTTAAGGCAGGTCAAGCTTTATAAATGCCAGGTTCTTGGCAAAAGTAATTTCCTGGATCCACTCACCTGCTCTGAGTCCAGCTCCTTGTTCTGGTAATGCTGTTATCCTGGTTTTAAGCAAGGCTCTCTGCAGTTAAGGTGGGCCACTCTCTAAGAGCCATTTGCAGGATCGGGCCCAAAGGCCTAATGCTCTTAGCTTTTTGTTGCAATTAGAGGTACTGGGAATGAAGCTCTTTATTCTTTCAAAGGCTCATCGAAAGATGAAGAACAAAGCAAAACAACAACAACAACAAGAACAATTAAGTATTTCTATTTCTGAGCTGTAAAAGAGTGCAATTGCATTATGGAGCATGTATGGCACTGCACAGCATCTGCTTGTTAAGTGGCATGTGCATTCACTGCCCTGTAAGACAGGAAACATTCCTCTTACACCATTAGGGAATGTAGATATTATTTTAGGGGGTGAAGATGACTTCTGGTGATCTGTCTCAGGGTTCACCTGCTGCCTGATTGTAAGTACAGTTGCAGCCCTGCCTCTTTTTTTGTCCTTCTTTTTCTGTGTATATGCATATGCAGTCTTGCTTTCATTAGATAGAGATTTCCTTGATGTCTATTTCTGTCAAATCTGTTGCAATCAAATGGAACATGCCAAACTTCCCAAAGCAAATACAAGCTGCCTGCTATATCTCTACTACTACATAACGGAGAAGCCAAATCTCATCTCAGTCCATTCCTTGAGAATGATTAATGCTCACTTATCTGAGTCCTGGAGCTCATATTACAATGTTCCTTTCCAATTATGCTTAAAACACAGTGGTATATGGAGTTTCTATATAAGGCATATACCAATGATTTTTGTCACCCAGCACATAGTAAAAGTGTTTCAGTTACCAGGACATGTGGTCTGTATGTGTGGGAGTGGGAGATGCAGCTACAGAAGTCCAACTGCATACATTCTCCACAGTATGCTTCACTTTCCTGAAAGTGAAATAAAATCAACTTCAATAGTGTATTTTTTTTCTGCCTTAAAGAGGTAAAAGAAAAAAAAAAAGAAAAAAAAAAAAAGAAAGAAAAAAAACAGAAAAAAGAAGACAAAGCCTTGTAGGAAAATAAAATGACTGAGGAACAGAAAGACAACTGAAGAAACATTGTTGACAGCAGGCATGTATACTTAATAAAGGGAAAGGAAGTGGAAATTGGGTTAAAAAAATGAATTGGCCTCCTTGCACTTTGATATCACTCAGAGGTGACATAGGGGAAGATGTGTGGTAGTTTTGCCACGGGCTTTGATGGAGGTGGGTGTCTGAGGGAAGCCAACCCAACCAGATTATCCTTTCTGATGTTCACAGTGAAGCATCACTGTGGGGCTATGCTGGGAAAGACCAGCTGTGGGTAGAGGGGGTGTGTTACTGCCACATGGTGTTCCTGCCTGCTTGCCTTTGTCTTGCTCTATGCAGCTCCCAAAACAGAGCTTCAAACAGCAGTTAGCACAGATAAATGCAGAGCAATACTAAGCAAAGGGGTTGGAACTAGATGGTCTTTTAAGGTCCCTTCCAACCAAACCATGAATCTATGAAATCCTGCATTATGCTGCGAGACTTTCCCTTACCAATACTTCTTGTTTGTAAAAAAGAGACATGTTCAGCAGAGTCCAGACATTAGTGCTGAAGAGATGCAGCCTTTTCTGTCTGACAGCTAACCTGCTGCTACTCCCTGTGATCTGCAAAAAGGCCTACCTGATCTTACTTTGCCCTCTAAAATGCACAAAACGATCAGGACACTATTCAAAATAGACTGAGCAGTGATTGTGGATCAAGGACAAAAGTATTTTATGAGTGTGTTACTTTAGGTGTAGATCCATGTGCCTTGGGCACTCCAATAATTACTGTTTAACGCTTTGGAGGCTTTGTCTTTGAATGGATCAGTTCAGTGCAACTGAAGGGAGCGGATTATTGGAAAACCAAATGAGAAAGCAACAGAAAGGCTTTTAAAAAGTGCATTTTCTTGGTGGGGAGGAGAGGACAGTGATGAAATAGTGACTGAGCTGTTGATGTCCTCCTAGGGCCAACACTGCCAAGACTGGCAGTGCTGACAGGAGCTCGTTAACTGGTGAAACGGATTTTTGGGGAGGACGAATGAGGGATGGCTGTTCCATAAGGGATATATGAGCCTGAGTTTAAGCAGGGTTAGTTTGGAGCCCCTCAAACTGCTTGGATCATGCCACACACCCCAGCTTCATTCCCAGATTCTCACAGGGGTAAGAGGCAGGTTTGGAGCCACAGCTGTCCTGCTTGACCCCAGGGAGGACACCTCTGTGTTTGGGATGGAGAGAAGCCATTTTGTACTTAGAGCAGCTTCTTGGTCTGGAGACTGGAGAGATCATAAGGCACAGGCTCACAAATGTTCACATGTACCTGTTATTTCAAATGCAGCTCAGCTTTCCTCAGCCTCCAGGGGTGGGTTTTTGGGGCAGCAACCATGTTTACAGCTTGCTCCTGGCCTCCCTTGCCTCTTTGCCCCCTCACTTGCCCTCTTAGAGCTGCCTACAGCTGCTCAGAAATGAGGACTTAACTCTTCACAGGGAATGAAGACAGCCAGCAACTGTTTTTGCAAAGCAAGACAGGCTTTCTAAAACAAACCAGCATTTCTTGGTCTACTGGATGAGCGCACTGCTTGGGTTGGGGTTCTGCCCTTGCAATGTCCTTGTTGGGCAGAGAGCAGCACATCTGCTCAAGCTTTCTTTCTCAGACCTGGGAAACATTTATCAAAGTCTCTCTCACTGCCCCTTATCCATCATATCTCTGCCTCACCTGCTGCCATCCTCACAGGACCACTCTGACCAGGGCAGGAGTGCCTGTTGGAAAGCAATGCTTAGAGAGGATGTTGCTTCCATTTTTCTCTTAAAAGAAGCTGTTTCCTTGGTGTCCTTCTCTGCTGGGCTCCAGATGGCTTATTCGCCTCCAGATCAGATGAGTGAAGGAAATGTCTCCTTTTTTTCCTGAGGTTCCTTTGTCTTTCAACCTCAGGCAAGAATTTAACCCATTTCTTTCATTAAAAAAATGCAGGCTGTTGAATCACACAACTTGAAAGTGCAAGTATTTCCAAATATTCTGGCATTCACTACACTTAAGAAAATTGAGTTTTAGGACCACCCTAGTAATTAATTTTCATTAGACACCTCTCTTTGTGGCAAATATTGCACTGTCAGGATCATGCCATACCACTGCTCTTTAAATCCAGCACCTTTCCCAGGTTTTTCCATCTGCTGCTTCTCCTTTACATTGCTCCCAGTCTGCCTGCAGCAACCACTTTAATTTCTAATCTTTTCCCCATAAAAGTCCTTAACAACAGTGCCTTACTCCTTTGCACAGTTCCCTGCACCCCTTCTCATTCCCTGCAGTCCCTCTGAAAACACTTCTTGGTCCCTTTCCTGAGTACAAGTCCCTGTTCCTTCCATATTGCCCCCAGTCTCGCCACACCAATACTGTTAGTCACAAGGGTTTGGGTGTGAGTATAATCAGTTTGGAGAAGTTGTTCTGATGTTAAAATGGAAACACTTTACAACCTGAGCCATTTGCACTGGAATTTTAGTTTAGGAGACCATCAGAAAGTTTAGAAGGACTAAAATCAAGATGCAGACTTCCAGTTTTGGGACAAAAGGAGGTTTTGGGGGCATGGATATGTAATTTTAATTCACTGGTGTCTTAAACCACTTTTGGTTTTGGCATGTTGGAGGGGTTTGGCATGTAATGGGGTTGTAATTAGATGATCTTTAAGGTCCCTTCCAATCCAAACCATTCTATGATGCTGTGTTCAAAATGAAACAAGGTTTGAAATACCCACATTTCTTTGCCCAATGAAACTTTCATAGTCTGAGTGCTTCTGCTTCCTACTTCTTCTAGGAGCACCCTTTTCAGGTCAGAGGGTTCTTAGATGTGCTTCTTACATATGCTTTTTGTTGTGCCTTTCTTTTCCACCAGTCAGGGTGCTACCACTGGAGATTTCCTCCTTTTCAGTCCACACCCAATTTAGTGTTTCTGAACCATAGCTAGAGAGGCATAACTCATACAAAGTTAATTTTGTGTAAACCAACCACCAATTCAATTATTTTTTCCCCATGTTGTTATAGAGAAAGTATCTTTGTATGTCTTAAGCCTCCACCCAACTTTCTTCGTTTTCAAACTGCAAAAACAGGTCCTCCTCCCCCACCCCCTAAATCAGAAGGGTGTTCCTTCAGATCCTCCACCAAATAAAGAACTAGACCGAGCTATTTCCACATCTGAAAAAAAAACCACACAAAAAAACACCCCAAAAAAACAACCTACACTTTCAAATTCCCTATAACTTCAAAACTTGCCTTGATTTCTACCAAACTTCTTGGAACAGGAAGGGATAAAATGCATCAGAAAACAATCTAATACAATATATTTTCTGTGTGGGTAGCTCAAGGACTTAAAATCACATCAAGCTTTGATTTATGACAGCAAAGGTGATGAGTCTAAGCAAATTACCTGGAGAGGGAATCATTAGAGGACATTCAGAGCTACCAATGGGATCTTCTTTTACCTGTGTTTTCTGATAACATTTCGGAAATGCTCAAGAGACACCAGCAGCTCAAGTGTTGCATCTATTAAAGGATCCAACAGGCTCTGGCTAAATTATTATTTATTATTTTTACTACACTATTGCCTAAATGTCAAATGATTCACAACTGTTAGGAAAAAAAAAAAAAAAAAGGTAAAATCTTTTTACTTGCAGCACCTTAACTACATTATAGGAATTTATAGCAGACATTTTGCTATCTGGGACACTGCTGAGGTCAAATTCCTACTCCCTAGACAGCTGCTGTTATTCCAGGTTCCAGTCCATCACGATGCCTGTCACGTCACGTTACATCGTACTGTGCTGCATGATACTATTAAGAACTCCCCTCCATGTTCCCTCTCCCAGTTGGTGATGCTTTTTCCCCAGGGAGAATCAGTTGCAGGAACAACTGTGTGATTTAATCCATCCAAGCACCTGGTGGTCCCTGAAGGGTTTGCCAAGCAACACGCTGACAAAGGCTCTTCTGTCGCTGCAGCCCCTCTTGCAGCACCACAGTCTGCTGAACAGCAGAAAGTGAAAGCAGAGGGCTTGGGTCCCAGCTCTGAGTCGTGGGGATCACACTTTCACTCTATTCCCCAACTTCATACTTCATCACCTATCACACAGCTCTCAGAGGAAGAGTAAAAGTAGATGTTATGCTCTGCAGAAGCAGCAGGTATATTCAGCTGTTGCTGATCTTGTAACTTGTGTTACTTTGCATGTGGCCACCCATCCATTCTTGCCAACGACCAACGTGGGGCTTTGACAATAAAGGAACGAGATTCACAGCTATACAGGCACAGCTTGAGTCTTTGCAAACGAACACTCATAGCATGCTTCTCAGCTTCCTTTTTATAGAAAAAACTGGCACTTACAATTATAGACTTTTTAACAAATACTTCTGCATCTCTAGCTTCCAAGTTTGCTTTGTGAGCCTAAGGGAGCATCCTTGCACTGCTGAATTTCCAAAAAATAAAGTGAAAGAGAGGCAAATTATGTCCTCTCATAAGCAGGAGTAGCTAACAGAGGTTATTAAATGAAGGTATCAGTCATCTGATTCACTCTTTGAAAAATGTTGTTAATCTAAAAGTCTTATTATTATTTTTGGCCTCACCTACTGCAGCTAATCCAAGATAAAAGCATTTCTAGCTGTAAGTTGTTATTTCTTGGGAAAAAATGGGTATGAAGATTAACATAGCAAAAACCTCAAGGCAAGGAGAAACAGTTCACTGTCCTTAAATCTACAGTAATTCCTGCTTAAAAGGAATTGATAACGAACCAGGACTAATGGTCAGCAGCTAGGCTTGCAGTTCTTCAGGTCACAAAAGGCCAAGGCTGGTGTCTCTCTCAGGGCTGCTAAAGTGAATGTCTCATTTATATCTCATGTCAATCTTAGAGTAGCCCAGTGCATATATATTTCAAGTTTTAGCTGAGTGCCAAATGAATTTTAGCTGAGTGCTATCTGTTAATCCAACTAGAAAATAATGCCAAACCCCTAACAGGAGATGGCTGGGTTTTTTGTTTGTTTTGTTTCTGGTTTTGACTAGAACACAGATGAGCAAAACGTTCTTCCTTGGTTTTAGGCAACTGGTGCTATCATGGCTATGTGGCTGCAGGGCAGGGTGATCCCTACTCTGTATTTTTATTTTATTGTTTCTTTTCCTGTCTGCTCAGATCACATGTTTCTTCTTTTCCTCTATATCTTACCAGCATCAGACTGGGTCCCAGATAGTGCACTCTGGTTTCAGTCACTGATTTACCAGCGGGGGCTGATCTTGTCTTCTTCCTAGGTGATATTTCTCCTTCCCAGGAGAAGCAACTGGTGCTTGTCAGTGGCGACAAGACAGATTTCCTTGCTAAACTGAGGCAAACCTTATCAAACCTTCATTTAAGAAAACGGGGTTGTAAGGTGAAAGGAAGTCTTCACCTAGATCCTCCTTACTTGAGACCATTCACTCTGGTAAATGAGGCAAAAATTTGCCTTCTTCAAACCCTTTATCAAAGTCTTCCCACTTGCTCTCCATCAGGCTCTTTCTCTGTGAATCCGCCACACTCTCTCTCCTCTTTACAAAGGTAACTTTATTTAACCAAATTCTATCTGCACAAAGCCCTTTAGCTTTAGCTTCCTAAATGGGACTGGCTGTCCATGATAAATGCAGTGAGATCCTCTGGAGATTCTCTGAGACAGATTTTTCCATTGTATGTTTAGGAAGTCTTGTTTTCCAACTGCTTGCTATTATATTTAGCTAAAATAGTCATACAATCAACAGTTGAATTGCAGTTTTCATGAATGATTACAGTAAGGGCTATTTCCATGACGTAAAACCAATTCCTTGTGTCATTGACACTACCAGGAACATCTGATATGGCCAATACCTATCAGAACTAGAGACTATAATCACAGATACAGAATTCACTCCACCTACAATTGTAAAATATCACTGAAGGTAGAGTGGTGAGTCACAGCTAGTAAAAGGAGTCAGGATCACAAATAACGAGTTGCTTGAGCATGAGTTTATCCTTGTTTATGAAGAAATAGCTATCAACAAAATTGTATTGGTGTGCCAAATTGTCTGAAAACACCCTAGGCATAAATAGATCTCTAAATAGGAAACATATTAATAATAATTCCTTTTAAAAACTGAGTTAAAATGCATTGCTTTTTAAATTTTAAGGCATATACTTCATCCCTAATTCACACAAGACTGTTACTGTCATTATGTTTCCCCTGACAATAGACAGGAAAGCATACTTCCTCATTTTATTGGAGTGTTACAAATAGGAATGTTTTAACAATATTACTGTGTGGTAGGTTTGGGCAAGCTTTAATTCTCTAGTTACAGAGAGGTGATGGATAAACTGAATTTACAGAAATGTTAAATGCCTGTAAGGTTTCTCATATTCAGATTTTAAAATAGAATGCTTCCTTTCTTTCTTTCTTTTTTTTTAAATATTTACATTGGAGTATATTATTCAGGAAATTTGAATATTAATTTCCTCACTTTTTCAGTTACTGAGACTAACAATATGAAGACAATCTACGTTTATTTGTACTTTTTGTCTCTTTTTTCTTTTTACAGTGTTTACTCTTTTTGGCTATGGGACTCAACTTTTTAAAAATTAGATTGTTTGATGGGTTTTTTAAATTTCTTTCTCCTTTTTTTTTACTCTTCAGTCTTACTGATCTCTCTGATGATTCAGAAGATTGGGAAAAATCAGGTTTTTCCACTCAAATGCTTATAGTTACAGAAGAAAATAGAATGAAAAGCCTTGAAAATCTTTAAACCCACTGAAACCACTATGCTTATTTAATTCTATATAAGATAATCCATTAAAAAAAAAAAAAAACAACAAAAAAAACCCAAACAAGCAAGCAGCTAAAATAGCATTTTTTTAGCCAAATCTTTTCCTTGACACAATCTCATTTTTTATGGGAAAAATTTCCAGAAGACAGTTTTCAGCTGGAACAGTTATTGATTGTAGGAATGACAGAACAATTGGAGCAGTGAAGCTTTAAACTATTGCTCTTTTCATTGGGGTAGCCTTGAAAAAATACACTCAGCCACTTACCAAGGGTGAACAGTTTTTTTTAGCAGATGACTAAAATGTAATTTCTTTTTCATTGACATCAATCGCAATGATAAATATCTTGATTCTCAACTCCCCCGTAGTCATTTGGAAATAAGGAAGGTAAGTAGAAAATACTACCAGACCATGTAAATGGTTGCAAAATTATGTATTGTCAACAATTTGCATATATTTTTGCTGAGTTTACCTAACTATAAAGTTGCATGTCACAGCAGTGCAACATGTAAGAAGTGGACAGTCAAACTCCACAGCAGCAGTCTGGCCACACTTAATGATATTCAACAAAGAGCTGAGGGGAGTCTGCTCATTTCAAAATCGGATTTTGGCACATACATGTATCAGTACCTGCAAACTGCAGTTTCTCAGTCACTATTATACTATCTAAAGAGAGAAATGAAAACAGCCTTTGCTAGTAAACAGTCAATGGGCATGACAAACAGATTTGATTAAATAATCAATCTGCAATAACGGCACCTAAGCAGGAAGGCACTGTCATTTGGTATCTGAGGGGTTAGGATCCATTTGCTAATGCTGGGGAAATGTTTTCATTGTGGAAGAACCACTAACCTTGAGATGAAAACCATCTAAGCTGTAGACTTATGAGGACAGACTGTAGCTCAGCGTGTAGCAGCTAAATTCAGGGCAATTTATAGTCTCACAGTCATGATTAGGCTTCCAATACAAAGCATGTGAATTCAAAAGTTTCTATTTGGGAAGCCTTTCTGCATTACATTACATCTTTGATGATCTTAAAGGTCTTTTCCAACCAAAATGCTTCTAAGATTCAGGAGCCCAAAGGCATCTAAATCACACATGCCGTGGATTTCTTTGAAAAGCCAAGCTGCCCTGGCTTCAGAACGTGGCAGATCAATGATGCAGCTTCTGCCAGTGTGCTGGTCCTGCAGTGAATTCTCTGAGCTTTACTGCGACTGAATCAAGGCTGAATTTCTCATGTTTCAAATTCCTGCTCTCCTGTGCGCTGGTGTCGTCTCTTCTCTCAGCCTGTCAGCACAGTCTGTTCGTATGTGGGTAGCTGCCATCAGGTGATCTGCTCTTCCCCTTATGTGTCTGTAGCCTTAGGGACCACTGAAAGTGCTGCTTGATGGCCTGCAAGCCTCTGGGTGCACGTCTGTGTATGTACAAATGTATATATATGCGTTTGTAAAATATCACGTGTACTTATTTCAACACCCAGGCAGACTAAATAAATTGTGGTTGAATTCTATTGCTCTCTGAAATTCTTGTTTCAAAAGCAGGTTAATGTCACAACGAGACCTAGGTGCCTAAAGAAGCAGATGGAAGTATTCTGGGATTTAAAATCACCCTAAATGCTGAAATATCAGTGGGTGTTTGATGTCGACAGGTTTGTAAAAATCCTGCTACACGCTAGTTTGTACCCCTAGATACAAAAATCTGGTCCAAAAATACTGTGGTCCCACTCTGATTCCTGTATGTCAAACCTTGCATGATTCTGTGGTCACACCAGTGATGGTGTCAGCTCAAGAGAGGAGCGTTGCAGCTGGCTGAGCAGCCTTCACTGCTGAGCAGCTTGGGTGTTCACCAGGGCTTGAGGGAAATAGTCAAAGTGGGGACCAGACTGTTATAACTGACTTGCAATGAGAAAGACCTAGCACAGTGCTAGGCTTTAGGATCTTTCTGCTTTTTACAATATATAAATGAAGGGAAGAAGGGAGATAAGTGTGATTGTTTTAAAGTCATTTTTCTGTTAGTTCTAAGGAAAAAATATTTGGAATATCAGGTCTTGTCCCCTCAATGTAGTTGTTGAAGCAGTGCTTGAGAACTGAATTTTTAGCTTTCGGTTTTCCTACATCTGTTAAAATAGTTGCTAGCAGAAATATCAGTATGAAAAAAGACAAGCAATTCAGCAAACATCTGTATTTAAGACAGGCAGGCTATTAAGTATTACTCCTCTCTCTGGATTCTCTCTTTGGACAATGCTTTCTACATACTGAAGTCAAAGAAGTACCATACCCTGTCTTTTTTGCTGTAGGCTTTTTAAAAAAATACTACAAGAAATACTGTGTGGGCTCCAAGAGCTCACGAGGAAATATTTTGCCAGTATTATTTTGGTAAAAATCAGTATTTTTAGCCTGAGTTGTTCCTTTTGAAAATATGCTTTTTTGGTTTAAGAAATGCTACGTGTGTAGCTACATCCAAGAAATATCATCATGGCTTCTCCCAGCCCATGTTTGCTTTGAGAATCATACATGTAATGTAAACCTACTAACATTAAATTTTTAAATTGATACACTTTTAGCCCAGACTGCATGACTGAGACACTAGCATTTTGCATTTCTTATTGGTTGGTTTTCCTGGGTTGTAACAGCCTCAAGAGTCTGCTTTTATCGTTAGGAATATTGAGTGATGTTTTACCATCTTAGCTTCAAATACACATTGTGGATTTTTCTGTCTCTACATAACAACAGGCAGAACAGTGAACCTTGAGATTGCCAAAGAGGAAACTGCAAGCACAGAGTAATATAACTGCAATTTTTTTTCTATAATTGTATTATTGGTACCTATAGGTTTTGGGTTTTTTTTTGCTGTGGGAGAAACCCTATGAGAATACCTGGACTGATTCATTGAATCCCTAGCAGGAACCTAGAAAGAGGGTGACTTGGCCAGTGCTTACAAGGAAACAGCTATGTCTGACTTGAGAGAGCCGGGAAAGATTCTGGTTTCTTGGGTTGAGATACTATTTGGCTGTGGTCATATCTATGTTAGCAAGTAATGTGGTGTAAATTGAGTGGGTCTGGAGGGCAATGCAACTGGTGCTGCGAAAGCAAAATGGCTTCAGAACCAATGCCATGACAGGGCCTTAGGTCAGTTGATTTTCATAGATGCAGTATATTTTATTACTCTGTGAACAAGAAAATAGTGCAGCTAAAACATCACAGCTAACCAATAAAAAATGAAGCACTCTACAGAAACATTATGATTCATAAAAAATTAACTCCAGGCTTATATATGCAAATTATGTAGGCTTCAAATCTCATTAGAGTCATTGTTTAACTGCTCTTCCTAGAAACTAGGCTGACTCTTGAAACATTTAGTATCTAGTATTTATTTTAAAAACATTTTAAATGCAGTAAATGTTTGAACTACAAAGAAAATTCAGTTTCTTTTTCCTGAGCTAAGTTTGCTATGAGGATTTCATTGTATTGCTATTTAGACAGATGTTCAACTAATACAAATATGAATGAAATAAGACTCTTGAGCCCACAGCTAAAATAAACGTAAACTGGCATTGCTTTATTAAAGCTCAAGGAGGCAGATTTGTCTTGGAGGAAGAGTTTGCTCTTGTCTCGTTTTGAGAATGTGATTCAACATGGTCAACATCCCAGTCAGAAAGCTGAGGGGTTTGCGTCTGGGTAAACCTGAGTACTTGCAAGAGAAGTAAACAGCCACCCAATTCAGGAGTCTATATCAATTGAGGATTTTTTTCTTCACCAAAACCCAGAGGCATTCATGGGCATTGGATGATCAGTGCAGTTCAAAGAAACTGTTCTGGGGAGATGTTCTAAACATTTTTAATATGTTGTCATTCAGTGTCTACATAGACATTGGGAAGTATAACTGTTCTGAGACACAACCAGGTTAAGAAATCCATAGGAAAATCATTGTGTTTGAGGCTCTGAAATAATCCAGGATGTAATTACTTTTAATTTTTTTTTTTTTTTTTTTTTTTTCTCCTGGTTTCTATGAGAAGAATCAACTAATGGCTCTTTCTTAATACTACACTGGAAGGTAAGAACTGGTTTTACTTTGTTATCTCCAGTCCTTCCCATGCTTAAATGACACTAGTGTTGAATTAATGGTGATGCTAATACTTGTTGTGCAGCAGTATCGCCATATAGGAGGGTGTCCTGCTATTAATTTCACTGTCTCTGTCCCTCTTTTCTCTTTTGTTTAAGGGAACATTTTAATAATAGGGACATTTCAATTCTGGCAGGTTTCTTAATGCTCTGCAGCAAATAACATTGATGGGCATAGAGCCTGGCATACTTTTCAACATTGTTGAAGTGCTGCATAAGGGATTTGACTGTCTGAGTCCCATTAAGGTATATGGCAACCATATGGCCAGATCCCCAAGTACCACTTCAAAAATGTAGGTGATTCTGTCTGTAACAGAATACATAACCTTGAAAGTGCTATTCAGTGCTGATCTTTTTGAACCTGTCTCAGGTTTTTGTTTTCTGCATTTAACTCATGGAAATTGCTGTAGATAAAGAGTCATCCTGGAGGCTGGATTCTGGGTCACATCTTGCTTCCCACTGTTTTAGTTTTCCCACTACTGATTGTGTGGACAAGTCTTCTGCAGTTCTTCTAACAATGTGCCATTTGGGGCACTGTAAACCCACTCTGTTCTAAACATTATTTATTAGATGTTTTAGTTTCATTTAGGTTCCCCTTGAAGAGCCGAGGCAGGTAAATGTTTACCAACGGAGGATTATTTCTCATTTGCATGCTGCAAAGTCTTCTGAAATGCAAGCTTCCTGGTTTCCTTCTGGCTCCTCTGACTAAAATGTGCTATTTAAAGCTTTTCTTTCAGAATTACAAATCAACTTTGAGAAAAGCTAATGTGAGGGACAAGAACAGATGCCCTATAGACCTGGTTATGATAGGAGGTGCTCCTGTGCCTTATTTATCTAGTGTGGGAGCAAGCACAAAATAAGCTCCCAAGAAAAATGGAGGAGCAGGGTTTTGATAAGTTAAATTACATTGTGAATATTTCTGGCAAGATTTCAGAGCTTCAGGAAAGGCCCCTGCAACACCTGCCCTGGAAGGTCTGTGGGGTGTTTCCCAGATGGAGGCCACTGGCTGAGCCTAGCTGGCTGCTGCTGCCAGGGAGGGCAGTGGGACCATAAGCGCCCAGCTTTGGGGTGGGCAGGTGGTGGTGGCAGCTTGAAGGAGCTCAAAGTGGGTGAACAGTGTGCAGAGGTGAAGGTGCACATACATGTCTACTTGTGCCTTGCAAGGCGTATATACTGCGGCTGCCAAAGCATCTCCCTGCTGGTTCTGCTTATTCTACTTTTACATGTCCAGTATTGTATGAACTGACAGGAAAAGCTTTAAATAAACAAAGAACAAGAGAATGACAAGAAGATGTGAGGAAAGGATAAGAGCATATAACCAGAGAGGATGACTGGCACGAACTGCATCCAGCCCATTTTTCCTTTCTGCTACCTATTCCTTGACTCCGCTTATGTGGGCTCCATGGCAATTGGGTTTGGGATGTATTTGCAGCTGATAAGGGGAGAGGTTTTGACATGAAGATAGAAGTGTTTACATTGCCCTTGTATATTTTAAAGCAACTTCAGAGCTGCATCTGACGTAGCTGGAATCTGCTTTTCACACTGGAATCTCAAGTGGTCTTTGCTGCCTCCTTCATCATTCAGGCAGCCACTCTCGTGCAAAAGGTGTCTGTGTGCTAAGGGAAAAATTAGATAACATTCCCTCCTAGTAATTATGCAGCACAGATCCTTTTGTCTGTATCTGAGCACTATAGGGGCATAAATACTTCTGTACTTCTTCAATATAAAGGCTGGAAGTGAATTTTTAACATAAGCAGAAATGTGTAGCAGGGCTCATTATAAACATTTATGGGTAGCTGCATGTACATAAGACTGTTGGCCAATAAGTATCAGCGTTTTGTTCAGATATGACCCCTACAGATATGATTTTCCACCTGAAAGAAGGGTCTACTTGACATCCAAGGGATACTGATTGGACAGGAAGAAAGAGTGAAAAAAATACATTTTTTGATTCCTCTGAGTTCCTTTGAGTGTCTCAGGGACATATTGATAGCCTAACTGTTGTGTAGAAATAAAAATCATGCCAGAGAGACCTCCAGAGACATCACTTCATCCCATCAGTATGAACTATTATTTGTGTGTGTGTGTGCTTGCTGGATGCAACGTAGATTTTGTCCCACTCTGCTCACTGTCCCAGTGCTTGCCTTTCCATTTCCAGTCATCAGTGCCAACCCAGCTGAATTCCTACTTGACATAGCTGAAATTCAGTTACAACAGCAGGTTTTCAGAAATGCCCCAGACGATGGACAAATGCCCCAATTCTCTCAGCATATCACAGAATCTTTTGAGTTGGAAGGGACCTTAAAGATCACCGAGTTCCAACTCCCCTGCATGGGCAGGGACACCTCCCACTAGAACAGGCTGCTCAGAGCCCCATCCAACCTGCCCTTGAACATCTCCAGGGATGGGGCATCCACAACTTCCTGGGCAGCCAGTTCCCGTGTCTCAACACCCTTACAGTGAAGAATTTACACCTGATCTCTAACCTAAATCTCTCTTCTTTCACCTTAAAACCATTACCCCTTATCCTCTCACTCCAAGCCCCTGCAAAAAGACCCTCCCAAGCTTTCCTGTAGGCCCCCTTCAGGTACTGGAAGGCCACTATGAGGTCCCCCTGGAGCCTTCTCTTTTTCAGACTGAACAACCCCAACTCCCTCAGCCTGTCCTCATAAGAGAGGTGCTCCAGCCCTCTGATCATTTTTGTGGCCCTTCTCTGGACATGCTCCAACAGGTCCACATCTTTCTTGTGCTGGGGGCACCAGAGCTGGATGCAGTATTCTAGGTGAGGTCTCACCAGGGCAGAGTAGGGGAGCAGAATCACCTCTCTTGATCTGCTGGCCACACTTATTTTGATACAGCCCAGGATGGAGTTGGCCTTCTGGGCTGCAACTGGCTCATGTCCAGCTTTTGATCCACTAGTACCCCCAGGTCCTTTTCCTCAGGGCTGCCCTGAAGCATGACCTCCCCCAGTTTGTATTCATGTCTTGGGTTACCTTGGCCCAGGTGCAGGACCCTGCACTTGGCCTTGTTGAACCTCATGAGGTTCACCTGGGCCCACTTCTCTAGCTTGTCCAGGTCCCTCTGGATGGCATCCCATCCCTCTCGCCTATTGACCACACCACCCAGCCTGGTGTCATCAGCAAACTTGCTGTCCTAACCTTGAAAACCTACCTGTCAGGCACAATGCAATCAAAAACTAATCAGTGAAATCAAGCTGGGATTTGATCTTGGGAGTTAATAGGAAAAAAAAAGATGACTGTGCAAATACAGTATGGCTTTCAAGAAGAGAGATGCACAAAGTGGTTCTTAATCATCAGCATCTCAACAGAGTAGTGATAGGAGGACCTGGCAAAGCCTGTCAGCATCTGTGTTAATCCAGTTAATTAGCAGGAAAGGACAAGCTCCTCTGGAAGCACCTATGTGACAGGCAAACTCTCTTCATATTTCATTAGGATGATTGCTTTAAATGTTGAAGGCAAAATCTGTGCCTGTGTTGCTTTACAGCTTTGCCTTGCGGATCTGCTAAAGTTGGGACATGTCAGAGGGCATGTGGGGCTGGGAGGTAACATGGGGCAAAGAGCACTCAGGCAGCCTGGCTTCATGAGGAAGCAGTGTGACAGGGAGAGAGTAGATGCTGCAACCTACACAGTCTGTGTGATTTTCCTCTCCCTCCTCTTCTGCCTTGCTTTTTCAGCAAAGAAAAAAAAAATATTAAAAAAAAAGGAAAAGGCTGCAGTGTGTCACAAAGGAACAGACTGGCAGACATCTGCCTCTTTCCTTATTTATTTATTTCTTAAAAAAAATAGAAAAGGGTACAGAGCCAACTCTTCACTCCAGAGCCCCCATTCCCTTAACAAACCAAATGGTGGCTGTTAGCAGGGTATTGACAGCTTGTTAATGAAGGAATTCTTGACAAAATGACAACCTGTGTGGGATGCCCTGTAAAGCTGAATCTTCCCACAAACCAGTACTAAGTAATTAGGAGGTGGTGAAAATAGCAACTAACTACTGTTGAAGAGATGAGAAAGGAGGGGGGGGGTGTGGGGTGGAATCTAAATTAATTACAAAAGCAGTTCTAATTTGAAAAGTATCTCTCTTCCTTTTCCCTGAGAAGACACAACAGTTTTCCCTGAACTGCCTGTTCCATCCTCCGAGTTGCTCTGAGTGGACCAAAGGGTGCATCTCAAAAGACTGAGCCTGACAACTGTGAATTCAGTGCCTTTTTCTCTGCAAATATGATCAGCAAATGAAGCAATAATGAAAAGAAAACAAAAGGTTGGCCACTGTGGCTGCCCCTTCTGCTCCCCACAAGTGCACTGTCTGGGTCACCTTATCCTGTTTTTCCCATTATTTTTGTCTGGTTGCTTCAGGCAGGTGGGCACAGCTGTCAACATCTGCACTAGGGTTTAAATCCCCTAGAGGAGGCTGCGTGCAGCCCAAGTAGAGTGCTTGAGTTACAAAGTGGGTCTTTGAACATAGGCACACTTTGGGATCGTGGCTCAGCATCATGGTCTGGCAGCAGCAGTGACCACCTTCACAACCAGGACATCAGTATCAGGTGCTAAAGCACTGGTTAGCAGCAGCTGCAGCAAAATCCACAGCTTGTGGTGGAATTACGTTGAAGGGGATCATTCAGTTTGGCTCACTAGGAAGATACCCAACCTGTCTTGAACATGAACTCATGGTAATTTAAGTAAGAGGCTCAGAAAGAGAATAAATGGTTTATACAAGATGGAAAAGGATGAATTCCATTTTAAATGCTGATTTTTTTTCCCCAGAGGCTGAAGACTTTTGAACAACTGTAACATGCAACAAGTGATTGTAATAAAATTTAAGAAAAGAAAAAAGTAAAAAAAACATAACAAAACAAACAAACCAACCAAACAAAAAAAGCAAAGAAAAAAAATTAAGAAGGGTTGTATTGGTTTTTTTTTTTCTTAAATGAAAGCCAGAATTTTGAGAACTTTGGGTAACTTTATTTTGTACTTTTAATCTGTCTGGCCTTTTCCTAGCTTTAACAGCTTCTGGGAGTGACATTTACTTCTTATAATTATAATTTCAGATAAGCAATACAGAATGAATTGAACATTTTATATCTATCTTCCATTTTTTAAATGATGTGGAGGAATAAAGAACTTGTAGACTTTGAACAGTCTCAAACAGCCTATAGCATTTTCAGTTCTTCATGACTTCATGAGTGAGCAAAGGACCCTCACTAACTTTCTTGTACCTTGACTGTTATTCAGGTAAGTTTTTTCTCATTTGTGGCTTTTGTTGTCATTTTCTGTTAAAATGTTACGAGAGCTACAAAATTTAAAGAAACCAACAACCCACAACAAATAACTAACTGCCTGAGGAATATTCATTGATTCTTGAAGTGGGTGCATAATAAGACATCGATACATTTAATTCTATGAAATATTTTTGGAAGAAATAGAGATTGACTTAGGTCTGGTTTACTGTGTGAGGTCAAGAATAGACATAAGAAAGAACATTTTAAATGTTAAAGGCTTCACTTTACAGGGAGCTGCCCAGACATCTAATATTTCAATAACCAGCTGTACCAGTGAGAGGCAAAAGCCAGGTCAGGGATAATTTATTCTTTCCAAGCATACTAACAGAGGTATGAAATAATTGTTTATGCTGCAAGTAGACAGTCTTGTTTTGACTGTATTGTCTGCCTTATATCACTGATTATTTTTTTCCTAATAACTTATCATTCCACTCAGTTTTCAAAGAAAGGAAACCAGTTTTTGATGTTGGATAATTACTTTACTCAGTAGCATCAACAAGTTATTGGTAAGACATAAATTAATGTTTTATAATTTGTGCAGTCAGCGTTTTTTGGATGTGAAGAAGTGTAGAAATACTGATGATGAAATTTTCACCCATGCGTATGAATGCATATTAGCATTGGCTACCAGAGTCTTGCTTTACACCGAGAAAAAACACAGGACTGCAAGCCAGTAACTTTGGTTTAATTTTTGGCAGATGAATTAAAGCTTTTGGAGGTGTTCATATGACAACAGGATTGAGAAATTACTCTTGAAAACTAGTATAAAGGGTACATGGTTAACCGATGCACCAGTTTTGTTCAAAATGCAGATTGTGAGCTCCTTTCTTTTTAGGAGGAGGTACTCCATGTTCTCGTCCTCAGTATAGGACCACATGATGCTACCAACCGAAGGAAAGTATGTCCAAATACAAAAATTATAAGGCTCATCAGATGAAGACTGTAATAAAAAAGTAAATAATCAAAAAATAGTCACAGCACTTATTAAAATCTGGACTGTACTGTAGGGGATAATCTTTCCTTCAAGTAAGTGTGTACTATGTGCTGTAATAATCATTACCACAAATGGGAAAGAAAAGGTATAAGACTCCTTCGTGTTTGTGCTGGCAGTTTAGGGCTGGTCTGGTGGTACTGAATTAGGGAAAAGCTCATTTACAGTTAATAGGACTTTTTGTGTGATTGTTCTCCTGGGGTCAGGTTCTTTGCTTGTAGACTGAGAGGTAAATATTAAGGCTACTGCTGATGGATACTGCTGTCTGTGCTGTTCAAAGATCTTGACCTTCCACTTTTGGTAGCTGTGGAAGAAGTGGAACTTGAATTGGTTTAGGTGGAAAATGCTCTCTTGCAGAGTAGGTAAGAGCTAACAGTCATCACTGCTACAGAAGCTGACTGTGAATAGGGTTGCTCCTCTGACACGTTAAGTAAAATACATTATTTATATCCAGCACTTTCCAGGCTCAGCCTCATTGTGCTCAGTCTTTTGTTGTTCAAACTGTCAGTGAGGAGCCATATACCAGAGAATCTCTTCTTGCTCCAGGGTCTTATTTGGCCAAAAGCAATCTGTAATTCAAGTAAATTCCAAGTAACCACATGAATTAAACAGGTGGAACATTGTCAGCACAGAGACAGACATGTACTAGCAGTGTGGACTATGCTAAGCTCACTTTCTTGGGATCTGTTCAGCTACTAAACACCAAAAAAAGTGATGGGATGAGATCTCCAACTTTTTCAATTATTTTTATAAATCTGAACATTTCTTGTGCCAATTCAAATAAAGGGAGAAGGTTTTTCAAAGCCTGACAAAGTTTACCTACTAGTATCCCTTTATGTATGAGCTCCTACCATGCTCAGGAGCTCAGAAAGGTGCAGCAACGTGCAGCAAAGTAATTTTCTTCTTCAAAGATGTTTCTCTTCTCTTATGGATGAGGAAATGTATATTACTTTGCAATTAAAGAACATGCTGTTGGATTTCAGGTGGAGTAGCAATAACTAGCTAAAATAGAACCTTAAACCTTCTTGCTTTTGTGGTATTGCAAAATTATGTTTAATATTTGCAAATTGGTTATCTAAACTCACATTCTGTCTAATCCTTTGTAAATATTATGATTCTTTCAGAGCTACCAGGCATCCACATTTCTTTCACATTTCTTGGGAGCAGTTAGAGATACCAAATACTTAACAACTTTGAAAATGAAATTGCTCATGTAGGTGCTGAAATGTAGCCAAGAGAACTCAGGGGGTGATTTTCAGGGGGTGATTTTGAAAATCTTGACCTGGGATCTGTCCTGGAATCAATCAAGAAAATGCAGTTGCTGTGTGTAACACTTTTGTGTGCCCTGCCCATTCAGCACCAGATCTCAACCTGTCCAAATTTTGTGTTTGTAACAACTTTACAACCAGTAACTTATCTTCATCAAGGCTGACAAGCAAGTGTCTGAATTTCAGCCTGCAATCTGAGTCTCTTTAGAGCTAATCATTTCTGTACAGTAGGTAAGGAAAAGAGCAGCAATCAGTAAGCACCCTCCTTTCCCTCAGCATTCCTGGCTAGTTTTTTTCAGGGACTGTCCAAGAAGAGGATTTGTGAATTTTAGAGCAGAACTCTGCTTTCTCCATTTTCATTGTATGAGCAAAGAAAAATCCTGATAACATCAAGCTGCCTTCTCCCTCACCAGCCAGCACCAGTTTCCATGCTTCTTTGGGTGCTGACACTCAGCAGCTATTGCTGTCTCGTAAAACAATTGCATTCCCACGAGTGCTTACCAATTCCAGCAACTGGTGATGGCTGAGCAAATTGTAACATGGATTCTCTTTCCTGTACTATAGCTTATCTTTCCCCATGACATGACCTCAGTGGTGGACTGCCTGTGAGTCTATAACTGCACAGTGCCCCACACGATGAAAACCTGATCCTTGACAGGGTTGTGCTAGTGTAGTCCAAGTGCTACCCATAATACTGTGAAGCAGAGGACTCTCTCAGTGTAGGTAGATTTTACTGTAATATAAATGTATGTTGAGGGAAGATACAGTTGAAGTAAGTTGCACCAGCAGTAAAAACGTATGTACATGGCGATGCTTTATGAACTTCCAGAAGAATAATGGCACTGTGTTGAATTGTTGTTGTCCTTGAAAAATAATTTATGAAAAAAGACCTAACTAGGGTAAGTCAATAAAATGGAAAACAGAAAAACAAGGCAGAGATGTAAAGGAAATTGCCCAAGGAGACTGCAATTAAAACCATGGGAATTTCTGACTCCCAGGCACATATTCAGCTCAGTTCATCAGACCCTGCTGCCTGATTATTATTTAGAGTGAAATGTATGTTGGCTTGTTCACTTTATTTATTCACTTTAATAATCTCACAGCTCCTTTCACTCCAGGGCATTACTGGTGGACAGGAGATTTATAATTTGGACAAAACGTGAACCTGGAAATGGGAAAATTGCTACAGCTCTTGCACGGGTGCCATTTCATAGCAATAGATCCTCTGATTTAGACCAGTGGACATTCTGGGCTAACAGAAACAGAGCTAGTTCAGCAGGTAGTAATACATAATTGGGAAAATATATGTTGTTGCATTGTTATTAGGATAAAACCTAGTGCTAGGAGATGTTTGCTGTGTCTCAACAGCAGGCTATCAATATTCTCAGCAGCATTATTAGTATTTATTGAAAATCTTTGGTAAAGCATTGCAAGTTTACGCAGAGGTAATTTGCGTCAGATAATTAGGATGCCTAAAACCATATACAGAAAGGTAGATGCTGGTAGTGCTAAGTACTTGATTGTATTACATTGCAATGCTATTCTAGGGGGATTAGAGCATTTTCTGTCACTGTTGATTGCATGGCAACATAATGAGAAGTCTGTTACACACGTTTCTGGGTCTGACTGGTTATGAATTCTAGACTGCACCTTAAAAATAGTCTGATCCTTCACAAACTAGGTGATACCATCCAGTAAAATAAGATGCAAGTGACGTCTCACAAAATGCTGACTCCAATGTTTTGCATAAACCGTGCTGTGTTTGCATACAAATTGTTTTGTCAGCACCTGTGTAAATTACTGACTTTTGTTTTACCAGTATGCAGTTCTGAAAGATAATATTGCCAAATGCATATTTAACCAATATTTAACCATACTAATGGATTGCTATGAAACTTGCTGTTTGTCCAGTATGAGGATGTAGTTCTGTATGTTATATGTAAATTTAGTATATGCTTAGTTTTAGATTGCATCTTGAGCCACACAGCAGCCCATGGTGGTATCAGTCAGCCCTTGAATTCATGATATGTTAGATCCCTAATCAATATTGGGAGCCTGATCCAAACCCCACAGAATTCAGTGGGAGCTTTTTGATCCACATCAGTGGTCTTGGTGCTTAGCTCTGCTTAACTGAGCTTTTCAGCTGAGGCACAGACCTGGCTAAGGTGTAGGTGTGACTGTGCCATAGGCCAGTATTATCTGAGAACACTACACTGTCAGTAACGCTACACTGTCTGCTGCTTCCTCAGCTTGTATCAAGAAGTGGCAACTGGGTTAGCAGTTTATCTGCTGCATATCTGTCGTCATTCACTGACTCTACTGAGTTGCTGTGGGGAGACAAGATGAGACAGGACTGCTGTCCCTGCAGCAGGAGCAGGGAGAGCAGGGAGTGCATTTCTTCCCACATGCGAGCTGTTAAAGGTTGTGAAAGCCTCTTGTGCCCCCTCCTACTTCTTCCTTAAGCACTCACATGGGAGCCAAGTAAAATGTGGTGTTGTGCCTGACAGAAAGATTTTTCTAGATCAGGCATGAGGATGATGCTCTCCAGGGCTAAGGTTTCATGAAGAGCAGAGGCACAGAGATCCAGGAGCATTACCAAATGGGCCAATCAATACCAAATCAATTTTTCATCATTTATTCACAGGAAGAATAGGGATGTCTAACTCAATCATTCTGTATAGAAGATAAACAGGCACCTTGTCAGCTCATGAGAAAAATCATTCACTGATGCCTAGATAATGTTTCTAAACAACTGACTGGATCAAAGGTGAATTTTAATTGATTATGTGTTAAATATTCTCTCTCTCCCTGTCTCTAAGATAACACTTTCTCATATACACAGAGTGAAAATACCCAGACAGTAGGCTGAACCATTTCCTTCTCGTTGCCATAGAAATTTCAGGCAATTATCCAGTACCATGGCTGGATTACTTCTAGAGACACAGGTTTTTTTCACTTGCATGATATAAATCAGAAATAGTGCTGCTGAACTCAATGAATTGTAGAACTGGTGTAAATGAGAGGAGAGCCAAATCTACAGCGTTAGGGGCCTTTTTCTTTATGTATTAAAAAAAAAATATTAACTAA
Organism: Apus apus; assembly: GCF_020740795.1. Taxonomy (NCBI): domain Eukaryota; kingdom Metazoa; phylum Chordata; class Aves; order Apodiformes; family Apodidae; genus Apus; species Apus apus. The sequence continues at coordinate 47,939,722 of NC_067283.1, forward strand.
GAAAAATAAAATATTGAATTATACACATAAGCCACAGCATGTCTGTTGTGGCCAAGTTCAAAATCCTGGGTGGACTGTTACATTTTTTAAAGGATTTTTGTTAATTGCTGCTAAAGTCTTTGGTGTAGGACTCAAGTACTGCTCAAATTCATAGTATAGATATGTGTTCCACAGCAGGATTTATGTCTGAATGTGAAAAAAAAAGGTAAGAGAAGGAACTTGAAGCATTTGAGGAAAGCAACTTGTTTGGAGTCACAAGCAGATGAAAGGCAGGGTAAGAGCAGACCCCCTGTCCCTCCTGCTCCCAATCTTATGAGAAAATGCCTGTGTGAGTGTAAGGGCAGTGCAGCAGGTAACAAGAAGTCAATGCTCCATTAGCTTTTACCAATATGCATTTGTCAGATCTAGTTTGGAGGCCAAGATCCAATTGGGCATCCCAATAAACAACATATGACTATGACATCCAGCTGGGGTCTGTTGCTGTTGTGTTGAATTAATCAGAGTTTGGCTCTGTGTGCCCTTCGTGGGAAGGGAGAACTGAGGGAGTTGAAACAAATGAGACTGCTTTTATGTCAGGCATGTGTATCTATAACAGGGCATTTGACCTTGTCCCATGCACCCACGGCTCTCCAAGTCTCTGCCCACCTCCTGCAACAAACCACTTCTTGTGTTTGCCCAGGAGGGGAACTCAGTGGGTGGTTGAGAGGAAGATGTCCTTATAAGAGATGTTCAGGACCTGAGATTCCCTCCAGGCCCAGCTCTACTGTCAGGAGGTTAATTCGGCCTGGACACAACCCCTGGCACAGCAGAGGTGTGACCTGGGGTGTACAGAGTTTCCAGCCCAGGCTTGGACAAGTGCATCATTAATATCATGTATCTGCCAGGTTTCGGTGTCTTCAACCTTGCCTGGAAAAGTTCATCTCAGTATACATACCAGAGTGCCTGAGAACAGCTGTGTTGGGGATCTGCAAATTCCGATGCTCTCCTTGTAACATGGTTACAAAGAGGTTAATTCAGGTTTGTTCGTGGTCTTCAACATGGGGAGTGTGGAGTGCAGGATAGTACTTGGGACACTGCATTGATTGTGTATTGGAAGTGTTCACCTTGGAGGATGATGAGGCACATGACACACAGCAAGATACGTGTTGTTTCTCTGAGCAGCATTAGTTTCCCATCTGTAAGCTGACTAAAGTGCTAAGGCTGTTGGGATGGCAGTAGAAGTTGTATGAGCCACTGCTGCAGGAACCTTAAATGGATCATGGACAACTTGAAATCTATCTGTGGCCTACAGAAGTTTGGGTCTACAGACACAGGTTTTCCACCAAGAAGTCCCTTACCAGATAGCCCTTTTCCAGGGAGACTTTCCCTCCCTTTTAGATATTTATACCAATGTAAAGAAAGATTTGACATGTTATATCTTGCCTTCTGCTTTGTACTGAAGTATAGGAATTTCTCTCCTGAGGGCAGGGGTAGTGTTAGGCACCTTTCTTGGCTACCATTCTTATTACTTGCCTCTGCCTAGAAAAGGATGCCTGTCAATAATACTGCTGGTAGATTTTAACACAGTTCAAAGGCATTAAGACACTGTCACCCCTGAATGAGCTATACATTCCATAGTAACTTTAGTGGGACCACTGTGGACTTTCACATTTAGACCATCTGTAAATACAGCAGCTCCATGACTCATGTTTGTTTGTTTTTTTTTTTTCCTGTTTGAACTCAAAGAAAAATTAATCTAGCTCATCTGCAGCTGGACTTGTTTGGAAAATCTGATTGCCTTCCAGACACCAGCCATCCATGCACCAGGGATGACAGTCTTTCCACATGCTAATTAACTGAGGACAGAAGAAATCATCACAAAACATTCCCATCTTTGTGCCTGCAGCTGTAAATTCAGAATTAAAGTAATTTGGGGAGAAATAATGTTGGGAAGTGTCACAGAAGATTTGCAGCTGCCAGTGCTTTTAAAGGATCTATGCTTTAACCATGCACAGAATATGATTCTGAAATATAATACTCCCTTGTCTATTGAGTTCTTTGTTCTACCAAAAAGCTGACCAGAGTTTTGGCTCTAGGAATCATCTACATAATTTAGATTATAAGATTTACCATGAAATTACAGTGATAGGGGTTAGGAAAAACTCAGGTATGGACCTTTTATATTTATTTCCCGTTACTAAGCCACTGAGAATCATTAGGACTCTCTTAAAAAATAAGATGTGCCAAGACAAATGGCGGAGGCATGAGGATCAGCTGCTAAATAAGGAAGTCTAAATGAGCAATATCTTGAACTCCATAGATTTATGTTATATCAGACACCTGAAAGAGACAAATATTAGTTATTCAAGAGGAATCACATGCAGCGAAGTCTTACATGTTAAGAATATTACAACGTTGGTAACTGCTGCATACAAATGAGGAAAGTGAAGAATGTCCACAAGGATTCCTCAGTGATGACTGCACTTTTGTCAGCTCTTACATTTTACAATAAATGTTATGGTATTTGCTGTTTTTCACCAATTCTTCATGCTGAGATAAAAGAATCTCTGATTGCTTAGGAAAGAAAGAAAACAGTGGGGGAAAAAAGCCTAAAAACATTATTAAAAATATTCCACACCTTAAAGATTAATGAAAAGAACACAACATTTTATCTTTACCTCAAGAATTGTCCTTCAATAAAAGTAAAAATAACTCCTTAGCTGCAGGACTTTGCTCATCACAGTGGCTTTGAGCTGCCTGCGTACTCCCATTTACATCCACCCTGATTTCCCAACAGAAATCTTTGTGTGGATGAGTGTATTCAGGGCTGTTCCAAATCCCATTAGTCAGTCAGAGTCTTCCAATAGCCTGTAGTGGTCTTTTGGATCAGAGCTGTGATCATTACTAACAAGTTAGAAATGGCCACTCCAGTGTCTGGATATCCCAAGAGACTTATAATAATTTTCTGCTGCAGCAAGCCTAACCAATGACTGTTCTACATTTATCCATACCACTGAGTGTAATATATCTGCATGAGGAGTGTGAAAAAGCAGTAAGGAAAATGTCTTCTGCTTTTCTGTCTTCTAAGTATCTCCTTTATATAGGTATGCCTGTATCACTGTCGGTCAAATGCTAGATGCCTTGGTATGAATTAGAATTCAACATCCCCTGAGTATTCTGAACTGAACAGTTTAAAAAAATAGTCATTTTAAAAAAATGACAGATTGAGAGCAAAAGCAGTCCCAGAAGTTTTGTATACACTTTACAAATGACTCAAATCCAGGGTGTCCAGCAGGTTCAGACACAGCTTGCAATGATTTTCATCCTTCTAGTTCCTGACTCCTGGGGAATATGATATTAAACAACCTCCTGTTGCATGGTTATGTTAGTAAGTGTATGTCCTATCTCAGGACTGAGAGGGCATCAAGGGTAGAAAATTTCAGATGGAATCTGTAATATTAGTGTTCACTAATACAGTGAGCCACAGCACTCTACAAATACACTCTAGGGGGGTCAGCCATCCACAAAAGGTGGCAGATAGCGGACAAATTTTTAATGACACTCAGCAAGATCAGTGAAGTACTGGGATTTAAGTCCACAAAATCTGTAGACAGATATCTGTGAGAGGTGACACTACCTGTCTTTTTTTCAGGGGAAAGACTTGGTGGCCGCTGGGAATTTGTGGATCCCCAGCCTTACACTGATACGAGACAACAGAAATCAGCTGATCAGCAGCATATTGCTTATTTCTGGCTCCTGGTGGTTCTCTAGCCAACCTCCTATGAAAGGCAGCAGTAAAAAAAAAAGTTAAAGGTCAATGTCTTTGACCATTTACATCTATTTTTCTTTCTAGTGTTGTGATCCTGGAAATTCGAATGAAATCACGCAGTGCAAAACAACTCCACTGCAGCTGTCTCAGGACCTGGGATACTACCACAATCTCTTGAGACAGGTTTAACTATACAAAGTGAAAGAATTGTACATAGGAGGAAAATCTGAATCCAGTAGAGCTACTCAGCACACATAAACAGGGAAAGAATAAGATATCAGAGTCTGGCTCTACAGACTGTATCAAACAGTGATCTGCTGGTTTCCAGAACAAGGGACTTCAGAGACCAGGCTGGAGCATGCTGGACTTGTACCAAATCATATGCCCAGCTTCTCCCCCCACCCCATGGAAACTAGGTATGAAAGATGTACAGGGTCTCATCTGAGTCTAGAGTCTGGACATGACCCTGATAGACTTCTAAAGCTGGGATCTGGCCAGAAACTTGACTCTACAATGCAGATAACATCACCTATTGCAGCACTTTATTACATGGATTGCAAAGGTGCATATATAGGGAAGTTATTATTTTAGCTGACACTGAAAATGCAATGCTTGGTTTTGCTCCCTGTTAACTAGCTTCTGTGCTGACACTCTTAGAGGCACTTAGTAAATTATGGCAACTTCCTATATGACTTACCTATTCCTCATTCAGATTCCTACTGTGAAAGGAGCTCTGACAGAGTATCAGGCTTAAATCTGTATACTTGTAATGACAGAAGTTTCATACTTCCATATTGCTATTCCTTCCTAACAGAAACACACTAACTTTATTTTACTGCAGCTGAGCTGCAGCTTGATTCCTCAAACAATAGTTTAACCCATTTGAAAGGGAAGTGTAGGCTATATAAAACGTGTAGAGAAGACAAGAGATGTCTGAGCTTGCAAGGCACATGTTTCATTAGCAAGATGCGTTTTCATGGTATGCATACAGAGGAGGATGGAGCCACAAAGTGCCAAGCTCTGTGTCCCACGGGGACCATGCTGAAACTGGGGATGAGAATCTTATTTTTCCAGTAAACTGATGTGGTGCCAGTTGTGCTGTTTTTCATCAACAGAATCTTCCCAGAGAAAGCAAATTTGACTAATTAAAAAATACCTACCCAAATCCTTTTTTTTTTTTTTTTTTTTTTTTTTTAACAGCTCTGAGTTGTGAGCAGGTCTAAGTTCAGTAAGTGGTGCTTTCCATAGTTAGCGGAGGAATTTTCTTCAGATGGGTGGCCATACCTCACAGATACTCTGAATTTAATTAGTGTGAGACTTAAGAGAGAGATTTGCAAACGCATAAAGAAGAAGCAAGCTTCTAGTATCTGTCATCAGATTAAGCTACGTATTTAACCTTTGTCCTCTTGCACATCTATGTTTCATTCGTGTTCATATGACTGATCCTCTGTGTTGTTGTGGTTGGGCCAGCCAATGAAGCACTGAGTAAATTAATTACATGTCTTTTACCTTACTATGTATGATGCTCTGTTTGGCATTTGGGTGATATTCAGGAAGATTTTTAATTAGGCTAAGCCACCTCCATCTTTAGAGCTGTGGCAGTCTGAATCTGTTACTCAAGAGAAGGTGCAAAACATGCCTGAGGTGACCGATGCTTAGAGTGGCTCCACCCTGATTAGTTTGTATTTTGAACTTGGTGGTTTATAATGTACTCAGCAGACACTGAGCACTTTCAGGGAATTATTCATGCAACAGACACGTTTTATCTCTGCCCGAAGGGTTGGTCAGTTTAAACTGTGCCAGCCACATTATGTAGCCAAGAGAATGCTAATGGGGCTAAAGTCGTGTGCCAAAACAAATACAATGAATCTATGTGAAAATACTGTTTAAAGAGTCATACTGACTTATCAGTACATGCAAAATGAACCTTGATTTAAAGACTCAGTTGCAGCTTGTTAGACCCTTCAAACTGAACAAGCTGACAACAGACTGCATTGGCCCCAGGACAGCAAATTCCTTCAGCAATCTGTGCAACTTACCCACTTTCTCCTTTTGGAACCAGGCCTAGGATGAATACCCTCATTTCTTGTTGTTGTGAGCTAGTTTGGCCAGCAAGTCTAGCACTGGTGATTGCAAGAGAGTTTTCTTAACACAGCATAAGCAGGCAAATAGAGTACTTGATCTGGAGATCTGTACTGAGATTCTAATTTCCCCCATATCATTTTGCAAACAGAAGAGAAGTTTAGTATAAAACCAGGTTAGGTTTGTATTTCTGTGCACATACAATTGATGTGGGTTTAGTATTCTATTAAGAAGGGTCAAGAGTGTTTTGTCTAGCATTAAAGAAAGAAACCAAAGGTAAAAAAACAACAAACCCAACTGCATTATCATTCAGGTTGTGTAGGCAAGCAAGATATCTGATTACCTTGCTCCTCTATTTCTGGATGAAAATGTGAATATAATGGAAATAAAATGACTTGCTAATGACTTTGGTAATGCAGTGTCTCTTAGACCAGTATTTAGACATAGTTGAAGAACAACTGAAATTGTGGCTTTTGGCACTTACTGCTCCATTTTACCCACTAGCTTCCATTTCTGTAGCTACAAATTGCCAGGGCAATAACTGCAGCCTTTAGTTTAGATCACAGCGAGCACTTGGGCTGAGATACAGGAGTCTATGGCAAAACTCCCTTTGGCTTCAGCAGGCCTCTCATTTCTTCTTCAGTATACAGTTCCTGGAATTGCTGAATAGCCCATAAATGTTTTTAAGCTTTTAAATGCAAAACGAGATATTTAAGACTAGACTGAGGACCGACTCTTAAAAAATGTGTGTGCACACTGAGCATGTGAATGACTGAGTAGGTAGCAGTGAAAATATATAGCTGTAAGGGAAAAATTACTAATGTTGTGTTCTTATGCTGGTTTTCTACCTGCACGTGAGATACTTGATTTGTAAGAACAGGTCTGACATCCGTTAGTTTTCTTTTAAACCTTTCAGATGAACACGTGTATTTCTTACGTTCATTGAACTTACCAATCTCCTTTCAACTCAGTAATGTAATTGCCAAAGCTTTTTTGTGTCTCCAAAGAGTCTGTTTTGAGTGACTTGAGCAAGTGAGATGTAGATTGGGTTTGACTGAGGTCTTGTTAAAGGTCTAGAGAGAAACAGCGGCTGTGGAAGGTAGTATTGCTCTCTGCCACAGTTGAAACTAGGGAAAGCCTTATGCACGAAAGTTTTCATTTAAACATAGGTTTATGTTACAGATTCCTAACACCTTTGGGGATTTCTGTTGAGAGACTGCTAATAGAAAGACCCTTTACAAAAGATCAGATGTTTAGATTCACCCCTGCACTAGCACAAAACTTTCTGTGAGCATGCTGACACTTTCATAGAGTGCAATTGCTATTTATAAGAAGTTCATTAGCTGTCACTGGATTTGTTTCAGTGGATGGTTGTCTTTCTCCCATGTTGCTGTCTGCTGCTGGCCTGCCTATTCCTTCAGTTGTGGAAAAATATTTTCATATGCAGAGTGGGGTACATACACACACCATTATTTTTGCCAGTGTGCTACTCACACTGTTGATGTTTTCTAGTAAATAAGGCAGCAGGCTGTTGGCAGAGGCCAAAGGCTGAGCAGGCTGAATGTCAGGGGGAGAAGGGGCACACTTTTGGTCGTGTTCTTTTACCCTGAACTCTTGTGGAAAGGATGGGATAAGAAGCCATTTACACTAGTGGGTACCATGTATGTAGGCAACAGGAACAGCAGTTGTTGCATAGTATGAAAATGACCTCTGGTATATCTGGACAATATTCCATGCAGAAATATGTGCTAGCCTACTATTATTCTCTAGTATTAGGCTATTCTTATATAATTATCATCTGTAGCTATAATCCTAATATTATCCTAATCCCTATAAACTCCCAATATTAGACTATTCTTATGCTGTAGCATTAGAGACAAAAGGAGAAAGGGTCTTATGTTTTTGTTGCTATTGCAAATGTTTAGCAGTGTTACAGATACATACTAAAACACTGCCCTCTTACAGTTGTGTGTCTCATTCTGACAGACGCAGAGCAGGGCAGCATCTACTCAGTTTGGAAAAAAAAGCAGAGTTAAGGCAGACCACATCTTCTGCAGAGGCCAGTGAGTGATTTAGCCGTATCACAAGCTTCTTCATTGTTCTCTTTCCTTCTCCAAAAGTTCTCTGTGGTTTCAGCACTGGGGTCTCTCATTTGGCTATAGTGTATTGTCTGTAAAGCCTCCTATTAGTATGGATTTTTAGCACTACAGTGAGCACCCTGGAGGGTGAAATTAAATGTAGATGATGACAGAGTGCTGAAACTCAGCAGAATTACTGTTTCAATTACCCAACTACAAACATGGATCAGAGACACATTCCTAAACCCTCAGTTCCATGTGGGTCTCAAATGACTTCAAACTCACATACAATTTCCTTGTTCAGTTGAAACCTGTCTTATTTCTGCTTATGGTCCATTTATTTTCCTGGGACAGCCATTAAAGACGTTTAGTCTGGGAGGCACTAAGAATTGCTTTAGAAACATGAGCAAATATCACTGTTGGGAAATGATCTTCTGCCATCTCACACTCTGCATCTCCAAATGACGTCTGGTGCAAGTCCAGAGGCTGAAATTAGAAGGTACACTGCAGCTGCTTAAATAACCCAGATTCATTTTGGATGTTTTCTCCAGGAGTATAAAACTATCTGTCACTGTGTGCATGATGAGCCAGCCTCTTCTGAGACCTCCAGGCACTGCCGGATCATAATAGTGTAATAATAGATATGCAGTATAATAAAAATTGTTATTATAAATGTTGACCTAACAGTATGAGTGAATATATTAACTACAGAAAGTACACCCAGATCTGAGATAACTTGTTCTGTTTTGTATGGTATTTAAGATATCACGTGGCTAGGCTGAAATGGCTGGGTATTACAGAGTTTGGTGCATGCCAAAAAATAAACAAGCAATAAAACCAAGTATAGGCTCAAATACTGTTGTGGTAAGGCTAGTATAAATACTGAGATAGGAAGATAAGCATGTCAAAACATCAAGATTTAGTGACAAAAGAGCAGTTCTTTATAGCAAAGACTTCAAAGCAATACTCCAGTGTACCTCTCCCAGTGAAAAGCATGAGCCTGCCAATTATATATTAAATATCCCACCAGGCTGTGCAATTCTTATAGTCTGACCAAGCTAAAAGTCAGAGATTGTGTCAGATGTTGCCTGTGTCCTTTCAACAAGTGTCACGTTATAAGTGCCTACATAGCTCAAGCTATTAGACCTTTAGGTAAAGGATATCCTGGGTTCATGCTGTTATTTCTTGTTGCCAAGAACGTTAGGGAATATGCGGTAGAGTTGAAAGGAGTTTCAACTCTTTCTGGTATGCTGCTCATTACAGAAATTGGGATTAACAGAGAAAGCATGTATCAAGCTAGTTAGAAATTACAGAAAGGGTTATGAAGGGTGGGCCAGAACTTCAGTAGGCAGAAATTGGCACATCTCAGTTCAGCTCGGTGGACTATTTTAAATTTGCTGAGATTCCAGCTCATTATATAGAAACCTGCATCCATTTCTAGATCATAGCAAGAAAAAGTTACAATTTAAGATCACAGAAGTAAAACATTAGGAGATAATACTATCCTTCCTTCCTTCCTTCCTTCCTTCCTTCCTTCCTTCCTTCCTTCCTTCCTTCCTTCCTTCCTTCCTTCCTTCCTTCCTTCCTTCCTTCCTTCCTTCCTTCCTTCCTTCCTTCCTTCCTTCCTTCCTTCCTCTCTAGTATCAAAGTCAAAATTACTTTTAAAGATGACATGGAGTTTTGGGGCACTAGAGATTTATATGTTGTTGCAGAATAAATCCAAAATAGCACAGCTATATTTCTTTTTATTACAATTTTACTTTTAACTACACTTTTACAAGAGACATCATAAAAAGTTAGTGTTTGAGGATTAAAAAAAACCCCAAACCAAGAAAACTCTATCCAGCTACCAGCTCTTAGGCAGACACTCATAACCCTGTTCTTGCCCTGTTTCAGACACAGTGCAGATTTTTCCTTGCTTGCTTTTCTCTCCAGACATCTCAGCTCAAACTAAAATTTAAATTCCACACAGGATGCTACAAAAGGTAAAAATTTGGCCCTTCTCCTTTCTGTGAAAAAGGGAGCTGTGCTGGGGGTTCAATGGTGCTCAACAGCAAGGGCATACGGGTTGCAGAGCTTTTTTGTGATAAATCCACCCCTTGGCCTTTTGACCTGGCTGAGCGAGAAATGATCCAGCTTTTGCCAGAAGGGCTTCATGGCACAAGTGCTGTCCTAGGATTATTTCTGTTGGAGTAGCTGAGGGAGGCTGCAGGGAGGAGATGTGAGCAGCCACAGCCAGACATTTCCATTGCCTGTTACCATTACTGTGTCTTCCGAACGCAGTGCTGGGGGACTCCAGTTTTACGGTTTGTTTTATCGGTACAAACAGCAACTGTGCCCAAGGCAGGTGCACCATGCACGCTGATGAGGGGATCAGAAAAAAAGTTAAGCCCGTAAAAAAAAAAAAAAAAGAAAAAGAGAGAGAGTTTTCTTGAGCTGTAAGCTCTTTTGTGAGTTTATGCACCACTCTGGCTTTTGAGAAGTAAAGCTGACAGGCTGATATGGTCCTGATGTTTTGATGTATTTTCTGGTAGAGTTCAATAACAAAAAGGCCCGGACACACACGGGTGGATTCATTTTTCCCTTGAACTGGAATAAATCAGGAGCAGCAGCATTACATCAAAGCCATGCTGGTGCAAGCAGCATTGAAACGAGGTTCATTTAGCAGTGCAGTGCTATGAAAGATGTTATTTTGCATAGCTCTCCTCACATAAATGAATCTATTCTCCATTTTTTTATTTTTTTAATGCCATAGGAGAAGCTATTTGTGGTACCTAGCTAGAGACTGTATTTTCAGCTGTCCACTGTTTATGATTTTAGTCCTTCGGGCTGACATTCTCCATGCCATCTCTGTCTCAGGCTTAATATTTTTTGTGAGGAAAGCTGCAGGTGAAGGTGACTCAGCCATTTCTCAGAGTGCAATTTGGAGGAAACATATTGTTTTGCCCCTGTTAGAAAATGAAACAACCTCCCCCTTCTCTCCAGCTCTTGATTTAAAAACCTCAAAATCCCTGGTGATACAAATAAACCTAAACAGCCTTGATGGGCCCCACCTGGGGCCCCTCCGCCCCTGCCTATGAGCAAGGGGCTCCATTTCAGCACAGGTGGGGGTATTATTTGCTGCCTGCTGCTACTGCTTCTGGGTTTGTGCCCATAGCCTTGTCTGCTGTGCTGGGGCCTGGCTGCCTCCTTGTTGTGTTTGTGGCTGCTGAGGGAGCCCCTGGCCAGCTGGGTGCCCCAGCTCGTGGGCACTGTGGGCCACAACGGTGGACGCCGTGTTTTCTTAGCGCTTCTGAAATGCTGCTGAAGAAACTTCCTTAAAAGAGCAAAGCAGGCACAAGGTGAGATTAAGCCCTCAAGAACTATGAGATGCAGCTCTTAGCCTCTGTCACTATACATTTTTTGGCTAGTAATCCTTTCCCACAGAGCTCTTCACGTCGCTCTTTTTTCAGTATTTCCCTTCAACCAGCCCATACTCCACAGGCTGTGGGCCTGTGTTCGGAGTACCCCGCCCAAGCCCTACTCCCAGTGCGCAACAGCTTCTTTGTCTTCCTGGGGACCTGGCAAGGGTTTTCAGGGTTGTGTCTAAACAACTATGAGAATTAATTGGTTAGTGTTCGTGGAGGTCTGCAGAGACGAGGTAGTGCTTCCACCCTAACGCTGGAGAACAGAGGCCTGACAGCAGAGGACATGCTAATTTTTAAAATATAAAGTGTTGTATTATGCCTTCTTAAGTACCTGCTAAGGTGGGATATCAAGCCTGAAACTCTACACTGAGTTTTTGGTTAGTGTAATTTATAGGAATGTATCAAGGTGATCATTATATAAATTCTGGTGATCATGAGTTCTGCAAATCCGGTGCTGTGCATCTTAAAACAGGTACCCCGGTACCTGTTTGAGCAACTGTGCCTGGTGTCACACAGAAATTATTTGGCATATGAAGGTAGGCGTAAATATTGTTTAGTCCTCTGGACAGGTGAATTTAGTTTCCACAGGCCTGTGGTTTCCTGATGAGATACCTGTTGAGACTTGGGATAGCAAGTACCCTCCAATGTTTGGTGCCTGTTTCTTTTTGAGAGTCTCTTGTCCAAAGTTGTTGTCCTCTCTTTTTTTTTTTTTTTCTTTTTTTAATCTAATTATTTAAAGCCTTCTTAAGTTGGGGGACAGTTAATCTCTGGTTGTTCTGTAAGCATACTGATTATAAGCCTGTCCTTATTGTGTAAAAAACCCAACTTTTAGGTGAACAAAGAAATGTGCTGTTTGAGTTTTCACATTAATCTTTCAAATCTAATCTTTCTGAAAGGCATCCAAAAGCATAACTCTTGTTTTAGTGTACTGTAATTTCAAATTTGCACTTTATGGTGAAGTTCTCAGAATGATTTATATTCTGTGCTCTTGATTGCAGTGGGATCCCTGTGCATATATATATGTAAAGGAAAGTATATATCATCCTTTGTTTATAAAACAGGAATGTAGCTTTTGGGTCCAAGTATTCACTGGCTGGAGCTGTAAAAAATAAGTTTCAATTTTTCCTCTTCTTCTGGCTCTGGGACACTTTCTTAGATGAGAAGGGATTTCTGTGAACAGAGAATGCATTTAATCTACTACCCTCAAGTGACAGGTGGTAAAACTGGTACCACATATAGGCATCCTTATTGAACTGTTTGAGCAAAATTTGTGTACTTATTGGTGGTTTTAACTACTTTTTTTTCTTTTGTTCAGTGGGGATACTTTTTATCTTTTTATGGTTCTAAGATAAATCATTATATTGACTGGATGAAACAGCAACAGGGCCTTAATTAAAGAGCGGATTTTGTAGAGTGAAATTTGTACAGAAAATGTATTCCTTTTGAATACTGAAACTATTTAATATCTGAGCTGTAACAAACTGTGATTTTTCAGTTGAATGCTGTGTCCTATTACAGTTAGATAAAAACGGCAGTAACCTCTGTTTCTTCACAGTATGTTTTTGTAATAGATAAAATTTATGTATTACTGGAAAATATTACAAGTAGGAAATTTATTGAGTTGTCAGTGCAATAAGCATACTAAGCATAAACTCTGAGGCTTTTGGCAATTACATAGGAAATTAATGTAGCAGAACTCAGTGCAAGACCTTATTGAGGATTAAGTTGATAGTTATTTTAATACAGCTGATTGCAGTCCCTCTCATTTTCTTACGGATTTCTTCCACACACTTGCTAGCACAAGGCCCAGGTGCTCAGGCTTGGATGACTGGCGTGCCACGTGGAGCACAGGGGATGCCAGCTGTTGAGCTCTCATGACCTCATCTTTGGGCTTCCCCTTCACTGGTGAAGACAACTGCTTTTTGCACAGGTCTCTTATACCTTTTTAGAGTCTGTAGTTGCATCCTATGAAGAAGTTAATAATAGAATTTCAAGATGAGACCTTGTGGAGAAAGCTGTATTGGAGCCATGCTTCCTCCTCTTTTGCTCTATGGCTATGGTCCCTGTGAGCTGCAGGGGTGACCATCTATAACAGAGATAGAAAAAAAAGTGTATTATCTACACTGCATAGCTAATGTGGGGCAGATGCCTGCTTCATTCAAGATATGCATATATATATATATATACGCATATTTATGGTCTGGTACCTCCAGCAACACGCAGTTGGTGTATTATGGTGTTTCAGATACCCTGATTACACTTTGTTATGCCCAATACAAAACTTGTCCCTTATCCAATGTCCTGACAATCTTAACAAGGTTATTGGGGACAGAATAACAGATAACTAACCATGGAAAACTGCAGAATGCGAGGGGCATGAACTAGTTCTCAGATCTCCAACCAAAACCACACTTCTAGTGATTTCTGACAGTACATATGTATTCCACAGTTCTCCTAGAGCAAATTAAGTGAACAATCAAGTAGGGCACCTGTACCAACAAATTTGCAAGCCAACCTTTGTTTCAGGCTGGTCTCTTGAAAAGCTAATGTTTGCATTATTAATGTTAATCCATGTGTGGATGCACTGTAGAACAGAAAACATTAATATTATTGATTTGAAATAATAAAGTATCTTTTTGCATACCTGCTCTTTCAGGAGACATTCTTGAGGGACTGGATGACAGGGCCCTTATTAAACTGGCAGCACACATTTTGAGATGAGAAATTACATATTTGATTCTAGAATTTGTATAAACAAAAATCTCCGAGAGGTCCTCAGAGATGGAAGGGGAGGTTACTGGTATTATTACAGATAAGCCATTCATATTAAATGAAATAAAAAAGAATGGAAGTTATCATTGCAATTCTGTCTGACATGAGTTTCCTTTAGATAAAATGATGGGGTGTGACACTGTGTAACCTGACATAATGAAGTGTGATGTTATAAATGAGAGGTACCATAGGTAGTTGTAATGTATGATTTGACATAGTGCTACCTGTGCTATGCATGAACTGGCAGACAGTGTAGTGTGGTTCACTGAGTACCCAAATTGCTTTCATAATGGCAAGCTTATGATGTCATGGTTCTCAGAAGTAAGCTAGCAGTTGTTTGGTGGCTCAGTCTCAGGCAAAGTAACTGTAGGCACACCAGGATACTTTTCTTCAGAGTTTCACACTAAAGCACAGGCGCTCAACTAAGGAGTCATAAAATTCAAATTGGTGTGTGAAAAAGATTCCTGCTACTAATATAAAGATAGAAATAAAGCAGTGTGGCTTTTGTTTTCTGCCATGAGCTTTGAAAGAGCCAGGCTGGTCTGGACACTCCAACACAGCTCAGCTAGCTGGGGGTATTATGGAGTGCAAAGATTGATTTTGAATCTGTGAGCCAAAGTCCCCATGCTCTGATGGTTCCAGCAGCCTCCAGTTCAATAAGAGCATGTTATTGAAAGTTCATGAATTTTCTGGCAAGTACTGCCTTTTGACCAGGAAAAGGATGGGAGCAGTCAGGGGTGCACTTATACGTGCTTTTAGTGCCAGCATTAGCATTGCTGAGAATGGAAACAATTCTTCATTATTTTCAAAAATGAGCACAAGAGAGAAATATCTCTATAGGTAAAAATAAGAAAAGAAAGAAGGAGAGAAAAAATATCTACGTTCAATAGATACTTCTTTCTTGATTATGGCAAAAGGAGAGCTCAGCTGGATCAGAGAGAACTAATGTCCAGTACTTTCTTGAGCATATGAATATTTTTTTCTGTCTTCAGATAGCAATTATTTTGATTTAAAGATCATGTAGACATACCAACCAAGCAGCAAATCAATTAACACTTTCTCCAAAGGCAAAGAATGTTGTTGATGTTACATGGACAAAATTATTTCAACTAATGAGCAGGAAACAGTGTGGTTGTTAGAAGGGGAGAGGGAACATGGAAAGAAATGTGTTGCAAGATGAAGTAGACAGGGCTGCATCATGTCTAAGGTGCCTGAAGGAGTTCTGTAGTATTCAGCATTGACAGGACTCCAAAGTGGGTCCAGTTCTGGGACTAATAATTGCTTGGCTAGCTTAACTTAATATAAGCCTTTCAATAGGCAGACAGTGCTTCATCATCTGGAATGACAATGGATTGGGATCATCTAAGTAGCAGAAGAATCTGAGACAATTAAATTATACTAGTATTCTCTGTGTATTTACATAGAGATACAATCTGGGTTTATTAGCTCTAATTCAGAGATGGCCCTGGTAATTTTGCTACACCTCTGTCCTGTACTTCTTGGTTCCCTAGGTTTTTGGGCACAGTGCTGGAGAAAGAAAAATACTGTTTGCCATCTGTTACAGCATAAGGTCAAATGGATTCTGAAGAAATATGGGCTGAGGCGCAAAGACACTTGTTCTGACAGAGGCATTTTGGATTGTAAATGTTGCTGGATTTTAGCTGATTGTGAGCAAATGTTTCCATGGATCTCCTGGAGTTCTAGCAGGTATTGAGTGGTATC
The DNA here is from genome assembly GCF_020740795.1 of Apus apus. NCBI lineage: Eukaryota > Metazoa > Chordata > Aves > Apodiformes > Apodidae > Apus > Apus apus. Next base: position 47,955,531 of record NC_067283.1, read on the forward strand.
CACAAGGCTAATTAGCACAGGCTTTGTGGTATGAGAGGGCCTTGTGGTCTTAGGCCTACCTTTGTCCTGTGTATTGTGCAAGGGCATTGCGTTGCACTGTTCAGAAGTGATTGTGCTCAGGTTAAAGCAACAGAACACTCTGTAAAGTAAGAAATACCTTTTCTGGAAGGAGTTTGGAGGACTTCACATACATGTGATGTCTGCACTGTCATGTGAAAAATGGTTGGCATCTAGACTTTCAAGTAAAGTGCTGTAAAGTGTTTCCTCAGTCTTCCTTTAACAGCAGGTACACATTTGTGCAGCAGGTGTGTGGAGTCTTCTGCAGTCTTCATCCCCTCTGGGGAATGAAATGAGAGATCCCCAGGTTCACATACTGGGGTTTCTTTCCTAGATGCTAGGAATGAGAATGACAGGAACCTTTTTATGTTTGTATCTGATCAGAACAGAGTAGGGCATTTCCAATAACCCCACACCAGGAGCTGAGTCCCACTTTGTAGATGTAGTCCTAGAGGGTTTTATGAGCTGTCCACAGTCTTTGCACACTTAATCTTTCTTTAGCTCATCTAGACCACAAGGACCTCTGATTAATTTGCTGTATCCATGCAGGCTTTCTCTGTTGGGTTATATAAGACCTAATTATTATTGTTACACAAAGTACATAAGTGATTTGTTGCTGCCTCTGTACAAAGCATTCAAGAAAAAGATCCACAAATATATCCCTCTGCCTTTTCAGAAATGTCTGGATATTCTATAAATGTAGCTTGATTCACATGCACATTTTTCTGATTCTCTGGAGAATAAATGCATTGTTTTAAAAGTCGTAATTATGAAGCTGTGTTACGAAATAAACCTATAATTATTTCAATATAAATATTTTCAAAGCAAATTAAATGAAAATGTTCTTTTTCTCCCTGCCTTGTCCAGTGCCGAGTGACTGGATTTCTGTCCATCCTGCAATGATACGCATTCATCACACATACCACAGCAGGGGCTTCTCTGCAGGCAGAGACATGGCAAACCAGAAGCAGCCTGTGACCAAATTTTTGATGGGTGCAAACTGTCACAGTTCTGTGGGTTTAGTGGCCAATTTAAATGCTCTTAATTTTTTTGGCGCTGGGTTCATGGACATAATTTGGTCTGATGAGACAGATAATTTTCAACACCCTTCTCCCTCTCACCTCTCATTTTTAGCTCTAGGGAGTCTAGGAATGATGTATATTTAATGTCTGAAGCAGATGGCTGAAGCTGTTTTCTGACTCAGTTATTGTGTAAGCTACACTTGGCATAGCACCTTCCATTGTTTCCACTTTGATCCAGTCTCTTTCTTCTGATTCTGTTAACCTTTGGCAAAACCAGAAATGAGTAGGCTCTAATGCATTTGCCCAACTGGCTGCTATATTGTAGAACCACTGCTGTGCAGGCGAGGCCGTGCATACAGGCATGGCTCCTGCAGAGCTGAGCTTTTTGCCAACGATAGATCAAGGATCTGGACAGATTGGCCACAGTACAGAGGAAAAATCATGGTAGAGTCAGAAGAAAAGCTCGTTTCAAAACAGCCCATTTGTGTGCAAGAGTGGACTCCATTAGCTCCTATGGAGGAGGAAAAGCAGATCAGAGAATTGTTTGGGTTGAGAGGGACCTAGAAGATCATCTCGTGCCAACCCCCTGCATGGGCAGGAACACCTCCCACTACACCAGGTTGATCAAAGCCCCATCTAGCCTGGCCTTGAACGCTTCCAGTGATGAGGTTTCTGCAATATTTTTTATTATATTTTTTTCCCCCTCCTTTGTCTGCTTCCAGTAAAGTGCTATAATGAAAAAAACAAACCCTGAAAACCAATCTACAAATATACAGAAACCCACTAAAAGTCAAACAACAGCCAACCCAAAGTGCTTTCTCTACGCTTAGGGTTATGTGTTGAACATTTGTGCAGGCTAAGGAGAACTCTGGATCTTCTCTTTGTGTGCTTACTCTTTTGAGACTTCCCAGCTGCTGCTCTTGAGTTTGAGATAAAGCCACATCTGTGTGGTGGTGGCTTTTTTTAGACTTGACCTTAAAGTCACTGTCTGAGTTTTGAACTTTGCAAAGCTCCCTAGCTATTGATACTCCTAGCCCAAGAAAGCTGCCTGGGGACACAAAAAGTGTATCTTCTGAGTCACCTCCAGGACGTGCTGGAGTTTGGATAGAGCTGGGTATCTGTGGTGCTGCTCAGACCAGCTGTGCTGGGACCCTGCCTCAGTTTCCACAGAAACTGCTCTTTTTTTCAAAGCTGAGACAAAGAACCTTGGGTTGTGTGGGCATCCTTACCCTCAGGTAAGGCCCACCAAAATTAGCCTGACAATGGGTAAATGGAATTGTGGGGAGACATACAAACATCACTTGTGAAATCAGGTCAAAAACAGCAAATGGTTTTGGTGAGGAGAAAAGATGCAGATATTCATATGTTGAAATTATCTGTTTTGTAAAGCTTGGTTTTTGTTTGAAAATAGTTTTTAAGTCTTTAAGAAACTTGACCTAGGCAAGATGTAGAGAAAAGCAATAGGCAGAAGTCATAACTCCCAAACAAACCAAAGCTTTCACATCTATTGTAACTTTTCACTATGAAAATTGATGTTTTCTGTTTCATTCAATATTTTTTCCCTGCTTATTGTACACTTTTATAAATTATACATATAAAAACTGAAACTATTTTTTTCTGCACACTTTCTATTTGCCCAAACCAGTTTTTAGTCAGCTATGCTCTATGATGCCTACTGCGCTGCTTCTTCTGGGGAGGATGTAGTGGCCTGCTACTGGCTCAGGCAGTGCTGCTTTCTGTCACTGTTACTTAGCATTTGACAGAGTTCTTGTGTCTTGCTATGACTCCATCATTGGAGGACTTGCACTCCTTCACTGCAAGAAAACGCAGAGGTTTTGCATGAATTCTCTCAAGCTCTTTTCTAGGTGTTTCTCATGAAAGGGTAAACATGAAAGAAGACTTAGCAGATAGTCTTGAGAAATCTTGTAGGGCAAAAAATGCTAGTTTTATTCTTCTGACTATAGAGAGGAGGAGAAAATAGATTTTAAGCCTCTGAAGTGTGAAGAAAATACTTGGATGAGATCTTTTTGCAGAAGTGGGGAGGTTCTTGAAAGAAAAAAAATGGCAAAAAGAATGCTTTCATTTCAGTTTTTGCTATTTCTGTGTGCCTTAACAGAAGATTACCTGATATTTTTTTTTAGGGAGAGTGAGCACCTGCAGTGACTGGGTTGGGGTAAATTTCTACTTGTTTGCCATGATGGCAAACCAGGACTAGTTATTTAGAACCAGAATCATCTGAACTTGGAAGCTGCCTGAAAAGGCTGGCCTTTGAGTTAGATATCAGGTACAGAACCAGTGCAGCACTTACCTCAGACAATCACCACATGGACAGCATGTTGAGCTTTTTTTTACTCCTACAAGTATAAAACATTAGGAGAAGGGATGAGTTGACACAAAGTCATTATCCCATTCTTTGAAGGAGGCAGTGTCTGCTTTTTACTCTCCAAAAGGAAGCCATGAAAGAGAAGAATGAGCAGAGTACTGAAGTGATAATTTTTACAACGTGACTTTTCTGTGTTCTTTAGATACCAAAATGTCAACATCAGGAATTTGAGAAGCTCTAAAACAAAAGGGCTGAGGAAAGTTAAACTTTTGTCTTACACTGTCCTTGACTTTGATATATTGCAGTAGGAGAGAAAAGTAGTATTACATTTTGTAGTCATTAAAGTAATTTTGTATATTTTTTTCAGAAAGATTTAAAAATATCAATGTAATTAAACCAGTTATAATATTAAAAAGTTTGAGTTGATGTTATCTACTGTAACTTGTATATTCTGACAGAGAAGCAAAAGATGCAGAAAAGTTGTTTTTTTTTTTTTTGTCCTACTATTATCTGTAAAACTTCGTCTCAGATATCGAGATAGTGACAGATACTAAGAGTGACAGAGCACTGGAACAGGCTGCCCAGAAAGGTTGTGGAGTCTCCTTCACTGGAGACATTCAAAACCCACCTGGACAAGTTCCTGTGTGATGTGCTCTAGGGGATCCTGCTCTGGCAGGGGGGTTGGACTCGATCTTTTGAGGTCCCTGCCAGCCCCTACGATTCTGTGATTCTGTGATACTACTAACGTGCACTTTTATGGTGTTCCTGGCCCTACTCTGTAAAGTACTGTACGGTCTTAAAACTAAAAGATGTTCCCTGCTCTGGACATCTTTTTGTATTTACATTACTTGCCCACTGCACTGTTTTCTCCTTTTTTGAATTACTCCACAAAATGGAGAGAAGGATTGAACTGCCATGGAAGTGAATAGTCAGATTCGGATCTGAGCGTGTACCACCAGCGGTCTGACAAGAAGTTAGCTGGGGAGGAGGAATGGCAGCCAGAGTTTGGCTTCTGTTTTAATGAATAGAGAAGCCTGGTGTTTTCTTCACATGTGAGTGTAAAGGGCACGGATAGAAAGAGTTCAGAAATATTCAACTTCTTATGTTAAAAATCTTATAGCAAGAGTTTGTTTCAGTCAAGCTAGCTGTAAAGTCAGAGTGCTTTAGGAAAAAAATAAGCCCCAAATGGTGTGAAAACATGCTGAAATACCTTGTGCTAATGGAAGAGAATTTTTTGGTTTTTTTTTCCTCTCCCAGTGGAAATGAGTACGTGTAAAAAAAAATTAATCCTTGCTTAATGGTGTAAGAAGAGATGCACAGTCCTTCCTATTATGTATTCATGAACACTAACACTGAAAAAAGGGAAAAATGCTTGCTGCTTGCTAGTGTATTGTATTTTGTACCTGATCAAAGGGCATAACCCCATGAGAACTTGAGTAATGGCAGTCGTGATCGTTGCCTACTTGCTGTTGTCCCTGAAGCAGAGCTGCTGTAACATGGGCTCTCCTGATCCACTTCAGTGCAAAGTCCTCTGGATTGGTTTAAAGCGTTGCCCAATGACATATGAAGAGCAATCATTGGATTAATTATACAGCACAGCTGTAATGGAAGTAGCCAACAGGTACATCAGCCATTTCCAAAGTCCCCACATGCCTATGTCCTGTTAGTATCATTGACATCAAACTAAACCTGAAATATATATGTAGTCTTTCTACCTGAGGCTTTCTGAACAGCTTCTAAATGAGGATTTTTTTTTTCTTTTCTAGTATTTTAAGCAAGATATAAAGAGATTAAGTGATTCATACAAGGTTATTTAAGTCTATAAGCTAGGAAGAGAATATAGAATATAGAATTTTCTATTTCTATTCTATAGAATAGAATAAATCAATGTTTTTGATGAAACACACATCCACCAAAACTGATTTTAGCATAAAACATAAACCAAGAAAGGCATTATTATTTTTGTCTCAAAGTGATGTATTCAGATTTAGTGAGGGGGAAATATCAAAATCTGTCTTTTCCAGCTCTTTGACTGACAGGCTTCTGCTGTGCTTTTAAGAAGTTTTATAACACTGATGTCTGATAAAATAGCATGGGTATGTGTGTGTATGCATACATATATATATATATATTTATATTTGTATATATGTGTGGCCTTCTCTACATGTAGATTTTCTGCACATGGAGGTACTTCAGAAATCAAACAATTGAAATGCTAAAATAAGGATGCTTAAATAGTGCTGAGGAGTCCATACCAATGCCCAGGGAAAATAATGTAATTGAATGTCAAATTGTTACAATAGGTTATAGTTCATCAAACATAGGAGTTTGTTATTTAATTGATTATGTTCAAGATAATCGGACCTTCTGCATTGCATTGGTGGCTATTTCTTTATGACTTTGGTTTACTTCAAGTTTTCAGGCAAATGCACATCAGTGACACTGGAGGAAACACAAACATGATGGAGGCAGTTTTTATCCTGAGTTTCTTAGTACCCCAGTAACATTTTTCTTAAAGTCCCAGATCCTGGAAGTGTCATTGTGACAACCTCAGCTTTAAGAACAGTAATAAGAGATATTCTGCCCTCAAAGCTATAGAAAAAAACTTCAATAGTGCAAATGCCAATGATTTAAAGAATCAGGAGGTAGTTGAAAGGAGTCCTATTTTTCGTGTAGTATAAGAATATGATTCTTAAAGCTAATCCGGGAATCAGCACTGGAAATACTTTGCTGGGATATGCTACTGATTCAGCATAAGCAGTAGATATTTGGCAAGTGGTTGTGGCAAGTTGAGCAGCATCTCTCATGTGAGAGAAGAGCAACATTAGAAGTGCTGGGAGAAACTATACTGCAAACATCACCAGGTGAAAACATGCTACCCAAAACCTGTAAAGGAAAAGTCTTAACTACATTATCATAATAGTTCACCGTGCTAAAGCAAGTAGCTGCTGTACGTATGCATAAATTTCAAGCAAAAAGGCTTGGACTGATTGCACAATTTTCTTTTGCAGAACGAGAGGGTCTTGTACTCTCAAGACTAATTTTCAGCTGGCTTTTAATGGGTGATGTGCATTTGCACACAAAATCCCCAAGCCTCAGGGTCAGGGATTAAGATGAATGATCAGAGTATAGTCTCAATATCATAGATTTAGTTCAAGTAAACTCTTGAAATAGAAGTGACAGAAAGCAGAGAGCACAGTCTCCCTAGAGATGAGGACCTAGCGAGGTATGAGAAAGGTGACTGTCACATTTTTGCAGTCTGTTTCTTTCTACCATCTTACTGCCTGAAATGATGCACATTTTTTTCTGCAGCATCTTTCTGGAGCAGTGAGCCCATCTTGCCTGGGTGCCTGCTGGCTGGTGATTGCTGCACCTGTGTTTCCTTAAATTAGTCACAGGTTGGCTGGCAGTGGTCTAATGGCACCCAGTTGGCACAAAATATTTTAGGGACTCATTCTCTGTCCCAGAAATAAACTGGGATTATTGAACTATTATTTTTCCCCCTGAGGTGATGGCTTTCTTCATTGGCAGCAGGAGAAAAGATGAAACAAGCTAAACTAGATTAAGGGATTTCTTCTTATTCCCAGCTCATATTTTCATTTGTTCCTGTTGTTTCCCCCCCTGCAGTGCTGTGGAACTGCAGCTATGCTTTACCTCACAGTTAACCTTTGAAAGAGAAATACAGGAATGTGGGTTCTTTTTCCATCTCTGAGGGGAGACTGAAAATGCAAGGTTGTAGAAAGTAGAGGGAAATTAGGATGTTAAGGGCTATTGTTAATGGAGGAGTTTGCCTTGTAGGTAACAGGCTCAGAGAATGCACAGCTATGGGTGAGACATGTTTAGACTGACTTGGCAGTGTGCCAGAATGGCACCCAAATTACAACTCAGACCCCTGTATAAAACCAGTGTGCTGGATGAATATCTGCTTTAGAGGAAGACAATAGGAAAACACATATAGGAAGGTATCTCTTTCTTTTAAAATGTGACAAATGTGGGGTAGGTGCTCAACATTGGCTGGACGTACAATTTGGGTGTTTTGTGAAAGATTATGAAAGATGTTAATTCAGTTTTCTTCCCTGTCTGAGAAAGCTGAAAGCTACCTATCTTGCTGTGAAGGGCACTAGTCAGTTCTTTCCTGTCAACCCTTTGGGTTTTTTAGTTGTTGTTTTTGTTGGTTTTTTTAGGGATGTTTCAATAAAAAAAGATCTATGAGACCAAACAGAACAAAGGGAGGAGCTAGCCTGTGTCCCAATAGGATATCTGCCTGGAAATTCTGGTGTTCTGCTCCCTCAAAAGGTTTTAATATTTTATTTCATGATTAGTTTGTTAAAAATGCAAGCTTGACATTTCATGGTGTAGTACAGGTACTCAAGAGAGAGCTGAGCAGAATCCTTTGTTTGTCCAGAGCTGCAATTTTCATGGAGCATGTCTGTTCTCCACCTAAGTCTTGCTTTATAACCATAAATCCTATTGTGGATCTGGCCCCAGATATTTTTTTATAGAATGAGATACATTTGATAAAAAAACTTGCATGTAGGTAGTTTTACATATAAATATTAAAACCCTGGATTTTCAGTTTTTTTTGAATGGGGGAATACTTATTCCCCATTCCTGGAGGCTGTAAAAAAGCAGTTTGGGATGCTGAGGTCTACATAGAATTTTCCGCACATAGCTGAACCCAGCTCACTTGGAGGCAATATCCATCTCTTGGGGGGGAATTAAAGGGAAAGAAAAGGCCCCCTGTTTATCCTGCTGTCAAGCAGTAGAACACAAGACAGCAGAAAGTGTCTGTGTTCATCACCTGTGGAAAAAGTGGCCACTGAAATTGCTGCTATAGCATGGTCCCCAAAGCATGTCTAGGAATCTAGTTTAAATCTAGTTCAACATGTCTACACGGTCAACAGTCCCTGTGCACATTAGACAAAAAGCTGAGTTATGTGATTTCTGTTCCTAGCTCATTCCTCTGCTTTGGGGAACCTTGTCCTGTGCATTGTTTTTCGGACACCTTAATTTACATCTTGGTTTGTTAAAGACAATGGTTAGTCCTTCTCTTAAAATATTAATCTCTTCACTCCTTTTCCTCTTGCTGGTAATGTCCTGAAAGTCCATCCAGGCCAATTTGCATTGACCACTGCAAAATCAAATTGTTTGCTGTGATCTGTTACAGAGCATACAAGAAATCAGTGGCCAGGTTCTCCCTGATTTAAGCAATGGAGTCTGAGGGGTTTGTGTGATTGTTCCATGGGGCAAGATTAGGCCGCAGCTGTGGGTAGATTTCAGATTTCCAACCTTCCGAGGGTACCTAATGAAACAGCAGCAAATGAAATATTTTAAGATGCAAGATGAGTCTGTTCTCTGAAGAGTGATATATTAAAGAAAATTATTCTGAATGCACATGGCAGGGTGGAGTACCACTCTGGAAATAAATAGCAAAACAATAGGAGCTGAACAGGCTTCACTGTCTCAGAGCTTAGCAGTTTTCATCTGCCTTCCCACCTCCATTTGAAGCAGCAATTAAAACAGTGGGCCATGAAGCTGTTCAGATATACAAAATTAAATGGAGCTTTGAAGACATCACTTTAAGCATCTATTGATAGTCATCTCTAATTAAACAAATGAAAACAAAGGTGGTCATTTGATATTTGGCTCACTGAGCAGTCTGAAGGTTTCTAGGATGTGTGTGTCAGCCCCCTGGGACAAAATATTTCAATTTCTGTGCACTTTTGTGTTTAACCCTTTGCCTGCTGTGTACCAAGCACTTCCCACACAACTGCAGTACAGGTTCCCAGCTCCCTCTGTAAACTGATCAGTGCAGACAATGGCTGCTGGGCCTTTAGGGCACTGACAAAAACTTACAGCTTTAATCAGCAGATCCATGGCTCTTGCTATTGAACTGCTGCTTATTCTTTTAAGTATTCCCTCAAAGGAAAAAGGATTTGAGTCACTACCACAATTTTCTTTCATAGGTGAAATGAAATCTGTTCTTTTGTATAGCCCGCTTCCTCTGATGCTGGGCTGTGGGATCTGAAGAGTGTTTGGACTGCCAAGTGTGTGTGTGTGTGTTCACAAGCACTGCAGAGAAAGCTTTCCTTCTGAGGACCTTGTGATGCACTTGGGTTCAGTGAGCATGTTCCAACACTGAGCACTGCAGAGACTCTGAATTGCTTTGCTGGAGTCACCTGGAACTTTATTTTACCTACTCTAACACATACCCAGGGCCTCTCTCTGAGCCCTGCGTTTAGAGCTATTTTGTCCCTTTTTCCCATAGGCAAGATGTTTGTCCCACATTTACAAGGCTATAGATGGATTTTATTGACCTCAAGCTGCTTTGTAACTTCCTGTCTCCCACCAGTACCTATTTCTAATGGTCAGGATGTGGCTAGTGTGAATACAAACCTGTTCACCTGGGTCAAAATTAATTAATTTGCCTAATTTGGAATTCTAACAGGTGGCTTTAAGCTGTTGCCTATAACAGGAGGTGGAGTGCCAGGGTGCAGTAACTTGCCAGCTAGATCTATGGGAGCAAAGGCTCCCTCCACCCAGCACATGTGGAGGTTGTCTACTCTCAGCCCTGAATACTGTGAGGCTCTGTCTGACTTTATAGCTCTCCTTTGGAAACCTGCCAGCTGAACCATAACTGAGCTGCTTTTCTAATTCTCTGCAAAACTTTCTAAAGCAACCTGTTCATGCCATGGGCCCACTGAGATCACCAGCAAAGTGGGGTAGGGAGAGGGAAGGTAGTTTTGCAATGTCTTCTCCGGAACGGTAATAACTAAACTAACTTCTGAGGTAAAAATGCGCAAAGCTATGTGTTTATAGCTATAAGACTCCTGATGACAATGCTATCAAAGCAATTTAATTTTTTTCTCTCTCTCCTCTGAGTTTGTTTGCTTACCTGGTGTGAGCTGCTCTGAATTCAAGCTTGTTTCAGCATGGGTTGGAATAATGCTACTGGGGGAAAAAAAGAAGTTGTTTGTTTTGGTATAGAAAATGCCTCATTTGTAGATTTGTTCCAAGTTACCTCCTTGATGCTTTCTATTGTTTGACTTTGTTTCTTACTTCTGAGATTTCTGTTGCTATTTCAAGGTTTTCTGCATTGTGGACTTTGGCTTTGATCTTGTTTTGCTTGTTCTCAGTGTTTTTGCAATTCAAGCAGAAGCAAATGGTATTTGGAAAACAGTAAGTTTGAAACTTTTAGTGGTTCTTCATTGCTGCTACAAATCAGAACTTTTTTTTTTTTTTTTTTTGAATACTGCTGATTCTCATACAATCTATGAGAAGGAACAAGGCTGTTGGGTGTTTTGAGGAAAGCTACAGTATTAAAAGACTCACTATGTGAAGCAGTTTCAGCTGACAGCATTGTTTGATTGTCACTGTTCTGTTCTTAATTCTGGGAGCCTAAAACAGACCACTTAGTGGGCTGGATTCATTCAGTGGTCTGGCATGAGTTTATTTGGGGGGTTGCTATTACAACACTAAATGCTTTTATTTCAGCTGTTTTGCAAAGCATTTAATTTTTCTGACAGTGATACTACTAAGTAGGTTCCTAAATATGGGTGTAGAAACCTATCAGTAGGCACCTATTTTCTAATGTCTTGGACAGGATTAGATTTCCCTAAATGTATCTCTTAGTTATTTCCATCTTGGACAGGATTAGATTTCCCTAAATGTATCTCTTAGTTTTTTCCATGTAGGCTAGGGAAACTTTGGTGCTTTCTCATTCCAATTTTTCATTTTCAGTAGAAGTTATCAACAGTCCTTAATACCCTTTGAATATAGCCTGGGAAATCTAGTTTTGCTGGTGTTCAGTAGCTGTCTGATAATATGGAAGTGGCCTGGGATCTCAGCAGAGCTAAGGTTCCAGTCATATAAAATCTTCACGATGCATGATGTTTTTTATGTATATGTGGTTATAGATATCATTATATGTTCCACCTTATGTGTATGGTTGTTATATATAATACTGCATATTAACAGCAGGCTCCCATGGTAACAGCCGTGTTCCAGAGAAGTTTGCAGTGAAGCTGTCCTATAATACAAAAGCACATTCTTCACATTTTTCTGTTAAAGGACTAATTCCCTTTGGCAGCTGATAGATTGAACTGCATGTAAGTTGGTGGATAAAATAACTTTTAAATAACCTGTAAAAAGGAAACCCTCTCAGTCATCTTCCCAGCCCTCTGCCCTGGTGATAAATCTTGGAAACTTTTGCATTTGTTGGAAGTCTTTTAAATTATTTTTTTTTTTTTAATTTTTTTGTTGTGCTTGTTGTATTTGAGAGGAGTTTTGGTCTTGTTCGTTTTTTTTCAGAAAACTTCAGTGATAAGGACTGTTTTTGGTGTTTTGTTTGTCTTGATCTTTGACTTACGTTTGTTAAGCCCTATTTAATGTTTGTGTTGAAATGTCTTGCAAGATTCTATTTGCCATAGATACCAATCACTTTTTTTGGTTAAATTGTGACACCTTCCAGAGAAACAAACAGATGTAGTTGGTGTTAGCTTTATTTTTTTTCAGTGAGAGAAAACAAGTAAGGGGAAGGGAGAGGAAAAGAAACCCACAACAGCACTAAACCTTAAGGACAGGTGGCTAAAGTACCTCTGTCATGCTTTATTTAAGAAAGGACACTAATAAGGGTTATGACCAAAGGCATTATAATTCTTTGTGGGTCACTTACAACAGCTCATTACACAAATAAAAATAACCTTTCTCAAAACCGTTCCTTTGTTTTCTTGCTGAAATGCTGCATTTGTAACGTGATGTATTTCTGCAGAGGAAAAAATTTTGAGAGTGGAAAGGCAGAATTTCACCTTTGTAGCATCCAAGTTAGCTTCCTAGGCCAGCTGCCACAAAGCATTTAAGTTTGTGTACAGTTAACTTAAGGGCAAGAAAAGAAGTTGTCTATGCTATGTTCAGTATTGATAATGCCAGCAGTGACTCCATGTTGTGTTTTCACAGTACTGGGGCTAATGGTGGCTGCTGGGCTTTGCCAAGCTGTGAAGGAGACAGTGCTCTGTACTGCTCAGGTGTGGCTTGGACCCTGGAAAGCAGCAGCTTGGCATCACTGCCAAGTCTGCTGAGCGAAGTATGCAGTGTCTTATGCATGTTACTTAGAACTTTTATACCTTTCTCTGGACAGCTTATGCATGTGATAGTTAGGGACATGCTTTTAGTGGTGGACTTGGAAGTGTGCTGGGTTGACAGTTGGACTTGATGATCTTTGAAGGTTTTTTCCATTGAAAAGGATTCTTCAAAGAAAATTGACTAAAAATTGATGCTTAGAAGTCTCCGGATGACATTTCCTGTAACTGAAACCTGCCTGCCTCAGAAAGAAAGGTCAAAGAGAGTTATCTTACATGCACTTGATACTGGGATCCTTGCAGATCTCTGAAAGATGGTCTCTCTGGGTTTGTAGAATGTGAGGAAGCTGGTGGAGCGGCAGCTAGAGACATGAGATACCTGAGATTATTTTGCAGAGGAGACACAGCAGGTGTGAGGTGGAGTAGCTTTTAATCCATGATTAACTCATTTGAGGTTGCAGTTTGTTCCAGCTGGAGGGAACAGACCTTGCTGTCTTTGTCTCCAGTTAAATACAAGAGCTCTCCAGGTCTCTGACTACGGTAGTCAAGTCTGGACACTGTAAAACAACAACCCTTTATCCATCTCTGTATTAGCTTTAGGATAGCTGGTCTTAAACTTGTTTTTTCTTTCTTGTCAGCTTTTTCAACAGAGCCCCCCTTGGGCTGAGTCAGATACAGAATTTACTAGTGAGCAGGCCAACATAAAATGTTTGAACAGAGCTTCAGAGAAATCTCATATAATCTGGTTGCTTGAAAGACATAGGAGATGTTATTCATACACAGAGACAGCTATGGTAAAAATAAAATTGTAATTCTTTTCTCTCATAATGGTTCTATAATGTATTTTTCCAGTCCTACAGAAGCCTTAAGTTTATAAAAATGGTGCAAAGTTTCCTCCCTCATGTATCTGGATTACTAAATTACTATGGTTTGGGGCCTTTCTTAAGACTCTGATGTTGGTTTGTGTTGGAAAATCCAGTCCAGATCAAAGCTGTGTAATGTTAGCTGTTGAGCAAAGATGCAGTTAAGATGTCCTGCTGCCACAGAGCATGCATCCTCCTACAGCGCATGGGAATGATTTTGTCATGAGCTGCAGATGGGTCCCCTAGGCTTATCCAGCACAGGCACTGTTTGATAAATACATTTTAGACTTTATCTGATCAGATCTAACCACTGTTTCTATGGAAAGTTGTTTTTTTACCCCGTGAGACTTCCTCCTCTGGTTGAAATATTATGTTAGTGAAACCCTGAATATGGGTATGGATTTATATCTCATAGTTAATTTCTCTTTGGTAGGAAGGATGTATTCAGACAGAAAGGATTATAGCTTACTCCTATGCTGGCATAAGTCTCTTGATTGAGACTAACATGATTTTGCCAGAAATAATGAGTTTTCCAAATAGGAGCAATTAACTTTGTTCTGGCAGAGCTGGCATTGAAACAAAATTTTTACTCACCAATTTTCATCCCAAAACAGTGACAATTCTAAATGGGGATAAAAAGCTGTCCCTCTCCCCCAGAACATGTAATTAAAATATCACAGTATTTTGCTTATGAAGCTCAGAGTGCTCTCCAGGATCCTTGACTGTTGTTGCGTTAAGCTGACGGTTTTGCTGTTGTTAATTAGTGGGAGTTGCTAGTGAAACTAAAAGGATTATATGAGTTTTATTCAACAGTTTTGTGGGCTTCTGGGATTCCGTGGTGAGTGGGAGGCTGTCCTGGGAGTCACAGGCTGGAGTCCGGCAGCTGGGAACTCAGGTGGCTCTGAAATGTGCAAGTCCTCAAATCCAGCTCCTTATTGCTGAGGAGCCAGGTAAACAAATGGTTACAAAACAGGCAGACTTCCAGCCTTGCCTCTGCCTGTGTTCTATCAAAAAAGTGTTTCTGTGAAACGTTAGCATTTGACAAATTGCAGTTTTATGACAGAATAAAGATCAGTTAGAAAATTTGTCATATCTGGATTTCAGTCTTGCTTGCATTTGACTTGGGAGCTATCTGCTCTTTGCATGAGTGGGCAAAACCTAGAAGTTTATCTCTGCCTGAGAAGCAATCCATAGCAACATGCCCTTTACTCATTAGGCCTTGTTAGTTAGTTTCATGCTGTGTTTACCACAGACATGCAGGTTCTCACTGTCTTGGACAGCAGAAGAATCTCTGTTCATGACTTATTGCAAAATCTTTGCCAGGCATAGTCAGTGAAGGTTTTGCCACCTCTCTTGGGCTTAACCTGTGATACCCTGTGGCTTATACAGCAGGTTGTCTGAGTGTGTTCATGCACACAAGCAAGTGCAGATGCTTGTGACTTGCTGCATGTTGGGGAATAGTTGTAACCATAACTGTGCTGCTTTCACAGGCTGAAAAAATTGTGATTGAATCTTTAATGTTCTCTTATTTTCTTTAAAAGAGGAAAATTTGAAAGAAATGTCATTGTTCATGTGCCTGTTTATAGCATCAGAGATCTACATCTGCATATCTAAATTCTACTTGAACGCTTTTTTAATCTGTGTGTGTGATCATTCCAAATTTAATCATCTAGTTTGCAACAAGTGGTCTGTAAACCATATATAATCCACCAGACCTTCTTTATAGCAAGTCCTCCTTAAAGTAAAATCAGTTTAGCAGGAAGAAAATAATGTCTCTTGCCATCATCACTGTTGATGCTATAGTCTCTCTTTTTTAATGTTTGTAGGTGTGGAATTGTGTGACAATAAATAGCTTAATTTTTGGTGAAAAGATTGCTGGGTTTTTATAAAAGCTCTGCATTTCCAGTGAGTCATTCAACTAACTGTGTTTTGTTTTTTGTCAGTACTTATGTACCTTTTTGTAGCTGTTTAAGGCTTTCACAGCCCCAAGGTCCCCTGCAACTCTTTTGTATTACAAAGACTGGTTATTGTAGCAAAGTTATCTTGGGCTTCTGTTCTTTGTCTTGATACAAAGTTTTCAGGAACTGCTGCAGATGTATACTTAAAAGGAAATATTAAAAACAAACAGAAAACCACCCACAACAAAAATAAACCCAAAGCAGTATATTCTTGGTATTTTTCCTCCAGGTTTTTTGATTTTGCAACCTTTTTTTTTAATACTGGTCTGTTGAAGTCAATGGCCGAATGTGTCTGAGATCTCCAGAAAGTCTTGAACAGTGGAAGTGATCCCTGAGCAGCTGAGCAACAAATTGGTAACTGTTTTCCATGATGGACAAAAGAACAAAAAATATTTTATTTTTTGGGGAAGCAGGTGGATGTTTTCTTTCTTAGAAAGCGTAGGGTTTTCTGTTGAAAGCATACCATTCTCCAACTGTGCTAGAATGTTTTCTGTGCAAGAGTAAAGGAGGGCAGGTAAAAGACCACATCACGACCTGAAAGGAAGTTTTTGTTGAAGACAGTTCTGTAATCAATCAGATTCAGCAGCTGGTTAAATTTCAAATTATAGATGAGGGGATGAAACAGTGAAGTCCACCTCTTGAGAAGTTAGTTGAGACAGGGTTGGTTTTTTTGATGGGCAAACTTATGTCCAGTATTAATTTCTGTGACAAATGGAAAACCCCAAGTTTTGTTTTTTACACTTGGCTTCAGTGTTTCACCATTGTCATGCCCTTGAAAACTCAACTTTCATTTGGAAGAAGGAAATATTTCACAGCTGTTAGAAAGCAGTTACAGAGACAAAGCTCATTGAAAACAAACTAATAATCGCAAAACATGGTTTTTCTCCAAGAGATTTGGGTGAGAGAGTTAACCAGCTCTTATGCAATTGGTCATAGCAATTTTCTGATAGTGTTTTGTAGAACAAATGGAACAGTTTCTAGTTGTCTAGTTATATTGAGCATTTCTGCACTGTTAAGCAGAAATTAAATGTTAAGTAAGAATTTAAAGTATACACTCCTTGTGCAATATTTTTGTTATTTTAACAACAAAAGTTGTTTGAGAAACACTTTTAAAAGGCCATATAAAGGAAAAATCTGAAGTATGTTGTTAGCATTAATAAACTAATAATCTACAGTATCCCTCTACAATGAAACCTCCATAGAGTTCTTCTGTGTATAATTTCAGAGGAAATTATTCCCATAAAATTAATCACTAGCTGTCATAGAAAAATACTGTGATCTATAACCTCATTTAGAGTTATCATATCTCTGGGTATTCTTTTTTTACTGAAAGTGTCATGGACTTCTGTGGTGGATTTCCAGATTGGCAAATCATCTGGTTTTGCATCTGCAGGATTTCTGTTACACCTAATGCATTGTACTGCACTGCATGTGTGTTATCCAGCATGTGTAAGATTATTTCCTTTCAGGAAATCCTATGCAAAGATTTCTTCTTGGTTTTAAATTGAGCATAGCTGGATGATACAGCTTGAGTTTTGCCACTGTCAAGCTTTTTTCTCTCCCACATAACTGACAGAATTGCAGTGGCAGTTTCAAGCTAAATCTGGCAACACATGGAGTATCTTTTGGTGAAAAGTGAAGAAGGGAGGAAGAAACCTTTCACTAACCAGGCTTACTAGTTTTTTGTTTTGTCCTTTAAACTAAGAAATGCAGGCAAAAGTAGTCCTTGGGAACTGGCTTGCTCTGAGCTGTGGAAAGGACATTGGCTAGGAAGTGAGAATTTTTGGCTTCGATTCTGACCCTGCTGGCTCATCTAAACAAAACCAAATTGGTTTGTTTCTCTGTTGCTTGCCTGCTTTTCCACCCATGGTTATTACTGTGGGCTTTAAAGATAGGCTGAGTTGTTTTACATGGTGTTTAGCCCAATGGAGATGGGTGCTGGTAGGAGGGCTCCCCATTATGCATAAAAATTTCCAGACAAACTACCCTACCCAATTAGTGTTCTTAAGACAGATACACAGGTTAAAATACTGTTTATAGGAGATACAGGGGAAAAAAAGTACTACCTAATGAAGCTTTATGACTATCCCATTGCAATGAATTGTCAGTCAATTACAAATAAATCTGTTTAGAAATTTCCAGTGGACTCAAAATACAATTCTGACCACTGTCTTGTCAAAACAGCTTTTGTAAATGCAGCCCTTTGACACAAAAACAACTGGAAATTTATTGCACTCCTTGAAGCTGGAGATTTTAGTGTCTGTTACCTACAGTGCATATTGTGCTGAAAATAAACCCCAATACTTGACATAGATTAAACAAACCTGGTTTTCTTCTTAGAACATTGTCCAGTCAGTCTCCTATTCAGCATGCAATGCTGCTCAGGCATTAGTGAAGTTCATAATGGCATGTTTTTCTTCCTGCAACAGAGAGAGTTTTTTCTAATAAGTTACTCACACTACTTACAGGCCTCAATAAGGCCTTGAATGTTGTGCATCTTGAAATTCTTGACAAGTTATTTCTTTTAAAAGGCTTGTAGTAGTCTGGATGTTTGTGTAGGAGTGACTGGTAGTGGCAAATCAGTTACCCATTCAGATTTTACGCTGTTTTACTTGGTGCTGAGGAGCTTAATTTAAGAGTATAGTGTTTTTAAATTGGGATTGGCTGTTCAACTCAACCAGTATCAAACCTTTGGCTGGGAAATTGCTTACTAAGGTATTTCCCTCCCCCTATCCCTTTTATTATGTGTGTAATTCATATTACTTCTGATTTATGAAAGACTGTCCTAGAAAAATAAATGGATTGGCTTGGCATTTCAAAAATGGATCTTGATGTGCAGGTGCAATACCATTGAGGGACAAATGTGGTAAAGGTCTTGACATAAGATGAAGGACTCATATATTCATGAAAATACAGAATTAGGGGATTTTTTGGCTGTGGGAGTAAGGAACCATTAAATTTTAATTCTAGGTTGGTTGTTTAATCACTGTCCAACTTTGGCTGCTTAATTTCAAGGTCCAAACTCTCTTGTTGCAAAATTACCTGAATAGTATGTTTTTAGTTAGACATGTGACTGCTGAATGACTCAAGTTCTTGGCCCCTTGTGATATTAATACTTGCAAAAGTATCTTAGCCTCGTTTTTGAGAATTATTTAAGAGTCTGAATTTTATTGAAAATCAATAAGACTGCATAACTCATCTCTGAAGGTAAGAAGTACAACTATAGATCTTTGGGATGGTTTTGGAAATGTTACGTCAGAATATTTATTCTGAGGTACTTTGTGGGCAGAAGGATGAGCACACCAAAAGCAGAGTGTATTAAAGAAAATCTGTAGCTTTTGCTTGAATTTTATCTTTAATTTCTCCAGCTGCCTAGTTACCTGGATTTCCTGAATTTACTTTCCATAAATGTTGAAAAACTATTTAACCACTACATTTGAAGCTTCAGGTTTCTCAAGTCAAGGGTCAAGTTCTGGCAAAGAACAGTCATGGTATGAATCAGAATCAAGTTAAATCAATAATATCTCTGCTATTGTCAAAGTTTGAAGACAATGGTCAAAATTATTCAGAGACAGAGGTCTCTGCAAAAAGAATTTCCCTTCTCTGTACGGGGAACCAATACTTCTTATTTCCCCAAGAAATGTGTCTATGTTGTGGACTGGCTGAATGCAGAGGGACCTTGTTTCATAGGGATTGCTTTGATTATGATGTACTTTCTCAACCACGGGACCCTCCTTGAGGACCAAGGGCTGCTATAAAGAGAATGAATCTACCTGACCAAGTGGGGCAAACCCATGTTTGCTCTCAGGCTGGTCACCCTGGTAAGGAGAGCTTCCAACAAGGAGTTACAGGAAAGAAATTTTTACCCACAAACAAATGAGGACAAGAGGAGCGAATGAAGCAGGCTCATCTCAAGCAGATGCATGCAATAAGGGAGTGATGAGAAGACAGCATGATAGAGGAAACTTTCATACCTTTACTGTGAAATCAGCAGAACTGGGGTAGTTCTCTGAAGTGCCTGTACACTAATGCTTGCAGTGCGGGAAGCAGTGTCCATCTGTGTTTGTAGAGCTACAGTCTCAGTGGCATCACAGAATCAAGATGGAATAGCTTACACAACTGGTGTGTTATCGTGGATGGATATTGGTTCTTTAGGAAGGCCAGGCTGGGACAGTGAGGAGAAGTTTCCCTTTATGTGAGAAGGTAGTAGGAATACTTCAAGCTCTTCCTTGGAACAGATGATGAGCCAGCTGAGAGTTTCCGAGTCAGAACTACCAGGCAGACCAAAATGGATGATATTGTGGATGTTTGGTACAGACTGCATGACCAGGAATACCCTATAGATAAGGCCTTCAAACATCTGGAAGAAGCCTTATGTTTGCAGACTTTTGTCCTCATGGGGGATTTTAAACACCTCTATCAGTGCTGGAGGGGCAACACATCAACACACAAGCAATCCAGGTGGGTTCTTTCTGAAGTGCATTGATGGTAATCTTCCTGACACCACGTGATTGAGAAACCAAGCAAAGAAGGGAGATGCTCTGTGGAACCTGAAGCTTAGAAGCAAGGAAGAACTAGTAAGGAATATGAAGGTCAGTGGTAGTATTAGCTGCAGTGACCTTGAGATGGTGGACTTCAGGATCCTGAGAGGAAGGATCAAGGCAAATAGCAGGATGGCAGTCCTGGAATTGAGAAAAGTTGACTTTGGCATGTTCAGGGATCTGCCTGAAAGAATCCCATGGGATACAATCCTGGAGAGGAGATCTGGGTGATTTTCCACTATTAAGGGACCTGGGGCTCCTGGTGGACAGAAGTATGACCATGAGCCAGCAATGTGCCCTTGTGGCCAAGAAGGCCAATGACACTCTGAGATGTATTAGAAGGGCTGTGGTTAGTTGATCGAGAGATGTTCTTCTCCCCCTCTACTCTGCCCTGGTGAGGCTGCATCTGGAATATTGTGTCCAGTTCTGGGTCCCTCAGTTAAAGGAGGACAGGGAACTACTTGAAAGAGTCCAGCACAGAGCCACAAAGATGATTAAGGGAGTGGAACACCTCCCTTATGAGGGAAGCTGAGGGGTTTTGGTCTCTGGCCTAGAGGAGACAGAGGGGCAACCTCATTAATGTTGACAAATATGTTAAGGTTGAGTGTATCAGGAGGATGGAGCCAGGTTCTTCTCAGTGATGTCCAGTGATAGGACAAGGGGCAACAGGTGCAAGCTGGAGCATAGGAGGTTCCGTGTAAACAGAAGGAAAATCTTTTCCTCTGTGAAGGTGACAGCACTGGAACAGGCTGCCCAGAGAGGTTGTGGAGTCTCCTTCACTGGAAACATTCAAAACTTGCCTGGACATGTTCCTGTGTGATGTGCTCTAGTTGATCCTGCCCTGGCAGGGGGGTTGGACTAGATGATCTTTCGAGGTCCCTTCCAATCCCTGACATTCTGTGATTATCTTTTCCAAGGTTGAGAACAATATGTCCTGATTTTCAGGAAAACAAGCAAGGATGGCAGGAGGTCTGCATGTATAAACAAAGAGCTCCTGAAAGAACTTAAGTATAAAAAGTAAGAATACAATATATGTAGTCAATGAAGCCAGGATAAAGACAAAAATGCTGTCTGAATGTGCAGAAATTAGGTTAGGAAGCCAAAGCCTCCAAATAGTTCAATCTGGCAAGGAATGTGAGAGAGAATGAGATGGGCTTCTAGAGTTATAATCAGAAGCAAAAGGAAAACTAGGGAAAATATAGACCTGGTACTGAAGGGGGTGTCCTGATGACAAAGAATATGGGAAGGGGCAAGGTACCCAATGCCATCTTTGCCTTGGTCTTTCTTGGGAATATTTGCTCTTGGGGATCCTAGCCCTCTGAGACTCCTGGGAAGGCTTGGAGCAAGGGAGGAGGATGAGGTTAGGGAACACTGAAACTGGACATACATGAGTAGACAGGACCTGATGGGAATGCACCCCTGGGTTCTGAGGGAGATGGTTCATGTCATAGTGAAGCTACTCTTGGTTGCCTTTGAAAGGTCATAGAGTTTGAGCTGAAGTTCTTGTGAACTCCCATCTTCAAGAAGGTCAAGCAAGAGGATCCAGCAAACTACAGGCCAGTTACCCTCCCTGGGAATGAGATGGAGCAGATTCTTCTGGGAGATGTTTTCCTCAATGTGTTTAGAAATAAGGTGATTTGAAGTCATTTGCATATACTTACAAAGCAACAATAATGCCTGGACAATGCAATAGCCTTTTATGATAAAAGAATTGCTTTGATGGACCAGGGGAGAGCAGTGGGTATTGTTTACCTTGACTTGAACAAGACTTTTGGTACTCTCTCCCTTAACATCCTCACACAGAAATCAAGGCAGTACAGACTAGATATGTGGACAGTGAGGTTCATTAAAAACTGGCTGAACTGCCAGGCTCAAAAGGTTGTGATTAGCAGTGTGAAGTCCAGCCAGAGGCCAATTAGTAATAGGGTACCTGAGGGATTAATACTGATGCCCATACAGACTAAAATCTTAATATATGATTTTGATAATGGAATAGAGTATGCCCTCATTAAGCTTTCAAAATATAGAAGCTGGGTGAGGTGCCTGGTAGGTGGATTGCCCAGAAAAGGAGTTATGGCATCTCCATCTTTTGAGTTACTCAAAATTGAGACACAACCCTGAGCAGCCTTCTCTCATTGACCCTTCTAAGCCAGAGGGGTTGGGCTACATGATCTCCAGAGGTCCTCTCCTAACTCTACAGTTCTGTGATTCTGTATTTTAAATAGTGAAGTAGTTGAAGGAACTGATCTGCTCATAGCCATTCCATGCACACAGAATGATCTTGAGTCAGTGAACAGTATTTATTACAGCTTAATTTGTTCACTTCAGAATTGAATATACTGGATTATATTTCTCTTATGTGTGTTATCCTGGTTAGAAAACTGAAACTTGCTTTTCTGCACGGACCCAGAAAAGCTTTCCAGTTATTATTCCAGACTTAATTTGACTTCTCTCACTATTTTTAACAGCTCCTGTACTTAATTTCTGAGCTCAAGAGGTGCTGTCTACTATAATGACTACACTAACAGTCAACAATTTTGGTTTCTTGAATTAATTCTGGAACGTTGTATTAGCAGAAAAGACTTACTGCTTAATGCGTCCTCTCCTTTTAATCTGAGAAATTAATCTGTGGATTTTTTTTCAGTATTTCTAAAGATAGCAGTAAATACTGACACAGAGTTCTTTTCATTCTCAAAGTGCTCTAAATTTGTTGACTAATTAATATTCAAAATACTCTTGGGAGATTTGTGCATTTAATTATCCTTATTTTGTAAGCTCTGGGAACATGAAAGAGTGGCACATGGGACCTAAAAAGCATTTTCTTTTTTTACTTTGCTCCTCCAGTACAAAAAAAAGTTTTTTTATTATTATTTTTGCATGATACATCAGAAAGTGTACAAGTGGTAAGAGAAGTGACCTTGAACTGAGTCAAGATCTGCTCTAGCATCCAGCCTGCTCCCAAGTAGAAAGCATTTTTTGCAGCCATGAACTTCCTTGCTTTTATTCCATGACACCAACACCAAGGAAATTAATCTTGGATATGAGACAAATAGAACTTCATTTCTCCTTTCTCTTGAAAGTTGTTGCAAGATTTGGGGTTTTTTTGTGTTCAGTTTTGTAAGCTTTGCTCATGAACTTGTTGCAGTGAGTGACAAATGCATAGACTGAAGTAACAATTAATAATTTGTTAGAAATTAGAACCTGACATTTCAGTGGCATTTCTGGTTTGTGTTCCTTCTCAATCAATAAGTTCTTTCCAGAGAGGAAAAAGCAGAGTTAGTACTATTTTTTTATTATTTTTTTTTTAAATTTTGTGAAGCTTGATTAACTGCTAGAAAGAGGGTGTGAGCAGCATGGAATAAACTGTTACTCTTCCAAGTATGCCATAAGTTGAGGGTGAAAGCAGTGAAACTACTTGGCTCCCACACAGCAGTAGTCTACTTAATTTTTTCATGAGCATTCTTATTAACAAACAGCAGGGCTTTGTATAGTGATCCTTGACAATTCACTCTGTCTTCTAATACAGGAAAGGAAGTATTTACAAGTGTTACTACAAATATAGATTGAGTGGTTAAACTGACTTGTCCCTCCTGTGTAATACTGTGAATCCCACAGCTTGTCACCTGGTGTATTTAAAGAAAAAAACAAGTATTGAAATTGTTAGCTTCATCTCTCTAGATAATTTCCTAGTTTGGCTGTGGAGGAGATAACTGGTTGTTTTGTGGTCAGATATTCTCCAGTTGTGAGGAGGAAGCAAATAAATCTTTACTAGAAAATGTTGCTTGCTTATATCAAACAGCTTACACTTGTTGGCTTTGAGCAATTAAGTTGTGGCAGGTGAGCAGCCATTCCCCTAGCCTTCTGCTGTGTTGTGCTGTTTTGGTGCTTCTAAGGTAGGGAGCTACTCTTGCACAGTAACCCAGATGCCAGTGTTTACCTAAGAAAGTATTTGTTGATACCATGGCAAATATAGATATATTGCCTAGATACTTTTGTATCGTGAGGAATGAGGCTATGCTGGAAAGCCTATGTTATGTGAGAGGTAACTACAGAACTCTTGATGTCTCTCACTTTCTGACAAGTGCTATTAGTCTCAAGTGGTTTCTTGAATAGGACTAGCCTATCAAATGCTACTTTATTATAGGTCTGTATGTCTGTTAAATAGCTACTGGTGGAGTTTCTCTTGTTGTTCATTACAGATTTGTTATATTTACGATTTGTTATATATTTGTTATATTTGTTATATTAACGCTATCAGGTTTAAGGCTGTTCTCACAATTTAAAGCAGAACTGTCTCTTGTCTTTAGTCATATTCAGACTAAAAAGTGATGTGAATAATGTCCATGTGCTTGAACTTTTTTCTGCAGTCTCTAAGATAGTTTTAGGCACTCACTACTATTAAAACAATAGTCTATTGCCCAGTTTTAACTGGCAGTTTTATTCTGGTGTTGTAGCTGTGTTTTTCTGTACAGATGAGTGAATTTGATCTACTATAGTTGTGTGAACTGTAACATCCATTGGAAAATGATACCCTCAGAGGTGTTCTAATGAAACTCTTGCCATGACATTTTTTTTTTTTCTGCCAAAGCAACAAATGAGGAAGGGGCAGAGTAGTCAATTGCCTAGTCATTTAACACATCCTTCCAGCCTTAACTTGGGCACCATTTTGAACTGTTATCACCCACAACTGAGACAAGTGCTCATGTTAGCTCTTCAGTTGTGGATCTGCTTTACATGTCATGTGAAGAACCAAACCTGAACTGTTCCCTGTCAGCCTGTTGCCTGAGAGTTATGATGCTTCCTTGAACACTGAGCTTCTCATGCAGGTAAAGCAAGGATGCTGGCTCTCATCCTGAGTGAGTGTCCTAACCAGTGAGCAGGTCAAGTAATCTGTTTGAAAAGGAGGAGTGGGCTGAGCAGTGGGATTTTTTTATCTCCAAGATGGGGAACTGTTTTGTTCCCAGGCCTGTTTGTTATTTCACTTTCATACAATTAGACAGGGCTTTTGAAATACATAAGGGCTTATCCTCGTTGAAGTGCTGCATTCTTCCATTCTAGGGCTAGCCAAATCTGTGCTGATGATAGCCATACATGTGTGTTAGTACAGGTATTGATGTATAGAAGGAGATCACAGCTGGGCATACTGACACAGACTAAACCTTATCCTTTCATATTTTTATATGTCATTATTGAAAGAAAAATGAAGCAGGGGGTAAAGGTTGGTAGAACCAATAACAATTTATAGAGAAATTAAGTAAAACTTAATATGTTATTTTTGAGTGATTGAATTCATACTATAGTCATTTAAATAGCATAAGTTCTTGGGGGTGGGGGCAGAATTAAAGCGATCTAGCATAAAGAGGCATTTTCCCAAGATGATAAAAAACCAAAACAAAACAGCAACGAAAAACTGAGTGCTGCACCTCTCAAGAGTGCTCATAAATGTCAGCAGTAATACTGGTTTTAGACCAGCTGGGTCTTCACAGGAGTTAAGGGATCATTTAGCTTTAAATAAAAATATTGATTAACGCAAATGACAATATAACAGACTTGGTACCAAAATATGCCCTCATGCACCACTTCAGCCTCCTCCCTCCCTTCTCTCCTTTGTTGCCCTGTCTGCAGTAAAATATCACTGTTTTGCTATTGCCTATGGGCTAAAATTCCTGTTAAGACTTGTGTGCAGACAAAGATAATAAAATGAAAGAAGTAGCTCTGGCACCCTATCTCAGCCCCATTTTGAATTCATAATCAACCTGAGCTTTAGTACATTTTTGAGGCTACTTATTGGAAGTAAATTCTGAGCATGTCCTTGTTGGCCAAGAAGAGATTTGATCTTGTCTGAGAAGCTCTACATACAGAGATGCAGGTGTTGAGCTAAATGTAGCAGTGATCTAGGAATGCTTATGCAAGTGAATGTTGGCTTGAATGGAAACCAAGTTGCACATTACCCTTTAGGGCCTGATTCTTATAGTGATGGTTTTGAAGAATGCTGAGGATAGATGTCTCTCTCATTCTCCTGACTTGCACTGGGGACAGTGAAATCAGCATTGAGGGTCTTTGAAAATTAAAAGTTAAAGTAGTAGAAGGAGCTTACTGGGTTAGCAAGCCCACTACTTTCAGACAGTGCCAACAGCTATGTTGTACATCGCATAAATGAAACTCTTTAAAATGAAATGTTTCTCTTTTCCCTCCTGTCTACAAGTCGGCTCTTCCGAATTCCAGACAGAATGTGTCTATGGGCATTTCTCATAATTGTTCTTTTGCTTAAATGATTTTCTTCATCCCTGAGCTTTGGCATTTACCATTGAGATGCCTTCATTTTGCTAAGTTATGAAAGCAAGTCCTTCTAGTCAGTTTTCATGAGTGCCTTTTTCATTGTTCTCTTTAAGGGCTTTTTTGGTTAAATGTAAAAGCTGTATGTAACCTTACAGATAAGGTCCCACAATGGCCAGATATATTGGCTTTTTAATTTTCTCCCTGACAACACCTCTTGCAGTGTGGCCTCTGTCTCTTTCATAGTCATGTCACTTGCCTTGAGAGCAAAGCAAAGACTGAGTCTCCCCCAACCTCAGCAGACCATGCCATATGGTACTACATGGGAAAAGAACTATCTAAGCTGGAGAAGAGTGGGGGTTAGTACAGATGCTTTGTTGAGACTAACTGAAGAGACAAGAAACTGTGTTGAAAGAAGCTGTAAGGCTGGAGGGAAGTTATTAGTGGAGTTCCTCGGGGACTGCTTCTGACATTAATTTTATTGTTTTCACTAATTAACAAAAAGTAGGATAAAAACAAGAATGTGCTAATGGCTTGAAGTTGGAACTACGTAAGAGGAGACCATCCTACAGGATTGGCCTTGATTCAATAGTGATGAATTGGAGATGGAAAGGAATTAGTATTAAAATCATATGATTATCATGAGTATTCTTGGGATTCTTCGTTCATTGGGGGAACAAAAAATTTGAGGAAGTCTCAGCAGTGTAGTTTAGTCAGAGGGTGGCTGTGCATCTTGGTTAAAGCATAGAGAGGTGTGATCCTCCCACCACTGGAGGGAGACAAGGACCAACAAGAACAAACCACGTACATGTCAGATGATGTGCAGATATACACGTGTGACAGTTGTGGAAGTAAGTCTGACCCTCATGATATGGAGGATATTACCTTGGATAGATGTGTCTTTCTTCAATTGCATCATGATTAGATGGACTGAGTACAAAATGGTGAATGTCATGTGGGAAGGGAAGATGCATGAGGTCTGTGCTGAGCTGCTCTATTCAGGGCACATATGTGGTTCTGAGGTAGTTAGCTTAAAAAAAAAACCCAACATACAAATTGGGAGGTTTAGTTCTCTTGAATCAAAACAGTCCTGAGGGTGATGATGGAAGCACGTCTTAAATAGCTGGAAAACTACAATCAGTTTATTTTTAAAATATTTCTTAATTGTGGTGGAACTGTTCTGTGTTCTGCATTAATTGTTCTGTATTACTGTTGTTACAAAGTTAGTACTATTGCAGTTCAGCTAATAGACTAATTTATTTTTACATCTTTTTAATAAAAGATACAAAAAAACTACAGACAAAAAGACAAGGCACATGTACTGTCATGAATAGAGAGCAATGTTAACACCAAAATTGAAGGAGAGGAAGTATTTGCAAAGAAAAGAGAACAATATTTAATCCTATTCTCTGCTCCAAACCAACAAAACTGCAGTACTCCAAAATTTTCCTGCTCAAGAGCCAGGACACTAGACAGTAGTAAGACTGACAGACAGCAGCTGCAATGATTCTTTTCTAAATGTGGGAAAATGCAGTTAAAGGAATAAGGATAGCTCAGATGGGTACTAATGCAGTCATCACTTCCACTGTTCTTTCCCACGCTATTAATCTGGATGCCCTCTCTCCGCTGTGGAAAATGCTGTGCAGCCAACACTGTCTTTCAAGCTAGCATCTACAGTGTTGGTCACAAAGGTATCTGTGTTTATATGAATTTTGTAGTCTATTTTAAAAGGTAGGATTGGAAGGAATGGCTACAAATCAAGAGAATGTAGATTGCAAGCCAACTGTTTTCCCTCATTTGCCAGAATATCACTCCCTGACTGGAAACTCCTTCCTCTTTTTTTTTTTTCTCCCAATTCCCCTTAGTCCGTTGCCCATATGGTGACTTCTTTGGGCCAGTGTCCTTACTAAAAGAAGTTTTATTCTCTTTGTTGTAAAGCTCCTGGGAGCTTATATGAACACTTGCCTGTTTTGGTAGAAGTCTCAGTGGTGCTTTAGAAATCATGTTCACAGGATTTAGCACTTTTTATTCAACTTAGCTCTGGTGATACTTATGCTACTGTTTCACCTGAAGTCTGCAGTTATTTCACTCCCTCATGAATATGTTAATGAATTATTTCACAGTCTGTAAAAGAAAATCTTTGCAGTCATAGAGCCAACTTTGCATCTTGGGGTGGCATTTAAATAACTTATCGTCATGGAAAATGTGTAAATCTAAGGTTAAAAAAAAAAAGATAGTGAATAAATTCAGTGTGGCACGAATCTGACATCTGCATTGCAAAAAATGTTCAGTGCAAGTAAACTATGCATTTTTTTGTTATAACAATTCAGAAAATATACTTTCAAATGTTATTTTAATTACTACCTTTATTCTACTGTTTCTAAATAAGCTTTCTACTTTGCAACTAACTACCTGAAATCTGATAGTCTGTTTCCTGATTTTCTGGTGTAAGATGTATCTTTTATGATCAATCTCATAATTTTTCTCTGTCAATCAGATTGGTATTTTGGCCTATTTTCATTATACCCACAGACAGAGATGCATAATATTACTATGTTTTTCTTCATGTCTTCTCTTTTACTGAATTTTCTTTGTGAAAAATGTTTCTTTGCTGTAGTGATTGTATGTCACCCACTTGATTGTTCATTTATGACATTTGAGCTATTTTTATTCTAGATAATACCTGTCAGACTAGTAAGTATTGCATTGTTCTAAAGTTCATTAAATCGGTATATTACATATAAATTGGAATGTATTACTACTCAATGTACTAGGAGGTACAAGTATTTTTTGTGTTTGTAGCTTCTGCTATTTTTGAGAACTGTTGAAAACCTCATTAAAGAGCTTGACAATAAGAGCCATACAACCTACTTTCCAGATCAAAGCAGTTCAAAGAAATCTAGATGTGCATATATGTTTAATTAATACTGTATTTTTTCCAAATGCAGCTCATTAGGTATTTTTTTTCTGTTGGCATACCTAAGTTTGAACAAGTTTTTATTTTACAATACTTGTGGCATGCTGGGGTGATCCAGGCAAATAAATACTAATCCTTGACTTAACTTTTGGGAGTACTTATTGCAACTCTTAAGACCGCTGAACTTTGATATCACATAATCTGTACTGTCGGCCCTCTCTGGGATAGAACAACAGTTATTTCCACTGATATTGGGGGAACAGACAGCTGGGGAACCTTGTTTCAGAGAAATGCTGTGATTTACCCATAAATGACTTGGAAGACCTTAGTAGAACAGAGCTCTCAGGTGCTAGGCTAGTGCTCTGACTCATATTTCTGTTCATTCTCTGCATCCCAAATGCATCCTATCCTCTCCCTATCAGCAACTTCATAATGTGTTTTAGCTGACCTGTGTTATTGGAGCCCTTGCTGGCTAGGTAGTTGTTCTGTTGCTCCATGAAAATATAGGATGGGGAAGGGGAATTTCTTCACTGATCTTCCAGATTACTCATGGCCTCAG
The DNA here is from genome assembly GCF_020740795.1 of Apus apus. Classification (NCBI taxonomy): domain Eukaryota; kingdom Metazoa; phylum Chordata; class Aves; order Apodiformes; family Apodidae; genus Apus; species Apus apus. Next base: position 47,985,124 of record NC_067283.1, read on the forward strand.
TAGGTCTGCAGGCAATAGAGGGAAATTACTGTACTGGAGACAGTTGAAGAGAGCTGAAGCCTGAACTGTAATATTTGAGTGTCAGGAGGAAATACTTTTCCACCCTCTAAAAAATAAAGATTTGCTTAAAAACAACAGGAAGAACTTTGTCTCTTTCTGTGTATGAAATAATAGCTTTTAGGTTCTAGCTGTAAAGTGGATGAGGTGTATTCCAAAGCATCAGTTAATCCTTTCTCTGTGTGCGCATTCAGGGATGCAAAGGGTTTGGCATACTTGGGTGTGAAGGCACTCAGGGGTTTCAGACCTTCAGAAAAATAGTTTATACTGTTCTTTCCCACTGCAATAGGCTATGTTTGGGTCTCTAGAAGTCTGAATATTTACTCTGAAGATTTGTACTTCAGAGGCCATGGCTAATGGAACACCAAGGGAAGAAAGGTCAGTATAGCACAGAGTTTGCTGTTGACTTGTGCCAGCCCCAGCAATTCACTTAGCTGGAACATGAAATTTGTTTGTTCTGGTTGTAAATGTAATGTAGTAGATGTTCCTTGGTGAATTGTTTATGATTTAAGTTCTTACTAGAGATAGTCTGGGACAGAAATTGGCATTGTGACTTCATGATATAAAACCCTCATGTATCTTGTGTTTTGAATAGGTTTCTTCTGAGCTCTTTGTCTTGGGGTGTCTTCGTCAATGAAGAAAAGGGTAAAATACTGATGACAATTACCCTGAATTTTCTCTTGTAGTAAGGTTGGGAATGAACGTTGTTCTCTTCAAGATGGGCATTGTTTTAAAAGATGTTAATGGGTGTGTTTGGGTTAATCTTGATCAGCTGATGTATTCTAAAGTGTAACAGTCTCCTTTATATCAGAAACCAAGCCTTTTTTACACCCGCCCGGCACAGCAAGCCTTTGAACGGTTATGGATGTAAGCTCACAATGCTTGGCCACCTGTGGAATGGGAGTTCTTTGATTATACTCAGAACATCATGATTTTAAAAGGAGTTTTGCTTGAATATATATTCCAGGAACAAATGTAGTCATCGACTGGGGTATGAGCTTGGATTTGCATACTTGGAAAAAAACAACCTGTCAACAGGGCTTGCTGTGGCTGTTTGTTTGTCTTCATATAGTATCACACCACTTTAATTCTGGTGTTGTGAGAGATGTGGATGTTTTGGATCTTGGTGAGCTTTACCAGGATGCTGATGTGACAAGCCCATCCACAGTTTGAAACAACTGGTTGTGAGTAACCCCTGGTCAGGTGTTCACTGTGCGGTGAGGAACTGATTTTTGTTGAATAGCTATTTCTGTATTCTAAGAATGTGCACATAAATACTACCTGTGAATAACCATTTTATATTTAACTTCTTGGTTTTTAATCCTTTGCTCTTTCTGAACAGTAGTTCAGAATTATAATACTTCTGTAAAGTAGTTTAGCTTTTGTAAGCCAACTGGTGGTGGAAAAGGTGTCTTACTAGGTTGAGATGGAATCAATTCCATGTGTGAGAGGATGCTAGCTAAATTGGTCCAGCCTGGCCTAAGGGGAATGGTGACTATTTGTATACTATCAAAAGTCTCAGTTCATTTTGATAACTCCACAGTTCAAGAATCAATTGGATTTGCATATCCCAAAAGTTCAGGAGTTTATTTCTTAAATGATGATATTCAGGGCATAATGATCATGTCTGCCTGTTATATGATCATATATATTCCATGGAGGGTGAATTACTTAATCTCTGTGGAAACACAGAATTTTCATGATACATTAGGACTGTAACGGGCACTTTTTTTTTTTTTGCAAAGGAATGAAATTGTTCCATCTTCTAAACATGTGATCTGTGATGCCTTGAAGGCTGCTTGGAGAGCTAGATAATTAGCTACCCCCACTGCCTAGAGAAATAGCTTGGAGATTTTTAGAAGCCTTATGCAAATGGATTGGGATATCATACAAAATTAGTTTCAGTTAGGCTCAAATTTATTTAATTTAATTATTGGGAAAAGTAAATCTTTGAAGAAAAGAAGGAAACCTGACAGAAGAAGAAGACAGGGCAAAAAATAAACTGGCATATAGACCGCAGAAATTAGATACTGATGGATTTATGGTTGCCATTCACTTTGTAGACATTCACCTCTAGGGCATCAGTAATGACTTGGTTTTATAAGACTATCAGAATTAATACCCTAGATCACAGGTGAAATAATTACTTAATGGAATTAAACCCTGTTGCTGAGTATGTCTGTATCCTATTTTAGTGGACTGTGAATTCAGCTGGTAAATCTGCAGCCTCCTGGGATTCTGAAGTCCCAGCTCATTCTGCACATTTTACTTGGAAGTTTCAGGGAGTGTCTGGCATGGAGTCAACAGCTGCCTGAAAGGGAAACTTGACAGTTTTACCAGGCCTTGTTGCCTGTGTGGATGAACTGTGGTGGTCACTTTTATGTCTGTGTGATGTCTCCAGCAGCCTTCTCATCCCTGACTCAGCTATGGGTGCATCAAATTTCTTGTAAACCCAGGGAAGATGGTTGGGAGATTAGAGGAACAGGTGGTGCACAGCTGATTGCTGATGGCTAACTGTTAGCTGCCTCTTCAATATGCAGGGCTCAGGCACAGAGCAACAAGGAAAAGGAAATATATTGGAAGCAGCTCAGGCCTTGCAGCTTGGTGGCTGCACTGAGACCAGAGAAATTAGGAATTGGCAGTTGTGTTGCCTGAGGTAGGTAGGAAGGCTGCCAAAGCAGGACTGTACAGGGGAGATGTTGCATAGAGGATAAAATGGGTTATGCAGCATTTTAGGGTGGTGAGGGTGGCTCATTGGTGTCTATAAAGGAGAAAAAGTAGTGCCCATCACTGCTGGGATGATGGACAAGGGCGGTTATTACAGACAGACCTCTGCTGATTCCAGCACATCTTATGAGATCTGTACCCACTCTTCATCCAAGGAAATTTCTGCAACTTCAGTGAACTTGTTTCGTTTCAATGTGCACAATGGTTTTGTTAGAGATATTTTAACAACATCAAATGTGATGTGACCACTGTAAGAGCAAATTCATTGAACAGTCCAAATACATGTTTCTGAAAAAGCTTCTCTGGGCAGCCCTTGCTTCATCTGCTGCTTTTGGAACATATGCTGAAATATACAAGGATTCTTCCTGGTGAGCTCTTAATTTTGTTCTTCAGCAGTATTTTTGGGCAACTTCATGAATATAATTAGGAGTTAATCTAACTTCAGTAAAAGCTTTTATTTAATGGCAGGTGACTATTAAATGACAGTTCTTTCATACACTTATCAGTAAAGGACCTGTCTTGCTTTGCAGGATGAATAGAGTTTAAAAAAAACCTCAAAAGCAAATTGAAATTGTTTAGGGTAACCATCAGGGGTATGTGAACATATATAGTATATTGTTACTATAAGATACTTTGAGGATACAGTATTGCAGATACAGGCAGAGTTTGTGATAATTTGTTTTATAGCTTTGAACACAGGGTTCTGTTGACCTGTAGTTAAATCACTTTGGAAATGAAATCTTCAAATGCTGTCCTAGAATTTTTTCTTGGGCCTTAGAGACAGTACAGGAAGATTGCTTCTATTCTGTACACTTGTGTGGAATCTATTCTGGAGATAACTAAAAAAAAAAAGTTTGGACTTCTTAGCTGTTAAACTTCTAGTTGGAGAAAGACTTTGTTGTTTTATTTTGCTTGTGTTATTTTAAATAGATATTTATTGCTCTTTGTTTACAATACTAAGCTGTTGAGACTTAAGGCTATAACTGTTTTTGTACTAGAAACTCATCTTTCCATTTTACAGCATTATTTTATTACTGTGACATTCCTCAGGAATGGCTCAGAAATCCTTTTAGGACCTGCTGCTTTCACCCCATAATCACAGAATCCCAGAAACGTTGTGGTTTGAAAGGACCTCTGAGATGTTGTGGTTTGAAAGGGCCTCTGAGGTCACAGAGTCTAATGCTGTTCTTCAACAAAATCTATAGACAGTTGTGAGCAGAAACCAAAGGTAGCTCAGACATTGTTTTTATCTTCATTTGATTTCCATTTGAACACCAGAGACGTAATTTCTAAGTACGACTTGGGTTTCATAAATACTGATCTGACCTTAACTCTTTTAATCAGAGAAATTTTTTTCAAGTAGCAGCAGCTTGATGACAAGAAAACTTGAAATATCTGAGTATCCACTGTGTTAATGTGCTAATAAACTTAGGCCTGAACGTGAATCTAGTGTTTGGAAATCTTTGAAGGGAATAGAGAGAAACACGGGGGGGTTTTCCACAATACTATTATATCCATTGTTGACTTATCTGCCTGGTTAGAACAATAAATAATAAATCTTCTTACAGCAAAGAATGAAAATATTATTCTTGCACGTAGATGTGTGCCAACATGCTTTGTTAGTTATGGATGGGCCTTAATATGTGCTTAAATGCTAAGAGAAATTCCTCAGTATTTGCAATAGCAACAGTGCCAGTAAAAATATAGACAGAGGAACACATGCTGTTTGGCTCAGAGGCAAGAAGGAGCTCATGTTCTGAAATTATCCAGAGGGAGAATATTTGGGTTTTTTCAAAATGTAGAAAAAGGCTGGTTAAAGGCAAATGAGCTGCTAGATAGCAGTGAAAGGTCCTTTGTGAGCCAGCACTCTCTTTGCCTCACAAAAAGCAAAGGAAAAATCTTTGGATAACTTACCCTGACTTTAATAAATATCAAGTGTTCTCTTCCTTCAAGGCACATATTGACTTGCTAACCTTCTTCTAATCTGTCCTTAATCTTTGTCAATATTTACCTCTTCATGCAGTAAATATCAAGAAGTCAACAGACCCCAACTTTATCTCTGTTTTTGAACTTGTGCCATTTCTTTGCCTATTTCAGTGAAATTCATATCGAGCTTGAGATGAAAGATTAAGCTTGTTATGTAACTGCAGTTATACAGTGTTTAGTAATAAACTTGATGAACCATTTAGAACTCTGGCTGTAAGCAGAACTCCCCTACTTCTTCTAAAGAGCTAGGGAATAATAGACATTTTTGACCTTTGATGGTATATCCTGTGAGACTGAATGTAATACTGTAGTACTGCTAACCTGTTCAATTCTGTCTTAAGTATATGACTTCTAATAACATTCCTTAGATGGCTGGTTCACTAGACAGCCATGAAACATCCTGTCCAAGCATGTACTCTCTAAATACTACAAGATTGCAAGATATTTTTAAAATAAAAGGGTGGTATTTGTTTAGATTACTGATCTATGATTTCCTGCTTACACTCATCTGTTTTGCAGCTTCTGACTAAAAACTGTAATAGTGGAAGGAATCTGAAAAACTACTGCTTTTGTTTGTCATTGACTTCAGTATCCAGTCACACTGCTGACTGAGGTAGCAGGAAGGGGATTTTTTGTGGTGTCAAAACCCAACCTAAGCCCCTTGATCACTATGCAGTTACTGAATTGAGCAGTGCTCAGGTGCAGTGGGGTGCTGAGGACAGTCTTTCATATCTGTTCTGGCACTGAACAGTTGGAGTCAGATCCCTCTATTGCCTGCTCCCCATGAAATCTGAATATGTAGAGCTGCTACTGATGCCTCTCTTGAGGGGTTGGATGATGTGGGAGCTGTTGGAACATCTGGTGCCTGCACAGAGCTCCACTGAGCTGGTCTTCTCAGATTAATTTCTTCTCTATCCTCATTGCATCCCTAAACTTCTAAAGGTCTTGTGAAAATAGTGAAAATGACATTTATTATAGGGTTGTTGCTCATGGTGAAACATTTCTGTCTTAAATAGCAGCAGATTGTGGAACACCTTATTTTCCTTTGCAAGATTTAATGGCATGAATCTCAAAGGAATAGATTAGCCATGAAAAATTGTGCAGTTTTCTTTCTCTTCAGTTTGAGCCAATAGAGATTTTAAACTGTAGAAATTCTGTGTGACCAAAGAGTCAAGGAGAAAAATTGGAGTCTTCTGCAAAGGTACAGAGATGTCATGGGTTTGAGACCTGAATTACGTCTTGGGAGATGACTGGACCAACTTTGGCTATTTAAGTAGCCCTGTTAATTAGCACCATATCCTGACATAGCAACATTCCATGATACTCATTAGTAGGAAATTGTAAAATAAATTATAAAACCCAAAGGGCATTCTATGTCTCCCACCTCAGATACTGCAAACAAGTACTGTAGTAGGAATAGAGATAGGCCATTCATGCTACTGCTTTCTCTTCCTCTGATATTTCATGTCTTATTAAAAAGCTTCCTGGTAGGATTATTGGGCTGGGATTATACATAAAAAATGCAAACACAGTAGTTATTCTCTTGCCTACAAAAATAAATGGTTATCATAACAGTGTATTGTTTAGAGAAGTCAATTACACCTTAAATAGGAGGAGGAAAAATTTTTAGTGATGTCTTTGAGACTAAACCCTGGGTGAAATGCATTGGATAAAAGAGCAGTGATGTATCTGGGAGTACACAAGTATTTTGGTATCTGCTTTTGTGAGATTTGGGACTGATTGAATCAACCCCTCTGTGTCTGTGGTAGTCCCATTATGTTTGTTACAGGTTGACTGGTGTAATTGTTTTTCTGAGATTATCAACATGTTCAATCAAAAAGCTAATATGTGCATTATTGCTTTGCTAGCTTTTAAGCCCTTTTCTCATTATAGGTATCGATCTTGATTAAAAGCTGTTTTCCAAATGTTTGGTTCCACTGACATGCAGCAATTCTTGCTTTCTCTCCTACCAGAGGGAAGGTGTCTTCATTCAGGTTAATTGCTGGTGCTTGATGCTTAATGCAAATGCCATAGCACTGCTTGAGGTGAAAATTCAAAACTAGAGAAAGAAAAAAACAACCCAGCCATGAAAATATCTTTTAATTCTGTGTTTACCAGAACACTGTACTTTCCTTTGGCATTGCAATAGGCCAGAGAAAATGTCAATAATACTGTTTTGAAGAGATAATTTTCAGTTCTCTGTCAGTGAATGTGTATTGTCTCAGCCCTTTATCAGAAGCAGGGGGAGGGGAAGATAGTAGCAGACAGCAGTGGGTAGAGAAATGCACAACAATCAAAGCACAATAATCCAGTGCCAAAAGGAGTGATGTGCAGTCATGTTAAGCTTAGACAAAACCAGAAGCCCTGCTATTGTAATATGAAATGTGTGGGTGGACCCTTGTGTCAATGATCATGACGATGTGTACAGGCATAAATCTCCCGTCAATTTGCAGGAACACTGTAGTCTTTTATAATAGATACCTTGTTCAAAATTCATACTTAGAGAGACATACATATACAAATCTATCTGTTGGTGTTGAATATGTGTATCTGCCCTCAAGCCAGCTGTAGTCCCATGGCTACCTGCCTGGAAGCCTCTTGTCAGACTGAAATTGGCAACAACTTTCCCAGTGTGTGGATAAGAATCCACCACTTCAGTTTTCCTGATGGATTTTTCTTTTATTAAATTCAGTATGTCATGATAAATAGATTTTCTGTTTGGAAGGTGGGAGGAAAAAGGGGAAAATTACTCCAGCAGGGATTCCTAAAGCAGCTTTACTGAAAAGTGTCTATCTCTTTCCAAGGGTTGTATTTCTTTTTGCAGCATGCCTGTGAGAACATAAATTTAAGCCGGATTAATACAGTGCCAGAAAAAGCTTGAGTCCTGGAGATTGTCATGAGAGAATTCCTCTTCTCTTTTCACAGAATCAAGCTTTGCAGTTGCTGCTGCAAAGGAGCAGCACCTTGTCCCAGCAGAGGCCTCTCTCCCTGCCCTTTCAAGGGACTGTTCATCATGTAGGCACTTGACAACATGAGTGAAAGCTTTCAGGCCTCTAAGACATTAGTTCAGAAAATGTCTTGTGTCCCTTAAGGCGAGAACTCTGCAAGTCGTTTGCTAATTTATCTGTCCTGTGATCACAAAGGTTCTTGGGGAAAGGCTTACTTCTTGCAGAGCCAGGCCTCCAAATACTTTCCTGGCTGCTATGATATTTGGGCTAGAAATTGGTGCAAAAAGCTAAGAGAATACTCCCTTTTTTTTTTAATATGAAGGGCTTGTTTCAATATAGCTTCTACCATTTCTTTAAAATACGATAAAGAAAAGACAATTCATAATTTCACTTGTCTGCCATTGTGTATCCATTGCCTGAGAAGCAGAGAAATTCTACAGCACACATCTCAAGCATGCATAAACTATTAATAGTATTTCACAAAATTTAGCTAAAGGTAAGATAAATGAATCTTGTCTTAAACTGATTTTTTTTTACTGATATTACAAATAACTTTAAACTGTCATCCTTAATTTGCCTTGTTCAACTAGTCTAAATGAACCTGCACCCTGCAATAAGGTGGGAAGATAATAAAGTCACGTATTTTTTAGGACTTTTTATTTCTTTTTTGAAGGTCTCGTGTAAATGAGGCAGATGCTCATTTTTTTATCTCCTTTTAAGAGCCAACATAATTTATATTTGAATTGCATTAATTCTTTTTGTTTTTGATCAAGTCAGAAAGCAAATAGAGGTATGCTTGAATGCAACTATTGATATAAAAACGCACTTTAAATCATCTGCTCTGAAAAATTTTCAGAGACATACCCTCTATTCCTACTGTCCTGAATCCTATTAGAGATAAACTCTTACAAGCCAGGATAAACTTTTAAGGACACATCTGCCACTTCAGGGTATTGCTCGTTAAATAATTTATCATTTATCTTCTTATTTGAAGTGCTACATGATAAATGATCTGTTGAAGATGCAATATTTGATGCAGTGCACCTCTCTATTTTTATGCCTTTAGTAAAAACATCAGGATTTTGCTAGGAAGTATTTTTCCTCTAATGACTTTTCTGATGTGTTTGGATTTGAAGTAATGTTTTCATTTTGTCTAGTGACATTATTCTGGTTCTTGTGAATGGCATTTTAATTATTATTCTTGGGTAATGAGTGTAATTTTATTCAAATAATTATTTTTTTGGGAACATTTCTCTACATTAGAGGAAAAAACCTCAACACTTGAGAAGGAAGAAAACTTTGGCTTTTTTGTTTCTAGTTTCCACAATGGAGCATCAGAAGAATAAAAAGTTATCAGTTGTCAGTCATCACACCAGTGACACAGTTTCCAATTGATTTATCTTCAGATTAATTGACACAGGCAGTATTGGTTGCTGCCACGTAAAGGAACTGGAAGTTACTTCATATGACAGAAGTCAAATTGAATGGTTTAGAAGATGAGTCCAACTCTAACGTAGAAATACTTGTTTTCTGTTTGGTGTTGTCCTTGAAAGAAAGAATTCTATGTGCATTTGGAAGGAGATGCTTAGTTCTAGTGGAATGTGTTATGCATTATCCTGTCTATTAGAGTTTGCAAAGGGTGGTTCTTGTATGCCATCTTGAAAAAAACCATATATTTGGACTAGCAGTTTTTTCTTATCTCAGAACTCCTTTACCAATGGAAGCCTACATCTTCCTACTTCTGCCAAAATTAATCACCTCATATTCTGTTGTTTGTTACCTGCCAGAAATTACAGAAATAATCAAGAGCTTGGTCTGGATCTTAAAAGATAGGGCAATGAAGGCGAGTCAATGAATTGCTGTTGAAAAAGTGGAAGCAATACCCAATAATACATTTAATTTAATTTAGTTCAATGAATAGCTGTTCGGTTCCTGGATCAAGCCTGAATCTTGCACACAGCAGCCAGGCAGTTCTATGATGTTTAGTTATCAGGTTTACCCTAAAACAGTGCTTTTCACTAATTTTCTTTAGTGTTTCAGTCTAAATTAACAAGAAAAGCCTGAAACAGAATTTCACTCTCTTCTTGGAAATAAGGGCAAAGCATACACAGATACTGCAGTAAACTGAATCACAGGTTTTTAATGAAAAACTTTAGCTGTGAAGTTGATGGGAAATTAAAGTGTGAAGGAGATCTTCTGCTTGCCACACCATGCTGAAGAGTTAGCATCATGTAACAGAGCAGTAGGACTGCTTTATCTCTAAAGCAGTATACAGGGACTAGAGAAATGTTCCCATAAGCCTGTGTCATAATGCCACATGGTGACTCTCACTGGAACAAGGGATCCTGGCATACATGTGCTCACCATCTGTTGGCTTCCTTGTTCCACTGACTTTCCACTAAATTCTTCCGCTTCTTCTTACAGTACTGTGGGAGTGGGAGGAATGGCTTAAATTCCACTGTTAACTTGTCAGAAGATATTTCATGTTTAACTTGCTATACTGCAGTCTATAAGCAGTCTGAGCACTTTGAATTTCAGTTATGTAACCTACAGGGATGGGCTTTTCCTGGATGGAAATGTGGCCTAAAGTATCATAATGTCCACACAGGAGTAGCTTTTCTGATAAATGAAAGATAATCAGTATAGAGTATTGATAATTCAGATTACTGTGGCTGCTCCAAACTGCCAATCTGTACTGGAAAATTATACCCTGAGTTTTGGAAGTCAGGGATCCTGGGGTTTGCCAAACAGTTGTCCCCTTAAAAGGAAGAGGCATTTTGCATTTCTAGTTTTGGTGCTTGATAAAGAGGTGTATTTCCACTTGGCGTTCAAACTTAAACATGTTGATCTTCTAGATGGATTTTTTTCTTCAATTCATTGCATTGGTATTGCACCTACTACATAGGTGGCCATGTAACTTTCTATTGTAGGCCAGGGTTTAAGTAAAGTCTTTGTCAAAGTTCAGTTTTCCAGCCCCCTAGCCTGAGGAGGAGTGGGTCACCATTGTTCTCAAGTCACCTGCAGACCTAACGTGACAACCTTGGCTTAAATCTGGAAGGATGTTTTTTTTTGAAAATAAATGTTATTAATTTTTTTAAGGCAGGCTAAATGGTGCTCCAGAATGTTTTCAGTACTCTGTGGCCTACTTGTAAGCTTCTCAAAACTTTTTTTTTTTTCCTGAAAATTATTCTTGAATCTCTCTCAAAGTAGAACTTTGTTTTATATAATAATTTTTAGTTTAAGTATAGTAATGATCAGGTTGAATAATTAAAAAAGTCATTGCTTCCCAGCCAAAGTTGCAGTCATATCCTCTTTAAATCATCCTTATTTCAAAATAAAATAAACGTACACATCTTCCACTCAGGTGTTGACAGATGAGCTTCAGCAGTTGAAGTAGCCTCTTCCAGATGTCTGTCCTCCTTCCCAGGAGGAGTTTCAGAGAGACAGAATGTGTCTGTGTGCCTCAGGCTGTTAAACACTGAGTCTGACAGCCTTGCTGCAACCCATCAGAAGTGTAAAGCAAGCAGTTGGATTTTGTGCTGAAGTGGGTGAAGTGAGAATACGTCCCCTACTGCTGACTATGCAGGCAGGGTGGCAACATTTCCCTATGGTGATATCTAGCTGTTGCTAGCATCTTTCACTGCTATAGAGAAGCTTGTATCAAAGACCTAAACACCTTTTGTGTATTTAAAGCTCTGCCTGTCTTGAAGAGTGTGCTCTGCCTATGGTTGGATTAAGGTCCTTGACGTCTACTCTGAGGTGACAGAGTTTCATTCATGGCAGTATTCTTGGACACTTATACAATATTAAACTGAAAGCTCATATTAATGCAGAATGAAAGTTTAATACCTTATGTCCATAGAATTCAGGAGAGAAAGTTAACTATCTCATTGTAATAATGATTCCCTTACATAATTTTTCTAGATTACTGGGAAAACAGCTATCCTACATAGAAATGTACAGGATCTGTCAAATAGAATAGTTAATGTTAACAAGTCCTTAATTTTCATTTCCTTATTTCTGTGTGGCTTAAATTTTCTGCCTTTTAAAGGTGACTTTGAGACTTTTTCCTTTTTTATTAATTTGTGCTTTGGATAGATTACTGAAGAATCTACATTTTTATGCTTACTGAAATGAGGATCCTTTTGGCTTGACAAATCAGGCTAGAATACAGTGATGATGCTTCTAGTAGTCAGATTGTTGTCTGAAGGAAGGAAACATTATTAAACACACCAAAACTGGACCTTTAAAAAAAGAAATAATAAAAAAAAGCCAAACCAAAACCCCACCCTACTGCTTCCCAAATAAGGCATATACCCTCATTCTTTCTCCCACCCAAAGAATCTTTTGTCTTTAGCACCTGTTAATGCCTATTACTTTACTGTTAGCAACATGTCAGTTTTTAGGAGCCTTCTCTCCCCTTCCCCTCACCAGTGTATTTGGAAAAATGATCAAGGTAATGTACTAAAAGGATTGAGAAGGCTTCCAGTATAGAAACCAGATTAACTATATTCTGTCCTCTCCTTTTCTATTTGAAGATGCACATCTGCCTCCTTTCCAGAGCTGGCTAGATCACTGCAAGTTTGAAGGACTGTATTGCTGCAAATTCCTGTCCTTGCTTTTCAGATTATATACTGATTAACTGACTCACGTCACAGCTCTTGATTGAGAGGTCTGTTTCAGTGATTATATGAGAGTAGTAGTGTAGTGCTCCTAATCCATTTAAATCAATTGTAAATTACTTGCTTTCATTTTCTTTCTTGCTTCTACTATTGCGTGGTAGCTTCTTACTCATATGTCAAGGTGAGCTATTTCTTTGTGCCTAAAGAATGGGCTCACAGAATCCCACAAAGTATGAGGAAAACAAGGCACTTAAAACTTTAGCAATTACCTATGTGATTATAGAATGTGCATGGATTTCCATTAGACAAAGAGCTCATCTACCAAGTTGAAAAAATGTCCTTAATTCTGAGTTATCATTCAATTGAATCAGATACAGAAGATGGCTCTAGACAGGAATTACAGGAGCATCTTGATCTTCACAGTGGAAGCTTCAGCAATGATTCTCCTGCTTTCTTGTCCCTGTAGTGTCTGAGCTGGCTCTTGAACTACACAAAATTTTTCTTGTTCTCCTAGGCATTAAATCTTTTGGAGATGAAACCATCCTTTCTCTGTGCTTGCTGAGCATGAAGTTGCATGGGTGGTTAGACAGTATAGATGAGATGATGCAGTGGGTTGGGGCCACTAAAGTGGGGCAGAGGTTTTTGTTGTTGTTGCTTTTCTGTTGTTGTTTTGTTTTTTTTTTTTTCTTTTCTTTTCCACTCTTTCCCTCCCTGGGATCCTTCTCTGGGCTGTGTGGTCTTTTGTACTCCTTGCATCAGCTCTAGCACTTTTGTGACCTTGCCATAAACTAATTAAACTCTCTAGCCCAGAAGAAAGACAGTTACTGCAGTGGTTGGGTTAGTTTCCTGCTGGATTAATGAGATTAATTCTTTTACCACACAGTTACAAAAATTGGGAGACGAAAAAGGCTAAGATCTTTCAGCATAGAAAAGAAAAATATAAGTCAAATGGATGAAACTACAAGGAACAAAATTAATCTGAGCAGTGTCAGTTAGTTGTTTTCTTCATGTAGCTTCATATTTCATATGATTCTCTGCATTAAGATTAATTTTTTATTTTGAAAAGCTTTTGGTTCTTTTAATACCTTTTTTGAACTGATACGGAGGAAGAAGATCAGAGTCCCCCAAAGGCTAATTTAAACCCACTTAAATGCATCTGAGTCAGCAGAACTTTTTCCTTTCCCATTTGCTTTTTTAATCTGTTATAATGCAGAAGTTGACACAAAAGGAAAATAGAAACACCATTCTGAATCTTTTAGAATAATTTATGAAATTGGTATGTGGTTCTATCTGATTATCTGAGTCCTCTGACCTCTGGAACAAGCATATTTTCTGCATTTCTAGTGTCATTTGAGGCAACAGGCAATGTTTGAGAATTATCAGGACTTGGTTCACCTCAGCTAGAAAGGAGCTTGGAGTTGGTACACAGGAATATGACTCTGTGTTAATGCTACTGCTCTCAGAAACAGATGCAGCCTCTGCAGGAATGGGCAGGCTGACCAGCCCTAATCACATCAGCTGGCATGGGGATGGGATGCCTCTCTGTTTTACCTCCCTTCCCCGCCAAGTGCTGGCCAGCAACAACTCTGGGCCCTGGGGATAAATCTGCACTTGTTAAATAGTATTGTGGATTCTATCCAAGTTTAGGAACTATTGCAGTATATTAGCACTTCTTATCCCTGTTCTAATGTTACTCAGGTAGATTCTAGCTATCTTTGTTAATCAGTGACAATGTGAGTAGCTGTTTTTTCCTCTTTTGAGTTGTTTTGGTACATAAAGATAAATACCATATCTTGATGCTACCTCGATTTGTATTGACAAGTGTACTTGTTAATGCTGTACATTTTAAAGAAGCTTTCTTGTTTAAAGGTTAAAAGGTTAACAACTGAACCCAGATTGTCTCCAGTGAATCAAGCTCAATTTTCTTGAGTTTATTGAAAGCAATCTCTGCTCCAAAGATGCTAATTAGAGTAAAGAATGCAGAGGGTCTGGGCAATACTGCCTGTGTTTTCTCATATATATAATGTTTTTTCTTCCTGTAATCTTGTGAAATCATGTAGTTGTGTCGAGCTCAATCTCTCTTTCGTTGTTGGTGGGGATATCAAAATGCATTCTCCTCCAAAATGTTTTAATTGGACCTGGTGTGGTACAATAAGAAGGATACTCTGATACTGGTACCTAAGTAACTTTGCTAATAAGGATGGTAGTATCAGATTCATCAGCTTCCTGTGGTGGAATTGATGGCTACTGGCTGGCTTTGATGACACAAAGGATGTGAAAAAACACATGTATTTAATTAAGGATACTTAGTTGAAGCTTGTAATGTTAAGTAAGTGTGCTTTCCATCTGTTTTTTTATTTATATTTAAAGTCACATTTGTCATACTCTGATGGATTGTTTATTTTGAACTTGAGAGTGATAATTGAGGAGCAATCGTTGTCATGTTTTGTTCCATGCAGGAGGGAAATGTTTCTTTATTATATAGAAGATGATAGCATTGCTTCAGACCTGGATGTAGTTGACCTTGAATTTAGTAACAGTTGAAATGAAAGGTCTGTTTTTAGACTTATCTGTGTTAAGTGGGCTGTGGATTTGTAGGTCTAAGTTTTGACAGCAGTTTCAAAATTATTTATTTAGGTCCCAATAGCCTTATTTTGTGGAAACTATGACAGAATATGTTACACATTTGAACTTGTTTGAGATCCCTTAGTCATTTGGTCTAGTCAACTGGTGGCTAATCAAATTTGCTATGGAGTTCACTTGAATCTGAACCCTTTAAGGACTCCTTTTAAGCCCTTTGCTTCTGAGAAAGCTTTATACCCCCCACTTCTCATAGTGTTGGCCTGAGACCTGAAAGGTCTCTGCTTCTGTGAATAGTCATAGAATCATTTAGCTTGGAAAAGACCTTCAAGGTCATCAAGTCCAACCATTAACCCTACACTACCAAGTCCAGTACTAAGCCATATTCCCAAGCACCACATCTAGATGATTTTTAAATGCATCCAGGGATAGCGATTCCATCACCTGCCTGGGCAGCCTGTTCCTATGTCTGACACTCTTTCAGTGAAAAAGTTTTTCCTAATGCCTGATCTAAGCCTCCCCTGGCGCAGCTTGAGGCCATTCCCTCTTGTTCTGTCATCGGTTACTTGTGAGAAGCACCTACCACTTTACAATGTCCTTTCAGGTAGTTGTAGAGAGCAATGAGGTCTCCCCTCAGCCTCCTTTCTTCAGCCTAAACAGCCCCAGTTCCCTCAGCCGCTCCTCATGGGACTTGTTCTCCGGGTCTTTCACCAGCCTAATTGCTCTTCTCTGCACCTGCTCCAGGACCTCAATGTCTTTATTGTGTTGAGGTGCCCAACACTGAGTACAGTACTCGATATTAAGGATGCTGGCAATAATTATGTCTATCAGATAGAAAATGCCTAGAAATTATGAAGATGGAGGGGTTGCACATCCTCTTGTGTTTCAGCAACTACTTTACTGTTTCAACAGCTTTCTTAAATTCTCTTTTGCCTTCCTTAGAGCTGCATTTTAAGATAATCCAATTCTGCTTTTAAACGCTGAAATGTTACAGG
Organism: Apus apus; assembly: GCF_020740795.1. NCBI lineage: Eukaryota > Metazoa > Chordata > Aves > Apodiformes > Apodidae > Apus > Apus apus. Next base: position 48,001,039 of record NC_067283.1, read on the forward strand.
TAAGACTAGATGCTGAGAAACGGGGTTTTATTGTTTGTTTCCTTAAAAAAAAAAAAACCAGCAAACAAAACCAAAACAACAAAAAAAGGGCAGCACAAAATATCAAGAGGGTGGAGGAAAAAACACTTCCAGCAGCTTGATCTGCCTTGTCTTTGTGTGAGGTGGTGAATGTGAAAATCTGAGAGCAATTAATCAATGTGAACTTTCCAGATTCATAATTGTTAAAGTGCACCTGTGCCAAGCAACATTGTGCTGATTCTGGGAAATAAAATGCAGCATATTCATTAGCCACCTATGTTGTATATGCTTCATTTGCAGAGCAGGGGCCAGAGAGAGGCAGAATTTTGGTTCGTGCTGAGCTGGTGCTGCACAAAGCAAGCAGAAATTTTGGCTAAAAAAAAATAAAAATCTGTGATCTGGGCTTTTTCACTTTTGCTTCTTAAACTTTTAACTAGAATGGAGGCTATGTATGAACACTGGTCATTTACCCAGTCCTATGCACTACACTGCTCCTGTAAATGTGTTTTTAAGTTTAGTAGGTGGTAGCTTGTGCATAACTAGGAATGTGTTTAGTGGCATGTAGTTTGGAGTGTATTGTCTTCTAGTATGTTGGAGAAGCTCTGGCTGCACAAGTGGTTACCTGGAAAGAGGGGAGGTCCTGAAAGCTCCCCAGGCATCTGGGGAGCTGATGTCTTCCTCCTTGGATGTGAAGTGCCTGAGAATTCCTTCTGCCCAGCAGTGACTGTTGTCCACTGAGCAGTCTCACTTGTATTCAGTGTGCTTCTGCCTCAGCTTTGCTTGCTGGCTAGTGTTTACAGTTTTTAGGCCTATTTATTAGCCTTGTTTAAGCAAATGTCCTACAAAGTTTATTTTATTGGAACTAATTTTTCTGACAAAATTTTACCTGTGTTAATAAGGAACTAGAGAAAAAGTAAACGGAATATGAAACTTCTCAAGCAAAAATTCACAAAATTCTGAAATGCTGTGTTTTATTCTTAATATATTGTCATCTCTGCTGCTACAGATTTATTCTTTTACAAGCTTTTGTGTCAAACTATTTAACAGAAAAAAACCCACGGAGATTCTCCAAACAGTACTAATTAGAAATTGCCCTAGAGGACATTTAAAATAATGGAATATCCATATACTGGCATCAATAATAGTAGTATATAATTATACAGCACTACTTATTTGTTGTGAAATAATGAAAATCTCTGTCAAATGTGGAAGAAATAATTGGAAGTTCTGATATAGTACTTCTGAAAATTCAGCACCATTTTCTGTTCAGGATTACCATTTAATTCATCCACAGGAATGAAAACTGATTTTTGTTTTGAAATTCCCCACAATCAGAAATTCAGATTTATCATCAGCTTTCTTACTCTGGTAGTTAAACCAACCTTGTCTAGATCAGGAAAGATACTAATAATCTGTGTAATCCTATGTTTGGAATATTAGAATTCTGGCTAGATGATATAATGAAGGATTTGAAGGAGTTCTTATTCCAACTTCGTATCTTACTACCAACCCACAATGAAATTATATGACTATGGTAGAATGTTCATTTACTTTTTTTATTTTGTGTGTCTTTAGAGTTTATGCTGATGCAGGTATTTTTCACAACTGTGTTTAAAATAGGAAAGAGAGATTGAAGTGTGACCACCTGGTAAGTTCCAGGAGCTGCATCTGGAGTATAAATAATAAAATAAAGCTAAAGATTTATTAAACTGTAGAGAACCAAGGAATATTACAATCCATGTCTCTCGCAGGTCTCATACTTTTTATTTGTCTAGCTTATATATTGTGTGTGGATGTGTCATACCCAGTTTTCCTAACTTGTACGTTGTGGCTGGCTTTTGACTACAGGCATTTATAATGCCAGCAGCTCTGTAAGCTTGGCCAAATAAAATATCTTGAATGCTCAATGTGTATATGCAGGCTTGACTGCCACTAGTCATCTGCAATGACTCACACCAAGTCAAATGAAAGAACCATTGTGGTATTTAAAAATACCCAACACACTAAGCTCAAGCCTCGTACTCCAACCATTGGGCAAAGATATGAAAAACCATCATAACAAGAACAACTGTTATAATTTAACATATGGATTGGTAATGTGTTATTGGTCTTGATAATACTGATAATAAACTGGAATGGCAACTTGGGGTATTGCGGACCTTATTTATGAGGTCCTGTTTTCCAAGTTGCTGAGGGGAATTGAAGAGTGTCAGAATGCTTAGATAAATCTGGAACACCCTGATGATGCAGTGCTGTCCAAACTACTGTACTAATCTTGTAATCCACCAACATGTCAATCTTATTTATGATGGATATGCATTTTAGTTGTGACTCTTGTCACCCCACTGCAGGTATTAAGAGGGTAAGAGACGGTTGTTACATATGGTGTCACAGCAACCACAGGGTGATAGATCTAACTGTGTCAACATGAACCATTTAAGGACATGAGGAATTCAGAAAATACAAACTCGTAAATGAACTGCTTGATGTGTTTCAGCTTTTTGCCTTTTTTTTTTTTTTAAGGGCTTCGTTGCTCCTTGGAGGTTTCTTTCTCATGGAGAAAGGGAGAAGGCAGCTGGAAATTTAAATCTCTGTGCTAGAATACAGAACTGATGCAACTGTGTTAGAAGGTATTATCAAGCTGGTGTTCTGAACTTTGGGCTCCCCCAGTTCATGCAGTTGCTGATTTGCCTCTGCTGTAAGCTCCGCAGCAGGGTTAACAGTAAACAGAACCGGTCCAAGTCAAAAGTATACTAGCTGGGGAAACTGAATATGGAAGTTGACAGAAAAGAAGGTTTTGATAAACTGATGCTGTACTCCCAGTGACGTCCTCTTGAGACTGCAGTGTGCCTCAGGACCCACTGGTTATGGTGGGCTTTTTACCTGTTTTTCAGCTCTGACAAAATGTAATGTTTTAAACTCTTAAGGCCACTCTCCTGTTAGCCTAGACCAGTCAATCATGTTCAGACCTGGGTATGCACTAAACCTGTCCATGTAGTCTGTAGATTACAAAATTAATGCCTGATGTGTTTTGAGAACTACTTCTCTCCCCTCTTCACCTTCTCCTGCAAGAAATTTGCATTCTGTTCTCTTGTGATGCCTGAAGATTTAACTACTGGGAACCAAAATAAATTAACATAGGGCTATCTGACAAGGAATTGAGGACTGCAGTTTTAAAGACTGTCTTACTGTAGGAACTCAAAAGCACTCAAATTGTGGCTCTTTAACGTGCCTTGAGGTTCTTCATACCTTATCTGAACCTGACCCTTTTAATGAGACAATATTTGAGCAGTAATTTCTGTTGAGTAATGTTTCTTGCCCAGTTTGTCCTGCTAATCCTTCTTGCAAATCCTTGTTTGTGATTTTGACTGACTTCCCTAATCAGAATAAAATCTTCCTCTTAAATACATGTCTGTATGTCTGCTTAAGGTGAGAAACACCTAAACTGCCACCATGTTTTTTGACACCTATGTCTCTTGTGCTGCATATTGCATGAGATGACCCAGTGTTTTGAAATGTAGTCATACTCCCAGATTTGCAGCCTTGATGGCTGTCAGACTTCTAATCAGGTGTCTGAAAGCTGGGCAGCTGCCTGGAATGCAGGGGAGGCTTAGAGCCAGTGTTTGTTGCAAAGCACAAAGTAGAATATCTAATTTATTATAAATTCCACGCTTCCTCTCTGCTCTGTATGGAGGCAACATTGCAGTTGCTTTGTGTTCCACCCTAGGATGCCTGCCAATGATCGCCTGCACCCTTACTGCCCAGCACTTGTTATGGCTTTGAAGAAACTGCATGTGTTTATTGCTAGCCATCACTTTGTGAAATAAACTGCTTTCAGGACTGTCATCTAAAAGCTGAAGTTTTAACTATTCCTTTTAACTGTCCTTACTTCACAGCTAAAAATGTGACATTTTTAATACAGTTACTGTATTAAAAATACTTTTCCTCTAAAGAAGGGGGAATTGAGATGCCATCTGTACTACTTCTGGCTCCCATTCAGCTCCTTCAAATGACTGCCAAATTAACAGCAGCAGTTCTCCCACTTTGCTTCCTTCTATATCCCATAGCTCTTCCTCTAAGGTTCATCCAGAATCCTTGGAAGAGAAGGGAATATCACCTCTGAAAAAGATTAAGTGGGGATTTTTTATTTATTGTCTATCTCTTTTTGTGATTGTTATAGCCCTAGTGTTTAGTTTCTGAGGTCTGATCTCCCTTCCCTGCAGGGAGGCTACTGCTTACCTGGGAAGGTTGGGCAGAAAGTTGTGTTGGTTCCTGCTGTGGTGCTGCTTGCAGTTAATGTTCTTGGGTACCACTGGCCAAGGTCCATAGGTATCCTCTGACATTGATCTCCATGTTTTCCCTCATCTCCAGTATCTTCCTCTGCCTCCCCAGACTTTCCCCTGGGCCAGGATCTTCACCTTCTTTCTGGAATCCCTTCTTTCCAAGACTACTTCTGCCTTCCAGTAACCTATGTCTCAGCATCAACTGTTTTTTTCTGGAAACCAATCTCCCAGTTTCTCTTAAGCTTTGAGAGTTCAGGAATTCAATTTTGGGCATTCACCCATGCAATTACACACAGTTGTCTGCTCATGTTCACAATTTCAGCTAGTTTTTGCAGTGTCTGCAGGTGTCTCACTCTCCCCCATACCACGTGGGATGCAATTTCATCCTTGGACTGGGCACCAAAAGGAACAGAACATCGTGTTTTAAAGGCGTAACTTTTTTCATGTTTAATAATTTCAATTACATATATGTGGTTTACATAGGACAGAAGATGTTTTTGAGGTGGAGATGTGCCAGTGTGACATGTATTCTGCTGAGGTAGGCTGGCTCTGTTGTGAAGTGGAAATCTAGTTACACTGTGTTTGTTTCATTAATCTAGTGATCAGTGCAGTGTTTTCCAAACTCGAGATTGCAAGGTTATAACAAAGACAATTGCTCATGTTAGTGCATAGTATACAAACCTGATTAGCTGAGACTGCTGTCTCTACCTTTTTTTATAGCAGTTGCATTAGCTAGACCTCTCCTGAATGCCTTAAAAATTCTTAACTTGTCTCCCTTTTGAATAAAAACACTTTCTGGGTTTGAGTTTTTTTGCTAATTAATTTAGGGATAGGGTAGGGAAAATATTTTTCTGTGACTGGGGAGGGCTGCTGGTTCTTGTGCCACTGCTCGGATGAGAGTGTTTTTTGAGACTGAAAGCAGTTCAAAAGAGTGGGAAGCTCTGAATTCTCCTATGGAGACTTGTTTTATAGCCAGGTTCCTATGATAGAAAATGCCTTGCCCCAGCTCTCACTCAGCTTGGTCTGGGCTTTGTGATCAGCATTGTCCCTAAGAAGCACAACTGTTTAGGAAATTTATAGATAGCAATGTGGTCTCCAGTGTAGCAGAGGCTCATCTGTTAATTGCTTTGAAGATTAAAGTCAAGACCTTGAACTGGCATCTGAAACTGACTTTAGAGATAAGCCCCAGCCGTGAACTTCTGTCATCTCCTTCCCAAAGCCTTTGGTATTTAGAGGATAATAGATAAGCAGGATATCCAGGACAGCATCTAACTGATGTAAAAGATTTGTTTTATGGGGACCTAAATTGTTTCAGAGGCAAAGCCAATTCTTCTCTCAAGATCTGTTATCCAGGGATCTCTCCAGAGAAGATGTCAGTGAAGGGAAAAAAAAGTACTGATAACATCCACTATGTAAATAACAGCCACTCCAGTTTGCTGATTAAATTGCTGTGATGATTTTTTCTTTTAAATTAAGATTAATCTAAAGGAACATTTTCCTAGGTGTGGTGTTAATTTATTTTTTTTTATGAAACAATGTTCTCTTTCTTCTGGTGCTGCAGTACTTCTCTGCTTGCTCGCCTCCAAACCCAATTTGGATCAAGTTAAAATAGTGTGCTTAATGAAGTAAAACATGTTACTCTGAGGTTGTTTAACCTTTTTGTCATAATCTCTTTTTTCAACGGTTTCATTTCAAAATGTTTCTCTTATTTTGCACAATAAAAATTCTGAAGGTAAATGCTTCTGGCGAGTTAAACAATTTGTTGAAAGGTGTTTAGAAATAACTGAAAGTAGTAGTTTTGGTTCTGTCATTCAAAATGCCATTCTTCATCAAGAATATCTCTGTTAGTCAAATAAGGTGCAAGTAAATAGGGGTGTTTTCTTAGAGATACTCTACTGTCAGCATGTTAGAGGCTGATTTGAATGCAGTGTTTGTTAAGTGAGCCCTGTGGATGGCATTTGTTTTTATTTGTTTGAGAGCATTGCCTAAGGAATAGATGTTGCACTTGGCCAACCAAAAGGGAAAAGTTGGAGACCCTCCATGCACCATAGAGCTTGTAGCATGTTGCTAAATGGGGGAAGATTGAGACCTTATGATGAAGATAGTGACAAGAGTTTTAATTAGGAGGTGTATGTTTCAGATGAAAAGAACATGAGGCATTGAAGTTGAAGGATAAGGAAAATAGGGTGAGGAGTAGATGAGGAGTAAGTAATTATTGATATTTAAAATGGAAATTAATTGAAGATGCTGCATGGCAGGTAATGGGAGACAGTCTGAACAAATGGCCATCAATGAGAAGTCTGATCAAAGAGAGAGACATTTTTACAAAACAAGAAGTCCCAGTCTACTTTGTCTGTTTTTGCATTTATCTGGTTCCTCCTCGATTTCCTTTCCTAGGATTGCCTTTTTTGAACTTGATTTTTCCTGTTAACACTAGTGAGGTAGTCCAGTGTGGGATGTGGTTTACGTGTTTCATGGACATGAGTAATATAGTCTGTCGTCCTTGCATTGCCTGGCCTGGTACATCATACAGTGGAGTTACCCTCTTGGTGCTTGATTGCTGGTTATATGTTATAGGTGGTTATAGATGAATGACTAATATAATGTGCAGTGTTTCTCAGTTTGGGGAAGTGCAGCAGCCCAAGGGAAAATGCTTCAGGCAGCTACAGGCCCTTCCAAGCTGCAGTCAAGGGGGAAGGTATTAAGGAGGTGTTTAAATAGGTATGGGGCACTGGGTTCTTTTTTAGGAGATTGTAAGGGCACCTGTAGAGCGAATAAAAAAGCCTCTCTCCCCTTCTATGTTAGTGAAGGGAAAAAAGAGAGGAGTAAGGAAAAGAAATTACTTCCTTTAGTTTCAGAGCTCTTAACCAGCTGCTGTGGAGCTTTCTGAAAATAATGCTGGAAGAGATCAGTGTTCCTTTTTTGCCCAATGAGCAAAACCCTCTGTTCTTTCTCTCTCCCTTCCCTGCCCCCCTTATTCCTACTGTTTATTGTGCTATATAAAGTGGATGTTGTTCTCCCTGTTGTATGCTAGTCCTGCAGCTGGTGCTCTATTTCGAGAAGCACGACGATGAAAAGAGGATCCTATGATTTGGTTTGAATTGCAGCTCCTCTTACCAGCTCAACTGGGGCTCTTCAAAACAGGAATGGTGCTGCTGCTTTCTTTTTTCTATAAAAGTATGTTAAAGGTTAAGCTTCAATAATTATTGCTTGTAGGTAGCAGAGATGTATCAGTGCTGTTTCACATAGGGATCTGCTACCTATGTTAAAGTGGCCCCTTCTGCAGAAGCAATTTGCAATCCATGTTTTATTGAATAAAAATAAGTCTCTTCAGCTTTTGAAAATAGATATGGTTAACTGCTGGTTTATGTCCTGAACTCATGTCTCAGTGAGACAGACAGACACACAAGGATGTAATAGTTACTTTGCTATTAGTCATTACCTTAGTATTTATTTTAATACTAAATTGTCTGGTTTCTGAAAGGTAAGATGAGCTTCCTTTGCACACATGAAGAAAACACCGTTTCATTCAACTTGAGCCCATGCCACAAAAATGCACCTAAAAATCAGTTGTTTTTATCTCTCTGCAAGATAGAGACAGCCATGACCTGGGATTCTACAACTTAAAATGCTACATATACTATTACAATGCTGTCCCCATAGAGCCTGTAAAAGCAAGGAATCCTAGGGCGATTATACATAAAATATTCTCACGACATTTTAAATACACAACATGAATAAGGAAAATTTTTGTAGTTGATGCATTTAGCATTCTGCAAATATGATGAGTGCATATGTATCTTTAGCAAAATTTGTTATAGAAGTCATGGCTGATGAATAAGATTTTAAATGTTTTTGGACAATTGCAGCTTTAAAGAAAGAGAAGCAGCATAGTTTTTCTTTGAAAGAATGCGATATGTATCTGAACTAAATTTGGACCATATAAATTTACAGATAGTCCTAATTCAGGTGAGACTTTTAAAGTCAGCTTTCAAAGTTGCAGCTTCAAGCTTCATTGGTCTTGTAATGATCTCTTTAAGTGCACAGGTACTTCTGGCAGTAAGGATAATCTTACATTATCACCTATGAAAAAATCTTTGTGATTATAAATTTTAAAAGTTTCCAAATTGTGGAGTGTTGTATTTTAAGAATTAAAATCGGAACAAAATTATTGAATGTGTAAGTTTTCAAACACTTGACTGGGCTGTGTTTCTCTGTCATTGATCATCCATAGCTTCGAGATACACAAACCAATACCTTCTTTCTAGTTTGAGCAAAACTGTGATGCCAGTTAAGTTTTCCCTCAGTATGGCCTGTGGTCTTTTATCCACGTTATTTAGGATTCTTTGCTGGGCCAGGTCTTGAGGCGTTTTTGGCATCTGCAGCTCTCATTGAGTGAAGAGAGATCAGCAGGTAATTCAGTAGCCTGTGGTATCAGCCTGTTGGAACTGAGCAGAGTTTAGTGCATATCCTTTGAAATCCTGTTTGAAGGCAGCTGTTATTCAGAAGGCTTAACATACTTGTTATAGTTATCTTGTGACATTCCCATCCATCTTGTCTGCAATTGAAATAAATTAAGATTTGTAAACAAAGCAGGAGAATTCAAAGAAATTAACAATAATATTGTACTGATTTCTCTTTTCCTATTCTGTGTTCAGGCTATAAAATTCCTTAAAATTAAGTAAATCTTTAAAGAATAAATTTTAACAGAAGAAAAGCATATCTGTTTTTCAAACAACAGTGACAATATATTGGGGAAAAAATAATTTTACTCTGCACCAATTAGAGAGAACTTCACACTTACCCCAATCTGTATAATTCTGGAGGTTAATTACAGGTGTAAATGTTGCATTTATTTTGCCCTCCTCAAAGTTACAAAGTTACAGCATGCTTGAATCAGTGGCGCATACTAATGCCTTTCATAAAAAATATTGGGCCATTTTCTACCAATGTAAATTTGTAGACATGTATCGATTACAAGAGTATCATCAGCAAATAATGTAGGCCATTATGAGTGATATGGATAGGACATGGATTATCTGTTACTAACTTATTAACTACTATATCCTAAGTAAAAATTGATTACTTAACCAAAGGAAGAAAAGGGATCATTCTGTCTGCTTGCTAGAAATTTACAGTGGGTCAGTCACCCAAGCCAACCCCCAACTTTCTTAATTTGGTAACTGTTTGGATAGTCTCCAAACATTGTTGGAAGTCATTTGATCTGCACCATTGAACTGGAAGATCTGAATCTTAAAACAGTCCTTCTGTTTTTATCAAGTGCTGAGATGAAGCAATAAAATAAGAAGATATAAAAGTGAGTATCAAAGGCAAGATAAGTTTGATACTTTTAGATATCAAAAAAGCTGTTGCTGGGTTAGGCTTTGAGTGACTTCTTGCCTGAAGAAGTGGACTGGATCTGTCTAAGGGTTGCTTTGTGTCATTTCTGAGTTGGTGACATTAGGCTGTTTTGAAGAAGAGTTGATGAGAACATCAATAACTGTTCACTTTCTTTAAGCAGTTGCTGTTGATACCTCAATTTCAGACATGGTTTTACTTTTGAGGTTTTGATCGTCCGTAACCGATTTCAGCTGAAACTTTTTATTAGCCCTGTACTGCTTCACTAGATAGTCAGATTTGAGTGAGTGGTCTGTGCACTTTGCTGAATGTTGTGATTTATGGGCTTTTTGAGAATCTACATTGTGCTAATTGCAAATGGGTACAGAGTAGGTATGATGGACTTCTTTGTTAAATAATGCCATAGTAGGTTCAGACGTATTTTTGAGAATGTTTTTTACATGTAATTTGGTGCTTCTGGAGAGAGCAAGAAAAAGGCTAAGACTGAATTTTCACAGGTTGAGTTGTTCAGCTTTTTCATAGAATCATAGAATGGCTAGGGCTGGAAGGGACCTTAAAGATCAACCAGTTCCAACTCCCCTGCATGGGCGGGGACACCTTCTGGTAGATCAAGTTGCTTAAGGTCCCATCCAACCTGTCTTGAAGACCTCCAGGGAGGGGGCGGGCATCTGTAACCTCCCTGGGCAACCTGTTCCAGCATCATTTTTGGCTATGTAATAAGGCAAACTGAGAGAACAGCTCTAGGGAGGACAAGTCTTCCACAGATCAGCAATGCTGGAATTGCAGTGTTTAAGCAGAAGTGTGACATAATCTGATGTTTTAGCTACAGCAGGAGAGGAGTAGTTTCAGTTTTTCATAGCTGTGACTTTCCAGGTCCCCATCCATTTGTTCAGTGCTTTGGCTGGGTCGATAAGCAAGGCTTTTACTGAACTTCCTTCACTTGAGTGGAGAAAATGCAGTGCCTTCTAAAGATCCTGAAAGGGACCTACTAGGGGTCTGGGAGAAAAGGAGGTGTTTTCAACGAGTGTCTCTTTGGAGACAGCAACTCTACACAGGGCAATTTGATGAGTAGGGAAGGAATGAGCAGGAATGAAATTGGTACACTTGGTTGCTGTGAATTGCTACATTACATCACTTACAGCTGCTGAATTTCCCGTTAGTTTAATAAGCCAGTAGATATCAAGGAGCAGCGAGTTTTTGGTTCTTGCTGAATGTTTCATTCAGCTCAGGATTACAGACCCTTGTCATTCAGAAATGTTATGGTTTGTTGGTTTTTTTCCTAATTGTAGCTGGTGTGGCTTGCTTTAGTTTGCTAATTGAGGTTGGCTTTGATTTCCTGAATAATAAAGTTATTTCATAATAGGAGACTTAATAAGAAATAAAAACATTGTCACAATACATGTCTTCCTTGAATTTACTATGCAAATTAAGAAAGGTGAACAAGACTAAATGCAACTATAAAACTGAGATTTCTGTTCTTTTGCAATGTGAAAATATTATTTGAATTGTCCTTTCTGACCAAGAGGGAAATGATCAACCCCCATAGGAACAAATTGTGAAATAAATGCAGATGAAGAAGGGGGTACAGGAAGGGATGAAGGGTGTTGAGGGAGTTGGTTTTCTTTTTTGTTTGGGATTGTTCAAAATGTTTTTCCAAAACACAGCATTCAAAAGTAATTGGACTTCCTTTGGCTAGTTTTCTATGTACCTTTTCATGAGGAAAAAAATAAAAGGACATTTTTATAGTCCTGGGAGAGATTTATCTTACGAAGTACAAACTGGTATGTCCTGTTAACCAGGTAAGGACTTTTCTGATTACTATTGCTTTGTCATGTTAGTTGGACAGACCTTTACGAAGCTATATATGTGAGGAGCCTTCCTTGCATCATACGTGTGACACATTTCCGCGTACTTTGAGAGCACCCCTGCATGGGCCATGCTTGAATAACAAGATATAAATATTATCTGCTCTTTTCAGGATGTTATTTGTCTCATTACAGTTCAACATTGGAAACCTACCTATCTTCCATAATATTTTTGAATGTGGCAGTATAATTTAACAGCAAACGTACTTAGGAATAGATTGGAACCACATTGAATTGCAAATCCCTGAGTTGATTTTGGTTTGACTGTATACTTTGTCCTGCAGCTCTGACATGCTCCCTAGCCTTTCTATAATTACCTGCAACATTGGTGCAAACTGTTCTGTCATTACCCTCTGTTTACAGGAGAGAATGTATGAGCAGTTTCTCAACATTGCTTTGTTTCCTGTTGCTTGACCTTTCCGATGCCTTTTGGGGGGTTCTGTGACAGCTTAATAAAAATACAGTTGATTTGTGCTTCCTTCTTTTCCCCATCTTTTTTTGACTTTGCTATGTATTGCAATTCTTTCCCAGTGCCCAAGTATCTCAGTTTAAGTTTTCTCAAAAGAAAGTAAATTTGGGCTACTTTCTTTTAAACCCACCTTGACGTAATTGGTTTGTATGTTTTTTAATATATTTTTTCTTTAAATTAAGTGTATGTAATTTATTTGCTTTTAGGCATTTTAATCTCTAATTGCCTTGAAAGTTTAGGCTGATCTGGTTTTGGGTTGCAGTTGCCCTTCCAGAATCTCATCTTTAATTATTTTGTGATGATGAAATGCACACCCCTCCACCTCAGTATCACCTGTCACAACTTGTGAGCGTGATGTGTTTTGGTTCTGTGAGGGAAGGGTAAAGATGCAATTGGAATATTTGAACTGTTTTTTTGTGGTTTTTCTTCCTCAAACAGTCTGGAATCATTATTAAAACATGTTTTCCAGAAAGCTTGCAAGTGTTTATTAAGCCTCCATAAAATTACTCATGATTTAAATGATAAAACAACATCCTGTGTATTTTTAGGGGTAGGGAGAAACTGCTTGTATTCCAAGACTTGTGCAGTGCAATGAATGTCATGCATATATGTATGTCACTATGCAAGTATTTTTTTCTAAATAGAAGCCTACTCCTGTGTAATGTTTTATTTTCTTATGTTTTGTGTTAAATAAAAAGACTGTTTGTTTTAGTGTATGTTCGTATGTGACCCAGATGAACTGTTCTAGCTATAATCCTGAGTTTGTCTCAATTGTGAAAGCTTTTCTACATGTACAAAATTAGAAACTTGAAAGGGATAGTTCTTACAGAGTCACAACCAGGAGCATAAATAATAAGGCAAATTAATGAGCAGAAATTTCCATTTCTATATAGGTCTGGAGCCAGAGATTTGTATCACATTTACCCAAAATGTCAATGGTATATATTGCACACGTTCCTTTAACACTTAGCCAGTGGAACTGGCTGGACACAACCATGGGAGGACAGCATGTGAGATGAAGCATGGCTATTTGCCACATTTCTCAACTCCTCCCCCCTTCTGAAATCCTTAAAACTGGAGACAAGGTGTCCTTTGGAATGGAAAGTCCACTCTGAATAACTGTGCACCATGAAACTTCTTCAGACCTTCCTTTAACTCTTTCCTCACCAAAGTTTCTACTGCTCTTACAGCTGTTGAGATCACATTTGAAGGCCCTTGTGAAAATGTTGGCATTTCCCAGCAGGTGCAGCAGTTTATAAACCACCCAGGATATGGAAGTTGAAAGGATAATATGTTGAATCCAAAATGCTGTCCTTACTGGAGCTGTAGATGTTGCTGGTATGTCATTCAAACCTTGTATTCTCATGAGAGTATTTCCTAAAAACAAATTAACAACCTAACCTCTACTTAACATACCTATTTAAAATTAATCATTGGGCTGTGATACTGTAATTGTCTGGATGGTTCCTTTTTGTTCTAGTAAACATCTTTTCATTTTGGTTTATGACATTCAAATTGATCTGTGTTGAGCTAGAGAAAGTTTTGAGTACTAATTGGAACAGTCGAAAAGGAAAATTCCATATTTTTCAAAGCCAAAAGAGTTTTTTAATTATTAAATGGGAAATTCCTGAAATAACCCACTTTTTTTTTGTATCCTTGTTTTAATAAGGAACAAAGTTTTAATGTTAACTGAAAATGCTTAAATACTAACAATGCTTCTCTGACTTTGAAAACAAGAAACAAAATTATACATGCTGTAATAGAGGGCTGTATTTTTTTCCTTTAAAATGTTTCTTGATTGAAGGCATGTTTGGTTGAGGGTGTGCATATTTCCAGAATCAATACTTTCCTGTAGAAAAACTATTTGTTTAGACAAAATGGATATTGGCAGTCAGATTATTCAACAGCATAGGTACAACTCTCAAATGATCATTGAAATTATTTGAAATAGAGGAGCAGTGACCGTAATTTGAAAACCGACTGGAGTTTCTTGTTTCTGTTATGACCTTATAAAGACTATCTGATATATGATACTTTGGAAATACAGTCCCAATGTCCTGCCTCAATGTGCACCCAGCTCACCAGCAGAGCCTGTGTCTTGAGTCGTCTTTGTGAATGTGTAGCATGTCATAGCTGAGGCAGCTAAGAATAGCTTATATAAAAGCCAGGTGCCCCTCAGTTGTGTTTGCTGACCTCCTGACCATACAACTAGAGTTGGACTCGATGATCTTAGGAGGGTCTTTTCCAATCTTCGTGATTCTGTGGTTCTACAATGATTCAATAATCCTTTTGAGGCAGTTAAATACTTAACTTGTTTTAGGAGTCTACAAACTTGGGAGTGGATAGGGGCTCTAAGGAGGGAGATGCCCTGGCTTTCACAGCGAGTTATGCCAAAAAAGGAAAGGCAACTATGTTAGCACTGACTGTGTGACATGCAGATAGAACCATATGTATTTTCATGGCAATCCTGCTGTCCCCTACACAGTGCTCTCATTAAGTGTAATGAGGCTCATCTAAAAGTGTTATTAGTCCTTCAATATATTATTAAATCCCAATTACTCATGAACAATGCCAGTGTATGTGCTTGAGGTCAACATAGCATGCAACTGATTTAATTAGTGCATCATGTCCAGTTGCATTCACTTATATTGTTTTAATTAGAATGGTAATTGAGAGCTGAGTATGTTTTGTCTTGCAGTTGCAGTGCCTAAACCTATTTGTTGCTGCTGTAATTGCTCCTTGCCCTACATCCTCTACCACCCCTCATTAACTTATTATTAAACTATGAGCATTTAAAGAGGAGATACAGCTATTGGTTAAAGCTTATTTTTTCCCATCTGGCACATAATAATATAATTGAATGATCATCAGAGATGCCTGTTAAATGGAGTCTTGCCTGTAATGTCTAGTCCTTCTCTGCCATGTTGGATCTTTGGTCTTGATTAACCCATGCAAAAGCAAGGAGACACCGGTTGTGTCTTTCAGTCACTTTGCATGCTTTTTCTGACACTAAACTCATCATGTCATCATGTACTCTAAATACCAGCCATGATCTTTTTAACCACAGTATCCATGAGAGTTTTGCCATTACCAAGTTGACTTGAATATTCTGAGAGAGAAAGTGGAATGGAGAATAAAAATGCAATTTTTGTCAGGTTTGCAAATAGATGCAGCCTGACTAGAGTTTTTCATTTAAAATTTGAACACATCATAGCTAATAATAATAATAATTTCTGTTGTAGTTGAACATTGGTTAGATAATCAGAGCCTGAATTAATGGGGAACTGAAAACAATTAGCTAAAGGCTACAAACCAATTGATATAATACTATTAAACTAGCCCTTCCCTAGCTTAAGTTGCAACCAGATTCCATAATATATTAAAAAAAAAAATAATAAAGGGACCCCAATATCTTGGCTGGGAGAACAAAACGATAAAAACAATTCTGCAGTGTTTGAGAAATTGCACTTAATTGGTCTAGGAATATACTTCAAAGTAAAAACAAACAAAACCCTTTTCATTTTGGATTTTAAACATTTTGTCTCACATGACTTCAAAATTTTTTTTTCAGTCTTTGTACCATTCATACAGTGAAATCTCCTTGGAAACAAATGCAGCAGCTTTAATTAAAGAAGGTTTGTTATAACTGAAGCAAGTTGTTGATTTTGCTGTGGATAAGATTGAGGGACCAGCTTACTTCCTTGTCTTCACTGGCTGCTATGGACGTATTCCTGCTTTTACTCAGATAAAAAGATGTTTTACATGTTTTGTGCTATTTGGGAGTATCATGTGGCTACTGTTTTCAAATGGGGACAGTTTGGGCTTGTGGTGTTTTTGGTTTTTTTTGTTGGTTGAGGGTTTTTTTGTTTTGTTTTAAGGTGATCAGTATGTGGGCATTGCTCTTCTTGGTGGTCTTCTTCCCCAGTGATAGGACAAGGGGCAGTGCATGCAAGCTGGAGCATAGGAGTTTCCACACAAACATGAGGATAACATTTTTTCATTGTGAGGGCGACAGAGCACTGGAACAGGCTGCCCAGAGAGATTGTGTAGTGTCCTTCTCTGGAGACATTCAAGACCTGCCTGGACATGTTCCTGTGTAACCTAATCTAGGGGATCCTGCTCTGGCAGGGTGGTTGAACTAGATCATCTTTCAATGTCCTTTCCAACCCCTAAGATGCTGTGAGAATTCAGAAGCCTGTCTGAGAGCTGAGGGATTTTGGTGGATGGGTGGATGGAAATGTGGTGGGTGTGTTGACAAGTTCCTTCACAGTTAGGAGGATCTTGGTCCTTAAAGGGTTGTGCTACCTGGAAATAAACCATTATCTGAGAAATTGAACTAGCAAAGTCAGACTTCTTAAGGATTTCTTGTTTTGGTTTGTGGTTGGAGTCTCTGTAGTCTAAAAGACAGTGAACTTGTAGCTTTCACACAGCTAGGTGCCTTGTCATCTTTCTTGTTCAAGTTCTTGAGTGGCAAGCAAGCTGAGGTAATTCTTCAGTGTTTCTTTGGGCAAGGGCAGTAATAATGCATCTCATTTATTTGCTTGCTTATTTTCCAGAAGTGTGAAGAAATTCAGTATCTTTGAGACAATTACTGTTTTATTAAAAATATGGGTCAGCATTTAGAAATTAGCGATGAAGGGAGGGAAGAAAATGCATGTATGTACATGTTTACATAAGCTTTGTTTCCTTAAAGACACACTAAAAGCCTCGGTGTTATGTTGGCAGTAAAAGCTAATACAGCTCTCCCTTGAATTGGTGTATTAATGTCCCATGCTGTTAGATTCATTGCTCTTTATTTCCAGTACAGGTGGATGATGTGGCTTAATAAGGGCTGACTTAATCTTTTCCTAGTAGATGCTGCAAGGTCTAAGTAGAAGTGAAATCCTTTACTGGAGAGACCTCTAAGAATACTGTAACACTAGTAAGGAAATACATGTAGGAAAAGGGACAACTGTACTTGATGTACATTGCAATATTTATTTCTTTATCATCAAATTCCATTCCTTCATCTGTCTAGCTCCCTAAGCTACAGCTGTGTGTTGCAGGCTTGTTCTCAGTACGGATCTCTCATTGGTCACTTTGTGAAGTTTGCTGTAGCGTGTTACTTCAGAGAACTGACAGGGCTATTTTATTGGCCAACTTCTGAATTATCTGTGAGGTCTCCATCCAAAACTTCTAAATAGCTTGTTTAACTTGCACAGAAACAGACAAAAAAGTGTGGCACCTTTGTAGAGAGTGCTGTGTTTATTTATAGTTTTTCTTTGTTTGCATTTTTCCTGGAGGGATGCCTTGGTCCCATCTGTGCAGCAGTTACTGCTTCATTAGGTCTCTGACTTAACAATACTGTGTTACACTTTTAGCATCTGAACAGGAAACAATCTTGAAAAGGGAGAAGGATCAGGATACTTTCATAAGCTTTCTTAGGAAGTTTGGTTTATGTAAAACACTGTAATCTTTTGTAATACAGCCTGCTGGAAACTTAGAGGCACCTTCTGATAAGCACAGCAAGAATCTTTCCCTTTTTAAGTGGAGGTTGCTAATCCTTTATTTAGCTGTAGGTAGATGTCCCTTCAAAGCGAGGTTGATACACCTTGGTGGTATTACTGGCTTTGGTTACACCTTTCACATCACCAGGCAACCCACTCTGAGACATGGACCCACCTCCTCAGTTGGTCTTGCCTGCCCTCTCCGGAGAGGCAAGTGCCTAGAGTGGTCATTCTGGCAGACTTTGTACACACAAAAAATAGTTCAAAGCAATCCTTAAAGCAGTAGAAAATGATTATACTTTTATTCCTTAGAGTGCTCCATTGCATGTGTGCACAGAGTTTGGCCCCAGGCCCCCTGTATGTGTTTGCTGCTTGCCTCACTTGACACCCTCTTGTGTGAGTCAGCAGTCTGGGAGGGAAGGATGGGCATTGCAGCCTTTTCTCCTGTTCAGAAAATAAGTCTGTTTCTGCAACACAGAAAATAAAGCTACTTTCCCCAGCCCTTTCTAAATATACACATTGTATTCAGTGTGATATTTGCTTCTTATTGGCACCCGTTCAGTGTTTTGTTTCAGTGCCCTTCCAATTATTACTGTATATTAATTTTGATTAGACAGGAGGTTGCTTTGTGAGTCTTGACTTTCTGCCGGTAAAATCAAGTAGGAGCCATGGGAATGAAAAGCAAATGTTACTTTCAAAACCTTGTGAAGAATACATTACTTATAATTCACAGTAAATATATAGAAGTTTTTAAAGAATAAATGTCTTTGTTGGGAGACCAGGAATTGAAATAAGGGATCTACCCCAAAAGGGGGAAGAATATCTGAAAATAGATGCTGTGTCTGTAAAAACTATTTCACTTATTTGTATATTTTCAATACTCAACCTTTTTATTCTTTCAATTTTTAATCAGCTGTTCCTTTAATGGATCAACAGCTGCTATATAAATTAAAAGAGTACAACTAATGTCAGCAATAAAAAACAGGAATGGCATAAGTTCCTAAACTCCTTATGGCAAAGTATACCACGAGGGATTCAGGCAGGAATTTGTTCAGGCAAGTTCTGTGGTCTCTACTGTTGAGAATGGGTTAACACAGTGTTCCCCCCTTCCCTGCTCTTATCTGTGAGTCTAGGAATTCTGTGAGTGTAACTCTGAACTCAAAGAAGGGGGTTGCAGTACTTGCCCAGAGCTTTTGGAGGTGGGGTCCAAAAAAAGCAGTTTTGACTTTATTTCTTTTTCTTGCTCTGTTTATTTTGCTGGCTGAAGGAATTGTCCTTCTTAGTCCCCTTGTTCACCACTCTCCCTTCTTTGGCTGGTGACTCCTGAGTTGTCAGCATACATTACTTACTGTTGAGAGGATAACTCCTATGGCCCTGCTGTACGTATCTCAGTCAGCAGCAGGTGCTGGAAGAGTAAAGCATGTCAATATTTCATGCATTTAAAATCAAACACATTGACTCACATATGGCTGCTCCAAGAAGCACTAGTTCTAAGTCTGCTTTCTTTATGTAGGTGTGCTAAACTGCTATCACTAATGTAGCAACAGCCTGCCAATATAAATGTGAGTTTAAGTAAGCAATGTGACAAACAAGCATTACCTAGGTTATGAAATTAAGTACCTGAAAATTACAAAATATCAGATTTATGACTGGGGACTGACCAGGATTTTTGTATGTAGCCCTATGACAGGAAAATAATATGATCATTAAATTACAGAACGGATCATAAGGGGTGTGCATGAAGTGGGGAAAGGTTTCATATGGACACCTCCCATTTGTTTACTCCTGACTTTACAGCTGCAATATGTAGATTTTAGTCTACTGCAGTTGGAACATCATACACTTACTACCTTTTTCACTGCTTAAACACTGCCATCTCCTTCAAATATTCCACAGAAGATGAGCTTGAGCTCTGAATTTTTAGTATTACAGCATGGATCTCCAAGACTTGAGTTACACAAATAACTGCTCTGACTGGATAGGGTAAGAGAACTTGCAGATCAGATGGGAGGGTGTTGGGTTATTGGCTATGTTTAGTTGAGGAGGAGTAGCTGAGATGCCTGCTTGCTTTCTCCCATACATAGCACACAGTTTAAGTGCAGTGCTCTCTTCTCTAGATCTACCAACACAGACCTTGGCTTAAAAGGTCCCTGTACTCCTGTTGTTCTTGCTACCAAAAAGAGGACCATTCAAATGAAAGGGAAAGAAAAATTTCAATAGTTCTACCTCATTGCCAAACTTAAAATGAGGAAAAAAAAAAAACCAAACACAAAAAAACCCTTCTAATTAGACAGCAAAGATTAACCTACTAAAACAAAACACAAACAACAACAAAAACCTGGACTTCAGGGCTTAGAAGTTTTTAATACTGTTACTATGGGGCTAAGATGGTTATAGAAGAAATCTGTGAATGCTTAGAAATCCTGGTGAGACTTAAAAGCATAATACCTAGACATTTTTATCCACAAATTGCTGTACCTGATTCTTGGTACCACAGATGGGCATGTAGTTGAGGCTTAATTATCTACTGAGCCTGAATGTGATACTGCAGAGCACAAGGAAAGGGAAACAAGTGGAAATGTACTGCACAAAAATATTTTCTGTAGGAAACTGTATTCTCTGTAGGATTTTATTTTTCTGGGCTGGAATTTTGTCTTTAATAGAGTTTTATAACTGCAAAAATAAAGTCACTTTGGAGTTTCTGTTTTTGAACAGATTGAAAATAATTAAATTTGATGTCTTAGTTAATGGGAAGGATATGTTATCCTTTTTATTGAAAAAGAACTCCTACTATGTTGTTACTAATGTTATTTGCTACATGCAAACTGAAATAGAGGGTTTTTTTGTAATTTCCCCACCATCCATTGTAAAATACTGCAGAAATCTCAAAACAGTCTCAGAAAATAACTGACAGTTAATGCAGCAGTTGCAAAATAAAAGGTTTATCAAGTCTGACACTTTTTTGGTACTTAATTTTGTTCAAAATTAGGAAAAAAAAATACTCTTTTCTTACACTCTCCCCCTTCTCATTCTCTCTTTTGATCTGCCTGGATTCAGGGGGTTTGGGAGTCTGAATTCTTATCCTGAGGGACACTTACTGCAACACATGCTGATGAAACAAAACATTCCTGCTTTGATTATATTGCAAAACTACTAAAGCTAAAAACAGGAGTTAAGTAATCCTCTACTCTCAATTGAGAGAAGATAGCAAAGGCTAGACCCTGCAAATTAATGTAATAAGCAGAAAGCAGATTAAAATGAACAAAGCAATAGAGGCTTTATATGAATCCTATGCTTTTGGAAAGATTTTTAAGGAAATTATTTATCTCCACTCCTATCCATTTCCTGAACAATGGGTGTCAGTGTTATCTCTGCCTAGATACAGTCATATGAAAACTCCAATCTCTAGATCCCACCCAATTTCAAAACCTACAAATGTATTTAATCTCTCAAAATCCTTTTACAGAAACAGGGAATGTCAGTTCTCTGTCACCAGCCTGCTCTTGACTTTTGAGAGATTTATTTTACCACCACAGATAGGAGCAGTGTGTCTGATGTTAGATTGTTGCAGGTGTATTGAGCAAACTGCAGTATGCAGGGTTTTCTTTAATTTCCTGTAAGTAACAAGTGGCTGTGTAAAGGGAATAAGTGAAATTCCTGACTGTTGCTATTAATTTGTCTTATTAGCAGTTGCCCAGCAGTACCAAGAGATTCCCTCTTTCCTGCAACCCTCCATTCTTCTTTTTTTTAGCTTGCTTAATTGTGGTCTTTTAATTTTAGAAACAGGGATTTTAAAAATAAATGCTTGATAAATGATTGAGAGGTGTTTCAACTCAGTGTACATTTTCAGAAATGTAGAGGCCCAGGAATGTGATTTTTTTCTTGATGTGTAACAGCATCGATTCCAGGACTTCCAGAACTACCTGTGCAGTGTGGGCTGAAGAATGAATAACTGAGAAAATAAACAGACAATAAATAGGTAAATGTTTTCTTACATTTTTTTTTTCCAGAGATTCTTCATCTGCATATATGTATGCATATACATATATACACACAATATAAATAACTTTTTTTTTAAGCTCAGATCTTGAGTAGAGAGAAACCCCGGTCCTGGAGTGACTCGCGTATTAGTTTAGTGACTGAGGAATTATGGGCCTGACCTGTACTGTCCTCAATCACTGCACTTAAGTTTTGCCTTCCTTGGAAGGAAGGTATACTTTAGTACACCATAGTTCTGTGGTTACATTGTGCACCTAAAATGTGGGAAACCTGATTTCTTAGATGTCTCCTGGCTTGGAGATGCACTTACCAGGTTCCTGGTAGCCTACTCTTAGACTCTGAAACCCTAGAAAAGGCCAGCTCCTAAGATGCCTCCATTTCAATAGCATGTCATAATAACTGCTTTAAATGGATTTGCATGAGCAAGCTCTGAAACAAAACCCTTCAAAACAAAATTCCATTTTATCTAAGGACACTTAGCTGCTTCAAAACAGACTCAGAACAATCTCAAATATCAGAAGCAGACCTTAACTAAGTAGGCCAGAGTGCCTCATGGCTGTATGCCTTCTATTTCTTGAATGAAGCTGTTTTAAATATTCCAGTTTGGCAATCTTTCTCAGACAGGCTGTTCTCTCATACATTGCATGATCTGAGGTTAGGATTTTCCTCCAGGTTTCTGCTGGAAGGTTAGAAGCTGTAGTGCTTTCCTTCTGTGCATACAGTCAATTGAGACTCCATTGTGCCATGTACCTAAAAGTAAAGCACTTTTAAGTCGGAATTGGTAAATGTGCTTTGCACAAGGAAGCCTAAGTAAATCTTTAATGAAATTTACAAATGGCTTGTTTTACCAGTGGATATGATTTTTTTCCTCTGAAAGATTCACTATTTAAAATCTATTTGAAAACCACCTTTAGCATACTTTAAAATTGGTTCAGCAGTTGAATTGTGATTGACCTTGTTTGACAACTGGTCTCATCCAGACCACAGACCTTCTGACTTCCAGTCACAGTCTGTCTTTTTCTGCTGCCACCAACTTCCTTGCCAAAGGTGAAGAAGAAATCTTTTCTAAGAAATAGTCTTGGACTAACCAGCTAGGATCCTGTTAGCCCTGAAATCTGCACCTAGGAGTCACCTAGGTGTCAGTTGAGCCCTCTGGAAGTCACATGCCAGCTTTCTCTTCGGCTTCATTTAAGAGATTTACTTCTGATTCTTTAAGTGTCCTACATACCAGTGTTTTCTCAGCATACCTGCACTATGCAAGTGATGGGCATGCAGAAGCACCTGAGATGAAGCAGCCAAGTCCCTGTGTATCTGTGCAGCAATGTGCCAGAATCCAAAACGGTCCTAAAATAGGCTTATCTATGTTTCCATGTTGGCATCTTTCAGCAGTGCTTTTTCACTTGGGACTTTGAAGCACAAGGGTATGAGTAGCATTGTTTTATGAACTAGAGTGGTCTGAAGTTTCTCTGGGTCTGTTCTGTGATTTCACTTCGTAGTCTGCCTGCTCTTAATCATCTGGATAAAACCTTCTGTTCATGGTAGTCCTGTGGGTTCCCTTATCTCTCTAATTATACTCTAAAAGGAATAGTGGTAAATTTAAGATCTGGTTTCTTACAAACTTAGAATTATAGAATGTTTTGGGTTGGAAGGGACCTCTAAAGGTCATCTAAAATAACTAACCCCCCTACAATAAGCAGGGAGATCTCCAACTAGAATTGATTGCTCAGAGCCCCATCAAGCCTAATCTTGATTGACTCCAATGACGGGGCCTCCAACTACCTCTCTAGGCAACCTGTTCCAGTGATCCACCACCTTCATATTAAGAATTTTGTTCCTAATGTCCAACCTAAATCTACCTTTCTCTAGCTTAAAACCATTACCCCTTGCCCTGTTGTTACATGCCTGTGTGAACAGTTCATCCCCAGCCTTCTGTGACTATGGAGCTAAGGGACAGCCTGGGGATCAGGCTGTTCTGTTGCAGTGTTGTTGCTGTGACTGCTGGGTGCATAAGGGCCAATCTCATTTTTGGTTCACGGAATACTGCAATGAAAAGTTTATCCTCAAAATGACAGGTCTCTAAAATATTAAAATCCTTGTATGTTCCCTGCTGTCCTCAGCTCACCCAGCCAGCTGGCAGAGAAAAACTGAAGGAAAATTTTAGACACTCCCTTCTCACTAAGAAAGGATTTTATAAGTGCATATTGGCGCATATTCGTGTATGAGAACATATACGAGGACTTGCTGAAAATACATTTGCTGTATTAGTTGATAAAATCTCTTGGGAGTTTAGATTTGTTTTTATGTGCCTCTGTGAATATTAGAAATACTGGCTCTTCAGTGCTACATTTGGGTGTTTATAAGTTTCTCCTTTTGTGTGCAATAACACTTAGCTTGAAAAGATCCACTAATGTCATTTTTTTAAAAAGGTGATTGAAGCAAGGGCCATAAATTAGTTGGAAAAGCAGCTAGATTTTTTTCTTTTTACA
This sequence comes from Apus apus, assembly GCF_020740795.1. Taxonomy (NCBI): domain Eukaryota; kingdom Metazoa; phylum Chordata; class Aves; order Apodiformes; family Apodidae; genus Apus; species Apus apus. Next base: position 48,025,003 of record NC_067283.1, read on the forward strand.
GATACAGATGATGTTCAGGAAGTCTGTATTATTCAGTACCATGCTTCACAGCTCTCACTAATTATGAATGAGAAATGTTGCACTGCTTGCAGTAGTGTGACTAGCCTGCACACTTAAAACATTTTCAGAGAGATCAAGTCTTATTTTCCAAAGTGGCTTTTATTAGATGCATAGGGTGATTAATCTCATTGTTTCTCATGAGATGTGGACTCTTAAGTTAGTGATAACTGCATAGTAGAATGTAAAGAGAAGAAGTATTATCTGAGGGTAGGAGATATGGAGGAGTACAGGGCTAGGAATCCTAATCTCTAAAGGAGCAGTAAATATAGAGAGGGAATTTGAAAGTGTCAGGAGCCCCACATGGTACCTGGGCTCTGGACAGCATGAGGTGAGACAGAATATTGTAGAAGACCCTGTGCAAGTACATGGGATGTGGAAACTGATGGAGCTGTTGCAGTGAAGACAAACATGGCAAAACTAAATTTAGAAAAAGATGAGGAAAAAATCAAATAGTTAAAAGTCCACAAAGGCAGCACAGTAAATTCTGCCTTCCATGATTGTTTAAAGAAATGGAGTAGCATCAGTATTAGAAATAGGAATAAGGAACAGATTTATAAAAGTCTTGACCGGATTTCATGTAAGAAATTCAGAGAAGCTATCAGAGGATAGGATGCTGTATTCACACTTCAAGTTACTACAGATTATTTTTACTAAAAACAAGCAGGTGTTAGGGATAAGTGCGTATGTGAAATATTTTGATGTAGTTTCTGATTCCTGTAAGTTTCAGTTTTGCTTTGTGCCTCATATTGTTTATAATGTCTATTGATCACACAATGACAAGATTTCTACTTTTTGAAGAATTCCAGAAGGAAACTTTTCCCTAGATGCATACACTTTTTCCTGTTATTCTTGGTCCTTTCTCTTCTGAACATGAAGAACAGTCTCTTCCTCATGGGTTAGAACCTTTCTTTCTGTAAGTTTCAATATCTTTTCCTTGTCATACCTTCTGGCAAATTTAAAGGGAGGCAAATTGGATATAATAGAGATTGAGTTCTTTTTATAACCTTTTAAATAATTAAATCCCCTCTACATCTCTACTGTCCAAGAAAGCCTAATCCTCTCTTTCAATTAATGAACCTTGTCTTTTCCCTGTGTGCCAAATATTCCTTCAAGAGTTTTTCCTCATAACGGTTTTGGCAATAGACTTGCGTTCTTTTCTGAATTGCTTTTTCATAGATTGTACCAGGTGAGTGTCTAATTAGTATAATTTAAGATTGCATAGTAAGAAATTTATTTGAATTTTTCTTTCCTTAGAAATGATGCACCAAGGAGGGTCTTTCCTTGTTTGCTCATTTTGAAACCAGTAGAAAAAAAATTAAGTTTTAATTACAGACTTTCTTGCAATGGCACATAATAAATGTGTTTAGCTGCTGACCATTGAAAGGGTTATTGGATGTCAGGGACAGAAATTCAGTCAGCTATTTTAATAGGAGCTGCAGGAGACAACCTTCAATATATTTGAATTATGTATTTCAAATATTACTACTTCACACAGGACATGATTGCAACATGAATCTTTTTTATTAAAACAAAAAAATCTAGTCTTTATAAAAGCATAACATTTTTTAAGACTGAAGAAAAAAGTGAGATTCCTTGAATAGGTGACAGCATTTATAGTAAGGAAGACAGTTGTGATTCATGTATGAAAGCTGACTGTGAAAACAGAGCTTTCTCCAAGGTCATATAATGAGTGAGAGAACCTTCTATGCAAGTCTTAAAACATTAAAAGGAAAATATTCAGCTGGAGAGAAGCCATTTATCAGGACATGACACTTGTAATTCTGCTTTCCCCAAAGTACTCACTTTCTGGTGAAAATGATAATGTTTCATTCTTTTCTAGGAGCTGCCATAGAAAGAAGCCAGCAGAGTGCTGTACTTTTGTACTTGATTTAAATACATACTATGCCAAGTGTTTTACTACTTCATCATAACAAAATTATCAATGGATCTATTTGATATTATTTTTCTGAATAAGTTGAGCACAGAAATAGCATCAATGGACATTGTGCTGCTTTGTATTATCATTTTTATTTTAGGGCATGGGTGATACTTTGTGTGTGTTAGGTTTTCATCAGGCATAGAGAGCACTCAGTTCAGATAGATTACCATGACTCTTAGGAGGTTTCCAGTGCAGTGAGAGACTGTCCAGTCTGAAGATCCCACATATTTGCTGAATTTGATCTTATACCATGCAGAAAATAGTTCTCTACATCTTTGTTCCTGGTAAATATGGACTGTAGAAGGCAATTAGCTAGTGGGAGGGCAAAATTATCTTTGCAGATGTTAAGACATTAATAGGTGACAGGCAAAAGGGAATACCAAGGGAAAAAAGAAAATACAAGGGTGAGGTGGAAAAGAGGCAACAATTTAAAAATGGAGGGAGTGCACTGTGAAGAGGAAGAAACCTTTCTTCAAATTCTTCAGAGCTGGGAGATAAAAAGCATTCCACATCAAAACAGAAGGCATTATGACTGGAAAAGAGTAAATGTTCCACCCATTTTCTGGAAAGACAAGAATGACTACAGGCCAATTGGCCTTACTTCTATGCCATGAAATGGTATGAAGGAAGTTCTTAGAGAAGCCACTTCCAGATACATGCTGGACGACCAGCTGACCAGGAATAGCTAACGTGGATTAGGGCAAGGGCAAACTGTAGTTGACCAGCATGCCTGCTTTCTATGGTGGGATGATAGAAACAGGTGAACAGGAACCTTGTGAAATTCAGCAAAGGTAAATGCATTCTTGCATGTAGGTTGGGATAACCCCCTACAGCAGCACAGGCTGTAGATCAGCTGGCTGACAAGCAGCACTGCAGAAAAGGACCTGAGAATCATCATGGTGGACATGAATCCACAGCATTTTGCAAGATGAAGGGTAACTGCATGGTGGTCTGGGTTAACAAAAGTAATTGTTTCCCTCTTGGCCACTTGCAAAAGAGTATCCAGAGAACTTTGTCTAGCTCTTCCCAGCCCCCTCCACTACAAGACAAATACTGACAAACTGGTCCAAGTTCCATGGAGGATCTCTCAGATGACAAGAACTAGAACATATGAAGAAATACTAAGTGAGTTCAACTTGCTCATCCAGGGCAGAAGACTAAGGGGAGATCTTACTGCTGTCTACAACTATCTAAAGTTAGATTGTAGAGAAGGTGAACCCAGACTCTTCTCAACAATGCATGATGTAAGTCTGGGCAAGACAACAATCTCAAGTTGCAGCAGGGGGAACTAACTGGATAAAAGGTTAAAAAAAACCAGCAAAAACCAAGCAAAACTTCCACCATGAGTCTGGTTAAGTGTTGGAGCAGTAACCAGAGAGATTGTGAAATCTTCATTTTTGGATTTTTTATTGAATGTGACTAGACAATGTCCTGAGCAACCCAGTCTGACATTGAAGTTGGCCTTGTTTTGAGCAGAAGATTGAGTGTGATGTCTCCAGATGTTTTCTCCAAGCTAAAATTATTCTGTGATTTGCTGAGTTGTCTCAGTATAGCACTTTCCATAATCACAAAAAAGTCTGTTTCTTGAGTTTTGTCATGCCCGTCCACTGCACGTATCTCTGTATTCGTCAGAAAGACATTATTAAAGGCAGGTAATCACTTCAACATTCACTGTGTGTGATGAACAACTTCCCATTATTGGGAGCTGCATCATTAAATATGTATAAAGCCTTGCTAATCACTGACCACTGTTAAAGAGCCATATAGGCTAAATACTTTCCCAGAATTTAAAATATCTACCTCTTCAGTTAAAAAAAAAAAAAATGCATCAGAGCACAGAGAATGATCAAGTGCAGAAAAGTACAGTTGAAAATGGTCATTCTTACTTCTTTGAGACAGTTACCTAATCAATGGGATCATTGAAGTAATGTATAATCAAGTAGCAGGGAGTGTTCAACAGCTTCCCTGTGCATGGAAGTTTTGAATAGAATTTAATTGTTCTCAGGCTGACATCTTGTCCTGAAATAAAGGTATTTCTTTAATAATTTTCTTTAACCACCTTAACTCATATTTTAGCCACACCATTTTATGGACTCTGAGCTGTTACTAGCAATCTGTCTAAGAAAAGGTTTGCTGAAGCCTGTACAGAAATCTTCAAGAAGCAAACAGGAGATGCATTTCATATTTGTATATGAAGTTGCTTTTGTTCAGAGCTCAGAAAAGCTTCTTAAGAGCTAACGGGTAACATTTAAAACTGTCAAATCCAGGTATATCAGTTGATGGATATTTACTCTTTGTGCTGGATCATTGCAGTATTTGACAGGCTCATAAGGAGGTTCTAATAATATAACATCTGTTGAAAACCATTAAGTTTTGGTTCAATGAAGGCCCACTGTTCCCAACCAATGGCTCTGGGTCTGCCTTTGTAGATGATCTTACGATGTAATGGGAAAGGATATATAAATCTATTTCATGTTGAATCCTACCCTCACACTAAGCTCTTTGAAACTAATTCTGCTGTTGCTTTGCATAACACAGCTGCTGACTTTTGTGGGACTTTGGATCCACATTAAATATAGGATTGGTATCAAAGGGACCGTGTTATTTCTGTCAAGCACTCTTTCTGTAATGGCTGCAGGAGATAACAGCAATGCTACCCACTTTATTTGTTGTGCTAAGAATCAGAGGTTTGTTTTGGTTTGTTTGTTTGTTTGTTTTGTTTGCTTTTTTAAGGTGCCCTGTTTTTCCAACTCTGACATCTGGAAAGCTTAACAGTAGCTTCAGTTCGATCTGTGAAGCCCTATTGATTGTCTAGTGTAGTCATTCTGATAGCTATGAAAAGAACAGATGCTGTTGTGCTAAGGATTAAGGATTTGGAACTCAAGGAGTTCTAGGACAAGGAACATACTTTTTATTTTTTATTATTGTATGTGGCAGATCTGGTAGATATGGTCACAAGTGGGGATTACTGTTATTTCAGTGTATCCACTCTGAAGTCTGTCACTGGATGCGGGAGGTATTTGCAAGGAAAAGATTGATGTGTACAATAGGTATGGCTCTGAGAAGAAACTATTGTATAACCAGGAGTTATAAAAGGAATTATAAAAGGCTTGTGTCTGCCTTCCTTTTCCAAAGTAGTTATGAGAACTTCTAGAAGAAAGATTTTCAGATACAGAAGTAGAACTAATATTACTGGAGTATATAATTTGTCATTAGGAGATGCCTCTTTGCCTCTGAAAGGCTTTAAGTTTATCATACCTTTCCATTATTGTGAACTTATCCAGCAAATGTTAACACTGTACTCTGTTTAGTCAAAGTGTTTCTCCTCAATATTAGAAACATGTGCAGGCATAGATAGGTGGTTCAATATTCATTTCTGAAATGAAGAGTAAACTGCAGCAGTCTCAGTCTTCAGTGCACAAGCTCTGAAGGGCACAGAAGCCTCTCGTTAAGGAAAATACATTTTTTGGCTATTGTGATTAGATTGTTACAGAAAAGCACTACAGAATGTGGTGTCAAATTTTGTTAAATGCTAAAGTACTCTTAAAATACCACCCAAAAAGTTCTTTCTAGTTGTTCTTCTATTAAAAGTTGTTACTAGCTTTTAGATAGTTTGTGGAGTAAATTCCTTGGAACCTTATTTGTTTCATGCCACTAAATTCATCTAGACTCCCCTGTAACATGAACAAAAGATGAGCCCAGGGACTTGAACTTTCTTTTGGCTGCTATTTTTACCCTGTCATAGACTTTGTGAGTGAAGTACAGTGTTACGTACTGAGAATTAAATCTGTCAAACAGTTTGGAAAAACGTGGCTAATTTACCAATGTTAGATAAAACAACCCCTTTTGCTTTTCCTCTAGGAGTAATAGCCTATATTTTCAGCACAATTGGCCTTTGGCAACTGTTGGTAACATGGGAGGGTATTTTTGGAAGAGGAAGGAAATAAAAAAGGATTAAACCACAGGGAATTGCAGAGGAGACAGAATGCTGAAGAACAGCACTGCTAAGGAAGAAATAGGTTTACAGCAAGTTTCTGGACTAGAGATCTTTATTTTTCACCTCTTCTCTATATGGGTTCAAAATAGGTCAGTCAGACACAAAAATGGCATGCTTTATCTTACATACATATATATAGAAAATATAGATATTAAAAGGTATATGTCTATAAAAAACACTCCAAGAATATGTAAAGTACGCTGTAACAACATATTCTAGCCTCTAAATAGGCTGTCATGGAGTTTTGCATCCTATTTCTCTCCTTGTATTTGCTATCTGAACAACCCTTGGAGGAGAATTTCATGTTCATTTCAGTCCTTGTTTACACAGGAAGTGCAGGTGGACTTGGTGATTTATGGAATTGTTTAACTGGTCACCAAGAACTGGCACATCCCTAGAAGTAAATGCATGTAGACTGCTGTTTCCAATCTGGTCATTGATATATTTCTATTTTTTTAATGGCCATGTCATGTTTAATACTCTGAGTAATAAATGTGCTTATAGAAATAGCTATCTGCTCTTAGATGTTCTGGAAGTTGGAAAAAGCTATGTTATTATTTGTCAAAAAAAGTACTTACTGCAAAATAGTTCTTAACTTGCCAGTTAAACAGTAAAAAGAAGTGACTGCCAAACTTATTATTAACAGATTAAACAATCTATACTAGGAAGTTCAGATAGTAAATTGTCCTTAGTGTGAAAGGGATTGGATTGAGTTATTTCTTGAAAGTCAGTTTGACAGAAACTAATGTTTTATTTCCTGTGAACTTGCACACTGGAAAATAGCAGCTTTTGCATTTTTAGCCATATCTTAATTCTGTTTTGAAACTTCCCAAGATATGCTTAAGAACCTTCTGCTATTCTTGCATATTAAACAGAATACTTGAAATGATAGCTACATCTGTACTTTTCTTATTTTCTTGGAAGGGAGTCAACTGTGTAATCATGAAATAGAGTACTCAAACATTCATTTAGATACAAAATGGACGACAACTTATTGGGAGAATTAGTCTATTTTGTGGACTCCCAGTCTCCTTTGTTTTTCAAAGCACTGTTGGTTTTGTTACAAACTTATTTTCTCCCAGAGAAAAATTGAAAGGCTTTAGCAGATATCTTGAAATTTATTTTCATTAGCTATCTCTTTAACTGAAGTAATTTTTAATGATCTGCTAAGCTTGTCACTGTGTGAGGAGAATCGTATCAGGTGGCTAGACCAATTCTACCCAATTTTGAGCAATTTAATGGATGCCAGTGTTGTCAGTGCATTATTTTTCACTCTTGTTTCTTTGTCCAGAATTAGTGCGTAAACTAGCATACAATGTAAGTGCCCTGCATCATACACAGGTACGATATGAAACTGATTCATCGTTTTCTAAACAGCTGCTGTTTCATTGTCAGGCTTCAGCGTTGCAACTGAAATACCTTGTAAACCCAAATTTAAGTGTGCAACTGCAGAATAATGATACGGATCCTGTGCTGGTCCTTTCCTAGTTGGTTTTACTGCATAGGTACAGCTGAAAGATATTTTAACTACTTTAAATGGTACAATCCTTAGGAGTACACAGAGATGCTAGTGAAAAATACTGCCCAAATGTTGGTTATGATAACCTTCCAACCAAAAGTAAAATCTGTTTCACTAAGTCTTTCTGTAAAATATGATAAAAGATGTGTAAATGTGTTACTTAAGGACATGGGCTAGTGGGGGACTTGGCAGTGTTAGTTTTACAATTGGACTCGATGATCTTAGAGATCTCTTCCAACCTAAATGGTTGTATCTCTTGAAAAAGGAAAGTCCTTCACATTTTTTTCCTTTTATTTTCACTTGACAGATATACCAAACAGAAAGGAGAAAAAAAAAGATGTATGTAATTTCGGTTTGCTTCATTTATTTTTTTTTCCCCTGACAGCTTTGAAGTACAAAAGGCTGCAGACTTGGTGTGGAACCTTAAAAAGAGGAAACAGGTGAGCAAATGAAGGGGAAGGAATTAGTATTTTCATTGTTATGAAGTATGCAAATAGGATGTCTTGAATTTTTAGTCCAGTTATGAACTTCAGTTATTATTCAGTTTTGTATATGTTTCCTGAGCTTAAAAAATGAGTGATCTGATTTAATAAGATTAAAACCTATTAATATTTGAAAAGAATATTAATAAACAAATTCTGCTCTCAGCTCTATTTTGAGTCCAAAATAGAGTCCTCTTGATTTCTTACAATATTTGCCCAATAAAGCAGTAGTACAAAGAATAGAAGGTAATTTATGGTGCAGTGCTTTTGAGCTCTTTAAAAGTACTTTCTTGTAAGATTAAATTAGTTTGTTTCCATCTCACTAAATAGTTATTAACTGCACTTCAGTTTACACCAAAGTTTTTTCATGAACAGTGATGAGATTGAAGCTTCAACCAGAATGCTTGTTCCTAATTCCATACCCAGCAACTGTGGCTGAATTTGGAAGTTAGCCCAAGTCTGCAGAATGATAATTTAGTGATATATATCTATGGAGATATTCTTCCTGCTTCTATGCAGAAAAGATGTATACCATTTGACTTGCATGGTACATGTGAATCTGGCCTGATGCCAGGTAAGCTTGGGTCCTTCAAATTATGTTTATGTTAGTATTAAGCTGCTCTTAGGCTTTTATAAGAGTCGTAAGGATCTCCCATTAAAAACTAAACCAAACCCAGACAACCCAAAACCAACCATCTCCATGCAGCGAGGCACCCTACCTTATTAGTCAACAGCACATAAGTGTCTCCACGTATGTAAGCTGTCCCTGGAGTTCTGCTAACTTCTTGCCATCTTGATTTATCAGTAGGCCTCAGGCCTTTTTTCTTAAGGTTACTCATTCTGCAAGGTAGAGCTATAGAAAGAGTTGTAGTTGAAAAAATATAGACATTCGTCACAAACAATTGGCTTTGTAGAGTTGGGCCTATTTTCAAAGTGAGCTGTCAGCACGGCAGCCCAGTGCTGACAGCTCTGAGAAACACTGGCTTTTTGCACATTCACTGTTGTTTGACCTCTGTCTCAACTGTGTTTAACAATATTAATGACTGACTTTGGAGTCAGCATGGTATGATTTAGGGAATCCTGTTTTAGTCTACAAATTGTGAGCAGTTTGCCCTCTTAAAGGTATTGTGCATTTGCAGGTTATTCTACAACATCTGCACAGTTGGCCACTCGTGTTCGTTGTGGTTCAAAGGCATTTTTACAGTGTAAATATTAAATATGTGGGAACAGTAAAGAATTTCATAGATTAGGCAAACTATATTTTAGTTTGATATGTGAACTGAATTTCTGCTATCGTGAGTGACTTCTAAAGTTGGAGAGGACCATCATGACTTAAACCAGACTACTCTGTCTAGTGATTAGAGGCACAATTATTGTCTTCAGTAAGAAATAATGATGTTAAATATCATTAGTACAGAGCTGTTTTTCAGTAAGAAATCCTAGTGCAGTGAGGTGAAGTGATATTTGCATATGACCTTTTCCAAAATCTGCTGACACAGTCACCTGCTATTTCTAGCTATCAAAATGAATTCAAAATCATTATAAATATGAATTATAACATGTTTTTCTTGTGTTTTAGCTGTCTGTTATAATTATATGTTAGATGAAAATGCACTCATCTGGTCTCTCTGCTACTACCTGAGCTTGATTTTGAAAGTGGATGATGGCTTAGTAAAGTTTCTCTTGATTAGCAGAAGTAAATTTTGTCCTCAAAATAGCCAATAAACTGGGTTTTGCTGCTTATTAGAGATTGCCCTAGTAGTTAACTTCCTAGGGCTTTGCCTGAGGCTGAAGTGGTTTCTAACAATCTATCATTAACTTGTATGACAACCACAGGTAGGCTGTGATTATTGGAATTAGTCATGACATACTGTAGGCCTCCTACTGTCATTCTGAAAAATGTGGTTACACCAGATTTTGCACCATTGCTAAGTGACTGCGTATAAGAATGAATGTGGAACTGGTTTATTTTACATACTCTTGAAGACAACTTTATGCTGTATTTGTTCAAGCCCCCCTTTAATGTCTTAAATGTCTACTAGTGGAATCATCCATTCTTCAGTATCAACATCACGTTGTCTTGCATGCATCACAAGTGCTCACATTTTTCCCCACAACCATGTGCAAATCACTGGAGGGGAGTCAGAATCTGCAAACAAAACTGATGAACTGGAAACAATAATAAGTATAGAATGAATTGTTGATCTTCTGTTGAGAAGAAAATCTAGATATGCAGCTTCAGCTTCTCAAATTTAAAATCAATTTTTAAACATGTCCTGGGAACAACGTTTCAGACAAATTGCTTCAGCTGCTAGTAATTTGTGTATTGACTATGTTATATGGTATGTAATCAGGACAGAGGGTTAGCACCATGTATTTGAGTACTCCTGCTCTCCTCTGGAATGAATTCATCAAAAATTCCTGTGACCTCCTTTTCATACCTCCCTCCAAGCCCCAAACACAATACGCCTGGTAAAACAGATGTATCGCCAGTAGGTCTCCAAGGCAGTAAATCGTATCGTCTCACATCAGAAAGATCTGGTGTCGATCATTTGAATGGGACTCTTACCTGAGAAATGTCGTCATAACTGTACTCATACTGTCACTGTCTCATTTATACTTCTCTATTGTATAGGTACAAACATATGCTTTCTTAGACTAACTTAATTATGAAGTAAGCAGAATGTTCACATACAATTGGAAGGAAAAAATTTATTTTCTGTGAATAAATGTTGATGTTTCAGTATTTTCTTTCAAGTTGAGAATTTCTAGGGACAGAAAACTTACTACTCCTTTTTCTATATTTAGTCATGATTGATAAGATGATGATGCCTTTCTACTCTGCTAGGATGCAAAACTTTGTAGTTGTTTGGGTCAGCCATGTATGCTGAATGGAAAATACTAAATGATAAAGCAGCTCATGTATGAGAAACTGAAGGGCAACAGAAGTAACACTTCAAGGACAAACTAAAATAAAACTTCAAGAGATCTGCAACTGATGTAAAGTAACGAGAAATTATAAAGAGTAACCTGATCATGATGGCATATAGCAGCATAAATCAGAATGGCTCTTTCTGAGAGACAAGATGAGCTAATGCAGGTGTAAAGAGCTGGCCTTTAAGTCAGCCAAAAGTTCAACAGGCTCCACTTTCCTATCTGTGCATGTAACAAATGCCAAAAAATTGACTGCTTATCCACTGGAAATTTTAGCTATACTTGTAACCTCAGTGCATGAAATTTCCAGTTGCAAATCACCTGAAATTTCATGAAGTAACAGAATAATAATGCAAAGAATCAAAGGACTGAAAGAATGCTCAGATGTCCTCTAATTCACTCTTTGTCCCCAAAGAGGATCAAGACAAGTTAAGATAATTCTTGCATTATGTTTATCTAATATGTTTTTAATCTCTCCATCTAGAGATTCCATACAGATTTAGGCACATTCTACACATACACATTCTACAATAGGTAACCATCCTTACTGCTACAAAGTTTTTTCTCCTCCTCCATCCCCATCCCCATCTTCACTGTAATTTAAATTCTTCACTTACCGCAATTAGGACAAGGAAATCAGTTTATTCTCATTCCTTTCAGCTGTGCTTATTATATTATGCCTCTCTGCAGCCTTCTCTTGTCTAGAAAAGTAACTCTATTCCTTCCCCTTTTCCATACAGATAATATTTTGCAGACCTCTCACCTTTTCATCAATCTTTTCTGGACTTTGTCCAACTGGAATGTGCAATACTCCGCTGAGATTTTACCAGCCTCACAATAAGCAAGATGATTACTGTGTCTGACTTGCCAACAATACTCTTATTTGTGCATATCCAGATAGTGTTTAGCTTTCTCTTAAAAGCACAACATTCTTGCCTTATGCTATCGTATAATTCATAATCACCAATTTCCTATCTCTTCTGCAGAACTGTTACTCGGTCACTCTTCCTTTCCTATATTTGCACACTTTGATAATTTTTATAAAAAGTTATCTGCATTGATTAGTGTTTTAAATTTTAAAATAATTCCTCCAGCTTACCGGTATTTTTTGAACAGCAACAATGCTTCAAATATGCTTAAATCTCTTCAACACTGATGTCCTTTGTATGTTTAATGAGCATATTTCTTATTGCATTATAAACATTTTATTAATGATAATCTTCAGTAGTATGGGACCAAGAATAATCTCCTGTGGAGTTTTATCTTGCTATACTTTCTAGTTTAAGGCTGAGCTCTTAAGTATTCAGAGCAAGGTTTTCTGTCACATATACATCTGGGCTTAACAGTTTCATTTAACCCATATTTTTTTTAGCTACATAGTATGAAGGTGTTATGTGAGAACGTGTAAAAAATCCTACTTGTGGCAAAACTGTTTGCTCATTCTCCTTATCTTGCCCTCTATTCATACATTTCTGCTTAAATCTGTTCATATACAATCAGATGGTTTTGTGCACTTATACATAAATAGCATAAAACAAGGAATGTGGTAATTCAAGTAGAGCTTTCTCTCAAATGGGACTTGTTTTGTTAGAGGTGAAGGCAGTTCTAGTGGCATATCAGAAATGTTTTATCTTTCCACAAAGTAAGATGAGGTAATTGAGGTTCCCATTGCACTGCTGTGTGAAGGGGGGGGGGGGGGGGGGGGCAATCTGATAAATTGCAGCAGTGTAACTTTAATGAAAGAGATCTCTCTCTCTCTCTCTCTCTCTCTGTTTGGTTTTCTGTGTGTATTTGGAACTCCTGATCAAGCAAAAGACTGAGAAGTTAAGGGTTAGATCTAGAAAGAATATGCTTTCCAATAAGTGCAATTAAAGATACTTCATGACCTCAAAGGTCTTTTCCAACCAAAACTTTTATATGATTCTATAATCAACAAAATTTTGAAAGCTCTGGTTTTCTTAAGCTTGGAACAGTTTAAACGAAAATGTAGTAAAATAACGGGTTGTGCAGAAACAAAGTGTCTGAGAGATGCAATATGATGTAATGGAGACTTTTTACCTTTGTACCTTTGGATAGACTACTGCTCACACCCTGCACATACTGAGTATATGGTGTCATGAGCTTCAAGCATTACTGAACAGACATGGTTGCATGTGGGCAGCTGCTCAGAAGTGGCCCCAGGGAGAGGACATTTGGGTATATTTGCTGTCTGCTCATGGCTGCTAACCCACTTGGGTATTGCTTCTTGACTTTTCTGGGAGTACTGCAAGGGAATAAACACACACAGAGCCCCCCTTCAGGTGCTTGCAAACTTGCTGCAAGCACATGTATTTGCCAATTGTCTGTATCCTAAAGTCTGATCTTGGCCTAGGAGCCTCTACTGATTGCCTCTGTATTTATTATATGACTATAGCTGGGCAGGGAAGGCTTCCTGACCCATTTTGCAAGGAAATGTGGGGCTTGTAAGTTCATTGTCCACAGAAGGTCTTAGTAAATGTTGGAACGGTGGAGCTGTAATGGTAAAAATACACCTTCTCCAAACCTTTTCATAGGGATCTAAATGTAGGTAACACCTTCACAGCAGTCTGTCCCTCACTAGAATTTTTGTTCTAGATGTGCTGCAGCTTGTAGAGATTTCTGTTAAGCTGACATACAATGTAGAGGAGAATGTCTAAAAAGAAAATCAGAGGAAAAAGCCCATAAAATCTCTACGGTATTTTTGTGAAATATACAGTGACATTATTTGCAACAGATAACTATAGATATGAAATCAGTTATTTTTTTTCATTTTCATTCAAGAAGTATTTAACCAGACACCATATATTTATGAGTTTTTCTAATCTAGTACTTTTTGTAGATGCAAATACTACCCTGCCCTTTCAGATTGAATGTCATAGCTGGGAGTATGTCCAATGATCAATATTTAGTTAGGAAAAATCATTCCAAAAGCGCAAAATTACTTTTATAACAACTGTGATCAAGACGAGTGCTCTTGCTTATGTGGCACTATCCAATTTTAAAAATTAAATACAAGAATTAGAACATCTAAACCTTTCTAGATGCAGAATATTGATTTGCTACTGTTCTCAAGTGCTGTAGCAAAGGCAGCAAAATAAGCTGAGTTACCTGCTAGTACAAGTACTATGTAGGTAGTATAAATGCTGGGCTATAATCTTGCTCCATGCAATATGCAGCTGGGTAAATCAGGTTTATGAGACAGTTCTTACACAGAGCCAAATTTTCCCTTCTATGGACAGGAACATAATTTGATAGAAGTAACTTTGCTGTACTAGTTGAAGGGTAATGATGTGAAAAGAGGACTTTCCTGAGGGTGCATTGAGATGGTATTGGACAAATAGGCTTTATTTCTCTCCACTACTCCTCTTTTTGAGAGGAGATTATCCATGGGCAGGACGATTGTATATTTATAAAGTATGTTGGCTTTTTATCTTTTCCTAGTCGTATGAGCATGTCTTGTGTATATTCTAGTCATGTGGACTCTACTTGTTTTACATTTGGTGTGTAGCAAATTGTAGGGAAATTCACTGTGGCACTTTGGGATGTCTGATGTCATCCAGGAAGAATTAGTGTTTTAGGATAGGGTCATATTTCTGCAACTGGCAATACAGCTGAAGCGGTTAGTGTGGGGTTAAATCTTGGAGATTAAAATGTAATATTAAGAGAAAGAAGTTTTTCTGTTGCCCTGAGGCTGTTGGGGACCCCATCTAAAATTGTATTATTTCTGACTGGCAGAATCCCTGGCGTGAGTGTACCTTGTCTATTATTATTGATAATGATTATTTTTATTTTAAGAAGTGTAATTTCTTTCCATGCTAGAGCTAAACTCAATTTTGAGAACTCAACACTTCTTTCAAAGTGCTACACTATCCCACTGCACATTTTGCTATTTAAATTGTGGAGGGATTTACATTTGTAAGGAACTAGCCTTTACATGAAGTTTAAAAGAAAGCTTTTTTTTTTTGTCTTTGATCCATGTCTGTATTCCCCGGACTCATCCACAAGGGGGACATCGTTCTAAACAAATACACAGCTCATGGTTATTTTTGAATATGCAGATTTCTAACCCTTCTTAATTAAATTATTCTCTTGGAATGTCTGGGGACAACCTCAAAACTGTGCATGCTGTCACGGAGGTAACTCTTTGACAGATATACAGGTAAATATGTTTTTTTTTTTTCTTTTGGGGAGCTTTCTTTTTTTGTTTACAGATGAAGTTCTAAGTCCTGGGGGAAAATACTTTGCCCTCCTGAGCATCATCGACTTCAGATTACTCATGCATATACATGTGCTGAAGAGATCACTTTTTTTTTTTTTTTTTTTTTTAAATAACATTACTTTAGCCTTCTTGAGAATGCACTGACATTTCTCCATTTGGTTCAGACGTAGCTGAAGCTATCTGGTAATTAATCTAGAGGCTGTGGTAATGAGCATTCCCCTTTCCTATGTCTGTCTATCTTTTGTAGTAATTCGTACTGTGTGAAACAAATATTTCAATTAGAGGAAAACAATATATAGGTTTATTTTAACAACTTGGCTTGACTGTTGTACTGTAGAAAGACAGTTTTCAATTTTCATTATGGCTATGTTCTAGGGCTTCTAGAAAAATGAGATGTATAACTGGGGCTGAGTTCACTGAGAATTCCATGATTCTTTCTAACCTGGTTTTACAATACAATACATGCAAGCAGGCCCCCATGGAAGGGAGGGAAAGCAAGCTAAGAATGATACCCTATTTTATGACAAATTTCAGGTGGGGCCCTTCACTTCCCATCTTTTGGCTAAGTTTGAATTTTGGAAAGGGAATTTCATATTTGGTTGAGCAGAAATGCCTTGACTACTGACTAAAGAAAGGAAACTCTCACTGTGTCCTGTTTCTTCAGCCAGTGGCAAACTTTAACTTTTCTTATACAGTGTTAGTACCAAATCTCTTTTTATATTTGGTATTTAAAGTGTAATTCCACTTTTATAGGTATCCAGTATCAGAAATGGAAAAGCAAAATATAGCTTCTCTTTTCACCTAGCTGTAAATATTAGATTGATGAACATTATTTTCCAGAATAAATTGCTGTGAGTTTACCTAAAATTACTCCTCAAGCCCACTCAGATGACTCAGACATCATATCATCCACAGGAAACCAAATGAGATTGTCGTAAAAATGTGCTTCATATTTATGTTTATTTTTCAGCATCTTATTTGAGATTGTTCTTGTGAATGAGTGGCATTTTTTCTGTGTATATTTGAAACTTGCTTTATTAGTTCATTTTCTACTTAAAAATCCCAAATGTCTACATACAGACTTTTCCATCATCCTCAGCAGGGAAAAGATGGTATTTAGAGATTTCTAGCCATGTGAGATTTCATGAGATTATATAGCCCAGTGCTTAAGTTCTGGAAGTACCAAGTGTATTTAGAATTGACATCACCTTGGAAAAGGTTTGTTAAACCTATTCCCCAAATCCCTATCGGTTAAAATCCATACAGCCCTGAGTATCTTTTTTTAATCCTTTGTAATCCTTGCAGTTAAAAAGCTTTTCCCAGTAGCTAACCTAAACCTTATCTGCTCAAAATTTAGTTCATCTTTTATTGTCCTGTTTCTCTACTAGACATAGGAATGACTGGTTACCTTTCTTTTCAAAGCAACTCTTTGCATTCTGTCATTGTATCCCTTCTCCTGTGATCCTCTTTAGTTTTCTTTTCTTTCCTCACAGATCTTACGTTTAATGTAGCTTCCTCTGCTCTCTCATTTGGCTTAATCCTTCTCAAATCTGAGTGCAGCATTGCAACCAAAATCTCCACAGTACTGAACAGAACAAATAATTACTATCTTTATCTTGCATTGGGTGTTTCTGGTAATACATCTCAAAGTGATACCTGCCTCTTTGTGTCATCCTAGAAGTGTCAATGGTCTGTGATCCTCTAACGATTCAAATCCTTTTCTGCAGAACAGTTTCTTTCCCTGGGTTCTCAGTTTTGCACTTGATTTAATCTTAATAAATGCAGTACTTTGCACTTGTCTTTACAGATATATATTTTTTTTTTTCCTTTCTGACATTGGATTAGTTTTTCTTACCTTCAAAGTATCAGCAAATCATTCCAGCTTGGTGTCATCTATATGTTTTTTGTGTGCTCTCCGTGACCTAACTACTTGATGAAAATAATTAACAGATCTGGGCTTCTGCAGAGTCTGAGCTGAAAGGCTCTCCCAACTTGACACAGAACTGCTGACAAACAACCAGTGTTTTAATTTTGCCCTTTATTACCAACAGAAAGTGCTCTGTAACATAAAAAATTTCAAGCTGGCAGCAACAAATCATCAATTTATATAATCTGTGGCACCTGGTGCAATCTTTCAAGACAGTGCTCTGTATGATGGTACATTCTGTAGTTTAACAGAATGACTTGATCAAAACCTCCATATTCAAGTTTTTTTGTTTTTTTTTTTTGAGAAAGCATCACTGGTAACCTGAAGGCAATAAACCAGCCTAGGTGTTCATCAAAGGACTATTTGTTTGCCATATATATTTGCTATCTGTGTAAAGTGGAGATTTGGCTTATTCAGATGCTTTTCCTATCCCTCATTCTGATGAAACTTCAACCCTTCTATTTTCCTCGCTCAGAGACAGAGGCAGTTACAACACAAAGAATTTAAGAACAGCTGTGCCAGGTTAGGCATACCATCTCTGCTTCTCAAACCATCTCTCTTGTCTCCAAGAGTGGTTAGTAGTAGTGCCACACTAAAAGCACAAGTACAAAGCAAGCATACAGTTATGGTTGTTCCTCCGCACCTCTTATCCCCAGGTAATCTCTCAGCTTCCAATGGTTTATAGTCTCAAGAGGTTACTTAAGCAGAGGTAATCTCTTTTTATGGAAAACTATTCCTGCTTTTGTGCAGGAATTCATTTGCTTGATTCAAATGCACAGTCTCATATTTATCTGGATTAATCTTTGCTCATTTTGCTCCAGTCTGTGCTAGAATGATCAGAACAAAAGGAAGGATGCAGAACTTTGACATTTGCAAACTATGCAGTGTCAAAGATCTTCCCTCCCTTTAAATCCCTTGCTACATACTGCATACTTTCTCAAACTTTGCCTATTGATCTGGCCCTCTTGCTTAATCTGAGAACAGGGACAGCAATATTGATGAGGAGAATATGAAATATTTCCCTCATATATGGCAGCTGCACCAGTAATTACACTGCCTTTCATCAAAATATATCTGAATACTGTCACTGTAAATCCTGATTCATTGTCAAATTATTTCCTTGTTACTGTTGCTGCTTTCCTCCTACCTTTTAGCAACAGCTGTGGAGGGAACGTTTTTTATTGGATTTAATTTTAGACACTCCTTTAAACTTGTTTTTCCTCAGTTCCAGACCATTTTAATAGAACATGTCATGTATTTTGTACTGAATGTAGCATGCCAACTTGGACTATCTGTGAAGAACTTTTTCTCTCTCTTTCCCCTCTCTCTTTCCCCTCTCTCTTTCCCCTCTCTCTTTCCCCTCTCTCTTTCCCCTCTCTCTTTCCCCTCTCTCTTTCCCCTCTCTCTTTCCCCTCTCTCTTTCCCCTCTCTGTTTCTCTGCTTTTTTTTTTTTTTTTTTTTTTTCCTGAGGAATTAAGAGTGAGACAGGGTGGCAAAGGCTTGTCTTTACCTGCTCCCACCACAAATACTGTGTCCAGTTTTGGACATCTCAGTACAAGACAGACATTGAGGTGCTGCAGTGTGTCCAAAGAAGGGCAACAAAGCTGGTAAAGGGCCTTGAGAACAAATCTTATGAGGAGCAGCTGAGGGAACTGGGGGTGTTTAGTCTGAAGAAAGGAGGCTGAGGGGAGACCTCATTGCCCTCTACAACTACCTGAAAGGACATTATAAAGTGGTAGGTGCTGGTCTCTTCTCACAAGTAACCGATGACAGAACAAGAGGGAATGGCCTCAAGCTGTGCCAGGGGAGGTTTAGACCAGACATTAGGAAAAACATTTTCACTGTAAGTGTGTCAGACATTGGAACATGCTGCCAGAGAGGTGGTGGAATCATCATCCCTGCATGTGTTTAAAAATCATCTAGATGTGGTGCTTGGGAATATGGCTTAGTGCTGGACTTGGTAGTGTAGGGTTAATGGTTGGACTTGATGATCTTGAAGGTCTTCTCCAACCTAAGTGATTCTATGATTCTGTGGAAAGAAGTGTGGCTGGCCAGTCAAGGGAGGTGATTCCCCCAATTTATTTGGCTCTTGTGAGATCCCATCTGGAGTACTGTGTCCAGTTCTGGAACTCCAAACATAAGAAGGACGTGGAGCTCATGAAGAAAGTGCAGACAAGAGCCACAAAGATGATCAGAGGGCCAAAGTACCTCTCCTATGGGGACAGGCTGAGAGAGTTGTGGCTGTTGAGCCTGGAGAAGAGAAGGATCCAGGGGTACCATATTGCAGCCTTCCAGTACCTGAAGGGGCTACAGGAAAGCTGGGGGATGGGGGGGCAGGGGTGTTTTACAAGGGCTTGTAGTGAGAGGACAAGGGGTAATGGATCAAAACTAGAAGAGGGGAGATTTAGGTTAGACGTAAGGAGGAAGTTTAGTGTGAGGGAGGTGAGACACTGGAACAGGTTGCCAAGGGAAGTTGTGGATGCCTCATCCCTGGAAGTATTCAGGGCCAGGCTGGATGGGGCTCCAAGCAACCTGATCTGCAGGGAGATGTCCCTGCCCATGCAGGGGGGTTGGAAGTAGATAATCTTCAAGATCCCTTCCAACTTAAACCATTCTATGATTCTATGAAAGAGAAGTATGAGAGGGGAGAAAGGGAGGGAGCTTCCTGCTTGTGATAGCAATGAAGCTAAACAGGATTTGCAGTCTTGTCAGACTCCACCCTAAAATATGCTGATTTACATGCTGGTTTTCCCAGTCACTGGAAATAATGATCTTCCAGAGAGTATTAAACCACAGTGAACTTTAAGCCAATTTACTTCTGAATGAAAGCATTCCCATAGGCATGTAACGTGCTTTAGTTTCTGCACGCTAATTTCACGCCTTTCAACTTGTAACTTCCCAGTGGTCCCCCACGTAGATCTGTCTCAGCTATCTTATTGTTTTCATTATTTTGAATTTAAAAATAAAGGGGAATCTGCAAAACGGAAATGTGGCTAACGAGTGCTTGCAAAGTTTGCAGCACTTGGCACATCCCATCTTCCTTGGCATCTGGGTGCTGTGTCTAAGCTGAGCTCTTAACACAGCAGTGGCAGATCACTGCCTTTGCTCTTTCTCAAGACAAATGTAGATTTCTGCTTAACACAAACACACTACAGTATCTAGATAGGTTATTTTAACTTGATGCCATGCACCTTCTTTTACAATAGCATTCCAAGGCAAATTATCTCAGAATAACGTGACAACAATACTCAAAAGGCAGCGCTCACTGGAGGTGTGGATTGTATTTCTACTCTGCTTCTCTGCAGCGTACCCAAGTGGAAGAAGGTAGGGGTAGTGGCAGTGGGTACTGAACCATGGTGACAGATTTGACAGGTGCAAAAGCAAGAAGCTTAGGCTTCGAGACAAAGCTCCATGTCCCAGCCATCTGGGAGGCAGCTTCTTTTCCTTGGCTTTGCTGGTGGGTGTTGCCACTCTGACTGCTAGGGCATGGTCTGCTGCCTGAGAGAGTGTGTGGGTTCTTCATGTGCTATTAGGTTGCAAGTATCTGCTTGTTACCATATCGCTCCATTAAAAGGGGACAAAGAGGAGAATAAGCTGTAAAGCAACTATAAAAATGCTGTTCAATGCTATTCCATGGTGAGAGGGCTGCTGGCTCACCCTGCTTTTCCTCCGAGTCATTGCAGTTGATACACCTGCATGCTTTCAGCTCCTGTCATTTCCCCACTGAGCTACTGGAAGCAGAGAGACTTCTCTGCATGACAGTCTGAAATCCTGTATAATTCAGAGTGCCCATTCAAGAGCCCAGTTTTATTTTTTTTTTTCCACCCCCCAACTATTTGGAACAGGGGAGGGTAAGGATGGAATTGAGATGGGATTTGCTTTGATGAAGATGTTTTGGAAAAGTTGCCAAGCGTGCTAGATGGATCTGGTGAGGAGACAAGGTCTCTTCTGTCCTCTGCAAGAGGTTAATTCCATCACACCACAATAGGAGAGAGTAATGTAGCAGCAGCAACAGAAAGAGAATATTTTGCAATATAATAATTGTCAGTGTGGCTGAAGAAGAACAAATGCTTTCATGGCTCCCCATGGAACTAATAAAGAAAGGCAGGTTGAGGATCCTGGGATAATTATTTAGTCATCTTAAATATTTATGAGCTACAAAATGTGCTACATGCAATTTAAGAGGGACTTGACAATTGCAGCATACATCATCTTGTTTCACAGGGTCTAAAAATACTGACTCTTACACCTTTAAAATAAAAGCATTAATCCTAAATATGTCTTAAGCAAAGAAAGAAGCTGTAAACTGCAAGAGGAAAGAAAAGTGTTGGTTGTGGGTTTTTTTCTCATTGCAAAGGTGCAAGTTGGGGAAAACATTGCAGAAACAGAAGTTTGTTGAGATGGTTTTCTGTGAGATTTCTGGGAGTGGTGGTGGTATGGAGTGTGAAAGGTTTTTGCTATGAGTTTGCTAAGTAGGTTGGAAAAGAGACATTAACTTTCTTTTTGTGGCAATAAAATCATTGCTGCAAATCCAAAGGACCCGCTACAGTGGACTAAACTCTTGCCATGACATCTCTTTACTGTAATCTGAAGCCACAAACTGAGAACACAAAGTCTCTTCTCTCACTTTCTTTGTCTTTCACATGGGATTCTGTTCTTTGTGTGACTTGCTGATGCATAGTCGGTAGTGGATATTTCTGGAAACTTTAAAGAAAAATTCATGTTCAGGGACAGGTTCCATTAACCACTGTATTCTGACTAAGTAGAACTCAAGTTTTCTAGAACATACTGGTATATTTTAGGCAGCTAACTTAAATAAGTGCGTGAACAGACTTTCTGAATTTGTGTTGTCATAACTTCTGCCTGCATCTCAATCTCCAAATTAGTAGCAGTAGTAATAATAAAACAGTGTGTGTTTTTATACTAGGCAGAAGAATACTCTGTTCAGTTCATTTTGGTGAGAGCAACACTGTTGTGAAAGAAACCTATATTATCTTTGTTGCTGGTTTCTTGAAAAGTCATATAGTAGACAAGTTTCCAAGCATGAATGGATTTGGTCTTATGTATTTTTTCCCCATTTGCAACTCTGTGTAATCACTGTGCTTGAAAATGTTTCAGTAATGCTTTT
Source organism: Apus apus (assembly GCF_020740795.1). Taxonomy (NCBI): domain Eukaryota; kingdom Metazoa; phylum Chordata; class Aves; order Apodiformes; family Apodidae; genus Apus; species Apus apus. The sequence goes on from NC_067283.1 coordinate 48,047,226, forward strand.
GGCAGCCTACTTAAATTTTGGCTTTTAATTTTGGCAGTCATCTTTATCCATTTATCAAGAGTGGCCAGGATTAGAGCTACCAGGCATTTGTGTTTCATCAAACACATCTCACTTTTCTGCCAGGAAATTTTGTCTGGGAGGAATTTGAAAGCTTTGGCGTTAGGATAGGATGCATCTCTATATGTGCACCAGAAGTAAATACACTTGCTTTATGATACATGGGATTCAATGTGGATGTGTAGATCAAATATACAGAGGAATATCCAGGCAGCCAAGCACTTGGAGACCATCTTTGCTGAACAGATGTGCATTTGCTACTCAGCATCACAGGACATGTGCAAGCTGTGCATTCAGGACAAGTGCTGAGGAGCTGCCTGGTGCTAGAATTCCCTGGCTGACCAACTGCACATATTCAGCACATGAATGGATTTATGCTCAGAAATCCATGGTCATGTTCTGAATACCATCTCTGTATTACATTAACTATGACTTACACGTATTGAACAATCTGCATTGGAAGTGATCACGGAAAACATATGATCTCCTCCCTTGCATCTAAAATACTTGATATTGTTAATGCATAATGTAAAGTATCATATGCAATAGCAGAAAGTTAAGGGTTTTAATTTACCAGCATAAAACATACTACAATGGTAAATACATTTATTTTAATCCAGTGTAAATTGTATAGGTGGGCTGAATATAATGTAGACTGAACATCTCAGAGCAGGGAGTGAGGGAGGTTGCTTATGTTGCAGCTCACTTTTCATTGCTGCTATTGAAGGCTTTTGAATAGGACACTCATTTGAGCTTACACCTGCTGCATGTCATGGTACATGCTCTTGTCTTTCTGGCTCAGTGGCAGGAGGAATTGCAGAATCTGGAGCTTGCTGCAAAAAAAAAAAAAAGAGGGAAAAAAAAATGAGGGAAAGGGAAACATGTTTTCCAATTAGATAATGACCAATATCATACTTGTACTTGTGGAAGGTCAGGAAGGTAACAGCTGAAGGAGTCAAATAATAGACAAATTGATGATGGTAACTAAGAAAATATAAAAGGGACCCAATCTCTCTCTTACTGATAAAGCTGTCTGAGGTGCAGTAGATCAATTTAGCCGTGGCTGTTGTTAGGAAATTGCTCTTGTTTGATGTTCCACAAGCAGATCATGCGGTTTCCTAGGAAACATCTTTTTCCACTTAAAATCTAATTTTCTTACATTGCTAGAACTGATGAGTCACCCTGCCTGACTTTTCCTTACTTCCTCTTACCTATTAAAATATACTCACCAGGTGGAAATCCAGGGATTTATTAGTTCTTATCACCTGGCTGCCTGATTAACTCTTCTGGCTCCTCTCTTTTATCAGACGGTGTGCTTTATATGACAAGACAGAAGTCATAGGATAGATGATGATCAGAATTTAAAAGAAATAATATATCTTGAACTGGGAAGAATTCCCATACAGAATAGTTTTTCCATTATTTCTCACTGTGAAATGGTCTGTGTCCCACTGCCAATAACATGCCATCATATTATTATTACTTTTTTTGTTAATTATTACCTTATCCAGCTAATGTATAGTTGAGCTTAAATTTAGTAATGACACACCCAGTTACTGCAAGAAAATAGGTGGATTTTGTTATGTATTGCAAACCATGGTCAAAAAATTAAAAGCCTCAGTTCTTGGTTGTGATGCTGAATTTTAGGTTCATGAAATTAATGGCACTTACACTGAATGGAAGGTTGCCAGGGAAAGAGGCAAGCCTTATTCATGGTTGTGGTCAAAGAACAGGTTGACAGCTGGAGTTTTCAATGACTAGTAGAATTAACTCCAGCTCCCTGATAAAAAGGAAGATGTTATAATTTACAGTTACCTGTTTTTGGGCTATAAATAAAATCCTTGTAGTCTGCAGGTGCCTAATGAGCCCCTGTGGCTGCATCATTAATAAAAGGTTGGTCCAGCAGAATACAGCTTCCATTAAAATTCTCTGTGGGCAACATTTCTTATTCTCTTTCCATATGCAGTTGTGCCAGAATCAGTATTCCTGCCACTTTCTACTGCCTCTGATGTCTCAGTTGTCAGGATGCCACTGATGTACCAAACACTAGTTACTAACACTATGAGGCTTCAGCTGCTGATAAACTGCTTTCTGTTTAAAGGGCAGCATTTCTGCGTGGGTAAGAGAATGGCTCGGAGTGACTCTACTATCCCAATAAGAAATCGGGTAAAATATTCCCCTATCCTGACTTTATTTTTAAACTCATAAAACTTTTGGTTTATGATTTTGGTGTATTATAATTTGATTACATACCTCTATTTTATTGTATATCTATTTGTACTGTGCTAGCACATGGCTTGTTCAGCTGCAGCTGGTGAGTGGGTGGCCTTGTCATATAAAGCTGCGTGTAATGCTTAAAAAATTTGGTAGGCTTGTCACTTGCATTGGCTTGCACTGGTTTTTGTTTGTATTTCCGAAATCCTAGGAGTTAGAAGGAATGACCATGTGTTTCAACAGCAAACTTTCAACCTATGGTTCGAAAGCAGTTTCTCTAAATATTGTAAGATTGTAAAGTCTGTTGAAATGGCACTTATAGAGCTCTAAGATCACTTATCAGTGATCTTACAGATCATTTTGGGCTGTTTGCAAATAATGAGCCTTTTAATGAAGAGCTTTGCAGATTCATTTCACATTATTAGTTCAATTAATATAGGCATTTCAAGCTATGTTTTCAAGTAATTGCTGATGCTTTGGAGGATTTAAGGGGCTAGGAAACTGAGTTTTTCAGCAGGACATAGACTACAGACCTTCACCTGGTACAAGCAGCAGCAAGGTTCAAGCTATAAGCTTCTGGTTCAACTGCTGTGCTTGTACCTGAAAGACGCATTCGATATCAATAGAAAATGTTATCTGACCTAGACTTCACTGAGTGCAAGTTGTTCTGGTATAAAAGAACTGCATAGATTACATGTTCTCATTGAAACTTGCAAATGTGAAAGATGACCTTCAGTCAGAGTTTGGACTCCTGGAAAAATTTGTGTGGAAATGTGTTGGTGGCTTTGATATTTATTTTTTTTTTAATTAGTTTCAAGCAAGGAGAGACCAGAGAGGTGGGGGAATAATAAAAAGGACATGCTTTAATATTGTCATTGCTAAATGAAGTGTTTGCCAAATAAAAATAATCACCCAGGCTCTGGGACTCTACCCTTGATGAGGCAAATACATTAGCCATATCCAAGCCATTGATTGCAGGCAGTTGCTGAAGCCTTTTCCCATGAATTAGCTTTCTGTGCCATGCTACAATAAACTTAGCATAACCTTCTCACTTTTTGAACAAGAAAACAGGATGGATCAAAATTCTTGCAACAGAATCCACTGCTTCCTAGTAAAATAATGAAACAAATAGGAATTTAGAAGGAACTGGATGCACTCCCCTTGCATTCTGCCAGTGATGTCTGAGTACACTTCCTGCTTTTTCCTTCCTATCTCTAGCCTTCTGTTTCCTCCTTGGTTAATAATTGTGGCATATCTCTGTGTGCTGCCTATGTGACATCTGGTTCAGGTGTGTCACTTCAGAGGCTGGTTACATCTAGGCACAACATGATATCTTTTATGCTGATCACTGGCTCTTCATGGTCTTAAAAGTGAAGTGTGTTGAATTATAGGATTTATTTACTTATTGCTAGAAATGCGCTGAATGGCTCAGTAGAATGTTCCTAGTAGAGAACAAAGGCTTTTCACTGACCTGTGGGTCACCAGAGTAATGCACAGTCAAAACCACAGATCCACTACAGAAGCTGAGTCTCTGGATCAGAATTTTTTACCCAAGAAAGGAGTACAGAAAGGAGGACAATTTGTAAATATTATGCAAGACGCAGAACTTCTTGGTTCTCCAGTTCATGCAAACCTTTTCCTTGTCTGTATTCCCACAGGTTACAGAATCATGGAATCATTAAGGTTGGAAGGTACCTTAAAGATCATCAGGTTCCAACCTTCCTGCTATGAGCAGGGACACCTCCCACTAGATCAGGTGGCCCAAAGCCTCATCCAGCCTGGCCTCAAACATCTCCAGGGATGAGGGACATCAATGACCTCCCTAGGCAACCTATTCCAGCACCTTACTACCTTGATGGTGAAGAATTTCTTCCTTTTTTCTAACCTAAATCTCCCCTCTTTCAGTTTAAAACCATTACCCCTTGTCCTGTCACTATCTTCTCTGATGAAAAGCCTCTCCCCAGCTTTCCTGTAGGCCCCTTTCAAGTACTGGAAGGCTGCTATAAGGTCTCCCCGGAGCCTTCTCTTCTCCAGGCTGAACAGCCCAAACTCTCTCAGCCTGTCTTCATAGCAGAGGTGCTCCAGCCCTTTGATCATCTTTATGGCCCTTCTCTGGACTCTCTCCAACAGCTTCATGTCTTTCCTGTGCTGAGAGCTCCAGAGCTGGATGCAGTACTCCAGGTGGGGTCTCACCAGAGCAGAGGGGCAGAATCACCTCCCTGGCCCTGCTGGCCACACTTCTTTTGCTCTCTGGGCTCCAGCACACACTGGCACCTCATGTTGAGCTTCTCATCTGCTACCACCCCCAAGTCCTTCTCTTCAGGACTGCTCTCCAGCCATTCTCTCCTGAGCCTGTATTTGTCCCTGGGGTTGTGCCGACCCAGGTGCAGGACCTTGCACTTGGCCTTGTTGAACTTCATGAGGTTGGCACTGGCCCACCTCTCCAGCCTGTCAAGGTCCTTCTGGATGGCATCCCTTCCCTCTAGGGTGTCAGCCCCAGCACACAGCTTGGTACCGTCAGCAAACTTGCTGAGGATACACTCAATCCCACTGTCCATGTCTCCAACAAAGATGTTGAACAGCACTGGTTCCTATACTGACCCCTGAGGAACATCACTCATCACTTGCCTCCACTGGGACTCTGAACCATTGACCACAACTCTCTGGGTGTGGCCATCCAGCCAATTACTTATCCAACGAGTCGTCCATCTGTCAAATCCATGTCTTGTCAGTTTGTAGACCAGGATGTCATGTGGGACAGCGTCACATGCTTTGCACAAATCCAGGTAAATTGTCAGTGGCTCTTCCGCTATCTCTCTGTGTCAAAACCAAAATGAAACAGTTGATTTTTCTTCTAGTTCTTCAGAAAAAATTGTTCTTTGTTTGCTTTGTTATTGAACCATTTAATGAGCTTCAGATTTTATGTTGAAAGACATGCAGAAGCCCCCAGGTTCTTCAAGTTTGGGAATATTAAAGCAATTGTTGACTGATAGCACACACCATGAATATGTGGGTGTAACTTACATGTATAGAAAGTCTAAATCCTGTTAAGCTGATGCAGTCTATTGATCAAAATTCTCACCATTCATGGGTGAATTCTCACCATTCACTGTCTTTTTGTCTATTCTGTTGGCAGGAAATAATTTAACCTAACATTAACGTAGCTCTTGCCATCTGTGTATAATCTTTACCTATATGACATTTGTGTAGTGAGAAGTAATTTGTGTCCAATGACAGTTTGAAATTCTCAAAGTTAAAGCCCGATTTTGCTCTTACGTATGCAGTATTGCTCTTGGAGAAAAATGGAACTATATGCAGTGTGATAATGATATAATTATGGAGTCTTTCTTTCAGGAGTAGAAGGAAGATATTAGTTATCCTAATGTGCATGAACTTAGACTTCAATGAAAAATTTATAAAGAAGATACAAATGGATAATTTTTACTAAATAGGGGAGGTTGTGGTGAATAGTAGCATGGAAAAATTCTCTCAATAAATGTAACCTTTACACTTATGGAAGTGGGTTTTTTTGAAGGAAGACTGCAACTTCTTTGATTTTTTTAATTATTTTTTATATTTTTTTTTTTCAGTTTGTAAACAGCTTTGCTGAATTGCTGATTTTAATGATGTGAAAGGTGGTTATTGAAGCTTGATCTCTAGTTAAGGGTAGCAACAAATCCCATGCTGTTGCTTTTACTTTCTGACAGTATCAGCAGAGTTCTTGTAATCAGTGAGATGCCTTAGGAATGCTACTGGGAATTTTAATCTATTCTACTGGATAAGAGAAAGAACAGAAGGGTTTGTGGTTTGTTTGTTTTTTTTTAAATTGTCAACTAATTGTCAACTAACCTAATCCTGAGTAGCCAGGTGTTTCCTTCAAATAATTGGTGAGATATCATAAGTTTGTGCCAAAGTGAAAAAGTTCAGACATCTTTCTAAGTTTGTCTTGGAAGAAAACAGTTTGAGTCTGTGTAACGGAATGACAAATTTTCCAGTTAAAATGGATGTGTTCAAAACTTTCTACTTTTGGGACAGAGCAACAGCATTATTCATCAGAATTTTGCTCTTGGCTTTTTAAATGTTTCTTCCAGCCCTAGCAGGTGTAAGGTAGCATGAGATATGCACAGGCACCATACACAGCTTACACTACCATAAGGGTATATTAAGGTTAGCATGTTGAAGTAACTTGCAGAATTGGAAATTTCCAAAATTCCCTAACTTATGAGGACTGACTTTTTAATGTCCATGACACTATTTTAGTAATAGTAGAGTCCTTCTAACTTAAGATGTGCTTTTAAACTTCTTGCAGTGGCAAACCAGTTCTCCTTCCTCATTTTCTTTTTATCCTATAACATCATACTGACAGCCACAGAGGCCATCAACGGAGATGAGCTCTTCAGACTTGACCACTGCAAAGCCTGGTACCAGAGCAAAGGCGTGCAGTGACAGATCAGTTTTCCCTTTGTGAGAAAGTACTCAAATGGGGAGTGAAGCAGTTTCAGTGGAGTGGAGATGTGCTGATGGCTGAGGGTGGTGAGCCTCAGGGCTCTCTGTTTCTGATCCACACCTAAGAAGAACATTCCACTTGCCCTTCTGCTAATTTTCTCCAGATTGTATCTCCAGACTCCTATGCTTCCATGTTGCCCAAGTTCTCTTTATTCCTATGCCTATTTATATGCAAGGGACCTATTTTAAGCTCTTAAGTGGACAGTTTTCACTACTTAATACCTTTCTTTCTAGTAGTGCCTTGGTCCTACAAGTCTGGAGGGTTCTCTTCTGATCACCCATGTAGGGTTTTCCATTGTGTTCACCAAGTTCCCACTCCCAGTTCCCTCCACTCTTTCTGCTTGTAAAATGTGTCCTTTCCTTGCTACTTCCACCTACCACACTAATAATTTCCAATTCCCATTTCTCTTGTCAACCTCCTTCCCTGCTCTCATTCAGTTACCTCCCCTAGAGGGACCTCTCAGGTACAATCGCCAGTTCCGTATGTGATAAACGTTTTTCATTTACCTCCTTAGATAGTGGGGTCTAATTTTAGTTAATTTGGAGGTGATTGTACTGAGAGAGAAAACTTGGGTGAGCTATTGTCCAGAACTGTCTACTTGCTGCTACTAACAAGCTGATTGTGATTTTTACTGTTTGGGGTTTTTGCAGTGTATTTCTTCAGCCGCATCATTTTCAGATCTGAATTTTATGTGGAGGCTGCTCTCAGCAGTGCCACCACTTGTCTTGTCAATAATTTTATTTCCCAGCCCAGATGGGATGTCTGGCAAATGACCTTTCCCTAAGGGTCTTTTCATTTCTGCTGAAGAAGCCAGAACTGGAACTGGAGTCAACATAACTGTCAGGATAACGCTGTATCCAAGTAAACAGTGACCTATTAGGTAATGTGGCTGTACTGCTATTTTTTTCTCTATGTGGCATTGCAGTGAACTGATAGTCCAGGTAGTACAGAATCCTTGCCCCATGCTCTACTACAGGGTGTTGCAAAGTGTGGACCATGAAAATTTCTTATGGGTGCTTCACAGTTATCTAGCTTTAGGGGGAGTGCAGTAGATTTGTACTGAATGTCCATTCAGTACAAATACTGAACAAATACTTTATAGCACTGGTGAATTGCCAACAAAAAATCCCAGATCTCAGGTGCTAACTGTGCTGTGGAAACAAATACAGTAAAAATCTCCAAGGCCTTCTTACTTCCCTCTTGCCAACTTCATAAGACTTATCACACATAGTGTGACAATGTGTGTCTTTCCCCTGATCCTCCTTCTGGGCATTGGAACTTCGGACATCCTTTTACCCAGGAAACTTTATAAGGTTGACACCTTCATTGGGGGCAGAGCATATGGAAATGAACTGCAATGCAGCATGTGGTATGAAAATGATTTTAAATTCTGTCATTATAACAGTTTAGTGTTGTGGTGGAAGCTTTCCCTTAATTACTCTCTAGAGGATAAAAAACTGCTGATACTAACTGGACTGAGGCCATCTACTAAACCCAATGCCCTTTTTTAATTCTAAAAATTAAATATTTATTGTTCACAGGAGCATTTTGTTAAAATTTTATTTTTTTAAAAAAGTTTGTGGGAAATTAGTTCATCTCCTCACAGGTGTCCATGGCACATCTAGTTGTGCATTGCTTCAAGAGGCCAGACTCCCAGTTGGCAACAGCAGGTGCAGATCTGCCTCTAGGCAGGTGGAGCCAAGCAGCAGTCACTTGAATGCTCAGCTATACTCTCTCACTTTGAAGAGACTGTAGTTTTTTAAGCTTCCACTGCATAGGACATTACATCCTAACTCCATAGATTTCAAAGCATTAAACTCACCCTGAACACCTTTGTGAGAACTTAGGCCAGCATATTCTAACTCCGCTTTCCTGTCTCTTCCTGTATGATGATAGAAAGTTTTCTTGACTTTTCTATTCTGCTCTCTTCACATCTTCCATTCTATGATGCCACGTTCTTTTTCTTCTTCTCCTTTAAATAGTGATGCAATTAATAACTGGCTTAACAAGGTGCATGTACTTTCCAAGTGAGAGCTGTCCTGTGGTCGTTAGTGCTCAATCTAGCAGATGATGAATGAGATTCTAAGAGTGAGGAGATCTTGGTATTACTTGTAATTTTGCTTCTGACTGGGTATACAATTTTGGGCAAATCTCTTCTGCTGGCATCTGTTTCCTAATGAAGGGGAAATTCTAATTGTAACTGCTCAGCAGTGGTAATTTTTTACTGAGGAATGATCTGGCACAGAGGACAAGAAGGCCTAAATATCAGAAGGGGTCAAAGTGGCTGGAAGCAGGAATGCCAAAGAGAGAACAGACTCCTTGCAAGGGAGGAAAGTGTCCTTTGGTGATAAGAAATAGCCTCAGCATTGTCTTGTGGGAAAAGGGGATGTGATGGTGATAACAACAATGGCTATTTTTGCTGTTTGGATGAGTGAACATTTGCTTGGCTGTGCTTTGGTCATGGATCCAAATGTTTTAGGTCTGAAAATGACCAGCCATTCCACCACACTGGTGTTACCTCCACTCACTTGTTTTGCAAAGCATGTTTTATTTCTGTGGTGGTCCATTGGCACTGTCCATCACAGCCTAAGGCTCTGGTTAAACTTTGACTTTCCCCCAGGCTGCAGCTGCCAAAACCGTTCCCCCAGAAAAGAGCTTGTGTCCCTGGTCCTCCTTGCTTTGTGGCCTCAAGGAGGCCAGCTCTGATGCAGAGAGGGGACCGCTATTAGGGGTGGTCCCTGGGCTGCAGGGTTGGTTTCTGGCATGGCCTGAGAGAAGAGTAACAGAACCGGGTTTGTCTTTGGGAGCTGGTGCAGAGGAGGCACCAGGGATGCCCAGTAACTGTGCCCACTGCATGGCCACCAAGGGCAGGGACAAGCCCCCTGGGCCTCCCTGGCACAGGGACTGCCTTGGGGCCAGCACCCCACAGGCCTCCCTCCCAAGGGTGCTGGGCAAGGGGCAGTGGGTGGGGCTGTGCAGGGCAGACTGTGTCACCCCCATGTCACAATGTCACCCCCAGCAACGCAGCAGTCACAATGCCCCGGGACAGCATAAGAGGAGGCATCTTCCTGTGCTCTGGTGCCAGAGCTGGCCTGGGGGGCAGCCCAGACACATCCCAGAGGAAGCCCTGGAGGAGCTGGGCAAATTACTTGCAGGGGGCTGAGGGAGGGAGACTAGAGGCAGGACAAGGATGCTGGAGATGGCAAGAACCGCCAACACATGGAGGTGCCCAAGGCTATCAGGCTTTTTCAGCTGGACAGCAGTGAAGACCAAGGGAATGCTTTCTTGAGGAGTCCTGCAGAGCTCACCATCCTCTTTTCCTGTGGAGCCAAGGGCCCCAACTGTAAGAAGGATTCTTGTCCTCAAGGTCAATCAGGTTGGGGGCGTTTGGCCCTTCTCGGAAGCCCCTGGGTGTCTGTAGGTTGAGGGAGAGTAGGGCTTGGGCATCTCCTGGGAGGTGTGACCAGCCCTTGGGAGGAGGAAGCAGGTCTTGCTCACATGCTCAGGGAGCAGCCGATCGCCAGCTCTGCTGGGGTCAGGAAGGAATTTTCCCCCGGAGCAGATTGGCCCTGGTCCCCGGGGGTTTTTTGCCTTCCTCTGCAGCATTGAGCTTGACCCCTTGGCAAGTCTCCTCTTGTCCCTTACAGCTTGGTCACTGCCTGGTGCTCATGCACCACATAGATGGCCCTTTGTGCCCTGTAGCTGGGGGGAGGAAGGCTTTTTTTCCCCCAGGCGGAGCTAGTAACTGTCCCTGGGGGTTTTTTGCCTTCCTCTGCAGCACTGAGCACGGCCCCTTGACAGGGCTCCTTGGGGCCACTTTGGCCAGGTGCCTGCTGCTCCTGCTCCACAAAGGTGGCCCTCGTGCCCCTCAACCGAGGGGAGAAAGCTTTCTTAAACTCCCAGGGTTGGGCCCCACGGATGGCCCCCGGGGATGCTTCTTGTCCTCTGTAGCATTGAGCAGCACCCCTTGTCAGGGCTTCTCTGGGCCCTTTCAGCTTGGTTCTTGCATGCTGCCCTTGCACCTCCAAGGCACCTCTGGCTCTCTCAAGCCTTTTTGGCCTTTCCAAATTTGTAGGAGGAGTGAGCTCTGCTATTCCCTTGGCTCCTTTTCTGCAGGACTTCTTGCTTGTGCAAAACAACCTCTCCTTGGCCTCCTTCTTCACTGTCTCTGTCTTCTTTGTCTTTTTTCATCTTCTTTGTCTTTTTTCATCTTCTTTGTCTTTTTTCATCTTCTTTGTCTTTTTTTCATCATCTTCTTTATAATCTTTGTCTTTTTGTCTTCTTCATAATCTTTGTTTGGTCAGTCAGCTCTGATCCTCATTCTTCGCTCTTCAGGAAATGGCTTGCTTGGCCTATGTGTCTGCTGTCAGATTCTGCATCTCTGTGATTTGCTTTTGCCAGACTGCAAGGGATGTTTTTTCAAGCTAAAGAATGCATCAGCTTACTTCTGGCTACACATGTGCATTGTGTACATGTATAAAATTAAATTCTCAGAGACTTTGAAGAACTAGTGCAAAAGGGATGGGGTGCAGTGGAAGTAGCAAGTCAGCTTTGCCTCTACAAGAAAAAAAGCTATGATTTTGTGTAGCTGTAGTCATTTGTTGCAAGATGCAATTCTAAAGAAGGTGAAGGCATAAGTCGTTTTTACTCTCTGTTGCTAGGCTGTTTCTCAAAGTCCTTCCTTTAGGATTTAGTTTGAGGTAAGATATATACAAAGCAACTTGTCTTTATCAAGATTTTTCTTGAAAAAAGGCAATATTTTTTTAAGTAGCCATAGGCTTACTGATCCTGTCCTTTCCATCAACCAGGGCTTGTGTGCTAGACTTAATAGGCACTTCTGGAAGTAGAGATAGGAAAGCTAAACTTAATTGCTTCGCTTTATTTTCATAAAGCTTGGTAATTTTCAGTGAGTGTCTTTATGCAAGCTCTCTAGCCAATTTTTCGTTATTTGGCAAAACATTTAAGCACATGCTTTGATCTGCCCTATTCAGCAAAGCACTTAAGTACCTGCTTATTTGCCACTTAAACAGGTTGAAAGAGATGCTTAAGTATCTGCTGAATAGGGAAAGATTACTGAGTCAGGACCTTAAGAAGGCGGTGATCAAATATTAGTGATCAGAGTTACAGGTATAAAAAAAAATTGTCTAACCCCGTCTGCATTTAGAAGACCTGAGGGCAGAGCTGATTAGATAGCAATGCGAATGGTTTCTCCTTCGCCTCTCTTTGGGCAGATTTTGCACGCAGTCTTCAGCTGGTTTTGCCCACGGATTGATTTTTTTTAATGCGCGGTTGTGTGTAATTTCAGTGTCACCAGCCTGGCGTGCCTGACACTGCAGTCTTTTACAGAAGCAATAAGGCATGCAGTCTGATGCAAAAAACAAGTCTCCATGGAGCTAATCGGCTTTGGTTTTTTGCTCTTGAGCACTTGCTGGGTTGTTTTTTTTCTTGGAGCACAGGTTAACTTTAACAGAACTATTGATTGACAAACTAATGTCATGAAGTTGTCTTATAAGCTATACCGTGGGAGTAACTTAAATCTTATTGTGTCAGAGGGGCAGAAGATAAACAAGCTCGTGTTCATGGTTAGAGTAATTTTTAGAATTATCATAGCTTGGCTGTTTTAATGTTTAAACAGCAAATGATTTTAGGAATTCTGGCCTGGGGACTCAGCTGGGGGCATATCACTGCCTTTGTACTATGCTGCTATCAGCAGGTCAGGCCTAATTTTTTATGCTACTCTGGGGTACTATGTGTGTTTTTATGAAGTCACTGAACTGGCTGCAGCAAGTCAAAGTAAGCCATGCTAAGGTGATACTGAACTTGGCTGTGCACATTTTCTGTGTGCAGTCCCAGTAGCCAAAGTATATCTCTAGAGAGCAGCACAAAACAAAACCACACATTGCTCCATCTTAAGCATTTTCTTTTTTTTTTTTTTTTCTTGTGATTTCCTTTGGAGAAGCAGGGTGTTGTCTCTGTGTAATGGCTTTAAAATTCCAGAGAAAACAAGAAACCTTATCATCTCAGTAAGCTGAGAGGTCAGTGGGGTTTTGAAAGTGTGTAGTACATCACAAGTGTTCAGGCAGGAGTTGGGATTTAATGAGGAGAGGTGCACATTTTAAAGCATACCAGAGTATCCAGACAGGTTTGAAGAACTAATAGTGAAACTCACTTTCAACAACTTTTTTCACAGTAGGAGAAAAATCCCTCAAAACTGGAATTAGAAAAAAAGAAAAGAAAAGGCTACATTTCCTGGATAATAAAGGATTAATTTCATATCCAGGACTCACTGCTTGATAACAAATGCTTCTGAGATCTCAAACTTAATGCCTCAAGCATAATATGCTGCAAAAGAGATCAAAGCCATGATCCAGGGCCTGAATCTGAACAGGAAACCTACTGGGTGAAATCCTTAGATGATTTTAGGAAACTGAGGGTACCCCAATGGATGTGAAAATGATCCTTATTGATCCAATTAATGTGAATGGGGAAATTCCTACCTAGCCTGATTTCTGCCTCATTCCTATGTTTATGATTGTCATAGTTTGCCTAAAGGAATTAGTATAACTAGTGCACTGGTTTATGCAGCCCAGCGTTTTCTGTCCAATTCTGGAACACTCCAGTGCTACAGTGGGATGTGAAATAAAACCAGGAGAAACCAGTTGTGGAAAGAGGATTTTCCGGGCAACTGATAGAAGGTTCAAACATAATTACTGGTAAAAATGATGCAAACAAAAGATTGAGTCTTTTCTCAGAGGCACTCAAGTTACCTGCACATCAGATACCAAAGACCCAAATTAGAAATTGAATTTCTTATTGCTGGGATTTGTCAAACAGTCCCTTCCATAAATTTAGCCATCTCAAGCCTTAAAATGGTATAGATCCTTTCTCCTGTTGTCTGTTCTTAGTTGTTTCATCACTCCCCAGCTGATTAGAAGTTGTCTGTATTAATTTACCTTTAGCATAGTCTTGTCATTATCCTGCAATATACACTGTGCTGCCATCTTTATATTTACCCCAGTATATTTATAAGGAATCATCGTGTAATATTTCAACCTTTGGCTGAATTAGACGATCTGCTTATGTAATTTCATGTCAGATGTTTTTTCTGATGGCTGTTCCCACAACCAAGTGTTAGGCTTTTTCTTCGTGTTGTAGTCTAAATGTATTTCTGTAACCATAGCTGACCATCACTCATGTCCCCAAGTAAGTCAATTGTACAAATTCATACAGTATTACTGTATGTAATGCTTCTGTCCTTGGAAGTATCTTGCCTTATAAAAATATCCTGAAACCACATTAAATTTTTCACAGCTGTATTGCTGCAGCAAATAGTGGGCATTCACCAGTTACCAGAACCACCAGATCTTAATTTTCTTAAAGCCTCCAGCTGATGAGTCCAGTCCCAGGTTTATATCTTGAAGCGTTTACCTTCAAAGTACATTTAGATGCATTCAGCCTTGAATGGATGAATTTCTACTTTGGGCTGTTCAGTTCTGCCCCTTCACTCTTTCGATTGTGTTGTGTACTGGAAGGGAAAAGATTTGTGATACTGCTCCCCTTTCACTGATGTTTCACAAAAGGGAAAGTGTTGCGATGAGGAAGATATGGGAAATGGGACAGGGTTTATTATTAAATGTTTTATTAATTGCAAAGTACCAGTTTGGGCCAAGTATAACTGTTTATGAACTCGCTTATACTTTGCCTTCCATATCCAACATGCACCCTGAAAAATAATGTTAAGACCTGGAATGCTTCATTTAAAAAAACAACCCACCTTAATTTTCTGTTTTCTTTTTAAAATAGTTTTTTCTTTTTTTTTTGAAGAGTGATGCATCTCTAACTCGGGAACAAAACGGGATGGTTTGAAAAACTTTGTCACAACCTCAAATGTTTGTATAACAATGTTCTCATTTTCACAAGAAAACCACACATTTTTTTCCTTTTGGGTAACCTGAAACCAAGCCCAGGCAGCAAATGGAAAACAATGATATTTGTACAGCTTTAGTTGATATTAAATTGCTCCTATTCTTGTGGTGGTAGCTGCACAGTAGGTTCATAGAAATCTTGCCCTTTGTGCCATATGTTTCTTCTTGTAACTCATTCTTTGCTAAGTAGAAATAAGTTTCATTCTTTCTTTGAAATTTCCTGGTTGGTGGTTTTCCATGGAAACCCAATTGTTTGTCAGAAACTGTATAATTACTAAATAAGAAATATCCCCTTCAACTCCTCTCCATTTTTAATCAGCTTTAGCCAGAGCTAAGGCTGCTTTCTATGGCAGTGCCACTTACTTTGCTGCAGTTGCTTAGTATTATAGGACATTATACTTAATTGGAAAGTTTCTGTCGGAAAAAGTGAGGTGTAAGCCATGACCAGCTACAAGCTGCTGCTGCTATTATTATTATTATTATTATTATTATTATTATTATTATTATTATTATTATTATTATTACTGTTGTTGTTATTGTTATTATTTTGTTGAGGTGCAGAATGCAGAATATTTCCTATATTTATAAATTCAGGACCCCAGTGTTTTGACAGTTACAAAGAACAAAGATTGTGTGGTAAATATTTTGGGGTTTTTGGTTGGGTTTCTGGGGTTTTTTTGGAACAAAGCAAATCGGGTTTCAGTTCTTGTCTGCAACAGTGATTTCCACTGTGACTTTGGTCAGCTCAGTAAATCATTCTGAGCTTAGTTCCAGTCAACTGTAATGCCAAGAGAATAGTGTTTATTTTCTTCCACCTGTTGTGTAATTTATTGCAAACTCTTTGAGGCAGGAACTGATTTTTTTTTTTCCTATGCTTTTTGTATGCTTAGCCCAGACTTTGTGGAAATAATTAATTTTTCGGTTTGCAGTCATTCTAAGGACTAAAAAATTTGCATGTGTGGGTGAAATTAATAACTTTCCCTTCCAAGATGTTTTACTGCATTGAAAAAGTAAACAAATAGATTTAGGTTGAATTAATTATAAAACATTCTTTTCAAATTCAAAATTATGTTCAAATAAATTGTAAGGTAATATAAATATAAACAATATTTTGATTAAATATAGACCCTTCTGAGCCTGAAAGTTAGATTTTAATTAAAATTAGAAGAACGTTTTCTGACTGGAGAAGGATTTGTGGGGGGGGGGGTTCTGGCATAAATGCCTAACTGAGATACTAGCATTTTAGTTCTCCCTTAACAACACTTTTCAGGGAGTGGTCATGGCTCAAAAATTTGATCCTGCTGTCTCCAGGCTGGTTACATCCTGGTTTTTGAAGGGAACTGAAGGAGATGCTGAACTCGCTGCTTCTTAAGTTCAGCCCTTCCCCATAGAGATGTAATGGGGATTCAGAATCTCTTCTTCTGAGGTAGGAGATTTCAGCAGTCATTTCTCCAGCCTTTTGGAAAATTTCTCTTAAACTTGCTAGTGATTTCCTGTGTGTCTACGCATGCACATCCTGGCATGGCTCAAACTCTGAAATAATAAGCAGATACTGACTACTACCAAGATGTCTGCTTCACTGAGCAAGTGTTTGTCAATGGATCAATGCAGTGTTAGGAAGCATCTGACTCCTGTTTAGGGGTGGGCTGCCTACTGGCAGTGACTTTTCATGGCCAACCACAGCTATTTCATTGCCAAAGGGTTATCTTTGGCCTAAAGGAGGGGTTTATATGTGATTGTTGGAAATGAGGAGGACTTCAATTATTTAAAAGGTATTTAAACAAATAAATTAGTTTTAGCATTTTAGCCGATTTTGGTGGATTTTGTGCATGCTCAGTTTTGGATATGTTGACCTTTAGCCCATTAATGTATCCCTTTAAGTCAGAAATGCAAGAAGCTAGTTGTGCTGTTGACACCAAAACTGAAGTCAAGGGATGTGAAAGCTAATATTGCAGTATTAATATTGTTCTACGGGCCTACACAACACAGTGTGGTGCAAGTTCAGCCAGAGATGTGACCAAACCACTCATCTTAAAGAGGGAGTATAAACTCCAATTAAAGTCAAGGGACCACAGCACCAGCTGCTCTGAATCAGTGTAATTCCACAGAAAAATGCTGCCATTGTGTCAGTTTATACATGTTGACCCCACAGGCTTGGCTCAGTTTGACTATAGATGTGCATACTTTAAGAGAACAGCCCTGCAGCATGCTTGGCAAGTGAGATGATAGATAATACCCTGATACAGACATACTTCTTGGAAACATGCTTAAATTGTGTTACTAATGAAAGTAATTGTGCATTTATATCCATGGGAGGCAATCTGTCTGAACCCTCATGTTCACTTCTGGGCATGGACTGAGGCTTTATTTAATTTATATTTTATTACTGTTTTGAGGGAGATATGTTTCAAAACGTGGTATTTTCTCTGTTGTTCCTGAGGAGACTGTTATCTGTGCATGCATATTCCTTGCTCTGAAATGGTGTTTCATGGCCTCGTATGACTCTTCCAGTGCATCTGTTAATGGCTGCTGACATACTGCAGCCTCATACGCTTATCTGCTAATGAAATTATTCAAGGTTTATGTGCAGACACATGCTAGAGAGCAGTGCCTGGCTTCTGATGTGTCAAAAAAAAACCCAACCACCCCAAACAAGCCCTTAAGAAAGAGTTCAGTGGCAAAGTCACAAGTTAGAACTGTTTATCATCATCAACAGACTGAACTAACGGCTTTTGTGATGAGAAATTATTAAATAAGAGGGTGTAGGAGAGGAAAAGTTGCTATTGTTGGGATTGTGTGCATGTACAGCAAGCAGGTTAGATAGCACATCTTCTCATGTGATGTGATAACCACGTACCAGGGATACCTTAAAGACTTGTTAACATCACAGGTCTGAAGTTTGCAGGACTGGTTGGAAGGGAATACAGATCTTGCTGAAACATAGCATGATCTAAACTGCTTCACGTTGTTTTAAAATCAGGGCTCTCATGGCATGCAGGTCAGTAAAGATTTCAGTCTGTCCCCTGCAGTAATTGTGTTCTGGAGAAATCCCAATGGGGCATTGCTCAAGCTCTTCTGGGTTCTCCCTGTTGTGTCAAGGGGAAAATCCTATTTCAGTTGCAGTGGGATTTTCCAGGCTCCTTTGTGGTCTGTCATGTTATGCTGCTGTTTTTTCTTGTGCCATGGATGAGATTGTATAGCTGTGACATGTATAAATTGTTTACTATGTGGGTATGATATAAAAGAAAATATGGACCTGAGAAGAAATAGATCTATTGCAGTCCTGTGACTGCACAATTTATCTTTTGTTACTGACTTTACCTTTCCTGGAATTTATCTCAAAATTTCCTGTTCAGCTTTCAGGAGTAGCCAGTCTTGTAATATACATACTTAAAGTTTACCTTCCACGGCCTATACATGATATCCTTTTTTAAGAGCTCCTGAAACAGAGCTGTGCTGTTAGACATGTACTCCATACAGTTTGCAAGGTGGCATAGCACAAGGTTTACTGTCCAGTGATTACAATGACTTCATTTGTCAGTGGTGCAGCACATCACAGCACACTCAAATGAACAGTATGTTCCGGAGATACTAGCCTGAATTATTTTTCTTCTTTCTTTGCCTTTCTTCTGTGCCACCACCAGGTTTGTGTGTGCCCATGCTGTGGATCTGGCAGAAATTCTGCAGCATGCTCTTAGATCCAGTGTGGCTCCCAGCTGCTAAGGGAGAGGTCTGTGAGAAGACTGGGAAATACAACTGTAATTTTTTTGTCTTCTGCTGAAATACCCTGTGACTATGCTGTGATGTATGGGCAAGCAGGAGGAACTTCTGTCAGCAGCTTGGAGGAAATCCTGCTGGAGCCTGTTTTTTCTTCTTCAAAATGAGCACACATTTTTGGTGCTGCTTTGATGGTTGGGTTTTTCTAAACCTATTTAAAGCTTTATTGTTTTTAGTGTCTACTTGAGCCTCTTACAAGTACAATAGACGGGTCTGCACAAGAGCCAAGTGTATTTTCGACCCATCTATTTACCAAAACTCTAAGGAGGAAGGAAGAGTAGTGGCGCTTGAACAATGATTATTCCAGACACAAAGTCGTATATATCTGCTGTCAGACTGCTGCTGACACTTCCTTGTAGCAACGGTCGTCAGACCAAGAAGAACTGTTATTACTTTGTGTACTAGGAGAGGAAGCATTTCCCCCACCCCCTCCCCCCCCCGCCTCCTCCAGAAAAAAAAGGCAAGACTTAAGCTATGCTGTATTGAGTCCTAAGCAGATGAATTTGCTTATGGAAAACAACAGAATGAATTACTGTGTGGCCTTTCTTCTCTACTCTCTGCTTTAAATCCCATACTGGTATTATCCAGAAATCTGTATTACTTCTGGCAGTAGTGCCTCATGCAACCTCTGTGGTTAGAGTGGTGTGGATTTATTTGGGAACATGTAACCGGTTTCCAAAGCCATGCTGTCTTCACACTAGAAATGTTGTTGCTGGATGCAGGTAGGTTCCTGTTGTCTTCATCAATAAGGGAAAGAAATTTGAGAAGCCAAGGGAAACTGCCTGAAACCAGGATAAAAACAAAAGCAGCATACATAATGAAATACAGAGGAGTTTGATCTAGTTTTGGGGAAAAAATCAACAGAGCTGTCTTGTAGCTGGACCTTTATGAACTATTTTGCTGTTATAATTTTTTCCATCGGATGCCATGGCAATTTATTTTTCTTTTTTAATTTAAATGCAGAAGTCCTTTTTCCTTATGCCCCCTGGAAGCCAGAAGAAGGTTGCCTTTGCTGCAAATCCTCTTTATTACAGCCAGC
The DNA here is from genome assembly GCF_020740795.1 of Apus apus. Lineage (NCBI taxonomy): Eukaryota > Metazoa > Chordata > Aves > Apodiformes > Apodidae > Apus > Apus apus. The sequence continues at coordinate 48,066,745 of NC_067283.1, forward strand.
CAAATTCTGACTTGAAACTTTAGTTCACAGAGTAACAATCTTTGCCATAAGCAGAGAAAAATCCTCTGGGTTTCTTTTCTTTTTTTTTTTTTAATAGTTGCAAGAGAAGCTGGGCCCTGTGGTGGGTCCTTGTCACTTTCCGCAGGCCACATCCATCTGTGCTCAGTTCATCCTCTGAACAAATATACCCAGGTGTTGCAACTGTAAACACATGGGACTAGTTTCCAGGCATAAATATGAGAAGCAAAGCAAATGAACAGAGTGAATTTTAAATATAAAGTAGTATTGTCACTACATCTTTTCAGATATAAAGATATATCCAGCAAAGTGAATAAGGAAAAAGTTGAAGTGATTCTGCCAGTTAATTTAAGTGCAAATTGGATTTACTTCAAGATTGTTTAGAGAATGTTGGTGGAATTTGTATTTAGCTATGTTTAGGTTTTTTTGAAACTTGGTCATGAGAATCACAGATGCTCTTAAATGTGGTGCTACAAAGGGACAACATAGCCAGCAGAGGGAGCAAAGGCTTGTTGACAATAAATCTGTTGGCAATGGCTATGTGATCTTAAAAGGGCCATCATCCAGGAACAAACCTGCTCTGTGCTACTTTTGTATCCCTCAGGAACAGGAGAAGAGGTGGGAAATGCAGGCTTTGCAGACTTAAAAAAAGAAGCAGAGTTGTCTTTTACTTTCAGACTTCAATATAAAGCAGACCATATTAAAAAGAAAAAAAAAAATATCCAGCCCCATACATAAAAAGCCACCTCCATTGGGGGGGGGGACAAAGAGGGGGGGAAGACAAAGAAAAACACAAAATTTAAGAACCTGGGACATTCTTTTTTTATTCTTTCTTTTTTTCTCTTTTTTTTCTTTTTTTTTTTTCCATTTGGTTAGTTTTTCTAATGCCAGTAATGCTTTCACCTAATGGCTGTGGAGCTTTATGAAATGTATCTTGGCTGTTTTGGGATCAGCTTTCTGAAAACAACAGACTAGGTAGCATTTAATCCCAGAGAAGTCCATAGTGAATACAGAAGGGAAGGAAAAATGTTAAAGTAGTTGTATTCGATGAAGGAATTAAAGTTGTTGGTTGTTAAGCTTTTTATGAGGGGTGAATTGAGGAAGCTTTTGTGGTTTTTCTGTCCCCCAGTGAGTGCTCCTCTTTGGTTGGCTCTGCTTGGAACAGTTGAAAGCTAAAAACTTTGTAAAGAAATACAAGTCTTTATATCTGTGTGCATGTACAGGTACCCTAGAGGTGATGTGAATACAGATAAACTGGGTATTCAGTAACCTCTACAGTTTCCTTGTACATCTAGATGTTTTCTGTGTGTGCCATTTCATATGACTCTGGTTTTGGCGACTGACACAATATTTTGTCACAGAAGGCTGCATAATGACAATTTGCTGTTAATTGCTATCTAAAATTGCCAGTCACTGTAATTTCTGTATGGTCTTATTCATAGGTTACCTTTGCAAACCCTGAACACTTTAAAAAAAAACAAACAGTCAAACAAAAAAAGGAGGAAGAAAATACTGGATTTTTTTTTCCATGCCCCTTCTCCCCTACTTTTTTCTTTTTCCCCTTCCACCTGTAGTCCTTCTGGTTTGTATGTACGTGATGATGATGGTCTTGTAAATAAAGACAACAGTTTTCAGATCTGGCAGGCTCCTGCCCTAAGCCTACCTCTTCATCTCTGGAGCAGCTGCAGACTTTTATTGTGAGGCTGGACTGAAAGCACTGCATTTGGTATGCTTTCAAAGGGGTAGGCACTCTCATCCCCAACCCAGAGAGCTGGGGAGGAGGAAAGAGGTACAAACATCTTGAAGAAGAAGAAGGCCTGCTGATGTGAATCAGGATTTAATGAGCTAACCACCTGCTCTTGAAATCCTCATCTGTAAGATATTTGAGCCTGTGAATTCAGACATGACACTTATAGGCTTTCAGCTAATCTTGCTGTCTGGCAGCACAGTCCCCAAGAATGTGACCTTGGGAATAGAGAAGATACCTCCTGGATATTCTGGCAGAGATTGTTACTAAACATTTTATCATCAGCAGCGCCTGCTCAGCATGTTAGATTACTTTTTTTGCTCTAATATTTCTTTGGAGTGGGAACACTTAAATTTCAGGTTTTGGATTCACTTGAATCCTCAGTCTTAGTTGGTAATATGCAGTGTAAGGGAAGAGAGGGAGGCTTTTGCAAAGGAAGAGAAAGAGCCATTAAGGAGTGTCTCCCAATGCTCTGCTTTGACCTTTCTGTATGTCTTCCTCTAAAATATGTCTAAAGTGAATGGCTTTGCATACAAACTAACTGTGCGGCACTGGGCTCCATTCTGCCCATTATCAATGCCCCTTGTGCTGCCCTCATTGTTATGCAACCTACTCTCAATTCAAGTGACTTAAGAGAAGCTCTAGCTTAAATCAAGTGGCTGTTATACATATAGAGCAATGCATCAACTAAGCCTTGCTAAAAAAGAGTCCTAGAGTGCCCTGTCCCAACAAGAGAGGTGTTACTTCATGCTTGCTGAGGGCATTGCTATAGTGTGCTGTGCACTGTCTTCGTGGTAGAACCCATTGCTATGGAAAGCTTGACTCCATCTGTTCATCTTACCTGCAAAAAATGTTGCTTTCAAGGTCAGGAGAAATGTCAAATCCTTGTAAAGATGGCTGGAAGGCACCATTCAGAGCAAGGCTTGCTTTTTTTTTCCCATAGCGTGCCTCTGCAGAGAAGATTATATTTCCTTAGGTATGCTTTCCCTTGTTCAGGAATGTGAGTCATTATTTTTCTTATTAACAAAAATTTACAAATTGAGCTGGCAATGATTCTACTTTGTGATTGAATGGGAATGCTAGCTGTATGATTTTCTTCCAGGGGCTGATGGCCTTGATTCATTCTTGAATTCTGAATGTTGCTGTGTCAGTGAGCTTTCTTTGTCCCTGATTTCTGGCTGTATCCTGCATTCACACCTTCCCCTGTTCTTGCATTGTTCTCAGTTCAAGGGCACATAAATACAGGTGTGCCACTAATACATAATTTCTTCTATTTCTTGCAAGTGAAGAACACAAAGAAATCTGAGAGTGAAACAGGAAGAGATCTCAAAGGTGAATGGAGAAAAGAACCTGACTTTTCAGCTACCCCATAGACAGCTTCTGTGACTTGAAATATGTTGCTTGGAACAATGGAGGTGCCTAAGTTGTGGTTTTAAAAGCCTCACAGGCTGCTCTGTGATCTAATGCTATACAGAAACCTCTGAAACTCTGTTTTAAAAAGTGGTTAATTCTTTTGCTTTCATTACTATTTCAAAGTCTTATAGCTCTGGGGGTTGGACACATTCTTCTAATCTCCAGTCTAAACCTATTTTTGCAAGTTGGTACTTATTAGTTCCTGTACCAACATGGTTCTTTTGATAAATTCTTTTCATTCCCTACTGTCCTTTCTCTCACTCCCTGATATATTTCCAGAGAGTAATCATATCCCCCTTAGCCTTCCTCTGGCTGGGGTAGGCTAGCCAAATTTTTTAGTTTTCCCTTGTAAAAAAGGGTGCTTTGTTTCTCTGATCATGCTAGAAGCCTTTCACTGCACCTGTTCTGATAATGGATTCATCTTTCTGAACATCGGTGATTAAGGTAGTATGCATCATTTCAGGAAAGGTTCCCTGTGCAATGTTTTTCACCATTTATGTAGAAATCTCTGTTGTGATCACAATCTCTTTCCCTTTGGTGGAGAATGGTTGCTCTAGGCATGCCCAGTTTCTGAACAAAACAAGTTAGGGACCCTGTTGCTGATGTGTTTTGTTCCCGTAATGATTTCTCTGCTATGTCTTCTGAGTGAAGAGTTTCAGGTGGGGGCAGATCATGTAAATAAAAGCTGTGTCCCAGCACATGCAAGCCCTGGAGCTACACCAAATTTAGGATTGTGATATGATGCGATTTGCAGACACAACATATTTAAATATTGTGTAAGGTACTGTTGGCTGAGGTAGTGTCAGGAAAATGTTGATCTGCAGTTGGGACATTTGCTTATGGCCTATGAGCCTCTTTATAAAAAATATGCAGTTCAACCAAATAAATTACAATGAGGTCTTTAACACCATGGTGCAATATCCCTCTCTCATGTATGTAACTCGTTTTGTCTGTATCACTGAAACCACTGGTACTAAGATCTCAGCTTTACAGTGGCAAGATTGTGGAAGATTAGATTCTCAACCTGATGATAGTAGGTGAGGGAAGACATCTTGAGTGGAGGGGAAAAAGGGCTCACTCTAGTTGAAAAGGAAGGTTGCAGTTTTTGCAGATTTGTCTTTGCTTATTTAATCACTCAGCTGGTTTGTGCTTTTCAAAGGCAGCAAGAGGTAAAAGAAGTCCAATCTGCTCATTAACCAAATCTAGAAAAGGCCCTTCAAACACCTTTTAAACTTTGAGAAAGGCATGGAGAAAAGTTCACTCAAGCCCTTCCCTTCCCATTTTATATTGCTCTTACACACCCTAATTGACAGCACAGCAGCCCCCCGTGGTAAGCTCCTCAACTTCTGCCTGTTGTTTCAGGTCAGCTGATGTCAGTGAAATGGTGGGGATTTACATGAGCTGAGGATGTCTCTAGAGTTCAGAGGAGCTATTGAAGAATATTGGGTCTGAAAGTGTTTTCTGCAGGATTTTTAGTTAAGCTAGTGCTTAAAACAAGACTCTACCTAGGTAAGAAAAGGTTTCCTTATGTGTCTAAGTCCTTTTCCTTGTAGAGACTCTGTAAGCTGTGTGTCTTGACTTTAACTGAAATGTGAAAAGATGACAGGTGAGTACATATTGATTCCCCTTCCTGACATATTGGCAATACAAGTCTATGAGTTTGGCGGCTGTGATCCTGAGAGCAGAAAAAGTGTTCTAATAGAAGTCAAGTATAACCTGAACTTTATTACAGATGTCAAGTTTATTGAAGTGTGACACAGAGAAGGTTTTGGGGATGTTACAATATATCCCCAATACATGAAACAAAGTCAGAAGCAAAGTAAGGCTCCTTTGTTTGTCAGCTCAGCTGGCAAAGACACTTTACCAAGAAAAATGTATAGTAAAAGCACTAATAGCTTCTTTTATCAAGTGTGGTTAAAATCAGGACATCCATTTGGATGAAATATATTTTAAATGGTGGCTGATTATTTATATTCTTTGTTGTTGTTTTTTGGTTTTTGTTTGCTTTCAGAAAACAAAGCATACTTTTATATGCAAATGTATGTATTTGCTTTCACTGGGATGCAGAAAACCTACTGAGTCTGGAAGCAGAGGACTAGATTTTAGTTTGAGCCACAGCTTTAACTGGAGCTAGCCATGAAATTTAGTTCTGGATTCAGATGCCAAATTTCTCATTCACATCCAGTGCTTTTCCTCAAATTAATTTTGATAAAATAACAAGTGTTCCATAGTTCATCAAGCCCAGCCAGTAAAATGCAAAGAATGAGCTGTATTTTTGCACAGTATTTTAGCACCGAGAATTACTTTCCTGCTTATTATCATTGGGACAATTAAGAAGGATATTCTGGTGTGAGTTAACTTACCTGGAATATAAAATGATCTTTGATTCCATTTCAGAGGAATAAACTAGGGGTTAAAACCAGTAATCTCAAAATACATGTCTGAACTTCTGATCTCATGACATGCTGTGATTGTATGAGGTTGTTTAATTGGATATGCTGATCTGAGTTCACTGTTTACATGAACACAGCTATTTTGGAAAGGGAGCTTGTTAATGAAAGTAGAAGAAGAACTTGAAAGAAAAAGCATGTTTGGCACTTAACTAGCAAAAGATTTGCTTTCCTCATTAAAGTCATTATAGCCGAGCTCAGGAATTGCACATGAACCAGGGAATTACTTGAATTAAGTTAATACAGCTTTACCTTATTAGATGTGAGGGGCCTGATTATTCCATTAGTAGGGCAATACAGCCCTAGTTCAGATCTGTGGATTAGAACAAACAGGTTATGAGGATGAAGTGTGAAGCCCCTGTCATTTGCATTTGCACCTATTCACCTGGGTGAAGAGGAAGGCAACTTCTTTTTGTTCAGTTGCTAGAAACTCTATGTGCTCCTCAGTTTTTTCTGAACACATCAGACCTTGGGAATACATAGGAGGAATTGGGGGTGTACTGTATGTTCTTTTCAGTGCACGTGGCTTTTGTTTGTTTTCTTCTTAGTTGCTCAGCTCTTGAAGATGCACAAATTAGTTTTATCTCCATAGTTGTAGAACATAGTGGACATTGGTAATAAGCTGCTTTCAAGCATATAATGTTATCTATAAGGTGAAATGATAAAGAGTACCTGCTACTTGCTATGTAAATATCTTGTTTGATAACACTTGCTAAATAGTCAGGTTACTAGTGCATGCCTTTGGATCTGGGGAATGATTTTAAAATGTTGCCAGTTTGGCTTTAAATTTATTTAATCAGTGACAGAGATTAGTCAGTCTTGGAGCCTGGTAGGCATTAATATCACACAGCAGTGAAGAAGTTGCCTAAAGTGTTAGGTCTGAATGATGGAATTCAAAGTTTCCAAACCCTCTTCATAAAAAATTTAGAGAACAGGTATTTTCAATGGTGCTTCTCTATTCAGTGCTAATAGGAGAGGAGTCCAAAGATGGTAAAGTAGGAGTATTAAGAATGGAGCAGAAAGAGAACATTTTTGTTTGTTTATTATGGAGTGACTAGTAATTATGCACTCTGGGTAATAGATCCCACTTCTGTGCACCGCAGCAAAAACTCTACCTTAAACAAGATATTCTCCTGTAATTTGTCACTAAATGTGGAACCTGCCATGGGCTGAGTGGGTGAGCATGGGCAGAACACTGCTCCTGTCCGCTGGGTACTGAGCTGTACGATTAGACATGTCTTGGCTTTCCAGCAGACTTCTGCTTTGTCAATCACTTTCTGAAGCATGCAGGTTAGAGAGGGCCTTTCCAGCTATGTTCACAAGTTCAATAGAGTGGAAGAAAATGTTAATGTTATTGCCATTAATACATTTTAATATAGCAAGCTTTTCTCGGTCAAGACAACATCCACTTGCCATTATTCACTACCAAACCATCAACAGCCCAAAATGTCTCACTCATAGTGAAGATGATGGGTGTTTTGCTGCAGAATTTATCTTATGTACCCTACTGAACAGGCATAATGGTTTAGCCTACTGTGTGAGGAGTCAGCTAGGGAGTTAACTCATTACACAGATTGTCTTTTCTAGAATCCACCATTCTTTACCAAATATGATTCTATGAAATACATCTGTAGGCCAGCAAAGTTTTAATAATCAATTGCTACTTAATGAACCTATAATCATTTTATTAAATCCACATTGAATGTATAGTTCAGTGTACTCCAAGTATTTTAAGTTAAAATGTTATAAAATCTGAAAGTGGAATTAGTGTAGTGCTTTTGAGGTTACATTAGCAACAAAACGGGGTGGATAGTTATTGTTATTTAAACCATACAGACAACATCCAGTGGAATCATAACAGTGTGTAAGATGCATTTGTTTGTTTAGCATTTTAGAGTTTCAAGACTCTTTGCTGTCCAACTGCTTTTATTTTTCCTTTTTTTCTTTTTATTTTTCTGCTCTCTTTTCACTGCCAGGGGAATTTTTGGACTAGTTTTGTTATTCTACAAGACTGATGATATGTAGAAATGAACCTTCCAGTTGTTTCTGGAATTAGTTTGACATTAATATGGTTTGTAGAGTGATGGCAAAATATTATTTCACTATGCATTTGTTTATTAAATCATAGAATCATTTAGATTGGAAAAGGCCTTTAAGATCATTGAGTCCAACTGCTAACCTAACATTGCCAACTCCGCCACTGCACACAGTGCAGTGTGTCCCACATCTGTGGGGCACATCTACATATTTTACTTACTTTACTTCCATCTAACTAGCCTTTGAAGAAAGCTCTTGATTTTATTTTCTCTAATGAAAGTTCCTCCCTTCTTTTAACCTATTCATGGCCACAGGGTCATGAAGTTTCATATCTTTTTGCACTTCCTTGTTTGGGTCAAATACCCTAAAGAGCCAACATGTTCCCTGGTCATGTTCCCTGCTCTGTTTAATCTGTGCTATAGTTGCTGCTACCTTGTGAAGTAACAAAACTTCACCTTTATATGCTCGCCTTCGTTTTTTACACTCCCCTCTTAGGTTTGTAGGCCTCTTGTTAAGCTAGGTATGTAGCACTGTTGTCTTTTAGCTGATTTATTTCATCATTTGTGTTTAAGTCTGCAGGAGTGCCTCAGACTTGCCTCACTGCTGCTGTCATGGGGTCAGTGTCCCTATGCTATGAAGCCTTTTTTTTTTTTTTGTCTAAAAGGAAGAATCTTGTCCTAACAAACCTTTACTAGTATAATAACCTCTCATAGAGATAAGGTATTTTTTCACATCTTGTGCCCATAATCCTTTACTGCTTTTGTCTTCGTGCTCTCCAGTCTTCACACTTCAGTAATCCTACTCCCTTGCTGGTAGTTTCTGCTTTGACTTTTCTCCTTATGAATGAGTGCTTCAACAGAGGGCTTATGTGGCTTTGTCACTTCTCCTACGTATTATCTGTCATAGATTGTTCTTTTTTCCATCAAATCCTTTTCCACACACAGTTCCTTGCCTATTTCTTGTACAGATATCCCTTGAAAACAGTTGAGGAGAGTACTTATTCCCCTTTACTACTTTCAGAGATGCACGAGCTTGCTCAACAGCATTTGCAGAAAGAGTCTTTTACTGTTATCCTTCTTATCCTGGATGCCAAAACCACTTTCTCTTGCTCACATCCACTGTAAGGAGAGTTTCATTTAGATCGTCTGCATCACTCAGCTTTGTTGTCCATTCTCTGTAAAGGGCCATGCACCTCCTAGGCACTAGAATAATATGATGCAATAAGAATGAATATGAGACACTGCTTTGGCTGTCAAACAGGCCTTTTTACCCATAGCTATACAGACCATGTGCTTACTCTTCATTTTGAAAAAGGCAGTTAAACAACTCTTCTAAGCAAATCCGCTGTATAGTTTGAAATTTTCTTTCCCAAACACACGTAAGACTACAGTCCACTTTGATTCCTGTGTTGCTTTATTTTAATTACATTGATCCAGTTTTAGCTCTTTTCCCTCTGTGAAGAAATGTCGTTAGAGATCTGCTTGCTGAAGGTCATAGCCTGGAAACCTGAAAGTTAACTGAAGATCCTGACTCCTGTAAAGTTGACAGGACCTCATACATCATTTGCTAATCCTTCTCGGGTACTCTCTGTGTGGAGTAGTGCATGTGTGTACAGCCCTAGAAGTAAGGATTTGCAGAATGAACCCCTCATTTTGTTTATAATTGAAAACCATTGTTGGAGAAACAATGATTCCATAACCTTTTCTGAGTCTGCCCTAATGTATGTCTCCAGAGACTGGTGAGCAGAGTGGTAAATTGATTTTAAAGGGAGTAGTGCATTTCTAACTCTTTATGCAAGACTGACTACAGTTTCAGGCTTCTGCTTTATAGGTCTGGATAATGCAAGGCTTCAAGCATCAATGTGGAATGTGTGTATATAGCAGGGCAGATTTCATTATCACCTTCTTGCTTCAGATTTTTCTGAAAACTAATATTAAGATGAGTGAACAGACCATTTAAATGAAGAAATAAGTGGTAGTGATTTGACTCCTTATTGTACACAGTGGTGATATACTTATATTTTGGAGACATTTACTCTTTTTACATTTCTTAAGGGAGGATATGTAGGAATGAAAGAAGATGCAGGAAACAAAAGGCCAGTCAGCCTCATCTTAGTCCTGGGATAACAATGGAGCAAATCCTTATGGTAAGCTATTTCTATCCACATGAAAGGGAAGAACGTGACTGGAGATGACCAGAAGGGATTTGTGAGTCCAAATTATGCCCAACACACCTGAGAGCCTTCTATTATGGCTCTGTAGATAAGGTGAGAGCCATGGATGCTGTGTACCTTCATTTTAGGAAGACTTTTGACAAGGTCTGCTAATCTCCAAATAGCCTAATTGATTTGATATATAAAGTAGATAAGCAGATAATAATGTGGATGGAAAATTGGCTGGACTATTAGGCTGAAAGTATGGTGATCAGCAGCAGAAAGTCCACCCTGGCCCCTGTTTCCCAGTGGATGCCTTAACAATCAGTACTGGGACAAATATTTGGAGTAGACTCTCATCAAGTTTGTGGGCATGACCAGATTGGTGGAAGTGGTCAATATTTTGTCAGGGAGAGCTGCTATTCAGAGGAAGCTGAACAGGTTGGAGAAATGAAGTGACAGAAATCCTATGAATTTCAAGAGAGGAAAACCCAGAGTCTTGCATCTGGGACAAAATAATCCCATGCCACAGCAGAGGCTAAGAGCCAGTTGCATAGGAAATAGATTTGAAGGAAAAAGGGAGTTCTGGTGTGTAAGTTGAGCAAGAGTCAGCATTGCTCCCTTTCAGCTAAGAAGGCCAGGTATATACTGGGCTGCATTTTTAAGAGTGCAGCCAGCAGGTCTGGGGGAAGTGACTCTGTTTAGTGCAGGTGCACGTTAGTACCTTAAGGCAGATGGTCTAAATCTTATGCATGAGGACTAGTTAAGTCAATTCTGACAGTAACATGTCAAAGCTCATCAAAATCCCAAGTTGTTATATATAAACAACTTCTTGGACTTTCTTAGGTTGGGTTCTTTTAAGATACTAATTTTACTTTCACAGTGTCATCTTGTATTTCTGAGAAATACCAGATTGTTAATTGCAGCGTTATTCTCTCCTTTCCTTTCCAAAGTTGGATCTCTAGGTAATGTTGTAAGAGTATAAACAAAAATCTCTCCTTGTGATCTTGCAATAGTCATGATTGCTAAAGGATGGAAGAAAGACAACCTTTGTAAGAACCAACTTTTTTTAAGATTAGTAGATACAGAGGGGGGAAACAAGTTTTCAGGTTCAGAAGATGATCTGGCCTGTTTATCTAGAAGCTATTCCTAATTGAGGTGCAAGTTAAACCTACAGCTGGGTGGGCTGAAATTCACCAAGGACAAACAAAACAGCCAAGGCTCTATTCACCACAGTAGCAAGGTTGGGGAGGAACAGTCAAGTCAGAAGAAAAACTAAAGAAGCTTAAAAACTTGTTCAATTTGTCCATCTCACTCAGCTGGTCTATTAAAATAGTTTACCTCTCTTTAAAACCTGGCTTCTTTGAATAATTATGGAGAAGAATGGGTCAGTCTTTGGCTGACATTAAAAATGTTTTAGTTCCATTAACTTTGTGAGGTTAAGGCAGCTGAAGATCTTTTGACCACCATGTATATTAAATGTGCCATTTATTAGGCTGCACATGCTCTTCCTATATGGTAACTTAAGTTCAAGCAGAGGGTGAGGACGTAAGTTACATTTACAGTTTGCTATTAGCAGTAAGAAAAACACAACGTGCCTGGCTGGAAGAAGGATGAAATGAGTTCAAGCCTGGCAGCTGGTGGGCAGGTGATGGCAACTCTTTGTGTTATGTGACTATTAGACATCATTATTAATAGCTTGCCACTCAACCCATGGCAGTTTCTCTGGTATGCTAGGACAACAATATGCAAGATACTGATAAGCAGTTTCTTTCTCCTTTGGAGGTGTGTAGAAAGCAGGTTGGTATGTTCTTTCTTTACCCCTTTTCCCCCTCTGTATAGATCCATGGGCTGTTATATTGAAACTTTTGGAGATATTTGGATGATACTCATTTGTGCATTTTCAGCTTATGAACTACACTGTGACTTGAAAGATAAAAATTGCAAGAGCTCATACCATGTTTTGTTCTAATATCCTGTATTCTGTAACAATTTTTTGTGTTTTGAAAGTGTTCTGCAGCAGATACACTCTGATAGTTCAATGAGTCAATTCAGAAGTACTTTCTGTTTTGCAAGGATAATTATCTTTATTAGTTCTGTACCTTGATATTGTTTCAGCAGAGCATTAAGGAGTGTCAAATTCTATTAAGCATAAACTAGTTCACAGTGGAAATAATTTGGAACTGTGTGCAAATGATGATACTTTAAGATGTTTAAATGAGTACTCAGATGGGCTTGCCACTTATTTATTAAAAAAAAAAAGAAAATATTTTAGTATTTTTTTGGGCCTTGTCTCTTTGGAATGACACCTTGTCATATGTAAATGTGCAAAATCTTAAAGCTTCTTTATGCAAAAAGCTGCTCTGTAAGAACATGTTGCTAACAATTTTTAATCAACACAGTTTAATAGTGTCATTTTGTTTGTACACTAAATTTTGAGTATTAAAGGAATGCTACATAAACCATGAGCTGAACTGCAGAGATCAGGCAGGAAATATGCACAGGCAGTATTTGCATGGCTTAGCAATCCAGTAAAAGATGCTTCTAACTTATCCTTGGTCATGTACTGTCAGTGAAAGCTGACATAGTTGTAGAGTTCCTGCAGAGTTACACCTACATGCACTGAAGAGGTCTCTCAGATTAATTCCAGAATGATCTGTCTCACCTGAGCTGCGCTAGTAACTATGAGAGAAAACGGAGGGAAACTGCTGAAACCTAGGGAAAGGATTTTGTTAGTGGTAAACAGGAAAATTAAACTCTAGAGGAAGGTGCAAACTGTGTCCTGCTTGATTTCCCTAGACAACCCAATTTCATTGCATGCTATTAGTGCTTACATTCAAGACTGTGCATGTATTAATCATGCTGGAACTGCTGTCCTCAGCTCTCAGGAAATTTGGCTTTTCTCTCTCCACAGAGTCTTTAGCATTACCAAGTTGCTCTTTCTCTCATTTTGTCACTGGTTGATATTTGCCCTGTGCTTAAAGGGAACCAATATGGAAAAGACAAACACTCTGTACTAGCAGAAAGGACTTACCAAATACTGTGAGCTACAGAGTATTTCCTTTTGTTTAAAGTGCTGCCTTTCCACTAACTCTTCCAGAGTTAGTTACTGTTCTATTTTGGGACATGCAGTAATAAGGAGTACAGCGAGATGGCTGTGCTTAATGAAGGTTAGAGTCATAACCTGGCTGTGGCACAAATGACACCACTCTGTGCATGTGACATCCAACTGGGGAAACTTGCAGTGTGCTGAAGGGCAAGGCTGGTATTCGAAGGGACCTCGATAGGCTGCAAAAATGGGTTGGGGGAGCCATATGACATTCAACAAAGGTCCTGCAACAGCAATGAGGCTACAAAACGTAAAAGTAGAGTGTAGCTGAATATCATATCAGAGAAGAAGACCAGGAGCAAAATCCCATAATTATTCTGGCTTTAGAGTGTTTGCCTAGGAGTAGTGCTATCTGCCTCAGAGTTGGGTTGAGTGAAATGATGTAAGGGCAAAAAGGCAGATGTTTTTGGCAGAGAAGCAGTAGGGAGTCACAGGTGGCAGAAGCTCTTGGCCTTCCTACGGGAGAGTAAAGGACAGAAAGAGAGAAGCAGATGGAAGGAGTTACAGCTAGGTTCACTAAAGCATACATAGATCTGCAGTGTGCCTTTGTAAATAGCTTTATGTTGCATACTTTTGTCTGTTCATGATAAGGTAGTTTCTGTGCATGTTTTCTGGACAAACCAGAAACACTTGTGCAACTCCGTGCATGATTTTGTAGCTTCCCCTTTCTTGCCCAGGCTGTGTTCTGGCGTCCTGTCAGCTCTCGCTGACCACGTGAAGACATTATTCTCTCCAGTCTCTAGTGATTAACCTCCAGTTACTGCAGAGTTCCTCTGGTGTAATTTGATGCAGTTAGGATGAGCTGGACAGGAAAAGGCTATTATGCCATGCATGGACTGGTAGGACTGACAACATTTTCACTTCTCAAACACAGGTCAGTGATAACTTAAGGTAGTCGAGTAGTAGAAGAGAGCAAATTTTTGTCAGCATCATTCTTGTCTCACCAGTTTTTGCCATTTGTCATTCACTTTCTCTAACTTCCACTAACTTAATTGGGTAATATTTAAATGTTTTGGGTAACCCACTTTAGGCTGAAATTGCCTGAAGCAGGCTGAGCATCTTTAAAGCAGGCACACCAAGTTCTGTCAGATGTCAGGTACTGCCATGCTCTCTGGGAGAAGGTAGCTCCAGCTGGAGCAGGTACTATTCTGACCAGCCAGCTTGAGTGTGAAAGGGGACATCTCTATATGAACTAACTGATGAACAAACTGAAGCGATGTGGATCAATTTTAATAGAAGAGAGTGCATACATGTAGTTTCACTGGTGTGACTGTTTCCATTTAAGCTTTGTAATGTTATGAAGGCCTATTCATGTGTTAATAGGACTGCTCCATCTCGCTCTAAAGAAACACTTGCTTTGCACAGCGGTCTTGATATTTCATTAGTCTGATGGTAATGCTATTTTATGCTCCTTTATAATACTAATTTTACAAATTCTTTTATCCCCTCTCATGCTTTTTGCTTTATGTAAGCACTTGTGTCTGACTTCAGATAAGTGAGCAGTAATGATGAATGTTAGCAGGATTACCATCATGGTCTATGTATTTAAAAGGTATTGTGCTAGTTACAATTGTTGATTCAGTGAAACCTGAGTTTTGAGCTTGTCTTCTCTGGGAAATTAATCCAGGATAATTGATGTAAATCTGATTAATTAAACGAGATTAAAGTCATGCAAGGCCTCTCTAATTTTGAATAAAAGCTGCCTTAATTAAGTTTGGTTTGATTTGCTTCCAAATCAGAAAATCTATTCTGATCTAAAATAATTTCATATTCATGTGAGGAGCTATTTTGCACCAGTAATCCAGTATAGTCCCTGTGCAGACAGCTTGTGGTCTTTATTTCACTTGATTGTGTAGGTGTGTGTGTGCAAGCATTACCGCTGAGGAACGTGACCTTGTCTAGAACTGGATGGAGACCAGTCTATTGCACTTTTACAGTTGAGTTACTACATCATTTAGCTTATATCCTTATGGCTGAAACTGTCTTGATGGTACCAGCTTGGGAGGTTGAAAGGAAGGATGACTGTAGTTCAGGAATTTAACTCTGGGTCAAAGCCAAAGACTTCGTATGCCTGGCAGTTGCCACATTTGTTGTTTTAGTCTGGACCCACCAAACACTGTAGTTTCTCCTGCCACAATGCTTTCCAGTGCCTAATATCACAGTAAAAACTTAGTGCTCCCAACTAGGGCTGAATGCAGAAGGTGGCAGCAGGTAATACAAGCAGAAATTAAATAAGTAGTTTGCTGGAAATCTGATTTGATGGGTAAATAGCCTTGAATGTCATGAGCACTCTGTAAATATATGCAGGATGGTGATTCGATGCTTAAGAGTTTCTGAAATCTTCATAACTGCAACTTTCTGAACATACTGAAAAATGGTTTTGGAAATGGCATAAGTTGAACCTATCTCAGTATCATATTTTTCTATGTTTCATCAGTATTATTTTATTAGAATGAATTTATTCAGATTGAGTAAGAAAGAATCTTTTATATCTTCCAAACGACTCAATTTATTTATCGACCTTAATATTTACAATGGGGACAGGAGGAATTTGGCTTAGCAGAATCAGCAGCTCACTTATGATTTTTGTAACAAAATAAATGGTAAATATCTGAAGAAAATTTAAGGGATTGTGAAAGCCTATCCTAAATTCTTGATCAGTTTTATGTGACAAGAAAGTTCAAAATAGTTTGAGTAAGGGCAAAAGAAATATACAGAAGTACAAAAATTCAAAGGTCAATTACAAAATTTTCTTTGGTGTCAGCTATCCTCATTCAGCCAGCACAGTAAAATGTAGGAAAGATGAACTGCCAAAAGTAACAAAAAAAAAAATAGAATAAGATTGGGTAATGCTCTGCATATCCAGTGACTGGACTAATAGATAATTTGCAGGCAGTTAAGAGGATGGCTTTCTGACTGAAGGTAGCATCAAAGTATGCATTTGAATTTTCAGCAGAGGAATGGAATTTTATTAAGTGGAAAGGCCAGTATTTATTAGAATTTTTTTTTGTGTGTAGCAGTTTGTCTTTTTAGATTTTGTTTACATTATGAATATTTTTTTAAAGGCAAAAAAGTACTAAAATTGATGTTGCATAAAATGTTTAGAAATATTTCATTTAATATGTCAACATTTAACAATTAATTGTGTTGAATCTTGCTTAGTGAGTTACTGTTCTGCCTCCTGGGAATGCCATGTCCCATTTTGGGGATGAAGCTCCATTGCTGGATTCCATCTGCCTTATCTTTGCTCATGTTTACAGACCTTTAGTGAAACTCTTCATTATCTTGTCTGGAGCAAAGTGGTCTAACCAGTGAGTCTGAACTGTAGATAAGGAAAGAGACTTGATGCTCTGTGACAACTCACGTCAGTCTGCTTTAATATTTGAATATTTGATTCTTAAAATGTTTTAACAAAATAAAATATTTCCTGGAGAAAATCTGGAAAAATTGTAGCAGCTGTTTGTTTGATTTTTTGTTTGTTTGGGGTTTTTTTGTGTTTTTTTTTTTTTTTCCCCCTCATAAGAAACTGCTGGCTAGTTAAGTATCTGCTTGAACAGAAATCCCTTTCTACATCAGGTTGTCAACTGTATGCAAAACGCTCATGGTTTCCAGGATCAGCAGCACAAACAGGATAGATAACTTTAAATGTCTCTGTTGCATTAGAAATTACACCATTTTCTTGTCACTGGAGACAGGTAGAAACTTTAAGCTATTGTAAATTTCCACTTTTCAGTGCTGCTTTTTGCCCCTAGTGCTGTTATTCCTTTTACCCACCCTCTTTTCCTTTGGCTGGTGCTTTGATGAGTCTTGCGAGCCTGGCATGTCTGTACTAGATCAGTGTAGCCTTAGTTAGCTATTGTTGTTACCCTGGTGGAGTCCCATGACTGACAAGAGGGGGTAACACTGCCTAAAATAATTGGAAGTAAATGAATGTAGATTTTTTTAAAAAACTGATATTGAATATAGAGTTTGGTGAAGGGATCATAGAATCATAAAGGTTGCAAGGCATCTCAAAGATCATCAAGTTCCAACCCCCCTGCCATGAGCAGGGAACCCTGCCACTAGTCCAGCTTGCACAAAACCTCGTCCAACCTGGCCTTAAAAACCTCCAGGGATGGGACATCAACAACCTCCCTAGGCAACCCATTCCAGTTCCTCACCACCCTTACAGAGAATAATTTCTTCTGAATATTTCACCTAAATCTCCCCTCTCTCAGTTTAAAACCATTACCCCTTGTCCTGTCACTGTCTTCTCTGATGAAAAGCCTCTCCCCAGCTTTCCTGTAGGCCCCTTTCAAGTACTGGAAGGTGCTATAAGGTCTCCCCGGAGCCTTCTCTTCTCCAGGCTGAACAGCCCAAACTCTCTCAGCCTGTCTTCATAGCAGAGGTGCTCCAGCCCTTTGATCATCTTGCTGGTCCTTCTCTAAACCTTTTCCAACAGGTCTATATCTTTCTTGTGCTGAGGGCACCAGAGCTGAACACAGCACTCCAGATGGGATCTCACCAGAGCAGAGCAGAGGGGCAGAATCACCTCCCTGGCCCTGCTGGCCTCAGTTCCTTTGATGCAGCCCAGGATGTGTTTGGCTCTCTGGGCTCCAGCACACACTGGCACCTCATGTTGAGCTTCTCATCTACTACCACCCCCAAGTCCTTCTCTTCAGGACTGCTCTCCAGCCATTCTCTCCTGAGCCTGTATTTGTCCCTGGGGTTGTGACGACCCAGGTGCAGGACCTTGCACTTGGCCTTGTTGAACTTCATGAGGTTGGCACTGGCCCACCTCTCCAGCCTGTCAAGGTCCTTCTGGATGGCATCCCTTCCCTCTTGGGTGTCAACCACACCACACAGCTTGCTATCA
This sequence comes from Apus apus, assembly GCF_020740795.1. NCBI lineage: Eukaryota > Metazoa > Chordata > Aves > Apodiformes > Apodidae > Apus > Apus apus. Next base: position 48,084,526 of record NC_067283.1, read on the forward strand.
TCATTTGCTGAGGATACACTCAATCCCACTGTCCCTGTCTCCAACAAAGATGTTGAACAGCACTGATTCCTATACTGACCCCTGAGGAACATCACTCATCACTTGCCTCCACTGGGACTCTGAACCATTGACCACAACTCTCTGGGTGTGGCCATCCAGCCAATTACATGTCAAATCCATGTCTTGTCAGTTTGGAGACCAGGATGTCATGTGGGACAGTGTCACATGCTTTGCACAAATCCAGGTAAATTACGTCAGTGGCTCTTCCGCTATCTCTCTGTGTCAAAACCAAAATGAAACAGTTGCTTTGTGGGTTGTTTTGTTTATTTCCTAAAAAGTGGTTATTTTTGTGTTTATTAGTGCAAATTGTAAAAAAAAAAAAATAAAATGTTGAAATGTGAGATCTTGAGGCAGATATGCTTGTTCATGAAAGCCACCTGAGTATAAACAGTTATTCTAGTTTTCATGAGAACATTCTCCTACCTTTAGCCAGTGAGAAGATGCTTTCCCCCAACTCCCCTGCTGCAGTGAGGTATTCAGAACATCTCTCAGAATGCTTTTGTTTTACTTTCCTTTTATGGCATCGTTCAATCTACTTTCCCAGTAATATAATTAACTGTCTTTTAATCTTTTTTTTTTAATTCTGCAATAGGGATAATTTATAAATCTGAGAGGAAAAAAGATTGATTCTTTAAAAGAATTTAGGAAATTATTGCTTTCAAAAGTGGATTATAAAACTTCTTTGATTGAGTGACAGTGGTGCATTGTATAGATGAATCTTTCTGAGCCTTGCAGTTGAAAAAGCTGTTCAGTAGTTAGAATAATTAGTCTCTATCAGGATTTTAAGCAGATTTTTTTTTCAGCTCAACATACAATCAATTTACTTTTTAAATTTTTTAGTATCTTGCAGTATATAATGCTGTACGTAATTTACAAGGAAGCAAGTGCAGGGGAAGTGCTCTCTTTGTGCTCTCTTTGCCCTTTATCCAAAAGCAGCTGTCAGGCAATTTCTGTGCAAAGTATTGCAGATATTTTTTTTTTTTCAGCATGTTGCTTATACAAAGCAACATGAAATTATATTACATTACCCTAGTTTATGAAAGCTGTGTAAGGTGCAATGAGTGAAAAAACCTGTGTGTTGCTATTTTATTGTTTTAAAATGCAGTCTTAGATTAATAAAATGGTAACAAGGAACGGTGAATAATTAATGGATAGATCCTTCTTAGGATGACACAAAGGTCATACCTTTCACAACAGGAAGCTTACAGCTAAATTCTGCTCGTTCATTTTTAACTTTTACTATCCCTTTCAAGTGCTCAGTTTAGGTGCTGCTCTTGGAATCTCTTCTAAAGTTAACATCATGATTGTGCCAACAGTCTGAAACACAGGCTCTGGCATCCCTGATACAGGCTAAATCTATAACAATGCACTTTGCCCATCCTCTGTTGAAAGAAGTTGCTTTAGCTTGGTAAGTGAAGAGTTGGTTCAGAGTTGCTTGTATTTCACAAAACAAATAGCTTAGGGCCTGGGCTTTTGAGAATTGCATAAAATAATGCAATATCTCTTAGTAAACGTTAGCTATGATCTGTCTTTATGATTATCAAGTCCTGAAGTAATTGTTTCACCCAGAAGTGTCCTTGCTGGGCTGTTAGTGCTGCTCAACATGGGATGTCAGATGTAAACTATTTCTGTCACCTCCTTCAGAAATCTACATTGCTATGTGAAATGTGGAAAAAAAACACCAAAACAACAAACAAACAAACAAACAAACCCACAAACAAACAAAAACCAACAAAACCCCCCACAAACCCAAAACAACCCAAAGAATGAAAATTTTGAGGGATTTAGGGAAACTGTAGCACTTCTGGCTTCCACCCAAAAAATTATTGCTCAGTGCTTTATTACCACAAGAGCAAATTGAAGAGCTCTTAAAAATTGTCTGTACTACTGATCTCCTCTTTGGTCAGGTTTTCATCTACATAGCTGCCCAAAGAAAATAGTTGCATGTGCTTGCATTGTTAAGCCTAATAAAGAAATGTTTATGCTTATTCAGTGTTTCTTTCCACTGCCTCTTCTGGATTAGTCTTGTATTCAACTGTGGCAAGCATAATGCAGATATAATAAAAAGCTTAACCCAAACAGACAGAGAAATGAAAAATCAGGATTTCAGATGATATCCCTCCCTTTCAAATACCATAATAATAAAAGCTTGTTCCCATAAAATAAATATATTTAACCTCCAAAGAGTTATCAGCACATTACCTCCCTACTGCTTATGAGAAAGAGATTCAACTTGGCTCATGAGTTATCTGTCTTTTATGCTCATGACAGAAAGATAATCATCCTCAGGGGTGATATATGCTAAATACTGCATAACTATGCCAAACTGGCAGCAGCTGCTCCATTCTTTATAGGACTGCCATTTGTTCCCACCCACACTGTATAGTCTCTGGACAACTATTTCTTTTCCTTCTGAAACCTATTTCACTGTATTTAAAACTGTCATTAAAAGTTCAGCTCCCTGAAGATTTCTGTAAACTGGGCCACTGTTTGTAAACATGGTGATTCAAAATTAGTTCCTTAATTTCCCTGTAGTCTGCTAGAATGTGGGCTTATTTTATTTCCCCCCTCCCCCAGTGCACTAAATGGCATTGCACTAAAAAGCAGCAGCAGCAAAGGATCAAGTGAGAGAGGCACCAAATGGGGCCAAATATGCTGCAATCCCTCAGATTGCTGCCACCAGCATTCTTGAAGGGCAGTTTTGGGATCTGTGGGAGTAGCCCAAGGAGCCTTTGGGGGAAGGTATGCTGGAATGGTCCCTGAGAGCCTGTGTTTTTGTCTTTATTTTTGCCTTTATTTATGTTCTTTGGCGACAAGCAGAGTTTTTATTTCTGTTTCAGTGTCTGTTTTCTGGTAAGCTGGATGGGTGAAGGGCACTCTCAGTTATCATCTTGACTGTGTAATTAGTAATTATAAGGTTATACAGTTTTGTGACTTTCTAGTAGGGTCTAATGAGCAGTAATCCCTCATAGAGCAGAGCATTTGCTTTTAGCTGCCTATTTTGAACAGGCATATGATTGTCTTGGTTTCTTTTTGACAGCTGTCATTTAAGGAAATAAGTAAGGCAAAGTTACAATATAAATGAATTATAACAATAGGACTGATTCCTCACAGGCCATTCCTTAGGTTAACCTATCAATGTGCTGCTAGATCAAAATATATTGAGCATATTCACCTATTTCTGGACAAAATCCAATAAGCTTTATCAATGTAGGAAGACCTGGAAGCTTTTTCTCCTACTCGTTTTTTTTTTTTTAAATCTCTTAAGGATTCAAAAACGTGGTTTTTATTTCATATCTTCTTAAAAGTCCTTACTGGATTTACAAGTAGCAGATGGATGCATCGGACCAAAAGGGAAATGGTGGGAGAGAGAGTAGATTTCTAAATGGAAATCTCATCATGAAACTGTTGCTGAGGCAGTTTTGGACTTAGGTGGACCATGGTAGCAGAGCAAATAATTGTTTGTTGCACCAATAGCATGATCTTCTTCCTCACTTAGAGAGATCCTGCTTCTTCCTTACAAACCCTGGTAATCTGTGCTGGGAACCCAAAGGTAATCAAATACATGACAGACCCTGTGCTGTCTGATAGGAGAGTTAGTATTAATTGGGCCAGTCTTGTGGGTAATTTGCCTGTGCTTGCAACAGCTTTATGTAGCTTGCGTTCCTCTTCCCTGTTTCCTGTACTTGCCCCAGCACAGTGTAAGATACATTACACTGAATGAATCAAATTGTATCACTTTCTTTTAGTTACAGAATTTTTTCATTCTTTCTTGTCACCAGTCCTCAAGCACATTACAGTTTGAATTGACATGCTTGGCCAGAGCTGTATTTCAGATGGTGTTATCAGCAGAACTGGTATTTTTTCCTTAACTCCCAAGAAAGTGCTTTGCATCAGGTATCTTAAGATTGCATTTCTCACAGCAGCATTACATTGGTGACTTGTAAATAATCCTGAAATAAACTGCTACATTACTTTGTTTCTATTTGTTTTCATCCTCGTAGGATTAACTCCCAAGCCTTAGCTGAAATTATTAGTCCTTATATCTGTGACTCTGCACTTAAATGTATTAATTTTCAACCCATTCTTACATCTATTTGTCATCCAGGTCGTCCAAGACTATGCTAGAGTGCTTCCTTACCATTTTGAGGTGCCTCTCAGCATTACATTATTACTGGATTTCATTAGTGTGCTCTTACTTATTATGGCTAAGTTGTTAATGAAAATGTGAAATAGAGGTGGCTAAAGACTCATCCTTCCTTACTGGCATTCTAAAATAATCTTTCAGAGGCCTTATATTTTTTCTGCTACTGATTTTGCCTAATTTAATAATTTCCTGTGTGTCCCTGTGAGATGCTTTAATTAAGTCCAAATAAATACTCTTACAGCATTCCCTTTGTGTAGAAAATAGGTTCATTAGCAAAAAAATAATAGTCCAATGCATTATATACCCATGTACTGTTAACATTTGCCTTTTAGTTAGAACATCTTTTAATTGCTTTTACCTTCAGAATTTGCTTAAAAGTCTTTTTTATCTTTGCAGTCAGATGATAGGACCCAAACAACTTGTCCCACAATGACTAAAAAAGTCTAAATTTGCTGTTTTCCATCTCTATCACAAACTTAGAGCTATACAATAATTGCTGTTGGATCTATAATTTAGGTTCTTAATTTCTGGGATGGCAATTACCTTGTCTGTCCAATTTTAACTACATTTTAATATGCTTTTTTTGTGGCAATTTCCACTCCTGTGGAGTTTTTATTTCCCTTAATATTCCTCTTACTGCCTTCTGATAGTCTTGTATTGCTGTAGGCTTGTTTATCCCTTTTACTTTTCTGTGCACCTAAACTAGCCATGAAGATTACAAGTAAAATCTCTTCTGTTCTTGTCACCTCTTCTCTAAGCCTAATATTCATCTTCTCAGTCATGCCAGGCTTGATTCCTAAAGGTCAGATATGCCATATACTTAGGGAATTATCTGTCAAGAAGGGTCCTGTGCCTATGAATAATTTCTAGGGATTGGACATCTGAAATCTTTCCCCTAGTGCCAGTTCTTGAGCCTCATGTTGATCTTCAGTGTCTTGTCCTATCTCATCCTCCTTCTCTAGGGATAAGTTGTAACTGGTCCTGTTAGAAGCTGTTTGCCAGGAGAGAGATGCTTGTAACACAAACCTGCTGTTGAGTGGAAGGGATTAGGGTTTCTTGGGTTTTGCCTCCTGTGAAATAAGTCGTCTGGGAGTACAGGAGTATTTTCTTGAGGATGACTCTTCCACACTCAAAAAGAAGATTGCTACTGAACTAATTACTTACAGGTGCTTCTCAGAGTATTCCTGCATATATGAAGCACCAGCAGCTGCATTAGGCAAGAGACAGCATTTATTTTGACTCTGACAGAGACAGGAAAACAAAAACTTTTTTGTATAATAATTGATAGATATAACCTTGCCTCAATGATATAGAGGAAAGCACAATATTTTTGCAAGTCCCCCAAAAGTTTTTGGCATTTTGAATAAATGCATAATTTAGTAGGGAGTAGTTGAAAGCAGTGCTTTTCTTGGCTTTTAGCACTGTGTGGTCTGTGATGTATTAAAAAGCTGGAGGGCAGCTTGCCTTACAACAGCAGGATCTTAGAGCAGCTAGATAAATCAGACAACTTATTCTACAAAGTGAAGAGAACCTTGAAATTAGTCCTCTGGCATACTAAAGACTCAGCTTTACTTGCTTTCTCTGGACAGAAAAATACAGATAGGAAAGGCATCTTCAGCCCAGTTATGTTTTATGGCACCTTAAGGAGGAAGGAATGGTATGTACTATAAGTTGCTCCTTAACTTGACATGGTTATGAATTGTAGCCTGTGAATATCAGTGGAACATGAATTGTTTTGTTTGTTTGTTTTTCTTCTTTTCTTTTTCTCATAGTACAGAAAGAAGGGTACAGTAAAGTAGATTAAAGGATGTTTCAGTGTAAAATTGCTGAAAAGAGATGTGGCATCTGTTGAGCCTGCAGAACTTGGTTATCTGGTCAGGATGTGAAAACCTACACCAGTGCAAGGGGCACATGCATGAAACAAAAGGACAAACATCACCAGCAGCTACAAATGGTCACTTTGAAATTGTCTACGAAAGACTAGCTCTTCTAGCTTAGCATATGATCCTCCACAGACAGAGTTTCATTTAGGAAAAGAATGGAAGGAACTTCTTTAAAATTTGCCAGGAAAACTGTTCTAGATTTACTGGCTGACTGAACATGGATGGCTGAGCTAGAAGCATCCTAGCAGATACAGCCAGAACAACTGTCTCTCAGAACAACTATATATTTCCCTGTTTTTACTGGAGTTTATGTAGGTCAGCCTGTTCTACCCCATCGAGAAATTCACCCTGGAACTGTTGCTATTATGAAAAGCCTTGCTTCAGTGGCATTTAGGAAATAATAGATGCTTTAAATAATAACTACTTGAGATTCATTCCCATGTGCTATCACTGAGACCTCCTAAGTGCAATTATAGAGTTAGAATTCACAACTGCCTGTCACATATTGTTTCTTTTGCTGTATAAATTGTCAGCAAAGTTACCCAGCTTCCATTTCTTGAAGATACAGGATTATTATTTTAAAAAAACCACCAAACTGTTGGTGTTGATGCTAAATCATTTCAGGTAATGATCCATTAAATGCTTCATTTACAAAAGAAGCTTTCTTTGGCTGGTGGAGCCAAGGCACTCTCACCCTGAGGTCCTTGAACTGAACACCCTCCTTTTCTCATGTGTCACTACAGTTACCAACCCAAGAGAGCAAAATGACATTTAGAGTGCATGAAATAATATTTAAAAAGAAAAATAAAAATTCCTCTAACAAAAAATCACTCCAAAACAGGATAATGGATTTTGGAAAGAACAAATACTAAAACTGAGGCAACTGGCAGCTATGAAAAGTCTCTAAGATGGAAAGCTTGAGATAAGTTGTAAGGTGAAGACTCTATGTATACTGCAGACAAAGAAGGGACTGCAATTCAGGGCACAATTAGCTTTAACCATGCTACCAGCTACTATTGCTGGTGCTGTAACTGCTCCAGTGCAGACCAAGGTGTTGACATAACCATTTATGTATTTGCCCAGCTTTTGCAGAAATTCTGTAGCCCATGGTGGGGCTCACCAGTGCTGTTGCAGCATGGGAAAAACTAACTTTGTTGTGTCAACTTGAGGAAAAGCAGCATTTTAACCACAACACAATTTACCTGGGAAATTGTGGCTGTGGCCAGGTTTCCTTAGCTCTTACTTAACAGCAGTTTTAACATCTGTTATTGTTGAAGATGAAGTGGTAACTGGGAAGGGGTTATTGAATGTTTGGGTTTTGGTTCCTTCCATTCCTCAAGACACAATGATGGAGATGCTCAGCTGGAGATCCTTCATAAGTCCATTAGTTCATACTTTACATTTCAGTGGAATTTGTGCTATCAGGGTTGAACAGCTGCCACCAAATGCAGATGTCTGTCACCTCAGCACTCTTCATGTCTTTCAAATGGTAAAAATACTTCAATGCCATGTGTACTCCACTAAAATACTATTTGTTTTATTTTATGGGTTGATTTTTGTTTGTTTATTTAGTGTTTTGTTTAAAGTACAACTTTGAATAATGTGGTTCATATTTCAGACCTAATCATAGAATCCTAGGGGTTGGAAGGGACCTCGAAAGATCATCTAGTCCAACCCCCCCTGCCAGAGCAGGGTCACCTAGAGTACATCACACAGGAAGGCATCCAGGTGGGTTTTGAATGTCTCCAGTGAAGGAGACTCCACAACCTCCCTGGGCAGCCTGTTCCAGTGCTCTGTCACTCTTACAGTAAAAATTTTTTTTCGGATATTCACCTTGAACCTCCTATGCTCCAATTTACACCCATTACCCCTTGTCCTATCACTGGTCATCACTAAGAAGAGCCTAACTCCATCTCCTTGACACTCACCCCTTACATATTTGTAAACATTGATGAGGTCACCCCTCAGCCTCCTCTTCTCCAAGCTAAAGAGACCCAGCTCCCCTCAACCTTTCCTCATAAGGGAGATGTTCCACTCCCTTAATCATCTTTTAATTAATGAGGACTACAAATGATTGATTCTATTTTGGACCTTGTTTGGTTTTTATTTCCTTTTGTTGGATGGACAAAATTACTTATGGGAAGGAATCTATTTCAGTTTTAAAAAAGAAAAAGAACAAGTGTGTGAGTCACAGTGAACTTCCCAGACTTGTGGCAAAAATGTTTTAGTACCTTGCTATTATAAAGAATGCATTTTTTCCCCTAGAACAGTAGTACAGATAACTTCCACACTTTTAATCACAAATGTCACAATTTTAAAATTTATTTATCAACAAGAATAAATTGATATGTGTATAGACTTCGGTTAGGAAGAGAATTACATACAGTTGTAGGCTTTCTGAACCATAAATTATTGTTGTAGCTATGTAACAATTGTCATTTGCTGCCTTGGAAAACTTCAGGGATCCCTGAATACTGAATGCTAGATCTCTGAATGCTGGACAGGATGGTTTTAATTACAGCCCTGGCAGAAAATGTCAGGAGAACTCACAGTTTTTCAAAATGTTAGAAGAGTTGCTGCCTCTTCAATAGAATCCAGCAGCAGTTTTCAGGGAGGGACTGAAGGAAACACCTCATCAAGTCCAAGATCTTTATGCTTTGCCATGTAGCATAGCTCCTGGAATATTGTAGGTTTGGAGATTTTTAAAAAACCAACATACCCGTTGTACTACTTATTATCTTTAACTCAGAGCAGTGTATGTTTTTTGTAGAAAGAAAAGCCTGTGTTATGGGAAAACTGGAATGTTTTTTACAGTTGTTTGTTTTGGTTTTTTACCTCATACAGAAAGTCATCAGATGGGAAGGGGGTAGAAAGCAGGTGAATTCTTTATTACATTTAGTTCATCCTCATATGTATGATGGCACATTAGTTGTCAAATTGGCATTTCACTGTGTATTTAATTTGTGCAGGGTGAATGTGAGCAAGTAGACAATACACCTCACTGATATGGCTTCTGTAGCAAAAACCTCCCTAAGCTGGTGTTATCATCAGCATTTGGATGGGGGGAGAATTTGCAGAGATGGGGGCAGCTCAGCAGCAGCTGAAAGGGTGATGGTGTCTGCTTCAGGTATTGGGCCGTGACTTCCTCCACCAGCTCCTCACTCCGTTGTATGCTAAGCAAGATGCCAAGGCAAGCAAGGTGGCATCATCTCTTCATGGAAAAGGTCAGAGCAAGTGAGGAAACACCATGCTGTACATGAGCCTGGCACTGCCCCATGTATCTCCATCAGTCACATAAAAAACCACTGCCCAAGGAGGCTCCTGGCTCCTGCAGTGTGTTAGCTGGGTGAAATTACCACAGGGCAAATTACTTCTGTCACTGCTCTGATGGGGCTTCAGCCAGTGTTGAGTACAGCTGTCTCACAGGAGAGGCTGCAAAGAGGGACAGTGGGTCTTAAGAGTCTAAGGCAGCAAAAGGCTTGATGTTGGCTCCTGCTATGCCTCTACTTGCAGCTGGAACTGCTTCATCCATTACTGAAACACCACTATAGACTGGAGCATTAGTTGTTTGTTTTAATTCAGTGATGTATGTGGTTGGAGCACAATTTCCCTAACAAAAACAATGTTAGCTCTGTCATGCTGTATTATTAAGTCATTATTTTTGCCCTCCTAGTTCCTATCAAATACATCAAAAAAACCTGTTAAGAACAGTTTGTTAGAGCCAAATGATTCCTAAGCAGTCAACATCAATCATGAGCAGATCGTTCTGTCAGATGCTCAGCAGGATGTGTGCCGATGTCTATCAGAGACGATTCAAGTCCTCCATGACACGTTGCAGAGGTGGCAGAGTGGCAGTGTAGCACACACAGGTACACACAGGATTCAAGGCTGCAGGGAGACAGATTTTTGTGCTTTTTTTCTCTTTTTTTTTTTTTTTGAGGGACCATGTGCCTGTCAGTTGTGTGCTTAATGTGCATCACTTGTGAGGACCCAGATTCTAAGTTTCTCAGAATTCAGGCCTGGACAGAGCTGAGATTTTGTTCATACTGATGATTCCCTCCCTGAAGGATTGTAACTAGGTGTCAGGGGACCATTCTTACAGATGGTAAGGATTTTTATGACAACATGGGCTCCCCGTGGAAAACCAGATCATTAAATTGTTTTTTGTTTGTTTTCCCTCCTGTCCCCTTGTATGGGAATGTCCTTATAGTTGCTTGTAAGGAGTTTCTTTTACATAAAAGTAAGGAGATGGGAAAGTTGTGACTGAAGGGAGTAGATGGGAAAGGATATGTCATAGGCATATCCAGAATAGGCTGCATGCTTTTCTACTTCATATAAGAAGCGATACTGTCACTGGGTCAGGAAATCAGAAACACTTTCCTATGCTCCAGACCAGAGCCACCAGCACTGTTCCACTGGATATAAATGTTCAATGTTTTCTACAGAGTCAAAGAAGCTCCATCAAGAGAGACTAACAGAGATCAATCACAGAATTGTCAGCAGTCTGGTGTTTGGTTTTGGTGATTTATTCTGATACTTAGGCTTCCAGTTGCACACTTGAAAAGCAGAGCTCAGGCACATGGCTACATTTGCCTCTGGCTTTCATGACAAGCCCCAAGTTTCTAAGGTTTTTCTGAGGCACTATAAAAAACATTTTAAAAAATATTAAAATTTCAGGGTTCCTTGAATGATATTTTCCTTTTATTTTAATCAAGGTCATGGCCACTTTATCTTAAGAGAGCATTTTAGAGTTGGTTCTGATACAAGAAAGGGAGGTCACAGCAAATGGCAATGTATTGATCTTTCTCTAGAGAACACTTTTCTTACATTCCAGTGCTTCTGAAATGAAAATATGCTTGGAAACATTTTGTTCCTTTTCTGCTTGCTTTTATGAGATTAGGAGAGTTGGGTAGATTACAACAGTCAACAGTAACATCAGGGTGTTAGTTTTCTGACCAGATTCTACATGATGTAGTTCCTGTAGAAGACATGTTTCACAGAGGTCTACCCTGTTTTCTTGGCACATCTTAATAGTGTTTTTTCACGAGTAGGAAATGAAAATACCTTTTATCTAAAGCACTTCATTTAAAAATAATGACCAAATAATTTGAATTCAGAGCAAGCTGGATGAAGAGCTTATCAAAAAGAGGTGTCAGTGCAGAACTTGCAAGGCTGATACTGAGGTGTTTTTTTTCTGAAGCCTACTTCTCACTCTTCTAGAATATCTTTTCTAGCCCCCAAATGATATTATTACTTCTGTGCTCATTTTGGATTACTGATGTCTTCCAGATAGATGTTACTGGCTTAGACAACTATCTTGGAGTTTTCTCAGACTGCTCTTAATATAGCAAACATGTTTTACAGATTGTCAGAACTAATCTTCTATTATGGAGTGAGTCTTCACTTCCAATAGAATTTATTAATACTGTGAACCAAATTCTGCCTCCAGATATGTCTCTGACTTGCCATTCTTGAGGGTCATTCTGCCTACGCTTTCATTTTTCAGGATCATTCCCAAATTTCCTTCCAATTATGTGCTTGCACCAGTGAGTCAGCAGGATTCACCTCTCCCAAGCAGATCAGCACTTGCTAAAGACAGTGGGTTCAAAGGCAAAACCAGACATTTGTGGCATTATGGATTAACCTCAGAAACAGATCCAGCTGTGTCGTGCCATAAATAATTTATTTCCAAGGACAGCCTTTCTGTGTGAGCAGGGAACTATCTTCAGCTCCCAGTCACATGTGAGCTGTGGACAAGTTGCTGGGAACTAGTGGTGACAGTGCTGGCTGTGGGATACTGAGCAACCATGTTGTCCATGGAGAGACTTAAAGTACAACTTCTGTTGTTTAACATGTACAAAAACCAGGAGTAGGTCAGCACTGAGCAATGCACTAAGGGTTTTCTCATGTGTCTTGGGAATTGCTTGGAGTAAAGCCTGGGTTTTCTGACACTTGCATGACCGTGAACATTGATCCTGCAGTATTTTGTATTCAAGAATCACTACAGTTTGATTTAGCTTGAGCAAAGTATACAATAGCTCTCTTCAGGGTAGAACTGTTACAGCTTCGATGGTTAAATAACCTTTATTTTTATGGCATTTGAGTCCAGTTAGTTAAGTGTTCTGATCTAATTATAATTTGGTATTTGATAACTTCAGATACTATCAAGAACCAGTGAATTAAATATTTCAGAAACAAAATGTCCTGTCTCAGAATTAAATAAAACTTGCTAAAACAAAACAAAGCCATTTTTCTTCTATTTGTCACTGTTTACATTCTAGCTTATTCGTTAATGTTTAATGCATAAAATAAAAGCTTAATGACCTCAGCATGTAGTGTTTTATTCTGAACTACTCTGTCTTGTTTTTCTCTTTCATTTCTTGGGCAAAAGTTGACAGTCAGCAAACATCCTCCATGTGCCATTCTCTAGAAATCTGGGGAATGACTGAGCAATAATCCTTGGAAACATAATTTTCTGTCTTTCTTAATAAATGTCACTGTAGAGATAATGACCATTGCTCATATATCAGTGTGCCTGAATACTTTGCTGTCTCATGGGATTATTCTGTACTAGTGTATAGAAATGTAGGGTAACCATCAGGATTAATATTTTATGAGAAAAACTGCTTAAAGTATAATTTGATAATTTTGCCTGCATCTGACTAGTGTACCAAAGTGAGTGGCTACTTGCATACATTATACCTGTAATTTCATAATAATTACACTATTTTAAACAATTTAACACTGGTCCTCGGTCAACAGATGAAAAACTACAAAGAACTCAAGCTGTTCAAGCCTGAGATTTTAGTTTAGGACCATTCTGCCATTTACTTCTCACATGTAGATAGAAAAAATACATAATATTCCAGGCAATAGGAAGCATATCAGCATATCCCTGATAGCCAATATTCCAAAATATTTATTTCATAGCAACCTTTCCAGCCTTCAGATCCATTCACTGAAGAAACTGAAACAAAAAACACCTCGCTATGTGATACAACTCAGAGAAAGAAGTGTGCAGCTGGTATAGTGAAAGACTTCTTGCATTGCTTTCCTGACTGCCTGTCTGAAGGGGCTCCTTCCCCAGCTCCTTGTGCTTCAGTGGTAACTGTGGAGATGAGGGAAGGAGTAGGTTGTGTATGAAGAAAGAAGTATGAGCAAATTTTGTTCAGGTGTGACTGTTGCTGAGAGGTCACATCAGTAACAGGCTTTTACTTTCAGGCTCTTAACACTTGTAGAGAAAACATTTTTTTTAGCTGGATTGAATCCATCAGTTCTCTTTGATACAGTGGATTGTGCAGCATTCCACTGGGGAACATATGGTAATGCCTTTTCCTCTCTTTTTTTCTAAATAGGCTAGTAATTCTTCTTTGCCCAGCAAAACATTCTTCTTTAGACTTCCATCAGACTCTGGTTTTGTCCTTGTTTTGCATAGGATGCCTTTTGAATAAGTTGTTGTGCTCCTTGTTTAGTGTCTTCAGTTTACTAATAGCATGTTGATTTACATCTATACTTTTTTTGCAAAAACAAAGGATGTAATTTTCCCATTGAGATGGTATGTGAATAATAAGCTTGTGATGAGACAGAAATGATAATAGGTGCTGGAGGAACAGAACCCAGTCTTAACTGTGTTCAAACCCAGCATCCGTTATTCTTGTGTCTGACTGCCCCTTAAAATTATAAATGCAGCAGCCTCTCTTCCTTCAGGAGGGAATGGAAGTTGTTTGTTCCTTTTTACTTTTCAGTGAGGGTATAATGAAAAGATTGAATGAGGAAACGGACTTAAATGTTTCTGGGGTTTTCTACATGATCTTCTCTAGTGGTAAACTCCACTTACACTGTGTAACTTCTGTTTTCTGCTCCCCCACATTTCCTTCTTGAGCTTGACATTCACTTCTATCATTCAAGTCAGTGTATCTGACTAAATGCAACTCAGCAAGACATTTACAAGTAAAAAGGAACCATTTTTACCTCATCTTATTTCAGATATCATTAAAAATAATTCCTCATTCCCTTGTGTCTTTCCAGCATCAGCTCTCAAGAGAATATAGGATAAGAAAATTATCTTTGATGCCTGTTTGGCTTGTGTGGAAAGGGGAAAGCATGAAAGAGGCTTTTCACTTGATTTATTATTTTTTTTACTATAGGTACATGGCCACACAGAAATGTTCATTGCTAGCTATTGCTGATACTGGTCATGGCCTCCTACTTTGTAACAGTAAGACAGTTTTTTTCGTTGTGCAGTTTATCTACTAATTTTGCTAGGATACCATGAAAATTAAGCAGTATGCTTTTCTACTTTCCCTGCAGATACATGCACACATTTCCCCCACCAACAGGGTGTTTTTTTCAGCTTGCTGAATACAGATTATTGAACTTAAAAATAATAATAATATTTGGACAAAGTGCTGCTATCAATATTACCTGCAAGTGTATGTGAAACTGTCCCAACTTTTCTAGGTCACAGTTTCTGCTTTTATTTCCACACTAATGTCTGAAAAGCAAAAACATAAACCACAGAAAGAAAGGCTGGTACACAGGTGCAATAGTTGCTACTGAATTGAGAACATGGTGCGGTTTTTGTGGTAGTTGTCATAGAAACAAGATCATTTACAGAACATAATCCCATTAGGAGAAAACATTTTTAAACTGAGCTAATTGTACATGAGTTTATATTGCTTCACAACCTGTTTTTAGAAGATTTCATTTTTAGGATACTAATAAAAGACTGATTAAAAGCATTACACATTGTCCTAAATTGCCTACAGAAAGAGAGGAGATAGGAATTATGTAAATTATTGCAGGTATCCTTAGACTGAACCGGTATGATCAAGTAAATTAATTCATGTGCTCATTTCTGTGTTAAAAGTCATGAGATAGCAGCTGTACCTATATTGTAGTATCAGCTTGGTCAAATTCTAGTCTTTATGAAAGTATTCCTCAAATGGTCCTTTCCTTTAGACACCATGTTCATACCTTTAGAGTTACATATGTGTCCATCTTTTAGAAGTTTTGTGAAATTTCCTCTGTACTGACTTGTACGTTAAGAGTGTAGAAAGTCAGTTGATAATTGGCTGAAAGCAAGCTAATGGGTTGTAAAAAAGCAGAATGAATAAAGCTAGGATGAAATGTATCACCTGTGGGAAGGCAAAGTAAAAAGGAAAGTAAAAAGGATTGCTGAGTTCTGCAGGCACTATAGGGATTTCCAGCTAAATATTCTTAGAGTTCATGTTCAAAAGTCTGTCCTTTGTATTTTAGCCTTACTTCAGAGAGTTGTTGCTTCCATGTACCTGTATAAGAGAAATAAAGAAGTTGTTAATGGTTAAATAGCAGGATTGTATCTATTGAATTATAACTCATGGGAGTATTCTGCTTAGTAACATTTCTGGCCATCAATCACATTTTCGTTCAATAAGTGATCCGTGGAATTCGTTGGCACTGCAAGTCAGGGAGGTCAAGAACACTGAAAGTTTCAAAGGGGATTTGAATATCCGTACTGGGGCTAAAAATACCTGCAGTTACACAATATTGGTGATTTTGCTTCTCTGTCTTCTCTCTCTTTCTATGGCCCTCTGCACTGCATGCTGCTATCTTCAGTTTACGTCCTATTTACATCTGAAGCAAATGGGGTTGATGCCGTGGGAGGCACAGTGTGATTTACATGGACAGAAACTCTCACACAGTATGGTAATCCTGTATATCTTGTGAGCAGTAAACCCCACAATTCTGGAGGCCAAACTAGGTCTTGGCGTGTAGGTATACAGCTTTATATAAGGATTCACTGAATTTCAGTGGGAGCTTCTCTGGTTAATGTGGAGCCTGAGGAAACTTTTTTAAAGACATAAGGAAGCTGTGAAATGCATTCATCTTCTGTGCAAGGAGATGGAGAGCTCAGAGGCCTACCCATCTGGGTCAGGGATGCATCAGGGACTGTTGTCTGAAACTGAAATATCTGTAAGAAAAGGTTGTGGAATAAGTTGTCAAAGTAAGTGGTGTTAAGGAGCCAGCACCAGGCAGTGACCTTAAAAGTGCTTATGGAAGTCAGGGATAAAGTATCAACATTGTGAGCTTGCAGTGTGTAGGCTCTTGTCTAAAGCTACCAGAGGCCTAGGAGGTGGCAATTTTAAAATTGTTTTTTAAGAGTTTTGAAGGTCTTTTATTGGGTTCCGGGGGAGATTATGGAAACTACACGATGGTGAACATGAAGTCTGTACCAGGCAAAACAAATGGAAATATCATAATTAATACAATTAGGAGATCAAACATTCACTTGGAAGATGTGAAGTTGGCTTTTCTGAAAAATACAAATAATTAACCGGATCTGCTTCTCAAACTTTCGCACCAACAGCCATGTGGGCAGGGAGCTCCAGTTGATGCAATTCATTTAGAACACATGACTTGGTTTTCTAAAAGGCAGTTAGCAAGGTCCATCACAAAAATATAAGATTTGTTTTTCCCTTCATATAAAATTGCCACAAGGAAGGAAACAGATGAGGTGCAAATCACTGCTTCTTGTGGTAGAGAAGTTACCAGTGAGGTTCTGCAGAAAACTCTGCTATTGAGTGCATATCTACATGACCCAGAAAAGGCACTGAACAATGTTACAATTCATATTGCTAATTATACTAAAGCACACAAGGCAGCAAAAAAGAAAGCTTACTGGGAAGAATTGCAGGAGGGCCTTATGAGACTGTGACTAGTTTAAAATAGTAGATGAAATTCAAGATAAGTGTGAAATGATGTATAGAGAAAACAGAATCCTAGCCTTACATGTAAAATTAATTGTTCTGAGGGGATCCTTAGAAATCAGAGTGAGATCTTGGCATTATGTCTGTAGAAGTTACGAAGCTGAACAGAAGAAAATAGAAATTACTATTTTTAAATGAGTCAAAGCTGGGAAGAGTACTCAAGGAGTGTTTCATCTACATGTGCCCTGTGCTTTATAGTCTTTCTTGGGCATATACTTTTTGTTGGAGACAGAACATAGATCAAGATGCATTATTGACCTTTTCTCTATAGCCATTGTTCTTCTAAATGCTGAATGCCCTTATTTCTTTATTTGAAAATGTATGCATAGATTATATTTACAGTGTTCTTTTTAGTCTTATGGTTCTCTTCAGGACGATTGAATCTTCTTATGAATTGTTTTCAACTTAAAGTAACTTTATGGCATTTGTTGTTCTTTTCTTTCTCCCTCTCACAAAACACCCAGTATACTAGAAGATGGCAGTATACTCACAAATAGCAGAGGGAATATTTGCTGTGCTGAAAGGATTCAAATATTTGTCCTCTCTAAGTGGAAAGCATGGAAAATATAAATATAGTCAGAAGAGCTTGCTTTCTCCACAGGAAACTTATGGAAGAGGGAGAAAATTAGTGTATTACAGCTGAATTTGCACGGAACTTCAAACAATGGGTGGTAATATTTTTAAATGAGCATTAAACAATAAAGCATAACAGACTCCCAATGTCCAATTTGAAGGGTTTTATGAAGTCAATGTAATATAAACTATTGTGGTTGCATGTGTCTTATTTTTGTCTGTCACTACAGATTTCCTAAAAAATTCTTAAGCTATAGTTTTTGTGGATTTAAAAAAAAAAAATTGTTGTTTTTGCAGTTGCAACTCTATGAAAGAATAATTCAGTGCTAACAAAATTTCCTCCTTACTTTGAAAACAAAAAGTTGGGTCCATGTTGCTGAAGTGTCTCGATATTTTAAAAGTTAAAAATGAGGTGACAGGTCTATGGAAAACAAGGAGTCTAAAACCTTTTATGTTTAAAATTGTGTTACAACAAAGCCAACAGGTCCAAATGAAAACATGTGAAAGTAAATTAAATGCTTTAATTGTTCCAAAACAAAGGAAGAACACCATTAAAAATATTGGATATTATCACTTTCCATCCACTTTGAAATCTTCAAAATTATTACACTTTTGTCTAGGTATACTAGCTAATAAGTAGCATTTTGGACTAAACAGAATGTTTTCATTATATCGTTCACTGCACATCATTAATCTGGTTCTTTAAGGCAAAAGCGTAAGTGACTCTCTCTGTCTTTATTCCTTTTACTTCTCCTTTTCTAAATCAACTAAAATCTCTAAACCCTAAGGGTACCTATTATGCCTGCAGTAAGAAAATTGCATTGCTTGCAAAACAACTTTGATTCTTGTTTCCATGGAGTTTTTTTACTTAGATTTAACATTTCTGCCAAATCGTGTAATGCTGACCTGTATGGTACTTGATAGATTTTACTAGGTCATTAAAAAAAAATCATTAAACAATATCATTTTAGTTTACGGCCTCTCCAGATTATGATGCTCTGTCTGATTGTTGATAACTGTAACATTTCGCACAGAAAATAATAAAAAATTAGAACGGCAGAGTGGTATTAATTTCCTGCACTGCATGCTGTTTAACTGCTAACAGGACATGTCTATGTTAGGGCTTTTTTTAAAGTCAGGCTCAGTCCTCTGGGTCACTATTTAAATCTGACACAGAAAACCACATGAGACTGCTGCCCAGCTTCCTTGGAAAGTTATAAATTGACTGTGGGACAGCTCGGAAATGTTGTATCCCAGAGTCATCTCTAATACCTGGGTTGCTTTAGCTTTCCTAGGGCATAAAGCTGCCCAGGCACTCCAGCAAGAGTTAGCGTGGCCTCATATGAATTTATTAAAACACTTCAGTTTTTATGTTTAGTGCTGTTTCTGGATGCTCTTTTGTTTCCTGCCATGCTTAAGTCATTGTTGTAAAATTTTACCAATTTAAAGCATTGATTCTGTGAACATTAAAGTCAATTAATTTATAATTTAAACTGCTATTAAGCATGAAGGATCTTTATCTATACATTAAGTACTAGCCTACACTCCTAAACACTAAACCAAAGATAAGTTCTTTCTTCAAGGCTATGGTAATTTGTGCCTTTCACTCTGCATCTGCTCTAATGGGGTCTCATTCAAATGCTAAAATAGAAAATAAAGAAATAATAGGTATTTCATTTATCTTAGCTCTTAGTAACCCATGCCTTTTATTTGAAGGATTTTGCAGGAGGAGAATTAGTGCTGAGGTTCTTGCTCTCTCACATTTTTTTTTCCTACTCCAACCACAACTGAGCAAAACCCACCGACTCCTTTGGGCACAGACCTCGATTGCTGAGACAGGGTGTCTGTGAAGGTGGAGGCAGGGTACTGATCCTTTTCAATAACTTTGGTGATCACTTTCTAGACTTCCAGTGTTGCTTTCTTACTAACAGGAGCCTGCTTCAACTTCAGATTTAATTGAAGGGCCACAGTCACCTGATCAGCCCCATGATGTTTCAGATTAATCTGGCAACAAAAAGTCACTCACTGATAAGAAGCTAACTGGGCTGAACAGCTGGATATATTTATTGAGCAACATATGGTAGATACAGTTTTGATAGGTTAAGGAGGCTCTTTATAGCCTTGCAGCTCAGCTGCAGTGCCCATCCCTCATTCAAGAAGATTCTAGTATTTCTTCAATAATTTCTATATCATAGCTGTGGTATTTTCTGTGTTAAGCAGCTATGCACTGATCCTTCCAATGCCTGATGCTGACTTCTCAGAACTTCACTTGTTTTGTTATTTGTGGATAGTTTATGAATTTACAAAGGATCTGAGTTTTCCCATCAGGTTTTTATATGGCTCAGTAGTATCCTTTTGAAGGAATGTGTTTCTTTTTAAATTGTATTATACAATATTCATCATAGTTTTTGGGTTTTTAAAGTAAAATATGATCTGTTTTTAAATTGGCTCTCTGCAGTGCTAGAGCTGGGAAGACAAAGTTTACCTGTATGATCTCTGAATATTTTTTTTGGAAAAATGCTGGAAACATACTTTTCAGAGTGTGAAATGTTCTTTTTAAATGTTTTCCTCATGCATTTTTCCCTCAGCTTTCTTCTCTGTGTTTCAGCTGAGATTGGCAGTGGAAGCCTCATAAGCTGGAATGTTTTGCTCCTAAGATTTCCAGTCTAGTTCTGCATTTTGAAGCAAAAATAATAAACCTTAAAATTTAATTATCTGATATTGTCCAAACTCATCCAAACTCCAAGTATTGTAAGGTTTCTACACCTCTCTGTTACAGTATTTTGGTTTCTACATTTAGTCAGGCAATTGGATGTGGGGTACCTCTAACTAGAAAGTAGAAATAATTTTCATATCTGTGTTTGACATTCCTATTTGGTGCCTCTTAAAATCTGTGTTTTGCTCTTTTTCATGGCTTTCTCTCTGCTGCATTTTTTCAGAACTGTGTATCATGCAAAGTACTAGATACGGATTCTGAGAGTAAATAAAATTTCATCCTGTTGCCTTCCATTTTATCATGCTAGCAGTGATCAGAGCAGTCCAGAAAAAAAGGCAGTGCTTGTGTGCACAAGGGCTAAGTATGAAAAGACTGCATGGGTAGTTCTCTTCATTTTGACTGGACACTTCCTTCCTGTACAAAGTATCCAAACATCTCCATCAGGCCACATCTTTTAAGAGGGTCTCTGCAGACGAGGCTCTCCTGCAACACAGTGGGACAGGAGGAACAAGATGCTGAAACTCTGGTGTGCTGGGAGGCACAGTGGAGGGAGACACAGTGGGCAGATGAAAAAGCAGGTAGTGCAGGAGTGATGTTATGAAGAGCTGGGAATAGAGAAACTCTCAGTCGTGAAATGAGTTGGGAATGGATAGGAAGTTCATGCTTGGAAGCATCTATCTCATTTTAAATTTGATCCTCATTCTAGTTCTGGGTGTTTGTATACAGCCTGATCCAAGACCACGGAGAGGTAGGGAACTTGGGCTGCAGCAGAATTCAAATACAAGGATAATCTTTCTTTCTTCTTCTCTTATTAGTAGAGACATCACAATGTCTTATTTCTAGTTTTGGAAGCAAACAAACAAACCCTTTTGTTTCAGGACTGCTCATTAATTTTCATATAACCATATTCACCTTGTGTTGATTCTTATGGATGCTTATTATGGTAGCCACCGTGATAAAATGGTTTCCATGCAAAGATAGACTTCTAGATAGGTACTAGAGTGTTACAATTAAATAGAGCTTGTGGGTTTAATTATATGATATTTTGCAGAAAGGAAGAAAAAAAAACAAAGATAGCTAAAATTGAGGCTACACTTCACATGCTCCACTTTTCCAGCAAATGACAGGTGTCCCTTTTCTTGCCAGACACTGAATGTTCTCACTTATCAAAAAGAAGTCTAAGAGACTTCACTTGTCCCTTGCTGTTTCTGAAGCATAATTTTAAAGAAAATATAATTGCTAAGTTCTAATGTGACTTGTGTTACTCCTGCCAAGTGGTATGATAGGACCCCTACCCTACAACAGTAATGTACAGGATCTGATGTGACATATTCAATTAATGTGTTGTGAATCTGAAGTCTTAGCCTCATTCCTTCTTTTTCTTAAATCATTAAAAGGATACAAATTATGAGAAAAAGTCCTCTTTGCTTGAAGTTTGAAAAGTCCCCGTTTGAGCCACACAGAGCTCCCCTTAATGAGTGTTTTCAAAAATATACCAAGAAATTTACTTGTCCCTTGAAGGACATAAAAAGACTAGAAACTTTAAACTAAATTTTATAGAAAAAATATCTTTCTACAGAACCCTCTATGTACAATAATATGCTGCAATACCTGGAGATATCTGAAAAAAACAATAAGCATTGTTTTCATCAGTGTCAAATTCCTGTGTCTTTTTCCTTGTATTTTAAAAAGGTTCTTGTGGGGATAATTGCTAATGACTTTGACAATGCTTAAGGAAGTGAATGTCATAACTGAGAATGTCCAGTCTAAAGGTAAATGTATTATACATCATCATGGAGTTCAATGGGTAAACCATTACAATAACAAGCTAGGAGAAAGGTGTCCGAAGTGAATAAGTCTTTTCTGGAAATCCAATAAAAACTCCTCTTGAACAGAATCTTTGGACTTTTCTGTGTTCAGAGGACGAATGTTTTGGAAGACGCCAAGTAATTTTCTTTCTCTTTTGAGGGATAATTGTATTTTTGGAGTTGCCTTTTAGAGTCTCAGGTACAGATTGGTATAGCCCTGTTTGTGAACTCTGTTAAACATGATGTTCTCAACCCACAGACAGAAAAAGCGAAAAAAGTAACCTTTATATATAACTGTGTAACCCAAACACTGAAAATAATCAAGTGTGCCGTATAACCAGAAACCCAAATGTCCTTGCTTATGACAATCAAAAGTAGAGGTTATGTGCCAAACGGTACTGTATTGGAACTCAGAAGTTTATCAGACAGGATGAAGGATGCTGGGCAAAAGTATTCTTGGGAAAAAAAAAGGACAATGTCATTTGCGAGCAATATTGAAATAGTCCTCTCAAAGAACAATGAAAAGGAGCAACACAATGTGAAAAGTCAGTTAATCAAACTGTCTATCACTAAATATAAGGCTTAGCTGCCTCTGATCTTTGCAATGTCTCCTTGGGGTATTTTCACCAAAGCTTCTGTTTAATAACTGTTTTGGTGGTTATATCTTCTTTTTTTTTTTTTTTTTTCTTAAAGGAACTAAACCTTGCTTCTAATTAAGTAATCCTATTGGTGACAGCTAACAAAAATCTCTGTATATCTGAAAGGAAACAGAGCAGAAGAGGAAAGAGCTTTGGTGTCTTTCAAGGGCAGGGAGCTTTTGGCATTTTTGGAGTGTGCTTGGGATCATTAGTCTCTGAATTTTCCAAATCCAGAAAAAAAGACACAAAATCAATAACTTCTTACTTTTGTCCACTAATATTATGGCATTAATGTGTGTTGCCTTCAGATCCTGTCTCCAGAGGTTAAGAGACCAAAGATAAGGTGTTATGTGGGGATTATGCTGGGGAAGTATGATTCTATAGTTGTCTGTCTTCCTGTATTTTCACCTGCTCATGCATTACTGGTCAGTGTCAGAGAACGGTCAAGACAGACCTTTCATCTGACTCAGTGTAGCTGTTCTTATGTTACAGTTTTGATTGAAATCAAAACATGCTCCTGAATTTTTAATATTCTTATTTTAACATACACAGCTCTGTTGTAACAGAAAGGAAGAAAGTAATGTGCTTCATAATATCCCCACGATAGAAGCTGTAAGACTAAACAGTAAAGAATGGGCAAATTTATGTCTTTGTATCCACCACTTTTCAGGTTGTTCTGACAGTCTTTCACAATTAGGTGGTATTTCTATGAGTTTCTACTGGAGCTCTTGGCTTTATAGGTGGGTTTTTATTTGACCTCTTTGCTAGTTGTGACAAAAATGTACAAACCTGGTAAAAAGTGTTTGCATTTGCCAGAGAATAAAATGTATTTTTTTTCCTCTTTTTTATTTAAGGGATAAACCATGGACATAGAATATTTTTAAGACCACATAAATAGTACTGTCTATTTTGCAGTGCCTTCTAGGTATTTCTAGTGTGAATTAAATGTGTTAACCACTCCCAAGTATTTCTTGAAAAGTGCTTAGGACATATTCCTTGAAAGTTTAGTTCCATTCTGAAAAGTGACAATGCTGAAGTGTCACCTTTTAGCTTATCAGATCTTCTCCATATGTGCATTCAGAGTTTTATCTGCTGACTTCAGTGGCAAAAATATGTCTCTACTGCTAGCTTTACTCTTATTCATCCTTCAGAAATGGCACAGTTCCATGAAGAGATCTTGGTTCTGCTACTTTCTGTGTATCTTTATCATTAGAAGTGTTTATTAGTTTTAATTAAAAGGATACATCAGGTAGCTTCAAGAAACTATCCAAATCAGTGATGGGGTGCTAGTTCAGTATGTATATTGATAACAGTGGAACTACTGAGATATGATAACAGTCCTAATTCGTTCTGCACAGATGTTATTTACTGATGGTCATATAGTAGAGGAGGATCTAAGCTGGTATCAGATGCACAGTCTTGTGGGGAGGAACTAAAATTCTGTAGTTTACAGTGGGTTAATATTAGAAGGCATGCTATCTATCCCAATTTCCTGGGTTGAACCCAGCATCAGTTTCTCACTAAGAAATAAAAGGGGACAGCTAATCATAAACACATTCTTGTGATGCTCACATGCTTGGAAACTAGAGTAATGAATGTTGTATAAATATACAGGCAGAAAGCAAAACCTGTAACAGGATTAAAATGTAGAAAAGGAGCTTTTCACCTCTTCTCAAAAGCCCTTCAACCTTCCAGAGTTGTACATTTGGATTTTTTAATAAATTAAACAAATAGCCTTTATATCAAAAGGTTTGTAGGATTATATTTATGCTATGTTATTATTAATTTGAATGTAGTTTTACAAATGAGTTATTACAGGATTTTCATGTTTTCTGCTTGCCTTGCCTTTATGTACCATTGAGTTTCAAAGTATTATCTAATGCCCATTAGTAAAGTTTTCACCTACAAGAGGTCTGCAAGCTTTTATTGGTAGCTCTATTCCACTCCCCTGGATGATCACTTATTCTAATCAGAGAAATATACTGGGAAAGGCTCTGAGGCAAATCGTTCCTATCTTGAAATACTTTTTCACATATATATCACCCTCAATGCAGCAAAACTAAAAAACCTTTTCTAATTGCCATGATATATTGCTTTTAATAGCCTAGTAAAATAAATAAAAAATAAAAGTTAAAAGCTAGCTCTTGGGACTGAAAGGATAACATAACAACAAAGATGGATGATGGTGGAGAGTCAGGTAGAGTCAGGTCAGCAACATCTGAAGCCAACACCACAATGAGGCACAATATAGGTGTAACACCCCCAGAAGAAGTTGCCATGTAAATCATACCCCTGTTGCTTTAAATTCATTTCTTGGGGGTTCACATGCAACTGATTTGATGTTTGAATAAATAAATGAACACTGTGTTATTCTTGGCTTAGTAGACTTACAAGGCTCATTGCTTCAGGGTGTTGACCAGCTTATTGATGACATTTTTGGCCATGCATTAGGGAGAAGTAAATCAATATTGGTTATTAACAAGCCTTTTATTGCTCTGAGCCTTCCATGCATGTAGGATACCATCACAGGGTCAGTGATGTTGTTCCCAGCTCTGGTATTGATTCTATGCATGAAACAGAAGTATAAACAGCAGAAGCCATCTTCTGTCTCCCTCAAACCTTTTGCAGTCTCTTGTAATAAAATAACACAGACCATTTGTAAGGGTCTCTTTTTGGTTCCTTGTGAAGAATTTAATTCTTCAGATTAAAAAAATCCAGCTATGGGCATCGATATTGATTTGGAAATAATCTTCAGCACCTTCAGATGTCTCTGTATTCTACTTGGATGCTATCTCTTCTAAGAGTTATTCTACTCATCTCCTCAAGGTTACAGTCTGGATAATTCAGTCATGTTGTTTTTTTTTTCCCCAGGGGCATGGGATTAATTTTACCTGACTAGCTTTTAAACCTTAGGTGTTTTGTCAAAAAAAGGCTTTTTGGTTTACTGTAGTCAATGGAGAAGACCTCTCAATAGGCACTTGTAAAAGATAGTTTTCTAAGATACTGAAGATAAATTGCCCTCTTGAGCAGCTGTTTCCACTGACAACAGAAGCAGTCTAATCAGTGAGCTGTGCGTAGGTGCTTACTTTTTCAACTGAAGAAAGATTAAGCCAATCCTACTTAATATTGTCTTCTTCTGGGACAGCACAGTAACCTAGGCAAATATGTAAATTGTAATTAATAGTAAAGCAAAACAACAAAAAAAAAATAGAATTTAACCATACACTCAAATGATCTCTATGCCAAAATATAAGGACTTAATTCACTCACGTAAAGATAAACCTACTAATATAATTCCTATCCATCTCTCTATCCCCTGACTTATTATCTAGAAAGAAATTAATCCAAGGAAAATTTGAGCAATTGGTTCTATTATTTTCCTCCAGTTTAAATGCGATGTTGTTTCCTCCACTATGGCATCTGAGATGACACATATATTTAATATATATCCTTATGATATTACTCTGAAGGAAGTAAGGGAATATGAGCCCCATTTCACAACTGATAAAGTGTGACAGACCAACTGATGCCTAAATTCAGGCTCCTCTCTTTCTAATTTCAGTATCTTTAGATGGTGACAAATTGAATAAACTTACAGAGGGACCTATAGTAAGGATTTGAGCTCATTTCTACAGTATAGCTTCAAACACTAGATACCTTCCCCTCCCTCTTTTTTTTTTTTTTTTTTAATTTGTGCTCTGTATTGTCTGAGAGTCTGCTGGCTCATCATTCTTAATTTAGATGGTGTGCATTTTTTTTCCTTGGAAGGACTGTGCTGTGCGTGCAAACACAGATCCTAGGAATTCTTTGGTTTCACTTGGAACACAAATCAGCACTACTCTTCCTAAATCTATCCCACTAACAACTAATGGGTATTCATTGTGTGTGGGATTAATCATGATTAGAAGTGTTCTGTGATGATGATCAGAAGTGATCACCTCAGAGTTCTGGCAGAGGAGCTTGCCAAGCTGCTCTCCATCATCTATCAGCAGTCCTGGTTAGCAGGGGAGGTGCCAGATGATTGGAGGCTTGCCAACATGACACGCAACTTCAAAAAGGGCTAAAAGGAGGATCTGGGGAACTACAGGCCTGTCATCCTGACCTCGGTACTGGGGGAGATTATGGAGTGGTTCATCTTGGGTGCACTCACATGGCAAGTGCAGGGTAATGGTGAGATCAGGCTCAGCCAGCATGGATTCATAAAGGGCAGGTCCTGCTTGACCAAACTGATCTCCTTCTATGACCAGGTGACCCACCTAGTGGATGATGGAAAGACTGTGGATGTTGTCTACCTAAGGCCTTTGACACTGTCTCCTGCAGCATTCTCCTTGAGAAGCTGTGGTCCATGGCACAGAGAGGTGGACTCTTCAGTGGATTAAAGACTGGCTGGATGGCCAGGCCCAAAGAGTTCTGATAAACAGTTAAATTCAGCTGGCAGCTGGTCACAAGTGGTGACCAGAACTCAGTACTGGGGCCAATTTTGTTCAATATTTTTATCAATTATTCAGATGAGGGGATCGAGTGCACCCTCAGCAAGTTTGCAGATGACACTAAATTGAGTGGGAGTGTTGATCTGCTCAAGGGTAGGAAGGCACTGGAGAGGGATCTGGACAGGTTAGATCAATGGGCTGAGGTCAACGGGATGAGGTTTAATAAGACCAAGTGCTGGGTCCTGCACTTTGGTCACAATAACCCCAAGCAATGCTCCAATCTTGGGGAAGAGTGTTTGGAAAGCAGCCTGGTGGAAAAGGATCTGGGAGTACTGGTGAATGGCTGGCTGAACGTGAGCCAGCAGTGTGCCCAGGTGGCCAAGAAGGACGACAGTATCCTGGCCTCTATCAAAACCAGTGTGTCCAGCAGGAGTAGGGAAGTGATTGTGCCCCTGTACTCAGCTGTGCTGAGACCACAGCTTGAGTACTGTGTTCAGTTCTGGACACCACAGTGTAAAAGACTTTGAGGTCTCTGGAGTG
Source organism: Apus apus (assembly GCF_020740795.1). Taxonomy (NCBI): domain Eukaryota; kingdom Metazoa; phylum Chordata; class Aves; order Apodiformes; family Apodidae; genus Apus; species Apus apus. Next base: position 48,112,069 of record NC_067283.1, read on the forward strand.
TGTCCAGAGAAGAGCAACAAGGCTGGTGAGGGGTTTGGGGTGCATGTCGTATGAGGAGCAGTTGAAGGAACTGGGGTTGTTTAGTCTGAAGAAAAGGCTCGGGGGAGATCTTATTGCTCTTTACAACTATCTGAAGGGAAGTTGTAGAGAGGCCGGTGTTGGTCCCCTCTCCCAGGTAACTAGCGATAGGATGAGAGGAAGTGGGTTTAAGTTGGATATTAGGAAAAAAATCATTACTGAAAGAGTGGTGAGACATTGGAATGGGCTGCACAGGAACGTGGTGGAGTTGGCATCCCTGGAGGTGTTCAAGTGTTCAGATGGTGTGCTTCAGGATATAGTTTAGTGATTGTGGTAATTGGATTGCAGTTGGACTCAATGATCTTGAAGGTCTTTTCCAACCTTAATGATTCTATGATTCTATGATTCTAAGTTTGCCATTAGTTTCAGTGAAGCTTGGGTCAAGTTCTGAGGTACCAGGGATTTAATTTTTTCTTTTGAAGATGTCAAATTTGTAAAGGATTTCTGCTACTCCAGGAATGATGCAGTAGCAATGAGACTGTGGAATTTGTACAGCCCTGAGTTGTGCAGTACACATGGGCGAGTGGAAGCAGTTCTGGGGCTTCCTCTCAAGATTTTCTACTAAAGAAGATTTTGGACATACTAACGCAGTCCTGACTTGGGACTAATTGGAAAGTTTTACCCTGCTGTGCCAGTTGTGAGGGAGAGGAAAATCCCCTTTTGCTTTTAATTTCTTTGGCTTTGGTAGGCACCATCAGGGTCCTTCTGTGATCCCCTAAAAGGCTGGAAATGTGTCAGCTCCAGAGACTTTCAGGAAGACCTGCAATCCCCTAAGACATTGCTAAAAATCTCTCCTGAAAGACCATTTCTTTTCTCTTAGTGATGGTGGCAGGTTGCTGATCTCTTCCGAGCAGCTCCTGTGGCCAGTAAAGTGCTTTCCTACCCCCCAAGGATGAATGTCTGTCAACAAGATGGTTCACTGGCATTCTGCTCTGAAGATGGAAAAAATCTGCCCGTAGCAATACAGCAATGGCAAGGTCGGTGAAACTGAGAGGAGAAAGAGAAGAGTTTGCTAGGCTTTTACTCTCAGTGGGGGAAATTAAAGGTGGCTTGTGTTATAAAATATTAAATAGTGATTTAATCAGCAGTGAGATATGTATGTGAGCTTAATTAGAAATACATATTATTCTTTGACTTTAAAGCACAAAATGAAAAATTAAAGCAATCTTAGAGGATATGTAATCAGCGAGGAATAATACGTTGGAAAATGAGCCTGATGTTGTAATTGATGTATGCAATTAAAATTAATTAATTTTAGTTAGCATACATGCATGCAAATATGAAATCAACGAATTTCAGATATTAAACTCATAATTATAGTGATACTATTGCCAGAGCTAGTGACAGAGGAATTGACTTTTCAATGGTAAATACTTGCTCTTCGGATTTGAGGTCTGTTCTCTCTGCTATTATGTTGACATGAAACCTAAAGATTAAAGCTACCTGATCAGGCATGATAAAAAAAAAAAAAAAAAAAAAATTAAAAAAATAGAATCAGCCTCATTTTGACTTGCACTTCCTATTTTCTCAGCTACATCAGTCATACTCACCTATGGGATAACTGCAAGCATTTTTCCATCAAGAGCAATTTGAGTTTAAGAAGTTCCCACCCACATACTCACTGGTTTATATACATCTCCCTCCTTAGGTTGCTCTCTCTGTCTCTTTGCTAATATAGGCTTACAGAACTGTGCTGTAAGCCTACTCATTAAATGATCCAGCTTTGTGAAAATAAATCTTCCCTCTGGTTTCTATGCAGATTATTTCATTCTTTAGTAACAATTCACCAAAGTGATTTTCTTTATTTCACCAACAAATAAAACCTACGGTGCCAGCAACAAAATTGCTTCAGTGTAAGGAATTTATACAGAGTTACAGTCCTCTCAGCTGTGGTGAAAATTTGCTTCAAGTCTTTTTAAAGTTCCTTGCTTTGAAGCCTGACATAGTATTGTAAAAGCTCCTGCTTTTCCAAAAGTCATCCAAGGTAACACTGGAGCAATTTTAACATAGAATGATTATATTGCTACTAAAATGAATAAGTCTAAACCAACATAAGTATGATAACTCCAAAACTATATAGCTATTATTAAACATTAGATAGGGTAAATTATGCTCTAACACTTCTTTTGATCCGATTTAGCCTAGTGATCAGCACCACGTATATTCCCTTCAGATTATATATGCAATCCAGAACATATAGCAGACTGATGTGGGCTTGAAGTGTCACTAAAAAAAAGCCTTTAAAATAGCTTTAAAGTAAGCTTCCCTGGTCTCTCAAGGTATTAACATACATGGAAGGAGAATTCAAGGGCAGTCTCTAAGATAAATGGGAAGGAAAGATATGCTGATGAGTGACAAAGAAGGCAGAACTCCCCTGCTTCCGCCCATGTATACCTGCGTACCCACCAGGTTGGATTCTGACGTGTCTTTGGTTTTCATTTACTCCAATATCCTCTTGTGTTCTGGCATCGATCAATTTATTGAAAATGTATTGTCTTACTAAAGCCTCCAGCTATTTACAAGCAGCCATTTCTCGCACAGGGTGTGTGTGAAGGCTCGCCCAGGTTACAGGAGCAGAGTGCATGGGGAGAGTGCAGGAATCTCTGAAAGACAATGAGGCAGGTGCCATTGCCGTCACACCTTTGTGCACAGTGCCTGTCGACACCGCAAGGAGAGCTGAAGCTGCTTTTACTCTGGCTTCCTCTGCCTGTTTTAGATACCTGTAGGTTTGTTTTTTTTCCCATGTCCCTTCCCCCTATTCTGCACTGTAGCCTGTTTGTGTGTGTGCTGTATATTAAATGCAAATTAATGTATTGAAGGAATTATAATTAGGTGATGTAGGTAGTCTGTGCAGAAAGATCGTGTTTGTGTAAAAATGGAACCTGAGCAGAGTTATGCAATCACTAGAAAAATGTCTGATTTGTCTAAGCATTGCCACTTTTATCTGCTGCACGCAATAGCAACAGGAATCAAAGCATCTAACTTTCCATCATTTCAGGACAAAGGTGCATGTTTGATTCAGCTTCAAGGGCTGCATGCACAATCAGACCCCTGGAGATACTGAAAGGCAGGAACCAGAGAGATGCTTCAACAAAGTTCATAGGGAGGAAGCTGCCTGCATGGAAAGAAAAAGAGTAAGAAGGGAAATGAAAAATGGGATGGGACATGAATATACCCAGAGGTCACAAAAAGGTCTAAAAAGGGGAAGATGATACTCAGGAAGACACTTAGAATGGGAATATGTTTGCTATTAAAACAAAACAGAGTCATTACTTAGGTTTAATGAAGCTGAATTTAATCAAGAAGGAATTGAACAAACTGTTTGATGATTTCACATTGTAATGTAACAACATAGTGTGACAGAGCTTTGCAAAACAGTGCAAACGCTGACCCTGCGTCCACATGCATGGAGGCAGAGCAGGCAACCTGCACAGCAGCACAGCTCCTTTACGGGTCAGAAGGGTCAGGTCTCCAGGGCTCTCTTTCTCTAGCAAGTGTGGATCTCAGGTGCTGGCATGGTGGGAAGAGGAGTGCCTCTGGGTGCTGTGTAGCAGTCAGCTAGAAGTGAGAAGAGTCAAAAGGGGAGCAGCTGAGCAATGAAATCTCTTTTATTCGCTGGGCAGCAGCTTTCTCAAAGGCTCTTCTGCATGTTTTCTGAGATGTATGCCTCAGCTCTCTCCTACGTCGAGTATCAAGTTGGGGTCATCCCAAATCCTGGGTACTGAACTGTTCCTCTGTGCACATGCTTGTGCTGCACAATCCCTGTTGGTCTCAGGGATACAGAGAAGCAGGAATCCAATGGGCTGTGTGGCACCCTGGCCACCCTGTTGTCACCTCTTACGCTGGAGAGTCACCCTGAGCGAGTGCTTGAAAAGTAGGGCAGTACCAAAGCAAATAAACAGCTACAGTCTTCTGGAGTCAAAAGTCATGAGTCTGGAGGGATTCTTTGGATTGCTTTGTTTCCTCATAACAGTTCTGCAGCTTACTGTATTTATGCTTTCTTTAGCTGCTCCATTTCTAACAATGTGATTCTTCTTGTGCTGATATAAGCCGTTGAAAAAAATAAGTACATCCAGGACATCCACACATCCTACCTCCTGCAAGGTTACAGGAGGGTTTGCACACACCAGTGCAAGGAGTGTCTTAAGGGGGGGACAACAGTTCAGCCACACCAGAGCTACAGATCTGCTGCTCTGCCTCTTCAGGGCTGGCCCTCGGTGCAGTGCTCCATGCCAGCTGTGCTCAGTGCTGGCCAGCATGACACTTTCTTTGGGTTTGTCCCTTGCCAGAATGGCATCTCTCAGAGGAAAACAGGATATCTGCAGTGTGTACTTGCATCATATTACTTTAGCGGTAGCTTTTACCAATGCAAACAGTAGTAGAGATGGGTGAGGTTCTGGGTTGTGCAGCTCAGAGGCCACAAAATTTGAGTGAATGAAAGAAGGGATAAAAGTTCGATTTACTGTCTTTGCATTTGGGCAACAGGTCTAAAGAAATTAGTAATTGTGTAGCCTGTGTTGCTATAAAGTCATCCTAGTTTTCTGAAATTTCACTTTCACATGGCTAAAGGTACGAGCACAACTAAGTTGTGGGTTTTGTTTCCTTTTTTCTGAGCAAATGCAAACAAAGGGACTGATGTCTGCTGCTTAGAATGTAAATGTATTCTTCTCATCAAATTTTATTATAAAAAGTCTAAAGGTAGAATTTATACCAGGCAATTTTTTGAGTTTTTTGCCCTGGTAACTTTTTTGTGCTTCTTTAAGAAGGAATGCTTTTCAAGTCACCTTATTTTTCCCCCTTTGCCATCAACAACTGTTGTTGGTAACTGCAGTAAAAACAAATTCTGATGTGTGAAAATAACATGCTCTGTTTGCTTTTCAACATAGAGAGATTAAAGGAAATAGTGTGATAATTATTAATTTTGCTCTTTTAAGTGAATCTGCACATTTTTATTCTGTCCCCACTCCTCATTTTACTGCAAAAGATGTTTTCTTTTTAACACACGTTCATCTGATAGATATACTTTGAGGTTGGAAATCCCTGTCCTATTCCTCCAAGCAAAGCACAAAATAAATGAAAGAGGCAGAATCTTGAGTCCACATAAAAACCTGAGGAAGGAAGAAATGTGTCACTGTGCAATGTCTAACATCATAGCCTTTTATGAATGAGAGTGCTGCTACAATTTGATCAAGATAAATAAACTTTGCTTGTTATTTATTGAGTCACCTGATCTCTCACCCAATATCAAAGTTTTTTGTTGGGTGTTGACATTAAAGCTATGAACAAAAAGTACTTTATTGATTGCATTACATTCTGTTGTGACTAGGAATCAGTGACTTTAATCATCACCTGCTAATGTAAGGAAAAAGAGTTGTTAAAGGCAGGGCACAGTGGCATTAGTTCAGTGGTGTTCTAGGAATCTGGCTGCTTTGCTTCCTGCAGCAGTTTTGTGCCTCAGTCTTGTGCTTAGACCCTATTGCCGTAAGTGGGAGAGAGGCTTTGGAGGCAGTGGAAGATTGCTCTTGGAGCAAATGTGCCTCACATGCAGGTATTGAGTTACTAGCAAAACCTTATGAGGCAAAGTTACATGGCTGATTGTGCATCTATTCTTTGGCTAAATGAGGAAGCCAGATTAAATATGTAAATAGAAGATGAATTTTGTGTCACTTAGGGATCAAAATGGGCCAGTATTTAATCATGATGTATTGTTACTTCTCAGAACATCGAACAGATTTAACAACAATTTCCAAGCATATAGGTTGCAGGAAAAATAGGTTTAATTACTCTTAAATTTTCATTTTGACCCTAGGTAATAGTGGAGAACGATGATGAACACAGATGTTGAAAAGCCAGGCTCCTGCCAATCATGAGATTTTCAAAAATTGGTTAGGTTAATGTGTTTGACTTAAAGCTGAATGGATCATTTAATCAGGTGCCCCCAGGAGCAAAAAGAAAATGCCAATTGTGTGACAAGTGAAAAAACCTAAATTCCAAGAGTCTCTAGCCTGCATTCACTTAAATCACTGGAGCTGAATTGCGTTTTGGAGAAAGTACTTCCTAAAAGTGATGAGAAGTACAGAGAGACCTGGAGATGAAGGAACACAAGTGGAAAATATATTGGGAAAGAGGAAACTAAGGATTACCAGGGGAATTGCATTCTTATTACTGGCTGCCTTTTAAGTGATTCATAAGCTAGTTAAATAGTCTTGTGTGATATCTATGCCAGGTTCCTAAATATTTCAAGCTGTTCTGCTAATGCCACTGTTGAGGGAAGAATGCATGGTTTCTTTATAGGTCTACATGCCTGACTTGGAACACATTTTTCCAGTCCGTGCTGATGGGCACTATGTATGCAACTTCACCAGGACAGGATCACTATGGGACCGAATATTTTACTGGTGCTTTTGCAGCTGAGGATTTCCAGAGAACAAGGGCTTTTTTTCTTGAGTGAATATTCTCAGCAGATGGGCTTTGGGGCTGCCATGATGCTGACACTGTACCTAGGGCAGCACCTCAGTATGCTACTGAGTGTCTTTGAAGGCAAATAGCAGGAGAGATTCAAAGAACACCTGGAAGCATTTCAACTGCCACAGTGCATCTTAAATCAAAACTGTAGGCAGGGTATGTTCAATTGGTTAAAACAGGTGCACACATCAGATCTTCATCTGGGTATTTACAGGCTGACTTACCCTAGTTTAGCTCCAGTGCAGCTCTTGGGGCTGAAACTCCAAACTGAGAATCTCACACTTCACATTCAAGGGTCTTAGAAGCCTTGGATTGATTTTATATGCACAAAACAAGTGTAATAAATCCCTGGAGAACCAACATAAGTGTATTAAGGGCTTCTGCACCTGTGATGGTTTATTTGCAATCTATCATTATCAAACACAAAGGTGGCAACACATGTCTTTTTCCAGTTGCTTGTAATTTTTCCAAACTTCAGCAATTTGGGCAAAAATTTTTCATGCTGCGTGTCTGCCTCAGGCTGATGGTTTCAAAATTTTGCTAGTGCTTTGTTTCTACTTTATGTTATTTTAAAGAGTTTTAGATATTATTATTTTTCTTTCTGTGATAACATTTCTGTTTCTGCTTAAAACAGAATTATTATTTTTTACTATTTTTGTTTTGTGCAGGAAAAATAGAATGAAGGCCTTTCATTATCACTTGAAGGTTAATTGGGGTGTTCTTTGGGGCATTCATCTTGGGACAATGATGCCCAGATGACAAAAGAAAAATGTGCTGCTCCCAAGGCATCGGCCTGACAAAACAATGGTCTTTGATTGAGCTGAGAATTTGGTCTCATTTCCCTGTTTCCTTGAAACAAAGGGAGAAGCCTCCAACTGCAATGCAGATTCCTTCTCCTGTGATAGACCCACCTCAAATATCACATGAAACTCTGCTCATCCCCCCGTGCCTGTTTATAACCACAGATCTGATCACTGCCAGCACTTGGGGTCTTTAATCTGATAAAACTGACAAGAGATGCTTATGCATACCATTAGGAAGGTAATATTCCATATGTTCTCTAATTGGTTTGAATTTATCCTATTATTTCAACATTTAAATGTTGCTGAATGTAATTTAGATGTGTCAGGCTCATAAAGTGTAGGCTCTGGTGGGAGTTCATTATTGAAAAAAGATACATCCACCAAGGCTTTTTCTGGCTCCAGGCCCAAACCCTCAGCATTTTGCTTACCTCACATGTAGCCTTTGCCCGCCAGCTATACTCCCACATCCATGCTGAAGTCATCTCTGACACATTCTTTTTATTGCTTCCCTTTTTGTGTGTGTGTGTATATATATATATAAAAATATTTTTTCTCCGTGTCACAGTCGGTGTGTATAATTTGCTTATTTAAGAGAGTGGTAGCTCTTTCAGAATGGGGACCAGAGTAAACAAAATACTTCTGTGAGGATGCTGAAAGATAACAACAGCATCCTCCATTTTAGTGACTGCCTGGCTAATTCAATGAAACTTAATAGTTACCATCTTCTAATCTGGGTGTTGTGATGAGTGCTAGTATCTACTAACTGAAACCAACAAAAGATGAGCTCTTTCTTCCCCTCATGGGAATCCATAGTATGTGGACCCTGCAAACACTTGAGAGCTTTTCTTTCTTTTTAGTCGCTTTTAATGTCTAATGTGACAATTTTGTGACATATTTCTATAACAGTAAAAGTTGCCCTGAGGAACATCTTGAGCACCATCACAGAACAGGTGTGAAAGCATGCTAATGCCTTCAACACATAATCACTCATGTGGCATGCTGGGTACTGAATGAGTTGAACTCCAAGGAATTTGCTTCTTTCCATCATTCATCTCTGTAAGAAAAGTTTTGTATGGTCGTCTTACAAGATCAGTAAACAGAATTTAATTGATTGCTGTACTTTAATGGGTCAGAAGGTTTATACCTACACCACTTTATACAGCCTTTTCCTTTTGTAAGGTACAGGCATTCTGTAATGGTTTGTGGTCCTGCTTTGATGGTGGCCTTAATCTCTGAAAGAAGAATCAGTTTCTCCACAGGCAGTTTCCCTGATTCTGGTAGCTTTGTGCAGAGTCTTTAGGACATCATCACAAAGCAGGCTGGCAGTAAGGCCAACAATACCACCTAAGGACAAATAAGTAAGAAAAGGTTTGCGGGTAGAGATATGCCTTTTATTAGACTTGCATAATAAATAAATAAATAAATTTAAAAAAATAGGCAAGCTCATGCCTGACAGCTTGCTTTGCTCATGTTGACCATCTGATTCAACGAGAAGACGCCTACAAGAGATGTGTTGTAGACACCTACAAAGCAGTGACCTTGCAAGCATGAATGAAATATGACAACTAGGGCTTGCAAGCATGTTGCAGGCATTTGGATATTGCCTCACACCTTATACATTTTTCTCACATTTTTTGTTGATTTAATCTTGAGATGTGGTGAGGAGAGAGCTCTCTCTGGATAACAAGAGGAAATATGTAACATATTTTCTGTCTTAGCATACACCATCTTTGTGTCACATTTACAAAGCAAGCCACTGATGTTCCACTCTTTTTTACTGTTCATGAATATACACTTTGGGTGTAGTCCTGAATTTCTTTCCCTCACTCTTGGTGAAGCCCCAATTTCAAGTACATTAGGCTGGATTTCTTAGGGGTGAGGCAGATTGTGGTGATTTCTGTTCCCCAAAGCTGTCTGCCTGCAACACATACAAATGCATTTTGAAAGTAGGATTAGCAAGTAAAGAGAACAACTGCAAAACAGGCTTCTTGTAAGCAGTTTAGAATATTTTCAGTTATCTAGGGTTAAGAAGCATATACATCAAAGAGTTATAATAATAAAATACTTTCTGTATATTTCTTCTTTTCTTGAAAAAATTGATGCATTTATTAGCCTGCTCACCTGCATCTCTAGGATGAGTTAAGTGCTCTTCCTTGCTGGACCTTCTTTTTCTCTCTTTTTCCATCTCTGATAGCATGACTTACTGCTGTCATTGACATTCATGTTGGCAATTTACTGTCTTTTCTGGCTTGAGGCTCTATAGTAGTTAAATAAATTCTCTTCCTGTGCTTAAGAATAGAAAACCATTTTCATATCCAGGTAGAGAGCTTTTTCCAAACTGGTGTCCCAACCAGGTTCTTTGAAGATAAACCCTTTGAAGCTGTTCACCTAAGCTGTTTTATCTTTGCCTTCTTATGTTTCTTTGTATTTTTTTCTTTTTTCCAGACGGATTCACTACCATCCTTTGGTTTAATTCTGGCCACAGAGATAGGATAATATCACTAAGATAAATATGTGATACAATTTTCCACACCATATTGCTGTAGTTTCTCCAGTGTGGGAAGAAGGTTTTTTACCAGTCTCCATAAAAATTCCAGTGTGTATAAATGTCTTTATGTAAGATAACAAAAAGCATGACATGATCTCCAATTGGAAATAACTTCTGTTTCATGTGTCTTTTCTTACTGGTTGTGTTATTTGCTTATTTTTGATTGATCTATTTAATTTGCCTTATGTGAACTATTGTTCTTTCCTTTCAAGATACTAGAACGAAGTACGTTGCTTTGGAAATTTGTGTCACAGAGCTCCACTACAATCACCATTTGAACACTGTATTTCTAAAGGGTTTTTGTTCTTGTAGTTCACTTGGATTTATAATCAAGTGAGATATTTTGTATTATTTTTACTTCTGAGAGATGGATGGATTGGACAATGAGCAGATGTCATCAACTACCTACTTGATAGGTAGTATCAGAAATCACAAGAAGATGCTGGAACAAATGATACTTTTGTCTCCCTGGGTAAAATTTTAGCCAATTAGAGGCCTCTCTATGTGAATATATCTGAATGGGATATAAACTTGCAAAGAACTGGTCCTGATGCATAAGAAGTAAATCACAGTAAAGACTGATTTGTAAACAATTCTAAACAGCAGAATGTAAAAATCTGTTGACCTGTCAAATATGCCAACTTCCTCGACCATGGGTAACATGTTGCATGCTGCAGTCAGTGTGAGCCGAATTTTACACAAGGAAATGGCTTGAGAAAGAGACAGGTTTTCTGAACAGGTCAATTATAATATTCCAGGCTCGGCAAGGATTTTTCAAGTCACTTAGATAATTAATGACTTTAAATGGGAGGAAAGGGCATTTGGCTTTACAAGGAACCACAACTTATTTTTCAGTTTAAATTAATCACTGCGATTTTTTAAATGTCTTAGTGACACTAGGGAAAAAAGATGAACTTACTTGTCTTTGGAATTTTCATAGCAATTACAATTTGCCCTGATAAACATAACCAAAATACATTGTCCTGTCAGTCAAACTGACTAATGAGATCAGCAAAAGAGTGGATAGCCAGGGAACAATATCCACTTGACTGACAGGTGCCCACAAACTCTTCTGAGTATACAGGCAGCACAAAGAAGAAATAAAATGTTTTCTAATTCTTTAGGGCAAGGATTGTAGGAAATTGTTTATTTTATTTATAGTAAGATCATGCAAGTGAAGTTTATCTCAAACAGTGAAAAGCAAGGCAGCTTTTCCCATCAGCCTTAAGGCAGTTTGACCTCTTACATATTCCAAGGATACGTTTTTGCACTCTTAACCCAAATTCACAACCACGGGAGAAGGGGAAGCCTCCTAAAGAGCACTTCCTTTCCCCATTAGCTTTTACCTGTGAAGTCCAATGGTAGTAAGATTTGTAGGAACTTAAGTACAAAAGTGAAATACACAGGACCCCCTAATATTTTCAAGCATACTCTCATTGCCAAAGTGACTGTGTGTTGCTAAATGCCTTTCTAAATGTCACAAAATGGCTGTCAGAGCCCTGTGGTCCCACGAGTGGCTGCAGAGCTCTTAGGCAATGCTTTATATTGCAGTGCTTGTGTCTCTTCAGTTATATTGTTAAACATGTTAAGCCTGATAATGCAGCACAGGAGAGAATTTCACCCAAACTGATGTATTCAGGCAGATCTATATTTGAGTAGTTCTAAATAAAAAATGAGACTCCCAAGTATTATGTTTTGCTTGGTCTCAAAGCAAATAATTTTCAAAATCACTAATATTGCAGAATTTCCACAAGCAGCAGAAGTATAGTAGGAGCTGACTGAAGTTTTTTTCTAAATATTACTCCAGTTCCCTAAAAAACCCCAAATCTATAAAAGCTGGCAAAACTGCTATGAGCTTTAGGCTTGTAACAAGCTGATCCTGGAGGGTATGAAGGGCTTAGCTGTATGACCTAGAGAAAAATTGAGAGTACTTGAGCCATGTGGTTCCAATCAAATACTATGGGTTTTTTATGCAGGCAGCCAAAGACCACAAAGTTAGAAACAAACAAATGTAGACCATATGTACTGAGCCAAATCTGTGACTTGTGTACCTCCCATTATGGGCAAAGAGATGCACGTGACACATAGTGTAAGTCTTTGTGATAGCACCTCTCAGATTGTATACATGCTAGCAACACAGCCTCCAGACCCAAATACTTAGTCTTCATATAAAATGTGAACACAGTCATTTGGCTACTAAAAATTGGAGTAATGGGCAAGACTCTGGAGGTGATAGTCCCTTTGTTACATAGCATCAGTTAAATTGCTCCTGAGATCTGCCAGGTTAAAAAATAAAACTCCTATGTCAATCTCTTCCTACGCAGAAAGAGAGAACCAAAAATGTAATTGCAAGTAAGCACAAAAATGTGGCAGTGAAGGTAATCAATCAGTGGGGTGGATTACCATGAAATGCAGTAGACTCTCCATTCTTTAGAACTGTTACATCAAAGTTGCAGCCCTTTATTAATGGTGTATTCTAGCTTAACTGTGAAGCATTGGGCTTGACTGCAGGATTTACAGGGTAAAAATCAATATGACATAGGAGGTCAGACAAGTTACTCTCAATAGTCCTGTCTAGCCTTAAAATCTCTGGACCTAAGGATTTTCTGCAATTGTAGTGTGTGCAGATGTAATTTTATTGATATTGCTTCCTGCATCTCTTTCTGCTGCTCATGAATAAACATCTCCCTCACGGAGGATTTTCCAAAGCAGCAAAATAAGAGTTTATTTCTGAGTAGCTGCAGATGCGACAGCTACTGTTTGATTCCCATTGGGAAGCTGAGACTGCCCCCTTTCAGCCTGAACAGGGGGTCCAGCCCTGGGGCTTGTAAAATACCAGCCTACTGCATCACTAGATTTGTGTCTTTGTGGAAGCAAAGTACAGAATTACACAGAGGTGGAGGAAAAAATGTGTCTTTGCAAAGTTATTTCATAGCATGTCTTGCTCTCCTGGGAAGTGTGGGTTGGGAAGTGAGAATTAGTCCCGAGGCAGATGGATTTATAGCCCATCAAAGATAAAAGAAAGATGCAATATGTAACAGAGTTGAGCTAGGTAATTATATGGCAGGATGAATACTGAATCTCCCTCTCTCTAGCCAGCCATTTGACACATGTATACATAACACTACTGTGAGAGTGCTCGATTTTGTATGTAAGCTGTTCAGCAGCAGAGTTAATAACACCAACCTACGTGTCCTCAGGTCACTCGTTTTTGTTGCACACTCTTTTCACTGACACCTAAGGACATCATTTGAAACACAGCTTTGAAACAATGTTAGCCTGTAAGATCTGCAGTCTAAAGCATACCGTGAGTGTGAAATTAATTACCTTGCTGGGGCTACCGCCAGACTTAATGTTGGCAAGCTAAAGTAGGCCAAGGTGAGCTAGGGACGTGATCATGAAGGGAACACAACTGCTGTTTAACTCAGCAGTCAGCCTAATAAGAGTTGAACCGCTGGTGCTCACAAAACTGTCAATGTCCTGTTTTCCTAACCGCACAGGAGGAGGATGCAGTAGGGAATGAGATGGCTATAAATGGACAGATGAATTAAATATGGTCCTGGATTGAAATTGAGGTCTTCCTTTCTTGCAGGTTTATTTCTTGTTAATAATTTGCTATTTCAAAACTGTCAGGGTTTTGATGAAGGACTGCACACGTCTTAATCAGGTTTCCAGAGAGTGTTTACTGTACTGTGGAAAACTCACTGTTTCGTGACCAGGCCTGAGGTAGAGGATTTTGGAGGGTTGTTTTGAAGGATTTAATTTCCTCTTTTCTGAGATAATTATTTTGTTAAAAAATACTTCCCTCCCTCCTTGTGTGCAAGCTTTTAAATTTCTGAATTGCAGTTCCAAATGGTGCGACAGTATTTTTGGAAATAAGTGTTTTGCTTCAAGCTGCAGTTTCCAGTTCTTGCTCAACTCTAGATTTGCAGGATGTCTGTGGGTGAAAGTGAGAATTAGGAGTTGGGAGAGAAGTTTCTGAGAAATGGGTTATGTGGGGAGGACCATATTGGACTAATTGAGGTGTGGACAAAAGACTTTAGCAATAAGGATATTTTTGCATGATGATACAAGATGCCTACAAACTCAATGAGATCTTAACTAAGTTCAGCCTTTTCTATGAAGGGGCAAAATGTTCCTCTACACTTCTCCCACTCCGTCAAGCAAAAGAGGTCAGCTCCCCATTCAAACACTGGATTCAGGTTCCCATCTTTCATACGTTCACTGATCACTGAAGAACAAACTGTGGAAACAGTTCTCATTGACTTTGATGATAGGAGATTATGTCATTGCACCATGGTGTTGCTTCTTGTCCTGCCCAAATGTCACTTATTTAAGCACAGATATGTAACTGTTGTCAGAATAATAACCATAATAACTACTATTCTGAGCTGCATCCTAGCAAACTGTTTGGTTTCTGCATGTCAGGAAAGGAGGATGGGTAGGCACCTTTTTGCTTGCAGTGTGTAACAATTTTCTAGGTTGCAAAAAGGAATATGACACAGTTCTTCAAAACTGAACATTTGCCTGGATTACTCTATCATAGACTTTGGCAATGTGTAGATTTAGCACACCTGGAATGGAAAAATAATTATGTCGTTGTTGGGAAATGCCTGGTGTTCAGTTGGTACCTATATATAAAGTAAGCCCAGTGCAGCACTTCCTATGGAACCTCTCTTGAACTGCATGTCACTCCTACCCTATGAACAGCACTATGTTGTCATTGGAAAAATCACTTGATTCTTTTGATTCAACTTTGTAAGCAGTGCAGTTTGTGCCACACCTTATAAAAAAATGCTAGTAACTGCTTGGACTGTCTTGTGTCTGGGGATATATGCAGGTAAACTCCTTGCAGGATCAGCACTGCAAGGCTCAGTATTGGGGTCCCTTAAGGGACTTTAAATACCTTAGTGATAGTTAGGTTAGCAGTCATAAACTTCATGACATGTGCTTGGCCAAACCTATGCTGAAAGCATTTTTGTAATACAAAAATGTATTTCTACTTAGCCAAGCCCAATATTAATTATGTGGATTTGAAGAAGTGTGTTCATTCTACAACACATGATAACAGCTCTTGCGATGTTTCTACATGGGACTGCAAACTAATACAGCCATAGTAGCTTTTATTTTCTGTGGCTGATGACCAAAGCTGCCATTGCACAGTATTTCATGATATTTAAAATTAAACTTCTTAAAAAAAGGAAAGGGAGTGGGAGAGGGGAAAAAAAAGAAAAAAAAGAAACCCTGCTGCTCTGTCAGGAAAAAAAAATTCCTTTGTGTCTAATGTGTTTTCCCAGAACAATGCAGGCTTGCTCTCCAGTCACCAGAGCTGTACTCATGGTTCTGGAAGATAGTCCTTGGCATGAATCCTCTCCTCTCACTCTTTTGCTTGGCAAAGTTGGAGTTTTTCTAACTCCATAAAACTTGAGCCAGGAGTCTCTTTCCCCACCCAGCCCTGGTTTTGTCTCTGTGTATCAAATTATAATTTTTTAAAAGGACCTGTGAAGCAAGAAAATATTTGCTGTAGAATGCCATTATATGCAGCATTACTAACAAAGAGTGTAGGGTAAGCAAAAGTTTTTTGGTTTTTTTAATTTTATCTCCAGGAGTCATTCTGGAAAGGGGATATGTATAGTTTTGGGAATATTTTTTTTAATTTTTTTTTTAAGAAATCTAAGTATTCTTCTGATGACTGTGAAAGAAGCATGAAGTAAATGTCTGTTTTTAGCCAAAACCTTTTTTGGTGCAAATTGCACATACGGTGCTAAAGAAATATCAACTGAGTAAGTGCTGCTTTCATCAAGTTACAGGGCAAAATGAAGGGGAAGAGAGGAAGGTGCAGAAGGAGGGTTTGTAAGCCATGTAGCAGCAGAGCCAGGGGAGGTGCAAATTGTTTTGATAGAGTTTGTTTTTCACAAGCATAAGCATGGGTATATCCTCCTTTCAGTAACTCTGTTAGATAAGAAACTTACATTTTCCTATATAGTAATTTCTGTTGCTGTTTTTTTGTGCGTTAATCTAGTGGTGTTTCTCAAGGGAGTAAGAAGATACGTTCATCTTGTATGATAGAAAACCAAACTCAGTGAGTATGTTCCAAGTCTTGGGGTTTAACTCAGTGAAGCATTTCAGCTTTGCCTAAATTAAGGATAATTAGCATAAAAACCCCCCATAACTGTAAAATTAACCATAATGAACAAGTTGGTGTATATGACTAGATGGCTCCCACATTGCATTATTTCTGCATCTATAGCTAGCACCCAGAATGCACGTTCACAATTGTGCCTCTGTCAGCAGCTACTTATGGGGGCGAATCTGTGCACTAACACTCGTGACCTCTTCCCTGCCAGAGTTTGGGAATGAGCATTTTTTCCTGTAGTGTGGAAGTCTGCAATTAACAGGTAGGAAAGAGCTGCAGAGAATGCAGTTATCTGGTTAAAGAAATAATACTGCCCATCTTTTCAGCATTCATTCAGCATGCATTGCAAGTTCCCTGCCAGCATTTCAGAACTTGCTTATGCTTTAAAAGGACTGACTTTTATTTTTTGCAGTCATAGAATCATAGAATCATTAAGGTTGGAAGTGACCTCAAAGACCATCAAGTTCCAACCCCCCTGCCATGAGCAGGGAACCTACCACTAGATCAGGTTGCACAAAACCTCGTCCAACCTGGCCTTAAAAACCTCTAGGGATGGGGCATCAATAACCTCCCTGGGCAACCCATTCCAGTTCCTCACCACCCTTATAGTGAAGAACTTCTTCCTAATATCTAACCTAAATCTCCCCTCTCTCAGTTTAAAACCATTACCCCTTGTCCTATCACTATTTTCTCTGATGAAAAGCCCCTCCCCAGCTTTCCTGTAGACCCCTTTCAAGTACTGGAAGGTGCTATAAGGTCTCTCTGGAACCTTCTCTTCTCTAGGCTGAACAGCCCCAATTCTCTTAGCCTGTCTTCATAGCAGAGGTGCTCCAGGCCTTTGATCATCTTAGTGATGATCTTCTCTGGACCCTTTCCAACAGGTCTATATCTTTCTTTTGCTGAGGGTGCCAGAACTGTACACAGTATTCCAGGTGGGATCTCACCAGAGCAGAGCAGAGGGGTAGTCAGCAGCAACAACTGAAGAATCTGCATTACCCATGTTTGTTTCCCCATGGCTCGGCTCACATCACCAAAACGTGAGGGGCATATTTCAGGCAGAAAGACAAAAGCACATGCAGAGAAGCAACAATTTCCTGATGACTTTGGCTACCTGGAAGCTGGCTGGCGTGCAGGGTGAGCAGGAGGTCATGTTGGCTCCCTTCAGGCTGGCTGTGGATGGCTTGGCAGGGATTCACTGGCTGCAGTTATGCTGCCACTTCTGGCCTGAGTGACATTTTGGCAGGGCACTCAGGTGCAAGAAGCAGAGCAGCAATCTGTTCCCTTCCCCAGCCCTCCTGCCCAGAGCAGCCTTGTTTCTTCTCACTTGAGGCTGGTGCTCCCTCCCTTTCCTTTATCTGTGTGTGCAAGTGCCTGCATGCCTTTCCCTGCGGTAGTGGCATTTGTAAGACACCAGCATTTGCTCCATCTGGCTCCTGGTATCTCTGCTCCTTCTCATGGCAGTGGGAATTCAGGATGGACTTTAAAAAAAACAACAACAAATACCAACCAACCAAACAAAATTCCCCCAAAAAAACAAAAACTGGTCGTCACTTTTTCTTTCTGTTTTATTCTTTGACATGTGTGTGGCACCAAGGTCACCATCTTTCCCTCTGAGACATGCTTGAGAGGATGTGGCAATCCATTGAAAATTAGTAAGAAGCCTGACTAAAGTGTTCCATGGCCAAGCTTTCCAGTCCCCTTACACCTCTAGCTTCCTCCCAGCCTCTGCCACGGTGTTGAACCTAGAGCTACGTGGGTACTCACTGTTCTCAGAACAGGCCAGTTTGCCAAAAGTGAAACATTTTGCAGAAGTGCAGTTCAGGCCTTTGTTGGCCAGGTGTTTTTTAGTTGCAGAGGGCAGCGAAAGAAGATGGATGAGAGGGCAGATACAGAGATAAAAGGGTGAGAGACAAGAGGGGCTGGTGTCAGGAGATCACATTCCTTCACCTTGCAGTATCCAGCATGGGAATTTTTTCAGGCGTGGGAGTGCTTCCTTCAAATCCCTTGTCTGTCTGATTTTCAGCGTTTGGACTAAGGACCGAGGGTGGGGAAGGCATGGGAAACAATTCTGGGTTTTGTCACAAATATTTTTGAAAGGTGTCTGGTTTTCTGTGCATCCCAGTAAAAAATCAAAGACTTTCTGTATTGTACAATGTTTTTTGCATCGTTTCCCTGCCAGCTATCCATACTCTAATAGTAAATATGACTATTTACACAATAGGTTTTGTGAAGAAAGATCTAGCAGTGAGCAGCTAAAACCCACAATGAGTAATCAGGAAACAAACATCATCAGTCAAACACTTGGAACTGCACATTTTTGGAGTGCAGGTATTGCTAGTGATACTAATGTAAGAAATTACTGGCTGCTCCCTATTCTTTGATTAGATATTATGCTGAGATTACATTTCTTAATCTAATTTTTATCACTGAAGAGCATTTAAATTTCAGGTTTTGGTTTATTTTAGAAGAAAATAATTTAGATTTCTTAGCCTTGAGACTATTATATTCCCACTATTGCTTGATTTTACTGTGATCCAAGCCCTTTGTGCTACACCATTTTCAGAATTAAATTATTCAGGAATGTGCCTGGATTAGACTGCAAAACTGCATTGTGTTACTCATTACATAATTAATAATTGAAATTTCAGTCTTATTAATATTTTCTGAAATGTACTGCAAAGTTAAAATATAATTAACACATTCACAATCAGTCCTATCTTCTTCTTTCATGGAAGTCATCAGGAGCATAGTGACACTTCCATTGTAATGACATATCCAGAGAAAAAATAGACTTATAGCATTCCAAAAGGACAGTCTCTGTAGGTATTAAATGGCTAAGATAATTGGTTAGTGTCATTTTATAGGTTGCATTATGCATAGAACTGTGCATCTGAGTGGGATTTGCACTCAGAAAGAGGAGATGAATATTGAGAGAAATACATATAACATAGAATCTTAAGTATTAGAGGATAAAACCTTTCTAGGTCATCTGGCCCGTTCACTGCTGCACCTCTTTGAATGCATTCCCTGTGACACCTGAGGTGTTACCAGTGACAGTCCTGTGATACTCTCCCAGGGAATTTATTTCGCAACATAATAGACAAATGGGCTCCTTCTGATATTCATACTGCATTTTCTATGTTTTCTTCCATTTAGTATTCTAAAGAAAAAGGGAGATATGCTCCTGGAGATGTAAATAATATTGGAAATGGTGGTTTTCTTGAGAAATAATATTGGAAATGGTGGTTTTCTTGAACAATAATTTATGCTTTGATTGAAGCAGTGGACCAAAACATATAAGTTCTTGCTGTATACTTCTCTCTCAGTGCTTGCTCATGGTCACTGCATAGTGAAGTCCTGGGTAAAAAAAGCCATAAGCAATTTAAAAAAAGGAATATGATCCATATATGATAATTCCTAAATATATTTGATAGGTTTCATTGTTGCATACCATTGACACTGGACTACATTTTGGGGAATAAGGTTTCAGCTCCATGTTTTGCCATAGGTTTTGCAAATACCTTTGGAACAGAGACATTGGAATACGTAAGGAAGTTTAACGTTCCCTCAAGAACGACCTTGCTTTTCTTGTGCCATAAACTGAAAAGCAAAACCTGTTAATTTCAAGTGTTCTGGGACAAGAAAAAAACATATTAATCATAAAAGTGGCTGCAGCTAGCTTCAGAAATAATTGGCAGTTAATTTGTTCCCTGCTTTTTGTTATCCCAGTAGAATTCAGATAGCTGAGGCCAGACCACAGCAAGAAATTATCTATGTGGCTTGAAAATGGCAATGCTGTATGAGAGCAGAGGCTATATGAGAATCCAGGCACAGACACCCTATCCAGGGCTCCAGTCCACTTTTTACTACATAAGTTCCACATAGAGTAGTTACATGTCTACCCTGGAAATAAAATGGCAATTGACCTGAGGTGTCAGAAATGGTTACAAATGGCTCAGAAACTGCTTTTATTACACTCTCACTTCAAATGCCACTTAAATGGCAAAGAAAGTCTGTAACTGGACTCAGATAAACTCACTTTAGCAGACTGTGTGTGCATCTTCCCAGTGACTGAAGCCACCTTGTCAGATCAACCTGCAACAGAAGTGTTTACCTTACTTTATAGCTCATAAAATAAGTCCCACATTCTTTTACCAGCTCCTTGGGTGATTTCAAGAAATCTACTACTGTGACCACTGCTTTGGTGTTCCAACTGTGCCTGCATGGAGGCAGCAAGTTGGGACCCCCCAGCTGTTTACAGCCCAGTCTTTCAGTCTTGTTACACAGCATGCAACACATCTCTTTTCTCAGTATCTTGTTCCCTGTCTTGCTTTCCATACACTTTTCTTCAATAAACTGCCTGGAAAAATGGTTACCCAGGTTACCAATAAAATACAAACCCATCCCTGATCACTTTTAGCTTCACCGTTCTTGTTCACTTTTTTCAGAAGGGAAATCATCTTGTTGTCTAACAACAAGCTTCAGGTTTTGCCAGACCTGTGATTCATCATGTTTCACTCTATTGGACGTACCTGCTAAGGCTAAGAGTTAAACAAAATGTGCTTTATTCTATAAATAAGCAAGCTAAACATTGCATCCAATTACCCAATTCATTTAGTAGTCAGCCATTTTAGGCAAGGAGGTTGGTAACAAGCATGGCCAGTTCCTTCACTTAGTGTATGGATGGGTGAGCAAAGGTGAGGCACCTTTGCTTCACAAGTTACTGCTTCTCATCTGATGTCTGATAAATGTGCATGTTCAGTTACCAACCAGTTGCAGAGTAAAACTGGTCTCTTAACCTGATTGCATATATGCTTTTCATCTCACCTGTGAAGCAGAATGCCTTATCCTTTGCTGTGGTTCACAGCATACTTATAATTGTGGTTAATGTGACTCAGCTGATAAGCAAGGGCTCATCTACTTTCATTCACATGCAGGCTCTTTCACCTTCCACAGAAAAACTCTGATCTCTCCCAGTTGCAGGTAATATTTCTTCTTATATTATGCTATTTCTTTTGGACTAATGGAAGAAATACATTCTCATATATGTGTATGTGTATATATATATATATATGCATACATATGTTCACACGTAAATATCTACATTTATATATGTATATAAGAAATGGTCAGTGAAAGAATCACATGTTGCATCAGGGACTGGAATACTGTAGTTGCAGGGATGCTCTCTCTGAGTCTTCATTGACTAGTATTTCATGCTGCTTTTGTCTGTATGTGAATAAAAGCTTAGTTCTCCTGAATTTGATGATTATATGAAAATTTGACTTTGATCTGTAGAAGACATCATGTAAAGACAGAAGCAAAGCAGGGATCCTTCCTAGGCTTTGCGTATAGGTGTGGCATTGGAGCTGTAACAGGTTAGAATAAGAGCTTGGCATTATGGGTAAGAAGTTCTTACTTCCTCCCATGGCTACCAAACTTCTTGCAGCTCACTGGCCCTTAAAGAATAGGCAGTTTCCAAACCAGTTGTTTCCTTTGTTTGTTATTGTCAGCAGAATGTACTGGAGACTAAGTTGATAGAGACACTTTGGAAGACCACAGCACAATGAGAAATGATGACACATTGGGCACCCATTTGGGATTAGGATGCAGGATTACACAAATCCCAAAAGCAGAGCTCCCACATCTGTTTGTGCTGGTAGGAATGCTGTTTGACAAGGGCACAGGATGCCAATAGTGTCACAGGGTTATTGAGTACAGCTTGAACATACTTGGCAGTATCCCACAAGCTTCTTTGCTACTCCAGGTTCTGCTCTGATAGCAAAACTGTCTCTTGCCATATGTTAATTTTTCTGATGGCTTCTGAAGCTTATGGATAGAGAACGTCAGTAGAGATGAAGGAAAAAAAACCAAACGATTGGTGAGCCCTGAATCCTAGGCAGAAAGTTTCATTCTCCTTCCCTACTCCTGTGTGGGCCACTTCAACTGGAGCCCAGGAGACTGCTTAAATCTCCTCTTAAATGGTAAAAAAATAAAGTTGATATCCCATTGGCTACTATATTATATATTGTGCAGGTACTCACACCAGGATAAAGCATTTGGAAAGGTGTGGCATTCTGATTTGATACTATTTTTATTTCATTTCTGCTGGTTTTAATGAAATTGTGTATAGTTTGGGAGAGTTAAGAAATGGATATCCATGACTGCCTGCTACTGTGCACAGTAGGAACACTTTCTAAAGTCTCCACATCTAATTAAAAGCCAACAATTTAGGTTAGCCAGCAGCAGAAATCTGCTCAGCAAATTAGAGGTTCATGTATGGATAGGGAGATAGGAATATTAGAAATAAACTTTGAGAAAAAGACTTAACTTTTGCACATTGTCACTACTGGTTTAATAAAATAAAGATTATAAAATACCAGAAAGTTAAAAGTGAAAACTTTAGTTCTGGTGTGACTCAGTGTGCCGAGCTAAAAGGGGTGAGCAGAAGCAGTAAGGTTTTGAGCTTCCACAGAGCTGAAATCTCTAGAGATTACAAGTAGGAGAATATCTGGTCCTGTACGTGCATTTCTATGGATATTAAAACATCTGGAGGATGCAACTGCAGTAGAAATGAGAGCTGCAGAAGCTGGGAAGTTGGCACCTGGTGGGCAAATTCACTGATTGCCCAGTGCGTTTTTTTGTAGCAGCTGTTCTTTTTGTTTGTTTTATTAATTAATTTAAAAGTCAACAACAACAAAAAGCTTTATGTAGTCTGTTCCTCTATTCTTTGCTAAAGCAAAACCACCATCGTATTTTCAAAGTAGGTAGCAGGGGAGCTAAGCAAAAAAAAAGGCTATATGATGCTGTATGTGTCCTCATAATACTCTGTGATAAAGATAGTCCAAGGAGATCAAATGAGTTTTACAAAAATAGCTCCTGCCCTCCCTGCATTCCAAAGCTAGATTCTGATACCCTCATCAGAAAAAGTGACGCTGTAGACTCTGAAATATGTTGATGTAGCAGTCTGTAAGATTTCTCAATATGAAAAGACAAAGGGCAGAAAAATACAGCCTTTATTTTGGCCTGATCAGCTATAAAACCTCACCTTGTTTTGGTTTATACACTAATGGCAGGATAGTATCTGCACTTTAAAGTCTTTTTTCTTTTTAAGATCTAATCTTGTTTCCATTTTTAAATGAACACTCAGAAATTCCACAATACCTAAAATTCAAATAGTCTGGGGGGAGAATTAAAATCCTGGAAAGCCTGGGAATACATAGGCAAGTCACATAGATGGGAAGGAAATAAGTGTTTTAAAAAGAATTTCTGTCTATGTGTGTGCCATGTGGAATAATTTTCAGCAGATGCACTGGGCAATGTGTGAAGGAATGGGCTCTTTGGTTCCACTCCAGCCCAAATCAATAATTGCTGCTATTCTGATAGCAGCTAAGTGGTCCATGGGAAATGACTTGGTGGTCTCGCTTCAGTCTTACGGGTAGTTGTTCATTACATGAAAGCACTAATGAGCTGAGCAAAGAAGAAAATGGTGGAAGAAATTGTGGAGACTGAACCTGCTTTTATTCTTTATCTACAGGCAGGGTCAGAGGGGGTGTAGAAAGGGAGTGGGCCAGTGCTACAAATATCAGCTGGGTGATTTGGATGTTTTAGTCAAAGGGCCTGACAATTTGTTATATCCCACAAGCATCAAAATCATAGGATGGTGAGTGATGATAGCAAAGACTGCTTCAGCCTGGTGGTATCTCTGGACATGGTTGCAACCAGCTTTGCAAAAGTGAAGATGGTGCTGCCTTGGCCACATGCCCCTTGGGCCAAGTGCCACTGTCCTCTGTAGGCCAGCAAACAGGCAGAGGGACTTGGCTGGTGCAGGAGTAACATGATGGGACTAGGCATCTGAAAACAGGGTGACTGGACAAAAAGAGTAATAAATTAAAAAACAGAGGAAGGTAATGTGAACTGTGTTCCCTCTTTCGCCACGAGCTAACACTAAGCAAACCAGGCTTGTGCTTCTGTTGAGATTTTCAGATGCAGCAGTGCTGGAGTCAGCTCTGAGGGCACCTTTCTCCCAGCTCATTACAGAGCCTTGGTCCCTCAGTTTTCAGCTCCTTGCATGTCTGAGGGTGGCAAAGGGCGAGTAGTGATGCCTCATGGCCTAGAGCCTCAGTGTCTCCTGGGGCCAGTGGCAGAGGCTGCTCCTACCTCTACTCCCCCCAGATGAAATCCTTGCAGAACTGGCTGCATCTGGTGCCAATATCCCCTTCTACAGGGGATCATTTGTGTTGCTTACATCATGTGCTGGATTTAGAAGACCTCCAGGGTTACCATGGCAACAGTTTCTGCTTAAGTATAGGTGAGAATGTAAGTTAATTTTAAATAAGGTGAAATAAAGGAGGGAGTGAAAAAAGCTCTCACAAAGTATCGGAAGACACACAGATATATCTAATCAGACTTGTAAGAAAGCTTCTAAAGTTAATTTAGCATCCTGGAAGTTACATCCTCCTCATAACAAAAGAAGTTCAGGACCTGTTTCTTGGGACACTCACCTCTAGCAGTGGTGGCAGACCTAGGAAGCCTTCATCTCTGTCTCCCCTCCATGTTCCCTGTGTATACATTGCCAAATACTCTGTGTATGGTGGAGTCAGAAGATGAATAAGACCTAGAAAAAGCACATCTAGTAGGATGCTCTTAGGATTCATGGAGTGTGGGATTAATGCAATTTTGCTGCTGCTGGTTGTTAGCAGGAGAGGCTGTCATTCACACTGTGGCCCTAACTCTGCCCTCAGTGGTATTCTTTAAAGCTGAAGCCTATATATAAAAATATAATGTATGCATATATATATGGATGTAATATGTATGCATAGATATATTTATTATGTTCTATCATTGGAAATTAACAAAAGGAAAACCATACAATTTCTAAACCAGAAATGTTCTGTTTATGATATACAATTATATGGAGAAGAAAAATAAATTTGTATTTGATATAGCACTGGTATGAGGAGGGCTGCTCACAGAAGCATTATAGGATTGCTCCTTTTTACTTTTTACCAGCCTAATCAGAGCATTCTTTCTCTCTCAGCTCCATAATTGGCACTTACCACCATCATGTATGAATGTCTAGTCCATTAAATAGATATCAGGGTAACAGTAAGAGATCCAGAAGCCCACTTAAATGTTCACCTAGTCATTTAATGCTGTGTGATCCATGCTTTATAAGAGTTACCTTCTTAATATACACAATTTACAGCTTAAGAGCAGGCAACTTCAGAAAAAGTAAAGGGTGTTTAATGAGAACCCATTTACGACACTGGTCATGCACGTGGTGGGAGTCGTGCTACCTCCTGCCTGACCTGACAACAGCAGTGTGAGCTGACTCTTCTGCTCTCAAATCTGACTACCAGGAGGATGCTATTTAGATTTTTGTCATAAACAGTTGCTTGGTAACTAGGTTTTGTACATCTTTTGGTGGCACTGGTAGCACAAATATCTGTTCCCAGGTGTTTGTCCTATTCTTGTATCTGGAACCAACAGTTGCACAAGCAGAAATAAGAGTGCTACTGCATACTGGCCCATTCATGGCCAATCATTCACTATATGGTAAGACAGAAGCAACTGAGATAAAATTATGGTGCTGATTAATAAACAGTGCAGCCTTTTAAAAATTTCCTTTCTTTGCCCTGATTCTCATAACTGCTTTGTCATTTTTTATCTCTGTTTTATTGTTTGTTTTGCCGTGAGTCACTTCCCTGCTGCTGCTGCTTAGTGCAAGAAAAAACATCTCTTTTTCTGGAGTCTGAAAGAGAAGACTTCTGCCATATAAGCTCTCCAATACTACAGAGAAGCTGTATAATGTTGTGAATTACTTGTAAAGATATTTCCCATGTTTTAGTCTGAATTTCTTCAGTTGTGTTTACTGTATGATTTATGGTTTCATTTATGTGGTGATGAGATCTTTTATCTGTATGCAGATATGTGAAATATGCAGAACGCTTGATGAATTAGAGTATCATGTGACTTCAAGCCAGTCAGAGTTCAAATCACAAGATAAGAAAGGAAGGGGCTGCTGACATAATGATTATTAGATTTCCAAAAACTTCTGGATGACGTGGTGCATCCATGTGGGCTGGGCTGCCCTGAGCATGCAGCCCAAATCCAAACTACTGTGGATAGCTTATTGCTCTCCACACAGAGATGCTCCTCAGTATTATATTATGTGGTCTGCATTTTAGCAGGTATTCTTGCAGCCTAAGCAGTAAATAGACAATTGGAATAGCAGAAATCTTGATGGAAAAGAGGTTCTTTGTGTAGTTAATATGTTATAAAAAAGGATCATAAAGAAGGAAAGCAAAGCCATGGTGGGATGGATCAATTTGAAGCCTAAACACAAGGTCTGGTGTGCAAGAATGATGGGATAAACTATGGGGATGGGTAGCTCTGAGTGTCAAACAGAAAGGAAAAACAGTATCATTGTTTTAATGGAAGTGTAGAAACAGGATCCTGTTTACATCTGGTTTCATGGTACTGACAATATGAAGGATGTTGGTGATGCTGCCTGAAATGTGTCTCAAGTAGGAAGGAAAATATGGACACTATTTTGAGCTATATCCAGAATATTTCTTTCCACTTACAGTATTTCCTGAACAGGTACATCCAGATGCAGGGCTACAGCTATGCCACAACAGCTGTCCTAATCACAGCAAGAGAAGAGGAACTCGCCTAAGTATGATGGAGGCCATCTGAAATTTGCCAGTCAGACAAATGGGCAAGCTCCATAAGAGAAACAATGTGAAGTTTCTCCTTTACCTTTGCCAAATGTGTGACAGGAAGGAAAGGCATCAGTGAGGAGTTTGGGAGGTGTGGATGTGTATCTCTGGTAGCATCTGCCAGTTACTTCCAAATGCTTGACAAAGTGGGACTGAGAAAAGTATGTCTTTCTGTAGGCTCAAACTGTAGCCAGTGGTGTACACCTCTGACAGAAAATCTGAGTCTACTGAAAACTGGTAACATCTGCTTTACTTATTGCTACCCCCAAAAAGACACCAAAGGTGCTTTTTATTACACTAATGATTGCTTGCATTTAACAGTGTTTTCACTGTTAGTCAAACTTACCACTACTTATACACAAAATCTACTATTTTTCTGGATACTCTCTTGCTGTGTATACCTCTCCTCTAAGCAAAAACTATGTAAGCTGGAAAAAAGTCAAAGTCCTTGATTTTTGCTTGCCATTACTGGTAACTCATATAATAGTACAATATAAACTGAAATAATATCTTTCTCCTTGAAGATGGCTTTCTCAAACTACAGAAAATTAGTCTGTCTATGGAGCATTTTTGAGAGAGGGTAAAATTAGTGAGTAAAACAAATTTTCTGATGGCTGAGCTTGATGGCCTCCAGCCCAGGCAAGGAACACAGACAGCAGTGGTAGTTGAAAAGAAACACAAGGATAGCTCTTCTTAAATGTGACAGATTAATATCTGGAGTAGGAAGAAACAGGAATTTAAACTACCACATGTAGTAATGAGGGAAGAACAGAATGATATTGGAATGAAGACCACACAGAGAAAGGCTACAGCATCATTTAGAGATGTATTTCTAGTATAGGAAGCACTGAAAAAAGGAAACTAAAGAGAAACACCACACCTGCTGGGCAGGCTAGCTGAAAGAAAGTGACAAAATATCCTAATTGAAAGTCCCTGTCTTACAGGTTGTCCCACTTGATGGCAAGCAAAGAGAAGATGTCTTATATTAAATTGTTTTGTTATGTGCTGGAATGAGCTATTCAAAAGCATTTTCTTAATGTCAGACTATAGATAGTCTTTGGGGCACATCATGTCTTCCCTGTGCGGTAATTTATTCCATGTGTAGGATTTTGGAAGCATACAAGAGCTTATTGAGTAATTTCCACACCACCTCTTTCATTAAAGTGTGGAGAGATGAAGGGCAGAGATCATCTTCAATCTGTAGCAAGTATCTGTGTGTTAAAACTAGTCACAGAGTATGGAGCAAAACATCTCCTATAATATTAATGAATTGAGGGAGATGTAGTTTACTGAGAAGGTAAATCAACAGGAGCACATAAAGCCAGGAACTGCAGCTCTCATGAGCAGTGTGATTGATGCTCGTGGATGTAAAGTAGAATATTGATCCAAACGAATGGATTTCATTCAGGTAATTCTCAAGATGTAATGGTGCAGAAAAACATATGTAAATTTTCATTTGGCGTTCCAAGCAGGACAATATTCAGGCTCATGCCAAACTATGCCATATAGGTTTTTCACAGCTGAAAGTCCACCTGGAGTAAATGTTTCTCTAAGGAAGAGAGGAGTTGGACTTGATAATCCTGATGGGTCCCTTCCAACTCAGCATATTCTATGATTCTATGATTCATTTTCTGATGATGTATCTTCATTTAATTCTTGATGAGCTGCCATGGAAAGCCTTGTTTTATCACAGCTTTTTGCTATGAAGAAGTTCAGTGCCTCGGACAACTTTTTTATAAAGAATTACCACAATATTGCACCAAAATACTAATTAATATCCAGAATTATTAGAGTATCCTTTTCCCTTTAATTCTGGTATTATATCCTTTTGAGCCTATTGCATATTTCCTATTTACATAATTCATTTCATGTGAGAGAGGCAAAATAGCTCTCAGGCTGCTGGAAAAAAGCAGTTTGGGAATAGTAGTCCATTGGCTGTAGTCTACCCTACTGGTGAGTCCCTGTTGCTTTGGACAGAATGGAGTTACTTGTCCCTGGATGTTTCTGCCCCTTTCAGCTATAAGCCTGTGAGGAAATCTGTGCATACTACTCCAATACTGAGCTAATTTCCATGCACTTGTGCAACACTGCCTTGCACATTTTTAAAAGCTCGGGGTAACTGTGAACCTCCTTTCCAATATTGCTGTCTGTAGCTCTCTCTTCATGCTGGTGGAATTAGCAAATGTCTCTATGAATCAGCAGAAATTATTCACCAGCTTTAAGTAGGGTTATAATTATTTTGAACAGAACAATAGAAAAAGTACTTGCCTCATTGCACAAGGTCAGAGATCCTGCCTGCCTTGTTCTGTGTTGCTGAGCCATTCTTCTCAGCAGAGTTAATGGTGGCTGATCTAGACTTGCACTGTTTTTGTAGAGGACTTGAGCTTCATTTCCTTCTCGCTGGCTTTTAGATAATCTACCTGCTTCAAATGAGCCTTTCCTTCTACTAGGCACTGCCAGCTGCATTACTTCACATTTTCACTCTACTTGCTTCTCTAAATCACAGAATCACACAGGATCACAGAATGTTAGGGGTTGGAAGGGACCTTGAAAGATCATCTACTCCAACCCCCGTGCCAGAGCAGGATCCCCTAGGGCAGGTCACACAGAAACCCATCCAGGTGGGTTTTAAATGTCTCCAGAGGAGAAGATTCCAAGACGCCTCTGGGCAGCCTGTTCCAGTCTTCTGTCACCCTCACAGTGAAAAAGGTTTTCCTTATGTTTATGTGGAACCCTCTGTGCTCCATCTTGCACCCATTGTCCCTTGTCCTATCATTGGACATCACTAGGAAGAGCCTGGCTCCATCTTTCTTTGATTTGCAGTGCTCTGTGAGAGGTAACACTGCTGCCAGCATCTTTCTAGCTCTTCTTCAGTGTTTGCTTGCATACTTCCTTATTCACGCTCCCAAATATACTTGTCCTTCCAACTTTTGCAGCCTTTCATTTTATGTTTTGCTTTGACTGAGACCCTCCCTGTCTTCAAGGAGTACACTTGTATGACCTGGAAAGCAAGAGGAGAGTTGAAGAACAGCTCACCAGAGAGATGGGAAGGCTGTCATTTGTGTCCTGTAGGACCAGGAGTGGGTGTCTCGAAGAAGCAAAACCCAAGGAGCTCGAATTACTCTCTGCATGATACGTTCAACTGGATACTAAATAAGGCTAGCTCCTTATGCCAGTGGCACCAGTCCTGCCACTGTCTGCAGCTACATACCAAAGTATCTGGTGAAGTAGGTCTGCTTTCT
Source organism: Apus apus (assembly GCF_020740795.1). Taxonomy (NCBI): domain Eukaryota; kingdom Metazoa; phylum Chordata; class Aves; order Apodiformes; family Apodidae; genus Apus; species Apus apus. The sequence goes on from NC_067283.1 coordinate 48,142,065, forward strand.
TTTCTCTTGGCCTGTTCTCTCATTACCAGAAACCGAAAGCAGGGATGACTTCAAATACCTAAGATCTGACAACAAAATAAAACTCTGAGTAAGAAGGCATATATTTTATTGAAATTACAGGTATTAGTGAATCAAAGGGTGGTCTCAATATGAAAATCAAATCAGTGAGCCTAGGCCAGCCTTCACTGATTCTTTACTCCAGTGTGGTCCCTGCTGCTTTTCCTATTCCCCTCTGGCCTTTCCTGTCACCATCAGCAAGGTTTGCTAGGATGTCAAAGAGAAGCAAAACCCCCAGTATTGCAAAGCCTGCCAAATCTCAGGCTTGTGGCACTGAGCTTGATGATGTGTGACGTGTTCCAAATAAGAAACGGAACTGAAAACTGTGTTAGAGAAAACTGAAAAATGATGCCAGGGTCTCTTTCATGTGATAGCATCTTTGCAATCTCATTTTAAGAAGAGATGTGTGGGAACTGCTGGTCTTTATATCCAAATGTATATGAACCCAATGTTTTTGAGCTTGTTTTTGTATTTTCCGCCTTAGATGCCCAGAGGGAATGAAAGCAAAAAGTTGTGAGAAGCTAAAGAAATGAAATTTCAGAAGAGCTAGGTAGGAAGAGGGATGTGCACAATGTTTTTTTCATGATCTTTTATTTTTTCACGTGGTGTACCAAATAATATAGAAGTTGAGATGGAAATTGGACTTGAAAATGGATAATCAAAACTATGCGTTCCCAGAAAACCAAAATGTTCTCAAAATCAAAACAGCTACGTACTACATTTAGCTGTCCACAAATTGGCATTTCTTGCTAAAAAAAAAAAATAATATAAATAAATTGTGGCTAGTTTTGTGATTCCGTGAGATTCCCAGAGCTGCTGGGTGAATTATCCAGCTGTCAGGTTCCTGTTTGTGCACTAGCTGCATCAATATTTTGTGTTAGAGTGGCACCGTGAGCACAGCACACAACCATTTTCCCTCCCTAGTGCTCTTGCTCCCCAATTTCCATGGGAAGTGAGAAAGACAGATGAAGAGAGCCAAGGCATGACAACAGCCCAATCCCTGATGTGATGTGGAATGCATCTATCCCACAGTGTAAGAGATGTGGCAGTAAGTTCCATACTTCAGTGCTTTTACGATCAGAAGCTGCAGATTTGGAATTAGAATACCAAGCTGAACAATTACAATAATGAGGGAGCATAAATTTTTGTTGTAAATGAGCACTATAGTTCATGACATCCAATTGGAATAGAAATATGTGTGTGCCTTGAGATGGAAAGCAGCAGAGCAGGCAGGCACATCTTCTGGACCCAGGAAGGACAGAGGAGAAGGAGTACCTCCAGCCCTCAATCTCACAGAGAGAAGAGCCCACAACTACCTGCCTTTTGTCTTCATAGGATCTTTGCAAATAATATGTGGGATCAGTGGGCTTAAAGCTTATTTTACTTCAGAGCAAGCTGAAATTATAACTCAAGCGCTGTGACTTACTAAAGACCTATCCACATAAAAAATCTGCACAAATATCCCTTCATTTGAATGCTAAGGAGTTTTTAACACAAACCTAGACTACAGCTCAGCAGATTCTAACCTGTTTGTACTCCCCTGACAAATCTGAGCTTTTTGTGTGGTCATCTGGTTGCCTTGTGCTGCATAAAATTTGTGTCACATGTGTCTGCCTTCACCTTGATCTACACTGAATCTTGTAGCTTAACAATGAAGACCTATCTTTGGAGTTTAGAATTGTGGCAGGGAAGGACTAAACTAGACTACAGAAATACTAGAGGAGCTAAAACTAAGCATCCAGTATTAATTCCAGATCCTTCTAGGTAAGCACTAAGGATTAAGAGAAATAATGGCAGTAATTCTGTAAATGCAGGCAAGGCTGAGCACGCAGCCAGAGCATTTGTTACCTGCCCCAGTCTCCACATTTGCTCTCCCTGTTATTTCTCTGCTGACCTCTGGGACATCAAAGAGTGTAGATTTCTTCTTCAGCTCCTCATGAAGGAAAATGAAAATCCCAATGGCAGGTCATGTATATTTCACTGACCAAAGCAGGTATTCCTTCCCCCATCTTTCTCTTGTTTTTTACTTCTCGCATAGGATCATCTCGGCCTCAAGCTTCAACTTGGAAGTAAAGTTAAAATTACCTTAAGGAGTGGCTTGTAATAGATGGCAGAAATGGATTGAAAACTGAAGTTACGTTCATTTATTATACAAAAAATTGGAAAAACTAACTCATTATTTTCCCACCTAAATTTTAGACATCAGAGAGGCCTTAGTGACAGAAGCAAGTGTAAGAGATTCGAGGTCTTCATAAATGATAGCTGCTGTGTTTCCTTTAATTAATATCCTGATCCTGTTAAAGTAAATTACCTCAGTGGGACCAAGAATTCAGTTCTAATATCTGGTGACTCATTACTCTTTGTTTCAGTTCTTCCATTGTTGTTACTATTTCTAAATATAACCTGTACATGATCACTTAAATCTATTTATTTTTTTTTCCTAAGACCCTGGTCCTGATGTCCTTTATAGAAATCTGTGTGATATATGCCACTGAAATTAAATGTTTTCTTTTAATTCCATGATTTCAGACACTGAGGTTGCTAACATGAGCTGTGCACATGATGCAACTCCTTGTGCTTTTTTCAGGATAAATGCTCCAGTAGGATCTTTCATGATGGTTCAGCTGGTGGTTCGTCACTGTCTTAAATACAACGGATATTTCAATTAAAATGTTGTAGCTAGGAAGCTCTGTGACCTCACTTCTGAGTATGTCACGTCAGGTTTGTTGGACAGAATCAACTTGGCATTGCATTCATTATAGCGTGCATGGGGATGCAATTACATGTCAAACTCTGAAGTCTTCAGTGAATGCAAGGCAATCTGTATTAGACAGGTACTAAACTGTTTTGTTCTCCAGATTTTTATCCAGACATGAACACCAAGGTTTTGGGGCTTTTTTTCAGTTTTCTCTGTGTCAATTAAATGGAGTTTAAAGGAAATTTTTTAGGTAGCTTACTATTCAGACAAAATCCATTTTAAGACATTTCTCCATGATAATACAATCTGAAATAAAGGATGCCAAAAATATCTGTTAAAAATATATGGAATGTACCTTTTACAGCTCCCACATATGCGACTTAGTTATATCAGAGATTCCACACAGTATAAGTAGTCCATCATCCTTTTCAAAAATCAAACCTGGTTCGTTGAGAGAAGGTGTCACAGCATACTTTAAGTGGGATCTAGATGCTCATTTCACTTGCCTATTTGAAAAATCACAAACCAGTTATAAAAATGAAGTGTTATTCTTTCCTTAAAAACTTGACAATCCCCTAATCTCCAGACTTCCTTTAGAAAACATTAATGAAATTCAAAGTAACCAGGACCTTTACTTTCACACATTTTCCCAATTAACATTTTGCATACATGTTTGTGCTTCTTGAAAACAAATTATTAATCACTTTATAGTGGGAAAAGTATAAATGCAACTGCTAAATATAGTTTTATTTCCCATAATCCAAGAATAACTTATATTTTGAAAGATCTTCAAAACAGGGTCTAATAATTTTTCTTTTGTTTGTGTTGACATTTTAGTCTGTGATTCTGCTCAGTTGTAGTTACTAATTTGTAACTATAATGGCATTTGTACGTATTCTTTATGCTGTTGTAGTATTGTAGTTGTAGTGTTGTAGGTAGACACTCTGTGGTGCCCTACTGGTCAAAAAGAGCGAAATTGTAGACAGTAACAAGAAAAGATTCTGTTGTGGTTATTTCCAGTATTCAATCTCTTTTAAGACTGTTACAGTTTAAGACTGTAATCTTGTCTTCTAGTTAGTGAAAATGGCACAGAAGCATCTCTAGTAGCTCAGGATTACCATCTAACCATCACTGTTTATTTCTTTCTTGCTTCATTATGCTCTGGCCCTTTCAAGTGCTGAGCACCAGCACGGCCGCTCTGATCTCAAAGGAGCGATGCTGAGCAGCACCAAAGAAAGGCTTCACCTTATTCTCTGTGCATTCTTTCCATTTCAGCTTTTCATTTTATTTCTTCTCTCAACTCTTTCAAGAGACAGAGAAGCCTACACCTGACAGATGGGTGCCTTTCTTATCTTAATCTTTTCTGAAAATTCCTGTTCATAAGAAGCAGGTTACTGTCATGACACTTGTTTTGCATTGCTGGATTTGAGCTACTGAGAACTGCCGTAAGTGGTTAGCAGCTGCCTTCTGCAAAGTCAGTACAAATTCCTAAATTCAAAGGAGGATTCGCATGCTCAGATTTACACTTGCTCTCACTGTAATCCATAAAATGTGTTGGTAGCTTCAGTAAGTCTGTTCATGGTAGGGAAAGTGACTCATTTTTAGGAGATGAGAATCTGACCCTGAGTGATTGCTTCCTGCGTGTTGCAGTTTACAGGGGGGATAATACAACACTTCGGCTTTTAACAGAACTAGCACAGCTTGCTTTTCAAACAAAGAAATCTCTCCACCTGCCATTTGAAATATGCTGATGTTACAGACTTGCAAACCTACTCCACAGTTTGGTGTGATTGGCAGTTGCCACACAGAGGCTGCGAGAGCAGGGATATGGGAGGTCAAACAGCTGCATTAGCAGAGCTGTTCAAGGAAGCTGGCAGGCTCCCCCCTCGCTCAGGGCAGGAATCCCCCTCCCTTCACTGGGCTGGGAGGTGGGGAGTGCTATGGAGCAATGAACAGATTTGAGCATGTTCTTAACCTCCGTGGTGCTCCACCAGACTTGCATAAAAGACGTTCACCCTCCCACTAAATGAGTAAATGAGAGGTTGATTGATGACTCAGAAGTGGATTTATTCAAACTTCTATTTATGTGTAGCTACATGACAACTTTCTGAACTTAGAGGAAATCAAGCAATTCAGTTCTCATGGTTACAAAAGCACAAGATGGCAATGTACATGTTGCACTGTGCTTACCCCTTTTAAGAGCTTAAAAGAGCTTCGTGGTTTAAGTTTCCTTACTGTTCGAGTCTATAGTTATTTCCCTCTTGAATAGTTATTGTTTTTCAGTACAAGGCCTGTGGTGGCATGTATTCTCCAACTTGCTGTGTGTGGTTTACTTGCTTTTTTTTCCCCCCTTCTTTTTAACAAAACAAAGATTGATTTGATTTTTAAAGCCAAGATGAAAAAAAAAAATAACACAACAAACCCACAAAAAAACACAAAGCTGTGTCTAAGTAGATTTGTATCCAGCCTGAAAGAAAACATGTTTCCTATACATCTGCTCAGCTGTTTATCAGTGAAAAGTATATCAGCTCCCTGAGAAATATTAATAAATTTTCTTTACACTGACAACATTAGTTCCTTTTACTTTTCTTCTATTAAAAGTGACACAGAAATTGAAAGATCATTTTAGTTTAAAGAAAAACTTTGCTGTAAAGAAATTGCTAAAATACAGATGTTTATAAGCTACAGTGGGCTACATTTTACATCAAAACTACAATATACTCTTAGATGTAAACTGGATATATGTGTGTGTGCATATATCATATGCATTTCTATTGCCAGTTACAGCTAAAGTAAGTATCAGCTGGCATTTACTGTTTGGGTGGGTTTTTTTCTTGCCATATAAATACCTTTTTAGTACTTTAACTTTTCAGATCTTTGACAAATAGGGATAGTGGTTAAACATTTTTTTTTTTTATATAGATACTTCTGATATGACTTTCAAAAAGGTCCTATATAAAAACCAAAGAAAACAAGGTATTAGGGATTTTATAGTCTAGACTTGCATTTTAATAGATGTAGATTGGACTTGTAGATAGAAATTATCATTTTCAGTTTTGACATTTTGACAGCACATCTGCCTGTCCTTGTGAGGATACCACTGTTGCAGCTGTAGAAGGACCAAAAGGTGGTTCTTAGGGCTCTGTTCATTCTCTTGTTCAATGTTTTCTTTCCTGCTAGGGTGTCTGTGGGTGTTGACTACTGTGATTCTGATTCAGCTGCATTATTACAGATGCATAGAAATCTATTAAAATTGCTTGTTTAGGTGTGCTTTGAAGAGCTTGATAGGGTTGAGGTTGGATGCCATGCTGTCCTGTAGAGCTGAGTCTGCACCACCATATTCCTCAAACCTCCAATATGGGACCTTCCTCACACAGATCTGGCTATGTTGCTAGTTGTCTCATGATAGGGTTGTCTTGCTACTTTTCTGTTTGTTGTGTGTTCCCAGAATAAATCATCACTGAATCTATCAGCTCCTTTTTAGTATTCTCCCCACATATCTCTTCAGGCTGACGTGTATGATCCTGTAGGAAAGGATATCTCTCTTTTATCTTATTATCCAGTCACTGGAGAACTAATCTCTATGAATCCTCCTTCCATCCCTCTATCCCTGGAGACAGACTGGAGAGCTGGGCAAAGAGGAACCTAATGAGGTTCAATAAGAAGAAGTGTAGAGTCCTGCACCTGAGGAGGAATAACGACATGCACCAGTACAAATTAGGAGCTGACCTGCTAGAAAGCAGCTCTGTGAAGAAGGACCTTGGAATCCTGGTGGACAAGTTATCCATGGGACAGCAAGTGCCCTTGTGGCCAAGAAGGCCAGCAGTATCTTCGGGTGCATCAAGAAGAGTGTCCAGGAGGTCAAAGGAGGTTCTCCTTCCCCTCTACTCTCTCCTAGTGAGACCACATCTGGAGTATTGTGTCTTACAAGGAAGGGCTGAGAGACCTGGGGCTGTTTAGTCTAGACAAGAGAAGACTAAGAGGGGATCTTATTAATGTGTGTAAATATCTGAAGGGTGGGTGTCAAGAAGGAGGGACCAGTGTCTTTTCAGTTGTGCCCTGTGATAAGACAAGGGGCAATGGATGCAAACTAGCACACAGAAAGTTTTACCTCAACATGAGGAAAAACTTATTTAGTGGAAGGCTTATGGAGCACTGGAACAGGCTGCCCAGAGAGGTTGTGGAATCCCCTTCTCTGGAGACTTTTCAAGACCCATCTGGATGCATTTCTCTGTGACCTGCCTTAAACGGTCCTGCTTTGGCAAGGGGGTTGTACTCGATGATTTCCAGAGGTCCCTTCCAACCCCTAACATTCTGTGATTCTGTGATCACTTTCTCTGAGAGTTATGCTAATGAGTGGTTTGCTTCATTAGTCTGGACTGTAACTGCATCTTCTGACCAAAACACAGACACAGGATAGAAACCTGAAATGTGTTCACTTGGAAGTGTTTTATGTAAATAGGTCAAGCTCCTTTCTGCCCATTAACACAAACAAGGCAATCAAATTCTCCTACAATAGGCTAGGAAGGGACTCATAGGATAGCTCAGGTTGCTGCAGCACTACATTCTGTGATGTCTGCCCCAGAAGAAAGGTCTGTGCAGCAAACCAAAAGTCAGTGCAGCATCTAGAGGTAGCATTGCAGGGTGATCTCAGTCAAGCTAGACTTCCCTAGCTTTGATGCTGAACCCATGAGAAAAAAGGGGAGCCGATTAATGAGAGACCTACTGCACAGACAACATTACCTCCTTTTGTTTTAAAGTACTTAAAATTACATTACCTTCAGACTTGTTGCAGTACAGATGCAGTGAGTAAGCAGAAGAGAATTCTTTTTTTTAATCCAAGACTTCTTCTCCCCTCAGAGGAAAGAGAAGGACATTGCAATAAGTGAGTTAATAAATCAAAATGTATCATTCAATTTTGATGGAGAAGGCATGGCCCTGTGAATCAAAAGGAGTTTTGTCTTGGACTTTAGTGGGAGAGGTTGTGCAGTTTCCTTTGCTGGAGACATTCAGAACCTGCCTGGACATGTTCCTGTGTGATGTACTCTAGGAGATCCTGCTCTGTCGGGGGGGTTGGACTAGATGATCTTTTGAGGTCCCTTCCAATGCCTAGGATTCTGTGATCTTACGGATTACAGGTGAATGAAAGAGGATAAGAAAAGAAATGCAAGAACTTAAGATTCTTTGGCTTCTGCTGACGTTAAGTTAGTTGATTGCTCAAGTAGGTCATTGTCTTGGTCATGTTATTACTAAGTATAGGTTGTTGTTCTTTGGTTAAGTGAAATACTTGCTCATTAATGGGTACTCACTAATAAATCACAGTAGACAGGCTGTGTAGCAATCTTATCCCTGGGTCTATCTGTGAGTATTCAAGGTCATCCTCAGGTTTCAGTAGGAATGGCATCTTGGAATCCAGGAGCTAAAAATGTCCCCAAGATTCCTCTGATCTTCTGAAGTTCTGGGATCCCATAATGACCCCTTTCATCAGGCTGATCCACTAATGCACAGTAACTGTATCCTCAGCTGCTTCAGAGCACTCACTCACACAGCTTTTTTCTTCACTCCTGTCTCTCTCTCTCTCTTTTTTTTTTTTTTTTTTTTTTTTTAATAGTAAGAGGCAAGTAAGTGGGATAATCTTGTGTGGTCTCTGAGTGGCATGTGAACATTTCTTAAAATATAGCTCAGTAGTTGTCAGCTGTTTCACTATAGGGATACTTCCTGTTAATTTCCAGATTTTTAACTTCACTTTTTTCATGGAGACCCCAAATCTCTATATTTTATACTTTGAAAAGCATTTGCCATGTGGGAAGCCTTCTCTGTCTTTTTGCAAGTCTGCCATATCCTGTCTCTCTTCTCTATGTAAGTACTATAGACTTTGAGTTAGTATCAACTATCTAGCACAGAACACACTTGATGCCAAAGTAACAGCAATAGTTTGAAGGAAACTCCCCCACCCCTCCGAAGTCATAGGTGTTTAATTACTCACTATGCTGTGGAGCCTGAGCACACTACCATTCAGCCTGCCCAGAGCTGCATGGAGTATCTTCCTTTCAGGCTAAACTGATTTTGTAGCTCTGTCTCATTCAAGAGCTGATGTCAGCCTCCAAACAGAGAGCCAAATTGGCATCAGGCTGTAGGTGCATAGCCAATCTGCTTTCCATATCGTTCTCTTGGCTTGAATAAATCACAAATAATCTGTTCAAGATAGTGGGAAAACCTCAGTGCAAGCAGGATGCACTTTGTATCCCTAAAGTCACTTTTTACATTTGCATAGGCCTCATGCCCAGTGAGGAGCCTGTACGGCTGTGAGAGGCAAAAAAAGAAAGAGAGAAAGCGATCTCACAGAAAACAGTTCTGTGGTTTCATTTATTTATATGATACTTCTCAAAACCATGACTGAAGACTGTGATTTTTCCACTGACAAATGCATGCAGTTTTTCCTGAGATGCAGAAACCGAATCTGTCAGCCTCCTGATTAGCATTACAGAAAGAAGACACCCAGGATAATTTAATTAGACCCCAAGAAATAACCCAAACTGAAGGACATTTTCTGGTTGTCAGGGACTAAATTCATCTTTATAACATGCAAAACCATCACCCTGATTCAGAGATTCCCCTGCTCTCTGATCACCTCTGAATTGTTTTTGCTCTGTGATGTTGAGTTCCCTGACCCTTCCTAGAAATTTGCTTTAAGACCCTCAGCTGTCAGATCCATACTATGTGTACGGAAGTGAGGAAAAAAGTGACCTTATGCTGTAGTCTTAGGCGCTATAAAGACTTATTAAGGTCTAAAGTGTAATTTAGAGCAGCTTCAAGATGTCTAAATTCCCCTGACCTGCATTAACCATTGAGGAATGGATGTGATAATAAATGATGACTTAGTCGCTTGAGAATGGCTGATTCTTTCTGATTTTCTATATAATTACCAGATCTGGAAGAAGGTGTAATGCTGCTTTGGTAAGTTACAGATTATTTGTAGACTTTCATTTTTTGGTTTTTGGGGGTTTTGATGGTTGGTTGTTTTTTCCTCTGGAGGTTGAGTCTGGTGCAGAGAGGAACATGTGCAGCAGTCTGTCTTGGACAAAACAGAGTTGAAGGGAGAGAAAGGCAGAGGAAAGAATAAAAATGAGTAAGTGGAAAGATATATCTCCCTCACTTAGCACTGCTGAGCTGTCATTGTTGCAAGCCAGGACTGATGGCCTGTGACCCTGAAGGTTTCTCATTATGGCTTGATCCCATGTTGCATTGCTTGAGAGACCCACGCTGCTGGGCATGGTTGCTGGCTGAGCTCAGGAATACAAGGTCTGTTCTTAGCTCTGCTAACAATTCCCAGTCTGACCTTTGCCAAACTTCTGCTCTGTTTAAAGTATGACTTTCTCATCTGAAAATGACAGAAATAAGACCCTCTTTTAAATATTTTTGTATCTTCAAATACAAAGCTGTTGTAGAAGAAGCAAGCTGGCGTTTGCTACCCTTATGCGATTCTTTCTCTTCTGAATAAAGCATGAGCTTTGTATGGCCAGAGCTAATTGTGCTCCTTTACTGAGCACGTAAGAGTTATGCAACTTGCCTGGTCAGAATAATACAGTTATCATTATTACTAATTATATGGAAAATATTCCATTAAGCCTCTATTTAAAAAAAAAAAAAATATTTTTTAAAAAATTAATTAACTACTACATTAACTAACTAAAAATTATGTTCAGTGACCCATCTGCTAATTGCCAAAATCAGAATTCACCCTCCATCTCCTCAGAAACATACACAACACAAGGCATTGAAGTCATGAAAGAATAACTGATCCAAACAATAATGATAGATGTGGTTTTGTAAACTACTCTGTTTTTTCACTAGTAGAATCATATCAAATAAATGTTGTTAATTTGTACCAGGAAAAACTCATACACAAAATGTTTCAGATAATGGTCTTCTTACTGTAAGCATATTTTTCATCCCTGATGCAAGAGATTTACATTTTATGTATGTTGGCTCTCTAATTTAAAAATTACAGGTATCCAAATCCTGTATTTTCAGGATCCCATTGTGGCACTGGAATTTAGAGACCTGATACCTGGGCAATTGAGATTATGGTTTTAGAATATTTAGTACAAATATAGTGTATGGAATAAGTCAACATATTATTATTCACTTATGTAGTATAAATAAAACGGTACCCAAAATGTAGTGTACACTCAATCTTCCATGTGTAGATTTGCCTCAGAGTATTAACTTTGAATTTAGGAAAGCTAGGAGATAGCTTTGAAATGGATTTACTTCTAGATTTAGCAGTGACATTTTTTTAAAAGTTTAGTAGGTGAAAGGAGGCATTGTATCTAATTCACTATTATTTTCTATAGGAACTGAGCAGTGGTCAGAGAGAACTGAATGAAATGCACAGCAGGTCAAATCTTAAGGTATTTAGCACCATTTTTAAAGCTGGATGCCCTCTATGCAGTGTAGAGGGGCTACATTTGGGAGGAGAGAGCCCAAAACTAAACTTCCGGGATTTAGCACTAAAGAAATGTTCTTCTTTGTACTAGAAATATTGTTGGAAATTGAAATAGAGGGATTTTATATTTTCGTATATGTCACTTCTTCAGATCCTTTTCAGAGATATGTGCTTTATGTGGCCATTAATGGTTATTTAGGGTGAGCAGAAGTCTGCTGTGTGTTGAATGTACCGTGTAGAAGCTGCAAGGTGAATCCTCAGCAGCTTGCAGGCATTGATGGCCCGTTGTTTTTAACTTCTTGAGTCAAAATTCTGAAAGTGATTGGCATGTGTGAAATTAAATCAGCAAACGCTTACAAGCTTATTGAATCACAGCACAAGCAACAGCAAAATGATCTTCTGCAAGTCTGATGTTTTGACAACTACTAATATATATAAATGTTCTACTGAAGGCAGGGAAAAGAAAGAGGCTTTTTTTCTAAACAAATAAAGCCCAGCTAAAGGTTAAGGTCTGAATTAGATCTAGCTCACAGAGCAATCAGAAATAGGAAGCAAATTAATGTACTCAAAGTGTAGACATACTGTGTAATTCTTTTCTCTTGAGAATTACCTATACCCAACCTTTGCTGTTGGAGGTGTTGTAGCTTACATGACACAAAAGCAGTTTGTCCCTGTCTGTGCATAACAGTCATTTCTGTTTGGCACTGATATATTTCTGACTCTTAGCCATTGTTTGGACACATCAAAGAAATAGATTGGGAGAGAATTGAAGAAAATGAACATGATAGAAGCTGGAAACAAGTTCATGGACACTTCAAGTAAACGCATGATCTTAATTTTTTAGGTAAACCTATAATTAATCACTAATAAGCTGAATAATTAATTCCTTAAACTATAACAGGATCACTTGTCATTACTTTTAATTTTTGTAATAATCTCAAGAGTCTAAAGTTCTGTGAACAATGAAAGGGAGCTGTTAAACACTGGAGATTATTTAATATTTCTGCATGACTCCTGCTGTACATACATGTATAGCGTAGAAGATACCCAGCACATCTGTTAAAAATACTTGGAAATATAATTTGTATTCTCAGAGGTATTTCTTTGAAGAGTTCATTAATGAGTAAGAATTAAGCATACTTTTACCATGGTAATTTCTAATTATTTATTACATGGACTTGAATATGGCTAAGGCAGAAACCGTATTTCAGTATGAAAACTTCAGGTCACGACCTCTCCACACAAATAGAAAAGATATAGAAAGTAAAAATAATTCCTTCTTTTCTGTAATGTGATCTTTCAAAAAAATTGGTTTGAGAGATTTACTCTTAAAGACTATTTTGATGAGAGACTAACTAAACTAGCTTCTGTTAATTTTAATGAAATTTAAAATATATAGTGCTTTTGGAATTGTTCAGCTGAAATCACAGTCTTTCCACCAATTAACCTTCATCAGAAGTTTCCCTGTCTTTGACCCAGCTCTATCTGCTAACAACGTCAGACTTGAAATGTAAAATGGCAGGCTTAATAATGAAACCTCAAGAAGATATTATTTCTGCCAGGAAAAATCTCTCATTATTTTAAATTGATACGGTGCTGAACAGAAGCAAAAAGTGCAAAAATGTGCAGGACAGGTCTTGCTTAAATATAGATCTCAGGTTTTGAAGACTAAGTGGAATGAAATAAAAATTGTGTGGCAGACTTGGGAAAAAAATTTCCCATGTGTATTTAATTGTAGGTGACTTTTTCTGTCGTAGTCCAGTAAACCAAGCTATACCCTGATTTGCACCAAGTGGAAATCTAATGTAGTAATTTTAGTGTACTTGGTTCATCTAGTGTGTCCTTCTTTCTCTTTCTGGTCACCATCTGCACATGACACATTTTGCTGTTTGCTCTTCACTACCTGGGATAGGTACAGAACAGAGTTAAGAGGTGATTCCATACCTACACCATTAAACTTCCATGGTTTTGCCTGAATCCTAAAATGCTACTGTGAGATTGTTAAATTATCTAGTGAACTACTTTTATTCTAATTTTGCTTGCTTGTCTACTTGCAATATAAGTGAAATAGAAAACGTCTATTCTCATACAGAGGAGTTTGTCTTCATTAATTATTTTCTTATTTATATGTGAAAATATTTTATCCTACAGCTTAATAGCTGACCGTTTCTCCACCTGCTCTAAACCAGGGAAGTAAGTGTTTCTCTTGTAATTACATTTCTGCCACAAGGTATTTTTCTTCTTTTAGGAGATCAGAACCATTCTTTACAGCAGGATGCAGTCTTTTCAATATTTTAATCAAGAAGCCCACTATTTTTGTCTGATGCTTTAGCCTGACAACAGGAGTTTAATAGTCTACTGGAGCATTAGCAGCAACTGATCATTGTTCAGAAAATGTAACTATCCCTATGTTATATCAGCCTGACAGACAGGACATTAGCTGAGGGCAGCAACACTTCCATTAATTGTTTATGTAGATGATCCTGTGGTGGAGAGGTGGGCATTTTCTGATTTGCCTTGGGCAGTGTAAACCAGCCTGAAAAAGGCCTGGCAATTACAGGATGTTAATGAGGAAGCAAAGAGAGAGCATGGGGAGCGCTACTGTGAACCCAGCAACAGCAAGAGTTTATTCTTGCTCCCACTACAGCCAGTGGTCAAATCCTGATTGATTTAATGAGGAGAGAGAGTCACAGTCCTGGCTGAGATCCAGCATGATAGCTTCCCGTATCTCACATAAGCTGCTGTCTGGGCATGATGGAATGATGTTCTGTCCTGTGTGGGGCTGACGTAATGCATGACTGTTCTTTCTCTAATTGCCTGCTAAAGATGTTTGGGTCGCTAAAGATGCAAGGATGAGCTGAATGTTTCACTGCCCTGTAGTCTTTAGGGCAGTTGAGAACTGAGAATATCAGTTCATAGGTTGTGAGCTGTGAAGGGTGAGATCCATAATGGGTGTGTTTTTTTCACCTGCTGGAGGAGATGGCATATACTGGTACACTTGAAATCTTCTAGTATCCACAGCCAGAGTGGGCAGGTAACCTGAACGGAGTGCTTCAGCATTTACCATAGTAAGCTGAATGGATGGAGACATCTGGAGCTCCCCATCATGGAACAGTTTTGAGGCAGTGTGAGGAAGATTATCAGGAAGAAAAGAGATAGATCAAGAATGTCATCATTATGGGATCAGGATGACATCGCTGTTGGCAGAACTGAAAGCAGTGTAAAAACTCTTTTCCATGTTACAAAAAATGAGTCCTTAATTGCTTGTTTCATTTTATCAAATCAGAAAGGCAAAGAGCTACTACCCTCTGTTCTGAGCTCTGTTATGGGTAAAAGTGACAACAAAGGTTAACTTTTACTCAGTTGAGTTGTGTAAAACTAACTGTTTCTTTCTGAAAGCAAAATCAGATTTGTTTATGTCAGAGTCTGTTTTGGCTCTGGAAAAGTTGGAACCATGCAGTTCTGAGAAGATATTACCATAAAGCAGATAAATGTGGTCAGCTTAAACTCATGGCAAGAATAATGTGGAGAACAAGATTGCTAGCTATATATTATTTCTTTTTAATGTGTATAATTAGAAAACTGTTCCAGGTAGCTTCGCTTCAATTTTGAAAATATTTTTTCTTTGTTCCTGAAAGATTTCAGATTGATAGCCATGGAGATGAAAGTTTCCCATGAAAATCAGTGGCAACTCCCTGATGCAGTTTTGTCCCAATGCACATTGTGCTCCATCCAGAAGGGCCACCCATGCAAGAGAAAGGACTTTGAACTGTCATAATCCATGCCCCTACTTCATCTAGTTATATAAGCAGTTCCTTTCCTGGTACCAAATAGGCAGTCCTGAGCACTTTACACTCCCTTCAGTGTGTCACCTGCCTTGTGTACCTGCAGAGCCTGAATCTGCAGTGTGGGGGAGGAAACTTGATTTTAACAATGAAACAGGGGATTTTCTAGGGACAGTTTGGTTGTGTTTGGATGAGCTGGCTGTTAAAATCAAAACTGGGGGCTGATCTAGCTGCTAAACGTCACCTCTAGTGAGTAAATTGCTTTTCTCAGGAGCCTTTTTACTTGTACTGTGTCCTTAGATGATGAATCTTTCCTTGGCAAAAGGGCAATCCAGCGTGGCCCATCCCCAGGCCCTTCCCTATGCTCCTGGCATTGCTAGTGGAACCAGCCAGCATTCACCAGACAGCACACTGACAAATTTTTAAACTGGTACATTTAAGAGAAAATATAGATAACCAGTAAAACAGGTACTGAACACTCCTTGTACAAAGGCTGAAACTGGAACAAGCCAAAGTATTTAGTGGGTAAACAAGAAGGCCTTGTTGCTGAGGACGTAATGTAGGTAGCTTTTCTCATCGTTTAGAAAAGGACATTTTCCAGCTGCAAAAGGTATCTCCCCCATTCACACGAAAAAGCATCTATTAGTTTGATAAATTTTATTCATTAAAAACAAACATTTATCTTATACCTGCCTGACAAGACCAGATCTCTACATTGCTAGAGCTGGGCTAAGGCTTTCCTTTTGTTTGCTTTTTGTGATTCTGCACTGAACCTATCAAGTGACAACTGGCTATGTTCCGTCTTGAGTTGCATATCCAAACAACAGGCTGGGAGGGAAGGAATTATCCCTGTGCATAATCCAGAAATACCAAAACGAGACATTCAGCCTACTCAGACTGTTCCCACTGTCTGCACTCAGCTGGAAGCACAGCTAATCTGGTACAGGGTAGGCAAGGGGAGGTGGTTAATAATTGCTGGCTAGCCTGTGCCTTCAGTAAATTACTGTCAGACAAGAGCAGTGAGGAGGCACAGGGGAATGGTGACTCAGCCACATGTGTCTGAGTCACAGTGCCTCCTGGGTCTGCTCTGCCAATGTCCTTTTAGTGCAGGGTTTTAGGTTTGGTTTTATTACTAGCACTTTTTTTCAGAGCTGTGCCTAGAATCCGACACTGGCTCTGCTTGCCTCCTAACACTTTCTTTGTTTTGCACGAGTGAGCTGTGTGAGGAGAGGTGAAGAGGTTTTTCCTCAGCGTGGCAGAAGTATTACAACTGGTGCAGCTGTGACTGCTTTCTACTGTATACTGAGGTTAAGTGCAGTAGACTGGTTCAAACAGAAATGCAGGAAGTAATATAATTGGGCATTGTAAGTTGGACATATCCTAATCTCTCATCTTTAAGGAGACAATACATATGAGACTTGTTTTCTGCTACAGTGGCCTCTAAACTGTGGTGCTTAGAGAGCTGGGAAATGGACTCAGTCAGATTCACCAGACCAAATTTCCAGGTGTGCGCCTATGCCAAGGGTTTATTATTTCCTGCTGCTTGAATAGCTTGAATGAGACATTGGGAAATACTGTGCATGGGGTATATGTAGGATGTAGGCATGTCAGAGTTTGACCGTAGTTCTGGCTTTTTTTCTGGTTGTATCTCTAGTCCAACCCCTTCTATTCAAGAAAGTACCTAGTTGGTTATTAAAAGCATCTGGAAACAAGAAGGATCCTTTACTCAGCTACAGCTATTGCAGAAAGTGGGAAAAATATAGATGCTGCTAAGTGACACACTTAAAATAGCTGCTGAAGTCTTACGGTTTCTGTCTACACTGGTAACAGAATCATGCGCAATCATGCATGGGTGGATAGGCTGTCTTTTGTCAAGTAAGGAGGAAAGGTGTTAAGGCCCATTTGTCTTTATGGTTGCAAGTCCTTCAACCTTTTGCATGTACAGTCCCTTCCAGCCTCATTAGCACTGTACTGGGACAATGCAGCCTGTGCACTTTTCCATTACTGGAAGATAACCATGTGGCATATCAAATATGGATTTGAGGATACCAGGAGTGACTGTGTCATAACCCCTGTTCCCTCAACTTCCATCACAATACATAGGTATTGAACTCTATAACATATCTTGAAGGCTTGGGCAGAGATAGGGTGAAGAGGAATGGGATCATTCTTGTCCGTGGCCTCAGTTCCCATAAAGAGCAGTTTTGCAATAATAATAATGCTATGATGCTGACAAGGCAGGAATCTAGAACAAGCTCCTGATCTCCTGGTTTCATTTGATGATTTCATTATAAATTTCTTATGTTTCTCTTGTCTGGGCTAAGGCAACAGTGTCTGCTGTTGCTTCTTCTGTGGGCTTGACTTATGTGACTAAACAGGCTGTAAAGCTGGCAACTGTCAGAATAATCTTTCCATTAAACTGGTGGTCCTTTTTAATGTGGCCTGTTTTCTTTTAATGGTAGATGGTATAGCAGTGTGATGGAAAGCAAATTATTTTTTTCTTTTTAGTTTAATCTTCTTAGGGAAAGAGGTAATCCTCTGCTAATTTCCTCCATCAGAGCAAACATATGTCTCAATCACATTTGTAGCTGGAGCAGAACAGCACTCAGCACTCAAATTATGCTAATAACCATTTAGATTGCTTCTTTTCTGGCATTTATTCATATTGGGGATCCAGCAAGAAAGTCTTTCCACTATGCCAATTTATGTGTTAAATCCACATTATTTTCATTAATCGCAGAATCGTCATGGTTGGAAAAGACCTCTAAGATAACCTAGTCCAACTGTCCACCCAGAGTGGGGGGAAGAAAACAACACAACCCACCCAAACAAACAACAGCAAAACAAAACAAAAAAATCCCAAACAAACAAACACCACACACCCCACAAAACCAACAACCCACAAAAAACCCCACCGTGCCCACTTTAGAACATGCCCTGTAGTGCCACATCTACATGTTTCTTGAATGTCTCCAGGGATGGTGACTCCACCACCTCCCTGGGCAGCCTGTTCCAGTGTCTAATTACTCCTTCAGTAAAGAAATCCTTCCTAATATCTAGTCTAAACTGAGCCTCCCCTGGTGCAACCTCTTAACTAGTACCTGTTCGAGCTTTAGCATGCAAATGTCCTGTCTTGTCAAGTAAGCAGTGCTGCAGTCCTTCTCCAATGCATCTGAACCCTGAACCATGACATTTTTGTCTTTCCTACTTTGACCTGGAAGAGACAGGTGTGAGAAGGACTGCCAGGTGTTGCCTGGTACAGGCAGCACATTTTATTAAAAAAGTTATGCAGGTACATGAGGTTCAAGTCATGTGGTTATGGCATTCATATGAGACAGTATAGTTATGTCATCCAAACTCTTGAAATCATACTGATGATGGACTACACTATGTATAGAGGTGCATATAGAAAGCCAGAAGAAGCCTTGTAAATCATGAGTTATAATCTGGGATCTATACTATTGATTTCTAGATGTGCTGAATACTGGTTTTGGAGTGCTATGCAATGCAAACTTTTACAATTTCATTTGCTCTGTGTCTAAACTGAAAATATATCTGTTCTGCCTGGTTTTCTTATCATATCGAAGTATGAACACTATTGCATGCATGTATATATAATACAGCATGCTAAGACTGATTGAAGCTAAGTCAATAGGATTGTCACTCATGTTTTGATGTACCTTTCCCTTTCCAGTCAGCCTTCCCCTCTGAGCAATTCTTGATGGATTTGTTCTGCTGCAGATAAGCACAGCTGAGTGGTAGCTGTGAGAGTGACACTAAATACCAATTCCTCTGCAGCATCTCCTTAACAATGCAGAACAACAAATATCAGTCATTTGTAATTATGTTCTTTGGATGAAAGATCCCCATTTGCATCAAGGTGCACATGAGTTTCTGAACTCAGATACAATGGTTGTAAGGATCAGTTGTTTTTTAGAAGCTGATGGATATTGAAAAACCTGACCTGAGTGTTTCATGCCACTGTGCACACCTCAGAAAGGGATAACTGGAATTTAGGGAAGATTTTCCTTTACTTTCTTTACTCAGACTAGGCTTCCAAAAAGTATACTGCAGCCTGTTACAAGCTCTCTGTGGAGTGCAAGGTTCTTCAATGTAGATCTGTGTCTACAGCTAAATTTAGGTCTTTATTTGTGCACTTTAGGCCCGTGGCATTTATGCTTACAGCAGAAAAGGAGTATCTGCTGTGGTTAGAAGCTGCAAACTAGCTCTGACCATAAAAAAGCATGCAAGAATGATACATCACCACCAAAGCTAACAGGAGGGTTGCTGGTGAAAGTAAGACAAGAATAAGAATAGTTGGGTTGCTATTCTGGAAATAATGGCTGGTTAGCCTTCTGTTTCCCACATAATATCCAAAGTCAAATCTTCAGCAACATTAGGAAGTATTTTCTTAACTATGCTATGAAAAAAAGCATTCGATATACTTTGTTGTTAGTGTGACTAAGCTGTGAAACCATTATGTATTTACTACCATTGGAGAAAAACTTCCTCTAAGACCCAAGATTAACAAAACACTTAAGCAGCTGCTTATGAGATGAAATCCCATCCCAAGGCAATTTTTTAAATACCAATTTTAATAATCTTCTCCAGATTCTCTGTTTCTGTTTTATTGGGTTTTGTGGGAATGAAGGAAAACAGAGAAAACTGTGTGACAATATTATTCACAGAAAAAATCCTTAAGGAGAAGAATACCAGTAGTTTTCAGTTTCATTCTAGTTCTGCAAGGTTTAGATGCATGGATGTTGAAATACAGAGATAATTTACTATACCCATTACTCTGTTAATTTTAATATTTTTCCAAATGTGTCATTGAGCCAGTCCACTAATAATTTCATCAATGGTGTTCTCTGTCTCTCAGTCACTAACCTAATCCTTAAAAAATTTGTTTTTACAATAGAGGAATTTGGATAAGGGATGCATTGTCAAAGCTGATTTATGTTGTTTCGGTATTGATTCAAAGTGCTCATATCTTCAGAAGAAATTCTCTTTCCCTTTCCCTTGCACAGTGCACAAGGAATCACCTTCTCACATTTTTGTGTGTTAACAAATTGTGTCCATTATTTTTATCGATGTCTTTACCAAGGTAGCTGAAGGCTCTCGCTAATAAGAGGTGTAGTGAGAGATAGCCCTGGTTCTGAAGAATTTGTAAGATAAACTGGCAAGGAGTGGGTGGGGAACCAAATTAGGGAAGTGTCTTGTCTAAAATCACAGGTACCTGGCAGAATTCAGGTTCCTGATTTGTAGTGTCTTTTCAGGGCACCATTTATTTCAGACAGGCATGTATTTGCATCTGCATGCACACTCAATCTGTGATTATGTGCAATCCTTTTCTTACAAATTGTTCTCTTTCTGAATATTATAAGGATTTTCTACATCCTTAAGAGGATGACTGAAATACCCAATGATCTGTTAGGGGGTGCCAATTAAAGTTTTAATGCTGTAACAGCTGTTGTCTGTTTGTAAATGATTTCTCCTAATTTTGGGATTTTCTGTTAGCACATAAAATGCTTTGTTAATAAACGTGAAAGTCCCCAAGGAATTCTGTGCATTAAACTTTAATAATTGAAGAGTGCAGAGGAATAGCTGAGATATAAATGACTGCATTATGGAGCAACATTTAAAATGTGCCACGTCTACTAAAGATATTATAAACTCCCATGATACGGAATCCGTTTTGCTTGGTTGGGGTTGGTTTTTGTTTTGTGGGTTTTGTTTGCTTGTTTTGGTTTTTTTGGTGGAGTTTTTTGTTGTTTTGTGTTTGTTTCTTTTTTCTTCTGGAGCGACCAGCTCTGAAATCCCTGAAACAAATTAGCCAGGTTAGGTTATTTGGAAGATTAAAGTTCCCCTTAAAATCTCTTTGTGTCTAATAACATATTCTGTAAGCTTCCAGTACAGGTCTACTAGCTTCAGCAAAACTACATAATCTGAAAGTTTTGCCCACTGTATGCATAAGGCTATCTATCATACACTATTCAACTGCTGTCTTGAGCAGTTTCCTTTCAAGTCTTTTTTTTCCCAATTCCTTGAACTCCCTACATCAAGTCACATTTGACACAGTGCTGGAAAATGCAGCCTAAGTGAGTGAGTAGCCTGTATATGATACGAAATATCAAACGAAGAGGATTGCTGGGGTAAAAAATTCTATATTGTAAGCTACATATAAAGAATACCAAAAAGCCAATATTTACCAATGATTCAGTGACCAGCTTTTCCTAGAAGTGTTTCTTGGAGTAGACATTTTACCAACTTCAATGGGGCTATAGAGGTATGTAATTATGATAATACAGCAGCAGTAATAATAACAACAATAATAATAAACAATATATACTGCCATAAATAACATAACCAGCACAACAATGACACTAAGAAGATATTAAAAGAAGTGACATAACTGGATGTAATAAACAAAATGCTGGGTATTCCAGGCTAGTATTATCTGCAGCTGACATAGGACTTTAGTGAGGCTGATCACTGTCTTAGCAGACACCAGCCTTATCCTGCAATATTGCTGTCCTTTTTGTGTCTTGCTAGCAGGGCTGACCATGATATTTTTTTTCCTAATGAGTTTGTTCACCTTGTATTTCAGAGAAATTAGGAGCACTAGCTGTTGATCATGAACCCTAGATCATGAACCTCAGAGCTGTTGCTGAGAGAGCTCAGTTACTGTGTGGTCAGTAGCGGCTTCAGTGTGATTTCAATTTAGACAAGTCAGATCGGTGCATATCTTTTCCACTACAGCACTTGTTTGTTTACCACATCATCTCTGTGCTAGTCACATACATTATGCATATAGTACATGCTATCAAATCATTGCAAGGCCCAGAGGTAACCTCCCTCAGATTCACCAGCAGATTTAAAACTGCCTGTGCTTGCACATGAGCTGTTTCTCTGTCAGGATCAGTACCGGAGTGGATCTCCATCTCTAGTTCCCAACAGCTTTGCCCCCAGCAGAGCACTGAGGAGGAGAAGCAGCCTGGGCTTCCCCAGCCAGGAGGGGCAGTGTCAGAGCACCCTTGTTTTCCTCTTGTTCTCCCTCACCACAAAGGCGCTCAACAGATTGGCTGCTGCACTGCCCAAAGGTGTGGTGAGTGATTGAGCTGAGGTGGGCTGGAGCCACAGACTTCTCTCTTGTTAGCAAAAACAGGCTCTTGAGGAGCTGCACTGGCAGAGGTCACCCAGCGCAGTGGCTCTCCATGGAAACACCTGGGGAGTTTCACCTCTTCAGAAGCAGCATTTCAGGCTTTGTGAAATTCAGTTGCATGCCAGGTTTCCAATTTTGCATTAGAAGCACATGTTTAGGAGTGTGCTTTCTTGTAGGGGCTATGCAGAGGATAGAGGGGTGTCTCTTAGAGTGCAGTGCCTTGTAAAGACAGATCAATCCAAAATAAGTGGACATTCCTTATTTCTTATTGTGATATAGGAGGTATTTGTTTGGGCTGATCTTTTTGGTTTGAGCATTAAGCTTCCTTCCTTTTTATCAAAAGGCATTTAATTGCACACTTCAAAAGCTTTTACTTTGAAAAAAATCATATTGTTAAAGAAATAACTTGATGAAGTAGGATTTATTGGACTTTTTTGTAGTTAGAACAAAAACAAATCATCACAACAGTGTAATTAAGCGTTAATTATTCCAATTACTTTTGCTTTCATTTTTATTTTTAATCTTGATTTCTTTTTCTGTGCTGAAGAATAGGAGACAATCTAAACAAAGAATTAATTAATTATTCTAAGCTCCTTGATCTCTTCCTTTTTCTTTCCACCCCCTCTGAGATAATGAAAGCAAGATTTAATTTGCTTGCTCCTTCCTTTCTCCTGGCTCTTCCAATTTTTTTTTCCTCCTCTAAATCCCATTTTGTCTCCTTCTTTTACAAACACTTTCTTATCTATATCTAAGTTGCTTCAAGAGTAGGTAGAAAAGAAAGGGGAGTAAGAAAGACCCCTATCCATTAGTAGTTTCTCAGCAGGTAAATTCCTGCAGTTCTTGCTGTAGCATGTTGAAGTCAATGGAGCTCAGCCAAAATGTTCTTGGAGATCTGCTGTCTCCATTAGAGTCATCAAGAGACATCACTGTACTATGCCATTTGCATATGCTGCATAGGCAATAGGGCGTTTTGTGTTACTGAGTGCAAGAAAATCCATGCCCCCCACGTGGTTCATAATTAGCAGCACTTCTCCTTCCTACCTGCAGCAGCTTTCACCCTCAACTTCCATTCCCTGGAAACTGGGAATTAAATGTGGTAATGAAAGGGAGAATTATCTGCTGCTTGCAGCTTTGCAGTGCAGGCTTTTTCTGACACTTTGGATTAAAAATTCCCATTCCTGTGAGAGAGTAGTTAGAAATAGTTGCTGGTGCTGTGCAGGACCAAGGAGTCTAAACAGGACCTGGAATGAGAGTGTAAATAAACCAGGCCAATGATGAATAGCAGAAGTAAAAGACAGAGGGCTATATTTGCATTGCCTTTTGCAGGTAGAGTAAGCATGCTCTGCCTGTGAACCAAGTGGACTAGAAGCTAGTATCTTTTATTTGTTGCTGGACCTTTGGTGCTTGCAGGGCTGAGTGTAGGTGCATGCTTCTTTTTCATGAATAACTCACAGTCAGGTGCTTGGACATCTTTGGACAGAACAAGCTCAACCTGTCCCCACGGTGGGAACCTAAACACCACGGGGGCTTGAAGACACCTATTCCTCAGCACAGAAGCAACATCAAGGCTTGTGTCTGAGCTCTTCTGATGCACAATTCTGTTCTCTTGTTTCTGCCGTGCGCATTGTAAATAGGTACTGACTATTCTCATCCACTGCTTTGATATGCTATGGTCTATGGGCATTTGTACCTGGAGACCACTTGAAAAAAACATAGGTCCCTGATCCCTCTGCCATTACAATTTCACAAACACTTTAAGCTGGAACAAACCATCATTTCCACTAAAGGAAGACATACTTTCCTTTCACAGGCAGACATTCATTCCTGACTCCCATGTTTCTCCCTCCCTTCAGGAGCAAGTTTATGCAGCAAGTTGAATTTCAGAACCAAATCACATTAGTGGTTGGGTTGACTTCTTTTGGCAGCAGTGCTCACAACATCTCAAAGTGTGCATGAAAATATAGTTGTAGTTTTGCTAAATAGGACAGTGATTAAAGATAC
Organism: Apus apus; assembly: GCF_020740795.1. Lineage (NCBI taxonomy): Eukaryota > Metazoa > Chordata > Aves > Apodiformes > Apodidae > Apus > Apus apus. The sequence goes on from NC_067283.1 coordinate 48,166,217, forward strand.
AAAAAGTATTGTGTTTCCTTTTAGCCTGTGCTCTTTTACCCAGTTGCATTGGAATATATGTCTTTAATGTAATGTTATACTTCTGTTAGCTACTTAATATATGTAGTAGTACCTAATGATACATAAATTCTCAGCCCATTATAGTCAAAGAGAGATTTGGTATTGACTTCAATTAATCTAGGATTTCACATGGAATTTCAATGTTAATGAAAAAACGATGAGAATAATAACTAGAAATTCTGCTAGTAAATTGTGAAATCTCCAAATCCTACTCCGCATTTACTATAATGTATTTTTTGCCTGAGTAAGATTCAAAAGATTTGACTCAGAAGACATATATATTAGTTTAGGGTGCAGAGAAGGACAACTAGGCTGGTTAGGGGTTTGGAGAACAGGTTTTATAAAAAGAGGCTCAGGGAGCTGGGGCTTCTCAGCCTGGAGAGGAGGCTGAGGGGAGACCTCATTACTCTCTACAACTACCTGAGAGGAGGCTGGTTTTGGCCTCTTCTCCCTAGTGACTAGCAATAGGACAAGAGAAAATGGAGTCAAGTTGCATCAGGGGAGGTTCAGATTGGATATTAGGAAAAATTTATTCACAGGAAGAATGGTGAGGCATTGAAACAGGCTGCGCAGGGAGGTGGTGGAAGCACTGTCCCTGGAGGTGTTAAAAAAACCGGCAGATGTGGTGCTTCAGGAAATGGTTTAATGGTGACGGGGGTGTAGGGCTGATGGTTGGACTTGATGATCTTGAAGATCTTTTCCAGCCTTAATGATTCTATGATTCTGTTATTAGCTTTGGGTGTAGTTTTTTATGTATTTTCATGGTCTTACAAAGCTGTCATTATACAGCTATGGTTTTTAGCTCTTAACTTGTTCTTAGCATCTTTCTTATCTTTCCTTTTGGAGGCTATGGGAATATTCTTTCTCTCTTTTCTTTCTGTGCTCTCCTCTCCTTTTTTCTGTCTGCCTTATCCTCACCCTTTCCTTATTCTTCTTCCCTCTACTCTTGTCCCAATACTCAGAGAACCTGTGTGCCTGTGTTCTAAACCCATTGCCATTTCCAGTATCTGAATAACTGAGTTAACTTTGAGGTGTGTTTTAAAGATACAGTTCTGTTGTGTTCTGTGAACAGCCACACCTATACAAATCACATTGAAATACATCTTTTGTAAACACTGGCTTATCGATATTTCTGTCCACTGATAACTAAAGGTTCAGTCCTGCAAAGACAGAGCATCTTCTTCAGGTTGCTGAGTTCTACCAAATCCCATTGGTGTTAAAGAAAAAACACAGAATACCTGAAAGTCACCCAAAACTCCCTTCTGCTCCTAGTTAGGATGGAGTATGAAATGGCATGTTTATCAACTCTAGTAGAATCTGTCACATTTAAATTCTAATGTATCTATAGGTGGGTTTGTATTTGTTTGTTTTAAAAATCAGTCATGAACTTTGGGATACTCTTTGTAGGAAATGAAAATGGCAGGTGGTTTTTGGACATGTTTGACTTCAGTCTAAAAGTATGTATTGAATAACGAGGTGAATGTTTTCTTCTCCACTTCTGCTTTACATTCTTCCTACATACTTCACTGACATAACTTCTTTATTTTCCAATTCAGGCTCTATAGTGAGTAGACAGCAAGCAATACACATTGAAAGAAGGCTGTGATTGCTGCTTATACAAGTTACGTCCAATCAAAGATTGATTTTAAAGTGAGAAAGAGTCTGCTAAGATGACAGCTAACTACAGCTTGGCTTCTGAGCCCTGGAGTGTTTATCAGTCCTTTGTGACAGATTTGGAAGTGAAACAAGGCTGTGAAACAGTGTCGATAGCATCATGGGGAAGAGGGGGTCAAAGGGATTAAAGGTCATTGGAATGTCATCACCAGACTAAAATCATGGAAGGCAAGTTGTAGGGTCAGAAACATTTGTCCACTCGTTGGGTAAAGTAACAAATTGGTTTTTCAGTCTTTCAAGAAACGCTGCTTTTTAGAAGGTTGCAGACCATGACTGAGGAGTATTTGGATCCTGAAAATCTGAAAATTATGCACATTAATGCTGAAATTAAGCTATTTCATCTGTGTCCTGTCAAATTAAACAGAAGGTGGTATTTTTCATCCTTGAACCTTGACAAATTGGTATTTTTGCGGAACAAAAAAATATGTAGGATAATAAATCTGTTTCTAGAGTCTTTGAGCTTATTAAAATAAATGGATATAATAATTTTGGATGGTTTCAGGCAAATGAAATCAATATTTGTTTCTGAAGTGGCATTTATATCTGAGTTTAGACTTTCTACTCTTATCCTGAAATACTAACTTTTTTTCTATAGAGAAGTAATTAGAGTTTGCCTTCACAAGCAGCATTTTGGTGGGCTTACACAAAATTGAGTAAGTATGGATTCCAATCACTTCAAGAATTCCTTTATCATTTTTAGTTTAACAGTAGATCAACAAAGGGAAGTGCAAAATCCTGCAGCTGGGGAAAAACAACCCCAGGTGCTGGTATATCAGGGCTGACCAGCTGGAAAGCAGCTCTGCAGAAAATGACCTGGGGGTCCTGACAGACACCAAGTTGATCATGAACCAGTAATGTTGCATTGCAGAAAAGAAGGCAAATAGTGTCCTGAACTGCACAAGGAGGAGTGTTGCCAGCAGGTTGAGAGAGCTGCTCCTCTGCTTTGTTCAGCACTGGTGAGGCCACATCCAGAGCAGTGTCCAGTTTTGGCCTCCCCAGTACAAGAGAGAGATGAACATACTGGAGAGAGTCCAGCAAAGGGCCACAAAGGTAATTCAGAATCTGGAGCATCTCACATGTGAGGAAAAGCTGAGAGAGCTGGGATTGTTTAGCCTGAAGAAGAGAAGGGGGATCTCATCAATGTGTAGAAATACCTGAAGGAAGGGTACAAAGAGGACAGAGCCAGGCTCTTTTCAGTGGTATCCAATGACAGGACCAGAGGCAATGAGCACAAACTGAAAGACAGGAGGTTCCCTCTGATCATCAGGAAACAAATTTTTACTGTGGGTAAAGATGACCTTGAGAGCTCCCTTCCAACCTCAACCATTTTGTGATTCTGTAAATGTGGAGTTCCTGTAGGAACAATACATTGTTTTGGACGTTTGCAAGTGAGAGAAGAGCGTGTTGTAATTAAGATATCCATATTCATTTACTTGTATCTGATATCATGTTTGTATATGCACATTTTTTGAGAGAAATATCTAAAATTTGGGACTATCAGATGCCAAAATAAATCACATAATGTTAGAAACTTTAGATTGTTATTGTTCTGAATTCTCTTGTGATATCCTATTTACAGTGAAACCTTGAAGGCCTCAGATGTATCTTCTCTTCTTGCTGCAGCTACTAGGAACTTTTCAAAGTGGTCCAACACATCACACTGCTCTTAGAGAAAACTGCTGGCAATGGAGAAGCAGCAGTGATGTTTACTGTGCTTGCCACCAGTTTTGGTGGAATCTTCTACCTGAATATGAACGATGCTCTTCTCAAGGGCAAGGGCTCACTGCAATATCTTCAGCAGGGGAAGACCTGTCCTGTCCTTTACTTCTTAATTTCTGTGTGACTACGGAAAAGCCACATGGTTTCTGTTCCCCAGGTGACAAATGAGGAGCATAAGCTTCTCTACCCTACAGGTGGGTCATGAAGTTCATAATATGAGACACTTAATGATATACAGTGCATAAATACATTCAATTTAATATTCTGTTTATCTGTATAATGGAAACATCTGCGAACTGCAACTGAGATTTGAATACATTGATCAAGGGAGTAAGTCCCTAGGAACTGAAGCCACAGAGCCTGACTCTTGATCTTGCCCCCTGGCAATACTGTATTCTACCTTGGAAAAATGAAAAAAAATTGCAAGTGTTTGGACATAGAGCAATTCCTTCTGGGATGCTTCTTAATGGAAATGCCTTCATATATATAATTGAAAAGGTAAAACGAATCAACCAGCCAACCAGATATTCAGAGAAAGGATAGAAAATTCATCTTTATCTTCTCTTTTGTGTGTTTACATTGCTTTGCTATAATATGCCACCTGCTTCTTTTTAGGTGAATTAAGTGTTTTATTTGCAAAGGTTCTTCTTGAACATGTTCCATTTCAGGAAGACCATGTTCTTACACTTCTTGTTAAAAAAATCCTCAAATCCAAGACTTACGTATGAGGACAATCTGTCTGTCAATATGCACCAGATGTGTTGACCATAAAGTTGATTTAGTATTCTGCACCCATATTTTCTCATGAGGCAGGCTAATGAGAAAGGAAAATAGATAAGGAAAATGTCAAGGAGAATTACAGTGAAAATTTAGATTGTTTTGCAGACAGGTAAATAGAAATGGGGATAAAAAGCAGGAACTTTCATTCTGCCACAATTGCTTGTGCTATACAATGCCAGACACTTTTAAAAACAGAATTTTTGAAGGAATAAAACCCTTTGTTATAGAAACCTGGCTGCCTCCACCAAGTCTGTAGCTAAACATATTCTTACACTGTGCCTGGCAGGAGAGGTAATCAGAAACATGACTTGCAGCAAATAAACATTATTATCAAGTATATTCTGGTTCATTTGTGGTGGCCATCTGTGAGAACTTGTACAGTTTTAAAGAATCTATTGTTGGAGCAAAATTCTATCTAGCTGAAACACAAACACTGTAAAAAGTACTGCTATCTTCAATGATGAAAAAAAATATTACTGTTTCATGGTCCTGTATGCTGACTGAGGTCCAAGTTCCTGTAGCAGTCATTATTCAAATGAAATTTTATACTCAGACAGGATGTGCTGACAAAATTATGTGTTGCCCCAAATTTATCCAATATAATTGATCACTTTATTATTTCTCAGTAACTCCCTTCTTCTTTTCTTACTGTTTTCAAACTACTTACTTGAAGAAAACCCATGTGTTTTGACCTTATATTGTAGGAAAGTAAGACAGAGAAAAACAGAGAGGCGTGAACTAGGATGCAGGAGAACTGGCACTTTATGTTAAGCTCTCCCACTCATCTGGTGCCTGATCTTGACCAAGTCAGGTTACCTTTCTCTCTCTCTCTCTCTCTCTCTCTTTTTTTTTTGTAATAATGATATTGGCCTTCTTAAATAAAGTACCTTGATATATACTTCCTGAAAATCAGGCACTTCACCAGCTATGGAAGGCAAAGGTCAGGTCCTGCTGGAATCAATCCTTGCTCCCTCTGACTGGAGCTTATTAAGTTAGGTAACGCATACGTGACAGTAGCAGATAACCGGTTGCCTTCTTCGTGCATAGATATATAGATAATCTCAATCAGATGGGAACAAAGAACAGATGTTCCCTAAACATATGTGCAAACAAAAAATTGCAAGTTTGAATGTTTATGAGCAGTGAATAAAACAGGAGAAGGGAATGAAGTATAATTTCAGGATGTAAAATTTTTGTGAGGCCTGATACGGAAATTTTCAGCTAGCTCTAAAAATAGCGTATTTAAGAAAGTGAAAGGATCTAGGGATGTATTTTTATTATTTATTTTTTTTTAACTCTGAGCCATGAGGTCATGCATCTAAGTGTCTTCAGTCTTTTTTGAACAAGAAGAAGATAGTAGAATCGACATGCATCTGTTTGCAACCAGGACTCTCTGCACTTGGTTGAATTTCTAATGTAGACAAAGAATCAACTCTCCTTTCTAGATTCTTTCAGTGCTAAAGTAATTTTCTCATGATTCACTTTCAGTCACCTTATGGCCTTTGAGGACTTTTATTTTTCTCAAAGTTAACAATAAAATGATTTATTAAAATCTCAACTGTTCCACTACTGTTACATTTTCCTCCCTTCAAAAGCTACATTTGACTCAACTTTATCTTACCTCACTTTTAGATTACTACATTGTAATGCCATTTATTTCAGGGCAGATCTACAACATCCTGCAGAAGAAAATTAGGTTGAATTTAAGTCTCTAATTGTAAAGATATTTTTCCACTACCTGACAGGCTACTCTTTAGCAGTATTAAAACTAGGAGATAAATTGTTAAGCTTGGATTAAGTTACTTAAATCACTACATGCTGCCTTATTTCCTCATGGAATGGGATGAAAAAGCAACTGTGAGCTTTCCTAAGATAGGAAGATATGAAGGCTGTTTCATAAGGTCAAAGATGAGTTATCTTTTTCACACTAACATGAGCAAAGCAAAGGTGAAAGCTATAAAATATCTGCAAGTTTGCTTGGCACTTGATCAGCTCTGATTTACAAGGATGTTCACATTACTGTAATTGAATCAATGTATTTGCACTAGGCTGCTTTAATTTAGATGTGTTCCAGACCAGTTAACTGGAAGAGCTAAATAGGTGTTTAGTGTTTAATAGATATTATTTTTAGTTTTATTTAACTTATTAGTAGAGCTGGGTAGCAACTTGTTTTCCTCAGCCTCTGGAGTTTTTGGGATTTAAGAAGAACAGTCCTATGCCACATGAGGAAAATATTATATGTTCTGTTGGGGTTTTCATGTGTCCATGTGTGTCCCCACACAGACACAGTCCTTGTAAGACAAGAAGAACATAGTGTTTGCTGAATTGCCTGCTTGTGAAGGTGCTTAATGAGAAATATAAACCTAGAGCAAATAGAATGAATTTAGGTAATTTTTTTGGTCTGCAAAACTAAATACTGTGGGATGGGTTTCTTTCTTGTCTGCTCAGGTCTGCACTGTACCTGAGGACCTCTACCTGAGAAATGCATAGTCATAGTCATGTTGTGAAAGGTTTCATTTCTGTAAATCAGTGACTCACAGAAAAATCATTTACTTGAAAAATTCCTGATAATTTCTAGTCAGTCATTCATTTTGGGGATAGTTTTCTTCTTGTCTCTTCCCTTCTTTATCCCCTTTCTTCTTGGCACGTATTTTGCAAAGATGGTCACTTTCAAATAAATTTGTTGAAATTGTAAGAAGGGTGGTTCTTCAGTCATGTGGCACAACATCTGGGCTTCAAGTCTTGAGAATAACTAGCACCCTCTCTCACCTGGACTTAAAAATCAACAGGAGTATCTAGTAGCTTTTCTGCTACCTCTGTTAGTATATAACATGAGTGACTCTACAGGAAAGAAGCCCTCTTAGGGAAGTTGAGCACACAGCTCTCAAAAGCAGGCAGTGCAGACAGCAAGCAGGTCCTGGTATATTGTTTACTCCCTCTGCAGCAGCTCAGGTTTCTGCACTCACTTGGCATCCCTCTTGCTTGGTCTTGTTTCAGTGGCTTTTTCCTGACCTCACAGTTGTGGTTGGTTCTTGTGTTCAGATCCAGCTGCTTTTTCAACACCAAGATATCTCTGATTCTTACAAGTGGCTTCAAGTTCCTGTTTCTCTGTTTTCTTCCAGCAGCTTATGTTGTGCAGCTACAAGATGTGGACAGAAAGGTCCAGGTTGCCAGATGCATCCAAAGCAGAGTTTATCCTGACAGACTTCTTTCTGGTTGAGCTGAACTAGCTGTGCTTTTTGTTTCCAGCCACATCAGCTCTTCTGACTAGGCAGGATTTTGCACAGTGTGCTTTAACAAAGTCACTGAAAGCTTCAGGCTGGTTCATCATATCTAATTATGGTAACTTTGCAGTCATTACTCCTCAGTAGGCAGTACCATGCTGTCCTAAATTGATGATGGCTGCTTTTCCAGGCCAAGCATTCAAATCTACTTGGATGAACCAAGTAAAATCAATTTCTAAGCAGCTTTATTGTTCAGATTATGTCTTCTGAATAGGACACATTTTTAAGTGAAAGAATGCTGTTTGTATTTTCTTCAACTCCATTTCTTCATCTGAAATAAACAATCACAAGAAATTCCAATATGTTTCTAAAGCTTTTGTGGGTAAAATCAGAAATGGAATATGAGTCTGGTAGGGAGGCGAAGAACAGCACAAATTGAGCAGACTGCATTAGTCTCAGAAACTTGAGTGTTGACCCTTCAGGTTCAGTCCACACTTTTTTCTTCCTGACCTCACCAGGTCATGAATCTTACCTTGCCAACAAACATTACCAGAAGATACTTGCATACAGGTTGTGCATTACCAGCTCATGCAGCTTAATGAAGGGGCACCCTTTTTTTTGGTGCATTTTTTGTGTGTTAATGTACACTGGTTAAATCTGAGAAGGGTATTTTAATGCTGAGCATTAGGAAGAAGCTTGACCATCTTAGTTTTATGAACCACCCTACTTTAGAAGCTGAAGTCTATGCTGTTAGCTAGCTACCTTGAAACCATCCTTAAATCACATTAAGGCAAAGCTGGTAGAAGTATGTATTTATTTAGTGGGTAAAAGCATCTCTAAAGGCACTGAGGATTACAAAGGCATGAAAGATTCAAACTGGTGTTTTTTGTTGGTTTTGTTTTCTTGGGGTTTTTTTTGTTGGTTTGTTTGGTTTTGGGGTTTTTTTGTGTGTTTTTTTCTTAGAAGAGCTCTAACATTGCATGCCATGCTCAACTGACAAAACATGAGATGTTTACAAGCTCCTGGTGAAGGATCTTGTTCTTAAGAACCTTTCCTGTGTTCATGGGAGAGATGTTTGAGCTGACGACACATGCTTGTTTCTGACCTTCTCATTCTTTATTGTTAATCCCCCTCTGATGTTAGGAAATGCTAATGGCAAAGCAAGGGCAGTTATGATACGCACTTAGCTAAAGCGTTAGCAAGCAGTACCTTACTGAGGGGTAAAGCAGCCTTGTCTGCCTGGTGAAACAAGGAACAAGTCCCATGAAGAGCCTTTCCCCACCTTGGAGACTACATTTCACTTCAACCTGGGAACTGACAGCCAGCTTCTGTACTTATGTAGAAGGCTAACTTATGCTCATGATGCCATGACACTGTCTGTTTGGCAAATTTGTGGATAAAGTGTCACACATTCTTCATTGAACATGGGAAGGGAAAAATTCATATGGTTTCCATGCAGATCTTTAAAAAAATAAGTGTTTCAAAAACAGCTGTTGTGCTAACCAAAAACTTTGATAGTAGTTAGGCACTGGTGTCTTCTGGCCACTGCTGATTCTGGTGTTCGTTGCTCCTTTGTGCTTTTACTGCCTGTTTGACATTTGTTTGTAGAATTTTAGATTTAATGGTAGGCTCTTTTGGGGGATGGCAACATTTCCACTGCCATTTTTGCATGGTTTATGGCTACAGCAGGGTCTAGGTGCTAACACAGGATATGTAGGGAAATATTTTTTCCTGACACTGCAAATCTAGACAGAGACCCCCACCTGTTTTATGATGTTCTGGCTCTCTGCTGATTCCATCTACGTTGGAATCAGTGATTTAAAGGTTGAAGATTTCAAGACTTTTCAGACTCCTTGCCCGTTCCCTCCCCCCCAACAGCCCCAAGTCCCGTATTTTTTTGAATCCACTTTATCTCTTCCAACAGCTACGTCATCACTCAGTGGAGATACAGTGTGTAGATTAAACAGTTGACATCTGCCATCAATAGCTGACACATCTTGCTTCCATAGGATGGATTGCAGTGTGTGTGACTGGTTTTCATCCCAGAATATCTAGGGGGAGAGAAGGGGATGAATGGGCAGCAAATTGTGACCTCTCCAACTCTCAAAACCAGAGATATAAAAATCAATAATTATACTGTCTTCCTCTGTCTTCTAAAACACACAGACAACAGCAGTGAAAAGAGTATACAGAGTCTTGTCATGGTTAATAAAGCTGCACTAATGCATTTATTATGAAAAAGAGTAAATGAGTAAGGAAGCTGCCTTAGCTAACCTGGCAGAAGCGTGAATCAAGTGCTGCTCTCTCTCAACCTCCTATAGTTCCCTTGCATCTGTGCTTTAAATATCCAAGGACCTTTCTGTATTGCACATTATACTTGAAGAAGTAGGCTTTGCATTTGGCTTTGTCAAGCAAAAGGCCGCAGCCAGTGCCAAGCCCTCTTTGCCAGCCTGGTCCCCACAAGGCTTGTCTTTCTCCTCCTTGGAAAGTTCAGAGATAGCCTTGGTGTCTCATGTTTCTTAGCTATGCCATGCCCACCCACTCTGCTACCACTAGTTTGGTGTCACCAGCATGCTGCAATGTGATAGCTTTGCCCTGGGTCTTGGCAGCAGGCTGGGAACATCTCCAGTCAAACATTGCCTGGGATCAGGGCCAGTTCCTGCCTCATGGCACACCAGTTTGGTGGCTGTCAGTGGTATTGACACGTGCACCTCACACATGCATCTCTCAGTCGTGGGCACAGCCTTCTTCATGATCTGCCTCACTGATGTGAGCCATCTTGCTTCGTGCCGCAGAGTCTGCAATTCTCATATGGCTCTTCCTTTGTAGATCTGAGTACAAAAACCACAGACTCCACAAATGACCCTTCATACAGTGTTTTAGGGTCTCAGGAAAAAAAACAACAAGCATGTGTTTCCTGTTGCCACTGTTGCTGTTTTAAGCGCTGTGTTCCCTTAATACCTTCTAATAATAATCAATAGGTGGTAGCTATTTCTAAGACAGAAGCAGCCTGAAGAAAGAGTTGAAAATACCATTGTTTACTAGCACAGAATTGCTCGTCAGAGGAACTGTAAACATGGATTGATTATTTCTCTTCCTGTTCAATGTGAGGCTCCTTCAAGTTTTCTAGCAAATAGATTGTATTTCCTTTCCTCTTGGAAAAAGATTAAAAGTGAAAAAGAGGAAAGAGTGAAAGATGGGAGGGAAAGCAAATAAATGGACTGATGGCAAAGGAAAAAGAGGAACACAAGAAATGACTGGATATGTAAATTAATTTGGAGAGAGGTTATGTCCTTAGCATAGTCACAAGGGTGTTACATAGTTTTGCTGGCAACTTCAGAGTGAGCAAGGGAAGGAAAAAAAAAAGGAAGACAAGGTCTACATTTTGGACAGCAAATCAGTTTTAATATTCAGGAGTATAAATCTATAGATAAATCTGGGTGGATCAGAATTGGCAATGTCAGATTCTGGAAACAGGCTTGTGAGATGTTGTTTGCATCTGAGTTAGAAAACAGATACACTGTGACTGTTGCCAGAACCTAGGTATTTGACTTTGGCAGAAAGAGTCAGTATCTCCTGCTGCTCTATTAAAGAGTCAATGTGTAGAATCTTAGTCTGACATTTCCTTAATAAATTCTATAAAGGGAATGGAATTTAAAATCAGTACGGTTTCTGAGTTTGAGAAGTTTTGTATTTCTTCTAAGATGCATCTTATGTAATCCAGACTTTACCTATACTTATTGAACCCTCAAAAATGAGCCAGAAAAAGTCTTGGAGGCTGAGATCAATGTTATTAGCAGAAAGTTTTAAAGGCAATGTAAAGATAGCAACTCTGATACGCAAGCTCACAGTTGGACAATATCTCCAGGCATTTGTATTTTCTGTACCATTCTTCAGCCGCTCTGAATGGCAGTTTGAAACAGCCCAGTGTCTGAACTTCTTTTCAACACAGGAGAGTGATTTTTTTTCTCCAGAAAAAGTGATGGCACAATTCTAACAGTGAGTCCAGCAAAGATATGCAGCTACTTGTAAAAAAACTTCTTTCCTGAGCAAGAAAATGCTGACATTTTAAAAGTCAGAGCTCAGTGTTAAACTTCTAAAAGTATTGTGAAGTCCTGAGTCATCTGATTCTCTTACTGATTTGAAATTGCTTATTCTTAAAGGACTCGTTTTATTTACATGTTTTAATATGCATCTAAGATCTGAAGTTTTTTCTGCTGTTTAAAATTTAGGCTCAAAATTTATTGGTAGGTCTGAAGACTTTACTATTCCTATATAAAATCATATGAAAAACCTTATTTTTAAACAGTTAATTGAGACATAATAATTATGCTTGTCTAGTAAACGCGCATGTTATCCCCTTTTAGAATAATCAGGTGTGGGTTCTGCTAGTTAGTGGTGGACAAAGGATGCAAAATCTTTATTTAAAAAAATGCAGTAAATCTTGTTATCTAAAGATAGAAGGAATAGAATAGGGTATTTTTTTTTGCCAACATCTTTTAGACATAATTCTGTCCAGATGGTATTCTTTCTAGACTGTTCTTCAGAGCTATACTCCTTTTTCAGTCCATTACCTTTCCTTTATCTCAAGTTTGTGCTTTCTTGTGGCTTCTGCTGCTCACATAAGCACCTCTGCTAAAAATAATTGTCCTATAACCCTATTGTATGTGTGCCTGGTATGTACTTCTCTGTTGGCCAGAATCTTGTGTTTTGTAAGCTGCAAATTGCTCCCATCTTTTTGTTCCATGAAATAATTTATTATGTTTGTTCCTTTCCAAATGAAGAGCACTTGTTAAATCATTGACTTTAAATAGAATTTTACGAAATCGTGGCAGTATGATGAAAATCACTGTTATGCATTACTTGGTCATTTTGAAGAGGATTCTCCATGAATGTTTGTTACCAGTTTTCCAATAGCTTCTCTCAACTCTTTCTAGTAAAAGAATGAGAAAGGAAGGGCTGAGCTTTATGCTAAAGTCATGTCTGAACTCTGGATAAAGTACTGGTCTGATTGCAAGAAGCATCAGATCAAGAATCAACATTATATGTCTCTCTAAGCAAGCTGCTGAATTTCACAAGATGCTGTATTTCAGAAGATAAAAATGCGATCAATAATTTTCTCCTGTTCTTTACATTGACCTTTTAAACAGTTTGCTCTTTCCCATAAATATTTTGGAAGGCTAAGTCCTGGTTTGTCTTTGGTTATCTTTTATCCTTACCTAAAAGCATACTTATCACACACATTTCAAGACCATTTTCTTTATGCTTCTGTAGTATAAGGATGCAGTAGTTTTCATCTTCTTAAGAAAATGTTAGGCCAGTGACAGATGATGTTTGCATGTTTCTGAAGTTGAGTTAAGCACAGAGAAGATCAGGCACAGAGATGAGTCTCCTGAGAATATCTTATCTACCTGCAGTTTACTTAGGAACAGGCTCCCTCATGAGGTAATCTCTCCTGCTTTCAGGCCTAGATAGAAATGCCACAAAGCCAGCCTGTCTCTGACATGTGATGATTTCAGTTTTTCCTAAAGGTTGGGATTAACTCGGAACATTTAAATGAAGTATGCCAGTAAAATAATAATAAAAATCACTATATTAACTCTCTCTACGTGCCTTAGAATAGTGCTAATATTTTTTTTTCCAGTCACAACTGCAGTGCATTTTAATTAATGTATGGAATACTTCTGCAGCAAATGTGGATTTCATGGCCACCTAAACTGTAATGCTTTTTATGCTTTTACTTCTATTACGGAGTCACTGTTCTTGTTGGGAAATGGAACAGAGCTCTGTGATATACTTGTGCAAAGTACTTACTTTACATAGACTACAAAATTGTTTTCTCTAAATCTCTACACCTTTTTAAATACCTCCACATGCTGCTGTACAACAAAGCATTTTTTTCAAACAGACCTTAACAGTTCATCATGCTTTTGAATAACAAGTGCTTGATCATGTATCTTAATTAAAAGAGCAAATTGAAGGCAGTGTACTATTCATCAAAATAAATAATGTATTAGTTAACTAATGAAAAAGTTAACAGACAGAAGAATGATACCGTAGCAGTGTTAGTAAACACAGGGGCAAAAATCTTAGCTGTTGTCAATCAGTATGGCCTTAATCTCTTCAACTGAGATGTGCTGGAAGATACCAGGTAATGATCTGACCTTTTTTTCAGGAAATGTGTGAAGAATTAGGTGTGCTAGTTTTCCTTTGGGAAATTATGGGGCAATACTCATTGATGATTGATATTTAGATGTTGCATTTTATCTGTCCTTTCAGATAAAACAATCATATTTCTCATATTATGGGAGAGTTTGGTTTCTATTCTGGAGAATGTGATTTGCAATTCCCATTTTCCAAGCCAGTTTGATATACTTACATAGCGAGATTGAATGTCTGGGATCAGAAAGGTCAGGCATTAGGTAAAGTAAAGAACTGTGATGCTTGCAGATATAACATTTTGAGATCTAGATAAAAGAGTAAAGGCCAAAGTTATTCAGTGAAGAAATGGAAACACAATTCACACATGAAGATACTGATTTTCTTTCAGGGGAGGAGCGCAATAGCAGTTCTCGATGCAGTGCTGGCTCAGATAAGCTGGAATGTTTTCTCCAACTCTACATGGGTCTCTTGTTTTATTGTTTTGTTTGTTGAGAATCTCTCCAGTGCTGCAGTTGCTTTCCAGATGTACAAAGTTCCCATCAATCCAAACCTCATCAGAAAACGGAAATCAGAGGAAGCAAGTAACAACATGGATTTTCTGTGGGAATCAATACATTTTGCTGTAAAGACAGCAAGGCAGTAAATGGATTTTGAAGCAGGGAGAAAGAGCAGAGGGCAGAGGCAGCTTCAAGACAAATTAGTAAAGGTCAGCTGAGGCAGAGAGAGACTGCAGGAGGATGCCACAAGGTGGCTTTTTGGGGGTGTGATAAAAGGGCAGGAAAAGTTAAAATCAGGGCAGAATAGAGGTTATAGGAAGGGCAAATCTGTTGTAGTGCAGTATCCATATGACTTTAAAAAGACCTTCAATGCATTTGACTATTAGAGTACATACCCACACTTGCTATAAACACATTATTTGGGGGAAAATAAACAAAACAGGCTAAGTGCTAGACAATTGAGGAAAGCCAGATTTCTGGGGCTTTGTTGATTGGATTCTGTTTCCATGTGTTCTGATGCTGGCTATAGTATAATGCAAGGGCCCTATAAAGAGGAGGGGGAGAAATCCCATGTAATGTTCAAAGAAAGCAACACAGTACACATAGGGGTCGTCAGACATTTTCAGCAAAAGCAAGTGCCCCAAACCACCCTAACATAGAGAAATAAAGAGTGAAAAAAAAAAAGAATTACTTTCGGAGTCATGTTAAGGGTTTACCCAACCCAGGATTCTGTCTCCGTACGTACTAATGTATAGAATTATTCCTTACCCAGTTTATTCTTCCGGTTTCCATTAGTCTGCATAATAAAGGGGGCAAAACATATACTAGATAATTTTCTACTGAAAGCCTACAGGAGTGTAGCTATTTTGTAAGACTTACAAAGAGGGAAGAACTCTACACTCAGGAAGAACACGCTGAAGTACCTTCCATTCATATTTCAGATCATATAGTTACGACCTTGAGTTTAAGCAGTAAGCTTCTTTACAAAAGATATACTTGGCTGCTTTGGCCACACTTTCTCAAGAGCAGCTGAATTCAGTGCGTGCCATTGTCAGTGACTAGCTATCAATACCTGGTGAACAAATATGCTCAAATAATTTATAGTCTATTAATAGATAGTGCATGAACATACAAAACAGGTGATATTATCAAGTTGTTCACAATGGACAGAATTTATGAAAGAACATTGAAAATGAGATAGCTTAACTTATCACTTAACCAAGTCTCAAAGACATTTCCTTTCCCAATCTCCTACATGACAAATTATTTTTATGTTTTTGCAAATGACTATTTGAATAATTTCAAACATTGTTCCTGGGTGAGTGCTGC
This sequence comes from Apus apus, assembly GCF_020740795.1. Classification (NCBI taxonomy): domain Eukaryota; kingdom Metazoa; phylum Chordata; class Aves; order Apodiformes; family Apodidae; genus Apus; species Apus apus. The sequence goes on from NC_067283.1 coordinate 48,181,662, forward strand.
ACAATAACGAAAATTTGTGTCAGGGAGAACTACCAGTCTCATCTAATTATCCTTTCCCCCTTGCTTTGTGTATAGAAGGTTTGGCTTTGTTTCTGTTACTTTTTCAAAAGGGGAAAATGTTTTAGGCGCTGGTAATAACTGATATTTGTGTAAAGAGAAGCCCTGATGGTATTTGTCCACCTTGAGAGCTCCTTTTGGTTGTACTGCCTCTCCACTCCTGGAACAGAAATAATACCCTGTGACTTAGACAATCAAACACAGCATGAATAATGAGCAAACACTCAAATCAACAGTCACATTTGCATAAACCATTCATTCAACGAATTTGAATAACCATCAAATTAATGAAAATCAAAAGGAATCCATGGATCATTTGCCAACAGGAAGGACTAAAACCATTTAATAGATAGATGGCTTGCTGAAAAAAATGTACATGGCTTTGTCTTTCTAGAGGGAAAAAGAGGAGGCAGGTTGGAGTGAAAATTACTGGGAGATGAGCTTCTTCTTGCCCACCTCTGACATGGTTTGTTTCCATGCAGTTCCCCTGCATCACTCTATTTCTTCCTGTGACTGTTGCTTTCAAGTGGGGAAAAACTAATGTGGGAGCCCAACTTTGCAACAAAGTAGGAGAAAAACAAATAGTTAAAAACATGGTTTCAATAGACTTTTTGCAGGTGGAGAGCCAGATGTAAACATTGTATGGAAACCATAAATATTTGTTTCCAGAGGTGCTTTCACTAATCATTTTTTGTTTATGGTATGCTACATGCCTGGCAAAATCAGTTACATGAGGGTGTCTTTAGATACATTCAGAACAGGACAGTTTTGAAAGAAACTCATGAGGAAAGATACATACTTGAATTTTGTCTATTCAGTTGCTCTTATTTTTCTTCTCCTTATTTTAGAAGGTGCTGACAGTCCTCTGCCAGGAGTCTATATTCAGTTCAAAAAAAAGTAAACTCTTCCAGCTGTCACACCTGAAGGCAAAAATCTAAGATCAACAAATAGCGTATCAGGAGGTACTTTTCACTTTGCTGCTCCTGCCAGTGGTCAGGTCCTGAAGCAAGAACAATTCCATATAAGATAGAAGAGCAAATAAAACATGATAGTAAATAGTTCCTCCTCAAACTGGCAACTGGTCACATGTGGGGTCCCCAGGGATCAATATTGTGCCCAATGCAGTTTAACATCTTCTTAAGTGACCTGGATGTTGGGATCAAGAGCACCCTGATGGAGTTTGCTTCAACATGTCTCTGTCAAAATTTAAATTAAACCAATCTCTGCCTAGTTACTGATGTTGAACTCTATTCTGTATGAAAATGCTTCCACTTGTTCTTCATACTTTGGCAATATGACATCAACAGAGATTTCATGCATGCCAAAATAATTACCCAAATTAAATTATACATATTTGTTGCTTTGCTAACTCCCATAAGTAAGGAGAGAGCAGGATGTATTTCAGAAAAGTCAGTTCCTATCAGACACAGCTCTACCTGCCAGGCTGGTGGCCTGTGTCTCTGTACAGTTCTTCCACCTGGCCTCTTCCAAACTGTTCTGTTCAACAACCAACATCTTGTTCAGCAGCCCCTAAGCCCGAGAGCTGACAAAATCTGGAGAGTTGCCAGTCCCAGAGGAAATCCCATTTTGGGGGACACAGTTAGGGAGAACCTCACTCAGGAAGCAGCTTTCTCACTCCTAGAGCAATCTGACATGCTTCGTGTTTTTGGATCTTCAGGTCTTCATTGCTTCTGGGGTTCTTCAGGCAGGTGTTTTATTGGGTTGGGTTTTTTTAGGGTTGTGGATGGAAATACAACATATCTACTTTTTTTTTTTATTATTATTATTATTTTAACGTAGCTTATCCTACAAGGTTTAGAATATATGGGCACAGTGTGAGTTGAATAAACTGGGTCTGTCCCTTTACGTGCTCCCAATCAGACCTTACATTCAGAGGCATCACCACTATTCAGGGTAAGACTCCAAAATCATGAACTCCTCTTTCCAAGAAAAAAATATGGATTTGAAAAAAATCTTTTCATATGTTTTAGGTATTGTTTGAACAATAGCCATTTGATGTAATACTCAGTTTCAGCAACCCAGAAAGAAGATGGCATAAGATGTGCAGATTTCTCATTTTCAGCTTGAGCTGCACAGACATTTTGCTTTCTCTGTAAGCAAATCAAAGGCTCAGGAGTCTAACTGTTCTCTTTCTCTTGTCTTACTTAATTGGCATTCAGAGACCAAAACATGTACCGTCTAAATACCAAATACTTATGACTGCTTTTCAGGAAAAGTGTATCTTAAAATTAGTTCCCATGAAAATCAGTTTAATAATATTTTAAAAGTAACACAGTCATATAAAATAAGCTGCTCATAGATATAAAGCAGATGAGTCTCATGGCTTAAGTTGCTAGAAACAAAGTTTCTGGCATCTGGAAATTTCAATGTTATTATCCTTTTTATATGTTAGACAAGATCATAAATAAGATATTAATTTATGTTTCTTTCCCATTTGTTCTGCAAAAAAAAAAAAAACAAACCTGCTGAGACACATACCAGATGTCTGTCTCAGTCCCATATGATTTTATTTATCATACCTGCATTTGTTGTGGCTTAGTGTTTGCCTGACTGCTACTCCTGATTATTTCTTGTGTAGCTTTAGACTTTTTTGTCACGTTCTTTGTTCTCCCAGCTGTTTCTGTTGTCTCAAAGATATGCTTTCTCAGTGGTCCCTCCCTTAATGTTTATGTACTATGCCTCTGATAGCAGAATGATAGCAGGGGCTTTGCTCACCTTCCACAGACATGCAGGCATGTCCAGAGCTGTTCTGATTGTAAAGCTTTAGGTCACCATAAGTGAGTTGTCATTATCATACACAATTCTTCTCTCTGCAGCAGAGGATCTCATCAGTACATCTTCTTTTGTCCTTCCAGAACTCACAAGTATTTCAAATCAGCAAAGCACAAATGAGAACAGTGTGGTAGAAATCAACAGGAGAGCTGGAAGAAGAGTACCAGTCAAACAAATAAACATAAATGAGTTACCAGGGGAATGGCAGCTCCAGTGAAGATCCCAGTTACCTGAGTTCATGCCCACCTTCTCGTCACAGTCTGTCCCTGCTGCAGAAGATCAGATTCATAGCTTAGCTCTGTCTTCTCTCCAGTAGCTCTGTGTAGTTGTCCATGGCCTTCTGACTGTTCTCATATTTCTGATGCCTCTCTAACAGACCTTACTTAATACTGGCATTCTTGCCTATTTTTTAAACCACAGTACTTACTCCTGCTGCCTTTACCTTGTAGGAACCAGCATTTTACTGTCCAGATTTGTTTTCATTTCCTAGTATTTCCATCAGCTATGTTTTTTGTTTTGCCAGTTAATAATACACCCTGGCACCCTAGTACTTGTGAGTGAATCAGCGGGTGTTGGCGGAGCTCCCCCCAACCCCAATTGCTCAGTGTCTTCCACTGCTTCAGGAGGTCAGGTACACCCAGCCTCCAACTTCCCTATCAAACCCATCAGTTAGCTTTTAAGGGCAGTCCTTCACTGCTGGTAACTGGCCTTACTTAACCTTCTCAGATTTAATATTCACACTGAAAGAAATTAAGCACTTTTTGGTTTTTAGGCAAGTGCCATATAGTAAAATGCATTGCTACAGCAGAATATAGTCTTTGACTTTTAGCCTCCCATATGCTCCTCACATTTTAAATTAAGTCCTAAAGCTGTAAGTTGCTGGGAGAGAGTTTGGTGTCTGTATGAAAATTCAAAGAACCCATAGTGGTGTTAAGGAACTGTTGAACAGCATGTAGAACCAAAGCCTTAGGGCACCAGTATCATCTAGAGGGTCTGTCCTACTGCTGAATCTAGAAAATAAATGGAGGCAGAATAACGTGAAGAATTTGTCAGAAATCCAGAGTACTGTGAAGAATTTCAACACATCTCTGGGTTGCTTTGAAATGCAGCCATCCCCACACCATACCTGCTCTTATTCCAGCCTTCTAGCTCCTCCTTTTAGCCAGTTTGGTACATTTCTCCATATTCTTGGAAACTGTACAGATGATAAAATCACCCAGATTTATTTGCTCTCTGCCTAGCTAGATACTTGTCTGAATCTTTTACAACCATCTGCTACCTTCTCAGCCATGTAATGGATCAGAACATCAGCAAAAATAAAAAATCTGAGCTAGAAATTTCAGCTTTATCCTCAACTCAATTAATAGTTTTATAATTAGTGATTTTTTTTTTCAGTTTAACACCATGAGAGCTGAAGGGCATGATATCATGTAGACTTAATTTCCCCATGAAAAGTGGTAGTACTTCTCAATATTCATGACATCATTATACAGTTTATCAAATCCAAAGGTGTTGCAGGCTTTTACTTTAAATCACAGCTCAGTCATATTTCACTTGTAGAGAGAAGTGGTTTTTATTTCTTGTAACATTTTAATCCAAAGTATGTAGAATGAATAGGCTGTGAACTTTAAGCTCCTCTTGTCTTTACTCAGATTCTTTAATTTGCACTATTTTGGTTTGATTTCTTAAATAGGTTGTGCTTTTGAGCAACCAATCAGTGCAATTCAACAAGATATAATAGGAGAGCACTTCCCGACTATCACTTCCAGTTTTTCACATCTGTAGTTAGGTTAATCAGAATAAAACCTCTAGGATTGAATGATAGGCTATTTAGGGCATGAGATAAGTTCTTACCAATGAAAACTCAACCCGCTATAGTTTAACCAAGAAAAACAGTTGTTTGGTCCAGTTAGACTACAGCAAAGATAAAATGAAACTTAGCCAAAACCAAAGGGTAAAACACCTTTACAGCTTATTGGCATCCAAACTACTGCATATTCTTGCAACTCTACAGTCCTGAATTAGAGATGGGGATCTACTACTGCTTCTCTTCTTGTGTGCATTTCTTTTTCATTTCCAAGAAGCTGGAAGGTTTGGCATAGGTGGACAGCAGCTGTTGAAGATTGTCATCAGAACATACATAGCTGTATGAGCTTCATGATTGTTTTCCCTGTAACCACAGCAGCGGAGCTGTTATAAGCATCTAGGGGATAGGAATATACTTTGGAGTTCTTTGGAGTTTGTGTATCTTCTTCCCAGTTTATTTTTCTGAAATAGCCTGGGAATGGGTGAAGTAGGGTCTTTCCAAGCAGAAGACAATGATGGAGCAAGTCAAGGAAGAGTATTACTGAAAAGCTTAGTAATGTGGAGGCTCTATTTGCCTTTGAGGCACAACAGGAGCTTTTCTTTCCAGCTCTGTTTTGATAGGCAGAGGAAGGTTAAACACACTGTTTTGAGAGGATATACGGGTGTGCTGTTATTTGGCTGCTTGCCTAATTTTACATCAGTATAACTTGAATTCCTTCGTCTGAAATCAGGTGCTTTGAATGAACAAAGGAAAGAATGTCCACTGTCCATTTGTCTAGATGCACAAAGCAGAAAAATGGATTAGAAAAGATACTATGATCATGTCCATATTACCAATGAAGAATTGAGGCATAGCAGTTGTTGAGTTGTGCTGAAAAAAAGGCCAATCGTGACCTCCAACTGCATGAGAAACAGCAGCAGAGAGATTACATGTATAACAAAACAGGGGGTAGCAGCTTGACAGAACTGCTGACCACAACTGAAATTGCTGTAATGCTACCATGTCACAAATATCAAATAAGAGTGTGAAACCAGCAAACTTGGGCCCATTGTAAAGAATAAAGAGAAGCTGGCTGTTTGTTAGGAAGGGCATGAGAGTGATAATGGAGAAGAACTTGGGAGGGAGTAAAGGTGTAAAAAGATAATATAAGGGGGAGCAAATCATGTACACATTTATAAGAATTTCAGTGCTTATGAATATTAAATATTTGTGATTAGTCAGGTTTTGATGCAATTGGTCCCTTTGGTTTCTGTGACAGCAGCTGTGGCTTTTCTGCAAATACAGACAAGCCTGCATTGCGTCAGATCATCAGCACTGCCTCAGACTGCATTTCACCTGGAGAACATTTCTTTCTCCATCCTCTAGGATCTTCTTTAAAAAGATTAAGCTGTTGCATATTGATCTCTATTATTTTTAAGGTTTTTTACTTTCTGTAGGTCTGACATTAGCAATTGCATTGTTTTTTGTACAACAGAGTGATGACTTCAGAAATATGCTTCAGGTTGCCTTATCCAGTTAGATTTGTACTACTACCTCTGTCCCTTTTAGGCTTTCTGAGGTTTAGCATGTATTCTTGATGCTGAGTGTGACCTTCCTTTAGTGCAGATGCTTTGTATCTAGTCTTAAAAGGCTGTTGCCTGTTCTTTTGAAAGTGGCTGCTGAGCAGTGCAAAGACCTCTGAAGTCCCTTTGCAATCCATTAAGAGATAGGTTTATTTACTGTTTGCTATTGATTATTACTTAATCTTGGACTTCTTCCCTCAAGGAAAAATAAATAATCTTTGTGGAGCTTCTGATTTGTTTTGTAGCCAGAGAGAAGGAAAAACTGCTATGTAGCTGGATGAAGAAGCTGTTCAGCTTTGAATCAAAGTGCATTTGTTTGCATTTTCTGAGTTAAATCCTCAAAAGATCTATTTTGAGCTAAAGTGGAGTGAAAATTGACAGGTTGATGTGCCTGGGAACAAATTTCTCTGTTTACCTGTAGGACAGGTGCAAGCAAGGCAGCTCTGGCACGTGATGTTCCCCAAATCTCTTTCCCAGGTTGGAAAGCACGTTTGAGCACCCATAGTCTGTTTAAGCAATCAGAAAAATAAGCTGTTGTTGGGTGCTCTCCCCTGAAACCATGTCTGTGGCTTGCATATTGCTGTTGTTCTGAACACTTCTGGTTGATCCTGATGGTAGGGTTGGTGTAAGCAACATGGTCTACTGGGCAATGCCCTAAAGCCAGCATTCTGTTTTGTCGCACAGTGCTGAACAGCCACTGTATTGCAAAGTTGTACACCAACTCTACAGGGGCCTAATTTTGTTTTACAGCAGAGGGAAAAATCTCCCAAAGAACAAAGTCATGTTAGTTCATGAGGAGCAAAACTGAAGATGTCAACTTCTGTGCTTTTATATACTATCCCCTGTGCTCCTACCTGCTGCAGGGGCTCCTCAGAATCTTAGAGTCATAGAACCGTAGAATGATTCAGGTTGGAAGAGACCTTAGAGATCATCCTCCCTGCTATGAGTAGGGCCATGTCCTGCTAGACCAGGTTACACAAAGCCTCATTCAACCTGGCCTTAAACTCCTCCAGAGATGGGGCATGGACAACAACCCTAGGCAACCTATTCCAGTGCCTTACTGCCCTCATGATGAAGAATTTCTTCCTGATGTCTAACCTGAATCTCCTCTCTTTCAGTTTAAAACCATTACCCCTTGTCCTATCACTGCCCTCTCTGATGAAAAGCTCCTCCCCAACTTTCCTGTAGGTCCCCTGCAAGTACTGGAAGGCTGCTATGAGGTCTCTCTGAAGCCTTCTCTTCTCCAGGCTGAATAGCCCCAGCTCTCTCAGCCTGTTCTTGTAGCAGAGATGCTCCAGCCCTTTGATCATCTTTTTGGCCCTTCTCTGGACCCTCTCCAACAGCTCCATGCCTTTCCTGTGCTCCTCATAGCTCCACTCTCTTTTGGTTGACTCTCATGATCTCTGACCACCCAATGAGCAAGCAGCTGTAGGTACACGGAGACAAAGCTGAGAGTTGCGTATGCTGCCAAGTCACTGAGTAGTTAAACTGCTGGCTGGGTTTTGGCAGGTCAAGCACAACAGATGATGGTTAGGCTTACGCTGTGACCCTTTTCCTCCCTTGAAGAACTCATTTGGCTCTCTTCTCAATTCAGCCAGCCATCGATTACTATGAAACTTTCAGGAACGTAACGATCTTTAGGATTTCTACTACTCTGTCAGATTTGCTTTAAGTTAGCTAAGAGGTCCCAGGGTTCAGAAGAAGAAAATGGACTGATTGAGCAGACAGATTTCTGAAGCTTTTGTTCCTTAAAAAATAGGCTTTTAAAAATAAAAGAGGAGGAGGGAAACTAATGGTACAGATTTAATTACTGGTAGTTTTCTTGTCCAAAATTATTTTTTAACTGCACTGCATTTAATTTTGACAAGAAATTAGTGAAAATAAATAATTTTCAAAATTTCCTGTAGATTTTGTGCAAAGATTGTTATCAAACCACATATTCAATGGTCTGAGAAAGATAAAAGCAAATCTGAACAGCTTGATGCGTTATTTTAATTTGTTAAATATGAAAAACAAATTGTTACCCCTAATTATGAAGTGCAATAAAGAATAAAATTATTTATATTTCTAAAGTTGGAGTTTTGGGTTTTGATATCTTGTGTGTTGTGGGGTTTTGCTTTTGGGTTTTTTTTTTACTTGAGTGGTGGTTTTAAATGGCTTTTAATTACGTAGTTGTAACACACACTAAGAAAGCTGGCAGCTTCCTTGTTTCTAATAGCATTCCACATATAGACCTTCTATCTGACATTCCTGGAAACTGAAATTCTTAATTTCCTGTTAGAGGGACAAATTATCTCGTCTCATCTTGCCTCCATGCCCCAGGCCTCTCACCTGGGCAGATGGAGGTCTCAGAAGTGCTTGGCACTGTCCCAGTGCTGCTCCCTCCTACAGCTAACAAGGTTTGCTGATGATAAAGGCTGTAGCTAAAGTGGACAGTCTTGAAAACCACGTCCCTCATCATCAGCACTGCATTACCCATATGTATATGTAAGAAAGCAATGCAGTCTTTCTGACCAGGAGCTCTAAGAATATCCTATAGCAAAAACCATATGGATAGAACTCAGAATATTTCCCTAATCCTGACTAAGCTTTAACTCCTCCTGTTTTGGTCTCAGTTTTATACCCCTGAGGTCACAGGACTCTGCCGGTGGAGGGCACGTGGAAACTGGCCCTGCAGCTCTCACTACAGGAGGCAGGGGAGAAGGAAAATCAGGACTGTAAATACAGGTGGACTCTTGGACTATCTTAAGGCACCTAAAATAATGTTATTACTTAAAATATCTCGCTTGGCACAGGTTACCTATACTGCCTTACAACAGTGTTCTGATGCTCCACAAGCTTAGATATGTTTAAAATGATGGTAGATGCTTAAATCTAGACATGTGGATACCTCTGTGGAGGTTCGTTGCTCTCTTCTGGGTTTCGCTTCAGATGTCTAAAGCTACTGTGGAATCAGTGGGCAAGTCAAGTTCATATCACTCAAGTTCATCAGGTATACTCCAGAGGAGCACCTGTTGCTCAGTGATGAAACTTCTCATTAATAAAAATATCCAACTAACAGCCAACAAAAAATAAAATCTTATTTAAATGCCTTGCCTTAGTGCTTCCAGCAGCTATTTGCTTCATTATCTCATTTGCATCTCTATTCAAATCTCCCTATTAGAACTATTTCTGTCATGAGGTTCTTGGAGAAATAAAGGTATGTCTTTTTTCCCCATGGGAGGCCCAAACTCAAGAAGGGGCTGCTGTGTTAGGAAGAGGAGTTTCTAACAACCACTGTGAGAAGCACAGTGACTTGGCAAGGAAAAATTTTCAACGTGCTCCAGGAAGCAGGCATAGTTCATACAAACTCTGAAGTCAATAAAATATTAAAGGATGTGATTAAAGCCTTTTTTTTAAAAAAATCTGTATGTATTGCTGTGATTTATTTAAAAAAATGTTTTAGGAAACAAATACTGAGGGGTTGTGAATAACAAGTGGATTAGTTGGTTTATTCAAGTGAATGTTTGTATTGCTGCTTTATTGTGTAGATACTGCTGCATCTAAGCATTACTTTTCAATTTAATTTTAGTATAAATTAACTTATCTTCATGCAAGTGGCTTTAAAGCTAATAATCCTAGAAGAATTAAGATTAGAAAGTCATACTATCAGTGACAAAGCTCATTAATGGCTTTTTATCACTGCAAACTGGTGAACTATAACCAGGATAATTGGCGTAAATGGAATATTCCATTTCTTCAGCCAGGTATCCTTTACTCTACTTTACATTAATTACTTCAAGGTTTTGTTCTGGTGAAATGAAATTTGGATGGCTTGTCCACCTCTTTTCTGAAATGCTGAGCAAATGTCAGATGTGCTGCTTTAAGAAGTCAGAAGGGGTAAATCTGGAGCAGACAAGATAAGGACAGGCAGAGGAGGTAAATACCAAGACTGGAGCAATTGACCCTGCTGATCATTTTCAGCTCACTGCAGGGAGTTTCAGGCAGGATAGTCCCACAGAAAAAGGAACTTGGCTTTCCAGAAAGAGAAGATACTGAGGTTGGAAATTATAAATTATACTTGTATTTTGTTAGTGGATCAGCTCAGGTTTTCTGGGGGAATAGGGATTTTTTTTTTTATTTTTTTTTTTTTTTTCGGTAGAACCCATGGTAAGAAGCGTGGCACTATTTTAAAGTTTTTTTTCAAGTCCAGTGAACTCTGGTCTCCTCCAGGCTCCTCTGAGAAAGCGCCTGAACGAAACAGATGGTTTTTGATTGTGAACCTTACTAGAGGCATAGCCTTCTCTAGGAACCTTACATACAGAAATTGAAGTGTAACATGTATCAGCGTGCTTTGGTGCCCTTAAGACGCCTTCTCAGGGGCATGTAAGCAGTAGATAAAGACCCCTGGCCTAAAGAAAGAGTATTCAAGTAAGAGATCTCTGGTCTCTCTCTGCCAGAATATACTGGTAAGTAACACTGAGCAGGGTGGAGGGACAGTGGTAGCCTTCTTCCCTGCCAGCTCTTGCTGAATTTGCTCTGTTGTAGCTCAGAATGCAGCAAATTTGCATCATGTAACAGGTGCTGTTTTGTCTTCCCTCTCCTTATATCGTCCAGCTTCATGAGGTAAGAAGGACTTTTGTCAGGTCAGCTGAAATACTGGTTGTTGGTGTCTAGAAAATGGGATTGTGTTCAAAAGGGAGCAAACCAAAGCATCATTATTACCTTTTCTTCTTCCTTACTCTGCCTCTCCAGTCTGGATTAGTTGAGGTGAGGGAAACTACTTGGTCATCTTCCTGCCCAGTTTTGTGTTCCACTGGACAAGCAGGAAGGATGTTATGGAGTTTAGATTTTGAAGGCGTAAGAACAAATGGTCATACATGACTGCTCTGTGGCAAAACGTGGGAGAAGGGAGATTTTAGCTGTTTGAGAGGCTGGTGCAATACCCTCTTATTTCTTCTTCTTTTTCCCCTGCTTGGGGATTAAAAAAAAAAAAAAAAAAAGTGATGGGAAATGGGAAGTTCTGATAAAGGTCTTCTGAAAGTGAGCAGAAACCTCTTCTTCTTCTGGTAGTACACTCAGCCAACTCTTACTTTGTATTCTTGTGGCATTTCTGATGGGCAGTAACTCAAAGGGTTACTCATTTCCTCATTTCCTGAAAAGCTCCTGCACCTGGCAGACAAATCAATTCTAAACCAACAGATTTCAGGGAGGTTTGGTGCCATGATCTATGAATTTTTTAGCATTTCAAATCAAAGAAGCTCCTTTGCCCGTCCTAAAAGTTTGCTGCCTTAGTGCAGTACCTCAGTGAATGCTCTAGGACTTCGGTCATGTGCAACTTAATGGAATGAAATGGATACTTAAAGATTCATATAATGCATTAACCATTTTTGTAACTTAATTCAAGGCATGATATATACAGCTGACATCAAAAACCTTTCATGGCTGTTCTTTCATTTCAGTTTCAGTAATGAATATAGATCCAATTAGAAGGGAGCTGATACAAGTTGAAAAGAATTAACAATACCCCTAATTTTCATGTAGAAGTAATGGCTGCTATTATAGATGTCTTGATTTTAATCAGATCTTCTCAAAAATGACAGCAGATGGGGATTCATAATGCTCAGCTGATGCTACAAGGGATCACACTCTTTCTCTCACACTCTCTCTCTGTCTTTTAAAAAATGAATCTTACAAGCATAGAACAAAGGCTTCTTCCATGTGCTAGGTATTTTTATGGCACAATAATATTTACCCAAGCAGTCAAGCAGCAGATCACAAACAGCATGTCTGCTGGCAGGGGGGTGGGCAGGGGGTGAGAGGGTGGCAGTAGCTGACCCTGAGCTCCACCATGTTAGACAAAAGTTTAGACAGGCTTATTTTGAGCCTGCCTGTTACGAATCACGAGAACTAGGTAGCACTACCTCCAGGTCAGTTCTGAGGCTCTAGATTCAAGGCATTTTGTCTTCATGGTGTTGAAAGGATGTTGGAGAAGTTGTCACAACATAAACTGGATAAACCTTTGTGACATTTATGTCACCATCTATGGTGACTGTGGGGAAAAATGCCCCTCTGAAATGACTCCTTCAGTAAGTGGTAATGTACCTAGTTGCAGAAACATATGGTAAACTAAACTGGGTGGGAGCCTGACAGTGATGCAGGATTGCTCTGTGTCCTCTATTTATGGCTGCATGCTGGAAATTTCTGTCTTCAGGGTTGTTCCAATTTCTATGGATTTTGCTGTGTTAAGAGGGAAAAAAACAATTGTGTGTAGATGCAACACACGGGGAATGAATCCATTAATATGGGTTTCCCTGTCATGCATCTACCATTATGGTAAAACCTGAGTATGGTGCTTCTGATATGTCTGTATGACTTTCCTTTTCCTGTATCTTTATATAGCTGTTCGGATTTGGTATTGCAGGGAAATGTATACTACATTAATGATTGCATGTGAATAGGGTCATTTTTTTTTGTATGGCCAAACATCTGAGGCTGGCAATGTGAGGTCTCTTCAGTCGGACTTGCTCCTCTGGTATATTTAAACTGGTCTGTATGCCAGCTTCAGTATGGGTGGGAGAAGATTGGAGTTTGCAGCATCTCAGGTAGAGACACTGGAGAATATTACATTTTCTGAAACAATAAAGCCAGGCAGGTTAACTGGGCAAATAAACCTGTTTAGAGAAATTGAAAGTGTACTGTTTTGTTGTCACCAAAGAAAAATTCCCCAAACAGTCTCACCTTTTAATAAGCACTTACTTGACTGACGCACAAGCTCAAAATGAGAGCTGTTGATAGTGTCTGGCTACAACATCTGTAATGCAATATGGGATAAATCTATCCAAATCTGTATTGGAGGGTACCTTCCGTGCTGCTGAGCTGTTAATCTAAAGCACGTATTAGTCAAAGAATTTTAATCAAGTAGCCTGAATTAGAAAATTTCATCAACAGGGATGCCATCCTTAAATGGGAAGCGATATTGCACTCTGCTGAACGGATGTACTTTTGTGTTCAGAATTGGCTCCATTTACAAATAGCTTTTAGATGTGTTGCATTTATTCCGATTATGAAGCTTATGTGTGTTCCCTCTGGGATGTGCTTACTTTGTTTCAGCAGGTGTTGTACCGTGCAGTTAATGCTTCCTACCCCAATGCAGGAAGTATTATTTCTTCCTTCTTCCCATGTTGTTGTGGGAGAAACTAAGATAAAGTAGTGCTTGCTTATTACATGAGATGGTGGAGAGATGGCCTGGCTTGTATGTTTGCCAAGAGCCAGCCCTGAAACTATATTAAACATAGGTAGAACAGAGGGTGGTGTCAGTAGGAAACAAAGTTGGGAAAGTGGCAACTGCATTCTGCAGTAATGTTAGCAAAGGAAGTATTTCAACTTTGTTTCCATTTTATAGTACTAATGCATGATCCTATGTCTCTGTCTGGTGCTTGGGAGTGATAGTATTTCACTATGTAATATGTTTGTTTGCTTTACTAGACATGTGCAACTTGATCATACCCAGTGTTGCAACAGACATGCATGAGGAAAGAGAGAATATTAAGCTAAGTGCTTTTGAGCAGGTTTGTTTGTTTTCATACCAAGCAGTGTGAATATGCTTGACAGCAAAATTTCTGAAGGAAGATAAATACTTGATACGGGCTGATATGAGCCTGTAATGGAAACTCTTAATTCCTTAATATGTTTCCTTCCTCTGTCCCTTATTTCATGCTGCATTGTGCACAGCATCAATTCAACTGCGTTTCAGTAAATTTCTACTTAACCATTTCTCAGCTCTTACAAATTCAAGTTTTTTTCTTTCTTTCTTTCCAGTAGCTATTCTTCACTTCAAAACTGCTTCATTATTACTTAAACCATTTACCTAGAATATATTAGGTCTGGGTGGGATTTTTTTGCAAGTCTTTGAAGAAGGAAGTAAGTTTGAGTGTTAATATCCTAGGGGGTTTACTTGGCTTTCTGGGAAATTATTTAGATTTCTTTTCCACTACACTATTTTAAAAATGTAAAAATCAGTACCAGTTTGGAGATGCTTCTTTATGCTAAACAAATATTTGAAAATATTTAATAAATTATTAATTAATGTTTAGATACATGAAAACTTAATTTTTGCTGCTAAAGGTTTGCATCTCAGGTCTAGTTTATGGCATGACTTATAAATCCCTATTGAAAATGTGCACCAATGATCTCCTGTCTTTGCTGATACTGTGACTGTTATGTGTGGGTAGATCACCTATTACAACTGTATCAACTATTTAAAACCATGTCCTACGTAAAAGGAGAGATTCTTTTAGCCATCAAGCTTTAGTAGTTATTTCTGTTCAACATTGGTCCTTCCATTCCCTCTATATTAATATTTGCAGCAGCCCAAGACTGCAGGAGGAAGAAACCCAGTCACAGATGAAGCCTCCAAGATCACAGATGAAAAAGCAGCATAAAATCTTAGCTTAGACAGGAAGGCTGGGAAGACCAGAGAGAAGAGTCTGGCAGTGGATCTACTGAAATTAGTTCTACGTGCAGAATTTACGAGCATTAAACTCTATTGCAAATCCATTTCATGCCTAACTTCCTTTCTTGGGCATCTCTTCTGGTTTTGAGCTATGAAATACATTGCCTGTGCCTTTCTATATTCCCAGAATCTATCAAAATAGCACATCTGGAGTTTGCCAGACTTGCCAGAGACAAAACCTATACTTACTAAAAGTTGAAGTTGCAGTTTACAGTAAAATCAAAGGCCGAGCAACAAAAACAAAAAGATATTAGGTAACATAGTGAATCTTAGTCAAATTCTTCCCAGCTGCATGCCATCTCAGGTTTCCTTTAGGTGGCCTCATGCTATGCTGCCATCTGAGAAACTCTGATAATGTTATCCTCATGTTTTCACCATTGGATGGTGCATCTCTTCTGTCAGGTCTCTCTACCTAATGTGCATGTAAGAAAATAGCTGCAGTCATGTAAGATATTACCACGTCTTTTCTGTCTGGCCACTCGGCAAGAGCACCCCTATGTCAGAGCCAGCAGAGGGGAGCAAGCTGCACTTCAGCCACTGCAGATCAGTCTGGTGTTGCAGACCAAACCCATCTTTACTAAGAACAGTGGCTTTCTCTGTAGCCCTCACTGTGGGTCTTCCTCTCTCCAAGAGGCTGGCTGGGTCATAGGCTATTGTAGATATATTTGCCAAGCCATCAGGTCAGGGCCCAACCTTCCCAGCTGAGCCCAAATGTCTTAGCATCTGAAGCTTCAGCAGAGATGTACAGTGCACATGGGCAGAAAGACTATATTCAATCTGCTTTCTGTATTCACTTTGGACAAACTCTTTGCTTGAAAAATTGTGCAGCAGAAATTTTCTCAAAAATCCAGATTTAGAGTGGATATAAACAGAAATCTGAATGCACAGACTTAAATAGTCAGACTGGAAGCCAGACCTTAAAAGCTGCAGGAGGCTGTTCTGTGTACTCAGATTCCTGGTTTCAAGTTAACTTTAGGTATTTAACTTCAGGACTTATGTCAGAAGACTTACTGTCCTGGCATCTCTCCAAACAAGCAAAGGAAACTGACACAAAAATGGGATGAGTCCAGGCCTACCAGATCTGTTAGATCAATCTATGTCAACCTGTTCAATTTTAAAATAACACTAGACTGTTAATATTTGTGCAGTTGTTCTGGTGAGAACGTCTCCTCTTCCGCCTCAGCCAGAGAGAAAAGCAAGACCTTTGTCAGAGAAGTTTTCTGATTACTTTTTTTCTCTTATTTTCTGTCCTTTTCCCAAGCAAATAGAGTGGAGACTGGATGGTATTTGTTTCGGAACTGTGCCTTCTAAATGATGATATATAGTTTAATTTTACTATTATGTAAAGTCTGATTGAATCCCAAGGAGATTACTCATGGCAGGGAAGTGCAGGACAATAAACACTTGCAGGATCAGAAGATGTCTCTTTTCTTTAGTCTGAAACATTTTCATTACATTGTGTGTTACTGATAATTGGTCTGTCTCAAAAGTTTTTCTCCTGCTTTTTTACGTACTGTACTTCTATGCAAGACCTAATTGCTGTGCTTTTCTCTGCTAATGCCTGGGAATCCTGAACATAAAGTCACGGAGCATTAAATGCTCTAACCAAGCAAATCTGCATTCTGATGGTGTAGCAATTAAGCTTTGCTGCTGGGCCAAAGCAGGCAGCTCAGTTCAGACCTAGCAGGCTCCGTGCTTTCCTGGGTCAGGGGCTCCCTGCAAGTTCCCCAGTGCAAGTTACCTTCCTATACCTGCTGGGCTAACTGTATTATTCATTAACTACTCTTGTCAGCTTTCTTGGTCTTTGGCATGTATTCTTTATCTACATAGCATCCTATCTCACTTGGGCACTGTCACGCGAAGTATCTTCAAGTTGGAAAGAGGATTTTTTCCCCAAGTGGAAACCTCTCTGCTCTTCCCTCAATAAAGATAACTGAGGTCAGGTTTAAATACGAGTGTTAAAATGCGCTTTCTCTAACCTAGTGCTGTGTTTAAAGGCAATAAAGAAAGATAAGGTAAGCTGATCTCTAAAGTGGGGAAATGCTAAGGTAGACAGTAGGCAAATTATGTCAAATTATGATAATCAACAGGCTGGGAGGTAAAATGACTGATTTATTTTAGATGTAGCAATATTGGGTGTTACAGTGGCAGTAAGAAGATTTTTTTTTTCTTAAATTCATCCCCTCTCTAAATCAAGCACATCTAGCTGCAGATTTATAATTTCAGCTCAGATCATAGTAATGAGAATGTAAGTATTCTGTTTTCTGTTTATTTAGATTAACTTTTGGAGGAGGAAATTACTTTGGGTAACAAGTGGTTTAGAACTTAGAGGTGACTTCCTTCTGAGTTTTTTGTTTGTTGGTGTTTTGGTTGGGTTTGTTTTATGTTTGTGGGAAATTTTTTTTGTAGATTAGCTTTGGAATATGTTTCCCTCACTATTACTGATACTGTAACTATCAAATATATGGTACAATAATTGCAACATCCTATAGATAAAACAGAATAATTTCACAGAACCACAAAAGCAGTAATTGCTTATGCAGACAAATTGCCAGCTAAGAAGAATTTCTTATGAGTATTTTCAATTTTTAATGTCATGTAAATTATTCCTATGCTAACATAAACAGGAAAGCAGGCTATGATTTTCAGACCCTTTTGAGTAACATTTGTTCACATTTCTTTCATTCATTCTGCATTTTTATTGCACCACCCAATAACTGTTTCCCTCCCCTTTACCACCCCAGTCATCCATTAACACATAGATAATGACCTCATTGCGTTGCTGCGAAATACACTTATGGCTGGGATTCATTATTCTGTCATGGCAAGGCTATTTTTAGTCCAGACTCCAGCTGGCAACTGGGAAGCAACATAGGAAGGGAAATTGCCTCAGGTGCTATTAGTGCTATCTAGTTGCCTGTAGTGCCTAGCGTTTAATGTGAAGTGCCCTGGAGTGCATGGCTACAAAAGTAATTTTGTTTTATTTCTTTAGCCTGACAAGCAATATGCCAGTCTGGAAAAAAATTATAGGGAGATATATATATAAAAATAATAATAAAAAAATACATGGCCCTGCTTTGAGGGGGAGCACTTCAAAGCTGATCAATAAGGGCAGGTAGAAAAATATATAGCAGACAGAGTTGTAGTCTTGTTTATTCCTTTTGTACTGTGCACCTCGAGCCTTAGCTGTGCTGGGCAGAAGCTCACCTCACCAGGGTGTCTCCAGATGACTGGAAAAATTTTATCTAGACACTTCTGCTTGGGATTGGCAGACTCGCCTGAAAATAAATTTCTGGTGGTTTTCCTGCTGATGCCCTATCTGTAGAAAAGAATTCTGAGAAAATTTCTAACTTACCTGACCTGTCTCTCAAGAGGTGAGGTTTTAAATGGTCCTACTGGTTGTATTGTTTCTTTCATAAAAGATTCAAGATGTAATATCTTTTGGGTAGAAAACTTGTAACAGTGACCTTCCTTGAGTTAGAAGAGAGTGAAACGGGCTGCCCTGTGCCTGGCAGCCTTGCCTTGGGGAAAGGGAATTTAAAGGCCGCATTCTTGCTCCCATTGCACAGATTTCTGCATCAGAATTTACCAGTTTTGATAGAGAATTTAAGGAGTTTGAAACAGGAACTGCACTGGAGAGATCTCCCTTGGATCTCTACACATATTTCGGAGTGTGGACAGTCTTTCATTGCTCCAGCATGAATCCTGGCTCACCTCAGTCCAGGACTATTCCTCCCAGAGAAACACGTGGGAGCAGACTTGCATGTTTAAGCTGCTTAACTGAGAATTTAAGGTTTTTGTTCTGATCCCTCTTGCAATGTTCAAAATATTAATAAAATTTGAGTTTGAGACACATTTAAAATTGCTAGTAGAAGTAGTGCCTAATCTGCCCCCACTCCAACCTGTAGAATACTCATCAAAATATTATTTGACTACAATTCAAATACCCTTTATGAAAGCCTGCTTTAAATGGAAACAGATATGCTGGGAACTTTTATAGTAAGGCTCTGCATATAAAAAATAATTTCTGAGGCGTGGAGGGAAGGCAAGGGCAACAGAAGAACAAGCTTGGACAAAACACCCATGTGCAAACGTGTCACCAGGATGTGCAAAGGATGCCAATGCTGGCCAGGGACTGCAACTTGATAGTGGCCATATCCTTATTTCAGTTTCTGCGTATCGCAGCATGGTCTGGCACTGCTATGCCTCGTGGCTGCGTCACAACGTAACACTAGTCTTTCTCAACACCAGACTGAAGTGGTGAGAGTTCTTTCTCTTGGAAAACCCATAAAACTGTAGTGAGTTTTTGTGGAAATTAGCTGGTGATTCCTGGATAGAGTTGACCTCTAGATCTTCTTTATTCCGCCTAAGTGGCTATCACGCTTTTGCGATCCACGTGACTAACTTGATAGATGTGGCGTGCGACCTGCAAGAGGAGTTACGTGCCTCTGGGAAGGAAACTTTATGCCAACATAAAATGATTTCAAGGCGTGCGTGCTCTTCGTTAAGGGAGAAAGATAAGGTTTTACAAAATGGAGCTTTATCCTGCAGAGAGACGTGGAAACCAAGAAATCCAAAGTGCAATTATTAGGGAGAGGGACAATGGGAACCACAAATAATTTCTGAAAATTGTGATAGCAAGAGGGTCCATTTGTCAAGGCCATTGCCAACACTTGCATGTTGAGCTGAGTTAAACAGAATTCTGCTTTGCTTCAGGCATCATTACTTCCAAACTACTCTAAAATGAGTATAATATTCTTTATTATATCCTTAATTAAGCATCACAGGACAAAAACCAAAGAAGCTTTGCAAACAAAGAACATTTTTTTGTGAATTGTTGTGGAGGAGGGAATTGTGCATGGCATCTCTTCATTGTTCTGGTAAAGCATGATGGAAAAAAAACCCTTTCAATATTTTTATAATGAGTTTAATCAAATTATGTTATGAACCTCTGACTGGATAATGGCTTGACAGTGTTGAACACTAAGGCGATTATAAAAAACCCCAAAGTTTAAGGAGATAATATAAAACTATCACTGTATGGATAAATCCATTGTCATTATTCCAGGGATCCTAAATAATCGGATTGAAACAATAAGCAGTAAAATATTGTTGAACCAAGAGCCTATTTCTGGATTTTTGAGCTACTAGAAACCTCATTTGTCAGAGGGGGATAAATGAATTTTAATATTTGGAGCATTTAAGAATGGCAAAATAGTAACCCAGTAAAGAAAACACGAATTCAAGTGACAAATAGAAATATTCCAACTGCCTTGGAAAGCAAGCTTTTTTTCTTTTTTTTCAGACACTTAGACACTACTATATTCACTTTAAAAAATCCAATTATATTAAGCTAAAAATGCGTTGATTTCCAAGTAGCTAAAATGCCACCATATTCTCTGTGCTCTTCAGAAGTTCCCATCTAACTGAGACTGGTTGCACATCTGCATCTGTGTGCATTTGGGTGTTGTACATGGCAGTAACACCTCGAGGTGCCAGCCCAGTTGGTTCCTCAGTGTGTGAAGTGAAAGGCTGGTGCCCGAGAAGGGATGCAGCCTGTGCTGGGGGGCTTGTGGAGTAATGGGACCAGGGAGGCAAGGGACTGAGAAATGTATTTGGAAGTATAAAGGCAAAGGGTAAATAACAGCAATTCCTTAGTCCAGAGTGGATGAAACTCACCTGGAAATAGAAAAACGTCTTTTTTTGAAACTGTGATCATGTGGTCCAAAGGACCCCTGACACTGGACCTGCTAGGGTATTTCTGGAATGACACAGAAGCTAGCTAAAGAAATACAGGCTGCTAAAAAACAGTGGGAATGCAGCAAACCTCAGAGCAATTCCTCCTTCATTTAGAGCTTAAAATATTTTTTAGAAATTTAAATAGGAAGGAAAAAAGCAGCTTCACAGTCCTTCAGGGATTATATGCCAGTCATTAAGAAAACATTCAGTGGCCTTTACTAATTCAGAGCAGGGATATATTATTGAAAAATGTCGTGACAAAAAAGAAAGCCATTGCAGCTAACAGTTATGTTTAACTCTTGGATTTCAGCTAGAAGAGTAGAATATTACTGATCAAACCCCAACATTTCTCAGGAGTTTTTATCAAATAGGATTAGTGCTCCTTTACAGTATTTCTTTTGTTTAAAGCAGGTAAATAGAGGTATTTGAAGGCTGTGTTGCATGTAAAGACTTGATGTGAAGGCTGCATGGCCTTGTGGCACAGCTGGTATTCATCCCTGACTGCCATAAAGTGGTTGTCAGGAGCTGAAAAGGCAGAGTGACTTTGGGGATCTTTCAAGAGCTTATATGAGAGGGAAAACTGAGAAAATACTGAGATTAAATTAATCTCAGTACAAGATTAATTTTCATTGACTGTAACTCCCTTTTTGACCCAAGAATTAAGCTAGAAATGGCCATAGCTCACTGATGATTTTTGAGCTCATTTTAGCCTGGTTTTACAATAATACCATTGGGCTAGTCCTGAATCTATTTGTTCACTTTCCCTAATTTTAATAAAGGCATAAATGTCTCAAAAACATAGAGGGATGGCAGTGTAGCCCAGGCACAGGAAACACTGAAGACAAGTTACAACTGTTAAGGTAAGTATGGCAGCAGAACACAGGAATGGATGACACAAACGCTTAAGAAAATGGGCATTGTTAATTGAGCCGTGCAGAATAAGTCGTTCTGCATCACATTTCTAGCATTAGCAGCTGGTGTCTTTATTACCAGGGAGGTCTTTCACACTGTGATGATCTGCAGTTTATATTATGTTGGTGAGCTCTGACTGGACTTGTGCATCACGTTATGTTTTTTCTATCTCAAATCAGATGAAAATAACTCTTTGACTGTCTGTGAGGTTGCCCCAGAACGAGCTTCCTGTGGTGCCTGCTGAAATGCATCCCAACTGAGTTTTCTCCAGTGTTTGCTGAAAATGATTAGCAAGCAGGTTTTCAGAATTGTTTTTGCTGGCATCACTGAGAAAAATGAATGGAACATGCAGCTAGAGTCAGCTTCCTCTCTTATTTCAGTGGCTGTTCTGTGCATACATGCTTTTTCCAAATATTCAGAGTGCATAATGTAGCTGTTGTGCTTGCTTAATTTCATCACCTAGCACTTCTTACAGTATGGTCATGTTTCACAAAACCAGTAACACATCACATAGCATAAATGTTTTGTTTTTTTTTTTCCTCCTCCACTTTTCATTTTCTTCCAGGTGATTGAAAAACTCCTGTACATGAATCTCCTTGAATCTTCTTCGTTGCAGCAAACAAGATAAGCAAGTCATTATCTGCTTTTGTTTCCTGGAATTTCTAGTGCCTTTCTGTTCTTTCTTTCTTTCTTTCTTTCTTTCTTTCTTTCTTTCTTTCTTTCTTTCTTTCTTTCTTTCTTTCTTTCTTTCTTTCTTTCTTTCTTTCTTTCTTTCTTTCTTTCTTTCTTTCTTTCTTTCTTTCTTTCTTTCTTTCTTTCTTTCTCTTTCTTTCTTTCTTTCTTTCTTTCTTTCTTTCTTTCTTTCTTTCTTTCTTTCTTTCTTTCTTTCTTTCTTTCTTTCTTTCTTTCTTTCTTTCTTTCTTTCTTTCTTTCTTTCTCTTTCTTTCTTTCTTTCTTTCTTTCTTTCTTTCTTTCTTTCTTTCTTTCTTTCTTTCTTTCTTTCTTTCTTTCTTTCTTTCTTTCTTTCTTTCTTTTCTTTTCTTTTCTTTTCTTTCTTTCCTCTTTCTTTTCTTTTCTTTTCTTTTCTTTTCTTTTCTTTTCTTTTCTTTTCTTTTCTTTTCTTTTCTTTTCTTTTCTTTTCTTTTCTTTTCTTTTCTTTCTTTCCTCTTTCTTTTCTTTTCTTTTCTTTTCTTTTCTTTTCTTTTCTTTTCTTTTCTTTTCTTTTCTTTTCTTTTCTTTTCTTTTCTTTTCTTTTCTTTTCTTTTCTTTTCTTTTCTTTTCTTTTCTTTTCTTTTCTTTTTTCTTTTCTTTTCTCTCCTTTCCTTTCCTTTCCTTTCCTTTCCTTTCCTTTCCTTTCCTTTCCTTTCCTTTCCTTTCCTTTCCTTTCCTTTCCTTTCCTTTCCTTTCCTTTCCTTTCCTTTCCTTTCCTTTCCTTTCCTTTCCTTTCCTTTCCTTTCCTTTCCTTTCCTTTCCTTTCCTTTCCTTTCCTTTCCCTTTTCTTTTCTTTTCTTTTCTTTTCTTTTCTTTTCTTTTCTTTTCTTTTCTTTTCTTTTCTTTTCTTTTCTTTTCTTTTCTTTTCTTTTCTTTTCTTTTCTTTTCTTTTCTTTTCTTTTCTTTTCTTTCCTCTGTTTTGAATGATACCCTGAGATTTTATGACTGAATTTTTAATATCCAATTATTTTCTTTAGGACATTGTCCACAATGTCAAAGTTATACTGCAGACAGATCTCATTTCACATAATTTCTAGTATGCTTTGGTATAGTTTACAAGTTGTGTCCCCTTAATACATTCTCTGCTCTTTTTCTTTTTCTCTTTTTTTTTTTTTTTTTTTTTTTCTTGCTTTGCATTTCTTTACAAATTGCCTAAATCTGTCATGCTGAATTGAAACAGTGATGCAGCGTTTGCTGGAGGAGTGGGATTTTTTGTTTTGGTGTTGTTGTTTTTTTTTTCTGTCAGGGTTAAAATATTTGAAAGTGCTACCAAAATTTATATATATTTATATATATATATATAATACCTATACCCATAATATTAAATTTTGCAGATCTTAGTGATGAGTGAGGTTACTTATTGTTGTGTGCAACTGTGGGATGAGGAGAGCTGTCATATCAGTGCCTAATGTACTGAATAATGGGCTTTCTACATAAAGTGCATTTGCTTTGTTCCTATAATGACAGATGCAAGGAATTAATTTCTCTTAGCAAGAAATGTTCATTGAAGATAAGGCCTGAAATAAACACTGACACACAACTGTGAAACTCCCTGAAACCGTTTCTTGGTGACAAATTACTGCTGAGGTATATAGACCTTTCCACAAAAGTGACACCTATTGAATTTATTAGACAGATTATATAGAGAGGACTGAATAATTTTTTGTCCTGTTTGTAGAGCTGACATTTACCAGCTTCTCCTAATGAATTGGATATAGGCTGCTGAAAACCCAAGTCAAGTGATTATGAAATCTTTGGACTAGCCACCATGGATTATGTAGCCACCAACAGTGTTTGCATGGTAGCATTTTTTGTGTGGAGGTGAACAGCCCCTGAGTTGGAGGTTTAGGACATTCATCTTTCCAAGGGAAATTGTACAAGAATTGCAATAAGAGCTGTGAAGTCTCAGTGTACACAGTGAAGCATGCAAACCATTTGTACATTGCACAAGCCAAGGCTGGATGCACTGACCACGTTCCAGTAAAGGAGGAAACTGAAGAGTTGAAAATGGTGCAGTAGAGCTAGTGGGAAATTTGATTTTTAACAAGTGAAGGAAGTAATGCCTTCAGTGAAGTCTAAGCAAGCATTTCAAAGTCAGCTTTTTGTAGAGCAATATATGCTGCAATCCATTTCTTTTGTGGGTGTTTATCTTTGGAGACATGTTAAAACTCTGTCTTTGGTCACAAGTCAGCCTGAATATGGGCTAATCTTAAATTCTCTCTTATTTACACAAAATTAGAAAAGATTCTATGTAACAACTCTTTAAATTACTTTGCAAATAACATTACTGTAATGACCTCCCATTTAAAGATAGGGAAACAGATGCAGGAAAGTGACTGAGTTAGAATAATTTTCCCCCCTCCCCAACCTGTTAGCAAAATCAGCAACAAAATGAAATCTGTTGATCACAACCCTGTATTGCTTTCTGCAGTCCAGTTTAAATAGCTAAAGCTCATTTTAATCCCCTAATCTTGCTATTTTAGGATTTGAGTCCAGGTTGCTATGGCATGGGGGACAAAGGCTGTATCTCCTGTGTCACCAAGTCATCAGTCACTCAAGAATTCAGGATCGTGACAGGCCATGTGGCTCCATGTGCAAAGGCACCAGTTCACTGAGTTGGTATGAATTTAATCCTGTATTTAAAATGCAAGCGAGCAAGCTCCTAATTAAAAGGCTGCTTTATAATTTGCAGAAGTGTAAAGAATTTCCCTGTTGCACCTCCATCCGAATTATTATCAATGATGTTTTAAAAGGTAAACAGAGAAGTAATCATCCCTCAAGCTATTCTGAAGGACAAGAGAATAAAGTATCCTTCAGCAGCTTAGGATCAAAGCATCTATGAGACAAACAAGTACTTGCAAAGGCAGGTTTGTAAAGATATATCTGCTCTATTCTCAACAGCTTTGTGGGTTTGTTTTTTTTCCCCTTGCTTCGTTTTCCTCTCCTTACAATAACCCCACTGCAAGAGACATCATACTGACAGCTGGGAACAAATGCTATATGGAACAAACAACATGTTAAGGCCCCGCTACTGAAGATATGACATAGGTGAGCACCACATACCATGACATGGTTCATGGTAGTTTTCACTAGAATTAAACTGATCTTTGCCCAGAATGCTGTATAAACCCCATGCACTGCTTGATCCTGCTCTTTCCCATTTTGCTGGACATACACAGGTGACTTTGCCCCCTGGGTAGGCATGGAGGGTGATGCAGTGAATAACACATTACAAAAAAAGTATTAAACAGCACTTTCTGCTTAAATAACTCAGGGGCACTTCTGCAAATAAGTAGTCTGGGGGCTTTGGTTCAGCTTGCTAGCACAGAAAGGTTTATCTCACTCACAGACTATTTTGTGAGTTCTCCACAAACATGTAAATGGAGCAAATATATCTGAGTAGCAGGTCCCAGAGGCTTTGGGTCTGTTCAGCCTGAAGTATGTGAAGACAACCCAAGGCTATTCTGTTTCCAAAGTGAAGTGTTAAAAGAAGCTCTGCATCATGTTAGCCAAAGAAGAGAAAAACATCAGTCTTTGATCCCTGATTTATTTCCCCCAGTCCTGTTTGTACTCCTTTTTCCAGCATCGGGGACCAGCCAGAATTTGGCTCTCTCTGCCAGTCCTTTCTTCTTGCCTACTCTGAAATATCACCTGTATCAGGGAGTGGCTGAAATCTTTCTCTCTTTGGCATAAAAACCTGCTGAAACCCAGACCTCTCGGCCTCAGAGGGGCTATGGAACTGCAGTGAATCTAACAAATGAAATCTGTGCTATTGCACTTGAGCAAGATTGTGCACATATGATGCACTGTGAGGAAAATTTCAAGCTAGCAATGACAGGCCCCTAAGTGCTTTGGATTTTGGAAAATATTGCTTTGATATTCTCCTGTATGTGTCATTTTAGTATTATTTTTTTCTCCCTAGTGATTTAAATTAATTTGAATCAAATAATTAGGCCCCAGACTGGTACTGAACATAATGACTCATCCCTAAATTAATACTATCTACCCTGAACTACTCCTGCCTAAATCACTGGAAGATTCATGCTTCTCAAAAAGTCAGCTACAATCAAATGAGTTCTGCAACAGTTCATTAGGTACTGATGTGATTTATGTGTCTGGGTCAGCAAATGTTTTCCTATTCTGACTTAAAATTGACACAAAGGGCAGGTAACTAAACAGGTATTTTGTAAACTTCTGGCATTTCCCTGAGTGGGAAAAAGAGGGGTTAAAAAAATAATAAATAAGTAGAGCTTGAATCAGAAGAAAATGCAGCATAAGGTACTGTGGGAATTTCCAGCTCCAGCCGTGCTCCTTCCTTGTACATGTGGCATTATATAATAAATCTGCCTCTCAAATTCTGTCTTGTAAATGATGTGCTTGACACTAGCACTTGAAAAGGGCTATACTAAAGGGATCTGTTAGCATGAAGAATAAATGCACATAATTAGACTAAGTTCAGTGGTCTAGGTGAAACCTTTGTATAACTGAACTCAGTCATTTTAGATGCTTGCTGTACACTGGACTTCTTGCATCCCTACATCACTCTGCCACGCATTATATTTCAATCATGGCTAAAAGAGAGGAGAGACTGGCAACAACACAGCAAAAATGTCCTACAAATGCTTTTCTGTGGCTATAGAGCCCACTTGCTAGGTGGTCTGCAAGCTGTGCAGGAGGGATTTTATCTTTCAAAGGACTTGAAAAGTGTAGCTCCAATTAAGCAAATTGGAGGCTTATTAACTTTTTATCAGCTGACCATCAAACCTTTTGATTTTTCTTCTGACCGTCAGCTTTGGACAGTGACTATTTTCATGTATTACCAAGCCTGTCAGTAAATGAGCTTCTTTCCTGTACAGCTGTGTTGACAGCATATGGTATTTTAGACTTAAGTAAGGTTGGCCTCCTTGGGGGACGAAGCTGTCAGTTGTTCCCTATAATGAATGGTAGGTTTATGGTATGAGGCACTGCCTGTAGTATTAAGTAGCAAAGAAAGCATGGCTATCCTAGATTGTAAAGTGCTGACTTCTGGTAATGGTAGCTGCAATAATGAATAACGGAATGATACAACTTGACAACTGCTCCTTTTTATAGAATATGACACTATTTTTGCTTAATTTCTGTGTTGCCCTGAACAGGTAGAACTTCCTATCTTCCATCCACAAGTAAGAGAGAAGAAGTGGTGCTGGGAAAAGAAATAATATGATGATTAACTTTTCTCTTCCCTTTGCTGGCATAAGGCGATTACCCTAGCTATTGAATCCTTTAGTGCAGGTCTCTTCTGAAGCAATCTCGTGGTGAATTTATATGACCAGCCTCACTGGTGTCAGTTACTTTTGTATCCTGAAAATGCTGGATGCAGCACATTTATTTAATTGTGCTGTTCTGTTTGGAGGAAGTAAAGGAATAATGCTAAAAATGAGCGACTAAGCTGATGGAAGTGACATTCAAGGCAGCGGTTTGGAGGGGCTCAGAAGAATTCAAGCATAATGAATGTGAATCATACCCCTATCAGTAAATTTGATATCTGGAAGCCAGTTGACTGAAACTCTTATTGAGCTGTGCCTCTGTAGCTTCTGGGTTGTTGCCGATTGCTCAGTGCCCAGGGTATTTGGGGATGGGCTTATGGACCGCTTTTCATCTGGCTACTCTTCTCTAACTGCTCACCATCAGTGGTCCTGTCTTGCAGCCCTCCTTTTCAGGGTGTTGAAGCCACACCAAGGCACAGTCCTGGGGCTATTAGTAGCGGTTATTTTTATAATAGATGGAATCTGTAAGGATCTGAAATCCTTCAAAAATATTTGAAGTATTTTAAGCTTTTGATTCTTGTTTTTCCTTAGGCTTCCTCCATTTCCTCATTCTGTCTGGGCTAAAAACACTGTATGGGATGGGTCTTGTGGGTTTTTTTTCCCAGATCAGAGGTATTACAGAACTCAAAATGATAACAGAAAAGTTAAAATAACATTGTAAAACATTCAGTAAAAGGTTGTTTTGTGTATTAGGCCTAGAAAATTAGCAATTACTTTTTTTCTTTTGTTCTGGATATAACAGGAATTTCTAAACTATACGTGATTCAACAAATTGTTGGGTATGTCAGAATGAACTTACCGATTAAATTTTTAAACAAAACACTAAACAAATTCATTAGTGAAATATTTTACTTCAATTCTATAAAAGCTCTTGCTCAGTCATGTAATTTTCTCCTTTGGCAGATTTTCAAAGTTTTCAAATATCGATTGTTCTGTAATTTTAGTTCCCACAGCTGTGCCATAGAGTTAATTTCCTTATGAGTGAAGCCAATCTGTATAATCGAGATCCAAAACAATGGTATTTTTTTCCTGCTTTCTCTGCTGAACGTCTGCCTAAAGTAATTCTCATCCTATCATAAACTTCTTGCAGGAATATAAAGCATAATGTGCAACAGGGAAGTTTCACGCAAAAAATAATACAGTGAATGATTTAATGTTCCTGCAGACTGATCATATGCATAAATGTGTGTCTTTCTAGTGCCAGTGCATGCATATTTTCTAGCGTTCCCATTTCCTAGAGCACTGTTCTTTACATGTAGACTTCCCTTCTGCTTGAAATCCCATGCACCCATCATTCCCCACAGTTGGCCCAAGGAAGACTCCCACTTTCCCAGAGGTCAGGAAAGTATTATATTTATCCATATACCCACGTAAATTCTCTCTTAGAATATGTCAAAAAAAGTGACAGGCTAGAGAGCTGATGGGTGCATGCTACAGTGAGCCTCTGTGAGGTCTCAAACATCTCAGCTGGTGAAAGCAAAGTAGTAACAGGGCAAGAAAAAACAGTGACAATAAAATAACTTGGGTAATAAATATTCCTGCATACGTGAGTTGCCATGCAAGATCGGTGGGGACCAGTGAGATGCAAAGGGATGAAGAAGCAAGAGTGAGTTTCTGGAGTGTTGATGATTTCCGGGCAGCCTCTTTAGCAACGGAGATCCAGAACTCAAAAGGGTTTTTTTTTATCTCGGTTTTCATGCCAAGGCAAGGCATCCTCTTTCCGTTGTGAGGACCTTATCATCTCCATCCAAGGAGCTCACTGCCAGTTCAATACTCCCTTTCAGTGTAAAGAGAGAAGATACTTTACAGATAGGCTTTTTGTCCACCATTTCCGCTGTGGTCAAAATTGAGATCTACCCAAGTGAGACGCTGAATTTAGGAACTGAACAACTCTCAGGTCTTAAAAAATAGATGACTAAGCTATTTCTCATGTGTAAGTCTGTCTAATATGACACATCTAATAATGTCTGCAAGGATGACTGGGGTTACTCAGCTGTAATCTCAACCACCACTTTGAACAGCTCCCTGTACCCTTTTGTGTTCTCTTTAAACACCGGAAGTATTTAATAAAAAAGATATTGGGGTTTCTCTCTCAGGCCGAAATTTCGCCGGCAGTATTTAGGACAGAATATGTTTGCTGTCACCTGTGTCAGGGAGCAGCTGCTCTGTGAGGGCTGGGTGCCCATTGCTGCTCCAGGATGGATGGCTTGGTCTGCCAGAACCTAGCAGTGAAGTGGGTCCTGGCTTTAAGACGCATATGAATAGAGAGGTTCATCACAGGTCCCACTTAGCCATGTTTTAAAACACCTCTATGACCCATTCACCCTTTGCTCAGTATCACTATTAAGAATTCTATTTTAGACAGTATATAAATTGTGGTAGATATATGTGCAAGTATGTTGGTGTATGCATATACGCATTCATTTATACATGAAAGTCTTGACAGATGTGAGCAGTCAGTGCTATAGGTTTTTGCAGCACATTGAAGAGGCAATGTTACAAGTTGTGATAAGCCATGTGACTGATCTGCATTTCGATTCCACAGTAAGCTCCAGCAGTCAAGCCACCATTCTCAAAGCTATGGTTAAAAGGAGCAAACTGCATCTAATTGGTACCACACATGGCAAGCTAAATCTCCAAAGCAGAGGAGGACCAAAGAGCTGATTCCTATGAGGGAATGTTAGTGGCTCTTTCAGGGAGAGGGGCAGGGGATGGAAGTCAGAGGTAAATTAGACTCCAGTTATCTAAGCAGAGGGTGCTTGAAAACTGAATGTGAGCTCACAGTGATCTTTCAGAGCCAAGTGCCACTCTTCCCACATGCCAACAACTTCCACTTTGGAAAGCAGAAGCTATTTGGGCTCAGGAAGTGCTGAGCTTAACTTGAAAATATGCATTCATAAGCCTGAGCATTTTCCATAATTAAAGTTTTATCTTTTCTACTGTACAACTGAGGAAACTGAGGCACAAAGAATACGCCCTATTTAAGGTCACAAGAAATCTGTGATAGAGCTAGAGTAAAATTCAGATCCTTCGTTATCATGATGCTTTACCCTCTGAATTATCTCTTCTTCCCCAAATGCAAGTGGTTCAGAGTAATCTTGACACTCTAGCCCAGTTTCTTCCATTTATTGTTCATTTTTATCATCTCCCTTGTTGGTTTTTTTTAACTAATAAATAGTTATGGCTTTATTTGTTTTTTTCTTTCACAAAGATTGAGACAGGCTTATTTAATTCAACAAATCAAGCGAAACAGCCTTCTAACTATTATTACCTTTTAAAATAGACATTAAATCCCAGGATGTCCCTTTAGTTTTCAGTTGTGCACATTTTTCTTAGTCCAACTTCACTGCAGTATATTCTATTTACCCTTATCTAAGTTTAGGCTTTTGCTTGATGAAGCTGTGCTGCTCCCTTTTCAAATTAGTTTAATAATTATTTTAATTGCCTTAAATAATTGAACTGGTTTGCACATAGAAATACCATTTCATTGTTTAATTTCTGTGCAGATTTTGTTGTCTTAATTTCTGTTGTAACCTAAGATGCAGAAGCAAGCAGATAAAACAGTAGAAGTTACAGATGGTAGAATACCGAAGTCTGTCTCTTCTTTCCAAGCCTAATGCAGTTGCTGCACTACTCATTAATTTCAGATTGCCAGTGAATTTAAATATTGAGTGTCATTATTTTATCTGTGTCTCCTGCTGCTCTCTGGTGTCCCACTTCTTGAGATAGCAACAGGAATCTGGTAGTGCCGCCATCTTCAGGGACACAATGTGTTTTGCTCAGTGAGACACCTTGGCTGTTCCTGTGAACAAACAAATGCAGCTAAAGGACTTGGGAATGACTTTGTCACGCAGGAAAACATTCTCTATCCTGCTCGCACTTATTTTTTTTTTTTTCAAGGCTGTAACTCTGGACCATCTTTCAAGATTTTCTCTCTCTTGTCATCGCTTTGTGATTGTATTTACTGTATCTGTCACATTCACAGACAACACTAAAGGGCTTGGCATCTCCTGAAAGGCCAGGAAACCTTCTGCGGGCTTTACTTTGGATGGAGAATTGATGTCAAAATACAATGTTTGGAAATGAAAGTAAAGGCCATTTTATCATAATATCAAGGAGGGGACTGCAGTCCTCCCTACTTCAGTAAGAAATGCAGTTTGATGGGTTCATGCCAGGATTCCTACCTGCTGGTGCTGACCCTCCAACACAGGCACAGGAGTCAGATGACAGTGTCTTTAACCTCATCTGCTGAAACCTATACCTTTGCTGAATGTCTTTATACTTCCTGATCTTTATATGTGGTTTCTCAGCTTTGGGCTGGCATGAGAAAAGTTTACTCATATATACAGACACATTATATTAATATATGAAGGTGAGTATTTGAGTGTGTTTGTGTGTGTGTCTAAAACTGTCAAGCTGAAGAGGAATGTGGAGTCCTGCTGATGTCACTGAGCAGTCTTGGCATGTGGAAAAAGGTGGTGAGCAGTGGTGGGACCTATTGAGTGTATCAGAAAAACTGAGCTTAGCTGTGTTTCTTATACTCATGGGTTTTAAACGCTACACAGATTTGCTAGTCCATAGAGCACTGCTAATTTAGAAGAACAGTATGGCAAAGCTTTAGACCTATCTAGCTAAAGGCTGACCCTGAGCACTGTTTCTTGGCATCTGTGAGCAGCCTGCTTTTTGGAAGTGATGTACTCCAGATGTCACTGGTGATTTTGCACATCTAGGAAGGAGAGTGCACCAGGGATAGACAGGTATCTGCCCTGTCAGCCCCTGAGAAGGGTTTTTTTTCTTCAGAATATAACCCTGAATACTGTAGGGAATCTTAGGCTTACAGGGATGGGTACAAAAACCCATTAAATGGGTATTGTACAGTAGGTCATGGTGCAGCGTTCAGTTTCCTAAACATGAGTCCCTGCATGTAGGTCCCTAGCTCAAGACGTCATTCACTGTGGAAGAGTCTGCCCAAAGGCTCACCAAATCCCCAGGACCTCCTCCTCCAGCCCCCTTTTGCCCTGCATATGCTGACCATCCATGGCACCAGAAGGCAGCTTGAGAGGGAGACCTTAAGCACTTGCTTTTGCTCCCTCCTCACCCCATGTCCCAGACACAGCACCACTGGACAAGGGTCCACTGTGGAGCCCAGCATGTGACATGCCAGGGTGCTCTCCTCCTCATCATCCACATAGGCTCTCTTCATCCATTTTTCAACCCTAGACCATTTCCCTTTCCTCATTAGTCCTCTTTTCCCTAGCCTTTTCTCACCCCATGAGAGTAGGAGGGAGTGAGACTCTTGAAGGCCTGTGGTAAAAGATCTGTGCAGATTGCCAGCATAAAGCTTTTGGTCTCATTACAATCACAGGTGAATCACAGGTGTGCTTTCTACATGAGGATGAATTTTCCCTCTTCTCTGCTTTCCCAGCCACTACCTTTGAAATGGGACGTTTCACTCTGCTTTTCAGGCCTGCTGTAGGACTGTCAGGACTTTTATTACCCAGAACCTTCCCTCTGCCCCACTTGGCACATCCTGTGGAGCCTCGGATCACCACTGTACTGACCACTGCAGCTTCAAGTCATGCTGTTTCCTTCACCCTCTGCTGCCTGGCTGGCTTAAGGCATATTACCAACTCCTCTGAATGCAGCACGATGGGTTTGCTTTCAGCTCTCGGGGCTGAAGTGGTTGACAGATGTTTGGAGGAGTTCTTGTCTCTGGACCAGCGCTTCGTCTGTTCTGAGTTATTCAAAACACAAACAGTGGGTTGGCAGGAGTGAAATATGCTCAGAACTGGGATGTCAAAACAGAAATATATTTTTAAAAAGACAGGTGTCAAAAAAAAAACAAATGTGTGTTCATGCAGTTTATAGCAAGATGTATTTAAATAGTTGAGATTTTCTTCTTTTAACCCATTGGGCTCCCACCTGACACACTATTTTCCTGTGGCCATTTTGATGTTTAAATGTTATCAAGGGCATTTTGGTTCCCTGGGTGCCCACTCTACTGACAGATGGATTGGCTGCATTGCCAAGGTGTTTGGAGTACTAGCTAACAACGTAATTTGGGACTATCCTGTCAAGTGTGCTGTTATAAAATTGTAGTGAGATCCTGCAGTGAGCAATGCTGTTGAACAGAATGGTGGAAATAAAATTACTCAAAAAACCAAAGAGGAGTAGGGAAGAGATAGATAGAGAGGCTGGAATAAGTAAAAGAAGCCTGGGACTTGGAGGAGAAGAGAGGCAGTTCTGCATATTTCAAAATCATAATGAGTCTATGAAGAGCTTCAGGGTTCTGTAGCAGATACAGCTTGCCTGCAGCCTCCTTGGGCTGCATGTGCATGGCGAGGCAGGGGTGATAGCTGCTACCAAAACCAATCAGCACCAGAGTCTTCTGTAAAGGGGTGTGCTCCTTCAGCTGAGTTACTGCCAGTGGGCTGGGTGTTGGTAACTCAAGTCACAGGTAGAGCAGTAAGTATTCCTCTGTGAGTTCTTTGGAAATAATCCTAGTAAAATTCAAGAGAAAACATAGAAAGCAAGTGTTTAAATAAGCGATGAAAACAAAGTCCAAAAGCAGAGGATAAAAGTGTTGTGTTTCAGTTGTGTTTATGCTTCCTCTTGGGTTTTGTTTTGTTTTTATTTTTATTTTTTTCTTTCCTCTTTTTCTTTCTTTTCTTTCTCTTTTTTTTTTTTTTTTTTGAGTGTGATGATTATTTGGAAAAAACAAACAAGCAAAAAAGAAAAGATATACCAACAACGTTCCCAGAATGCTGAAAGTAGGATATAAACCTGTTATTGCTCTGCACTAATAAATCAGCAGATTGTGGCTTTGCTGGCTTTTACCAATTGCAGAAATAGTTCTTTCCTCAGCTATTGATGCTGTTCATCCCCCATGCTGGGTATCATCCCCCATAATTTTCTGTTCTGGTTATAATTCTTGTCATCAATACAGACTCTCATGCAGAAATATTACGTGGTCTCACAATAGTCTTTGACCTGCACATGAATCTGTGGTTGTGCTTTATTTTGAGAACACTTTTGGTGACAGTAGATTCTTGCAGTGTTGTCGCCGGTCATTGTCATGACAGTGTGTTTTCTTTTGTTTTGTTGGGTTTTTTTAGAAGCTTTCTGTTCTCATGGAAAATAGTACCGATGCTCTGGCATTTTCCATTCTTGTTGGGATTTGATGTGAAACTGGAGGCTCCAAATGTACATGCATGGTGGATTTATGTTTTCTAGTTTTGAGCTTGCAGCACTTTTATTACCTTTATAACAGTCTGGACTGTGACTGAGTGCCCTTTCCTTTTTCTTTCCAGTAGATGGATGGCTGTGTGACCAGGGCTCAAGTTAAAAGTGATGGGACTGCTTTTCTTTTTACATTAGTGTAACTCAGCTGACTTCAGCCCAGATGAACATGACTGATATTAATGTCAATGATGAATCGAGCAAAATCTGCCTACATTCAGTGAATATTTTACATATTTCTTTTACATCTTCAGGTGTTTTATGTTAATGTAAGCAGAATTTATGAATTCTTACTGTCTATAAATAAAGCATGTAGCTGGGGAAGACACTGCATTTTTTTTTTTCCCAAAATGAAAGTGGTGATATTTACCCATGTTAGATTCATAATGAATGTCAGTTTTGATCTGTTTGTGTGCTTTGAATGGTGGACAATATTTAAACATTCTCACTTAAAGCATCAAAACACTTTGCAAACTATGGTTGCCGAGGGCGTAGCTGCACCTAGCCAGCTAACATAAAAACCATTGAGTGGCTGTGGAGAGGGAAAGAACAGGAAAAGATCAAAAAGCAAAACTGGGTTATCTGCATTTCACATAGTTGGATCCAAACAATGATACGTCTTTATTCTTGCTAACCCCCAGGTTTAAGGTGTAATTGATTTTGGTCATTGAAAGCATTTAGGCTTGGTGTGTTGTAAACCTGATGGAGAGATTGTCTGTTACTGGCCATGTTGCCAGTCTGCTGTGTGATCCTAGAAGATTCCTGCTGCCTCCAGCCATTCCCACTTGACTTGCTGGACAGTTTTTCAGGCAGACCCAGCAGGCTGAAGCCTTGATCTGAGTCCAAGTATGGAATATGAACCCATAAGACTTTTAACATGAGAAGCTGGAAGATGTTTACCATGAGGCAACTCTTAGGAGAGCCCAGATATATAACCTCTGTTCTGCTGTAGAGAACATTTTTAATTTCTGTCTTGATGACCAGCAGTACCTAGATGAAATGTCATGGTCCACACTTGAAGACCATTCTGATTTTTGTTGTTGTTGTTGCTGTTCCCTCTTAATTCATCTTTCTTTTAGGAACACGTTATTGTAATTGATTTTGTTATTAGTGGATCGGCTCAGAGGCAGTGCACCTGTTACATATATTGAGAACCTGACTCCTGACTTCAGCGGGAGCAAGTGACAATGTTTTAAATTAAACTCTTCTCCCTGCAACTATCTTTCTTTCCTTTATCTCCCCACCCAGCCATAAATAACCAGGCAGCAGAAGGCAGGTAGTGTTATAAATTGTCAGGCTACACAATTGCCTCATGTTCTGCATTCTGTTCTCTTTCCCCATTATCATCCATTTTAAACTAAAAGTTCATCCATTTGTGGTTCTGCCATGACAGGATGTCAAATAAATTGATATTGTAGTGTTTAAAAAGCATTAAAGAATACAAATATATACCAATACATTGATAATGCTCAGCAACCAAAAGACCTGCTACTAACTGGACAGTAGTGCTTTATTACTATCATTTAAAGACTGAGGGGAGTGAGGTATAAAATGGGGAGGAGTGATTATCACTCATAGTCTCCCATTTTAAAAGATGAGTGCTGGTTTCACTCACTGTAGTGGCCCATGATCTATTAGCCTTCCAGTTCCCTTATACAGTAGGTGTTCCTCTAATAAAGTGCTCGCTGTTTACTTCTAAAATGTCAGTATATCATCCATCCCAGGTCTTCATGGTGGTTCTACTAAACAATTGCAGGGAGGAATTGTAATGAGCTATGGCCTTCTTGCTTTCCTAAATGCTCAGCCAGAAACACATGGCACAGCATCTGCCAGGCAGTCGAGTCAGCTGGCAGGGGCATCATCCTTGGCTGGCCCCATCTTGCTTTGGGGTTTGCGCTCCCTCTCTGTTTTCTGTATCTGTATTTCAGACTGCCTCGCTCTATCCCACGCCCCCTTGGCCAGCACTTTGGTGTGTTTCCAGGGGTGCTGTAACAAGCATCACCTTTTTTGCATTGCGTTAACTTTCTTAAACATGGCTTCACTGTCATGTAATGCACATGGGTTAGGTCTGAGTTACAGAAATGTGTTCACACTCATCCCTTGAGATGGTTTCCTACACTGGGGATGTGAGGTGAGTGTGACTTCCCAGGGGGACTGCTTCCCACACCACTCCAGGCTGCCACATGCACATGAAAAGGACAATCCCGATTCTTCATGCCAACACTAAGTTACATCTTCATTTATTAAAAAATGTGAGGGTGTGCTTCACTCAGTTCAACTCAAAGACTTCTTGAAAGGAAGAGACCTCCATCAGAAAACATCCCACACTGGGCATCTTCCATTCATGTCTCAGTAAGTGTCAGAAGACAAAAAGAGGGGTTGAGAACTTGCTGTCAGCTGTTCACTGTTTTCCCTAAACAGTCCCTTTCCCTGACATGGCAAATGCATGGGTGAGTCTGTCTGTAGAGGAAGGGGACTTAAAAGTGAGGGAGCAAGTTTTTTGAGTTGGGTTGTTTTGTCTTCTCCCCCCCCCCCCCCTTTAATCACTAGCAGCTTCTAAAATGTCTAGTCATGCATTAGGAAACAAAAACTTCTTAATTGTGCTGCCAGTTTCCTTATAGATTTGTCTGAATGTTTCCCATTTTGGATAATGTTCAGGCATTATGCAGAATGTCACAGACCTTACCCTGTTAGCACTTTTAGAGCTTAAACTCGCCTCCCATTGCTGCTGAAATTTAGATGGAGGAAGATAGTTTGCATAAAAAGCTATGACACAATATGGTCCATGATCTTAATTTAACAAATTGGGTTGACTTGCCAGATGGGTTTCTACTGTTGAGAGCAGACAATACCACACTTGTTTTGTCGGATTTTTGGAACTCTGGGGATGGATACCAAAAGTGCTGTCATTGAAAGTACTCCTCTATTGGTCAACTTCCCCCACCCCCCTTTTCACTACTCTGAAAGTCTTTTCAACCATGTTTTTCACAGTGAGCATTTGTGCATGAATATTTTGTTACTCAAACTTGAAAATGGAAAAAAAAAAAAAAAGTGAAAAAATATCTGCCTCTAAAAACTTGAGCCAAGCTTTCAGGATCTTTCATGCCATGCTTTTTGTGCAGTGGCAATCTCAAAAAATTATACAGAGCTGTTGAGAAATAAAGCTGTAACACAGTGCTGCTGCTCTACAAATTCATGACATCTGAGACAGAGCATGAGCAGTTGGACCACATGAGACTCATCTTGTTTCTCCTTTTTCTTATTATTTCAGTGGTTCAAACACAGCCTGCAGAAGTGACTTCACAAAAATAGTCACTAATAAAAGCAGTTTCAGCAGAAGGATGACAATAAAAATTATTGTATTTGTCCTGCCAACTTTCAGAAGAATGCAGGACTATTTAAATAGATGGTCTGGTTCCATGTAAGGAATCACTGGCCCTGAGATATGAATACCAGAATGACAGAAATTGTGTATTCCAGGTTGCAGACTAATCAGGAGATTAACATGTGTTTGTCCAGTTCAGTGGTAGTCTTCCCAGTTAAGCTGACTAGTGACAGCTGTAGATGGGACAGGGCAACAATTTGTTAACCACTATAACAAATCAGTCTATAATCAGTTGATAAATAAACGTGTGACAGAATAAGTGCCATGAATTGGAAAAACTTTTTTTTTCTCTATTTTGTTTTTTGGGAGACAAAAATATCTTATTCTATCCAAAACTGGAGGCAGTCATGCTAATGAGTGGGAGATGATTGTGATAGATCAGAAAAAGGAATTGGAATTAGTAATAATCTTTGCTCCATTTCTTGCAAGTAGGAAGCTTTCTAAGAAGGAAACTCAGTGGCAAAATGTGAGTTGGCCCTGTTAAGTGATGCTAAGGATGGATCTGGCAGCAGCACAGGATGAGCCTCACACATAATTTGGGGGTGGAAGGGGAACCATGAGTGAAATATAATTATGGCTTGCCTGGATAGTAATACTTCCTTGAAGTTGCTCTCCTCCCTGTATTGTAAAGATGTTTTCAGTACAGCTGGTAATGCTGTTGCTAACCAACAAGTGAATGGGAACATTAAGAATATAAAGCCATTGCTATTTTTAAAAAGAAAATGTAAAGGCTTTTCATCTGGAAGATGTTTGTACTTGCTAGTAGCTTTTGACAGTGATAAACTTGTGGACAGTATCATTTCACAAATGAGAGATTAAAAATTCCAAAGGGTTCCTCCAAACATTAACTCTCAGTGTTTTTAAGGTTCCTGATTGTGAAGAGGTCTAGCCCAGCCTGCCTCACCATCCAAAGATGGACTTGTTAATTTCATTGCAGAGCTCACTTTTTTGTTAGTTAGGAATTAGGAGGGAAAAAAAAAAACAAGCTGAAAGTGTTTATATTTCAGGAAAATACATCCTGCTTATGAAAAGATGTACCAGCCATAATGATGCATATAGTCAAGCATCCTTAATAAGCTCCTGATGCTTTGCTTTGTTTGTGCCAGACAGCAGCCTGACACAGGCATTGGAAATGAAAGCTTCTCTTCAGAGCTGGACCTCTGATGACTGGCATTTCACCTGCTTGTCCTGCCAAGCTGCACAGGGGCCCACTGCAGCAGAGGGGCTGACTTCCTGCTACCCTGCTGGTCCTACGCCCTTGTGACTTATGGGAACTGGTTCTGTGTTACTGAAAGAGGAATGAACAGGGGGATTATTGCAGTATATGGCTGCCTGAAGAGCCGTTAGGGAGATGTGTATTCTCTTTTTTTTTTCTTTTTTTTTTAGTGTTGTTTTCAAGTCCACTTTCTTTCAGGAAGAGACAGAAAAGTCTCAAGGTTCCCCCAAACCATCCTTGAAACCCCGAAAACGTGTTTCTTGGTTTTTTTTTCAGAGAGACTGAGAATTAACTAGGATTCAACTAGGTTAAGCTTGAAGTATTTTTTTTCCCCAGTCACTCAGAATGGCTTCTTTTTGCACACATTCTCTTGTATAAAGCAGAGTAACCTGTATTTAAAAGCAACAAGAACACAGATGTGTGTTCATACAACAACAATACAATCTTGTTTCCCACAAGGCAGATTTCAGATGTTACTTTTCTTGTTAAACTCTAATGGTTACTGCCTCATTCTTTGACCCTTTAGCTTTGCTGGCATTTTGTATCAGTCAAGTGTTGAGGCCAGCAGCTTGCATTGAGCTCCTGTGCCACACTTGTGCTTACTACTCCCTCTGCTCTTCTCTGCTGCTGCTTCTTGTCTATGATGCCTCTTCTCTTCAGCTGGTGCCATTCAACACATCTTCCTCTTCCTGATGGGACTGCAGGGCTCACCAATTAGGTCTAAACAGCAATCTATGAGAACGCCACAGCACCTGTAGAGAGTTAAACCAAGTGGTCTTTTCCCAAAACCTCTGCTACAGCAGCCTGCTTGCCTTTTTTCTGGAAGTGCTGCTTTGTGAATAGGTCAGTGCATAGCAACTAGGTGGGTTGGGAATGCTCCTGTGCTGCAGGGGCATGGGAATGGCCACTGGGGCACCTGCACAGGGAGTATGTATGCCCCAATCTCTGTTCATTAGGACTTCTTCACTCTCCCTCTTGCTTCAGCTAGGCTCTTGCATCACTCAAGGGCATTTTTAGGTACCTGTCTAATGCCAAGCTGCCATCTGATTTCATATATATATTTTTTTATTTTATTTTATTTTTACTTTTTAGGAGCAATCTTTTCTGTTTGGGCTGAAAACAAGCTGTGCTTGAGTATTGCTTCATGTTTCTAAAAATAAAAGTTGGCTTTCTAAGTGCACAGCACACTCCTTGTGTGCCTCTCCGACTGCCCTGCTTCCCTCTCTCTTCTTGCTTATTTCTGCTGGAGAGACTGGGAGGGGAACATTCCTGGTAACAACGGAAGATGGATCCTGAGTGGTGCGCACGCACACACATAGCAATGTGTCACACAGCAGGGGACGGGGGCGGGAGGCATTTTGGATTTGTCAGCTCATCGGCACAGCTAGGTTCTTGTCAAACAACAGAAGTTGCACAAGTCCCTGGTGGCAGAGATGCAATTGGTAAAGCTGTGTTGGTCTGGAAAAGCAAAGATGTGAGGCCACAGGATGACTTTTGCCCCATGCTGCATCACAGTTTACAAATCGAGTCACAATCCAGTGTTATCTCCTCAACACCTGTTCTCCTTGTCATGTGCGTCCCAAATTCTATGTCAGTTTTGATATCTATTCTCTGCCTGGGTATCTTCATTTCCCTTCCTTCACATATCAGCAAATCTCCTAATCGTGATTCTGTGATACTATTTACCAGGAAAGTTTAGAGACCTCATTGGCATCAGCACAGGCTTGTGCCTGGGAATGTTTCTGTCAAGCACAGGGATTTGCAAAAGGTTATACCTGTACCATGGAAGTTACATGAGCTGCTTTGAAACAGTACACAATACAGGGCTGAAGCAGGGGTTGCCTTTCATAGAATGGTTTGGGTTGGAAGGGACCTTAAAGATTATGGAATTCTAACCACCCTGTCATGGGCGGGGACATCTTACTCTAGACCAGACTGCTCAAAGCCCCATCCAACCTCTGCCAATAATGTTGCTGCCATTGACACAGCATTGATGACCTGTCAAAAAGTATATAAAAATTAAACATGTGTTGCATTCCTGGTCTAGGATCTGAATATACTCTGCATAGCATGATATGAATTCCCTCTGTTGAGATGCCTTATATTTTCCTAAACTCTTTTTCTGACTTAAAAGATTTTTTTCACTCTGCTTTTGCTTGACTTAGAGACATCTTTTCTATTTTGACTTGCAAGCAACAAGCATTGAAGCATTTTACCTCTGTGCTGTTTGGGAGATATGCCTTCATCTGCAGGTAAACTGTACAGAGTAGTTTTGAATATGCTTGTCTCCCTTCTGTGACTCTGTCAGTTGCTTCAATTCATGCTATACACATTTCTTTTAAGATATCTCAGTAATAGGCCCGTGTAATTGTGTGATTAGGTTTTTGCTTTGACCTCCGCTGTTGTAGGAGATGTTGAATCCTAATGAAGAGAGCATGAGGATGCTGACAGATCCCTGCTTTTGTGCATTCACAACTACTACCCCCAGAACAGCTCTGCACTCCGATATAATAAGGGGCTGCTTCTCTGACGGTAGGTGCAGCAAAGTCCTGAGGAGTTATTTTAGAAATCATTAAGCCAATCTGTCACATAAGGCTTGGCCTGGAATTAATTTCGTGCTAACCTGATGATCAATCCAGTCTTCCCCAGAGTGGTAGAGATGGCATAATTACAGACTTCTGTAGGAAAGGAGTTAGGATGTTCTGGAAATCTCGCTTCAGGACTCGAGCAGTTCAGAGGAGCTACTGTACAGCCTTATCTTGCACAACACAGCCCTGCACTTCACACACACCATTCTGCACACCACAGGGAAAACTGCATGTATGGCTAGTTTTTAGATGAACGGATATACTTAATCTGAAACAGAATAAAAACTTGTTGATTATTAGTTACCAAAGATGAGAATAGTTCCATGTGCATCAAAGCATTCAAATTTTTCTTTGGGTAGTTAAAGGGTGGCTGACAGAAAGTTCAAAAATAAGCCTCTAGTCTAGTGATTAAGGCATTCTGCCAAGTAAAAGTCCAATTTTGGAAATATGTGAATATTCCCTTGGATATTCAGACTGCCTGGAAACTTGTGTATTGCTTTTCTCTTACTTGTAAGAATTTATTCTACCTATTCTACTAAAATACCAACCATTTGAGACTGCAGACATCTCCCTGAGAGTTTTAGTAGCTGTAGCTTGGTGAATAGGGCCTCTTGTTGGGTTTGGTTCCCTGTAGACAGGGAAGGGAACCTAACTTTTTGTTTCATATACTGGGTCACAGATCTAACGTCCAGGTGTTTTGGCAACAATAAAAAAAAGAAGCTAGACCTAAGAAGGAACCTCAGTTGTCTTCTGCAGTCTTCAATATAAGCTACAGCCCCAGCTGTTTAGTACTGCTGAGTCAAAGTAAAACTGAGTACATCCAATTACAGATATTTAGAACAGTTATAGTGGTACTTCTACAACAAGGCAGAAGCCAAGTGTGGCTTTTGACTATCCAACTCTTGTGGATCTGATGATATTTATTTTTGACCTCTCATATTGTTGGGTGTATATTTCAAAGCAAAGGGGTTGGAAGGACTGGCCTGAAAAAATGGTTTTCCTCTCATTATTGTATTATTGATTCTCATGACAGTGCTTTGCAAGCTAGGTCAACAACATCATGGGACACCATATGCTCAGTAGAAAATCTGTGATGCCATAAAAAAATTCAACTTCTACATGAGAAAACTCAACGGTAGGGTAAAATCTCTTGTGTGAATTGCACACAGGCACATCCATGTCCAACACTAGCCTCATGCCAGAGTCTGAGCAGCTTGCTTCATGAGCAGCTTGCTTCGTGTTGTAAGTGCTTGCGTGATATTGAGTGATGATACCAGCTGTGCTCAGGTTCTTGAATTACAACTAGATGGTGGCCATATGGGGACACACCATGCCTGCAGGAACGGTTGGCTTGCTCTTAGACTGAAAAGCAGAGGGCTGGAAACTGAGACTGAAAAAAAGAAGTAGTTTCCTGAATTTTCTCAGTTCTTTATTATAACTCTCTTGGAGAATACAGCCTTGCATGTCAAATTTTTGTTCTGATGTGTTTACCTTCTAGTGGCACACACTGACATACTGTGCCATATAAATGCAAGCTGAAAGCAGACAGCTAAATCCCAATATGCTCAGAGGTGAGATAGTCTCTCACCTGCACTCAAGCTTAGCAGCTAGATTTGGTCTTCACTTGATCTTGAATTATTTACAATGAGAAGTCAAGCTAAGGACACACATTTGCTGCAATAGATACGCAGCCCATGCCTCAGCCACAAACATCTCTCACTAAACCAGTATCAGGTGCTTTCTTCTTTCGAGAAAAGCTGCCATTTACTTCCTCAGTAAACTTAATGCCTTTGACAGAAGTAAAACAAAGCAAAGAAAGATTCAAGTTATTTGTTTATACAGATGGCTGCACGTAGTCACTTAACAGATTGACACATCAGGACAAACAGACTTCCCATGTTCCACTTTGGTACATATTACAGGGGTTGGAAGAAGTGGATCTGAATCCAC
Source organism: Apus apus (assembly GCF_020740795.1). Classification (NCBI taxonomy): domain Eukaryota; kingdom Metazoa; phylum Chordata; class Aves; order Apodiformes; family Apodidae; genus Apus; species Apus apus. The sequence goes on from NC_067283.1 coordinate 48,225,421, forward strand.
ATTCCTTAAAATAAATGTTTCTTTCTCTAGTGGCTGGATTATGTAGCTTTCATCACCTGACATGTCTTGTCTGAAAGGCTGTAAAATACAAAGAGAGTTTTCCAAATCTAGCAATAATGCTATTTGAAAGATTTTAATTTTGATATTTGTTTTAAAGATTTTAAACTAAAGGTAGATGTTCTGGCTAAAGTGAAACCTTTTTTTCAAACTGGATGACTCGAATGGTTAGTCAGGGAATGAGTAGAGAATATTTGGCTATTGCAGTCTAGTGAGCCCATCTTGATTTGGTCAGGTAAACAAACAATACAGCTAGCAGGGAAGAAGAGAACCTACACCAGATCTTGGCCTGATCTAGATATGAATATCAAAAGAGCGACTTGGCTGTGGAAATTAATCAAGTTCTTTTCCCCTAGGGATCAAAGAGGTTACTCAGAGAATGCAAGGGGAATGGAGAGATTCAGCTGTGTCACATTTTCTCTCTAATTTAGCTGCCTAGGGAGCCTCCCACGTTTTGCAGAAGTGGAAACATAACAGTTTCATTTTGTCTTTCTCAGACTGTTGCAGCTTTCTTCAGAAGCCAAGGTCTCTCCACATTTACTTTTGGTGTTTGTTCCTTTAATTCTCCTACAGTTTCACAAATGTTTCTGGTGTATTTTTAAATTTTAGCTTATAATCACATTTTTTTAAAAGGCACCATCTGGTCCCTGACATGGTTTAAAGTAACAATGCAGCCAGCAGGAAGCCAGCAGTGAGACTTTACACCTTTCACAAACCTGTGTGACAGTTTCCCCACCTATATTTTTCCACAAACACTGCAACCATCGAGTCTCATTCCCTCCAGACAGGTCTTGCAGAGCGCAAGGCCTTGCAGCTCTCGCTTTCCATCCCTTTCATCTTCAGTGTAGTCATTTTATGGAAACAAAATGGATGTATCAAAGAAGCTTACAGCTAGGACCGTGGAAGATGTGCTGTAAACTGCTCTGTTGGAGAATTTGGAGTTTAAGCTCATGTTTGTATTTAAACTGCCCTCTGGTGCTTATTGCTACTGCAGTGCATGACTTCATCACATCCCCTGGAGCCTGAAGACCCCAGGGAGCAGAGGAAATAAAGCACTGCAAAAATTCTTTACCAAAAAAAAGTCGCCCAATTCTGTGGATGTGTTATTTTAAGCAGGATGCTAACATGCTACATTATCACTGCAGGTTACACTGGGCAGGAAGGTTTGCTTGATATTGTTTTATGAGGCTCTTACAGCACTAGCCTATTTTATCTTCTTGCTGTATGCAACAGCACTGTCTTTCATGATGCTTTCCTAGCAGCCACAAATCAAAACATGCCACCAAGTAGTGTGATCATGCGACCAGCGCCCTTGCTACGGCTGAGGCTTTGCTTGTCATTTCTCTTCCAGTTGTTGGGGGGCTGGAGGTTGTCAGTGCTGAGGTAGCAGAGACAGTAAATATGAAGATATCCTTTCCTATGTGTGGCCAGCAATTTTGAAGGACCAAAACCACTGCTAGAAACATAAGGAGACTAATATGATGAATGGCAAAGGACCATGCAGAGCTCTGGGATTTCTGAGCAGGTTATCCATCCAGTGAGATATGCCCTCTTTTGTTTGTTTTTTTTCTTTTAACTAAAGGCTGAGCTGGACAATTATTTCCCTACGAGCTGCTCTGTGCCTGGATCATGCTCCCATCCCCACCACACTTCCCCGAAGCCAGCGGCACGGGTGGTTAATATTAGCTGCGCAGCTGATTGCCACGGTTGGTGCCCTGCAACAGGTGCGGGGCGGCCACCACGCTGGAATCCCCCCCGGACTGATGCTGGCGGTAGCACCAGCCTTCCCATTATATCAGGAAGGGCTGTGTCCCATTGCCACGATGCCCTGGCGCCCTGGGCTGGCCTCAGCTGTCAGCAGGACGTGGAGTAGGGTGGCTGGCGCCCAGAGAGGCTGCTGCAGGGAGAAGCAAACTTTGGCTGCTGCGGAGCAGAAAGACGGGAGACTCCTGGATGGGACTACTCCTTCTGTGTGGATGGGGTAAGCAGAAAGTCTTGGCAGAGCCCTAGGCTGGCGGTTTTGTGGTGCTGCACTTAGAGGAGGGAAATATACACAAAAAATAACCCTTAAAATTAAGTGTCAGCACTGTTAAATTAGCAGATATGGGTTGTGTTTGCTCATCTGTTGGCCGTAGTTTCTTTACAGCACAGCACTTCGGGTTGGCATTAATTTTAGATGGCGTTCTCTAATTTTAGAATGCTCCTGTGCAAAGTTACTTTCTATTCCAGTGGTGATTAGGTGGTGATGACGTGTTTTAATAATAAACATGGAAGAGATAAAGAAAAAGAAATCAAATGTGCTGACTGCACTTGTGGGGAGGGGAAGAAGTGCTATTGCTGTGCTCTAAAAGTATTGGATCTGTGTGGGGTAATATCTTAAGGTCTCCTATTTCCTTTCCTTTTCTCCCCCTCCCCCCACAATTTCTGGTTTGTTGGTTGTTGGTTTTGGTTGGTTGTTGTTTTTTTTTTCCTAAGCCATAGCTTCTTTTGGTATAAAGAACAAAATGTCTAGGGGGTGTTTACCTAGCGTAAAAGCTGGAGTGAAGAAGGGGGAGCCGAGAGGCTCATAATGTTTCATGGGATCATTTCTGGTGTCCCGTTCCCTTTACGTGACCCTCTCCATTGGCTGTGTGAGGAGAGGCAGGGCTGTCAGGCAGATGATAAGAGATCACAGTGTGTCTTCTGCTGAACAACGTCTGCAAGAGCTCCTGCGGTGCCTACATGCACGCTTACGGTGGAGCGAGGCAGGTTTGCATAGGGAGCCAAGCAGGCTCTGTCTGCAGTGTGACAGTCTGCTGCTGCGTGTTGGAAGGCAGATAATACTGCTGCCACTTCTGAAATACAGAAAAAAAGAAAAAAGAAAAAAAAAATTACTTGTCTCTGCAATTCAGTGATTGCTGCTGCTCTGCATAGGAATGCTACCAAGGGCAGAAGGGCAGGCCCAGAAGTGCTTCTGGAGAGTTAGACTGATGCAAAAGGCACTAAAAGTGAGTGGAAATATCCCCCTTGACTTTGGTGGGCTTTGGATTAGCACTGTCTTCACTATTTCCATCCACATGTAGTGGTGAAACTATTTTCTGGAAGTTTTGGAATAAATAATTACTGTCTGGGCCAAATACATACAATATGGAACGGATAAGTGTCAGGTGTCACAAGTGTTGGATTCACTCCAGGTCTAAATTTCTTTCCGGGAGGGGTTGTTTTTTTTTTGTTGAGTTTATTAGAATTTGAACGTGGTCTTGACAAGAAAGAACAAAACTGCCTTTTTTCAGTGCTATTTGTGACAATTGCATGTGGGGTTGTGCCTCAAAGCTCACTGGAAGCTCTTTGCTGCAGCAACTGTAACATCTTGAGGAGTTGTGAGATCCTTCCCGGTTTGGTACCTCTGACTGAGGACATGATGCTACTGTAATGCTATTACTATCCTGCTGCCAGCACTGTGCTGGGGTTTGACGTGGTTGTTTGGCAATGAGGACACTATGTAAACTATGGTAATCCCATACGTCTCATAACGCCCTGACTCATGCTTCCAGTCAAACATTTCTCCAGCTCCCTCTCTCCTTCCCACTGCCCACCCTCCCCGGTTTCTGTTCCTCTTATTTTGATATGTGAAGAAGAATTTGTTGCGTTTCAGACCAGTGCTTCAGCCATGTCCAAACAGGAGCTTCTGTGCAGGGACAGGTCAGAGCCAATGGCTGGTGTTTTGCTGAAGAGAGACATGCCAAGGCACAGGGAAAATACACAGCTACTCCCTTTGAAAGTAATTTGTTTGCAACTTCGAAAGTGCCTCTCTAGGTAGCTCACAGAGAAGCTATTTGTAAATTTGATGCCAGTTTTAAATAAAAGATGAAAGTGGATTTCCCTGCCACTAAACTCAGCAGCTAAGAGTTCCTCAGGAGAGGTGCCGCAGTTTGCATCTCTGGAGAGCCAGGTCTGTTGCCTTGCAGAGGATGTTTCATCCAGGTAGGAAGGCACAAATGGGTATGTGGATCTCCAGTAGTGCTGGGGACACACTAGATTACAAAATGCAGGAGACAGGATGACATGTCAATAAAAAAATGTCTTTATTTTTTGTAACCATAGTTGGAAAATGGTCAGATTTACAGTAGTTTGAGAAGATGAAAATGTTTCTCCTACTTTGTACAGAAATCTTGGACAGAAGTAGAGAGCATATCTAAATAAGTTTTACAATTGACCTTTCATAACCAAGCAGGTCATGCAGTCATTGCTGTATCTGCACAGTTTGTTTTTTTTAATTAAAATTATGTATCAGTTTCATAGGAAACTGCTGTTCTGGGTATATGGGCTCCTGTATTACATTATGTCTTGCATCACACTCATAACTTACCCTCCCATCATTCTAGTAGTTTCTTGGGCATTTAGCTTGTAGTGTCCCTGCAACATATTATGGAAAATTCCAGTTACATTTCTAAGCAGTATGGCAATCCCCTCTGTTACTGCAAATATATTGCCTAGTCAGAACTATTTTAATTTGGTAATAAGTAAACAGAAGAATATATTCTAATGACATACACATCTACCTGGTGAAGAAGACAATCCCTTTTGCCTCTTCAACTACTGCAAAAATCTGCCTTTTCCTAAGCCCTAGAAGTACATATCTGCGTATGAAATAGAGAACATGATTTCTATCCCAGACAGAGGCATGTGTCAGCTACTCGTACAACTGACTCTGTTGGGATCCTGACACCACTGCTGGTGATAACTAGGCACACAAGCAAGGTATCTCACAGTCATATGTCGACAATCCTGCTCATCTGTGAATTTGTGAAGCAATGCTTCTTTCCCTTTCTGGCACCGAAAATCCAATTATGATCTGCCCCCTCCTCACCAGGGTCTAGAGATAAAGAGCAAGGGAGAAATGCTGCCTTGCAGGGAGACTGGGAAGAGAATACTGGGAAAAATTTTCTACCAAAGGCATTTCCAAGACAAGTTTGTTTACAGCTGCAGTTGTGTATTGTTTACAAACTCTCACTTCCTAAGAACCAAAACAGGGAGTCAACATTATTGGAAACACAGAGAAAGAATGCATGAACAATCTTACTGGAGGCACAGAGGTGCTCAAGTGGACCATGTGACCAAACTTTCTGGGAGGTCTGAGGAGGACACACACGTGTGCAGCTGGGTTGGTTGCTGTCTGGGTGCCTTCTGTTTTTGCCTCACTTGGTACTGACAAACTTCACTGGCAAACTAGGGTAACACTAACATGTTCTCATTCTAAATCACTACATTTAGATATTTTAGTTTTGAATCTAGATCTGTCTTAGTTCTATCTAATGCTGGGTTTCCCTTGTTACTTTCCTGGCAAGCTCAGCCACCTCTCCATATGGTTCTTCTTAAAAGAAGGAGGTGAGGTATTCACAAAACAGGCACATTGACATCTCCTATGTTAAGGAGCTGTTGGTAGCAAAGGCTTGTAGGGAAGATGCCTCACTGAACCCTTAACAAGGCATTGGCAGCTCCAGAAAGGCCAAGTAATGAATGAAAATGATGAAATGGAAAACAGCAGCAGCCCAGGTCCCCGGCATCCGTACTGGTGGATTCGCGTGCAGTGCAAAGGCCGTGAGTAGGAGCAGAGTAGGAGACTAGTGGTGATGGATGATGGTGAAGCCTCAGAGGGAAATGATATAATAAATGGTTGGTCTGACACAGTAGGAAGTGTTTGCATAGAAGTGATGGGTAATAAATAAGCTCATGTTGCAATAGATCCTCCTGACAGTGCTGGAGCAAAAATACTTTCTGATTTTCTTTCTCTAAGGAAAAAAGGTAGAGAGACAGGGAGTCTTATTTATAATAGCCAGGCACAAATAAAATTGTGTTTGCTGAATATAGTTGGTGTAATCTAAGGCTGATCCAGACCTAAGTCAAGTGCTGCTGCAGCTGTAGGTTCTCAATTGTCACAGCTAAAGTTACATAGCAACTTCCCTTGCGGCTCGTCTAATGTCACTGTCTGGAGCTGAGGCTCCACTGCTGTCCTCATGGTTAAAACACCTTCTTTTCTTGCTCTTGTTATCAGGGCTGCCAGGAAGATGGGGACAATCAGATAGTTTGCCCCGGGCATCGACTCATTATATGTGATACATGGTAATATAGAGAGGCTTGCAGATGCGACTTTTACCCTGGAGTTTCCAAGTGTTCCTGTTTATCATTTCCTATAGTATTTTACTTCCCCCTCTCCCCTCCATTTTTGCACAAAATTTCATCTCTTGCTCATTTTTATTTGAATACTGGAAAAGAGACCTCTGCTGCTGCTGCAATGGTCAGTTAGTTAGGCTCTCCGAGCTAGTTTTTGGTAGGTAGATAACTATTAGTTGGATGCAGCATTATAATAAAGACTCTGATTAATAAACCTATTAATTGATTTAGCAAACTGGAAGCGATTGTTCAATAAACAGGTTTGCGTCTCTTGGTTTGAAAAAAAACAAAAAGTGGGAGGAATATACTGGCTATATTTTGACATTTTGAGGTAGCTTCAGAAGTCCCCCAATATCAGTGAAACAATGTCCCTCCTTTTAACTTTCCTTATAAACACCTAAGCAATGCATACTGAAAAAAAAAGTAAATTAAAATGTGTGTCTGGGGGTTACTGAGCAGCCAGAGAATGAGAGTGCTGAAATTATCTGCCTGACCCCAAAGTTTAAGGTCTAGGTACAATGCCTTCCAGAATAATTTCTGCAGGGCTTTTGTTGGTGGCTTTTTCCCCTTGACACAACTACAGCTATACATCTGTCCGTGTGTGCAGGACAACTACTGCAGGAAAAACAAACAAACAAACAAACAACACCAAAACACCAAGGAAAAACCTCAATCATCTCTTATAGAAACTCAAGTCTCTTATAAAATCGAGCTCTAGTTTCTAAAGATTACACTGCTAAAACTGTGAGGTTTTGTGGGCCATTGGTAGGGTGGATGATGATAGTGGATAAGGGAGAAGGATAACATTTAATATCTCCTCCCAGATGGGGTGCTGGTGCCTACAGTGAGACTAACTAGAACTGTCCAAGAGCATCAAAGTTAAATGGCATAGTACGTGTATTTTTGTATATTTGTATTTTAGAAGCATTATCGTTTTGATGCCTTCTTGTGCACCTGATTGCATATCTCCCATTTTCTCATCCATGATAAGGGTTTCTTGGACTTAGGACTTGGCAAGGAGGGAGGATTATTTTGGAACAGCTGTTTAATGACCTATGATTTGACTTACAGTATTAGGCCATGGGCCAACAGTTGCTGTGTAGACCTACCAAATACCAGCATTTGGAAAGTGAGGTCTGCAAAACAAAACAGAGCATTTTTTTCCTGAACATATCCCATAACTATGGTAACTCAATGTGACGGGATAGATTCTTACTATTTCCCATGCTTCTGCAGTACACTTAAGCCTAAATTGACTGGATTTTAGGATTACTTGCTGTTCAGTGCAGTGCAGCTTTGGCATCATAGGATTATAATGCAGGACTTTCTGACCATGAGAGTACACAATATTAAATCCTGCAATATAATTTCTGTAGTGTATTGCATTACATTCCCTCCTCATTAATCAGTTGTTCCCTCAACTAATAATGGTTCTATTACAGATAAACCTAGTAGGTCTAAATCTAGTTGGCAAGCAGGATTTCCAAGTTTTACAGGGGAATAAAAATGGGAGTGGAGGAAGTGTGTGTGGGGGGAGTAGATAATTATATACAAAAAATATTGCTTCAAACATCATATTTATCTTAATTATAAAAATCTGTTTGAGAGTTTCCCTAGAAGACAGCTGACTGATAGCAGTGAGGTTATCTGGTTTGCTGCTGTTTTTTAAAATGTATATGGTTGTCTCCACTTTACAAATGAAGGATCCAATTTCTTGAAGATCAGAGAAAATGTTAGAGGGAAGCACCAGGTCTGTTGCCACCCACGCTATGTCATCTTTGACTTCCCAAAGAACATTTTTATAGCCACCTATAACACTGCTCCCCGTTGCAGGCTCCATACAGCACGTGTATCTGGGGGTTGAATTTCAGCCCTACTGCTCTCCTTTTGCTGACAGCTCAGTGATGAGCTGAAACAACAATGCGCTAGTCCCAGGGCTGTATGGACATGGCTAATGCCAGTGAATAAGTAAAGCTTATTTGTCATGACAAGGTGATACTTGTATATTATGTCAGGTCTTACGCTGTTAAACAAGAAAATCTCTACTGATTCTCATTTCACTTAGGGAAAAAAAAATACTGAGAAAAAAATCAATATTTTCAAACTGGGAACGTATGTTTATCAGGTTTCTGAGAGAGACTGGAGGCTAAATACAAAGCCTTACATTACAATTGAGTTTGAGGAATTTTGCCTTGAAATTACAATCTTTTCCCTTTTCACACTTCTAGACACTGGGGGTATAAAAGTGGTGTCAAACCAATAATTTGTGGAAGTGCAAGGAGCTGAGCTGGTTATTACCCTCCATACTGTTTGTCAAGCCCTCAGCAACACCCTGAATTTAAAGCCCCATGGGTTGTGTGAGAAGACGTGGAGGGGCAAGAGCAGTTGCTTTGGTTGGCAGCAGTTACTTATAGTGGTGGTGTTGGCAGGAGACAATGCCAAGTTTCAGGCCCCAGCTCTCTGAGATGAGTGAGCAGACATGAAGAGCATTGTTGCTTTCGGTGTGGCCCAGGCTGTACAGTCATAGTTCCTATGTCCTTTGGTAAGCCAGGCTGCTGAAAGGTGGGGAGTGTAGCTGAGATGTATATTTAGAGAAACGTGTAAGAAGCAGTTGGTCAGGAAAACTCAGCCTCCCTCTGTGGAGGTTTGAGCTGTATTTGGTTACAGGAGAGAGGTCTTGGTGTGAACCCTCCTTCTCCTTTGCAAGCTGGGGAGATAAATAAGGAACCCAAGAATATTTCAACCATGTGCCTGCCATTAGAGCCTGAACTGAAATCCTACAGTATAGTTGGATTATCAATATTTGTCTTACTATTTTTACTTTTGTAGCAGTATTTCTATCAGCAAGTCCATATACTTGACAATTTGCAGAATAGATTGGTATGCCCATTTCACAGGATGGGGAAACAGGGAGGGCTCTTGCTGGTCACCAAGGCAGCCTGCTTGAAGTCATGCTGTGACTCCTCATAGTAACATCATCTTCTGCATTGCGAGAGGGCTTCAGTGAACTTTACTGCTGAGATGGGGATGGCTTTTGGTAGCAAGCTATAGGACAAAATCTTTCAGCCAGAGCTTTCGAGCAACACTAGCCAGAGTAGACATCCTAATGTCTGGCCCCTGGAAAAGGAGAAAAATCAGTGTTAAATGACCAATTTTATTGACAAATAACTCAGTCTGTGATGTGTGAAAGATCTGATGCTTTTCACAGAGTGAAAACTGATCTGTGCCATATTAGCCAGATTATTCGTTACACAAAAAAATCAGAAGTCAGAAAATGCCATGTGACGACTGGTCAAATGCAGCACAAGGCTGATCCTGTTGGTGTCCTGGTTGTTTCTCACCAGGCTACCAGCAAGGGTCAGAGGCATCTCTGCACTGCTCAGATTTGGAGCCATCAGCTCCATAGTTAATCCCAAATTTCTATTTGTTATGTGTGGTGAGGAAGTGGAAGACCATGTGTTCATCTAGCATGGGATCCTGGGGAACAGCAGGGACTCTGGGAGAGAAATAGGGCGTAAGTACAAAAAACTTCTCTCCATTGTACAGCTCCTCACCTTCAGGCACTGAGAGATTTAGGAGGAGTTTCCTGAATGGCATGGCATCCCAACAATCCTTTTGGTTAGACGTGTCCCTCATGAATTTGCCTAGTCCCCTTTTAGACTTATTTTTTACTTTTTGGCCTCTGCAGCATCCTGTGTCTGTGAGTCACAGCTTAAGTACAGCTTGTGCAAATAGGTTCAATGCTGCACTGGAACCAGCAATTAGTGCTTGCAGTGGCGATGCAAAGGCACATTTTCCGTGTGAAATGCACTTTTCATCAGCACTACCCCATGAGGGGAAGCTCACAGGAGATAACAGTTTCGAGGGGGACAGGGGCCAGTGCCAACCATCACATCACTGATGAGCAAGAGGAGATAGGTGCTGTCAGCATGGTGCTGCACGCCTCATTCTACCTGGCACTGAAACAATTAAAAAACACCCACATTGCTTGCTGAACCCCAACTGCTTCTTTGGTTCACTGTGGCCATGGAAACACCTGACCTATTTACACCTTTAGCAGAGTGCGTGGTAGTCGGTGGAAGCCAGGTGGGAAAAGCTTTGAATTTGGATTTGTAGACTTTTAATTAAGATGCTGTTTGGGAATGAGCATGCGTGTGTGCTTGTGAGGGAGAGTTCAGAGAAACGTGGCCCAAGCAGGCCATGTCTTCCTGCACCAGCGCAGCTGCGGCATTTGGGTGCTCCTTCAGCAAGGAGCTGTCCAGAGCCTGTGTTTCCCATACATAAAATAACATTTCTCTTCTCACCCACCATTTCCAAAGGTTTGCCCATGGTGTTCTCAGGTCTTGCAGGAATTCATTCACTTGTTGCTTTGACAGCAAGATGTTTCATGCCTTCTCTGCAGCCTTCATCCCTGAAAAGGTTCCTGTATGTTGGAATCAGCTTGTTCTACCCAGGAAGGAACAGAGTCTCATTCTGCACAAGGGCTGCCTGTGCATCTTCTGACTCTTATCTGCTTCTTGCTCATTTCTCAGAACAGCCAGGAAGATGGGAAGGAGCAACATAAAGTCATTCGGACACGTCAAGTGGAGCAGATTTCATGTAATTGCTGCTGGGGCTTTTACTTAGGCTGCAGATTCCTGTGAGAGGATAATGCTGTGTAAATTAGCAGAGCATGGGCACAGGCTACACCAGGCTGAGCTTTCCAATTCTGTTCTTCCTAAAGCATGTTTTAATAAAACCAGGAAAATTAGATTTTAGATTTTAAAGTAACGATTACCTGAAATGGAGCCCTAGCTAGAAGAAGAGATCTGCTGTAGAGGGGAAGATGTTAAACTCTGGGTGTAAAGAAGACCTCTGCAGATACAACATAATCATGGTGTGTATTAAGAATGAAAGGAACTCTGAGACTTTAAAGATCTGTTGGGAAATCTTGAGGAAGAAAGGATGCTCACATTTGATATTAACGAGGGAGAGTCTTTAATATCCACAAAGCATCTAATTAATAACCATAGCATCAACCCTCAGGAATGCAAATTTGGTCACTCTTAAAGATGAAAGCTCCCTCTCCATATGCTTTTTAACATTTTTTTTTTTCCTTTTTTTTTATTGCATGTTTCAAAACCATTCATGTTCTGGCAGGTAACAGTTTTTATCCTGAAAGTAAGGGTTGACTGAGGAACAAACTGTGCAAATTCTGTTCCCAAACACCAAAATTAGAGAGAAAATACCATCTGTCTCCTCTCCAGCCTACTCTCCCTGGTCCCAGCAATGCCTTCTAGTAGAAAAAGAGCTGTGAAGCTACTAACATGACACACAGCAATGCACCATAATGCGGTGGTTTGTGTGTGCAGAGGAACTGCTGCTTCTCCCCAGAGGAGACAGCTGGAAGCCCTGTTCCTGCCTCAGTAGAGATCTTCATGCTGCCTTGTACTGCCAGGCCCCTGCCTGGGCTTGGTGGGACTCCTCTTCTATGGCAAAGGCTTTTGGGTGGCATTCCTGAGAGCTTTCTCCTCACCCTGCTACAGCAATCAAATTGACAGAGCTTTGACAGCAGCTGTGACTCATTTCAGGAAGAAATCCACTTGAGTGCTCATTATCACTTCAGCATAATTTACATTTTTCCCAGTCAGGGTGAATATTTTGTCGTGACAGGGCACGTTTCCTTTGCTCTGCAAAGCCCACACAAAGTTTCTACCTGGAAGCTCCTGCTAGAAGCTTTGCAGCTGGCTGTCTGTAGCTTCTGACTTCTTGGTTTGTTTGGTTTTTTTTCCCCTCCTTCTTGTCCTTAATGGCTGTCTGGGTTTTGGAGACTAGTTACACAACACTGTTTTTTTCCCTCCTCCAGCATCGCTGAGCAAATTTCAAGGCTGCAGAGGAGGGGGAGGAGAGACTGATGTACAGAGCCACCTTTGCCCGTCCACTTGTGGCTGGGGTATAACAGGTACAGTTGATTTGAGACTGCCAAGAGTTTGCTGCCAAATTGAATTTTTCATAAGCTGATTATTGCAAAGTGCTCTTGGCAGAGGAAAGTTTAACACCTTTCTAACAAGATCAGCTCAGCACAGCTTGTAAGAGGGATATTGCAATAATAATCCCCTTCTGGATCCTTGGCCAGGATTTGGGATTTACCAAGAAACTGTTTCCACCCCCATTCCCTCACCCATGAGTAAACCCACTTAAGGTTTTTTCATAGCTATTATTGGTGCAGGCATAGGAAGACTTCCCTGCTGTGTAAAGCAGCCTACCTCCATTGATTTCAGTGCCCCAAGTTACTTTAGTACTGTGGGGTGATCTTACGATTCAGACGCAGTCAATAACGTTGATGGTAATCTATCCTCAATAACTTAATCTTAACATTTTCCTCCAAAGAGAGCTATGTAGCTAGGGAAAGGAACCAGCTGAACTGCTCAAACGATTTATCTGACAATTTCTGCCTTGTGATTTCTGCTTGCAAAATACTTGTAATAATTTTTTTCTTTTGTTTATAAGGCATTTAGTCTTCATTCTGTGTCAGTGGTTTATAAAGTAGGTAGTTAAATTAGGTTTCCTCAAGATGAAATGTTCCTTCTTGCTTGATGACTGTCACCCTACAAGCAGACAGGGACCACTTCTGAAGAAGCAGGGCAACCTCCTGCCTGCAGGCGAGTACCTTTGCTCATTCAGAGGCATGTTCTAAGTGGACAGAGTCCCTAGAACATTAACTTCACCTGCATGAGTCTTTAGGAAAGGAAAAACAGAAAACAGCAGTTGAAGGGAAGCTGCTATTTGCAATTAGCCCAATTCATGTTCAGAGCTCAAAAGATACACACCAAAAGTATTATTTTGGACAAATGACATCCCTTCAGTTTAGCTACTGGAGGCTGTGCCCACTCAGACTCCGTGGAAGACCTGGTTAGCCCAGGCGGTGGGCAGGGATCCCATGGTGCAAACACATCTGCTTGGCAAACCTGTCAGAGCAGATGCTTGGTGTGAGGGATCTTTTAAAAAAATAATGACAAATCATTTTAAACCCCTATGCCTTAGATCAGCTTTCTCCTAGTTTAAAATAATAGTACTGCAGTAATAGCTACAGGGGGAGAGCATGTCCTCAGTTATTTTTCTATTTGCTTTGCCTTTCCTTAATATTTATACCATTAAAACATGGCAGGGCTTCACACATACCAGTGGCATAGATGCAAAAGAAGCCCATGCTACTCCAAAGCGGAGATATTTATGGAAGCTCCAAAGAGCAGAACAAAGGCACAGCGTGCTGCTGGGTCCACCACCAGCAAGTGCTTGTGAGGCATAATCCGTACAGTATATGGGACACACGTGGACAATGAAGTCACAGTTTTAAAAGATGCCATCTGTTTAGGAAATCTGAATGTTTTTGATGTGCCTCTGAAATGAAAAAAGAAGTAGGAACACTGAGGCTTTGATTCTCTTTGGTGGTACAAACAAGCAAGATGTTTCCAAATGTCTGAGCAGACCCTCTTCTGCTTGGGAGAGGGTGGCTGTGTTGGTCCATAGAGCAGGCAGGGGAACTGCTTTCACATTTACAAGAATTATTAATTAATTAAGGCAATGTTGATATTTATGAATCAAAGGTTTCCACTCTACATTTTTTAATGAACATTGCATAACTTGAAAAATTTTGTGGACCAAAAACCTACAGAAACCAGAGGAGAGAAAAACCTGCTTGAGGTTGAGTCAGGGATTCTTTTTGTTTTCATTTTAAGCCAGAAAAGTTTATTTTGGCTGTCTTTTAGCATCCATTTTGAAATGAAGAGTAATTTTGATTTGAAAAATTAACGTGCATAATTAAAAGTGAATTTCAGTGAGAAATTATGCAGGATATTCACTGAAAACTACCTAAACCGTATGCCAAGTCCTCTCAAAAAATGCTTCTTCGACTACTTTCAGCCAGCTCTTCTCAGCACACAGACATTATCTATAGCAGTAGGAGTCCTGGTGTTAAAACAGGAAGTGCAAATCATGACAAACTGTTATTTCACTCAGATAATTCATAAATATTAAGGATATCTGTTTGACATGTTAAATTATCTTAAAAATCACTGTATGGTAGGGGAGGAAAAATGGCAGCTGTGAATGTACTATAGTTAAGTGACCAAAGACTTTGGCAATAAAAATGTGTGTATTCTTTGTTTTAATAAGCAAAACTATGCTTTATTTTGTTTTCAACATTTCAGATATTTAATAAGTCATAAAGAGAATGAAAAAAACAAGAAACCCAAGATAATTAATAACTAATGATTTTCTGTTGTTCCAGGGCTTAAAATATTAACAAAGATGGGTGACTGTAGGTTTCCTTCTCTTGGAGGCAGGAAATAAAATAAAATTAAAACAAAACAAAACAAAAAACCCAAACCAAAGCAAGAAAAAACAGGCAGTGTAGGGTTTGTTTTTTATAAAAATACTTTAAACAGTCATTTGATTCTGAAAAATGTTAGGTTTTTCTTCTGATTTTCTCTTTTAATCAGCCAAGGAGGAGAGGGAAAGAGAAGCCACAGTTGCAAAGTTTGACAGTTTCATTTAAAAAAAAAAAAAGCTTTTTCATTTCTTCAAAAAATGTAATCTACTCCTAAACAGCAGTATATGGAAATGGCCCAGAATAAGTAAGCCTTCTGTTACTTCTCTGCAAAAACCCTTGTATCTGCAATGTAGCTTTAGAGAGAGATGTCTGTGTATCTGCCTCTTTGAATCAGGAGTCTGTTTCTTTTGGTGAGAGCTGGATGAGGAAGATTGACACATTTCACTTCTTGTCCTACCTCTCTCCTAACCCTTTCCCATGTATAAATGCATTTGGAACTGGCCTTCAGAAGGAGGGTGGCTTTTAAGATGCAGGTGTCAGGAGCTGCCCTGCCTTGCATCTACATGTCATGCAGTTCTCACTCCAAAGGAGAGGGTGACATCAAAGGCTAAGACATCATTTCTCTTCACATGCAAACCTCCTTACAATGAGTGCAGTGCTGGAGCAGAGGAGCACAGGTCTATGAAAAGGAGCGAGGCTGTAGTGGTTTCATCCTCCACGATTTCTTCCAGTCCTCTCCCTATTCCACCATCCCAGCATGACTGGGGACACAGTGCCAGCGTTCAGAGTCATCCAGACATAAGTCTGAGGTGAAGCAGGGGCCATAACATATCGTGTTTTTCCACTCTCCCTCCACTAGGTCTGGGAGAGAAGACAGACAGTGATTAAATTCTTTAGGTTCATTCTGGTCTTTTTGCCTTTGATAACACAGGTACCAAATTTGGGGGGGAAAAAAGCTCCAGGTTTATTTCAGAGAAAAAAGCTGAAGTGTTGTATTCATTCTGAACTGGGAACAGAAATGCTCTTGACTTTCTCAAGGCACAGAATTCTAAAAATTCACTTAACATCCTACTTTACCAGCTTTTCAGTTCTGAATTTATTTTCTGTATTCTCCTCTGGTATGTCAATAGCACACAGTAGTGGTTTTCATCTTTCATTTGGTCTTTTTTGCAATAGTTGAACTGCTTACTTTAATTGATTCTGGTTTTAAACCTTAAGAGCAGCTGTTACTTGGTGTTGACTAGCACATCTTAAGATGGCTTGTAGACCATAGAGTTTGGTTTTTTTATATTATAGCTGAAAGTGTTTTCCACTTAGCTTAATCTATTCTACAGGTATCTATTTAGATACCATTCATTTGGATTTATATAAAAACCTGAAG
The DNA here is from genome assembly GCF_020740795.1 of Apus apus. Classification (NCBI taxonomy): domain Eukaryota; kingdom Metazoa; phylum Chordata; class Aves; order Apodiformes; family Apodidae; genus Apus; species Apus apus. The sequence goes on from NC_067283.1 coordinate 48,241,323, forward strand.
CAGGCTCTCTATTTTAATTTGCATGGCATTATTCTGTTAGACTATATAATTCACCATCAAACATTTCTTTAGACAAATCCCTTGCCTAGTTTCATGCAAAGCATTCCTCTGCTTGGAGGCATCAGGCACACCCCTTGTTTCCAGTTGAGAGATATGTTTCCATGAGATAAAGTTTTGTTGTTTTCTTCAGTTTCATCTTTCTGTGGTGTTAAGTTTGTAACTGCAACAAGTGTTGATGGTCAAGGTGCTTGCAGAGCCAAACAGCAAACCCACATCAGTGAAAACAGAGTGACATGATGTAGAGGCAAAAGTCATCTTTTGATCCATTAATACATACTTTGTGTGTACATATAGGTTGCTGTGCAGGGCAGTCTTATTTGCTAGCTGGCTATATGACAGATGTGGTGCCCATGACATCTCTCACCTGTGTCTATGGAAAACGAGCTTTTAAAACCATGAACTTAACATGTATATATTTTGCTCAGTTTGCTGCCAGAGGGTGTTGCATATATGTATGGTATCATCACCTGGTAAACAAATGGTTTTTGCAGTTTGGCTGGCATCATTAGTTAATTAGACCCTGGCTGTTTAGGCACCTGGAACAAGCAGTGGGAATTTAAATTCTTCTGATAAAAGGATTTCTTTATAATGAGTCCTGCCACATAATGAGTTCCAGCCTGGGGAGACTGACCATTAGCGGATGACTCACAGCATTACCGTAAAGATCGGAGTCTCATACTCAATTTTATAAGGCTTACATCCACTCAGTGAGAGCAAGGATTCTAGAAACAAATTTTTCAGCTCTGTTTTTTCCACCATGCTAAATTTGATACAGTACTCCCATGCCTGAGAGTAAACAGGCAGGACAGAGCAGACTATTTATTTTATTTCATTTTTTTATTGCTCTTCCTCTCCATACTTTCAAGAGCAAAAGAAGCTGAGTTTTTAATATTGCAAGAATGCTTAGCCCTTTTCAGCTGGGAGATGTCAGAAGCAGCTGCAGACCTAAATGAAAGGAGCTCATCTCTGAAAATTTGCTATGCTGTAATAAATGCAGAGTTCTGCTGGTGAGCTGCTGATGGCCCTTTAATGTCTTTATACTCTAGCAGTACTCAGAGGCACTGCAGTTCCTTCTCCTCCCGCCCAACCCCAGCAGCTCCTCTCCCCCCTCCCTGCCCACCCAGGCTCAGGATTTCATCGTGTGAAGGTGAGAGTTCACTGCAATGTGGAAGGACTATGCTGAGTTTGAAGACAAGGGCTGTGCCTGGTTTATCATCTGGCCAGCAGCTTCCCTTCAGCTCAGATTGATGTTCTCCTTTACTGGTGTATTTGCTTTAAACATTTGGCTGCCTGAGTCACGTTCATATGCTGCACGTTGTCAGTATGCGACATGGGGGTTGTGATCTATTTATTTTATTTAAGCAGCATATGCTATGCAAGGGAAGAAAGTGTTTTCCCAGTATCCTTGTGATGTATTTTCCTAGTTTGAGGTACACAGCAAGTTAGGGTGAAACCCAAGATCTACCTTCCAGCCTTTCTTTCTCTGCTCTTTTTTTGCTAATCTGTGAGCATTGACATCTGCCAGTCTGGAGACTGGTAAAGTGTTAAGAGTATAACAGATTCCAAAAAAAACATGTTTACAGCTGGGGAAGTAAGGAGGGTGTATGTGGAGCTTGGTAAAAGGATCTTGGGATTTGAAGAAGGCTCTGGGAAACCATCTCGATGTAGTGTTACTCACAGTGTAGAAATCTTAGAAGCCTTTTCTCCCTGAGGTTTAAGAGATGTTGAGTCTAGTCAGGTTGTACTTCATCATGGGGTACACAAGATGTAGTATTGTGGACTGGTAGGGGTACACAAGATGTAATATTGTGGACTGGTAGGTGAGACCCCAGGGAAAGGGGGGAGCATGACTCATGGGCAAACCAAACTCTGCCTGGAGCAGCTCTGGATAACATGGAGGAGCTGGAGCTACCAGATGCTCGCAATGGCTAAGAGAATCACTTTGGGGCAAATAGGCATGTGCAGACAGATGATAAAACCACAGGATAGTTTGGATTATTTGGAGAATATCATAGCTGAAAGGCAAGAGCACTGTTCACTGCTGGATAGCAGTGGGACTGAACACAGTACAAACCCCAAAATCTTTCTGACAGAGGAAGAAAGCGACCAGTTGTTGGGATCCATTTCAGCCTAACAGGATACAGGATCGTTTCTAGGCATCAATGAAAATATGGTTAGAAAAGGAGCCATATGTGGTTTATGAGACTGTAGTGCATGTGGCACTCAGAGCCCTGCAGGAGGCACTGAGGCTGGCAGGGCTGTGGTCATGAGCTGTCCCCATATTTGCTAAAGCTCAGTGGTTAAAAGCAATGGTCCCAGCTGCAGTGGGACACTGGTCATTTGGAAAAGCCATGGTTCCAAGGATGGCAAAGGATATGGTACCAAAAGCAACTGTAGATTTACAGCAGTCTCCATCAGTTTACCTGACTTGAGAGGGCATAAGCGAGAACAGGCATGGTGAGGAGAAGGCCCACATGAAGTCCTCCAGGCTACGGTAGAAAGGAAGCATCAGCCTGTTTCCATAAGGCAAGTAATGCCCTGGTGACCTCTGATCCTGCAAGTCAGCCTGTGCCTGAGCCTGAGCAACACATGACAGAAGTAGTCTCTGGAGTCTGGAGGAAAGGACAAGTGGTGGGAAGACTGCCCATCTCCCTGTAGTCGGCAGGTGTAAGGCAGTTGCTACCTTATGGAAAAAGATTTCCCAGTAAAAAGCTCATTTTGTTTTATATGCTCAGAGACCTCACCTGAGCTTACCCAGCACTCTGCTGGCAGGTGTAGTGATATAAAGAAAAGAATCTGCAATCATAATTATAATGAAACTTCATTTTTTTTCGATAAGTCAGAATATTGCAGTAAAATACCACCAAAAAGCAAGTTGTTGTGACTGACATTGGGAAATCTTTTTCTGTCTTAAATTTCCATCACATTTTTTTTTATTTCAAGTGCTGTTTTAAAATAATTTTTACTTTTCCAGACATAAAGAGTCCCTTATATAAGACTTCAGTTGTTCTGAAGTTGCTAATTTGTTCTTCTGTTGTAGGAAATGTATTTGTAGCTAGGATATGCCAAGAAAACAAAATGCTCCTTTTGCTCCTTTTTCCCAGCATGCTATACCCAGCTGTCCAAAAATCTCCTTTCTCTTGAACATTGAAGACTTGAAGGCACAGAGAAGTAAACAGAAAGAGAGTAAAAGTACCTTAGTATGAGGCAGTTTGCCATTTGGCACATGCCTCAGCCTGCATCACTGTTTAATTGTCTTTGCTGATCATAGTCCTGGCCTGAATATTTTAAAATATATGTTATCTATTAAAAAAAAAAAAAAAAAAAAGGGGGAAAATAGAGGAAGAGTCACACTGTAAGGTGCCTGAATGTTCTTAATTTTATTTTTTTTCTTTTAAAATAAAAAGCCTGTGAAATTGAAAAAATCCACATTATAGTAAATGAAAGTAGAGACTTTGATGTTCTGTTTTCCAAATATGTGAAAAATCCGAATGTAATTCATCCCTGATGTTGCATCCAGGATTAATTTATTCCAAGACCTATACAGAAACCTTGCCCTGGTTTGACAAAGACCGACAAAGAGCCAGGTTGTATTTGCTGTGCAGAGCATTGTGGACCATGGTTACTTTCTGCCTAACGTGCCCTCAGTGACCTCATTGTTGTCAGGTATTTTCTATGGTCTGTGTGCATGAGCAGCCAACATGGTTCAGTCAGCCTAAAATATCATAGCCATTAGCTAACGGTGACATGTTTTGAGGTTTTTCGTACTCCCTCAGCCTGTGATCCTGTGTCAAGGTTTACCACTGGGCCAGCAATTAAGGAAATGACAGATGCTCTCTATTAACCCCTCTCCTTCCCCAGAAAGGGAAAGGAAAGAGAATAAAGCAGAGAGAGTTATGGGCTGGAAACTAAACTACACAGCTTCAATGAAACAATAATATTGAAAAAAAAAATAATTAAATATGTACAAATATTTTCAAATATATATAAACCTTCCTCACCAGCAATGCCTATGTCACCACAGAGGCTGCAGGGCAGCCCTGTAAAGTCCCATGCTGGACTCAGTGGCAGATGGGAACTGGATTCAGGGATGCACAGATTCAGGAATGCACAAATCAGGATCAAAGGCAGAAGAGCAGGTGGAGTCCTCTCAGGATGCTGGCTATGGATGGAGAAAGCTTGACCCTTGTAATCCCTCAGATTTATACTGAACATGACATGTATGGGATGGAATGCTTCATTTGGTAAATTTTGGATTACCTGGCTGGTCTGTTCCTTCTCACAGGAGGGTCGCAGGTGTGTCCCCTTTTCCACCTTTTTGTTTCTGGCACATAAGAAGTTCAGCAGAACCAAGCAGTGACCTTAGTTTCTTTCTGTAGGAGTAACCCTAAGCTGGAGCGTACCATTCTCCATCTATAAACATCTAGCTTTACCAGTCATAAAAGCAGGTACTTACTGAAAAACATGCTGTTTATTTCATAAAGTGCCAGTCACTTAGAAAAGACTTGATTTAAAAGTGGAATTACTAAAAAGAAATTTGGTTCTGCCCTGGCTCAAACTAGGACATCCTGCAATGTGAAATTCCTCTGCTAACCACCTTGTGAGAATGGGGCATATGTCTGTAAATTGGAAGCTGAGCTATAGAAAAAGTAAATCTTTCTGGGGTCTCCCCATATAGGTTAATAATGGAGTAATGCAGCATTATTCATCCTGCATGGAAAGCCGCCTGCGAGTGAAGAACCACAGTGGAGAGCAGGAGAAGAGGCAGGCATGGAGGCTGATGATCCCACCTCTGCACTGCCTGAAGAGCTGGCATAACTCTCCCGAAAGTTTGGCAGGCAAAGTGCCTCCCAAAGTGCCTCCCAGGCCCCCAGCCTGAAGTCTCTTACTGGAGTATTTCATCTTCTCCCCCATCAGGGGTCCCATGCAGGTGTATCACACTTGAGCAGGACAAGCATCCAGCTCTTTGTGGCTAAACTGTTTCCAGGTGCAGGCGAAAAACTCAGTGTTTGGCTCCTCGTGCTCCACCTCCCTTAGGGCAGCCTGCAGCAGCTGTGGCAACACTGCCAAAAAAAAGCAAAACAACCAACAGTAAAAAACCCAACCAAACAAAAGAAAATGCAAACACTGTCTGTTTTCCATAGTTCTTTTTCGCTTACAATTAATGATGGTTGAGGTGGGAAAAAAAAAAAAAAAAAGAAAAAGAAAATAGAAGAGGCCACCTAAAGCCCCACCCTGAACACCACTGGGAATCTGGTGTGGAGTCTGGCACCGTTGTGGGCAGGGAGGGGAGCAGAACATCAGGGTCTGTATCAGCAGAACAGCAGGCTCTATATCACATACTTGGGTTTGATAGGACAGCTTTTCCCTGTGAGAGTGATTCCTGGCTTTGTTTTCTTATTTTCAAGCTTAGTCTCCAAAGGAAGCATGAGAAATAGTATCAGGTATAAAATGCCCCAGTGGTGTGTTGCTGGTTTAGGTCTTTCATTCTTATATTGACAAGAATGTTGTGAGTTTCATAAAACCTGAAGGATACATCTGTGTTCCTCTGGCAGCACAATAATAAAATCAGCAAAGGCTGATGCTGCTGTGCAGACACATTGCTCAGAATAAACATCTGAAAGGCATTGTATCTCTACAGTAAATGAGGCTGTCAAAAAAGGCCACTTTCAACAAATCATACTAAATTATGGCATGTGAAGAGTATTGCAGATTAGCTTCTCTTAGCTCATTCAGCACTTAATGGCCAGTCTGGAATGGCAAGCAAGAAAAGGGGAGCTGATGGCATTCCACAATGTGTTAGCTATGTAAATACAGGGGAGATGTTGTGAACTCAATTCTGCTGCCTGCCCTGCACCTTTGAAATGTAAGGGAGCTTCAGCATGCCTCCAAGGAGGTTGGCAAGCAAGTGCTGGAGCAGGCTCACAGTGGCTGTGGCTCATTGTGCCACTCACTGTGCTCCCTCTTTGCAAAGAAACATTGAACATTTTCCTTTTCCCTGGTCTCACTGAAGTCATTCGGGCTGAAAATGTGTTTGCTTTTTCTGTATCAGTACAACAACCAGGCTCAATGTGTCTTCATTCTCGGCATTGGTGGGTGATCAGCAGCTACCCATCCCTGCCTGTGCTGCCACCAGCTCTTTTTACATCCTTGGTTAAATCACCTCCCTCTGTCTGCTTGCAGCTCATACCAAATGGTGCTCCCAATGCTTGTTTCCTTTTGTATGTGGATGAAACTTTCAATAGAATTGAATTATTAACATTTGTAAAGTAAATTATTAGTATTTATAGTGCCTCTGGCAAACTCTGCCTTTTAAAGGAAGTGCCAATAATTAGTTACGGTGTTTTAATTAAAGAGAGCAATCTGTAATTAACAAAGGGATGCTGTATTTTATATCTGATTTTATTATTTCTCTTAATCAGCAGTACTTCATAGATGTTATATTTTCAGTTACTTGTAATGCTCTTTTGCATATTTTTTCCAATTCAAGGTGGAATAATTGAGTAAAATATTTGATCATGTTTTAAAACTCAGTCAACCTGATGGGGAGACTCTGTTCTTGTCGTAGAATCATAGAATCGTCAAGGTTGGAAAAGACCTTCAAGATTGTCAAGTCCAACCATCCACCCTACAACCCCTAACCACTAAACCATCTTATGAAATACCATGTCTAACCCTTTCTTGAACATCTCCAGGGATGGTGCCTCCACTGCCACCCTGGGCAGCCTGTTCCAATGCCTCACCATTCTTTCTGTGAAGGGATTTTTTCTAATATCCAGCCTGAACCTCCCCTGGTGCAGCTTGACCCCATTTCCTCTTGTCCTATCACTGGTCAGCAGGGAGAAGAGGCCAACATACACCTCACTGCAAGCTCCTTTCAAGTAGTCATAGAGGGTGATGAGGTCTTGTCATGTTGGTGCTTGTGGTAGTGTTGCATGAGTTACTTTGGTTGCTTTTGAAAGGAAATAAAGTTTCAGTTCTTGTGCTTTAAGTTTTGCTGCTTCTATGGTGTAAGTCTCCTGCTGAACTTAAAACATAGAAGTTACACAGAAGCTTAGTTTACTATCTGCTTTCTTCTCACGTAAGTGGTTGTTACTATTATCTCAGTGTTTAGACACCATTGTGTAATAACTAGTTTGATCAAAACACCTCATGTAATTGACCACAGAAAGAATATATTTTAGTTGTTTTTTTTATTCCTGTTGTGACTTATATCACCCCAAATTTAGTGTTGTGGTGAGCTCAGTCTTCACAACAGCAAACATATATCCAAAATGATGAGTTTAATTGTAAAATATAGTATGTTCTAATACGTGGCTGTTCTTCATGTGCTTTGACCTTAGTCTGCATAACTGCAATTGGTAAGGACCCAGAGATTCCCTCTGAGCAACTTTCAAAGCACCTGTCTTCTGTATGCTGCTTGGAAGACATATGTATTCAGTTGCAAGTGTCTAACTCAGGACAGCCATGGACATTATTTTCCTACAAGATGTGTATGACCATTCATCAGTTTGTGTGTACTTTTGAGGCAGCAAGAGACACAGTCTTGAGGATTGTATGCTTCTTAAACAGGTTGCTTTGCTGCAAAAGCTGGCAGAAAAGTTCGGAACATCTTCACACTGTTGGCATTAGCAGTTAACACTCATCTTGTATATGACAGGGCATGTGAAAGAGGTGTACAGCCACCTAAGTGCACTGTGAAAAGCAGAGTAAAATGGTTCAGCACTGTCAGTACTGCAAAATTTGTGTTTGTTCCTTGCTGCTATGTCCTGCATGCACCATGCGACCTCTAAGCTGATGGCCCCCAGATTTTAATTTTCAGGCCAATTTCCTCAACACCTTTGCAGTCCTCACAGCTTTGGTGGTAGAGCCGTTCCTGCAAAGTGTAGCCTGATGGAGAGATTGTAGCTGCAGATTAAGTCTGAATGTTAATGGGATGTGGAATTTATGTAGATGTGAAGGGGGAGGAAGGTATTTTCTTTCCAACCAGAGATGCCTCTCACCAGGTGAAAAGGGTGTGATCCCACCAGTCTTCTGTTTGAAAAGCTCCTGCTGGGGCTGGCAGAAACAGTGACTTGGTCTCCACCTTGGAGAAGAAGGCACACATACATGCACTGTGTATCCAGCCAGAGTTCACAGTGGGGGCCAAAAAGCATTTAGCTTTTTTCTCCTCTGTCTCCCTCCTTTCTGCCTTTTCTGCCTCCAATAACTCTATGTCTGGATGTAATTGCTATTGCTTGTTTTGAAATAATTTAGGAAATTTTTGAAACAAAAGGAAAGGGTTAGGGTTAGGACTATTTTGCGTCAGCCTTCATTTTCTTATTTATCCTTCAAGATAACTTTTGAAAGAGTAGCCAGGATTTAGGATGCCCACATCGACTATAAGCTGAACCCTCTTAGATATCCTAGTCACCTTCCCTCATACCTCCCCCTCCTACCTAGTGATTCAAAATTAGAGAGACCTTCCTTGAGGTGAGTGCTTACCTGTGCTTAATTAGAGATGCAACTTTAGCCTTAAATGCTTTCCCAAATAGGAATCATCAAGGTAATCACAGCCTTGTGAAAAATCCCTGGCAGGGAAATGTTACTTCTGAGGCTTCCAGATGGTTAACCATGCCCTTGTTTTGGGCTTCACTGAAGAGTGCATGAAAAGACTCCCAGTTAGAAATACTAACTCTTGCATTTATTTATTTTATTTATTTTGGCTGTGCTCCTGTACACACAGGTTCATAATTCTCTCAAAACAAGAGTTAGTGAATGTTGGCATTTACTAAAAAGGAAATGCTTTATAGCATCGATATATGTATAAGCTAATGCAGATTTCTAGGGGAGTGGAGAGAAGGTCCTGGAGGTCCCTCTTACTTTTTCTTGGTGAAAGGAAGAATAGGAAAGGTAAAGGAAAAAGAGCAACAAATAAAAATTTTATTTTTTTTTTAAGAAATAATTAAGAAGCTAATAATGGTGAAAGCTCACTGCCCAGGCTATGTCTCTTGCTGTGTTTGAATGATTTTTCTTTGTAGACAGCTTTGCATGGCACTATTTTTAGAATCTCTCTAATAATTGAGCTGTAGTGATTGCACTCAGCAGTTAGAACAAGCAGGGAAAATAGCATCTCAAAGAAACCGTGCACCAGGGTAATAATTTAAATCAAACCACATTATACTGAGCTCCCCTTTCCTCCCCTCCCCTGGAAAGGTGAAACGCTGCAGAACACTGAACACAGGGGGAAAATGAAAACTGGGCAAGTTTACAGCACGTAGTAAAACCCATCAAGAGAGTTTATGTTTTAGAAGTGGAGCACAGGAAGAGGAGGCCTGGTCAGCTGTTAACGAATTACTGTTACTGCATGGTTTACGAGGGCAGTGCCCCAACTTCCCACCACTAGCAGTGAATCAGGAGAGAGCAGCCTGCCACCGCCTTGCAGCAAGAGGTTTGTCACAGAGGAAAAACTTCTGTCAAACCACACTGAAACCAGCACAAAGCAGCTGGGCAGGGAAACACAGGAAGCTCTGGTGGCACTGTCACTGTTTCAGGTGTTTGGCTGTTGCATGGCTGTACATCTGAGTGCCTGCTCTGCTCCCTGTCACCGGCACCAAATGGGCAGGTTTGCCCATACCCATTGCAACATGTTGTGCCTCACATCTCTCCTTACCAGCAGCAAGTCTGGGGCTCCCACAGGTGTGGACAGTAAATTGTGGATACATTAATTACTAACATCTCTTGACAACACAAGGACAGCAGATGTAAGTTAATACCACACTATTACGATTTTTAGTGAACTCTACCCAGCCAAAAACTTTACAGCATGAAAAACTTTACAGCATAGAGATTAGCAGTTGTTGATATTTCATTTTCTTTGTGCTATTAGCATATCATAATACTGTTCTTTCAAACATAATAATAATTTTTAAAAATAAATAATAAAGCTAATATCTTTATTTGTCATTATACTGTAGTTTTATTTTTATTACTGATACGGCCAAGCCTGATGGCATGGTTAAGTACCCTTTGCGCTTCCAAGTTGGTTGTCTTGTCTTATAGTAATATGCTTCATTATTATACAGATAGAAAATACTTTGAAACAGAGAAGAATATAAATTATTATGATTAGCACTAAGTAGTGGCTGACTTTAAAGATATAAAAATAGGAAAATTTCAGTTATTGTCTCACAATGTAATATTGTAGTAGTAATTAGATTCCATTTCTGAACAAAAATGGGAAGTTCTGAAATTGGAATTTGTAATATTCAGAATGTAAAAATGAAAATTTTACAAGCTCTTATTCTGTAGAATTTTTCTTTTAGGATAAAACTGTTTTAAGAAGATTGAAACACAGATATTAATAATTTCTTATCAGCCAAAGAGTCTGAGCTTTGACGTGTCTGCTCAGGTTTTCTGAAAACAGGGTCTAAGCTTGAAAATACACAGGGATCCACTGGGAGTGGAAATAGGAAGTAGATGATTCCTATAAAGAAGCTGTGCTTGTCTCTTAGGAAGTTGGATTTTCCTATCAGCACATGGAAGATTCCCCTCAGCATTCCTTTATTCAAAATTTTACAAATACTAGAATTTATTATTTTAATATGTGAATTCAGATTCTTCTCTGATAACATCTTCTTCTTCCAATTCTGTGACAATTTGTATAAAATAATTATAATGACAGTATGATATGAGAAATTTCCCTATGATACCTGTGGTAAGCAGCTGATGTTGAAGTTATTGGCTTCCCTTCAAGTTTTAACAACTTGTCTGTCAGGGTGGAAAGGCTCTTTTTCAAAAACAATTATAATAGTCTAGGTCATAAAGGTCCACTAAAAATATTAGAAACATAATTACACAGCATTAGCCTTCTCTCCTGTTCTGACCTAATTTGGAAAGGAGTCCCTTCTTTGAAATTCAAGAGGAATATTAAAATGAATTTATTTCAATGTGTTGTCTTTGTTAGTTGGGCTTTTATTTCCTTTTTTAAAATACTGTGCACTTTAAGCCTTGCTTGTTATAAGAGTTTTTAAAAAGATATTAACTCGCAACTAAACTTTAAGCTCCTGTTTTTTGACCAAGTTGAAGTTTTTCTATCCTAGTTTATGAATTGTATGTTGACCTGGTTCCCAGAATATTTAGTTTAATTTGGGAGCTGTCAAAAAAGACAAAAAGTAAGGAAGACTGTGTCTCAGGATAAGTTGCTCCTCAGTAAACATGCAGATAACATCCATACTCTTAGCACTGAGGTGTCTATTGCCTGTCTGCAAAATAATTTGAAAATTATAAACAAGAATGTCACATTCATAAATAATAAAGCAATCCTAGCAGGCTTGTGGAACGGGTTGTGTCAAGAACTGATAGTTTGGAGACTAGGCTGACAATGTGATTGCTGGATCCAACTAGTATGGGCTTGCCTGGGCTACCACAAGGCAGCAGGCAGCACTGAAATAAGACTGGTGTGTACTTGAAGACAAATTGCGTATTTTCCAGATATCTGTAACTATCTAGTTGCTTTGAGACTTTGATGTGACTGAAGGACTCTCTCTTAAGCCTGGGATCCACACTTTTCTGACACGCAATCATAGGAAGATTAGCCTGAGAAATCCTACGTCCTGCACGCCAGTGTTTTCTGGGCACTGGATGTGAGCAAGATGAGGTGCAGAAAACATCTAGGAGGTGTCTGCTGCAGCCTCAAGGATCAACACAGAGGAAGTGCATGAGGGGTGTGGGCTGTGCTTGACAGATGTCCAAGAAGTCTGGTCCCAGGGCTGAGACCTCTGATCAGTGACCACAGAGATGGTGGAAAAGTAAAGGGGAAAGGCAGATGTTTATTTTTATTTTATTTAAAAGTACTCTGTGCTTTCCAACAGCACCAGTGCTAACTCAGAAAAATAGAAAGACTGACCCTAAAGTGTTCAGGTTTACAGCTAATTCATTAATCCCTGAAGAGAATGGCTTTGCCCTGGATTTCTTCTTTTATCCTGTCTGCTCACCTCATCCTCAGTGTCCTGTCTGTCCTTTCTGGTGCCCCCAGCAGGTAAGGGAGAGATGTGCTTGGGGCTAATTGGGAGCCCCAAACGCACTGCCCAAAAGAACAGACAACAGCTGACTTTTACCTGTGGTTCCCTCAACATGAGCAGTGGCTTGGGCTCTACCTCCCTGCCCTTGTCTATCAAACTTGTAGGACCCTAAAAAATTGAGAGTTCTGTCCCAGTGGCTGGGAGTAATTTGTCCGTTCTGTGGGGAGCAGAAAGAAGAAAGGGAATGACACTTGGCAGCGTGCTGGCAGCACAATTGCATGATCAAATTGGTCTCAAAAGTGCACTGAAATATAAATTTGGCCCTCAGTTTTGAAAGAAAACATAAAACTTATTAATGTCATATATAACAGAATATTTATAGCACTCTCGAAATGTCAAGCAGAGGGAAATATCATTGCTAGACAGTGGACTTTTATATGAATAAAAAAAAGTTCAATTTTTCTTTGGAGACTTATCAGCTGATAAGAAGAAGTTACCAGTGTAGTAACTGGGGGATAGAGGAATAGGAATAGGCAATAAAAAAATTAATTGTATTGTCTTTTCTGCCTTGTATTTGATTTTATGCTTACTGAATGTTGGCTGCTATTTATTCTGGAGTATAAGTGCTGGAGTTATATCTAAATATAAAAAATATATATTTTAAAAAACAGTAGCGTGAATTCCTTGGCACAAAATTTCATTGTTTATGGTTTACAGGTTGGCTGATATGCAAAGAGTATGTGTGAGTAACATCTCTCTGCAGAAAGATAGAAATATACATATACCATTATACTTGCAGGCATTCAGCAGAATAGCAATTTTCAACTTCACAGACTTTCCTAAAGCTCAGCTGCATGAGCCAATTGGACCCATGAAATTGAAAATGAGCTCAGATTGGTTTGGAGGGATTAGAGCTACAAAGATCATCCACAGAATGGTGAACTTGGCCTCTCTGTATTATTTGAATCCAACCTCAGAAATTCTAGTTGGAAACTTCATTTGATGGAATTTGCAGCGTGCTGGAGAGAATCAGGTGGACCTGCGGTCCCAGAGACAGCTTTGTCGCTTAAATGTTGTGAGCTCTCAGCTCAAGTCTAACTCCTCCAAAGCCTGAAGAGATCTTTTTTGTATTTGGGGGTATTTAGGTGGATTATGTGTCAGCTGGAAAGCCCATGAGTCCTAAGTAAGCTTGTAACTCTTACTTCTGTTCTTCTTAACCTTCCTTTCTGAATTATGAGTGATGGGAATTACTGTGTCTAATTTATTCATTTTGTTTTCAGTGGAGGGAGAAAAGGAGGAATTTAATATTTAATTTCTCTTAACTAACTAAAAAAAAAAAAGAAAAAAAGAAAGAGAGCTATTAGTCAAACATCTGGAAAATCTTTCAGAGTTTACCTTGTTGACATCTCCTGTGTTCTCTGTGTAAATGCAAAGACATCTTCCACCATAGATTTCTAAAATAATAACACTAATTCCTGCTTTTGCTGCATCCCAGTGTCCCAGCTCTATTGAAATTAAAGTGAGAAAATATCTTCAGGAAGGAATATGGTGGCTGAAATGCCTCTGTCTTGGTGACAGAAATAAAAGTTACCTTCTATTGGGAAGCATATGACATTCTCATCTCTTCAGTGTTTAGCCATTACAGTGTAATGAACTTTTGTTGTCCATTTTTTAATGGAGACAACAGACAGAAGGATCATTTAATCTGGTCTTCAGTGTTTTTTTTCAAAAGCAAAAGCCTGCCACTCTTCCTGAGATGTCTTCTTTGTGTAACTAGCAAAGTCTGCTCTTCTAGAGAGGTAAAAAAGAGCTTCTACAGATTTTAGGATCATTTGATACACTAGTTAGTTTTTAAACTGTGACTGTCAGCAGTCGTGTCAAAGGAGAACTCTAGTCACAACTTCATTGCACTATCTGTGCATTTGATAAAAACATGTTCATTTAAGGAGATGCTGAAAGGGAGACAGGTAAGAAGAGTCCTACATTCATGGACACTAGACTGCAGTACAGTGCAATGGTGTCTTTGTACCTAATTTCTATGCTAAATCTTGTCATCAGTAGTTTTATTACAAAAATTAAGCATTAACAATAAAATATATAATAATCCCTTTCACATGTAGGAGAATGTCTACCTCTGCAGAGGCTGATGCTTTTCCCCCTCACACACACACACTTCTCCCCACTCTGGAAGCTTGAGAGAAGCCCCTATTTTCCCAAAGGCATCTTTCTGCCATTGTTTTTAATCAGTGTCCTTAGCTAATGTGCAGTCATTATCCTTTCTGAAGATACCCATTACAAAATGACCGCTGCTTTCTGTGTCGATCGAGGGAGACTGCAATTTTTGTTTTCTGAGTTTGAGTAGTCCCATATTGAAAAATAAACCTTCAGAAATCAAGAGTAATGGAAAGAAAACGACCATTTCATTCTAGCCAGGTAGACACACCAGAAGGTGTGAGTGTACATTATATAGGAAATGCAAAGTCTATTCATTTTTATGTTATCACCATCGGTTGGGGCAAGGCAAAAGGCAGTGGTGAGATGCTAAATTTACTGAAGTTTGCATTTCAAATTATATTTTATTTTATATAGTAATTAACAAATTTACTTGCAAACACATGGAAATATTAAGTTCTGAAAGTGTAAGTGTATCAATATTAGGAGCCTGAGCAGTGTTCTTCGTACATGGCAATGGAGTTCAGTCTGGCTTGAAGTGTAAAAGTTTAAGCTTATTAAGGGGACATAAATATAATCTATACATGTACATAAATATTTGCAGAGTCTATACAAACAGATATTCTGGTGGTTTATATGTATTTATTGCTCTATTCTAAAATCTTTCTTTGAAATAAGAGGGGTTTATCAGACTCATAAGTAATTTAAGACTTTATATTACATTGGGCAAATACATACTTCTTGCTAATTTATGTTAATTAGATATTCAGATGTATAAATGCACTTACAGCAAACTTGCATAGCTCTCAGGAAGCAAAAAATTGCCTCATGTTGAAGAAATTTTATGATACCATTAAGGCTGACTCTAGATAACTGGTTAGGAAGGTTTTTGCTATCACTGCATCATTCAAGGTAAAGTGCTAACCTGGTGTTGTTATAGCTTCTGAAGTTAAATGGAGTTTCTGATAGGTCTTTCCAGTTATTTTACAGTTATTATTTATTACATGTAATGGTAAGATCTTGTATGCTTTACAATCATTACTTTAAACAGGAATAAAAATAAGGGGTTTAAGAGCACTATAAATATCCGGCACTGACATATTACAGTGTTAATACATGATGAGACAAATGTTCAAAAATATTTGACATTCCAGCTAAATTCTCAAATGAGCCAGTTCTGCACTTCAGTCAGACAGCAAAGCTGCAGGGGGAAATCTAGCTCCAGTGACTATTTTGAGGAGAAAACCAAGCATGCCACTGAGGTGCAGTGACAGGGGCATCAACTTCCAGCCTGAGAAAGAAGGAGCAATCGTGTAGTACAAAGCCTGCTGATGTTTCTTCATTCTGCCAAGATTAGAAGTACCTGCTTATAACCTTCAAAGCTTGAGAGCATGACTGGATTATGAAGTATTTAATATAATATTAAGTATTAAGGAACAATTACTTCCTAATTCAACAAATTCAGGAAGTTTGCAGAAATCTGAGGTTTTAGACCTAACTGGCTTTTTGAAACAAATCTATCTTTAGACAGTGCTTGAGATGGAGCTGTATATAGATGCAGATTATGAATATGGCAGGATGGAAGCAAGGTTTGTAGAAAGATCTCTAGATCTCTATACTAAATTGTTCTCTATACACATACTTGAGGAATATAAAGGGTGCATGTGCTTATATTTGCATCTTCTTTATCTGATGCATCTTGGGAAGACTGTAGGGTTGCTGCCTGGTTGTGTAGGGGTGGGGTCAGGAAGGCCAAGACATGGCTGGAACTGAACCTGGGAAAGGTTGCAAAGATTAATAAGAAGGGCTTCTACAGTTATGTCAGCCAGAAAAGGAAGGTGAAAGAAAGACTGACACAGTGGTAATAACGATCAAGGAGAAGCCTGAGGCACTCAACAACTTTTTTTCCCACAGTCTTCACTAGCAACCTCTGTTTCCACACCTCTTGAGTGGACAGACTGCAAGATGGGCACTGGGGGAGCAAAGCTGCTCTCATTGTAAGAGATCAGGTTTGTGATCACCTCAGGAACCTGAATATACATGAGTCCATGGGACTTGAGGAGAGGCATCCCAGAGTCCTGAGGGAGTTGGATGATGTAGTTGCCAGGGCACTCTGCATGGTATCTGAAAAGTCATGGCTGTCCAGGGAAGCCTCTGGTGACTGGAAAAAGTAAAACTTTGTACCCATTTCTAAAAAGGGTAGAAGGAAGGACCCTGGAAACTACTGACCCATCAGCCTCACCTCTGTGCTTTGGAAAACCATGGAACAGATCTTCCTAGAAGCTATGCTATGGCACATGGAGGACAGGGAGGTAATTTGAGAGTCAGCATGGCTTCACCAAGGGAAAGTCCTTCCTGACCAACCTAGTCGTCTTCTATGATGGAGTGATGTCACGATCCGGTATTCAGATACGTGGCAATTTTTTACGATCTTGCCAGGACAAAACAAAGATAACACAACATCTGAATGCCACAATGACTACATCACTGGACAAGAGAAGAGCTACAGATGTAATCTATCTGGGCCTCTGTAAGGCATCTGATATAGTTCCCCACAATGTCCTTCTTTCTACATTAGAGACATATGAATTTGATGGGTGAATCGTTTGGTGTATGAGTCACATCCAGAGGGTAGTGGTCAATGGCTCAATGTCCAGATGGAGATGGGTGACAAATGATTTCCTTTAGAGGTCCTTATTATACAACCATCAATCAGAAAAGGAGGGTCAAAAAAGGAAAATAATGAGTACTGTTTAATATCTTCATCCCTTACATAAACAGTGGGATTGAGTGCACCCTCGGCAAGTTTAAAGAGACACACCTGAGAGATGGGATGCCATCCAGAGAGACCTGGACAAGATTGAGAAGTGGGCCCGTGTGAACTTCATGACATTTAACAAGGCCATGTGCAAGGTCCTGCACCTGGGCTGGGGCAACCCCCAGTATCACTACCAGCTGGGGGATGAAGGAATTGAGAGCTGCCCTGCACAGAAGAACTTGGGGGTACTGGTGGATGAAAAGCTGGGACATGAACTGGCAATGTGCGCTTGAAGACCAGAAAGCCAATTGTATTCTGTGCACCAGCAAAAGAATCATGGCCAGCAGGTCAAAAGAAGTCATTATCCCCCTCTACTCTGCTCTGGTGAGACCCCACCTGGTGTACCACATCCAGCTCTGGAGTTTTCAGTACAGGAAAGACATGGACCTGTTGGACCAGGTCCAGAAGAGGGCCACAGAAATGGTGAGGGCTGAAACCCCTCTCCTATGAAAAAAGCTGAGAGAGTTGAGGTTATTTAGCCTGGAGAAGAGAAGGGTCCAGGGAGACCTTATTGTGGCCTTTCATTACTTAAAAAGGGCCTACAAGAAAGATGGGGACAGACTTCTTAGCAGGACCTGTCATGACAGGACAAGAGATAAAGGTTTTAAATTGAAAGAGGGTAGATTTAGTGAAGATATAAGGAAGTTGTTGGGTTTTTTTTATATTGAGGGTGGTGAGACACTGGAACAGGTTGCCCAGAGATATGGTAGATACTTCATCCCTGGAAACATTGAAAGTAAGGCTCATCAGGGCTCTGAGCAACCTGATCTAGTTGAAGATGACCCCATACACTGTAGAGGAGTTGAACTAGATGACCTTTAAAGGTCCCTTCCAACCCAAACGATTCTATGATTCTACGATGACTAACAGAAAAATAAAGCAGAAATGAAACTTTTGAGATCTGCAGGACCTTCTCTAGTAAAACCCTCAAAACACCAGCTGAAAAACTGTCACAGCATGTCTTCAGAAACTTTTACCATGAGGAAGACAATCCTGAAAGTTGATGCATGGCCACTGTCATCCACTGAGATACTGCTGCAGGTGGAGCAGGTAGCACAGCTAGACACAACTGTTTTAAAAAAAAAACACCTCTCTTATTTCAGTTATTAATAGATCTGCCTAACCCACTGCCATTCTCTGGATAGAAACCTTCCAAAGTGTATGCTTTGGGCTAAATTTCATTGAAATTACATCCAATGCCATCTGACTGTTTCTAAGAACAAAGCTAGGCAGAATGCTGGCTGTTTTTCCCTTACTAAAACCAAGCAAACTAAAGAACCACTCTGACAGACTTTCCTGAAAAGCCTCATTTCCCCAAAGACCTGAATCACATCTTTGGAAATAGCAGTTGTTTTGGAGATGTGCATTTTTGCTCTTCCCATGGGCATCTACAACAATTACAAGTTTTATGACTACTGCTCAGACACCTGCAGTAGAAATTTATTTTAATTCTAGTAGCTGATTTTCCTCATGCTTTCACAACATTTTGCAAACTAAATCCTCTAAAAAAACTTGACTGTGCAGGGCTGCAGCTCTACAGTGAGTTTGGGCAGTCAGTCTTGGCACTGCTGGGGATCTGTAAGAAAATATCAACAGACTATTTATTTTCTGTCCCTCTCAGTCTTTGGGTCACAATATGCTGCACAGAGGTTTTGGCTCACACTGTTAATATCTGAAACTATCTGGCATGCACCGATCATATGTGCCACATTTCTCATGAGGGTCTTTCTCAAGAGCATGTGTGTTTTAGCAGCTCTAGCATGTGTTGCTGCCTGTAACATGTTTAATTATCTATGCACATTTTCAGTTGGTCTTCAATTACTTGCAATGGTTGATCACTCAAGTCATTGACAACGGAACAGCTGTGTTTACTTCTGTTGGTTGTTTCACCAATTGTCTTTGTTCCCTCTAACAAAGAAAAGCCATTTTGATTCTGTTTTTGTCTCAGAAAAGTTTAGTTTGTTGTATACAGGCCTCTGTCCTAACTAGAACTGTCCTTCAGGCATATTTAAAATGATGAGAAAGGTGGATCTCAGTCCCCATCCCACTCACAAAGGTGTTACAGGAGCTGAGTGGGACTCTCTGGATCACTAACAGTGGCAGAACGGGAGCCAGTGGGGGAACAGTCTGGGTGACTAGAAATCAGGCTGCAGGAAAAGCTGAAAAAGAGATCTGGAGAGAAAGAGGAAAGACCAGGAATAGCTATATAAATGGCATTGGTCTGTGTCCTCGAAGGGGTGCCAGGATAAGCTCGCTACACTTTGGATTTGTTGAAATTAGGACACTAAGGAAGAAGAATGGATCTGTGATAAGTCTTAGCTTTGGAGGCTGTGATTAGCTCTGCAGGGAGAATGATCATGGAATGATGAGTCCAGCTGGACAAGAAGCAACTCAAGGTCACTATCAGGAGCTTTCAACAAAGCATCACACTTCAATCCATGTAAATGCACTGTTTCCAGTACCTAAAGGGGTACTCCAAGGGCCTTTGATGCACAGTTTGCTTTTTGAAACTTTTGTGAAGTTCCCCACATCTCAGCAAAGTATATATTTAATTATCTGTTAGCGTTGCACCTGGACAACACTAACTTACTACAGCTCCACTAGGAAATGACAGGATTTGTTTTACTGGCGACACTTTAGTTAGCCCCTCCCTGCTCTGCACATAAATAATTTACTCTTTGCAAAAACACACTTGAATCGCATGATCAAGTTTTTTCCCTCTGGACTCATGGTTCTTTCATTGCAAAGAACAGATTTAATACAGGGACAAATACATACTGTGCAGCAAAGGATGCTGTTTATCTACAGAATCCCTGCCTCATCTGTTGCAGAAATTAGGGATTGTATAGAGGAGCTGAAAATGGAGGAAGAAAATTGTCATAGTGAAATGCTTTCCTGAAGGCTTTACTTCTTGCTTCTACCATGTTGTTCTGATGCAATGTTAATTAAAGCAAGACAAAGGCAGAGAAGCTTTTACAAGTTTCGTTTGAATTGTTCCACAAACTGTCGCCTTAAAACAGAAAATATTGTTCCCTTAACTGAGATTCAGTCACTGACCACGTGAAAGCTACAGTACTGTTTCACTGGTTGCTTCTGTAATGGATCAAATGAGTCTTTTCAAAATTACACTGGCTAGGAACCAAAGTGCTCATGTGATCACCTACTCTTTCTCAGCTGAAGGCATAGTAACTTCCACAGAAGTTGCAGTAACTGGGAGTTGAAAGGCAGTAACACCAGAACTTTCAAATTCAACTGCAACAGCATCTCACTGAAATCAGTCTTTCAATTGGGAATTAAAGATCTTAATTTTAAGAGAAACCAAAGGTTTTCATCTCCATGACCATTTGAGGACTCAGCATCAAATGAAATCAGTGGGAGATGCGCTTTGGACATAAAAGCTGTTATTGAATGCTAAGTACTCTTAAATTCTCTGTGCAAGTTGAGTGCCTCTTAAGCCTCTTTTTAAAATATCTGAACCTCAATGCCTGTAATTTAAAATGGAGTTAGTATCACATTTTAATCCCACAGATTTCTGAAAACAAAAAAATCCTATTTCCAAAGCTGCTTCAATGCTATAGTGGTATGTGTCAAAGAAAGTCTGTAAGCAAAATGTTGCAGAGGAAGAACTAAAGTCAAAAGTTGAACCATTAACACTGATGAGATATTACACACCAAAGAGCTTCTCATGAAGTGAGTAGCATCCATCCAGTGTGTTGTATGGTGCAAAGAATCTGCAAAACAGTAGCAAGTGAAAATGTGATTAAAAACTCTTTGCTAATGTGTTCTCATAAAGGGAGTAAACTGAGGTTGCACAGGACATTGTGAAGCTGCTCAAAAAAAGCAGGGGGGTTAGGAGTAGCCTTGAGAGTGAAGTAATCAATAAGGTGCAAGCAAGCATACTATTCATAATACTTCTCTGCAGTTTATCACATCACTATCATCACTGCACATGCAGACTTACCTGTCATTGCAGAAAACTTTTCCATAAGATCACGTTTCTTATAAGAATGACTGCAACTTTTCTTGTTTATTGGTTTTTGCTAATTGTGAGTCTTCATGGAGAGTTTTTAATATGTACTTCCTCTCAGCATCACTCAAAATAATTTTTCTAAATGGAATTTAGTTATATTTAGAAAAAAAATAGTGGCCCGAATTTACCCTTTATTCTAAACATGAATACTAGAACCTGCTCCATTTCTGCTGTAGTTTGTTTTGTAATATACTGTTTTAATTACAAGTAGTCTTGCTTTCCATGAGAAAATTCCATAATCATGCTGCATTGAGAGCTGTGACTGATATCTTTGTCTCTCTTTCCCTGAATTTTTTCCTTCCCTTTACTGCACTTTTTGCAAACATCACATATGTGTGCTTAGTGGCTTGGATGTGCTGAGCAACTGGTGCTAATGATTAAAAATAGTGAAGCAATTTATTCAGTGAGTGGGTTTGTTCATGTGACTTTGGAGTTCAGTTTGTGGGATAACACAAAGGAATGTGAGGTATAAGAGCGGAAACCAAACCTGACATCACATAAAAGCATAAAAAAGGAGCAGAAAATGCAAAAGTGGATGTTCTCCCTTACCTCCTTTGTCAAGTCACAGTTACAGAGACAGTCTGGAATGGTCTGTTACTGGCCAGAGAGAAGCAGAAAAGATTAATACATTTATGAAGTGCTTAAACTTGCCTCTCAGCCTGAGCTCAAAATCCAGTTTATCTCCTTTGAACTAGGAAGGGCCTTCTTTTATTAAACAACAGAAAGTGTATTAGTACTCAGATTGTTGGGTTCTTATAATCAGATCTGTGTCCAGATTACTCAATTTATTGAGTAATCTAAAGTTTTGAGTTTTTTTTCAAGGGAACAGTAATCCAAATATACTATAAAGCAGCAAAGTTATTCTGCATTTTTTTCCAAAGCTTTTGAATCCTCTCTTCCTTTTTCACAGCTCTGATTTCTTTTGTGGCAATGTGACAGAATGTAATAAAAAGGCAAGAAGCACTACAATTTATTTTTTTTTGTAGGGAGACAAGGAGGTGGTTGGTATGCCTGGAGTAATAATGATCTCTCCCTTTCAATGAAAGTCTTGAGTAATACTGTCCTGCAAGTGAGACAGAAGTTTGTTTTAATTCCTAGTCAGGATCACCTGAGTATTTTCTGCTAATGGATGTAGTGATAAAAGACACAAGACAACAAGAAATAGCAGGCACTATATGAGTATTATTGATAAGCCAAAGCTTCCCCTAAGTGTTTTTATTTTCCCCCAATAACTGTCTTTTCTCATGATACAGAAAGCCATGTCTGGTCATATGAAGAACTTTTGAGAAGCCAAGTCAAAGAAAAGCAGAGCCAGGGCCTTACAATGGAAACTACTGACAACTGAAAAAGCTTAAGAGAAAAAAGGAGTCTTACAAGGAGTATATAAAAAGTACTTTTGTATTAATTTTTTTATTTGCAGTTAGCACCTATTCTGAAAAACTATTTCTTTGCACAAGACCTTATAGTGAACTATCAGGTACTAACTGTACTAGCAGTACTAAGTAAAACTTAAACCATATGACTAAGAGCGCTCCTTGAACGCTGGTATACATGGGACTAAGGAATAAAGCATGCAAAAAAATCCCAGAAGTTACCAGTTTACAAGATGAACTGAATGAACCTTTTTGCTTTCTTTCCAGGAAATTTCTTTATCCTAATGATATTAAGATTAGTAAAGAAAAAAATATATTTTTCTGTCATAGTTAAAATTCTGAATGATTTAGACAAGGAGGCCTAATTTCAGTTAACCTGAGTTGTTGAACATTGCAACAGAATCCAGCATTTCCCATCAGGAGGTTGCATAATGTCATAGGCAAGTGTAGCTTGAATACAGTCTTCGGCTCCTTCTATGAGAGACTCCATCCACATGCAATGGAAGCAGTGCTACTTAACAGCAAGAATCAAATACTGCAAGGGATGTAATAGTATTTGGATTTTCATTTAAAAATCTTCCCAAACTGGCCTTTAGCAATGAATCTTTACCACGACCTCAGGATACTCCAGGGTCTCTCATTTCTCTGACTTCATAGCTCTAGAAATTGCAGTCAGCAGCAGGCCTCAAGATTTGGTTCAACCCCACTCCTTTTGATTTGACAAACTCTTTTCAGTCAACCCCATATTAAACTTTTGTCTGGCAGTATTTAGGGACTCCAGTGGACAATCTAGCCCATATACAACACGGATTTATCTTCCCTAGTAGTTCGGGACAGAGCAAGCAATTAGGATATATTGCTGAGTTTCTGCAGGAGTCCCTTGGAAACTGCTGATCATATTTAGGCAGTCAGTGGTGTTCTGCAATGCATGGGGCCATTTTAGAACCCAAAGTTATGTGAAACAACATTTCACCCTTTATTTTGTCACAAGTCAGATAATCTGTAACTTTTTTGAACTTTGCAGTAAAATTCATGTGTAGCAAGTTTTTTTCTGCTCTTCTTTTCTGCAGGAACAGCATTCAAGGAGGCTGTTCTGTCTCAGAGCATCTCCAAGGCATCCTGTCCACTGGTATCAGTACTCCTTTCCCTTGAGGCATACTTTTTTTGGCAAGACTGGTGAGCTACATGAAGTAACCTTCAGATTCAAGGCACATCATTTGCTGTTTCTGTCTTTTTCTTTGGGGCTTTGAAAACAGCATACATAATTCATGTAGCAGGTGCAATTTCTTGTTGTACTACATACAACATGGTGTGTAGTAGTAATCATTAAATTAAAAATAAAGTTGGAAATAATGAGGCCATGGTGAAAAGTCAAAATATGTGGATATTCTTAGTTGTTAAACTGGAAATGAAACACCAGAGTTCTATGCCACTGTTGCAATTCACAGTGTTCTCTCTACTTATATTTCCAGTATGTCATGCATTGAGGGCCACCTCCATCAATTAGGAATTTAATTGGAACTGGAAGGATCATATAATACAGTTGCAAGCTTAAGTTAGTATGTGTAGAGACATGATTAGAAGTAAAAACAAGAAAGTAAAAAAAACAGATCACTGCTTAAGATGCTTTTCAGTTGCTCAGGGAGGTAAGTTTCACAGTATTAATTAACATTTCAGGGCATGCTGTATCTAAATAGCAGGAGACTATGTGTGCATGTGTGTGGGAGGTGTCATTTCACCACAAAGATAGAAAGAAATTTAAAAAGGGGTCATTTTCTGAAAAATAAGATGTTACTTGTAGGGTACAATGAAAAGGTGAAAAACATGGTTTTCTTATCACATGGAGAATTTGGGTATTTTGGCATTAGAAGAGTTAAGCATCAAAACAGTTAAGGAAGAACCCGAAGTGTGCCTTGCACAGTGCTCTCTCCTTCTGTTGTTCATTGCCTCTCCGTGTCTCTGGCAGTCACACTGTCCCTCCCCCATTTCATATGCAATGAAGATGCCAAGCAAAGTTGCCTAGCCCTTTTCCCAGATACACTCCCCAGATACAAACACTCAAGCACCTGGTGCGGCTCCTCCTTCAGGCCCAGCGAGCCTGGGATGCTCACTGAAGCCTCCCTTGCACAGATCTTTTATCACTCTGCTTGTTGCTGGTGTTTTTTGTGTATTGCTCCCTTGCATCCCAACAGCATGGCCATGGATGCCAACTTCTGCTCCTCCATGCTGAGGTTCTTCCTTCCAGTGCCTCTCCCTACACGTGGCACGTACGTGACTGCGGGGTTCACACAACTGTTCCTCTTTCTGCTCTTGCTTCTTCCTGGTGTCTTCCTTCATAGGTTTATTCAAGATGTAATGTCTGCTTTTTGGAAAGGTTGCAGATAGATGAAGTAGTATAACTGTGAGGGGAAAATGACACAAAATCTTTAAAATACTTAATTGCCACTTAGTGTACAGTTGCCATCTTGCCATATTTGTTTGCAGGCATCTTTTTGCTTGTGTGTGTGCTTTTGAGCCCTAAACTTGCTTTTCACTATACCAGGATTATGATTGGCAACATAAAAAAAATATTTTCTAGGTGTTCCTAATGGAGGGGTTTGATAATTTAGCATCTGGCCATTGTGATGATCCCACTTCAGCAAATAAAAGGAATTTGATGTGAACTGAAAAAAAGCTGTGACTAAGAAAACATCAGCAACAATAAGTAATTGAAAGCAGTAGATTGTAAACACCAGGAAGGAATTTGTCTTGCTGGTAAAAAAAAAGAAAAAAAAAGGCTCTAACTTTCCAAAAAGACTTAGGCAAATAATAAAACTAAATGGTGGACAGAATAAGTACTAAATAAAACCCCTGAAGAGAAACTCTGATAGCAGCAGCAATTACATGTTTTAGTGATATTTGTATGAGAATGGAGATGACTAGGACAGACGACCCATTATATATTCTGTTTATAATTAAGTCTTTATTTGCTGTAATTTTTAAACCAGACAATAACAGATATGAAGAACACAGCAGCAGTATTTTGCAGAAGTCTATTCTTTGTGAATCTCTGTGGCCAACTGTGTATTGATGTCTACAGTTTTGTTGTTTAAGAAATCATCAGTCAGTCATGATGATACAATGCTGAATGTACTTCAGCCTCACATTCTGACTACTGCAGCCCAAAATATATACGATTTATTTTCTAAGGTTATGTGTTATAGAAGTTAACTGACAATTCAATAACTCAGCAGCCTTCTTGAATATCACTTCTTTATATTGTCTGGCTCTCATGAACCAAAATGGAAGAAGGAAGGAAAAAAGCTGAGATGCACAGTTCCAGATGGCATTTCTGCATTTTTCAGGAAATATCCAAGTGAAGTGTCTTATAAAGTTAAACATGAGAAAAATCTCATCAACTCATGGTTTTGGCTCTGCCATTCTTTGTGGCAGATTTGAGTATGAACTGAATTTTCCAGCTTCTTGCAATCTTGAAAAAAAACACAACAAAAAACAGAAAAAAACCCCACACAAACTTGTAATTTAACTGAAAATGTATCCATACTGCTACCCCTTATCTATCTCTGCATTGGACAGATTGTGAAAAAAATAGAAGTTTCAAGTAGATTGCATGTTTTGAATTCAGAAATCTGAAAACATTTTAATTCTGAAAAGCACAGATTTATTTATTAATTTTTTTTAGCAAAGATTGTTTAAAGACAAAGCAGTTCATTTAAAAGATTTGAAAAACTGTTATAAGCATCTTTAACATTTCTGATGTGTTGGACTTTTTAAGACCGATGAAAGCTAAAGCTCCTTTCAAGTTTCCACAAATTTCATTTTTTTTTTCCTTTAAAAGATAAATAATAAAAGAGGTGGCTATTAAAAAAGCAAGTCCAGAGAGATAGCTCAACAGCATGACTCATGCTTCTAAAACTCATTCTCTGTCTGATACATCAATATTTGCTACCCAGTGTAAGCCTGTAGCTTGCTTTTTATTGAAAGAGGAATAAGACTTTTTAAGTAGGAGATAGGAGACCAGACTTCTGTGACATATATGGCAAGACCTCCAGCTGAGAGTGTTAGCAAAGATTTACTGAGAGTTTAGGGCAACCGTGCTGTTAGGACCTCTAAGCACAGTGTGTTTCTTGTCTCAGAGATGACATGGCACAGCCATGTGTTAGAAGCACCAGCCATGAACACTAATCCTTGTTCTGCCCTTACTGTGCTCAGGGATCCACAGAACCAGGGCTTTCTGGATAGAAAAGTGTCCTGGTTTGAGCCAGGATGAAGCCAGTTTTTCTTTTGCTGATTTTTTTTTTTTTTATTTCAGTGAGCTTTCTTCAACTAGCAACTGCGTGTTCTGCTAGGTTGATAAGACACTGGAATGTTTTTGTAATTGCTGGGCTCTCAAGGTCGTGCCTTTGCTCTGCTGGCTCAGACACTACGGGGGGATCTGTGGTCCCCCCCGCCATGGGAGGCTGGGTTAGACGAACAGCAAAACTGGCCAGAGATATTCCATTCCATATATCTACGTAGGCTCGGGGGAAGGTCGGAGATGACAGAAGAAAACTTCCTTCCTTCCTGCTTTGCTCTCTCGCCGCTTCGCCTTGCCTGTCTATCTGCCTTCCTTTTTCTCTCTTTTCCTCTTTCTTTTGTTCGTGGCCGGCGTCTGGGACAACACCACCTGCCCATCATCATCGGACCATCGACCCCAAGCCCTCCTGACCCTCGTAACTCTCTGCCTTCTCCAGGAGCAGCTTCGGGATTCCTCGGAATTGTCTCATCTGAGGGAAGTGCTGTGGGAGTTGCTGGGGGTGGGGGGAGGTGAGAGGTTTCTGCCACACTTTTGTATAATCACTATATATATATACACTCTAACATCACATATTAATTTTCTAAATAAAGTTGCACGGTTCAGTTTTCAATCTAGACAAGTCTCTTTTTTTTTTCTCTCTCTCCTTCCCTACCTGGGTAGGAGGGGGAGGGGATCGAGAGCATTGTTGTCCAACTGGGTCAAACGTTGACAACAATTAATTGGCGCCCAACGTGGGGCTCGAATTTTTAAGCCCAGATTACAAATTCCATCTCTGATGGGAGAAATCCCTCACGTAACAATCGCGAGCAATTTTGCTGAATTTCTTGAAGGAATGAAAACTGAACAGACATTTGATGCCATGAATCTACTAGATTTTTTATCAAGCCTGCAACTATACTTGTGGTATGCAGCCGAGAGCATTCTGCTTTTTGTGGCTGCTCTTGTGATCGTTTTGTGGTTTATTGATAGAACGGTAGCCATCATCAACCGTATAATCACAGGCTTGGTCATTTTAGGGATTATGATACTATTCTTTATGGGGGCACTGTATATGTACACCTATAGTACAAGTTCTAGATGGTCCATCTTTAAACCTCTGTTTTCTTTCAAGTTGAATCTCCCAGCTTTTGATCTGAATAGCATTGTCACAGTAGGAATGTTTTTGCTGAATGTTTATAATATAATGTGGATGCGTAGGGCCAGCTGCTGTTCTGCTCACTGCCATTCCCCCACAGGCAATGTTGCTGCCACTGCTGCTGCCAACACCACTGCTGCCAATACCACCACTCCTACTGCTACAAAAACCACTGCTCCTACAGAGATAGAGTCTGATCCATCACAAATCAGGCTAGTTGATCCTGTGACTAGGAGCAAGGCGAAGGCAAAGCGCTCCACCCTTTTCACCCGCTCCCGTCTGAGATGTCCAGAGTTCCTTAAAGCAGTAGAAGGTGAGGGTGAGGAAGAAGAGAATTCTAATACAATTGATGGAGCGGGTGCTTCTCAGACAGATAAAAAACCAGACCACTCTCAAACGGATAAAGCGACAGCAAGCCCTCCTCAATCAGATGACGACGACGACGATGACGACGACGTCCTTTTCTATCCTCACTCTATGAAAGAACTGCGCCTCATGAGAAAGGACTTTACCCGCATTGAGGGTGAGGGAATTCTTCCGTGGTTGCTCCGATGCTTTGATAGTGGTGCTGAAACCCACAACGTGGATGAAAGAGAAGCCAAGCAGTTGGGATCCCTGGCCAGAGATGCTGGTATTGACAGAGCACTTAGTAATAAGGTGGGAACTACCACCCTGTGGGACCGACTCCTTTCAGCTGTGAGAGAGAGATACCCCCACAAGGGTGACATCGAATGGCGCCGGAGTAGAACACCCACTCTTGAGAAAGCCATCACATACTTGAGAGAGATAGCTGTGAGAGAAGTTATCTATGATAAAGATGGACTTACAAATCCTGATGATGTTGAGTGTGACACACCGATGTTCCGGAGATTTGCTCAAGCTGTGCCAGCAGCACATGCCCATATATTCTCCTTCATGGGATGCTTTAATGAAGGCGCAAGACCAACTGTGCGTGAGGTGGCTTTCAAAGCACGACAGTATGGAGACATCATCTCTGATTCCCTTCAGTTCCAAACCTCAGCAATTGAAAATGTGACTGACAGAAAGAATAGGATGCCAAATGGATGGGGAGGTAAACCCCAGATTCTCCCTAGAGACGACGGGCCACATGTTGCAGTCATTAATAAAAGACGTCCTGCTACGAGACAGCAGCGAGGAAGACAGGACTCACTGCGACGCCACCTGTGGTCTCTCTTGAAAAATCATTTTAAAGAGGACATGAGAGTTTGGGATAAGAAACCCACTGATATTCTCCAGTTGCGTGTGCAAGAGCTACTAAACAGAACAAACCCAGGAGATGGTTCTTCCAAGAGGAAGGTTGCATCAGTCAATAATCAGGATGGTTCATCGAGTTCTAATGCTCAGCCTTAGAGATGCCCTGCCTCCGGCCAGGAGGAGGAGAGGGATAACCGAGTTTATTGGACTGTGTGGGTTAGATGGCCTGGCACATCAGAACCACAAAGATATAGAGCTTTGGTGGACACGGGTGCACAGTGCACACTGGTGCCGTCGAATCATGAGGGAACAGACTCCGTCACTATCTCTGGAGTGACAGGAGGCTTTCAGCAGCTGACTGTTGTGGAGGCTGATGTGAGCCTTACTGGTGAGGAGTGGCAGATGCACCCTATAGTGACTGGCCCAGATGCTCCATGCATCCTTGGTATAGATTATCTTAAGAAAGGATACTTCCGTGACCCGAAAGGGTACCGATGGGCTTTTGGTATAGCGGCTGTAGAGATTGAGGATACTGAACAGCTGCGTACTTTGTCTGGCCTATCAGATGACCCTTCTGTAGTGGGGTTGCTGAAGGTTGAGGATCAACAGGTGCCAGTTGCTACTTCAACGGTGCACAGACGGCAGTATCGCACCAACAGAGATTCGGTGGTCCCCATTCATAAGCTGATCCAGCAATTGGAAAGCCAAGGCGTGATCAGCAGGACCCATTCACCCTTCAACAGTCCCATCTGGCCAGTGCGAAAGCCTGATGGCGAGTGGAGGCTAACAGTGGACTATCGTGGCCTGAATGAAGTGACACCACCGCTTAGTGCTGCTGTACCAGACATGCTAGAACTTCAGTATGAGCTGGAGTCGAAAGCAGCTAGGTGGTATGCCACTATTGACATTGCACATGCATTCTTCTCTATTCCTATAGTACCAGAGTGCAGGCCACAGTTTGCTTTCACCTGGAGGGGAGTCCAATACACCTGGAATCGACTGCCCCAGGGGTGGAAACACAGCTCAACCATTTGCCATGGATTGATTCATGCTGCACTGGAGAAGGGTGGAGCTCCAGAACACCTACAGTACATTGATGACATCATTGTGTGGGGTGACACACCAGAAGAAGTTTTTGAGAAAGGTAAAAAGATCATCCAAATTCTTCTGGATGCTGGTTTTGCTGTGAAAAGAAGTAAGGTCAAGGGACCTTCACGAGAGATCCAGTTCCTGGGAATCAAGTGGCAAGATGGTCGTCGCCAGATCCCCATGGATGTGATTAATAAAATAACAGCTATGGCCCCGCCATCAACTAGAAAGGACACTCAAACCTTTTTAGGGACTGTTGGTTTCTGGAGAATGCATATTCCATGTTACAGTGAAATTGTGAAACCCCTCTATGAGGTGACCCGAAAGAAGAATGATTTCAAATGGGGTCCTGACCAACAGAAAGCTTTTGAACAGATTAAAAAAGAGATTGTGCAGGCAATGGCCCTTGGTCCAGTTCGAACGGGGCCAGACATCAAGAACGTGCTCTACACTGCAGCCGGACACAATGGTCCCAATTGGAGCCTCTGGCAGAAAGCACCAGGGGAAACTCGAGGTCGACCCTTGGGCTTCTGGAGCAGGAGCTACAGAGGTTCCGAGGCCAACTACACCACTACTGAGAAGGAGATACTTGCAGCATACGAAGGAGTTAAAGCTGCTTCAGAAGTGATCGGCACTGAAGCGCAGCTTCTCCTGGCGCCCAGATTACCAGTGCTAAGATTCATGTTCCAGAATAACATCTCTCCTATTCATCATGCCACCGATGTGACTTGGAGTAAATGGACTGCTTTAATCACCCAGCGAGCTCGAATAGGGAAACCTAACCATCCAGGTATTGTGGAAGCAATTACAAACTGGCCAGAAGGCACCCACTTTGGAATGCCACCACAAGAAGTGGTGAAACGAGCTCAAGAAGCTCCACCATATGATCATCTACCAGAGACTGAGAAACAGTTTGCCCTTTTCACCGATGGCTCCTGTCGTCTTGTAGGGAACCGCCGGAAGTGGAAAGCTGCCGTGTGGAGTCCTACACGACTGGTTGCTCAAGTAGCTGAAGGAGAAGGTGAATCGAGTCAGTTTGCAGAGGTCAAAGCCATCCAGCTGGCCTTGGATGTTGCTGAGCGAGAGGGGTGGCCGAGACTCTATCTTTACACTGACTCGTGGATGGCAGCAAATGCCTTGTGGGGTTGGCTAAAGCAGTGGCAGCAGAATAACTGGCAGCGAAGGGGTAAACCTATTTGGGTTGCTGACCTCTGGAAGGACATTGCAGCTCGGATAGAGAAATTGGTGGTAAAAGTACGTCATGTAGATGCACACGTACCTCTGAGTCGAGCCACTGAGGAACATCAACACAACCAACGAGCAGATGAGGCTGCTCAAGTGTTCCAAGTAGACTTAGACTGGGAACACAAGGGTGAGCTCTTTCTAGCTCGATGGGCCCATGATGCTTCAGGTCATCAGGGCAGAGACGCAACATACAAATGGGCTCGTGATCGAGGGGTGGATCTAACCATGAGCACTATTGCGCAGGTGATCCACGACTGTGAAACGTGTGCTGCAATTAAACAGGCAAGACGATTGAAACCGTTGTGGTATGAGGGGAGGTGGTCGAAGTACAGATTTGGGGAGGCTTGGCAAGTTGACTACATCACACTGCCTCAGAGCCGCCAGGGTAAGCGCTATGTGCTTACAATGGTGGAGACAAGTACAGGATGGTTGGAGGCATATGCTGTGCCTCATGCCACAGCCAGGAATACTATCATAGGTCTTGAAAGGCAAATTCTGTGGAGACATGGTACTCCAGAGAGAATTGAATCAGATAATGGGACCCATTTCAAAAATAGTCTGGTTACTGATTGGGCTAAAGAGCATGGTATTGAGTGGATATACCATATCCCATACTATGCACAAGCCTCAGGGAAGATTGAAAGGTACAATGGTCTGTTGAAGGCTACCCTAAAGGCAATGGGGGGTGGAACTTTCAAAAACTGGGATAAAAATTTGGCAAAGGCCACCTGGTTAGTTAATACCAGAGGATCCATCAATCGGGCTGGGGCTGCTCAATCAGACCTTTTGCATACTACAGATGGGGATAAAGTCCCTGTGGTATGTGAAAGAAACTTGTTGGGTAAAAGTGTCTGGGTCTATCCTGCTTCAGGCAAAGGTAAACCTGTCCGGGGTATTGCTTTTGCTCAGGGACCTGGACATACTTGGTGTGTGATGATGGAGGATGGTGAGGTACAATATGTACCTCAGGGTAATTTGACATTGGGAGAGAACTATTGATTTAGCAACTGGTAAGGTATAGAGCCTATACGTAATGTATGGTATGGAATAAGGGGTGGAATGTCCTGGTTTGAGCCAGGATGAAGCCAGTTTTTCTTTTGCTGATTTTTTTTTTTTTTATTTCAGTGAGCTTTCTTCAACTAGCAACTGCGTGTTCTGCTAGGTTGATAAGACACTGGAATGTTTTTGTAATTGCTGGGCTCTCAAGGTCGTGCCTTTGCTCTGCTGGCTCAGACACTACGGGGGGATCTGTGGTCCCCCCCGCCATGGGAGGCTGGGTTAGACGAACAGCAAAACTGGCCAGAGATATTCCATTCCATATATCTACGTAGGCTCGGGGGAAGGTCGGAGATGACAGAAGAAAACTTCCTTCCTTCCTGCTTTGCTCTCTCGCCGCTTCGCCTTGCCTGTCTATCTGCCTTCCTTTTTCTCTCTTTTCCTCTTTCTTTTGTTCGTGGCCGGCGTCTGGGACAACACCACCTGCCCATCATCATCGGACCATCGACCCCAAGCCCTCCTGACCCTCGTAACTCTCTGCCTTCTCCAGGAGCAGCTTCGGGATTCCTCGGAATTGTCTCATCTGAGGGAAGTGCTGTGGGAGTTGCTGGGGGTGGGGGGAGGTGAGAGGTTTCTGCCACACTTTTGTATAATCACTATATATATATACACTCTAACATCACATATTAATTTTCTAAATAAAGTTGCACGGTTCAGTTTTCAATCTAGACAAGTCTCTTTTTTTTTTCTCTCTCTCCTTCCCTACCTGGGTAGGAGGGGGAGGGGATCGAGAGCATTGTTGTCCAACTGGGTCAAACGTTGACAAAAAGGTAACATAGGGAGGCAGCTGTGCTCTGCTATGAAATGTTTGCATGATGCCTGGGATTGTATGATTAAGAAAGAGAAGAAGTTGCTAATTTGTATTTGTCTGTGTGTTTGTGGCTACTCATTCATGCATATGTGTGTATGTAAGCCTCTCAATGCACTCCTGTGCCAAAAGTGTTGAAAATCAGAAAGTAAACTAGGATCCATTCTTTTCTTTAAAACATAATGAGGTTGCTTGAAATACTCTCATTTTGGAGACCTGAACATCTCCTTAGGAGGCTTTAGCCTTCAGACATATCCATAAGCACTCCACTTGAATCACTAACTGCTTTTGGTGAAGAATATCTTTCTGTAAGTCATAAAAAGGATAAAATAAATTAGTATAAATCCACACTTTTTTTTTTTTTTTTTTTTTTGTCTAAGCTGCTTCACATGTTCCTTCAGCCTTAAATGAAGGTTACCTAACACACACACACTGATTGTATACACAAGATTTTAAAGTGTCATTTACCAATAATTAGTTCTCATGAAACAGTTGAAAGCTAGCAGAGTTTTCTCAACAACTCTCTCTAAGGACAATCAACTGCTTCACTAGAGCTTAGTCTTTGCTCTGAGTTAATTTTCCTTTCATCTTTTGCCTCACAGAATGAACAAAAAATTGAAAAATACAGAAAACTGTAATGTAAAAAAGTTACAGAGTGAAGAACACAGCATCCAATCAGATTATATTAAAGGGTATTTGCTTTATGGTAGGAATGTCACTGATTTATAATTGTGCAAAAAGAGAAAAGGGCATTTTGACTATTTCATTTACAATTGTTTTTTGTATGAAGGCTAAACTCAAAGTTTACTGCATTATGAACTTCCTTATTTTCAATATTAATGTATATACATTCGTATATAGTCAAAGTATAGTATATATATTAGTATATAGACAAAGAAAACATTTGTTCCAAATACTTGGGTTGAAATTACAATATATACCACATAATGAAATAGCAGGATATCTGCAAAAAGGATCTAAACAACTGGTCTCGAAAAAGAAAATTGCATCTCAAAGATCTGTTGGTCTTTATCACAGAAGAGAAAGTAAGTTGGATGGCTTTGTGGGATTCAGGCTACATCACTGGGAGGCCATGGGAGAGCATTCAAGCTTTTGTGTGTGGTTTGTGCACACTTTTTCTCTTGTTTCTTCCTTGAAGTATTTCAGAGCCTTGTTTTGAAGTACAATGTTGAAATCTTTCAAAAAAAGGTATCTTATTTACTAGCCAGCCCTTACAAGATTTTGGCAGTAACAGTAGTAAGAAGGGAAAAAAGACATCAAAATGCAGGCTTATTGTTAATGTGCATTTGTGGCTGAAAATATTAATTAGTAATGTGATGTATTAGAAGTCTTTAGGAATGTGATTGGGAATAATAAAGAAATGTCAACATGTTACATGACTCATAAATACATTTCCACCTGGAGAAACCTGTATAGAACAGAATCTTAGGATTTTGTGAGGTCAGAGGGTATTTCAGAAGAGAACAATTCATAAAGGCAGAGAAAAGCTCTCATATAACTTGATTACCTTAGAAATAAGACTTTGATGTGACATAAAAGTACATAAAGCAGTGAATGGTTGCAACCAGGTAGATGAGGAGCACATGTATTATAGTGCTGGTGGAATAGATACATGAAGATGTCTAATATTAGAAAATAAATACTCTTCAACATGACATCAAAGTTCTATGGGCTATTGTTAGCAAAATTCATACACTTGAATTGTGGGCATTTATATGGATAAAGAAAAATATCTTGAGTTTAGTGTTAGGAAAGAGCTCAGGAAGAGTTTCTTAACTATTTCTTTTAGTTCACTTTAGGATCAGAGATAGAATTCTGGTAGGATCAAATCCACTATGGTGATTTTATGTGCATGCATGTGTACACATCTCAGAAATGTATCTATCTTCCTTTACAGGAAATATAAGTGCTGTGAAAAAACCAAATCTTCCCCCCAGCTCCCTCCCCCTGCTCCCAATCCTAGCACAGTAGACCCCTGGAGTCATCTTATTTTTGTAGGCTTTTACTGAGACAGAGAAGAATTCCTCAGTTAAAATTGTTCCTGGAACTAAGATATAGCATGCTGTAGGGACTGAAGTTACTTGTTAGCTGTCAAAGAGGCTGGACTAGAAGACCACTATAACTTACTTCACTTATTAAATCCTTTAATCCTCCTGAGTTGGTAGACCCCAGTAATGCATCTACATAACACACAGAACCTGGTTTGAATCTTCATAGATCTTCTAAGGCACCTCTGTGGCAGATATGTACTTTTTTTTTTTGTACTTTTTTTTTTTTTTTTAGGTCAAATCCATCACCTGAAATGTCTAAACTAACAAAACGGCAATCTGACAGCTTACCAGAGAGGTGATTTTATGGCTTGATGCTGTAGGTGTGCAGTCTGCCCTAGTGTATGGCATGATGGCACGAAGAGTCTGTGGAGCACAAGAATGACTGAGAAACTTTTGCAGACTTTGACTACTCAAATTCAGTGTAGTGTACGTTCATGTTCTATCTGTTAACAGGCAGAAACTCTGAGACAGATCCTGTAAAGGGAACGAACCCATAGCTGGATTTTGTCCTGGAGAGAAGCACTTAATTAGCTCCAGGCTAAAGCCATCCTTTCCTCCAGCCCAGCAGAGAAGGCTCTCCTGGTTTCAGTGGTAGAAATGGAGTACATTTCCTTCTGTTTGACAGTTCCATTTGACAGAACAATAGAGAGAAAAAAGGAGATGCAAGTTCATTCCAGGCCCTTTGTAAAAAAGAATAGACAGGAGGGAAACTTTCTTATGGCAACTGGTATCAATCATAGCAACAAACACTTTCAGGAAGGACTGAGATGCATAAGTAAAATGAACCACTTTGCCTTCTCAAAGAAAAGTTATAGTTAGTATTCTATCTGATGAATATTATGAACCTCTTAGAACAAAAGAACGGGGAAGATAACATACAAGCAGCAAGATGTTTATTTTTGTGCAGAATTAAATGGCAAATGCTAGGATTTCCCACAAACTGCAACAACAAAAAAAATTATTTTTTTTTTTCTTTGGGGCATTCATTGCATTAATTGTAATTATACTTTATGCTTGACATTCCTGCACATTGGTTTTTTTTTTTCTCACATTGGTTTGCATTCTCAGCAAAGCTTGTATTGTTAACAGTGACTTGTCATTCACCTGAAAGTCCTTTCTAGCTTAATGACTGATCTTTTCTGCCTTTGATTAAATCATATTTTAAAACATAATTTCTCTTGGACTTTGCTAATTTTTCTAGCTGCTGTTTTTATCTCACTAGCTTGCTGAGGCTATTTCAAATGTTTTTCCTGGAAAATAGTTCTCTCCAGTCATATCGCACAGCTAAGAAACAACACAAAAGAGACTCTGTTACCTCAGGGAATAATATTAGAAGAACACCTACTGCTAAGTATCAAAAAATAGTTTAGTAGTACTCCAGAACAACAAATGAACATATTCTTCTGTTCCTGGGACCCTATGTGGAAGACATCACTGGGGGATCTGAAACTTGAATTTTATCATTTCATCAGAAGCTGGCATTTGTTTGCAAAACGGGTAGTTCCTCTGTTGCAAAAATAAAATCACCTTCTATTCCAGGTACAATAAAAGCAGTTGAGTACTGACTGGAACAATTAGACGTGCCTTAAAAGCAAGGTGCTATAAACATAGTTTTTACCTCAGTCCACAGTCATGGACACAGTATTTTACTATTGCAATGGA
Organism: Apus apus; assembly: GCF_020740795.1. Lineage (NCBI taxonomy): Eukaryota > Metazoa > Chordata > Aves > Apodiformes > Apodidae > Apus > Apus apus. The sequence goes on from NC_067283.1 coordinate 48,278,357, forward strand.
GCAATTGTTCTGGCCTGTAATCCATTGCCTTCCTTTTCTTTTTCCTCTGGCTCTCAAAGAGATCAGCAGTAACATCTGTTAGAGTTAAGACAGATACACTGCAGCAACTTTTCTGATACTGAAGCCCTGTGGCATATTGGCTATGCAGAAGCAAAGAGATGGGCTTTTCTGTCTACATGATCTATATGGCTGTGCTGCTAATTCGAGAAGAGTAAGCTATTTTTAGAGGTTATCAGATGACTCAGAATAAAGAAGCAATTGTATAACAGATGCAAAACCGAACATTCAGATTATCTGCCTGGTAAAAAAGTGGGAGAAATCAACCTAATTTCAGTTCAGCTGCAGGGAGTAGGCTTCTTTAACAGCACCTCAAGTTAATTTAAAGCTTGTTCCCGAGTATAGAATGTTTGCTATCATGAGCTATGGATGCTTCAGAAACAAACAACCCCTTTCCCTGCCTGCTGATGACAAATACGAATTGTAATGCAAGAGATTTATACCAGTGTTTGATGTTGACTGCATTGCACCTAGAGTTTTAGACCCCATTAGAAACTGCTTTTCTTATTAAACGAGGAGTTTAATAGCATGCTTAGATAGTTGACAGCCAAAACAATATCAGCAATGTTTTCACAGAGTAGAAAAAATGATCAAAATTATGATGACTGAGTACGTACTCAGTGTCAGCTCTGTCAGGATCATGGGCTTGAGATTTAGATTTTAATCAAGTATTTCTCAAACCTTATTGATTGCCACTACTTAAGATTCACAGGTTCCTCTCATAATCTTCAGAAACATTGAAAACGTCACTACAAACTTGGCAACTGGAAAGTTCTGCATTTGAGTTAAAAAAAAATATAAATTACTGCAGTGTTTACTCCTAAAAACTGAGACAACCTAATAGCCTTAATATTTCAGCAGTTTTCTATGGCAGTTTATTAGGAGCACTGCATGTAGTTAAGATAGAAGTTTTTCATTACATAATAGGAAATAAGCAATTTTTAAAGCAGTTTTTAAAGCTTAGCCAATGCTTTATAACACTCCTGTAAAGATGAGTGGCGACAATAAGGCTCAGGCGAAATCAGTGGCCTGAGTTTACCAGGATTTTGGTTTCACCCCTACTTTCTTCTACCAGATGCTGGTTTTAGAGGAACTACTGGTAGTGCAGTGACTCTAACTGTACTGTATAATAGGGTAACCTGATGTGAGCATGCTAAGGTGGAACCACAGGACGGAATCAGCAGTGGCTACATTTGAACATTCAGCTTTGGGAAAAAAAACCACCAAAACCCTACATACACAGAATGAACTAGAAACACTGTCAGACTGAAGGAGGGCATGCCCTATTTTGGCTGTGATGAGGGCTGACAGCAAATTCACACTGGTTGAGTAGAGAGAGGGAAATTTTCCTGCAGTGTTGGATTTTTCAGGTTAATATGGTAGAGCTCCTTACTGCTTCTGTGCTAGAGGCTAGGTGGTAGGTAAGCTAAAGCTTGCAGGGCTGTGGAGAAGGAATAGACCTGGGACAGTTGCTAGAGCTGATCTCTGTGTGCATTTCTCATATTTGAGATACCTAAGAACAGAGAAAACTCTGCTAGTGAAAGGGGAACACATTCAGTTTCACTGCATTTTTTTTCCTACTTGGCTTTCCAACTCTAATGAACGAGAATTCATCTGGAGAAACACTAATTGGGTTTGACACCACAAACACAGCAGTAATGGAAGCAGGTTTCTCAGCTAGGCAATCTGATGATCTAACAAGCTGTCTCAATGAAATTAGCTAGTTTAAGGTCTTGTGACATTATTCATCAGGTTTCTAACACACTAATCTTTACAGTACACTTCCCAATTTGATATTGTGTCTCCATCTCTAGCTAAGGGCTCTTTTCACCCAAGATAATGCTTCTTGTTACTTCAATGACAATCAGCAGAAAAAAAAACAAACCCAAACAACAAATAACATTCCTTGGCACTTTACCCTTCTTACAATATCTCTGAGGATGTTAATTTCACATCGATGTCATTTTACCATCAATGGCAAGGTGACCAGATGAGTTGATCAAGAAAGCATTGGTAAGTATTTATAAATGGATGTCTGGGAAATCTGTCAATGCTGAAATTACTTTTTATGCAAGAGAACTGGTTGAACGTTATTGTATTTTCAGGAATGGTGAAACTGAGGGAGTGTAACAGTTGATTGCCCAGAGGAAGTATCAAAATGCTATGATTACCAAGTTGTTTGTTCATGCCAGCACAGGAACTTGAAAAAGGCGAAAGGGTCAGAATGTCTGCTATTCCATGCTATATAGATGAGTATGGCAAGAAGAGAGTAACAGAACGAATGCATGTGTCTGTAAATAATACTGGATGTATTGCAGCAAAGCACCATCTGTATATTGCCAGACTGTAAAATAATCTGCAATTCTTGTGATTACTTTTACTGCTTTTTGTGATATTTCCTTATTAGTGTGAAAAATTCTTATTATTCAAAGTAGCTATTTTGCTTTCATATCAATCTAGAATAAAACTTAGTTGCTGTTATACAATAACTGCATTTATCTGAAAGGGCAAATAATGGCTTCAGTGCAGAGACACAGGAGTTGCAGAGAGAAAATGTGCTTTGCTTCTCCTTTGCTAATCACAAAATTGTAACGTGGAAGAAAGTGTTTCAGATGCATAAATAAAAATCAACAAATGAAATGCATCTAACAATATTTGGTTGCCTTGGCAGTTTCACACATTTCTTCTTTTATAAGGAAGCATAATATGAGTGTAAATATCAATTCCCATCTTTCAAAAATTAAAAAGTTTCAGCCTCTATTTTTTATCATTCACTGTGCAATTGAATGCTTTGAGTATCACAGGAAAAGCTGGTAAAAAATGGAGCACTTCAGTTTGGAAATCTTTGTCCTATACTGTCTTATTTAGGCTATACCTATAAATAGAAATCAGCTGCCAAGAAATGAGTTTACTATGCTAAATCAGGCTGGTTTATTTTGCTTCCCAGCTAATCCTGGTACAGCTAAAAAATGGTTAACAGGCAATCTGTAAGATCTTGCAAGATGACATTTGGAAATCTTGCAGTCATATTAGTCATTAGCCATGGCAATATTCTGCCATAAGGCAATGAGTCAGACGATTGATTAGAGAACCTTATCATGATATACCCTCAGGCATGAATAGAGAGAGAGGGAAAAGGAAAAGGAGAAAGGAGAGTGCATGGGACACAGGACAGGAAGACAGAGGAATAGAAGGGCAAAAAAAGTCTGAAAGACCTTATTTTTCAGAGGTAAAGGGTAATGGAGAAGAGGCAGGCAGCACAAATCACCAGTCTTGAGGACCAACAAGGAGTGCTGTCCTCATGCTTTGTGAGTGAAGCCCATTATCACTGGAAAATCTAATTTTTCCTGCTCTCTTAATATGGCATCTTGCTCCAGACATAAGGCAGCTGTTGGCCACTTTCCTCACAGGTGTCCAAAAAAAGTTTTGGAGAAGACTGACATTGAAACACTGTCTGGTTTTGATTCTGTCCATTTTCTCAAATGGAGGTGTGGATATGTATGGCTTTACCAGCTATCATTGTGTTTGCTGAGGAGCATCAGCAAAACAACAAAGAGAGCACAGAAGCTGACAAAAGGCCTACAGGGGACACTGGAGAAATGCTCACCCTTGAAAAAAAAATGTTGGGCACTGCAATTAAAATGCAAGAGCTCAGCTATTTAGGGGGTTGTGATGCTTTTACTGGTGGCCATTCTACGACTCCCCTGCTGCTGTTTTGGAAATAAGCCCACCACTTTTGGCTGTGATGCACAGGTATGCAAAGCTGGATACCTACCCCATCCCTGCAGTCAGTCTTCAAAGCTGCCAGCTCCTGGTAGGATAAAGGCAGGACACAGAAAATACAAGTATTATACAAATAGTAAGAATGATAGACACAAGAAGAAATTACTTGTACAGTTAAGATTTTACTGCAGCTCCCATTTTTTTTTTTTTTTCAAAATTCATCTCCCCAGTGTGTGCTTTTCTTCACAGTAGGGTATGATGACATAAGGACTTTATCTGTAGTATTTCCAGATGTCTGGGTCTATGAATCAAATTAATCTAGGTACTCAAGTGACACACAGTCCTATACAAAATTTGTGACCTTTGTAATTTTACTCCTGCAGATTTAATACCATTTGTCCAATATACTTGTATTATAAACAAGGTCCTTGTGCCTTTAATGCAGGGTAGCTATTAGTCAGATATTCTCCAAGAAGGTGCTATCTTTTCTGGGGTTCACTGGCTTTCTGGGTCTGCGAGGCTCATCTCTCTTCTTAGGCATCTCAGGAAAGTGGTTCACAGTTTTGTTTATTTTTATATGAAAGTGTTTACAGTTATAAAACAGGGAAAAGCTGATGTGTTGGGGTTTTTTTTGGCTTATTTGCTTAGTATTCTGATTTGTATGAAAACCCTCTGCCTGTGATAAACACTTACTATAACTACTTTATAAATCAAAATGAATAATTTATTGTTTGTGCTTTTAAAAACTGTGTTAATCAATACCAAACATTTCAAAAGAATACATACAGATGATATTATTGGCAAACAAGATTGCTGCTGAGATTGATGTAAAATTCCCATAGTTTTCAATGAGACTATTTTCAGACTGGGATGTAGGAGTTTACATTTTTAGAGACTGCCATTATGTAAACTCATAAAGATGGATAGTCCTTTCCCGAGAATTACAATAGCCACAAGAAGGATCAGAAGAAACAGATGTGAAGAATAAACTAAGGCACCGGGAGATGGATTAAATTGCTCTAAGTTATCCAATAAATAAAAAGTTGAATCAGGATCAGAGCCCTGATATTTGAAGTCATGACCTGGCTCCTGCTTAACGATGTTCCCTCACAAGCAGCTTTCTCAGGTGATACATGGCACGTCTTTCTTGGGCTGTGGAGATCTCATATAGCATGTAACAACAAAATAAATGTTAAGTACAAACTTCTGTAGATTAATCCCCATTGCCACTAATTAGTTTTCATAGTGGCATCTCGCCTTTCTCTGTCCCCTGTTGCCACACTTACGAAGCACTTCCCCTCTCTGTGACTTACTTCTGTGAGCCATGAAGCTCTTCTGACATTGACACAAAAGGCAAGATAGAGGGAAGGCTTCATGCCTCATGTGCTCATATAATCAGTGGCTCACAGGGCCATGTAATACAGTTGCAGACTGGAAACAAAGCTCTCCTATTCACCATGCCTTACTTGCTTTCCAACAGTTTAATAAATCTTTTCTTCTTTATAAGGAATCTCAGAGGGCTTGTGTCTGGGGGAATGTGGTGATAAAAACAAAATTAATTATATTGAACAACTAGAATTTCATAACATATATATTATAATAAACAAAATATTGTTGAAAGCTACAGAGCGTAAGGGCATCACCATATGTCATTATAATACATTTACCTTTTATTTGTCCTATTGAACAGTTGATTCTGTGGACTATAAAATTATCACAAGTTAGGGCTGCATTAGGAGTGGGCCATAAAATTGTAACTGCAAACCCTCATGCCACTTACTAAACTGTAATAACTTTTTCCTATTTTGACATTATCAGCAACCTTCTTCAGTTGTTTTAATAATCTGTATAAAGATTAGTTCAGCTGTTTTATTATGTTTGTGTGTTGCTCTGTGATGTTTCATTCATTTTGTGTAAGTGCTGTTACTAATAGTCAAGTGCATGAAGAAGTTAAAGGACTACACCATTTTATTTAGACTACAATTATTCCTGAATAATATTGGAAATGCACAGGCTTTCCAGGTGAATATGTCTAAATATAGAAACTATTTTACATGGAAAAAATCATCAAAATTAATGGCTACTGTGGTTCATTATTCACTGTATTTTCAGGAAGATTATCTGCAACATAAACCAACAACAAATAAAACATGGTTTAGGGTCATGGTCCAATTTTTCAAGAGCATATAGGACATACCTTATGCTGTTTAAAGGAATCTTGGTGTGTATGCATTCAATTGACTCTCAACAGGATTGTTCTGAAATGTCTTGGTGAGCAAGTAAATGTGGCTGAGGAGCATAATCTGTCCCCTTGGGGAAGCTGGATGCTCTCTGCCCAAAATTGTCAGGAGGCTTTGAATGTAAATTTGTATGTCCTGTAGACATCATAGTCCAGTGCTCTTGAGCCTAGAGTTAGCAACAAAAGATGGACAACCATAATAACCTCAGAAAACAGAGGAATCTTGAGGAAAATTGATTTCAAGAGCACTCTATCTATTTACACAGAGCTGTTATATATCTAAGGGCAAATGGTGAATCCATGAATCACATGTTGATTAAAGCTGGAATAGCACAGAAGTTGCCAGTGTTTTTGAATGCCAAGCAAAGAAACTTTATTAGAATGAAAAAAGTAATGTTATTCTGAGACCTAGTCTCCTTCTGCATCTGTCTCACTTTCCTCCCTCTCTGCTATTTCTTAAATTTCTGCCAAAAGCCTGCCTGCCTTCTGAAGCTTGGCTTCTAGCTACAGACTTAAAGAAATAATAGAAATGTTTCATACTTTTTGCTTCATAATAAATTCCTAATAACTTTTTGGAAGATACATAACATGCAAAACAGCATTAAAGGGAATGAAAGAGACCGATTTTTGATTCCTTCAAGTTTGGGGTTTTTTTAAACTACAGAACACTCTCTGATGTTTAGGGAGTTTCGTAATTCACATAACTGAAATGCTGATGAGTAGCAGCCTTGGAATGTGATCTTAACTGAATTTAGTAAGATGATCATATAGTTTACTCTGTAGGCCTTGAATCAGGCCCTGAGAAAAATTTTTATTGAAGTTGTTTGCTCTGTAGGACCACATAGTTGCCATACTCATGAAGAGCTGTTCAAATGCAAAGTTATCATCTCTCAGGATTTTCACAAGGCTGGAGCTACACTATATTGTTGTGTTGTACTGAACTTTAGGGGAATTACTTATTTTAGAATCATAGAATGGTCTAAGTTGGAAGGGACCTTGAAGATCATGCAGTTCCAACCCCTCTGCATGGGCAGGGACACGTCCCACTAGATCACGTTGCTCAAAGCCCCATCCAGCCTGGCCTTGAACTCTTCCAGGGATAGGGCTTCCATAGCTTCCCTGGACAACCTGTTCCAGTGTGTCGCCACCTTCACACTAAAGAATTTCTTCCTAATGCCTTACATGAATCTCCCCTCTTCCAGTTTTCATCCATTACCTCTTGTCCTCTCACTACAAGCTCTTTTAAAAAATCCCTCCCCAGCTTTCCTCTAGACCCCCTTCAGGCCCTGGAAGGCCACTATGAGGTATGCTTCTGGGGTTTTCCAAGTCAGTGAAAAATAATTAGAAATTTAAAGCATGTCATATTACAAGGAAAACAAACCAAATTTGAAAGAAAACAGGCTTTTCTCCCAACAAAGCCACTTTTCTTATCTGTTCCACCAGCAGATCAGCAGTTACAGAATATAAGGCAACACACAGGTAAACAGCTATGGCAAATGCATCTCCATCTTTCTAGTTGTCCCATGCTTGGTTTAAACAAATATGTCATTCATAGCTGGCTAGCCAGTGATTCAATCATGATGGGATGTGCTTTTGTCCCACTTGAGACTACATTCCTATTTGGATTATGTATATATTTGCATAGATACTGGCTCCTGCTTTATGAACAGGGGAGAGGCATAAAAAGGAACTTCCCTTGGAATGGCAGGATGTAAATTTTTTCACATGCACAGGTTCCCCATAATCTTCAGATCAAGTTTACTAGTGAGCAAATGGGATAAGAGTAGCCACACTTTTTAATTAACTCCCCCTTTTTTTTTTTTTCCCTGTGGCTGCCAGTAAATTTACATTTGGCTGTGAGAACCCAATTTCTGTTGGCAGCACAGGCATCGAGACATGTACATCTTGTGCAGATTGCAGTCTGTATCAGTGCTTAAACACTGAGCTCTGAATTTCATTGCTAGGCTGTTCAGTGCTCCCACAATGTCTTTCAAAGTCTTTTAGGCTCTGCTTTATTGTATTACCTTTGTCAGTCTGAAGTGCAGTAATTTATATTTGTCACGACTGCCCTTCATTTGTTGTGGTGCAACCTTGGTCTTTTCTGTCCTGTCCTTTTTATCAGTGGAGGAGTCCAGTATTTTGAATAATTAAACCCACACAAATTGTTTATTTTGGTGATACAGCATACAACACTAAGATTTCTTATGTAAAAACCATGTGTTTTTACTTCTACTGTCTCATTTGCTTGAACTAGATTAAAAAATTGTTGTCATGAAAAATTAAAGATGATAATAATAGGCATTATTATCCTGTTTACTACATGCTGCTAATACAGAGATTTAGATTTCTCCTGAGGAATAGTTTGATGTATATTTGTTTTCAATTAAATTTGCATATGCCACTTTAAAGAAAAAGTTACTCTATTTATCTCTTTATTTGCCTTCACTGGGGAGGGAATGAAAGTTTCATACTTCTCCCCCTTTGCTGCATCACTGCAGGAGAGCCCCGTATTGTGCATCATAAAGAGACTGGGAAGCTGGGTAATTAATCATGAGCTTTTATGTAATAGAAAGTTTAAAATTCATTAGCTTTATATCAGAGTGAGTGTTATGAGGGAGAACATGTTGTGAATGAGAGGGAGAGCCTTATAATTAAGGAAGTGTGTAAATAATAATGAAAGTCATTAGTGCCATTCAGTTTGTAAGAATGTCATAATGCAATTGGAGCATTACAGGGAAATTTGAGATGACAAACATTAACGATACAAAAGAGAGAAAATGTGGTTATCTTTAGTTTGACAGATAATGTCAGCTTTCTTGCAAGGCCCAGATGGTGCACAGGAAAATGTTATGAACAGTCTTATTTTAATAATTTTAGGATGTGATATTTGGGAATACAATGTCACAAACACACAAGGAGTTTGCATTTGTGAACCAATAGTGCCTTGCAGAGTACAGAGTCCAATGCTGAGCGGCCACAGCAATAGAACAAGGAAAGTCCTGTCATTCATGGAAGACTGTTGTTGCAGTAAAGGTGTGGTGCAGTGTAGCACCTGTATGAAAAGGCTGTCTTCTGTCAGTCTCCCTCTCTCTGGATATGCACTTTGAATCTTACTTTCCTTTAAAAAAAAATCAGAATAGAGGGGGAGGGAGAAAAGGAAGAAAATGATTTAACAATTATGCAGGAAATTATATGATGCTAAAATTGTACCATGTTCTGCTCTTTCAATGAAGGGGCTTTCTACAGTATTGCACATTGCAAAGGCTATAATTTTAGGGTGTGAAAAAATGTAGATTCCAAACAAAGGAAAATTTAAATATGTCTAGTGGATAAGGCAAAGTGAAACAAAAAGAAGGCAGCTGGAGAAAATTTGGGGGAACAGTATTATTTTAAGGGCAGTGACTGAGAAATAACTATGCTTAAGACTCCATGACCTGAAAGATCCAAGACCTCAAAGTGGTGGAAGCTTAAGTATCTATCTTTGTGTTCTGCCCATGAAGTACAGTGTTAGGGGACTTCATACTGCTCTCATCCTTTTGTGTTGAATGGACTTCATTTTTACATAAGCAGTTACCCATTCTTGACTGTCTCTTTTCTGCTTCCCACTAGCCAACAAGAAAGTTGATCCCACAGTATTCAAAACTGCAAATTGCTAAATTGATGCTAATCAAAGTCATATTCTGCTAGGAGTCTTAGGAAATGAACAGTGGTTCCAAAAGAGTGAAAGTGGAGAGGTGAGGGGGACCTGGAAGGCAGTATGCTCTGCTCACAGGTACAAGGAAAGTCCTAAGGTTGTAGCTGCAGTCAGAAGGGAATAAAGAGCCCCATGGGGCCAGTGCAAAATAGCAATCACCACACTTTCTCAAATTACTGCCACAGTAGGATTTGAACTCATAGATCCTTTAAAAACCTCTTAAGACTCTCCAGGTGCATGACAAAGGCCACATTTTTGCTGATTTTATCACTACTGACAGAGCTTGAGGGAGCTTTCAAATGACACATAGCAGGAATTATTCCCTGCTAACTGTAGGGCTGCTGCTACTGTTGGGATCTTTGGTTAGGAAGGTCCAAAGTAGAGTCACACTATAACTATGCTAAATTATCCTTACATCTGTGTCTTTTCTCGTCATTTTTACTGAACATAAACAAAACTAATGTGATGATACATCAGATATAAAAACAGGCTGTCAGATACATTGCCTCCAGTAGTTTGTAAAGTGCTGGTTTTGGAAAGCAGGATTTAGCACAGGTTGGGGTCTTTGTTTTGGTTTGGTTTAGTTTTTTTCAGGTTGCTCCTGTTCTTTGGCACATCTGCACAGTGTTGGCTCACAAAGCACCATGTGGCCTTAAAGGGAACAACTCCTTCATCTCACATGGATCGTGAGGGGAACCAATCCACTAGCAAATGATATTCTGCTCTTAATTCTCTCTGTTTTGAAGGGTCTCCTCATCTCCTCTTGAACCGTGTTCATGACCAATGTTTGTTTTTTGCTGCTTCTCTAACTGAACAAGTTAATAAAGCTGGGGGAAGGGGAGTAAGCGCAGATGGTCACCATATCACAGAGTATGAACTAGTCTTGCTTTTACCTACCTTTAGTGCAATTCCAACCTTTATATCATTTTGTGTCCTGCTTACAGATTTTGAGAATTAGTCTGTGATCTGGCAAGTTTATCCCTGTTTAGTTAAGACTTATTTCTTTTGCAGACTTCTCTTTTAATTATTGCCGGTACTACAGTGTTTAAGAAGTGACTATCCACAATGCTAACAACCACATCTTGAAGCAATTATACTGTTTTGACCCTATTTAGGCAAGACAATATCTCTATTAAATTGAGTGGGAGTGACCTTAGAAAAATAAAGCACCACCTTCTTCTAAAAGTAGAGTTCAGATTGGAGATTATGAAAGAGCAACTATTTCTGAGCCTCTGTAAAGCGATGTACTGAATTCCATTGCTTCATGTTGATGGTTCTGAGCTAGCAATGCAGCCTTGCAGTTGCATCCGTAGGAGGTCTGAGGTGGGAGCAGCTGTATGCAAGTCAAGGCCAGTGCCACCCTCTCTGGGAGGTCCCCTGTTGGTTTCCTCTGTATGACAGTTCAAATGCAAGGCAACATTTATGCATTGTGGGGGGCAGGACAGCTTGAAGTTCTAGGGTTAATATACCTCTGTGTTCTGCTCATCAGAGGTTGGTGCTTTGGCTTCCTGGCCACTTGTGAGCCTCAGAGCATACTGCAGTGTGCTAGAGTGGGCTGCAGGAAAGCAACACATACAACTTACATAGATGCTTTGGCCAGCATCCTTTCTAGAGCTTCTGATAGAAGAAGATAAACATTACTCTTAAAAAGATTTAAAGTAAAAATAAAAAATGGTATATCATTGAAGAGTATCAATGTACTAGGGTAATATCAACTTATTTGTGAAAAATTCCCTGCAAGATAGGTCTGGGCCTGATGTCAGTAGGAGCCTTCTCTAAATCTGTTACATTCAAAACATGCATTTTAGAGAAGACTAGATGTTTCTATAAGCAAAAGTTAAGAAGGCAGCATGTTCAGAGGAATTTCAAAGAGAGAAATTGGCAGCAGGTGAGTACTCTGGGTTGCAGTGGCTGATTGGCAAGTCTTCTTTTCTTCACTTCCAAATAATTTGCCAGCTCCCGTCTCTGGGTTTTCATATGGCACCTGATCTACACACTGGCACTGAGTGTTTGTCAGACAGTGCATTGGGTTGCATCTCTGTGCCCTGACCAAAACACAGAACAGAGACGTGCTCAGCATTACCAAGACCCAGAATCCTCGCTACATGAAATAAATAACTGAACAGAAATACCTCACAGATGGTTCTCTGTCTACTTACAGCCAGGATGATGGTCCTCAGACTGGTGCTGCTGGTGTTGCTTTTGAGTGTTAAACGAAGCCTACAACTCCATAACACTGGTTTACTGCTATTCTTAATATTGCTATGGAAGGATTTTTAGAAGGTAAAGGAGGTTGTGGATGCCTCCCTGGGGGTGTTTAAGGCCAGTTTGGATGAGGCTTTGTGCAACCTGGTCTAGTAAGAGGTGTCCCTTCTCACAGCAGGGTGATTGGAACCTGATGATCTTGAAGGTCCCTTCCAACCTTAACCAGTCTATGATTCCTCCTGAGATTGCATTTTTCTTTTTTCCTCTCTCTGCAATTTCCTTGATCCACTTACCCACAAAATGGCATAGCTCCCTGGCTTCCCTTCTGTCAGGACAACTTAAGGGCAGGTGTAGGTCTAGCGATGGTTTAACAGTGAGAGACGCCATGTGCTTTTGAAAGCCTGTAATACCCACATTTTATTGTGGTAGCTTAAAATTGTGACCAAATCTTGTCTGCTCTCCAAGTTTTCTGGGAGGAAAGCTACGCATTCATACTCTGCTTTAGGAGAAGGGTTGCAAAAAATGCTTTTTGTGGTGAGAAGATGGGAAACTGCTTTGTGCTAGTAAAGTTGTTTGTGGTTCTTAGAGCTTTTATGTCAAGGACTGTAACTACCCTCCTGCAGATGCTGTATTTGTCATATATCTCCTTAGAGCCACTCATACTTGTGAGCCAAACAATTCCTGGGCTCTTAGGTGACCCTGAGCTGTTGGATTATTAAAGCTCATAAATCCTATTGAAAGATTTCGGAATTTCCTCAGCTTGATTTCTTCCCTACAGTACTCTAATATGTATAGGTAGTGCACATTCCCCACAATGAATCAGAGATTTCAAGCTGACCAATTCTCTTCATTCCCTGCCTGGGACTCTCCCTCCTCTTTTTATCTTAATTTTCTCTCTGGCTCATCCTAACACCACAGCTCACAACATCCTGGCTGTCTTCTTACTGCTCTTTCTCTTACTCACCACTGCTTGTTTTCCCTTTGCCGTAATGTGCACACTGCACATATATATTATAAAAAAATACAGTGATGCTGGGTTCCTATATCAGAGCTGTCCTTCTGTCCAGAGCAACTGAGAGCTGCCTGCTGCCTGAATTTCTCTGGGAATTGTCATAGCTCTTGGAATGTTGTCTGCAATATGACTGAGTCAGAAGGTTACCAGGATGACCCCTTGGTGTGGCCTTTGGCTTACTTTGGATCAACTTTTTTGAGCTATCAGCCACCCTTTAGCCCATGAAAGAGTCCACTGTCCCTCCAACACTCTGACCTGAAAGTCCCACAGTCCTCCTGCCTATAAACATAAACAAAGGAAAAGGCTACAACATGAGAGACTGCACCACTGCTAGCTGTCAAAGTTAGAGTTCAAATTCCTGCTCATCTTCTTTTGAGAGTCACAGTTGAGCAGGAGCTAGTTTCTGGTCTTAGGGGGGATCAGACAACTTTTTTTTGGTGGGGTGAGGAACTCCACATGGGAATATCCTTTTCAAGATACACAGATACGGCACATCAAACACTTTGGGATTTCTAAAAGAAACTAAGAGGGGATTTGAAATGTCAAACACAAAGAAATGATGCTTTGCTTTTAGTGGGGGAAAAAGTAACCTTCCTCAGCCCTTCTAGAAACAGATTATATTTTTAAAGGGTTATTCATTGATCTTCCTCCAAGGAGAGAGTCTTATATTTAGGTACTTGATCTTAATCCTAATGAAGTCCATGGTAAAATTCTCACTGACTTCAGTGGGACTAGCATTAAGCTTCATTTTTTTTAATCAAATCTGAGCTACGAGTACAAGCTGTATACAAATTGCTTTGTTAATTTTCCTTTACTTGTGATGTTGTAGCTGGGATAAATATTTCAGCTTTTTCTGAGAAGTATTTGAACCTAGAGCAACTTGGCTATATTTACATATTGTGAAGTACCATTTAAAACAGAAACACAGTATTTTTAAGTGCATCTGCAAATTATGTATGATGGATTTGTTTGTAACACATAGGACATAAAATAGAAAGAAGTTTTAAAATAATAAAGAAACCCAACTAAGAGTGATCTCTTTTACTGAAGATCATGATCAAATGCATCAGCAGTTATTATACTGTGGTGCCTCAATTTGCATCATTTCATAACTCCACAAAACAAGACTTTATATGCTAGCTTTGTTTCACTGAAAAATGACTTAGAAGCAGAAGAAATGGGCAACCAGTCATGCACACATTTTTACCAATGCAGTAAGAAACACTGCATGCCTTCTATCACAGGAAAATCTTGTGACTGCAGAACTGCATGAAGCTCTGCATGTTTGTCTGACATCATGTGCTTCCAATCAGATGTAGGTTTTTGAAAGCCCACTAAGGTTTCCTTGATTTCTAAGTGAAACTGAGAGAATATAGTCACAAAGCATGCTCACAGTGAACAAGTAATATCATCTGCTGTCACGCTTTGAAAATATCTTGAGCTGAAGCGTTCGGTGTTGCCTATTGGAATTTTATGTATGAACAGTAGATGTGTGCTGCTGTAGGGTGGTCATATTGCACAAACACACTTGGCAAGACCAGAGTCCTAGAAAGCATGTGCTAGGGGTTAATGTGATGCTTTATTCAATAAATTATTTGGAGAAGTAGGTCTTGTATCTTTCTTTTTTTCGGTTACCCCCAAAGTCTGGCCATGCAAAAGACAGAAAAAGGTGTCAGGGGTCTGAAGAGTTTATCAAATTCTGCCCCTGCTTCAACACCCAGCTGCTGCTGACTTCCATGAGGCTTATAGGGACAGTTATCCCTGTGCGTGTTTACAAATCAGTACAAGCATCACTAAACCATTGCAAATGTCCCCCACTTCTTAGATATTATGATTGTGCAATGATTGTGATTTCTCTTTCTGCAATAAAAAGTCCTGAAAAGGGAATGTAGGATGCATTTTCTGTTAGATTAATTTTCACTCCAAGAAGGTCTGACGTGACTTCTCAACAAAGGGAGGCAGTTTTGCCTCTTTGCACATGCACTCTTTGACGCTGCTCACAATTCTGAGTTGAAATACTAGCTTGCATGATACTGGGGTGATATTGTGGGTTTTTTTCCTATTTCCTTTACTGTTGCTGTAGCTGGCATCTTGTAGCATTTGGTAATTTGCCCCAAGAACATCTTGCCCCATAGGAGGGAGTGGAGTGAACTGCCGGGACTACAGCTTGGATAAATTTTATCTACTTACAGATCTGACTTGCAGCTTCAGCGCTTCCCACTGTGAAGACACTCCAGTATCCCATCGGTGGCAGACAAGCTGTGGACACGTGGCTGTTTTACATGTTCACTGTGTCTAGCTGACTGGGGCAAAGATTTGAAACATTCAGCCCCTCACCCCCTTTCCCACTCTAGCAGGTGAGTTGCAAGCTGCCTAGTGAAGGCGTGTCCCAATGCAGCCTGCATTCTCTCCCTTGGCTGGGCACTCTGCTCGGGAGGGAGAGGATGATGTGCAGCAGCTAGGTGAGGTCTTCTGCATTTCAGTGCATGTTCAGAGTAGTTCTGATAGCCGTTTTGGAAAATAAGCTTTGGTCCACAGTGGAGCTGGCTGAAAGAACACTTCAAAAGCAGAAGTGCTCCTGCCTCAGTCACCAGCTGTAGCACGCTTCAGTGTAATGCCATTGATGTCCTTCCTGCCAGTCTTTCTGCTTTCAGGTGCAACTTGTCGCACACAGTGTGGGGATATGTTAGATAATGAAATTAAAAGTAGACGGAGCCACACATGACCCTCCTAGGAGTAAGCCACATCAGGAGATGCATTAGGACAACAGGCTTTGGTGTGCCTGGCTGAATGTCTCTGATCACTTGAGGCGTGCAACAGGAGCCTGCTAATGCACACCCTGTTGTGGTTCATTGCTCGCTGTATTCTTCCAGGCTGATTCCAAACAGCGGTCCCTGGTAAAAGCAGGTGTTCACTTCTGAGGGGAAAGAGGGATTCCAGGAGTGCTGGGGTAATACCTACTAAAGCAAACGTTTCCCCTCCCAGCCTTCTGTGTGTTTGTCCATGTTTGACTGGTACACAAGTTCTACATTTGTTAATTGTGGCAAGCAATTGTCTTTTGTAACGAGGACTTTCTGAAAGTACATAATGAAAGGAGCGCATTTTTAACTGTGTATTTTAAATAAGAATTGTCTGTCTGTGGGAGTTGGGTTATTTGCATCGCTGTAGAAAGAAATGGTCACTGTATTTCGTAGGACCTCTCTGCTTTGTACTTACCGACTGTTTATTTGTCATCTATAGGATTACTAATTGCAGCTAGAACCAGACGCTTCTGTTTCCTTTCAGGTTATTGTAGTAGAGGGCATTGTACGAGACGCATGGTTATTCACAGAGCATGCATTTCCAGCAGCTGAATTGCTGGATCTGCTCTAAATGATCTATGGCAATTACATTTGGCGGTGTACAGCTATAATTTTACTGCATATTAATAGCCACCTAGCAAAAAGGTAGATGCCCTTTTCTCGGCTGGGTGCAGAACGAATGCCTGGATGTATTGAATTGGGTAAAACGAGGCTCGGTTTTTAAACGGATATCAGGGGGTTTATGTATTGGAAATGCAATTGCTGGTGAAATGTCTTGTTTCCCTCTGCCTTGATGGGGTGCAGCGAGGCTCCTGGAGAAATACCGTCAAGCCAGATGCTAGATGGAGACATGCTGGGATGGGGGGGAGCATAGGAGGGAAGGGGATGATGTGCCCCATTTTAAGCAGGTCACCTGCTACCGCCCCAAATCTGTTAAGCCTAATTTTTTTTGCACCCCTTTCAGCAGCTCCGCTGGTTGGTGCGGATGCTGTCAGCTTTCACCAGCAAAAATAGAATTAAAACCACTCTCCCCAGACCTTCCCTAAAGCTGTTCTCTGGAGTCAAGGGCCCGTTTTCTTCCCTTTTTCTTTTTTTTTTTTGGGGGGGGTAGGGAGGGAGGGCATTTGGGGGCGATGGGGAGTGGGTGGAAGCAAGTAACAAGGAAGCGGAGGAGATTAACGAGCTTTCTGCTTATTAGCCCTTGCTCGGGTGCTTTGTCTCTGCTCCTTGCTGGGGCCGGGCTGACAGGGAGGGCTTGCGGGGCGGGGGGGGGGGGGGGGGTGGCAGTGCGACTGGTGGGGCCGGCGTGCGGGCGGGCCGCCACACGCACGGGGGGCCAAGCAGGGATACCCACCCCACGCACGGACACGGCTCAGAGCCCAGCCGGGCAGCCCCCCCTCTGGTGTGGAGCGGGGTGGGGTAAAAAGCGGGTGGGGAAGGGACCGCGGGGGGGGGGGGGGTGCGCAATGGCGGCGGGGCCAACGGCTCCTGCGAGGCGGCGGTTGGCGCGGCCCAGCCCGCACGAGCCGGAGCGGCGGCGGCGGCGGCGAGCGCGGGGCCGGCGGGCAGCGGGAGGGAGCGGCGCTGCCTGCGGCCCGAGGCGCCGCACGCTGCGTGGGCGGGGAGAGAGGGAGAGGGAGAGAGCGGCAGACAGGCAGCAGAGCCCGGGAGCGCGGCAGATAAAGGAGAGAGGAGCGGCAGAGGGAGAGAGGAGCGAGCGGGGATCCCAGTCAGGCCCCGAGAGGGAGCCAGGGAGAGGCAGCGCCAGAGGCAGGGCAGGCGGCGGCAGCCCGGCGGCGGAGCAGGGCGGCGGGAGCGGAGCGAGGCGAGGCGAGGCGAGGCGGCCGAAGGCGGGAGGCGGCCGGCGGGGTCGGGCAGCAGCGCGGCGCGGCGGATCTCCTCCCGCGGAGGAGGCGGAGGAAGGGACCATGTCTTTCAGGAAGACGGGCACTGTGCTGTAACTGCAGCCTTATCTGCCGCAAAATAAACAAACCAGCCAACCAAAAATACCAAACAAAAATAAAACTCGAGCCACCAAGACGCTGGGGGGCAGATCCCGTTATCAGGCAAGGTAAAAAAAAAAACAACAAAACAAAACTACAAAAAAAGAAACAGAAACTGGAGGGGGAAAAAAGAAAAAGCCAAACCAAAAACCAAAAAAAGCCAAAGCAGAATTGTAGGCATTCGTGTGGCGTCATGTTCTTTGTTGTTGCGGTTTGTTGTTTGTTTGTTTGGGGTTTTTTGGTGGTGTTTTTTTTCCCCTCGTTTCCCCCCCTTCCAGCATGTGTCTCCTGTCATTTCGGTGGAGTCATTCGCCCCCTTCCCCTCCCCCCCCCTCCCACCCGGCCCCCGTGATCTTCTAATTTTTGAGGTCAGGGCGGCTTGAGCATGTGAAGCAGAGGGAAATAGGAGCTGTGCATGGAGCTGGGGCTTGCGTTATTACATGCGATGTGCAATTTATTTATAGCGACCGCAGGATGCCGGCTCTCAAGATGTGGTATTTACCAGAGGGGGAGGGGAAAGGAGAAAAAAAAAAAAAAGGATTAAAAAAAAAAAAAAAAAATATAAATATCATTCATAGTCTAGCGGGGCAGGATGATACCGGCGCGGAAGCCGGAGCCTCGCACGGGATCTCGGAGCGGCAGGGGCAGGGTAGCGGTGCTGAGAGGCAGGTACGGCGGGGTCGGTGAGGCCGCCGGGCCCCGCGGAGGCAGCGGCGGCGCCTTGGCCGGTCCCGCCTTGGCCGGTCCTCGCCGCGCCGCGCCTGGCGGGAGCCGCGGCCGGGGGCCGGGGCTGGGACGCCGAGGCCAGGCGGCCGGCCCCGTGGCGGTGGGTGAAGGCGCTGCCATCACCTTCGAGCCCGCTGCCCGGGAACTGGGGGGGCGAACGCCGACGGGGGAAGCTGCGGGGGGAGATCACCCTCCACCCAGCGGTTGTTTTAACTGAAAACGTATCAAACTGTAAAAAAAAATCCCAACTTGTGCTCGCTGATTTCGTGAACAAATCGAGGGGGACGCTTTAAAAATCCGTGCTTTGCTGGGAGGGGAAAGCCTGGGCTTGTTTGGCTGGCATTGTTCTTAAGGGTGGCGATCTGAGGGCAACAGACTGACTTGGTACTTCCTAGGTATGTCTTTTCTTTTGCATGCAGTGAGGGAGGATCGCAGGAGTTACAGTCACATTGCTAGTTTTCCAAGCAATCTCTTCATAAAAGATAGTTAATGTTACCCCTTTTAGTGTAATTCCGCTTACTTGTAGCGTGTGCGTTTCGACGGTACCGCTTGTAGATACAACCAAGATCACGCTCCGCCAGTGCAGCCATTGCGCAGCCTTGTTTAATTGTTGGTTGTTGTGTTTGTTTGTTTGTTTTTGCATTCATGTACCGTTTACAGCCGGGGAGGGGGACACGCTCAAATTTGGGGTGCGCTTTCCAGTGCTAGGTGTGTCTTTTGCGCCTCCGCTGTCCCTGCCGTCTTTGCGCTTCCCGGTCTCTGCGGTTTTGCTTAAATTCATCCCGCTGCCGTGGAACATTGATGTGAATGTGCCGAGAGGGGAAACAAAGGCATTAAAGAGCAGCACAAGTGTTTTGTTGATCACCTGTTTGACTTCTCTACAGTTGCTTTGAGCTCGATGCATGCCCGGTGTGCATTCTTTTAACTGGCAGATGTAAATTTTAGGCAAGTACAAAGCGATTGAAGCTGAGGGTGATGGGGGGGGGGGGATACTGTAATCTGACCTGCAACTTTTCAGTCGCATAATTTAACTGCACGCTGACTTTTGTTTTAGCAGCCTTCGTCACGGATCGAGGCAAGTTTGTGTGCACAATTAGGCTTGCAAATTGCTAATCTCGCACTGACTTTGCTTCTCAGTTCCCAGCTGGGCATGGTTACCTTGAGAGCTGTGGTATCAGCACTGTCAGAGCATGCTCCGGTGGGGAGATCGGGTGTGTTCTATTTTTAATACTATTTAATGAAGATGCTTCTCACTCTGCAATATACGAAGCATAATGGAAGAGCAGAGCGATGATTGGTTATGGATACTGGAGAAGCAAAAATGCAAAGGTAAAAACGGAAATCGCTCGAATATTTCTATTAGATTAAGGAAAGAAAATGCAGACGTGCAGAAAGGTGATCAATTAGGTGGTTTTAAATTGAATTGTTTCGTGATGTTTAAGGTTATTTAAAAAAAAATCTTTGAAAAAGTTGTATGAAACAAACCGTAGATAGGAAATGATTTTGTGCTGTTGATGAATCTGATTGCATTTGGGTGTGCTTAATTTGAAGATGGATATTCGGTTTAAATTCTTTCTTAATACTGAAATGTCTTTAAATGGAATGGTGCTAAGGAACATCTTAAAATTACTTATTTTTTCTTGTGCTAACTAGTTTTAATGACTGTTTATGTTCTTATTGGCAGCCTCCAGAAACGGTAGTTTTGAGTTTTTATTCTTGCAGTTAAAAGTTTATTCAGTTGATGTTAAAAGTCATTGTTGCTTGTAATGCTCGCAGACTGCAAGCAGCTGTAAACCTCTTGCAATATGTGTGTAAAGAGAAATACCTATAGACAACTACAGTGTATGCTGTTATGTAGGATGTGTGTAGATACTTTTGAAAAACTGTCTTTTTTACTGTCGTGTGTCTGTAGTCGGAAATGCATTTATTAGCTATTTGCAAGAAACCCCGCACTCAGAATCATACAGAGAAACTCAGCTTGTTTAAAGATACCTTCTGTAAAACAATTGTGTTTTTACTCTGTTGCCTACGGTTTTACAGGATGGTGGTCTAATAAGTGGCTGAGTACCCTTCCTGCAAAATCCTTTTTCAGGCATTTGTTTTTTTTTTTTACCTGCTAAATGCTAGGGTTTTTTTACTGTCCTGGGGCTAAGTATGTAAGTGAGGGTTGGTCGAACGACTGTTGCACTGCATCGTATCCTTGGAGGAAAAATTACATAGGGAATGCGTAAGAATGATAGAAGAAACATAATGAGATGTTTAACACAGGTGTAAGGATAGATCTCAGAGATAAGAACAGTGCAACAGTCACTTTACAACGCTGTCCTGCTGGAGTAAATCTGTGGGCCAAATTATGTTTTCCTGAGGGTGCTGCTTTTCCTGTCGGTTTTACTGGGGTTATTTGCATGATGATAGTAAACTGGACTTGGCCTGATAAATCGCCGTTACTGAACAGACTTTCTGGGAATACATAAAAGAAACCTAAGAAGTTTTAAAATCCACTGCACTCTTGGTTTCCTCCCAGGTTATGATTTTAACAACTAACTCTAAACTTGGAACAAATGGCTTACTTCTAGGCTGCCTTTCCTCCTGTAGGCATCACTCTCATGACAGTCAATGAGAGCTTTAAATTTGAAAGCGTGTCCAGGGTTTGGTTCGATGGTTTTAGCAGTGCTCAAGAGACACAGAGGGACAAATCTTCAGTAGCTGTAAATTAAAATTAAATTGGTTTTAAAAGTGGTGTAGATTTACACCAGTTGATGTGCCCCGCTGCTTGTAACGTACAGGATCTGTAGCTTACATTGAATAGTATTATCCATTTTGATGGCATTAGTTTTAGAGTAGGGAAATTATTTTGGCAGATTGGCAAATCATAATTTATGTGGTCTAGTAAAAAATGAGGGGCTTGGTCCAGTGAGTGCTCCTAGCTCAATTTATTTGATCAGTTATAAAAAGAATTTGTAAAAGAATTTGTAAGTTAAATGATTATTTAAAAGAATGCTACTCATGTTAAGAAATATATTTTTCAAAAGTATCATTAAAGATTGGCCAGTTGAGAATGTAATTGCAGTCCAATAAACTTGCAAAATCCGTTTGTCCCCTGCTTATTCCTTTATTAGATTTGAAGTTCTGTATTAATGTTCTCAGCAGGTAGTAAGTCAAGCAAATCTTCTAGAAGATTGAAACATTCATCAAACAAGTAATACATTGCAAAGACTGTTCTATCCAGAGGAGAGCATTTGATTCTGAAGACTTGGAAGTACTGTGTGTGAACATCTTTCTGTCAGTATGGTAGCATGCATTTCTAGGGTGTGTTCTGTTTTGATGACAAACTGCAATCCAGGTAAGTAGGATTTTCCCCCTTTTGAGGCCAGGTAAATTGAATTGCAGATAAATGAGGCAAACCATGTGAGGTCATGCATCTGGTGTTTGACAGCCATCAAATGAGACCTATTCCAGTCTCCAGTCTTACATGGGTCGCTCCTGGATGATAAGACTCCCTGTTTAACTGGTCGTTCTTGTTTTGTTTTCTGATTTTTCCACTTCAGACGTGAAAAGGTGACTTTCAGAAACATGTAGATGTAAACATAGGTCCATATTTGTTGATCACAATTATTTCATTGTTATATAATTTATTAGAAGGTGTTTCCTTGACTGAAGTGTTTCAGAGCAAGTGCAAAGAATGATTCATGTCTGGTCCTGCGTGGGTGTTTTTTTATTTTTGCTGTTGTTTTGGGGTTGTTTTTTTGTAAATACATTAAACATGCCGTAAATTTAGGTAGATATACTGGTAACTGTTCATGGACGGGGTATGTTTTTCTCGGGTCTTTAAGAAATAGACTTAAGCCTAAGTCATAAGAACGGCCACTGTGGTTTGCACGAGTCTGCTCGTGTGCACTCACACACCATTCATTAGAAAAATAAAAAAGACATTGCCCTGTAAAGCTACAGTACTTTCTGGCTTAATGAAGACTCTTTTTTTTGATCAGTAACATATGTGGTGGGTTCTGGCCAAGTAAGTCCGCATTTGTCAGTGAAGGTACAAACCACTTAGTTACAGGATTTAAGAGCTAATCTGCTCATGATTTTCTTAGATGTTTCAAGTAACTCCAGTTTTAGACTCCACATTATCTCATCCGGTGGTTTTACAGTAAGTAAACTTGATGATGCATTGCCAATGACCCTCTGCAAGAGTACTCTGTATGTAGAGGTCTCTTTTGGTTTTCCTTAGTTTATCTTAATTTATGAGAATACATAAATAATCTATACTAATACTTAATATGTGGCATATGGCATCCAAAGTTAGGAATTACAGTAATCCTGGGGGAAGACTTCTGTGTCACCTTTAA
This sequence comes from Apus apus, assembly GCF_020740795.1. Taxonomy (NCBI): domain Eukaryota; kingdom Metazoa; phylum Chordata; class Aves; order Apodiformes; family Apodidae; genus Apus; species Apus apus. The sequence goes on from NC_067283.1 coordinate 48,301,166, forward strand.
GGAAAAGGTGCCAAGCAAGCACTTTCATGATGCCCTACTGCAATTGCCCCCTTCCACCTGTTAATAACATTGCCAATATTTACTAGTGCTTCTTTTTTTTCCACTGTTGTGGTTTCCAGATTTGAAGGTAATCCATAATCAGTACACTTCTTTATGGTTCCTTGGAAAAAGGGGTTGCAGAAAGGTCGCCTTTCATTCAAATAAACTGTTTTTTAAATTGTATGTTGAGATCTTTAAACCTTTTCACATTACTCCAGATGCCTAAATAAGTAATACGCAGGTATATGAAAGTGTTACGTAACTTTTTTCTTCCCCTCTACTCTTGCACCTGAATTCCTTGGTGAGAGGAAGAAGGAGACTAAATATGGGGAGAAATACAGAGAGACAAGGAGTAAACAAAATAACATTTTACAGTAATGAGTTGGTAAGAGCTATTTAGGAGAAGTATTTGCTACTGTGATAGATGTGAAAAATACTGAATACTCGGCAGCCCACAGGTTTCTCTGTTGTTGGTGAAGAAGCTATGAAACGTGAGAGAGTAATAATGTCATACAGCATGATTTAGCTGAGATGCAGAAGGTATAGTTAGGCAGTGACAGCTGGGAATTTGAAATTTATGGTTTGGATATCCAATGACTTTCTGAAGCAGGGGATTTAGAGTATTTTCTAGTCACTGGCAAAATATGGAGGCAGTAACCATGTAAGACTGTTCTCAGGGCAGATGTTTGCATGGCGTATGTCGAAGTATGTAAGGTGAGAAGGGCATTTTTATAAGTGAAAGAAAGTGTTCACAGAGAAACTGGGACACTTTTATGCTGCTTTCTTCAAATCAAATGTCTGCTCTTGATCTTTTCGGGCCAAGAGTTGCAGTTAACAAGAGCACCATGAGAAAGCAAAGTCCTGTGAAAAGTGTTCTTGTAATTTAATGCTTTCTAGTATATTTCTCAGTCTTAGGCAATAATGTAATTTATTTATGAGCTATTGCTACAGTGTCTGTGTTAGAATCGTAGAAGCTTAGGACCATCTTCCAACTGATAAAGCTCCCTTTTTTTCCTAAATTGGATGCCTTCAAGCTTTTGAATCAAAGGAAAGCTTAAACAGTTAGCAGGAGGGTGTTAGAAAATAGTCGGCAATAAGAAGCTGACCAAACGATGAACCAAACAAACGCCCCTCCCTCCCACCTGTCCTTTCCCCCACTGTTAAATATTGGGGTTTATTTCTCAAAACTTCTGTTTTCTGTTTGAAATCTACAGTAAAACATAAAAATAAAATAGGTGTGATTCAAGTACTTTCTGGCTTCTGTTTCATCTCGATTTTTATGGCAGCAGGAGTGTATTTACTAGATTCATAAAATCATCAGGGCTAGTTTTATATTCTAGAAATTGAATTTTGTCATCAAAAGCATGCCTGAACAGCTAATGATTTTGTCATTAATTAATCCTGTTGCAGTATCTGTATTTTTATTGCCTTATGAGTCTCCCTGTGCCTTCAATACAGAAAACATTTCATAAACTTTCATTATATCATTAAGTTTGAGAGTCAGATTGTGGTGCCTTTCTTCACAGGGAGTGCAGACATCTTGGTTTTAGTGACTTCCAGAGCTTCTTATGGTGTAATGCTTTATTTCCTGTGAAGATAGTTACCACAGTTTGTTGTGAGCAAAAAGGGATGGCAAGGCTTTTTGGCTGAATGAAGCTAATGGAGATAATCTGCAGTGATTAGAAGCATGTTCTGAATGTAATTAAATTGTTGTACAGTTAAATGCTCAATGCTAGTTAATACCTAATTCAATGGGAAGTTTTACTGGGGCATAAACTTTGGTGCTGATGCTCTCATGTCACATAGGTACAGCATGATGCACCTCTGGAGAACATGCCTCCTTTATGCTTTTTAGATGTTTGTGCTGTTGATCTTAATTTGAAATGTGTTGCCTTCACTTGCACAAAAAGTAAATAGTAAATTTTGGTGGTTTGAACTAAAATTTGGTTTTTTTCTGCTTGGAGGTGACTGTTTCTAAATGTATTTCTAAATCCATTGCCATTGGCATAACACTTAGAATTGTTTGAATGAGCCTGCTTAATGTAGTATAAAGTATTTGTCATGGAGTCAGAATTGTTTATGGTGTCATAAAAGCTTTAGGAGAAACACATCAAATAAATGGGTCCACTCTGAAAGCTCGCTATGGATTTTAATGTAAGCCCAGGAAATGCCTGATAGCTTTATAATTTGTGTACTTTAGAAGCCATGAAATCTGAAGAGAGCAGGTCTGATTTTCATGCTTTTGGTTTTTGTTCCTTTAAGAAACAGCTTTTTTCTACCAAAAAAAAAAAAGGGTAGGGGGGGGAGAGGGTGAATTGAGAAATTGAGAACATAGATCTAAAAGGAAAACATAATGAGTAATGTAGGACATCTTAAAGTGATGTATTCTGTAACACATGCTACCATAAATAAAATGCTAAGAGAGCCATTTTTTTCATTCAGGTATGACTTTTGGGGAAACTTTAATTCATAGTAATCAAGTCAAAATAAACTGGAAAATGTGTTGCATTTGCCAGCTTTATGTATCTCAAAATGCTTTTCCACTACAGTATAGCAACCTCTTCTGCATCTGGGCAGCAAAATGGAGAGGTCTCTAGTGACCAGAAACGTGGCAAGCAGCGTAATGATCATGTTAGATACTGAAGATGATCAATTATTACTGATGAATAATGGAACTTTTGATTAATCTGTATATTGATGATAATGACAGCATTTGAAAGAAGTCCTTGAATGACCTGCTTCTTGAAGTAACTGTCTCAAAATCAGAGGCTGTGAGATAAGGGAATGGTGGGGTAAAGGATGTAATAGAGGATTAAAGGTAGTAGTAATGTGAAATCAGGTTATGGAGCATCAGAATTAGAAGGACAGCAAAGGAAGGGACTTTCAGGAGATATTCCCTGAAGATGAAATAACTGAAATTTTGTATGAGAAAATATATAGATGAGTAGCCTCTGATTTATAAAATTATAAATATAATAGATGATAATTCTAAAATCCTTATACATGCAGTGTATATCTTTGCATGGAAAATCAGGACAAAGTGAGTACTCCATTTTGTGTAAAGTAGTCCACTTTCACTCCACACTTGATCTACTCAAATCTGAGATGATAGGAACTGTAAATATCCATATCTTCTGAATTTTGCTGTTGGTGACTAGCTCCTCTCTGCCACCTACCTGGCAGAACAGAAAGTAAGATAACTAAATGGTTGCAAAGGTCTGAAGGCAGTTGTGATGCTTCTTAGCCTGGCTTAATGTCAGTGTATGAAGCTAGTGGGTGAGTCCTGGGGCTGCATGTGGGATTGTGAGCTCTGTAGTGTGCAGCCAGTTCCTCTATGAGAATAAATTGATTTCAGTCTAAATATTTCTTGTCTTGACATAAATTAGTAACTCCATAAATTAGTCAGGTATTTACTGAAACGGCATAATGGGCCCTGTGACTACGTAATTCACATATTTCTGTAAAGGGCTTTGTATTAATGAAGAAGGATTGGTAGAAAAGAGTGGACTGAGATGCAAATCTTGCTGTAGCATTTTGGCTGCTTGTGGTTATGCTACCAGTAACCATGTAGCTGTAGTTGTGGGTGGTTCTGCAGACACCGTGTCCACTCATTCTTTCCGTGTGATCATTTCCGCAATGCGGGAGGAAGATGCGGCAGGCACTTACCTCTTTCAAAGCTCACATATTTCTTTGATGTGTTTTTCACTCCTCGAGGTTTTTTTTCAGGAAGGAGAGCAAACAATGAAATTTGTACTCACGAAGGCTAATTATAATTTTTCCTTTATGGATCATTTCTTAGAGAGCTGAATGTTCAAAGAGTTGCTGCTAACTCTTTTCTAGATTAGAGTTATGTTCAATGTCCAGGCAATGAAAGTAAAAATGTAGATTATTTTGGCAGCTATTCCTGTTTGTGTTTATTTAATTGCGTACACTTGTGTCACGTCTTCATTAATGTTGTCAGGTACTTCAAAGCCATCTGTAATAAAACCGCATTGGTGTAAAAAGCGTGTCAGAAAACAAGGCAGTAAAATACTGGCACTTCTTAACTAAACATTTTATTGATTTTTAAGAGCACAATTTCAGTACATGGAAATATGAAATTGGTTCTTATAACTTCAGTATTTTAAGAGCAACTGCATTAATACCTGGTTCTTTAACTTGCCTAGAAAGGTTACAGCAAACTGAGCAATTCAGTTGTATATTGTGAGTGAGTTCTATGGCATGGGAATGTGCTTGCTAGATTTGTGTTTACTCAAGGCCATAACAAAGGAGGAGTGTAAGTGACCCAAGTACTTCTGATGCATAGTTCAGTGTTTCCCTGAAATGTGTAATTTGTTACCTATACTGAGTAGTTGGAATGAGGCTGGCTCATTACAAATATGGTATGACATACCAGTGCTCTTCAGAACATCAATTGCATATAAAAGCAGTTTCAGTGTCTCTTCACTGCCAGACGTGATTTTAATAAAAGGAATTCAGAGGCTCCTTTTCTGACTTCTGATGGTTTATTTTGGGGACAGTAACTTGGGGTGCTTTTGTTATTAAGTATTGGAAAATTGAAATAATTACAAGTAGCCTAACAACCCCAGCAGAGAAAATAAAAAAATATGGAGGAGAGCTTGTTATATTCTTCTGGCAGCAGCAAAGCATATGAAGTAAAGCACACTGAAGTAAGGAGTCTTACTGCATCCTTAGGTGTAACATACAAACAAAGGATCTTCCTTAAAACCGCTTCCTAGCCCTGACTTAGAATTTAAAAGTGCAGGAAGTTGAAAAGTAGAGGAATTCATTGTAGTCCTAACATAAACTCTTCTTTTGTTTCTTGATGCATGTATTTCAGTCGGTCTCTAGAATTTATGTCTTTGCCTCTTTCCTGTCTGTTTCCACACATGCATCAGTTGTGTGTGTTCTGCTGTTTACATCATCTGCTCATTTTTCGTACTGGGCTTTTGCTTTTCTAAGTTGTGCCCCTTGTGCAAACTTCCTTTCATTAAACTGACCCTTCTGAGTTTTTCCTGGTTTTTCATAATTTACTAACATTTCCCAGCTTTTGTTTCTTGCCCCTGTCTACATCAGTTACTTGCCTGTGTTTGAAATGGCTGAAAACTTACATTAATTTATCATATCATAGTGCACTTTTAAAAATAATTCTGTGGCTGTTTGGACAGCCAGCTTATAATAAAGCTTCTTGCATAAAGCATGCTGTCATCATTCAAAATACGCCAGTTCCCAGATCTCTTGGGCTGGTTTGGTGCCTCTTAAGGAGGCAGTGCCAAGACAGCTCTGATTGCATCTGTGAAACAGAAGGTTTTGTAGTGGAATGTAGAACACCATGTGCTTTTTGAGCTTCTTCATGTATGCAGCTCATGTCAGTGGACCTGGGTCTCTTTGAGGGCTCCGTTCAATTCAGTCATTCCATAGAATTGTGTGCATGTTTGATGCTCCTGGAAAATGTCGTGTCCTGAACTCTGTCTATTTATGTAGATTTTTTTTCTCTTGGATTACTAGTATTTTCAATAGATCTCATGTTTCTCAGTTGCTTAGAAAATAAAGCACAATGGAAATTACACAAAACAAAATGCCTTTGACAGTGTGTTTGTTGTAAACACAATTTTTTCATGTTGGCTCTCTGACCTTTCAGGTGACTTTCTGGGGTGAGCAGGAGATTCCAGCAGCTAGTGCAGCACCCAATCCAATGCAATATATTGGATGCAGTTTACTGTGTTAACTGGGTTGTGCAGTGAAAAGAGGAAAAATGGGTGGAGTTATTAGGGAGAATCATTTTGTATTTCATGTCTTTACACTTGTTGAATAAGCTTGAAAACTGCACTAAAAGGTTACGTATTATTCCTCATAATGTCGATTATAATGATTGTGTAGCCACAGATCCTTTTCAAATTGGAGGAGACTGATTTTAAGGATAGTTACCAACTAAGACTGTTAGCTGTCTACATTTGAGGACCTGTACTAAATACATCGTCTGTTTTTGTGAAATGCTTATATAGGAGCTCCTTGCAAAGATGGGAAAGTAAAATAACTGTTGGCTGTAATTTTATTTTGCCTGGAAATCTGATTTTTAAAAAATATTTATTCATTTTTTGTTTTTTGTGTTGTTGGTTTGTTGTTGTTTGTTTTTTTTTTAACATCTCTTTGTTCACTGCTGCTGAAGTATAACAGGAAAAGCACCTGTATTCAGCTGCCAATTACAGATTTAATTCAGTTATTTGTTTTTCACTAATCTGATTGCCATTAGGGCCTAGTTCACTAATTGCCCACATGTACTCTGTCAGGTTATTATGAAAGTAACATTCTGAGTATTCCAAAACCTAATAAAGAAATTATGGCAGTAGTCTGAACAGATGATGTATAGTAGCTATGAACTAATCTGGGTTTTTTTTGTGTGGTTTAATCTCCAGTCTGGTAGATAGTCGGCTCAGTTATCTCCTAAGAAGCATTGAATTTAAGAAATCTCTCACCAGTTAATGATAAAATTCTGTGTTGTGTAGAATAATCTCATGTTTTGGAGGGGTATCATGCCAACAGGTCGTTTAATCCACAGATAATGGTGCTAGTTCTCTCCTCAGTGTAGTCAGTGAGTACATTTATGTTGACTGAAAAAAAGCTTTTGCTTTCAATTGGCTTAATTATCTAGTTTTAAACCTTGCAAATAAAGGTATGAAAATGTTAGTCAGTATAACCCTATTGCTGCAACTAAGAGATATATGCAACTGGAATCTGTTTCTGTAGTAGGAAGCTGGTATGGTTAGAAGATACTTCTGAATGCTCATCCACATGGTTTATAGTCTCTTTAAGTGCAACATTTGTATTTCTGAGTAAAACTACATTGAGATATTTCCCAAGTGATTGTGTTACCAGCCTGCTGTTAAACTGTCTTTCCAGTGAAGTGGATAGAAGAACTAAGTTGCATTTGGAAATTAGACAAAATACTTGTTTTCAGCTGTGTGCTAAATTCTAACAGGTGAACTCCTGTTATGTGGTAGGAAGAGCTACTTTAAAAGTCATGTTGCTCTGTTGTTCTTCAGCCCACCAGGATGACTGTAGATGCAAAATGCAGGCTTAACAATCCCCACTCTTGTGCTCAGTAATGTCAGCTAAATGAAAATAAACTTTATTGTTGAAAACTTTTTTTGCTGCCATTCATGACAAGATGTGGGGAGAAAATGCAACCAAACAGGAAGAACCAAAACCCCCTAGCTCAAGATGAGAGGGATGACGCTGTTCTAATAGTGTTAGTGTGAATAAGAGTACGTGGCTCTGTAGGAGAGCTTCCTTCTGTGATGCTTGGCTGCAAAGTGTGTGTATGGGGAAAAGTTTGGCAGGGGTAAGGGGCCAGTGGGGATTTGTTCCTCTTTGTCGTGCACAGGCTATAGGTGATGGGTGTGATTGTCATAAAATGCCTGTTTGCTTCAGGAGACAAAAGGAGACCCTTTTATAAACTGGCTAACTGGTCTGCCAAGACAGAGGATGCATTTGCTGAGCCACTAGTGAAAAACAGGGCTACTGCCTTTTAAAGATAATTGTGGTACAGACCGTAAAACACCATGATGAGGTGGTTTTGTTTGTTTGTTTTTGTCAGGAAAGGGACAGATTTGCATTACTTTCAAACGCCTGTCTAGGGTTATTTGGATAAATTTGGATTATTCTTTTCTAGTAAAGGCTTTAAAAAATACTCATGTCTTAAAAAGGGGCCTTTGTAACAGTGGGCATAGCTACAAATTCATATGCTACAGATAGTGTCAGTTGGTGAGCTGTATGCTATACCAATATCCTCACAAAAACTATATTTTTAAAAAAATGCATTTTCCAAAATGCCAAGACAGATAAATGGGTGTGTTGCAAGTGACTAACATGAAGCAGTTTCAAGAGGGGAATGGTCTGCCGTGAGACAGTAACTCGGAGAAAGATTTTCAAGCAGTAGAAATTCCTATAGTTCAATTTTTTATTATTCTTCCTCACGTTCTCCAGCACTGAGTTTCCCTTCCTTAGGCTCAGCTTTAAGAAGTGTGGATGTCCTCTGGGAAGGAGAATAGGCAGCCACCCATTTCTCATCAGTGTGAAACTTTTTAACAAAGATTCATCTGGGGAGGGAATAGAAAAAGCAAAACAAAAGGAGTTGGTTTTAAACAAAAAAAAAGGCACTTTTGGCAGCCTTTGTACACCCCAATGGAAAGTAAGCTGTCCAGCCACTAACTGTGGTGATCCGAAGTATTTCTGTACAATATGTTGGCACTTCTACTATGTGGTAGACAGTAAAGACAAAACCCATGGTATAAATTAATATTTCTAGCAAGGCTTTGAAAAGTGCCTGGAGTGAATTCTGACTTGGGTAGTAAAAGCAGACTTGAAGTAAAATTGAGCTGATTGTCCTTACTGGTTACCTTGTTCAGCTTGCATTGATACTCTGTAATGTGCTTTAATGGGCGTACAGCTGATGTGCTCAAGCCTCAAGATACTCCAGAGAAATACTCCTCCTGTGTGAGTAAAATATGAAAAGACAGTTTTAGAAGTGTAAGCACTTCTAATCGGGCTTGATGGAAGAAATCAGAAGAGTAGTAGTCCACTTTCAATATTACATTTCTTGCAAATAACTATAATGGCATCACTTCATTATTTAGGTACTGATACAGCTACCTATTTTTCCTTGTGTTTTCTTTTTGTCAGTGTAATGATTCAGGCTTGCATGCTGCTTATTTCTCAGTTCATTTCTCTTAGGAAATAAATCTGAGCCATTATTGTAAGTTGCTTCTAAGTGCTATTTCACTAATTAGATTTATAACAAAATGGATCCTGTAGACAGAATTTTGCATAAATAAAACCCTTTCTCTTCCTACCTACTATTCCGTAGTAGTAGTGCCTAAAATAGTTTGATCCAGAGGCATTAGTTAGTTGTAATGTGCTTCAGGAAGTCATACAAAAGAAACACAAAATGTTTTTCCTGATTATTATTGCTATTTTTAAATATGCTGAACTTCTAGATGTTTTTTTATGTGCCCTGTATCTTCATGTATAGACAAAAATATTTTTAAATATGCTTATGGTTTTGTTAGACGCTCCTTTTCATACATACATTCACTACCTGCCACGGAAGTGTCTGGATTAAAAGAGGATGGAAGATGTTGGATAAAGATGGCTGTGTACCCTGAGAAAGGGAATGCTTGTTATCCTTCTATCTCTTGTTTTGACCCACTTTGTTACTAATTTAACCTGCTTATGCTTCAATATCCTCATCTGGAAGGAAATACTCACTTTTTGTACAGGCACAAGACAAACAGACTTTGAAAAATGAGGTTGCCATATGTTAAAGAAAGTGTTTTAGTACCTATGGTAAAGTTTTAAAGAATTTATATGCTTTTCTGGGTGGTTTATTATATATTCTAAATCTAGAAATACGTGCTTCGTCTCGCATGTATTCAGGGTTAGTCCTTGCCAGGATAGTTTTTCAAACAATGGTGTTTTGTGTTTTTTTTAAACCTGATAATGTGTGCAAGCAAAAATAACGAATCTACAAATACCAGATGCAAGTGTTGCACACAGCTTTCACTTAAGTAGGTAAATTTTTGATTTGCGGGTCAAAGTTTAATAAGACAAAACATTTTGAGGGGGAAGCTTTTGAAAAAGTTACTAAGTAGACAGAACCTCTGATACAGACATGAACTTCCCTCTTGTACATTTATCTTCACTTTCTGTAGAGTGTTTATAAAAGGTCACCCCCTTTAATAAACAATAATTATTTATAATTTCCTATGCTAAGTGCCATTCAGTGTTTTGAAAATACTAATTTTCCTGATAGAGCTGTGATTCTAAAATAATGACTATTTTAAATTAATCTTTTAATTGTGTTTTATCATTAGAATGTGGATTTTTTTTCTAAACAGGTTTGTAAGTGTACCATGAAAATGCATGCTACTGTAATGATTGTGTAGGTGTGCATAAGAATTTAATAGCCTTTTGCATCTCACTTTGGACTTTGTAACTTTTATCTTGCAACTCCTACTTTGCCATTAAGATCTGTAATTTCTCACTTGACAGGGTTTTTCTGGAGGCTGACAGATGGAAGTGACTTAAAACCAGACATTGTCTGGTTTGCTGGGCTCTGTCCGTGTGAGAGGTCCTGGCTTTTCCTGTTAAAGCTTTCACTGACTTCTGTGGCATCAGTTTCTCTTGGATTTGGCCAGGACATCACTGAAGTTTGTGTACCGAGATAACCAGTTCTCTGTGTTGCAGATGTACGGTGCATAGATGTTGCTTAAATCAAGATAAAATAGAATTTTGCTTTGTTCTTATTAAGGCACTTAGCAGTTCTCATGTATCTGCTCCATTGCATTAGTTTGAGGCTTTTCTGTGATCTCTCTTAGTGCTGCTGCAGATTCATTTTGAGGAGTAGTTTCGACTGCTGTGCAGCAGGTACCTGCCTTTGTGCCAGAGTTCATATCCCCTGTTTGTACTTATCCAAGGAGGTACAGGCCATGGATGGGTGCCTAGGACAAGTGTGCTAATTGCTTTTCCAGTTCTGTTCTCAGGATAAAAGAAGGATTTAATTTAAAACAGGAGTTACCCTTTTTCTTTTCCAGCTGCCCTGGAGCGTTGTGCCGCTCCTGGTCTCCCAAGTTTTCTCTAACTACTATTGGAAACTTTACTGTTTTCTGCTTGTTGCAGCTAGCTCCAGCCAGTCTTTCTCTTTTTGTTTTTATTAACACCCAGTTTTTCTGCCCTTAGAGTTCCTTTGAATTTTCTGATACTGGTCATATAATGAAATTACCCATTTCCTGTACCACTATGAAGCAGAGAATGCCCATATTGCTTAATGTTTTCCTTGTCTGTGCAAGAGCAGGTTCCCTCTTACACGAAGATCTTTGTTGACTTCTTCGTTAGTTCCTTAGGTTGTTGAAAACGTGTAATGCCTTTTAAATTTTGAAAAAAACGATGTGGCTAGAGGCATAAAAGTCAGATTTGGTAGTAAAATAATCCTATGGCAGCAGCAAAACATAAAGGCGTTAAGCATTATTTTGCTCTTTGGAAGGCTAGATTGCCTGATAAAACTGTTTCTATCGGTGTCTGTCAGATGAAAGACTGTTTTTCTACTATGGTGAGCTATTGGTTGAGTTACAGACTGTTGTGTTGGTTTTCTGGTTGTCTGATGAGATTATATCCATTGTCTGGGCAATTAAAAGCATGCTTTCATTCAGTAAAGTTATACATATGATGTGTCAGAAGCATAAATTGTCTTCCATGTATGTCACTATTTAGTCTGTGTGCAAGTTTCTTTAGGACTTAATGCTGCAAAAAGTTTAGGTCTGCTCTGCTGAAACAGTTGTGAATGCTTTAGTGTGTCAGTGGTTACCAGACGTCACTGCCCATTTATCCCCAGTAGGATGATACTCAGCTGACATTAGCTTCTACAGAACCACGTGAAAATAGATACGACTGCAGTCATTGTTCAGTGACTTGTTTTGCCTTGTTTTGCTCATGCCCAGATTTCTTGTATATATACACTCTTATGTATATACTATGCTCAGCTATACTTCACTGCAGCTAAATTTTTGCATTCACTGTGGTCATGAGCAGCAAAATAGAGCTAAGATAGGAGGAAAGAATGAAAATCATGAGGCTAAACTTAACTAGATAAGCTAATGTCATTTCTGGTTCTTAAAAATCACTTGAATACACCAGTTGGTTACATGTAGAACATGGTGTTTGCCAAAAAAGGAAAACAAATCAGTATTGAAGTACCACGTTTCATTTAAAAAAAGAAAGGCCCCAGTCTGGTTCTTCAGTTTATTTTCTAAATATAGTAAATTAAAGGTTCTGAACTATCACATAAATATTCAGTGATTTTTACCAAACTGGGGCAGTAAGAAGTCTCCACAAGCAAGCATTTCAGGAGGGAAGGAGGTCTGTAAATTTTAGTGTACATCCTTGAGATCAGACTTCTCCAAGAGACTGTCTATAGATGAAAAGCAAATTGACTCCCTTTGGTTCCCATAGAATCTCCTAAAGAACCAAGAAAACAATAAATGTGGTAGTTGTAAGGCTTTTTGCCATCCATGGTCCACATCTGGAACCAATAATCTATAATATAGGAGCAAACCCAGGAACAATGAAAGAAAGCTCCAACCTGAGATGCTCTCCTGGGAGGTAATTTTGAGTTTGGAATGTACTCAGAGAAGTGCTTGGCAGAGGAACTAAAGACTGTTGAAATAAGTTTTATGTTGTGTCTCTTGAAACAGAAATAAATCTAATGTACTTAAATTATCCCATCAGACCTCAGGCTCTGTGCTGCTATGAAATTATTTTGTTTCCCTTTTCCTTCCCCCCACCTCTCCACCCCATTTGAATTGCCAGAGATTCCAACTAGGTATATGAAGTCCATTCTTGTACAGTACTGGTTCACATATTTGGATTGATGTAAATATTTAACATACTAAGTCAACAAGACTTTTTCAGAAGCAAATGTAAAAACTGAAGAAGTGGGTGTAAAAGAAAATTCTGTGAACATTTTTACTTTCAGAGAACTTGAAAAAAATGTTCAAATGCTTTATAATATCTTGGCTAGTTTTATCAGGTTGCTTATGCAGACCAGCTGATGTTTGGATTTCAATGAGAAGAGCTTTGATTTCAGTAAAAGAAGGCAGAGTATTTTCAGTATAAAAGAAGGTAAGCTGATCTTGAGGCTCCTAATAGGATGTGTAATACATGGTTTGCATTGCAGCCAGCAGCCACACAGGGCTGTGGTGTGGGAGGGTTGGAACAGTAGCTTTGCCAATCACAACTTCAGCTGAAATGCTGTGAATTCTGCTGTGGCAAGGAGTCAGTGCAGGCTGATGTTTGAATCAATTGTTATAAGATACTAAATGCTTGCATATTGAGAAAATTACTTCCACTAAAACTGAAACAGGTTTCTCCTATTGCATTTTAACCCTCAGCAACCCAAATAAAGTGGCTATCCAGAAATTAAACACTTTAGAGGTCTTTCTTATAGTACAGAGGATAATAGGAAGGGCATGTGATAATGGAGGGAAGGGAAAGAACATCCTCTGGAGGAGGTCTTCTAGTGGGGTGTGTGCAGTACCAGTGGAGTGCAAGCCATCTTACAATGTTCTATGAATGATGCTTGGACAGGCAAGTGTTTTGTCCTCTAAGGAGTAGGCTATTGTTACCGTGCCAGTGATGGTATCCACCAAAAATAGGGGAACTGCCTCTCTTATTAGCCCTGCTTTCTTGGAGACTTCATGCTTCAGAAGTTCTTGTACTGAGAAGCTCTTTGAGGAGGAGAAAATTCTTACAAATTGCTTTAAAATGACTGATTCTACCCTCCCTAATTGAATATCTGTAAGAGTTACACATTGCAGTTGTGCCTGGAGTTTATGGGCAAGGTCGAAGGTTTATTAAGCTCTTCACTTTTTAGTCGCACACACAGAAAAAAAGGTCAGTTACATTGAACAGGCAGAGGTGGGAGGCAAATGGAGAAATACAGGCAGGGATCCATGTTCATGCAGCCAAACAGACCATGGGAGGCAGATCCATTTGTAGCATTAGTGGGTTTTTTTCATGAAGATAAGTCACAATCTTCCTAACAGCAAGAGAGGATCTCCTAATGAGTACATGTCTTAGGATTTATACCTTTTAATATGATATTGATGAACCTAAATTTAGTTAATTGATTTGTGGAAAGTTACAGGAGTAGTAATACCTTTGAAACTCCTGTTTTAATTTGTTGTAGTGTGTTTTCTTACACTGTTTTACTGTGTTTTCTTTAATGTTTTTTTTGTTGTTTAATGCTACCGAGTATTCTTGTTGATAATCTTAGTTCCGTATATCATAAAATGGCAAGCATATGCAATGTACTGAAGTGTCAGATACTTCATTTCTTAGGCTGTCCTAAATATAATATGACCATATACTAGAGCCTCAAGAACAATAATACTCTTGTCATTCAGTGATGGTAGCCAGAACATAAGAGATACAAGATTCTTGGGTAGAAGACAAGATAGCCAAGAATTGTGCCCATCCTGGTAAGTGTGAAATATTCTTATTGTGGCATTCTGGTTTCACCAGCTTCAAGCAGTGTGGATCAGAATCGCATACAGTAGGTAGGGTATTTACAAGTGTTGGGCTTCTCCTTCACTGCTAGTTTTCAAACGATAATTGAAAAGATCCATCATTGCCTTTCCTCTGCCAGGTCTGTCCTTTCATTGATATTATAAAATTAGTGACGGGCCCCTTGCAGTGAAAGAAGCTTGATTCTGTTTGGTCTGGGTTTTTGTGTTTTGTTTTGGGTTTTTTTGTTTTTGTTTTGTTGTTTGTTTTTTTGGTGGATTTTTCTTTTGTTTGTTTATAGGTCAGTAAATCTTCTGTTACATGTTGGTTTTCTAAAAGTAGTTTTATTGGTTGAAGCAATTATGTTTGAGAGAGATGTTGGTTTTGGTAGACTAGTATGAATAGAGCATGTTTCATTTAGTTGGCACTCCAACAAGTGCTGCCTCGTTTCATTCTGAGTCATCACGCTATCAGGATTGATGCTGAAGTGCCTTGGCATTTTCATTTTGTGAGGTTTAAGTGTTTCCCAGATGAAATGTTTTCCAAGAAAGGAGAAAGACCCTCTGTTGAACCTGACAATTTAAATCTGGGCATTTGATCAGATAATATCTTTTAGGAGACCATTAGTCTTTCAAATTTTCACCTTGGTTGAATAATGAAAAAAGCAACATTAGGTACAATTTAACATGCCAGCAATTACATTTGGTGGCATTTGCACCTGTCTTTGGCTACAGTTATACAAACATAAAGAGCATCCAACCGTTTTATTCTTAGACCTCCAGTTAGACTGGAGGCAGGCTAAAACTTGTCTGGGTTTCAGATGGTAATGATGCAGATAAGGATTGGGAAAAGTCAGAAGAAGAAATAAAATGAAAAAAAGCAGTAAATTACTTCTCTCTATTCCTTATTCTTCAAAGACCCTTCCGAAAGAAAATTGGGTCTTAGCCTTTTGTGACTTTGGAAATTTGAAGTTTCAGAAGGCAGTAATGTGTTTGGGTTTTTCTGTAGAAGACAGCCAAGGGAAGACCCTTCAGTGGCTAGAACTTTCCTCTCTGGAATAATTGTTGTGTGCATACATGGGTGGGAAACTTGGGGTTGGGGCAGGAACTGCAAAATTTAAATATAAAGGTAAATCTTTTCCAGCAGAGGTGGTAGGGGTTTTTGGGGATTTATTTCATTTTTTGTGGGTTATTTTGAGAAGGATATCCAGAATTGTTGTAATTCTTAAAGGATTGGTCTGGTCTCACTGATTTAACTATTGTGCAGACTTACAGGCTTTGGCTGTACTGTGAAGGTGATAAGGGGATGGGAAAGTAATAAACATGCAAACTGAATAAAAAACACATAGTAGAAAATGTCTTAAGAATTTCAAGCTAAAGTTTTTTTATATGGCTCATGAGAAAGGGTTAGACTGTAGGCCTTGTGTCTGTCTCCTGGGGGTAAGGAAAGAGGGAACATTGCTTCCTCTTAAATTGAATTTGTCCATCTTCAGACCTCATTGTCACATAGTTGTTGGTGTTTTTTTGTATTGTGTCATTGTAGACTGAAGAATTTCCCTCTGGCCAGAGGATATTTCACTATGGCCTGTTAATGGAAAATGTAAGGTGTATGAGCTCACTGACAGAGGTCTTGGCGGGCTGCATCACAATTGGAAACATTGATAAAGGGCATCTAAGTGCGATGGTGTTAATGGCCTTTGGACTTGCCATAGCAAAGTGTATAAAATGGATGGTGGATTTGCCTGCATGGTGTTTTAAAGGTGTATTAGTGTAAGTACTGGTTTTTCTGGTAGTTATCCTTCTCAGCTCTTTTTAAGTACCTCTGATGGTTAAGACATGGACTCCAGGGTGAGAAGCAATGGAATTGTTTATTATGAGAAAATGCTCCCTTACATATTTTTACAGTGGGAACTGAGAATAAGCACCAGGGTACAGAGAATGTAACTCACACCTGCTCCTTGGCACATATACAGACCTTGGGTTCCCAGAATGTAGCCAGTCGCACACAGAACACACAATAAACAGTGTTCTGATGTTTGTCAACATTCACAGTGCTGTTCACAGCAAGCCCTGGCCCTTAGCTGGTCTCATTGTTTTATCTGCTTTACAGACAGAGGAGGCCCCTTTGCTTTTCCCATGGCTATTCTCCACAAATGCCAACTTCACCATGGACTAAAATAATTAGAACACAAGGAAATGGTGCTATTCCTTTTTCTTGCCCTATTTCCCTGTATCTTTGCCTTTTTTTTCATTTTTGAAACAAACAAGGAGGTTATGTACCAAAACTCCATTAGTACAACATTGCAGTTGAGATTTAAATTGTCAGGATGGCTTCTTACAGTTCCCACAACAATCATAACTAGGCTAAATTGCATGTATGTATTAAGACATAAAACATAGAACACAGCAATACAGAATATTCCTTATAACACATTATGCATGCTGTGGGAGCCATCACTTTGAAAATCCTGACTTCTGTGGTTTTAAAATCTCTTGAAATGTAACATTAATGTATTTTTTTCCTTTTGCATGTAGATTTTTTTCTTTACCCACTGGTGATAAAAATCAGGTCATGAATGCCATCCTGGTATCCCTGTGAAATCTTCCTAGCAACCAGCCCTTCTCCTTCATTTAATGTTTTTGCAGTGAAACCTGATACAAGGAGAAATAACAGCATGTGGTGAAATGAGAAGTGTAAAACAGCGAGCTGCCATTATGGCCACATTGCATCTCAGTAAGTTACAAATGATCTCTGATCAGTCTGTTTTCCAAAAAAGCATTTAAGTCATACTTTCTTGGCTTACAGACATATAAAGGGATACATAAATTACATTCCTCTGCTTCTGAGTGCTAAGTGTTGGATCATTTTGCTATCTAGCCAGCCTTTGGTTCTTGTATGGCTGTACAATTAACAGTTCCTGTGCTAGGGCTGCACCATGTAGATGTCAGGGGGTTACTAAAACCCTAAACTGGGAAGGTGTAAACTTGCGGTGATTGCTGAAGCTGCGACAGCAGAGCAAACCTTCGTCTGTCTTCCACTCCAGTGGTGGGACTTGTGGGCTGTTGTCATCTCCTTCTAGTCTACTTCCAGTTTCATCTGTTTTATCCTGTTTGATCTGGTTCTCATGTTTGAATGTGTTAGCTGTCAACCAAATGAAGTCTTTTGTATGAAACTTACGGAGCCAGGAAGATTGACCTGAGAGAGTCGTACCAGGGTCTGATTATTTCTGCTCAGTTGAAGAAGGTAGCTTCGTTTTCAGTGTCAGCATTACTGTTGTGCTTCAGTCTTTCTATCATCATCCTCTTCTTACAACTCCCACTGAAATCAAGAGGAGGTTGTATGGAGCAGCAGGAGGGTTTGTAATCAAGAGCAGGGTATTGTATTTTTTTTTTTTTTTAATTTGCTGTAATTTTACCAGAAATACCGAAGTCCTGTTTAGCTGTATCTTACTATGAAAAGCGGGAATTTTCATAAGCGTCTGTAATATTTTGTTGTTTTAACTTTCCTTGGAGATTATACAAGTCCTTATCATTCCACATTTTGAGCAACTGCAGTTGCACAGAATGCTGATAGGACTTCTACAGTTTTTAACAGAGATTTGGTTTTGTCCCTAAACATACGTACCACATTCTTCTCTCATATTGGCTAGCAGATTTCTTTTCTGTATTGTGGTAGCTCCAAGCTGCTCCTCTCAAAATTTAATGTGGAGGATCCTGGATAAACACAGATTTAGAAGTCTTTTTCTCATCAATGAATGCAATCCATTTCATTTTATAATACTGGTTAAAATTACAAGTTAGACTTCAAGTAACTCAGATGATTCTGTGATTTTAAAAGCAGTTACAACTGTCAGGGTTTCAGAGATGTTATCTTTGCAGCTGCATCTTGTGTTAGAATATGTACTGTGAGACAGTAGCTCTGACAGCCACAGAGTTAAAACTTGTTTATAAGTTAAGATGAGGTTGACTGTTAATAAAAACAATGTTTTTATGGTCACATACTAGCAGGGAGCTCCCAACTTGTATTTTTGTTTTCCTTAAGTTGGCTGTCTGACTCAACAGCTTTCTTAAGAATAATCCAGATTCAAAAGAGGAGTACAAAGCAGAGAAAAATAGTAACTACTGTTCATTGGTGTTTTGTCTATTTAGTTGTTTTCTGATGCAAAAAGTATCACATAGATGTAACACCTGCTGAGATCATAGGCCTGAAGAGGGTTCAGATCTCCATGCCTGCAAGAGTTTTTAGGATTAAATCTTTTCTAGCTTGACTCTCAACTCAAACCTAGTTTTGCTCTTGGTGCTTAGTTGAGCTATTAATACATTGGATTGTGTGATGCTGCTAGAGGAATTGCTGGTGGGCCTGTTCTCGGCCCTTCCTAAATCATAGAAGTTTCCTAAAGATAAATTATTAGGTATTTAGAGGACAACCTGTACTGTGCCCACAGGTTTTCTGGCTCATGACACCTATGAACCTACTTAAAAGCTACAGGACTGAAATTACTGCTAGATATTAATGTTTTGAGGTATGCAGCAGTTTTTAAAACTTTTTTTTGTTGCAATTTTATGGGAACAAAATGAAACTTGTAATGTTTTTGTGTGTGCATATAAAACCCAATGCACATTTCTCGGGACTGAAAAATCACCTCTGCGACAGAGAAACCTGAGCAGTGGCAAATGGACACAAGCTGCAGACTTGTCAAGACTTGTTCAGCAAAAAGACTTCCCACATCAGATTTCTGAATTTAGGGAAAAAAGACAACGCTCAGAGATACAACTGTTTTAACCCGAGGTATTTTGGAAGTAAACTCTCTAAGGCAGTTGCAGCTAATTTCAAAGATATTTTTTTATAAAATTATTTTTTCAAGCCCTGTTTAAGTTTGTTTTAAAATATTACAATATCTTTAATAGTCTCAAGTGATTACTCATTTAGTCACCAGAGAAATTTCTTATGATAGAAGTTTTGATATTTTAGACTGTTTTGGTTTTTTTTATGGGGTGAAAGATTTCACTTGGTCATACAGATTTGTTTGAATGTCATGCATTATTTAAAGCCCACTGAGTTTCCAGCAGAGTTTCTAGTGTGTGATTATTTACACTTGCACCTGCTCTTATCTGCTAAAACTTGGAAGATTTGTAAGCTTGCTTATAGTTGGCACTTACATATAACATGACCTTGGGTGTTTTAAAAGTATTTTGAAATGAAGAGCATTTACTAGCGATTTTGTTGTTTGGGATTTTTTTGGTTTTGTTTTTAATACTTCCAAAACAAAATTTCATAAATGTTTTGTGTGCTTTTGATATATTGTAGCACTTATAATTCCATATAATATAGTTCCTTTGATTTATTCTTTTGTATGAAGCTATGATTCTCTCCTCTTTCCCTCTTCTCAGTGTTTTGACTTGTACAGTAGATACAGGTTTTTAAGCAATATCTGATCAGAAGATTTGTTTTGCTGTAGAGTGTGTCTTAAGTAAAACATGCAATAAACTAGTTAGACTTTTTATTGTCTTTTGCAGAAATTTCTCAGGCAGATAATGATGTCAGAAGGAAAGATATGGGCATAAATTCTTGCCATTGCACTTTGGTATGTTGCAATAAAACATGCAAAGGATAAGGTCTTTTGTGTTGGGAAGGGTGATTTGCAAGACAGATCACAGTTTTTCAGAACTGGACTTAGAGTGGCAGGAGAGGTTATTAAGTTGCCCTTTCTCATAGTTCTGTCATGTTCCATCAGCCTTCAAACATCCCAAAAGTATCAAAATAAATCCTGGGGCTCAAATAGTGTATTAAGAAGTACTGACCAAACAGACTTTGTGTTTTACACAAAATGGTGGTTGTGGGCTTTGCAAGGGGAAGGTTGTTCTAGACTCATATGATTAAATAGGTTAAAAACATATCATTCACAGGTGGCTTCTTGTGAATGTTTGGGGGGGGGGGGGGGAATCACTGGATTTTGTGGTTGAATACCACAAAGATACTCATAACCAGCCAATGGGGAATTTCAGTTAAAAAATTTAGGGCAACTGAAGTTACAAAGAACTCATTAAATTCTGAAATCTTAGAAGTACCTTCTTAAATTTTTATGAAAACCTTTTGTTTTTCCAAGGCCTGTTAAGTGAAGGTGCCATTTGACAGTCTTGCTTAAGGTCCAGTCTAGGACCCAAGCCTGGAAATACATCTTTACTTGAAAGAATGTGTAGCATAAAGCTGTCTTTGCTATATATCAGTTTGTCATAGGCAGCGAAGTCCCAACACCTCAGTTTTTCTTCTTAAAATTTAATAATATATATTCTTCTCTACCATTTCACTGTTGTACTTTATAATCATGTTTTTGTTTATTCTCTGATACTGAGCACAGCAATGAAAAAATGTGATAATATGGCCATTCTGCAGTGGAAATCAAATATATTACAGGCTGTAGAACTTCAGTCCAGCACTTCTCTCCTTTAATTTAAATCTCAGTATTTTTAGATCATTGATGTAGTTAGTGGTTTCTAGTGCCAGGTAAGACAGATTGTTTCACAACAGGTAAACACAATTTTGGATATTATAAAAGTTTTCTTAAAATCTTATTTGAACTTGTGTAGACTTCAATCTGTATAACATGATTTAAAGTACTCAAATAAAACCCTCACTGTTTTTTTTAATATCCATTTTGATTAAATATATATATATTTCTAGTTTAAATTTAATAGGACCTATTCCTTGGAGACATTTGGCTTGAATGTTTAATTTCATCTTTGTGTTCGTTGTGCTCTTTTGTTTCTGTGCCATGAAGCTTTCTGGCTTGGCATATGTAGAACAGCCAGTTACATTTTTAAGAAAACTGCTTAACTCTCATACAAATGTAATTTCTTCCCTGAAAAACGCAAACAGATACTGAAACACTTTATCTGCCTTTTCTTTTGTTCACAATAGCACAGGGAGCCTGGAATTACCCACTGGAAAAGGCAAACGTAATGCAGAAGCCACAGGGTTTCTCGCAAGATATTTTCAGAAGCCAAAGCTGCAAATCTATGAACTGCCACTATCAGTTCTGTGAATCTGGGTTTCTGCCTTTTCTCTCTTGACAATTGTAACTGCTTTTGAAAAGGATTTCTTCTCTCTGGCCATTAGGATGACAGTATAAAATACCTGATTGGTATCTTATTGTTGGCTTTTTTGTTCGTTTCTTCAGGAATTGATTGCAATGTGTAGTGTATTGTACTGATGCTGCTAATGAGGAAATGTGATGTATATCAGTACACAGTTTTAAGATGGGCTTTAATGTGGGGGATAATCTCTCACAGTGTTTTTAGAGATGGCAAGGGAATTGACAAAAGCTATAAACATTTATTTCTTTGTTATTTCTACAAGTGAGCATAAGCTGAGGATACCTAGCACTTAAGTGCTTGGAGCATTGCACATAAATGTATAATGGTTTCATTGGCTTTTATAAAATGCATTTAAGCATTAGGCATTTTAACTTCTAATTTATACTAGTAATTGGCATTTTTCTTAATTTCCTTGTGAAACCTTAGCAATGTAGATCCTTGAGTGCAATCCATAGCATTCTTAAGGCTTCTTTTTGTAATGTGTGATATTTACTGCTTAACTGCATTGCCTGAGACCAGTCAAAATGGAACCAACAAAATGGGACTAATGAAATTGCTTAAAATAGAAATCTGCATATAATGTAAAGATGACATGAAGCACAAAAATGTATGGTTTCTATATAGATACCTAGATATTTATACAAACGATGTGTGCTTATAATTTCACTTTAATGTTAGGAGAGTAAGGTAACGTCTCTGCCTTAATTTTCTTTTTCTTCAGAAGGGCGTCAAACTGAGAAAAAAGGATGTGGATCTAACAAGAAAAAGTAGTTATTCTCAGGAGATCCAAAAATAAAAATGAGAGATCTCCAGATTTGATTGAAAATTGGCAAAACCTTGTCTATACCTCTTGCAGCGTTTTAGAAAGAACAGTGGTATCTAGCAAAATAAGCTTACTTGATGAAACGTTGTGTATGTAAACTGACCTTCTCCCCTAAGTCTATTAATGTCCTAAAGAAGCCACCAAATAAGCATTTTTATTCCAATATATTTCCTGATAAACACTGTCAAGAAGTTTTAGGAGTGTTCTGGTGTTGATAAAGATACTTTAATAAAATAATATATTAAAATCTTTTATTGGGAACTCTCATAGGGTCTAGTCTCCCTTGCCTTTGGTAGAGGAGACTTGAGCACTAACTGTGTAAATTGGTTGGAATAAGAGCTTGAAAAAACTACTCTGCATTAAAACAAGCTTGATATCAATTGTTTTTTAATATGGAGAGTATAGTTACACAGTTACACAGCAAAGTTAAATAGGGGAGAAATAAAATGTGTGGTGGGTTTCTTTGTTGTTTTTTTCTTTAAAAAAAAAACACCTTACATGGCCTAGTTTTGTTTGTTTCTTTCCTCGGAAAGAGCAACTTTTCTTTAGCTGCAGACTGGTTTGTTTGCCTTTTTAATGGAAATGGTATTAGGGCAAATAGGAATAGCTACTATGTTTAATTCCAGTAATCAAAAGAGACTTTCGGAGGTAAATAATGTGTATTTTTTTTCTTTCAGTTCTTATGTGAAAGCCTTTTGCTGTTTTGCAGTGTTTATCTGCAAAGGCAATTGTAGTGGTTAAACGCAGGTCTGTTTCATCAGCATAATTCTGCTTTGCTATTAGCAATTATTTTCCTTTAGGGTTTGCCAATTAAGCTCACGCTGTTGAAAATGCACCTAATTTGTCAAGAAATGGCAGGATGAAATATAGGGGCCATTATATAAATTGGGAAAGAGAAAAATCAGGAAAAGCATATGTGAGACTTGGTGATACTTGGTCTCTTCCTGCGGCGTTTGCGTTCTGGCTCTGCCTCTCTCTGCTGCTGGTGACATTGGAAGAAGTGTAAAGCAATTGGTCCTAAGTTACAGGTCGTCCATGTCCTGAGTATTATGTATTAAAAAAATAAAAATTTTCCTTTGGGAGAAGCTGCCCAGAAATTTCTGTGCAAAGACTATATTAGTAGTGTATAAATTATTTTATTTTTTTTGTGTAGGTTCCCCCCCACCTCCTTGGACTCAACTGATTTGGCACAATTGGTTAGTAGTGAATGAGCCATGGTGGCTTTGCTGGCCTATCATGCAGACCTGCAGTCTGCTTAGACCAAATTTTTTCAAAGCCATGTGTGCTCAAAATGCAAACTTTTGGTGCTTGGATTTTCTAGTGAAGTCCTTAAGCTTTAGGAGGAACTGACTAAAGAATTAGGCTAAGTTGAGCGTACAGTTCTTGTGTATAAAGCAAAATTGACTTAATCTGTGGTTACCTGAGAGGATAGAAATGTCAAAGAGAAGGCATCGAAGGAAGATTAGGGATAGCTTGACTGACAGAAAACAAATATTTCAAGAACTCCTGCATTAAACTAAAAAACCCAACATATATATGTTTTGCTCAAATTAAAATTAATGTAAGCTATAAATTCAGACTTCATTATGTGTAACAGCATATCATGGTGTACCACAGTCAGCTTGAATTTTCTCACCTAAACCATGTTTGGATACCTGTAGTCTCACCACTTCAGTCTGTGGCGGCTCCTAGGCTCTGCAGTAGCTCTGGGCTGCCTTAGTGCTGCTGAGACCCTGCTGTGAGGTTCATTTATGCTGTGGTTTTGATCAGTGTTATGTACTGAAATTACTGTTACTTCTGGGATATCCTTATTGATATTTGTTGTCTTTAAACTGGTTTTAGTGTTTGTAAAAACACAGCTTCTGTAGTGCATTCACTGCTGTACCTCTCTGGGTGGACAAATGTCGGTATGCAGTACAGTCCTGGTGGAGGAAGAGTATGAGAGAGATGTAAGGAGATGTTGAAACATACTGTCAATAGGTAAAAATTAGACTAGATGTGGATAGTAACAGAAATAGTGTATATCTGTTTAAGTGGCGATTAAAAGGAATTGGCTTCTTTAAATGTAATGAAGTGATGTACAGTATTTTCCCACAGGAAGAGAGAACTATTGAGAAATCAGGAAAGCTTTTTAAAATAAAGGACAACTAGTGGCACAAGAAGAAAAATGTATAATGTATTTGTTGTCTACAGTAGGGCAATGGAGAAGGTGTCCTGGCAAGGCGGTGAGGTTCTTGAACATCCTTAAAATAAGATTCGTGGGGGTCTAGAGAGAATGCTCTAATAATCTGAAAATAAAGCTATTGGACTCTAAAGAGGACTTTGTAATACAGTTGTCTCTGATAGCTGAGAAATGGACCTGATTATCTGAGAGGATGTGTTGCAGTCCCCCTTTCCCTTTGAGTTGTGTCCTTGCCTGTCGACTGCTTTCATTACAGGATTTGAGGAAAATTACTTTCATGTATTGGAAAGAGACTTGTGGGCATTGAAAGGCTGGCTGGGAACTACTGTGTCCCTGTGTGTGGATTCATAGAACCTATGCTATTTTCCACCAACTAACAGTGAGACCAGTTAATTTTATGACTTGGATTTCAGAGAAATTTGTGTTTATCTCTGGGAGTGAGTTAAAATTTGGCATGTATCTTTGAAAGGCATGAGGTGGTGTTGAAGGCTGGATGAAAGCAAACAACTCATTCCAAGGGTACTTGGATTTGTACCTCTGATTAGCTTGTTAAAAGTTTGGGTGTTACTCTGTTCTTAGTAAACTTGTGCGGTTGACATTTATTAGCTAGATCACTCAAAGCCTTCTAGCTTTTCATGCTGATCCTGGAAGACTTCAAATGGTCAGTGTGACATAAACCAGCATTTTCAGAGCCTTTTCTTAAGTATTAAAACACAATAGGCTTTCTCTATGGGCCATCTATATTTATTTTCCTAGGTAGAGCTCCTAGCTTTGCAAAAATATAACAAGCTAGAGGGAACATTATTGTCATTACTTGGCTGAAGAGGATGACATTGATGTGAGGTCTTCTGACAGGGGAATAAAGTGGAAAATAAAGTGGAAAATATCAGGAACTAGAGGATCCCTTTGAAAAAAGGAATCTCATGTAAAACTCAAACTTTGTTTCTGGAATTTAGGTGTTTTGGGTTTTTTTTTGGTTGTTAACACTGTTCTCATCCCTGCTGTAATTTGTAAATGCTGGGTTTCTCGTGCAGGTTGGGAGGAAAGCTAGTGCAATTTCAAGGTAGGTGATTCTGCTGGGATGCTGCTCTTCATGTAATCTAGTTGCCTCTTTTGAGACAGCTGATTGTTGCATGAGATCTGGAATCTGATCCAATATATATCAGTCCACCCCATTTTCACCAAATGTGACCACCATTGCCAGTGATGGTTGTTTGCTGGCCTTCTTAAGGTGAGTCAGTGGCCTCTGCACTGTGGCTTGTAGACAGATGCTCATGTTTCTGTATCTCCTGGAAAAAAACTGTCTGCTGAGAGTCTCTGTAAAAGTGCCAACATTTAAATGAGTATAAATAACCTTTTACCCACAAAGGTCTGTGGCACGAAGGAGCAGAAAATGTTGGCAATTGCTTTATCTGTTTGATGATGGAGAGGGGACAAAGTGAACCCTTGTTTTATTTCTCTCCTCCTCTTGTCTTCAAAGATTTCCTTTAAAATATTTTTGCCCTTGTTTTCTAAGATTTAGTTTTCAGTCTTTTGAGAGTCAGTGAACCCGTAGGATTCCTCTGATTTCATAGCCTTAATTTATATTTTATTTTTGACTTTTTTTTTTTTTTCATAGTAAAGCATTTTTGTGTAAGAGCTGGCATGGATTATTATCCTGCTATGCTATATACAGCAGCAGACTTGGCTTCCAAGTGCATATATGTGTTTCTGTGGGAAATGTGGGAAGATGGTGCAAAGGAGCACAGATTACCGATTAAATAATGATGTAGGTCCTGAAGACTAGGACTGACAACTGAGTAGTAGTGTGTTCAAATGAAAACTTGAGGATTTATTTTGCTTGCCTTTTTTTGGGTTTGGTGGCAAGGTGGTGGTTGTTTTAGATTTTTTCTTTGGTTTTTGAACAACAGATTTTGTGTCCTGAATTTCTTTGAAGTTACGACAGAGAGTTGAAGGTTTTGTTTTCAGTGTGAAACCTGAGATTTTAGTAGATTTGCTTGATGCTAGGAACTGGAATGTTTAATAAAGTGTCAAATAACACAAAGTTTATGCTTTAAGCCACGGGAGTTTCGCAACATTGAGGGCTGTGTGTACCGAGTATCTTAAGATAATGCCATAGTCAGTTTCCAGGAGTCTGATGAGTTAGTTAGCAATGATGAGTCATTGTATGTATGAGGTGTACATATCGCATAGTGGAAATCATGACTACCATCTCTGCTTCTAGCTCATGGGCTTGTTCTTTGAGCCATTCATGTGAGTGGAGAATCACTGTGGGATGAGAAGGATCCTGATTTTTAGGTACCCCCAATGTCAACCAGTTTTCTGTTACAGGAGGTGTTCCAGCTCAAATTATTTTACTTCTGTGCTGAGCAGCTTTATTTGGAGAAAAAAACAAAACCTTGGGTTTTACTCTGGCAAGTTTCAATCCTGCTTGCTGCTGTTGCTTGCTCTTGTTGAACACTTTTGGCTGTTTGGCCCTGGATTCTGCTTGTCTTCTCTTCTGAGAGAGAATGTGTTGATACTGGGAGTATAAGGATGTCAAAAAACCTGCTTCAGGATGTGATACCTTTTGAGACCATCAAAACATTTCCTGATGTATAATACAGAAAGGGCTTATTCTGCTGTCGTGGACTCTTAGAGTTTTGTCAGATATGTCTCTGTTTAATTTCAGTTGACAGTCAGTTTTCAGATACTCATTGAGAAGGACTGTCTAATGTTTTCGCTCATTTTTCAATTCTGTGCTTTTTTGACAGCTCTCCTTTTGAGTATAGCTTTTAAACTCTTGTGTTAAATTAAGTGTATTCCTTCCCGCAGACTTTTCTTGAAATCCATGTGGTATGTTTGGTATGAACATAAATGAACATGGGTGTCTGCTTCTATCCATTTCTCTTCGAGCTTTGGCAGTAGCTGCTTAAGCTCGGTATTAACCTTAGCTTCTACAGTGAAAATCCTGTAAATATAAAAAGTAGTTTAAGAAAAAAAACCCCAGCATTTCTATTCCACAGTGTATGCTCATCAGCTCATGCTTATAAATCCTGCACGAACAGATTATATTTCTATGAAAGTGGTTCTACAAATGGCTGGGTGGGCAGTGTTATTTTCTGTTTCATTGTGGGGTGTGATCCTCAAGTTCTTTTAAAGAGTGAAATGCTGAAGATTTGCTGCAAGCTCCTGTAGACCGCTTCTAAGATTCTAGCACCCCTATAAAATGTTGCTCCCTTGCAAATAAAGAAGGTGGTTTTTGCCTAGCAACAAGTCTTGTGGTTTCTACCTGAGGATCAAAAACACAAGTGCATTTGTTCATCCTTTTGCGTCACTTCAGTACTGAAGATTTTGACAGTCAAATAATTTCTGACATTTCCGTTGATGTGCAAGAAAGCGAATAATCCAGTATGTTTTTCCCATAGCAGTGCTGTCACTGCAGGACTGACAATAATAAAAAGTGCATTCATCACTTAATAACCAAATATCCTGGAAACGCATGGAAAATGGAGATGCATTTTCAATGAAAATGTCTCACCTTTAATGGCTATTTTCTGATTGGATCCTTTTTGCTATTTATACTCTCCCTAAAGTATTTTATAGAAATGAGCCTGTTTGAAAACCCACCCAAACAACCAGAAATGAATTTTATGTATTGTAGGATGTAAATGATTAGTCATCACTTGTAAATTGCCTAATTGAGGAGGAGGAAATTTATATTAAGGGAAGGTGAAGAACTCAATTTTTGACTGCTATATGTCTCAGTTCTTCCTGCCCTTCCCCCCCCCAGAAGATAGTTATGAAGAATTTTTTTATTATTTTTTTAAATCATCCTAAGAGGTACTGTCAGCAAGTTTGAGAAATGATAGCTGCAGACTGTAAGCTTATTTTCCACTTGCTTATGTTTCCTTGGGGAAATTTATGGGATTTTTTTGTTGTCTTATTTTAAGATTCTGTGGTCATCTTGTGCATTGCCAACGAAAAATGACGTTGGCATCGGAGATCTTAAGTGTAACAGCATGAGGAACTCAGTTTATGAAGGTATATGTCATTGGTAAAGTACAATAAGATTATGTTGAGCATCTGTGGCACAAGACCAGAAATGCTGTTTATTGGAGTCTTGGCAGATCTTCACTTGCTGGATATGATACCCTTTGGTTGGTTGGTTTGTTGCCTATTTTTTCTTTTGCTTTGTTTGTGTTATGAACAGTTAATTCAAAACACATGGTAACATTTAAGAATCCTGAAATAATGCTTTTATATCCTGATTTTGGTACAGCGGTCTATTTTTCAGTAAGTTTTGGAGGTTTCTGATGGTAATGGTCTATCACCTGGCTGGCTGTTTTCCAAGTGAAAGTATAATTCATTGCATTTCCTCAGAGTTCTGGTTTTGGTTGTATTTTATTTTTCTGTCTCTTTTTCGGAAATGTGAAGACAAGCATTAATGGCACGGCTAAAGTTTTTTAAATCGGTAGTCAATTCACTCTTTTCTCTCTTAGTATTGGCTCCATGAAATACATTTGCATGTACTTGAATGCTTAAGCGAAATTTTCCATATTGTTCCTTTGCCACTCCCATCATGATCATATGTTTATCATTGAGTTAAAGTGTCTGAAAACGTCCTGCAAGAAATGACAAAAAGCGAGTGGGAAGACATACTCTGTACAGATGTACTTTGCATTACTGTGTACAAATTCTTAAGTGATTTGAGGGAAATTATTCAATTTTATGTATATAAATTTATGGGCTGGCAGTGGTAGTTCATAGAACTGCCTGCTGGTCTCCTCTGTGCGACTGATCTCCGAGAGAGCAGGACTCAATTTTGTGAAAGGCTGAATTACATGTCTGGCATATGAAATTCAGCTCTCTCAATGTGGTGAGTTCCAGTTCACTGCCACATACTGTACAGCAATTGCAACCATGTGCAATTTAAAATGTGCCTCAGAAACAAGGAGTCTAATATTAGAGTGAGATGATTTTCAGATTATTTTTCCCCCCTCAAGTAGCATGATACGTATTTCCGCCTATTTGCCTTTTTTGTGTCTCTGCACTGATTGCTTCAACCATGATTCATGAGCAAGTATTGAAAAGTGGTGCCTGTTGTGTCAAGACCTAGTTTCTTTTTCAATAGTGTTTGACTATTGAGATTTTAATTGGAGCAGCTGTAGTTAAAATCAGGCAAGTCCCTTTTTCTCATATCCTTACTGATTTCTGTTGAAGCAAACAGATGAGCTTTTATATAAATATGTATATATGCTTTTTTTTAATGAAAGTGCTGGAATTCACTAAAAAAGGTTAAAATTGATGTGAGTAATCTTCGGTGCATAATGCAATTGTTAATTTTAGCTCCTTGCGTAGGAGCTGTTATGATTTGAACAGCCGGCTCTAGCATTCATTAGAGAAGAAGCAGGCAGTTTTGAGACAGGTGGAGCCTGGATCAAGCTGTGCAAGTGATTTGCTTGAAACTGGTCATTAGTGTTAGAAATCCGGTCCTATCCTTTGCATCCTTACCTTTTACCATGATTGTTACCATTGTTATTATTTACTTTTCGTCTCTTTCCAGGTTGACTATGATCCATCAAACTCTCTGAAGGACCAGCATGGAGACTGGCACTCTGAACTGTTAATGGGGACATGGGACTCAGGTTGTCACTGATAATTTATGTGGACTTAACCAGTGAAGAGCAACAGAAGACGCTAAAAAGACAGTGGGAATTATAGTGGTTTTTCAGGTAAATGGCTTCTTTGTTGCAGCTGAGAAACTAGGAGTGTAATTGTTTTTGTGGACACTAAGCATGTAGATGAGAGGTAGGGTAACGTGCCCATGAAGAACTTGTGCATGTGTGTGCCTTTCTTGATAGAAATCCTTAACAAATTAAAGGTTATTTAACAGACCGGTTTCAGGTCTTGCTGTTCATTGTGTCTTGAATTTTTAGCAAAGCGGTTCAAGTTTTGTTTTTAACTGCAGAATCACCATGGGACTTCCTGGGAAGGGTGGTGGGAGGAAGGAGAACAACTTGAAGCTTGACTTGGCTTACTGTGAACTAATTTGTGAGCTTCATATTCCAGTTGGTTTATTTGTGAACCGTGTAGCTTCATGTGAAATTCACGACCCTTCTCAAACGAGGTTACATAAGAAAGGTTTGATATTTTTATTTGCTTACAGTGGCAAAGCAAAAGCAAAAAATTGAAGTTTTTAAAACTCAGTGTGTCTTATTTTTTCACCTAGAGCTAAAAAAATGAAGGTGAGATCAGTTCTGTTGAGTGTTAGTAAGAAGCTGTAAAAAGAAACATGGCAAAGTGTGATTTTTGCTTAGCAGCCACTGTTTCATTGTTCAGAAGTTGCAAGATATTGCAAAAACCCCTCTCTGAAATATAACTCCCTTTCTCAACTGCAGTTGTTTTTCCTGACTTCTTAAGCCAAATGGATGAGGAAAGAAAAGTTAAATTATTCATGAGTCTCATTTGACAATTGATCAGTGGGGGAGGCTTCAAGAGGGAGCTGGGGGAGAGAGAGAGAAAGAGAGAAAATAATAATAGGCTTTAACTTTGAAAAGCCTTTAAAGCTTCTGTACAACAACCCATTGTGAGCTGAGAGTAAGTGCAGTTCAGTTAAAGTATCTTCATTAGAAATACCTGCTAAGGGCTACCTGTAGGATTTTCACAGTGCTGGAGAATGACATAGGGTTTGAGAAGAGGCTTATGATTTTAATAATGGAGCTGTCTCTGATGCCTGAAAATGCTCAACCTCGGAGCTTTATTGCCAGATTTAGATTTCATATTTATATTGAATTATTATCTCAGCAAATATATATACATATTTGGACTGGGAGTGAGCACTATGAGCTTCTGCTGTCTACAGAAACCATGGCTGACTGCTAAAACCAGTATGGCTCTCACGCTTGACTTTTATTTCTGGTTGTGCTGTCTGTTTGGCTATTTTTTATTTAAAAAAAATAATAAAACCCCCAAAATTAGAGAAGGGATACACTGATATGCAAGAGAGCTGAAATTCTGAATGGGTCCTTCCTGCCTGGCGCTGCTGAGCTCTGTAGTGGAGAATCCCTCGTGATCCCGCTCTTTGGCAGTCCCAGGGCTGGGCTAGAAGAGACGGGACTGGGGAGTCACAGTACCTTACTTTACATCTGCTTTCCTTACCAAGAGGACTATTTAGCTTGGAACTCTGCTTGTTTAACCTGATACAATTCTGCTGTTATCCAATATTGTCAATTCATTACATCTCTTTAGCTGAGACATAGGTAGCTTTCTATGCCTGAGCTGCATATTTTGGTTTCTTTATCAAAGGAAATGAAATAACTTACTTGGGCATTAAAAATAAATAAATAGATTGACCCCAGGTGTTTTTTTTGTGTGTTTGTGTTGTGATATCTTGACCTTTCAGGT
This sequence comes from Apus apus, assembly GCF_020740795.1. Classification (NCBI taxonomy): domain Eukaryota; kingdom Metazoa; phylum Chordata; class Aves; order Apodiformes; family Apodidae; genus Apus; species Apus apus. The sequence continues at coordinate 48,332,748 of NC_067283.1, forward strand.
CACCAAATCTTGTTATTTTAATTTCTGTCTGGAAGAATGTCTGAGCAAGGTAAATTGAACCAGGAGACAGCAGAAGAAACTGCAAAAGAGCAGGAGTCTGCCCTCTCTGAAGCGAACCCGGACAACTGTATCCTTAATAAATCTGAAAGCTCAGAAGTAGAGGAGAAGGAGGAGAAGCTGAGTGATGCTAAGACAGACCTGCAGGTAAGACAGGAATAGTGAATGGGCGCATTAAATATCAGTGTGTTACCATTGTCTTTCCACATCTGTGATCTCTTTCATTTCTTATGCTTTTCTTGTTTTTTGTCTCATAATTTTAAGCTCTCTTATTGATTTAGGTTTTAAGAGTCATTTTATCTCTCTATAAAATAAATGCTGTTACTTGTTATGCTTTTCAAGCTATTTAGGCGTCTGTCCATGTTATTAATTTTTCTGAGAAGTTAATTCCTAAACATCTGTCTTAATGCTTGGTGAAATATTTGAGTTTTTTTCCCTCTTTGGGGATTTAGAAACTACCTTGATCTCATGAATTTACAGGTAATGCTAATGAATGATTACTTAATGTGTGGTTTGGTTTGTAGGTGTTACTGTCAACAAAAAGTTGTTATGCAAAGCCTAAGAAGGTAAATTGATAAGAAGACTATCGGATGAGGGGGTTTTAAGCCTTTTTGCTCAATCAAATATAAAAATAAAGGGGGAGACTACAATTTAAGAGGAATTTGGAGAGGGGGAGCATTTACTTAAGTATGCCTTTTCTTACATTCTTATTATATGCCAAATTACGGAACATTAAGCTGGTGTGTTTTTGTTGTTTCTACCTGTTCTTAAAATGAATAGAATTAGCAGAGATGATTATTGGTTTTCCCTGGTCTCCAGACTGGGTTTGGGGAAGTTGTTTTTGCAGTTAGCAACTGAAAAAATAAAAATAGCACTTCACAAGTAATTTTATCTCTCTATTAATAACACTTTTGTCTAGCACGGTTTCCACTGAAGTAATAACTGCTTCTCTTTTTTGTTGTACCCAGAAACGAGGTACAAATCAGAACCAGCAGAAGAAGAGATCCAAGGTAAGGGTCTATCTCTTTTTGGAATGCATGTCATGGTAGGGTAAAGAATTTCTATCAACAGTCTGTCTGCGATTGAATTTATGGCCTTCCATCACTTGTGTGGTGGTTGGGGTATTTGGCGTTTTGTTTGTGGTTTTTTGTTTGTTTGTTTGTGGTTTTTTTTTTTCCTCCCTCCTTTACTTCACAATCATGTTACACAAAGGTAGAGCAGTTTCTCTAGGTAAAATATCAGGCTCCCCTTTATTTATGCGTCATTCTTTTGTGCTGCTGGGCTTGCTGTGTATGTGTGTTAGTGTTTGTGGTTGTGTGCACCACAGGGGAAGGAAGAAACTCAATCCTTTTGCTTTAGTAATTAAAATTTTTGTTTTACTTTTATTTCAATTGCCTAATCGTGACATCAAGAAGGAGAGAGAGTGGCTAGCTCCCTAAGGGGAGTGGAGGTGGGAAATGAACTTCCAGGAACAAAAAAAACCCACCCAAACTGTCTTCTAATTTTCCAAGCATGTTTCATTGTTCATGTTCTTTGTATGAAATACTACTGGAAGGGGAGTGGGAAGGAACAACCAAAAGCAAATAAACAACCCAAAACAAATTACAGAAGGAAACTTAGAGTTTATGTTCAGTAACCTTCAGTACTGGATGATCTGTTTGTTGCTGTTAGAACTGTAGCAGAAAATACTATGAGCAAAAAGAAACCTACCCCTGTGTGGGAAATGGTTCCTTGCTTAGAATTGTGTTCTATCTGCACTGAAGGCAGATACCATTTTGCTAGCTGGGTGGCTAGTAAATATTTGCAATATTTAGGGAAAGCTGATGTGTGCAGCTTATGTGACTTGGGGTCAATAGTAGTGTTCTCCGTTTTCTTTTCTTTCTCTGTTACCAGTCAGGAGCTAAAGGAAAACTCGTCCGGAGTCTTGCTGTGTGTGAAGAGTCATCCCCTCGTCCAGGAGCGGAAAATCTTCATGATAATCAGGTACACCTGCAATCATTGCTGTTAGCTGCATGGTTGATCTCCATGTTCAGTTGCATGATTATGTTACTTAATTGGGCACTTAATTATGTCTTTATTGGGGGAAAGAATTACATCCAACAATGAATATGTTTTTTATGAAGTTGTCTGGTTTAGCGTGAACTTTATTTTGCAATATTAGTTTTATACTATATCACAGGGTGTTGTTTGCTTTTTTTTCCAGACCCCCTGAAAATTTCAGCAAATGGAAAAGAATTCAAAAGAATTCAGATTTTAAAATTTAAAATACTAGTAACAATCAAAAAGAATATTAATATGCTCTTTTCTCTAAGGCTATCTCTTTTGAGGCTGCACCAGATTCAGTTAGGAATATACTCTGGTTTCTGGTTCCTCTGACACTCCAGTTCATGTTAGTGTCCCCCTTCACATAAAATTCATAGGTACTTTGCTCACTAAAATACCTTCATGGAGCCAAGGATGCCTCCTACAGAGTGGAATTCATTTTCTAAACTCTTGATGTAGATTTTCTGGTATCAAAAAGCATGTATTTGAGTTTATTTGTACTGGTAGTGTTGTATTTCCAGCAGCTGCTAGACTTCTGTCCCCTGCATCCCTCACCTCAATGACACTGGTGGCAGTCTTTGTAGACTAAATTAAAAAAACAAAACAAAACAAAAACAACCCAGAAAGCAAATAAAAACCTCAAATACTCTTCTTTGCTTGCCTGGTAAGAGCAAAGCTTTAAAAAAGAACAAACCAAAATATCGTGAGCGCTGCCTATAATTTATGAGGTGTTTACGTGCAAATGAGATCAGCCATCAAGAGAGTGACTTCTTGTGAGCCTAGCACAAAAACAAAAAATCACATGTAAGTGTACTTTCTCACTGTTTCCTCTGTTGACTTGAAAAAAAGTCTGACTCTCCTCTTAGTTCTTAAGTATGGAGAGATTGTTCTAATTTTTTTTTAAAGTTTTTTTTTAAATACCAAAAAGCAGGTTGTTTTATCCAGGGGACGTCTACGTGTTCTACTGCTCTACAATGATGCTTATGCAGTAGATGGGCAGTTTATTTTATCAGTTGTTCTGTTGTAGTTCTACACTTCCAGCTTATCTTGCGTTACCCAAGATGCGTGGCTTTTGTTCTGCTTTCATTTGTATTTTCTATTGTTTAATGGAGAATTAAAAGGAGAATAATATAAAGAGATTGTATTAAGCATTGCATGGTAGTTTATAATGTACTGCACAGGACCTGTATTAAATGTCAGAGAGACTGGCAGGTTTTGAGGCAAAATCCCTGTGTGGATTGCATTCCAGTGCCAGGTGGAGGAGGTGTTCCTGTTACACACAGCCTCCGGTCTTACCTGATTTTCACCAGCCACAACAAAGATTTCTTTGACCATATTGAAACATGGGAGATAAAAATGCCTCCCTGGACACCAGCATCCATTTCCTAAAGTAACAATTGGCTTGTTGCAATTAATTAGATAGGAAATGCACTTTTGCTGTCTCTGATCTTTTACTAATAATCAATATGGCTCAGCTTTGCCATGAGAAGCTGGACCTGCAGCTCCTCCTTGGACTGGCTGAAGGATACAGAAAGTTTTGTCCCAACTTAATTGCTTTGCTTTCACTTCATAGGAGAAAAAGCTTATTTTAAGTTTGGATTTTTTTTTTAATTATTATTTTATCTTAATGGTTTACAAAGCACAGGGAGTTACCAGAGAATGTATGGTACATTGCCAGAACTACTGAGTATGGATTGTACTGCAGACTCGATGTTTGTATTTATATTTGAATACTTGCCTTCATTTTCCTGTATAGGGAAAAACTTGTTTACCTGTATTACTTGATCTTGAACGCTTACTTGATGGTTCACTATGTCCTTACTTAAAAAGAATGTTGCCTTTAATGTTATACTATTGACCAAGAGGTGTATTATTGCAATTTGAACATATATTTTGTTGTTTGATATACTTACCTTGTATCAATGTATTTATTAATATTGTATTTTATTATTGAGAAAAATAAATAAAAATCTAAGAAAATCCACAGTAGCTTGCTTTCACGTCTCTACAGCCCTTTTGTGTTTCTTCTGGTGCATATATATAAGTATTGTTACATGTAAGAAAGTATCTACTGTGTGTTAATATGTCTGCTTATGTGTAAAGTCTGTTGTTTTTCTTTTCATAAGTGCATTTTAACAACCACTCTGAAAGTTAGCATTAATGTCCTGGGAACAGCATGGCCAGTACATTTTTCTCCTGTTTTGAAAAGCTAGTGGCACAGTAGCTCTGCTCTGGGTAGGACAGGAAATCTGTTACCCTTCTGGGCCTTTTGGCAGTAGGTGGTCCAAAGTTTGGTGTTTAAATAAGAAATTGAACTGCCATTTGAAGTGAAAGAAAGCAGCCATAACATTAGTCCTCTTGAATGCAACTGAGCAGGTTAGCAAACATGTTTCTGTGTATCCTTATCTTAAATGACCAGGAGTTCCCGCTCTTTCCCTCTGTATGCTCAGTTTTCTGCCAGTACTGTCAGCCAAAACTAACAGAAGTAGGGATTAAGGACCATAGGTCAGGTTAAATTTTCACTCTAGGGCTTTGTTTCTCTTTCATGGTGCTTTTCATCTCAAGTCTTTTGTGCCACATTTGAACTTCACAAAAAGTTGATAATGAGTAAGCTGAGAAATTACTCAATTTCTGTCTTACTGTGGCATGTTTATGCTGATATCTTGTTCTATTAGGATCTTGTCTTACATGTTTTGTGGTGGCTGATATGTTAAAAAAATTGGAATTGTAAAATTTGTAATGATTATTGAAGGTATCTTTTGAATTTGTAGTGGTCTGGTTGCTTAAAAAAAACCACCCCATTAAAGCTTTGTATTGCTCTTTTGGTATGCTAATAATACTATATTTGAAAAAAAATTGAAGAAAGGGAATATACTCACATTCAAGAAACTCTGATTTTCTCCAGCATTGGTAAATTTGGTTTTCATTAACATGATGCCAAAACATCAGGCACGCAGGACTCTCCTCTATTAAAGAAAACTGCACTACCAGGGAGTTTTGCAACACCTAAATTGAAAGGTGCGTTTTTACACTATTTAAGTATATAGTATTATTTTGGCCATTTGTTTTCTTCAAAAGACCGTGAACACAGAAAAATGCTTTCTTAAATTTTGTCCAAACAGATGGGTATTTCTTGAAATTCAGAAATTGTGCCATAGTAACTTCAAAAGAAAACAATTTGTGCTTGGTTAAAGCCAATATAAAGTCACATTTTAAGTCAGGAATATCAAGTTCTTTAAAGCAAATTGAAAAACACAAGCCAGCTTGAATTCTCAATTTTAATTAACTTCTTAAAGATGAAGCATGTTTTCAAAGGGACTCTCAGTCTCTGAAATACTGAAGTTTTGAGCATAAAACTTGTGATGCCTTGAGAAGTTAACGTACCACAACTTGTTTGAAGATCACAGTGCACACTTCAGTACTTTTACTAAGGGCATGTTTGTATATGTCTTCAAATAAAAAGTACCTTATAAGATAGAAGGCCTTCTTCTATACAACTGAGCATAGAATTTTCTTGTATTCTTCTACTACCAGAGTCTGAAAGCTCAGTCTAGCTGATACTGCACTTCTAGTTGCCAAACAGTTCATATGAACCTGCAGGTTTTTTAGTGTAGGGGAGAAATTTACATTTTTCAGGTATCTATCCACCAATTGTAATTTAACGTGTAGGATTTACTAAATTATATTTTTTTTTAAGAAAGCCCCCACAAAATGTATTTCACTGTTCTAACAAGACTTAAGTGCGAATTACTGAAATGTATAATAATACAGGGCCTTTAATATAGGTAGACTAAAAGCTTATAGTATTCAGACATTAGGTCAAAAATACACTTAACTGCTAGCATTTGGCCTCTAAGGTGTCATTGCCTTGGAAAAAATAATTTTTCAAATAGGAAGGAAATGTATCTGGCTTCAGCTTTCTAGCTACATACAGTTGAATGCAAATCTCTCCAGGCTGGAACCCATGGGAAGCTTACTGAATCTGGCCATAAGTTTATCTTTTTTTATTATTTTTATTTTTTTCCCCAACAGGAATCAATCCAGCTACAGCTTTCAAGTTTTCCTAGCTTGCAAGAAGAAGATAAATCTAGTAAAGATGACTCCGAGAAAGAAAAAGAGAAGGATAAAATTAAAGATAAAAACAGTGAAAAGAACAAGATCAGAATGTTATCAAAAGGTGAACTTAAAAATATTTAAATAGCTATAATTACTGTTACAAAAAGGATATTTTTTTACAAGCGTGCATTTCTTAATAAATCAATACACAGTAGAAGAGTTTTCAGACACTGAGAAAATTCTGAACCTGAAACGTGTGTGCATGGGAGTATTTTTCATACAAACACCAGTTTTGAAAGTAAAGAAACCTTCCAAACCAAGGTTTGGTATTGGAGGTTATTATTTTTCTATAATGTAAAATCATTCTTTTGAATACTTAACCATGTTGCTATAAACACATATACAATTGTGTGATTATACAGTAAGATGACTGTAAGAATTTAATACACTATTTTCCCTGTTAATGATGATCTACTGGCATATCATTTGTGCAATGTAGGCAGCAGAGAGTAATACTCCTCATTATTGCTCTTCTCTTAAGGAAAATTTATCTTGAATGCTGTAAAGAAATCCACCCATGACCTTTAACCTACACTGCATATTGCAATCTGCTATTTTTACCTACTAAGACTTCTTCAGAAAAGATCTTGTATCTGAATTTGGGTTTGTTTTATTTTATTTGTTTTATGAATCCATGGTAGAAAGTTGCAGTGTAGTCTTTCAAAAATAATCCTTGCCTACCTAGGTGTGGCAGCTGGTGTGAATTGTCAGTTGGCTTCAATAAACTCTCTCAGTTCATGCCAGCTTGAGGATCTGTGTGTGTTTTTGAGTCAGGCTATACAGCAATGCTGAAAAATTAATTCTGACTAGTGTCACGCATCCCTGTTACCACCCACTCTCGTGTGTCACTGGATATCAGTCTTTTAATGCAAATAGAGTTCCCACTGGCACGATGCTTCATTTGCCATGTATATAACATTTATTAAGTGATGCAAAGATAAATGATGAATAAAACTTTTTTTTTTCCATTGTTAAAAAATTGATTTAGTAGTTAAAAGGAATACCTTGGCAGAGTCTTGAATGGCATTGAAGGTTTCCTGCGCTTTTCACATGACGAGCATTTTCTCTTGGCATCTAGTAGTAGTCCTGCATTCTCAATAGAACAGTGCAGAGGAACTGTGAATATCAACCCCATGTTTCCAAGCCTCTTGGGTGAACTCTAAGGGAACGTTTTCTTTCAGAGCATATGTTTTCACATTGTTGCTGGAAAACTGATTTTTGTTTATAGAATAGTGTAAACATAATTGTTGAAATTAAACAAATGAGCAGGGGTATTTGTTTTTATTTTTCAGATTGCAGTCAAGAGTATACAGACTCAACAGGCATAGATTTGCATGAGTTTCTCATTAACACATTAAAGAATAATCCCAGGTAGGTATATTTTGCATTAGAGCTGGCACTGCTGATACTATAGCTGGTGGTCTTTGAATTCCTGTAACTGTATACAGTTATGAAGGAAAATGTAAAGGAGGCAGGCTGTTAACTAAGTAAAAAGCTATAAGATTCATCACCTTCTCCCCAGTCCAATCACCTATTGCTTAATTTAATTTTCAGCAACATCTGGTCTTTGTCCTTGCCTTGTTGCGTACAGCTCTACATGATGTTAGCAGTAATGTATTATAACCATTGCAGATGGAGATTTATAGCTTTCTTTTGGCAATGCTGTACACAATGAAAATCCTCTGCACAGTTCCAAATTCTGCTCTTGGTATTGAAACAACAAGCTCATCTCATCCTTCAATTTGCCTCTAAATGTCTAAGGAAGGATTTGTAATGTTTCTGTACATTGTGATTTTCAACATTTGTTTCAATTGAAGCAGTTAAATAGGTACTATGTAATTCTGAAATTACAGCAGAGCTAGCAAGAATTGGGTACCTAGCAACTTGTTTAACCTCTTGGATAGACGATGGAAGGTCCTTGTGTTGTTTTATCTGCGCAAAATGAGCAAGTTCAAAAGAACTAGAGTGATGGATGCTATCAAGCTTAGGAAAAAAAGTGTGTGTGGATATATGCTGGGGAAATTTTTCAGTGGCTTGAGAGGGGAGGTGTAAGGAACATCTGAGACCTTCCAGTTAAAAACAGAGCATTTTGATGGAGAAATGCTGCAGCATTGCCTCCTGGGAGCCATAGTTCAAAGTCATTGTTCTCCATTGTGCTTCTTAACTAGATTGGATGTGCCCAGACTTCTCACCTACAGATTAACGCCTCCTGGAAGGTACATCTCAAGCAGAATGTTGACAGTTTCTGTGGGTAACAGCTCCTCTCGTCAAAGAGCTAGGTTAGCTGGAAATCTCGTTTTCCATCAAAAAAGGGTGAAAAAGGACTAAAGGTATCCATAGCAGTCAGTCTTTCTATGCAATATGTTGATCACAGCCTGGTGTGGCTGGAAGCACACTCAGACCATAGGGAAGAGCTACCTACATCTGTCATGTACGTCAGTGTAGCTGCAGCAAAGCAGGCTGCAATCTTCTCCAGGTGGGCCAGGGCTAAAACACCTTTTATTTTTAATCAAAGTGGCTAACAACGCCTTCAGAATTGCCTTACAAACTTTGATAAATTAATTTGTTTTCATCTAAAATGTCTATTGGTAGTTGATGCTACAAATCCTTGCTTTTCTTTTTCCCAGGGACAGAATGATACTCTTGAAGATGGAACAGGAAATTATTGATTTTATTAGTGACAACAAGTAAGTTGAGTTCCCTCCTTGGTTATCAAGTCATGTGTGCATATTAGCAATGCGAGCTGTGTGAGCAATGTGCTCACGTGGACTGCACTGGCACACTACAAGGCCAGGCTTTTATTTCCTGGCCCATGATGGTACTGCTTAAAATGCAGTAGATATGAATGAAATCCTTTTGCTTTTTCATTGTGTCATCATTGCACTGGCTTTGCTCATTTAGGTCCAAAAATGTGAATAAAGCTTTCAGTGCAGAGACTGATTAAATATACTACCTGACGGATTTCCCTGTGTGCTATATTGTCCTAATGCATTGGAAAATAAAACTGAACTTGAGTGGAGGGGTTATTGCGACCGCGACCTCTTTATAATAAAATGTTTCTGCAGCTTTAAAAAATAAGAGAGTCAGAAGAGCAGCAGAGGAATAAATTATGCTGATGGAAAATAAGCATTTTTTCAGTAAAAGAGGAAAAAAAAGGAGCGTTGCCTAACTTGCTCTTTCCAGCATCGCCCTGCATCTGACCTTTGGGAGAAAGGCACAAAGCTGTTGCCAGTGTCTCAGCAAATCTGCAGGATTGTTTGTGCAGGGAGTGTGAGTGTGTGTGCAACGTCGGGGGATGAGTTCTTCCCAACATACAGAAGGCTCAGTAGATACCATGAAGCATGAGCTTTGTTTGTCCTATTGTAGCGCATGGAAATGTGCTTATTAGAAACTCTAAAAACGTCTTTTTTTTCTGTCGTCTTGTAGCAAACATTTATATGTAAATGCACAAAGGAGAAATTTTCAGTTACATTTCCTTCCACTGAATTATCAAATGTATTGCTATTTTAATTTAGTTATAGCTCAGAGGGAAATGTAATTATCAGTGAGGGTTTTTTGTCTTGTGGTTTGTTTTTGTGTTTTTTTTTTCAGTAATCACTATAAAAAGTTCCCTCAGATGTCATCATATCAGAGGATGTTAGTGCACAGAGTGGCTGCTTACTTTGGAATGGATCACAATGTGGATCAGACTGGAAAATCTGTAATTATCAACAAGACCAGCAATACAAGAATGTAAGTAGCAACACTTGTGTTTTCCCTTGTTCCCTTTCACAAGAGCTGGTTTGTACCATGACTGTGTGACAGTATTTTTTTTATTTATTGTTTTATTATTTTTGTAGGAAGAGTGGGTGCTGTTTATTGATTTCTGCAGTGGGAGGGCAGGACAGGGCTCACATTGTGAGGTTATTGAATGATGTAGAGGTGCAGAAGGAGAAACCAACCCAATTTGTCCCTTGCAAGAAACTTCACAGAGTATCTTGAAATGTTACTTTCCCTGACTCCTTAGTGCCACCCCTTTGCTTCAGAAATGAGCTTATTGCTTTACTTGTCACGTGGTACCATGTGGCTGTATTTCTAAATAACACAAATGTATTTGAAAGATTGCCTCTTCCCTTGATCTGGTTCTTCCTGCTTCAAGAGTCATTTTCTGCCCAACCTGGTTATTTAGGATTACATTCCCCTCCACCACCTGCCACCATTCATTCTCTTTTTCTCCTCTTCTCCCCTCTTGGTTCCACTTTATTTTCTCTTCAGATCTCATCATTTGACCCCAGAGTTTTTGTGGGATATAAATTCCTTCTGATGCTTCAAATGCCTTGCACAATTCCTGGCAGGTTAAACTTGTGCTGGCATGCTTTATGCTCTCCTCCATGAGCCTGTCTGTATAAAGCTAGCAAAAGCACAATACAAAGTTCCCTGTCTGATTCAACAAAGATGCAGCCATGTGTCCCTGCCTAATAAGCATTGCTTGTTCTGCCAAGTGCTACATGTGTGTTAACCATCATGGAACCATAGTCTTCCTCTTTACCTCTAAACTACAAAACGAAGTGGAAGTAATTACAACTGGGTAATGAAGTTTTGGTATCTGATATTGGAATAGCAAAGACTCATTTGAAAATTGTGTACTTCCTGTATTCAATTAGTAGGGGGGAAAAAACGTTTATTTCACGTACATATCCAGTAGTTAGGTGACTTGCTTAAACTCAGTTGCAGAGAGTTGGTTGCTTGTTGTCTGTTTGTTTTTGTTTTTAAATGTTGTTACTTTCTCCTGTTGAAGACTAGAAGGACTACCTAATTTTGCAAGATAAAAACCTGAGGCAAATGCATTGGTATTTGTTATTTCACCGAGCCCTAAAAATCTTCCATGTGTGAAGTAATTTCAAATCATGGACAATTTATTTTAGATTATTTTCATGAGCTATCTCAGAGATACTCAGGCATCTGTAAAACAACACTTAGACATCAATGTTTTTAAAGGTTTGAATAAAGCATGAGTTAACATTCTGATTTTCAGAAGTCAAGAGCATTACAGTAGCTCGATACAAGTAACACTCAGGTGGCCAAGGCTTAGCCTCAGTGTCTGGTAATACCTGCCTCTTTGCAAGGACCATGTTTGGGTATGGATAGGAAAAAACTGGGTATGCAGCAAACCTGTGTTCATTTCAGAACTGTAAATAAAAAAATTAGTCTTCAAGAAAACACAGTTGGTCACATTGGAATGCTTCTAAGGTGTTCCTCTCTCTTTACAGTTCTCCCTTTTCCCTCATATCTGTGTCACCTCTGTAGTGCACTGACTGCTACAGATCCTTCCGCATAGAGTTGCCTTCTGGCTGACTTGATAATGTGAGAATATTGCATTAATATCTGATAGTGCCTTGCTTGTTTGTGTGGCTGTGCATCACAGAGATGGGTAGCACCAGCAGCACCATTGCAAATGCCTGCACAGTGCTTCTGGAGAGGACACTGAAGTCTTCTTCAACAGTCAAAACTTTATCTGAGTGCTGTGGCGAAGCTGTGGCTTCTTTTGTGGAGGGAATGAGCCACCAACTGGCATCTGTGTGGGCAAGCTAAACGGGCAGGATGTTGCAGGGGTGTAATGGACCAAATGACCCTTTTAGCTGGAGGTGAGGTACAGAGACAGACAAATTGGTTCTGATGCCATTCCTGTGTAGATCTTCCAAAAGTAAGCACAGGGCTTTGCTCCTCCATTGACTGAGCACACCTGTTTTGTAAGCACCACACAAACTGCAGATTTCTTCCCTTCTGCAGTGATTGGTTGTTAGGTAACTGGATTATATGAATCTCATATTGCACCATGGTGCTTCCAGTGTGTTATTTACATTATTTTGATACTGCTGTAAAATAAAGCTTTGTAGAAGTAGCTCCTTGTTTTCATGATTGGAGGAGATGGCACGTTTGTGTTTTTTTTTAAACATCCTTGGCTCTGACAGAAAATAGATTGTTACTATGCAGCTTGAATAAGGGCTGATGAGATTTTATTTTCCGCAGTGAATTTCCACATCTGAAAGAGTCCAATGTGATTTCACGTGTTCCACGTTTCAGTACTCTCAGAGGAGACAATTTTGTGTTCAGAATCAACAGCAAATACTGGGAATGTGTTGACTCTATTAATTACTTCTTGGACAGTATCCAGAATACTGGAGGATCTGGAGAGTGCCTGAAACACTGCTCAGTGTCGTTCTGCAGTGCTGTAAGCCAGGGGCTGGATAGTTTTATATGAATTTATGGAGAGGCCCCGTAGACAGATGTTCTGAAGGTTTGCATTTGGACAATAAATTACCTCTTTATGGCATATGGTTGTGAAAGTACTTTAGCTGCATACTGTGGAGAGGGAGGAATATTCTTGCCTACTCAAGAATCCATAAATTCTGCACTGGCTGTGACTTCTGTGTGTGCCTGTTTGGGAAAAGCGTGTGACTGTGCAGAGTTGCCATGTGGGCTTGAATAAGCACCGTCTGGCTTATTTCTCTGGCCGAGTGAGGGTTGGTGTCACAGCTCTGCTCACACTCGCAGGCGATGAGTTGTTCCCTGATTCCAGACAGTGAGATGGGTTTATTTGGTTCATCAGGACCTCCCATGCTCACTGCCCAGAGGTGCATGGAGGCACCAGTGTCAGGAGAATTAATGGTTTTGGAATGAACAGGCTGGTTGGGAAAAATCTGGTGCTGACGCTGTCGTAGAGGTGCTAAGGGATGGAGCAGGGCCTGTCGAACAGGGGGCTAGGGTACGAGTGGCATGGATGGAGGCATTTGATTTTTTCATCCATTGGCCATCTTAGGGCAACATATATCCATGTCTGTGTACCTGTGTCTATAAAAGTACTTGCTTTTTGTGGGTTTGACATTTTACAAAGTGCTTATTGAAGAGGTTACAGGTTGAAGGAAGGCTATGGCTTGTCTGGTCAACTGTGCTGCTTTATGAAGAGGGGAGGATGATGGTAAAAAAAAGCTCTAGGCCTTGAATCACTCTGGGTTTGCAGTCCTGGAGCCTTAGTGGACTGTCAGTGAAGTCTCTTAAAAATACAGTCAGACCGTAATTACAGTGTTGCAGTCTGAAGACTGTTTTATTCCATTTTATTCCATTTAATTGGAATGTGAAAAAGTCAGACTGTTCTTGAAACTTTTTCATTAAATGAAATTTTTAGACAGAGATGACCTCAACTACCCCAATGTTTCTTATCCTTCATAAAGCTCAGTATCTGTACTCTAGCTCTTGTTACAGAAGAGTGGATTTAAAAAACAAATTATCTTTCCATAAGATTTTTGAAATTAAGACTAGATTAAAAAAGAACAACTTTAAAAAATAAATACAATTTTTCATGGTCTCATATCTTACAATGTCTTGCCTAACTAAATTTTGCTATTTTAAAAATCTTACTCTCAGCAGTATATATGAGAAATGTTGATCAGAAAACAAGGGACGGATTTTTGTTGTTTTTGATTTTATAGTCTAAGAGCTTAATACTCCTTAAAATGAGAAGTCTGCTTTGTTCATTATGAAATTGCTCTTGTGTCACCATTGTAATGTGTATTTGCTGTCATCTGTGTCCGGCTGTCATCTATATAGAGATACACTGAAGTGTATGGGGAGCTTGAAGACAATGAAATACAGTATAAACAGAAGTTTGGAATTGAGGCATTATGTTAGGGCATCCCAAGTTGGAGCCAAAAAAATGTGAATGTGCTGCTTTCTATTCTATATACTCGTAATTCCTATGAAACAACTAGAATTCTTCAGATCTTTTTGCAGAACTGTCCATATTATTACACGTATCAATTAAATCACATTCATTTGATTATCTGTAGCTAGGTGGAGAAATGCAGGGGAAGTGTGATTGGTGTGCTTAGTAAATGAAAAGGGTTTTCTTTTGGATGAGATCATCACCCATGTGATAAGTCAGTCGGTACCATGGCCCACACATGCTTTCATTTTTGTATAAGCGTGAGTGGCAGGGCTCATCAGATTGGAGAAGGTGGAGTGCTTATGATATATAATGGTTGTATTTGGACATTTTTATACATTCTGAGGGTGTGACATACCTATTACGAGCTTTATACCAATACTCACATCTTCAATTATGACTAATTTTTTTCCCCAAGAGCTTTATGAGTTATGATCCTTGTAATATTTGGTGGTGTTCTCTGTCTTAATATAATTTTGGCCCAGTCAGAAGGTTTTTTGGTGCCTTGAAGATGCATTAAAAACTTTGGGCAATAGTAAGATGTTTCATGTGCTACAGAGGTACTTTATAATCTAGGGTTGAACAATATCAGCAGAAGGAGACATGCGGTATGGTGTGTACTTTGGATAACCTACAAGACCTTCATAGCTAGAACATATAATCTGTATTATTCTGTCTCCTCTGTGTAAGCGTGGTTTATAATCACAGATAAGAAGTTCTCATTGGGTTTCTATTGTGTATACACTGAGTGATTTTGTTGTAGGTAACATCTGTGGTAGTAGAGATGTGCTGTGTCAATTTCACCATCTTAAGATAAGAATCTTAAGTTTAGTATGGGATCCTATTCATGCCAGTAAAATGGCTTCACTGAACATGGACAATTTCAATGATGAGTAGTTTCTAGAAACTTTTTTTATCCTAGGCTGAAGTGCCAGGAAGACTTCCCTGAGATGCCAAATGTTACAGGGAAAACATGCCTTTCCCCTAGGCTGAATAAAGTATTCATGATTAATTAGTGTAAATAACTTCAATTTCTTTAAGCAGATACTTGCTGATAGGAAAGATGGTACATCTTCCACATACAATTGGTAACAGCTCTCTTTCAATTAGGTACATGGTAGTAGTTACAACTGTGTACTTGAACTTGTACATCTTTTTTTGTAAAATCGCAGTCACAGCAATTCGATGTTGGCCAGAGAGTCTGAAACACAGTTTTGGGTTTCCCTCCCTCTCCCCACTGTAATACAAAATAGTTTCTTGGCAAATGGTTTACTGTGTGGTATTGCATCTGCTTTTAAGCACCTTATGCTATCCTTGAGTATCATATAATTACACAGATGAATGATCTTGTATGACAGCAAAATAACTTTTATGAGCTACATATGATGCAGGAAAACATATATATGCCATTATTTCTGGGTTTGGTTTGTGTCTGTTGGGTTTTTTTGTTGTTTGGGATGGGGGTTTTTGTTGGTTTTTGGTTGGGTGTGGTGTGTGGTTTCTTGGGCTTTTTGTTGTTGTTTTTTTTTCTTTTTTGTTTGTGTTTTTGGGAGGGAGTCATTTGTTTGGTTTGGTTTTTGTTGGTTTTTTTTTTCGTCTTAGAGTCTTGCATTCCTTTTCTTCAAGGGGCTATGAAGTCTGCTCCATTTCTGTTTTCTGTTGCAGTTACCTCTTTCCCGTTTTCACTACAGAAAAGTTGTTGCTTTATTAGTAAGAAATCAACAGAAACTGGAGATATCTATACTTTGCCTCTCCTTTGGAATTGCTGTTGCCCAGTCAGCATTATCAGTGTCATGTTACAAACACACAGAAAAATAGAAGGGTGCCTAGTAGATCTGTGAAACTGAAATAGAAAAACTGAGTAACTTGAGGAATAATGCTGTAATTGGCTGAGACATTTTGTTCCAGTTTAAGATGAACTAATATATTACGTAACCAAGAATATGGTAAGAGCACAAATAAAACCATAACGTATAATAACAGCTATGAGTTTATGAAAGTACGTAATATATATAGTTTAACGTTTATATTGAAGTAAAAAATAATGTTCGTTTTCATGGATCTTCTTTTTAATGCAAAAATAATCTGTTTATTTCAATGTGGGATTAAACTAGGAAGGTGATTTAGAAGAAGACTATTTTTCAGTGCAGTAGTGGTTGTGTTTAGGATGCAAGAGCCCCGTGTCCTTGTGGTCATTGCTGTAATGCTTAGGTTTTGGCCTTTAGTTCCTTTCTGGCTTTCCTGCTGCAGCCAGAGCTGGAGCCCAGAGCAGGGCATCACATCCCTGCATGCTGAGCAGGGAAAGCCTTTCACATCCATGGAGGAGAGGGGAACTTCCCAAGAAATGCTTCAGAAAAGCATTAAAGGAATTACATGTTTCATGTTAAAGTTCAGGACATGTCTGCATCCAGCAGTGCCCTGAGCCACCCTGTACATTGCAGTGCCTCAGCTTTTTACTGCAGGAGAGAGCTACCTGACGTGGAGGAATTGCTGTTATTTTATCCAGTCCCATGGTGATTGGAGAAGTAACTCAGGTGTATATATGTTAAGAACTGCTAGGGATTTTAGCAGTATCTTAATATTATGTATTGTAGCAAATACTTGGCACTGTGGAGGATGGGCTGAATATGACCTTTAAGTATTGGCTTTGTTCTTACTTCAGTCTGGTGTATACTGGACACATGGATATGACTTACTTTGTAAATGAGATGTTAGGGTTAACGAACCAGTTCTAATGACTCTGATATTAAATTTTAATGTAATATAATTTACCAAAATTAAATTGTTTATAATTAAGTTGGACATGTGCTTTACAGCTGTTCTGTACTGTAATGAAATACTAGTTAAGCATTACATCGGAGGACATCTATGATATCTCTGTACTTTTGTTGTGGGATTTTTGGGTGGTTTTTTTTGTGGGTTTTTTGTTGCTGTTTTATTGGTGTTTTGGTTTGTTTGTTTGTTGTTTTGTTTGGTTTTTTTTTAAATCCTTGCAGTCACACCACTGAATAGTGTAAGTTTTGATAAACCTGGAAGGTTATCACCACCTGATGTGTGTGAGAAGATGAGAGGTTACCCAGGAAGCAAGGGCTATGGAATAGCAAGTAGGTAATTGAGTTGAGGGAAGCTCTTCCTTGCATGAGTAATGAACAGTGTCTCTACATGCTCATCCAGGCTGTAGCAGGCAAGTGCCCATTAATCAGGCTGCTCTTTGGTCATTTATACTTCTAAATCGCTGGAGGCAGATCTGGAAATCTGAAATGGCCCATGTGGTTTCCTCTGAGATAACTGTATGTCAGTAGCAGGTGAAATAATGTCTTTAAATCAGGGCGTTTCAAAAATGAGGTGCTGATATAATAGCGAGTGAATTTTAGAGGTGGTCCAGATTGGTTTTAGTAATTACCTTTTACGCTTCAGTTGCCTGCCTCATGTTTAATGTAGGAAATATGATATGATCACTAGAAATGAAAAAAAGTATTGTGAATTTTGAGAAATTTGCATCTTTATAAGCAAAGCAAGTTGCTTCTGTTAGCTGTTTCCAAGGTGGTCTTGGGAGGCTGTCACTGACAGGTTGTTAAAAACAGGTGTTCTTCAGTGATTGTTTGTGGGATAATCTCTGATGCATGAATCTTCCTTGAGGATGGGAAAGTTGTTCATGGCCTGAAGTAGAAGTAAGCACAAGAATTTATCATGTTATTAATTTGTATTCATGGAGCATTTTGAGAGGACTAATTATTAATTTATTTTTTTTAATCAGATCATTTGCTTTTGGAAAACTGTCTTCCTTTCACTGGTAGCCTTCAAATCTTGTATTTGCTTCCCTTTTGTCTTTCTTGTTAATTTTTGAACTTCCAAGATAGAAAAATGTAATTTTAAATAGATGGCAGCAGTTATGCAACACAGTAATTTTCAGCTACTTACAGAATATGCCACATCCTTAAAATCAAATATTAATGAATTCTCTAATAAACTATGCTACCTCTTACGAGCCTCTACTAGCTGGAAATAAATTGGCACTGTGCAAGATGTTCAGTCTTGATAGAGATCATGAATATCAAGTACTAAATCTAGTCCAGAGGAGTTGGGAGTGAGAGAAGCAGGTCCATCAGGTACAGAAATCATCTTGGTTTGATCACAGGAGGACAGCAGAGCATTTTAAAGCTCCTAAAATGGTCCCTGTCTGACAGAGGCCTTTACGTTTCAGCCCCATCTAGTAGAAGATTTGGTATTTCATTGTGGCCTTGGCCTGCCAGTTTCTCCCCTACATCCAGAGCTAGATTTCTGTGTTCAGACCCCAAAATACTGGGCCAAATGTTAAAGCCTGTAGTCAGTCCGACTCTCAGGGAGCCAAATATGCAATGTTTTTGCACTCATGGATTAAACCAGGATGATTTTCTGGAATTAGGCTTTAGGAAAGCTTGTGAGAGTCACGAGTTGTGTGATGATACCTCAACCTTAGATCAGGTTCTTTAAATACCACATACTCTGAAACAGCCTTCAGGATCCATCCCTTTCCCTGGTCCTCAGATGGAATCACTTAGCATGGAAGAGATTTGGGGTACATCCTCTGTGTCCATCCCACAGCCTTCAGCTTCACTTAATTTCTGTACTGAGAAGCACTAGGGCTGCCAGCCAGCCCTGCTGAAATGGTGCTGCTGGGATCCTGCCACTGAGCATCCGGATGGGATGGGTGAGAGTGACAGAATGAACCTCGCTCTGTCTCAACGAAAGACCCAGGGGGTGTTGCTTCTGTGTAGCATTACTGGCTTTCTTTCAGTCCTGCCAGACTTAATCTGCAACACTGATTAGAGGGAGAATGCCTGTCAGAATAACTTGTGACTTCTCACAGAACATATTTAGAGGCCAGATGCCATTCAGAGAAAAATGTTAAAGAATATGCAGTCTTTTACGAGGTAAAATGTAGCATTTGATATTTGAGGATTTTTTTCCCCTGTGCTACGGAGAAAGTAGCACCTTGATGGAACTGCCTTGTACAGGGTTGCTTTTTTTTTTTTTAAATGGCTTTCAGTGTGCTTTTACCATCATAACAGAAGTTCTTAGTGACTCATACCATAAAAGCAGCAATCTGATAATGAGGCATTTGCCTTCAAATGCTTGAAATGCCATATTGAGTGGTTTTAAGTATTAAGTTGTGATATGATAACTACACTGTACTTTAACAATTATCTGTATTTAAATTCCAACTCTGACTTTTTGAAACACTGTTTTAGCATCCATCAGGTCCTAAATACAGGAAACCTGTTCGAAGGCTGTAATTCTGGGGCCCCATTCTTGAAGAACAATGTTGTAAGAGAATTTAATCTAATAATTTAACCTGTAGGGCTGGAACTCTGCCTTTCATCAGTAAGTTGGAGCCTCTTGACAGTGATGATACTTGCTTCCAAGTTCTATAAATTCTTGAACTCTCAGAATATGTCCCCATGCCTCCATGATCAAAACAGTCATTTGTACTGCAGATAATAAGAGTTTTGGCTCACGAAGTAAAGCAAAGAAACCGTAATGGTTGTGTAGTTTTACTGTGGCAGTAACACAGAGCCCTAGGAGAGCCTCCAGCATAAAACCAAAAAAAGCACAGCAGGCAGATGTAGCAGATATACACAAACTAGCAAAGCAAAAAAAGCCACCATACTGTGTCACAGCATGCCCTCAAGATAGAGGCCAAGATGATGGTGGACTGAGCAGTCATTTTAATTAAAGACAAGTGCAAATAACAAGAAAACTGCTAGACCATCAGAACACCTGCATTAGAGTGCCCTAAATCTTCACAACTTCTCTGAATCCTGTCGGCAGCAGCGCTTCTCCTCTGCTCTCACCATCCTGTTGCTCTCCTGATGGCATGCTTGTACAAGAACATTTTGTCAGTAACTCATTTTGTTTCCGGATGATGATCCTGTGGGTACCCAGGGGTGGTGTTTTGCCTGTTTCTAGCCCCATTACCGTACCTCTATCTATCCCTCTGTGTTGCCATTCATTCAGGAGGGGAATATTAACATGCTGTCCCCCATTATGTACATTAAATGAATGCTGCACTGCAAATACAAAGTTCATTTTTTTAGATTCTTGCACACCACAGTGATCTCCACTTTTGAACTTGGTTGCTTATATTGTCTTCTTACAGACAGCTGCTTCATTATTACCTGTGAGCCTTTGGCAAATTACATGTGCTGCAAAACTTGCTGTATTTTTAACCACATCAGGGGCTGTATTGGAAAAGCATCTTTTCCCCGCATGGGAAGGTTGTTGCTTCTTGCCTTTTGAAAGGCATCTTGCAACAGCCTGTACACTGTCAGAAGCATATGCCTCCTAATAAAGATTTATGTGCTGTGTATATGTCAGCCCTGACAATCCCAGGCTGTTGGTGTGCTCTGCTAATGCAGAACTGTAATGTTCAAAGCTCGTGCTTGTCTTTTTCCATTTGTCCTTTTGGTGTGGTATCTGTGTTTCCTGTTTACTAGTTATTTTAGAGCTAATTAACTTATTTTAAATGAGTGCATATTTCCACCCCTTCGCCCCCTGATATTAATTTCTTGCATATAGAGGTCTATGAAACTGCTTTGGTTTGCTTCAAAATATGGCAGGTGCAAAAAAATGTCCTGTGAGTTTCTTATTCCATGTACCCTCATAGCTATTACCCCTCTACAAAAAAATATGTTTTCAAAATGTTTAATTTTGCTAATACCTGGTACTTACAATTTTGGGATTTTTTCATTGCTACTTATAGTGGTTGACTTTGAATCAAAAGCATTAAATGACCACGTAATGCGGAATTCTCCTTAAAGAGCCCATGTAAAAAAGCCTGAGGGGTCGCACTGACATAAATTGAGAGGAACTATATTGAAGTGAATGGAAGTAGCTCACATTAAAATCACCATAATGATGGTAGAAAAAAAAAAACAAAACAACAAACCTTATGATGGATGTTGCTATCAAAACCTTAATCCTGTTTTCCCTTTCTGACATGCAGAAATGTTTTGCTGCTTATTCCAGCTTTACCATTTCCAACATATAAACTTCAATGTAAGGAATGAGTCCAGAAGAATATCTTTTGTTGGAGCCTTGCTTAAGTAACGTATAAGTAACTATAAAATGAGAATAGTAAATTATAATGGCCAACTTGCAAAACAAAAAGTGCACAAATACACAGAAAAAAAACCCCAAACATCTGAATGAGGTAGTGATGGAGATTTGTTCTTCTATAGATTTGTTACTATAAATCTGACTTAGTGTTTCACAAAATGACAGCATGATTGAAGTTGGATGGGACTTCTGGAGGTCATCTTGTCTGACCTGTGCTCAAGCAGGGCCACCTAGAGCCAGTTGCTCAAGACCATGTCCAGATGGCTTTTGAATATCTCCAAGGATGGAGATTCTACTACCTCTCCAAGCAACCTCATTCACCCTTACCATGGAAGTATTCCAGGTAATGGAATGAGAAGTGAGAAACTTGACCCATGTCTAGACATGACTTTTACAATGATCTTCCAGCAAAAAAATGAGCTGCGAGAGTGGAAATGATTATTGGATGCATTTTGTAATCCATCCTTTCCTTTTTTCACTGTGAAAGAAAATGGAATAGAAAAGGGTTTCACAACATTTTGAGTGACGTGAGCAGGCTTTGCTGAAGTTCATAGTGGCTCACAGCATTTAAGGAAGCTTTCCAGGGTGAAAGGTTTGGGTGCTGCAGGACACCTACTGAAGTTGGTGCCCTGTAGGTATCCTACCTGAATAGCATGCTGCTACCTTGCTAGGCAGGATGGAGAAGAGAAGCTGTCTTGCCTGCTGAAAGGACCTACACTTTCTGGAAGCTCTGGGGGTGAGAAGGGGGCTGTGCAGATGCCTGAGAATGAGTGGCAAAGAGCACTGACTCACTCTCAGATCAAATTTCTCATAGACTTTCATAGCACCTGATCAAAAGCTTTACAGGGAATACGCTGTGTTTTGTTCTGAAATGCATTGCCAGAAAGATGAGTAACAGAGCTACCTGACAGCTTTTAGGAAATATTAAATGAGTTCATATGTGATGATGTTTTTGTGAAGTTGCATTTTTAGGGCACCAATATTCTGCTTCCATCCATACTGTCAAACAGTAGTAATTAGGATGATCAAAAGGTTATGTTAAATAGAAACAAACAAGCAAGCAAACAACTCAAACATGATGACTTTTATTTATTTATATATTTTAATTCTGTGTGATTACCTCCTCCTTCTGTGTTGGTTTCTGAGCTTTTAAGGTATAATGAGGTCTTTTTGGTGTTTTGGAGTAGTGATGTTTGAAGTTCTCAGGTGATCCACTGATTACAGATAAGGGTAATGGAAATGAAATAATGAATATTCTACATGTGGATAGCATACTTTGTAAGCCTATATTTGTGTGTCTTTCCTTGCAGACTGTTGTAAGCATGTAGATGGGTGTACTGTGTGGCCACCATATGATAGGTAGTGTATGTTGGGTTTTTTTGGTTGTGGGTTTGTGGGGTTTTTTTTGGGGTTTTTTTGGTTGTTGTTTTGTGGGTTGTTTTTTTTTGTGTTTTTTTTTTTTTTTTTTTGTTTTGTTTTTTAGAAGATCCTTAAGCAGAATACTCGAGTTAGTGATAAGGTCTTTAGAAGTACTCAATGTCTCTTCAAAAAGGCTATGCAAATCCCATTTTTTACCACTTGAAATTAAACTAAGGTGTGGTTAGAGTTTGAAGGTATACATTAGGTAACCAGTGTGGTAACAGTAAATAAGTTACTGATTTTACATGGGTTTGTGATAGTAATTGTAAAGCATACTTTGACTTGAGTAAAATCTCAATTTGTGGTAGTAGTGAAAATAAGCTTAATAAATTCAATCTTTACATGCATTATCACCATTCAGAATATTGTACAGACTTGACTATTGACAATATCATGACTAAAAAAGCTTAGAAAAGAAGTAAATGTGGTTGTTTAGGACTCACGTGATATGAAGTCACTGTATATACTGCATTACTGTAATTATATACTGTATTAGTGTACTGTATTAGTATAGTGACAGTATACTGCATCTTACTCAAAATTACATATTTTCTTCTAATTTCAAGCAGTTGATTCACCCACAAATTCATGAACTAATACAGTAGTTTTCCCCAGAAAAACCACAGTGGTTCTGCTTCCCTTTAGCACATGCATTATACAATTATCAGGGACTTTAATGCTGTGAATGTGGAACTTGCACTGACTTCCATCAGAGGATCAGACCCAAATCATTGCAGAACCAACCTCCTGGTTCCACTTCTTGGTTTTAAACTTAGTCTGCTACCTGTATCCTAATAATAATATGTTTATACAATATATGTTAAAGAATATGTAGTAAACAGTATTGACAAAAAATACCCAAGCCCCCATATGCTAGCATTGCTGGATTTCTCTCAACTGAATGTCCTCTTTTGTTTTTTGAGCATGTGAGCACTTACTCAGAGAGGTCTGTAGGCTGGTGTGCCTGAAGATACTGGTTGCTGCATTATCCCATTTCTCACTTGGACAGTCTTCCCTCAGGCTCTGCATCCTTACTAACAGAGCTGGTCACGCAGTTTTCAGCCTCAGTGGTAATGTTGACATGGAATGGCAGGGACAACTGGGAGGGAAGGCTCTTCTTATGGTACTCGTAGTATTGCAGTGCTCCGTAATACTCTGCATGCTCTCTCTCTGCCCAGACAAATTTATTTTCATGGCTGGAGATTAATCACCTGTTGGGCTTGTAGATTAATTTTATTAACAGGCACATACTGAATCATTAGTTTAGGCTTATGGCTTGATCTCACATTTTATAAATAGTAAATGAACTGAAAATTGAATTAAAAAAATGAAAATAATGCTATGAAGTATAAAAAACATGTAGTTGTTTAAATAAGGTGATAGTTGGAGGACACGTTTTACCAAATTGCTTTTTCAAGCTTTTTTTTATTTTTTTATTATGTTTTTTCCTCTGCATTTTAAAATCCCAGTTATTTATTATGCTCAGTATATAGTTTATTATATGCTCAGCAGATAGTTTACTACTATAAATTTTACACTGATAGTACAATTGAAGGAGGTTTTTTGCATGCAAGGATGTAAACCCAGAAAAATAACATTCCTCAGCAGGTCCTGTCAAAGCAGAATATTTGAGATAATGAATAATCCTTTTCGGTTGTGTAGGCACAGTGCTTCTTAATGGGAACAAACGCAGAACAGCCCACCATGCAATCCATTAGCTAGGTTTTGTGGCCATTTTGTTTATGAGCAAACATCACTAATGACCCATTAGTTTTTTTGGAAAACTATGCAGAGAGCCCTGCTCCTCCGGGCTTGCAACAAGAGGCTAGTAAAGCATCCAGCAAGTTTGATGACTTTTACCTGTTGGGCCCTATATCTGCTAATGCTAGCATCTGTTGAATGATAGAGAAAGATTTCTTGAACTCTCAAAATCTGTGGAAATGAGGCTGGTATGTTTTGTCACTTTGTCAGAAAAATTGTGAGCAGAATTTGGAGTCCTTCATACAGAAAGTGAGGCAGGAGGGCTGCCATCTCATAATATTGTACTTCTGACAGTTCATTACAAATATTTCCTGCAAATGTGACAATGAATTGTAATGGACTATAATTATGGCATGAATGTGTGCTGTATTTTGATATTAAATCCATTCCTAATGAGTTACGTGTAAATCTGAATGCTGTAACATCAAAATGGTGGCTGATTTACACATCTGGTTTAGTTTTCCATTCTGAGATAAGATGAAGCTGAGATTTTTATTTTGAACATTACAGTGGACTTCATAAATACTTTTTTTTTTTTGAGTCACTGACTTCTGTAAATTCTACCTTTAGACATCTTCACAACTGGTCCATCACTGTCAGTGGAAGTTTTGTGTCTTGTTGGCGTAGGTCTCTGTGTAGACATGAGCATCCCTTACCTGTACTGCTGTTAGGGTCTCAGAGCAGAGCATGAGGTTTGTGTTCCCTGGTAGACACCTCAGGGTGTGATGTGGCTTATTTCTGCTCTTATAAACTGGCTTGTGAGTTTGCAGCACCCTGGAGTTTGGGTGACAGCAGCGTGTGAATCCCAGCTTAGTTTTCCAGCTCACCCTATTTGCATCAACAGGGCTTAAAACATGGGTTTCGTTAAGGGAGTGGTACAGGCTGGAGCATTATTGATTGACAGCGACCAAGCTTGGTGACATGAGATGCTTCTTAAAATATGCTTTTTTGTTCAAGGTCAAGCTTTTAACCAGTGGGGTTTGGCTTTTATAAATAAATAAATTGTTGGATTTCCATCAGTGAACTCATTGATACTCTATGATTGTTCTACAGTATTTTCCCATTTCATGGTGATAATACTTTAAGCAAAACACCATCAGTCCCTCGAGTTACTGCTTTTCTTTATTAGGAGTGAGGAAACTCTTGGGTTTGTGTTGTTTTTGTTTGGTTTTTTTTAAAGATTTCTATCAGATTTTTGTTACTTTTAAAGGTGGATAGGTTTCAGTAAGTGGCACAGCTAGTGAAGTAAGCAAATTAACATACAGTATGTTAATTTGGTTTCCCAGTCCTTCAGTCACAGTGAAGAGTCTAAATATTTCAGTGACTGAGACTTTGGATTCCCGCTCCTTGCTGCACAACAACAACAAAAGCTATTTATAGCAATAATTTAGCAGCACTACAGCAGCCTCAGACAGCTATAGGCAGCTTCTCACCATGACCACAAATGTTAACTGCTTTTGCACTGAATGCCTCTGTGAAAACAAAGAGCACTGAGAAATAAAGATCAAAGCAAAACCAAAAGAAAGATTTTTTTATTGCTATGTTTTACTTTGCTGGCAGACCAGAGCAAAGGTTTTCTGAACATTTAAAAGATGAAAAAGGTGAAGAATCCCAGAAGCGATTTATCTTGAAGCGAGATAACTCTAGTATTGATAAAGAAGACAATCAGGTTGGTTCTCGGTTCGAGAGTTGCTGAAATTTGTTCTGTTTTTGAAGGTGGGCTGACTGATGTTGTTGTTCTTTTGTTGTTGCTCTCCTCCTCCCCTGCCCTCCTGCCCCCTCCCTGCCTCCTTCGGCGTACGTACCACCACCATGGGGTAGCATCGAGCCCCGGCGTGGCCGCTTCAGCTGTGGCAGTGTGTGGGTTTGCATGGGTGGTTTGCTTGGCGCAGGACTTGCTGCATGCCCACGGGAGGGGGAATGCCAGTGACTCCGGGCTGCCTGGAAGGCTGTGTCAGTCGCATTTCTCAGTGTCTGGCCTAACTGTGGCAGTTGTTCCGCTCCCTACAGCTTTTTCCTTCCGTTGTAGTCATTCGGAGTTGGGTTTCAGTATGGACCAAAGATAAAACTCATGTAGCCCAAAAAGGAGAGAGGAAAAAATAAAATAAATTGTGCCCCAAACAAACATGATGGTGAGGCCAGGTTGATTTTTATTTTTAAACTATCCTAAATTAAGTTTTGACATAAAGTAAATCAGTTTCAGCTTCTATTTCCCTCACTCCTCCTGTGCCCTCACCACCGTTTTACTGTCTGTAACTTACTTGCTTGTCATGCATGTACCGTGGCAGATGTTCCCCCCCTCTGCGTTGCCTGTGCTGTAACACGTTAGGTGAGCCCAGTAAGTAGGAGAGTGCCAGGGAAATGTGTGTGTTTGTGCTGCCTCTAAAAGCGGGTGTTGTGCTGTTTCAATCCGAGCTGTGTATGTGGAATACATTAACACGAAGAAAAATGAAAAAAAGGTTCTAAAACGAATTGCTTGTATGAGAAAACTCTTACAGGTAAGAAGACCAGTGTATACTTTCTTTGTTTAGGTTATATTTTTGGAGGGACCTGCCAGTGAGTCTCTCATTGCCATTCTCTTTTATGTTTTCAGTAAAAGAGTGATTTCCTCCTTTGTTTTTTTCCTTTCTTTTTTTTTTTCTTCTTTTTTCCCCTTTTTTCTTTGACTTGTATGTAGCAGCCTTGCAAGCTCTGCTGCATCTGAGTTGGCTTCAGAAGCAAAATCCAAGCATTTTCAGGATGTGATGAACATGGGCATCAGCCAAAGGAAAGCAGTGTGACCTATCTCACCATGTGCTGGGGTGCAGGAGAAGGAGCAGTACGTGAAACCCATGCCAATGAAGCATTTCTTGGTGGGGGTCCTCTTCTCCTTTCCTCCCTCCCACAGCACAGCCATGTGCCACGCTGTGAGGCACAAGTGGCCATTCTTTTCCCAGCAAAACTGAAGTCTGGGGTTTCTTTATGGTATGGAAATGGTTAAAACACTCATGCTGAATATTTGGGACTTTTCCTTGTACACATAGACTTTGGTGGGTTTCTTTTAGGGTTTGCAGTTTAGTTCTTACCACCTAGTTCCCCTCTTCCTCAATTTAAGAGGTAGTGCAGCACTGCCTGCCCTTCTACTTCTTGCAGCCTGTAGGAGAGTCATGAAATCCTAGCAGTCAAGAGCAATAGCACTTAGGCTTGGGGTGAAAACACCCAGTTTTAGGGTGGCGGGTCCACAAAAACCGTGCAGAAAGTCTCCTTTTGGCCTCTTGTGCTGTGAACCCCCGTGCAGTATCTCTACCTGGAAGCCCTTGGGTGCCCAGCCTCGCAGGGCACTTCGTGCAGGAAGGACAGCTATCGTTTTCATGCTTCATTTGTTTAAGTGAACATTTATAATTCTCAGCTGACAGTTACTTAATGGCAGTTTCTAACAGCTCAACTTATATAACCCTCCTGGTTTTCTTTCTGCTCAGCAAAACAGAATTCTTCCATTTAGAGATGACAGACGAAGTAAATCAATTGAAGAGAGAGAAGAGGAGTATCAGAGAGTGAGGGAGAGAATATTTGCACAAGATGTGAGTAGTTGTTTTAATTGCCTCTTTAGTGCCATACCTTCGCCGGTAGTCAGACAGTCTTGCCCCCCTCCGACATGAACACTGCAGCTGGACTTGCCCTGTGAAGCTGGAGGAGACAGGAAAGGACAAATAGGCACAGAGGGTCCGAGAGGTGTGGAGGTTGGTTTCTGGAGAAAGAGGTGATGAGTTTTGCAGGGAGAAGGGCAGAGGAGAGATCAGGCCCAGCATGTTGTCTGGGGAGTACTTATCCCGTTTATTTGAATGTTTGTTTTTGTGTAGTCTAGATTTCCTTCTTTTGTCCTTCTCTTTTGCTGACCAAAGAGCAGTGATTTAAATGGACACTCTCAATAATTTTTAAATAGCTGTGTTATTTCATATTTTGAGCTGAATCAAATTTTTCAAGTGTCCTTCTGCAGAGCTTCTTCCTTACTTTGTTTCTTTGGACCAGTGTTGTAGAACTAAGACACTGAGAACAAAGAAAAGTCAGAGGTTAAACATGGAGTTGCATGCATTTTTTTAAATGACTGATCAAGGAACTGTGTTTCTGCTATCAGAAGGAATCAGTCTCATTGTTTGTTATTTAGTTCTGAAAGGAGTAAAATTAAATAGGCATAATTCCTGCCTTACCAAAAAAATCAGAATCTGCACAAAAAGCTACATTGCTAGAGGAAAACATTGAAATATGAGACATCTGTGAACAATACCTCATGTTCCTGAAAAAGGAAGAAAATAATAATTTGCTGCAATGTTGTAATGATAGGGTCCTAAAAGGAAAACAAAGAAAAAAGACAGAAGTCAACATTTAATTGTTTTATCTCACATCTTAGTAGGAGCTCTGCCACTTAGAGAAATACAACATTTAACCTGATTTAAACTATTGTTGAAAATAGTATTTGGCAGTGTCCTTTTAAATAAAAACTGTTCATATGTTGCAGGGCTAATAGATTTATTTTAGTTTTCTGCTTACTTTGCTCTGGTTTTGGAGTTGCACGCACCCAATTTATATTCCTTTAGCAGAATACATTGTATAGTTTTAAGGTGTCTGTTGTTGCATTTGTGATAAGTAATTTTGTGTATTTATAAGTAGCTTGCCACATGTAAATGTTTTTAGCCTGGCTTTTTCTTTGTTCCCTGAGACAATTGCAGTAAAAGTAGAGGCCCTTTGATTTACATTTTGCTTTCAGTATGTGGGTCTGGTGTCAATATAGGAGACAGTAAAAGGTAGAGTTAGATTTGTTCAAGGACTGCAAAAGCCTCTTTGCAACCCGTCTCCTATATGCAAGTTGCTGTATCTGGCTTATTACAAAGGAGCTTGTACAAAACCAAAAAATCTTTGGCTTTTGAAGCAGACTTCAAATGAGGCAAAATGTTGTTTAAAAGTACCATATGGAAACTTGTTGCCAAAATAACGCAGTTTCAGTCACAAGCAGCAGCTAGAAATGCCAGGCTGGGAAAGCGAGGTGTCTGGAAAAGTGTGCTGAGACTGGCTCCACAACGCGTTGCTGTTTTTACCTTTAGATACTTGTGTTTTAAAGACAGGCCAAGAGGTGACAGTTTTAATTGCTTGCAGCAGGACGTAGTGGTGGTCCATTGGGTTAGCATCTCTGAGAGGCAAGACCTAAGTAACAGTGTGATTTGTGGCAGACAATTTAAATGGATTGGGAGTGAGCATTTTTAAAGATCAGCAGTATTTAGATATCTCTCCCTCTCTCTCTCATATCCACTTGTTTGCTCTCTCTCCCTGCTATTGCAGGTGTTACTGAGCATTGTAGCGCAGTGAGTTTCAGCCAACTGTATTAATAATATTAACAGGAATATATGCCTTAGCTGAGCTTTTTTGAGTGGAGCACTCCTCACAGATACAAGGTGGTTTTGGGATGATGTCAGTGGTTGTGGTGATGGACAATATAATTTTTTTCAATTTTAGGAAAGAGAGCAATGGCTTCCTATTATAGGCAGCCACTTACTGCATGTAAGACTTTGCAATTTTAAAGCCCTCTGCAATCATTAGCTAATGCAATTCTCCTCAGGTTTCTCTCAGGTAGGTACCTAAGCCTTGTCATCCTGCAAGTTACAGGTGTAGAAAGAGAGACAGGGAAGGCTTAATCATATTTTTATTATCTCTATACTGTTTATGCTGCTCTAGGCAAGCCTTTCTTATGAACCTTAGAAAATCGATTATAGATAATTGACTTCTGATTAGGAGTATGCATGAAAAGAGTTTGCATGAGAGGTCTCCAAAGGGCAGCCATGAATGTCAAGAATACTGCTGTAACTTGTTGCACCTGGCAGCCCCTCTCTAAATATATTTGAGGTTCCCCAGATTACTTCAAAAACATACCAGCCCAAGAGTCAGAGCTTTGGACAAAAATTATGAGGAAAAGGCAAAAAATTCTGTGCATGTTTCAAGTACTGTGAAAAATACTTTAACTTGGACCCTGCTTACTGGCCAACAGAAAGCTTGCTTGCACTTCCTTTGATTTTGCAGCACTCCAGTGCACCAGATACCTTAATTTCCAAGTGGGAAGATTTTAATGAAATAAATATGTTCATGAGTAATGCCATCATTATGATAGTCCTTACGGTGATTGGTCTTGTATTAGTCAGTTTAATTTATACTTTCTGGCAAGTTTTCCATCTGCTGTGTTGGCTATCATAAATTTTGACAAGGGAAGCAGGAGGTTTTAGTGATTCCTGTCATGTGTAGAGTTACAGCAAGCAGCAGGGATTGAGAGGCATGTTAATGTCATATCTTAATAAAAGGATTGGTGAAGAAATAGGCAGTTATTAACTGTGATCATTGCAGCTCACTGAAAACTACAAAGCGCACCTCAAACTTTTCAGCCTGCTAAGAGTAAAATAGCGCTATGTGAGCTCTTTTATGCTCAAAGCTATTTTCATGGTTATTTTTTAATTGCAAAGCCTTCAGCCTTCCTTTTTAAAACATGCTTTTGTTGGAACCTTAGTTTTATAGTAATTTGTGAATTTTATACCCAAGTTCACTGGAGCACAGGACCTGGAGTATCTGGGTCCTGCAAAGAAGTTTCTTGTCTGAATTGTCTTAGTTGCTTTTAGCAGGTTGAAAAGTAATTGTCCAAGAAAGACAAAGAGCAATCTCAAAGAATGATAAAAAAGGATATGTTGTACTTCCCCTGTGTGTTAGCTGAAGTTGTAGATTTTATCTCAGAATCCCAAATATATGTGTAAATGGTACACTACGTTTGTCTTTTAAGCATGCAGAAAATTGATTCTAAAGACTAGCAATCAAATTACATAGGGAAAATTTCACTCTTTGTGGTTAATGCAATGTATAACCTCATGAGCCAGAATCACATAAGGACCATCTATTGTTCATAAATGTATTCTTTAGTGATCATTGTGGATTCACTGAAAAATATAGATGTTTTATTACTTTTATGACTAATTCTAGCACAAATGCTAGAATTGCCCATGGTACACATGGGACTTACTAAAGGAAATAGACCATGCTCTTTTTTTGTTGTTGCTGTTAATTGCAATGGCTATTTTTGAGTAAGGAATGTATTCTCAAGAGCCAGATCCTTTAGATAAATGATTCCTCTCCTTAAGAAAATACTGAGGATCTTTATAATTCTTTAAATAAAGAGAGTCACAAAAGAAATACTTGAAAAGGTGTCTTCAGCCTTTCCTATCCTTCTCGTAGGAAAATATTAGGATTAAGAGGTTTTAAAATTCATAAAAACAAAGACATACCTTGTGTTGGCTACCATAAACTCATAGGTACTAAAACTCCCGTGCTGCAGTACAGAGCCTTTGTTTGTGGCTGTAGATCAAATAATAAGCATTACTTGAAAGTCTGAGATCTATCACATCTTGTTAACTGATGTGAAAATGATTACCTGATGGTATCCACTGCAGGATACTGCTGCATGTTAATATTTGTCTATGTTGGCTAATGTAATTAAAAACAAGAGCAGCAACCCACAGTATAACTAGTGCACTGACAGAGCTGATGTATGTTTTCCAGTTGAGACTTTAAAAGATTCTGGGAAACTGGAAGAGTGAAATACTCATGTCATAAATGACAATAAGTGTCACAGTGCACCCTAATGGAAATCTTGCATGTGGAGGTCTCCAAGGAGATGAATTTGTAGGTAATCTTGCATAACTTTTTTCTTTTTGTAGATTCTTTGAGTATACAAGAGCCAAGTGCTTTTAAGAATTTTTGACAGCAGCTGTGCTGTGTTCTTAAGCTTTCCTGGTCCTTTAAATGGTGCATTATTGGTGCTAGAGATCAGGAAAGTGGCTTCTGACCTTGTATCAGCTAAATTGCTATTCAGAGCTGCTTAGCCACCTGATTTTTAAGAGTAAGAATAACATTATAAAAAAAGTACCTGTCTTCTCTGCCTCTCATCCTCACACCTCTACTGAAAAATAGTTCCCAGGAACTGTATGGCCCTGTGCTCAGCATCATCGGCCAGGCAGACAAATGGAGTTATTGCAGACTCTGTCTTTAAGTCTATAATGCAGTTGATACTGGCTTCTGTCAAGACACTGAAAAGGGAGCAGACCTCTCCACTCACTTGATAAAGTACAAATCCCAGACATTTACTCTGCTTTATGACCCAGTGTCTTAAATAAATTGAAAAAATAAAATAAAAATTCCAGAAAGGTACATGTCCTTTTGCTTTGTAACTTTGTGAGGACACAGATCAGTACCCTGGTCTAAGCAAGTTTTTTACTTCCTTGTTTTGGAAGAGTAGCTACAATTATAGTTGCTACTTTGGAAAAGTGAAAACAATGCACAAATGCCTGTCATGTACCTCAGAGTGGGGAGACAGCCCCACAGTTGAGGTTGAATAAGCCTGCAGGGTCATTTCGCTAGGCTTGTAGGTAGTTAGACTATGCTGAAGTCTGCACAGCCACATTTGTTAATGAAACCTTGTGAGCAAGATATAGAAAATGAGAGAAGAGGCCGTGTCCTAGTGTTCTGCAAAGAATCCCAGTGCTTTTAAGTGGAATAGTTTGTGTTTGCTCTTGGCCTGGGGTGAAACCTTAGGTTGGTTGTAGCTGGTGGAAATTTGGTCCCTCACAATGGAGAACTTGCTTCTGATATTCTGATGGTTTGTGCTAAGGAGAGACACACTTGCTACCAATGCAGCCCAGAGCCTTGCATGTTTAGTTGGAGTGCAGGGTGAGAGCTCAGCTGGGAAGCCCACGGAGCTGTCAGATGTTCCCAGATGTGGATACTGGGTGAGCAGATTACAGCTTTAACGAGAAACTGTGTTGCTTTTTCAGAGCTAAATTCCATCCTTGTGTAAATTGATGGGATGGCACTGGCTGCAGTGCTAAGGGAGAACTTTGACCATGCATCTGCTGGAGCACTGGGAATGAGCAGGGTGTTGTTTCTGGTGTTGGTCAGCACTCTTCAAGTAGGTCATTAGCTTACCCTTTTCAAAACAGAAACATCCCAAATCCATGCAAGTCCCATGCTATTAAAATTTGATGCAGCTAATGATGGCATTGCATTATTCTTTGAGCTGAAGTCTATTGTTACAGAAGTAATGGGCGTGATCTCTGGTGCCTGCCTCTTGTTTCAATTCAGTGCAAGTGCTGACTGTCCTTCCTTCTGTACCTTATGGAGATATAATCCAGTGACAGATATGAGACGCTTTGTGTAGTGAACATGAAATAGGAGGGAAATGAAAAAAAAAAAATCAAAGAGAGAGAATTATTCATGGGAAATTGAGCACAGCTTCATTTCTCTGCATAAGAAATGAAGTAACACTAAAAGAATTATACACTTGCCAACAGGGTTTATTCCTCCCGAGCCCTTCACCTTTCTCAGGATCTAAGTCCTCCAGCAGAGAACCTCTTTGCAATAGACTATTATTGTTGTTAGTATTATTATTAAGATTATTATAATTATTTTATCTTTCAGTGTGGGTATGACTGTTTCCAACCATAAAATATGAAATCACAAAGTATTTTTAAGTACTGCAGTATCTTCTCTCCCTTTGAAGAACTTTGTCAATTCTGCATGCTTTCCTCCTGTTTGTCCTTCCTACTTACAGCTCTGTGCTATTCTGCAATCTTACTTGGAGATGGTAGGGCAGACCAGTGGAGCCATATGTTATGAAGGAAAAATGTGTTTTCCCTTTGAATTGCCAGTATTTTGCACATACCGCCGCCTTCTGCTCTCAGTTTGTTTCCAAGCTGAGACCCCTTGTTGGTAATATGTTGTAATGCATGGAATTTATTTTACTGGCCTGACCTTGTTCTTGACCTTTTTTCCCCTCTTGTCTTCTGCAAATGCAAATGATGCATGAATTGAAATCCCCTTAAGCCTGAACAGGGGAAATAATTCTAAAATTGAGCAAGGAATTGGAACAACAGAGCATATCTAGAACGTCTGATACAATGCCTTTTTTATTTTTCAGTCAGTTTGCTCCCAGGAAAACCTTTTTGTGGAAAACAGGTAAAAAATAGCTTTTTTTTTTTTTTTGTATGTTAAACTTAGCTCTTTCTCTCTCATTATTTTGTCTCTCTCTAGTTCTATAGTTGTTTAATCTAATGTGAAGGCTGTAGAGCAAATCTGTAATCTGTATTATGTGTAGAGTTTTTCTGCTTTAAGAAGGGGGGGAAGAGATTGCCTTGCAGTATTGTCTCTGAGCAGATAAGGTGTTACTGCTACTTTCCCAAGACTTTGCATTTCAGTTTAAAAAGTAGGGTAGGGCAGGGGGGGAACCCACAGAATGTTTCACTTCAAATGCTCAACGTCTCTCTGGAGTGCCGTGTAGAATTTAACTTACTGATCTTAAAAAAGCACTCCAGCAGTGGCTGGGTAAGGGTATGTATCAAACACCACACTTTTGTTTCTGTTGTGACCAGCTCTCTTGTGGGGCAGAGCAGCAGCACTGACTTCACTTGTTTCTGGAGAAGGCTCCCAAGTCCCCCAGACTGGACCTGTTTCCTGCTGCATTGTAGTGATGAATGAAATGGTGATCTCTGAGCCAACTGTTGCCTTGCACTACTGTTTGATAGTTCTTAGAGATGTTTGGGTTTTTTCACAGTAAATCCATTTTATGCAAAGGGAAGACAAAACTCTGCTTAACTAAGATTTGTCAAATACAAAGTGTTAGCTCTGTAGTAGTCATGAAGCTGTGTTGAAGGTCTTAGAAATTGTGCACTTTTATGGCAGATAAGGATTTTAACTAAAACACTAAGAATTTCACTGGTGATGTTTGAGCAGTTCTAGCCTGAGTCTGTCGTGGGCAGGTTTTAAAACTGTTTATCATCCCCTTGAGGAAGGAGAGGTTATCTTTCACAGTATTTCTCTCTCTGTCCGTGTTTACATCTGTCAGATGCATTTATGAATAAGGCTGTTTCTCATAGAAAATTACTCCACGGTAATAATACAAACTGGCTTTTCTGATGCACAGTCCTGAAACTGGAATGAGGGAAGTACCTCAGGTGGTAATGGCCACTGTCACCTAACCACCTTGTATTCTGAGAGCCAAGGTTATTTTCCTCAGCTGCTGCTTCTGCATTGTGACTGTGGAGACATGTTTAATCAAAATAAATAAAACATTCAACAGAGGAGCCCAAAAAGCAAAAAGATGATGTTCCCATAAACCTGCTTTTCCCTCTTGGGAGAACAACAGTAAAGTCGATGTGATGGTTCATGTTCCAAACTCAATATGGAAAGTGCTCAGACACTGTGCAGATGAGGGTGGAGATGTTTACGGCATAAACCATTAACTTCACAGCTAGGCCTCCACTGGTTTATACATTCAATCCCAAGCCTGCATGGTGAAGAACGTGGCTAGTTTTGGTGTTAGTACTTGGTTCACTTTGCTCAAACCCATGAGCTGGCTGACCAGCTCTCCCAATGTGAGGATGCATACCCAAGTGGTGACCAGCACAGGTTGGAAATTGGCTTCTGTTACTGACTGCACAGTTGTTGTCAGGAGAGAGACTTCAGCTGTGTTCCTCAGAACACTGCTTTTTCTTGCTGCCTGCCTTACATGTAGCCTTTGACCAGGGGAAGCACTTGAAGTCATATCTAGCTCCCTGCACATGAGCAGCCTTGTTGATTTGGTATGTTGAAAGTTAGGGATGTATTTAAATGTTTTGCCTTTCTTTTTCATCAGAGAACCTCAGCATTTCTCTGAGCTGCAGAGGTTTCCAAGCAACTTAGCAAGTGCTTAAATTTATATATGCAGTATTTTGATGGCTTACATTTTTAATGTTCTTACTGGGTGATATTTTTATGAATTTTCTTTTGGATGTAGATTTATGGTTTCTTCGCTTCTGAGAATTACCTTGCTTGGTAACAGGAAATGTTAAATGGCCTTCAGCCTCCCTGACTGATATTTCTTATATTGAGTTGACTGTGCAATTCTTGGGGCGGGGGGGGAGAGAGGGCAATTTTAGCCTTGTTTTATTAAACTATGAGTCTAGCACAAATTGGAAGAGGTTGA
Organism: Apus apus; assembly: GCF_020740795.1. Taxonomy (NCBI): domain Eukaryota; kingdom Metazoa; phylum Chordata; class Aves; order Apodiformes; family Apodidae; genus Apus; species Apus apus. Next base: position 48,368,966 of record NC_067283.1, read on the forward strand.
TAGAATTTAAATATAGCTTTACAGGTAAGATAAAGTTGGATTACCATTTCTGTTACCATAATCTTTCTTTTCATTTTTCAGTAGGCTGTTGGAAGACAGTAGTATATGCACTGATACGCACAAGAAAAGACAGCTGTTTAGGTTTGTATGACTTTATTTAATATTAATTTCCCAGTAACCTCTCACTTGTGACTTTATTCATGTCCTCACCGAGGAAGACCTTGACGGGTGTGGTTATGTCACTTTTCTGGTTGGAAAGGAGCATGGTGAACAGAGTTCTTACCCTGCTCATCCCCTGAATGAGGAGGTCACATGAGTGGGACTCTTTTCTTTGGTTTTATGGATCCATTCTGCTCAGGAACTATATCACATTTGCAGCTTCCCAGCTGCTCGTACTGCCACTGTGACTGGTGGAAGTTCATGATGCTTTAGTATATACAACAAGCACATTTCACAGACAAGTGCCCAGACTGACCTTCTTTCCTTTTGTTGATTTATTAAAAGCTAATGTAAAAGTATGATGACTTGTAACTGATGGAAGCTCCCTTCTCTAAAGCAGCAATGTTTTGAAATTTTTTTGCTGTGATCTTTGTCTTCCAAACTCCAATTGCTTCTGCCTAGACAACATTCAAATGTATCCCTTATCCCAGATCGTGTCCCAGGTCACAGGGAAAATCAGTAGGAGTCAGTCCATATTTTAATGGAGAAATTTGTTATCAGTTGACAAACAGCATCAGTGGAAGACCCAGCCTGGTGGTGACTGCATTCCTCTCAGAGGCTTAGGAAGGCTCTCTTTCCACACCCCCAGGTTCAGTTCAAATTGAGCAGAGTTGAGCATTGCAAACTGCTTTTAAAGTCAATTGGCTGCCACTAGTCTGTAGCAGAGCTGGCAGAAGTAATAGATGCTTTCAAAAGCATGTCTTTCATCCCGTAAAGCATGTGGATAGCTAGGCAGAAGAACGGTGATCACCACGTTTGTATGCATTCAGGTTTTCATACGTAGGAGTGATAGTTTGTTACTTCAAACCTGTATAGTCTATGCTGCATAATTTTTCACTGTGAGGAGAAAGGAGGTGGGATTATTTGGCATGCAGTTGCTGACTGTGCCTGTCTGCACAGCAGCAACAGAGGAGGTTGCAAGACTGCACCAGGAAAGGAGCAGGGCTGCGGCATCTGGAGCTGTGTCCCATGGCCACAGGCAGCATGCAGCAAAACTTTCCTTCATGCTTTGGGCTGGCCTCGATGATCTGAGCATCAGGAGTAAGGAGGCATCTGAAATAACCCATGCAGAGACTCTTAATAACTAATATTTGTTCAGGTTTGGGGAACAAAAAGGCATTTAGTATAACCTGAAACCACACATGAATGCAAAAGTGTATGTAAATAATATGCTTTGTTTTTCTCTTTCCAATTAAAATTTAAGGACCATTTATTTTAAAATATATATTTTTTTTATATTGTTGCTTCTGTGCCATTTCTCTTCATGCTTTCCCAGTGCTTGGGTCTAGCAAAGATCAACAAGTTAATACTGATGATCTCCTCTGTGTGAGGCTCTGATCACAGGTGAGGAACACACCAGCCTGAACCCGTCTTTGACACGCTGCTCCTTCACGTCTCGTGACAAAGCTCAGCAGGTTCTCCAAATAAAAAGCAGGACCCACGTTCACAAGGAGAAAGGGCACCAGAAAAACAGATACAGTGCCAAGCGTTCGATTTGTAGAAAGAGCTTTGAGCCTGCAAGGTATACTGTAAAATAAGACAGACGAGTGGCATATGTCTTCTAAAAGCCTCCCAAAAGCCAGTGTTTTTAGCATCACTTGGCATAATGGTTGTGGTGCACCAAGCTGTGGTAGGCATGCTTGTTTTGTCATTTTAACAACACATTTTAAGCAGTTCTCTATAAATAAGCCAAATTCACCTCTGGTTTCTGCTCACAGTCAACTGTGTTGTCACTCACAGTATATATTGTGTTCTTTGCAAATGTTCCAAGAACAGACAGTCTCTATCCAGAGATGTTTGCAATTAGTCTATGTCAAGGGGGGAAAAAAAAGCCTTAATTAGTGGGTTTCCTAAGTGGAGTGTTAATGGAGAGTTTAGGGTCTCACTGGGAAGACATATGTGTAGGGGGAGGTTTGGGTGATTTTGCAGAGCAGATGATGAGGGGGCACAAGCTGCAGTAGAAATACAGAAGGATGGATGTGAAGGCAGATGTAGAAGGTGAAGTTAGTGAGAAAAACCTTACAGATGATGGACAGCAAAGGGAAAGATAGTGAGGGGTTTGCTAATGGAAGAGACCAGTCAACAAGCAACAGAAGTGCTGTGTCCATGCTACTTAACATGGCTCCATCAGTCCTGTCTGGTGAAGTGCTCTTCAGAAATATGTGAAAGGGGAGCAGTGGTAAGTGCTGTGCATGTAAAAGGGTACAGGAATGTTTACTTGCTGAAGGCAGATGAGTACTGAGGTTGAATCCCCTCTTTCAGGCATGCTTCGGTAAATTCAGGGTATTTCCTTTTTCTTGATTAGCCTTGCTGCAGGGTAACCAAAGGTAGACTCTGCCCTGACATTGTTTTATTTGTGTGTAAGCATTTGTTTCCTGGTGTCCATAGGGGTAACAGAGACAACACGGGGAAGGCATCTGGCAGTCGGCAGAGCAGTACGGAGAACGAATTGAAATGGACAGACCACCAGAGACCATGGAGCAGCACAGACTCAGACAGCTCAAATCGAAATTTGAAGCCAGCCATAACAAAGACAGCCAGTTTTGGTGGGATAACCGTCCTGACAAGAGGCGATAGCTCATCAAGTAACAGAAGTACCGGCAAACTGTCTAAAACAGGTAGTTAGTACTGTATTGGGTTCACAGTGCCACTTGTTGTGCCACGATAAAGGGCTGTACTGGTGCTTGTCTGAATATGGTATATCACAGAATGGGTTTGCGTTGGAAAGGACCTTCGGAGGTCATGTAGTCCAACGCCTGTGGCTGGACTATACGGTGAGTTACAGGAACATTTGTATTTCCTATGCTTAGCAGATGTGTATGTCCGTCTACTTACACCGGTATCTGGGTACCTGGTATTGAATTTTTAGCAATCAAGAAGAACACCTGGTGCCTGAGGTTTGCAAAGCCTAGGTGAGGTAGGCTTTTGCTGGAATAAAGGATATGCGTGTTGTATTTGAACACCGTCTGCGGTTGCTGTAGTCTGAAAAGATAATAGTGTTTTCAGACAAAGCACAGATTTTACCTTTTTATTGTTCTTATTCCTATTGAATTGAGAAGAGCTAAATGTCATATCTGATGAGAAAACCCAATAACATTTTGTTGTTAAAATGCAGACCCTCTGTATTGTGGAGCACTGCCTCTCCGTTGCTGCTGGCAGATGAGGTAGTGTGCTGTGGTGGCAGCAGTCAGAAGTGCTGGGTTCACAGAGGTCCCTCAGCCTCTCCATTTTCTTGTTTAGTACCCATTAAATGAAAGCATCATTTGAAGGGACTGCGAACCTGGTGTGAATTCTGCTTTTGTTTGCATTAACTTCACAGGTACATTAACATAAGAGGGAGTCACAGGATCTGGATCTTAGTAATTTTAAGCCATGCCATTAAACTACTCTATTACATTTTTGTGTAAAAGTGGATAATAAATAATGAGCTCATCAGATGATTCAATCAGTTTGGTTCATTTGATAAATATAGTACAGGACAAGTGGCAATCAATACTTAGCACTTAGTGCTTTTTCAGCCTGAGTGTTTTATGGACAGCACTTAATTTAAAAATGGTTCATCAGACCTGGGTTGGTCATGTTTCACTTCTATTTCCAAAATGTTACAGTAGCCCTTGCCATGATTCAGGATGCTGGGGAATGGGGTTTTGGAATAAATTGAGAAAACCTTTGACTTGGTAGCTACATTCTGGACCTCTGGATCTTGAGCATACTTCAAAGTTTTGTTATATTTCACAGTGGTAGAGGAGCCTGACTGGTTAGAAAGCCACTCTTTCAAACCCTGCTGGTCATAAAACTGCTGGGGACTTCTGGAATATCCTGCCTCTTCTTCTTAAAGTTTCTATTTTATATTTCTTTTGAGAATGTAGAATGTATTTATAATCTTAAGATTCGTATCTCAAGTTGGAATATCTCAAATTGGAAGCCAACTATAAGGATCACTTCCAGAGATAAGATGCTCCTTCAGTTTTACTCCATCATTATGTGTGTGAGATCCTATGGAATTAAGACAATAATATGACTTTGAAAAATAGTGCAGCATAGTTCCCCTAGCATATTCCTGAGCATAAGCATATGCAATGCAATGAAATAATTTGGTACATAGTTTTGAAACCACTCTTCTGTGTTTTTTATTTGCGTAAAGGCTGAATAGGCTGTACAGTGGGTCCTGAAGTATCCAATAGACCATGTTTTTACCTCTAGATTGCTTTGCCTCCTGTGAATCTTTCCATTGCATCAGAATTCAATTTATTGTGCATGAATGAGAGAGGAGGCTCAATATTCTGGTATAGTGTTTTTTTCATAATATTCACCTTCAGGTGGGTGCAGCTAAATGTTTCTCTGCAGCATTGTATTGAAGAGGAGCAGAGCATTTAAAATGGTGTCAGGAAAGTCCAGTTAGGAGGGTTGAAACATCTAATTGCAAAAGACTTACACTTTTAAGTAGCTGTTTAATGTTAAAATCAAGCATATTAAAGTGTGCACTTAGAAAATGGAGTATTAAAGGAGAGATCTCTGAAGCATGCCAATACTTGTAAATGCATCTGCACAGTGTATGCACCACACTGAAAACTGCTCTAAAATGAAAGCTCTTACAAGACACTTTTAAAACATCAGTGATAGTAAAATTCCATGTTCTTTGCAGAGTAATTGCATATTGTAAGTCCTTTGACTTTTTTTTAAGCAAAGTGATTAAATTTGAAAGCCAGTTGAGGCACAGAAAGAGGGAAAAAAAGAAAAAATAAGAGACGGGGAAAAAGAGCAAGGTTGGATAGCAAAACAAATTTACACTTTCAAAGCCAGGACATGAAGTCAAGCTGTCAGTCAGCCTCACGAAAGTCAGAGGAAACAATATCTGAATCGCTATTGCTATTGAAATGTTACTGAATGGCATTAAAGCAGAAAAGAATGACTGTTCAAAAAATAATGAGGAAATATGCCTTGATAAAGCATTTTCGCTTAAAAAAAAAAAAAATGCTGAGTGCATTCATACAGCTGTCAGAGCCCCCACATGCTATTTGCATGTGTTTTCTGAGGTACATTAGGTACCAAGTGACACTTCATTGTGCATGTTTTTGCATCAGTTCATCATCATATTGTACTCCAGTCATAGGCAGTGCTGGGCATTCCAAAGCTCAATACACATTTAAAGCTTGATTATGTCTTTATTTGGGGGCGATTTTGTTTATTTTCTTTTGTCTTTACAACAGTGATTGAAATGGAACAGCAGAGGTGTAGCTAAGAACAAGCAACATGCTGCCCTGGTAGTATGACAGAGCTTGGTAGGCACCAATTTTGTCCTGCTTCTCCTCTGCAGAAAGTACTAATCCATTCTCTGAAGTCCTTTATGCTTCATGGTAATAAATTTAATGCATTTTTGTCCTGCATACAGGATGTACAAAATCAGTCTGAAGTCAACAGTAGGTCAAAATGTTCTTTGTTGACTAAATGATGGAAAATATTTGTGACCATTTTAAATGTGAAAATAATTCTACATATAGGAGATTTATCCAGAAGCATTGTCAAACATGTTTCTTGAGCATTGAAATACTAAGACTTCAAGGAGTTTCACTAATGGCTCACAGCTGGATTTGAGAGCATGTACAGTGATGCAGTATTAGCACTGTAGCCTCTCTGGATAATTTTTGCTATTTTCACCAAAATTAAATCCTCTGCCCTTAACCTTAACTTCTGATAAATCAGTAATTAGTGGTACATAGCAGACAAGCGGAAACTGCATCACAGAAAAGATGTTAACCTCCCCTTAGGCAAAGACAGATCATAGAATGTGCTGTTCTCTGCAGTTGAGTCCAGTAGTGTCAGTTAGTCTTAGGCTTTACTTGCGTTCAGTGGCATAGGAATTAGAGCTTAGCAAGGGAATTGTGCAACTTCATTCTTGCAAACTTCACAAAAGGGGTTGTTTGAAATCCTTTGTTTGTTTATCTTAGTGATTCTGATGGTTATTTTAATGCACCTGTTGATTGTTTAGAAAGCCCTCTTCCACTAAAAAACAGAGATGGTGTACTGGAAATAAGATTTTCTGGTCATCATTCTGAAGCTTAGCAGATATATAGAGAAATACGTTACAATTCAGTATTGAGTGGGGAGTTAATAATTGGACATAAAAAATTTGGTTAGTTTAGATTTCCAGTAATACAGTGGACTTTCCAGGATTGACTAAGCATGTAAATTATATCCCTGCCTGAAGGCATCAAAGATGTACCTGTTAATTCTCTAGTACACCCACGAAGAGAAAATCTAGGTTATCAACTGCCATGTTATTTTCACTGACGCATTCCAGCAGGTTTTAATATACGTTATTAGGAAGGAAGTCAAGATATGTTTCCAGGAAATGTCCTCTGTGTATCTACATATCAATTTAAATGATTGTTGGAAAACTTAAAAGATGTAACTATTGAATCTTCAGGTTTTCTGAATGCATTTTTCATTGAGTGGAATCCACATCTGTTGGAGTGTGTTCCTTTCCCTCCTGTTTACAAAAAGCTGTCTGCACTTGGGTATCAGCTGTGTTGATACAGATCTGTAGGGATCGTTAACTTCCTTGGCAGGGCTCCAAGTAATCCAAGCCACAGTTTAATCTCTCCTGTTAGGCATTCATTGCTACTGCTGTTGGGAAAAGATTATTATACCACAGCCATTTCAGTACTTTAACCTCACATGTGTATAAATATAGATATATTTAAAGTGCCCTGTAAATTTTAATTATGTGTCTCGATTTTGGAGCTGGATCTCTACTTCTTTATTATTTCCTTTAATTGATCATTAGCCTGATGGATCTTGTGCGTCCAAGTGAAACTGTAGGAATGTTGATGTATGGGCAAGAAATCATGAGCCAACTGCTTTCAGTCATCCTCTTCCCACCAGCCAACTGTGCTGAGACATCAATCTTAATTTTAGAAATGTAACTTGCAGAGGAATAATCATGTTCATGTGAGCACATACCATCATATGAAATAACTGTAAATACTTTGTAATATACAGAAAAGCAATTGACTTATACAAGTGGCTGGTAAATATTCCCAAGCCAAGAAACTTTATCTAAGACAAAAATACTTAGAGGTGATCAGCACTGTACTGCTCCTAAAAATTTACCATCTGGAGGAAGTAGTGGGTAGATCTTGAGAGTCCAGTTGATAAGACAAAAAAATTTACCTTGGAATTGGAAGGTGGGATGAACAGAGATGTTCAATGTCATCAGATACTGAATGCTGACCCAAAGAAAATAGAGCAAGAGGTTTTGTATCACTTACTAGCACTCAAGATATTGGAAAATTAATGGGACCTCCGTGCTCTGCCTCCACAAACCCCCTAAGCTATTAAGACTTTGTGGTGAGTTTTCTGTCTCTTTTTCTTTTACCACTTTTTGAATTGCTGTATCTCTCAGAATACTTTAAAAATGTATTAATGGAAAGCGATGAGAATATGAAGGTTATTACTGTGTCAGCTGTGAAGCAGAAAGAAAATCACAGAAGAATCTAGAAAAAGTAGCCATCATTACCTACTGAAAAAAAAGAGGTTGGATTGTGTAATGGGGGCAAAAATCTCATTTAGTCAAAGTTCCTTTCAGACGTCTTTAGCAAGACCTCTCTTAATGTGAATATGAATAAAGTCAGATAGTTAATTCTTTTTTCGTGTGCTACAGCACTGAATGCATTATGTGGAGATTTCTTATTCCAGACTTAGGTGCTGTGAAAACAGCTAATGGGAGCTACAAAGACAAGATTAATTGGTGTTAATTTCCAAGTATTAGTGGTGGAATTTACTTGGCTTAATATGTCTAGACTTAAAATGATAGGAAACTGGTTGTAGTGATGGTAAAAAATTAAAATAGGTTATTTTTATACAGGGGAAATGGGGGTAAAATTGGTTAAGTAGTAATTTCTGGTTGTTTGTTTTGTGGTGTGTTTTTTTTTAATATTCAGAAGATTGCTGAAATTATTTTGTGTCTTTATTTGTATGCTTTCAAAATCACCAACTCAATTCACTGACAGAGGAGGGCAGATCTCTGATCTTTTAAGCCAGGCAATTTCAAAGCTGTCGTCTTGGCCAATGTGTCATGATAGCTTCTGAGGCTGTTGCTCTGCTTTTGCCAGCCATTCAATGAGTACATCTGAATTCATTGCAGTCCTTTGGCTTTTAAAGTTCAGAAGCTGGTAGAGATCATTCTATGACTCTGCCATAAAAACAGCTGCAAGGGAGCAAATAAAAAAAACCAACATACCAGAGCTGCAATCTTCTTTTATGCTAATGGTGTTTCTTCCAAATAGCAAAAAGAGGAGAGAGGTCTGAACTCAGTCTTGGTACTGCTTCCGTGCTTAGAAATAATACAGAAGGTTTATGAAATCTAGTCATTGCTCCTGCATCTCTGGGTAGCTTTCTAACCCACTGAATTTAACACGTATTGGAAAAGGGGAGAAAGTAAAGCAAAGACTGAAAGGGGCAACGTGAAGTGCATTTAGAAGGACTAGAGAAATGCGGGAAGGATCCTAGTAACTGCTGTAGAAAAAAAAATTAAACCCATATGGTTGCATTTATACTTGTGAGGAAGATGCCAGATAACACTTTCAGCTTGATGACCTCCAGGAATATCTCTGCAATTTGTAGAAACACTGAAATCTGAAATGATCCAATAACTAACACTACCCCTGCAGGAATAATATTTCTAAATTTTCAACCTCAGTCTGCAAGGAAATGGAAAACACAGCAACTAAGGCAACTTTGAAGTGTATTTATAGAAATTAAGGATTTATTCTGACATCTCTATCCCTTTCTTGATTAGATACTGGGGAAGCAGATTTAGAGTCCTGCTGATAGCAAAGCTCATCGAGAGGCCTGTCTCTGTAATAGTTGCTGTACGGATATGAATTTTGAAGAAAATGGATAGAAATGTGTTTTACACAGAAATCTGTAGTAATCTGTGGAAAGATCCTTTATTTGTTAAGTAACAGGATGCTGGTGTGATTTCCGCAGAGGAAACCTGGCTTGCTCTAATTATGAAGAAATTAATTCCAATATGGGTTTGACTGAAATTTAATCCAAGGCTCTAAGCAGTTTACTTCAGGGTCCTCCTGTAGTATCACAAATATTAAGGGATGTAATTTGCTAAGAAAGAAGTTGGCTAAAAGCTAAATCTCCGTTTTGACATTTCTTTAGTCTACACCTGCAGGAGAGTACTAGGGAGGCTGGCAATCAATGTAAGATGCATAGACAGTGCACAGAAGTAAAATAAAAGAAGTTGCAATTAAAATATACTTTACTTTTGGAAGGAAACATTCATAAAGACATTTGCTTTCACACCTCCCTGGTATTTCCTATGACATCCTGCTTTAAAGAAGCTGTTCATCTGAGCGTTACACTCTCAGAGGTTCTTGTCATTTTTTACGCAAAGCAAACTGAAACCTAAACAAGTAAAACCTCCAAAGTTTGGCAATTATATGTGGTTTTTAAAATAAGGCATTTCCCAATCCTCCCAGGCACAAATGTGTTTTAGCATATTTTGTTTATCTTGATTTATTAGTTTAATAAGCTCGATGCTGAAAAGTCAAAGTAGTAGAAGTCTCAGGTAGCATCTTAGATAGCTTTAAGTTAATATACATATGGTACAGCTACATTGTTACTTGATTGATAACTCAGTTGCTGGTTGCTTGGGTTTTTTTTTCTACAGAGAATGTTTGAATTCAGATTGTGGGGGCTTTTTCTTTTGTTGAGTTTTTTTCTGTGTTTAGTTTTTGTACCTTATGAACCAATACTTTAGCATTATGAATAGATGCTGAGCTTTTTGTGTTCTGCTTGATAAACTTGTGTACTGGCCTGGGGAAAGTGGATGTCGAGGGAGGAAAGTGGTCTTCTGAATTGTAGAAATTCCACTGGATACTGAGCTCAGTAGGGAGTGAAAATCCCACTCCTACTAGATAAGCATGTACTGGTGCTTGCCTTTGCAATCTGTGACTGCTGTCCTCACCTACACACTGTGTCTGGTGGAGACTGGGGTCCCTTGTAACCCCCCTGCTGCTGCTGTTGTGTCTCTCCATTAGGCTCAGAGTCTTCCAGCAGTGCTGGCTCCTCAGGATCCCTGTCACGGATACATCAGCCTCTCCAAAGTGCATCTCTTGTCCCTGGGGTGACAGCTGGCTCTTCGGGCAGTGTGTCCTACCCTGAGAATGGGATGAGTGGCCAGGTGGCCCCCAGCAACACCAGCTATATCCTTCTTCCACTTGAAGCTGCAGGGATACCGCCTGGCAGTATCCTTCTCAACCCACACACAGGTCAGTATGATGCTCTCCTGCCTGGTACTGTCCTTGAGTCTTTCTGATGTCATCTAGGGAACTGGCAAATATCATGTTTCTAGAGATACTTTCCTTGAGACACTTTACAAGGAAGCAAGCAGTGAATATACACAGAAATGGCATTTGGCAGATTGTTTTTCTGGTTCTGCAGGCAAAGCTGGAATGGCTTTCTGAGGCTCCTGTGGTACAGCCAGTGGGAAGGCAGCCCACTCATGCAGTCCCAGACAGGATAATCATCTTGTAAAGTCCTGGCACTCCCTGCTTTTGAATCCTTTAAGATCCCATTAGCTGCAATAAGGACAGACACTCTTCCATATCCAGTGTATGCTCAAATTTTTGGAGATTGTGCTTAACAGCAAAAGAATTTTCAAAAGGCGTAGAGGCTGCATTTAAATTAGTGCTTCCAAGTTAATTTCCTGATGTGATCAGCAGTTGTATTTAATTTGGAATTATTGTCATAAGGAAAAATCATAATCTCTTCAGTTCTGCGTCATGGCCTGAGCCGTTAGCAGCATTGTGACGCTTGAACGAGGAGGCATTTGCAGTCACCCAAGCACTGTGGATGCTTCAGAAACCACTCAGCTTGAACCTGAGTGCTTGCTGAAAGTTTAAGGCAATTTGTTACCTCCTCGATCCAGATGAAGTCTGGATAATGTTACACTATTGCTCCCTGTAGTGTTGTGCTGACAGCATTAAAAAGGTTCAGGGAGGTTGAGACTCTGATGCTCCTTCAGTGATTTGGACTATTTCAGTGACCATGACTAGCTCGGCTGTCAATCTTATCTGAGTTATACTGGGTTTAAAATCACAAAGCCTACAGTGCAATGTATTTTCCATTATACAGGGAGCTGAGAGTTGAACTCCAACATATTTTTTCAAAGTCCTTAGAAGAGCATTTAGGGAGCTTTTGATTTGGAGATTTTTATTTGTAGCCGATATATTCTGTATATTGCACCCCAGTGTTACAATATTTTGCTGCTGCTTATTTGTGATTTCACTGCTAAAAATACTTTTTTAATCAGAATGAAGTAAAGAAAAACTGAAAGTTGCAGTGCTTAAGAAAAACACAGCCTTTATAAGCTATTATACCAAACTTTGTGCAGACATTTAGAGATAACAGTATCTGGTGCTGATCAATGTATACCACTGTATATAAAACCAGGGAGGAGTTATTGTTTCTTTAGATTCAAATGTGCTAAGTTCATTCCAGAGAGGCGACTTAGAAAAACACATTTGTGGAAGTTACTAAAGCCTTTAGTATTTCTGCCTACTTTTTTCCAAGTTACTACATTATTGACATGACAGCCTAATGCGGTCAGCATAAATGGGGATTTTAGTCATTTCGTGAAGTTCCTCAAGAAGAAGGCAGAATGGGAGAGAAGGCAAAACCCACTGTTAGTAATTTACTCATTTCTCTTGTTCTGATAGCTGACACTGGAATTTTGTGATCAATACAGAAGGCATTTTGTGTGCTCTGTGGTTTGTTACTGTACAAAACTCAGCAGGCCTAGGAAGAAGTCCATCCGTAATTGAGGTGATAAGACTGAGAGAAACAAATGAAAGGAATTGCTGCTTTGAGCCCATGAGCAGCCAAGAGGTTGTGCTTGTTCCTGCCCAGGGCAAGGGCAGAGGCTGCAGCTCTGTTTAGGAGAAACATCTCCTACATCTCTTTTGTCAATGTAGCAATTTGCAGCGGCTAGCTGATATTTTTCCATGGTGCCTCGGAAGTCTATGTCTGCCAGAGTTATAATGCCTTTCCATCCTGACGCTAGAGCAGAGTATCTGCTCTTCCCTCCTAGGGTGCCTTATTGTCTTGCAGGGGCATAATTGAGTGTTCCATGTGCCTTAGTATTTTTATTATTCAGGGAGCAAGTGTTTTTGTGGTCATAAAGTTTACCATTTGTTTCAAACTGCATTTTTTGTTTCTGTAGTTCCCCTGTTAATACATTTATATAATAAAGAAAATGAAGGGAGCAGATTCTTCTAAAGACGGGAACACTTGTCTCATACAGCTTGACACTGCTACCTGTTCTAGCAGTCCAGCTGTACTGTAGAGTCTACTGTGTTTTTAAGATGCAGCAAAATACATGCTGCAAATTTGCCACTCTTTGGGCTAAGAATCTTTGCATCTTATTAGGGTAATATTACAAAAGAAGTTCCATAGGGAGGAGATTTAGATTGCTGGATGCTGTGATCGACTATCAAAGTGATGGATGCTGTCAGAAACATAGATGAAGAGAAGACAGTTCAAAGAAAAGGAAAAAGGAGCTTTGTTTCCTGTAATGAATAGATTTTCTTTCCCTGTGTATCACCATTCTTCAGCTCTTTCTTCTTCTCTTGCAGAGTGGCTACTTCCAATCTTTTTCTCTCTTTTGATCATAACACTGTGTCCTTTAAAGATCTTTGTTTCCTTTCATGGTACATAGTCACTGACTGTGCCAAGCCTCTAATGATATGTAGAGATGCTGTCAGTATCTCCCTGCTCTGATTATACCTCTCGGCTCCTTCTCAGGTGTTGACAGTCCACATTTCCTTTTCCATAGCCTCAGTTTCCTTTGTTTCTTCTCCTTCTCCAGATAGAGAAGCGTCTTGCTTGCTGTGGGAAAGGACCATTTATATGGCTATGCTGTTTTACTCGCCATTCCACCTGCGTCAGCAATCTGTTTTACCCTTTACAGGATTCCTCTTGACAAGTTTTATTACTTAACCTTTTGACAATTTAGAAGCATTTATACTTTGTTTTTACTCCTTTAAATGACATCGCCATTTTTGCTCTTCTGTCAGGGCCACAGTTCATAGCTTACAAATGTCTTCCCTGTTACGATCTGGTTTCTCCATTTCTTATTTCAAGATTTCTTCATGAAAGGCCTTTTTTTTTTTTCATTTTTAAAAGCTTTGCTGGACCTTTTCTCTTTCAATTCTGTCATCCTTCCTTGAGTTACTGGAAATGCTCCTTATGGCTTCCTTTGAGTGTGTGGCACAAGCTTCAGGAACCTGTTATCCCACTCCACCCAGTGCAGCTTCCCCAGTCTCCTCTGAAGTACTTCTGGAATCTGAGACTCCCAAATTGAGGGAGTCCATACCATTGTCACCCAGTGTGTTCACAGGAAGAAGCACGAATTCAGCTAGTGAACAGAAATGCCCTGTGCTTCTCAGGTACTGTCTCTATTCATGACTTTTCTCACTGTGAGTGTGAGACATGCCAAGTGTAATACAGCAGCTTCATCCAGCAGGTCTTCATGCTTTAGAGAGAGAAGACAATATTTCTTTACCCAGTGCTCCTCATATGTAAAAGAGGGAGTAACCAAAAGGCTCAGGAGTACATAGAACAGGTAGAGATGCTCGTGGTGTACCAATCAGAAGGTCATTATTTCACTATTGCTCTTGGTCACTGAATTCTTCAATATCTCCAGTTTTATCTCAGGCATTCATACTTTAGTTACCTACTTTAAGTGTTATCACTTCATTACTAAAATCCTTTTCTTTTTTTTTTTTTTTTTTCCTCCCCACTGGAACATCTGTAATTCCTTCAGCTTATGAATTTAGGATGGAAGTGAAAAGAGAACTATAGAGAACTGAAGTCATGGAAAACCTTATCCCTACCATTTCTTGTTTTGTTTGTAAGACAATGACTTCATAGAATCATAGGGGTTGGAAGGGACCTCTGAAATCATTGAGTCCAACCCCCCTGCTGCAGCAGGAATACCTATGTCAGATCACACAGGAACACATCCAGATGGGTCTTGAAAGTCTCCAGAGAAGGGACTCCACAACCTCTCTGGGCAGCCTGTTCCAGGGCTCTGTCACCCTCAGAGAAAAGAAGTTTTTCCTCATGTTGAGGTGGAACTTCGAGTATTGCAACTTGGTGCTGTTTAGCCTCATCCTATCACAGGGCACTGCTGAGTTTGGTGAAGTGTTTGGTTTTTTTTTTAAAGAAATGTTGCTTTTGCAAGGTTACTTCCCCCAGCTAAAATATCTGAAGCAAAAATAATTCAGCAGCTTGGTAGAACTTTGCACAGAATTTGTCCTGCTTGTAACATATTTTCAAAGATATAAGTATTTTTTTCCTTGGTAACTTCCAGGGCTGCATGATCTGATTATGCAGAACACAGCTCTCAAAAGTACAGTACTATTTTGTTAGAATGTGTAAATAAATTAGTAGCAAGGTAATAAGGGTGGGGTTGTGTGTTTTCCATACAAAAGACAGTGTTTTGACAGGAGTAGTTGTGTACATTTGATTGAATATTCTCTACCTCCAGTGTTTGCTTCAGAGTTCAATTTTAGTATTAATTGATTCATCACTGAATGACTTCAAGTAACCATAGCACCTGAATCATCTTATATCCATGGTAGCCTTCCACCCATTCCTTGGAAAGTCATGCTGCCAAAACAAATATCTGCTGTCTGTCAGGCCTGCAAAAAAAATAAAAATAAAAAATGGCCAGTACTGTAATGAGGCTTTGAGAGTGCCAAGCACTCTGCTGTTGTAGCAGGTCAGTGAAAGAGCAGTCAGTTAAAACAAGATTGTATGATTTCATATAGAAAAATACACATTCTTGGAAGTGTTCAGCAAAGGCAGGGTGTTTTGTTTCAGGTCAACCTTTTGTAAATCCTGATGGCACACCGGCAATATACAATCCTCCCAGTGGCCAGCAGACAATGAGGAGCCAGATGGTGGGACAGTCTCAGCAACAGCCTTCATCCCAGCAGCCTCAGCAGGTTCAACAGCCACAGCAGCAAATGGCAAGTCATCTTGTCACACAGGTGAGTGTGATGGCAGCTGGAAAAAGAGAGGCTCTCAGGGGTACAAAGGATGACCTTAAAGGGTAGGAGGGAAGGATGCAGCTAGATAAAATATCAGGATATATTTTTCTTTTGAAACAGATGGAGCCTATGACCTGTATTTTCAGTGTGGATGAAACACGGAGGGAAGATTCTAGTTTCAATGCCTTCTAAAGGATGGTTTCGTTTTGAAAAGGACTGTTAATTGAGTTGAGGTTGCCTACATAAATATTTTGCAAAAATTGCCCATTAGCGAAAGCTTAAGCATGCGTTCTCAAGCTAGTGCAGTCTGTAATTCTCCCCAAAGAGCTGGAGACTTTTTCCTGTCCCTTTTGACAGCAGCTGGGTTGAGTCAAAGAATCAAGTGCAATGCAGGGCTCTGCAAACCCTTCCACATCTAGTTAAATCAGGCTCAAGCTGTGTGTAGCCCACTCTGTGAGTACCCCTGCCCCAGAGCATGTTCTGTCTATGACCCTGCTCTGGGCCAGAAGAAGCTCCTGGAGGTGCAGTAGGAGAGGGGAAGAGCAGTGTAGTTTGTGCACAGTGCCACGGTACATTGGTTCTCTGGCCCCTGGAGCTGGCTTTGGCGTGGGGCCAGACGCGGCTGAGCCTGAGCAGCAGGGTTGGGTCTGGTTCAAAATTAATTTTGTGGATTGTGTTGCCTGCTCGAGGAGGGCAGGTGGAGGAAACTACTCAAGCAAGAATCTTGCGTTCTTCTTACGCACGGAACGGCCAAGATCTACTTGTGGGTTTTGTATGGCTTTATCCTTTGGTACAGTTTCATCGCAGGTTGCCTAGAAATGCAGTGTTTAGATTCAGTGAAGTTGTATTAATTGTACTGGGACTTACATGTTTCTGGCTCTTATTTCTTTATTTAATCCTAGTGCTTTTAGAAGGTGGAGGTAGTACCAAACCTGTATAAGACTCAAGTTAAATGAGAGATTAAACCAAAAGGAATAGTAAAGCTATTCCAAGATAATAGTGCTGCAGAAAATTCTTCTTTCACTTAGATAAACATCTGCTCCAAGATGACAGACCTGTCTCTGTTGTTAATTTGTAGCCTGTTCTTTGTCAATTTTTTAAGCTATTGTGTTCTGCCAAAGCAGCTTTATAATCGTTATTCCTTTGCCTGTGACACACTGAGTTAAATCAGTCATTATCAGCAAAATTTAAATATGCTCTTACACTGTGCTGCTCTTCCATTTTTTCCTCTGTAAATTAAATGCAAAATCATAATTTGTCTTTGCCTCACATCAGTAATAAGAAGGTGTAGCTGTGGCTTTATTTAATCTAACAGCCATCAGATATATGAAAATAGACAAAAAAATCTGTAATGAAGAATTGTTTGGTATAAGGCTATAAAATTAAGACTAAAATTGCAGTACCTGACCTCTTGTATTTGGGCTGGCGATGAGTCACCTACATTTCCAGAGCTGTGTTTGTAATCTTTGTTCTAAGTAATAGAGTCTGTTGTTGTTACCTATCTCAAAGTAGGTTGTATTTATTGTCTTTCACTGTGTTTATTTTACAGCCTGTTCAGGCAATGCAGCCATCTTCTCAGTCAGTCCAATATCCAGCAGTTTCTTATCCTCCCCAGCATCTCCTGCCAGTCTCACCAACGCAGCCGTTTTCTGTGGTACTAAATATTTTTTTATTTGTACTTTGATTTTTTTCCTTTCCTTCAAGTTGAGTGCATGAGCATGAGTGTGCCCGAGAGCTTCTGGGGAGCAGTGTGAGTGGTATCCCACTTGAGAGCCCTGTTTAAATACCCTTTTGTCTTACCACTTTTGGTAGTGATAAGGATTTTGTGAGAGCATTCCCACTGAT
The DNA here is from genome assembly GCF_020740795.1 of Apus apus. Lineage (NCBI taxonomy): Eukaryota > Metazoa > Chordata > Aves > Apodiformes > Apodidae > Apus > Apus apus. Next base: position 48,386,101 of record NC_067283.1, read on the forward strand.
TCTGGTTATCTAACCTGAAGGAGGATGTCAGGAGTGGGACTCTCAAACTGGTTAGCAGAGCCTCCAGTAAAATGTTTTGTTGTGCCTGTGGTTGGAGCTTGAGTCTCCCTGCTTTGTGTTGAGGGAGCTTAAATTGCTGACTTGGACATCTGAGATTTGGGTTATCCCCCTTTTATGTCCACACAGACTGGAGAAGGCACCTCTAGAAATTATTATTTTTTTATTTTATCAGTGTACTAAATCCACTGCCTAGATTTATTCTCTGATGATACCAGAGCACTTGAAAAACAGAGTAGCAGTGAACCAGCTGCAGAAGATGTGATACACTGTGCATCATGACAAAGTACCAATGGACATGTATAATAAAAACAAATAGCGTACTCTTCTGGAGTCTGAATCTGGCTTGGTACTTACAGGGCTGAGATTATACTGTTGTAAAATGAAGCTGACATTTTAAGAGGCACTAGAAGATTTTTTTTGTTGTTTTTCTCACTTGCTCTGGTAATGTTGTTTATGACTTTTTTTGGTATTATTCTTTTCTTTTCCCAAAGTAGAGATGTTGTGTTGTTATATTAAGAGATTGAAACAAAGCTGCGTGGATCCTTGCAGCTAAAATAATGTTATTAATACCTGCTAGATGAGCAGTACCATTTAAAGGACAGTAAAAAATGTTCCATGCTGATCAGAAGTTGGATACCACAGTGCTAATTCTCTGGAAATGTGTCATGCAGGCATCTTGGGTTGTTCTAGTGGTAGTCACAGGATGGCTGATATTTTTCATGGCCAATTCAAGAGCGAAACTTCAACCTGAATTAATGTCTTCAATGTATATTACATTATACACACAATGTATAAAGTACAGGGTTTTGAAGCTCTTGGTCTCTGTTGTGCAAATCCAGAGGCGTTCCACGCTCAGTGAAGTTTCTCATAGAATCTGTTTGGAGTCCTTTGCCATCCAGGTAGCGAGTGTCCTGGCTTTTTAAAGAAGCAACTTCAGACAGTCAACTTAGTGCCTGAAAGTGTAGGTAGGATGATGGTAAATAGCATTACTTTCTTACACCATCTGAAGATCTGCCTGGGGTATTTAAAATGTTGGCTCATGGTATGTGCTTTTAGATTGGGAGGGAGAGTCACTGCGGCAGTCTCTGGCAGTGCTTTCCACAAACAAGTATTTGTGAGCTTTTCCTCTATTTTGAAGTTTTCTGCCAATAAATACTTGGTGCAGGATGGTTTGAGAGAATGAACACCACAGGGATGCGAACAAAATCGAAGAGAGTCCTTTTAAAAAGTAGCGTGGAAAGCATTTTTATAGTGCTTGTTCCCTGCCCATGAGGGGGTATGAGGAAAGGACTGCAGTAGACGTATTAGCACACAATGGAGTTTTATGCTGGATTTCTTGCTGTGTAGAGTATGTTTTAATATTGAATACGTAAAAGTCTTAGGCTATGGGCACAAATGAAGATTCATAGAACACATTTGTAAATCTTCGACCTTCACAGAATAAACTTGAGAATGTTGATTAGTACAGATCTTTTTGCAAGACTGAACAGATACTGTTTATAATCCATGTATCATCACCAACATGTAATGAGACTTAGGATTCATCCTACCGTACATTTTTTTTTTTTCTCCATTCACTCAAGTAAAGTATTTGTTTCTTTCCAAGGATGAATAAAAAGCCTTGAAATAGCAACTGAAGACTTAGGGTTTTTTACCTTCTCTATGTTTACAACCTTGGATTTTCAAAACAGTAAAAAAAAAAGGAAAAGGGCTGCATCTGCATCCTACTGAATTCCTCTTTAGGATGATTTTGAAACACAGGTGAAATTATCAGCATGTGTTTATCTGACGAATTCTCTGCTTGGGGGAAGAGGTATTCATAATGTTATTTTCATGCCCTTTAAAATTTAAAATGTCTTTTGAACACTGTAAAGTGTCATTTTGGAATGAAAAGCAGTGGGGGGAAGAGGGGCACAGGTTAAAAGCCAAAATAATTGACTTTTGTGCCAAGCAATGCTGTTCATCTTGCATTCTGGAAGTCTTTGTCAAAGCATTTATAGTGATTTTCATTCTAATTGCCTCCATTTTTGTAAATATCCATGCGAAGTTTGGCACGTATTTGAGCTGATCGATTCCTTTCCCCCCCCACCTCACACTCTGTTTGAACCTGTTTGGTTTTGCTAATTTGCCTGTCTGCTGCAGACATCGTGTCTACATCATTTTCTACTGCCTTTTACCCTGCAGCGAGATGACATGACAACACAGTTTAACCAGATGAGTTTAAGTCGTCAATCATCAGGAGACAACCCCGAATCGCCTTCTGGTCCTGTCTACCCATCGCCGATCTTGCAGCAGCCTGCCCAGCAGACGGGTTACATTATGGCTTCCCCAAGTCAGCAGCTTCCCCCAGGAGGCTTTACAGGTTCAGGTCCACCAGTATCCCAGCAAGTGCTGCAGCCACCACCACCGCCCCAGGGCTTTGTGCAACAACCACCACCACCTGCTCAGGTAGGCAAAACCTTCTCTACCAGTTTGGCGTGGTGCTTGTTGTAACGTCAGAAAAAGAACATTAAAACATTATTCAGGTTCTAGATTTTTTCTATATATTTTTTTTTCTCCATGGTAAAAAGCTTAGCAGATTTTTAGGCAGCAGGAAACTTGAAAAGCCTCTATTGTTTCCTTGATCTCAGCAATTCCTTCCCTATCCTCAAACCATTTTCTGAACATACATTCATACTCCAGGACACATCTGCACATGAATATGAAGGAGGAAGGTGAGTAAATATCTGTATTCTTTTTTCCCCTCTATATATAACAAAAGAGCAACATGCACATCAGCCCAGGTAGTCATTAATCATATTTAATTGACTTGAACATGTGAGATGTCACAGATCAGTAATTTTAACTGTCTTCCTGAAGACTGATTATGTTTTACTGTTCACTACCAAACATCTCTACTTGTCCCCTGGGTACCTTTACAGAATATTGAAAGTGATTACTGTCAAGAAGTAAAATGCTCAGATGACTTTCTGGACCGTTTTCAAGGCATACACTTTAAAAAGCCAATTTTTTTTAAAATCCAGTTATAGATAACTTCATTTAAACTCTACCTTAAAATTGTATTGATGATATTTCTGCTGTTTTCATTTTATCCTTTGGAAGAAAATATATTTTAAAATAAAGCAAAAGAACATCACCTTTACTTTTAATGTAAAAGTAGTGTAAACCCTGCTGCTTTTCTTTGCTTTCTTTTTTTCACTGGTTACTGAAACTCTCCAGTTGTGTTTGTTAATGGGATTCTGTATTGCCATTGTAATGAAGAATATATATTGTTACAGTGTTTTAAGTGGGCTAGAGATCTAGTTAATGAGGTCACTAACTAGTAATAAAAGATACCTGAAGACTACTGGATGCTTACATCCCACAGAAGACTGTAGCATTCATACTTTCTGTAGTTAGAAACAATGCAGCCATTTTTTCTGAGAGAAGGCTTGCAAGAAAAAAAGTGGTAAGGAGCTGAAGTACAATATAATGTGATTTTATTTTTTTTTTAAGTTGAAGATATTGCTAGAAAAATATTTTATTGGTTGCCAAACGTAACATTTTTTTAAAAGATTCAGAAGGAAAAAGCGACTTGAAGAACAGAATGTCCTGATTAATCTGTCTCCCCATCTGGACTGTGTCTCCTAAGTGAGTAAGCAGAGGCTGTCCAGGCTTCTCTCTTCATGTACAACCCCCTGGTGCCCTCAGTGTTTTCACGCATCATTTAATCAAACCTCATGACACTTGTAGTGAACCAGATAAATGTGAGCACCTCCATTTCACAAGCTGTCACTGTGGCAGGGGCAGCAATGCGTTTCCCAGCCCTGCAGGAGTGAAGGGGGCTGCAGCATCCTGCTGCCTGCTGTGGCTGGGGACCCCGCACCATCTCCTTTCCCTCCTCAGGTGAGACCAGGTTTGCAGCCTCCCCCCCGGGTTCTCTGCTAGATCCCATCTTGGCTGACTTTGCAGAGGCTGCTTCTGCGGATTTACCCACAGGAGTGTTGGATTTCACCTTTCTGTGTGCAGTAGGGTTGCAAGGTTTTTGCTCAGTCTGGCATAGTGTTGCTTTATGGAGCTGTTTTCCCTCATTTATCCTTGCTGTGGTGCTACTGGAAAGGCAGATGAACTTCTTTAGAGAACAAACATGAGGAGGTGCCTTTTTATGTATGGGCTGCAGTAGGACTAGTACTAGATTTCTGTGTATAATGGCCACTGTGTCTGTACATACCCTAAATATGGTACATACTAGCACTTTCCTCTTAAATTGTATCAAAGTGGAAAGTTACCTAGGGCAGAATAGTATGTTTTGGGTTTGCAGCAGCTTCATTTGTTTCCCTGAGGAATGGTTTGTCCTCAGGGGCTCTAGAAAGGTGAGAAATTCAGTGCTGTCCACTTACTCCACATCCACTGCACCACACACACCATTCATAGAATCACAGAATGGTGTGGGTTGGAAGGGATGTTAAAGATCATCTAGTTCCAGCCCCCTGCTGTTGGCAGGGACACCTCCTGCTAGACAGGTTGTTCAAAGACCTATGCAGCCTGGCCTTGAACACTTATCAGGGAAGGGCTATTCACAGCTTCTCTGCGCAACCTCTTCCAGTGTCTCACCACTCCCACAGTAAAGAATTTCTTCTCCAACTTGCTGCTAATCCAAAAGTCAGACACCTGTGTGGAAGAGGGTGCAGGGGGTCAGTTGCTGCTGCTCGTATCCCTGTACTGTGAACGTGCTGTGGCCTTGGTCTGCTGGGAGGGAGAGGGGCAGCAGCTCTCTGCATCTGCTTGTGCAGATGGGGACCTCTGATCAAGTTTGAATTCATTCTTATCAACTCTAGAACGTGGCACAGTGGTTTGTATACTACTTGTAGCATGTGTATGGCAAATAAGGGATCTTTCTTATAAAAAGATGAGCAAAGCTTTGGGAAATAGTAGCTCCTCTGCCCTAACAGCTGAGCTTTCTGTGCAGGGCACCTACGCCCTGACTCCCTGTCCTACCTTTGGCATAACTTCACTGTGGCTATTGTCAATGTGAATCACCTGTTGCTCTGTAGGCTTAGCTGCAATAGTAAGGCTGCTCTTAAATGTCAAAAGAGGTGGTCTGAGGTAGGCTTTATGGTAATGCTTGCAAAACATCATGTGATGCATTAATCAATGCCATGCAATCAATGCAAAGGCACTTATCTATCTTAAATGTTGCTATTAAATTTATACCAGTAAAAAAGAGGCTTAACACTAATGGCTAATTCCTGAAAATGCATTGCTCATAAGGTTCTAGTAGGTTGGCTACAGTGCACTGTATGCTGTTGGAAAATAGCAGTGAAAAAATCTGGGTGAAGGTCCTGTGGGTATGACCATTTCTTTTGGGAACTGAAAGTAGGAAAGTGAAATGCTCTCCAAGCCTACAAACCCCCTGGTACTGCATTTAAATTATTAGATTTTGTATTAAATTAAAAGTGGCTCTACAGCTGCTCTACAGGATTCTCTCTCCCAGTGTGTGTCAAAGCAGAAGCAGACTGAGTTTGAAATGACATGCCTAAGAAGTGGTGAGAGGACCCCTTACATTTCTTTTGCTGCTTCTTTCATCACAGCTATTCCCCAGCTTGACAACAGAGTGATGTTTTAATAACCTGAAAATAATGATTTGTCTTTGTTCAGCCAACTGAAAAAAAATAAAATAAAATCAAAACATCCCAACTGTTAGTCTGGGTTTGCTGAAAGGAACTTCTAGCAGGAAATTCCTGTTTCCTTTCTGTATCACAAATAGCAAACATACATACTTACTTTCTCTATTTTCTTCTGGTTTTAGTTTTCTTTCTGGTGGTCTTCTGCAGCCCTTCTGGGCCCAGGCACTTCAACAAGTGTCCACGTTTGGTCTTCGCAGCACTGTCTCAATGGTGCTTGTCATTGCTTTGCCTCTGCAAGTGAAGAAGTAGGAAAACTATGGATGCTATGCCAGTGGAAAAAGATATGCACCCTTAAAAGTTATTTTTACCTCTTAACTCATCCTTTCTGGAAGGTATACTGGCAAAATTATGTCCAAAAATGAGATGGCCTGAATTCTTCGAGAGGATTGGAGAAATAGTAAAGGGGAGGGATTTTCCACCTGAGTTAATTTTGTGTCGTCACTGATTTTAGGTGTCTCTTTGCAGAAGCTCCCTCCTAGAGAGTCCATAGCTACCCTAAGACAGCATCTTCATTCATAGCATGTCTTCTCTAGGAAACTTGTTTTGAAGGTTGAGGAGTCACTGCAAGTGAGTGGCTTTTACGTTGATGATCTCAGAAATGTAGATTGGAGGACATTCTACGGTTGTACACAAGCCATTATTTTTTGTTACTGTTGTAACTATTATGGAGGCAGGCAAGGGGAAGAGAAGGATCTTGGAAGAATGACTGATCCCAGCCAGTAAGATATTGGGAAGAAATGGTCCATGCATCACTGTGGTTTCTGTTGTCTTCACTCCTGTTTAGGCAACTGGAGCTGTCATTAGCAAGTGTCAGCATGACGAATCATCTGGATGAAGGTGTTAATCCAAACCTAGCTGATACCAGCAACATTAAGAGAAGCTAGAATACCTGCCTGATGGCAGAAGCAAGTTGTCAGTCAGTAGAGACATAGTTTAGAAAAGTAAAATCAGCCTGAAAGATGCATGGAATCCTATTCCTAACCTGGGGAAATAACATACCTATGAATTTAAGGGATGCTGCTAGAGAGCAGTCCAGGGGAGATCTGCCCTCGTAACAAAGCAGAGAGCCAGTGCTGCATTGAGTCTCTGCTGGTCCTCTGGAGACAAAGCATATTAGAAGTGGGAAAAAGTCATGCCTGTTAATGCTGTTTCATCATGAGTGTCTCTGAAGTGGTGTGCCCAGTCCAGTTACAGTTTAAGTTAAATAAAGAAAATATATTAGAGGAAAAAAAACCAAAATGCATTAGAATGGTCAGCATACAAACAAGGCAAGTATTCACCTTCAAAATAAGAATATCCAAGGGAGTAAGGATTGTCTCACAGCTATTTCCATGGTAATTATTAAAGAGGGGGGATTTTTCAGAGCGTCAAGGATTAAGATCAAGAAACCATGCTTTTAGATTAAAGAAGGCAGCATTTATTTAGGTTATGGTCTTCGAAGGGCATTTTATATGTTTTTTTTAGGATAACCATGTAGCTGTGTTGGCATGCTTGTTAGGGCAGTGGAAACTTCCTGGTTCTGTAAATGAAGTATGTTATACAAGCGAAAGGTCCAAGGTTAGATTGTACATACACATGGGAAAGCAATTAAGGTGTAACTCAGCATGTGGCTAGGCTGCTGCAGGAATGTAATGTTTTTTTGTTGAAGAGCACATAAGCAAAGGTGTTAGTAGTACTGGTGTAATGAGAAACTAAAAAATGTGAGAGACTTGGAGTAGATGATGTAAGTGATACTTGTTATCTCTGATCCCTCTGTTCACTGAGGTAATATCAGAAAGGATAAATAACATATTTCAACCAGTGACACAGAGGTGTACTCAAGATAAAATGAAAATGGATCTTTCCAAACTCCTCAACCATGAAAGACCTATTTTATGCACATCTGTAGTTTAAATCAAGCCCTTCTTTTAATGTCTGATCTCTTAAAAAAATAGAACATAACAACTTCCCCCCAAACAAACAAAAACCCACCACACACCACCCCAAACAAACAAAGCGGAAAATTAAAACAACCTACCAAAACCCAAACCTCTTCTTTGCAAGTCATGTGTGTATGTCTACTGGCAAATTCATCCATAAATCCTTCTGAATGAAATGATTATTTTTTTTTTTTACCCAATAGTCATACTACCAACATTTCTCACGCTGATAGATTGCACTCAGATAAGCTTCTAAATGGTATATTTAACAAATGAATTCCAATGAAGCGAGAAAATGAGACGACTGGTAAAAACTCTTGGACTAACTATGAGGTGTTACCTGTGTGGTAGAAGTAAGTGTTTACACTCTGAATGCTTCAGTGTTCATGTATGTAATTATGCTAAGCATGTTCAACTGTAAACATCACTTCAAAACCTATGTTCTTTAGGCTATGTTTAAAAGTCAATACCTTCAGAATCTTTCCAAAAGCGAGAATTCACATTGTTCTCACACGCTCATGTATTTTCAAGTATCTAGGGGCTTGTCGTGCATGAGGAAAATGGGGAAGTTGAGGGTAAATCAAATAAATGTAAATCCTTTAAGTGAGTTTAAGCTGCTGCCAGGAGAAGTGAGAGTATTTCCACAGGGGTTTAATACTCTTTAATTTGTAGAACACAGTAATAAAAAATAATGAATATTTGAGAGGATGTCTACTCTGTTCCCCTGCTCCAAGGCAGGAGCAACTGTTTGCATTGACTTTACTTAGGCTGAGTCTTCTCTCTTCTTTCAAGTCTCCTGTTGTGGAGTGTTGCTGAGAGCAATCGGGTTTCCACAAGATGAGTTTATCCCATGAAACTTGCCTGATCCTCGATTTATATTGATATCATGTTTAAAGGATGATTTTGCACCAAAAGTGTCTGGGTCAGCTTTCCTGTACCTTGTGGCTTTTCTTTGCAGAGAAACAAATTCATCATGGTTTTGTCCATTTTACAAAGGCATTTTCCCTTTGTTACTTTAGTCTCTAACAAACCAAGTGGCTTGGGGGCAGGCGGTAGCCAAGGGTGTTGCTTGGTATTGTGTGGAGGGGAGATAGCTTACAACATTTTTTCCAATTGAAATGTTCTTGGGTTGTTTTGGGTATTTGTTTTAATCTGTCTGGTATTATGAGGACAGGAGGAGGAGGGAAAAAAAGGATTGTCATGAATTTTCATTGATTGAAGAGAAAATAAATAGAACTTGAAGAATTAATAGGTATTCAGCCTCTTGACTGATAGATGATATTGACTGTCAGTTAGTCTGGGGGTTTCACTTGAACACCAGCAACAAATTCAGCTTCATTGAGCCTGATACTTTTCCCATTACAGTTACCAGTTTGGTAGTCTTCTACTTGCCCAATTAGCCTTCCAAACCCTCTTTCTGCCTAGTTTTTTTTTATCTATTCCAGTTCTTTCTCATCTGACATCTCTCTAGGAAAATTTCTGCTCTTTCTTATGATGTCCTAGCAGTATACAAAAGGATGCTAATACTTTACAGATGATATAGTTGAATAAGCTGTTTGAGCAACATTTCCTCCATGTGAATAGGAGTGGCAAAAATAGTTCTTATTTTTGTATGAAAAAAACCCGAAAGCATTTGGCTTGACTCTGCATATGTCTTGAGTAGGATAAATGCTACACACAAAGAGAAAAAAAAAATAAAAATGGTATGATTTATAAAGAAATGCTGACAGATGTGGCAGAAGTCACCAGAGAAGCAATGTTCTCCAAAGCCTGTGTCCCTCCACAGTTTGGTGATACCAGATGCTGCTGGTACCTGTCTGGTACCTGCAGCATCCACTGCAGCTGGAAAGGAAAAAAATTGGGTGCTTTGAACTTGCCAAAGGTCAGTTGAAAACTGTTCAGTTCAAATGTCTCGGTAGTATAGGAAGTACAGGAAAAATCTTTAGCTTCAAACCTCCCTCGAACCTCCATGTTCATCTGCATGATGAGGTGATGGAGTACACATTGCTCTATAATGACAATTATAGTAGAAAAAAAAAAAAGGCAAACCAAACCCACCATCTCAGAGTATTTGCCGACTCAATGCCTACCCTCAGCTTCTGCAAGAAAACAGCTATGATTGTTTTTTGAACTGTAATTTTAATTGTGTTCACACCAAGTGTGAGAGAGGCTTTACAGGCAAGAGTCCTTGTAAGGAAGGACGTAACTGTTAATCAAAAGCATGAATTTATTATTATTGCTTCTTACAAGTGTTAAGGGCATAAACACTCCATCTTTCCTATATGTATATATTTACTCTAGGCCATTCTTTGCTTTGAATTTAGCATTTTCTCTGGAGTTCAATTAATTGTTCGACATGCTGTCTCTAGCTATTATGTTGGCATGGAAGATGTTGTTTACATCCATTTTTCTGCAGCATTTGATAATGTACTGTGATTTCTTTGGTATATGTATGTAGGTTTTTAGGCATCCTGAACATTTTTGTCACTTTCAATTAAAATGCTTTTTCTTCTGTTTCATAAAGTATGGGAGAGGAAATTTGGGCACTGGTAGCCCTTTTCCTAGCAAAGCTGAAAGCAAGTAGCAGTTGTTGAAGAGACACAATGAAAACCTCTCCTCTTGATTGCTGTTCCCATTGATATACATTATTTGAACTCTTGCTCCTCTTCTAGTTTTGTTTTATTCTGTGACTCTCTGAGTTTTAGAGTCCATCATTAGTTGCTGTTCTCTTTCTTTGTAGATGCCAGTTTATTATTACCCATCTGGTCAGTACCCTACCTCAACAACTCAGCAGTACAGACCCATTGCCTCAGTTCAGTACAATGCACAGCGGAGTCAACAGATGACACAGACTGCACAGCAAGCAGGTATTTACATCTGTTATTCATTTCTTCAGCTGCTCGTAGTGCCTTTGCCGGTGAAACCTATTGGTGGTGTTGTAATTTTTAAACTTGAACAGTGGAGGAGAGAGCTGGTCACTGTTCTTTTTGAAAATGTGGTGGACAAATTGAGAAACTCTTTGCTTGGAGACATCAAGCAATGGAAGAGCAGAGGTTGCTTTCTCCATTGCTGCTGTCCTGTGTCCTGCGCTGCGTCCTGAGTGTCTATGCTCCACATAATGGAACACAGAGCTGGGAGAAGAACAGGTGTGAGCAGTCACATTGCATGTTCAAGCTAACAGTTTGTCCTTCATCATGCAAACTCCCCAAAAGTTTGCAGGTCTCTGCAAGGTGGGCAGGTCTGCAGTGATGCAGAAAGAGCTGGTCGTTCTCCATCACCTCTGCTCTTCCCAAGGAGCAGTGAGGCAGGCCGTGTGGTTGGTGCCCGTCAGGACCAGCTGCTCGCAGCGATGTGCAGCTGGAAGGGGGGCCGTTACACTGTAAGAGAGTGAGTAGCAGGTCTCACAGTGAACCGGTCTCTTTTCCTGCTGTGTCATGCCACTCCTGATGACACCAGAGTAAGAGGGGCTTTATAATTTTTTTAGAGTTCTTGATTGTCTGATTCTTCAGTGCACACCCCCCTCCATAGGATGTCTCAAACAGTAACCCCAAGATGTTTGTTTGGAGGGTGTTGTTTCCTGGTGGGGCTTGAAATTACAGATGTGCCAGGTGGGACAAAGCATTTATCTTTCTGTCTGCATTTGGCAGAAACCCTTCTGAATAGCAAAGCAGGTTCCCTGCAAAGGCATTATACAAAAGTCTCTTGAGATGTTTTAAGATGCAAGTCAGGAGCCCACAGGTGAGACCTGACCAAGACTTACTGGGTCACCCAGCCTGTCAGCCTGTCTCTGTAATGCGACTGTTCTCTCAGTCACTCAGGGAAACAAAGACACAGCAAACAGGGCTATAACTAAGGAATTTATTACTTTTTTCTGTTTGTTTTTAAGCTGTTCTATCTTCCAATAAAATGAGTGTTCTCATTGGTGTCACAGTGGCTGACTGTCTACTTTCATGACTTTGTGTTTATACATTCCTGAGAGAAAAGGCGGGTGAGATATTGCACAAAGGTCATCTGTCTCTTCTGACTTCTCTTGCCTGACAGTCTGGTACCATATTTATTATCTCTGTGTAGGGGGTCTTTGAACCTAAGTGCAAATCAACTTAAATGATATTATCTGCGCCTACTGTGTTGTTATAAACCACATTTATCAGTTTAATGCTACGTCCATAGCATAGTTGAGATTATGGTGAATGAAATGTGCAAGAGATGGTCTGAATCACTTGAGTGATGTTCTGGAGAAGATCCAGTTATTTGATCTTGAGGAAATCCTGTTTTAAAGTACATTATAGCACAGGAGCTACAATGAGATACTCAATGTTTGAGTACAGACAGTGATGGAAGTGCTAATTTTGTTTGTCTGTTTACTGCATCGTTTTCCTTACGTGTTTGGAAAACATGACTCAAGGAGATTTTTTAAATCTCTAGTGCATCAGTCTTTTCCTGCAGTTCGCTCTTTCAGCTGCCTGCTCAGTTGGAAACATTATTCTTATCTCTTGTTTAAAAATGAAAACATTGTGACTGCAGTTTAGACTCCCTGCTGTGGTGATGATTTTAAGCATTTAGCTATTCTCAGATTTTAAGACTTGCATGAGAACAGATTTCTTAAGCTGGTTCATCCCCTAAAGCTCAGAAACATCCTTTCACATGGTCATTGTCCTAGTGTGTGATAGGGATGCCAGGAAGCAGCTTGCAGTTTCCTATGAATCTTTTCTTGGAGATGGTGCAAGGATCATCCAGATTTCTGTTCCACTGCATCCCTTGGCATTTGAAATATGCTAGCTTTCAAAAATGGCAAATAATTTGTGGGGAAAAAAATAAATAAATTAAAATATAGCAAAGTATATTATTTATGCTCCAGATTTATTGTAGGAGGTTCACTTTAAGCACTGAGACACCAAAAACACAAAGATTCTGTGATGGTTTCGTGCCCAGTGTTGCTGTATCTCCTTTCTTCCCATGAGCCTGCTCACACAGACAATTTGCTTCTCATGTGCTTTCAAAGCAGTAGCAAGGAGTTCAGTTCACTTAGGGCTGTAGAGGTCAAAGTGTGATCTAATGCCAGCAATTTGTTTTCATCTTTCTTAGAAAAGGTCTCTTCAGGAGCAGTGATATTGATGACTTTTACAGCAAATGGCTGGACTAAAATGTCAGCACAGCATCTGTGGTGGCTAAGGGAGCCTCTACTCTCTCAGGGCTCTGGAAGGAGAGCAATATTAAGTTAAAATGGCTCTTTTTTCTAGGGCAGAAAAAAAAAGATAAGCTCAGAGTTCTGGCAGTAAGAAATCGTTTGGAGGGAAGGAGAACTTTTTAGTGTATTTATTTACCCTTGTTTTGTTTTGTTTTCTCCACCTAAGTGATGACTTACGTTCTCATACAAGTGACCCATTTCTGGCAGAAGCCTGGTACAAAGAGAGTTGTCCATGAAGATTGTATTAAAACCTCTGTCATTTGTATTACTTCTGTTTATGTTCAGTCCAAAATGTGGTATCCGACAGTGTGGCAGCATGGCCTCTGAACAGAAATAACCTTCACACAGATACATACCATCATTGCTCTTCTTTATTATGCTTCTTCTGCCCCATTCTTGTGTCCAGTCCCACATATTGCCAAGTTTTTTTAAGTGTTGCTACTGCATGGGGCCAGGGTAAAGCCAGCATCTGTCAACCATGGCATGTGTAGGTGGATTTTTAGGCTGTGTTCAAGCAGCTGTTGTCATAAACAGTATGCTTATTTTTCAAACTGCTTGGGTATGTTGCTGTTACTAATTTCTGCACTCTCTAACAGATGATACTTAAGATACTGTGGAATGCCCAGTTCTGTAGCTGCTCAGAAGAAAAATATTATTTCTGTATTCTCATCTAGCAGTACTGTATAAATTGCACATCTAGCATCATCAGTATTTCATTCTTTAGTAATTATCTCTATTTCTGTAGTTTTGAAAGCTTTCAATCCTAGTTATTGTGCTTGAATAGAAAAATAGAGATGTACTGATGATAAATCAGGAATGATTTGTATTTTACCATCATAGAATAAAACAGCAATGGGTTATTTTGTATCTTTTTCTCTAGTTGCTTTCATTATAGCGAGTGCTGTGCATTTTGAGGCTCCTTCATCTTTAAAGTGATTCATAAACATGAGCTGGATAAATATGTCAGTGTTACTTTGGGGTATGCAACTTCTTATTGCTGTTCATAAGTGAACAAACTGCAACAAATTACATTATTTTTTCCTACTTTGGTTTGTTGTTGTTTGCCTGTCTCATGTGTTCCAGATAATTTCAAAGTGCAGCAGAAATTTTGTGGGTGAAATAATATTTAGATTCTTGTTTGGGCCTAGTTCTAAAAGGCAGTTAGTTTAGTTTATCACATAAGGTAAAAATATGTGTTGTGTGTTTTGCATCAGTAAGGAGATAATCTTCTGAGGAGATTTAAGCGAAGACCTATAGTAATTGGTTAAAAATCTTGCAGACAAAAGTTTACTCTATATTTCCCGTGAAAATAAGATGGTATTTGACGCAATTGGATGGTCTGTAATTCCTGCAATTAAAGTAATGATTTTAGGATTTCTCATGCATATTAGTATCAACAAATCACAGGCTGGAAAAGACCTCTGAGATCATCAAGTCCAGCCTATGACCAACACCACCACATCAGCTAGACCATGGCACTAAATGCCACATCCAGCCTTTCCTTGAACACATCCAGGGGTGGTGCTTCCACCACTTCCCTAGGAAGTCCATTGCAATGACTGATAACTCTTTCTCTGAGGAAGTACTTCCTAATATCCAACCTAAACCTCTCCCGGAGAGCTTGAGGCTATGTCCTCTGGTCTTGTTGCTGGTTGAGTGGAAAAAGAGCCCAGCCCACACCTGACTACAACCTCGTTCAGGTAGTTGAAGAGAGTGATAAGGTCCCCCTTGAGTCTCCTCCAGGCTAAAAAAAACCCAGCTCCCTCAGCCTATCCCCATAAGACTTTTCGTCTAGTCCTTTCACCAGCCTCGTTGCTCTCCTCTAGACCTGCTCCAGCACCTCAATATCCTTCTTGAAGTGAGGGGCCCATAACTGTACACAATACTTGACATGAGGCCTCACCAGTGCTGTGTACAGGGGGAGAATGACATCCCTACTCCTGCTGGCCACGCTATTCTTGATACAAGGCAGGATGCCACTGACTTTCCAGGCCACCTGGGCGCACGGCTGGCTCATGTTCAACCGGTTGTCAAGCAGTACTCCCAGGTCCCTCTCTACCGGGCCATAATATTGCCATTCTATATATATATGTATATTTTTCAGTGTCCAGATGGCACGAGGAGGCTCAGATTGCATAGGAAATCTCTGCTTTTTCCTAACAGCAGTATAGTTGGCTGTTGTACAGTAGGCAAAGGAAGTCAGTATGTGAGGAAAGTATATACCTAAACACAGCCTGGATGAAGATTCCATTCTTAATAAGTATACACAGATCTTCTGTAAACAGCAAATGTTTGTATTGAAGGAGAGATCATATTTCTCATGGAGTATTGTATTATTACCCTTTACAGCTTCCAGTAAGGAAAATGAGGTAGTTGTCTCTTTAATGCATCTCTGAAACAGTTTCTAAGTGAAGACAAAATGTACCGTAACAGAATCCATAAATTTGTGTAGGTAGAATTCGGAGTCAAATTGACAGTGAGTTACTGAATTTGCTTAATTTTTTCATTTTGGTGTCATAAATGAAGAGTGTTAGCTTCAAGTCTCTTTCAACCTCTTCTGAAAGTGTTTGTCACTGTAAACTGATACTGAGAGGTATAAAAATGGGGAAGGGAAATGTGTAGCACTAAAAAAAAAAAAATTATAAAAAAATTGGTTTGTTAACATGGTCATTAGAGAACCTTATAAAGAAAGATTGCAGCTTTCTACCTTCATTAGCAACCTGACAGGAGCTCATGGTCCATGATAGATTTGTTTGCATAATTTCATCTATAATTTCTGTGCTTATATAAACATAAACAACTTCAATTTTTCAGTATCTAATTATCTGAAGAAACTATTTGTTCTACAGTAATTGCTTACAGCACTACTGAGACAGATTTGTTCTGAAGGTGTCCATCTGTGTTTAATGCTCTATTCTTTTTTTTTCAGCTGATAATCCTGCTCCTGGAAAGCATTGCAGGGAGGGCTGTCTCATTTTTACCAGGGCTTGACAAGGAACAGAGTCCTACTGTTTTAGACTCTGAAGTGTAGTGTTGCATTTGTGAGACTTTGAAGTTTAGAAGTATTTTATGAAGTGGTAGGGCCAGAACAAGAAGGAGTTTACAGCAATTGCAGTAGATGGACTAAGTTCAAAATTGTGATCTTGAAGTGATCCACACCAGTATTACATGTTTCAGTCTGGGTACTTTAAGTTGCCTAGATTCTTAAAGGTTTATCTACAAGTGCTTCCATTATAATGTACTGAGTGTCTTAGACCATGAGTGTTTGCAAGGCTGAGCTAATCACTCCTCCTGCCAGCTGCCTTAGAGACTTCTGATGAGTGTCCTGTGGAAGCATCTGTACAAAGCTATGGGCTGCTCTTCAGGTGCTTTTTTTGCCTATTTTGTTTTTTTGTTTTCCCATTTAAATTATATCTGGCAGAGAAGGAGCCCTTAGTTTTGAAGGTTGTTTGTTCAATTTTATGATCTGGTTCCAACTTCAGGTATTCCTATGGTAGGAGAAACTTGGGTGCCTTGGCCTGTGAGGGTTTTAACCCATGTTGAGCACTGCAGGGGAAATGCTCACAGGGATCTCTGCTGTTCAGGGACATTCCCCATCTTACAGTGCTTTCTTTAAAGGTGCAAAGGAGTAGAGAATTAAGTGTATTAAAAAGAAAGGCATAAAGCAAGATATTCACTTAGCTCTGGTTATATATTTTATGTTCTTTCTTTTGTTTTTGCAAGTTTAGCTCCAAGACCCACCCACCTCCTGAGTGTTTCCTGTTAGCTACCCATAGGGAGTTTCCTACCTGAGTTTTGCAGCCTGGATTTCATTCCCCTAAAGCTGGAAGAGGATTCTGTGACTGAACATTGCATTCAAAACTTTCCAGAAGCTTGCTGGGAGAGCTATGGCTGGGGCTTAGAACTCTTAAAATTTCTAGTCTTAGAAACACTAAATCCTATTGTCCTTCTGACACGAAGCAATAGTGCTGCATCAGTACTGAACCAGTGTTCAGCTTTACAGAATATCTGTAATTTAAATTAATAGTAGAATTAATATTATCACGCTTCTTGCAACATACTTGATTCTGAAAATTAAAAGGCCAAATCACTTTTATCGAAAAGCTTTGTTCTTCTTCAAATGACTTGTATAATTATTCAGCAATCACACCAAGAGAGAGCAAATATTGCAGGAAGAGAATGCTGGCAGGCTTGACAGCCATAAGAGTCTTAATACAGGCATTTCTTTGTGGTTTTCTTTCAAGGCTTCTCATTTTTTGTTCAATTTCTCTAGCATGAATTAAAATCCAAGCAATTCCTGATAGTGTTCCTAGGGTTTCACACTAAAATACAGATTTTTTTAATTTAATCTTTTTTTTTTCTTTTTTTTCTTTTTTCTTTTTTTTTTAAGGAATTATCATGTGTTAATCTCCTGTCAGTTAATGTACAGGAGCAAGCAGAGAGAGAAAAGATTTCCATCACCATTGTGCTGTGGGTAGGACTTTAAAATAGCCTCTGTAAAAATTGCAGAGGCCACGCTAAGATACAGGGAACACTCTAAGGTATTCAACAATGTCTACAAAGAATCTTTGTTTTTTCTGTCTTTTCCTTGCCAAAAAGAGTAATGCATCATCTCTAGCGCTAATTCTGTGTGGGATCAATGCACAGTGCTCCCAGCTCTTGCAATGGAATTTTCCAGCGCTGAATAATTGAGAGGTTTATATTGTAATCCCTGAGAGCAAAGACAGATTTAATATTTTCTTTTTTTTCTTTTTTTTTCTTACTTTCTTTTCTGATACCATCCAGCCATTGCTAGCTTTAGTGAAGCCCCAGCATTCACAGATATGCTAGAAGGCCTTTCTGGAGGGGCAGATGCCATCTCCATCTCTGCTTCAGACATGCTGCTCACAGGAGGTCTGTAGTCTTTGGGGCTCAGTTTTCTGTAATTTTCCTGCAGATGAGAGCATGCGACAGGACAGAGAAGAGCAGGAGAGCTTGTGAGTCTCAGCTCATAATTGAAGAACTACTCCAGATGTACACCACAGATCTATAGTGCTGGGGGAATACTGATTGAGGATTTAACAATTGAAGCACACTTTGCAGTTGTATAACTTAATAGAACAGAACAGTTGATTAGATTGGAACGTGGCAGAAGAAATTTGTGTGAGTATGACCTGCCTAGAAGAAGGGCCGTGGTGTGTTCAGTGTTAGAGCAGAGGAACTCAGGAACGATGTCCCAATAACTGAAGCAATGTTCTGCTGACCAGCCCTGATATGTAAAAAGGTCCTAGTGCCTTTTACTTGAATTTTGTTCAACATTTGTTACAGTCAGTTATTGTTTGCCTAAATCATCCTCAAAAACAGCATCCCTCTACAACTGCAAGGACAATTTAATTTGGCTCACCAACGTTAGATATATAGAATGTATGCATTTATATAGCAAGTGAGCAATTGTCTTAATTTCTCTTTTGGGTTTTTTTTCCAAGTGAAATAAGGCTGATAGCATGAGGGTGTGAAGGAGGCAGCTCTTGAGTCTTCTCAAATACAGCAGCTGGTTTCCTTAGCAACAGGCATGAACACACAACACCTCTCCAAATAGTTCTTCACCTCTTCCCCAGGTCCTGCTCTCTGTTGCAGTTCGCTTATTATGCACCATGAGCAGATAGCATTCCTGCAGCCTGAGCTAATTGTAATGCGTGATGGCTGGTAGCTGTCATTGGTATTGGACAGAAAATAAAAAAGAATTGGATTTGCTGTCTGAGTGTCTGGTTCTAACAACAGCTTGATTATTTCTGTTATTACTGGTAATACATCGTCCCTGTGCAGATTTCACTTCCAGTGGGTATCGCTGGCATTTATCATTATGAACGATAAGGTTAAATGCAGGTTTTCTTGCTTCAGACTCTGGTGAGGGTTCCTTCATGGCTGACAGGAGTTAAATTGAGAAGGGAAAGAGATGATTCTTTACTCAGCCTTTACTGCTAGTCTAAAGACCCAGCTGTAAATGTGAGTCATTTAACATTAATTCACTCCAAAAACAACAAATAGAGGTTGGTTAATACTATTCAGAGCTGCTGTTTCTGCTTCTGTTTATGTGCTGGTGGCAAGACATGACTATATCCTCATCAGGAATGTTATTTTCAAGATGAAGAGACAAATAAGCACACTACTCAGTATGTTTGAAATTAATGAATTTATTTTTTACACAATGCTTTTTTCAGAGGTAAGGATCCCTAATCCAACCATACCTGAATAACAGAAAGTTAGATAAGGTTCTACCCCAGTTTATCTGAAAGGAGCTGAGATTAGAGGTACATAAACACAGATTTTCCTCCTGTATCTTAAAATATTTAATTTCACTTTTATTTTCAGTGCAGTTCCCAGGATCCTGATGTCTTAGTAACAAATGCAGTCTATGACTACTGTCATATGAGTGCTTAAGAACAAGGAAAGGAAGAGGCCAATCTGTACATTAATGTTACTTGTACCATAGTCATACCAAGGACCTACAGCTAGCCTTGAGAGGCCTCTGTGCTAAGAACTGTATATATAAACGTGAAGAGATTTTCTTTTTCACTCCTGGGAACCAGCAGAGAGCTCGCACTCAGGGCTAAAAGAATAGAAAGGTAGGCACCGTGGTGGTTGTCCAATTCAGGGCTGTTGTCTGTGTGTAAAAAGTTCCTTAGGCAGCTCAGATGAATCAGAAAAAGTAAGAAAAAGCTTTCACTGTGGCAGCTGTTCCTTCATTCAGTATGCGTAAAACATTGGGCACCTGAAGTTCCCACTGAGTGCTGAAAACAGTAAGTAGCTTTTGGGATCATACGTGTACTTCCCTAAATATAACTGTGGGGATAATTAATTTTTTGCAGGTTGTTTGAATTTCTCTTCATCTTCAGTCTTGATGTTTCCTTTATTTGCTTATACAATAAAAACCCACAACCAACAGCCGTCATGAGGAGTAGTGGGCTTTGCCTGTAAATAGCAGCAGTCTTTTGTATGTTGCAAATAATTTCTTTCTGAAAGACTTTAGCCCTGTAGCATTACTTAAGGAAGGGAAAAAACCCAAACAAACAAAAAACAAGAAAAACCCAGCTGTTTCTGAGCAAGCAAATATTTAGGCTATATCTATATATATTTATGTATCCTTGCCCTTCTTGTTAGCCTGTGTTATCAAAACAATGTATTGTACACTTCAGCACTGTCCATAGGGTTTCCAAGTAGCATTCTGGTAAAACAGAACATCCTCAATAGCATCTGTTCAACAATGCTGCATTTCCAGTTTGCTCTTTGTTGAGAGCTACCTTTCATCAGGTACTGAGTCTGCAGGAGTGCAAAAGACTGGATTTTTACAGGTCCTATAAAGGAACCTCCACAAATGAAATTTTTAAGGTTGCCAAGTACCACTTTGTATAATAAGCAAAAGAGGGGAAATGTATTAAATTACAAGAAGCAATGTGCTGTTTCAAAATGATTGCTGTGTTAATAGCTTGTATCAAATGGCTATTTTAATTCTGTCTCTATTGGAGGAATAGAAAGCAATTAATCTTTTGTAGCACATTGTGAAAAATAAGGGCTTAAACAGAATCTCACTGTGGCTGTTCCTTCACTTAACCTTGAGCTGGGCAATAAATAATTAGAAATGCAGCTACATCGCAAGGCAAAAGTAATTTGGTGAAATAAAATTATCATATAATGCAGGAATTAAAAATCTGAATTAGGTTTCCTGATGTACTTTATTCCAGAAAAGTATGAATTTGCCTGTGATTTGAGTGTAAAAGAGTGGAGTAGGGTTTTACAAAGCACCTTTTATACCCAAGCTATCGCCAAATAATGAACTATGTATTTGTATTGCGGTGCTGGCATAGGCAAATTCTCTCATGCTCTCTCAGCTATAACTCACGTAGAGCCTTTGATGAAAGGACTTTTTTTTTTTTTTTTTCTGGAGGGTGAAGGTGATGGCCAAGGTGTATGGGTGTCTTTACACTTTTCAAATAATTTCCCGCTCTCCACTCAGGGCACCATATAATCAGTGCTGCCTTCCATTAAATTTTCAATGGCTACTGAATAATACGAAGTTTCTGCTCCATTGTGTTGAGCTGCTAAGGAGACTGGAGATACAAGTCAGAGCTGCTTTCTCATGAGCCTTTCTGTCCCACCCATGCAGCTCCAGGGAACACCTTTTCCCTCAGTGCCACACTGCTGTTCCTTGCAGATCCCATGCATGCCTTGCAGATCCCAAAGCAGCGTTGCTAACCTTGCTTCACCTTGGACCTTTTCAACCAACTTAGTGTAAGCTTCTTAGAAAAAGGATCAATGAAGTTTATATGATAAATGTCATCAGTTTATATTGTGGAGCTGTTTACAGGAGGCTCTGATAAGGAGAGGCAAAGGATGTGAAGAAAAAGAATGCAAAAAGCAACCGACATAAAACCCCCAGTAGGTATTTTTCTTTTCCTGAACCTCTCCTTAACATATTGGCTGGCTGGAAGCAATAGTCAGGAACCGTTCAAGCCCCTGGCTAGTTCCATAAAAATGGGAAGCCATGAGTTCATTATGTCAAGGTTATGTTAAGGAAGAAAACATTCCTAAGGAAAACAATGCAAACATTATTCTGCTTTTCATGGAGTCACACAACTCTGACTCCCAGAATTTGCAGTGTAAGGAGTGAGAAACTTGTTGCTAGGAAACATAGCTAGCAATAGCAGTGAGTCCGTAAGGCATTGTCCATAGTCCTTTTGAGTCTGCACACGACTGGTCCCACTAATTTCAGGGAGATACCTTATGTCTGCAGCAAACCATACTTATACTTCCATGTCAGAAACTTCACAGTGGTAAAGACTCGTCTGCTTTTATCCATTTTGTCCATATGTCAATAGTGAGCAATGAGGTGTTTGCAAACTGAATGGAGGAGATTTCTTAGTTTTATAAAATGTAAAAAATAAATGTAATGTGGGATTTTGCATACACTTGTCATTTCTTCTTTGCAAACTTGAGACTAACCAAATGGCTCCAAAAGCTAATAACCTGGTATGCTTCCATTTGACAGAAGTTAATAAAAGGAAGTGTAACTTGTACTTTTTTCTTATTTTTTTTTTTCCTCCTTTGATTTTTTCACTTGTTACATTATAAAGAAGATGGTGGAAGTGCAGAGCTGTTCATTTTTGTTGAGAGTTGTAGTCAGGTGAGCAGTGTGGTAGGACTGAATCTTTCTAGTTCTCAAACAAATCAGTTTTCTGACTGATTTGAAGCCTGGAGGAGGGCAAATTTAGTTCATTTTCTTTCTGCTCATTCTCTTCAGACCTGATTGATATGTTACATGAGTTTACATTGATGTTTGAAATGTATTAGGCAGCTCATTTGTGCTGTAATATGGCCCATTTTCTAAATATAGAATGATACGATTTATTGGAGAAACAGGTGTGGGCATGTGGAAATACAATTTGCCTTAGAGAGTTGTTTCTAATTGACTAGTAAGATGCTGTTTCGAGTAGGCCATAATTAATCAACAAGAACTCTTTCCCTGAGTTTCCTTCTGTAAATGAACAGACTCAGCACATCCATCAAGGAGAAACTTGAGAAAATGAGTGGGGGAAAAAGCCTTCGTCTCCAGTGAGCAAAGTGGTTGTATTTCTGTGAGGTGGTCCCAGCAGGACAGTTTGCTGATTGATTGCAACATTGGCTTTGAAAAGAAATCCTGAATTTTTCATTACTTACAGGTTTGTTAAAGTTTTAATGCATTAGTGCTGGCTACTGCATGCCAAGAAAGTGGCTGAGGTGGGTTGAGAAGAACAGTAGAAGAAAAAATGGGCTGATGAACCAAAATCTTTCCCTGATACACTCTTAAGTGGTCTCCTACATTTTCTCTCATTTTAATTTCATTGTGGTGTGCAAGTACTTAGTAGTTAATGTAAGAGCTCTAATCATGTTGAGGTCACTAAGCAAAAAAGTGATTGTCAAATGCCTGGGTTGAATATTGCAGCAGAATTGTTATGGTGTTTTCAAAATCTTTAGGTTGGGAGATGTTTAATCTAGAAGTGAAACAAATGATAATCCATTTTTTTTATATAATGTACTGTAGTAATCTGAAAATGTCAGTAAGTTTTAGTCATAAAAATGTGAGCTAGCTTGATTTTTGGGTGCATTGTGTTGGTGACAGACCTGTCGCACTGAGAGGTAGGAATTCACTGTGCACACTACACTGGTGGTGGAACAGAGGTAGATGTTGGTAGATCTGCTGGGCAGGCAGTTGAAGGCAGTTGATTTCAGACTCTGCTTTGCTAGATTCAAGAGTATCTTCAGCCATTTGGGAATGAGGTTTATTTTTTAACACCTTGAAGTCTAAAGAACTCCCAGCTGTCCATTGTTCAGTGCAAGGTCCATAGAGTTTACTGGTTAGACAAGGATATTGCAGGGAAAGCAGGGCTTTCTGAATGTGAAAAAGGGATAAATGTTTGGATGTCTGTTACAGGAATCATCCCTCAGCAAACCACCTCCTTAATTTGCAAGACTTGACTTCTCTTCAAAAATCTTTTGAACTTGCTTATTGGAGTGAAACCCTGAAATCCAACAGTTAGGTGGGGTTGTGTGTACAGTTTTATAGTTGGATTGTGCTGTAAATGACCAAAAGCCTTAATGTTCCAAATTCTTGTGCAATTCCTTATGTTAAGCATTAAGTCATTCCAGTGGTTTTGAAACTAGGGATAATTTTTATTTGTTTTCCAAGAATGCCAATGAGTTTCTTAAGAAACTGCCCTAGTCTTGCTGCATAGTGATAGTACTAAAAGCACTCTTTCAGGATTCGGTGTATCAGCTGAATTTTTATCTTTGCTCAGAAGGAGGCTATCTAAGCATTTTGTATTGCTTTCTACTGTCAAAAGGACAACTAAGATGATTATACTGAATCTGTCCTTTTTAAAACCTTGTTTCTCTAGATGCCTGCAATTTCTCCAACTCACTGGATCTGTCATGCTAGAAACGCAGCCTATGTTTCCTAAGTGTCCTTGGGAAAAATTGTTTTGGCCCCAAGAACTGCCCCTTTTTGCATTAATGTTGAGGACTTCCTAGTACCAGCAGCTCAATCTTGTTTTAAAAGTACTTAAGATGTACTTTTTTCTTGGAAACAATTTTGTAAGGTTAAGAAAGGCAGTCCCCGTATGATAGAAGGAAAGGTGAAATAGGCAAGGCCTATTGAAATCATTCCCCCTGTTTGGCAGCTTTCATGTGAAAATCTGCTGTCTACTTTGACCTGTCCGTTTTTTCCCCTGCAGTGGATCTGTAGCCACTGAAGTGCATACTTACATCCATCCCTGTTCAGGTAATCGTTTCAAAAATTTGAGCCTCATCTTTCTCAAAAGGACTTGCTTTATGTGTTTAAAATATTTTGTTGTATAAGGATATTTTTTTTTTCTTCTGTGAGGCAAATGCAGGAGCAAAACTGAGCAATACCACATTCTAAGGGACAGCGGATTCTGTTCTCATCCTAACTGACCAACAGCTGGTTCCTTAACAACTTCAATACCCATGCTTTGGGATGATCCTAAGACCAGAGAAGTTTGTGTGGAGCTTTTTTTGCCCATTTGTTTTTCAGTATGCTTTGTGTCAATCTGTTGCTTTCCAAAGATAAACATGCTTTATGCCATTAGCAAGAGCCCCATGTGTGTGACTTCTGAGTGTGAGAACACGTGCAGGCAGGTACATTCTTCCCCATATGATTAAACAAAGAGGAAAGAAAACTTGTGGCTTCAAGTGTTGGCTCTCTCCAGGGCAGAAGGTTAACATTTGACAAGATGACTACCCTTCTGAGCTGTCCCAGAAAAAGCAGGTGCAGATTTCATTGAGGCTTGATCTTTTGAAATTCACTTTACCTTCTCAGCATACTTCTCCCAGGATTTTTTCCACAGTTCACAAAGGATCCATCTGAGTAAAATTGCTAGCAATGGATATCGATTCATCTGTGTGCTTGAATGTCTAGACCTGTGTTAAGGGCTGAGGTAAAGTCTTCATAAGCTGTTGTGCTCAAAACCTTTTTGAAGTGGTTCACAACATAGGAAGTATGAAGATGTGAAATTCTGCTGGGGGGCACTTCAGCAATGTGTAGGGCAAATTCTGTTGCAGCAAATATGATGATTAGGTAATTAAACAGTGTATCTCATTCATATATGCCTAAGCCACTAGAGTGAAGATTGTAGGGGCTACTTTTGAATTTCCTTTTCCTGATTTTGGAATATGTAACTGTGCCACTCTGATGGCCTCTGAGCCTGTATGGACACAAATGCGTCAACCTGTGTTACCTTTTAAAAAGCTACAAGTGTGACCCCTTAAGGCAATGCAGCTGTAGTCAAGCAATGACCAAATTCTCACAGTTTTTAGTGCTTGACTTTAATTTCAAGGACCTGCTTGTCTCTGCACAGGTGTCTATGTGTGGTTTGCTTCGGATTTATTGCTAAACTTTTTTCTCACAGTTTATGCATCCTTAACTTTAGGAACAACTCCATCTCCCTGCTGGAAGGTACTTCGGTAATGAAACTCCTGCAATCACCCTGTGGAAGAGAGCAGGGCTGGCATGAAAGGAACTTTGGGGGGTATTGAACTTCTCTTTACTTCAGATCTTAACTTTCTGCTGGTGTGAACTGACATATGGGACACGTGTATCCTGCATAATCACATTTCTTATTTGTGTGCAGTGCTTCAAAGAGAACGGTGGCTCAGGACTAAAGGGTGTGTAGGTTTTCCATACTGGCCACTTCAGCCTTTGGTTTGAAAAGCAGATTATTATCTGCTGAGTTAGAATTGTATTTGTATTTTGGCAAGACATGAAAATAGAGCCTTAACAAAGGGGTACCGGTTGTCCTTGCTTGAACAATAATATTGATCCCAGGAAGATGGAAAGGCTTTTGTCTTGTTACAAAAGATTGTTATATTGACATAACGGAAACTGAAAAATCGAATGTAATATAAGGGGGAATTTTCCTTTCATTTGAAGGACAACACTGCAGAAAGACTCTTCACAGTGACTAAGCTGTAAAAGCAGGTGGTAAAATACTCTTGGCTTTTACACAGTATTTACCTTTTATGGCAGCTTTCCAAGGCCACTGTCTTAGGCCTAGGAATCTTGCTGCTATTTTCCTTGGAGACCTAAGGAACTTGACATGAACGGAGCATTTGCAGCTTTCATGTTAACTTGTTTGTGTTGCCATAGTTGATAAAGCCCTCAAGGAGAGCCATGGCTAGGTATGACTGAACACCTAGTAAAAAGGAAGAGAAAAAAATAATATTGAAAAAATCTCTGCCTTTGCAAGTTTCTGAGCAGAATGGAGAAAATGAGGGAGACAGAGAGAGGAGCAGATGATTAGGAACAGAGACCATGTTCTCTCCTTCCATTTTCTTTCAGTGGTGCTCTCCGTTTAACTTTTTCCCTGCAAAGAGGTTTAAGAAATCTGAAGTCTATCACACTCAGTGCCCTATGAGATTATGCTGAGTTTTGTTCTGTAATGAAATCCTGGAGGTCCAGGAGATTGCTTCTTTTCCCCTTGGAAGAAGAATGAACTGCTGTTGCAGCAGCTAAGGTGGTTGCCATGGCTTGAGACCTGTGCAGCACAGGGAACCTGGGAAGCTATCAGAGGAGATGGAGAAACAGTTTTCCAGTAAATTGGGCTCTTCAGACAAAGAAACCTTTGTAGCCACACAGAAAAGTTAGCCTTCCAGGGGAAATGTCCAAAATGACATTTCAAAACATGCAACATAGAAATAGGTGTTGGGTAAGGAGGGAGATTCGGAACCTGTTGAAGAGTCAAATTTTTCTGGGAACAGGGAATAAAGGAAATGTTTTCTAGGTTGGAGGGTGTGGGAGGAATAGAAATAAACATTTTCTGGTAACTTCTACTGTCCAAATTACTGGAATGCTGTGAGGGTTATCTCAGTGCTTCAGGACAAGGAAAGGGGGTTCTTATTTCTTGAGTCATTCAAACTAAGTCATGAGCTACGGCAATTACTACTGCCTCCTTCCCAAATTACAGTATAGAGGGGATAATCCCTCCCCTGCTCAGAGTTAAAGTTTGACAGAATATTTGTGTTCTTTGATAAGGTAGAATTTGAGGGATGCTGCAAACACACTCTTTTGTTTAAGTAGTACATATAAATGTGTAGGGTATTGACAAGAAAAAGAACAGGGAGGAGTGACTTCCTTGTTATGGCTTTTATATTCAAGTTGTTGTTACTGAAGAAACAAATGCTCCCATTCTTCTCCCTTGCTTGAAGAAATCTATTTCTGCCTTGTAATAAGTGGTGTAAAAAACCATCATAATTACAGTGTGCTATCTAATTCTTTTACACTGCATTGAGCTTAAAATAATGTTGAATCTATATTTCCATTAGCTAGCAATGAAAAAACTATTAAAAATAACACTTAGCCTAGAATCAATTAAATTCCTGCAAATGTATCTAAAGAAGAATGGTGCTGCAGAGCCGTAAATAAATGGAAGCAATAGTCTGCACTGCGCTGTAATAACTGTACTAACCAGAATTTCAATTCCAGGAAAAAAACGTTCTCTCTTCTAATCATTAGATTGGAGCTACAAAAGTAGATAAAAGGGGCAGGTTTAAAAAGGTGCTGAGCTCTTCGTTCCTATGTGCTTTAGGGAATTGAGGAAAACAATACTAAGTTTTGACACTTGATCTTCTACAAGTCTCCATCTGTGGGCAAAGTGTTTAGCTAGCTTACTGGTAAGGTACCAATCTGTTTATAGGTGTTTTTATACCATTTCAGTTACAGTGTGTCACTGGGGCATTTTTCGTATGGAGACTGTAAATACAGAAACAAGATTATCTCAGGCATTTACTGGCATAAACTCAAGAAATATCTTCCTCTGAAAAGTTACATGAACTCATTCTGTAAGTATGCAGGATGTCTGAGGTGCTCATGTTATACAGTAATGGGTGTCAGAGAAATAGATAGACATTAATTATCACTCTCCAAGGGAGTGCTTTGGATTGAACAGAAGTTAAAAATGCCCACCAGAAACAAACTCTTTTTAGAATGTGCTTTATCTTTTTGGATATGAGCTGATTACAGTATAATTGCTGATAAACTCATTTTGATCCACAGCAAGATGTAACTGCTTTGACCAGAGACATTAATGTTGCTCTTAATTTAGGAGCTGTAAGGCACACAGATGTGCATCCTAGTGTGTCAGAATGGGAGGGCTGTAATAATTGGGAGGCTGATAAAAATGAATGTAAGTTTCCCTGGTAATAAAAAAGTCTGGTGCATGGCTCTCCATGGCACTGTCCAGGGATGCAGTCTCTTCAAAGGACATCTTCTGAAGTCTGGGTTGACTTTGAAGTCAATCCTGGTCTATACTAGTATGTCAAGAGGGTAGAATTTATCCCAAAGTGTCTTAAAATCAAACAATTTTTCAATGTTTTTACAGCAGTAAAATCTTACTGTTGGAAGAGCCTTTAGCATGAGGCTTTTCCTGTGCTCCTTTTCTAGTGCCACTGTGAGCTGTGGGAAGAGCCTGGCTCTTACTGCAGGTTTGAACTGGTGTGACCAGTGAAAAAGTGTGCCCAGTAACTCGCTTTTTTCACAGAAGTTATAGTATAGGTGCCAGCGTGGCCATGGTGACCATGATATGGCCAAGTCCCAATCCTTTTCTGGGTATTGGCACAGCTGAACTACGGCAGCACTTGGGTCACTTGACCAGTGCAGTTGAAGCTGTGCAGCAGGGCAAGGTGCAGGCAAGGTCTCAGTAGGTTGACAGCCTGTGGGTCTGCAGCCTGTGTCTTGTTTCAGTGCCTACAACCTGGAAACCAGAGGCAGTTATTTTCCAGCTTCCACCTAAAAGGTAGCATCTAAACTGTGACCTTCTGTGCCAAACATTGCTCCAGAGCCAATTTGTGCATGCTTTGTATGTCAGCTTTAGCTGGGAAGTCCCAGCCAGTCTCACTGTTGTAACGTTATCTTCCAAAAAGCCAACGAAAACACAGCTTTGATGTGTTTCTCTAGGTGCTCAGATGCTGTTGCATGTGAGGTATTATCATGAAAACCACATTATCACAGTAATTCAGGGCCTTCGGGCATCTGATGTTGCCAATTGCCTTCACTTCTTGCTGGTAAGTAATTTATCACTGGCATGGCCTATCCCTGCTAAAATGCGCCCTTTGTGGGCAGAGGCGAAGCTAATACACTTTCAAAGTGTATTTGAATTTCTTCAATAAATCACTGCTGTCATTGTGAGCAGTTTTATCACTTGCCAGAACAATATGTTATCTTCATGCTTTATAGTCTTGATTCTGTTCTGGACTTCTATTTGTGTAAATTCTGACGCATCGTAACTTATTTTATCAAATGAATTTGAGCAGCCTTGACTTTTTACTTTATTATTTCTTTTAATGGAAGCTTTGCCTTGATCTGTAGAGAGGACAGCACTTTTATGGGATGTGTTTTATAGTACTAATTACTCTATTTTATTACTAATTAGCTCTGAGAACGCTTGCAGTTTGTTAATTTTCATTCTCTTAAGCAGTCTGTGCAGCTGGGGTAGCTTTGTTTTGTAGCTCAGTTCCTCTTCTGCTCTGCTGTGGAGCAGGAGGAGCAGCTACACAGCCATCCAGGGCCATGGAGTTGCTGCAGTGAGCAGAACAGTGGGGAGGTGTAGGAGTCTCTGTGCCTCATAGAATGTATTTGCTATGTGTGCAGAATATCCACCAAAATAATCAATTGTGTGGAAGTAAAATAAAAAACCTCCTCAGATTCAGAAGGCACTTACAGACAAGCCGTTCTACCTGAGACCTGCAGGACAGCATGACAGGGAAGTCACAAGTAGTTTATTGTGTCTAAGGCATTATGAATTCCTTCATCTGGGAGTCCTTCCCCTGAATCAAAGAAAATAGCTGGGATCATGAGTGGCATGAAGACTGTCAGAGCTGTGATGTGGAGCCTTGGCTCAGGCATGAGCTCGGGAGAGGAAAAGTTGTCTCTCAGTAGCCAGACCCACTCTCCTGGGCAAGGACCAGCCATGCTCACACCATCTGCCTGCTCTCTCCCTGTCCCAGGTGTGTTGGGTGGGACTGCTTCCATCTGCCATCCTAGCCACTCTACCAGGCAGGGTCCTGGTAAACTCACTGTAAGCTCTACACAGCCACAAGCTCATTCAGCTTATTTTTCTTCTCCTGCCACAGTGGTAGATATGTTTAGGTGTGACCTGTGGATGCTTTATTTGGAAGTTTCTTGCAACAGGAGCCTCTCCTCAGCTCTCTTTTCTCAGGGTTGCTCTGACATTAAATGCACTGTTCCCAGGACAAAGTGTCTTCTTTTTATGGCCATGCCTAAAATACCAGTGAATATTTATGAACCAATTTGCCATGGCTTCTCCTATGATGGGAAAAAAAAAGTGCTTTTCTTTTAATTGATGCAGTAGCTCATTCCAGAATATGAGAACAAGGTCAATAAAGTAGTCAGTTTTTATAATTAGAAAATTAATTATTTGCAGCAGATATATTTGCTAAAATGTGAAGATTGTATTTATCTGTTTTTTCTTTTGAAGAAGTTATGCTAATTGTTTAAAATTGAACAATGACTCTACTGTAAAGAAAATGTATACATGTAGTTTTGAGTTCCTTGTCATGAGGCGTCACCCAAAGGTATGACTTACATTTGTCCTTTTTCAGTTACAGAAGTTAGTGTTTATTCTCAAGGTTTGCACTCTAAATGAGCAGCAGTTGCTAAAGAACATCTTGCAGATGTGTTTGCAGATCCTGTGATTTTCTCTTTTCAAAAATTTTAGCTACACAGACATTTTTGGCAGATTGGCTAGGCACATCAGCTACCACTTCAGAAATGCATGTTGTAAATTTTACATGGAGAGACATTTCTGGCAGCTGCTTTGTGGTTTGACTTTGAGCAGCCCCAGAAGGAGTATGTGGAATCAGTTACCCATCCAGACCACGTAAGCAAGAAACAAGTATTTTAGCCTAAGGTCAGCTTGGATGGTGGTGCTGCATTATATTCAGTGATTGCATGCATAGGAATATATGCCCCTGCCCCCATGCATAAGTCATTTCATAGGATCAGAGGAGCTAAGGATGGAGGATTCTGGGAAAAACTACTAAGAAACCCAGTCTTTCTGCAGAAGACATCTCTCCCACCTCAGCTGAGCCTGGGGAGCTGGCAGTTGCCTTTTAGAAAGCATTGCAAAGCCTTTGCAAAGCCTTCCAGCTTAATTCCAAAATGCCCATCCGTATTGGTTTTCTGGCAAATCTCTGATTTGCAGACCTGTAGTTAAGACTTGTGCTCTGGCAAATGGCCCTTAATATGCGCTCTTCCTCACCTTCCTGCCAGCACTGGCAGGCTTTGGGCTCTGGAAATCTGGCCCTACCCTTGCAGGTGTTGACAGGAAAAAGAAACTCGTCTTTTTTGGATCAGTAGAGGATTCTTTATCCAACTGAAACATTTGCAAAGCTGAGTATGTAACTCGTAGCAAATTCAGGACTCAGTGGTCTCTCTGTATTATATATTGCATCGAGGTTGCGTTGTTTTTCCATGGACTTTACCAATTTAGTGTATAGCACTTTTCAGCACTGCTAGATTTCAAAGCATCTCATGAAGAAGTCCCCCCTCAAAACCTTATTTTACAAATGAAAAAACAAATATGCAGAAAGGAGAAGTAATGCACTCAGGGTGTACTATGTCCCAGGCAAGCAAAAAGCTATCAATATTTATGATTAATGCAAGGAGAAAGTTCTGCTGCTGGCTCTCAAATCTACCTTGACCGCACATCCAGGCTGATCATCAGTATTTATGCTGAGTTGAAGACTCCATATGTTCATGGTCTTTATTATGCATTTTCCATAGCTCTGAATGCTTAGTTAGCATTGCTCCTAAGTTCCTACTTTGCAAATACTTTGGCTGTGAAGATTGTAAACACAGCTTTGCTGGGGTTGCAAACTATTAAAAGTGTGCCATGTGGTAGCAAATGCTCCGTGGCAGCTCTGCCCCAGTGATTTCTGAGAGCAGACATCACCCTGGAGAAACCCACAGCAGGCAATGCACAGATATTCAGGAGACTTTCCTATGTGTAAATTCGTGCTACGCTTCTTATTTTTGCTGATGAAAGTACATTTTGCATCACTTACAGTTGCACAGTTGCAGATACCTTGAGGGGAGATGAAGGAATCAGGACTGATCCCACAGGATCATACAACATTTTCGTGTGACAGGTCAGCCTGCTTGGGCTGTTGCACTGGTTGGTTTAGCCAAATATCCTTGTGCAGTGATAATGCTGGACCAGCTGTAGTGGGAGTTTCCCAGCTGACTACTGTGCTCAGTAGTGAAGGCTACAGAGGAGCAAGGGCAAAGAGAGGTTTGTTTCCATGTGGCTGAATTAAGCCATGCTTTGGCTGAACTTCTTGATGTCTGTTGACTACAGGCTTGATTCCAGGCCTGCTTGAGCCCACAGAAGAACTGCTGGTAGTGTGAGGAAGGCAGGGACTGGTGGAGTGATGTCTGCCCATGTCTCAGGCACTGCTGTCAGCCTGTTGGCCAGTTCATCAGAGAGACCCAGGGATCTGTGTAGAAACCAAGCAGTCTCTTTTGAAGCCACCTCTAGCCTCCCTCTCCCTTCTCACTTTCTTTTATTCTCTTTGGGCCAAGATTTCTTGGCACAGCTGTGCAGAAAAGCTTGCTGCTGGCTGCTGACAGTGTCGTATCTATTCATTGCTTTTGTGGAAACACAAGGAACTTGTGTCTCCAAGTGTTAATACTCTTGTTTTCAAAAGTGCCACTAAACCCTTTCTAAAAAAGGCAAAGTTAAAAGTTTACATACACTGTGCTGTCCCCTTCTCCCTACCCAATGCAGAGTTGAAAAAAAACATTTGCCTGTGATATGGAGATAGGCATGCTCTACAGATGTAGCTGCCTGATTTATCAAGAGTTTATAAAACTGTATGAACTAGTTGCTTTTGCAGGTTCCTCAGCCAATTAAAAAAAAATAAATTATCAAATTCCTTTGAAATCAGATGATTCATCCTTCCCGAAGGCAACCCAAAAGCTTAAAATCACCTAGAAACAACTGAACTGTTTAATTTTTTTAAAAAATATTTTTAAAAATGTAAATTAAAGACAATTTTTGAAGTCTTAGGAATTGGTAGTTCTCTATATGGAATGTCAAAAGGGGATGTTTTTACTTTTTAAGACATTTTTAGCTTTTACTGACTTATTCCCTCCTTTTTTAAATTAAATAATTTGGCCACAGGTGAAGCTACCTCTAGATTTTGCTGTTCCCCTCCTTCCAAGAAAAAGACTAAGCTGGAAGATACAGCCCAGTTTGACTGAAGTGATCTGACATACTGCTTTTGTGCCTATGTCAGAAAATTGCAATCAGTGTTTGCATTTCTGCAGTGATACAGAAAGGAGTGGATGCCTAGAACAGAGACTGATACAAAGTACGTGGAGGTACTTTACATGTCTTTTGTCTTGTGCTTACACGGGTAAGGGGAATGGAGAGTCTTAATGATGGTTGCTTTAGTAGCAGAAAAGGCCTAAGCCAATTTGCTTAACAGCTCTTTTTAATTAAGACACACAAGAGAAGTAAACTAGGGTCTAGTAGTAAACTAAAAGGATTAATTGCAAGCTAAACACAACTGGGAACACTCTCTGCCTGTGCCACAGAAGTGAAGTAGCTTAGACTCTTCCCTGGCTGCCATCGTGTTTATTATTTGCCAATATCTCTTGTTAAATATCTAGTGGTTAGTCTGATGTCACTTTGCTGTATGTACATACGTGGGCTATGTGTGAATTCAGGCTTCACCTTCCAGCTTGTGGATGAAGGAGTGGCTGTGCAAAAGCAGAGCTGAGAAATCATTTTATTTCACATATTCAGTAAAACTGAATTTTACTGGAATGGAACCTCTTTTTCCTTAGGTTGATTGCCTGGTCAAGTTTCTCAGAAACTGTCTAAAGGATACAAAGAATAAATGTGTCAGTATCTCTCCCACTGGAGATCTCTTCCTTCAAGGGGCTGAGTTCCCTGGCCTTGGTCCAGAAGCATACTCAAGGCTGTAAATGATCACTCTTATATCAAGAAATTGGCTCATGTGCTTAAAAGTTAATCAAATGCCTAAGGGCTTTGCTGTATAGAGGCCAGGGTAATCACTATGTTGCAGTGCTTTTAATACAGTGTAAAGCTGGTTAAAGTTGATTGCTAAACCCAGTAGTCTTTGGATTATGTTCTGCATGGGCGCACTTGGAAAAGATGAGATTTCTACGTTTGGACCCATATGGGCAGACATATGCTCCATCAGAGTCCTGTTGGCTTCAGTATCATCCTTGTGTCTGTTTGCATCTAGCTGGGGGTTTGCATCTAGCCCATAACTTGCTGTGCCCTTATGTTATAGGTAAATAAACAAGCACAAGTCCCTTTGCTCAGTGATTTGTTACGTTCACCTACATGTATAGGCAGAAGCAGTGAGGAGGAAGAGTGCTGCCAGGCAGCTGCAGATGGTATTTGCAGTTGGTGAGGTCTTTGTGAAAGCTCTCCTTGAGGCTGAGCCACCAAACAAAGCCCAGCCAGCCAGGGTGAAAAGCATAGATCATTAGTGAGAATTTCTGCTGCTAGCAGTAATTTAATCCCGCTCTGCCCGCAGCAAAATGTAACACAATACAGTGAACTGTGCATCACCAGCAAACTGCAGCCTTCCTCCAATCCCTAGGATGTGGGCAGGAGCCTGTGGCTGAAGCTGCATGGAAGCAAACAGTGGGGAAGAAGCAGTGGGAGCACACAGACCATCAGCTCTGTGACTGTGCTGGTGAGCAGCAGTCTGCCTGAATGCTCCCTGCTTGGGTTTGGGCTCTAAGCACTAGTGCTCTCTGGGGCAGGGCACAGAGATTTTGGTGTATTGTCGAGAACATTCTCGTGCAGTTCTGCCATTTTCCTCTGGGCAAGTTAGTTCTCCTGGGTGCTTGTTTTTCTGTCTCCACCTGTCTTGTCTATTCAAGAAGGCACCATCTTCAGTGCAGGGATTGCAGCTATTCCTTGAAGTTTGCATGGTAGCTGGCATGGTGGAGGTTCACCCTGGGCTTGTACTTGTAGATACTTCAGCAATACCAAGAGCTAAGTTATAGATCAATACATGGGGGATTAATAGTTTATTTGCTCAGAGCGGATGCTGTTTATTTGAGGGCAATCCAGAAAATCAAACTAGGGTAATGTAGAGATGAACCTGTTGAAATTCAGTGAATCTGTGGACACGGCTTACATCTGATCCTGCTGGGTTTGTATTTGTTTTTCATTGGCATTGCACTTGCATACCTAGCTGTCCTATGGCAGACAGTTCTTCTTTTGTTAACAAAAACAATGGGTATTGCAAATAATTGTTATACAATGGCCAGGAACTGTTTTGTATAACAGAATGCAAATGCAGACACAAGTACATATGGGGAGTACACATGATGCTGGTCACTTGACCATAAGTGCTTGCAGCCTGCTGTACACCTGAAGACTCAACCCACCTCCTGCTTGGTTTTGCTTTCAGCACAGGGCAGTTGTGCACAGTCAATTTGCGTGGTCCAGTCAATGATCAGTAGCTTGGACGTCTATTGTTATCTTCCTGTATCTGGAGCCATGTCACTCATGTCTGCAGGTACTTACAGCCGGAAATAACAGCTGTAAGTCAGCTGTCCTTGGAAAGACCAGGCTCGTTATACTCAGTGGGGAAAATTATTATATTGCCACCTGACTCATGAAGAAATCACACTGACGCAATCACGAAGAAAAATCTCTCTAGTGGACTACCTTGGGTTGATGCTGCTTGACTGTTCTCATTATTTATATGAACTCTCCTGGGCAGCCCTGTGCTGGACCACTGCATCAAACAATCTGGAGGTATCACATGCCCTGCATCCTACCATTACAGCAGGTGGTTAGGTTAGAGCTGAGTGGTTGCAACCAATGGGCTAGTGTTAAGTTTTTTAGCTCACCATTTTATCTGATCGTTGTTTCATTGATACAGAGACGTGGCTATGTGTATGCATATCAAGAGCCAAGTAAGTGCCAGGTTTTTTTACTAAGGTTTGCATTTATACCAAGTGCAAGTTTGCATCAGCTATAGTGTTGATATTCCTACCTTGAACTACAGGAATTTACTGTTTTCATTAAAAATATTGCCATATGAAAATGAATACATTTGTAACAAAGGCTACATTTTGCAATTCTGCCAAGTACAGTTTTCTGGGTAGAGAGATGAGAAAACAGTTTTTGGCTAAAGACTGCAAGAACAACTATTGTTTTGGGATTTTTTCTGAAAATAATATTAATAAAATAGTTAATCATGTGCTTAATTTCTTCACAGTTCACTGTAAATCTCAGCTTTAAAAAAATTCAGGTTTTTTTTCAAGAGTGTATGAATGCTTTGTCCTTCCTGAACATAATGTCATGTAGTCATTCTAAATTAAGATGGTCTATGATGTTTTGCTGGCAAGTGCGTCTCTTCAGATGCCACTTTTCAGCGCGGGGCAAGATCTACAGCACATTGAATCCCAAAGGAATCTTACTATCAACACTACTGTGTTTTTACGTCAGAGTTTTAGTTGCAATTAGCTATTCAAAAATCCCATGAAGAGGAATTGTAGAAAACTACAGCAATGTAACAATCTGTGGCCATAGTAAGGGCTATGACTAGATACACATCTGGTTTGGTCTTTAAACAGTAAAATTCTCTGAAGAGCAACCCACCAGTTTCCAGGATGATCTGCCCTTGTCTCTGCATTAACTCTCATTAGTGCTAGCAGGATTAGTGGGCAGGGGCTGAGAGCTGAAGGTTTATATTTGGTTTTCCGCTAGCACTATTTGGGACCTCCCTGTCCCAAGTCACAAGAACCACACACCAGCTTGCAGTACGTGCCTTCAGTGGCTTAGCTCTACGGGGATGAGAAGGCTTTGCCCCTCCCAGAATAAAGTTTTCCAGGTCCTGCAGTAGCCTCCCTGCAGGAATCTCAGCTGGCTTTGGGCATCTCCACCACTCCAGTGTAAGCCCTTGCTCATTTTGCTGGCCAAAGGGAAACACTTTGCAAAGCCCATCTTCCCAGAGCTGTCAAGAGCCTGTTCACATGAATTCATGGACTTAGTTCAAAAGCATGAAATAATTTCCTCCTCTCTCTATATATCACCTGTGTGAATTGCTGGCTGAGTGACTTTTTTTTTTCTTGTCTCCAATAAAATGCAGAAGCCTCAGATTACCAAAACAGCTGCACATGCTTTGTCTGGGTTAATGCGTTCAAGTCAGGCTCCAGGGTCTGGGTAAATGCCAAGAACCTGGATCAGCTGCTTTACTGGAATTATGCTGCTGTAATGGAGCCCTGCATTATTGTGTTGCAATTATTATTGGCTTGCAGCTGGCTGTTCCCTCTGTATTTTTACTGAAGTGAGATAAAAGGATTTTGTCTTAAAAATAGAATTTTCTTTTCTGAATCTTACACAAGCTTTGACTTATATATTGTGTCTGTAAGAGGTGCCCCTCTGTTAATCTTCAGATTCATCTTCAAGAAGAGCAAATAATTTTTGTTAGTTTTTGAAGAACAGCAGCAGTACTAAATGGTCTCAAAACATAAAACGTTGTTGAAAAGGGTATAAAATAAGTGATTAAAGTGTCTTATAATGACATGGTTTTAGGCTCTCAGCAAGAACAGGTTTCTTTTCAGCATTAAGCCACTTACTAGTAGCAAGTTGTTCTTAAAGCTGTCCCTGTAATTTGGAAATCCTTCGTGTAGAGAAGTAAAATAATAGATCCAGATTTTAAAAGAAGAAAAACATTTCCCAAGGCTTGAATCTTCCATATTTGTATCCATTCACGTTCTCTTTGATGCTCATTTATATACATTTCTTGTCAAATAACAGTTCTCTCAGTTTCTCCAGTTGATAGCAAAAAGTGAACTGAATGCAATAATTTATCTTTGAACTGTTCAGCTGTGCCATTCTTCATGTTCTTGTTAATAATGCCAGGTCTCCCCGGAGCACTCTCGTGGAATTTTATCACATAAGCTTTTTGTTTGACCTTACCTGCTGCTTCCATGGAACACACAGAGGGGGAAAAAAAGCCAAAATGCCAGCCTGCCTTAATTAAAATTTTAGTCTCGGAAGATATTAGCATGTGTGTTTTCATTAGGTTTATAATTAAAGTATTTAATCATACTTCTCTTTGGTCTGAGCCTTTTAACTTGATAGTGAGGTCACCAAGTTTTAAAACAACTCTTTTAAGGTGTGGAAAAGTAGCTGAGGGGTGGGTGTGAATATTTAAGTGATGCATAAATTCATTGTATCCATGATTTTGCATGTTTGCTCCAAAGGTAGTTGCTTGAATGATGAAGTAGGAGGCTCTAAATAACAGTTCAGTGCTCTTTGCAAAAACATTTTTCCCCCATGGGGCAACGAGCATGCATATTAGTGGTTTTTAAAAGCTAATGATATTCTTTGTCTCCAACAGCTGGAACTTGGCATCATAGAAAAAGGGCAAAAGAAAATGTAATGGATATTTTTTTGACGTGTAAGAAGCTCTTAATCTCACGTGTGATACACAATGTTACTTTCCCTAATTTTTTTCACATTTTGTTTGCAGCCAAGAGTTGTCCCCAGTTGTCAGTGCTCTCTCAAGTAGCATGTGAAACCATCCATGCTTCAAATGCTCTGTTCTCTGGATTTCTTCCAGCCCCCACGGTTGCAAAACAAGTAGAACCAAGATTTCATACAGCTTTTTGAGGAAAAATAAATGAGGAGGACAGGGAGAAGTTCAGCTAGATAAGACAGGTCCTGCACTACTGCTTGGACAGAACCAGCCCGATGGGGGATTTTAAGAGCTGTAAACAGCAAAAAGAATTACTGTGTATCAGAGTATTTTCATCAGTTTTTACCAAATCCAACAAATAGGTCACTCTGGAATAATGCAAAATTGCAGCAAATTTCCAAATTTGTTTTCTTCTTCTTCTGAAGCTGGATGAGTATATTTTTGCACTATTCATCTTGTGGGATTTGTAGCTTTGTAAGACAGAGACAAAGAGGTGGTTAAGACAGGCAGGCTGCTTTCTAACCAGTATTTTTCTTCTTTCTTAAGTGATATGAAATCTTAATGGCTCTTACTTCTGATGCATATATGTCCTGCTGAGTTCCTTAATGTAGCTGAATATG
The DNA here is from genome assembly GCF_020740795.1 of Apus apus. Taxonomy (NCBI): domain Eukaryota; kingdom Metazoa; phylum Chordata; class Aves; order Apodiformes; family Apodidae; genus Apus; species Apus apus. The sequence continues at coordinate 48,425,084 of NC_067283.1, forward strand.
GCTCTTTCTCTGCGAATCTGCCAACAAGTGTGGCTGTTGATCAGTTACCAGGTTCTGGAAGCATGAATGTGGTCTTAGCAAAGCTACGGATAATTTAGGGACCAGGCAGCTACAATTCTTGCAGCAATTATGTGTCAAGACTCGGAAGTTCAAAATCCTGCAGCTTTATAACCCCAGCTCTGCAGAGAATTATTGGAGTCACTGTCATTGTAATCAGTTTAGGATTAAATTTACCACGTTGTGTGTTTTCAGTGAATGTAACTGGAGAGCCATTAGCTAAAAATTGTTTTGATCTTGCACATCTTGAAAGGATTTATGTCATTAGCTTTACATTTTGAAAGGAAAACTAGCACACTACCCCATGCTTTCCCCTGCAAGCTGTACTGCTTGAGTGGGATGTGCTTTTACCTGAAATGAGAGGAGCCAAGCTTTAAGTCACTTAGGTGAAAAGGCTTCACTTGTTGTTGAGGGTCTGAGCCTGCAGCGTGCCATGGTGAAAGGAGTATTTGTTCTGCTGTGGTATTTGGCACATGTGCTGTTTAATGTGTGTTATAAAGCCACCTCATACTCTCAAGTTATCTGTTGCTTCCTAATACTCCTTTGTTTCAGGGATGGATAGCTATTCTTGTCTTTTCCTTTGCATGTGTGTAAAAACTAAATTCCATGGTCTTATGTTTTAAGGGGAAAGGGATGGATTTTTAGCATTAAGCTGTTAAGAATTTGTCCTTCTAGCTCACATGGTACCCAGTTCACATCCATAAATTATCTGTGACGTCTTCAAGTGGAGCACGAAGAACGAATATCTTACTAGGTCAAGACATTGCTATGTATGTTGCAGAGAGAACACAAACACAGTGTGAGTGGATTGATCAACTGCAGTAGATTTGGTTTGCAGCGTGCCTTGGATTTTAGATCCAAGTTTAAACTACAAAATTGTTTACAAAGTGGTTTGGATTCCAGCTGTATAAGTTGCAGTTTAAATCTTCAGGCTCACATAGAAAAATGACATAGCGGCAGGGAGACGTGAATTAGTGTGTCTTCTATGGGAATCTTCCAAACTGCAAGTACTTCGGGGTGAGGCTAAAATCAAATCTGCTTCTAAATGTATAGCTTTGTTTTCTGTTTTCCATGAGGCTTTTAGTCCATTTGTGTTGAAACTGGCCATGTAATGACCAACTGCATAATGAAGGACACACACAATTTCCACAGCAGCCACCCAAATCTAATGCGTAACACCTGGACATGAAAATACCTAAGGGCAGCACTCCTCTAGAGCAAGTAGTATATGGGGAGATTTTGTACCTGGTAATTATGATGTTCACGCAGGAGATGAAACATCTGGTTGCAATCCAGTACTTGAATATCTCCTGCAAGGTCAGAAGCCTTGGCAGGAGACGCTGATGGACCCCTGGCTGGGAGGGCTGTGTTGTGGCTGCTAGAAAACCCTCAAGTTCCTGCTCTTAGTTTTGCTGGGAAGAGGTTTCAGTATGCTCCTCCCACAGCTTGGCCAACTGTCCTAAATGCAAGGCTTCCCAAACTGGCTTCCTTTTCTTGTATTTTACAGATACCATTAAGGTCAGTTTGAGAATCAAAAGGTACTTTGTCTTAAGACACTGTGTTGGATCTCACCAAACTGTTTGCTTCATATGTTCTTTTCTCACTTACAGTTTTGCAAGTACTTGGGGATGGACCAGCTTACTGCTTTTGGCAAATAAGTGAATTGCCAAAAACTTTACCAGACTTATTGATGTAAAACTACAAATATGACTGGACTGTAGTTTTACAATGACATTTTTTTCTTCTCTAATCAGTAACTTATCATGGGCATTGTAAGCTTCGATTATTATAAAGAGCTACATCCACCCACTTTTATACTTTACCCATAGCTTATTTTAAAAAAAGAAAACACCTAGCAAAATCTATAGATACTGATCTTATTCTTCAGCCTACAAAACCAACATAGTCCTACTCCAGCCAGGGCAAAGTAAACTAGAATAGGCCAGAAAGAGCCTTTAGAACATCCACCGTACCAAGGTGAACTCTCTACTTGTGGAGTGAATTGGGTGGTATTGCCAGTGTGTGATCAAAGGGAGGAGGGACTGGGAAGAGGATCCTGTCCCACTTGCAGAATGATTTGTCCTTTTCCTTGGAAGATAGAAAAAGTGTTAGGAGCTAGCTGGCTAACATTTTCCTAAGTATTTTGAGTCTGGAAAATGTAATTTAATGCTCTGAATAATGCTGAGCACAGGCCACACTCTAATCATATCCTTATTCCCAGAACTTCTTATTAAACTGATTAATATCTTATAGCAAGCTGTCCATCCTCATTTTAGAGGTTTCAGGTGATAGCAAATGTACTTCCTCTCTGGGTAAATTGCCCCTTGTTAATTATAGGGTCTGTTGAAACTCTAGATTTTATTTCTAATTTGAACAGTTCTAGGTTTACCTTCCAACCATGTAATTTTATTATACCATTTCTTATTCTGTTCACAAACTGTCTACCAGCAGATACCTCTTCATCTTTTGAATAAGTTGAGCAAAGCAACTCATAAGCTGCACTTTCTGACCTTTGCTCATTTTTGTAGCTCTGTTCTCAGCCCTCACCAGTTTTGGAAAGGGGATGGGTGGTGTCTCTGCAAACATGAGTGAGCGCAGCACTTGGCACTGGGTGCGGTGGGATCTGTTTACAGTACACTGCAGGATTCCCTTGTGCCCACACCTAGATGTGGTGCTTGGTCCCCTTGGCTTTTCCATGGGAGCTTGGATTCAATGTCTTCCCAGGGTTCCTGGTGGCAGTTGTGGCAGGGGCTGAGCTGGTGTATACCCAGGGGCGTAGAGCACTGGGAAGGCGCTGCAGTAGTTGCAGAGTGGGCAGGAGCAGGACTAGATCTGTGTAACATTATACTCAGCCCATTTAGCCCTGAGGTGGTTTCCCTTTTGAATGTCTTCAGGGCTTTGCTTCCTTAAGCATCTGCAGTGTGTGGCTGAGGTACCTGCATTTTGGGTTTGCTGGTGGCAACAGCTCAACTCCTCCCAGCACTACGTTGAGCAAAGTGGAAAGAGAGCAGATGACCTGTCAAATCGTTTCACATCAAAGCCACGTTGTCTTTATGCATTTGTATCAGGTGGGCTTAGATGCAAAGACCCTGTCCAAGTGGTAAGAGTACAGTAAAATTTGCAGTCCAGGGGCTTGTGCCAGACTGCTGCATTCATCAGCCAAAGTGTTGATTGCTCTTTACACAGAGCACTGATATACATGTTACAAAGTGATCCTGCTAATATATGCTTCAAATCTAAAATGAGCAGTGAAACAGTCCCTCCAAACATGGATGTGCTGTTCATGAATGATGTATGCTGAGGCCAGCAGAGCACCAGACTTGCTTTGATTACAGCTCTGTATGACATTGCTGGCAGAGATGTAAAACCACTGTGTTCTGTCTTTTGAGCTCCATAGCCTCATTAAGAAATTAAAACATTTTTGGGTCTTTCAGGTAGTCTTTCTCCCCCTGGGATGGTTAAGCTAGCTGACTGTCAGCATGGTGATGCAGGTTGTTAAGGTTCAGAGATTTAACTTGATGGTATGGCAGCCTGTTCATTTCGACTGCAATCCAAGGCTCATTTTTCCTCTGAGGCAGTCATTGAAATTCAGTGCACGATTTGTTCCTCTGGTTGTTTAACAATGTCTCTCATGTTTGCCCTGATTTTAAAAATCCTCCATTGTAGCAGAGATAACATAGAGCAGGATGATATAATTGCAGTAAAGAGGCCCTGGAGCTTGCAGTAATAGGATGGTTCATCTGATGTGTACTGCCATTAGGAAGTAACCCACGTATGTATGTTCCCAGGGGACAGTAAAGAGGCTTTTAAGGATTACACTTTATGTAGTATGAAAGCTAATGAGCAAAAGAGCAAGTATGAAGAAAACTATTGCTGCAGAAAGTATGATACCACTTGTTTCCTGACACCTTTGTAGCTCCAAAACATCCATTTCTGCCCAGCAATGCATGGCTTTTCATGCACTGCAGTTGGTTCCCAGGACTTTTGGAACACTATACTATTTTCATTTCAGTGAAAAATAAATAGCATGTCAAAAGCATGGCAAAGCTGAGTTGAGGATTGAAACTGATGCATATGTACAAAATAAATTAGCAGTATCTGATAGTCTGTGCCCTAAAAAAAATAAAAAATACTTGCTAAAATGATATAGTTTCATGAAAGATTTACATATTAAGACTTACCAGTTAGGCAGAGCTTCAGTTCTCCTATCTTCATTCTTTTCCTGGGCAATGTGCAAAAACATATGAAAACATCAACACACAGTAAACACTGAAGCATCCATTTCAAATGTTAAGTGGCCTGCAGAGTCAGAGATGCAAAATTTGGGCTGTGGAGGTATGAAATTCACAGCATCTGATTTCTGCTATTAACAAATTCTTGTTCAAATGGATTGCCATGCAGAATGCCAGTTCTTTCCCCTTGCATTAGTACTCAAATAGAAGCTGGACTGAGCAGAATGGACTTGGGCTTCTTTTTTTTTCTTTTTTTTTTTTTTCCATTTTCCCCTTGTTTATAGAGCTTGTTGTAGATACAGAAATTTAGTCACCTTTTAATACTCTGTACCCTGTCTGTGCTGCTGGAGTATATTTTTGTGCTGTGTCAGGTTTTTATGTTCAATGGAATGGATGAACTTGCATCTTTCTTCATATATTTAACACAGTAAAGGGTCAGACTTTGCTATCAAGTGAAGTGGAGTGGCTTCACTTGAGTTTTAGAGACTTGAAGAGGATGCTGGATTTTAACCAGATGTTGTACTGGAGTTCTGCAGCAAGGTCTGATATCTTAGTTGTATTCCGAAGGGTGCTGATCAATTAAAAAGAAGTCCATGAATATTAAGTGAGGAAGAGAGGACAGCCAGCATGTTTGCAAGGACAGAAGCAGAACAGTAACCTTCTTAAACATCATTTCCACCCATGAGCCAAGGGAGCAAATGGTCAAGAGATGACAGTACCTCCTTCTGGGCCAAATAAGTAACTTTATTTCCCTTAATGGCAAAGAAGGTTCAGAAGACAATGTGATCAGATTATTTTAATACCTTTTTGCTCCCAGCTAATCACATTTGAAGTGTGGAAGTGTGTTAGAGTGCATGTGAAGTATTTTTGAGGGGCTTGTATTGAGGCCCCTTTGTGTGGTCAGAGCATTGTAGGAGAGAGGTCTTCTCCTGACTCTCAGAGGTGTAAGCAGGTCTCCGCATATTGGGATGGGGGTGATGGGTGCACATGCCCTCTAAGCAGGAGAAATTGCTGAAGTCCTCGAGGAACAATAAGATTGTTAAAATAATAATTCATGACCCAGTGAACTGCAGCTCTTAACCCATCCCATTTGTGTATTCCTGCACCTGAAACACAGAGCTGTTGTGCCATGTCCTAAGCAGTGTTTGCTAATACTGAGGAGGTTTTCAGCGCAAAGGTGCATGGTGCATGTTGCTGTAATGCCTGCATGTGCTGATGCCTGCATGTTCAGCATAAGGGTAGATACTTTGTCTTTTCCATAACTATTTGTTTCTGTTTGATAGTTATGTCTGTGTTGGGCAATAAATTTATCTTATTTGAAGAATATGGAACACAAAGCTGAGGTGAAGAGACAGCTGTGTGTTCAGACATACAGCAGAGCCTCAGCAGTGGTCTGACTGAAATAATGGCAATGCAGTTAAATTAACTAGAGATAACAGAAGGGCTTCTCTCTGCTCAACCCCCAGGGCTGGCTGACTGTCTCTGCAGAGCACCTGTCCACCATCTTGTGCCGGTATATCATGCTCCAACTCTGTGAGCCCAGATCCAATGTTTGATTGCATTCCCCAACTTAGTGTCACTTGATTCCTGGTCCACCATCAATCTGTCATTCATTACACCACATGGGACTTACTTTGACAGCCACAAGTGACATGGGATGATTTATCACTTGCTGCTTCTGTCAGTTGACTCCTCTCTGCTTAAACTTCCAGTCTTGCAAATACCAGAATAGAAGTGCTAAATTTTTTATTTCTGTCCTTTCTCCCCCCTCCCCTCCATAATTGGTGTATGGGAGCAGAAGAGGACTTGCAATTTTATTATTGCTGGATAAGCCTTTTGTAAACTCAGTTACAGCATTTCTGATGTCAGTAATTTTTGTGCCTAAAAAATACGCTGACACTGTGTTTGCACATAGGAAAGGAGCAAATTTGAATGTATAATAATCTGGTGCATTCGGGAGATGCTTGATGCTATATCCCAGCCAAGTTACTCAGTCATGGAAATTCTTTTGTTATTACTATTTTTCTCAGTTGACTGGAGATGTTAATCTCCTATCTGTGGAAAGGCATCTTTAATGCTAAAAAATTGATCAGAGATACCCAGCATGTCTCTGGCATCAGAAAAGATTTTGAAGGAAACCTATCTGTTGACAATACACCAGCAGAAAGAGAGACATTTGCTACTTTATTTTTCTGACGTAATGAAGAAATAGCCAGGTGATTATTTCCAATTCATGAAGTATATTGTACCATGCACTGTATTCATGAATATAAATTGAGCAGACGTGACACACGTTTCATCTTAAAATAATGCAGTGTTGCTCCTTCTGATAATTCTTCTTTGCCTGAAATATGCTTATTCTGAGAACATCACTGCAGAGTTAATAGTGCACTGCCTAACTGCATGTTAAAAAGTACGAGTGCTAAAGGACATAGAATGTCTTACAGATAAATTATTCATAGATTGATAATGGCTGTGGCTGGCTACATTTTTCAAGGACAGTATCTTTCTGCATCTTCCTTTCGTTTCCCACTTTCTCTGAAAATCCTTCATCTCTAAATAGTACCTTTACCCAGCCAGCCCACTTCCATCCGGCAAGGCTCATTCTCAGGCTCGATCATGTTGCTGCCAAGCGGAGCATCACTCGTACTTCCCATCCATTCTTCTGCCTCATTTCTCAAGTAGTCCTAGAGGAGCCATCCCAGCAGAAAAGCTGCAATGTTGTGGTGACTTTGAACTCAGAGCCAATTGCAGGTTGAAGCAGAGGCATCAACTTCTCATTCCTGTGCAGTCACTTGTGTGTCAGCAGCATTCCCACCGAGCTACGAGGTGTAGCAGACACTTCCTATTTTATGATTTTCCTCTTTTGCCAAACATAAAACTGTAGGGTGGAATATGACTTTTAATATGCTCTAATGGTATAAAAAGCCTTGCAAGTAGGAGCCAGTGTGTATACAGATGTTCTTGATTAAATAAAGCCTTTTCTGTTTACATCGTGCTGGGGAGCTGTGTTACAAGAAAGGTAAGAGGGTAAAATAAGAAACGTGACCTGAAAGAAAACTACCAGATTAGACTGTGAAGGCAAAAATACTGGTGTCCTTGAAGTCAGTGGGAGTTTTGCCTCTGAGGAAGTAGCCAGAAGCCAGCAGCACCCTGTGTCTGTTCAGGGCTTTCCAGTCCTGGATTGTGGTCAGGCATCCCCTCAAGATGGTCTCTGCTACAGGGTTGAAGAGCACGAGGGCAGTGCACTGCCTGCTCATGTTACCCTGCCAGGGCTGTCAACTCACAGCATTCGTTAATTCCCCCTCAGTTTTAATTTTCCAGTAATGCTTCTCTAGATACCAAGCAACTTTTTGATAAATGTGAGCAGAAGTGATGGGATCATATGCTGTTCCTTACAGCAGTTTTAATTTTGCCCCTGTAAGTGACAGAGTATTTGAAAAGACGTCTTTCTTCTTCCAGGTTACCAGCCTGTCCTGCCAAACCAGCAGCAGGGGTTCCAGGGTCTCATGGGAATGCAGCAGCCACCGCAAAGCCAGAACCTGATGAATAATCAACAGGGAAATCAGGTGCAAGGCATGATGGTGCAGTATCCAGCCATGTCGTCTTATCAGGTACTTCAGAGCCATAAAGACTGTTTCTCTTTCTGAGAGTGCTTAATTGAATTAAGCTTTTGTATTGCAGAATGGTATATATTACTTCATTAGGACAGTGTGTGGCAGGAGGCCTCCTGATAAATACGTTTCTGTGTCAAATTGGTTTATTTTCTTCCTGTTTACATATTCTTAGAACCCCTGATTTTCATTCTGAATTAGTAATACTTCAAGTGAAATATTTATTACAGCCTGTAGTGTGGGTGAAATGTCACAAAGGGTGAAGGAATTATACTACTTCTTGTGAAGAAAATTAAGTTAAAAAAGTAAAAGAACATTGGTTTGGGATTTTTGTTTTTGTTGTAGGTATTTGGGGGGGGGGCTGCGTTGTTGTTGTTTGGGGATTTATTTTTTTTTTTTCTGCCAGAGCAGTGTTGTTTCCTGTAATGAAGTTGAGGGTTTTGTCTGATCCAGTTAAAAATTACTCATCTGTGAAGACTCCTGCCAAGTATCTCACCACAGCTTCTATGATAAGCTGCAGGCACATAGTTTTTTCTTTATTGGGTTTTGGGGATAGGGAAGGCAGTGGCTTGATTTTTATCAAGGCCCTAAGTTACCCAGACTTACTTTCTCACTTGGTGCCTGGTTTCTGTGAGATATGCCAGGAGCCTGTGAGAGGTGTCTTGTGCTTACATTTCCTCTGGTCCCTCTGGGAAGTTAAGAATCTAAGCGACGTGTAAGTCATTTTAATAGATTTCACTGATTGAGCAGCCATCCACCTTTTCCATTGGCTTCTCTGAAAACACTATAGCAACCCAAATGGAAATGAGGGAATTTCTTGTGGGTAAAAACTTCTCCATACATCTTCAGAATTACTATACTGAAAATGTGTTTTAAAGTTTATTAATGAAGTTAAAAGTTTAGACATTTCAGATAGTCTAGATCTACCAGGGTTGAGTCTTCTGTTTGCACTAATCCCAGAAATCCATATTCAGCTTAATCATTACAGAGCCACATACTAGAGCTGGGAGCAGAGGGATTTCTCTTTCACTTTCCTCTAACAAAGGAAAACCTTAGGGATAAGAACAGTTCAGAGCAACAGAAAACAACACGTTTTGACAGAACATGTGTGTATTCAAATCCAGTTAGAAGGAAGATAGGGAGACTTGGGACCTACTTCAATTTTTTTTGACTAGTAATGACTAGTTTTTTTTCCTACGTCTTCCTGTTTTCCTACTTAGGTGCCAATGACCCAGGGTTCTCAAGGATTGCCGCAACAATCATATCAACAACCGATCATGCTACCTAATCAATCAGGTCAAGGAACACTTACAGCCACTGGAATGCCTGTCTACTGTAATGTCATACCTCCTGCCCCACAGAACAACCTACGGTTGATTGCCCCACACTGCCCCTCCAATAACGTTCCAGTTATTTCTGCCAGCTGCAGGACAAACTGTGCGAGCATTAACAATGCAGGGTGGCAGGTCAAGTACTGACACTGTGGCTTAGCATGGATGTACAAGGATAGTGGTGCATTATTTGACAACTCATGGCCTTCAAATGAAGAGGAACACAACAGGATCATCAGTTGAGGACAGAAGTACTGAGTATGCTGAAGTGACTTGCTGCTGGAAAAATCTGTAAAAAAATTAAAAATAAAATTTTGAAAAAAAAAATGTTTGCTGGTTAATGGTGCATATTTTTGTCATGTCTGCTAGGTATGCCTTTATAGCTTAGCTAGTGACATGAATTCATTGAGGTAAGATTTTTTCCTACCACTGAACACCACTGTGTAGATTGTAATATCCCCGATTCGGATTAGTTTTGTACTTTGTGTTGAGTTTGTGAAGCTAAAAGTATTTAAAAATATAATAAAATCACATTGTACCAAAGCTGTAATGGAAATGAAAAAAAAAGATCAACAAACTAAAACAAAAAAAAAGAATTACTGAATGGAAGGAATAATTTATATACACTATAGAGTTTTTTATGGATATATACTGTATTGTAGTGCTTAATCACAATAAAGCTATTTGACCTCATGGAGAAAGGTCATGTTTCTACCACCTGCTTGGTCTCCTTTCTGTTTCTGAGTGAACTTCCCTTTGGTTCTGCACTGCCTTGTTTCAGGTGAAGCTAGTAGTTAACGGGCTTATGGGATTTTGATGAGAACGCAGCTTACTCGTGTCTTAGCATGTAGAATTATAACAGCTAAGACCACTTATGTATGGTAGCATAGACACCCAGAAATCATCGAGGAACCATGTACCAGATGATCTTAAACTAAGCTTATGCTATTCCTGTCCCTAGGACCAATAATGTCACAAACACAATTCAGTACTTTTACAGGCCCCTACTAAGTCCTGCCGCTTCAAGAGACCCTACAACAGTTGCGTATAAGAAGGCAGAGATGTCCCATGATGACCCATCCACTAGCTGGAAGATCAGTTGCTACCAATGTAGCAGTTGCAGTACCCAGCAATTCTTCTGCTACATAGAGATACTCTACCCATTTATTGGTACTCCAGCTATAAAGCCATTTTGCAACAAAAACATGATAATCCAAGAATCTGGTCCATCATGTTGAAGTACTGGAGATGAACAATATATTGGAGGTTTGACTCATAAAACGTGCAGCACAGTGGTTTGCCAGAAATTTTTAGGAATTTAAAAAAAATTCCTGTGGCTTTTCTCATTAGTATGTCTGTGTTCACTCAAATTCCCAGCTTGTTGTGATAAGCATTCTTCATTCATAAATGCTGCATGGAGTTTCTCGTTCTGTTTCATTGATGACAATACTTGAGTAACAAATAAGTTTACCAGATAAAAGCCTGTGTTGTTCTTCACTTAAGTTGCAGTTTTTGATGAGTTTTCACAGAATCACAGAATCTTAGGGGTAGGAAGGGACCACAAAAGATCATTCAGTCATTTTGAAGACCTTTAAAATAGGTAGGAGTGAAGCAGCCCAGAATAATGCATATTCATCATGAAAAAGCCTGAGATCTTTCTGCACATAAAATCTCTATGTGTCATAGTACGATTTTAGGTACACCTGTGATGACAGCAGCCTACAAGGCCCTTGACCATTGTTAATCTGAATGTGAAACAGCTTGTATTTTACTTTTAAGACAGGTGGCCTGTACTTTACATACTTCAGCTGTGGAAGCAGGAACTGGAAGGGCTACAACCCATTTTAAAAACATTTTCTTTTCTATACAATGAACAGATATCTTTCAGAGTTCAGTCTGATTTGTTTTATTTTTCTTTTAACATGTGTGTCTTAAAGTGTGGAATCCAGTCCAATGGAAACATTAGAAAGCCAAACACTGAATTTTACATAGTGTAATCACGATTCATTTGCTGAGGGTCAGTCAAGAGCATGAGCAGGTAAGTAAACACAATTCACTCTTCAATTAGACATGAAATACCTTGGGAGAGCCTGCTGATTGATTTATTTTTATTTTCCCTTTTTTGCATTGGGATTTTGCATTTGAATTTTGCCTGTGACCCTGAGCTCTCATTTCAGAGGCCCTGCATTGTATAGCTCATTCCCTTTTAACGTTTTACAGACTGTGGAGGTTTCTCTCCTAGCAGTACTATAATTACATATAATTGGGTTAGCTGCTGCTGAATGACTGGCAGCTGAATGGATGGGTGTCCTTCCTTCTCTGTCAAGGCTCCACAGCCCAGCAGGATGAACCTGCCAGGTGACCTTTTGCAGGACAGGTTGTGTGTATCCAAGCAGAATGAGAAGTGGGGTGGAGGTGAGGGTGGTGAATCCCTGTGCACACAGTGTGTGTGAAGAGAGCCCTAGGTAATCTCTGTATCAAAGCCCTGTTTCTTCTCTTCTGAAGCACTACTGTTACCTTATTGATCTGCCTTCTCATCAGAGAACTATGAATGAATTGCCTGGTAAAAAAAACCCAGCTCTCGGCATCATAGATCAATGATGACCTGCAGGTGCTCTCAGTAGTGATGGGAGTCAAAAAGCAAAGCCTAGGAATCTTGCCTCTGTAAGAGGATAATCTCCTCATGCCTTTACACCTCTCTTGGTCACATCCCCTTGGCCAATAGCATGTCCCGTGACTGAGGATGGCCATGAGCCCCCATGATTTACCTACCTGTCTCTGCCAGTTCAGTGACCACATTGTGTAAAATGCAGCTGTGGGAGCAGGGATCCTGCTGACTTGATTTCTCTCAGCCTTGTGGCAGCAGCACCTATCTGCACATCAATGCACCTTCCTGCTGAAACAAGACACTAAACTTTTATGCAAAATTGAGCAGTTTCAGGAGGACATCAGAGCCACCCACCCCAAAATGGCCTACATCCTGTGATCATCTCACTCTCCAAAGAGTTTGAATCTCTTTAAGCCTATGAGGAAAGTGAATTTCATCTCCCTCAGCTATGGAGAATGCCCTAGTTATGAAGGTATCATATACACAGGGGAGACTTCTCACATGGTGGTGCATATATTTGCTTTATGCTGGAAATATTTGTATTTGAAGACAATTAAGTCATTCTGCTTCTGTTATCAAGTTAAGCACAAATATTGTCTATTTATATTTTTTTTCTTAATGCAATATTTTTGAGTTTTAAGCTTTATGCTCAGTAATAAAAACATTCTGAGCTAGATTGTTTAGCAGCCTTCTGCTATTAAACCAGAGTTGTTTCAGCATTGTCAGAAGGTGAGGAGGAAGGAAAAAAAGTGACCTGCAAATACATGTAACAAAAACGGGTAGGTGAAACTCCGTGCTTTTTTTCTCAGTCCTTTGAAAAATTTTGTAAGCAATCTCTGTAAGAGGAGTGCTATTAGACTCACCTGGCCAAATTCAGTTGAAGGGACTCAGCAATTGGTCACCTTGAATTCAAGAGCCCATCTCATAGTAGTGAAATGGTCTGTGGGACTTTCTTCTCGTATGGGGTTGCTCTGTCACTGTGGACTTGTTTTTCTCTAGCCTTCCCTTGGAACTGGGCCAGCTCTGGCAGCTACTCTGTGGCAGTCCTGTTGTGGTGCTAGGGACTGTTTGTTGCGTTTTCCCTTTACCTGCTGCATACTTGCCTTGGTGGTTAATACTTTCTCATTTTTTATATTCTGAAGCTGATGGAGAGTTCTCCCAAGGTGCTGTACATATTTAATCTGCCACTATTTGTTTTTATTATTATTTATATTGCACCGAGACCCGAAGAGGCATATCCTGAATTAAGTTGACTGCATCAGATTACACTGATCAGCCTTTTGGATGGGTCTAATTCATTTGGGCTGTAATTTGCAGAGGCTGTACATCCTAACATAAGCCAGATGCCATTTGCTATTGTTTAGCCTTTTGTGTTGCCTGAGAAGTCAATGATTTCCTTCTAAAACTATTCCCTTACGTTTCTGTTTAACGCTGTGTGAACAGCTTCCTGTAACGAAGAAAGACTGCATTAATTACCCCAGCAGCAAGGAATGGAAATGTACAGGGAGGCTTGTATCATGCCCAGAACATCCTTGCTCTCTGCCCTGTTAGCTGCTCTGTAGTGTGGTGACCTGCCCTGGCATGGCCACTGAGTACTTCAGGGTGATTGTTTCACTTGTATTCCTAAAAGCCATGCAAAATGTGCATCAGTCAGTGTCCTTTTAGCCCTCTCATTCACAAGCCTGTGGAGCTGTGGCATGTGTTGCTCCTTTGGGCTAACTGTGGAGAAACCAGTTTTCTCCCTTAGTGCCAAGTGGAAAGGCTGTGGTGGAGGGCAAGGTGCACTGAGGGCTGGGAGCCTGGGCTTGCTGTCTCCAAGACCTCCTCTCTTGACTGCCAAGGAAGAGGGAGACTAGTTTCCTTCATTGTCATGAAAATACCACTCATGCTTAGCCCACAGACTATGCTCTAGAAAAGCTCACAGCTTCAACACCTGCTTAGCTCTTGTCTAAAAACACATTTCTGGTGTAGGACATCACCATCTAGTCTTTGGCAGTGGACAGCTTAGGGCAGACACTGAGCTAAGCTCTGACTAGTGCTTCAACAGCAATCCTATGAGCCTCAAGCAATACTCAAAACTGCATGGCAGACAACAGAAATGCCTTGAGTGTTTTGGAGGGGAAGAAGCCTCACCTATGTGCACCATCACCTGCACCTACCATAATTTGAGTGATGCAGCAGTTTTGGGGATGCCTGCTCCCAAAACAGAGCAAACAATCCCCCTTTCTAATGGAATTTCTGCCCCTGGTTTGCTGTAAGAATTGACATTCTTCCATGTTGGTACCTTTCATTCTTCAGAAAAGTGGATATAATCAACTTCTGAGGCAGTGGACTGATGGTTAAATAATTGATGCCACAAAGCGTTTCTGCGGATGGTTGGCCCAGCATTCAGTGACTGGCACGAATTACTGCTATTCTCCTGTATATTTTACAGAGTTCCACTTTGGGTTGAATACTGCTAAAAATACTGCTTTCAAGTACATTTCAGAGGACGAAATCAAACCCTATGCTTCTGGCGCTTTTTACAATATCCCACCAACTGTGGAAAGGGATGGCTCCTCATTACCACTCCTGATATAAGGACCAGGAGATATCAGAGAAAAAAAAATAGTTTATTAAAACAACAGTCTCGCAACACAGAAAACAGGAGAAAAGCAAAGCTGTTTTTCTTTCCCTCCCCCATAGAATATGTACATGACTGTGTCACTCCTTGCTGCAGTATATTAGGTGTGGTTTCAGAAATGGGTGGACAAAGTTAAAGAGGAAAGTTGTACGCGAGGCTGTTAAGTGCAGCCAGCCAGTGTCTAGTTCACAGAGGCAAAGAATAGCCTAAAGAAATGCCACCATACCATTTCCCTGTTCTTAAACCTTTTCCACACACTCTTAAAGATGAGTATTGGACGGGGAATAAACCTCTCACCAAATATGGCAGTTTTTAAAAGCAGTATTTGTTACCCAATACTTAATAAGAAAATTTTAAAAAGAAAAATTAAAAAAAAAATCAGTATCACCTGGCAGTCCATCTGTAACAAAAAACTGTAAGGATCAGGAGGAGGAGAGGCTACCCTTGGGTTAATTTTCTTCAGATTTTTTGGTGTAAAATGCCCCTGACTGGCCTTACACAGCTGCTTGTTCTGCTAGTCAGAGTAGGATCTAATACCATGTTGAGTATGAAACAAACCTTCCAGTAGCAAGTGCCTCGTGATCTTTTCCTCAACTTCCATGTCTTCTTTGAAGCACGTAATTGTTTGTTATTTTTTTAAAGGTAATTATGCACAAACAATGCTTTTGTGCTGAGAGTTTTTTGCTTTAGTTGATAATAATTGAAATTATGTTTTCAAGTGGCTTTTGGTATATAATGTTATTTCTTGTCAAAAGTCCTGACTTTTCTGAACATCAGGTATAGTTGCTACTAAGAGAGGATTTTTATAGCATTTTGTCATTGATTTAACATAAGTTAATTGATGTAGGAATTACAGAAATAAACTGCAAGAGAGCACCTGAGATTAGCTTTCAAGCTGAAGAATACCAGGTGTTCTGGTTAAACTTATGGATGACTCTTTGAAAAGCAATATTGAATTCTTCCCTGGTTTTCGTTTGGAGAGATCAGCTGCAAACCTACATGTACTTAATGGAGCACTACATGTCTGTTAACCCTGTTGTTTTTAAGGAATAATTTTGGAGGCTTTAGATTTAGGAAAAGAAGTCAAAAAACTTTGTATTTTATCTTGTGGGTGCTGTTTTACAAAAGACAGTTTTAAAAAGGAAATATAAGGAGAAGATAATGTTATTAGCAAAGATACATGCTCCCCAGTGCAGAAATTATTGCCATTGAACATTACTAAATATATCCCTAAAGAAATGCTTTAAAAAGGCCCCCTCAAAGAGTGCTGTATATTTTGAGATAAAAAGCAAACTCCACAGTTCCCAAGGCTGTATTTTGGGTTGGGTTTTTTTTTAACCATAAGGGTGAATCATATGGGTGTGACTCAAAGCAGTCACCATACCCAGGTTTTCCTTGCAAGTCTAAACCTAACCATCTCCACCATCATGAAAAACTGCTTTTATCTGTGTGGAAAACAGATGCACATGACATCCTCTGTTTTTTGGGTTGTTTTTTTTAGGTAGTGGCCTCTCAGCCACTGAATGTGATAGGAAGACCAAGTAAATTGATTGCAGACAAGACTGGATATTTTCTACTTAGCTCCCATTAACTTTGATCTTACCAGTGTCAAATCTTATGCTGGGTGGAGCTTGTTGGGAAAAAAAGGCCTCTGAGCATGTGTGTGTATGTGAGTAAGAATTTTTGTGATGGAGAAAAACAAATGGCTTCATTTTTTTCTAAAGCTTTTCAACTAGAAACAAAGGTTTTACAAAATTTCTTGTGAGCCGTGATCCTGTGCTGATTCATTGAGGGCACAAATTAGTCATGAGACGTGGTGTCAGGAGGTGAGTAGTCACAGTATAATCCTTTGATGTGCAAAATTTCAGGCAGCTATTTACACAGCAAGTGATCTTACCTAAGAACGAAAAAAGTGACAATGAGATAAACCTTAAATGGTAAATAGGGAGAAATTCTGCCTGGTCAAATACATTGAACAGTGTTTCCACAGGGGGAAAAAATACGAAATCTCTCTCAGTGTCTCGTACTGTGCCACCCACTGTAAAGGCCAAGAGATCAGAGCTTAAAGCTCTCGTTGCTCTTTACAACTACCTGAAAGGAGGTTGGAGTGATGAGGGGGACAACCTCTTCTCCCTGATGACGTGTGATAGGACCAGAGGGAATGGATGCAAGCTGCCTCATGGGGAGGTTTAGGTTAGATATTAGGAAGCATTTTTTCACCGAAAGGGTTGTTGGATGTTGGAATAGATTGCCCAGGGAAGTGGTGGAATCACCATCTCAGGATGCATTTAAGTGGCATGTGGACCTGGTGCTTAGGGACATGGTCTAGTGGCGAGCTTGCACTGTAAGGTCTAGGGCTGGACTGGATGATCTTGGAGGTCTCTTCCAGCCAGGGACATTCTGTGATTCTGTAAAGCAACATGTTGGATATAAGCTTCCTATAAAGAACAGTTCAGAGCAATTCACATGTACACTCTCTGTTAATTGCATTAGATATAAGTAAAATGGAAGCCAACCAACATTCAGAATCTTCCTGACCCAAATTTTCAGAAAGGTTCAAGTCTGGAGTATGCTTTAAGCTCGAGGTGAGGTTTCTCTCATGGAAAGCAAGCAGGAATGCAGTTGCGTGAAGCTCACATGTGGCACTGGAACCAAGCTCCTGTGTGGGTTAATGGCCACCCTTTCATTTTGTTTCATCTACACAGATGAAACACTGAGACATACAGCATACTGTAATGCATAACTGCTTCAGGCAGCCCCAGTCCTGCCTCCTACTGGATGCATAAGCCTGCTGGGCAACATGTACCTCATGACTATGGGCTATGCACAGCTTGATACTTTCCTTATTGGCATGGATATCAGAAAACCACATCATGAGGCTCACTGCCATTTCCCACTAGGCTGAAATTATCAGGGAGTGTTTCAGAAACTACAAAGGGTCCAAGTTATATGGAAGACACTGGGGCAAATCTGGATCCTTCCTGCTGTTCCGGGGATAGAGAGGGGCGAAAAGTCTGTTTTAAGTATTTCTTGAACAGATTTTACCTTCTCAGCCCACTGGGACTTCAAGATTATGTGTAGTTGGCATACTGTGAAAGGAGTTGCTGCTGATGTGTGAATAAAGATGTTGCAGACATCAGAGCTGTCACACAACAGTGGAATGAGCTCCAGACATGAAGCATTCATACAGCATAGGAAAAATTTTGACCTGAAAGATGTTCTATTATTTATTCATGTGTGTCTATGCTCCCCTGGACTGGAGCTGTGTTTTTTTGAGGAAGCTGCCTTGGTTTACAGCAGATTTTCTGTGGTAGAGAACTAGAAGCGTTTCCCCTCTTTGTGTTAGAACTAATTGGGGTCTGGATCAATTTTATTATTTTTTTTTTAGCGGGAAGGCTGCTTCTCTGGACAGATATATCTATCAGAAATGTCTGCTAGTAAGAGTAACTAATATTGTCCAAGTACGTAAAGGGAAACTGCACTTTTTTCAAACCACTCATCCAATACAGGAACCTTCCAGTATAACTGTAATTTATGACCATTTTTCTCAGCAATTGAACTTTTTTTTTATAAAAACAGGGAGTAAGGTTTCAATATAAAGGTACCGGTGACTCTTTTAAAACATTTTTGTGCAAAGAAATACGCTTTTTTTGTGAGAACTGAAATTTTCTTCTGCATTCAAAAGCAGCAGAAATACATGAGAGCAAAGTGCAACGGCAAGGGCTTTTTGTTCAGCTCTGCTGTGATGAGATCTGTGGATGCTGTGAGACAGGTATGAGTGGCTAGAAGGGGAATTTTTAATTTTTATTTTTTTTTTTTTGCCTTTCCCCTTCCTCTTTGGGCTGCTCAATTTTGTACCAGGTAAATAAGCCTTTACTGATGGAAGCTGGGATTAAAGGGTTTCTGAAATGCTGTACGCGGAAAACAAGTGGCTGGCAGATTCAGTGAGAGAGGTGTGACAGTGGCTGGGTTTTGGGACCACACAAGGAGGTTCAGAGCAGATAAAATACTGTTGTATGCTTCAGGCTGTGTGCTGAGCCCCCGGAGATCAGCATGGCAAAGTCTCTGAAGCTGCTGGCTAAAATGAGAAGCCTGCATTCGTACTTGCTTCTGAAGGTGCACCAGCAGCAGCGTGACAGAGGTGTGTGACCTGATGCCAACATGGCTTGCAAATGAAGTCACACCCCTGGCTGCCTGTTCTCTGTGCCTATTATGGAGTGTTGTAGTGCTCTTTGTACAGCAGAAGCATGAAAATGCCAGCTGTGGCAGTACACAAGGTGCCAGAGGTGGCATTTCTAACATCAGCAATATGTATAAGATCAGTTGAAAAAGGATGCCTAATGCTCTGGCACCCTGGAGACCCAGAAGGGAGATGAAACAGATGCTAATAACCACACTACAGGGCTGGTTCTGTGGGAGAGGAACAATTTTTTGAGCTCACACAGAAACGCAGGCAGAAAAGGCACTGTTAGATATTCTCAGCCTGTGCTACTGACAAAGTATATTTCTCTGCTGCTGTCATTAGAAGAAGAGCTATTATCCTCAGTTTTTCATTATAAAGATATATCCTTTACAGGCTCTCAATTGACTATAAGGGAACCAAGATAATTAGTGCAGCTTGATATCTGACTTCTAGACAGAGAGAAGTGGAATAAATGATACCCAGGGCACAGAAATCATTCCAGGTAGACCAGTGACAACTACGGGATTGCCACTGCCCCCTGCCAACTACCGTTAAAACACACACCTCCACCCTGCAACATTTTACCAAAGTGGAGGACAGACTTTTTAAGATGACTCAGTGCAATGTGTCTCCCGGGTAGTAGCTGGACAAAAGTCCTGAAGGTTTGTGATGCTCTCTCACAGAATTACTTACTTCTTCAGAATTTGTAAAATCTTGAGCCTGGGGAAGACCAAGGGGAAGTGCTGGGATGTGATCTTTGCCGCTGACAGATTACGGAGCAAGGACTTCCAATTTAGTGCACAGTGTTTGTGAATCCCAGAAAACTAAGGGTCACAGCCATTCTGGTTTTCAGCCTATTACCCACTGTATTTCTTCTCAACAATCATATATCTGTGTCGGGCTTCTCAGCTGGTCCATTTCAGAGTGGTATGGTGGCTGGCAGCTTGTAAGAGAATCTAGGTCCCACAGCAGCCTACGCAGGACTTAAGACCCTGAGAGCAGAGACCCAGGTTTTTGGTGGCTTTGAGATAGCAATGAATGTCATCTGCAGGCCCAGCTGCTTCAACAGATGCACATTCCTATCAGTCAGCTTTGGTTCACATCCACACTTAGCTTGCAAATAGTGCCTAATGCTGATGGCCCTAGACATGCAGCTATGTGACCTTCTGGTGTACTTGTGTGGACTGAGCCATCCTGGCATCTGCAGAGCTCAGAGTCATGATAAAGCAGGCGTCCCTCTCAGTAATCTGCTGCGACACCTGATCCTGCATTTGTTTCTTGCTTCCTTACAGCAGCCAAACCAGGCACTAATCGCTCCCCGTGCCTGTGGCGCCAGAAGCTGGAGCTGCGCTTCAGCGGACGGCATGGCCTCCTCCCTGCCAGCGCTGGGAGCTGCTTGGCAAAGCCCAGTGCTGAAGTAAGCTGATACGACCAGCAGAAATATTCCACACGCTTAGCTTTTAGAAGAAGCAGAGCCCTCTAGAGAATGGATAGAACAACTTTGCCAGCGTTATTTTTTCTATCCTCGGTCAGAGCATACCTGTTCTCCCTAAAGACGCGTGCTCTCCTCTGAGCTGGAGCACACTCCACCCCTCAGAGAGCACTAACCTTAGCTCCCCTCAGAGGAGTTAGACTACAAGCTAGGGGGGTGACAGCAGTGACGGGACACTTGGGTTTAATGCTTTGTATGCTACTTCATAAGGTAGCAGCATGTTTTGACCCTTATCATTTCCATCATGATTCTATAGAAAGAGATATAACATGTATGGAAGTTGTCCTACACTGACATTAAATCCTCCTGAAAATATAGCTTATTAAATTGTGTTTTGTTTCAGTTTTGCTATGTTTCTGCTGTCAGTGACAAACAACAAAACCAATAAGGACAGGTGTAAATAATTACCTTATTTAGTGTTGTACTTGAATTTTTTTTATTTATTCACTCATTTTTATTTCCTCCTTCTGTGTGTTTTCTCAGCTCTGTATTTTTCTTAAGATGCCATTTACCATGGAGCATCAATTAGAAGAGAAGGGAAGAGTTCTCCTGCAAGCACTGTCACCATCTATGAATTTCTTCCTGAATTTTTTAGATTTTAAATTCACCATTTCCTAAATTTAAAGTGTTTTGGTATTGTTTGGTTTTTGTTTTTGTTTTTTTCCTTTAAACAATCTTCATAGCTACAAAATGTTATTGGAAACACAAGGTGGTATTAGAAGTGTAAAAACAGCCAATAAACTGGAAAATTTATTTTCCCACTAACATAAGTTATCTTACATGCGGTTGGCACTCAGGCTAGCTCATAAGCTTTTGGGTAAAATACATGAGAGTCTAAATGTGACTTGAACTGCCATTTCTCTTTGAAAGAGCATTTTGGTTGAACACATACAGTAGAGCTTTCCGTTACAAAACACAGATGTGCAGGAAAACAGCCTTCTCAGGGTCTAGATTTACAAAGTCCTGATGATCCCCTCTTTGACACAATGTAATACTAGTGGAGCTAACGCCCTGAACTTGCATTAAGGTGTCACTGGTTTGCGTATCTGTGGCCATCTTTGTGTGCAGATTCAACTACTGGTGTGTGCTGGGTCTAGAAGCAGTAGTAGTTGGCACTGACACTCAGGAAAATGAGTTTTGAATGTAGATACTGTGGAGCTTCATGGCTGAAATCCGATTTTTTTCCCTGGTAATTCCTGTTCTCTTTTACTAAAAGTCTTAACATTTTTCAGGGGAAATGCTAATTGTAGAGTAAACCCTCTCCAATACCACCAAACTCTTGAAGATAATTTTCCCCAGGTGTTTCATGGTATTCTCCCCGTGTAAGGAGTGCTCATCATTTCTTAGTAGATGGAGCCACTTGGTGAAGGGGTTTGACTGAGATCATGCAGTAAGTTAGGAGGCAACAAAAAAACAGAAAACAGTAAAAGTGCAAGAGTGTAAGGGAAATACAAAGTTCCTCCATGTAGCTGATGCTAAAACTACAAGACATCAGCATGGTAACTCTCAAAGCTGTGATGAGTTCCTCGTCCCCAGCATTGCAAAGATCCAGGATGAACCCCAGAGGTAGGATTCATGCCTTGCTCATTCAGAGCAGCTTAACTTCAAAGGCAAGGAGCAAAAACCTATACCTCTCTTACTGTATTTACTTTCTGAATTAAGTTTTTCTTCCAAGAGGTGGGTAACAAGGTTGCTGACATATTTGAAGCGGGAGAAATCCAACTCAACCAGCCTATAGAGCCTGACTTTTCAAGATGTCAGGTTTTTTAGAGAGAGAGATGTGTGTGTGTGTGTATATATATATATATATAAAAATACTTGTTCTTTTGGTTATCACTGAAATAAAATTGTCCAAGATTTGGAGTGTAGTAGGGCCTGAGAGAGTTGAAAAAGCTCAGAAAAGATGGACAGATGTGATTTATTTTATTTTTTTTTTTAACTACCACAGCTCTAGTGAAACAAATCAAATACAGCTTTAAAACTTCCCTGCTTGAACTTCTCCTCTTCCCCTTCCCTCTCCCTGGGGTTTCAGGGTTTCTGTTTTAGAGCTCTTGAACTGATTTGTTGAGACAGATCAAAGTATGAAGTATTTCTCAGCTGGTCTTATTTCTCTCACTGGATTGTAGTGGCAAGAGACAGGCAGCTCATTACAACTGGGAGAGCGCTCCTGTGAAACCAATGTCGTTACAGCTGGTAAGAAAAATAAGACTGCTGGAGCCATGGTTCAGTCTCACCATCACTGAAGTAAATTATTTTAGAATTAATAAATAATGTCACACTGCTTCTCATTATGGTATGAGGCTGAGTATTAACATAATTTTAAAAACATCTGAACTGTACTTTTTCTGTCTGGTACTGTGAAGCCTTTGAAGTACACTGTGGGTTTGTTTAATTTCAAGCACGTTTCCTCTGTGCTTGTTCCTTTTTTTCCTTATTCAACAGTGCTTCAGTGAACAGAGGGGATGACTTACGAGCCTCGGCAGCTTGTGAGCCTTCTCTAGATGTGGACTGTATTTTGTAAGTCACCAGAAGGTACTGGGTCTGGGTATGTTTTCAGGGTGCATTAATATGGTTATCAGAACCCAGCTGTGGCTCCTTACTTTTTCCAAGAGTGCGTCACAGAGGCATAGTACAAAGCAGGACACTCATAACCAGGCAGAACCCAGGCCTGTTGGCTGTGAGGCCCAGTCTGAGAGCAGCTCGGAGCAGGCAAGCTAGGAGATTGTTTCTTGCTGCAGACCATGTATGTGAGTGGTCCTTTTACAAGCTCTTGTCAGCCTTTGCCCTCTGCCCTTGCCCTTCCCCCAGCACAAGCCCTTAGCAGTCCCAAAACCAGGAAAAAAACCACCAATCCCACATTGTTTTAACTAGGGTCAATTCTGTGGTTTGCTCACAGCTGTGCAGACCTTATGGGTAAGGCAGAGGGAATGGTGGCCCTATTCAGCAGCACAGCTGGTTTGTGAAATTATCCTCTGAAGGAATTTTAATCTCAAAAAAGTGGAAAGAGGAGAAGGAAGAGAAATAAAATTACCCAACCAAGGCCACACTTCAGTGGCAGGGATAGGAGCAGATTTCTGGCCTCCTGATCCCAGGAAATTATGCCTAATGCTGAAATACGTTTGAGGCGCACACAGCTTTACAAGTAAATTGAGACACAGCCTGTAGGAAGCAGAATGGAAGTACTTTTAATTGGAAAGAGATTTTGCTCCTGAGGTTTTGTGCATATGTTTCTTCTTAAATGCACCATGTTACATTGTGGCTGCTTTTCCTCTCTTTTCCTTCACACAAGACAGAAGAGAGTCAGAGAAAGGCATATCCCTACAGAGAAATGTAACTCTATTACATGTCAGCTGGTGATAATTTTTTGAGTGGCAGGACTGGGCATTTTGGACAGGTATGGTTAGAGCACAGGATATATCCTAGGTAATGCGGCAAGAGGTACTGATGCTGACAGAGAAGCTAATCTGGCCTATGTGGGCATGTGGCTTTGTTTAAAGCCAGTCCAGCTGTCCTGTCCACCCAAATGCTAAACTTTGCTGAGGTTCTGCTGCAAGCTCCCTCTCAGAGTGAGTCAAGATGTGGGATGGAAGCAAGTTTGGATCTGGGGGTTGCCTGCTTAAAGGAAAAGGTTGAATGTGGACAAGAGAAGGTAAAGGGGTAAGACAGATTTCCAAAGCTGGGCTTGCTGCCCCTCATATGGCTGCCAGGGAACAGGAGGAGAAGGGCTGGTGGACCTAAGTCTGCCACTTAATAACTTTTTCTCTGTGTGAGTCACACAACTCATGCAACATGAAAAATTAATGATGAGATAAAACCAGTTCAACCAAATGTGAGAAATGAAAAATTATGAGATAAACAGAAGAAAAACCCAACCCCTGAGATAAAGACAAGTCAATCAAACATATTATGAATAACTTGTTCCAGGTTACAGTCCTGACATCACTTGTAAAAAAAAATTTTGCTATTTTATAAGTGCATTTGTTTAACACCACTTTTGAAAACTGTGTTTTTATAGCTTTTAAATTGTTTTTGTTTAGCAATTACTTTTAGAAAATATCTCACATTTGACTGAGTTGCCTTTATGTCATTATTAATTTTTCATGTTACAAATTGTGACTCAAACACATACTCTCCCCTATATATACAGTTTCCCTGCGAAAACCAGAGCCCCATGAACAGAGCCACTGGCTCCCCAGGGTTCTGTTCATGGTGGTGAACAAATAGCATGTGCTGTTGGTGGCCAGTTCTCCCAGTGATGGGTTGGCAGTGCAGAAGTGTCCTGTAGCCAGTTGGTGGCATCTAGTTGTCCCTTTTCCAACTCAGCAGTCTTACTGTGAAATTAAATTTCCCCAGCAAGGCAAGGCTTGAAGAGCACAAAACACATGACGTCTCCTGGGGAGGCTGTATTTGAAATTTGTGTCCTCAGTTTACTGTAGTTTAACAGTATGAGAATGGGGTCATTGGGATTTCCTGTATGCTAATGTCAGTCTCTGATATCTCAATCATCTCATCTTTCCACAGTGCTCCCACATCAGCGCATACATCAAGGGTCTCTTTGGGACCCATGACCAAAGTCAATGTCCTTGTTTGCCCATTTTAAGCACGTTGAATAGCTAAGCAGAAATGAGAGCATCATGAAGGTCAGTGTTTTTGATTTTTTAGGTGTGTGTGTAAATACAATCTAAGCATGAAGACAGAGGAAATATAGCCTGAAAGGGATCTCCTGTGTCAAGGAATCCTGTCCAAAGCACTGTGTCACCCTCTTGCTTTTATCCATAGATACTAGAAAATCAGAGAGATATTTTGCCCCCCTGCCTGGTCTACATGGTTTGGAGTCATTCCCATACAGTGCTTTGAGACCTCCTGATCTCCAAACACATGGCAACATTTCCTGAGGTGTCTGTAGCATAGAAAGATTTGAGCTGATTTTAAACATGAATGGTATGGCCTCTGTAGCAACAGATCCAAATCTCTGCTTTCCCTACTGCGTTTCATAGTTGGTGTTAGCTACCTGAAGGAAGGTAACATTTTAAGTAAATGAAGTCACTATTTTAAGTAACTGAGCTGGGCAGTTTGAAACTTGAAAAGCTATATCAAGAGCCTGTACCCATTTAATGCATTTTTGTTTGTCCACAATCACTTTTCCAAGCTGAGAATTGATCTGTACACAGCACCCTCTTGTTTCCTGAGTAGCTCCTGCTCCACAAGCACTTCTGCAAGAGGCTGAGGAAGGGAAGAAAGATTTAACTAGCAGTAAGTGTGTCAGTGTCCCTACACACTGCTGCTGCAGTCTGACAGAAATACTCCAAAATTAGAAAGAGATGGACAAACACCTTATTCTATTGTCATGCATTTTCTCATGCTAGAACTTTAATCAGATATACCTCACAGATTAACTTTAAGGAGCACAGACAAAGTCTCTATTCCACAAATATTCTTAAGAGTTTTGGTATTATTTCAAGGGGTCTTGGGCTTGATATTCTCTGATGAAGTCTTGGCTTTGTTAGAGAGCAGCTGTGGATTGCTTGCAGCCATTGGTTGTGGTGATGGGGCAGCTGTGTATAATCGATCTTCCTGAGAGCCTATATTCCTTCCTCTCAAAGAAAGAAAAAGGTGGACTGAGCAGAATGCTGAGAGTCAGTCTTGGTGAGTATTATTTCTAGTTGCTGCTGTATTTCATAATACTTGTATTTACCGTAATTCTGGTGTCTGAGAAGTTGTGATTGTTTTGGATTGGTTTTAATGTTGGTACAACAGAGGTAAGCTTATCATACTGCAGTGAGCAGGGGTACTGTACCAATAATTTGGTTCACATCTTTTAAGTGCTTTGAAGGGGGTAATGTGTGTGCTGGGGAGACTGAACTCTTGAGTAATAGTACAAAATTCCTGCACACTCCAAAGCTCTTCCTGCATCTTCACAAAGCTGTGCCCCTGACTTTTTCTTTTAGTTCCTCAGTCTTCCTATTATAGCTCTTACTAGTTCTCAATACAGAGTATTGCTATAATCCTACTACTGTGTTTCTTGTCTCTCAGGTCAACCCTTTTTCCTTAGTCTTAGAGCTATTACCTGCTGGATTTCTTGCCTTGTACAAACCCTACCTACTTGCTCCCATTTATTTTGCCTCAGTCTAGCTGCTGGGCAAAGACCAGCTGCAAAGGATTGTTGATGTCTTCATATGTGGTAAATACACTGCAGCTGTGATGGACTGGTGGGCTTAGCCACACAAAAATGTCTGTGCAGGTATTTCTGTAGGATAGATGCTAAACAGGACCCATGACTCTGTCAGTGATTTACCTGCTTAATATCAACATGCATGTTGCCATTTCTAGAAATGTTATCAGGTATGATCTTTTTTTGAGTAATATTTACTGCTTACTAGCAGTGATCTGATACTTGCTGGCTCCCACAGAACTATATGAGATTTTTGTTTGCTTGACATTCTGAATGCTGGGTATCCTAAGCCTTTCACTATAGGGAATGGCACATACAACTCTGACTCTTCCTGTGATCTTTACTCTCTGCTAGTAGAGAAATGATTAGCAAAGGACAAAACCAGAACTTTAAAGCTGACATTTAAAAAACCCAAAACCTTAACAGTAGATGTGTCTATGCTCTGTCAAAGCTGCATGATTTTTGTTCTTCGTTAGGATGTGCCAGACTGCACTAGAAACAAAAGGGGCTCAAAGCCACCTCTGCCTAGTAGATGGATTGACCTCCAGGTTATTAGACTTAGGAAGTATTTTCCAGATGTGCTTCTTTTGGGGGGTTTTGGAAGGTGCACTATCCTGTTACCATATCATACACGCAACACTGGATACCCAATTATCCCACAAGAAAAAGTGGTAAGGCCCATAGTTGAGGATTACTAGAGTGAGCTGATGTGTTGGAGGCTAAGGTAGAAGTTGGTAATATTACAGTTTGCTGGTTTTCTGGAAAGGAAAATGTGGGCATGATATTTCTGAGAAGTTAACCTTGCTTCCTTTAAGAGCAGTGTACCAAAGAAACAACACTTTCCTTGAAGTGTAGGAAAGTATAGCTGTGGTGCTTTAGCTCTGTTACTAGAGACGGCTAGGAAGGTGTTGCCCTGGGGAATAACAAGGTACCTACAGGATGTGGTGGTGCTTACCATGCTTTGTGAGTGCCACAGTGGCTGTATGCAAGTGCTACATCCAGCACATGACAGCCTCATAGGAGGACAGTGGAAAGATTGTCAGGGTCAAATGAGTCTTGTGGGTTTGTTTTCTATCTTTGGTGCTGACCATAACCAAATCTCTTTCTATCACTGATAAAGACCTCGCAGTAACTATGATCTTTGTTGTACCAAGTGCCGTCAGAATTGAGACTGCAAAGCTATATTCACTTATTTCTTGCACAGGTACTGTTGTGGCATGAGCTTGTATGTTCTGCTGCCATTTATTTATAGATCATGCAAGTCCAGCATGTACTACTCAATCTTACATGCAACCTGAACTACTGAGAATCAAGAGCCAGGGTGTATTCTAGAAAAGTTTCAGTTAATGTTGTCTTTTCTTTCTAATGTTACAGCTAGTACTTTACACAGTGGAAAATGCTATAGCTCCAGTGAGAGGCTGATAGTATACAGTTTCCTGTCTAGGAAAAATTTTTGGAGGCTCCTTCCTTGTTTATTTCTGGTCTAGTCCAGAAGGCTCTTTTTAAATCACATAAAGTGAATCTGGGATTCTTTGCCACATGTTGCTGTTGATGGCCACAATTTATAGTAAAACTTCTAGAAGAAAAAAATGATAATATTGTGAAGGGCATTTACTCTAGTTTGAGAAGTCCCCTGAGCCTTACATCCTGAGAGACTGGAAGAGTATTGTGGGGGAAGAGCAAGATGTATTTTTCCAGTCTTATGAACACTTCCCAAAGTGTGTCCTGTCAGGCTCAGTCAGAGATAGAACTAAGTATTGGATTGACTTTGCTCTGATTCAATACAGTCTATTTTCTCCTTTACTCTCTGCAAGTACCAGGCTGTTGTTTAATTGGTAGTAAGATCTTTGTTATAGGTGAGATAACGTGATATAAATCTTGATACATACCCTTTTTTGCTAATGTATAATTTTAAGACTTTGCTAATGACGTCTTCTGTGCCTGTAAGTCACCTAGTGAAAAAATATATTAAATGCCATTTCTGAAGAGGCCATTTCAAAAAATATTATTTACAGGTTTCAGAATCTGAAAGTTATTCTCCCAATAGTTCAGGATGTCTTGTTTAGATGAAATACTAATATGGATGGTTAATAGCTTCTTCACACATCCAGAGTGATTAAAGGTGGCAGCTGATAAAACAGGACTTGTCTTATTTCGAACCTCACTGTGTTTTTGCCTGGGGTAGCAAGCAAAAGTAATTTAGTTCAAATCATACTCCCTTTTTTCAACTTTACTCCCTAGCTTTTACGTTCTATCCAAATCAATAAGAGGGATAGTCTCTAAACAAGATCCTGTTAAAACAGTGACCTTACACTTTAATGGTATTCAGGGGGGTTAATAAGTCCATCAATTGTTTCTCTGAGGTGCTTTGCCTCTGTGCACACAACAGGCAGATGCAGTTACCACTGAGTTCAAAGAATTCTCTCATAGATACCAGTAGCAATCCAAGGAGTCAGATTTAAACAAATTTACGCTGGACTAAACTAACATGTGGGAACTTTGTAATTTTGCAGATTTCTTTCAAAGCACTCTGAAAGTGGTTTATGTCAGGTTAGCTAAAGTAATAATGAATTTCTGCTGTGCAAGGGCCTGAAGTATATCCAGAGAAGTCCCCAGAGACTTCTCAAAAGTACCAGTTCATCAGAGGCTGAACTAAATTCTAGTTTGAAAAAAAGGAAACCAATAAAACTCGCAAAACAAGCGCTACCGGCCCCAAAATCTCAACAGAGACCTATGAAAACAGAAATAATGGACATACTTTGAGTTTTGTCCTCAGACACATTTGGCCTCGAATTTTCAAGTTGTGGGTTATAATACAGGAAGTGGAAATGACAATGTAGTTTTCTGCTTTAAAGTGAATAGTTCGATATGGACCTTTTGCGAGAGAGTGGTTGTTTTTTGTCATTCCTAATTTTATGACCTTTCTGGTTTTCCAACTTGTGTTGGGCTTTTTTCTCCCTTATAATTTAATCAGAAGGGTTCTGTGGAGCAGATGTTATGCTGTTCCTGTAGTTCCTTTTGCAAAGTAGAACGGTATTTCTGCCTGGGTAAGAGAGATAGCTACCTAAGGCATCCAAAAGAGGATGTAACTAAAATTAAGGCCCTTCAGCTGGCTCCTCTCTAGGGGTAAGTTTCCCTTGTACAAGAGAAGCAGGGACAGACATAGCTCCTGTGAGAAGGAAGAAAGACTGGAGAAGGGGAAGTATGTAGCTGTACAGGGCATGACTGTACCCCAGTCCTCCGTCAACCAGGAAACATGCATCTGGGTGATGCAATTCAAGGACAAACTCTTCTAGTTGTGGTGATTTTTGTAAAATGAGACTTATTGTTGGAGTTTTTCTTTCAAAAGGCTACCTGGGGTCCTTTGCATGCCGGTTGAGAACTGGGGCTCCTTGTCAATACATCTGCCCTATGAAAACTGTTGTTTATCCCAGTTCAAGAGGGACTGGGATTTACTTGAGTCCACTGGAGGGCACAAGGATGATTGAGGGACTGCAGCACTTGTCTTATGAGGAAAGGCTGAGGGACCTGGGGCTGTTTAGTCTAGAGAAAAGAAGGCACAGAGGGGATCTTATTAATGTATATAAATATCTGAAGGGTGAGTGTTGAGAAGGAGAGGCCAATCTCTTTTCCGTTGTGCTCTGGTGGGGCAAGATGCAATGGATGCAATTTAGAACACGGGAAGTTCCACCTCAACATGAGGAAGAACTTCTTTACTGGAAGGGTTATGGAGCACTGGAACAGGCTGCCCAGAGAGGTTGTGGAGTTTCCTTCTCTGGAGATATTCAAGACCTATCTGGATGCTTTTCTGTGTGACCTGCCTTAGATTCCATGATGGTGCCGCTCTGGAAGCGGGGCTGAACTCAATGTGCAGAGGCCCCTTCCAACTCCTAACATTGTGTGATTCTGTAAATCGGTCATGTCATGACCCTGGGTTTTCTATATAGTAGTCACAAAGCAGAAAATGATAATGTATTTCTTATCCAACTGTCTGCCTTATAGAAAATGAGCTTGTCTGTAATTGGGCATGAAGTATTTTAAATTGGGCCATCAAACAGACTGCATCTGTTTTTCTCCTTATTACTATTCATTACACAGCACAGCTACTGATGTTGTGTTTTCATTAATTTTTCGATTAACTTTTCCTCATCGATGTGATTAAAGATTCATTAGTAAAACAACTGTCACCATCCCTGAAACCTAAGACCAGATCAAAACTATTGTGCATATAACATTAGGCAAAAACTGATTCCGCCTCATAAAAATGAGGTATCTCTGAAAAGATATGTTAGTAAAGAATTAGCTGCTCAAATGGTCAAGTCAAACATAATATAATCTGAACTAACTTCACATCTCCTCCTCATTTCACTTCTCCCATCTGTGATTTCATAACCCTTTAGATGGGAGTTTGACTTGGTACCAATTATACTGTAACAATTATCTATTTATTTAATTTGGCCATGTAATCAGCAGACATTTTTTATATGGCTAATGTTTTATATGCTGTGCATTTAATTCCTCTTGTTATGTTTTTTTTTTTTTAAGAAATATGTGAACTCTCCTGCCTCCCTTCTCTTTCTCACTGTCCAAAAAAAACCGCAAAAAAACCCTATTTCTAGCAGCTTGTAAGGAATAGGAAAATTATGGAAACAGAAGTTAGAACGGACCTAGACATGGTGTGTTCAGGTGGATTTAGCAAATATAAACTTTAGGAACCCATTGGTGGCTGCAGTTTAATCAGTATTATTTTGCTAAACAGAAACACAATATAAGCATTTTTTTTCTTCTTCCCCATAAACTGCTAGTGGAAGAACTAAAGAAACTGCTGCTCATAGAGAAATTTGGGCAGGGATGCTAAAGACACTTGGCCTAAAGGTTGCTGGCAGTGCTCTACCGGTTTGTTGTGTGTTTTTTTTTTCCAAAATGTGAATGTGTTAATTACATTAATTATTTCACCCTGTACAGAACATGGGGTGTGTATGCGGGCTGTATTTCCCTCTAAGAGCCACAAGAGTGCAATAGTATTTACCATTCACTTCACCAGAAAGCATCTCAGAAATGAGGTCATCCACATGATGCATGAACCTGAAACAGCAATGCAGTTGGGAGCAGAAAGTTTGTGTTTGGACCATAGCTGCATAAGAAAGCTAAAAGGAGGAAATTTCCTCACAGTTGTACAGAATCCATGAAATAGTTCATCTAGGTGTTTGAACTTTGCTCCTCCCAAATGCTTCTATGGAGTGTCCTTGATGCCTCCATAACACCTGTGAATGGTGACTTCAGTCTGTGTAGGGACTGCCCTTCCTAGGAATGGGGACCTCCAGGTCCTGTGTTTGGTAACAGTCCACTTCAAACAGTATTTTAATATATCGACCTTGTGGTTCTAGAGAAGAATATATTTACTGCAAGGCAAAATTGACAAAACTTAGGTCTATAGGCAGAAATAAGTGAGACAAAAGTAGGATTTATAGCAACATCCTGCAAGTTATCTTTAGTTTCACCCGTCTAAAGTTTTGTGGCTGGGATCTGTGTATCTTAAAAGAACTTCAGATATTGTTTCAGATACAGTTTTTTATCCCAGGTTTGGGAAGAAGTTTCTGCAGTTTTCTCCTTGCGAGGTCTTCAGCTTTCAGAATTTGTAATTCATAGAGACAATATTTAATTAAGCTGTCAGGAGGAGGTAAGGGATGGAACTTCTTGTTTCTTGCACTTGTCCCCAAGTGTGCCTGTTGTCCCTGTTTAATTTTGAAAGAAAAATGTTGTTGTCCTCTGGACATGGCTGTACAGGGCCATCTTCTGGTCAGGCAATAAATAAGACTCTACTGAGTGTTAATGCAGCCTTGTGACTGGCTGGCCCGTAACTTGGCAGTAAACACTGTTCTATACAGATAAACAAATGAAACCAGTGCATGCTCTCTGTTCCTCTCTCTTAATGGAGGATATCTGTGATGGTGGTCCAATAGCTTTGAGGTGACAATTTCTGCATGGAAAAATTCTTTAGGGTAGGCAGTCTTTAGAGGTTAAACAGTTCTGACCTTTCAGATGTAGACCTGTCTGGATATCAAATAAACCAAACCATACCAAAGAACCACGGCACCAGTGAAAACTTTTGAGTCTTGGATATTTGTAAGGCTGTTAGAATCCATAGTTTTAAACCAATGGTGACGGATAGAATTTTCTGTTAACTTTGTTGTATATTTTAAAAATGCTACTCTAGTCTCAAGATCCTATTCATATATACTTTTAGCGAGGTTCAGGGTTGCATTTTTATAAATGCATTTTTCATTTCAGTTTTTTGAGAAAAGCATAACATATGCATACTGGGAGTACTCAAGAGAAATTTATTTGGTCTGCTTTAGACAGTTAAGGACAGAAGATTTGGAGGAAGATAAATACTTTTATCTGATTTTGCACTATACTGCTAACGGTGAAGGAGAAGAATTGTCTGGTGTCACAGCTTAACTAGCAATTAAAAGAATGACAATAAGGCTCTCTATCCCATTCCCTTCTCACCCAGGTAAGGAAAGGAGAGAGAAAACTAAACTAGGTAACTTTAACTAAATGCTAATGAGAAAGGAAAATATTTACAAATATATAGATATAAGTGCAGGAATGTGAAAAATGCCTGTTGCCTCCCCCCACCCCAGCAACTCCCACTGCACTTCCCCTGAGTTGTGAAGAGTCCCAAAAATGTCCTGGTCTCCACTTCTGGAGACAATGGCAGAGCAGACAGGAGCTGAGGTTAGAGATATAAGGATTGAGACCTTGCTGACCTAGGGGTCAATGGTGATGGATAGACTAAGTCCTCCCTGGGTGTCAGCTACATAGGGGAAAAAGAAACAAGAGGAGGGGACTTGACTTCTGTCATCTCTCAATTTTATACCAAGAGGGATGTGTATGGGATAGAATACTCTGTTTGGGCATTACCAGTCTATTAGCTGGAAAATTTGCCTTTATTTTCAGGAAGTGTGCAGCTTAGAAGAGAGTCCACTGAAGAGAGAGAGAGAGGGGGGAAAAAAAAAAAAAAAGAAAAACTAAACAAAAAAACCCAAATAAATCAATAAAAAGAAAATTGGCTTTGTCCTGGCTCAAACTAGGACATTTGGAAAGTTCTCCATTTCATCATAATTGAGTACTGAAGGAAAGGCTATATGGACTAGCTCTGGCCAATCGGAATTTCTAGGCAAGTTGATTTTGTTATATATGTATCTTCCAGGTTTTAGTTGACCTGATGTCTGTGGGTACATTTGGTACACAAACAGAATACTTTAAAGAGATGTGATATTAAATGGAAAGGACAGCAGTTTAAGAGAGAATTGAAGAGATGAGATGCAAACAAAATTATGTACAACTCTGAGGAAACATCTAACAGTTGGATAGTGAAATCACAAATTTTAGGAGAAAATATTGCAGTCAACAGAGATTTGTTCCCCTGCAGGCAAATCAGTAGGAGTTACCTGTATTGCCTTTCAGAGATGATGACTTTTTAGTCGTTCTTGATCTTTGAGGAAAATGCACTATCTGAAAATCACATGTCCAACTCTGACCCTTTTAAAAAGACTACTTGCCAGAAATGATGTGCTGTCTAGACTCTGGATAATTTAAGTCTCATGCTGCTCATATTCTAACAATGTAAATGTCGTGTGATACAAGATGGCTGCATCCGAGTCAAATGCACAGCAGTGCAGGGAAGGAATCCTTCTTGTGGAGCAAAGAGGCAAGGAGGGCAGTCCAGTCAGTTCTGAGAGGCATGTTGTTGAGGGGTGCAATGTACGGTGAAGCCTGGGAGTTCACACTGACTAGAAATGATCTTAAAGTTGAAGGGTTTTGGGAGTCAGTAGCCAATTGTTGATGTGCATAAATTTGCTTGGATTGATTTCTCTATGTGGAGCTGCAAATGAGAAAATAATAATAAAAAAATGCTGCTACGTGACTTATTGCAGTGTTCTAACAGATAGTGAAAGACAACCTGGAAAATGCTGCATCTTTTGTGTCCATAAACTCACCTCCACTCCCCCCTGCTTTTCCACATCCTTTCTTAGGGTTTTAGCAATCCAATTTCTAAACAATTATGGGACATATGTACAGCGTAAATTATCTATTTTACTGCATATAAAGTGAAGCACAAAAGGACTCGTGGATTAACAAAAATTATTTTTGTAATTTCATCAATTGAAAGCAAATTGGTTAAATGGTTTATCCAACTCATTAAGTGAACTGACCCATGAAGGTTAATGTAGAGTTTCTGAAAGCGCCAGAGTAATGTAGGAGGGACAGCAGTATCGGAGTGATTACTGCATGTGCTACAACTTATTGCCTCTGTGTAGAGAGGGCTGTAGGGTGGGATTTAGTGGAATGACTATTTTGTTTTCCCAGTGCTTCCTGAATAACAGAATAGCTTGTGTTCCAAGTACACTCCTGGTAGCAGTGAGCAGCTTCTGTCATCTATTCTCTGAAGAGCCATAGATCTGAAACCTGAGCAGTGATCCTCATTACAAGGAAACGCATCATTCACTGAACATGGAAGGAAAAGAAGCACATCACATGTGAAATAATAGCTGTTGACTACATTGATTAACAGTTCAGTGGTGGTGTACAATGAATCTTTCTCCTCATTTTTACACTGGTGGAATTTTACTCTTTGTATAAAATTAATGGATTTATCTGAATAAGAGGAGTGGCAAGTCAATGTCACTAATGGCACTTGCCACATGGTGAATATTTTGTTACATGCCCAACAAAATAACTTTCTGTACAGTAGATATTTCATTCATCTTGAAGTTGCCTGACTCACCTGACATTGGAATTATTATCTGCCATTCACCTGGGAAGCCTGTTGGCAGAGAAGAAGCACGTTAACCACTTGTTCCTCTAGCCCCGGTATCCCTAAAATTCTAGATCTTCCATAGCATAGAAAGGAAGAGGTAGAAAAAGTGTTACGTGTCCAGATGCAGCACCTGCTTGAAAGGTTGCTGCCTCAGTTCAGCTTTCAGAGATCAGGGGGTGATGTGGGAGCAGGAAGGAGGCAATGTCTCCAGCTGTTTGAATAATTCCTGTCATCAAGCATACACCTGAGGTCTGAAGACAGACTTTGTAAGCCGCATTTCATGTTGATCTTTGTTTCACTTAAGCTGATGTTCAATGCTGACAACAAGCTGTTCTGTAGTCGCTCTTGTTATTTTCCCAGACAGCACCCTTAGGACTGCATAAATGGCAGCAACAGGAAAAAAAAATTGAGAACGTCGTTATTCTCTATGAAAGTTTCTGCTGCTGTTATAGAAATTGGAGAGTCAGGAGCACTGGGGCTCATAAAAGTGTCTCTTGTTATTAGTTCTTATTATTTCATCTTTTTTGCTATGTTGAAAATGAGCAGGGAATCTGAATGAAACATGCATTTAAGATGATGGCATTTCCTGGATTTTTATGGAACACACGCAACAACATGATGAATTGGTATAATATGTTCATCTTGAGTGTTCATAAGATAGAAATACTTGCTTATTCCAATCTTTCTTAAACAAAATTAAAGGTAGTTCAAAACAAATCTAATTCCTAGGCAAAACCTTACAGGGCTTAAAGTAAGGAAAAATATTGAAGAAAGGCATGATTTACTTATTTTTTCCTTAAAACAACTGAAAAAACATACTAGTTTTTCTTTCCTTACAAACATAGGTTCTCTTCTATACAAAATCCAATTGTAAAAAGTACTTGTTATGGCATCTACTCGCTTATGTTTCCAAATGTCACAGCTATAGTTTAAACTAGCTGGTGATGATGTACTTAATGGCCAATATTACTGATATAATCAGCATAACTGGCTTGAGAATTTTGTTTTCTCCTTGCAGAGGATTTAGGTAAGGCTTATAATGTTGTGCAAGCCACAAAATCTGTTCTTGAAGGCCAAATTTTATTTTTTTGTTTAAATTAATTGCATGGAGATGGACCAAGTTCTAATGAGTAAAGGAGCTGTCTTTTGTGACATGGAACTGGCCTTGCTCACGGGGACCTTGCACTGTCCTTAACACCTCAAGATACCAGATGATATTTGGGCTCTGGATAAATATTTAGTGAGTACAGCATGAGTTATGACTGTACTGCAACTTTCTGTGCATGCAATCCTATTCACCAGGAAACATGAGGTAAATTACTGTTGCCTAATGAAGGAAGAGCATATAGTTGAGCTGTATTACCTTGCTTCTCCTTTGGGCTAATAGCACTAATATGGGTATCAGATCTTGGTAAGAAACAGATCATTCACTTAGTGATTTACCAGGCCTTTTAAAGTGCAAAATATAGAAAATGTGCCTTGAGGTTTTCCCATCCTCTTTACAGGTGTTAGAGCACCTTGTTACCTGATCGTGCTTCTGCAGGTTAATTGATGTCATACTTAGGCATGCAGCTAAATAATTATACAAATTCTTCCTGAGGCAAAAGAACAGGTTTGTCAAGTCCTCCAAATGCTCTTAGGCTCATCTTCCATGAGGAGTTTTGGGCAGGAAGGACTTCTACTTTATGTTATTCCTGTGTCAAATGAAGCTCTGTATGTGCTGCTGTCCCTCTCATGGGGCCTTTCACAGAAGGAGCCCCAGGTCCAGAGCAATGGGCTTGCTACTGTACTCTACTCATATGAATTGCCAGCTCTTTTTTGTCACATGGGCAACAGCGTGAACATGTTATTACTTGATTATAACCAACCTGACACTTCATTAGTCTCAATCTCCTCTTGCATGTTAAACTTCAGAAAAAATGTTGGCCTGTCTGCATATTTATTTCTAGCCTCCATCTTGTCAATTATTCAGGCTTTGTCATTAAAATCCTGTCTGTAACTGAAAAAAGTCTTGAAGACAAATCTCTTTGGGGCCTACTTATGCAATGGGAAGCAGTTCAGAAATTCTTGAGCTTACAGTAAAAAGAATGGATCTGAAACCAAAACTGGCATAAATAAGCATGCCCCTAACAGGCAGTTAGTTGTCCAGGGCACAAGAGTACTCTGTGTTTCTGTGATGCATTTGTCTGCAAAGCAGTGATCAGACTCATGAGAGCCAGCTGGGAGAGCTTTTGTGGAATGTTACAGAAATATCTGTAAATGCTCTTCCAACTCCTCATCAGAGGAACAAATTGCTGGAAAAAACTTAAATCTGAAGAAATGTTATCACTGCAATTTGGGGCTGTACTGGAAGTTACTTCATAAATTTGGTGTAAAGCTGTAAAACTTAGATGCTGTCTGTCACCATAGTTGCTAAAATGGCTCTGTTTTCTTTTAGGATGACTGCATAAAGCATATTGGTTGAGCAAGACCTTCTCAAGCTGTGGGTTTGCTGGTGGTCTGTATATCTTAGGCTCATGTAGTCCTTGCAGCATTTCCTTGGAAATGAGCTCTAAAAGGTCAGCAGTGAATTATTGCAAGAGGGGTTCAGAACCAAGTCAGCAGAACCTTTGCTCCATGCAGTAAGACATATTGCAATGAGTCCCACTTTTCAGTAAGGTACCAAGCAGAATGAAAGCTATTGACATATTGTACTGGTGAATATGTTAATTCTTATGACATAGAAAAAGTAGTTAACTGATTGCAAATCTTATTGCAAAATTTGGTAATTGCTATTGCTGGAGGTGTATAGCAGGTGTCCTGAAGTGCTGTAAAGGACTAGTTAAGTACTCTGTATTTAAATAGACAAAAAAGACAGGGAACTTGCTTTTTTAATATCATTTTCCTTGGTCAAAAAAACCATCTTGTTCATAGAATCATAGAATCATAGAATCCTAGGGGTTGGAAGGGACCTCGAAAGATCATCTAGTCCAACCTCCCTGCCAGAGCAGGGTCACCTAGAGTACATCACGCAGGAAGGCGTCCAGGCGGGTTTTGAATGTCTCCAGCGAAGGAGACTCCACAACCTCTCTGGGCAGCCTGTTCCAGTGCTCTGTCACTCTCACAGTAAAAAAATTTTTCCTGATATTCATCTTAAACCTCCTATGCTCCAACTTGTATCCATTACTCCTTGTCCTATCACTGGTCTTCACTGAAAAAAGCTTAACTCCATCATCTTGACACTCACCCTTTACATATTTGTAAACATTGATGAGGTCCCCCCTCAGTCTCCTTTTCTCCAAACTAAAGAGACCCAGCTCCCTCAGCCTTTCCTCATAAGGGAGATGCTCAACTCCCTTAATCATCCTTGTGGCTCTGCGCTGGACTCTTTCAAGCACTTCCCTGTCCTTCTTGAACTGAGGGGCCCAGAACTGGACACAATACTCCAGATGTGGCCTCACCAATGCAGAATAGAGGGGGAGGAGAACCTCTCTTGACCTACTAACCACACCCTTTCTAATACCCCCCAGGATGCCATTGGCCTTCTTAGCCACAAGGGCACACTGCTGACTCATGGTCATCCTCCTGTCTACCATGACCCCCAGGTCCCTTTCTCCTACACTGCTCTCCAGCAGGTCAGCCCCCAACCTGTACTGGTGCATGGCGTTTTTCTTCCCCAAATGCAAAACTCTACACTTGCTCTTGTTAAACTTCATCAGGTTTTTCCCCGCCCAAGTCTCCAGCCTGTCTAAGTCTCTCTGAATGGCAGCACAGCCTTCTGGTGTGTCAGCCACTCCTCCCAGCTTGGTGTCATCAGCAAACTTGCTGAGGGTACATTCTGTGCCCTCATCCAGGTCGTTGATGAAGATATTGAACAACACCGGTCCCAGTACCGACCCCTGAGGGACTCCACTAGTCACAGGCCTCCAACTAGATTCTGCCCCATTGACTACAACTCTCTGACTTCTTCCTTTCAACCAGTTCTTGATCCACCTCACTGCCTGATCATCAAACCCATACTTGATCAACTTATCTACAAGGATGCTGTGGGAGACGGTGTCAAATGCTTTACTGAAATCAAGATAGACCACATCTACCGCTCTACCATCATCTATCCACCTAGTAATTTCCTCATAGAAGGCTATGAGGTTAGTCAAACATGACTTACCCTTGGTAAAACCATGTTGACTGCTCTTGATGACCCCCATCTCCTTGATATGTCTAGAGATAGTGCCAAGGACAAGTTGTTCCATCACCTTTCCAGGGATGGAGGTGAGGCTGACCGGTCTATAGTTACCCGGGTCCTCCTTCTTGCCCTTCTTGTAGACTGGAGTGACGTTTGCTATCCTCCAGTCCTCAGGCACCTCTCCAGTTACCCATGACTTACCGAAGATGATGGAGAGTGGACTAGCAATGACCTCCGCCAGCTCCCTCAGCACCCTTGGATGCATTTCATCCGGACCCATCGATTTATGGATGTCCAGATTATGCAACTGATCCCTAACCCAATCCTCATCTACTATGTCCTCACCTATCTTGACTACTTCTGGGGTTATATGAATCTGGGGCTCATGGGAAAAGCCTGCAGGAGTAAAGACAGAGGCAAAGAAGGCATTCAGCACCTCTGCCTTCATCATATCCTCTGTCACCAGGGCACCCACCTCATTCAGCAGTGGGCCTATATTGCCTCTGGTATTAGCTTTGTTGGCTATGTATTTGAAAAAGCCCTTTCTACTGTCCTTAACCCGACTTGCAAGGTTAAGTTCCAAGGAGGCCTTAGCTTTCCTAGTTGCCTCCCTACATTCCCTGACAATATTCCTATATTCCTCCCAAGTGACCAGTCCCTCCTTCCATGATCTATAGATTTTCCACTTCCACTTGAGTTTCCCCAGCAGTTCCTTTTTTAACCACGCTGGTCTCCTAGCTCCCTTACTAGATTTTCTACCCATTGGGACACACTGATGCTGTGCTTGCAAGAAGTGGTCCTTGAATATTGTCCAGCTATCTTGAGCCCCTTTACCTTCTAGCACTCTGTCCCATGGGACTTCCCTTAACAATTGGTTGAGGAGGCCGAAGTTTGCTCTGTAGAAGTCCAGGGTTCTGGTCCTGCTGGAAATTCTGTTCCTCCCACACAGGATCCTGAACTCCACCATCTCATGGTCACTGCAGCCAAGGTTGCCATTGACCACCACTGCTTCAACAAGGCCCTCCTTGTTGGTGAGCACAAGATCCAGCAGCGCTCCTCTTCTAGTCGGCTCATCCACCATTTGCATTAAGAAGTTGTCATCAATGCATTGGAGGAACCTCCTAGACTGTGAAAGGCTGGCTGTATAATTCTTCCAGCAGATATCGGGATAGTTAAAATCTCCCATGAGGACCAAGGACTGCAGTTGTGAGGCTGCTTTCAACTGCCTGTAGAAAGCCTCATCAACTTCCTCATCTTGATCAGGAGGTCTGTAGTAGACCCCCACAACTGTGCCACCCATACTACCCTGTCCTTTAATTCTTACCCACAGAATTTCAACTCGCCCCTCATCAGCCCCTGTACAAAACTCAATACATTCTAGTTGCTCTCTCACATAAAGAGCAACTCCACCACCTCGCTTCACCGACCGATCCTTCCTAAAAAGCACATAGCCATCCATGGCCACATTCCAGTCATGTGAGCTGTCCCACCATGTCTCTGTTATTGCTACCAGATCATAACCCTTAGACCGCACACAGACCTCTAACTCTTCCTGTTTATTGTTGCCTACTGCAAAGGAAATAGGTGGTTAAGGTATCCTAGAGGCTGTGCAGGAGTTGCCTTGTATGATGAGGTGTCAGCTGGAGGTCAAGGCAATATTTCTGCAGGAGTTCATTAGATAGTGTTTAGTAAGAGCATGATGCTTGAAGAAATTCCTCTAGCTGGGAAAGGTCAGTTGGTAGGAGTGATACAGGGGATACATTTGGTTGTATATGTTTGTGAGGAGAAACTACACAATGGGAAATTGTCAGAGAAGGGGAACTAGAACTACAGCACTGAAGAAATTGGAGAGCCAGACTGGCAACTGCTACAGGCTTGTTCTCAGACAGTCTCAAGGGTGCTATGAAAATCACTGTTCAGCCCTGGGGGTTCAAAGCAATCTTTCTTGACAGACAAGTACAAACCTGAAAATAGCAAATATTCTGGGAAATGGTGTTTTAGGGCCTCAGACAATTGATCCACTTGGCTCAGGGTAAAAATGTGGCTGCTGTGGGAAGACCCCTTTGAATGGCTGCCCTCTTGACTTGGTGCTTCTAAGCTGTAGCATGAGAGTTGAATTGTACTACCAATGAAGAGACAGTGAGATGCTGCAAGATGGTGCCAGCTGGGCTTCAGGCTCTGAGTGGGGAAGCACTGTGATGACACTTCCACCTGGAAACCTCAGCGAGGCTGTGATACGTTAGACCAGGGTAAATACAACCAAGGCAGCTCCCTTCCTTGCAGAGGATTTAGTATGACTGTCAGTGCTTGGTGCCATGGTTGATGTCCAAGTCCTACCACAGAAAAGCTGCTTACAGGTAATGATGGGGAAGGCTTTGTGCAGTTTGTCACTGCTGCCTTCGAGTGCCCAGTTACTGCTTGACCTTGTGGAGACGTGGTCCAGTGTAGTACAGGTATTTGCTCATCTGCTTTAGGCACTGCACTGCAAACTTGGTGGGTGGGATGCCGAATATTTTTTCAAGTGGTTCTCCTTGAGAAGCCCGTTCTTGCAGCATATATGAAAAATATAGTAAATAATTCATAAATTGAAAGCTGTAACTTTCCACTTAAAGAAGATCTGAATGAGAGTTGAGTTCTGTGAAACTCCTTTCCTTCTTTCAGATTTTCTTATTTGTTTGGGGTTTTTGTTGTTGTTGTTCAGTTGGTTTAAGCCACAAAGAACCAAGGGAACAGGGTAGATAACCCATGGCTGTTTCCTTCTTTTTAGGAAGATAAAAGATCAGAGATCTGATCAGTATTTCTTTTTTTTGTCTTATTATCAACACTTTTATCATCAACACTTTTATTATCAACATATTTGTTTTGTATTGACGACGATTATGTTAGGATATTCCACTGCACTCCAGAAAAAAATGAGCAGTCTGCTACAAGCTCAGGAAAGCTGAGTTCTTTCTTGCAATATTGACTGGAACCCCAAGCTGTTTTCTTATCTCCCTACTATGAGGAAAGCCTGGAGTTGTCTGGTTACTTCTGTGTTCTCCTGTGAAATGAAAGGCAGTAACTGTTCTCTGTTTAAAGGGGCAACTTTCTTCATACAGTTTTGTTTGCTTTTTCAAAGATTGGGTCTCGTTTCTCTTCACCCTGGTACATCAAGGTAGTCCCTGCAGCTCAGCAAGCAACTAACAAAGGGGAATAGGGGCTGCCTCTTTCTTGGCTGTAACTATCTGCAAAGTGGTGTATGTCACTTCCAATTCCACACCAGCTGAAACTCTCTGGTGTTTTTTCTCTTGCAGTTATTCCCAGGGAGGGAATCCCTGTTCCCACATACTTACCTCTTGATTGGTAGTGCAAGAGGTTGGCTTCTTTCTTGCTGGTGAGCAAATGAGGGTAAGAATGCAATCATTACTAAACAAGGCTGAACACCTTCCCAGCCAGGCCTTTTGATGTACTGCTTTCCTCCACATATTGAGACTTGACCACATTAACTGTTGTTTTGTTTTTGTCTTTTTTTAACCTGGTGACTGGTTTATTGACATTACAATCAAATAATCACCAGGAGACTTGGGGTAGTATACTTCAGCAGAAGCAGTATTTAATATGTCAGTTTTTATTAAGCAAGACTGATGATGGAGTTAAATACTTGAGTCAGGCATTCTGTGTAGGACTGAGGCCAGTGTGATTTTGCGGAAAATGTGTTAGTGCCTCAGTGAATGGATTTAAACAGTTAAAGTGAATGTAAAAATGCAGGAAAAGCCTCATGCTGTCAAAGAGGAAGAAGAGAACAATTCAACTTGGGAGGCAAAGAGGGCTTCCTGCGTGCAAAGCTCCTTGGCCACCTATAAAGTAAAGCTCGGGCTGTGTACAGACTGGGTGCTGGTTCTGTACACAGGCTGGAATGTAACACACAATGTGAAATTCCTACTCAGAGCAGTGCCCAAGGAGACATAGAAAACACATGGGAGCAAGTAACAGCAGCATTCTTGGAAATACAATAAAATAAAAAGTTTACTGGGATGACATCCAATAAAACTAACAAAGTCAGTCACACAGCTTAGCTAAAGTAGGCTCCAGCTCTGAACCAACATCTGGAGG
Organism: Apus apus; assembly: GCF_020740795.1. Taxonomy (NCBI): domain Eukaryota; kingdom Metazoa; phylum Chordata; class Aves; order Apodiformes; family Apodidae; genus Apus; species Apus apus. The sequence goes on from NC_067283.1 coordinate 48,468,480, forward strand.
AGTTTCTCAGTTTCCGCTTGTGATAGTGGGCTCTAGGGAGGCTAGACAGCCAGAATAGTGATTTTTATTATTATTCATTATTTTGTATGTGTAAAAATATTTTTTCCCCTGTCTCTAATTCTGATGAGCTACAAGAATGTGAAACTGGGATTACCTCATCACAAAAAAACTCTGAAGGATGTTGCCACTTGGAGCACACTTGAAAAAAAAACACAACAACAAATCAAACAAAACCAAGACAATGTCTGGACCCAACTATTAAATAAAACTAGTACTTATTCTCTGGTAGGCTTTATGCTTGCTGGATTTCTGCATCTCTGTGGAAGCACACTGAGGTTCAGATGTGGATTTATGTGTTCTTATGAATAGAGGCTCCTCTACTATGACTCCTTATGTTACATCTGCTATGGGATAAATGCCATCAAAAGGCAGATCTACAGCCATTGAAAGGTCAGGAGCTTTGAATGGTCAGGTCCAGGAGATCTAACTAGCCTGTCTTTTCTAGTCACTGGATCACACTCTGTCAGAGCAAAGCAAAGCTAAGTTTTCTTCTAATTTTTCTCAGAATGGTGGTATGTTATATGTTTTAAAGCACTGAAGAAAAGCCTGAAACACCCAAATTCTGTACCATCACTTTTGAGTTCATAGATAAAGATGCAGGCAGATTGTAATCACTTTTTTTCTCCTACTAAAGCAAAATCCTTTATTTGAAGATAGCCAAGGAGGGCCAGGGTACAGCATTTTACTAAAAACAGGAAAGAGTATCATCTTTCTGAGATCCTGATAACTGAAAAAAAAACAGGCTCCCATTTCTAGGATGGACAGAGCATTTCTGTGTACAGTAATCAATGCTGAACTGGCATTCTTTGCAGCATCACTTCTGGGAATCCCATGGCTGCTGCAACAACTCAGCTACTGAACTGGTCTCTTAGGTAATCATCTACTTCCTTATATCATGTGCTGGGTTTCTTTTTAATTAGAAAAAAAATGCTGTTTCTTACAAGCAAGCAGCTTCTGTCATTAGTACTGTGTGTCTGTCTTTGGGCATTTGGTCCCAGATTAATTTAGGAGCTGAAGCAGAAGCAGTCTCATGAGCAAAGTGAGGTTTTTCCCTTGTCACCATGGAAGATCAGTGCTGCTCTAAAACACTTTCAGGAAGGTCCCACTATGAAATGGCCTTTAATACCAGTGATTTCTAATGGGATGCTGAAATATGACAGCAAGAATGTGTGCAATGAGTTCCAAAAGTCTAATGACAGTCTAACATTTATCTTTTGTGTTGCTAATCTCTTCTGCTGCCAGGAGATTCATTTTCAATATGTTGAAATAAAAGGTCATTCACCCATTCAAGTCCTAACAGTATACAATTGGCATGTAGGTTCTGCTTGCTCTTTTTTTGTCTCTGGGTACCTTAAGATGAACCTTACTATCTCTCATACTTTCTGTGCTGTTTTTCTGCCACCTTTGTTCCCCAGAAGTCTCCTTCACATGACAAATTGTTATGGATCCACCTCAGCTTGTCACCTCCCAGTTTCCAGTTTGTTTTGATGTTTCCTGTTTACATCTGCCCCTGTTTCTGCATGGTCAAAATCTACCCCACCCTCCAGCCCTTGCCTCATGCTGACCACCAGCAGATACCCCCCTGAGAAGCACATTTTGCCCAGGACCCACTGCATCACCAAATATTGCATCATTGCATTTGAGAAATGTGCCCTTTTGCTCCCTACTCATCTGACCATGCTTCTGCCTTCCTGCCTCTCTGGGAATTCAAGTGGAAAGAGGTTAAGCTGCAGACACAGTGAAATTACAACATGTCTTGCAGAACATTGGCTGTGCAAACCTGTGTTGTGCCATGATTAAAATGACAGTGCTACTTGGTTGAGGAGACCAACAATAATTTGCTTTGTATGCAGCTCATTCTTTGTCATGTTCTTCATTTAGACTTTTTTCCTGCAATACTGTCTTCTGATGTTCAGTTTCATTGGTATCACTTGGCATAGATTAATGACACTGCATCTCTGAATAATTTTAGTATTCAGACTACTATTTTGATGATAACTAATTATGTTATTTCTGCACCATTATGTGTAATCATCCTTCAGTACAATCGAGACACAGTGTATTGGTACTTGAAAGATGTCCTGCCAGCTTCTACAACTTGAACTGTATTTTATTTCCATGGTTTTAGGTATTAAACTTTCCTTGATTTATATAGCTCATCTGGTGGTACATTTTTAAGTCCCCGAGTGATTGCCTAGGAACTCTTCCTGTCAGAAAAAATACAGATTATGAAACATTTAAAACACCGTCCAGACTTTCCCAATGTATTTCCATCAACTCAGTGATGAAGAAATGCAGTCATGCCCAGAAATGGCTTTTGGAATCATTCACTACATATACTTGAAATCCCATACTAGAGCTGCTGTGCAAGGATAAGTGTTTTAGGCACTAGGAAGCCCATTCAATTATCCAATTGAAAGATCTTGGGGAATCATCTAGATTTTTTTTAAAAAAACAGAATTAAGCACATTCTTTTGACTCATGTCTGACCTTGTTCTTCAATTTAGATGTCCTGTACTTTGCTTGCTAGTTGTGGCAGCTGGAACTCAAGTTAAACATCATTTATCTGGGACATTATGTCATGCAAGACTCCTCTTCTGCTGTGAACCACTTTCTGTTCATGGTCTGTATTTGTAACAAAATACTATTATTCTGCATTTACATTGGTATGAAGAAATTGCGTTAATCCATGGACACATACAATCATATAACATTTGCAGTCATACTGGTCTGTAACAAAAATAATGTTATTTTTTACAGGGGGCAGAGGGAGACTAGTAAATAAATTACACTGCTGCTGAAATAACTGCCTTGATTTGTTTTGTGGTTGTTTAGTGTCCTTCAGAACTATGCCATTTGAGCAATATTGCTAGTAAGAAATCAATATGCTCAGACAATTGCCAAAATAGGGCAGTCCCATAAGATTTGTTATGTTGGTAGCCATAATGAAACACTATCTGTAGAGGTAATAAAACAATGCCATGGCTAATTATGTTTCACTGCAATTTCAGTTGATAACACCACCTCAATAGGTATTAGACTTCAGAACGAGTAAAGTAATTTGGGCAAAGGAGATGAAGTCAACAGAATTTACTAGGTTATGAGGTCGTACATTTTTTTTTTTTTTTGTAAGGTCTATTGTCACATGGAGTATCAGCCAATGTAGAAGGGATTTCCTTAGTTGAATGTAAATGCTCTTGTTCAGCTTGACAAAATTTTTATTTAAGGTCAACCAGGTATATTATTGGCTCAACTGTCAAGCTTCCATAAATACAGCCCTACCTGTGATTCTAGACTGTGTACTACTAATAAGGAGAAGATCTCTTATTCTGGATGTTTGCAGTATAACTTGAAGCAGTAGGCTTCTTTTCACAACCAGAGCAAATATGGTAGTGTTAGATACTGGGGCAAAGATCTGGGAGACAAGTTAGGAACTGCCTCTTAGCTCCCTGTTCCTTCCTAGCTGGGGTTTTCAAGGAGCTTTTCCTCACAACCTTGCATTTGCAGCATCAGACTTCCCTGCAAATTTGCAGCTTTTTAGGATGTGCATCCTAGTTCCTGATGCTTTCAAACTCACCTGAACTTGCAGGAGTAGTTTACCCAGATACTGTTTCTAACAGCCTCCTTATCTCTGAGGAAGCATCAGGCAGCTTCACTTAAACTCGTAGTTCTTGAGAACACTGCACATCTCAGCAGTCAACCCTAAACTAACTGAATATACAGCACCCCTAAATAAGCAGAGAAGCAACCTTCTGAACTCCATACTTCTTTTTCAAGATCGCTCACTTTCTTTGTTTCCTGGTGCTTTAATCCAAAAAAAGTATAGTTTTCTTGACTTTTATAAACTGATGATGATGACACTTCTTTTTCTCCTTTTTCCAGTATGACTTCTTTCTTTGCTCTGGTGAGTCTCGGTTTGTCTCTGGATATGTTACAGGATTTTTTAAAAAGATTGCTTGATTTAAGTGACTGGTGAAGACTTTCCAGAAGATTATAATCACATCAGGAAATGAGCTGATGCATCTGGTATACACAGTGCAGGGCATAGATGTTTGTCTTTAAATGTGTAACTCATTTTGTGATATATTTTCCCAGCACCTAGATATGGTTAATCTAGTCTTCAGGGAGAATTGCTCTCCTTCCCAAGGCTGAAGGAGGTGTAAAGTCAAATTAATGTATTTTAGAAGTTATTTGTTCTAGTGCAGCAAAAACCTGGTGCTTTATGCCCAAGCTGTACATCAGTGCAATGATTAAAACATTTGTCATCACCTGATGTCCTGGTTTGAGCCAGGATGAAGCCAACTTTCCTTTTTACTATTTTTTTTATTTTCCTTCAGTAAGCTTTCCTTTAACTAGTCACAGTGTGTTCCGACTAAAGCTGATAAGAGTGAAATGTTTTTCTAACTGCTGGGTCTTCAAGGTTGCATCTTTGCCAGCTCAGACACTATGGGGAGACCTATGACATCCCTGTAGGAGGCTGAGTTAGACAGACAGCAAAACTGGCCAGAGATATTCCACTCCATGTATCTACATAAGCTCAGAGGAAGGTCAGAGTTCACAACAGACAACTTCCTTCCTTCTTCCCTTCTCTCCTGTCCATGGCCGGCATCCAAGGAGGACTCCATCCATCCATCACCATTGACCCCCAGGCTCGAGCTCTTCTGACCCTCATCACTCTGCTTTCTCCAGCAGCTGCGGGATTTTTTAGGACTGTTCAGAGCTAAGGAGAGTGCTGTGCGAGTTGCTGGGGGGAGGCGAGAGGCTTTTGCTCATACCTGAAAACATTTGTATATAATTCTATATATTTTCTTTTATCATTAGTGTTTAATTAAAGCTGTGTAGTTTAGTTTTCAATCCAGCCAAGTCTCTCTCTTTTTCTCTCTCTCCTTCCCTACCTGGGTGGGAGGGGGAGGGGATTGAGAGCATTGTTGGCGAATCTGAGTCAAATGGTGACACCTGACAAGGTGTGCTGCTCTGACCATTTGATCATATCTACTTATCCTTCTAGCTGCACTTCTTCTGATCTTCAGGAGAGAAAGTTACATTCTCTTCACACAGCAGCCTGATTCTTTAAAACTTACATCACATTCCTGGGTAGCCAGCTTTGAAATGAAGGAGGTGGAAGAGGGAAGAGGTATAAGCATATTATCCCCTTAACCTTCTGTGCGCTTCAATAATCTATGATGATTGCAATATATTATAGCAGTCTCTGCAACAGTTTTACTACTGAAATACTGTTAAAATAGAGGTTATGTTCACACCTGTGAGCTCATTTAAAAAAAAAAAATCTAAAAGCACTAAGCAGACTGCACACTTCAATGGATTTAGTGAACTTTTAATTTTGTACTGGAAATGGTTACTACATAGTTTAATCCTAAATGCAAGATTAAGGGAATCTGCAGTGAATTACTTAATGTCAGGACTACATAAATCAATAGAATGATGCAGCACTTAAATAATTGCACTTCGTTATACTCCTGTTTTGTTCTTCTAGCCAGACTGTGCTGTGGTTTCCCAGGGAATGTATCCAAATGTTCATGGAGTACCCTCAATTTCCTTTTTCCAGGGACATCAGATATTCATTCTTATTCCTATGCTTTTTCAGATGTTCAGCATTATGTACCCCCTTGGTGGTTTTTTTTTATTTTTTTCGGTCCTGTTTTCTAAGCACAACAGAAAGAAAGATAAAGTTTGAATTCAAATAAGAAATACCTTACTCTGCTTCCAGTGTCTGAAGTCCCAGTATGATTCCTTTGAATGTGCTCCTATGTGTATCCGTCTGTCAGGGAAGTTTGGTTAGCAGGATGGTATCTTGGCTCTTTTTTGAGCATTGTGAGTTCACTTTCAGCACAACACAGAAACAGGTGTGATTTAAAATCTACAAATACAAGGAACGAGAATGCAAAGGAAGCTGAACTAATTACATGCACCAGGGAAATGCTATTAAAAAAACTTGTAGGGTATATATCAGAGATAGCTTTCTGTTGGAAAGAGATTGGATATAAAATAGAGATGTGGTAAAAAACCAACAATAACGGGATGTCTAGATACAAAACCATTATCAAAGCCTTGCCTGGGATAATGCTGCACTGATCTGGCTGGGTGACTTGTCAAGATACCTACAGGGTTAGACACTTCAAACCTTTATTTAAGAGATTTTGTACTCTGTTAGTAGTAAAAGCAACAGGAGTGCCTGCATCTATGTCTTTCACATGAGTGAGTGTGGCTCACTCTGAATGATAGGGATTGGGGAGAGAGAGCTAAATTTATGGTCCAACATAATATTGGCAATTGCAAGGTCCAAAGGCTTGCATGACAGTCCCCTGCCCTCTCAGTTCTTTTGATACCACAGTTTCCAAGGTCGTACTGTGAGGAAACTGGACTATTTCTGGAAAAGGTAGAAATAAAAACTGTATCTTGTCTGCATTGCTTTGGCTGTCCAGTTGCTACAGCAGTGACAGACACAACTGTAGGGCAAGAACTTCCCCCAGCAAGGTAGGAGAAGCACTAGAGAAAGATGGAAATAATGGAAATTGAAATTGCTCTATTGCCAAAGGCAGCCACACACAAAGGAGTGGAAAAATTGGGTAAGAGGGGAGAGAAACAAGGCATTTAGAGCAGGTGAGGTGGATGGATGCTTAAGAAGACAGATAGGAAGAGAAGTGGAAAGGATTTTTATTTTTTTTTATAAAGGATTTTGAGGAGACCACAGTGAGTAAACATGTATGGATAGAAGAATGTCCATAGACCTAGCAGAATGCTTGTTAGAGCTGAAATGGAGCAGAAAAATCAAATTATGGAAGGGATTTTGTATGTGGTTAGATGTGTGTAATTGCACTAGTACATAAATTACAGGTACTACTATCTATGAACATGGTAGTGTTAAAAGTCCTTTTTCCTGTAATTAGTGCCTGTGTTTCCAAAGGCTGGATCTGAGAGTAGATTCTGAATCACTTTTTCCCTTCTGATAAGCTCTTTGAGACTATCCTTTGTTTTGCTCCAAGTCTTAGCATTAAATCCCATTCTTAGCCCTAATAATATTTTGATATGATAATCTGTGAAGTTCTACTTCTGGCTTTAAGGTTTTCATATCCAGCTATTTTATGAAATACATTATCCCTATACATCAAATCTATCAACACTTTTAGGAAATTTTGCAAAGTCTAGTGTTTGTGACAATTTACTGGAGGAAAAAATACTGTCTAGAACTTCCCTCTCCATGTATTTGGTATCTCTTCCTGGTGAATTTCATCCCTTGGAATGTCCATGGTAGAGTATCATAACTAGCCAGGCAAAAGAGAGATTATGTTGAAGCATCCATGATACACTGGCTGTGTTGACTTGAGTGCTGTAATCAGGAAACCAAATCAGTCTGTGGTGATCTCTTGCTCATTCTGAAAATCTTATTGCAAATGCAATAGCAGAAACACCTAACAGGTTGGAATATGCTCACATAAACCAGTTGTTGAATAACTTTGAATCCTACTATCTTCAGATCAGAAGCATGTGCATTACCCAGACAAAAAACAAACAAACAAACACAAAAAACCAAAACAACACACACAAAAAGAAAAAGTTATTGAATTAAAGGTTCTGTGAATTTGTCATTTTAGTAATACATGTGTCAGCTGTGGCTTCAGCACTAACATGGCTGCTGTCATCAGGAGGAGGTCTTGTATCCTTTAGTGCTCTAGCTCATGGAGGTTTCTTAATGCTGCAAGGTTCATAGACTTTCAGATCTCGAAAGATGCCAAAACTTCTTGAAGTAATTCCTGGTTCCTCCTGTATGTCCAAAAATAATAAAAGGAATATGTGGGACAAACTTGGGAATCTGGCTATAATGTGATAATTACAACAATAGGGTGGAGGGAAGTTAACTCAGGACGGTTGTATGGTGAAACAGCACAGGATGAACTTGGCCATCTTGACTTCTTTGTATGCCTTACTACCCTCTAAAGAGCCACACAACTTGCACACAAACAACTTGTGCCCAAAGCAAGTCTGCTAGCCCTTCCAACAGCTCCACAGGCTGAACACACATCCCAAATAATATGACTCTCTGGAGAATGGCTCTTTGCTTCATAGAAAACAATGCTAGAAACGGTGCTAAGACATCTTTTCATCTAGCATCGCATTGGAGACTAGGGAAGGACAATGCATTGGTTTTCAAGTGGGTGACCTCAATCTTAGGTAAAGCATGGCATCCTTTTCCCTGTTTCTGTATGTACAAGATTTCCTTATTTTTCCTCTTTTTCCACTGTAGGCATCCTTTTCCTTCAACATCTTCCTGTCACTACAATTTCATTTCAGTGTACTCCTTCACATTTCTGGTAATAGCAACTTCCAGTGTGCTTTCTAGGTTTCAAATAATCTTGAGATAGTGTCTGGCTTCTGCTCACAGAGGCCCTTGCAGCCCATGCTGCCAGCACCTCACCACTGATATGCAATACAGGGCTCCTTAACAAAGAAAGAAAGGGGCGGGGGTGGGAGAAAAAAGGCCTCTTTTGGCATTTTTCTAAATGTATAACCTTGTCACTGTATAATACCCTGTATGAGATACAAAATAATAATCAAGGCAAGTGTACCCAGCCCAGGTGTACTGTATCTTCCTTGCAGTCTTTATCTCACTTCTCCTTGTTTGTCTGGCTCTTCATCTCTGCTTCATGCTCCAGCAGTGCTGCTGAATGGCAGTGACACAACTGGCCAGATAAAAGGAGGAGTACCTGAACCACCTCCTCTTTTTTATTTGTGGAGCGTTGGTTTTTAAGTGACCTGCCTCACAACTCTCTTTGCCTTCCTCACTTGAATAAATCATTGTGGTGATAGTGGTTGTAGGTTATTTGTACTTCGTCTGTTTGGTAGCATTGAATATTATATTTAATCTTAACAAAGGTTTCTCAAAGCACGTAGAAGCGTTCCTATGGCATGCAGCATAGAAAATCAATGTAAGCGTAGGTTGTTACATACTATTAAGGCAACTTAGTTTTAGTAAAACGGATTTTCCAAGCACATAGATAATTCCATATGTAACACTAAACTGAAAAGGTTTAAGGCATAAAAACAAAAATAAAAATCAGCATAACGAACTTTAAATCCAGTGGGGCCAAAAGGTCATTTGACCTAGTGACACAATCTGCGTTTGACAGCAAGGCTGGTCTGGGCTGTTTAGCTATCTGCTCACCCCCAGTAGCTGAGGAAAACACAGGGCTGAGCAGCCCCTTAATTAGCCTGACTACACAGCTGGGTATTGTGCTATGACATGGCTGTGATTTGGGCTTGTCAGCTGAAATAGTTCCATAGAACTGTTGCTCTTTATGTGGGCTGAGCAATCAACTTGAATGGTGAACTGAGTGTCATTAATTATTTCTTGTCATCACTGTTATGATAGAGAATTGTAAATTTTAAGTTTGGCCTGATATGTTCTCATGACAGTTTTGCAAGGTTAGTGTAGGCCTGTAGCTGTTGTGAATGAAGCAGTGCTGGATTCTTGTTACCTCTCCCAGCAGGTCATTTTTGTAGAACAAAACAACTTTGACAGTGGAATCTTTGACCACAGAATATTTCTCAAAATCAGCTGTGGTTTTTCCTAGCAAAGGCATGATAGAAGTGGTCATTTTCTTTTATACAAAATATAAGCATAAAAGAGCTGCAGTAGCATTTGCTTCTTCAATAGACTGAATCCTGGTTTCTTAAGGAGACACAGGGAATACTCTGCCAATGTCAAAGTATTAAATTTTTATAATCTAGATGTAGTTATGTTGCAGTGGATGCCCATAGTTAGAGTTCTGACTGATTCCATCTGACAGATGAAATACATTATTTTAATCTCAGAAGATTCTTTCCTCCTCAAGAGTTTAAAATCCAGTAATTGTCTTTGATCAGTCTAACCAGAATGAAATACTTAGACTGGCCTCACAATTATATTGTGTCAATAGTGTGCAGATAGGTGGTAAGGCAATGCAGGATTAGCCATCAGTCACTCCATGTTTATAAAGCAATCCTAGGCTGCTTCTGGGTAGTGAAAGAGGCCTTGGTTTCCTTGATTTTTACTGCAACAATGTTGTGCTAACCTCCCCACCATGTAGGGGATCGTTCATCACAGCAGGCAATGCTAACAAAAGCCTCTCTCTCCTTCTTCCCAGCTGTGAATATATGAGGTCAACTCAGATTCAGGGGTGTCTGTCATGGACTGTGGTAAATATGGTAGTTTCAACAACTGCTGTGTACAGCACTGAGACCAGTGGTGTTAATGGGCTGGGCTTCACAAAAAACATGGCCACCAAATGTCACTTAGCTCTCTTTCTTGTACGTAGCTGCAGGAATAAATCACCAGATGCAGACTGTGTACTACAGCCCTTGTCCAAGCAGCAGAATTTGGATAAATTAACTGGGCACAGCAGCATTATGCCATATCTCATTGGCACTCTTAGGTGTACACAGTGACAGATGTAGCTGAATTTTGCTATGTGCAGCAATATGTACATTAAAAGAGTTAGTGGGCAGATGCTTACCTGGTATAAATTGATGTGGCTTCATTAACTTCAGGGAGACCATGCTGATTTAGAGCCACAGAGGAACTGGCTCTGTGAAGCAGTCAAATTTATAAATGACTGCATAATCTACTAGAAAGTCAAGTCAGGCCAACCTCTGTGCTATGACATTTCCTCTGAAACTCACTTTAATAAGGTAATATTTTCTTCCAGTTCCATAAATGCAAATCAGCTGAACTGCACTTCACATACTTTCTTGTTTAATTAGAAACTCGAAGTTCAACTATACTGCAACTGCAGGTGAAGGCAAATTATTCTAACAATTTTTCATTTTAATTATCTTGATTAGCTTTTCCTTCTTTGCAATTTTATTGTATCTCATTTCAGAAATGTCCTTTAATTTAAGACAATAAATAAACTTTTATTTAGCAAGCTGGGGAAACTAGAGGATGTGATGCAAAGAAGATTCAACTCATTAAGCATTAATGTTACTAATATTCTTACACTAATTATTCATTAAGTTGATTGTCTTAGCAGAAAAGCTGGCTTGGCTTCTCTTGTGGATCATCACATTTTATTTGCATATGCTACAAAAAAAAAGAAATAGTAAGCTTACCAAAGCTAATGCTAAAATACTTCAGAGAACATAATGCACTTAATGAATTTCTTACACTAGATGCATTTAAGGGCTCCCGTTTGGCTTTTAGCTGGAAAACTCCAGATATGTCCATTTACACACTTTTCGAGGAAGTGATGTCTGTTTCTCTGTAGTTTCTTTGATTTTAAAAAACCCCATAAACATCTACAAAGGGAAGAAAGTCACCAAAAAATACATAAGATTTCCCCTTCCAGCCTCCTGCAAATCCTATCATACAGAATTTCTACTATTAAAAAAACCAAAAAAACAACAAAACAAAACTGGGGAGTGTTAATGTGTTTACTAAGGATTTTGTTGCTAGGTGTTTTACAGGGGCAGTAGTGTCTCTGTTTTCCCAAGAAATCCATACATTTTAAATGTTCAAAGACAGGTGCAAGAATGAGGCACAGGAAAGAAGTTTAAACCTGATATCAGCCTGTTGATTAAATCCAGGAGGGAAGGAATGACTTGATCATGGAGCCTATAAAGTCTCCTGCTCCTAAAATACCCGATACAGGATGCACGTGGAATTTGGATCTCTGCATCTAAACCTGTGCTCTTGTAAAACCTTTCTTAGCTACTGTAGTGGCTGGAGATGCCTGTATTTCACAAATACTTTTTCCCTGTTTGGCTTCAAAGCTCTCCACAGGACCACAGACCAGAATTGTGTCTCTGATGGCAAGAGAAAACTGCCTAGCCTGTGTCTTGGCCTGACTAATATCCTCAGTATCTGATCTCCTCTGCATCTGTGCCCCAGGGATGTAACTGATGAGAATCCTAAGGATAACTCATGCAAGTACCCAGCACTGGGCTCCGTGCTAAACATGGGGAGGTTTGTGTTAGTGTAACCTGCAGCTAGGCTGTGCAGCTGCCTGGGAAGTGCAGGGCTGAAGTTCAGTGTGATCTAATTTCCTAGGACAGTGCTGTAACAGCAAGGCTATCTTGCGAGGTTTCTGGTGGTGGGTAGCACTCTTCACCCAGTTCCTGAAATTGTGTTACTCTGCAGGAAACAATTCAAGAATAGAGAGGCCAGGGAGTAAGAGAGCAAAATAGAATACAGGTCTCCGCATATGTAACAGTGCTGGGAATATTTTTTTTAAAGATAGTGGTGATGTGAATGTGAACTTCCTATGTTCTCTTCCTTTGATCCAAGCATAGATTTAAACTTGAGTTTTTGGATTCCCATGGAAATGCTTTGTCAATTAATTGATTTAAAAGGCAGTCACCACCACTCTTGCATGCATTTTGAAAGAATGCTGCATCCTGCAGAGAGCTCTTCCACAGAAAGAAAATTTGGGGGAATTATTCAGTCCTGGTACTTGTGGGGTGATGGATCCTCAAAACCCAGAGGTAACTAATTCCCAGGTGCCAGAGATGCAGGTGTGGTTCTGTCCTAGTTATTTCCTCTTGACTAACCTTCTGTTGCATACGAGCAATTTGTATAATTTTGGGACAGCAGTCTACCTATAGTGAGGGGAGACTAATGCATATTACTCCCAGTTATGGATTTCACTCTGGGAAGGATCAAGTTTTCTGTAAGACAGGCTAAAGACTGAAATCTGAAGTTAGTCAATTATCAGTAGCAAATAATAGCACAGTGGTTTCTGTGAGAACATGAAACTGCTGGAACAAATTGTGATGCTCTAGTGGGATGTTTGTGATGGAAGGTCTTTAAATTAGGTTTTGGGTGACTTTCCAGACTTTCTATCTGTCTGAAATGATACGGTGTGGCTGACAAGTTATTGGCCTCTGGTAAAACCTCATATCAGAACTGCTGTGGATGTGTTTATTGGTTTCTCCACAATTTTACGCTGTCAGGCTTTTGGAATTGAGGTTCCTGGCCCTCAAAAGACAAAGGGCAGATCAGAATTGTACTCCCATGCAGTGTTGTGTAAGATCTTATTCACGTGGTGCTGCTTATTGTCTCAGGGAAACAGCTGAAGTAAAGTAGCCAAGACTACAGCCTACTCATTGAGTCTCTTACCATTCTTGGTCTGCAGCCCAGGACTCTAAGAACTTGTTCCTTGAATTACAGAGCAAGGTATGGATTATCTGGCAAAACTTTCAAAACTTTTAGCTTTTCTCCCAGCTTCTGCTACTTGCCACTGTTGGAAACAAACCCAGGCTATTAGGTGGACTTTGGTCTCTGTGAGGTTTTGTTGTTTTCCCAGCTGTTGTTGGAACTAGCACACACAAGATCACTCAATGTTTCAAATGCCTGGCCTGTGTGATTGATAGGAAAGTTACAGAGGACCAAGCTGGCACCTAGTCTCTGTTCTTTGAAAAAGGATTTATTGAGTAAAACTAGTTTTCACTGTGACAATATTTTTGTGCTAGTAGCCTGTCAATATTCACTTAAAGCCAGAGCTCCTAAGACAAGTTTGAGTTGAGCTGTTAAGAATACCTGATGACAGGCACTCTTCTGTTGTTTTTTCACAAAACATCACACTCAAACAGAAGAATCTTGAGACCATGAAGTATAAACACAGATGAAGAGGAAATACAAACTCAAAGGGACAGCAATATAAGTGGTGAAAAGGAGATAAACTAATCTACACTGATGTGAGCAGAAAATAATCTCTACTACAATTCATTCCTCTCCTGTCTTAGAATAAGTCAGCTTGCAGAAATTAAATCCTCTAAGGAAAAGTTAACTTTTGGTATAATTGAAAGGGGTAGGAAAGTTTTTAAGAGGTTCTTCTAGTGGATTGCACTGACTCTATTAGGAGCTCCTGGTGTGGCTGGCCTTGCCCGCTGAGGAGGTGGCCCAAAGGTGTTCATTGTAGAGATGAGTTAAATAAAGTCCCTAGTCAGAGACACTTTTCCCTGAGAGCAGCTTTCTGGGCAGAGGGAACTCTTTTTTGGGTGGAGGAGGGTAATCTCCTTGGTCCTTAGGTGTTAGATGAGCACTGATGCCTCACCTGTGTTGGGCTACTGGTCTCTTGAATCATAATGTGTCACATGCTGCTTTTGTCTTTGAATTAAAATAATGCGTGTCTGTGGAAAGATGGAGAGAAGAACGTCTAACAGTCCTATTTAGAAATATTAATTACTAGCTTATATAGCTTCAGCTTCAGTTCTTGTCTTCTGCCTCTTAGTGCCTCTCTTTTTAGACCTTGCTACTGGCCTTTCTTCTTCATCCTCCTTTATTGCCTTCATCACTGCCACGAGAACGTGGCTGGAAGGTACATGTCTGGACAACTTTTGCCACATATACCTGTCTGTGGAAGTGGACTGGCAGCCCAAACTTTTCTTTGACCCTCTTCACCTTTATGTGGTCAGGTTTTGTTGAGAACCCATTACCTGCTGAGAAGCGAAAGCAGGGCTCAGGAGAAGCCCGTTTCTACCACAAATTCATTAACTGAGAGGTACCTCTCTTCTCGTTTTCATATTTGACCTGGCTTAATATCAGGAATAATTTCTGAAGCCATGAGGCAGCTTTTTCATCTGACTGTAGTTATGAAAGTTCTCACTACACTAGGATAATTAAGAATAATTTATTTACTGTTAAATTTCACTTAAATACCTAGTATTTATTTCCCAAAAATATCTTAAGTGTAGGTTTTACTGCTTCGCATTCCTCACGGTTCTCTAAGACTCTCTTAGATGTTGTGTTAAACCTAGGCTGTAGGTTTCTTCAAGAAAAGACCAGGAATGTCTTTGTTATTAGTATGTTCAGCTCTAAGCTGTTCAGGGAAATTCTCTTCCCTGGTTGCTATGGGGCTAGTTCTGTGTTGTGGCATCTCAGCCTGGCATTAACTTTTTACTGATTGGAAAGAAAACTTCAGCTCCAGACATACTCTTGCTTTTGGGAAGACTATATCTGACAGGATGGATCCAGCTATAAATATTAACAGCTGCCAAATGTCAGGTTTAAAGTTCTGCTGTTGAGCTTGCCAAGGCAGCAATTACTTGTATTTTAGCTAGTGCTGCACATTGACTGTGGATACATTAGCTTTAGTGAAGATTATTTAGAGGCTCAGTAGCTTAAAAGCAGAAATCACTTACATTCATATTGGATATTATTACAGATTCAGGAGAGTTGGCCATAAAAACACTTAGCTTCCTGTAACAAAAGGACTCCTAGCCAAGCAAGTAAAATGTTAATGAGACATCAAGCACTCATTTTCATGTCTGTAGCCTTTCCCTCCCAGGTTTTGCTGCTTCATACTGAGGTTCATTAGAGTGGAAATGGTTGACTTTAAAAAAGAAAAAACAGCTAAATTGGTAGGGTGTAGAATTTCCTTTCAGTTCATAATTATAGGTGATCAACGGAGTGTGTAATTAGTAAGTTGGGTGAAGGATATTTCCAGAACAATCAGCAGCAATTTCCTCCCTGCTGTTTCCTTTTCTGCTCTGAGGACCTTTTGTCTGCTTTGGTGTGCTGTGGCTTTTTTAAAGAAAACACAAATATAAAAACTTATGTCAGATAAGAGTGACACAATAAATAATACTACTACTATATTTTTATTCTGTCTTCACTGTAATAGGCCTTACTTGATTTTCAACACATTTCCAGCACTTGAGCACAGATAGTTGTCCAGAGGAAAATAGGCTCATTTCTCGCCTCCCTTGACAAACCTGAGAGACCCTTGCTGGAACCTGGATTTGCAGTTGCACAGCAAAAACATGAGGAGCTGTCATTGTCTTCAAGTATCACAGGAATGCCAAAGCCGTTTCTTGGTGCTATGAATAATTCAATGAACCTGCCCAGCACAGCTAAAAATAGCAGGGTAAGTGTTTTTGACCTTAAGAAACAAAATCTGTCTCAAATTTAAAATAAATAAATGAAAAGCTATAGAAAATCCCGTGGAAGCAAAGATGTCTGTCTGTGAAGATACGTTTGGTATTGTATCCTGGAATGAAATATGGGTCATCTTTTCCCTCTTAAAAAGAGGCTTTCCTCTATCTTCTTCACATAATTGTTTGGTTAGAAGAATGAACATTTCTTATAATTAGGACGGGTCAAGGCTTTTGGTCATCTCTCTCTCTTCCATAGTTAACAGACACAACGGTAGGGCACAGCTTGTCTCTGTTCTTGACTAATAACTGTCTCCTATGCCATTGTCAACCCTCAGCAGATGACTGCTGCAGGAATGATGGTTGTGAAAAGGTCAGAGATGGCATCCAGCACCAAGACCTCAGCCACAGCCTGAGCAGTTCCTGTTTATGATAATGTGGAGCGCAAGGGGCTTAATGCTGCTTAATCCTGGGGTCAGGATAGTGGATGCACCTACTTCCCTGCTTCTGACAGCAACCACTGTGCATTGTATACAACTGTAGCAATCCTTCTGTTGTCAGAGATGTCCTGCCACTAGTGCACTGAGTGCTTTCCTCATTCACTTCCACTGATTGTGTGTTAGAAGCCATGGATAGGCCTGTTCTTCATGGGTTCATTTTGTCCCCCAGCCTGTTTTGGCACTCTCCACAGTATGTGACAAGGCCACCGACAAACTTGGTATTGTGGTAATAATAATAATAATAGCACTTTCTTTAGTCAACCTTTTAGTGCATCTGTCTGGTGACTTCACTAGGTGTCTTTTCATGGCTCCTACTGTTGTTTCTGTTGTATGGAAATATCTTGCCTTGATACAAAGAGCTCAGCCTGTATTTGGATGTTGTGTGCCATCAGTCTCAGTCTACCTTCTCATTAGAACATATCCCATGCTGGTATTTAGTGTTGCCAGACTCCACAACAAGCTCTTGCAAATCCAGTGGTCTGTGGAAACTGCATCCTGTGGTCCTAACTACTCTTGCTTGTGCAGTGCACAGAAGCAGACAGACAGCTGGAAAAACTACCCTGCATTAGGAAGGCCAGACACTTGTCTCCAGAACTAAGCAGTGTAACTTTGTCAAATAGCTGTTTTGAAACTCTGTTTATAAGGGAAAATCTAATCTCAGGTTGTTGATGTTGGAATTCATTCCTTAAAAATACTTTTTGTCTACTTCAAATATGGGCAAAACATGGGTCGGGCTACTTGGCATAGGCCCTTGTCTGGGTTACAGGAGAACAGCTTGTACTCTCCTGCTCCTATCTGGTCTCCTCTCAATAAAGAGAGAGAACACAGTGCTCAGATCAACCACCAGTTATGAACAGCCATAATGATGGTTTTATTCTAATGTCTTGAAATAGCAAGAAAGGAAGCGGTTTGGACAGGGCTGCCCCTACTGTGTAACAGGACCGTCCACTTGCAAATGTGAACACATTTTACTGGGAGAGTATCCTTCATTGGCAGGGACAGTCAGAATTTTTCTCTTCAAACACTTGTTCAGTAAAAATAAAATTCCATAGAAAAGTCATACTCTCTCTTTACAAAAGCATTTATTGGGTTTTCATTGGATACCTAGACTCAACAAAATCTGAAAGTGTAGACGTGACTGGGAGGACACTCATGCTTTCTGTGTAGGTGCTTGGTTTCAGCATTGAAAGTTTTCTGTGCACTTTTAATTTTCTGAAGCAAACATGAATAAATTATAATTGCAATTGGGATGGTAACTCTTTGGAAGGGGGAAGATGGAGCAGGAAGAGAATAGATGTGCTTTGGTTACCCACTCTAATCTTTGTACTTTCGCTCAAGGTTTTTTAGTGTGAGGCAAATGCACAAGTGTAGAGTTGCATGTTCACTCTGTGGGATTTCCAGAGGAGAGATGTTGAATACGTTTTTAAATAAATGGTACCTTCATTATTTATTCATAACTAACTGAAAAATGAAAACAGCTACCTCAGTTATTTCAACAAAACTTTGGCTGATTTCAAATACCATTCCTGTCAGTAGAAAAACAGGACCTAATAATTTTGGCCACTTCAAAGCTTAACCCAAATGATCTGTTTATTCAGTGACTGGTATTGTTTCTAGTTATGAGTGTTTTGTTTTCATGTGTTTTAAAAAATTGGCATTAATTGTAAAAACTGCAAATTCGGAACATGGCTGACTCAGCAGCATGAATTATGTATGTAGCAGCTACTGATCTCTTTATGCAACACATGATCATGGGTTGTGTTTTCCTGTTCTGAGCTCACTGTGAGCCTCAGTCCCTCTGCCACTTTGAATCAAAATTTCTTTTTTTTTCTAAGGAGTATGTCATTTACCTATTTCTCTTGAGCTAGAACTTAAGCATCTGACAGTGACAAGGCTTGATTGCATTTGTTACTACTTTCTGGAGCTCACAGGGAAAATGTTCATGTTACTGAAACCAAGATCCAGACTGTGTCACAATGTTTTCCTAAACACGAGGGCTGCAGGGCTAATGTGAAATAATGTGAAAGATTTTTGGAGGGATCTGCCACTCAGATGCAATCTCTTGGAGTAAGAGACTTGGGCCATATAAGTTCTCTGAAATGTGGCCTACTCTTTGAGCAGGAAATGTTTGATTATCCCATCAGGGCTCTCAGAGATGAAGCTCTTGGACAGAGTCCCTCTGGATGTGGCATTAGTGCTGGGGACTCTGGAAATGCAGGTTTTGTTTCTGGTGTCCTTGGACAAGGCACAGAATCTCCACAGTCTTGTTATCCTTTATGTAATGAAGATTCCTTTCTCAAATATGACCGGCTCAATACCCCTGTTTTCATACATCGAACTTTTAAGTTGGCTCTGGCTTACCTTCACATGGTGTATAAGGTTGTATGCACTCCCATTCTGCACTCAGTATCATGCTTTCCTGCTCCCTGGCCCCAGGTGCATCTTACAGATGGCAGCCTGATCTGCTGTGCAGCAGGCATTGACATTGGCATCAATGGTGGCATTGCCCTTCCTCTGTGATTTTTTGGTTTGGTTTGGGTTTTGTTTGTTTGTTGGGTGTGGTGTTTTTTTTTGCATCAACACCAGACACAAGTTGTAGCACATGACCTGATGCTACTTTTATCTCCAGACCAGGATATTAAACACTTGAGATGTTTTCTTCATGGGGGTCTATGTGTCAAAAACTGTGGCATGAATGGCCAAGTCCTATCTCATCTTTCTTTCATAAGCCTTAAAGAGTGTCCTTTCCCTGATTCCGTTGTGATTAAATTTGGAGTCTAGGTTCCCCATAGGGGCCAAACTGGATTAAAGACAGAAGTGATCAGCTAGAGCAATATGAGTTTACCATAGCCCACAGATCACAATCTGCCTGGTGCTCTGAGCAGCTGCCTTACCTCAGGCTGGGTAGCATGCAGAGCCCTTTTAGTGGGCTCCAAGCCTACAGGAAGGGGAGTAGGAGGAGCCTCTGTGTCCCACAGTGAGAGATTGCTACTCCAGCACAGCTCAAAGCCAATTTAGTGGGTGGGTGTATTTTTTTTAAAGTGGCTCTTCTGTGAATGCATGTGTAGTATAAAAACAGTTCTGCGTTTTGATAAAGGCGAAGCGGTGCCTTTTTTAACTTCCTGAAGCCCCCACTTGCTTCTTGCCTCTTTTGCTTCTGGTAAACTGGTACACATAAAATGTGTTGCTCCCTAGAAATAAAATTGCTGCCTCTTGCTGAGGGGAGAACTGACAGCCTCCGGAGTGTCACACTGAGCTTGCAAAGGGCCAGATCTGCGAGCAGAATGGAGGATTGAGGCCCTCTATTGGTAGGAAGGAAAAAAAAAAAATTAATCTGCAGCACAGCCAGCAGCGTTCTTTCTCTGCCCTTTCTTTTACTTTTTTTCCTCTCCTTTTCTTCCTTTTCTAATTTTTGCCTTTGCATGCAGTGGGTGCCTGCAGCCTCACAGGTAACAGATGGCTGGTTTCATCTGGTCAACTGAGGGTCTCGGTCTCCAAGTAAATTCTTGTCACGAGTGGTCAGCAGGGCAAGGCTTCTCGTGTCTGCTGTCTTCGCCAAAGCATGAAGTAGAAAATCAGCCATGCAAATCTTTGTGCATTTTATTTCCAGCATGAGTGCGTGCCGACGGAGTGCCAGATGGCTGAGGCACATGTCCTCTGGCTTGCCAGCACCTAAAGGGCAGTGTTGCCACCTGCTCTGTGAAACACAGGTTGGCCCAACAAGTCTGGTTTGCAGAGGTTACCCTTTCTGCAATATATGGTATGATAATGACCTTGTACATTCTTCTCTCAGCAAATGTTTTCTAGTAGTCTTTTGCTGGTTTCATTGGAGTTTGTGGCAGTTCATTTCTTCCATATACTCTCCTGCAGTTTATTTACAGAAAGCTCTTTTGCGGCTTCTTGTCAAGAAGCCTCACCTGCTCCTGATTTTATTATGAGCACCTTGCAGTTCATCAGTATTAACTGATCCAGATGATCCCAGACAATGAAATTATGGCTTTTGGGGCTATTAGGAGAAGTTTCCCGGGGCTGCTACATGCAGAATTTATAGATTGTCTTTAACCTTTTTGAAAATTGAAAAATGTCTCATTAACTCAAATGGTAGCCTTGTACACTGGAGAGTTTAGCTATTTGAACTACTTAGCCAACTCTACTTCTAAGGTACTTTAAAAAATATTTAAAAACCTGAAGCTGGAAGAATTGTTATTCCTGTTGGTGAGAACATTTTCACCACACTTACAGGAGAGGGCTATACCCATGTGTATTCTGGTCTGTCACTCAGAGTGATCTGCTCTCTTGCTGCATCACATATACCTCTTTAATAGCAGGTTCTTCAAAACCTCAGCTGCAGAATAATAAGCTTTAGATACTGTAGGTTTCACCCAGTGGAACTGAATTACCCATCTTCTACCCATGAAGAAGCATTAGATAATCAACAAGGTTATTATATGAGCTTGTTACAGAATTGATCTGAGGAGCACACTGTCACTTTGGTGCTGTGCATGCTCCGAGGCAGCAGTAGTCATGGAGATGAGGACTGCACGCAGCTTGGCAAGCTTTTGGGCAGAGAAATAAAGTGCCAATAATCATAACAGATTATTAAACCAAAGCCACAAAGTGATTAACCAAAAATGTCACAGGAAGTGTGTGAACTAGGAATTGTAGCTCAAGCTGTTGAATCTTAGGTCAGTGTCTCAGGCAAAAGCTCATAATTCCTCTGGCAACAGCAAAAAACATTCCTTTATGATCAATGTGGAGAGAGGTGGTGTGAGTCCCTGGGACCAGACCTCAGGTTCAGCACGCTCTGGAGACACTGGAGAAAGGATGGCTACCAAGAATATGAAGACTGCTTGTTTACAAGGAGTCACATGGAAAAGATGAGGAGAAACGGGGGCAAGTTACTCCTGAAGAAATCCTGATTGGACATCAGAAGAAAATTCTTCACTGTGAGAAGAGTCAGGCACTGGAATAATCTCCCCAGGTAAGTGTTGGATTCCCCAACACTAGGCACTTGGCAGCTTGGCAAGGTGCTGGGTCAACTCATCTAAATCATTTTTCTACCTTGAAAGGTTGCACCACGTGTTCCTTGAGGTCCCTTCCAGTCTGGCATACTATGATTCTATGAGTAAAGTGCAGTGATGTCAGAGTGATGTGTTTGACACATCTGCCTGTTCTTTCTTGGCATAGGCTGTACCACTAAGGACACCTTCTCCCGCAGAACAGAGGCTGGCAACACAGCTCTATGTGCTCCTCTGGGAAGTGCTAATAAGCAGTGCAACTGCAGCCCTTTTCTTTCTCAACTCCTTGGATTTAACCTTGACTGGCCTTTGTATGGCCTTGCTGTCTTCAAAGAGGGACACCAAAATTGTGTGAAAATCCAGTGCCTCAACAGAAAAGTGTCCAGACAGAATATACTGCTATTGTAAACAGGGTTAGTTTTATATATTCTTTTGCTTTATGTGCTGTAATGATTTTTGCTTTGAGGGAATTCTCATACAGCTGTTTATTTTATTGTAGCTCTTATTCTTAGAGGAAGCTGTCAGGAGCTGCAAAAACATTTTCCTTCTCCTTTAATCCACTATAAAGCCAGCACTTGAAACTGATTTGCTCCCAGAGGCCTTGGGTTGTGGTATTTGGATTGAGACTGGCTTCCATTGCAAAGCCATCCTGATAGCCCTGTGGCATCTGCAATTGTACAGAAGTTAGGCAACACATATCGAGGTCCTCCTTCACAAACCTATAAGAATAGATAATTGCTTATAAATTGCTGTTGTGCTGCTTTGATTTCCTTGCTGAGGAGCTCTTAGCTGAGAATGCTAATACTTTGAGTGAAAAGAGAGGACTGATGTTACTCTCTGCAGCAAAATACAGTCAACCAATACTGCAGTTCTACAGGTGGGTGGTCAAAACTGCTGGGTTAACATACATTTTCAGAGGGCATCTGCTTGACAAATGCTCCCTACAGATTTACCAGCCTCATCCTATCTGCTGAGCTTTTAAAAGTAGACGATAGTGTTCTTTACCTTCCCAGACTACGAAATAAATAGCAAAACTATTTTCAGATTCTAAATGCACTGTGTGACGTATCAGAATTACAAACCTCCCAGCTCTGCAGAGCAGAATTTTTATCATTCTATCTCATCCAATGTGAAATAATAGCTCAGCAACTGCACTGAACTCCAGTTGTTGCAACAAGCAGGTACTGAACAGGCTCATATTGCATCCAATGTATACATGAGTCCACACCACACACAGAACTTCAGGATGAGTGCTGTAAGGGTACAAGCAGGACTTCAGCCCACATTACTCCCAGGACCAGCTGGGAAGCCTGGCTCTTATCCAGCAAGCCAGATACACTTCCTCAAGAGGATATGATGTCCCAGCAGGGCAGTACTTAATTTCCACCATGCAAGTGCAAGTAGTGCACCACTTGTTGGTCTTGAAAGATTTAAGATGCTCAGCATAAGTTATCTTGCTTTTGCCAGTAGGCTGATAGAGTGGTATAGAATGACTGGCCTGTCTCTGTTGCCATTGCAATTTACGGCCAAATAAATTAAGCCTTTACGATCATTTTTCTTTCTGCCAGCCTCTGTAGTACTCAAACTTCCACCATTCATAAGTCAGATGCCTTCTATTGGGATGGCAGGTGACAGGTGTTATTCTGCTATAGGTTAAATGTTGATATGAAGGCATGGAGGGAAGCTGTAAAAGGCAAATGATAAAGGTAGCTGGTACTTAAGTAGCAAAGGGAGCTATTCAATAGCTATGAAACCTTTCACTGTGGTCCTGCCAGTATCTGCTGGGGTTTGTACTCCTGTGTGGGTTGGTGTGTACTGAAGGAAGCCCCCAGGTTTGGTCCTGCACACTGAGAAGAAGTTGTATGTACTCTTATATTTGTTCAATAATCAGACAAAATAGCTATTTCTTATGAACAGACTTTAATGAAATCCTGTTTGTGTAAATTTACCCCTGTCAGTGTTTGAAATATGCTCTGGAAGTATAGATGTTTCATAGGCACCAGAGGAGTGCAAAAGTTGTACTGAGTGGAAATAGGAGTCACTATTTGTATTTGTAAGCTCCTGCATTACAAAGCATAAGGAATCTGGTGGCTTCACAGCACAAATGGGAACATGGGGAAGATGAAGTTTTCCTTCTGCCTTGGCTTTTGCATTGCAGCTTTATCAACCATCAAACTGCCGTGATCTGGTGGAAGGCTGGAGCTTTAGAGTTTCTTGATGGGCTTGAAAGGGATGACCTGAATCTTTCTTTTATTGCTCAGTTGATGTGCCATTCTGTAACGTGCACTTGAATCCATTTGTTCCTTTAGCATAACCTCACTTTCCTGGCAGTGCCTTGAATTCTGCATGTGGTTTAGCTCAGGTGGTTCCCGCCCTTGAAAGTAGACAGTCCATTAGCCTTCCCTGCAAATGCTTACTCTATCTTCTCTGCCAGAGCTGTGCACAGAAGCTCCTTTCTGCCATCCTGAATGGGCACAAGGAAGACTTCTCCACCGGTCTCCCTGATAGAACAAGTCCTCTCATGTAGGTAAATTGGTAAAAAAATGAGATGATGCTGTCCTTGCATGCCTTCTATATCCGTTCTGTCACTAACTGATATAATGGCTGCTCATGGCCTGGATGAGCATATGATATGTTGGATCAAGCACTGGCTGGACAGTCAGGCCCAAAGAGTGATGGTCAATGGAGTCAAATCCAGCTAGTGACCGGTCACAAGTGGCGTTCCTCAGGGCTCAGTGTTGGGACTGTTTCTGTTTAAAATCTTTATTGATGTTAATTGTTAAAATATTGATCTTTATTGAAGATCTTGATAAGAACATAGAGTGTATTATCAGTAAGTTTGCAGATGACACCAAGCTGGGTGGAGTGTTGATCTGCATAAGGATAGGGAGGCTCTACAGAGAGACTTGGATAGATTGGATCATTGGGCTAATGTTAATGGTCTGGGCTTCAACAAGGCCAAGTGCTGGGTCCTGCACTTGGGCCGCAACAACCCCAGGCAACACTACAGGCTTGGGGAAGTGTGGCTGGAAAGTGTCTGGCAGAAAAGGACCTGGGGGTTCTAATTGACAAGCGGCTGCATATAAGCCAGCAGTGTGCCCAGGTGGCCAAGAAAGCCAGTGGCATCCTGGCCTGTATTAGAAATAGTGTAACCAGCAGAAGTAGAGAGGTGATTGTCCCCCTGTACGCAGCACTGGTGAGGCTGCACCTGGAGTGTTGTGTCCAGTTTTGGGCACCTCAATTCAGGAGAGATAGTGAGATGCTGGAGCGAGTACAGAGGAGGGCAAGGAAGATGGTGAACAGCCTAGAACGCTTCAAGGAGCTGGGAATATTTAGTTTGAGGAACAGAAGGCTGAGGGGAGACCTCATCAGTCTCTACAACTACCTGAAAGGTTATTGTAGAGAGGTTGGAGCTGGTCACTTTTCACAGGTAGTCAGTGAGAACAAGAGGGAATGGTTTCAAGCTGCAACAGGGTGGGTTTAGATTGGACATTAGGAAAAATTTCTTTACAGAAAGAGTGGTTAGACACTGGAATAGGCTGCCCAGGGAGGTGGTTGAGTCACCATCCCTGGCTGTGTTTAAGGGTCTTTTGGATGTGGTGTTGGTGGATGTGGCATGAGGGAGAACTTTGTAGAGTAGGGGTGATGGTTGGACTCGGTGATCCTGAGAGTCTTTTCCAACCTGAATAGTTCTATGATTCTATGATAATACAAGCTGCTTGATGGGCAACAGAGCTTTCCCTACTTGCTGCTTTAAATGGTTGTCTCTCAAAATCTAATTCAATGAGATTATTTCTGTTTCTTTCCTCCTAATGGCACAGTGGATTTTACCCCGGTTTTTCCCCTTCTTAGTCTCACAGGTGGTTGTAGTCATTCAAGTAATGATTTACAAGAAGTTGTGCAGTGCCTCTCTTGAGAAGTTACCTTCTTTCAAAGATATAGTCCCCATACTGTTGTTTTCAGTTCATACAGTGCAGCAGAAGATGGAATGGGAATATGTCTTCTGGGAAGAGTAAGAAAATTTCACCCTGATTTCCTAACGATTTTTACTTGGCTGCAAGGGAACAGTTGTCATAAAATTCGTGACAAAACTCTTATTGACTTCATATAAGTATCCAGAGGGATAACTGTCATTGGAGAGATGGGAAAAGCACCCAATATTGGCCATATTATGGAGTAAAAGCTTTAAAGCACTCTATAAAATAGTGAACAAAGCCTGCAATACAGGACATGGGACAGATTTATGTTCTGACCATATGTGAGTTTTTTAGGAGGAGCAGAGAACATCCTACACCATCATTTCAGATGATGGTTTGATAAACAGGACCATCTTTCTCTTAGTACCTACTTGATTATTTTTTTTCTAATGCTTCAATCCAGCAAGATAAAAGGGTATTTAAGTGTGTATGTAAGAGGATTTAGTTTTGTAGACATAGGCTGGGTTTTTTTCCCTTCACAGAGACTCTAAAACAGCAGATGTGTAGGTTTCTTTTTTTTTCTTTTCCTTTTTTTTTTTTTTAATGAAGATTTTGAGAACTTCCATGTGCAGAACAGGAGATGGAGCTATTTCCTAGCATGAAACATCATTTTGCAGTTTAGTTAAGCACCAGTAATAGTTTCATATTGTCCTTGATCCAGTTCGTACATTATCATGATTGCAGTCCCCCTCTAGTCCATCTCTACCCCTGTAAATACCCTCTTTTTTTTTTTTTTTTTCAAAGCTCAGTAGTACTTGTCAGCACAGCAGAATGAGATTTTATTCACAATCTGGATTTGTGAATGGAATCAATAACCAGCAATCCTTTGCTTGTGTCCTTGGGGTAAACAGCTCTCAGGTGACAGTTGCTTGTTTTGAGTTGAAAGAAAGGTTATTTGTAAAGTTCACAGAGTCCATTTCAGCAACCAGGCAAAATATGAATTATTCTTTCAGTCCTTTTATTATTTTTTTTTTTGGTTGTTGTTGTTGGTTTTTTTAGTCTCCTCTTCTGTGACATCCCGTATTTATTCTCCAGTATCTAAATTAAATGTAAATATGTTTTTCTTTGATTTCCTAGGGAAATGTGGCTTTTGGAGTCATGTACTTACTGCGTGCATGTGTGTCTGTCAGACTATTGCAACTAACATTTGAATCACTGGTCAATTCTAGTGGCATTTGGCAGAGGGGTGGATGTCTTTAAAACAATTACATTCCTACAAATGGCATAGAAGTTGACAGCTGGGTGATGGAGGAAAACCCTGTTAGCACTCTTATAGAGGGGAAATTGTCAGCATTCATCTGTTACCAAACATGGGGAAATCCACTTAGAAATATGAATGTCTTGGAATATTGACTTCATTAGGTTTTTTTTGTTCATGGAATGCTTTTTGTTTGCTTATTTTCACTCCAGCGGTGCTAAAAAATAAACGAGTAAATATATTTTATTTTTACACTAAGAGTTGTAAGGCTGTTCTAGGAGAAAAAGCTGAAACAGAATAAATGTGGGTTGGTTTTCTTCCTTGCTTGGAAGATGTGCCAAGGAAAGAAATAATCCTTCCACTTCCTGGTTCTGTCAGGAAATAGAAACAGAATAGGTTAAAGAGAAATCATCATTTGCAGACTGCCTAGAAGCAAGAAGTAGGAACATCTGTTAATGTATAGCTATCCTATCCCATCTCAGTTATTCCTGGGAACAGATGCATAAACCCTGAAGTGATTTGATAGGATATCTCTCTCCCTTCTTCAAAAGCACCTATGGGGTTACCTGATCTATGAACAACAGCACAGCAATGTCTAGCCCAGGTTTATTTTCCTTTTCTCAGCATCATCATGCTGTACTGCAGGGTACTCATTCTTCTTTTCAGACATGAAGAAACCTCTTGGCATCACTGCTGTCATTGTAACTGGTGTCCCAAGTCATGCTGCAAATAGAGTGATAGTGCTGCCTGCCCTCAGCATGCTTTTGCTCAGTAATGCAAAAAACTGTAGGTTTGTGGCATTTGAGATATGGCCAAAGGAAGTCCTCCAGGGAGGCAAATTCCTCTGTCTGCTTGGGAAGATCAGGCTTGTTAAGCAAGGAAGAGTTCTGCCTCCTCTCCCTGGAGAGCTGAGCTAGTAGACAAGAAAGAAGGTATTAGTGTATTTCATGTGTGTGTGTGGTGCAATGGAAAGTAGAATATGTCCAGCAGTTCAATGTAATTAATTTTTTTTTTTCCATTGTGAAATATATTGTTTGGTGGCATTTTTTTTTGCTCTTTCCATTTAGTCGGCTCATCTATGAGGTTAAGAAATGCTATGTTTTTGTGAATGCGTCTTCCCTCCTTGCCTGTTGTCAAGGGTTGGAACATGGCTCTGTTATTTCACACAGGCTGCCTGACCCACCATTGTTGGCTGTTCAGCACCATTCTCAAATCTGTTTTCTGCCATTAACTGGTTCTGCCCACAATATTTCAAACATTTTACAAATTCAGCATAAGTAGTTCACATCTCATCTAGTGTAATAAGAAGTAGTCTTTTTGTATCATGTAAACTTCAGTGTCATTAAATTAAAGATCAGTCTACAAATATTACTAAATGCTTTCTTATTCAATCTGTTGCAGGGACAAATGTGGTATTTTTGTGTGGTGTTTGGCACTAAACATGCTTTTGTCTAAAATACTGATATAATATCACTAGCCCAATGTTTGTTTATCCTAATTCCAAATAACTACCTTTCAAAACATCTAGCTTATATCCATTAAAAATTAACATAAACAACAAAGCACCATATCCTTAAAGAACAGCCAGAGAGAAAGGGTATTCTAAGAAAAAAATTGCAGGGCTTGAAGAAATCTTGGTTTGGGTTGTAGTTGAAATCACCATCAGAATTTAGGAGGTCCTTTCACTAAATTTCTCTCTTGCTTATATTGTATACTTACATTGAACATTTTCTTGTGGAGGGAATGTGTCTAAATTGTCTGTTTTATAAACGAGCAGCTCTCCTGTTTGAAAGCTGTGAGTGCTACCATGTTTCAGGTGGATTATTATGGAGCTGCTTTGCTTACAGGAATTCACTGTTCAAACAGGGAGCGTGCAAGTTGCTGACCCACCCTCATGAGCTACTGCAATGCAAGACAGTGTAGCTGGACCTAAATCAGCTCTTCCTTGCTCCCACACTCACCTTTGGTGCAGGTGTGGTGACATTGCACTGCCCCTGTCACCATCACCCATGTCTCTCCACCCAGGTTTGCCTCAAGCAGACTGTTCCACTGCTCTCTGGTGCTGAGCTTGCACTGGGTCCCAGCTGGCCTGGCTGTGACAGGGTTTGTCTGAGCTGGTGAGTGTGGGCCAGGCTTGCTGCCCAAGGTTGCTACAAGCTCCAGATTCATGGCATTTTTAAGGCTGTATTTTCTCACAGATCAGATAAATGGTAGTGTACAAAATCTATGCAGTTATGGATCTTGTTGTTTACTCTGGGTTTGGGGGATTGTTGCTTTGTTGGGGTTTTTATGCCTTGAGTTAATGAGGCAGTAACTTGGGAAGGAATCATCAAAATGTGCATTATTTAAGAAAAAAAAAAAAAAGCCATCCAAAATACATTTGATGAGCAGAGCATGCACAATTTCAGTGTTATTAATTAGAATTAGTTCAGTTAACTGTGAAAAATTTTTCTAGAGCTGATGAATATAAGTTTTCTTGCAAACTCAGTGGATGTTAAGTAATGAGAGCAAGCAGCAAAGAGAATGCAAGCCATATTTTTCTTCCAGAGAAGTATTTTCAGTCCTTGCTTCCACCAGTAAAGATGCTGACAAATGCTGCTATACTTTAGAAAAATTCACCAGGTATTTTGACATACACTGACATGTGAAATCCTCACAAGTGTTATCATGTAGTAAGAGACAGAATATGTATTTTCATATTACTCTGAAGTCACCTGTTCCTGTTTCCACATGGTAGGGGGAAAGAATATTTTAGCTAGTCAGAATAGTTAAGACCTTGATTGTCCATGTTACCAAGAGTATAGGTCTCCAGCTTCTTGCCTGCTCTGTGAATGTAAAAAAATATCTGATTAAGAGCAGAGGTCTTGCCTATTTCTAACGTAGTCGTAAGAGCAGATACACAATAGAAACTGTTTGAAATCCTATGATGGGCAGGCGAGGAGAGGGGACGTGTTCCTGTGTTCTTGAAGCAGAGAACAGAAAATTCTGGCCAGGACAATTATGCTGGGGAAGAAAGTCCTGAAAGCTGACAGATGTGGAGACTGTCAGACTTGTTCTGTTCTGTCTTGATTCAGTGTTTTCTTAGCCAGATCCTCTTTTTGGTCATAGATCTTTTACAGAATCACAGAATCTTGGGGGTTAGAAGGGACCTCGAAAGATCATCTAGTCCAACCCCCCTGCCAGAGCAGGGTCACCTAGAGTACATCACACAGGAATGCGTCCAGGTGGGTCTTGAATGTCTCCAGTGAAGGAGACTCCACAACCTCTCTGGGCAGCCTGTTCCAGTGCTCTGTCACTCTCACAGTAAAGAAGTTCTTCCTGATATTCACATGGAACCTCCTATGCTCCAGTTTGCATCCATTGCCCCTTGTCCTATCACTGGTCATCACTGAAAAAAGCCTGGCTCCATCATCCTGACACTCACCCTTTACATATTTGTAAACATGGATGAGGTCACCCCTCAGTCTCCTTTTCTCCAAACTAAAGAGACCCAGCTCCCTCAGCCTTTCCTCATAAGGGAGATGTTCCATTCCCTTCATCATCTTTGTGGCTCTGCACTGGACTCTTTCAAGCAGTTCCCTGTCCTTCTTGAAATGAGGGGCCCAGAACTGGACACAATACTCCAGATGTGGCCTCACCAAGGCAGAATAGAGGGGGAGGAGAACCTCCCTTGACCTGCTAACCACACCCTTTCTAATACACCCCAGGATGCCATTGGCCTTCTTGGCCACAAGGGCACATTGCTGGCTCATGGTCATCCTCCTGTCTACCAGGACACCCAGGTTCCTTTCTCCTACACTGCTCTCCAGCAGGTCAGCCCCCAACCTGTACTGGTACATGGGGTTGTTCTTCCCCAGATGGAAAACTGTACACTTGCCCTTGTTGAATTTCATTAAGTTTCTCCCCACCCAACTCTCCAGCCTGTCAAGGTCTTGTTGAATGGCAGCACAGCCTTCTGGTGTGTCAGCCACTCCTCCCAGTTTAGTGTCATCAGCAAACTTGCTGAGGGTACATTCTGTACCCTCATCCAGGTCGTTGATGAAGATGTTGAACAACACCGGTCCCAGTACCGACCCCTGAGGGACTCCACTAGTCACAGACCTCCAACTAGATTCTGTCCCAAGGCAAGTGCCTTGTTTCACAAGACAGCTGAACTGTGTGACACAGGGGTGGATGATAGACAGGTCTCCCTGTGCTGAGGAACAGGGTCTGTGTAAAATAAGAGAGATCACAGCTCTTCAAGAGGCTGCCCATATTCCTTGAAGTGAATTTTCTCTCAGAATCTTAAATGTGTCTGGCTAAAGCACAGAAACTTGATGTCTTATTATTGTTATGGTCTTAATGTGAACACAAGAGTATGAGTGAAATGATGCAGGTTCCCTTGCTTCATGCTTTCAGCCCAGAAAATCTTGGTTCTGGTATGATTTCTTGATTCTTTAAAGCACAGTAACTTGTCTTCCAGTGTGGTGGTAAATCTGCCACCATGCCAAACATGTAGCCTTTAAGAAGTGAACTAATATCAGTTTGATTTCAGGAATGATGCAAACTGATTTTCAAAGTCTTGAACTCAGATGGTACCAAAATACAAAAACTTCACAGCTGTGCTGTAACTGAACTGAAAATTCATGTGGTTGTCTCCCTGACCGAAATGTTCAATTGCCCTGGCTGCTGAGGGACTCCATGGTCTTCCAAGCTTCAATGTATCTTCAATATGCTGCCTAACTCTAGCATGCAGCAAATTTAATGTTCTTACCTTCTTAGCAACAAGATCAGCAAGTCTCCTGTCATTGAAGATTTTTGCCATGTGAAAGCCCCGGCACACAGTGATCAAATTACTTCTCAGTCTTCACTTTGATAAACTGAATAGATTAAACCACTTAGTAAACAATGTAGCACTTCTGCAGTCATCTTTTGCCCTCTTCCACATTTTTATAGTCTTCTCCAGTGTGGACACCACATCAGAACAATCTAGTGCTGTTTTTTAGAAGCCAACCCACTTCCATTTTTGGTAGCGTGAGATAGAGTAAGAGATCAGAATATGGTGTTGAATTTCAGTTTGTGTATTTGAGTCATGCTATTTGGGGTAAATGTTCTGTTTAAAAACTAAGCTATATGAGATGAAATTCACTGGATGAATGTGTTCCTCAAAAACAGACCAAAGCAAAGATACCGCAAAGAAGGAGGAAAAACAAATGCAACCAACAGGTTTACATGCAAATTTAGGTTTTAATAACAAAATTGGTAGCTATAAATGGTTCAAGTATGTACCAGAGTGGCCCCTTAGAATGGCAGAGATGTTGTATGGGGTTTATACATCCTCTGTACTCAAAGAATCAATAATAATTATTTTATTTAGGATCTATGGTTTATAATTCTTAAATGCTATGTTACTTACTTCTTATTTTGAAACCATGCGCTGTGAGTTGATGTTTCTTTTCTCAAAGAGAAATCAGCAGAGGTTTTTACTGCATGCTTCAAACAAAAATCACAGTTTATTAAAGTATTTTTTCCTTTTTCATTTTATTTGCTAGACAACCTACTAAAGCAGTATTTAGTTCTGCCAAGCAATGTGTAAGCCTGAGCTAACATCTATTTTTATGTTTTCTGATACAACATTTCAGATTATTTTTTTCAGAAGTGTCTCAGTGAAGGAAATGGCTACTCTTTGTTTCCAATTAGTAAATCTGTATTCAAATACAGCATACATATTCCAAGTCTCTTTCCCTTGGATCAGATTACTTCCTCAGCAGATTCTGTAATACTTCCACTTACTCACAAACTAAATGAGGCTGTGCTCCCTATTGTTAATGAAACTTCCTCTTCTTTTAGATGAATTGTCTTTTATGCATATCATCATGTCTTGGTTTCTACCCCCAAATTTTTCATGATGTCTGTTGTATTATTACTTTCTCAGTTGGTAAAAATAGCTGTTAGTATAGGTAGCACTATTCCCTGGCTAATAGATATCTTCATGGCTTTTCCTGCTATCTGTCACAGCCACAAATATTTCATTAGTTGGTGGTTTCCTCTCTCCCCCACCCCCTCCAGTCATATAGGAGTTGTCAGTCACACTGCAAATGAAAGCTGCAGGAAATCCACAGTGCCTTATCATATAATTCAGCACTGTAATTTCCTAATCTAAATCTAGTACTGTTAAAAAAACAAACACTATCTAGTGTTCTCAAGCCTGCATTTCATTCTTGTGACTTGCCTGAGACGGCTTTTCATTGTAGGATGATTCACTGCCTGGTACTATGATTGATATCTCAGTGGCTTTCACAGGGAGAGGCTTTGTGGCTCTGTGACTTAAAGGACTTGGCAAATCCACACAAAAGGCACTGGGAGAATGCAGAAAGGCTGTGTACATCCTTTGTCTTGGCGTATGTTGAGAAATGAGATGGAGAGGTTTTGCAGAACACAAGGACTATTCAGTGTCTAATTTGGAGGTAGCTGAATCAGAAGGGAGTCTTTTGAGGTTTTCTGTTGAGTGAAAGATGAACCCACTTGATATTTGGAAGTTTACTTCAGATACTGAGTCAATATTCTTCCAGAAAGGAAATAAGCTGTAGTCAGCTGGCTAGCTTTTTTCTATTACACATCAGAATGTCAAAGCCAGTTAACAGTTATCAGCCTTGAATTAAAAGGTCTTCACTTCTAGTATGGATGTGGTATGTAATAAGTCTTCCCTTTCTTAGTAGGGGCTGTCACTTAACTAGTGTCACACACTATCCCTAGGTGGATGTCCTTCAGGGAGGTGAGTTAGCTTCCAAGTGAACAGTTGCTTTCCTCTGACACTGCAGAAAATCAATTTAGTTGAAGTGAAACCTGAGAGGATGCATTCCTGAGCTGTGAGTGCGTTTGAAATTTTTTGTCTTCATTAGTGCAACAGTCTGTAATTACCTTTTTCCCAATGGCAGCATTTGACTAACAATATTTCAGATTTCAGTCTTCCCTGCAGCCTAATGCTGAATCATTAGAGTTGATTCTCTGTTGTCTAATAAATATGTGTGGTAAGGGAACATGTACAGGTCTTTCCCACTGTGGGTGCAGCAGTAGGATCTCTGATTTCCAAAGGACCACCTATTTTCATTAAACCAGTAGGAATTTATCTCTGAGACTTCCAGAGAGGGAACATGTAATAGAGCTAATTGAACTGTGAGACTAAATCATATTTTTCACCCATTTGTTTCTTAACATTGGCTCTCTTGCTCTTGAAAGATGCTGGTAATGAAACTGGACAGACTGACAAGTTCAGCTAGGCAGCATGAACGTGCAGGAGAGGAGGAAGCTGCACTGCCCAGTGAAAACCACTCATGCTTCATATTCAGTTTAGTCATCTCTCCTCTTTTCCCAGAAAAGACTTCTGCTTTGGTCTCTTTCCAGTTCTCCCACGAAGAGCCAGACATGTAGTTGACTTCATACTCTTCTTGTTATACCTGCAGGCACAGGGCAGAGGGAAATGCTGTAGAATTTTTCCTGCAGAAAAGCAAGTTTGTAACACTTTCAGGTTGTAAATCGTTATGTTTCCTCATTTCCTTAAATGGAGCTATTGCTAATAAAGAGCCAGCTTATCCCTAATTACATGTGAAGAAACAAATCCTCACTGCTTTGGTAATGAATGCATCTGAATCATGTCTTAACTTGCACTGTCACCAGGCATTTCTCTGTCAGAATAATTCCAACTGGAATTATCCTAATAGCAGATTGGCTTTCTCATTAAGTTTTTAATTAGTACGTATTTATGTTAAAAGGACATATTAGTGCTGCTTTCTGTGTTTTCCAATGTTCTTAAGGCTTGAATGAAAATTTTAATGCTTTTTCTATTTAAAGATCCTTAATTAGGTTACACTGAGAGTGCCAATTAGTAAAGATTTGAAAGTAAGTTCCCAGAGTATTCTCACACTGCTGTTGTCCTCAAAATTGAGTAGGCAATAATAATCACACATTTACACCATGTGGGCAGTATGTAGCAGATGATACATTGGGGTTTGAATAGCAGTTCATTTCCTTTTTGTGATTCCTGCTATGCCTTTGCTAACAGTATGAGTTTAAATCAATTTCTTTGATCAGATTCATACAGTTGTAGAGAACCTGTTTCCACATGAGAGGTTATCCTTGAGGAGGAGAGGTGGCTAATGTTTTCTCTGAGCTGATAATGAAACAAACCTGATCTCCAGGTTGCCTGAAGGCTAATGGTTCTCTGGGAAGCAGCATACTCCAAAAACTGGTCAAGGATGCATAAGGATGAGGGTCTGACTGACTATGTAATTCAAATAAAAACAATGCACAAAAAATCTCCCCACCTTAATGTTTCAGACAATAAGTGGAGACATTTTATGTTGTGGAATTGTTTGAATGTATACAAGTGCTATGTGGATATGCAATTCACATGCAGGATAGTGATCTCTGTTCATGACCACCTTGCAGAAAGCATGATATCTAGTAAAAACAGAGTTCCAGCATTGCAGTTTTATTATTCAGATGCTTAACTTCTCTCCCACAACCCTCCCTGCCTGGGATTCTTGATATAGCTGTGGCATTGGTGTAACCCAAATACTTGTGGTAGTCCTTAAAAATACAACATTTAGCTGGATGATAACCTATGGTGTTAAGGGAGAGGTTGGAACTATGACACAGAAGTTAAAATGCCGGTGTGCATACACAAACACATAAGTATTACTGTTAGGGCTGTATTCAACACTCAGTTGAAATCACCTGGGGGGAACTGTTCTACTTGTGCTCTTTCCACAGTACTTCTGTGCTAGCATTTGGTCAGTCCTGTGACATTCATGGTAGAAAAAAAGTAATGGGGAACTGTGATACCATGTGCTGTAGCTCGTGTTTTGGGGGGCTTTTTCCCCCTTCAAATCTAACGCTGTTCCTCACATTAACTTAGATGGGTATATTTTTTTGCAGAGAAAATATTATTTGCTCTTTATTTCCAGCCTCTTTCCCTCCAGTAGCACTCAAATCAAAGCCAGAGGCAGGAGTATATGGAAAAATAGCTGCTACTAAAAAAACCCAGTGTGATTAGTGTGCTGGATGTTTTCCTGTTGGCGTGAGTGAGAAACAAACTTGTTAGCAGAGCTCAGACTCTCAGGCCAACTGCCTGCTATCTATTCTGGGTATTCATAGGCAGAAGATGTGGGTACATGTTGCTTTCCAAAACTGAGCAAACATCAGCTTCTGTTTGTAACTTCCAGGTTATGAATCTTAAATAAACCAGAAAACTTGTCACTAAAACTAAGTAGTTCACATTGTTTAACTGAACTAGCAAAATTTGTAATGGGTAATGGTGAAATACTATCTCTGTCAAAATCAAAAAGGTAAACAAATTATTTTCAGTGCTTGATTAGTTAAATCACCATGCTAATACTACAGAATAATCAATCCTTGCTGTCCTATGCTATAATTTAGTATAAATCTCACTGGGGAACTTTATTACAGTCAGTCAAACCTCTAATTTGAATCTAGAGAAGTGTCTTCTTCCATCTTCAAAGGAGCTGGCATGATCTTACCAGGATCAGATGTCTTAAATCATGTTACAGTCTTAGAAAAAAATCCAATTTAAGAAAACTATATAAACATCTAAAAATATGCTGGCATAATAAAAACTCTTGCTAAACGTTCATTCAACTGCAAACTAAAAGAACCTTCAGGCTGTGATACACGTTAGCTGCTCCGCTGTGTGCTTAAGACAACATTCCTGCTGATTTTGGCAGGAAAGGCAATTAAGAACAGTGTATTTTGGACCAACAAGACAGAAAATTTTAAATCTTGATAGCAATGAACTGCAGCAAGATGAAGCCAATAAGCACTAAAAAATGTTCAGTTCTGTAGATTTGTATGCTACCTGAGTATTTTCTCACAGCAGTTAATTTACAATTATAAAATATGTTTTCATTTTTTGTTTTTTAGAAAATTAATATCTAGATATTTAGCATTTCACTGTATTCTGTATTCCTGGAAACCAGAACTTCTGTTTTTTTCTTCTCAGATTTTTGCTTTACCACAGGAAATTAAAATACTGCCTTTCATTGTCTGAACTTATATGTGTGTATAAGCTAAATAGCTAATAAGCTAAATAACACTAGTTTTATAATTATTACATCAGTTTGACAATTAAAAACAGGAAATCCATTCATACAACCTTCAATAGTAGATTCAAATGCTTTTTCTTAAGTATGATATGAAACAACAGATTTAATGCAGAGAACCTGCATATTAAGTCTTAATTGCAGTTGGTCTGGGTGATCATTTTAGGTCCCTTCTAAACTGAAATAGGCTATTTTGTTCTATTTGTTGTTTGCCTTTTGTTCAGGAGGGTTCTTATGAAACAAGTTCTCAATATCACAATAAAAATTATTTTGCCATAATTGTGGCTATGAGTTGGATCCAAGTTAGCTAAGCAATGGGTGGAAATGCCAGGCAAATGTGTTGAGAACCAATTGGTCATGTATTGAACATGTAAAGACAATTATATTATTATACTATAGACTTCTTCAGCAATATGAAGGTTTTTTGCCAAGTAAAGTTCTACTGTTTCTCAAAAGCCAAGTAGAGCTGGTTGTACCTCTGCCTTATGCATGAAAGAGCTGTCAGTGGATTTACAGCTGGTTCAGCAGAGGGTTATAATCAAGACGATCTTAATGAAGCCTGGGGTCTCCAAATTCATTAAATGAGAGATTTGATTCATCCTATACTTACCCCTTCCCTCTGTGAGCACTGCAAAAATTTGTAATTTTGAACGTGTGGAGTAAAGTATGTAAGAGAAGAATTCTATTTGGAGGGCATTTTTGCACACACTTACTCACAAGCGTAATCCCAGAGAAGATCCGGGCTGCTGAGTTGCAGCAACAAGCAGAATGAAAAAACACTTCTTCCTGTTTCCTCCAAAATACCATGTGTGAGATTCACAGTGGGGAAAAAATAGCTGCAACAAAATGTTACAATATTTTTGTCAGACATATTGCGTTTGTACTGCCTGTGTTATCTGCTTTTTAAATTATACAAAGCGCCTGTGTGACAACATTACTTCCTGCTAAACGTAAAGAATTTGGTAAAGACTAGGTATTTTCTTTCATGTATTTTATGGCTGGAGGCACAAAGATCTCAGAATTAACAGCTAGACATCAGTCATAATGGAGTAGGGGTACAACCCATGTTCCTGAATTTGTAGTTCCCTAGAGGGACTGGAATTTATTTCATTTCAGAATTTAAAAGGAATGCAAAAGTTAGTTTCACATGGAAACTTTACTTGAAATAATACTGAGGAATTGTCCCACTTTGATCAATTGGAATAAAGTGTTATTTGGCTTTTGACCTGTCATCATATTCTATTACAAGAATATGCTGTGGGAGTTTTGGTTTACTTTTCCAGAAATTTTGAATTAACTGGTAATTTTGGAGGTTATGGGTAGAAGTGGAGGACTTTTGATTAGGAATTTCTGATAACAGCTAAACTGTATTTTTTTTCCCTTCTCTGTTGATTTAAAACTTATGTCACTTATAATGCAACCCTGATGCTCTGCCCTGTCAAAGGAGGATGAGGAGTAAACTCAGATTAAATAAGTGATGTGCACAAAGAGCAGTAGACCCCTCCATGGCTGGAATCAGTGTTGGCACTCAGGTAGGTGTAACATGCACCTTTTTTACTTTCTGTGCACCTGCATATGCTGATCTGC
This sequence comes from Apus apus, assembly GCF_020740795.1. Classification (NCBI taxonomy): domain Eukaryota; kingdom Metazoa; phylum Chordata; class Aves; order Apodiformes; family Apodidae; genus Apus; species Apus apus. The sequence continues at coordinate 48,506,784 of NC_067283.1, forward strand.
AATTACATCCTGATGTGCCTGACTAGCATTTCAAAGTGATGGATAATTTAGGAAGGCAACAGGAGGGGAAGGAAGAGAAGGGCATACCTTTGACTGGCATAAACCTGCATTAACTCATTCACCAGAACTTACTGATTTCTTTGCCTTGACATCAATTTATCTAGTTGAGCATCTAAGACTTTCTTTAAAATATTATGCTGACTTTAGTGAAGCTGTGATGATTTATGCCTACTTAAAGTCTGCCCTCTGCAGCAATATATGCCTAATCTTGTCTTAAGATACACACAGTTTGAAAAGGAGTTAAAGCTGCTGTTGTACGTTTGATGTGTGTCAAGCAACTGCAGAAAAGTTAGAAACAGCAATAAGCCACAGCACAGTATTTTATTCTATGACCATGTGGCCTGCCTATTGGATGAGGGGAAGGCGATGGACATTGTCTTCCTAGACTTTAGTGTAAGGCCTTTTACACTGTCTCCCACAGCATTCTCCTGGAGAAGCTGGCAAATCATGGCACAGACAAGTGTACTCTTCACTGGGTAAAAAAACTAGCAGGATGGCCAGAGAGTTGTGGCATGGGGACAAATCTAGCTGGTGGCCGGTCATAAGTGGTCACCCCTCAAGGCTCAGTTTTGGGGCTGGTTTTGTTCAATATCTTTATCAGTGATTTGTTTGAGGGGATTGAGTGCACCCTCAGTAAGTTTGCAGATGACATCAAATTGGTTGGGAGTGTTGATCTGCTGGGGGGTAGGAGGGTTCTGCAGAGTGACCTGAACAGGCTGGATAGATGGGCCAAGGCCAATTGTATGAGATACCGTAAGGCCGAGTGCCAGGTCCTGCATTTTGGTCACAACCACACCATACAAACACTACAGGCTTGGGGAAGAGTGGCTGGAGAGCTGCCCAGCAAAAAAGGACCTGGGGGTGCCACTTGACAGCTGACTTAACATGAGCCAGAAGTGTGCCCAGGTGGCCAAGAAGGCCAACAGCATCCTGGCCTGATCAGGAATAGTGTGGTCAGCAGGAGTAGGGAATTGATGGTGCCCCTGTACTCAGCAGTGGTGAGGCTGCACCTCAAGTATTGTGTTCAGTTCTGGGCCTCTCACTATAAGAAGGACATTGAGGTGCTGGAGAGTGTGCAGAGGAGAGCTACCAAGCTGGTTAAGGGTCTAGACAACAAGTCCTATGAGGAGCAGCTGAAGGCACTGGGATTGTTGAATTTAGAGGAGAGGAGTCTGAGGTGAGACCTCATTGCTCTCTACAACTTCTTGAAATGAGGTTGTAAGGAGGTGGGTGTTGGCCTCTTCTCCCAAGTAAATAATAATGGGACCAGAGAAAATGGCCTGCAGTTGGGGCAGGGAAGATTCAGATTGGATATTAGCAGGAATTTCTATACTGAAAGATTGGTCAGGCACTGGAACATCCTGCCCAGGGAGGTGGCTGGGTCACCGCCCCTGGAGGTATTCAAAAGCTATGTAGATCTGGTACTTCAGGATGTGTTCTAGAGGCCAAGGTTGTGTGTGTTGTTTGCTTACGGTTTGGTTTGTGGCTTTTTTTTTTTTTTTTTTGGGGGGGGGAGGTTGTGTTGATGGTTGGACTTGGTGATCTTAAAGCTCTTTTCCAACCATGATAATTCTGTGATTCTCTGTATCCGTAAATGCATTTTCCCAACTATGGCTCTGACAGTATCCTTTTGCCTCAACTCAGACATTCTGTCAGATTTTACCCTTTCCTGATGATCAATACTAGTTGTGGATTATTAGAATAATAAATGATTGTATCAGCCCAGCGTGAAGAACAGCATTTAAGGTGTTGAGATTGAGTGACTGGATTTTTATGGTTGTGAAGGGCTGACCAACCTCATTTGGCCCTGGCTCACTCACCACCACCCTACCTTTCCTCTCTTCCCTCCATTGTTAATGAGTATGCCTGTTCTTGACTTAGTAGTTGTACCAGTGTGGACTGGAACTGGACAGTTGTGAAGTGAAAGTGTATTTATCCTTCAACATTCATGCCTTGACCATGCAGAGGTTGATTACAGTTCTCTTGCAAGTCACAATTAATAACATTCTAAGCCTAATTGTTTAAAAATACTGCTCATGGTAACTAGATAGAAAGCCTTCTGTTGTAGAGTTACTGTAAACAGGCTTTGACCTTGGACAGTTCTAGTGTGTCCTTGGCTGGAAATGTATTCTGGAAGGAGGAATGTTCCACATGGGAGCCAACCGTAAGGGCATTGTTTTCAACCTCAATGTTTTTCTATTATGTTGTAATTTGGAGAAGTTAAAAGAAACCAAGTGACTATTCAATTATTGATGCCTTCAGAAAGTCTAGGATTGCTGAATGCGTTTGGTGTTCCTTGACTGTTTAGATAGACAATATAGATTTTTGGTAATTTTTTTTTTTTCCCCCACAGTTTCAGTAATGATGCTAAGCAAAAATGTGTGTTATATTCTGTCTAAATAATTTTTTTCTCCTCTAGTATTTTTTTTCCCAGTGTAATTTGGAATAATTTGTCTGAAAATATAGCATTTGCACTGGTATCTTGACTTACCTCTTTTCAACTCTTTGTTCAAGAAAAATTGGTTTTAAGCTCTATTCATTATATTTCAGCATGTTTGTAAACTCTCACTGTACTCCTTCAAGTTTGAACATCCCCTCAACCTCCTTTTGTACCTCAGAAGTAAACTGGAATGTCTCTCATTCATTCAGCAATAGAAGCAGCAACATAAATTAAGATTAGGCATAGTTTGGATGTTATTTAACAAGTGTCACATTTCTTATCAGACTAAGATTCACATTGACATAGTTTGCATAACCATATCACATTTGACTTCTCTAAGAGCGAGGGCTTATGCTAAGTTAGAAATAGAAAGTTGAGCACAAGATACATGTTAAATCTGACCATACTGAAAAAGGTTCTTCTGTGACTTTGAGATCTAACTGTAATTCTCCATCAAAATGGAGAATGTCTTGGTTTAACTAGCTGTATGTGGTGTTTGACTTCTCAAATATAGAAATTATTCCCTAATGCACATGAGCAAGCAGGCAGAGTTGTTTTCACTAGGTCTCTCAACTGTCCATATAGACAAACATAGGTGGGTGTTCTTCAGATGACCCCATCTTTCTTTTAAAAGAGGAAACAACAGCTGGAAAAAAGCTGAGGCTTATATTTATATAGACACATGTATATAACTTGTTGAGTCGTACAAGCTTTCCTTATCCAAATAGCCTCAGCAACAGGTATTCGTGTTGGATATTGCGTTAGTAGGGAGGAACAGATCCATCTTGTCAAAGATAGAATGGGTTTGTCAGTATTCAAAAATCACTAAAGATGAACTTCTATGGGGTGTAGCTCCCCTCCATCTCGAAGTAGGGTGGCTAACCATTACTCAGGATCAGGGCTATAATAATTACTTTTATCAGCTTTCAATTATAATAGGCTGTATGAAGGGTAGATGTTGATGTCTCTCTTTAACAAAGCTGACCTCCTTTCTTTGTAACAGTGGTATTCTCTTCCACAGTGAAATATAATCAACATACATTTACATATTTCCTGCAATCAGGACAAATGGAGGCACATGCTACAAAAGCAGGATACTGTGGTTAGAGTGTACAGCTTCATCTTAAGTCTAATTCAACTATTTACAAAAAGAAAACTGCAAAAATTTACAAAAGGCTTAATGCAGGCACCTTTGTTTATTCACTTGTCCTTTAATCTGTAAAAATACTCTTTCTAGAACTTTCTAGGACTCACAGTCCTTCTAGAAAGAGTTACTTTGGAAAAACAGCAAATTCTCTCTGAAAAGACAAGCTCTCCCTATGCATTGTCAGCTCTGCCTGCTCTAGTAATGAAAACAATGCTTGCTGATTTTTACTTTGTTCAGCTCTGTGGAATAGTTTAGACAAGAGGCTAAGCTGAATTTCACTTCATTTCATTAATTACCATGTAAGCACTTAATACATTTGAATAAATATTTTTATTGGTTTTATCCTTTTGAAGAAAATGTGCTAGGACAGATGCTCTCCAGGACATAACTAGAATATGTGCTAGGACAGATGCTCTCCAGGACATAACTAGAATACAACAGGGTTGTACATTTGTAACTGATGATATAATTTATGTTCTAGGAACTATTCTGCTGAGAAATACGGAAGGGAAAGAAAACATTTAGCTTTCTTAAAGGGACTTTAAAAAAAAACAAACCTGCATAAATAATCCAGGTGTCTAAGTACTGACAGTTCTCAAATCAATGAACACAACAACCCATTTTGGAGATTTGATGGAAACATAAGGTTTCTACCAGAAAAATACATGTGCAGAGAACTCTTGCACCCCTCTGGATACTTGCCTATGCAAAGCTGATTTATTTAACTAGAAAAATATATTTGGCCCAGAGGAAGCTATGATTTTTTTCCTTCTGACAGGAAGGCTTCCTGTGCTTCAGAAGCATGTTATTCAGGGGGCAGTAGAAAAACATTTTTAGATATATTCTTTTATATATAGATACGTGTGTATGTGTGCGTGTATTTTATCCATATATATAATATATACAAAATGTATGTTTTATAATTACATATATCTTTATATAAAATATATAGACAGACATATCTCAGAAAAGGAAAACTTGCATGCAAGGTCCCACAATGTCAATATGTTGTCTTTTGTCTCTACTTAAAGTCACAGTATCCTTCCTTTTTACTGTACGTGTTCTGTGGGGAAGGGCCTTTTGTTGGTAGGAGGCTTTTCCTACCGGAAGGTGGGGGTTTTTTTGCTATGTTAATTAGAATAGTTTACTCAAAGTTCAAGTAATTCTTTGGCATTGTTGTGTTCCCTTTGTGCTTATCTTGGGATTCTCTGTGCTCTCTTTATTCAAGATTAGATACTTTCCAGGGAGTCAACTTGACCAGGGTCAGATACTCCTCTATCAACCACCCAAGCCTGCTTAATTTGGAATATTTGTAACTATTAATCCTTTTCTTTCAACAATTAGGCTTGAGCAACCTGACCTGTTCTAAAGTCCATAATATAACTCCTGGTGTCTGGATGATACCGGGGTAGATTTCTTCAGTGAACTAACAAATTAACCATCCCCACCCTCTGCCTCTCTCAACCTTTTTTTTTTTTTTTTTTTTTTTTTTTTTTAAGGTAGCATCTCTTTTTCTTTTAGCAGAAGAAATATTCTATCTCCTCAGCTTTGCCATCTGTGAGCAAGACTCAGCTACAACACCTGCTCCTTCCTGTCCAGATGATGTGACTCAGGCTTGTTTCATGGGTAGGAGCATGTCAGGGTCCTCCACACTCACACTGTGAATGCACATCAGGAATCTGAATCTGTTCTCCCAGTCCCCACGCAGGAACAGCTCAGCTTGTTACCATTTCTAGCACATTTTCATCTGCTGCTTGATGCTGCAATTTCCATCTATTTCTGGGAGGCAAAAAAAAGAGGCATCATTATAATTTTAAAAGTTACCAGAAGTTATTCACATCAGCAGTATGCTGTGTTTTTCCCTTTCCCATTTATCTATTTCTCAAAGCAGAATGCTTTCCAATGTAGGAAGAGCCAGTGGGACAAAGCACAGTGCTTGCAGCACTGTTGTCTAGTAAGTGCAAGTAAAGAGTTTAGTAGCTCCCTTTGTAAATTCTCTCACGGAAGCAACGTCCTATAGACTGTATCCTAAAGCTCATTGACTTGAGGTGTCAATCAAGAAGGTAGAAGGTCAGACTGAAGTTTTTCCCATGGTTAAAATGCATATGAAGGGGTTCCTAAGGATTCTCTGGTGCCTAATAAGGTGCACTCTCACACTTCAATAATTTCCTGATTGCAGCGCTAAAATAGTCCCTTTTCAGTATACCTGTTTGCTGTAATAAAAAATGGAAGGATTCAGTATGGACGAGTTATTCTTCTTAGTTAAATTTGGATTTTGTCAGTTGGTGCTGAAGTTAACCAAAGAAGAGAGAGGTGAATTAAGAAAAGATCCTGGAGACGGACTTAAAATAAAAGAAAAAAGTAAAAATACACCACAGTTCTTTTCCTGGAGAACTGCTTTACTTATCCATGAGTTAGCACCTTTCATTTGTGTTTGCTGTGCTTAATGTTACAGGATGTGTAATGCCATATGGAAGCCATGAGGGTAATTGAGACTTGTTGCCACTAGCGGCAATGCTTGTAACAAAGCTCTTAATTATGTAAACATGGCAAAACTGTCGTTTAAAGAAGGCCTAAAAAATTGAAGCTACCAGAAAGATCAGAACTGGCCAAAATTATTCTATCTGATTATATGGTTGGAATGTCTTGCCCCAACTAAAACAAAATGTTTCCTTGTGGGGGCAGAGTGATCCCAAAAGAAATATGAGTTCTGTAGCACAGGAAAAAAATATCTTTTTGTTGTTTTATCTGAAATGATATGGCTTAAATATGGCATTTCAGTTTGTTTGCACAAAAAAATTGTCAAATCTCTCCCTTCAGCACCATTCAGTGTCACTGGACCAGCATTTTCCAACAAAACCAGTAATCTATTAGGAAATGTCTGCTTTTTATCTTTATGATATTTTCCATCAGGCTAAAAAGCTATTGTTTTTGAGAAGGGTGGTCCAAGCTCCTTTTCATAATCACTGCTTGTTTTAAGTTGGCAATGCTGCCATGAAGGAAGGATAGAAGTTACTAAATCTAGTGGTTTTAAATGCATTGAGGCAGGCATTGTTAAAATGGCCTCAAATCTTTATTCTGTCCCTCTCCACTTTCTGTTGTTCCCACAGAACTGTTTTTCTTCATACTTAGAGAGGTCTGTCCACTTCATTGTTATGAAATACCAGATCCATCTGATTTGTTTTTAATTTCTTTTTTTTTTTTTTTTCAGTTTATTTTTGTTGGTCTCCCTCATGAGAAGTATATGTAGTGAGAACTGTGGGTTGAGGAATTGCTTTGATTTTTGTCTAGAGTTAATGGATTTTTCTTTAAAATAAAATTAAATATTAAATTAAGGGTAAAAAGTAGGTATTTAAATTAAATAGTTATTAAAACTCATTGTAATATGTGGTTCAATTAATGTTTGGTTAGGGGGAAAAAATAAATTGAGAAAACACTGACCAACAGGGAACAGCAGGTACTCATTAGAAGTGTTAAACTGAACATTAATAATACTGTTGTGTGTTTGGAAACCATGGCAACAGTAGGGAGTGGCAATAAAGACTATTTTCTAATGTCTAAAGGTATTAGTTAAAAACTCTGCCTAGCTCTACTCTTGATCCCAATGGCAGATAACTCCCCTAAAATCCTGTTTATGGCATGTGGATGTGAGAAAGGAAAATGCCATAGAATTACTTGTTAAAAAGTAAGCATAAAGCCAAGGTGAGGAATGTTTCCCCCCCCCCCCAATTTTCTGTCTAAGCTGAAGATAATAATTGGAAATTTTTAGTTATAATGGATGTATAAAAGTCTCAGCCAGCTGAGCTCAGGTTCAGTAGTCATTAAATTATTCTAATGGGAATCTTCAGAATTGTTTACCTGAGAAGATACTACTTCACCAGGAATTTTTAAAATTAACTTGTATAAGCATGTCAGGAATAAAATTGAATTTGTTCTGGTTTAGGATGAAGGAATAAACTAGATGAACTGTTTGGTCCAGCACCATTTTTTGGCTATGTGGAGTCACAGAGCAAGAGCTGCTGAAGGTGTGCCTGTGCTGTGATTTTTGGCATTTGGTATGGAGCAGAGTTCTTGATGTCACAGGACATCAGCTGAATATAGACAAATAGTGAATTCAAACTCCGTATTGCTTCTCATTACTGGTGCTTTCTGGATAGATAACTCTTTAGCTGGACTATGCAGTTATTGTGCACAGACATTAATCTTACATGGAGTATTTAAGACTTTAAGTGAGATTTTTATTTCCAAAGCATCTAGTGGCTCTGGGAAGAGGTAGGTCTCTGTTCCCAAGTGGCCAAGTGCCTACCTTGCTATGCATCACAGGAAAGCACAAGGGGCATGTTAGGGCTTTCTCATGTTAGATAGATACAGCTGCCTTAGCAGCATAGACCTGTAGAAGGAACAGATCTAGCCTTGGGGTAACATGGGAAGCGGGTGCTCTCTGAAAGGAGGGGGATGTATAAGTGAGAAAGCAGTTAAGTCTGCTTGCATTTCTCACCTAAGTGGAAGCTGATCAATACCCAAATGAGCTACTGACAACCCAAAATTAATTCCAAAGGATACCATGCAATTTGATCAAAGGTCTGAAAAACAAACTCTTTGCTCACTGAGGAGCAACTAAATGCAATTCCAAGGTGCTGACAGTTGCTGGAAAAAGGCCTCCTCTGTTGAGGACAGCAGTGTTTTCCTTTTTTCCCAAATCTGAGTGGAGCATCTTCTTAAAAGCAGATATTAATAGCTGCAACCTGCATGCAATTCACAGATGCAGCATATTGTCAGTGTGTCTGTCTCAAGTAGCCACCAGGAAAACAGGGTTGTACCAGATTTAAGTGTATGTAGTAGATCACAAAGGGAGAACTCATCTTTTCATTTTATACACAGCCTGGTATATGGGAAGAGAGACAAGAAAATGGAAAAGTATTTGCTTAACTCACATGATAACCAAGATGCATTTCTTTACCAAGTGGAGAAACAGAGGGTTGGCTATGGAGATTCTTTTTCTCTCTTACTTCATGGCACAAGCCAGCAGGAGAGCTACTGGGCAAAGTAATGAACATTTACTGAACACATAATTTGGACCTCTGCTGCTGTTGGTGGAGCCTGGCAATAAACAAAAAAGCACTTTCGAGGATAAATCACCTTAATATCAAATATAGCCAAAGCTTATGTCTCCAGTGGCATGAGTATTCAGCCAGCTTATTCTTCCTTAAATTCATTGTTATAAATAACTGATAAAAAATGAGAGGTACTGTCATTAAAACGAACAAAAAAGTTCATTTATAAAACTAAATATACGTTTGTGGTGTGTTGTATTTTTTTCAGCTAATATGACCATGAATTACTGAAATGGAAGGATATGTTAACTTGTACATAGCAGAATAATGAGACTCTAACCAGCCTCTGTAGAGTGCAGTGGCTTATTCTGTACTACATAATGTTTTCTCTCCTGCAGCATTTCTCTCTCTAATTTCTGGGCAAATCCAAAGTATTCTGATGTGAAGTTTTCTGTGGTCATGAATCTCAGGCGAAATTAAACCTTTGTCAATGATACTGCATTTGGTGTGGTTTTGATGCTAATGAGGTGGACAATTTCCAATCTTTCCTTGAATGTGAGGACTTGTTGTTAAAGAAATTGGCAGATATTGAGGATATGAAAGTGGAATAGTGACACTTGTATTCACTCTCTAGTTTGTTATTTTTAGACTCTCACTCCCTCCCCACCTGTCTGAAAAAAAGATACATCTTTCTGTATATGGGCAGGCCAGTCTGACATAAACCAGTGTATTCCTGATGTTTTTATGGCAGTTCACTGTTCTGCACTGTTTGAGAATTCAGCCTGCTAAAAAATCACCTGCAATCTAGTGAGCTGCTAAACCTCTCTCTACCCTTTTTGGACCCTTGTGCTATTTTGTTCTTCAAAAGCAGTGCATTATCTAGTTAATGTTGGAGCAAACTGAGTGCACTGGCAGAATGTAACAACTCTTTTTTTGTATGCTCCCATTTCCTAGCTGAAATTTGAATGAGCTAAAAAAGAGAAATTATTGTTTTTCCTGAGTGCAACCTCTTCAATGAAATGGAGGACTATACTGGGATTCAAAGGGGACACACACACACCAAAAAACAAAAGACATGAAATATATATGCAACAAACAGATGTGTGGCAAAGTGCTAAAGCTGATCATTAACATATAGTAAGTATAGTAAGATGTAAGTTGCTACCAGGTGGCTTTCAGGATATCTTGCTGGATAGTGTTCTTCGGGAGAATGGAATTATTATAAAGCAAGCTAACTTTCTCTCTGGGAATAATTTATTATTAGCTAGCCAGAAGGCTTCGAGGCAAAAATAGTTCGTCCTATTTTGCCTTTAGAACCTGCAGACTAACGTCATGAGTGGGGAAGAGATGCCTGCAATAGAATGAAGGCTGCATCCATCCAGGGCCCCCTTGTGGACAAGGGGAGAGAATGAACTTTGCTCCAGGGTCAGTCTGCAGGTGGGAAACACAGGATGAATGACAGGAGGGAATTTATTTCCCTGCTTGAACGAATAAGACGCAGCCAACCTCTTAAGAAAAATCCTCGGAGTACAGGGTTTTAGCCTCAAAAAATTCAAACTCCCAAGTATGGCATTTGACTCAGAATTAAGCCTACGTGTTGGGGGGGTAGGTTATTGTTATGCTAATAGATCTGCTTTTTGACCAGTCCTTTTCCCCTAACTTGAGTTAGCACAAGTACTACTACCAGTAGATAAAGGGTAATGGTCACAAGTTGTCTAGACGTAAATGCAAGAGCATTGCAGAGCATAATATCAGTCACTGCCTGACTGCATGGCACTTCTTGCTTGTACATATTCCCCAATCAGTTACTTCTGTGTTTTCCACCAAGCAAAGCGATTTGTCAAATGTATCTCAAACCCACACAACAGTTCTGGCCTTTCACTAAGCATCTGACTCAGGTTCCTCAGCCATGGCTCCAAATCTTTGCCAACTGCACAACACTTTCCCTTGTCATAGTACTCATCAGGGAGTCACATCCCTCCTTTCTTCCTGACCACCAGCTAGGTGCTGCAGGCCTACACAGATGGGAGCGATGGAAAACACTGTTCCACCACTTATCCAAATGGAAAGACTATGGGAAGAGCAGTGTCTGTGTCTATTCTCACTCCAAGAAAAAAAAGAAAAAAAAAGACAAAAAAAAAAGACTTAAGTGCATTGTGGTTAATTTTTCTTCTCTAGTTGGCTGACAGAAAAGGTAAGGATGCTGTTTGTCAATTCCCTTTTGCTGCCGAAGGATTGACTATGCTACTGGACTGTAGATCTTTTGGTTACAAGCTACAGTTGGCACTTTTGATGCAAAATCAGTAGCTCCCCATGAGCCCACAGGAGGCTGCAGCAGGCAACATTATAGAAGACCTCTTTATGCATTACATGCAGTTAAACATGCTGTGTGCAGTTAGAGATTCAGTTTTAGTTGTCAGTTTTACATCTGTAGATAAACAGACATTTAGGCAGCCCAAGTGCTCCACTTTGTTTCATGTTCTTTTGGACATCCTAAAATGCCTTTTCCACGAATTCATTATTTTCTCTGCTGTCAAATTACACAAGAAGTCTTGAATTCTTACTCAAGTTTCCATGTCAACATACTTTGCTCACATTCACTGCAGCTAAAAGCACTTCCCATGTTAGTGCCTCCCATTTCCTATTCCTATCAATTTGTTTTGGGTGATATGTGTCAGTCAAGTTCACTTCCTTTTCACACCACCTAAGCAGATTGATATATTTCAGTAACCTGTTTATACTGCTGTTAACCTTGCAGGGATTCATTCTGAAATAGTTTTCTGGCAAAAAAAAAAAATAGTTGGATATTAGCCATGCAGGTGTTTTTCCAGGGTAGTATTGGGGATTTCAAACAGTGGGAGTTCTTCTGGAAGGCTGTGAACTGCTGAAGTACTTGGTAGCAACTGAGTGCTGCTCTGAGACTGTATTGTCCTTCAGACAAAATGTAAATCACCTAGATAGGTAGAGAGTTCGTACTCAGGAGAATATTGTCTTAGCAGTCATAGGCATTAAAATCTGGCTTGTAATGCCATTTAAGGTAGATCCAACAGTGACCAAGAGCGTGTCTGAACAGAGAGTTTGTCCATGTAATCTTGTTTGCCCTGGGAGGTGAACGCCATTAGCCATGACACCATAACATCATGAGTGCTCAGTTTGGAGATGAGATACTTTTGCAAATAATTATAAGCTACATGGGAATATAATCAGAATCCTTATATCTTAGTAGAAAGACCTAAATGGTGTATCAGCCTTTCTGAGCACATAATTTACCTGCTTCATGGTGGGAAACCTGTTTTCTAAACAGAGTCCTACACCTCCTATGCATTATGGCTCTTCTGGAAAAAATTATTACTGTTGGACAAAGGGACATAATGGAGCACCCCAAAAAATCTCTTTTATTTGTGTCTAGAAAAAATAGAGGGTGCAAAAGGGGCTGGCTGTGAGACACCACTGGGGTCTACCTTGCCTAGCAGAGCTTCAGCTACATTTGTTGATAGATGGCTGGGATAAAAAGGATGGAACGTGTTGGATGCCTTCATTATGTTTCTAGTTTTTTTTGTCTTGGGACAATGCTAATCCATATGCTGAGGAGGCATTGCCTCCTGCCTGAGCTGCTCTCCCAGCACAGACTCTGACAAGAGATGGCCCATCCAGGCTGAAAAGCAGTTGACTGGATTCATAGTGAAATAAGTCTCTGGTAGTGTTGTAACTAGCCAATGTTAAACTGGCTATGTTTAGTGTTCAGTCCACAGCCTTCCTAGAATTTGACACTCTTTCTTCTTTTAAAGTGTCTTGTCAAGTTCTGCGTGGTTCTCTGTTGAGATAAATCACTGTTGTTCCTCTGAGGACAATACACTACCACTGTTTTTCCCAGCTGGGGATTTGTCCCTGCATGTTGAAACCCAAAGATGGTGAAGAAATAAAATATTAATTGCAAGAAGCTGGCAAATGCTTCTGATTTGCTGCTTCTGATCCTTGCTGTTAACTGCCTTCGGCTCCATGGTGGCTGGCAAAATACCATCAGAAACTGGGTGTGTGGAGAATTGGGAAACATCTGTGTTGTTTGGATGACTGTGAGGCATGCCACTGTGTGGGTGTTTTTATAAAGGGTTATGTGCAAATGTGATAGATTAAAAGGGAATTTCTAGCAGGAGTACAAGGAAACCAAAACAGTTGTTCAAATCCCTTCTAATAGCCAGGTTTATCCTTGTAGGAGAGGATTCTGCTCCCCCAGGGTGATGACAGGACTGTTTTGCCAGAGAAAGAGATGAAAAGACACTGATCCGCTAGATGAGCCGTCACAGTGGGAACTGGAGCAAAACCAAGAAACCTATTGCTGGCAGAATCAGAGTTTGTCCCCACAGCCATAAAGAAGGTCTTGAGAGGAAGGCTAATTACAGTTATAAGCACACTTGGGAACTGTCACTTCAGAGGTGTTTCTGGAGTGCCAGCCAGTTACATTGATTTCGAAAAGCGCTTCTTGTGTCTCTGAACCCATCAGTTCTTGCAGAAGAACTCCAGATGCTGCCAGGTGACTGGGAATGGTGCTGACACAATTGGCAATGGCAGGGTTTTCACCTGGGGAATTGGTGGCACAGAAATGGAAACTGGAATCACAGTGCTCCTGGGCGCTGAGCTCTCAGGAAGGGCTGTTTAGTCCAGTGGTCTGGCAGAGGCTGAGATGTCAGAAGATGACGGAAAAGTCAAATATAACAAGGATGGTGTTCAAGAGTCCAAAGGAAATATTTCCTTTCTACCTGTCTGCAGTCTGCAAAATTAATATAAACCTTTCCCAAGCCCATGCATGACATTCACATATTTCTACTCCACAGTGATTGATTATGGCCAGTGATGAGTCAATGCTGAAGGGTGCAGAACTGCAGTCCACTCTGAGGACTGGGCAGATGTAGCAGGGAAGTACTGGGAGTTCATACTTATCCCTGGAGGTGGGAATATTATCTGCATTGTTCTTGACAGATGATTCCCAAATTCATGGTCCAGCAACAGAGAATTAGTGACCATGAACTCCCTTTGGTTTACTGTCTCCATGATGCTACTAAGCATTTTTCTTCCTGTCAATGTAAATATATATTTTTTTCTTTTTTTTTTTTTTTTTCTTCTTGAATTCTCTACTTCTTTATCTACATCCTTTGAATGTGGAAAAATATCCTTTCATCAGCAGAGATACATCTCAAATGTTGAGGAACATTAGCATATCTCTCCTAAGTTGTCCCTTGATTATCTCCAGAGGTCCCTTCCAAACCTTAATATTCTGTGATTCTTTAAATTAAATAACCTGAATTCTTCAACTGTTCCTCATGAGATATTTTTTTTAGGTGTCTAAAAATCCTCTAGTGTCTTTCAGAATCCCTTTAACTGGACTGAACTATATTAAGTGCATGCCAGCTGAGGCCTTACTGATAAACCAGAATTGCTTCATCTCACAAAAAATACTCCTGCTACACTCCCACATGGACTTCTAAATCAAATTTTAGTCTCATGTATAGCTTATGATTGACAATGATGTCTTAGTTCCTTATTGCAGTGTCAATGTTAGTCATTCCCTAGATGGTGCTTGAACAGCTGATTAACCCTAGCTGTGTGTAGAGCTTTATATTTCCCTTATTGAATTACAGTCCTCCTACCCCAGGCCATTTCTTCCATTTTCAAGGTAGTTTTGAAAAGTATTCCCTTTCTGCTATATTCTTGCCACTCCTCTAGCTTGCTGGATTTGCAGCACTCCTTGCTCATCCTCTGCAAACCATTAACATAATCTAACAAGCCTTGGACCTGAATCCCTTTGATGTCTCGTTAATCCACCAGTCTGAAAGTCAGTCATTGATAGTTACTTCCTAAATGCAATGTACCACCCATTTTTATGCACTGGACTGGTAGTTCTATCTAGTATCTTGTATCTGGTGATTTCATAGACATATAGAGCAAGCAATGATATTTAAACGGAGTCCCCATGTGACCAAATCAAGCATTTACAGTTTTTTTCCTGTAAGAGAGACTTGTCATTTTTCTCAATTTCTGCTTGCCCTTCTCTGTTACTGCTCCAGTGCAAATGCACTTCTTTTTTTCTTCTTGAATATGAGTGGCCCAAATTATACTCTGTATGCCAGATGTCTTGAGGTGCTGGTTAGTCTTTCTCTCTTTCAGCTGGAAATACCTTTCCAGTTTTATCAAGGATCATATCTGTCTTTTTCCATGGTGAACTCCATCCCTGGCTCATAGTAATTCTGTGACTCATAACAGGTTCTTCTCCTCCTTTAGTTTTCTCTTAGGAATCATTTGTTTGCTAAGCTTTAATTTGCCTTTCTTGGTCTTGGAAAGAGGGGTTAAAATAATTTACGTATGTGCTTTGATTTTGACATTAGTATCCCACAGAATGGATCGTATTGGTTTGATGTGTGAGTAATGATCTGAATGCTCCTACTCTGCATTTTTACTGTGTGCTTTCTCTTCAAATTGAGGATACTATAAAAACTAAAACATAAAACCACAGTTGAATGAGAGATTGATATTGTGCAAAAAAACTGAAGAGATGATGGGAGCAACCTTAAATGCTCACATGAATCTTTAAACTCATTGGAGTAACAAACACATATGAGAGAACTGAAGCTAGAAGAAACTCTTTAGTTTAATGAGGACAGTCGATTAGAAAGAAGTATCAGGTTGTCAGCACACCTACCATGTGTGATGCTGTGACCCTGTTAAGGCTACTTTCTCTTTCCTTGAGTTACCCTTGAAATTTAAATTGATAATTCTGTTAGAGATGTCTGAAATTTGCTGAACTTACTGGAAATGCCCTTTTCTTTTGAAAATTTTAATTCTCTTTATTTCCCAATATCTTTCTTAATATTTGGTAATTCTATTGTAAAAACAATGAAAGCAACTTTTTGGTGCTTTCTAACAGGACTTTTCTTTTGTCTTTAATATTTCTGTGTTTTATCTCTTTCTTCGTTCTTGCAACACATTTTTTCCCTCCTTCCATTTCTCTATACACTCTTAGGCATGTAAGACTCAAAGTTTTGTTGTTTTTCAAAATAAACTCATTAGGCAACATAGATGAAATCCTGGGAGTAGCATATGGAACTCCAGCACTGCATCTCATCTGAAAAGGTCAGCAATGAGACACATGCTATGAAACCTTGCTCTGGCCTCTGAAATGTGTCTCCTTGCTGCACAGCTGCTAGTTGTTGCACTAACTTATTTTACACAATCTGATCACAGATGGCAGCAGGTTTTTTCCTCCCCCAGCTCCATCATCAGTTGTTCTCCCCCCATCAGGATGAACTACAATAAAGAAGTGACAGTTCCCTCCCACAGCCCATTCTAGGCTGTGGAATAGAGTGCTTTCCAGTCTGAGAGTCAGGCCATCTTCTTAGACAGCAAGCAAAACCTTTATGGGCAAGGTGACATGAACACCAACTTCTGCATGTAGTGTATATATGTCTTGGACCAGGCTCTCTGTAACATTTTTTTTTTTTTTTTTCAGAGTGTTTTACATGTTTTTCCTCTTTCAGACAGGTTATAAACAAACCTTGAAGGTGTATAATTTTTGGGGAGTTTTTACTTGAGGGGGAGGTTATTGGGTTAAGCACTTCCTTTATTTTTCAGACTCCTTCTTTTTGCAGTTCAGGCCCTAGTGAAACAGACACAAGCCTGGTTTTATCAATTATTGTCCCTTCCAAGTTACCAGCAAGCACCAAACTGCTCAATGAGGATGCAGCATATCACAGCCTTAGTCTTCTATGAAATGTGGCTACGAAAGTGTTTGTCAAATTGAGGAAATGCTCTTGTTTTTATACCTCTGTCACTACAGTAATGCATTAGAGAGCACTGGCAAGTGTTTTCCTCTCCTGAGACATGTTTGAGCAGATTAATGAGGTCTCCATCTGGAAGAGCAGATATTCACATTTTGCGTGCAATAGCTGATCAGTATCACTGTTGTATTATTAAATGCTTTATTTCCAGAAGGAGGTACAACCTGGTCAGGAAATCTGACTGATTATGAACATATTATGTAGTATTGAGCCAGATCGTTTAAACTCCCAGTATTTAAGCTTTTTTATATGTAAGATATGAATAATAAAGCTTTTGAGCCAGTGGATAGTGCTTGGAATTCTGCAAGTGAAAGACAGTTATGAAAATTAAGTTGGCTGGCTGACTTTCTGGTATTTAGAGTATTATAAACATAGGGACATGAGGAAGATATGAAGCCCATATAATTCCATGAGATGGTGCAAGTTATTTTTTGAAAAAGAATCTATTAACTGGAAATGAAGCTTTCATAGTGATGATATTAGTTCTAAGGTAGGTTAAATTGTGGGATTATGTTTGGCTATTTAAGAATCAAATTACCTTTATCATTGAACAATGCTAATGATATGATTCAGGGCCCAGTTCTCAATTCCTTTTTCACTGCCTTTTGCAGATATGGGCATGGGAAAACTGTTCTCTTTAAGATGAAGCATGCTTTTTTTCCCCCTAAGTCTGTAGTGTACTCACTCATTGTAGACTTGTAATATTTGTAGTGCTGTGTCATTTGCCTGCGCATCCCACTACAGCTCCTTGAAGGTGCCTTGAGGAGGATTTCAAAGTGATGCCAGGATTAGAGGAAATTCAAGGGATTAGAGGAAATGTGGAGGGATTTAAGACTTTGTGGGTGAAGGCGGTAGAGTTTGGGGGGAACTGGGCAGAGACTTTCAATGGCAGATTCAGAGCACCAAGAACAGCTTTGCATATCCCACAGACCTTGTTTCAATATTTATTAGATTGTCAATAAGAATTTGCCAACACCTCAAAATTTCTAATGGCTTTCACCAAGATTTTCACCCAGATAATTTTTGGTATCTCTCTGTGAGAACTGCTTCAGCTTCCTTTAACTTCCATCAGCACACAGGAAAGAGCCATCATTTAATTTGACCTGCCTTCCTGGCCAGACTCTGGCATAGTGCTTGGGACCTTCTCCCATCACTGGAAGCTGCAAATTCCAAGGAATTAGTTGAGAGGTCTGAACTACAGGTGTAGTGCTGAATAGTCAGTTTTCCAGAAATTTATGCGGTTGCCACAGGTGGCTACTTTGTTTAAATGTTACCAATCTGTTTTACCTGAGTATCTACAATAAATCACATATTTAATTTTCTCTTAGTTTCATGGTTCTCTTCTTCTATGAGCAATTAATAAATTCACTAAGAAAAAAGTGTGTCAAGAAGGAACAGACTTTCATGAGCTTAGAAATTATGTTAATGTATTTAGGTCTATATTTTGCTTTGAGCTTGGAGTATATAGAGATAAATCCTACAGTCCTTGTTTTACCCTGAAAATAATTAGAATGTGTTTTGCGTCCATAAAATAAAAGTATCTGTGGTTTATGTTCTAATAATCCTGTATCTTGGGAATTAATGACATGCTTTTTGTAATACACACTGAGGAACATAATCTCACAGTTTTTCAGTGAAGTACTATAATTCCCACTTCTTACCTTTACCAAGGCAAATAACTTGGAAAACATAATTTACTCTCTGTAAACAGTGACTGCTGGGTCCAAATCAAATTGTTGGACAGTTGTCTGAGATTGAGGAGGAAGGATGAAAATAAAAAACAAATTGACATAAATTAATTTACTGGGACTTCTCCAAAAAAAAGAGTATGGGTTTTTCTAGTCTACAGGGGTAAAAAAGAATGATGGAAACCTAAATGGAGAACAGAGGTTTGCAAAAATGGATGTATTTCCAAAATGCACTGGAATTTTAAAAGAAGAGTGAACAAGACTTTTTATCCCTGGAAACCAAGGTATTTAAAAAATTGTTTCTAGTAAGGTGGCTGTAATATGGACAGCAGCTACATTTTGCTAGAACATTTCTATTGCTGGAAAGAACAGAAAAAACTGAGAATAAGGGGTACAGTGTGAGACAGTTTATTTTTTGACTCGCATAAACTCAAATTTACCGCCATGTCCTGGTTTGAGCCAGGATGAAGCCAATTTTCCTTTTTACTGATTTTTTTTTTTTCTTCAGTGAGCTTTCTTTTAACTAGCAACATTCTGTTCTAGCAAGGCTGATGAGACATTGAAACGTTTTTCTAACTGCTGGGTCTTCAAGGTTGCACCTTCACTCTGGCAGCTCAGACATTATGGGGAGTTCTATGATTCCCATCTTTCCACCCCCCCCCCCCCCCCCCCCCCCCCCGTAGGAGGCTGAATTAGACAGAGAGCAAAACTGGCCAGAGATATTCCATTCCATATATCTACGTAAGCTCAGAGGAAGGTCAGAGATCACAGAAGACAACTTCCTTCCTGTTTCTTTTTCTTCCCTTCTCTTCCGTCCGTGGCCGGCGTCTGGGGACGACTCTGTCCATCCATCACCGTTGACCCTTGGGCTCGAGCTCTCCTGACCCGCATAACTCTCCACTTTCTCCAGCAGCTCCGGAATTTCTCGGGACTGTTCCAGCTCAGGGGAGTGTGGTGGGAATTGCTGGGGGTGGGGGGAGGTGAGAGGCTTTTGCTCATACCTGAACAT
Organism: Apus apus; assembly: GCF_020740795.1. NCBI lineage: Eukaryota > Metazoa > Chordata > Aves > Apodiformes > Apodidae > Apus > Apus apus. The sequence goes on from NC_067283.1 coordinate 48,526,011, forward strand.
ATTTGTATTTAATTGTATATATTTTCTTATATAATTAATTAGTGTTTAATTAAAGCTGTGTAGTTTAGTTTTCAATCCAGGCAAGTCTCTCTCTTTTTCTCTCTCTCCTTCCCTACCTGGGTGGGAGGGGGAGGGGATTGAGAGCATTGCTGTCGGACCTGAGTCAAACGGTGTTACACACTGTGTGACAGTGTACACTGCTGGCAGAAAAAATTATGAAGTTAAAGCTTGTAGCATAGAACTTGCCTTTGTGCAATTTTCCAGAAAGGCAGTCGTACCACTAAGAGAGCTGTTGCTGTGTAGTAATTCCTCTTTATGTAAGTAGTCACCAGTGAGTTTAAGTAATCTACCTCTGCCCCCGCTGTTCCTCCACTCAGCAACACTCTGCCAATCACCCACACAGTGACTCACCCTGAGAGCCCTTTCTACTATATACTTAGGGAAAGGTTAGAAACATTAAACTGTTCTTTTCCTGTTCTTCCTTTCCCCATGCCCCTTCCTCAAATCACTTCATACAACTCTTTTGCATCACTCTTCTCCAGTTTTCCCTTAGGAAATTTCAGCTTTTGAAGATAAATACTTTTGAAGGTTTTGTTTTGAAATAGTGAGATGGATGGGATTGATAGAATTTAAGACCAACCATTTTTGCCTTGTTTTTAACAACCTGATCCTGTAATGGTAATGGAAATTCATATTCAAGTAGAAGTTCCTTCTGGCTCTAATAATGGATAGCAGTAGCCTGATGATTTTGTTATGCAGCTGCTAATTCCTTGTCTTAATTTTTAATGGAATATGATAGAGGATGGAAGACTACACTAATGAAATGTGTAGTCCACCCGTCTTCCTTGTCTCTTGGAGACAGACTCCTAGCAATGCAAAATTATGTATTTTATTTTCTGTGTTGCACACAGAAACCTCAGTGGGGCAAATCCTTCTTCCTTTCTCCCTCAAAATCTCTCAATGTAACAGAGAGAGGAGCTATACAAATAGCTCATTTGGGCACACAGATTCTGCTCTTTCCAGTGTTCATAGACAGAAAAGAGTTAATATTCAACAAACTACCTGGTAATAAAGAAAGGTCAAAGATGAGAAATAGTGATTTTGCCTCTGTAGGCAATCAGCTGTTCCTCTATGGGTCTTCCTGTAAGAGGGATTGAAGGTGGAATGAAATGAGAATTAGTTGCTTACTTCTGGTTGCCAGATCCTTATTAATCAACTTGTAAATCTATGTAGTAGTTTCTGTGAAAATGTTTCAGCTGGATTTGTATCAAAATTGCTTGTTTTGTTATTGTGTTCTTATTTCTTAAATATTCATGTTGTGTTTACTTACAAATGAAAAATTAAATGAGATTACAGGGTGGGCAGAGAGACAGATCTGTGCAGAAGTAGAGCTTCTCATCTGCTCATACTATAAACTTTTCTCTCCTTAGCAGCATGACAGGGATCTCCTAAGATCCCGTGTCTCATTTAAGTTAACAAGAAGAAACAACATAGAGCTACAAAGGAAGGGCAAGTATTTTTCAGAAACTGCTTTTGATGTCAAGTCTTGACCTGGGCATAATGGATCTGTAGGATATTAACAGGAGTTACCTATATGACCTTTTATATGCAATCATTTACATCAAGTCAAAACCCATTCTGTTCTGAAAGAACATTTCTGAAATGAGAAGAAATCAGTACATTGGGCAGAATTAAGGTTTTATTTCAGGCATAGCCTCACCCAGAATACTTCACATATCTCTTTTTCTTGCAGATCAGAGGGTATGTTCTGCAATGCATCTTTATTCTAATTTTGTTTGATGAAATGTCAAAAAAATGTACATAGGTAGATTTCAAGCATATCACCTTCTGCCTAAAGAGGTAATAATGAAGAAGCTGTATTTTAAGTTGTCTCTGGTGTATGATCCCTTGTGTGCTTAATTGCTTGCAGAGACAGACAATACGGCTCTTGGCTGTAGAACCCTCCACAGTGCAGTCTGGATGCTCCGTGCAGGACCTCTCAGCAAGATTTTGTATTAAAAGCCTTTATGGATCAGCAGTGTCTCCTGTGAGCAGAATGCCCCCTTCCAAGGATGTTTAAGTTCGAAGTCTCTTTGCATTCTGCAGCTCTTGTAGCTTGGAGATCTATCTGTTCTGCTCAATCCCAGAACAGCTTTGCTTTTCCTCTGTCTCTGGGAGTTCCAGGGCAATAGAGAGGGCTCCCTTCTTTTCACCTTCACTTGGTGTTCTCTGCTTCTTTCTCTAGTCTGCTGCTTTCACAGTTATGATAAATTAAATATTGATCTTTGGGAAGCTCTTAAGGGAAAAAAAGGCCTTACCCTTTATGTGGACAACTTTCTTTGCAAGACCTATATACTTTAACATACTGCACTACCAGGAGAAGAACAATGGCCTACTGGGATACATTCAATAAAGGCAAAAGTAGCAAAGCAAGTCAGAATTTCTTCTCTAAGGACTACAGATATTAAAATATAAATTAGCATAAATAAATAATACAAATCAGCAGGAGCTTCAGAGGTTATGTCAATATTATTCATTAGTTGATGTGGTCCAGTTGTGCCCTGAGGCCCTAAAGTGCTTCTGAATCTAGGCTCTGTGCATCTCTGCTGCTCACGGATTTCACCTGCCCTTCTTGTAGGAATAATCCTCTGCTATCTTGTTTGAGGAGCATTGAGCCTCAGGGCAGTGGGAAGATGGGGTAGGAAAGCTGAGCACTCCAGGGGATGAGTAGCTTTTAACGCATGGCAATTTTGCTGCTCTGACTGGTGTATTTTTTTAATTATAAACAAATGCAGCCCTCATGTAATGGACCAGACTGATGAGTCTGAGGCGAAAATGTTCCCCGTTTTTTCCAGGTTATAGAGATAGTGCAGGGCGTGCCAGCCTGCTCTGCTGGGTTTTCTCTGCTCCTTCGCCAATGTTCTCCACTAGCACCCAGTGTGGGCACTACTTTCAGGAGTGAAAGGATGGAGTGGTGTCTGTGCACATTTGGTAGTGCTGATCTACCAGGGTTTCTCTGGAACAACTATTTCCTTCTATCTTCATAAAAATCTATAAGGCAGTAATACAAATGCGTCACCCCAGTTTTAATCATGTGATTAGCGTCCAGTTGTCACCACACACATTTCTAAAAGATAACATTACTGATGCACTAGAGGAAAAACTGCATGTTTGAGTGACTCATGTTTACTTCGTAACTTGGGAGCTCACAAGACATGCATTTTCTCCTGAGGAAAACTTTTCAGGAGTTGAATCCCAGCTTGCTTCTCAACAGATGCTTTTTTTTTTATTATTCTTCAGTGCTCTCTAACTATACTTTCTGTCTTCTGTCATGCTAATCGTTGAGCAGTGCCTGGATCTGCTCCAGCGCATAGAGAGACCCACTCTATTGTGGTTGTTCTTCTAAACATCAGAATGTCCTCATGAATTTCTGTGCTGCAAAGCTACTTTGGGACTTAGTCTGAGCATCTTTGGACTTAGATTGTGAAGTAAATGCGTGCACATATTTAAATAGAGCCTTGAGATCACATGGGAGGTTTCAAGCATGAGAGACAGATTTGCCACAGGGGTGAAATACTGTTTTCTTGACCTTTTTTGCTGTTTTCCCACTCATTAATTTTTACATTCCTTTCCTCCACCCCACTTTTGAGAAACATGTACAGTGGGGCTTTCACTCCCTTAGAGAAAACTTTTTGAACTTCTAACCACAAAACAGCATCTCTTCCACTTTTTATTCTCTCTTGTGCTATCTCTCAGTGCAACCAGTAGATTGACAGTAGCACCTTTTGCAAAGGGTCTCATTTCCCAGGGTTTGACCAGCTTTTCAGGCTATTTTTCAAGTGCTGTTTTTTTTCCTCAGTGCCAGAAGCTGAGCGGGGGTCTTTCTTCTTTTTACCTTTTCTGCACTCCTCCTTTTTCTTTTTTGTTTTTAATTCCCAACCAGGGCTATTTGAGAGAGCTTGTATGTGAAATAAACTCTTGCTATTGTAGGTTTCCTAGTTCTAAGGTCTAGACCATTGAAAAGGGAAGAAATATTAAAAACTATGAAGCAGTAATAAAAATGTGTATATTGGCAAAGATAAATGCTGTTATGAACTTGGAGATATGGGAGGTCTGTTAATTGAGATTAAGTATTTTCACCTTGCAGGCTGGCTAATGTCAGTCCTTGTACTTTCCTGCAATGGATGTGAGCTTTGACATTAAACAGGCAACTATTCTGAAATAGTTATTGTTTTTGATAAAACATTGAAAACTAATTTAGTTTTGTAATATTTAAAATGTAAACTTTTCCGGTTTCCTAGAGATAAAACCCATGAATTTTTAATTATTTTTATAATACATTTTTTGGCCTTTTGTCATGTAGTATGCTAACTCTGTCCAGCTTGGATTTCACAACCACATGAAGTTCCTAATTAATGGAATTGGAAGGACTATTTATGTACAGGCAGCTGTGGTTGGTGAATTTGAAGTGTGATTAATCTGAGACCAGGATTAGCAGCCATGATGTGGCATGACTGAGGTTAGCAAATTAACATTTGTACATGTGGCTCTTGAGGTTTTTGCTTCTCCTTATGCCCATAAAAAACAATGGGGCTTTTAAAACTCAGTTGCTGTAGTTAATCTTTATCTCCTGCTAGACTTGTGATGTGTTCTCTCCCATTTTTCTAAAGCATTAAAATACATATATTCATGTACTTGCTGTGATTAAAGTATTGTTCACCTGCATCTTTTAACTTTCTCCTTCATTAAAAGAACCCATTCATTAATGTTACTTGGCTTTTTCCTGCTTTCACTTATACTGTTGTGTCTTTTATTTTTACCTGAAAATCATTAATGACTCATCATTTTTCATTACTAGTGACTCAACTCTGTATGGCATTAATTTGCCTTGCAATAGTCTGTTCTTTCTGCATACATCTGGAATGCTCTGCCATCCCTTGCTAAGAGCATTAGTCTTCACATCTTCAGCTGTTCTGACTGAAGAATATTCATTTAGGCCCTCTTTCTCATTAAATTGCTTCCTGAGCTTTTTATTTACTGGAAAGCCAGCTTTCCTCTGCTGCTGACTACCACCAAGGAAGGTGCTGTCCTTAATTTAAAATGAAATGTTTTGGTTTAGTAATTTGTTTATGCCTTGACAAATTCTAATTTTTCTTTTCAGTTCAAGTGTCTCTATTCATTAACCAGTTAATTGTTGGAAGGAAGTAAAATACTCTGACACTCAGTTTTATGATTCTGTAGAACTATCTTTTCTGCACTAAAAATTGGCTCCTCATGAATTGCTTGGAAATTGATTTATAAAATCTGCACCAGTATCCCAGGTGTTGATGAAGTAGGACAAGGGGAGAGGTGCTATTTGAGCAATTTTGTGTTTGGCCCCTCAGGCAGGAAATGGGAGCAGAATGCTTTGCTCCAGGATACACTGATATCTCAAACTAAGTCCTGTGGAAATTATGAACCTTGCCGTTCACTCCAGCTCTGTCTATCCACACCAGGAGAAAATCCTTAGAAACAGCAAGTTTTAGGGTGTATTTATTTCTGTGCCCACATATTAGCTACTTCTCTGCTTTTGAGCTTCAGTTGAGCTACTTGTGTAATGCCCTGATAGATTTTTCTTCAACCAACGCAGAGCATTTCTTGGCAGTGCCTTCCTGAATAAAGTTACAGAAACTAATTTCAAGGGAGGAGTTTTATCTTGCTCTGGCTTTTATTACAACCTGGGGATGATTTCAGAATCTCTATTAACTCAATGCATTTCTTACTGTGTCCTTTTTCCAGCAAGCAGATTTAGGTTCTGTGGCAGGAGTGAGGAATCTGTTCTGGATAGCTGAGTGTTCAATAAGTGATAATATAGAGCACTGTTAGCAAGCATGGATGTTTTCCTAACAAATCCTAAATTTAAAAAAATACTTAACATTCCTTGCTAGTTCTATAAAATGTTTTCCCACATGGAAATGCTATGTAAGTCTTTGTAATGTGCTTTACAGCATACTTTTATCATCTAGTCTAACCATGTGTAAGACTTCTAGTGCCAGGAAAAAAGACACCACAGTGAAATACATTCCAGGTTCTGAGGTGTTTTTTTTTTTTCTTCAACTTCCAATAATTCCATTATTTCAAAGAAAATACTACTGGTCCTGCTTCACTAACTTGTTTAATGTTTTAAGGAGAATTGTATCAAATTTTACTTAATTTCTCATTAGTGCTATCAGAAAATTCAGTTATTTTCACTGATAAAACTTACACTTTATTTTGTCTTTGCAATGCATGCTACCTGTTCAAAGTATGTATTTTAGATATTGTGTTTCACTCAAATATTTTGGCTTTATTTTTAACCAAAATAGTTGAAGGAAATTCACATTATTCCAAAGTGAAATCGGTAACATGAAATAAAAAATCATAGCAATCTAAAGCAAGGCCTACAACTTGATCCCTGAATGGGTAGAATGTGAAACAGAAGAATTTCTGAAATCTCCATGTATCTTGCAGGAAATGAAAGAGGAATTCTGTCTTCCAGATACAAAACTGAAACATGTTCTAGTCTTGGAGAAAATGCAGTCAATGACTGTGGAATTATATTTACTACAGTGATTTTTTTTGTTGTTGTTGGATTTATGTGTCAAGTTTTTACAGTCAGATATGCCTGTTACACATATAAGTTATCTGTAATTGCTTTAATTAATTTTGGAAATGCAGTGATTCACTAAATGATAAACAAATTTAACTTGGACAGATAATTAAAGATTCCAGGAAAATCAGATTTACTTTCTCCTATTGCTTACTTTTTTAGGGGAAATCAACATCTTATTGCTAACACATTTATTTAGAATATTTATTTAACACTTTTATTCTACAGCTCCTGTGATTTGATTCTTGAGACAAAGAGGAATCACTTGTGACTGTAATTACTTCTTTTTGAACCAGGCTGGACATATTTGTGGATTCTTTTTTTTTTTTTCCAGTTTCTGGGAATCAGCACAGTGTTTGAACCTTGGTTTCAAGAGTTTTGAAATCCTTTCTTTCCATTAAAAAGCAGCATGTCCATTCTTTTCCTTACATTAAAACCTATGCTTTATGATGTATTTTCCTATTTCAAATTGATTGAATAAATGACTTTTTTTTTTCTTATAATTTATCTGAATTGAGTAGCTTATTTGATTTTTTTATTTTGTTTCTATTAGATGTAATTAGATTAAATACACAGTTTTCTTCCTGCTTATGGGTGGCATGAATCAAGTCAGCATCTGAAAACCACTTCTCTCTGGCTTTTGACAATCTGTTGTTAAAATGTCTGTCTTCCCAATTTAATGGATCACTTCAGTTTTGTATAACAACACTACCCTTTTATGTAGTTGTTAAAATTTTCAAATAAGAGTTGACAAATGTTTATATCTGGTCAAAAAAAGTGACTGTGTCATCATGTTAGCTTTAGATGCCTTCATTTCTTGACCATGTCCCTAATATGATCATGCTGAGGTGTTTCCTTTCTTGATGTTTTTAAGTTACTGGAATTCCAAGCCAGCTAAAGTAAGAGATAAGTGAGATCTAATATTGTTTCATTGACTTTGAAGCACTCTGCATTTCCATTTCTCTTCATGAAAAAGGTCACTTTAATCAGTGGTGAATGCTTCAGATTTGATAGCACAAAACAGTCTTAATAGGTTATTTGAATAGCAATTTGCCTCAGATGAAATTCCCTTAATTGGAAGAACATGTATTTGCAGTAAACTGCAACATTTACTGAAGAGCTCCAAGAGGAAAGCCCTTTTTGCTAGTCTGACAATCAGGAACTGATTGACAGAACTAGGATTGCTTTATTCAAAGGAAGAATAATTAAAGACACACAAAACCTCACTCCTTAAACACGTACAAGGGTGCTGCAAGAGAGTAGACAATACATTATTCAAATGATCACAGAGACAAAGAAGTAAATTTCAGTAAGCAACATTCAGATTTGATAGTATGAAAATCTTCTGAGCATTCAAGATAATGAGTGAAGGAATGGGATAGCTTGCTTTGGGAGGCTCTGGGAATTTCGATATTGAAGGTGTTAAAAGCAGACCCTTGCTCTTAGATTTCATACTTGCTCACAACAATGTATGTGTCCAAAAAGTAAGGAGGCTGGAGTGAGATCTCTGTTCTTTTTCACACAGTGATAACTTAATTTCAAAATTGGTTCGCTTTTCAGGAAGGTTTTTTTCAGCTTGAAAAACCATTCAGTCTTTCAGAGTCTCCTTATTGCTCAGGTCTTGCCTGCTAATTTTTGGCTCTTAAATTGAAACAAAAAATTGCTATGCGTTCTCAGACAGTCCTCTTAAGTGAGATTCATTTCAATTTTAGCCAACTAAAAGCTTGATACCTAATTAAACATGGTCATCTGGGCACCTGCTGCAGCCCATAGAGAGGGGAGAGAATCTGGTAGAGGATTTCTTCTATATCCAGTGTTACTTAAAATGTGAGCATCTCTTCTCAGGCAAAATACATGTTTCTATAAGGAAACATGTACTGCCTATGTATGAAGTTGATTGAACTCATTGAAGGACTTTTAATTTAATTCAGAGAAAGTGTCCTTGAAACGTCACACAAGTATAAGACAAGTTATACACAGTCTGTGATACCACTCACTGCTTCAGTATATGCCTCTACTTCTGATTGCATGAAGTATGTAAATGTGCAAATTTGAATTTTTCTTAATTTTTATATTTTCATTCACTGTGAAATCAGAATAATCCAATTTTCAGTGGAAACTAATCACAAAAAATTGCTTTGGTAAGTATGAAACTGATACTGAAAGATGCTCAGCTCCCCTACCAAAACAGACTTTGCTGGGACTCATGGAGCTTTCTAGGTCTTTCTGAGTTATGTTCTCTTTAAAGTACTGACACTGATATCCCAAGCTCAGTAAGAAGGATCTGTCTTTGTTAGAACTATTTCAAAAACAAGTAGTTGTTGCTGTGAGTTTTCCATGAGGAAAGTGTATATGGCTCTATAGTTGATCTGTGTTGCCGTAAACCCACCAGAGGTTGTGATGGAGGATCATAAAACACAGCCTCTGTAGAGCACTATGATTGGATCCTTATGAGCAGTGAGAAGTCCAGCTCATATCTCAAGCTCTGATTCCTTGAACCTTTTTCCAGAGTTTTTTCTACCTCTCTTACTGTGAGAAATTATGCGAAGAGCACCCACCTCCTTCAGTGCATGCTTGCATTTTTGGGAGGCATGCTGGAATTGCTCCTGCCCATTGTCCAGGCATGATTTCCATATTTGGACAGTCAAGCACCAAATATAAAAAACTAAACCAAGAGTTGCTCCATTCTGAAGGAGAATTTCACTTGGACCTTAAAATCACAGAGGAATTGCCTTCTCTAGTGTTTCCAGATTTTACCAGCATCTCAAGCTCATACCTACATTTCTTGTCCAGTCCAAATTCACAGTGAACTCAAAGGGGATTTAACATATCCATTATTTTCCTGGGAGAAAAAAGTATCACTAGTTAATAAGATTCAGCATATTAGAACATTGTGGGAAAACTCAAGAGATTTCTTCCTGACTATAAATTAGTTACAGCGAAGAAGAACTTCAAGAAAAGTGGCACACATAGTGGGAGATAATAAATATACCTTAAAATCCATAGCCCCTCAACAGACAGGGGAATGCAATAAGAAAGTGTTTCTGTGCAGAAAGGCATCTTTGGAAAAACTTTTGGTTTAGTGCTGGACCATGAGAAATGATACTGTGGAAAAAAAGTAATGAGTAAAAATAGTAATAAAGGGGAAAATAGTAATAGAGGGAAATCAGAATTGAATATATTTGTCTTCCTAAGCATCTTTCCATGTATTACAAATAAAAAAGTACAGACAGCATATCTAAAAAACTCTGAAATAATCAACTGACTGAATAAATGCTGTCTTTTGTGTTCTTCTCAGAAGAATGTGATTGGATAGCCATCTAGCATCTAGCAGTATATTCTAATTGAAGCAAAGCAATTATTTACTAGATGTACTCCAATATTAGCACTAAGTTTCATCCATTGAACTTATCCTTTTGTTCTTCATAGCTGCAGCAGGATCTCACTGCTACTGGGCAAGACCAGCTACTCTTACAATTACCTTTCCAATTTTCTCTTTAAGCCTGTGGCTCCCTAGGATGTACCTCAGGCTCATTTAGAAAATGAGTTTGAATTTATGTCTGTGGCCAGGTTTTCTTATGGTTGCTATTCTTCAGGTTTCATGTGCCACAGGGAAGAGATGGGTTTGTGTGCCATAGGGAGGAGCTAAGTACTTGTAAACACAATTGTTCTGATGACTTTTGTAGTATAAAAGGCATGGCTGCATCTCCTTCGCTGAAGGAAGGAGAGCCACAGATAAATCCCTGGCTCCAAAATCATGTGAACTGACTGGATCACTTTCCCAGAATTCAAAGCTAGCTCGTTCTGTACCAGATTAGTTTTGGAGGGAGGTGATTGAAGGGGTTCAGAACAGAGCAGGGGAGTGAGCTAGCAGTAAAGCAGTGCAGACAATCTGAGGATGAGTATTTAAATGTGCTCCTTTGACCCTCTTTTCAGGAGGCTTATGAGGATAGTTGTGCCCTATGGCTATGTCTATATCAAAAACAATCAACAATGCTGTGTTCCCAGGTACAACCCACTCTTCAGTTGAACTGTTGGAATGGTCCTGGTGTGATTTCATCCTGAGTGGCATCTCAGGCATCTCTTGGCATCTCTCCAAAAAGGCCAAGTGCATTGTTTTTGGAAGGCACATGGTTGGGACACCATCCTTAGTAAACAATGAGTATCTAGCTACCTTAATCTGAATGTTATGAAAACTTTATAGCATTGACTTGGTCCAATTCTTGCTTGTTGGCTAGAATCACAGAATGTTAGGGGTTGGCAGGGACCTCTGGAAATCATCGAGTCCAACTCCCATGCCAGAGCAGGACCCCCACAGAATCTAGGGCAGGTCACTCAGAAATGCATCCAGATGGGTCTTGAAAGTCTCCAGAGAAGAAGACTCCACAACCTGTCTAAGCAACCTGTTCCAGTGTTCCCAATGCTCCAGTGCTCCTTCCAGTAAAGAAGTTCTTCCTTGTGCTGAGGTGGAACTTCCTGTGCTCTAGCTTGCATCTATTGCCCCTCGTCCTATCACAGGGCATGACTGAAAAGAGACTGGCCTCTCCTTCTTGACACCCACCCTTCAGGTATAAGATCCCCTCTCAGTCTTCTCTAGACTAAACAGCCCCAGGTCTCTCAGCCTTTCCTCATAAGACAGGTGTTCCAGTCCCTTAATCACCCTTATAGCCCTCCATTGGACTCTCTCAAGAAAGTCCCTGTCCCTTTTGAACTGGGGAGCTCAGAACTGGACACAATACTCCAGGTGCGGTCGCATAAGGGCAGAGTAGATGGGGAGAAGAACATCTCTCAACCTGCTGAACACACTCTTCTTGATGCACCCCAGGATTCCATTGGTCTTCTTGGCCACAAAAGCACATTGCCATGGGTAACTTCTTGTCCCCCAGGACTCCAAGGTCCTTCTCCACAGAGCTGTTTTCTAGCAGGTTGTACTGGTGCATGGTGATATTCCTTTCCAGGTGCAGGACTCTACACTTATTCTTGTTGACTACATTAGATTCTTCTTTGCCCAGCTCTCCAGTCTGTCTAGATCTCACTGAATGGCTGCACAGCCTTCTTGTGAATCAGCCAATCTTCCCAGCTTTATATGACCAGCAAACTTGCTGAGGATACATTCTATCCCCTTATCCAGGTCATTGATGAAGATGTTGAACAGGACTGGACCCAGCACCAATCACCGGGGGACTCCATGAGTTACAGGTCTCCAGCTGGACACTGTACCATTGATCACCACCCCCTGGGCTCTATTATTTAACCAGTTCTCAATCCACCTCACTGTCCATTCTTCTACCCCACGCTTCCTGAGCTTGCTTACAAGGACGTTATGGGAAATTGTGTCAAGAGCCTTGCCAAGGTCAAGGTGGGCTACATCCACTCATCACCCTGCATCGACCCGATCAGTTACAACATCATAGAAGGCTATCAGATTAATCAAGCATGATTTCCCCTTGATAAATCCATGCTGACTACTGATAACCTTCTTTCCTTCCATATGCTTAGAGATGACCTCCAGAATGAGCTGCTCCATCATTTTTCCAGGGATGGAAGTGAGGCTGACTCATCTGTAGTTTCCTGGATATTCTTTCTTGCCCTTTTTGAAGACCAGAATGACATTGGCTTTCCTCCAGTCCTCAGGCACCCCTCCTGTTTGCCATGACCTTTTGAAAATGATGGAGAGTGGTAGAGCAACATCATGAGCCAGTTCTCTCTCTCTTTGGGATTTTAAAATCCAAAAGAACAGTTCAGGGCAAATTTAATTTGCTGGTATTTAGAATATATACTAGCACACATCAAAGTCCATAAAGGTCCTTCTCCAGCTGAAGGCTCTGCCATGCCCAGCTGCTGTTCATTTTGCAGCTGCTGAGGTGGCACAACCCTGTTTTCTGTGTTTATGTTTAAGTGTTTGTGTGAGTACTCCCCCAGCTCACTTCAGGCAAAAACACCTATTTAAACATGGTAAGCTAACCTTTCTAACTCTATCAACAGTGAATCAGGGAGATAAAGGGGAGGCAATAAACTGTCCTATAGTACTTTATCATTTCAAATATAAGTAGTTTTTGCCCAAAAGTAGGTTTGTTTGTTTTATTTTCCATTCTGAGGTATCACTAGGCTATGTGTAGACTAACACTGTAATTGTTTCCATAGTAACAAAGACTTCAAAGGTGGAATGAGCTGGAGAATAAAAAAAAAAAAAAAACAAGTTGTAAAAAAAAATAAAAATTACTGGTAAAGACAGAATATCTCATACGGAAGTCTAAAGGTTGTATGGCTCCTTTGCAATGACCCAGGCTAATGGGACAATGATGCTGTGCATCTCAAATTCACTAAAGCCTGCTCTTCCTCGCAGTCCATATTACCATAGCATTTGTATTCTCTGATTCTTTTCCTCTCCTCTGGCTCTGTTTCTTTACTACTTAAACACGTGCTGTCAACTTGAGTGTCATCCTTCCAGTATTATGCCTAACATGAATACAATCCAAAGGAGAGATCTGCTAGAAGAACTGGTGTTTGCTCATTTCAACAATACTGATTTATGCCAGCTACAAATTATTTAGTCTGATCCCTAACCACATGCACACTCCAGAGTTGTTTGGTTGGGTGGGGTGTTTTGTTTTTTTATTTGGGGGTTTTTTGTTTGTTTGGGTTTGCGTTGTTGGGTTTCTTTTTTACATTAAATATCACTGTTATGGTTATCAGGAAACCTGCATTCTGGTTTTGAATGTGCTACTGGCATATATTGTATGTTGCATGCTTTTCATGTCTTGGCTTCTCAAAATGTCCAAAGGGAAGTGTAATACTTCTCTGTTGCATACTGGTTTTGAGAGGAGGATGTTTCAAGATGAGCAGTATCTCTTTCATCGTGTTCAAGCCTGTTTTGCATTAAAAATATATATAGTGAGGTGCAATATGCCTGATGCCTAAATATTGTAACATTCTGCAGCAGATTTTTTTCTAGTTCTGTGAACTCTTGTACTTGTTTTGAATATTTCAGATGAAATGCTTAGCATTTTGCCTAAACTTGATGCTAGAATTATCTAAACTAAGAAGCATCCTGTCTACATAATGCATGTCAGAATGTTACTGCAACTTATTTTTGGCTGTGTGGAGTGTAATACTGTCTAAAATAAGTAGAGTTTCTTTAAAATGCAATGCACAACATGTCGATGGCCAGTTGTGAAGATGAAAACATATTCTATTTCTGGGCCCAGAGCTCCTTGGAGAAAATTGCAGCTCCATGCAAGAGGTTGGAAGCTCTTGTGCCAGGAAAACAGCCACGTGTCAGAGGAAATTAACTGGGAAAGGTCTGGTCCACTGTTTCTGGCTCCTGCAGTCAACTCATCAGTCAGTTTCAGAATCTGTGGAAACTCCCACATTTGAAAAGCTCACTGGACTCTCCTGCTGAGACCTCCCAGGCACATGCATTCGTAACTCAGAGTTAAAATATAATTTACTTTGGCTTAACAGCTCCTAAATCTTTTCTTCCTCCAGATGGTAGAATGTGTATAATTAAGCATTTGGCAATGTTGGCCTAAGCAACCATGTCCCTCTCGGAATATTTTAAAAACAGATACACAGGAAACATGGACAGGGTGATCCAAAGTAATTGTTTTTTTGGGAAAGGGTTGTTTGTTTCTGGGTTGTTTTGTTTTCAGGGCTCGTGCTCCTTTAATGGGTAAAGACACAACCCTCGATGGTAGTTTCAGTCAAGCCTGGCATTGGGGTGCTCACATTATCTGTCTTTTTTATAAGGATGGCAAACTTCAGCAAAGGGAAAGATAATAAAAGAGCATGAGTTGAGAAAGTTGTATCTGAATTTAACATGGTAATCCAGTTCTGCAGTGATCCCAGAGCCATGGCCAGGAAATTGAGTTAGATTTGTTGACTTGTCACAATAGGTAGGCTATGTACAGTTGGAGTGAAATACTGGTAACAGGCTTTTCTCATACCCCAAGGGACAGCATTTCATGCCTACTGGTGTCAATGGCAGCGTAAGTGGGAGACCTGTAAGTTATATTACTTTAGCAAAAGAAGTCCTATAAAGACCTGACTCCAACTTTATATTGATAAAATTTCAGTAAAATTTGCTAAAGATTTAGCAGTATAAAGTTGGAGTCAGGTCTGCACAGATGCCAAAGGAAAGAATAATCAGATAATAGGTACTTTATGGATTTAATGAACTCTGAAATATAAATAAGGTTGTTGACACTAGATGTCTAACATATCCCAGCCCACACTAGACAGAGCCAGTTATTTCCTATGTCTCTGAAAATGAGAAAGCTGTACAATATCAAGGCCTCATGCATAACGACTGCTGGCAAGTTACGACTTCCAAATGACTATTACTGTAAATTAGTTATTAGATGATTTTAAATGTATTCTGTCTGGTTAGGATAAAGTTAGGTGTCTTAGGGACCAGAATCCATGCTGGATTTAAGTATGTTTTGTAGGAGGGCAAGGAAGACCAGGAGAAAAGTGTCAGCATAAAGAGCAGGAGGGAGAAATTTGATAACTGAGTTTCACAGAAAATTCAGCTTCATGTCACTTTAAACACTGGTGATGTCTCTTAGGAACGGTGTTCACCACCTCTCAATGAGGGCCATGTAGAATTTCTTTAAAGAAAAAAACTTGCACTCCAGTTTTTTTGTCACTTGAATAGAACCGAGATTCCTGATGTCCAATTTGGATTGAAAAGCTCTTATTTTTTTTTTTTTTTTTCAGACCACTAACTAGTTATGAGTGTTTTACAAAGCAGTACTTTGAGGGTTTTTTGTATGTGTTTTTGTTTTGCCATTTCTGATAGTTTTTTTCACTTACATCAGAACTCAGTCACCTCACTGCCTAGGAATCCTCCATGAGATTTGAAGACCTCCAACCTGTCCTCACAGAAATATGAGGTTCAGAGGCTTTTTTGAAAGCTGAGCCTGCTTCATCTGACTCTATAAACACTGAAACTTCAGTGTGTTTGGTACTATATTCCAACTTTGTGGGCTATAGTTTTATCCTGCTTTAATACAAATCAGATTTCAAGTTACATGTGACTTCAGTTTTTCAGGTTCAAAAAACACACCAAAAAAATGTATTTTCATTTTTGTTTTTCCAGAGTCATGTCTTATCTGAGCCCTCCTAAGTGAACAGAAAGGAAGGAAGGGAAACAAGAAAACAGTAATTGTTGTGTCGTTTGACCCAAACAGTGAAATAACTGATCACAGGAAAATTTTAGTTCAGCTCCCTGGACTAAGATGGTTAGATAAACTGATGATAGAAAGACAGGCTGAACTGAGTCTTCAAAGCTTTTCAGTCCTATTTTTCATCCTAATGAACTTACTATTAAAGTCTCATGAGCCTCATGAATTTTCTCTCACATGAAATGGTAAAAAACCACTGGCTTTGAAATTTGTGAAGGAGACCTATGGTTGGAGAATTGTATAAATTAGTTTTGGCCAACTTTTTTGGTTGTTGTTTTCCGTTACCCCATAACTGCAGTTCCTTTTGGGTGAGGCTTGTTACCTGGTACAGCTCTCTGTCAAAGGCAGGAATGCAGCTGTACACATCCTTTCTAGTTATTTTCCCTCCTGTGTGGGGATTTTATTTTGCAGGAGGAGAGCACTGAGGCCATTATACAGTGTGTCTGACATAAATTACAGTCTATTTGACATGGAGTTTGATAACTAAAGTATAAAGCCACTTGCGGGAAATAACGGCAGTTCCTGCGTTTCTGGTTAGTGAAAACAATTAACTTCATGCTTCCGAACGTATCATTAGCTGGTTCCTATTTTAAAGGGCTAAATATTTTGAATATCTCCGGGTTCTATCTACACATCAACCATTAACCCTAGTGCTTATGTCTGCTTTGAAAAAAAAATCCTATTATGTCATCCTAGAGTGAAATAAACAAGAGCGCACCAAATCTTTGATGCATTATGTACCATGAGAAGTTTTTTTCCTTGACAGTTAAAATGTCTGAATGCTTGAGAGGATTGCCTTGCTGTTAGCACACACAGACAGCTATGCTACTATAGCTCTTGGAAATAAAATTATCCCTTGAAAAACAAAACAAGGCAAAAAATAATAAAATAAAATTCTTCCTGGCTGTTTTGGATAGTCTGTGGTATTTTACATAATTCCTGTCATTAAGCTGTTCTGGTGGATAACCTGTCTCTGAGATCCTCTCACCACTGTACAGCTGTGGGAAGAGAAGATCCTGCAGATCAAGTTGGCTATGGTTTTTTTTCTGCAAGGGTAATCTATAAAAGAATAAAACTGTTCTCTATTGTATCATTTAATAGGGGTTGCACAGCCACAGACATACGGCCTCAAGGATCTTCTCCAACATACTCTTGGATGATGCAGTGGGGCAGATCAGGACTTGTGCTTCAGAATTCTCTCTGCTGTCATCCTCCTAGAGCATTTTTTGTGCTTATGTTTGTGGCTGCCTAATTTAAATGACCTGTCTGTAGCATGTTTATCTTCAAAATACAGAATATTTTATAATTCCCCAAATTATAGTGCACACAGTGCCCAATCCCCCTCACATTAATGAGGTCCATGAATACCTTTGGCAGGGCTTCTTGCCAGATTCCCTGCCTCAAATTCTGCTTTCTGGCACCAAGTGATTCTGTTTCAGAGTTGTATCAACAGAGCTTTTAATGCTGCCCTGAATTCAGGTCAGTGCTACAACACTGTCCTTAAACTCATCTTGCCCCCACATACATTTCAGAACCAGACTACAGACGTTATGATTCTTTCTTGCATGTTTTTTCTTCAATTAATTTTTATTTGAAAGGCAATAACAGGAGTTTGGCAGTTTGAACTACTTCTTAAAGTAGCCTTTGTGTCACCCTAACTAGCTGACATTTGTTTTGTAATCTGTGATTATTTTATTGAATGTATTTCCAAGAAGATCATATTGTCACAATCAAATTGCACCATCAGATTTCTTTTCTTTTCCAGTTTCTATAAGTGGGTACTACCGGGACACAAATGTGGAGGGAAAGGGGATAACATGAATGTCTTGATGGGCAAGTGCTTGGGCAGTGTTCAGGGAGGAGAAAGACTGATTGTTGCTCTTGTGAGGTTTTTTTCCTAAATCTTGGTTGCCTTAGAGCTACCTTTTTCAAACCCCTGTCCAAGCCAAGAGGGCAGAAAAGCAAACCTTGAGTTTTGTTCTGGGCTCATTTCTGTTTTGGTATCTTGGTTATGACCCTTTGAAGAATTTTTCTTTCTTGGCTCTACTCTTTGATGTTGCTTATGTTTTCTGTTGCTGTTTACCAGGCTTTCTGTGAGGCTCCTCAGTCTTTTATGTGCCCTTTAATGATTGTATATGGCATTTTTCTATCTGGGAAGCGTGACATGTTCAGATTGATGTTGCATTTTTTATCTGTGGTTTGTCTATGGGATGGAACTGTGAGAGCAAAAATCTGAGAATTAAATGATTCTGTGACCTCCTCTCTTACTTCCCTGCTCATTTACTTTCTGAAATAATAAGCAGTTTTGGGGCAAAAGACACAGCATGTTCAGGTGGAAGGTCTGAGTTTCACTTCAAGACTTGTAATATAGCAACAAATAAATAAGCAAATAATAGAGAGAAACCTCACACAATCTTCTCATATTTTGTGGAAAATAGGATGTACAGTGACTCAGGTGTGCTACATTGATCCAAATACCCATCTAAGCTGCATTCCATAAGGAATCTGAGAATGCTGCACTAAAAAAAAAAAAAAAGTATATAAAAAAAAAAGAAGTAGATTTTCTGGAGCTTTGTGGACCCATTTTGACCTTAGGTACTTTCTTTTGTCTGTCTCCCATTTGGCTTCATCAGAACCTGGCTGAACATGAGTTAGTAAAATTGTGCCTCTGGTCTGTGTTTGTCAAACTAAGGTACTAAATTAAACTTCTACATTCTTACTTGCATGTTTCTTACATAAAAAGCCTGATACATAAAGATTCTGTTTTGCCTTGTTGGGTGGTTAAAGTTGGGTTGTTAAATTTGAGTTGTTAAACTCCAAGATCGGGTCATGAGCTAGCAGCAGGGCTGTACATCAGCCTCAACCCCTCCAAAACTATCATGATGTTCTCAATGTCTCCCATGAGTAGAATTGCATTTATGGACTTGCCTGTGGTTCAAGTTATATGAGACTACAAATGGTTCTGTTCAGATGTCCCTAGGCTTGCCTGTGGATGTCATCTTCCTCTTTGCAGGCATTCAGTCTACTTCAGTGATATGTAACCTGATGGCAGTTACTGCATGGGGGGAGGGAACAGCCCCATCCAAGCACAAGCTGACAATTTCCTCCTATCTGGGGAGCTACTTAAAGACAGCTATGATAGTTATTCTCCTGCTCTAATTACTTTCTATTTCATTTCACTTCCTTCCCTCACTTTCCCACAAAATATTGTGGAGGGACAATGCTACAGCTATCAACTCCTTTTTGCTCGTGTTAATGACTCTGCTCCTTCCTCAGCTGACTCTGTATCAGAGTCATTAATGAAATGTCACAGACTAAGAACATATGGGCTCTGTTCATTGCCAGGAAGCAAAGGTAGCAGTAGTACACCCTGGAGAGAAATTTTTCTTAAAAGTGAAGATATTGTTCTCCCTTCCCATGGTAAGAATCACTGGAGCGCACATGTGCAACTGCGTACAGCCTTTCCTTAGAGCACCCGTCCCATTTGTAATCTGCTCTTGGCTATAAGGTTGGATTGCAATGTACCAGTTTTAGTACTTATCCCATTGCAGCAGACAGCTAAGTTTTTACATTACAAAACAGCTAACACTACAGCAGTGGCTTAGATGACAGTCAGGTACTGTACATTGTGTATGATCTTGAACAATGTCTAGTAGCCAGAATCAAAATCAATCTGACATCTTGAAATAATCATGCAGCTGAATGGGCATGTTAAAATGAACTAAAGCAAGTGAAGCATGCAGCAGAACCAGGATAACAGGAAAATACGTTTTCTTTCAGGCAAGCTTAATTACCTGGGCTACAGATTACTGTTAGATTTTAGACGATAATGTCATAAGCAAAGCTGAGGTAGTATTGCAAAATGGAGCACTTAGGCTGCCTCTGAGAGTTACTCCCTAGGTAGCTCTGTCAGCTTTATCCCAAGAGAGATAATGACCACACAGTCCCAAATTCAGTGACTAGTGTGCTCTTTATTGTTCATTCACTATTAGTAGTAACTTGGGTATACAATTCTATTTTGTGTGTATATTTTGAGAATAACTGCACAAATATATGGTTTTACTTATCAGAATTGTTAGATGTAAGCTTTCTCCTTAAGGATAACTTGTTTATTCCTGCTAAGTGTTAGCCACCCAGCTAAAGAGATTAAAACAATGTGGCTAGTAATTTGTATTTAAACAAATAAATGAAATGGTTACAGCCCAGAAACTCTAGATCAATTTGAACAGGAGAGATTCTGTCTAAATCAACTCCTATACTACAGGCTAACCTCCTAAATGCAAAATTTTTAGTCAAACAGATTATGTAATAATAGAATCATTAAGGTTGAAAAAGACCTTCAAGATCATTAAGTCCAACTGTCAGCCCTACACCCTTGTGACCACTAAACCATCTCCTGAAGCACCATGTCTACCCATGTTTTGATACCTCCAGGGACAGTGCCTCCACCACTGTGGAGAATAGCCATGGGAAAAGACAAAGGGCCTCTTCTATCTGTAAAGAAGTAGGTAAAACAATGAGACCAGGTAAGAGCCACGGCTTGCTGTGAGCAGCACTGTGAATGTTGACAAACATCAGAACACTGTTTATCATGTGTTTGGTATGTGATTGGCTACATTGGGAAAGCAAGATCTGTGTATGTGCCAAGGAGCAGGTGTGAGTGCTGCTTACATTCTCTGTACCCTGGAGCTTATTCTCAGTTCCCACTGTAAAAGTATGTAAAGGAGCATTTTCTCATAATAAACGATTCTCATCCTGGAGTCTGTGTCTTAACCACCACACACCACCTCCCTGGGCAGCCTGTTCCAATGCCTCACGACTATTTTAGTGGAGAAATTTTTCCTAATATCCAATCTGAACCTCCCCTGGTGACACTTGACCCCATTTCCTCTTGTCCTGGCACCAGGGAGAAGAGGCCAACACCCACCTCACTACAATCTCCTCTCAGGTAGTTGTAGAGAGCAATGAGCTCTCCCTCAGCCTCCTGTTCTCCAGGCTGAACAGCCCCAGCTCCCTCTGCCTTTTCTCATAAGACCTTTTTCTCCAGACCCCTAATCAGTCTAGTTGCCCTTCTCTGCACCCTCTCCAGCACCTCAATGTCCTTCCTAATACTGTGGCACCCAAACCTGCACATGGTGCTCAAGGTGCAGCCTCACCAAGGCCAAGTAGAGGGGCAGGATCACCTCCCTGGTCCTGCTGGTCACACTATTTCTGGTGCAGGCCAGGATGGTGTTGGCCTTCTTGGCCACCTGGGCACACTGCTGGCTCATGTTCAGCTGACTATCAATCAACACCCCCAGGTCCCTCTCTGCTGGGCAGCTCTCCAGCCACTCCTCCCCAAGCCTGTAGCACTGCTGGGGGTTGTTGTAGCCAAAGTGCAGTGCCTGACATTTGTCCTTATTAAACCTCATGCAATTGGCCTTGGCTTATCAATCAAGCCTGTCTAGATCCTTCTGCAGAGCCGACCTGCCCTCAAGCAGATTGACACTCCCACACAATCAAGTCAATTTTACCAGTCCAGAGAGAAAGAAAGATTAAGATCCTGGGCCATGGGGGATTGCATTTTGCCTTTGGGCAGGACTGGGCCCTTGTGGCAGTATTGCTATTATGGGGAACTGCCCATCTACAGGGAAGGCTGATGTTAGCATGACTAGATCTCATTCACTTAGAAATGCGATGGCCCAGGTTTTCTTCTCGTGAAGACTGAATCTCAGAACTTCACAACTATTCCAAAACCAAAATATTGGCCTCCCCTAAGGCTAACCTCCAAATCAAATTTGCTCAAAGACTTTCCATTTCCTCTTGTAGCTAGCACAACTCGTAAGCACTGTCACTTCTCTGTGCAACTCAGCAGCAGTTGTTGGAAGTGGTGAAGAGGAGCTCAGCTGGGTTAGTGCCAGCCTGCTGCTGCAGGCTCTTTGTTAACATACACAAATCAAGGGGAAGGCTGCTAAGATGTGAATAAACTCATTCAGCTACTTGTGGGGAAACTGCAGCCGGAGCTCAGAGAGGAAGGGTTGGTGGGAGGATTTATCACAGAAGCACAGTAGGAACTAGGTTCTGAGAAAAAAAGGAAACTTTGGAGATAGCATGAGTTGAACAGTCTTGATTCAGATGAAGCTAGGCAGCACTAAAGAGGGGAATGAATAGGCCAAATAAACCTGAGAAGTCTATAATTTGCTTACAGGACTTACTGTCTGTGTACTCAGTGTCATGCTATGTATTTGCTATTAAAAAATAAAGACATTCTTTATGTAGGAGAATATAGAATAAATTGTCTAGTTTTATAGAATAGTTTTCTGGAACCCAAACTGAATTTTTCGTTATGCTGAGTTCCGCTTTTCAGGACTTGTGAACTTAGCAGATGTTTGTTGTGCATTGAATATGATCTAAGATACAGGATGGGAACTGGGGACAAGGTAAATTTAAATTGGAGATTAGTGTAGATTTCTGTAAGACAAAAGTCTGGAGTGTTGCACAGCTGCAGCTGCAGACAGCTGCAGTGGACCATGGAGATAAAAATTAGGTCTCTGGAATAAAATTCCAGCAAGAGCTAACTGAAAACCCATTGCAGTGAACATGAGCCTTATTATCAATTTCAGTATGCTCTGGATCAAGAGTTTAATTTCTTGGCATATCTCTCAAATCAGAATTTCTAAGTTATGTGAAACATAAGTTTTAAGTTGTGCTGAACTCATAGTTTGCATTTGGTGCAGGGTGGTAACCGTCAGTGTTGTTTTTTCATATGTAAATAGGTCTCATTTGTAAGATGTTAATCTCTGGAAGTTTTAGACAGCTGTCTTCGCATGTAGGCATTTCTTCTAACTTTTCTGTGTGTGTAGCTTTAGAATACAAATCTGGAGTGAGAAAGGGACATCTTAAAATGTATTTTCTCACTCTTAGAAGGCTGCAGAATTCTTCTTCACAGACCAACCTTGTGCGTAAGTACAACTTCTGTTATTAATGCACTCCATTTAGGATTTGGGGTTTTTTCTTCTTTATTTTTGTTGGTGTTTTGCATACTGTTTTATTGTACTGGGAGGATCCAAGGGAATATACAGTAACGAAAATATACCATGAGAGAGAGAAGGAAGCAAAAATTCAGACTAGGCAAAGGAGACTTTAAAGTTACAGTTTTAATACATCTTGTCCATTCCTTGTTCATTGTGAAGAACAAAGGGACCAAAAAGGGCCACTGCTGGCTTGCACAACACCTGCTTAATTTTCTGGCTTATGTTTCTCCCAGTCCTCCAATGGTTCTTTCTCCAAACCCCATTGAAATCAGCAGTTCTGCCCTACCAACTGAAGAAATTGATGCTTTAGACCCAGTAAGCCTACAGCTATCTGGGAAAGTAGGACGTCTAGTGGTGGAGAGATTTTCCTTTCTTGAAGTGCAAGGGGGACATTGAGTAATTTGTAGCAGATGGGTCAATTATTTCCTCTGGTTCCCTCCTCCCTTGGAGGTGGTCTGTGCAGCAATAACTGCACAAAGGCCTGTGACCAGCCCTCAGCTCCTATCAGCAATAGAGGAACCACAGATGTTTGGTCTGATGGGAGTACTTTGCTGACTTACCAAGAACAAGTGTTGCAGGTAGAAACTGCAATAGCAAGGCCACTTTCCACCTCTCTGTCTGAATGAGTAACCATATTACTCTAACCTTCACATATGCCTTTTACAGCATTAGTAAATCACCAGTGATCCACTGATTTTCCAGTGAGAAATATATATAACACACTGTGTCATACCTGATCCAAATCCAGTGGTTTCACGGCACGATGTACCACTGATACTGTGCTCATATGGCAAATCCAGGCAACACTTCATGATGACTGGATGCTGGAGGATAAGCAACTGTTCAGGGTGTACACAGTAGGCTTAGCATATTCTGCAGGCACTTGACTCTATGTGTCCTGGACAGGTGCTCTCCAAAGCTGCCTTATAAACCTTGGGGAATCTCCAGTGAAGAGCAGCTCAGTCATTTGCAAAGCTGGAACCTTTGGGGCTGCTGATCTTCATAGAAAAATCTACATAATCACATGCTGTCCTCACAAAACCTGAGACAAATGGGAGAAACTTAAGAGAGCAGTCACACAGTTACACAGGTGGGAAGAATGGGGATATTGGTGCTGGCTATGATGGGTCTAAAGCCCAGGGTTTGGACGGTGTAAGAACAAGCAGCTAGGTAGAAGGTGAGGTGATGCCTGGGAAGCTGGAGTCCAAGGTGCATTCATTCATCTGTTAACTGCAATTCCATCAGAGGAAAAGACAAGCACAAAGTGCTTTGCTCTGTGGGGGGAAAAAAGCCATAAAATGTTGAACCTGATTCATCACAGCCTTTTTGTTCACGTGGTCCTGTCAACATGTCCATAATTTGAAAGAGTCCTGTAAATACCCCAGGATCTACAGTTTCACTAATGTTTCAGTGCAGAAGTACTTAGTTACTTGCAACCTTATCTCAGTGACAACAATTTACTTTAAACTTGACAGGGTAAATGTTTTTGTCTCCTCTAACATAGTTGTCCCAGATGATAGCCTAAAAGCAGTAAATTTGCATGCTAGGCAAATTAGTACCAGGGAATTTTGGTAAGAATTAAGCAGAGGATAGATTTGAGCCTGGTTGGGGTGGTTCTTTGCCTCTCACTTCACCCAACAAAAGTCAAACAAAATCACAAACACTCAAACATCATTATATACCTGTGAGGTAGTATGTGGATTAGTTTTATCCACTCTCTCCTCAGCTCTCAGTACTTGATAATATTTATAACATAATAATATGCTGTACAAATTTATTTAGCAATTGTTATTAAAAATCCTGCAATAGTTCTGATAGTATTGTAATCACATTGCTATTGGCAATAGTAACTGTAGTCACGATACATCTCTAAAAGATCATGAATGACTTGGCTGGCATATTGGTAGGCTGAAGCTGATCAACTTCTGGTATTTACTTGCATCACACTCACCAAATGCCACATCTCTTAGAAGGTGGAGATGCCACAGTTGTTTACAGATACAGAAAATGTTGCTTACTAATAAGCAGTGGATATTATTGCCAGTGTTTTGCCCCCTGCACTCTTGCCTGGTGTTCTGGGGCTCACCTGTCGAGGGCTGTTCTTGAGCCATGCATGAAACCAGGTGTTATATGACCCAAAGACAAGCCAAAACACGTTTCTGCGTTAGCTAGAAATTTCCACAGCAGCTGTGTGCAGCGCTAGCAGACACCAGCAGATGGGGCGGTTACAGAGCATTTTCAGTCCGCTCTGCAGTAAGACGTTATTCGTTGAGTGTGTTTTCCCCTGCAGAGCTCTGAAGCTTATTTTTCATTAGGAATCAGCCTTTTGTGATTAATGGTATTATTGGCTATTGCTTGGCTTAATTCAGCAATCACTGCTGATGCATGAGTGTTTGAGGGGCTGTTTTTCAGAGCAGTTTTCCCAGGGCTAAATCCTAACAGTGTTCTGTGAAACAACGCAGAGGAGTGGACCCTAGCAATAGCAGTGAAAAAATACTGTTCAGTAAGACAGGTAATGTTCATAACAAGCTCCCCACCATTATTCCTGTTTTAAAACGTACCAGATTTAAAACTTGACTAGTTTTTCTGTGAGGAGATTTTAGTGAAATGGCACAGATTCTAGATAAATGTAGTGATAACATTTTTGTATGCAAACTAGTGCAGTGCTGTATTGTTTGGCCTTCTAAAAAATGATGGTCTTTACAAACACACAAAACCACACACTTTTCTTTTTTCACAGTTAGGTAATAATTTAAGGATCTGGTTCTTTATATTCCTAAGAAATCACTTATGTTAATCTGTTGTTACAACTACACCTTGTATTCCGAGTACCCTGTTATTTACTTTAACAGAAGAAAGTCTGTAGAATCCAAATTGACCAGTTTCCTAATGTTAATTATGACTTTTTCTCTTTGCAAAAAGGTAGTTTCTTGAAGTTCAAACCTCTTGTAGGAAGGAATGGGCTTTCACTTTTACATTTATTCTACAGAGGGAAGGGAACGTTTATTTAGATCAGATGATACTTCCTGTGTGAAAAACAATGACTTGGGATACTGAAAATTTAAGTTCAAGTTCATTCTGCTTGATTGAGGACTTGGGCCTGAAACTTCAGTATATTTTGCCTATTCTTACCTTCTGACTAATGACTCTATGGCATGTATAAAAAAGTGTGAGCTAACTCCAGTGACATACTTCTGACAATAGTATTCTTGCCTATTTTCATTTGACTTGGCATTGAAAAATGTCTGCAAAATAGCATTATGAGGTGTCAATATGCAAGTAAGAAGAGTTCCCCTCTCCAGCATGTGCTGTTCTTCATACACACGTGCTATGGCCTTCATCTTCCCTCAAATGTCCTATACCTGAAAACTTGCAAATTGGCTATTTTCTTAGAAGACAGTTCCCTCAGTTTGTTTATGTGGCAGTTTTCTATCAAAGCTTCTTGTTTGAACTCTTTAATTAATTTAATATTCCTACCAAGATACCCTGAAATAAACTTGGCCTTTCACTGTAAGAGTGGGACAGGGATACAAGACAAGGAAGTTTAGTCCAGCTGCTAAGCTGGACCTGTAGGAAACAATAAGATAGTGAATAACCTGAAGAATAACTGCAGAAAGAGAATAACCATCTTGAGGGCATTTTTGGGTTGAGTGATGTGACAGCTTCTTTCTCCTTCAATGCAGTGGGAGCTACAGCTGGTTAATACGAATGGAAAGGAAGCTAGGAGAAACTTCAAGACGATCCCATAGAAGGCATTCATAAAAATCACATCCACTTCAGAGAAAAAATTAGTTCATTAACCCAGCTTAGCTTTTGAATCTGTAGGCTCTGTTTCAGACATGAGGAAGTGTTTGTATACCTTCCAGCTTTTCTAAGTTAAAAAAAAAACCAAAAAGAGCATTACCTGTAACAGTTATTTCTCCTGTGCCTTTAGGCCATGACAGCCACAGCAAAATTCCATTTGTATGAAACTGTATCGAATAGTTTATTTTAACACTTGATCAGAGGATGACCACATATGACCCCATCAAGAATATGAGAATACCTTTAAAAAATCATGTCATATGTTGATGACGGACTGCAAAGACTTTAGAGTACTTTTGTATCATGATGTTACAAAATTAAGACCACGTTACAGACACATATCTAAAACAAGTAAAAAACTTTTAACTAAGGTCTCAGTGTTCATGGTCTAGGATTAATGTCCTAGATTAAAACAGTACAAATATCCATTTAGAAACACGATACAGCTTAACCCACTAAGCATCTTGGAGTGAAGCACTGCTGTATAATGGGGATAAAGAACTGGGAATCAATTTACCATACAAAGTGTTTTTTCACCATTCATTTCATTTGGTAGCTCTGAGAGGTACACAGTTGTCATAGAAACAGTAAAATAAGAAATCCATTTGTTGGGACTAGATTATGTGCTTCCTTTGAAAATGTCCGTAGAGGTTCACTAGATAGATATTTTGTTTTGTCAAGTGTGTATCCTGAAAGAACTTTTAGTTTGGAATAATACTTTTGTTTGTTTCATTTAAATGGCTAATTCTTTCCATGCTGGTTGGACTATCACAGCGTGCTGTTCTAGTTGCTGTGATTACATATTGTAACTTGTAATCTTAGACCTTGCAGACAATAGCTTCCATCCTCCATCCCCACATAGGAGCTTTTGAAAATTTCTCTGGAGACAAACATGTCAGGACCTCTCATGATTCATTTTTTTACTATGTCCCTGTCTCCTTTATTAGAGCCCTTGGACCAATGGAAGGCAAAGACTTCAATTAGGCTTTGAAGCTTTTAGCGCTTTTTCTGTTTAAAGGGTTAAGACTCACTTCAACTGCTGTTTCAAGCGTCACAGCCTTTGCCCCTGTCTAGTATGCTAGGAAATAAATGGCTTAGGGATGCATAGGAAGGGCACAAAAGTGCAAACTGCATCACTTACTCTAACACAGGACAAAAGCTAGGAGTGAGCCTGAAGTCTGGATCTAGAAGTTAATTTTTTTCTAGCCTCTGGAAGGAGTAGAATTAAAGGTACAGACTCACTGCAGTGAGAGCAGTAGTGTATACACCTGCAAGCTTTCATTAAACCAGCTCAGTTTCCAGCGCCATTTTCATGCTTGGAGCTCAGTACAGTCTGATTTACTTGCCTTTTTCACAAGAGTTCTGTGCTTCTCTTGTCAGGCTGTTACTCAGGCCAGATAGTATAAAGCAAATCATGACCCTCACAAGACATAATTAAGAAGCCAGTTCAGGCCATTCAGAGCACCTCAAATTATATTTGAACCAGCACATGCTGTGGTTGTACACTGACTGTCAAAATAAATCACATAAATTATAGGTAACCCATAAAAGTTTAACACAGCAGTAGCATCCTAAAAACTGGAACACCAGGAAAAGTCATTTTTTTTAATAGGACAGTAGACTATGACCCATAGTTCTAGAAACAGAGCTGAACTGGGATAAAAAAAGTAAATGTCTTCTTCTGAACTGAAGTAGAATCCTAGAAGCAGACTTTAGACACAAGCTCCCAAGCTCTACTGTAGCGCACACAGCACAAATCATGCCCTTCAGGTTAACTGAGCTCCTGTGACCTCCAGTCTTCTCACTATTCATCACTAATACATCAAGCTATGGCACGATGCATCAGCATAGTTATAATACTACATGTTTGAGAACAAAGCATTTGTAAAATGTCCAGTTGTGTTTTCTGCAAGTTTCAAGCAATGAAGAAGAAATTAAATAAGTCTTTGAAAGTGCATAACCATTCTAGGACTTTCAGTTCTGTTTCCCCACTTTCAAACACAGACAGAAGGTTTGTTCTTCCTTGCTGGAAAGTCAAATGTGAGTTTGTGGTCACCTTTGAAAGTCCTGGCTCTGGCCTGTATGTGTCCTGCAGGGATGAATGCTAGGATGTGAGAAAACCTTACCTGGCTGAACAGGTGGGTTTGAATTAGTGAATTTAGGGCTACTTACACTACATTGAAGTTAAAGTGTTCAAAAGAACTCTTGAAGAGAGCTTCTGACTGAAACAAATCTATCAGGCTTTTACCACTGATTTTAAGGACTCAAAATTTCACACTGAAATGGTCCTCACACTATGGCATTTTGAAAAAAATAGCACATAAGCCTGTCATTTGAAAAGTAAAATATTTTACCTCTGACAGTCTTGCAGCTTTATATATATATGTATCTATCATATAGACAGGAAATTAAAAGTAAATTTAGTCAGTCTGCTTAAAGAGCTGTAATTCCTTGATATGTAGAGTAATAATAAAAGCTTGAGAGAATTTCATATCACTACTTTATGCCCAGTGACTAACATAAATGATTGTCATTCCTTTAACTCCAAGTGGAGAACATCAGAAAAAAAAAAATAATAATTCATCCAGTTTATAAATGCAGATGTCACAAAATGTGTCTGAAGTGTGCCTTGAAGTAAATATTTACATCATTTTTTTCTTTAGTTTTCCTACAGCTCTCAATTGTAAAGGTAAGTTGTAGTGATATGGCTTCTTCACTTTGGAGTGGAATGTGAAAACAGGCACCTAGAGTAGAATAGCTGGGTTTGAGGTGGATAAATACAATTGTGTGCTCTTTCCCAGTATCCAACTGCATATCTTCACGAGTTTCAAACTCATGTTTGAAATGTGCTTTCTTCCTCTGCTGTTGGTCTCTGTGTGGCTGTTCTAGGTGTGGTCTGGCCAAGACTAAAGGCAGTTCTTACTTGATACTGTAAGAGCCATCCTCCTGAGACTTCTTCCCCATGATTAACTGCAAGATTCTCAGAGACTTCGTAAGAAACTTGCTATTGAGGGGATTTCATTCCAGCATTTTATATGAAGAAAATTTGAACAACAAGTTGCAGAACCCTCTATATTTTAAGGTTTTCTTTTTAATATTTAAAACTAGATATCTTCTGAAGTTCACCTCTTACTGGTGCACCGATAGACTTTCATGAGAACTACCCTGAGTGACACAGTAAAAATACTCCCCTGTTACTAGGGGGACAATGCAAATTGTAATGTTTCCTTTGAAAAACAGCTTTTAGTTTCAGGGATACCTAAGGATGAAAAATGCATACATATGTATAAAAACTGGAAAATAAAGATAGCTCAATTATCTACTATGCTAGCAACAGAGAACAGGCAGGTGTAGAGAGATAGATAGAGAGGCCTGAGTCAGGGGACAGTAGAACCGTATCACTGCAGGTAAGCATCTGGCCTTCGGCATATTACTGATAAACTCTTCTGCGTGTCTTGTGGGAGAACACAGAGATAAAATGCATGTTTCCATTCTCCATTTAATATTTTTAGTGAGTGACTGTCTAAGAGGGTTTTCTGTGTTTGGGTTGTTGTTATTTTTTACACCTAACAACTGCAAATATTATTTGAATTTGGAGAATGCTTAGGGGAAGGGCAGTTGACAAATTTTAATCAAGAAACCACTTGAATAAGGAAGGAAACAATGGAGCAACTGAAGAGAGGCAATACCATCTGGAGAAAAAGACTGATAGCTTATTGGGAAGCCAAGGTTCTGTGAAAAAGAAATGCCTCTGGGCTACATAAATAACTTGGTATTTTATTTATTTATAGTGTGTGGATTGTGGGTTAGTTCAGAAACCAATGAAACTCATGCAATACTCTGAAGGTTGGGAGGAGATGCACACAGCTAAAAAAAAGCTGGGCCATTTTCTTTATTTCAATTTCCTGGAAACAAATGTCTTTATTTAAATTTCCTGGAAAAAGAATGAACTGAAATAAATCACTTTGTTTAAAGCTTTCATCATCTACCATAGATTGACATCTCTCCTGGGTTTGCTGGTTCCAAACAATCCTATTATTTGGCAAATGTCACAGCTGCTCTTCATATTTGTTATAGCCTGGTGTCCTGTAACAGTAAGAGGAGACCAAAAAAGAAATAATAAGGCTATTCCAAAACATTTTGTTCTTCAATATAAGTCAAGACTACTATTCTTTATGCTCCCAGTCAAATTGTTTTCTCATGTTGATCATCACTGTAATGGGCTGCACTATACTGAAGTGAAGCACTTCCATGATGCAAGGACTTTGATCAATAGTTACAGGGACAGACGGGACTTGGTGCCATCCAATTATCATTCTGATGTTTCTTTCTTCTTTACATTAAGCTAAAACAGGTATTTGAGATAATAAATTATTCTGTGAAAGGCATAGCTAATTTTCATCAAGAGTAATCTAGTCTTTCCATGAACCCAATAATGATGTTTTTATGAAATAACGTTAATAGCTGGCATTCTGAATATGTTCTCTCCATTTTTCTGAAGTTACTTTTGTGAACTATGTGTAAAATAACCATTCTTCTTTCTTTCAAATATTGATTTCTCCATTAACTTTTTGCTTTTGTGATCTGAAATATTTTTGTAACACAACTGCATATCCAATGGTGAAAGACAGATGAAAAACATCTTATGTGGCTGCATTATTGGTCTATAAAGGAGTATAGGTGGGTCTCAGCCATATGTTTACTGTGATGCTTTAGTATTCCATCAAAGGTGATTTGGGGAATTTCTTACATTTAAGCACTTTCCACAGTTTTTTTTTGCAGTGTTACAGCCTTTAAGCTCCACATAAAGCTGAAGAACAAAAATGCACTGGGTGTTTGAGGGAAATACAAGAATAATACCTTCTTACAACGACAGTAGGAACGATTTAGCCATATAAAAATGTGGGAGACTGCACTAGGTAACAATTTTGTGTACTTTTCTGGGTATGAGAACATAGATTAAATTGTTCTTATAGAGAAAAGCTTTCCACCTAAGTAGGATCACCAGCATTATAAGCCTGTATAATAGTAACAATCAGAAGCTTCAACTGAGGGAACCAAATTCGCAATTTCTGTGCTACGTGCAGAATTGCTGTGCTGTCTTAGCACAGACTTGATATAAGATAATGGAAAATAAGCCAAATAAGTTTTACTCAAGTTCAATCCATAGCTACATGAGAAGTAGATCTAACATAAGCCATCAGAAGTCAAATCTCTCCAAAATCCATGAGGCTGTTCAAGGTAGCAGTTCCTTACTAAACAACATGCATTTATTTCCTTCCTAGGAAAATACAAACTATTAAAAGAGTTGGTGCATTTAACAGTAGAACATGCTGTTGAAGGGTTTACTTCTAGGAAAGCCCAGTTTCACCAGGCACTGTGAGCATTCATATGCTTGTTAACAGCACCTCATTTGCATGAGCTGTCATCTGATCACTGGCAATTTGTTAAGTATTCCCCTGCACAAGCAAATGTGACTTTTGTGTTGTGGACCTACAGTCAGTGCATCAAATCTGTATTTCTTCCCAGCCTGGAGACACTCTCCCATTATCATCTCCTTGTTGAAAACCAACTGTAGCTAATAATCCCCTACTACCCTACACCAATCCTGCAAAAACTTGGAGGGGGGGGAGGAATTTTAATCTGAGAAAGATGGTAGGAGCTCTGAATGAGGCCAGTTAGCTAAAAGGGAATGTGGCCTCTGAGTGTGAAGTAAACAGCTGGTAGCGCAACTCTAAACAGGCAAAGCTAAAGGAAGTAAAATCCAAACATACAGGGAGGCTAGGGAGTCCACTTATCTTCATACATAGTTTGGAGGGTTTTTTCTACCTAGTTAACTTGGCTATCAAAACAGCAACAACAGAGAAATGCTGTGAGAGTTTAGTGTCCTCTGTTTCAGCATAACTACCTCATTTTAGCCCTAAGTAAAAAGCAAAAGTTGAATTGGGCTGTAGCGGAGCTGGTGGTGTAAATGAGGACACATAAAAACCAAGTAAGGATCTGACAAACTAAACAATAGAGCACAGCTGGTGCTGGCCTTGATGGAGAGAATGAAATGGGAGGGAGGAGCTGCATCAGCCTTTTTTTCCTCCATCTCGCAGGCAGCATGTCAGGTTTTTTCCATGGTGGAAACTGCCAGCCCAAGGCCATCTTTGTAGACATATTACTTTCTGGCTCACAAGGTAACTTTGCTAAGTACTTTTAAGTGGTTAGTGGCTGTCCTTGAAAATGTAAGTGCTTTTGTTCTGAAAAAAAGATCTTTCTGCATAGGTTTTACTTCTAGTCTAAGAAGTAGAGTACAGATGGTACTTGTTCCTTCATATGAAAACTCCTAAATGCCACAATATTTAAAAGCAACACACAGATTTATGTCTCTTTCCTTTCTTATTCCTTTTTACTCCTTCACACATGTGCTTGAAGTAGAATTACAAAAGGTCCTTATGCAGGCCTTACAATGCAGAGGAGAAGTGGCAGGGTTTCAATACTTGCTCCCTACCTCCTCCTTCCCTGCATACCACCCACCCGTGCACATGCGCTTGCCCGTAATCCTGTTACAATCTGTTTATTGCTGAAAATTCCTTTTATTTTTCACATATATCTTCAGAAGATCTTGGGAAGGCAAGTTCCCTTGTGTTTTGCCCGATGAGTAATTTTTTGGGTATGTTAGCACTGTAGACTGGGACAGTGCTAGAAATTAGATTTTGTGTTTATTTGCATTATTATGGGGTAAATCATGACAGTTCTTTATATTTTAAACCATTTCAGCCCTTCTGTTGTAAATGGAACAGTGATTTCTCATTAGAGGAAGGCCTGTAGAAAGTTGTAATCATACATTCAGGGATTCAAAGATGTTCTGCATGTAGGGTTGCTAGTGACTGAAACATCAACTCCCCTAAACCCTAAAAAGCCTAAATTGACTCAGAAAAGTCTTCACACAGGCAGGGCTCAGAGACAGCCAACACCTCTTTTGAATGGTAAGTGCAAGAAAAATAGCTGGTTCAATTAGGGGAATTACTCTGTGTTTTTCTTTTGAAAAATTAGACAATTACATCACATAGTTATTTTTAGGCAGATAATAAAGTGGAATACTGGGTTAATTGAAGCAACATGCACAAGCTGAGTGCTATGGAATATTCACTAGGTATATGCATGGTAGGCTATACATCTGAGGGAAATGCACACAATCCATCTGCTCCTTAATTATGCCTCAGGTTTGTGCCCAAGAAGAAAAGCTGACTCTACTGGTGAAACAGAAAAGTCTTTATCTCTTAATCCACCCCTGACTTCTTAAATACCTTCAGTTTTATTTTAGAGTTGAGAGCATACTAATGCCGTAATTTGAACACAAATGGTGTCAAGCTATAGGAACAGAGGAATTTGATGTATGTACTGGTATTCATAGTGCTTTTTTTCAAATAGTCTGTATGTTTATTCTACAGTGCAGTTCCCTAAAAGCTTAAAAGAACCCAGTGTCCTGGGCTTTGCAGCTCCATTGAGCACACCCTCCTAGGCTACACAAAGTTTTTAAGGTTTCTGTGTTTGGAACCCTTGTGAGTTACAGTACCATTGGCATTGTTTTGGGCAAATAAGGTGTTGAAGGAATATCTGTGATCATAATACTTTTTATGATTGTTGAAGTCTCCGGTTTGGGTTATTAGGGACAACATGTAGATGTTTCCCAATCCAAATGGCTGCTGCTTTCAAATGGTTGCAGGTTTTGCTAGTGCAGTCAAAAGGAAGCAAATGTAGGCCAAAAATATCAGAATGTGTAGGTAACACTAGAAGTGCTGAATTAGAGAACATTGTGTTTATTATAAATTACCATGATTTGTGGAAGAGAGGACTTGCAGACTTGTTCACAGCTTTATTAGTTGCTTTTAAATATGGTGGCCTGGCTGCAGCCTCAGCTTTAGGAAACCTCTAAATTCCTGATTGCCAGAGGCTTGGAGAGCACATGAGGCAGAGAAGCGCTCTGCACCAGCCCTATTACTTTCCCTCCTCCCTGAGTATTTTTCCTCCTGGCTGTGGTCAGGGACTTCCTTGCCTGAATCAGGTTGTTATGATTTCTGGGTGACAAGAAAAAAAGCCAAGTGGGGATTCTCTCAGTCTCTGTGATTACAGTGAAGCACTGACTTTAATGAGACAGTTCGTAAACTGGAAGTGAAGCATATACAGAGGACCTTGCTGAACTTAACTGTAGGTGGCACAGCAAGCAGCTGTCGGGTTAGGGAAGGATTTGCATGAGTGGGAGAAGAGAGCTTTCTGTGCAGCTCCCCCATCCCTCAAGTCCTAATATGGATCAATTAGAGACTCTAGAGAAAGCAGAATATCTTCTATATGAAATTATTTTTTTTCCTAAAATGAGCAGATTAAGGGTTGATTAATGCATGCTGATTGTCAGCTTAATGAAGAATATAAAGATCACAGGGAAAAATCAAGCTCTTTCAAACTTACAGGGTCTGATTAGAGCAGTCATCTGGAAAGCATACGCTATGATGGTACTTCTCGATTTCCAAGAATATATTAATAGCTAAATTGTTTTTTCTGTTATAGCCTTTTTAAACAACTACACTGTCTCCAGTTATTACACCCTAGGTATTCTAAGAGCGTGTTTTCAAAGGCTGCTGCTCAGCATATATTCAGACTTTTTTCCAGTTGAAAATGGCGTTCATCAGCCACTGGGTAAAGGACATTATCAGAAGCAGCTGCAGCCTTACAGTAGCATGGGGCAAGAGTAGGGGAAATAGAACAGGTATCTCGAGGGAGCTGTGTTTGCTCTTCCTACCCTATAGGAGAGCCAGAGAGTCTTATCCCTGCCAAAGCCTCCTGTCTCCCAGGGCAGGAAACTACACCTAGTATTTCCCATTATTTCTTGTTGGCTTCTGGCAGTCTCCTGCCTCAGGCAACTGATTTGCCTGTTGCCTGAGAGATAGCCATACAGTAGATGTAGGATGATAATATTAATTCCTCCTCTTTTTTTTTTTTTTCTTTTTTTTTTCTTTCTCCCCTGGAGATGTTTTCTTCTAAATTTGCATTATAACATTAAAGCTCCATTGTGTTTTATGTCTGAGCCCAGTTGAAAGTTACTGATGATTTCTACTTTGAATCATATTGTAACTGTGTTTTAGTGGTATTGACAGACAGAAGCAAACCAAAATTACACTTTCCAATTTTGTTATTCCATGCAGATTCAGCTCAAACCTATACTTGCCATAAATTAAAGTTTATATAGCTAATAGTTATCCCTGGTGTACTACCTAAGTCATGTAATAGATATGCTACTCATGCTTAAGTTCTGACTAAACATGTTTTGATTAAACAAGTAACTTTTAGGGCTATTTCTAATTCTTTAAATGACAGGAAGAAATAAGACTGTCTGCTTGTTTCCTCATGTTTTTTAAAATTTGTTAGACATTCTCTGTCTTGCCATCAGTGACCTGATTTAGCTGCCAGTGAAGCTGGCAGGAGATTTTTTTCTACTGGCTTCATCCAAAATCAGATCAGGCCACTAGAGAACAAATGATAAATTACATTTATAATCTGGAAGTTACCACAGGCATTGATCAATACATGCATGAATTTCTGCCCAGGCAGGGTTTACAATTTGGCATCTTTCCCTCAGTAGAATCCAGATGCCCTCCATGGTACAGTGAAAGGCATGTATGTAAAGCACCACTGGCTTTAACTGTCCCTCTGGGGCTTTATCTGGTGCAAGTATTGAGACCTGTTTGAGGAAATTATTGGGGAAAAGTATGTTGCTTCAGAGGTGCCTGGCAGTGAACAGGAGTGCTTATTGGTGTGGGTTTTTTTCCCTTCTGTTTTGAAGCCACCAAGTTCACTGAACTGCCCCATGTTCTTTTTTCCACTTTTAGTGCTATCAGTAACAAAAGCTGAGCATTTTGGCATTAAGATATTACATTTTTTCATAAAAAATCATTAGTTCTTCAGTAAAATGGTGTGCTTAGGTTTGCAAAAGCATGTAATTTCAGAATTCTTTACCAAAACAGAATATTCCTCCATTTAAATACAATTTTTGAGATCTTTCGGTATTTTAAA
This sequence comes from Apus apus, assembly GCF_020740795.1. Classification (NCBI taxonomy): domain Eukaryota; kingdom Metazoa; phylum Chordata; class Aves; order Apodiformes; family Apodidae; genus Apus; species Apus apus. Next base: position 48,562,697 of record NC_067283.1, read on the forward strand.
TGTTCTTTAACCTATTAAGACCAGCTTTTAAATGTTTTCAAACTTCAAAGAACAAAAATATTATTGAATACGTGATATGAGGTTCTTCTTTAGAACAAAAGCATAACTTTTATCTTTCTTTTCCCAGGGAACATTTTCCCCATTATCTGCCTTGACAAACAACTTGTTTCACTAATAAATAATTCAGCAACAACAGACTCTGAGGCTGTCTGTATGAAATTATGGCATACATTAGCTGATGCCCTCGCTAGGTAGGAGGTTCTGGGAGGTCTAGCCTTGGCAAAATGGCATTGCTAAATCCCTGGATGTCTCCTTAAAAACTGTCCCTGGATTTTCAAGTCTCTACAACTAGAAACTGCTCCACTGGAAAAACAAGGACTAAAATAAGTTATGCTTTTTTACCCCAAAGCTTTGTTCTTTTGGAATCTGTTAAGGCTGTTTGAGTGTCATCTTTTACAGAATTCTTCATCTTATTCAAGTTTAATTTAGCTGTTTTTTAAATTGTTTGTGTGGTTTTACTTTTACCTTGCTAAAATAAACCTTTTAAGTGACTAGCAGGTTAAAAGGGAAAATAATAGAAAGTCTCATCACTGAGAGAGAATCTGTACTTGGTGACCAAACTAGCTGTGTTAAATTGTGCGTGGGTAAGGCGTATTCAACATAAATCCTTGAAAGCTTGAGGGTCATACTAATTTCAAGTAAAGTCTTTATCTCAAGGATCTTTCTTTCATCTGTGAAGATTTCATTGAAGGAACAAAAAGGCTAAGAATAATTAGTACTGTACTTTCACACGCATTACCCCTGGGTTAGTTATTAAAAGAATTCATTCAGCAGCAGCAGTGATTTGCTGGCTCAGGTAGCTTGGGTGGAAACCAACCCTGGGAGCTTCCCCCTTCCTCCTTTTCCCCCTTCATCTCCCCCCACTTGCCTTTGACTCTTCACTGCTTCTCCCTCCAGTGCTGTGCAGCTTGTTGGAAGATTTGGACTATTGGAAATTACTGTGTTGTAAATCTGAAGCTATGAAAGCTGTACATGCAACACTACTGCCGTTTAGAGAAGACCCTGTTTTTAATAATAGTCTTAAAAAGAAAAAGGTTCAGCAAAGTTGTTATGAGGGTTTTTTTCTGCAAGGAGACTCTCAAGCTTTGTGGAATTATGAAGTTAAAGCAGAAATTCTTGTATACAACTTCTGACCTCAGTGTACAGTTAGATTTTAATATGATACAGTTTTACTGTGGACTTGTGAAAAGGGGTGAAGGGTGTGTGTGTTTGCAGTGTTGCATATAAAATGTAATTATATCAAAGACCACATCTGTCCACACACCTGATACAACAACATTGTACAATCCAAATGTAGAGGGTGGGCAGGGAAAGATTTTACTTTTAGGTGTTTGGTTTTTTTTTTAGCAGGTGGAAATCTGGAGCAAATAAAATTAAATAAAATCACAGAAAAAAATGGGGAAGACTGAAATATTAACCTGCACTCTCTAAACAGTCATCTGCTCATTCAGCTATTGTCTTCCACTTTGCTGGACCTGTAAGAGACTGCATTTGAGCAAATATACTGCTTCAATGTTACTAGAGGACACCAGATTAAGATACCAATTTAAGCACAGGGGTTGGCTGCTCAGCCTGTTGGTAAACTCTTTCATTTTGAGACACAGAAGTTAGGAAAGCAACTGTAGTTGAGTGAGTTCTGCAGTATCTGAATGAAGCCTAAACTGTTAATTACTTCTTACTGTAGATAACTAAAGTTTCTACCAGTCTTGAAAGTTTTACAGGGATCAGAATAATTAATGCAAAGACAATAAATTTTGTAATGGGAAGTCCGTTGTTCTGATAAAGCAGGGCTGTAGGTAGTGAGGATTCCACAGATGCATTGCCTACTCCCACTTATTTCACTTTGATTATTTTTTTCATCTAATTATCAGTCAAATTAATTCTGTCAACTGCAAACATGTCTGAAAGCTTTCATCATACAGACTTTGAGCAGCAGGCCAAAGAACTTGTGAGGTGCTCCTATTCAGTTTTCAAATGAGTGTCTCTCTTTAAATTAGCAGTTGAAAAAAAGATTCTGGAGCATGTAATCACCGAGGGAGAGCCAGTGGTAAAAAGGGGTTAGAAGACCTTAGAACTTGTTCATGTTTTGATTTTCTAGGGCACGCAAACCTTGCCAGTAGCAATCTTTTAACCCCTAAAAATACTAATCAGGTGAAGCACTGAAGCAAAATTAACTGGATCAGTACCTAGTTTCAGTTTAAACTTTCTCTTGACAAAGAAGTGTTGGATATTCCTTTTGTTGTTCTACATTCAAAATATAGTTTTAGCTGTTTTGGATACTGTGAAAAGATTTGGGAGTCCTGTGCTGTTTCTGCAAAGCTACCTTGATGTAGAAAATACACAGTTTCTTCTACAAATATCCATGCATATATGTTGTCTGTTTAATTTGCTCAGTAAAATCTTGCACGAATGCTTGTTTAAAAGGAATAGAAAGGGGACTAAGAAAGGTTAAATAAAAGCTACTTCCTAGCAGATGAATATTTTTCAGAGTTCCAGTTTGAAATTTGCCACGATTACAAATTTTGAGGGCAGCTATTATGTCTAAGCAGAGGGAATTTTCAGTTACTGTAGTTACTTTAGGTGCTGAAGAAAAATTGATCCTCAGTAATATGAACTCAAAAGTGCTCTGTCAAATCACTGTTAGGTGTATAAGCTGCAGACTGGACATTGCAAAGAAAATTTATGAGAAAATGTCACATAACAACGAAGTCTATTAATTTGCCATTTTCATGGGAAAGACACATTATTTCCAAAGTCTTAAAAACAGAACTTTAAAATATAATCTTTTCTAGCTGGGTTAAGATCCCATTTATGTACAGCCTTTCTCTGTGATCTTGCACAAAGCATTCAATATTTTGTATTTATTTCCTCTTAAATTTTATTATTATTATTAATGGAAGGGTCCAAAAATATAATTAGTAATCAGACCTAAAATCCCTGATAGCATACAAATAGCATAAGGTATCTTCCTTGTACCAGAAGACTTAAAAACATCACTGTATGTAGTTATATACATGTATCTAGTTGCCACCTTGAACCCCTTATACTATTTACCTGAAAAAATAACCAAGCCAGGTATTTCTGAGGTTACACAACATAAGTGAACTGGTGGATCTGAAAGCAATATTGAGTTTTTTGATTCATGGGCATGTCCTTGTCTCACCTGACACACTATCAGAGAAGGACCAACAGTCTGGCAGCCAGCCTCTTTCAGAGCTTGGCACACAGACCAAAAAGGAGCTCATATTTTTTTTGGTCAGATTCTAGATCTGAAGCCATTTTTGGAGGAAACTCTGAACTAAGCCCTAAGTTATTTCACAAAAATGTTCAGAAATGCAGTGTCCTGAGGAGCCTGGAATACCCCACCATTCAGTTTCAAGTTTCCCAGAATAGGTGTCCAAATGTTTCATTTAGAAACAATCCAATTTTCATTTTAAAGTTCTAGGCAAATTCTGTGAAATTTTATTGTGAACTAATAAGATTATTTGGGATTTTGTTTGTTTTTCTCTTTCCTGTTTGCCTTCGTTAATTATTGCCTAGAGAGGCTGTGGAAGCCCCCTGCCTGGAAGTGTTTAAGGCCAGGTTGGATGAGGCTTTTTGCAGCCTGGTGTAGTGGGACGTGTCACTGCTCATAGCAGAGAGGTTGGGACCTCATGATCTTTAAGGTCCCTTCCAACCTTAACAATTCCAGGATTCCTCCACTTTGTTCCATTTGCTTCTCTTTAAAATACAGAAAAATAGGTGCTCTCAAAGGAACAAACCCTGAGATTCTCATTCTTTTCCCAAGCCCCTTCCTTTATAGAGGGTTGTTGCTCAGTGATGTGTGGGTGGTTCTTGTCACCCTTGTGTCTTGCAACTCCGTTCTGGTTGTTGAGTAGCAAAAAGTGCCACTCTGGGAAGTGAGCTGTCAAACGGTCCATGTAGCCAGAGCCTGCTGCAATCTTCAGCAAGAAGGCAAGGCAATTTGTAGAGCAAAATCAAAAATTAATACCTACCTTCTTTTTCTGAAAACTCCTTGCCATGCCCTGGAACCTCAGTGGAAAGAATAAACAGCCTAGAAACCAAATTAGCTCTTGTAAACATGAAAGCTTGACCTGACCTCTGCAGGAGAACATCTGCAATCTGTAAGACCCTGGATTTGTTAGTTGTACATTTTTAAAAAATAATACCTGGCTGTGATTTACAGCTGGAAAAGTTCTGTTGAGCCATACACCAGTAGGAATGGGACAGGGCTGAAAATGCAGTTCTTGAAGAGAAAGGTTTGACTCTCAGACAGTCATACTAGGTGAAGCTAGCTTTATCCTCTTCAGATTGCTTTCAAAAGGTATTACGAACTGAAAGTGTAAGGTTTGAAGATGATTTTTTTTTTTTTTTGACTGCTCAGTGTGTTATGCTGATTGATTATGGCAGAAAGCCTGGTTGAGAGGCTCTTACAGATTCTAGAATATTCACTGTCTTGGTTTGTCAGGGACGCAAGACTAGCCTCTTATTCTCGTCTGGGAACAAAGATACTGACAAAACAATTTTTAAAAAGCTAAAGCTTAATAGAAAATATCAAAGAACATGTTTGGACACTGTTTGTTATAGGAGATGCAGTTGTGACTCTCTCACAAGGGATATAGGATATAAGGGATAGGGATAGGGATATAAGCGGGATTGTCTCACAAATCATTAATTAGGAATTCAGGTATAACTTTCCTTTGTACATGAAGCTTCCAGTAAGTTTTACACAGGCCTGTGGTTAGAGATGCTTAGAGCACATGCAGACCTCTCTGGAGTTTAAAAAACAAGCAAACACAAAAAAACAAAACAAAACAAAAAGTAAGAAATGCATGAAATTTCTGTTATGGTAGTGACTAACAAGTGATCTAGGCACTATTATTTAAAAAAAAAAAAAGTGCAGTACAGTTCTTTTAGACACTAATTGCCATGTTAATGCTATTTTTCTAGCAAACACAAATAGGGAAAACAATATGGCAAAATGAAATTAGCCTTGATACATGTATTGTGGGATCTGTGGCAGTGGGAAAAGTCTTTCAGATGAGTGTAAATCTCCTAATCCATCTTTAGAAATTGAGGCAGACATATATTCCTTAAGCCTTTTCTCAATAACTGCAATTAAGAAAGCTTTACAATTCTGGCAAAGTGTCTCTTTGTAAGATCCAGATCACCTGAAGTTTGCATCTCCACTCAATCAAAATGGACAGAAGAGAGAAAGTACCTGATTTTGTTAAATCTTTCACTTGATGCCTTTTCTTAAGAGATGGAAAGGTCCTGTTGACTCTTTTTTGAGGACTGCTTCTGCCAAAAATAGGAAGGATGCTCAAAAGTTACCAGCCTTATATCCAACTTCTTAAAGGCTTAAATGCACATCTGCATTAAATTCCTCCTGTGATCACAGAATCACAGAATGGCAGGGGGTGGAAGGGACCTCTGCAGATCACCTAGTCCAACCTCCCTGCTAGAGCAGGATCCCCTAGAGCAGATTACACAAGAATATGTCCAGGTGGGTTTTGAATGGAGAGATGGAGACTCCACAGCCTCCCTGGGCAGCATGTTACAGTGCTCTGTTACCCTAAGAGTAAGAAAGTATTTTCTCATATTTAGGTTAAATCGCCTGTTTGCCAGTTTGTGACCATTGTTCCTTGTTCTGTCACTAGACACCACTGAGAAGAGTCTGATCCCATTATCCTGACACTCACCCTTTAGATATTAATAAACATTGATAAGAGTCCCCCTCAGCCTCCTTTTCTCTAAGCTAAACAGACCTATGTCTCTCTGTCTTCCTTCATAGGACAGATGCTCCAGCCCCTTAATCATCTTATTGACCTTGTGCTGGACTCTCTCCATTAGTTCCTTGTCCTTCTTTAGCTGGGGAGCCCAGAACTGCACACGATACTCCAGGTGAGGCCTCACCAGGGCAGAGCAGGAGGGGAGGACAACCTCCCTCGACCTGCTGGCCATGTTCTTAATGAACCCCAGGATGGCATTGACTAAACCACTCCAGTTTGCCTGGTGCTGCCTTAGCCAGGTAGCAGCCACCTGAAACACCTCTCCAGGGTGGAGCAATTTAAGGAATCTAGAGGGGAAAACTACTTCGTTAGGTTCAAAAGGGATTTCCCTTGGGGTGCTGAAGGTGACCCTAACTGTTTGAGAGTCACAAGCTTTCAGAGGTGAGAAAGCCATGGGCAGCAGCAAGTCACCTGGATTTTGTGGATGGAAAATTGAAAGTGAAACTGAGAGTTTATGGATTAAGAACAAACAGGAGAGTGCATTCATACTGATGGTGCTCTGGCTTAGGTTACTGCAGAAGGAAGACTTCTGGTTGCATTAGCAATTGTGTCTGTGTTTAGTATGTATTTACTTTTTTATTGTATGTGTTCACTTTCTTCTTTGTTCCTTCATGTTCCGTCTTTGATTGAAGCCATTTACTGCTGCCACCATTATTTTTTTTTTTTTTAATATGCCAACCCACTGTGAGCAAGGATAATGGAAACTGGTCAATGTGCTTTAATTGCAAGTCTCTCCTCATGAGCCACAGATATGGCTTACACATGTGAAAAAAAAAAAAATGACTGGCAGGTTTCTGGAAATAGCACTTCCACTGCAACCATCATGCAGTGTGTTGCTTTTTGTAGTTTGGGTTTTTTTTAAAGCATCAAAATTGGCTCACTTGATAAAAAGAACATTTGCTAATAGCTTGTCAGGTCTGTCGTAATTTTCAAGAAAATTAAGACATTGATAATTATTTTTTTAAAAGCAATAAAAATCAGAAGTATGTCAAGAAGTTGAAATAACAGTAAGGCAATAGGGAAGCTTTGATAATCTGTGCTCATGAATTTTCATGTCTAGCAGGAAACAACTCTTAAGCAGAGTTCTAGCACATCTTTTATGTTCAGCTTTATGATGTGTACCAGGCAGTGCTGAAACATGTATGCAAGTGCAGATGTTCTGAGCAAGGGTAAGCAGCTGAGATAAATATGTGTTTAATGTACTTGAAAATTTAAGAACATTTTGGGAACACTTGCCCTGTGGTGTTTAACTGAGCACAATTGTGAAGTTACAAAGGCAAGACACATTTATTGTTTTTTCACAGAATTAAAAAAAAAAAAAGAAATGTATAGTGTTTATTCTCCTGTTCTTAAACTACATTATTTTTACGACAGCCATGTTGTCATCATGATTATAAAGCTTAGGTGCTGGATTTCTGAGTATAAAAAACATCCATAAAAGTAACTGTGATGGTGTTCCAGTCTGAGTGGTTTTGGAGTTTGACCCAAATACATATTCCTTGAAAGAAATATCAAGATCACAGGAGGAAGGGAGGTGAAAAAATATGCTTGGGAAATTTAATCTCTTTTCTGATTTGTAACATACAGAAAGAGATGAAAATTGGTATTTGTCTGTTAAAGGGTAGGTGGTTTTAAGCTTTGTGGCATTAAACTCAGTCATTCATTTTCAAGTTTTCTGCTGTGTAATTTAATTGAAAAATTCAGAAGTACCTTGACATTCTTTTTCTTAAAGTCAAGCTAGACCTGGGAGGTCTAGGTAACATCTATCAGGCCACAGGTGCTGTGATAAACAAATAGTGATGTAAATGCCATACTTGTTTAACAAGAGCCTAATCTCCTCACTTCTGCTGTTGTTCAAATTTTAGTTATTTGGTTGTCTGTCTTTCTCTAGCATGAACACTGGGAGGAATGTGGGAGCACAAATTAGGTACAACTACTCCATGCTGATAAAACTAGCTTCTCAGCTGAGTCCTAGACACTGTCCCTGGACCTTATTAAACTCACTGGGTACTATACAGACAAACTGATCCTTATAAGGGCTGGAAAGATTAGAGGATAGTTGTTACAAAAATTAACTTGAAAGCATTTAATCAGACATTAGCTGCTTTTTAAAACTTATTCAGTGATTAAATACACCATTAATCTCTTAATAGTTAAATTGTTCAATTTTCCCCCTGCACACAGACCTACCAACTCCTCCTATACCATTAACAAAGGTGTAGGTTAAAAAAAATTACATTATTAAAAGAAAAATGGTACAATTCTATCAGTGTTTAAATCACAAAATTACTTCAGTGGCTGTACTGCTCATACTGGGTTTCAGAGTATACTGGCAGTGACTGAGAAAACAGCTTCTCCATTTTTATCTTGTAGTCGTAGAGTATCTCATTAAATTTTAAGATCTGTAATGGTAGTGTTCAAGGCTCCTGTCGTTTGGTTATTAGCATGGCTGGCACATGCGTTGGAAAACACTAAGTAATAAGCCAGGTGCTTGTTGCTGCTTTAACCTTTCTTCAGCTGAAAACTCTGATTTTAATGTATAATGAAGAAAGCTTAAAGCTCCGTTTCTTTCTTCCTCTGGGGAGGTGCCCTTAATAGTTTTAGCAGTTTGTGTTTGATATCCTATTCACTTTCTGGCAGCACTGGTGGTTTGAAATGTCTTTGGAATTGTCTGAGACAAGCTCGTGACACCCACTGTTGTGTTTTTGCCTGCTGGAGACCACTTTTTGAAAGCTACCACTGATTCTGAGAGATTTTTGAGGACAATGTCAGTAGCAGGATGCTTAGTCACTGAAGTGATACCTGGTTGCTCCTGTAAAACCTGGGCAAACAATGTGAAATTCATTGTAATTTTCAAAAACCTCAACAAATTTGCTTTCAAATGTCAATTTTGATGTGACTAGTTGCAAACTCAGTGCCATGTTGCTGCTTGGTAGGTTCCTCCAGCCATGAAGCCTCATGATATACTAGCTGTGGCTGAGTGATGCGCTCCTTCAACCTGTGAGCCCCTAAGCAGAAGGGAGAGGAATCTGCTAGTTTTCCTCTTTGATTCTTTGTGGCATGCAAACCACAGACTGCCTCAGCTGTCGTGCTGCTCTCTATACTGCCTGCTTTGGTCAGTAGTATTACCTGATTCCTGGGCACAACATGGAAAGAATACATGCTGTGTTTCTGAAGGATGAACAGAAAGCTACTGTGTTGTATAAGACACTCATGACACTCATTCATGAATGAGTAATTGAAAGTTGTTGGAAAGCAATATTAGGCAATTAATAATCTCCTTTACAAATATATTTGTAAAACAGAAGGACAAGAAGGTAAATTCATTCAACAATTTGCAATGTAAAGTGTTCTCATGGTATCTGTGGGGTTACAGCATATGTAGTGGGTTATTACACATGCAGATGGAGTATCTAGACAATTGCTTCTTCCCAACCTTTATACTGTTAATTAGCTGGCAGTCTTTTACATGAGTCCCACACTAAACAATTATTTGCCACCTTCTGTTTCTTTCATAGTCTTTGTTAGTTCAATTTCAAGTAGCTACAATAATTTAGAAACTACAGTGATAGATTTATAGCAACTAAAATAATTACAATAATACAATAGTAGAAGTGGGAACGTCCTGAAATAGAAAAAGTTGATATTCTTGCGCTGTTTTGACCTACTTCCTTTATTCATATTTTTAATTCATACATCTGTAGGTAAGATGCCTCAACAACTAAGTGATACTGATACAAAAAAACCACCTCAGTCAATATGGAGTTCCTCTTTGCAGAAATACCTGTCAGAAACTCTTTTGTGTAAGGATGAGAACTTTATTGCAAAATTATCTGCACAATGAAAATGGCCTTTGATGTTCTGATTTGTTTAAAATCTCTAATCCTTGTCTTAACTTAAGCCTGCATTTTTGTTTTGTAAGGTGCGGGGGAGAGCAGGACCACTGTGCTGTTGCAAGTCTGGAAAGAGTGGTAGTGAAGGTTTGGTTGGTTGTGCTTGAGCAAACAAGCCCCTTGAAATCTTGAACCCGTGAGATTTCCAGAAGCTTGCAAAAGTAGGTATTGTGCTGTGATGGTGTGGCCTTGATTGCTCCACTCCTCAGGTTAGTACAGAAATGAGGATGATTTCCTTAGCCAAAGCTCTGGCAACTTTTATTTTTCCGTTGGGTTCATTCCTTGGCCAAAGGATGGTTGATCCTCACACAAGTGATGATTCTATCCTTGTGGTTGTGGGATAGCTACAGCTATTTTGTCTAACACCACAATGATAAAAGCACATGCAGTGTTATGGATGGCTGAAGTGTGTAACTACTTGCAAGCGTGCCTTGTAGCTCTGTTACTACTACAAGGTGATCAAAAGAGAGCCCCTGGTGAGACAGCCAACCTGTGGCAATGGACACAGACATGACACTTCCCCCCTGTCTCTACCAACTTTCATGAGCAAGCCCAAACATTTCCCATGGTTAGGGGAATCATACACAGAGAGTGAAGATACAGCACCACGGCTGGTAGGGAGACCATCAAGCTGGCCTAGCACACAACAGCAAGTGGGCGTGCTCATCTCTCTCTAGCTGTACACCATGGCTGGCTGCATACTTTTTTTCAGGAAGACTTGGGAGGACTTCTCAGGTCCAGGGTTCAAGTGTCTAACTTCACCCATGCCTGTATCCACAGTAGCATGAGATGTGGGTGTGCACCATCCCCTTTCTCTTGCAAGATGCTGCTTTTATGACATGGATGGCTTGGTACAAGAGCCAGGAGGGAAGTATAGCAGGCTAAACACAGCCTTGGTATACGAAAAGAGCGCCTGAGCAGGCCTAATGTTCCTTTGTGTAGGGAAGTAGTCTTTACAAAGCTGGCACAGTGAATGTGTTTTTTTTCTGGCTCTGAAAGCATAGTGAGTACTGGCACGGTGTGCTGTTAGACTCCTCTGCAGGAACAAACAGATGTGAAGCAACATTTTCCAAGTGATTTGGGAGTCCACATGACACAAAATTACCTTCTGAAGTCACTTTTGAAACTGTTCCCTCATAGTTTTGGTAATGGGACCCCTGCCTGCATCTGTATTTTGGAAATGAGGCCTACTCATGCCAACTTGAGGTTTTGTCACAGAACTGTGTGTGTTTCGTTCCTTGCCTCTAGGGACTGGGATCCTTGTGTGGCCAGAGGCAGTGGCTGAAACTTCAGCCTTGTCCTTTATTTATTTATTTGCAAAATTAGTCTGAAGTTTTGTGTGGCCTTTGGATGTGCTTCACCTAGTTAACCATATGTATGCTGATGCAAAGGTCTGCTATCCAGGGCACAGAAGCTGTCTCAGGAAAAGATTCTGTTGTGATTGCTTTGATTGCTGTTAATGTTCCCACATTTAGAGGGACAGAGCGGGGTTTAGTGGGATGGTTTTGTTCTGGTTTTGCAAGTCCTTTTTCTCACTTGGCCATCTTGTGGGTAGCTCTTTAAATTTAGACAAAGCAGAAAACTGCTCAATCAAAGCGAATGTTTTTTACTGTGTGCTTTGTTATTGCATCTCCTGTTTTTTTCTTCTGGTCGGTATGTTTAACTTTTCCCATGTTGTCAGCAAGTACTCAGGTACTGTGACCTCAGTTACTGATGACATTATGTCCTCTATTTTCTGTTGAATGACATTGTCAGAAGATAATCTCTGTGCTTCACTGGGTAACCATACTAAATCCATGTAAATAATCCCATACATGGCTCATAACTGCTTAAATGTATGCTGAACACACTGAGGCTCATATGATGTCTACTGAGAATGAATAATCAAAATCCACTGATTTCTTAAATCATACTGTCTATTGTTAATGATAGCTGAACACCATGAATATATTTGCTTGTATCGTCTGCAAAAAATTCCTGTCCATTTAGTTATTTTTTTCCTCGCCAGGGCCAGTTTTTCCCATGGTACTGGAATGGACTCTCTTGCTTGACTTGGCTTGTTTTTGTCATACATGACAGCCTTAACAGTCTCCTCAATATTTCTGTTCATCTGTATACAAAACATTTGGCCCTTTTTCTATGTCTGTAAATAACCTCTGCATCCTTTATAACATGTTTCTAACATCTAAGGAGTCAACATTCCTTTGGAATGAAACAAAATCCTGTCTAGTCCCTAGAACTGCTTTATAAATTGATAATGCTGCTGAAGCATTTGCTTCCCTGACCACCCTCTGCTTGTGGAAGGAATTCAGTTCCTCAGACCCTGCTCCTCAAGAGAGGCTTTAGCAATCATAATTTATGTACTCTTTGAGACCAGACATTTTTCGTTGTTTTCATTTAATGCAACAAAAGTTGTGTTGATCACATTTACTGAATGCTCCAGAGAGTACCCATGTAATCACTGAAACTTCCTTGGTTTGGATTTTCTTGTTACATATTTGTAACTGAAAATGTAATCCCTTTGTTCTGAAGGGGGGGGGCGGTTTGCTATGACCTTGTATTTCTGAGTGCTTCCATGTACCTAGTGAGGTGCTTGACTGCTCTGTCCTTCCTCTAAGGATATTCCAGTTTGTTTGACTCCAGGTCTCCAGCGTTCTTCAGTAATCACTTGGAGCCAAGTTGCCTGGAAGAGTTTGGATTCGTTGAGTGCCTGACTTTTTGGTTCTGCCTGGTGTAAATCACTGCATAGCACTGTGTCCAATTACAGTTTTCATTTAGGAGACTCTTAGCTGCCCATATCCTTGACTTCTTTTCTGAAGATTGTATACTTCAATTTAATATTTCTGCTTTCAAAACACAAGGACCAGAGGTTCTCTATGCCTTTGTGAAATGAGGCCAGTCAGTCTCGTTGATAGGAAATCTATTTGTATTCCCCAGTTCAGGCTAAGTAAGATTCAAGAGAAGTAACAATAGAGACATCAGAATAATCCTGAAAGAGTAAGAGCTCCTGCACATTTTTTTTTATTTTTTTTCTTCCCCTTTTTGGTGTATTATTCTATTTGGTATCCTTATCCAAGGACACTCTTAGTTAAGTGTCTATGTTTTAAGTGTTACTTCCAGTATCCTCATGCTCGTATTGCCAGCACTTCATGCCCTTTCTATTATGCAGACACAGTAGCTTGCTTTGACTTTCTAAAAGTCTTGAAATTTGAGTATACATTTCAGTACTTATCCTTGACATATTTGACTTTCATGTAAGCCAGGAACGTCACCTCATATCAAGGAAAAATATAAAACTGAAAAAAAATAAAAAAATTACATAAGCAATAAGAAAAGGGCCTTGATTACAGTAAACAGTGCAAAAGATTGTTGTCTCTAAGGACATAAAACACATTGATAAGCAGTAACTGCAGAACAATATTGTTTCAATAAAAAGCCAGAGGATCTTTTAGAGTGTTCACTTTCCATGTCCTTGATAAATAAAATGCAATACAACACAGTTATAGAGTTCAGAGAGTTTCCTGGTTTTCCAGTCCTGTTTTTGGTTTGATGAAGAAGGAAGGTAAAGTGCAGATGATGATGGTGGCTGTGGTGGTGGTGGTTGTTCTCATTTAACTCTCTACTCACCAGAAACCCAAGAGTTAGTGTCAGGGAGCAAATGTGTCTTTAGACCCAGTTAACGAATTTTTTGCCTTACTTTGTAATGGAAGGCAGGATACAGAGAAACATGCTTCACTTCCTGGGGTCAGTAGAGATGTTGACTAACACATTTCTTTTTATGGCAAGGCCTTGAGATGCTGCCTTTGGTTTTTGCTTTCTTCATGTGGCATTTTATTGATCAATCTTTTTCAAACTTTTGCTTCCTACTAGAAATGAAAGGTAGAATATGAGGGAGTTTGTGGGTCAATGGTATGAGGAGGCACTCTGACCTTTCTGGAGTAAATTCTGCTTCTGTGGTTTGGCTGCAACAGCAGGGGAGGCTTCATTCACTGACCCATTTGTACTTCCTAGCACAATTCTCCAAAACAAGTAGTGGTTTATGTGTCAAATGTGTGCAACACTCCCCACCTATCTCTAAACAAAGCATGCTACAAGCTAGATGTTCTGGCGTTCACTGTTTTATAGAGAAGTCCTTGGATACTTTGACTATGGGTAATAAAAAGTTAACAAGTGAATGGCTGTGGGATGGAATTATGGCAACTCCCATAGGAAAAGGCCTGTTAGATTCCCTGCAAGCAGTTCATCCCTCTGTAGGGTGGTATTGCTACCTATGTTTATGTTCTGTAACAAGAATGTGGTTGTTAATTCTCCTTTGTGAGGCATCTGTTAAAATATTCACACTCTCTTTTGTGCATCCGTAGTTTTTAGCATCATGGAATAAAATGTTTTGTCTGCTTTATGAATTTTTAAAGACCCTCACATTTTTTTCTTCCCAGGTTTTTTAAGGATGATTTATAACTGTTCTTATTATTATTCCTGATATTTGCAATATTTAATTGAACATATCTTTGATTTCTCTTGGTCTCTAACTTATTTTCATGGGTGAAAATGCTAACTGTCATTAGAAACTACAAAAGGAAGTGATTGAAAAAAAAAAACCAAACAAACAACCAAACCACCAACTAAACAAAAAAACATAAAACCAGGGAGCTGTTCAGCCTAGAGAAGAGAAGGCTCTGGGGAGACCTCATAGTGGCCTTCCAGTACTTGAGAGGGGCCTACAGAAAAGCTGGGGAGGGGCTTTTCATTAGAGAAGATAGTGATAGGACAAGGGGTAATGGTTTTAAACTGAGAGAGGAGAGATTTAGGTTAGATATTAGGAAGAAATTCTTCACTATAAGGGGGGTGAGGAACTGAAATGGGTTGCACAGGGAGGTTGTTGATGCCCCATCCCTGGAGGTTTTTAAGGCCAGGTTGGACAAGGTTTTGTGCAGCCTGATGAAGTAGTAGGGTACCCTGCTCATGACAGGGGAGTTGGAACTTGATGATCTTTAAGGTCTCTTCCAACCCTAATGATTCTGTGGTTCTACTCATTGCTGTTGTTATGTGGAAAGAAAGCCATCAAGCTATTGGAAAAACCTAAGTCACTACTCACTGGGAAAAGGCTGATGTCAGGGGTTCCTCAGAGTTGAGTTAGTCTTGGGATGTGTATTCCTCAAAGTTTCACTTCTGTAAACTTTACAGAGAGATGCACCTTTAACACAGTAGTCAATGTTGCCATCAAATCAGTGTTCACAGGAGATAAATACTCTGTATCTGGCACAGGAAGACTGGAAGTGTACATAACAGGGAAAACAGTGGAAATATCTGGCCCTAGTGGGTATGTAATGATGGCAGTCTGTAAAATATGCTTCAGAGGAAGGTGTTTAAAAGTTTAAATTCTACTGTGTTAGAGAGTGAAGTAGTTTTCTTGGCAGGAGAGAGTGGAGTCTGACATAATTCAGAGTGTTTTGATTTTGATATTTATAAGCCTACCTACTTCCCACCCCCACTTAAGAATGCCTTGTCTTAAAAAACTCTTTGGTTAAATATTAGTTATTTTTTATTTTTATGCAGTGTTCCCTTTCTGTGTTCTGACAGCAGTAAGTAATGATGTCAGGTTAACTTTGCATTTAAAGCAACACACATCTCTGAAAGTCTCCCCTCCCTGCCTCTGCTTCCATCTTAAATAGGCCTATGGATTTGATTTTTCCCTTTGCTGGAGATCTTCACATCTTTGTTTCCTTTATCTTTACACATTGCATGGATCTCCTATTTGAAATAGGCTTGGCAAATTATATGCAGTAATCAGGGCAGGGGCAGGATGCTGCCTTCTTAATAGCAGGAAAGACTAGTATCAGTGTTAATACCCAGCATTGGTTCAAATCCCATTTTTATAGGTAAACATCTTCCTATGTTCTTGCTGCCGCTTTGTGTTGATAACATGGTCTTGTTTGATTGCCCACTGTGACTGATACTCATGTGGTTGCAGATGACAGATGAATCATATGTGACCAATACAAATTGCTTTTTCCCTGTGTTTCAAGATGAGTTCTTAAAGCAGAAATTTGTCTTCTGTCTCCCTCTGGATGCTTGCTGTTCTGTAGAAGAATCATCCATATATGACGTTGAGTATCCCTGTGCAGATCACAAGCTTTACTATCTTGTTCTTCCTCTAGCTGGTTTAAAACTCTGATACAGTGTAGCCTATTACTCTGTACTATTGCTCTGAAAAATGTTATGTACTACCTTGTTCCGTCAGTTTCCTTGGCAAAGAAGTGGGCCAAAACCTGAAACAAAAATAAAATAAGCAAACATTTGGGCTAAACTTAGTTTAATCTCTGCTTTCAAATGTTTGGGTTAGTTTTCCAAATCAAGTTGTTATGTAAGTAGTGAAAGGAAGAAAATTTTTCAGACACTGAGATAATGAAGATAATAATTTATGTGCAGGTAACATTGATTGGAAAGAAGAGGAGATAATGCAAAAATATATTAAATATCTGGGAAAAACAGATGTACATCAGACACACACACAAATATACAGAAAATTATGGCAAATTACAGAGATCCTGCTACACCATTCTGCTTCTCAAGGGAATATACATACTTCAAGGGTGAAAGATTTAATTTCCCATTTTTCAAGCATCTAATCCTATTTCTAATGGTTTTAAGCAGACTATTACTTTCAGTTGCTCCTCACCAAGTGCTTTGTCAAAAACTGTACTGTAAATAAAGATGCTGAAATATTCAATAAAATAACCCAGTCCAAGCTATGTTGACACTCGGGTGGTTTAAAAAAAAGATAAGTATGTTTTCGTTCGTGTCTCTTATCACTTACTTTGCGTTTTCATGTTTAAGACTGATAGTCTAAGAAATTGTTTGCAATTGTCTCAAAATTTTTTTGAGCTAAAATACCCGACAAAGAGGGATTAATTTGGCATAGCATGGAAATGGGTTGTTTAAGCTTCATCAACTTGTTTGAGACAAGAACTTGGTTATGTGTGCTTCTGAATTAAAGTAAAAATTTCAGTTGTCATTTCTAATATTGGGATGCTACAACTCTTTTTGGGACTTGATGCTATCCTGTTACATGAACTGCTTTGTACTTTCTTGAGCCACTTTTTGCATATGCAGATCCTGCAGTGCAGTAGAACTGAAATCTACTTTTCCTGGCAGAACTGAGACTTCCTGTTCTGGGATTGCTGCAACACTTGTGTCAGAGGTGCCTCTGTACAGTGAGTAACAAGTTGCAAAGTAACAGACAGAAAGAAGGACAGTCAAGTTAAGGCTACAGGCAGTATTTTAGGATGAGACTTGGCCACTGTTTTCTTTGCAAGTCTTGCCTAAGAAATCTAGTAGCTCATACCACTGAGTGAACACATGGTACTGTGACTTTTATCTCTTTGTTCTGGGATATGTTTCCAATGTCATGGTGAATGCTCTGTGCCTCATTTAGCTACCATTAAAATACAGAATAATTTCTGAGATGCATAAAAGCCATAATAAATAATTCCTATCTCATGTTTATATTACCACAAACTTGAGAGATGCTGCAGGTGTGCATCCAGCTGGAAAGGTAGGGAATTACACAGTGGATGTGGAAATATGCAGCCCCAGTAGCCTGACCTCTACTTGCTTAAAGGGTAAGCAGTCATCTCAGATGGTGTGGGGAAAGGACAGAGAAATCTGCAAACTCAGAAGGTTTCAAGCAAGCTGGGAAAAAATTTAATTGCAGTGGTTCCAGGTGCAAATTCATTACGATATTTTGCACTTCCCTAAAGCTCCAGAATTATAATGAAATGTTTGCAAAGTTGCTTATTTTACTTAGTAAGCTAGTTTCTATGAAGTCTATTAATTTGTAGGAAATAAAACAAGATTACACATACCCTTAAATAGCTAGAGCACTTGAGAGGATTAAAACTAGTAATACATCTAGTAATAAGTACAGTTCAGAAAAATTCATAAATCTAGTATATTTGAGTGTATTACTCCATCAGTAATTTAGTGTTACAGCAAAATCACAATGAAACTCTTCTGAAATGAAGCTGTTTCTTTGAAGGTCCAAGTCTTTTAAAAAGGTGAACAATTCTTTTGTTTCTCTTCTCAGATCTATTGGTGTGCATCAGTTTAACATCAAGTGATTACTACTGAATAGATTAAGAGCATGAGCTAAATGAGCGTTGATTGTCTTTGATCCAAGGAAAATATACACTTCAGAGGTGTTTGTTTTATTTCCTTCTTTTTAGACTCTAGTTTAAATAACCTATTCAGGGACTACCCAGTGCCAGCCACTGAGAAATGTGGCTTTTTTAAAATCAGATCCCATAGGAGACTGTGCTGGGGACTGTACCATGTGTGGATAAAAGCCTCTCACATAGTGCTCAGTGCAGACGTGCCGGATGGTTCAGTGAGAATCTGAAGACAGTGGGTTATAGAGGAGTCTGATCTGGCAGATTTCACTTCCATTACAAGAAATTAATCCCCTGTTCAACAGACTCAAAATAGAAGCTCTTTTGCCTGCCTGGTAATTAGTCTCTTGCATATTTGCATCTCATTGGCTTTTTCTCTACACTTAATGGCACAGCTGCTTTTTACTCATGATAAATTAGAATGGGGATCAGGGAAACATATCCATTTGGTAGTAATGGTGTGTCTAATAAACTTGTTGTCTCTTGAGTTTCTCTGTCATAATGGTAATCTCCTGTTCCAGGAATGCTTCACTTCTCTCCTTCCTCCCTTTCTGTTCCTAATTAGTTAAAGTACAGGTTTAGTGAAACAAATTTCCACATCATTCATCTTCTACTGAAGTCTGAGCTATCATTGAAAAGTTAATACATCCCATCAGCCATTTTGAATTGCTGCATGTACAAATCTGCAAATGATAAGAAGGGGAAAGAAGAGCAAAGTAGGGATCAAATGGCTAGTGCAATTTAATCAAGGAACTTATTTTTGTTCCATTGCACTTCACCTAAAAGCTGCATATAGACAACTTAATATTGTCCATGTCTCTTGCTTCTGTGCAAGGACTGAAAACTTTATTTTAAGTCATAGTTTGTATGCACTCTGTTTTAGCCAACAGGCAGACCCTAGTGCTTAGACAACCTGCTGGTTCTCTCAGCCTCCAACAGAAGAAATGAGTATAATGAGGAAGTATCTGGTGGGTCCATAGGTAGTATTTTGTTGTTTTGGGGGTTGTGTCTTCATTAATTTTCAGGTGTCTGTTTATGGCCTGGCAAAATGGAATTCTTTTTCTCATTGCCCACTGGGAGCTTAAAGTAGGATGATTTTCTTTGAAGAACAGGTACTAAATTAAGCATATAAAGAGAAGAGGGATGCAAAGTATGGTAGTAGATAAGTGTTTCTTCAAACACATAAATTCATCTGCCTCACTAAGTATTAATTATAGCTATTGTAGGACTAGAACACCCTCCTACTGTAAACTCTGAACAGCCTCTTCTTGTCAAAGATCCTGGAAATGGAAACCTAGAACTTTTGCTAAAATGTTTTTTTACTATAAAGCTAATAATCTCATTAAAAAAAAAAAGTGTGGGGGCGGGGGGGGGTGTGCAGGGGGAGAAGGAAGGAGTAGGAGAGGTAAAAAGGTCATGTTGCTCTGTGAGGTTGTGGAGACTCCATCCCTGGAGGTCTTAAAAACCCAAGTGCACAAGGTCCTGGGCAACCTGCTCTAGCAGATGCTGCTTTGAGCAGGGAGGGCTGACTATGAACCTCCAGAGATAATGTTCAACTGCAGCTATTCTGTGATTCCATAAAATACTCACTATTCTGCCAATTGTGCACGATAAAGGGAAGATGACCTCCCAGGCAACATTGAAAAGGCTGTGCTCCAGATTAAACCAATAGAGGTGATGTCAGCTTCCCCTACTTGCCAGCAGACCTTATCTCTGAGAATTCATGTAATTCATTGCAATAAAGTGGCTGGTCTAAATGCATTTGCAACTCTAAAAATAACATTACATTTCAAAATTAGCATATTTTCAATTAAGGCTCTTCTGTCTCTTACAAAACAAGTAACATGCACATAACTAATTGTTCTGTCATGGAAAAATATATAAATTAAACTGCCAATTCTAGGAATAGAGCTCTCTATAGAAATACAAGAGCTATAAGTGTGAAAGCTGTGAAATGGAGCAAGAATATTCAAAGCTGGTTAAACATAAGCTTGGCACTGGAGAAAGAGGGAAAAATGAAGGCACAGTGATGGTGTTTTAAATGCACAGATCATGGTGTTTGTTATTTTTCAGAATGTTGAGGTGTTTCAAAGAGATCAAAGATCTCATAGAGGAAAGGCTGAGGGAGCTCGGTCTCCTTAGCTTGGAGAAGAGAAGACTGAGGGGCAACCTCATCAATGTTTACAAATACGTTAAGGGCGAGTGTCAGGAGGATGAGCCAGGCTTTTTTCAGTGATGTCCAGTGATAGGACAAGGGGCAATGGATACAAACTGGAACACAGGAGGTTCCATGTAAACATCAGAAAAAACTTATTTACTGTGAGAATGACAGGAATAGGCTGCCCAGAGAGGTTGTGGAGTCCCCTTCGCTGGAGACATTCAAAACCCGCCTGGACACGTTCCTGTGTGATGTGCTCTAGGTGATCCTGCTCTGGCAGGGGGGTTGGACTAGATGATCTTTCTAGGTCCCTTTCAACCCCTAAGATTCTATGATTCTGTGATTTCCAAAGACAAGCAGCTGAAAAATCATCTGTGTCACTGTTGCAGTGTTTGAATACCCAGAAGCTACTTGGAAAATACATAAAGTTATGCTGTGCATGCATTGATAATGTGTCATCTGCCTCAACTGCTTTCCATAGATGACTTTGAATTTATTGTCAGCAGAGTCCTGTCTTCCTTCTCAAAATATGGATTTATATTGCAATCACTTTTTTTTTAAGCTATAGTAAACCACTTAGGGCTACCCTGTGCTGCCATGTAGGTATTGCTTTGTACTGCAGATGATGCTTTGCACAGCAGGTGCTCAGTATCAGCCTGTCTAGGTAAGCCTTGTGAGACAGCCTTTGCAGACCACTAGACCCCTTCAGGAGGTACCACTTCCCCAGGCCATGCCAGGTTTGGACATCTGATTCTATTTCTCATCTACAGACACACAGAAAAGTGATGAGGGTGTTGGTAATTCACTAAGCAAAACTGTCACTTGTGGCTGTGCCTTGAAATTTCTAGCTTAAATCCTGTAGATGAATGCTCACAAGCCTAGACTTCAAGCTTGTAAATGAATTCGGGTTGTGGAAGGGCATGAAAAATTAACCAACTTATAAACAAATTATACATCCTTTCTGAAAAAACTGGAACCAAGCAAATAATAGCAACTATGGAAGAATTTTAGAAATCAGGAAGAACACTAACTTTGGAAAGAGGATAAACTGGTAATTAATTGATGTCTTTAGATTTCCATTTGGTCCTGACTGTTACTCGAGCAGATAAAAACACAGGCCATATTTTAATTTATTAATTTGTGTTGGGTTTGGTTTTGTTGGGTTTTTTTGCTTAACATTCTCTGATCTTTGACATAATACCTGTTAACAATTACTTAAACTGTGACCACTGCTGTCTGAACAACTCTGTTGTGGGTCAGGATTTTGTTTGTTTTTTGCTGAAATGCAGTGCGCGTCTGAAAAACAAAGCTTCAGTGCTTAGAGCCAAGCTTTTGAAACTGGATTACAGGTGCTTCTTTGACTGTTTGGGCTTAGCACTGAATACTGTGTGTTGCAAGTGATTTGTTTAGTTGTCATAATGAGAATAACCTTCATGATCTCTTTCGATGCAAATATGATCGAGACAGGTGGTGACATCACCAAAAAAACCTTTCTCTGCTTCCTAACCAGGAAATTTCATTAGCCAAAAGCTGTCATTCTAACTCCAAAGCTCACACCTGTGAAAGGGGAAATTGCCAAGTGGCACATAGATTTATAGACATTCATCACCTTTTATCCAAATGCCTTTTTTCCCAAGAAGTTCTTGCATTGCTCTGTTCTATCTGTTGCTAAGCATTGGTATTTTAATATTTGCTCTTTGCAACCTCATTTATTTGCTATCTAATTTACCTTCAATACATTGAGACTGAAGCTTAATCTGGATTCTGAAATTAATTCTACCTGTGCAAACAGTTATTTTTGCACAGCTAAGCTGGGACACACACACACACACACACACTATTCCACTGAGACACTAGAAAATTGAACTGTATGATGGTGTAGAAAGATATAAATGACCCTTACTGTGATCTGCTTTAACTGAGCCTACCATAGACTATTCCATAATGCATTCAGGCTGGGTGATACATTGCACTGATACTTATGTCAATACCCCAGATGAACATTTTGCAAAAATTTGGATCCAAATGATATTTTCTTTCTTTCAGGCTGTAGTACTCTGATCAAAAAATCTGTAGCAGTTTCACCTTTCACCTTCTTTAATGTTTACACTGTTCAAACGACAGGACTCTCACCACCATTTCTCTTACAATAAGAAGCGTGTTTACAAGTTGTGTCAATAAGATAAAAAAGCTAAGGATTAGTTGTAGATACAAGGTGGGTGGATGGGCAGCCAGCCAGCCTAAGCAAGTTGAAATCATGAGCACAAGATACTGCCCTCCCCCAGTATTTACTCACCATGCTACCCCTCATGTAGAACTTCTGAAAAGACACAGCATTATAGCCCTGGGCACTGAACTTGTAGTGTGCAGCTTTTAACTGTGTTTGATTATCATGCTGAAATATCTATAAACCTTCTTTCTAGGGATGAAATACCTGAACTTGAATGGGTTGATGAAGTACTGTAGCATATTTAATTATCTATGCATTTGTGTATATATATATATATACACACATATTTGTGCATATAGGTAATCCTACTAATCTGTCCCAGGTTTATTCTCTAATTTCAATTGGACATATAGTAGATGTGCACTGTGGGGTTTTTTTGAGGTTGTTTACTGGACTAGGAAAACTATTTATTTTCCTGGTATACTATGTTCAGGTTCGAGGCAGGGAAGCTTTTCCAGCTTCTTTTCACACTCTGCCTTACTGAGATATCTGTTTCAGCCCATCATTTTTTTGTCAACCTCAACTTAATGCATATTTGAAATAATTGTCCTTTGGAAACTCTATGCAATATTTATTAGATACTTTGATTTCTTTCAGCTGTAGATATTAGCATCAAATCAGCCCAGCTCTGTAACAGACTCTTGTTTGTTTGTTTGTTTTTTAAACAGGAGAAATTCACTTTAGAAATCCACCCTGAAACTAAATCAATTTTAGATGGCCAGCCTAAATTCTTCATGAGAAAATTTATCTGATCTGAAAGTGACTTTCAAAGTGATTAATCCTAGATTAGTTATTGTACTTTCAAAGTTGCTGCTGAAAATGGTCTTGATACTGCTTTTTAGTTAGTACTTGTTTGTTTATTCAATTGCTTACAACAGCTGTATGTCTCAATACGAGTGGGCCCTCTGAGCAGTACTGTGCTTAGCCCTTTCAATGCTTTCCAAGGAAGAAGCTGGGCTACAGTTTTATTGGGTAATCTACTCAGATAGGACCAAGGTAGGCCAGAATTGCTTGTGAGGGAAACAAAAAGTGAGCAAGGATAGGAAGGTTGGTTTGGTCTTTATTTTCTTTCCCTTCGTAAGAGAATATCCTGACCTGATGAGAGAACAGAGTTCAAAGGACTTTAAAAAGTTGTCTAAGGGTAGAGAGAAGTAGCAAACAAGTTCCCTTTTCCCAGAAAAGCAGGGGCTTCTGCAGCAGCTGCTGTTTTTCCTAGCAAAGACTGGGAGATTCCATCTTCCCCGAAATGTAATTTTCTGTTACTATGTGGAATTACAGAAAGGAAAATCAGGAGAAATTACCGTGATGGTCTGGTGGGGGCAATATGAAGAAGATGCAGTCTGAAAATGTCAGATACTGCTGCTTTAAGAAATTTCAGTCAGGAAAAAGATTCTGGGGAATGTTTTCTTGCAGACAACACATGAAGGAGGTAAACACAAGCATACTTGGTGGTAGTGGGAGGACTGTTTATGAAGGTTGGTAGAAAATTGGTATGACTATTACAGATCAACACAGGCAAATAAACTGGGTTGATCAAGAAGCAATGAAATGCTCTATTAGATAATTTAAAATAGGGTATTTGGTACAAAATTTTAAAAAGTAGAAAAGTGCAGTGGAGGATTTTTGAAGTGGATTGAGAGGGTCCTTTTTTGGCTCTTTACCACACCTGATTGAATCACAGGTCAATTGACCTAATTTTTCGGCTTATGAAACCTGTTAGAAAACCTTGTCCTGGACTTCAGCTGCTAAGCAACATGATTTAGTAACAAAAATACTTCATTAGATAAATAATTTGAAACGGGCTATTCTGTACAAAAAAAATCCCAACAAAGCAAACAAACCCACAAAACAGCAAACAAACACAAAACCAAAAGCAACCAAACAAGAGTGTGGAGTAGACACTTTTTGGAGTGAATTGAGTTCTACTTGTTCTCCTAATAAAATAATTTTAATGGACAATGAAATTGTGATAGAATAGCAAATATTTTACCTTCCTGGACACTGCCCTTTAATTCAAGCTTAAGGAGCATTTGTTCACATTTGACACAATGTAATAATCTGTACTTCTGTGTAAGTTTGGGATAACTTTTTTAATGGTGTGCTTATTTTTATTTACCTGGATCCTGATTTATTGCCCACTAAAGTAAATGGAAAGCCCTTATTGTGGCATTTTTTCCCCCACCACTCCGTTCAAAAGACTCATTTAAATAAAGAATTTTTCCCATTGTGTCATCAGGATTGGGTTATTCAGGAAAAAGTGTCTCAAAGAATATGTTTACTAAATGCCTTGTGCTTTCTTTTGACTAAATAATTTTTGACATGCTTAAAATATCTCCAAGTTTGGTCATTAGTTGGAGAAGTTATGGGAAATGTGTATCTGCTCACCAGCATGGGCACTGAAGTCAGAAATTCTCAGGGGAGAAAACTGGTTGCTGAGAGGAGTAATAGGTTTGCCCTAAAAGATTTTTAAGAAGAGTGGACTCATTGTTTGACTACTAACACCCAAAGAAAACAGTTCTTCCACACCCTCCCATTCCCCAGATAATTATTTCTGCCCTTAAGGTATATAATATTTAAATTTCAGAGTGTTTTCTTAGAACTTACATGCAGATGTGTGATCCCCACACTCTTCTTTCCCCCTGGAATTTTCTTTGTAAGGTATCATTTTCTTACTGCTATTTGTGAAAATCTTGAAAAACACACTTTGGATTCTTCCAGTTTCACTCATCATTCAGAATGGTAGCTACTAGACCCTGCTCATTTAGAGGGCTGCATTCATGTGATCAAGTGCAGACAGCCTCCTATTAGCTTTGTCCAGGTCCAAAACAGTAAGGTGCAAATCAGTTATTTTCCTAGTCCTGAGTCCTGCTACTTGCGTGCCTTGGCCATGTTGTTATCTCCAGCCTCTGGGTGCCCTTTGCACAGAGTGAGGCCAATGCTTGTGAAGTCTGGAGTCAGGACGTCAAACTGGAGAGACAAATGAGGCTGATATTTTTGCCTTATGTCAAATAACACAGGCTTGTTGCAGCTTAAGTTTTATCTCTGCAGCCAATGGGATTTGAGCTGAATGTAGGGAATTGGTGAAGAGGCACAAATATCTGTACTTCCAGCTCAACAGCTCCGTGACTGACACCACTTCGCTTTACTTCTGCATGTCACTAGCAGTTGAAGTGAATAGAAACCTGAGTCTACATAACTGTGCATGGATAAAGTAAAGTAGAAAGACACAAATACCACCATGAGAGCTAGGATTACCTATAGACAGGTATAAGCAGCTACAGACAGATTATAAGCATGGGCTTAAAAGCTTTGTCAAGCTGGTAAGAACTTCAGTAGATAACAGCAGTTCCTTCACAACCAGAAATATGGGGTGAAGGCAGAAATACTTTCAATAAGGATGTTATCTTGCAGTCGTGACGCAGCACCATGGGGAGCATTCAAGGATTTCTTACACTGCTAGTAAAATAACCATTAGCAATCTTTAATGCCTCTGATTCATGGAAGTGCTTTGAATCTTAATACAATTGCTTAAAAGAGACCTTGGAGAGGAGAGTTTGCTTCATACCATCAGCTTTTCACTTTTATTGTCTATTAAAGTGATTTTATGCTTTGAAAACTCTGAGCCCAGAACAGGAGAATTTAACTTTTATTTTCTCTGCGTGTGTGCAAGTTGTGTTCCATGTCTTTCCCATCCTTGTCCCTCAGAAAAACAGTTAAGTTACAGGTTGTAGAATTCACCTGTCAGTAAAAATAATGAAGTTAAGAAATGGTCACTGAACTGCAGAGTTAGCTGCCTCATTTATCTAATTTCTGAGTAGATGTTACCAAAACATAGCTTAAAATATTGTTGCATTTACAAAAATCCTACAAAAATATTTGTCAAAAGATGAAACACAGTATCAAGTAGACTTGGTGATGCTGAAAGAAAAATGAGATGGGTAAACAGTGTGTCTCTGAGTTTACAGATGATCTTTGTCAGAAACATGAGCCACAATTATGTGTACTGGTTTTCTATTCTGAAGAACTAGATAGTTTGAGTTGTTGCCCGGACAATAAACTATTCCATGATGCTGATAATTTATCTTGACACCAAGACAGATGATTGAAGGAGTTAGGCTTGATGCCAAGGAGCAAACTCAGAAGTAACTTGTATCCATTGCCACTCATTTTTTCTCCGTGAATCCTTGTAAAAAGGGAGTCTCCATCTTCCTTGTAGCCACCCTTCAAGTACTGGAACAGGGTGACAAGGTTTTCCCTAAGCCTTCTTTTCTCAAGGCTGAACAATCCTAGTTCTCTCAGCCTTTCCTCATCTGGCAGGCTCCCCTGTCCTTTGATCATCTTTGTGGCCCTTCTCTGGACCCTCTCCAGTCTGTCCACATCTTTTTTGCATAGTGGGGACAAAAACAGAACATGGTGTTCCAGGTGTGGCCTGACAAGCTCTGAGTGGGATGATGACTTCTTTATCTCTGCTGGTGGTGCTCTTGTTGATACAACCCAGTACCCTCTTGGATTTCTTTGGGGCTGCAATACAGGTGATGGAATAGTTTTTCATTTTACTCTTCCCAGTGCTTCTACTTTAAATTCCTCTTTGAGACTTGCTTCAGGCTGTGCTGTGGATCTCGTACTAGTTTTTTCCAGAAAATATTTGGCTCTTTAGGTCCTTCAGGGTGTGATCTGCTAGATCCTTGCTCTCTTCTTAGTATTAGGATTTGCAAAAGGCTGTCCTCGGAAGCTGGTTAAGCAAACACATCTTCCTCTGCATTTCAGTGGCCTGAGCATATGCATACAGTTTGTTGTTAGACTTCAGCAGAGGTTTGTTACATTTTTAACAGTACAACACTCCAGTGTATCATACAAATGTGGTCTTTCTATCAGTATGTCTGTGTTTATTAGAGCTGTGGGTTGTTTAGATGCTTCTTTTTTTACCTTTTTTGCTTTTTACTGATCAGTGATATTGTTCCAAGCACACTTGTAGCTGTATACATATAAAATTTTTTTAACTTTATATCCTAATTTTTTTGAAGACTAGGGATACTGTAGCGATAAATGTAGTTAGATCTGTAAGGTGTATAGGCAAGGTTTGTATCTGATTTCTAAATATGAAAATTAGTATGTTTTCAAGTTTTCCTTCAAAATCATATTACTCTACATCCATTTGTATCACTTTACACAACCAACTAAAGCAGTTAAGATAACCTGCCAGGTTGTTTTCCGCACATTCAGTGCTCTTACATTGGGTACTCACAGAAAAAAACAGTGATCTTCTGCTCAGATAACTCTCTTCTAATTGCAATGTAAGAAAGGAATTGTTGGTTGACTACACACTTTGTTTTTCATGGAAC
The DNA here is from genome assembly GCF_020740795.1 of Apus apus. NCBI lineage: Eukaryota > Metazoa > Chordata > Aves > Apodiformes > Apodidae > Apus > Apus apus. The sequence continues at coordinate 48,590,340 of NC_067283.1, forward strand.
CAGGAAGCTTGACATCCTGCTTTGCATTTCACAGCATGCTTTCTATCGTACATGCCAGATGGATCCAGGTGCCTGAAGGGAGTTTTGGTGAAACTAAGAAACTTGGCAATGCAGAGATAGCCAACAGATTAGGACCTCTGTTGGGACTGAAGCTGTCCCTATGGCCAGGAGAATAAGAAATATGTAATGAGTTCCTGTCTTCTATGTTTATTTATCCTTGTGAGTTTTTATTCTAGAATTTTCTATTTGTTTTTGATATTCAAGCACTTATACATTTGCTGTTGTATTTTTCAGAAAGCACTGTGAGTCATGTTCTGTGAATGCTGCTGTGTAAATCATGTATTTCCATTGATTAACAGTTTAAAGCCTACTTTCCTTAGAGCAGTTGCTAAAATTAGTAACACCACAAAAAGACTCTGTCTATAAGCTATGATAATGTCTTTGAAATAAAAAATTAAGTTATTTGCTTAGAGTTTAAGTTTATGCAAGCTATTCTGATTTTGTGCAGGGTAGGTTCTCAAGCAGATTAGATTGCTTTAGTCCATAATTAATGAACGTTTGGTGCCTTGAGACCTATCGATGAAAAATAGCTGTAACAACTTCTCACTATTACATTTGTTCACAATTAGAAAATCCAGCATCTTACAATTAGTCTGGATGATTTCATTAACTATCATCTTTATGTGGAACATTATGAACAAGAGCTCCAATCTGAGTGCTTTCAGATTTCCTACTATAGAGATGATTAAGGAAAGTGTGTCTGTTTTATAATGACATTTAAAATGCATTTTTACTCGGTTATTTTGCAGGAATCAAAATTATACACTTCCATCTCCCAAAATTATGCAAAAATCTTTTACAATCTGCTGTTTCTCTTGTTCTTTCCTCCTTCCTGTTCCCATAACTGAATATATTAAAAGTGAAGTTAATGGCAAAATACTCTAAAGCTCCAACCTTTCTGAAACTGGACAAATTTTGAAAGTCATGTTTGTAGTAAGAAGAGAAAATTATTTGTACTTTACCATGCAATTCTATTTTTTTCTCTGTAGCAGTTTGTGGTCATGTTTTAGCTTTGGAGAATTTTTTTCTTTTCAGTAAGATGTAACATATTCTAACATGCCTAGTCCTGCATTGGTAGGGGGAAATTCCTATTTCTGTGGAACACAATTCAGTTTTTTCAAACACTTAGCAATTATTTGAGTTCAAACACTTGGTGAAAGCAGGACTCTTCATTTCTGGTTAGGAAAGTAAAGATACAGATAAATTGGTTGTACATACCTTCAGCTGTCTGTTCTTCTGGCCCTTCTTTCTTTCTGAGCCTAGAAGAGCATTAAAAGAGCCAAATTTTGCCTTCCATATACATCTGCAGGCTAAACCCCATCAGCCTCACCCTTCTGTTGATTCACAGTAATGTGCCCAGAATGAAAAAGAGAAAGACAGCACAGTGGGCAAAAAGGTTTTATGAACAACTTACCTGAAAGATAAGGTAACACTTTCCTGGTGGCAGTGCATATGCTGTGTCTAAGGGCATGTGGAGTAGGGGATGTGTGGCTTCTTTGCATGTGTTTTCCCATGCTTTGCTTTTCCTTGGCTGAAAATGGGCTAATTATCCTTTGGTGCTGGGTTGAGCCTTGACACCTAAAGGACTGTATAACTGAACACTTGTCTATTCAGTGTACAAAATGTATTCCTACCATTTGTTAAGTTTGTTAGAGCTGAGATTAGATGTGGGAATACGCATCACAACATTCATCATGGTACAATGCATGAGCATAGCTGGGAGTAGCCGTGTACCTCAGCAGGCAAAGGACATGCTGAAGCAACATGTTTTCCTCACAGGCTACAGAAAATTACAAATAAATCATCTGAGTTGCTGTAATTGCTGCAGAAACATGGATGATTATTTACATCAAAGGTATACCAGGTGGATTTGTGGTCTTAGTACAGAGTGTACTTTCCTTTTTTAGCTTTCATTTAACTAGAATCAGAGTACTTCAAAGCCTTCTGGGCTACACAACTTGTCAGTGGGATTGACTACAGTTTGGTGTGAATTGGCATATATCAGACCAACATGGAACTACTTTGCTGAGTAATAGGTGGCCACATGGCTTATGTTTATTATAATAAGTAATGTAATGGTACTGAACTTTCAAAGAAGAGCTCCAGTGTAATGTAATATCTATCTGGTCAATCTATACCTTTAGAGAGAAAAAAGGTATCACTCACTTTGGTATAACTAAGTATGCTATTTCTAAGTATATTCAAATTTTCTGTATTTCCTTGACTCTATCAATTCACACTTCCCAAGTTCACTATCTTCATTGTTTCACATTATAGCTAAATGTGACTTCCCCTTCCTTCCTTTAGAAATAATGATTTTTTCATGGTGTTTATTTTACACTCCTACTGCAAGGTATCAGGCACAGATAAATTAATGTAGGGATCCATGAAAACGATGATGGGAACATGTTACTTCTTCTTGTGTCCTGGGACTGACGACACTGGTCCTTGAGAACAGCAGATTTCATCTTCTTGGGAAACTCACTTTAAAATTCTTAAAGTTATCTCTGAATCTTCCATAGATCTAATTCAAGACAGATTTCTATTTCCTTCTGATAGCTTCTGAAAAAAGTGGAGGAAATGGGCTTCTCTGTTACTTTCCAGTGTATAGCATATATCATTGGGCTACATATCATGCTTTTCTGCTCTGTGTAAGTTGAAATATTTGGAGCTCTGAATGATATAAATATTTAATTTAGAAATACAAGGCGCACTGCCACCCCATGCGTATTTATGGAGCTTCTCACCCTATGAACTCATCCCAGAGGACTTTGAAGAACAAAGCAGCACTCTAGTATTGTGACAATAAATTGTAATATAGTTTATGAAACCGAGGGTTCTTTTTCTTTACCAGTTCAAAGCCTCTATCAAACAAGTGTGCCTCTTTGTTTTATTTAAAAATAGAGCAGGAAATGCTCTTTTCCTTTCTTTAAAGATAGAGTGCGTTGAGCAGTGAAGATGAAATAGACCTGTTCTAATCCTGGGGCTTCTACAGGAAAATTAATGTATATTTTCTGTTCATTGTCATCTGTAATTTATTTTTCTTGTGAATTTAGATTGAATGTAGCCCAAACACCCTGAAACTTTAGCTAAAAAAATAAATAAAAGACAGGGTACTGCTTTTTTGAGATACAAGATGGGACATATAGTCAAGGTTTTCCCCATGCACTATGTAGAAATTGTTTTTGTTGTAGGAGTAATTTTTTTTTTTTTTTTGCAAATTACATTTATCTGTTAGTTGGAGCACTTGAGATGGTGCCAAACTTTGAGACAAAGTCATGAGAGTATTGCTCTACAGATGTGTAAAGGAAAGATACTCCCAATTGTTCTTGTTGCACAGCAGAAGTAAGAAAGGGTATTGATGAGTCTTTTCCTTCTTACAAGTAAGTTAGATATCTATAGACATACTGAAGATGGCCCGCTGAAGATGCAGTGTAACATCTACTAGGAATTTTCGAAAGTAATTATTTGCTTCTTTAATAACTAAATACTTTTTTTAAAAGTAAGCTTTTCTATTTCTTAAATTATTTTGATTTCTCTACTGTACAACAGTCTTTCTTCAGTGCTGAAATAAAAAGGTTTGAGTGCCATAGCAACAGTTTCCATGATGTACTATAATAACCAGAACACAAATCTGCAGAGCATTGCACTATGTCAGCCTACCTTTAGCCTTCTCTTAAAGTCCTTTTCCCTTGCAATTTGGCAAGCCACATGTTGCTGATTTTCACATCAACCTTTATATGTTTGTCAGCTAACATCCTGACCCGCTTTGCATGATCACTATATAAAGCAAGCCTCTGTCCTTCACCGTTCATATTTCAAAATCTTATTCGTATGTGCCCTGAGCATTTTGTGTAGTCTGACTCTTTGGACTGTCTTGATAAGGAAGCTGGGTCCTGGTATTTGATCAGAATGAGTAGTGTCTGCTGGGTTAACATTAGGAGGAATAAAATGCACCAAATAAAATGAGAATCCACAAGAAAAACATCAGGCTGGGAGTAAGTGGCTGGAGTATTTATCCCCTGTTCCTTTATAGTTTAATTTTGTCTCCGAAGCAGGGTCTGGGATATTTCCTTCATCAAAAGGACAGCAGCATCCACAATAGGTGCATTAGGGTAGTGATAAGGTACCTTTCTGGCTGTCCCCTTTAGTTTGTGGTCCTCTTGTCTCCTAGAGTTTGCATGTAATTACCAGTTACCATTGGTAATTAATTATTTGTCCCTGTCCAAATGTTCTATTTCTAGAGAGCTTCAGTTTCTTTACAAACAGGGTGTGCACTTGTTTTTAGCAGAAATAATTTGGTGGCATGGGGAAAAGAGGAAGGGGAAGAGTGGGGAGAAGAAAAGAGTCACTGTATCATGTGGCCTAACATAGGCTGAATAACTTAATAACTGTAGATACTTAATTTATTTTTTCCAGTGAAGTTTCCTTATAACATTTTTCTGTTGTAACTTTGATCAATAATATTTTACTAATATTCACCTTCCATTTTTGAAAGCATAATTTGATTCCTCCTCTCCTCATCCCATTTTTATGTTGAATTCTCATAAGCTAAAATTGCATTCTCTTTGGGTGTCGTAAGCAAGCTCCTCTCTGTTGAGAATTTAAGCAAGCCATCTTCAAAATATGTTTCAGTAATCTGTCATGGTTTAACTGAGGATCAGCAATTAAGCTAATGACAATAATGCTCTCTATCCCCTGCCCCTCCTGCCCACATAGGGAAAGGAGAGAGAGAAAAGAAAGAAGGAAAAAGAAGGAAAGAAGCTTCTGGATTGAAAGCTAAACTAGGCAGTTTTAATGAAGTACCCATGAGAAAAGGAAATCAGTACAAATATGTGCAGGAATGTGCAAAACCCCTATCACATCCCCCACCCCCAACAACTCCCGGTGTACTCCTCGTCCCAGAAAATACTAGATCATTTCCAGAGGTAGCAGCAGAGCAGACAGAAGCTGAGGGCAGAGATACAGGGGTCAGAAATGCACAGGCCTAGGGATCAAAGGAGATGGATAGACAGAGTCCTCCCTGGACACTGGCCGTGGATGGAAGAGAGAGGAGAGAAAGGCTTGACTTCTGTGATCCCTGAATTTATACTAAGTGTGACATGTATGAGGATGGAATAATCTGTCTGGCCAATTTTGCCATCTGTCTAGTCCACTTCTCCCTATGGGAGGGTTGTAGATATGACTGTTCTGCTCCAACCTTCTGCTCACAATGGGGACAGTATATGCCTTCTTTTCTTTATTAGAGTATCTTTCTCCTAACTGTCCTTTCTCTGTTTATCTTTATTAAAAAATGACAGGACATTAAATTTTCCTAGGGGCCTTTGCACCTTGCATGTTCCCAATGGAAAAGTGAGGTGAAAGCTTCTAGGACAACCATATTGTTGTCAGGCACAGAAGGATGACTCCTAAGCAAGCTTTATATGTAATCTCCTCCAAAGGGCTTGCTTCTGTCTGCCTGGTGTTCTGAGAGAAAGTTGTAAGGGAGAAGAAAACCAATTTTATACACAACATGTGCCACCCACCTCAGGCTAAAGGCCTTGTTAGCGCAATCCTGAAGATGGGGTGGTGCAGCATTAAATGGAGTTATGTTTTACAGCTGCTTAAGTCACTTTGATGGTATCTTCACAGAATCGTTACAGTTGCAAAAGGCCTCCAAGGTCACAGAGTCCAATCGTCCACAGCAGAGAAAAAAAAACACATCAACCAACAACACAACAAAACCCACCATGGACACTAGAGCATGCCCTGGAGTGCCACATCTACACATTTTTTCAATACTTCCAGGGATGGTAACTCCATCACCTCCCTGGCCAGCCCATTCCAGTGCCTATCTACTCTAGCAGGAAAGAAATTCTTCCTAATATCTAGTCTAAACCTCCCCTGGCACAACTTCAGACCATTTCCTCTAGTCCCGATGTTATTAACTTGGGAGAAGAGGCCAACACCCCCTTCAGTACAGTCTCCTTTCAGGTAGTCGTAGAGAAAAATAAGGTCTTCCCTCAGCCTTCTCTTCTCCAAAGTTAACAATCTCAGTTCTCTTAGCCTGTTCTCATAGTACTTGTTTGTTGTCTAGACCTTCACCAGCTTGGTAGCTCTTCTCTGGACTCGCTCCAGCACCTCAATGTCCTTCTTATAGTGAGGGACCAGAACTGAACACAGTACTCCAGGTGCAGCCTCACCAGTGCTGATCACTGGTCACAATCAATTCCTTATTCCTGCTGGTCTCACTGTTTCTGATGCAGGACAGAATGCCATTGGCCTTCTTGGCCACCTGGGCACACTGCTGGCTCATGTTTAGCCTGGCTGTCCACCAGCACCCTCAGGTCCTCTTCCACTGGGCGGTTTTCCAGCCAATCTTCCCCAAGCCTGTAGAGTTGTCTGGGGTTGTTATGCTTGAAGTGCAGGACCTGGCACTCAGCCTTATTGAACCAAATACTGTTGACCTCAGCCCATCCATCAACCTGTCCAGATCCCTCTGCAGAGCCTTCCTACCCTCAAGCAGATCAACACTCCTGCTCATTTGGATGTCATCTTGGATAGCTTAAAGCATATACACGCTTTAGCAGTGAGTGCTAAAAGTCTGACTAGCTGCAAGCATGACTGCAGCAAACTTCTTCCTTGTACTGCAGAGGACTTTCATTTATATTACAGTGTAGCCTAAGATAAAGATATCTGCAAAGACTGCACGCATTCTACTAAGGAACAGAGAGCTGGTGCACTGCTAATAGGCTGTGTGTCAAGGAGACGATCTTCCTAGAATTGTTTTGAAAACTTTTTTAAGTATGGAGGAGTGGGGAGGAACTGGGACTATCAAACAACTTCTTTGCAAACCACTTCCATGTTTTGCTGCCAGAGTTGCTCTGCATTGCTGCTTTCTGTCTCAAGTTTCCCTTCAGCAAGGCATGTGGAAGCTGGAAGGCAGAAAGACAGTTTTCACATGGTTTTATGTTCTTGAATTGTCTGGATCTCCATTATGCAGTCAGCAGCGTCTTTCTTCCTGAAATAAAGAGTAAGATGAAAGGCAAGAGAATCTTTTACTCTGATATTTAAATGAAAAGTTTTTAAATCATGAAGAAATACCCTCAGTGCCAGAGTACCATCTCTTCCTTCTCTCATTTGGTGTTTTCCATTTTGAATTAATAAGGCTCTGTGCAACACAATGTCACTTCAAAATTGGCCCAGACCATGCAGTGATTTTGGATCAGATCACCTCCAAAGATTACATCCAGCCTAAATTATTATATTATTCTATAAACAAGCCAACAAATAAAAAACCCAACCCCTAGTCTTAATCCTACCTAGTAATGGAAGGTAGATACTTTCTTACTCTTGCTTATGTTACTGCAAAAAATTAATGCTTAGCTTAGAATTTTGGATACCTAGATTTTTTTCCAAGGGGCACAGGGCACAAGATGTGCATCTAGAAAGCAATCTAAATCCAGAGTTTCGGGTATCCTGAGGTCTGGCATTATTGTGTTATATCTTGTCAAAGATAAAATTCAGGGGAAAGCAGATCGTTGCTAGAAGTATACAATAGCTGTTAATTCAAGATAGTAATAAAATTCCCATTCTGTGCAAAGGGTAAGGCAAGCAAACAGGAAACTTGGACTGAAAGTCTTCTATGTTGTCTCCTCCCTGACCCTTTTTGTGAGTTGATATGAGTGGCTGGGGAAAAACCAGATCTGTAGCTGTATCTTTGAGTATGTGGGACCTGAATTGCAAGCAGGCTTTTGAGCACATTTCTCTAAAATGTACAATTAGTTATTCTGACAGATGGAAAGTAGATGGGAGGATGTTCCAGTGGATATAATTAGATATAATGGGCCATGATAAAGACAAAAGGAAATATTGGGAAAATATTGGGGAAAGCTTATTATTTATTCAGTACATTGCAGCATCCCAGAGAACTTAAAGTTTACATTGGTACTTCAATAAACAATAAAGCAGAGAGGTAGGGCCTGAAGCAGAATGCCAGCAAATCGCTGAGATAGTTTTATGCAAGTTAGAAAGGTGGGTGAAAACTACACGTAATAAAATAAAACCGTCTTGATTGACTGATTCTTTTATTGACTACTAGGAAGAAGTGGGACTTCATGGGTGTTCAAAATCATGCTGAGAAGTATTTGAATCTAGTCCTCCAAAGAGCTACAGGGTATCCGGTGGCTAACACTTCACAGATTACCTCAGACTGCCTCTACGTTGGCATCTTATCTGAAATTAGTAATGCTGACTTGGAATTAGCAGAAACAACATAAGAAGAGTGTTAAAATTAAGATGATTCTCAGCCAGATTTCACTTTGAAGCATCTGAAAAGAAAGTGTTCATTGAGCTTTCCAATGGCTGCTAACTTGACTGCTGTGTCTTCTGCCTTGGTTCTTAACAGGAAAATTGGTCATTAGGTACCCTAAATATATACATCTTACAGTATTCCTAGAAAGTGTGGTTTGACTTTCTTACTTCTATTTCCTGTGGGAGTTAAGCATGAAATAGTTTCTGGCATCAATATTTTTTGCAAACATAATTTTTCTTTTGCCTAGCTTGTGCTTTCAGAACCTCGACATCACGTTCTTTTGCATCTAATACTTTCAGGAAGGAATCATGTGTCTTGGAGGATGTAACTTCAGAAGGTGTATTGGCTCACTGAGAGCAAGGTATTTCCAGCTATGGGCTGCACTGTGTAAGTAGCAGAGTGTACATCTGGTGTCTACTATTTTTGCTTTGAGATCAGTTTTATTTGTGGTGTCTAACTAGAAAATACTTTCAAAAGTATACATCTGGGGGTAAGCAGCAGAAGAGAGGAATGGAGAGAAGAATTAAATCATGTCTCTAATCCAATAAGTTACTTACCTACAATTCTCCATTGCTAGAACCTGGTGCTCTCATTTTAGAGGGCAAATGTGAGAGTGCCACTGTGCAAGAACAGTGGTGCTTAATATATCCACCTTGTACAAATGTGACCGGCTGCTTGAGACAAAGACAAATATAGCCTGAGCCTCTGCATGTGCAGGGTTTTTTTCTTTCTTCCCTATCAAAGAAAATCTGACCTGGGGACTGAGTAAAGCAATATTTTGGGTTTCTAATTCCATACTTTTCCTGTAACCTATACTTTTTCTTCTGAAAGTTTATCTAAACTTCCCTTCTGCTTGCGATCCTCATGCTGCTGGATGATGACAGAACCATGTAAAATATTGCCATTTTTTAAAATTTGTGGTACATCATCTATCATCTAGGGTTTATATGTTCTAAAGTCATTGCCCTTCCTTATTTAAACACAACGTGAAATCATAGCTTTTGAGAGCTATGAAATACTACCCACACCTTTTTCAATATCAAGGATGTAGTATGACTCACTGTTTCACTTAATTCAGCCAGTGGCAGCTGTGTTCATACAGCCTTAAAGCAGGCAGAGTAATGTTACACAGTCCTTGAAAAAAGCACGTTGTGGGAAGCATCTGTGAAGTGACTGGGCAACTGTCTTGGGGGACTTAGAGAAGTGGAAGTAAAGCATGAGTTAAAGGAGAGGGCATGTTCAGCTTTGTTATTACAGCTAGTTGATTTGGATGAGTAACTAGAGACTAGAGTCTGAAAAAGAATCACAAAAGTGAATTCATAGGTTGATGCTCTATTTAAACCCATTTTGCCTTGAAACGGTTTTTGTTGCACAACTGTTTCCAAACCATCTGTCTTTCCTTTTAGTCATGATAAGTCATCACAAGAGTGATGCTGTGGAAGTAGTTCCATTACAAAGACATCTGGGAGGTAAGAGAAAGCAGGGACTACTTTCTGTTCCTTTGCATTTAGAGTAGCCAGTGTTGCTCATAAGTAGGTAGTGCTTGGGCATGACAGTTGGTTCACTCTTACAGCAAATAAGATGCTTCAAAGCATAAACATCAGCCTCACAGAAACTGGTCATGTCTGAGGCCTTTTAGGTCTAAGACTAATGATAAAAGAGGAGGAATAGGCCAAATGTATGTCTGTACATAGGACCCTGAGGCATCTGCAGGTATATCCCAAATGCATAGCAGGAGATAAGTGACAGGACACAATTGTATATGTAACTTCAGCAGACAAAAGGCTGGGGGGAGGTGTCTTTACTGCTTTCTGTTAAGTAAATTAGGAGACTCTAGGGGATGTTAAGAGGGACAGACAAAACCAAGGTTTCTCAGTCTCTGACTTTCCTTGGCTCTTTTGCTCCTACCTGAGATGTCTTCACTGGTTTGGTAGTATGAATGTGGCATTCACACTGCTGTCACTAGCCAAATTCTCTAGACCACTGGAGAAATTACACATTGACTTGGACTGGTGTCACAGTTTTAGCCAATAACCAGGTGACAGATGCTCTCTGTTAACCCCCCACTACCCTCCCAGGGGAAGATAAAAGGAGAATAAGACATAGACACTTTAAGGTTGAAAAAAATGTCAGAATAAGTTTATTGCAATAATAATAATAATGATGATGATGGTAATAATAAATTATATACATATATACAAAAATATGTAAATATGGAACCCATGCTACTTCAATGGTAATTATGTCCTGACCACAAAAGTCCCAAATTGGAGTCAGCGGCAGATGGGGGAGTCCAAGGTTCCAGAAAGAGTCCCCAAAAACCTCTTGTAGCAGCCACACTAGCCCTACTTTGGGAGGCAGGGGAAGGTGAACCATTCTGATGAGTGATGTTCTTCTCTGGCAAGAAAACAGAATGTAGGAACACCATCAGCAGGAGAGATGACAAACAAGTGAACCCCAACCTTGACAACACCTCAGCCAGAAAGGCCAGCAGACAGCTCCCTGAGGTGCCACCCTGAGGTGCCATTTTATACTGAACACCATGGGCAGGAGCACTGTGATTAGTCCATTTGAGTCACCTGACCCACCCTCTCTTCCCCATGGACACAGCTGCTCCCACCATTGTGACTGACACATCCAGAGACTGCAGCAGCTGGGAAGGACCCGGGTGGTCCCATGTTACAGAATCACAGAACGGTTAAGGTTGGAAGGGACCTTAAAGGTCATCTAGTTCCAACCGCCCTGCTATAAGCAGGGACACCTCCCATTAGACCAGGCTGCACAAAGCCTCATCCAACCTGGCCTTGAACACCTTCAGGGAGGGGGCTTCCACAACCTCCCTGGGCAAACCTGTCCCTGTGCCTTACTACCCTCATGGTGAAGAATTTCTTCCTGGTGTCTGACCTAAATCTAATGTCTTTCACTTTAAAACCATCACTACACTCTCTGGGTGAAAAGTTTCTCCCCGTCTTTCCTGTAGACTCCCATTTGGTATTGGAAGGCCATTCTGGTTTCCCCAGAGCCTTCTCTTCTCCAGGTTGAACAGCCCCAACTCTCTCAGCCTGTCTTCATAGCAGAGGTGCTCCAGCCCTTTGATCATCCTCGTGGTTAGTATGGCCATAGGGAATTTTTATCCTGGTACACTCAAACCAGCACAGCTGGCCACTGAGTTGGCCATGGACACAGAAGGATTTGCCTCACTGCTATAGGAAATAAGAGTTCTCAGGTAACATCCCAAATAGGGCAGTAGTGGCTCAAGATGGGTGAGAAATCTTCCTATAATGTCTAAAATCCCTTGCAATGGGTCTATGTTATTTGTAACCAAGGCTTTTAAAACCCCACAAATTGACATATTTGGCTGCCTTGAGGATGACTCTGCTGAAAACACAGATTGTGTGATACAAAGATTTGCCTCATCGAATTCATGAATATCAAGTGTAGGAAAATATGCTTTGCTCAGAATTTGTAATAATTCAGCATATGTTATTTTGTCACAGACTTTCACTTCAAAAGAGGAAATTGCTCTTAAACTGTTAGCATGGAGGCCCCATATATATTGATATATGTCTGAGAATTTCTCTTACACAATTTTTTTTTTTTGCTACCTCTAGGCTTATCTATTTCAGTTGATTGTTTTCATCACAGAGATTTCAGACAGGATATAAGTCTATTCTTGCTGAACTCTGTTATACTTTTTTATGGACTTTCCCTTTATGTGAACAAAATGGCTGAAGTTAAGCTTGTTTCATTCTAGTCCCTTTTTAACAGAAGCTGAATGCTGACTGCTCTTATATCAAATAAGCATCTGTCCACCTATAGGTCTTAAGGCCATGTGGCAAATCAAAATTAAAAAATATTCCCCATTATCTTTCCTGACTATCCTAACATAAGTTAACTCTAATGTCTAAGATTTTTTTCCCATCTAGGGAGTTGTGCATTTGTTTGCATAATTTTCTGCTGGCTGAATCAGTAACTGCTAGTTATGTATCTCATAGTTCTGCTGGCTAAGCTCTCTATGTAATTGCTTTCTAGTCTACTTGAAATCTAAGACAAGTTATCACAGACCTACTAATTACATAGTTTAACTGGGCTAACCGACTGCAGAGGATGTATGTGCACAGGCCTATGGTACAAATGTTTCAAAGTAAGCATGTTCATAGTTGAATTGTATTGACAGTATGTGGTACACAACACGGTATGTATAGACCAGAAGACTCACAAAAGCTGCAAACAGGCCAGACCTGGATTCACTGTCTTCTGTTCTTTCCAGCAGTGTCTGCAGAGCTTTTGTGTGTATATATATATATATCTTTCCTCCTCTTTTCTCACCGCCAAATAATTCTGAATTTTTCCACTCCACAAATACTCCTTTCCACCTCCACTTTCCTCCCCTCCCCAACTCCAAGTGCTATGGATGGAGCTGAAATTCTTTGCTATTTTTATTCGATAACTTGAGTCTGAAGTACATAACACCTTATTTGACAAAACATCACATTTTTTGCACAAGCATCCAGAGTGATACCAGCAGATCTGAAAATAGTGTATGCTTGCCAGCTCTTCTATTAATTGTTAAAAACTCTTCTCATTACTCTCTCTCACCACCCATGATATTTATTAATAAAAAAAATTCACTGAATTCTGAAACTCTGAAGTAATCACTTAATAATTTTACTGCTGGTTTCTTGTGCCAGTTTTAAGTGGAGGACAAAGAAAAAATAGAAAAGAGTGCCCTATTGCAGGTCAAGGTAACAGTGTCTCTAACTTTAGACCTCAGTCACTTACTTTATCTTCCTCTCCCTAGGTAGATGTAGAAAGCCCTCAGTTCTGGCTCATGTAGTTTATGGTTCCTTTTTATTATGCAGCTTTGCAATTTGGAAGGTCTGGTATTCTCTTCTCCTTCAGCTTTAAACTTGGTATTGCTGAATTAAACCAGCAGCTCAGAAGAGTTTGCATGAATGCCATTGTTGTTCTATCCCTTGCTTAGGGGAGAGGAGTAGGAGAGAGAAATATTGGAAAGTTGTTCCAAATCTCCAGGCCAGCGGTGGCTCCTGGAGGAGTTAGAGCTGCTTCTAGGTTGTATTAATTCATGCTGTAGAGACATAGTCCAAACTGATCTTGGTGCTGTCACAGATGTAAGGAATTCCTCTGCAACCTTAAGAATGACACAAGCCCAGTGGGAGGAGCAGGGGGAGGTTCTGACATGGCTTGCCTGTACTTCTAGAGTTTTACCTCCAGCTGTTTCTATAATGTTTAGAGAGCTCTTACAAAACTGTATCCTACCTGAGATCTATGCTTTGAATCCAGGATGAAAACTGGAAAATACTTTGCAGTTTGATTAAAGGATAAGAAATTGAGAACTAGGGTCCAAATGGCCTTGTTTTATTTGGTGGCTTGTTTACAGAAGCTGAGCTGTTTCCAATGGCTTTAATGGTAATACTCTTCAATTTCCAGACTGCTGTATAGCCAGTTGATCAATTAATGGGGAATAAAAACACAATAAGCCAAGTACTTTCTAAAATATACAAATGAGAAAGCCACCACAACCTACTTCTTGTGTTAGGCATTCCAGCAATCCATTTTCTTATTCACAGTGACAAAATTCAGCCCTAATAAAGTACTGCCATACAATTAGAGTCACCTCATGAAAATTAAACTGTTCTACCCTCTGAGAAACACTGCATTTATCTCATTAAGAATTCTTGCCACTTTACAATTAAGAAAAGGCAAAAGTTTCACCTCTGTTGCAAATGGAAAATAACTGGAGAGAACCATACACAATCATGTTGCCAGACAAAGACTTGCCTGCATCCAGAGGGGATGTTGGTAGCACTGTGCTGCCAGCACCTGCACTGGATGCAAGGAATTATGCTATTGTGGCTTCCACCAGAGAGTTTTAAATCTTTTGGCTGGACTGAAATTATAGCTACTATAGTTAAGAGGTTGTTTTTCTCTATCAAGAGCTACTATAGGGTTATTTTTCCTCTATCAAGCTTTTTAATTAAGCAATGTGTTCTGCGACAATTTTATCTAGAGTAATCTGTCTCCTTTTCACAATATTTTTACTTCCTGTGTGATAAAAGGCTTTAAAAAAAATGTTCAGTATGCCTACTGAAATGCTCTGATAAAACAAAGTGGTGAGCATGAACTGAACAAACTGCTAATACTTATCAATTTCTTCCTTTGTTGTTGTAACCCAAAGCAGGTTCGCACTGATTGTGATTTCACCAGGTGTTTACACTGCACTGGTACTACATTGCAGCAAAGAACTGAACTTGATCTTTGCTGCTGACTCTACAGATACCTAGAGAAAGTCAATAAATGTTGTATTCAGATTGCTTGTTTATGCAAGGAAGTAAATCAAACCAAATATAGAAGTTCATAGTGGTGAAAAAACACTCACTTTTGGTTTGGTAACACCTATTGCAAAGCATGAGCTTGTTCATGCCAGATGAAGGAAGATGCTGCTGTGGTGCAAAATATGGTGTGCATTAGTAACCACTAGAAAGTAAATAAGGTCTAGGATTGGAAATCCATGTATTTCACATAGGCTGCTCTGATCTAGAACTGGAAATGGCAATAGGTATCCTTCCAATGATTGTATGAGATCTAGATGAGAATTTAGCAGTCCCTTGTGAGGCTTTTGAATTACTTACATGAAAAGGTAGTCTTAAAATTAATTTTAGTATATCAGTGTTTCATAACAGTGGAATTTTATGAACTTCTTATCCTATTGTTAGAATACTCTTAAATATTTGATACGTACGTAGGATAGCATATAGTATAGTATTAAGATTCTTGCTAATGATGATAATTTGATTCTTTGAACTGACATATTGAGCAACAGTCAGTCAAGCACTTAAGTAGTTGTCCTCCTTTACTGGGAGAAAGGATTAGGAGCATATAGATGGATAAAATTTGTTCATCTTCTTATTATTTCAAGTTTTGCTTCTTGCTTCATTTGATCCAGCAAGCTAGGGCTTTTTTTGTAGCTAAAATATTAATCAGACCATAAAGATGACTTCTTGGAGTTTTCAAAATGTATATAATATTGCAAATAGGGCAATGCTGTTCTTGAACATCCTAGTAGATATGCAACATCTTTCTGGAGATGAGATGTGAAATATTGCATGAAACCTTGTATGTGAGTTGAGGGGAAATTATTATCCATCTTCCATGAAGAAATTTGAGATATTTTAATGGGCTTTTATTACAATGATTGTAAGAATAAAAAAATCAAAAAGAAATCCCCACTAAATTGGTGATTTGCTGTGGTTCTTAATCCCAATCTATTGATTTTCATAAATCCAAGGAATTTTGCTGAAAGAGGCTAGAGTATCCCCTCTAGAAGACATTAATTAGGATAATGAATGACATGATGAGTACTTGACACACAAAATGCTTACGTCTATTACCATTAATTTACAGTCTGCCAAATCAAATCACATCTTGTCTTTAGATCATTTAATTTCCTGCTGGTACTCAGCGTATACAATTAGCACTTTGCAATGCCTTTTTGTTACATAGTGAGTTAATTGCTAGTTTGTTTTGATGGCCACCATGCTGCTATCTTCAGATGAAGAAACAGTTCTTTTTAAATCGGAAGTAGGATTCTTTTAGAAAACTTGTCCAATATTTCATTACTATACGTATAGCTAGAACATGCTACATGCAGCCTTTGATTTTGAAGCTGTAGCAACGTTTATTCTCAAGTGCCAATACAGTGGAAGTGGCACAGTTGGTAATCAAGCTGGTCCTTCCATAGCATTTCAGGAGTTGAAGACCTGCTTTTGGGAAACTTTCAAAGGTGTGTGTTACATTGAGTATTTCTCTGAACTTAGCTACTCTGAAATCTCTTTCCCTAAATTCTGCTCCAAGTGTAAGAGAGGCATTTCTTTCTCATATATCCCATCATCTGTGGCCCTTCTGCATGTTTTGATCCTTCCCACTGGACACTGCTGCTCCAGCAACCTTAGTGAGAAAAATCTTATTGTAGGTGTGGCAAAAGCAGTTTTGCTGTTGTTATTCTTCTCTGTGAAGATGAAGGTCAGGAAAAATCTACTCTTAAATTGCTCCTATGCTCCTCTTAACTTAGGTGTGACACAGATAATGAGTAAAGGAGTTGGACAGTTCTGCTTCCAAATTGGTTCTCCATAGAAGCAGAAATTTTTAGAAGTTCCTGATCATGAATTCATCATTTCAGTGCATTCTTACAGAAGCTTTAAGGACACTTTCCAGCTCATAGAAATGCTTGGGTGATAATGGATTTAGCACATCTGTGGCTTGAATATTCATGTTTAGTTCTGAATGTGTAGGGGACAGGAGAGGAATAGGCACTAAGTTGTGCCTTTTGATAACCATTGAAGTGAGTTTTAGGGAAGTCAGTGGAGGTGGATAAGAACGTAATACTGCAGTTAAAAGTTTGCTCTTTCCAACCTTCACATGCAACATAGGGAAAAGGACACAGTAAGATTATTTTCATATTTACTAGGGGAGCAGTGTGGGCTGAGAGATTACATCCTACCTTGCTTTGTATGAAATCAGAAATGAAAGCTTGGGCAGGCACAAATTGGGAAGAAACTGACAGAAAACAAGAGAAATAAGTTTTCCAGTTGTTAGGAGACCAAACCATGAAGCACAGAGTATCACAAGGATAAGGAAGGTGACATGTTAAAATTTAATAGGCTAGAAAAAAATGTCTTTCTTTTGATATTCTTACACATTAAGACTGTGCTTCTAGGACAAGGGGTATAATTATTTGAATTGCAGACTTTACTGATTGTTATTCTGGGGGCTTTGTTCTGACAGCAAGTTTCATTTCCTAATAGCCTGCTACTCCATGTATGCTTGAGGTAGAATAAAAGTGTAGTTGTACCCTATATTAAAATTTTGTTTTCAATTTAATTTGGTAGTTTCTAAAAACAGACTGTGTTGCTTACACAAAAGAAATTCAGTTCAGCTTGATTATAAAATCTAGGTAGCTATTAGGTCATCTTGATAATAGGCCTCATATCTCAGCAGACTTAGAACTTCAGCCAATTTTCATTAATATGCAAATTTTATTAATATTCCATAATTCCACAAATAGCATAATGACTTCCAGTATACAGATATGCATTCACAGTTCATTCTCTGTAATTTCTCCAGTACATATAATGTTTTTATGTGCAAGAACAAAATGTAGTTTTGAAGAGTGACAATTTCTGTGAACAGTTAGAGATTGAAAGACAATTAAAGCAGTTACATGAAGCACTATATATGACCCTAGGGAGCAAGAGTATCTCAGGACAAAGTTTGGGGAATGTATCAGTTACATTAGGACAATTACCTTAAAAACTTACTATTTACAGTATTCTCATTGACTCCTATGGCTTATTCTAGATTGATGGAACAAGCCTGAAATATTTTGGTTTTCTATAATTGTACACCATTATTTAAGTAACCTCTGTAGTCTGACTTGTATTTCATTGTGACAGCATAAGTATCTGATACATAATGCATGTTTAAATCTGTGGATGTGTTTAAATATTAAAACTAGTCTCCAAAGATATTTTTAACCTTTTCCTTTTGTTCTTGGCACCCACTTGCCTTTTTCTTTCTTTCTTTTTTTCTTTTTTCTTTTTTTTTTAATTATTTGAGGCTGTTTCTCCGATATGACCCAAATCTCCCCTGTCAACAAATGCAAAAGCAACAGAGGAATTGTTGACAGCTCTGTGTTTCTCTGCTTGGCTGGAGACTGACCTTGCCACTGAATAGGCCAGCTTCAAGACTTCTCTAAAACTCTTTGTCCAAAATATGCATTAAAAAAAATGGAACATGTCCACACACATCTGTTCATGCTCAACGTATTCCAAATCCAGACATATAGTCAATCAGTCCCAAAGGACCTATGCAATCAAACCAACAAACCTTTGGGGTTCCAGGATGACTTTTCTGACAATGCCTTGTTCAGTCATTGCTTTATGAATGCTTCACCTTTTTTTTTGTTGTTGTTTTTAAATTTCTGGCCACATCTTCTTTTTTTTAAAACTTTTTTTTCAGCTTAAACTCTAAGGCACGTTTTAAATGGCTAGACACAATTTTTATGTTTGAGTCATGTCTTTGCTTAGTCATTAAGACAAATTACATTTCTTATTAATTTATTCAATAATATTAATTAAAGTAAATCTTCTTGCAAGTGCCAGCATCCATGACATTAGCCATTTTTCATTAAGTATATCTGTTTCTGCTAGATTTTCAAGTCACTTATTCACTGAGAGACAATAACTTGATAACAAGCATTGCATTCTGTTCTTTCCTGTATTGAGACCGTTGGAAGGGGGGTCCCATTACTCAAGGCATAGTCTAGAAATCAAACACAAACTCCACTTTCCAGAAAATTGCTTTCAGATTTTTGACAAGTCATCAGATGTTTTCTCACCTTTTTGTCACTCCCAGGTTAAAAAAAAAAAAAAAAAGTGAGCGATTTAGTTGCCTACTTCCTTCTTTTGTCTCAAGTGCAATTCTGATGCATGGATATTTATAAAGAGCAAGATTTGTGATCACTTGGGTGCCTAACTGAAGACTGTTGAGTGGAATTGGTTTTGGAAAAGCTGAATGATCAAGCTTGTTATAAAGGTTTTGCAGATTAAACCTGTGAAAAGACTAATTTCTGAATTTGTTTTCCGAGATACTTTGCGGTAGTTTTGTGGAGGCCATTAAAGAGTAATTGTAAAGTATTGTTATTTACATCCCTAGGCTGGCTTTGTGCAGACTATTTATATTCTATCCATGCTCATGTCTGGCTTATATTAACTTTAATAAAAGGGCACAGGTCCTCAGGATGTAGAAATGGAAACCCATATATTATGCTTAATATACATATTTTAGAGTCATTATGTAATATCATGAAATTGCATAGCATTGGAGATGACATACAGGGAAATGATTTCTCAAGAGTATTGTTGTAAACCACTGTTGTTTCGATGCAGGCAGGGTGTAGAGTAGGTATGATACCATACACCAGAAAATCTCTGTGCAGTGTTTTACTTACTGTCCCCTAGCAATTCTAGCTTTGCCATCCTGTCCCCTAAATACCCTATCTTAATTAGATTGTACTTTTGGTAATTAGTTTTCCTAATCCAATATAGCCAGTCCTCTCTGAAATTTTCTCCTGATGCCTAGGGACACATCATGTCAAAATCTGATCAGTGTTATAAGCTTATGTATGCAAAAGATGATTTATAGTCAAGCTCGCTCCTCTGTTCCAATGTAATGAAGAAAGGAAGAACTAGAACAATAATATTTTTTACATCCCCAGCAGGAAACTCTACTTGTTCTTCTTCCATTATGAGGTTAATGTCTTGTGTGTTTTCCATTTCAATCTTTCATTTGTTCTGATTGGTCATCAACATCTGTGCTCAAGAGTGGATAGATCAGCCATGTGCACTCGTCACCAAATAGCAACTGACGTAGAAAACGGCAACAGTATTTTTAGGTTGTTTTTTCTTACACCCCAAAATTGTAACTTTTACTTGACCAGATTAATTTTTCACATTTGTTTATTTTTGCTGAACTGCTTAGACAGGCAAAAGAGGATTAGAATATTTATTTTCATGATTCTTTCAGTGATATTTTCCAAACAGATAATACCTAATATGTCTAAGCGTATTTTTCTGTGAATAGCTTGTTGAAAATATTCAACTTTCTTTGACAAAAGGCGATGGGGTTTCCCCTCAGCCTCCTCTTCACACTAAACAACCCCTGTGCTCTCATCCACTCCTTGTATGACTTGTTCTCTAGACCATTTACCAGTTTGGTAGCTCTTCTCTGGACTCACTCCAGCACCGCAATGTCCTTCTTATAGTGAGGGGCCCAGGACTGAACACAGTACTCCAGGTGCAGCTTCACCAGTGCTGAGTACAGGGGCACGATCACTTCTCTACTCCTGCTGGCCACACTGTTCCTGATCAGACCAGGATCTGGTGGCTTCCTTGGCCACCTGGGCACAGTGCTGGCTTACATTATACTGGCTGTCAAGCAACACCCCCAGGTCCTTTTCTGCTGGGCAGCTTTCCAGACACTCTTCCCCAAGCCTGTAGCGTTGCCTGGGGTTGTTGTGACCAAAATGCAGAACCCAACACTCGGCCTTATGGTATCTCATACAACTGGCCTTGGCCCGTTGATCCAGCCTGCCCAGGTCCCTCTGCAGAACTCAAGCAGATCAACACTCCCACTCAATTTGATGTCATCTGCAAACTTACTGAGGGTGCACTCAGTCCCCTCAACCAGATCACTGATAAAGATATTGAACAAGACTGACCCCCAAACTTACGCTTCTAGATAACACAACACACAGGGGAAAAAATCAGATCCTCAGATCAGAATAATTTTTCTTAAGTCTATGCTATGATGTGAGGGACATTTCAGTGATGTCTGTAATCACATATCAAACTGATACACGGTTAATGCTTTTGGTTTAACAGGATGAGTTGAAGTCTTTTGGGTTGAACAGGCACAAACCAAATAGTTCCTTTTCTTCATGTAAAATAATTTTTTTCTTATTAAAAAACCTTTCCCCCTTCACCTTCCAAAATCTACACTTGTCATCAATAAGTTAGTACAATAGAAGGTTCCCCACTAGTTCTAATTAAACAACCTGAATATAAAATATAATGGACTCTTTAAATGAAATTTTTTGTGTTTGTGGAGCCTTTGTCAGATCCAGAAAGAGTGCTCCATTTTAAGTGTGGAAGATAATGCCACAACTTGTAATACCCCTAAAATGGGAGTGAACTAAAATGAACTCATTACAACATTGTTTATGGCAAGTAGACAAGAACAAACCACAAGTATGTCAGTCAAAATGTTTTCTTTTGTTAATTTTTTTGTGTCATCTTAAGGAAAATGAGAACAAAGAAGAAAGACCAGTTATGTTCTCACTTGTGGCCACAATTTAATATTATGCTTCAGAAACAAAAAGAAAAGCAGCACATTTCCTGAAACTGAGAAAATGAGACCTCGGTATTTAAAAGAGCCCATAAAAAATGAATATCAAAGCATTTTCTCATTTCATTTCTGTACTACATTTCTTCAGCTGTAGCTCAGCTGTATCAACGCAGGGGTTTGTGGTGAATGTGATAGAGAAAAGGAAAGATTAGTGGTTAGCCTGTGGTATGAATATTAGAATAGTGATGGGCTGTTACTCTGCAGTCTGGCTGTGACACACATGCCCAGCTCCCTTTTCCATGGAAACCACACCAAAGAAATGGAAGACAGAAAATGGTCTTTCTCTAACCTGGAGTTAAAAATGTCAAGTGGTTGAGCTCTCAGCTCTGTGAAGTGATTTCCGCACTTTGACTGCAAGTTCCTGTCCTCAGCTTGTCTCCAACACAAAGCCAGGGCAAACACTTCCTTTGACATCCGCTCAATGCTGGATGTGGATGTGCAGTGAGGATTTCAAGGCAGCTTTCCTCACCTTCATCAAGTGCAACACAGTTGCTCAAGGCCAAAAACACTGTCCATGTGTGTATTTTAAGTGGGCATTTTTATCATAGGTGATGTTCTTCCATGGATTTTTCATTCATTTACTCTCTTGTTTAGGGACATCACCTCTTACAGACTTTGAAGGCAGGAAAGCCTGGGATGAGACATTTAGTCCATGAAGCCAGTGAGAGGATTCATCTAACTTCGTGTGGTAAAGTAGCTAATACCGTTATTAAGTACAATTTTACTGTGTTTGAAGATTGTTACACGACATGCAGGAAACCCCTTGCTTTACTTTTCACTTTCATTCTGTAGGAAAAATGAGTTTAGCACAGCTCCGTTGCAACATGAGTCCAGCTGATCATTTTTGTCCTTTGTACTGTAAAGAAGGGATGACCATTTTGCATTGCAAGAATCTCCTCTTTCACCAAGATCAACTTTCATTTTAGAAGCTCTCTACCTGAGCACAAAAATGTTGAGATTTCTCTACACAACCTTACAATCTCTTGAGCAACAAATAAGTTCCCAAATTTTGGACAGTGCTAAAAGAACCAAAAATTGAGGACTGGTTTCACCTAAAGCCTTGACTGGAAATGTTGATGATTAACAGAACTAATCTTGATTGTTAACCAAACTAATAAAATCTTTGGCTTTTACACAATTTTAGGCTCAGGGGTAAGAAAGAGCCTTTATTTTATTTCCTAGAACTTTCAGATTTGCTCAAAAAATGGGAAAAAAAAATGATCAGCTTCATCTCTTCAATTAATAGAGTCTGAGAGAAAGATTTTGATTTAAATCCATTCAGCCTTCTCTCTACCAACACTATCATCTCTTTAATTACAGCCACAGTATGTTTTATAAATATTTGTTTACAGCTTCCTGCATGAAAATGCAGGGAAAATAAGGAAAGAAATTTATATAATTACAGTTTAATGATCTGCATTTTAATTGAGATTTTACCAAATAATTTTGTAGGAAGTCAGGAATGCTCTGTTAATGCTGAAGTATGGTTAGGCACTTGGGAATTGCATTCTTCTACTTCCTTATATTAGCACCTATAAAGGCATGAAGATAGGTGCATTGAAAAATTTTTGAATTTTAGGATTTTCTTTTTTTTTTTTCCCTCACTCAGATTTGCAGTGGTCTAGAAAAACATGCTCTGGCTTCTTTTGATCAGTCCAAGTCATTACACAGTGTTTTGAAGAAGCACTTTAATTAAAGTTGATAGTGAGGTTTTATACATTCTTGCAAAGCATTTAGTTCTGTTGCTGTTACTCTCTGAGGTATCCTCTTTCTAATTCTTCTCTGAAGACAAAAGCACACTTTCTTCATTTGCATTTGCTTAGCCCTCCAGTTTCTGTCCTGTTTTCGCAACTAATGCTTACTTGGGGGTGGTAGTAGATGAGAAGCTTGACATGAGCCACCAGTGTGCTCTCACAGCCCAGAGAACCAAACACATCCTGGGCTGCATCAAAAGAAGTGTGGCCAGCAGGGCCAGGGAGGTGATTGTGCCCCTCTGCTCTGCTCTGGTGATGCCCTACCTGGAATACTGCGTACAGTTCTGGTAAGAACTGCACAAGAAAGATATAGACTTGTTGGAGACGGTTCAGAGAAGGGCCACCAAGATGATCAGAGAGCTGGAGCACCTCTGCTATGAAGACAGGCTAAGAGAATTGGGGCTCTTCAGCCTAGAGAAGAGAAGGTTCCAGGGAGACCTTATAGCAGCCTTCTAGTACTTGAAGGGGACCTGCAGAAAAGCTGGGGAAGGACTTTTCATCAGAGATGATAGTGATAGGACAAGGGGTAATGGTTTTAAACTGAGAGAGGGGACATTTAGGTTAGATATTAGGAAGAAATTCTTCACTATAAGGGTGGTGAGGAACTGGACTGGGTGGCCTAGGGAGGTTGTTGATGCCCCATCCCTGCAGGTTTTTAAGGCCAGGTTGGATGAGGTTTTGTGCAGCCTGGTCTAGTGGTAGGGTTCCCTGCTTATGGCAGGGGGGTTGGAACTTGATGATCTTTAAGGTCCCTTCCAACCTTTATGATTCTATGATATTGTAACTTAGCAAATAGAGAGATAAGAATGAAGTTGCAGAAGAACCTATCAGAACTGCTTGTGTGATCTCTGCGTAACTTAGGAGAGTGTGAGTTTTCATGTCTCTTGTGTCACTGTTGAAGAAGCAGTAACCTTACTTTGTGTTGGCCACAGCTATGCAGGTTCTCACACTTCAGATGCAGATCTGCTGCAAATCAGGTCTTCTTAGGTGAGGTATTGATAGGACAATTGCCAGTCTGTGGTTTGCTGCTCTTCTTATAACTCTGTGTTCATATTTCAGATCAAACAATGAAAAAAAAACACCAAATGAATGCAGTTGACTGTTCTCAAAGTGGTACTCTGTAGTAATTCTTGTTTCCTTGCTGTATTCATGGGGCCAGGGTTGTCAACTTAAATGCATTTCTTTCTGATTTTTCTGTGCTGCCAACTGCTAAGTCCTGCTTAACTATCACTAAAAACACTTTTTTTGGGTGATTGTTCAGTTACTACAGGTGCTGGGATTTATATATTTTTTTAGTATAATAACAGTAAATCTGAATGTCTCTGGCACTCGTAGTACATCAAATAAAAATGCAGCTCTTCCCACTGACAAAGATAAAATCATTTGAATGTATCCCTCTGGATATGGTCATTTTCCAGATGCACAGGGGGATTGCTAACCTTTGGGACTTGAAAGACCCCAAGTGGGCACAAAAGCCACTGAGAAATTGTGTTTTAATGTCCTTCTTTTAGAGGTAAGGTTTTAGCATTGTAATTTTTTATGTTCTGTTTCCTCAGAAACTTTTTCTTCTTCAGTATCTCACCTCCACTGCCTAGCCTTTTAAAATTACAATCTTGGTCTATGGAGTCAAAACCAGAAAATCAGAGTTTTGTCACTTCTGGGCATCAAGATTTGCAATGTGTGAATATTCACTGAGTTCTACCATACCTCTTGTAAGTCATAGTAGACTCTTTACTTGACTGCTGACTTGAGTGGCTTGCATGTACCATTCCCATCAAATACTAGACTTGGAAGAACCACTTGTGTCAAAGTACATGATGAGCAGAAAGCTTACGCTCATTTCCCTCCAGGTATTTTTCTATCAGATACCTCATGCAATACACCATCTCTCTTTTTGCATACAGTTTTTGTAATTCATGCCTTGAATATTATCCTATACCTGATTTTAGTAGGTAGCTTTCAGGTTAAATACGGTTTTTGCTTTATTATCTCTCTCTGTGCTTCAGCTTTTTTGTAAGATACTCTTCTCTCCCAGGCACAATGTATAGCTATCTCTAAGTAGATTGTAGCTGAGAGTCTCTGGCTTTCACTTCTTGTGGTTACCTTTGTTTCCTGTTTTCAGATAAGGTATTCTGTGCTTTGTCATGGGCTAAGCAGCCAGCCTAATGAAAAATACACAATCACCAAGCAAACTGGTTCTTAAAAGCAGGAAAATCAATGTTGCAACTAATTATCCGCACTCTAATTTAACCCTATCTGATGTTCAATTTGGTTTTGATCCAAGCTTCCGGTGAGTGTGTATGCACCCCAGGAAACAATTAGTAGCAAGTAATACTTCTTTCTTTTTCACAATGAAAATATCATCTCATCACTGCAAAACAGTACTGCTTAATATTGGTATTACATCTAGGCTGATAAAAGGAATGCTCAGTTTCATTAGGCAAAATTCAATGTCATTAAGGGTCTAAAGTCTAGTACCTTAGAAAGATATTTTGCAAAGGGCAGGTGAGTCCATAATACATATTTTTTGCCTTTATTTATATCAACCTACTGACCAGCTTTTGAGAAAAGATAATGGAGCAGAGGGAACACCATTGTGCTATCTTAAATATAATTCATATCAGATCAAATTTGAACTGTTCTTCCTGTACTAAAATCAGCAGCAAATTTTCCAGTGGGATCAGGAGCAAAGCAGCTGAGTTGTTTAATGAAAGCCATAATTCTTAGGAAAAGAGAGCTCAGGCTGTGACATTGTCCCATGACTAAAGAGAGGGCAAAACTAAGCCTTTCCATCTTGTTTGTACTATTGCAGAGTTGTGAAATCCTCGGAGAATGAAAGGACAGATCTGAGTGTGAAAGCGCGTGATGTTTTCTGAGTGAAGGATGTTAGTTTTATGAATCTAAATATAGAGGGCGGACAGACTGCATAACACTCACAAACTCCTAAACTCAGTGTGAGGGAATTATAATAACCATGAGTGTAAAATTGCTGTTTATGTAATGTTGAGAGAGTCCTGACCTGTGCTAGAAAGAAGAAAAGGAGCAAGCATTTTTCAGAAAGTCTTGATATTCACTGGTGGGAGCTCCTAATGTTAGCAGAAGGTTGTGTCCTGTCTTGTCAGAATGGATTTCCTACACAAAATGTATATATGCATAGAAAATGAGATTATGAGGCTATGCAACTCTTTTTGAGGACTCAGGATTCAAAGGATTAGCTGCAGAAACTGAATGTAAGCAAACAGCACTCCACTCCAAAATTGTCTTTATACAGAAAGCCACATTGTATTCCAGAACCTTTTAGACTTTTTCTATTGCTTTTCTCCTTGAAGTACATTTGCTGACAGCAGTAAGTATGATATTGACAGTGGCATTGAGAGCCCCTTCAGCAAATTTGCTGGTGACACCAAGGTAGGAGGTGTGGTTGATATGCCAGAGGGGTGGGATAACAGTAGTGTGCCCAGGTGGCCAAGAAAGGCAATGGCATCCTGAATTATATTAGAAATAGCTTGACCAGCACAAGTAGAGAGGTGATTATCCCCCTGTACTCAGCACTGATGAGGCTGCACCTGGAGTATTGCGTCCAGTTCTGGGCACCTCAATTCAAGAGTAATATTTAAGTGCTGGAGCAAGTACAGAGGAGGGCAAGGAAGATGGTGAAGGGCCTAGAATGCTTGGAAGAGCTGGGAATATTTAGTTTGAGGAACAGGAGGCTGAGAGGAGACCTCATCACTGTCTATAACTACCTGAAAGGTCATTGCAGAGAGGTTGGTGCTGGTCTCTTCTCACAGGTGATTAGTGATGGAACAAGAGGGAATGGCTTCAAGCTGCAACAGGGTAGGTTTAGACTAGACTTTAGGAAAATTTTTTTCACAGAGAGAGTGGTCAGACGCTGCCCAGGGAGGTGGTTGAGTCACCATCCCTGGATATGATTAAGGTTTGTTTGGATGTGGAGCTGGTGGATGTGGTTTAGTGGAGAACTTTGTAGAATAGAGACGATGGTTGGACTCAGTGATCCCGAGGGTCTTTTCCAACCTGAATAGGTCTATGATTCTGTGATTCTAAGATGCTTAGGGAAGCAAGGAGGCCTCACAGTAAGCTTACTGCCCTTGACTTCAAGAGAGATATCGAGGTGCTGGAGTGAGTACAGAGGAGGGCAACAAAGCTGGTGAAGGGCCTAGAGAATAAATCTTGTGAAGAACACTTGAAGGAGCTGGGAATGTTTAGTTTGATAAAAAGGAGGCTGAAGGGAGACCTCATCAGTCTCTACAACTACCTGAAAGGTCACTGTAGAGAGGTTGGTGCTGGTCTCTTCTCACAGGTAGTTAGCGATAGGACAAGAGGGAATGGCTTCAAGTTGCAACAGGGTAGGTTTAGACTGGACATTAGGAAGAATTTTTTCACAGAAAGAGTGGTTAGACACTGGAATAGGCTGCCCAGGGAGGTGGTTGAGTCACCATCCCTTGCTGCGTTTAAGGGTCCTTTGGATGTGGTGTTGGTGGATGTGGTATAAGGGAGAACTTTGTAGAGCAAGGATGATGGTGATGGTGACTTGGTGATCCCAAGGGTCTTTTCCAACCTGAACAGTTCTGTGATTCTATGATCATCCAGAGGCACCTGGACAAGCTGGAAAAGCAGGCCCAGGTGAACCTCATGAGGCTTAACAAGGCCAAGTGCAGGGTCCTACACCTGGGCTGGGACAATCAGAGACACAAATACAGGCTGGGGAAAGACATGCCGGAGAGCAGCCCTGTGGAGAGGGACCTGGAGGAACTGGTGGTTCAAAAGCTGGACATGATCCACCAATGTGCAATTGCAGCCCAGAAGGCCAGCTCCATGCTGGGCTGCATCAAAAGAAGTGTGGCCAAAAAACTGAGAGAGGTGATTCTGCCCCTCTACTCTGCCCTGGTGAGACCTCACCTGGAGTACTGCATCCAGCTCTGGAGCCTCCAACACAAGAAGTATGTGGACCTGTTGGAGCATGACCAGGGGAGGGCAACGAAAATGGTGACAGGGCTGGAGCACCTCTCGTATGAAGACAGGCTGAGGGAGTCGGGGTCACTCAGCCTGAAGAAGAGAAGGCTCCAGGGGGACCTTATAGTGACCTTCCAATACCTGGAAGGAGCCTATGAGAAGGCTGGGGGAGACCTGTTCACAGGAGCACGTAACGACAGAAGAGGTAATGGTTTTAAGCTAGAGAAGGGTAGATTTATGTTGAACATTAGGAAAGAGTTCTTTAATATGAGGGTCATGGATCACTGGAAGGGGTTGCCTAGAGAGGTGGTGGAGGCCCCATCCCTGGAGACATTCAAGGTCAGGCTTGATGGGGTTCTGGGCAATCTGGTCTAGTGTGAGATGTCCCTGCTTATTGTAGGGAGATTGGACTGGATGACCTTTAGAGGTGACTTCCAACCCAATACATTCTATGATTCTGTAAGTGAGGAACAAATTCAAATGTTGTTATTTTCCTCCTCTTCTTCAGAGCAAGAATTAGTTTGCATGAAGTTTTCTTCTTTTATACTGCCTCCTTAATCTCCATGGATATTACTGCTTTCTCACTAAATGCTACAGTAAATCTTGGGAAGGTTGCCTAAGGGAATTTTGTGTGAAGACCTGGACCTTTTGGTTGTGAAGATTCCACAGATGCCAGTAAAGAGGTTAGATGTACTGTAACTTTGCACAACTTCTTACCTGGGGAAAATTAATGGCCAAAAAATCTGAAGGGATGAGTGTGAGGAACTTCCTTTCAGTCTAGTGAGAGGTTGGTTACTTCACAGTCCAGTAGCCTTAGCTGCCAACTGCTATTTCTCTTCTGTTGAGAAGAGAAACCATTGCTGCTTCTACACTTATTGCTGTCTGTCTGCATTCATTTGTTCATACTATGGGGAATCAGGCAAGAAGCTCTTGTCCCTCCCATTAAATCTGTCTGCCTGGGGCTGAGTGGGGTGATGTTGCATTAAACATACCGCACTGCACTCACTCAGTGAGGGCTGTTGAATCATAAGCCTTTGAAAGAAAAGTTTTGTTCCCTCTCTCCTGCTAGGGTTGTTTGATTTTTTTTCAAAATCCAACAGCATGAATTGCTAGTGGATATGGTGTGAGTTGCTAGTTAAGGAACAGCTAGAGAGGATTACTTGCCTAAAGGAAAACTCATTTAAAAATCCTTCCAAACCAAAAAGTTGTGTCTGTTCTCTAGCCCTCTATTTTTTTTTATTTTATTTTTTTTTTTACTTTGGTCATAAAATACAAAACTAATGATAAAAAGCTAAAGGGGTTATGTTGAGCTGGCGAAGAAAACAATTTGATGGCACTAATGAGTCATAGCACTGCTTTGCTTACCATCTTTTACAGTTTCTTACTAGCAGCTAAATGGACATACACTCAGGAACATTTCCTCACACTGGTTTACAGCAGAGCTGCCTGTTCAGCTGCTTATGATGTCTCAGCCAGTCATCTCCTCTGCCTTTGTATATGTGACTCCTGAGGATGCTGTTGCAATGGTTGGATGGTTTGGCCATTTCCAAAAATAATGCCGTGTGAATGTCCCTGAGTTTTCAGATGAGTCATTTCAGACTCTGAATCATTGAGATGTGCTACCAGAGGAAAACAATAGCCCAAATCAGCTATAGTTAAATTTACAACTAAAAAGTCATAAAGGCTTATAGAAACAGAATTCTAATTTGGTGAAAGACTCCAAAACCAAGATGGAGAGTGAGGACAACAACAGCTTCTGAGTGGCTTCCTGTCAGGCTGCATGCTTGTGCAGCTTGATCGTGGTTCAGGGTTTTGAACTGCAAAGATGTCATGTGCTGCTCTTTGGAGATGCAAGTCTTCAGTCTCTTCTTCCTCCAGTTGTTCAACAGAACAAAGATAGCACGCTCACATCTCCTGGGAAGCATTCAGGTCTGGTTTAATTCCCAGGTGATGCATCCAGTAATGGCTCCAATAGCTGTGACTTGGATGTATATTTCAGGCATGGTCTAATGTGGCACCACCTGCTAGCATTGCCTGGCATAGCTGCAGTATGTAATTTGCCCTAATTAAGGCAAATAAGAAACTGCATCTCCAAAAGAAGATTTTTTTTCACTAGCTCCATGAGTTGGTAAAATCAGCCACTACTTAGTAGTGTCAGATTTAATGAGATTGTTGATATCTTCAAATGGACAAAAACAATAAAGTAGCTCTGTGGCGACAGGAATTCCTGCAATTTATGCCAAAGTAGTTCAATAGGCCCCTAGGCCATGGCAGAACTTTCGCTTCATCAGTGAATTGCAGGTAAAGGCAGGGAAACATTATTTATTATGAAATTATATGTGTATGTGTTTACCTTAGGATTAACACATTATGGTGTACTTGTCATAGAGCACAGAGCCAGGATATAAAGGGTTATATAATCCTTTTTATCATCTCTTCTTTAGATCACCAAAAATATGCTTACACATAAATTGTTCATTTTATCTTCCTAACACTTTTCATCTCTCAGCCATAGTGGGTGTATCTACCCTGTTCATAACACTTTTATTGATCAACTACATTTTTTGTACATTGTTACATACATGGTTCTTTGAGGTCTTCTCTAGCATTGTAATTCTGTGGGAGTGGATTTTTCTCTGTCCTAGTATTCTGTAGACCTTAAAATGCATGTCAGATGTGTCCCTAGATCACATCTCCACATTTTTTAAAGTTCACAGGATAGTAAGTGTTAGCAATTGTCTGTCAGCATGTTTTATAAATACATTACTGTACATGGAGAAAAGTTTCTTCTTTCATGCTTAAACGTTTTTCATATATGGTATGATATTCCAATTTGAGGACCTGAGGGCCCAGTGTGTTAATGCCTGTTAGTGGGTGCTGCTAAACTCTCGGGAATGTGCAATCAGAAAAACTTCAAGTTTTTAATATAAGTATGTAGTTACTGAAATAAGTATAATTTAGTTGCCTGTGCAATTACTGCTTGGTTGAATGACATATCTGATGGTAATCTTTAAGTAAATGTTAAGAAATCTGGAGAATAAGCTATTAAATTAGTTTAGGATAGCTGAACCAATTTTGATTAAATTGTATGTAATGTTAGATTTAGACCAAAGTTTTCAGCCTCATTATCTACTAGCTGATTAATCAATTTCTGCATTACCCAGTGGAAAACTCAGTTCAGAAGAAAATGTCCTTTGGGAAAATTATGGACCTTATAGTAACAGTTATTTTCATGTTTCATCAGCATTTTCAAAGAGAAAACACTTTCTCTTTTCAAATCCACATTTTACAGAATCACAGAATCACAGAATCCTGAGGGTTGGAAAGGACTTTGGAAGATCATCTAGTCCAACCCCCTGCCAGAGCAGGGTCACCTAGAGCACATCACACAGGAACTTGTCCTGGCAGGTTTTGAATGTCTCCAGCAAAGGAGACTCCACAGCCTCTCTGGGCAGCCTGTTCCAATGCCTCACCACTCTTTTTGCATAGAAATATTTCCTAATATCCAATCTGAACCTCCCCTGGTGCAACTTTGTCCCCATTTCCTCTTGTCCTGTCACTAGTAACTAGGGAGAAGAGGCCAACACCCTCCTCACTACAACCTCCTCTCAGGTAGTTGTAGAGAACACTGAGGTCTCCCCCAGCCTCCTCTTCTCCAGGCTGAACAGCCCCAGCTTCCTTAGCCTCTCCTCATAGGGCTGGTTCTCCAGACCCCTAATCAGTCTCGTTGCCCTTCTCTGCACCCTCTCCAGCACCTCAATGTCCTTCCTATACTGCAGTGCCCAAAACTGCTCTCAGTGCTTGAGGTGCAGCCTCACCAAGGCCGAGCAAACGGGCAAGATCACCTCCCTGGTCCTGCTGGTCACACTGTTCCTGATGCAGGCCAGGATGGTGTTGGCCTTCTTGGCCTCCTGGGCACACTGCTGGCTCATGTTCAGCTGATTGTCAATCAACATCCCTAGGTCCTTCTCTGCTGGCAGAGATTATGATTATTCGATTATAATAAACAAAATTAAAATTTACAAAAGAGATAACCAATGCCAACAGAAAAGTGCAGCTTAAAATTCTAAAAAGTGTTCTTGTTTTTTTTTTTAATCTAGTGAGAAGTAGGAGGAGGAAATATTACTGTTGAGAGCACCTCATCCAAATTAGGTTTTGTTTGTTGCTGCCCAGTTTATGGTTTCGGTCACTAACCCCAAATTATCAATTATTTCTGCAGTTCTGTCTTTCCAAGTGCTGTGCTGAATAATAGCTTAAAAGTTTTGAGACTTTCATTTAAGTATTCCTACAGCTATGTACTTTTGCCTTCATACAGAACTTGTAAAACACCAGAAGGAAAGCTGACTGTCTTGCTTTTATGTCTAGAACTAGATGTCTGGATGAATCTAAGAAACTCATTAAATTACCTGTTTTACTAGGCACAGAGAACTTATCAAATTTGGCAAAAAAACCTCCAAAACAACAAGCAAACAAACAAAACACAAAGAAAGAAAAGCTGCAAGACCTTCACAGAAGTGTTCAAATGGCCTCATCCTGTTATAACTGACTCCTGAGTTTCCCACCTTTTGAGAGTCTGCCAGCCTTTGGTGAATTTGTTTCATTTAAACAAAGATAACCTCCTCCAGTCCACCCCTCCCAAAAGGAATCAAGTGCAGGGAAGAATATAAATTATTAGAATTTATTCTTTTGGCCAGGACTTCAGATTTATTCTTCCCTATGTTTTATTGTATTCCTCATGAAAAGAAAGGCCATTTTAGAAAAGTGGTCTTGATTCTGAAGTGTTATAAAATTTGCTATAATGGCTAGTCTGTTTCTTAAATCTTCTTTTTTGTGTCTTTGTCCTGGTAAACACACTGGTTTGGGTACCTTAGTAAAAAGTGAGGAAAAAAATCAGTAAGAGGAATTTGTAATACAATTTCCCTATCAGTTTAGTTAGAAATCAGCTGTCATCTTAAAACAAAACAAAACAAACAAACAAACAAAAAACAACACCAAAAACAAACAAACAACAAACAAAAAATAATAAAGAGAGACAGCTAAAAATCCCAACATGCATTCATGCTAGAGCAAAATAATATCAGAGGAGCTTATCCAGGACCTTGGTGTTTACCCTTCTGGCTGTGAATCTGTGGAAATGAAAGGCATTTTGACATTTCATGGTAATGGCCACATAGTCCTGTAAAGACATCCCCAGCAGCGAGTTCAAGACCAAACACCTCAACTGTGTGCCTGCTGTGGAATTCTGAGAGCTGTCATGCAAACACATTACCTGACGTGCTGGGAGTCCATAGAGAATATTTTAAGTGCACGCTGACCCTAGGAGCCAGTATGAACAGCAGAGCTGATGCTTGCTCAGAAAGGCAAGCATCCTGGGGCTGTGCAGCCCTGGAGCACTGTGCTGACCATGCCCTTTGAGAAACCTTGGGCCTTATCAACTTCTGCCTTCCTGGGCAACCAGCAGGGCTGTGGTAACACGAGGCTTCTGCTAGAGCCATACCTTTTGCAGTCACCTTTCTTACTGCCCTCACCACAGGAGAAGCATGTCCTATCCGCTCATGTCACCTGAACTTGCTTGCAGCTGCTGCCCATGGGTGACAAACTGCCCTAAAGAACTCACCATTTGCAAAGGCACCTATCATACTCCTGGAGGTCTTCTTTTCTATTCAGGTTGCCTTTGCACAGAGGCCAAGTTTGCTCAGGCATCCAAAATCTCAATATGTGATCCCAGGGTGACATTGGCTGTCCCCGTGCCTTTTGTAGATGTGCTCAGTCAATTAATGTAATCTTCTGCCTATTCAGCTTTTTTGTGTGGCCATTACTGTAACCATCTCAGCCTTGCCTCTCCTCATCCTCATCAGCAGACCTGAATCCAGACAGTCGTACTAATTTCAGATAGGTACCGGTTTTGCTTCTAATGAAGAGCTATAGAAAAGTTTAACCATTAGGTCTTCCCTGACACACGCCACTCCCTCTCTGCCTAAACTGGGCCACTGTCATCTGCTTCACTTCTCTGAGCTGCTACTGACTTCTACTTGCAAACCTGCAGATCTGTCACCTTGTTTGTAAACACAGTTTCAGGAAAATCTCCTTCCAACTAATGGGGCTTGCAGTCAAGTGAGGAGGCTGAGTCATACCTATACATGCCCTCAAGAAGCAGGGAAACAGACATCTATCCCTGCCAAATCCAGGACAATTTTTTAGCAGTCCAGTTTTATACCCCAACTTTCTTTGGTTTACCTTTTTTTGGTTTAATGAAAGAACAAACTAGTTTTAAAAATGTTTTTATCTCTTGCCTGTTTTAGTCAGTGGGGTCCTCACATTCTGGGCCAAATTCTGCAAACTAATTTAAGTCACAGTGAGAATTTAGGCACCAGGCTAAGAGGCCAGATTTTCAAAAGAGCTCAAGAAGCCAGGTTGTGTAGATGCTAAAGATCCCACCACAAATGCTACAGCAAGATGATGTTGATAGTTCTCTAGTTTTCCAAACAAGTGCACACACACAAAAAATAAGTTCTTTGTCTTGATAAGGGAAGAGATTATTTGAAAAATCCTCCTATATTTGCAGACAATAATTCCTGGAAATAGTACTGCAAATACTCTTGGATTGATCGTCCAATCAATACACTTGGTGAAAACTCAGTTTTCCCTATCACTAATAGAGAATTACAAGAGTCCTGTGTACTCTGGTAGCAAATAAAATTTATATGCCTTTATTGCCAAATTTTCTATATTTTGTTTTTCAGAATTTAAATAAAACTTGTTTTGCAATAGAAAAAAAAAAATGTTCAGGCCAATGCATTTTCACTTCTAGTTTGATTGGAGGGCAGTACATCTGGCTTGCTTTTTTTGATGGGGACTTCAGTTCCTTGAGATTACAGTGGTTTGAGATTTCTTTTACTTGTAGGTTTGTCAAGGCACAGTCAACATACAAGCTTTCTTTCTTGACTTGTTCTTCTAGTGTAAAGCTATCATGGTCATAAAAGAGTCAGTGCCTGTTGATAATGAGCAACAATCAATACTGTCATGTAGTAAAATCACCCACTTCCCCTTTCTGTCTTTTTTTGTCTTTTAGGTTATCTTCTCCCTCCACATATTCTGCTTGGGCTGAACAGCTGCTGGTGCTCAGTAAACACAAAATAGTGAGGTTGGCCTACAAGGTAGGATGGATCTCTAATTCCTCACTGGGAGGACAAGGCTTTAGCATAAGCCATCCCGAAGGTACAGGATTAGATTCACACTTGGGATCACAGGCCAGAAAGGTGTGAGCAGTGTGCTACAAGGTAAAGGAAAAGCTGTGCATGTGTTGATGCTGGCTGGAAATGATGACTCACTTCTTTCTAAGCATGGGACACCACAGACTAATATTGTTGTGGAGGATTTCCTGGGAGATCCCTTGATCACAGATCTTTTATACACTCAGCTGCTCGTGCATCATTACATGGGTATGATGCCAACCCTAAAATAAAAGTTAGCAGAGTGGCTCTTCAATTACAGAAGAGGAAGGGTTCAGTTTTGTATTGAGCAAATGTATTGTCTCCACAAAGTCATGGCAGTAAGAGGTAGTCTCTATCAAGCTACTAAAATATCCTGTATGCAGCTGGGAAGGAATGAGGACTGGGAAATGAGGAAATGGGGAGGAAGTGTAGAAAACTGAATCAGAAGATATAAGACCATAAATTAGCACCATTTTAGTCCCTTTTTAATAATTTAAAGCAAGAATCTAGAAAACTCTCACTCCTTTCCCTTTCCCCCTTTCTCCTTAACATGAATAATTTCTTCTCACACGGCCTGTTACAGACTTTTTTCTGTTTCTTGGTGGTCTCTGGCACATTCAGGATCCTGGCCTTCAGATCTTATACCTGGTATATACAGCTATTTTTCAGGAAACTTTCTATAGTGGCATCCTCACAGAAATCTTCTTCATTTTCTGCTACTCAGGAGAGAGCTATCAAGTAGCAAGAACAGCACAGCAGGCAAGCATTTCAAAATGGAGTCAAAGCTGTAATGAAACAGTTGCCTCAAGCTAAAATATGCCAGGTAGACTAGAACTCAAGCAATCACGTGGTACAGACACATGCTGAGTAGATGTAGCATTGCTATTGTACCATAAAATCTTCCACACTTCATTGTGTAACATAAAAAGAACATCAGCTACTCAGTACTGTCATGCTCTACTCTATCATGGTGATTTAGCACCATATATTGGGCCAGAGCTCCCCAGGTATCATCCAGATATCCATACATATGAAGTCACTCAGAGTGAACCTAGTGGATGCTGGGTATAAAGTCATACTATTCATATGGAAGTTGATTCTACAATGAATGCATCTGCTTTTCTATCTGGGACTGCAATTTAGTGTATTAGATGGACATTTAGTCTTTTGTCCCAGAGAAAGTCTCTCCCACCCAGAGTATCCAAACTCTATACATATGTGGTGCATGTGTGGTTGTTGCTTGTAGAAGAGCTGTCCAGACTTCTGGATTTTGGGTAGTTCACTCAATGCTTCAAGGGGAAGTCTGTCTATGTTGAAATTCCAGGGAAACAGTTAATGTCTTATCTCTTCCTGAACAAAATGTATGAAAAACAAGAAATCCTGTCAGGAAAATTCAGACTCATGGTAACGTTCTTGTAGAAGAAATATATTAATTATTTAATATAACCACTTTCTGTATATTCACTATCTTTCTGATTTCAGAAGGATTTTAATTAAAAAAAAAATATATATTTTAAAATTCTGCTGCCTTCTTTCTTCCCGTTTGTTTTTAGCCAAAATAATTGCTATAGGAACTTTGGCCAGAGTTCCCAGTAGGGCAGCATAGGTAAAATTCGCTGAGCTTTGGCTAAAATATGAGGGCTTTCCATAGCATCAGGAATCCTGGCATGCTTGTGCAACTCTACTTAAGAGCCTGTGAGCTGGATGCAGTGGGAGTGCAATCTTTTTCTCTCCATTAGAAGTGCTCTCTTCATCCTGTGTGTGGACCAATTTTGTGGGCAGTGGAAAGGCAAGAAAGCCCTGCCACTTCTCTAGACTTCGTTAAGTGTCCTGCTTCTCCCTCATGAGAGTAAGAGTGAAGTAATAGTTTCTGAATGACCAAAAATACGTGGGTTGCACTTGTTGGCTGATTCCCTCAAATGACTGCTTGCAGGAAGGAAAAAGACTACAACTGAGAGATGTCAGAAGACTAGCTGAGGTGGTTTTGGTTTTTTTAGCTGGCAAAATAGAGGTATAATAGCACTTGAGCGTATATTTTTCTGGACAATCTTTTAAAACATCATTACTGGTTAGCCCTGGAGAGAAGACTTGTATTGTTTTGCTGTAATGTATATATACATTCTTTCTGTCTGGCAAATGAAAACAATTGTTTACTTTAATTGTGCAGCAAAAGAGAGAGACGTATGTATAAACATTTACTTTTACTACCTTTAACTCTCCTGACCATACATAAAGAGATGCTAGCACTGGAGAGCAATTTAGGTTGCTCTGGTCATACTCTAAATAGATGGGAGTAGCAGTAGTTTGTAAGATTCTCATTACAACAGTACTTGAAATCACTTAATGTTCAGTGTAAATGTTATGTGCTGGCTGCTTTGTGTTGATATTACTGTGGCATTTTTTCTAGTAACAAAGTAGTTAGTACATGGGAAGAGGTTATTTTGTTAACAAGCAGCATATAGTGCCAGCTCATCTAATATAAACTTATTGCATGTGTCTGTCTAGACAGCACATATACTACATAGGGCCATGGCCTCATAAATTCTAATAATGTGGCCAGAGTAAGGATGCAGAAAGAAACAATTCAACAGTTGTGCTTCTTCCTCAAACTCACCAGTGATCCAAAGTAGCTGTAGGAGATTCTTTGCCTCTGGACATGCTGCCAGATTAATAACATTTAAAACAAAGGTCCTGATGAACAACAGGCATAACATAGCCTCATATGACTTGCTATGAGAGTAGAATTTCCTATCCATCCTAGTGAGGATAATTGTACTAATGCCCATCTCAAGTTCTTCCAGTCAGAGTGAACATGATGCCTGTGTAAACTGGAGGAGACCTACTCACGTCTTGTGGGAAGAGGCAGTTTAAGTCAGCAGATGACACAGTGCAGCACTCCTAGAAAAAGTTTCCTAACAAACCCTGTAGCACAGGTGGATTTGTCTGAACAGTTGGTCTCTAACCCTCCTCTGACCTCCTTAAGAAGAGGTGAGGATCTAGATTTTCATACAGGTATCATTGAGAGGACAAGCTGGAGATTGGAGTCCACCTACCTGGCAGGTCAGCAGGAAAGTTCACTCTTTGAGTGCAAGGAGAGAGACCCGATTATCACAGATATGAGGATGAGCCTTTTAAAATCAATTCACAATGATCCAGCCAATATAAACAGAGATGTTTCAGCCCCTGAATGTCTCACTGCCTCATGATGAAAGGAACAAAAGTGCCAGCAAATCTGGAGAGCGTCCAGAGCCTGGAGACACACGTTTTGAGCTGGCATTTGCCCAAATGTGAGACATAAGGAGGACGGAAGGGTGTACTGGGATGGCACAGAGGATCAAAATAAATACATAAATGAAGATGGCTCCTTTCCTAGGACCAATGGGTGAGTTTCATTTTTCTTGAAGACACAGCTTCCCAAAATCTGTGACACTCTCTTAGGCGGTGGCTTTTTCAGGCTGTTTCTTTTTCCTCCCATCTGTCATGCAGTCATCAGATGAAAGTGTAGTTGCCATGAGCTTGAAAGTGAAGCCTCTCTTACCTTAAAAGTACTATTTCTCACTCCTCTTTGTCATGCTTTGAATCACTGTGACAAGCAAAACTGCTAACCTTAGCTCTCCTCCTCCTAATTAGGCAACAGCATTAAAACTCCTTATTAATGCCACTTCTCCCGGAGGGCTGCAGATATATATACTTTCACAGAGTAATTGCTTTCTGGCCCTCATTTTAATTGGAGTCAGCGGGGGGGGGGGCTGTGGAATTCCACTGTCTTCATCTCCCACCAGCTCATTGTGCCTGTGACACAAATTTAGAATCAGGGAACTACTTTCCCAGTCTGCATCTGGAAGAATGTGTAAGTGAGGAGGGAAAAACAATTTCATTGAGCTGTGAGAGGAATTAGACTTGAAGAAGACAAAGTCTTTTACTTTGGGTCTTTCTTTCACTGGGAGGGAAAAAAAAAAAACAACAAAACCACAAAACCAAAATGAACCAACCAAAAAAAACCCAGCTTTTTTTTTTTTTTTCTTTTTTTTTTTTTTTCTGGCTTTTGTCTAATATGGTGCAACTTGTAACTAGCTTAACAAGATCCTGAAGGAGCTTAAAGTCTGTCTGAGGCTAAGCTTAAATGTTAGTTAAGATTACACTTATTCTGCAGAAATAGCCCTCAGTTTTCTGGATCCTTGGGGTCTCAGGAAAAGTACAAGGAGAGGTAAAAATCAGGACGCAAACAATTAAAGGAACTCCTTCTCCCAATTCAGGTATTGTCAACTTTAGTTTCACAAAAATGTTTTTGTTTTATGGAATGTTCATATTTCACAAAAAGTGGACTCTTTCTGAGGAGTGGAAAGAAACCATTTGCCAGAAGAAAACATTTCAAGGAAACTCCAACGAAACAAAAGGTTTGAAGGAGAATATCTGTTCAGACTTGACTACCCAAAATATAGTAAAAGGGGCTTTTTATGCTTAGAGAGAATATGAGTTTTTGATATATGGGCGTTAGCTCAATATTTCAAATGAACTTGATAGTAGTGAAATGGTAACAGTATTGTTATTATCAGTGTTCAGAGTTAATATATGCTAAGGTGGATGAAGTCATTCATACCCATCCAAGCTGTTGTTTCAGACAATGACTGCAGATACTTCTACTCTGCTTCCATTAATGTTTTCTAACTTATAGTCATAATCATAAGGACTAGAAGCTGTAATTATTCAAAAAGGCATGCAGATATAACAGCATGTAAATAAATGCTCGTAATTCATAATTTTGAAATAAGATTTGTGTAATTGTTTTTGCATTAGAGCAAAAATAACTTAATGAAACTGCAGGAATACACCTGCCTTTTTGAATCTTTTTTTCCCCAGCTCTTCACAGTTCTGACAGTTTTCAATGAACTCCACTAGAACTTAAATCCATATTTCATTCTTCTCTTTTGCCTTTCTTGGTAAGCTTAGACACTGGAGCACAGTTTCACAGAAACCTAAAAATCCCCCAGTGCCACACACACAGATACATAAGGTTCTGCACCTGGCTGCCATTTTGTCGTAATTGCAGTGCTGATGTTTTGCTTCTTGCAGAGTCGCCTCTGATAAAGGGCTGATTGCTCTTGCAGCTCTATATTTACTTGGTTATTTCTAGAGAGGACAGTAGCTCCTCATCATGTCTGTCTAATTAGGCTGATCAGTTCACACTGCTGAATCAACTTGATTGAGAGGTGTGCTTGGCTCAGTGTCCTTATTTCTAACTGCTTTCATGTTGTGTTAAATGAACCTTTATGGAGGCTCTTTGTGAGCCACTCTTCTAGCTAGAAGTAAAGATGCACAACCAACGTAATACCAAAGAAATAAAACCTGGCCTGCTGATATGCTGTGGGTAACCTATTCCAAATATACACCGATGTCTCAGTTTTAGTATGTGGCTGCTTCGAAAGAAAAAATGACTGGAGAGTTTGCAGCTTAAGGAATTTGAAAGACCTTCACATAACAGTGATCTGCACATGCACAGATTCGTGCAGGTTGACTGATCTGGTTTGCCCTTTAAAGGTAGTTTGACCATCCCAAATTGCCTTAAGTCTGCATTGTAGAAAGTATAAACTAAAGACCTGAGAAGACTCTGCGTGTTTCAGAGGCTGTGAGGCTACAGCAGATGTACTTTTGGGCCCCAGTTCTTGCAGCCCTTTCATAAGGAAAGGTGTGGCTGCCCCCTCCCTGAAGGTGTTCAAGGCCAGGTTGGACAGGGCTTTGAGCAACCTGGTCTAGTAGTTGCCTGTGCAGGGAGGGGTTGGAACGAGATGATCTTCTAGGTCCCTTCCCACCCAAACCGTTATATGATTCTAGGATTCAGTGATCCTATTCAGTTCTCCAGGGACTGAGACATATGCTTAGGGCCATTAACATCAGAAATGCTGCTTCTAGTGTTGCCTAAGAAATAGATTTTGTAGCAGCAGCAGCATGAAAACGTGTGAGGGGGGTACGCTTGTTAAGTTACGCTGGAGCAGTGAAAAGGATGGGATGGGGTTGTGACTGGAATGAGCTGTCTGACTTCTGGGCTGCAAAATCCAGAGGGAAGTGGGGGAGAAGAGGAGGCTGCATGGTGTGAAACAGAATTCAGATGTTGGTTTCTCTTTTAAATCCCAAACTATGAGATGTTCAGATTCATGAGATTTATTCATTCTGTGGTGGTGGCCCAGGAGCTAGTTCTCTGTTGGCTGTGGTTCTTGTAATCAAAACAATTAGCACAGCACACCATGCCCGAAAAATAATGTGCAGCATTCATATAAATATATATATATACTTAGATTTTTAACTGTCTCCTAAATGCGTGATTGCCCTACTCAAAAAGAAAATGTAGCTCTTACATTACAGCCTTTGAATTATCCATTGACTTTGACAAGCAATCCCAGGAATGCTTTAATAACATTAAATTTAGTACAGGCAGATGTTCTTTTTTCTTGACCCTCATAGGGAAAATGGCCCTAAGTGTCTGGAAACCGAAAACTATCAGGTGCTGTACAGGGTTCAAGTTGTGTTACAGTTATGTTGCAGTTAATGTTAAGTGCAGCAAAATTTGCAGAAATCACGTTCCTCTAAAATAGATGAACCACTTGACAAACTTACATCAAAGTCAGAGACACATTTTGCAGTTTCATTTGCGTGCATGTGAATGTTTTATAATCTGATATTTTGCTGTGCAAATCTAGATTGCTGCCATTAGCTTTTGAAAGCACTGCAGTGAATTTCACCATCTGACCCAGCAAAACTAAAGCCAAACCCTAAATTCTTTTTCAAGACCTGAGTTCTTAATATTCTGCTCTTTTCTCTGTATTTATTCTTAATTTTGTTTTCCATGTTAGAAGACAAGGAAGCTGATACAGCTGCAGCACTGTGCAACATTTGATCCATCTTCCATTTCTAATATGCACCAGTATGTATAGCTGACATTCAAGAAGAAATTTACATTCAGAATTAAAAGCTCATTTGAACACAGTACAGCCAGTGCATTCCATCCTTTTATAGAAAGACCATTGCTCATGAGCAGTCGCCTAGAAAAAGGCTTACTTCAGGCATGCAACAGATAAGAAACTAAAGCATTTCCAGAAGCACACTCTTTCCTGCTTTCATGAGCTCACATGGCTTGATCAAGCTCTACTGACTTATGAATTTGACAGGTTTTGTCCACATCGTAAATTATAAGCACTGCATAGATTTGTCTGAAAGACTGCAGAAATTATACACAAGTATTCCAATCAAAGATCATGGCAGAGCATAGGTGGGACAGAGTGAAGGAATTAGGACGTATGTTTGGTGATCCAGTAAGTAGGTACAGTTATTAGCCTTCAGACTGTATCAGCTAATGTCTTCATGCTGACATGACTGAGGAATTACAACTGAAAAGCTAGGCTTAGGAAAGGCTCAAAAGTCATTGACAGAATACTTTACATTGTTGATTTAGAATATCAAGGAGTAAAAATATCACCAGTTTTTCTTCAGTTTAAATGGCAGAACTTCATGCTAGCATCAAGCCAAAACGGCCAGTAAGTCTACGGTGAACAGGCGTTAATTTCTAATAAACAGGAAGCAATTATTCTTCTCACCTCCATCCAAGAAGGCAGCTCTTCAGTGACCAAACCCTAGCTTTCTCCTAAACATGTTCTGAAACCTGCCTGCAATCCATTTCTGAGTCGACATGGTATGAACACAGGTTTTGTGTAGACACATCACTCCCTAACTCCATTCTCTTTCCTTCCCCACCTAGGGAAGAAGGGAAGATCCTCTTGCCACAGCTCAAAGGGACTTACATACATTCAGAACCTGTCTCCCAAGAAGCCTTATTGTGGACAGCTCTCTACTGGGTCTATGATGGGTCTTCACTAAAGGCCAAGGCACCAGCAGTGCTCCCACTGAGCAGCAGTTTGCCTCCTCCACACTGGGAAAACCTATCCAAATGGTTACAACACTGCCTAATCTGACAGCCACGCTTTTCTACATCTCCCAATAAATCCCAATAGAGAATATAGCTTAGTGTCAGTCTCTAAGTAAAAAAAAAAAATAAAAGTAGTGGTTTGAATTTGTTGGAGAGTCCTAACAAACTTTGTTAGATAAAGCTCCCAATACCAAAACTAGCTTTATGGGAAATACAAAAATCACTTCAGTGTCCAGGACTGGTAGTGGAATATGGAGTGATAAGTAAGGTGACTAATTAAAGCAGAAAATCCTAGTTTCCTGAACTAACATTTGAAGGGAATTAATAGGAACCCCTGAGGGTGAAACAGGGACATGGCTTTTAAACTGTGCTGAAATGCATTGGAATAGTTACACTTCTTTGG
The DNA here is from genome assembly GCF_020740795.1 of Apus apus. Taxonomy (NCBI): domain Eukaryota; kingdom Metazoa; phylum Chordata; class Aves; order Apodiformes; family Apodidae; genus Apus; species Apus apus. The sequence goes on from NC_067283.1 coordinate 48,633,937, forward strand.
GAGGTACAGATTATACAGACAAATACAGAAAATAGGAACATGTGTGCTAAAAACAGGGATTGTCCTTTCTGAGTAGGAGTGTCTGACAGCTAAGACAAATTAGTTTGGCTTTGTCATTTAAAATAGTAACTGATATTTTGTCAAGTTGCTCCCTCATGGGTAGACTCTTACAAAATGAGAGCGATGATTCCATTAATTTGTGACTCTTTTGGGGTCCCAGGTGATGTAGTTAATCTGGTTTCTGTAATATCAAGTTAATACTTATTCCTCCTTTTGGTACATTCTTCTACAAATTTGCCCTTAGCTCATATTATACCCTCTGGTTGTAGAGAAGTTGAAAGTTGAGAATGGAGACTTTAGGCTTGATCTAGAAAAAATTATTAAAAACTCCCACATGTGTCTTCAGATGCAACTTAGGTACTGGTTCACCTGCTTTCCAATGCCACTTCATGCTTCTAAAAAGCACCGTCCCATAGCATCTTGACAAGGTATTTCAGCAGGAAACTGGGGACAAAGTTGCTAAATGCTAATCTGCTCTTGACTTTGATAATGCTTCTCAAGAGGCTTGGAGAAATAGCTGGTCCTCAGACAAGGAAACTCTAGGCAGAAGATAGACAGGAGCCTAGTAATACTGGTCATCAGAAGCTTGAAACGAGGTGAACACGTATACAGAGAAAACTTATGTTTTAAGGAAGGAATTTCACCTAAACTGTAATTTCTGTTTTATATGTTAATCACGATTGAGGAGATTAAATAGTTAACAGAGAAGTTATTGATATTCTTCATGGCCCTAGGAATGTGTGAATAGTCTTCTCAGAGGTGAAATTAATACTGGTGTAAAACTGTATTTCAAAAAGTAGTTTTATATCTTTCCATGGATGCTTCACTCACAGTGCCTGAAATAAATAATGACCAGGGTAATTTGGTACAGTCAGATGGTACAAGAAGCCCTGAAAAGAGGTAAGTGTTTGAAAGTAATATATGCCAGAATTATTTTTTCCTTTTTTTCATGCCATTTGTAAAACAAATAAATAAACAAGAAACACAGTTAAAACATAATGAAAATTGATGCTGATCTCTCAGGCTATCATTATCATGAGTGAAAACTTCAGGGAAGTTGGCCTGTTTTCCATTTTTTCATTTCTGTGCTCTTTTTGGAATTTTAATTTGTTCTTGGGTAATTAGATCTCTGACATTAGACACATAATTAACAGGGAAAATGGTTTGCATGCTGACTATAATAGCACTGTCTGATCTGTTTGCCAGTAACTGTTACGGCCTGGTTTTTCAGAAGCATTTTATTCCCACAGATAGTAGCAGACATGCCTAACTGGAACCACCTGAACTTTTTTGCAGGGATGGTTTCAGTGGTTCCAGGATTTTGTATGCATCCTCAAAATTTCCCTTTAAGATAATTCTCTTCCAAAATATTTATTCTCTTGAAAGCTGATTGTGAATGACTCCCCCTTGCCAACAAACTAATAGAACTGAAACTTCATGTGCAAAACTGTGTTGCTCAGGGAAGATGTTTTATAGAATTGGCAGAGAAGCTTTTACTGCGACTTTCAAAATGTTTCTCTCCAGGTAGGAGGGACGTGTGTTCTCTTTAAACTAAAAATTAGCTTTATCTGTCTTTTGTTAAACAAAGTTCAGAACTCTGGTGTCATTCATGTCTTTTGGAAAATTGTCCCCAAGTCTTTTTAAGTAGCCTGTTTACCAGGTGCTGAGCAATGAAGGACTGAAAAAAAAATTGTTGCAGCTGCTTATTACAATGTATTTTATGGTACTTACAACTTTTGTATTTAGATCATATAAAGTCTTAGTTCAGTGGAATAAAACTTTCAATTCTGACTTTTTAAAAAGTAAATAGAGGGACATGAGGCAACTCAAGCCGATACCAGATTACTTTTAATTTTCATGGGATCATAGGATGCAGGAATAATTTTTAGGTGTTTAATAATAAAATAATAATAATAACAACAACAACAACAACAAGGAAAATAAACCTAAACTGTTTCAAACTTAAGTGTTAGGATTTTCAGCTAAGTGCTTGATTATGGTTCACCTTTTCTGTCTAGGTCAAAAGGCAGCTTTCACCTCTGTGGAAGAAGAGAAAGGTCTGTGAAGCATTTTTTTTAAGTCCCATGATAATGTGAGCACATTGTGTTTGTGTTCACTGAGAAATGTCTTTTGAGGCATATTGCAAACAGCCTCATATCTCCACTGACTGCAGTGGGATTAAAATAATATCCCAAAGAAGTTAAAATCTTTACCAACTATCTGCAGTTAAGGCATATCACACACAGCTCTCCACATTCTTTACTTTTCTGTGTGGAAGATAAAAATAGATTTCCTACACAAAGCTCACATTAGGGAGTCACACAAATACACAGCAGAAATTTTATTCTATATCAGAACATTGTCTACACTACTACTTTTGACTTTTCATAAGGGCCTGTAGCAGTAGGACAAGGGTTATTTGTTTTAAACAGAAGAGGGTAGATTTAAGTTTGAAATCAGGAAGAAATTCTTCACTATGAAGGTGGTGAGACACTGAAACAGGTTGCCCAGAGCACCTGTGGATGCCCCCTCCCTGGAAGTGTTCAAGGCCAGGCTGGGTGGAGCTTTGAGCAACCTGGTCTAGTGGGAGGTGTCCCTGCCTATGCAGGAGGGCTGGAACTAGATCTTTAAGGTTCCTGTCTGTATAATATAACTGGTTAGCTTCTACTTCTTTATTTCTGTGTCTTTATTTAAGCTTTCAGTCTTGAAAATACCATTGCGGGTTGTGTTTTTATTCTTTTTTTTAATAGGTGTTTTTATACTTCCTCCTCCAGTTTTGAATAACCTGTGCAGAAAAGCAGAATTTTGCTTATGATAACAGAATGGAATGGCAGGGAGAAGCAGAGGGGAAAGCAAAGGGAGAATTTTGGTGATAAAATCTTTGCACACAGCCAAATCTTGCACAAGTTAGATTTGCACTGGGATTGTGTAGGCACACATCCACTTTTTTAATGTTTGTTTTACTGTAGTACCTAAGATCAGACAGAAAGCAAAACTAGCCACTAGATGCTGTACAAACTCAAAATGGGAGGACAATACCTAGCCTAAAGAGCTCACAGCTTGGATACCAAATTTCTGGGTTTGCAGTTCATATGTGAGTGCTGGCCCTGTCCCTTTGGAAAGAAAATCTCCTCTGTTGTATTCCACCTTCATTACTAGTACTTTCCTTTTCATATTTTCTTATGAACCAAAGATTTTTTCTGATTGAAGTTATATTTTCCTAATGTCTGCATCTCTTGAATGTTCTGATCATGTGCACCATCAAATCTGCTGGATTTCCTTGTATCTGGGATCCCAGAAGAATGCCCCAGATTAAAGCAATCCCTGACATTATGAGATGATGGCCACCTCTTTTGCCATAAACTGCTGCTTCCTATAATTGTCAGTCTCCTGAATTTATATGTACCCAACCATCTGTGCTCAGTCCTGTCAGTTATGTTTCTGGCTAAATTAAAGCATCCCAAATATTATCCCTCCCTTGGAATTTTGAACAACTTGCTTTTCCTCCAGTTCTCAGCCATCCAGGTGCTCATTGCTCAGTAGTCTTTTCTTTCCTCATGATCCAGTAAAAGAGACTAATTAAACACACAGAAGTATTAAGGACTACAAAACAAAAATAGAATATGAAAATCATAGAGAAATACATATGCTAAATCATCATTCATGTAACTTTGTGTCTCAGTTATCTTATAAAAATCAACATGACTGATTATACAGATAAATTTACAACATATTTCAGCATCCCACTTACTCAAAGCCTGAAACCATAGAGCTTAGTTATTAGGTGTTTGAACTTGAGATAACCTATTCCATGGGAACAGCAGGTCCAGCTCTTACTGGGTCTGGTGTGCAATCCTTTTCTGCCTGAACACTTCAGACACTGAGGCATCAGAATGACAATTATAGAATGGTATTATTGCAGGTGGTATGACTAACAAACATAATGAAACCTTAAGTGATTTTTTTCTTAAATCCAGTGAAGAATAGGAATAGTTATGAATGGGGAAGGTAAAGGCACTTTGAACAATATCCTGCTTATTTTTCTTTTATTTCTCTTATTTTCTGATGTTTGTACTTCTAAAAATTTTTATTATATTTGCCAGTGAAATATTTGTTCTTGCAGCTGAGCTCGGCCCCTTTGAATAATAAGAGGCAGTGATACATACTTATTAAAAGAAGCAGTGAGTCCAGAATGCTCTGTGTTGAGATTTCAAATGGAACCGAGTGTTCATATTCTTTCCTATTGCTGTAAGCAAGAAAACATAAAAATGGGATGCTCTAGAGCACTTTAGAAAATGAACGTTGTTTCTATGAAGAAATCTGGTTGGAAAGGTTCTCAGCTCAAATGCTTAGTGCTTTTATCACTGCTTGTAGACTTACTGTTATTAACATTTTCTTTATTCCTGTTTGAGAGCTGTAATAGATCATTATCATATGTTACGTAATTGCGGGCAACCCTCATCATACACCCTCCTATTCCGGTTGGCACACGTACTAGTCTGAAAGAGTGGAATGTTAATCTTGCTAATGATAATTTGTGATATTTCTACAAAGCTCTTCATCCTCTAGGGTCTGAAAGCCTTGAGAAGATTTGCTGTGCCTAACTGAGTTCGACCACACCCTGTACCACTTTCTTGACAAAGGTCATTGGCACACTGAGAAATCCTTTTCTTCTTCCAAAGCAGAACATGATAGCACAACTGTTGTGGGTTTGCAGTTGACAATGAGGTTCATTTTGCATTCAGCATGCATGTTTGTGCCTAAGTATTACAGTGACAGGCACACTGTAACTCCCTTAGATGGGAAATACTGTGCGTGAACAGCCTTTTAAAAACTGGTACATGGCCATAAGGTATCTGTATGGAAAAAAAAAATTGCATATACATATCCTTGTGTTCACCACCATCTATGCTGGAAATGTTTGCCAGATCCTGTTTTGGATTCTATTTACAGTCTAAGCAAAACGTTGCTCTGAATGCATTTTCACTGACATTAGTTAAGAAATAGCTCATGATGACAGTATTCAATACCAGAGTGAATGGAGAAAACAGGAACCTGAGACAAATCCTGTATAGCCCTGTCAGCTATAATAGCCAGCTCCTGCCTGGAAAGGCAGACAAGCAGACAAAAGAATTTAAGGGACAATTCAGGTAAAGTAAGGTCTAGGAAGGAAAGAGGCAACTAAAAGTTCACTCCTACTGAAAGCCTTTCAGAAAAAAATAATAAAAAAATTCCAAAATCCACAGTGGTGACCCTGTGGGATATTCCTCCTACCCCACCTGGGAAAAGGCTGAGGAAAAGAGGTAGGAGATGATATATGAGACCCCTCTGAGTGGTACTGAGAGCCATCGGGAAGAACATTAATGACTTGCTGAGGAAACAGAAGCGAGGTTAAAGCAGACTCCAGAAAGAATGGGAGGGAATTATGTTTGTTATAATATCTTTGTTATCTCTTTAAATATTGGAGCATATATACCCTGAAAGGATTTAGTACATGGCTAAATCACCACTGCAGCAACCCACTGAACTGGTTCAGGGCAATCCTGCTACAGTCACATTGGACTGAGTCCAGGGAATGGTTATTAAATGGCAGTAATTTCTAGGAGCATCTGTGAGTTGCAGGAAATGGTGCTACTGATTCCAGGGGCCTCTTCTTTTTATATCACATTCCTATAAAAAGTGAGAAGGAATCATATTGCCAGCAGAGATGTAAAATCAGGTCGGGACTGTTGCTGGTTATTTAAAGGTATTGCAACACATTTTGTAAGACTGAACATATTACATGCTGTATCTTGGCTAAATTCCATCTTTTATAATTACATCCTCTTCTCTCCTCAAATATTTCTTGCTGTCACAAGAGGATGCAGCATTCTTCTTTCTCCTAGTCTAGATGTCTGGGTAGCAGTGTTTCAATCACATCATAATCTCTCTGAAAGACAGATTCAAGTTGCCCAAGTTGCAGTGTGATGTCTACATCACTCCCTGTGGCATTGCTGTGGATAGAGAGAAAGAAGGTTTTGAAATTAGTACTCAGGCAGAGGTTCCATTTTTGTCCCTGCTTAAGTACAAGCACAAATCTGTTAGTTTGGCTTCTCCCACTGTTACCCATTTGCTACAGCATAATCTCTCCCTCGAGCAGGGGGAGGCTTAATATTTTAACTCTAAAAACTACTTTGAAATCATTTTAGTCAAAATGCAAACCACCAGTATCTCATTAGTTTTGGAAATGCTTTCAGAGCATTGTGCTTCCAGATTTATGAGCTGCTGATTTTAACCCTTAGATGGTATTTTGATAAGCAGAATCTGAGGGGGTTGTTAGTATGTTCACTGCTTGATGAACTGCCGAGTTTGTACTGAAAGCAAACAAGGAGTGTGTAACTATAAACAAAAAAAACCCCAGCCACTTCATACTATTTTAATACTGTTTCCTCTGTGGGTACAATGAATGCTGGTGAGAAGTGCCCACAAATCTTTTACTTGGAAACACATGCAAATACTCCACTAGAGCAATGGTCTGATCTTTGCAGTCTAGTAGCCAGCTGTGGGTGATAGGGGATATTTGACAGGTGAGCCTAGTTGAAGACATTCACCACTACATCTGGCCAAACGTGCCATGCCAAAGTAGAATTCCCATCACAAATGGCACTAGAAGGGTAGTGCCTGTTGGCAGTTTCCACAAAGGCAAAATTGAATTGACTAAGAAATGAAGCTATTTCTCACTTGGAACACTCACAGATTGAACTGAGGGTCTTGGGGAGAGGCTGATCAAGTTTCACTGCAACTGCCAGAATGACAACCTTTTTTCTGGCTCTAGTAGTTTTCTGTGGTGCTCAAGACTGCATCTTTTTTGGAAGTTGGACTCTGTAATCTTAATTCCTCTTTCCTTTGAAGGCTCTGCTCTGGTGGCAGCTGTCCTGATTCCTCACTGCTTTGTACATTTCTAGAGAGAGGTGCATAATAGATTAAAACAGTGTCATTTAGCAATAGTATTGTCCCCACATGCTCCATTTACCTTCCTTGCTCGGGAGTACAAGACAGTTTAGGCACCTGGCAGTGAATAACCTATAGCTCTCTGTCTCCTTTTTACTTCCTATTTTTCTCTAGTAAACACGTGGGATTCTAAACAGGAATCATATTTTTGATAAGTATTAATTTCATATATTTCCTTTGGTGAAATCAACTCTACTCCTGTACTTCTTTTGCAGAAATGTGCTCAAATATGTCAGATAAATGCCTGTACCAGAAAAAGAATGCAAAAGAACGTGGCATGGGCCAAAACCCCTACATCAGATTAATCTTGCCACCATGGCCCTCTACAGCAGGTAGGACTTGGCAGTACAGCAGTGTGTATATATTCCTGGTGTTGAGAGCCTCTGGGACACTCTTATCATGCTGGCTGCAGCCAGAGCTTAGGAGGAACTGCTGGAGCCCCAGTGCAGCGGTGTGCTCTGCATCACACCCTGTCACCTGTAGCTGCACAGCCAGAGAGCATGTGAGAGGCCAGACCAGGCATAGCACCCATGCAATTAGCCTCAGATCACCCAGCAGAGCAGTGCTTGGTGGGAACTTCAGGCAACATTCAAACGCTTTTACATGGTGCAGCAACTTCAGCTGAGGGTTGAAAATTGGCTCTCATATTTTAGTCATCCAAATTGCCTTTCCCCACTCCAGACATGTACACTCATCTCTTCACTAGAGAATCTGCTCAATTTTCTCTTGTTTAGCACCGTGCTGCAGTGCTCACATTTCCAACAAGTACCTTCACTTAGAGACTGATCGGCGGTAATCACAAATCCTACTTCACAGGAGTGAAGCGTGGGAGAGAGGGAGAGAGAGGGAGGGAGAGAGAGAGATGTAGGTTCATCTAATTTGATCAGTCTGCTCTGTTGTATCAAATATTTGATTTTCAACAGCCAGCGCCTGTGGAAAGAAATAAAAATATAAGAAATCCAACTTCCTTTTTGCTTTTTTGGTAAGATTTTAGGTTTGACTCATCTTTCTTAGGCTAATTGTCAAGAAACTGACACATCAGTCATGGTTGATAAGTGAGTAATTGGGAGAAGAGAGGGAGTGCAGCAGGTGTTAGTACTAATTTGGTAAAAAAAAAAATTACAAAAAATGAGAGAGCGTAGAGAGTGGTGTGATAGTCACTTACACAGTCATGACGTTACAAGCTTTTCATACAAAATGTGTGCAGGATTTTACAACACTTAGAACGTTAACTATCAATGAGCCACTCCATGACCGTTTCAAAACTAACTTAACAGGTTCACCACAAGAAACTGGTTTTGAGCGTCTTAACAAGGAAGACTGGTTCACAACATTGCGGGGTTCTGGACAAAAATTAATGTTATGATTCTTACCTGTTGCATTGCTGGGCTCACAGAACAGAGGACACCATGCCCGGGTCCTGGCTTGGCTTTGCTAGGCTGGACAATCAGGGAAGGATACCATTGCCAGAACTGGAGCATTCAATTGCTGCCACCCTGCCAAGATTTCTGTTGCCCACATCTGCCCTAATTCTCCTACACTGTGACTCTTCCCAGTCCCAGCCCATTGTTAAGTGGGTGATTTTACAGCAAAGCCCAAATCTTACTTGCTGAGTGAAAGAAACAACCTTTGCATCTGGAGAATTCCTCCTGCTCTAAAGAGAACAGCGTAAGACGCTGCTGTATTTTAGAAATCAAACCCTTTAAAATAAGTTATTTTACTTTCCTGCCAAATCTGCCCCTCTGAACTCTATATTTCCTTGCTTCAATCTCAGTTGTCACTGACACTGCCTCAATAGCAACTAGTGTTCTCTTTTTGACCTCTGTAATGGTGTTAGCAACTTCAGGCCAAATAATATTTTCTTCTGGAAGACTCCTAAGATGCACTTCTGCTCTGAAGTAGCTGTGCAAATAGCATTGCAGCATTTCATGTTCATTGTCTGCTAAAGATTTCAGCATCTTATATATTCTGCTTCAAAGAAATAAAGCTTTTTTTTCCCCCATCTAAATGCCACTCTTGAAAATTCACCATGGATTCAAAGAAAAGCTGATTTTTTTTTTTTTTCCCCTGGCTTCTTCATAGTTTCTGAGAATACAGAGGCTGCAGGGCAATTTTTGCTCTGTGTTTCATCTTCATAACCCTTAGCGTTTGAAAACTTGCCTTCACTTTCACCCATGGGTTATTTGAGGTGGAGGGTGCCTGGCGGGCAGCTCCAGCTAGCAGTGTGTTTTTAAGAGGTGGGGCTGGGAGGGAATCTGGTACCCTCTCCTAGAGCTAAAAGGTACTGAAGCTACTCTCTCACTCACACCCCAGCAAATCACATCCAAATACCTGTACGTCCAGTATAGATCAACTAAGTGACAATTTTTTTCCTTCTCACTTTCCAGGATTAATTATTGCTTATTGGAAACATATTTGGGTTGGGGTTTTTTCCCGTTTTCTTTAAATGAGACATCTCCACCAGCCATATGGAGTGGCTTCCGCTCTGCAAAGCATCTATCTGGTGGTAAGCACATCCATTCAGCCTTTCACAATACCGAACTTAATTCAGCAGGGAAGAGAGCTGACAGGCACCTTTGCAGCAGATTTAAATCAGAGGCAAAAACTCGAGTACTATAAAGCAATCTGAGCCAGCCAGCAAAGTCATGCTGACCTTCTGCTGCTACTACCACAGCCTCAAGCATGACTTTGGGTGCCGCATCCTTGGGCACGACAGCAGCGGGGGAAGCCGGCAGGCCCTTCCTGAAGGCTGCTTCTTCTCTGTCACTGCCCTGTGGAGGATGGAGTGTTATCACTATGACAACCTACAGGTGCAGGATGTGTGCCGTAGTGGGAGCTCCAGCTGGCCCTGATTGCATGTGCATGGCTCAGAGCTGGGCTTCCCGGCTTCCCTGCTTCCCTGCCCAGGAGGGGAGCACAGAACACGTGGATCCACAGGTGACTCTATCCTTACTCCATCCTGTCACTTGCTGGCAAGTCTGAAGTGTAAGGCAAGGTGGGGGTCTTTAGAGACACTGGGGAGCTGGGATTTTAAATAATCTTCTCTAGGGTAAGGTGAGGGAAGACTCATTTTTCTCCTCTGTTTCTAGAGTCCATCTTCATGAAAAGACTTGCAAGAATAGAAAGCTGCCCTTCCAACTCTGCCTCCACTACCTGTGAAAATGTAAAATGCTTCCCGACCTCATAGCCACTGCCTGCCTCTGTGTGCGTGAGAATGCCCGCATTACTTTCTTTCACTACGATGACCACACATGCTCCTCCAAAGCTATTCACAGCATTAGAAATACAACTCCTCCCTCCGGTGCCCCGTGTGTGTGTGGATGTGCGTGGTTCAGGCGTTCTGCTTCGGCTCACTCCCCTCTGATCGCGGAGCTGACGGGCACGACTCTGCTCCACACCTCCCGGCTGCACAGGGAGGAGAGGCGGATTAGGGAAATCACAGAAGCAGGCACACAAGTGACCTACAGACCCATCCATAACTTGCTCCCCTCGCAGCGGTATTGCACAGGGGAGGGGAGGGAGGAAGGACGGAGAGAAGAAGGGGGGGGAGGAGGAAGAGGAGAAGGGGAAAAAGAAAATCCAGAGAATTCTAGTCTTGCAAATGTAGTGAAATCGAGCGGTTGGAGTTCGTTTGCTCCAGAAGAGCAGAGAAGAAAGAGGATATTAATGAAAAAAAGCGAGAGAGGTCTGTAGCCTTTTTTTTTTTTTCCCTGATAGTAGCGGTGTTTTAGAGGTAAAATGATTCCTCCGAGCAGCACGACCGAAGTCAGCGTGGACAGCGTGGAGAAAGAGAATGAAGTGGACAGCACAGAGCAGCCCCCTTCTCCAGCATCAACTACCAGCCAGGAATCAAAGGTACTCCGATAATTGGATTAATTTTATATATTTTTAATTTTTTTTATTATTTTTTTTTTTACTCTTTCTTTGCTTTGAAAAGAGATGCATGGCTTTGATTTTTATTTGGAGCCCTGTGCCAGGAGCAGTGGTAGAGTGCTATGAGCCACCTCTTATTGCAGTGCCTGCTCTGACACTCCTACTTCTGAATTCTCTGTGTCACCTGGTTAGCTTAGGAATCTGAACTGGGAAAATACCTGGTTTTTGAGATGGTTGGGTTTGGGAATTTTTGCTTGTGTTTTCTCTCCCTTATTAAAGTCAGGGGGAGTGGTGGGGCTCAGAGAGGGGATCAACACCAATAGATTTGGTTAGATATTTTCACGCCAAGCATCAGATCATTTAAAAGGTTTTGTTCGTGGTTGGAAAGAATTATTTTTCTCACAGGATCAGATAAGATAATTTTACCTGAGGGCTTGGAGTGTTTCACTCACATCACCTTCTCTGGCAGACCTATCAGTGAACTTTCATTGTTTAATGAGCCAGCAGTTGAAACAGGATATAAGTGACAGCTTTGACACAATAAGCCTTATGAACACCATCCAGAAAAGGTGGGGGGAGTTTTACAGCCTTTTATCTCTTGATTATTTTTTAAATGTGGTTCAATTTACCTTACTGAAAACCAGATTCCTGTTCAAATGGCACAGCCTCTGAGTTTTTAATTGCCTTGCATATGAAAAGTTTTTCTGCCTGCCAGTATGCTACTTGGAAGACAGAGAGGTAAAGGGAAAAAGTAGTAGCCTTACATAATTATGTTCTTTGCAGTCTACCTGGTTAATGTGCCTTTACTGATCTTCTATTTCTTACTTATGATTTGGTATCATTATAGCACCTGGCAGATCTTCCTGTGAACTTCATAGTGATGCTATGTGCTATGTAAACATGTAAAAATAGGGAGGTCCTTAACCCCAAGAGCTTACAACTGGGTAGAGCCTTAGGAGGTACTGTGTGAGCAAAGCAGCTGCTTGACAGGGAAGGTTTGTGCTCGCCCGAGTTGAAAGACAGTGGCTGCCTGGCTCTAATGTAAGCAAACAGCTATGTTATTCCACAGTTATAGGTAGGTTACTGGAGAGGGAGTCCAAATTATCTGTCTGTGTGGGTAGAGTTCTGATGTGGGCTTTGGGATTTTTATTTGTTTTATTAGACGCTATACTCCAAAGAGGAGAGCTAAGGTATTCCCTATTTAAAACAGCCTCTTTAAAAGAAAAGAGCTCTCCCAGCAGCTGTGACATATACTAGACACTATACCAGTTCAGCACTACTGGGACACTGCTGCAGTCTTCCTGGTTAGTGGGAAATGAAAATTAAATGGGTTATAGGTTTAACCACATGCTCTAAAAGGGTCTAGCTGATTGGTACATAAATCTCCTCCTCCCCCATCCCCACCCCCACCCCACCCAAGACCACTTCTTTGGAATTGCTGAAATGTTATTTGGCCAGTGGAAACCTCAAGCCCTGGAGTCAGGTCCCAAAAGTGACCAAAAGCCTTCACGGTATTGCCAGCACCAGCTCCTCATGTGTGCTGGGCTGTGCACAGGGTCTGGCGGGCTCTGTGCTCCCAACTATTGTCCTCACTTAGTGCCAGGCAAATGGTTATGAAGCTCAAGGTGCCACTCACATTGCCAGGCACTTCATTACAATGGTGCTCAGGAGACTTGCCCACTGGGTCACAGAGTGCTGTGCCCAAGACAAACTGATCCAACATGAATCCTAAACAGAAAGTGATGCGCTGTGTGTAGGGTTCCTTCCTACTGTTTGTGCATCCATGTGCATGCAAGGCTAGAGAGCAAACAGGCTAGAAACTGGTATCTAATCAAACATTATTAACATCAGTTTTTCCAGCCTTGTGAGTATTTGAAGCAATACACTGGAATTGGCAAAAGCTATGACCTTGCAGCTGATGCTGTTACTTGCATACAGATATTTTTAGTAAACATATAATCTACGTGTTTACATTTTTGAACTGCAAATATGATCAGAAAGCATTCTGTATTGTAATTTTCATAGATAGAGTCATAAGAATCGTCTGAACTCTCCAGTGATGGGATAAGATTTCTTTATTTTGGTCCTAGTAAACAGCAGGATTGAAAAACTGAAAAATGTTGTTTGTTCTTGTTTGCTTTTGAGGTTTGTTTTGTTTGGGGTTTTTTGTGTGTGTGTTTGTTGTTGGTTTTTTTCTAAGAGAACTGATGTACTTCAAAAGCTAAGGACCTTTATAAAGGCATAAGTCAGTGCGTGCTAAAGGCCTGTGTGCAAGCTTTTATCTCACAGTGTCCCCTGCTGAGGAGCTATCCTGTCATTCACAGAGGGCTAAGCTTTCTTCAGGTACTTCAGTTGCATAGGTTAACAAGTTCATGTCTGCTGCAGCTACTGGAGAACTGTTTGTGCAGTATCTAATTACCTCACAATGACTTGTTTCTGTTGCAAAACACTATTATGACTCCAAATATAGGAACAGAAACAACATGGATAATAGCAACCTCCAAAATGCATTTGAAAACATTTCAGCAGAAAAACAATTTTGAAAAACTAATATAAAAATAGTGTAGCAAGCTTGCTGCCACTCCTGTGTAACCATAGACAACTGTGACACATACTCCCTTCTAGTAACAAAGTCCAGGAAAAGAGTTTTATCTAGCACACTTCAGGCTGTACTCAGAAGATGACCCAGAGGAGACATTGCAATTCTTGAGAGAACATGAATTTGAGAGGCAGAACTTCAGGCTGCTACCAAGTAGCTGAAATTTGGAAGAATTACTCTTGTGTTAGTCACATACCCCTTTCACAGGAAAGCAGCTCTCTTTAATAAATGCAGAAGCCTCCCACCACCCTTTCCTATGGATTAGGAGCATATTTACAGATGAGCACACCCAGATGCTGAAAGCTGAAAGACTGGGCTGCCATGCATGTCTTCCTCACCATGAGCACCTTAACACCTGGGCTTCAGTACAAGTGCTCCGAAAGAGGAAATTCAAATACACTTTCAACTCACTGCATTTCCTGGGCCCTAAGAGCAAACTCATTTACATGTTCTAAGTACATATTTGCCTTATGACATGGTATATATATTGCTGTAGAATATGAATGTGCAGTCTGGATTATGTGTCCTCAAGTACTTTACACATAGTACCTTCAGTATACTCTCTCATTAATACAACTTCAACCAGGTGTCTGAAGGGTAGCAAACATGCTATCATAGAGCCATCCTGTAGCACTCTCTATACTCCTGCTGTGCTAAAATCCCTAGAGCTTGAATGGTTAAAGATGTTTGCAAAACCGATAATTAATTAATTGAAAACATTTACTTCACACCGAAGTATGACTTGAGTGGATACTTAAGGTTTACTAGAAGAAAAACTTTATGATGGTGCCATACAAATGCATGGAATTGCTAATTATATTACATTCATGTGTTTGTAGTTATGGCTCCCACCTGTTTGGGATCTTCACATCTGGTTTCCAAGAAGGCAAATTATGAGTTTGCCAAAAGCTTTCGTAGATTTACAGCTCAATGGGGCAGTCATTAGCTGATGAATCTTAAGGGAAAATTTCCTCCTGGTTGTAGCAATAAAAGGCACACTGCACACTTATACAATCACTAACTTAGCAATGTAAGCAGAAATCCAGTATCAGCAATCACAGATCATACTCATAGAATCATAGAATGGTTAAGGTTGGAAGGGACCTTAAAGATCATCAGATTCCAAACCCCCTGCTAAGAGCAGGGACACCTCACACTAGACCAGGCTGCACAAGGTCTTGTCCAGCATGGCCTTAAACACCTCCAGTGAGGGGTCTTCCACAACCTCCCTGGGCAACCTATTCCAGTGCCTTACTACCCTCATGAAGAATTTCTTCCTGATGTCTAACCTAAATCTGCCCTCTCTCATTTTAAAACCATTACCCCTTGTCCTATCACTGCCCTCTCTGGTGAAAAGACCCTCCCCAGCTTTCCTGTAGCTCCTTCAGGTACTGGAAGGCTGCTATAAGGTCTCCCTGGAGCTCTCTCTTTTCCAGGCTGAACAGCCCTAACTCCCTCGGCCTGTCTTCCCAGCAGAGATGCTCCAGCCCTTTGATCATCTTCATGGCCCTTCTCTGGACCCTCTCCAACAGTTCCATGTCTTTCCTGTGATGAGGGCTCCAGAGCTGTACATAGTATTCTAGGTGTGGCCTCACCAGAGCAGAGCAGAAGGGCAGAATCACCTCCCTGGCCCTGCTGGCTGCACTTCTATTGATGCAGCCCTGGATGCAGTTGGCCCTCTAAATACACAGTATATTTCTGGTGTCTTTTCTGTAAAGATAACTTGGAATTGAGTAAAGAAAACTAAAATTTGAAGGAATATGTGCTTAAATAAAAGATTCTTACACCTGGCAATATTTATTTATGTTTTAGCATAGTTGGCTTGCAGCTCTGTTAGCTTTATCCTTCTTATATTTAACTGGCATTTCTAGATTAAGAGGAAAGAGCCCATCTGCTGATTTCTTTAGGTGTGAGTCAAGTCAATATTGCTGTATTGTGAACAATGGCTGGGTGCATTCTTAGTCAATAGACTATATCTTTGACAATTCCCTTACCACTTTTTAGTTGGGGGGGCGAGGGGCTGAGAATCTATGATATTTGAGCTAGTACCAGCAGAGTTGATCAGTGTGGCTGAACTTCAGGCTATCAGTGTTTCATTTCAAGTATGATAAACGTTGTTCAGGCTCTCTCATACACCCCAGAAGGGGCATCAAGCCCTGTCCCTGCCGTTGCAGGCAATCTGTCATGTAAAAGTTGCTTATTTGTAGATATCAGTGCATATGTGTGAAGACCAATTTTAATTTTTTTTTCCACAGTTTTGCCCATTCACATTACTTTTTGTAAAGTCCAGCTATAATTGTGATGTATCATCTCACACGTCTTTGGTGTGATAGCTTTAAATTTTTCTCCTGAACCACAAAGTCATGGGCCTAACAAATTGCTTACAATCAGGATAGTTAGGTAAGTAGTTGAAGAGCTGAAAAATGAAAAAGACCAAACAAAGAAATAAACAGCAAACAACCATCCAACCAATAAAAAAAGCCCACACCAAAAAGCAGAAAAACCCTTAGACATCCAAATCAATAGAGCGGCATCTGGACTATGTATTTCACAAAATGAATTATTCTGTCTCAGTCTGACACTTCCATACACTGACAGTCTAATGGCTAGTATTCAGGGAAATGCAGACTGTTCTCTTCAAATTCAGGTAGGGCAACTCAGGGAGACACAGCACAGTTGTTCAAGCAGTAGCTACCCTCATATGTGGTATGTAAAATGGAAGTTGCTGAAAAGCAGCAAGGCAAGAAAAGGATGAAGCATTGAAGTTCAAGATGTAGACTTCATTTATGTATACCTCCATATCAGTCAAGAAGGTTGAATTTACTTTCCCTTGTCCTGCTCGTCCAATAGATCAATATTGCTTATGCAATGTTTCAAAACCAGGTGTTAATATTAGATACTGAACTAAGGTAAACAGCATAAAACTTCTTGGATTTTAATAGCATTGCATAAGATTTCAGTCATGTAGGATTTGTGATACGCTGTTAAGCAGAGATCTCCCCCACTTAAAGAGTTAATACTTTATGAGGCTCCATAGATGGTTATTCAGCAATTAATATTTTAAAAGGGCAAGGAGTATGATGTACAGTTAGTGTTTCACCCTCCACACCAGTGATAAATATCCAGTATGTGAACCAGTATGTGGTAGCCTTCAAAGGAACACCAAACAGCTTAAAAAAAATCCTGAGAAAGGGGAAGAAAAAAACACTTATTCCTAATCTTACCCCCATGCCTCTGGGTAAAATGGTGAGTACATACAGTGAAGGTAAGGCTAAAGGAAAGAAATGAGCTTAATATGTTTTACGTGTGTTGATGAAGTGTTAGAAGAAATTGTGTATGGGAAGATTTCATTAAGAGCAGGAAAGTAGTGCCCTACCCTTTCAATAATTCTTTGAGGATACTTTTTCTTATATTTACATTTATTTTTACTTTTTTCTCTTTCATACTCTCTTTCTGATTAAAACATGCTGGTATTGTTTTCACTTTGATATATATGTCAGATCAGTTCCTAGACGTATTGAGATAACTAAGGCAAAACAGATCATCAGTCATTCTCTTCTATCTACATTTTTTATGTTGCCAAAATGAAGAAAATGTCTATTACCTTTCAACAACTAAAGATGACTTGATTGAAATCTTGTGTGGTGAAAAAATTATTTACTAATATATAACATTTTCACTGAAAGAAAACAAGTTGTTTTCAAAGCTGGAAGGCAGTCCAGTCCTACTGTCTCAGTCTCTTATGCTGTATTCTTTTTCATAAAGTAATCCTGTTGAATTCAGGTTTTATCACTACTTTTAAAAGGCTCTCCCAACACCTGGAATGTTCTAATAGATAAGGAATGCCCTTTGCCCCTCTCCCCCTTCTAATTCCAGTCTAAGTTTATTTCTAGCCAGCTTGTGTTGCATTGTAATTTGGATAATGTTGCTTTAGCAAGATTCTTGGCGCATGTCTCCATCATGTAAGCGTATACTTTTTTATCTTTAGCCAGCCTTTTATTTTCTACAGTAAACAACCCAGGCTGACATAAGACAAACTCTCCATTCTTTATCTCATCCTAGAAGCAGATCCATACACCTGTTTCAGGTTTGAATAATCTTCCTTGAAAAGAATTTGTAACTGAATTTGTGCATGGTATTCTACATGAGATCTTTTACAGTATCACTAAAGTTTCAATAACTTTCCCAGAAACCATGGTTCTGATGTTTGTGGCTCCTAGTCACCCTTTGGTCAACCAGAGGTCCCCATTCTATTTCTCTGCAATTTCCAGTGGATCCAGGATATGTTTGTGTGTCCTCATCTAGAGTGGTTTGGATCATGTCTCAGGTTCACAAGCTTGCATTTCCACAGCTGAGCTTCATCATACTTTCATGACTCCATCCCTCATACCCCAGGCCTCCTCAGCTTTGACAATACCTCCAACCTCATTTCAAAGGGAAACTGCTTTGTGATGTGCTTAATCTTTGCATCAGATTCAGTAATAAAAATACAGGGAGCAACACTGACCCCAACACAAGGCCGGTGTTCTTTGAGGAGCTCCAGCAATGACCTTCCTTCAATCTAGTATTTCTTCTTTCAACAGCAACCATCTCCCCTTGAACTTTCCTTAAAAGTTTCTTCACTACTTCCCTTCTTTTCAATGTTGGCTAATAGATTCCCTGTTGGTAGCATACTCAATAATTTTAATAAAATCCAAATAGACATAATCTACCTTTGACCTAACTTATTTTCCTATTCTAGAAAATTTTTCATCTTATCCAAGAAAAATGGTCCAAGATTATTTACGCTTTTTTTTTCTTTTTTTTCTTTTTTTTCTTTTTTTTTTTTTCAGATCTACAGATCTGTATTTACTGGGGTCTGCTTTTCCTGTTTCTTAAAATGAACTTCTATTTTACTTTGTGTCATTTCTGGCTTGATAAATCTTGTTAGGAAAACTTGTTCCTAGACTTCCAAAGTAAAATTTCGTAACAGAGGTTAACTGGTTTCTTTTCTCCCTTTCACCTCAGCAGACACATTGAACTGCTTTTTTAATGTCATACCATTAATTTCTGTAGCCTCTTTCAATTATTCCTATTATTTTGCCCCAGGGTCATTGTTCTGGGAAGAAAGTAAGATGAAGTGTTTGTTGAAAGTCTGAACCAGCCTTTTATCCCATCCTTACTGTACCACAGTTTGTTTATTCTTTTTCTTTCACTGACCTGAATCAATCCTTTGATATTTCCTTAAATACCTTTTGGAAGAACTCAGCTTTTCTTGACAAATAATATTCTTAGACCTAAGGATCCCTGCTTGAAAGCTCCTGTTTTATTTGTACACCAGTGTTGGTTTGTTTTTGTTTTCTTTCTCCTGTTCCCCTCCCCACTATTTTTGCTTACTGTTTTTCTCTTGTTCTCCTGCCCACCACTCTTTGTTTATTCTGGATTTCCTTTTGTTATCATTATTTTCATGCAATTTACCAGGAGCACAGAGTCACAGATTTTTTTATTTATTTATTTTATTTTATTTTATTTAATATTCCAATAGTATTAAGAGAATTGTTTTTAAGAAATTCTATGCCTCTTGCACATCCAATCACATCCACGCATCTGACTGTTTCTGATCAGTCATCTCTATCAATGACGCATGTGTCTAACCTGGTAGCTCAAGGCTAGCAAAGAGCAAGGCTGTTCTACACCCTGTTCTCATCTGGGTTCAACACCATTCAGTGCTTGCTAAGAATCAGCACTTAGCAGACAAAGTGACTTGCTTATACAGCTGTGCTGCTTTCCAGACCACTGGTAAGACCTTTCTACCTTCAGACAAATACTCGCTGAGGTCCTTTTGTGTCACATTCCAAAGTGAAGTGTGGTCTAAAATATATCCATAGGGAGCTGAGATTGCTGAAGGATAGGGATTTCTTCAAGGGAACACAGGACATCAAAGGTTATCCTCTTGAAATCCAAAATACGGATTAGAGCTGCATTTTCCCTTACACTTTATCTAACTTGAAGTAAATCATAATCACCTGATAGACAACTATTACTCCTTGTATTACGAGCATTTACCTTACTGCCTGCCTGAGTCCTTGATGCATGCTCTTAATAGGTAGAAGATTTTATATTTGTTGATTTTTTGCTCATGTTTGTCAAGCAGAGCACTAATCTTTCTGATGTTGAATATTCTTCACAGAGTTTTCAGTCCTGCACAACTTCCAGTTGCATCGGTAACTAGTCATTCAGTGTTATACAAGCACTGCCTATTCCAGACAAGTGAATGTCTATATTCTAGCTGAAGCATAAGTAAACTTTGCATGGTCTTTAGCAAAGAGGACCAGCTGTGAAAAATGAGAAATCTATGTGTGAATGACTGAAATAACTTCACATTGTTTTCTTTTGACATACACCTCTGCTCAGGGAAACCCCCCTGATTCAGTAGACCAGCTGATGCAATATGCACTCTTTGTCAGGGAATTCGATTTAAAAACCCTGCAAAACATATTTACAATGGATGTCTGAAAGCAGACTTCTTGTGTCTTTGACATCAGCAGTTAAATATGACAACTGGCTTGCATATTTATTTTAAGAAAAATGTCTCTCATATCTGTAGTCTAGCATAAATGTGCTAGAGTCCCATAGAAGTTTTCCTGTTGACAGGTCAGCAGTTCTTGGCTGACCTGTTTTTAACTGATGAGGGTAGTTTGCTAAGCACTGACAAATGGAAATATTACAATTTAGGGGTTGCAGTGATGAAACTTTAAAATGCCATAGTGTGAATAATTGTGAGAGAGGTGTTTCCCAGCCACAGAAGGTTGCAAGTTCAATATGGAATTGCAGACAGAGTCCTTTAGGCAAGTAACAGGGACAACCTGAATGCTTTTCTTTTCTGTAGATGTAATGTGCTCCATTTCTGCTGCCATTTAAAAGCTTTATTAAAATGCCACACATGCACTGCTTTATTAATAAAGATCATTTAGCAGTCTAGTCTGCTTTTCTGAGCAGAAAAGCATAATGCAGCTGACCTATAGTAACTGCTAATTAGGTTTAATTCAGAAAGAAGCAAAATACTATAAACTGGTATTAAAAAAAGCTATTAAAATCAGCATTTATAAATATTTTTAATAGCTTATTCATCAAAGCAGGACAAAGAAATGTACGCTATGGAGGCACAGCTCAGGTGAGAGAGCAAAGTAAAACCAACAGGTTGTTATAGCACATGCTGTTCAATATTATCTTAGAAACAGACTTGCGTCTCCATTACCTCAATATTTAACTTCATTTGGTTTTCACAAAAATTCCTCACACATATTGAAGGGAAGCATCACCTTTTGTTGGCCAAGAGTCAGATTTCTGATACAATGCATACAGGTTGCCTCCTCAAACATCCCCTATATAGGTGTACTGTCCATTATTGATTTGCAAGATTTTCCCTACCAGTGTAAATGCTGTAGTAATGATTCTCAAGACCAAAATATCTTTGGATTGGACTGAGAGGCTGAAAACCTTGATTCAGCCTCATGTGCCTCTGCACATACAGAGGGTGAGAAATGGCCTTGGATTGGGCATTTCTGTCCTCACAAGGGAAAAAAATATTCTAGACAAAACTCAACATAGTAAACTTGGCAGAGTGCCACTGACTTCTGTGCAGCTAAATTGAGGATCCAGTTGTTAAGACATTCAGGTCCATATGCGTTTTTAAAATGCACCTACTGTTAAGTTATCAAACAGTATCAATCAACTCAAGGATCCAGAATATGCTATTTTTTGTTCCACCTCTTAGTGTACACATTTATATTACTTATAAGTGTGTGTAGCTAATGTCTCACTTATGTTCACACATCCTCTTTTAATTCAAATTATCTAATTTAGGAATTATTTACAAATAAAGATAAGGTGATTTGTAATGATTTGCCAACTATTTCTAGTAATGAACATTCCAGTGAAAAGTGTGTTTGTCAAGTGTTGTGGTGTTTTTTTTGTTTTTTTTTTACTATGTCAGACCTTGTGTTTTTGAGGAAATGTTCAGTTTTCTTGATTGTGTAAACTTTTTTCAGAAAGCTTTCCCTGGCTGCAGGCAACATTTCCAGTCAAAAGAGGAGAAAATTACATCTTGGATTAAATTGTACAGCCTCACCTGTAATTAGAAACCATCTTTAGGCAGTTGAGTTGGTAGTTCAGTCTCCCTATTTTATAAGTGGAACACAGACTGAAATTATTTTATCAAAAGTGATTTAGAGGAAAACCCTGCCTTATGTGCTCTGGATTAGCCTCTCTGAGGGGAAATCTTTTCCCATTGACTGTGGTAACCAGCTACAGCTGAGTTAAAAGCCTGAATTTAAATAGGGTGAACACCACTGTGAAACTGTCAGAGCATGGTCTTGAACCTTGCCTACAAAACTCATCAGTCATCTGTTCCACTGGAAGGTTAATCTGGCTGAATTTCCCCTTTTCTACCCACAGCTCTCACAAAGACATTTTGAAAGACTGCAGTTGTTCTTTATGTCCGTGTGGAACAAAATCGTTCAAACTGAAAATTTTTGCTGAGTGGAACTGCTGTTTTCCAGCCAAGCCCTGTAATAGGATGTTGTACACCTATGATAAAAAGAGAGAAAAATATGAGCCTGTCCAGACTTCAAAATGTGAAGTACTGTTATTAAACTGTAGCCACGAGATGAATCACATACCAGTTTCATCAAGTCTGGGTACACGGGAGTCTTTGGCAGGTTCACAGCAGTAAGATCTATTTCCTGTAGTTAGTCATAATGAGAAATGGAGTTCATCTTCCGGGCCATTAAAGATCCAGGTGAACAGTTAACTTGTTTTGCTAGCTCCCCTGCTCAGTCTCTGACTTTCAATGTTACTCTCTGTCTGTCCTCTCTGTTCCTATTCTCACCCAAATGCTTTAATCCAGCACCAGGCTCTATGATACAGAGCCAATGCAAGGTCTTTCTTTACAGGAAAAACTTCCAGGTTTCCAAGCTTAGCCAAGTTTAAAGATTCCTGTGAAGAAAATGGATGGTGGCTCTTCTGTTAAGGGTAGGGATCATTTATAAACGCTGTGAGGGTGCTGGCACTCAAGCCATAAGGACACTTGGAACAAAGCAAATTCTACAGTTTGCACTTTCCCTTTCACGTATACCCAAGCTGTGCTTTACTCACAAAGAAGAGGCTTAAGTTGCATTTTGGTGTCCTTACATTGTCTAGTATTACGTGCTCTGTTCCTTGTGGGTGGATGCCTATTTATCTCTCCATGTTACTTCATGATTTCTTTGTATCTGTATGTGGGAAACTATGCATAAATTTAAAACCAAGGCTATGAGGTGATAGAAAACTTCCCTTATTCAGAAGAAATGAAGCCCTCTTCTTAGTCTCCTCTGTTGCATTACTCTCCTCCTTTCTGGCAGGCAGTTGAAGACCAATGCAACTCAGGAGATCCCTTTTCAACTGCACTGTCAGTGGAGGGCTTTAGAGCTCCTGCCTCCCCAGCACTTAAGGCTCCTACAGACTTCCCTGGATTGTAATCCTGCACTTTGTCTGCACTGGCTTTTCTAGCAGTTCCTGCTTGGTATCCAAGAAAAATGCTCTGGACAAAAGATTCCTTAGAGATTATCAAAGCTAAAATGAATGCCAGCAGTTGTAGCAGACCTGCTTGAATCCTACTAGAATGTAGATAAATTAAAAGCATTTCACAAGGGCTCAAAAAATGACAGGCAAGCCTTAGAACAAAAATCTTAACAGCATGATTTGCAGCTGAGGAGAACTCAGTTATGACTAGATGCTGGCCATAAGAAGTAGCCACTCAGTCTGGTTAAAAATATCAGACCTTTTTGAACAAGATGAGAGCAACAACCTATTTTTTCTGGCACTGTAGGGAACACACTGTAAAAAATACAATATTCCTGAAGTAGCAGTAGAAGTAACATAATTTGGTCTTTACTACCAGCTGCTGAGATCTATTAAAAAAAAAATCTCCTTTCCATGAGTTATCACCTCTCCAGTACAGTCATACTCATCTCCACTACTGCATATATAATAAAAACAACAAACAAACCACAAAAACCAAACAACTGACTGGAGAAAATGGATATAAATCCCAGAAGTTAGCACTGCGCTTGTTCTTCCGTGTAGCAGTGGTCAGTAGCTTTGATCTGTGCTGTAATATGCCATACTCTGGATAAGTCAGTGCCACTCTGCTGATACTAAGAGTTGTACTTACTCTACAGTAGACTAGACAAAGTGAAGCATTTAATTGAAATTCCCCCTTTTACACAAGATCCATATCAATATTCTTCAAAACCCTCACTGTCCTTTCCTCTTCCTTCTTCTGTTCCTCAGTTCTCCTGCCTGTCTGAATCCCTAATGGAGCTATTTTTGTGGGACAAGGCTTCACAGTTTTACTGGTTCAAGATTCCTCACTTTCCTATCAACTAAGTAACTCCTATTAAATTTGTTGGTAATTTATGTCAACACCAACAGCTCTTTACTCTCTCAACACCAAAAATACGAAGTTTGGATATGCTTCATTTATTAGGTGAGCACAACCTCAAAGCATTGTGACAAGCTTTTTTGCTTTTTTTCCTCATTATTATTAGCTGTTTGTGTGCAGGCTTGCCTTAGCAACAGTTTGACTTCAGAGGACTCTGAAGGACTAAAAAAAAATCTTTTAACATTCAGAAAAAGAATGTTAAGAAAGAATCTTAAATTTTCCACCTTTCTGTTTGTGCTATTCTATGTGTGTATCTTTTCACACAAAGCTAGCTATCTCAGTATAAAAACACATTTTTGCAGTTCAGGCAGTCAATTTAATCTTGAAACTTAGATAGAGGTAATTTGAGGAGGAAAGTTGTGCAGCTAGTGAGGGTAAAAATAAAATGTTTTTGTTTTGCAGGGTTGATCTTGAAACAATAGCTGGCTAAAGATGTTCAGCAGCTTGGAGGTTTAGGAAAAAACATAAAAGAAATGGATTAGCGTGAGGCAAAAGGAGTCAAAGATGTACTGTGTATCTCATGCATAACAACTCTTGCCAATTGACATCTCCAAATATGTGTATTTACATTGTCAACTTCTTGAAGCAGTGTTTAGGCTTTCAAACACCTCCATAAAGTGCGAAGCAGCTGTGTGTCATATGTATTACAATATCATCATCAAGTTAAACTAATACTTCATGTGGAGAGTTGGCTTAATCTTTATGTGGCACACTGAATGCAGTTTTTGCTGGGCATGACTAATGTGTAAGAACAAAAGACAGACAGAGAGGGAAACTTTCTGAACTAATAACAGGTTCTTTGGAAACTGGTACTACAGACATAATTTTCCCAAGGATTATTTGGAAATACTTTTTGAAAATTAGAAAACTACTAGAGTAGATGTGTTGATAGGGATAAATGCATGCCAGAAGCTGCACTTTGAGAAGAACTTTAATAGAAAATGTGCCAGATCTGGACTGGATCTGGAAATAAGCAGCTCTCTGCCACAATGGACAGTAAGATAACTGGATGCAGAACTAACAAGTAAAATGTTATTGGCTAGGAAAATATTTTACTTGGCACAACATTTATTATGTATCTGGTAGCTGCTGTAGGACTTTTGAACTGGAAATACGAGATGAAAAAAGTTCAGTGAGTACCTATGTGAAGTATGGAGAAGCCCAGAGGAGTGAACTGGTTTTGCTCAACCTGTGTTGTCAGCTCTTCCCCCACAGTTAGGGTTTTAACCAGAGTGGTGCCAGGGCAGCAACATGGTTCTGCACTGGGACCATATGTTTCCTGATGGACTTGCGGTGTCAGAACAGGCAGTTGCAGGATGGCAGCACACCCTGGCCTCCAGAGCACCTGGCAAGAAGCAGCGTTCACAGGGTGGGACAGTTTCAGACTTTGGGAGGGATAATAAGATGGAAGGCAGCAAACTTGCTGCCAGATTGCAAAAATATGCACAAGAAGGGGAAGTGAAATGTGAAAAAGAAAAATTGGAGCTAAACTAACAAACACTACTAATATTCTTAAGGCATAAGTTCCTACCTCATCTCCTTACTGAGAAGAGTTTGAAATAGAAAGGTAGAAACAAGTTGTGAAATTTTCATCTGAATCTCTGTTTGTGAATAGGTAGCACAGAAGGTAGTGCAGAAATCTGTGGGATCAAATAAGCCAAAATATCTATGCTTGGAGGCATTTTTTAAGCCAATAGGCCATATAGCACCCAAATTCTGGCATTGTGCTTCTGTTTTTTCTTTGATCAGAAAATGAGGTAATGTCATCTCAGAGTTAAAGCACAGTTGTTAAGCGAGAAGTTTGGGCAGAATTAATTCACAAAAAGCATGAGTGTCTAGGAAAGACAAAAGAAGCAAGAAGAACAGGTGTCCCCCTCGGTCTATATTTGGTTGTAGAGGAGCAGAGGTTGACAGAGATGGTTTTAAAAATGAGGAGGGAATTGAGCCAGATAACAGGAGGCCAAATGTGGCCAGGTGTTTTTTCATGCTGCATGCAGAAAGCCTGTTTTTTTAATGCCCAGTTTAAAACAGTAAAAAAAAGTTTAATTTCAAAACAACAACAAAAAAGCCCAACAACCCAGCCAAACCCCAAACCTTTGCTCAGGCATCATGTTCACTGAAATCAGTGAGAGTTAGCAGTAAGAAAAGGCCTTAGAATTTGGCGCAGTGACAGTACCTTTATGGTAGGGCTGAGCACCTACACGTTTTCATTGCAAAGTAACTTCAACAGCATAAATTCGGAACCCCAGAAGTAGGAGTAGAACCACTGACAGAATATTAACAACTCCTGGTAGATCTCAATTTTCCTTTCTGTTTTTGGATGGTACAACTGTGATTATACAGTGTGTGGGATCTGGTGCTGATAGTAATTTGTCCTTGGTTAGTATCAGCCTCCCTTCCAGATGTATTTCCATATTTGCTTCAAGAGACATACTACCATTTAGAGTATTATAAAACAGCCCTGTTATTAAAAAAAAAAAAAAAAAAAAAAAGAGGAAACACACATGGGCAAAATAAATTAGTGGAAACTATTGCTATAGGTAAACCAATGGTTTTTAGTGACACATTTTTTTTTAAAGGTCCAAGGGTGTCGTCTTGAGCTGTAATTTCTCATAAGATCAATAGTGGAAAATTGTGATGCATGCTTTATAGATGGACAGGTAAGAGATAAAATCAAGGATGATTAATACTGCATTCACAATCACATTCACTGCAGATTAATAATGAGAAGGAAAAGAAGCAAAACTCAGGCCCTATTTTTATTATCATTCTTGAAGACTATCAGCAGGTAGATACCAGCGTAGCTTCCTTTTCCTCAGCATGGCTGCCTGAATTTACATTACTCTGAAATCCAGCCTTTTAATCTCCAAATTTCATTGTGCTACTTCCACTGCCACAAAGATTAATGGAAGTTACAAAAGGGAAATAAATCACTCTTCCATTTAGAAGCTGAAATGGAAAAGAGATATGCAAACAGGGCAGCAAAACATGGCGTTCTCAGAAGGGACCTCAGAGATAATGGTCCAAATTCTTTCTATGGCAAGAGGCAAGAAGTAACCACATGTGTGCCTCATCCTAATGGGAACAAGATATGGAAATGATCAGTTGCTAAGTAATCAGATGCCTAAGGTGAAATCCAAAGTAGAAAACAAGATGTTGTAAACATGTACCCATCTTGAAAGTATAGGTGAATTAAAAATATATATATGGAAGGAATGTTCATAACCATCTCTTGTTTTCTTCATGAGGTTTCCTGTCATTTTCTGGAGGAAAGATTGGAGATAATTAGATTGCCCAGACCATGAAAGAGAGACAGGAGCCACACAGAGGTTTGAAGCTGATTATTCTACCACCTTTCATAACCTGAATTACAAAAGATCTCCTGCAGCTGGCACCACCCATGTTGGAACACCTGTTTAGCAACAGGGAAAGTATAATCCTGGTTATAAATACAGCATTTGTAGTCTTTCCCTCTGCTCCTGAGAGGAGCAGCTCTTCTTTTGCTAGATGAGGCAAGAGAGGAGATCAAAGAGACATACCATTTTCTAATCCTGATATAAAACAAGCAAAAGGCTTTGATCATAGCTGAAGTGTTTCTTAGTTGGATTTGTAGCATGTTTTGATTTATGCACATGTTCACAAAGGAGGAAGAACTGATGATCATTTAACTCAACAGAATGAATACAACAGTTCTTACTTTGGGACTGTTAATCTCATTTCATTAATTAGATGATAAACTTTGGAAGTGTCTACAGAAAAATCTTCTGTGAAAAATCCTGTGAGTTATTATCTAGAAATGCTGCAAATTTGAGAGAGATTCACTGGTTTTCCTCTCTGCTGGATGCAGACTGAGCACAAAACATTGGTTGAGTGATCTTGCATTTTCCTTAAGCTAAACTTGAATCAAACCTGTTAGGAATTTTGAAGAAAAAATAACAAAGAACAAATCTCTCAGGAAGATAAGTGTAGTATGCATTCTTTTCTTTCTAGATTAGTCTTTCTAATATATCTTGATTAAAAGAAAATAGGAATATGCTGAAATAGGGCTGTTCAGAAACACAACACCAAAGATGGTTTTGGATACAAAATTTGAGAATTTTGGCTGACTAAACAAATCTTTAAATAGGTTGAGGGGGAAATTTTACTTATTTTTTTATTAAAAAGCCTTAACATTTCCTGGATTTGACATGCATAGAAGTATAATTACATTTATTTTAGTTATGTTTCCTCGTTTTTTACAAACTGTTTTAACCTGTTTAAATGACTCTTTTGAAGTAGAGATAAAAATACGCAGACAGGAAAGGTAATATGAGCTCAGGGTAAGTCACACTTGCAGAGTATCAAACACAGAGTTTACTCCTTTTATGCCTTAAGACTAAATTGACAGTTCTGAACATAATGCAGAGAAAAAAGGTTTTCCGTGAGATCTGATGGCAGTTGTTATAGTTAACAAATTGTTGTGTTTCTTCAAATCTGTCACTCCCTGGACTGCATTACTTTGTCCTGTCACATCTTATGCTGAATTTTGACGACATATAGCAGAACCTGGAGCATCAGGGAGACTTTTTCATATTTTTAGGCCTTAAAATATTCAGCACTTTATTTCATATTTGTCTCACATATTTGCTTAACCTTGTTCCTTGCAATATTAGAAGAAGACATATAATACACTGTGGGATCATTTGAAATGAACTGCAGGGGCAAGTGTTGAGAAATAGATGAAATTTTTAGCTTGGTTTAAACCAAGCCAGAAAATAGTACAGAATGAACAGGTCTGTTAAGCAAACACACTCTTTGGCTACATGTGCCGACCGTACCTCATGATAATTTAGAGGTTTGCCAATTGGAGATTCAAATGCACAGCTGCCAGTGTTGTAGTACATCAGGAGTGGGCTGAGAATGTGTGAATCACAGTGACATTTGTGGGAGCAGTGGCAACTGAGCATCCCTTCAGTTTTCATGCTTTCAAACCCTGGGGCTCTTTCAGGAATTGTTGCTGTTACACTCTGGCTTGCCAGTCACAGCATTTCATTGTAGTTAGGACCCTAAGTGTGAAACAAAATCACAGGGAGAGCCCTGCCTGGAAAGATTTATATCCTAAAGAGGTCTAAGGATCAGTGAGTGAATTTTAAAAAAAGTATAGGGTAGGGAGGAGAATCTGAGGATGATCAGAACAGTGAGAGTAGTTGAAGGCACCCAATAAATCACTAATAATATTATAATTAGGTATTACGGAAAATGTATCACCTTCGACTAGTCCAATATAGTATTCAAGCAGACAGTTTTGTTTATTTAC
Organism: Apus apus; assembly: GCF_020740795.1. Lineage (NCBI taxonomy): Eukaryota > Metazoa > Chordata > Aves > Apodiformes > Apodidae > Apus > Apus apus. Next base: position 48,663,217 of record NC_067283.1, read on the forward strand.
TTTTTACAACAATAACAAACATATTTGTTCTGATGCCAGCTATGCAATCTGTTTGGGAAAATACCAAACAGAATACATAGCAGATTCTGCAATAACAAACATTCTCTCTTTGTCTGAAGGGGATTAAAAGGATATAGCTTCCAAAAAAACCAGCGAGGGCAGACACAAGCACATCATAGGGCCAGATTCTCATGCTGTATAAATCAACTACAACTGAAGTCAGTTTAGCTAATTCAATTTGTACTAGTAAAGTATTTGTACTATTTATTATTTAGAAAGAAAAAGGTAGAAAATTAATCTGCTTTGCTCACAAATGTTATCATTAATGCTTTGCCAGTAAACAATACCCAATCCCTTATGTGTTTGAAATATCCTTTTATCTTGTTGATGCTATAAGACATTATACTTCTCTGATCTGCAGGCAAACACACATTATTTATGGAATTGCATACTGGCTTTCGGCATGTCATAATCGTATTTTTGCTCATTAAAATGCCAAGGCAGTGCATTTTCAAGTCAAATCTAGGAAAAAAACACCTTGTCTGTAATCAAAAATCACTTACTTTTGTAGCCCTCAGTTTTAAGAAGAAAATCACTAGCCTTCATGCTCACAAAAAGCAAGCACTTCTGCTTTAGCTGGTTCTCTGTTTGGTCTTAATCAGCATAGGCAGCTGATCCCCAGCAATGCTGCCAGGCTACCTTACACCTTGGTAACATCCAGTTCTTCAGCAAATCTAGTTAACATCTGAAGTATGTTCTGAGGGTTGCTAATATAAATTGAATGCTCCTTGACCCAGAAAATGGACTGTACTCAGTGGATGACCTCCATCAAGACTTTTGTTCTTTCCCTTATTTGAAAGGCTTTTGGTCTGAGTCCCTTTTGGTAATATCTCATGTACCTCATATGCTCTCTAGTGAATCTATACAACATGATCCGGGCCTTGAGCGTTTAAGTCCTTCTTTTATAAAAATGTGAGAGTCAAACAATTTGGAAACTTGCTCTTAGAAGCCAAAAGGAAGAAGTGGTTACTTACAGAAGAAGCATGTTTATTTCACATCAGAGTGAAATCTGCCAACAGAGCATATTTAGTCTGCCAACCTAAACGTAATAGCTACATTTTATAAGAATTCCAGGAATCAAACTGGTGTGATGGCACATTCCAACTATGTTAATACCCTGTATTACCTGTAATCCATCTAATTATATTGTTAACAAAAGTGTAAAGAAAGAGATAGAGAAGAGCAAACAATAGCTGCTTTATTATTATTATTATTTATTTTTAATTGCTAGTACAGTAGCAGGACAGCATACAGCTGATGTCTGAATACGAGGAGTTGGTTATATGGTCTGTTACTAAAGTACAATTGATAAGCCTGGTTCATTTATTCATTTCTACTGGAAGATAGTTAAGAGTGGAAATGTATAAAAATAATCTCCTTGTTGGTCCCATACTGCACAGGAGCCTCTGCTACTGGCAAGGATGGTTAGGAGTGGCTGAGCAGGGAATAAGATCAGGCATGTTGGGAAATAAGCTGATGTGGGCAGACTCCATGAGGGTCCTCTGTCTGCCAAAGCTGATGGCCAAAAAAACTAATACAACATAACTCAGTTTTGTCCTCCTAGTGACCACCAGTCACTCTACAATCACTAAGGGAGGAGCTTCAGGAAAGGGAATGAAGCATTTATGTGCAGGATGCAGAGGAATGAGGATTTCATTGAATCATGAGAAAGTGTGATGAAGAAATTGTGCTAGAGAAATGGTGATGACATAGGTGACACCTATCATTTTAGTTGGATTTGAGAGTGTGGTTTCAAAGCAAAATTCCTTGTTGTGCACAGAGCACAGAGCATCACTTGGAGGTTTGCTTGTGCTCCAGGTGGGGACATAATACATGTCAGGACTAACAGGTCTGGTTCAGAATACTCTTTGCCCTTAAATGTGTACATGTATAAATGATGGGTCCTCAACAGCCCTTGTTTCATTCTTCAAATCTGCTCCTACTGAGCCACACTGAATGTTACTGTAGACAAGCTGGAGAGACAAGGGGAAAAGAGATCTAGATATAGGGGAGCAGTTAGGAGCCTGAATAAATTTCTCTTTGCATGATGGACAATTATCTTTTGTAATTGTAATGCTAGAGATTATAAAATAGCTCAAATCACTGATATCTTCCCAACTTAAGTGGGAAATTCTTAAACCAAAATTGTGGAAAAGAGTTTCGTGCTTCCAATGCTTAAGACAAATAAAGTCTTAGTGAGGGCAGGTGCAATTCCCATATTCACTTCAAAAGCAGTGACACCCACTTAAAACTAAGAATTAATTTCAATAGCTGTCCTTTTGCTGCCTCCTGTTTTCTGGTGATAGCAGCTAAAGGGTAGAATAGGGGCATTAGGAAGCCCTGGTTCATCAGAGCTTGCTGATCCCTTGAAGCTTAAACATTCAGTAACTTGGAGGGAGGTGGAGATTGCACTGGAAGATACTGAAAAAAAAAGGTTACTCAAGCTCTGAGGTTGAGCTATTGCACTTATCGCTACCTTGCCTGCAGGGTTAGTGTGTGCAGTCACTGAGAGTCTGTGTGACTGATAAAATGCTTTTAACTAGTGACAAACTTTTTTCCCCAACTTCAATTTCAAACCACAGAAACATTCTGAATGTGATATCACAGGCTTATATAAGTGTCAATGTTGTGACATCTCATGATGCCATCACAAGCTTGGGAAAACTCTTGTCCTTGTGGGAATTTTCTTTTTATTTAAATGAAAGCTAATTTGTAGCCTTCTTTGCAGAGGAGAAAACGTGAAAGGCTTAGGAGAATTATCTAAAATATGTTTCTTAAACCCTTTGTGTGCTTGACTTAGGTTGTTTGTTTTTTTTCAATCCCAATACATGATTTTTCACTGAAGTGCTGAAATAAGTATTAAGTGCAAAACAAGCCTGGTCACAGGTTTTTCCAGTTTGAACATTTATTTATTTATTTATTCGATAAGAAAGAAACTATAAATAGTACAATTTACATACTTTCTATTAAAAGATCTGGTTCCTGCTTCAGGTGAATTCTAGAGCAGTTCTATTAGGAGCCAGTGGCATCACAAATGCATTAAATCAGTTTACAGCAGATCAAAATCAGCCATGTATTACATGCATGCATTTAATTACACTTTAAATCCTCCAATGAAAGCAGAGGTCTAGACCACAGCAAACTTCAAAATGAGGAGATGGTGGTATTTAGGTAACGGAAGTGATGCACACTTGACAGCAGCGTAATAACCACTTAGGCTTTTATAGAGTTACAATATATACTATCTGTGCAATAAACTGCCCTTGCTTGGGAAAGCTTCTCCTGAGTAAATAATCACATACCAGTAAATATTTCAAATTGTCCTGTGGGCCTAGTATGAGAAAGAAATGTTGGATTGAATTTGAAATCTGATGCCAGCGCAAGATGGGTGTAAAACACTGATCTGAGTGGTACTTTTTAACAATACTGAGCAAAGTGTATAATTAGCTTCACTAAATGCTGAACATTGCCTGTGTTCTCCATTTGTTCATAGTCACTTCTGTATACATAGAATTTATTTGGGATATAATAGCTCCAGATTTTCATTGGCGTTTTAGGTATGGACTGCAAACCAAAAATGTAGGTATCTTCCAGGCTGAAATACAAATGAGTTTGAAATATGCATTTGGGTAATGAAAAGGATGTCCACCTTGCCTGGAAATTATTTAACCACATTAGCACTGGACAGTGCTCAGGCAATCCCGGAGAGGACTATTAGCTTGTGCCAAGATGCCTGCCAAGTCTGTGAATGTAACTTGGTCAACTCGTTCTTGAATATGTGTCCTGCTCTGAACATTGTGGTTGGAGAAGCACATTCTGTGCATCTCCAGTTGCGTGCTCACCTTATTGTTGATGCATGTGTTTACACATGCATTGCCTGAATGCTGGACTACCCTCCTTTGGAAAACTGTTGACTTTCTGCCTGGGTGAAGAAAGGCTGCTGGTACATCTCTTAACTGACAAATTACCAAGCAGAGGAGAACAGGGTAAGGAGAGTAAATGCAGAGCTCTTTAAAATATATGACACATGATATCCAAACTAGCAAGACAGTTGTTTCATGATAAAACAAATACTATATTGCACAGCTTAGTTTTCTTTCTGTGGCAGAAGCAGCATTTCAAAATTTAATTAACTTCATGGGGCACTGTAGAAATGGATTGCAAATCAATAATGGATGCCATTTCAGTCACCTTGTGGTGTTGTAATTCTCTGTGTTTTGCTACACTAATTAGGTCTGACTCCAGTGAGGAGTATTTCAGCAGCAAGGGGGTGAATTATTGCTGAGTTCCTGGCTGTCACTGGGGAGATGAAGTAATCTCAGTACTGAGTAACCTCAGAGATTTCAAGAGCCAGGGACTTAATATCCAAGAAGAAGAGGGAAGAGCTCACATTTTTTGGTGCAGCTATCCTGCAAGTTTTGGGCTCAGCTAATCCATGACTTCAGCTTCAGCTGAAAGAGCTTCAGAAACTGCTCTAACCTTGAAGTTGGCATATAATTATTTAATTGCTCTTATTTATACATTTCCCCAGAGACCAAGAGTTTCTTGTAAACAGGTATTTCCTTCATTTGGATTCAGGACTCATCCCATGAAGCCAGAGAGAGTCATGGGTGAGATTTGTGCACCTGGGATGGGCCCTGGCTCTGATGCCTCCCTACTCCCAAAGCCACTGTGGAGAAACAGCTCAGGGAGTAGGATGCAGTTTGCTTTCATATAGTAAAACCATACTCTGTTAACTGGAGGCAATGGCAGCTCTTTGCCTGTTTACTGGGCAACACACTGGGTGTGTTTTGTGAAACATAAGGAAGAGAGCTAGAGTGTCTCCCTTTTCCAAAAACAAGCTAACTTGTGTTTGAAGGTGGGAGAGAGGCTTCCCCACAGGGTGCCTTGAGGCTGCTCTCCAACAGTGTGCTTTCAGCTGCATCATAAAGAAAATGGATGGATCAGGAATAGCATCTAGGGAGAGCAAGTGTTCTGAGGCCACTAAGTCAGTGTGACAACCAGTGCCATGCTTTTTTGGGAAAGTATGTGAACTGCTTCCTTTTATATTAGTGTGAATTATGATTCCCAAACATCATTGCTTCTAATATAAACAGTTTCTAATATAAACCATTCCTGCTGGTTACCACAGACAGCCTGAGCGGCATGGAAAATTTCAGTTGTTACATCATGTTTGCCCAGAGAATTGCAGCAGTGATTAAAATGATTTTGCAGTGGTTGGAATAACACTGAGTGAAAAGTGATACAGAGGTATTACACTTCAGAGATGGCAAGCATGAAGTGGATGCAAAGCTGGCTTTCCATTTACCTGGGACCTACCTGTGGGCCACTGAAGTTGACAAACCTGTAAATTTGTGTAGCTGCTATCATGATAGCTTCTGTACCTCACCTAGCATCTTTCTCAGCTTTATATAAATTTGAGGGGGAGAGGACGAGAGGAACTCTGATAAGGTACAAGACAGTTTACAGGTAAAGAGTTGGAGTTTACAAATTCAAATTATTAATCCTTGTTGTGGTGTTCAGTATTCTGACAGTCAATACACAATACAATATACAAGAATATATGTGAATGTGTGTTAACTAGTATTAATTAACGCATTAACTATCAATTGGCTGGTTAATTATACTGTTACTGCTCCTTAGCCTTCTTTTCTTTAAAAAACCAAAACAATAATTTCTCAGTCAAAACTGCATAAAATCTGTTTCTGCCAAATGCAAGAAATTTAAGTATATTAAGTATGTTTACTGAATTCACTCTTCTTGTACTGCCATGTAACAGGTGTTCCTGAAATGGCTTTCCAGGCTGCTTAAGGACTGTTCAAGGCTGAATAATACTCTAAGTCCTCTGATGCTTTAATACAAAGGATGTATTCTCCAATGTGTACTGCTCTCTGCAGTACCTCTTTGCTGTCATACCTGGAAGAAAAAAAATAGAAACATTACTTAGAGCTATCAAGTTTAGTTTCAAGCGCCTATCAGAAAGCATATGTAGTTTATTTTCTGATTGGGATCCGTTTTCTTTGCTCTGAAATTGCTGGTTAAATTCTACAGCAAATTTTATTGTTCAGGTCATTCACCATCTGCCAGTGGCTCTCAAGTTGGCTTGTCAACAGCATGCCCCAAGATCAGGAGTCTTGCCTTGCTGTTGAAGAGGGAAAGGCAGTAATTGTAACTTGGTTTATTTGTTGCAGCTGCAGAAACTGAAACGATCACTCTCCTTCAAGACCAAAAGCTTGCGGAGTAAAAGTGCAGACAATTTCTTCCAGAGGACTAATAGTGATGTGAAACTGCAAGTAGACTTGATGCCTGAGGTGAGCACAAGCACTGGGCAGCTCCCCAGCTCAGAGAGCCAAGCGTCCTCCCCTACCAGAGCCCAGCAGCTGCCAGAAAACAACAAGTCTCACATCTTCCAGGAGCACATCTTCAAAAAACCCACCTTCTGTGATGTCTGCAACCACATGATTGTTGGTAAGAAATGATTTTTAAATCTGTGTGGGTGTCCATGCTAGAACCTGCAGGATGACCTTTCCATAACTTTTGTGAGCCCAGATGTCTACTTGCGAATATTAATGCAGAAAAGGATCTGGACTTATGTCACATCTGCCCTAGGCTAATACAAGTTCTATTTTTGTTGACATATCTCTTGCTTCGTAGACACATACTGTTCATGCAAATCACAGGTGAGCGTTTCAGCTAGAGTCTAATTCCTCTCTCATTCAGGTTATACGAGGCACCAAGCACAAACTCTGTTATATGTTACACTAGAAACTGCAGAACTCTGTCTTGCAAATTTGTGTCTCCTATCCTTACTCTTTTCCACAGTAGTAATTCCAACTCTCTTGTTCCTTGTGTCTGCCCCGACACTCTATAGTGCCTCCAGTTCCTATTCACTGTGGTGACCATGCCTGCCTCCTCCAGCTGCCTCACATCTCTCTTAAGTGGCAATTAGGCAAGAAGCAGCATCTGCTGGGTGGTAGACTCTGAGTTGCTTGTACGTGTGTGTTGGCTGTCTAGGACACACGTTTTGGCTTAACAGAACAAATAACAGCTGAAGTCACACTGCAGACTTTCTTGGGATTCTTCTACCTGATCCCTGCTACTCACAAAACCTCAGATGAGCTTTATACCTTTGGAATATTGCCCTGTCTTCTCTCTGACACTGTCCATGGGTATATAACTTACTGTCAGGGGCTGACTGACAGACAAACATAGAGGACAGAGATCATAATTTATTCTTCTCTTTAGTGTGCGGAGAACAACTGCATACCAAGCCCTGCTTGTAAGGTCATTTTCAGTGCAGTGTGAAGGCCTGAGAAGCCAGCCTTCATGCTGAAGATTATCAATGGGACTGTGCTAAGAGAGGTCAGGAAAGAAGTGGTGGTAGGTGGCTGGAAGAATAGAACATGCATGGTCACAACTGTGTAGAGCTGCAGGAGTTGCTATTCAGAAGTCTGATCCTAGAAGATCATGTCTTTGCAGCTAACTTTTTATGCACAGGATTTGGTCTTCTTACTACTTACCTTCTAGTTGTCCCAGCACAGTACATCAGTGGCCATGTACTAGAGTGAAAGTGAGTGACACAATTTCCAGATTTTTAGGCAAGACAAGGAGTAAAACACTGGTTTATCTTCATGTGGAAGTAATGTAGTTGTCCAAATACAAACTACCTCCTTTTCAATATGAGGATGTTCAGTTTCCCCCACTTGTGTGGGGAACTCTTGTTCTTTGGAAAAAGCATCTGTCCACAGAACATTAAATCGGACATGAGACAATCCTGCCTCTATAAATTAAAGGATTAAACACGTGAGGCCTGATTTCACCCTCTCTGCACCACAGCTTCATTGAATCCAGGGAAACAGGAGTTTAGATCCCAGATTTTTTGTGTTATTTTCCAGTCTTTTAAGGTTTTATTCTACTTTAAGTGATAGGACAGGTCATAAGGAGAAAATGCAAAACATCAATCTCAGGGAAGTTCATAGTTCAGAGATTGAAAGTAAGTCTGGAAGATAGAGAGTTACTTGAAATAACTATATAGATGGAAGCAGGCCCAGAACTTGTATCCTTCCCTAATGTGAATTTCATTCTATCAAAGCTTAGTTTCACAAATATGTACTGCAAATATAAATCCTTTGCATTTCTGGCAGCTTCTCTTGAAGTTGTATGGAGATGAGTATCATCACAAATCTGCACAACTCAGCAGTACTGTTTCAAAACACTGCTGCTCAAGATGAATTATTACTGGCAGCAAACTTTGCAGGGAATAAATCCAGTTCATAAACACCCAAGCTCTTGTCCTTTGCTGGGCAATCTGTGTCCTGCCTGGGATAGAAAAGTTCTGAAGAATAGCTATAAGCTTCAAAACATTATCTTTCACCCCACCTGCCTTCTGAAATTTTTCTGTTCTTTTCTCTCCTCTGAGAGCTTCCCTTTTCTGTATCTTAGCCACTTCATTAGATGAAGAAACCTTTTATAAGTGCTGAAGAAGCTAATGCAACCTATTTTGTCTGGTAGCAGGCTGAGTCAGGTGAATTGCTCTGACCTTCTTCAGCTCATCTTTGCTTGGAGATATGGCAGAAAAGATGTTAAGAGTTTTACCTTATAATGCCCTAGAGTCTAGATGCCCTGATTCTCCTAGGCAGATGTCTGCTCTGTTCCTGTAATCCTCTGTCTTTGATCCTTACTGCAGTCATTCCTGGGTTTGCTGTAATGTATTTTAAGCAGCATGGGAGAGCTGGATGTAACTGTTTGTAGCTCAATTAAACTGTATAAATTGTGCAACTGTTGGTTGTGGGGACGGTGAGGCAAAACAGGCAGATTTTCAGCAAATAATGTCAAGCCTGCTCTCAAAGGCAGAACTTAAAAAAAAAAAAAAAAGTAACTTCTGTGCAGGAACTCTGAATTTACACTTGCAACATGGAGCCTTTTCGTTCTCTCTATTTGCATTTTTCATGGGCAGTGACATTTGAGAGTAATGAGTCTATGGCTTTAAATTCCTTATTGATGAGAGTAAAGGCAAACACAGATACGTGTTTTGAAGACTGGGGGAAAGAGTCCAGGAAAATCCCGGCTTGACTTTAGATGGCTTCAATTTTGCCACCAAGAATGATTCCAGGTTCACCTTAAATGGCTGTCTGATCTATGAACTAAGCAGCTCTGTTTGGTACAGGGCAGCATGATGAACTGTGCATAGCATGAATGTGCAGAACGCACTTCAGTCTCACTAGCATTGCAGAATCTGTCTGTAGCCTCAGAATCAACAGGACACTGGAGCAGAGGCAGCAGACTCCCTGTGCTGCTCTTTTCACAGCAAAACTAAAGCAAAGGAGCATGAAATATTATCTGCCTACAAAAAATATGTGCATCATCTCTCCTTGATTGTTAGGCACTGGGAGCCAAATGTTGCCTTTGGATTCGGCACGTGTGCCTCTTTGTTCATTTGACAAAAGTACAGTCATGAGATAAAAGCCAAAGACATGTAATTGGTTTCAGCATTCAGAGGAAGATGTTTACTAGGATATAATGGAAACTGACTCTTTCAAATGCTTTCCATGCATCCCAGAGTGCAACGCAACATAATCAGAAATTCTGTTTATTGGTTTGATTTCAAAAAAGCACAAACAGTGTTAACCGTGTGCTTCAGACCTCAAACTGAAGTCAGGAGTCAAAGTGTTCCTAGTAACTGTACTGGACTGGGGATAACGTTCCACCTCAGTAAACAGAAGGAAAATTTTATTTTGAAGTGGTGGTTTTCAACCAAATTAAATAGGGGAGAATATTTTGGGTTCAAGGAAGCTCTGAGGATCCATTTTACATTTGTGGGGCCTTCTTGCAGCATCAAATACTCCAATAGAATTGACAGTTCTAATACTGAAGTCAACAGTAATAATTTGTGTAATTTCAGAGCAATAGTATGTTGGAGCAGACTCTCTAATCCCTTCTACTGCTCACTGTTCTGGCAGTGTGAGCTCCAAGAGTCGGTTAGTTTAGGACTGAAGATTCAGTTCCATGGTGGGTTACATATTTTCCTAGATATATGCACCTCTGAATATCCACTCACAGTAAGACTTCTAGAAACCCATTCATTTGCTGTTCTTACTGATAACATTTATCACTATTTTAATATATAGCCCTGACAAGGGAAAATTTCGAAAATCAAAATATCTTCTGGAATGTATCACTAGATTATTATTTAAAAGACACTGGTTTGGTCTTTTTTTTTTTTTTTTTTTTTATCACTGTGAAAAGAAAATCAAGTCAGAAGACCTCTGAGTTTTAGTGTTATCTCCCGTTTTCTGTGTTTAGCAAGAATGTGGTAAGCATTGGCAATGTCCAAGAAGCGAAGGCAAAACTGCCTGGCACCAGAAAAGTTAGAAATTATTAAATTAATGTTGGATCAGATTAGAGTCTTAAACTATGCTGATCAGAAACAAGTTCTTTCTCTTCTTCAGTCCCTGGTGTGTCATCAGTCATCTCTGTAATACTTTACTCTTGAAGAAAACATGATGTCGGTACTCTACTCTTGAAAAACATTGTGTATTTTAAAAAAAACCTCCATCTGTAGACTTCTCAACATTTTACTCATTTGCAGTTCATTTCCTGTGCTGACTCACATGGAAAAAATGTTATTTTCCACACATTCCAAGCATATTACATGCAATTAATATATTCCCATGTAAGTCAAATATAAGTAGTGTAGCAAAAAAATAAGCCACTTCACTTTTAAAAATAGTTGACTTTAAAGTCAGTCCCTTAAAGCTGTGTTTTAGGGACATAACTTCTGATTTATAACAACAAGGTTGTGTGCTTCTTTGTACTTCAAAGATGTACTTAGCATTTTCATTCCATGCTTAACCTTAACGCAGACACAAGAATTTACCAACCACCTGTGGTATTGGCATACATGTTGCTGTATCTTTGCCTGGAAAGACATGTTAGAGGACCACAAACTTTCAGAAAGGCCAAACTAAATTGTGGTCTGCTGTGTCCAATAGTAGTAAAAAAATGTCCTTCTGTGTCATTACATCAATGGCTTAGGTACCTGTGATACATCCATTTATAGTTGATCTCAAGGTAATTGAGTTTCTGGTTTGGATGCAGATTCTCTAAACCTTTGGCAACTCTGGAGGTAGATAACTCAGCACCTGCCTTCTCAGGGAACTAACTAGGTTTCAATCAGAGAAACCTGTAGAAAACAAACAGCAAGCAAAAACATAAAACCAATACTAAACACTTAGCACAGTTTACTTCCAGTCTACTAATCAGCCAGGCTGAAGCATTAAAATGATGCCATCCCTTCAGTATTGACCTACTCCTATCATCGTCTGTTCTGCTTTAGCCAGTTATTCTGGTGTTTTGACCAGCAAAATGCCATGAGTAATTACTTTAAAAGCAGTCTGTATTTATTTGTTTTACTGTGCTGCTGTGGCTACTAGAACTTTCAACCACTTTTATCCCCAAAGCTGTAAAACAGCATCCTCCATAAAGCTGGGCTCAAAGTTGATAAATTGGCCCAGCATTTCAAATGAAGGAAAGAAAGTAAGACAGAAATCTGAATTGGAGCTATAGTGCGTTATTTTTGTAGTCATTGCAACTGAACTGCTTCTTTTAGACTATCAGTACACACCACCAATAAGTAATGGAAAAACTCCATAGTCAGAGAAAGTGTTTATATAACTGTAATTTATGTGGATGTTTATTAAATACAGCAAAATCACAGAAACTATGACACAGTGTTTTCTGCCTCCAGTCTGATCAACTCCCTCATAAAGAATATTCTTGATTTTTTTTTTAAGCTCACTGCCTCGCTCCATTGAGGAGGCATTCCTGTTTGATCCAATCCTACCTTTATTCAGTATTATCCAGGTAGACAAGGAGGTAGTAAACAGTCACAGGGTGATCACCACTGCTTGGCAGCCAGACAAAATAGAATTACTTCTGGGAAGCATGACTGTAACTGAAGCTATGGCTATGGCAGTTTCGAAAACCTCCCCAGAGCTCTTAAAAACAAACAAACAAACAAAAAAGCTAAAGGAAAAAATAATGTTATTCATTCACCCTGCCTCCTACTTGTCCCAGTCTTTCTGGTGTCTCTCAGGCCAGATAACCTTTGGGGAAGAGAGTCAGGTTGCCACTGCGTCAACATGGGAGTTATGCCCTGGGGAGAAAGGCGGTGAACTGCCAGTGAGGAGGAGATGCCCATGTAGCAGCTTGTGGAGGACACTTTGTGTCCACCTCTCCAATGGGCTTCTGTAGTCACAGGTGAGCCTTCCCAGGTGGTAGACTATTACAGTATAATATAGAGTGTGTATGTGTGAGAATGTTGTTTATTATTAATGCAAAAGGGCAAAGAGTTTCACTGCTGGAAGAAGCTTTTGAAAGTAGCTGAATCCAGCCTCCTTTGGTTTAGATTGTGATGGAAAGGAGCAGTTGTGTAACCTTGTTAGTGCCTGCTATGTGGTGCCATCCCATATGTAATGAAGTCTCCATCTCTCCCTCCTCCTTCCCTCCAGTAAATCCACTCTTGGATGCAGGAGTCAGGTTCTCACTCCAGTTGATGCTGATTGTCTCTGGGCACCTGCATCTTCTAGGGCTTACAAGAATTGGTGTGAGTGAGAATTACTTCAGTCCTCTCTGACCTGCTGTGCTAAGGTTTAGAGAAAACAAAACCAGTGTATTCTGTAACACACATCTACACATGTGTAATACATCTACAAAAAAAATTGATGCAAAGTAATAATTTTAATGTATCTATTAGCTTGAAATGGAACCTGACTTCTCCTATTATTTCTTTGTTGAGCTAATAAATGTCCACAAGCATAGACCTCATATTTGAGAGGAGAGCTGTAAGAAGAGCTAAACAAAAGCTACCTGGAAAGTCAAAATTAAGTACTATATTAATCAAACTGTACAGTATGCAGTTAACAGTTATAGACTAGTCATTTGGACTCTGCAAAATTTCCAGAAAGTGGATAGTTTGTCTATTAAGATACATAAAGAGGGGATGAAAAGATGGAAAGAGGTAGAAATACATATGGTATATGTAGTATAGATGTGCTCCACCAGTGTGTCTCCTATTTTTAATAAGCATGACAAAAAGTACCCAATTAATACAGCTCTACATTTGTAAAGTAGCTACAAAGGGCCACATATTATCCCTGCATTAAATTAATATTTTTACTTGATAATAAAGAGTTAAACATTCCTTAAAGCAAGTATTGAAAAACAAATATTTAGTATGTTTATCCTGTGGGAGGGCTTCCTCCTCTGAGATGAGACAAGAATGTTATCAGTAAATTGGATAATCAGGAACTGCTTAGCAGAGAAAAGAGGGTGGAAATATATTTAAAATTCTAATTTGTCCTTGAACAGCATCAAGCATGTTTCACATTTGTTATTAGGTCATTTTCAAGCTCACTGTAATTTTGGGGGAATTGCTATTGAGATGAAACTGCAGTTAATCCTCAGTGAAAAGAGACTTAAAAGATGTTGACCAGCATTTTCTGCATAACTAAATGGAAAACAATACAATTTTCCACTGCATCTGCAGTCAGTATTTTTTAACCAAAAACTATATTGAAAATAATCAAACACCCTACTCAGCAGTGGCCATTGCTCTGGAGATCAGCTCTAGTGAAAAATGTAATGGTAAGTTTTGTTAAAGACCTAAGGATGAAGAAGAACACAAAATTTCTTTTTTTTATGACCTGCCATGTACTTTTCCTGAGCTCATATGGGACACCAGGTGTTTTCAGATAAGCAAATTAAATGCATCTTCTTTGAAGCTGACCTTCTAGTAAAAACATTATTTTTCTACTTAGAGTCTTTGCCTACCAGAGGTTCACTGATCTGGAAGGGGAATTACTAGTATCTTCACCTTACTGCAAGTTACAAAAGCCATAAAATGAGGCAATTACCAGAAATGCTTTTGCAAGAAAGAGAACATTGACATCATGGAGAGTAAAATGCCTGCCTATGGTTGCTTGTTGCTGTCCTTGATGTAGAAGGATGTCTCTGAGAGCAGTTGTCCTTGTGGCTCACAGGGAGCAATGCATGCAGTTTCTGCTTTGGTAACATGAATGCAAGGAAAAGCAACTTGAGCAATTATCTGCTCTAGTCTCCCTAAATTTTAGTTTTCCCGATATACACAATCTATTATTTTTTCCTCTTTGACACAAGTTTATCTTACACGCTAAAGGATGCTGCATACGCATGGATCCCCTCCCTGACTTTTAATTCTGCAGAGATACTCTGCAGTTGAAAATTGTGATTACAGTGTAGTTTATAACTTGCAGGCAGTGATTTTGAAAATCATGAAGTATTTTGTTTTGACCACCAGATTATTTTCTGCTTAATAGAAGGGTTGAAAACAAGGAAGAAATGTAAAAAATTAAAAAAAAAAAGGTGGCTTTGCCTTTCTCTCACTCCCTGTAGCAATTTCACCTTCCCCAGCCAAGAAAGGAAATGGGATGTGGCTGGTATATTCCTTGAGCCAGTGTGAACTACAAAGTAAGAGTCAGTATGGATCTGTTTGGCTTCCTTGGCAATTACAAAAGAAAGGCTGCAGACGTCATGCACATGAAGAGCCCTCCAAATGAGGGCTGGGTGTGTTGATGAGGGAACTTACATTTGCAGTGCCACTATGGCCCGTTTTTCTAGCTGCATTCTCAGAAGCACAGGAATCTCTTTTGTCTCAAGATCTGCTGCAGATGAAACCTGCCAGACAGAATTTGTGCTGGCCCATTTCTTTTTTGGGAAAGCATGGGGATGGATTTTTAACATTTCTGGTTGCTTACAGAGCTCCATCATCAATGGGGTTGAAGTGAGAAGCTGTTACGTGTGAGCTCGTTTTGTTGCCCCACTTTGCCTTGCTCTTTAAGCCCAGGCACAGAATAGTGACATCATCTGTGTACAGACCCAAGGTGAGATGTTACCTGCCTTGCAGTGTTTGTACAGATCTGCACCAAGGTCACACCAAGGTGCTTGAACAGCTTTGCTAGATCTAGTTGCTCAACACAGCTGAGCATGGGAGTTCATTTTCCATTAATAACATCTGGATGGGATAAACAGCCACTGAGTACGACAGATCTCAAATTCTCAAATGTCACCAGAAGGGAAGACATAGGATGGTTTCTCTGGGAGAGCAGCAGATGAGCAGTAGCCTCTGATGAGCAGTTGTTTTCTGTAACAAGCTGGTGATATGCTCTGGCAGACTGAGCTGCTTAGTGGTGTTCTCCAAGGGCAACAAACTCTTTGTTAGCTGAAACAGAGATTCTTCTGAAGAGCAACAGAAAATTCAGGACTTGAGCTGTTGATGGGGTTTGGGTGCTTCTCTCACAGAGGGTCTTTCAAAAAGACCCATCAGAATATTTAGGCTGTTCCTTAACCAAAGAAGCAAGAGTGATACTGAGCTCCTGTCAAGGGTGAGACAGCAAAAAGGCCAATGTGGAGAGGATCCAGATACCAGGATTTTTTGAAGAATCAGTGACCTTTCAGCTTTTACCCTACTTACTCTTTCCCACATTTGCTCCTTCCCTCCCTGGTAGCATTTCATTCCCTAGGTCTTCCCTTCCCTGTGTGAAGGTCGCTCTTGGCCTGGGAAGGTTGGGCAGAAAGTTGTGTTAGTTCCTGCTGTGATACTGCTTACAGTTACCTGTCTCAAGCACTACTAGCCAGGGAAGGGACATCTCTGCACCAGGACATCTCTGCGCTGGGACACCAGCACAGCCCTGTGTCATCTGCTGATCCACAGAGAGATGATCCTGGCAGAGAGATGACCCCACAGAGAGTTGTCCTAGACCCCCACTGGCCAGGGTCCTTGGCATACTCTGGCATTAATGTCCATGGCTTCCTCATCCCCAGGACCTTCCCCCATTTTCCAGACCTCTCCCTGGCCAGAATCTTCACCTTCTTCTTTCTGGGCCCTCTTCTTCTTTCCAAGACCACTTCTTCCTTTCAGAAATCCATTTCTTGGCATCAGCTCTTCTTCCTGGAAACCAAGCTCCCAGTTCCTCCAGTCTAAATAGTGTATGTGCGTAAGACCAGGGCACCATCAGCCTGTTAACTAGTGGGTCAGTCTCCTCTCTCTTTATTGATTGGAGGATATGGGAGTTTAGTTTGTTGTTACCAGACTTCCCAAGCAGGCCATACTGGTTTCAGATAGCAAACAGCAGGCTCCTTTCTGAGTGTTCAGGAGTTCAATTTTGGACATTCACCCATGCATATACACAGTTATCTGCTGCCTGTGTTCAAAATTTCAGCTATTTTTACCCATTACAGCTTCTAAGTCTAAATATGTACACAGAGCCAGCTTTGTTTGTGAGATTCAGCTATGTGCCAGTGCTTTCTAACACACTGAGTTGCTTTCTTTTTCTACTCCCTTTTCCCCCATTGCCCCCAAATCATGCCTTCAGTGACTTCCTATCAATAACTCCTGCTCCAGTGGAAATCGTCTTGCCAAAAACAAGGTTATCTGATAGATTTGGCCAGACTTTTTTTATAAGCTTTGTCACTGTAGAAGCCAGACAGCTGTAGCTACCAAGCCTGTTGTTACGCCTATGGGTTTCCTTATCTCTAATAGTGGTAACGCAATTATGGCTAATATTTTAATTTGGCCAACAAACCATGTAATCCTGCTTGTGCAAGCTACATGCATAGATGAGAATGTGGCTAAATGAAATCTACCTGTGGTTTGAGTTTCCTTGCTTTTTTCCTGCTTGAATCCATGATGAATTCAGACAATACAAACTTCTTCTAACCATGGACAGTTTATAAGTGATGCATTGAATTATTCTGGTTGATAGAAAAAATCTTAGAAAGCAGATTGTTGGTATTTTTGGTTCAATGATTTAGATATTTAGAAATAAAGTAAAATTTCAGCTTAATATCTCTATCTTTTCACTCCCCAGATTAACCCACAGGCAGGTAATACTCTTTTTGCATTGCTGAGCTGCAGAAACTTCTGTACCATCATTTGACAGATGTTTTTCTTATTCATTTAAACAATAATTGATGCCAGATGGAAGTGTACTTGGAAGTGTGCTTTAAGCCAGCACTGCTATGTGTCAGTTACTAAATTCTCTCAGGTTGTAACAGTGAAGGCTGAGATTACCCCTTTCAGCAAACAACAGTAGTAAAGGAATTTCAGTAATTTTTTCTGGAAGAAAAAGATATATTAAAAAAAAACCCAACAACTTGTACTTGGGTTGAAAGGTTTAATTTGAATGTTTTTCCACATTTTTGTTTTCAAAACTGTTGAAACATTTTGTTATAAAATGTGACTCTGAAGTTCTGTAAAGAAGCAGCACTTTGTGACTATCTGTAAAAATAATTTCCCTTAAATCTGAACTGACCAAAATGGTATAACTACACATCTAATTATGGTGATGCCCTGAATCATCTCTAGTCTGAGTAAATCATACTGTCTCTTACACCTATAGCTTCTGAGGAAATCCTCCTCAGCTTTGTGTGATCCAAGGGAAAAAATGGCTTTGGAGCAGAAGCCTGTGTGTGCCCCTATTCTGACCATGCACTAAATTTTAGGTGGTGACACATGTAGTTACCTTCTGTTCCACTTTCCAGCTCCATCACTAGCTACTGTGAAATGGGCAGAAGAGGGAGGGAGATGAATTGTGGCCACGGTGAGTCACATGTCAGTGTTTCCTGTGAGAAGCCAATTGCTGCAGGTGCTGCCAGTCAGGCTGTGCTAACAAAGACCAGGAAGAAGGCTGAGAGCTTGTGCTGCTGAGAGAGTTTTTGCTACAGAAGGAATGAACCAAAAACCTCAGTAAGTTTGAATCAGCAGAAGGCCAGACAGCAACTGGCGATTTACGTATCCTGGAGGTTTTTTTAACTAAACCTCTTACAGTCCTCACTGATTGTCCTAATCTTCTGGCACATAACAGCCTCTCATTTCAAGCCCATTGATGATGGAGCTCTGTAAGCAGCAGGCAATGTTAAAAATCCATTAAGCAGAGAGGATGTTAAATCCCTTTTCTGAGAGCAGACCATTCTTTTTTTCTGTAACTGGTTTCCCACATTTTCAGCAAGCCCAGAACCCTGCATTTCATTCTGGAGTATAGTGTTCATTCAAATATTTTTTTTTTTACTGTTTTCCAACGCCTATATAATGTTACAAGGCCCTTGAAAGATCAAGGTCTCGGCACATATAAGTGGCCCCAAAAATTCAACTGGTTTTCATAATATCTCAAAACACACAGAAAAGGCTGGAACTGGGTAGCTTATCATTTCAACACATTAGAACACGGGTACAAATAGCCTGAGCCTGCCAACATGAATGTCTTGTTTGAAATCTGACTTTCACATTATCGTCTCATACACTATGTTTACTTATATTACTGGGACCGAGATCAGCCATTGATGTCTGCTTGTCCTCCTTTGGAACACCACACCAGATTTAATTTCTCTGTGTTCCCTGGTCCTGTTCAGCTTTGATACTATCGTCATCTTTGGAGGAGTTCAGAGTGAGCTCCCATAGACAAGTCTATGCCTATCTTCTTTCAGCTATTTTCCTTCTCAACAAAGCAACCTAGTGCAAATATCTACAAGCACAGTCTCAGCAGTTTAGAAAATTGTCTAGAAAAGTAGACATTATTGAGACATTAGTATTGAGACAGCAGTGTCTATTTGTTTAGAGCAAAGAACATTAGATATTATTTATTGTGTTTGGTTTTTAGAGGGCTGGGATTTTTTATTTCAGTGATAGCTGTTAGTTTATTTATCATGGTGTTCCAGCATCTTAATTAGCATTTAGATGATACAAAACCTGAAATGATATTTTAAGAAGTATGGAGGTGGATATTTCCTTTCAGGGACAGACATTTATAGCAAAGCTGCTGAGTATGTGAAAAGTGTATTGCAAGAAAACCTCTTGTGGCTACATTTTTCAGCAGAGAGCAATGAGTTTCATTCTCTTCTGACCAGCAGACATCAAGAATAAGAATTACTTTCATACCAAAGGACAGGAAATGCGTATTTGCTTTTTAAATCTCATTGTTCCTGAACCACAGAATTAAAGGTCTTGCAGCACTGGAAGTCAAGGAGTTGCAGACTTGATTTGCAAGAGGAATAAAGGTGTTTCTTCTTGCTTATATGTACAGTTTTAAAACCATGAAGTTAGAAAGCAGGGATGTTTTTCTTATTTGTAACAGTCTTGAAGAAAAACCTGCATCAGTTTTTCCTCAGTATGTTGTTCCTGAAAGAAAACTATGTCACTAGGAAGTCAGTTCTAATTTTATGCACTGTTTTGTAGCCTGTTTACATACAAGGCAACTTTTCTTCTATTTAAGCATTGGATATTTTTATGGGGAAATTGGGTGGGATAGTCATTCAAACAAACTCTCACTGACAAGGAATCTAAAATTTTTTAATTTGTCAAGACAGGTACCATAGCTGAATATCAAGTCCTATTCTACAGAACATAAATACACAAGTCTCAGCTTCTCCCAACACACAGTTTCATTTAGACAGACTGAAGGTGGACTCAGGGGAATAGGACACTCCAGCCAGTCAAGGAGTTAGGTCCAGACATGGCAGCTTGGTCCCAAATGGAGGGGTTCCTCCTCTAGTTCCCATGTGTTGTTGGACATCCCTGTACAGTGTACCCCTGTCCTAAGGAACTACTGATTCATCCTCTCCACAATTCTGCACATTTTGGATTGGCAGATTTAACTGGAAAAAAAACCAACACAACAAAACAAAAAAAAAACCAAGAAACAACCACATAAAAAAGCCCTTACTAAAGAGTAAAACCTTTTAAGTCAATCCCATGCTGCCATTATTCATGAAAAATTGCCTAAGTAAGATTTTTGCCTCATTTTCTCTGTGTGTTTTGAACTTTTTCATCCTACATGTCTGCTATTCATGCATAGAGTGCCTTTGTCACCATGTTCAAATGAGTGTCGATTATCTAGTTAGGTCAAAAGAGAAGGGTAACCTTCAAGTGCAATTTCATCTCCTGTTGGGAACAATACACAGCAGACCACAAAATTATTGTGTGTTCATTTTATTACTGTTTTGAAAAATCCATTCAGTCTTGTATTTAGCAATGGAAAGTACAATGGGAGAATTGTTAGTTATATCAGTAATTTTAGGTGAGTGAATATTTGTGTATCAGTCAACACACCTGGCAACTGTGCATCCATAAAGCTGAATTTTCAGTCAGGCAACAGCTGGCAATGACTTCCAGCTGTTGGCCATCTAGGATGACTGATCTATAGCTTACATGATGACCAGCTGAGGACCTACACCTTCATCCTCTCCACAATGTCAGCTAAGACAGGCAATGGGGTCCCAGCATCAGTCAAGAAAAAGAAGCAGGAGGCTGCCAGGTATTAGGGCAGAGAAAGAAGGCAGTTCCCAAGGTGGCAGGAAGCACCCAAGGAAGCTGAAGGGCAAGCAAAGAGATGTCCAGCTCATCCTTACCAACTTAAAGATTTGGGAGTATTAGGCTCAAGATTGTTTTCTTTGAAGGTGTGGATGTCCTGTGCAGAAGTCGCCACTCTTTCTACCCACAGGTCTCATCTGAGGCAGAGCAGGGGAAGGAGGGAGGCAAGTGCTTGTCCAGAAGCAGCCAGCTGCTGAAGTGGGAAGTAGCCATGGAGGAATTTTTTTAAAATAGTCTCCCTTTCAGCATCAGAGCTTTTACACAGAAACAATTAAAAATTAAGAAGGGGATGGGAGACGAGGTTGTGCTAAGACTTAGAGATGACTGCAGGGGCACCAGTGCCATTCCAGGGACTTTTCTTTCTCCTTCTAAGGTGACATCCTAAACCCTTCACATCTACCATACTGGTCCAGCTTGCTTAAAATTCTCCATTTCCCACAAATTCTGTCATAGAGACAGCTTTCTGGTGAAAACTGCAAATGTGCTCGGGGAGAAAGGGGCAAGGCAGTCATAATATTTATCAGCCTCCCACAGCAGAAGTTGAAGTTCTATGGAAAATTTGTAATTTTAAATGTATTTGTCTATGAAAGCTCTAAATCAAAACAATTTCTGACTGGCACGTTCCTCTCAGCTGGAACGATAAAAAACAGTGGTTGGGTCATAGCTGGGTTAGTTGGAGGTAAGAGTCTTCTGTGTTTCTTTCCCTTGTTCTCATTTATAGACCTGAATCTGTTTATCCTCTCCTTTTTATTCTTTTTTTTTTTTTTTTTTCCCCACTCACAATCAACATAACATCATGTTACCAGCATTTGCAATTTTCTTTTGCATTTCTCCAGGCTGTAGGTCTTGTTCTCCTTCTTTAGCTAGTAATCTTGCGTTGAGCCTTGAAACAACAGGCAAAAAGCATCAGCCAGCAGTGCTGTGGCCATAACTGGACTGGGCAAGAAGATGCAAAAAGTTCCCTTTGCATGTGTGTGACAAACATAATTTTCATTTGCATTCCCTAAGATAAATGTCACTTTCCTGAAATGGAGTTACTAAATTATAGGAGAGACAGACATAAAGATTTGGAATTAAATTCTGCCCTGTCTCTTCTGTCTCCAAATCTTTCCATTCACCTATATTGAGGTGTTCTGCTTCAATTTAGGTTTCCTCCAAAAAAGACTTAGATTTACAAAAGTGATGTGGAGTGTCCTTTTAGTAGTAGGGTCAGATTGTCAGAATGGTTTAAGATTCAATTTTCCATGGCTGTTCTGGAAAACCTAGCCACTGGTTTAGATATTCAAATGGGACCTGACCCAGTTGTGGAGTATTTCTAGCAAGGCATTATTAAACGTGACCTGCTTCTCAAAACAATGCGTCCTTCCAGCCGTGGGTGTCTGGATGAATTAGCTGGTATCTGAAGACAATAAGTGTGGCAGAACCTCATTTGTAAGTTTATTTAAGAGCTACCCAGATATCCTGACATGAATTTTCCTCATTTCCTTCCAGTGAGATGCTGTCTCTTTTTTCAGCTTCAGCTTTTTCATTTGCAAAACGAATACCAGCCTTTACAGACTGTGAGATAATTAATAGATACATTCATATCTAGGACACAAAGGACATATGTGCAAACGTGTGTGAGTGGTTTTTACCTATATGAATTGAATTATTACATTGACAGGTATGTATATGGGCACTATGAGTCAGCTAAATATGTCCAGTATTTTCTATTCTAAACCCTCCATTTTAGCAGCTTGCAATTTTTACAACTTTAACACCCGTGTCTGGGCCATTGTTGCCATATTAGTTTTGGGCCAAATGTTGCTCTGAGAGTTTTATCCATTCATCCCTAAAATAGTCCCACCCAAGTTTTGGCAAAAGTGCTCATAATTCAAGGCATAAAGAGACAAAGACAGTCAGCTCAGAGGCAAGTCCGTGGGGCTATTAATCACCTTGTGTATGGAGGTAACTTTATTTGGTACTCAAGAGGTGATGCTTAAGGACACACACTGACTGGTGAAAGTAAAAAAGTATTGAATAGAGCTGCCCATTCGTTCAACACTACCCAACCTGCTCAGTGAATGAAGCAGCCAGCCTTGAAAACAGTGACAATCACATCCCTAGATTGCAATCAAAAATGACTGAACAGAACCTTTGTTCTGGCATGCTGAGCATTTAACAATTTTATTAAGTAACCTTTGTGAGGGTCTTTGGAGAAGAGGGTGGGAGGGATAGTTACTTTTTGAAAGTAATAACAAAGAATCCATCAAAGCTGTTAGTCTACCCCCACTTTGAATGAAAACCAGAGAAAAAAGTAGCTAGTGTACTCCATATTTATCTTAATTGCCAAGACTTTAGCCTCTGTTTCCGATCCACCAAAAATTGAAAAGATTCCAGGTAAGCTAGGACATTTCGGTGAGTGCTTTGTACCAGCAGCTTCCAGCTGTGCTTTAAGGTTAGCATAGGAGAATATCTGTTAATGGCAATAAATGGTAGGATGCAATCAGGCTGTCAGTACTTTAGGGGGACAGGAAACAAGCAAGAGAGTGATGGTCAGGCTTACAGGTCATCAGAGCATGTTCAGCAGAAGCCCCTGAGGAGAAGAACATTGTAGTATCCCAGACATCACTGCTTCTGCAGGAACACTGCCCTGCCCCGTCCAGACACTGCTACAGCCATCTCGAATGTGAACTCACTCCTTCCTCTTCCCCTGTCCCATACTGCAGTTGACAGGAAGATTAACATCCAGAGGGACCTGGACAAGCTGGAGTAGTGGGCCCAGGTGAACCTCATGAGGTTCAATAAGGCCAAGTGCAGGGTCCTGCACCTGGGCTGGGGCAACCAGAGACAAATACAGGCTGGGGAAAGACATGCTGGAGAGCAGCCCTGTGGAGAAAAGGGTTGGGGGTACCAGTGGATGAAAAAGCTGGACATGAATCACCAATGTGCGGTTGCAGCCCAGAAAGCCAGCTCCATCCTGGGCTGTATCAGAAGAAGTGTGGCCAGCAGATTGAGAGAGGTGACTCTGCCCCTCTACTCTGCCCTGGTGAGACCTCACCTGGAGTACTGCATCCAGCTCTGATGCCCCCAGCAGAAGAAAGATGTGGACCTGTTGGAGCGTGTCCAGAGGAGGGCAATGAAAATTATGAGAGAGCTGGAGCACCTCGCTTATGTAGGCAGGCTGAGGGAGTTGGGGTCACTCAGCCTGAAGAAGAGAAGACTCCAGGGGTACCTTATAGCGACCTTCCCATACCTGTAAGGGCCCTATGAGAAGGCTGGGAGAAACCTGTTCACAAAGGCACGTAACGACAGAAGAGGTAATGGTTTTAAGCTAGAGAAGGGTAGATTTAGGTTGGACATTAGGAAAAAGTTCTTTAATATGAAGGTGGTGGATCACTGGAACAGGTTACCTAGAGAAGTGGTGGAGTCTCCATCTCTGGAGACATTCAAGGTCAGGCTTGATGGGACTCTGAGCAATTTTTTCTAGTTGGAGATGTCCCTGCTCATAGTAGGGCAGTTGGCCTAAATGACCTTCCGACCCAATGCCTTCTATGATCCTATAATCCAGATGGAATAAACATGCAACAGACAGGCGTTTAACTTCAAACAAGCCTTGTTATCCTATGACAGATAAGTGAAATGATAAAAATTTCCCTCAGTCTGCCCCTTTGTAGTGTTGCTGTTATCATCATAGAATCATAGAATGCCAGGTTGGAAGGGATCTCAAGGATCATTATTATTGTATTTATTATTGTCATAATTGTAATTTTTTACTTTTAGTCATTGATGGCACTTATTTTCTACTATTCAATGTATATTCAGACCAAATTCCTAGCTTTCTCATGCTCTCTGGGAGAATTTAATGGCAACAATGTTTCCACACGTATCTAATGCCACTGCTTTAGGCATAATCATTACCTCATTACCTCTCTAATACCAGCATGACTGAATGACTCTCGCCATATTCACTCAGCTTCACATAACTTGTTTGCAAGACTAGTGTTCTGCCTGTTTTTTTTCCCATTTTAAACTACCAAGATGCCTTCCAAAACCAGTCCCATTCAGGCAGCTGCAAAGTCAACGATCTTGCTTAATTGGGAGGCCAAAAATTGATGCAGCAAGTCAAACCTTGGTCTCATTTACACCTCCACAAATGTAGATCCATTCTTCTCCATAATGTGAATTGTGGCTTTGCCTTAGTTCTGAATCTCAGGAGCTTTTGGGTCAGACACATTGCCAATATGTAGTTGTCTAACCTCTGGCATGCAGTTTTGAAATAGCTTAGCCACAGTTTTCTGAAGAGGTTTGATTTAGTGTGATAGAGATTGGAAACTGAAGAGGAAAGAATTATCCTGGGGAAAAAAGAAAATGTTTCTTGTAAAAATGCCATTTTCAGAGCTTGAGATGTGGTAGTTAAATGTAAATGCAGAATAAATGCTTCTTCTTTAAGCCCTTTAGTTATTCCTCAGTGGGAGGCAGGGAGGTAGATACAAATTATTTCCAAGCTACATAGTCCCACAGTAAACCAAGTGGTTAGAAGTGACAATGAATTAAAGATTGAAACTTTTTGGGAGTTATAAGGAATTTCATTTTGATTTACAAAGACTTCTTGTAGACTCAAGTGTGTTACCTAAATACTTCTCCTCCCTTTTGGACCCACCACTTACTCACCCACAGGCAACAAGTGGCATTCAGCAATAGAAACATAGTGTTGCTTTTTTATAATTTAGTGTCTTACTCATTTTGCATGACCACAGAACACTTTTCTGAAGAAGCTGAGCTTTGATTTTTGAAATTAGCACAGATATTTTGCATTCATTTTGCACATCATTTGAATGTGTAGTTATATTAACAAATGTGGCTCTTCTGTGATCACATGATTATAGCACGTAAGGACCAATATCCACCTTGTAATGTTAACACTAAAATGTGTGGAAGACTGTAATAGCCAGCAGAAAGGACTGTGGGACTGACTGCCTTCTCAGCTGAATCTCACAGCTAATTTGGTAAAGCAGGTAGGAGTTATGCCAGTACAGACCAACATGAGAGAATTAGATCCAGTGTAGACACTGACACTAAATGCATGTTGTATAGGCAAAGTATGATGTCATTTTCCTTTTTTTTCATTCTGATCTAGAAATATAATTTAAAAAAATGTGAAGGAAGTCCTGTTTTCTCACTGTGCCAGTTGTTGACCATCAGGAAGGGTGATTCAGCATTCCATCTTCAGTAATAAAAATACAAAACCGCTGAAGTCAATATTGTTTTGAGCATGTCTTATTGAAAATAAACCTTAAGTGAAAAAATCCTCCCAGCACAGAAATCCAAGTGCAGCTGTGCAGGGAAAGAAAAACACGAAACAAACAAATTAAAAAAAAACCTACAGTGATGTGATTTTCTAGTAAATCCTGTGATTACTGGGAAAAAAAGACCCCAGGAATGAGGCTAGACGTGCACTTGCCCAAGCAGTGAGGTATCAAAATACATTGGCTCAGCAGAGGGGGGCCAGGCAGGCAACAAGCAGGAAACAGGCACTGACCCCACTCCATGGGAGTCCCCAGCACCCCCACTCAGCCTCATTCACTGCCCATCTCTCCAACAGTCTCAGTAGGAAGGCAGGGATGACGTCAGTTCTCTGTCCTACAAGAAACGCACAAGTGAAATGTCTGAGCCTGGCTCACTGCAATTGCTCCCAGCTCCTCCTGTCTGCCTCTGTCTGGCTTGAAATTGGCCACTTCATGGACCTCTTCCCCTGAAAGCAGTCCTGTCAAGGCTCAGGTTTTGTCATGGATTGATGAAACCTTCCCTGAAGTGTTTCTTTCAGATATAGCATTTCACTGAATGAAGTCAGCAGTGTGTACATGGCTTTAACTTATCAAATAACCACAAGCTACATGAGTACTTTCAGATGCAGAATCCTCTGACTAATATTCCTGTCATGTCTGACTAATGAGGGCTGGTTAAAATGTCAAGAGGTTTTTTGGGTTTTTTTACTACCTTGTTTCTTACTCAATCTCACAGTAGATGATAATGAACTGACATGTTGTTTACTCTTTCCGTTTATACAGTCCCATGGGGGTAAAAGAGTTGCTGCAGCTTAACTGCTTCTGCATAGTTTAGGAAGTCTTAGGGATGTATGAATAAGAGTGACTTTTCCTGCCTGGAAGCAAACAGACTCAGCTCTGTCATTAAGAAGTAGGTCCACATTGAAGATGATGCAGAACTACTGCTGCTCAAGTGAGAGAAGTCTGCTTCTGTAAGGCAGAATTCCTCCTGGAGCTCCCCTACCTGAGGTGCTGAACTTTTCCACTGCCAGTGAAGGAGACCAAGGTCAGACCCATCCCATCCTCACTGCCCCATTCAGGGACAGGCAAGGAGTTCTTCCTGTGCCCTCTGAGCACTGGCCCATGGAGGTGAGAGCAGCACTCCCTGGGCAAATGGCTGGGCAATGGTAAGAGAGCAGGCTTAGAACTTTCACACACCTCTGAAACTACCCCTCACCCATAAAACCTGGCCCTCCACTCCTGGTCTGGCTCCCCAGGGTAGCTCCAGAGCCTAGGTGCTCCTTCAGTGGCTCCTTCAGTCATGCACAGCTCTCATGCCAAGGCCTTTCCAAATAGCAATGGGATTTTTGCTTGATGTTCGTGAGACAGAAAGATCACCCATAAGACTATCGCACAACAGAGCATAATCCAATATATGTTTAAAGTCAGCAATAGCCTAAGGAAGAACCTGGGGGAGAAATGTCAAAATGGAGTAGCTTTCTTTACATAAAATGCATGTACAAATGTATATAAAAAACCACGTAGGCAGGGCAAAGAGCAATGTCAATAAATACTCCACTGCAACTGACTTCCCCATCGGTTCTTTCAGGTCATTTGTTAAATGCATGGAAACTATTGATTTTGTCTAATTAAATAACTGTTGTGCGTTTCACAGGGACCAACGCTAAGCACGGACTACGCTGCAAGGCTTGTAAGATGAGCATCCACCACAAGTGTGCAGACAGTATTGGACAGCAGCGCTGCATGGGCAAGCTGGTAAGTGAGCAGCTCAGGGCAGCAAGCGTGGTGGGAGGCACATGCTTGTGCTGTAGCCACTTGCTCTGTGTGCCTGATCCCCTGGCAGGCACATAGTTGGTACACTGACAGACCTCACACCAGGTCACTTTACTGAAGTGAGAAAAGTGAAGCCAGGTGGTGCCCTCATACCAGTTTGGGCAGTTGCTGCTACTCAAAAACCTGAACAAAAATGGAACACAAATCTGGTCTGCTTTGTGGGTATGAAATGAGTCATATAATCAAAATTGAACTAAGTATCAGAATTCATTCCCTTGATCTAAACAATGCTTGCTGTAGTGCAAATCTCTCAAGGAACTCTATAAATTAATCAAAATACTGCGGTGGATTTTAACAAATGAAAAATCCTTCAAATTATGTTTTATTGGTTTTTTTTAATTGTTAGGGCTTGATGCAAACCCGTAATTCATCTTAAAAAATAAAACCAAAGCATATTTCATAAATGGGGCACTACAGAGTTTGAAGCAATGTCTTCATAGGAGTGACTGAGAGGAGACCTGCTTCTGTATGGACACAGAACCTCAGTGCCCAGGTCACATTCTGAGCAGCAAATTCTCATTATGGTTACTTGTGGAAAAAGAACTTGGAAAAATGACCATTTGAAATATGAAAACCGAATACATATCTTCATGTTTCATATGTTCTTGTATTTATTGCAGTCTCAAGTCACTTGAGACAAATATGAGCTAAATTTATTGCAGTCTCAAGTCACTTGAGACAAATATGAGCTAAAACCAGTGTTAAATGATGAAAAAAATCAAGCATTGGCTTCAAAAGGGCTAGAGAACCCACCTCTCTGTGGAAAGATCTTTTCCCTCCAAGAGTATTCAGTGAACGTTACTGCTGTTTAAACACCTGTGACAAATCTTTATGCATTTGAACCACAATCATAGCCCATAGTGAGGCATTCTGGTATAGGAAGTTGGTCTGTTAAGAGCTGAATGACCTCATTGCCAGCCTTGCACAAGCCAAATATTAAATCATGTGAATTGTTTCACGCATTTCTGTATTCCAGCCTCAGCTCTTGTGATTACTAATATACAAAAGCAGAAAAGTTGAGCCCAAACCTAAAGCAGGAAATTGTCTAGCAAAGTCATGGGAGTCTTACGAGCTCACGTGTCTGAATCTGTTTTGTTTGGAGACAAACTGAGGCTGGGGAATCTGGAATTTGTTCCTCTGAGAAACCAAATTTTTCAGTCCCCTCATTCCTTCTGAATCCATACTGCAACTCATGAGCAAAAGAACAAGTTGTCTATCATTTTTTTTATATATACTGAACATAAGACACAGAAAATATGCACATCCCCATGAGGCTTTTCCACTTCTCACTGTGACTGAAAGTTCTCATAGCCCACAAAAATTAGAAATCTGAGAGACCTTTTGTGACTTTCCAATACCTTGAAGGGCATTTCCAAAGTCTTAGATGTTAGCACATTCATTTTTGGTACTCATCTGGTGACAACTTAGGGAGTTTTTTGACCTTATAAGGTAAAAAAAAAACCAAAAACAAAACAGTGGAAGCCGCAGTCAGTCAGCAGCAAAACTTAGAAAAACCTATAGAAAGGCTCTAAATTCCTTGAGTTTCACAAGTGCATACATGGGAACCTGAGGATTTGGAGTTATGGAGATATTTGGAGTTATGGAGATATTTGGAGTTATGGTGGGGAAGAATAGATTCATGTTTAGCAAATGCAAAACAATGCAATTTCACATTACATAAGAAGAAAGGGAGAAGGAAACTTCCCAGAACCTTGAATGATTCAACACTTCTGCTGCAATTAATTATCACTGCTTTTGTGTAAGACAGAAGAAAAAGAGAGCCTGAAAATTAGTCCCTCCTCCTTCCACATAAATACAGGAAATTGTTTTTTTCCAGGAGAAAAGTCAAAACAAAGCCCTGATCTATAAACCCCACAGTGACTCAAGAACAGGAGGCAAATTTCCAGCCTCACTGCCCAGTTGCACAACTAGCAGAAGAGCTGAGGTTATTTCTACTCCACCAGTCATGGCAGCAAATGCACTTCATTTGTTTTTGCTTTCTCTCCCTCCAGCCAAAGGGATTTCGACGGTACTACAGCTCACCACTACTCATTCATGAACAGTTTGGCTGCATCAAAGAAGTGATGCCTATTGGTAGGTTTTGATTGCTTTTCAGTTCAGTCTCCCTTTGGCAGTGCTCTGCAACAGCAGCGGCAGACTTCCAGCCCTGGTATTTGCCCTCAGCAGCCTTCCAGCTCCTTTCAGTGACTGGATGTCCTTCTGCCACCGCAGGAAAGGACCACTTCAAAGATACAAAGCTGGAAGAGGAGAGGGTGTGTTTATTGTGCGTTTCACTCAAAACCCCATACATACAACTGTCAGTGATCACCCTGTTTATAGTAATAAGTACCTGAGCTCAAGGTAGGAACTAAATAGAGAGGAAATACTGGAATACTGAAGTGAATGTCTGAGCTGGGAAGAACGAGATAAAGGACAAAACAAGCTTGAGACATTCAAACCACTGGTCTGGATTTTAAGGGACTAGGTTCCTGTCATTTTTCAACCACATTTCTTTCCACATATTTTTCCTAATTGACCATGTCTACATATTGTCCAGGTATTGAAAAGACCAAATTTTGCTCTCTGTAATACCAAACTCCTGAAAAGAAACATTTTGAAGTAGAGAAGTAGAGTTCATTCTGAAAAATATTTCTCCCCACCAATATTCTGATCTGGCAAGCCCAGCAGTACAAAAAGTGAAGAAGCCAAAACTAGGTAGTCGGTTTAAAATGTCTGGTCTGAGTACATTCACTTTGTTGTTTTCAGCAGCTAAAAAAAGAACAAAAATAACTGTAATCTAAGTTTCTTTCTAAAAATCATCTGTCGTTTTTTGTCAGAAGTAATAGAAACATTTTTAACAAACTGGCTAAAAAATGAGGTGTGTTTTTCTCTCATCAAAATTCAAAATCCCATGTATTTTCTCAGTACTTTGGCCATAATTTTTCTCCTTCCACAAATTTCTACAGATGTACTGTATTCTATGTGTCTAGTGCCTTGTATGTCAAGGAAGGCTGAGTTATAATAAGGAGGCATGTAGAAGAGGATTTGAACCAGATTTGCTCATGCCAATTGGAGACATCCGTTTCTGTACCATGGGAGGTGACTTTGGGGCCAGCTATGAGAGAGAGAGGGAGTGAGAATTGAACCAACATGTGCCAATGGGGTGGTGGCCTTCTGGCTACTCCTAGGCTGAGCTGAGCAACATGGAACACATTCCCAACAGGAGGTACCTACTCACACTTGCCTCCTGACCCCATATGGCCCCAGAGGGGGATGTCAGTACCTTTCAAGGAAAATCCAGGCCATCCTGTTTATCCAAAGTAGCCAAGTAGTAGCACTGTGAGGGTATATGGATAAAGGTGATAGCCCACCCATACCACAAAGATCCTCAGGGGTTTTCCTTTCAAGCATCTACTTTTGAGAGCAATCCAAAAGGTCAGTAGTAGGAACAGGCAGCAAACATGGATTAAATCTTCCTGCTACTTTGTCTTCCTTACCTCAGTGTAGGAAGCATCAGCGGTGAGTAGAGAAGGAGGACAGCAGGTGAAGATAGACAAGGTAATGGCAGGGACCTGAAGTGCCTGCATAAGGGGAAGATGGTCTTTGTGGGAGCAGAGAGGCAGCAGAAAATTAGCTGAAAGATAGCAAAAGCCAATTCCACTAAGTTAATAAAAGACTTTTTATCAGAATAAGTCTCTCAACTTGTATTTCTAAACAGACACTTGAAAATGTTGGTAGAGGCAGGTGTTTCTCCAAGTGGACCAGGAACATGACCAGAAATATCTTCAAGGGACTGATGAAGCTTTTGCTCCCTCTGTTGCAGCCTGTGGAAATAAGGTCGACCCTGTGTATGAAACTCTCCGCTTTGGGACTTCCCTAGCTCAGAAAACCAAAAAAGGCAGTTCTGGAAGTGGGTCTGAGTCTCCCAACAGGAACTCTGTAAGTATCCCACATTTTTCTTTCATTTTCTTTGAGGGAGAGCAGCAAATATTAATTCACGGGAGTTTGTATCAGAGTCCACAAAATTATGTTTCGAACTGTAAAAAAAAATCTCCCTTCCAGCTTCCAAAATAAGAAATTACGTTATTTTTGCAAACTTGGGGTTTAAGAATCTTTTAGGAAACTCTTGAGAAAAAGAGAAAAATACAAGTTAAATAAATAATCTTTTATCAGATTGGAAAAGGAAATTACATTATTTTGATTTTGCATATCTGTGTAAAAGTGGAACAGAGATTTTTAACAGTCATGCTGGAGGAGACGTGTCCTGCCTGCTGGTAGTGGTGAGCTTTTACCCTTCAAACAAGTGATGGCAGTGGGTTGGAATCCTCAGAGGCTAGATTTAAAAGTACAAGCTCCACAGTACAAGCTCAGCCAAAATTAAGTCACTTCTGCTGCAATTAGACAGTGGACTGTCATCTCCGCCTGTGCCCAGCTAAGACTAGGGAGAGAGGCATCACAGATTTGGGCTCCTCTCTCCGAGACCTAAATGCAGGCAGGTGTGCTCAGCTTGTTGTACCCACTCTCCCCTATAATAAAAGTCACCCTCTTCAGGACTAAGGCAGAAGAGCTAGAGAAGAAGGACAAGGGAAACGATAGTTCCTTTAGCCTTGCCTTTGCTAAATCCATACCTAGTTCAACAATAACACCAACATCTTCCTTACAGAAATTATTATTTCAACAGTATTGGGACCTGTGAGGTGAGGAGCTCATTCAGGGTCTTGAGGGAACATTTCATACCCTCTCACTTCTCAAAAACAGGCACTGAACCCTGTGCTTGGGGCTCTCTTTTTTCCCAAGAGATCTTCCCAACTTCCCTCCCTTTGCCAAAAAAAAAACAAACCACTAAAAAAAACCACTAAAAAAACCCAACCACAAACAAACAAAAAACAACAAGCAAACAAACAAACAAAAATACAGCAAACAAATAAAACAAAAAACAACCTGTACACACTCCAGTAAATGCACTGGAGGCTAAAGCTTATTGTTGTGTCTAAAAATCAGACTCACATTATCTGACATTCTCTCCTGCACTCACCTCAGAATAAAAATAACCAGGCATAGAGGCGTGATGAGATTTGCTCCCCAGGCCTTAAAACAGGCACTTAAATGTTTAATTTAAAGTTGTGCTAAAATCTGATTGTGTTTGGTACAGCATTTCCCTGGCACTTAAATGTATGCTCACTCATATGGCTGAACTGTAACCTCAGGTGGTATAGGTGGCCTCTAAACAGATGTGTATTTGTGTCAGATGGGAAAGAAGCCAGACAAATTTAAAAAAGAACTAAGTGAAACTTGCAAGGAAGTTATTAAAGGACATGTCCTCTATCCACCCTTGTTCATGCCTTAAGAGGAATTTGGTAATTTCCATTATTTTTTTAAATCCAAAGTGACTCTACCACCTGTCACTGTAATTACAATTCTTTCTTTCAATTATTTAATTTACTTTGAAACAGAAGTTCTACAAATGTAATTATTGCATTCTAAATCAATAAGGCATTATGCTGAATTATAAATGACAACTCAAGCATAGAAATCACAAATGCTGTGTCAGCTTGCTCTAGGGAGCTGATCATAACTAAGTAGGGAGTGGGTGTAGAATGAGGAGCACAAGTTCATTATGGGAATTTCTCCACGGTATTGAGGCTGAGAGAGCATATAACACATGTCAGTATACAGAAAACAGAAGACATTAGAGAACTAGATAAACAGATGTAAAACCATAATTTCTATCCAGGCAAGCCTGTGGATCAAAACAAGGATTAAAGCCAGGGGCAGCACAAACAACCCTGATCTAACCCAGGCCTACCCTGATGTGTAACTCAGAAGCAGGCACTGACCAGAGCAGGGATATGACACAGAGCCCTTAGAGTCCAGGTAAAAATGCACCAGAGCATTTGAGCTGGCAGCACATGTGCAGGTAATAACAAACACGGACAAATATCTTTCGTCAGTGGTTCTCGCTTCTGTGCTGCTCTGCTCCTCTCCAAGCAGAAGCAGCAATGCAAGCTGTGAAGCTGACAGTGTCACTGGGGCTTTGCAGCTGGTCTATGCCCCAGCCCTGGGAGCTGGGGAGTGCTTCAAGGTTCTGCCAAGTCACCAAACCAGGCATACCAGGGTCATGGCAACACCTGGCATCCTGCTTCACTTCGCAGGTGGTGTCCAAGCTGTCAAAGGACTAGCCTTGGGTCAGAGTAGCTTAGCTGCTCCTGATGAAGTTATTATTAAAAAGGTGATTAGCCTACAAGCCATGCCTCTACAGCCATGAAGCTTTCAGGACTGAGGTTCATGTGTTTGTGGAGAGTAGAGGTAACTGTCTTGCTCTAGCCAAAGTATTTTTAACATGAGTGAGCAGTGTGGACACACCCACTGTGATTTCTCATCTTGGATTCTGCATTTCCCATAAAAGAAAGTGGCCATATGCTCCAGATTTACTACCTACTGCTTTCTTCAAGAATGTGCTTTTGCAACCCACATTTATACAAAAAGTCACTTGAGGTGAGTAAATGTGATTCCAGTTTTTGTTAGTTTTTCAGGGATCAGATCTTCTCAAAAGCAGCTTTGTCTCTCTGTCATTTCTATTAGACCATTTGTCATACAGCTCTTGACTGAAAAATCATTAAAGGTAACTGAGGTTACTTCAGGAGGTTTTGGATGAGGTATATACTGAAGAAAAAGACACTGCACACCCGTATGAAGTATGAAGCTGGTCTATGAAGACTGAAGAACATGCTGTAGCCATGAGCTGAAAAATAACTGGGAGTTACCATTGCAGCAAAATCAGTCTTCCCCTTCTCCATCCAGCAACTAGAAATCCTTAGACGCGCGCTACACCGCCCCCGTGCTAGAATTGTTATTGCAGTGCCTTGTCACCCAGAGGTGACCCACTTGTGCAAGATGCCAGACAAGCATGACCTGCTGCAAAAGGCTGAGTCTAAAAACAAGGCATAACAGAGCAGTAAAGTAGAAGGCTCTTCAAACAACAAGGGAAACAAGATAACCACAAGATATCTGTAGCATAAATCTACTTTTAACCTCTTTGTTCATTAGTATCTTTAGATGGAGGAGTAGCTAGGAAAGTATTAGATAAAAAAAGCTTTGTTATCAGCACTAGTAAAAGCAGGAAAAAATGTATAAAAATCTAAAAAGCAATTCAGATTTTGTGATGCCTGAACAAAAGCAGTGAACGTTCCTCATTTGGCTATTCTTCCTGCAATGCAGACAAAGGTCTGTAAAGCAATGGACAGAGCTATGTGCACATTATAATTATAGGCTGTCATGGAATAATGAAGTCCTCTCAAGTGTCTTAAAATCCTGTTAACTAGAAATAAATAAAGCTTAGGAGCATATAAGGATTTAGAGCTTTTCAGATTAGAGAGACCACCTGACACAAGTTCAATGTTTGTGGGTTTTATGGTTATCAAAGACATTTTACTCAAAAGAAGTCACATGTGGGGAGTTCAGATTCAGACAGAGTTGTTTGGAGCAGCTCCTGGCTCCTGTCAGGCTATACATGGGAAGTCAACTATCCAACCAAGGAATCTGGTGCTTTATGCACAGTATACTTCTGAGCCTTGGAATTATGTCATCCCACATTTTCCTACACCCTAAAACAATGGGTCCCTAATAATGATTGACATTAAAATGTTACAAATAAGAAATTATAGTGGTTCTAACAACGGTATTTCCGAACTGTGCCAGCCAGATGACTGTTTAAAAAGAGAGGGCAGATATTTAAAGACTGACTTCACCAACTCCATCAAACTCCAGCTTCTTCTTTCACAGTGTGTTAACAGAATTAAAATCACCCTTACTTTACAGTTATTTTACTGAGTAATGTATTCAGGGTTAATAAATAATAGTCAATAGTTTCAATTAATGTCCAGTCTCCTTGGTAGACAGCTATTTAGTATACCTGCAGGATGTACGATTTCCCCCAACCCCTTTCTGTTTTATACAGAGAACCACATTAATGTAATCCTTTGGTCCTTAACTTTCACTTCACTTTACTTTATACTGCAGAAATCTTTTGTAGTCCAGACTGGAAAATTGGTCTGGAGTTCTCTCTGGGCTTCCACTGCTCCTTGTGAAGCAGGTATTTGTTGTGCATCACCAGATACAATGTTTTCTGTAATCCCATTATGCTGACTTGCTCTATTCTAGTAGAACACAAGTACTACATTCCTCAAAAGCTCTTGTATGGTCTTATTTTACCTCACTGCTCACTTTTTCTGGCTTATCCCATCTCATTTGTTCTTTCTGTCTCTGCAGACAGCGGACCTGGCAGAAGTTCCTGAGGAAGGTGATAGCTCTGCAGGCACCCTTGACACAAGCAGGAAACGCAGCAACAGTGGTGAGTGTTAGGCCAGGATAGCATCTTCAGATGTATGTGCCTGTGTACAACCTGTTTCAGATGTTTTTTGGGGTTTTTTTATGACATGTCCATGTTTTAACATTATTCTGATTTTCAGAGTGGGAGGTAAGTGGGGCACATGTTGATACAAGAATCTGGGGAGTGCTTTTTGCCATTCAGATGAAATCCAAGCCACCAGTTTTTTAATTTGTTGTGTCCAGACTGTACAAAGTTCAGGTCCATTCCCTATGTCCTATGCTTTATGAACATGGCTGTAGACTAATCCCTTAACATACTTCAGATCCACATTGGGAAAGTGGAGCAAAAATAATACTACTCTTCCATATGTTTAACTTGTCTATGTCTCTATATAGCCATCCTCTTCAGGACAGGAAATGAATCATACAATATCCATGTGTCTGTAGAATACCCAACATGATCAATCCTGGTTATAATTGCAGCTTCTCAGTAGAACTACAGAATGTGCCCAGTAATATTAAGAGCTCAATTCCTTTATCTGCTTTGTGGTGCAAGAGTAATGTTTTTACAGTATCAGTGTGATGGGATTTCGAGACCAACTGAGAGCTTAGTAATGAAATCTCAGCCACTGAGGAATGGTGTTTGTGACCCTGTTCTTGAAATCATTCATAATGAGGGAAGCACTAAAGTGCAAAGTTTGGAGCACTAAGCAAAACTTCAGGCCCAAACCACCTGAGCAACTTCTCTAACGGCACCTGAAGGCTGCTTTCCTCAGTCTCACTGGAGATGTTGTGGTATGTTGACCCTGGCTGGATCTTAGAATCACAGAATCTTAGGGGTTGGAAGGGACCTCGAAAGATCACCCAGTCCAACCCCCCTGCCAGAGCAGGATCACCTAGAGCACATCACATAGGAACATGTCCAGAGGGTTTTGAATGTGTCCAGTGAAGGAGACTCCACAACCTCTCTGGGCAGCCTGTTCCAGTGCTCTGTCACTCTCACAGTAAAGAAGTTTTCTCTGATGTTCTGATTTTCTGATGAGTACCAGTTGCCCACCAAAGCAGTTCAGTCACTCCCCTCCTCAACTGGACAGGGGAGAGAAAATACAATGAAAGACTCATTGGTTGAGATAAGGACAGGGAGAGATCACTCACCAGTTACTGTCAGGTGCAACAGACTGGACTTGGGAAATATTAATTTAGTGTATTACCAATCAAATTAGAGTAGGATAATCAGGGCTACTTCACTTCTGAATTCTCTACCTCTTCCTTTCCAGCAGTAAAGGGGGATGGGAAATGGGGGTTGCAGTCGGTTCATCAATATTCATTGCTGGTGGACTTGGGTTTGGCCTTGGGCTTGGGCTTGGCCAGCGGTGGGTCCATCTTGGAGCTGGCAGGTGTTAGCTTTGTCAGACACAGAGGAAGCTTCCAGCAGCTTCTTGCAGAAGCCAGCACTGTAGCCCCCCTGCTACAGAAACCTTGCCACACAGACCCAATACAGATGTGCACTACAAAAATAATTTGCAGTGAGCATGGCTTTCTTCTGCTAGTCCCCCAGTGCTCCTTACATGCTGCTAGCAATTCCAGTAAGTGAAACGCCAGCTTCAGCTGTCCATTCCCATTTTGTGCTACCTCCTTCTTCCTTTCCTCCTTTCATGGTCTTATCAGTTCTCCTCACTGTGCTCAGTCATTTCCTTCCTCTCATTTTGTGAGCATCCCACCTGTGTTAACTGCTTTCTCCCGACAACTTTTTAGGTTTTCCTGCTTTGCAAGTGCAAGTTGATCTGACCTGGTGAAAGATAAACAATTCAGTCTGCTTCACGTTGTTTAATTGTGCCTACCTGAGATAAATTTGGCCCTGTTTTGGTTTTTAGATAAAATTTTGTTTCATTGTCCATCATTTCTGAAACCCAAAGAAACTTTTTTTTCTGAGTTCTGCATTCACTGAATGCACTAAGAGGCATTCAAGAAACTTACTCAAAGAGATTAGTTTAAAAACTCAGTATGTGTCAAACCTCCAAAGAACTTCTGTGGCACATTAATGATTCCTTTGATCAGCACTGGCTTTTTTACAATCCACCCTTCAGAGGCTCAGGCTATAAATTATGCATCAGTCACTCAAAAAATTTCCCCTTGGTAGATTTTTAATAAACTGCCCGCACTGTTTCCACACTGTTTGTACAAGCTATGAAAATGGTAAAATCCTTTTCAGACTGTAAAAATCCCTGCTTGTGTGTGTGTGTGTGTGTCTGCTGCTGCTAGGGCAAACAAATGTAAAAATTGAAGAATTTCTGTTGTGCAAAGACATGAACTACATACTTCTATGGCCTTTAGCTTCAAGTGCCTCCTAAAAATATCCAGAGACCAAGACCTAAACAGAATTTCAAAATTCAACAAAGTAAATTCAAAATGTTGTTACAGTGTGATTAACCCCTCCTTTTTCCTCAGTTGTCCACTGCCTCTTGTCTTCTGCAAAACAGATTTTAGGAAAATGTACATTTGAGAGTCTTTGCTCAAAGGGAAACGGCAGAAAAGAGACAGCCTGCAGAAGGGAGAAAGAATTCAGCACGTGTGGCAATGTAATTGCTCCTGTAGACTCCTATGACAACAACTTCAAGGGAAGATGCCTTCATTCATGCCCTGGTACACATACTATTTCCTAGTTTACAGCTAGCATACCTAATTTCTAGCCTTTTAGCCTCCTCTAAGCCAATTATACTCCTTCATTGCTGTGAATTGTCATCTGTATTAGAAGCCCCACAAGCCTAAATGTGCACTGAGTGACACATACGAGCCTGCTATCAACAGGGACGTGAGCACTTTCCCCTCAAGTCAAATATGTGATGTCCTCCCTGCAAAGCCAGGTCTGGTGAGCACTTCCCAGCAAGCATAAGCATCCAGTCAATCTTACCCCCTCCCCACTCTGACACTTCTTGGGTCAGCTCCACAGTTCACGAGCTGTATCTTAGTAAGTCAGCTTTATTTTCTGTCACCAAGCAGAAATTACTCCAAAGTTGCTGCTAAACTGCTTCCACTTTGTCTGCTGAATGACCCTCTGCAAGTACAGAATGTTTCTGGTTACCCAACTCATTATTCACCAGAACTTTTTCTATTTGCCTCCCTAATTCCTTTTCCTCTCAACACAAAAACCAAAGCATAGTAATTTGAGTAGGATTTAAACACTGCCAGGTTGTAAGGGCAACATTTTACCTCCCTTTATACAAATGTCAGATATACATTACCTCTATACCAGAAGATACAGGAAATTGATTTTATTTTAAGATTTTTTTCCCTCTGGTACTTGTGACAGTTTTCAGGGTCAAAGACCCTCTACAACAGGATTTGGTGAGGAGCGCAGTGAGGCCCACAGGTCAGCTGCAGTCAGAACACCTGGACACAGTTTGGGGCATTTTCAGATTAAATGCTGTGGGCATGAGCTCACATGCTGTCTTCAGATACATATATTGGACTTTATGACTACAATAT
Organism: Apus apus; assembly: GCF_020740795.1. Classification (NCBI taxonomy): domain Eukaryota; kingdom Metazoa; phylum Chordata; class Aves; order Apodiformes; family Apodidae; genus Apus; species Apus apus. Next base: position 48,702,592 of record NC_067283.1, read on the forward strand.
TGTCTTGCCTTTCATCAGAGAACGTGTGCTTGTGTGTGCTTGTGGACGCATGTCACTTTGTACAGAACCTTTCCTGTGCATGTTTTAACTGCCGTTCTAGCCATCTTTCCTCTGTTACAAGAACAGTACATGTTTTCAGGGTCTAAGTACAACTCTCTGCTATTAAGGAACCTTACTACTTCACACACAAATCTTCTACAAAGAGTGTTTGATTGTCATTTAGAATGTAGAGTAGCCACAGAAATATGTGTTAATGGAAGAAAGGGTGAGCAAGCGAAAGAGCAGAGAGGGAAAGAAATTCAGCAGTTTGGTGCCCTAGAACTTTCTTTTCCCTGAACACATGTTACTGTATCACAGAGAAACTAAAAGAAAATGCACTCAATCAACCAGCTACTTATTACAATGTTGGAGATTTCCAAATTATTAGAGACTACAAAATGCAGCTTCTGCTCAAAACACCTGCAGAGGTAAATGGTGGGAGAAGATGCTGATGTTTTTAGCTTCTTAAAGAGTCCAGCTATTAAAATCCTGTTCAGACTTTATCCAGAAGCAAGAAGCAGTGGGCAGTTCATAAAAAAGTAATGGGGAGATTCAGTCAATATAAAAAAGCCACTGCGTTTTTTTGTAAGGAGAAAACCAAGGACAGGAATCATACAGCTCATGAAGCAATAACAATAGAGGGTAACTGATTAGATATCAGGTGTGTTAGGTGCTGTGACCACTGTCTTATTCTGTCAGTTTCTGATGTAGTAACTTAGAAGCAAATTTTTACACGTATATGCCTGTGCCTCAGATAATCCATCCCAATTGGAAAGCGGTTCAGGTATCTCATATAAAATCAGAGAGAGAAGCAGTGAATCCAGTATCCCCCAGGCAGGGACTGCTGGAGAGAGAGCTTGAAGAAAGCCAGCAAACATTTACAGAGAGAGAGTCAGAGAAGGGGAAGAGGGGGATTTCACACAAACTTCTTGGAACATGGCTCATATACGGTCATCAGGTTTTGCAGGTGCTTTTAAACAGAAATACTGCTCATCCTAAACACAGCATTCAGTGTGAGGAAAAGGCTGCTGGACTTTAAATAGTAATGTAATTAGGAGACCTAAGTTCTATTCCCAGAGCTCTACTTGTGTAATATTCACCTAATCAAAATGGTTATTTATTAGATTGTAAATTCTTCAGGACAGAGGTTGGTTTGTACCATGTGCCAGTCCTAAACATAGATTTGTTGTGAGTGGAGAAAGGGTCAGAGATGAGCACAAGGGATCAAATAAAGTAAGGGGGGAAAGAAAGAGATTAACAAAATAAAGGTGATCTTGTTGAAGTCAAGAGTCTTAAATATCCATTATTATTATTATTACTATTAATAATAATAATATTAGTCCTAAAATATCATCTGTTTTCTTTTTTTCAGTGTTTACATACTCTGAAAATGGCACAGACCACTTTGGAGAAGAACCAAAAAGTATAAATTCCCCGGTATGGACATAAATTTTGTGAGAATGCAATGGGAATGGGAAGTAATATAAAAGGCTTGCTTTTATGGATAGTTGAGGACCTTCAGTAGGTCTGCTGGGGCACTATTCTGGAGAAGCATCAATATCTGACTGTCATTTTTACACCATTTCTGAGGCACTGGACACATCTGGAAGCAATATACAGGACTGGATGGCTCCTTGGTTTACACATTAGTATCCCTTTTACATTCTGTTTATTACAAATTGATATTATGAACACAAAAGATCCAGTGGGGAGGCCATGTCATTACAAATTTGGAAAATTATTTGAGGTTTTTTTAGGTGTGGGGTTTTTTTTCTCTCCAGGTTACCAGTGGAGAAAGGGAAGGGAGTGAGTAGCCAGTCTTGTTTGTGGGAAGCCTAGTCTAAGCAGCTGTCTGCTTAAGGAAGTTATTTTCCCACTCTGTTTTTTGAACCTGTGCACTGTACAGCTCTAGCTTCATCCATAACAAAGACTAGACATCTTCTATAATGCCAGTAGTATATTCCTGGGCTCTTAAGAGTCATACATTAAGAGCAATCGAAAGGCACAATAATTTTTAGGATATCACCCAAAAGACCAATTTCTGCAGATTTTTTGCTTGTGTTCTTTCAAAGATTGGATTTTGATCTTGGGGTTCAAAGAATCTTATTTCTAAATGAAGATAGTTACTGCCTTAGTGGCTTACAGTGTATGTTAGCCATACTTCTCCAAGGTCTGAAAGCAATGAGATGATTCTGTCTCATTTCTTGGAAGGTCAAGCCCTGGTTCTTCAGATTCTAATAAAGAGAACCAAGTATCTGTACAGAACAATTATTTACATTTTCTCTTTCTCTCTCTCTTTTTTTTTTTTTTATTTAAAGGGACCATTTTATAAAAGCACGTTACAAATGAACACCTATGTTGCCTTGTACAAATTTGTACCACAAGAAAATGAAGATTTGGAGATGAGGTAAAGCTTCAAAATATTTATTATTTGCTTTGACCTGTGCAAACTTATGCTCATATGACTGTATATGACTTCAAGGAATGGAGAGTTCATTCTGACATTTGCACTGAGCATTTTTTATAGATGTAACCACTTGTAGATAAAAAGATATTCTCACGGAAAAAAATGCTGGTGGGCAACATTTTCAGCAAGGACACAACAAATTTAAAGTTTCAAAACCACTTATGTTACTTTAGGACCAAGATAGCTTTCAGATAGAAACTATTCAGTCTTCAGTTGCTTTGTTTTTTCAACCAGGATTTTTCAACTAGGAATTCCTCACCAGCTCTCATGCTAATGCTGAATGTTTTACAGGTCTTATTTGATTTTCCCTCATATTCAGATTATATCTTAGAAAAGAGAACAATGTCCAGCTCCTGGATGGCAATGTTTTCACCTAAGAAAGATGCATTCTGATCTTTGCAAAATAACCTCAGGAGTACATTCCAGCTTGCATGTTTGTTCCATGAAGAGGAGCACCACTCAGATGAGTCTGCACTGGACTACCATTCTCACCAACTCATAGCAATCCAGAAAACACACCTTTCTCCAAAATTCTCCTGTCCCTCATATTAAGGGAAAAAACAACCTGTGGTCTGCAACATGGACTGTCATGACTAACAGGCTCTTTCCAGAGATACCAGCCAGCTTTTAGACTACAGTTACTGAGCTACAGCAGCGTTCGCCAGAAATTCAGTGGTATATGTGTTAACATTGTTTCATAAGGGATGCCAAATAGCTACTAATGTTGTTTGCTCACTGCAGTGCCAGGCAGGATTCAGCTCAGTTGAATTTCATTTAATGAGTTGCTGGAGGTGGGTTCAGCATAGCAATGCTATCAAGACTGACAAGCATTGTCCAGGGAACCCAAGTCATGGAACAGCCAGACACTTATCAGCCCTAATATAATGAAGGCAAGTAGCAGGGGAAGGAGCTTAGCAAAGTAGAAGAGTTAAGAAAGATACCTGGAGATCTTAGCTCACCTCTGAGGAGATTCAATGGGTGGCATAGTACTGCAGTGGAGAGGGATCTGATTGCAGCAGCATGTAGTGCTTGCCACAACCTTGATTTCTTCCTCAACAGCAGGAGCAGCCAGTAAGGTTTTCCAAAGCTCTGTCATAAGTAAAGTGGGACATTCCAGTAATACACTTAGTCTCAGGTATTGCCTTATTTTACAGTAAGTAGAGAGTCCTGGAGACAGGCAACCCCAGGTTTCAGACACTGCAAAGAAGAGGAGAGAGAAGGGAGAAGGGAGAAGATAAAGAGAGAAGGGAGAAGAGAGAAATGAGAAGAGAATATTTGGAAGGGGACTTCAACCATCATCTGTGCTTGCCTGCTCTCTTCAGGGCTGATGAAACACCTGTCTTGCCACCTACTGAAATCTAAAGCAGTGATGAAGAGTATCCAGGGTTATGATTTACAGATTAAAAAGATGAGATGTGAGAGTTATTCCAACCAGCAGTAAACTACAAGCAAGTAAACTACAATCCCCTTTCAGGGATTAGCAGCCTAAGTCTAGGAATCAAGAGTAATAGCTGAGACTTCTATTTTGAATGCTTTTTGGAGGTCAGAGACATCAGAAAGTAAAATCTGCAGGTCTTGCATCTAAAAATCTCAGTGCTCAGACTACAGAAGTAGAGACATTTTAGGTTCAGTTGCCATCTTTCTCTGACATCCAAATAGATTTGTATTTTCTAAGTTGTTTTTCTAACAACCAAGCTGAAGAATATTTGGAGGATGGGACTTTCTACATCCTTCTTGTTGAAAGTGTTCTTGCATGCATTGTAAGAACTCCAGTGGTATGACAGGCTAATCACTTTGAAGTGACAAGATGGGGTCCCTCAAAACCTCTCTAAGTGTTTTATATTAAGTATTTACTGGACTAAGGGACACAGATGTCCTTTCCCATGGGAGAAATCTTTCACCACTAGGATACCAAGTTGTCCCTTTTCTCTAGCTTCCTTTCTCACCTCAGTGACATGTAATCCAAACTCACTGGAACAGCTACCTGAGGAAGACTTGAGGAAAATCCTATCCTGTTGCCTTATTGAAGCTGCCTTTCTGTGAAAGCTGGAAAACTCTAGTTCAGATGAAGGAGTGTTATAAGACTAAATGCCTGTTTCTCCAGTATTCAGCAAAAATTATAAACACTGGGCAAGTGGATCACTCCCACCTCCAGCTGCATCCTAGGCAGGCCCACAGCTTCAGGGGATGCTCTGACAGAGCCCATTAAATTGACCCATTATCATACTCCAGATGTGTTTGCAAGCTCTTGTGCTGATACCTTGACAATACAGTGAGCCTAACATGATATACAAGGAAAGCTCAATAATTAGGGGCCAACCATTATTTTCACTAAGATCAAGGAAATGCCTCTTATCAAGCAGACAGAGCTTTCTGAGCTTAATCCATTTGGAAATGGGCTGCCGCCTACGTTCTACAAGTGCAGTGCTATTGTAATTGTATAATAATGTTGATTAAATGCCACCAATGGGGGGAAGGAGGTCAAATAACTGTTCAACTACCTGCATAAAATCAGCTCAGCACAAATTGCTATTAGCATTTCCAGCCAAATTATTCTTCTAGCTCTGCTTTGGAACTAGTCAGCTGGATGCTGATACTTAGCAATTACAATACTGCACCACACATTATAAAGGTAAATATGTCCCATTCAAATAAAAAAGACATTCCTGGGCAGAATTATATCCCTGCTGACTAATTGCCTTTGTCAGTTAAATAGAACTATTTTCCTGCTGCCTTCCTTCTGCAATCACAGCTTGAAAACACAGATGATAAAGTAGTGTGTCCCAACAATGTGAAATGTCTTGAAGTACCAACATAATGCCTGTAACAATTAAGGACAGTATTTAAACCAGTTTGTTATCAGACAGGAAGTAAAAAATCCAGTTCATAGTTGTCTCAAAATAAAGATCTAGTCCCAGTATATGGAGACTCTCTTTCTATATCACCTTGTATGATTTAAGAAATCCTTGCTGCCTGATTGAGTCTACCTGAGGTGAATGCTCAAACAAAATGACCAAGGAAGGACCACCTTCTTATTAGAAGGTAACTGTGGGAGCTGATGCAGCATAATAATTAAGAGTAATCTTAATCTTCTTTTCCCCTTCTAATTACAGGCCAGGAGATATGATCACTCTTCTGGAAGACTCCAATGAAGACTGGTGGAAGGTATGCGCTAATTATATTTTATCTATCTGTTTTCTTTCCAAAGGAAAAATATGTTCTTTTCAATACTGAATTTGTGTTAAAGCTACTGATGTTAATTACCTTCTTCTATCAATATGTTTTCTCCACAGGGGAGAATTGATGACAGAACTGGATTTTTTCCTGCAAACTTCGTTCAAAGAGTACAACACGATGAGAAGATTTACAGGTGTATCAGGACATTCATTGGCTGCAAGGAACAGGGACAGATAACTCTGAAAGAGAACCAGGTAAATTCCCCAGTTCCTGTGCCAGATCCCAACCAGATTTGAGCATCAAACATTCTGGCCAATGACTGGAGAGTAGGTTCTGCAAGTTGAACACAGACAGGTGCTGTTCACTGCAATTTTATTATAAGATTTATTTTTGTATTGTAATAGTGTCTAATAGCCAGTTAACTGGGCACCACAGGGCTCAGTCAGGAGTCTGGGACAGGCGCAGACTTAGCCCCTGACATCAATAAAGCAAGGTTACTAACAAGGAAACCAAACCCAACCAATTTCTGTAGCCTTCCACTTTTTTAAGCTGTCTCACACACAGTTCTTGCTGCATGATTTCCTACTCTGATTTTACCCTCACTTGGATATGTACAGTTCTGTCTTCTACAGCCCATAACTTCTGCTCTAGCCTACCCAAATTCATTACCACACATTCTACAAATACTTCTTCACATGACTACTGGCTTTGATTTGACCTCTTTTTACAAAAGAAAAAAACACTGTTTTGAAAAGATATATGTAATATATCATCAGTGTTTGGAAAATTATCTCTTCAACTGCCTCTAACATTTTTGGTCCTGATTTTCAAAGAAGTCATAATAATATATTGTTTGGATGTATGTTTTTACTCCCCTTATAACGTCCTACTTAAATAAAGGAAATATCCTCTTTTGAAATAGCCTGCTCACATCCTTCATTGGCAGCCTCTCTGATATGTGCAGTCACACTAATACAGCCTAATTTAGAGTTGGGCTTTTTGTGATTAAATGAAACAATTGATTTTAAATTGCACCAGTGATCTTGTGCAACAGAAATTACCCCAAACCACAACATTTGTAACAAGAATGGCAATCAGAAACTGTCTGCCTCATCCAAATGTGGACTGTGAGTTTACGTAAAGGTCAGTGCAACAGATCCATTTTGCAATGAATGTGTTTTATAAATATCACTGATGTAAACTAGCCCTGTTACAAAACACATCTCCCAGCCAGCTTCTGCAGTGACTGCCAATAGGCCATTGTTTGTTGTGATGACCACAACCTCCAAACCAGAACTGTCAGCCTGGCTGTCCCCTTGGCACCACATCTCAGGGGCAAACTTTGCTCTTACTGCAACACCCGGACACACAGATTTCAAAAAGAGTGGATTTTAACTACATGTACATTAGCAGCCATGTGCAAGCCTGATTGAGGCACTCCAAGAGAGCCTGGGACTGGATTTAAACACATTCACCAGGTTATGCTCAACAAGGCAGGATTGCAAACCGGGTCTCCAGCCCCAGGGGATGCACCTGTCTTGGGTCTTCTGATTAATCTGGATGCTTTGTTGCAATCTCAGGTTTTTCACCTGACTGCCTAGGAATTACTTTATGTAACCACACTTTTCATCCTGGGATACTCTAAAAGGAGCTGAACTTCCAAGAGCATGAGTCAGCTGCCTGTGAAAATCAATTGCATCATGGTACCTTATGCATTCAGACTGAGTCACTTAAAACAAACTGAGTGCTAAAAGTGATTTTGCATTTTTTTGTGTCCTCTCCAGCAATAAATGCTGCACTTCACAGCTAGGCTTAAGGGGAAAAAGGTCTTTTCCCAGCTATCTCTGATACTCATTGAAGTCAATCTTGCTGAACAGAGAGGGGTGTCCCCATTCGTTCAGAGGTATGGAATGGGACACAAGATTTGCAAGAGTCCAAAACATGAGCACAGCCCAGTATGCATCCAGTTTAGTCCAGGTTGTCTTTAAAACCCTAAATAATGCTGTAGGTAAAACAAGGTGGTGTCCTCGGTCCAAAAGCTAATGAATTAGCTGATATAAAACCTGTCATCATAATTTGCACTATGGCTGAGTAAGTTTGAATACAGAATTACTTATCATTTCCATTCAAAAAGCTCACATAGGCAAAAACTTTAGTGCACGGGCAACAGAAGATATAGAAACTCACAGTGTCCCTGTGCTGTCATTCTTACAGAGAAGCAGAAGACTTCAGCTTTCAGACCTCTTGACCTGGTACTGTTGCAGGCTCCTGGACAGCTCTTGATGTTCTACTGTCCTCATAACTAAATTCCTATTTCATCAGAACCAATCTGTGGCTGACAGATGGGTTAAATATACAGGACAGAGAAGATAAGCAAGACAGCTGCAGAAAATTAGAGCGAGTTCGAAATTGCTCCTGGACAAAGAGAATTTGCCCAAATTCAAAGCACAGGACTTAGAAGCACAGAAGAGCATTACTGACTATGCAGCTTAAAGGATCCTTTCCTAATCGCTCATCTCTCCCGTCTGCTGACTGGCATGTAAAAAATCCTCAGGGCAGATGTTGACAAGTTCAGACAACAGTGATGATCTGAACAGTTGTTTTGTTTTTAGTGTTTTGGGTTTTTTTTTTAAGAAAATGAGATGAAATAATGGGAAAATGCCTTTATAATATTAGATGTCACTTTCAGCTATTTCTGAAGATCTCTTGATAACTGAGAAATGGCCTGAGATCAGCTTTCTTACCTGGTGGCTTACTCCACTACTAACCTCTTGAGGCAGAGTACAGGGGAAAAAAAAAAAACATCAATGGTTTGTATCCATTTGCGTTGCTGGAGATGGCTGCTCAGTGGCTCACTTATCGTGTCAAGCCAGCAGCTTTCCCACAAATACATGCCAGCTTGAGTAGTTGCCGTTTTAAGCTGTTTAAAATTTGATCCAGAGAACTGTGATTGCCTGGTGTTAGCTGTGGCATCTTGTGCCTTCAAAACTGTCACATTTGCTATCTGTCACAAGGACTAGTCCTCAGTGATAGCTGATTCATCAGGTGGAGACCAAAACTCTGGACGCTACCATACACTTATCTGGGGGTTACTGATCTAAACCCACCTAAGAATGTCAAGAGGCAAATCCCATTTGTGGGGGAAATCCTTGGTAGCACTCACAAAAGAGGATGAGGATGAAAGTGGTCAAAGATGGTGGTGTGTTCCCTCTTTTCTGCAACTGCAGAATTTGGAGCAGATCCAGGGCTTTTCAAAGCTCCAGCAGCTGCCACAGAACCAGGGGACTTTCTGAGTCACACAGGATCAGGAAAGTATGGCATACTGTGGCTGAGCTGCCTCTTACCCCAACATATCCCCTTCCTCGGCCTTCTATTCCTCATGCCTAGTGAAGATCTAAAGCTATCCCTATAGCAGAGCAGTCCCACTGATATGAAGGATCACTCAAACCAGCAACAGGGAAAAAAAAAAAAAAAAAAAAACACCTCTAAAAAAGACCAAATCTGCCATCCTTTTTCACTCCAAAGGTGAAGAAAATCAGTGTTCAGAAAGTTCAGTATATTTCTTTTGTCTGCAAATCATTCTGCTGACAGTAGAAGGCATAAGGGAAAAGCACTGTGTTTTCACAATATGTTCCTCACAGCACCAGAGGTTAAGCAAGAAATGCAGCATGGCTACTGAGCAGTGCAGAGCTGCTGGAGGTTGCTTCTGAAGGTCTGACTTCTTTGGGTGGGTTTTTTTGGTCCATGCAAAAATCTGGAGGTCTTGCAGACATCTTTAGTTAGGAGGAAAGTACAGTGATGGAGTCAAGCACTCATTTTAATCAGCCAGATCTGATTATGGAAAAGCTGCAAGGGCTCTTTTTCCCATGCAGCAGCAGGGATAACCGAGGAGGGGCATCTTTTAGCCAAGATGCTCTTAACCACTCTTGGATACTTTACCACGCTCAGCCATCCTGAGTATGGTGCTTCTTTGTAGGCTTTTTCTCCCATTGTTAAAGTTTTCATAATCTTCCTCAGAGACACACTCCAACATCTGGCAGCAGTCAGAAACTCCTTTCTGTGGACATGTGCTTCACACTTCTCTGCTTCCAATGGTGATGAGACTGGAGAGGGAGCAGCTGCTGTGCTAGGGATTCATGACATGATGAGCTTGTCTCTTTTGAAACAGTACCTAAATTAATCAGCATTAATTCCATGCCTCTGCCATACTTTCTGTGTGATTTGGCCCAAGAAACAATACATTCTTTTTTTTAATCAGCTCTGTTGCTGTTCTCAGTCATCCTGCCCCAGGGATCCATTTCAGTTAGTATTGACTGTGTAGCTTAAGGAAGACAATTCATTAGTCCTTTTGCTTTCCAAACCTTTGTTTGCAGGTGCAGAGATGCACCTGACCATTTCCAAATACTGTAGGTAGCAAATATGAAGCAGCTTCACCTCCATCTTATGACCTTTCACTTCCCTCTGGCAGCACCAGTGTTGTTAGTAAATGTTATGTATTTAATAACAGGAGGACAAGCTGTCCCAGCATTCAGATGTGGAATTGATGTGTCACCATACAATCCATAACAGTCATACTGAAATGCATTTCACCAGTAACATTTTTGAGCCATTTTTGTTCATTTCATACCCTCTGAATTATTGTCATTAAATGCTGTTAGCACTTGTCAGATACAGCTTTTGTGAGCGTAAGTCCAGACAGCTTTAAAGACCTGGCACTGACATCATGAGAAATTAGTGAGTCAGTCTCAATAGTACCATCAATTTTATGGCTGTTTTTTAGGACACACATAGTTCCTTGGTACTGGTGTTTGAAAACAATTATTTTGTGTGGCTCTGAGCTCAGCTGCCAAGTAAAAAGTAGCTATGTCACTAGAATTCCAAAATGGCTCAGCCATTACCAAAAGTGTCTCAGGATGGGCCCCTAAAATGGAAATACCTGAGATCACAAAATCCTTCAGGAAATGCAAACCTTTACCTTTGTTTCGCACTATTGTAAAGACCACATGGTTTCACCATAATTGCCTCCATTTGAAGTAGGTGTTACAGAAACATACTCAAAGAGCTGGATTCAGATAAAATACTGTGTTATCCACAACAGGCACAGGCACCTGTAGGTGCAATAGCTGAGTAAATAACATGACCGACTGCCCATCTAGGAAGTACTTGGGCTCCTTAAACATGCAAAAGAGAATATGCTTGCATTCAGATCAGCTGTTACAAGTAACTCAGCTTGGCACCATGATTACCTTTTGCCACCAAATGTTGAGGGAACCAGCTAGTTCACGGTGTGAAATACCCAATCCTCTCATACATAGACAACTAAATCACAATCATGACAGTAGGCTGAAGTAATAATTCAAGCTTCCAAGCCCTTTATCTGCCATAAAGTTCTTGACACCTTTAATGTCTCTCGTGTGTATGTGGCACTTAAGAGAGGCAGTGGGGAAAGGTAACCAAGTATATGAGCTTGAATTTCTTATCAAAGCAGAGAAAGACTAAAAGACATTGTTCTGCTTATAGAAGCAACTAGCAGGATATCTAACCCACCTGATTCATAGCCTGGAATAATTTGATGCTTGATTATGGCAAAGAGTTCATTATTTTCTTACTTTCTTTGCTTTCAGATTTGTGTCACTTCTGAAAAGGAACACGACGGCTTTATCAAAGTATACAGCGGGAAGAAAAAAGGCTTTGTCCCCATAGACATCTTAGAAAACATCTGATTTCAACAGCCTGCTTGCTGCAGTAGGAGCCCTTTGTTGGCAATGCCTGTCTGCCTCATCTCACACTGTGTCAACCCAGTCAGGCTGTCTTGCAGATGTTCAGGGAAACAGTGAGAAAACTGCAACTACAAGAAGAAAAAGACATTTAGACTGCCACAGCAACATTAAGAAATTAGAAAAGTGGAATGTTTGAAAGAAAATATAGTCAGAAACCACTAGGGAAACGAGAGGTCCTTGGATACTCACAGGAATAAGATAAAGAAAAAATAAAATCTGGGCTGATTTCTAGTGCAAGACGGCTGTTACAACCCTGATGGAGACAGACAGCTTGTTCTGAAGGACTAAACTCGTGTCCTGTTCTTGTGTCTTACAAAACTGTTGGACTGCTTTCTTGTTTGAAGTGTGTATTTAGGGGGGAGGGGGTAAAATACCATTCAAACTGTCCCTGTACTACAGTCCAATGCTTGTAGTCAAGTGTGGCTGTGGTTCTACAGTTTTGTCCCTGGTATCAACCGCTCAGTTTGAGCACGTAATCCTGGTGTGTAGTCTCATAAGAAAGCAGTTTGGAGACACCATGTGAACGTCAGCCCAAGAAACGCACTGTGCCCTGGAAGTCGGCAGCTTTCTCTTTCTGTGCAATCTTCCCATATGAAAGAGTAGCAAAATTTTTGTGTCCTTTGTTGTCTCTGTACATGAACAAAAGCTCTCAGCATGTGTCGGGTGTGATGGCTGCTCTCATTGCTCAAAAACAGCTGGTCCTCCAGCTATTCACAAGCCTGTTTGGAGGCACCCTTCTGTGTTTCTGCACCTTTGCCTGGTGATACAGGCAGTGGGTGAAGTGCTGAGAGAGAGCCACAGGCTTGAAACGTTTTATATTTTTTTTGTGTTTATTGCACTTACAATATTTTATATATTAATCCTATTTATAAAAAAATAAAACAGTTAACTAACCCCCTGGAAGTCTGAAAGTGCTAGGAAAGGACAGACTGCACACAGAAATGAAGTCTCTAGTTATCAAAATCCAGAACTTGTGACAGAAAAGCACTGAGTGTCTTAGCATTGTGTTCACACACCAAAGGCGTCTTCTTCATTTGCTAGATAGATGTTTTGCAGATTCAGCAGTAAATACACTGCCATTGATTCCTCCTTGGCATAAACCACCTGAGTATCCTGTAAAACATCTCCACCCCAGTGACACTGTGCACACCAGGCCTGGTTTGTCCATGTAATCCTTCATCTTCAAAGATGTCTTGGACATGTGAATCTTTTGGTACCTGGAGAGCAGTCTGTGGGAACTGTGGTTCTTGTCCAAGTTGTACATGTCAGCCAGTGCCAATCCTGCTGTAGAGCAAGGGCCTTATGAGGCCCTGTTTAAAGACAGGGAACCTAATTTCCAAGTATTTAATTGGATGTAATTGCACCAAATACATTTAAACAGCTTAGCATGTATTACAATGCAGAGATTAAGTCCTATCCTAAAGCTCCCTGCTGAATTCATGCCTTATTGGACCATCTTGAGACTGAATGCTAGTCTTTAAAGCAATTAACCACAAATTGATGTCCTAAATCTTCATACTGCAAAAAGAAATTCACATGCTGCAGGGCTGCCCTATTTGAATAGCTGATCTTATACAAAGCCTTATGAAACCCAGTGCCACTCTACACATGACCAGAAGTTCACAGAGCAGATCAATCTTCAACCTCTCAGAGAGGCATTTTGCAGCTCGTGTATCTTGTATTTAGTATCACTCAATTATAGGGGAGGAAGTTGTAGGGTTGTCAGCTGCTGAAACGTGGTCCTTCATAATGTAGAGTGGTCTATACCAATTACTAATGTCCTCGTTGCTGATCAAAAGTATCCGATTTCATATCTTCTGTGGGAATATCAGCAATTTATAAATGGGGTGGGTTTTTTCAGTTCAAACAATGGACATTTGCTCAGCTCATTTTCCTAAGTAACCAGTAAACTCAGTGGGAGGAAGAAGATTCTCATAAGCCTTAAAGATCAAGAAGAAAAGCAGTTGAGATGTATTAATCCACTCTGCTCTGTAAGATTTTTATTTTTTTTTATATTCACCCATTCAAAGGAAAAACTCATATGTTCATTAGAATTAAAATACTTGCTACTTTTGATCAGACTTTTCAAGTTGGCAAAGGAAATTGGTTTCAATCGATACATTTGTGCTGTTGTTTACATGATTGCATCATACTGTGATTCCTATTTCAGTCTTCTATGATTTCTATTTATCTCTACAATGTGCATCATACTATTCAAAGAATTATATTAATATTACTTACAACTCACAATGGCCTTTAATCAATGTCAGTTTGATTCCTTTTGATACTGAGCAATAAATAATAAAGTGACTGAGTAAAAACAAAACAGACCTTATGTGGACTGTATTACATCTGAGAAAACTTTGCTTCTAAACCAAAGCTTTCATGGTTATCCTTTCTTTGTGTTGTTTGTTGGGGTTTTTTTTTGTCTTTTTACTGGGCTTTTGCTGCCATTTGATATGGAGATGTAATTTATGCCTAACTGAGCAAGAAGCACATACATGAGTCTTATTTTAAGCATGTAATTCATTGGCTATTTGCATGCTTAACCCTGAAGTGCTTTGCTGAATTAAGGTAAATTTCCTCAATTTTATTTTGTATGCCTTACTCTGAATCCAGAGGGGTATCCCATATTTTTTTTCCTACCATATGCAGTTCACAATATATACTGCATTAGCAAGCAGTCAGAAGTCAGACAGAAGATGGAATGGACTTTATCTGACATATGATTAAAAAAATTAATAATTTTAAAAGATAAATGCTGTTCACATTTAATTTAATATTCTACTTAATAAAGACTATGAGTTGGTTGCAAGAAGAAGAGAAGTGTATGTTTCTTGGCTTCTTTGCATCAGACTGTATCATTTTCAGTTATTCACCTTCAAGAACTTTCACTAAACTCATCAGCAAGGGGTATTATTGAGCATTCTCATTTGAAATCTGCAGCATTTGCATTTGCCATGTTTAGCAAACCATTTCTGAAGTACTTCTTTTTCAATGTACGTGGCATGTGTTGACTCAGAGTGAAGTTTTGTGATAGGGCTAGTCTGAATATTTGTTTCTGGCAGATCAGGGTGTATTTATTACAAGAAGGATGTGGACCTGTTGGAGCATGTCCAGGGGAGGGCAACGAAAAGGGTCAGAGGGTTGGAGCACCTCTCTTATAAAGACAGGCTGAGGAAGTTGGGGTTGTTCAGCCTGAAGAAAAGACTTCAGGGGGACCTTACAGTGACCTTCCAATACCTGAAAGGAGCCTATGAGGAGGCTGGGGAAGACCTGTTCACAAGGGCATGTAACGATAGGACAAGGAGTAATGTTTTTAAGCTAGAGAAGGGTAGATTTATGTTGAACATTAGGAAAAAGTTCTTTAATATGAAGGTAGTGGATCACTGGAACAGGTTGCTTAGAGAAGTGGTGGAAGCCCCATCCCTGGAGACATTCAAGGTCAGGCTTGATGGGGCTCTGAGCCTGGACAGTGTGAGATGTCCCTGCTTATTGTAAGGGGGAGGGACTAGATGACCTTTAGAAGTCCCTTCCAACCCAAGACATTCTATGATTCTATTTTAAGTCATTCAACGTCTCATCACAGCATAGAGCAGAGTATTTTCATAAGTGCTAGGAACAGCTAAACATGAGCTGTGGACAAGCTGCCTGAATCATGATTCCATCTCTAAGTAACATAGTATCTCAGTTTATTATCATCTTTCTCTACACTTGGCCATTTTGACTCAGTGACTTTCTTCAGAGACAGATGCTGCTGCAGTGCACACTCGGCTGTGAACTCATTGCCTGAAGGGAACAAAGACACTTAGTCCTACAAATACTGTGTATCTTTAGCACTGCTTACAGGCCTAGGGGTTTTTTTGTGTGTGTTCGGTTTTTTTTGGTCGTTATTTGTTGACATTGATTCAACCAAATATAGCACCCAGTGCCATCAGAGGAATCTGCACAGGGCCAGCAGGCAGGGACATTGGAGATTTGAAAGAGCCATGACCATCTAAAGAAGTCACAGGAGACCATGTAGGTTGTCTCAAATGGCACTAGACATATGTCTTCAGAAAATGAACCCAACTCATTAATTTAAATATGTGCAGACAAGTCTGATTTATTGAGCACTTAAATTACATTGTTTTTTCTCTAAAGGACACTGAATAAATGCAGCAAACCATATCAATCTTGTCTCATTTGAGTCCACAGTAAAAAGAATCTTTGGATGCCATAGGGATTGGAGTTTAGCTATTCTCTTGGAAAAGGCTAGACAATGTTACAACTATCCCAAAATTCCATGATGCAGTTTGTTTGATCTAACCATAAATGTCTACAACTAAGCTAGTAAATCAATTTATTTTCCCCCTTCCCCAGATAAGAGAGTAATGTGCACTTCACCTGACTGACTGAAGACATCTGCTTTTGCATGACCTAGATTGTGCCTTACAAGTGCCTGCTTCTACCAGTCTACAGTCAAGAGAACATTGGATAGCCAGGTCAAACTTAGACCTCTGCAGGTGTAACATCAGGGCAAAAGAATTCCCAGCCCTAATTTCTGGATGTGTAGGTGTAACATATATATCTCTTTGACACATACATCTGACTACTATTTGTCTCTTTGGTACTTTTTACAATGCTTCTGAATATTTGTGTCACAGTTATTATTAGAAATGAGAAAAAAGGTGCATTTTTTTCCCGTTTTCATTTTGAAGAATTTCTTTTCCTGGCTGGTGGATCAGGGTGGCTTCCTAAATGGAACTTTTTGCATTTAAATACAAACATAACTTTAATACCCTACAGAAGCGATCCTATCAAGGACATTTTAATTTAAAATACTGAACATGAAGAATATTAGCATGGCCCTATGCTGGCCTGCAAGACTCCTGCCTGACCACAAGTTCCAAGAGCAACAAAAGCACGTTTACCACGTCTAGGAAGGTAGATTTGTGTGTGGTTCCTTTTCTATTAACACTTCACAGTGTTTCTGCTGGGCAACATTCTGAGATGCTATGAACAGCCAGAGTGAAAAGCATTGGCCTGGGCAATCAGGCCAGAGTGGGCATTGCTGTGTTCATTTATACACAACAAAAAGCAAAATGCAGATATGTATTTTCTGTTCACTGGTGATGCCCTTCTCTAATATCTTATATAGTAAGGAAAATAAACACAAAAGAAAGTGAACAAGTACAAACTATATCAGGTTCTGTTTAAAATATAAGGAGGAAGGAATGTGAATGCTATTCCCATGCATACTCCCTCTGTATTTTGCTCTATTACAAATAGCATCAGACCAACACAAGTGTTTAAATTCATGTGTCAGATATTTCAAAAAAATGTAGTCCCAAATTATCATTCAGATCGTGGACAACACATTTTGTAAAACAAGGAGAAGAAATATTTTCCCCACTGGGAATATATGTCATCACAACATTGAGTTCTCTATGGCTTAAAAGAACATCTGAATCTAAGAGGTACATGAGAGTTATTTTTAAAACCGTTCTTTATATAGAAAATTGTTATGTGCCTGGGGAATGATCACTTGGCAAGGTCTCCACAAAAGAGGCCCAGAAAACCTATAAAACAGCTTCTTCAGGTCAGCATGTATGTCCATTTCCCGAGTCACTCAAGAAACTCTATATAACACACACTTTTAATGTAATTTGTTCAATCAAAGAAATCAAATAAATTAAATTTTATCTGGATACATACCAGCAGCATATAAACATGTATAGATATATATTTTACATTCATTATAATCAACCCAATGGCAAGAGCACATGCCCTTAAAAGTCTGTCCTGAGTGACTTTTTTCCTTATCTGATTGTGCTCAGCACCTGCTTAGGGTGGTGCCCAACAAATACTGAGAGAAATCCAGCCTTGACAAATCTTGTCTATGTTAGACAAAGCACATAACAAACAAACCTAGAGTTACAGGCAGTTAAACTGCCAATATGCAATGCATTGAGCACAGTCAAGACACTTGATGCTTTGAAGTGTGTGTCACTCATCAGGCAAAGTCAGAATTGCATGTCACATATCAATTGGCAGCCTTAAATGTTGTCAGAAAAAAATGTAAACCATGCTTCTTTGACCAGGCTGCCTCACCATAATTGAAAATAAAGAATAACTTCTCCTTGGAGGGCTGAAGGAGAGGAAGCCAGAGAGCATTCCTATGGGCTTAAAATACAATTTTTTTTTAAGTGCTAGCCAGTCCTCCATACTCACCATCACAAGGGCACATAAATTTACTGTAATTAGAATGATGTAAATCAACATCTTGAGTAATTACTATGCTACCAAAGGGTTGCTAGCTGATAGGGTCAGGAGCTGACTGCACAAAACTGGAAGACTGTAAGAGCTGTTGCAGCTTTGCATCCCAAACAGGAAAAAATGAGGGGTAGCTGTGGGGAAAACCCAACTTTTCAAAGTACTTGAGTAGTGGTACTGGAGCAATCCCTTCTTGGCTTTTCCATGGAGCCTCTCTCCCTGGCAGGGCGGGTCCAGGTGGCCATGGCAGCAGCTCCCACCAGAAGGCAGGGCAGCAGGTGCACCAGTGCTATCACAGAGCACACCTCCAGGCTCTTCCTCTTTATAGCTGCTCTTCCATCCAGGGATCATGCCACTTCTGTTGCTGGCTGGCCATGGCTTGTCCTTGTGTCTGTTAGGAGAAAAATAACCAAAATTATCTCAAGCAAACAGAAGTCAAATAAAGCAATCCAGTGCGGCAGCAGTCCACAAAACCTCAGTCTGGCCTTCCTGCACACCCCTGTAGTGTTGCAAACTACGCTGCAGAAACTGGTTGCGCTTTGTGCCTCCCTGCACAGTGTTGCTCCCCTCTGCTCCTCATGGTCCTTTTCAGCCTGGGCAGGCTGCAGCAACTCTCTCACCAATGCACAAGCCAGCCTCACTTTACACCCACTGTGTCCTGTCAGAAAAAAACCTTTTGGGCCTAGTGCATCTGCTCTGTTAAATGCTTGCTGTTAAGCAAGCACCCCAAAAAGGGCAAGGCTGGCGTTGGCCCTGGCTCAGCAGCCTTCCCACATGGGCATCTTCTACAAACTGGTTGGAGACCCTCATTCACAGAGTCCACTCCCATGAGATCAAGAATTACAGGGGGAAAAAAGACAGTACGTGATTTTAACCCTTTAGAAGAAGTCTGGATCTCTAAAGCCGGAGTATTGTGCGAGTCACACTAAACATGGGGAAACAATTTCTGTTTTCAGCCCATTCACATTATTTATTACTCTGTCTCTCAATATTTTGGCTCAAGAAACGTGAAGGCAACTCTCTCCTGCTCTCTCTTTCACTCACTCCACATTCTAAACAGCTGCTGCCTGTGTCTTTGTGCTCACTCTTGCAAAGATCTCCACTCCCTGGCTGTTCTACTCCTGCTAAAGGCAATGCTTCCTGTGGGTATTAATCAAGGTAAAGTGAGAAATTCCCCCCTGCAGGGTGGTAGGACCAGGCTTTTCTATGTTGATAGTGCTCCCTGGTAAATATCTGTTCCCTGTAGACACCCTTGATCATGCTGTGGACATCAATGCCCAAGAAGAGGGGGAAGGTAATGACCTTCACTAGCATTTTTGCATTTTGGGTGGGGCCTGAAGTGACTTGAATGTAAAACACCTGATCTCGCCTGGGCAGCATCTAGCCCCAGTGAGTAGATTTAATGCAACAGTCAGGTCTGAAGTTGGCCAGCACAGAAGTCTGGTTTGCAAGACATTCCTGCTGCAAGGAGCTGTAGTTTCATGCTTGTTTTTTCGAAACCATAGTAGACCACTTAACCAGAAGGCATTAGATTCCAAATAGGTATTGGAAAGGTGAATTATTTTATTAGAGGGATTGAGTGTGATCAGACTCCTAATCACCCACAGCAGACTCGCCTCTCTTTCATGCTCTCAGGTAGCACTAAAGTACATCATCCTACACCAATAGGCACTAGGGAGACTAAGCTGACAGTAGCTGTGGTATGTATTACCTAAGCACAGCTATCCACGTTACTAAGTATTGGCTGAATTGACTAAGCTGTTTGAAGTTCAGTCCTGTCAGGAATGACATATCAGCTGGACAGGGAAGAAGTAACTCCAGGACATTATAGTGTAAAGAGAAGGTTACCCCAGAAAAAAATAGTACCTAGATGCCATGGGTTCAGTTTCTTGCTTAACCATAGACAAGGTAATTAATCTAATGGTACCGGAGCTAAAATGGCAGTTAATACCATGGTGAGACAGTCTAGGAAAGCACACTGGAGCAGATACATTTTTTCCTGTATTTATACACTTTGAAGTATTTTACTATGTAAATAAAATGGTAAATACCCAAAATAGCCCAAGACAAAATTATTAGATTGCTCTTAGCCATCATCTTACACATGCAGCTTTTAAGCCATCTGCTGAACTTTTTCTGTAGAGATGCGTACAGTCCTGTGGCCTCTGGCAGCTACTGTAACACAAATTATTAGTACAAATGGCAGGCAGATCTGCTTTACTGACATCCTGAAACTAACTCACAGGTGCTTTATGGAAGGAAGAGAAAATCAGTTCTATTCCTGTACATATGTCTTCATTGGAAAGTAAAAGACATTTCCTATAGTCTCCCTTAGACAGGCAAAGGGTCCCACATGCTCAAACTCGAAGAGACAGATTTCTTCTTGAAGACTACAGCACCAAGACCATTACTATCCTCCACATTACTTGCAAGGCTCTGCTCTTTAAAGACCTCAGAGATATCACAAAGAAGCTATGTTCACCTTCTACCTGAATACCAGGAGTGAAATGGGACACTCAAGCCTGAATACAACATGAACTGAAACGATCTTAGTATCCTGCGCACTTACTTGTGTTTGGAGGGTGGCAGAAAGGTGGCATGCTGGGCACATCTGTATCTACAGTGTGCTCCATACAGGCAGAATGAAGCCTTGGTTGTAGGCTAGGTCTTAGCTGCTTTGCAGCTCTGCTGGTGCAAGGGCAGAATGTTTGTTGTGCAGAAAGCTTCACATCCCAGCCAATGTCAAGGCAGTGTCTGCCCAGTGTTGGTCATATTGTTTTCACAGATCCTAATGCACTAGCTTGGGTTCTCCAAAATCCCAGTGGCCATTATGTTGGCTTGTGTGACATTAACAAGGGTTGCAAAAATACAGTCTGCTTTGCTGTATAGTGCCTCCTTCCCACACCCCAAATCACCATAACACATTGACTGAGAGATCAGGTACTAGAGCAGGCACATCTCCTTCATCTGGCAGCACTGTACTTACTCCTCAGACTTCAGTTACACAAGAACTGCTAACTGAGAAGGAAGCACCATAATTTATTGAACTTTAAAAGCTCTTTAAGAAGTCTTCCTGCTTCAGTACCCCAGTTAACCCCCTCATAGATTTAGCACCCTAATCACATTTAATGCTAGAAGTTAATGAAACAATCTGCAGCAGGCCAGGGGCATCAAAGAAGCCTCTTGCCTGCATTATCATCTCTGTGAGATGCATCAGGTAGTGCTCTTTGCATGCCTTAACTTAAAAACTCAGGGGATACCTCTTGACCTCTCTTAAGCAGCATCACTGTAGCTTTAATCTCAGACCAGTGAGAGAAAGACCTTATAGCATCTGACATAATGTCATAGACTCTGAGTCTCTCCACAGAAGATGAAGATTCAGAGCCTGCTTACTGGAAATCCAAACACAGATGGGGTAAATGCCTTCCCCCCACACTGTCTTGGGAGCAAGGGAAGGAAGATCTGTCAGTGCTAATGAGAGACAGAACAGGTGATGCAATTATCATCTGAGAGCCTGAGTAGGATGAGACAGATGTTTATTTCAGGGTTCACTGCTTTATTAGCCACACTTACTAACCAGCTTACATGATACTCCCCTAGCCATACCAGATGCAGCCTAAAGTAAAATTAACTGTTGAGTAAAACCAAAACACTCCGGGTGATATCAAAGCCATAATACTCAAGGCTGCCCTTAAATAGTGGGAGTCCCAGCAGGAATTGAAAATGGGGCCACAACTTACTCTAAAATAAAGTAAATATGCCATTCCTGCCTCCTGAGAATCTGTCTCCAAACTTGTACATGACCACAAGTCACTTCTCCCCGAAATGGGATCATCAGCTTTGCACAGAGATGCAGAGGAACAGTGACTCTACAGGCTGAGAAACAACCTAGTTAACCATGGGCTTGAGATTATTGTAAGGGAAGGTCCAGCTGATGCTCACCCTATCAGATTAAATAGTCGCTGAGGAATGGAGGTAATTCCCACCAGAATGGGAATGGCACAGGGAGCTTTGGGGTATGTAAAAACCACAGTTGTGTGTAAAGTCAAAGCCAAGCACCTGCAATAAGGTCTGACATGACAGATCCTCACACAAACGGGCAGGATGTGTTTGGGAACCTGGTTTTTGCCCTAGGGGAGTTGAAGGGACATAGGCTGACCTTGTGGATCAATTTAAACCTCTGCAGCCTGAGTGCAATGGCATAATAACAACTGTATTCCATGTGATGCTTGGATCCATCGTCATCTGTGCTACTGAGGGCTGAGAACAAGTGGACAAAGGCGATAAAAATCGATTAAACATGGGACAAGGTAAGTGAATTATAATCTTGTAGCACTGGAGCCCAAAGTGTCACCACAACACAGAGATCTGGCAGCAACTGGTGCTCTGTAAATCACTGTAGACTGAATTAGATTAACTCTAAGGACACAAATGTATGGCTTTAAAATCACAGTCACAAAATACGTTGCTCTTGTTCTTACGCTTGGCTGGATTGCAGGAACCAACGTAAGAGCTTATGCTAAGGAAGAGGGTGTTCAGAGTGTCAGCAGCCACAGAAGAAACCTATTTTTGTCACAAGCCCAACTTGACAAGAGAAAAGGACTTACTCTTTCCCAGTTGTGTTCACTCATTTAAGTATTTTTCAGGTGATTAAAGCTGAGGACCAACTGAGCTGAAGTTCCTTGAAGAAGAATGAAACATTTACTACCCTTCTCTTCTTCCTTCCGGAAACGATTGAGGTGAAAGAAAGGTTAGAAGAGAGTCTTTTCTGGGTTGTCTTATTTCTCTTTTTTCTTTCACATTGGCTCCAGGAATGGAAAGTGTATCGATCACCTACCAAGACGGCAGATAAGAGTTGCCTCAGGGTTAGAGAGGCTTGGACAAGATCTTAGAAGCAGGTATTTCATTGAAACGAGTAAAACGGGGACAGACTCTTTATTCTAAAGTAAGTAGCAGGTGATAGGCAACAGATTTGGACTGGTATTAAGAAAAGTGAGTGTGGAATCCTAGCTGACAAAGATGAAAAGTAGAAAGCTAGTTATAAGGTAAAAAGAAAAAGCAGTAAATGAATGGAAAAAAAAGCTTTATAGAAATAATCCCTCTTTATTTATTGTTTTAAATTATTCAGCTGGAAACCTCTGACTGCCTTTCCTCCTAATTGTGTTAGCCATGTCAGTACTACACAGACAAAGCAGTGGGAGCCAAACATCAGCCACCTTTGAGGCTCCAGAAGAAGGATGTTCCAGGCAGTGATTACATTATGCATCGCTGTGACAAAGTTTTCTCTCCCATTTAGACTCTGGGGACATGGGAGATACATATCCTGGAATGTTGTATCTGCAACTGTATAAGCTATCTTTATATCTTTTGCTGGTTTTATGCATCCAGTGCTTTTGGCACAGCTGCACCCAATTCCACCATCTTCCTCCTCACACAAGCCTTCCTCTGTGTGAAGGACCCCTCAGGAAGCTGTTGCTGACTGTTCAGCTCTCCCAGATTTGCTGTGTTTTTTTTTCCAGGGGCAGACAACACCACAGAAACACCTCCTGCTTCTATCTCCCTTCCAAAGGAGGTGCCAAAAGCCGAGGAAATAGTCTGCTTCAAAGAGCCAGCACAACACCATAAAACCTGCCCAGGACCTAAAAATACCTAAAAGATTCATAAGGCCTTTCCTTTGAAAAGTCTTAATGCCAGAACAACTGGAGTTGAAATGCTTTTTACTATCTTGGGCAGTAAAAAGCCTGCAGTCACAAAAGTCTCTGGGAGATATTATTTGACCAACATACCATCTTTTAACTACAATCAGCTGCCACACGGGTTACTTCTACCTCTTTTTTAAGCTAAATCCATTCTCTACTAAAGAAAAAATTCCCCGATGGCATATTCAGAGTTGGAATTTCATCAAGATAAATCAAATTTTGAATCAAATGCTCCAGTTCTTATAAATCACCATTTCTACAAGAAAAAAGGCATTAGAAAAATTGTAACATGGTAACAGGTGTTGCTTCTTATATACTTAGATGCTGTAAAGATGCAGCAAGGTGACAGAGTGTTGTGGTATCTGTTGGCAGGGTCTGCCAGGCTTCACTGTTGAGCCTACTTAGGTTTTCAGCTGAGGTCGGATGCAACATGGTACAAACACTGCAGAGAGCTGGCAGAATCCCAGTTTGCCATTGAAGCAGCTGTTAAAAAATAAATGAATCTTTTATCTCAGAAGAAACCTGAGGAAGAGAAAGGTTTCCAGGAGAAAAAAATAATTAAATTCACTGGTATCATCAGCTGGCTATGAATTGTTACTCTCTAGAAGAAAGGAAGAAATGGGACAGACATTGCATTTGAGAGACAGTAATTCAGAACTCAAAATTTCTCTCGTGGCTGTTATTTAACAACTCATAGTCTTTAAATCAGGATGAAGGCAACTAGGACTGTTTTCAGTTTCTGTATGCCAAGAATGCCCGTCTCCAAGTGAATCATGACATCCAACCACCAAAGGTTAAGGCCTCTTGGAAGTTACACTCTGGAGCAGACTTTTGTCCTGGAAAAATTAGCAGCCTCTCAGTCATCATCCTCCCTTTCACCTTCATTAAAACAAAAAAAAAAAACAAAAAAAAACAAACCACCCCACACTTTTCAAGGGGTACCATTCACACTGATAGCTGGCAAAATAGAAAAGCATTCATCCTCTGGAGCTGACAACTGATCCCTGTGCCACGTGTGAAGCATCCAGTTATGACTTTTTGATTCCTGCTGAATAAAAGGCCAATTTTAATAAATCTTTTATGCCTTGTAATCAAAGTTCAATATTTGGTGCAATATTATGGTTTTTTTGCATAAATATCCTGCTCAGCTGCTAGCTGAAGCATGCAGAGCCAGGTTGATCTAAAGCATCAATCTTGAGGAAATTGGAGAAGTTCATAATAAGCTTTAAGTCATATTTGCAATGCAAGATTAATACCGTTTCTGTAGGACTTGGTTCAGTCTAAGTCCTGGAAGACCAATAACACCCAGAGCAGCTGTGATTAAAGTTCACACAGTGGGCTATCATTTAGTGGGCATTATAATAATTACAGTCCTGCTGGCTTCAGAGAATTATTCTGCTGTCTTTTAAGATACCAAGGCTGTTGTAATAACATGTATTCAAAATAAATCTCAAAAAATTGAGAATAAATAAATAAAAAATTAAAAAAAATTAAAAAAAGAAATTCAGGTAGCAACTTCATTAAGACTGGGAACTTGAAACTAGCTCTGCTGCAACAGGGCAGATTCAGCTTTCCAAAAATTCTGTTTTCTTCAGATGTGCTGGCTGGTAAAATTCTCTTTGCACGCCCTATTACTGCTCAGTATATGGGGCATGACTCATGATGCATCACAAGACGGAGTGATAGCTGGAGAAAATTGAGATCCTGAAAAGTGAGATTAAAGGGGAAAAGCCACTGGAATAAATAATACAGTAGACAGATAGGGCTGAAGCATACAAATGAGATAGCTCAGAATAAGTTTGGGCCTGTCACCTGGCCCCTGGTAGTGGGCTGTGGACATGCTTTCTCTCCCTAGCATCCTAAGTGAAGGGTAAGATAGTTAAAAACAGTGAAGCGTGAGGCCTTCAGCTCCCAAGTCCATTTCTGCTGGGACTTGAGGGTCAGAGACTTGTGTATTTTTCAGCATCCCCTTGTTTTCAGTCCTTTGATTAACAGCACCTGGCCACCAGCCAGCTCTGCTCATCTACAGCCTGCAAGGACAGACACGTGCAGCAGCTCCCCTGGCACTCAGGACTCAGCACCCTGTCCCATTCCAGCCTCTCAGACCTCTCTCTCTATTTCTGTAGCTCTGCCCTGGGTGCGGTGCATCCGAGCACAGCCACACACCTTCCCATGGGAGAAAAGCTATAGTCTCGTTTTGCCCCTTCTGTAGAGACATTAGTGGTACAAGTCTAACTACCTACTGCACTCCTACCAATTTTCTATTTCCTTTTTTTTTTTTTTTTAACAAGAATCTGACTTGAAAATTTGTCTTGCAATTCTTCCCATGAATTTCATATTTGTCAAGTGGTATTTTATGGCACCACATGATTTCAAGCACTGCTTACAACTAGTAAATATCTTTGCAAACTTCACTTTGGTTTAAGGAAAAGACTACCCATTCCTTCCAGTATCTCATACTCCTCCATACCTACAAATACAAGTGCAGAGCACAGTGCATGAGCGGTGCAGGTCACAATTTACACTTCTGCTGCTTCCTTTTGGAAACAGAGAAGGATGGCAAGTTTGACAACTGGAAGGAAAACAACAAGGGGACAGAATTATATCAGAGAGCAAAGAGAAGCAACAGTCCTCTAAAACCTACTGTTCTGGCTCTGTAGATAAACACACACACGTAAATTAATTATCAGGCCTTTTTTTTTCCTCCAAAATTACTATCTTTCAGTAGTAAGATGCACAGGCTGGTATTATGAAAGGGTGGATGGTTTTAAATTAAATTAAAATAAGACAATAATTTCATAATGGCTTTTCCAGAACATAAGCATCCTTCCAGCAACAAATAATCTGATGTTACTGTAAGAGCCAATAAGCTTTCATGTCAGATTGCCGCAACATTGCAAACTAAATCCATGCAACTCAAGCACTGTTTGTTGTACTTAGCCTGTATTTTCCTGAAGAAAGCCATGGAATCTCGGAGGAGTAAATTGAATATCTACGCTCCATCCTTGCTTTTAAATGATGGGCTTCATTCCCAGTGAGCTGAGCCCCAGTCATCTCAGAGAGGTTCTGTGTGGGCAAAAAGGTTTAACTGCCAAGAGCTCAAAGTGGAATGGATGTGAGGCTAAACAGGTCCTGATCCTGCTTCCATTGAAGTCAGCTGAAGGACTCCTATGGAGAATATTATCTGATCTCTCTCTGTGCTTGTGGTTCAGTGTTGAAAAAATTAAACATAGGTTAAACAAGATGGATTAAGAATTATTTAATTTTTTTAAAATGTAATGGAAGAGATAGAGAGAGGGGCCAGAGGCTGATACATTTGGGAGAAACCCTAAAATTTTAAGACAACAGAAGATTCATGAATGAAATATTATCAGTAATAAATAGAAGGTTTAAGCTGGATGTTTACATATATATTCCTTAAAGAAAAACATACTGGATCCAGTGAAGTTCATATATATCCACTGAAGGAGATGTTACAGCCGGGGTGAGGGTGATGCTGTACAGACTGTCAGTAAAGGAGAATGAGTTTCCAAGTTACTTCTATGTGAAGCAAGACATTCTGGACAAAAGAATGCTAGCCCAAATACTCCATCAAATCCCTGTCTTTCTCTGTGGAGGAACGATGTGGAAACAGTCCTTTGTTAAACTCCCTCTCTGGTTCTCTGATAAAGGATGTAATTGCTGATACTAAAAACTAGAAAGAAAATTATAAACCAATATAAATTTATATGGAAGTAATTACAACACATAAAAAATTAGTCTAGATTATCCCTTAGTGTCTTTAATTTTCCTTTTTTACATTCTAACATTGAAACATGGAGTATATGCTGAAGTTACCAGGGAAATATCTATGACTGTCAGGACTGGGAGAGAGGAATTTCCAGTGCATATTCGGTACAAGGGAAGTTATATTAAGAACTGCAAGTGTTGATGGTGAAGTTTCAGCTCAGCCCTAGACAAATACAACTCCAATATTTTTGGGAAGTCATGGCAACAGGTACTCACAAGGAAGTGAGTTGCTTGCAAGCCAAGTCATTGAAACACGCTGTGTGCTGGCACCCACCAACACAAGATCTCTCCCAGACAGATAAACACACTTTTTCTCTAAGACAGCAAAAACACAGACCTTCAAATCAGACCAGTCACATCCTGAAACTTACTGAAAAGGATATAAGCTCTACAGGTTTCCCACCTAGCACAAAAGAAGTTTCAGCAGGATGCTGTAGAGATTTCTTTAAATTATCCTAAGATACATTTAAAAAAGAAATATCTGGCCTACTGTAAGGAAGGTTGTGTTACCTTTGAAGGCAAGACAGATAACGTGAGCACCAGCTACAAAACTAGTAGCAATTTAAGTGCTGAAAAACTTGGTGCTGGAAAAGACATAAAAAATGGTGCCAGGCACATAAAAAAATTACTTCCAGCCAGGTAGGTATTGAGAAGTTTATCAAAAAGATGGTTTCTGAGTAATTCACTCACCAGATTTTATTACTTCCAGACTGCAAGACCAAGGCCAATGACAAATACTTTCATCCAAGAAAGACATAAAGAAGCACCAAGGACCCAACAATGAATGAGACAACATTAAGATCAGAAATAAAGCCCAGGTTTTGAAGAGCAAGGGTGACTGACCAGTTGGACAGGACACCAGAAGAATTGCAGAGTTTCAGTCTGAGGAAGAGATGACTTAGAAAATAATTTTCAGCCTGCAATGAAGCTACTACCCTCCAGAGAACAGTAATCCTGCAAGACCAGGAATAACCCAAGAAATATGGGAGACAGTGTAAGGGTTGTGCATGAGCTTTACTTCTTTGAACCGCGGTTGAAAATCATTGCTCTTAACCTGAAACATAAAATGGTAATGAATCACTGAAAGTCATTGAGAGGCCTTTCAGTATACGTATCCATGCACTAAATTATTGAGTGTGCTTCAAAGAAATAAAAAGGAGCAATTGTGTTATCCAGGAATACAGAGTAGAAATTATTTTAAGCCTTAAGGATGGCTCTTGCTTTTTCAATAAGTGTTGCCCAAGTGTTTGCAACATTAGTCAGAATTTTCGATTACCTAATCAGAGTTAATCTCAACCTTGAAGCCTGTTTTAGTCAGCAAGCAAGTGGGAAAGGGAAGGGAGGAGAGGAAGGTTTTGGTGGCACAGAGGTGTCAATGCCAAGCAACCCTAACAAAGCCTGAAGAATCACAGTAATGTCAAACACACATATTCTCACTCTGGGGATTACACCCATGTCACTGTGACAGCCACATGAGCAAACATCACTAAGAAGCTGCTCTGTGTGCAGACAGACACCTGCTCAGCCAGTCCTGTAATTCAAAGAGCTTCCCCAAAACCCACTCTCCTAGGTGGCAGCAAGCACTTGAAAAAGTACCATGGAAAGGAATCCTAGAACCACAGAATGGTTTGGGTTGGAAGGGATCTTAAAAATCATCTAGTTCCAAACCCCCTGCCAGGGGCAGGGATACTTCCCACTAGATTGAGTTGCTCAAAACCCCATCCAACCTGACCTTGAACTCTCTAGGGATGTGTCATCCACAGCTTCTCTGACCGATCTGTGCAAGTGTCTCACCACCCTCACACTATAGAATTTCTTCCTAATAGCTAATTTAAATCCACCCTCTTCCAGTTTAAAGCCATTACCCCTTGTCCTATTTCTAAAAGCCCTTATAAAAAGTCCCTCCCCAGCTTTCCTGTAGGTCTCCTTCATGTACTGGAAGGCCACTATAAAGTCTCCCTGGCAAAGTCTTCTCTTCTCCAGGCTGAACAATCCCAGCTCTCTCAGCCTGTCTGGAAGGGGGAGGGCTGGAAAGAATAATTTTGAAGAACTACAGTGTAACTTGTGATCCATTTCTTACAGGTGGACAGACCTGGCATGTAGTGATAAGCCATATGAGTTTGTATGTCCCTGGTGTGAGCAGAAGACATGCTGGCATGTATCTGCTGGAAATGACAGAGAACGCTCCTGATCAGTACTTTGAAACCAGCTTTTCGTCTCCTCTATGTAACTATGTAATCTTTTTAAATGATCCTGGGAATTATCCTTTTTCCAGTACCCCACTTGACTTTGTTGTTGATGTCATGGAAAAAAAGCAGTCAGTTGTTTACCAGAGCATTGGATTTCTTATCGGCAGATCTGGCTATGAATAATTATACCACATATTAATACCATAGTAAGCCAGCTAATGGGCTACAGACGCCTAACACATAACAGGATGAGAGAAGAAAGGGCAGATTGGCAGGAGGTTGTTTGCCTTTGCGAGGGCTGAATTATAGAACTGGCCAGGCTTCAAAACTATGAATCATTAAGAACATGCACACAGCAGTTTTACATCAGTGAGCTCTATTGACTGTAGAGGAGCTAATATTGATCTACTAAACATATGGGAGTGGGGAAGCAGGTCCCACATAGTTAGAAATGTGCTTTGATGTCTGTCCTTCGAGTCACGTTGGTTCCCTGAAACACCCACACATTTCTGACATCATGACCAGACCTTTATCCAAAGCCTTTGAAATTATGGATGTTTCCTTTCAGGTTCATAGTGACAGAACTCTTTGAAACATGACTGAAAATATATGACTATGAGTTACCATGCTTATCATATCCTGTATCTCCCTTATCATGTTAGCTTAGCAGTGCAATATCTGCGCTGATGTGTATCTTCATGGAGATGTTTCTAAATATGTATTAAAAAAAAAACAAAACAAAACAAAAAACAGAATTAACTTGCCTTTCATTAGTAGTCTGATTTGTTCAAATGGAGCAAAAATATTGCCTTGCTGGTCTGCAGATATTACCATCGTCAACTATGACATAAGCAGCAAGGAACCACTGTTCAGCACTTTGTTCTTCAGTCCTGCAAGGAAGGAGTAATGAACACTGCAAACCATGACAAGCCTTGCTGACCCCACAGAAGGGAAGTCAGACTATGATTGTTTTTCTGCCCATAAATACACTTCATTTTCCATTATAGGATACAGCACAAATTAGCTCACTAGCTATTAGAGGTTATTTCATGGGGCAACAACAACAAAAGCTAAGTTAGCCTGTTTACTCACAGGACTCGGAAACACTTTGGACTAACACCAATTGGACCGTACCATATGGGCTTTCACCAGTGTATTCTCTCATATGTTTGCACACAAATAACTAATAAACATTTTGCATGCTGGCATGTAGTAGGTAAACACTGAATTTAGGATCTTAACTATAAGATTGTTCTTTATGTGCTCAGTTCACGCTTCTGGTCATACAGGGACCTTTACATCTCTCATCAAATCTTAATATTTTCTTGAATTTATTCATAAGACCTCTCAGCAGCACAACCTTCCATCTCCAGTGACTTGTTGCTAACAACTTTTGACTTTATTCTTCCAAATATCACAGTCACATCCCTATCACTGTGAGCCATAGCACAGAGCTAAAATATTGGAAGCCAAACACGGTCCTCTTCTTTCATTCTGACAAGCAGGCACACGTCCACAAACACTCAACTGTCTTGGCAGCCTCCAGCAATAATAATCAGACCCACAGCCTGCTGAAATACAACAAAGAACCTTCCCTGTAGCGTAGGGTTATGTGAAATACAAGACATTCTTCAATTCACATGCTGGTCTTCCATCTCTCCATTGTAAAGAAGTAACAAGTGTGTGATATGCATCTGTTTGAAGGAAAGGTCTGTTTGCAACATGACCTCCACTCATTGTGGTCTGTACACCAGTAAACAAACCAAGCATGATGGAAGTCTTTAATTTCAGGTTTGGCTATTGAAAACCAAAAATATGTGTGATTTAATTTTCAGCTGTTTACAAAGAGGATGAACAAGGCACAGAGCTCTTTCATTTCTCCTGTTAATTCAACCCACCTCATGGAAAACCTGAGCTGTGACCCTTTGTGACCGTTTTCCTTTGCTTTTATGTAAGAGAAAGAGGGAGAGACCAGAGGAAATTAAAAAAGGCAAGGGAGACAAAGAGATGTACTAACTGACAGAGACACTGAAAAAAAATTTAAAGACCAACAACTCACCTTGAAGTTTCCAAGTCTCTAGTTTCCTGGACTCTTCCAGGGAGCCAAACCTCATACCTTGCTGTGGAGCACAACATTAATGGCCACTTCTCCTTCAGAGAAAGCACATGTTGTTCAAAACCACAAGGGACAAATAAATATTTGAATATTTGATCTAAGATTAATCTTGAAATGCAAGATCTCAAGGAAGGACCATTTTAGAGCTGATTGGCTGCTGCCTTTGCACAAACATTTGGTAATTTAGATTTTGATTACTTTAAGTCATTCAGTCAATCAAACTGTAGGTCAAATTGCATTCTTGCTTTCCCTAAAGTGCTTCTGGGACACGAGATCACTAAAAACATAAATGAGTGCAGAACATATTAGATATTTAGAACCTATGTATATGCGTTCAATAAACTATTTCACCATAGAGAGGACTGTAAGCTAATGCAAACAGACTGGGCATGGTAGAAGCTTTCATTTATTATCAAGTATATTTAATATAACTGTTTTATTACATACTTTTGAATGAAATGGAGTCTTTCTGACTGCAGTTGACCTGCATCTGCATAAATGAGAAGAAAATCTGGCTTTCAGAGCAAGGGACAAAAAAAAAATTCGGAAACCCTTATTTACCTGAAATAACCTGTGAACACTTGAATCTTAAGGAAACTTGGCAGCTTCCAATAACTGAAAGGTATATAAGGTACTTACACAATGATCAGAGTCACAACTTCTGCTTTATGATTTTTTTTTTTATCATTACTCAAAACCATTTTGATTAAAAGCAGTCTTTGATATAGTGTGAATTAATTTCTTTTCTAGGGGGCTTCTAATAATTCTAATTATTATTGTAGTACTCCTAATACTTACTAACTGTCCTCTCTTTCAATTTCACATTCTTCAGCTCAGATAAAATCCTGGTAAAGCTTTCACATTGGCTCTTCTCAAGCATCATGGCTTGTTGGATTTAAACCACTGCATCGTATATCCTCAGTTTAGCATGTCTTGCACCTGCTGGACTTTGAGCAAACTCTATAGTGGAAGCCAAGCAAGTCCAAGGAAAGTTCCTCTGCCTGGGGCTGTGAGTTATCTTCTGCCACAGTGCAGTCATTTGGCCTGCTGGAAGGGAAGAACTCACCTTCAGGAATAGTGGGCAGAAAGCAGGAGAGAGCAGACCTTCCCTGTTTTGCAGCATAAGGCAATGCATTATTTTAACAACCACAGGGTTGGAGAAGGCTCACTTTAAACGGGATACCAGAATTTCACCTGAAGAAGAGCCAAGCATGTGAGTGGTCATGATGATATGAAAGAAAATAGGGCACACTTGCCCTGCCCCATCTGAGCTCTGGATACCATGAGGCTGCCCCATTTTAAGTTGCATAATCAGTCAATTTGTTGAATGCTGTTTGAAGTAATACAGTCCACTGAAATAATATATCCCCAGTGCTCCTTTTCACACTGATCCTGCTTTCCGCTTAGAGCTTGGATTTCAAAGTTTCGTCTTTGTTCCCTGCACAAATAGCACTAATTACCTTGGCTAGATGACAGACCACATTGCTCACAGAGTAACACTGGCAAACCTAGCAAAATAACTGAGGATCACGTACTTCACAATCTCCATTTCCACTAGATGTTAAAGTGGAAACTCTTTCCAGAGTTGTCATTCTCTAGTCCATATTCACCCCCCAAAATAATTTTGCCCAGGAAGGGTGTTACAGAATTTGTAAGAGAAAGTGCCATACTGGTAGTTGCTTAATGTGAGGCTTCAATTATATACACTGCTCTTTTGGTGTGATTTTTTTGAGCAATAAATATGTGGATTTGTACTAGAGATCTGATCCTAGGACCTAAACAGAAAATAGGAGTCCGTACAGCATGTATTCATGTAGCATTATCCATAATAGAAGCAGAGATAACTGCTGCTATTTGAAAAAACAGCCAAGGAAACCTGAAGCTGATTCCCCAAGGAAAAGGATGTACAAGGCTGCTGCTGCCTGTCCTCATTTTAAGACTCAAACTGGTTCAAACTGTTAATGACATAAATACTCAGTGTTTTTCTTTCCTAGACCATCTATCTTTCCTATTTTTACCTTGGTAGGCATCGTTACTGTAACACTGACTCATTATGTTGTGCATTGGGCCCAATTTTGAATGCTTAATAAGAAATCCTCCCTTGTCCATGTACCACTGTTGAACCTAATGGGAATGTTTGTGGGGTGATTGTTTACATAATTAAGGGTTGTGCTACAAGATGTGGAGCTGACTTAGCAATGTGTTCTGTGTATTTAATAAATTCTATTAACATATCTATTAACCAAGTCAATATCTTGAGGTGTAGCATAATCACTGTTATTTCACTGCCTTACAAGGGAGGCAGAAGGGAGGGGTGAAAAATCCCACAGTTACAATAACCACAAGGCAGATCTCAGAAAAACTGAAAGAAGGAAAGGAAGAAAGAGAACAGATGAATGGGACACTGAGGAGACTAGATATAAGGGAATATAAAAAATCGGATGGATGGTGGCAAGAGATGGCAACTATGATATACAAAGATTTTGCAAAGTATCTAACACAATGTTGCAAAATCTTATTAACAATGTTAGTTTAAATTGCTTTGGCTGTGAGCACTAACCTGGACAGAAATTTAATCAACCAGCTATGAATTCAGAGTGATGATAGCAAGCAGCAACACAAAGCTGAGAGATTAAGTGTAAGGTCTGGTTCTGCCCAGATCTGAGGTTTTGGGAGCTTGGATACCGTGGCAAGGTACCACAGAAGTAAATTTAAAAGACTGATTGAGAAAACTGAATGGCAACTGCTGATTTAGAAAGGGCGAAAGGTTGATGAGGAAAGGTAGTAAATATTACTTCACAGGAACTACACATATTGGTCAGGATGAAGCACATGAATCATTCACCACACAGGATTACAGAGGGCAAAAGGTAGGAATGGCCACTTTTGGGCCTGACAATCCAGCGAGCTTAATGGCTCATTGGACCAATGAAAACAGCAGCTGGCAGCCGGCCCTCAAAGGAGGCAGGAAGCTCAAGGTGTGCAGGGAGAGGTCCTTGCTCCAACTTCAGCCCCACTGAACCAAACTTCTGAGTCTCCCCTGGGCAGAGAGGTCCCACTCCTTACATGTTTAGACTGTACCTCCACCTAGGCCATAGAGAAGGGGTGCCACTGTGCAGACCTACCCTCTGCAGCGGTGATTCTACCAAGAAGGTTTCTCTGATCCTGCTGAATTTGTGCCATTGCCTGCTTCATGTATTTAGAGAGCAGTTGGGTTTGCCCCCTCACAACCCCAATGCTTCTGTGCTTCTGGGGACCAAGGCCCCAGGGTTCACAGCACAGTTTGAACCTGTTGTGGCCATGTTGAAGTCAACTCTGATTCCTGCCTGCTCGCAGGAGTCAGAGAAACCACAGACACACTGTGACCAGGTGTTGAAACCCCACACACAGCTCACTCACACACACACAAGCAGATGGGCTCTAGAGACCTCACCCACTCACATGTGCTCTGTGGCAGCTGTAATTAGACTGAAACCCAATAAACAACTGTCACATCTGAAATTCACAGCTCCTGGGCACAGCATACACAATTGACAAACATCTGGTGCAGGATTTAGACCTGTTTCAGTACGCTTACCAGTGGGTATTTCAGCTCAGCTAGAATGACAGCATTATATTTAGTTCTGTAATTGGAAAAAACAGGATACATGTACATTAAAGGATTTTAGAATACACTTCAGTAGAACAACCTTTGGAAAGGGTAAATGCTTTGGTGTTGGCAGTGGCAGGAAAACAGGTTCATTAGCCATGTTGGCTAATTACCTTTCCATAGACTCAGAGGGAACCAACCCAGATCCAAAAGCTGGAAAATAAGAAGTTCCACTTAATTATGAAAAAAAAAAACTTATTTACCGTGAGGGTGACAAAGCACTGGAACAGGCTGCCCAGGGAGGTGGTGAAGTCCCCTTCTCTGGAGATATTCAAAACCTGCCTGGATGCAGTCCTGAGTAATTGCTCTAGGTGATCCTCTTTTAGTGGGGGAGTTGGACTAGATGATCTCTAAGAGGTCCCTTCCAACTCTGACAATTCTGTGATTTTGTGAAAAGCCACACAGGCACATGGTAGTGATAGGGACTTGAGTCTTTCTCCCACCCCGGGTCAGCACTCACTGGGGCACCTCTCCTCTTTACACATCAGCCTCACACTTTTCTGCCATGCCTCACAGGCATGGTTCTTGCCACTTCTGCTTTGCCTTCCCTCAGGTCCTCAGGATCAGGTTGCTGCGAGGAGGCTCATCCTCCTCCTTGTCCCAGGAAATGCTGGCTGTGGGACAGGGGAAGGGATGCTTGATGACAGCAGGTATTCAGGCATGTGGTCCTTTTGCTGCTTCAATAACTTCCCTCCACACTGGAAGAAATACTCCTGGCTGGCTCCTTCCACACCTCCCCACTGGAAGGGCAAGAAAAAGAAACAGAGAGAAAGCAGAAATTAATTCCAGCTTGACTTCAGCACATTTGTTAGGTCTTCCCTTCCTGCCAAATAAAAGCACCATGGCAACAGCAACAAGCAAATTAATGAATTAGAAAACACTGATCTTTGCAAATTGTAGCTGTAGCCACAAAGCCCCATACAAGGAAAAAAAACATCCACATTGAGAGGCACGTGACACAGATCTGATACAACTGCACAGCTCCTTTGCCTAGCCAGAGAAAGGTGTCAAATCCCAGCCATATGCAGAGATCTGAAGGACTGATTTCATTTGGGAGCCTGGTGTTCCCTCCACTAATTTTTTGTGCTTTTTTGCCGTTACATCTTTGCAAGGAGAGCCCTTTTGTGGGGAGAATTAAATCTATTGTTATTCTAACAGTAGATGAATTTACAGTGAAAATCAAGGGACTGTTCTCCATTACAAATCACACTCCTTTTACAAGTGCCAGTTTCTCACTCAAATAGTGATACAAGCACATTTCAGAAAAAAATAGGGAATAATCTAAGCCTCAGCTCAGGAAAAAAATACAAGTAAAAACACTTGATGTTTTAGGTATTCATGAGGTGCTTGCTATTTTTTTTGGAGGCATTCAACAAAAGATGTAGGATCACTTCTATTTTTTTTAATGCTTAAGTAGCATCTCCTGAATGTGAAGAAGCAAAGGACTAGTAGCAGCTTAAAAGCATTTGGAAAAATATAAGAAATGGACAACCTACCGAACAGAAGAGCTGCTCCAAAAGGGGGAAAGATTGTTGATTAACAGCTAAGAGTTGTGATAAAGGATGAACAGATGAGTTTTAGCTTTCTTGAACTGAAGCTGGGGATGACACATCAAGAGGAAATGCCAGACAGACAGTCTGAGATTTCATTTGGACACAAGCAGATGGGTCTGGAACAAAAAGATTGATCTGAAGCTTGTCCATATAAAGACAGTAATTAACTTTGTAGTTACTGATGAGTCAGGTGCATGAGAAAAGAGAAGGAAACCAAAGACAGACTGCTCTACAAGACTCAAAATATGAGCTAATATTTTCCTTCCCTGATTCCATGCCCATGTAATAATGTGTGTGCTTTCACATGACTTACTTCAATGGTTTCTTATTTTAACACAGAAATCAGATTTTCCACTGTCCTAAGCCTTCAGAGGTGTCCTGCAATACAAAAATATGGTTACTGACAATTGCACACATTTTCAGCAAAACAAGATGTATTCCAGTTTTGGGAATCTAAAGGGTTACTGACATATGTACAAACAGTGAGTTTGTATGTATCTGGAAATATCACATGCAAGTAAACATTTTATATTACACTTTGAGAAAAGAAAAATGAAGTCTCACTGGCGTACCTTCCTGACAGATGTGGAGACTGAAGCTACCAATCTTTCTTTTTGTTGGCCAGATCTGCAACATGACTTTAAAGTTCTACCCAGAGCCCGCCAAGAGGGCATCAGGATGATTTAGATGACAGAGGGTAATTTCTTCTAATACAGGACTTGTGCCTGGGACGTAGAGGTTCTTTGGCCCCTGCAGAGTCTCAGGAAGTGCTGCATACATCACAAGACAGGTTCTGGAATGATCTGTGGTCATCTCAGATTCACACCAATGCAGCTGCATCAATGTAGTTCCCAACAGGACGTAAAAGGCGTGGAATGATCCTTCATATTAGCAGTAGGACACCTCTACTGTCCAGCCATCTATCCTGTAATATTTCAATACTCCACATTTGCCTCACTCTTTGGTTAAAACCAGTGCTGCAGAAGCCCTTCTGGCACAGCTCAGAGATGAAGACTATCCTTAGGTCATTGTTCTGGTTCGAGCCAGGACAGAACCAATTTTCTTTCTAGCAATAGTACTTTTCAATTCAGTCTCTTCTATGTAACTGCACTGTCTGAAATTAACAGCACATTTTTCAGTCAGTGTGTGCTCCTAGGACTGATAAGGCTCAATGCTTATAGTTATTTCTGGAGAATGGTATGCAGAAACAAGGTCACTGCTTGGTTCTGCTAAACCTCTTGTGCTCTGGAAATATAAGGGTGGAAAAGGGGTCACACCTGCGACACTCCTGTGAGGAGAAGGGGACTAAACAGGTGACCAAACCTGGCCAAAGTATTACATCCCATAGGCACCATACTTGGTATAAGTCTGAGAGATCACGAGGGTCAAGCTCGCTTCCATGGCCAGTGTCCTGGGATGACTGCATCTGTTCATCTGCCTTTGATCCTGATCTGTGCATTCCTGTATCTGTGTGTTCCTGAATCCAGTTCCCATCTGCCCCTGACTCCAGAAGCCCAGTCTGTGACTTTCCCAGAGATGCCCTGCAGCCTCCCTGGTGACATGAGCATTACTGGGGGGGGGAGCACCCTAGTGGTTTTGTACATATTTTTTCAAATTTCTTTATTTTTATTTTCATCATTATTGTTTTCATTGAAGCTGTGTAGTTTAGTTTCCAACCTA
This sequence comes from Apus apus, assembly GCF_020740795.1. Classification (NCBI taxonomy): domain Eukaryota; kingdom Metazoa; phylum Chordata; class Aves; order Apodiformes; family Apodidae; genus Apus; species Apus apus. The sequence goes on from NC_067283.1 coordinate 48,740,985, forward strand.
TAAGTCTCTCTCCCTTATTCTTTATCCCTTATACCTTTCCCTTTCTGGGAAGGGAGAGGCATTAATAAAGAGCATCTGTCATTGATTTAATTACAGCCCAGTGTTAAAATTTGACAGCCATCTGTAGAATTAGTGTTTGGAAATGCAGTCCAGTTGCAGTATCTCTGTCACAAAGAGTCACATCCATTCTGGCTCTCATCATTTCACTGTAATCTTCTGGCTGCTTCATGTCTTTGCCAAAGACCCAACATCCTCCAACACATAGCAGACCTCAGCTGATTTTGGCGGCTGCAGTCCTCAACACCCACCAGCTAGTCAACACCAATGGATATTCCCATTGCTGTTACTCTTCTACTCACTCCCTTTGATGCCTCTTCCACCTGCAACTTCTTCAGGTAAGGGCAGAGCAAGTCCATGGCTTTGGTGACCAGACTGCTGTACAAATGTGCACAGCATGTGTGTCCTAGAGTATCACAACAGCTGTAACGGTTAAGGGGACACTAAGGTTGTATGATGGACAAGAGTATTGGTGCATGGGTGCACCTGTATAAAGAGCTTGGAAGGGAAATTCTGTTTCATAGGAATTTTTCAATGCAGGGTTCTATCTTCTGAATAAACGCCAGTTTTATCAGGTCCAAATTAACCTTATACTGTTAATTTATTTTGCCATTAAGCACATTTTGCAGTAATCTCTTTCGGCTAAATGCAGCTATTTTCACTCAAGTACCAGAATTTTCTTCAGTTTCTTCGTCTCCTCTTTTCTCTTCAGGTCATTTAATGATTGACAATTCAATGTACTGTGAGAATGTTGGAGGGTAAGAGATTCCTGTGTGCTGCGGTCAGAATGTCCATGCTGCATAGAAATGTATCCTCTTCATTATTACCTATTTGACAAAGATTTAAGAGGGTTTTGCAGCTGTGGGCCACATGTAAAAAAAGACTACAGATCTTTTCCAAAAGACAAATTGCAAAAAGCCAGGGTAATTTATAGTGAGCTGTACTCAACTACATTAAGGAGATGACAAAAGCACATCTTCAGGGTGCACCACTGCAGCATACCACATCATGGGAACGAAAGTGGAAATAGCAGGCAGCAACACAGCTGGCTAAAAATTTTAGGCATTACATATTCTTCCACTGGAAAATGGGATTTTGCTGAACTAGGAAACAGGAAAATCTCTGATGCTTGTTTTTCTGATCTTTTTACTATTAGCAAAAGGAAAGGGATACATTGTGTCTGCAGCTGCGTGACAAGGAGAACCTTCTGCTTCCGAGCTGCTACAGAGCAGTGCTGGAGTCATTAATTTCCCCACTGCTCTCACTTTCCTCCTGGGTCCTGGGCCCCAGCTGGATACCCTTTGAGGCCCATCATCCTTCCCAGAGACCCAGCACATGGAGCACTCACTGTATCACATCTCCCCAGAGAGGCAAGGGAGAAAACGTGGGATCAGAGGAACAGGGCATCTGCCACTGGTGCCAGGAGAGAAACACAACTTCCTTCCCCTGCTCTCTTCCTCTTTCCTCACCTTCATACCCTGATGCTGGGCCTGAGTGCTTGTAATTCATAGTAGTCATGATCCTGCACAGCACAGCCTGAGAACCAATGCTTGGACAGAGAGCAGGGGAACAGCAGGGAGGAGGGCTGGGGAGCTGCAGATCCCATGAGGGTAGTTCAGCCAGATGGAGAAACTAATGACAGCTCATAATGCACAAAGCACTCAAAGAGAAAGCCAGCATTACATTCTTGTGTGTTGATCCAGATTATGGGAACCCATATTAATCTCTCATTTAGTGCACGACTGCTCTGCAGTACCAGTTGTCAGGAGTCTCATACACACCCTGGTTCATCTATGTATTCCAAAACTGCTGGTAGTGATCTCTGATGACTTGAAAGGTCGAAGAGCTGCTTACCCACAATTTGTAAATCACCTTATAATTGACACAAAATGGGCACCCCTATAGTGCAAAGCAGTCACTGAGTAACTTGGGTGTCCTGATCCTAAGGCAGAGGACCCAGTTCAACTCCTTCCCAGGTCACAGGAAAGGGTCTCATATTCTGATCCTGTCCTGTCTTGCTTAGCAAGCTACAGATCTAAATCCTCGCTCCAAGTATTTCCATCCTGCAGTTTTTAGAAACTTCCCTATCATCTTTAAGTCAAATCAGCACAGTATTCACATCTTCTACAAGTGTCTCCCCTGCAGCTCTATGTCCTTAAGACTGGCAAACAACTATAGGGTCCACCAAGCAGGTTTCTCTCTCTCTTATATTAACTATGTATTTCTGCTTAAGAATGGAATCCCGTGCTGCCTTTTCCCCCTCCCAAAGAGATGCAAGTAAACAAAATGGAGTGGTTGTTTTCTTGGCAGGAAGAAAAGTACATTTTATGTGAGCCACCAAAAGAAATGAAATTGCCTAAAAAAAATCCCAACAACCCTAAATTTGGTAAGTGTTGGAGCATTGCTTATGCAGTGCTCAGCTGATGGATGGGATGCTGAAAACAGACCAGAGCTCAGTGCCACTCTGAATACCATCTACTGAACAAACTACTCATGTCACCAGCATCAAGAGGCAGCTGTATTCGTGACATCACCTTGCCTTGCTTAAATCAGGGCCAAGCTTTAGTCCAGCAGGGGAGGGAAGAGAGATTACAGACTGAAGGTGCTACAGCTCTAAATTAAACTGGTATGATCCTGAGCTAATCTTGATGGGACTATTTAATCCAGGCAAAGGACACAGTAATGCAACAGCTTTTGCTCCATTTTTGGAGCATATGATAAGTGCTATGTAGAAAAAACCTCATCTTAAACAGGCCTGTGTACTCAATCACTGCAACAGAAGAAAATATGGAGTTTGTTCTGCACACATATTACTGCTGCTTCTTGTATCTTAACCCAGAATTGGATAACAGAAAGTAGAAACACATTGAGTTAGGTCCAGTAAAAGAAATAATGAGACACTAATCTTTAGTCCTTCCTTCTTCACCACCTTTGCTGGATATTGGTCTCTATGGAATGTCGTGGACACATTTACTTAATGGATCCTCTGAACGGCTCGAAGAAGTTCCTTGTTCAGTGTCCAAATTTGTCCTCCAAGTTGGTCTCTCAAGGGTTTTTGGTGCTTTGCAAGAGAAAAATACATCTGAATTTGGGTGTCTGGTAGGAATAAGTGAAACAGAAGTGCTATGCAAGACCATGCAGACAGGCTGGAAGGCTGAAAAGGAGGCCAAGACATTGTTACAGCAAAAACCAGTCTTGCCTGCTCTGTTGCATGTTGTCAAGTACTCTTCTGGTTCTACAGCCTAGACATTTGAGCTGGTTTTGCTATCACTACAAAACAGAAAGAAATCTCTTGCCAGAGCATAAGAATAAAATAAACAATATTAAAGAAGAGTCCCACTGACAACCTTAACAGAGGGTGGAAAGTAAGGATTTAAGTAGGTCAAACAGTGAATTAGGATGGGTTGGTGGGAGAGCCTAGGTGGTTCATATTACTGCTAAAGGCACCAAAACTGCCAGACCATGTGCTTGAACAAAGAACCTTGTCTGGGGCTATCCTGGACTGCTTCATTTATATATAAAAAAAAAAGTGAAGAGCTGCAATAAGAGGAGACAAGTACCAGAAGATTCACTTAAAAGAGGAGTAAAGAAAACAAGCATTACCACAGCAGTGCTCTCCACTGCCTAAATGACAGAAGACATATTCTTATAAAGGGAAATGGAGTGTTTTAAAATTATGTCAGAGAGTGTGAATGTCGTGTTCTGTTTGTCAGAAGCCTCCAAGTCGCATCAGCAAACAGTTCATTAGAAATTCCTCTGCAGCTAGAACAAAATGTCTGCTCCAAATGACTTGAATACTCTTTAGTCTTATTAAGAAGCTCAGATACTAGCACAGTGTGCCAAGAGTTGTGGTGGTAGAAGTTATAATAGTTATTACAGTGCACCTATGAGCTGCTATACAACAGGTACTGTAATGTTAGTAAGTAACAAGAGTGCTACTAGTGATGTAATTCAGAAAACGTGGTAGTTCAGAGTTTGTTACTTCTAGAGAGCAATTTATCCTACTTTTTGATAGACAGCTAGAATACCATCATCAAAACAGTATACCAACTAAAAACATCTTTGTAAGTTAAACGGCAGTTATTTTTAACTTTCTTTTTCTTGGTACCAGTATCAGATTCTCCAGTCAAGATCACTCTCCCACTCAGGTCTTTGACAGTGTGAACCAGATCTTAACCTCCTTGCATCCAGAGGAGGGATGGGGTCAGGGGTTAGAAGCCAGTTAAATAGTCTGCATTCCCAGACATCCAGGTGTCAGGCATGTATGCTGTACACCAGAAAGTCTGCTTTGCCAGATCATCCTTTCATCCTTTTTCCTTTCAGCTGTGTAGAAAAATCCAAGACTTACTGCCTAACCTCCTGGTACCTATCTCCACAGAGGAGCTTTACTCTTTCCTTCAGCTCTACTGGCATCTGCCAGATGCCTCTGCTACATCACTAAGTGATCTCCAGGACTGCAAATGGCATAACTGCAAACTTATGCATTTCTGACATTCCTAGATAGTGAACAGTTCTGCATTTCTTCTTTGTCCTGGGCAATAGAGGTAGCAAAGAATAACCATCGTAGAAAGACATTGGTTTAATGCTTCTCAAGATTAACTTCTGCCTTATCAGGTTTGGATTTTTTTGTTTAGTAAAATGCAACACAAGAACTTGGCTCAAACACAACACAGACACCTTCATGAGTTAGAGCTTATAAAATCAGATCCTGTTGTTATTCATTTTATCTTCCCTTTTCAAAAAGAAAAATATAAGCAGCAACTATGGCTAAGGGTAGAATGGATTGCTGTTCCTTGTAAAGAGTACTTTTTTACACTGAAATTGCACCAAACAGAAGCCTGAATTTCATTAAGATTAGAAAATGCCTTTATTTTCAATGGATGGTCATCTCATCAGCCACCAGAAAAATTAAATGCATACTTACTGCTTGAAGATCCAGGTCATATAGTCAAACATCTCCCTTGCTCTAGCTAGTCATCATCTGACAATCAGGAGCCATAGCATCAAATCTGAGGCTAGCAATTTTCGCATGCCTGGAACACCAATGTTTATTTCTTCCCTGTAGACAGACCAGGATACAATAGCAACATCACAGCCTGAGCAGCTCCCACGTGTTACCAGTCCTCGTGCCCCAGAGTGACACCTATGCAAAGGGACATCAGACATCCACTGCACTTTATTTTTTTTATATTTTACCTTCATCACTCACCCCTAGCCAATTAAATTAATCTAGATGGGGATATATTAACCAATATTTCTGTAAACTCTATGCAGACTGCTGGGTAATTTTTTTCTCCTAGATGGAAGAATCACCACACTCAACATTGGAAAATCCAGGAAATAGAATAAAACTTCTGTGAATGGTGACTACGTGACAACTTTTTAGACTGAGACATGCAGAGGAAATTAGATAAAGATGAAGCTCCAGGGGACTTTAAATATGGATAGGGTACATTGAAAGAGAAAAGAGAAGACGATGTGTCACAGTCTTAATAAATGCACTGGGCTGAAAGATTCACTGCTAGAAAAGGTAGCGTAGTCCAGTACAATCAGAAAACTGCTGCATTACCTTGTGAAACATAACTCAGCAGTCCTTTTGACAGATTTCAGGTAGGACCTATTCATTCTGAAGGGTGAAGCCAAAAAAAAAGGAATTAAAAAACCCCACAAAAAACCACAACCTGGAGAGCTTTTTTTAGTGCTTGTCATCTCAGAATGATGACAACTAATTATAGGAACTGCTCTCATTATGGGTGACCTCTGCTCACAATGAGTGGTACCTTTTTACTGGAGCAAGGTGGAGAAATGAATTAAATCACTCAGCATAAATTCTTGCCCCTTCAAAGCACAGCAGAATCTGGCCCCTACTTAGCTGTGCAGCCAACCTGCCCCCAAAAATTTCCACTGGAAAGATCTTACTGCTGTAATGGAAAACACTATACATGACCTATCTGATCCTAGAAAGATACCACAAAAAAACCCTGACAAAAGAGAAGAGCTAACCCTCATTCCTATGGCCATACTTCATGTTACTGTCAGGGATGCACTCATGACTGTTTTTTTACTAATGCAATTAGTAAATTCTTAAAGGAACATTTGTATTCCTGACTTGGTTTTGTCTCCATTAATAAATCCATGTCTCAGAGAGCTTGTTAGCTGGCTACTCACAGACAGCAAAGGAGACATGAGACTTTGAAGGATCTGAGGGGTGGCAAGACATCACTGTAAAAGGTGAGCAAGAGATACTTCTCTTGCGTATTTGCTAAATGGTCACAAAATTAAAACATGTCCTCTCTTTTCTGGACAGAGGAGGAAAGTTGTTCCTACTTTTCAGTGAGCTAAGGAATCAGTTCCCTTCTAACATGGTGCTATTTGTGCATTCTAGCACTTCATAAGAAAAAAAAAAAATCCTTTGAAGCCCCCAAAAATAACTTTAACTGGAGATATGTTAAAAAGTTAGATAACATGACATTTCTGACTGGATTTTTTTTTTCCATATAAAAGTTTTTAATCTCTACTGCAATTTCTCTAGTCCATTTTGGCATCCGTATGTCTTCCATAAGAATCTCCATTGACCTCCAGTCTTTACTTTCTTATTCCAAGTCAAATTAGCTGAATGATATTGCAGACCTGAAGCTCTTCTTGACTATGGCAAAAGAACTATGATAAAGCTAAAGTAATTTGAATCCCATGCCACTGTATACCAAATTACTTTTCTAGTAGAGAGAGAAGTTCAAAGGCTATAAAAATGCAGAGGAGGTTTTTTCTTCACAATTCATGAAATTTCTAAGAAGCTTTGTGCAATGTTAAATATCTGTATTCAGTGATAAAATACTCAAATATGTTGATGCACATGTGCACTTCAAAAGTAATTTCAATGCTTTGATGGAGCACTTCTCATTTAAAAGACTTCATGTACAAACAATGCAAAGAGTTAAAAAATCTACCAATTTCACCAAAATGGGGAAGACCAATGCTTTTGTCTTTACTGTGCTGCACACAAAAACAATGTGCTTTCTGTACCAGAAAGGCTAGGAGTAATATGTTGAGAAAAATACTAGCAACAGTATCACCCCAAAAGGTTAAGAGGAGGAGTTACTTATCTGTAATGATTTATAGAACTGACAAGACATTTTACAAATGGGGCTAGGAAATGCACGGGCAGAAAAGCTTAGAAGGAAATCATTGTGTCAAGGCACTGAGCAGATAGATCCTTTCTGTAATGAAACAAGTGTCCTAATTCATAAATCATGTTTGTCAGGAATAAATAAAAACAGAATCAAAGTTGGTAGCTCCTGTCTTTACTGTGCACTGAGCAATAAGGTTGTCTCCCTGGAGCATAACAGAGATGAAAGCGTTATTTGTTGACCTACTCCAACCAGGCATGTCTGAGTGATGTTTTCCACCCTTCATGTGGTGTTTGTGCTGTATATTATCAATATTGGCTGCTGATGCCAAGGTCTCAGTTGTCAGATAAGTGCTCAGCTGTGACTTGGGTTTTAAGCAGCAAATTGTCAATGTCCCTTCAAGAGATGGACACTGCAGTAAAACCTGTCATTTACTTTAATGGCCCAGATGTCAGAGAAAAGTTTTGTCATGGGAGCTGAAACTGTGTTTTAATCCTGCCCCTCCACACCGAGACTAATGGGATGGCAGTGCTTGCCCACCTAGCAAAGCTCCCCACATAAATTAACCCAAGCAATTTCCAAAGTGTAATAAACATTGACATTTCACCGGTGTTCTTTGGATAGCATTACAGATGAGATGTACCCAAGGACATAGTATTTTGGTTCAGAAAATATCGATCTTGGGGCAAAAGCAATACTTGACACAATGCAAGAACTGACCATAAAAACTTCCCAGATACACTCAGGATAACCAGGATTTGTGTGACCTACTGTTTACTTATTGTAAGCATTGATACAGCTTAGACCTTGAACCACTTCCCCCTGCCATTAAAAGAGAGCAGCTAACAAATGACACTACCAAAAAAGTATCACCTCTTCTAACTTTTATGATCTAAAATGTAGGTAGTTATGCTAAGGCAGTTGTCTGGTTGCCCTCCATAGCTGACAGAATGTTGTCTCTATGTAGCAGTTCATGTTACCTGTTTTAGGTATTTATCCCAGAGTGCTCTTCAAAGATGTCCCCCTTTTACCTTCAAGGAGGAAAAAAATTCATGAACCATGTTTGAGCTGATTTAACATAAAAACACAACTGTGGCTTGAGCAACAGACACATTTTGTTTGCCTGAGATTGCTCACACTCTAGAAGTCTTCTCCAAACAAAAGGTGCAAACAACTATGCTGAAGCTATTAAAAGCAAAAGAACAAAGATACTGGGTCAGACCAAAAGTCTAGCTAACATAACACCCTGAATCTAACAGTGCCCCCAGGAGATAGTCAGGAAAACATATAAAAAGAAAAAGGACATATTTTATATTTCCTGATTTGTCTAGCCAGTATCATTTAATCATCAGTACAATTTTACTTCTCCAGATAGCTTTTGTGTCACCAGAATTAAACCAGTGAAGTTTTAATCAAAGCATGTGCAGATTTTCTGTGTGTCTAATTCATCAAAAGGATAATTGATTGTCTCTACAAGCAGCCTCCACCACATCCTCAATGCAGCTACACTTTCAGGTAGGGTTAAATGGTTTACACGTATTTCTAAAGATCCTTGCTTATGGAATAGGATTGTATCTATCTCCATGTCCTGGCACAAAGCTGAGGTTAAAAATACTACCCATATACCAGACTACAGGGCAGTATCATCACCTCCTTGCATTCAGCATAAGCAGCAGTGTGAAAATGGGAAACTAGTCCTAACAGAAAGCATTACAAATTGCAGCTGTCCTGCAGTGGACTTTGGTTTGGGGCAAATGTAGACTCAAAGGTGAAGCTGTTTGTTGTGTCTCAGATGAACTCACAAATAATTCAAAATTAATCTCAGCTTCCAATTAGGAAAATAATTGTATTTCATGTAGGCCATAAGCAACAGGGGAGAGGCAGGTTTATGCCATCAAGAATGACCATTTTTTGTAAATCTTGGGACTTCATTGGACCTGCCACTCCTAGTAGGGCTATGCCTTTAAAATCATAACTTTGCAGGTTTGGTCCTCTAGCTCATATATTTCTATGTAAGACAAGACTGAGAAAATAGGAACACTGTTTCCCTTCATTGAAGGAAACCTTCACATTGACTCCTGTTAGCTTTGGGACAGTTCTGTCTGAGGAGTAGCAGAAACTACTGCGAGCATGTGCAGATATAGAAGTAACTTGAGCTGAAGGTGACAGTGCACCCTGTCTTTGCTCAGGATGTGAATATATAGAAAAAAGGCACAGAGTTTCCTGTATCAGGGGCAGCAACGAACACCAGGCAAGGAACAATGAGCACTGCTAAGGACTGGCAAGAGATGCTATACAGAAGAGAAACCAGCTTCTCATAGAGGTAGAGGTGTCCTTGGCCTAGACAGAGGAACCATTTGTAAATCAGGGCACCATCTACGTGCTGCTTCAGCTTGCTTCCTGCAGCAGCAGTGACCCAGTTCACAGACCCCCTGATGATGGTCCCATGGAAGATTTACTGAGCTGTTGGCAGAGAGCATCAATGCACACTCATTACACTTGTCAGTCCAGAACCAACAGAGCCATTACAGAGAGTTGTATCTGTCATTCTTCTGCAAGGCACAGAGTTGCATTCAGCATTTGTGGCAAGCAAGCATGAGAAATGGGGCTTTTATTGCTTTCCCTCACATCTCAGGAACTGCCAGTATTTAGCAAAGTCTGTGAAAAATAACCAGGACTAATGCTAGGATGCTGAAGTGCTTTTGGTTGACAGCATGCAGGGATGCTCTGTATTAGTCCTGTCACTAATGTGTCACTTCCACTTTTTCCAACTAAAAAATAATGAGCCAGAAAACTTCTAATATATTCTAAAAAACCCTTTCCTTTCCCCAGGGCCACCAAGCACACATTAGTCCACACCATATATCACTATCTCTCACTGACTGCTTTTTATTCCTAAGAGCACAGACTAGTTGTAAGAGTGACTTAGCCCAATTAAAAATTTGACTCAGACTTAAAAGTATTACAGTGCTGTATAATTCATTGGCATTTCAGGGCAAACTAACTTGATTGATGGGGCGAAATAAAAATTTGTCTGAAGTATAGTAGTTCCTCTTTTCTACATTTCTTACATTTCCTACAATACTTTGTGTCTAGAGAGCTGAAACTGTTTTTTTTGATCAATATCTAATAAATTCACTTTTTTCATCCTCAGTAATGTAGCTTTCCTCATTTTGCAGATGCATGAAAACACTGAATGAGCTTGCCTGATTTCCACTTCTGAAAGAGCTAAGAACAAACTTGGACTATTCCAATTCTCAGTCACTACCTTGGGCCACATGGAAATATTTTTTAACCAGAGAACAATAAAGGGTTAACAACTCTATATAAGCACTCTGTATTACACCAGATCAAAATTAATCCTTCCCTGCATGTAAGGCATAGGTTGCAAGATTCCTTTGTTCCTTCCTATCCATCTCACATGAAAAGATGAAGGAAGGATAGAAATTACTTTGTCTAGCCTCAAGGAAATAGTTCCAGTTCATCAGGCTCAACCATGCTCTGAAAACAGTGAAGAAACTCTCTCAGTCCAAGATATTTGTTATATTTGCCTAATTTTTCTTCTATCCATGCCCATATTACATATACATGCAGAAAGGAGAGGGAAGGGAATAAAAACTGTCAAAATTTTTAAACCTCCTCTTTTTAAAATGAAGAATTGAAAGCTTTAAAATGCAGTTCGTAATTCTCAACTCACATTGGTTCTCAGTATGGGCATGGGTGGTTCATCCATTTCTAATCCTACCTTGTGGATTAGCAATGGCAGAATTTGCTAGTTTTCTATCCATGGAAAGCAGAAATAAAAAAAAAACAGCTGGCAGTTTATATCTTATATGTATTCTCCTTCCATTATATATTTGAATGTGAAAATACCATTTTTATGCCTGGTTCTTCAGATAAAAACCTTACGTTTCTTTGTTTACCTGCTCCAAAACAGATTGACTAATTATTTTTCCAATTAAAAATCCAATTCTGTCAGATGCAAAAAAGTACAGACTGCAAAAACACTAAGATGCACCCAAATCTTCCCTTTTGGCAAGTGGGTGGGGAACTTCTTCCTTCTGTAGAGCTTTCTGGAGCCTTCACCAGAAGCAAATTATATTGAATCAGGCTGGGAGATACTCATAGCCCATTTTTATCCTGATATCTTTGTCATCCTTTGGCAAACACAGAGTTCTACACGTATATTTTTATGACTCAGTCAAGGTAGTTTCTCCAGTAGCAACTCCACACAAAACCCCATTCTTAGTGCTGGGTTAAAATAACAAACGCACCAGCTACACAAAAACCAAATCAAAACAACAACCAAAATCCCAAAATGCACAAAACAAACTAATCAACCAAGAAATGGGGAGAAAAAAAAAAAAAAAAAAAAAAAAAAGCCCATTAAAATGTCAACAGCAAATATGTTGTATTATCTGCCTCCCTTTGTGGACAGCTCTTAGAAATTATACTTTGTCTATCTCAAAGCTCACACAACTCTGGCATTATTGCAGAATACTAAGGAAACTATCATTTCTATTAGAGATTCAGTTATCCTACTTACAACCTTTATGCTTTTATGTGTGATTTCATTTCCCACCCTGCTGGGACCCATCACTAATTGTCTCTCTCTATTGTTGAATTTAATAGTCAGCAGTACAACTTTGCCTAATTAAATAGGACAAATGCTCGAAGGATATATGCCCTTCAAAAAAACTCACATCAGTAAGTACCTTGAGAGGTTTTTTTTTTATAGATAAACCACAGAGGAATTGTCCTCTGAGACAAATCCTTTAAATGTTCCTCTAATTGAATACATTTCACCCCCACCTCATCTCTGAGCTTGTTCTCTCCCTTTGGTACCTTCCACTGGCAAACCCACGAAAAGGAAAGAAAGTAAAGTGAGCAGCCAAACTAAAACCTTCAAGACACATTGTTCTGACTGGTGATGTTGACAAAAACACAGCTGGAAGACAAATAACCTCCATGAGGGCTGCCAGAATGGGGGAGCCCAGGGCAGAAGCTACCTGGGACAGCTAAGTGACTGCCACAGCTCCAAGATTTGCATTTCCTCCTAGGAAATAAAATGTCCAATGTGCAACAACCTCCTGTATCCTCACAGTCCCAAGGAGGCTTGACTGCAAGCAAGGTGTGTATGTAAACCATACATGTGTCAATTCCTAAACCCATGCTGGGTGAAATGTCAGAGATGATCAACCACCGTGCCTGGTTATTGAGTGTGGAGCCTCAATTTCCTGTAACCTTTTCATGCACCAGCTGTAGTTGCTGCACATCCTCAGAAATCCTCACTACTCTGGAGGGTGGCCCTGTTCCCCTCCATACTAGTGCCAGTCATAGGAGAGGCTGGAATTTAACCCTTCACATCACCAGCTGCAAGCTGATCTCCTCAAACTTGGCATTGAAGCATCCTTGGTTATCAACACAATTGCGAGTTTTATCTGCTTCCCACACAGGGAATCCCAAACCAGAGATTTGGAAAGTGTTGGGTTTTGTGGAAGGGGCAAGTTTCCACTAAAAAAAAATATGTGAAAAAGCACTTTTTACAAGGGCATTTAGTGATAGGACAAGGGCTAACGGCTTTAAACTGGAAGAGGGTAGATTTAGGTTAGACATTAGGAAGAAATTCTTTAGTGTGGGAGTGGTGAGACATTGGAACAGGTTGCCCAGGAAAGTTGTGGTGTGCCCTATCTCTGGAAGTGTTCAGAGCTGGGTTGGATGGGACTTTGAGTAACTTGGTCTCGTCGGAAGTGTCCCTGCCCATGCAGGTGTGTTGGAACTAGATGATCTTGAAGGTCCCTTCAAACCTAAATCATTCTCTGATTTGATTATATGATTACTGTCAAGACTTGTGGGGAGTTTGTGGGGTTTGGTTTTGGTTTTTAAAAACACCAAGTGAAATGCTACACAATGCCAAGGAGAAGCTGTACTTTTGATGCCTAGCATCCTTATTTTCTCCCAGAGCCTGTGCTGTCTGGATCAAGCTACAGCTCCCATGGTTCACTAAGTATATCTTGCTGGTCCAGAGGGACTTGGGATCATGGTAATGACACTGCAGCTTTGGGAAATAGGGAACTGTGGTGCTGGAGAGGAGTTTGGAGCAGAAGAGTGGTGTTCCAGAAACACTTTGTGTTTAGGCTGAAGCATTTCAGTTTGGAAACAAAAAAGTGCATGTGCATGATTTTTAACTTTCAGTTGCTCCATTTTCTGAGTAAATAAAAGGTACTGCATGATATACATGGAACATTTTAGTCCAGCAGAAAGAAATATGTGCACAAATCAATAATTTTAATAATGTACTTTCAACAACTGCTCTTCTATGAGAGAAAGAGAGAGAGAAGGAGAGGAAGGAAGGAGGGGAAGGAAGGGGAGGAAGGGGAGGAAGGGGAGGGAGGGAGGGAGGGAGGGAGGGAGGGAGGGAAGGAGGGAAGGAAGGAAGGAAGGAAGGAAGGAAGGAAGGAAGGAAGGAAGGAAGGAAGGAAGGAAGGAAGGAAGGAAGGAAGGAAGGAAGGAAGGAAGGAAGGAAGGAAGGAAGGAAGGAAGGAAGGAAGGAAGGAAGGAAGGAAGGAAGGAAGGAAGGAAGGAAGGAAGGAAGGAAGGAAGGAAGGAAGGAAGGAAGGAAGGAAGGAAGGAAGGAAGGAAGGAAGGAAGGAAGGAAGGAAGGAAGGAAGGAAGGAAGGAAGGAAGGAAGGAAGGAAGGAAGGAAGGAAGGAAGGAAGGAAGGAAGGAAGGAAGGAAGGAAGGAAGGAAGGAAGGAAGGAAGGAAGGAAGGAAGGAAGGAAGGAAGGAAGGAAGGAAGGAAGGAAGGAAGGAAGGAAGGAAGGAAGGAAGGAAGGGGCTGCCTTGTAGACCCCTTTCACAAAGTGGATTATACCCTTCCTCCTCCCCATTGTACCCTGTCACATCAGGAAACTACCACTGCTGGTAGCACATATCACACTTAAGAAGGTAAAAGAGGAAGACATTTTCCTGAGCCTGATCCCTTCAGAGCTACTGCCATGCCTGAGCAAAGACCCTGTCTTCCCACAGTTAATTCCCAGGAAGTCTAATCGTGCCTGTGAAGATTTTCCGAAGGAGTCTGTCAGTGGGTGATGGTGCCCTTGCACTGCAGCTGGACAGGTACCACCATCCCACTCTGCCTTCCACACAGCCCACTGCCTCCACCCACAGCATCTGATGTGTTTACTTCAAGAGTACCATTCACCGTGATTTGAGAGTGAACGACATGCTGTGAAACTTAATCATCACTGATACATCAATGCAATTACTTTGTCAGGATTTATATGACATATCCATGGTAAAACTGGCATGGAAACCCAGGAGACCTAACACCAAGCTCCCAGCTTCCTGTGGTAATGCTGCTCATTCCAAGTGATGAGCACACCCACTAAAATGAGACAATACTATTCCCCAGAGTTTTAGAATTATAGAATTGGTTTGGTTGGAAAAGACCTCTAAGATCAACACCACATCTACATGTCTTTTAAATGCCTCTAGAGATGGTGACCACACCACTTCCCTGGACAGCCTGCTCCAGTGCCTGATGACCCTTTCTGCAAATAAATTTTTCATAATATCCAATCTAAAGCTCCCCTGGCACAACTTGAGGCCAATTCCTCTCATCCTATCCCTTGTTAGTTGTGAGACGGGACCAACCTCCACCTCACTACAGGCTCCTTTCAGGCAGTTGTAGAAAGCAACAAGGTCTCCGCTCAGCCTCCCTTTCTCCAGGCTGAACAACCCCAGTTCCCTCAGATGCTTCTCATAAGACTTGTGCTCTAGACACTTCACCAGCTTCACTGCCCTTCTCTTGGACTCGCTCCAGCACCTCAATGCCTTTCTTGTTGTGAGGGGCCCAAAAATTGAACTCAACATTCAAGGTGCACCCTCACCAGTGCTGAGTACAGGGGGACAATCACTTCCCTAGTCCTGCTAGCTGCACTATTTCTGATATAAGCCAGAATGTTGTTGGCCTTCTTGGCTACCTGGGCACACTGTTGGCTCATATTCAGCCAGCTGTCAAACAATATCCCCAGGTCCTTTTCCATGAGGCAGCTTTCCAGCCACTCTTCCCACTATTTTCATGATACAGAATGCAGTAAGATTACACTTAATTCCAAGTTTCCATTCACAGATTGTTAAAATCACCTGCAAATATTCTAAAGGGATGTTATGCCAGTAACATCAGTTATACTGCACAGTCACAAGGCAATTTTACAAGCCGCCCATCAAGCTACTAACTTTCATACCAACTGACAACCTTATTAAATGATCACTTACTGACACAAGGTCCTCTATGGAGTGATGACAGCTACCTATTGGACACATGATTTAAATGGGACAATTCTGGAAAATGTGGTTGCACAAGATGAACAACAAAATTTTAGAAATTATGATTAAAAAACTCTGGGTTTAGGAAATTGTTTCTGCCACCCTGAGACTTCAGTATTCAAAAATAATATTTTCAATAAATATTTCCTTGGAATTTGGCTTATGTAAGACAATCTAATGGCCCTTCTGGCCTTCTAATCTGTGAATCAGAACTGATACTAACTAAGAAACTCATTGGAAAGCAAGAGGAAAAATATCTAATGAATGAAATTGTGCAGCAGATTAGAAAGCATTATTCTCAATTAAGGTTTTGAACAGTGATGCCGTCAGCTCACATTTTTCCAACTGGTTAGGGCACTAATGTTTCAAAACATTTCTAACCATTAAAACACACAGTAAAATTAAAACTGAACAGTTAGGAAATATTCAGGACACTGGAGGGAACACTGTGTTCGAAGCAAGTGGCTGTGCCCTGCCTCGGATTGCTGTGAAGGCATTAGACAAAACAAAGACTAAAAATAAAGAGGCCCAGCTCCAATTTATCAGAGCAGAGATTATTTTCCTGTCGATATTAGCAGCAGAGACAACCATCCTCCTTCAGGTGGTCACACTCCGTTTGGGCCACGTGTAGCACCACTGAAAAATCTTGCACCTCAAGACCTTTGGATGCACCACGCTGGGGTGGCGAAAGAGAACTGCAGCACACTCAATTATAAGAGCTACTGTACTCTTCTTGCTCAACCCACTTTTCCCCTCTTATCTCATCTTTTGTGCATCATCAGTCCATAAAGAAGAGTGTGGCCAGTAGGTCAAAGGAGGTTGTTCTCCCCCTCTACTCTGCCCTGGTGAGGCCACAGCTGGAATACTGCATCCATTTCTGGGCTCCATTGCTCAAGAGAGACAGGGAGCTACTAGAGAGTCCAGAGGAGGGAAATGAAGATTATAGGTGGATTGGAGCATCTTTCTTATGAGGAAAAGCTGAAAGAGCTGGGAGTCTTTAGCCTGAAGATGAGAAGGCTGAAGGCTCTATTATAACATAGAGATATATAAGATATATACATATAACATTATATATATATAGATTATATATATAAGATTATATAATATAAATATATATATAATTATATATATATAAGATATATACAGAAGATATAGAAGATATAGAATATCTAAAGGGTGGGTGAAGGGAAGATGGAGACAGGCTCTTCTCAGTAGTTCCCAGTGTCAGAATAAGGGGCAATGGGTACAAGTTGGAACACAGGAAGTTCCATTTAAATATGAGGAGAAACTTCCTGACAGTGAGACGGAGCACTGGAACAGGCTGCCCAGGGAGGTTGCAGAGTCTCCATCTCTGGAGATATTCAAAACCCACCTGGATATAGTCCTGTGTAAAGAGCTCTAGGTTATTCTTCTTCAGTGAGAGAGCTGGACTAGATGATCTCTAGACGTTCCTTCCAATTCCAGCAATTCTGAGATTCTCTGACTCTGTTGGGTGAGGTTTTGTGCAACCTGGTCTAGTGCTAGGGGTCCCTGCTCATAGCAGGGGGGTTGGAAATAAATTATCTTTAAGGTCTCTTCCAATCTTAACTATTCTATGATTCTATGATTTTCACTCCTCTCCACAGATCACAGGGCTGTGCTAGCCCCTTCCCACTCATGGCTTTGGGGTGGAACATACCATGACTGCCTTCCACAGGGCAAACTTCTACTACTGGAGAGTAAGGTAGGGAGAAATTACAGAAACTAAACACAGATCTGACAGTCAGAGGTTGGACCAGCCTTCAGACCTGCCCCAGTGGTTTAATTGTGCTGGTTTGTTCAGACTTGTGCCTGGCAGAGCCAGGAGCAGCCAAGGAAAACCCAGGGCTGGACAAACACCAGCAAGGAAAAAGTAACTGGAGATTTTTTTCTGAAGATCGATAGAAATTCATTGGCTTCTTAAACAAACATTCTTGGAGAGTTTGTTGCTCTATATCCCATGAGGTAAATATGATTTTGCTGCTTAACACGTGCGTAGGCAACTTGCTGAGAACAGCGCCTCTCTTCCTGGTCGTAAATTAGGTCCTTCCAAAGTTTTTCTTTGTAATGTTTTGTGTTCCTTCAAATAATGAAAAAGGTTACAGGCTTCATTATAATTATCTCAAACAGAGACATTAATGAATCATTCATCAAATGAAAGGGAGCAATTGTTACATAAAACGCTTCAGAAAACTCGCCTTTGTTCCAGTAATTTAGCAGCTGGCAGCTGCCTCATCTTCACGCACACACACACACAGAGGGATTAAAACAACAAGAGAAAAATTGGGTTTAAAGCTACCATGGCCAAAGGCTATAGGGTAAAAGTTTCAAAAGACCCTGTGTGATTTATGCACCCGCATCCTATTCAAAAGCACAAGTTTTGAATTCCTATGACAGTTTTCATCTTGCAAAACTATTCTGCAGAAATCCAGTTCCTCTGCCAGCACCACAGCACCACACAAAGGCACATCCCTACTCACAAACATCCTGTACCAGCTATCTCTATGAGCCCCTGCACCTCAATATGGCCCCCCCAAGGCTCTCCTCAGAGCCTGATCACCAGCGAGGTAAACCACTGTGCCCAGTACAAAAGCTCTTTTACATCCCATGCCCAGAGCTGCTTCTCCAGGCTGATTGTGGGAGCTCTCTTTCACAGTCTCTGATCAAATACTCAGGCTGAAGTGCTTTTACCACTAAAGGGTCAAACCCACCCACTTGGACAGACATATCTGCTCTCTTAATACGTGTTTTATCATTCTTAGTTGCTTAAATAGAAGACAGATGGCTGCCATTGGGCAGGTTTGGGGATTTTTCCATTTCTCCCCTTAGAGTGATGGGTAGCATGTTATTGAATAAACAGACAAGCCAGATCCTGGGAAAGGTCAGGATTCATTAAGAGTAAGAGGAAACAACTTATCCCCCACATGCATATAATTGGGTCTGACTTCCACTAACACAAGGCAAACAGGCAGCTTCTGACTGGATACCTCAAGGGAGTGTTATAAAAATAGCTGCAGGCTCAACCAGCCAGGCAGGAGTGACACTAGCACAATAGCTAACAAGGAATCACAAAGGAGATTAGAAATAGATGCCAAGGAGACTGCAGGTGACTTACTTGCACCCCAGATGAGTATTTTACTCCATTCATTGTCAATCCCCCAAGGTAGTCTGGAAGGAACAGAACAAGGAATCTTTCAAAGTACTTTCGCCACATCTTTTGTGAAGATCTAATACTAAATAAATACTACTTCTTCTCACTAATACTCACACATTTTTACATTATTCTTTCCCTGCTATTGGTTTTCAACAAGAGAAATCTAACTCAGTGATTGTTACCTCAGGAAGATTTTCTGATTGGATACCTGTTTGCTTTAGAAAGTCAGGAGTATCAGCATGGTTGATGCTACAGTCAACCTTCATCTCTGGTCAGATGAAGGCAATCGTAACCCGTGACTCCAAGAAGTTAACTGAGGTCTAGTGACAACCCTAAAAGGACAGGCAAGAGCAGCATTTCACTGATGTGTTTCCACTTTGAGCTGAGACAAAAGACAGAGAAACCCAAGCATGACCTGCCACTGAGTGCCTGCACCGAAGTGTCCAAATCCAGCTCAGATCAGGTTAATCGCACTGTTAGAACTCCCAGGATAAACAGCTGCCTCAGTTTAACTCAAGTTTGCTCAGCAGATGTTTCAAAACAGTGCAGGCGCTCAGTGTCGGTCTTTGCAGCCCAGCCTGGCTTTGCACCAGCACATCAGAACCATTCTTGCATGTAGAAGGTGGATTCAACACATCGAGTGGTACAACCTGCCAGCCTTACTCTGCTGCTTCAGAAGCCACCACCAAGTGCTCTAAAACTAGACACTAACCACCTCTTGTGCACAGACACACCAGACAGCCAACGTGCCTTCACCTCCCTGCAGCCACAGGGATGGGAAAACTCAGGTCAGCATCTGTCACCTCTCTGCACTTACATTGTGGAGCTATCTTTTGCCTTCAACTATCCTGAGACATAGTGATCTTTAATTTGTACCTTCACATTTTTAAGAAGTAGTTCACACATTCCAGTGAAGGCCAACACCTGAATGACTTTACTCACATACTTGCATCCCTGTGCAAGAAAGAGGCCCATAGCTCATTAACAGAAGAGTAGAAAAATATCACCATTCAGGAATGCACGCTTGTTATACAAAGTGCCATAAACACACCACTGAATTTAGACTGTGCATAAACCTCATCAGTTTCAGAACAGATTTGGGTGCTCTTCTGAATGAATGCATAAATACAAGTTTTGCAGAACACCTCCATCCTCAGAGGAGGCCCCAGCTGGTTGGAAAGGCACAGCCTTTCTGCAGAGGAGTGGTTGCTTTCCTGCTCAGCCTGCAGAGAAAACTGCAGGTCCTGCCTGTGGACACAAGAAGGAAGAAGCACAATAGGCCAGACATCTCTGTGATTAATGGAAAATGTCCTTTTTACAAGGGCACGTGAAGATAGGACAAGGGGTAGTGGCTTTAAACAGGAAAATGGTAGATTTAGGTTAGACTTTAGGAAGAAATTCTTTAGTGTGAGGGTGGTGAGAACACTGGCACAGGTTGCCCAGGGAAGCTGTGGATGCCTCATCCTTGGAAGTGTTCAAGGCCAGGTTAGAGGGGGCTTTGAGCAACCTCGTCTTGTGGAAGGTGTCCCTACCAATGCAGTGGTTGGAAACAGATGATTTCTAAGGTCTTTTCCAACCCAAACTATTCTCTGACAGTGCTCTGGTGCTCTTCACTAGTGGGAGGGGCTGGGAATGGCAGTGACATGTAACAATAAAAGATAAGCTGTGCCTTTGATACATGGTCATTACCTAGTTCCTCCATGCAAGGTACTAGCACTTCACCTCCTTCCCAGGCATGCAACAAAGAAAGAAATACCAAAAGTGCTACCAGTGCCTTGTGCTCCCAGGCACTGTTTTCCTTTATAGGAGGACAGGGTAACTTTGTGTCAAAGGCTTGGGCTTTTGCTGGAACCTTCCAAAGCTCATCTGCCTCAGCATTGGCTTAATTTGGGCAAGAAGGCTGGCTTTTACTCTGTGTGGGTCAGAAGGACGGCAGCTATCACGGTGTGATGTGGTAGGAACTGCAGTTACTCTGTTACCCACTCCCCTGGGCATAGGTGTGGCACTGAAGAGGAGCATTGACATTAATGAATTGGCAAGACCACTTTGATAAAATGGGTGATGAGCTTATGGGATTGTCAGTAGCAATACTAACACTCACAGATTAGGAGAGCAAGGTCCTCCCCAGTTACGATGGGTATTACTAGCTTGGTTTGGACAGGGAGGAGCATCATTTAGTCCTGCCAAGTTAGAAAAGAAAGAGATTAAAAGGCTTTTTAAAATCTTTTCTGTAGTTACTTGTGAATAATGTTGCAAACACACTCAAATGAACAGGAACAACCCCAAAATGCACTAAAAGCCCTGACTGTTGGCTTAGCTAACTATAGGGAAAGTTATTGCTATTTAGAAACTCAGGTAGAAGAGTTTCCTGCAGATCTCTCACTGACAACAAAACTGCTAGGGAAAAATAGATAGATAGATAGATAGATAGATAGATAGATAGATAGATAGATAGATAGACAGACAGACAGACAGACAGATAGATACACATGCATCTTATAAAAATATCATAAGAAATACAACACAGTATTTCGCCAATGATAACTGATTAAAGACATCGCTCTGTCCTCCAAAACACTTTGACGGCTTTCCCAAAAGAGATGTGTTTGGGGTTTTTTTTTCAACATTTAATGACTCTCAAGTCACACAACAGGCTGTTCACTTAATTCATTCAGCTACATTACTGCTTTCCTTGCCAGCAGCAAGCAGAAAAACACAGGCCTACCCCTGTGTCATTTCTGTGCCTATTGATTATATCATTAGGTAAGCAAATTGGTTACCTCACTTCAGACTCCGTGGTAAATTACAGTCACTAAGGTTTGTCATCCCCTTAATAGAGTATCAACTGCCACAAAAGGAACAGGTGGAAAAGCCCTGTATCCCAGGAGAAGAGAACGTGAAGGAGCATTCCCAGCTCAGATTTGCTCCCAAGCACAACGCACATTGTAATAAACTGCAGTTTATAGCAAGGTCAAAAATTCAACCATTGTGTGTGCTGCAAACACTCGTTTTAACAGATCAAATAGGCTACCCATCAAATACAGATTTCCCTAATAGTTAAATTGCTCTGTCAATGGACAGCAAACTGCTCATCCTGCAGACAGAAGTGTTCACAATGTGTTAGAGTTGGATTAGTTTCCTAGGGGACAGAGATGGATAGATTTACAGGGGCTTCACACACCAGGGATGCTTATCTGGTCCTGCAGGTCCAACTGATGGATTTTATCTCTGCCACTCCCTTTGCTGAAGACTCCCAGCTCTGCTCACATGTCCTGGTGAGAAAAGGGGATCATACTGCCTTTACTCATCTGCAAAAGTAGTCCTGATGAGAGGAAGAATTAGTCAAAGAAGTTACTAAGCCTCACCAGTTACAGGAGTAGCCTAACCCCCTGTCTGACTCTTTCTACTCAGAGTGTATGATTTGAATAGGAACTACAGCCAGTAAATGATCTACTTCAGCCTGCTCTCAGACTTCCTTTTTCATCTTATAGCAGAGACATAATGAAAGTTTTTCCTTTCTAGGCAGGTCAGCTTAAAATCCTCTCAGAGCCCCAGAAAGATATACTGAGCCAGGGCTGACAGCACATTCTGACTTCAGCCGCAGGCAAAGTGCCTCATCACCACTCTGCAAAATGCCCCAGCTTGTATTAAAGGGGTAAAGTCACAAGGCAAGTTTGTTTCAGTCCTGAAAGCAGAAAGATGGGCAGAGATGGATCTTGTGCTCACGGAAGTTTCCAAGCACCTCAGAGATCAGGCATCCATCCCACAGCAGCTCAAACACACCCTCTATATAATCTGGGTCACTGACACTTGAAAAAATACAGTCTTCTGGAAGGAATCTCTGTTAGTCACAGAAATTGTTCATTGATTTCTATCAGCTTTTAGATTAGGTCTTTAATTACTATTAACTTAGGCTGGGGGTTGCAAAGCAACTTAGCAGCAGCAAAAAGGCTTTGTTTTCTCCCAGCAAATACCTGAACTGCTCAGCCACTCTGCCAAGCACTGTGTTTGGGCTCAGCTCAGGTTTAGGGTTTATTTTTTTGTTTTATTTTGTATCTCACATGTTTCAGTATTCTCCCTTCACATGCATGTACACTTTTCATGGGATTTTGCTAGAAAAGAATTAGCCAGAAAGTTCTGTGTATTTCCCAAGAAGCATTGTTAACAGCGTGTGACAGCCCTGCCTGCAGCAGTGTGATTAAAATGCACCTCAGAAGGCTTGCAAACTGATGGAACAACACAAACACTTCAGTGGAAGGAGAGCAAGGCATGGGGGGAGGAAAGCAGCCCCTTTTCCACTCACTAGAATCTCAGCTGCCATTTTACCTAAGAAAATAGCGAAGCTGCACATTTCCCTCTGCAAGGGAAAAAGATGGTGGAGGACAAAGCACAAGGAGTTCCTGTCACAGAAGAGGCCACAGGTCCAAGGCAGGATGACAAAATGTTAAGACCAGGGAGGTTTCTCAGCTTGTAGCTTCTCTCCAAGCTATAAATAGACATTATGAGAAATGATCATTAGGAGGGCCTTATAACACCTACATAACCCCACAAGTACTGCCAGAACAGTTCATTGCAGGATAAATATATCCTTGGTGTACAGCTCTCTGGACCACAGTAGCTGGATTATTTTAGTTAGGTTTCTTTGCAAAGATTATTAAGGAAGCTTATAATCATCTTGGGCATTGAATTCAATGAAAGATTCACTCAAGCATGTACAAAAATCTAAGCAGCTCCAAGCAAAATAGATAACTTAAAAGGATGGACCTGCACCACGGGAATTAGAGTTTGAGGCATATATATTCATGGAAGCTATACCCCCTTAAGAACAACCTGATTTTTTATTGAACTGAAATCTAAGGACCTTTATCAATATTGGATCTATTTAACGGGTATCTCTTATGAGTTCTCTAGAGCAGAAATATTAGACTTTCTTGCGAGGACCCATGGATACTCTCAGAAAACAATCTTCTATGGCAAGCTTACACAGATCAGATGTACTCATTCCCTGCTATCCAAATTTGAAAGAAAATCTGTGATTTATGCTCCTAATTTAATTTGCTTCCATATTCTCAAAAAGTTGAAAAGCTCAGTGCTTTCTCTGGCAGGACTTCTCCACCCCAGAGCAGAAATAGTCTCCTACACTCTGTTTAAAAATGAAAATGCATACACACACACTTGAACAGACAAACCATAAACACTGGCTTCTCTCTTGAAAATACACAAGAAGAAACTGTAAGGAGAACAGCATTGCTGCCTGGGCACCTGATGGTTCCTCAGGGTTCAGTAACACCCGAGTGCCTGAGCAAGCCATTTTGTAAGGATGCCATCTGACACACACGTCCTCAGCTGCACCAGAGTCAATACAAGAACAGTTAACCTTAAATGGGCACCAGCACGAGGAATTGATCCCTGCTGGGATGTGAGCCAAGGCTCCCTGTGTCCACAAGCAGTTGTTCTGCCACCCAAAACGTGAGTGGTTTCCACGAGCCATTGCTTGCAGTGAGGCAGCTCCTCTCCCTGCTCCAACCACAGCGCACAACACGCACGGACCCCACAACACTCCACTAAGCCCAAACTTGCAGGGGCAACCTGCTGCAAAAGCACCCTAAGTTCAGGCAGTGGGAGGAAATTACTAACTAGAAAGGACAGGTCGGGGGGGTTGGACACGGGATCTCAGCAACAGCAGCAGCAAGAGCAGTGCCTGCACTCTGACCAGGCTCAGCTGCTTGTCTTCAGAGGGAAACAGATCTCTTTACACCCTGCTGTGGGATGCTGTAGGATGCCATGTGTAGGAAAGACAGAGGGGTTGTCCTCCAGCTGAGACTATAAAAACTGAAACTGCACACTCTGGGTGTGTGTCGAAGAACTCTCAGCATTTTTCACTTGATATGCTCTTTGCTGCAAAGGACTTTAGAAACATCACAGTGAGCATCTTGTTCAATAAAACCTTGGGAACTTGAGTCCCAGTTTCACAAAATGATGCCCTTTTGCCTATCTAAGTCATTCAGGTACTTTAAAATACTTTAAAATCCTTCATCAACAGATTTTTTTACTATTTTTTACTTCCAATTTTAGGAAGAAAAGGAATTTACAGCAACATGTGAGTACCTGTACCTGGATAACAAGAGATGATGTGAAAGGGATGAAGGATTCAACAGCACTTGCCAAGACCTGAGACATCTGCATGAAGGAGTGCCTGTCCCAAAACTGCCAGAAGGAAATTTACAATTACAAAGTTTGCCTAAGACAACAATCAGGTTGATTAAACAGAGATGACTGGGGAATTACCAAGAGGCTTGAGGAAAGCCATTAACTTGGAAGCAGGTGGGAAAGACGCATGAAAAATTTGCAGCAATGGGTAGAAAAGTGGTAACAGCAGCAGGTAAATCCCAGTCCAGCACTGCCAGAAAGTTAGGAGGGTTAGTTGTAAGAGGGAGTCTAGGCATTTATGAGTGTTAATTAACATCTTAAAAGTATCTTGTTCCATGGTTTATCTGTTCTATTGTTAATACTGATGCTGAATATATAGTTGATTGTTAGTTCATTAGAAGCCCATAATGAATCAACAAATCTCTTCGATCCTGAATTGATTTAAACCATATGAGTCAGTCTTTCCCTGTGACAAACAAGAAATCTTCCTGACTGCAGAAGAGAACAGAAAAGGAGGATCAGGCTTATGGGACAAAATCCCAAATCCTTTGCTCATCTCTGAAAACGTGACTCACCCAGCAGTAATGGTTCCCATCATCTGAAAGTTTATAGCACCATTTCAACGCTTCACGGAGTGCTTTGAGATAAAAGATGCCATATAAAAATATCTAATGTTCAACACTTTGGCAGGTGTGACATTCCATCTCATAAAGGATAATCAGAGATATATACAGGATAACGCATTACATCTTTATCTTATTAATCAGCCCCAGTAGAGCTGAAGTGCTTATCCAGCAAGTCAGACAGAGCAAAACCAGAAACCACCCGTAAGATTTGTTTTAAAGGTTACATTTGATTCTCTTTCAAAGCCATTTCGGTTTATTATTTTTTTAAGAGTTGAAAGAAGTCAGATGAGATATTTAAACTCAGGTGTCTTTTCAAATGGGAACAGATAAACTCAGAGCTCAACATTTAAAGCCTATATAAACTTAGGGGTTTCTGTAGCTTCAAGCCAAACCATATTGCCATTTATGCTTCATTCAAGGCAAGACAGATGCAGCCCCAAACCCAGATATGCCTGGATAATAAAGATTGCTAAAAGCCAGGACTTTTCTGAACTTTTGCAATTGGCTGATTATCTAACAGTTACACTTGACAACCTTTATTTTCCCCCACAACAGCTTTATATATACAGATTCAAGGACCCAATCCTGAAGATTTTATTCTTCTGAACTTGCAACTGTGAGTGATCTCAACCCTCATAATTATGTGTTGAGATTTTTTTCTTCTATTACATTTTTTATACCTACTGTTGTTGGTTTTGGTTTTGTGTTGTTTGTTTTAGGTTTTTTTTCCAGGGATTTTATAAAGCTAACATTAAAAAGAAAAATGCCCAGGAAGAGAGAAATTTCTACTCATAGTCGAGTGTATCAGCTCTGTATCAAGCAAGATTTAAAATATGATGGAAGTCAGGAAGATCTGGGTTTTTTTCTATGTAGGAAACAAACTGCAGGAGCAGCCTGGCTCAAAGCAGTGCCTGTAGCACAGGGACAGTGAGAGAGGCTGTCTCTGTTTTCTTCTGAGAATCCTAGAATCGTAGATTGGTTTGGGTTGGAAAGGACCTTGAAAACTTCCAAGAAGAGGACATCCACAACTTCTCTAAGCAACCTGTGCAAGTTCCTCACCACCCTCACAGAAAACAATTTCTTCCTAATATCTAATCTAAACCTACCTTCTTTCATCTTAAAACCATTACCCCTCATTCTATCACTACATGCCCTTGCAAAATGTCGCTTTCCAACTTTCCTTTAAGCCCCCTGGCTCGTCTTAGAAAGCTTGTTTTCCAAGGGTGTAACCATGCTGCTGTAACCACAGCAAAATTTGTTTATTCCCAAGGTTCTTTCTCAGGCTAAAGAAAACTGTATAATGCCTAAAATGCCTCAGTCTTGGATGCACTTGCATAAAGAAAAGTGTCTCTCAAAAAGGCTTCCTTCCAAAACGTATTCTTTGTAAGCAATTCAGTGCTGTGTGTGGTCTATAAAGCTGGCTATCAAATCCACCTTTCAGTGGTCAACCAAAGAAATAGACCACATTACCTGCTCACTGATGATACGTGCACACAGATGCTCAACACATTCCCATTTTTCATACAAAGTCAAGGCCCTGCCCTTTGTGGTGGCTACCTCAACCTGCCACAGGGATGTGTTTCACACTTGGCAGCTACTAATGAACTTTTGGGTGCTGCAGTGACTGGCTTTTAAATAAAATCTTCACACAAAGTCTAGGAAGCTCTCCCTTCTCTTGAGCTGAACCAAATCAGGTAGCAAATGCCCACAGCATAATCACAGATATTTTCTTCATGGTTTTGTAGAGTTCTGAGCACTTTTCGCCTCAAGGTGTACAAAGTAAATCATATTTCATAAGTAGCTTTTTTTCCTTAAGCTAAGCATGTGACCAGCTCCTGTAAAGCTTTCAAGAGCATCAGCAGAACATAATTTCTTTTTTAAAGTATGTTATAGACAGGAAATTTCTTTTACAGCAAACTACTTACCTATGACTCAGTCCAGCTCATTTAGTTTCCAGGCCACTGAATCAGTGCAATTATGATTCTTATCAGTACCTGAATGTCCTTTTACTTACGCCAGTATTACACTGATGTATCTCTCACCTGTGCACATGTAGACCCTATCTCCAGAGGCAGCTTTTCATGCCCACCAAAGGATTTCTCAGCCAAATCCTTGTTCACGAATCCCAAGACTTAAATCTTGCTTCTTTTACCAAGAAGCAGCCAACAGTGCCAAGAAGACAGGGAAGATGCTGCAAGATTCACACTGGGGAAGAAAAAGTGGTGCTAGCCAAGAGCAAATGCTCCTGCCAGCTCCATGCCCACCTCTGGTGGGGGAAGCAGGACCTTCGCATCTTCCAGACACCCAGAAGGGTTTAGACTCTGGCCAATGTTTTGTTCTCAAATAACAAAGAGAAATGCCATCAAAGGACCTCCTCCTCCCTGTCCTGCCTGCTCAGTAGGAACCCCTAAAGAAAGGTCAGTCTAAACCAAAGAGGGTAATAAATTTTCACCCACCATAAAAATTTCCAATTACTTCAACAGACTCAAAATTAGATCCATATACACTTTCACCTGAAAATTTATCCTTTATATTTTTTTGGCTCTTAAAGAATGAAGAATGTAAGAATATAAGAAAGGCAGAGCCAGTAGAGGTAAACAAGACTACTGCAACGAGCAATAGACACCAAAAAAAAGCCAAGGACAATGCATGGAAACTAATTTTCTCTAAAACAAAAAGTCTTTCTGCATCTTATGGAGCTGTGGCTCCATTTGGTTGACTGCAGAACCTAACGTATTACACACTAACAGTAAAAGTGGTTGACACAGAATGTAAATATAGCTGTAAATCTGGCTCTCATGAGGGATTTCTACACAGGCACCCTTAGTAAACAGGATGCTATGATAACATCAGATGAGTTGTCTATATTACTGCTCAAAGAGCTCATGTACCCTGCCACAGCTCTAAGAGCAGCTTCATTGTCACCACAACCTTCCCCATCAGGAAGCTTTTTATGCAGTGCAATTCAATAAGCCTCACAGAAAAAATGTGCTCTGCTGAGCTCAGCAAGGGCACTTCTTCTACAGGTTCAAAGCCCAGATTCAAGCACCCACCCCCACGGTCAGGGTGGGACAGGGACCTGCAAGCACTGCCCCAGCACTGCCTCGCCACAGCCATGGACGGCAACAGCAGTGGGGTGGCTTCAACCCATGACTTGAGAGATCAGGCTTCAAAACTTGGGCTAAAAAAAAACCCAGCAGAACACTTGGCATGGCCCAAAGAAGCAGGAACCAGATGTGGCTGCAATTGTTTTACTGGCCTTTGCAAGGGAAATATAAATACCTGATGCTTCCCGAGTACAGCCTGAAAATAAAGGAAGAAATAAAATCTGCTGTGAGACACTGGATGTACATCAGTTAAGAACAGTGATGACCCTTTAAAGGATCACTGCACACAGACACTTTAGTGTTTTGTTCATTTTTAGTGCTTTGTTCATTTTTAGTGCAACCCACTATGACAGCAGCACCAGTGGTCAATGTTTTCTAAAAAGGGGCAGCTGTTTCCAGGCAGTAACATAATGGAAAGGTCAGCACCACCACAGCACCTGCACTGTGCCAGAAACTGAAGATAGTGGCCCCATACTGGGCTGCCATCTCCCGCAGAGAGGAGAGAATTGCTCACCAGAACCTTAAAGGCCTTTTCTCTGCCTGGTGCCTCATCTCCTTGTGCCAGTGCTGGAGGCTGTGTGGGCAAGCTGAGCACACAAACTTAGAGAGGCAGAGTGCAATTAAAACAGTGCATTTGCTCCTAGTGGAAGGAAGACATCAGAAAGAAAAACGAGCTGTGGGCTGGGGGAAGTGGGACACCCTGTCTGGCTAGGGTTGTTGAGATCCCAGGTCCTCCTCTGACACCCTGCCTGGGTATAAAATCTCTCTTTCAGCTGCCTCCTGTCTACCCCAGCAGCTTCATCTGCTCAGAAAAGGCTGGTCCAGCACCACAGTGTCCAAGCTCCAGTGGCACAGGCCATCCTTAGCACAGTGTAGGGATAAAGCCCCTCAGCTCTGACTCAGAGGAAAGAAAGCAGAGCTTAGTAAGATACAGAACAAAATAACATATTTTATCTTCAGC
This sequence comes from Apus apus, assembly GCF_020740795.1. Lineage (NCBI taxonomy): Eukaryota > Metazoa > Chordata > Aves > Apodiformes > Apodidae > Apus > Apus apus. The sequence goes on from NC_067283.1 coordinate 48,770,516, forward strand.
ATATCCATCCACCTTCAATCTATTTATCACTCAGAGACATGACTTTCAAGACCAGCACTGTTCAACTCTGTCTGGATCTTCCTTGGTACCTGATGGTGCCAGAAGACAGCTTGCTGACAACTGCTCATGTCTGCACTGGACACAAATCTTAGTGTTTGTCTCCAAAATCAGGCAAGAGATGTGGGCAAACCTGTGGCCAAATTGTAAAAAAAACAAGGCACCAGTTTGCACCACTGAAACCATGCCAGGAAAAAACAGGGTGCAGCATTACCCAATGTGGAAACCTTGAAGGATGATGGTGGGAGAGGGAGACAAGACTACCTTTGCAACCAGAGAGTCTTCCTAGGGGGGCAATCAGAGGGAAGGTGTATACTCATCGCTTTTCCCTGGGGAGATATTCTGAGTAAAAATACCACATTTCGACACCCACTGCCCAGAGCAGCTGTGGTACGTGTCCCAAAAACTACACTAGGGGTCTGCATCACCCAGTCTTCTCCCACGCAGAAATAGGGGCATAATTAGAGTCATCCTCTGGACTCCACTCCCTGTCAAGGGGGTATCAAGAGGATTCCCGTTTTAAAACTGGTGTTTTTCTTCCCTCTGGAGTCACTGGGAGAAGACATCTACATTTAACTCGCTTTTTCAGGACTCCTTTCGAAGTCGGGGGACTTTTGCACATGCTGGAGAGAAACAGCTGCTCGTGTCAGAGTTCATCTGCAAACGAGTGCAGCAGCCGAACCAAAACCCTTCTGCGGAGCGAATGCTCGAGGACAGGAGAGCACCATCCTGCAGCGCCCGCGCCCCCCATTTCTGTGCCAAGAGCACCACCCGGTGGCCTCACTCGCCGCGGCTCTCTCCCTCAGAAAACACAATAAAAACTAAAATACTGGAAGGAAAAGGAAAACAACACCAGCATAGAGTTGTGCAAATTGCTGTATGGATTAGGTGGGTAAAAACCCTGTGTGTTTATTATATGAAACCCAGGCAGTAAATGAGCAATAAACAAATCCTGAGTTTAGACGACTTGTGGAAGAGGGAGGAGTCACAGGCTGGGTTTTGCTGGGACTGGATTGATGTGCTGGACGGCAGAGTCTTAGGGAGACCAAGCTGCTGTCCCACTCATGGCAGGCACATGTCTCTTCCTCCTCCTCCAGCACCTTACCCACCAGGAGAGCAGCTCTGGTGCTTTTGGGGGCAAGTACCACTATGCCAAAGGTGCTGCATCACACACTCACTGTCCCTGCTCCACAAGCAGCTCCCAGGGGCATCAGGAAGTTGAGGCAGCTCCAATACCACTGGCCTGGGCAAGGATGGGCACCCACCTCTCCATTTCTACCCTCCCTTCACTATCGAGTCACTTCTACACAGAGTGTTGTTTCACATGCTTACTGCATGTTTCTCTGAAGCTCTGAAAATCTTGAGGCCTAAAACTGAGCACTTAACATGTGCTCATCAGTAGTTTTTCATATACAGGTCTAGGCTTTGGCTGGAGTCATGCACTCATTAGGTTCCCTGGGGCAGGCTCAGCAGAGAAGACCTTCTTGTTTCTGTGTGCATCCTGCAGCTGCCTGAAGCAGGAATATATTAAATAATTCAGTCCTGCCAAGAGACACAACCCTGTGGGAAATAATTTATACAAGTGTTGTTGTCTGTTAATGGAAATCTTCAGGAAGAAAAAGAAAATGTACACTTCTATTAAAATGAAAAAGGAGTGTGTCCATCTCATAACTCCCAGTAGCTATGCCAGGAGTCCAACATGCAAGAGACGAGAGAGCTCCAGTGATTTTAGTATGCTGGTCTGAGGTGCTTTATAAAAGCTGAATTGATCTGAGGGAAAATGGAAACAGGTGCAAGAAAACCACTCTCTGCCTAGCACAGGAGACCTAATCAAGCAGGCAGGTGAACTCACCAGTGCCCTGAAGTACTAATAAACAAAAAAATCTCACAGCAGTATGAGCAGGAAGGAGGAAAAGGTTGGACAGGGCTAATTTGGGAGCCTACAGCAAATACCTGTGAACTCAACCTGGCAGCACAGCACTGGTGGAGAGGCAAGTTGGGGTCACCCAACACAATTTTAGCCCACCAGGTCATGGGAACCGTGACAATAGCATTCCATCAGCTTATGCAAACCTTCGTCTCTCTTTTTCTCCTATTCCATTTCTCTCTCCTTTCCCTATTCATTTTCCTTATGAGTTCAGAAAGGACAGTTTCTACCATCTGTGAACAGACCAGCTGGCAGATCATGCAGCCTTAGCTGTGACTGATACGACAAATGTGTGATAAATAAATCCAGCATGTTTTTGTCCTGTTTACATTCTGGATGCCTCTTCACTTAAATGCAGCCACATCATGAGAGGCAGGGGTTTTTTGCTAAAACCTCAAAAGTGCGTTAGTAAAGCTAGAATTACCTAAAAGGCTCTTAACTTCAAGAGACACTTCAAGACACTGCAGAGCTGCAACCTTTATCATTCTAGTTAATAGAAAAATCCTCTCAAGTGTTTTGTACTGGAGAAGTATTAGTTTCTGGGACACGTCAAGATCATTGGGAAAAATGAGATAAGTAGAAACACGTACAATCACTGGAGTCAACAGGTACGTTTCTTAACAAAACGTAGTGTCAAGCTTTAGTTTCCTAAAATCACAAGGGCCCAATTTTATAGAGAGACAATTAAAAGATAAGCCCATGCTAATTCAGAACTTTGAGTAGTGTTACCTGAGTACATGCTTTTTCCAGGTGCTAGCAGCTATTTGCTGAACACCATCACACATATTTCATCACAGTAAAAAAAATCTTAAAGCTCTTTGGGAATTTATTCTGATGTTTCTGTTTAAAATTGTTATTCCTTTGTTCATAAGAAATGGGTGACCATAAAAGCATCGTTTGCTTTTAAAACACAGTAATGTTATTGGATTTTACTTTGACATAAACGTTCTTGATGTCACAATATGTAAAGCAACATTTTCAACAGGCTAAAGCCATTTTCGAAGCCATATCATTTCCTAAACATACTTTTTGATATTGTCATTTTTCCCCTCTGAAATGTATTTCATGCTGTAGCACTTGTCAGCTTGAATTTACAGCCACATCTATCTTTTAAAGCCAAGTTTGCAGATTCCAGCAAAGGATAACAGACAAGAAAATGGTTTCTCTGGCACAACTGCAAAAATATTACCTGCTGCTCACTTTGACTGTGAATTTCCTCAAAGGTTGGTTTCAGTAGCAAAATTTTGAAGGAGGACATTGGATCTTTTTTGTTTGTAAGCTGCTGTTCACACCCTGCCCTAGCACAACAGAAGTCCACTCTGGAGGGTCTCTGGATGCGGCCCCACAGAAGGTATTTTAAATAGTATTTGTAGACCTCCTTTTTCTCAAGGTCATATCATAGTGCTGATCTATGTAAAGTTCTTAAAGTCTTCATATAAAGTGCCACTACATCACAAATCTCAAACCTATTTCTTCAGCAGCAATGTGCCAAGCTATCAAGGTCTGTATGTGCTGCAGTTACACAAAGAGGAATGAGACTGTTGCAAAGGGGGATGCAAGACACTGCTCCCCCCACTTTGACAGTGTTTGTAGCTTACACACAGCACTGAAATGAGGTGTAGGCAGTGAGGTAAGGTGAAACATGCACTTAAGCATACCTACTGATGCCACTGTAGGCTTGATCAGCTCATGCTCTTGTCATTACCTGAGGAAAGGACAGTAAACCTACTAGAAAAAAAAGGACTGATGATGTCAAAACTTTCATCCATCTCCCAAATATTTTCTAGCTGAAGGCACTAGCCAGCACTATCACAGCTCTAGAGAGGTGACTATGAAGGGAATGACCTTCACGTGCAGAAGGAGAAAGGGAATAATCTGTTCTCCAAAAACATTCAGGATGTGAGCAGAAGGAATGAGCTAAGGTTTTTGAGCTAATGAGCTCAATGAGCTAAGGCTCACTTGGCAGGAGATAAATAAGAAACACTTTCTGACAGTAAGAAGAGCAAAATTGCTCAGATTGCCTCAAAAGCATATGGGATCTTTTTCTTCAAGATTTTAAAGTACAGGCTAGTCAGTGTTAACCAGGAATGCCACAGGCATCTTACCTTGGAAGAAAACTGAGTGGTCATCTCCTGAAATGACTGTTCCCTGGAGAGTCTCTGAAAATGTTTGGGGAACACAGTGGTAGGTAAGTAACATCCTAGGCACCCCTTCAAGCCTGGGGCCTTCCCTTGGCAACACTTGCCTCAAGTCTGTCATTTGTAATTTTTTCCCCCCCTTCTGCACACCCCTGCAGCAAACAGCCTGGACCCGTGGCCCAGAGCTCATGGCTAATGTGCAGTTTACAGCCCAGGCTACAGGAAGCTGAGTACACAAGTCCCAGACTCATTGCACAAAGTCTGGTGGATCTCAGTGGTCTTCTGACCTACACTCACTGCAGTACCAGGCTGGCTAGAAAAAAAAGTAATTAATAATTGTATCCATTCACTGTATCCATCATATACAAAATACTTACAAGGTGCATTCTTGTACATGGTTATAAGTAAAAAGTGCCATTTGTGATTCAATCTCCAGCTGCCCTTAAACTCGTGTCTCAGACAGAAAGCATTTCATCTTTTGAGTACCATCTACTGGCACTTTGGGTACTAACAAGCACTCAGCACCACAGTAAAAAATGTTTATGTTGATGCATTTTAGCCTGAAGCAGGTTATATGCTGGCCTCCTGCAAGATGGGAAAGGAAGCTGTCACTCTCTAGCAAAACAAAAGTCCAGATGAGAGAGTCTGAACCCATGCTAGTGCACAGAGCAGCACCCCTCAGTCCCTTGCTGCTCCCACTACTCCCTCCAGCTACTAGGGATTTTTTCTTTATGTTTCTCCTGTTGAAACAAACCCACTTACAAAGACTGACTTTTTAATTGCAGGTTAATTCAAGCCTCTTAAAAATGACTTTGCAGCAATGACAAAATAACTCCTGTCTCCCTGGCTGTTTTAAAACCACCACCAACAGCCATCCTTGCCTTTCCCTGACTAAGGATTTCCTCTTGCAATATTTTTTTCCATACTGCATAATTCCCCTCTCCAGGCTAACCTTTTTAAAAATAAACTTACTTGGGGGAATCTACCCAATTAGACATTTAAGTCAATTAGGCTGATTGACAGCTGGAATCTCTCTAGTATGTCCTTAATTGTGAATGCAAACACTCAGCTGGAATAAATACCTGCCTCGTAAGGACTTGGTGAGGCTTAATTAGTTAATGTTTGTGAAGAGCTTGGAGCACATGAAGCACTGTACAAGCGCTAAGTGCTGTTCTCACTGTTCCTAGTAGTGGAGGCTTCAAAGCTGGACATGGCTAAGGCAAAGTGGAAGGGTTTCAAGACCAGAAGGTGACCCTGGGGACTACAGCTGCAGGAGTAAGAGGACAGACTGATTTCAGGCAGGGCTTTACTCTAACTAAATATTGTTGCCATTCTGCATTCATGAAGCCTCTCTTGTTCTTCAGCAGGGTGGCAGCAGCTCCTGACCTCCAGACCTCCACACCAGCCCTTATTGCCACGCTGGAGCCAGCCTGAGTTGAGCTTGGCTGGCAGGACAGGAGTGAATCCTGGATCCTGACTATCCTGCACCCCATGCTCCAGCATTCCTTCCAGGAAGGAATTCAGGTTACTGTGCTTTTGTAGAAGGCCTATTGCAAGGCCTCTGAAGTTCCCCACAAGTACCACTGTCATTATTACTGCCGAACACAGATGTAGGAAACTTTCATGTTAACAAAAAACCTTCATACACCTCAGCAATGCCAAATATCTCTTCCCAAACACAGCAGCATATATAACATGTCACTTTGCAAAGCTAAATATCTGTGAACATATGGAGTTAAATACAAATCCTGTTTTGCAAGTTGTTTCTTACCAAAAAAGACCACGTTCAAAAACTAGTAACACTATTAAGTATAGCTAATATACCAATGAAAAGAAAAATAAGGGTTTTTTCAGGCCATGCAGAACTGCCCTGGTCAAATTTGCAAATGTGTATGTGCACTGAAAAGCTTCTAGTTTAGGATTCAACAAATACAATTTGGACCAATATAAAAAAAATAAATTCCCCAGAATCCAAACCATTGTAGCCTGCCACTAAGGAGGGTTCCACTTAAAAAATAAAGGTGTTCCATCCCTATCATTCCTCTACCTGTCCATTTGACATTGAAAACAAATTGAATTACAGCAAATCTGGGTTCCTGATGATTTACCTTACCAGCGTGAAGCTGCTGAATTCTTTGTCTATATTCTTCTCAGAATACTTCCTACAAGGTCTGTCCAAGAGTTCATCCAAAGTATCCTCTTGATAAAGGCTGGTTAGTTGTTGGTACAGCTTGTAGCAGTCCCATCACTGAGTAATTAAAACAACAATCTGATTACTCTATTTTTGATAGCATATTTTGAATAATGTATTCTATTTTCTACTACATGGAAAAATTTCAACACTGGCAGGTAGCTCCAAGACTAGAGAAGAGCCAGCACAGAGTACAGCTTCTATATCATTAATTCATACATGGACCCCCAATAGAAGCTGCTAACCTGAAAAGCCTCAGAGGAAGACTTAGCACTCTATATGAAATTAAGCAATAGTTACATGCAACTAATTATCAATAGTTACAGGCAAGTAAGGGGCAAAATTTTCCACCACTGTACACCAGCTCAAATCCATTAAAATCCACAGAAAAGTCCCCAGAAATACCAGATGATCTTTTAAGTTCAAAATACATATTTTGGACAACATCTGTGAGTGAATCTTTGCTAATATCAAGTACATATGAGCCAAGTCTAATGGCAGAGAAACAGGTTTCTATTTTCCTTAAAAATTGGATCAACACCTGGCAGAAAATATTTTAAATGGAGGGTGAGATTTTCAAAGCTAATTGCTGCAAAAGCATAAATCCCTACTGTTCTTTCACAGAACGTGACAATCTAAAACCCTTTTTGGTGGCTTTTAAGATCCTACTCTGAGAGATTAAGACAAGAAAAATACATAAATAACCACAAAAGCAACACAGGATCCTTTTCAGTGACCATCGAATCCAGTGATCTGTTTTGGCATTTGGGTAACTGATTCACTTTTCTGGCCACGACAGGTCTTATCTGCACATCTTTGTTCAAATTCCCCTCATATTTCCTGCAATCTTTCCCCAAGTGAACTGTGTACCAAAACAAAGGGTTTTGAATAGTCTAATTTTACAACTTTAGAAGTTGTCTGCCATTAATGTATGCAAGGCTCCATTTGTCAAGAGGGGTTTGTTACCTTTACATCCTCACACCCAGCTTTGTCCCTTGAATATTAACTGTGTGATATTTGAAAGCACTTAAAAACAAATTTCCAGAAAGTTATTGCATGGCTGAATAATTGCTAAGTTATTAACACGTTGGAGCAGTTTTGGTTATAATTCTTTCAAGGGTACTTCCTCCTGTCTTGCTAGGGAACTGCAATCCAGGTAGGATAAAACTAGCAGTTGCTATGGTATCTGCTTGGAGCTAGTTATTCTCAGACACACAAAAATAACTGGGGAGCCATCTCAGGAATGTTACAAAACAACAAGGGAAATTATATTTCTTTATTTCACTATAAAGCTTTGTTAGATTTGTCCACAACATTGATTTACTTAAGAAAATAAATCATTTTGGAAAAAGTCACATTTTTCTTCAGCTTTTCATTTTATTTTTTTTTCTCCACATTTTTTCTTTCATCATCTTGTCTTCTAATGGTGAGGAGCTGCTTCCTATGGTGTCTCTCTTTTTCTCTTGAGTACAGAAAAGTAATACCCCACCAGGACCCATGCTGGCCTTTAGCAAAGCAGCCAACACGCTTGCATTTTTAAGGGCACAACATTGCACTTCAGTTTGAAATACTGGTCAATAATACATCTTTAACCCATCAGTCACCATGTGAACATTACTTTGGCCAGTTTCTTTCCAGCAAAGCTCAAATGAATAAAATTTCTTCAACCCATTTAACTCCGTTCTTACACTAGGCACATTGTTTTCTCCTGAGCCAATTAAATAACTAGCTTATACATTGAAGCATGACAATGTCATTAAGACTGTCCACATGGCAAGACTGCAAATGCCCAGGATCACAAAATCCCTCTTTTTGAAAAGTCAGCAAGAAAGTTTGCTTGATGACTTACCGGAGCAGTTAACAATAACACACTCCCATTTTCTAGAAAAATTGTCTTTGTTGCTGAAAAACCCGGCAGTGAGTATTCTCTAAAATGTTTTACATTGAAACTCTTTGTGAGAAATGCCTTCTTACAATACAGTTATTGTCACTGCAATCTAGAAAGTTTCACCAACTGACACAACAGTGATGACTCGGGAATAACCTCACACCACATTTTTCCAGTGATCAGAAGGAGCACCTCTTATTCATTCCCACACCCCTTATTCAATGCAGCTATCCTATACACTTTTGGAAGTTGACTCTTGTAGCACCTAAATTCTTATCTCTAGCAATGTACTGCATAGCTGTTTGCTCTCACTAGGGCAAATATTCTTGATGCTTCAACTGCTGAAACACTTACTACAGGAATAATCTTGCATTTCTCTACATTTGTAGGTGGTGTCAGCTCCACCTCAGCTTCTGGATTCGGAAAACAAAATATATTTCCAGTGACAGTTTTAGGTTATTAGCTATACTTTTTCTGTTTTTCCAACTGCTACATTTTCATAACAGCTCTAATTTCAAAAGTTGAAATTCTGCAGGAATACAACATCTGTCCATAACTCAAGACAACAGAATGAATCAGCAAACCTGGATGATACAAGGGGTCATCTGTTTTTAAAAGAAATAGCATCTAGCAATGACAACTTTAAAGTCTGATTTATTTATTTTTTAAATATTGCCAGACTCTGACTTCAACTACCAGTGACACAGGAAGCAGCTGAACCCCACTCCTAATAGCAAAGCGTTAAATTTAATTAGCTCCCTGTACATACTGTTAAAATGTGCTGCAATACATTTGTGTGATTATCATAAAAGTCAGTCATTCCTAACAGCCTTCAGTCACTCCAAGAGTAGTGAGGTGGCTGCGGTCTCTTTAAGTACCAGTATGTAACAAACAAGAGCCTGTACTGATTCTCACTTGCAGCCACTTTATCACACATGCTCACATGCATAGAAAGTAGCTTCTTTGAAAACACCATCAGTGTATTAGATACATTTTTATTTCCATTGCTTCAGTTGATCCAGCAGGCCTGCAGGAAAATACAATTTTAAGAACAGAACTGAAATATACACAAGCTACTAAGTGACTATATCCTTTGAAAAAGTCACTTTTGCAATCAACTCAATTTCAACTATGCCTGTTTTGCAAACAAAGCAGATCTGTTTCTAAACAAATTTTATGGAATAAGAATTAATGATGAGAGTATTCAGTTCTGTGTGTATTAAGCCTCAGTGAAGCCAGCTCTGTTTGTCCTGATTGCTCTAACATCTTAGCCGACATGATTAATGCAGTATGGGGACAAAAATAGTATTAGAATCTCAGCTCCAGTTTTGCAAATAATTGTGTTGAAAGGGATAACACAAAGCAGCAAAAACATTTGTAAGTATTCAAAGAACTGCAGCACTAGAATAGGTCTAAGTGTAAATGGAGGTGCACCCAATACTTAATGAAATTTAAACCATTTAAAATGAGCATTTGCCAAATAGGTAAATCGTCAGAACAGAAAAGAAAAAAAAAAATCCCAATTTGTTTGAAAGAATATTGAAATATAACATCTACAATATAGTTCTGTAATGGTCAGAGGGGGGAACAACCACTTTTCTACTGAAGTCACAGAATCACAGGATGGCTTAAGGGAAGGGACCTTAAAGATCATCTAGTTCCAATGCCCCTGCCATGGGCAGGGACACCTCCCACTAGACTGAATTGCTCAAAGCCCCATCCAGCCTGGCCTTGAGGGGACATCCACAACTTCACTGGGTAACCTGTTCCAGTGTCTTCCCACCCTCACACTAAAGAATTTTTTCCTAATGTCTAATCTAAATCTCCCCTCTTCCGGTTTAAAGCCATTACCCCTTGTCCTATCACTACATGCCCTTGTAGAAAGTCCCTCCCCAGGCTTTCCTGTAGCCCCCACTCAGTTACTGGAAGGCTGCTGTAAAGTTTCCCCAGAGCCTTCTCTTCTCCAGGCTGACCAACCCCAGCTATTTTAATTTAGAAAGTTACACCTTCCATCCAGTTGCAAATCAGCCACATTTTAGAACAGACGGTGCCAATATACACTGTAATCACAGCTGAAGTCCCCATATTCCCTTTGAAAGCAAGAATGTCAACAGTAAAAATTGTACTGGTGGACTCAGAAAGGACACAAGAATGCATGCCCAGAAGCATAAAAACAATTTTCCATATGTTGCTTAATTTAAGAGAAATCTAGGTGACAGACAAATAGTAGGAAGAAGATTTCAGACTGATGTCTTTGGGAAGAGCAGTTAGTAAGCACAGCAAACGGTATGAAATGTACCAAGACTCAGAGTCACATGTCCTGTACTCAGGTCACAACCACCCCATGCAACTCTACAGGCTTGGGGAAGAGTGGCTGGAAAGATGTCCAGCGGAAAAGGACCTGGGAGTGTTAGTTGACAGCCAGCTGAATATGGGTCAGAAGTTTGCCCAGGTGGCCAAGAGGTCCAAGGGCATCCTGGCTTGTATCAGAAATAGTGTGGCCAGCAGGACAAGTGATGTGATTGTCCCCCTGCACTCAGCACTGGTGAGGTCACACCTCGAGTACTGTCTGCAGTTTTAGGCCTCTCACTACGAGAAGGACATCAAGATTCTGTAACAAGTCCAGAGAAGGGCAGCGTAAGTGGGAAGAAAAAAGCTTGAGAAAAGGCAGTAGGTGATGAGGGGACCTTGAATAGCCTTAAAACCCGTGAGGGATTTTCACTGGGTTGTTTGTGGGTTTTTTTGTCTGAGTTCTGTCTACTCTTATTAACTTCCAACATCAGCAAGCAACACTTGAGGCTGAGCTCACCAAAATCATGTGTTCTCATTGGTTGAAGCAATTTAAACCATGAAGACTAGAGAGGCAGAGCAAGAACACTGGAAGCAATGGCAGAAAAGGAGGAAAGAGGTGAAAACCCTGAGAAGCACCTGGAAGCTTTTCCAGCCTCCAACCTGAAGGAGGGCCTAATGCCACGTTCGTTGCAACGCCAAAAAAATAGTCCATCAGCACTGTCACAACAGTGTCTGCACTTACAGATGCAATGTGACGACAACACACAGCACAGTCCATCTTTAGTCTGTCTGGGACTCAGAGAACTTGAGAAGAAAACACATTTGAAAAAAATAATTACTTTTATATTAATTACAAGCAAATTCTCTACCTTCTTCATTCTGAGTAAGGCTGTAACCAGGTTCTTAAAGGTGAAAAAGGCAACTCTTCACACAGTCTTTAAACTGTCAGATTCATCTCTGATAAAATACTTTTTGTCACTTCAAGCTTTATTCCTAAATGCCTATATTAAAAATAAGGTAATTACAAAATGTAATATTGCAAATCAGAATCCATTTTTCCACAGTTTCCTATCCAAAATAGCTTAAATTAAGAGAATATTAGTTATTACTAGTACTCAAAGACCACATAATGCACTTAGAATAAGAGGATATACAAAGCTTTAACTAGGGAAAGCACTTAAGTCCATTTTTTTTTTCAGGAAAAGGGAAAGTCTTCCTGACTCAGGGCCTCTAAAGCAGAGGTATTACATATTATATAGATACTACTTGGGCATAGAATTAAAGATTTGGCTGCTTTGTTTCACAAATGCTTGAATTCCACAGCAAGTCATATCCCTATATGTACTAAAAAAAAGCCAGTTCCATCAAAACTGCAACTCTCCTTTAAGTGTCAAGTTGTGTCTACTTTCTTACATCATTCTTTCAGCAAAACTGTCAGAAGTTGAAACAGAAACATGACAGTGCCTGACACTTCTTGGTATTCAGAAAGTTCACACAAAATATTAGCAGTCACCAAAGATAACATTATGGTTCATATAGTTATGAAAACGCTCTACTGCTTCTAAAGTGCTTCTGACACTTCTCATTAAGAAATGCATAGGCAGAGCAGCAGCTCTGCAATTGTAAAATACCCTCATTCATTTCTAGAAGCTATGAATTCAGTGCCAATACCACTGATATTTTAATGTCAGTATTATTTGCTAGCACATGAAACTTGTCAACAACGCATTATAAAACAGACAACTCAAGTGCTTTTTGTATTTGATTAGTTAACCAAAAATTCTGAGATTCAAAAGCTGCTCTAGATCATGGCCCTTCTCAAGACCGGATTTTTCCCCCCCAGGATTTCTTTTAAACTGCATCCAATCAAATTATTAAAAACATCTGCAATGATGCATCTGACACTTCCCCTGGGAGACTTTTCCATAGTCAACTAGTTGTTGTTTTCCTCCCAGCTGAACTTTAATGTAATTTCATCCCATTGCCCAGTCTCATGGAAACAAAGAGAAAAAGTTCCCACAGAGGGAAACAGGAAAAAAGAAAAACAAAATAAAAAACTTGCTAAACTACACTGAAAAAGCATATAAAAGCAATTATTGTCTGAAATGTGTTGATGAAAAGGTAACCATGAAGGTAAGGGTTAGCTTAAGACACAAAAGCAGCTTCCCAGCTTTCTCTTCTCCATTAGCATGAAGAGTCAGATGCACATGGAAGGCTCCTAATAAAAAAATAAAAAAAAACCAAACAAAAAAAAACCAAAAAAAAAGCAGTATGAATAAAGCTGGGGTTATTCCATAGATATGACTTTGGGAAAAGAAACAAAAGTTCCCTTAGAATTGCTTAACTTCCTGCTTCCCCAAGTAGAAAGAAAACCACTCTGAAAGTTATAATTACAGTCTTGAAAAGGTATCAGCCATATCTTCCACTTCTCGAATGGAACCACCATACTGCACAGCACTACCACAGTTTAACAGAAACATTGTACAGCTTATTGCCCTGAGAACATCCACTGAAAGATGTTGCCAAGGGAAATATAATGAAATATCTGATTTAGTCTATAAGGATTTTTCTTCCCTAGCAACTCAATAATAGCATCTTGCTGCTTATTTAACACATCCTACAGCTAAAAAAATATATGTGTTCTTTTATATGTGCTTCTTTTTTTTTTTTTTTTTTTTTATTCCTTCTCCACTGCTACCAAGAAATGGTTAAACGACAGTTTAGAAAATTAGTGCAGGATATGTATGCAGACAGCTATTTTGAAAACATTCTAAACACAAAATTCCTGGAAGGTATCATACAAAAAGAGACAACAGAAAGCATTTCACAGTCCTTACATAGAAATAAACATTTGTTGTCTGAAAGATATACATTTGGTAATGTAAAAGTCCAAATCAGTATTTAAAAAAAAATAACAGATACCACCCAGGAAATACCTAGTCCCCAGTGCTGTCAACAGAGAGACTCCTAGGTAACATCATAGGGAAGTGGATGCAAATTTCATCTCTGTCCTTCAGAATCTCAGAATCAAAAAAAGTCATGGGCATGCCCAGCAACAGCTATGCACTAAGGCTCAATTAATTCAAAAAAGAAAAGATAAATAATTTATTAATCACATAAAAAGAAGACTAATAGAGTCTTGAAGAGATTTCATGTGTCCTCAACTGCAACTTCCTTCCGGCGCTGGGCCCGGAAATGACGCTCGATATTTATTGTCACTTCCCTCTGCAAATTTCTGCTGTTAGTTTTTCCAGCTGTTCTGATCCAAGGGTGCTGAAGTACTTGTCGTGCTGTGTAGCGCTTCTGGGGATCCACTATCAACAGCCTGGTTATGAGGTCTTTTGCTGCTATTATTGAAGAAAAGAGAGAGGGGAAAAGATCAGCACTGCAATGATGCTGACAGTTATACCTACACAAAAGGTCCTTCTTATTTTTTCTTACTAGTTTTACCATAACGACTTTTGCGGCTATAACCTAAGGAGATATTCTAACAGCTGGCTTTAGACCTAGTGACAGGAGATGTTTAATCTCCAGCGTATCTTTTACTGATATAATTCTTCCCTTCAGAAAGAGAGAAAGTGAAGGGAATGTAATCTTGAAAGCATGCTGAAGGCATCAGGCTTGACTAATTAGGATCGAATTAAGAATTTGAATTGGGTATCTCATCCCTCAAGGAGCATAAAAGTTGTAGAATGCTGTTGAGCATGTTCTTTAAAAGACAGTAGGGAGAGAAGGGTTTTAGGGTTTCTGAGTTTGGAAAGTGCACAGAAGTCGCTATGCTGGCCTGCAAGAACAACAACAACAACAAAAAAATAACATGTGCCCTATTGTTCTCAACAAAAAATTCACACTGCATTCTGCAGAGGTAGGATTTCATTCTCAGCTTTTGAGATTTTTGCATACATCTTTAAAATCTAACGTAACCCTGGACATTATTTTGGTACGGTTTTCCACAAAGACAATTCATATAAACAAGGTGAGGAAAATCCTTGCCTCAGAAAAGGAGTAATACATTAAATCAATCAGACCTAATATTTGGATTCGCAGCCATTGATACTACCAGGGGACTAAATTCACATTTAAAACAAACAGAGAATGACACAAAAGAGACCTGCAAGACACTGCCAAATTCATTGAGCTCACTGTCCTGAAAAAAAAAACAAGTTTTTCCCATTCCAAGGAACAAGTCTGTCATGTCTCAATCTGCTATACTTGCTAAATCTTACCTGCAGAAATATTGTCCCAGTATGGGGAAAGGAACTCATAGTGACCCAGCTGTATGATCTTAAACAGCTCTTCCTGATCACGTTCCTGACTGCGAAAAGGGGGAAAACCGCAGAGCAGAATGTAAAGGATCACACCAGCTGCCCACATATCTACTTCAAGCCCATAGCCTGAGGAAGAAAAGACAAACCAAAAGTCCTGTTTTAGAAGGAAAATTCACAACTGGTAAGTAACTGTTTCTTTTTCATTCTCTTTTCCAAGAAATACAGAAGCTCTGCCCAGTTTCTCAAACAGATGAAGTCAACAGAAGAATAAGTGGCTGGTACACCATGCATACAAGCTGAGCTGTTCTGCCTCTTAATAACTACAGCTCTCACAAAGTGTCTCTTTGCTTCAACATGTTTCATAAACAGTGTCTCACTAGACCAGTGTCAATTAGAGACTAATTGAAAAAACACAGCATAGATTTCTAAAATAGTCCTCTTCAGATTCCCTTCAAAAAAGCACTGAGTGCCAAGTTTCCATTGAAACTGGATATAAGCGGAGATATGCATTCCGGCTCTCACAGAACAAAACCAGAAATAGCTTTGCTTGAATCATCAACAAAACTGACTCCTTTTCAGGTCTGAATCCTTTCGGGTATGAAATCTCCAAAATTTCTATTGATTGCAACCCTCAGGTTGAGACATGAACTTTCGATCATTTCCCCACTTCAGCAATTACCATCTATGGTATATTATGGCTTGTCTGCTTGGAAATCAGTGTTAGATTACCACAGACATTAATAATGCAAACATGACTGATGTCATGTTTGTGTTTATTGAAAACCAAAATGTTTCATTTCATGGATTACACTGCTAGCCAGCCTCCTACCCTACAAAGGCATATCAGTAGGTTGAAACATTCTGAATTATTTCCACAATTAGAAAGCTCAGACTAACTACATGATTTATGACAAATTATAAATATATATACTCACCCTTCTCAGCAAGTATCTCAGGGGCAACATATGTTGGTGTTCCACACACAGTAAATATGGGTTTTGTAACCTGCTTTGCAAGGCCAAAATCTGCCAGTTTCAAAGTAGTAGATTTATCTGCATTATGCTGAACCTATATTTAATGAAAAATAAATAAACAGTCTAGATGTATTTTAATACAGCAAAAGATAAAGGAAATAGTTAATATTAAACAGGAAGAAGTTCTAATAATAGCACCTGTGAGTAAACCAACATGAAATGGAAACAGTATTTTGACAAACTGTATTCAGAAAGTGGTTTTTCCCACCGTATACTAAGAGGGTGCAAATACTTAAGAGGACAAGCAATAATAAAAAAACTTTGTTCTACAAACTCTGGCGTGCTGTTATTTCCAAGAAATGAAGAGGAGGGATACAAAAAATAACCAAGAGTCAATTCAATGTTATTATTTCATTTTGGGAAAGTAAACTCTTCTTTTTCCTTTGGAAAGCTAAGAAGAATGCTGTGGGCATTTTGAATGCTGCAAAAACTCACAACTGAAATGCTCAGTGTTATATGTTCAATGAAAATAAAAGCATAAATCTATTTTCCTATTGTATAAATAAAGTTTTTAAAATTATATAATAAAATTATGTCATGTGGAATTTCAACTAACACCTTGCATGCTAATGTAGCAAGACAAATAATACTGAAATGTTTATATACATTTTTAAAAACCAGCAAAGGGGTGGGGATGGTGGAGAACACACTGGTCTTAATCCGTGTCCCAAAATCAGCAGGATATGTCTTGCTTTGTAAAACACACTGTTGTACCTTCTTCTATCAGGATGCCAGACTCTTAATCCCTCATCATAGCACAAGGTGGCAACACTGTGCCATCTGTCCTTTCAGGACAAAACCACCGAGCTTTCATTTTACTTAAGAACCAAACAGGTAAGAACAGCATGCACCGCGGGTGTATTTTCACAGCTTTGTGACAATAATTTCAAAGACAGCATGTAACCTGCCAGCATGCCTGAAAACCTCAGTCCAGAAGTCCTCAGTATCTTCACTAACACTATGCTCGGAACAACACAAAGTCAGGTTGGACAGAGTGAGCATTCCCTTCAACATCCAACTTTGTACTCTCCAGCCTACATTTCCATCACCTAGAATCACCTTCCACATGCAAATATGCTTCGCTGTAGAAACAAAAGCCTCAGGTTGATTTTATTCCTTCTTGAGGTCAGGCTCATAGCAGTATCACAGAAGTGTACAACCTACCCAAGAGAAATCTAGCCTCTGTCATCTACAGTATGTGCTCTGAGCAACAGTGATAACAAAGCAAAAATGGTAACATTAAATGAAACTACTAGCCTTAACTATGACACCTAAAAGACAGCTACTCCTGCTTCTGTATTCAAGACTACAAAAAATGGTTCCAAAAGTCCATTTAAAAGCGCTGCCTCATCTTACTTGCCTATAGAGTTAACTGAGATAGTGGAGACTAGTGTTCAGTTCACTTTCTGTAAGAAAGACAACCACTTCAGGCTATGCAGCTACATATGTCCTGGTGGTCTTGGACTAAAGACAGTCAGAACTGCTCACTACACTCTTAAATGCAGATGCCAGAGCAAGATATTAGAATATTGCTTGAGGATTTCTACCTGTCACATTATAATACACTAATACACAGCCAAGTTCATCTCCAAAGAAGGCATAAATTGATCTTTCCTTTTCTCCTGCCTGCTCAGTTCTCCCAGTTCTTCATGCTCCTGTTTGTTTTCATATCTACCTTTAGAAATCCATTAGGGTGTTTAGGACGATGATTAATAGCATTAATACTTCTCTGTATGGACATATGTCCATAGCACAGATTCTCCTATACATCACAAAAGCAAGCTAGTTCATGAGATGTTTTATATATTAGAAATAGGTAGAGCTAAAAAAAAAGCACTGATTACACATTTGAGTTTGAGATACCCATTGCTGCTAACTAGAAGAATCTTTGAGAAAAATCTTACAGAAAATTCCCTAGGTAGGTTTATCACACTGAAAGCTCTTGACAAGTAACTGGTTAAACAGGATTTTAACTCAAATGCACAGGGAAACATCTGACAGTGCTTTGTGTATATGTAAATATTGCTTTGTGTGTATGTAAATAGTGTCACAAAAGCAAAGTTAAAGGACAGAAAGGCTATAATAGAAGTTCCCATATATATAAGAAGATTTTAGAGAAAGAAAAAAAGGGGGCAGGAAGAAAAAAGCTCAAATGCATAAAAAGCTGTAATACATTATTTATGAAGCTGAGTGTTGAACAATTACCACATTAGTATGTTTGGGAAGTACACAAGGAGATGAGGACATAGTCACGAATACAACTCCCCTCGTAAAAGGGAGCAAGGAGGTGACTTTGTGTCTTTTACAGCTATAATCTGGGAAAATATCAATACATTTTGCAATTAATTTCTCACTCAAGTCAAGAATTAAACAATCTTTTAGCTATAAACGTCAATAACAAATTCTTGTCCTCCAGGTAGCATTATAGAAGTGACTGGCTTCTTTCGTGGGACTAACCACAACACATTGCTCATCCTTGGCAGAAAAGGTTTTCTTACTGAAAACCTAGTCCCAAATGAGGTGATTCTGTTAGTAGGGGCCCCGGGGGGGCAGTCAGAGAGCTATCTTCACATCAGCTGTGAAACAGATTTTAGTTTTGTAGCACAAGTCACAGCCCTTCTGGCTCACAACTATGCTGCAAGGAGTCTGACCATTGTGGGCAGATGGCAGTGAAAGAGGGAGAGGGAAAACAAGAAAGGATGATGGAGTGTTATAAAAGTTCATAACTAGAGGGACAGTTCCATAAGAGGAACCATAGTGCTGTGAACTAATAATTAAACCAGGTTTCCAACTCTCCCTTTTGTCAATAATTTTGCAATTCACTAGATATCGAACAGCATTTCCACTTTTTGTCCTCTGTAGGGACAGAAACTTTTTCCCTTCTTTCAAAAGCTGCTTATTTTAAATAAACTTATGGAAATAGCTTTTCCCCACTTAGCTGCTTTTCTGTCAGCTCTGATGGACATTAGACAGTAGGTTCAAAAGTCACTAGGAGCATGGTTAGATTCTCACACAAAGCAGGTTTACAGTAAACAAACATTTCCTTAGTAAAACAGACTAAGGATCTTTCCTCTTCCATTCCCTATTTGCTGGAAAAGGTTAGTAAGTATGGAAAAACAGCTGACAAGAAAGGACAGGATTCACCCGACCAAAAGTATGTACCTGTTTCTCTCTGTGTACAAAGAAAGTCTATGGAGACAAATTCAGACTTTAACACCAGCAGTGTAGGAATCTAAAGCAAAAGGTATCCCACAACCAAGGATATCCCTGCAGGATGCCAGCATTTCCAGCACTGCCCTTCCTCTCCAGAAGTCTGTCCCCAGCCCCTGACCCACCATCAGCAGATGAACCCATGAGATTTGCTTCAGTACTTTCTGTTACTGTTCAGCACTGGCTGTTGTCAAGCTCAGTGGCATCTCTCAATCCTACTCTGCTGCTACTGCCCACTCTAAGGGGTCAGAAACAGCAGTTAAAAAGTCAGAAAAGCCAGAAAACTGCTCAAATATCCTGAATTTATAGGGACATTTCTAAGTTAGCACACAAGATCTCCAATACTATCAAGACTTCTAAACTCATTTGGCTTGTTGAACAGACTAAATTTCAAAAGAATCCTTCATGTAAATTATATTAATACAGGTGTACATGGCCAATTAGCAGAAGGTGAAACTGGAATAGGTACAATTCTATCCCATAGTGTTTGAGTAACATGAACTAAATGAACTAAATGTGAAAACAATCAGAACCAACCTGTATCACGCCTCTTTGCTTAGCAGCATCACTGTGATGACTACATATTACAGAGAGAAATGAAGCATTAAGTCACAGGTGTTTCACATGCACTAGCTTATTTTCAGCAAATAAGGAGGAGCAGAGCCTGGCTCATAATGGAATATCAGCCTCTGGAAGAAAGCCCTGCAGTTCAAAGGGAGGTTTTGTTCTAATGGCAAAGGCCCAAAAAAAGGTGGGGCCCAGATGGATACTTCTTGCAAACCAGCCCCCTGCACTCACTGTTTTTTACTTAAACACAGACCATACACCAGGGATTTTCATCAAACTAAGTAGGATACATAGCAGGAAACTACTGCTGATGGCACTGGTAAGTCAAAAGGTTTGGAAGTAAAACTTTCAGGCCCGACCTTGGTCACCCTCTGCATGTCGTACAGGCTGCACTCTTGCTCTTCTCCAGAAATTCACATTTACTTCTTTCCAAAATTGGTTCCTGTGAAAAACTGAACTGACAGGAGACTAAATCTCTTACTACCTTTTTCTTGCTAACTATGTGCTTCCACCAGCAGCTCAAATCTGATTTGTTAGACACTGGCAAATATTTGGTATCTGTCTGGAAATTTGGAGCCCTAGTACTAGTGTGTAACACAATTAGCAAGGGAGAGTTGCTTACTGTTACTGTTCTACAATGGGTCTCTTGTCAAGCGTCAACACAGCAAACTTTTCTATTTATATTCACACATGTGAGTAACTATCAACTTCAGCACCGGATGCAAAGTGCGTAGCCCAAGAAATGTGTTGAAAAAAAGAACTCTTCTCTTTGGCATGAAGTTAGTATCTGAGCTGACTTTAGTACTTACTGTATTTCACCAAAACACTCACATTTTCTGGTGGATTGTTTCTATCACCTGCATCATACTACACTCCTAAGAAAATAAATTGTCACAAGATAGAAATCTATCTGCTGCCAAAGCAGCAAACTGGCACAGCATTCTGCAGGATGTGTGACTGCAGTGCACAAAAGGTCCACCAAACAAATAATCTAAATTAACCATTTTAATAGATTTTGCTCTGCAAGGAAGATCCCTTATGATTCCGTACCTGTTCAATGAAAAAAAAAAAAAAAAAAAAAAAAAAAAAAAAGTCATCCTTGCATACCTAAAAGTCAGATGTTAAGTAACAGGTCTGATTTCCAGAAAAATGCAAATGCTCACTATGCTTGAAAGACAGGTCATTTTTATTTCAATTTCTATCTGCAAGCACTGTTATCTGCTATGCATAGCAGATCTTCATAAAGTAAACTGTAATGGTAACTTCACTTCAAAACTGTACCCATTTTTCCAAACAATATTGCCACAGCACATTATCTCTGTACAGTATTTGCTTAAAAACATTCAAAGATACATAACCATAAGGAAAACAAATTCACCTCTTGCACAAACACAACATTTGCCAACACTTACCAGAAGATTCTCCGGTTTGAGGTCCCTGTGGACAATGTTCTTGCTGTGAATATAAACCAGTGCTTCACACAGGTCGGTGATCATGACAGCAGCATCATGCTCTGTGAACTTCACACTTTCTATGATTGCATCAAATAAGTCCCCTCCTGGGACATACTCCAGGATTAGGTAGATCTCAGCTTCTGTCTCATACACTTCAATTAAGCTTACTATATTGGGATGAGAGAGACTCCTAATGATCAGTATTTCACTTTCCATCATGTCCTCTTTCCCCTTCAGCTTGGATTTATCAACAATTTTCATGGCATAGATCTGCTTGGAGTCACAGTGGCGACATTCCTTCACCACTGCAAAATTCCCATCCCCAATAGTTCTGCCAATCTCATAGTGTTTTTCCACATCAGTTCTGTTTTTAATAGCATACCTCCGGCTTGTGCTTTCCAGTCCCTGAGCCTTGTTATCTTCTTTACTGACTCTCCGCTCCCCTGTTTTTTCTCTTCGTATCACATCACTCTCTCTACACATGATATTCCCCTCTCTTCTGGCACCCTCCTCCTTAGCTCTTTGTCCTTCTCTATGTGTTTTTAGTGGTTTCTCAGTATCCCTCAGAGTGTCTTTCTTTAGCCAACCACTGTGGTTCATTATGCAGGTACTTCCTTTCTCTTCTTTCATTTCATGAGTTAGCTGCAGCCCTTCTACAGCATTCTTCTTGATTTTTACTACTTCCTTCCCATGGTTTTCATGTTTCTCCACATCCCTTTCCTTCTCAGTGCTCCTTTTTTGCTTCTCCAGACCTTCATTAACATTCCTATGTAGGGGCTTCCACATCCTCCTACAGCCATTATCCTTCCAACCAACTTCCTTACCTTCCAGACAAGTTTCTGAAGGTTTTCGGCAGTTCCTGATTTTTGCATTTCTTTCTACATGGTACCTCTGACATGCGCCTGTGCTCAGGTCTCTGTTCTCAAATGAGGCCTCAGCCTGTCTTTCCCGTTGTAACTTCTGTCTGGCCTGCCTCTCCTGTTCACATTTCTCACACCTCACCACCTCCTCTGAACTCTCTTCTAATTCCTTCTCAAGACTTCTCTCATGGTTCAGGTACCTCTCACTTTCTTGGGTTTTTCTAGAAGGCTTCACTCCTTGTTCACCACTCCAGCTCCCTCTAGTCCACTTCTTTTTTGTTCTCGTTTTTTCCTCTTGCTTTGCCTTGGCTTGACTTTTTCCTTCATGTCCAGCCACTAGTTTGGGAGACATGCCATCACTGCAGTTCTTGGTCATTTCTGTCTCATCAAAGCCACTGTCCACTTTCAAAGCTGTGTCATACAGCCTGCTCTTCAGTTTTTGGGACTGTTCCTCATTCTTCTGAATGGCAGCAGCGGCAGCATAAGGATTTTCTGGATAAAGTTCTTGTAATACTACTTCCAGGTTCTTCAAAGTGAGGGGCTCCTTCCCCATAGCTATGAATGCATCACCTTCCCTGAAGAAGTCAGAAATGCTTCGGATTTCTCTGCCTCTCAGATTGTAGAGCTTTCTCACACGGTCATTCTTCCAGCGTGGAAATCCCAGAGCTTCTGAAATGTCAGCTACCAGCTGTTCAAAGGTCTGGACTGATCTCCTGTTGAGAAGCAAGGTTATCCTTCTGAGAGTGTGTCCACCAGGTTTCACCACTGTAATAATCCTTGGCTTCACGGGACTGTGCTCTGAATGTATGGTGTGAAAACCATTACGGGGATTAAAAAATGGGGACCTGTGGCTGCTTTCACTCAAACATGGTTTTCCATAGTTACCATGACCAACAGGAGGACAAGTCCCTTGTAGTTTTCTCTCTTTTACTTTTGAACTTGCATTGTGTGAAGACTGGTCAAACAATCCTTGGCATCCTAAAGCAAACACAGAGTAGGTATATTATTAATCTTGCATGATCAGATCTTTCTGGTGTATGTGACCCCAGAGAGTAAGGACAGGTGCACTCAATGCTTACAAAGAACTTTAATGGCCACTAAGCATTTACTCCACATACATGGAACTACAAACATTTTCAAGTTTGTAAGAAAATGTAAATGCACCTTGAGACAGAGAAATGCTGTTGAAAAAAAAAAAAAAAAAAATATTGGAAAGAAAGAGATCTTCCCAGAAATCCTCAAAAAAACGGGGTTACTTATGCCAGAATTGCATCCAGATTTTTTAGCATCCTTTAATGAATCTACCTACCAAGAACTCACTCAGTTCTTTTCTGACCCCAGTTACAACGTCAGCCTCTATAAACCCTGTGGCAAAAAAAGTTTCTTAATTACATTGCATGAAGTAAAACAAATTAATTGCTTCTGTTTTAAAATTGCTACCAGATGGCTAGGTGCATGCAACCTTCATTACTTACAAATCATTATCTCCACTTCTGCTATAATTTTAAAGGAATTTTATAGTACATTTAATAGTAACATATTTTTCCCCCCTTAAAGAATGTCTGTCTTATTTTTGTTTGACAACTGGAGTCCTACTTTTCCAGTATTTTGGTTTGACTTTTTTATTCTAGAAATTATGTAAAATCACACAAAGTCCTGAATATCCTCAAGGGACATTAATAATTTTCCCTCCAATATTTCATCTTAGAATACCAACCAAAGAAAGCAGCATTTTTTATGCGTAATTCCAAAAAAAAAAAAGTAAGAACTGGAAACATAATACATGGTTACGGACAAGCTAAGCTACAACACAATTCACTGTCTATAAACACAACAATAACCTAAGAATAAAAAATGTTCTCTTGAAGCTCTCTGATTTCTTGTACTTAGTCAGATTAAAACTTTATTATAATGCAATTTGTTTCAGCCTCAAGAAAGAAACTTTCAGAATGAGATCAGAGAGTGCTTCCAACTCCATTTAATAGTCTTGTGGTTCAGTTGGGAACAAACATTCAATATGTAAGAACTAACAGAACCAAGGCAAAAGAAAGCAGCCAGAATGATTACTGACCATTACAAGGAAGATCCCATACACAAGTGGCTTATCTTCCAGAAAATCCCACCCATTTTCATACATTGCGTAGTCACAGTGGAGTGGGCAATTCCACAAAGGAAAACCTCCACATACAAGAGCTCCTGTTGGTGCTAGAGTAAGAGCTCTGGCCAGGCTAAGCATACTAGATTTCAATTTTCAACTGTCAAAAAGTCACTTCCAATAATTCAAACTGTGTGTTTTTATTTGTCTTTTTTATCAAGGCATAATAATGAAGAGAAAATACGCCTCCACACCTAGAACAACAAACAAAAGGGGAAACTACAACAAATGGTGCAGTGTTAACTTGCTTTGCTTCAATAGTAATCTATCCAAAAGATCAGAGCTTGAGTTGGAAAAGCACACTAGGAGACACTGCTACAGACCTCCACACTCTGTGTTGGCTTTGTTTGATGTATGATGATGGACATTTCTTAGCTGCAGTACTCTCACCAGCTAAGTGCTGTGAGCCCCCCAGCACACCCCTTAACTCTTGTCTTCATTTTCTTCCTCTGCCAAGTGAGACAGATACCTCCTCAAATAAATATTACAAAGAAACCCAGCTGCCAGCACGCTGACTGAATACGTAAACATTATATAAGAGCTACGTGTGACTAATGCTTGGTGGTTGTACAAGTTATTTCTGTCTTCATTCTGCTTTTTAAGGATCATCTCTTGTTAGCAAAAGAAGACTACATATGTGCTAGTGATTTTTCAGCAATCAGGTATTTACATTCCACCCAGAATAAAGCCTATTATGAATAGGGAAGAAAAAAAAAAGTACTAATCAGATGTAATAACAGTTCTCTGAAATCTAAGTCAACTCCAGAACACGTTGGTTACCAGGAACCGCCGAAGCTCTGAATTTAATCAACATTTCCAGATTCTTGTGTATTCACTGTCATCAAGGCATCATGTTGCTTATGGGAACAGCACGTGACATTTTTACTGCCTATAAACCTGCTGCAACATAAAACCAATGCTGCCCTAATAATGCCTTTTCCCACAGATTATGTTTCTCCCAGCTATGCTGCTATTATCCCACCTTTCTATAAAACATTCATTTTAGGGATCTAGCTGCATGTTGATTGTTTCCATTACCCAAACATCAATTATGTTTCTTTCTTCACTAAATTGGCTAAGCTTGAAACAGAAACCTCATTTATTTTTTTAATTCTATAACTGATGGAATAAGAACAGCTTTATGTAATTCTTAAGAGCAATTCGGGAATGTATTTTTGTGCTTTTTAAACTAGCTTAATTCCTAGCCAAAACCAGCTTGACACAGGCCACAAGTTTATATATCATCCGTTTAAGAATAAGAATTATGCTGCATATTTTTGTAAGATGAAAAATAAATCCTTAAATCAGTGCATAAAGGAGTCTCCTAATGTTTTCTGAGAAAAGGGGAAGTGTCAAATTTTGTCAAAGTAGTGGTGGTCACAGTGACTATCCATTTCAATTTCCTGTTACAGCTATTTCAGTCATAATTTATGCTATTTTCCAGTTATGCTATATTTATTTTAACTGATGCACATGAAGCAAGCCTCAATCTGTCAGGGAAGTGCACACACTTTAAGCAGAAACAAGCATTTCTAGAAAGCCTTCAAAGGTCACACACAAAAATCCTATAGCTTCAAAATCTTGTTTCCATATTTATATATAAGTGGGAGAGAGAGGAAGCAGGAGGTGGGATCAGAAACACACTTCAATGAGTCTGAGTACTGGCAAATCATAAATCAGAGAATAGAATGTGTTTTTTCTATTATGGCTTTACTGAGAGCTAATGGTTATCAAACAGTCCTCAGCATAGCTGAGGAGGTGGCTGCTGAGGACTGTTGCTGTGGAAGGGCAGGGGGGTAAGGCAGCACAGCTGGACAAGAGCACCATGTGTCCCACCTAAGCTGTGAACGTGGGCACAGAAAAAACAACAAAAACAACTGGGACTCACATAGCGATACAGAGCTCCAGATGACGAAGACATGATGGTCTTGTAGAGTAAATGATCACACCAAGTCCCTAGAGTAGCAGGGAGGGTGGGACAAACAAGCATTTGAGGGCTCAAACTGGCAGTAGGACCAAGAACTTAAGCACCTACTGTCCAGACAACAAGTGCTCCCTAGAGGGAAAATGGTTGCTGCAGGGAGGACAGGTTCTATGGTTCATTTTTAAAAGCCAATTCACAAACCATTTGTGACAGTTACAGTTCATCCTACTGAGATGAGGGAAGGCATAGGGAGGAAAACATAAATTCTTCTAGAAGACCTTCTGGATTTTTTTGGATTATACTCTGGACCTGGAGTAAAATAAAGTGAATTCAGAAGACTGAAGCTCTGAATGAAGTGTGTATGCAGAGCTTCAATGCATCTTAAGGAATTGCCTGACTACACCCTTTACAACAGCAGAGTAATAGGGTCTGCCAGAGGTAACCTATTCTTGGAATTAAAAATGTACTGCCTCCATTTGTCCTTCAAAATTTATCACTTTTCTTGACCAGTCAGTAAGTTTTTGTTCATTAATTAAAATATTTCCACTCATCTTGTGCTCCTTCTTGGCTCTCCTGCTTGAGATCACAGTTTCAGTAATTAACTGAATGGCTTACCTAGCAGCTAATTCTGCTATCAAGTCACAGGTTGCAGCGGAATTAAATTTTTTACAAGTAGTACTGCAACACAATTTAAAACAGAAGGCAACACTGAAATAGGATCTATTTATGGCATAGCTGTTTTGTGAATAAGATGGTGTTATTTAAGCCCTGCAATTTCTTTAGAGGGCCTTGGAGCAATAAGAAAGCATCCACTTACAAAAGCGACCATGAAAACTCCCCAAACCATTAGCAGCATTCTTCATGCAAGTAAAGTTGCAAGTAACAGAAATTATGTATCTGGGAGACCTTTTGATATATTTGTCCTCATATAGCATAAACAAAATACTATTTCAAATGAGAAGAGAAAGAACTGCACTTAAAGAATAAAAAATATCTTATTTTCTTAAGCCTCAGCAATTCCTGCTGAGGGTGTGCAAAAAAAAAAAAAAAAAAAAAAAAAAAAAAGACCATAGGGGAAAAAAAATCATCTTAACTGGAACATAAAAAACTTTTGTGTCAAAATATCTTTAAGTATGTGAGGGTGAAGAATACTTCTGGTCTTTTAACTGAGAGCAGCCAAGTATGTAGTTCACACAGGTTACCAGTGCACATTTGAGTCAGCTCCAGGATGCAATCTGAGCCCTCCAGAAGTTTACCGTCTTGATCTCCTCTTCTTGCTGTAAATTATTAAATGTGGCAGCTTTCAGGGCTAGTGCACAGTGCTAGTGCCCAAGACTGGAGCAGTAGTATGACAAGTCTCAATGTACTAAATTAGTTACATGGAACAAAACACGATCACAAGCATCCTTTTACAGCAAGTGAATTTTACATAGGCATTATTTAGAGCCCTACTGTTGGAAATGCTACTGGTGAGTTTTCCTCTAAAGAGCTATAGCAGTAGCACCCTCTCTCTCCTTCCCTCCCACTCATGCTTTACACCATTTTAGGGCAGAGATTTCGCTTGAGTCAGGACTGGTGGTTATTTCAGCAACAACAAAGGGTAGTCAGCACTTGTCAGTTTTGTCCAGGTAAAGTCCTGAGAAAAAGAAAGTCAAATTTCACAAGCACTGGATTGAGATAGTGTCAAACATGGCAAGACAGTCTCTGCTAGTTCCAGCTTTAGCAAGCTCCAAAGGCTCACACAGTTTAGAGGTATGGTGGACCTTAAGCACCCCAGCATGCTTCAAGAATGTCTTTTCCCCTGTAACAGCTACTTGAGTAACTGCTAGATCATAGAATCATAGAATCTCAGGGGTTGGAAGGGACCTCGAAGGATCATCTAGTCCAACCCCCCCTGCTAGAGTAGGGTTACCTAGAGCACATCACACAAGAATGCATCCAGGTGGGTTTTGAATGTCTCCAGTGAAGGAGACTCCACAACCTCCCTGGGCAGCCTGTTCCAGTGCTCTGTCACTCTCACAGTAAAAAAATTTTTTCGTATATTCACCTTGAACCTCCTATGCTCCAATTTCCACCCATTACCCCTAGATGAGGGTTAAGTACCAGAACTGAGAAGACAGTTTGTCTCTCTGTTTTCTTGGAAATTCCATGGTGCTTCTCTGTGTAGAAGCTGTTTAATTCATACAAAAGCAGACAGAGCAGATTGTGAAAGAAAGGAACATCTGAACATGTGGCAGTCAGAGGTATTATGCAAGATGTTTTGGTAGGAGGCCACTGTCTGCTTTCTAAAAATCCCACCAGCTATCAGGCTGAGACAGTAGAGTTAATAAGAAAAAGTTGAACAACTGAATCAAAAGTTTGGGATTGAGAAAAGGTGGCTGGGTTTCTCATAGAGAGGCTGAGTCAACAAGGGAAACCAAGGAGACTGAAAGCACTTACCAGAAAGGAGACAGAAAGAAGAAAACACAGAAGCACAAGGTTTTTGCTACCAAAGTAAACCAAGACTACAAAGATGTACAGAGACAGACAAACAGGGCTAGAGAGAAGGGCAGTCACTCTGTTCTCCTGTGGGTTACAGAAGACAAACTGGCTCCACAAGGAGACAAGATTAGAAATTTCCTATAAAACATGGTATGGTAAAGGGATTAAAAATGCAAGTTGATTGGGGAAATCTCCCAGCTCCAGCGGGAGGTGAGAGAAGGACATGGAAGTTGCAGGGAAAGGAGGGCTGGGAATAGGTGGAGGAATTGGAAGGGGCACTGCTCTTCTGGTATCACAATCCAGAAGCCACGCAGCATGTAGAAGGGCCAGACATGGAACCTGAAAAAGGAAACCTAGTGAAGAATTGGACTGGAAGGATAAGAAAAAAAGGAGTAATGAGAAGGATCAGGACAGACTGCAGGGAATGGAGCAAATAGGGCCACAGCTAGACACTGGCAACAACTCCTATGAACTTTGATACTGGCTGATAACAACTTCCAGCAACTTTGCAGACAAACTGGAAGCAGATGAAGACTGTAATAGGGAAGCAGTACAATATGAGGGTGAGAATAAAACATGTCAGGAAGTCAGGTTGGATACTGAACTTAAACAAAGGGATGGGGCTGGGGGCCAGCAACAGAACTTTCCTCACATGGTTTGCTCCTTTCCAGTTCATCTTAAAGGATATCTACTTGCTTTTGTTGTCACTTACCATATTAGTTCATCTTGACTTTTTTTTTTTTAAGAACAGGAAAAACTACATGCACACAAACAGGTGACTACATTAAGAGAACATTACCAAGGTCATTGTTAAGACAGGACAAAAAAAAATTGTCAGCATTACCTGAATTCACCTCCTCCTTGCATACAAAATAGCTTAGAAGTGCACAGTTTTTCATGTCTGCTCCAGGGTACAGTGCAGCCCTCTGTTACAGATAAGTTGGAATCAGGACTGTGCCATAAAAAAATAAAATAACCTGTTGTCTGTAGAGACCCTAACCTCTGTAATTAGAAGAGCTGAAGAGTGTGTAGTAAAAAAATACAGGAAGAACAGTTTATCTGTAAGGGAGTGCAGCCCTGAAGAACTGGATTTTCTCTCAACTAATTCTATGTGGATTCAAAGCAATCAACTTAATCTAGATTTCTCAGGGAGGATTACATTCTGATGATCAAAACAATATCCTGAGACCTGATATGCAAGCCTTCTCAGTGCTCCCAGCTGCAAAAGAATATACTGGAAGAGGTACTTTAGACACAAGGCAAAATAACATAACTCACAGATAATGCTAAGTTATCCCAAAATTCAGGACCTGAGCACCTCAAATTGCTTTCCTCCCCAAAATGAAGTACTTTTGACTTTATTTTTGCACCTCAACTCCCACTGAATGCAGTTTATTCCCTGTCTTTACAGATATCACGGAGATGCTAATTCATGTTTGTTGCTGTAGCAATAACCATGACAGAAAAGCCCACAAGTTAATAAGCCTGTATTAACAGCAGGTTACAACAGGCATGCAGTGAAAGGCATGAAAGCCAGGGTAAACAGTAAGTAGATGCTCATTAGGTAAGCTTTGTCCATCATATGCACTGATGGAGCCAGAGACATGTGGGGAAAAAAGCAGCATTTAATAGTGTAATTGATGTTTATATTTTAATGCACAGGAACAGGGTTTGAGGAGACAGCACTGCTAAGCAATAGTCATAAAGGCTTAACTTTGGAACCTGAATAATCTTTTAAGTACCTGACCTTGCAGAAATACCTTTTTATAAATACATTGAACAAATACATTGAATAAATTGTGTTCAGAATACATTTGATGGAAAGGCAGTTATAGAATATACTATCCAAGAAAATATTACTGTAAAACATCCAGTATTACAACCATGGCTTACTAGACCAAATAAAATAAGGACAAAGTATTTTCAGAAGACCAAAGCATATTTTATCCAGTTACATAAATAAATTAACTCATCATGCTATTTGTATGAATTATCATCTGTGTTAGCTACTGGTGCAGAAAGAAAACAAGCCCATGTTCAATATTACAAATACTGTTTATCAGCTGGGCTCTTTCATAAACTGTTTTATTATTGTCACAAAAAAAAAAAACAAGGAACCTGTTTAATTTCTCTAACATCATTTCTGCTACCCCAATGGGCATCTCCAGTCATACTCATGCCAGCATATCCATGTCCAGTCTGCACTAGTGTAGTGGAGATCAACTGCTGACCCAGTCCAACCCAATCTGTAGAAAACTAAAATCACTCAGCAGCTCAGGCAGTATTCTAAGTTCACTGAAGAAAAAATAATTTGGGCTCACGCAGTAAAAAAAAAAAAAAAATTAGACTCAACAGAATGATATCTCTATCTCATAAATATACAGTTTTAGCCCTAAAAGATCCTATAAAATTAGTATGATGGGATTACAAGTTCATTATCTTTCACCATTTCACATCAAGAATGCTTAAATTCACAGGAAATACCATTTTTCTTTTAACTGTCAGCCCTGCAAATTCAGCTGTGTGTCAAGTTGGGTTCCTTCACTCCCACACATCAAGAACAGAACTAAAGTTTCTCCAGGCCAAATGTCTGGTCCCATTAAGTGAGTACCAAAGAAAAGAAAATGTCCTTAGTAGCTGCTCCTAGAGTGCAAGAGTACAGGAGATGCACACCTTTGTACCCATTCCCTGTCCTTGGAAGGGTAGGCAAGACTTCAAAACTTTGCATCCTATAACATATGGTCAACATATCTGCTTTTTATTTTAAGAATAAAATTAACATCCATTAAGTCATGCAAACAGGAAGCTAGAGAACTCCAAATTTTTCAATCCCCAAAAATGCCCATTCTCATTCTTCCCCAGACATTCACTCTAGAAAGAATGAAGGGACTGTATTCCCTTCTTCCTGCCCATTTCTCTCACTCCCTTTTCACTGTCGGTTTTGGGACACTAACCTCTGAGGTTTTGGGAGATCCTAGAGGGCAAAGAGTACCACAGCAGTTGAAAAAGCAGGCAGATGATGTAGTGAAGAAACTCTTAAGATGGGAAGGACTGTCTGGAGAGACAGCGTGGGTGGAAAACCTTGAGGCTGGCTAGACTTCAGCTGAAGGAGGGAGAATGGATGGCCACATTGGATCCCTTGCTATGGCTAGAGGAGCTCTGGATTTTTCCATTCTGAGAATGGTTCCTCTGTGTCACCCCCAGCCCCAGTGTGGGTGCCATTCTGCAGCGAAATGCATGTAGGAGGCTCAGCTTGCAGCAACATGTGACCGTATTTACCATACAAGAGCCACAAGGGAAAAATGAAATTTAGCAGCCACCTTTGCTTCTTTCTCCTAAAGATGATAAACTTTTGTGGAGGTTTCAGGTGGGTTTGGTTTCGGTTTTTTTTGTTGGTTGGGATTTTTTGTTGGTTGGGATTTTTCCCCCTTTTTTTCACTAAATATTCAGAGCCCCTTTGCAGCCTTCCCTGGCCCTCTCCTGTCCAGTTCTCCACAGGAGGGAGTAGCAGGGGCCAGACTGCTGCAGGGCAGCCTGGTTCACTCTCTCAGCATTATGGTCCCTTTTCCAACAAGGCAAGAGTGGTTCAGCAAATATCACCTTCCTAGGCACTCACCTTCCCCTGCAGGCCTACAGCCACACCACTGTACAGTTTCAGATTTTCTAAATCAAGCCATTTGTAATTAAAAAAAAAAAAAATATTTACAGCAAACACAGATGGCTATTGCCATGTGTTAGTGTTAAACTGAGTTGAATCACCCCCAGAGTAGCAGATGAAGGTAAAGATTTCATGTTGTCTGGTAATGAGTCACCAAAGTGTCATCATTTTTACTTTTTTTTTTTTTTTTAGGAGCTGAACCCCACTTTCTTTATCTTTTTTTCTGACATTTTAAGGGTAGTAAATTAAAAGACTGGCATAAAGAAAGCCCTTTAAAGAAATATACAGATGCATAATCTGTAAAGACTAAGTGAAATGTAAGACTGCACGTGAAATGAATCAGTGCCTTTGGAGGTGTGAGGCTCAGTTTAAGTAGCTACCCTGCATAAACCCAAAAAAAGAATATTATGAAACTGCTCATTTATTTCATTTTTTTCAAAGATGACAGGCTGTGTATTTTATTGGGAACTGCCATGACAGGTTTCTGCAGTTAGACAGCTTTAGGGTCTGCCCCAGTAACCAGGGAAGCGAGCTCTACAGTCCAGGACCTTCCAACAAGAAGCTTTCAGGGAAGGGACAGAACTGACAGAGGGAAAGGAAAACATCTTGCAGAACTGCAATATTTGCCAGGATCCATCTGGCAAAGCCCTCTGTGTGCTTCTCGAGGCTCAGTGTACAGGGAATTCCACTTCCACATTTATGCTCTTCACTCCTAACTACCATATATTTCAAATCAATTATTCATGTTTAATCATAAAGCAAGGTTTCACTGCTTTTTAATCCCATTAGCCGAGATTGCCTCAGTCAAAGGAGCAGGATTCTGTTTCTTCTTGTGGGAGACTTTATTTGCATTTCTTCCAAAATCTCAACTTGATGACTAATCTGTTGCAACTGAGCAAACCCGGTGAAAATAAGAGAGCTTACAGAGGTGTCACTGAAAGTTTAATTAGGCTTCCAGATCCTTTATTACCAATAACCTTGTTACATAACTAAAAGAAAGACCCAGCCAGAGTCTGATTCTCCATCTGGTTTTCAAAAAGGACAATTACCCAAAAGTGTTGTGTTGGGTTTTGTT
Organism: Apus apus; assembly: GCF_020740795.1. NCBI lineage: Eukaryota > Metazoa > Chordata > Aves > Apodiformes > Apodidae > Apus > Apus apus. Next base: position 48,803,695 of record NC_067283.1, read on the forward strand.
GTTGTTTGTTTTTTTTAAATTCAGCACATTTAAGAGAGGTTAACTCACATATAAACACAGAATTTCTAACCCCGTTATTACAGAACCACTCTTTCAGATGAGACCCATACATTGAAGTAAGTCAACATGGCAAAATGAATTGTTTTGCAGAAGTTATAAAAGAAAACAGGGTTCTCAGGGAAAACCCCAAGAAAGTGATAATTAGACTTAAAATATGATGACAAGCAGAAAGATCAGGATTTTCACACCACCAGACGTTTCTCAGCATTTCCATTAACTACATTATTTGGGGTGACAAGAAAACTAAAAACTTGCAGTTTCTGTGCAGGCTAGCAATACTGATTGAATGGGAGACTGCTTTCAAAATATTGCTAAGAGCTGCTTGTAAGAATACAGGACATCAATAACTGTTTTGCATTCTTACAATAAGTAGACTGAGTAAACTATATTAGCAACAGAGGGAAGATGGTAAATGTGCCTTTGCTGCTAATGGAAGCGAGGCAAACTACTGCTAGGTAAGATGACAAATTTGCATTATGAAAATTCCAAATTTACATTAAACCAAATCGAGGCAGTAGTTCCCCCTCCTTTTTTCATTGTTTCCAGTACCTGGTGAACACTCCGAAAGGACAGACTCTCTGAAAACAAGAAAATCCTGGAAAATAGCATACTGTTAAGAAGACAAGTCTCATATTCACCCCTGTTTCAACTGCTGCTTTTTCAGCACTGATCCTAGTTGCACTGAAGCTAATTAGAAGATTCACATTACTTTCAGTGAGATCTGGATCAGATCTAACTGAGGCTGCTGAAGTCACCCTAATGTCCTGATGTTAATTATATTTGCAAGAAAATCTATATAATGCTGATTTCAAATGTTGTTAAATGTTTATTAATCATCAAATCAAAGGAAAAGAGGGAAAGGAGTGACAGAAAACAACTCAATTTGCCCTCTAACTGTTGGAAAAGAAAGAAGAATCACCATCTTCCTCAATTTCTACAAAACTATAGGTACTTCTGCAGAAAACAAACTAAAGTAAGTAATCTTAGAAATGGGGAAATGAATCCCACACAACTTCCTTTAGTCACCACATGCTGAAAAGTCCCGCAGATGCCAAAACTGTGAAGCTCTGCAGAACATGACTAGAAAAAGCAGCAGTGCAGACAGATACAAAGCATATAGGGCCACTACCAGATAAAGAAACATTTAAAACCCAGGTTAGCATCCGAGGTAATTAACTTGAGTGTATAAAACCAATAAAGACAAGGTAACTTCAGCACAGCTCAAATTCTAAGGCTTGAACAGCTGCCAATATCTTCAATTAAAGCAAGTTATCTTATCATTGCTGACAGTTTCAGCCAAATTAACCAATTCAGGTTAATGAAACACAGATGGAGATTTACCAGAAGCTAGCTCTCATCTGATGTGTCCTAACATCCTAAAAAAGTTTTTTGTAGAAAGAGTCATGCCATTTCAGGAGACCTAGACTCATTACATTACAAGAATGAGACTCTTAACTCTGCAGGATCAGTTTCTTTCCGGAGAGCCACAGGACGGCTTCCTGAGATACAAAATGTATCCACTTCTTAGAGAGAACATGACAGAGTTGCTACAATAACTACATTTCTCCTACATAAAGTAGCCATAATGTGTTGTGTATGGTTGGCTTCACTTGCTGACTGTTTTGGGAATCCATGCTGGTTCTCAACGTTTCAAAGTCAAAACTGAATGTAGACCATACAATAAACACAAGCCTTAAGAGGAAAGGAGAAGAGGGGAAGGGGGGGGGGGACAGACGGCACTTAAGAGCAAAGAGACAAGAATATAAACTTGCATGTAAACATGCATACATAGAGATTTTCATTTCTATATAAAGCTAGTAGCAAAAGTACACATGATGAAGCATCAGGTTTGGCAATTATATTTAGATTATCCTCTCATACAATATAGTTTGCAGTCTAAATGCTCAGAGGAAACATGAAAACATTTTTATACTATTACAGAGGTTGTTGTTATTTTTTTGTTTTAGTTTAGAAAGGAAACATATCAGTACACAGTGTAACAAAAGTTTCAGTTTATGGGGTTGTTTCCATCCATGAGTTCAAAACAGTGGCCCATCGAGTCCTGCTGACACTGTGTACTGAATGTCCCCTGACGAAGGCAGAAAATAACGCTGTGCAGCGAAAAGTTATGGAATACTTCTCCTATTAATATCTGTTCTGTTATTAAATAGGAGCAAACATAGCCGATGTAACTACAGAAGTCAGGGGATACAAGGGCATAACCAGCGTTCTTCCCCAGAGGGGTTTGGCTACCACATGTCGGAGCATCGGCATCTGACACAACAGACCTCCCCACCCTTTGAGCCCACGCCTGTAACCCACGTAGCTCCAGCCATTTCCCAGCTGAGGGAAAATTCACAAGCCTTAAGCGTGTGTTAAAACACAGTTGCACAACAGCTTAAGAGCTTTACTTTGCATGCTATCTGCTTTGCTTGCGGAGCATCGTCGCTCCCTGAGCAGCCCGTAAGCATCCATTCCAAGTGAACTACACTCACACCTATTAAGACTATTAAGAGTGCAAGTTACTTCTCACCTTCCTTTTTTTTTTTTCTTTAATTGCAGTACAGATAAAACTGTGCGTGCCTGTCGGAATAGCGAACGCTGACTTCACGTGCAGATTTCAGAGCTTGCTCCTGTACCTGGCACGGCTGCTGAGGCGCTCCCCCAGCCCGGGAAAAGGAGCATAGACAGCCTGACCCCCACCCGGCGTCCCTGAGGGAAGCAGCAGAGGGTCTCGCCCTCCGTGTTCTTGGTGGCCTCTTGTTCCGCTTCCCAAACCAATCCACTTCGTTCATCTCCACTAAGATACAAAGCGGAGGTGGAAGGGGGCTTCTCTTTCATCCCAGAAATAAATAATAAATAAATAAATAAAGGCAACTGAAGGAGCACGGTGGAATAACCACCCCAACTTCGCACTTTTGGGAGCCCCCTTTTTAAAAAGCCTTCCTTTCCTCCCAAAGCCCTCGCCTCAATCCCACCGCCAAGCGGGAATTGCCCCTTCCTCTGCCCCTCTCAAACCCCCAGGACAAGCCCAAACGTCACCACAAGATCCCCACAGACACCGCCAGGAGCCGGGAAGGAAGTTCCGACACACACACACACACCCCCAATCTAAAAAGACCCCTCAACTGGCGACCTGCCTGGCGGGGGTGGGGGGGGGGGTGATGCGGCGCGGTGGCTGACCCCCGGGAGAGGGTGGCGGGGGGAAGAAGGGATCACTCACCCGCGCAGTGGCCGTAGGGGCAGCAGGAGCCAGCCGCGGGGTGCAGCGGGGGCGGCGCGGCGGCCGGCATGGCGGGGGGCTGCCGGGGGGCTGCCCGCACCACACCGCACCGCACCGCACCGGCACTCTCCGCGCACCGCCTCCCGCCTGGGAGGGCAATAGGAGGGAGGGAGGGAGGGCACGCTCCGGGGAGGCGGCGCCGCGTAACGGCCACACCAACGGCCACACCTCCGCACCAACGGCCACACCTCCGCTGCCTGGGGCAGCCCTGCCGGGGGAGCCCTCCCTGCCGCCGCCTCCTCAGGCGCCCGCCCTCGGGCGCTGCTTTGCCCCGTTTCTCCCGGTGCCAGAACCACCCCCCCCCGCAACCTCTGTCAGCTCCCGGCAGAGCTGTTGCTGGTCGGCTGCGGCCACTGGAGAAAAGGAGGCTGAGGGGAGACCTTATCGCTTCCTAGAACTTCCTGAAAGGAGGTTGTAGCGAGGTGGGAGGCTGGTCTCTCTTCCCAAGTAACAAGCGATAGAAGGAAGAGGAAAGGGCCTGAAGTTGTTGCAGTAGGGGAGGTTTAGACTGGATATTAGGAAAACTGTCTTCACTGAAAGGGTTGTTGGGCACTGGGCCAGGCTGCCCGGGGAAGTCACTGAGTCGCCATCCCTGGAAGTATTTAACAGACATGTAGATGCAGGGACACGGTTTAGTGGTGGACTTGGCAGTGTGATAGGTGAACAGTTGGAATCCATTCTCTTAAAGGTCTTTTCCAACCCAAATGATTTGATGACGCTGCAAGTTTCTGATTCCCGCCTCTGCCAGGCCCCCACCTGCCTGGCTGAGCCGTTTGTTACACGGTGGGGCTTCCTTCGTGCGTGCCCGTGGCTGCTCCCCGGGTGGTGGGACACCAGGCACAGCAGCAGGCCCGCTCATGAGCACAGGCGCTTTTGTTGTAGCCCCTTACGTGCCAAGTAGACTTGGTAAATCATTTAGGCGGCTTGGATTAACAAAGACGAGTGCTAAGCGATGTAAATAAAGCCTATGTTGGACGCGTGACCAACTAGTTGCCCAACGTCTTCTTAAAGTATGAGAAGGTGAGGAGGACGAGGGAGATAATTTCATCTCCCTGTGCTGCCCATGGGATGCTGCTGGCTGCACATCTGGCACATGTAGTCTTAAGGACACATTTGAAAAAATATGAGAGTGAACTGACCAGCCACAAAGCTGTTTTAAGGATAGTATAAAAAAGAAGTCTGACCTCACAACAAACTAAGAAGGAGATGTAATTTGAGAACAGCATGTACATACCTTTGTCGGGAAAGACAGCAGGAATTAAAAAGCTCTTTAATCTTTTAGAGGAAAAGAGTAATAGACAGTCAAGGTCTGGAAGCTGAAGACAGACAAATTCATATTAGAAATGTTATTAATGGGAGTGAGTAATCATTGGCACAAATTACGGAGGGAAACTGTTTTCTTCTCGGAAAATCTCCAAATAAAATGTCTCTGTAGAAAATATGTTTTATCCCAGAAGAAGTAGTTGGACTTACACAAGTATCATTGAATAAAATGTAGTGGCCAGGATATTAAGTAGGTAAGACTAGAAGACTTACTGTTCCATCATTCTGTCCTCAAACTGTATGAACAGGACAAAGCATAATGTGCTATATCCACTATACTCCAATTTCTGTCACTTACTGAAAGCTTTGTCTGGCTGCCCCATTTAACAAACTTGTCTTCTATTATTTTACTTCCAGAATATTTCATATTTTTTGAGGCAGCACAGTCTAACACAAACACTTCTGTAAATATACATCTTGATCGATATTTTTCCTGAAATGTATTTCTCTGTGCTTTTTAAGAGTTGAGTATAAAGACATGGATATATTTTCTGGCTCTTTGACACAGAGCATTTATATTTTGCTAGACTATCTGGTGAATGAAATGATGTAAAATAAAAGCATAGACAAAACCTGTCATGTAAAAAATTCAAAACCCAGATTGTCAAAGCCTGCAACATGTTATAATACCAAATTAGCAAGTTGCTATCTAAAAAATTAGCATAGTTCCACTTCCATTTGAAATCTTCCACTTTGTTTAAAATTTCAAAAACTCTCTAATGCCATATTTAGCTCCTTTTCTTTTCTTTTCTTTTCTTTTCTTTTCTTTTCTTTTCTTTTCTTTTCTTTTCTTTTCTTTTTTCTTTTCTTTTCTTTTCTTTTCTTTTCTTTTCTTTTCTTTTCTTTTCTTTTCTTTTCTTTTCTTTTCTTTTCTTTTCTTTTCTTTTCTTTTCTTTTCTTTTCTGCCTTATGCCATTGCCTAGAGCTTGTTAATCCTATGGTCATCGCTCTTTGTTTGCCCTGAGTATCAAAGTTATTTTCAAATAATAGATCTTCAGGATTAGAACTGGAGGAGGAGAACTGAAGTGCTGGTTTTCATTATTTTTTCATGTGCATAGCTTATATGGTAGAACAGGCTGCTTCTTCTACCACACTAAGTGCCCATGTGAAATCTTGGCTTCACTAAAGTCAATGGGAGGTGTCTTCTGTTATTCCTCATCTTTCATATGGTTCTTGAGACAACGGTAAAACCAGTTCCTGCAGTTCTTGGCGTCTCAATGTCTTAGGAATTCAGGGACTGTGTTCAGTTCCTGGCTCTAGGACTCCTCCATCAGGTTATTCCACTTGTCTCTGTGTGACCTTTTCCACCTGTAAAATGTGGATAATGACACCAGTTAAAGGGATTTGCTGTCTTTAGATGCAAAATCCTTAGAAGAGCTAAGTATCAATCCTAATTATCTGGTATTACTCCCTGCAGTTGGTTTCCAAAACAAGAATATAACATGGCTTATCGGTGCTACTCACATCTTTTATTGTAGAGTTAAAAAGAGATGAAGAGTGAATGCAGACTTCTGGGGGCCTCTCATTTCTACTTGCCTCTGGAAATTTGTCACCGTCTTAAACAGTCTGTGAAGCTGATTTCCCTTTAATACACCTTTTAACCAACCAGTGAAGCTGATTTCTCTTTAATACACCTTTCAGCCAGTGATCTCAAATATCCTATTCCTCTACTAAACCGTCTGCAAATTCCTTACTATTTCTTAATAAGCACAAACAAGAACCACAAGATTTGCTTCTCAATAATAGCTTTATAACCTTCCAGAATGCTTAATTTCACAGACTGAAATTACAGGCTAATAACTATTTAGCAGAAATTTGTCAAATGCATGTCTCCATGTGTTGCACACCCAGGTCATACACAGTATCTACATATGCCTATAGCTGACCACAGCTGTGTTGGTACACACTTGGAAATGGATGTTCAATCTCTTTTAGAGAAGAAATCCTACCTACATTTGACCTTGTCCTAAACTCAATTACATCTTTCTGTGTTAGAAATCACCTACAATTTTCCTCACTCTTCCTCTCTCTTGAGACCAAGAGTTCTTCTGGCACCTGTTCTGTTTTCAGGGCTGTACTTAAATTAGACAAGAATTGTAAAACGTTAAGTTCCTACTGCTCCTCCTGAAAAATTATTCTCTCTAGATGATCATGCTTGGAGATGGCATTTTGTGTATTTCACATCAAGTTCTGAGGAAAATTTCATTAAAACAAAATCCACATTTTTCATAGTAGATTTATGAAGCTGTAGCCCAGATATGATTGCTCATTCTGATTTCACAACACATTGCTTGAAAATGGTAAATCACCTGTACATGCTTACCACATCAACTGAGGAAAAAATAGCAAAAAAAAGAGGAAGAAATCAATTATATTTATTTAGTAGCCTCTATTTGTTTTATGTATGTTAAAATACATTATGATTGTCTGTTGACAAGATAAAGACACCTACTTTAAGCTTAATCAGTTTATTTACATAGACTGATGAGAGCTGTCTTCCTAATGTCCAGAAATCTAATCTAAAATATTGAAGAAATCAGCATAAAAGCAGCCTTTTCATAATGTGGTTTCAATAATAACAACTTTAGCTTGCCATTTGTATGTGAAAGTCATTCATACACAATGGTTTTCCAACCTGCTAATTGTCCTTGAGGAGGCAAATCAGGTTTGAAGTCTCAAAACCCAGCACCATAATATCATCTGTCCTTAGTCTGAAAAGAAAAATGTGTGTATCCTTTTCAGATGGATCTGAATATCCAATGGTGCTTGGACACTCCTAACACCTAGGAGCTGGTGGTTGTGTTGGACACATTAAACTTTGTCACATCACATGGCTTAGAGTAACTCTCGCAGACACAGAGCTTGAAATACAAATGTGTGACAGACATTCTGACACGGCTGCTTCTGGCAGAACTAACTGGGATGATTTCATATTTGCAAAAATATCTGTGTTGTAAATAAGACAGCAGTTAATATGGTTCCCTTTAAAAAGAGAAACCAAATGCATTTAATATAAAAATAAAGACAAAAAACCTGACCTTTACAAAGGACTAAAAATAAGACTGAATTATCTCCAAGCTGTGTTTCTATCTCATGTTCTGTGGCCTGAGTATACGAAGTACAAGGGGCAAAAGATGAAGGCATTAATCTGAATAAAGTTGATAGTAGCTCACAGTCAGCTGCTTTTAGAACTCCCAAAGAAAATTTTTCAGACCTCCTCCATAAGAAATCAAAAGCTATCAGTAAAATGACAAAAATTGCAGGCATTATCCAAACTATGAAAACCAAATACCAAATTATAAATGAACAACACAGGTTTTACTTTCCACTCTAAAAATTAATTTTAAAAGAAGGAAAAATCAAGAGCTTACATCCATGCTAATCCTTTGATGTATGCTAAATGCAATGAAAAAAAAAAATAGCTCCCAATAGAAACCAAGTGCTAATACCTGAGTGGAACCAAGACAAAGTATAATTTTGCCAGAACAGTCACATAGACAACAACAGCACGGAACTAAGTCACAAGACCAAGAAAAAAGATCAGGATCCAAAACTTCTTCAGTCTCAGATAGCAGACTAGCAGATACTCAAAGCAAAATCCAGATTTTGGCTACTTCTTATTACCTAATAAAGAATAATTATAATGAACATAATTCTGTACTTCTTTCTAGAATTAACTTTTTGTTTAAAGGGCATATTTAAGAAAAAAAACAAAGCAATATGGTTTCAACAAAGTAATTTGTTATCATCCTCTAACATGCTGCCTTATTTCAGTTTCTAAGTCATGAATATACTTAATCAGTGTCCAATTCAGATAATTAGAAGTTGCAGTGGAAAAAGGCATTGGTAATAGGTGTATTATAAATGGCGACATTTTTATAATGTAGGATAATTCTCAGTGACTTGTTTTATAAACTGTTTATATATTATTTTAAGAGAGACTCATTGGTAGCAAATGAGTAGACACTGTAACAGCCTGACATCCCTTCAGACTTCAAATTTGTACTTTACCTGAGCTAAAGTAATATGTACAGTTTTATGACTCTTGCTGTCTAAGAAGACTCACAGAATGGCATGTTCATCATTAAGACACTTTTCAAGGGGGACATTTTATATACTAACAATGCCTTTCATTCACCTATCTCAAAGCTCATCAACATTAAGTGAACTTTCACACAGTGATGTAAGGCATGTAGGAACTTCATTAATAGGTGACATGACCAAAACCTAGAGCTGGAGAAAAACAGTTAAGGTGCATAAACTTTATTTTATTATCTTAAATGAATATTAGAAGTGGGAAGATTGAGGCACAGAGGCACTCTGAGGGTCACATGGCAAGTTAGAAACAGAAATAACAGAACCCAAACTGCTTGACTTTCTGTGCCTCAGTTTTTGCAATTATTGCTAAAATATTTGATGCTGAATGCAATTCTTGAAAGTACCTTAGGTATTTAGACACCTACATACACACATAAGCTCATGGATTTTAAAGCAGCTAAATTCCCTGGTTGACAGCACAGCTTTAAAAATACACTCCTGTCCTTGCTCAGAAGTTTTTAATATTCTCCTTGCTGTGAATACTTCTACTTGCTACATAACAGCTTTTTTCATGCCCTCATACAAAGGGAAGAGGAACCTTACCTTATGGGAGCTATAATATGGGACAATTTTCACTGTCACTAATGGCTCAGGCAACACAGAATTTAGCTGCAAACAGCATGAGACAGTGTTTGTACAGATACCTTCTAAAATGACACAATTCACAGTGTTTCGAAGCAGCTGGTTTCTATTTACTATTCATGTCTATATTCCTATTGTAGAAATGGAATACTACCAGAAAAATAAAGATGGATGGGAATAACAGATCAGTAAACCAGAACTAACAGTGCTAGTCTCACACTGTCTTTTACCTCTATACAGAAATACAAAGCATCCGCAACAGGAGGTAATCTCTTGCTTTGTACTAAATAGGGAGGAGAATTCAGTGTGCAATTTATGTTGACTTGTGCTACCCTAACCCCCAAAAGATTGCTTTGCAATCCCAATTATTCAATCTATTATCATCATAGTACAGTAACTCCAAGAGGCAATGATGTAAAGTGGCATATCTTTGAACATGGAATTATATAAATGCATTGTCACAAACAGATCTAACAGTCTGATTAAACGGGTCCAAAATTACACCTTAATTATTAGTGGTTTATCAGTTATAATAGGTAAAGAGGACAAGATTAAACCACATGGAATAAGAATGTTTCTAATGGATTACAACCCACACAAGAAGTTATATTTTTGTTTGTATGACTCACAACCCCTTTCATATCCACAGGAACCTGCATTTAGCTATTTAGTTCAAAAGAATAGGGAGATAAAGACCATTTGTGATCCAAGTCTGTAACAAAGAAAGCAAAGTCCTACAGGAAAGAAAAGTATATGGGGAAAAAAAAAAAAAAAAAAAAAAAGAATGTAGTGGGGAAAAAAATTGTATCTCTTTGACAAAGGCAAGAGACCAGCCAAGCCTGTGGTAAAAGTATGGAATGTTCATGCATTTATGCTAAAGATGATGTAAACTCAAATATATTTAATTATAAGAGGTCACAGCAGCATGATAATTCATGACTGTCTGAAAAGCATGTGATGAAGCAGAATTCTTGAAATACACTACTTTTTTCCCCTTTTTTTCCCCTTATCTCAACAAAGATTTTAACCGCCTTGCATAAAAGTAAATAAATACTGCTCAGCCATATCCCAAGACAGAGTGTTTTTCAAGTGTTTTGCACAGTTTTCTGTATTTATTAAGTATTTATAATATTTCCTTGAAACTCTGAGTTTCATAATACCATGTTAAAAATGCAACATTTTATTTGGGACCTTGCAATGTGGCAGGGGAGTCCAGGGAAGCTATTCCGATGGGGAGGCAAGAAACTGAGCTCTATTCTCAGCTCAGACAGTGATCTGCTCTGGAGCCAGCCACAAGTCACCTCATTTTGTGGCGACTGTTTTTCCTCTTCTGCTCTTTGCCTAATTAGCTATAATACTTTTGGGGAAAGGCACAGAGCAGAACTGGGGACAGGATTATCTCCTAAAGCATGTGGATACGAAAAATAGTACCTTCAGGTTCCACTTTCAGCTAGGACTTCTTGGCATTGCTGAAGTATAAATAATAATATTACATTGCAAAGCACCCTCTAACATTTAGAGGGAGATGGTGTGTAAAAACAGTCACCAGCTGTTCCTTTCCTGCATGCTTAGGACGACTGGTGCCACTTCATAACTTTTGGGAGCACTTTTTAGAGTTAGCTATTTCTACTGGACTTCAACAACTGGACAAGACAACAAATCAGCAAGAAAACTAATATAGAAGAACTTGTTCTGGAAATTAGTTTTGTTGTGGGGGTTTTTTTGTTTGGTTGGTTTGTTTGGTGTTTTTTTAAATTAATCTCACAGTATAACAATTTTTTTGAAGCCTTGCCTCCAGTTATATGAGAATTTGTATTACCACTAAAAAACGGAGTGTCTTGAAAATACCAGCTTGACGGGTTGAAGAAGGAGCAGACAAATACATGATACTGGCATTAATTTTTTGAACCCTGACTTCCCAAGGAAGAAAGACTTTTGAGGCTGTGATTTTCACCACCTTATTTGGCACTTTCCATCTCCTCATCCAATAATTTTGAAACCACTAGCTAATTTCTACTAAAATTGCCAAGAGGGCAGACATTTGAAATATCACAATATATTGTGAAAACTTAAAGCTCGCTAGCAGACAAGAAGCCAAATTATTTTCTCTCATGAGGGCAAAGCAACTAGGATGTAGGTGCTCTTCACACATGCAACTGCTGACAACCAACCGTCAGTCAGACATCCCATTAGCCCTTCACATTAGCCCTGGCCCTGTTTCTCAGGGCGAGGATTGACAGCTGCTGCATCAACTACACATGGTAGAGAGCTGACCTTATTCAAATTGGAGGAAAGCATAGTGAGGGGAGACAAAACACTGGATGCAAAGGACAGTTCACAGGAAACCAGGATTGCTTATATACCACTGCTCACAGAACAACTTGCTTAAATCTCACTGATTTAAGACAGGGGCCACACCACAGCGCAGATGCTCTGTCAGTTTTAGAACACAGTAAAATGAGCACATGGCATTAATTTTGACCTCTCAGAGAAGAACTTTAAAAGTCTTTCCACCTTTTTTTGGTAGAACTTTGCTTTGTTTCCCATGCCAATATGTGGCATTATATTCTTTACAAGCTTTTGAGCTCTTTACGCATTAATTTCATTGCTTTCCCGACTTAGCCTTGCAAAACAAGAATGGAAAAGATACACATAATGGGACAAGGTGAAAAATCATGAGGAAGTGTATAGTCTTCCATTGGCCCTAATGAACTTTCCTCAACCCCAGAGAACACAGGAGAAGCTGAAAGGGCTTCTATATAGCTGCCAATCTACCTATGCCTAAGTAGAGGAGAAAGATGAAAAAGGCAAGTTAAGTGCTTTATTAGGATTTTGATGGAGATGGTGTTTTAGCACACAGGCACATGGCAGCAAGCCAGTTTTTTTCTGGGTTTACCCTTCTCATGACATGGTGAAAGAAAATGGAGAAAAAGTTGAGAGGCATCCCAAACCATGGCTACTCAGCCAGGAGGACTGTGCCTTTCCTCTGCCATGTGTCCTTCAGACACAGTGCTAAGCTCCTTTAAAGGGAGAGGGAAGCAATCTCCTTTCCCTGCTTCCAGCCATATACGTTATACACCAAAAGATAATGGCACAATCCCTTGTACCCCCTCCCAGCTCAGTCAGATCAGAGATGCCCCTATTTCAGAGACATGTTGTTGGAACAGAATTTGGCATAAATTACTCTTGCTGACTCTTTCTGTCCCTCCTGCCCTGGCACAGATTTGTGATCTCAGCTTATTCTTTAGCGTTCTATCCGATGCTGTTTATAAGGTCTTGTTTTCACAGGAGACTCAAACCGAAACAGTTAAGGTAGGTGCAACATTGCAGAGATGCTCTGTTCCAGGGTTAAATTAGCTGTTCTGCAAGAGATCATTTATATCCTTCTACCAGACCTCCACTCAAATTTCATTCTTAAACAGGTAGATTAAGATTTTAAACTGCTTTGAACCAAGAGACCTGAGACTAGACCAACTTTCCTCCTGCTGAAAGGGATGAAATTTTTCTGTACAGGCTAAATAATGAGTAACAGTGTATTGACATGAATGCTTTTTCAGTCTCCTCAGGGAGAAGACGTGGATGAAGTATTAAGTTTACAGACAATGCTATTTATTGTTACAGCTACAACCTTTTATTTTTACTTTTCTCATTTGCCAGTATTCCTCACAGTCTCCATCTAAAACAAGGAAAACCAGGCTTGACATTTCAATGGTGAAATGGTGAGAAAAGAAAAATACATGGCAATTTCCTTCCGTCCAAGAAAATTCAGTTTCTTCAAAGCCATCTTAAGTCTATTGCAGATCACAAAACCCCATGTGGCACCTCATTTCACACAAAGGCACCACAGAGCAGTGGGGGCCAGCTGCCTGGGTCACTTCATCAAGTCAAGCAGTAGTTTGCCTGGAAAACATGCTATGTCACCCAAAAATTTAAGTTCAGTTCAAAAATGTCACTGCAAACATCACTTTTTCCTCCCTTAAAAGATACATAAGTCTCTCATCAAGTAAGGGAGCAGGAGTGAAACAGTTCAGACTAAGCAAATGGTTTCTAATCCCTCTACACTTGCTAGGAATGGGCCTGCAGTGGAGAATTTGCTCACAGCCTGGGAGCCTGGGGACGATCTTTTGCTACCCAGGCAACTTATTCACATCATCAGTAAAGCCCTGTGGAGAGTATCTGCAAACTAATGCAAATGAAAAATCCTGCATCTCACCAGCTATCTTTCATTTACTTCAAAAGATACAAACACAGAATCTGTCCAATGTTTTTTTGTAACAAAAGGAGTGAAGTTTACAATGAAACTTGATGGGATTGTTAGCCAGTGGTTTATCCTCTGGTGTCTGTGCTGAAAATCATCACAAGATTGTCAAATCCACTCCAAGGATGCATTTCCTTTATGAGAATCTGGTGTTGAGATGTAGAACACCTTAGTCCTTTGTGTGAATCTGAAGATGGGATTCAAAATACCATCCCTGTATTAGAAAGTAATTAGAATGATCTGTTGAGTTTTGCCATCAAAGAAGAAAAAAAGAGCAAGTCAGCCTTAACTAGAGATGTAAAAACCCCTAGTTCATTTGCTGAAACCAAGCAGATGAGACGCCTGTATGGATAATTCTTTTCATTTTAGGGACAAACCTAGTGATTCTACTCTTTGAAGAGAAAGCAGGCATTCCCTGTATAAATTTCACCTACTTCAAGTAATAGACTGAAGCTATCTGGAGCTTCAGGCATTTTTAAATACTGAATGTATTTATTAAATACATAGGTCGTACCTGTGCTAATGCATACGTCCATCGTATGTCAATACTGTCCAGTGTGTGTGACAAACTTCCAAGAATCAGAGCTGAGGAAACGGATCAGTTTATACAGAACTATCTTTAACACAATGTTCTGAAAAGAATGCAGGTTAGCTGTTCCCCTGCCCTTTCCACTGGAAGATTTAAGGAGGCTACACCCATTATTTCACTCTACTCAGTGCTCCATGGCCTGTGATGTGTGCGAAATGTGCTTGAAAATGAAGACTGTAACCAAAAATTGCCACTCCAGCAAGTTGATAAGGGACAGAGCAGCACCACTTTAACAAATTCTTGCTTTATGTTGGAATTTTTTTAAGGGAATGGGAATTAATTTAATTCAGACAAATAAAAACCTAAAAGTTTCTATCAAATGTCTGTGTTACAGTAATACATGTACCTATATTGCAAGGGCATAGAAAATATCTGGAGGCAATATTACCAACTTATCAGTTTGGAATGTTCACTGAGCAATCCAGAGGAGGACAATTTAGACAGAATCATGTTGTGCTAAATACTGAGAGTTTTCAAAAATTATTTCAGAATACAGTCTATCTGAGCCTGCTTTTTTTTCAGGCTATTTTTCCACATCAGAATTTAAAGGAAAGCTGAATCTCACAGTTATGAAGTCAATGAGTGGGTGCTGTTAATAACTCTGGTAGGTTGGGGGTGATTGCACATGACTTACAGCTTTGTTTATTCACTGCGTATTTTTTTAAATGACATGGCATAACTCCAAAGGGAAACAATTAGCATCCATGTGTTGAGAAAACAAAGCAGTGCTGGCTCTTTTACTCCTAAACTCTCAGAAGAATGACCAAGAGCTAGATTTAAGAAAGAGCTGAAGTCCCAGAAGTGAGACTTAAGTTTACCAAACAAAAAGCCCTTCCCCTTAGCCACCTCTAAATGCTCTCAGCACCTTCATTTTCTCCAGAAGCTGTTTAGTGTAAAATGCAGAACCACTGAAAGGTGGGCAGGCCTAGTCACCAAGTGAACCCAGCATTAGGCTGCAAGGTCTTGGTCCCTGTACCCCCTCCCTTTCTCACCCAGTAAGTCTTTTAATGACTGATTGCGTGACAGAGCCACGTACAAGAGGGACTCTTGTCTCTGGCTGGGCTTTATGTCATGGTATCAAGGTGGGAGATGTTGGTGTGAATATTCTGGGTGAGGAAGAGACTGACTTTGCTCCTATTTTGTGTCCAAATACTCTCACCATTTCTGTGTTGTCTTCAGGATGAAGCTTCAGGAAGATGCCATAGAGAGGTGGATCCCACGTAGACAACAAGTCAGCTCAGACAGAGGTTCATCCTTCCCTCCTTTATTCCCACATGCCTAAATTGAGGCAGCTGTACCTTTTAGCTGACCTCATACATCAGTGTGATGGCCGCACTGCATTGCATCCTGAAGAGTTATTCTCTCAACTGGATATATTTCTGAACAGAGTATTTTGGATTTCATTGTGGAGTCAAGCAACTAGTATTTGAATACTTAATAAATTAACTGGAAACACTGAGTGAAATATGTGTATTTGAGGTCACCACATCATTTGAGGTCATCTGTTAATTGTTCATTACTCAACTGATAGCAGAAAGAAAACCTAAAAGAATTAAATTAAATTAACAAACACAACTCACATCGAATGCACACAAGCTCAAAGAGAAACGTAACATATGGGTAAGGCTGGAAAAGCTATTTTTAACATGATTTAGTTCAGCAAAGAACACATCCTGATTCAAAGTGTGGCTTTATTCTTACCCCACATTTTTTATACTTAGTTATTTTCCTGAAGACTGATTCTCATTTTTAGCAATTATTAAGACATGCTGGTTTGCAAGTAAGTAGAGGTGTTTTACTAAATCTGGCACTTTTCCTTTGGTAACTAGCAGAATGTATAATTAGGTAACAATTTTTAGACTGTATTAGAAAAAGACAGATATGCTTATTTCTAAGGGAATTCCTTTTTATTCATTATTTGAGTTAAGCTAATTTGGATGGAAATTCCAATTACATATAAAAGGCAAAACCTTGATATCCTTTAATCAATTAAATATAATTACATGGCATACTTGAATAATAACAAAACATTTACTGAATTATATTTTGAAGTTAGAACTAATTGAGTAAGGAATTCTTTGTGGCCACCTGTCCTTCAAGGTATCTACAGGCAGGGGAGATTAAGTCCTCCTCTTCAAGGTTCTAACTTTTCTTCACCCAGGTTTCAACTCCCATTCTACCCACCAAGTTCTAATGGTCTTTGTATTGAATTAAGTTTTTCAAGCAGCAAAAATTAAGGGTATTGACATATGATTTATTACTTCAGTAATATGTGAAAAATCAGTTAAGGTGATTTCATCTATTTAATTGACTGGACTTTTGTAATTGACAGCGAATACAGACTTTTTTTCCTAGGTATAATTATCAGGGTTTTCATAAATACATTTAATCTGTAATACACATTTCCATGGCAATATTCAGGTCATAAACTGTAAACACATTTCAGCAGAAAATCCAACAGTGGGCCCAGCTGCATTTCTTCTGGAAGCCATCATTGTTTTATTCTGTCATTTCACACCAGGGAAGAAAAATCAACCATCCAATTTCCATTTTAGCTTCTTTGTTAACCTGCTCCTAAGTGAGTCTGGAAATGGGTCAGTTAATACTCTTTCACTCCACTTAGAATATTTATCTTATAAATGAAGGAAAATAATTCTCTGTCTATAAAGCTGTTTTTGCTGAAGGCTCTTTATCGCTTCATAGCAATCAGCCAAGACTAAAATGAGTGACAGAAAGTAGGGCAGATATCCCCAAAGAGAGACAAAAAATGAAATGACAAATAAGCTGGAAAAGATGCAGGGTCATTTCCCATTCAGCTTCAGTGAAATACCTTGCTTTTTATGAGTTAGTATTGAAGACACAAATAGTTTGCAATTATAAAAATAGTGAGATGATGAACACCAGACATTCGCAGAATGTATTTTGCTACCCCAGTTTAGCAAGGCAGGAACAAACAGGACTGATTGGTCTCAGATATCACAGCTAAAAAGCATAAACCCACAAGCTGAATCCATGCTTTGGATATTTAATCAAGCAGCCAGAACACCAGGCCCTCGTGCAACAGAAACAAAATCACCTCACAAAGAGAAACAGTCAAGTTGTCCAACATTTCATAGACTCATAGAATAGATTGGGTTGGAAGGGATGTTTAAAGGTCATTAGTCCAACCCCTACAATGAGCAGGGACTTCAGCTAGATCAGGTCGCTTAATTTTCAGAGGCTTAGCTTAAGAAATCCTCATATGCACAGACATGCTCTCCTAGCCACAGAAATAAACACTTCCCAGAACCTGAGAAGAAAAGCAAGAGGTCCATTGCCCTGTAGCCTTCACCAGCAAATCAATACTATTGATATCCAGTTGAACTGCCAAGGAGCATCCCTTTTTTTGATTTCTGAACAGATCACAGGGGTTCAAAAGGTCTACCTAAGCTTGTACATCGAGACCTACTGCCCTACGCTAATACGTGAAGACTCTGACTCTAGTTCTGCTTGTTTTCCTTTTCTACTGGTGAAATTAACCTAATTTTTACTAACTTATTCCACTATCACAAATATAAATAAGATTAGAATGTGTCTGGAAGGTGTATGCTAGGTTCAAGTATACTCACGTAGTTGCTTCCAGTGCATGAACAGCAGAAATTACAAATCTCTCTGAGCTCATGGTA
This sequence comes from Apus apus, assembly GCF_020740795.1. Classification (NCBI taxonomy): domain Eukaryota; kingdom Metazoa; phylum Chordata; class Aves; order Apodiformes; family Apodidae; genus Apus; species Apus apus. The sequence continues at coordinate 48,821,553 of NC_067283.1, forward strand.
AAATTTTTCAACCAAATATGCATGTTCACGTAACCATGATTTTTACCTTGATTTATAACAGCAGTTCTTTTTTGAGAAAATGTAGAAAGATAATTAATTTATATTGCAACAAATTATTAGACTTGTTTGTGGGGTTTTTTTCCCATTTAAAACATCTGTTTAGGGGGGAAAACCTGAGATTTTTTCAAGTGGAAACAGTGCAGATACTTACTTAGTGATGCTCTCCTTGCCATTCTCAGATGAGAAAACTTGATTTCCAGAAGAGCTTTGAAGTCATCAGCTCTAATGAAAGTGACAGGTAAATTAAGCCCGATCAAGGAAAGTAAATGACAGTGTATTCCAAGGGAAAGCTGGGTCAGGCACGAACAGAACTGTCAGTGTTAATGCCAGGCAGTTAGTCTGAGTCTGAACAACACATACAGGTGCTGGGAGCAGAAGATGCTAATAGCATGAGGTCCAGCCCTATAAATCAATATTCTTTTGCTCCTAAAGTTTGTCTCATACTCTCTATTCCTGAATTTTTCTATCCCTAAATAGGAATGATTGACATGTCCACAGGGATATCATGAAGCTTAGCTGCCTGATGTTTGTAACTGTTTTTGACAGTTCCAGAAGGAACCTGCTCCAGAATTATGGAGAGTTGCCTCTACCTCCTTGATGCTGCTGCACTTTTTCATTCCCCCTTTTTACTGGCTAGCATTTCATGCACCCTCCCTTGCAGCTGAAGCAGTGAGTGAACAGAAATGACAAAGTGCGCTTCCAAACTTCCCTCCCACTCACCTCTCCCCCATCTGTTGGTGAGAGGGAGATTTTATTTGCTGCAGAAATGCTGTCTGGCTAAAAATGTGAGCGCTTTTTACAGGATGATCCCACTTTCTCCTCCACATACACCCACTGCCCAAGTGCTTCAATTTGAAATATGACATAGCTTTTTAGCTAACACCCTATGTAAGAAGAGGCTTCTACAGCACATTTTATTAGGTGCTGACTAAAAAGCTGCTATAAAACCCCACATGGAGTTCACTGCTGATTATCTCCACACTACCTCTTGAGAATAGAGGATATGCAACAATAAAGACTATTTTTCTTTCTAATGTCCCTGTCGCAAACAGTTCAATTCAGTCATATGCCTCACTACTTCCAAATTCTCAGGTTTAATCATGAGTCTCATGATCAACTGGTACTCTGCTTTAATACCTGGCTCCTTGAAGGAAGTGCTCACTTCAGATTTTCTGTTTCTTTGGAAGAAAACAGTAAGTCAAGCACCCATGACTGGGTAGGAAAATTAGGTTTGGCTGAAGACATTCTAAAAGATTCAGGAAACAAAGATCTGTGGAAAGCATCAAAATTCATTAAACATACAATACAATCATTTGGTTTCAAGCCAGCATGCAACACTTCTAAATCTGTAAAACTGGCACTATGACAAGTGGGGAAAGTTTGGGGTCACGAATACAAGATTGTCCACCATGTGTAACCATAGGGAATATAAAAACCTGTGTGCAGACAGTATTCTAGTCCGGATCTCAAGGACTGTGCTTGAGATACTGTTTGAAGAGAAGGCACAAAAGTAGTTAGATGAAAAAGGGAGATACTGCCTCATTTATCATTGAGGTAAAACATCTCAGCTTCATTCTTACTCTGAATATTGCAGCTTTCATAAAGAGAAAGGTTAGTACCGTTAGAGACATTTTTGAGATTGAATTGTAAAAAGTAGCATCTTTCCCAAGTATGTACAATGGTCTATCAATCAATATAGGTAAATAACTTTATTCCACATTCCCAGCTAACTTTCAGTAATCTTTGCAAAATGAGTACCAAATAGGGATGGCTGGAAGATGAACATCAGCAAGAAATAGTATTTTCTCAGTCTCTCTCCCTCCCAATTTTTATTGACAGGAATACAGAGATGGAGGTCCATACTACAGCTTTGATCTGGGATAGATTGCATCCTTTCTTCTCTAAGGACACAACTTCTTCAGACTGTGCCTCAGTTGCTCCTATCAAAAGGAATGGCTCCTACCTTCAACCAGAAAAGCAGATGCATCACTGATACCAATTAAAGGCCCATGCTACATAACCAGGTGATTACAGTTCATAGTAAAAGCTCATTACACCTAGAAGGGAATGTTTTTCAGTTGAGGAATGATGGAAAGTCCCGAGTGGTGGCTCCAGCCTCAGACAAGCTTGAGTCAATCCTGACAGCTGCTCAAGAGAGTTACAGGTCCTCCTGACCAAAGGAGGTTGTTGAACCTGTGTCCCCAAAACACTACTTACTGAAGATTTGGCATCTTTAGCTTGATGACTCACAAGCCACAAGAGCTTCAAAAAGAACTCCAGCAAAAATAGGCAGAGATAGCTATTTCTGAGCTTGACAACACAAAACAGGCAAGTTGAGAGGATGAAGGACTTATGTCCTAAGGGCTGATGATGGAAATAGGCAAAATTCTCCTCTCTCCATACCCACGGTCACAGTTCTGTAACAAACAGCTAAACACAAAAAAATATTCCAAAGTATTTCTTCCCCCTACAGCAAGACTGCTGTGGAGCACAGAGCTCTGAATACCACAGTTCACAGGCACTGTTCATTTTACCACAGGTTTATTCATTTTTAAACATCAATGACTCCTCCAGCCAAAGTAAAGAATGGTGAGAAACCATTAATGTAACATCGAGAAATTCCATCCTATTAGCTCGTGCTTAATCTTGTCTGAACAGCATCGGATTGAACAGCAGACACATTTGAAGTGACAGGGTCAAGAAAAAGGGAGAGTTCCCCAGGTATGTTATTCACAAAGACAAGTAGAGTGACTTGGAAACTGGCAGTTTTCATTACATACTCACTTCCTCTTGCTCCTTCTGTTCTTTGTGCAGGTCTCCAACAAAGACTTCTTTGTTAATGGCTCAAAGCGCATCTTTAAAGAAACTTGACCATGTTTTATCCAGGAACTGTAGAAAATGTGTTTCTCCATGATTTGTTAAAAATATCTAAATTCTTTATATCTGCCTGACAATCATGCTTCAAATAAATACAACAGCACTACTAACACCAGCACTTCTCAATGAAAAATTGTAAGATTGCAAAGTACCAGACTTCCTAAAATTTCCCAACTCTAAAAATTGATGGAGTTATGTAAGGAATATTAATATTAGCACTGAATGGACACAAGGGCAGGAGCAGCTTCATCACCCTGGGGATGGACTGTGACACAGCTATTCTTTGCCTTAAACGTCATGTCACTTTGCACTTGACATCTGGAACACTGTTTTAGATCACCAAAGCCTCCCAGTTCAGTGCTCATTTGCTCCATACCCCATACTGAGGTACCCAGCTTACTCCACAGGAGATAAGACACCTCATCTGCTTCTGCACGAGTCCTATTAAGCAGCTCCATGTTCAAGGGCTCTTCTTTTGGGGACTCTGGCTGAAACGACTAGCAATGTAAACTTCCTGAGAGAAGGCTGTATGATGCATGGAAAGTGCCCCGAACTACAAAGATACTGCTTTTGACTAGGACATCACTAATGCTGGAGTAACTCAAAGCTCAGAGTACTTCAGCTGTCACAGCAAGTCAGTGGCAGGCCTCCTTGCAGTGTTTTGCTTTAGCCTCTTTCTAAGGAAGCAGCCAATTTTTAAACAGCTCAAATGTACCCTTGATGGTTCAAAGGTAAAAAACCTCATACCATGATTTCATACAGTATGTCTAGCACAAGATGAGCAAACATTACAGTGAATAGTTCACAGAGAGGCATCCAGCACTAAAGGGGTGACACATAGCTTCAGTAAAGACCTACTCACCTCTTCACAAGGATTTACAAGATTTACTGAAAGCTACATTCTGGCATCGCCGTCATTTATTTGCCAGCAGAATGTCTTAGAGGTAACCTAAGTCTGTCAACTGTTTGCTGAAATATCAGCACTGGTTTACACTGCACAATTTAGAAACCGGTTGATCAGAAGCCAAAAGAAAGTCATTTTTAAATGTCTGGAGTATTGATGATTTGAATCACTAGCAATTGCATCTTTATTTAAACCATGAAACTTTGTGTGCCAACTAAACAGAAGATGGGCTGAAGGTACCTAAGAGTCTACCAATTTCTTTCCAAGCACTATTTCTAAAGACCAAGCAGCACAGAATGATTGTAACAGACTTCAGAGACACTACAACCCATCCTCTTGCAACAAGGTATGATCAACACAGCAAAGATGACAACACAAATATACACAACCCATGCACATGCTTAGATCCCAGGCTGGAAGCAGTATTACAAGTCCACATCAGCAAACTGAAATAAATGCTCTAAATGTCACAGAGCGTTTGTTTGTAATGGCTAGTATCCTGAAAATTCAGCGGCTTTGCTGCTTAAGTATCTGACTCTTAAGTGTTTCACATTGACTTTGAGTATAGTCAGAAATCTTTGAGTATGAATGTAGCCATGAAAACTACCAAATAAAATACAAACTCTTTCACTTCCTGTCACCACAATATATACACATTAGGGAAGACACAAAAAATTTCTAACATGTACTACACCAAGATAAACAAGAGTATGGGTGTTGCCTGGTACTTTGCTAGTACATTTGAGCTACATGCTAACAGAAAGCCTGAACAGTAGAAGTGCCAAAAATCTAATACACAGCAAGACCCAGAGGCACTGTAGTGCAGGTGTGAAGGTCTTAATGAAAACTGAATGCTCCAGCAACACAGGTAGAAGCTCAGCAGCAACAGCTGTGGTTCCCTTTCATATAAGGAGGGGTGCTTCATAACCAGTTTTCAGCAAATAATGTGATGGGGCTTGCTGGCAGGAAAACCTTCTATTTTCTTTACAATGAGCTAAGGCAGTTTCTTCCCTCCTACATTTTCAGTGAGCATAAAGGCAAAAGGTTTCCCTTTAGGAATGAAAGCAAATAGTTAAAAAAAAGCAGAGGGTCTTAAAATGTTTTGCTGAGTCAGCTTTTCTAACAGCCAGGAAGGTGTTTTGGAATAAAACTGTGGGCAATCTATGAGGCTTTTAAGAGGAAAAAAGCAAAAAGGTAGAAAGAAACCATCACTTGCCACACAGTCCTTTGTATTAATACAAGGTTCAAGCAAGGTATTTTTTTCTTGACGGGTTTGGAATTTGGAGAATTGTCATCTTTTAGACCACACCCCTGTCTTCCAACTACAGTATATAGTTTGTTCTTTTTCATTTAGGTGTCATTTTTGTACCACCAGGGACAGGGACTTTAATCACCAGGTTTTGTGCTTTGGAAGCCTTTTCTAAATGCTTTTCCACTCAACATGGCTTAGACAGGCAGAAGTGGGTGGATTAGCTTGACAGCCTGCATCCACTACTCAGCTACAAGGCGCAACATGCACCTGGCACATAGCAAGGCAACTGTCATGACTCTTAAGCCCTTTGAGTCAAAGGCATTAGCTGGTGTGAGACTACTGAAGTTACCACCAGGGGTGAGAAGGATTTTTAAATAAAGGAAAAAAAAAAACAAAACCAAAACCAGAAGCGTATCTCTATTTTATATACATATATATATATATATATATAATTAATGCACACAGATTGTTTTTATCTGAAGAGACTGCCATGGAAGAGAAAGACGAACTTACACACACCACCATAGGGCAAAAGACTCTTTAATACACAGAGTTTGGACTCCAGATCCAACTAGATTTCCCATCTCTGCTTGAACACTACTGAAATCTTGGCCTAGTATAGCTCTGAAACTAGTACAAGCCCTGAAATTTGAATTGCCAGTAGTTCCGGCTAGGAGTCATTATTTCATGTGCTTTTGAAGTAAGTTCCATCTGGGAGTGCTGATTCAAAGTCAGAGAATGACCAATGGTTTGTATTGAACAGGAAGGAAGGGTACCCGAGGTGAAGTTCTTGATGCAATATAACTTCTTGTTTGTTTTCTCTTTGTTTGATGTTTTGCAATAATGTTTTTAAAGCTTTATTTTTCCCTTAGAGATAAAGTATGATCACTAGATCTTTAAACTGTGGCCAGCAAGGATTTTTAAATTGTACTTGTCCTTAAAAACTTCAGGTGGCATTTACTACCACAAATGTACATACTCAAGCTGAGAAACTTTCCAGGAAAGTTTTCTGGAGTAATCTTAAATCCAAAATACATAACATTATAGTAAACAAGGAAATTGTATTAATAATCTATCTTTCTTAATTCATTATTTGTATACGCTGAAAGTGACTAGCATCAGATTTCATCAATGTATTATTTTAAACTACTTTAAGCAACAAGGCTTCTTTAAGACACAGCACTTAGTGAAGAGTTTTCCGGCAGACAACAGCAATTACAATGCAATAGATAACTATTAGTCCTGCCCACGTTGCTCCATTCTACAGCAGCATTTCATTTTTACCCATGTAAAATGTCCCACTTCCGCCACATTGAGGGTAATAAAACGTTCTTAAGCTTTCGGCAAAAGGTAATTATCAAAACAATTTGTTATGTATACAAAGTGGCTCACTTTTCAAGACAAAATATTTCAACAACTAAATAATACTCGACCCAGTTATGTTTAACATGCAAATGCATTAATTTTAAATGTTGCTAAAGGAGACTAGAGTACGTTGGAGGCAGTGAAATCCCAGAAGTAAACCAGCATTGGTATGAACTGATATTCTGGACCCAACCTGTAAATCTCACTCAGGCCATTGGTCACATACAGCTTTCAGAAAGCATTCAAAAAATAAGACAAGATCAAGTGATTTGACAAATCTTACAGGTTTTATAAAAACTTCTACACATTACAAAAAGTCTTCTAACAGTTAAAACTTACAAAACATTTTAAATGCACAGTACTCTTTTAAAGAAAGATTATCTATTTCAATATGTACAGATAATATTTTATATCAAAACTTGATCAAACAGAAGAAATTCTTAACTTTTGTATCTATCTGATTAGAAGTATGTACACTGTAAAAATAGGAATGTGTGTAGAAATTACTGTTTCTGTCTATAAACATAGAAAATAGGTAAGTATCTCACCTGAAGACTCCAAAAATTTCTAGACAAAAGACTACTCAGAACACAGCAGGCTTACAATGGTAATCCAAGAACACTGATTAAAACCTTTTAAAATCAGAGGAACTACCCTTTGATTTTTTGGAGTATTCCACCTCAGAGAGTGATGACGTAAATTAACAGGGAAGACGACAAAGAAGACTGAGTGGAAAAATACCCCTGAGATAAGGCAAAAACATAATTATTTTTTCCTACTTGTTTCTTTGGCTTTTTTTTTTTTTTACTTTCAAGCTATCACATAGGTTTGAAAAGAAATCTGTCCTGTCATTGATTTTAGCAATTATATCATCACCATATAAACAATTGTTCTGACATAATACAAGTGATAAAAAGACACTAGCATAAGTTGCTCTTTTTCTTCAGACTCTTCCCATTTCTGACCCCATCCCTCTATTTTTCTTTTTAACAATTTTTTTTATTCTAAAATTAGATTGTTAACAACACAGAGTAGCAACCTGAGTATTTTTTCTAATTATCATTTCCCCCATCTTCCTTTTTTTCTGGAGGGTTTTTTATTGACAAGTTCTTCAAAAGCCATGCTTTCATCTTCCACTTCATCTTCCAAGTCTCTATCATGCACAAAGCCTACATTAAAAACAATAAATTAACATTAAAAACAATAAATTAATGCAGAATAAAAAACCCCAATACCTTGTCCTCTTAACAACATGACAAGCTATGTCTTTGCTATTTTATATGTCGGCAATATACCTTAATGTGTGTGCTTCAGAGCTTCACTAGGAAGCAGAGACTGCTAAGCCACCTACTGCAGTAGTAATTCATTTTTACACTGAAAATCTGTTTCTATTATTACTGCTTTTGCCTTTTTTAAGACATACATCTCTCCTCTCTCAAGGTTCAGTTTCAGCAGACTATACTTTTGCTTACCAACTTTAAAGACAGACTATAATGTTGCTTGTGAGACTATGACAGCACTCCCATGTAGTCTTATCAACTACTTCTTTATTGAAACAGGAGAGTGTAACACAAGGCCTTTATCAGCTTCAAATTCTCTAAAATAGAGCTACTTTAATGCTTTACATATAGTATAGTCTGTATGCCTGATCATTTCACTGCTGCCTTTTTAAGCAATTGTTACAATCCCACCACCTAAATACAAACTTAAACATAGAGGTAGGCACAATGAAGTCTTAAAACTTGTCCTTAGAAGTCTGTGATCCAGTAGACTGCATTGATGTACTGCTACTTCTGGTGTGAAACCAAGTGAAATGCAAGTGAAAACAAAAGAAAATTGACTGCACATATTTTTTCACAGAACTCTTAAAAGCAAGTGAAGGATTAGTTTTGTTAGGAAGCTGGTTTCCAAGAACTGGGATCCAGGCTATCCATAAATGCACAGTCACAGCAGAGTTAAGAAACAGCATTATCTTACTGGTGAAAATGAAGACAGTTTCTCTTCTGTCTTCCCTGCCTAAGTTTCTATCCTGAAGACTGCACTTGAGCCATAGTTACATGCGGATCTGCAGCTGCGTGTGTGCACACACTTTATGCAGGCTGGGATCCACTGAGGGCCAGAGGAGAAGGCTCACTCCATTTTGGCCACCCTGTAACCAGCTTTGAGGCTCATGCTCTGTTTCAGAGAGCCACAGAGGAAAGACTGGTTAACTCATGTTTTCCAGAGTGCCCCTGTAGAGGTGGTGGTTTCTTGTTGCCTAGATGGTGAGTGAATATCCACAACACTACTAACTTGGAGACTAAATGATCCTAAGAGACTATTCCAGAACAGTGTCCTCTAGGGGGCACAGAAACCTGTGTAATTTGAAAACATACCTTCTTTTATCCTATGAGAGTCCATTTTCAGCCACTTACAAGCCTCATCAATGGTGGCAACCAATTTATTGGCATGTTTGGTTATTATTTCTTCCCCTGAAACAGCACAATTAACATTCTGTGAGAACACTAGCTGAGAGATGGACAGCAGTTAAAAGCCAAGCACAAAATGAAGTTACAACGCAGCTCTCTGTATGATGACACTGCACGGCAAGAGGTCTCAGTCACCAATGATCTCATGTGCAGGCAAATTCACAGCTGGGGATCAAGATGCTCTATGTATTACTCCCTATTCCAATCAACATTACTAGCACTGTCTGTCAGAGGAGAAGCTCTCCATCCTTGTTGCTGTCCCTTTGAAGGTACACCTGAAACTCTTGAAAACAATCTGGTTTATGTATTTTTGGGTATTGAAGTTCCTGACATTCATTAACCCACTGAAATTATGTAAGTCAAGCACAGACCTAAGATGTTGCAGCCCTTGCTTAACTACACCACTAAGGACTTGAAAAATGCTTGAAAAAAGCAAGAGAAATGTAATCTCAAAGGCAAGTAACTTCTGTAAATATATTTTCACTCAGTAGGAGAACAAGGTAACATTCATCAAGCAACTGTCAAAACAAAATCAACTATTACCTCATTAAGGCTACTACATGTATTATACTAATCACTATCATGGTTTATTGAGCAGAAAAGCAACTAAATAATAAGGAAAACCTTATGGACTTCATCCATATATAAAAGCTTTCCACTAGGAATAAAGGTTACACATTAAGATTACAACCTACTACTTTAACATATTTTACTGATATGAACATATCAAATATTACAGTTTTGCATTACTGTCAGACATCACAGGCAAACTGACAGCTCAACAGAGTTGGTGGGTTTCTACAACTAAAGCCAGAAACAATGTTTTCATTGAAGATGTCATTTTCCCACAGCAAGTACCCCAAACAATTTCACTCCTAGGCCACTCATTCAGTGATTTAGTTTTGCTTGTGAAAACCAGCAAAGAAAAATACTCAAAGCCTATGGGGAGGATCAAATATAAAAATACATATCTCTTAAGCACCTTAATTTACAGGACTTTGTAATACCAGGGTTGCCTTTGAGTGCCTGACACCCCACAGATTTGTAGTTAAGTATCCACTTCAGCCCCAGAAAAATTACTAGTTCAAGGGTGGACTAGCCAGATATCCTTAACCAAAGACTCCCAACTACTCGGACACTCTGCTCCTGTATATCCAAATTATTATGGCTGGCAGAACTAAAAAAAACATAGGAAATAGTAGAAAAATTAGTAAAGATTACCTGGTCTAATATAATGGGTTGCTCTAAGACTGTATAAATGCAGAGAGAACACAATACATCTGATCGTCTAGTTAAAATTTACTACTTACGAAAATTAACCGCTATTCACTTTATCTGTACTGATGCATTATTTTTGGAAGAGAGGATAATGTATTTGCTAATATGTTCAAGCGTCTCAGTTTCTCTTTTCCTCAGCTACCTGAAATACCTGGGAACACCTTTCTCTTGACCACATTAAGATTTTCAAATCAAGCTTTGTCAGGTCTAGAAGTTTGGTCTCAAATTATTAAAAAGAAAGCTGGAAAGGTCCTACCTTTAGCCCAGGCTTTTCTCTCATAGATTTCCTCTACTGCACCTGAAATCTTCTTAATATTCTCTTTGATTTTTCTCTGGCATAAGTTGGAACCTTCTTTATATGCTAAATGGTCTTGGGAGTAAGTCTGCTCCCTAATGGCCTCCACTACTTCCAGACCATCATGTATTATTGGATCTATCTGTCTTCTGAAAAAGTCAGCATAGTATTTATAGGCAGCATCATTATTCCTGTGTTTCTCTGTGTTTCTGTGCTCTAGGTAAGCATCACTGGCCACTGAAATTGCATTGCCTTCTGCATGCAATTTTTGTTCCCCACCAACTTCTGTTGGTGTCACAGCTTCAGAAGCGTCTGCCTCCATGCTTTCTGACCGGCTGAAATAGTTCTCGGAGTTCTGATTAAACTTGTCTCCACAGAGGTCACACTGGGTTTGGTCAATATCTGCTTTTTTGAAGATCTCCGATAAGAACTCCTCTCCTTCCATTGCAACAAGCTCAGCTTTGGAGCAGGCTTTCCTTTTCCACTTCACGCACAGAGAAACAAAACGGAAGACACGATGCAGATGGCGTTGAGCAGATGCTTTCTGTTCTTGTTTCTGTTGCTTGCTGAGTGCAATGACTTCCAGGGGATCCTTTTGGTCCTCTAAGCAATGAACCCTTCCAAGTTCCTCTTCTAGCTCATCAGCATATTCAGTCTTATCCAAAGAGGTCATAAACCTGTCGAGGTTTATTCTTTCATACAGGATGCCCCGTATGGGTGGATGCCCCTGAGTGTACACAGAGTCCCACCTCCATCGGCAGTCAACTAAGTGCTCTTCATCTCGCTCTGCCAAAAGCTCTTGCAGGCCTGCAGCAATTTCTCTTACATGTGTAGCATGACTCACTTGCTCCACGATCCTGAGCAATCTTCCAGGCACTTTAGAGGGAGAGTCTTTTCTCATTGATTTCAGCATCGCTTTGATTTCAGGGAATTGCTGGCCTAAGAGGAATCTATATTTAGAATTCTGCACCTGGTCAGCATTCAGTAACATCACTAAGCACAGCACTACAGTTCGCTCAGCCTCCCCTGAAGTTATGCAATCACGATTCTCAAAAGCATCCAGAAGGACATTGAAATTTCCATTAACTCCACACAAAACTTCTGCTAGGTAACAGAGATGAAATTGGAAAGTTTGTACAGATACGTATGGATCCTTTGGTCTGTACTCCTGTATAATCAAAAAAGTGTCTTTAACTTCTCTGTTATGGTCCTTGCTTCTGAACAAAAACTCCCAGTAGTGAATGAGAGCAATGTAACTCTTTGGAAAGCAGAGAGTCATGTTCTTGCAGAGACGCATCAGGACAGCACAACAGAGAATGTACTGGAATTCCAACAACATCACTGTATTTCCTATGCTTGGAATCAGGTATCTTGTGCATTTCTTGATGAGGACATTCATGAAACGGAAAAAAAACCTTTTACAGTTTTCTGGGTTCTTATGAACATAGAATTGCTCCAGCGAATTTTCAAGAAGTCGAATGAAGCACAAGTGTGTTCTCCCTGCATTTTCAACGTTTTTGTCAGGTAGCAACATCCCATGTCTGCCCTCTATTCCTTTGACCTTTCCTCCTTGGCCTTTACTCTTTGTGGAGTTTTTTACCTTTGACAAAGCAAAGTTTAGCTCTTTGTTATAATCATCCTCTTCCTTAAAAAGAAGTTTCTCAAATTCTTCAGGATATCCTGAAGATAAGATGAAAACTTGCATGGCACGTAGCCACAAGTCAGTTGATTCTCTTCTGGCTGCTGTGTCTTCATTTTCAAACTTAAATGTGATGTACTCCTTCAATGCTGCTCTACAGGGTTTCGAAATAAAGTTACTGAATTCCAGTATTTCTTTGCATGCCTTTGGGTTCTCAGACAGTATTCTCAAATGAAAATGATTAGGAAAAAATATGTCTATGAGGGCTTCGCATGATTTGTATTTTTCAGCAGTCAAAATGTCCTCAAAGCTTTTGCAATGATACAGCAGCTCTTTAGGGAAAGTGTGTATGGCCTCCAAGAGCAGTCCATTTATTGCCACCAGATGCATTTTACACTGTAATACTGTCTTTGCTTCATGGCGCAACAAGGGCTTATGGTAACCTCCACAGTTTTTATTTTCACAGTTCAAGCCAGCAATGAACTTCATACAAATATCAGGGTAATGCTTGTTCAGCAACTCATGGGTGATAGAGCACAACCTGTTTAACAAGTGCTGCCTCAAAGCCGATTTTACCTCCTCAGTGCTTACTGAGAAATCACCTTTTGTCTTCCTCTCTTTTAGACTTGGCTTGTCTGACAAAAACCTGAGAATGGGCTCAGCTTCATTTTGAGACACCTGGCAACTGTCACCTGTTGGCACAATCCCAAAATAGGCAAAGCATGACTTCACCATATCTTTCTCTGCATTGGTGGCTGCTTTCTTCAAACTCCTGACCAGACTTAGAAGAGCCATTAAGCCACGCACTGCCATGAAGAGGATGTTCTGGCTAGGAGCGCTGCAGCGAGATAACTCAAAAAGAGCTTCAACTGCACCAGCAGAATGATTCAGAGATAGGAACTGGCAGTATGCGCTTCTCAGCTTTGTGTAGTCTGCCTTCAGAGCTCCCTGCAAAAACACAGCCTCAGCAATGCCGGACTTCTGCTCAGTTTGTTCACAAAGTTCCAGAGCTTCTCTTAGGATGACCTCTGTGTCAGCCAGGTCCGATTCCGAGCAGCAATTCACACCGGCACGAGCCGCAGCGAGCAAACATGATGCGCGAAACTCTTTTACAGCTGTGAGGTTGGCTGCCTCCAGAGCAAACCCGTGTTGTTTCATTAACTTTGCGGCTTCTTCCTCTCGACCTTCCCTTTTCAGTAAGTCTGCTGTTTGGTGTAAACATCCACGAGACTTCAGAAACTCAAGCTGATCCTCTATATCAAGTTTTGAAAGGACTCGCATCATTTCCTCAGTTCTGTTCATACTCAGGTACTTTGCAGCTGCTTCCAAATACAACTGATTTGCTGTACATGACAGTTCGGAAACCATTTGCCCTTTTGCATTTAGCATCTCTTCATATCTGAAATAATAGATACATACATTTACTACCATAGATGAGTAACCTAGACAAAAAACACTGCATTTTTAGAAAGCCTCCAAAACATTAAACAAAGAGCTGCCCCCAGAAGCCCCTCCTTCAAAAGGGCCAACTATTTCCAGTGATACATCCATCTTAGTTATTAATTATTATTGGCTGATTTTTAAGGTATTGTCTAAGTGAGTCTTGCAGAAGTATTCTCTCCTGCATGCTGACAATGAGTAATTTTTTTCCTGATGGGTGAGTAGATTATCATTAGCCTTTTATGATAATCTTTTCATGATAAACGTGGGAGTGCAAATTTTTGTACCTATGCTGATGAATTTGCATGAATGAGTTGGAAAGGCTTATTTAAAAAATTGTTAGTTGGTGTGACTTTAATGCTTAAACTTTTAACTCCAACTACCTCTACATATCAAACAAGTTTTACTCTTTCAAAAAGCAGTTGCCATTATAAGAGATACATCACAAAGGATTTCAGTGAAGGTGTGTAACTGTAGGCCTTGCAGGAATTCTCACTGGTGTATATACTCTTTAAAAGTCAATCAGCTTAGGTGTAATGGAAGATGCGGCCAATTAATGAACTGTTTTTGCAAGAATATGAGGATGAGGTCACAGGGATGGTGCCAGATGCAAAGTTCTGTCAGAAAGATACTAATAAAATCAGTTTATCAAGCACAGTGTGAGGCAGTTCTTAAATGCCCTGAGACAGCACAGGGGAGATGGCACGGAAAAGTACATCTCGGAGACTGGGACCTAGAATCTGTTGGAGAGGCAGAGCTAGTTGGTTGTTAAAATTACTTAATTAATTACTTAATTAATTCTTTGCTTTTAAGCTGGAGATATTAAGACAAATGGTTCATTTGCCACAATGACTGCTGCATGATGCATCACACATCTAATGGTTATACTCCTACAGAAAAAAAGTGGCTAAATCGATTGCAATTTCACCCTTAAAAGAGAAGTATTTAATATTTCTATTAAATGCATTTGTCATATTTACCTTGAGAATCTAGTTCAGAGGACTGGCTGAAAATGAACTTGCATGACTAGTAACAGAGATTAGAAAAAATTCCTAGGAAAATGAAGCTAGTCATTGTTCCAGATGTGTATGCAGTAGAATAATTACCCAAGTGAGAATTCTAATACAGTTAATTTAACTTAATTATAACACAAAGTCACCAGCCAAAACTTTCGTAAAAAGTCTATGGTGAGCCAGCTGTATTATGTTGAATTTGGAAATAGAAAAGAGAATTATATTCCAATATGGTCTTGGAAGACATACCTCTCAACTGCCTTTGCTGCTTCTTCATAGAGTTGTTCTTGACAATACATTTTAACTGCCAAATCAAACTCATCAATTTCTTCATAACATTCGCATGCTTCTTTGTAGCACTGGCTTTTCTGATAGTAAACTGCAGCATCTTTCATCTGCAATGCAAAAGTCAGTAATGAAACCACAGTGCTGTAAACAGTCAAAAGTACATTAATAGAATAAATTTAGTAATTCCATCATGTAGGTGTCTCATAGAGAAGCACATTAATAAATTGTTAGCAAAGCATATGAATGTAATCAAATACATATGAAAAGCAATCATTAAAACTGAACAGATTTTTTAAAACCTTCAAAATATTTGTGTCCAAAAAACTAGAATGTAAAATTAAAGAGGATTTCCAAATTACACATGATTTCCAAAATGCTTTTTATTCACCTAGCTCTGTTAAAAAACACCACACACACTTCTGTTGACTTGCAAATTTCTCAGAATCTACAGGATTAAATTAAAACAGTTATGGATGCAGAATGGGAACCGTAACCTTGTATCTTAAACTTTAAGTATTTGGGAACAATCACTTTTTTTAGTGGAAATGCACTGCAAATAAAATGTTAAATATCCTCATACACTTAGAAAATTGTTAGTACATTACTCAAGCCTTGCAAGTTTCAAGGTTCCATTCAGATTGCTGCAATCAGCAAAATTTCAGCATCAGAGTATTGAAAGAAGCAACAGCTTAAGTATCATGAAGTCAAACTTCTGACTACAAAGCAGAAATGACTGATGGCAACATCTGAAGAAAGCCAAAGAAATAAACCTAGACCATATGATTTCATCATTGTTCTCTTCATTCCTCATCTGTCTCTTCTGTGACAAATGAACTGCCCAGCTTAAAGAGCTGGTTTATTTCAGCTAATACCACATCATAGAAAAATACAATTAAGAGTCACGTGAGAGAAAACATCTATAGGAAAAGGAAAAAATGTTAGTTTCAAGGATTTAGTACCTTTCCTAACTTTTTACACAGTTCTGCACAAAGCCGGAACTCCTTTGACTGAAACAGACATTTTAGTGATAACTTTGGTTCTCCACATTCCAAGTAAGTTTTAGCCAAAGTCAAATATTCCGTCTGTTTTTCCCTGTAGAAAGTAAGAGAAAATTACTGCTTGAATCCAAATTAACTTTAGGATCACATGATCAGTGACTGAATCCTACCAGCACTCACATGTTCTTCATACATAACCTGATGAAGTACTTTTAGTTAGTTAAGTTAGAACCATACAGAGCATTTCAGGTTATAGAGCACACAGGAATCTTATGATTTGTACAGCAGCATTAATACTTCTACTAAAAACCTCACTACTTTCACAGCTTCATTATTACATATGTTCTGTCAACTTAACATAACCCAATTTCCCAAATTTCTCCCCAAGCTTTATCCAGTTGATGAGCAGTGCAGCTTACAGCCAACTGAAAAAACTCTTCAGTCCCATCAACAAATTCTCTATGATTATGAAATTTTGAGTGTCCTTATACTTCTAAGTCAGGGCCACTAATATGAAACAGGCTATTAGGAAAGGTAAAAACCTTTATTAAGTACAGTAATAACATCTCTTCAGACCTTCCCTCTCTTCTCCTTAGTGCTAGCTTCCTCTGCTCTAGTAATTTCTTACCTACTCTAGCTTTCAGCCCAGCACGAACAGGAATTAATTCACTTACATCTAGAGTCCTCCCCATAAAGTTTTCTTCTGTCTTATTTGAGACAAGTCCCAGTTTTTTAGCCCCTTCAGGAAACCGCAAACTTTCTCACCAGCCAAACCCAAGCTATTTTGCCCAGCTGATGGCAGCAACTAAAGCATTAATCTCAAAATCTGTCCATTCAAAACTGTCCTTTGTTTCAGACCTAGTTCTGCTTGTTCAGTTTAGATTGACACTAATTTTACCTCAAAGCTCACTTTTTGTTAGCAGCTCCTCTTCCCCAATGAACACCACCATTCCTTCTGTGTTAGGTGAATATGCAGTGGGATTAACTCGAGTTGATCACTGCCAGTGGCATAGGTTCTTCTATCTAAATCATAGAATATAAGGCCTCCTGAGGCAATGCAAATCCTGTTGCTTTTCTCTCACATAACCAGTAAGCCCTCTGAAGGGCCACATTTGATTTGGACAGGCTAGGGCATACAGTTGCATTCCCTACTCCCCAAAGGGAGCAGTGCCCCAGATCCTGTTGGAGCTGTTCTAGGATCGGTCACCCACAAAGATGTGAAGGTACCTCACTTGCGTGGTTCTCACAGAATCACAGAATGGTAGAGATGGGAAAGAAACCTTTGAAGATTATCTAGTCCAATCCCCTTGCTAGAGCAGGATCCCCTAAAGTAGATCACACAGGAACATGTCCAGACAGGTTTTGAATGTCTTCAGAGAAGGAATCTCCACAGCCTCTTTGAGCAGCTTGTTCCAGTGCTGTTACCTTCACAGTAAAGCTTTTCCTTTAATTTTCATTGAACTCCTGTGTTCCAGTTTGTGACCACTACCTCTTGTCCTCTCACTAGACACCACTGAGAAGAGTTTGGTAGCATCCTCCTGATAACTACCCTTTAGATACTTATAAGTACTGGTGAAATCCCCTCCTCAGTCTCCTCTCCTCCAGGCTAAACAGGCCCAGGTCTCTCAGCCTTTTCTCATATGGTAGATGCTCCAGCCCCCAAATTACCTTAGCAGCTCTGTGCTGGACTCTCTGGTGGTTATTTGTCCTTCATCAACTAGGGAGCCCAGAATTTGGCACAGTACTCCAGAAGTGGCCTCACCAGTGCAGAGTAAGGGGTGAGGATAACCTCCCTCAACCTGCTCGCCATATTCTTTCTTCTTAATGCACCCCAGGATGCCACTGGCCCTCTTGACTGCGAGCGCACATTGTTGGCTCATTGTCATCCTGTTGTTCACCTGGACTCCCAGGTCCTCTTGCTCAGAGCTGCTCTCCAGCAGGTCAGCCCCCAGCCTACACTGCTACATGGGGTTTTTCTTCCCCAGATGCAGTACCCCAATGTCTCCAATCCAGTCCTACAACTGTGGTGGGAATCTCCCTCTGCACACACCTGTGAGGTCTGGCACCAAAGAATGACATTTGCTCATCTGCATTTACACTTACCTGGGACTGCTTTTCTTTGAATGCACTTTCAGAACAGCATCATGTGCCAGGGCCAGTTTTGACTTGTCAGATGCTCCTCCCTTTTGGTAACATTTGGCTGCCACCTGGAGTGAAATCATACACCATTCACACACGTGCATCCAACCCACGGCTTATCACATAAAAGCAATACTCAGTTTTACAGTTACTTTAATGGAAAACAAAGACTGTTAGGGTGCCTAGAAGAAGGAAGATGTAAAACATTGCAGTATATATTTAGGACAAAAAGAAAAGCTTTAAAGTCAGTCCACATGTGACAATCACAATTAGAATTTTAATTACAATGTTATACATGGAAGTAGTAAAAGCAAATTACCTAGTAGGCTGATAGAACTGCACATGCAATTTGCATGATGGCCTAAACCATTAATTGGCAAGTCACCAGACATCTACCACATATATTCTAAGAATAAAAGCTGGGAAAACCAGTATGTGCAAGGCTACATTGAAAAGCATGGAACATTTATTCATGCTTTTACTGTGATAAAATCTTTCTGCAATAAACTACAGAGGAACAGCAGGAGTTTCTATGCTCCTAGCAAGGTTTGCTTCATTATCACCTTGCTCATTCTAGAACACTATTATTTCTTTACTCTATCCATTAATCTAGTATTTGCTTCTGTTTGGAAATTGCACATTGCAAGCCACCCTTAGAACTGCCAGATTCACCAGGTAATTTCTTCTTAATATAGCAATGGTAAGCCAAGATCAGGGTTATAAAGAAAACAGAACAGCAGATAATACAATGAATACATTTCAGATTTGAAGATTAATTTTTTTCAACTGTGTGTTTTTTTATCTAAACACTTTTCTGTCCTCTTAGAAAATTGCCTTTTTTTTTTTTTAAAGGGAGATAAAGATTGTCTGCAGCTGATTATTTTGATTTTTGCCTTCTTATAATTACCTGGGTTCCATACAAAAAACTGTACAATGCTATTAGCAAAAAATTGAAGCTTTCCTTCTGCCAAAAATCTTATTTCATAGAATCATAGAATATCTGGAGTTGGAA
The DNA here is from genome assembly GCF_020740795.1 of Apus apus. NCBI lineage: Eukaryota > Metazoa > Chordata > Aves > Apodiformes > Apodidae > Apus > Apus apus. The sequence goes on from NC_067283.1 coordinate 48,840,581, forward strand.
GGGAAGACCCTAAAATTAAACCATATGGCTAAGAGTGTCATCCAGACAGGCTCGGTGCTGTGATTACTTCCCTGGGAAGCCTGTTCCAGTGGCCAATCACCCTCTTAGTGAAAAGCCTTTTCCTAATGTTCAGTCTGAACTTCCCCTGAGGCAGCTTCACTCCATTTCCGTGTCCTATCGCAGGTCACCAGACAGAGGAGATCAGCATCTCCTGCTGCCCTCCTTGAGGAAGTTGGTGGACTGCAATACAGTCACCCCTCAGCCTTCTCTGCTCCAAGGTGAACAAGCCAAGTGACCTCAAGTCTTCCACTTGAGTCTTGCTCTTGAGTTTGTTCAACACCCTGGTTGCCTTCCTCTGGACACACTCTAATAGTCTGCTGTCCTTACACTGAGGCACCCAAAACTGCAACACAGTACTCGAGGGGGGGCCACACCAGCACAGTGTAGGGTGGGACAATCACCTCCCTCAACCAGCTAGCTATGGTGTGCTTGATGCACCCCAGGATATGGTTGGCCCTTTATACTGCCAAGGCATACTGTTGACTCATATTCGACTTGCCACCAACCCAACCCCCTCAAGTCTCCTTCCACAGGGCTGCATTCCAGCCTCTCATCCCCCAGTTTGTATATATAACCAGGATTACCTTATCCCAGGTGCAGAATCCAGCACTTGCTCTTGTTAAATTTCATACCATTGGTGATTAATCAGCTCTCTAGTCTATCCAAACCTCTCTGTAAGGCCTCCCTACCCTTGAGGGAGTCCACAGCTCCTCCTAGCTCAGTATTGTCAGCAAACTTTCTTAAGGAAAATTAAATTGCTGTGTCCTGATCATTTATAAAAACATTAAAGAGCAAGGGCCCTAAAATTGAGCCCTGTGGAACCCCACTGGTGAGTGGCTGCCAGCCTGATATAACCCCATTTTCTGTAACACTTTGACCCTGACCTGTCAGACTAGTGCTCACCCAATGTATGATGGACTTGTTGAGAGATGGACATTTTGTCCAGAAGGACACTGTGAGAGACAGCATCAAAAACTTTGCTAAAATCCAGAAACAACACATCTACTGGCTTCCCTTGGTCAACTAGATGGGCAATCTTGTCATAAAAAGAAATACCATTGGTTAAGTAGTACTTTTCCCTCGTGAACCCATGCTGGCTATGACCAATGACTGCACTGTTTCTGTAGGAAAGTAACAGAAGATTGGTCAGGACTGTAAACACGCTCCAGTGACTCGCAGCTGGGTGTCAAAAAACACATACCATGCTAATCTTTTTTTAGTCTTCTGTGCTTGACAAGTAGAACATCTGTGTTTAGATAACGTAGGCCTGTGAAAGACTATGTGGCACCCTATTGAAAGTGCTTGAGGTTCCTGCCCTGTTGTGAGGAAGACTTCACACAGTGGATAACTATGGCTGTGAAAAACCCCTGATGTATAGGGGAAAGCAGCAGGTTAAAAAACTCTCTCTAGCAAGGACTAAGCTTTTCTGGGCTTGTGTTCCCCCTTGTGTGCCTCTGCCTGGGTGCTGCTTCAGAGATCCTCCAGTGTGTGAGGTAACAAAAATAAATTTACTCTTTGCATTTCACCCATCCTGTGTTTCTTCCTGCATCCTGCCTCTGTCAGCTCACACACTCTCTCAAGTGTTTTGCCTTAATTCCCAGAATAACCTTCTTCATAATTTTACCAGGCACTGAAGTGACACTGACAGACCTGTAATTACCAGGGCCTTCCTCCTTACCCTTCTTGAAAACTGGGACACTCACAAGCTTGCAGTTGACAAGGACCTCTCCAGACTCCTAAGCCAGTTGAAAAAAATGGAGAGAGGTCCTGCAATAAAAATCAGCCAGTTCTTCCAGTACCCTGGAATGAGTCCCACAGAGCCCCATAGACCTATGCACATCCAGTTGGAACAGCAATTCTCAGATAAGTTCAGAGTCCACAGGGATCATACCTCCAGTCATGGTTTTCCAACACAGAGCTCCAGGGGTCCTAAGGCCCATCATCAGTGTTAAAGACAGAGGTGAAGAAAGCACTAAACGTCTCTGCTTTGCCTACAACCCTGTTTGTGAGCTGACTGACCTCATCAAATAACACCCCAATGATACCTCTAATCCTCCTTTCACTGTTAATGTATTTTAAGAAGCCCTTTTTGTTGTCCTTCACAGTACTGGCCAAGTTGAACTCTAATCAAGCTTTGGCCACATGAATTTTCTCCCTGCTGTGGCAAACAGCGTCTCTGTAATCCTCCTGTGTTGCCTGCCCTTGCTTCCAATATCCATACTCTTTCCTTTTCTAAGTTCTAGAAGATCCCTGCTCAGCCAAGTCAGACCTTCTGCCCCCCTGGCAGACCTTCTGCAAGTCTGCTTGGCTGGCAGCACTTTGGAACTGTCTGCTCCTGTGGTCTTAAGAGATGGCTCTTAAAAAGTGATGAGCATTCATGGACTACAAGATCTTCAAAAGCAGATTCCCAGGGGACTTTATTAACTAGCTCCTTCAGCAGCCCAAGGGCTACTCTCCCCATATCCAAGGACTAAGATTTGCTGGCATTTCTTCTCCTATTGTCAATGATTTGTAACTCAACTACTTTGTGGTCATTGTGACTGAGACAGCCACTAATCACACATCATCCACGAGTCCCTCTTTTTATACAAACAACAAAACTAGGAGGGCACCTTTCCTAGTTGGGTCCCTTAGTACCTGCACCAAGAAGTTAACTTCAGTGTGATCCAGAAATACTCTGGACCTGTTTGTGTCCACTGTATGATATTCCCAACTGACACCTGGGAAGCTAAAACCACTCATAAGGACAAGAGCATTTAACCTAAAGATACACCTTAACTCCTTGTAGAATAATTCATTGGGGTCGTCCTGGCTGGGTTTTGCTTCCATTCCATTAAATGTCAAGCCATATCTGGATTGTATTAATTTCAGGAAATAAAATACTGTAAAATCTTCATGCTCTTTAAATAGTAAGGGAATGAACCCATCATTTTGCTACTGTTTCTATAGTTTTCTTAGTGTTCCCTTGGTTCTTTACATGCTGATTTTTGCATCCATCCCTAACTACTGTTCACAAAACCATAAAAGGGCTATGAGATCATCACTCAAATCAGTGGACTTCCAAGAAATGTTTTCATTTTCCTACAGTAATGTGTAATGATATTGTCAAGCATGTGGTTCAGTTTCACAAATTCCAGTCAATTCCAGTTGTTGATAATAATTGGCTTTTCCAACCACCTTTTGTGTGCATTAAAATGTTTTTGTATCATTGGACTGAAAACTTCTCAGCAGTGAATTTCAGATTACAGACAAAAGGCTCACTCTCTTTGCTTACATCTTGCAAGTTGTTTACAAATAGTGTGTAGACACAAAACTACAAATCATAAACTAAAATACACTGCTACAGAACAACTGAAGCTTACAGATAATCTCATAGATGCAAATAATAAAAATGTTTTGGAATAGACAAGAATCCTTATTTCAGATAAATATATGCTCCTACCTCCCAGAACTGATGTTTAGCATAGTAGTCTCCCTGTGCAATCCATTCTTCTGGAGTTGACGTCTTAGCAAACATGCTGTCATCTAGGTCTAGAAGGTCAGGCACAATCATTTTGTGTTAGAACGGATAAATCGCAGAAAACACTGAAGTACCAAAACTAAGCATCAATATCTCATGATGTTCCAAGCTCTTCATGATTTGTGCTCACACCAGTAATGGTAATTCTGAGTTAAACACATTTTATCATTCAGTCATTCACTCATTCACATTCAATCAGCACTGAAAATCAACAAGTTTGGTTTGGTTTTGAAAGACCTCTAAAAGTCATGCTTCCTTTTTGGATAAAACTTTGAGTAAATCTGATGTCTTTATAGGAACCTAATTCTTTTATTTTTTTAAATCTCTTTTAGCTGGGTTGTTTTTCTGTGAACAGCCAGTGCAGGAAAAATTATACTAATGAATTAGCAATGAAGTTATATATTAACGTGTCACTGATCTTTAGAGCCAAAAGAAATAAGAGGCACTGAAATCAGGGGAAATTTACAAGGGCAGTTATCAATGCACCCTGTTACAGAGACCAAGGAATTTAACCTTCTTTATTACACAGCCTAAAAGCAAGAAAGCATGAGTATGCTGTCCTGTATGACAGTCTTTAAAGAAAGTTTAAGGATAACTTTACCTTTCTTTTCATCTGCTTTGACAACTTCAACCAATCCTCTTTTGATGAAATACGTGAAAGCTGGAGCCCTTTTATCACTGTCTTCATCAAAGATCCACAGATTGACCCTGGCTCTTGTAATGGCAGTATACAATTGCTTCAGTTCTCCATTCAGCATCTGAAGCAAAAGAAAAAAACAAACAATACACCAACACACCAAAATAAAATAAAATTAAATGTCAGAGGGGCTAAACTGTTAGAAATAAACACTACAGTTATAAGAAAACAGCAAATATACACAAAATTTATAACAAATAAGAAAGTATCTTTAAGTAAGCAGGTCAAAATATTAAATATGTGATTTTGCATTCACAGAAGACTTTATACAGCTAATTTGCATGCAACTACTGCTATAGCAAATCTAGCAGTGGGAGGTATGACAGTCCATTTTTCTTCTAACGCTTGCACACACAATTATTCATTTTTTGCCATACAATCTTTAAATTATCTGACTAGATTCTTAGAAGTTTCCTTAATTTGAAGGTACTGATATTGATAGTACTGAGACTAAAGTAATAATAAAAATTGACAAGCTGTTTTACTATTTATTTTAACCACAGCTGTTCTGTTAATACACCTAAAAGTCTATCACATGTAGTTTTTGTTCTTTTATCAAATTAACTTAGCAAAAAAACTATCTTTCAAAAATCCTGGTTATATTACAAAAATGTGTAAACTTTAAGTATATCTTGAATAAATTTCCCTACTTCTATGATTTTAGTTTATCCTTCCTATTCCCAGTGTTACAAAAAACTCACCTTGTACATTTCTACATTGAAAGGAGCTCTCTTCTGCATACCAGTAGCATCCTCTAAAGGCATTTCAATTAACAATTTGCTTCCTACTTGCACATCTGAATCAGGAGTATAAGAAGAAATTATCTTCCATTCTTTGCTAGCCTAAAATGTCAGGAGAATGAGGTTTAATTGTATGCATCAACTGCTGCTGCACACATATGCAAAAGATGAAGGTCATATGTTGTGATCAACCAAGACACCCACAACTGAAGAAGGCTCAGACAAGATGGGTGGGAAAACCAGTATTATCTCAGGGAAGAATGTCAAGAATGACCACCAATTTTTCATCAAGTATGCTGAGCTTACAGAATCACAGAATGCATTGGGTTGGAAGGGACCTTTAAAGGTCATCTAGTCCAAGCCACCTGAAGTAAGCAAGGACCTCCAACTAGACCAGGTTGTTCAGAGCATCATCAAGCTTGACCTTGAATGTCCCCAGAGATGGGGCCTCCACTACCTCTCTGGGCAATGTGTTCCAGTGTTTCACCACCTTCTTAGTAAAGAACTTCTTCCTAACATCTAATCTAAATCTACCCTGCTCTAGTTTAAGACCATTCACCCTTGTCCTGTCACTACACACCCTTGTAAACAGTCCCTCCCCAGATTTTCCATAGACCCCCTTCAGATACTGGAAGGCCACTATAAGGTTCCCCCAGAGGCCTTATCCTCACCAGACTGAACAACCCCAACTCTGAGGGGCTAAAGCTCTGCAGGTTCCTGATCCCATACAAAACTAACAGCTCTCCAGGCCTGACACACATTAGTCTAAGTTAAAATGCCCTACATGACTCAACTCTGTTCTACTGATTCGGCTACATTCTGACAGTTTATTGATTTTCTGAACACAACTTGCATCACCAAAAACAAATCAACTTTGAGAACTCTACTGTGACAGCCAGTATCATACTGTCCCCACAGTAACAGATAAAAGGTCATCTACCTAATGCTCCTTCCTTCTACCCTCACCCCATAATGTCCATTTATCTCTATGAAGAGTCACCAGTAAGCTGCCCTCAGTTTTCCTTCACACATTTGTGGTTTTCAGCATATGAAAACCACATCTGAGACACCATTTTGAGGGCTAGAAGCAGAGGAGATCTGCCACAGAGATGTTCACACTGAATGTTTAATTGCAGAGCAGCTCAGTCGTGGGTATTCTTGAGTCTCTGCAGGCATGTTCAGCAAGGATGCTGCCTACTCCCTCACTGAGGGGGTGGGATGGCTCCCTGATGCTCCAGCAACAAGGCTGCTGTGGTCAACAGCTCTTTGCAAGGAGTCAAGGATCACATCCCTGCCAGGTATGCAGCTACAGGAAATCCTGGAGAGACAGGGTCTGACCTCCCCAGAGAACCGCAAAGGGGAAAAGGGAGTATGTAAGAAATACAAAACAACAAAATCTTCTTTATCCAATACCACTCTATGGGTGATGGTCTCCACTAGAGACTGTGAGACTTTCCCAAGTTGCCTGACAACTCCTGAACTAGACCAGAATGAGTTCTCTAGAGCTAAACTGTGGATGGCTACAGAGCAGGTTCCTTTCCCTTGCTCCCAGACACAAACACACTCTTTATTCTAAACATAATTGTTCTACTAAGCTCTTAATTAAAAAAAAAAAAAAAAAAAATCCCCCCAAATAAAAATGCAACATCATTCTGCTTAATTTTGTCCGGAGTTGGCAAATTTTTTCCAGCCCATGAGCTAGCAGACCAAAAAAAACTGTGCTGTGAACAGAGTCTTGATGCAAAGCAGGGTGTCTAAGGTGCTTCTCTGGAATCTGGAATCCCAGTATAAGGTAAAGAATATGAGTGATGGCATGTCTCCTCACCAACTACTCTGACCTAAACAGGGAACAGCCAGGAGGAACATACTGTAAGCTAGCAGAGCAGTCCTGGTACACAACAGAAACATGTGCACAGTTGTGTGAACCCCAAGGCTCTCTCTTAAATTGCAACAGCCAATCTGAAGGAAAATGCAGCACTAAGGGAAGACAGTCTCAACTCATAAGCCCATTGTCCCTGTTTTCTACTGTGATGAAACACCAGTTTTCAGAGGAAATAGAATCCTCCATCTGGAAATGTACAAGACCACTGTAAAATCAGCTGAAGAAAAAAGGCAGAAAATGGGTAAGAATTAAATACCTCTGAGTCTGTGAAGAAGTTGTAAAGGAGTACATCATCAAATTCCAAGCCCTTTGCTTCATAAATTGTCAGTACAAGTGCTAAACTGAGTTCCTCGGGTAACTTCTCCTTGGAAGTTTCATTTGCCACTAGTACCACCTGTCATAAAATACATTAATAAGAAGAACAACAAAAAAAGTAACAGCTGCATAGAGAAAGCACACAAACATGTCATGGCAACACCAGAGCCTTCTCAAAACCAGTCAACATTTAATACAGACAACCAGTACAGTCCACAAAAAAAAAAAAAAAAGGTCACAAAGCTGCCACTAGAAGACTGACAAATGTGTGGCATGTGCAGACAGTTGTAGATCTGGTGTAAGAAAACTTGGGAGTTAGAAAGGAACAAGACAGGCAACATGTGAAGCAAAAAAGCATAGAAAGAGCTCGACATGTATTAAGAAGAAATGGAAACCAACACAAAGTGTCTAAGTTTAAGAAGCATAATTTATCAGTGAGATATAAAGGCTTAATAAAGAAAGTTGTGGGCAGTCCATATAAAATGATAATTTAGCAAAAGAGCTAGCAGAATCTGCAAAACCCATATACCTAAGGAAAAGCAAACCTGATGTGCTCCAAATTCAATGGGTTGTGTTTTCCTTCTGTTGCCTCTCAGCAGAATTGCTAAGTCACTAATGCTGCAGGACTCCAAGACTGTAGGTTTTGGCCCATCAAAGAGACCACGGTCCTTAGGAAGACGATCAAAAGATTCTGGGAAATAATGCTGTAGCAAATCAACCACTCCAGATGCTAAAGAGAGAATACCTGCAAAAAGCAGAATACAGATTTTAAACTTCAGTCTGACAGTCTCGTACTCTCTCACAAACACACTTTTACAGGATTTTTTTTAGAATTCCAGAATTAAAAGATATCATGACAAAAAGCACTAGTCAGAGAAAAGAGCAGCTGCAAGGTATACTTTATGTTCTTGTCATGTTTTGAGTGGACTCATGCTTGGGCCTGTAAAGATCAGAAAGCATGCTACAGAGGCTTGGCAGAGTCCTCATAAAAAAAAGGTCCTAAATGAGAAAGAACTATGAAAAGCAGAAGTAGCAAACCAATCCTGCAAAGTCTAGCAGTTTGGGCATGGGACGACAGAAATGGGTATGATTATTTGTTAAGTTTTTCTTCAAACAGTCAAAACATTCAGTAATCTTGAGTGTTCAAAAATGACAATTTAAAAAAAACTTTCATTCTTAGTTCTCCAGTTGAGATGTCAAAATACAGAATTTGCATGTCAGAAAAAAGCTGACCATCTGATCTCTTTAAAAAACAGGCTGCTTAAAGATGCTTTGAATTGAATAGTAGAAAGCTTCAATTCTTAGTGACATCAGATCATAAATAAATTTGTCACTCTACCTGAATGGGACCTGTAGTTCTGGTACAACTGATATATCCTTTTTGGTTTTCTAACACGCTGCTTCTTGTTCATGGAGTTCTTGCTTGCGTAATGAAACAGTGATCTCAGATCACTAAAACGAAAAGCAACTCCCTTCATTATGCTCTGGGCAGTGTCACCAGTTAGAAACATGGCATTAGGGTCATTGATGCATTTCATTAACAGTGCTAGCTCAGCTTGGGTGAAATCCTGGATCTCATCACCATAAAACTCATGGATGGACCATGGCAGCTCCTTGAGCTTTGAGAGCCTTTGAGATAAATTATACAGCAAATCTTCTTCATCAAAGTAACCTCTCTGTGATCGTATCTGCTGATAAAGACAAAAGAGGTGATAGATTTCACTCCTGTCTTCTGTGAAGTTTGGTGATCTCTTTCGGCCTAGCTTTTTGTACTGCTCCTCAGTAAGTTTACCCCCAGAGCAATTCAGTGCCTCGAAAGAGCCTTTCAGAAATGATTTTATTTCTTTCCAAACCAGTGCTGGATTATAAGAGCTTTTGCCTTTTATCATTTTTGGCCATATTTCATTTGCAAACACATCGTAAGTCACAAAAGTCCGTGGATCACTCTCCCTAGAGTATGCATCTGCAGCTCCTTCATCATCACCGTGTTCTGCTTCAACATTACCTTCTTCATCCTCGTCTTGCCAATTTGGTACCACCAAGTCTTCCTGAGGACTCCAACCAACAATGGTTCTTTTAAGGCTTCCATCTTCATTTCTTGGAAAAAACGGGTCAGGCATGGATGCATCCAGTAACAGCAACAACTGCTTGGAAGTGACAAACAGTGGAAAATTTTCATCTTTAACATCTTGTAGCTTGTGAACATTTGGTTCCAGAGACCTGAAGTGACTGGTTACTTTAGAAGACTTACTAAGTTCAATGAAATTCCTCTGAACTTCTTGGCACAAGACAGGATTTTTTGTCACAAATATCTGGTGCAGGTGCTCCAGCCTGTTAGATGCTTCTGGGCTATGCATTTGGTCATCTTCATGGTCATCACGTGAAGTAGTTTCCTCAGCAGCTGGACCTGCAGAAACCTTTTCATCCTCACTGTCATCATCTTGCTCATCACTCACCTGCTCCTCACTCGAATCATCACTGTCTCGTTTCAGTTCACTCTCCTCCCTCTCCAGCCTAGCTTTTTCAGCCTCACTACACTGTCTTTGCTGCCATGTTTGTCTCTCCAGCAGAGGACCATTTGCCAGGGTGGATTTTTCCCAGTATGAATAGAATTTCTTCCAAAGCCTATACAAGCAGCAAGTCGTCTTCCCCGTCCCGCTCCGCCCAATTAAAATTATTGGTTCCATGGGCTTTGGATTGAGAGCAATTACTGCATACTCCAACTCCCCAACTCGGAAAGGGTATTCAACAGAAGAATGTACATCATTTATAATGTTAAGTGCCATGTTAGTACTGAAGCTGTGAAATTTCATTATATTGTATTCCAATTCTGCTGCACTAGCTGGAGGACAATACTCAGGTATGGTACGTTCTTTTGTCTTTTCTGCCTCCGAGTCTTCAACATAACAACGTGGAACACGTTTCTGTGTTGTCACATTATGGTTCTGCTGTCCTTCATTTATGCCCTTCAGCTTTTTCCTCAAGATGCAGGATAAACCACGTTTGTAGGAAATACATATATTATCTAAGACATGGTTCAGCTTACAATGGTCAAGAACAATGGCCCAAATTCTGATTATTTCTGTGTAAACTCTACCCGATTTTTCTGGAAGACTTTTTGTCTGTTCTGTCTCCATTATCTTTTCTGCACTCTCACTGCAACGAGGAGAAAAGTCAATTGCAAGTTCCCATAGCATTCTTGCACCTTTGTCCAACTTGGCTTCATACAGCTGGATATCAGTATTCAAGTGTTTCAGTGGCTTCTGAAGGCCCTTGGTCCATTCCCCATTGCCAAGCCGCTTAATTGCCATTATAGTTTTAGTTTTCAGATAATGTGGCACAGCTTTGCTGCTCAATGTCTTCAGCATTTCAGGAGTGCACTCTATTTCCCAGGTCATGTTATCGAACTCCTGCACATATGCCTCAATATCCTGAATCTTCCCCTTCTCTTCCTCTGGTTCTTCCTTCTCTCCATTAGGCGGGGCCATACTAAACTTCCGTGCCTCCTTCTCTCTCTCCCAATCATCCCCTTTTCCATTAGGATAAGCTATGCTTCGACAAGGTTGCAAGGACTCACTTCTTCCCTCTTCCACATTATTTTGAGCTGAAGATGGCTTTTGTACCAGGGGATGATCCTTTCTTAGGGTGTCAGTCAATTTCAGTTGCTGAATTAAAGCTGTGATTGCTTTCACTAGACTTTCCTGCAGTGTTAAAGGCCTATTTACTCCTTCTGTTTCCTCCTTCCCCAGATGAGCCTTTTCTGTCCTTAGAGAACATGGGGTTTTTAAATCATTATGCACTGTGTTGCCAGATGGTGCCTTTAATGAGGACCCAGATGAAGAACGTCCCGTGCTCTTTGGCTGTGAAATCTCAGAAGCTGAAGTGTGTTTAGGTGTTTTAAATGACTGCCCTGCTATATCCTGCCGGTGTCTCCTTTTCCCCAATGCATTATTCCAAGCAAGCAGCAGTGGGTCTTTTTTTTTAATTCTATACCTTACATCTCTTCCTAATTTGTTTTTTATGTTAAAGTTAACATCAAATCTTGCCAGTGACTCCATTATTCTCTTGGTATGTTTTGATAATCCTTTCTGAAAAACAACATGCATCACTGTATTTCCATTCTCATCTTGTATGTTTGGATTAAGGTATGGGAAGTCAGAAGGTCTTGAAGCAAAGAGACCAAGTAGGTAGTTCAGGATGTTTAAACCGGTGTCATCTGAAAGCAAGAGAACAAATTAAAAAACTATCACTTGCTTTGCTTTTCTGTCCTTGAACAGACAGGCTTGTTTTTGCCCGTCTGCTGGGTATAATCAGCAAAAGGCCTCTGCTGGCTTAAAAGGCATGTTATCTAGTCTTATGTGGGGGGAGAAGACAGGCTGTTCTCCACAACAAGGCTGCTTTGTAGGTCAACAACTTTTAATACTTGTTTTCTGCAGCTAGTAAACGAAAAACAATTTGCTTTCAAAGGAAAAAAAAAAAAAACACAACTAAAACAGGCTACATTTAATGTTTGTAAAACATGCTTATTTGAAATGGGTCAAAAGTGAGCTTTTCTAATATCCAAGGAAAACAATGTAATGGCAGCAAAGGTTTAGAAGTCCTTAGTACTATAATTGCTCCTGTAGCACCAGTCAGTTTAATTCCTTTTTTAACCTTCAGGTGCAAACAGATTCATTCCATCTTCCCACATCAGTCCTGATTGCTTCCCGAGGTAGGCTGGTGACCGACCATCTGGACAAGCAGCAGCTCTGGATACTGCTCTGCAGTCATTTGGTTCATTTTAATATGTCACCCAGAAGTAATCTGCTGCAGATAACTTTGGTTTACTAAAATAATCTGTGGCAAATCACAATTATTTCCTGATATGAGATCCCTAGAGCAATTTTCTACAAAATAGGATTAGTCCAATATCTCACTGGGGGGAAAAAAATATTCTGCTGCTTTCTGGATTTAATCCAGGTAATATATGTGAGTTAAAACAGAAGATATATGAGAAGCACTTCTTTGCTAACTGTACAATAGTGACACACAGAAATCATTGTAAGCAAATTTCACTTTAAAAAATTTACACAGGGAAAAATACTTATGAGAAGATATTGTCATTGGACTTCTTAATCTTTCTATTCAAAATTTACAACGGGCAGCATATATGCTTTTAATCTCTCCAAAGCTATTAAATTAAATGTGTGTGCTTTACAGATAAATAAATTCAGGATTTTTAATTATTTTAATCCTTCAAGTAAAAAACATGGACTTTTTTTTTTTAAATTTAAAATCAAGCCTGACTTTGGGCCTTAATTTGATAGCTCATCTGAATTGCTTACATTTTTATGTAAGCCCTACAGTCCTCTCACTCAATCCTCCACTGAATAAAACTTGGCTTGATTTACAGCTAACAAAAATGGGGGAACAGATTTTAGGTGCCACTGTAGGATTTCCTTCCAAGTTTGCTGCCACTGCTCTGCCTCTTTCCCTCTGTTTCTTCCTAGATCCTTCCTGTTTACTTCAATTTCACATTTTACAGGGCTTCAAAGAAGACCATTCCCTTCTAAACCAGCTTGGTTAAACAAGAATACGTTCACAAAACAGTAACTGACAGGGACAGTACAGCTGCTTGATTTCCCTGGTCACCTGAGCTGCCATTAACTCTCCTCATAGTCCCAGCCACAGCAACCACATAGCAGAACACATCAGCTTATCAGAGCCTGATGTGTATTCTCTGGCCTACAGACCCTGGGGGTTGAGACACAAACATCCTGATCTGCTGCTATCCTATCAGTAAACAGCAGCAGAAGGGGTAGTGGGCTGAACAGGCAAGAAATGGGGATGTTTTCAAAAGCTGCTGTGAAAATAAGCAGCATACATCTGCTAGAGTCCTTTATGTTCCCCAGGCCCAGGCACACAAAAGCTTTACCTCCTTTATTTAAACAGATGGAAAGTGCAGCATGCAAAGGAGTATCTCCTTGTGCCATGGAGACATTTTGAGGATCTGCACCTTTGGTCAGCAGCAAATACACCAGTTGAAAATAATTCTTTTTGAGACATATTTGCAGTGGCATCTCAGAGCTGGTTCCAATCCTGTCTGGCAGAGCTGGCATGAAAAACATGAAAATATCAGGGGTTAAATCCAATATGCCAGATCTGCAAACTACACAAAGTTCTAAACAGATTAAGATACATAATGATTGCTGAACAGGTGACTTTCCTTTTAGTCATCTTTTTACATGTATCTTTAAAAGAGTTATTCACTAAGAAAATCTTCAGAATCTCCTCTCATCTTCCACTAAGCTGAGCAATCAGTCCTGCTGTGATAGGAAGACAGAAAGGCCAGAAGTATCTTCAAGTAAGTCAGTCACTGATTGAAACAAGAAACCTACTTGCACCTCTGGCACTCACCTGGCTGCAGCAGGACTGTGTGTCCTTAATTTATAGCTAACATTAAATTATACCATGAAATGAAAAATGGCAGGGTAATCCCATGAATAAGCCTCATGCAAAACAAGGAAAATTATCATGTCCACACTGGCTACAAAAAGACATCTGGTCATGCCTCTGAAATCACTAAAGTAGTCAATTATTTGTAACATAACAACAGATCAAACTCAGTCTATCAGTCAGGGTAATATTATGGCTGAAGATGGAAAAACTTAAAAAATGAAGAAGCTACAAGCAATGAAGCAACAATAATCCTTGGCCTTTTACCTTTTACCAACCCCGACAGCCGAATTTAATTTGCAAAACTTCTTCCATCCCATGTACCCTTAGGGGCTTCCCATGTCACACACAGAGGTTGCAGCCAATGGCTTGCCCTCCAAAAAGCTGCTGCACTTACTCAATGCCACAGAAAACACATATTGGTGTATCTGAAACTATGTTGCTCCAAACATACCAATAAAATGTTCGATCTATTATAACACATTAACATTGTACAGTTTTTCACCTCCTCGTTCGAGCAAGCATCTTATGAGGTGGACTTGCTTATCTGATCCATCACACTGTTGGATAATGTTGCCAATGTCAACATCTGAAAGACTGCAGTTTTTGAAGAGTCCTACACCCGACGGCTCTTCCCCACTGGCTTTCCCTGTTAGCAGCAGCAAAACTTGATGCCACATTTGCTTCTCCAGCAACTGTTTTATAAAGCTGTTAGCACAGGCTTGGGGGATGTTGCAAACCACCCCTTCAGGGATTTCTGCAAGACAGTCAAGACAACATAACTTACTCAAAACACATAATAAAAACCAATCTCATTATAAACTATTTTCAGAACTCATTTAATTGAAAGTACAGAACCGCAAAATGCAACATTTGCATCTTTTTATCCAGATGCTGACAGCCAAGTTTAAATGTTTTGATTCATCATACTGAAACTTTGTGCATATTCTGGTGGTTCTAAGTGCAAAACACAACAGCAAAAATAAGTAAAAGCACATTGTTCCAGTAATACCGGTTGCAGGAAAAGGGAAGCGAAGGGTAAGAGCAAAAACTGTATGTTGACATCAAACATTTTTCACAGCAAGTAAATTTGGTGAAGTAGAGAAATGGGAACTGTCTGTACCTTTCATTGAAGACAGCAATTTCAGAAATTGCTTAACTGCATCTTCCTTCAATACATTTTTATTACGTGCTCCCTTTTCAGATTTGTAGAACCGGACAAACTGTTCAAGAACATCCAGCAAGGAATCTGTTGAATCACTTACAGCTCTGCTTTCATTTTCCCCTGAAAAACATCACAGATGTTGAAAGCCCAGTCAGTTCCTTGCTGGCCTGTTTTCAGGACAGGACTGTAATACATTACATCTCTGAGAAATGTGTAGTGGCAGGTTAAAAACCAGATGGCTGAAACTCCTACTGTCAAAGCCAGTCCTGTGATAGACTTCATATCCCAAAGGATATTTGATACACTCTTTACCATAGTACCATAGGTTGAAAATTGTAATAGTTCACAAGTTGATCTGCATGCAAGCAGGATACTGCTGCCTTGTAGTGGTATCACTATTCAGAGTTTTTAGAGTAAACCACTAACGTTTTCAGCAAAGCTTTAATCGTGTCCTGAGCTTGTATGACTCTTCAGTGGCATTTCAGAAATACAGCCATAAAATAAAAAAATAAAATAAAAAAATAAATAAATAAAAATTATCCTCTTAAAAGAAACCAAAGCAAAACAATAAAAAAAAACCCAAAACAACCCACCACACCAAAATCATGCCAACAAGTTTAAGAGATACTTAGGTAAAGAGCACTGGCAGGTTTTTAATTATGTCCTAATAAATGCCCTTAAATAAAAACTGGAAGACTAAGCCTGACTTTCTTAAAAGCTTAGAGGAATTCAAGTACATCAAAGACACAACAAAATAGCTTTAGCCCTTCAGACAAAGAGACAGACAAAACCAGTCATCTTTTTAGCAATGAGGATTAACCTCAGACTGTTATCTGTAATGCAGTGGCTTGTTCTCCAGTCCTTGCATTTTACACTAAGCCTAGAAAGCTCTTGGGGGCTGTGCACTGGCAACAACAACACCATTACCACAAAAGACAGACTGAGCTACCTGGAAAACCAACCAAAACAATTACCACCACCGAGGGAGTGGTGTTAACCTCCTGAGAACCACTAGGCTAAGACCTTCTGCAGAACAGGGCAGGAGATCTCTACAGTAAAGAAAGAGGACCTGTGAGAATCTACTTGTCAGGAGCCATAAGATAGAAGTGCAATGAAACCTGGTGCTTTCCAGCAAACTTGTATGCAATACACACATGAAACCAGGGATGTAGCCTAAAAACTCCACTTTTTGCCAAGTTTCATATGCCTGTGCAGTCTTTTGCTACATCTGTGCTTTGAGATCTGCATAACACAAGCAACTTCACATTTGAAAAGGTTATGCTTTGGGCTAATACAGTAATGATGGTAATACAGGTGTTGCTTTAAAGTCCTGGTTGGTTAGTGCCAAGGAAAACAAGCAGATCAGACACCACACCATCTCAGAAAGACTGTACTGAAGAAGTGCTTTCAAGATCAACAATGTCCATGCCTGGGACTTATTTAAACAGCAATCTAAACCACGGCTTGAAAAGATCTGCTGCAAGATCTACCACCTCAGTACCTGAATCTCAGGAACACCTTGCCTAACCAGCCAATCCATCAGTTCTCATGGTTACTCACAGGAGCTTCTCCGAATGGCCTCCTACGATTGGATCCTCTGCTCGAAATGTCTCTGGCCCACTACAGTTTCTTTCAGAGCTAGGATGTAGCAACCAAGCTGTAGTGCCATGCTGCCAAGAAGGTGCATCCTGCAGGGACCCTCCAGTCCCGAGGGTAGACAGCTCCCCATCTCATGCCCCAACTAGCATCTCTCTGACCATACTGCAGTACAGGCAGCTCAGGCTTGCTCCATTTGTTAGTGCAGATAAGAAACCATATAAGGGTTAGCCAGTCTCAATACCGTCATCAGTGAGGTGGTATTGTACAGTTTGTTTTCTCATCCTCGTTTATTGGTGTGGAGAAGGAAATCCCCATTACTTGGATAATCACTTGATACATTATTTTCCAGAATGGAAAATTATTTAAAAAAAACAGACAAGTCAGAATCCTTTTCAGAACTGACAAGCAGACTGGAAACCAGTTTATCACACCAGTTCATGACATTTCATATCAGCACCAGGAAAATTAAGATTTGTGTCTTCCTGTATGACAACAGGTCATTAACAAATCACCTAGAAATATCATTACACATTTTTAGAAAGCACTTTGCAGTTTCCCCACACTTCAAGAGTTTAACAAACTTTTAGCTCCCCTGTTTTGGTTATGAGAGGCTCTTGTAGTTTTAGTCTGACAGTCTGCTCCGCTACTTTAAAAAAATGTTTCATTTTCCAAAAACTAAAGTGAAAAGGTTAAAACTGAAAAAGCATAAAAGATAAGCAGTTTATGTGTCAGGGGAAAACTCATGTTAAGGATAAGGAAAAAAAACACCACAGTGGCTTAGAGTAACTTAGAGCAACCTGAAGTTACTCATTGCATGATACACTAAGAGCATCAGCTGGACGGCAGTCACCTTCAGGCAAACACAAAACATTCATCATCCACTGATAGGATGTGATAGATCAGAGTGACAATTCATAGGAAAAGTTACATAAAACCCACCCACTATTACCAATTACAAATTAAACAATTTTGTATCTAAAGGATATTATTTTAAAAGAGAAGTACCACTCAGTCCATGTAATACCTGTCTGTTTCACAGAAGAAGTCTGCTTCTCGAGGTGACTGCTGACTGCTTTTACTGCACCAAAGTTTTTGTTCTTTTTCAATATATCTATGACATATCTTGACCGTGCATCTGGAACAGTGGGGTCAACCCCATAATTCAGGAGCATGATCACATCTTCTGTTTGGCCTAAAACATCACATGAATAAACATTACAGGAAGAGTAATCCTCAGTGTTCAGAGGTTTGGTTCAGTTTTGTTTTGTATTTTTAATTTCCTGGCAGTATTTCTAGCTTAATTTTAATATATTTTAAAAAAATAAATCTATCTTCATTATTATTCACTGGGAAACAGGAGCACAGAAACACAAAGTGACTGGGTGCCTCATGAGCATCTCACTGGCCAGAGGCAGTATGTTGAATTCACCTCCTCCCTTATGCCCCAACCCTGCTCTCCGGACTCTAGGAAAACTGCACTGTACATAAAGAAAAAACAAAACTAGGGATTTTGCTACTGTTTTGACAGTGACTCAATAAACCAAAGTATTTCACATATTCGGGCATGAATATACAGAGCCAGGCACTGAGTTTCTTTCCTATGCAACATAAGCTGCATTATTTTCTTGATAATAAGCATTATAACAAAGACATCTAGTTTGACTAACAGTAGGTACCATTGCTTTCAACAAAAACTGCTATCCTCTATAGCATTTCACAACAGGTACTGCAGATCGCATGTAAACACAATAAATATAATGATGACTTACAACCTTGACACAGTATCTAATATTCTGAAAGTTAACATGCTCCCTTCTTAGTATGCCACCAGGGGAAACTCTACAGACCTACAAGTAGCTGCTTGTATTTCTTTTGCCTAAAAGAGGCACATTTGCTAGAAGTCATGCCCTCAGGACAGCTGGGCAAGTGCAGAAATTCCACGTCACACAGGACAGCACTGAGCAATGGTGAGCAATTAAGTGTTAGACCACCACACATCCCATAGAAACATTACCACAGCCTCCATTATGGCATGTGGCAAAGACAAAACCTAAATGAACAAAAAATTATGCAGGCTAACACAGATGTCTTGCTTGTTTGTCTAAGCCTTCCCATTCAAGCTATTTTAGGGATTATTTTTGTAAACATATGGGTGCATATTTTGATATATATGTTTAGACATATACTCTCTATATAATATCTAGACTATATAAAGAAATAAACTTTAATAAGTATTTATATAATGCCTATACAATATAAAGAAATACATTTGAATAGCTAAATATAAAATTATATGCTCTTATATATACATACACTATATAATTATAAACAAACTTTTACACACACGCACACATATGTGTGTTTATATATATATATACACACACACACACAAAATGCAGTCTCTTCTGGAAATGCATATCTCATTAGCAACAGATGGAAATACTGCAAAAGACTTGTTTCACCTTTCCCGAAAATGAAATTATTTAGAGATATGTTGTGGAAATTTCATTCATACTATTAACAAGAGCCACTAGAACGTCGTCGCATTTAATGAGCTAAAAGTCTGGTGTTATCTTGGCATTCATACTTATTTCCTGTTGCCACCTCGTGGGGAGAGTAAGAAATACAAGAAGCCGGGCTAAATTGTAACATAAATGAAAAATCCCACAGAAAAGATGAAGGAAAACATTTAATTTTCCTCCTCTGACATAGCGCACCACAACTTATGTTTAAAATCTTCACCTATTTAAAAGGAGAGGACAGGTCTCCAGGTGGTCTAACATGATTTTAAGGGCACATCAAACTTTAAAAGCCCATCAAACTCCTATGATTGGAAAAAAAAAAAAAAAGCCTGCAGCATACTAGTGGGAAAATTATAACTAGTCAAACCAAAGAACAAAGAAAATGGTCACAAATGAGGTATACCATTTTTAGCAGGAATTGTTGGAGTGTTTAAATCCTAGTTACCATTATGAAGTCTACATTCAGATAAAGGCCTTTATTTTCTTCCTTAGCATAAACAGTAAACACCAGGATCTGAAATTTTCTTCCACTCCTCATTTTCCCATATTCAAGAAAAACCAACTCCACACACACACACACAAAAAGAATTGTATTTACTGCGTTTCTGGGAATACTCATTGGAAGATGCCACAATATGCAGGAGGGTGCACCCATCTCTGTCTTGCTGGTTGAGCCTATCCTTCAAGTCTGGCCTCCGAGTCAGTAACCACCTGAAGAAATGGTTCCTTCCTAAAATGATAAAACAAACACTTATTACAAATGGTAAACACAGCAGAGACAGATCCTGCCTTTTTCCCCCCTAAGAAGTGGCAAGATGTGTCTGTAAGAAACCTTTTCTCAAATATGGAGAGCAGGAGAAGGAAGAAAACAAAAGGAGTTACAGTAAGAGCCTGCTGCATTGTAGGAGACATGACACTACGTTCTCACTGACTTGCTGCAACTGCAACTCTGAGGTTGACTCTCAGCTCTTCAGCACATATAGAAACTGCAGCTCCACACTAAGGTGCAAGGAAGAAATACGGTATTTTTGTCAAAGCTGATCTATTCAGTTCTGAAAGACTCCCGTCAATCACACTTTCACTTCAAACCACAGAACAGAACAAACATATTAGGTTTCTACCACTATGAGGCACAGACGACCAGAGAGTCTACACCATTTTCAAAATATTGCCTTATTTGACGTGCAAGATTATACCTAGATGATCTCATCTCATTAGTTTAAAAACAAAACAAAATACAAACTTAAAGGTAGAAAAAGCTGTAGCTGTCAGTTCTCTGATAAAGACCACTATTGTTTTATTTCACTTGCTGGTGCCACTCACTTGCTCTGATACACAGTCTGATAACAGCATGAAGCAGATAAACTCCAATGGTTTCAACTTTTGCTCCAATGGAAATTAGCCACTTGGCTAACTCCGCTACTTCTTGCATCTTCTCACCATGCCCATACCACTCAGAAGTCTGGTAACAAAGAGAACAATTACAATACATTATGTTATATATATATGAAAGGCAGGTTTCTTTAATCCTATTTCCATTATTTTTATGACAAGAATCAGTGGGACAATAGCAATCAAACCACACCCATTTTAAAATGAAACATTTATTACACATTAAACAATTTCCATGGAAGCTCAAACCAAATACTTTTCTCTTAAGAGTTGTTCATGCATCTTAAAAGAATCTTGTCCTGTTTTCAAGAACCCAAAGTATATTTTTAATACATATTTCTACATTTCTTCTTTGTATCTGACTGCAACTTTCTGCCTTACACTTGTCTATTAAATGTTACTGTATCTCAGTACCAATATTGCTGTAACCAAATATTATGCCTTTTAAGCTTGGATGAGGCAGCTTGCACAGGCAGTTCCCCCAAAGTAAGAAAAGTCTGGAGAAATACTTGAAATTTGGAAAAGGGACTTAAGAGATCAGAGGAAAGAGATTTAGGGAACTCAGGTAACCAGTTATTTTATAGCTTAGGAAACACACGGATGGAAAGTAGGGCAAAGCCCTACTCTCATACAGCTCAGGAAGCATCTGGTGCTATTAAGAGAACAATGATAATATGACTGCTCACACAAAGAAAAGGTGTTACGCCTTAGGAGAGAGATTTTTGGCCAGACAAACCAGAAGGTGATCTGATATAAGTATAGAACTTTCAGGGAAGTTGACAGACCGAGACTGAAAGCACAGAGCCTAAGCAGAAGGCAGCTGAACCTAATAAGGATGTTCTGGCAAGGACTTAATGAATGTGAAGCACAAGGGGTACAGCAATATGGGGAACTTCGGGAGTGGGCAGAGGAAGCTCAGATGCAAATTGAGATATATTATGCTTGAAGGATCAGGACACGAGGGGGTGCTTGAAAACAGCATTCAGACATAATTTCTCCATTTGTGCCAGTCATCTTTTTAAATAAGCAGTCTTCACACATGCTTCCAACATCCACAAATAAAACTTTTTTTCTAACACCTCATGCTGAATTTTGACTGGCAAGAATTACTGTTTGTGCACAGTTACAAAATCAAAATACAACAAATTATATAATTAAATAGTGGCAGCAGGGGAAGCCTGAGCTGCCAGAAAGCTACATTTTCTAATGTTTGCAAAAAAGCAGCAGCACTTAGGGATCCTTCATCTTGATTCTTTCAGTCTTGCTCACGCATAAAGAAGCTGCTAGAATAGCTAAGACAGGTAAAGCCAATTCAGCAACAAAGGACACAGCATTTTATGAAGGCAACCCACTTTTATCCTCCTCTCTCCATGAGGCACTTTTATTTTCTTTCCGAGGAAGAAAGTTTTTTTGCTAAGACACTCTACAGGTGTCCTCTACTGCACTGCACTGCCATGCTTTACTGTCACTGCAAGAAGCACATTCACCCCTTGCAGGACAGCTTTGCTGCTGCTCCCCGGGCTAGGATGCTGCTAGGAGCTGCCAACCACAGCAGTGGCAGTGGCCACCTTTGCTTAGGAGCTGCTGCAATCCAAGGCTCTCAGGCCTTCTCCACTCTGCAGCTATGCTGCTCTAGCACCACAACCCTGCTGCTGACTGGCCATGGGCCTGGCTCACCAAGGACCAAACCCTGAACAACCCTCCCTCCCCAAAAAAACTGAGCAAACACAGAAGGCATGATGGAAGATTGCATAAAGCCCCCCAGAGGCTCTCCCATGGCACTAACACAGCACAACTGCTTAACCACAGCTAACCAAGGCATGCCTGTGTATACTTAGCCACTCATTCTTCTGCTATCCCTATAAATAAGCTTATCCCCTTCTTCTTCAGAATTCCTCCCACTCACTCTGTCAGGCACCTCACTGAAATACATGCATAGAAAAAGGCCCAACTTGAAATTATTATGGCAAAAACACAACAAGCACTGTAACAGCCAAATGGCAAATTCCACTATAGTCCATCAATATGCCCTAAGCTGCTAATCTGCCAGCCAGTAAACGCCAAGCAAATGTACCGTGTAGCCTACAGTTAACATATCCTAAAGCTTCCATCAGGAAAGCCACAGTGCTGTAAGAAATTTGGTATACTTCAGCATAAAGCCTAATTGAATTTCTCAATGAACATGTAACCATATCTTTTAAAAGTAGGTCTCATACAGTGAAACAAAGACATGGAAGAAAGTCAAAAAAATGCAGCCAGAGAAGAATTTTTTCATGGTCTGTAAGAAGTGTTTCGTGTAACTGCAATTGAAGCAGGCTGGGCATCTGCAGCATGATAACCCCCATACACTGTGAGATGCCTTCAGAAAGCTGGTATGTTACTGCTGGGTACACCAGCTGTTCCTGAGTGGCAGAGATGAACTCCCTGTATCTCTTAGCTCACACTTGGCCTATGGCTACACCTAGGTTCCCAAGGGGCCAGAAGCAATGGTTGCACACCCTTTCATGCATTCCAAGC
This sequence comes from Apus apus, assembly GCF_020740795.1. Taxonomy (NCBI): domain Eukaryota; kingdom Metazoa; phylum Chordata; class Aves; order Apodiformes; family Apodidae; genus Apus; species Apus apus. The sequence continues at coordinate 48,863,425 of NC_067283.1, forward strand.
ATTCCGGCAGGATATCCATACACAAAGTAAGCAGCAGTGAGCCCTACAATGCCATCTAGCTCACACAGAAACATGGGCAGAGCCTCTGGGGTGTAGTAGTGTGCAAGGCACGTCACATGCACCAGGCAGGCCAACCAGCAACCGTCTGTGTGTGCATGGTAGGTTCTGACAGCTGGAAGTTTTTATTATATACTGCCAGCACAGAAAGCTTCAGAGGTTCCCATATGGTGCAGAACATGAAGAATCACAAGATAAAGAAAAGAGCAAGTTTCAGATCAAATTCTGCTGTCTGCAGATGCCATCATCTCAGTGAAAGGCTTCGAGAACCATGGCTGCTTGGTCTATGACTACATGTTTTCATCTTGCCAAAATCCTCCAAGTCATTTGGAAAGCATCAGAGCCTTTAGGGAGAATGTTTAGCAATTGCTGCCTAGGTATAAAACAACCTACCAAAAATTAGGGGCATTGAGGGAAGGGAAAATTCCAGCACTGCACCCAACTCAATTCCCTGTAATCAGACTGAGCACTATGAAGCAATCCAGAGACAGCCTAGTAAGGTTTAAAAATACCATATCCCATGTGTGCCATAATCCTGGTCAGAAAACATATCCAACCTTCAGAAATTTTTCAGCATTAAACTGGCAGGTTACAAGCATGATATTAATAGCTTGCTGTACTTGAGAGGAAGATGTCTTATTTTGATCAGATTAAAGGAAATATTAAATTACACACATTATGCAAATTAAGGACTATTTACTTTTCAAATTAAAAGGAACAAAATGGATGATTTAACAAAATCATGCAAGTTCCAAGTATTCTTTTTATTTTCCTGTGATCTGTTTTAGCATTGCATGCAACATGGAAAATCTCTCACAAAAATGAACAGGAAGAAAAGAAACAGATTTTAATTAAAAAAAAAAAAAAAAAAAAAGGATGCTTCTTTACCTCAAAGAGATTCTTCAGTGATAACTGGTTGACTCTGAGATTGGTGGGTAACTCTTTCTTCTCAGACAACAACAACAGACATGACTGCAGAAAAAAACAGCAACATTAGTGGTCTTATAAGCACAGTTCGAGATTGTTTTTCACTGCTTCATCAGGTCTTGTAGGAAAGCAAACATGGGCTAACTACTTCTCAGATCTTTTCTTAAGATCATAACGGATTACTGAATCTCCCTTTCCTTTTTAAATTGAATTCATGTAATATACAACATACTGTGGGAAGCCATGACTGATGAAAGTTTCCTCAGAAACCAAAACCATGTAGAAAGGTCTGGCCTTAAAAGTCTCTCCAACACACACTGGTAGTAACCCTTCACTTTAGGAATGGACCTTTACATTCATGTGGATGAAACTTCCCAGCTACACCAACATCCTGAGCAGAAAGCAAGAAATACATACTGTATATTCTTCCATTTTCTCAGTTTCCCTGAAAACTTTGCATTGGTCTTTGAAAACCCACCTAGATTCACTAGAGGATAAGAGAAACACTACAGATGTCATCTATGTGGACTTCTTTACATTTCCCCTCAACATTTTTAGATCTAAAATAGAGAGATATGGGTTTCATGGATAGACTGTTGGATGGGTAAGAAAATGGCTGGATGGCTGCATCCAAGGAGTTACAGTGTGGAAAACAGTAACAAGTGGTGACTCTCAAGGGCTTGTACCGGGACTAACACTATTTAATATATTAATCAATATCATAGACAATGGGATCTCGTGGTGCACTCAATCACTCAGCAAGTCTGCAGGTGGCACCAAGCTGAGTGACACAGTTGACATGCATGAGGAAAGGGATGCCATCCAGAGGGCACTTTTGATGAGCTTAAGGAATGAGCCCATGAACACCTCACAAAAACCAACAAGGTCAAGGGTAAGTAAGGTCCTGCACCTAGGCCAGGCCAATCTCCAGTATCAATACAGACTAGGTGATTATGAGATTGAGAGCAGACCTGGGGAGAAGGATCTGGGGCTCCTGGTGGACAAAAAAATTGACTATGAGCTAGCAATGTGTACTTCTAGCCCAGAAAGCTAGTCACATTCTAGGCTGTCTAAAAAGAAGTGCAACCAGCAGGTCAAGGGAAGTGATTCTCCCCCTCTCCTCCACTCTTATGAGACCTCACCTGGAGTACTGCATCCATTTCTGGGGTCCCCAGCACAAGAAGGACATGGACCTGTTGGAGCAGGTCTAGAAGAGGACCATGAAAATGATCAGAGGGCTGGAGCACCTCTCCTGTGAGGACAGGCTGAGAGAGTTGGGGTTATTCAGCCTGAGAAGAGAAGGCTCCAGGGAGACCTCACTGCAGCCTTTCAGTATATAAAGGGGGCTTGCAAGAGAGACTTTTTAACAAGGCTTGTATTGACAGGACAGGGGGCAACAGTTTTAACCTGAAAGATGGTAGGTTTAAATTAATCTCAAGGGAGAAATGTCTTACAATACATGTGCTGATACACTGGAACTGGTTGTGAGAGAAGATGTGGATGCCCCATTATTGTAACTGTTCATGGCCAGCCTGGACAGGGCTTTAAGCAACCTGATCTAATGAAGGATGCCCATGCCCACAGCAGCAGGGTTGGATGGGGATTGTGGGACTCTAATCAGTCCATAGCAGTCTCTCTCTGTCGCTCCTTCCTCCTTACAGTTCTCCCCTGCTCCAGTGTAGGTTCCCCATGGGCTGTGGCTGCTGTCAGGAATCTGCTCTTGCATGGTCTCTCCACAAGCCATAAGGAAAACCCTGCTTCAAGCCTTGAGAAACTTCTCATCCTCCCTCTTCTACTCCAACCCTGGGGCTTGACCTTTCTCACTTTTTTTCCCCCTTCACTGTGCCCGGCAGCTTTCTGCCCTTTTTAAAGTGTGCTTTCTGAGAGGTGCCATCATCTCATCTGAGGGGCTGTGCCCTGTGGTAGGTTTGCTGGATCCAGCTGGAACTAACCACATCTGGTACAAGGCAGCCCTGGCCTCTCCTCACAGGGGCTCCTGCAGCCTCCACTGTCAGTGTCTCACCACTAACACCCAAGTAATCGTGACAATGATAGATGTTTTTTACAGTCACCACAGAGAAGTGTTCAAATGGTGATTCACCTTCCGATTTTTCTAAATTATCTGGTTTCGTTTAATAGCCATGTACATCCACTGAGATGTTCCTTTATTTGTGGATCTTTCACAGACAGCTTCAAAAGTCCAGCTTTTCATATAAAAGGAAAAGGGACCACAAACATATTTTTTCCCTCCTCTAATTTCTTTCAAGAAAAATGACACCAGATGGCACTGTAATTGTAACAGAGACAACTGCAAGAGACAAATGGGATTTCAAGCTCATCACATCCCTTTGAGAAATAAATTTCAGAGATGATTCATTACAAAAAATATTTTGCAAGCCTTAAATTCAAGACGTTTGAAGCAGGGAACAAACAATAGCCACGGCTTTGGATTTTAAAGGTAACATGAGGTTACCCAGCAGCAGATAACACAGTGACAGACTTACCCGCCACATCCCTTTTTGGGCTAGCCTTTCTATCACCCCTTGCCAGATCAGCGCATCGAACCTTGCACTGAAAATATAGTCATATGCAGGGGGAAAAGTCGGTGGGAAGACTTGTTCATCTGCAAGAATAAGCAATCAGGAAAGCTATTTAGTACACACAGCACTTCTAAAGTTGGGGTCTTAACTAAGTTACTTCATTGCACAGTAACAATTTCAGCTTTAATACCCAGGAGAATGCCAAAAGGGGGCTTAAATATCCCTGGCCACCCAATTGATACAACAGCTCGTTATCAGCAACCAGTCTTTACTAAAAAATGCAGGGGTGGGAATTAATCCCTGCCCTGAAGAAACACTTCCAAGTGCCAAGACACTGTGAACCTCGTGGTGGTTCTTTCACTTGTGGGTGAGCCCAGCTACAGATGCTGCTAAAACTAACCATTGTGCCTAACACAGGTCTACAAATTCAAGTAAATGCAGCAGGGGCATGATCCAAAATTTCCTGGCACACCTGCAGGCCCCATCAAAGCCTGTGAACAGGAAACAAAACCAGAGGAGTAGAGGGCAGAGAGACTACAGGGTGGACATGGCTCAAAAAACCCCACACAATTCCACAGAAAGGCCAAATTCCCTCTTTCAATGCTGTCCATTACTACCTGAGGGTAAGTCCCCCATACTGCACTTGTAAACTCAAGTTAAGCTGAGTATTTTCTAATTATTTACAAATTTACCTAGCCAAAAGAAAAACAGTGGTTTGGATAAAATCTACTAAAGCCTTATGGGTCTGGATCACCAGAACTCCACTCCAGCCTTGTCTCTCTGACTTGGAACTTTGAACTTTTCTAACTATTTCACAATTGACATGTTTTTGTGAGACAACACAATCCCTTACGCAGCAATTTGGCATTGTTGGCAAAACTGGCCCAGGTTCACTACAAGCTTTTCATATGGCCACTCATCATATTCATAATCCTCAAAGAGACCTGGGGTACTAAGGACCAAATGAATGATCTCCCAAAGGACACTGCACCAAGGATTTGCGTTGTCATCACTACTGAAAGGCTCTTAAAAAAAACTGAGCTCTAAATTTGAGCTTACCGTTGACACTTATGAAGATTCCTGCTACAAAATCAGCAACTTGAGTTCGATCTGCAGAAGCATTCAGGAGAATCAAACCTTTATGAAACATGGCAATTGCCTGATAAGTGTCTGATAACATGATGAATGAGTGGCCAGCTCTATAATAAGCCTGAGAAAAAAAAAAAAGGAGAACAAAAAAGACCATTGTTGGGAAAACTTTACTATAAAATCAATCATTATCTTTTTTTCAATAAACACTCTGATTATGCTATAAAAATGACATGCACTACAACTTTTTACAGCTTCATACTCACAGATCCAAAGAAAGTGCAATAAACATCCCTTAAAATTCACAGTATACTACTGATGTCATCACAGAGAGTGATAAATCTTGGAATACAAAACTTGGAAAATAGCTACAGGACGAAACACATACTGTTAGCAACTATATTTTATCCCTTCCTGGACAGGATTTTTGCCACAAAGTCCAGAATATATGCTCATGTCCCCATATCACTGCACTTTGTGTATTTGCCACAATGCATATATTCTTCAGTCAGCAGCACCTGAACATGTTTACATTCACCACTGAACTATGTTGTACTGGCTCAGAGTCACAGTGGAGTCAATTTGTTCAATCCAGGTAACCAGAAGGCTGCAATACATTACAAAGTAAAGTGATGTTTGCAAGCAACTTTACCGCATCTAAATCAAATGTGTTCTACTAAAGTCTCTGGAAGTCTGCAGTGGTTAGTCCAGAAGACTGTTTATTGCACATAAAAGCCAATCCAAGTGCAGGGCTCCATATCATAAAAAATGTACAACTGCTACTTACTCCTAACAAATGAGAACTCGAGTCAATGGGTACTTACGCTTGTGATTAATTACACAGTGATTATGTCTAAGTGTACTGTTCTGTTCACTGGAAATACAATATGACCTTGATCACCACATATCATTCCCAGGAAACGTAGGCTTATTAAATGTGTAAAGAATAGTAGGGCACACTGCCCAAGGAGCCTTCAAAGCTAAGTCCCCATCCCAGACCCGACAGCTGCCAGCAACTGATGAATCTGTATCACGAGACAAGCTCTGAAGGACCTCAAAGCAAATACAGACCTGGTGAACCTCACCACGAACAGGATCTGCATAGCATGCCATGGCCTGACCTGCAGCCTGGCTGGTGCTGCATCATCTTCTGGTCTCCAGCATCAGTGGGGCACATAAGATTTTAGTGCTTGCTATCACCTTGTCTGAGTTATCAGTAAAATAGTTATCTTTCATTACAGCACTGGTGCCTCTCTTGTTGAGACCCAAAAAGAACCAGATGTCTTGATGCAAAAGAGAGCTGCTTAATTTTATTAAATGTACTATTACAGTAGTAACTCTGAAGTTCATATAAGAGTCAGACATCAATTCCAGAATTTCATGCTGTATTTGCGTATCACACCTCAAAACCAAAACACAATAAAAAGCAGATACTGACACTTGTTTTAAAAAGTAAGGCATGCAAACACTACCAGCTTAAACAGCTGAATACCTTCACATACTCCGGATCCCAGTGCAAGCTCTGCTGGGCTGAAAAGACAGCTTCTGGCCATTTACCAAGATTGTACAAGGCAGTTGATTTGTTGCAGTGTAACACAGCTATGTCCCTGGAACACCTGGAAACACATTTTTAGCATATCTGTTTATTTGCTTGAAAAAGGATGCACTGTGAATGTGTTCAGAGCATGCTCCTGCATACAAGCAAATCCTGACAAGACAACCTGTAGCAAGAGGAAAGGAGACAACGAGGAGCAGATCCCTGCAGCATGACAAAGCCCCACTGCCTGTGAGGGGCAGGCACTGCAGGAACCTGCTCAGCATTGTCCTCAATTGGTCCTACTCCCTGCATGTGCTCCAGACTTATTTTACTACTTAGTCTGTATGGCTAGTAGGCAAAATAAATGAATGATTGGTGTTAAACTGGGTTAACAGCAGTGCTAATACATGGCAGTAATGAGCATTTAATAGTTAGCATAATATTAAAATATTTCATAATTAGTAAGCAACTGACATTAACTGATGAAAATAAGCACTTAACATTTGGAAAGAAATACCCAAAGAACTCTTCTCCTAAAGAAATATTTGTAAACAAGTAACAAGACCAAAGTAACTTGCATGAATCATTTTAATCAGATGACCCATATGACAACAGGCTACAGACACAGCCAATACCTGGCAGAACCACAGAAAGTTTAATCCACAGGATGTCAGTTAAGAAACAGAAGTAATTTAATAGAAACCAACATGGTTTATGTAAAATTAATTTGAGCTTTAATTACATTAATTTATAATTGATGCTTAGCTAAAAATATTCAGATTACAGTCACTAACTAATCTCCCACATATACATCAGGAACAGCAATTCCTCTTTAATTATAAAACTGGTACACTAAAGAACGTGACAAAAGATACAGAAAATCAGATGTCAGAGCAAGAAATACATTTCTGAGTTAACTGTAGTACTGTACAAATTTCAGCCTTGTCTTACAGTTTACACCTTGTAACTCAGGAATACTTACGGGAACCACTGCACCAAATAATTGAGTGCATGTAGAGCTTGATCATACTTTCTGATGGCCAAAGAGTAATTTCCATTTTTAAAATCCTGGTTCCCAGCTTGTTTCATAAGCTGTGCATGTTCCATAGGATCCATGCTAATTAAAAAAAAAATAAATCAAACAAATGCACTGATTTATGTGACACCTCTTTCCCCAAAATTAACTTACATTTTCACCACTTAAACTAAGCACCACAAGGCCCATCACTCATTCACCCCTGGCCCTGCTGGGATGGGGAGGAGACAAAGAAAAAGGTAAACTCATGGGTTGAGATAAGGATAGCTTAACAGGACAACTCAAGGAGAGCAGAAGTAACAACAACATTACTAAATAAGAATATATTATGCGAGTGATGAATAATGCAATTGCCCACCACCCACTGACCAATGCCCATCCTGCTCCATGATCCCTCCTTCCCATGGCCAACCCCCACCGCCACAGGTTATACACTGTACACGATGTCATATGGTATGGAATATGCTATCCTGACTGTGTTCCGTCCCAGCTTCTTTAGAAAACTAACTCTATCCCAACTGAACCCAGGATTGTTTGCTGCAGTTGGAACAGTAAAATACAACTCAGGTGACAACCTCATCTCTGCTGTTGATGCTTCAACTTCCATCTACTTTTTAGTCAACCTCAGCTAACCAGATCTACCATTGGTATGCATTTTATTAATTTTTTTTTTTCTTCTTAGACTTAGACCATATTTTTAAAATTACAATTCCAAATTATTTAAATCTGTGCACACACTAAATGCTGGAGGAAACAGCAAAGAGAGCAGAGTTCACATGCTTAAGGAATACAGGAAGCTATAAACTTTAGTTAAGCGGAAAAACTCATTTACTTGCTTTTTATTTATCTTTATGACTCTTTTGTCCAGCCTCTCTGGCTAGACATTCAATAATCCAACATACAGAAAGCTACATGGAAACGTTATTACTGCATTAAAATATTGTAACATATGTATATTAGTAATGTATGAGGACCTTGAATCAGATTTAAAAGAGTTACTAATAAAAATATAGCAAGCAGCTGAAGAAAACAAAGGGTGAAAGAGGCATCAACTGCAAATGATTGAAAAAAATTCATTAAAATTGTAAAATCAGGTTCATAACTTGTGACCCAAAGACACACACGAGCTTATCAGGAAATAATATTTATTCCAAGCAACACTATTTAGCCCTCCAATAAATCAAAAATATTACCACAGATTCAGATATTGGTCGAGAATATTAATGCACTACACCACCACAACTACTTAAGAATTCCTAGTCTTTTTTGACTAGTCTTAACATGGATGATAATGATAATAATCCCACAAGTGCACACTCACGCAGAGAAAAGGGAAAGCCTCCCCCTCAGGTAACCAGAATCACTTGTCCAGTAGAGACAAGACTCAAAGATATATCTAGGATAAATGTATCACTCACCAAAGATGAGGTCACTCAATCTCAAGAAGTTTCCTTAGGTGGTATCCCGACCTAAAGGAGTAGGCTTCCTGGCAGACCCAGTACTCCAAGGGAAAACCCAACCAGCTACCCAGCAAGGAGCTCCGTTTTTACAGACTAAACCAGATCTAACCTGTGGTCATACACCCGTTATTCTACCTGGGCCAAGACACCTGCTGGCTGGGGAACCTATTCATTGTCAGGTTCCCCCCTGGCAATCCCCAAATTGCCCTGAAAACCAGGTGCCTCCCAGCCTGCTGGCAATACCACAGCCCAGCAGGAGGTGAGACCAGAAAACTCGGTGCCAGCCAGTCTGACCTAACAAAGGTAGGCCCATTACAGGTTCTTTTGCCACCTCCAGACAGCTTAACAGATAATGTAACAACCCCCAGCACAGCAGCAGGGATAGGGGGGGACAGGCAGGGCAGGAGTGCTCTACCACAGTAAGGTGAAGATAACCACATTGCCAAGCAGCTATATAAAGGAAACAAACACAGGTGGAAAAACATCTACATGTCTGTTGAGAAACAGCACATCAAAAACACAGACAAGAGGGAAAATCCAATGCTAAGGACTGCACAGAATCATCCTAAATACATGGATTTTACTGTAAAAGCCATTTTCATTACCCGCAAAAAACGGTACCAATCTCACAAATCTCAGTACTATTAAATAATAGAAGAGTCCAAAGGTCCTTTGTGGCAGGACTGACACAGAAAAAAGGACCAGGACTCTTCTGAGCAACAGAAGAGACTTGGATTCTGCAGAGCACATTGCAAGCTGAAGACAGAGAGCCAGGAGCCTCCTTCCAAGATGTTTGCCAGAAGAGAGAAGGGAGCCAAGGCCCCACCTTCCCACCCACCTGTCCTTTTATAGGGTATAGCAGAAAATAGGAGGGAATACCGAGGTCATCCAACCCTTCTCTGTTCTGCCTCCTGGACGTCCAAGGGTTCAAAGTAATGTCTTCCATCTCTCCTGAGCTTGGCCATCAGAGGTCATTGCATCAATCTCATAAAATTAGTTCCTGCTCCCTCAAACCATAACATTCCACCCTGTATCCCATACCATTTGCTTCTGCCGTACTCATTCACCAGGTTATGATTTGTCTTTACACAACAGTTTGTTGAATCCAGGTTGCAGGTTTTTATCCATCATGGCAGTCTGTCAGAGCAGGAGAGATGATGTGGACTTTATCACGGTTCATATCCACATGCTGCAGGTTCATCTTGAAGTTCCTGGACACCACTGCATTATACTTGGGTCAGAGACCCACCTGCTCAGGCTAGTAGATCATTCTCAGTAGACCCCAGAAGCCATCCTCCTGGAATAGTTCTTTCTAGTGATGTTACCTTGCTCCAGTACTCCCGCGCACAGAGCAGCAGTGGGTTTGCCATCCTAGCTATTAATATTTTTGCCATAGCCATGCAGGGTAAACCACAGAGAACCTCATGTTGAATTGCACCTGCCTTGAGCTGGTCTCCTAGGCAGCCATCTGTTCCTATTGCCTGAAACATGGATCCATTCTGGAGGAGAATAGGTGTTATTCTCCTCCTCCATCCTGGTCAGCCTTATCATGCAGCCTCTCCTAAGAGGTTCTGCACTCCTCAGCCATCTTTTCCACAGCCGAGACACAAGCCTGTAGGGGGTTAGAGACACTGTCTTCATATTGGCTGAGCTGCTAAGCAATTCATCGACAGCTGCTGGTGTTTTGTCATCTTCCACAAAGATCTTTTCTCCTTAAGTGTGGGAGAAAGAGCACAAATCCTTTGTCATAAAGCATGGGAAAAAAATGCCCCATAGGAAGGACACCTGGGTATGAACTTTCTTAATGGAGGCCTCCTCCTGCATGGCAGTTCACCAATATCTGCAGGTGCTGCCCATCACCACATCGATCAGCCTCCTGGTCTGCCAGCTCTCTCAGATGTTTGATGTGTGTTCCATTTAATAGAGTGGCATTCAAAATCTTCCTTAAAGAGATGTCAGCTTCTTACAGCTGTTGGAAGAACTCCTCCAAAGACTGTGAGTGCTGTTTTTTCTGACAATGATTTGTCTCTGGTTACCAATCCCAACTGCAGAGCCTCTCTGCCCTTCAGATAGATCTATTGTATCCGCTCCATTGTCCCAACACCACAGTGGCCATGTAGTTAGTGGCTCGCCCTCATTACGAACATAAGCCTTTCTTAAATTTTGTAACTCCTTCAGAGCCGTGGTTCGAACAGCTATCTCAGAGTCTGAGTCACTACCCTGTACTGTTCCTGCCTGGAGCCGACTCTGCCCTTGAGCCATGTTTTCCCTTATCTCTGTCTCGAAGACACACCATTTCTCACCAGGCGGTTTTGACTTGCCTAAATGTTTTCTTCAGGTCATTACCAGGGTTCATTGAGTAGGAGTGTTTTTGCTTGCCATTGAAATTCCTGCCTGTGCCAACAGAGAGGAGCGGGGTGGATAGCAGCAGCTGTTAAAGCAGCAATGTTCCCGCGTCAATTTTTAACAATGAACCACCCCTGAAACACATTCAGGCAAAGCAATAATAGTATCAGTTAATAACAGCCCCTCCTGAGGTCTCCAGACTCTGGCAGGGTGACTTATCAGAGAAAGTAGCAGAATGACTTTTCATAATAACAAGATTCATAACGTAGCACCCCAAGTGCCCAGGCAAATCCTTAACCCAACTCATCCCAGCATGAATTATTGTCTAAAATAAATGATAAGATAACAAAGATGGGAGACAAGACAGCATTGCAACCAGTAACCTTAAACAATAGTCCCAAAAGGCAAGATATAACAAGTCATGCAGAGACAGCATGGTGAAAACAATTTTGTTTTACTTTCCAAACTTCTGATGTTTTAATTTTATTTTTTTTTTTTCTTAATTCGTGCCCCACACTGGGTGCCATTAGTTCTACCACTGTTCAGTGGGTGGGGCAAACCAAAGCACAAGAGAAACAAATTGCTCTCTAGTACTCCCCTCCATCCTCCCAGGGGAAGATAAAAGGGAAATATGGAAGAGAGACTTCAAGGTTGGAAGTCAGAACTCAAAAGCGGTTTAGCAGAACAAGGAATAAACAGCAAAACATGGGATAATAATAAAAATATATGAATATATACAAAATCCATTTTCAATGGCTGCTGATACAATTGTCCAAAAGTCCCTCGTGCCAGAGACAACTTGGGAAAAGGGACTAGGGCTCTTCCAATGGAGTCAGATCCTGCAGAGCATGTAGTGAGCTTAAAATAAAGAGCACAAGCCTCTCTCCGAGATGTCCTCCAGACAAGCAAAGAGATATAGGAAGGAAGAAGGGATAGACTTTTCTACCCTTCTGGCTTTTATAGGGTATGGCAGAAAATGGGAGGGAATACTGATCCATCTCTGTTCTGCCCACTGGATCCCTCGAAGTCCTAAACAATGCACTGTTTCTCTCTAGGTCCTTGCATTAATAACATAAAATTAGCCTGTGCCCCCTCAAACCATAACAACAGTCTAACAGGACAGCAGTTAAATAGTAATAAATGATAACAAGAATACAACAACAGGTGATCCACAACACAATTGCCCACCATCCACTGACCAAAGCCCAACCCTTCTCCAAGCACTGATCAGTGCCCCCTGGCACAGTTCCCACAGCTTATATGCTGAGCACGATGTCACATGGTATGGAATATCCCTCTGGCCAGTTTGGGTCAGCTGTTCTGGCTGTGCCCCCTCCCAGCTTCTTGTGCACCCCCAGCCTTGCTGCTGGCAAGGCATGAGAAGCAGAAAAGTCCTTGATTTGGTGCTTAGCAACAACTAAAACATTAGCGTGTTATCAATATTATTCTCATACTAAATCCAAAACATGGTACTTTATCAGCTATTAGGAAGAAAATTATCTCTGTCTCAGCCAAAACCTCAAATGCCAAACCAATACCTCAAACACTATGTCCAAACCTGGTAAGAAAGAGATGTGTCCAAGGTCTAGGTGAAACAAGGGGAGCATGTAGAATAGAAACACAAAAAAATTCAAGGTCTGGCCTAGGACCCTGCTCTGGACAGGGCTGGCCTGAGTAGACCTCCCAAGGTCCTTCTCTAAATTACCACTGTATTTTTTTATTTTTATGCAAACTGCTATAAAACAATTATTACTAATAACTAAGCTCAGCTGCCTGACATCTCCAACTAGCCACACACCAAACTCACATAGCTGACGTCAGTCAGCTTCATCTCCATCCCTGGAAAGGTGATGGAACAACTTATCCTTGGCACACCTGTCTCTCGGCATATGTAGGATAAGAGGGTCATTAGGAGCAGTCAATATGGTTTTACCAATGGAAAGTCATAATTAACCTACCTGATAGCCTTTTATGAGGACATAACCAGGTGGCTAGATGATGGTAGTGCAGTGGATGTGGCTAATCTTGATTTCAGTAAAGCATTTGACACCATCTCCCACAGCATCCTCACAGCTAAACTGAGGAAGTGTGGTCTAAATTATTAGGAAGTGAATTATGAACTGATTGAAGGAAAGAAGACAGAGCATTGTGGTCAATGGGACAGAGTCTAGTTGGAGGCCTGTATCTAGTGGAGTACCTCTGGGGTCAGTACTGGGACCAGTACTAGTCAATATATTAATCAAAAACCTGGATGAAGGAAGAGTGCACTGTCAGCAAGTTTGCTGATGACACTAAACTGGGACGAGTGGGTGACACACCAGAAGGCTGTGCTGCCATTCAGAGAGACCTAGACAGGCTGGGGAATTGGGTGGAGAAATTAATTGAAATACAACAAGGGCAAGTATAGAGCCTTGCTTTCGGGAAAGAACGACTCCATATACTGTACAAATATAGAATGGGGACCGAGCTGTTGGAGAGCAGCACAGGGGAAAGGGACCTGGGGATCCTGGTGTACAGGAGGATGACCATGAGCCAGCAATGTGCCCTTGTGGCCATGAAAGCCAATGGCATCCTGGGGTGTATTAGAAAGGGTGTGGTTAGTAGGTCAAGGGAAGTTCTCCTCCCCCTCTATTCTACCTTGGTGAGGCCACATCTGGAATATTGTGTCCAGTTCTGGGCTCCACAGTTCAAAGAGGACAGGGAACTGCTTGAAGGCGCAGAGCCACAAAGATGATGAAGGGAGTGGAACATCTCCCTTATGGGGAAAGGCTGAGGGAGCTGGGTCTCTTTAGCTTGGAAAAGAGGAGACTGAGGGGCGACCTCATCAATGTTTACAAATATGTTAAGGGTGAGTGTCAGGACAGAGCCAGGCTTTTCTCAGTGATGTCCAGTAATAGAACAAGGGGCAATGGGTACAAGCTGGAGCATAGGAGGCTACATGTAAACAGAAGAAAACACTTATTTACTGCGAGAGTGACAGAGCACTGGAACAGGCTGCCCAGAGAGGTTGCAGTCTGCTTCTCTGGAGACATTTAAAACCCAAATGGACACATTCCTGTGTGAGCTACTCTAGGGGATCCTGCTCTGGCAGGGGGGGTTAGACTAGGTGATCTTTCAAGATCCTTCCAACCCCTAGGATTCTGTGATTTGAGAGAGCAGAAACTAATTTTATTACATTGATGCTAAGACTTCTGATGTCCACGCCTAACAGAGACAGAAGACATTCAAAAGCCTTCGACGTCCAGGGGGCAGAACAGAGAAGGGTCAGATGACTCAGTATTCCCTCCTATTTTCTGCCATACCCTAAAAAAAAAGGACAGAAGGGTGAGAAAGTGGGGTCTTGGCTCCCTTCTCTCTTCTGGCAAACATCTTGGAAGGAGGCTCCTGGCTCTCTGTCTTCAGCTTGCAAAGTGCTCTGCAGAATCCAGCTCCATCTGTTACTGAAAACAGTCCTTGGCCTTATTACCGTGTCGGCTCTGCCACAAAGGACCTTTGGACTCTTCTATCCACTACCATTAACATTGGGTTTTGTGTATCTATAAAGGTAGATATATATACACTTTGTGTATTTTCCATTACTTTCCTACTTGTTACTACCCCTTCCCTGTTTGTTTAAACCTGTTCTAGTTCTAATTTCCAGGCTTGAGTCTCTCTTCCTTATTCCCCTTGTTATCTTTCAAGGGTGGAGGAGTCAGAGAGAGCAAGTACCTTGTCTGCTTTTTTGTTTTGGTTTGTCCTGATCACTACACAGACACGCTACCTAGCAGCTCAGTTCCTTTTCAGATACACAACCAACAAACAAGACCACAGAAACAGCACCCAAACCCAGCAAGGAGTATTGGGCCAGCCCTGCAGTAAGCCAAGAAAAATGTTAAAAAAAAAGAAGAAAAAAAAGAAAAAAAAAGACAGTCCTAAAATGTTACAAATAAATCCTCTAGAGTAGGGATTTGTGGCTGACTTGCACACAGGAAAGGCATGTCAGGAAGCAAGACAGCAAGGAAACAGAAGTCAAAAGCACATCACTAAGAACAAGAAAACACTTCCCATGAAACAAAATGGGTGCAGATATCCCAGGCACCAGTTCTGTACCTGCTGTATACCCTGAACACTCCTCAGGAAACCTTTTTTATATCCACAAACAAGGCAGCAAAAACCTGAGAGACTGGCTCCTACAGACCATTTGGGATGTCCTGAGGCTGTCCATAAGGTATCTTCATGCCACTGACATTACACCTCATTTTGGGAAGCCCCCTAGAAAAATTATAAGGGAAAATAACACTACTCAAAGAAAAAAAAAAAAAATAAAAAATCACAGCAGTCTTAGTCTATAGGCAAGACCTCAATACATTGCTGATTAACTTAGCAACAAAGGTTCTCACACAAGGTTATGATGCACATTCCTGGATTTAAGGCGGCATCTCAGAACATCCTCCTTCCTTCCCTCCTTTCCTCACAAGCTGAGCTCATGCCAAGTTCATGTGGACTTGCTCTCGTGGAAAACTGCTTTACAGCTCGCACCAGTGACAGGTTTGGCCTCATTCCCCAGCACATCCTGTTTTGCTAATGAAACAAAACAAGCTTTTTTGTTTTCAGCTTTAAGTGATTCTCCCCCTTTGCAACCTGCAAGTAAGGGAACATATGGTTAAGGAAGGCAACTCCAGGGTTGCATGTTCAAGAAAAACTCTGTATCTACATATTCATAAGATTTCCAGCAAATTAAGAAAGAACTTGTATCTCCCGTTTTATGTTCTGTATTCTACCTACACAGTGTCATTACTAGTTCACAAAACAAACAAGAAAAACAAAATCTTGCAAAAAAACATAAACAGTTAAACCTGCTTCCTATCCTCTGAAACAACAACAATCTTGAAATCCCTAGTCAAGCTCAGCCATACAAGACCTGACTCAGTCCAAGAGGGAAGTGTTTACACTGCTGCAGTTGTTTGCTCAGCCTTCCACTGTTCCTGTCATCAAACAGAGCTGACCCGGTAAAAAAGCAATGACAACAAACAGACTCAACATATCTTTTGTATAGATTAGCTCAAGATGATACAACATCTCGAATGGAAAAAAAAAACACCAGCCAAACCAAAAAACCCCAAACACACACCAACAAAAAACTTTAAAACAACAATATTCCCCTAACAACAGTTTTCCAGCTTGTGCACAGTTCACAGCCAGCACTGGTCAAGTTTAATACACGATGGTAAAAACACTGGTAGGAAACACTCCCTTTTGCATATTTTCACGGGAAAGCAAAGCCTCCTCCCATTTGCAGTAAGCCCACTCCAGCAACCTGAAGCTCATTTCCTATAAACTGGGAAAAAAAACCGAGGAGGGATGAGAGATTTTGTTTGCTTCTTCTTCTGAAGTGCACTCTGTGCCCAACCTCCACTGTCAAATGAAAAAGTCTGTTCTGTTAAGTGACCAGTCCGCGACCTTGCACAAGAGTTTTGCTTTTCAGGGAAAGGATCCAAAACCACTGAAGACAATGCTTAGCTCAGGGCTGTGCCAAAGGAGTTTCTCTTTCCTCTTTTCAAGCAGGGATACATCACCACATCTCCCCCAGCTCCTCCGAGCAAGCTGCACCAGGCCAACACGCCCTCCAAGATGCCTGGCAGGAGCAGGAATGCACTCTTCCCTTTTTTCTTTTTTCTTTTTTTTTTTTTTCCCATCCTTCAAACCACCCCCCACATTCCCTGGCCGGCTTCCCAACCAGCACAGCCACCCCTCGCTCGCTGCCCACCACCCCGCACCCGCAGTCCTGCTCGTCAAGGAAGCACGACCCTTCCCTCTGGAACAGCGGGAACATCCCCCATCACCGCACGGGAGGTTCACGCCAAGATGGAAGCTCCCCCTGCCCCCCCCCCCCCCCCCCCAAAAAAAGAGGGGGCTAAGGCCCCCATTGCACTGCAGGCAGAGCGGGCAGCTCCCGCCGCACCCCCCAAACCCCCACGGCAGCGCGGGGCAGCCGGTGCCCCCGCTCCCCCACGCACATACGCCAGTCGCCTGGTTTTGGGAAGCGGGGGGGGAAAGGAGGCAAAGGAAGGAGGGGGAGAAGAGTGGGTGGAGGGTGGCGAAAGCGGTCGCTGCGCGCGCACCGCCCTACCTACCTACCAACTTACCTGTCTGCCCACCTGGGCCCGCGCCGCCGCGCGCGCCGAGGACCCCCAGCCCACGCGCCGCCGCCGCCGCCTCTAAACCGGGGCGCCCCCCGCACCCCGCCCCCCGCCTGGCCCCGCCCCCGCCGCCCGCGTCACCCCGAGAGTGGGGGCGAGCGCGGGGAATCGAAACCGAGACAGCCCCGCCCCCGCGGCGTGACCCCCTCCCCCGGGGTGCACATCCCTCTCGGGGTACCCCCCCCCGGGCTGACAGCCCGCGGGGTAACACAGCCCCCCCAACCCCCCCCCCACCTCCGGGGTGATCCTCCCGCCCCCCCGGGTAACCCCCCCGCTCCGGGGGCCGGGGCGAGGGAGGGTGGCGGGCGGCAGCAGCTGCTGGCTGCCGGCAGCACGTTCGCGGACCCGCAGGACGCGTTGTTGCTCAGAAGTGTAAACGCCGGGGTTGTTTTTTGTAAAAAAAAGGAGACATAAATCACATCGAAGTGTCTTCAGCATGCGTGGCAGACCAGAGCTCGTCCCCACCGCTGTCACAGCATCCCGAGGCGAAAGGGGTGAGAGGTGATGTCTCTCACCGGTGGTGTCTCCAGGCAAACCCCCCCTGCTCAGAGGGAGCAGCTACTGCTTCTCGGTTCTTGGGCGGCGTGAGGAACACCTGGGCAGCGAGGGCTTCTCCTGTTGTAGGGGAATTGCTTCCTAATTGTCGCCAGCAGGTGAAAGGGCAGGGGGTCTTGCTGGGGCAGAGGGGGCGGTGGTGTGTGTGTGTGTGTGTGTGTGTAGAACGGTGATGGAGCTGAAGAGACCAGTGTGAGACAGACAGGTGGTCGAGGAGGGCCCTCCTGTTGAAGCCACAGGATTTCAGCCTACAGCACCCTTGCTGTCCGACAGCCCTCCTACACCAGGGCCTTAGGAGTGGCTGGACTGCAGTCTCACGTCCCAGGTTTTAATCAACAGTTTATGACTAAAGGATCATGTGTGTTTGTATCGACAACCACTTGACGCTTGTCGGTCCCGCTGTCCTCGAGCAAGGCCTGCGGTGAGATGGATTCTCAACGCCAACAAATGCAAAGTAGCTAGTTGTAAACGTGAGGTAATTAAGGCGACATATACAACGAGTTTAAGATAGCTGTTGATAAATGCACTACCACAGAACTACTGACAGATTTTAACATTGCTAGCAATAATAATACAAAGCACGCGATACCCCCGGGGATGCTTTCACCCCTACCCAAAAGGTGAAAGTTGCGATATCTTACCCAAGGAGACATCCCTGCTGGGGCGGGAAGAAGGGCGGATCAGGCCCATTGACCCGTTCCATGGGAGGTGATCTTCTCTCCCTGAAGAAAGACTCAAAGACTAATTTACCACATATAGATGAGGGGATGTGGGACTTAGGTCATAACCATTGTATTGATTAGTTCCTGACAGACTAAATATATATATTAATTAGGAGAAAGATAATGGAGGTGACCAGTGCCTGCATGTAAATGCAAGCTTTGTTAACACCCAGGGCTCGCTTCACATGCAAATCACCAGATGAAGTCGTACAGGCTTGGATCCTGGCCTTTATCTCACGACCTCTGACTGCAGAGCCTTCACTTTGCTTCACAAGCCATGTGCAGTGCAGCCATGGGCCCATTAGGCATCTGGGCTTGGCGATAAGCAGATAAGGAGAGCCATGTATCACTTCCAGCCAGACAGCTGGGCCTGCCCTCCCTACCAGACATCAAATATCTTACTTGTCAGGTCCAAGGATGAACACACCAATCAGGCACTGCTCATCCTGCACTCCTCTGCACTGGTCCTTCCAAGAAAGTTAAAACAGAGCACAATACAAGTTCTGTTTACCCACACTAATGCATCATTTCCCACTGTCTTTTCACACTGGAAAGAGCGGATCAGTAAGCCAAAGATTAATACTTTACAAGAGATTGTTCAATAATTCACCTTTCTGCAAACCACATTTTAAATCAAGCTTTTCTCTGTCATCAAGTATTACGGTCTGTACATCTTTCTCATATAAAAATTAATTTCTGCTGACCATCCATCTTCTGCACTGATTTTTCACATAAATTATGCTGCTACCCATTTAGGGACTGGAGAAACTAAGTACTGCCAACCTCAGCATCGGATGGTTTTATCCCTATGCTCTCAGTGGAGTGCACCAAAATAATGGGGCAAAACCACTTAAAAAAACCCCACAAAACTCAAAAACTTTTGCTTTGGAGGACACGTAGTGGGAAAACAGCATGCTCCCTAGTGTCATCTTGTTTGCTAGGAAATCAAGGTCTATGGGTGGAACTTTCTAGTCCTTATTGAGGCAAAAGTGCTTGGGTGAATCAAGAGAATATAAATTCCGAGAGGAATGCATGGCTGATGGGGATGAATGTATCTGGCAGGTGATGTAACCTTCAAACCCCCTGTCATTGTTATTTAGGTTAGTTTCACTTCAGTGAAGGGAAACTCAGGATCAACCCACCTCACTTCTGGTGCAGAAAATAGAAACCACTGCTTTTTGGCTTGGAAGGGACTCTGGTCCAAACACTGGCATGAGAGTCTTTGCTACATCTGTTTGCAAGCCGTGAGGGTTTTTGTCAAACCAGTCATGGGACAGAAAACGAAACTTTTTTTTGTTTGTTTAACTCAGCTGTTAAAATGAAACTTGGCAGCTTGTAAGCCTGTCCCCAGCGTGCAGCAGGGCGTTTCCTTCTCCTGCAGAGCAAGGTACTTCCAAAAGCCACTGTCTCTGCCATGCAAACAGATTTCCAGTGAATTACTGACTCTACAGATTATTGTATTTCCTGATTCTAAGTAAGTGGAGAAGGAACAGAAACTGAAAGGGTGTACCCGGCTGGGGAGGCAGTATGGCACTTCTGAGTTCACAGGCACTTGGACAGGGAGGCAGTTAGGGGTGCTGGCTGATACAGGGTGCTTCAGACAGAAGAAGAAGGTGCTCACAAAGTCCAGCAAGGCAGCATAAAATGATGTATAAAGCCCTTTCTACTTAGTTCCTACACCCCTTCTGTTGCAATTGTAGAGTAGAGGTGTTGGAATGCATACATTTCCAAGAGAAAACATTCCTTTTGGGTGGGAGGGTAAGCAACACATCTCTCCTCTTCCTTGTCACTCCACACATGAACCCAATGCATCAGAGCTCATGATGGAGGTGAAGCCACTGCATGGAAGGGATGGGCTTTGGCACAAGGCTGATGCTAGAACTTGTGCTTTTTAGCTCTGCTGGTTTTTCCATGATGGAAAAACCTCACCTTGAGGGGAAAAACACCCTTCCTAACACATCCAGGAAAGAGAGGTGAAGTGCCTGTCTCATGCCCTTGGCTGTGCTAAGTTTCTTCTGGGAGCTACTCTACCAGCAGCTCACGTTTTCCTCAGCAGTCAGCATCTCCTGGCTCCTGAGAGCACAGCACCAAGCCCAGATCAGACACTACTACATCTTTCCAGAGACCTGCACCTGGTGGGATGCAGACTCAGGTCCCAGCTGAAGGTGTGGCATCTGTTCTAGTGGCAACATGAATCCTACACTGACACAACCTGAACTGGTGAATTGACATGGTTCTCTCTTCCTCGAGGACCCCAGCAAACTACACCAGATGTCAGAGCCTTGAAGACACCAGTCACCCTTAAGGGCCCTGACCAACCTCACCTGGCTCACCCACCAGCCCATGGACCCAATGATCACAGAGCTGTGTCTGACCATGCTTCCCCTCATTGGGCCTGATCCTGACCCTCACCTGCAGGCTGACACTCCAGCATGGCCTCAGCCTGTCTCCACCCCCATGGAGCTGCCCAATGCCCTGGGCTGGGAGCTGCACTCAGCTGCCACCCAGCATTCCCAGCACCTTCCCTGGGGGAGGTGGGGCAGACCCTGGCTGGGGAAGCCCCTGCCCAGCTGATGTCCTGGGCATCCTCATGTTCCCCCATCCCTTGGGAAGCAGCTGGCCCGTGCTGGTCCCTGACACTGTACATGGAAAAGCATGTTTTTCCTGGTATAACATGACGGAGTCAGTAAACAAAATTACACTGGCTATAAATTATGTCTACAGCTATTATAGCTCTGAGGGCAAAAGTCTGTGGTATAGGTGTGGTTTTGTGGAGGTACCCAAGCTGCAGCTTCCATCAGGGTGATTATTTCAGGATGTTTGCATGACTTTAAAAGCATATCTCCAAACTGACGTAGTAATACTGGTGATGAACTTCTGTTTACCCTAGTTACTTTCTGAGGTCAAGAAACTTGTCCCAAAAAAAGTAGCAACTTCAGAACAATAGCTTTGAAAGTACTTTTAATGGAATTTTAAGTACTTAAGTAAAGGATATTGCAACACAACTAATGGCAAATGCATGCCTGTTTTATTATTTGGTTTCCGGTTGCCCTAAAGCTGAAAAATCCCTTCACATCTCTCCAGTCTAATGCATCTTGCCTATTGTAATTCCTATTACTCCTTTTCCTTAAAGCCTGACTGCTTAACCTTGCTTGTGTCAGCGTCATATAGGCTAGTGTACTTGTAAACCACCCGAATGTCTATGAAGTCATTTTATAGCCCTCCGAGAAGAGGTCGGTATCATTGTACATGCAGTTGTCAGTGATCCACAAAAAGTTATTGGTGCTCTTTGTAGAACCAGGGGTTTTGTTCCTCCTGTGTATGCCACCAGCACAGTCCACAGCCTTTTTCTGGAGTTATTCTTTATACATTTGAAACAGTTGTGGCACAGTATATCCTCAGCTGGGACTGGAGTCTGGTGACAGCAAGAACTGTTTATCTTGTTAGGAAAGCAATACAGTCTTTTACACCACAAGTCCTGTTGTGCATGGAAGGGCTGCTCTAGGGATGTCTCTTAGCTAGACTTTAACCTGGCTATTGATAGCATTAAAGCTGTAGAAGCATAAAACTCACTTAGTACCACATAAATAGTTACCTTCCTTTACTATCTTATTTTATAGCTGCTATACAGTTTGGAATAACCCAGCCAGTCCAAGACTGTTTACATGAAGTGCAGCCACACCTGTGAGAGTCACTCAAATAGTCTTACAAGAGGCAGAAACTGAGCCATGTGAGTGATGAAGAACAGACAGGGAGGGCAATAGGTTTGACCAGGGTAAAGAAACATGCTCCTTCTGCTCTTGTCATCTCAACCTATTTGTTTTGGAGGCAAAATAGTTAAGTAAGGGAGAATGGGGGCACAGGAGGAGACAGGGAAAGGTGGAGAGTGGAAACCCCGTAAGATAACTAGGATTGCATGAAGCAGTCGTGAAAATAGCAGTAGCAATGGGCCATTGGCTGCTTTGGACATAAAGGCGAAGCTTTAATCAGCAAAGAATATGTCCATCTACAACATCAAGGGCTGGATGAGATCTTAGCAAGAGAACCTTACTTCATGAGCAACAGAGGTGACAGGTTTGGTGAGAGAGAGAAAGAGGAATGCTCCTAGAAAGAGGTGCCCAGGAGATGTTTGTGCATCAGGAAAACAGTTGAGAATCTATGCAGGCTAACCTGGACAACTAAATCAACTATGTTCCCATCCAGGTTTCAGAATCAGCACACTCTTAGCTGCACACCAAAACAGACTGTCAGGATTTTCTGTGTTTGTAAGAAGTCTATGCCAAGTTTTAAGCAGGAGGTATTTGGTTCTGCTATCAACAGTGGACACTGCAATCATGGGCGCAGAGGAGCAAAGACCTTTTCCAAATTCCTCTTCTTCTCTTATGTGATTCAGCTTCTCAAAGCCAGTTCATGACAGTGACTGTTAAAAAGGCCACCTTCTGCTATCCATCCCCCAGAATCTTCCAACTGAGCCAGTGTGATCCCCTCCATCCCAGGAGTACAGCATGGCTGGCATGGCTGTACCTGTATAAAATGGAGCATCCAGCCACCACATCCCTGTGTCCACTCTATCCATGCAGGACATTTCCTTGAAGGACATTTCTTCCACCTGCAGGACTGCTTGTTCAATCTGTATCTAGACCTTTGCCTGGTTCTGGAGTTGCTGGCAGGGTTTGTCTTCCTGAATCACTTAATGGTCTCCAAGCACTATACCCAACCCTCTCACTCACATCCCATCCACTAAATGTCTGTTAGGTTAAGTTAAAAAAGAAGATGATTAAAAACTTAGAGTGCTTTTGTGTCTGTTCCACTTTGTCAAATAAAGAGCCCGATCCCACAAAAAGGCACACCTTGTTCACACACCTTACTGTTGTTAAGGGAGAGAACACTCAAGCACACATACACCATCCATCCCAGGAGTCAGTCGCACACACACCACGCAAACCTCTCCTGCTAGGACCTTTTGCAGTGGGAGAGCTCAGTGAGCCAACAGGTGCCCCTTTTGACTCCTTTCACACACACATTCTCACTCTTGATTGATTCTTTTTTCCTTAAGTTTGGCCCTAAGTTTCCTGTAGCAGTCTCAGATTTCAAATCTTATATAAAGTCTGGGGTCTTCAAACACCTTGATTATTTTCCTGTCTCCAGGTAGGCTGCTAACTGTTCATATCTTGCCAAGTTGCAGCTTGTGCTGATGTTTGTAGCCTCCCTGTCTCCTGGTTTGTACTTCTGGTGCACCTGCTCACTGGCAGAGCATGGGAGACTGGAAAGTGCTAAACTTAGGATAAACACTATGAAGGAACAACTGAAACATCAGCATGTTATCAACATTATTCTCCCACTACTGCCGAAACACAGCCCTGTACCAGCTACTAGGAAGAAAATTAACTCTATGCCAGCTGAAAGCATATCTAGATGAAAGGTCACAGTTTGCAGACTAAGGCTTCAGTGTATCTAGCTATTGGTGCTAAGCAATAAACAAGTATCACACAACAGTATGCTGTAACCCGTGCATCCTAATGCTAAATAATTGGCTCAGAGTGATTCATGATATTAAAAACTTACTGATTTAGGCGAAATTACTAGTATTTTTTAACACTGTAATGATACTAGAGGGAGACAATGTAGCTGTGATTACTTTGGTGGGGATCTCTTTAATTACTGTCTCAATACTACTTATTCAAAGATCTCATCAAGTTTTCCACAGCACTTTTAACTCCCACAGGCTTACAAACCTATTTAACTGTAGCACAAGCAGGCAACAAATTCTGAGTTGCATACTGCAGTTATTACTATCTAAAAGCCCCCAAAGTCCCTGCAGAATGTGATGCAAATTTTACACAACTGTGCGGGTCGCTGTGCTCTTCTGGTTAAGTGGCTCCTCTGAACCGTTGCCTCGCACTGCAGCACAGGGTCTCCCCCTGGTCGTGTAGCTATTTGCTTGAGGCTTTTTCTTTTTTTGGTCACTGGGAGCAAGGTTTTTCCATGGAAGTGAAACTGAAAAGTGAAAATCTGGCAGAGTTTCAGCAGCCCATTTGCCTTCTATTAATGTAAAAGCCTCTTGTTACCTCTTAGGTTTTCTCTCTCCTTCCTCTCCTCACCTCCCAGTTACAGCACAGGAAGAGAGTAAACCACACAGAAACTCATTTTAATTAGTTTTTATTCAATTTCTGATGTCAGTGTAGTCACAGCAGTGGTGCAAACCTCAGTGCATCCAAAATCCTGCATGTCTTCTCAGCTGACTGCTGTCCACAGTGCTCTTGCTACTCTTGATATCCATTGAAGAGAAATTAAATTTTAACAAAGTCTTACATTCTGCAGAATACACAATCACACCGAAAATAAGTTACAAAAATGAAAGAAAACACTAAGGCTTTTGCTTCATACTTCCTGGCTGACCCAAAAGTTGTTTCTTTGTTTGTTTCAAAGGAAAAGATAAGTAGAATATCAGAAAAAACTCGCATCATTGTGAACAGGAGCTTGGAAAAATCTAAACACTATGGCATGATACAGTTACTCTAATGGAGCAAAAAAAAGTTGGCATAAATTTGTTCTCATAAATTCCATCTTTATACCATTTTAGGAACATGTAAAATGCTGCCTCTGTATCCATGCGTGATTAATTTACATAGGCATTCTGCTTATGGCAGTTTTTAATGCCAGATTAAAAGAAGAGATAGCAACTAATGTTCTGGTATGTTTGCAAAGGACAATGACAGAATGCCTTGCCTAGAGTAGTGCCCTCTCTAGGAATCAGTGCCTGCAGCCAAGTAAATACAAGTAAATACCTTTTTTGCCATTAAAATGAAAGGCTGAAGGATTTACACTGGCTTGACAGGGCGGGGTCTCGGCACTTGTCCAGGTTATGTTGGCCGAAGCTGCTTTTGTCTTATTTTAGCAGTGGTAGTGATTTTCTAGTGGTCAGGTTGGGTTTAGGTTAGTTTTGGTTTAATATGACAACACATAGTTATTTTTTTGTTGACTACACTGTTATCCTAGGACAAAATGTCAGGTACAAGAATCAAAACCAGGACGGTACCAGAGGTCACAGGCTATGAGCACATCACAGTGATCAGTATGGCAGGTTAATCTTGTTAAACCAGTTTAGACACAAAAGGAAGAACAGATAACTGAATAATCGAAAACCAATGAAGAACAAGTTGATGTACAAAGACTGCATTAAAATAATACATAAAAATAATATATACAAATAAAACCAGGCAGTGCCCAAGACTAAGGCAGAAAGTACTTCCATCCTGGCATCAGCCTCCTCCCAGGGAAGAACCTGGGATGCTGGTCTGTCAGTGGCACCCTCTGCAGCCCCCCTGTCTGTCTGCCTGGGCACCCAGAGGGATGCTGGAAGGGCAGAATGACACCAGAGGAGAAAGGTAGGTACTAGGAAGATTGTTCTCTTTAACCATTTTAATTGTACTAGTGAGACTTCCCTGTATTAATCTGGACTACGAACAGTAGTAATATTGCAACATTGCTTTACTGGATGTTGGTAGAATGTCAGTAAATGCATAACTTCACATATGTGATGTGTTCCACTTCACCTGTAAGACCTGGAGTGTAACAAGTCTTCAGTTTGTACTGCAGAGCAATTTTTTATTTTTTTTTCTGGGAAATGCAAATATGGATGTTTCGACGTCCACATATAAAATTTGCCATATTTGAGGTAGAGAAATGACATTATTGTTAACATAATGACAAAAAGAATGAACTTTGATTCTGAATTCTATCAGGCATATCCTATAGGGACTTGCACAAACTATCCTGCTCATCTGGGTGCTCCAGGATCCTATGGACTTACTGACAGTTCCTTCCCTGACAGGACTGCATGCACAGGGTATGATGAGAGGATATAAATACACAGCATATAGACTTAAAAGTTATTTTCTTATCATGAGCTTCCAGAACCTGATTTCCTTCAGAACTCATAAAAATGCACTATAAATTAGGGTGAAAAATCTTAATTGGGGCAGTATTTTCTAGGAAAAACTCTTCTAGCAATATTTAAATGCCTGAGGCTATGTATAAAATCATGCAACACTTGATCTTGAGCAACTCTCCTACTCTTAGAAGCACATTTTTACCTAGGTATGAACTTGAAGTTGAAATACCAACTCAGAACATAATTACTGCATCTTAACAAGTGATCCTATATCAGGTGAGCAGTGAAAAGTGTCTTGAGTTATATATGGGATAATTTGATTTCACTGGAACACAAGTCTGATGTTTTTTTTTCTCTCTTGGGGTGGGGATTTCTGTATTGGGGTTTTATAGGTGGGCACTGCATTAACTTGAAGCAGCTCCCTCTCTGCAAATTGCTTTAGCAGTATATCAGTAGTAGAAGTGCTATTGGTTTTGGTATTTATAGAGAGCCAATCACTGCAGCACAAATTTTGTGTTAATGTTTCATGCTGTATCCTAAAGCTGCATGAAATTCCACTGCAAGATGAGTAGGTCTATTCAGCAACGGCAAGGGTTGAAAGAAGTGCCTGCACACTCTGGGCGCTTGTCAAGACGAGCTGAAAAGAAGTAGAGGTCTGTGAATCAAGGTTATGTGGTTTGCATTCTTTCAGTTATCTCTTTCTAGCCAACTGGAGACAATCTTAAGAAACTGTCATAAACTCTGCTGTTGTTTGGCAGGAAAAACTGTAAGAAGGGTGAAGGATACCATTTTCCATTAACATGCACATCAAGGGAAATTATTTAAGGGAAACTGAGAAGACATTTCCAGAGACTGGAATATCACCCATGTGCTGTTTCTTGCAAGCAATTTTATAAAAGTACTAGTGTAGAAAACAAATAAACAAAAAACCTGTTACTTACTGGAATGCTGCTCAACTTGCTTCTCTTAAAAAAAAAACACAAAAAAACCAAAAAAAAAAACAAACCCCAAAAAACCAAGCAACGCCCCCTCCCCAACAAAACAATCAGGCTTTTTTGCTCAAGCAATCCTCATCTTTTAACCTCCTGTTCTGCTTCAGCTGCAGTCTAAATCCCTAATAATTTTAACCTTCTAAATTGATTTAATCACTTTGCAGTCCTTTCTCCAGTGTAGCAGCTCTCTGCCTTTTTATAGCTTTGCCCCATGGTACAGGATGTAGTCTTGGGTTCTTGTTCTGTAAAGGAGAAGACAGTGTTGTGCCAACCAGGATTTACTTGTTTCTCCTATGCTACAATCCCATGCTCCAATTCTTTCTTAAACATAATTCGCTATTTCTTAATACTCTCTTCTTATTGCTTAAGACAAATAAAGCAATGCTGACCTTCAATGTATCACTAACAAATTACAAATAAGTTAAAAAATGTTTTCTGGGCTTCTTGATACATTTGAATAGGAATAGTAAGTAGAAGTTGCAGATAATAAGTGGGTAAGACTTGAAAATGAAAAACAATATAGTAGATTACGATTATCAGACCCAAGACTAGACAGATATTTGCATTTAAAAAAAAAACAAAACAAAAAAACCAAAATGAAAACAAAATAGGTTTTCTAACAAAAATCAAAGAATTCAAACTCAATATTGCTTACTGGTACTTGGGCGAGCTCTTCTCAGCAGTGAGAAAGATTTTGGTAAGATTACACTTCTTCCACTGCACTATTATTTTCATTTTAATGAAATGGTTCTCTTTGTCTCCAGGGGAAAAACTACATTGCTCTTGTGACTGTGGTGCTGTTTCAGTTTTGTGTTTTTCTAAGAAACTAATTCTTGCTTTCTTAGCATTCATTGCTAAATATATCAGCTTCCCGGTTTGGGATCTTAAAAGGCTTTAAGATCACAACAGGCTTGTTACATTCATTCTTCATCAATTCTGTTGCCCTGACACCACTTCTGAGCCTTGGCATCAAAATACACTGGTTAAACCTTCCTAAATTATTAACAATGAAATACAGATAATTTGATTTTTTTATTTGCTCTGAGAAAAACAAATGCATTCATTCTTTATCCTCTTAGTAAAAAATAAATAAAAAATAAGGCAGCTAGAAATCAAAGAGGTATTTTACCATGACACTTATGTCTCAGTCAGGCTTCTCTGGTAAACTATTTTTAGTGATTGATTTGTGAGCGTTGTTTCCCTTCTATAATGGATTGTCACAGAAAATAAAAGTTTTAAACTTGTCTGTATTGGAGCACAGCTGGTAGGGTACAAACAGGCAGGGCTGACCTCCAGTTGGGCCAGTTGTGATGCAAATATGAAAAAGTCTTCTGATGGCTACTTGCAGCCAAACAGAGGAACAGGCTTACTCACATCCTCTTCAGTATGAAAACTGGGAGTTTGGCACAGACCACACAAGATTTTAAAGCTTCATGCAAGCAACATGCAGTAAAATGGACTGCATCTGTATGACACAAACTGTAACATGGGTATAAATAATAAAAGGTAGGTATTTTCCTCCTGGCTGGTCTAGCGCAGATACGACAGTGCACAGCTGTCAGCAACAACACGGACCAGGAAGAGTCTGAGTTCTCTCTCAGATTGTGCACCAAGATCCAGCAGATGCCTTTTGCTTTCCCACTTCAGTTCCCAGCTGCTCTGTTTAAGGCTTGTGGCAGGCTGCCCAAGGCCACCGAAACCAAATTCCTCCCCTAGGTTCAGATCCTGGAGCAGAGCCAGGTTAATCTGCTCTGACGCTCAGTGCTTCCCAGGCTCCTGATGCTCCCCAGGTTGATGCATGGTCTAGGTTGGTCGATCACCCTCTCTTTTTATTAACCCTTTGCCACCTGCCCTGCTCATGCTGACAGGGGGGCTTGTGCCAAGGTCCCCAACCTTTTCCTGTGAAGCAAAGCAGAAGTGCCCCCTGGCCCAGGTAGTCATCTCTGCAGCCAGAAGGTTTAGGAAGCCACGGCCAGGGAGATGGCCAGGCAGGACCACTGGCCTCTGGCCAAGTAGCTTTGCCAAGGACAAGAAGAGGGGAACCTGAAGTCAGCCCCAAAAGTGGCTTTGTGGAGATCTGTCATGTCTGGGGGCACTGCGGGCACTTGACTGTATGGACAGAAATTGGACACTGTGGCACTTCACAGCAACCATCCTGGACAGTGCTGAGGTCAAAACTGTCCTCGCAAGGCAAAGCACCTTATAGTGAGGTACCACCAATCCATGTTTCACACACTTACTCCTTGACCAAAAAAAGGGTTTTGCTTCATGCTTCACACATTCCTTGCCGTACCTTTATCTTCTTCATGCCCTTGGACAGGGCACACCACAGGCATGGCCATGGCTCTTGTTTAAAGTGACATCAGTGAAGATGTACTTCTCAGGATGTTCTTTTTTTTTCCTTGTGCAAAGTGAAAACTGCTTTATTGGTTTCTGCCAATGTTGTATGATTCAAACCATGAAGTCAGGCACTTAGGAAGAGGGTGAGAAGTTGCTGAAGTTACATTACCTTAGATGAAGAGGTGCCAATTGAATATCTTCAACTGGAATGATTTCTGTTGCTCAGAATTGCAGCTACAAGCAACACATCAATGACACAACTGTACTGTGGTGTTTTACAGTGATGCACCCACTACACCACCCAGACAAAACACCGGAGTGACACTGCCCTCCTGGCAGAGCTTTTCCTTCTCTGAAGCTCCCTTTGCAGCTTTCCTCAGAGAAGTCGTGCTTTCTGTGCTGAGGGAAATGCTGTGAAGAGCACTTTTGCACCAGGAGGTGTGGGTCACGTACTATCCCAGGGCCATCTCCTGTAAGAAACAAAGAGATAAGAGTGCAAATAATCTTAAGTGACTTTTGATGCTGTGAACCTCGAGTTGTACAGCATTGCTCAGGCCTCCAGTGCACATGCAGCACGCCAGGCAGACCCCGTCCTTACAAAGGGCTACCTCATTTTGGTCATTCAAGATGCTGTAGGATTTTCTTGCATGAAAACAACTCCGTTCATAATTTCTACTGTCAAACAGAAAGGATGTTCCCATGAGAGAGTTTCTTGCTGCATTTTCTAGATCAGGGCAAGGCCAGGCAGGCAGTGTGGCTGCTGGTACGGAAGGGGAGCTCCTCCAGTAGGGTCAGCTGGGGTTGTCCTGCACAGAAAGGTGTGTGCAGCACAACACAGGCCCGAAGGCCACACTGGGTGTGCAGCCGCTTAACTCTGACATGGCCCACTAACTCCTTTGCATGCAAGGATCTCCGAGCCAGGACCACTGCAAGAGCCAGCAGGTTTCACTGCACGGCGGCCTCGGTCCCAGCCCCTGCTGCAGCCAGGGGAGAGGCCTCTTGTCTCTTGCTGTGCTCCAGCAACCAGACCCAGCGTTAACGCGTGGGGATGGACGTGCCAGCAGGGGAAGCCAGAGCTCTGCGGGACAAGTGTCTCACAGAATCCGAGGGGTTGGAAGGGACCTGGAAAGACCATCCAGTCCAACCCCCCTGCCAGAGCAGGGTCACCCAGAGCACATCACACAGGAACGTGTTCATGCAGGGTTTGAATGTCTCCAGCGAAGGAGGCTCCACAGCCTCTCTGGGCAGCCTGTCCCAGGGCTCTGTCACCCTCACAGCAAAGAAGTGTTTTCTGGTGTTTACGTGCAGCTGCCCGCGTTCCAGTTCGCACCCCCCGCATTGTCTCCAAAGCCCGGAAGACCCCGAAGCTCACAACCCGCTGCCAGGTTTCAGCCACGGCCAGGCCACAATTACCCGCTTCGCATCATCCGAGCGACTCTGGAGCCTGGCGCGCCCCGCACCGGGATGCACGCACCCCTCAGGTGCGCCCCGGAAAGCATCTCGTGACGGGAGGCCCGCACGCCGCGGCTGCGGGAGGCGCCCCGGGTGCGGGAGGCACCGCGGCTGCGCCCATGCCGCTCCCGCCTGACCCCGCCGCCGGGCGGCGCCGCATCCCGCCCCGCCCCGCCCCGCCCCCGAGCCTCCGCAGCCAATCGCAGCGGAGTCCCGCTGCTTCCCCCCTCCCCCCCCCCGCCCCCGCGTGATGGGCACTGGCGGCGCCCAATAGGAGAGCCGCTCGCGCCCGGCGGGGCAGGGGGCGGGAGCGGCTGTTTGGCGCGAGCCGCCGGGGCGGGCCCGCGCGGCCTTGTCTGGCTCCCCCGGCCCCCCCAGGGCCCCGCGGGTGCGGCCGCCCCCGCAGCCCGGCCCCCCGCCCCGGGCCCCTCGCCCCGGGCCCCCCGCTCCCCTCTCCCCTTGGGCGGCTGCCCGAGGCGGGCCCCGGTCCCGCCGCTGATGGCGGGCGTGATCCGGCGGCTGGACGAGGCCGTGGTGAACCGCATCGCGGCCGGCGAGGTGATCCAGAGGCCGGCCAACGCCATCAAGGAGATGATAGAGAACTGGTAACGCGGGGCCGGCCGCGCAGGGGGGCTGGGGGCGGCTCCGGGGCAGCCGCGAGGGGTCAACGTGAAAGCGCGGGGGCTGGGGGGGGAGTCAAACCGTGTGTGCCCGAGTGGCGCAGCTCCGTCCCAAAGGGCCGCCTGCGGTTGTGCTCGGGTTCGCTCTGTCTGGCGAGGAGCGGCTGAGGGAGCTGGGGTTGTTGAGCCTCGAGACAAGGAGGCTGAGGGGAGACCGTGTCACCCTGCCGTGCTGGCCCCTTCTCTCAAGTAACAGGTGATAACGACGAGAGGACGTGGCCTCAAGTTGCGCCAGCGCAAATTCAGATTGGATTTTAGGAAAAAAAAAAAAAAGTTCTTCGCTGCCAGGGTTGTCAGGCGCTGGGACAGGCTGCCCAGGGAAGCGGTGGAGCTGCCGTTCCTGGAGGTATCTGAGAAAATATGTGGATGTGGTGCTGAGGGACGTGGTTCAGTGGTGGGCTTGGCCGTGTGCTAGGTGAGCGGTTGGGCCTGGTGATCTTAAAGGTCTTCCCCAACCAAAACGATTCTGTGATTCTATGTTTGATAAGTTTATGAAGTCTTTAACTTTCAGTGTCAAGTTGATAAGTCAGTTATTTGTTTTGAAGGTGAAGCCTGTCTGGGATTAAAGTTGCTGCCTTTAGTCAGCGTGGTGAGCTGTGTCAGCTGTGTGAAAGCAAGCACCTCAGGCTGCCTTAGGTTTCATTAAGGGGGAGAGAAGGTCTGTGTCTCAGACTGAGCACCTTCTTATTTTTTAAATTTCTTTAAGTTCTTAATAATTTTTGTGGATGGTGATTTAGAATAATACATCACTAGTTAGAAGAAGAAGGAAGGAGACATTAAAATGTATCTGAAACTGAATGAACTGCAGTATTAGTCTCAAGTAGAAACAAACCTATCACTCATGTGAGAAAAGTAAATTTTTGAATCAAAGTAATGTAGTGCTTTATTCTCTAGAATTGCTGTTCTCAAGAATGCTTTCTTGGTTTCTGCAGTTTGGATGCTAAATCTACGAGTATCCAGGTAGTTGTTAAAGAAGGTGGTCTGAAGCTTATCCAGGTCCAAGATAATGGCTGCGGTATCAGAGTGAGTAAAAAAAGTTTCCAGCTGTATGCTGATGTGTAATACTACTTCTTAAAATCTATTTCAGTTTCTAAATGTTTCTGATCTTGAAAAAAACGTGGAAAAAGAAAGTGACTATTACTTGTCCCTTTCCCACAGAAAGAAGATCTGGACATTGTATGCGAGAGGTTTACTACAAGTAAACTGCAAAAATTTGAAGACTTGGCTAGTATTTCTACCTATGGCTTCAGGGGTGAGGTAGGGTCTTCATCAAGGTTTTGAAACTTTTTGTAGCTTGTTGTTAGCCTGTTGTAGTGGGGTTTACCCACTGTCCTTTTCCCCATAGTCTATACAAGATGTTTTCTGAGAGGTTTTCTGTTTTCTGAGGAGGTCAGCCATGTGAATATAGTTCAAAATATGTTTCTATGTCTTTCAAGATTAGATTAATACCTAGGGAGTCATGTATGTTCTTTTTGCTTCCTGGAGTAAGATTTTTGGTTTTTTTTCAAAGTAAAGCAAGTCCTGTCTTCTCAAATGCTGCTTTGGGAACCTATGGGTAAAAGACAATGAAATATTTTAGTGGAAGCTAAATCTCCGATGTCAGACATTTGTCTAAATACAATACTTTAAATGTTTGTCTTCCCTTGCTTTTGCTGTTAATCAAACCTAGTATCTCTGGTCCCTCAGATACACTAGTTCTCTAAATTCTCATAGGCTGTATTTAAACCTGCCTAGAAAGAGCAGTCCATGCCTTGTTCTGCATTCCCGTCCAGATGGGACAAAAAGATACATGTTGCCTGTGCTCAGATACACTGTTCAGGGTCTCTCAGGACCCAGGAAGTCCTCTCCTCAGCAGTGTGTGTTGGCACATTGAGCTTCCAGGAGAAACATTGTAACTTTCCAGGAAAACATAGTAACCTAACATTGCAATATCACCTACACTCAGGGGAAGAACTTGGGCAGGGATGAGAAAGCAATGGCTAAAACCTTCCTGCTGTTTTTTGTTAACATGAGAGAAAGAAAAGGGCACAGCTGCAATCACTTGGAAAATTTTTTAGCTATGCTACATGGTTATCTGCTTGCATTGTCAGAGGTAATGAAATGTTAGAGAAGTCAAAAGAAGGTTCTGGATAAATGTCAGTGTTATTGATACTACATTTTTAAAAATCTTTACTGAGCTGCAATTTTCTTGTAAGGTCTTTTGTTAATTACTTACAAGTGGTATATCAAATTGTAGTGATACTGTTTAAAGAGTGGACACTGCTTCAGCAATCAATGGTTTCCAGAGCAAGGTTTACAAAGATGCTGTCTCTTTTCCTAGGCGTTGGCTAGCATCAGTCATGTTGCCCATGTCACAGTAACATCTAAAACAGCTGATGCAAAGTGTGCATACAGGTATGCTCCCTGTTGTCCAAGTGACTTCTGCTGCATGTAATAATGAACAGATGTATTTAATTATCTTTTTGGTGTGCTTATTAAAGAATAGGGTGGGGCATGTGTTTCTAGGGTAGCTACAAAAAACACTAAGAATGTAAGAAAACATAGTTTGAGTGATTTTTTTAAATTTTTTTTTTTTAATTTTTAATTTCTAATTGTAAAGGTAAGCTTTTAGCTAAACCATATCTATGAAAAATATTGGGGAAAAGAGAATCTTAAAAGGAATTCTACTTCAGCAGCCAGTGTAGGGTAAACTCTTTTTATTTTCTGTCTAGAGCTACTTACAGTGATGGAAAAATTAAGGCTGCTCCAAAACCCTGTGCTGGCAACCAAGGAACTCAGATCACGGTAGGTTTCTGTGCCTGTTCTCTCTTGTCTGCTTTGTTCCCTGGTCCCCTTCTCTGTTCTCTGGTCCTGATGCTTGTACCAGGTATTGGTATGTCTTACATTGTAAGGTACATTACAGTATCACCTTGTAGAATATTTTCCAGATTATATTGTTGTGTGGTGTTTTGTTTTGCTTTCCCAGCAACATAAAATTCACCAGATCCTCTTTTTAAAAAATTTTTTATTCCCCTTTTCCTTATGAGAGATAGCATAGGCATATGCTATAAAAAATATTTCATCATCCTTCTGGACTGCTGAAAGCTTCAATGGACAGTTAGGGCTACTAGAAGCAAGAAGCTCAGAATATGGAGAAGTGGAAAGATGAGGGCTGGAAGCTGTGGAACTGCTGTTTGTCTTTAACTAATATATTTCTTACATCTACCAAGCTTTGAGTGTGGGTTTGGATTAGGATTGGAATTAGGATTATGAAGAATAATGGATGGGAAGGAGTCTGCATCTATGTGGAACATACAACCAAGGAGCTTCTCATGTCAATATTTAGGATAATGTACCTTTAAAAAGAAGCTGAGCTTTATATTTCTGTCTTTCTTACTATAGGAGAGGAAGGATTTGCATATTGTTTAAATAAACAATGGAAATTAACAACTTCAACTGTTGTTTTAACATCATTAATAGCTGTGTTTGCAGCAACTGTTTTAACATTTATTTGCATTTCATGAAAATCCAGTGTAATCAGGGAATCCATTGTTATCTGCAATGGAAAGCATATCACTTTCACTGCAAAGTGAGTTGTGGAGTTGTTATTGGTAAAAATAGTGATGTACCTGAAAACAGAAATTTCTCTGGAGTTGCCTTGGTTTAGATGAACTTAAGCAGCTAAGGAATAAAATGAATGTTGATCCTTCACAAATTAAAATGTCTTCAGAAAAATGTGTAGTATCTGTCTATTAAGAGGATGGATGTAGATTAATTACATGGTGAGAATTTTTTTTTTTAAATTATTTTAAATTGTGATCTTTTTCTCTGCAGGTTGAAGATCTTTTTTACAATGTAAATACAAGGAGGAAAGCTTTAAAAAATCCCAATGAAGAATATGCAAAAATACTTGAAGTTGTTAGCAGGTAAACTGAAATAGGAGGCTTAAATTTTTTCTGCTGCTGTCAAGTACTTTTCCAGAGAGCCTGGCATGTGTGTGTGTGGTGTCACTTTTGTTGCTCTTTTGAGGGTTTTTAACTATTTGTTAGTATACTGTGTCAGATAACAGTCCAGAAAGTCCAGAGGAGAAACACTGTAGTCTGTCTGTGACCATTATGAGAGAATTCCAACCAAAAAAATGGTGATAGACTTGAAGGAGTGAACTCTCAATGAACTTGGGCTGGATAGAATACAAGTAAAAACTGACTTCAGTTTGGCCTGAAGACTTCAGCCAGGAGACTGACTGGGAGATGAAAGACCAGGTTCTGCTGTTCCATGGAACAGGCTGATCTGAAGTCCTGCTGAGTTATGGGTTTCCAACTCATTGGGGTTTTTTTCCAGTAGGATTTTACATCTTTTAATTTTGCTTTTTTTTCCTCTTGAATTTTTGCGTTACTGTCCCAGTCACAGCAATCTAACCTCTGCACTTTTACGTTTCTCATCTTGCAAGGTTCTACTGTATGTTCTTTCCCATAACTTAGCAACTTCTCCAGAAGTTTGAGCCAGGGTTATGCAGCTGCAGTGTATCAGAACTTGGCCCTTGGGTGACAGACAGCTGAGCCATGCGGGCAGGGGAAGTTAGAAGGGCAAGCCAGCCATTTTTCACATCCTTCTCCATAGCAGCTGAGACTTGATTCTGTTACACTGAGAAGGTTTTACTGTTCTTCTAGTTAAACCTGTGCAATTAAACTGAACTAACCAGGTCTATAGAAGTCGATCAGTTTTGTTGTTGTTGTTGTGTTGGGTGTTTTTGTTTGTTTTGAGAAATAAGCTAAGCTGATCCTTGAATTTCATATGGTTACAGACAAATTATAAATAGAATACATTTATTTTTATAGCTTTTTAGTCTAAAAAAGCTCAATTTGGCTCAAACCACAATATGGTGTAATAGGAAATGAAATTGTTTGCCCGTTTGTAGTCACTTTTCAGCCCTCAGGGAAAGTAACCTTAGTTTTCACATCCTGCAGTCTTATGTTTACCTGTTTTTCAGGTATGCCATCCATAACTCAGGCATCAGCTTTTCAGTTAAAAAGGTACGCAAAAATTCTTTATAACTTCAATATGTGTATATAAAATAATGTGTATATATGAAAATGCCAGAAAATCTTCTCTGCATCTTTTGCAATGGGAATAATGTATAGAGCCTTCCTTTGTACTGAGATGTTAACTTGTATGTTGATGCAGT
Organism: Apus apus; assembly: GCF_020740795.1. Taxonomy (NCBI): domain Eukaryota; kingdom Metazoa; phylum Chordata; class Aves; order Apodiformes; family Apodidae; genus Apus; species Apus apus. The sequence continues at coordinate 48,900,395 of NC_067283.1, forward strand.
TTGGATAGAAAACACCTTAGTTAAAAACAAACAAGAGAAGAATATATTTGTCAGGAATTTGGAGTTTTCTGTGTGGCCAAAGTGTTATTTTATTTCAGCTTTGAGCTGTTTCACCTTCTTTTGAGAATCTGGTTACTAGTATCTCTAAGAAAGAGGATGGGGTGGAACACCTTCATTCTGTGGCATTCTGGAGAATTATTTACTGAAGTGCTTATGTTTCTCACTTTCCAAGAAGGAGTTACTAGCCTGACTGGGTCTGATGTGACCTAGCAAATCTTGTAACCCTGTGCCATTTATCGTCTGTTGCTTTTCAGAACACAAATGTGTAAATAATACAAAACATTATAATGATTGTATGTCTTCTGCGTTTGTGTTGGAAATGTTAAGTTTAATGTGTTTCTAAAACTTCAGCCAGAACTGTAAATCTCATTTCTACTCTCTTTAGCAAGGTGATACTGTGTCAGATGTTAGGACCTTATCAAATGCTTCAACAGTGGATAACATTAGGTCAATCTTTGGAAATGCTGTTAGCAGGTATGTTGATGTCAAGTTTCCTTTTGATATGAAGTTTTCTAGTGAATCTCCTTCTCTCTTTTTTAAAGTACATGGGTTGCTTTTCCTGCTTCTTTCAAGGTGTATTATAGAGGAGTGTTGCAAAAAGAGTTCCCTTGTCTTGCAGAATGTGACTTTTTTTTTTTTGTTACTATATCAATGGAAAGAGGGAAGTTGCAAAGTTGTTCTTCTAATGCATGAAGAGGAAACCACCTGCTTGTAACTTTCTGTGTGCTCATTTAAAAAGAGCAAACTGTACTTGTGTACTCTACAAGTTCTCAGTCTAATCTCACACCATGAAAGTCTTACACTTCTTACCACAGTCTATCTGATAAACTTTGAAGTCTCAAATTTGTTTTTCTGAAATCTTATGGTTTAATATTTTGACAAAACCTACATCAGCTGAAGCTGAGTAATCCAGGCAGAAGAATTGAAAACACATAAAACTAATAATCCTCTGAAAATTTATCTGCCACTATAGGAAAAAATTCTCTTTTTATAAGACATTCTGGTGTAAAGAATTAATTGAAGTAAGTTGTGGAATGGGTTTGTCCCATGAATACTTGGGTGTCAATTGGATTCAGTTATACATTGAAATAAAATCACACTTCACATATAAGGAATTTAACTTTTAGCACTTGTAAACATCTTTAAGAAACACAGCAAAATAGAGAGGCTGTTTAGTGATAAAGTTTGCAGTGCTGTTTGTATTTCTTGGTTATGTTTTTTTTTTGCATACTACTAATGCTTATTTAATGCAGTTTTTCCTTTGTGCAGTTCTGAATAAATTGTCCATTTTAACTTAAATATTTTGATTGGGTGATTTAAAGTGAAACTTTTATCCAATTTAAGATGTTTAGTCTAGCTTGTAGTTTTGACTTGAAAATGAATACGAATAAAAATGTCACTCTATTTATATTGAGGTTGAATCGGAAATAAGTAGCCCATAGGCCATTTCCATGTTAACTTTAGAAGTTGGCATAATGCCTTGCCAACTGCCCTGGTTGCCTTCCAAATACCAAAGTGGATTTCCTTAGCTAATGAATAATAAAAAATTATAAAAAATGTTATGAAAGTTGCTAATGCTAAGAGCTGTATGCATGAGCAAGAAAAAGGTGTTCACATTTTTATGACTTCTTAACAGCCCACCAATAAATATTAGGCTGGTAAAAGTGGACAAAGTAGTTCAAGAAAAGGAATATTCTTCCCTAGCTGCTGACAATTTTCAAGTGTCCTTCTCTATCTCTGTCAATGACTTACATGGTGAAATGCATATTTGAATTGTCAGTAGATGGTTATAATATTGTGGATACTGTGATATCTGTTAAAAAGATACTGTGGATAGTTTTACAGACTGCAATTATACTGTGTGACTATTTTACGTTTAGTTAGGAAGGTGAAACAATGCAGTTCAGGTTAAATAACTTTTGTGACTCAGCAATGACTGTTTGAACTCTCAGATAATTCCAATGTTTTCATTAACTGTCATATAAATAGCATATAGAACAATATGTCACTATGCTGTTTGAAATCTGTATCAACAGGAAAAAATATTTTGTGTGTGTGTTTCTGTCAAACCCATCAATAGGGAACTGATAGAAGTGGGTTGTGAAGATGCAGGTCTGGCCTTTAAAATGAAAGGCTACATCACAAATGCAAACTACTCCGTGAAGAAATGTGCATTTTTACTCTTCATAAATCGTAAGTTAAAAAAAACCCCAGCAGGTTGTACAGTCTTATGTTTCTTTTATAATAATGAGAACAAAACTTTCTGAAGAACCACAAAATGTAGGAACGTTCTTAAAAACATTGAAGAATAAGCATTACAGTGAATTGTAGAGCTTAAGGTGTTTTTCTATTTGTAATGTGCATCAAGTTTTGCACTCTTAATAGTGGAAAACTGCAAAGACTGGGCCTAAAGAGACAAAAGCTCATGAAGTATTGATGTTATGATTGTGTCCTACCAGCTTATGTAGCGTGGTCTCTCCATTCTGTAGCAACATAGGCATGGGATGCAACAAACCTTGAGCGCATGAAATAATGAAAAGGCAGTCTGGTTATTTAAGTATTTGGGGGGGCGGCAATACTTCTAAATACAAAACATAGTAAGAAGATTCTGCCTATTCCTGGTTTTATGTGAAGAATAAATAGGTCTCAGGAGAAAATGGGTGTAACAGATGCCATACAAAGCATGAAGATATTGGCCTGAAGGAGCAGTTGGACGCTGCGCAGTGTGTGTGTTTCAGTGTGTGTGTGTGCGTACGTGTGTTTCAGTGTGTGTGTGTCAGTGGGGCTGCTTGAAAACAGCACTTTGCTCTGTGTTTCAGATCGATTGGTAGAGTCGGCTGCTTTGCGGAAAGCCATAGAAACTGTGTATGCTGCTTATCTGCCAAAAAGCACACATCCTTTTCTATACTTAAGGTAAAGTAATAGGAAGAAGTAGCCTTTTCATACTATCTGGTAGGATCTAGCTTGGGTCAGTGGGTTTAGAGAGACATTTGTGTTTCTGATAGCAGAGTTAAGCATTGCACTGACGTACTTACCTGCCAGAAAGGAAATAATTCCATGATATTAAAGAAATCTTAAGAAGACTGGCCTTATTTTCAGAAGCAGTGAGTGTCTATAATTTCAGCTTAAGTCCTTTCATATTATAGATGCTCTTCACTTAGGATAATGAATTGTGCTGAGAATACAGCAGAGCATTTAGGACCATTCAGATCATTTATTCCAAATACATTAACAATTTACCTTGCTGGGATTGGTATTTAACAATTACTGTTCTTGGTAGGCTAATGCAATAAAAAGAAGTGAATTGCATTCTGCTTCTAGGAAACTAATAATTTTTTATAGATCAATTAATAGCTAAAGCTGAACAGAAACAGTCCTTTAAAAATTGGAGAATGTGACATAGAATGGAAAAACTGGCTTTGTAACTGGTAAGCAATTGGATCTTGCCATTCAACAGTGAAACTTATTGATACTCAGTGCTTCCTAACAATAAAGTTCTCCCATTGCAGCATTGCATTGAATGCTTGCTTGGGATCGTTGCAAAATGACAGGGGGCAGAAGTCGTAAACGCGGGAGACACTGCAAGTAGAAGTTATTTCTAAAAACTGTTTTGTAGTAGTACAATGGTTTAAGATCATGGATGTAAGCTGATTATAGTGAGTTTTGAATCGAGTCCTTCAGAGTAATTATTCTCAGTATGCTACAGTCAGATTTGTTTGGTTTGACTTTAGCAGGTTTCAGGGCCCTTTTGGCTTCTTTGCATGGAGTAGCAGTCTCAAGTCTGACAAATTCCATACAGAACCAATTTGCACCCTCTCCATAGGAAGTTTTTAGGTTAATTTCTTTTTAAAAATGTTTTCCAGCCTGGAAATAGCCCCCCAGAATGTAGATGTGAATGTGCACCCTACAAAACACGAGGTCCATTTCCTTCATGAAGACAGTATTCTTGAATGTGTGCAACAACATGTAGAGAGCAAGTTATTGGGCTCCAATTCTTCAAGGATGTACTTCACTCAGGTGAGAACACATGCTTCAAGTGGCCACAGCTCTGTAGTATTTTAACTGTTGTGTATATGTTTAATCAGTTCAATAGTACAATTTATGCAGTGGTTGATAATTACATTGGTAGCTTGAGAGCTTTGCTCAGTTTCAGGGATAAAATTGCCTTCATATACTTAAGTTAACAATGCGGCAGTGAACTTGCTGGAGAAAAAGTGCATGAAAATATTTCGCATACCTTCCTGTCAAGTATCTGTTGAAGTTTTTTTTTATTTTACAAGTATGTTAGTCTTAACATGTGGTAAGTTGTTTTTATTATGCCTTGGTGAATGTGAAATGCAAGCGACTGAGGAAATTGATTGACTCTTGTCTTTCACAACACTTAGAATTTAATCTAAATGAAAAAAGTCAGGAAAAATATTTCCTAATCTCTCATTATATAGAGCATAATATAAGAATGATAATAGTTTAAAAAACATTTTCCATGTGCTTTTTTACATTAAAGACTTATTCTGAGGCAAGGGAATGCTAACTAATGATTTCACTGACTGCCAAGATGATGGCATTCATGCTATGTGTACAGCAAGTGCAAAGCTAGCAGCATGTTTAAGAAGTTGACATGCTGTTTGTGGGGCTTGGAAGTTACTTGCCTCTGAGCAGTAAGATGCTGTGAGAAACGTGGCTGATCTTTGTGGGTTTTGTTATTGAATCTCTTCTCCTTACTTCCCCATGCCTGAACAAAGACATTGCTTCCGGGGGCCGATTGTTCTTCCAGTGAAGTTGTAAAATCAGCAGCAAACTCTTCTGCGGTTGCCAAAGGAACCAGTGATAAAGTTTATGCACATCAGATGGTCCGCACTGATTCCCGAGAGCAGAAATTGGATGCTTTTCTTCAGCCAGTGAACAACCCCCTAAGTACAGGCTGCACTGAAGCCACAACAGAGGCTAATGCAGGACCTCTGGAGAGTGTGGTCAGGCCACAGGAGTCTGAAATGGAAGATGTCAGTGATCTTGTGGAAATGGCTGATGTTGAGCAGGACACAGTGGTACCTGTGGAGATGAGTGAGAGTGGACGCTTGTCTCCTGAGGCAGTGCCTCCTCGGTAAGTCTCGTCTTTCCTGAGGTCATGCAAGGCTACCTATTTATTTCATGGTAGGGCCCTGAAACTGAAGATTTTTCTGATCTCTTTGTATTTCTGCTTTTTTGTAAGGAAAAATTTCCTTGGAATAACTTACTGTTGCATTTTAATGAGAAGTTGAACTTCATCTATGAAGTGTAAATTACAAAACTAGTGCTAAATTTTGTAACTGGAATGGGATTTCCATGAATACCAAAAGGCAGGAGACAGTATAAGTGATGACATTAACTTTAGTTGAGGGAGTTCATACTGGTCTGTCTCTATTTGGAGGCCCTCCTTTTGTGAGGGGATAGAAAGATTAAAAACTACATCAATGAATTCTGCAGGTGTTACCCTAGTACAGACAGAAGTGCTGTATTCTTTTTTCAGCTCCTCAAGGAGCTGTTATGAGAGGCCCATGTCTTCTGAGGGAATCTGATTTTTTTTTTTTTTTAATTCCCACTCTCTAGTATTACAGAAAAATTATAATGAAAAAAAATTAGAAATATCAACATTTTTTTATGAGTCCTTTAGACCCCAGTTGTCTTGGTGCTTAAACAACAGATGTCTGATGTGATTGGTATCAGAAAGCTGTCAGTTCTCTTATGAACTACCTTTTCCTAACAAATTAAAATGAAACAGTCTTTCTGGGAAGCTCTGGGAAACCTTCTGCATTTTCTGTGTTCATGTACAGCACATGAATTGAGCATCCCATCTGTTGCATGTGTGTTTTGCTTACATGACAGGAGAACTGAACAGAATTCCTTTTGTTTTGGTCTTGCAGAAAGAGACCACGGGAAGATGTGGATGTAGAAATGAAAAAAGATAACACAAGAAAGGACATGACTGCTGCCTGCACCCCTAGAAGAAGAATTATCAACTTGACCAGTGTATTGACTCTCCAAGAAGAAATCAGCAACCAGGCACATGCAAGTAGGAAAACTTTTTCCTTCTCACTATTGTTGTTATCCCACTAACTAAATATGATTGTTTGAACTGATGAGGAAAAAGATATTCAGAAGGTGGCTTAATTGGCTCACTGTGCTGCCAAGTGAGCCTTTAATAAAAGTGTTTGATAAATGTTGAGGGGACCAAACTTTGAAGAGGCAGCTGCCATAACGAGCCACACTGAGAACCATTGTAAAAACTACTGTGTACCTTGTTAGTGGATAGAGGTTTTATGCATTCTGAATATCTTGTGAACTTGAACTTGCATCATAATGAGGAACACTGTAACATCACAGCTTGAAAAGCGGAGTTATTTTGTAATATTCCAACAGAAATGGCAGCTACAATATATAGTCATTAGAAAAATTTTGCTTAGTTGAATAATGGTGATGTAGGGTGGGACATGCTTGATACTAGTTTTTTTATTTACTGCTTTTGCTTTTCATTTGTGTCTGTCCCACTTAGATGAAATGATAAGACTGGTGAAATATTATTCTCTTTTCTGGTAAACTCTAAAAACAACTCCGTTTTAGAAAAAAGGTGAGAGGTTTGCAGTTCTTCCTAGGCTTGCTTCTCTCTTGGCACTTTCACTTGCCTTCAGAGTCATACTGGGTCACACACCCATAATGCTCAGTTAGTCTAAACATTGGGAATCTTGTCTTCTGGGGGTTTTGTTGAATTTATTTTGATATTTCTGTTAGTAAAAATTGGGGATGTTCCGCAGATAAAGTGGCTAGACTAACAGACATCTGTAATAAGTAACTTTTTTTATAAATTACTGAAAATTTTTAGATTAAGTATATACTTACACTTCAGTTCTGCTCCAGGAAAAGTTTTGCATTAGGCTGGTAATTCCGTACCTGACTGTCACTGTTTAAATGCTGCAATTGAAGAGTTGTCCCTGAGCCATAAAATGTCCCCAAATTTATGGTAGAACTTGGGGAGCTGCATCAGGTTGTGTCTTGTCTTCACATGTGTAAGAAACACCTACAAGAGACCTTTGCAAGAATGAAATACTCTTCTCTCAATATTGTATTTCCTTGGAAAAGGTAACAGGGAATTTGGGTAGTGTAGTGCTTTGGATGTGCTGTGACTGCAGTGCCAAGCTCGTGGAACTAAGCTGCTCTGAAGGACTGCAACTAGTGGCATTTTTTTTTTGGTGGAATGCCTAAACTGAACTTGTATTATGGAATCTGACTCCTCTATTTTATTTTTTTTTAATGTATATAAATGAGAAGGCCAGAGATTTTTTTGGGGGAGAGGAAAATAAATGAATTATGGACCTATTCTGTCACACTTTCAGAGTTTAGTCTGACAATACTAGATTTTGTTGCAGTTATTTTACATCTGCAGCTTTCTTTGAAGCCTGTCTGTGCTCCCTTACTAACCTCCTGTGGCTGGAAATGAGTTTTGAAAAGCTATTCAAGTAAAATACAGAGGGGTTTTGTTCTGTGCTTGTTTTTTTTTTAATTTGTATTTTTAGTTTAACTGTTCTGTAACTATTCTCGCTTCTGCTTTCATATATAAATGTGTATGTATGCAAATAATGAATATTTAAAAATGTGGATGATTGACAGTACAAGCCTATAAAAAGTAGCAGGGGTACAGTACTGACTGCTGACTGCACTGAGACTTTAAAGCTAAAAAGACACAAACTACTCAGCTAAATAACTTAGGACAGGGCTGCAAATATGAAATTAAATCCTTTTGTTTCTTCCTCACCCCCTCAATTGTTTCAGATCTTCAGGAGATGCTACATGATCACTCATTTGTTGGCTGTGTCAGTCCTCAGTGGGCTCTGGCCCAGTATCAGACAAAACTGTATCTTCTCAATACAACAAGACTCAGGTAAAGAAATTGTTAAGACTTGTTAGCAGTTGAAATAAGTACCAGTTACTAAGCTAATCAAAAGAAGGAAGGAAATGACAGGAAAATCATCATTTTCTTGTTGCTTATCTGAAAAGTCATGAGGCTACAGATTAAGAAACCAGCTCAAGCACAGTGCAAACAAGTCTGGCATGCCTGAGAAAAGTTGCAGGGAGTCTGTAAGTAAGACGCCAGCTACTGTATTGTGTGCTCACAGACCAGAGGGAGGGAAAGCCATTTTATATGCTTCGTGATTGTCTACAGTAGCTACTGGCCTACGGCACACTGTACAAAGCTGAGCAAGCAGAGGCTTCAGAAAAGTCTTGTAAAACACTGTACCCACTGTTGGGTTAAGCTGCAGGACATGATCCTAACACAAAGTTTGTATTTCTGCACATGCAGCCTTACAGGGCCACGTACATACATTTTATAACAAGTAAGAGAATATACTTAAGACAGACATGTCTATCAGATTCCAAACTCCTATGCATTTCTTGCAGTGCAGCAAAGAGGCTGAAATATAAGGTATCTGGGAATAAACTGATATTAGCTGTATGCTTGAGTAAGTAACATTTCTGCACCAATTTGGCTGATGATGTCAGAAACCAAGAAACAGATTTAATTGTAAACATCTAGATAGTGTGTGTGAATCTTAAACAGCTCAAGTAGAATCTTTGATATGAATGGAAATATACACCTGGTGTTTCCAAGAAAACCCTTACCTTCCCCTCATAATTAAAACTTGGAGGTCCTTGATTCTGTCCATATAACTAACTTTTGTACTTCAATTTAGCCAAGAACTCTTCTACCAGATACTTATTTACGACTTTGCAAACTTCGGAGTCTTAAGGTTGTCTGTAAGTATAATTTTACATTATATCCTGTATGAAAAGGTATTTAAAAAATTCTTTAGAATAAGCCCATCCTTGCAAATAAATACAGTTTCACCTGTTCATTTTTGTCCATTACAGGAGCAATGTTTTGTTTCTTTTACAGTAAGAATGAATGTTGAAAGTAGAAAACACAGTGATTTTGTAGCTACTACTGTAAGTTGTCCCCCTAGCTGTTTATTAAGTAGTGTCACTCCTAGATTTTCACCAAATCTTGCTGTTGCTTGTTACATTGGGACAAATAATTAATTTGAATACACAGTATCAGAAATAGTGTTGATTGCTACTGTTTATCCTGTAAATATCACAGCACTTTGCAGCTGCACAGAATTACATCGGAAAGAAACTCATACTATTCAGACTGGTTATGAAAGACAGAACGGTTTGCTCTGCAGGCCAGAAACATTACAGTTAGTTTACAGGTGAAGGAAGAAGCTATAAAGTTCCAGTGGAACTTGTTGAACAGTTTTGCCTTCTCGTGTTTTCAGGAGCCAGCTCCTTTATATGAGCTTTCAATGCTTGCTTTAGAGGATCCTGAAAGTGGCTGGACAGAAGAAGATGGCCCGAAAGAAGAGCTTGCTGAATACATTGTGGAGTTTCTGAAAAAGAAGACTGACATGCTGAAAGATTATTTTTCTCTTGAAATTGATAAGGTGATTGCTTTATACTTCTGACAGAAAAAGAATGGTGGACTGGGCAGTGTTACATTTATTGTTGGACCTGATGATCTTAAAAGTTTCCCACCTAAATTGTTCTATGATTCTACATTTTGGTAAGAGATTAACTGCAATAGTTTGCTTGCAGTACTTATTTTCTCTAAGAGCTACCTCAGTAAGATGTAGGTGAGCTAGTACTTTCATTAAAAATGCTCAGGACTTATGCTGCTCTTAGAAGGGTGCTACACAAAGATGTTCAATTAGTTACCAAATAAAATAATTTAGTCACTGCTTCCATAAATAGGATGCAGATCTCTTACCCAACAAGGTGTGCAGTTTAACCAGCTCTCTAGCATCACCACTGCCCTCAGTGTCTTTTTTTTGGGTGTAGTTCGATGCTTCCCTTACTCTATACAAAACTGAGCAGCTTCTTCAAGGGTCATATAATCCAAACACTGCACTCTGATATTCTCCTGCAAAGTGGGATCTCTGTAGTCAGTGACTAGAGGTAGAGGAGGAGCTGAATTCAAGTCTTCCTGAGCCGAGTGGCTTAAATCCAGGCCTTGTGAAGTTAAACACCACCACTAACCCGCTTCCTGGACTGTCTGCCTGGCATGAGGCTTTAAAAGGCTCACTAAGTTTGGTAAGAATCAGTCTTACAATGTTGTCCTGGCTTGAGCTGTGGGAGTTGCTGGAGGCAATAGGGGTTTGCACATTCCTGAACACATTTGTATATAACTGTATATATTTTCTTTTATCATTCATGTTTAATTAAAGCTGTGTAGTTCAGTTTTCAATCCAGAGAGTCTCTCTCTCGTTCTCTCTTCCCTTCCCTACCTGGGTGGGAGGGGATCAAGAGAATTGTCACTGGTTTAATTGCTGATCCTGAGTCAAACTGTGACAACTATGTAATGGTTTTGGTGTGTTTACTTGCAAGAAAATACTTTTTTTTTTTTTAACTGAAGCAGCAGCATTGCCTTGCAGGAAGGAAACCTTACTGGGTTACCACTTCTGATAGAGAACTACGTTCCGCCACTGGAAGGACTGCCTATGTTTATCCTTCGCTTGGCCACAGAGGTAGAGTCTCACTTCTTTTATTCACTCACAAATGACTTTTTTCTACTTAGATAAGAATGAAGTGAATCAAATTAATTCGTCAGAACCTGCAAAGGAAAGGCTGGAGTTGGTTAAATGTACTGATACATGTTCTGGATACTTTTGCTATGGTTAGTGAACAGTTGTGCTTTGCCTCTGCATGCCTAACTACTGACTGAATGAGAATATATTTTGATTTGAAAGCTTGCTTTTCTACCCTTTTTGTTTGTTTTTGTTTTATCCCTTTACCTTTATCAGCACAAATAATGGCCAAAATGTTATTACGACTTTCCCACATTAACGAATCTGTCGTTTCTGACTGCTACCCAGATTCTAGTAACTGGCTTCTTTTTCTTGTAACAGGTAAACTGGGATGAAGAAAAGGAGTGTTTTGAAAGCCTAAGTAAAGAATTAGCCATGTTCTACTCCATTAGAAAGCAATACATAATAGATGAAGCCAACCTGACAATTTCTCAGGTACAAGAATATGTAACAACACACAGGAAACTTTCTCTTTCAACTGTTGACTTCTAGTCCCAACTCAGCAGTGTGGCAAGATCCTCAAAGAACGTGGCTTAAATTTTCTGAAGTATGATATGTAGTAACAGAACCTTTTAAGACCGGGCAATGGAGTGTACTTAATATTACAGCAGTTCTTGGCCTCTGAGTCTGGGTTGTATCTGCTGAGCTATGATAAATTACTATAGAAGAATAAGCATGTATAAAAATTAAAAATATAGTCTGCTTGTGTCTTAAGTATCTGCTTAATTATTCAGTCGAGATAGCCCATTCTGCAACTGACACCACTCAAATAGCTAAAAATTAACTTGACTGTATTGAATGAACTTCCTCTCTAATACTAGCAGAATGTTACACTCTGTAGTCTCACATAATCGTTTCTTAAGGAGCATTCTCCTTCAGTAAAAGAGAATTTCAGTTTAATTGTTTGTCCTTTTTCCTTTCTGTTTTAGAATGAAGATTCTGATTCTGGTTCAACTACATGGAAATGGACTGTGGAACATATACTTTACAAAGCTTTTAGGACTCATCTTTTACCTCCTAAGCACTTCACAGAAGATGGCAACATTTTGCAGCTTGCGAACCTGCCTGACCTGTATAAAGTTTTTGAGAGATGTTGAACAAGTAGTTAATTATATAGACTGTTTTTTGGATGTGCACCATTCACACAAACACTGTTTTATTTAGGAGGATAAAGCTGGAATAATGATTAGAGAAAGAGAGGATTTAATATCATACTAACATGATAGCAAATGGTCTATTTTCCTTCAGTTGATCAAAGAATAAAAAGAACTGGTTTAGCTATGTCTAAACCCAAGATGTTTGTTCTGTTTGACAAAGGTTCTGGTATAAGCTGAAGCACTACTGCTGTGGATTGCAAAGATAACAAAAGGGACAACTTTGAGAAATATTCCTGAAGGGCAGCAGTTTGCAGCAGGAAAGCATCTCATACAAGTCCAAAATGATAGGCATTTGCATAGGGGTGAACAGCACCACTGCAGGTGCTGTTCACTTCCCACTTGTGAGGCAGTAATTTCCTCAGTTAACACCCTATGTAAGAAAACAGGACATCTCATTTAACTCAATATACAGACTGAAAACCTCAACCACATGCCACAGAAAGTAAACGTGGTTTACAAAAGGTTTGCAAAATCTTTACCTCAAGTTTGCCAGATATTCATGTTTGGGTAACAAAATACATGCCCCTCCCGCCCCATCCCCCTGATTTTCCATCAGTAATGCATAAGGCTTATTAGTTGTAAAGCAGAACGATTTTATACTAATTCATCTTTCCTGCAGAAGAAGCAGGCACTGAGAATAAGGTAACATTTCTTAGATTTCCAGAGGAATTCCACATTACAGGTTGAGGAAGGTGTTCCAATGAAGTCATGCACATAAAGTTCACAGATTGAATGGAATTTTTGACCTCCTATCCCAGGTGTGTTTTTCTCATTGAGTTTACTGCTTGGTTCAGAACATTCCAGCATTGTTAAGTGACAGGTTTTGATTATTTTTTTTTTTTCTTCTAAGGCTTTATTTTTACCTGGATCCTCTGGACCTGCTGAAGGGACATAAGCAATAGACTTGATCCTGGCTTATTTTTTTAATCCAGCAGCCACAGAAGAGAATTTTAGAAATAGCACGCTGAAGCCAATGTAACAGCCACTTAACTACCTTTGGTGTGTATTGATCTTCAGTGTGAAGGAAGATCGGCTACCTATTCTTTTAGTCATAGTTATTTATAGAACTGTTATTTAAAGCAAAAAGGCAGATAATGATTTTACTGTTAAAGCTTCATAGCAACTAAATTGAATAAAATGGCTGTGAAGGTATTCTCAGAACATCTGCTTAAGTGTAGCTCTTGCAGCCTTCAATAGCATCACTTTCATACCCATCTCTTCCTCTCCTTTCCCCTTTACTGCTCCCAGAATGGTCTTCCTTTGGTCCTGTAGCCTCAACTCCAGCAGGACAACTAAGCAAGTATCATCTTAGTGACTCAAGATGCCTTTCAATAAATCATCTCCCAATCCCCTTGCAGCTTCTCATACCCAAAGCTGAAAAGAGAAACCAACTGCTGCATCCACATGGCCCTGAAAGGTTTGAACACATGCATCCATCTGCAGTTCCTGGGTCTCATCAGGTTCATGGCTCTGAGTTTCACAACTGCAGTGGCTTACAAGCCCCTGCTGCTAGTTCATTGATTTGTTGAGACTAAGGGGAAACCAAAATATGCTTTAATGCTTTGAGGACTGGCTTTTGCTTTGTGCTTTTAGTGGGAAAGTCATGTAACCTGAAACTGTCACTACTGCTTCAAAGAAAAGCTGATTGGAAGAGACAGACCACAGCCCCTCCTGTCTTCTACTCACTGTGCTTCTGCTCCACAGCAATGAAAATATTACAAAGCAATATTGTCCATAGAACAACTGACTACCTTCCTTTCACTGCTGGAGGGTCATTTACTCCAGTTCCTCTTTGAATCTGAAAAACATCCACCACCAGTACAAGAACGGGAACTAAGTTATTTCAAAAAAGCTCCTTGAATCCTTTAGATATCATCTGCAACAAAGAAATGATGTTCCACTACTACTGCCTCCCTGTAGGCAGCCATATAAATACAGAACAGCACTATAACACATATAAAACAGCACTATAACACATTCTGCACACAACCTATGCAAATTCACATCGTCATTACCCCACAAGAAATAAAGGAGTAGTAAATGAAGACTTTCAGTTGATAAAGCAACAAAATATCATCATGCATTACCTATGTTTTAACAGTTTTATTTTAGAAAGTGAACATATCTGTTAAAAAAGAAAATGCATGGAGTTACAAAAAGTAAACATAAAACTAATGACAAATTTGCAATAACATGAAATAATTTTACCTAGTGAGTCCCAACAATCATTAAATACACTTCCACCATAGAGAAGTTTTTACTTCATTATATTACAAGTCTCTTGATTAGATACACAAGACAACACTTTCCAGTAATTACCAAGTCATTAGAAGATGAACTTCAGGAATCACTGAATAATAAAATACATAATGGACAGTATTTTCATGCCACCTGGGAGGCAATTTAATATACAAATGTCAACATGGTACATCTTTGTGAGGTATTACAGTATACGGGAACCGTTCCCTTTGCTTTCTAATGAATAAATTATCCTGTCAGCAGCTCCACCAGCAAGTCAGCCACAGACTCTGTTGCCAGTTTCCAAAACCCAACAACTTCCCTCAGAAATTTTCTTTCTGTAACAGATTACATAAGTCAGGATGAATGAAGATGTGAGTGAAGAGAACAGATACTGAAAACAGGGAGGCTGAAAAGGAAAGGTCATCCCGCACTTCCAGAAAAGCACGAGAAGTTTTCAAATCAGAAGCTTGAGCCTCCCCTAGTTTGCGCTTTGTTTGCCATGTGTGGTGCAGTGAAAGCATGGGGCAAGATAATTCTGAAAGTAAATGAAGTCATTTCCAAAATAAGGAAATAATCTCTCACATTTAACCACAGTACACAAAAAAAAAATAAATCTTAAAACACAGCTGCTCCAGTGTAACCCATTTGAAGTATTAAGCAGACTGAAGAGGGGAAACACCCAAGTAGCTTTGCTCATGCAATCTTCAAGAGTAATATATTGGTCCTAGACCTAAACTAAAAGAAAACCTCTTCCTAGCACTCTTGCATTGCCACCTCGAACGAATTATCTCTCCCCACGTCCAAAAAAAGGAGCTTTTACACATCAGGTCCACCATTATCCTTTCCAGGAGAGCCAACAAATAAATGCTGGAGGTGTTCCATCCCGAGACTACCGGCTTTTACACTATTTTCCCAAACAGCTCTCAGACCCCTGGGCCCAGGTTAACCAGAACTCAGCAGCAGAGAGGACCCCAACTACAGACTCTCAAGAGCTCGGCGGGTAGGATTTCCTGCTCAAAGGTTGCTAAGATGCCTGTCTCAGAAGACTGGGTTCAAAGGTGATGAACTCCTGAGAGTTGGCCCACTGTTCAAATTAACTGGGGAGGAACTAAGAAGACAAAAAATATTTTTAGGAATATTCAGGTTCTAATGCAAAGGAACTTGCCTGCTCTCTCATATTTGCTATACAACTGGTTTTTCACTGTCTTGTTTTTCTTCAGAGTCTTCATCAGATCCTGAAAAGGAAGACAAGAATGCTGTTAGATCAGGTCAGCGAAGAAGAAAAAAAAGAAAGAAGCAGACCACCACTGGTAACGGCTTATCAAAAGGCAATTCAAAGCAACTATTTCCCATAAAAATATGTACCTTTTAATTTTAGATTTCTTGTCTTTTTTGGATGTTTCACAATGAAGACTGTTTTCTTTTTGCAGTTATCAAACACAAAACCCAGTACTGTGATAATTCTTGAAATACTTAGCTGTCAATAGATTCAGTTAGCAAGTGCTTCAAGTTTTCACTGTAACACATGCAGGATAATCAACTCCACATCTGCTCACTGATGAGCAGATTTTCCCACATGCTACATCCTGCGCTTTGGAAGACAATTTCATAAGACATCTTCAAAGCAGCCAGAAACCAAACAGTTCCCTTTGCCAGTCCCTGCCCAGTTCTCTTCTCCTTGTCCACCACCTGCTTTCAGCTCTCTGCTATGACAAAGCCCTGGAAGGTCCTGAAAACAAAGCTTAGCTGGTCACAGGGCTACATGCCCAGAGACACCTCCTGCTGAAGGCACTGCCTTGCAGGAAAAGTGGCTTGATGGATCAGTCATTTCAGGGAGAGCAAGAATATAGTAAGTAAAGAGGATGACCAGTGCTGGCTCGAAGTTCTCGAGATGCAACTCAAGCCGCAGATGTCTCTGCCCACTTCTGAGGTGGCAGTCAGTCCTTGCCAGGGATGAATGAGAAAATTCTCAGCCCAGGCATCTTGCCATACACATCTTGGGCAGTTTAAAATCAGAAAAAAACCCCAAAGAAACAGTATGTAGAGAACTGTCTTTGATAAAATGCTTGTGAGACTTACTTGGGTTTTCGCCATCAATTTAAAGCCAAACTGTGGGCACACATTCCCTCTCACAAGAAGTAAATAAAGACAGACAAAAGTGTTACATGGGATTTTTTTGGCCAAACTACTCTGAAGTCCTTTCCTTTCTCAGAATAGCATACCTGCCTTCCATTTTGAAGCTCAAATTGTACAGAAACTGTAGAAATTTACTCTTTCCAGACTGAATTTTCATTTGCTACCTCCCAGAATGATTTGGTTCCTGGCAACCAAGTCTAATGATGAAGGGTCAACTCATACAAAGAAGTGGATGGAAAAGGGTATGGCCCTGGACATGTGCATCTTCAAGGAAGACATAAAAAGATAAACATGCTGAAAATTCCAACAGAGCACCTTTTAAATGTCATTTGCTGACAGCAAAGATTTGTTTTCAGACCTGGTGCCATGTCAGCAGAGGGGTTTATTCCCCTTTGTTTGATCTTGGGAAACAGTTTATTTCCAAATGTTTTTCCAATCAATATGTAAGGTAAATTGATCAAAAATTGCTCTCTTAGAACAATCCATAGTTTGTCTTATCTGAAAGAAGAATTTTGAAGAAAATATTTAAAACTGTGAGCTACTTTTCCCCGTACATCATCTAACAGTTTCAGAATGCTATGTGACTACCAGTGTATTTCAGCTCAGATATGTTAATTTGACTGTTTCTTTTGCTTCGCACACCAATGAAGGGTGCTAAAGCTTGGCAGTTAGAGAAGGCTAGGAGAAGACACATGAGATGTTACTGAAACCCATTCAATAAGCTGAAAGTGGTGGCACAGACAGATCTGTAGTCACCACACACATGGTGATAGGTCACTGCACATGCAACACTGACCCAGCCAAGCTGCCAAGGAAAACATGTTGGGTCCACTTACACTTCCTCTCACACGGTAAATTCTACTGCAAAAAAAATCCCAGGCTGAATCCACTATAATACTTCCAACCACTATTCCTCAAGATAGACTCTCAGATTTAACTAAAATACGTTCTCACTGAATCATTAGTTATACTCGACACTGTGTTCAGGCTTTGTCATCCCTAGATGGAGCTCTAAGTCGTTCATTATGCCAAGATGCTCAGCAACCACAGAGACAGCCCTTAAAGTGAAAAATACCATGTATAACTCTATGATGTAGATGGGCAAATGTATCTGTAGCAACTAGCAGATATTAATATTTTGAATATATTGCATAATGCAGCACAGTTTTACAGAAGATATTTACATTTTATGGTAGGATTTGGGGGTTTACGCTGCATCCTCAAATAACTCAACCCATAATTCTTTCCTTGAAATGCCTGCAAACACATTCTTAAATCTTTCAGTATTGCCATTTAATTTTTGGCTTACTCAGCTCATACCTCACTTTGAACAAAGCACATGAAACGCAGAGTTAAGATGCAACTAACACTTGCCTTCAGCCCATCTACCCACACAGCCAGCCTTTTTACAGAGAGAGCACTTTTTCTTTTGGTATGAGAAAGGAAAGGAGCCTCTGATTGAAAATTCAGTTTGCCTTACAGCAGTTTCTGATTCCCTGTCTGTCCTAAAGTACTGTAAAGCTCCAAGTTGAGGCTGGAGTAAATCGTGCATCGCAGCATAAACACTACTGGTAGCAGTTAAGAGATCACTGAATCTTAGGAGTATCTCAAGTTGCAAGGGACCCATAGGGATCACTGATGGCAGAAACAAATAACCCCCTCCTTTCAGTTGTGGAACTATTTTCTTTCAGACTAAGCTTGTATTTAACACCTTTGTGTTTTGTGCATTTTATTATGCGTATTGTAATTATGTGTATTGTAATTCATCTGATAGGTAGTAACTAACTGAATTACGGGATACAAATAATATTTTATTTAAGGATTGTAAATTACACTTCTCATTTTAAAAAGTTATTTTTTTATCCTTAACCCTTACCCAGCCTAACCATGTGAAGGAGATGAAAAATGAAGGAATTTGATATCAATTAAAAAAATAATAATAATTCACTATGTGACCATAACTACCTGCTACAGATTCAGGAGGAGAATAGAACTGCCCATCAGAGAGGACTCCTGGGTGAAGAAGAGCTGCCCGTTCAGAAGCATCTTGTGCTATCAAAAATCCTATAAGGAAAAACAAAAGCCACAAATCCTCAATACTATCACATAATACCTTAAAGATCAAGTATTGATGAAGGCTCTTAAAGATGGATGTGTTATACTAGCATTCCTAACAAGTTACTTCTATTAATAAATATATCAGAAAAAAAAAATCAAACAAATGGTAATCCAACATTTATGTCTTCATATGTAACTTCAGACAGCAAAGGAAACACACTTAAGCAAAACAGAGGTACTGTACAAATGAATTATGGAATCCTTCCTTCCACTTCCATACTGCGATTGCATGATTAGGATGATATTTGTAAATTCATCAATATTCACTGGCTAACTAACATTCTGTAATATATTTTTAATGGTAAGTGAGCTGCCACGCATAACCAAATACAATATTTTCTCACTTTGTGACTGTAAGACTCCTCATTAATACCTTGCTTTCACCTCTCCGTCTCAATTCACCTAGTTACTTCAACCTTCAACTTCTTTTGGCTCAATTTGATCTAAAATCAGGAAAAATTATCTGGAAATTACATGGAGCTATTCTGGTGTGTTTAACTCAGCATAAAAATAAAGGGGGGGGGCGGGGGCGTGCAAAATAAGCTAATTAATCTTGTCCTTACTGCCATGTAAGGCAACTGAACTTCCTTTACTCCATCCTTTACTCTCTGCCACATGAAGACTGACGAAGAAAAAAAAGAAAACCTTGCTGTTTTACTGAATCAGAAGAGCTATCTGAGGTAGCCAGCAGTTATTAAAAAAATATCTTACCAACTCAAACTACTATTTCTACATACTTATTTATCTTATTAACCAGTCTGAAGTTTCCAAAGGAGACATCTATTTTACTTGTATTTCCGCACTGCCTGAAAGAGGAAGGTCAGCCTCCCTACTTATTAATAATAAGTCACAGGATACTAGAAGAGACATACTGGTTGGTTTTTAGCTTTAAATCCTGCTCACAGAAGGAAGTTTTAGAGCTGGAAATCCTCTTCAGTAGAAAGACAGTATTTCCCCGTTATTTCCCCTTTTTTCTTCTTTTTTTTTTTTTTTTTTTTTTTTAATTCTTTTAAAATAATTTAGAGAAAAACATCTCCAAATTATAAGCACTTTTGCATTAGACAGAATTTTTTTCTGGGTTTTGTTGTTGTTTGGTTGGGTTCTTTAAACATAAAACAGTAAGATGAAAAAAAATCAGCTTCCACTCCCATCAGAGGCAGGAGAGAAAAAATACCTGGTCAAAAGGCACAACCTATTAAAAATCTCTTTTCATTATCTGCCTCAGATTTGAAAGCAAATAAGGCACTACATAAGTACCACCACACAACACAATCCAAATATGCCTATCAGTTGTCTGACTTGATTGCTTAAAATCAGTATTTTCCAGTGAAATCCCATCTTCTTTGAAGGCCTGTGTTCTCTCCCAGAAAAAGAAAAATGATGCTGCATGATTTAAGTTTTCCTACAGCTCTTTACATTTTGAGAAGCTGAAAGAAACATTCTTCTGCCAGATAACATGGGATCAAATGTCACCAACTGCAGCAATTGAGGGGAAATATCAAAAACTCACTGTTTTCTTCTTCAGCTTCTTGTGGTAACACTTTGAAGTCCAAAAACCAAGTTTCAATCCAGGCAAGTATGAAGGATATGATGGGCAGCACATAGCCAAAAGCACCCTGTGAGAATAGCTTGAAGGAAACAAAACCGCACAACATTACAGAAATCACCCTGATGAATATTGCTTGCCAGAAAAAAATAAAGTTAAAAAATCATTTTATTAGAATATATACCTGTGAAATAATTACTTTTGCTAATAAAAAGGCACTGGTCACTGCTGTTGTAAACTGAAAGAGACAGGGTAAGAACAGTTAAGACTAATAAACGGATTTACTTTCTTATTTCTGCCATTATCTATCAGTTGCAACTTTAAATATTTACCAACAACTGCCCGACCATAGATTATTGAAATGGAACAATTATGACACGGTTAACTTAAAGTGTTATTAAAAGAACCTTCTTCATAAAGGTAACTTTTAATATGGACATCTCCAAGTGTTGATTTCCACGCAGTAGATAGGCAGTTTAGGTGCTACATTGATGCTGAGTTATAAAAATTGTGATCATACTGTTTAAAGAAGATGCAGTATCTAATTCAACAAGTCCCTTAAAAACACCCCCAAACTATCTGAGTTTTTAGGAAAAAGCAAATAGCAATTGCTCCAAATGCTTTCCACTACCACCAAAACAAGAAAAGATCTTTGTAGGAGTAGATTTTAATTAAAATTTTAATTCACATACTGACATTGTGACAAATTAATCACTTTGAAGACTTGATATTCCCTGACATGCTTTAAAAATGGCAGGCTGCATAAAATGTCTGGAAACCCCACAAACAAAAAAGCAGTGGACAAGTACTGCTCACTTAAGCAAGGTTTCTAACTCTATTGGTGCATTTGGATCCAGCAATTCCTTAAATAAGAGCAGAACCTAACTAGCTTCCCATAAGCACAGGTATGGTTTTAAGATTAATGGCTTCTGCAAAACCTTCAGTGAAGCTTTATGTACCTAATGGATGACTGCCGTGATGGGTTCACTCTCAACACCTCACAAACAACTGCATCAAGTTAGAGGATGTCACTGGAAGAAACACCCTAAAGCTACAAAACTAAGAGCAAGGGATTTGGAGAGGTGTGCACTTAAAACCAGACACAAACAGAGTAGCAGTTACTATTATGTATTTGTGCCACGCTACTAACACCATTTCAAAAAAATAACAGCATGTAATCTCAGACTACTGAACACACTGCATCCTACTCACTTGAAGAAACACATCCTACATGCACCTACAACAGTGTAAGGGGACAAAAGTCTTAAGATTTACAATGCACGAAGACAGCAACATGCCTATTGTATTGCAATCTATAGTACTGACTGGTGGAAGCATGAATTTTTTATCAAGTTTTGCATTCTTTCTCATCCACGCAGTACAGCTGCATTACAGGTATTTGCTCCAACCTATTGTGGTTGTGCACAGTTCTCAAGAACTCCTTTTCTAAGAAGGGATTCATATTCAGCATTTTGTATTGGAGCATGAAAGCAGTGTAGGTGCTAGTGCTCACCTAAAACTCTAAAAAGCTAAGAATGTGGGAGCTAATGGACAGCCAGATCTCTTGTACAATAATGCTAATTCTTCTTTTTGAATACAGTTCACTATTTCAAATGCAAATATATTTCAAACATTAATTAACAAGTCAGAGGTAACAAGCTGTTATGACTAGCCACCAATACTGGATTCAAAGTAAGTCTTTGATTTGTATTAACATGACACCTAATAACGACCATACCCACTGTGCTGTTAAAATTCTTTAGGCTGAAAATCTTCCAGAAGCTTTTAATCTGTTACTGTATAGTGAATTTCTTTATAGACCATAAAGATGATTCTTAACATACAAACGTTAAGAGGCATCTAAAATTTTGTCTGTTGGATCCATTCTAGTTAAAACTCCATTATGCTTGACTACTACTCACAGCTATTGCCCACCAATGGCGCAGTCTGCACATTGCATATGCAAGTATTAACACCTTAAATCGAAAGACTGCCAGTAGCTATAGAGAAAGGAAAAAAATACGTGTTGGTTAATTCAGAAGACATAAGAACCACAAGATTCTCAGCTCACTGAAAATACTAACTGCTTACAAAGCAACTTAAAACAGGATAATCAAAAGTTCTGTTCTGGAGAAACAAATTTGAACGTGTGCTTAGAAATAGAACGTAATTTCCTATTTGTAAAGAAAAGGGTACCACTCACATCCCTACAAAGGGTCAAACATGCAAGCATGTGCAATTCCACAATTAAGTTAGAAACATAACAAAGCTACACAAAGCATGTTCATGATAATTTTACTTGACTGGAACCTAAGCAATTAAACCTAGCAAATACCTTGAGTATCTCACTGATCTTGGTGGTGTGCTACTGTGCAAGAATATAATTAAAAACTGTAAAGACTTCACAAATGCAATCAGAAAATTGGAAGAATTTTTAAAAGCAATTTTAAACTTACTAGATTTTTAGTATTTACTGAAATATTTATGTTGCCACATTCAATTATTCTTCATGGAGATGCCTGCAATAGCAAGACATCCCAAATATCTTGCAGTAAAGAAAGGTAAATTATGGTATTTCTAGGCCAGACAATTGAATCAATAGCAGACAGATGAGATTTCTGAACTGGGGACCATAACCCTCATTTTGCCTGTTTATTCTTTGATATTAGACTGCCTCCAACTTGCTTTAAAATATGTGTTCAGATCGAAAAAATAAAGAGAAATCAAGTACAGTCAGCAAAATAGTGATGAGACAGAACAACAGAGTTCACTAACTTATGGAATTTTTGTATCTGGTATCTCATTCCATTTCACAGCAAATGGTCCAACGCAGAAGTAAGGACAGGTTTTTACACTGGTTTCAAAGAGAGATTCTGGATATAGTCATCAATATAAAATGACTGATACCATACCAATTCACCTCTGCCAGGCAAACAAGATCTGGTAGAATTAATGATCTTGCAAAACCATGGGGCCCTTTAGAAGAACTCTAAAGAAACAGCTTTTACTTAAGAAATCATTAGCTTGATTCATACAGTGCAAAATACATTGCAGCTACAGAGATACTGAAAGACATTTGCTAATGGAATAAAGAAATAATAAAGAAATTTGCTAATGGAGTAGAGAGCTCCCCCCATGTGCCTAAGTTGCTTATGCATAGTAGATTCATACTTCATGTATTCTGTTTTTAATATGATGTTAAAAATCCCTGTTTGAGTTAGAACACAGAAATCTGAAAAGAAAAATGAGCTACACAGGCCAAACTGCAAACAAATGTCCCCCCACTGCAACTGACTTATTTTCTGTGGCAGGACAAAAAGGTTGGTTTAAACAAAATGAATTTACAGCTGGAGGACTATTGGTCTTGTCCTTAATGAATTCTCTTTATGCTACATCAGACTCACATTCTTGACTGAATTTCTAATCACTTCTTCTCTGCCCCCCAAAGCAGAAGTTTCAATTCAAGTGTGCCTAAGCATCATTACCCACAGGCTCCACAAGCCTGCTGCCAAAGTAGGACTGGGCAACCTGTAGGCAGGTGAAATTTGGCACAAGCCCTTTGGGTTTAAATTACCAAGAAAAAATCAACCCTTTCATAAGACTCAAACTAGGGAACATCTGTGGAAGGACAAATGTGGGATAACTATACTTTTACTGCTTTTTCTCTTTATTTCTTTCAGGTTTGCTTTTGTTTGTTTTTTTTTTTCAAAAGACCACTTACAAATATATCAAAATATGAAGAAGAGTAGTCATATTGTAGGACTTCCTTCTCTAAGGTAGTCTCAATGCCTCCCTTTACCTACAAAGAAACAACACACATAGCTTTAGAACAGAAGTTACTGAAGGCAAAATACACACAAATCTGAAGGGTGAAATTAATAATTCCCCACTGATGTACAAAAAGATCATCAAACTAAGTACAGGGGACATATATGCTAAGAATGTCAATTTCAAGAGTGCTCTTGTTTGTGTTTGATTATTATATATAATTTTCAAAGTGTAATTTAGGATTATCACCTGGCCTCTATGCAAGCTATGTTTCTGACTGTCACAAAATAAAAGCAAACATGTTGTTAAGGGAACAAGAAATTATTAAAAAGAAGGTCTGTTACACAAATTCAGAGAGCATTTTAAGTCTCATAAGGAGGATCATATCAGCTGATCAAAAAGCCACCCAGAAACTAGCTCTAGTTAGTCACATGTTAGCAAATGGAAAACTGAATTCATACTCCAAATCTTTTCCTTACCAGCTACCATACTAAGAGAGATTAACAAAAAAAACTCCACACTGTAAAAAAAATAGAAGCTGCAAGTATTTGACCATTTTCCCACAATTAACTAACACCCGAGTTTAATTCCTTAATTTCCTTGAGGGGATGCAAAATTACATCTTCTTTAGCCACTGGGCTTCCTTCCAGTGAAAGGAGTCATAACTTTTCTGTTCTGACTGGATTAGTAAGCAACTCATTTAGGATGCATTGGGTCAGAGAGTGACAGAAGTATGTGTCTTAGTTGGGAGCAAAAAACCTTAGTGTCCATATCCTATTGTTTTTAATATTAAATTCAATAATTAGGAATTGCATGAAATAGTTATGTAAAGCACTGGGGAAAAAAAACACCAACAAAAGGCTTTAATACTGAGTTTGACTACTGTCATTCTTTTAAAGACAGGAGGTACCAAAGCACAACAACAACATATGCTCACCACCTCAAAGCAATACAGTTTAGACACTTCCAAATGTTTCACAACTCTACTGGTGGACAGTGTTTGTCCAAGACTATTCAGTCCAACATCAAATTCTTTCTATTTCTTCTCCTCTCCCTCTCTTCCTGGCTATCTGACAGATAACTTTCTAAATAAAGTTTCCCCTTGGATGCACTACAGCATCAGGTGTGATCATCTGTTTCCAATATAAATAAGGAAGAACAGTTTCCCCCACCATCAAGCTGTTCACTGCAGGGTTGCATGAGCACCATGTTAACATAAGGATGAACAGAGAACCATGGCAGCCTTGATTTACAGTTTGCTCAAACTGTTATGCAGCTTCTTCCTCTAATGTTTCAACACAAATTATGCCTAAACACACTGGATAATGGAGACAATGGGAAAACAATACTTACAGGAACTCTGTAATCCCATTACTTAGGTACCAAGTGACAGGCAGTCCTAACACAGCGCTATTTGACTTGCCAATGACCAAAACTTAACTTAAAAAGAGAACAAAAAAAACTTACTATATGTCTGACCCCAGGTATCAAAGGATGGCTTCTATATTACGATTTCTGAAGACCAAACATTTTTCATTCTTGCTGACATTTGACAGTGCAGGACTCCAGTTCATAATACACATTCCTTAAAACATAACTTTTCACAAAGAAAACTCGTCTTGAAGCCCCTCAATACTGCAGACTTCAAAATTAAACACCATGAGCTGGTAGCATTTTCTATGCAGTCTGAAATATCCTGAGAATGCCAATAGGAAAATCTGTACTCTGAATCCCCAACAAGAAGCACAAACCCAGACTCTGCTCCTCTCAGGCTGTTGAGAAACTGGCCTAAATACTGAAATGCATCCGAATGCTGCATATGTTGCTTTTCTGAGACAAGCTCATTTTATGCACTAGATACAACAGTCATTACACCTAGAGAAACAACAGGTATTTAGTCCCAAAATTGCAGCATTCAGGTAAGCAAAGTCTACTTTCTCAAATTAAATCAGAAAGTGTATTTTTCACTTTATCAATGAACTACCTGAGTGGTCAGCTCCTGAAATTTCAGGATCAGTAACACAGGTTATTTTTCTTGTGCAGGAATGCAGACAAAACACATTTACTCATGAGCTTTCTTGTCTAGAAAAGGGATTCTTCCCATTTTTCCTGTGTGTCCTTTCTTAACTGCATACTTTAGATTGTATCTTAGAACCTAGCTCAAGGACTAGGATGCTACTTAGGAAATAATAACAAATCAGCTACCCTATTGCATTCTGGAAAATTCAGAACTGCCTAGTTTTCCCAAAGACAAATGTTGGGAGTTAGACAGTGGCAACTGTGGGAGTTTGACCTGTTTAAATGCATACTGACATACACAATGTAGAGCATATTAAATTTGTTTCAAAGAAAACACATCACAGAATAAGAAAGCTTTTGGCCACTAAAGTCTTTCCAATGACTGGCACCTCAGTTAAATATCACTAACTTTGAGTTACTCAGAATCCGAACTCTCAAATCCTGTTCAAATTCAAACTTCTTGCCAAATTCAAAGCCATACAGTGAGACTTTTGCTTCCTTGCTGCCTGCAAAGTTCACTGGATTTTCAATGGTTTCCTCAGCATGGTTTATAGATTACAGGAACATCAAAAGGTTTAATGATAAGAAGATGATAAACCAGGTATCCTAATGCTTAAAACCATGTACAGTTGAAAGATACTATGTTCATGAAAGCTTCACAGCAAGAAGCTGCTTTAATTTCAATAGATACAAATAGCATATAACTCAGGATGAAACAGAGCAACTTCTTCACCACTCCTGCAGTGAATACATTAATTAATCAAGGAAAAGCGTACTGAAAAGACAACTCACGTTTAGTTCTATTATCCACAACAAGGTAATGAATAAGAGATCAAATGTAACAAACAAACAGAAAGTCCTTCTGACATCTGAGATGCCCTTCTTCTCTCTGCCTTCGTATGACTCAATCCTTGTCATCAGCTGTGCTGGGTTGATGGAGTGGACATCCCGTAAGGAAGGACAGGATTCCACACTGCTACTGTGAGCATTCTCTGCATCACCTGGCACTCGATTCATCCTGGGCTTGCTTAGAGTGGTCTTCTTCTTCCAGTCTCACCATTACTAGAAGGCTGATCCATATAGGAAGATTTTCTAAACAAACAAACCAAAAACACATTAGTCACCAAACCCCCTGAATTTCAGTGGATAATTTCATTTTACCATGTCAGTTCTCTCCTTGCTAAACTGACAACTACGAGAATTTGGCAAGCAGGCTTTAAAAATTGTTTCTACAATATAATATATCTAGGTTCTCTCCATCTCATCCATCTCTCAGAGGATTTGAGAAGCAAGAAGAATAATATTCAATTAGACTGGTGGGAATAAGGGAGCACTGTCTAGATTTAGAAGGCTCCATTCTCCATGTCCTTAAGAAATCATCCCATGGGAATGAAATAAAAGCATGATGCTGTGCATCTTTCAGGTTACTGATTTCAATGTTATCAAGCCAACTTACAGGAATTTCCACATACAATTCCTGAAAAATGGCAGCATTTGCTACTAGCACATCCAGGGCTAGCACAACCACCACAAGATTAGAAGTTCATTAAAAACCCTGAATACTGCAGTAATTATTCTATAAAGCAAATGCACTGCTATTTGCTCTAGAGAAAAATTCAGCTGCTGTGACAACTTACACTGCCAGACAGAGCAATGAAAAAACTATGCAACCCAGCGGTTCAAGGTGGTGCAATTACCCTCAGTCTCTTCTGACTAGAAGGCTTTTTAAAAAAATGTTTAAGTGACATTTCTTATGAAACTGGAGCAGTTTGACACACAATTCACCATGTTATTACTCCACAAGAAACTTTTTCCAATTAAAGCTTCTAAAACGAGTTGACTAAGAGTTGACTAATTTCAAGCAAATGCAGAGAAAATTTAATTTTATGCAAAATACTTAGAAGATTAAGATATACATCCTGCAATACAAGTCACATCAGTCAAGCTGTGGAATGCCTGTCGAAACACCAACATAGACTTACTCCACATTAAGAATGCCAGTGAACCTGCTTCTCTCTG
This sequence comes from Apus apus, assembly GCF_020740795.1. Lineage (NCBI taxonomy): Eukaryota > Metazoa > Chordata > Aves > Apodiformes > Apodidae > Apus > Apus apus. The sequence goes on from NC_067283.1 coordinate 48,928,072, forward strand.
ACTATCCCATGTTGACAGACATTTTCAGTCAGAAGCTGTTTTGCAATTACATCTATTCCTCTGTTTCAAACAGCAGCCACTAAATCTTTTTCTACAAATCACGTTTATCCATTTCTTTGATAATATCCACATTATCTGCCTCCTCAAAACAAAGCATAGAATTATTCACTATGCAAATACATATTTCAGTACAGTGCACAGAAAAGATGAGCATAAACATGGTTATCTCATCCTCTAGTAACTACCAGGCCATACCCAAAGATTCACATTGCTTCTTTGAGGAAAAGAACATTCTGAAAAGTAAGTAAAAGTACTAAAGAACTGCCATTTATTCTGTCCTCTCTTCCCCAAACAGAAATAGTACTAACTGCCATTAATTTCACTAGGAGAATCAGACTCACAATTCTATAGAATGGAATGGTATGGCACGGAATGGAACAGTTCAGCTCCATTGGAAGAGACCCACAACAATCAGTTAGTCCAACTGCCTGACTGTTTAAGGGCAGATCAAAAGTTAAAACATGGCATTAAGGGTGATGTTCAAATGTCTCTTGAACAGACAGACACAGGGCATCACGTCTCCAGGAAGCCTTGACTGAAAAAGACCTTAATTTTGAACAGAATAGGGCCAGAAAAAATGAGTAATTTCTTAAAAGATCTCAAAGTGAAGCCCACATGGCTCTGTACACAAAAGGTGATGGCACTGCTCAGAAATGTCATTTAGCTTTACACTTGCAGAAGAGGAGGCAAATCCTAAATGAAAGGAGACACACTAACTGGGAGTATCCTTTAGGTTTCTGTGGTTATGGTGCATCCTAACCCTAGGTAGCTGCAGGCTGCCAAACAACAACAGTAGAGGAGATCAGCAACCATGTTACGCTCCTAATTGGTAAATAGATGTTTACTCAGCTGAGTTTCCACCCTACAGAAAAAAAGTGTGTTTATTTGCTGACCAGTTATCTGACTTACAGATGAACTTTCTCAGGATAGCAAATAGATGAGTCTGCAACAGCAATACTAAGAAGATTTTCTTAAATCATTGACAACAACACTTTTCAGAAGGATTGAACTCTGAATAAATACTCTCAGCTGGTATTCAGTTTTCAAAGATACTGCTTTTTTTGTGGGCTTAAACAGGGGCTCTTGCCTCAAGTTTGGTACCCTTTTCACTACACCAGTTGAGCTAATGACAGATAATGCCTCTTCCTACACACCCTGTCCTGTCAAAGGATGGGGCTTCTTTACTGGTGTGTACACTGGGCACTCTGCAGAGTTTCAAAGCAAGACAGAAAAAATAGTGAGATGAGGAAAATGGAACTATGAAACTACCATGAGTGGTAGCCCAGAAAGCAGTCGATCACACTCCAAATAAAGAAGGAAAAAAAAAAAATAGGATGACAAAGAACCACCTTTGCCTGCAACTTCTCAGACTGTTCTACGCGTTTGTAGAAAGGACATGGGGCATCAAATCCAAATTGAAAGGTTCCCAAACATCAGCATTTCTTCTGACATGGCCAGCCTGACAGAGCACCCCTGGACTTTGCTCACTCAGTGCCTGACAGCCCCATGAGAACCACCCAATAACTCTGTGCTTCTGGGTGCCCCATGGAGGGAAGGAGGCTTTGGGTGGATTTGACCTTTCAGGCTCACTCCTGCTGAAGTGGACAGATTGAGTGCAAAATCATCTCTAGCCAGTGGAAATCAACAGTCACATTTATGACCCTGTTCTTTCCTTTCCAAGAAAAGTGTTCTTAACTGAGCTGCTGAATTTGGACACTGAATGTGCCCAACTCCTTTCCATTTACTTTCCACCTTGAGCTAGATCGCACTGCCGGAACAATATTGTCCTTAGGATTGTCTGTTCCAACAGTCTCACTTGGAGATGTGCATGAAAAGGAGAGATGGTCCCCATGAGAAGCATCAGAAGAAATAATCAGAGGGAGAAGTCCAGAACCAGCAAGGCAGGACATGTTCCCGTGCACCTGCTGCCCCTCCCATCACATGAGCCACCCAGCCTAGACTTGCTAAATGGGCAAGTGCAAACCCTAAGCCACAGGAAGCATAAATACAGGAAGCAAAGCATTACTGCACTTCAAATATTGGTTCTGATATTGTCTTTATTAGAGCAGCGCTTGCATGATGTCAGACATGTTACTTGCACATGAAATCTCCCTCCCTGCAGGACATTTTCAGAGCAGAAGGAAATGCTGGCTATTGCCTGGGCGGCAGGTCGTGTCCCAGCCAGCCAAAAGCACCAGGCAAGGGTGGCCAAGCACAACACATCTTTACAGCTTCCTCCTTTATTCCTACAGCAGCTGCCCAAAACATGGCTGTCAAAGGGCTGTAGAGAAGGAAGACATATGTGGCATGTGTTTGGTCAGGTGTCTCCAGCGCTACGATGAACTTGAGGCCATCTGAACCTGAGGGTGTGAGCAGAACCGCTGCACCCGAGGGCTGTGAACAGCACTTGCTTTGTACTGAAAACCACCACACTGAAGTGCCTCCTGTGGGACTGGTGTGCATAGGAAAACATTTGGGATGAGAGAGAAGCCCCAGAGCAGGTCGTCAACAGCCGTATTTAAAAAAGGAAAGCCAAGAAATTGTTAAAGAAAAACACCAAGGAACCATGGTCCGTCTCATCACACTGAGCTTGCATCAGAATGTTGAGATTCTTGAACGGAACAGACAGTCTGGCAGCTTTCTGCACTCATTGCACCAGTTTTGCAAAGTGATTAATCACCAAGTGTGTGCTACAAGGTTGTTGGTTAATTGTTGGCTATTAGGGGTGGTCCCTGGGCTGCAGGGTTGGTTTCTGGCATGGCCAGAGAAGAGTAACAGAACCGGGTTCGTCCTTGGGAGCTGGTACAGAGGAGGCACCAGGGATGCCCAGTAGCTGTGCCCACTGCATGGCCACCAAGGGCAGGGACAAGCCCCCTGGGCCTCCCTGGCACAGGGACTGCCTTGGGGCCAGCACCCCACAGGCCTCCCTCCCAAGCGTGCTGGGCAAGGGGCAGTGGGTGGGGCTGTGCAGGGCAGACTGTGTCACCCCCATGTCACAATGTCACCCCCAGCAACGCAGCAGTCACAATGCCCCGGGACAGCATAAGAGGAGGCATCCTCCTGTGCTCTGGTGCCAGAGCTGGCCTGGGGGGCAGCCCAGACACATCCCAGAGGAAGCCCTGGAGGAGCTGGGCAAATTACTTGCAAGGGGGCGAGGGAGAGAGACCAGAGGCTGGACAAGGCTGCTGGAGATGAGAGCCCTAACACATGGAGGTGCCTAAAGCTATCAGGTTTTTTTTTAGCTGGACAGCTGTGAAGACCAAGGGTATGTTTTTTTGAGGAGTCCTGCAGAGCTCACCATCCTCTTCCCCTGTGGAGTGATTGGCATCAACTGTAAGAAAGATTCTTATCCCCAAGGTCAATCAGGTTGGGGACATTTGCCCATTCTTGGAAGCACCTGGCTTGCTTCCAGTTGAGGGAGAATAGGGCTTGGGTGTCTCCTGGGAGGCGTGACCAGCCCTTGGGAGGAGGAGGCAGGTCTTGCTCACATGCTCAGGGAGCAGCCGATCGCCAGCTCTGCTGGGGTCAGGAAGGAATTTTCCCCCGGAGCAGATTGGCCCTGGTCCCCGGGGGTTTTTTGCCTTCCTCTGCAGCATTGAGCTTGACCCCTTGGCAAGTCTCCTCTGGCCCACTGTGGCAGGTCACTGCCTGCTGCTCATGCACCACGAAGATGGCCCCTCGTGCCCTGCAGCTGGGGGGAGGAAGGCTTTTTTCCCCCCACAGTGGGCTAGTAAGTGTCCCCGGGGGTTTTTTGCCTTCCTCTGCAGCACTGAGCATGGCCCCTTGCCAGGGCTTCTTTGGGCCCTTTTGGCCAGGTGCCTGCTGCTGCTGCTCCACGAAGGTGGCCCTCGTGCCCCACATTTTGGGGGAGGAAGCTTTCTTAGACTCCCAGGGTGGGCCCCAAGGGTGGCCCCCAGGGGTTGCTTCTCATCCTCTGTAGCACTGAGCAGCGCCCCTTGTCAGGGCACGCAGGAGAAGGAGGCCAGGAACAGCCAAAGTAGAGTCAAAAAAGATTCCAAAAAGAGACAAATACCATCCAAAAGACTAAAATTGTATCTAAACAGATTTCAACTAGAGGAAGAAAAGAACAGAAAAAAGAGTAAAAGCGATACTAAATAAGAATACAGCTGGAAATGGCAGAGAGCACCCAGAGAAAGACAAAGAGATTATAAAGTAACATAAATTAAAGCAGAAGTTGTGTAGAGGCCAGGAAGGAGGACAGGTAGGAGGTGGCACCCAGGAAAGAAACCAGGAAGACTCAAAGTACAATTGAAAAGGAAGTAGAAAAAAACAGTAGATTATAAAAGGCAGAACAAAAAGCTAGACTAAAGAGCCAAGGGTGCGTCCCCGGGGTTGCTTCTTGTCCTCCATAGCATTGAGCAGCTCCCTTTGTCAGAGCTCCTCTGGGCCCCTTCAGCTTGGTTCTTACCTGCTGCCCTTGCACCTCAAAGGCACCACTCATGCCCTGGCTCTCTAGAGCTCTCTTGCCCAGTGCATTTTTCTAGGAGGAGTGAGCTCTGCTATTCCCTTGGCTCCATTTCCCCAGGACCAAACAGAGCTAAACAGAGTCCAAATAGAGCAAAACAACGCCCAACTAGAGCTAAAAATAGTATAAAATGGAAATACACAGAGTTCAAATGCAGCCCAAGAGTACCCAGAGAGCTCGAGAAAGAGCTTGGAGAGATACAAAGCAAGTAGGGAGTAAAATAGGAGGAGAGACTAGAGGAAGAGGGCATTGCAGAAGGAGGCCAGAACAGCCAAAGTAGAGTTATAAAAGAATCAAAAAGGAGACAAATACACAAATACACAAAGAAGTAATGAAAAAACAGAGTAAAAGAGAGACAAATTAGAGTGCAGCTGGAGCTAAAGGAAATGCCAGAGAGCATTGAGACAGAGAGAAGGAGAGTACAGAATAAAATGCAGTTAAACAGTGACGTAGAGTCCAAAGAGAGGCAAGAAATGAGAAAAGTCAGGTAGTGAGAGGAGACAGAGGAGAATCCAAGTACAGTAAAAAAAAATATGCAACAGGAGAAAAAAAACACTCCAGAGGAGTCCAAATACAGAAGAGAAGTCAAATTAAGTTAAATAGGGTCTAGAGAAAAATACAGTCAAGTAGAGTCAAAGAGGAGCCCAGTACAGGCCTACAGGCTACAATAATATCAATATAGAAGCTCAAGAAAGGCCTTACAGAGCCAAGTAGAGATAAATCAAGTTCCAAACAAATTCTCTAGAGTTCAGAAATTGTCATTAGAGTCAAAACCAGTCAAATCCAGTAACCAGGATTTGAAATAGGCAAAGACCAAAAAAAGGAGACTAATAAGCAGAGTAAAAAAGCAGAACAAAAAGCTGACCAAAAAGCAGACTAAAAAGCTGACCAAAAAGCCTGACTGAAAGCAGACTAAAAAGCCTGACTGAAAGCCAGGCAAAATGCAGAACAAAAGGCCAGACTAAAAAGTAATCTAAAAAGCCAGATTAGATAGCAGTCTAAAGGCCAGACCAGAGTTCAGATTTTAAAGCCAGAATTAAAATCCAGACAAAAAAACAGACGAGAAAGCAGACTAAAATGCTGGCCAAAAAGCCAGATAAACAGCAGACTAAAAAGCCAGAATAAAAATCCAGACTGCAAAGCCAGAATACACAGCCAGACTAAAAAGCAGATTTAAAAAAAACCCACAAAAGTAGACTGAATTTGACTCAAAGAGAGTTCACTTGAAATCCAAATGAACTCCAAATGAAACCTATCTGGACTCCAAATGGAATCCAACCTCAAGGGTGACCCACAGGGGTTGCTTCTCATCCTCTGTAGCACTGAGCAGTGTCCCTTGTCAGGGCACGCAGGAGGAGGCCAGGAACAGCCAAAGTAGAGTCAAAAAAGATTCCAAAAAGAGACAAATACTATCCAAAAGACTAAAATTCTATCTAAACAGATTTCAAATAGAGGAAGAAAAGAACAGAAAAAATATAGAGTAAAAGAGAAAAAATAGAGTACAAGTCTAGTCAAAGGAGATGGAAGAGAGCACCCTGAGAAAGACAGAGAGTAACATAAAATAAAGCAGAGTTGGGTAGAGGCCAGGAAGGAGGAGGACAGGTAGGAGAAGGCACCCAGGAAGGAGACCAGGAACGCTCAAAGTACAGTTCAAAAAAAGTAGACAAAAAAGTAGAGTATAAAGCTAGAGTATAAAGGCAGAACAAAAAAAGGCAGAACAAAATGGTATACTAAAGAGCCAGAGAGAAGGAAAAAGGCAGAAGAAATAAGCTAGACTAAAGAGCCACACTAAAGAGCCAGAACGAACTTGACTCAAAGTCAGTTCAAATGGAGTCCAAACGGACTCCAATGGGAGTCTTACTGGACTCCAAAGGGACTCTAAAGAGAGTCCAAAAATCTATTGAGAGAGAAATAGGGTCCAAGATAATAAAATACATGCAAAAAACAGCCCTAAGAATGCCCAGCAAGGAGAAGTCAGTGTAGAGTCAAATGAAGCAGAATAAAGTCAGGGAGAGTTCAAACAGAGTCAAGGAAGGAGGAGGCAAGGCAGGAGGAGAGGAGGCCAGGAAGGAGACAAGGAAGACTCAAAATACAGCCAAAAAGAGTCCAAAAAGAGAATCTGGAGAGTACCAAATAGAGCCCAAATGGAGTCAAATACAGTTAAATAGGATTTAGAGTCAAAGAGAGTACAAACAGAGCCCTAAGAGGCCAATAGACTACAATAATGTCCCTACAGTGGCTCAACACAGGCCTAATAGACCCAAGCAGAGATAAATCAAGTCCAAAGTCAGGACTTCAAAAACTATCATTAGAGTCAAAAGGAATCACATACAGTAATACAGATTTGAACTATGAAAAGACATAAAAAATAGACAAATGTAGAAAAAAAGGTAGATTATGAAGGTGGAGTGTAACGTAAGAGAGCTAACGTAGAGTGCAAAAGCTGAATGTAAAATTCTGTAATAAAGGTGAAGTATAAAGTTAGAAAAAAAAGGTAGACAAAAAAGACAAAGTATAAAGGTAGTCAAAAAAGGTAGGCAGATAAAAAAGGTTGCTAGACAAAAGAGACAAGAAGAGTATAAAGGTAGACAAAAAAAACAGCAGAGTATAAAATTAGGAAAAAAAGTAGAAAAAAAAGGTAGGAAGACAAAAGCGGCTGGTAGACAAACAAGGTGGAGTATAAAGCGAGACCAAAAAGGCGGAGTATAAAGGGAAAGTGTAAAGGGGAATGGTAAAGACAGTGTAACGCAAAGCATAAAGAGTGTAAAGGCAGAGCCTAAAGGTAGACACAAAAGGTGGAGAATACAGTTAGAATGAAATGCAGAGACAAAAGACAAACAAAAAAGGTAGAGTGTAAAGGCAGAGTGTAAGCTTCGAAAAAAAGATGCAGAGTAAAAATGCAGAGTAAAAATGCAGTGTAAAGGCAGAAAAAAAAGTTGGAAGAAACAGTAAGACAAAGTAAATGGAGTACAAAGTTGGAATAAACGGTGGAGGAAAAACTGAGAAAAAATGTAGACAAAAAAGGTAAAATATAAAGGTAGTAAAAAAGGTAGGTACATAAAAAATGTAGAGTGCAAAGGCAGAGTGCAAAGGCAGAGTGTAAAGGTAGAGTGTAAAGGTAGAGTGTAAAGATGCAGACTAAAGATGCAGACTAAAGATGCAATGACAAGGCAGAAAAAAAAGTTGGAAGAAAAAGTAAGGCAAAATACATAAAGTACAAAGTTGGAAAAAGAGGTGGAGGAAAAACTGAGAAAAAATGTAGACAAAAAAAGAGAAAGTATAAAGGTAGTCAAAAAAGGTAGGTACATAAAAAATGCAGAGTATATAGGTAGAGGGCAAACGTAGAGTGTAAAGGTAGTGTGTAAATGTAGATTTCTAAAGGTAGAGTGTAAAGGCAGAGTGTAAAGATGCAGAGTAAAGATGCAGAGTAAAGATACAGAGTAAAGATACAGAGTAAAGGAAAAAAAAAGTTGGAAGTAAGACAAAATACATGGCATACAAAATTGGAACAAATGGTGGAGGAAAAAATGAGAAAAAATGTAGGCAAAAAAGGTAAAGTATACAGGTAGTTAAAAAAGGTAGGTACATAAAAAATGCAGAGTGCAAAGGCAGAGTGCAAAGGTAGAGTGCAAAGATGCAGTGTAAAGATGTAGTCTAAAGATGCAGTGTAAAGATGGCAGTGTAAAGATGGCAGTGTGGCAGTGTAAAGACGGCAGTGTATAGACGGAGTATAAAGTTGCAGAGTAAAGATGCAGAGTAAAGGCAGAAAAAAAAGTTGGAAGAAAAAGCAAGAGAAAATACGTAGAGTACAAAGTGGGAAAAAAGGGTGGAGGAAAAAATGAGAAAAAAGGTAGACAAAAAAGGTAAAAAGGTAGTCAAAAAAGGTAGGTACATAAAAAATGTAAAGTGTAAAGCTAGAGTGCAAAGGTACGGTGTAAAGGTTGGGTGTAAAGGTAGAGTGTAAAGGTAGAGTGTAAACAGGCAGTGTAAACAGGCAGTGTAAAGATGGCACAGTAAAGATGGCAGCGTAAAGATGGCAGTGTAAAGATGCAGAGTAAAGATGGCAGTGTAAAGATGGCAGTGTAAAGATGCAGAGTAAAGATGGCAGTGTAAAGATGGCAGTGTAAAGATGCAGACTAAAGATGGCAGCGTAAAGATGCAGAGTAAAGATGGCAGCGTAAAGATGCAGAGTAAAGATGGCAGCGTAAAGATGCAGAGTAAAGATGGCCGCGTAAAGATGGCAGTGTAAAGATGGCAGTGTAAAGATGCAGAGTAAAGATTGCAGTGTAATGGTGGCAGTGTAAAGATGGCAGTGTAAAGATGGCAGTGTAAAGATGGCAGTGTAAAGATGCAGAGAAAAGAAGCAGTGTAAATATGCAGAGTAAAGGCAGAAAAAAAAGTTGGAAGAAAAAGTAAGACAAAATACTTGGAGTACAAAGTTGGAAAAAACGGTGGAAGAAAAACTGAGAAACAATGTGGACAAAAAAGGTAAAGTATAAAGGTAGTCAAAAACGGTAGGTACATAAAAAATGTAGAGTGCAAAAGTAGAATGTAAAGGTAGAGTGTAAAGATGCAGTGTAAAGATGCAGTGTAAACAGGCAGCGTAAACAGGCAGCGTAAAGACGGCACTGTAAAGATTCAGAGAAAAGATGCAGTGTAAAGACGGAGTGTAAAGATGCAGAGTAAAGATGCAGAGTAAAGATTGCAGTGTAAAGATGGTAGTATAAAGATGCAGTGTAAAGATGGCAGTATAAAGATGCAGTGTAAAGATGGCAGTATAAAGATGCAGTGTAAACATCCAGTGTAAACAGGCAGTGTAAAGATGCAGTGTAAAGATGACAGTGTAAAGATGGCAGTGTAAAGATGGCAGTGTAAAGATGGCAGAGTAAAGATGGCAGAGTAAAGATGGCAGAGTAAAGATGGCAGAGTAAAGATGGCAGAGTAAAGATGGCAGTGTAAAGATGGCAGTGTAAAGATGGCAGTGTAAAGATGGCAGTGTAAAGATGGCAGTGTAAAGATGGCAGTGTAAACAGGCAGTGTAAACAGGCACTGTAAAGATGGCACTGTAAAGATGGCAGTGTAAAGATGCAAAGTAAAGATGGGAAAGATGACAGTGTAAAGATGGCAGTGTAAAGATGGCAGAGTAAAGATGGCAGTGTAAAGATGGCAGTGTAAAGATGGCAGTGTAAAGATGGCAGTGTAAACAGGCAGTGTAAACAGGCAGTGTAAACAGGCACTGTAAAGATGGCACTGTAAAGATGGCACTGTAAAGATGGCACTGTAAAGATGCAGAGTAAAGATGGGAAAGATGACAGTGTAAAGATGGCAGTGTAAAGATGGCAGTGTAAAGATGGCAGTGTAAAGATGGCAGTGTAAATAGGCAGTGTAAACAGGCAGTGTAAAGATGCAGTGTAAAGATGCAGTGTAAAGACGGAGTGTAAAGACGGAGTGTAAAGATGCAGAGTAAAGATGCAGAGTAAAGGCAGAAAGAAAAAGAAAGAAAAAAAAAGAAAGAAAAAGACAAGATACATGGAGTACAAAGTTGGAAAAAACAGTGGAGGAAAAACTGAGAAAAAATGTGGACAAAAAAGGGAAAGTATAAAGGTAGTCAAAAAAGATAGGTACATAAAAAATGTAGAGTGCAAAGGTAGGATGTAAAAGTCGGGTGTAATGGTAGGCTGTAAAGATGCAGAGTAAAGATGCAGAGTAAAGATGCAGTGTAAACAGGCAGCGTAAGCAGGTAGCGTAAACAGGCAGTGTAAAGATGCAGAGTAAAGATGGTAGTGTAAAGATGGCAGTGTAAAGATGCAGAGTAAAGATGCAGCGTAGAGGAAAAAAAAAGTTGGAAGAAAAAGGAAGACAAAATACATGGATTACAAAGCTGGAAAAAACAGTGGAGGAAAAACTGAGAAAAAATGTAGACAAAAAAGGTAAAGTATAAAAGTACTCAAAAAAGGTAAGTACATAAAAAATGTAGACTGTAAAGGTAGGCTGTAAAGGTAGGCTGTAAAGATGCAGAGTAAAGATGCAGAGTAAAGATGCAGAGTAAAGATGCAGCGTAAAGATGCAGCGTAAAGATGCAGCGTAAAGATGCAGCGTAAAGATGCAGCGTAAAGATGCAGCGTAAAGATGCAGCGTAAAGATGCAGCGTAAAGATGCAGAGTAAAGATGCAGAGTAAAGAGGCAGAGTAAAGAGGCAGAGTAAAGAGGCAGTGTAAAGAGGCAGTGTAAAGAGGCAGTGTAAAGAGGCAGTGTAAAGAGGCAGAGAAAACAAGCAGTGTAAAGATGCAGAGTAAAGATGTAAAGATACATAGTAAAGATGCAGAGTAAAGATGCAGAGTAAAGATGCAGAGTAAAGATGCAGTGTAAAGATGCAGTGTAAAGATGCAGTGTAAACAGGCAGCATAAAGATGGCAGTGAAAAGATGGCAGTGAAAAGATGCAGAGTCAAGGAAAAAAAAACGTTGGAAGAAAAAGTAAGACAAAATAAATGAAGTAAAAAGTTGGAAAAAACGGTGGAGGAAAAAACTGAGAAAAAAATGTGGACAAAAAAGGTAAACTATAAAGGTAGTCAAGAAAGGTAGGTATATAAATGTAGAGTGTAAAGGTAGGGTGTACAGGTAGGGTGTAAAGATGGACAGTAAAGATGGCAGTGTAAAGATGGCAGAGTAAAGATGGCAGAGTAAAGATGGCAGAGTAAAGATGGCAGTGTAAAGATGGCACTGTAAAGATGGCACTGTAAAGATGGCACTGTAAAGATGCAGAGTAAAGATGGGAAAGATGACAGTGTAAAGATGGCAGTGTAAAGATGGCAGTGTAAAGATGGCAGTGTAAATAGGCAGTGTAAACAGGCAGTGTAAACAGGCAGTGTAAACAGGCAGTGTAAAGATGCAGTGTAAAGATGCAGTGTAAAGATGCAGAGTAAAGATGCAGAGTAAAGGCAGAAAGAAAAAGAAAGAAAAAAAAAGAAAGAAAAAGACAAGATACATGGAGTACAAAGTTGGAAAAAACAGTGGAGGAAAAACTGAGAAAAAATGTGGACAAAAAAGGTAAAGTATAAAGGTAGTCAAAAAAGATAGGTACATAAAAAATGTAGAGTGCAAAGGTAGGGTGTAAAAGTCGGGTGTAATGGTAGGCTGTAAAGATGCAGAGTAAAGATGCAGAGTAAAGATGCAGTGTAAACAGGCAGCGTAAGCAGGTAGCGTAAACAGGCAGTGTAAAGATGCAGAGTAAAGATGGTAGTGTAAAGATGGCAGTGTAAAGATGGCAGTATTAAGATGGCAGTGTAAAGATGCAGAGTAAAGATGCAGCGTAGAGGAAAAAAAAAGTTGGAAGAAAAAGGAAGACAAAATACATGGATTACAAAGTTGGAAAAAACAGTGGAGGAAAAACTGAGAAAAAATGTAGACAAAAAAGGTAAAGTATAAAAGTACTCAAAAAAGGTAGGTACATAAAAAATGTAGACTATAAAGGTAGCGTGTAAAGGTAGGCTGTAAAGATGCAGAGTAAAGATGCAGAGTAAAGATGCAGAGTAAAGATGCAGAGTAAAGATGCAGAGTAAAGATGCAGAGTAAAGATGCAGAGTAAAGATGCAGAGTAAAGATGCAGAGTAAAGATGCAGAGTAAAGATGCAGAGTAAAGATGCAGAGTAAAGATGCAGAGTAAAGAGGCAGTGTAAAGAGGCAGTGTAAAGAGGCAGTGTAAAGAGGCAGAGAAAACAAGCAGTGTAAAGATGCAGAGTAAAGATGTAAAGATACATAGTAAAGATGCAGAGTAAAGATGCAGAGTAAAGATGCAGTGTAAAGATGCAGTGTAAAGATGCAGTGTAAACAGGCAGCGTAAAGATGGCAGTGAAAAGATGGCAGTGAAAAGACGCAGAGTCAAGGAAAAAAAAACGTTGGAAGAAAAAGTAAGACAAAATAAATGAAGTAAAAAGTTGGAAAAAACGGTGGAGGAAAAAACTGAGAAAAAAATGTGGACAAAAAAGGTAAACTATAAAGGTAGTCAAGAAAGGTAGGTATATAAATGTAGAGTGTAAAGGTAGGGTGTACAGGTAGGGTGTAAAGATGGACAGTAAAGATGGCAGTGTAAAGATGGCAGAGTAAAGATGGCAGAGTAAAGATGGCAGAGTAAAGATGGCAGAGTAAAGATGGCAGAGTAAAGATGGCAGAGTAAAGATGGCAGAGTAAAGATGGCAGAGTAAAGATGGCAGAGTAAAGATGGCAGAGTAAAGATGGCAGAGTAAAGATGCAGAGTAAAGGAAAAAAAAAGTTGGAAGAAAAAGACAAAATATATGGAATACAAAGCTGGAAAAAACAGTGGAGGAAAAACTGAGAAAAAATGTGGACAAAAAAGGTAAAGTATAAAGGTAGTCAAAAAAGGTAGGTACATTAAAAAAGTAGAGTATAAAGGTAGGGTATAAAGGTAGGGTGTAAACGCAGGGAATAAACATGCAGAGTAAAGATGCAGAGTAAAGATGCAGAGCAAAGATGCAGAGTAAAGACGGAGTGTAAAGATGCAGTTTAAAGATGCAGAGTAAAGATGCGGTGTAAACAGGCAGCGTAAGCAGGTAGCGTAAACAGGCAGTGTAAAGATGCAGAGTAAAGATGCGGTGTAAACAGGCAGCGTAAGCAGGTAGCGTAAACAGGCAGTGTAAAGATGCAGAGTAAAGATGGCAGTGTAAAGATGGCAGTGTAAACAGGCAGCGTAAAGATGACAGTATTAAGATGGCAGTGTAAAGATGGCAGTGTAAAAATAGTGTAAAGATGGCAGTGTAAAGATGGCAGTGTAAAGATGGCAGTGTAAAGATGGCAGTGTAAAGATGGCAGTGTAAAGATGGCAGTGTAAAGATGGCAGTGTAAAGATGGCAGTGTAAAGATGGCAGTGTAAACAGGCAGTGTAAACAGGCAGTGTAAACAGGCAGTGTAAACAGGCAGCGTAAACAGGCAGCGTAAAGATGGCAGTGTAAAAATAGTGTAAAGATGGCAGTGTAAAGATGGCAGTGTAAAGATGGCAGTGTAAAGATGGCAGTGTAAAGATGGCAGTGTAAAGATGGCAGTGTAAAGATGGCAGTGTAAAGATGGCAGTGTAAAGATGGCAGTGTAAAGATGCAGCGTAGAGGAAAAAAAAAGTTGGAAGAAAAAGGAAGACAAAATACATGGATTACAAAGTTGGAAAAAACGGTGGAGGAAAAACAGAGAAAAAATGTAGACAAAAAAAGGTAAAGTATACAGGTAGTCCAAAAAGGTAGGTATATAAATGTAGAGTGTAAAGGTAGGGTGTAAAGATGTACAGTAAAGATGCAGAGTAAAGAAGGCAGAGTATAGATGCAGAGTAAAGACTGCAGTGTAAAGACGGCAGTGTAAAGATGGCAGTGTAAAGATGCAGAGAAAAGAAGCAGTGTAAAGATGCAGAGTAAAGATGCAGAGTAAAGGCAGAAAAAAAAGTTGGAAGAAAAAGTAAGACAAAATACATGGAGTACAAAGTTGGAAAAAACGGTGGAGGAAAAACAGAGAAAAAATGTAGACAAAAAAGGTAACATAAAGGTAGTCAAAAAAGGTAGGTACATAAAAGATGTAGACTGTAAAGGCAGACTGTAAAGGTAGGGTCTAAAGGTAGGGTGTAAAGATGCAGAGCAAAGATGCAGTGTAAAGATGGCAGTGTAAAGATGGCAGTGTAAAGATGGCAGTGTAAAGATGGCAGACTAAAGATGGCAGACTAAAGATGGCAGACTAAAGATGGCAGACTAAAGATGGCAGTGTAAAGATGGCAGTGTAAAGAGGCAGTGTAAAGAGGCAGTGTAAACAGGCACTATAAAGATGGCAGTGTAAAGATGGCAGTGTAAAGATGGCAGTGTAAAGATGGCAGTGTAAAGATGGCACTGTAAAGATGGCAGTGTAAAGATGGCAGTGTAAAGATGGCAGTGTAAAGATGGCAGTGTAAAGATGGCAGTGTAAAGATGGCAGTGTAAAGATGCAGTGTAAAGATGCAGTGTAAAGATGCAGTGTAAACAGGCAGTGTAAACAGGCAGTGTAAAGATGGCAGTGTAAAGATGGCAGTGTAAAGATGGCAGTGTAAAGATGGCAGTGTAAAGATGTAAAGATGGAGTATAAAGATACAGAGTAAAGATGCAGAGTAAAGGCAGAAAAAAAAAGAAAGAAAAAAAAAGAAAAAGACAAGATACATGGAGTACAAAGTTGGAAAAAACAGTGGAGGAAAAACTGAGAAAAAATGTGGACAAAAAAGGGAAAGTATAAAGGTAGTCAAAAAAGATAGGTACATAAAAAATGTAGAGTGCAAAGGTAGGGTGTAAAAGTCGGGTGTAATGGTAGGCTGTAAAGATGCAGAGTAAAGATGCAGAGTAAAGATGCAGTGTAAACAGGCAGCGTAAGCAGGTAGCGTAAACAGGCAGTGTAAAGATGCAGAGTAAAGATGGCAGTGTAAAGATGGCAGTATTAAGATGGCAGTATTAAGATGGCAGTATTAAGATGGCAGTGTAAAGATGCAGAGTAAAGATACAGAGTAAAGATGCAGCGTAGAGGAAAAAAAAAGTTGGAAGAAAAAGGAAGACAAAATACATGGATTACAAAGTTGGAAAAAACGGTGGAGGAAAAACTGAGAAAAAATGTAGACAAAAAAGGTAAAGTATAAAAGTACTCAAAAAAGGTAGGTACATAAAAAATGTAGACTAAAGGTAGCGTGTAAAGGTAGGCTGTAAAGATGCAGTGTAAAGATGCAGTGTAAAGATGCAGTGTAAACAGGCAGTGTAAACAGGCAGAGAAAACAAGCAGTGTAAAGATGCAGAGTAAAGATGTAAAGATACATAGTAAAGATGCAGAGTAAAGATGCAGAGTAAAGATGCAGAGTAAAGATGCAGAGTAAAGATGCAGAGTAAAGATGCAGAGTAAAGATGCAGAGTAAAGATGCAGAGTAAAGATGCAGAGTAAAGATGCAGAGTAAAGATGCAGAGTAAAGATGCAGAGTAAAGATGCAGAGTAAAGATGCAGTGTAAAGATGCAGTGTAAAGATGCAGTGTAAAGATGCAGTGTAAAGATGCAGTGTAAACAGGCAGCGTAAAGATGGCAGTGTAAAGATGGCAGTGAAAAGATGCAGAGTGAAGGAAAAAAAAATGTTGGAAGAAAAAGTAAGACAAAATACATGGAGTACAAAGTTGGAAAAAACGGTGGAGGAAAAAACTGAGAAAAAAATGTGGACAAAAAAGGTAAACTATAAAGGTAGTCAAAAAAGGTAGGTATATAAATGTAGAGTATAAAGGTAGGGTGTACAGGTAGGATGTAAAGATTGACAGTAAAGATGGCAGTGTAAAGATGGCAGTGTAAAGGTGGCAGTGTAAAGGTGGCAGTGTAAAGGTGGCAGTGTAAAGGTGGCAGTGTAAAGGTGGCAGTGTAAAGGTGGCAGTGTAAAGGTGGCAGTGTAAAGGTGGCAGTGTAAAGGTGGCAGAGTAAAGGAAAAAAAAAGTTGGAAGAAAAAGACAAAATACATGGAATACAAAGCTGGAAAAAACAGTGGAGGAAAAACTGAGAAAAAATGTGGACAAAAAAGGTAAAGTATAAAGGTAGTCAAAAAAGGTAGGTACGTAAAAAAAGTAGAGTGTAAAGGTAGGGTGTAAACGCAGGGGATAAACATGCAGAGTAAAGATGCAGAGTAAAGATGCAGAGTAAAGATGCAGAGTAAAGATGCAGAGTAAAGATGCAGAGTAAAGATGCAGAGTAAAGATGCAGAGTAAAGATGCAGAGTAAAGACGGAGTGTAAAGATGGCAGTGTAAAGATGGTAGAGTAAAGATGCAGAGTAAAGATTGCAGCGTAATGATGGCAGCGTAAAGATGGCAGTGTAAAAATGGAAGTGTAAAGATGGCAGTGTAAAGATGGCAGTGTAAAGATGGCAGTGTAAAGATGGCAGTGTAAAGATGCAGAGAAAAGAAGCTGTGTAAAGATGCGGTGTAAACAGGCAGCGTAAACAGGCAGCGTAAAGATTCAGAGAAAAGATGCAGTGTAAAGACGGAGTGTAAAGATGAAGAGTACAGATGCAGAGTAAAGATGCAGTGTAAAGATGCAGAGTAAAGATGCAGTGAAAAGATGCAGCGTAAAGATGCAGCGTAAAGATGCAGCGAAAAGATGCAGCGAAAAGATGCAGCGTAAAGATGGCAGTGAAAAGATGCAGATTAAAGGAAAAAAAAACTTGGAAGAAAAAGTAAGACAAAATACATGGAGTACAAAGTTGGAAAAAATGGTGGAGGAAAAACTAAGAAAAAATGTGGACAAAAAAGTTAAACTATAAAGGTAGTCAAAAAAGGTAGGTACATAAAAAATGTAGAGTGCAAAAGTAGGGTGTAAAAGTCAGGTGTAAAGGTAGGGTGTAAAGATGCAGAGTAAAGATGCAGTGTACAGATGGCAGTGTAAAGATGCAGAGAAAAGAAGCAGTGTAAAGATGCAGAGTAAAGATATAAAGATATATAGTAAAGATGCAGTGTAAAGATGGCAGTGTAAAGATGGCAGTGTAAAGATGGCAGTGTAAAGATGGCAGTGTAAAGATGGCAGTGTAAAGATGGCAGTGTAAAGATGGCAGTGTAAACAGGCAGTGTAAACAGCCAGTGTAAACAGGCAGTGTAAAGATGGCAGTGTAAAGATGCAGAGTAAAGATGCAGAGTAAAGGAAAAAAAAAAGTTGGAAGAAAAAGACAAACTACATGGAGTACAAAGTTGGAAAAAACGGTGGAGGAAAAACAGAGAAAAAATGTAGACAAAAAAGGTAACGTATAAAGGTAGTCAAAAAAGGTAGGTACATAAAAGATGTAGACTGTAAAGGCAGACTGTAAAGGTAGGGTCTAAAGGTAGGATGTAAAGATGCAGAGCAAAGATGGCAGTGTAAAGATGGCAGTGTAAAGATGGCAGTGTAAAGATGGCAGTGTAAAGATGGCAGAGTAAAGATGGCAGAGTAAAGATGGCAGAGTAAAGATGGCAGAGTAAAGATGGCAGAGTAAAGATGCAGAGTAAAGATGCACTGTAAACAGGCAGCGTAAGCACGTAGCATAAACAGGCAGTGTAAAGATGCAGAGTAAAGATGGTAGTGTAAAGATGGCAGTGTAAAGATGGCAGTATTAAGATGGCAGTATTAAGATGGCAGTATTAAGATGCAGAGTAAAGATACAGAGTAAAGATGCAGCGTAGAGGAAAAAAAAAGTTGGAAGAAAAAGGAAGACAAAATACATGGATTACAAAGTTGGAAAAAACGGTGGAGGAAAAACAGAGAAAAAATGTAGACAAAAAAGGTAACGTATAAAGGTAGTCAAAAAAGGTAGGTACATAAAAGATGTAGACTGTAAAGGCAGACTGTAAAGGTAGGGTCTAAAGGTAGGATGTAAAGATGCAGAGCAAAGATGGCAGTGTAAAGATGGCAGTGTAAAGATGGCAGTGTAAAGATGGCAGAGTAAAGATGGCAGAGTAAAGATGGCAGAGTAAAGATGGCAGAGTAAAGATGGCAGAGTAAAGATGGCAGAGTAAAGATGGCAGAGTAAAGATGGCAGAGTAAAGATGGCAGAGTAAAGATGGCAGAGTAAAGATGCAGAGTAAAGATGCAGAGTAAAGATGCACTGTAAACAGGCAGCGTAAGCACGTAGCATAAACAGGCAGTGTAAAGATGCAGAGTAAAGATGGTAGTGTAAAGATGGCAGTGTAAAGATGGCAGTATTAAGATGGCAGTATTAAGATGGCAGTATTAAGATGGCAGTATTAAGATGGCAGTATTAAGATGCAGAGTAAAGATACAGAGTAAAGATGCAGCGTAGAGGAAAAAAAAAGTTGGAAGAAAAAGGAAGACAAAATACATGGATTACAAAGTTGGAAAAAACGGTGGAGGAAAAACTGAGAAAAAATGTCGACAAAAAAGGTAAAGTATAAAAGTACTCAAAAAAGGTAGGTACATAAAAAATATAGACTGTAAAGGTAGCGTGTAAAGATGCAGAGAAAAGATGCAGAGAAAAGATGCAGAGAAAAGATGCAGTGTAAAGATGCAGTGTAAAGATGCAGTGTAAAGATGCAGTGTAAAGATGGCAGTGTAAAGATGGCAGTGTAAAGATGGCAGTGTAAAGATGGCAGTGTAAAGATGTAAAGATACATAGTAAAGATGCAGAGTAAAGATGGCAGAGTAAAGATGGCAGAGTAAAGATGGCAGAGTAAAGATGGCAGAGTAAAGATGGCAGAGTAAAGATGGCAGTGTAAAGATGTAAAGATACATAGTAAAGATGCAGAGTAAAGATGCAGAGTAAAGATGCAGAGTAAAGATGGCAGAGTAAAGATGGCAGAGTAAAGATGGCAGAGTAAAGATGGCAGTGTAAAGATGCAGAGTAAAGATGCAGAGTAAAGATGCAGAGTAAAGATGCAGAGTAAAGATGGTAGAGTAAAGATGGTAGAGTAAAGATGGTAGAGTAAAGATGCAGAGAAAAGAAGCAGTGTAAAGATGCAGTGTAAAGATGCAGCGGAAAGATGGCAGTGAAAAGATGCAGAGTGAAGGAAAAAAAAAAGTTGGAAGAAAAAGTAAGACAAAATACATGAAGTAAAAATTTGAAAAAAACGGTGGAGGAAAAACTGAGAAAAAAATGTGGACAAAAAAGGTAAACTATAAAGGTAGTCAAAAAAGGTAGGTATATAAATGTAGAGTGTAAAGGTAGGGTGTACAGGTAGGGTGTAAAGATGGACAGTAAAGATGCAGAGTAAAGATGGCAGTGCAAAGATGGCAGTGCAAAGATGGCAGTGCAAAGATGGCAGTGCAAAGATGGCAGTGCAAAGGAAAAAAAAAGTTGGAAGAAAAAGACAAAATACATGGAATACAAAGCTGGAAAAAACAGTGGAGGAAAAACTGAGAAAAAATGTGGACAAAAAAGGTAAAGTATACAGGTAGTCAAAAAACGTAGGTACATAAATGTAGAGTGTGAAGGTAGGGTGTAAAGGTAGGGTGTAAAGATGGCAGTGTAAAGATGGCAGTGTAAAGATGGCAGAGTAAAGATGCAGAGTAAAGGCAGAAAAAAAAGTTGGAAGAAAAAGTAAGACAAAATACATGGAGTACAAAGTTGGAAAAAACGGTGGAGGAAAAACGGAGAAAAAATGTAGAAAAAAAGGTAAAGTATAAAGGTAGTCAAAAAAGGTAGGTACATAAAAAATGTAGACTGTAAAGGCAGACTGTAAAGGTAGGATCTAAAGGCAGGGTGTAAAGATGCAGCGTAAAGATGGCAGCGTAAAGATGGCAGCGTAAAGATGGCAGCGTAAAGATGGCAGCGTAAACAGGCACTATAAAGATGGCAGTGTAAAGATGGCAGTGTAAAGATGGCAGTGTAAAGATGGCAGTGTAAAGATGGCAGTGTAAAGATGGCAGTGTAAAGATGGCAGTGTAAAGATGGCAGTGTAAAGATGGCAGTGTAAAGATGGCAGTGTAAATAGGCAGTGTAAACAGGCACTGTAAAGATGCAGAGTAAAGATGCAGCGTAGAGGAAAAAAAAAGTTGGAAGAAAAAGGAAGACAAAATACATGGAGTACAAAGTTGGAAAAAACAGTGGAGGAAAAACTGAGAAAAAATGTGGACAAAAAAGGTAAAGTATAAAGGTAGTCAAAAAAGATAGGTACATAAAAAATGTAGAGTGCAAAGGTAGGGTGTAGAAGTCGGCTGTAAAGTAGGCTGTAAAGATGCAAAGTAAAGATGCAGAGTAAAGATGCAGAGTAAAGACGCAGAGTAAAGACGCAGTGTAAACAGGCAGCGTAAGCAGGTAGCGTAAACAGGCAGTGTAAAGATGGCAGTGTAAAGATGGCAGTGTAAAGATGGCAGTGTAAACAGGCAGCGTAAACAGGCAGCGTAAAAATAGTGTAAAGATGGCAGTGTAAAGATGGCAGTGTAAAGATGGCAGTGTAAAGATGGCAGTGTAAAGATGGCAGTGTAAAGATGGCAGCGGAAACAGGCAGCGGAAACAGGCAGCGGAAACAGGCAGAAAAAAAAGTTGGAAGAAAAAGGAAGACAAAATACATGGATTACAAAGTTGAAAAACAGTGGAGGAAAAACTGAGACAAAATGTAGATAAAAAAGGTAAAGTATAAAAGTACTCAAAAAAGGTAGGTACATAAAAAATGTAGACTGTAAAGGTAGCGTGTAAAGGTAGGCTGTATAGATGCAGAGTAAAGATGCGGAGTAAAGATGCAGTGTAAAGATGCAGTGTAAAGATGGCAGTGTAAAGATGGCAGTGTAAACAGGCAGTGTAAAGATGGCAGTGTAAAGATGGCAGTGTAAAGATGGCAGTGTAGATGGCAGTGTAAACAGGCAGTGTAAACAGGCACTATAAAGATGGCAGTGTAAAGATGGCAGTGTAAAGATGGCAGTGTAAAGATGGCAGTGTAAAGATGGCAGTGTAAAGATGCAGAGTGAAGATGCAGAGTAAAGATGCAGAGTAAAGATGCAGAGTAAAGATGCAGAGTAAAGATGCAGAGTAAAGATGCAGAGTAAAGATGCAGAGTAAAGATGCAGAGTAAAGATGCAGAGTAAAGATGCAGAGTAAAGGAAAGAAAAAGTTGGAAGAAAAAGGAAGACAAACTACATGGAGTACAAAGTTGGAAAAAACGGTGGAGGAAAAAATGAGAAAAATGTAGACAAAAAAGGTGAAGTAAAAAGGTAGTAAAAAAAGGTAGGTACATAAAAAATGCAGAGTGTATAGGTAGAGTGCAAAGGTAGAGTGTAAAGATGCAGAGTAAAGATATAGAGTAAAGGAAAAAAAAAATTTGGAAGTAAGACAAAATACATGGCATACAAAATTGGAACAAATGGTGGAGGAAAATATGAGAAAAAATGTAGACAAAAAAGGTACAGTATAAAGGTAGTGAAAAAAGGTAGGTACATAAAAAACATAGTGTATATAGGTAGAGTGTAAAGGTAGAGTGTAAAGGTAGAGTGTAAAGGTAGAGTGTAATGATGCAGAGTAAAGATGCAGAGTAAAGATGCAGAGTAAAGATGCAGAGTAAAGATGCAGAAAAAAAAGTTGGAAGAAAAAGTAAGACAAAATACATGGAGTACAAAGTCGGAATAAACGGTGGAGGAAAAACTGAGAAAAAAATGTGGACAAAAAAGGGAAAGTATAAACGTAGTCAAAAAAGGAAGGTACATAAAAAATGTAGAGTACAAAGTTAGAGTGTAAAGGTAGGGTGTAAAGGTCGGATGTAAAGGTAGGGTGTAAAGATGCAGAGTAAAGATGCAGAGTAAAGATGGCAGTGTAAAGATGGCAGTGTAAAGATGGCAGTGTAAAGATGGCAGTGTAAAGATGGCAGTGTAGAGTGTAAAAATGCAGAGTAAAGGTGCAGAATAAAGGAAAAAAAAAAGTTGGAAGAAATATGTAAGACAAAATACATGGAGTACAAAGTTGGAACAAACGGTGGAGGAAAAACTGAGAAATAATGTAGACAAAAAAGGCGAAGTAAAAAGGTAGTCAAAAAAGGTAGGTACATAAAAAATGTAGAGTGTCAAGGTAGAGTGTCAAGGTAGAGTGTCAAGGTAGAGTGGAAAGATGCAGTTTAAGGTGCAGGGTAAAGATGGCAGGGTAAAGATGGCAGGGTAAAGATGGCAGTGTAAAGATGGCAGTGTAAACAGGCAGCGTAAACAGGCAGCGTAAAAATAGTGTAAAGATGGCAGTGTAAAGATGGCAGTGTAAAGATGGCAGTGTAAAGATGGCAGTGTAAAGATGGCAGTGTAAAGATGGCAGTGTAAAGATGGCAGCGGAAACAGGCAGCGGAAACAGGCAGCGGAAACAGGCAGAAAAAAAAGTTGGAAGAAAAAGGAAGACAAAATACATGGAGTACAAAGTTGAAAAACAGTGGAGGAAAAACTGAGACAAAATGTAGATAAAAAAGGTAAAGTATAAAAGTACTCAAAAAAGGTAGGTACATAAAAAATGTAGACTGTAAAGGTAGCGTGTAAAGGTAGGCTGTATAGATGCAGAGTAAAGATGCGGAGTAAAGATGCAGTGTAAAGATGCAGTGTAAAGATGGCAGTGTAAAGATGGCAGTGTAAAGATGGCAGTGTAAAGATGGCAGTGTAAAGATGGCAGTGTAAAGATGGCAGTGTAAAGATGGCAGTGTAAACAGGCAGTGTAAAGATGGCAGTGTAAAGATGGCAGTGTAAAGATGGCAGTGTAAAGATGGCAGTGTAGATGGCAGTGTAAACAGGCAGTGTAAACAGGCACTATAAAGATGGCAGTGTAAAGATGGCAGTGTAAAGATGGCAGTGTAAAGATGGCAGTGTAAAGATGGCAGTGTAAAGATGGCAGTGTAAAGATGCAGAGTGAAGATGCAGAGTAAAGATGCAGAGTAAAGATGCAGAGTAAAGATGCAGAGTAAAGATGCAGAGTAAAGGAAAGAAAAAGTTGGAAGAAAAAGGAAGACAAACTACATGGAGTACAAAGTTGGAAAAAACGGTGGAGGAAAAAATGAGAAAAATGTAGACAAAAAAGGTGAAGTAAAAAGGTAGTAAAAAAAGGTAGGTACATAAAAAATGCAGAGTGTATAGGTAGAGTGCAAAGGTAGAGTGTAAAGATGCAGAGTAAAGATATAGAGTAAAGGAAAAAAAAAATTTGGAAGTAAGACAAAATACATGGCATACAAAATTGGAACAAATGGTGGAGGAAAATATGAGAAAAAATGTAGACAAAAAAGGTACAGTATAAAGGTAGTGAAAAAAGGTAGGTACATAAAAAACATAGTGTATATAGGTAGAGTGTAAAGGTAGAGTGTAAAGGTAGAGTGTAAAGGTAGAGTGTAATGATGCAGAGTAAAGATGCAGAGTAAAGATGCAGAGTAAAGATGCAGAGTAAAGGCAGAAAAAAAAGTTGGAAGAAAAAGTAAGACAAAATACATGGAGTACAAAGTCGGAATAAACGGTGGAGGAAAAACTGAGAAAAAAATGTGGACAAAAAAGGGAAAGTATAAACGTAGTCAAAAAAGGAAGGTACATAAAAAATGTAGAGTACAAAGTTAGAGTGTAAAGGTAGGGTGTAAAGGTCGGATGTAAAGGTAGGGTGTAAAGATGCAGAGTAAAGATGCAGAGTAAAGATGGCAGTGTAAAGATGGCAGTGTAAAGATGGCAGTGTAAAGATGGCAGTGTAGAGTGTAAAAATGCAGAGTAAAGGTGCAGAATAAAGGAAAAAAAAAAGTTGGAAGAAATATGTAAGACAAAATACATGGAGTACAAAGTTGGAACAAACGGTGGAGGAAAAACTGAGAAATAATGTAGACAAAAAAGGCGAAGTAAAAAGGTAGTCAAAAAAGGTAGGTACATAAAAAATGTAGAGTGTCAAGGTAGAGTGTCAAGGTAGAGTGTCAAGGTAGAGTGGAAAGATGCAGTTTAAGGTGCAGGGTAAAGATGGCAGGGTAAAGATGGCAGGGTAAAGATGGCAGGGTAAAGATGGCAGGGTAAAGATGGCAGGGTAAAGATGGCAGGGTAAAGATGGCAGGGTAAACAGGCATTGTAAACAGGCAGTGTTAAGATGCAGAGTAAAGATTCAGAGAAAAGATGCAGAGTAAAGATGCAGTGTAAAGGCAGAAAAAAAAGTTGGAAGAATAAGTAAGACAAAGTACATGGAGCACAAAGTTGGAAAAAACGGTGGAGGAAAAACAGAGAAAAAATGTAGACAAAAAAGGTGAAGGAAAAAGGTAGTCAAAAAAGGTAGGTACATAAAAAGTGTAGAGTGCAAAGGTAGAGTGCAAAGGTAGAGTGTAAAGGTAGAGTGTAAAGGTAGAGTGTAAAGATGTAGAGTAAAGATGGCAGTGTAAAGATGGCACCGCAAAGATTCAGTGGAAAGATGCAGTGGAAAGATGCAGTTTAAGGGCAGAGAAAAAATCTGGAATGAAAAGTAAGACAAAATACATGTAGTATAAAGTTGGAAAAAACTGTGGAGGAAAAACTGAGAAAAAATGTAGACAAAAAAGGTAAAGTATAAAGGTAGTCAAAAAAGGTAGGTACATAAAAAATGTAGAGTATATAGATAGAGTATAAAGGTGGTAGAGTGTAAAAGTGGTAGAGTGTAAAGGTGGTAGAGTGTAAAGTTAGAAAAAAAAGCTGGAGTACCAAGGTAGAAAAAAAAGTGGAGTATAAAGGTAGACAATAGAAGGTAGACAAAAAAGAGAAAAAAGGCAAGAGTATAAAGGTAGTGTAAAGGTAGATTTAAAAAAGAGAAAAAAAAGAGTCCAACAGAGTTGAAAGAGTGTGAAATAGAGTCCAGCTTGAGTCAAATAAAGTAAAATAGGGTCTAGAGTCATACAGAGACAAATGCAATCAAAATGAGTCAAAAAGAGCCCAAGAGAGGTCAACAGACTACAATAATGTCACTACAGAGTTTCAGTAAAGGCCTAAATGCAGCCAGAGTTTAATCAAATCCAAATAATGTTGTATAGAGTTCAAATATGTGCCACTGGACCTCAAATACAGTAAAATGGATTTCAAATAGACAAAGACACAAAATCAAATATAGTAAAATTGAGTCAACCAGTGTCAGAATCAAATAAAGGAGTAAAATTTTTTTCTTAGCTCTATTTTTTGTGTTACAAACCCTTGAAAGTCTTGCCTGGTGAGGCTGAGTTCAGAGCAATCATGCTAGAAACTATCTGTGACACTAACTGCTTGTCTGAACAGACACGTGTATGAGCCAGAAACCAGTATTCCCCGTGCAGCCTCAAGAGTGCCTGGCTCTGCACAAGATGTAGGGGATTTTCTACTTTCTGTAGCTCTCTGACTTTTCTTTGCCAGAGACTCTACGTTTTTTCAGGCTAAACTAAGCATTGCATCAGCCTACTTCTGGCTACACTTGCACACTGTGTTAATGCTTGTGAACATCTGCCATGAGATTCAGAAAAATAAAATAAAAACCCATTTCTACATGTATCCTTTGTGTTATGTGTCTGTGAAAGTGTTCTTGAGCCAAAAAGCCCCTGGCATTTCAGGTAATTAACAATCTTGTCATTATTCGGACTCATCAATGCTGTAGCAGAGTGGAGCACTGGTAGGGACCTGTAACAATCATATAGTCCCAATTCCTGAAAGAAAGGGACTATTGCATGCTCCCAACTAATGCCACCAGCTGTCCGCCAGACACTTCTACACCACCAACCTTGAACAAATACAATTCAAAACCACCAAAACTCAGTTTTTAAAAATTGTGTTCAGGAACACATGACCTGAAATGAATTGATCACAGTGTGTTTGATTGAGTTGCCTTTATCTTACATTGTGAATTTTCTTTCTGTTCACGGAGCGGAACAAGCTCCATCTGCCAATCTGCCCACAGCTGGCCTGGCAGAGTCAGTGGTGTAGAAGTGTCTGCTGCAGAGCTGTTCATTGGAAAGTTGGCTTCAGTGGGTTGTTGTCCTAGACTACTACCTGACCACTTCAGGGCTGACCAAACGTGAAAACATGGTATTTAGGCTACTGTCCAAATGTGTCCTAAACACTGACAAACATGGGGCATTGACTACCTCTCAAGGAAGCCTGATTATGGTTTTGACCACCCTCTTGGTAAATAAATGTTTCCTTTTGTCAAGTCCGAACCTTCAGATGGAGGAGGACATAACTTCCAGACTGTTCCCTAGCTTTTGTGCCCTCCTCTGGACACATTCAAATACTTCAACATAATTTTTAAGTGGTGGGGCCCAGAACTGCACGCAATACTTAGGGTGAGGTAGCACCAGCACTAAACACAGACGGGTAATCACCCCTTTGGACTGGCTGGTTATGCTGGGTTCGATGCACCCCAGGATGCAGTTTGCCCATGTGACTGCTCGGGCACACGGTTGACTCCTGCTGAGCCTCCTGTCAACCAGCACCCCCAGAGGGGTTGCTCTCCAGCCACTCCTCTCCCAGTTTACACTTGTGTTTGGCGTTACTCTCTCCTAGGCGTAGAATCCGACATTTTGACTTGTTACATTTCATCCCATTAATCAAAGACCAGCGCTCTAACCTGTTTGGATCCCTCAGCAAGTCCTCTTGTCACTCAAGAGAGCCAACAGAACCTTCCAGTTTAGTATCATCAGCAAACTTACTAACTGTGCATTGAACTCCTGCATCCAGATCACAGATAAAAACACTGAAAGGAACTGACCCTAGAACTGAGCTGTGAGGAACGCTGCTGGTGACTGGTTGCCAGCCAGATGTAACCCTGTTCACAAAAGAAGTTTATTAAAAACAGTAAGCTCAGGACTGCACTCCTTCCCTGCCCTCAGAGTCTAATGAAGGCTTTAGTAATACATGGTAAGAGTTAGCCCATGATTTTCAGGTTACATTCACAAGTAATACCATTACTTTCACTTATACTGAGAGATGCAGATGGCATATACTGCACATCAGTACTTGTTTTAAATTGTTTTTGTGTTTATTATGCTAATGTATCACACATGAGCACCAGCACAACTTATCTTACATTTTTTTCTGTACAAGGAAAGAAAACACTCACCAGAATTAAACTGAGAAGTGATTATTTAAAAAAAAAAAACAACTATCAGCAGCTCAGCAAAACCAAAAGTGAAAGTGTTATCTGCAGGCAATTTTAGGAAATGGCAACACTGTTTCAGTTTAAAACATCATATAAACCATATTTGCATAAATTCACTGATGTCAAAAAACAGGTCAATGTGACCGATGGACAGGGGTGTTTACTGAGCTTATCTTAGTCCCAGAAGAGTTGAATGGAAGACGCCAACCACTAATGTCTTTAGCCTTGAGCACTAAGTAAAACAGATAACAGAATACAATGACTAATTAAACTTACTGTGAACTTTCCTCAGTAACACACTAAAAGACCCTCCCTCAGGCCCCTACTCACCCTCTGAGCACGCCCAGTGAAAAGCAGAAGCGCAACCATTTCAAGTGCAAGCAAAGAACTAGTTAACCAATCATGTAGATGAATGACATGGGTACTTAAGAGATAAGGTAATTTTGCATTGTATAAAAGAAACCCTGTATTACAGGGAAGGTGTACTCACTTTGTGGATTTACAACCTAGCACCCTTTCTAAGCAGTCCTGGAACAAGGAAATGCCTTGACACTGTGTGAAGACTGGATTACTGCACATCGGGGAAACAAACCCTGTTTTGGGACAACACAGCTACACACACAAAGTAACCTTGTGTCACAATTGCTGTTGAAACCTATTGAAAACCCAGAGTATATTTTATGGACACTTCTGACAAAAAGTAAACACTGCCTAAGAACTTCCACCATGAATACTTTTCTGTGAAGACTAAAAAAATAATCTGAATTTTTTTTCATTTTCAATGAGTAAAATAGGATGATACAACCAATACTATGGCCAAGAAGCCAAAATATTGTCAAAATTACTAGGTTTTCAGTATTAAAGTCAAGTTTTTCCTCATGAGAAAGCAGACACTGAAACAGTAGTAATATCCATTCATAACAAAAGAATCAAGCATTTCCTTGCCATTAAGTCATCTCATATAAATAAACCATGACAGTTCTTTACATCTCCTTCTCCTGACCAATGGAGATTTTATCTGATAAAAAAAGATTTGCATTACTTCTTTCACTATCTGTTTAGTCTGTAGGAACACACCACATGGCATAGTAAAAACAAAATTCCTTACAAGACCAGAGATTAAGATGGTAACTGCTACTATCATCCTCATGTTCAAGTATTTCAGTTATACTTAGAGACAATTTCAGATTATTTTACCATACATTCATGCAACATAAAACACAACCATGTGTAAGCAGAACAGGCAACATAATGCCTACAAGAAAATGGTCTTCAAGTCAGCAAGTTCCAAGTCAGCAGTTTTGTAAGCAAGGAGGACCCTGGGCAGTATCACACCCCAGATTCAGCTGCGGCAGTATCCACCACACAGTGAACAGCCTGTCACAAATACTCCAGGAGCTACCTAGTTACCACAGTAAACTATAAAAGAATATAAAAATAGTGAGACTAATTAGTATGAACCAACATGAAGGTACTAAAGACCACCTGAGGAAGTCTTAATACTAAAAAAAAATAAGTAATTGGGCCAGAGAAAACAATTCCAATTATCTCTTTGGTCTAACAAAAGGTTTCCCATGACCAAAATGTCTGTCCTTTTTTGTCCCAGACTTCCACTGAACTTTTTTCCTTTACATTTCATTTGTCTTCTGTGGCTTCCTCCTCTCCACCTTTATTCTCATTAAATTCCTGCCAACTAGTAAAGCACACTTGAATTGGCTCCACAATGCACACTCCAATGCTCACTCCAACAGAGATTTAATCTAATTACAGTTAAAGATACATCTTATCTTACAGTCTATCCTCTAGACTGAGTTTCTAGCTAATTATTTACTGGGTAAGAAAAACTTCCAAAGCATTTAGATAGTGTTGCCATCAACAGGTACCAGAGGCTTTAATCAAAGTAAGACAAAAATTCAAACAGATGCACACCCGTAAAATCCCCCAAAGGTGACTTCAAGATCCTGTGTAACTTCTTGGCAATACTCTAGACTTTCAATTAAGCAACACAGCAGGAATTACAAGTTACCAATATGCAACACACTTAAAGACTGGGAAGACTTCCCGTCAGAGTGGCAGGGTAAGACCTACCAGCATACAGGAGAGAACTCCTTACAAAGAGTACAGCTTTATTTAAGCATTCAGAATAAGAGCAGCTCTGCTTGATCCTAAAGTAGTAGCTCTTACCTACCCCTCAGGCCAAAAGAATGTTTTTCATCGAAAACACAAGATGAATACACAAAGTATAGTTGAGCACAACTCCTATGGCATACAAATTACTCCTGTATTTATAATGCACACCCGGTGTCATACAATCATAGAAATGTCTAAGTTGAAAGGGACCTTAAAGATCACCTAGTTTCAACCTCCCTGCCATGGGCAGGGACACCTTCCACTAGATCAGGTTGCTCAACACCCCATTCAAACTGGACTTGCATACTTCCAGGGAGCAGGCATCCACAGCTTCCCTGAGAAACCTGTGCCAGTGTCTCACCACCCTCATACTAAAGAATTTCTTCTTAATGTCTACCTTAAATCTATCCTCTTCCAGTTTAAAGCCTAGCTCTCTCAGCCTGTCTTCATAGAAGAGGTACTCCAGCCCTCTGATTATCTTCATGGCCCTCCTCTGGACTTGTTCCAGGAACTCCATGTTCTTCCTGTGCTGGGGGCTCCAGAACTGGACAGAGTACTTTAGGTGCGGTCTCATGAGAGCAGAGTAGAAGGGGACAATCACCTCCCTTGACCTGCTGGCCACGCTTCTTTTGATGCAGCCCAGCATACAGTCAGCTTTCTGGGCTGCAAGTGCACATTGCCAGCTCATGCTGAACTTCTCAATATGTGCTCAACATGTCTCATACCAATGAGCCCTGAAATAATAACTGATCACCAAGATCTTGAAAGAAATGCTACCAAGCAGATGGCAGTTTGTCAGACAAAAAAAAAAGGCAAGAAGCGCAATTAGCTTGCCTTGATTAGAAAGTCAGTAGAAATGAAACTATTTGTGCTATTTCACCCTGTAAAAAAACCAACCAACCAAACAAAAAACAACAAAAACCAAAACAAAATCAAAACAACCTATTATTAGTTTTAAAGTTTCCTTGAGAAAGATGTTTCCCCAATTTCCTGTGCTTTAGTGGTGACCTAAAAAAAGTAACAGGGCAGTTGCACGCATCCCATATTCATACTGACCAGTATTTTTTTCTCAGAATATTGGGAGAAGGTGCTAAAGAGTTCAGGACACCGTTTGCAAGCTAAAAGAAAGAAAAAAAGTAAGTCAATCTTTTGGGTCAGTAGGACATCTGAGGAAACAGCAATGTCATCTTCCCCCATCCCAAGAGTGAGACTCAAAGATTCAGAAAGTCAAATCAAAGTATTCCAGCCTTGGACTGATTTTTCACTGCAGCTGAAGATGCCCTGCAAAACACTGCTGTCCTTTCACAGTCACTTCACTTGCTCTACAAGAACTCAGAAAATGGCAGAGGAAACAGCTTGAAAATACAGTATTAGCACTGCCTTTTACCTCCACTGACACCTTCCCCTCTGCATTCCTTCTCAACAGCATATCCCAAACTTCTTATTTTTAAAATGAGTGAGGAAGACTTTCTGCCTGCATATGAGTATGCTCAAACCAGACATGGGAAACAGCATATGAAAGAACAGCTCTTTAGAGTTAAACCAAAGTGACTTTGATTAATACTGAATTAATACTCCACAATGAATTCATGACAAACTTGAAAACACACCAGCCAGAACTCAAAATGTGTGGAGTTCAGCTTCTGTTTAATCAAGAATGTGATCTTAAATATGCAACTTGATTTAAAGAAAAATACTAAAAACTAACATACAAAAAGGATGCACCATAACACATTCTGAAGGCATGTTTCAATCTCAGCTGCTCTCAAGATATTTAACCACTGCAAAACAGAAAACGGAAGCATGTATATTTTATCTCCGCTATGTCCTTAGAACATACAAAGAACAACTGCTTCAGTTAACGGAACTGAAGACACATCATCCTACTTGAGACCAATACATTCCGATTGATAGTATTCACTTAATAATTTAATTACCAAACCTAAGTTATTGTTTTCTTAGAAACAAAACATCACCAATTCTTTGATTTAGATGTTCCAAAGTAGTCTTGCCAAAGACCTGAAACTACGGCAGGATTTTACAGTTAAATGCAATCAGCTCTCCACAGTTATATTCACATATGTAAACAGTCATGCATACATGTATGTCATGTATACATACACATGCCAGTAACTTGCAACAGATGCATGCAATATATGTTTATTTAAAAATAAATACATAAAAAAGAAAAAAGAAGGCACTGATATCTTGCAAAGGCAGGGAGAGAGGAGAACTGGGCATAAAAGGAAAGTGGTATAAAGATAGAAAAAAGACAATTTAAAAAACTCCATCAAATCTGATCTTAATTCTTCTTCACAGCTATTGCCTGCTGTCTGAAGCTGAATTTGTAGGCCACCCAATATCAGTTCGCAGAAATAAAGATTTAACTGCAAATTTTACTCCCCTAAGCACTAGGTACTAAGCAACAAGGACTTATAACCCACTCAGTTTCCTGGAGTTAAAACCACTGTAGGCTAAAGATACCTTTTAGGTATCAAAAGCATACCTATTTTATCATGTCAGCATTTCTTTAAGTACAAATACAATTCTTTCAAGGGACCAAGCATCTTAATGATTGCCTGGAACATCAAGCGTGACACTGGTTTATTACTCAGCATACTCAGACAATTTTTTTTGTTTTAATTTATTTTCTCCAGTTCAACAACAAACATACATCCCACATATGCTAGTCAGATCTTGGCCAAGAAAAACTCTTCTGCTAGCACAGATTTGCAAGAAATTTCTTCCTGAAATACATCAGTCATTTGATGTATTAGTGGGAAACACTCAGGATTCAGTCACCCCCTCAAAACCTATGCAACAAAATGGTGCCAAAGTTTCCTCCAGGCAAATTCAAGACTTGGGAATTTCTCAGAGTTCTTAAGACAGCATTTTAAATATCTGACATCAATTTTAGAATACAAGGTAAACTTTTTAAGGTTTTCCACTCCAAACTCCTATTTTATAGCTCTTGATGATGCTTCAAATTTCCTTTCCTTCAAAAGGAAATACCAAATTTTAAATACTACCTCCATTTTTTCTCCTTACAAGGCCTAAAAGACATTGTAAGAAAATAATTACCCAGCCCAAGCAGCAGCAAATTCTAGCAAAGATCCACATCTGAATCTTCAGCATCAGATATTTATTCTAACACACCTCCATATAACTGATCTCATTTTTCTGTCAATGCTAGATAGAAGTTAACTCCTGATGTCTAAAGTAATGCTGTTTCAGAGCTTCAGGTGATGACCCTGCAGCTGATCTCTACATGAAAAGCATGATGTCATTACAAGATGTTGATTGGTTCTTTACTAAGATTTTCTTTCTTCTAACCTTTCATTTTCAATCTTACTCCAAGCTGAATGTAACACAGCAAGGCAGAAAGGCCTTCAACACAATCACCAAGGATTTCAAATTCAGAACAGCGTTTTAGCAGATATATTCAAAACAGAGAACACTGAACACGCATTACATCTGTGATCCTTTAAAGTGACTCAATCAGCTTGCTGAATGCTGCTGGCTAACCATGTGGAATCCCAGTTTCTGCTGTCACAAATGTGACCTACCACTACCATTTCATCAATCTCTTCTGCAAAAGCACTGATAGCATCATGCTTACTGCCTTAATTCACTGAATGAAATCCATTAATCCTGCTTACTAGATACTAAGTTTAGCCCTATAAAATATTTCAACTAATACAACTATTTAAATATATGTTTAACTGGGATGGTCTGACAAAGTTAAAAATGGTAAAGTCTGAATACATTCCTTCTCATAAATGAAGGCCTAGAACAACTGTGTGAAACTCATTTTTAAAAATTCATGTCTAAAGACTTGAGAATTTGTGAAAACTAGAATGCATCTCATAAAGAAAACCACATTCTAGCCCAAATGAACAAAAAATAATGCCTAATCAATGTGAAGTAAGAGGTTATTAATTCACAAATTTCAGTATCCTTAAAAAGGTCAAATATTTCTTTCTCCACAAACCAAGTCTATAAAGAAAAATATTAATCCTGAATAAGTCTAACAAATACTTAAAGGATCTGTGTCACAACAAGAGGACCACTGGTGCACTTTACCCAAAGCATCTGGCCCTGAACATTCTCAAACAAAACCCCAATCAGTCTGCATCTGCCCTACTTCAAACTGCAAAGCTGATGAAAAATGTGCACTAAAAATAATAGCAACTCTATTGGCTTATAAATAGAAATAAGCCTTCTCCCAAGAGCAGACTGACTAGTAATCCCCCAAAACACTACGATTTCCATAACAAAATTACTGCCCTCAAGGCAATTGATGCTCGACACAATCCTACATCACATTACAAAAGCCAAAATTACAAACATGCATAAAATAAAATGCACTGGCAACAATGTACAGAAATCCTGTGATGGCTTTATACCTCTGAGCACACTGACAATTTATTTATTTTTTTAAAAGAAAACCTCTTCAAGTTGAGTATTTGTGGTGAATACCTTCCACGTTGAAGTCAACCACTGCATCTACTTATACCTGACTACCATGAAATTGGAAACGGACTCAAAGTTAGCACTGCAGCCATGAGTAACTTCAACTGCTAGCGCAGATCAAACTGCTGCAAGCTTCACCTCTTTCCTCTGCAGACGTACAACTGTGACCCTTCAGCTACACGCAAAACGTTGCATTTCAAGAACGACTGATCTGCTTGGAATTCCAAGGCTGAAATCAGATAATGCATCTCCAAAGTTGCCCTAATTCAGTCCGATGCTAAAATTAAAACATGATGGATTCCAGAGGCTGGCACACCCTGCTTTCCTCACACCGTTATCAGCACGGCAAACAGGTCAGCGTATCTCCCTGAAGATGTACTGGCTGACCCAGGGTCTCAGGGGAGAAGCAATCCCTCTCCAGCCTTCAGGGCGGCCAGCAGAAGGAGGGGTGCCCGGCGTACAGCAGGCAGGAGAGGCAGCACAGGCAGCTCTGTCGCCGAGCAGCCGCCGAGCCGGCACCCCGCCTTCAAGAAGAGGGGGCCCCAGTCCCGCCCGGCCGCCTCCCGGCACATGACCTCCTTCTTCCTCCTCCTCTTCCTCCTCCTCTACCCCCCCCCTGCCAGCCGCCCTTTCTCTGCCTCTACGGCGCCAGCGGGACAGCGGGCGCCGTACCGGGGGGACAGAGCCGTCCCAGCGGCACCCCCTGTTCCACCAGGAGCCGCGGCACAGAAGGGGGAGGGAGGGAGGGGGAGGGAGAGGACAGGAGAGGGAAGGAAGGAAGGAAGGAGGAGGGTGAGGGAAGGAGGAGGAGGGAGAGGCAGGAAAGGCCGCAACGGCCGCCCTCGCGCCGCTCCCCTCAGCCGCGGCCTCCTCGCCGGGCCAGGCCGCCCCTCCGCCACCAGCGCGCTCCCTGCCCCTCTCGGCGTCTCCCCTCCCCTCGCCCCTTCCCACCCCCTCCTTCAGCTCCCCGCTGTCCGGCCATGGGGACGCCGGCGGCCCTTACCCCCGGCGCGCCGCTCCGGCCCGAGGGAGAGGCTCGGCACCGCTGTCAGGCAACGCCGCAGGCCCCGGAGAGCGGGGGGCGGGGCCTGCCAGGGGCGGGGCCTGCCGAGGGGGGGCGGGGCCTGCCGGGGGGCGGGGGCCTGCCGGGGGGCGGGGCTTCGCGCTCCGCCCCCGCGGCGCCGAGTGGTTTTCAACTTAATTAAGGGTGGGGGTATTAATTAAAGGCCCCGCCTGGTTGTGGTGCAAAGGGCTCAGCGCACAATGGGACCTGGGGCCGGGGGGGCGGGCAGGCAGGCCCACGTGTGGTCGCCTGACCGTCCGGGGGGGCTTCTCTTCTGAAACGTGCACGCTCTGGGATTGCGGTGCAGCAATTAAAACGGGCGGTGAGGCTGGTTATCTGCCCTTGGCCTAAGTTTCGCTTCAGCTCCTGCATCTTGTAAGAGCAGAGTGTGTATATTTACAGAGGTTAGCACCAGAAAATCCAAAACCTGCTTGGCATCGTTATGAAAATACGATGGTAACTCAATCAACCAGCCACTTATTAAAACCTAAGGTTCCTTTGGGTAAGTATGACCCCCATCCTTATTGAAGCCCAAAGCTTATCAAATGCTTGTATATCAGAATCAAGGAACCTTAAAGATCATCTAGTTCCAATCCCCCTGCCATGGGCAGGGACACCTCCCTCTACACCGGGTTCCTCAATGTCCCATCCAGTCTGGCCTTGAACGCTTCCAGGGAGGCGGCTTCCACAGCTTCCCTGGGCAGCCTGTGCCAGTGCCTCACCACCCTCATAGTGAAGAATTTCTTCCAAATATCTAACCTAAATCTACCCTCTTCTGGTTTGAAACCATCCCCCCTAGTCCTGTCACTATGTGCCTTTGTAAGAAGTCCCTCTCCAGCTTTTCTGCCGGCCCCCTTTAGGTACTGCAAGGCAGCTATAAGGTCTCCCCAGACCCTTTTCCAGGCTGAACAACCCCAGCTCTTTCAGCTTGTCTTCATAGGAGAGGTGCTACAGCCCTTGGGTCATCTTGGCAGCCCTCCTCTGGACTCACTCCAACAGTCCATGTCTTTCTTGTGTTGGGGGCTCCAGAGCTGGACACAGTAGTGGGTTCTCACAAGAGCCTGTACGTCTCACGCTTTGTCTGCAGTTCAGTGTTGCCTGTTAGATCCACAATGCATCTCTTCTAGCACAAAACAAACAGTGATCATCTGTTCTGCTGTACATAGAAAGTTTTACAGAGAAAATACCAGCAAAATAAAACTCATCACAACTATTGTATTAAAGCAGGAATAGGGAGGAAGAAGAATTAAAGGTGATGTTTAGAAAAAAAGGCTGCAGCTGTCCAGCCCGACCCCACACATCTTCAGGAGATCAGCGTCCAGCAGCTGCAGAGAGGTGATGCTGACTGCTGGGGTGTTCAACCTGGAGTTAGAGAAGTAGTACCCTAAGCAATTCATATAATAAAATGATAGTTGAGGTGATTATTCCACAGCCCCAGATCTTGCAATAACGTGCCCTGTCCACTACTGCCTCTCAGTGATGGGAAGGCAGAGAAATGCCATTAGCTGTCAGGAAAATCTTGCAAGATTATTTTTTTGTTAATATTTTTTTTCTTAATCACTTTATGCACTTTTATGCTTTTTACCCATGTTAGTTTGATTATCTTCTTTTAGTTTATCTGTGTCTGTGTGGGATTTTGTTGGTTTGTTGTTTTTAGTTATTGTACTAAAAACAACCTCAAGCTTATGCAAGGAAAAAGACTTAAATCTTGGTAGCACCCTGTATTTGAATTACCTGTCTCCAAATAATTTTGACACAAGTTGTTTAACACATTGCAAAACAAAAGCAGCAGCCCTCTGTCACTGTGTGCCATGAAATAATAGATCTTGGAGTGTGGTTGACATTTAGCTGAACAGATTAGGAGCATAACTTGTGAAAACATGTGAAAAACCACGCTTATTCAGGCCTTATGAGTGGTCATCAACTTATAAAAAACCCCAGTATTGTATCTTGAAAATACAGCCAAGCTCAATAAAGAGAGGCTGGCTTTCAGCTGGCTGAAGCCTATGCAGGCTGTGTGTAACCATTAACATCAAAAGTAAAGCAGAACTCTCAGGGTTCCTGCACTTTCTGATAGAATAA
Organism: Apus apus; assembly: GCF_020740795.1. Classification (NCBI taxonomy): domain Eukaryota; kingdom Metazoa; phylum Chordata; class Aves; order Apodiformes; family Apodidae; genus Apus; species Apus apus. The sequence continues at coordinate 48,964,890 of NC_067283.1, forward strand.
ATGGGTATAAACAAACATAGAAACATGACAGCTGAAAAGAAACATCAGGAAGAAACATAAAGAGACATAAAAAAACATAGCCAGCTGAGACTCAGGCCTGACAGCCACACAGATTCACAGAAACAGGCAGTTGCTGGGTTAATGGCAAACAGGAGATCTGGCTGTAAGGACAGGACTAAGTAGATGATGATTAGATCATAGCTCCACAATGGCTGTTCTGTTTTGTAGTTACCCCCAAACCTAAATTCCCGAAAATGTAGAAGGAATGTAAAGTAGCTCTGAGACCAACAGAGAAAGCATCTCCTTTAAACTAGCTGTATGAGCTGCTGCAACTTGTCTCTCTCCTCAAGCTTCTTGTTCCATTGGCTCGTGAGGACTTGGAGAGGATAAGCTATTGAGAGGTGGAGAGCTAGAGAAAGGGGTGGTTGGCCTTAAGGGAAAGGCATAAAGCAACTATGGAAAGGAGAGGAAAATGGGATCCTGGGTCAGATCTAGAAGAGCGGAGGAATCTCTGTCTTAAGATAACAAATTGATGTCTGAGGACCTGTTGGATTAATGTTGGAGTCTCTTCCTCCTTTTAGGTGACCTATCTCCTCTCTTGTGCTAGCTTTGTCAAAATACTACCTTAGATAAGGTCACTGGGGAGAAAACAGTGTTTGTTCTGCTTTTCTTGTTCTCAGGGTGCCTGGAGGCGATGCTGGTGGGTGAAGAACTGCTTCAGTTCGTAGTGCAAGGAGTTAAAGACATCACATCTTGCATTGCTCAAGGAAATTCAAGTCAGATTTGCTGAGAAAACTTTACTAAGCTTTACTAAAAATAGTTAGCAAATAAAGTGCTTGGCACAATGTGCTAAGTCTCTGTCTTCAAATCTACTGAAATTCTGAGAACCAGAATACCTTCTTGTGTAACACACACACAATATTATTACATGATGCCCTAATTTCAGATCATCTTAGTGAGGTAAACGACGCCATAATTCTGGGAGCTGATAATCAACTTCTGCTTTTGGATAAGAATTTGAGAGATGTATGGATTTACATTCAGTAACCACTCAAGTAACTTTAGATAGATTAAATTATATCAAAGTTGGCTTTGAAAGTCCTTCTTTATTTACAAATTTAACCAAGCAACCTTGCGCTTGCAATGCTGACGTTTAGCAGTGCAGACCTGGAAAAAATGAGCTGAGTATGGGCTACTGGGCTAGTTTTTCCAGGCTGTCTTTTCCTAGCTTTTGGTGGATCAGAGTGTAGGGACAGACAAACAATGTTAGTTGGCAGTTTGTTCAATAGTGCTTTATAAACAGAAGCATGTCTCACTGTCCTGACCCTGAAGTTTGAATGTGAGCAACTGGGTTTTTTGTGCAGGTAATGGCCTGCCTGCTCCACCTTCCAAAGGAATGGAGCAAGTCGCATATAGGTTTCAGACAACATTCCACTTAAATTGTCACCTTGCACTTTGTTCATGTGTGTGTAGTACAAGGCATTAAGGTAGGAGTGTCTGTAATCTTCTGGAGCAAGATAAAGGGAAAGGGAAGCACAAGGTCAGGACTCATAATTTGCATCCTAAAGCCTGCCTCATTTAGTTTTCCTCTGCTTCTATGTAAGTCCCTGTTTTCAGTCTGTAGGTCAGCTCCCACTGTAAAAAGTGTGTAGCAATAATTGCTTCCTTGGCGGAATAAGCAGCCAGCAACCAGGATGGGTTTGTATTTGTCTGTTGTTCTTAATATGCTTATTCTCAGCTTTCTATTCTTTCTTCCTTTCTGGGAAAAGACCTTAGGGTTCACTACTTCCCTGAGGGCTGAAGGGATCCTAATTCTTATCCTAAGTCATATTCAAAAGTGCTGTTGATATGACAGATAGTAAATGAAATCTAGTCAAAGCCACTGGATGTAAATTGCTATCCAAAGATTTCTCATCCTTAAGTCGTGGTGAGGGTAGGGAAAGAGGGATACTAAATGGAGGCAAATATGCCTGAGCTATTCCTAGTGCTTTAGAATGCCATGAACACAGTGAAGGAAACAAAAGAGGCAAGGCTGGGCGAGTCACATACTCGTGGTAATATGACTAATTTTAATCACTGATCAGTGTTTCTTATATAGGATACAAATAGTATGACATCATGGTAAACTTGATCATGCAAAACAAGATATAATAGACCATAATTATACAAAAGCACATTAAATGATTATTATCACTTGTTTTTACCAACCTCAAATATTATTTACAAGATTTACTACTCTCTTAAATGTCCACTAATTCATTACACAAGTATCCCAGATAGATTTATTATTCTCCAAGTATCCATTAGTTCGTTATACTAGAATCATGAATAGATGTGTTGTTCTCCAAGTATCTATTAATTCATTATATAAGTATCCGGGGCAGAGTCAGAAGTTAGTAGAGTACATTATCCAAGAGCTGATAGAATAATCGTCCCGTTATCTAAGGTATATATCATCCAGCTCCCTCAGCATCTGTCTGATGATGGGCTTTGCCACATCACTTGTCCTTTGGATGACCTTGCCCTGCAAAGGTCCCAAGATGCTGAGCTGGTTCTCCACATTAGAGAGAAATTACGTTACTCTGTGGCAATGGTGGAGGGGAGTTTGGGAGAGAGAAAGAGGTCTTCTTGTCACTTGGCTTTACCAAGGGATGGGCTGTGGTACAGAGCTTCCTAGCCTGTGCCAGAACTGGAATGCAGGCCATCTTTTCAGTGTGATCCCTCCTCCAGGGCCATTAGCAGGTGTAACGGCAGGGGGTATCAGTTAAGGCACAGTACTGCTCTTTGCTGTCCATGCTGGCTTTGGGGCATCAGTTAATTGTTCTCACAGCAGATAATGATTTAAGGTGAAGCCTGGCACTGCAACAGTTATCTCTAGTATGTCTTATTACATCAAGTAGATGGATGTAAGATGATCCATTTTCTGATGTAAGAGTCTCAAGTGTTACTTCCTGCCCTCACGTGCTGTGGTAAGAGCCAAAATGAGTCTGTTAGTTCCTGTAACAGAACATAGACAATTAAACCTATAGTTAAACATATAGTGTTTGAAGACAGACACTAAGATGTGCACCCTCAAATCTTATTTGAAATTGAAGGAACTGATCTGCTTAAATACATTTAAGCATGTGATGGGAGGTTCATATTCCTATTACTGGTTCTCAAAACCCAAGCTGCAACCCTGTGACCAAGCTGCAACCCCCTGGCTAGCTGGGGGTTAACACCTCTGCTTCTTTAGCTGGTAAGCTCTTAATGTGTGTTTCTTCTTTAAGAAAAGTGAAGTAGGTTACACTGGGAGTGATCAGATTGCCTCCTCAATAGATAATACGGGTAGGATGTGATTAAGTATTTCTACAATGTCTAGTGATAGGACCAGGGCCAATGGGTACAAACTGGAAGACAGGAGGTTCCACGTAAACATCAGAAAAAACTTCTTTACTGTGAGAGTGACAGAGCACTGGAACAGGCTGCCCAGAGAGGCTGTGGAGTCTCCTTCACTGGAGACATTCAAAATCCTCCTGGACACATTCCTGTGTGATGTGCTCTGGGTGATCCTGCTCTGGCAGGGGTTTGGACTTGATGATCTTTCTTTCAAGGTCCCTTCCAACCCCTAAGATTCTGTGATTCTGTGATACAATAGAGCAGGAAGAAAAACAATCTTTTGACTAAGAAATTACTAAGTGAGTATAGAGTTATTATTCCCACACATCTTAACTATTATACTTCAATGTTAAAGCTGATGCCAATGCTTTTTTCCATTACGTTGTTCAATTTAATTGAACAAAGCACCAGTGGAGGAGCTGTAGGCTCACCCCATGTAAAGAAAATGACTAAGTGAAACCAAGAGCCAAACTCCAACCGTTTGTCAGGCCTCAAAGTAAAACAAATCCCTTTTTACATCTTTTTTTAGGATGACATGATGGTATTAGTGTGAGCAGTAATTGCTACTTAATATTCAGCACAGTAGATAAGCAGCACTGTTCAGCATATTGCATAAAAATACCATATTAAAAGGCTGATGTGCCACTTTTGCAGGCATCTTTAGCATGCCATGGAATTAGATACTTCCCACTCACACTTGTTTTCTCAAATGCTAAAAGCCCTCAAAATTTATAACATGCACACGAATCAAACTTTATAGCCCTGTGCTCTAAAAGGAGCCTTCCCTGGGAAAGCAAAAACCCCCAAATCCCACTCTCTCTGCTATTAATGGGAGCTTTATCGGGCTGAAGCCCACAGCAGTTTGCTAGTCAGCTCTGACAGAAATGTTCTTCTCTGAGCTCTTGCTCATCATCAAAGCAAGACAAATCCTGTCTTAAAGAGAAGAGCTTATTCACTCTGCAGAAAGAAAGAAATGCTTGTATTTTAGTTTCTAACAAAAGAACACTGAATTTTTGTTGGCTTTTGGAAAGTGCTCTGAGCCTGCAGAATGCTGAAAAGCCAGGCTATTTCACCACTGGTTTTTCAGTTTTTGGCTGTGCACACTCATATTCTATCACTTTGCAAACTCTTTGTCTTTTTGCGCTTCAATTGCCTAATCTTTCTAATGCATATTATTAGTTTCTATCCATTTTTCCTCATCAATTCCTCTCTGTTCCATCTACAGAGGCCCTGTTTCTGTACATGACTTTTTCAGATTGTGCTTCCTTTTTCTTTCGTATCGAGCCTCTGCCCCAGGAAAAATGCTCTGACCCACAGTTAGAATTTATGAGTGTCATGAGAGAAAAAATGAGCAGTTTCAAACATTTAATGGAGTTTTTACAGCTTCTTTCCCCTAGAAACTGATGACAAACCCTTTGCCTGTAGCCAAAACTATCTTGCAATCTTTATCAAAAATCTTCTATGTACAATCCTTACAGATATCAACAATTACCCCATTTTTAACTATGTTTTTGTGCATAAACTACTATGTATACATCTACTCTTGACCTGCTTTATTCTATCAGTTTCTATGTACTTACGGGTTTAACTCTTCTTGGATTCCACCTAAACATGTTCCTTTATGCATAGAAATACGTTACCCTTAGGAATATGCACATATGCTTGTAGGACCAAATAAACATCTGATAGTTTCATGAAGTTTAAAAAGGAAGACATTATTTTTGTCATTCTTGTGACCAGACTTACTGAAAAAAAATGTTTAAATAGAAAAGAGAAGTAATTAGAAAATTACAAAAAAAACCCTCCAACACTCTAAGCTGGAAGTTTTAAGTATGACCCTTTGATATGCTTTATTCTACTAAAAGAGGAAATATGTCCAGATTACTGTACAGAAACTGCCCTGTAAGCAAGAGGGGTTTTTTTCACCAAACTGGACTTTACCAGTATAAGAAGTATTTCTAATGCTCATTCTGCAAAGCCTGAGAGTGCACACCAACAGAGTTAAATACAGTTGCAGCCTTCAATACACAAATGTACAATCATGGCATTATCAGTATGACTATCATCACCTCAGCAGACAGTCAATACCTCTCAAATTTTAGACCTACGTGGTTAACAACCTAGTACTAAGAAGAGAGGAAATGATTCTTAGATCCTTTGCCCCCAGTTATGTTCAGTAACATTTTCTCACTATAAGATCCAGACCATGTCAGTCCTGACATGTTGCTTCAGCAGAAGGGTTACTTAAAAGGATGTTTTGACAAAAGCTGTTCAAAACAAGTAGAGAGGAGTGCTGAAACAGCTGCTGCCCTTTGTTTTCATCTTAAATGGCTGATAGAATGAGCAGGTGCCTCTACTCCTTGTTTCCTTCCCCCTCTTCCTACTCTCTAATTTGCTTTTAGGATGTCCTAATAGGAACACCACTTAGGTCCAATGTGTTACTCCTCTCTGAATGACAAACAGTTTTTAGAGCAAAATATTTGTGGGGAATTCTGAGTAAGTTGATGAAAAAGTACTAAGTCACACAAATAAAAAAACAAGACAAGCAGAATTATGAAGGTGACAAGGAAATCTGAAAATGCTGAATTACTAAACCTTGTACTTTTTTTTTCCTCCATGCTTCAGCACATGACCATATAAGCGGGTAGCAAATTTTAAATTATCTACAGTCCTTTCTCCCTAAACAACATACACAAACCCAGCAGAATAAATTGCAGAATCCACCTTGGAATTTTCTGCCATCAACTTTAATGAAGCTTGTGCATCATGAAGCTCTTTCAAGTCACTCCAGTCTGAAATATGTCATGTACTCCTTTCCATCTCTTTCACCGTTCCCATGACTCAGTTCCTTGTGAAACTCCCCATGCCGTTTAGGTTGGTTTTCTAAAATAGTATCCATGGACCTCGTGCAATAGATAGGATGCATTTTCAGTTGAGGTTAGTGAGGTGAGTCACTCTAACCTGAGAGGCTCTTTTTGAAGCTACTGTTCAGGACCTGTGCTGGCAGAGCACCTGCTCCTTCCAAGGGGTCCCTTGCAAAGCCCCTTCGGGCTCGAAGGGGATCTAAAAGCTACCAGAGCCACACTCAAGGTGCGCAGTAAGGACCTCCCAAGCTGCCCAGAAATGTAACGACCTCTGGCTGTGGGGAGGTACGAGAGGGACCCTTTTGCAATCGTCCTCCCAGCAAACCCCAGGGAGCTGCTTTGCCGCGCCTGTGGCTGCCAGCAGCGTTCCCCCGACCGCCGCCCCGGGGCCAGAGGCGGGTGAGGGGCGGGCGGCAGCGGCTCCTCGGCAGGGGCGGGGGCTGGCGGGTCCCCAGCGCTTTTTTTGGGGGGTCGGGAAGCCAGCCCCCTCTTCTGGGCAAGCGGGATGCTGCAGCCTCTGCTCCTGCAAGCAGAGCCGCCGTGTTTCCGCTGGGTCCAGAGTCACGGCAGCCGGCGGCTCCTCCCAACAGGCCAGCCCGGGGCTTGGATCATCGCCCCCCCCCCAGCCAAGGCGTTTCCAGAGTCCGTGGATGGAATGGGCTGCGAAAGTCGCCTGCGGCTCTGTAAGGCAAGAAACGCTAGCTTGCAAGAAAATACTGCCTCTCTCAACCAGCAAAAGATCTCCTGGAAAGGATGAAAGTCAGAAGTTCATTTGCCCTTGAAAATGCAGAAGCTGGATGCTGGAAAGCATAGGAAATCATAGAAATAGAATAGAATATAATATAGAAAATATAATAGAAATAGAAATAAGAAAATAAATAGAAATATAATAGAACTATAATAGAAATCATAGAAACATTCTGAAACAGAATCATAGGTTCAGCTTGGTTGGAAAAGACCTCTGAAGTCCTCAAGTCCAACCATTAACCTAGCACACAGCCAAGTCCACCACTAAACTATGTCCCTGAGCCCCACATCTATGTTTCAGTACCTCCAGGGATGGTGATTCCAGTACTATCCTGGGCAGCCTGTTCCGGTGCCTGACAACCCTTTCAGTGAAGAATTTTTCCCTCCTATACAATCTAAAACCCCTGGCACGACTTGAGGCCACTTCCTCTGGTTCTAAAAAGGTGATCTTGTGATCCCTTCCAACCTGGCATTCTATGATTCGATGACATTGCTCGTTCTTTGGGAGAAGAGGATGAGGTGAAGATAACATAAGAACAGCGTAAGAGCAAAGACAGATGAAGATACAGAAGAAGAGCATACGCTGACAAAAAGCCTTCAGATGTGTGAAATCTTTTGTCAGCATTCATTTGATGGCCAGCCAAGTTAAACACTGCTCTGTTCTCGTTCTTAGAGCTCAGTCTAGCAATCTGGAACCATTGCACTATAGAGAGAAGGAAAAAGACATCTATGAAAGTGAAAAAATAGCATCTGACCCACTACAGCTGTATTTGAACTGCCTCTCATACAGGCTTTTCAAAATAAAAAGAAACATGATTTCCAGGTTTTTGTCCAGGAGTGTTTCTGTCTTTCCAGGAAGTAACAGGCTGCAGGGGAAAATGGGAAGGTTTTGTGCAGCCACCTTTTTATCAGAGAAGAGTTTCCTCATCTGTATCACAGTGAACTGCAACTTTCTAAAAGCAGAGCTGGATGCAACAGACCAAGTTTGTGGGCATTACAGAGATGCAAGGATTTTTTAGTTAGCGAAATGTAGATATGAAGCATATGGCTTTTTATAATAATTTGTACCTGTACAGATAAATTTGGATAAAGAAATTAATTCAGCAGGCAGCAAGAGCATTATTTTTTCTTCATATATTTATTAGAGAAAGATACTTCATATGTAAGAGTAGAGACCACGTTTTCTCCCCTTTTATGCTGAGGTTGCATTAATCTGTAATTTATTTGCAAAAAATGGTCCTGCAATTTTAAAATCATACAGATTTTGATGGTGGTGTATTTTGTGTAATCTTATACTGGTGCATAGTAATACAAGTGAGAGAACACTGTTTGTATAGGTAGTAAATGCAAAAGAGGATACCAGTTATAGATGAGGTAATAAAATCATCAGCTTCAAAAATCTAAACTTAGCTTTAGAAAATGAAGCTTTCCTGAAGATTAAGCAAATATTCGTAATAATTTGGGTTTTTAAAAATTAAGATTTCTTACATTGGACTAATTCCTAAATTCCTAAAATAAACTACTTCAAGTTCAAAGAGACTGTAAGCATAAAGTGCTGATAGTTTGAGAAACTTCATGATTAAGCTAATTATTTCTGTTGTAAAATGATGTGTATAGCTGCTTAAAAAGGAAGAGAGGCTGCTGTTCTAATGCTGTATTGAACTCTGCCCTGCCCTGCCTGAGGAAGGAATTGCTCATGTTTTTCGGTCTGTGGTATGTAAGCCTAAAACCATCCCTCATGCTGGTGGGAAATCCCATCCATTAGGTAGAGAGAGTTGAGCAGTGCAGGCAGCAGTGGGCTGCCACCTCTGTCACCAACTCTGTGGGAGCTGGATTTGTTTTTTTGAGATATGTTTTGACCAGTAGTTCATTTAGGTAACACAGCCAATTCCCTTCCCAGCACACGGGAGAAACTCTTGAATCGTCATCTCGTGGCACTGAGCCCACAAACTTGTGTCCCCCGTGGGGACAGGCTTTGATTTTGAACTTGCACCTTATTAATGATTGGCGTTGTTGCCAGGGTCATGACTTCATTGCACAACCTTTGTTTGCTCAGGAATACCTCATCGGACTTCTCTTGAAACTCTCCTGCCCTGGGCAGTGTTAGGTCTTGCTGCACGTCTGGCAGCCAGGGGAGATGTGGTGGCTGTGTTGCTCCCATTGTGAGGGGTGATGGAAAAGATCTATTCCTCCTGGCTCTGCTGATGTCTTTCCTCTTGTTTATGGCACATCACACTGCAGTTATCACATACTTCCCAAGTGTGTTCACAGGTTCATGTTGTTGCTTCCTTGATGGGAAATATTGTCTTGCTCTTTCTGTGATTGCCCTCAAGAGAGAGAAACACGCACACAAATAATGGGTGGTTATTTGGCTCCAAGCTGGCACCTGTTGCTGCACAACAGCACTGACAGCATAAGCCTTTCCCACACCAGGCAGCAGCTCTGCCAAAAGCTGATATCTGACCACATGTGGCAGCAGATGCTGTCTGTAAGCACAGTGGACATCTGGACACGTTACCCCCAAGCCTTCAGGGTTCTGCAGATGGATTGGCCAGCAAAGGGATGCAGAGAGTCATTCATCCCAGGCTCGTTTCAGGCCTTGGGAAGCCTTGGAAACCATCTGCACCTCTGTTTTGTCAAGCAGTGTGTTGGCAGGGAACACTCCTTGAACCTTCTTCAGTGTACAGGATTTAAAAGGCACTCAGTTGAGCTGTTACAGGTGCAAAGTTGCTATGTTTGAGGTTGGTAGCTAGATTTCAGGAGGGCTGGAACAGGAACTCCCAAAGGTGGATTTTGCCTGGAAGGACAATTTAGAAAGTGAGGCATCAGATGAGAAGCAGAATAGTTAACTTACTCTGATACCAGATAAAATACTCCATTTGAAGTCTACATATGAAGGCTGCATAGTTAATAGGCCATGCTTTACACAGCTCTGGGACAGAGGCTGAGAGGCAGAGACAGAAGAGCAGGTCAAGGAGACTAATGCAAAAAGGGGGTTAGGCAAATTAATAGACAACAATACAAATGCAAACAGTAAATACGTAGACCATAGAAACCAAATTTTATTCCATGTTATGCTGAAGTTGCATTCAGCTGTAATTTCTTTGCAATAAATGGTACTGCAACTAGAAATATCTTGCACAGTTTCACAGTGAGGATAGATATGGATATATTAGTGGAGAGGTGCAGAAATGTACATACGCATCTGAAACGTACATACGCATCTGCCAGAAAATGCTTTCAGAAGTATATATAGATGTGCTCCCATTCAGAAGGTGGCAAAGAGCTCATAAGTGCTGCCAGAAGCTGCAGGTCATGTCCCAAGCACCAGGTTACAGCCTTCAAATGGAACATCTCAACTTCCAAAAAAGAAAGCCTTTCTCAGACAAATATTTAAGCACATTATCTGCCTGAGCCTTTATGAAGAAGAACTAGGGTTGGTTGGTTGGTTTTCCTCTGAGACTTTGGGATCTAACCCTTTTTTCAGCATGGTGCAGGGAATAATAACAGTTCTGCTCTGGTTAAAGTCAGTGTTTGCCTTTAGAAAGATATTTCAAATAAAGCACAGAGTAACAAGCACTAAAATGGAGAGATGTATCAGGGCCAAGTAGCTTGCTCAGTGTTCCTGTGACCCAAACCATAAATGTAACCAGAAACTTTCCTCTTCCTAATTTTTAATGACATAACTTATGATACATTTAGGACTAATTAAATACATATTTTAAAATCTTGAACTGGTAGTGAAGTGTGAACTAGTTACCTGACATTTTGAATTAAGTTAGTTAATTCTGAAGGCTGGTCAGAACAGCTCATGACATAAATACAGTAATGCTGCTGCTTTTTGAAGGGGCATCAGGCTGCATCAGGATGTGTGGCAACACACTTGGAAGAGGAGAATGGTAACTAAAAATTGCAGGTGAGGTACCAAGTACCAAAACCAAAATGAGTCTGCAAGGACTGTGGCTACTGCAAGAGCAAGATACTAACTCAGTGCCTCAAAATCAGTTAATAACTGACTTACAAACTTTTGACCTATGTGCAGCTATCCCTGAGATTGTTGTTGGGATCATTCTGATAATAAAAATGAAAGCATTACAGCAAATTTGTTATCTGTGCCCTAAATTCACAAGGTTAACAAAAACAGTTGAGGGACTCTTGAAGGAAGGCAAGGGTGCCAGAAGTACAGATAATGAAGCAGCAAATCAGTGGAGAAAAAAATGTCAGTGTGGGTAAATGGAAATGTTAAAGAAATTTTCTTTTTTATAGAAAATTCTAATTGTATGGAAATATGTTTTAAGTTCTTTAGTGAAGAGGAATTCAGCTAAGAATGTTTCATCAGACTGGTGCCATACAAAAAGACCATCAGGAAAGAAAGCTTTTAAAGAGATGGCCAATTCAGGAAAGTGTGTTCTGTTGCTGTATTAGTAGCATCTACTAACAAAGCAGCCTAAGCTAAGCAAGCCATGTGTCAGTAAAATTATGGCAGTGGTTTTATAGACGGTTCTGCTTACAACCTAAAAAAAAAAAAGAAAAAAAAAAAGAAAAAAAATGCAATAAGAACTTGAAAATATTTGGTTTTACTGGTCAAAACCCTGTGTATTGGGCACTAATGCAGAGTTACAGTAAGCCTGAACTTTTCACATCTCATTCACAATTGATGGGATAGAAAGCTGATGTTTCAGCTGTGGCTTGATTCCACTCTATTGTATTTTATTGTAATTACACTGGTTTGAGAGTGAAATTACTGATGAAGTGGTGCATGATTCCCATGTCAACATAAAACCTCTACAAACAAGGATTTGGTCTCTAAAATACACACATCACAACATACTATCCTATCATTTACATCTGACAAGACATATCCAGTGTTTTGGTTGGCCACCAAATACAAGGGGATGGCCAAGTTTCCAATAGCTTCACTTTCCAAACTTTAAATGGGACTTCAAAAGCTGTAGACATGCAATACAGAACTAAGAAGTCCTATACATACAATATCAAATATTTTGAGAAAGAAGTACTGTGGGTGCAATTATTGTTACGCTAACTGACATAGTTCTTGGAAATTGCATGGGATTTGTTGTGAAGGCTTTAAAAATCTTTTCCATCTGTTCTTTCTCTGGGTTATTTTAGGGTGCCTTTCTAGAAATACATCCACAGAATATCATGGCCACAATACACAGATAACATTTGAAATATGCATTTCCACTATAAAGCTATGTTTAAAGTAATATGAGTACTGTTTTCCCTAAAGAGAGATTCAAAGTTATGCTAGGACTGAGAGAGACAGAAGACTCATACTGATAGTCTTGGCTAAAGAGTAGTCTGAGGGAAAAAAATTCACTTGGTCTTTAGTTTTAGAAGAGTGAACGTTGTGTTCCTGTTCAATGCAGATCTCAAGTCTGAGAAAGAACTGAGAGTTTCTTCACATGGGCATAATGCAGCAAAACAGGATCCAATCCATAGAAATACCCATCCTGTGAAAACTGATAATCCATGCCACAAAAATTAGGATGTTGCACATCCTGTGGTAAGAACTGGATAGCTGTTACAGGTTAGGTATTAGCTAGCCAAGATGCTGACACTATGCAAAACACTCACTGCAGTAAGTCTTCAGCTGTCTACCAGTTAAGTGTATACATTCCTCATACTGACGTGGATATCTGAAAGGCCAGGTGCACCAGACCTTTTCTTCAGGTGCTTTTCAGGACAGAAGTGCTTATAATACTAATACGTAAGTGAGATGTAGTGGTTCAAGTTGCAGATGAAAAAATATCCCCAGAGGACCAGGTTCAGACAGCAGGAGCATGAGACTCCTGGGCTGCAACCAAAGATGTCTTCTTTAAGGGGAAGCAGTAGACCTCTTTCTGAAACAGCTATTGCATGTTAGGCACTGAATTTTGCAAGCATTACTAACCCCATTCTCAAAAAAACTGCACAGTGGGCTGAGGACTGATAGAGCCTCTAAAGTGCTATGGCCTCATCAGCAGGAAATTAAACTTGTGAGATGAAGGAGTCAAAAGTAACAACACTCAGCTGACAATTCTGGATAAATTACTTGTTTGTTTGCTTGTATGCTGTCCTTAAATAACTGCCAAGTTTCCATTGCAGAAGAAGGGAAAGTGGAGGAGCTTGTAGCTGTTTTATTGTGTTTTGCTTTGTTGTTGTTTTTTTCATTGTTAAGGGCATATGTGTACTTCTGAGGAGAGAAATTATTTTCTCCTCCTGGGTGTGCCTAAAGTCTTAAAGAACCTTTCTGTTCCCCTGCACTGCTGAAGCTCCTGCAGAGCTGTGCTGCCAAAAGACTGTATCTATACTCTCAAGAAACTTTCTGATTAGGAGTGGCAAACTGGCACAAATATTCCTAAATCTGTAGGGGATGAACATTGCTCCACCTGACTGGAAAGCCTCTACAAGCAAGGTGATTGTACAATATAATTAGAAGCTGGTGGGATTTTGAAAAAAAATCCCATTCTAGTCCATCATAGTTTGCTTTTACAAGGATGGGTATACAAGGAAGAAGTTGCATACCCTGGTCCTTGCTCTTAAGCCCAGGGCTAACATCTTCAAGCTTCACACAGGATGTGTGTGGCTGCTCAGTTCCGTGACAATGGCTCAGTTTCTCAGCCCCAGCTCCTTCTTGTCCTCTGTCATCTCCAAATACAGTGCTGAAGAAAATTGTTATTTTTCTTTTTAGACAGCAGATGCAAATCTAGGCATGCAGCCAACTTCATTTATCCTTGGACAAAAATAGTAAGATAGATCTTCTGGGAAGAGAAAGCAAGGAGTTCAAAGGGCAGATATGCTTCCAGCTGCATTTATATTATGCTTACACAAGCTCATTGCCCACAGCAAAACTAAAGAAAACATTGGAAAGTAAAGCTAAGCCCAACTGCAGGTAGTTATAGACTGTCATCACAGAGAAGCAAACTGTTATCAGCACATTAGTTACCAAAGAAATGCCAGCAACCATAATTTTTTGCCAGTCAGGCTAATCCCAGCGTGAATGACATGTCATCCCCAGGGTGTGCAAGGAGCATCCAGGCCCAACAAATGGCCCGTGGGCTACTGAATTCACTCCACCTTACTGAACTGTGAATAAATATCAGATGTGGAGGGAAGGAAATTAAGAGGAGAGCTTTATTTGCTCATGTGTGGATTAAGAAGAAAAGCAGACATCTCCTCTCTCCTCTTGTGAGAGAAGCCCTGTGGGACAGATGAGGACTGGAGACTACTGCTACCAGTCTCTCTGAGGAAAGGAGGTGCACAGACTGTTGTTGATAAATTGCTGCTTATTGCTGAAAAGGATGGTAGTAAAACTGGTTTATCTGAAGAATGTAGCAACCAAAATAAAATCTTCTTTCTTTTTATGCAAGCCTGGGAACTTACTAGTGGAATTTCCTAATGCGTTTCCTAATCCTTATTTATTCATCCTTCTGGCACATCCATCAGGGAGGATGGTAGAACTTAGCAACATAGTGAAATCTGTGGGTGCTGAAAGGGTTGAAACAGATGTTTCTTAATGTGACTGTGAGTGCTAAAAAGGAAATGCCTAGAAAAGAAAGCTGGAAACCAAACTTGACCCCCCAGGTCCAAATCAAGAATGTTTGTCCCTAACATAAGCAACTTTATAAAAGAGTGTCCATTGGCAATTAATACTGAAGACTTCAATCCTTTCAACTCTTATTCTTCTTGTTACATCTCTGGGACTAAAGAATCGGAACTACTTAATTCTAGCAGCCACTTCTGACTAGCCTTTAGAAACACCCCAGTTCATATGTGTCAATATTTAGACAGCATGGTTGTCTTCAGGAAGTTCTCCTGGCACCCATCCATTTGGCAGACATTGATCAAACTGTATCAATATTTTTCAGGGTGTTCTGTGCTTTATTTATGCCTAGATATATTTTGTAAGCAGTCAGATATGTGAGATTTTAATTCTGATGTGGAGTTTCACTTTTGTCTCTAAATCCTGCTCACATCCTTTCACTGCTGAAGCTTTTAAGTCAGGTCTCCAGATAGAGCTTTGTATGCCCTTCCAGCCTAAGGGTGCGGAACTTGTCTGCTGCCTCCACAATTTGTTTGCTCTCTTGAACGTCTTGTCTTGGTGGTTTGAGCAGGGAAATGGAGTTTTCCTCTTTGCTCAAGAAACCCGTAGGTTAAGGCCTACTGTCACATCTGAAGCTCATTGGTGCTCTTTTAAGATTTTTCCTGGATGAAGTGGACTTAGTCAGTTTTGGATATTTTATATTTTAAATTCAAACCTATTTTTTGTTCTTTTTTTTCAAGGCATGTCCTGAAGAATCTCAAGTACTTTCATTCAGGAGAATGTAAAGGATAAAGACCATGGCTATAAACACGGGAAAGGTTGCAGTAAGGGCAACAGGGTTTTTCTTTGGGTTTTTAAATAAGGGGTTTGGAGTTATGTGTCTCGACTACATGCTTATAACTCTCATGAAGTCTAACTAACCAGCCACTTGTAAACTTAAACCCTGTCTAGGTTAACTGTGCTTCATCCCATCCTTTGCTGTGGAGGAAATCAGAACAAAATGTCACAGTATGGGCACAGGGTCTTGCTACAATGATTAGACATAAAATAAATGAATTTGTTTTCCATTGGTCAACGTGGGGTTTGAAGCCTTATGTTACTCATGGCCAAAGCATATTTCAGACAGGACTTTAGGTCGCAAAGGGAGATTATGTACTCACATGGTTGGTATGGCCTTTATATGTAAAAGTGTGTGCAAGACAAGCTTTTCCTTAGCTTATTCAAATTCTCATGCATAAAATGCATTTATGTATTTTAGCTTCATAAAATTTAAAAAAATGTAATGTAGCTAATAATTACATAGCCATGTTCTTGTTAAGTGACTTCTAATATATTCTAAAGTACATTTTTCTCTACAAAGAATATTCCAGCAATTAAATACAATATTATGGGATAAATATAAAAGAGTTGTTTAACATTACCAAAACAATAAGAATTATTCTGATGTTATACTAAACCTTTTATAACAGATTTTTTTTTGTGTAATTGAATGCAGAAATAACAAAGGTCTGTGACTGGTTTACAAATGACACCTGTGTGATTGACCCAATGAAATATGTGATCTGTTTGTTTGACAGACAGCATTAGCACAGGCAGCTGCTCCCTTAGTTAGACATAAATCAGTACACCAGAAAACAGCAGGGGAATTTTCCGACATGACTCACTGGGAGAGCATGATGCTGAAGGATGAGGTGGGAAGACAGACAGCAGAGTCATCATTAAGTTTGAAGGAAAACACAGATAAAATCCATTAAATTGCTGGTCTTCAGAAAAAATTGTTAACTCAGACCATAGAATTATTTGTTTTAATTAAAATAGGCATCTCCATTTTCCCTGGAGTCAGCAATGTGAGTTGTCAGGCCAGGATTTTAGACTAAATTTTAGCATAAACTGAAGAGCAACTTGAAACTCAATGAAGTAAAACTAAAGACAAGCACAGCTCAAATGTAAATTCTGAAAAAATAAAACCATTAAACTACCTGGTTAATTGTGACTAATTTTTTTTTTTTTAAAAGTCTCTATTATGTATCTTGATGAGATTTGTTCAGTGGGCTGGCTATTGGGCTTTGTAACTTTTGACCATCCTTTGCCAAGGGGACAGTTGCTCAGATCCCATGAAATGAGACTTCAGAGCCAATGGTCTGACAAACGGCTTTGCTAACATGGAATTTTAAAGGGATGTTCAAGAACCTACTTGGGTAGTTTTGTAATCAGTGCGTGGCATATGGTGTTTATGTCACTCAGTGAATTTGTCATGTTTTCTTTGCTGCCAAGAGTTCTCATAATAATTAAACCCTTGCAATTTGAAAAAATAAGTACTGCCACTGGAAAGCACCAGGGATGCCAATTATGAGATTCAGATTTGAACCATAATACCACTGCTGAAGGACCTGACAACCAAGAAGGAGAAAAAAAAAGAAGATAGGAGAATTCATAGCCTGTAACCACCAGAAGTTAAAAAATAAAACAGCACAACGTATGGATGGACATGGAATTAAACTTGGGTTTCTTTCTGCTGATCACAGGAATAACCCATATCAAGTTCTTGGTGTAGAAAATGGAGAGAAAATATATTCTCCCCACCTTGCTGAGATGCATCAGCTGAGCCTGCAAGGCTTACCCAGCCTACATGGAGGGAGGTCACCAAAGGTGAGGGACTGTGTCAGGCAGTGCTAGTGTGTTAGAAGCAGGAAACCAGAGGGGCTGGCTCCAAGGAGAGCAGTGCTTTCTTTTCCTTGGTGCCAAGATACAGCTGGAGAAGCAGCGGCTGCTAAGCCAAGCCCCACTGTGATGATGCAGAGCTATCTTAATGGCAAGCAACACACTGGAGCATGGGAAGGAGCTCAAGAAACAAAACACAAGCCCTTCCAAAGCCACCAGAGCAGCATTAATGAGTGCCCCAACAGTAATGCCTGTCTGCATGTTTCCCACCAGTAAAGCTTTTGGTGACAACTGACCTACCCAGTGACTGTTGTCCAGCAGGATACATCCTGCTCTGTTTGTTATCCCACACAGTGAGGATTGGTTGTAGAGGACATATAGCTGTAGAATACATACATTTTTTTAACTCTAGGGTACTGAGGTGGGGTAAGAAAGTGACCTGCTGCTGATAAGCTTTCCTGGGCAAGTTTCCCCACCTGCTACGGCATTTCACCATGAATACCCCTTTTTCATGTTGAGCTCCTTTGCAGCTGGCTGGCTTGCTTGCTCTGCCCTCCTGTAGTCATTTCCTCTAGCTGTGTTGGCTGAGGTGGACCTCATAGCCACCTGTTTGAGTAACAGATTGGTTTAAAGAGGGTGCAGTGACATTCAGGATCCACACAGAGTCCTTGCCACATAAAAAATGAATGCTTCCTCAAAGGAATGTTTTCCCTTCTTAAAAAAACCCTCTTTCCCAATGTTTTGCTAGTCTATGGCTTTAGCCTCTAATTAGGGTGGCCATTCACTCCAGGCATGTCATGTACAGTGGAGCTGCCTGTGGTTTTCCCCACATGGTAGGAAATGTTCAAGTTTTCCCCCCCTTTAGGAACTCAATGTTTTTTAACTGAAATATCCCAAAATATGGTATCAAGGGACATGAATTAGATCTCTGTAGTGCTGCCCACCAGTCCCTTTGCATCAGGTCCCTGAAGGTTGCCCCCAGCAGTCAGCCAGGGGTCAGATAGAGGCAGCTGCCCGTCACCTTGGACTCTTGGAGGGAAGCTACTGGTGCCTGAAGCCATCAGTCAGACCTCTGTGAGGCAAGGGGAGATTGCTTAAAGCAGCTGGTCTGAAAATTAGGTGCTCGTATTAAACACAAAGAGTTTAAAATACATATCTGAACATGTATTTTTGCAAAATTTACAACAATTTTGGTCAAGCTTAATTTCAGGTAATAAAAGTAACAACTCACTTCACTGCACATTAGTTAAGAGCAATAGTAATTTCACCTTTTGCTATGTTAGGGGAAATTTCCAAACAACACTAACACGTGGTATCTAAGCCTCCCTATTTTTCTTCTGGTGTTTCTGGGATTTGCATGAGAACCATCCGTAAAGTTTTCGACGCGTTGCTTTTCTTTAATGAGTATCATCATGACACTTTTAGTGGGTATTTTCACTGTGTGGGCCTGCACAGTGCTTTGCCATCCCCCCAGAGACCTCAGGGCTGCTTTTAAGCATACCCAGAGGTTATGAAAGAATGTTTTTCCAGTCTTCCATTGTTACATTTTGGCCCTGCTGTTCATACTCAGAAACCTTAGATATACACACATATATAAGCATATCTATATGCAGACACACAAAGGCATAAATATTACCCCAAATAAAGCATATCCAGGATTTTCTTGGTTTTATTATTCTCTACTTTTTCTCTTGCATATTGTTTTTCAATAGAAGTCTGAAGGCAAAGCCCCTTTATGGTAAAGGCAGAGGAAAGGGGAGAGCAATGCACACCTCGAGCAACTGTCTGAGCTATAGGAGTTGCTCTCGTGAAGACAACAACAGGGTGCAAAGGCTGCAGAAGAATCAATATCCCCACTTACTGTGTTTTTGGAAAATACCATAAGGACAGGGAAATCAGAGGATCCATTAGCTCACTCTGCTAAATATGCAGTCACAGAAAATAGCCATACAAATCATTGTTTTGGGAGTAAAGAGGAGCAAACCCACTCCTTTTGCATAAGAGAATGAAAAGAAAAAACTTCAGCCTTTAATCTAAAGCTTTGTTTTATGAGCTTTAGTCATGAACGCAGACACTCTAATGGTTATTATTCTTTTCCTTTGGGGAGTTTGAGGGGGGTGGGGTGGTTGCATGTATTTAGAGAATTTTGAGACTAATCTTAGCAGTGCTTCTTGTCTTAGTGACTAGTGTGGCTGCTTTTTTACTGTGTTTTTTGTTTTTGTAGAAGCTAAAAATAATGTAATTGGTTTGTGCTAGCAAGAAATGCTTGTGTTTTCTTCTGTGCTGCCCTGTGGCATAGTCTGGGATGTGGGTTTTTGATGGCCCAAGTAGTTTGTGCTTTGTCCCCACAATATCATCAACACCACACGCTCCAATGTACCCTTATGTTTGTACAAGAGAACGAAACCACCAGGCACCACAGCCTTTCCTTTAATAACTCTTCCACCTGCCGGACCTGAGTCAAAGTTAGACTATACAGCTTTCTAGTGTTGTATAATGCCTTGGCAGAAGGCAGAGTTTAAAAACAACAAGGGTTGCTCACAGATGTCTTTGGTACTTGCAATCCCCTTTTGTGATTCTGGTTTTTATTAATATTTCAATATTCCTCATACTGGACCTCATAGGTACCAGCTTCGCATATTAAAAGAAAAAGCCATGCAGCTGGAGGACAAGACTTCCCATGTCTGAGTTTAAGCAGATTTATGGACAAAAGCAGCTGTGTGACTCTGGTAATGAGTTATTACACATTGCAAATAATGAGGCTGAGCAATTGAACAAGAGTTGCTGGCTTACACCACTATTTGTAAATTTTTTCACTTCTTGTAGTAGTAGTAGTTGAAATTACATGTTTGATGCTACAGGTCTCTAATCAGCTAACCTCTTGGCTCTGAGAGGGAAGAAAGACAGAGATGAGGAGGAAAGAGGAAAGATCACTCATCTGGTAGTCGTATATGACCTGGCATTTTTATTCTAGTTACCATGATCCACCCTGCAACACAACCTCAAAGTCTGGAAGATAAGGCAGGATGTGTAGTGTCCCAAAATATATAAAGACCCTTATGCTATGCCCCTGATTACTGCTTCTCTTGATCAAGCCAAACAGTGCTTTTATGTTCTAGTCTGAAAAACTCTGGCTTTCAGCTTTGTTCAGCAAGAAGATTTCAGTTCAGGAGTCTGCAGGCAGGCAGAGTGTCAGAGAGTTGTGTCACTCAGCTCAGAGTCTGACAATCTCTAGTATCAGGGCACTGCAGAAAAGTACCTCTTGCAAGAAAAGCAGAGTTACTGATATATAACAAAAAAATCCTCCTTCAGCTCTTAGCGTTTGCTCTGTTTTTTGGGGGAAATGTCTACAGTAACTGTGAGCTGGCACAGAGCTGGCAAGGTAGAGAACAGCTAGAGGAAACATTTATGTACCGTGATAAGACAAGAACTATGGATCTTACTCAGGGATTAAATGTATGAGTGAATGTTAGAACCAGGGCATAAAATCCACTGTAACCAGCCAGTTAATGCCACTGAATGATGAAAACGATTATAATTGCATGGTTATATTTGCCTTTACAGCCATAGGAAATCTGTGGTAAAGCACAAACTGAAAAGCCAGCATAAAACACTATCAGGATCTCCAAATGGGTGTCAGGTTTTTGCCAAGAACATAAAGAAGTAATTTTTTTAAACTTTTTTTTTTTTTTTTTAATCTACTTTGGTGTCCTAAAGAATAAGAAGCCCCAAATCTGTACTTTATAAGTTCATGAGCAGCCCCTACAATGCAATCCATATTGCCCTGTCCCAGGAGGAGATGGGGAAGTGCTCACTGAGCTGCTAATAGGGACCAAATATTCCCTGAAGGTGCAGAGTAAGGGACTCCTTGTGACTCCTGCTGAGACTTGAAGTTCATCTGTATCAGGACTAGAAGAAGAGGGCAGTGGACACAAGTCCTGCAGGTAGACCCCAAAGCAGGAGTTCTCCTGCTTGGCCATCAAGGCAGGGTGCTAAAGCACAGCATGGTCTTTGACTTGTCCTAAAACCTTGACTCATCCTCCAGAGTTTCTCAAGTTAGATACTTTTCCAGGTTTAGGCAGCAAGAAGATGAGTTATGTAGTGCTTCTTGAATTCTTTACAACCTTGCAGCTATACTCTCAGCTCCATTATGGTTTCTAGGGAAGCCAGGGAAGATTTTGCTAAATAACCTGGGCTTTATCTGGAGATTGTTTTGAGTGTAGTCTTTGGCCATTTGCCTAGACATCAGTCCTTTTGAACAAATTACCAAAGGCTTGGGACACATTAATGCCTGCTTTCTTAAAATCCCAAACTTGATGTGAGCCCCATTGTTTCAGAAGGTCCACTTTAGGAAGAAGGTGCAACTAGAGCGGGAGATGGTGAAAGGCAACCAGCACTTGTTCTGCTGCCTGTCAGCCCCGGCTGTGTGAATCCCAAAGGAGCTGTTGTAGTGAGAAGAAAAAGATCTTAAGATACCAGTGGCTTTTAGGGACAGACTGCTACCTTTCCAGCAGGCTGGGATCCTTCCCATAACATCTTAGGATGCTTTGATAGGACCTGTCTCCCTTCAGCACACTGGGCTTAAAGTTGATGTCTCGTGAAGCTCCTCACAGTGTTTTGTTTTGCTACTGGGACTTTGAACCTCAGGGCGTGAAGACTGTGACCAGTGGCCCAAGGGAATCCCTGGGCTGCAGCCGCAGCAGCAACCATTTGTTTTCTTTTGACAGCCTGTGGGGGCCCTGAAAGCAGCTCAAATCCACCAGTAGACTAAAACTACCACAACCACAACCCCTCTCCACTGTTTTATACATGTACCTGATGGGAATATAAGCCCTGGAGGCCCTAACTGTGCTTCCCAAACTGTTCTTTCACATTTCATAGTAGTTGTTTTTTACCCAGGATTTACTCAAAGGCGTTTGTTTGTCTTTTGGCATCCCTAGAGGTGACGGCAGCAGCACCAGCTGCAGCCTTCCCCTCAGGGGGTTACCCAGAGGGAGAGGTTTTCAGAGGTGTGGGAGGTCTTTTGTGCTCCTTTCAAGTAACTTGGGTACCAGAAGAGGTCTGCAGAAAATATGTTGTCCCACCCTACAAAAATCAAGAAAGAATGCATGAACCAGGTAAGGAAATTATACAAAGGAAGTTTCATCCCTGAAGATGTCTGTGAGGTCCCTGTTTTCATGTCTGAGAGCACTTTGTAAAAAGCACTGCTAGAAGGAATTTTAGATAAATGTGAACTGGAAGAAAAAGTTTTTTTCACTTTGTTCATTGAAAAATGTAGACCCTGATGGCCTGTTCTGTGATCCCAGTAGAATCACAGAATACTTTTATTTGGAAAAGACCTTAAGATCATGAAGTTCAACCCTTAACCTAACACTGTTATGTCCACCACTAAACCATGTCCCTAAGCACCACATCTACACATGTTTTAAATACTTCCACAGATGATGACTCCACCACTTCCCTAGGCAGCCTGTTCCAGTGCTTGACAAATGTTTTGGTAAAGAAATTTTTCCTAAAATCCAATCTAAACCTCCCCTGGTGCAGCTTTAGGCCATTTCCTCTTGTAGTATTGCTTGTTATTTGGGAGAAGAGACCAACCCCCACCTCACTACAACCTCCTTTCAGGTACTTACAGAGAGCAATAAAGTCTCCCCTCAGCCATCTTTTGTCCTTGTTAAACAACCCCAGTTCCCTCAGATGCTTCTCATAAGACTTGTTCTCTAGACCTTTCACCAGCTTTGTTGCTCTTGTTTGGACATGCATCAGCACCCCAATGTCCTTCTTGTAGTGAGGGGCCCAAAACTGAACACAACATTCAAGATGCAGCCTCACCAGCACCAAGTACAGGGGGACAATAATTTCCCTGGTCCTGCAGGCTACACTGTTTCTGATACTAGTCAGGATGCTGTTGGCCTTCTTGGCCACCTAGGCACACTGCTGGCTCATATTCAGTTGGCTGTCAGCCAGCACCGCCAGTTCCTTTTCCTCCAGGCAGCTTTCCAGTAGGTTCAAGGAGAGCAAGGCTGAGCAGGTTGCTAGCACAGAACCCATTGCCACACTACTGCTAAAAACTCCTTTTTCCAAAACAGGCAGGAAAAGTTTTGAAGCTCCTACAAGAGGCAGACAACTTCTAGTCAGGATGTGTTTTAATGGATAAATGCTGTAAGTGAAGGATGCTCTTTCTCCCACTCCCAAGCTTTGGATAGATTCAAACCTTGTTGAAGAACAAATAGAAATAATAATACAAAAAAACCCAACCATACGCACCACATATGAAGGTGGTTTGTAAAGCCAACACTTATTTATGGGTACAGTCAGACACCATGGATCCGGCCACATCTGATGTCTGACCTCTCAATCTCTGTGGAAGATTGGGAGTTTTCTGTAGGCTGCCTGTTAGACATTAATCTCCACCAAACTCAGCATTCCAAGACCGGGGTTAGCAACAGTTGGCCTGCTCTACCAAAAGCTCTACTTAGCCTACACAACCAGGCTAGAAGGATAGTTATTATTGCACTGTGGTGGCACGTAGGATGATATTTTCAATCTGCTCCATGAAAATTTTACACAGGGGACAGATGATCTCTCGCTTCAACTGTGGTATATGGTGTATTTTACTCTAAACCCCTTACAAAACTACTGAACAGATGCAAACACAGCCAAACATCTCAGATGAATGTTGGGTGACCACAGTAAGGCTTAAGTATAACATGTTGCAGTCCATCTATAGATGGACTATAGAACACCTATCCTGCAAGGGAGCAGAGGGGCAAAATGTGATAGAGTCCTTACTGAGGGATTAAGCATGCCAGTTTCAGCAGGAGAAGAGAAAAAGACAGCTGCATATTGCTGGGGGCTTTATCATAGACAGGTAGGTCTGAAAACCATTTTCTGGCAGTGCACAGCGACAAACACAGTATTATTTCTAGAAACCACCCATGGCCTCAGCGCTGGAAGATACAGGGGGCCTCAGCACAAAGAACATCGAGTTCTTGTGTTCCAGACTGCGGTTTCCTTACACCTTTCCATTTTGGCATAAGTTTGCAAAGCCACTCTCCATTTTTAAGAGTTAAAGGTTAGCTGACGCACCAAGCATATTCTTGGGAAATGGTGCAGCTGCAATGCCAACAGGCATAGCTGAAAGTGGGCAAACTGAAGCGGGTGTGTATCTTACAACAAATGGGGCGACGAGCTGCATGAGCCAGGAAATCCATTTTTGCTTCGCCTAGGGAGTAAGTCTTACTTTTCGCTTCAAACTATAGAGATGCTGGTTAAAATTAGAGGACTCATGTTGATTCACTACAGGTTTAAAAACAAAAAGCCTCTCTGACCAAATTATTTAGTGGGCAGGAGAGTCTTCTTTGTTAAAAACAAAAAAACCTAAAAACAAAAAGCACAACACACATGCACATTCACACACACTTAAAAGTTACTGTTTTTTCCCTGGAAAATGTGGTTTCTCTAATTGAGGGTTGTAAAAAAGAAAAAAAAAAACCTTTTCAAGCATCCCACTGGATTAGTCATTCCAGGGTGGGTCAGTCTTATCATATCACGTGATGTCCAGTAACGGTGATGCAATAAAACAGATGCTGTCCGAATTTCATGCCGCCAGTCAGCAGCAAAACAATGCAAATCAAACCACCATCCTCTTCTTGAAATTCAAAAACATCCCATCTCTTCCAGGCCCTGTGCTTAATAGTCTTTGCCTTCCCAGACAAACTAAAGACATGGTCATTTCTTCTCCAGCAGCACATGACAAGAGTGAAGGGCAGATTACTGGGAAAACAGCTGGGTTGAAAACCTCCTTGAGTTCAGAGGCGTAACCCACCCTCTTGGAAGAAGAGGTGGGAAATACCCCATATTTCCATAAATCTATTACAGTCTGGCAACCAGTACTGTATGTAAAATCTCCTACTGAGGCAGTCTGTCCTTCCCAGACACCATATTATCCTTGGAAGTTTTTACCCAAGGAAAGAAGGATGATGACAAAGTGGTATTAATTCTGTTTCTATTTTGTGTATTTCTCATATAACTGGTATGTGGATACAGCAAAAGAAAAGTAATGTCAAAGGAACTGTCAGAGCTAGTAGCTTATTTATTTATACACATTTCTATTAAGTTTGCCCCCTTGATAGAGAACGTGACTTTGAATGACTAGCCATAATCAGCATTTACCCACTAAATGAGAGAAAACCTAATAAAAGTGTTACAGCCCAAGATTTTATTGTCACAAAGCTAGACAGTGTTAACAACACATGAAAAAGTACAAGGATGCAATCAGCATGACTAGCACCAAACACAGCAATCCCTATAAATCAGACTGTCTGGAGAAGTGATAAGCTAGGATTTTTATGTTGAATCTGGTTTGACTTGAAAAAGTGGCAATATTTCTGCTGGAACATGGAGCCTGAAAGTTATTTATGATGGAAACTTCATTCTCCAGCTGCCAACAACAAATCTATAGCAACACTATCATCTCCATTTAAACACTTTCTTGAGGCACATCCTGTCAGGTTGTGGATGAGGTTTCTACCTCTTCTGTGAAGCTCACAAAAAACTTCTGAAGCTGCTTTGGGTATGTAAGTAAACTGCAATGGGATTTTCCATTGTGGGAAAATGTGCTCCATCTCCAGTTGAACTTCTAAGTTTACTAGACATTTTTATAGCTAAAGAAGGGGTATCAGAGATTGATTGGACTGTGCAATTAATACCTGAAGAATGACAAGCAGGGTTTTCAAAATATGAGCCCAGCTGTTGTGAAAAGACAGGATATGATGGCAGTGGCCACGTGGCAAGCGCAATTGAGTGAAAAGCCCATTACCATTGGCTTGCTGCTGATCAGAAATGGCCAGAGCACCCTGAGAAGAGACAAAGAAGGACATTAGGTGCCTTCCTAAATAAAGCTTCAGAAGGTTACATAGCTACTAACTCCAGAAGTTTGCTCAGCCGCCATAGGGCATACACGTTGGAGAAATCAACTGAGCTAAACACACAGCGATGGCAGAGCTGAGTTGTCCCACGACTTACCCTCCACACTTGAGTAGCTTCATAGTCTTCTTGCTGTGGGCAACAATGGTGACCGTGTGAGGCTGAGGCATCAGAAGATGACTGCCAGACAGCTCTCTGCCCTCCAGCATCCAATGAAACCAGTATGTGGTTTGTGGGAAACAATTTAGGAATACAAGACATTTTGAAGTGTCTCCAAGTGCTGGCCCAGGAGGAGAGCTGGGGACTTAGACTGAAAAAGGCTTGGGGGCAAATCCAGCAGCGACTGGTGAAGTTAACTCCTTGGACAAGTAGAGATTGGGGCAATATAGTGCTTGGTCTGACTAAAAGAAATAGGGAAACAGGCTGCTGGCAGGTTTTCTGTGAAGAAGTAGTTGAAAAAGCCTAATTTGCAATAGACTGACAGAGAAGTGTGTTTAAGGACAGAGGGCCAGTGAGGGAAACTGTAACAAAACCATTGCTTTTCACAGGACAACACCTTTCCTAAGTGTGCAAGTTTTCCCAGAATCAAATATTCACAAAAGCTTCAGCAAGGCTTGCAAAAGACCTACAATGCTGTGCTTTGTACCGTTGCCCTGCTGCTGGATTTAATGCTCAAACCTTTATTGACCAGCACGATGTAGAGCAGCTGATGTGTGAAGGCTGAGTATGGCCTACTTACAGCCTTGAGGGACTTTGAGGGGCCTGCCCAAACTGGATACCTGGGAAAGGGCTGCCAGTATTGGGTCTCTTTGGCCAATACCTCAGAAATGAAAATGTCCTTCAGTCTCTGCACCTAGGTTCTCCTTAAAAGAGATTGGCCCATCCCCTGTGTGATGCATGATGCTCTAGCATGGCAACTTGGAGCAGCTGAGCTAGGTGGCTTTCTGAGCTAGAACTAAGCTAGGTTTTGGAGGGATGCAAATGGCATTTGGAAGAGGAAGAAGAGGAACTGAAACGTCAAATTAAGGCTGAGAATGGAAATTTCAAGATAATTTCCCTGCAAACAAGAACTTTGCACCAAATATTTCAATACCCCTTGTACAACAAATTCAGGTAACTTATTGCAGTCTTTATGCCTTGACAGGAATGTGAGAGACTTGAAAGCTCCATATACTTGAAAGTACTGGGACCAGTGTTGCTTAATCTCTTCATTAACCATATTGACAGTGGCATTGAGAGCACCTTCAGCAAGTTTGCCAGTGACACCAAGCTAGGTGGTGCAGTCGATATGCCAGAGGGATGGGATGCCATCCAGAGGGACCTGGACAAGCTGGAGAAGTGGGCCCAGGTGAACCTCATGAGATTCAAAAAGGCCAAGTGCAGGGTCCTGCACCTGGGCTGGGGCAACCAGCGATATCAATGTAGGCTGGGGGAAGACATGCTAGAGAGCAGCCCTGTGCAAAAAGGGTTGGGGGTACCAGTGGATGGAAAGCTGGACATGAGCCATCAATGTACAGTTGCAGCCCAGAAGGCCAGCTCCATCCTGGGCTGCATCAAAAGAAGTGTGGCCAGCAGACTGAGAGAGGTGATTCTGGCCGTCTACTCTGCCCTGGTGAGGCCTCACCTGGAGTACTGCATCCAGCTCTGATGCCCCCAGCACAAGAAGGATGTGGATCTGTTGGAAAGTGTCCAGAGCAGGGCAACAAAAATAGTCAGAGGACTGGAGCACCTCTCTTATGAAGACAAGCTGAGGCAGCTGGGCTTGTTCATCCTGAAGAAGAGAAGACTCCAGGAGGACCTTATAGTGACGTTCCAATACTTGGAAGGGCCCTATAAGAAGGCTGGGGAAGACCTGTTCACAAGGGCACGTAACAATAGGACAAGTGGTAATGTTTTCAAGCTAGAGAAGGGTAGATTTGGGCTGGACATTAGGAAAATTTCTTTAATATGAAGGTGGTGGATCACTGGAAGGGGTTGCCTAGAGAGGTGGTGGAGGCCCCATCACTGGAGTCATTCAAGGTCAGGCTTGATGGGGCACTGAGTAATCTATTCTAGTTGGAGATGTTCCTTATTGTAGGGGCATTGGACTAGATGAAGTTTAGAGGTCAGTTCCAACCCAAGACATTCTATAATTCTGTGATATTATAGTCTACAGACTTTACTGGAGACAGCAAAGACATGCAATGCTGTGATATTTACTCTGGGATGGAAACACGTTTTCTGGATCTTTTTTGGTTTTTACTTTCATCTTATTTGAGAGAAATAGTCTTGCCTCGTTAAATATTTTTGCCTTGTGCATTTACCCAGGTGAATTGTATGAAACCAACACAGAACAGGAGACCACCCATTCTGCTTGGAAAAGGAATTAGCACAAACCGGCACAATCTGAAGGAGTGCTGCAAATGCCCTGTATTGCAGTGATGTGCACTGTCTTTTGCTAATATGCTGCATATTTAAGCGGGGACCACTAGACGTGGACCCTGTGAGGCTTAGCTTCCTGATGGCAAGACTGAATGCAATGAAGGAATAATTCTGGAATAATTTATTTTAAATGCTTCTGTGTCAAAATGCTTAAATAACTTATCAGCTTCAGAGCTGGCCATGTGAGTTCAGCAATGGCAACATGGATTTTACTTATTTCTCTGTGATATTTAGTAATTTTTGAACTTTTCTGCCTGGAAGATTGTGAGTGCAAAGGCTTTTTGGAGAAGTCCTGGAATCAAGAACATTCTCTTGAGTCATTTAGCAGGGAACAATTGTACTGCAAGTAAAAAAAAATGCTCTTCCACGCTTAAAAATAACCAGTGTTAACAGGTCTCTAATCTTGTACAGATCTGTCACTTGGGCAATATAGTCATAAAATTGAGCACTGAACACTCACATTCTGATCTTTCCATTTCTTAATAATTCAGCGTGCTTGCCAAACATAAGGAAATTTGAATTCCAAAGATGCTCTGATGCTGTGTCAAAAAGGAATCAATCATTTTCCAATAGGTGGTGTCCAGGAATTATGCCTTCCAGAATCTCAGTGGGAGGCTCTGAAGGCATATTTTCTATAACTGAAGGCAGAGGCCAACTTACTTCATCCAGCTCTTCAGCATGATTAAGTTTTCCAGTGCCCGGTATCTACTTTGAAGTAACCATGGCTGTTCTATCTTGCTTTTTTATTTCCAGTGTTGCATTAGATACCATCCTTCATCTCCAGCTTTCAGGTGCAGGGCTTGCTAATGGCTGACACTTGGCAATTTCTGTATATGAAGGATGTTAGCTACTGAGCTGGTCATGGATTAGATGGCCCATCTGTGCCTTTTGTGTGAGTGGGCTCACAGAGTCCCTCAGGCAGAAAGGGGCCTCAAGAGGTCTCTGGTCCAAGAAGGGTCAGAGCTGTGTTCAGACCATGTTGCATAGGGCTGTGTCCAGTCTGGTCTTAAAAGCCTTCAAGCTGATGATCTCCTCTTGGTAACTTGCTCCTGCACCACAGGAGGCTATTCTAAGATCCCACACCTGGTGACCCTGCCAGGTTAGTTTGGCCTGAGAGGCCAAGACAGACAGTGCCATGTAACTGAGACACTGGGCAGTGTTACAGCACAAACAAAGACTTCCTCTACCTTTGGGTCATGCCTTCCCCATGTCATTCCTACTCCTCACTGCCCTGGGGAAAAGTGTCTTATGGAGGGTTAATGGAGATGGATGGATTTTCCCTATTGAACTAAGGAGTTGTATTTAAGTTGTGAAAGGCATAGGAGGCTGCCAACATATCTTGGTCACAATAGTAGCATAGCACAAATGTGAGAGAAGAAAAGATTTTGCAGAGCCAGAAATAAATACAACTTCTAATATCCATCTGCTAAAAGTGACTATTCTGTATGTTTTCCACTCCTAGAGCTGTGGACTTGGACAGGCAAATCTTCCCTTCCCAGAAAGTTTAACCAAGCTGGATGAATTTCTGGGAGAGAGCTTAAGTGGCTGACACTGATGGGAAAGATAATCAGTACTAGGGTGACTACTTTGCTTCACTGACTCAGACATTGTTCAGTTAATGTTACATCTGTACTTTCAAGATCCCAGCACAGCCCTTGTGGCTTTCCCCACTGGTTTACTTCACTGAATATATGTTCCAGGAGAAGAGAGGCATGCACCAGCAGAAGCAAGTAATACGGGCTCCTACAACCAAGCTAGTGCTCTGTGGTAAAATACAGCAAAGGAGTATAAAGTGGGCAGGGATAAATTCAAGAAGATCAAAAGGAAGAGGTATCTAATGATCAGAGTAGGGAGATCTGGCAGGGAGATCTCCTATTCACAGGAGCAGCAGGAGGCAAAACAAAACTATTATTTTTGAGATGGAGCAACCCTATGCTTTTGGAAGGGAAGTGCTGTAAGAAAGGATCCAGCCTTGGTGCCCCAAGAAATCCTAGTGCTCCCTTGATCTATAGGAAAGCTGAGGTTAAGAAAGCTGCTTATTCCAATAGGGCAAAACAAATTCATTTTTCTGTATTCTGGAGATGTGTTATAATGGAATCCTGTAATGTGAGTGAGGAAACACTCATAGCTTCAAATGCAGAGTACTGCATCAAAAAAGGAGAATGCAGCCTCTATATTTTTGGACTTGTAGTTAATGAAGCCCTGGGAACATTTTCCTTGCCCAGTTAAGCATCAGTTGAATGTAAGTGTAATGTTTCTGGGTTCTTTGTTTTTTACAAAAATTGCAACAACAAAACTTTAAAAATCAGATGTGTCACCCTTACCTGTTATTAGGTAAATAAGTTTTGGATTTGGAGGTTTGGAGTTTCATGACCTGTTTGTGCCACAATAGCTACCAGCATCTAAGACATATCAGGTGGTTTCATTTTGACTCATGCAAATTTCTAAAATCCACAAATGCTAAAAATGTGACTGCTAGTGCACTGACCCTACCCTCTCTCACTGCCAGCCCTGGGACACTTTAAGATATGCTGCAATAACCTCCCTGTATTTTCTTTATGCCTGGCTGTCCTTCTACTGAGGATGTTTTTTTTGCAGCTGCTGAGATAAAAATAATTGATATGCTACTTACTGTCAGGATACATTGTTGGGAGTTCAATCTTTTCCAACCTGAAACACTGGTTCAGATAGCCTTTCTATGGAAGGTCTAACTTGTTACTGTTCACTATAGATACTGGTTGCCTTTCTCTGCTCTTAGTTGTCTGTGCAGCCAATAACATTTTCACTCTGTCACAGATTTTATGAGCAAAGCAAAAGCAATAGGTGCCTTATATCTTGACCACTCATAAAAAACCTGGGAAAGCATGGTCAAGATGAAACGAGTATTCCAGGAGCGGAGGGTAAAGCTTCTAGAAAACCATTATCATCTGCAAATGGGGCTTAATCTCAGTCTGATAATATGCAATATTTTCATGAGGGACCTGATGATAAAGTATTGTATTAAATTTGCAGATGACACTAAGCTAGGAAGGAGGGTAAGGTTAGAATTCAAATAAATCTTTCAAAATCTTAAATCTATGACAGAAACAAAATAAAACAAATACTTTTCAACAGGGACGAGTGTGGGGTGGGCAAACACAGAGGAGTAACCACTGGCTAGGCAGCGTGTGAGTAGGAAAAGGATTATAAGCTTCATGTGAGTCAACAAAGTTGTAGAGCTACAAGCAAAGCAAGAACTGGGCTGCACAAACAAGAGGAAGACCTGTAAGACACTCAGATGGAAAAACGCAACCATTGTGTTACAGCACTGCCACACCTGAAGCTCTGTGTCTAGCTGGGGGCACTGCACCTTAAGGAGGATAGAACTACTTGGAAAGAGTCCATAGAAGAGTAATGTCAGAGAACAGAAGCCTAAAAAATACAATCTTTGAAGAAAGATTGAATTTACTTGTGTTTCTCCTGAAGAAGGAATAGCTAAGCAGGAACATCATAGACTGGGTACCTGTTGGTCAGGAATTATTGATGCAGATAGATCTGACCCAGCTGTGGGGCAGTAGAGATGGTTTAGACAGCCTGCCAAGGTACCATCCAGCCCTGCAAGCTAGAAATCACTGACCTGGTACAACAACACTGGGAAATATGGATGAGGGCTCAAAGCTATTTTAAAAATGAGCCCTTACCACTTCAAAGAAGCTACAGCTCTTTTTCATGCCTTCCTGGAAATGCTGGCCAGTTGTGCTGTGGAGAGAGGGAGCTGCACAATACCACTTGAAAGCAATTACCAGAAAGCAAAGGTTTTATGCTCAATGGCTGCAATAAAAAGTCTTTGTGTTAGTTTCTAGTGTAGTTTCTCTCTTTTCACCATTGCAACATAACCAGGAAAGCTCTTATCCCACATGCCTTAGGTTGCAGCATTTGACAGTAACATGAAGAGAGAGGCAGTAAAAAGGAGGTATGGAGTTTAGTTTGGGTCTCTTTATGTCTCAGAGTACATACAAAATAAGGTATCAATGCCAAAAGGGCCCTGAACTACCCAGAAATCAGGTCCTTAGTTAAATTCAGAGGCTGTTCTCAAGCATTACCACCACAACAGGTATGTTTAGTGTGTTTGAACTCCTTTCAGGTACCATTCAGGCCCCTTCTGACAACCGTGTCAATCTGGGGTTTATTGGGAAAAAAGATGCAGGATCAAAACCAGCCCTGTGAATAATGTGGTCAACTGAACCAGATACCCATAGCTAGAGCTGGTCCCAGCACCACTTTCAGAAGTGGAGATCTGTTGTTCCCTAAGGTTTTGATAAGACAGGCTCCTCTCATGGTGTGAAAGGACTGAGAGGGGGCAATTTTCACGAGTAAGCTCCAGTAATACACTTTCTGGGCCATGTTTATGCGACATGTGATGTGTGACATGTAGTGAAACACTGTCTCTCAAAAAAGCAAGTGGGCACAAGCACATTAACAGTGCCAGTGCTTATGGTGAAACAGTTTTGATAATGCCTTGTGATAAAGGGTGGTGTCTAAAAACTGGGGAGCTGATATGAAGTACAACATGTCTAAGAGCTCTTGGTTAAAAGTACTCTGATGCTGCAAATACCTGTTCTTTTTTATACTATTTGGATGATTTGATACACAGGAGATTTTTCCCTGAGGACTGGAATTGTGTCTTTGTTGAAAATTTACTATGAACATTTACTTATCAAGGTTTTACAAGGAGTAGCTCTGGAGTTTATCCTCCATAATACCTGTGAAAGGTCCTGAAAACACAGAACCCAATGTGAGTGTCATCAAAAGTTGCCTGAAGATACAGCAACATGGAAGGGCAGAAGCTAATCACAGAATTATGTTGTCTCAAGGTCTTCCTCATTCATTAAACCACAGCAGGCTGCTACAACAGGGATTCCTATTTGGTACTAGTTTCAGTCTTAGCAGAATCAGCAAACAAAGTCCTGCAGGGGAAGGTATTGCTGAAGTGGTCAAGATACTAAAGATCTAACAGATTTATAGAGCTGCATAAGCAGGTTTTCACATAAGATTTCTGGCCTGAGAAGGCATGCAAACCCCTGGAATGCTTTCATTGCAACCAGATGGTACACAGGAGAGGGGAAATGTCAAGTGGGAAACCATCAAGCAAAGGAGGTCAAATATCAGCCACTGAGGTGGTAACATCTGGATGTTTAGCAAGCTCGTGTAGGAGGAAATTCAGAGATCTCCCAGAGGGAGGGCTTAATTCTCATGTTAAAGAAACGCATGGATAATGGAAAAACTTCACTTCTTGCAATAGTAAAATCAAGTAAGTTTTTGTTGTCTGAATAACAGTTCTTGTAATGATCAGCAGCTTCTGCTTTTGCGTGTTGAAATTTTCCATCTGTTTGATGATTAACAGAGGATGACAAGCCTGTCTTTCAGCTCCAAAACACACTGTGTCTCCTAGGCCTTACTGTGGTGATCTCTTCCATGCTCTGCTTCCTTTTAGGGTATGAAAGCAGAAAACAGGGCTTGCTGTAATGCCGGCACTGAATGTAATGAATTTACAACTGCTAATGGAAAGAAACCTTGTTCACAGGTTTCTGTGATCAGAAACATGAGGTGATGTGAACCATTCTGTTTGTCCATTTGCCCTAGCTTACGCTGCTGCTGACAGTAATAACACCTTGACAGCCCTCACTCAGTGCTTGGATCTTGAGAATGTTTTCAGCTTGAAGTTTGACAGTGATTGTCCCGAGTGTCAGACCAACAAAAACTGGAAATGTGATGATCAGAATTGTGTAGTTATCCATGTACATCTGGCACACTTCTATTTCACGTAATTTTTTTAACTTGCTGCAGTGCAGTTCCTCCGGGGAGCTCTTCATCTATCAAAGACCTTTGTTTTATTATTATTATTTCTTTTATCTTGAAAATAATAAAACAAAAATCACTACAAAGAATGTTGTCTGTTTTACAAATGAGATGCTAAGCCAGACATCACTCACCTAATATGTCATGAAAGACTTGGAAAGCCAAGAGGAGCCTGAGTCACCCAGGTCTCTGAGGTCCCAAATTTTATTGAGTTTCCTAACTTCATGCTGAGCTCAATAGGAAATTAGTTGCCTAAATAATCATTCTTCATTTTTTGGGGTAAAATCTCCACACTTTTAAACAACCACTTTCTAAATAATGGAAGGATTACAAAAGCATCCTTTTATATTAACAAGTAAAACCACCTGCAGATGGGCTGCTGCTAATTGTTTGGAGAGTGGTAACACTATTGGAAAACAAATCTTTTGTTGCAATCTCAGTTAAAATAACCCTTCTCCCAACCAATGCAAATGGCCTGTTCAAAAGAAAGAAATATATCTCTGAGGAAAAATCGTAATGCCTCACTTGAATATGCTACATTTCTCGATAGGTATCTGAAAGTGAAGCCTTTACATGTAATAGATAAAAACGAATACAGACAGAGAGCGAGACAGAATGATAGAAACAGGCAAGTTTCTCTAAGTAACTGGGAAGAGAAGGGTCAAGGGAGGCAATACTTTGCTGTCTTGAAGTTGGTTTGAAGCAGTTTTTGCCATGTTTTATGCCTTAATAATATGGCTGGGGGAGTGGGGAGTTTTTGCCTAGAATAAAACTGGAAGAATGATTCACTGCGTGTCTGCAGCTGTTCCTTGATCCCAGTTAAGTTTGACACCACTAACACCTATGAGTCAGCAGAGGCTCCTTGGGATGGGCTTTGCCTGCCCTGTTTTGCGTTTGTTGCAGAAGGATCTTTACCCAAGGCTGGAAATTGGCTTCCAGCATTGCCTGTGTCAGTTTTTCCTACCCACTATCAAATACCACCAGCCTCCACAAAGAGCAGGGATGTATTACAACATCCCATGAGCTCTGCAATGCAGTTGTAATAGTCTATAGTTTACCATTTACATCCAGCAACACAATACTGTTCATCATCTCTTTGTAGCCAAGATAAAAGATGTTCCCATAGGGACTTTGAGGCTTAATGTTGAAGATGAACATCTGGGCTGGTCAACATAGCCTAAAAAAGGATGGCTCTCTCCAACAGCAGCCAAGCCATGGGAAGGATTTGCGTGTCATGGTTGAGGATCTCCTGCTCTCCTTGAATTTTCATGTGCTCTGTGCTTAGGTTTAGAAAACAATTCTGCTTCTAAAAAGATATGATGTAATTTTGGGATTTGACTAAGCAGAAAATAAAGGAGGTCTTTCATATATGATGCCACTTTTTTCACATCTTATGTCTTTGTCTTGTTTGGCTCCAAGATTGCTCAACCTCTGAGATGCTTCAGCTTTTTATCCTAATTTGCCCCCCAACTTCCTAGACAACTGTTAAAGCATTTTAATTTTTGACTAATGAACAGGCCTCTATCTTCTGCGGCCATTTTCCAAAAAATGTGATGAGAAAATGGCAATGGGAATACTTGGAAGCATATT
Source organism: Apus apus (assembly GCF_020740795.1). Lineage (NCBI taxonomy): Eukaryota > Metazoa > Chordata > Aves > Apodiformes > Apodidae > Apus > Apus apus. Next base: position 49,000,863 of record NC_067283.1, read on the forward strand.
TGAATTATGAACTTGCTGCATTTATCCAGAATTAGAATATTTTACAGTAGTTCTCATTTTTTTTCTTTTAGTTCTATACCTAAACCTAGTTGTTTGTTGTTGGGGTTTTTTTTTTGAGAGGGTGAGGTGGTGTTGTTAATGAACATCTTACTAAGCAGTCTTCTCTGTTCTGCAGTAGGAGACACTGCTGGTGGTTCCACAAAACAAAATAATTTCTGAGAACCATTTTTCTCCAGAGTTAAGCATCAGCCACCACCTCCCATCACAAATATTCTATATGCACAGCATATGGGTTCCTTCTTAAAAGATAAATATTAGTGAACGATAGTAACAAATAATTCAATAAATGTAGAAGAAAGATCAGTTTAAACTATTTGCCAATAGTCAAAGCAAGTCAGCAACAGGTATGGAATAGAAGACATACCTTTAATGTGGAAGATAAGTGTGGATGCATCTTCCAGATTTCACTTCAAAGTATTAATTGCAATGTGAGCTGTGGGACACTGTTAATGGGCAGCCCAGATAAGAAAACCAACAAGTTTTCAAATAAATCCCTGTGTCTGTAATGCTCGCTCTGCACATATTAATTGTAACAAATTGACATCTAATCTTAGACCAGTTTTAGGAATACAGAGTAAGATGTTTGGAGGCATTTGCCATATTAAACAACTCTGCAGAGCTCTTCATGGGGAAGATTAGCTGCTACATTTTTTACTTGGCAAAAGGTGGTAAGTACTTTTTCATGTCAGTCAGTCTGAGTGAGCAGCGATACCACCAGGAAAATAAATGATTAAGGGGGTAGGAAACATCCATATCAATCATATAAAGTCATAATTGGTGTTGGTGATCACAGTTTTTTGGTGTGGAGGAATGGTTTTGATTCTCTCCTATTAGCTTTATTCACACCTGATGCTTTTCCCAAAGTAGAAGACAGCACAGGATTCAGGGCACAGCTCAGTCACCGAAGGCTACGGCTTTCCATGGTACATTGTGCCCATGCGCCAGGAACCAAAACACTTGTCTGTTGAACGCTGAGTAGAGTTTTGTCTTAGTGGGATTTGTTCATAAAGCCTTTAGCGGGGTTGTAATTATTTATCTTGGGCTCGGTCTTTTCCTGTGCCGTGTGGTTTACAGTCATGGTCAGAGCTGGATTCCTGTTCACTGACAAATGATACAGTTTTAGAGACAGGAAAAAGTCTACTATCATTTGGCTTTCTGGCTTTCAGGTACAGAATAATTCTGTTGCATCTAACTTCAGGGTAGGCACTAAATTTTAGCTACGATTTCTTTAATTTATTATTGACTGGACAAAAACTGTTTATAGAATGCTTCTTCAGGCATCTTCTTCAAGCCTTGCTACCCATTTCTCTACTCCTCTAGAGCTTCAAGAGGAAAAGATTGGAGCACACTTTGGGATAAAGTCTTTTAACCTTTGAGGTGACTTTGCCAGTGCTGTAATTATTCTTCTTTAAGGTTGCACTATGTGATAATTTATTTGCAGAAGTTTTGGATGTTTCCACATTAAAATACTGGTTTTGTTACAATAAAAGACCTCATGTGATTGTTAAATGTGCAGGGGAAAGAAGATTCAACAAACTGGTTTGTTTTCAGCGTACATTGAAATAAGGTTAAAATATTATCAAAGGGCTCTTTGGGAGGAATTTAAAAATATTTCTGCCAAGAAAAATAATTTTGGAATCTGATGGCAAGGGTAATGTTCAGAGTTTTTATTCTTTAAGTTTCTTAACAAAGTCTTTTCAGTACAAAGATACCCTGTCATTAGCCATCCACTAATTTTCTCCCTCACAGTCCTGAAGAATGGTCATAAGTCTTCACGACGGAAGGCAAAATTTTAATATGCCAAAAATGATACAAGTGAGTTGGAGGTGAAACGTTTATTCCATTAGGGGGGCCTGTATTTTAAAAATAAATGGCCTTTAAAATGACGCACAAGAATTTCCCTCCAGACTGGTCTTGTGAAATGTGGTAGCTTTGTCTCTGTCGTGGTTTGGGTTGGAGGCCTTTTGGTAAATAATAGGGGTTTTTTTCAGTTCTCATCCAATTATTCCTTCAGATGCAGCCTAATATCTGTCTAGGGTTCTTCTGGGGCAATGATAGTGTTACAGTAAGTGCTCTATCTTCAGTGCAGAAGAAATGCAATTTAAGAAAGGATACTCAGCCACACCTAACTTTTGCTGTCAGCTGACCCACAGCTGTTTTTCCCTACAGAGTGGGCCAGCAAAAGGACTTGTATTTTATCACCCAGTAAAATCTCCTTTTAATTCTGTTGACAGGTACAGTCCTTGAAGGCATCTCCAGAGGCCTGAGGGTACACACCTCACTGCCAGCCCTTTGTGGCCAGGATGAAGACCAGCAGAGGACAGGAAAAAGCAAACCTTCACAGGGTCACTGGAAAGTGCACATCATCAGGGCTGCTCAGCACCTCCCTTTCCTTTCAAAATGGTGTGTTAATGAAATAGCGGTGTTACTGGTGGAGGGGACACTTTCTGCAAGGACCAGTATCAATCCTTCTTCCTGTCTGGTATGGCCTTTATCTGTCTTTTACAGGGATGCAAAATACCCAAAACTTTTATTGCAAAGCTGTAAAAAACTATATGCAGCACAAAGTACAAAGCTACATAAATAAGGCTTCTGTACTGAAGGATTTTATAAGTGCTTATTAGAAAATAATCATAGAATCATATAAAGGTTTGGGTTGGAAGGGACCTTAAAGATCATCTAGTTCCAACCCCCCTGCATGGGCAGGGACACCTCCCACTAGACCAGTTTGCTCAAAGCCCCATCCAATATCACTGTTTCTTTTAAACACAAGGACAAAGATTGAGAGGAAGAGTGAGCCTTTAGATGCTGATAAATAGTTCCTGGTTTCTTGCTTGCCTGGGAATGGCTGAGCTACCCAGGCCTGGCAGGTTAGGGCTAGAGTTTATTTCCTTGTATTGTACAGTATGGCAATTTGTGTCTGGAAACTTCTTAGGTAGCTGAAGGAAGTGAAAAATAAATTTGAGGAGAATGCCTGGTCTCCCTAATTATATACCCAGGTGCTTTACTTAGTTCAGAGGTGGGTGAATGCTCCACTTCAGTTAGAGCAAAATACTTCCATATTAAATTATTGGTTATGGATTCAGGATGTGAATTTACATCAGCCACTGCTGTTATGTTTGGAGAAAATGCTTAGGTTTAAAACTAAAATTTGCTTGACTTTTCCAAGTCTCTGTTCTCTATATTCCTAGGATTTATACCTGAATCTCTTTTATTTTTATTTTTTTTAAAGTTATCCGTCAACTTTGAGTGTTTGAATTATAAGTTAATAGCAGCTTTTACAGCTTTGATTTAGACAATGTGCTCAATTGACTGGAGAGAAGTGACAGAGGCACTGAGAAGTAGAGCAATTCGTGCCCAACCTCAACGATTCTATGACTCCATGCCTGTGTATCCACCTTGGTATTATTTTTTCTGTAACTGCTCTTGTCGTTAAAGAATTAAATTACTTTCTCCACTCTAAGCCACAAACTCTACTGCCTCACTGCATCAGAAATTGGAGCATTTGCCACAGAAAGTTGAAGTTCCAGAGGATGTTTCTCAGTCTGAAGGGCAGGGAAAACAAGTCAACTAAATTGAATTTATTTTCCTCTTTTATCTGAAGATGATCAAACTCTTATGACTGCATTTGTGTTTTGTGATATTTCAAAAAAAATGTCATTTGAAAGTAGAAGGCCTGGCTTTTTAGCAGTATTTCTAAAATTGTTGCTGGTGCTATTGAAATTTTTGAAATTTGTTTCCAGGATAGTACTATTAACAAAGATACTCTGATAGCAGACCATAAATTCCTCTTCATTTCACAAGTCTGTTTACATATGTGGCTTACCATGCCATGTCTGGGGACTTCATCTATTGCATCTTCACTCTCTTTTGTGTCAAAACAGTGGTTCCCTTCAGTACTAGATCAGTATTTTATTTCCAAATTCACTAGAAAATTAGAAAGCTTGACTTCAGATTTTCTGGAATTAATTTGCCATCTCCTCCCTTCTTCCTCCTGTCTGCTTACACACACCTAGGGTTGGACCAAGGTACAGGATTTGTAACTTTGTAAACTTTTGCAGATCACATTTTGGTACCCAAATACCCTTGGAGTCAGGAATGGAAGGTGCTTCCCAGGATATTTAGCTCTAGGAGTTTTTTGTGTGTACCAGAACCAGAGGGCTCCTTAGGGTGCCTAAGATGGAGAGGGAACTGGTGGGGAAACTGGTACCACAGACCCACCAAAGTAATGAGATCACAGAGCAGGCAAAGAACAGTTGTTGCCCTTTACCTCCTGAGATCTGGGTAGAGATTGGACAGAGCCAGGCTCCCTGAGGTGCCCAGGGAAAGGCCAGGAGACAATGCCTGAGATTTGCAGCAAGGGAAATGCTGGTTGGATGTAAGGGGGGAAAATATCCACTGGGAGAGTGGTGCAGCCCTGCGAGAGGGGAAGCTCCATCCTTGGATATGCATTCTTTGGAGAAGTTCAAGACACAGCTAAGCATGGTCCCGAGCAACCTGACTTCTCTTTGGAGATAGTCCTGCATTGAGCCAAGTTGGGCTTGAGGGCCACCAGCAGTCACTTCCAGCCTCAGCTACCTACAGATCAATGACTCTCACATAAGATACTCAGATAGGGTAGAGATGTAAAGACCAAATAAAACGTTCTCACACTCTTCAGAGAGTCAGGGTGGAAGAAGGGAAATGGCTCCAGAGAAAGGTTTAGAACAAAAATCTGGTTCAGATTCTCAGGCTGTAGAAAATACTCTGTAAAGTTCTCTTGTGGATTCACTTTTTGCAATATACAGTGAGAAACCAGTTGTCTTCTGAAAGGATTTTGTTCAAATCCTCAGTCGGCAGCATGGGTAATAGTCAGTGTTAAGCAGCTGGAAGCTGCTTCTGTCTGGGCAATACAGATTCTGGAAGCTCTCTCCTATTCCAATTGCTTATGGTATTGTGGGTTTCATTTTCATTTAAGAGAAAGTTCTTGCTATAAAACATTCACTGTGTCTGTAATGATGATATTATAATAAGTTTAAATGAGTGCAATTTTCTAAAATCCTCAGAAATGTTCTACCATATTTTTTCTCTGTGAACGTTTTCCACAAGTAGCTCTGCCTTTACTGCCTTTGTGTGTTCTCTCCCTGAGAAAGAAGTAATTGTAGTGAGACAGGAGGAAATAAAGCCATTCACAATTCAAGTGATGAACTTCCTAAAGCTGAAAATACTCTGAAAAGAAGGCAGATAAATCTTTTCCTAAACTGTTGTACAAACAAAACTACCCCAGTCTTTAAATCTCATGTTAACATAAGGCTGAGGCATTCTAGTCCTCTGCAGATATGCAAACACAAAGTGTCAGTTTTCTGAATGTCAAGTCCCACTTAGAAAGAAAGGTTACCCTTGGTAAAATGATGATTCAAACATAAATTAAAAACTTGATTTTATGAAGGAGTCCATGAATAATTACATTTTATACTGCTTCAAAATTCCTCAGTAATGGTGGTTAAAATGTTTTAAGTGCGAAATTACAAGTTAGCTTCCCAAACTAATTGAATGGATGGTGCAGTAGATTGTAAACCAAAGTTTGCATCTTTTCCTTGAGAGATTGGGCCAAAGTCAGTTGAAGCTAACTGGAATCTTTCCAGTGAACTCACTTCTGACTTTGGAAGATAACCAGAATTAGCACAGTAAGTCCTAATGTCCTACTGCTCCCAGGCAGGATATGCAAAGAAAGGGGAAACCAGTGAGCGGGTGCAAGCTTCTGAGCATTGGGTCTGTGGTGTATTGGTGACATGTGCTAAATATCCTATTTCAGTGCCATGGCAAATAGTTCACACAGCCTGCAAACAGACTGACAGCCACTTCTGTTCCTGGGTGCTCTGTCCACCATTTCAGGCCTCAGATCTTAAAGGGCCATTGGGTCATCCTCCCCAAGCGCATTAGCATTTTTATTACATGACCCTAAGATACCTGCAGAAGACATCTGTGATGCACCCAGATCCTACTCTTACTTCTTTTCCTTAGCTCTAGGTCTCCATGTACTGAGTTTGAGCTCTTTTGGCTGTGATCCCACTGCTAAGCCTGATCTCAGTATTTCCAACTGCATAACATATAGTCTTACATCTTACTGTGGAGCATGAGATTTTCAGGTCAATCTAATTTGGCCACCTGCAATGGGCTTTGAAGTCAAAATGCTACCTGAAGCTAAGAGATATTTTTGATGCTCACAGACACTGGTATCATATGGCAATCGGTCAGTTTTGCAATTCTTTTATTTTTGCATTAATGCGAATAAATTTGCACTTGCAAAAACTCAAAGCACAAAGGGAAGCAGGACAGAAGCTCTGGAGAAGCTAGCTTATTCATCCTGCCCCTGCTCCATTTCTGGAGAGGCAGGAAAGGGATCTGTCATTACCAGGAGGCATCATCCCCATCCGCAGCCCAGCCACTGTAACCCTCTCCTGTTCAGCCCTTTCTATTTACACAGCATTTTACATCTGCCTGGAGCAGGGCTGTGTGTGCTTTAGGTGGCAGGGGCTGAACTTGGTGGAGAATTTGTATTATCTCCTGCCAAAACTGCTGTCTTCTCTAATTGCTACTGCCCCGTAGTGTTTAAAAATGCATTGTATTTGTAAATGGTTTTGCAGGGCTGGAGGCTACCAGATCCCAAGCATTTTAGAATTTAAAAAAAACCCACGAACAAACAAACAAGACAAGAAAAAATGTTCTGAAATTCTGGACATCTGCATCCTATAATGACAAAAAGGAATGCTGAAAGCTGCACTCCTGTCTGCTCAAGCTCTAAGCAATGATCATAGGATCATAGAATGGTTTGGGTTGGAAGGGACCTTAAAGATCATCTAGTTCCAACCCCTTGCATGGGCAGGGACACGTCCCACTAGACCAGGTTGCTCCGAGCCCCCCATCCCCTCTGGCCTTGAACTCTTTCAGGAATGGGGCCTTCACAACTTCCCTGGGCAACCTGTGCCAGTGTCTCACCATCCTCATAGTGAAGAATGTCCTCCTAATGTCTTTTGTTTTGTTATCTTAGTTAGCATTTCATTGTAGGAAGCCTGAGCCTCATACCTCAGCTGCAACACAATGTTTATGGTAAATTTCTCTTCCCCAGCCCTCAAAATTACACACTCCTTAAAAAGCCCAGGCACTCACAGACTACTGCTTATAGACAGACCATGGCAAAAACTGCCTGTGAGCAGAGAGAGACATTTACAATGAAAATATGGAGCTTACAGGGGGGAAATCATAAAGACATTGTTTCAATCAACTCTTTTCTATCTTGGCTGCTGGAGAGGTGGAGGTGCTCAAACTAGCTACAGCCCAGTTTTGCCTAACATAATGGGTTAAGGTGTTGGACAGACATGAGGCTGATGTGGAAAAGAGGGGCTGTAACTTTACTGGGACTGGAAACCTGGTCATAACCAAGATGCTCTCTGGGCAAACACCTCTTGGAAATTTCCTGTCTTTGGGCAAAACACCATATTTAGGCAAAAGGCTCCTCTTTACTTTGGGAAGATGTTTGGTTTTTTCCCCCAAAGGTTAGGCTGGGTGTTTGGACCTACTCCCAGCTGCTCAAGCTGCTCAAGGGAGCCACGTGGCAAATGTCCTTCTGTTGCAAGGCAGGATCCAGACCTTGCTGTGCTGATCCTTGACAGCGCTTCCTTGCTTCAGTATCAGCTACCTGACAGTCATAGCCTTGGGAGCTGGCTTTCCAGGGAGATGAAGGCTCTGTATGCACCAAAGAAAAATCTACAATCATTGACACTGGGCACATGTACCAAGGAATGCTGCTTGGGCAAAACACAAGAGGCACCAATAAAACGTCCTGCTGCTGTGGAGCGTTCCCATCCAGGCTCATGGAAACCAGCCTAGAGCCAGAGTAGTCTGTCTGCGAAGGATGTGGAAACTTTCATAAAATGAGAAAAGCTTAAATCTCTGCAAGGAATCTGTGGTCATCCTTCTGAGCACTGCAATAGGTGATAGCCCTTTTCACAGCATGGGGCCTCATCTTGTCTCAGTGGTAGGGACTGAAGCATCTTTGCCTCCTCACTGCACTAAGGCAAAGCAAAGTCCCTTCGGGAAACTTCATCCCTATTGGCATGCAGGAGTGTCTGACCGTGCAAAGAAACAATTGCCCATCCACTGGGCAAGCTCATGCACTTTGATTTTAGAGGCTTTAAGCCACTCTCATCATACCTGGGAGCATTTTTCTTGACATCTGAATGCTTGGGACTGATAAAACAGTGTCAAATGGATGACATTTGGCGCTTCATTTGTTTTCCATACAAGGTGAGCCAACAAGCCTTAGGTGGCAGGGGTGGCCAAGTCCTCCTCCCTGTCGTGTAGACACTTGATGTGCCAGGAAAGCCCCATGAGTGGCTGCACGAATGTGGGAATGCAGTGGGGGGAAGAGAAAACCTTGGCTGCCCATTTCACCACTCTTCAAATGGTTCCTAACATCCAGGTGGAGAAACTACAGAGGAAATCTCCCCCCTTTATCCACAGCCTGGCTAACAGAAGACCTTTCTAATCCTATGTCGTTTATCTTCCACCTCCTTGCTGTCGGTGATGAAAACCCCCAGATTTGTCCCAGAAGCAGTGTAATTGACTGTGTGAAAGGACAACTGTCTCCTATAGAAAGAACAGCAGATTGGGCTGTGGTTACTGACCCTGTCTGCAGCTGAGGGCTCTGCCGATGGAGGAGCCTATGTCCAGCTCTTGGCAATGCTCCTGCCTTCCAGAGGTGGCTGGCAGATGTTGCTGATGTCTTTGGCTGTCCCTTGTTCAAGGCTCTGCACAGAATTCTTTCCTCTGCCAAGAGGTTTAAAGAAAAAAGAAAAAAAAAAGAAAAAGAATTAGACTCACATTTTAAAAAGTAGTTTGGAAAATATGTTGCTTAAAACGAACCCCCATTTATAAAAATTATTTCAAGATGTTGTCACTTCCCAAGCCAGAAGACATTGGAAGCATAATGCAGGAAGCCTGTCCAGGCCCTGCACTCCTCTCGGACAGGGGGAAGTTATAATAGTGTGTGGGGGCAGAGATTAAATAGGTTTTAAGTACCCAGACAAATTTTTCCTTCGACTCTGTGCAGTGTGTGTGTAACCCAGTGTGTGACACATGCTGACTAGGGAGATGGAACAGTTATTAATGGTCCTTTTTTCAGTTACCTTTGACTCCCCTGTTTTGGACAAATTACAAACAGCAGCACATACCCATGTTGTGGGAAAGCCTATTTCTGCCGTGTTGCCAGTGGGATGTGGCTAAAGACGGCTGACACAAACCCCCTTCACTTGCTCCCAGGCCACCCTCAGCTTAGGGCTGGGCAAGCTCCAGGCCAATCCCTGATGGACCAGCAGCAGGGAAAACCATGCAGCAGCATCACACCTACCTGCATGACAAAGCAAGTGCTGCAAAAGAGCTGTCTGTGTTTGAGGCTCCATGTTTGAGGCTCCTGTCGGTGTCTGAAAGTGACAAAAAATAACTGAGAAAGTCAGTGGAGCAACACAACAGCACAGTGCAAAGAGCAGACCCAATGGTAGGACTGCCAGGTAGAGATACAGCAGAATGCTCAAGTAATGCAAGACATGGAAGTAACTAATTCTTCTAAGTGTGTGTGTGTTAGCTTGTGGTAGGCACTAAGAGCACTGAGACAAAGATGCTTGTTTGCCCTCTCATCCTGTTACCACAATATCTATCTGCCAGCATGACAGTCCAATCACATTCAGGATTTATTTTAGAAGGGAGAGAGGAGATATAGCTGTTTTTCTTTACTACTCCAGGACCAGATGCAAATGTCTTTAATGTCAACAGGCTTTAAAGTCAACAGGTATCTTACCAGTGGTTTCATTAGGTTTCATCAAATATCCTGATTGCAGTAGAACAAACTGGCATTATTTATACAGAGAGACAGATCTTCCATCACCTTGAATTAGAAGTTACAGTTTCAGTGTGAGAGAGACAAAACTCATATTTGGGAGTCAATCTATTATGAAATAACTCTCTGGCAACACTGTGACATACATGATTTTGGATGACTCTGTAGAACTGAACAACCCAAAGACAGGAGAAATGTAAACTGGCATCTGCTGTGCCTGATGTTGGTTGCAAGAGCTCCTTTATCTTCTTTCAGTGAGCCAATGCTCAGTGTGCAGAATATGGAGCCCAAGGTGAATTTTTTGGTAGCACAATTTTAAAACAACTCAAATTTGATCCTTCTCCATTGCAGCTCTTTTCAGTGTCTTGTAAGATAAAATATATAAACCTACACTTCACACTACAGTACTATAAGACATAAAATCAAGTGCAAGCTCATTCTCAACACGTTTTAGGAGACATAGTCACCTATTCATTAACTTAGGGAATTGTATAATTTAATAAGAAATTGTAATTCTTTGTATCTGTAAGTAGAATTTACAGAATTATTTTTTCTCAATATTATCTGCATACGTTTCTGAAGAATAACAAAAATGCATTGTCACAGTTTTAGCCAATACCCAGGTGACAGATGCTCTCTCTTATCCCCCCACTACCCTCCCAGGGGAAGATAAAAAGAGGAATAAGAGAGAAACACTATAGGGCTGGGAAACAAAACAAACTCTAATAGGTTTAATGAAGTAGCAATAATAATAACCATGGCAAATTACAAGTATATACAAATATGTAAATATGGATCTCATCCTCCTCAGTTGGTAGCTACTTCCCAACCAGAAAATTCCCAAACTGGACTCAGCAACAGACAGGGATGCTGAGTCCAGGGTCCCAGTGACAGTCTGCAACAGCCTTGGATTGGCCATGGCAGCCATACTTGGGGAGGCAGGGGAAGGTGACCCATCTTGATGAACCATTTTTTTTTTCTGGCAAGAAAATAGGCTGCAGGAGTTGCAGAGGGAGAGATGACAAGCTGCCCAGGGAGGCTGTGAGATGTCCATCCCTAGTGACATTGAAAACCTGCCTGGCTGTGTTCCTGTGTAATCTGCTCTGGGGGATCCTGCTCTAGCAGGGGTGTAGGGCTAAATGATCTCCAGAGGTCTCTTCCAACTCCTCCCATTCTGTGATTCTGTGATTCTGTGGTTCTGTGATTCTGTGACTGTATTTCCTGCTGTTAAAGTTATGGAAGTCTTGACTCTGATTTTTGAAAGTGAATGTCAGAAGTTAGGTTTCAAGAGGATTTGCTGGCATTTGAAATATAAGTGTTCTGGTTTTTTTTCAGAGGTGAACATTTAAGAAACCAGAGTCTTTGATATTATCTTGTAAGTGCTTAAGTAGGAATTTAAGAAACTGAATTTTGAGATTTGAGTGATACGTCTTTCACTTCATCTAACAATTTTGTAAGTCTTTTGTTTCTAATCTAACCTTAAGACCCATACCTATACACTGACAAGGTTTAATTTCATCAAGTGATTTGAACAAACAGGTGTTTTCCTCTCCCATTTGAAAAGAATACACTGCAGAGGTTAGCAGATCCATATTTGCTTCCTCAGGTTTTGGTAGAAGGAGAAAATAATTGTTTTATCTTTGAAGTAAAAAAAGTCTGATTTAATCTTCAGTTGTAGAAACATTTGCTTCATATCCAAGTAAATGAAAAGTCTGGCTACAGACTAAACTTTTTTCATTTCAGTTCAGATAACAATGATACCAATACCCTGAAAAATTAGTGTATGACAAAGGAGGATGAAAAAAATACTAGGAGATCAATCACTTCACACTTCATAAGATCTGTATCACTACCCCCCAAAATCACAGAAAATCTGGTTAAAATATGCAATACAAAGCAATAATACTTGCACAAAAAAATGTTCAAGTTTGGGTGCTTAAATCTGGGAACTTTGGGCAACTTCCTATAACAACAGTGGATACAGAGCCAAGCTTCGTGTTCTCCAAGACAAATGTCAACAGAGTTACCTGCATTGCAGTTAGACTGAGAAGATCCATTTTTTAGTCAATGTAGGTTATAAATGAGCATTGTGAGAGACTGAATTGTCTCCTCCTAAAGCAGGTTTCTCACTCAGGTCACATAGCTTACTCCATAAAGTACCTCGTTGTGTTCACTGCCTCAGGGGGGAATCTAGATTTCTCAGCCACATGTAGAGCTTCCCTTGCTGGTGTATAAGGTTGGGTACAAAGGCTGACTCCTACCAAAACTCTCTAGATTCTGCAAGTATCTTTGAAAATAGCAGAGTGATTTTTAGCTGAGAAACCTAAATCTGTGACACCTTTTTTATTTTTTTTTTCCTACATAATAAGTTTAAAAAATCCTGCTGAACTGAAATATTTTATTTTCATTAGAGGCACATGAAATGAGTCAAGAAATCTTTTATCTAAATCTCTAGTTGCTTACATAGGTTTTATCAAGAAAACTTTACGTTATTTTTCACATGTTACTTTCCAAATTACAAATAAAAAGAATTTCTAATTGGTTATGCATTATTGCTACCTATGGCTACTTTGCCCTGTATTTCATAAGCACACCTGCACTGTGTATTTCTCTCATCGAAGAAACAGAAATAAATCCTATCCAAAATTTCTTCCTAAACTGAAAGTATGGGTCAGAAGGTCAGAAAAGAGGAGGCTGAGCATAGTTTCTAGCACTATAAATCCATTTGAATAATAAACAGCAAGATTATTTGATTTCTTAAATCATAGAATCATAGAATCATAGAATCTTAGGGGTTGGAAGGGACCTCGAAAGATCATCTAGTCCAACCCCCCCTGCTAGAGCAGGGTCACACAAGAACGCATCCAGGTGGGTTTTGAATGTCTCCAGTGAAGGAGACTCCACAACCTCCCTGGGCAGCCTGTTCCAGTGCTCTGTCACTCTCACAGTAAAAAATTTTTTTCGTATATTCACCTTGAACCTCCTATGCTCCAATTTCCACCCATTACCCCTTGTCCTATCACTGGTCATCACTGAGAAAAGCCTAACTCCATCTCCCTGACACTCACCCCTTACGTATTTGTAAACATTAATGAGGTCACCCCTCAGTCTCCTTTTCTCCAAGCTAAAGAGACCCAGCTCCCTCAGCCTCTCCTCATAAGGGAGATGTTCTACTCCCTTAATCATCTTTGTAGCTCTGCGCTGGACTCTCTCAAGCAGATCCCTGTCCTTCTTGAACTGAGGGGCCCAGAACTGGACACAATACTCCAGATGTGGCCTCACCAATGCAGAATAAAGAGGTAGGAGAACCCCTCTTGACCTACTAACCACACCCTTTCTAATGCACCCCAGGATGCCGTTGGCCTTCTTGGCCACAAGGGCACATTGCTGGCTCATGGTCATCCTCCTGTCTACCAGGATTCCCAGGTCCCTTTCACCTACACTGCTCTCCAGCAGGTCAGCCCCCAACCTGTACTGGTGCATGGTGTTTTTCTTCCCCAAATGCAGAACTCTACACTTGCCCTTGTTGAACTTCATCATGTTTCTCCCCGCCCAACTCTCCAGCCTGTCTAAGTCCCTCTGAATGGCAGCACAGCCTTCTGGTGTGTCAGCCACTCCTCCCAGCTTAGTGTCATCAGCAAACCTGCTGAGGGTACATTCTATACCCTCATCCAGGTCGTTGATGAAGATGTTGAACAACACCGGTCCCAGTACCGACCCCTGAGGGACTCCACTGGTCACACACCTCCAGCCAGATTCTGCCCCATTGACTACAACTCTCTGACTCCTTCCTTTCAACCAGTTCTTGATCCACCTCACTGCCTGATCATCAAACCCATACCTGATCAACTTATCTACAAGGATGCTGTGGGAGACAGTGTCAAATGCTTTACTGAAATCAAGGTATACCACATCTACCGCTCTACCATCATCTATCCACCTAGTAATTTCCTCATAGAAGGCTATGAGGTTAGTCAAACATGATTTACCCTTGATAAAACCATGCTGACTGTTCCTGATGACCCCCATATCCTTGATATGCCTGGAGATAGTGACAAGAACAAGTTGTTCCATCACCTTTCCAGGGATGGAGGTGAGGCTGACCGGTCTATAGTTACCCGGGTCCTCCTTCTTGCCCTTCTTGTAGACTGGTGTGACATTTGCTATCCTCCAGTCCTCAGGCACCTCTCCTGTTACCCATGACTTACCAAAGATGATGGAGAGTGGCCTAGCAATGACCTCCGCCAGCTCCCTCAGCACCCTTGGGTGCATTCCATCCGGACCCATCGATTTATGGATGTCCAGATTACTCAACTGATCCCTAACCCAATCCTCATCTACCATGGCAAACTCCTCCTCTATCTTGACTTCTTTTGGGGCTATATGAATCTGGGGCTCATGGGGAAAGCCTGCAGGAGTAAAGACAGAGGCAAAGAAGGCGTTCAGCACCTCTGCCTTCTTTATATCCTCTGTCACCAGGGCTCCCACCTCATTCATCAGAGGGCCAATATTGCCTCTAGTGTTAGATTTGTTAGCTATGTATTTGAAAAAGCCCTTTCTATTATCCTTAACCTGACTTGCAAGGTTAAGTTCCAAAGAGGCCTTAGCTTTCCTAATTGCCTCCCTACATCCTCTGACAACAGACCTATATTCCTCCCAAGTGACCAGCCCCTCCTTCCATGATCTGTAGATTTTCCTCTTAGAATCATAGAATCCTAGGGGTTGGAAGGGACCTCGAAAGATCATCTAGTCCAACCCCCCCGCCAGAGCAGGGTCACCTAGAGTACATCACACAGGAAGGCGTCCAGGCGGGTTTTGAATGTCTCCAGCGAAGGAGACTCCACAACCTCTCTGGGCAGCCTGTTCCAGTGCTCTGTCACTCTTACAGTAAAAAAATTTTTCCTGATATTCATCTTAAACCTCCTATGCTCCAACTTGTATCCATTACTCCTTGTCCTATCACTGGTCATCACCGAAAAAAGCTTAACTCCATCGTCTTGACACTCACCCTTTACATATTTGTAAACATTGATGAGGTCCCCCCTCAGTCTCCTTTTCTCCAAACTAAAGAGACCCAGCTCCCTCAGCCTTTCCTCATAAGGGAGATGTTCCACTCCCTTAATCATCCTTGTGGCTCTGCGCTGGACTCTTTCAAGCACTTCCCTGTCCTTCTTGAACTGAGGGGCCCAGAACTGGACACAATATTCCAGATGTGGCCTCACCAATGCAGAATAGAGGGGGAGGAGAACCTCTCTTGACCTACTAACCACACCCTTTCTAATACACCCCAGGATGCCATTGGCCTTCTTAGCCACAAGGGCACACTGCTGACTCATGGTCATCCTCCTGTCTACCATGACCCCCAGGTCCCTTTCACCTACACTGCTCTCCAGCAGGTCAGCCCCCAACCTGTACTGGTGCATGGCGTTTTTCTTCCCCAAATGCAAAACTCTACACTTGCTCTTGTTAAACTTCATCAGGTTTTTCCCCGCCCAAGTCTCCAGCCTGTCTAAGTCTCTCTGAATGGCAGCACAGCCTTCTGGTGTGTCAGCCACTCCTCCCAGCTTGGTGTCATCAGCAAACTTGCTGAGGGTACATTCTGTGCCCTCATCCAGGTCGTTGATGAAGATATTGAACAACACCGGTCCCAGTACCGACCCCTGAGGGACTCCACTAGTCACAGGCCTCCAACTAGATTCTGCCCCATTGACTACAACTCTCTGACTTCTTCCTTTCAACCAGTTCTTGATCCACCTCACTGCCTGATCATCAAACCCATACTTGATCAACTTATCTACAAGGATGCTGTGGGAGACGGTGTCAAATGCTTTACTGAAATCAAGATAGACCACATCTACCGCTCTACCATCATCTATCCACCTAGTAATTTCCTCATAGAAGGCTATGAGGTTAGTCAAACATGACTTACCCTTGGTAAAACCATGTTGACTGCTCTTGATGACCCCCATCTCCTTGATATGTCTAGAGATAGTGCCAAGGACAAGTTGTTCCATTACCTTTCCAGGGATGGAGGTGAGGCTGACCGGTCTATAGTTACCCGGGTCCTCCTTCTTGCCCTTCTTGGAGACTGGAGTGACGTTTGCTATCCTCCAGTCCTCAGGCACCTCTCCAGTTACCCATGACTTACCGAAGATGATGGAGAGTGGACTCTTCCACTTGAGTTTGCCCAGTAGTTCCTTTTTTAACCATGCAGGTCTCCTAGCTCCCTTACTAGATTTCCTAACCCTTGGGATGCTCTGATCCTGTGCTTGCAAGAAGTGGTCCTTGAATGTTGACCAGCTATCTTGAGCCCCTTTACCTTCTAGCACCCTGTCCCATGGGATTTCCCTTAACAGTTGATTAAGGAGGCCAAAGTTTGCCTTGTGGAAGTCCAGGGTTCTGATCCTGCTGGGTATTCTGTTCCTTCCACACAGGATCCTGAACTCCACCATCTCATGATCACTGCAGCCGAGGCTGCCATTGACCACCACTGCTTCAACAAGGCCCTCCTTGTTAGTTAATACAAGATCCAGGAGCGCTCCTCTTCTAGTTGGCTTGTCCACCATTTGCATTAAGAAGTTATCATCAATGCACTGGAGGAACCTCCTAGACTGTGAAAGGCTGGCTGTGTAAGTCTTCCAGCAGATATCGGGGTAGTTAAAGTCTCCCATGAGGACTAGGGCCTGTAGTTGTGAGGCTGCTTTCAACTGCCTGTAGAAAGCCTCATCAACTTCCTCATCTTGATCTGGAGGTCTGTAGTAGACCCCCACAACTGTATCACCCACACCAGCCTGCCCCTTAATTCTTACCCACAGACTTTCAACTTGCCCCTCATCGGCCCCTGCACAAAACTCAATACATTCTAGTTGCTCTCTCACATAAAGAGCAACTCCACCACCTCGCTTCCCCACCCTATCTTTCCTAAAAAGCACATAACCATCCATGACCACATTCCAGTCATGTGAGCTGTCCCACCATGTCTCTGTTATTGCTACCAGATCATAACCCTTAGCCTGTACACAGACCTCTAACTCTTCCTGCTTGTTCCCCATACTGCGTGCATTAGCATACAGGCATTTCAGGAAGCAAACAGAGCACTCTGGTGGGACCAAATCCTCCTCAGACCACCTGCCTTCGGGCCCTGGTGTGTTCCTCTTGGGCTTGTCCCTAACAGACTCAGTTTTCTCCCCTTCCCCCATCACGCCTAGTTTAAAGCCCTCTCGATGAGCCCTGCTAAGTCCTGCCCCAAAAGCCTCTTCCCCCTCTGGGACAAGTGCATCCCACCCGCCACCATCAGGCCAGGTGTCTCATATATCAGCCCATGATCAAAAAAACCAAAACCCTGTCTTTGGCACCAGTCTCTTAGCCATTCGTTGACCTGTAACCTCTTCCTATTTACCTCCCCACCCATTCTTGCAGGAGGAATGGAGGCAAACACTACTTGTGCTCCAGACCCCCTAATTAGCTGTCCCAGGGCCCTGAAGTCTCTCTTCATTGCCCTTACGTTTCGTGTAATGATTTCGTCACTGCCAACCTGAAAAATCAGCAGTGGGTAGTAATCGGAGGACTCTACAAGATTAGGGAGTTTCCTTTTAACATCCCTAATCCGAGCCCCAGGGAGGCAACAGACCTCCCTGTGGGATGGGTCCGGTCGACAGATGGGCCCTTCTGTTCCCCTCAGAAGGGAGTCGCCCACCACAATTACTCTCCTTTCCTTCTTGATTGAAGAAGTCCTAAGGACTCGGGGTGACTGACGAGTCCTAGGTGCTTCATTAGATAAGTCTACTCCTTCAACTTCATTTTCCTGTCCCTGAATTTCTAAGGCCTCATATCTATTGTTCAAGGGCAATTGGGAGGGCGGAAGAGGTTGGGAGGATTTTTTCTTGCCTCTACGAGGTCGGACCTCCTTCCATTCCTTCATATCTCTTAAGTCCTCTGCTTCTGTCTGGTGACAGGAGGGGAGGGGATCCATCACTTTCTCAACCTCCTCAACCTCTTGCATCTGCTCCTGCCTCAGGGTAAAACTCCACCAATCTATTTCTCTCTCACATTCTCTAATGGTCCGTAGTCTTTCAACCTCCTCTGTCAGTTCAACCACCTGCCTGAGGAGATCGTTTACTTGTTCACACCGCACACGTGTTCTCACTGTCTCCCTCCGATACCAGTGCCAGGCACAGGCATTCACTGCAGCCAGAGACCTGCACGGCTGCGTGCCTGCTTGGGAGCTCCGTCTGAGTCCCCACATTCTTCTGCACTATGGTTTTCGGGCGCGTTGCGACCATGATCTATCTAGCTACTAGTTTGCCTGTCTTGCTATGAGAAGGCACCCACTGCTCCCTGCCTGCCCTCGCGCCTGCCCTCGCGCCACTTCCTGTGATGGTCGCTGCCGCTCTCTGCTCTGCACTGCCGCGTGCTCAGAGGAGGCTGCCAAATGGCCGCTTTTTAAACCTTGCTGCCGTTCACAGCCACGCCTCCTGCCACGTCAGCCTCCCTTTTCTCTCAGGATTCCCGCTCAGACTCGGGTCTCCTGGCTCTGCCCCGGCTTCACGGTCTCCAGGAAGCCCGGCTCCCTCTCAAATCCTCAGCAATTTAAAGGAACAGCTCCCACCGCTGCCGGTGCCGCTGCCGCTCTCTGCTCTGCGCTGCCGCGTGCAATTGTAAGCTTACAATTACTTTAAAACTAGTAGTAAGGAGCTTGCAATGCTGGAAAGTTGAAGATTATTAAGGGTTATGGATTTCAACCAGAACTTAGATGTTAGAAATCAGGTATAAAACAGGCCAAGGCTCTGCTGGCTCTTAATAAGTAAGGGTTGGGACTCTCTGAGTTTATGCCAGAGAAATTCTCATTTGAACAAATCATTCCATGAAATTCACTGTACCTTGTCTGTGTGCCAATAGCTTTCACAAAGGCAAGGCACCACAGCTGGACATTTCCTGCTCATCCCATGCAGTCTGGTGCTGAGCAACGAGTAAGAGCAAACACGCCACGATTCAGACTTCCAGTTCACACTGAGACACCGCATGCTGGGTGCCACAGTGTCCAAAAATGGTCAGTCCTTGCCTGGGAAGCCAAAGCTTGATCTGCAGTTACCTTGATGGCCTGATGGCCTTGGGTTAACCTTTGGGCTTGACTTTGAAGGTGCCCATTCACAGTCCTCCTATTAGGGCTTGGGTCTTGCTTTGAGTTCATTCACCTAGAACATCTCGGTATCATGATGTCTTGGTGTTAGCACAGCATTATGCACTGGATTTTTCAGTAGGTTATCTGTTTTGCTGTTCTTGTTCAGATCTTCCCCTGGAATCTTTACAAACATCCGGGTGGCCTAAGTTTGGGTCTTCGCAAGGCATTTCATCCAGGTGGAACTGGTTATCCAGATTATTAACAGAGGATGCCACAACCTACATGGCGTAGAAACTTCAAGCAACAGGATCTCTTGTATTGGCACGCATGCCTGTATGTGCATTATAGCTTGGGAGGCCAAACATTACCTTCTTTCTTTGTTGTGGTGCTTCAGGTGCACAGAGGTTAGACCCATGGGGTCTGTGCATCAAACAGGACACCCAGGCAACGTCCTGGAGCCTGTGAGTGACGCTGAGGAGTCCTGAGCTGAGCATCAGTGAAGAAAATCCAATTTGTGCAGAGCACCAGCTTGCACAGCTCCTGAGCCTTGACCTTATGCAAAGCACTTCTTGGCAGAAGGCTGCTGTTTGCTTCCACTTTCTTTTTCACTGGAACCATGTCTGTAATGGCAGCAAGTGCCACCCCTGCGTGGTCTGGCATGTGCTTGTTAGGGGATGCTGAGCTCCCAGCAGCCTCCTGCCAGGAGTTCATTAATTACAAGAACAGAAGCACTGCCTGTGCCAGCCTGTAGCTTCCAGGTCTTTGAGGGCATGTGTTTATGCAACTGCAGACAGCACCGGCGTCTGCTGTGCCTTGCAGGGTGACAAGGAAATGACAGTGACTCAATATGATGAAGTCAATTCACTGGTATCATGTCACTTGTCCCGTGGGGTAGTTGCATGGACTGACCGGCAAAGTTGAGGGGATTCATTACAGAGGCAGGTGGCCACGATGCCACTGCTGACGTCAGTGAAAATGGAGGTAAAACTGTGCCAAGCTGTATAATGGGGAGCTCTCTAATATGGCCCTCAGAGCTCCCCAGCATCCCCAGTCCTGACAGGGCTGTTTGCCTGGATTTCACAGATAGCATTTGGTAGGTAAGTGTCAGCAGCTCACTCAGCACCTGCCAGCATAGCTCCACTGGGTGCTGTGGACTGGCTGGTTTGCGCCGTGTGAGGATCTGGCACAGGGTCTTTTGGGCCTCCTGGTGGCTGTGAGTCATCCACATTCTGACTGAAAAAAAAGAAAGAAGCCCATTTTAAGACAGTTTAAAAATGTAAAATTAGTGCTTAGTTTTTTGACTGCTAGCATCAAACCTGGCCAAGGCAGCTATCTGTAATTTTAGAATGTCTCAAGAAGATTTACAGATCTCATGAAAACACTCTGTTCCATCTCCCTGGTGATTTAGCCTTCCACTTGCTTTTTAACTTCAGTCCATCTTTAGATCCTGTGGAAACAACACTAAATCTAAACACAGAATGAGAATGAGCTCATGCCATCTGCAAAGACTCCTCCTGGAGATGCCTTGTCTAACTTAGGAAGACCCCTACCAGGGCAGCAGGAGTTCAAATGAAAAGCTTTCTGTAATAAATGTGTTTTCAGGGTCTAAACAGGGATACAGAGCACCACACTCCCTGGTGTCCTTGCCAGGGTTTGCTACAAAGGAACATCCAAACAGAAACAAGTCTCATGAGCAGATGTCAAACTTTTTAAAGGTTAGACTGAAACCAAGTTTTATAGGAAAAGGAAGACAGAGAAATAAGACTGGAAAAACTTAATATAATGATCATAGCAGAGGTGGAAACTTCCAAACATGGGGTTATAACCATTGCATATAAGATGAACAGCCTTCTTAACAAGAGTTCCTATGTAAATAGCCACAGTAATAATGATGAATGCCTTCATACTTGGCAATTACATATGTTACCCTTGTGTTGTACATACATGTATAACATGCATTTATAATATAATAGAATGTTAAGAGTGAGTGTTAGGTACTCTCAACTGCCCTCTGAAAAGGGGTCAAGCATTTTAGTACTGTAAGAGGAATGGTTACAATATACTTGTGAGTGTTTTATAACACTAAAAAAATTGAAACAGTGGGACGAAGTAACTGGAAAAACAAAGTGGTATGAAGAGCTTGGAGTAGAGACCAGCCATAGGGGGAGTGGACAAGGAAAGACTTTTGACAGGAAAGTATATGCTTACATTTCAACTGGTAGCAGCTGAGTTCTGCAGCTACTGCAGATAACTTCAAATAAAATAGTAGGAAGTGAAGAACCAACAGGCCTGTGCTCCTCTCAGAACTGCATACATCTAGGACACCCGTTTTTCTTCTCAGAGATTTCCAGTCTTCCAGAAAGATATTTCACAAGGGAAAACAAAAAAACACCATGAACAATGAACACATAAGGAGCCCAGATCATTGCTGTATTGGACCCAGAACCAAAGATATTTGACAGACTCTTTCATGATGCTGCTCCATGCCCATCTGCAGATTACAGAGCCCTTGAGGGTCCCAATACTGAGCATTGTCATGCTTGAATTGCCTGCTGGCATGTCTGCTTTATTGTCACACTTGCCAGGAAAACATGCAGCTGAAAGTCTCATCTGAATACTTTATTTCCCATATCTAGTGCTATGCAGCGGGTGAGACCAACTTCTTCTTGTGTGTCAATGAAATTATTCCCTGGATTCATCTTCCAACAAAATAAAGAAATTGACCCACTGGATTAATCTCCCAAGATCTGCCAGGTACAAGACTGGACAGGGAACTGCTTGAAAGAGTCCAGTGCAGAGCCACAAAGATGATTAAAGGAGTGAAACATCTCCGTTATGAGGAAAGGCTGAGGGAGTTGGGTCTCTTGAGCTTGGAGAAAAGGAGACTGAGGGGTGACCTCATCCATGTTTACAAATATGTAAAGGGTGAGTGTCAGGACGATGGAGCCAGGCTTTTTTCAGTGATGACCAGTGATAGGACAAGGGGCAATGGATGCAAACTGGAGCATAGGTGGTTCCATGTGAATATCAGGAAGAACTTCTTTACTGAGAGAGTGACAGAGAACTGGGACAGGCTGCCCAGAGAGGCTGTGGAGTCTGGTTTGCTGGAGACATTCAAAACCTGCCTGGACACCTTCCTGTGTGATGTGCTCCAGGTGATCCTGCTCTGGCAGGGGGGTTGGACTAGATGATCTTTCGAGGTCCCTTCCAACCCCTAGGATTCTGTAATTCTGTGATTCTGTGGTTTGAAAGTCCAACTGAACTGTCCCTGGTTCCATACTTGCATAAACTCCCAGAAAGTTTAGGCTTTTAGTTTTCTAAAAAGGTTGGATAATGCAATAGTCCAGGCACTCTTCACAGAAGGCCCTATTACCTTTACAACTAATGAACAAGAGCTGTATTCTGGAAAGCATCCTTAGACTCCCTTTTTGCAGCCCAGTTAGCCAGTTATGCTACCGCAGCAAGCATGGTGATCAAACCAGGTATTTTTATGCAATAGAGGTCCCCTCATGATGAATGTTACTCCAGTTTACAAAAATGGCATGAGGGAAGACCTAGGAGCCTCCAGATGATAGCTTAACCTCTGTACCTGGAAAAACTATGGAGGACCTCATACTGGGTTAAGAAAGGGAAAGTCCCATTTAACTTACTTGATGTCCTTATGCTGTAAGGCCACATGCCTAATGAATGAAAGGAAGGTGGTGGATGCAGTTTTCCTGGGTTGTAGTAACGCTTTCAATACTTTTCAACACTTTCACAGCATCATTGTGGACAAGTTGTCCAACTGCAAGATGAGCAGGTACATGGTGTGCTAGATGAAGAACTGTCTGAAAGGCAGAGCTCAAAGTGTTGTACTGAACGGGACTACATCTGGCTGGTGACCAGTCACCAGTGGTGTTCCTCATGGCTTTATTCTGAGGCCAGTTCATTTCAAGGTTTTCATCAATAATCTGAATGCAGGAGTTCAATGGATGGTTAGGAAGTTTACTGATGATAGTAAACTGGAAGGTGCTGTATGCTCTCTTGAGGGACAAGAGACCTTGCAGATGGATTCAGACAGATTGGAGCACTGGGCAATCATCAATGGCACGACATTTAACAAGAACAAATGCTGGATTTTACACCTGGGATGGACTAATGCCAGACACAAGTGTAAACTGGGAGAGGAGTGGCTGGAGAGCAACCCTGCAGAAAGGGCTCTGGGGGTGCTGGCTGACAGGAGGCTCAGCAGGAGTCAGCCGTGTGCCTGGGCAGCCCCATGGGCAAACTGCATCCTGGGGTGCATCGAACCCAGCATAACCAGCCAGTCCAAAGGGGTGATTACCCCTCTGTATTTAGTGCTGGTGCTACCTCACCCTAGGTATTGCGTGCAGTTCTGGGCCCCACCATTTAAAAAGAATGTTAAAGTACTTGAATGCATCCCAAGGAGGGCAACAAAGCT
Organism: Apus apus; assembly: GCF_020740795.1. Taxonomy (NCBI): domain Eukaryota; kingdom Metazoa; phylum Chordata; class Aves; order Apodiformes; family Apodidae; genus Apus; species Apus apus. The sequence goes on from NC_067283.1 coordinate 49,024,359, forward strand.
GGGGAAGGGTCTGGAAGGCATGTCCTCTGAGGAGTGACTGAGGACATGTGGTTTGTCTAGTTTGGAGAGGAGGAGGCTGAGAGGTGACCTACAACTTCATCAGGAGAAGTGGAGAGGGAAGTGCTGACCTCTTCTCCTTGGGACCCAGTGCCAGCACATGCAGGAATGGCTCAGAGCTGCATCTGTCAGGGGAGCTTTGGACTTGACATGAGGAAATGTTTCTTTACCAAGAGGGTGGTCAAATTCTGGAACAGGCTTCCTGGAGTGGTGGTCAATGCCCCATGCCTGTCAGCGATTAAGAGGCATTTGGACAATGCTCTTAATTTTATGTTTTAACTTCTGGATTGCCCTAAAATGGTCAAGCAGTTGGACTACATGATCAATGCCCTTCTAGCAGAAATGCTTCTTCTCTCCTTCTCCCTTTCCCTCTTCTTCTCCCTCTCCTCTCCCTTCATGATGAATCAAATAATTATTAGATTGTTACATACCTGAAATTCCAGAAGGCTTTTTATCTAAAAAACACTTTCAAGGACACATAACATAAATACGTGTAGAAATTTATTTAAATTTTTATTTTTCTGACTCTCAGAACAGATGTTCACAAACATTAATACAGTGTGCAAATGTAGCCAGGAGTAGGCTGATGCAATGCTCAGTTTAGCCTGAAAAAACATCACTTGAAATCTGGCAAAGAAAAGAACAGAGCTACAGAAAGTCAAAAGCCCTCTAGAATGTGTGCAGAGCCAGGCGCTCATGAGGCTGCACGGGGAATACCGATTTCTGGTTCACTCATGTGTCTCTTGTGACAAGGAGTTAGCATTAAAGTTAGTTTCCATCATGGTTGCTATGAACTTGACCTCTCCGGGCAAGTTTACCTATGGAGTTTCTTGCAATATCATTATTTACAGGCTGTTTATCTTCCTGGTGAATGTCCTTATGTCAGACACATCAGGGAGTGAACATGCTGGTCTGTAAACATCATTCCTTCACAGGACACTTTATTTTGACCACATATCCTTCCTGGAGCCTGCCATATAGAGTAACCCAAACAGCGGGGCTGCATGGAGCTGAGAGAAGGGGTGCCAGCTGAACCCAGACTCCTTCAGATCAGAGGCAGACACTGGGTCAACCCACAAAATGAGAAAACAATACTGAAAGTATGTAACTGATGTTGAAAAAAGAAAAGAGAACTATAAAATATTAATAAAATCTTACTCTTTGCCAGAAACAGGAAAGCAGATGCCAGACTGATATACAAATAAGGTTTTTTTCTGGAAAAAACTCAAATGTTTCAAGAATGTGATTTTCTCTCTTTTTTTGGTAATGGTTTTTCTCACATGAATTTCTATTTTGGCACTGGAAAAAAAATCAAACTCAAAACAATCCCACACCTAATTTGTTATTTTTTCTCTTTTGTTTCTAAATTATTAGAGGAGTATAATTATTAGCAGAATTATTAGAAGAATAAATTCTAAATAATTATTCTAAATTGTCTGTTTCTAAAGTATTAGAAAGAGTATAATGAATGTCATGTATCACCTAGGATGAAAAACTCCAAAACTAGAGAAGGACCAAACATAGGCCAAACAGTCATGTGACCAGAAAAGTGAGAATGAGGATCAGCACCAATCGCACATAAAAGAAGAAGAGCTAAGTGGTATTTTCAGAAGTGAGACAGTCTGCTTATTCGTCTCTTTTCTTTGGTCTTTGCCTATTTGAAATCCTTGTTACTGTATTTGACTGGTTTTGACTCTAATGGCAAATTTTGACCTCTAGAGAATTTGTTTGGAACTTGATTTATTTCTACTTGGCTCTGTAAGGCCTTCCCTGAGCTCCTATAGTGACATTATTGTAGCCTGAAGGCCTGTACTGGGCTTCTCTTTGACTCACTCAGACTCCGTTTTACTCTAGACACTAAATCTATTTGACTCCATTTTGGCTCTATTTCAATTTCATTTGGAGTTAAGTAAGGCTGCACTTGGAGTCCATTTGGACTCAATTAGGTTGGATTGCATTTGGATTTCAGTTAGGCTTCCATTTTGGAGCACTTTGGACTCGACTACAAGTTCAGGGGTATTCTTTTTTTAGTTCTGTTTGACTTCGGTTGGAGTCCATGTGGATTTCAAGTGAACTAACTTTGCGTCAAATTCACTCTACTTTTTCTCTGCTTCTCTGTCAATTTTGGTGTTTGAAATCTGCTTTTTAGTCTGGCTTTATATTCTGGCTTTGCAGTCTGGATATTTATTCTGTCTTTTTAGTCTGCTGTTTAGTCTGGGTTTTGGTCGACATTTTAGTCTGCTTTCTCGCCTGTCTTTTGTCTGAATTTTGAATTTTGCTTTGAAATCTGAATTCTACTCTGGCCTTTAGACTGCTTTCTAGTCTGGCTTTCTAAGACTGCTTATTACTCTGGCCTTTTGGTCTGCATTTTGCCTGGCTTTCGACCTGGCTTTTTAGTCTGCTTTCACTCAGGCTTTTTGGTCAGCTTTTTGGGCTGCTTTTTGGTCTGCTAATTAGTCTCCCTTTTTAGGTCTTTGCCCACTTGAAATCCTTGTTACTGTATTTGACTGGTTTTGACTCTGATGACCATTTCTGAACTCTAGAGAATTTGTTTGGAACTCGATTTATCTTGACTGGGCTCAAGCCTGTACTGGGCTCCTCTTTTACTACCTTGGCCTCCATTTTACTCTAGACACTATTTCAATCTATTGGACTCCATTTGGGCACTCTTGGAATTCCATTTGGAGCCCTGTTAGGCTGCATTGGAGTCCATTTGGACTCCACTAGGATTTTGTTTGGATTCCGTTTGGAGTCCTTTTAGGCTTCTGGTTTGGAACCCCTTTGGACTCCAGTACAAGTTCAGGGGTATTCCTTTTTGAGTTCTGTTTGACTTCAGTTGGAGTCCATTTGGATTACAAGTGAACTAACTTTGCGTCAAATTCACTCTACTTTTTCTCTGCTTCTCTGTCAGTTTTGGTGTTTGAAATCTGCTTTTTAGTCTGGCTTTATATTCTGGCTTTGCAGTCTGGATATTTATTCTGTCTTTTTAGTCTGCTGTTTAGTCTGGGTTTTGGTCGACATTTTAGTCTGCTTTCTCGCCTGTCTTTTGTCTGAATTTTGAATTTTGCTTTGAAATCTGAATTCTACTCTGGCCTTTAGACTGCTTTCTAGTCTGGCTTTCTAAGACTGCTTATTACTCTGGCCTTTTGGTCTGCATTTTGCCTGGCTTTCGACCTGGCTTTTTAGTCTGCTTTCACTCAGGCTTTTTGGTCAGCTTTTTGGGCTGCTTTTTGGTCTGCCAATTAGTCTCCCTTTTTTGCTCTTTGCCTACTTGAAATCCTTGTTACTGTATTTGACTGGTTTTGACTCTGATGACCATTTCTGAACTCTAGAGAATTTGTTTGGAACTCGATTTATCTTGACTGGGCTCTCTAATGCCTTTCCTGAGCCCCTATAGTAACATTATTGTAGCCCGTAAGGCCTGTACTGGGCTCCTCTTTTACTACCTTGGCCTCCATTTTACTCTAGACACTATTTCAATCTATTGGACTCCATTTGGGCACTCTTGGAATTCCATTTGGAGCCCTGTTAGGCTGCATTGGAGTCCATTTGGACTCCACTAGGATTTTGTTTGGATTCCGTTTGGAGTCCTTTTAGGCTTCTGGTTTGGAACCCCTTTGGACTCCAGTACAAGTTCAGGGGTATTCCTTTTTGAGTTCTGTTTGACTTCAGTTGGAGTCCATTTGGATTACAAGTGAACTAACTTTGCGTCAAATTCACTCTACTTTTTCTCTGCTTCTCTGTCAGTTTTGGTGTTTGAAATCTGCTTTTTAGTCTGGCTTTATATTCTGGCTTTGCAGTCTGGATATTTATTCTGTCTTTTTAGTCTGCTGTTTAGTCTGGGTTTTGGTCGACATTTTAGTCTGCTTTCTCGCCTGTCTTTTGTCTGAATTTTGAATTTTGCTTTGAAATCTGAATTCTACTCTGGCCTTTAGACTGCTTTCTAGTCTGGCTTTCTAAGACTGCTTATTACTCTGGCCTTTTGGTCTGCATTTTGCCTGGCTTTCGACCTGGCTTTTTAGTCTGCTTTCACTCAGGCTTTTTGGTCAGCTTTTTGGGCTGCTTTTTGGTCTGCCAATTAGTCTCCCTTTTTTGCTCTTTGCCTACTTGAAATCCTTGTTACTGTATTTGACTGGTTTTGACTCTGATGACCATTTCTGAACTCTAGAGAATTTGTTTGGAACTCGATTTATCTTGACTGGGCTCTCTAATGCCTTTCCTGAGCCCCTATAGTAACATTATTGTAGCCCGTAAGGCCTGTACTGGGCTCCTCTCTTACTACCTTGGCCTCCATTTTACTCTAGACACTATTTCAATCTATTGGACTCCATTTGGGCACTCTTGGAATTCCATTTGGAGCCCTGTTAGGCTGCATTGGAGTCCATTTGGACTCCACTAGGATTTTGTTTGGATTCCGTTTGGAGTCCTTTTAGGCTTCTGGTTTGGAACCCCTTTGGACTCCAGTACAAGTTCAGGGGTATTCCTTTTTGAGTTCTGTTTGACTTCAGTTGGAGTCCATTTGGATTACAAGTGAACTAACTTTGCGTCAAATTCACTCTACTTTTTCTCTGCTTCTCTGTCAGTTTTGGTGTTTGAAATCTGCTTTTTAGTCTGGCTTTATATTCTGGCTTTGCAGTCTGGATATTTATTCTGTCTTTTTAGTCTGCTGTTTAGTCTGGGTTTTGGTCGACATTTTAGTCTGCTTTCTCGCCTGTCTTTTGTCTGAATTTTGAATTTTGCTTTGAAATCTGAATTCTACTCTGGCCTTTAGACTGCTTTCTAGTCTGGCTTTCTAAGACTGCTTATTACTCTGGCCTTTTGGTCTGCATTTTGCCTGGCTTTCGACCTGGCTTTTTAGTCTGCTTTCACTCAGGCTTTTTGGTCAGCTTTTTGGGCTGCTTTTTGGTCTGCCAATTAGTCTCCCTTTTTTGCTCTTTGCCTACTTGAAATCCTTGTTACTGTATTTGACTGGTTTTGACTCTGATGACCATTTCTGAACTCTAGAGAATTTGTTTGGAACTCGATTTATCTTGACTGGGCTCTCTAATGCCTTTCCTGAGCCCCTATAGTAACATTATTGTAGCCCGTAAGGCCTGTACTGGGCTCCTCTCTTACTACCTTGGCCTCCATTTTACTCTAGACACTATTTCAATCTATTGGACTCCATTTGGGCACTCTTGGAATTCCATTTGGAGCCCTGTTAGGCTGCATTGGAGTCCATTTGGACTCCACTAGGATTTTGTTTGGATTCCGTTTGGAGTCCTTTTAGGCTTCTGGTTTGGAACCCCTTTGGACTCCAGTACAAGTTCAGGGGTATTCCTTTTTGAGTTCTGTTTGACTTCAGTTGGAGTCCATTTGGATTACAAGTGAACTAACTTTGCGTCAAATTCACTCTACTTTTTCTCTGCTTCTCTGTCAATTTTGGTGTTTGAAATCTGCTTTTTAGTCTGGCTTTATATTCTGGCTTTGCAGTCTGGATATTTATTCTGTCTTTTTAGTCTGCTGTTTAGTCTGGGTTTTGGTCGACATTTTAGTCTGCTTTCTCGCCTGTCTTTTGTCTGAATTTTGAATTTTGCTTTGAAATCTGAATTCTACTCTGGCCTTTAGACTGCTTTCTAGTCTGGCTTTCTAAGACTGCTTATTACTCTGGCCTTTTGGTCTGCATTTTGCCTGGCTTTCGACCTGGCTTTTTAGTCTGCTTTCACTCAGGCTTTTTGGTCAGCTTTTTGGGCTGCTTTTTGGTCTGCCAATTAGTCTCCCTTTTTTGCTCTTTGCCTACTTGAAATCCTTGTTACTGTATTTGACTGGTTTTGACTCTGATGACCATTTCTGAACTCTAGAGAATTTGTTTGGAACTCGATTTATCTTGACTGGGCTCTCTAATGCCTTTCCTGAGCCCCTATAGTAACATTATTGTAGCCCGTAAGGCCTGTACTGGGCTCCTCTCTTACTACCTTGGCCTCCATTTTACTCTAGACACTATTTCAATCTATTGGACTCCATTTGGGCACTCTTGGAATTCCATTTGGAGCCCTGTTAGGCTGCATTGGAGTCCATTTGGACTCCACTAGGATTTTGTTTGGATTCCGTTTGGAGTCCTTTTAGGCTTCTGGTTTGGAACCCCTTTGGACTCCAGTACAAGTTCAGGGGTATTCCTTTTTGAGTTCTGTTTGACTTCAGTTGGAGTCCATTTGGATTACAAGTGAACTAACTTTGCGTCAAATTCACTCTACTTTTTCTCTGCTTCTCTGTCAGTTTTGGTGTTTGAAATCTGCTTTTTAGTCTGGCTTTATATTCTGGCTTTGCAGTCTGGATATTTATTCTGTCTTTTTAGTCTGCTGTTTAGTCTGGGTTTTGGTCGACATTTTAGTCTGCTTTCTCGCCTGTCTTTTGTCTGAATTTTGAATTTTGCTTTGAAATCTGAATTCTACTCTGGCCTTTAGACTGCTTTCTAGTCTGGCTTTCTAAGACTGCTTATTACTCTGGCCTTTTGGTCTGCATTTTGCCTGGCTTTCGACCTGGCTTTTTAGTCTGCTTTCACTCAGGCTTTTTGGTCAGCTTTTTGGGCTGCTTTTTGGTCTGCCAATTAGTCTCCCTTTTTTGCTCTTTGCCTACTTGAAATCCTTGTTACTGTATTTGACTGGTTTTGACTCTGATGACCATTTCTGAACTCTAGAGAATTTGTTTGGAACTCGATTTATCTTGACTGGGCTCTCTAATGCCTTTCCTGAGCCCCTATAGTAACATTATTGTAGCCCGTAAGGCCTGTACTGGGCTCCTCTCTTACTACCTTGGCCTCCATTTTACTCTAGACACTATTTCAATCTATTGGACTCCATTTGGGCACTCTTGGAATTCCATTTGGAGCCCTGTTAGGCTGCATTGGAGTCCATTTGGACTCCACTAGGATTTTGTTTGGATTCCGTTTGGAGTCCTTTTAGGCTTCTGGTTTGGAACCCCTTTGGACTCCAGTACAAGTTCAGGGGTATTCCTTTTTGAGTTCTGTTTGACTTCAGTTGGAGTCCATTTGGATTACAAGTGAACTAACTTTGCGTCAAATTCACTCTACTTTTTCTCTGCTTCTCTGTCAGTTTTGGTGTTTGAAATCTGCTTTTTAGTCTGGCTTTATATTCTGGCTTTGCAGTCTGGATATTTATTCTGTCTTTTTAGTCTGCTGTTTAGTCTGGGTTTTGGTCGACATTTTAGTCTGCTTTCTCGCCTGTCTTTTGTCTGAATTTTGAATTTTGCTTTGAAATCTGAATTCTACTCTGGCCTTTAGACTGCTTTCTAGTCTGGCTTTCTAAGACTGCTTATTACTCTGGCCTTTTGGTCTGCATTTTGCCTGGCTTTCGACCTGGCTTTTTAGTCTGCTTTCACTCAGGCTTTTTGGTCAGCTTTTTGGGCTGCTTTTTGGTCTGCCAATTAGTCTCCCTTTTTTGCTCTTTGCCTACTTGAAATCCTTGTTACTGTATTTGACTGGTTTTGACTCTGATGACCATTTCTGAACTCTAGAGAATTTGTTTGGAACTCGATTTATCTTGACTGGGCTCTCTAATGCCTTTCCTGAGCCCCTATAGTAACATTATTGTAGCCCGTAAGGCCTGTACTGGGCTCCTCTCTTACTACCTTGGCCTCCATTTTACTCTAGACACTATTTCAATCTATTGGACTCCATTTGGGCACTCTTGGAATTCCATTTGGAGCCCTGTTAGGCTGCATTGGAGTCCATTTGGACTCCACTAGGATTTTGTTTGGATTCCGTTTGGAGTCCTTTTAGGCTTCTGGTTTGGAACCCCTTTGGACTCCAGTACAAGTTCAGGGGTATTCCTTTTTGAGTTCTGTTTGACTTCAGTTGGAGTCCATTTGGATTACAAGTGAACTAACTTTGCGTCAAATTCACTCTACTTTTTCTCTGCTTCTCTGTCAGTTTTGGTGTTTGAAATCTGCTTTTTAGTCTGGCTTTATATTCTGGCTTTGCAGTCTGGATATTTATTCTGTCTTTTTAGTCTGCTGTTTAGTCTGGGTTTTGGTCGACATTTTAGTCTGCTTTCTCGCCTGTCTTTTGTCTGAATTTTGAATTTTGCTTTGAAATCTGAATTCTACTCTGGCCTTTAGACTGCTTTCTAGTCTGGCTTTCTAAGACTGCTTATTACTCTGGCCTTTTGGTCTGCATTTTGCCTGGCTTTCGACCTGGCTTTTTAGTCTGCTTTCACTCAGGCTTTTTGGTCAGCTTTTTGGGCTGCTTTTTGGTCTGCCAATTAGTCTCCCTTTTTTGCTCTTTGCCTACTTGAAATCCTTGTTACTGTATTTGACTGGTTTTGACTCTGATGACCATTTCTGAACTCTAGAGAATTTGTTTGGAACTCGATTTATCTTGACTGGGCTCTCTAATGCCTTTCCTGAGCCCCTATAGTAACATTATTGTAGCCCGTAAGGCCTGTACTGGGCTCCTCTCTTACTACCTTGGCCTCCATTTTACTCTAGACACTATTTCAATCTATTGGACTCCATTTGGGCACTCTTGGAATTCCATTTGGAGCCCTGTTAGGCTGCATTGGAGTCCATTTGGACTCCACTAGGATTTTGTTTGGATTCCGTTTGGAGTCCTTTTAGGCTTCTGGTTTGGAACCCCTTTGGACTCCAGTACAAGTTCAGGGGTATTCCTTTTTGAGTTCTGTTTGACTTCAGTTGGAGTCCATTTGGATTACAAGTGAACTAACTTTGCGTCAAATTCACTCTACTTTTTCTCTGCTTCTCTGTCAGTTTTGGTGTTTGAAATCTGCTTTTTAGTCTGGCTTTATATTCTGGCTTTGCAGTCTGGATATTTATTCTGTCTTTTTAGTCTGCTGTTTAGTCTGGGTTTTGGTCGACATTTTAGTCTGCTTTCTCGCCTGTCTTTTGTCTGAATTTTGAATTTTGCTTTGAAATCTGAATTCTACTCTGGCCTTTAGACTGCTTTCTAGTCTGGCTTTCTAAGACTGCTTATTACTCTGGCCTTTTGGTCTGCATTTTGCCTGGCTTTCGACCTGGCTTTTTAGTCTGCTTTCACTCAGGCTTTTTGGTCAGCTTTTTGGGCTGCTTTTTGGTCTGCCAATTAGTCTCCCTTTTTTGCTCTTTGCCTACTTGAAATCCTTGTTACTGTATTTGACTGGTTTTGACTCTGATGACCATTTCTGAACTCTAGAGAATTTGTTTGGAACTCGATTTATCTTGACTGGGCTCTCTAATGCCTTTCCTGAGCCCCTATAGTAACATTATTGTAGCCCGTAAGGCCTGTACTGGGCTCCTCTCTTACTACCTTGGCCTCCATTTTACTCTAGACACTATTTCAATCTATTGGACTCCATTTGGGCACTCTTGGAATTCCATTTGGAGCCCTGTTAGGCTGCATTGGAGTCCATTTGGACTCCACTAGGATTTTGTTTGGATTCCGTTTGGAGTCCTTTTAGGCTTCTGGTTTGGAACCCCTTTGGACTCCAGTACAAGTTCAGGGGTATTCCTTTTTGAGTTCTGTTTGACTTCAGTTGGAGTCCATTTGGATTACAAGTGAACTAACTTTGCGTCAAATTCACTCTACTTTTTCTCTGCTTCTCTGTCAGTTTTGGTGTTTGAAATCTGCTTTTTAGTCTGGCTTTATATTCTGGCTTTGCAGTCTGGATATTTATTCTGTCTTTTTAGTCTGCTGTTTAGTCTGGGTTTTGGTCGACATTTTAGTCTGCTTTCTCGCCTGTCTTTTGTCTGAATTTTGAATTTTGCTTTGAAATCTGAATTCTACTCTGGCCTTTAGACTGCTTTCTAGTCTGGCTTTCTAAGACTGCTTATTACTCTGGCCTTTTGGTCTGCATTTTGCCTGGCTTTCGACCTGGCTTTTTAGTCTGCTTTCACTCAGGCTTTTTGGTCAGCTTTTTGGGCTGCTTTTTGGTCTGCCAATTAGTCTCCCTTTTTTGCTCTTTGCCTACTTGAAATCCTTGTTACTGTATTTGACTGGTTTTGACTCTGATGACCATTTCTGAACTCTAGAGAATTTGTTTGGAACTCGATTTATCTTGACTGGGCTCTCTAATGCCTTTCCTGAGCCCCTATAGTAACATTATTGTAGCCCGTAAGGCCTGTACTGGGCTCCTCTCTTACTACCTTGGCCTCCATTTTACTCTAGACACTATTTCAATCTATTGGACTCCATTTGGGCACTCTTGGAATTCCATTTGGAGCCCTGTTAGGCTGCATTGGAGTCCATTTGGACTCCACTAGGATTTTGTTTGGATTCCGTTTGGAGTCCTTTTAGGCTTCTGGTTTGGAACCCCTTTGGACTCCAGTACAAGTTCAGGGGTATTCCTTTTTGAGTTCTGTTTGACTTCAGTTGGAGTCCATTTGGATTACAAGTGAACTAACTTTGCGTCAAATTCACTCTACTTTTTCTCTGCTTCTCTGTCAGTTTTGGTGTTTGAAATCTGCTTTTTAGTCTGGCTTTATATTCTGGCTCTGCAGTCTGGATATTTATTCTGTCTTTTTAGTCTGCTGTTTAGTCTGGGTTTTGGTCGACATTTTAGTCTGCTTTCTCGCCTGTCTTTTGTCTGAATTTTGAATTTTGCTTTGAAATCTGAATTCTACTCTGGCCTTTAGACTGCTTTCTAGTCTGGCTTTCTAAGACTGCTTATTACTCTGGCCTTTTGGTCTGCATTTTGCCTGGCTTTCGACCTGGCTTTTTAGTCTGCTTTCACTCAGGCTTTTTGGTCAGCTTTTTGGGCTGCTTTTTGGTCTGCCAATTAGTCTCCCTTTTTTGCTCTTTGCCTACTTGAAATCCTTGTTACTGTATTTGACTGGTTTTGACTCTGATGACCATTTCTGAACTCTAGAGAATTTGTTTGGAACTCGATTTATCTTGACTGGGCTCTCTAATGCCTTTCCTGAGCCCCTATAGTAACATTATTGTAGCCCGTAAGGCCTGTACTGGGCTCCTCTCTTACTACCTTGGCCTCCATTTTACTCTAGACACTATTTCAATCTATTGGACTCCATTTGGGCACTCTTGGAATTCCATTTGGAGCCCTGTTAGGCTGCATTGGAGTCCATTTGGACTCCACTAGGATTTTGTTTGGATTCCGTTTGGAGTCCTTTTAGGCTTCTGGTTTGGAACCCCTTTGGACTCCAGTACAAGTTCAGGGGTATTCCTTTTTGAGTTCTGTTTGACTTCAGTTGGAGTCCATTTGGATTACAAGTGAACTAACTTTGCGTCAAATTCACTCTACTTTTTCTCTGCTTCTCTGTCAGTTTTGGTGTTTGAAATCTGCTTTTTAGTCTGGCTTTATATTCTGGCTTTGCAGTCTGGATATTTATTCTGTCTTTTTAGTCTGCTGTTTAGTCTGGGTTTTGGTCGACATTTTAGTCTGCTTTCTCGCCTGTCTTTTGTCTGAATTTTGAATTTTGCTTTGAAATCTGAATTCTACTCTGGCCTTTAGACTGCTTTCTAGTCTGGCTTTCTAAGACTGCTTATTACTCTGGCCTTTTGGTCTGCATTTTGCCTGGCTTTCGACCTGGCTTTTTAGTCTGCTTTCACTCAGGCTTTTTGGTCAGCTTTTTGGGCTGCTTTTTGGTCTGCCAATTAGTCTCCCTTTTTTGCTCTTTGCCTACTTGAAATCCTTGTTACTGTATTTGACTGGTTTTGACTCTGATGACCATTTCTGAACTCTAGAGAATTTGTTTGGAACTCGATTTATCTTGACTGGGCTCTCTAATGCCTTTCCTGAGCCCCTATAGTAACATTATTGTAGCCCGTAAGGCCTGTACTGGGCTCCTCTCTTACTACCTTGGCCTCCATTTTACTCTAGACACTATTTCAATCTATTGGACTCCATTTGGGCACTCTTGGAATTCCATTTGGAGCCCTGTTAGGCTGCATTGGAGTCCATTTGGACTCCACTAGGATTTTGTTTGGATTCCGTTTGGAGTCCTTTTAGGCTTCTGGTTTGGAACCCCTTTGGACTCCAGTACAAGTTCAGGGGTATTCCTTTTTGAGTTCTGTTTGACTTCAGTTGGAGTCCATTTGGATTACAAGTGAACTAACTTTGCGTCAAATTCACTCTACTTTTTCTCTGCTTCTCTGTCAGTTTTGGTGTTTGAAATCTGCTTTTTAGTCTGGCTTTATATTCTGGCTTGCAGTCTGGATATTTATTCTGTCTTTTTAGTCTGCTGTTTAGTCTGGGTTTTGGTCGACATTTTAGTCTGCTTTCTCGCCTGTCTTTTGTCTGAATTTTGAATTTTGCTTTGAAATCTGAATTCTACTCTGGCCTTTAGACTGCTTTCTAGTCTGGCTTTCTAAGACTGCTTATTACTCTGGCCTTTTGGTCTGCATTTTGCCTGGCTTTCGACCTGGCTTTTTAGTCTGCTTTCACTCAGGCTTTTTGGTCAGCTTTTTGGGCTGCTTTTTGGTCTGCCAATTAGTCTCCCTTTTTTGCTCTTTGCCTACTTGAAATCCTTGTTACTGTATTTGACTGGTTTTGACTCTGATGACCATTTCTGAACTCTAGAGAATTTGTTTGGAACTCGATTTATCTTGACTGGGCTCTCTAATGCCTTTCCTGAGCCCCTATAGTAACATTATTGTAGCCCGTAAGGCCTGTACTGGGCTCCTCTCTTACTACCTTGGCCTCCATTTTACTCTAGACACTATTTCAATCTATTGGACTCCATTTGGGCACTCTTGGAATTCCATTTGGAGCCCTGTTAGGCTGCATTGGAGTCCATTTGGACTCCACTAGGATTTTGTTTGGATTCCGTTTGGAGTCCTTTTAGGCTTCTGGTTTGGAACCCCTTTGGACTCCAGTACAAGTTCAGGGGTATTCCTTTTTGAGTTCTGTTTGACTTCAGTTGGAGTCCATTTGGATTACAAGTGAACTAACTTTGCGTCAAATTCACTCTACTTTTTCTCTGCTTCTCTGTCAGTTTTGGTGTTTGAAATCTGCTTTTTAGTCTGGCTTTATATTCTGGCTTTGCAGTCTGGATATTTATTCTGTCTTTTTAGTCTGCTGTTTAGTCTGGGTTTTGGTCGACATTTTAGTCTGCTTTCTCGCCTGTCTTTTGTCTGAATTTTGAATTTTGCTTTGAAATCTGAATTCTACTCTGGCCTTTAGACTGCTTTCTAGTCTGGCTTTCTAAGACTGCTTATTACTCTGGCCTTTTGGTCTGCATTTTGCCTGGCTTTCGACCTGGCTTTTTAGTCTGCTTTCACTCAGGCTTTTTGGTCAGCTTTTTGGGCTGCTTTTTGGTCTGCCAATTAGTCTCCCTTTTTTGCTCTTTGCCTACTTGAAATCCTTGTTACTGTATTTGACTGGTTTTGACTCTGATGACCATTTCTGAACTCTAGAGAATTTGTTTGGAACTCGATTTATCTTGACTGGGCTCTCTAATGCCTTTCCTGAGCCCCTATAGTAACATTATTGTAGCCCGTAAGGCCTGTACTGGGCTCCTCTTTTACTACCTTGGCCTCCATTTTACTCTAGACACTATTTCAATCTATTGGACTCCATTTGGGCACTCTTGGAATTCCATTTGGAGCCCTGTTAGGCTGCATTGGAGTCCATTTGGACTCCACTAGGATTTTGTTTGGATTCCGTTTGGAGTCCTTTTAGGCTTCTGGTTTGGAACCCCTTTGGACTCCAGTACAAGTTCAGGGGTATTCCTTTTTGAGTTCTGTTTGACTTCAGTTGGAGTCCATTTGGATTACAAGTGAACTAACTTTGCGTCAAATTCACTCTACTTTTTCTCTGCTTCTCTGTCAGTTTTGGTGTTTGAAATCTGCTTTTTAGTCTGGCTTTATATTCTGGCTTTGCAGTCTGGATATTTATTCTGTCTTTTTAGTCTGCTGTTTAGTCTGGGTTTTGGTCGACATTTTAGTCTGCTTTCTCGCCTGTCTTTTGTCTGAATTTTGAATTTTGCTTTGAAATCTGAATTCTACTCTGGCCTTTAGACTGCTTTCTAGTCTGGCTTTCTAAGACTGCTTATTACTCTGGCCTTTTGGTCTGCATTTTGCCTGGCTTTCGACCTGGCTTTTTAGTCTGCTTTCACTCAGGCTTTTTGGTCAGCTTTTTGGGCTGCTTTTTGGTCTGCCAATTAGTCTCCCTTTTTTGCTCTTTGCCTACTTGAAATCCTTGTTACTGTATTTGACTGGTTTTGACTCTGATGACCATTTCTGAACTCTAGAGAATTTGTTTGGAACTCGATTTATCTTGACTGGGCTCTCTAATGCCTTTCCTGAGCCCCTATAGTAACATTATTGTAGCCCGTAAGGCCTGTACTGGGCTCCTCTTTTACTACCTTGGCCTCCATTTTACTCTAGACACTATTTCAATCTATTGGACTCCATTTGGGCACTCTTGGAATTCCATTTGGAGCCCTGTTAGGCTGCATTGGAGTCCATTTGGACTCCACTAGGATTTTGTTTGGATTCCGTTTGGAGTCCTTTTAGGCTTCTGGTTTGGAACCCCTTTGGACTCCAGTACAAGTTCAGGGGTATTCCTTTTTGAGTTCTGTTTGACTTCAGTTGGAGTCCATTTGGATTACAAGTGAACTAACTTTGCGTCAAATTCACTCTACTTTTTCTCTGCTTCTCTGTCAGTTTTGGTGTTTGAAATCTGCTTTTTAGTCTGGCTTTATATTCTGGCTCTGCAGTCTGGATATTTATTCTGTCTTTTTAGTCTGCTGTTTAGTCTGGGTTTTGGTCGACATTTTAGTCTGCTTTCTCGCCTGTCTTTTGTCTGAATTTTGAATTTTGCTTTGAAATCTGAATTCTACTCTGGCCTTTAGACTGCTTTCTAGTCTGGCTTTCTAAGACTGCTTATTACTCTGGCCTTTTGGTCTGCATTTTGCCTGGCTTTCGACCTGGCTTTTTAGTCTGCTTTCACTCAGGCTTTTTGGTCAGCTTTTTGGGCTGCTTTTTGGTCTGCCAATTAGTCTCCCTTTTTTGCTCTTTGCCTACTTGAAATCCTTGTTACTGTATTTGACTGGTTTTGACTCTGATGACCATTTCTGAACTCTAGAGAATTTGTTTGGAACTCGATTTATCTTGACTGGGCTCTCTAATGCCTTTCCTGAGCCCCTATAGTAACATTATTGTAGCCCGTAAGGCCTGTACTGGGCTCCTCTCTTACTACCTTGGCCTCCATTTTACTCTAGACACTATTTCAATCTATTGGACTCCATTTGGGCACTCTTGGAATTCCATTTGGAGCCCTGTTAGGCTGCATTGGAGTCCATTTGGACTCCACTAGGATTTTGTTTGGATTCCGTTTGGAGTCCTTTTAGGCTTCTGGTTTGGAACCCCTTTGGACTCCAGTACAAGTTCAGGGGTATTCCTTTTTGAGTTCTGTTTGACTTCAGTTGGAGTCCATTTGGATTACAAGTGAACTAACTTTGCGTCAAATTCACTCTACTTTTTCTCTGCTTCTCTGTCAGTTTTGGTGTTTGAAATCTGCTTTTTAGTCTGGCTTTATATTCTGGCTCTGCAGTCTGGATATTTATTCTGTCTTTTTAGTCTGCTGTTTAGTCTGGGTTTTGGTCGACATTTTAGTCTGCTTTCTCGCCTGTCTTTTGTCTGAATTTTGAATTTTGCTTTGAAATCTGAATTCTACTCTGGCCTTTAGACTGCTTTCTAGTCTGGCTTTCTAAGACTGCTTATTACTCTGGCCTTTTGGTCTGCATTTTGCCTGGCTTTCGACCTGGCTTTTTAGTCTGCTTTCACTCAGGCTTTTTGGTCAGCTTTTTGGGCTGCTTTTTGGTCTGCCAATTAGTCTCCCTTTTTTGCTCTTTGCCTACTTGAAATCCTTGTTACTGTATTTGACTGGTTTTGACTCTGATGACCATTTCTGAACTCTAGAGAATTTGTTTGGAACTCGATTTATCTTGACTGGGCTCTCTAATGCCTTTCCTGAGCCCCTATAGTAACATTATTGTAGCCCGTAAGGCCTGTACTGGGCTCCTCTCTTACTACCTTGGCCTCCATTTTACTCTAGACACTATTTCAATCTATTGGACTCCATTTGGGCACTCTTGGAATTCCATTTGGAGCCCTGTTAGGCTGCATTGGAGTCCATTTGGACTCCACTAGGATTTTGTTTGGATTCCGTTTGGAGTCCTTTTAGGCTTCTGGTTTGGAACCCCTTTGGACTCCAGTACAAGTTCAGGGGTATTCCTTTTTGAGTTCTGTTTGACTTCAGTTGGAGTCCATTTGGATTACAAGTGAACTAACTTTGCGTCAAATTCACTCTACTTTTTCTCTGCTTCTCTGTCAGTTTTGGTGTTTGAAATCTGCTTTTTAGTCTGGCTTTATATTCTGGCTTTGCAGTCTGGATATTTATTCTGTCTTTTTAGTCTGCTGTTTAGTCTGGGTTTTGGTCGACATTTTAGTCTGCTTTCTCGCCTGTCTTTTGTCTGAATTTTGAATTTTGCTTTGAAATCTGAATTCTACTCTGGCCTTTAGACTGCTTTCTAGTCTGGCTTTCTAAGACTGCTTATTACTCTGGCCTTTTGGTCTGCATTTTGCCTGGCTTTCGACCTGGCTTTTTAGTCTGCTTTCACTCAGGCTTTTTGGTCAGCTTTTTGGGCTGCTTTTTGGTCTGCCAATTAGTCTCCCTTTTTTGCTCTTTGCCTACTTGAAATCCTTGTTACTGTATTTGACTGGTTTTGACTCTGATGACCATTTCTGAACTCTAGAGAATTTGTTTGGAACTCGATTTATCTTGACTGGGCTCTCTAATGCCTTTCCTGAGCCCCTATAGTAACATTATTGTAGCCCGTAAGGCCTGTACTGGGCTCCTCTTTTACTACCTTGGCCTCCATTTTACTCTAGACACTATTTCAATCTATTGGACTCCATTTGGGCACTCTTGGAATTCCATTTGGAGCCCTGTTAGGCTGCATTGGAGTCCATTTGGACTCCACTAGGATTTTGTTTGGATTCCGTTTGGAGTCCTTTTAGGCTTCTGGTTTGGAACCCCTTTGGACTCCAGTACAAGTTCAGGGGTATTCCTTTTTGAGTTCTGTTTGACTTCAGTTGGAGTCCATTTGGATTACAAGTGAACTAACTTTGCGTCAAATTCACTCTACTTTTTCTCTGCTTCTCTGTCAGTTTTGGTGTTTGAAATCTGCTTTTTAGTCTGGCTTTATATTCTGGCTTTGCAGTCTGGATATTTATTCTGTCTTTTTAGTCTGCTGTTTAGTCTGGGTTTTGGTCGACATTTTAGTCTGCTTTCTCGCCTGTCTTTTGTCTGAATTTTGAATTTTGCTTTGAAATCTGAATTCTACTCTGGCCTTTAGACTGCTTTCTAGTCTGGCTTTCTAAGACTGCTTATTACTCTGGCCTTTTGGTCTGCATTTTGCCTGGCTTTCGACCTGGCTTTTTAGTCTGCTTTCACTCAGGCTTTTTGGTCAGCTTTTTGGGCTGCTTTTTGGTCTGCCAATTAGTCTCCCTTTTTTGCTCTTTGCCTACTTGAAATCCTTGTTACTGTATTTGACTGGTTTTGACTCTGATGACCATTTCTGAACTCTAGAGAATTTGTTTGGAACTCGATTTATCTTGACTGGGCTCTCTAATGCCTTTCCTGAGCCCCTATAGTAACATTATTGTAGCCCGTAAGGCCTGTACTGGGCTCCTCTTTTACTACCTTGGCCTCCATTTTACTCTAGACACTATTTCAATCTATTGGACTCCATTTGGGCACTCTTGGAATTCCATTTGGAGCCCTGTTAGGCTGCATTGGAGTCCATTTGGACTCCACTAGGATTTTGTTTGGATTCCGTTTGGAGTCCTTTTAGGCTTCTGGTTTGGAACCCCTTTGGACTCCAGTACAAGTTCAGGGGTATTCCTTTTTGAGTTCTGTTTGACTTCAGTTGGAGTCCATTTGGATTACAAGTGAACTAACTTTGCGTCAAATTCACTCTACTTTTTCTCTGCTTCTCTGTCAGTTTTGGTGTTTGAAATCTGCTTTTTAGTCTGGCTTTATATTCTGGCTTTGCAGTCTGGATATTTATTCTGTCTTTTTAGTCTGCTGTTTAGTCTGGGTTTTGGTCGACATTTTAGTCTGCTTTCTCGCCTGTCTTTTGTCTGAATTTTGAATTTTGCTTTGAAATCTGAATTCTACTCTGGCCTTTAGACTGCTTTCTAGTCTGGCTTTCTAAGACTGCTTATTACTCTGGCCTTTTGGTCTGCATTTTGCCTGGCTTTCGACCTGGCTTTTTAGTCTGCTTTCACTCAGGCTTTTTGGTCAGCTTTTTGGGCTGCTTTTTGGTCTGCCAATTAGTCTCCCTTTTTTGCTCTTTGCCTACTTGAAATCCTTGTTACTGTATTTGACTGGTTTTGACTCTGATGACCATTTCTGAACTCTAGAGAATTTGTTTGGAACTCGATTTATCTTGACTGGGCTCTCTAATGCCTTTCCTGAGCCCCTATAGTAACATTATTGTAGCCCGTAAGGCCTGTACTGGGCTCCTCTTTTACTACCTTGGCCTCCATTTTACTCTAGACACTATTTCAATCTATTGGACTCCATTTGGGCACTCTTGGAATTCCATTTGGAGCCCTGTTAGGCTGCATTGGAGTCCATTTGGACTCCACTAGGATTTTGTTTGGATTCCGTTTGGAGTCCTTTTAGGCTTCTGGTTTGGAACCCCTTTGGACTCCAGTACAAGTTCAGGGGTATTCCTTTTTGAGTTCTGTTTGACTTCAGTTGGAGTCCATTTGGATTACAAGTGAACTAACTTTGCGTCAAATTCACTCTACTTTTTCTCTGCTTCTCTGTCAGTTTTGGTGTTTGAAATCTGCTTTTTAGTCTGGCTTTATATTCTGGCTTTGCAGTCTGGATATTTATTCTGTCTTTTTAGTCTGCTGTTTAGTCTGGGTTTTGGTCGACATTTTAGTCTGCTTTCTCGCCTGTCTTTTGTCTGAATTTTGAATTTTGCTTTGAAATCTGAATTCTACTCTGGCCTTTAGACTGCTTTCTAGTCTGGCTTTCTAAGACTGCTTATTACTCTGGCCTTTTGGTCTGCATTTTGCCTGGCTTTCGACCTGGCTTTTTAGTCTGCTTTCACTCAGGCTTTTTGGTCAGCTTTTTGGGCTGCTTTTTGGTCTGCCAATTAGTCTCCCTTTTTTGCTCTTTGCCTACTTGAAATCCTTGTTACTGTATTTGACTGGTTTTGACTCTGATGACCATTTCTGAACTCTAGAGAATTTGTTTGGAACTCGATTTATCTTGACTGGGCTCTCTAATGCCTTTCCTGAGCCCCTATAGTAACATTATTGTAGCCCGTAAGGCCTGTACTGGGCTCCTCTTTTACTACCTTGGCCTCCATTTTACTCTAGACACTATTTCAATCTATTGGACTCCATTTGGGCACTCTTGGAATTCCATTTGGAGCCCTGTTAGGCTGCATTGGAGTCCATTTGGACTCCACTAGGATTTTGTTTGGATTCCGTTTGGAGTCCTTTTAGGCTTCTGGTTTGGAACCCCTTTGGACTCCAGTACAAGTTCAGGGGTATTCCTTTTTGAGTTCTGTTTGACTTCAGTTGGAGTCCATTTGGATTACAAGTGAACTAACTTTGCGTCAAATTCACTCTACTTTTTCTCTGCTTCTCTGTCAGTTTTGGTGTTTGAAATCTGCTTTTTAGTCTGGCTTTATATTCTGGCTCTGCAGTCTGGATATTTATTCTGTCTTTTTAGTCTGCTGTTTAGTCTGGGTTTTGGTCGACATTTTAGTCTGCTTTCTCGCCTGTCTTTTGTCTGAATTTTGAATTTTGCTTTGAAATCTGAATTCTACTCTGGCCTTTAGACTGCTTTCTAGTCTGGCTTTCTAAGACTGCTTATTACTCTGGCCTTTTGGTCTGCATTTTGCCTGGCTTTCGACCTGGCTTTTTAGTCTGCTTTCACTCAGGCTTTTTGGTCAGCTTTTTGGGCTGCTTTTTGGTCTGCCAATTAGTCTCCCTTTTTTGCTCTTTGCCTACTTGAAATCCTTGTTACTGTATTTGACTGGTTTTGACTCTGATGACCATTTCTGAACTCTAGAGAATTTGTTTGGAACTCGATTTATCTTGACTGGGCTCTCTAATGCCTTTCCTGAGCCCCTATAGTAACATTATTGTAGCCCGTAAGGCCTGTACTGGGCTCCTCTTTTACTACCTTGGCCTCCATTTTACTCTAGACACTATTTCAATCTATTGGACTCCATCTGGGCACTCTTGGAATTCCATTTGGAGCCCTGTTAGGCTGCATTGGAGTCCATTTGGACTCCACTAGGATTTTGTTTGGATTCCGTTTGGAGTCCTTTTAGGCTTCTGGTTTGGAACCCCTTTGGACTCCAGTACAAGTTCAGGGGTATTCCTTTTTGAGTTCTGTTTGACTTCAGTTGGAGTCCATTTGGATTACAAGTGAACTAACTTTGCGTCAAATTCACTCTACTTTTTCTCTGCTTCTCTGTCAGTTTTGGTGTTTGAAATCTGCTTTTTAGTCTGGCTTTATATTCTGGCTTTGCAGTCTGGATATTTATTCTGTCTTTTTAGTCTGCTGTTTAGTCTGGGTTTTGGTCGACATTTTAGTCTGCTTTCTCGCCTGTCTTTTGTCTGAATTTTGAATTTTGCTTTGAAATCTGAATTCTACTCTGGCCTTTAGACTGCTTTCTAGTCTGGCTTTCTAAGACTGCTTATTACTCTGGCCTTTTGGTCTGCATTTTGCCTGGCTTTCGACCTGGCTTTTTAGTCTGCTTTCACTCAGGCTTTTTGGTCAGCTTTTTGGGCTGCTTTTTGGTCTGCCAATTAGTCTCCCTTTTTTGCTCTTTGCCTACTTGAAATCCTTGTTACTGTATTTGACTGGTTTTGACTCTGATGACCATTTCTGAACTCTAGAGAATTTGTTTGGAACTCGATTTATCTTGACTGGGCTCTCTAATGCCTTTCCTGAGCCCCTATAGTAACATTATTGTAGCCCGTAAGGCCTGTACTGGGCTCCTCTTTTACTACCTTGGCCTCCATTTTACTCTAGACACTATTTCAATCTATTGGACTCCATTTGGGCACTCTTGGAATTCCATTTGGAGCCCTGTTAGGCTGCATTGGAGTCCATTTGGACTCCACTAGGATTTTGTTTGGATTCCGTTTGGAGTCCTTTTAGGCTTCTGGTTTGGAACCCCTTTGGACTCCAGTACAAGTTCAGGGGTATTCCTTTTTGAGTTCTGTTTGACTTCAGTTGGAGTCCATTTGGATTACAAGTGAACTAACTTTGCGTCAAATTCACTCTACTTTTTCTCTGCTTCTCTGTCAGTTTTGGTGTTTGAAATCTGCTTTTTAGTCTGGCTTTATATTCTGGCTTTGCAGTCTGGATATTTATTCTGTCTTTTTAGTCTGCTGTTTAGTCTGGGTTTTGGTCGACATTTTAGTCTGCTTTCTCGCCTGTCTTTTGTCTGAATTTTGAATTTTGCTTTGAAATCTGAATTCTACTCTGGCCTTTAGACTGCTTTCTAGTCTGGCTTTCTAAGACTGCTTATTACTCTGGCCTTTTGGTCTGCATTTTGCCTGGCTTTCGACCTGGCTTTTTAGTCTGCTTTCACTCAGGCTTTTTGGTCAGCTTTTTGGGCTGCTTTTTGGTCTGCCAATTAGTCTCCCTTTTTTGCTCTTTGCCTACTTGAAATCCTTGTTACTGTATTTGACTGGTTTTGACTCTGATGACCATTTCTGAACTCTAGAGAATTTGTTTGGAACTCGATTTATCTTGACTGGGCTCTCTAATGCCTTTCCTGAGCCCCTATAGTAACATTATTGTAGCCCGTAAGGCCTGTACTGGGCTCCTCTCTTACTACCTTGGCCTCCATTTTACTCTAGACACTATTTCAATCTATTGGACTCCATTTGGGCACTCTTGGAATTCCATTTGGAGCCCTGTTAGGCTGCATTGGAGTCCATTTGGACTCCACTAGGATTTTGTTTGGATTCCGTTTGGAGTCCTTTTAGGCTTCTGGTTTGGAACCCCTTTGGACTCCAGTACAAGTTCAGGGGTATTCCTTTTTGAGTTCTGTTTGACTTCAGTTGGAGTCCATTTGGATTACAAGTGAACTAACTTTGCGTCAAATTCACTCTACTTTTTCTCTGCTTCTCTGTCAGTTTTGGTGTTTGAAATCTGCTTTTTAGTCTGGCTTTATATTCTGGCTCTGCAGTCTGGATATTTATTCTGTCTTTTTAGTCTGCTGTTTAGTCTGGGTTTTGGTCGACATTTTAGTCTGCTTTCTCGCCTGTCTTTTGTCTGAATTTTGAATTTTGCTTTGAAATCTGAATTCTACTCTGGCCTTTAGACTGCTTTCTAGTCTGGCTTTCTAAGACTGCTTATTACTCTGGCCTTTTGGTCTGCATTTTGCCTGGCTTTCGACCTGGCTTTTTAGTCTGCTTTCACTCAGGCTTTTTGGTCAGCTTTTTGGGCTGCTTTTTGGTCTGCCAATTAGTCTCCCTTTTTTGCTCTTTGCCTACTTGAAATCCTTGTTACTGTATTTGACTGGTTTTGACTCTGATGACCATTTCTGAACTCTAGAGAATTTGTTTGGAACTCGATTTATCTTGACTGGGCTCTCTAATGCCTTTCCTGAGCCCCTATAGTAACATTATTGTAGCCCGTAAGGCCTGTACTGGGCTCCTCTTTTACTACCTTGGCCTCCATTTTACTCTAGACACTATTTCAATCTATTGGACTCCATTTGGGCACTCTTGGAATTCCATTTGGAGCCCTGTTAGGCTGCATTGGAGTCCATTTGGACTCCACTAGGATTTTGTTTGGATTCCGTTTGGAGTCCTTTTAGGCTTCTGGTTTGGAACCCCTTTGGACTCCAGTACAAGTTCAGGGGTATTCCTTTTTGAGTTCTGTTTGACTTCAGTTGGAGTCCATTTGGATTACAAGTGAACTAACTTTGCGTCAAATTCACTCTACTTTTTCTCTGCTTCTCTGTCAGTTTTGGTGTTTGAAATCTGCTTTTTAGTCTGGCTTTATATTCTGGCTCTGCAGTCTGGATATTTATTCTGTCTTTTTAGTCTGCTGTTTAGTCTGGGTTTTGGTCGACATTTTAGTCTGCTTTCTCGCCTGTCTTTTGTCTGAATTTTGAATTTTGCTTTGAAATCTGAATTCTACTCTGGCCTTTAGACTGCTTTCTAGTCTGGCTTTCTAAGACTGCTTATTACTCTGGCCTTTTGGTCTGCATTTTGCCTGGCTTTCGACCTGGCTTTTTAGTCTGCTTTCACTCAGGCTTTTTGGTCAGCTTTTTGGGCTGCTTTTTGGTCTGCCAATTAGTCTCCCTTTTTTGCTCTTTGCCTACTTGAAATCCTTGTTACTGTATTTGACTGGTTTTGACTCTGATGACCATTTCTGAACTCTAGAGAATTTGTTTGGAACTCGATTTATCTTGACTGGGCTCTCTAATGCCTTTCCTGAGCCCCTATAGTAACATTATTGTAGCCCGTAAGGCCTGTACTGGGCTCCTCTTTTACTACCTTGGCCTCCATTTTACTCTAGACACTATTTCAATCTATTGGACTCCATTTGGGCACTCTTGGAATTCCATTTGGAGCCCTGTTAGGCTGCATTGGAGTCCATTTGGACTCCACTAGGATTTTGTTTGGATTCCGTTTGGAGTCCTTTTAGGCTTCTGGTTTGGAACCCCTTTGGACTCCAGTACAAGTTCAGGGGTATTCCTTTTTGAGTTCTGTTTGACTTCAGTTGGAGTCCATTTGGATTACAAGTGAACTAACTTTGCGTCAAATTCACTCTACTTTTTCTCTGCTTCTCTGTCAATTTTGGTGTTTGAAATCTGCTTTTTAGTCTGGCTTTATATTCTGGCTCTGCAGTCTGGATATTTATTCTGTCTTTTTAGTCTGCTGTTTAGTCTGGGTTTTGGTCGACATTTTAGTCTGCTTTCTCGCCTGTCTTTTGTCTGAATTTTGAATTTTGCTTTGAAATCTGAATTCTACTCTGGCCTTTAGACTGCTTTCTAGTCTGGCTTTCTAAGACTGCTTATTACTCTGGCCTTTTGGTCTGCATTTTGCCTGGCTTTCGACCTGGCTTTTTAGTCTGCTTTCACTCAGGCTTTTTGGTCAGCTTTTTGGGCTGCTTTTTGGTCTGCCAATTAGTCTCCCTTTTTTGCTCTTTGCCTACTTGAAATCCTTGTTACTGTATTTGACTGGTTTTGACTCTGATGACCATTTCTGAACTCTAGAGAATTTGTTTGGAACTCGATTTATCTTGACTGGGCTCTCTAATGCCTTTCCTGAGCCCCTATAGTAACATTATTGTAGCCCGTAAGGCCTGTACTGGGCTCCTCTTTTACTACCTTGGCCTCCATTTTACTCTAGACACTATTTCAATCTATTGGACTCCATTTGGGCACTCTTGGAATTCCATTTGGAGCCCTGTTAGGCTGCATTGGAGTCCATTTGGACTCCACTAGGATTTTGTTTGGATTCCGTTTGGAGTCCTTTTAGGCTTCTGGTTTGGAACCCCTTTGGACTCCAGTACAAGTTCAGGGGTATTCCTTTTTGAGTTCTGTTTGACTTCAGTTGGAGTCCATTTGGATTACAAGTGAACTAACTTTGCGTCAAATTCACTCTACTTTTTCTCTGCTTCTCTGTCAGTTTTGGTGTTTGAAATCTGCTTTTTAGTCTGGCTTTATATTCTGGCTCTGCAGTCTGGATATTTATTCTGTCTTTTTAGTCTGCTGTTTAGTCTGGGTTTTGGTCGACATTTTAGTCTGCTTTCTCGCCTGTCTTTTGTCTGAATTTTGAATTTTGCTTTGAAATCTGAATTCTACTCTGGCCTTTAGACTGCTTTCTAGTCTGGCTTTCTAAGACTGCTTATTACTCTGGCCTTTTGGTCTGCATTTTGCCTGGCTTTCGACCTGGCTTTTTAGTCTGCTTTCACTCAGGCTTTTTGGTCAGCTTTTTGGGCTGCTTTTTGGTCTGCCAATTAGTCTCCCTTTTTTGCTCTTTGCCTACTTGAAATCCTTGTTACTGTATTTGACTGGTTTTGACTCTGATGACCATTTCTGAACTCTAGAGAATTTGTTTGGAACTCGATTTATCTTGACTGGGCTCTCTAATGCCTTTCCTGAGCCCCTATAGTAACATTATTGTAGCCCGTAAGGCCTGTACTGGGCTCCTCTTTTACTACCTTGGCCTCCATTTTACTCTAGACACTATTTCAATCTATTGGACTCCATTTGGGCACTCTTGGAATTCCATTTGGAGCCCTGTTAGGCTGCATTGGAGTCCATTTGGACTCCACTAGGATTTTGTTTGGATTCCGTTTGGAGTCCTTTTAGGCTTCTGGTTTGGAACCCCTTTGGACTCCAGTACAAGTTCAGGGGTATTCCTTTTTGAGTTCTGTTTGACTTCAGTTGGAGTCCATTTGGATTACAAGTGAACTAACTTTGCGTCAAATTCACTCTACTTTTTCTCTGCTTCTCTGTCAATTTTGGTGTTTGAAATCTGCTTTTTAGTCTGGCTTTATATTCTGGCTTTGCAGTCTGGATATTTATTCTGGATTTTTAATCTGCTTTCAATCTGGATTTTTAGTCAGCTTTTTGGGCTGCTTTTTTACTCTGCTTATTAGTCTCCCTTTTTTGCTCTTTGCCTACTTGAAATCCTTGTTACTGTATTTGACTGGTTTTGACTCTGATGACCATTTCTGAACTTTAGAGAATTTGTTTGGAACTCGATTTATCTCTTCTTGGCTCTGTAAGGCCTTTCTTGATCTTCTATATTTACATTATTATTGCCTGGAGGCCTATGTTGGCCTCCTCTTGGTCTTGATTTTACTCTAGACACTTTTTAAATCTATTGGACTCCATTTGGCTCTATTTGAATTCCATTTGTAGTCCAGTTAGGCTTCTCTTTTTGAACCTGTTTGGACTCCACTATGACTTCAGAGGGATTTCTTCGTTGAGTCCTGTTTGACTTCAGTAGGAATCCATTTGCACTCCAAGTGAACTCTCTTCAAGTCAAATTCTGTCTACTTTTTCTCTGCATTTCTGTAAATTTTGTTGTGTTGTTGTTTTTTTTTAACAATCTGCTTTTTAGCATACCAAAAAACAGACTAAAAAGCTGACCAAAAAGCCTGAGTGAAAGCAGACTAAAAAGCCAGGTCGAAAGCCAGGCAAAATGCAGACCAAAAGGCCAGAGTAATAAGCAGTCTTAGAAAGCCAGACTAGAAAGCAGTCTAAAGGCCAGAGTAGAATTCAGATTTCAAAGCAAAATTCAAAATTCAGACAAAAGACAGGCGAGAAAGCAGACTAAAATGTCGACCAAAACCCAGACTAAACAGCAGACTAAAAAGACAGAATAAATATCCAGACTGCAAAGCCAGAATATAAAGCCAGACTAAAAAGCAGATTTCAAACACCAAAACTGACAGAGAAGCAGAGAAAAAGTAGAGTGAATTTGACGCAAAGTTAGTTCACTTGTAATCCAAATGGACTCCAACTGAAGTCAAACAGAACTCAAAAAGGAATACCCCTGAACTTGTACTGGAGTCCAAAGGGGTTCCAAACCAGAAGCCTAAAAGGACTCCAAACGGAATCCAAACAAAATCCTAGTGGAGTCCAAATGGACTCCAATGCAGCCTAACAGGGCTCCAAATGGAATTCCAAGAGTGCCCAAATGGAGTCCAATAGATTGAAATAGTGTCTAGAGTAAAATGGAGGCCAAGGTAGTAAAAGAGGAGCCCAGTACAGGCCTTACGGGCTACAATAATGTTACTATAGGGGCTCAGGAAAGGCATTAGAGAGCCCAGTCAAGATAAATCGAGTTCCAAACAAATTCTCTAGAGTTCAGAAATGGTCATCAGAGTCAAAACCAGTCAAATACAGTAACAAGGATTTCAAGTAGGCAAAGAGCAAAAAAGGGAGACTAATTGGCAGACCAAAAAGCAGCCCAAAAAGCTGACCAAAAAGCCTGAGTGAAAGCAGACTAAAAAGCCAGGTCGAAAGCCAGGCAAAATGCAGACCAAAAGGCCAGAGTAATAAGCAGTCTTAGAAAGCCAGACTAGAAAGCAGTCTAAAGGCCAGAGTAGAATTCAGATTTCAAAGCAAAATTCAAAATTCAGACAAAAGACAGGCGAGAAAGCAGACTAAAATGTCGACCAAAACCCAGACTAAACAGCAGACTAAAAAGACAGAATAAATATCCAGACTGCAAAGCCAGAATATAAAGCCAGACTAAAAAGCAGATTTGAAACACCAAAACTGACAGAGAAGCAGAGAAAAAGTAGAGTGAATTTGACGCAAAGTTAGTTCACTTGTAATCCAAATGGACTCCGACTGAAGTCAAACAGAACTCAAAAAGGAATACCCCTGAACTTGTACTGGAGTCCAAAGGGGTTCCAAACCAGAAGCCTAAAAGGACTCCAAACGGAATCCAAACAAAATCCTAGTGGAATCCAAATGGACTCCAACTGTTTTTTGGTCAGTTTTTTATTCTGCTTTTTTACTCTGCTTACTAGTGTCCTTTTTTTTGGTCTTTGCCTATTTGAAATCCTTGTTACTGTATTTGACTGGTTTTGACTCTAATGACAATTTCTGAACTCTAGAGAATTTGTTTGGAACTCGATTTATCTCTGCTTGACTCTGTAAGGCCTTTCTTGATCTTCTATATTGACACTATTTTAGCCTGTAAGACTGCACTGGGCTCCTCTTTGACTCTTCTTGATTGTATTTTTCTCTAGACCCTATTTACCTTGAGTCCATTTCAGATCTAGTTTACAGTCTTTAGTCTGTATTTGGATTCCTCTGGAGCCTTTTTTTTCTCCTGTTGCGTATTTTTTTTTACTGTACTTGGATTCTCCTCTGTTTCCTCTCACTATCTGACTTTCTCATTCCTTGCCTTTCTTTGCACTCTACCTTACTCTGTTTTACTTCAATTTACTCTATACTCTCCTTCTCTCTGTCTCAGCGCTCTCTGGCGTTTCCTTTAACTCCAGCTGCACTCTAATTTGTCTCTATTTTACTCTGTTTTTTCATTACTTCTTTGTGTACTTGTCTCTTTTTTGATTTTTTTATAACTCTACTTTGGCTGTTCTGGCCTCCTTCTGCAATGCCCTCTTCCTCTAGTCTCTCCTCCTATTTTACTCCCTACTTGCTTTGTATCTCTCCAAGCTCTTTCTCGAGCTCTCTGGGTACTCTTGGGCTGCATTTGAACTCTGTATATTTCCATTTTATACTATTTTTGGCTCTAGTTGGGCGTTGTTTTGCTCTATTTGGACTCTGTTTAGCTCTGTTTGGTCCTGGGGAAATGGAGCCAAGGGAATAGCAGAGCTCACTCCTCCTGGAAAAATGCACTGGGCAAGAGAGCTCTAGAGAGCCAGGGCACGAGTGGTGCCTTTGAGGTGCAAGGGCAGCAGGTAAGAACCAAGCTGAAGGGGCCCAGAGGAGCTCTGACAAAGGGAGCTGCTCAGTGCTATGGAGGACAAGAAGCAACCCCAGGGACGCACCCTTGGCTCTTTAGTCTAGCTTTTTGTTCTGCCTTTTATAATCTACTTTTTTTTCTGCTTCCTTTTCAACTGTACTTTGAATCTTCCTGGTTTCTTTCCTGGGTGCCACCTCCTACCTGTCCTCCTTCCTGGCCTCTACGCAACTTCTGCTTTAATTTATGTTACTTTATAATCTCTTTGTCTTTCTCTGGGTGCTCTCTGCCATTTCCAGCTGTATTCTTATTTAGTATCGCTTTTACTCTTTTTTCTGTTCTTTTCTTCCTCTAGTTGAAATCTGTTTAGATACAATTTTAGTCTTTTGGATGGTATTTGTCTCTTTTTGGAATCTTTTTTGACTCTTTTTTGGCTGTTCCTGGCCTCCTTCTCCTGCGTGCCCTGACAAGGGGCGCTGCTCAGTGCTACAGAGGATGAGAAGCAACCCCTGGGGGCCACCCTTGGGGCCCACCCTGGGAGTCTAAGAAAGCTTCCTCCCCCAAAATGTGGGGCACGAGGGCCATCTTCGTGGAGCAGCAGCAGCAGGCACCTGGCCAAAAGGGCCCAAAGAAGCCCTGGCAAGGGGCCATGCTCAGTGCTGCAGAGGAAGGCAAAAAACCCCCGGGGACACTTACTAGCCCACTGTGGGGGGAAAAAGGCCTTCCTCCCCCCAGCTGCAGGGCACGAGGGGCCATCTTCGTGGTGCATGAGCAGCAGGCAGTGACCTGCCACAGTGGGCCAGAGGAGACTTGCCAAGGGGTCAAGCTCAATGCTGCAGAGGAAGGCAAAAAACCCCCGGGGACCAGGGCCAATCTGCTCCGGGGGAAAATTCCTTCCTGACCCCAGCAGAGCTGGCGATCGGCTGCTCCCTGAGCATGTGAGCAAGACCTGCCTCCTCCTCCCAAGGGCTGGTCACGCCTCCCAGGAGACACCCAAGCCCTATTCTCCCTCAACTGGAAGCAAGCCAGGTGCTTCCAAGAATGGGCAAATGTCCCCAACCTGATTGACCTTGGGGATAAGAATCTTTCTTACAGTTGATGCCAATCACTCCACAGGGGAAGAGGATGGTGAGCTCTGCAGGACTCCTCAAAAAAACATACCCTTGGTCTTCACAGCTGTCCAGCTAAAAAAAAACCTGATAGTTTTAGGCACCTCCATGTGTTAGGGTTCTCATCTCCAGCAGCCTTGTCCAGCCTCTGGTCTCTCTCCCTCGCCCCCTTGCAAGTAATTTGCCCAGCTCCTCCAGGGCTTCCTCTGGGATGTGTCTGGGCTGCCCCCCAGGCCAGCTCTGGCACCAGAGCACAGGAGGATGCCTCCTCTTATGCTGTCCCGGGGCATTGTGACTGCTGCGTTGCTGGGGGTGACATTGTGACATGGGGGTGACACAGTCTGCCCTGCACAGCCCCACCCACTGCCCCTTGCCCAGCACCCTTGGGAGGGAGGCCTGTGGGGTGCTGGCCCCAAGGCAGTCCCTGTGCCAGGGAGGCCCAGGGGGCTTGTCCCTGCCCTTGGTGGCCATGCAGTGGGCACAGCTACTGGGCATCCCTGGTGCCTCCTCTGTACCAGCTCCCAAGGACGAACCCGGTTCTGTTACTCTTCTCTGGCCATGCCAGAAACCAACCCTGCAGCCCAGGGACCACCCCTAATAGCCAACAATTAACCAACAATCTTGTAGCACACACTTGGTGATTAATCAGCTTGCAAAACTGGTGCAATGAGTGCAGAAAGCTGCCAGATTGTGTCTGTTCCGTTCAAGAATATCAACATTCTGATGCAAGCTCAGTGTGATGAGACAAACCATAGTGTCCTTGTGTCTAAACGTGGATCTGAGAGAGGAGCAGACAGAGCAAGGCTAGAGATGAATTCCATTGCTGTGAGTGCCTCCTGGAGAGAGGGCTTTGAGGCAAAGGACAATTTGTCAGGAGCAGGGATTTCAGACTCTATGGCAGTTGTAAGCTAAATGCCATGTTTTGACTTGCGCTTAGAAACAAACTGCTAACCGGTGTGTTTTAAGACCCCACTTTCCTCTTTGCAAAAGGCCCCACAAAGCAAATGAATGCTGAACTAGTGCACTCTGAAACAATGAGCTGTGACTCTTCTCATGGCATTCCTGCGCTGTGCTGTATCTAGAAAAACCCATGCTGGAAGGCAGAAATTCTTGTATAATTGGCACTGACTACTAAATCCAAATGAAAAAGTCCTATCTTGTAGCCAATGTAGATGTGAATTTTTTGGGGAACGCAGATGTTCCTTCGTGTTTTTCTTTAACAATTTCTTGGCTTTCCTTTTTTAAATACGGCCGTTGACGACCTGCTCTGGGGCTTCTCTCTCATCCCAAATGTTTTCCTATGCACACCAGTCCCACAGCAGGCACTTCAGTGTGGTGGTTTTCAGTACAAAGCGAGTGCTGTTCACAGCCCTCGGGTGCAGCGGTTCTGCTCACACCCTCAGGTTCAGATGGCCTCAAGTTCATCGTAGCGCTGGAGACACCTGACCAAACACATGCCACATATGTCTTCCTTCTCTACAGCCCTTTGACAGCCATGTTTTGGGCAGCTGCTGTAGGAATAAAGGAGGAAGCTTTAAAGATGTGTTGTGCTTGGCCACCCTTGCCTGGTGCTTTTGGCTGGCTGGGACACGACCTGCCGCCCAGGCAATAGCCAGCATTTCCTTCTGCTCTGAAAATGTCCTGCAGGGAGGGAGATTTCATGTGCAAGCAACATATCTGACATCATGCAAGTGCTGCTCTAATAAAGACAATATCAGAACCAATGTTTGAAGTGCAGTAGTGTTTTGCTTCCTGTGGCTTAGAGTTTGCACTTGCCCATTTAGCAAGTCTAGGCTGGGTGGCTCATGTGATGGGAGGGGCAGCAGGTGCACGGGAACATGTCCTGCCTTGCTGGTTCTGGACTTCTCCCTCTGATTATTTCTTCTGATGCTTCCCATGGGGACCATCTCTCCTTTTCATGCACATCTCCAAGTGAGACTGTTGGAACAGACAATCCTAAGGACAATATTGTTCCGGCAGTGCGATCTAGCTCAAGGTGGAAAGTAAATGGAAAGGAGTTGGGCACATTCAGTGTCCAAATTCAGCAGCTCAGTTAAGAACACTTTTCTTGGAAAGGGAAGAACAGGGTCATAAATGTGACTGTTGATTTCCACTGGCTAGAGATGATTTTGCACTCAATCTGTCCACTTCAGCGGGAGGTGCAAATCTTTGGTACTTCCTTGTAGTGAGCCTGAAAGGTCAAATCCACCCAAAGCCCCCTTCCCAAGGAGGAGGTGGAGGCCCACCGAAAGCCTCCTTCCTTCCGTGGGGTAACCAAAACCCCTGCATTGGTCCCTGTGGGGCCGTCGGGCACTGAGCGAGCAGCACCCACGTGAGCAAAGCCCAGGGGTGCTCTGTCAGGCTGTTCAGGTAAGAAGAAATGTTGATATTTAGGAACCTTTAAATTTGGATTTGATTTCCCTGTGTCCTGTCTACAAATGCGTAGAACAGTCTGAGAAGTGGCAGGCAAAGGTGGTTCGTTGTCATCCTATTTTTTTTTTTCCTTATTTGGGGTGTGATCAACTGCTTTCTGGGCTACCACTCATGGTAGTTTCATACTTCCATTTTGCCCCATCTCACCTTTTCTTTTTTTCTTGCTTTGAAACACTGCATAGTGCCCAGTGTACACACAAGTGAAGAAACCTCATCCTTTGACAGGACTAGGTGTGTAGGAAGAGACATTATCTGTCGTTAGCTCAACTGGTGTAGTGAAAAAGTACCAAACCTGAGGCAAGAGCCCCTCTTTAAGCCCACAAAAGAATGAGTACCTTTCAGTGCTGAGTGCCAGCTGAGAGTACTTATTCACAGTTCAGTCCTTCTGACAAGCTGCATTATTTTTTTACTCCAAAGTAGAAGTTCTAAGGCTGAATAATGTGACCTTAGAGCTACAGATTGTTTTATAGATTCTGTGTAAGTCTTTGGAACTTTATACATACCATTCCTTTAATTAAAAACTCAACATTTTCTGTTGGTAACCAGGTTTTACATTGTTTCTGTAGAAGCATGCCCAGAAAAAACACTGAGGTTTTTGTCTCTTTATGAAGAAACTGCTCAGGAGTAAGCTATGGTCACATATACAGGATTTAGTACTTTATATATTTTATATATTTTATATTTTCTGTATTTATATATATAATTTTAAAAATATATTATTTTAATAAAGTAAATGCAATGTGGGCTGCCCAGCTTAACTCTTGATTTCCCTTTTGAGAGGTGTGGGATATTTCTTGAGGTGAAGCATCTACAGCCTCTCCAGAGCCTCTTCCCCCGAGGTTTAACACTGTTGTCATACTTGGTAGTCACTTGGGCTACCAGTAACAGGATCTCTGCTGTCACTCATCATTACCTGCAGTATTTTCAATCTCTGTGCTCTTACAAGTGCAGCTGCTGCCAGCATCAAGAATGGCTACTGCTATACAAGTCACTGAGGATGAGATATTGCAGCATTAAACAAGAGCTGCTTCCTGGCACCAAGACAGTGGTAAACAAATCCACACTCAGCATCCCTATGACAAGTCGTCCTGTCGGATTAACAGAAGCAGCTCTCACATAAGGAAGCAAGTAACCAGCTGGAGGAAGCACATAAAAATGTGGGTTCACCTTGAGTACTGTGTGCAATTTTGGGCACCATGATATAAAAAGGACATGAAGCTATTGGCGAGTGTCCAAAGGAGAGCCATGAGGATGCTGAAGGGTCTGGGTGGGATGACTTATGAGGAGAAGCTAAGGTCACTTGGGCTACTCAGCTTGGAGTAGAGGAAGCTGAAGGGTGACCTCGTTGCAGTCTGTGGCTTCCTCAAGAGGGGAAGAGATGGGGCAGGTACTGATCTCTTCACTCCTGTGGCCAATGACAGGACTTGGGGAAATGGCAGGAAACTGAATCAGGGGAGGTTTAGGTTGGATATCAGGAAAAGGTTATTCACCAGAGGGTGGCTGAGCACTGGAACGAGCTCCCCAGAGAAGCGGTCACAGCACCCAGCCTGCCTGAGTTCAAGAAGCATTTGGATGATGCTCTCAGGCACATGGTGTGATTCTTGGGGTGCCCTACACAGGGACAGGAGTTGGACTCTGTGATCCCAATGAGTCCCTTCCAACTCAGCATATTCTATGATTCTATGATACGAGAGGAAAGGCTTTTCCCACAGATTTGCAAGCCCCATAGTCAGATGGAGAAGACCTGCCAGCCCTGTGTATGGGACTGAGAGGTCCCTGCTAGACTCTTGTCCTGGAAAGTGGGGGATGGAGAGGGGACAGTGGGGACAGTTTGAGGAGCACTGCTTGGCTGCTGGGGGGGCTGTCACAGACTCCCAGATGGGGCAGGTGGTACGAGCCCCTGCCAGCCAGGCTGGGACAGCAGTGGCAGGGGCGATGGGAGAGGGCGTGCTCTCTCCACTGAAAACAAAACTGGGTCCCTGGCCTGGCCTGGCCTGCAAGATAATTTTAGTGTGGAGCGTGAAACCCAACCTTCTCCTTCAGTGTGACACAGGCTGTAATGCAGGGCTGGCAACTCAGCTACTGCTGTTTTCAGGAGCGTCAGAGCTGCTTAACAGTGCTGGGCAAGCGTGGGAAAAACCCCAGCAGGGAGCGAGCAAGCCCAGCAGGCTTTCTTTTCCTCTGCTCTCCTTTCCTTGTGCTCTGAGCCTCTTGGCCTGGCGTCAGTGAAGCCTGAGCTGAGCCCAATTAATGGTGATGACTGGGTGCTGAGTGCATGAGCAACAACACCATGCACTGAGCAAGCACCCCGGGGAGCAAAGGGTCAGGCCACACGTAGAGCACACACACATCATGTTATTGCATGTTATAAGCAGAGACAAGGAACCCTCCGTGACATTCACGCTTCTGCAATGATGCTTCCAGGCCTCTGTGGGCCCCACTGGCTGAGGTGGTGATGTTGGCCCAGAGCTGTCCCAGTCAGGAAGAGAAGAGCAGGTAGAAAGCAGGATTATTGTTCCCACTTTGCAGAGTGGGAAAGGAAGGAGCCTGAAGCGGGCTTCCTGGACAGGGTGGTATCTTCTGTCCTCCAACATGCTTGGCCTGCACGCAGAGGCAGCAGGCAGCACCCTCCTGAAATGCGTATCTGTTCCTGTAGCTAAACAGGCAGGTCTCCAGTCAGTCAGTTGCTCCCTCAGGCCTGCAAAATGTGCACCGTTGGACTATTTGTCCTTACTTCAAACAAAGTATCATGCCCTAACTATGTGCACCATGTCACTCAGTACACAGATCCGGGCTCTGTGCTGAAAAAGCCATATCAAGCCACACAGATCTTTACACTGGAGGATGTTCAACCAGTACAAACTCCAAGTACTGCTTCGCAATTTTCCCTAACAGCTTCCTAGCAGCCTCTTATCATTCACATCTTGGATATCTGTCACTGCTTTCTGAGACTACTCATCAGACCATAAGCTTTTTTCCCTGTCCCCTTACAAAGCAGTAAATGCTCAGAAGTGTTTCAAGAGCCTTCCAAGCTTGCTTCATTTGTTCCTATGCCTAAGTGCAGACATGAAGGTTAAATCTATGTGTGCCTGAGTCCATGCCATACACGCAGCCTCCTGAAAAGGGAGCTGAGTAAGACCTCAGGATCTTTACAGTCAGGGACCTCTGTATTTTTATGTGGGTGTTCTTTTGAAATCTTTATTCCTCACAGCTCAGGAGTGGGCATCTAGCCCGTTGTTTCCTGATGTGCCTTTCTGTCATGAGGGAATGTTCCACAGCTTGCCTCCAGCACCAGTTTGTGGCTGAGGATGCAGATCGTAGAATCATAGAATAGTTTGGGTTGGAAAGGGCCTTAAAGATCACCTAGTTCCAATACCTCTGTATGGGCCTGGACACCAGGTTGCTCAGAGCCCCCATCCAATCTCTCCACGAACACTTCCAGGGATGTGGCATCCACAGCTTCCCTGGGCATCCTGTTCCATTGTCTCATCACCCTCGAGACACAGGATTTGTTGCAGGAGCCATGCTGAGACCTCTCATCAGTTGGGATTTCAGGACACCAGCAACTGAGCCAACGTTGCTCTCACCATTAGTCACCTACATGTAGCTCAGGGCATGTTGTTCACGGGTTATTGCTGGCACCACTCTTGTACTTGAGATAAGGCTGCTGACGAAATTAAAGAGATCAGGTCCAGATCAGATCCATCAGGTATGTAGGTGCTGAACTCCTACTGAAATAAATGCAAGTGAGGGCTGTAAACACTGTTTTGGAAGTGGAGTCCACTGACACCAGGAGGCAAAGGGTGGTGGGAAAAGAGATGCAAGGTGGCAAGGAGTTAAGTGTGAGCACTAGAATGAAATTAACTTCTAGGTGGAAAAAACACTCATTTTGTTAGTGTCCCAAAATAAGAATATTGTATTGTTTGCAGATTTCTTGACTAAAATTGACGGTGACTATAAATTATTGTCTTTCTTCCTACATTCTTCATGAAAGCTGGCATGCCGTGGTTAATGGCAGCACTTCCACAGTGTGCAGCATGGCTTGAGGCAGCAACATCTGGCCCTAATACTGCAGTTAAGCAAACTGTTAAAATAGGAACTGAACCAAATGCTCAGACCTCCTCCCCAAACTCAAACTTAACCTGTTTTGAGGTTCAGGAATGTTTGGCTAACTTTAAATAAAACAATGTTGTGTTTCTACACATCCTGCTTTCAGTGAAGCCTCCAAGCAGAAATACAAAAATATGGCAGGCAGATCTATGTTTGCACTATTTCTGGTCCAGCTGGACCCAGGAAGCACTGGAAACCTCACAAAACCAGCTTTGTCTCACAGGCTAGGCAGCTCCCAGGTTTTGTCACTGTTACCCAGTAGAATACAATGTAACATATGCACATACACATTTATTCTGAATAGTCAACCCAGATAAATGTGATAAATGAATTCCCCAGCCTATCAGACACATGAAGGCCCTGTTTTTACTTTAGTGTTGCAGCACACAATGTGGCTACTTTAAAGTCCTTTTCTCCTCATTCTTACTGAGTCCTTGGCATAGTCACACAAAGACACAATATCTCTTGTGGTAAATGATAACAAACTGCAGCAAATGATAACATAGATTATAAAACCAGGCATACATATTTTGCACTTAATATTTGGTTCATGGCTACTTGAAAACACAAAAAATAATTTAAAATAATAATAAAAAATGTTGTTTGACATTTCTTTGACAAGTCTTTTTATTGAATTTGCAGAGCATAAATATGAAGACAACAGCATTGTTTTAGAGGTACATATTTAGCCATATAAAATTGCCCTCTATGTCACGGCAACATTTTTAAAGCACTTCTGTGTACTGGACTATTGCAAATTCATATTTAAAGGAACATTTAATGTTATTGCTAGAAATCATATCACTGTCAGCAAAACATAATTCAGAGACCCTGATTACTCAGCTATCTGTTCCACCACAACAAAGTAATCCCAAACGATACACTACCACAGCTTCATGTTTGCTAGCCAGTTTTATTCTATTTTCCAGATTCTAACAAGACACAGATACTAAGCAATGCTTGATAATCACTGTCCTCATGAGAACAATATGCAGTTAGCACATAAGATTCAGAAGGTGAGTACAGACTAAATGGATTCTCAATTCAAGGAAACCCAATCCTTCTTTCCAGCAGCATGTTTCAGTGAAATACTCATATCCAAGAGAACATTTTTAATGAACTCCCTACATTTTAGCAGGTATATGTCTATGCTTTGATCAGGCACAAGGCCAAGTAAAATGCCATTCTGACCACAACTGTGAAAGCAAAACAACCACCATTCCACTTGCTTACATACAGAAAGCTCTGAGCATATAAAGCACTAAAAGACTGCCCACCATCTCTCCCTCAGAGACACCAAACTTCCCACTTGTGCATTGTTTTCAGCCAGATTGCTTCTGAAGCAAACAACTACACTACCTGTTTAAGAGGACAGAATCTGGCCTTAAATCTATTTGCAAATAATAAATAAAATGCATGCCTAGAATTACAGAATCAGCCAATTAATTTCATTTGGTAAAAGTGAAAAATTCATCACTGTGCCACATGTCTGAGGGCCTGAACATGCATGAAGGTTTGAAGTTTCTACAGCAAAATATGTGCATTTCCTGTGCTTGTTTTGGTTAGTTATTTATTTCCCTTAAGGAAACTTTCACTCTGCATGCCACAAAAGGACATGGTGATGATATGGTTTGGAATGCTGGCTGAACAGCGAATACGGCAGGCACCGACGGAGTGGGTGCAAAAGCAAGAAGGATTGTCACTTCTGCTTAGTTTGCAGGGCCTTGCAGTCACACCAGACAGAAGACGTCTAACACCTCTCCCTCTCACTCCTCCTCCCACCTCCCCACACTGGTCACACAACTCTGTCTTTCACTCTGTCCAGATCTCCAGGCACTGCGTAAACACCAATTTAGCCTTTACTAAATATGCACTAAGAACAGCTTTTTGTCACTTTTACCTGGAATTATAAAAGTGTTTTCATAGTCTTTGAGTAAGGAAACATTTTTACAAAATATTAAAGCCATTTAGAATGCAGTACCTCTTCATTTCTTTGGATAGGTTACAACTAGTACTGCCTTGAAAAGTGGATGCTAAAGTAAAATATGCCTGGAAAATGTCTCATTGCACCCTACTGGAACACTTCACTGGAAGTGCAGTAAATGCAAGAAAACCTTGGCTTGCTTTTTGGGGGGTGCACCTCTCCCTCCTTCTCTACCATTCTCCCAAGAAACAGAAAAGTATTCTTTGCATGTCAGCTGGCATTACATGAATAGAGCTAGTCCAGTTGCTTTTCAGAAAGAAAAAATCAGCCGAAACATTAGACTAAAAGATTCCTGAAGAGCAGAAAGAAAAAAAAACACAGAGCAAAACAAAGCCAGGAGAAGGATTTTCCATACTTTTTGATATACATTGTTTAAAACGTGGTATTTTTCATTTAGAGATGCGGTCCTACCTAGGACATACTTCTCTTTTCCTCAATTTCTCAGAAGTAACAACAAAATCTAGCTCTTCCTTCTTGATGTTACCATTATTGCAGTCTGCTTATTGTTTGTCTTCTTGAATAAATAAATCATTAACCCTTTGAATAAATAAATAGCATTTATAAACATTTCTTAGTGGTAACCATGTAATACTGCAGGTGCATCACTGAACAGACAAGAGATTTTTTTGGTGTGTGTTACATGTTAAATGTTTATGTTCTGTTTCAAGTGAAAACTTGGAAGTTCCCAAGAGAGCAACAATAAGCAGGAGTCAGCAGCTGACTGTTACTAACCATCCTCTTGGTTAATACTTGTTTGCCTAGGCAGGCAGCATCCATAATCAGCATCCATCTTTCATCCTCCTCAGCTGGGCTGTCTGGCAGGTGCTGGGTGGGATGAACACTGAGGGGTCAGCAATACCCAGCTGCAGATCAAAAAAGCGAGTGGAGGTTGTGACGCTGTAGTTCTTCGTGTATGTTTCCTGTACTGGGTAACAGTCTTTGACGGTGTAAACGCCGACCCAGGATTCCACTGTAACCAAGCAGAAATGCAACTATTTAAATGACCAGAGTGAATTAATGTGTCCTTCAAGTATGTGATGTAGTAAATCTGTCCTTTTTTTAACTTCTGTTCAATTCCACAAAGTGCTATCTCAGAGGTGTTTCCTTGCTCTCTTTCCCTCTCTCTGACATCACCTCTACTTTCACTACTATGCTCTTTCTGTAGTCAAAACAATTGAGGTGGCTTCCTTTAAATATTCTTCACTTTAAAATCTCTTGTATTAACCCCATGCATCTCTTCTGCACTCTTTCTTTACCCCTTCCATCATACACCACTTTATCCACTTGTTTTATGTGTTTCAGATCTCTTGACAGTAGAAACTTAGGAGGCTAGAACATGGTATCTACTGCAATCATAGACCAGTTCCCCCAAGGGATGCCTGTAAGATATTTTTTCAGTGCCCATAGGGCTGATTTTCTCTCAGCAGCAAACAAAAATACTTATCTTCTGTCCCTCCAGTGTTGTGTCATGTGCTGTACGACAGTCACATTATCAAAAACAGAGAAGCTGTGACCAGAAGCACACACAGAATATCAAAAGAAAGGATGGCAGGCCGAGCAGTATTTGAGAATACCTCTCCAGGGCATCCTAATATATCAAAAACATTCTGCCCTCAATGAGTTTGGCTTTGAGTGTACAGAAATGGAGGCGTTTTTCCCCCTCAATAAGTCGTCTCTCAGCATTTTGAATAAAAAAAGGCAAAACATGATGCTTCCAAGGTAGCCTGTATCTCCACTGGGAACCTTTATAATTTTAACAGAAATATAATTTCTAGCATCCAAGCCAATAATAGCTGAAAGATGGATGGGTAGACAACTTTAAGACATTTTTTTGAATGGTCATAGAGAAAAGCACTGGAGATACAAAATGCTACAGGATAAAAACCAAACATGATTAACTGAATGTATCTGTTCCATAAAAGTTCCAAAAATACCAGATCTGAAAAACAAAATTATTGGAGTAAGCGATAATTCACCTCTTCTAGAACACCAGAAGATATGTAATAGAATCATAGAATCAGAATGGTTTGAGTTGGAAAGGAACTTAAAGATCATGTATTTCCAACCCCCCTGCCATGGGCAGGGACACCTCCCACTAGACCAGGTTGCTCAGAGCCCCATCCAACCTGGCCTTGAACATTTCCAGGGATGTGGCTTCAACAACTTCCCTGGGCAACCTGTTCCAGTGTCTCACCACTCTCACACTAGAGAATTTCTTCCTAACCTGAATCTCCCCTCTTCTAGTTTTAATCCATTACCCTTGTCCGCTCATCACAAGCCCTTGTAAAAATCCCCCTCCCCAGCTTTCCTGTAGCCCCTTCAAGTACAGGAAGGCTGCTATGAGGCCCTCCCAGAGCCTTCTCTTCTCCAGGCTGAACAGCCCCAACTCTCTCAGCCTGTCTTCATAGAACAGGTGCTCCAGCCATCAGATCATCTTCATTGCCCTCCTCTGGACTTTCTCCACAAGCTCCATGTCCTTCTTATTTTGGGGTTTCAGAACTGGACACAGTACTCTAGGTGGAGTACTACTTAGAGAGGTCTAACTGTCTTCTCCTTAATTTTCTACTTCATTCTTTTACTTTTATTCAAGAAATAAATATCTTCCCCTGGCTACATGCTTAGGCTCATAACCAGCCTATGCATTAGGTGTCTATAACCACAAGTTATCTGAATAGGGCCATAAACTTCATGGGGGTTTGAAAATTATTTTTATAGTTGTCTGGGTTATCTGTAAACCATAGACAAAAATGAAGCCAATGTGCTAATAAACTGCTATGCATCCAAAACCTAATGTACTGTACCTTTGAAATTCAACCTACTTTCCTCTATATTGCAAGTGTTCAGTGGCCAAGTGTAAAACTGTCTTGTTAGTAAATAATTCTTGCCAGCATAGCAGATAACAAAACTTAGGTGCATATGAAGAACGCCCATTGCTGCTGAACAGTGTATTGGATGCATTATGTACCATTTGATAACAGTGTGTAAACACACACTGACATCTGCCTTGTTTCCATTATGTACCCTCTATTTTGGGCTGAACATAAGCCAGTGGTATGCCCACGTAGTCACGAAGGCCAACACCATCCTGGTCTGTACCAGAAATAGGGTGATCAGCAGGACCAGGGAGGTGATCCTGCTCCTCTACTCGGCTTTGGTGAGGCTGCACCTTGAGCACTGTGTGCAGTTTTGGACACTGCAGTAAAGGAAGGACATTGAGGTGGTGGAGAGGGTGCAAAGAAGGGCAACTAGGCTGATTAGGGGTCTGGAGAACCAGCCCTATGAGGAGAGGCTGAGGGAGCTGGGGCTGTTTGGCCTGGAGGAGGCTGAGGGAGAGCTCATTGCTCTCTACAACTACCTGAGAGGAGGTTGTAGTGAGGAGGTTGTTGGCCTCTTCTCCCTGGTGACTAGTGATAGGACAAGAGGAAATTGAGTGAAGTGACACCAGGGGAGGTTCAGATTGGGTATTACGAAAAATTTCTTCATGGGAAGAGTGGCGAGGCATTGGAGCAGGCTGCCCAGGGAGGTGGTAGAGCCACCGTCCCTGGAGGTAGACAAAAATCAGGTAGACATGGTATTTCAGGAGATGGTTTAGTGGTTAGGGGTTGTAGGGCAGACAGTTAGACTTGATGATCTTTAAGATCTTTTACAACCTTGATGATTCTGTGGTTCTCTGTCTTGGTTTAAAAATTAAAGGTGAATCTCAAAAAAAACAGAAGACAGAATTGCTATTACCCCCTTCCCCTCTCCCAAGGGAAGACAGAAGGGCAATAAGGAAGACAGACTTAAACTTTGGAAATTGAAACTAGGAACAAATTTACTATAACACAAGGAAAAAGAGTAAAATGTGGGGGAAGAACAGACAAGTATTTATATTAAAAACCGATCTCAGTGATGGCAGGGATATGGGAAAGGCAGGGCTGCTCCAGGGGAGAGGTGCACAGCTCCTCTCAGCACCTGATGCAGTTGGATTCCGGAGCGAGCACGTGGGAAACCAAAGGAACCAGAAGCCGCCCCGGCAGCGAAAAAGGAGCAGGAAGGGAGAAGGGCCTGGCTTCGGGCTCTCCTGGCTTTCATGGATTGTGACAGGAAGTGGCAGGAATATTGACCCTTCCAGTCTGTCAGGGCCCTAAGGACCCTCTCTCTCTCTAGGCATCCAACACCGTGCCAGGGTCTCCCAGACCATAACACTGTGATACTACCAGCTCTTCTCTAGGTACATTTTGGATACAGGCTGCTGGACTCACACGCAAAATGATACTGTTCCATGCCAAAATCCGTATGATACGAACTAAAATACAAACAGCTCTTTTTGGACACATTGGATCCTGTTGGGATATGAAATATTTTCTTAACAAAATGCAGTGATAGTAGAATAATATGCTGTGCACACGGTATATTTTTTATTTCTTTCAAGAAACTTCATAGAAATATGGAAAGCTGGGGTGAAACATGAATAATTTCATTTTTCCCTGGGTAGCAGAGACAATTATTAAGATGAAACAAAAGCATGCACATACATTTCCTGGCTGGTTTTCTGTCAGACCATTCCTGTACCATAATTTTGTCTCCAGGTCCCCCAATGTAGTACTGATCTTCATAGGTTGAATTGGCAGGAATATCATATGGATCCCACGGCTCTGTCAGAGCAATCTTTGAGCAAAGCTTTGTAACTTGTTCAATCTGAAACATCACTGCATCTTTGTAGAGCAATATATACTCAAAAAATCTGAAACATAAAAATAATAAAAAAGGCAGTTACTATATGTAGTACTTTTCTACACTAAGCAAGGAGCATTGCTGATAAGTAAGCTTGGCTTTGATTTCTCACTGTAAGACCATTTTCACTTGCATTAAACTTTGCCAAACTTTGAGAAAGGCTAACCAGTTGGGTGAAATTTCCCATGCTGAAAGTTCATCTCAGCTGATTCTTTCCAAAATAAATAAATCAGGCTGAACTGGTTCAGCCATTTCTGAGAACAACAGAACAACTTTTCTGAGAAAACTGAGAGAAAAACATGTTATTATTCCTAGTTCTGTTTTGGTTTTTTAATAACTGTTTCATTAAAAAGCTCTAGGGCCTCCATGTTTTGGAGAAAGGACTTGAAATTTGGCAGGGGAAAAGTTTTTATTAAAAATTGTCCAGATTTGGCTAAGTTATAAGACTTCCAAAAAATCTGCTTGCATAGGCTAGATACATTCAATTCCCCATGGATGTGTTAGAACCTTTCTCTGTAATGGCTGGATCTGGCATCTCCCATCCTCACAGATGCTCCTCCATTGGCAACCCACATTGCTTAGTGGGACATGGTGGTGAAGGGCACCTGGTCCGAAGTGAAGAACTGAGAAGCTCTTCCTCTCAATAGCAAAGTTTCAGCAATCAAAAAGTAGAGCAAGGAGAAAGAAGAGGAGCAAAACAGTAAGACAGAGATAAAGAGGGATGTGGAGAGCAATGAGCTTGAGAGGCTAGAAAGTAAGGTCAACACAATGGAGAGATAATAAGGATTTAAATACAATCTTCTGTAGAGTATGAAGTGATTGATCCTTGCTCTGAGGAAAGATCATAAACCGCTTTATGGATACTTTCATCTAGTTACCAGTTACAGTAGTTGGGCCTACCACAAAGACTGTGCCTTTGCTTCTGTGCACTCATTATTGGAGGTGTCTTGTGAATATCTCAGCTCAATTATTTTGCTACAGTCTACTGTTACGCAGTGACTCTAGAGCAAAGGAAGGGATGGTATTAGTTCCCTCAAACAGCTTCCTCTTGCCTATCTGTTATAGTGTCTCTTTCCATCTGTAATTCCTTGCTTCATTCATGATGATGCCTCCACTTCCTGGGAAAAAAGAAAAAAAGAAAAAAGAAAAGAAAAAAAAGAAAAAAAAAAGCTTGTGTGTCCATTGAGCAGTTGTGTGTTCCACTTCACAATCCTGATGGTGGCCCCTTACAGTATTCATCCTGTGCTGTCAGCAAGACGGGAGGTTGTTGAAAAACAGTGAATGATCCACGTAACTGAAGAGCTGATGCACAAAAGCAAGTGGGGACCTTCTCTGTGGTATTTCCCAACTCCTGCATGTCTGTCTTTGTAATCTTTACATTCTTTTAGAAAAGATGTATAGTTTACACAAAATAGGGCTGACAACAAAACAATTTACAGTCTTAATTGTCGCACTACACAATTGCATCAGACAGGAATTACTTCACATATTGCTGACACAGAAGCATTTAAAGGTTGTGATATGAGAAGTGTCTAAGCGTGGTCAAAAAGCATCTGAGCAACACTCCCACCACCTGTTGAGAGGATCATTTATCCAGCATGTGTGGAGACATGGGTTGGCTAAATAGCATTAACCAAACTGAACAGTGACCAAGAATGTAAAAGGGGAGAAGGAGGTAAGCTGGGGCACACCTCTCATGCACAACCTTGCACAACACAGGAGGCAGCTTGTCCCGTGTTCCGTGAGGGAGCCAGTCACTGGGAACTTCCCACACATTAACAAGACTCACACTGAGAGGCTGACAAGCTGTAGGATTATGTATTAGCTTCTCTGTAGTAAATCGTTCTCCTGCCCCTACCTTAAAACATTCCTGCTTCTGTGATGACTTGTGCCAGCCTAAACTCGCGTGCCATTTTCTTAGTCAAAGGCAATGTCTCCACAGTCATGATGTGCTGCTGAAGAATTCAGTATATAAAAACTGGTTCCTTATGTAAACCCAAG
Source organism: Apus apus (assembly GCF_020740795.1). Taxonomy (NCBI): domain Eukaryota; kingdom Metazoa; phylum Chordata; class Aves; order Apodiformes; family Apodidae; genus Apus; species Apus apus. The sequence continues at coordinate 49,069,177 of NC_067283.1, forward strand.
CCTGTGACCATGTAAGGACATACGTAACTTTTATGTCATGTTCAGTCCAAAGAACATACTCACAAGAACACTAAAATACATTTATTTATGTGTTTGCAAGCAGGCCCTAAAAATTCAACTACTGTTCAGCTGACTGTCCTGCACTCCCATAAAAGTGGGATGAGGAATGCATTATAGGCAAGTCTACCAATACGTTTGAGGTATTTGACTGATAATACAGGTATTTTGTAAAATAACAAAAAAGCAACATGTTAGCAAAGCACTGCAAACTGCTGGGAATTAAATTTAAACAATTACTTTTCTTTTATATTTCAAATCTTACTTACAACTTATTTCACACAGGTATTTTACTTGCATTTTTAACAATAATTTTTGCACATTTTCTTCTTTCTTATCCTCTCCTTAATAAATTATTTCATAGAATAAATATATTTTGCTCTGAATTTTGTAAACTGTGAATTGATACCATTGCATGAAGGCCGTGTGCCAAGTGGAAGAGTAGTTCAAACTTCAGTCTAACAGATGCATGTATGTAACTTCCAGCACATGGATAGCCACTATGACTTCAACAGTCACCCTTAATCCTTGCAGAAGGAAGGCCACAACCCAGAAAAGCCTGCTTTCCTGACTTGGCTGTCTTCCATGCAGGCAGCATGCTGTGCATTATGAAACAACAATGAAAAGGAAAATTAGAAAAATCCAACCAAATCCAACTCACCAAGAGTCTCTCTAGCACCCATTCTGCAGAGCAAGAGGCTCCACTACCGACATGTTTGGGAGAGGCACAGGGAACATATGTGGAAGGGACACCAGTTGTGCAATTTGATGGTAGGGCAGCATGCACCTGAGAACTGCAGAGAATGTGGCACTACTCACTGTGCATGGCAGCCCTGGGTAAACAGTGAACATGATTTACACAGTCATTATTCAACCCAGATGTACCTTACAGTCAAGTTTTAAAAAGAATGCTCTTGTGTGTGTCCTGGAAATAGGAAACACAGAAACCTAAGATTAACCAGGATCTGAGTTTAACTGCATATGAAAGGTGAATGGTCAAGCTGTTGTTTTATAAAGAGACTATTTACCAGCCAAAGTTAATAACAAAATGTGCATGAATATAAAAATGACAATCTAGCATATTTTAAAGCAAAATATTTAAAAATAATTTCCTTTTTTCTTTTTTTTCTTTTTTTGTTCTTTGTAACCAGCCAAGTCATAAGCACACTGAGTGTACTGCCTCTATTTGTTTTAGGTGCCTGAGATTTGATTGGCTGCTTGAGAGGAAGCAAAGATTCCTGAAAATAGGTCTTGGCAAAGAAACAGATAATTATTTTTAATTAGTTTGGTTTTTTTTCAGAAAAAGTAAAATACTTGCAGCCTGTGCCCACCCCTAATATTATTTTAATAATAATTTCATTCCTTAAACTGTAACTTCAAGAAACCCCAACCTGTTCACTGAGCACATTCAAGCAGATTTTGAGAAATTACTTGGACAAGTCACCTTATTTGCCTGAGTAAGATTATTTCCCTTCCTTTCCTATCCTACTCCATCGTACCCTGTCCTATGCCTCCCATCCTTTGTACATTACACCCTTATGGGGACTCCCTCATGGTCCTTAATACTCCCTTTGTGCCTGAAAATGGATAAATTCCATCATATAAAGACACACATGTTTTTTGCTCCTATGCTTTAAAACATTTCTTAACACTGGAGCATATCCTGTGCAAATAATTCCATTAACTCTGCTGGAAGTAATCCTGTCAGACAGGTGGGATACACGCTGCATTCAGTACTCTCTTCTCCCGAGCTAGGGAAAGTTATTTATCTGAGTAAGACACCAATTAAATTCAGTGCAAGGACAGAATACAATGCCCACAGAACCACCAGGTGAAGCACTTGTGTTGAGGGTGCACTGTGGGGACTGAGTGTGCATCCAAATACTGTCCTTTGTCTCAGATTCCTCCTGAAATTTGGGGAGACAGATACAGGTGCCTCCGAGAAGACAGCCCAGGTAACATAGAGACACACTCTTGGACTCTCATAAATAACTGCAGCCAATAAACTTATCTAATGACTTGTCTTTGGAATGCATTATTGTTCCACATGTTATGAATGTCATTCAAAACAATGAATTATTTTTTAATATTTTTCAGGAAAAAGAAGTCATTAGACTTGAGACCCTGCTACCATCTCTGTTTCAGGTACTCAGTCTGCATTAAGGCCTGCCAAAAAGTGCCCTATGCTGAGGCCCTCCCCAGCTGTCAGTCCTGATGCATGCTAGCATCCTGCCAGTCACCTAACACATCCATGTGACACCCAAGGTTTACTTCTGCACTTCCAAAGGCTTCCTTGTGAGCAGCAAACCTAGAAGGAAGGAGCTGCTTGCTGTGCAGTTGCCTTTGTAGTGACTCAGAGGAGCAGAGGTCCTGGCAGTGGGATGTCAAGATTCGCATGATGTATCAAGCACAACAGAAAAGGTCATTTGCTAGAGAGAAGCAAAATAATGGCCTGAGGCTGAGACCGGGTAAAAGAAATTCCTTGTGTGTTAAATCTGGCTCTGCATCCCTTCACTCTGTGGCTTCGGACAAGTAACTTTTGGAGCCTTAAAATGCCACTCTTGTTACTTATTTTTTGCCTGCTGTAGCACTGAAGAGACACTAATCAGGGATCAAGAAGCAGTTGTGTGAGGCATTGTAGTAACAAAGAACAAAACCACAATTCCTGCCCCCAAAGCAATAAAATTATGGTTCTTGTAAAAAGACACATGGGGTTTCATGCATCCAGAGCTTTAACCTGTTGATTCCATTATCCCAGCTGCAGCTATTGTATCCTTAAAACTCCCATTCACGTTAGCCACGACTTATATTACCTAGTATTATAAAGCAATTGAAAAATGAAAGCAAAATTTTACATATGATTTGTATCAGACATTGTGTTACTCAGCAGGGAACAGTATTTGCTATTAAAGATAACAAGTTCAGGTTGCTGCAATTATTCCAGAGCTAACATGGCTTTCTCTTTTGAGATTAACTGAAACCTTGAAGCATCTCTCTGTCTTTGTGGCATTACTTATTTCTTTGCCAGTTCTGTTTGTAAAAAGGAATTTTTAAACACAGTGAAATAAGTTCTAACTAGAAGAAATTTCATTTAAAATATCCCAAACAAATTCTTTGTTCTAGCGTGAACGGACAGGTACATCCCAATATGTAATTCTTCGGTTCTCTTGTATGCTCTTGATAACATACCCACAACAATCTCATTCTTTTTTACACATTTCTTATTGAATAAAGACGTTCTGGGAGAACAGGAATCTTTTCTTGAAGAATGACTATAAAACCTCATCTTCTCAGTTCTTCAGATTAATAATATTTTCGAGTGAGCAAAGCTGCTACGCAGACACGCAGACAGTTGATAAACACTCGTCAGGTCAAGAACATTCATCTGCTTTTGGAAAGCTCTGGCGAGCTCATTTCAAAACTGAGAAGCATCCGTTTTCCAGTATATTTCTGGGAACTCCTTTCCTCTTTCCCATGAAGTTTTCGGTAATTTCAGACTTGTGTTTTTCTTCTGGTGTATCAGACCTCAACAACAACAGTAATTTACCATATTTGATCTCACATGTTTGGCAGCGGTGCTGGACTATGGTATATTGTACAAATACAGTACTGTGCAAATACATGTGACTGTAAATGTAATCTGATATTGTGTAAAGGCAGTAATTTTTAGTCTGACTTAAATCACTCACAGACTGTAAAGGCCTTTTTTTTTTTATTTTCAAGGCCACCTAGCCCCCTGACTCAGGTACCTAATTAGCAATGTATATAAAGAACTTTGACAGCACTACCAGTTTCTGAAGCAGAGAGAATTAGGCAGTTTAAGTCCTGTTAATTATGCAGTTCATGTAGAAAGAAAACCTTAAATATAGGAATCAAAAGCTGGAAAGTCAAAGCTAAACCAGCTAAAGGATGACACATTTGTGACTTTAAGGATGACACTCAATAAAAAATTAGGCAATGCCTTATTCTTTTAATTGTTCTCCCATAAATTAATTAGCTGCTTCAGCAAATACTGGGGAAAATAAAGTTCTTCAGCAAGAGCACTGCTGCCATCCCTTTTTGTCCATTTGACATTCCATAATAATCAGTCTGATCCACCAAGTTCCACCCCTGAGAACAGCACATTCTAATTGAAGTTGAAATTCAGGAAAACAATACAGCCTTGTGTTTAAGGGAGCTGCATTTTACAAGTGGCAAAAAGATGCACCCTCCTTAATAGAGAGCATCCATGTGTTTCCGTAAGTAATGGTGTATTTGTGAATTGGAGCCCTCGGTAGACAGCATAGCTCAAAAGAGACCAAAAAGAATGAGTAAGGCTAAGGGTTTGCCTCAATATGTACTAAAAACCATACAAAGCATAGAATAATAAGGAGGGAAATGAAGAGGTACACTATGATTTATTTATCGTATTTCTCATCCTCTTTGTCAGAAGGGAAGTAAATAACTCAATTGAAAGAGTGCAAAGCTCAAAACTAAAACATGGAAATGCTCTTTTGAGCATGCAGTTACATTTAGGCACTCTATGAACTTGGAAGAAGTTAAGAAAAAAGAAGCAGAAATTTAACATGTAGAGACAGCCAGAAAAAATCATGGTTTATGTGATTGAGAGTATTTCCAAAAAGAAAAAAAAAAAAACAGACCATAAAATCCATACCTGTGTTTCTCTTTTTAATTTTACTTCTGACAGATTTATTTGGATTTTTCACACCTTTCTCCTAATCAAGCTCAGAGACAGAATATTCAATTGGATCTTAGCTCTGCCCTAGTATGATATTTTATACATCAGAAGGGCACAGCAGAGTGAGATCTCTAATTGCAAATAAGTAAAGTTAATCAATCTCCCTTTCCCAGATGCTTGCTTCAGATTAAAAGAATAACAAAAAATAACCACATTTTTTTCAGTTAGGTCTGGGTACTGCAGCTTTGTACACAACTTCTGAGTATAAAAAGAGAAGGATCCTCAGATACCATGTACAAGGATTATATGAAATTCAGAAGACCTATATTGCTCTTCCTTGAGATTCTAAATCCTGTCATGCATATACTTGGCTGGTTAATTGCTTTGCAGCATGCATCCCTGTATGAAAAGTAATCATGAAGAAGAAGTTGGGGAACAGATTGCCCTTTGGAATAGATGGGGAGTAGGTACCAATTCTGATAGAGCAAACTTTTCTTTCATGATGGAACATTCCCTGGAAAAAATTGTGAAGGATATGTGCTTGTACCAGACTACTGCCCTGAGAGGTAATGATTTCCACCTTCCATCTGCAATGATTTCCTTAAGAGGGATGATTCAGGTCTTTCAGATATCTGTCCAATGTGAGAAACCAAAAAACACTAAGTCTGTTTTCAAGGGAGTTTGGATGTCAGGCCAGCTGGGATCATCAGACAACACAGTATGAAAGCTAAGTACACTTTAACTTTCTAACATCTTTATCCAAAGATCTGCGTTAGCTTATTTTTGAATAAACTTTGTGAAAGATGGAGATCCACTTCACTGGAAATAAATGCAACCTCAAGTTCTGGCACTGCACTTCATTCTTTCGCCCCAGCTCCAACATAAAAATAACTTAATTTCATCCAGAAGTCTTTGTGCAGGCTTTTTTCTTCTTTCTTCAGCAAATATCAATCAAAAGTAATATTGTTTGCTGAATGCATAAACCAGTGACCGGATTCAAATACAAAGCATTGGTGTGTTAAATGTCCAGGTGGAGCTGACTGAAAATGTGCAAAGTAAAAGAACTGCAAGAAACAAAGGAATGTCTGTATAAGAGAAAACGTATCAGTAGGGGGCCGACATTAATTTCTCCGTGGTTATAAAGAAAATGGCATTTTGAACACATACCACTGAGATGTGGCACAGTACATAGCAAGGATTTAGAAAGGCAAGTTTACAGTTCCGAGTCAATTAGGAAGGTGATTGATTCTGTTCTGCTTAGTCCTTCTAAAGTCAGAGTGGTGATGCCGTTCCTGGTTTGGGATGCCATGCTTAAGGGAACAGATAAACAGAAGGGATATAGTCCAGAGAACAGCAAGAATGGTGTGATGTTTAAGAAATGGGACCTATGAAGAAACTGAGCATGTTTAGTCTACAAAAAGGAAGACTGAGGTAGGACATATGATAGGACATATGATTCTTGGCGCTGCTACCTGCCCCAAGGTGCTGAACAACCTTTGGGGATCACTTTCTGAGACCACTCAAAGGCAATGGTGGCAACTGTGCATCCTCTCTGAGGAGTCTCAGCAGAGGGCTGAGCCTCCGTCTTAGTTACACAGAGAGCTGATGATCTGCAGCTCTGGTTACCCTTGCAGTTAACCCTAATAACACCATCACATTATTTTCAGTGCTTGAATGAGTTAAAGACAAATCCTGTCTAAAATCAGAACGGGGGAGATATAATTCAAATGATACATGCTCAGCATTCAAAGGGGGTAATTAAAAGGTCAAACTATCTGTTAAAATTGCTTTTCACAAAACTGGGTTGCTATTTTTTTTAACTCTACTGAGTAATTGTGCTTTTTGTTATTACAACTGCCCAGCAAACCACAACTTCTCTGCCTTTTATGGGGGACTTTCAGCAGTCACCACACATATACTGCCTGTAGGAATCCTTCGTAAGCTATATCCATGATGCAACACAAGAAACTGGCAGCCCTCAGTATGTTCTTAAAAACCAGCTGGACTGCAAATACATAAATAATGAATAGAATAATATGAATTTCAAAACCTTTCTCTTCAAATTATTGAGTACTTGCTTTAAGGCTACACATTGGAAAATATGATGCAGAACCATTCCACAGATTATCTGTTAGTCCGTCACAGAAACAACGGTTGCTGAAGACAGAACAATCAGCTAAAGAAAGCGTGGCTAAGAAAACATTTATATTTTTAAGAATGTTTATAACCATTTTGATTGTATTAAAAACCTGACACATTTATTTTTCATTCAAGGACAGTTCTAAGAAGCAGTAGCAAGGAGGGCAAGACCTGTAAATAATATTGGTATAAATATACTGCCCTGGCACAGCTGAAAGTTTTCCATTACTCAGGAAAAGGTCACTAGACCTATTGAACATGTTTAGACTACCCATGCTGCTTAAAACATGACAGAAATAGCTTTACCATTTAGCATCTGACAAATACAAACTGAAGTCTTTAGGAAGCAGGTATGCCCACCTAATTTGGGGGTGTTTTCCTGACACAGAGCCCAGTGTCTCACATACACTGCCAGGAAGTCATAGCTCTCTTGGAGCTTTTCTTAATTAATATGAATTCAGAACTTCTGTACCTGCCAAAATGAAGTTCCTTTACCATTCCTATAATGATAACAAACATGAAAATCACTCAATTTTAAAGTACAAATGACTTTGTAATTTTTTAAAATTTACACAGTGTCTCATATTTGCATAAATCACTTTTTTACTGTTTCTATTTGCATTATTTTATACATCTAATAGCCAAGACTTCCAAAACTTACCACTGATTTTCGAATAGCTTCCTATTTTGGATGTTCAACATGAAGATACTTGAAAAGGGTGAATTCGCAGGGGAACAGTATTCAGTATTTTCTAAAATTCAGTGTGCCAGTGTAACCATTGCAAAATTGAGGTGCCCAGCATTACCAGACACTTTTTTTTAATAATTCAAAGACCACATAAGAAACTCTTGAGTTCTCTCCCCAGGGATGCGCATCAGCAGAAATCACTTTTCTGCCCATCAGATTTTCCCTCCCCTTTCTCATGTTTCCTCAGGCTGTCAAGAGACAATTGTTCTTTCCACATCGCAACAGCAGATCCTCATGTAACTGCCGCCGCTTACAGTTTCCACCTACCAGCTATGTAATTAGAGAGAAATCTGGCTGTATAACTCCTTCTCCAAAATTATACATTAACCTGACCCAAAGCCCCGTGAAAGCAGCCAGAAAAGTTTCACTGATCTTTATGGATGTTAGATCAAGTGCTTATTAGCCATTTCATTCAGAAGAAAAAAGAAGCTGAAAAATGTTTAAAATCTAACACAACTATTAACTTACCTCAAAAGGGCAATCTGAGGAGATGCTGAAAGGCAAACACGTTTTGTGTACTCTCCGCTTCCCAAAAGTTTAAGTTGACTTTTGAATATTCTGGCTTTTGTGATATTTTTTATTCTCTTCTTTACATAGTTCTGGGCTCTGCTTTAAGGCAAAGTAATTAGTAACTTTATATCCTTAACTACAAACACCCCAAATATTTGAAATATCTTTTTGCCATAAAAAACCCTCTTTAGGGCCTTTTTTATGTAGTCATTTGCTACAGCTAACTTGACAAAAACCCTGCAGCTCTGAGAGTATGGAAACTCAGAAAAATAAATTCGCTTATGAGAAATCTTTGCAGCATTTTCATTCATCCATTTGCTTTCTGATCTGCTGCATCTCTTGGGGTACTTGCTCTCCCAGGTTCTCTGCATGGTGTTATCCCTTTAGTTGGACTCATTCAGGGAACAGGAAAGAATTCTTGAGCTGGGGAGCTGGTAAGGAGCAAAAATCATAGAGGAAACTCTCTCTGGCCAAGATGGTGACTGAGTTGCTGCTCACGTCTTCTTACATAAAGCATCTGGGTGGTGGTATGCCCAAAGCCTTGAGCAAGTGCTAAGAGTAGACCTGTGTAATGACACATTACTATTCTCAACCTGGAAATCCTCCATATCCTTAAAGCTTTACAGGGCAGCAAGCAAAATCTAGTTTATAGCACAATAGTTGTGAAAATATGGTCCACCTCCTCCAGCAAACTGCTTATTAGCACTGCCATGCTTTGGGCAGGAGGTTCTCTGGCCAGAGACGTGCTGCCATGCTCCTGTGCGTCCCCTTCCTGATGATGTCCATAGCAGCACGGGTCAGCCATTCCCAGCAGAGCCAGCCACTCTCATTTGGGATCAGTGGGCTTGATGCTGAAGCAACCAGAGGAACAGAGGACAGAAAAAGCTTCCTGTGCCAATGAAGAAGCCCCAGCTTGTCACTGCCTGCCCCAGCACTCTATACAGCAGTCTATCTCAAAGGCATAGTAGCAGAAGGCTGCTACGAGCACCTCTCTCAAAGCATAACTTCTTACATATGTTGCTTCAGTTTCAACAGTTTGGGCTAATGATTTAAGCAGGTTTTTGTCTTTATACTTGCTGCTTGTTCATACACTGTATTAATTACCCAGCAAACATCATGCATATACTGTAATGAAGGGACCTTCTCCCTCTTTTAGTAATATTTTAAGAGACATTTTAAAAATACAAAAAAATATCTATTATTTTTACACCCTGAAACTGCATTCAGATATTTAAGGACAGTGAATTATGGAGACCAAACTGATTATAAATGGGTATATAGCAACTGCAGACAGCAGATAATTCACTCTGCCAACATGGAGGAGAATACTGGCTATTTAAAGAACACTTCCATCGTTAAAAAAAAATGATCCGAAAGACACTGAGCACATTGAACAATGTTTATTGTTAGTATTGCTACAATATACAGGCATCTCAGTTACAATACATATCCTGCGAGCCATAACACAAGCTTTTTAAGTGAATTTTTCCACTCATTTGGAGGAAGAAAATCCAGAGAACCAAACTGTGTTTCAGATGTGCGCTTGACTTCCAAAACACAGTAAGAGATCCCACTTGATCTATCGTGGATCCCTTCACCAGGCTCCAACAAAGCAACTGTGGTATCTACATTTGGCAGTGCCTCACACAGCAGCTCATGCCTCGATGCCAGCCTGTACATCCCCTTGACCTGGCTTTACTATATCAGAACAACCGATGCGAAAAACTGGGTCCCCCGAATTAATCTGAATTACACCCAGCTCTGACTCCATCTCTGACATCCAACTGTTCCCTACTTCAGAAGATTGGATTACTTACATTAGGGATTTATGAACTTAAAATAATCTGCCTATGAGGTAAGTTTTTTTTGTGAGATCACCTGCTCTTAAAAGCAAGGTAACTAACCAAAAATTAAGATAAATATGTCAATAAACAAAGAATATATATAAATGTATTGAGAATCAGTATCTACATGCTTATATTTAGGTTTAGAATCAGGCAGATTAAAAAATAGCAAGTCTTTTGTCTTCTGCTATGCTGAGGCACATAGATGGTCCCTTACATTTTCACTCTTCAGTACAAGGGGTATAAACAAAACGCAAGGGATGTCTCTACTCGCACACCCCTATCTCTCTTTACTCTCCTTAATTCTTTTTCCCCCTCTACAAAGACATACAGGAGACTTTATCAAACACGTTATCCAAATTTGTCCCTTTCACTCTTTTCTAGGACAGGCAGGGTAAAAAACCAGTCTGACTTGGCAAATCCATGTGTGGTTTTGGGCACAGGTATTTAAAGCGATACAAGGAGGCGTCCAAGTCCCCAGATGCCACCACAGATAAGAAAAAAGAAACATGTTTCATATACAGAAGCTGCAGACCAACAAATCTGGATCTAATTATGTAGTGATAAATTAATTTGGGAAGTAATTATAGCAAAAATTCCTCATCTAGTATGGAACTCTGACTTCCAAATAATGAACATCCTCTGGGAATTACCATCACTGCATGGCATGAGTAAACCTTCCAGTGCTGGCTGCCTAAAAGCATGGCAGAATCATAAGTTTCCTGGCATGAAAAGTATCTGAATATGATAAAAATCACAGTTGCAAATGGTATTAGGAGATACTGAAAGAAAGAAAAACGAGATCTTTCTTTGCTGTCATCACGGCATTGACTCTGTGCCCCACATGAGTGTTCAAAATCCACTAGCACTGCCATGCACAAAACTGCTCTTGGAAAACTTGGGGGGAAATCTGGCCATTCCCCCTCAGAAACACTAATTTCTGAAACAACAGGTATCAATACAAACAACAGGTTTCCATGCAAACACACTACTTAAGGAGAAATTCCCGGCTGTTCAGGAACTAAATACTATACAGGTCTCACACCAGCCTTCCTGTGTAGGGTTTCACCCAAAATAAATGACAAATGTCAAGCACACCACATCTTTAGGAACTCTCTTCTCTACTGAGGCATCCAATTTTCGTATGAAGCAGCACTCTCACCATTAATTCCCACAAAGAGCTGACAGGAGGACAGCAGATATGGCTTACCAAGTGAGAAAGTACCAGAACTGACAGAGAAACAGATGGGCAACATCACAGACTGAAATCTTGGTGGAAAGTCTTGTAAGTTGTTGTTATCATTGCTTCATTGCTATCTTACACCATTTTTTCTCTGTCACTGATCCAAAGCTCAGAATAAGAACAGACTGGAACAAAGGGAGAGGGTTTTGTTCTTTATCCTGCTGTTAATGTGTACCATTCTGTGGAGGTGCTGGGGAGGGGGGGGTCTTCTCTCTCCATTAAAATGTTAAGAAAAGTAAGTTAGCTCTTAACAACAATAAAAAACTATTTGAAAACTGTTTACTCCCAATAGACAACCAGGGATATTAGTTACAGATGTCCTAAAACTTTTCCTGCTTTATTGCTAGCTCCAGTAAAGAGGCTGACAGTGTGTTTTGAACATATACTCAAAAATATGTAATATTTAGCAAGAGCTAATAAAGAAGCAGATCCTAAGGAGTACATAACATTACAAAAAGTCAATCAACAAGGGTCAGCCATTTTTTGAATAATTACTTATGAACTATTTAATTGACAGTAAATATGCAGGGCATTATTACAATGTTATTTTTGAAAGGGAGTAAAGAAATAAGGTTCATCGTAAGTAACCTTAATATGGGATGTTGCAATACATGTGGGTAATTTTGGTCTTCTGCACTGTTTTGCTATCAGTCACAGTATCACATTTCATTATGAACTGTCCTCAGGATAAATAATACATGTAGAAAATAAGACATCCAGTAAGTATGCAATATTATCTTCCATTTGAGAAGGGCAAATGAGTTTAATGAACTTAAGGATAAGCCACTTCTTGGCTATTTTGTATTAAAAGACAGTTTCAACTGCCATGAAGAGACTGTTTTTTTTAATATATAATTTAGGGAGAAGGTACAGCAAAATAGTTTTGGTCTTCAAAGGTCCAAAAGAAGGTAGCAACTAGAGATTTTTACTGTTCCAGAATTCTAGAAACCTTATGTGTTCTTGTACCGGTAGTTTTTAGATGGCTCTTTGGGCCTTTTTTGGCTTGAATCAGACAGTTACACAGTTCTACACATATGTCAATTAAGATTTGAAACATTCTTTTTTCACTTACAAAAAATATATGCAGAGCTCCAGATTTAGAATAATTTGGTGTTTATCAATGGTAACTGATAATCCAGGTCTTCTTAGATGCCATTTCTTGTTGGTCAGACAAGAAATTAATAATGTCCAAAGATCACTCAACCTTGAGCTGTTTCATATCAACAGAATCATAGAATGGCTTGCGTTGGAAGGGACCTTAAGGATCATCTAGTTCCAAAACCCCTGCATGAGCAGGGACACCTCCCTAGAGCAGGTGTCCAGAATGCTCAGAGCTCCATCCAACCTGGCCTTGAACACTTACAGGGATGGGGCATCCACAAGTTCACTGGGCAACCTGTGCCAGTGTTTCACCACCCTCAAACTAAAGAATTTCTTCCTAATGTCTAAACTAAATCTACCCTCTTACAGTTTTAATCCATTACCCCTTGGCGTCTCCCAACAAGTACTTGTAAAAAGCCCCTCCCCATTCCTGTAGGCCCCCTTCAGGAACTGTTCTTGCAGAGCCTTCTCTTCTCCAGGATGAACAACCCCAACTGTCTCAGCCTGTCTTTGTAAGACAGGTGCTTCAGCCCTCTGATCATCTTCATGGCTCTCCTCTGGACTTGCTCCAGGAGCTCTATGTCCTTTGTATGTTGGAGGCTCCAGAATTGGACACACTACCACTTCAGCTGGTAGAGAGACCAAAGGGGTAGAATCACCTCCCTTGACCTGCTGGCCACACTTCTTTCATGCAGCCCAGGATACAGTTGGATGTCTGGGCTGCAAGCACACCCTGGTGGCTCATGTTCAGCTTCTCATCAACCAACACCCCCGGTCCTTTTCCTCAGGTCTGTTCTCAATCCATTCTCCACCCAGCCTGTAACTGTGCTTGGGATTGCCCCAACCCAGGTGCAGGACCCTTCACTTAGCCTCACTTAACTTCTTGCAGTTTGCATGGGCCTACCACTCAAGCCTGTCAAGGTCCCTCTGGATGGCATCCCTTCCCACCTGCGCGTCCATCTCACCACACAGTTTGGTGTCTACACACATATAGTGTGGCAACCACACACATCACTGGCGATTTTTCCAATATGGCAGTGTATACCACTGACCCTCATCCACAGGGTTGATTGATTTGGGATAATTTTCAACCCATGCATCCTGTCCCTTTTGCTCCTCTGACATGGACACAGGGACAGCAGCAGCAGGGATCCAAATGTCAGACAATTATTAAAGCTACAAGAAACTATTCAGCAGGGAAAGGTAGAAGGCTGGATGGAAGTTCCCTGTAGGCTGGATTTGGCCCATAAAATATAGTCTGGATGATGCCAGAACAAAAGGGTAAATTTGACAAGGAATTAAAGAGATAAAACAGGCTTTCATGGAATGAACAGGTAAGTAGCTCCTGAGATATATGAAATCTTTTAGTCAAAGACTGAAAAATTTTACTAACTACAGTGTGAGTACTATATAAGAAGAAAGTGCCTGCCAATTTACTGTCCTGATGCAAAAAATTCTGAAAATAATGAAAATATGAAAACAAAATCTGAAAAAGCAAAAATATGTTAATTGCTAAGTTATGGGAACAGCCCTACTGACTGTAGGAATGTAGCTAATAAAATTCTCAGATGAAAAGCAAGAATTGCAAAAGTTAATCTTACTTTATTCACTTTAAGTGGTAAAAGGGAAGTATCTTTTAATATTAAAGTGGGACATAAAGCCAAATGTGTGCACCTTACCTTCAAAAGAGTGATTAAACTGATTCTCAAGTAAGTATTTGTCAGGGATCTATATTTATAAAAGATGAAAGAAAAGTACAAGTTCAGATGAAAACAAATGATTCTTTCTTTCTTACTACCACCTGTCATAAATTAGGTTTTGGACAAGGACAGTTATCCTGCTATTGGAAACTCCTAATTTAACCTGGGTATGAAAGTATAAAAGGTAGCAACTCCAGAAATTAATAAACTACTGAAAACAAGGACTTTTGAGCCTTCTGTACTTTCACGCACGGGAAGAAACTCTTGGCAGAAAATCCTGTCCTTGACCTGTGACTCTCAGGTATAAAGAGAGTGACCATGACATAAGAAAAAAAGCCATCCTCTGGATCCTCAGGAGGACACAGCTTCCCTGTGGAACGTAAGACCTCTTGTCAACACACATGCATCTCCCTCAGGGCCGTAAAAGTGAGGCAGTAAGCAAAAACAGCCGAAAGAAACAGGTCTCTTGGCAGAGATATGGGTAAGTTTCACCCGCCAGTGTTACCCTCAGGTTATGCAATGCCATGCTGGGCATAATGCTCCTTATTCTAGAAGAGCCAAAATATTGCACAAGGTGGCCCTGTTCCACCCAGACATCGCTCCCTCCCCAGCATGCCAGACACTATACCACATCTTAAAAACACTATGCAGAAGAAAATAATTTCCCCTTTGAGTTAAGAAGAGCAACAGGTAAAAATACTTTGAGAGAGAGAACTTAGTATGTTGTTGAGCATGCAATTCCTTGCACATCTACAGGGAAGGCCAAATTGAAGATCATCTGAAGACAGAGATGAAGCTGGCCAACTTGAGGGTCTGGAGTTGGATTGCTGCTGCTGCAGCTACACTGATCCACAGCCCCAAAGTCACTGGCCAGATGGCCATAAACCCATTTCTCCAGAAAGCAGCCCTAGCTTGACAGGTACGGGAAAACTCTTTCCACCAGTCCTTCCACAGATCTGATGCCTAAATCCTGTCTTGAGAAGAAAACCCTGTTTTATTTTCTACTATGTTCATCCCTGAATTGTCAACACTCCATTTCTAAGACTCCGTCAGTTGCTAATCTTATACATTTATTTACATGCCTCTTATTTCTACTCTTACCTCTTCATCACACCTGGCCACTGTGGCAAGCCTTCCTTTTTCCCTAAGCTCCTTTATATTTAACCTCCTCCCACATTATGTGTCAGAGAAGTATAGTTATGCTTCTTCTGAACAACTTAGTATTATGCCACTGTCCTTTCCTGGATTGAAACATCTACTCACATCAAGTTTTGCCATCAGTTCATAGCAAAAGGGAGAGAACAGAAAGATATTTGAACCCAGCCTTTCAATTCTGCATCAGCTAGTGGCCTGGCATAGAGATAAAGGCATAAATTCATACCATTTCACTGACTTGTCTGTGAAAATGTCATCCAGTTGAAAACCTGTCCCATGCCATTAAGAAATGGACAGACCTGTTGATAGCCAAACCAAACCAGTTCTCTAACTGGAGAAGAAAACTTCCAGAGCAGGGTGACTTCTGACAGGAAAAAGCACAGGCACATGCTCTGAATTACAAAATAATAAACTTATACTTAAATTCTCTTAATACATGAACAAATTATTAGTGATACTAATCAATGAACAACAACAGCACGAAAATTAAGTTCATTAATGAACAAACTTACTGCAAAATGAAATGCAGAGAAGGTTAAAAAAAAAAAAAAAAGAAGTCTTCTGTTCTTATAATTCAAACATCCTGCCTCCTTCCCTGAACACTTCCACTCCTCTAACTGGCAATCACCCTTGGAAGTGCTGGCAGAGGCAGGGTGTGGACTGGATTCAGAGGCACAGGTTAAAACCTAATCACTAGGTTAAAACCTAATCACTACATCTTCCAGTTCCACTCAGATGACACAGTATTGAAAGCTGCCCACCACAGTTATACCATTGCTGTCATCAATAAGGCCAGAGGCTGAACGGTGGTTTCAGTTTTGGCAGTGTGAACGAACCTCAGGAATTGAGGTCGAGTTTGAACTGGAAACAGAGAATTATATTTCTTGTATATGCCTCCCATTTGCTACAAATGTGCATCTAACATAAAGTCCTGGAATGAGGTCCTTGTGCCATAGGCAAGATTCTCATCAACTTCAGTAAGTTTGCAGTCCTGAGTTACAAAAGCAAGCAAAGAGGGGAAAATCATTTTGCTTGTTAACTCAAACTCTGCAGTTTGCTCTCAACTGTAACATATCAGCT
Source organism: Apus apus (assembly GCF_020740795.1). Lineage (NCBI taxonomy): Eukaryota > Metazoa > Chordata > Aves > Apodiformes > Apodidae > Apus > Apus apus. Next base: position 49,085,432 of record NC_067283.1, read on the forward strand.
TTTCTTTCTGGCATATCATGGAAAATACAGTTCAACTGCATATGAAAGAGAAACAGTGGGACTTACAACTGGTCTTACAGCTCTGTACAAACTCCAGGATGCATTAGTACCTCCTAAATCCTGCTCCTGGGAATGGGCCACAGCTGGTTCCCAGCTGCTGGGGCAATCGAAGGGAGCCCCAGCACACAGCCACTGCTCAGCCCAGGGACAGCTACAGCCACAACAGGAAACCAGTGGACACACATAACTGGGAAGAGACTGTGCCCTAAACCATGCACTGTAATTGCAGTGAACCAAACTGGGGTGGGAAGACATCGAGAGCCTACAGATAGGAAAGATTATAGAGAGTTATAAAGCAGAGTTATAAAGAGAGTTATAAAACATATCATTCCAAAGAGCTCAAATACACAAGGATGAGATGGTAAGAGGAACTATTCCCCTAACTTTAAAGGGTTGAGACAAATATCAACAAATGTTGGTATCAACAGCAGTATGCTGCCAGTGGCTATCATTTAACAATCTTTTTCAGAAAAAACAAATGGATAAATTTCTGGAGGCAGTTCATTAAACACTTTCTTGAGTACCTAAAACTGTTACTTTGGTATTATTGGTTCTTTTACATTAAGGAGACCTGGATCCTTAACTTAAACAGATTACAACTGAAGGACTAATGCATCAACTGGTGAAGTATCCTTTGGATGCTTTTATCCCTCAGATTTCTCTGAAAACAATGTACAGTCAGGTTTTTTCTGAGTTCACAACAGCCCTAAATGAGAAGATTACACTTTATCCTTCAGAGAAGATAACATTTTCAGACAAATGGCATTTGGTCCTGTGAGAATAGGTGTGATGCTGCCAGTTGTGCCATCTGAATTACATCAGACCTCAAGCTGAATGGAGCCCAAATAAAAACCATGACTATAAAGACTTCTTTCATCATGTTTGTTTAGCTGTGCAGTCACATCACCATTGACTGTCTGCATGCTGTTTGTGAACACAGAACAAATTATGACCTTGAATCTCTCTCCCTATTAATGTCCACTCTAAGAGTCCCTACAAACAAACAAAACAAACAAAAAAAAAGAGTAAAAAAATCCCTGAACAAAAATGGCAGTGATTTACCTTGTGAAAACACCAGTCCTCTGGCCTGAGTTACAGAAACATAGGCATATTATATCTTTGCTGCAGTCCTGGTTTTGGTTTAAGTTTTTACTAGAATGTCCAATAGTATAAGATAAGCCATAAGTTTCAATGCAAACACGTTATCCCAAAGAGCTCAAATATACAAGATGGTAAGAGGAACTATTCCCCTAGCTTTAAAGGGTTGAGACAAATATCAACAAATGTTGATATCAACAGCAGTATGCTGCCAGTGGCTATCATTTAACAATCTTTTTCAGAAAAAAACAAAACTTCTTGATGAGAATCTCTATTTTTTTTAAGAATACCCAGTCAACAACATCTACAACTGATGTGATGGTAATGACCCCACTGAGTGCCTGACAGCAGTCTCTAAGCACACCAGCCAGCACTCCAGCAAATTACCAATTTGAGGTCACTGGACACTGCTCATCTCTTTTTTCTCTCCAGCTTTCAAGGGTTTTGTGGGTCCTGCTCTTTCAAACTCAAGAGCCAGTTAATTTTTTACAGTTTGGGAGGGTGCTGTGTTTTGGTAGTGTATGAAATGGCTTCAGAGTTCTTAGCATAAACAAGACTTTTGAGAACACTACACGAAACAGAATACAACACTTCAGAGCAATGTATCTGCTTTATCCTTACTTGGTTATCTTTTTGATTCATTTATTTATTTGTTTGTTTGTTTATTTTCACAAGTCTGGCAAAGATGCTGCTGTCCAACAAAGTTATCAAAAGTATAAAACTTAAGACAGCAAAAGCCTTGCTAAGGCAACAGTTCCTAGCTTCCTCTGATAATGCCTACTTGCTTGTTAGTGCTGCAGCTCAATGGCAGAAGACTTTCAGCATCTCCCCTGAGCGGTGTTTTCATCTCTTCTGACCCAACCCACCCACAAAAACAGAGGCAATTATCTTCACTGCCTCCCTGAACTGTATGTATGGGCTGGCTTATCTCCAGCAAGATTAAGAACTTGGAAAGAGAAATGGCTGTTGCATCTCATAGGCAGAACCAAACAGAACTAATGGTCTGGGCAAGTAGAGATGCTCCTCCATGCAGCCCTCGTGGACCACGTCTCCCTCCTTGTACAGTGTTTTTCACCAAGGAACAGGTTGCCTTGGCAGGGAGCATCACTGAGGGACTCAGTAAATAGTCTCATCAATCAGCTTATGATGAAATGCAAAAACTGACACTTGTTCAGACAGCCTTCTGTACCCAAAGGGCACACAGCTTTCACTAGAACAACTGTTGCATGCCTCAGGCTATTGCCTAGCACCTGACTGCCAGCCTGCATCCATTGTAGCAGCTTTCCAGTGCCATCATTTCAAACTCACAGTGTTACCAGCAGCAGAAACCTGAAAAGAATTGGCACCTATGGGAGGAAAGCAAATGCAGGAGGTTTTAGTACCTCCCCTCAGCTCTTATTCTCAAAAAGGACTTCTGTACACAGCAGCTTATGAAGGATTTAGATCCTAAGAATCCACATTAGATTTAGAGAAACTGCTGAAAATTGAACTCTTATGTTTCACTGTAAATTAAGGGTCTCAGAAGTCTGCATGCTCTACAGAAACTTAAAAAATGGGACTTGGGTTCCCAAGTAACTTGGCCGATTCTGAACGTTTTACCCATGACCATTGTTCATTCCCCTAAACGTTAAGCTTCAGAAACCACTCCCAAAACCAAGTCTGGGAAACAAATTTGCAGTCGCTCAGGGTAGTTCAATACTTAGCCTGTTGAGTCACCATAATGACCACAGAACGGATGGATTATATGATTTTAATAGGTCAGACACCGCTGTTTTTTCCTTTACAATCACACATCCTAAAACAACTAAGAAGTAGTTGAGATAAGTCAGACATAGCTGCCCACACTCTGTTTATTTTGAAAAGTCATCACCTCTTCTCTAGATGACTGCTGTTATATTTGCACCTGACCATAAGCTGCTTTTCTTCAGTCAAGGACAGGGATTGACACATGCATATAAAGAGCCTGCCAGAGTAGTAGATTTATTTCTCTAACACAGCCTTGTTGCTCCTCTGTTACACTAGCAATTTCTGTTGCCAAGTGAAGGAGTTAATCCTGCCCGTAACTGTGCCTGGCATTTGCAAAATACAATTGCAACTAAAGAAATTACCAACGTGCAGTTCTGTTTTTAAATAAACACTGATACAATATCACCAGGTTGTTTTTCTGCTCTGCATTTATGGTTGTCAAGACAATAACTCAGCAGCCTCAAATACATAGGCGCCCCTCTGTGTTGCACACTTGGCAATGGCCCACGGAGGTTACTGTTAAAATACACTCACAGAAGAGAGAAATTAATGTCCCTCCTCCTACTGACTTTCCTGACCACATGAATTATTCTTTTCTCCCCACCATCACATTTCTCACAAGACAAACTCCCCTGAAAATCACTCAGTGAAAAACAGTATAGAAGATAAGGGTGAAACTCTATGTATATGGCACATGACAAGAAACACCTCAGCCTTCAAACACCACCGACTTGATTTCTGCTCTGCTCCCCACTTCATGCTGTTCTTCTTTTGTAACTGAGCACTAATGCTTGATGAGTGGCTTCAGCAGTGCCAGGCAGTACAACTCCTTCTCTGCTTCTCCAAGAAAATGAAAGGTTGTGCAGGGCCTGTGAAGTTCTAGCCAGGATGCAGTCCACAGGATTTTTTGTTTACACCTTTCAATTGCCAGGATTTCTCACTGGTTTGCAGTGATGTCATATTCAAATCTGAACTGGTCCATGTTATCTAAGAAGAAACACTTTTGCCCCAACAGCAAAACCATGCTGATGACTGTTACCTATTTTGTGAACTGTCCTGAGATGGTTGCCAACCGAGGGTTGAACAGGAGCAAGAAATAATACACAGAGGGCACAAGAAGAAGTAACTCCATGTAGAAGGCAATAAAGCATTAAAAAAAATGCCATGTTTAACTGGTAACATGACAAAGCTCTCTCTTAAGAGCTCAAGGGAACAGTTTCAAGTGCTCTCCTTTTGTATCATATAATAACCCTACTGGAATGACCTCTTCCAAACAGTACATGGTACAGTCTGCTTAAGAAAAGCCTCTGTTTGTTTAGTTTTCTCTTGTCTTGGTATGAACTGAAAGCTATGCAAAACCAAAAAGAGAGGACTGTCCCTGCCCTCCTTGTCTATCCCAAAAATGTTGAACCTGAAGGGAAAAGAAGCAGTGGAGCATGGCACACTTCAGAAAACATCAGGTAATTAGAGAGATTCAGAGCGTAAGTAAGGCTGCGGATGTCAAAGAAGCAAAAAACCAAGTTTAGTAATTAATCCAACCGGAATAAGTTCTCCCCTAAAAAGTTAAGCCTAAGATCACTATTGATAGTTTTTATGCCCTAAGCTGGGGTGCAGACACTCAGTATGACCCAGAGAAACACACACCCAACAAGCTTGTGGAAACAACCATCAAGGACTGCTTCAGTGAACTGGCTCTGTGTGGTTGTAAAGCGAGCCAGGTGTGCACTCGGGTGGCAGGTGACAAAGCTGCAGGGGGCTGATGACAGGCAGCCTTTACCAACACTGCCACTGCATCCCAAGTGCTCTTGCAGCGACTGGTGAGCAAAGAAGTGACGTTAACGAAGCAGTGATGGGATACTTACCTTGCAGCTACTTTTCAGGAGTTTACTTAAGACACTAGTTTGATGTAGGTATGAAAATACCACATAGCAAACTACATTAAATTGATACACGTACCTACAATAAAACCTGAAAGTTTCAGGTTTTCCTGCCATTCCACACAGGCAGATCTTTGTGTCCCTGATTGACCTCAGTCAACTACAACAGGACCCTGTCTAAGGTCCACATTCGTAAGCTTCAGAAAATGTGCTGTACAAATATCTGGTTGCTGGCCAGCCCTGATTGCTGGATGTAAGTTACATCTGATAGAAGCAAAATGTGTCTCTTTGTGACAATTTAGACTGAAACTTCCTTAGAGACCAGGACAGCACTGTTGCTGCTTTTGTAGCCACTGCCTCGGGGTATTTACTCTTTTCTTGCAGACATCAAAGCGGAGTGGGGGAGAGGTCATTATTTAAAAGGCAGGATAAATCCCCTCGCCCCTAACTTTTGAAGGCTTCAGTTTATGACTCACAGTGTTCACAGCGAAACAAAGCTGTTATCACAACTCCAAACCTGATCCAACACACAGTGAAATCAATGGGAGTCTTTCCATTGCCTTCAATGGGAGCCGGGTCACACCCTCAACAAGCACAAGCTGCACACACAACAAAACAGTCCTCCAGTTTTGGATTGCGGAAAACGTGGTCAGACTGGAGCCAGTGGGGGTTCCTGAGGTCAAACACTGTCTACAATGAAAACACTAATAGAGGAAAAAAACAACAGAGATGCTCCAAGTGCACCTGTCTGTGCTCTGCCTCCTTCTAGCACTATCAGCCCAGACAAAGCTACATCCAGAGCAAATATTTAGCAAAAATGTAGAAAGAGTAGATCTTGGCAAAAGCCAAAATCTGGCCCTGGGTGGGAAATGTAGAATAATTATTCATTCTTAAAATAAAGATTTCAAATAAAATAAAAATAAGCTTCAGCAAATGAGTTTGGTACAACTTACAGGCTAGAAAAAACTTGCATCAGACTTTGCAGTGGTTTAATGCTTGCCAAACACAAAGGTCTACCCAGGACTTCTAAAAGAAGGAGAGTATGAGCTAAGTCAGTGTCAGATTCTATGTTGTATGTTAGCAGACTACCAACAAACAGCTATGTTTTGCCTTTAACATTCCTCCTATGGCACCTATATGAAAATCATCATAATAAAAAGAGCTCAAAATGAGGGAGAGTTAAGCTTGGAAACGAGACACCTAAACCAGTTTTAAGAGTTTTTTTAGGGCTGTCAAAGAAAGGACTGAGGAAGGGCATGCAATTTGGACAGACTAAAAAAGTGACTAGGTAACGTTGGTAAGAAATCAATCAGTCAAGAAAAAAGCCAGGAGCAAAAAGGAATATTGATCTTTCAGTAGCAGAGAACACTTAGTTTGGATGATATTGCATTTGTAGGCTGGTCTTCACCTTGGCTTATGCAACCCCATGTCTGATGCACAATTATTTGTACAATTTTTAGGTGGGAGAGGCAGACTGACTTCCCTCACATTGGCAGGTATGTCTTGACATGGTGTCTGAGAGGTACTGATCTCGGCACCCAGAAATGTCTCACTCAGAAAAGTCTCTCTGGACTGATAATTTCTTCCACTCAGCCTGTTAGGGCCTGAGCTTGGCAGGCTGAAGAGAAAAAAAAAAAAAAAAAAAAGAGACCCTTCTTCGGGCAGCTTTTTTCTACACTTCTCAGCAAATGAAGAAATGCACAATGAGACAGGGATTTTGTTGGGTTAGTTATGATCTTAACAGACTGATAAATTAAGAACAGGGAGGTCCTCCAGGGCTGCAAAATGGGAATGAGTACACTGTACCACAGGTACCAGATGCATCCTGACACCCTGCACCAACTTAGCACTTGCAGGAATCAACAACGACCAGAGAAGCTGCAAAACATCACTCAAAGTTGTTAAGCAATGATTGGGCTAAAAACACAAACACCCCCCCCCCACCCATCTGTGGCATTATTCCTAAATTTGACTGAAGTCTCTTTATTATACCTGTCACACCTTACATTTTGGGCTGTATTTTTGGACTCAGTTTCTGTTTCATGTCTTCACTGGAGACATTCAAAACCCACCTGGATGCGTTCTTGTGTGATGTGCTCTAGGTGACCCTGCTCTAGCAGGGGGGGTTGGACTAGATGATCTTTCAAGGTCCCTTCCAACCCCTAAGATTCTATGATTCTATGATTCTATGATATAAAAATAGCTGGGAGAAAGGAATTGTCTCCAAGGGTAAAAAAGCTGACACTGTTGACTAAAAGTATCTCAAGAATACAAATACAGACACAGATACACACATATAGATGATATAGATGGTATGGACGATATGTAGGCATACAGATGAGACATATTATATAGATTATGTAGATATAGATATGGATGACACTGACTGATCTACACAGAGCACAGATGCAAGTCATGCCGGTGACAGGTGTTTTAGGGCCGAGCGCCGCCAGCAGCTGCCCCCCTCCCAGGCCCCCCAGCCCTGCCCAGCCACCCCCGAGGCCGCTCCCCCGGTGCCGCGCAGGGGAGGTGCCGCTCTACGGAGAAACCCCCCCGCCTCCCTCCGCATCGCCCCACACGCGCCCCCCCCCCCCCGGCAGGCTCCTCCGGGCTCTGCGCCGACCCCCAACCCGGCCCGGCCCGGCCTCGCCGCGGGGGACACCTACTTCTTGCAGGGGATGAGGGCCTTCCTCTCCTCCAGGATGCGGAGGCGCTGGTTGGGGCCGTCGTAGGAGACGGCGGCCCGCGTGTTGCGGCCCGTGCCGTGCTCGTAGGTGACGGTGCGTCCTTCCCACTGCCGCGGCGCCTGGCACGGCACGGCCGCCGCCGCCCCGCCGCCCCGCAGCAGGAGGCCGCCCAGCAGCAGCAGCAGCAGCCGCAGCCCCGGCAGCCGCAGCCCCGGCAGCCGCAGCCCGGCCGCAGCCCGCGCCATGCTCCGCGCCCCGCTCCGCGCACGGCCGCCCCGCACGGCGCGCAGGCGGACGGGCAGGCTTGCGCCGCGGGGAGAGGGGGGGGGGGGGGAGGCGGGGGCGGCCCGCCTCCAAACCCGCATCATCTCAGCGGGGAGAGGCGGTTGCTGCCCGAGCCGCTGCATGCAAGCGGGATGGGGGAGCAGAAGGCGGTCGGGAGGCAGGCGACGGGGACCCTCGCCCCCCGCCATGGACCCCTCCTTGCAGCCCTGTTTTATTGCCCTGTCTGTGCCAGAGGGACATCTGCAAGGCCCGGGCCTTGGGGTGCTTCTGGGGGCTCCGCGTGTGCTTTGGGAGGGAGGGGAAACACGAAGCAGGGTACCTCCTGCGTGAAGCTGCTTTCTTGTTGATGTCGAGGGAGGAACTTTTTCGTTGTCAGTGGCTCTCCACCGGCTGTATCGCCGAGCAAATACACCCCTTCATCTCCCACTGCACTCTCAGATTTCTGAGCCGCTGTTCACTGCCCGCTCTGAATGAGCTTTCCCCTGTAGCATGTGAATGAGCACACTAGCGCAGGTAGCAGATGCATCCTGACACCCTGCACCGACCTGCCGGGTCCACGAGGAGAATCATGCGTGGCACCACGGTACCTGGCCAGGACAGGCGGGGAGTTGCTAACTCTGAGCCACGCTGGGGCTTTCCCGGGCCGCTACAATAACTCGGCATTGAGTTAATCTTGTTTTCCCAGTAAGTCCCTGAAAGACTGGGATGCAGCGTTCCCCCCCCCAACTCCCTCGGTAGAGGAAGGGCCCATAGGAATTTTTTTTCATATACAGGGGAGCAGAGGTGTGGTGGGAGAGAGCTCCGCCGCGGCAGGGACGTGTGGCCGTGGAGAACCAAGGAAAGAAAAAGCAAAAAGAGCAAAACAAAACAAAACAAAACCAGCTTGGGAAAAGCCTGAAATGCTTTCTCCCACCCATTTGCAGATACGAATGGCAGGGGGAGTAGGGGGATCAGTAGCGGAAGGGGGGCTGCATGTCCGCAAAGCAATCCCGCAGCTGCCTCGCCGCCCTCTCCCGCCTCGGGCCGGCCCCCGTGGCATCCCCCGTTCCGAGCAAACCGGGCAAAGAGCGAACAGCATCCTCGCCCGCCTGCTCGCCCGCCTCACGCATTTTCCCATCCGTGCCGAGCTCACTGAGGTAGCTCCGCAACCCCCTGGAGGAGATGGGAACAGCCGCCGGAGTTCCTCCAAGCCTGCAACAAGTTTCTGCTCCATGGCCCTTGGGAACATGCAGCGTAAAGTTCAGCCCCGCGGGAGGGGGTCTCTGGTTGCGGCTCCCGCGTCCCTCCCGCCCCCTCCTCCCCTCGGTCCCCGCGCCGGAGCGCGCAGCCCCGTGGCAGATGCGTGCGGGTTGGGTTTGCGTATCTTCCCCCTGCGGCCCCCCCGCCTTCCACCTGGAGGAATTTATGACACAGATGAAAACTGAAACGGAGCTGGAGCGGCGGAGGAGAGACGCAGTGATGTCGCTGGGGGATTAAACGGGGTGGAGGTGATGTCACCGTGCCTGCACAGCAAAACACACACACGCGCGCGCACACACACACACAAACGCACACACACGTCCCCCCACCGCCCCTCCACTCCTCCCCCCCCCGGCCGGAGGTGCTGCCAAGGGAGAGCGATCGGCCCCACGTCACTCGTGCCACCGGTATAAATGACGCCCCGCGATGTCCATGGCTGTCGGTGCGGAGGCTCCCGCGACTTGACTTGAAGCCGGGACTCGGAGTCAGTCCCGCTCCGCGCCCTTCGGCCGCCGACACCTGCGGGGCGGCGGCGGGAGGCGGCGGAGAAGGAGGAGGAGGAGGATGCTGCGCGCCTTGGTAGCTGTGTCCCTGTGGCTGCGGGTGAGCCCGCGGGCGCAGGGCGCTCCGTGCGAAGCGGTGCGCATCCCCATGTGCCGCCCCATGCCCTGGAACATCACCCGCATGCCCAACCACCTCCATCACAGCACCCAGGAAAACGCCGTCCTCGCCATCGAGCAGTACGAGGAGCTGGTGGCCACTGGCTGCAGCCCGGTCCTCCCCTTCTTCCTCTGCGCCATGTACGCGCCCATCTGCACCCTGGAATTCCTCTACGACCCCATCAAGCCGTGCCGCTCCGTCTGCCAGCGCGCCCGCGACGGCTGCGAGCCCATCATGCGCCGCTACAACCACAGCTGGCCCGAGAGCCTGGCCTGCGACGACCTCCCCGTCTACGACCGCGGCGTCTGCATCTCCCCCGAGGCCATCGTCACCGACCTGCCGGAGGGTGAGCGCCCCCCTCTATCCCCGCGGGGCGCCCCGGGCCGGGGGCGGCGGGACCCTCCCCCGCCCTTGCTCCCGGGAGCCTCTCCCCGACAGCTTTCCTTCCCCGCCGCGCCTCTGTTTGCAGATGTGAAGTGGACGGACTTCACGCAGGGCGTGATGGTGCCGGAGAGACCCCCGGAGCCCGACTGCAAGGGCCGCGGCCAGGGTGAGCCTCGGGCACCCCCCTTCGCCTCCCCCTCCCCGGAGCCAGGCCCCCTTTGACACCCCTCAACCGTTTCCCCTTCTCTTCCTTTGAAGAGCGATGCAGGTGCAAAAAGACAAAGCCTACGCTGACGACCTACCTGGCCAAGAACTACAGCTACAGTAAGTGCATCCATGGGGGAAAAAGCTTCACTTTACCCGGCCCGCCCCTCCTCTGCACCCCCCGCGAATTAGGCAGCTCTGTGTGGGTGCTGCACCCACACCAGGCCCCATCCGGCGCACGCAGCGTGAGGACACGGCTGCACCGCAGCCTTTCCAAGTGGGATTTTGCCAGAGGACGCCTAAAAGTCCTTTCCTGAATCCCACCCAGCTTGTGTAGTCAGTAGTAGCCATGGCGCAGGTGACAGTGTATTTCTGACAAAACCAGTGAAATGTCGGGAATGTGTGCCAGGATCAACAGGTCGCTCTGCAGGAAGTGCAACTGCAACTCAAGAAGGCATGGCCGTGTGCTGCTTAGCCAGCTCCTGTTTTCATCCAGCAGGTAGAATAAACAGAAGTTTACCACCTAAATAAAACCTACACACGTGAACCAAGCTGAAGCGAAGCAAGAAGTTATTACTTGCAAATGCATATATTCTTTTACTTAGTAGCCAGAATTTCGTCTGGTGTGGAATTGTCAGAGATTAATTGAATTCAGTAACAATTTGCACCAGCCAGCCAAGGAGTTTGCAGATGTGTTTATTTAAATGTTGCATGACATATTTGCAATGTAAGTAAGTATTCACCTCTATTCTCACTGGGATTTCTCCCACCCCTCTGGTTTTCTGATGCTGGGGGTCAGGAATGAGTCTAATTAAGGTTAGGTATGTTCCATCAAATATCTGTGTATCATTAGAAAACCCCTATTAATTTAACATACAGTATCATGGTCTTTTGTACTTTATGGGCTTTTCCTCAGGTAAAAGTTGTTTCTTCAAGGGATGTGTTCAGTTCTTATGCAATAGGGTTATTATATCCAGACAGTTATTTGCTGCTTTGTTAGTACTGGGGGGGGGGTGTGTGTGTGTAAAAATCCAACCCTCATTTTGGTGGGAATAATCAAACTGAACATCTAACTTAGATAATTGTGCACCTTTTTGTGTGTGTGTGTGTGTGTGTCTTTGTTTTGTCATGGCATTTTGATGCATTTATGTCATATATTCTTTTTGTATAGTTCCTTAATCCATCTCAGTACAGCACAGTGATATGTTCAGGTGGGACAATGAGCTTCCACAGTTGTCTGAAATACATGAAAACACAGTAATATAAAAGGACTATTCCAAAATTAAGTACAGATGTTAGCAATGCAAATTCTGATTTCAGGAACCACAATGTTGCTTTACTAAAAACTGTATTTTGGGGTCCAAAATTTAATTCTGTTGAATTTGTGAAATCAAGATTTTGATTTTGAGTGGTAGGTTTCTGTTCTGTCCCCTCTGAAATAAATAGACATGTTCAGACGGCAAATGCATTGAGAGACAAGACAGGACAACTTGCAAATATAATCAAAGTTTTCTTGAATTCCTTTAAAATAATATTTACAGCCAAACTGTATTTCCAACTAGTCAAAAGTTGCTTTCCATCAGACTTTAAAATGGATTGTGAGTCTCTGATACTGAAATCCCTCATGTATTTTTCTGGTTGTTGCCATGTCTTGATAAAGTTAGCACATAAACCCCAGACTGCACTAAAATTGCTGCTCTCCTGTTTTCTGTAGATGAAACTTACTCCAAACATTTGTAGACCCAGGCTTTTGACCTGGTGGCTGCTAAGGGCAGCGTTGCTGCAGGCTGGTCACCCTGTGGCACATGCACACACTGCTCAGGCAGCGTTCACTGGATGATTTTGTTACAGTAGGATAGCTGGACCCTTCGTATTTTGATATTTTCTAGAGACAAAGTTCTTTGTGTAGAACCTCTGCTTTCTTTCTCTCATTTGGGACTTCTCCCAAGAGAGAGTGGGTGAAATGCTGCGGTGGTAGGTACTGCCAGGGTTTGCAGGTGCAAAGTTAGCCAGGGATCATCCTCAGAGCAATATACAAAGTTTCACTTTCTTGCATCCATGCTGATAGGTAGTTTTCCTAGTAAAAGGTAAAAATAAGAATTTTTGTTTATTCGTAGTCAGAAGAACCCATTTCAGAGTCTGTTTTAGATGAGGATCTTACTATTGATGGATAATCCAAGGGCAAAAGATGAAAAAAAGCATAAACCAAGTAAATCACAGCAATCCTAAGCCTCTTAGTTTTTTACTACTTGTTTTAAATCTTCCATTCTTTCTTATATTTAAGAAAACACCTTCATTCCTGGATATAACCTGCAGGGAAATGATTTTATTATTGAAAAGGCTGGATTCATGCTAACTGTCTGTGAGGTAAATTATTCTTTATTGAATTGGAAATAGCTGGAGGTGGCTATAGAATGGGTCCCATGTACACAAGGCATTGGTGAAGTCTGAGTCAAAGGAGCTGTTTGTGTGTGTGCAATTCCAGGCGAGATCTCTTGGCCTGATCTGGCAAAAATTTAAGCACATGTTTAATTTCACAGTTGTCAACAGTCCTACTGAAAACCAAGTTGGGATCAGGCCTCTGTTATTCTAAGCCACTGTATGTGCCCACACATGAAGAAATAGTTTTGGTTTCACAGCCTTATAAAAACAGCTTTCAATTTAATACGTTTTATTTAGTTTTGAGATGTGTTTACATTTCTAAGAGCTTTTGTTGTTCTCACACCTCTGTTTTTCTAATTGCAGTCATTCATGCTAAAGTGAAAAGCGTAGAGAGAGGGAACTGCAACGAGGTAACAACTGTGGTTGAAGTCAAAGACATACTCAAGTCTTCGACGCCAATTCCTCTGTCTCAAGTGCCTCTTCTTACAAATTCCTCCTGCCAGTGTCCACCTCTTCAGCCGAAGCAGGATGTTCTCATCATGTGCTATGAATGGCGCTCAAGGTGGGCCCTGGCAATGTGGTGCAGGAAAATGTTACAGCTAGCTGTGATAGACAGAAAGGAGGACCAGCAAAGCTCTCCTCCTCCTCCTCATCATGAGGAAGTTTTGCTGATAATTTTGCTTAGGATAACTCACATGTACACCTACATGTTTCAATTACCTTCACAATTAACTTTTTCCGCTCAATCTGCCTCAGCTCTGCCCCCCAACGGGGTGTTTACAAAACTTGGCTCACACATGGAACAGAAACTCTTGTGGCAGTAGGTGCTGAGAGCGTATTGCTTAATGCATTGCGCAGCATTTAAGGCATCTCCAGCTGTTCAGAAGTAGGTTTTTTTAGGACTGTTTTCCATAGGTGTGAGCTGCTTTGTATTCTGTGAGCCTGGTTGTGGCTGTAGATGGTGGTCCATATTGGCTGGACCATGTAGAAGGCATAGTTCTTCCTCACTGACCCCAGGGGAAGGGACAGGAGATGGTAACACATCAGTCCATAGAGCTGCTGGGGACAGGGCAAGGCCTTTTCCACTGGCCTATCCATGCTTTGGACCAGTGCCATCAATGAGATGTTTGTGATCCCGCAGCTGTACTGGGACCAGTCAAAGCTTCAGCCACTGGAGCTCAGGCTTCCGAATGGGAGATGAAAAGCAATACACTCAGAGCAGCTTGCCAGTCCTGCTGTATAATTAAAAGACAAAACAAAACTGATTTTACCAGAGCTTTCATCTGGCAGTCAGCCTAGCCTCAGCCATGGAAAGAAATCCAGCATGCTGGTCTAGAGGGGAGGGAGTGATGAATCACAGCTCCCTGTTCCCTCTGGGTTCTTGAGGCAGAAGAGGACATCCCCTCCCCACTAGTGCCCCAAGTGTACCAGTAGCAGCAGATGTCAACAGAAGGGGTTGTGGCCTGGTATGTGTGGCTCTGAGCTGTGGGTCAGAGGCAGGGCTGTTAGTAAAATGCACAGGCTAGTTTTACATACAGTGATATAGCTGTTAATTGAACATGAGCACTTATAAGGACCATAGAAGACCTACATGCTGAACTTGGTGGGCCATATCTGTGTTTTCAGTGAGTTTTGTGTTTATGTTTTAAAAACATTTATAGGCATTTCTAAAAGTTGCCATCTGATACCTTATTACCTTAACTTTTTTTTTTTTTTTGGTCAGCAAACAAGCACATTATCTTATTATTACACATCACCTTGCCACTCCAGATCTGGAATTGTTTCATGAAGATTAATTTAGTGCCCTCTACTTGTGTTAGTCACCTTAAGGATATGTACTCTGAGTCACACAGGAGAACTATGACAAGGAGCTCCAAAGTGCAGAGCTTTGTTGGAGATAACCCTCTGGAGGCTTTCAGGGTGTGGAGATTTCAAAAGTGAAGGACTGCAATCTGTTTCTCCATTACTGTGGAAAAACACACTATTCACTACATGTTTTGTGATGGTTTTTAAAGGACACTGAGGTTTTTAATTTTGTATAGCATACTAAAATTGATTTGAAAAAGAAACATAAACTATTATATGTGTTTTTCCTGTTGAACTTAGTGGCATGCAAACAGAAGGTTTTGAGTTACAGCAGCTTTTTAAAACGTCAGAGGCAAAATGTGTGGAAACCGTAGCTCCACTGAAGTCAATGGCAAAACACCCATTGCCCATCAGCAGGGTTAGAGTCTTGCTCAATAGTTTGAGCTGAACAGAAGCTGAATCATCTGTATACTGTGTAGTGGTTTCATTCATCATGGTGTGGGTTTAGCTTCAATTCTGTATGTTAATTCCCAAACCTCTCTTCAGAAAGAAGAGAGGATGTGTATCATGTTTATCTTGATTCTCCAGGGCTTGCACTCACTGTAGTCTTTTTATGTTTGGGCCAAGTGGATTCATAGTGGCTAATGGCTAAGAGTGGCGGTGTTTTGTACTCTCCTTGAGCTGGTATGAGCAGCAATGTTGTTCAAGAAAACTGGAGAATTAAGTCCTGCTATACTGTGTAAACCTCACCCACCAGCAACCTGCTGTCATGAGATAATATGTTCCCATTCATCAGCTGAGCTGTATTAACTGGTGCATGTGAAACATTGTGTTAGCTGTTTGGGTTTTTTTTGTTTGGTTGGTTTGTTTTGTTTTTTATTCAGAAGTAAAATACATTAGTTGAAACTACTCTATTGCAAACACACACAGACATATAGTGGGCATAAGTAAAACTACGTGTACCTATACATTTAGACGGTTCCATGGGATGCTACCCAACCCATCACTTTTTGTTAACAGTGATAAGATAGAACCGTTTTCCTCCACAGAGTAGCTGCAGGTGAGGACAAAGGGCTCTACATGTTTTCTCAGTACTAGCCATGAGTTGCAGTTTTGTCTGTAAAATCTGATTTCTTTTGAAAACTATTTTCTGTTTTTACAGAGTTTAGAATAGAATTTCTGAAGGAGCAGTATAAGCATTTAGAAATCCATTAGAAAGCATTCAGAGACAGAGAAAAATATCGTGTGCCTATTGTCCCATACACAGAAACTGTCAGTACCAGTACCTGCTGATGCACTTCAACCTCAGCCTGTGTTAAAATCACCTGGAATGACATCTCAGGAGCCAAACCCAGAAATACCAATAACTTGTATTTATTTCTTAATTTTCAGGTTGATGCTTCTTGATGGATGTCTCGTTGAAAAATGGAAGGATCAGCTAAACAAAAGAGTTAAGGTAAATGCAACCATATAAAAGAATGCTGATATTCCTGTTAAAAAAATAATCACCTTTGTTCCACTTCAGCGCGATATCAGTCCTGGCTTGTAAACTTCTGTATATAAAGGAAAGAAAGGCTGGACCGAGATGATGTCTGACACTTCTTCACACTTTTAGAGGTGGAAGAAAATTATTTATGCAATTCAGGAAAGGTTTCAGAATATTAAGGAAATGTATGTACATTTATTTTAGTTATAGGCTGATAGGCCATTGATAGAGAGGAGGAAAAAAGATGATACATGTTTCCACCAGTAGAAGTTTTAGATCACAGACCAGCTTCTTGCAGGAAGTTATTTTTTATGTTTTCATCATTCCCTTTTCTCCTCACTTACTCATGTAAAACTTAGTTTCAAAAAAACAACATGCTTTAAATCTTTAAAAAATAAATATACTGGAATTGATGATGGTAACATGTGGGCTTTAGGAGAAGGTCGACATATGACTGGGACTCCTGAAGTCCCTTAGCTGCCAACTTAATAGCCTGTTGCTGGCACACAACATATTTTAGTGGCCTTCTCACACTGTTTTGTCATTTCTAATTGCTTCTTGAAAACTGTTGAAAGGATGTTCATTTCAAGACTGCCAAATAGACATGACTGCCAAACAAAATATTTCTCAAAGCATGTGTCATTCCCTCTGATATTAGTAGTTCCATAAATTAAATCCTCATTTAAACATTTTTGAGTGTGACACACCTAATTGCCTGCTGATATTTTTTGTTTCATAAAGATGCATATAATGACCCTGACTATGCAAATACGGCCAGTATGGAGCTAGGTTTTACTATGGCTTCATTTTATTGGCCATCATTCATCTCTGAAGACTTGCATCCAATTTTTATCTTGAGTTACCACATAAAATGAATATTTTGAGCTGTCTGTGGACCACAGAAGACATCTGTTAACGTAACCACAGCAAAGCTGGTGTTTTCTCTTGCCAGGACTAGAATTTGAATAGCAACAGGGTCAGGGCAGAGATCCTAAAGAGCAAAGCTGGAGAGCACTTATCTTGCTCTGATCAGTGGGCAAAGTCCTTGCCCTTAGGAGTTTCGGAAAAGAAAGTTCACTAATTCAGGGGAAAGGTGAGGCCCCATTTAGGTTCTGTTATCGACCTTGCTTTCCTTAAAATTAGTACTTTTGTTCCTAGAGGTGAAAGTCTGCAGTCTCTGCTGTAGTGTTGTGGATTTCTCCATGCTTTGGACCACCTCACCACTTCACCTCACTGTAAAAACCTTTTTTCTAGCCACTGCACTTTTGTGTTTAGAAATCTGACAGCTGTTCACTTTGGTGGGCTCGTTGGCCTCATTACATTTCAAAATTTATCAGGTATGCTGATGAGTAAAGCTGCAGGTGCATTATTCACAACCATCATTTTGCATCTCCAGACATTCTGTGATGTCAGTGATCACCTGTGTTGTCTGTCCCTAACATAAGCTCTTTTATGCCCAGTCTTCTCCAGGCCAGGGAAAAGCAGACCCAGAAAGTAAATACCGCTTTCCATTGTAGCTGTTTTTTAAAATATACATCTTGTAAAAGGATTGCCTGAAGACTTTTCTGAGGTAAAATCAAGTAGCATGTTCAGTGAGAGAGCAAAGAATGGGTTTGCAAAGAAGTCCCAGTGTGCAGACCCTGTCTTGATGGCATGGTGACAGGCTCCCTGGATTTCTGAAAAGACATGAGATACACACTCACATGCAGCATGCGCATGAGATGTGTGGTTGTTATTTTCATCAACTGGTATTTTGGGAATTCACCCATGCAAGAACATGTGTCAGGTTCCCGCTGCAGGCAGCCATAACATGTTGAGATCAGTGGCCCTGCAGGGGGGAGCACCAAGTGTCAACGGTTCAGGATAGCTTTGATTAAGGCATAATTATTTATGGCAATGCCTTTCTGTAACTCAGCCTCTTTGTTTTCTGTGTTTCCACAGAGGTGGGAGCAGAGACTGCAAGAACAGAAGCTGCGAACGGCCCGCAGTAAGAACCAGAATGCAGGACGCAGTAGTCGGAGTGGAGCCCCAAAATCACCAGCTAAGAACACCAACCCACTGGTCAGTGGCCCCAAAAAGGCCACCAAAATAAGAAACGGCCAGAAAGAAGTCAACCCTAAAAAAGTATGAGTATGACATCTTAAAAAAAAACCAACAAACAAGACTTTTCCTGCACGATGAAGGTCACAATCTGGCTTGGTCGGCATGTTTTATAAATCCAGAACTCATCGACTTAAAAACTCACGGTGGTTTCTACACAGACATTTTTACTGCACTTTACTTTTAGAAGGTTTCCTTTTCTTTTCAAGCCACCGCAAGCCGTAGAGCGTAGGTTTGCACTAATATGTGGTAGGCATATTGAAGCTGACTGAACTTTATCTTAATGCTCTGATTTGCATTGCTAGATAGATCTGTCCTTGGCTCCTTATGCCGGTGGCCCGCCCTGCTTCCCTGCCAGAGGTTGGAGAGCTACGTGGAGCATCCCTTCTCTCCTCAGAAAGCACAACTCATGGAGTAGCTGGAGAGTTAGTTAGTCTGGGAATTATTCTGTTGAGCTGAGAACCATGGCAGCTGAGGAGCAGCAGAGGGTTGGTAACGTCTGGCAGACATCTGGGGCAGCAATTGCTGCAGCTGCTGCAGCTGAATCTATCTCCTGTTTGGAATCACAGCCCTTGTTCAGAGTATTTGGAAGCATAGTTTACCAATGAGCATCTGGGTATGCATTGTGTGATTATTTTATGTGTGTGCCAGAAATATTCTTACCGTGTTAGTAACTGATCTTGTGAATTTGTGTAGTAAAAAATGCATTGAAAGCTGACTTTTAATTTTTTATTGTACTTCAGGCTGGCTTCTGTTGTTATAAGTTCAAATATATTTAAGCATCTAATTGAAAAATCAGTATTTTTTAACAGGACAGATTAAAGTGGAGCAGATCTGTAGAATTCTTAAGGGAGTAACACTTATCTTTGCTGTAATATAGCCTTGTTATGGAAACTGGAATAGAAGCATGATTCTAAACATATCTGACAGCTGCTGTACAGTATTAAAGAAAAGACAGGGCTTCATGTGGCTCAGTGTTCATTTGCATAATTTTTTATCATTTCACACCGTATTTCTAAATCTCTTTCTGATACCAAATAATAAATAAATAAACAGACAAACAAATAAATAAATGTGGCTTGTCTCTGTTCCTGAACTTCTCAAACCAACTGCATATCTGCAATTTTTCTGGTCAGAAGGTAACATTTACCCTGCAAAGGGTCACAGATGAAGCAAACGCTTTTATTTATGTGCTCCATTTTATGACAATGTTTGCCATGTGAGGTATTAAAATAGCAAAGGTGTTACAAATCTAGTTGGCATAATTCCAGGATGTCATTTATTCTATTCCTGCCTGAGCCCTTCCTGGATAAGGCAGCACAGCTAGCACAGTCTGATTTCTGTTAACACATAAGAGGATCACCTGCATTAAGGTTGTTAGAGCTCATAACAGACATCCCAAAGACTTGCAAGAATTCCTGCAGCAAAACTAATTACTAGACTTGGGAATTCTGGTATCTATAAATCTATGTCAGGAAAAAAAGAAGAGTTCTGTGTTGGTTGTCACAGAATTACAATTGGTCGTAACAGTATATTGATCTATGTTATCAGAATTCCAATGAAATTCGCAGGCATGAAGTTTAAGGCAGAATATGCTGGAGTGATTTTGATAGCAGCAGTAATACACTTGGTAATATACTAACACAAGCTGAAGGCCTAGATGCCAAGGTAGAATGCTTAAAACAAAGGAACAGGTGTTACAGGAATATGGAATAGCAGGATATAAGGTAGGGAGGAAAAAGCAACCCTACATGATCATTTTGTTGAGCTTTGAGCAGTTGGTTAAAATATGCAAAAGTCAGCATTTGAATGTCACCCTTCCTGCTAATTCTGAACAGATGCAGAATTTATCTCCGTGGAACATCTGCAGAATTAAATCCAAAATTTGACCCAGGTGCCAGGAATGCTGAGCATACCTTACATCTATTGATTTTAGTGGGAAATACATGTGTTTGACATGTCTCAAAAAAACATACCACAAACTTACAGCCTATAGATGAAATATTAATCCTGTACAGTGAAATGGAAAAACTGAAGTAAAAATCAAAGGAGGCAGAACTTCACAGCAGATAACTTGAGCTAGGTGAGTTTGAAAATGCTGACTTACATAAACAGGATATAAAAGGTCAGCATGATTGAAAAATTTCTAAAAGAGTTTTATCAACTATGTAGCAGGAATTGTTAAGCTTTGGTTACCTATTGATCCCAAATTAAAGTAGCCCAATAAATATGTATATGGTTAGCTATGAAACGTGATCAATAGACCTATCAATGCGATGTTGAACTAACAAGTATCATAGTTGTAATATTGCACTTCAGCAAAGTTTTTTTTGTGAACATAGTCAAGTGTGGTGTTTGTTGAATGCAACTTTTGGAACAGTTAGCTAGACTTCACAGGAACACTGTGTATTCTTTTACAACTGCTGAAACTTTTTTCCTTTTTTGGTGCCGGAGCAAAAAATGTAAAAATTATTTTCTCCAGAGAATTGTCACCATTCCTTTTCTAAGTTACTGTCATTAGACTGACCATTCCAGTGTGTTAGAATAAACTTCCATGCATAGAGCTCAGTGTTTCCAAACTCCTCGACACTTTTACATGTGCTTTATGCTGACTAACTTTCATTCTGATATGGCAAAAATATGAAAGAAGGAAAGGCAATACAACAAAAAGCAGGGGATGTCATAAAACACAGAACAAATGTGCAGTCAGGGGGGAAGGATTAGTAAGGTAGTGTGTTCCCAAATCCATTTTTTTCTACTTTTAAAGAAGCCATGGGTCAACACAATTCAACACGAGTGTAAGTCACTCAGTTTTGAAAATTTCTTACAATTATTAGGTCACTGAGACATCAAGAGCTGGCTGAATCCAGACCCAGAACAGACTGCTGCCTTTCCCTTGTGAAGGCGTGAAACAGATGTCGGAGCAGTGAGGGCTGTTTGAGCAGGCACATGCATCCTCCTGTGTCCCCACATGGCCCGCTTACCCCTTCTGCTCCCTGCCATGTGGCAGGAGTTGGACTCGCCCCTCCTCACACACATCCACGGCCAGGTGTAGTCACTGCCGTGCTAGTGCACCCAGCACCAGAGTCATGAAACCTCAGTGTAGCAGTGTGAGCAAATAGTTTGCTGATGGACAAAAGTAATTACCTATTTACAGCTGAAAAGAATGAACAGGCCAAAACTTGAAGTGTCAAATGTTTTCTCTAAGTGTTCCAGATGCCTTCCTCCTTGAGGGGCTTGGCACTTCTTTAATATAAATTAAAAACTGCCTGGAACACCAAACAGAGGTTTCTAGTGAGTTTCTTACTACCTCCCACACATGTGCCCGGTTTACTTTACTGAGAAGTGCCATTGAATATTTTCACTGAATGTTCTAACCTCAGTTCCAACAGAATGAAACCTGAAAAAATATTTACTCTAATTGTGAATAATTGGCACAGCTTTAGAAGGTCACTGTAAATGCAAATCAGAACTCTTTTATGAACCACATTTTATAAAACCTCATAAACGCCTCTCCAGCAAGACCTGAATGACCCGGTCACTTTAATTCAACTCGGTGTTTCAGCTTTGTTGCTTTTGTCCAGTCATTGCATGGAACTGTGAAATATTTCCTGTACAAATAAAAAGAAGATTTTCCAGTCCAAAATACTCAAACAGCTCTTAAATTATTTTACCCAGCATTGTAACCTGGATTCCAAATGAATGAATCCTAAAAAAATATTTACTCCGTTTATGCACAACTGACACACACTTTTTGGTTGCTCTCAGTATTTGAATGCAAATGTACATTTGAAAATGTTTCCTCAACCACATTCTTCTGGTAAACCACATCAGCCCAAATTAATTTTGTAAATAAATATAAACCCACCAATATGGGTCAACAAAGATTCAAAACTTTGTTTCCATTTATGGTAAAAAAAAATAAACTTGCAAGGACCTACAAAAAAGTATTTAATTTCTATAGAAGTACATGACTTCTAATTAGACCTAGTCAGAGTATTTCTTGTACCATCTCTGAAATTGAACACCAGCCTCATTGGAAGTTGAAACAGGACTTCAAACTTGTTTCTTAGAGATGCAGTAAATTCAAGGAGTTCCAAGTAATCTACTAGTATCAGACTGGCTCCTGTTGTTCCTACCAAAAGGCTTGTGGGTAAACCGATATGGCAATAATCAGAAAGGAAAGCACCTGGAAGGGAGGACATACTCCTTTTCTCTACATAAGAATACTGAGATCAACACCCAAAAGTACCTTAAATATGTCAGATGATCTGTAGTACAGATAAAAGGTTAATGGATGCATCAAAGTGATCAAGCAATACCCCAAGCAGACCAACACCCTACGTGTTATGATTCCTTCGGGTTTCAGCATGATGAAATCTTCAGTTTGTAGATAGTCAGAGCATGTCGGTATCTATCTTCTGAGCAAGGTAATCAGAAAGGTTATCATTTGCTCACAAAATGCTGTGGATAAATTGAATAAATACTTGCAAGGTCTGACTAGCCAGTGTAGCTCATTCAGCAGTCAGAGCAAGGGAACAACAGAGCAGCAGTACACAACCGCAAGTTGACTGACTCCATCTTCTTGGCAGGGAAAAAAGCTTTTCCCCCCACTTATTTTATTATGCAGTAATTCAGTACAAGTACTCACTATAATCAGACATATTAATTCTTTCTAAATAGCATTTTGAGTTATAGGACCACTTGTTTATCATTTTCAACTGAAACAGATCTTTAATATAGTCTTAGTGTCAGATTATGATTTCATTAAAGTTCCTAAACAAGGAAATATGTGGTCTATTGTACAAATAAACATGCCCTGTGATTCCATTTCTCTTCTGCTGGGACAAAAATCAGAAGAATAATTATGTTATCCTTTGTTAGTGTTGGAAGAATTTTCATCACATCTCTGCACCACCTAATTCTATGCTAAGCCACAAGATAGTCTCTGAATAAACAGTCACAAAGGTCACATTCTCTTTTGGTCTGGCATCTAGATATAAAATAAAAGGACAGAGTCAGACTTTGTATAAGATTTGTAGGTATAGGAGTTGTGTGAATTTATCGGCAAGAAGATTTTAACCTGTAAGACTCAACGAAATATGTGTTGGAACACATTTCTCCTGACTCTAGAAATGTGAATGCTTACAAATACCATCACAAGTGTTCATATTCTTAAAATGTCTATGTCACAGTAATAAAAAATTCTGCAGAAGAGTGGTTGGCAGTCTAAATGATGTGTACAATACCTAAGTGTTGAGTTAAACATTTAAAGAGTCAAAGTAATCTTTTAAATTACCATGCTTTTGACTGCATGATATTTTTATAATTCTACAGAAGTCTATATCTCAAAGATACAAAACCTTTGTGAACCTGGATCTCTTAGTCAGCTGAGTGAAACAGTTATTTTTATTGTTTTGAAATGAATCTCCTAAATTCCTCCTTTCCAAAGCTGCTAAAAGACATACTTAAGCAATGTGAAGAAAAACCTTCATAGATCTTTGCCTAGTATTTCAGTGTAATCTGCTGGATCATTTTAAGCAAGCACAAAACAGGGATCAGAACTGACACATATGAGCACGTGAACCCAAATAAATTGAATCCTTCAACATCTAATAGTTAAACCAAACTGAAAAAATAAGCTATTGCATGAGAGTGATGTAACGGAGGATGACAACTGACGGTTAAACAAGCAATAACTCAGTATATAATATCACATTTAAACAGGCAGAGCTAGTGTGCCCCTGCAGCTAATTTAAATTTGAAATAAATTTTATATAAGTGACCAGTGCAATAAATGATCTGTAGTATTCAAAACCCATGAATGATACCTGACAAACCATTTGATTATGAACTTCCATCAGAATTTTAATGAACTTTCAAAAAGACACAATCAGAAAATCACAGAATCCTAGGGGTTAGAAGGGACCTCAAAAGATCATCAAGTCCAACCCCCCTGCCAGGCAGGATCACCTAGAGCACATCACACAGGAATGCGTCCAGGTGTGTTTTGAATATCTCCAGTGAAGGAGACTCCACAACCTCTCTGGGCAGCCTGTTCCAGTGTCACCCTCACAGTAAAGAAGTTTTTTCTGATGCTTACATGGAACCTCCTGTGTTCCAGTTTGTACCCATTGCCTCTAGTCCTATCACTAGACATCACTGAAAAAAGCCTTAAATACATTTTGCTGTTTTCAGCATTTCTGCTCCTGTAAAAATAAAATCTCACCAAAACTTTCAACATTGTGTTTGCTCCATTGGTAGAGAAGCCATTAAGTCTAGCAAAGATCTCGGGAAATGAGCTGAACTGATGTATCTGAAATTGCACTACTAAGGCCTTTTCTGACACTTCTGACACAGGAAGAACAAATTTAATGGGGTTTTGAAGTAGAAAACAAGCCAAAGAACATACAGCAACTCTGAAGTGTGCTTCTCAGAACTCACCTCACCAAGGCAGCATATAAATTCTGCACTAATCACAACTTCCTACAGGCTAGCTAGCCTCAAGTCAAGGTTATGGCACTAAAGCAGCTGTAGGTGAAAATGCTCGACCAAGAGAATGCTCAGTCCAACTTCTG
Source organism: Apus apus (assembly GCF_020740795.1). NCBI lineage: Eukaryota > Metazoa > Chordata > Aves > Apodiformes > Apodidae > Apus > Apus apus. The sequence goes on from NC_067283.1 coordinate 49,110,024, forward strand.
CTGGAGGAATGTCTATAATAACAAACGCCCCATCACAACAGAAATATTTGTCAGGAAGCTCTTTAAAACAGCTAGTTGTATTAAATACAATAAGAACAGCAAAGAAAGTGTGAGAAAGACTTCATTCTTCCTGGACTTCACACTTATCATCAATGCTGTAAGTAAATGGCTTTAATTGTATGTCATTCTTTAGCATACCAACCTTCAACAGATTCCAACAGCAAAAGTGAGAACAGATCAGCTACAAAAGAAAATTTGTGTTCTTCATGAAGGCCAGCCAAGTTAGACTGAGACAGGATACAAGTTCACTAGTTTGGCAGGGAGGCATAATTCAAGAATAACAGTTATGTAAAAGCTGAGTTTATATTTTACTTTGTCTGATATATTTGAATTGAGTAAATGGACTGGAAAGGACCTGCTAGTTTATTATCCCACCTGTGACAGCAATTGTTAAATGATGTTTAGGGAAAGGATAAATAAACAATGCAAATGTTTTTTCAGAGCCCTGAGGGAACCAACAGGCCTTAACAGCCCTGAGCAGTCTCACCTGGCATGCACAGCTTTACCACGGACCAACAGGCCTAGCATCTGCATTTAAGCTCCCACTTGGGCTTAATCTTTGCCTGAGCTGTGTTGCAGGAGTACCTGTCTCTGGTTCTCTTGCCTGTTGCTCCTGATGGGACCCTTGAATGGGTCCTGGACCCGGTTCATTGCTTGCTTTGTCTGGGGTTGTTGGTGGACATGGCTACCCAGTTGGATGCTGTGGGTCTGCACCCCATCAGAAAGGGAACAGCCTGTGCAGTGGTCATGCTTGGCAGTTGGCTCCTTCTCCTATACGGAGCATTCCCACACTCGCTGCTGTTCCATACCAGTGTTCTAGCAATGCCTACACTACCTTTCAGCGTTTCTTCTTTGTAGGCTGCCTAAATTGGAGGACTCGATCCACATCACAGCGGACATGTCATTAAGAATGTTTTCTTTACCTTTCTTGACCCCTTTTTTTTTAAGGTAGTTACATACAAAACACCTTGGACTCCTGGAAGTATTGAAAAGGTATAAATCTCTTAAAGTGATAAAAGAACTATCTGCTAAACATACATAAAAAAGTCATTTCTACAACCAAACTTCTAGCAGGTATTACTTGTTACACTGATATGCTTTGCAATATGGCAAAGCTCATAACAAAAAGCTGTCTGATAAAAAATGGATGGAATATGAAGGAAAATATGTATATATTTATAGCCTTAAATACAGGTGGTAGGTAGAAAAATGCATTTAATGACATGAATATATGTTTTCAGAGATAGCATCTTTGTTGTTCAAGCAATCTCGATCTCTCCAAATACGCACTCAATGCTTTTCAGTGCATGTTCTTGAGTAGATGACCCATGAACAGCATTAGACAAAATGTCTTGTGCAAACTGAGCTCGAATTGATTCAGGAGAAGTTTGTTTTGCCTCTTCTGGATTAGTTGGACCCATTAGTTGCCTCCACTCTTCCACAGCATTTTCCTTTGTTAAGACCATTATCACCGATGGGCCCCTGTAAAATCAATATAAGGAAACTCTTACAAGATTCTGAGACACAGTTAGCTTGGATTTTGGAGGTACCCTGAAAGATTATGGTAAGAATTATACTATTTGAATTTTGTCAAACTGTTTGGATTCCAAAATTTGTTTCAGCGTGTTTTGCTTAATACAATATCCTGTATTTGAAAGCAAAACAGATTATGAAGATCAGCTATTTAGATTTGTACTTTTTATCTTAAAAAGATTCTTACCCAATAATTTCTGAAGCAAGACAATACATACTGTTTTATCAACAGTTGAACTAACAATATAATGAGGAAGATATTTGTCCTACATGTGAAGAACAAAGATTTCATGAGAAATTAATTCTTTTATTTATTTATTTATTTTTAATAAATAAAAAATAATAGTATCCACAAATCTGGAAACAATTTTAAAATTCTCTTTTAAAGGAAGATCAGTTTATGCAGTGATATGCCACTAAACTTGCTAGAAAGAGTGGCAGAATGTAAAATTCTTAGTCCAATTTGGGTGCAGCATGTTTTGTTGGCACTGTAAATTCAAAGTTTGTTGTATGTTTACATACCTCAGAATTGTATAATGAGATACTTACTTAGTCATAAAAGACACTAAGTCATCAAAAAAGGGTTTTCCTTTGTGTTGGTCATAAAACTGTGTAGCCATTTCATAAGTTAAAGCTTGTTCTTTAATCTTTGAGATGGTAAATCCAGCATCTTTAACTCTTTGCATAATGTCATCTAGGAGAAGAGCAAACAAACTCATTCTTGATTTAAATAGTTCAGATGAAAAACAAAACCCAGTTCAAACTTTAGATGCATAAGAACACACAAACTTTCAAAGTTTCAGAAATATTAGATACTTAAAAAAATAAAATAATCACCAGCAGCTATTAAAATTCTACTTACAATATCAAACAATCATGGACAATATGACAAACACTTCAACAGCCCTCTAAAGCATACACAAGCTGTAGTCATTGCAATAGTCCATCTCTATGTGGCTGACAAACTCAGACTGTTATAAACTATACTAGTAGCATTCCCTGCTGTTTCTCACACTGGACAGAAGATGGACTGTATTTGTGATGTTACATCACACACCAGCTGGCCTGCTAAAATCAATCTGGATTGTTACAAGATGGGAAGAAAGACTCACAAAATCAATGGTGAATTAATATTAGAAAGACTACTGAGATTTGTGAAGACAAAAATAAGAATGCCAAGAAGAGGATAAGGATGAAGGGTTTAAAGAAAACTGGCAGCAAAAATCTTTAAAGTAAGATTCTAAATTGTACATAGTGTACTTTTTATTTTGACCTTTCCTCCTTATTCCCCTTGTATAACAGCAAGTTAAACCAAGGATGGGAATGCATCTAATTGAGCAGTGACCCCTTTTGAGTCAGTAGAGACACCTGTATGAACTAAGGAACATGAATTTGGAAAGTCTCCTCCTTTGACCTAGAGGGATGCTGGATGGCTAGTTTGCACAAATGCCTGTCTTTTAAACAGCTTAGCTAATAACTCTCTCACTTCATTTCACTACTATTCTTGTGAAGGGAGAGCTATAGGCATCTTAAGCAAGGAAATGGGACATCTGAGACCTCATTATGATTTATGCCAGCCCTGTAAAAACATGTCTCTGCATGGGAAAAGTATTTCAGAGAATAGAAAGGCATCTGACATGATTTACTGCATTGTACATTGCTAATATTTTGTAGAAATTACATCTGTAGACATAGCCCATACTTTCTAGATTACTTACCTTTATGGGTCTTAGTAGCATCAGGTTTGATTACTGCCAGCGTGTGCTCCTGAGGGAAGAAGAAGTCTAATTCCTTCTGAGCCTCATCGGGTGTAGAACTACCATGCAGCTGATTAATAGGTACGTCGTTGAATGCATACACTGCACGTAAACTAAGTCATTTAAAAAGTAAGTTACTTAGAGGAAAAGCCATTTTGAGGTTCTGTTATAACTAGCCTTAATCACAGAATCGCAGAATGGTAGGGGTTGGAAGGGATTTCTGGACATCATCTAGTCCAACCCCACCTGCTAAAGCAGACTGACCTAGAGCAGGTGGTACAGGATTGCATCTAGGTGGGTCTCTTCTCCCAAGAAGGAGATTCCACAACCTCTCTGGGAAGCCTGTCCCAGTGCTTTGTCACCCTCACAACAAAGAATTATATCTTCATGTTTAACTGGAACTTCCTGTGTTCCAGTGTGTATACCCATTGCCCCTTGTCCTCTCACTGGGCACCCTGAGAAGAGTCTGGCCCCATCCTCCTGACACCTGCCTTGTAGATATTTATAAGCATTGATAAGATGCCCTCTCAGTCTTCTCTTCTCTTAACCTTTCTCTGTAAGAGACATGGTCTAGTCCCCTAATAATCATTGTAGCCCTCTGCTTGACTCTCTCCAGTGTTTACTTGTCTTCTACTGGAGAGCTCAGAACTGGGAACAGTATTCCAGATGTGGTCTCAGTAGTAGAGTAGAGGGAAAGGATCACCTCCCTCAGCCTGGTGGCCACACTCTTCTTAATGCACCCCAGGATGCTATGGGCCTTCTCAGTCACAAGAGCACATTGCTGGCTCATGATTAACTTGTTGTCCACCAGGACTCTCAGGTCCTTCTCCACAGAGCTGCTTTTCAGCAGGTCGACCCCTAACCTGTCCTGATGCATTGGGTTGTTTGTCCCAAGATGCAGGACCCTACACTTGCCCTTGTTGACCTTCATGAGGTTCCTCTCCACCCAACACTCCAGCCTGCCCAGGTCTCACTGAATAGCAGCACAGCCTTCTGGTGTATCAGCCTCTCCTCCCAGCTTGGTATCATCAGCAAATTTGAGGAGGATATGCTCTCTTCCTTTACCCAGGTCATTGATGAATACATTGAACAAGACCGGACCCAGTACTGACCCCTGGAGAACACCACTAGCTACTAGTCTCCACCTAGACTCTGCACCACATTTCACAACCCTCTGAACTCAGCCAGTTCTCAGACAACCCCACTGTCAATTCAACCAACCCACACTTCCTAAACTTACCTATGAGGATATTAGGGGAGACATAAAGCCTGGGTGTCAAAAGTCTTGCTATTTTCAGTGTAGACAACACACTGCTCTCCCCTCATCTACCCAGCCGGTCATGCCATCATAGAGGACTATCAGATTGGTTAAGCATGATTTCCCTTTGCTGAATCCATATTCACTACTCTTTATAACCTTTTTTTCCTCTACATGCTTAGAGCTGACACCTAGAAGGTGCTGTTCCAACACCTTTCCAAGCATGGAAGTGGTGCTGACTGGCCTATAGTTTCCTGGGCCTTCCTTCTTACCTGTTTTGAATACTGCAGTGACTTTGGCTTTCCTCCAGTTCTCAGGCACCTCTCCTGTTCTCCATAACCTTTCAGAGATGATGGAGAGTGGCTTAGCAATAACACCTGTCAGTTTCCTCAACCTTTGTGGGTGCATCCCATCGGGGCCCTTACATTTGTGGGTGTCTAGTTTACCTAAATTATCTCTAACCCAATCCTTCTCAAAGAAGAAAAAGTCTTAACTTCGTAAGTATAAATTAGTGTTGATCTGGCACCATAGCCAATCGGGTCCTGGGCTGCATAAAAAGAAACGTGGGCAGCAGGTCAAGGGAGGTGATTGTGTCCCTCTACTCCGCTCTGATGAGACCCCTCCCAAAGTACTGTGTCCAGGTCTGGATCCCCCAGCATAAGGACATGAAGCTCCCAGAGAGAGTCCAGAGGTGGGCCACAAGGACGATCCGAGGGCTTGAGGACCTCTACTATGAAGACAGGTGGAGAGACTTGGGCTTGTTCAGCCTGGAGAAGACAAGGCTCCCAGAAGACCTCATAGCAGCCTTTCAGTACCTGAAGGGGGCCTACAGGAAAGCTAGGGAGAGACTTTTTACAAGGGGCATGTAATGATAGGACAAGGGGAAATGGCTTTAAATTGGAAGAGAGGAGATTTGGGTTAGACATTAGGAGGGAATTCTTCATTACGAGGGTGGTGAGACACGCAAACAGGTTGCCCAGGGAAGTTCTGGAAGCCCCATCCCTGGAAGTACTCAAGGCCAGGTTGGATGGGGCCCAGAGCAACCTGATCTAGTGGGAGGTGTTCCTGCCCATGCAGGCGGGTTGGATCTAGATGATCTTTAAATTCCCTTCCAGCCCTGACCCTTCTATGGTTCTATGATTCTATGATCTCTCTGTAGGAGTAAGAAGCCTTCATTGTCTACAGAAAAAGCAATCAACTTTTTAATTAACCACCTGAAATACTAACATCTTAATTCCTAACTGTCATCTTTTTCTGTTTCCAAGATAATAGCAGTTCTTGATTAATGAAACACAGCAGATAAGGTGATATAACACAGCAGTTTGTTAGAACAATAAAATAAGCGGGTAAACCACATATGTTAATTTATAAAACGTATAGAAGAAGCTTGGTCACAAATAAAATGTTACTGATGGAAAGTTTTCATTAAAATAAGAAAATCAACATCTGTTTAAAAAAATATATTTAAAGAAAAAATAAATAAGAGTGAGATGTTACCAATATTTTTTGCATGTAGCAATCAATAGCAATACTTCTGTAGACCACAAAGCCTAAAACTTGCCATCCAAGGTCACAAAGATTCAACTTCATAGCCAAGTAACCTGTTCATATCACCATCAGAGCAGTATTATAAAAACATTATTACAGGTGAATTTTTCTATGTCCTTCAAGCAGTGAGGAATTTTCCATGATTAAAGGGATCTTGTTTTGCTTCAATATTCCTTTTTAAATTCAACTTTTCATTATGGTTAGTAGCCAACATTGCTCAAAAAAAAATAATAAAAAAATAGTGCTACGGCCACAATGTGTAATACATTTCTTCCAAGAACAGCTTAAACTGCAGAAATACATATAAATTTCCAGACGATGGCACTGTGGTTACATCAGTTGGAACGTGGTGGTCACTAAGACAAGGAATACAGAAATAAGTGGAAGCTGTGAATGATATTTTGCTATTGTAAGTGTTACCTCTCTGGATTTTCCTTTTTAGCTGTTTCAACAACCTTAGGGCCTAATAAATTCCTCCAGTGTTCTATAGCATTTTCTCCTGTTAGAGCAAGAACAAGAGTTGGGCCACTGTAAAAAGGGAAAACTGGCATTAAACACATCGAATATTAAACTCTCTGTAATTTGTAAAAGGGCTTAGATTATATACAGACCAAGCCAGAAAAATGTGGTCTAGTATTGGAGGATTTAAAAACCCTTCTCCATTTAAACAGCTACAGTCTGATATAACTTTATGGGCCTTAAATGCAAATTTAAATTTCAAAGTTACTGTATGTTAACATGACGGCAAGAATGTTATAGAATTGGGCTATGTCTGTGCTATTAGACATAAAAATGCTAATCAGCTCCTAAGTTTTTGTATTTGTCCCAGCTGTGTCCCAGCTTCATATGAAATCAATATCCAAACATGATTTATATTTCCTCCCTTACAGCACACAGCCTGGATGAAGACTTCACAGCTCTCCTGCAGATGACTTAAATACATCCTTCCAGAGTGGAGCTCAACTGTTTTCACCCAAATCAATGGAATTGGCCACTGACTTCTACGTTCTTCATATAGAGATAGGGGGTTGTTAGTAATTTAAAAAAAAACAAACATATTTATTTATCCCCTATACTTGGGAATTATCTCACTACCTGCAGTTGTCTAGTCCTGGTTCTTGAGTTGTATTAAACTCAGATACATGGATATCTTGCAGCCATGTATTATTCAGAATAATTATTCATTGTGACAACTTCAGTCTTATTTACAGATCCACACTCTCGTTTTTCATTCAACGCACCTGGTCATTTGCTCCAGAAGGACTGGGAAGTAGTCTTCATTTTCATGCTCTTTGTAAAATTCACGTGCTTGTGCTTCAGTTAGGATTATTTCTTTCTGCATTGCAATTTGGAAGCCATCATCCTTTATTCTTTGAATAATAGAATCTGTTTAAAATAGTGAAACAATGTCAATGTGCCATCCACTCATTTATTTGCACACTTGCAAAGAAATGACATGGACTTTCCAATCACAACGGTACATTTTTCAGAAGAATTCATTTTTTAACTGAAGAACAGACAACTAATTTAAAGCAACTGTTAGAGAGCTTCACAAGTTTCCTGGATACTCAGAAAGCTGAGGTTCACCTTCTTAAGGCTTTCTCTCACTTCAGAAAACTCAGTCAGAATTCCTGCACTGAGAAATAAATGTGTTGCTATCACCAAAATAAGGTCTAAGCATTTTGAACACATGAATATTCATTTGACTAAGTCTTGCAAGACCACATGCATAAGCAAAAGTGTTTGGTACAAGTCAAAATGACTCTATACTTGCTAATATATGGACTGCCAAATTGCTGCTCTAAGCAACATACTAGATAACAATCAACAAAATAAATACACAAGGAGAGGTCAAAATTGTAGTATTTAAGATCTCTGTATGTAAGTTATTTCCACTACAGAGATTCTTAAGTTACAAATAAATGTGCTCTCTAGAATATATTAAAAAATAAATAAATTAAAAAATGTGCCCAAAAACAAAAGTAAACTTGTTTGGGTAGAGTTTCCTGCTAATGAGGTAGATTTTCTGTTGTACTCTGTAAAAACATGGCCAGCGTAGACCTTTGTGTATACAGCATAGAACATCTGGGTCAGGTCTTTTCACCTTGCCATTGATCTACCTTTGACCTGCTATTCAAGGATATCAGGTGCTCTATTACAACCGGAAGTATGATCCCCTACACTATGCTTTGAAATTGCTAGCTTCTCTGAGAGGTCTACAAAAGTCCATCCAAATATACAATCTAAAGACATTCTTAAAAAATCAGGCGAAGGAACAAAATGGTGTTGACATTGACGTTCTTTATGTATCAAAAATGTTAAACATATAACTTTTTTCCTGGCAAAGATTGCTGCCATCTTAACACTGGGGAGGCAATATAACCTAATAACATTTCATTAATAGAGTTAGAATTTGAAAAGTTCAAAATATGAGACTTTTTTTATACCTTAGATGGAAAATGTAGTTGTTAACACTTACTTCGCCTTTCCTTTAAGAGGGTGGGTCTAATTAAGGCCAAAGTCTTTTCAACTTTTTGGTCTGTCTTCTTTTTATCAAAATTTGGGAAAAAGAAGGCAAGTTGCCTGCTGGCTTCTTCTAAACTGTCTTGGATATCACATACATTTAATATACTTTCTGTTTCCCCAGTTTCTTCCGAACTAACAGGACACAAAGTAATACAATATTTAAGTTACTGTGTGCACTGAATTAACAGCTGACTTTATGAAATTGTACTTTCTTAAAGCTTTGTGAAGCATAAGAATAGAATGTTAAACTAAGTTTTTATTAAATTCAGATTCATGGCTGAATAATATTTCTGAGAAGAGAATTATTAATCCTCTCAAAAAGTGCCTTGTCATGTGCTATGAAAGAAAATCTCAGCCATACAGCTTTTCTAATTCATCTCTGGCTTATTGAAAATAGTCTTTCTGTTTTGTTAGACAAAATTACTACTGACAATTCTACAGTGTATAATGAATGATCAATAAAATAATTGTTCTTAATTCACGTACAACATGATCACACCACAGAATTGTCTTTAACAGCAATACTTTTCATTGACACAGGTCTGTATATCTAAAGTTTGTTTAGCTTTGTAAACACAGTCACTCTTGGCCACCTATAGAAAGTGCCATATGTCCCAGATGTGCTAAATTAATGCAGAAAGGGATACAGCAGACATCAATGCAAATATACATTATTATTATAATGTGGGGTTTTTTTTGAACTAAGTATTTAAATTCATGTCGCTGTATGGAAGTCCGTCTCTAAATATAAAAATGGATCCAACATTTTAATATTTCTGAACACTTTTTTTTGGTTGTTGTTATAATGCTGTGTATACGACTATCACCTTTTTCAACATTCTCTGCTGAAGACTTGGAAGAGGAGAGAAACAGACATTTCAAGATACCATAGTTGTGAACAACAAATACTTATAATGTTTTAATGTGTCTTGGGGCAAAAGCCCCAAAACCCTCCCACTTGTTCTCTGGCTTTCACAGAGTGGTCCCAGGTAGCACACCATTCTTCAGGTGTCCCTTAGTCTCCTTTGAGTCACACCTCCTTCTTCCCAGCATACTTAGGAATGTACACAGGCAAGACTGCAACTCTCAGTGGGCAATGCTGGCAGGCACCCTGTCTGGGTGAACTTGTATGAGGTGAAATTGCCTGGAGTACAGGAACTTTGAAGTGTAGCACTGTTCCCATTGGTCTGACAACCCATTCAAGGCTAGATCAGAAACAAGAGGTCAGTGCCCTTTGCTTGTCATCTTCACCTAAATAGCATAGAGTTTCTATGCTCCCATTGGAACAGCAATTCCATCTCTAATGGTGGTCCATGAAGGACCAGGTGAAGAACTCTGCCTGCTCCCTGGATCCTGTGCACACCAAATACTGTAACTGAATCACATATGCACATTTTCAATGGTATTTACCTGTCTGGCTTGTCAGCCTCAGCGTCATGAGCCTCACTCAATTTACGTAGTTCCTTCCAGTGAGGAATAGCATCAGATGTTTCTTTTACAGCAATTACCAAAACATGGCATGGTCCACTCATCATTAATTGAACAAAATCCTCAAAATCAGGCTAAAAAAAGATTTTCCGCCCATGAATTGCAGGAACTCTGACTTTATAATAAGAAATGAGACCATCCTTTCCTAAGTAAGTTGTAACTCATGTTCTAAAATGACATTCACATACATTACTCAAAACCCTATCAAAATGTTTGGTAAGTTTTTTGGTCGATCATTTGAGACAACAACATTATAAAATGTCTAAAACACAATTAATTGAGATAAAGGAAGTAATAAAGCTACATTAAGCAAGTACCGCATTTTCTTCCAGGTTAAAAATGCAATTGCAAGAGTGAAAAAATATTCTAGAAACTCGATGTGATAAAATGTGGTGCTTGCAGTAGCACATATAGTGTGACAAAACAAACTGCAATACAGTTCCAAGCATAATTTTTGAAACTAAAAGTCTTGTAACTGGCTGTAAGTATAGAACACTGAGACACTTGCAAGACATTTGTAGGGTTTTCCTTCATTCTCTTTGCTATGTTATTTTAACTCCTTAAGTTTCAACCTATAAATGTACATTTTAATCAGAAATTAACTTCTGAAGCTGTTGTGCGTTTTTAATCTCTTTTTCCTTGTATGTCACCTGTTTCCTCAATATTGTGAACTTCTTCAAATGTCTTCTCTCCTTTTAAAATATTTGGCTGAATCTTTTCTTTATCAGTCACTCTCATTTGCTTGTGTATGATACATTTTTTGCTTTAATAATAAGAGGATGGAATATTCACACATATGCTTTCAATTAATTGCTTTTCTCTTTCAAGTATCTGTGTAAGTATAAGCAAACCTAACCCATTTCACCAGACAAGAAAACTCAAAAGAGGTAAAATGACTGCAAATACAAAAGCAATACAATGCATGAAGGGAGTATCTGTACTGTTGTGGCTTCAAAAGTACACTTACTTACTTTAAAAGTAATAGATGTAGCTATTCGGTTTGGCTCTCCTGGCTCACCCAGCTTCATAATTAAAAATAAACCATTTCTGTGTCCAGTTAACCTCTGAAAGTCTATTACCTTGAGTCTCCATCCTGTTACAATAGGCAGCATGTGGACCTTCAGCAAGCTTGCACAGCATTAAATCAGGAATTGTTTTGCTCACTGGGCACTAAGGAATCTTATATTGTCACTTGAACATAATGACTTTATGCTCAGAATTACAAGTAAAGAATGGCAAATAATTGGCTTCTCAATATGCATAGGGCCCCCTGGACTGCTTCTGGGAGCTCATAGTAGTTTTGTTATTCTCCCTGTCCTATTGTTGGCTAGGATCAGCTGTGGTGTCATAGTGCTGCAATGTATCAAACACTGCAGGTTTTTTCCCTGTCTCTGCTCCTCCCACGTCTCCCTCTATGTTTGCTTTCTGGCTGAAAGAGTATGTGCCAAATAGATACATACTGTCACATAGATGGCACTGGATTTTGGTTTTGTGCTAGGTTTCAGCATGTAACTTATCCTATGCTTAGGGCTATATATAAACCAATATACACACCAATAACAGAAAGAACGACAAGGTATTTTGGCATTTAATTGGAATTCAGTTTGATTTAGTTGGAATAGTAGGGTGCCATATTTGTATGAATTGACAAGAAAAAAAGAGAGGTAATATTTCCTCTTTTCATTGCTTCATTTCTTCAGCAGATTCAAAATTTACAAGCTGGAGATTTGCAAACACATATAGCTACAAGTGTAAATTTTACCTGTTCCTGCTGTTTAGGTTTTCAGTCTGTTTTTTACCTGGTCTTTTTTTTGGGCATAGAACACTCTGATTTGCTCCTCAGTCAGCATTTTTTCCTCCTCTGCTTCAATGCCAAATCCTGCATTTTTAATCTGCAATTATTCAGTTATTATTTAGTGGCATGTGAAAATAGACATACAAACAAGAATTCTATTTCAGAATTAAAGATTGATCGGTTTGGGGAGCTAAATTAAGTTTAAAATTCTCTGAAAAATTCTAAACGTAACTTATACCTTTGCCTAAACTAATATTCCAGCTTTTCAAAGCACTTCACTAAATTCAGGATTACCAAGACACTTCTATAATGTTGTTTTACACTGTATTAAAATCATAGTAGTCATACAAATGTGTCAGCTTGTCAACAAATTAGGCTAAACTACTTGGCTTTAGAAACAGAATAAACAGAAATAGAATATCTTTTACAATTTCCTATTTTAAGTTATGTTAATGCACTAAATTGAAGTATGTGTAAAACATGCACACTTACATGACCTATATCAAAATCCACAGTCCACAGGTATGAAGTTTATACCATATACTGATTTTAAACAACAAAGGCACTACCCAGCCCCAATACTGATCATAAGCCAATATTAATCTGTTTACCAGCACCCTGCTCTTTAAAAGCCCCTATGATGCTGCTGAGTATTTCCAGACTGCCTTGACAATGCTGAGTGTAGAAACAGTATGGGTATGCACCTCATAAATCAGTACAAAGGCAGAGCCCACTAGCAGCTACTCAGCTCCAGCTAATTTTCTTTCAAGCACTGCCTGGTTTTTGTGTTGTTTTGTTTGGTTTGGTTTGGTTTTTTTTGTATTTATTGAACCCTTTCACTTTCTGTCCAAGGCCGGGAAATTGCAGAAACAACCTGTACAACACTCTAATTTTCTTTCCTGCCAAGGTCACTGGCCCTGTCTCAACACTTTCTACAAACAGCATTATTTCATCTTAGTATATGGTGTTATGAGACCTTTTTTTTTGTAACATAAACAGTGAGAAATTCCAGTAACTGAAATGAGCATTCCTATAGTATCATATTCTGGAAGGCACAATAATTTTTGTTTCACTGTGTGATGACTTCAACAAATACTGAATCCTTGGATGCTTCCTTGCATACTTGCTGGAATCATATTCTTCATTGCAGGAACAAATATTTCACTACTGAAAAATATTAGTGTACAATCTCTGATTACTAGTACATATGAGTTAACCTCAACATCCACACACATATATTGTCACGTGTTTGTGCACACACATTCTTCCATAGGGAGCTGGTTAGTTGACTTATGTGTGCCTAAAATTCTTAAAGATGCTGTGTGAAGAACTGACTTTGCCACCACAATTTGTAGTTCTTGTTTCTGTTATAACACAAGGAAAAAAAAAAGACATTTTCTGATTGCAGATTTCACATGTTGCTTAACAACACAGTATGAATCAATGTCATACCTCACCTACTGACATAAAATATTAAAATAATAGTATCAATCTGAATACCATATTATTTCAGGTCAAAACTATCTTGCTTTAATCATTCTTATCAGGCAGGTATTAACAAGTCTTGTTCTAAAGCCTTGGCATAAATTACGTTCTCCTTAATCTTACATCTTACTACTATGCCTCTTAGCTAAATAAGATGAATGAATTTTCAGATTTGCTCTACCTTTTTTTTAACTTCTTCTACTCGTCCCTCTAAGACAGCATCAGGTTTTATAATTGCAATGGAATATTTGACTGTTTCTTCTGGGAAAGGGGGAAAAAAAAACCAAACATGTCAGGAAATACATTTATAAAAAAACCCACACAACCAAATTTTCTGTCACTCAAAATTAGGTTTCTGTAAATACTTCTCCATTTTAATATTGAAGTTGCCAAACAGTTGTTGTGAAATAGCTCCAGCACTCAAAGCATGTCTTAGAGTGTGGAACTGCTCTTGGCCATCCCTGGGACCCACATTCTTGTTGTACCACTGGTGTTTTGGGTCACATGATGCAGAAATGGTTCACATGAACATAGATATGGTGGAAAAACTACCATTTAGAAATGGATACTTTGTCTAGGAAGTTCTGTATGTACAAGATTAAAAATGTGAAAGGAATTACCAGAGAGAAGTTATTAAGTGAAAATATGTGGGAATATTGGAGATTTCCAGTAAAATATACATTTATTGTCATAGTTGATGTTTGTTTCCATAGCACTGGGGATGCTGAAGTCATTTACAGTATCTGTTGAAGTAACACATGCTTGTTAACACAATCTAATATCTAAAACAAGAAGTGTTCCTGGTTGTAAATACACTGTTACAAAATCCATAGCATAAAGATGCCTGCAAAATGACAGGGAGTGGTCAGGAGAAAATAGAAACTACATCTTTCTTCGCAGAATCTGAGGTTTACAGTTAAGCATTAGGACATAACTCGCTCAGATCCTAAACACTGTGGAAGAACTTAATGGTAGCTCTAACGGAAACACCAGGATACGTATTGTTTCCAATACTAGAAAACACTCAGAGACACTTGCATGTGGTAAGAAAAATATTACCACCAAGTGTTAGTATATTATAGCTTCTGAGGGATCCCCTAATCTGGACCGGAGTCCAAGCTGAAAACTCTGTTCCTTGATTTTGTCACACATTCAGGTTCTGTGGATGAGCATGAAGTCTGTATACAATTGCCAAAGGATTCATAAAACTGTACTACTAGGTCTCAGACTGTTTATGATTTTTTTTAAAAAGTAGGCTAAAACCGAGGTCAGGAATGTCACTTGAACCACACAATAAAGATGACATGAAGAGGAAGGAGAAAGGACATGATGTAATCCATGACAGCAGTGTAAAGTCTCCTCACAGGAAAAAAAAAAAAGGCAAGATCAAGAAGAAGAGGAGGATGGAGGAGTTTATTGCATCTGAACACTGCAAAATGTTCTGTGCATTGAAGCTGTAGGAAGCTTCAATAGTCACAGGTGACAGAAAGAATAGAAAAGATGTAGGTCTCAGCTCATGATAAAGCTGAAATGAATCATAGACATGAGACTCACAAGCATGATGGTTCACGTTTTTCAGTCTTTCTGGATTCTTATCCTACTATGGTGGATTTATAGTCTTATAGAATCATAACATTATTTAGGTTCGAAGGGGCTTTTAAAGGTTATTTAGTCCAAGCCCCCCTCTCTGAGCAGGGACATCTTGAACTAGATCAGGTTGCTCAAATCCCCATTCAACCTGACCTTGAATGATTTCCAGGTGCTTCTACCAGCTCTTTAGGAAACCTGTTCCAGTGGTTCACCAGTCTCATTGTAAAAAATTTCTTCCTAATATCTAGACTAAATCTGCCTTCTTCCAATTTAAAACTGTGACCCCATATGTAAGTCTGTTCTTTAGTGCTTAATTCTAGTCTGGTGAAAGAGTTAATTAAAAATAATCTGAGATATAAGGCATGCCATTCCTTCAGCGATTATCTCTACCAGTCTTTATAGATTGCTCCTATCTTGGAGTTGCTGCAGAACAGCCAAGGGTTAACAAGAACATCTCAAGAAAAATACATAGCCAACACAGGGACTGTGTAGAAGTGACTTTCAGGCATTAATTTCACACAGGAAAATTCCTGGCATGTAGCACTGCTGCTATTTGCCAGGGACCTGAATTCTGAAGGTTCCCAAAGGATCACCAGTGAAAACACTGGTGATGATAGTCTATTATCTAAATTCCTTACAGAAGGAATTTAGAATTTCCCCTTATTTTGATATAATAAATCATAACCTCTCATGTTATTAACTCAATCAAAGGAAGGTCTATTGGTGCTGGATATACACAATTCTTAATCAAATAACTAAAAAGATATTTGTTCCTTTTTTATCTGTGAACATTTCTAAAATAAATCAAACATATTTACCTTCAGGTTTGGGTTCCTTCTCCTCAATAGATTCTTCTGATGAAATCCTTTCTAGGAAAACAAGTTCATCTACCTAAGGTAATTGCAAATACAGTAAAAGTACAACACCAATGAGAAGTTAAGATCAACAAGCACAGGTGTCAGATCTTTACAGCACTTTTATCCTTATGTAATAACATATTTGCTACCCAGGAAAGCAAGCAATTCTAAGACCTTGGGCTAGACTGATTTTCCTTAACTGAGCTACAGTTTGCTAAAAGTTTCCTTTTACACAGTTCTTTGACCTCCATTTTCACTCAAAACAAACAATGAGACATGGCTGCTTCCTTTGCCTCTATTTGTTTCATGTGATGAATTCTTACCAAGTTAAATCTAAAAAATATTCAGACCTGAAAAAAAAAAGGTGACTAAAACTTTTTTTGTGCTAGTGAAATTTAGTCCATTTCTCAGTTTCTGGCATTAATAGACTAATCTGTAAATTTCTTCAGTTTTTATCAAACCAATTAATGGAAATTTCTTTGAAAACCCCTCACATGTCACCTTTCTGTTAAGAATAACATAAAAATACAGAACATTGCATTACAGAAAAGACTATCAGAAGCATTCAGAGAAACCATGTCAGTGTAATAAAAC
Source organism: Apus apus (assembly GCF_020740795.1). Lineage (NCBI taxonomy): Eukaryota > Metazoa > Chordata > Aves > Apodiformes > Apodidae > Apus > Apus apus. Next base: position 49,126,515 of record NC_067283.1, read on the forward strand.
CACTCATTTGTATTTATGTATCTGTTTTGTGAGTACTTCTACGCGTTCTTTCCTTCCAGCTGCAATATCCTTCTCTTCTTGAACTAGCTCTGTTATTTTCCTAGTTATCAGAGGACCATTTGCACCTCTCACTTCTGCAATAATTTTGCCATTCTGTAAAAGAGAAAATAACACAGTTATTTCTGGAACATCTTTTATCTTGCTATTTTTTCCAGCAACGGGACCTTCCTTCTCTACCTAATTTTCCATGTTTATTTCTAAGTTCACTATTAATATTACAGTCAGAAGTAAATGCAGATATGGACTTTACTAGTTCAAAATTTATATAACATAGAGTTTTCTATCTTTTTATTTGTGTTACATTTCAGTGTGTGCTCTACCACATCCAGGAGCACCATACTGAAGCTAACTACTGGTGATCAAAGATACCGCCGACTTCACTTGGCAACATTTGGATGCAAACACAAAAGTGTCCTCAAAGTATAATTGTTCTTGGTCCCCAGTTGAGGGAATTCAATTCCTAGAAACCTCAAGTCGAGAACCTCACAATTTTGTGTTTATGTTCTGTGGTGGAATCCTAGGAGAACAGTCTTTCTGTAATCATCAGTGAGAAATAATACATGTATAATTGTTATGATTGCTCAGTGTAAAAAAGCAATCTTACCTGCTTATTTTAAAAACCTTAAAGTGGCAGAAAATTTAAACCTTTTTTTTTTTTTTTTTCCCTGAAGGAAAGTGTATGTAAAATTTCAGTGTAGCCACAACAAGGAGCTTCAAGTCAGGCAATCTTGGAAAACTTAAGTGGATTCATTACTAAGAAACTATCAAAAACAGGGCTACCACAAATCTTCTGTGGCTTTACATGCAGCAGCCACAAGAAAAATGTGCTTGAGAAGTATGGATCTAGGCATGGGAAACAGCCTCAAGTAAACAATATTTGATTATATGAACCTACATGATTTATATAGCTTCATATTTCTTTTTAATCTAGTGATAAATTAAGGTAAAAGTAGGTAATGCATGAAAATAAACTGATGTGATGTACTTACAACACAAAAAAGAAACACAGGTTCACAAGTATTCCTAAATGGTTGCAGAATTGGAATGCTGTCAGCCTCTGCCTGAAGTTAGATGAAAAAGATAATTTACTTTTCTAAGTGTGTATATGTATGCATATATACACACAAATATAAATATATTATTTTATATATACATTTTTATCTGCATGAAAACTGCAGTCCTATATATTTTGGTGTCACACACTCAAACTGCAGTCTTAAATACAACTAACAATCCTTACGGCACTTGATGGTGATGAAGAAAGAACTGGTTTGGTGACATGGGATTGGCCTCCCTTTGTATTATGGAATAATGGAAAAAATAACTATCTTACCCTAATATTGCTTTTCTTGCAGGTTAAAACAACATACATAAATGAGGAAGCAATTCACTGTATGAAGTTCTTTGTGACGTGGTCAATGCTTTAAAAACACTTAAACTCTGAACGTAACTGCCTGCTTTTTTGTGTGTATAAACAACACACGTATTTTCTGCAAAAATGCTTTGATCAAGCAACTGGAAGTTTTCAGTAACATGAAAAAGGATGAGCTTGGCCAACGTCTGGGAGGAACAGAATATGTGAAATACATTTATCTACTTTAAATATGTTATATACCTCCTATTTTATACTGTTAGTGTAGAGAAATATTTTTACTACTACAGTTTAGTGATATTTTATATTTCAATTCCCTTTTCTCTTAAAATGAAATACAAGGGAATATTTGGGAAAAAGGTGCAACAGCATTTTTCAGGAATGTAAGAACTGTAAATGTGATAATCCATGATGTAGAGACTTGAAACTAAAAATCATACAGTCTGGTTTTTTAATGTTTCTGCCATGTCATAAAAGAAAACAAAAGTTGTGGGGTATGAGCTCCCATTCTATTATAGCTCCTTCCATATTTATTACTATTTCTAATCTACCTCTAAACAAAGTCCTATGAGGAGATGTACAGAAGAAGAGGCAACCAGCCCCAAATGATGATGACTCAGTATAAGGACAACAAAAAGAAAGCTCTGTATATGCAGAGAGATAAAAAGATAGATTTAAAATAAACTATAAATGAAGTTCCACAGAGGAGTTACATCCTTACCACTGAAAAATGCAACATATCTTCTTCACCCAGCTCAGTCCTCAGTTTTCTGAATAAATTCATCACAGCTTTGCAAGGACCACACCAAGCTTGATAGACATCTATTACTACAATGTAATAGTATGGAATTACACACAGCTGACTTGTGGAACTTATAAAATGAGACGTATTTATGACTGTGTTGAAACAGTACTGGGAAAGCATTCACATGCATCTTTCAGTCCTCTTCTAGTCAATGAATGCATCATGAATACATCAATGTACTCAGTGGATACACCATGGTTTCCTCTTTTATCTCAATTACTTTTGACATCAGCAACCTACCTCACAATGTTATTTGACATGATTAATCCAAAGAGCTGCATTTCTCTCATATTCCTTTTGATTTTATTTGCTCTTCTTCCTTTCGCACTGTTGGTTTCCATTCTTATCTAGATCTTTATTTGTCAGGATTTTTACCTCCCTGAATTCATGTAGATAATTTCTTTCTCATCACTACTTTTAGGGAAAAACTTCCACAGAAGTATCCAGCCCCCTAGCGTATGGAATTCCATATTGGAAAAGTATTTCTAAACATCAGTGTATAACAGTGGATAATGTAATGGATAATATTATTTGTGACGAGTATTTACTTATCATAGAGGAAAGTGTATATATCTAAAAAAGATATATGCATTTATAAATAGGTTAATATAACCTTTCTTTAAAATATAACATTGCAGTAGTCTTCTAGATTTATGGCAAGTATTTAGAGATGATATGAAATATAAGTGTGAAAAACTGCGTCTTCATGAGACATAAAAGAGAAAATAGTAGCAGTTAGTACCTGTTACACCTTTTTTCAGCAACATTTCATTCCACTGGTTTTCACTGTTAATTGTGGTCTGAAATAAAATTAATTGTCATTTCAGCACCTTGGAAAAGCAGAAAAAAATCTGTTCACTCTAGAATTGCTCAAGTGATAAGGATTTATACCTGGAGCTGGATTTCTTTCTTCTTGCTTGCCATTTCCCTGTGATTACAAGAAACATTTTAAAACATGAAGCACATTAGATAGTTTTTTTTTAAAATAACTTGTTACATGCAGAATTGATTCCTATGGTTTTCAACACAGCACTGCCTTCCAATTCCCTTAAAAACTAACTCAACTGCAGACCCTACAACAATGGCATGTAACACTTCACTTCTGTATTCCATGGAGCAATATACAACTTAGTTGCAAAACCCACATAGCCCAGGAAACAGAATAAAATTTAATTTCTTCATCAGTTAGGGTCTTCAAATTTTTTTTGGTCTCAACAGTTTTTCAAGCTTAAACTTAATCTGTTCAGAATAGGGATCTTGGCTGAGATGACAGCTAATCTAACAGAGTAACATTTCTGAAAAGTATTGATTAAAGAGCTTCAACTCTAGTAACATTAAATAAGCCTTACTGTCTTCTGGGATACATGAAAAGCAATACTCCTAAACTGAATCCTCATGCATTCATTATTCTGCCATTAATAAAAAATGTCCTTAACATAATTTTTTTTAAATTTCTCTCTCCTTTTTATTTTTTTTTTAATAGATCATTTCCTATGAACTGGGCAGGAAAGTTATTTCAGTTAAGTTACATATGTGGATGAAGTCTGACTTTAGTTTCCAAATGGAGCTTGGCTGAACAGTATATGTTATTACTGCATCAGCATCTTGTGTGGAGGGTTCTGAAGTTCTTGGTTAAGATGGTAGCCTTTGTCTTGGGGAAAATGAAGGTGCCACCATGAATGTGACCTTCACTGATACTGATATCTGACTAGTCAACCGGTGAATACATCCAGAGTTTGGACTATCCTGGCATTCCCACTGGAGCTGCTCCCTTCACATCACAGATTGAAGAACAGTGGCCAATGTGAGACCTCTTGCCCTGATGCTTGTTCCATACTTCATCTGAAATTATTATTAAGGAGTAAAATTTTACGTGCAGGCTTTCTTCAAATAATTTAAACCAGACCACAGGACAGAGTCATTACTTTGGCATTAATTTCAGTCCTTTAAAACTCGGAGGAGCTGATACTAGCTATTGAAACTACAGGAAACCAAGAGATGAAAGTATGTCGTATCAGTGGAAAACTTCACAAAAAGAGCACATCTTTCATTGTTACCTGCTGTCACTGAGCAATAACAATCAATGCATTGCAAGAGTAGATCTACAAAGCATATCACATGCATGACAATGGGCTATACCTTCCAATCAGCCTCCACATGCTCCCCAAATAAAAATGTGCACTCATTTGTTCTCAGATAGCAAACAAAAACACTGCAGAAAAGACACATGCTACTGTATGCAAATATACATGCTAATCTGGCATAGTAGCTGGAGGAGACAGACATGTGAAGATACATGTGACATCAATACTTTTAAATAAAATGTTTGCATGACACATTCTCTCAGTGATGCAGTCAGTATTATGCTGATAAAACACTAACAGAGAAACACATTTTCTCCAGTATCTGTGATACAGACAACATGCTTCTCTAACCTTGATACAGAGCATTTTGCTACCCACAGTTCATCAGGTATATGCACATGGAAATGCAGCACCTCTTATCACCCACTTGTAGCCAAACTGCTTCCTCAGACAATCCACATATAAAAATAGACCTGGGTGTATGCTCAGGTACACTGTCAAACCAACATTCTAATAGACTCATACTTTGCAGACAGACATTCTGTATCTTAACACAAACCTTCATGTGCATAGATATGAAAATATCCAAGCACTTGTGAGATTTTGACATGGACCCGTGTGTAGGTACATACACACAGATGCACCCTTCCCTGTGCATAAGCACTTGTGTATGAGAGCAGGTCCCTCCGTGCTCCTAGGTAATAACCTGACGGACCGTCTGCTCCCTGCCCTGGAACTCTATGAAACTGGACAAAACACAACAAGCCACGGATGGAGAACACCCCTTGAGACGCAGCACACTTCAGCTTGCAGGCGCGTGCACGCCTGCCTACTCCCACAAGTGCACGCAGAGACTCACACCAGGCAGGCTCCCACAGGCGGAGCGCTCGGGTGCTTGCGCACCCCCTGACTCCATACACGCACCCCTCGAGACCACAAGCACGGCCTCACACACCACCTGGGGTGCCTTCTCACCCCCGAGACGAGGGCACACCTGAGAGCAAGCTGGCAATCCCATCCCAGCCCCACACCCACCTAGACGCCCTGTCCCTACCCTGGACTGGCCGCCGACCAGGGAAGGCCCCTCAGCTGCCCGCCTGCCACCCCAACCGCTCTAACGGCCGCCCCAGAGCCCCCCGCGCTGCTCGGTCTCCAAGGGATCTCTTCCCCCTGTCAGCCTCTCTCTTCCACCGACCTGAGGCTGACACGGCGTGGGGAGCCCAGGGGAGGAGCACGGGGAGGGAGTTTGCCATTCTGTGCACCGTTTCTCCTCTGCTTCTCTCCCGCCTAAGCAGAATCCAACCGCGCAGCCTTTAGAACGTGAGGTGACTAGTCTTGGGGCTGCTGAATGAGCATTACATCTTCGCTCTGTGTGACTTGCAAGTTGTGAGGCAATGGGGACTGAGAAGGACAGTATTTGTGAATGTCGTGGTGACCCAACGAGGGTCTTGGAGGCCAAGTAACTGGCTGCTCGTGGCTGCCAGCTCTGCATGCAGGCCTGCCGCCGCACTGCTTCCATGTATTGTTTGTTTTTCAGGGGTTAGCTTGCATCTCAGCAGCTCCAAAATCCACAGAAAATAAAGGCAAAGTTCACTTATACAGGTAGTAAGCACAATTGGTCTGCAGTACCATGTGGCTATTTTCACGTATAGACAATACTCTTAAAGGCATCCCAGCTGATGAGAATGTCTTTGTGGACACATAGGCTTAAGGCTGATCACAAATTGTATGCAGATGTCTTTAAAATGTTCTCATTTAACAAATGTGTGTTGTTTCTGAGTTATAAATTGTCCATGCTTCTGATTTATTTCTGAAGCCCTGTCCAGGCATATTAAGTGTTGCAATGTGTATCTACTGCATCTTAAGAAAATGTACTTTCAGTTACCTTCTTGTCACTTTTCTTAAGCTTTCTGGGACTGCTCACTAAAACATGACTTGCAAAGTGCCTACTGAAGTGTTAATTTTATTTCCTGAAACTAAAATAGAGGAAAAACTAGGGTAACAGCACTTAAAGGAGTTAAAATAGATGTTCTTTCTCACTGCTAAATCATCCCAAGTTGACAGATGTTCATTCTCCAGCAGTGTGAATGAGGCAACATTTCCAGAGAGCTGCAGAAGGTTTTGATGCTAAGATTGTGCTATGCCCTAACAGGTTGGATTAGATGGATTAGGTGGTAAGGAATACTTCTTATTCAGATCAGAAAGAATGCATTCATATAGCCAACACTAAATCAATTTCTGCATTTTTTTACTAGAAAACTCTAGTTTTGGAACTAGCATAAACTCTGTATTGTCCTACTTGCAAGTGGGGGAGTGCTCTTGAGTAATCTTCTTTTTCCTGCATGAAGTAGGAAGACAACTTTTGAAACCTTAAAAGGCTTACAAAATTAGAAAGAACTACAAAAGACGAGATATTTAACCCACCTGTCATGGGGAAGTTAAAGCCTGAAACATACCCTGTACATTCCCGGTTTCCTTAGCAAATTGCTGACTTCTTTATCCAGACAACTTTCTTCATTAACAACCACTTTTTTATATATTAAAAAATATAAAATATAAATCTCTTGATGAGAAACACTGGAATGAGGTAATGTTAGGGAACGAATGTTAAAAGACTGAAGCAGCCTCAAAGTTAACAAGTAAAGATAGAGTGGTGGGTTCTAGTTTATCAAATCTAAAGATCTTCAGAGCCCAGTTTAAAAACCTCTAGAATAGTTAGCATGGCTGGAAGTCAGATCTCTCTATATTTGATGGACCTCCAACTAGTCAAACCTTGTTGCATTTTTCAGTTTTGACTAGAAGAACTTAATCTGCTGAGACAATCTGAACAGGTATATGTGGACAGCTTTAGCATATTCATAGACCATAGAATGGTTTGGGTTGTAAGGGACTTTAAAGATCATCTAGTTCCAACTGCCCTGCCATGGGCAGGGTCACCTCACACTAGACCAGGTTGCTCAAAGTTCCATCCAGCCTGGCCTTGAACACTTCCAGGGATGAGGCATCCACAATTGCCCTGGGCAGCCTCTTCCAGTGTCACACCACCTTCATGGCATTAATCCCAGCAGGGCAGAAAAAAATTTGGTGATGAGACAGTTGAGGTGATGCATTAAGGTGGAACACCAAAATATGCTTGATGAAAGGTTTCTGGTTTTAGAGAATACCAGACCTGAAAATATGATGAAAAATTACATCAATACTTGAATTGTGGTGCAGTTCAAGCACAATATGCCATTACATTCCAGTCATGGGACAGACTAATTATCTGCACAGTTGTATTGGGCAGAAAAATTTGTGGAGTACAAGGTACTGTTCTTTGCTAAGACAGGAGCGGAAATTGAACAGCACAGTAAAATAGCCAGTAAAAACTTTGCCAGAAACTAATTGGGCAATGTTTTTATGGCCATAATTAATAAAATAGTCAAGAAGCTGGAGCAGGATTTTGCTGCTGTCAATTTGTTTTGCTTTTGTATTTAAATTCCCTACTAATTGGCACTATCTGGTCACGTAAAGTAAAAAGTAAGATAGTGGGTAGTTTATAAACAGGAAGAACACACAATGCAGGTGCAGTCGAACAGACCACATTGAGAAGGATAAATCTCAACATAAGCTTCTTGTTCTGAGTATAAAGGATGTGCTAAAAGCCTTGACACTTTTTCAAGCTGTACTCATACAAGCTTATTTAGGAAAAAAGTTACCCCGAGTTACTCTCTTTATTGACCCTTTCAGACTGATCCAATTCATGCAAATAAAAAAGACTATATATTTCTAAACATTTTGTTGTATATCTGTTCTAAGATAATAGCATTATTAGCAACAGAAAATAGGTTTCAATACAATGTCTGCAGTCATAACGGCATTCAACCAACCATAGCTTTCAACCACAACATTTCCAACCAACCATCTACCCCAGTCCTTAGAAGACTGCTGGCTAGAAATCGTGAATGCTACTGTCACCTTCAGAAACATTTTAACTATTAGACCCTCTTTCAGATGCCACTTTAACATTCAAGGCTTTATGGTGGTTCAACTTGTTTAATAATAGATGCTCAGTCCTGGCTGCATACAGAAGTACTGCACAAGCCAGCACTAACCAAGCTTTCACCTGGCATAGACCACACCAGGTTTTACTAAGGGCTTTGAGGGATAAGTGCCGTCCCCAGTATGTGACAGAAGCATGAGATAAATCACAACTGATAATTTCTGTCATATATTCCTAAGGATGGGGAAAGGAAATCTGGGGTTTGGTCACGTAGTGAGTGATCATACCTCAAACAGGGTGGTCATTGGGAGAGAAAGTAGCAGTTGTAAACTTGTTAGCAGAAACAGGATGTTTTTATGTGGCTAGTGGTGTATTTTTATCTGCAGATGAAGGCTTCTGCTGTAAAAGGGTTACGTAGAGTAAGCCCGTGGCTGGATGACTCATCCTCTTTGTGAGCTGCAGCTTGGGTTTCTCCAAGGTTTTCCAATATAGCATGTGCTAGAGGATCAGAAATCATCTCTGAATCATCTCAAACCCAAATTTGCCTCTGTTGTAGTGGTTTCCTTCCTGTGTTCCAGCCGCACAAAGTGCGTGTGTACATTTCATGTGCACAGGAAGTGGTCTGGGCTACGAAGATGACTATTGCACACAGCCCAAGTGCCAAACACCCTACCAGTCCCACAGATTCATCAGAGAGGTTGAAGAAGTAGCAAACTTTTTTCCACAGAACTGGTCATGAACACAAAGACAGATAGGACGTGTGAATAGGGCTATCAAGATGATCTGAGGGCCTCCTATGAAGACAGGCTAAGGAAGTTGGGGTTGTTGAGCCTGTAGAAGAGAAGGCTCTGGGGAGACCTCATAGCTGTGTTCCAGTATGTGAAGGGGTCCTGCAGGAAAGCAGGGGAGGGACTTTTTACTAGGGCTTGTAGTGAGAGGCCAGGTTGGATGGGCCTCTGAGCAGCCTGGTCTAGTGGGAAGTGTCCCTGCCCATGGCAGGGATTTGGAACTAGATAACCTTTAAGGTCCTTTCCAACTCAAACCATTCTAGTATGTTTCTATTATATATAAAGTCACTGTGTTGGTCGGCAGCAGCTCTTCAGGACTGAGGCCTGGATCAGAAGGAGGGAATCCCAAGCACGAAGTCTCCAGTTCCTCTTTCAGATGTGTGCCATTCTTCAGAAGCATCATGCCAATGTCCAAGAATGATCCAAGTGACAGGATCTTCTCTCACATGCTGACATCCTGTTCAGGCCATCCTGCTCACCAACAGCATCTGGCCTGACATTTCCTCTGAAATAGGAAAAAGAGGTTGTTGTGGTTTGGGCCCAACACGACAACAAAGGAACAGCTACATGGCTGCTTGCTCAACTCCCCCACACACACTCTGGGATGAGGGGGACCAAGCTCATGGGTTGAGACAAAGGACAAAGAGAGTTCTTCACTGATTAAGGTCCCGGGCAAAACAGACTCAACTTGGAGAAAAATAATTACTCCTCAGGAAGAAGGATTCCTTACAGACCTTCCCTGCTTCCCCATGGGGTCCCTCCCATGGAGGAGAGTCCTCCACAAACCTCTCCTTCCTAAGTCTATCCCACAAGGTCAGGAGTAAACTGCTCCAGGGTGGTCTTCCCACAGAGTCACGGGCTGCTTCAGGAACAAACTCCCCTGGCGCCGGGGTCTTCCACAGCTGAGCAATCAAAGTCCACAGGCAGCAAATCCTCTGGCCACAAAATCCAAGTCCAGTGGCCAAAGTCATCCCTCCTGGCACCTTCAGGGAATGTTTCACCATGTTCCTCCATGAGTGCAGGAGGACAGCTGCCATCTCCCCATGGGTTGCAGGGAAACTTCTGCTTGGACACCTTCTTCCCCTCCTACCTCACCAACCACTAGCACCGCTCTCCTCCTCCAGCACAGCTCTTCTTCCCTAAGTGCTTCTCTGCTCAGGCATTATGTTGAGTCTTTTCTATGTTAAAAGCTGAGGCACATCTATTGTCCCTCTAATGGATCTTTGGCTGGGTTTTGGAGTAGGGGGAGCTTCTCAACTTCTTACCAGAGCCACTACTGTGGCCTTTCCCCTGCTACCAAAAAACCCATCAAACCAGAACAGAGGTTTATGCCTTTATTTTTCTCATAAGAGAGAGTGAGGTTGATTATTGAGGAGGTTTAGAGACAGATGCCTGTATACTGAACCAATAGGCACAGAGGCAGGGAATGTGCTGCAGCAGACCACAGGGTGGAAGTATGAGAAGTCAGCAGCTCTTTCTCAAGTGACAGTCTCCTATGGCAACAGCAGCAGATAAAATAGCATCAGCCAGAACTTGCCTGCTGGCAATCAGACATGGTCCCCACTGGGACCTCCGCTCCCTGTCATGCTTGGCACCAGGGTGGCAAGCACAATAAAGTGATTACAGCTGCCTGCTGAAATTGACTTTGGCAAGCACATAGACCGTGTGTGGGTATGTGCTATCTCAGGGGCAGTAATTTTCATAGCCTGTCCATTCTTCTTTTGCATGCAGGGTTTCTGGGATTCTGTTGCACTCAGGCCCTCATTAATTTGAGTGCTGTGGTGACTAGCCCCAGCCTCAAACCAGATGACCTCATTTACTTTTCTATCATTAAGTGCTGGGAGGTCTGAGGGACTGGGGTGTCTATCCAGGTGTTGGATGTCCGAGGTTCTCCACTGTCATTTTGCTAGAAGGGCGGTAGTAGTTCACACAGTGTTCACAGCACTTTTGTTCAGCCTGTGTCTCAGAGCTTATCAGTTCATTCTCATGCAGCCAAAGCAGTGGCCAGTCTACCCATAAAAGTAGAATCCCATGAAGCAGCATTTAATTAACAATAATTTATTTTAAACTCTCATAGAAGCAAACTCATATAACATAATTGGTAATAATATATAAGCATTTCTGCACTTAGTGGCCAGTAAAAATCCCACTGCCCTCACTAGAAGCAGGTGTTAGTGTGCCTTATGCTAACTGCACAAAGCTCCAGTCCTGCTCTGGTAGGTTTGTTATTAAAGTGTTACGAAAATCTGCTGTGTGAACCAGAGTTAGATACCAAATGTCCCATGTTATGAAGTACAGTATAAGCTTGGAATATGAGAAGAGTTTAAAACTGGTCCCATTTATCAATCTTTTAAGCATTCCTACCACTGATTTCTCTAATGCCCTAAATTATATTTAGTTGCACTGATTATATTCAGTTCTACCTGTTATTTGTCTATTGTGCTTTAACCCCAGCTGGCAATGAGGCCCCACACAGCTGGTCTCTCACTCCCTGCTTGTGGGGATGGGGGAAGAATTGGGAGGGTAAAAGGGAGAAAACTCATGGGTTGAGTTAAAATACATTTAATAGGTAAAGCAAAAGCCACAAAAGCAAAGCAAAACAAGAAACTCATTCTCTTCTTTCTGTTGGCAGGCAGGTGTTCAGCCATCTCCAGGAAGCTGGGCTACACCTAATGGTTACTTAACAAGACAAACACCATCACTCTGAATGCCCCCCCCTTCCTTCTGCTTCTCCCAGCTTTATATGCTGAGCATGATGTCATATGGTGTGGGAAATCCCCCTGTTCAGCTAGGGTCAGCTGTCCCAGCTGTGTCCCCTCCCAGCTTCTTGTGCAACCCCAGACTACTCGCTGGTGGGGTGGGTTGAGGAGCAGGAAAGGTCTTGACTCTATGTAAGCACTGCTCAGGAATAACTAAATCATCTCTGCATTACCAAGTGTTTCTTTCCAACACAAATCCAAAACACAGCCCCATACTAGGTACTATGAAGAAAATTAACTCTGCCCCAGCCAAAACCAGCACATTGCCCAAATGTATATTCCTCTGAGACCCTGGATGTCTGCATAGTGTAATCTGAAGTAGCATGTGGTCTGTGCTTTCTGCCAAATGACCACGTGGCACAGGATCATGATGGGTAAGCAGCATCTGCTATGAAGTGGCTCTCAGGCCTTGCTTGTACAAACAGATGTCTGTGGGTGAGAGGAGAATACCATTTCAGCCTTTGGAGAGTGCTTTGCTCTGGCAGCAGCAGGGAGGTTAGTATAGCTGCTGATGGTGTCCATGAACCTTCCCTGATGGCCCCTGATGCTTACAGTTAACATTTGACAGACTTCTTGCAGACACTGCCAAAACAAAACAGGAATTGCTGTGCACAGTTGGAGGCACTACAGTGAGAAAAGGTTTGGTCAGCCTTGACAGCGTGGTCTTGAGTGATACCCTCCATTGTGATGTGGTTTATTGGAGTTGTCCACTAATCAGATGCACACTGACCAAAAAAAGCCAGGGGTATCAAGGGGCTATCAAGTTACCACAATGCTATTTTCCACCAGGATGATCTTCCAGAAGGTGGTGTTTTGGCATGCAGTGATTGGTGCCAAATCTTTGCACAGGACACAAAAATCGACCCCACATGTGGAGGCCAGGGTGGAATTACTGGAAGGAACAACTAAGTTTGCATTTTATGTAGAGTTCACTTTTGTCAATCCAAAACTAAAGCCATTTATTTTACTAGTAAAAAAAAAAATCCTATTAAATTGACAATTTACTCAACAAATACATTACCACATGGCACAAAAGCATTTAACAGAAAGATCTGCAAAACATTGGAAATTGCATCAGCCATGACAAAATAAGCTGCCTACCATGGATCAGATATAAGATTGTTTTCTTCCCTCCTAGCTGGTGGAATAGTCAGAGAATTTGCTGCACAAGTCATCTTCACCTGAACTCAGCTTCAAAAAGCCAGGAAGTCTATTAAGCAGCTAGATTTAGGAACTAAATAATTTCAGTGACTGAAAGAAAAGACATTCCTGGAACCCAATCTCCTGTCCAAAAAGCTTTTGCCTCTTCATGTCTCTCCTACTTTTCTGGGTCTCTTATTCACCTGGTAACCAACAATTTCATGTTTATTACTGCCAGTCAGGTGGATTTTGACATGATACCAAGAAAGTTTCATGTGCTCCCTGAATAATTTTCAGGGCAAAAACTTGGCTTCTGAAAGGTAGAAAAGAGCTTGAGGTAATACCAGTCTTTTAACATCCATTCATGACCAGAAGCAGGAAGTAACTCTGAATCAGTCATTCACCATCTGATTCACCAGTATGCAAGAAACATATCTCAACAGAGCTGTCATCAACAGAGACCTTAGCAACTGCAGCAGAGCAGCTTGTCTAACCAGCAGGAACAGAAAGTTCCCCACCATTTCCCTGGAAATTTGAAATAGCATCTAAGAAATTTGACTTCCTGTGTACAGAATTAAAATACAAATTCTATGAACCTGTTGTTGATTGCTTTTTTTAGGAATTTATTATTAATCAGCATGAGCTAATTGTGTAATTTTCCTTGAAAAAAAAAAAAAGGCTTTTGGCTTTTTTTTCTTTTTCTTTTTGTCTTTTTCTTTTTTTTTTTTTTCTGTATTGTGTGAAAATCTGACAGTCACAGTTAGTGTGCACCATCTGTAGAAGTCACTGGTGGGTTTCAAGTTGCTTTAGGCACTAGCTTTCTCCATGCCTGGTGGAGGCTTACTTATTGCATCAACTAAACGTCCTGAAAAGAATACGATGATTCATCTAGATGTCCAAAACAGTCCAAAGGACATAATTTGTTCCTCTCCTTGACCAGGAAAGGATGAGTAGACAGAGGAGACATGACAATTGAAGTAATAATTTTTTGTCTTAAGCTCTGCTTTCCATCATCTTAAATTTATTAGAACAATTTGGTATAGATGGTTTGTTTATTTGTTTTGAGGAATTTTAAAAATTCACTTTGTTTATAAACTTAGGTAACTCAAGGTTACATTATATTTTTATTTTGTAATTTACTATGTCTTGGCTTAGGTATTTGTTTTTTTAAAAAAAATAATGCAAAATTAATGTTCTGTTTCATTAATTTTCTTATTTTAAATAAAAAGAGCCATTGTGAATTTATATTTTTCCAAACCAAGACATTTTTGTTGAATTTGCAAATAAGGAAATTAAGATAAAAGCTGACACTTTGGGCAGCAAGCTGTGGAAAATATGTTACATAACTAATTGTGGCAATTGTTAAACAGGTTTTTTGAGACATTCCTGAGGGATGCTTGCTTTGTGCTTTTATTTTAAATTTCCTTATGAATAATGGGTTCTCTTCTAAAATATATATGGAATTGAATATCACAAACATTAAAGCTCACAGGTGGTTTTGCTCTGGCAGGGGGGTTGGGCTCGATGATCTCCAGAGGCCTCTTCCAACCCATAACATTCTATGATTCTATGATTTTATATTTATGTCCAAAAGCCCCTTGAGTGCCAAAATTGAAATAATTGCTGATTTTTACCATGCATGGGGCTGCAGTCAGGCTCTGTGAGATCCTGAGCCACTTCTGCATTGTAATCAAATGGTCTTGAGGCATTTTTTTTGTTCCTTTAAACAAGCACCCATGAGTGGAATATGGATGGTGAACCTCAAAACTACATGGTAGTAGAGGCACAAGCCTGGGTCTGGCAAAGAAGAAACAAACCAGTTGCTCTTCCTCATACCTGCCTCTTTCTCTGCTGTTCAAAACTACTTATATGATGTTTGTTGTGTGAAAGTTCCCTCCTGATTTGGTTTTTCCTTTGCAAAATATTGATTTGTGAAAATGTATTGATGCAGGACTCCCAGGAATGTCTCCAAACAAGTCCTTGACAGGAACAGCAACCAACTCACCTGTGAAACTTCCACGCCTGTCTCTCTAAAATGGTGACTTACCATCTGTTGAGTCTTTCCCCAGCATCAGCCAACCTGACTCTGTGGGTTGCTTCTTCCATGCAGGGGAAGGTGCTGAAATTTCTTCTATGTACAACATCTAGAATGTTGAAAATTTCTAAAGAAAAATATAATACATTTGAAAAAAATCAAAGGATAAAACGAAATATTTAAACTATTGTTGCCCGAGTTGATACTGCCCAGTGTTTTTGCTCTTTGTTGTTGCTGTTGTTGTTTTTATAATAAAAGTAGGAAACAGTAAGACCAGGGAGTTATGTGATGTGGTTAATACCAAGGTCTTGTGATTATGAATTATTTCAGAAGTTTTAAAAAATTTATATATTCTGCTTGCTAACTGTGTTAGTACCTCAGCAGAAGTAAAATCTGAAGAGAAAGATGAATGGTGGAGGTATGGAGTGAGGAAATCGTGACAGGTGACAGAACAGTAACGAGTTTGTACTAAAACTTCACACTTGCTTTATCCTGCTGTTCTGAAGTGATAGACAAGTGATATCATATAAACAGTCAAGGGGTAGTGATCTGTGCTTCTCCCTTCCCGCAGTCTCTCAGATCTTTTATTTAGAAATGTTTTGTCCTTAAAAGAAGAACCAACTGGGAAAAAAAGGAAGGAATAAGCTGTTTGATATTTTTGAGTTGGCACCACATAGATGTATTCTTCAGAAACATCTCAGGCATTTTGTTAAAAAAAAAAAGCAAAACCTTATTACTTTATATATAATTGATATATGCTTTGGAATAACCTTCTAAATGAGACTTTCTCTTGGATTTTTGTGTTCTGTGATTCTTCCTTCTGTCATACTCATATTTTCCTACAAAAATAGGAATTTTGTACTAGCACATTTAAGGCAACACTTGTGCAATTGGTTAGAGTGATTCAATGCAATGCTAGCCTGTGTGCAAGTTGCCGCTGCACCGTGTGGTAAATCTTTACTACCAGGCTGTCAGTTGCCAGAACTGGTAAATGTTATGGTAAATAATGTTTCTTTAGAGATTCGGTTTTATTTTAATCTTAACTTCCAAATTAATTTAACTGAGTGGGATGCCCTGAGCTTGTTCCCCGGAGATGTGTGCAGTATGGCAACCTGTACTGGAAGTAGCAAGCCTGCAGGTGGCATCGCCTGCTGTGGGAGAGACTGTCCTCCCAGGCTCTGGGAACTGCCAGTGGGTGGGTGGCCTTCACAAACCTACAGGCTGTGTGTGATAATGCAAAAGCGGTTTGAGACGTGTTTCGTGATGTCACTCAAGCCTTCTATGGCAAGACTGAAATCACCCTTTAAACAAAAGACACTCGAGGTCAAAAAGTACATTAAAACTTCAGGAAACTAATGATTTTTTTTTCCCCTCTATGCTAGGGAAATCGATATATTTATCTTTTGGGTGGTAACCCAGTAATTTCAAGAATAACTATAAAACCAAAATAAAGTAACAAAGTGCTGCCACCGTGTAAACTCATACGTGTTTCATCCTTCCTATTTTCTTTCACAGAACTTTGTTTTCAAGTGCTGTTTTAAAAGATGCCACAGAGTGGCAGAGTCTTTTGCTTGTGTAGGAAATATTTCTTCCTCCTCTCTGCCTTTTTCTATTTTATTTTTTTTTCCAAACTCTGTATGTGAAATTTCTCTTCTCTCACTTCTAGGTTCTCTTTCTCTTTTGAGTACAGTTTGTACTTTTATCATCCTTTCCTATCTTTCAGTTTCTAGAAGCCCTTACTGGATTTCAAGCTGGGTAGTTGTAGTGCATGCACGTGTACTTCTTGTCTTCTGAAGTTTTGTTTCAAGCAAAAAGAATAAGTTGTAACAGAAAGGAGGGGCTGATTTTTACAGAAAATTGCTATAAAGTCTGTTTTCAACTATAGGTTCTGTGTTTTGTTTAAATCTCTATTAATAACTCACTGAAATGTTTCTCTTACTAGTAACTGCTTTCTGCATAATCAAGCTTTCTGTCATCAATCATATTGTCTGTTCAACCAGAAGGGAAAAATGTAGAGAATAATCATGCAGTAGCACTGATGTGCATTCTCAGAGCTTTAATAGGATAAGTGTCAGCACTGATATACTTAAATATCATTTATTGCAGCAATACTGAAAAGTGGAGGAAGAAGACGGTTGAGTTAGTTGACATTTATGCATGTATCTTATACATGATCAGCTTAGTATTTGCTACCGATTGAAAGCAAATGCTTATAAAGGAGAGGATTATGTAAAGTGAAGATTATTAGTCTAAACACATCGCTTACTAATCTAAAATTATGAATGGAAGGCTACTTTCTGTGAGGAAGGACAGAAAGACTGATGAAGACATGAGAATTCAATGTGTACTTTCTAGTTGATTAACTTATCATTTTGAAGGAGTGATGTGGTAGATAAGAAATAAGTTCTTGAAGCAGCTCGATGAAGCAGCTCAATTGTAACTCACCTCTGAAATGTGAAGCAGCTCTCCTCCAACTCACCTCATATACTCATCTTCTTGGGTTTCATGTTTGCTTTTCTTTTTAAATATAGTTATGTCAGTAGCAGACTCATTTTAAGCACACCCTGCCTCTACCTGCTATGCAACTTGTTGTGTGCTATGATTAGTGATTAATATTGGAGAACCTGAGACTAATTTACTACTCTCCACCAGCTTCACTGTTACGTGGTTAATACCAGTTATAAATTCTGCATAGCTCCTTTCAAAGAGCTCAGGCAACTCAGATCATTCCCCACAAATTTCTCAGCATTGTACTGCCCTGTGTGGCAGTATTTTGGAAATCCTCTACTGTATTTCTCTAAAAGTCCAAGAAAGTCTAACAAGGCCATTGAAATGAAATTGTAAAGCAATGTAAATTAGATCAGTTAGGCACTTTACAGTAATATATGTGATGGGACATGTAGAAATCTTGAGTGTTTGACCTGGGAGTATCAAAGGTTGACCTATCAGTTTGGATTGTAGAGACAAGTATGTGTGGAGATCAGTGGGCAAAGCATTTTCCTTATGTTGCCAGAGATATTTTCCTCATACTGGGTTCCAGAAGTTAGGCAGAATAAGGCAGATGTTTGGGCTCTCTGAGTAGTGATAAAGATAGATTCATGTGTTCAGAAGTTAATTCTCCTATTTATCTTAAACATCTGTTTTCAAAAGGGATGGACAGTCAGCTGAAAGTACCCATCTCTTCAAGATGACCATCTTATACTATATAAATATCTTTTGGGTGGCCACAGCAGCAGCAAGTGACTTTGTGATGAACAGAAAGTTTAAACAGTGGAAAGACAAGGAGAGATAACACCAACTGCGGAGTGAATCATTACAGCCAAGTGGAAAGAAGATTTTGTAATCTTCTCTAATCTGTTTTAAAAACACTCTGTTAAATGTTATGCACTACTACTCTTTGTTCAGTGTGTGCTTTTCAAATAGTAGATTGCCTGACATAATTTGTTTATGGTAGCTCTATTGGTATGAAGGATATTCTTAATTCCAGGTGTTTTTTAGTGGCATGTTTGTCTGAGGAAGCCCACAAAGTGAGGGATGGAAAGAGGCAATCTGTTCAGCTGACAAGCCAGATCATGGTGAGGAACCTGATAGGCCTGGGTGCTCATTAAGAGGGGCTAAAATGTAGGAAGCACAGAAGCTATCCAGACAAGCCTAAGAATGTCACTTGGTACCTAGGCCACTGCTGGGGAGGAAACATATATGAAAATGTGTAAGAGGCTTCCTGAGAAGTTGATAAGTGGGCAGAAACATCTGAGCATGGTGAAGAAGGAAGAGAAGATAGTGCTAACGAGTAATCCCACTTGAACCCGACTTGAGTTCTTGATGGCACAAAAACCAATACAGAATGTCATGATACCACCAAGTACCACAGTTTTGCTAAATAGATTTGAAAATAATTATTTCAAAAAGACTTCTAATGGTGGCACCTTTTGAGTCATCTAACAGAAATTATGACGGTATCAAACCTATAAAGCAGTTATTGGAAAATGTGTCTGAATGACTTGAGTTAATAATTGCTTTGTTATGAAAGCTTTGTAATGTGGTGTTCTTCATGATGTCACAGCTATTGCTTATGCAAATACTACATTCTGCACAATAAAACTAGTTGTGCCCCTCAGAGAGACAAAGCTGGAGACTTTTTTTTCTTATGACATTACAGGAAAAGTTACTTGACAAAACAGAAGTCAAGTCAAAAGAAGGAAGCGGTTATGTGGCTGGGTTTTCAGTTGCTATAGTGGTTGCATTCAACCTAGCTGCCTTGTTAATGAAAGAACCGGAGTTGTCAGGTGTTTAAGAGAAAGGTGGCTGCATGCTGGACTACAGATAGATCCAGAAATGTTATATGTTACCTGCTGGAGATTGGCTGCAGGGCAGCAGATATTTCTTCACCACTGAAATTATTGCAGTCAGGGATAGTTTGTTGCTCACTTTCCTCCTCCTCAGTGAATCAAGTCATGCTTGCACCACTTCTGCATTACTTCCAGCTGAGTTCATATTGACAGAAATTAAATGTTTTAACACTTATCAGTGAGCTTCTGATTTCCAGCAACACTACCAAACTGCCCATATTTTCCTTAGACAAATTTCATTTGTTTCAGCATCTGGCTGATCCAGCCAATCTTCAGCTGAGGTTGTTTGGCTGAGCTCTTTTCTTTAGCTGTCTGAACTTCAAAGGAGATGCAGACACATCCTGGCACACCATCATGATATTGGCAGTTTTAGAGCTCCAGACAAGCTATGTTCCTGTTAGAGGCCTAGTTCAACCTCCTGTTTCTTGGGGAGTTTGACCCTTGCAACAGCATGGTTCAGTTATTGTGCAAGGTGAACACACAGTTGAGAAGCTCATGGTACACTCAGTGTCTTCCACAGTACAGACCTGACAGTGCAGAAGGACTCCTAATGTTCTCTCTGCTGCTGTCACCAGCCATGCTTGGATAAACCGTGAGGACATCTAGGTTCTTCCAGTTTCACTGGGTCAATATTATCCAACAGCCTTAGTCTTGACATGCCTTGCACTCACCACTGTGTGTTGTTTCAATACACAGTCACCTGGGGCTAATGTAAGTCCTCTTTTGACTGGCACATGAAGAGATTACAATATGAAACACTACCAGTCAAAAGCAAGAGATTCACCCTCAAGATGGTCCCAAAACTCTTCTAAAGAAAAAAACTTTGTCTGTGCTTTTGGAAGTGGTTGGTAATGTGGTGTGCTGAAGTAACTTATTCCAGTTCAGAGTGTTCAAGAACATTGCCTGCCATGATCAGCAGTTCCACACATCCTGGATATCCTCAATGTCACTGTCACAAGTAGGTCCATAGTCTGCTGACCGGTATACATGAAAGTATAAAAAGAAACTAAAGCCAAAGACTGACAGGGTTCCTGTGTGGAACTGGGGTTTCCAATTGTGGTGAGAATTTTCTGGTAGGTGTTTGATTTCTCCACAGATCTCAGAAAGTTGTGAAATGATTCTTTCTCAACAAAAAAAGTAGGGATTTTGTTCTTACCAATAAACTATAGTGGTGTATTGGGGGTCAGTGAGACAAACACACTTAATAATTCATGCCATTTACTCATTTCTGGCACCAGCACACTTAGCAGGTAGACCCTCTGATCACTTCCTTCTTGATGTAGAAGAGATGATATTCAGTCCATCTAACTTGCACCTGTGTTTTAGATGTAGTGAAACAGTCTTGCAAAATGCCTGCCTTCCCTGAAAAATCTATAGGGAGAGGCATGGGCATGGGAACACCATGGGTAAAACTTCTCTTCCTCAGAACAGGTACTAGCAAAGTAACTTACTGGCATATTCTTCCTTACTCCTTTCAAGATGTAGGTCTCCTGTCTGAGACCCATCAAATTCACATGTAGAGGATCTCTATTGGGTCCTGGCATTTTGATGGACAGGAAGAGGAGCTCTAAGCCTTACAGAAGAAAACACAAGGGCATTAGAACAGGACATGGATCATAAGTTGTCCATCCTTCCCATTGCTGGAACAGAATGATCACGCAGCTAGAACTGCTCAGGCTTTGGTTCATCCTGAGGCAGCGCTGAGCGATGCGATGCAGAACAGTGTGATGCTGGTGCTGTACGTATGGCAGTAATACCCATGCCTAATAGTACTAGTTTTGATCAATATTATTTAGAGTCCAACTACTACTGTAATGCTGATGCACAACACAACAAAGGCTGGCAAGAGAAGAGGTGAAGTTCTCTACAGCTCTAATGGATGGGAACAAGGGGTGTTAAACTTGCACTAAAAAAGCCTGCACTAGTAATTCCACCAAGTGTGCTGAGGATTGTTTTTCATTTGCATTTCCGTGCTGCCCACTGGTCCACTGGTTTATCTGAGGACATGTAGTACTATGCTTCACTTAGAATAAATAAGCACAGAGTGACAGGACATTCTCATGGTATTGTGGTGTGATGCAATTACACCTCAGTTCAGAGGTTAATGAGTTCTTTCCTCTGAAAGCTTATACGGGTTTCAAGAGTCATAAGCCAGAGTAATTAACACAGTTGTTTAATGATTGTGAAACTGGGTCCATGCGTCATTGTCAGGTTTGTCTGAGATATTCCACCACTGTCTCTTCTAAATCTGTGTAGAAAAGGTTTCTGAGGTTACCAGATGGATTAGCAGAATGTTTTTACTGCTTGAAGTCCTACCATATTTTTAATACACATTCACATAATTATTTTTCTGATTGGCTAACATCCATCTCATTTAACTCTCTGAAAGTGTATTTTGTTGGTTCTGCTAGCTTCTTATAAACTCATATTCCCACTGCCCTCCTTCCCAGGAACAAGTGCCCAGCCATGTTCCACTGGCCAGCTGGCAGCAACTTGTGAAATGCTCCTACTGCAAAGACATTATTCACCAAAAAACAAAGGCTGGGTTTTGCAGCAAGGAATGATGGATATTCTTTTCTGGTTTTACAGAAGGAGGAAGAGTTGATGATCCAAAATTGCTGGATTTCATGTTTGTGTCAACTTTTAGGTAGGAATCCTTGTGGATTTCTCTTCTAGCTTATAAACTCAGCAAAAAATACCAAGCTCTTTTCTTCTGTCACTATGTGCTAGAAGAGTGTTTCAAAAGCCCAAGGACCAAGGTGTTACAGCCTGGCAGAACCTGCATCTGTCAGATTATTTTTTATTTGGTCAGATGACATGCAAGAACCTCACCCCTCCCTGGCTTCATGCATTGTTCCAGACCATGGTGCTCCAGGCAGAGGTATCCCAGCCACATCACTGTGCTTTGTGGCTGGATTGCAACACAACGCTGCTGGGTTATGCCTCCATGACTCTTCAGCTGTAGCCTTCTCTGATGGCAGCAGCTCAAGCAAATGTCAGCACGAGGAGACAGTCCAGTGGCTGATAGACTGTTACTTCCTGGTAAAAAAGCCAGGATGCTTTGATCAGACGTCCACTGGCTCCTGCAGTGTGGGTGTACAGGAACAGAGATGAGCGAAGAGTTTTTTCCCAGGAGCTATTTAATGAGGAACTAGCCACTGCAGAAATAGATGTACAATAGATGTCCTTTTTTTAAATTAGATTATTATTCTGTCTGATCAGACAAGATCTGATTAAACAGATTATATTCTGTCTGATAATGACAGAAAAGCATTTCTTTTTAACTGAATTCTTTTTCAAGCTCTGTGAGCAGTAGTAAATGAATAATTGTAGAATAAAACTACAGGAATTGGATACTGTTATACTTAATGATAGAGATACTCTGATTTGGGGTGACTTCAGAGAGCAATTTCAACTTCTGCAAGTACAATCTGTGGTTTTGGTCCACTAAGATTCTCTTAAAAATGCCTGTCATTTTCCCCTGGCATTTCATCTTCACTGTTATTCTGTGTTCCTGCTTATTTCAGCCACCTCTGTTTATCAGCCAGCAATGTTTGGTTTGCTATGACCTATCAAATTTTGTTAGCTTACTTTAGAGATACCTTTTTGAGCTGTCTCTTTTGTTTCTTGGTCTTTTTATCTGTTTCTCTCTTATGCTCTCTTAACTTCCTTGTAATTCTAAACAATAAAAAAGCAAATTCTCCCTTGTGTTGTTTATCTGATGACACCAAGCTGGGTGGTGTGGTCGATATGCCAGAGGGATGGGACGCCATCCGCAGGGACCTGGACAAGCTAGAGAAGTGGACCCAGGTGAACCTCGTGACGTTCAAAAAGACCAAGTGCAGGGTTCTGCACCTGGGCCAAGGTAACCCAAGATGTGAATACAGGCTGCGGGAGGTCACACTTGAGAGCAGCCCTGTGGAAAAGGACCTGGGGGTACTAGTGGAACAAAAGCTGGACATGAGCCACCAATGTGCAGTTGCAACCCAGAAGGCCAGCTCCATCCTGGGCTGTATCAGAAGAAGTGTGGCCAGCAGATTGAGAGAAGTGATTCTGGCCCTCTACTCTACCCTGGTGAGACCTCACCTAGAATACTGCATCCAGCTCTGGTGCCCCCAGCACAAGAAGGATGTGGATCTGTTGGAATGTGTTCAGAGAAGTGCCACAAAAATGATAAGAGGGCTGGAGTACCTCTCTTATGAGGACAGGCTGAGAGAGTTTGGGTTGTTCAGCCTGAAGAAGAGAAGGCTCTGGGGGACCTCATAGTGGCTTTCCAGTACCTGAAGGGGGCCTACAGGAAAGCTGGGGAGGGTCTTTTTGCAGGGGCTTGCAGTGAGACAACAAGGGGTAACAGTTTTAAGGTGAAAGAAGAGAGATTTAGGTTAGAGATCAGGCTTAAAATCTTCAGTGTTAGGGTGGTGAGACACTGGAACAGGCTGCCCAGAGATGCTGTGGGGGCTTCATCCCTGGAGATGTTCAAGGACAGGTTGAACGGGGCTCTGAGCAGCCTGTTCTAGTGGGAGGTGTCCCTGCCCATGCAGGGGAGTTGGAACTCAATGATCTTTAAGGTCCCTTCCAACTCAAAAAAATCCTGTGATTCTGTGAGTTTTGCAATTGAGATGTTTCTCTTTTATAATACCTACAATTTTTTCATTGTCTCAGTTTTGCAGGCTTCTCAGAGTTCCTTCCTTTCCTCTACATGGTTCTAATCTTACTCTAATGTCTCCTATGCAGATACTGCTGTTGTGAGATTATTCCATAAATAATTCTTATAATAATACAGAGTGTACTGTCCAAGGAAGCCACTATCAGCACTGCTCAGATAAAAAGCCTCTGCTTTGGCACAAAAACTGACTCATGAATCAGGGGGGCATGTCCATTCCACTTACACAATATGGGAGTTTTAATGAGGTTGTCAAGGTGAGGTGTTTGCATGGTAGGAACCTTCTTAAACTACAGGCGTCCTGTCTGTGGACAGATGCCAGACTTTTTGTGAGGTTTTGGTACCTACATAAGCTTTAAAGTTTTTTAAAGCTTCTCTAAAGGGATTGTAATCACAGCGTAACTTTGGTTTAAGTCAGTGGGTCTCAAACCTTACATTCTCTAGCCTCCTCATGCCAGAGCTTGGCTGGCAACAAGTCAAGTAAATCAAACATTAGGGTAATCAATAACAGACTAACTCACGTCTAGAAACCTGAAAAAATTACACGGAACTTTCTGGCACTCAGTGAGTTAGTTCTTCCACCCACACAAATGCAAACAGTATTTCACTAAACAGTGCAAAAGAAAACAGGCAATGGGGAGATGAACATTGTGCCATGTGGTACCAAACTGCTCCTTCCTTAAAGGGGAGTAACATCTTATGAAGAGCTTTTCATTCAGCTATTGTCAAGGATCCATGTATTAAATACATGTTAAGTCAGAAGCTGACCATCTGTTGTCAGGCAAAAGCTGAATAGTATGGAGATATTTGGTTCATCAGCTTACGTGCTGCTGAAAATTTTAGAAAGTTGTAACTAATCCAGTAGAAACTTTTGCTGATGTTACTCTTCTTGGGGACAGATGGAGGGTAAAATTTCAAGGGAAAGGGGAAGCTTGAAACAAAAAAGACTGGTAGTTTTCAAGAGACTTCTGTCTGAAAATATATTTCTCCGTTGAGGAGTTCTAACAGTTAGGAGGAAAACTTACTAGTAATTAGGAAAAGTGCCTCTTTACAGATAGAAATGTGTTTAGAGAAATTGTAGAGGGTAGCAGTAGAGCTAAGGCCAGAGAGTGGGTAGTGACTTCAGTCACACAGCCGGTTTATGGGACAGGCTCCACCAGCCCGTGCACTGACATATTGTGCTTTCACAGCAGAGCCAAAGGACAGTTAGGGAGACACCAGGAGCAGCAGACAAGTCATCTTGCTGTTCCTTATTGCTGAAAATCCTCTCCCTGAATTTGTTTCTTCATTAGCTCCATCCATGATAAACAGGCAGTCACCTGATTAGGTTAAGTATTAGGAAAGGAAGCTGGTGTGACAATGACAGAGAGAAAATGAAGTGGTGATGCTTGTGAAGATTTCCCTTTATTCCAAATTGCTTTTATAATTTTGGAGAGACATTTGTTTTTTTTTCCAGCTGGGTAGCCTTTCCTTCATATTGCAAAATTTTAGAGGGAGTTTCCACAGAGAGAGGATACGAAGATGGAAGAGGAAGAAATGCTGTGGGAAGAGGTTTTCTTAAAAAAGATGGCTGAAGGACTGTTCATCCCATCTTTGAGTAAACATTAATGGCATACTGACAGATGTGTCACTGGATTTACTTAGCATATGATACATCTGCCAAGCAGAGTATGAAATGAAAGCCATATGTATTTTTATATGCTATTGTTTAATATCATAGAAAGGCTCTATCTTATCATAGTTGTTTGGTTTTTTTTTTCTTGTTCAATTAAAGGAATTTATTGACCTGGAGTATTAGAACTTACATTGTGTTTTAAGCAGCAATGGCATGTCTTGGGTAACACAAATCAGCCTTCCCAAATATTCAAGAGGAATAATGAATCAAAGAATTGGCATGTAAGGCAAGTGTCTTCTATTCTGTCTCCTGCAGCCTTCTTTCCTCTGAAACTTTCATCACCTCTCTCTTTTCTTGCCAGGACCAAAAAGCAGGCAGCTACTTTCTTGTTGGCACTAACGAGGAGCATTGAGAGCCATCATCACATCTTTCCTTGGCAGACTGAAAATTACTTCATCTGGAGCCAAACTTTCCCCTCTTCTGCTGTGTGCAAGTCTCACACTTCACAAGTGACATTCACCAGCTTGTGTGTTCCTGTATGTACCTCAGTGCACCTGTGTGGCTTACCATAAATGATGATATAGATCTACTTGAGGCAGGAGAGCCTCTGCAGGCTGGGATGCTTTCACAGTCCCAAGTGGGCCAGAAACTGGGATATGGGGAGTGTGTTTGAGGGTCTAAGGAGAGGAGACACTGCTAAGAAGCACAAGGAGGAAGGACAAGAATACCAAAGAGCTGGTTTCACTGAGCACACAAAGAATGTGTGCGCTGAGGACTTCATATCCTCTTTGAGAAAAGTTCCTGAGATTGGTTGGGAGCACACTGCATGGATCTAAACATGAATGCTTTCAAAAGTCCAGGTAGAAGCTGAGGAGTCTAAAGATTCAGAAATGGAGTTGCTCAGTGCACCTGGTTTTGTGCTGTCAGACTTTTTCTCTTTCTTCCCTAGAACTACTCAGAGTTCGAATTCTCTATCTGTTCAACACACTAAATCTTCTTACAACTGAGGAGTGGGTGAAACAGTTCGCTGACAGCTGCTTGCCTTGCTTATTGTTCTGTTAAGATAATGAATGGGGATAGATGACCATGAGCAATTGTACTCATCAGTTATGGCATTTAGAAATTACATTGCTATTAAGTTGCCATTACCTTATATGGTTTCAGTGATGCAGCTCTTTCATCTTGTACAATGTCAGCATCTTCCCCCTGAGCTGTGGCTTTGACTGTCAGTCTGGTAAAAAAATCGTCAACTGACGAACAAAACATTCTGTACCATTTATACCACACCATTTGCATGACAACAGATGGTCATGACTTCTAGTGGATTCAGTATGGGGGTCCTCACCAACAGGCAAAAACACTGTAGTAAAGAAGACATGAAGAAATGGTGGGGGGTTTTGGTGGTGATTTGTAGCTTTCCTGGGTTTTTTTTGGGGTTGGTTCCGTTGTGTTGTGTTTTTTGTTTGGTTTGGGTTGGGTTTTTTTCAGATTCTTTTGTAATATTTAAGTGGGATTAGTTTTGTCTGATATTTATTCCTTGTGTAGCAATAATTGCTGTAAATGCTGCTCTCTTGTAGCTTTTCTGCAATGTTTATATCCATGGGCTTATGGATAAAGCTCCTTTGATAAGTTGATCCACATGTGATTCTGAACTGAATGCCAGATAGCTGCTCTGTGGCTCATGGTGGCACTCAAAACCCTAAACTAGAGTTTATATGATAAAAGGTAGGAACCACAGTATGTTTTTATGTTTAGGATTGCATTGGAAAAAATACAGAGATAGCTGTGATAACTGGTGTTCAGAACAAGGACACCGTGATGCATATGAATTTCCTGCTCTTGGGGACTGACCCTTTGTAGGAAGGAGCCACCTCGAAACTCGGGATATCTGGATAGCCAGGACAAGGGATTCCAGCTCAAGCAGTGAAAATACAGACAGATTACAGCTTTAACCCTCAGTTCTGGGCAGAATACATGAAATGGAAAATTGCATTAGTGATGGAGACTGATAAAGTTGGTTTGTCTGTAGCCCACACAGAGTCTGCAAGCATGCTATCCCCACACCACTCTCCCCACAACCTCTTACAGATCACTTTCTTTAGTTTATACTTCTGAAACTGCAAAGGAAATTATCTTCAGCTGTTGCAGAAAGGAGAAGGGAGATTGTAAATTGTAATGACCTTTCTGCTGTGCATGCACTGGGCAGTTTGAGCCATTTGAATCCTGTAGCATTACATGATCATCCTTTCTTTTTTCCTGCCAAAATCTGTCAGAGCTTAGGATGCCAGTGAGTGAGTGGAAAAGAAAAAAAATGGAGGGGGATTGTGTGTGCCTTTGTTTCCTCCTAATGCATCTGTTCCTTCTGCTTGCTTACAGTGAGGGGCATGCACATCTGACAGCATCATCAATATGACCTTTCCCTATGTGCAGGCAAAAGGAACAGATACATCAGAAGGAAATGGAGGCTCTTTTCCATGTAAACATTGCTGTTCTGGATACTAGCAGAAATGAATTTTAAAAAATATATGCCCCACTTGTGCAGTTTGTCTGTGAATGGGCTCACAACACCCTAAGCACTGTTTGAAAGGATATGCCTGATTTAGGCAGAAAGAGGCCACCTATAGCAACATCATAGCTGTGACAGCGCTGAGCACACCAGTTTTTGATGGCAAGAATCTCCTTACTCTGCTTGTAGCTTTCTGTTATCAAACCAATTTAGGAAGTCAGGTGTAGAAATGAGATTTTGGTTTAGTTTTGTTTGCCTGCTCTTTTTGTGCAGAGCTTCTTGCAGCGAACAACAACAGAAGATGCATTTAGCCTTTTTATATTCTTTTCTTCAGAATGTCTGGGGATTTTCCCAGTGTTCATTTGATGGCATTAAAAATGAATGTGATGACTAAATGGTTTACAATCTTACATATTCAGTTAACGTGAAAACAATTACTAATGTGTATAATTATCTCCAGAATTACTTGGATCATGCAAACGGCGTTCAACCCAACCGTTTTAAACTGTTTTCCAAAAATGTCTCCTTACATAATTCATAGTGAGAATAGTATGCTACAGTCTGAGCTCAATATTACTGCCCTTTCAGGATTTACTTCACAGATTCTCCTTCTGAAGAGTGATAACTTTTTACTAAAACAAGTTTTCAGAGTGCTTCCAGATCTCAGAGGGAGACTGAGTATTGAATACAGCTTAACTCTATCACTTTAATGTGACTCTCAGCTGTAACAACACTGGAATCTATTCTCAATCCATTATCCTCTGAATTAAGAGGACCATACTGGGACCAGTGAGCAGTTTGACCTGACATGAGTGTGCTCTAGCCAGTGAGAGAAGGAATAGAAAAAATGAGCAAACATAAAAAAAGAAAAAGGAACTTAGACTAAAATGCAGTAAAGGTAGATTTGTGGTGAAGGCCAAGAGGCAGAGAGGAGTGTGGTTC
The DNA here is from genome assembly GCF_020740795.1 of Apus apus. Taxonomy (NCBI): domain Eukaryota; kingdom Metazoa; phylum Chordata; class Aves; order Apodiformes; family Apodidae; genus Apus; species Apus apus. The sequence continues at coordinate 49,155,615 of NC_067283.1, forward strand.
ATGGGTAATGTTAAAGAAAGTGACTGCTGGGTGAAAGAAGGAATGGGGATGAGGTGCAATCTGGATGGTGTAGTAAGCACTAGAATGAAGTTCTACCTGAATGGTCACAGTTTTTATTAACTGTGAGAAGAAGATGAAGCATAAGCTGCATTCCACTTTCCATATTTTCCTTCATTGCAATGGTTAATAATAAAGGCTGCTTGGCTGTGGCTGCAAGGAAGAAGCACCACAGATGCGATTTTCAGCTACATCCAATTTTCTGGCAATATGGGGGGCAGTGGTCTCACTGACAAAGTGGTTGCCGTGGACTGACCCCAGCCAGCAGCTAAGCACCCACTCAACAGCTCTCCCAAGCCCCTCTACCCCCAGCAAGATGGGGCAGAGAACACAAAGAGCAAAAGTAAAATTAATTAGTTAAGACACAGAGAGTTTAAAAAATGATCAAAAGAGAAAAAACAAAAACAAGCAACAAACTAATCACTGATCATCTCCTACAAGGACACCAATGCCTAGGCAATCTGTGAGCAACCACCACCAAATAAATCAATCCCTCCTCCTTCTTCTGCTGCCTCAGTCTGCATTGCTGAGCACAATGTCCTATGATGTTGAATAGCCCTGTGGCCAGTTCAGATGAGTTGTCTTGCCTGTCTCCCCTTCCAATGTCATCCCCATCCCTTGCCTACTCACTGTGGGGCAGAGTGGGAAAGAGAAAAAGCCTTGATGCTGGGCAAGCATAATGCAGTAGTCAAAGCACCATGTGTTTTAGCTACAAGTCCAGAACACAGCAGCATATGGGCTGCTGTGAGCAAAGTCCATCCCAGCACAGTATGCAATCCCATTGTACCCAAGCAAGGCAAGCAGAGCAGGGCCAGTAGTCAGGTCAAGTCAGGGTTATTTCAGCAAGGTACACAACCAGGCACAGGTTAAAAATGTTGGAAAAAAAGCCAAGGGAAACACCACCAAGGCATGATTTGTTACCATAGCTGAGGACATTAACGTAATTTCCCTTTTTATTCTCCCAAACTAGAAACCATTATGCTGGACTGCTAGATTATCAGCAGACTCAAAAGCAACAACAGATGACTCTGTTCTATACCAGGTAAATCATCTGGAGACACTGGTCAGTGAGAACAGGCCACACAGAACACTTTTTCAAGTAACAGATATTTTATTTAGTCACAGGAGTCCAGTAATCAGAAGAAAAAAACAAGGTACTTCTTGCCTCACCTACAGTTTTGCTGAGTTCTCCTAAAAGCTTTGGTAGATCCAGCTTACCCAAACTCCTTCTGGTGAAAGAGGTGCAAAAAACTTCTCTGCAGACCCTGCTTCTCCCTTGTTTTCCTCAAAACTCTTCCGAAGTACTGGGGCTTTATCTAAGCTTTTTCACTCTGAGGAACCCTGGCCCTCTTATCAGCTACATATGCTGCATGCTGCCTGGAGAAGGCTTTGGAAAGCTGCTGGTTTTGAGAGCTATTCACCCATTTCAGAATCTGTCACTTTGCATTTAATCTCTGTTAAATTGTACTGTAGCTCTACCTGAAAGTCTTTGAAAATCACAGGCTGAGGAGACTGTATTGTATGAACAGGAGTGGACCTGGTAACAGTTGAGGAAGCCGAAGGGTAGGATTTTCAGCAGACTTCAGGATTTGCCGCTGGTCCCCTGGATACCTCCCACTTTTTAAATCAGGCAGAAAAGATCCTGGAACCGTTGTGAGTTTTTATATTTCAAGTTTTTCTATGGAAATGTAAAGGAAAAAACCTTTATTCAGTATTGACAAATTAGGTTTAAGCATTTTCATTCAAATAAACACCATAAATCTGAAAAATTGTTAGCATTACTTCATAGGTGTCACTTTTTAACCCTCCCAATTCAAGTTCTGAACTTTTTGAATCCAGGAGCCATGAAATTTCTATCGCAGAGATTGCCAGACTAAAAATTATGGCAATTTATGGAGCTATGAAGGAGGAAGTGTACCCTTGTGTGTCTCCTGGGAGAAATCTGGCCTCAAGATGTTGGGATGCAGCAAATGGCAGTGGGGCCTTTGGCAGAAGGGTTAGAGACCTTCTGCACTCAGCAGAACAGGCAAAATGCGATCATGAAAAAAAACTTTTACATAGTGAAGATAAAACAGAGATTCCAGGAACGGATGTGGTCTAAGTATATAATCCATCTAATGGAGAAAATATATACTCCAGCACAAGTTTGTATATACATACATGAGCATATGTTGAACTGATTAAACACAGCTCAGTTCATTTATTCTAGTGTGCAAATTGAAAAAATATGGCATCTGATAATAAATCAACAAGCAACTAAAAGTGACCAGACATCTAAGGTTTTCTGAAGGATAATAAAATATTTCCCCCTCTGAGAAAGCAGCTGATCCTTCAGTAAAGGACTAGAATCTGAATTCCAGATTCAGTTATAGGGCCACAGTAACTTGTATTTCCATGGCTAAAATGGACCTAAGGGATAACAGCTGCAGATCCAGTCCTGATGGGAGAGTGACATAAGGTAGAAGTTTTGAAATCTGTGGCCTGTTCTTCTGTTACTCACTCTAAAGTATTACAACTCAATGAGCTGTTCGTGGTTTTGGAATGAAGTAAGAAAGGTGAAGTTGTAAGAATAATGAGTGTTCTCACATAAATTAATTTAATATATATTCAGTATAAGTGAACAAAATAAGGATTCTGATGAAATATGCTACCACAATATTTCATTCATACCTGTTTCATGCCTTGAATACCTTTTATTTGAATGAGTTTATGTCCTTGCTATCTTAAATCACTAGCACAAAAATCCTGTAAAGGAATTTACTTCTTACCTTTCTTCCCTTCAGTATTTCAGTTGCCAGAAGAAGATGTTAGACCTTCAGAGTGGGCAACTTATTGGTCACGGTGAGTTGTTGTTACTGAGACACTTTGAGGAAAATGTAGAAAGGAATGGGTGTTCACGCTGTAATTGTGAGAGAGGGAGAGCTGAGAAAAATCTTAATGAAGCCTCAGGGCATGACTCTTAGGTCAAAGACTAGAGTAAGTGTGATGTGTCTGCCTTCAACAGAGAAGACAAAAAAACAGTAGCTTCTGAAGGATGGCTTTTATTGGTCTGCAAAAGCCAAACAGTGCTACAGACCTTTACAGTCAAGCTGAAAACTCTGTAGTCTTCCCAGCTCAGCAAAGTTTTATTTCTGCCAAAATCAAGTATTGACACACTGCAGCTGGATTTCCTGGGTGTTCACAGTTCAGTGGGCTATCCCTGCTATGAAACACAACATGTCCAAGCAGCACATTGTTGTTAAAGCTAAAAAAATTTCATTGTATGGGAGTAGTTTATGGTCTTTATCCAGGTGGTAGTTTTGGATGTAATATACTCTGAATACGTGATGAGGCATAAAGCACACTAAGTTTACCAAGATGAAGAAGAAGCTCTTTGCTTGAGCCCTGAATTCCACATGGGAGTTGAGATCAGGCCAGTACTTCACAGCCAGTCGATAGATCACAGACAGCTGGATTACAGTGAGCAAAGAACAAACTGCCACCAAAATCCCAATGAAGCAGTAGTTTAAGATCACCATGTGCATCTCTTGTATCTCCGTGTGGAACTGGAAACATTTGGAGGAGTGGTATGTCTTAGAGGTGCCATAGTACGAGAGAAGGACAGGTGTGATCACGGGCATTCCCACCAGCCAGACAGCAGTCACCCAGGCTACAGTGTAGCACTTCCGAAATTCCAGTCGGAAGAGGCGTATTAAGATGATAGCCACGTAAAAAGTGAAGGTGGAGTACATGTGGAGGTAGATGATGGCACTTGTTAGCTTGCAGGCAAACCTCCCAAATTTCCATTCCCCTAAAATGTAGTAGCTGAGGCGGAAGGGGATGCTGAGTAGCATAAAAGTGTGCAGGACCAGGAGGCTGATGATGATAGGGGTCATCACAGACTGCTGGCTCCTTTGAAACAACTCATGGGACATCCTGATGACCCCGAGGGTACCACCAGCCAGGTTGATGATGTACAGGGTTATGAGAATGATGCTGACCTCCTCTGAGATGTTCGGCAGCCTCTCGCTGGAGGAATGGTTCAGCTGGGCTGTGCTGCTGTTAGGCATCCTCCTAAGCTCCTCTGTTGCTGGTTACTGAAAGTGAAAAATGGGAATTTTTAAAATAGACGCATTTTCTCTGTTGCTTCCTTTATTGTTAACTATGAAATGTCACAGATTCATGAAGGACTTTTTACTGAATTGTGTTTGAAATCGTGTTATCCCATGTAGTATATAACCTTGAAACTGTTGACAGTAATAACCCATGCCTCTCAGTGTTAATGTTTTCTAAAATTATGAATGAGTTTTTAATTTACTAAACTGTATTCTAGGATTTTTTTTTCAGTTATTTGCCTCTAGATTCAGCCATTTGAAATAGTCAAAACATTGCCTGTTTGTAAATTATATCAGTTTAATCTCCAATCACGTAATAAAGCTAAAACGGAAGGTGGGAAAAATACTGAAATGTGAAAAGGTTGTACTTATACTTTATGGAGACACCTGCACCCATCTTTTTAACATCTTGCTGGATGTGTGCAGAGCACACCTAAAGCAGCAACAAGTTCAGTTTCTAGATGCATAGAGCACATTGAAAATAAAGATTGGCAGATGAAAATTCTGTTTCTTTTTGCCACTTTCTTTCTTTTTGCCACAGAATTTCACCTGAGCTACTCTGCTATGAAAAGTGAAGAAAAGCTAAAAATAATTGAAGAATAATGCCCCGAATGGCAAAGTCCTATTGGCAGCTTGTTGAACATAGCCACATACAACTGCATTCTTATTTAGACTTAAGGCAAAATGTGGACTGCTCAGTTTTTTGGGCTTGCATACAGATTTCTGTACAAGTATATGGGGATAACATGCAGGATACATGAATATTATGCTAATGAAATCTGCTCTTACCTTACAAAAAGCTTCAAAAGAGCAAAGGGCTGAGAAATGGTCTCTTAAATAAGCAGTGTCTTCTCTCTCTGATTCCTTTGAAGTCTGAAATGAGTAAACTTGTCCCAGTCAGCAATTCTTAATTCTGTCACACTCTGCAAAATTATAGACAGCAATTCTAAAACATTTTCAGATCAACTTCTGGTTTATGAAGCACCAAGCAAAGCATCTTTAGAAGGTCATTGGGGTGTTGTTTCCAAGACTGATATAAACATTTCTGTTCACTCCCTTTAAAAAAGCATGATCTTAGGAGCATTTAAATGGTTAAAATCGTATACTTGCCTAATATTCCTGAGATCAGCACAAAAAATTTGCTTTCTCAGAAATTTTGCTATAAGAAAAGTGCAAACTGGCCTTAAGAAGGCACAATCTTTTTGTTGTTGTAAACAGAATAATTACAGCCTAGATGCCAACATTCATTCTATATTACTCAGAAATATATTATGGTGGTTTTTTCTATTTATAGAAATAAAACTTAAATTTTACCTTATAATCTTTTATTTTTGCAACTTCACCCTTCTTTGCCATTTCACATGTCTGTAACACAAAACATACACAACTAGCATGTAAAAAAGAGCCTTTGGTGCTACTGTTCAACTGAGAACAGTTGAGGGTTTTGTCAGACCACATACAGGAAGACACAAGCCTTTTTTCTTGCTTCACTGAGATTGCAATCGCATACATTCAACATCTAATACTGTTCTGCTCATGCAGAGAGAAAAGCTGATAAGCTGTCAGAGACCACTGTTGTTCTCAGGCACGCAGGACAGACTTAGGACTACTTCTGCCCACAATTTGGTCAGTCTTGAAGCTCAGATGGGCTATAAGTCACTAAGATGTACATCTACATTATTTGGGCTCGCTACTAAGACAGTAAGAAATGCCACCAATAAAGTGAAGAAATATGCAGCTGGGCAGAGGATTTTTAATTATAAATAAGCTTCTCCCCTGAATTTGTTTTATATTTATTAATTACGCCAAAAGTGCCAGAATAACAAAGTGTTTAGCATTGTTAACAAAATATTTCACTCTAACATGCTAACAGTTCTTAAAGAATTCTGAGATTACTCACTGTTTGAATATTTTAAGTAAAGTAAGCTTCAGACATGTATGAAAAGAGACTTAAGTGTTTCTGCTGCTAAAAACAGATGTGCAGAAGCCAATGGTACTTGAAGATTATGCACGACCTGCATGCATGAATGTTGACCTCAAAACATATAATTAGTATACGGTAGCTCACTGAAAAGAGGAAAGCATTGAGTCAGGGCTCTTCTAGAGACATTAAAAAGCAGTTTCTTGACTAGAAATGACACAGAAAAATGTTAGCCCGGTTTCCTTTCAATTAGAGTTTTAGGTAGCAGTTGGAGACATCGGTACTTAAACCACAAAAGGACAACACACAGAGTTTTGTGAGCAACGACATGGACACAGTATTCCAGCAGGGCTGAACTAGCATTGCTCCTGCCATCATGTGGTCATCTTCTGCTGTGGATGTAAGGATGGCTCCCTCCAAGACACTTTTCTCCTATTATTAAGTACAGTCATTAGGAAGAACAAGATGGGAAAGAGAATTATTAGAAGTAAATGCACAGCATCAAAAAAACAAAGGTGTAAGAGAAACTGAAAGGGTTCTGAGGGTGAGCAAAAACTAGGAGACTGTCTGTGAGACATTCTCAGGATAAACTCTGAAATCTTTGAGGGAGCAGTTACCATCTCATCCAGACCAGGATTCCGAATGGGAGTGATGCCCATTTTGCATGTCACATATACTCATGGGCCTGGGGCAAGAGAAACGTGCAATTTCTCTGAAGGAAAACAGCTACATGAAGAATGGTGCTCACCAGGTGTGGTTCCAGCATCACTTAATCCTACCTAAGGACAGGGTGCTGCCTGACATGATCACAATGCTCTTTGGATGGCAAAATGATCAGCTGGGTCTGAAGAAATGCACAGGAAGGCAGGGAACAGCCTGGGCGTCAGACATCGATGGTTTCAGTGGGATAGAGTGATCATTAAACTACATCCACAGCCTCTGGGTAAAGCAAGGGAATGCCTGCAGCCTTGTATTCTGTTCACTGGACCTGAAGGGATCCAGAAAGCTTGAACCACCAAGTAATAATGCAGAAGAGACCTGAAAAAACTGCATTCTTGTGATGGCTTCTATGTGACAGCTGGCACTCCAGACAGCCAAAGCAGGTTATGAGATCAGGAGCTTTGTGCACTCTTTTACCTTGTTGAGTCCAATCCGAGTTCTTTGGTTGTAAAGTGCCAAAAAATCTGCACAGATGTTGCATAGATAGTGGCACCTTGTCACCCTGGGAAGTGTGACACTGGCTGACACCAGAACTGCTGGGGATCAGAAACGGAACTTCTCAACTGATGTTTCACACCTCTGAGTCACTTTGTCCTTGAAATGTTCCTTGAAGGTTGTATGCTGAAGCTGTTCAGTGTGTTAACCTTTTGTCTTTTTGTTCTTCTATTAAAAAAAATTAAATTAAATTAAAAAATCATTCAACACAGCCCTGTAATCTAGGTGTGAAAGAGAAATGCATATATTCACATCAGAGATCCAAGGTCAAGACTAATGTCACAAAAAGATTTTAAGGAAAGAAAGAACTGGGCACGTCTGACTCAACACTGGGGGAAACAGAAGACAAAGGAGAAAGGTCAAGGTTTAAATTATTAAGAAGAGAAAAGGAAACAGAAGAGGAAGCAATAGCTGAGAGAAGAGGAACAAGGCCTATTGGGCATCCAGAGATGGGGTGAAGCTCTGTGGAAACGTCACTGACTATGCCTTTGCATGGGTGTAACAGAGTTCATTTAAGGAGGGGCTAGATCTGCAGTATAACTCTCTTTAAATTCTTGCTTTCATTTAATTTCTGCATGATTTCCTCTGCTTTCTGTGTCACTTTGCAAGAAAATTTTGTGTTTACTAGTCAGTATAATAACAACCAAGGCTTCACATAGGAGCTCAAGAACTTCTTTTTCTCTAGGAACAATGATAAAGGTGTGCTACCCTGTGTTACTGGATAGGTTTTCAATTTTAGCTAACTCCAACCTAGGGTCATACTTGCTGATAATTTCAATTATTTATTAATATTAAACCCTGTATTGCTAGCTTCTTATCAGAACTGAGTTACATATAGGCTGGAGTCGTAAACAACAGTAAGATAGGGAATACCTGTATTATGTTTTAACACACTGTTGGTTTTGGGATTGCAGATGCAATCACATTTCTTGCTGTCTCACTCCCACTCTGTTAGACATGAGTCACAGATACTGGAAAGTGAGCAAATCATACTCCATGGTTAATGAACTTGCAGGATAATCCCTTTAATTTGCCAATCCCACCCACCTATGCAGCATGAAGAATTTAATTTATTCAGTCAGTAAATGATCAACAAGGTTAGCAGGAGATTTGAGATTCTTGGACTAATCTTCTACTAATTTGATTGCAGATTTGCTGACATGCTTCTCATTCTTTGTTTATCAGGATGGGAGAGGCTATATGTTTATTAGAAATAATAACATAGGGTTGCCTCAGTACTAAAATGCCTATTTAATATGTCTTAAAGCAGACGTTATGATTTGTGTAAGTGGAAGTAATATAGTATGGATTTCTGTGGAGGAATATGGCAGAGTGTATCACAGGCAGACTATGTCTTGCCTTCTGACACAAAACTTTTATTTCTTGAGTTTGGGGCAAGAAGATGAGATTTATTATTACAAGATCAGGAACTTCTCATTATTCTCCTGAGTGGATACATACCATTTTAGTAGTAAGTTAGAAGATTTATAAAGTTACACCCTACTGTTTGGCCTAGTTGCCCTCCAACACATGTAGAGGCAATAAAAATTGTTGCTGCTTTATTTCAGAAAATTGATAATGAAGGATCTAAAGTGCCATTGTACCTGTGAACAGCTGCAGAGAACTACATGTGAGCCAAGGATCTGGCACTGACAGCATAACCTTTTCCTGGTCCAAAATACTTTCTGCTTGAATCCACTCCTGAACTCTGCCACCCATCCTCCCTATCAGTTCCCTTAGTTCCTTTTTTTTTTAGCTCCACAGAGTTTCTAAGAAGTCTGTGTTTCTAAAGATAGTCCCACACAATGCTACTTTATCCTGTTTCTCATGATCTTCTTGATAAGCCTCAGAGCACAAATTCTGCTTTCCTGCTGCTAACATGAAGAATCAACAAGCCTCTGCAGGAGATCGCTGCAACAAATGTTTGCTTGACACAGAGTTAAGCAAGGGTTAAAGTTTATTAAACTAAAAACAAATTAGAAGGAAAACACATAAACCAATTCATCTACACAGGAAAGTAGAGATGCTTGTTGCTCTTATAGCTGGTTTCAGTGAGTTAGAGGAAGCAAGGAGGATGCCCAAAACACAGAGGTGGTGCTTTCAAGATGGGGTGGGAATGTTGGTTTTGGGGTTATTTTTTGATTTTGGGTTGTTTTTCCAAATTCCCATTGACCTTTAACTCCCAGAGATTTTGCAGCCGTGTTTGTGGCCAAATCCCACAAAAAAAAGAGTCTTACCTGAAGGAAGTTATCCATCTTTCTGGAAGAAAGGTGTGTGCTCATATTAAGTATGGAGTAGCAGAGAGAGCACTAGAAGAGAGGGACTAGGACTCTGAAATTTAAAAATGTTTGCATTTGTCAGGAAATTAGTTTATAATTTGGTGATTCTCATGTCTAGAGGCCCAGTTTCATCAAAACACACATCCCAAAAAGTACAAAAGTACAAAAAGTACAAAAAAACCAAACAATTTAAAAAGTGTATTTTGACTTATTGAGATCTTGAAACATTAGATATCACAGAATCACAGATAACACTCTCTAGAACCCAAAGCCATAAGCAAATTTTTTTTAAAAAAATTAACATTTATCTTTACTTAGTATTTCATGCTGTTCTCAGCAGTGGAAACTGGGTTGGTTGTGAAACCAGATGTTTTAGTTGCTATCACTAAATAGACATTTGAATACAAATATCTGTGCTGCAGACTAACAGATTTTTCCAGTTTAATTTCTCATGGGTATTTCCAAAGACACTTAGAGGAGCAAGAATGAGTTTAAAATTTGAATATTTTAGCTAGTAGATTCCATCACAGAAGCTGCTTCCTTCAAGTCTCTGGAAATAAAACCAGGGCCAAGCTTTGGAAAACCTGTGGTTAAAGAATCTACAAGCTGAGAAAACTCCAAACAGGAAGCCATTTGTGCAGTGTGCTAAGCCTTGTATTTACAAAAAATTACTCTCTCATCCACAGAGTGCCTCATTCATAGCATGGCCACCATTTGCATAGGCAAATACAACAGAGAAAAAAGCAGCTCTGCAACACTAAACTAAATAGAAGTGGTTTAGGAAGCAAAGCATTGTGCAGACAAGAATAATTTGAAAGGATTTAAAAGTGATGCTCAATCAAGTATTTAAAGTATACCTGTTCTCTTCCTCGCCTTGGAAAACCTTCTGAGGTGCCAGTAGCAACTAGGAATGAACCTATGTGCTGGCCACTCCGTCACCCATGGTAAGAGTAGCAGTTCCAGCAGACCCATTCATTTCTCAGGGCAGAGTTGTCCTTTTATATTCTAATCACAAGTAAGACTGGCATTGTCAGATCTGGAAACTCCATGGTTTAATAAAAGACTGTCAAATCAAAAAAAAAGAAAAAAGGAAAAAAAAAGTATCTCTACTGGGTTGCTTTGTGGTTACATTCTCTCTAGTCCTTGGGTTTCTTTCAGGTATAAAGCACTCAGTTCTTCCTCTTTTCAGGCAGGATTGCAGACCTCTTAAATTACAACAGTGATTATCCCAGCTCCTCCGACCTACATCCAGGCCAGCACTTCAGCTTCTTCTAGTTCTATGATAATGATAAATAGTGACCACAGCACCCTTACACAAGGCCACTTCCTTATAGGAAATAAAAATGGCCTTTACGAGGAAAGATATTTAAATCAATAAAACAGGCTCCATACTTATTTAGGTCTTGCCTAGGTTTGCTGTTTGCTGAAATGTGAGGAACCATAATTTGACAGTGTGTCCCAAAGCAACTCAGAAAGCTTTTTTGCTCACTATATTGGATAATATCTTTAAAATTACATCTATTGTACATATTACTAAATAATTCACCCACGTTCAGCATTGGGAAGTTGAAATAACAATGTAATTTCTGTTGTCTTTTTTTGGGAAGTTGCTTTGCTTCCACTATACATGCTGTTTTCAAGAACTGCATGAAATGAATGCCAGGCTGTATGTCTGTTTAGACCCCTTACACTCAACACATGGCGAGGAGAATATATACAGCCAATCAAAATGCTCTCATACTAAAATGATCATAATCTAAAGTACTATCAAATTGTTTGCATCTATTCATTCAATAACTTTCACTGTTTTTTTGTTTTCTCAGCTCAAGGACTTGAGCAATTACTGTAATTGTAAGAACATTTCTACCCTAAAGCATAGAAGGGCCATGCAGCTAATTAACATACTTTAGGCTAACTCTGTGAAAATTAAATATGTGATAGATTCCAAATGAACCATTCAGCAGAGTTCTGTTGGACTTATCTTTCCACTGTAACAAAAATAGTTTGTCGAACCAGAGAATGGGATAGAGGGGAACATTTAAAACAAAGTGATTAACTTAATTGCATTTCTTTCAACCACCAGCAGTTCTGAGCAGTGAAGAATGGGAGAAGCCTTTCTTAATGCAAAGACAAAGGGAGGAAATGATTTATCTTTGTGCAAGATGGAGTTACTTTATAAAATCTTGTCCTCAACTACCAATCAGTTTTGAATGACTGAAACTCAAATAAGTACAAAACATCACAAGCTTGAAACTTGAATACTTTCAAGGATCAGTTGCTAATTGAAGAGAGACACAGAGAGGGAGTCAAGATCAGTGACCAGATGCCTCTATTCCAAATATTGTCCCACTGTAGGCAATCAGTCTTGGCTTCAGAGGGATAAGAGAGGGCTACCTCTAAAAGCAGAAGAATCATTAGGATTCAGAAGTTACCTCCCTTTGACAATGGAGGAAGCTCTGCTTGTGATGCTTCTTCTCTCCTTTCTGTAGGAATGTGCAAGGACTACTGGGTGGCCAGGGTTCTCGAGCTCCAACACACCTCTCCTGTCTTTGCTTCTGGCTTGAAATTCTCTGAGTAAATATGGTGAGGAGATTAAGAACCGATTGCTCTTAATCTAAAAATTTGGAGGAGAGCATCCTCAGATACTAAAATAGCCTTAAATCCATGCAATAACACTTGCTAGTGATGCACTTCTTTCCCAAAGAGCAGAGGGAAAGACCAAGGCCTGTGGATGGAGAGGACAGACTGCCAGAAGCATTGTAACTCTAGAGCCAAACAGGAGGAATCAAGGCCCTGGGATACTTAGAGGTTGAGGGGTAGAAAAGTTCTTAGCATTAGCTAAGACAGCTGAAAAGCACTTGTTCCTCCTAAAAAGGAAAAGGTAAAACACAATAAAGTTTAACATCACGGCTAGGAAAAGTGAGGCTGCTGTTGCTCAGCGAAGGAAATGAAAGGGAATGAGAACTTTGTCGCTCTCATACCCATGTACAGCAGGAGGCAGGATGTGACAGACCCCACATGGGACTGCCACAAGTCTGAAAAAACTGGTTCCTAGTACTTACAGGGAGGTTATTCCATGAAGATATACATTTTGGCAATAATTAAAAAGGCCTTGCAAACCTTCCTAACTAATTGCCTATTGCTCAGTGACAGTGTTGTCAAAGGGTTGCTCATAATGACATCCAGGACCTCAGAGGGTACAAACCTTTCTGCAGGGAAAAGCAGTCATCTGGACCATGAAATAATTATAAGGGCCTGAAGTCCTTGCTCAGCTCCCATATTAAATATCTGTGAGAAAGAAAGCAATTGCACTTCACAGAGGATGATAGAACTATCTCAAGCCAACTCAGGTTTTACAAGTCACAATCCTTTTAAATGTTTCCTGTATACCTTTGAGATAACCAGAAGCTAGAAAAAACAGCACAGGCATTTCACTACCTTGTCACTACTATACCTTTCCCACTTGAAGGTCCATCCCGTGTTCATATAAAAGCCTTCTGGGTGGTACTGGCCTTAGCACCCCACAGGTGCCTTCCAAAGGTGATGGAGAAGGCAGCAGTTTCCCCAGTGTTATCACTGACCCATGCTACTGACTTGCTTCCCAAAGTGTTTTACTTGCAGGATAACTACAGATGCACACACTTGCATGAGAAGATTATCCATGGGCCAAGTACCATACTTATTTGCTTTCCCCAGTCACAACATAATGTCTCTTCCGCAGCTATTTCCTTACTATGAGAAATAAGCTGAGAGGGAAGATTTTTTTTCAAGAGTTCAGGTCATACTTTCCTCTAAGCAAATCCTGACCTCTTTGGAGATTTATTTTATTTAAATCCGAGAAAGAAAGAGCTGCTTTAAATACAATTCATAGTTCTATCTAAATTGCAAATGAAAATCAGGGAGAGAGTTTACTTACATCTTTCAAAGGTACAGAGATTTATGTGTTTCAGTTGTATATTTTCAATGTACAAAAATAACAAAAATAGATTTCATAGAAATAAGCATCTTTGAAAACATTCTTTTTATCTGTTAAAGTTGAAGGTCCAGTTTATCTAAAAATTTGAAGTTAAGTTCCTTTGCATCAGAAGTTATAAACTCTCAAAAATAAATCCGGGGATTATGTCCTCAGTTCAAAGAAGGACAGTGAAAGACACAATTAATTAACTTGTCTCTTTTTCTTTCTCACTAAGCATTTTCTGCATGACTGTCAAACCACTGTTAGCCAATATCAAACAACTGCTACCTTTGAGAACAGATTTGAAAGAACTATAAAAAGAACTATAAAAAGAACTGATTTTAAAGTTCCTTGTTAGATCCTCCTGATACTTGAAAATCCTCCTTATTTAAAAACTAATAAATAACACAGGTTTTTCCTGCTAGAGCCTTGTGGATAAATTAAACGATTTGAATACCATAAAGATTGTATCAAAATACAGTCATATATGTTGTATCAAAATACAATCTCATTTTCTAAACTATATCTCCTTGGTGCAATCCAAAACAGCAATGTAAAAAATTTTACAGACTTTTAAGTCATTCTTTAAAACTTTGTCTTGAATTTGGATGTGTGGTGAGTTCATCCCATCTGGCAGCTATGTCCCCACCCAATTTCTCACTCAATATTCCCAGATGGATGGAGAAGAGAATTGGAAGGGCACAAGGGAGAAAAAGATACTTGTGGGTCAAGACAAATACAGTTTAATCAGAGGGGGGGAAAAAAGGGGAAAAAAAAAATTAAGTGATACAAAAGCAATCATCACTCACCACAAGCAGACCAATGACCAACCAGTCTCTGAGCATGGCTAATTTGGACATACTCTCTTCTGCCCCAGTTTCTGTATGTATGGGACATCCCTTTGGATAATCCCAGTCAGCTGTCCCAGCTGCAATCCCTCCCCACCTCTTACCCACTTGCTAGAGGGACAGGGTGAAAAATTCAGAAGGCCTTAGCCCCTCTGCAAGCACAGCTCAGGAAGAACTAAAACACGAGTGTGTTATCAACACTGGTTTGGTCACTAATCTAAGACACCGCATCATACAAGCTGCTGTGAAGGAAATTAACTCCATCCCACCCAGACTCAGAAGAGAACAGAAAAATGCAGATTTGAAGAAGCAGTTGAAATATTCTGAAAAGCTAATAAAATATGAATGTTTTTAAAATGAAAACTTCTGTTTGGGAAACAAAACCAACAACAACAACAAAAACCAAACAGAAAAATGCAGATCTGAAGCAGCAGTTGAAATATTCTGAGAAGGTAATAAAATATGAGTATTTTAAAAATGAAAACTTTTGTTTGGGCAACAAACCATGACCACCACCACCAAAAACCAAACAACAACAAAAACACCCCAAACCCAAACTATGTTCAGAAAGCTTTTCTGGAGTATGATTTACTCAAGAAAAAAACCTTTCTAGGGTGCAATTTTCATCTGAGTGATGCTCTTAAGTAATAAAGGCCAGGCTTACTTACCATTTTCCCAAAAGTACCTGTCTCTAAGCCAAGTTTTAACGCTGGTGTGGCAATTAAACTACTTACAGATGCTCCCTATTAACTCCTCTCCCTTCCTGGAAAAGGAAAGGAAAGAGAATAAAGGAGAGAGACTTACAGGTTGGCAACTAAACTACACAGCTTTAATGAAAAAAATAATGGTGAAAAATAATTAGATGTATGCAAATATATAAAAAAATACTATCATACTCCACCTCAGTAGTGCTCATGTCCCCACCGATGCTGCAGGGCAGCCCTGGAAAAGTCCCAGACGAAGCTCCTGGAGTCAGGGGCAGACTGGAGTCAGGGAGCTCAATTCAGGAACACATGAATTGGGATCAAAGGCAGAAAAACAGAGTCCTCCCAGGACACTTGCCACTGACAAAGAGACTTTGACCTCTGTGATCACTCAGGTTTATACCAAATCTGCTGCGTATGGGACAGAATACTTTGTTTGGTCAATTTTGGGTCCCCTGTCTGGTCTGGTACTCCCTGCACAGGAAAGTCGCAGGTGCGACCCCCTTTCTTCCCTTGTGTTTCCAGAGCATAAAAAGTTTAGCAGAACCAAGCAGTGACCTTGTTTCTGCATACCATTTTCCAGCAGTAACTATAGACATTGACTGTTACCAGTCCTAGGAGCAGACACTGACTGAAAAACATGCTGTTAATTTCAGCAGGAACAGTTACTTAGAAGAGACTTAACTGGAAAATACAATTATTAAAAAGAAAATAGATTCTGTCTTGGCTCAAACCAGGACACTAGTAGCAGAAATACCTCATTCTGTTTGTAGAGTTGTAAAATTATAAAGCCACAGAAAGGTGGGGCATATCAGGATAGTGAGGATCTCAGGTAAGAGGGCCAAACATGGCATTGAAATACACCTGAAGAAGCACTGGCAGCAATAACTGGCAGTCAGGTAAGGTCAAAGCTCCTCAGTGCTAGATCTGATTCTCTGCAACATCCTCACCATGACCTGCGTAACAGGGCAGCTCTCTGTGAAGACCCCTAATGGGGGGGAGCAATAACAGAGTGGAGTGCAAGACTGCTGTTCAGAGCGACCTCAGCAGGCTGGAGGAAAGGGCTAGCAGGAATCTTATCAGGATATTAATAATTATTTTATATTTTCAAAATACAACTAGACACAGTCCTGGGCAAACTCATCTGACTTGGAGTTTAACCACCTTTTGAGCAGGTGATAGAAGTAGATAACCTTGAAATATGTATTATGATCTATTTATTCCTGTGTTTCCATGGTTTTAACTCATCTTAGTACCACAGAGGTTAATCTGCCTTCCATATCTTTATTTCATGTTCACAGCTTTGTGAAGGTTCAAGATACTAAACCTGACTACTAAATATAGTAATTAACTTGCAGCAGTTATTAATATGGAACACTGAGTAACACAAATCTAAATTACAATTTGCTCTTACACACATTCTGACCTCCAGAATAAGATTTTGTCCTTGTTAATACTTTATGAGCTCAGGGCTCTTCTGTCATAGAAAAAATATCCCTTGACATTAGAATATGAAAAGTACTTTGGTTCAAGGTATTTCCACGCCCCCACCCCCCTGTATTTACTTCGCTAATAACTGCAGTGGCTTTACACTCCTACACACTTTTCTAAAAGGTGTTGTTTGGTGATGTATTTTCCATATGCCTCTGTTACCACCTTTTTGTGTTGTTAAATGTGCCCACGAGTGGCCAGTTTGGGGTATTTAACCAAGAAAGAACTGAATTTTTTCTTGCAGATTCATTTTTGTTTCATAGCTTGTCCCTACTTCTTCATCTGTGAACTAACTGCTTGCTGTTTAATTTCACTTCTCAGATTTTTCATCTGTTCTTGCAATTTTGCTGCTTCCTGGACTTCACATCCATTGGTGTGAAAAGTTTGCTGGTGTTGTTTGCCAGCCTTGTTTATCCTCCACATCCCACTGCTGCATCACAAAGAGCTCAATGTCTCCTATAGCATCCAAGCAGGGTCAGCCTTTCAAATTGCTTAACTGACTGAACATCAGTAACAACATTAATTTAACCGTAGTCAAAGAGGTATAAGCTTGGGTTCACAGTTAGCAGTGGACAGAATGAGAACTCCACTTTCACTAGTGATTGTTTGGGGTTTTTTTGTTATTTTTGTTGTGACTAAGTTTCCAGGACGATTATTGTTAAGACAAAGTAAAATGCATGAAAGTGTGCAATAGCCACTCAGCAGCCCTGAATGGAGCATATTGTTGAATACCAGAGCACCACTATTGCAAATTGACTCTTTATTTATTACGAGATTGAGTACAGAGGAGATACAGCAGAGCTAACAAGACTCTGCATATATATGGATTACATTAGTAATAAGAAACAGTTACGCTAATTAACTCTGCTCCCAAATGACATTAAATTCATGCAGTAAAAGACATTTATAACAAACTCAATACAAACCCAAACTGTATCCATTTCTAATTCCTTCACTGTGGCAGGGTGACATAAACAGTATTACGATTATATGTTATCATGCAACAGTAACCATTGATAGGGAGCAAAGGGGATTTTCTGTTAGTAGGCAGAGGTTGTTCCAGTTTCCACCAAAGAAAACAACAGTTTCCTTCCTCCACTCCTTCCTTTTTTTCTAGTCCTCTGGTACAGGCCTCTGATTACTGTCCACTATTGGTCATGCAGGAGGGCAATGAGGAGATTACCAAGGGAAGTCCTAGGGAAGTAAAAAGGGACTTCAGAGCCCTGGGCTGAATGCTTAAGGGATTAGAAGCACAAGTGGTGTTTTCTTCAACTTCTTCATTGGTGGGAAATGATGAAAGGAACATGAAAGCACAACTGATTAACACATGGCTCAGAGGCTGGTGCCATTGGTGGAGTTCTGGGTTCTTTGACAGTGGGAATGTGTACACAGCACTGGGCCTAAGCACTAGCTGAAGATGGAGTGGAACTATCACAAGGCTCAAAACGGATTCTCAGCCAGGAGTTGGCAGGGCTTGTTGAGAGGGCTTTAAACTAGGTTTGAAGGTGGAAGGGGATAAAACCAGGCCCACTAGAGATGAGCCTAGGGGTTACATACCAAGGTTGGGGTTGAAATTGGTAGCCCAGCTCAAGTGCATCTACACCAATGCACTCAGCGTGGGAAACTGCACTTCACTGGGTAAAAAACTGGCTGGATGGCTGAGCCCAGAGAGTTGCAGTGAATAGGGTTGAATCCAGTTGGTGGCTGGTCACCAGTGGTGTCCCCCAGAGTTCAGTTTTGGAGCCAGTCTTGTTCAATATCTTTATTAATGCTTTCTCATTAAGTTTGCAGTCAACACTAAATTAGATGGGAGTGTTTATCTGCTTGAGGGTAGAAGGCTCTGCAGAGGGACCTGGACAGACTGGATCAATGGGCCAAGGCCAGTTGTATGAGGTTTAATAAGGCCAAGTGCCAGGTCCTGCATTTCTGTCACAACAACCCCAGGCAACACTACAGGCTTGGGGAGGATTGGCTGGAAAGCATCTGGTGGAAAAGGACCTGGGGATGCTGGTTGACAGCTGGCTTAACACGAGTCAGCAGTGTGCCCAGGTGGCCAAGAATGCCAACACATCCTGGCCTGCATCAGGAATTACGTGGACAGAAGGAGTAGGGAGGTGATGGTGCCCCTGTACTTGGCACTGGTGAGGCTGCACGTCGAGTGCTCTGTGCAGTTCTGAGCCCCTCACTCTGAGAAGGACATTGAGGTGCTGGAGAGAGTCCAGAGAAGAGCTACCAAGCTGGTGAAGGGTCTAGAGAATAAATCCTATGAGGAGAGGCTGAGGGAACAGGGGTTTTTAAGCTTGGAGAGCAGGTGGCTGGGGAGAGGCCTTATTGCTCTCTACAACTCCTTGAAAGGAGGTTGTAGTGATGTGGGTGTTGGCCTCTTCTTGCAAGCTAATAATGACAAGACCAGAGGAAATGGCCTGAAGTTGCATCGGGAGAGGTTTAGACTGAGTACTTAGAAGAATTTTTTTACCAAAAGACCAGTCAGGCGCTGGAACAGGCTGCCTAGGAAGGTGGTGGAGTCACATCTTTGGAGATATTAAAGAAATGTGTAGTAGAATGTGGCACTTCAGGGCATGCTCTAGTGAGCATGGAGGGGTTTTTTTATGGGTTGTGTGTTGTTGCTGGTTTTTTGGGGTGTGTGATTGTGTTTTGTTTGGTTGTTTTTTTCTCCCTCCCTTCCTCTCCCCACCCCCACCCCCACGTGAGCAGTTGGACTTGGCGATCTTAGAGGTCTTTTCCAACCATAATGATTCTGATTGTGTGATTCTTGGCTTTGAGGGTGTCCTGATTTTTCTTGCATCAAGCTGAACTGATGCCATGAATACTTTAGTTCTTGCATGAATTCTGTAATAAATTCCTTTCCATCATGTCCCTGCAATACCACTGGGGCTCTGATAGTGAGAAAGATGTCAAGAAGCTGTAAAGATACCTCAGCTGCTTTTCTTTACATCAGTGGACAGAGAGCACCAAACTTAGTGACACAGTTCTGGTACACGATTAGCCATTTCAAGCTGCCTATATACATGGACTGTATATTGATAAAGTCAATTTTTTCCCATGCTACGTGGTCCTTGTCAGATGAGACAGGCCGTAAAATGGTTCCAAGTGGTGCCTTCTTATTCTTTGGCACACTACAAAGGAGGATTTGAAGAGCTCAGAGTCATCTGTGGAGGTGTTCCACACTCAGATAACAAGCGGTTTACGACACCGTCACAGCCACCATGACCAGTAGCCGTACATGCTTTTTTTTTTGAGGATATCATACGTATCCTCAATGTTCATATAATATGTGAGAGATTCTTCTTTCATCTGCCTCTTAATCAGCTTCTCAGTGTCTCCATATTGTAGAATTTCATGTCTGAAATGAAGGAAACAACAAGCAGTTTACTAGCAATAATGCTGTGTATCTAAATGGGGAAAGCAGTCATATATACACTTAGAGTTTAAAAAAAACCAAACAGAATTAGCAGGTTCTATACAATCACCTTGTAAGCAAATAGTATTAAAGTCTTACTTTGACTTGGGATTCTGTTTTTATTTCTTTATTTGAACAATAATTGCTCAATACTCTGCCTTTGGGATCATGTACTTGGAGTATTTCTTACACTTTTTGTACAGTTCTTCTCTAAATTAAACTTCAAAGTCCTCAGGCACCTTCAGGAATTATTACTTAGCAAGCAGAAAAAACTGATTCAACTCTCTCCTTTTATGTACAAATGCTCTTTTACCAATTTCTGACATATGATACTGTCATATTGTGAAACCAGTCATTTTGCAAAATGACTAAAATATTCGGTCATTTCTCAAAATGACTTTGAGTTATTTTGCAAAATGATGGAAAATAGTAGGTAGATGTTACGTGAAATATCTAATCTCTAGGGTTTTTTAACTTATTAGCTTAAAAAACAACAGAAAGAGCAGGTTTCTTGAATTTTCTATCCCAAGAGGCTCAAACTCAAAATATACTGCAGAACAAGCTACATATTATTTTTTCTAAAATAGAGAGTCTTGTGAGGTCAGCTTTACTTTGCCAAATTTGCAGCTGTTTTTAATTTTTTGTTCCATTGTATCGATATTTGGAACACTTTACCTTCCCCACTAGAAAAATAGTGACAATAGTTCACATGTGAAATGCTAGAAAACATTAGGCATTTCAGGTGATGACGAAGTAAAGACTGCAATCCAGTGGTGTAATACAATTGCCATTATTTTCTGAAGTATCTGTAACCAGTAATTGTATGTGGTTGAAACTGTCATTTCATGAAAGAACATATATACAGCTTGTCTGCTGTTTGGGTTTGGACTTCTGAAGGCCATTTTACTGTAGATACAGTTTTATTCTTGCAAATTGAATTTTACTTGCAAATTGCTTTTCATTAGGTGAAGCTTCGTGATATTATTTCTAGCGTATGGACACTTCCATGTCTTGAGCAGATCCTGATTCAGCAGCTCCTTCTGTAGTAGAGGGTGGGAACTGGAGTCTGTCTCCATGTATGTGGCGTTCTCACACACTTCTGTTTCGCTGCCTGAAGCCCTCTTCTGAGGCTCTCCTTCTCTCCAAGTGTTGACAATTCAGGGTTGTCTGCAACAGGATTTTTCCATCAATGCAGACACAGTCTGTGCTGTCCTTTCTTATTTTCTTATTTTCTCCAGTGCTTTTATGGAACCTGAGTAGTGGAGTCTCTATGACTTCTCACATATGAAAAAGAAAATATTAGGACGACAAAGTCCTATCTGCAATTCTTACATGTTTTTGTTAGAGATCATGGAGCCACCACTAGTGTATGTGCCTGCTCCCCTCAGCCATAGTTGGGTTGTTCTGTTTCTCTATGCTGTAGACCCCTAAAGCAGATGAAAGGCTGTGAACCCTTTTCCATGAGTCTCCTTTCCTTAGTGTGCAGCTCCTGCTGAGCACAAGTCAGGATCTTACTTCCCAGGTTCAGAGTAAGCCTTTGGAGGTGCTGTTAGATTTCTGTTCTTACATCTGTCTTGCTTGTTTTGTAGGCACTGGACACGTGGCCTTTCTTTATCCATGGCCCTGCAATGGATGGAGTTGCCTGTGGATTCGATATCTGAGTCCCCAGTTGCTTGTGTGTTACCCTTCCCAGCTATGGGACTTGCACCATTTCCGTTAGCAAGATCTCAAAGTCAGGTGAGCCTCAGTCACCCAAACGTGGCACACAATTAACTGATGGCACATCTACCAGAGCTAAAGAGCAAATCCAGCCAGGATCTCTGAAACTGAAGATGTTTCTGGGAGCCAGGGAGGTATTAATGGTTGACAGTGAAAGCAGTCAGCTGGCCTGTCTACTGTCTCACCAGGGGAAAGAGGACTATGTATTACTTACAGTTAAATTTCAGGGAATAGATACTGTATATTAATTTTATTGGTATTACTCTTTTCAACACAAATTTGTCTTATTAAGCAGCTATTTGCATGTAAGGAAAATTACCTCACTGAAAAACAGAAAGTTTAGCTGGATTTCTGAAGTTTCTGGCTCAGGGATCAAGCAGGTGTTTTATTAATGACCCCTTGACTTTTGAAACCAGCCCTTGTTTCCAATCAAGTCCTTGCCATTTTGTTTACACACACGAAGTCCTGTTTCTCTAAGAACAGCAGAAATTAGTGACTTTATGGGTGATAAATGTGCAGCCTGCAACTCTAATGAGGTTTCTGTTGAGGAACTTCTGCCTCTGCTGCCTTCAGGGATGGGAGAGGGACAACTGTAAGCCACCAGCGGGCTGCCAGACACTGGACACCATCAACTCTTCACTGGGACAACTGGCCACCATTTGGCAGGTGGTGCTCATTCAGCACTGTGAACAGAACCCTGGGGAGCAGATGGCTCTGTTCACAGAGCTCTGGTTTCTGCAAGGAAACTGTGTGTATACGGGAGCTCAAGTGTATGAGTCACACGATATGTAATGAGGAAAATTGAAGAGGAGATAAAGACAACTCAATCAAATGTGAGATATTAACTAAAAGTCATGTTACACAAATCCAATTACAACCATTCAAAAACATTTTCTAAAAGTAACTTGAAATAAATGCAATTAAAAACCATCAAAGCACAGTTTTTAATAGTGATGTTCAGGTCTGCAACCTGAAACAAGCTGTCCTTAATGCCTTTGATTGAGTTGCCTTTATCCCATCATTAATTTTGTGTGTTACAAATTGACTCATACAGTGGAACTCCCCTATATATACGCAGTTTCCTTCCAGAGACCAGGGCTCAGACAACAGAGCCACCTACTCCCCAGGAGTCTCTTCCTGGTGCTGAACAAGTGCCACCTGCTGGTCAGTGGCCAGTTGTCTCAGTGGAGACTGGGCAGCAGAGAAGTGTTTGAAGCCAGTTGGAGACGTTCAGTTGCAGCAGCCAGTTGTCCTAGACCCGTCAGGGGCTGCCATGCTCATCTCTCCCCATCCCTGGAAAGAGCAATAAGTGCCTGAAATCCCTTTCCTTGCCTGCAGCAGGGGATGTCCCTCATTCCCCTACCAATGCGTCTAGCTTTAGACACCCTGGTCCTTGGGAGCACGTAGAAATGGAAATGTCAGGTGATGTGGATATGCGGAAAACTGCCTGGAAAGAAAAGATCTGGATCCTAAGGGGAATTAGACAAGTAGAGTTACAGTGTGGTAAGTGCCCCACATTAGCACTGCTGCAAAAAGCAGTCCTGCTGCATTGATCCATCCATTGACTCAATTTTCCATGGTTCCCTGGTGAGCTAGAGAGGGAACTGATGCAACTGAAAGCCATTTGGCAGAAGAATCTCAGCCCTATGGGAAGAGCAATATGCGAACAAGGAGTGGCAGCGGGCAAGTTTGCTCCTAACAATGGGAGTGCCACTTTTTTGGCAGCTTTAATAAGTAACATGAGATAAAGTCCAGAATCACAGTCTATGCTCTCTTGCCACTGCGTGGCAGAAATACGCTTATATCCTGCTCATCTCTCCTCATCCCCTGTCACATTTTCCAGGTCCTGCTGGTCTACAACCTGTTGTAATATAGATTTTTATGTTCTCACACGGTTTTTTTCTAACTCATAACTATCTTTCAGAGTTAGCAAAATTACCTTTAAGTCCATGGTGCCTCTGACCAAGCAGATCATGGTAACTGGAAATTCTCCCTTCATTAGAGATCATCTCCCATGTGTCAGCAGTAGCCCATCACGGCCTCTATCATCCCCAGCCACAGGAGCCACTTGGCTGCATTTCAGATGCTACTCTGGCATTGTTTAAGCTTTCATTTTCAGGAGTTATTCAGACTCTTCTCCTTCTACTGCATTCCCTGGCAGCACCTCCACCCCTCCTCAACCCTCTTTGGGGAAGTGAGCAGGTGAGCAGGGAGGGTGTTCAGGAGGGTGGGAGAGGGCAAGAAGCCAGTGAGGGTCAAAGCAGAGGGAGGCTGGAGAGAGCATCAACCAGTCCTCCTTGCAAGGCCTGTCAACACCCTTGCTGGAAGCATCACCTTCATCACCACCTGCTTGGGCAGTTCCTGTCAGTGTTAACCAAGACTTCATTATCTCAGGGTGGTGGCAGGCCTTCTCTGCTAGGCACAAACTTTCACAAAGCAAGAGAAGTGCAAGATGTAAAGTTTGCAAAGACAGTCCCATAAAAAGCATGACTTGGTGCTGAATAGTATCACCAATTTAAAGCATGGGATTACAACCCCCTAATTCTGCTCATTATCATCCTAAATTAATATTAACATCATTAGCATCATTTTTTATTTGGAAACACCCACCTCTCCTCCAATATCTATTATGAAAGGTTGGACCAGATGATTCTTGAGGTCCCTTCCATCCTGGTGTTCTATGATTCTATAGCATTTTTGTGACTCTATGGTGCAGGGTATTGCAAATATGTATATTTTCACAAGAATGAAATAACTTGTGATTTTAAGACATACACGACCAAGACTGGTTAAGCTGTGTGTTCAGGAGATACTGTTTGTAAACTCAAGTTTTATTTTTTTTTAAATCTTGCAAAATGCAGACACAAAATATTTTTCATTTATATGCATATTTCCAGGAAAGACTTGCTTAACTTTTTCAGCACTTAATAATTTTGTTTGATAACAATTTTATTATGACAGAAGGATTGTAATAGTGTCACGAAGGTTTCCAGTGCCTGCAGGACACGTGCAAGGTATTTTTTTCCAACAGCAATGTTGCTAAGAAGGAAACAAAAATGTTGTGTCATCTTCCATCTTTTCCCCTGCCACAAGGAAAAACTGTTTCGTTCATACAGTTTTAAAACAAATTTGGTCAGAGCACTTCATTGCTTTCTAAATGACACATAATTACCTAACAATGAACTACACAGTCAAGTTGACTCCTTCCATGTTATGAGTCTCTGTAGTTCTCCGACTACTCTTGAATCCATCAAGTAGTCATTTTCCTCTTTACCATTATCATTTTGGGGCAAACACCTTCTCACTTCTGTCTCAGATCCACACACAATGCAGACTCTCACATTTCTACCTTAACAGCTGCTGTGATTCAGGCTATGTGTCAAGGGTGGGCCATGAGAGCACCCCCACATCTCACTTGTGTTGTGAACTTCAATGGTTTCCAGCATTTGGTGCTATATGGCATTACTTGGACTCTGATCTGAAAATACTTTCTCATTAATAGACCTCTCGAGATACAGAGGAGCTTGAAGCGAGAAGAAAGACAAGGCTATAGCGGATACGGAATCCTAAAAAGTAACCATCATTTCTGGTGGCAACAAAGCTGTAAGATTGTACAGATACAGCAAAATCAACCAATAGTTATTTGATTGCTGTCTGACGAGCAAGAGGTGTTGAATGTGAAGTACAAAGGAATGGGAAGAATCAGAAGTATGAAAAGGTGGTCTTCAACAACATCATGAGGAGAGTCTGTCACTGGAAATCAATCAGCTGATAACCTCTAGCTTGTCAAATGATTAAAATATTATTACACTGACTCTAGGGGAAAAAAAAAAAAAAGTGACCTTATGCAGATGGAAAGAAGAAGAAAGAAGAATTAGCAATTGCTGTCTTGGGTTATAGCAGTTAAAGCTTTAAATTCTTCTTTTGGTACAGGTGTAAAGCAGCTGAGCTATGAAAGCCTGGATATCTTTCAGATAATTATTTTGTTGATTTTTTTTCTCTTTTTACATGGAATTCAATTCTTCAGAGGTAGCAACTCACAATGTCTTACTGAGATGTACTAAGCTTTTCAGCTACACCAGGTTTATTAGCTCTTTCCATCCATTCAATTCAAGCAGTACCAAATGAATTTATTCTACTAGTACTACTAAATTGATATAAGTGATTTGAAGCTAAAAATACTGCAAGTAATTCATTATAAACTTCAGAATTGCACAAAATCAGTGTAGGAGAAAAAGTCATTACTAGTTTGGAGTCCTTAAATATTTGACTTTTTAAGAGAGGGCAACTGCTGTCTGAACTATCTAAATAAAATGATCACCACTGTTAAATATTTTTTGTGATTGAACAGTTCTGTAAATAAAAATATGTGCTTTTTTGAACTTAGCTATGTTGCTTTCAGTAACAATGTGCAGTTTTTGTTGTTGGAGACGTTTTCATAATGTGGGAAAGAGAACAATACTCTTTTCTCCAAAAATGACTTTGAGAAAACCTTTTTAAGAAATAAATATTTATTGCTGGTTTGTTTTTTAAAGAGTTGGTTTAATTGTTCAGTTCAATTAGGAAGTTATGCTTGTATTTACAGTGAGTGAGGAAACAAACCTACTCAGAAGGAACAATAGCCTCCCTCCTTTTTATGAGAGCTTGTGGTGAATAAATAAGAAATCTATGTAGGAAAATAAGTAGATCTTAATGTTTCAGAAATCTGTATCTTGTTCCATAAAAAAACCCCTGCTTTTCTATTTGTGTTTCTATATACGTAGCAAATTTTCTTGAGTGGCCTTGAGTGGCCTTTGACTTCACAACCTTTGATGTACAGACAAAAAGAAGGAAGAGTCTGTTCCCTTTCCTCCCACTCCTCCAGGTGCATCTGCAACTTACTAGGAAGCATAGAGAAGAAAGCCCAGAGGTAACTTCCCCATTTACCAGCTGAGACACCAGATGTGTTTCACCTCATTATTTGGGGGAGCAGGTGGGCAGAGCCCTGGGCGAGTGTGTTATGCTGTTTCCAAGGCCCATCCTGTCCAGCAGCATGCTCATCCAGGTCCAGGTCCATGCACAGTGCAGGAGGTTGATGCTAGCAGCAAGACAACATCCTGCGGAGCATGTCCACGTTTTGCTTGAAGAGGCGGCTTCCGCTCAGCACGAATGAGAGCAGGTCCAGACAGCTGAGGGCAGTAAGGCTCAAAAAAATTTCATTGTAGCTTTCTAACTGGTCAAAATCACTCACGTGCTGTATGTAGTAAGCCCTAAAGAGGTGATAGGGAAGGAAGCAAATTATGATGACGCAGATGAAAATCAGGTTTTTCACCTGGGCCCAGAACTCTTGGTGTGACCAGAGGGAGGTGGAAAGTTTTCTCGCCACTTTTACCAGGATGAAAATCTGCAGGGCCAAGAGGACACAAGTAATGCAGGCAACAGCTGCAATTATAGTGTAGTTCAGGGCTTTCACAGTATCCTGCTTTAGTTCGTTGTGGAACTTAAAGCATGTCGTATCATTGTATGAGCCTGAGCGTCCGTACTCAAAGTACAGGACTGGTACCACAAAGACCATGACGAAGACCCACACGGCAGCACTTGATGCAATGGCATGCAGCTTCCTGTAAAACTCCACCTTGTCCTTCCATTGAAAGAAGATGAGCCACCGGATCACCAGGGTGATCACATAGAACAGGAAGGTCAGGTACATGTGGATGTGCACCATTGCACTCACCAGTTTGCAAAATGGCATCTTGAACACCCACTTCTTGTTGACATAGTAGTGCAGGCGGAAGGGCACTGTGAAGAGGAGAAGGCTGTGCACAACAACCAGGTTTATGATAGCTGTGGTGGTCACAGACAGAGTGTTCATCTTGACCAGCACAAACGACATTATGATGGTCCCAATCCCACCTCCTGCAAAGGCAACCGAGTAGGCAGTAATCAGTATGGCACTTATGGTGCTGCTGTAAGTGAAGGAGGAGGAGTCACTGCTGTTTCTGTTCTCTTCCATCATGTTCCTGAAATCTTCCTTGTGCATATTCTAGAAATGAAAAAATACATAAAGACTAAGCTAAGGGAGGAATGAGACAGCCCACCTGAAAAGCCAGCAGAGCTTTCTATCTTGCTCAAGGGATAATCCTGGAATCTCACAGCTGGCACAAGCTGTTACCAGTAGTTCTATCCAAACATCCTCCAGACTAGAAAAAAATGGCTGAGAAGGCCAGGCAGAGAAGCTGCTCTAGTCCTTAAGACATTGCTAGCCATACCCTTAAAAACATGCATGAATTATTAATATGTGGGGAGATCCCTGGAGAAGTGACATGATTGTTGTGGTTTTGAGCTCTTTCTTTCTAGTTATTCTCTCTTCTAAGCATCTGCATGCTTTTGCACTGAAGATTAGAGATAGTTCAAATTAATCGGATTGTTTAGTTGCAGCCTATATCTGCCCTTCCCAAAGCCAGATAACAACCATATGTTGCTCTATCAAAACAACACATTTTGTTTGTGACCCAGAGCTGAGTTTTGCACACATTACAGCAAACTTCTTCTCCATGGACAGTTTATCTGAGTAAGAGATTAAACACCATGGATACCCAGGCTCCATGGAGCTCCACAGAGATCCTGCTCAGATCCTGCTAGACCGAGTATTGTGGGCAGTGGTGTCCTGCTGCTTGGGGCCGTTTCTCATCTTATATGTGGTAACCGGGTGTTACAAAACAGGCTGTTAAAAAATGTTAGGAGGGACATCCTGTGTCAATGCATATAAGTCTGCCTGGCCCAATCTGAGGCTAGATAACAGTAAATTTATTAAGTATGCTATATATTTTTAATGCATTACTGTTTCAAAGAGAGATTAAATACAATTCTTATAGTTCTAAATGTAACTTCTGGTGGGTTTTTTATGTACTACAAGATTGGGGGTGGGGGAGGAAAGGTTCATGTAGGTTGGCATTCTGAAGCATATTTGCATCTCTGAAAGGACCAAGAGGATGCCCAGAAAAGAAGCAGGGAGAATTGAACAGTCCTTGGCTCTGCACTATCCCACTTATACTGCTGCTGCTACCTGAACTGTTACTAAGAGCTGACTCTGATATGTCATCCCTTTCACTGGTGAGTCCCACAACACAAGAGGGGATTTTCTTCTGAATTTTTGCAGGTTTTCTTTTAATACTGCAATGTTGTTGACTTCACAAAGTAGTTCCTCTATTTCTTTGTACAATTGGTATTTCAGCGTGTTTTATTTTTAGGTAGCACATACTTCCAAAAGATAGGAGGGTAAAAAAGTTATTAAGCAGTTCTCTCTTTTGTGGAAAAGGAAATACCTGCAACAGTTTATAAACCATTTTCTCTTGCAGTGGGGAATGCATATCCGCAATGCACCTCAGATATTTTTTGTTGTCTCTTAGCAATACTTCTAAGCATTCACTCCTACAGTAATCAAGATATCTTTACACATTGAAAAGTTAGTTATTCTCTAGGTATCCCAATGCATCTAAGACTCCAGATATTTTATTATAATCAACATAAATATCACTGTTCAAAACAAATTTAACTGCTCTATGTCAAAGTGATGTGCTGGTTGTTGGCACTTACTGACCTTTACGGTTTGAAACTGCATTTGAGAGTTATGTGGACACCTAATTCCAGTGCACTAGGGGAAGTAAAATGGGTTGAAATGAAAGAGTCTTTTCTCAAAGGCACTGCAGATTGGCACACTGCAGCTCTTGCATCAGAAACCATGCAAATTCCTTCCAGTTCTCTTCTCTTTTCTGAGATGCTGCTTTTCAGCCTCACCACCGTGCAAGCCAGAAAGGATTACCAATACCTGTTCATCAGTTCCTCCAAGTTGTTAACCTTTGAAAAGATGTCTCTCAAAAAGTGGCGTTATCACACTGTTTTAATTTAAAATGAGTACATAAAGATTAAAAAGTGCCACAGCCCTAGAGGCAATGGGCTGGAAATGTGGCTTGGTGTCAGCAGCCCCAGCAGCAGGACTGTGCTGGCAGAGGTAGGATCCCTCAAGGTTCACCCTTACGGGCTCAGCGGTGAACCTTGAACTGAAGGCACTAAGGGACAGATAAGCAGAAGTCAGATAACTGACATTTTCCTCAGATATTCCTAATAAGAGAACAGCAAGAGACCTATTTCTGTCTGCACATAAGCCACCAAGACACTGAAGTCCAGGCTTCTGCAGAATTTTGTAGTCATTGTTAAATCCTTTCATTGTAAGATTCTGCAGGAAACCTCATTTTCATTAATCTTCAAACAAAAGCTACTGGCAGCTCTGATATGAGTTGATCAGCTCCCCAGGCATCCCACTGATACATCATTGTATGATGAATACAGAGTATAGCACGACACAGGGTCTGTTTCACAGAGGAAACACTGCTTTCTGGTGAAATGAGGTTTCCTATTGTGCTGACATTCATATAGCTATAACCTACTGACCTGAAATACAACTGACAAGTCCTTTGGCCAGAATTTTACAGAAGGCACATGGAACAAGAATGAATACAGGTCTTACAAGAGACTAATTATATAACATTTGGCTATACACTGAACCTCAGTGGAAATATGAACTATAAAAGTCTCCAAGAGCTGGGAAATATCTCACAGCAGAGGAGGGACAATAGAAGAGACCACTGAGAGTGGTATCAAGCTATCTAAGGAACGGTCTTCCCCCACACTGCTTAGCCTCTTGCCTATGTCAGCTGGTGTAAGCTCTTGCCAGCTGTAACAACATTGCTTCAGTACTGAATCCAGATTGCTTAAAACTAGCTTTTTAAACTATCAAATAATTACTTCGCATTTTACAAAGTGGCTGTATCCTGGTCACAGGGTTGCAGTTCAGTCTCATCCCTTCTTCCCTCCTCCCCACACAACCCCTGGCTTGAAACGATGTCTGAAGCACCAAGGAGCTCCTTTAG
Source organism: Apus apus (assembly GCF_020740795.1). NCBI lineage: Eukaryota > Metazoa > Chordata > Aves > Apodiformes > Apodidae > Apus > Apus apus. The sequence goes on from NC_067283.1 coordinate 49,186,228, forward strand.
GATGGTACTTTGCAATGTTGCCTCACCCAGGAGGCTTCCCTCCCTGGACACTGTTAGCTCTTGACATCTATAAGAATGGAAGGAGTGCCAAGAGGACTCATCCCATTGTGCATCCAAAGTTAGAGAGTTTCTCCTCAAGGAGAAGCTCTTGTTTCTGTGCCTTCATACACCCCCTAACTACTGCTAGTTCAGTGATACTCCTCAAGTTTTGGAGCAAGGTTTAGTCTTCCTCTGTATTAAGCTTCTCATCACTTGGCTAGACTTCTGCCAGTCATGTTCTTTGAAGAGCCATGAGGCAATCATGGGCAACCACTTCATCTGAATGCCATAGCCGTTAAAGGGACATTTGCTAGTGCCAAGGGCTTGGGGACAATTGCCCAAATGGCTGTGGTTTAGTTTGACAAAGGAGGCTGATTGCCAAAAGGCCAGCTGCTGGGTATTTACAGGAATATGATCAGCAAGAAGTTTCTTCTGTGTTCAAGATTCAGAAGCTGTCAGTATGGATAAGGCCATCACATTAATTTCTTGTGATTTTCCACACAGTACAGTCCACAAGACTTCCCTGGACTGCTGTCTTCCCACCAGATCATGTCATTTTTGAAAACGTTTCAGTCTCTGACAACATTTTCCGAATAAAAAAATAAGAAATCATTCTGACCTTCAGTAACTTGTTTCTCATTTATGTTACTGTAAAAAAAAAAAAAAAAAAAGAGGTTTTAACAATATTTCAATATTTCTAGCTGGAATTTGAGCAACCCCAGCTTCCAGATGTAGTATGTACTTCTAGTTTTGCTTTCAGATTTAAAAACCCTTTGTCAAATGTTGGCTTTCTCTACAGATATTAGGAAATAAGTAGAGATAAGAGACAGAAGATACTTTTTTCTCTTCATCCCCATTTATACTTGTGCACTGCCTCCACCAGCCTTGTGATCCTATTCGGTTCTTAGATTAACAACTTTGCATTTGACAGTGGTAAAATGCATGTTGCTAGTTTGCACCTAACTAAGCAATGCAGACCATCCTGTCACTGGCTTTTTCCCTTCATTGCTTACTATTTTCCCAACCAGGTTCATCAGTCACCATTATGTTACATCAACATTATGTCAACTTATTAAAAAACCCCAAAACCTCATTTATCAAAAACGATGACAGTCTTACAATCTCTGCCAAAGAACGAGGTCTGCTCTCTGTATAACCAGTGTTGGCAAAATTTATTCCTCTGGGTATATCTGCCGAGAGACTGGCAGGCTTCACACAGATTTTCATGTGTTACAACAGTTGAGTTCTGCAGAAAAAGCTTTTGCAGGCTGCATGCACCCAACCGAGGAGTTTCATTTGAATTTGGAAGGGGAAAAAAAATTCAATTTGAGTGAAAGATCTATATTTTTGACAGACTTAATAAAACGGAAAAATGATTGTCAGAACTGACATTTCTGCACTGAACTAGACTAGGTTGGAGGCAGTGCAGAATACAAATATTATTTAACAGGAGTGTTTAAAACATGAATTTGTTTCACAAATGTCCTCATTTAGTCTCAGAGATGCTTTCTGTTGAGAGCACTGTAATTGCTTTTCGATTTGCTCTAATTCCTTGCTGTGTTATGGTAATGCAGGCTATGCCACTACAATAATTACAGAACTCTCTTTCTTTCAAAATAATCATGCACACCTGAAGTTTGAAGTATAAATGTCTGCCTAAAGGAAAACATTGCAAATTAAAAATATGAAATATCAAGTGGGTGTTTACATTTATATATTGACTTTTTTCCAAACAACTTTTAGTGATTCCTTTAGCTCATTCACTAGCTCATTAACTCTTGTCTTACAGGCCATGTTATCCGTATACTGATATTTTTTAGTTTTAATCCAGTCTACTGAAGAACAAATGGGATGGAAAAACATGTTTAGTCCTCTTTTCTAAAAAAAGATTTCTGCTGTTGAAAATCGAAATTGAAATCATACGACCTTCCTAAAAATAACTGTTTACTGTCCTAGCTCTATCTTATCAAAGACAACAAACTTAATCTTCTGGTCTTTACAGAGTTTGGGTGACATCAAACATACACACAAAAATGGATTAAAACAAAATGAATTGTGTGCCTAATTTATGAGGCAGTGTAGAACTACAGCATAGTAATATGAAAGAAGATGAAGCAATATTTTCCTGTACTAGGAAACTGCAAGAAGCGGTGACAAAAACAGTTGCACCGAAAAGCTTTAAAATGTGTTCAAACTAAAACAACTAGGCAATTGGATATTTTTTTCTGCAGTTAAAAACATTGCTTTGAGAGCATTGCAAACCAAGGCTTTTGATCGTTGTGTGTACACTTACAGATTAGAGTTTGTCTCCTCTCTTCAAAGTGTTGTTTACTTGGCTCTTCATTATATGTTAAGTTCTAAGAACAAAAAGAAAAACACCTGGTATTTTATAGTCATTGCCTTACTTCCTTCTTTGAGCTTACCGTGGGCCTCAGCTGTGTGGTGGCAGGGCTGCCCATAAGCACACAACCTCAGGGAGATTTTTAGTTGCATTCCCCATGAGGAGTTCATAGAGGGAAGAAATGACCCTCTTGCTTGTGTGTTACTATTCCCTACCAGTCATGCCATGTCCTGGTGGAGCAGCTTGTTGGTGAATTTAACACATGACCCTCCTAATTGGCAGCTAGTTCTTAGCCACAGGAGGTCTTCAAAGCCTCCCATTGCTGAACAGTTAAATTCATCTACTGCCTAAAATTACCACATGTACACACAGATGCAAACCCCACAGATTACAAAGACAGTCATTTGGAAAGGTTATTCTCCAGAGTGGAAGGGATAATTTCAAAGAGTGTTTTTTGAAGACAGGGTAGGACAGGAGCAAAGTATGATCTATATTGTAACTGAGAATGGGTTTGGATATGTTTAAAGGATAGACTAAAGTGCAAGGAACTAAATGAAGCTCACCCTAAAGCCCAGTAACATGGTCTCAGCCATGCTTTCTGCCAAGACTGTAGCTCAGCATCTCGGGACTCAGTGCCATTGCTACACCTGGACCATGCTAGCAAAATGAAAGTTGAAAATTTTATTTTTTTAAAATTAGCGAAGGCTCACCAGCAGCAGTGGTTGCTGTGTAGTTTGTGTGGGAAAAGATGTCTTACTGCAGGGCTGAGAATCTGTGGGGAGTCTGTGCAAGGCCAGTTTTGCCCCCCTGTAGGCTTAACACATTTCTGTCTTAGCACACAGTTATATTTGAGTACAATAGTTTTGAAAGCAAAGGTATTAACATTCAGCATTTACATATAAACTTACATAAGAACATTTTAACTGACTACATCCTATTGCTTCACATTTGGTTAAAAAAACACAAGGGTGTGGTCATTCACAACAGACTGGTATGTGTTGGAGATGTCTTTTTGCATTTTGCAATTTCAACAGCGGTTAACAGCTGAAAAGCTGTTCAGATAATATTGAGAAGTCCTCCTAATAAGAATAACGATACTTAGCACTTACCTAGTACCTTTCTGCAGTTGATCTCAAAGCTCTGTTGAAAGGTATGCATATCATTCTCCCCACGCTGCAGCTAAAAGCTGAATGCTGTTGCAAAGTCAGATCTAAAGCTGAGATATCCTTGAATCAAGTCCTGTACCTTTTCAAGTCAGTCATGTTGCTTTGGCTTCTTGTAGGTCTTGTTCTAGAATAAATACATCCCAATTAATAGTGGGAAGAAATCCAAGATACCTTAAAAACTGGCAGGGAGCATCTGAATGTGGGAGTTATATAAGTTACATAATATTTTTCCAGGTTGATTTCTTTCCATATGTTTGCATTCTGCAAATCTTCAATCCTTGCACTGACCCAGGATTAAAATAAATATTAAAATATCAGAATATGGTCTGGGACATTATTTTTGTTCTTCTCTAAGCTGTAGTTAGTGTCAAAACCTAGATAGGTATAGAAAGCTTAATACACATGTTTGCAATTCATTTTCCCTGCTAAATTGGTGCAATTTTGCCCAAGATTTAGCAACAGCATGTATAATCTCTGGAGTATGTTTCTCTCACTGCAGTTCAAAGAATAGACTCCAGACTGGTATGCATAGATTTTCACCAGTAATGTACTGAGCTGGTGGCAGCATGTAGTTATTTTAGAACATCACACACCAACTGAATTTAAACAGGTGGTAGAAATTAATGTATTTTGTAAGTTTTGAGTAATTGCTGATGGTCTTAACAATACCCCAAAATCAAGAAGTATGAAAGTGGGTTTGCACAATACTGCTGTATCACTTGGATAAGACCTTCACCTAGATTTAATTTGCATTACAGCAACAGTTTCATGGGTCAAGACTGTTTAATAATAGTTGAGAGTCTGGCCCAGATTTCAAGGACTACTTGTTCTGAGATCTGAGTAGCATCAAGGCTCCTTTACTCCGGGTTGCATGAAAGGTCCTTGAGAAAAGAGAACTGTGTCCTTTTTGCTCAGGCATAATACATGCTGCTAGTGATTTTTCAGCTGTTCTGAACTTGGTGGTGTATACAGAATAACCATGGCAACCCAGGTGTTCTGTTTTTCTACCTTTTTTGTGCCAAGACTCAAGGATTTGAAGTGCTAGTTCAGAAGTGGACCATACAGGGTAGTATGAGGCATGCAGGTGTGGTGGTTAGGTCTTCTGGAAAACTACTCCTTTCTTTCACTTATGTAGGTGGCAGAAAGCAAAAATTGTGATACACCTGAACACCTGAAATTCACTGTAGCTAACTTTTAGTTAGTGTGGACTCTTTTAGTTAGTTAAGGGAAAAGCTGGAGTGACACTCCTGAAAATACCTGGCTGATGTTGATAGCAGAGTTTCAGGCCCCCAGAAGGGTCTCTAAACCTGTGATTGCTAAGGGTGAGTTTTGAAATATTCCCCAAAGTGCGAGGGACAGTTATCTGAATAAATCAGCTTTACTAGACAGTTGATGAGACTTCTGCCAGCCAGACAACTATTGGAAGTAGTGACGTTTTCCTAATTATATAATTTTCTTTTACATCAAAAGAGCTGGACTCTGCTCCCCATCACATTCATGAAGCTATCAGGACTTGAATTACTGAAAAACTACTTCAGTGCTTACTGGTATCTAACCTTCTTTGTTCCTTTTATATATTTAGATCCATAATGGAAACTTTGTTTATATTAATAAAGATAAGCCTGTTTATACCAGCCAAAACATTGTCCCATAGTTCTATATTAGTCTTGCAATAAGCCATGAGCCTAATTTTCCTCTCCAGTGTGTAATTTTAATGCTGTTCAATTCTATTTTCACCAGTGACACCTCTGAGTCTGGTGGGACAGCAGGTCAAGGCCCTGCTTTTTTTGCTTTTCCCTTTGATTTGTGCCTGGATATAAAGCAGCCAATCACAACTACTGCACAAAGACAGCTTTCTCTGAAATCACCTTCCAAAATCCTGCAGTAGAGATACCAGGAGGCTGGTCAGATTAAACAAGGTTCAGTTTCTTGAAAACTGATCTGATCTAATCTATCCTTCCCTAAACTTGAGAAAATCCCATACTGTCATGTTTGTTTTACTGGGAGATGGTTAGAGTAGTACTGGTGGGCTGACCAACACCACGTGTTGGTTGCCTGTTCCTCAGACCTTTTCTCAGGGTAGATTGGAGCAATGTTCTCAAGCATAGGCAGTGTCTGCTTCCTAGGAAAAAGGATGAGGTACAGGGAGAGCATCGTTCTCTACAGCTTGTGCTCCTTACACAAAGCCCAGATCTGCTCAGAGTCCCTCCCAGTGCCAGATGTGGGCCTGTTCCTAGCATGTAAAACTGGCTGGATCAGTCATTCAGCTGTAGTTGTGACAGATCAGTTGCAATTTATCATTAAGTAAAAGATCAGCTGCTAATATGAATAGCTGAAAGGCAGCACACAGTTAAAGTGAATAACTCTAAGCTGCTACCAACACAATTATATTTTTTACTCTAATTTCTAAGGCATCTTACTATTTAAAGCACTTGAATAGACAGAGATTAATTATCTGCAAAAGGAAAAGTGTTCGGTGTCAATAACAGCCAAAAGCATTTTGTAGCTAATGTCTCTATCTGGGTTCTGAAGCAATTGTGTTTTGTGACTGTCACCCAGGCAGTGTAAGGCATCCTGTGAGTGAGAAATACTGCCTGTGACACATCTGAAAGCATGTTTTGGAAAAGTACAGGGAAGAATATGTGACTTGCAATTCCTCGTTTCACACATCTCTGTGCAGCAGAGATATAAATCCAAGCTCCTCTGAAGTACAACTGGTGGCCTCTCCCTGGTTCTGTTTTCTAACTTAGGGGGGAAAAAATACCCACTTTGAAAGTCATTATCCCTGGGTATTAAAAAAAAATATTGCTTAGAGGTACATGAGTCAGAATGGTGTGGACACAGTCTTTTTCCCTTTCTATCTATCTCCCTACCTTCCCCTCCTTTGGAAGAACTCTATCAGCAATTTTAATATTATCTTGTTCTGCAGGATTTTACTAGTTCACATCTGTTGTATACCAGTAGGAGAGAGGCCTTTCATCAGGAATCCAGCCCAGCAATTCACTTATTATCAGAACTTGTTCTCACCAGGATAAAAAATGGAGGGACATGGTGATTGACAAGATGTGTTTCTCCTGCCTTAAGGATCACATTAGACTGCAGAGAGTGAAGTCATATATGCAGTACCACACTGATCTTATATGCATATATGCCTTTCCAAGCAGAAAAAGCCCTTCCCTCCACCTAAAAAGAGTGCTCATGCTAAAATTTGTTTGAACTCCATACTAGCCTCTCACTAATTGCCTGCTGAGGCAAGCAGCATGTTATAAGGAAGAATTTTCATTAAAAAAAAAGACTGCAGCACAAGCCCCCCTCAAAATGTTCACTGCAGTTGCTAAGACTGTTTTATTCTCAGATTATTTATTTCCGTTTATTTCTGATGGCAGGGGTAATACAAACTCTATCAAATGCATGGAAAAAACCATTTTACTAATGATCACTTTCTTGTGGAATATATACACATAGAAATTCAGTATGGTAAAGTGTGTTGTTTCTGTTGGCAGAGGAACAAACCTCCCTGCATTAGTCTAAGAGTTTCTGCCTAGGAGCAGGACAGAAAGCAAAGCTAGATTGATAATGAAGATGTTTTCCTACCTCAGCATAAGCACAAATACATGACTTCCTCCAGTTGTGTTAGACAGGAACTCAGGGTTCCTCTTGCCTCTTTCAGAAATGAGGAATTGACTGCAAGGGAGTTGTTCTACACTGCTTTCAGTTCACTAGTTTGCAAGAGCCTTTCCTGATCAGCATGACTAAAGGCTGCATAATGGAATGAGGCACTGCGTGCATGCAAGTGTCCTGTTACATCAAATTTTTGGGACTGAAATGGTTCATTTTGCTGTCAAAAACAGAGGTTTCTGTTCTGAGCTAATTATAAGCATTTGTGTTAAGGATCTCTAGTGCATTTACCAAAGAGTGAAGTTAATGGTGTTAGGAATAAGCTTATTAATGATGCATTTTTTAAGATTTTTGCCTATTTGAAGTTCAGCTGAAACATTTAAGGTTTCAGCTAAAGTCCAGCCAGAAGAAGCTGTTAGAAACACCTATGGTAAGGGCTGCTGTGCTGTGCAGGTGGAAGAATACCCCCAGCTGCCCTTTGTTCCACTATTCTCTTAGCTTGGTTTTCCTTAGCCTCTCTCCCCACCTCATTGACATATGTCTCCTCATTCTGCTTGTGGCCATAAAGCTGCTCTGCAAATCCAAATCTACTCATTTGGTTTCAGAGTGCCCTGTGCTCTGCTGTTGCACAGAACAATATACCACTGGGCCCTTACTCTTGGTTGGTCTTTGGAACTCTATAAAAAGTAGAACAGAAAACAATAAACTATCAATTAGCTTCCCTGCCTAACTTCATTTTTTTTCATTTCATCCAGGTTATCTGATGTTCTGTATATCTTTTTGACCACTGGAAATCATAAGCATCAAATATTTTACATCATTATTCACTATAGTTCTTATGAACTCCTCTTAGCTGAAGGCAAAATGATAGTACATTCTTATATGATATTATGAGCCCTATGTCATAGATGTATAGAAAAAAAATATTAGTAAAATCCACCTGGAGTCAGTGGAGCACTGTTTGTACAACAGTGTGTGGTGCAGCATATACCCTCATACACATATCAGCTCTGATCCCAAAACAAAACAGCCACAGCAGGGCAGTGACATGCCCTTTGTTTTCCCAACTGAACTGTTACATTGACCATAACAGCATGCCTCTTTTGCCCCATTGCTTCTGGTGCTCAAGTTAGCACATTAAGCACCCATTTGAATACCTCCTCACATAAAAGATACTCCCCAAAATAGCTTTCCTGTTGATATCAGTGATGTTAAGGATTTGGGGAGATTAAGATAATAAAACACGCAGTTACTGCGTTTAATTGTGCTGGTGAAGTGGAAATGAGAAGCATCAACTCACTGAGGAGAGATTCCCATTGCTAGCTTCCTTTTCTCTCTGCACCATTTAATTTGGATCATAACTGAAAGCGATTCAGTGATTTCCACAGCCCTCATGCTGAGACATCTCACCATTCATTGTGAAGTAGGGAGTTAGTTGATGAGAAGCTCAACATGAGCGGGTAATGTTCACTAGAAGCCTAGAAAGCCAGATGTGTCCTGGGCTGCATCAAAAGAAGTGTAGCAGGTAGGTCAAGGGAGGTGATTCTCCCCCTCTACTCTGCTCTTGTGAGACCCCACCTGGAGTACTGTGTCAAATCATGGAGCCCCCAACATGAGAAGGACATGGAGCTGTTGGAGCAAGTCCAGAAGATGACCACAAAATAGTCAGAGGGCTGGAGCACCTCTCCTGTGAAGACAGGCTGAGAGAGCTGACATTGTTCAGCCTGGATAAGAGAAGGCTGAAGGGAGGCCTCATAGTGGCCTACAGAAAAGCTGGGGAGGGACTCTTTAGCGATAGGACAAGGGGAATGGTTTTAAACTGGAAGAGGGGAGATTTAAATCTTTAGTGTGAGGGCGGTGAGACACTGGAACAGGTTGCCCAGGGGAGCTGTGGATGCTCCATCCTTGGAAGTGTTCAAGGCCAGGTTGAATGGGTCTTTAAAATACATGGTCTAGTGAGTTGTGTTCCTGCTCACGGAAGGGGAGCTGGAATTAGATGATCTTTAAAGTCCCTTCCAACCCAGACCATTCTGTGATTCTATAATTCTAAGTACCATTACCACAATGAAAAGTGCAGATAAAACAATGCCTAATGGGTATCCACTCCAGATTTTCCTCATGCCTCTTACTTTGGCTAAAACTATTTTGCCCTTAATTTCTCTTAAGAAGAAAGATTTCACTCTGTTCAGTGAGCTGACAATAAAATAATGAATTCTGTATCAAAAGCTATCTCCATTTAATATTCAGACTCAGTTTCCTCTAGACAGTTTACTGGCATCTGAGCTCATTCCATTCCCACACCTAAGATTATCCTCACATGAACTTAATTTCAACTGTGTACCAGAGATCTCATTCTAGGTTAGGAAGAAGTCAATTAATCTGGTGAGAGGTTCCAACACTGTCTTTTGTTATGCCTTTTTTTAAAGCACTTTTTCCCTGAACTTTCCTGTTTCAGATTCAGAAGCAGCCTGCACATGCTTTTTTAGGGGTGAAAGGGTAAATTCATGAAGTCTTTCTGTATGGCATAGACAAAAGAAGACATTCATGTTACCAAGTGAGTGTGTAATTCAGACTGTCATGTTATGCATTAAATAGGTAGTCAGTGATAAATCTATGTTGGTGTGGCATTCCCTCTAGTCAAATCTATCCCAGCTTTAAAGGCTGTAGTATTTCCAGTGCTTCAGTTGCCTTCTCCAGAGCTTTTCAGTGTCTTTCTTGAAGCAGGCATTCCAAACCTGGACACAGCATCCCAGGCATGACCGGTAGGTGCTGAGTAAGGTGGAATAATCACACCCTTGACCTGCTGGCTGTACTCTTGCTGATGCAGCCCCTGAGAAGGTTTCCTTTCAATGCTGTGAGGCCACCCTGCTGGCACACCATAAGGCTGCAGCCCATGGCAGTCAGACCTCCCAGAGACACATACAAACACACACACTGCTGTATGGGATGACTTGGTCCCAGGTGTAGGATTTAACAAGTACCTTTGTTAAACTTCAAGCAGTTCTTTTTGACCCTGTCTTCCATCTTGTCACAGTCTCTCTGGTGAGCTTCTAATTGGCTTTTTCCTTCCCATCCCTTTTGTGTGTGTGTGTGTAGGAGGATGGTGGTGGTGGTGAGTGAACAGCCACGTGGCTGGTTTTTTGTTAGGTCCAAAACACAAAAACCATCTCTATCACTAACACCTTCTTATATGCTCAAAATAACCCTGATTGTGAAACCAAATTCTTGGAATTACTCCCTTGTTCCTCTCTTCCTGGAACTGCTTCACCCGTTGCTTCTTCTCTGTTAGGAGGCTAGTGAATGAAAAGAAGCAAGCTCTGAGAAATGCACAGCTCAAGCGGACAGGCCTCTTGCCATATCCTGCAGCAGAAATTACACACCTGCAATCACTTCTGCCAGGATGCAGCAGAAAGGTGAGCATTTCTACAACCAACTTGAGGGCTGGTGGTGGGTGCCTCAGCTTCTGAGATATAGGTTGGGAGAGATCAAACTGAGTGAACTAATGTAAAGCCACTCCTACTTACTCACACCAATATATTTGTCCCCTTGTGGTGTAAATTGAGATATAAAACCTCCCATCATCTGTGACTACCTGAAAGGCAAACCCAGTGATGGTCTGATCTCTGAGACACCTGTGTCACACAGATGCTGAACAGCAGCTGCTCTTATTTCTGGGATATTACTTTTAGGGAGGTCCAACTAATCAGGGCAGCTGCAGTGTGCATGTATAGCAGCCATGCTACAAAGGGTCTCCTCTACCTCAACACCAACTCCTTATACAAGATCAGGACCCTGTTTCTTCTATTCAAGCTCATCTACAGCCCTAGCCTTGTTTTTCAATGCAGCTACTCTCGGTTTCAGAATGGGTATCATGATGAGCAACTGCACTTTCCAGAGACTCTTTAAGATAAAATGATTGAGATGGTCTCCCTCTGGGATGGCTCTGTGGACAAGAACCATCACAAAGTTGCAAATTTGGTGCAATATCTCTGCTCAAGCTATTGTCTCTCTTACCTCTTAAAGAAATTCATAACAGCACAATTATTTAAAAAAACCCGCAGCAACTTATCAAAATAAAATATTGTGCTGCAGAAGTTTTTGCATTTCATTAAGAAGACCTAAGAAACAATCTGTGGCAGCTCATTATTATAGTCCCTTTATTCAATCTAGCTTTGAAAGGTATTTGGATACTTTGTGAAGATCAGCTGGATGTCATGACAATGTCATCATTATACGAATCTATACATAACGGTAACAGGAATCCAACTATTTTATCCAATTTTTAGTGTTGCTAGCTTTTTCACACTGAAAATGGGAAGCAGAACCTTCTCTGACTCTCGTTGCTTCTGACAATGTACTTGAAAGGCCGTTTCCTTTATATACCATAATGAAGCACAACCCTATGGTATATAATCATGTAATAAAGCAAACTCAAATAGCCATCACACTTCCTACTGCCTTCAGCATCACTTTTGAATAATGCATAATTTTTGCAGCAGTTTTCTTAGAAAGATGAGTCTGAGTTTGCCTAACCACCTGAAGAGCAGCAGATAACCTATTTTTGGGGACCAAAAATAAACAGCATACTCAAATGAGTGATGCTTTTCTATGGGTGTTAAGAACACTGAGGAGATTTAAGCTCTTCTGTAGTGAGATGCTCGTGGTCAGCAGCAGGTGTATGGATAGTTATTGTGGAGTATCTGTTGTCCTTCAAACCTGCAGCCTAGTTTTCCCTTTTATAAGTTGTGTGCTTCAACCAATAATGCTGTTACAAAGATGAGAACCACAATAGTACCAGTTCTGCTACTTTCTGTCTTCTCAGCAGCAGGGGCATGGATCTGTGAATTTACACCAAGGTGAGAAAAAAGCTGCCAGTACTGCTACAGAAAGACAATGCACCTGATACATGATCACCCAGCAAAGTTGCAGAGTCCAAACCAAACACCATTGCATAGCTACCTGAATAATATACACAGGTTCTGGTGTGCATTTGGTGGCAGGGGTCATTTTTGCTGGTGTACCTTCTCGTGACTTTTCTCTGTCCTCCAGCCACAGCTCTATCTGGTCTGATTTATCTGTATTACACAGTTCATTATTTTCTCTTCCCTGAACACTGAGAAAGCCACTCAGCTGATCTTTTTGGCTAATGAAGGAAAGCTCTGCAATACCAATAAAATGAAGAAAAACCAAAAACTCTCACTCAGAACTCCTTTGTCGCCTTCCTAATGGCCTCCTGTACACGCTGAGCAACAGGAGAACAGGGATGTAAAATTCAGTAACAGAGCAGATAGCCAGTGGCTAAGATAACTGTACAAAGCTCATCAAGAACTGGACACTAAATCACTCACCAGCCACCCTTGCTGAGTTGTGCAATTGTCTGACAGTGTCAGGGAAGTTCTCCAAAAGCACTGAAGCGAAGGCAGAACTGGCAACGCTCTGACTATCAGGGGAACTTGTATTCCTAAGGTGATTTTGAAAAATATACTCTTCATGAAAGAGCATCAAAGCCTATGAGAAAGCTAGTAGAAGCATTATAGACATTTCCTTATTCTTTGCTTAAAGAAAGTAAAAATAAATAAGTAAAAAAGCAACAGTGCTATTCACCTTTCTGGTTTATATTTTCTTTAAATAATTTAATTTTCAGAAAGGATTATGAAATTCTGGCTGCAGTTGTAAAAGGAGCCCAGGTGTCCTGGCAATGCTGACTCACAAACCACACTTTAAACTACCTTCTACTTTGCTTCCACAGACTTCACAAAATCTGACATTTGCAACTGCCACAGTGGACTAAAAACCTGAGGCACTTTTAACTTTCATCCTGTAATGTTTCCTCCCAGCTTTGCTTTAAGCTTACCTCCCACCAGGAACAGTTAAGCTCCATCCAGATCTGCAACCTTCTCATTTGATAGGTAAAATACTCCCTTCTATATGTCTGCCTCCTCTTCTGGGTACCTTTGCAGAACTTTCCTCCCTCTGTACAACTCCTGGACTTTGCAGAGAGGTGCTGCTGAGGAACTGCAGCTGCAACCCAGCTCTGCTTCCTGAAATTGTCACCCATTGCCCAGAAACCACCAAGAGCTGACAAACATGATTGGACCAACTGTTATTGCCTCATATACTGAGTCTGTTGACATTGATGTATTTAGGTTTTTTATTTATTCTTGTTCTGTGCAATACATATTAGGTATTTCTCATTATTGCAAAATTGCAAAATGCTTGTGAGCTGCTATAGGTGCAAGGAAGAATGAGAACTAATTGGATTGAGAGTGAAAAAAACATCTGGATGTAGAGCTTTATGGTTCCATATGTGGCTATGTAGATACAGGTATTTCTCTCCTGTGGTACAAAGGCCACTCAGCCTCTCAGCAACATTTTCTCAGTTGCTCAGATAACACCTGAGAAGTGAATATATTGATCTGGGAGCCCTTGAAGGGCTTTCCCTCATGATGCAGTGTTAAAATACATATATAGAAATTCTGAAGCAGGGCAGCCTGAAAGGCTGAATGCTTTCTGGTACCCCTGAAATGCTTCTGTCTCATTATCAAACAGCAGTTTTCCAAGGACATGTGAGTACCCACTCTGCATGGGCTTTTTGTATGCTACAGCCTTTTTATATGTGTAAAGTATTGACTCAGTCTTTTTATAAATGAAGAACTTAGGGCATGTGAAAAGAAGAAAGTTTTGGCAGGGATTTGCTCCAAGATTATAATGATCTTCTTCATTACACACTATTGGCAAAATTCTTAATTCTATCCATTTTATATATCTCCTACCAGAAATCTGGCAGAGCAACAGAGGTACACTCAAAGGTGTTATTATTCCTTCACCCCCTTTAATTTCAAAATGTTGCTCTCTCTCAGTGGTGCACCAGAATAGCTGCAAAAGGTGGCCATGCAAGATATAGCAGGATAAACTTATTTCTCTTCAACAACTTGAAGATACATTCCCAGGAGTGTCAGTATGAATAATAAAAGTGTTTAGAATAAGGATGTTCTCTTTCCTCCAAATTAAGAGGGTATGCTTGGGGAATTTTAAATCCAAAAAGCTCATTAAAAGTTCTATTCTAGCCCTATGCTAAGATTCTACAAGATTAAAAGCAGTAGTTGGAGGAAATAAAACTCTACCCCCAGTGATGCCTAACTGATCTTCCTCAGGTTGCATAAGGAAGCTATTAGTATTTTTCCCTCTCTGAAATGCTTACACACTAGTGCACACAGCATGGAGAATAAACAGGAAGAACTAGGGATCTGTGTGTGGTCGCACGGCTATGATCTCATTGCAGTTACTCAGACATGGCGGGTTAGCTGAGATGACTGGAACATAGTCATGGATGGTTATATCCTTTTTAGGAAAGACAGGCCAGTAAGGCGAGGTGTTGGAATTGCTCTTTATGTGAGAGAGCAACTGGAACATATTGAGCTTTCCCTGGGGGCAGATGAGGAGTGGGTTGAGAGCCTATGGGTAAAGATTAAAGGGCAGGCGAATATGAGGGACATTGTTTGGGTGTTTAGTACAGGCCGCCAGATTAGGATTGGGATGTTGATGAGGTCTCCTGCAGACAGTTGAGAGTCGGCTCACAATCACAGACCTTGGTTCTCACGAGGGACTTCAATCTGCTGGGAAGACCACACAGCCAGGCAGGTACAGTCCAGGAAGTTCCTCCAGTTCATTGATGATAACTTTTTGACTCAGGTGGTGGAGGAATCAAAAAGGAGAGATGTTCTACTAGACCTAGTATTCACAAAAAAAGAGGGACTGGTAGAAGACATTAAAGTTGGGGGCACTCTTGATTGTAGTGACCAAGAGATGGTAGAGTTCAGAATCATGTGCATCAGGTACTGAGCATCTAGCAGGGTCGAATCCCTGGATTTCAGAAGAGCTAACTTTGGCCTTTTCAAGAAACTGCTTGGAGAAATCCAATGGGATAGGGTACTGGAAGGAAAGGGGGTTCAGGAGAGTTGGTTAATATTCAAGCACCACCTCCTTCAAGCTCAAGATCAGAGTGTTTCGAGGAGTAAGAAATCAAGCAAGAGAGGCAGAAGACCTACGTGGTTGAGCAGGGAACTACTGAACAAATTTAAGTGGAAGAAAGAAGTTTATATAGATCATGGACACAGGGGTTGACCATCTGAGAAGAATACAAGAATGTTGTCAGAGGGCATAGGGATGCAACAAGGAAAGCTAAGGCCTTAGGCAAAATTGACAAGAGAAGTCAAAGACAACAAGAAAGGTTTCTTCAAGTACATTGGATGTAAAAGGAAGACCAGAGAAAATGTGGGCCCACTACTGAATGAAGGGGGTGCCCTAGTGACAGAGGATATGGAGAAGGTGGAGTTACTTAATGCCTTCTTTGCCTCAGTCTTTACTGCTAAGGCTGACCCTCAGGATTCCCAGACCTTCCAGACCACAGAAAAATTCAGGACTGCGGAAGACTTTACCTTGATTGAAGAAGATTGGGTTAAAGATCAATTGAGGAAACTGGACATCTATAAATCCATGGGTCCCAATGGGATGCAGCCATGAGTGCTGAAGGAGCTGGCAGAACTCATTGCTAGACTGCTCTCCAACATCTTTGAAAAGTTCTGGAAAATGGGAGAGGTGCCTGAGGACTGGAGGAAAGTTAATGTCACTCCAGTCTTCAAGAAGGGCAAGAAACAGGACCTGGGTAACTACAGACCAGTCAGCCACACCTCCATCCCTGGGAAGACGATGGAGCAGCTTATTCTGGAGGTAATCTCTAAGCACGTGGAAGAAAAGAAGGTTATCAGAAGTAGCCAGCATGGATTCACCAAGGAGAAATCATGTCTGACTAATCTACAGTGGTGTGACAGAATGGATAGATGCAGGGAGAACAGTGGATTTTGTCTTCCTTAACTTTAGCAAGGCTTTTGACACTGTATCCCATAACATCCTTGTGGATCAGCTCAGGAAGTGTGAGTTAGAAGAGCAGATGGGGAAGGGGATTTAGAACTGGTTAAACAAGAGAGCCCAGAGGGTTGTGATCAATGGTGCAGAGTCCAGTTGGAGACCTGTGACTAGTAGAGTTCCCTAGGGATCAATACTGGGCCCAGTCTTATTCAACATCTTCATCAATGATCTGGATCAGGGGATAGAATGTATCCTCAGCAAGTTTGCTGATGATACGAAGCTGGGAGGATTGGCTGATACACCTGAAGTTTGTGCAGCCATTCAGTGAGATCTAGACAGACTGAAGAGCTGGGCAAAGAGGAATCTAATGAGGTTCAACAAGAATAAGTGTAAAGTCCTGCACCTGGGGAGAAAAAACACCATACACCAATATAGATTAGGGGTTGACCTTCTAGAAAGCAGCCCCATGGAGAAGGACCTTGGGGTCCTGGTGGACAACAAGTTATCCATGGGACAGCAATGTACCCTCATGGCCAAGAGAGCCAGTAGTCTCCTGGGGTGCATTAAGAACAGTGTGGCCAGCAGGTCAAGGAAAGTTCTCCTCCCTCCCTTAATCTGCCCCAGTAAGAACACATCTAGAGTATTGTGTCCAGTTCTGGGCTCCCCAGTTCAAGAGGGATGGGGATATACTTGAAAGAGTCCAACAGAGGGCTACAAGAATGATTAAGGGACTGGAACATCTGTCATACAAGGAGAGGCTAAGAAACCTGGGGCTGTTTAGTCTTGAGAAAAGAAGAGTGAGAGGGGACGTTATTAATGTCTATAAATACCTGAAGGGAGGGTGTCAAAAGTTGCCCAATCTTTTTTCAGTGTGATAAGACAAGGAGAAATGGCACCAAACTACAACACAGGGAGTTCCACCTCAACATGAGGAAAAACTTATTTACTGTGAGGGTGACAGAGCACTGGAACAGGTTGCCCAGAGAGGTTGTGGAGTCTTCTTCTCTGGAGACTTTCAAGACCTGTCTGGACACGTTCCTATGTGATCTGCCCTAGGTGTTCCTGCTGCAGCAGGAAGGTTGGTCTCCATGATCTTCAGAGATGCCTTCCAGCCTCTATGATTCTATGATGCTATTGCTCCAATTACTGGTTGAGCTTAGAAAATATTCTTCTAAGATTTTTGTGATCTGCAGTTTAAAACTTACAACCAGTTCAATGTAAAAAAGGCATTAGTAATACTTTTCATCAAATCAAAAGTGCAGAAATATTTTCCATTACACCCCAATGCAAAAATTAAAAACAGTGTTGGATTTGCCTCAACTGTGTAATAGCCTAGCAGTCCTGTATTACAGGCTGTGAAGGTAAGGCATAAAAGAGTTCAGAGGTTTTCTTCAACGTCAATTAGCAAGTCTGCTACTGAATCCGAATTAGGCTACCTTCTCCTAATGTCTTAAGCTTTAACCTGTAGGTTGTATTTTGCCTTTCAGTAAGAGTAAGGAAGGCTTCCAGAACCAAACTATTCATGTTAACCTGTGAAACTCAGTAACCTCGCTGTTGCCTGAAGGCAAAAGCAGCTCTAAGTCATTAAGGAGCTGCTCATCCTCAGCACTTACATAGAGCATTAAATATCCCTGAGACCTTGCTTCTTAGAGGAGTAAAATTTGCACTTTTCCTGGGAATGTAGCTTTTTCCATGGCTCTTAAAGACTGACCTACTTGCAGAGCCCTAGGCTAATATAGAATATGGACTTCTAGAGGTCATCTGTTTTAACCTGTCACTCAGAGCAGGGAAAGCTTGTGTCAGGTTGCTTAGTGTCTGGTCCAGTGGAGTTTGAATATCTCCAAGAATGGAGATCCCACCATCTACAGGTCCTTGTTCCAGTGTTTGACCACTCCCACAGTGAAAATTTTTTTTTCCTAACATCTAACTGGAGTTTCCCATTCTGAAGCTGACTTCCATTGCCTCTTGTCCTTTACCTAAGTACCTGTGTGTCCATCTTATTCTACTGCCTCTCCTAGGGTAGTTGGGTAGAGTGATTAGATTTGCCTCTGCTTTTGGATGTGGTTGGCCTTCTTGGCTGCCAGGCCTCATGTTCAACTTCTCTGGACCATTTGGTCCTTTTCTGCAAACCTGTTTTCTAGACAGACAGTACCCAGCCCATACCATTTCACAGGCTTTTTGTCTCCCAGCTGCAGGGTTTTGCATTTCCCTTTGGTGATTTTCATGAGATTCCTGTCAGCCTGTTTTTCCAGCTTGTCCAGATCCCCCCAAATGCCCTTGATCCCTGACTTGGAGTGCACCAGCCAGCTGCCCTGATTTGGCAGCACCCCCAAACTGGTTGAGGGTGTAATCCATCCCATGAGCCAGGTTGTTGATACAGACATCAAATAGTATTGACTTCAATATCAGATGAGAAGCACTGCTAGTTGCTGATCTTCATCCTGTACATCCTTACCTCTTAAGGCTAGTTAACCGGCCAGTTTTCCACCCAACTTGCTGTCATCCATCCAAGCTATATCTGCTCATTTGGCTATAAAGATTCTGTGGAACATTGTGTCAAAGGCCTACTTAGTATACAAAGTATACAACATTCACTGCTCCCCCCTCATCCACAGAGCCAGGCATAACATCATAGAAGGCAACCAGGTTGGTCAGGAAGGATTTTACCTCAGTCAGTCTTCCCTGAGTATTCCAAATACCCTTATCTTTTATGAGCCAAACAGATTCCTATTCCTAGAGAGATGTGTTCCATAACCAATTCCCACAACCTTCCAAAGAAGATTGTAAGTATCCTTGTAATAGTAACAGTGACTCTCAGCAGCCTCGGATGACCATCAGGTCCCATGATCTAGGCCCTGTGGGACATGGGCTGTGAGCAGTCAACAACATTGGTTGCCACTGGTGAAGGTGTAGACAAGGCTGACATCACACATGGAACCTTCCCACTCTGCCCCCTGCTTGCATCACGAGGGCTGAAAGCCATTAAGCAATAAATTACCAGGCCTACACACACAGATATGTCCATCCCTTTGCCATGGTAAAACATCCCTTCTCTTCCTGCAAAGAAGACCAGCTCCAAGGTTGGTAAGTCTGCATGGGGTAAGGCGATTGCAGCAAAAAAGGCTGGCAAAAGGTTCGCTTGGGGGCTTTTGGAAGCCAGGAAAGTGGCCAACCTATGCTGAGGGACCAGCAGCTTGTGGGTGGATGGTTGAGTTGGCATGGATGGAGCCAGTCCTACCAGCTGCAGATCTGAATAAGGTGTAGGCATGCCCATGGTCACTCACTGAGGAAACCAGCTGCAGAGTTGCTAAGTCCACACTGGGGAAGGGGATTGTGGTGAAAAAGGCCAGCAAAGGGCTCTTTTGGGGGCTTTTTGAGGGTTTTTGAAGTAGGGAGAGCGGCTAGCCTGTGCCAGGGGATCAGCAGCTTATGGGTGGGCTGCTGAGTCCACATGGATAGAGCCAGCCCCACCAGTGGCACCACACCTAGCCCCATTAAAGGCTACCCCAGGCAGCACCAGCAGCCAGGAGCGCTGCTTGGCAGCCAGTGTGGCACAGCAGTTGGCATGGCAGTTTGTGTGGGGAGGGTGTTAGTGCTTAGCCAGGGAGCAGTGGTGTCTACCCAGCAGAAAGCCATGGTGTCCCAAAGCTCTGTGCCCACCAGGACTGATGTACCTTCCCAGGGGAAGGTCTGGAGGGAACATGCTGCCCCCCAAATGTCAGGCTGCATAGAGTGCCCTGCTCTCCTGACAGCATCTGGTGACAGCAGTGACCTCACCTGTGGGAGGTGTGCCCAAGTAGAGGAGTGACTGAGCTCCTGGAAGAGATGAGTAGGTTAAGGACCATCAGGGAGTGTGAGGCTCTACAGTCAGGCAGGGCTCATGACATGGAAAGCCCCTTGTCCTCTCTCCACCTGGCTGAACTTGATGACCTACAAACTAAGGAACAATGGCAATGACCTCCTGCCCGGTGCAAGAGGCATGATAGGTGTATCCCTCAAGTAACAATTCCACCTCCCCAGGAGACCTAACAAAGCTGATATGATGCCCTGCAAGGGGAACCAAATAATGATAAAGATGATTGCTTACCAAACTTGGAGGTGTCATGGAGGCAAAGTCAGACTATGCCTCATATGAAAACAATATCAGTTAAGAAAAAAGGATGGGTCCCTCTCATAGATGACTCACTTCTAAAGGGAACAGAAGGCCCTAAATGCAGGCCAGACCCACTTCTTAGGGAAATCAGCTGCCTCCCTGACTTTAATACTCCCTGAAGATTACAGAAATATGGAGAAAACTCCCTATCTTAGTTTGGCCCTCTGATTACTACCCGTTACTTACCCGATATTTCAGGTATTAATGCTGGGCCACTCTCCACCATCTTTAAAAGGTGCCTGAGGACTGGAGGAAGGCAAATATGACTCTAGTGTTCAAAAAAGGCCAGAAGGATGACCCAGGAAACTACAGACAGTTAGTCTCACCCCTGTCCCTGGAAAGGTGATGAAGCAAATTTTTCTGGATGTAATCTCTAAACATGTGGAAGTAAATAAAGTTATTGGAAGTGGTCAACATGGATTTACCAAGGGTTAATCATGTTTGACCAATATGTTAGCCTTCTGTGATGGCATGACTGACTGAGTAGACAAGGGGAGAGCAGCAGATGTAATATACCTTGACTTCAGGGAGGCTTTTAACACTGTCACCTTTAACATCCTCATTAAGAAACTCAGGAAGTGTGGGTTGCATGCGAGGACAGTAAGGTGGATTGAGAGCTGGCTGAGTGACAGAGATCAGAGGGTCATGATCAACAAAGCAGGGTCAAGTTGGAGGCGTGTAACTAGGGGTGTCCCCCAGGGGTCAGTACTGGGTCTGGTCTTGTTCAACATTGTCATCATGACCTAGATGAGGGGACAGTGTATCCTCAGCAAGTTTGCTGATGATACAAAACTGGGACGAGTGGCTGACACACCAGAGGACTGTGCTGCCATCCAGTGTGACCTGCACAGGCTGGAGAACTGAGCATGCATCAGTATAGGTTAGGGGCTGACTTGCTGGAAAGCAGCCCTTAGGAGAAGGATCTTGGAGTCTTAGTAGAGAGTAAGTTAATCACGAGCCAGCAATGTGTCCTTGTGGTCAAGAAGGCCAGCGGTATCCTGGGATGTATTAGGAAGAGTGTGGCCAGTAGATCAAGGAAGGTCATTCTTCCCCTCTACTCTACACTAGTGAGGCCACATCTGGAATACTGTGTTAAATCCTGGCCTCCCCAGTTCATGAGAGACGGGGAACTGCTGGAGAGAGTCCAGCAAAGATGATGCAGCAACAAAGATGATTCGGGGACTGGAACACCTTTCTTACGAGGAAAGGTTGAGAGAGCTGGAAATGATCAGTCTAGAGAGGAGAAGAATGAGAGGAGACCTTATTAATGTCTATAAGTATCAAAAGGGTGAGCCTAAGGAGGATGGAGCCAGACTCTTCAGTAGTGCCCAGCAATAGGACAAGGGGCAATGGGCACAAACTGAAACACAGGAAGTTCCATCTAAACATGAGGAAAAAACTTCTTTACTGTGAATATGAATGGACCAGAAGTTCAAGCAAGTATCTATTCTAGGTGCCACATTATAACACAGGTTGAAAAACCCTTTCAACCTCCTGTAATAAATGTGTGATGCATTGTGAAGAAGAAAATATTAGCAGCATCAAAGTGCTGCTGGACACAAATGTCTTAAACCAGCAAGTCTTCTGCCAAGTGCTGTTTCCTACTCTCTGCAGTACAACATCTCTGTGAGGACAACAGTTGCATCTAATGAAAACAGGAGTTGTAAATACATATCCTTGGTAGGAGATCAGAGGACATCTCTTCATTGTTTCTGAGTATTGCTTTGAACAATGAAGAGGATAGCAGTTAAGCCTTTGAGAGACAGGAATGGACATTGCACATTGTGACTTTTATCATTCCAGGAATGTTATGCAAGTGAGGGAGTGACACAGTACAGTCCAGACTGAGGAAGGCTGCTAGGAGTCTGCAGAGGTTAAGTGTCAAGATGTCACCTCAACTTACAAGAAGATGTTTTCAGTAATTTGTAAAATTTTTCTCTATGTTCATAGGCCTGGCAGACGTATTAAGGGAACGTGATAGATGCTTTATTTTTTTGCCTTGAGTTTTTTACTCTTTTCTCTAAAGGTTTTTCCTTGACATCAAAGTTTAGCAATACAGTAATAACTACTAAGGTCTCTGGATCAAGCGTAGACCATTTGCACACTGAAAAGGCTATTTAGCTTCATCAGAAAAGCCAATTAATTTCCTTCTCAGAGGAAGAAGTGAATAATTTCTGCTTGAAAAGGGCACAATTTATTTTAGCTGACCTTTATCAGCCAGAAGAGGCATGGATGTGTTTTAAAAAATTTCTTGCAGTTTCCACAAGACAGAAGAGCAGCAGGCAGTGGTCAAGAGCATCTGCTGAAGCCTTGAATTATCCACCTTGGCAATTAATTCTCTGGAGGGTTTATCTTTCCTGTAGTGCAGTATGACGTTTTTGCTGCAATGCCCAAAGAATAAAGTTGATTGGTTTTGCTGTTCAATGCTGTTGCAGAGAATGAAACAGAAAGCATTCTTTGCTTCTGCTATTGTGGTTATGTTTGTGAACAAGTTTGACCATGGGCAGATAGAAGTGGTTTTGAGGCAACAACAATCTATATTTTGCCATTTGGGATTTCCAGAGCAGTTTATCAGGAAACTAGTCAGCGTCTTTGGTCAGCAAGGAGAGGGAAGCAGCTTAGACACAAGAAAAGTAGATTAGATACTAGAAGAGAGAGGTCTTGAAATTTTGCAGCATGCTAGTTCCTTTCCTGCAAAAGTGTGTGACTTACTTTTGCAAAGCAAACTGAAATGCAAGGAACTGCAAAGCTTCCTGTGTTGGAGTCACCTTTTTTCTGTGTCCACTTCTGGAACAAGTACAGAAGTGTAGGTCTGCTGAGAGGGTTCCACAACCTGAAGCAATGGGCCATGCACCTGAAAACTGTTTGAGGTGAAAAACTAATCCAAGTAAGGCATAAAAATATCCCTAGTTTTATCCCAGTTCAGATGCTGGCATGTGGTTGTCATGGTTGCCAGATCTAGCTTAAACAAACAAACAAACAAACAAACAAAACAAAACGCAAAAACCACCACCACCCCACCACCACCACAAAAAAAAGAAAACCCACAACAACAACAACAAAAAAAAACAGGAAAAACAAGTCTTTCCAAAAACATGGAAGAGAAGCCGTAGAACTTTAAGTACCATGTCTACTAAAAGCAAGATGCAGGCATCCACTATCTGAGCACTCATGGCAGACATCCTTCTCTGAGCAAACAGACTTGGAAATAACAGAGGATTTGTAAAAAATGCCATTGAAGAAACACGGAAATTGCACCTTGAAACCCCATGAAGGATGCAAAGCAGAAATCAGATGTGGGTTTTTTAACTCTACACAAGGAAGAAATCTCTGAATAAATGACTATTCAGCTGCCCAAATAGGACAGACATCTGTATTGCAGAACAGTCAAAATCTTTGCCTTGTTCAAGTGAGACCCTCTGCATCTGATGACCACAAGATTATACCTTCCTCCAAAGAATGGAAGAGCTGTCTTGTGAGCACACATGGTGAAGTACATGGTCTGTAAAGTGCCAGTGATGTCTCAAAGGAGGAAGACAACCATAACATGTGAAGGAGCAAAAGCAGAAAAAAAGACATTAGAAGTAAAGGCATGAAGTCAGGAATACAGTGCCAGTAAGACTGCAAAATCAGGCGCTCAAAAGTCAGGCAATAGGGAAATTTGAGCAAAACAAAGCCAACTTTCTCTGTCTATGTTTTTCTCAGAGCCATCTTCCTCCATTTTGGAGACAGGGTTTCCAATTTGCTAAAAGCTGGGAGGATGGAGAGGGGATTGACTCTGCAGCAGCTAGCGTTATCCAGAGCTGTCTGGTATGCTCAGCCTGAAGACTGTGCCTCCCTTGTTTGCCTGAGTCACACAGTTTTGATAGTATTTCTAGGAGATCTGATGAATGGGAAGACCAGACTGATACTTTCTGTTGAGTCAGCTGAACATTGAACCTAAACATGTTTCATCTGAGCTATGGCTGCTAAAAGTGAAAGAGCTATGGATGTGCTTGAGGACTGATGTTCAGCATGAAAGCCCCATAGCACTGGCTGCATTTTGTACATTCCTGAGAGATGATTTCTGCCTGACAGGGCTCACAGCCTGAGCTAGCAGTTAAGTTAAAGTTCCCTGCAGGAAATAGCTCCTCTTGTTTTAAATTGAGTCAAGCCAACATCCTCCTAATTACCTAGGCTCCTTATATCACCTCCTACACCATTACTGGTTCAGTCAGTGATCCTCTGTACTACCCTGCCTATGGGAAAAGTGTCTTAAGGCTTCACACCCACTCCTTCTACAGTCAAGACATGGCTTCTTCCTGGAAGGCTGGATATTGTTCCCATGACTAGGTCTTCTCAGAAGTGGATGCAAAGCCAAAATTATTCAGTCTTTGGCAGCTATTGGGTTTTCCTCCCTAGTATTTTACCTGCATATATTCACATGGGTATAGACAAACACAGCTATGTCTTGGTTCAGTAGGACTTGTTTCATAGCCCATAACTGAACACAGCTGAATACAGGTTTTAGACATCTGAATTAAAAATAAACACTCCCTGCTAACACATGACACACCTACACAACTAACATTGCATGCTAATTATAATAGCAGCCAGCTTTCTAGTTCCCATTTTTCAGTCACGGCAGTGGACTTCCAAAGAAAACTTCAGTGCACTGTACTAATCTGTCCCTAGAGACTGATGAGGAGAAGAACATCTCTACAATGCAGAGAGACACAAAACCAAACTACATTATGAATCTAAAATAACAACAGCAGCAGCAAAATAATTCTGTTTAAAATATAATTTTAAAAATTGTGCTGCAACATCAAAGAAAACAAACAGGATATTGGGTTGCCTCAACAAGAGCATCATCAGTAGAGATAAAGAAGTCATTAGCCCACATGGAAAAGGCAAGGGGAAATGGGTACAACTTACTCCTGGGGAGATTCCTATTAGACTCCTGAGGATAATTTTTCACCATGAAGACAGCCAGACACTGGAATAATCTCCCAAAGGAAATGGTGTATTCCCTCACATTGGACAGTTGTAAGTCTCAGCTTGACAGGGTGCTGAGCCATTTCATATAAACTGTAGTACTACCTAGAAAGGTTGGACCAGATGATCCTCGATGTCCCTTCCAACTTGGCATTCTTAAATTCTATGAAAATTAAATTGAGATATCCATTTTGGGACTAATGGAAACAATGTCAGATCAAGCTGGTTAGACATGGACCACAGCAATAATTCAGTCCAGTTTACTGAATCCTGTACATTAGCGTGTGGCACCACATCTACCTTTAGCATCTGTAGTTCCTCAGAGGCTGCCTCTGAAAAATGACAGCCTAGCTGGGCTGCTCACCACAGACCTTAGGAATACAGCATGGCACACAAAGTTGTTGTGAGCCAGTAGCTTGCTGTATTAACCACTCCAACCACAGCTGCATCACAGTTTTTGTCCATCACACAATTTCCATTGAAAGAGCTGAAAGTCTGGACATTGTAATCTTCTATAGAAGCAAGTGGCTTAATTGATAAACTCATCAGCTTATTTATGTTAGGGTGTCTCTAGGTTAGTCTAAATACAGTTGAACAGCATAAGATACCATTTGCTGGCTAGCAAGCACTTTGAGGTGATTTGTTTCATGAGCCCTCTTGTAGCCTATGCCTGTGTGAGCATATATTTGGTTCCACAAGTGTGTATCACTTATAATCACTATCTTCAGCTCTGTCTACACAACCCTGCAGCTAGCATCCTGGTTGTCCTGTAATACCCTGTTCAGTTAATCTTTCTGTCACTCAAACATACTTTTTGGTGGACCTGCTGTGATGCATACTAGGAATCTAGGAACTCACGTGATGTCAAGAAATACTTGGTTGTCTGCTTCCAATGACACTGGCTCAAGGGAGGAGAAATGCTCATTGCTTTGTTTTTAATATGTAGTTCATTTAAATACATAGTCCATTTGTTCATTACAGAATTCGACTGGTGGTCACTTCAGGTTTTTTAACAGTTATCAAGAAGCAAGCCAAAACATTTTTGGTCTTTGCTATGTTACTACTGAACATTGTTAGCTTTTTCAAGGCCCTATCTGCATCTGTTTCTCCTTTCGAGGAGAGACAGTCCAGGGCATGTATTTGTTAGCTGGAGCTTGTAATTGAGTAGATTAATGATTTGACTGGCAATATATAAGGCCCAATTTTAAAGGCACACAATTAACTTTAAGCACTAGTATTTGCATTCAAGTCAGCCATTATTCCTTTGCTTAAGTGTTTTGTTGAACTGGGTCCTGAATATGAAGCAGCCCTGTGTTACAAAATTAATTGCCTCTCTGGCCCAGGAGCTTAGCTACTTCACTGACAGAACCAACACAAGGAAATTATGTACACTGTTAGCAATAATAACAGCACCACTGCTCTGATGGGTACCTGAGAGAATGCCCATCAGGAAAAAGGGATCTCAAAGCAAAACAGAAAAAGAGTCAGTGCCAGGTTTCTTTCATTTGGGAACAAAAATGAGTCTCCTCAGTGAAACACAAAGGAAAGATACTGAGTAGTGTCTGTTAACAAAGAAATCATTAGTTTATGCCTCTTCATTGTACCTAAGAACCTTACGTAGATACATTTATAGGTGTATATATAGGTATATGTGGTAGATACATCTGTAACCATGTTTGGAAAAGAGTTAATCTTTGGTCATCTAGAGTCAGGGAGTGCAGCCCTCTGACCCTAGCTTTTACTTTCTGTGTCAAGTTTTTTCTTTATTTCCACCCTATTTTGCTGTGTTTTGTTTCTGGCTTGGGTGTAGGGTCCAACTTTTTGGGGTTATGTAAATAAGTCTGGGTGGCTGGATGGTGTGAAGTTGTGGAAGAGGCTTCTGGGGTTTTTCTTGCAAGTTTTCACTAGGTTTGTCTCTCTGCTTGCTTGGTCCACAGTGGTGGAAGACTGTGCAGGGACAAAGCAACCATGTCTCAGGGCCCTCTGACCCTCCACTCCTTCCCCTCCGCACTGCAAGTATTTACAGGGTAATATAGAGGGCAAACTTTTGTAAAAATCTAAGGTAATTTCTCTTCCTAGATGGCCAAATTAGGACACTAAAGGCACATAAAATGACTTAAATACTGTGGATTTTAGAGAGAAGTGAGGGTGCAGGAGGTTGCTTTCCCTAGGAGCCAAGTGAGTGTCTGTGTTAGCTAGGATTATCCTGCATTTTAGAGAAGATAACATTATTTTTTTTATTATTATTTTTTTCCTCAGGTGCTCTATTCTATAAATTAGGTTTAGAATCATAGAATCATTTTGGTTGGAAAAGACCTTCAAGATCACCATGATCCAACCGTTAACCTAGCAACTGCCAAATCCACCGCTACCCCATGTCCCTAAGCACCGCATTTAGACTTCTTTTAAATACTTCCAGGTTTATGTCAGAGATTTCACACTGCTGGGCTGAGATGCCTGCATTTCCTCTGGCACCCTGCCTACACCTCCATCTCTTGCCTCTCACCCCATAGATACTCTTGTTCACTTGCAGTGAGTTGACGAATTTTGGTGCTGTGCCCAGCTGCGCAGCCACTGGTTCTGCCTGTAGACCCTCACAGGGCTGCAGGCTGCATCCATGGCAGCATCCAAGAAGATGCAGCACTCAGAAGGGCAAGTGTTCCAGATCTGTCCCTCAGTTTATATCTGTCATCCCCGCCATGAATGCCAGAGGAAGAGCTCAATCCCTTTGCTGTATAAATAGGGCGGCAGAGCTATCCGTGGGAAACTCCTCCAAAAGCTCCTTTCCTGCAGACTGTGTTATCTCTGAAAGCCTGTGCAAAATTTCAGCAGAGCTTTTTGTGCTTGGGATCAAGAAAAAACACAACAACCCAGAAAAAAACATCACAGCCACACCCAGTACTTCCTCCTCCTGCGCAGGGGCTGAGTGACATGCTACAGCCCCACCCTTGCACCATCCCTCAGGACATGGGTACATAGTCCTGTGCCTGTGGGATCCTCCCATCCCAAGCCTGGATAGGGATTGTTTTTTTCTGGCCAAGTCTTTTGTACCCTGCACGATGACCTCCAGCCGATTTTTGCCCAAATTCCATAGCTAAAAAGGGAAATAGGGGTAAATTCAGCAGTTAAAATATTAAAATAGAAATCAGATCTACTATAGCATAAACAAAAAAGCAAACAAACAAATAAATAAAATCAATGGGGTTTGTGTTTGCCTTTTGCAGTTTTATGGCAATCACTGCTGTGAAATAAATGGTATTGCTCTGTTAGAACTTGGTATGAGGACTGGTTTTCTACCAGACTATCTGAAAATCTGAAAGAAACGTCTGCAAACATGAAGAATTCAGGAGAGCAAATTATATAGTCCATCTGAACATCTAATTCCAGCTCTGCAGGACATGGGACATGACAGAGTGTGTAGTGCAAAACAAAAGATATTTCTGTGCAATGTTATTGTAGGAAGATACCTTTTTCAGATGTGACTTTATCTACAGAGTGTGGAGACAGATTTATTTTGTTGTTGTTGTTGTTTGTTTGGGTGAGTTGTGTTTTTTCTCTCCCCCCACCCCCAGGTGGATGGTTGGACTAGGCGATCTTAGAGGTCTTTTCCAACTGTGATGATTCTGTGAGGATGGTTTCCAAACTTCTTAACGAAAACAAACACACCCTCAATGAGCAGAAGCATTTCAAGAGGAGAGTGCAGTCTGACCAGATTCCCTTTTAGAGTATTTAGCATAATATGGTTACAGGGTGGACATTTTCTGGTGTCATGTGGGTCTAAGCAGAAGTACAGACACTTCCCAGCTCACTCAATACTCACAGGAAAGCACCATTTCCTTCCAAGATTGTGTCTACTTCCTTTTTCTTGTTAGGCTAAAATAAATGTGAGATAAAGTTGTTACCTATATATTTTGGTGCACTCACTTCCTGGCTAAACCTGACAATAAGTAAGTGCAGAAAAAGGTGAATGCAATAAAATACTTTGGGGACCTCATCAAAACCTTTCATTTATCAAAACTGGGTAAGCCCACCCATGGGTAATTGTCATTACATGAAAACATGGAGGGAGGAAAGAAATGCAAAAGGTGAAATCTGAATTTAGGTTTCAATGTTCTTTTTCCCGCCTTGTCTGTTTTTGTGTAACCAGAACGGAGGCCCAGGCTGTGATCCTTCACCTGACACTGTAATTATATAATTTTCAGACATCACTTGTGACTCCAAGGACCAAGATGAGTCAGAAAGATTTTGCAGACTTCAGTGGTACAATGAAGAAGAAAGATATGGAGTGGCAGCTGGAAGAGGTAGGATGGTGGCTGCTAATGGACGGTGGCTGTTAATGGATCTATGGTCAAGCACCTGCAACCATCTGGTAGTGCCTCCAGCTGATTCATGGTGAGACTGTGGGGAAGTTACTTGTAGTCTCCTGGTCTCACTGCAGTTGGCACATTTTTTCTGGGTGATTCAAAATGTGTTTCACCCTCTGTTTCATGGGCTTTTGGGCAGAGACAGGGAGGGAGCATGCATACAATCACACAGGAAAATTATTTACCAACTGCATCACAAGAAAAGAAACTTGTTAGCTCAGGTGATACTTTACTACTTTTCTTACTTTAGCCAATTGCTAAGAAATAAAAAAAAAAAAACCACAACAAAAGAACCAACAAAACCAAAAAAACAGGTTTTATTTATGTACTTTCAAAATACTCTGAAGTTCCCAACAATTAAAGACAACTGGAAAATATGGCCAAAATACATTTTACAGTACTTGAGGACTTACCTACAGCCTTCATCTTTCAAGTATTCCTAAGTGACACCTATTATAATTTCATTATTTCAGGCATGTTTTGAAAATTATGTCCTTGATGGGGAGCATAACTAAGATGACTGTTTTTCTGCAAACACGTCTTCAGAAATGTTTACATTTTTGTGCCAGTCTATTTCATAAGACTTCTTCTTTTCTGTTCAACTGGCTTTCCCATCAATTCCTATGTATAACTAACTGCAGTAAGGAATGGGTTGTAGGCTGAACGCACAAGCAGACACACACACACACACTTTCTCCATTGTCTTGTTTGTTAAAAAAACACAAATAACTAGTGCAGGAAGGATTTGATTCAGTATTTTCTGATAGGAATAAAACTGTTATAAATAATACATAATTTTATATATATATAAACACTATATAATTATATAGTGTACAATATACAAAGTATAATATAAAGTACATAATATAAATTAAAAAGAAATAAAATACATATTTTTTTTTCAAATGCCATAGTTAGCATTAAGAATGCCTGTAGGTAGGTATTAAGACATGCAAAGCTTACAGCAAGACTCATGTTTGGTCTCCCATCTCGCCAACCCTGTGACTTCTCCCTGTGCCTCACTCTGCCCACCCTCAGCCACTGCTGACCCTTTTTCTGTTACAGGTATGTTTGCCAGAGATGATGAGAAGGTTGGAAGCAATAACCAAGAAACTTATAAAGGTATTGAAATGCCTTTGTGAAGAAAGAAGTAGTTACGAGATGCAAAGAAAGAGTGTGAGAGTTGACTGTAAGATTATTAAAAATAGATTTTAAGTTTGGACTTTCCCCAGAGCAATGAAGATCATGATGAGGTAGCTCTGTGATGTCTAACTCTACACAGATGCAGGCACACCAAAGATTTTTCTGGCTGTCATTGGCCTGACAAAAATCCCCTGCCATTGCTGTCTCTGAGTGTAGGGATGGCCTGAGAGCAGGCATTTGGATGAGTCAGAGCAACTGTATGTTCATGGCTTAATGAGACTTTTTGATCTCTTCTGATGCTGCTCAAAGTGGATCACAAATTATGTGCTCCTCAAGTGTGCAGTTATCCATGAAGACATGTACATGATCCACCTTTCTTTTACAAATATCAGCTGGTTACGGACTTATTTTCAACTGTACAGTTTCCTAATCTCCTGTTTTGTAGGGATAATAATGATCACGTGCCAATAGACTTTCTTCTCCTGTTTTACCACAGGAGCAAATACAAGCATGTGGGTAGTGGCAGCTGATGCCTTGGTTTATCCCTCTAGAAGAAGGCATCTCAGGTTTCTAAACACACAGCTGGGATTTAAATAAGCTTTTTGGAAACAACATTTTCATATTCCATCAATCATCATAAGACTTTGAAAAAGCACAGTACTAAACAAAATAGGCTATTTTGACTTACAAATTCCTTTCCCCCCTACTCCCTGCCTTTGACTTACTGGTAGTTTCTTTTTGTTCAATATGAATAAAAGGGATTAATTTTTTCCCAGCAAAATAATTAAATGCAAGCAGTTGTCATAACAGAGTTTCCAGCAAAGGTTTGAAATGGTGCATATGTCTGTGATTTCATTACAAGCAACAGGAAAGCAACACTTTTGTTTAGGAGAGGCCTCCATAAACCAAGCCAGCTTGATTTATGAGTCAGCAGTTATGGGATTACAGAGCAGTTCAGGTGGGAAGGGACCATTCACACATGCTCTAATGAGTGCCAAGTGGAAGGAGATAACCCCTTCCCTCAACCTACGTGCTTCTGCCCGCAGGGTGGGATGCTGCTGGTCTCCATCACTGTCAGGACATGCTGGGGATTCTGTGGCATCACTGATCCCCAGTGAGCTGCCTGTCAGACAAGTCTGACATGTAACCCAGGCACCATGAAACATCAGTTTCTGCTGATAATGGGGAAAAAAAAAAAAAAAAGCCATCCCGGTGGTCACAAGCAGCTTACTTGTGTGGATTCCCTGGGTCTGACCAAATAGTTATAACCACCACCAAAACATTTATCTCAGCATTAACACCAGCTTCAGCCTCTGTCTTCTATCCCACTGCTTTTTTTTACCAGATAGGAATTTCATTTCTGTAAGATTTCCCTTCAGTGCTGCTATCAGCCACAATTTCTGGAGCTAGGAAGGCTGTCAAACACAGTGTGATCACATAATCTTCACTTCTGATAAATGTTTGATGGATAGAAAGTATGGGTTTGTAGTTTTTTACTAGTCTCTTTACATTGAAAGATTAAAAAGCACTACTGTTTTAATATTAATATTTTTGCCCTAACAAGTTATATTTGATTTTGTTGATTTTTAGCACAAAATTGACATATTAGAGCAAAGAAGATTAGTCATGCAACAGAAGAACATCTTAAAGGTACAGCATCTTACTGCATATCACATGTACATGATCTTTCTCTGTTTAGACAAGCACCATTCTATACTGGCTTTTACAAAGGTAATTACAAGGGTGTCAAACAGAGAAGTGATAGAGTAAAATATAGTACAGGTTGGAGTCCAGGGAGTAGGTTTGACAGTAGGCTCAGGAATACAGAAAAAAATGCAACATTGAGAAGTTTCAGGTTAGAAGTTTTGCAGACCGTAATCTGCAAACCAGCAAGCACCGCTTTAAAATGAGTGACCTTGTATTATTTGGAACATAAGTAATCCAGAAAGTTACTGCAATATAAAACTAATACCAGGAGGGCAGATTCCTGTAGATTTCTATCAGAGCCAATCTGGGAGAGGAGAATACAATATCTGCAAGGACAGCACTGGTGCTGATCTCATGCTAATAAGCTCTGACTTGACTTCTATCGATCAGCAGACTGATGGACTAATATTGTTTGCTCTTCTTCTGAACTTTTAAGGACATGAAGATAAAAATGAGCCACTTAGAAGAGCAGCTCAAGTGCCCTGAACTAATTGGGTTGTAAGTATTAGCACTGTCCTCTGTTCTGGGTTTCTTGTTTTATAGTATCCAGAATATTTCTATGTAAGCCATACCTGAAGCACATACTATTGATTGTAAGTTAACACAATTTATGCAGCATCAAACAAACACCTCATATTTATGTAGAACAGCTTCTTTTTCTGTCACGTAATCACCCAACCACAGAAACACAAATTAAATTTAGATTTGGAAAATCTCATCTCACTCTTAGCAGATTCCAGGACTAGCTTATCTTTTCCTCAGAAAACCAAAGTTGCAGGGCATATCCTAGATACTAATTTAAATTCTCTTTCTGCTCCGGGTTCATGTTATTACTTTGCAGAGTGAGAAGCAAAAGCAGCATCTTGAACAGCAGCAGCAGCAACAAAGCCTGCAGCTACACAATTATTTTCTTTCTTTTCTTAGCCAGAGTTCCAGTGCCATTAAAAGTGTGCCACACCCCCCATCGCACTACTGGACTGTTGTTTCCTCTGCATAAGAGGTTACATAGGATGCCTGAATTTCAAAACACCACATCTAGCTACATAACCCAGCCCATGTGGATCTCAGCACCAGACATCTAACTCTCTGTCTTCCCTTCTTCAACTGCTCCTCAAGGCAGAAATCCTCTAACTTCAGTGAACATGAGGGTTTAAATATTCCTTCTAGCAATCAGTCCCAAATTAAGTATTAAGTATGAAGGGCCAGCTGTAAGTATGAGCCCTGTTTAAAAACTCCTATTTCAGTCATGTGAATTGATCTGAGATTCTGTTTTTTAGCTCTCTGTGTTCTGAAGAGCCATTTAGTGATATTACGTATGCACTTCATGAACTGTAACAACAGAGGCTGAAATAAAGTAAAAAGTTTAAACTAACACAAAATATTGGAGGAAATCCATTGTTTGCAATGTTAGGACTATAACCACACCTGAGGGACAGTACAAATCTATTCTGATTTTTTAGCGTTTCCATCAGGCCAAGTTGGAGGACACCATTGAAAGCAATAGCAGACCCTTCTTCCTTCCTTGCTACCACGGTAGCTCATTTGATGGGTGAAACCCAGCAATGCTAATGTTTTCCTGCAACAAAATAATTGAAATTGTGTTAGCTCTGTGCTGTTGGCATGCTCGCTTGCCACGGTGTGGCTACTTCACTGTTGCCTAGCTTTGTCTGCTATCAAAGACTGGATGAATGAGCTCGGTTTTTCCATGTATTCCTATGAATGTGCACCAAGTAGAAGGGGTTCCTAATTTTAGCTTATAAGAAGGTACAATATCCCACCAGAAGAAGTCTGAGGCTCTCTGTAAATGGTTGTGTAACATGCAGCAGGGGACTGCATAGCATAGCAGCCCTGAAATGATCCTGAGAACAAGTAGATGGAAATAATATTTTCCATTCTTACTGCAGAAAGATCTCTAAGCTATTGTAAAAGCAAATAGAAGTCTTGGGAGCAAGAAGCAGTAAAAGAGAGGGGAAAATGAAGAAAAATACACACAATAAAAGGCATCTCCTTTATGGGGAAAAGGGGAGCTTGGGCAGCCTGGTATAAAAGCTGACAAGAAACAAAATCCTGGGTTTAGCCTGCTAGCACAATTAAGTCGTATCAGTGCTTGGCCTGGAAATTCAGCATGTGGTTCTCCTTGTCCCTGCTGTTATTCCTGAAGGCTGACACTGCACGGGTTGACCAGAGGAGCTGTGGAGGTCCCATCACTGGCAATGTTCAAGGATGGGGGCTTTGTTCATTGGGGCTTTGAGCAACTTGGTCTAGTGGAAGGTGTCCCTGCCTAGTGGGAGGTGTTCCTGCAGGAAGGTTGGAAGTAGATGATCTTTAAGGTCCTTTCCAACTCAAACCATTCTAAAATTCTGTGATTGCTCCATCCTGAGAATCCTTCTTGGTTCTCTGTTGCCTAGGTGACTGCTGGAGACAGATGGTTTTTGGAAGCTGACTTGTCCCCAGACACCATACTCTTTAAGTCCTTGCTCATGCCTAGTCAAAGCAAAGTAAATAGAGGTCCAAAATGCAACATAGCAGCATGGATTTTTAGAAAGAAGAAACCAAAACAAGCTCAACCTAGAAATTTAAGATGGGGATAAACTGGAGGGAGGAAGAAATTAAATATTGTTTACACAGTTCTCAAAGTAACTGCCTGGCTTTGCTGTCAATCTAGTCATTGCCCTGGGCAGTGTTGCTGTGCAATACTTTGTAAGGCAACCAGCTTTGTCATGAAGAGCACTAAGAAACTCTTCTTCACAACCCTGGCACCTGTTTGGTTGGAGCTCCTCCTCATGTCCTAGGTTTATTGTCTTCGTTAATGAGCACTCCTCACAATGAGTCAAGTCAGCTGCAATCTCTGTTGGTGTTTCTTTTTGCTCCACAGCCAACAAGGGGACAAGGTGAACAAGCACTCAAGCTCTCCCGCTCAGAAGAAGGTCATGGTGAAACAGGTAAAACTGCTCTGCTATCATCATACCTACATTTGCAAGACGTCCTTCTTCTCTCTTTGTTCCAGGCTGGAAACCTCCTTATTTCATCAAATGTTACTCATCTTTGAGGTTTTTGGCCCCAGTGGTTCCTCATATCATCTCAGCTCCTGTGTCCTAGGCTCACCATCTCCTCGGTTTTGCTAGTTTGCAAGGCATTTGTAATTCTTCAATGTTTGCTGCATTAGAGTGAGAAAACTTGATTTCAAAGTGATCCATGGCATCTTCTTTCCCCTTCTAGAACCAGACATTGATGACTCGCTGCTTTAAAAAAGTCTGTTTCTTCCTTGGGTAGGTAAAATGTTCTCTTGTCATGTACACTTGGTTAGTTACACCCAGAGTGCCAATGAGTCAAGATTATTCTGACTAATGCTGGAACATCATGGGAGAAGCAGTATGAGCAGGGAGGAGGAATGTGTAGAGTTGTGTGTGGGCAAGCTTAGCAGAGCAGCAGACTGAAGTAACTGGGGTGTAAACTCTGTTCTGGCCTTTGGGTACATATACTTATGAATCTACCCATCTGCCACCTCTGAAAATGCAGCATTTACGTGCATGCTGGCAAATGTCTCCTTCTTCCCTTATCACAGGGAAAGTGAGGAAGGCCTAAGGCCTGACCACGTGGTTGTCTCCTCCTGGGAACTCCATTATCAGCTTTCCATTAAACCATTTCTCTGTCATGTTCCCCTCACCACAGAAAAACTGAGGGGTTGCTGGTGAGCTGCTCCTCCTAGGGGACATTCCCCTTTCACCTGCCTGGTCCCACGTAATGTGGACTCACTGAGCTTCAGAGCAAGCTGTGCTGTTTCTCTGTTTTCTAAGTCTTGGTGGAAGGTAGCTCGAGGAAAAGGAGATATTTATGGTTGAATTCTTCAGTTAGTCACTTTATGGTCAGGACACAATTGCTGCTGAAGCTATTTATAGATTATTTCACAAAGGTTGTTGGTGTTAGAGTCATGAACCATCACTCCAGTACAAGCAGAAGTGTCTCCTGAGATACACTTGCCTCTCTGTGATAGTCATAAAAAGAAAATAACCTTCAGTTTGCTTCTGTATGGTAGGAAGCTTTGGGATGGATCTTGTAGACAGTCATCTAGAAAACTGGTCAATTTTTGTTTCTTCTCCTGAGGACAGAGAAGCATTTCAACTGTTGCACAACCAAACACAATCAGCAAGTGCTTATGGCTTGTTTCGTTTGTTGAGCTTCATTTCCATTTAAATCTGTGCATTTTGATGCCAGGAAGCATTTCCTGCTTTCACAGGGCATTCACCTGTGGGAATAATCTTCCAAAAGGAGCAGGTAAAAGCATTACAGGGTTTGTCTGAACAAAACTGTGGAGAAGCAATGTTGACCAAGAGCATGGCTGTGCTCATAGTGAATGCTACACACTCCCTACATGACCTCAGGCAATTTTTTTCCCTCCAGGCTTCAGCTGCCCACCTGTAAAATGACAGTAGTATTTATTTTCTCCCCTTTGTATCCTCCTCATGTGTTCACATCAGAAAAGCTTTGGTGGCAAGTCATCCTTAAGTATTAAGCACTCGCCAGTGACAAGCTCTGTGACAGTATTGCCAGGAAGAAAGTATCCTGCTTAGACATGGGCAATGAAATACAAGCTTAGATGCCCCAATAGTTTATAATATTAATAGACCTGCTTTACAGTGTCTGTGTTTTTCTCTTTGCATTTGTCTTTCTCTTTTGTTGCAGGAACTTAATGTGGCAGTTTGGCAAACTCCTGCTGACCACCAGCTGCTCAAGCTTAACACTGGTCCTGTTTTATACATGCTTTCCTGATGGTATCTGGATATGTTGGCTGCAGAGCAGAGTCTCTGCAATCTACAGATCTAGTTTGTGGACACATTAACCCCAGAAGATTTGAAAGAGTGAAGGATGGATTTCTGTAGGGCTACTGTAAGCCCTGGGAAGACCATGCACTTTAAAATAGAGCATTAATGACTGCTAAAAGCAAGTGATACTGTCTGTCCTTCCTGTGATAACTGTGTTAGCTCCTCAGAGGAAGAAACATGAGCCCACATATCTCAGCAACAGAGAGTATGCTTAAATGCATTCAGTAGTTTGCTGTTGGAGGTGGGTCTGAGATACAAAAATTGCTTCAACGTCCACATTCTTATCTGCTCCCCAAATCCCTGAATGTCCTGCCTGCATCAGCACAGACATGAGTTCAGGAAAACTGTAATTATATCTAAATAGGATCTTCTGTTAATGTAAATTGAAATTACCTCATTATCAGCAGAGCAGTGATAACTGATAGGAGCTGGAGCTTTGTCCTAAAAATTGCCTCCTAGCAGACTGAGGACCAGTCAGCTCCATGGATTAGTGCATCCATCAACCACCTTGCTGCCTAATGACAGAAGTCCTGCAAGTGGCCTCTCTTGTAGACACAAAGCAATACTACTGCACAGCCATGGCAAGCCCCTCATGAAGAATATGGGGTTGCTCATTTTGCTCACAATATAGGAACCATCTTCAGGCTGTGGCAAGCCCTGGTGTGCCCTGGCTGAACTTACCTTAGACAGATCACATGTATGACAGGGCTGCATCAATATGTCATAAATATGTCTTCTGTGTGCTTCACTGAACAATCAGGCCTTCCTCATCCATTGCAGCATGCAAGAGAGAGACCGTAATCAAGCTCTCACTGGTCCCGCAGTAAGCTCTTTGTGGATTCTTAAAGACTTCAGTGCAATCTGCCTTCTGGGCTTGTCTACCCTAAGAGCCTTTCATGTCCTAATCTTCCCTCTGTCCTTGAATTAGTTTTGGAAGCAGATTGTCTTTGATCACAACAGAAAACACAGTACCTCACAATGTCATATGCAAGCGTTACAGGACATGCAGATTACAAATTTCCATGCCTAGTCTCTGTGAGGAAGCCAGGACAGTCTCCGCACAGAGGCTGTGTCCACTTCTGGCTTTAAAAAGGTATCTCAGTGCTGCAACAGGTATCAGCTGATATCTTTGTTTCCAAGTCTTCCATGCTGACAGCATGTTTTTCCATCCATCTCCCAAATTCACTGCACTTTGGCTGCAGAAGAGCAGTGGGAAGGACTTCTGCCTGGCTGTTGTTGCTAAGTCATGCAGCAGTGAATTAGGGCTTGTGACAATCAAAACAAGCCAGAAAATGGTTTTAACTTCCTACTCATGCTATCTCCAGCTCCAGATATTTTTGCTGTTTTTCATAGATTAGGAAGAGCATGAAAACCACTCTCTAATAAAGCATAATCTTGCAGGGCTGTCTTGTCATATGCCCAATTGCCTTTCATGGTAAGTACCTGATGTAAAAAAGGAGCTGAAACATTGAAAGTTGGGAAAGCATGCACACATAAAATGTTTATGATGGAGCAAAAGTATGCTGAAAGCAAAGCAGGGCAAAAAATCTCCTGCTTCTATGTAGAAAATTGAGCCTTCAAATTTGAAAAAGAAAAGTCATTAAAGCTATGAAGAGGGGATACAATTGTATCTTACAGGAAAGAACATTTGTAGAAACTCATAAAAAACCTTGGTATATTACAAACAACTGTGGAAAGCTGTGGAAGTATTATCTAACTGATATGAGATGTTGCATAGCACATCTGCTGCTGCAGGCTTCCCTGCTTCGGTCTCAAGGCAGGCTCCTAGCACTGGCTCTCCATGTCCAAGCCCCCACGCTGCATGTGAGGCTGGGTTTATGTAGCCTAGAGAGAAATGTGGAAGTGTGGTCTGAGGTGAACATCTGCGTTTATTGCTCTGTCTCCTTTTAAATAAAAATTTCCTAAGCAATCTCCATTATTCCCTGAAATTGGCATAACCCATAGGTTGTGATCCTTGTGACAGACATGCTTAGCAGAAGAAAGCATATTAGGGACAATTTCAGTACCATTGTTTGGCTCTGTGAGAGCAAATCTTTGTGAGCAATTTGACCACAGAGTTTAAAACACAAGATAAAGCAGCATGACATTTGCTGGTGGCATGAAAGGAACAGAAACCGAATGAACAGCTGTGTCTGGTGGAGTGGGTGGGAGTTGCTGTAGGGAGGGCATGTGGTGGCATGAGTAGAAGTTGTGAGATCAGCTTCTTTTTGCTGCTAAAAGCCAGATTTTCCTGTCTGGTCAGCAGACAGCTCCTCCTCTTCTTCCTGGGCAGGAGGAAGGGCAGTTTCATTTCAGACCCTGTGGGGCTGTGCTAGATGGGATACAAGGAGGAGTCTTGTGGGAGCTGCGTTGGAGGTGATGGGAAAGGTGCTGCAGGAAGCAGCCTCTCAAAGCAAAGATGCCATGCAAGACTTTAAGAAGACTGACAATACCATATTTTCTTCTTTTAAACACCCTAAATTTTGCTTTATTACTTCTGACTCAGTCTACATACCGCAGGCATATAGTGAGTTTGGTGAAGTTGAATGGGTTTGCAGGAGCTTTCTGTCTTTGGTTTTGCCTAATAAGGTTTATCTCACTCATGGGTGCCTTATCCTCTGGTACGACTAGATTGAATCATTGCATTTGTAAAGGAAGTCAGTTAATTTCCATGTCAGTTTTTCACTTCTGTCTGCTCCCCAAGAGCATCTGATTTCAGGGCTAAAAATAGGGAACAGCAGGAAAAATGGAGAGAAGTGAAATCCCAGTAGTCTGAAGTGGTTTGGGCCAGCCTAGCCCCACTGGCCTGAGAGTGGAGAATAGGGTCTGGCTGTGGCTTTATGTAAGGAGTACAGCCACAAGGTGCCCAACAAGCAACCCCTGGAAGAGAAAAATAAACCCTCAGAGCCAGCAAAAAGGAAGAATAAGTCCAGAGCAGGGACCGCAGTAGTTGCCTTGCTGCAACAGAAGGATCTCAGCACCCTGACTTTACTGGGAGCTGCTGCAGAGGCCAGGCTGTGTGTTGGTCCCACAGGTGCTTTGGGAAGCCCTTTCCCCACCCCTGTGGGTGGTACACACACCACCAGGGCAACATATGTGAGCAGCAGCAGTCTTGCTGCAGCTCCTTTTCCTAGATCTTGGAGCATTAGTGATGAAAAACAAGAAAAGGTGGCCCTCTGGACAGCACGTTAGTCAGCAAGTGAGCCTGCTGACAGGTAATCCGGTGGAAATGCAGCATTTCCACTTATTCTGATGTGTCTAAGCAGATACACTGATGTCCTCCAGTTCAGATATTCATGTACATTGTTTGTAAAGGTACCAGCATGCCAGTCTTCCCTGGGAGAATGAGCAGCAGTGACTTGTCGGGTCTTTGGGCTGGCAGGCAGATTCACTCAACTCTTGCTAGAGAGAAGGTGGAAGGGAGGAGTCCAAAGAGCAACAGTCCAAAGAGGAACATGTTCATCTGTGATTTCATTGGATTACAGGTGCAGGCATTTTCATGCATTATCTGAATTACTGGGGAGAGGCTTGAGGCTACAGGAGTTAACACCGATGATTTCCACATCAAAGGGCTTTCTGGTTAAGTACCTGAACAGATGTTTCCCCCTCTCTGAGTGTTTTTGAGTACTTTTTTTTTTTTTTTTTTTTTTTTTTTTGGTTCCAGAGACCAGGAAGAGTAACAGCTTCATTTTGAAGAAGCCTTGAAATTTTTTTAAGCAAAATGAGACTCTAGGATGAGGTTCATAACATATTCTATAAGTGGCCAACCTCAAACAAGCAGGAAACATCTAGATTCAGAAAAAGGCAAAGGCAAAATATTTTCTGTCATTTTCAGGGAAGAATTTTCTTATGTCTTTTAAAATACATCATACATTCAGCATGCATTAATGTAATTAGTTAAAACTCAGAGAAATATACTTTAAATCTGAGCCACACTATCCAGTCCTCTCCCTACTCAGTTCTCTAAGTATATGGCCAGAAACAGCACATTTCTTTTTCCCTTCTCTTCTATCTCCTTTTTCGTTCTACCAAGCCTCATTACCTTAGATTTCCTTACACTGAATTTATGTGCATAAGCCATTTATTTCCCTTCACTCTTAATGTAGCTGTGTGATTCTGAACATCATTTAGGCTGGACTGGCAACTCCGGATTTTGCCTTGTCAGAAAAATAATTCACCTTAATGCACACCTATTGTCCTAAATCATTATATATAGGGAATTGAATTGGTCCTAAGGATATTCTTTGTGTCACTTTACTACCTGTTTCCTGTCACCAAGGGCCTTTTTCATGTCTATTCACTCTTCTATTTCCAAACTCTCATGTACAGAGAAATTGTGGTGATAAGGCAAAGCTGTTATCTCCTCATAAAAATTGCTTTGAGCAGCCCTTGTATGCACTGTGGTTTTTTTAACTACATGATTCTTCACTTGAGTGAAACTCCTTGAATAAGACCTTTTTCATGCTAAGTAACTTGAAAAGCACTCTGAAGAGCAATTTTTTTGCTAAGACCCCATTAGCTGTGGTGGTCTTCAGGTGTGGATCCCTAGAGGGCATATCTCTCTGTCTTAGTATATTTATTAACTTCATCAAGAAGGAACTGCTTCACCCACTCTTGCCTCTAGGCAGTCTGACTGTTGTTTTTATGGCTGTGGAAAACTTCTCAAGCTACAAAGAAACAAAACTTAATGAAGGTCCAGGTGTCTCATTTTTGTGGTGGTTGTAGTGAAGAAAACACTGCCAACACTGTGCAACATGTCCTTTCATTAAATCTCCTTCTTGAACTTGTTACTTTCTGCAAAGACCTCACTGTACTGGTGGGTTTGGTTAATATTTCCCACTCCCTGGAGCCACACAGAGCTTCCATCTAGGTTTGTGTCCGAATCATGAGGCTTTACAGCCACAAGATATTTTTCCAGTGCAGACCTGCTAGGCACTGCTCATGGTTGTTTATACAGAAACTGCAGAATTAGTGCCCACAGGGACATATCAGAGCAGGACTACTCACTGATTACTCTGTTTCTATGGAAAACAGTTCAGGTGCAAGGAGACAGACAAGTCCAGCGTAACCATCTCTCCTGCAGAAACTGAATATTCTCACTTCTCTTTCTATAGATGATCCTTGTTTAAGGAAAAAGGGCTTTACATAGCCCATTATAACCTTTATTACAGTGATGTGTTCAAAATATGGAATGGAATTTAGACCATTGTTCTTTCTTCAAAGGAGTTGCTGTGGTGGTACTTCAGTTTTTCTGTTATCGAATACAGCTTAGAAAAAAATCAGTTGTGTGGGAAGTAACAGATGTACCGATGTCCTTAACAGGACTTTCATGATAAAGGGTTGTTTAACCTTAATTAACTTACTCAGATGCAGCAAGGTTTCATAAAACAACAACTGCATCAATACATGGTACAGACTTGATGTCTTCATTTGAGTTTCACTGGTGACACAGTCCTGCAGTAGAGATTTGGAAGAGAAATAAAACAACACAGTTTGGAAAGAAAATACAATACAACTCCTCAATAGGAAAGCTACAGAGAAAGCCTTCTGTTTCCAGGGATGGGAACAATTTTGCTGCCTTTCACCAGCAGAGCAGGGAAAAGCTGAATGCTACTGGAAAACCTTTGACATTACTGCCTAATGTCTGTGCAGCATTTTGCATACAGTAGGGAACAATATAACCAAAGCTGATGTCCAACATAGCAGTCAGGAGTATTTTATCTCCATGGTATGTGAAATGCTGTGTTAAACACAACTATTGTAAATGGTTATTTTAAGGAAAGGGGGTCTTTAGGTTAAGGCTTTGGCTTTACACTTGGGATATGTCAAGACTCTTTCCTAGCTCTGCCCCACACTCTGGGCAAATCATTTAATATCTGTCAGCCTCAGTTTCATCTATATAAAATTCAGACACTATTTTTTTTTCTTCTCTGTCTTTTGAAGTGGCTAGGCTTTCAAAATCTGAAATACACAGATTAGCAAAGGAAACACTGTGTGTTTGAGGAGTGCCCAATGGAACTGCACCTCAGTAGCAGGATTTCTGTCCCTAGGGAACAGAAGGGGAAAAAACCTGCTCAAAAGGAGTGATGGGTTCCTCCCTGGGAGAGCAGTGGCTCTGATGCTGTGCTTCACACAGGGGCTTTACCCCGTGAAGGCAGAACACCACATGCCAAAACAGTACCCATGCTCTGCCTGGTACTGCTGAGCTGGACCTTTCCCCTCTTGCAGGAAAGGGGACAGGAAGGACCCTGAGGCCCTCTCTAAGGACAGATGTCCTCTGCGCTGCCTCTCAGTGGTTTCTTTTCCCAAACAACTGTGGAAGCACAGAGAAAAATGCCATTTTCATTTGTGTTGAAACTCTTTGCAGAAGAATCACAGAATCCTTTTCGATCTGTTGCAGCACAGCTCTGTAGACCGAGTATCAAACCTTAGTGTGGCAAAAAAACAGGTCACTTCACTTGTCACCCAGAGGTGGCAAAATGCTTTCCGGGAGCTATCCTCACCCCCTGGGCATTCCAGTGAGCAGCTGAGGTCGAAACAAAGGACCAAGACCATAAAAAACACAGCAGATGCAAAAAGCCTTCACTTCAGTCAATTTAGTAAATTGCTTCTCTTTTGGTGGCCCTGAAAAATATCTTTTTATGTTGAAAAATTATTAACTGAGTTGTGAGTTGCCATGGATGCAGCATTCCGTTTATTGCAGACTTTGTCTCTTACTGTGCAGGACTTCATTCTCAGCACTCTCCTGGGCTTATAAATATTGAATAATTTGGCCCACTTTTTCTCAGAAGTCAGAGGCAAAATTGCCACTGTTTTAAATGTGTGGGCTCAGGCCTATTATATTGTGTCATATTTTTAATAGCATTGATCAGCTCTCTTTTGGCAGTCTCCTGATTCTGTCTAGCAAGTCAGGCATCCACTCAGGTATAAATAAATCTTTGAAACAATAAAGGGGAAAAAAAAAAAAAATTCCTTTTCCCTCTATAAGCCAACATGGGAGACTCTGTCCCTGGGAATGGTTTTGGCTGGGACTCCATGGCAAATGTTCTCATGAGTACACAGAAAACTGTAGAGAAGCTGCCTCTGCATTGCAGCAAGGTATTTGAAGGAATCAAAGTGATCTGCATATAGTGTGTTGTTTAGCTGCAGTAGTTTTCCAGCCTGCCACAGTGTCAGGGACAGAGTGGATGGTGCTGACAGATAAACATTTGAGAATTGCTTGGACCCACTATAGCTGCAATTACTGTAATGAAATGAAATTTGTCTCTGGCCCTCTCAGATGTTATTTGCAGAGAAATGAGTAGGGATAGGGTCTAAATCGTCAAAGCCAGCTGGCAATATTGCTAAAAAAAAATATGGAAATTGCCTTATACTCAGTTGTTCATTCTTCTTCCGTTCTAAACCATTATCTTTCTTTTCAGAGGAAGGAGCTCTGCAGATGCACAGACGTCTGTACAGATAGTTTTTCTCAACAGTTGAATCTTAAGCATTTCTTCAGTGATTATACCAAAAAACCAAAAGGAGTCTCAACATTTCAGGGCCACTCTTGAATTTGAAATTGAATTTCCTGGGCTCTAACACAAACCATCAGACTTTAATCTTCCTGTTTATCCACCTGTGTAATTCAAGCCATGCAAGGACAGCTTGCACTGCTGCAGAGCAGGGGATCTTACCAGAGCAAGATTTGCTCTGTGAGATGCTCTACACTCATAGAGCCTGGGGCAGTTTTCATGTAGGTTTGCTCCTATGCACTTAATAAAGCATCTTGTGATACC
Source organism: Apus apus (assembly GCF_020740795.1). NCBI lineage: Eukaryota > Metazoa > Chordata > Aves > Apodiformes > Apodidae > Apus > Apus apus. Next base: position 49,231,202 of record NC_067283.1, read on the forward strand.
TGTGGTGGCAAAAACTTCCCGATAGACTTCCTCGTTTTCTCAAAAACTTTGAAGTTGTCTGCACTCAGTGACCCACAACCTGCTCAAGTGACTTTTGCAAGCAAAATGAGATGACTACAGTAAGGGTAATGTAATGACAGCCAAAGTTGCTTTAAATAGTGGTATCCGTCATTATTATTATTTATTCAATGCGGACAGCTTATTTCACTTATTTTAAACAAGCAAAGAGAGGAAAACAGGGAACTTCAATTCTCCTCCCTTAGGACTTGTTACATCTACCCAATTCACCCCAATGTCAGCAAGTCTTGATTCAGGGCAGTGTAAGTAAAGGGAGAATTAGATTCAGTCACCTTCCCAGAGTGGACAAAACGAACCAGTTCCTAACTGGGCTGGTCAGAAGGAGACACTTTTCGGTTTGCCAGGTTGATTAAACTGATTCCCCTTTCCTCCCCTGCTTCCTGCACCCATTTTACTCTCTTAGCCCAGAGGGTGCCTGTGTGTTCCCAGGGCTCAGCCCCAGTCTCAGCTGGGACAAAGAGATATCCAGGAATGTGACAAAAGTTGGGGTGCTGCTGTGTAGCCTGATACAACTTGGGGCTACAGCACTGCGAAGAACTGATACAGACTCAGGCATTTTTCTCATGATTACCAGCAAAGGGTAATAGCCTGATAACCACTGTAGGGACACACTGTGTGCAGGACCACTGTGCACCTCACCCATGCACAATAGGTGTGGGTTTGTTCTTCCTCTGCAGCCACGTAGGTTGTCGCCTCACGTCTTAACTGTTCTCCTCTAAAATAATCTCTGTCCTTATGCTGGGATCTCTGTGTCTCATCTAAGTAAGTGCAAGTGCCAAGAAGTACCTATGCCCTGTCCCATCCTGTCCCCTAAGCAGTATCCTTACCCCAGAAGGATGTCCTTCAAAGGAGTCATGATGCGACCCTGGACTCCCATCTTCATGTGAGTAGGGTTTCAACTCTCCAGATGCTGGGGTTTTGTTTTGGTTTTTTAATGTCCGGTTTTCAACTGGAAACCAGTTTCTACTCAGACAGAGAGAAAGAGGCAGGGAGAGCAGCACTCAGAACTGCTCCTTGCTGCTTTGTCTGCTCAAGCCAAAAAACAACTACAAAAATCATCTTTGCAAGCTCAGAGGTTTTGTCCTGCCCTGACTGAAGTGTTTCAATAGTTATGGAAAATCAGGGAGTGGGGAAAAGTGAATTCTGAAAGAGAACTGCATCAGCATACAAAGGGCATCCTGAGGATTACTGGACCATAGCAGGCTCAAGGTGATTGGAAATACTGTAGGAAAAGGGCAAATGCCACTTGATAAAAATTGGTGTGGGTTTGACTTTAAATAAGATTTCATAAATCCAGCCTTTGAGAAGCAAGAGAGGACTGTGAGAATGAATCACCCCAAGCAATTTCAGAGTAGTTTACATAGTCTGACACTTTATGTCAAGCCACCCAGCTCTTCTATTTTTAATAGAACTAGAGATGGGTCCAGAATGTGAGGATTAGAGGTAATACTTCTCAGCATTTGCAGATCTTTGGATAGAGATTTTTGGCTCGGGTGTCAGCAAAGATTAGGTGCATCTGCAGAGTTTGGAAGCAGAAGCATGTATTTTATTTTATTTTTCTCCCCAAGGTTCAGGTTGTATTTTGTTTCAAGGCTTTGAATCAGGAATATATTTCAACAAATCAAAACCATAAGTATTTGAATTGTGGGAACAATGAAGGAAACTAAGATTTCAACCTAATGATAGGTTTTCTGTTATTCAGTAAAATATATTGAAGCTACCATATGAAGTTCAGGGTAAAGTACACTACAATTAGACTATAAAATAGTTACACTTAACTACACTGAAAGTTTGGAAGTATGGAAGAACTTTAATAAAAATGATAGTTTGTTAAGATATGATTTGATTTTATTTCTGTAAAGGTTCAATTGCTCAAATCCTCATCACTTTTTCTCAAATCTACTTGGATTTAGAGGGAGATTTTAAATACCCCAAGCAGTATTGATTCTTCCACCAGTAAGACCTTGGTTTGCCATGCATGGCTGATATTTATGGCTTATGGTTTCTCATTTGTGACTCTGCAGTGAAACTATCTTACCTGTATAAATGAGGTATCAATATGCAAAGACTGGTTCTGGGAGAAACACATTTTGTTTGCTTTCCCATGAAGACTGTTCATATGCTTTTTTTCCAGTAGTTAGTTTTAGGAGGGTTTTTTGTTGTTTGGGTTTTTTTTTTGGTTGGTTGGTTGGTTGTTTTGGGTGGTTTGTTTTTTTAATTATTGTTGTGTTGGATTGTTTTTTTTTTTTTACTTAGACAGCATAAAATAAAGGCTGATGTCCCTGACACTAAGGATATTCATATCAGCCCAAGGATTTTACCTAGGGGCATTTTCTGTTCCACTTGCTGTGCCGAGGTTGCACAGCACAAAAACTGTCCCCACCGGGGTGGCCACCTTTTCCACCTGTTTCCAAGCAGCCAAATTTATATTAGCCATGGAAAGCCAAGCTGCTCTTGCAGCCACTGCAAGGAGCAACAGTACCAGTGAAGGGCAGCAGCTACTTCTGGTGTCCCCAAACTTGAATGACAGGCTTTCCTTCACGTACTACACTAGCAAAGATGACATTATGGGGTAAGACAATCTGACTGCATTTTTTGACAGACCAGTCAAAAAAGTGACTGTTTTCCTGTGAGGCTTTCATTCAGATGATTTCACACACATTTGAAGTTAAAAAAAACCAAAGCTACTCGAACCTTGACTTGATTAAATGATTTCACTTCACTGAAACTATACTCTTAAGCATATGTGTCAGAGCTGCTTGTGTTCATGTCCAGAAAGTGAAGAATAAATTCAAATGTATGGAATGCAATGTATTTCCAGTTAAACAAAAGGAGAGGGGGGAAAAATAAGAGTGGAGAAAATAAAAAAGGGGCAGGGAGGGGGGGCAAAAAACTGCTTTAAATTCCAATTCCTAATTTTGTCTGAGAGTCACAGGATCTTGTATGTTCATATGTCTATAACAGCAGAGATGGTTTCCATTGTATGTTGGCTTTTGTTTATGGTTAATTCCGGGGGTGGGATTGTTTTGTTTTTAGGGGGGAGGTACCTAAGTTTTGGCATACTGTGAGGGATGGGAGACTTTAGTGAGATTTTGCCAGTTAACAACTGATGGACACAAATGTGTTTCCAGTACACAGAAGAAAAGTAAATGTAAAAGACATCTTCTCTAGTGCTTTATTCGTCCCTTCTTAGACTGTTGAGTTGCCCACAGAGAGGCACTAATGCATTCATGCTGGCTGCTACAGCATGTAAAAACTTCTACTGTTTTTAAAAGATACATTTATTTTAGTAAATAAGCTACTTCCAGGGCAGTTCTTCAGCAGGGAGGTCATCACATGAAGCTTGAAGTTCCCCCAGGTGTTTTCTGTGCAAGTGAAAGGATGGCGGGAGGTGCCTCTTGTATCTCACAAACACTGGGGGCTGGCAGAAAACTCAGGAGCATCTTGCCATTTGACTGTTACTATTTCCCCTCCAGCAGCAAGAGCACGAAGCCTCCAGGTGGTATCCTTTGTGCTTGTCTCTTCAGCAAAAGCTTTCCCAAGGGCATTTAGCTTCAGCTGTGGGAGAGCCTTCAGGACCATACAGGTGGCATGCAGCTTTACCTTCTCCTGATGCACATGCTGTGTTGATCTTTGCTTTATCCCCCAGTGCTATACAGAAATATCAGGATCACAGAATCACAAAGTAGTTGAGGTTGGAGGGGACCTCTGGAGGTCATGTGATCCAACCCCCCTACAGCTGGTTGCTCAGGACCATATCCAGATGGCTTCTGAACATCTCTAAGGGTGGAGACTCCACAATCTCTCTGGGTAACCTGTGCCAGTGCTTGGTCACCTTACAACAGAAGGTGTTTCTTCATGTTCAAACAAAACCTCCTGTGTTTCAGTGTGTGCCCATTGCCACTTATCCTGCTACTGGGCACCAAGGAAAAGAGTATGGCTTCATCTTCTTTGCACCTAGTGTCTTTCAGGTATTTAAGTACAGTGATAAGATCCCCTCTGAGCCTTCTCCTTGTCAGGCTGAGCAGTCCCGGCCCTCTCAGCCTTTCCTTCTATGTAAGATGCTCCAGTCTCTTACTCATCTTCGTTGCCCTTCATTAGATTCTCTTCAGTATGTCCCTGTCACTCTTGCACTGAGGAGCCCAGAAACAGACCCAGCACTCCAGGTATGGCCTCACTAGTGCTGAGTAGAGGAGAAGGAGCACCTTCCTCAACCTGCTGGCAATGTTTTGTCTAATGCAGCCGAGGACACTCTTTGCCTTCTTTGTCACAAGGGCACACTGCTGGCCCCTGTTCAACTTATTGTCCATTGGAAACCTCATATCCTTTCCTGTCAAACTGCTTTCCAGCTGGGTCGCCCCCAGGATTCATAAGGAGAAGTTGTAAGCAGAAGAACCTCGTTCCTTCTTTGACCACAAATGCAGGTTCTCTCTTGTCCCTGGCTACAGCATCCAGTAACTCCTTCGTCCACCTCTAAGACCTCCTCCCCTGTTCTGCCACACTGTGAAAACTGCTAACTCATCCCTGATGCCTCACTTGGACTGAACCAATTAATCCCATCCAAGATTGAATGAGCTTTTCTGGGAATACATCTCCCTGGGGACCTCACCTACATGGCAGCTTGGAAGAATCTGTGCTACATTTGGCCCTCTGCAGTTTACTCTCCCTCAAGGCTACACCAGCAAAATTTTCACAGATAAAGAATAACTAACCTGTATTTCATGCTATAAAAGTCTCCTTTTCAGTAAGTAGCAATGCAGCCCTCTTATTCTTACGGACACTTCAACTGGAAGAAAACTCTAGATCTAGAATCATAATTCTGCCTCAGAGCTGCAGGGGTATCATATGGGGCCCAGAGGAGTTGCATGACCAAATGCTGCCCATGTGGACAGCGCTGCCTGCTCTGAAGGACCCACCTGCTGCCCTTAGCCTGGAGGCCAGGACCTAAATGCTGAAACAACTGCAGTTAGCAAGGTAGCTTAAATAGTAGGAGACTACATAGTCTTTTATTATAATAAGTTATTACTGTAATTATTATTGGTTATTCTCCAACTGAGCAAAGAGAATTGAACTGATTTCTGTCCTTCAGCATCTCTTATGAGAGGCTTGGCATATTTGATAGCAAGGGTCTGTTCTCTTGCTACATTTGGCAGCCAAGACATATTGAAGATGCTGATATTTAAAACTAAATGTGTAGAGCAGCCATCATATATCTAAATTTAAAGTACAAATATACTATGTAGTAAATATTTGCAATCAGTAGAACTGAATTCTTGAAACTGAATCTGCTGTCTTCTTTTGCTGCCCCACAAGACCATTCTAGCAGAACTGTATGGCTTGGCCAATAAAAAGTGGCAGGACATATTCTTTGTCACTAAATATAGGAAAGCCCATGCACTAGAAATCCTGTGGCTGAGGTTTGGTATGCTGAAATAAGTCAGGATAATTCAAGGTTATGGTTCCCTCAGCAACTGTATTTCAGTCACACTGTATGTACATAGTAAGACATAAAAGTTACCAACATATCCTGTGATACAAAATGTTACACATGCCCAAGGGGCTTTGAGTTATGATTTTTGCAGGAGTTAATTTGGTGCTGTTGGTGCAGTGATTCCTTTACAGATGCAGTCAAGGTAACATTTTACATTTAATTTCCCCGCTGCCATTTTCTTTGGCCTTCTCAGCTGTAAGAACAAATCAATTGTTGTCACCGTTTGACTCAGGTCCGACAACAACGCTCTCGATCCCCTCCCTCTCCCACCCAGGTAGGAAAGGAGAGAGGGAAAAAGAGAGAGACTTGGCTGGATTGAAAACCAAACTACACAGCTTTAATTAAACACTAATGATATAAGAAAATATATACAGTTATATACAAATGTGTTCAGGTATGTGCAAAAGCCCCTCACCTCCCCCCACCCCCAGCAACTCCCACCACACTCCCCTGAGCTGGAACAGTTCCAAGAAATCTTGGAGCTGCTGCTGGAGAAGCACACAGTGATGAGGGTCAGGAGAGCTTGAGCCTAAGGGTCAACGGTGATGGATGGACGGAGTCCTCCCCGGGCGCTGACCATGGATGGAAGAGAAGGGAAGAAGAAGAAGGAAGGAAGTTGTCTTCTGTGATCTCTGACCTTCCTCTGAGCTTACGTAGATATATGGAATGGAATATCTCTGGCTGGTTTTGTGTCTGTCTAACTCAGCCTCCTACAGGGGGGTCACAGATCTCCCTGTAGTGTCTGAGACAGCAGATGAAAGACAAGACCTTGAAAACCCAGCAGTTAGAAAAACATTCCATTCTTATCAGCCTTAGTTAGAACACACTGTGACTAGTTAAAAGAAAGCTTGAGAATTAAAAAAAAAAAAAAAAAAAATTCAGTATAAGGAAAATTGGCTTAGTCCTGGCTTAAACCAGGACAATGGTGCATAAATCTCAGCTCATGTAACTAGGTAGTAACAGTGGAAGATGCGGAGTAGGGAGGGCATAGATGTGACTGTTCCTACTTATAACTTCTTGGAGCTTGATGATGTGCTGTCTTAAGGATCTCTCTTTCCTTTCCAGATGTTTAACCTCAACAAATGGAGAGGCACCAACAGAGAATTACAGTTCAAAATAGGGGCAAGTTAGTTATTTAACAAGTCTAATCCTTGTTTTTTCTGTTACTGTCTGACAATATCATGGCTTCACATTCAGTTTTCCTCTGAAAGTCTTCAATCTCTAGCAAGATATTGTTCCTACACTAATACAGAAATACTCTTCAGGTACTGAAATTCATAACATGGCTTAACAAAGTGTTCCCTCTAGGGGTTCTTCCTGGAAAAAGTACATAAGAATAAAGCCAGGGGGAAGTATTTCCCTAACACTAAAATAGCAAATGTTATTGTCCCACATTTGGGATGCCTTAGACTGGTTTCTCAACAAGTGATAGAACTCTTCTTCTTTCTCCTTCCCTCCTTTACTCTTGAATGGGACACTGACAGTAAGTGGAATCAGGAAAATCAAGTGTTTTTTGTAAGAATGTGTAGCAATAGCCTGAAAAATACCATTTCATTTAGCCCTTCCGATTAGTTATATTACACATGACAGTTGGACCAAGACTAGTGACCCAGACATGAGTGCATTTCTCAAAAAAGCAACCAGATCTGTGCAGTTTCATTAGCAGAGGCACAACAGATGTGCTGTGAAATTTAGATGCTGGAAAGAAACTGGGATTTGTTGGTAAAGCTCATGTTTCCAACTGATAGAAGAGGATAGCAAACCCCCTATCACTACTGTGCAGTCCCTCATCTGTTGCTAACCATAACGAATAGTGTTTTACATATTGCATTTCATCTGCAGAGCCAAACAGCAGTGGGGATGAGTTGCTCCCAGAAGTCCCAATTCTATGCATAAAGTAACTGAAATGCAGAGGTTTTGTAAAACTAAAGATGGAAACTTGGTTTCATGGACTTCACCAAGGACAAAATATCATGCCCTAGTTAAACAGCTGCAGCTATATTTTCACATGTGATTGTAAAGAGGCCTGATTTTTTTTTTCCAAAAAGGAGCAAGTTCACACAGACCTACTGGGAGCTGCAAGCACTTGAAGTCTTTGGAAAGTAGGTCATTACTCTGTTTGTGTCTAATTTGAGGTAGCCAAAGCTTCAGTGCTTCCCTGATTGCCACAGAAAATAATATGAAGCAGAAGAGTGAGATATTTGAGGATACAGACTGAGTGTCCAATACACCTGGTCACATCATGCTATCCACTGGATAGTGATGAGGACAAAGCCTGAACTGCCCCTGTTTTTTCTGTGAATGAATTTATGTATTCTTCTTACAGGAGTGTCTAAGGATTGCTGTGCTTGTATTAGGAGGTTATCTTGATTGTATTTGTCTTCTAGACATTATCACAGCCACAGGAAAGAGGAACATTCTCTTTCGTAATGACAATTTTATGACTCCTTTGTCCTTCCCTGTGCCTGTCCTAGCAAATCATACCCTTGTTATGTCAGGTGACAGACCCTAGCTGACACAGCAATTGCTCTGCAGGTCCACTCTCACCGCCTCCTTCTCAGGACCATTGCTAATCTGCATCCCCCATCCCTTGTCTGCTGGACATTGGCTGCTCACAGCTTGGGGGTTCCAGTTCCACAGCAGCCTCAAGGCAGAGATTTGTGAGAAAGGCAAAAAATGCAGAGTGAGCAACCCATGTGGTGGTCCTATATATCTGGACTACAGCCTTAAAAAGAGTGCAGGAAGAGGGCAAGAAAGATTGGGACTGTTTAGCCTTATGGCCATGCCCCTATGTGTGTGACATGAAGGAATTCTTTTGTGTGTGGGTGGTGAGACACTGGGACAGGTTTCCCAGGGAAGCTGTGGATGATTCCTCCCTGGAAGTGTTCAAGGCCAGGCTGAATGGGGCTAGGAGCATCCTGGTCTAAGTGGGAGGTGTCTCTGCCCTTGGCAGGGGGCTTGGAACCAAATGATCTTTATGGTCCCTTCCAACCCAAACCATTCTATAATTTTACAAAAAAATAAAAGCTTTTCTTAAGGCATTGGAGATACTCTCCATGCCATGGGGAAAGCACATTTAACAGTGTGAGGAAGCTGCCTGCCTGCCCACTGTGTTCAGTGGAAGCCAAGGTGAGGCATTTAATAGTTGAAGGGGTTAAGAGGCTGCAAATCATTCGCGTCCAGACAAGATGAGCTGTGCGAGCCAGCATTACTAATGCTGCCAATGGCAGGTGCATGAACCCAATCAGAGAGTTTGTGCACTTCATTTGCTCCTGAGCAATGATGGAAGAAAGGCCAGGAGCCGGCAGACCAAATTGTTCCCATTTGCCATTAGTGCCTAATGCTGCACTGTCTGCTTGTGATTGCTTTAAGCTTGTGTAGCGGCTGTACTGACCCATAGAACTCTGTGTCCTTGTACAGTTTTGGATTGGTAAATTGTTTAAGAGCAAATAAATCCAACCCACAGTGTGACTTCACACAGTGGGTTTTTTTTCATGGTTAATTATGTTTTTCTTGGTGAAATTTGAGCTGAGAAGTAAATGCTTAGCATTATCTTCATTTATCACTGAATATGCAGTCAAAAACTAAAAGTAGGCAAACAACACAAGTTAAAAACATACTATGACATGCAAAAAAATACCTATCCCATGCAAGTTACTTGGTAGGAAGTGTTTCCTCTGAGGCCTTGGTGACATGCCCAGCAGATGGGCAGGAAGCAGTGCCAAAAAGAGGATAGGGAACCCTGGGAGAGACTCACAGCCAGAGCAAAGGACAATTTACATGGACTTTCTCCCAGCTCTCAGAGCACAACTGCAGAAAGCAGGAAGGTGCTTGTTGGAAAATCCCAGCAGAATGCCAAACGCCTCATATGTTATGTTGCCCACTTGTCCATCCATCCTTCACTCTGTCTCCAGGCTCCTTCCTGGAGGTAAAGTTACTATTTTGCCACTGGTCTGCAAGTCCGAGCTTCGTCCCTCCATGACTGGCCATCAGTGGTGATGACCTAAATGGTGAGCAGAAGGGACAGACAGGTGTATTACAGAATCGGAAGATTTTGGAGAAGCAAAGGACACGTTGTGAGTTCACCCTGCATTCAAATGCATTTTGGAAGGGTATGTTGAAATTGTTGAAATGTAAACACTGTGGTTATCTTCATACTGTAGCCAGCCACTTCTCCAGAGTCTGCTGCAGGCAGACTATAGGCAGTCCTGAAGGTGAAAGACACTTGAAACATCTCTGCTCTGCAGTATGGTTGATAGAGCTGTGGATATAAATCTTGAAGTCAGAGACACTGTTTCTGTGAGCCTTTCTATGATGCATAAGAGAAAAGGAGCTAAAGGAAGCAGGGGACACCACCGTTTAAAGTAACATATTTTAGAGCTCACCACAGCTAGAAAAAATAGGGAAGGCAGTTTGCTGTCTTTCCTCATTAAAATGGGAAGCAATGTCTTTATGCACTCTGTAAGTATGATTATTTCTTCTTTTTTACCTGTGAACTTTGAATAGATATAAAACTTCTGTATATCAAGCTCCAGAGGAGATACCGTCTGAAGTACTTTTCCAAGAAACATAAAACAAAATAAATCTTCACTATGTGTCTTTCATGATGCACATATATATTGTAGGATCTGGGATGTAAAAGGGAGGAGAATTTAGCCCAAGCATTAATCCTGCCCATTTGGGAAAATACCATGGCTTAAAACTTGCCCAAGTATTCTGCAAAAGACCTCTAACAGGGTTCCCCACTGTATTTATTCACCACTTGAACCACTAACAAACATGCAAAAGCAGTGGCTGCAGAGACTCTTCCTGTTGCTGTTTTGCTTTCCTGGAAAACTTGTTGCTCTTCTGTTAATAAATGTTCCAGGAGAAATTGTTCCTCCAGATCTATTGCTCACCCTTGCTGCTCTGCCTTCAGTAGGTCTAACCTGGAGTTTCCAGTGGGCTGTGCGAAACTGGGACCAAGAGTTATTCAAGCACTGTGCTGGCTCCAGCATCCCTCAGAGACCTTGCGTTGTCACTGACCATCTCCTACTCTAGCTGCACAAGATCCCAGGGGAAGCCACTGAGCCTCCCGTTTCCAAGATGAAGCCACTTCAGGCTGAAGTGCACCACACCATGAAACTTGGGGTAAAATCTCCATACCTTGCTTTAAAATCCAGGTGCTGCTTTGAAACCCACCCCTATCACTGATGATTTAATGCAAAGCTTATTTGGCTCTGCTGAACTAATGATGCACCATGCAGGGGCAAGAGAGTCTGAATTTCCTTAATCCAACACCTTGCCTCACCCTTTGCCTTCGGTTCTATACTGGTATGCTATGATTAATTTGATCGTATTTTCCTTCCAGTTTGTACCATTTTAAGTGACAACCATGGGCATTTCCACTGATTTTAGGCACACAGCTGAAAAACTAAGCCCACTTTTTGAAAATGTAGTGTCAACCTTCTACTTTCAGCATCAGTGGCACCATTTAGGAACAGAGCATGACACACATCCAACCAAGCGGAAGTGGGATGGAGCAAAAAATGAGAAATTAATGTAACACATATGGCTTTATTTTCCCTGCAAATCATGTTCAGTTTAGGCCATAATGATTTATTCTAAAAGCACATTTAACTCCAGTTGGGTTCTACATAACAGAACAGATGGGGGAAATCCACAGCACTGTACTTTTCTGCATAAATAAGAACGATTGCATTAATATCTTAATTCTTTTTTCTTTCTCCCCTCCCCCCCATCGTCAGCTGTTTGATTTTTACACTAAAATAAAATATATTGACAAATAATTTATGTATTGAATTGATGTGGTCTTATCTGGGAGAGAGGGGTGAGTTCTCAAACTAGCAAGAAGCCATTACTGTGCAAAAACAGTTCTGTCATTCTGCTCTTCCCCCTTCCTCCCCTTGTCCTATATTCACACACAAATACCATTGTTAATATAGGGTCTACATTGTTTTGACTCCTGCTTGTGAAGAACACATCAAGCAGCAGAGAGGGAGGGATTACGTGTATTCCCACAGCTGTGCTGGCACAAATGGAGATGCTGGTGCATCAACATGGGAGCTATCAAAACAAAGGCAAACAAGGCTGTATTGTTTTAGTTTCATGGAGGAAAACAAGAGAGACTATTTTCTTTTCCAGTCTTGAAAAAGCAGAAAAACAGTATGACCAGCCTTGTGTCATTTCCAGATTAAGGAATTGGCATCTTAAGGAATTTCTAGAAAAAGAAAAATCTCACCTTGAAAAGTTAAGACCTAAGCAAATGCCTGAGGCTTCCTACCACTTTGCTTTCTGTTTGCCAGCCTTGCTTACCAGGCCAGCAGCTTCCAGCCAGAGCAGGGGCTCACAGCCTTGGCCAGGTTAGTCAGAGTCGAGGCTGGATTGCCAGCCCAGTGCAGGAACCAATCTGAGCCAGCAGCCCCCTCTGACTCCTTCCAGCAAACAATTTTATGGCCCTGGAAATGACTCTGGACTTGCAAACGACATTATTTTTATGGGCCATTGCCTCACTGCAGTACTTTGCTCCCATCCACTTTAGCATAATGTGTCTTTTTATGCACTATTTTACCACCCTGTTATCTCAGCTACTTACAGAAGCTTTCTGCCATAGCGCTGGTTCCTACCACGTGGCCCACGGTCTGGAGAGCACCATACACGTCCCTCAGCAAGGCTTCCCTGAGCTCAGCAGGCCCAAGACCATCATTGCCCAAGGCAGGGAACTATTAACAGGCAAGGGCTTTGTCTTCCCCATGCACATTTGCACCCCTACCCAGTAAATATTAGTGCTATAACTTAGGCTAACGCCTGCACTCTCACAAGCCTTGCACCACCTCTGATGGTCCCCCCAGGTCTCCTTCCACCTGAGGCAAAATGTAGGCTCATTCTAGGGGGTTTGGGTTGGACTGAAAATGTGCTCAAGGGAAACATGAGAGAGAATATCTCGATTTGGTACAGCTGGCACTGCTGTTGGGGTCTGTAAGGCTCAGGGAGCTGAACTGGAGTTTACTTTTGTATGCAGGAGGAGGAATCTGAAACCCAAAAGATCCTTGTTTAATTTGCCTCTCTTCTTTATGGAGACCATAAGTTCTTGAGAGCGTGAACAACCTCATATAGCTGGAAACTGCATAGTTCACCAGGGACTCCACTTCTGGGGCAATAATGGACTATATAAACCCCATATATGTTTCATACATAACCAGCCCAGTCACAATGGTATATTTTGAAAGTTCAGTTAGTTTCTGACCCTTTTGAAAGTTCATCACTGAGAACAAACAAGAACTCAGAGGAGAGGATTTACCTTTACAAAGTTCAGAAGGTGAAAATACTAAACATCCCTCTGACACTCCTGGTCCTGCTCTGGTTCTAGGTCATTGATTTTGTATGACAAGAACCCACCTTGGTGGCAGTTCATTAGCCAGGGCTCCAGAGCTATGTCATACCAAGCCCTGCTGATGGAAGTGTAGCTATGGCTGGTAACTCCTGCCAAAAGGCCATGAGCAAATTAGAAGTCCAGAAGTAAATTTTTTAGGAACCCAGAAGACCTTCTTTAGTAGTCCAAGAGTTCTTCTTTCCAGAAGTTCATCCACTAATCCCAAAGAGTAAACTCTTTAAGAGGTATAAAGGTAAAAGATAATGTCAGGTGTTTTATGAACTAGAAAAACTAGTACCACTGAAACCAATACAAATTCCACAGGATTTCTTGATGTTTTAGCCCTGGATCAGAGGTCAGGAGGTGAGAGCCCTCTTCTAGACGTTAACTGATAATTTCTTAAAATGAGTCTTCTAAGAATTCAGAGGGCTTCCTGCATTTTTTACTTGATGTCTTGATATGTTTCCCAGCTGGCTTTTCCCTCCATCTGCTTCCCCAGCATACCTTGATCTCAATTTCACTCTACTTTTTTTTCACAGAATCACAGAATCTTAGGGGTTGGAAGGGATCTCAAAAAATCACCTAGTCCAACCCCCCTGCCAGAGCAGGATCATCTCGAGCACATCACACAGGAACGTGTCCAGGCGGGTTTTGAATGTCTCCAGCAAACAAGACTCCACAACCTCCCTGGGCAGCCTGTTCCAGTGCTCTGTCACTCTCTCAGTAAAGAAGTGTTTTCTGATCTTTACATGGAACCTCCTGTATTCCAGTTTGCACCCATTGCCCCTTGTCCTATCACTAGACATCACTGAAAAAAACCTGGATAGTCCTCCTGACACTTGCCCTTAACGTATTTGTAAACATTGATGAGGTCGCCCCTCAGTCTCCTCCAAGCTAAAGAGACCCAGCTCCCTCAGTCTTTCCTCATAAGGGAGATGTTCCACTCCCTTCATCATCTTTGTGGCTCTGCTCTGGACTCTTTCAAGCAGTTCCCTGTCCTTCTTGAACTGAGGGGCCCAGAACTGAACACAATACTCCAGATGTGGCCTCACCAATGCAGAATAGAGGGGGAGGAGAACCTCTCTTGACCGACTAACCACACCCTTTCTAATGCACCCCAGGATGCCATTCGCCTTCTTAGCCACAAGGGCACACTGCTGGCTCATGGTCATCCTCCTGTCCACCAGGACCCCCAGGTCCCTTTCACCTACACTGCTCTCCAGCAGGTCAGCCCCCAACCTGTACTGGTACATGGGGCTGTTCTTCCCCAGATGCAAGACTCTACACTTGCCCTTGTTGAATTTCATCAAGTTTCTCCTCACCCAACTCTCCAGCCTGTCTAGGTCTCGTTGAATGGCAGCACAGCCTTCTGGTGTGTCAGCCACTCCTCCCAGTTTAGTGTCATCAGCAAACTTGCTGAGGGCACACTCTGTACCCTCATCCAGGTCATAGATGAAAATATTGAACAGCACTGGTCCCAGTATTGACCCCTGAGGGACTCCAGTAGTCACAGACCTCCAACTAGATTCTGTCCCATTGACCACAACTCTCTGACTTCTTCCTTTCAACCAGTTCATGATCCACCTCACTACCTGATCATCAAGCCCACACTTCCTCAGTTTATCTACCAGGATGCTGTGGGAGACAGTGTCAAATGCTTTACTGAAATAAAGATAAACCACATCTACCATTCTTACCTCTCTTATCCTCCTTTCTTTCCCTTTCAGTGATGTCCTCATAATTAACCTCCTCTACGTGCTCTTCCTATCCTAATTTCATAAATAGCATGACATGGCCTGTTCTTGGGTCCCCTTGGGCTGCCTCCCTCACTGTCTAGCCATTGCTAGGCATATTCTGCTGCCTAGCTTCACAGAGGATCACAGGATGGTGGCTTCTATGCAGATTCAAACATTCGTAAACTGCAGGCTTCAGCCAATTATGGGAAGTGCCAAATATATTCTGTGTAGAAACAGGCTTTAAAAATTATCTGTCAGGAAATAACAACCTAGCCAACAATTCCTCTGTTCTGAGAAAAGCAGAAATTTACTCTAGTGTGGCAAAGACCACTATGCACCATGGTGGAACTGACATCACCAGCACAAGTCAATGAGAGGTAAATACTGTAAAACATTTCATTCTGCAATAAAACTGGAAGTAGATCAGGTTTTTTTTGTTGTTTTGTTTTTTTTAAAGTCTCCTTCTTACTCTGTCTTGGGAGGTCTGCATTGCACATCTTTCTTAAAAGTAATGCAATTAAAGTGCTCCAGTGTTTTTCAGTAAGTCAGTCAAAATGTGACACTGTAGCGTTCCTGCCCTATGAAGTACTTCTTACAAATTTCTGTAGCTCTGGCCCCTTCTCCAGCCTCACAGTCATGTGGCAGGGGATCGTTCTGGAGCTGCTCACCTTGATGCACAATCAGATCATGTAGGACCAGACAACCTGCTAGCAGCCTTTGCAGCCAGAGAGAGCCCTGACACACTTCTTACCTGTCTCACTCCTTCCTCTGGAAGCACCATGTTTTGCTTCACACCTGGTTTGGGTAGCTGAGGGAAGAAGGTGTACAGGAGATCCTCTAGGCTGAGTAAACAAAATAAATCTGTTCATGAAAATCATATTTTCAAGCCATCAGAATCCAAAGGCCAGACACTGAACACTGTGCCTTGTGCAGTCTGCCTACACAGCATATGCAGCAGACCCTGGGCCGTGCATTTGCATGTGTTTATGGCTAGGGGTGTGTTTAATTGCTCATTTCCAGAAGCAAGCTTCCATTTGTATTCAGTTCTAGATGTACTGCCAAATTAGGGACTTGACCATGCCCTGTTCACTTGCACCAAACTAACTTTGCCCTCCCCAGAGTCCCATTTTGATCCCACACTATGGAAAAGAAAGTGCCTACTTGCACCCCCTCCAGGGCAAACGCAGTCCAGTGGAGGAGGGGGGACCTTACACCTTTATTCCTGCCAGCAGTGGCTGGCAGGATGTCTCAGAGCTAAAAAGCAAGCTGTGAAGAGAACACCATACCTTCCTGAGAGGCTGATACTCAAACATGCATAGCTAAAGGCTAGAAAGGCTAAAATGCCATTACTGGTTGAGAAAAGATGTGGGAGGTTTGAGAGTTGTTGATTTTTTAAAAAACTTGTTTTTTTCTTTTGTAAAAAGTAAAGTTCGCAAACAGTAAGGGAAATAGTGAGAAAAAATCAGTATTGTAAGTCTTACATTTGTGAGGTTTTTATATGGAATTTGAAATATTCAATGCATTTAAAAGTGAAAGGACTCAAATCCAAAAAGAGATGTAAAGGTATCTGTCTTGAGTACCAACGGGATTGTCCTGTGATTTGCTGTCCCTTGTGTATTCCACTTGCAACATTCGTATTTGTTCATGAACCTCCTTAGCTATCTGAGATTAGGATTTCTGAAAATAGTTTGGAATCCAAGACTCTTGTTTCCTGTCAAACATCTGCACAGAGCTTTGTTCAGCATCAAAGCTTAAGTCAACTGCATTTAATATCTGTATTTGTCTCTGAAGCAGCACCAACAGCAACCGACAGTAATAAAACCCTGCAGGAAGTAAACTCGAAGTAGAGCATGTGTGAACCAGGTCTTGGTTAGATCTATCTTAAAGAGCAGGATAAAAGGCAAAACTGAGAAGACATTGCATCAGCAGGTTAAAGTGTGGTTGCCAATTGCTTATTGGAATTAAAGGATCTTATAGAACTGTTCTATTAATTCCTCTCACACAGACACTGCTAGGCATTAAGTCAGCCAAGGGTCTTATATTTCTAGCTATTTTTGTGCATTATGAAATGGTTTCTATTCTTAATACTCTGTAGTTATTAAATTACAGCCAGCTGTGTCCTGTCACTGACATTTTTTTACAAACTGTTTTTAAAATGTAGTGCTTGCAGTTCATACATGCTTGGTTATCTGAGAGCTGGATGACATAACAACATGTAACACAGCAGAGCAGAGTGAAAGCCATGATCTTGTCCTGCAGTATTTCTCAGTTAATATGAAGTGCAATCAAAACACAGAAGGGACTGGACACTGAGGAAAACTGATCGTGAAAGGGGTTTAAGGCATAAAGGAAATTAAAGCAGAAACTCACTTTATTTAAATGAACAGAAGTTGTATTTTGACATGTCATTTAACATTTCCCTTATGGCTCCAACTAGAGTTGATTTGAAACCTTTCAAAATATTTTCCTTGTGTGCAAAATGACCCTTTACAACAAACATGCTAAAAACAAGTCCATAAACCATTTGACTATTAAAGCCTTTTTAATGAAACAATTAAACTGGCTTGTATGTCTCCCAGGTAAGGATGTCTGGGATGCTGTTTTTAAAGAGTAGCTGCCAGAAGAAGCATGTTTGAAAAACAGGAGCCCAAACATGTGATAGTAAGGTCCCAAAGCCTGACTATTTCCTTTCTTCTTCTAGACCAAGTTTCCATTTAAAGTTCAGGTCGCAGAACAGTGTTATTCGCTCTGTGTCATCCTGTGGTTTCCCTGGGAGGAATAAAACAAAAAAACTCACAAGAAGCCAGGATGCTTCTGCAAATAAGTAGTGAACGAAAGAGGTTTTGTACAAAAGATTATTTGCAACAAGTCTCCTGACCTGTTTGCCAGGTGACCTTCATCTATCTCACAGAAGAACTGCGAGCCCCAATTAGCCACAGAAAAATGTTCAGCTTTGCTATGGAAAGGTGCTCCTGAAGAGCAGGGGAATGTGAAGAGAGGTGTTTTGCTGCAGGCTTGCCATGCTCCATCAGTACTGTTCAAAGGAGCTGTGGGCTGGAATTTCAAAGATCCTCTTTCCACCACTGTGTGCTTGAAGTCAGAGTTTTCTATTCAAGTACCAAAGGCAGAGCTAAATCTGCCAAGACCAGAAATCCCAGAGGAGAGGGGTTTTCTGCCACTTTGCAAAACAAATTCAGTTTTGAAGTGTACAGCATAAAATGCTCAGAGGACTTCTACTACTTTGCTCTCAGGGCTCTTCTACAGGGTTCATGTCTGCAGCTCTTGCCTGGCTCTGAGGAGAGGTGATTCAATTGCCCAGTACTGCCAAATAACGCCTGGCAAGCAATACTTTCATTTCCTACTCTTTTTTGGAACTTATCTTGTGCAAAAAGACTACCTGATAGCACCCTGAAGAGCAGGGAATCTCTGAATCCCAATGGAATAGCTATTGACATAGCTAATTTCTTCTTTTACTAATTGTCTAATTTTCAAGCAAATGCTGCTGCCAAGCACTTCAGTAAATACAGGCAGTTTGGGCTGGAAATAAGACAGCCAATGACTAAGATCCCCTATATTCCTTATTTGTGGAAAATCAAATGAGCATACTCCTTCAGAAAACAGAAGCTAGAGGAGGAAAAACAGAGGTTTGCTGGGGTTTTTTAAAAAGCTTTTAAAAGAATTTTAAATCTGGATGGGATTGCAGTCAAGGTCATGACATTTTCTTCAAGGAGAGTAATAGCCTGTGTTATAAACACACACTTCTAGCAGGAAGAAAAACCTTCAAAATCACAGGATCTTCAAGCATGCTCATTTGTAGGGGGGGGGGAAATAAACCCACACAGTTCTAACCATGAAGCATCAGTTCACAGAAATTTGAATGAAGGGGTGAAACAGCAGCTATGAACCAACTGTATTAGGCAATAAATCAGTTTTGCTATGACCAAGTCCCCTCTGGTGTCAGGGGCTTCCCTAACATGAATATTCTCTCAGTTCTGTCCTTCAGTGAGTCATGACTTGGCACACTTCCCTCCTCTCTCCTCCACACGCGCAGCAGCAGGAGCAGCACGTCCCTGAGCGCAGGGTGGGCTCAGTGCCAGCAGCAAGCGCGGCTCCCTGGCCGGGCTGTGGCCAGAGGACTTCTGCTGGGGGTTGTTTTTACCAACAAGTATGTCTCAGTTGACTAGCTCCAAAGGGCTGATGTCTTATTTCCTTTCTTGCAGGTGCAGCGCAAGCTCCCTTGTTTAGGACAAACCCAACACCACTGTGGGGTAGGTCCCAGCTAATTGCAAAGGCACAGCCTGAGTCCAGTCATCATCTGGACATCAGGTTTATTTGCTGGGTATGAGCTCTGTTCCTGCTTCCATCCCATGCCCTGGTGATGTCCTGGGGTTGCAGTGCCCTGGGAGCTTAGAGCTCTGCACTTTGTGCTCAACACCAGATATTCATGTTCTCTCTTATCTTGCTAACACTGTAGCAGCACAGAGAGGCAGTTGGGAAAGAGCAGCAGGAACCAAAGTTGAAGCTTCCAAGGCATATATTGACATGGGGGGAGAGGGTCAAATTGCAGGGCAATAAAACCCACATAAGGCTGTTCTTGCTGAGAGAGATTTAAATTTAGCTTGAATATAGTAATCATAGGATTAGTGATGGTCAGAACTATTTGATGTTCTTCCCCCAAATCCACTGACCTCTCAGGGCCTGCTCCTGTCCTCCCTGGTCCCACAGCAGGAGAAGACAAGCTGCAAGGGATGCTGTCATGGGAGGATGAACGTGGGAGATGGTGCAGCTGGGGCTTGGTCTGCCACACAGAGCTGCACAAGGCAGGGAGGAAAGGGACACCATACTGGTATCTCAGATACCACAGCAGTACTTGGTGATGTCTGGATTTGGAGGCATCTTCACATCACAGTATTAGTGTGGTAGCAGTGTGTCACCCATCAGTCATATGTGTGCTCTGTACTCAGATCCAGCTGACTCAGACAAGCTAACTTCTTTGGAAAAGCCACGTGCATCAGCCATGGCCTCTTCTGTTGATGTTGCTCATCTGTTGGCACAGTCCTTGTGAGCAGCTGATCTCATGTAGGCTCAAGGACAGGAGTAACAAGTTAAACAACAAGTTAGAGTACTGAAAGCAACGGTGGGACTCCATCCTTTGAAGACTTTTCAGCTGCAGTGGCTTTCTGGGGATATTTAGAGAAACTGCACCAAGAGCTGAGATTTCAAGCAATGGTTAAGTCCATGACCAGAGTAACATCAAAAGAAATAGAAGTCTTCCTCCTGGGGATGCTGCTCACAAATCTAGGATAATCCAGCGTTGGAGGCAGAATATAGAGCAGCACATGGATGAATGGGTCTGAGCCAATGATGGCAGTTTCTGTGTCCCTGCAGGAAAGGATAATGTAACTGAGAGCCAGAGGAATATGAGCACTGGGGACAGCCAGCAAAGGCCTCCAGAATTTATTACTGCTTAGTTTACTGCAAAAAAATTGCAAAGTTGCACAAATGCTAATAGAAGGCAGGCAGCTCCGTATAAGCTATGGAAAGAATGGAAAATAGGGTGAGTATTAAATAAGAGACAAGAAATGTTGGTAATTTATTATTATGGCTTTAAGGGAAATATATTACTTTTCTGAAGTGATTTTTAATGAGCAAGTTAGGAAAGATAACTAATTCTGGAAACACTGTTCAGAGATTTGTATTTGGAATCACTGAAATGCATCCACCAAACCAGCCTGGGGCTGCTAAGGAAGTTCAAGTGGGTATCAATAAAATATTTGGAGAGAAAGAGCTAGCCTGAAGGAGCTGCCCCACTCCCAGCACCCCCTGGGATCAGGCAGTTTGCTACCTGGGGCTGATCTCCTTTGCCATGTAGAGCAGTTAAGTACACCAGGTAAAACAAGATGTGAGATCCACTATGGCATGGAGAGTGCAGGTCACATCACTGGTCACTCGCAGCCTGCCCACACATACTGATGCAGAAAGAGTGCCAAAGTCCTGTGTCATCTGCTCATATCTCCACAATAAGGAACCTAAAGCATCTGTAGGAACTTCAGGGAAGTATTTTTTCTACTAAGCTTCCTCCTTTGGTGTGCCACTCAGCCCCATGCTCAGCTTCATCTGCAGTGTCCTATGTGTCAGGAACAGTCCAAAGAGCAGCTGTATAGCTCCTTTGCAGTTCAGGCACTAAGACTTTCATCTCAACAGGGGGAAATGCTGTGTCCAGCTGAGGCTCCAGCATGCCCTAGCATGGCCTTGATGAACTCGCTGAGTACCTGAAATCTGCCTCAGTGCATGGGTTGAACGTCTGGCACCAGAGGGGTACAGAACCGAAAAGTTAACTGCTTTTCTGATGGTTTTATACGGCACCCACAGCCTGTGCAAAACCAGAAACATCTGCAGAATTGTTCTTTTGCTGCACCTTTCTTTTCAGTTCTCCCATCTGCGGCTGCTTTCCTGGGCAGAAGATGTTAGTATCTTGGAAAACAGCCTGTTTGAGCATTCATTTGTGGATCCCCATCATACACCGAGCAGGAAGGACTACTCACTTTCTCCATGGAGCCCTTCAGGACATCATACAGACTGTGTTTGTTGCTTCTCAGGATAAGTTGACCTTTTAAAGAAAAGGAATGCAGAATGCAGCTGGGTTTTAAGAATTACTCTGCTTCCCTTCACCATTTCTGTTTGCTCACAACAAGCTGCCTGTTTTTTTATAAACAACAATTTAAAAAAAACCTTGCAAACAAGGGTGTATGTGATTTGCTGTAATGCATGAATGTACAAGTGGGTTGCTGATAATCCTGGGACCAGAGAAAGATACTAGATGAATAGTAGTTAGGGCTACAAACAGCTGAAATGTGAACCTATACCCATTCCCCTACAAGCAGGCAAATTATAAGGTCTGTGAGAACCAGTAACCTGGTAATTATGATTAAAAGAGCGGGATTTTCAGTTGTGTTTTAGTCATAAGCAAGAACAGAGTTTGTTCACGATGATCAGCATAGGCAAAGGGTGCATGGAGGAAGATGTGCTATTCTCCAAGGGCTCTTTCACTGTGGAGGACATCTGCATGCTATGCAGAAGGCGACCTGCTATTTGATACCAATGTTTTATTGCAGAAAATAGTCTTTTGTCAGGGGAATAGCAAATCCTGTTGATACCTTTCCTCTCACTAAAAAGCCGTGCCAATTCATGGGCTGTTTTAGGACAGGCTCCACCAGCTGCATTTGGGGTCTTTTTTGAGACCTGGCGCTCCAGTCTGCCTTTCAGCTGCAGTGCAAAGTTGAGCAAGCAAAGCTGTTCTGCTCTGGGACTGCTTCCCTCCAGATTGAGCCCACAGGGCTCAGTGCAGCTTTCAGTGCAGCTCCTGAGGAGCACAGTCCAGCAGAGCAGCCTGTCTCAGCCGTTTGCAGCAAGATAAACACATGGGCTATGTTTCCCTTTCCTAAGGGCCGTGTACTTTTTAGGTGTCTGTAGGGCAGGCACCTGTGCTGACAGCCTGCCACTCAAATTGCAAAGGTCACCGAGTTGGTTATAGGAAATGGACCAGAATAAACAGCCTCTTTATCAGGTTTTGTTTTCTAACAGACTTGCAGAGCGCTCCAGTTTCGCTCTCCAAGGGAAGCTGCCTGCCATGAGACGCCTGGGGATTTATCTGGCTGCGGCTCAGCTAACTTACACGCTTGGTCTCCTCTCCCACATCTGCTTCCTCTTCCACCTCACGCTTGGCACCTTCTTCTGGCAGACAAGACAGAGGCTCTGTGAGAGCTAGTTTGCTGCTCTCTGGGTTCAGGTAAAGCCTGTACCGGCGATGTTATTTGATACGGAATTTTTCCTACATTTACCTCCTGAGAAATCAACCTGCTAAGGTGGCTTGCCCTTCCTTGAGCTACTGGAAATCTCTGTCTGGGTCACTGTGTACAGCACACTCTGACTTCAGATGGGTTTCTTCAGGAAAAGCTGGGTGTGCTGTGATTGGGGTGTTTGCAGAGGGCAGAGGGCTGTCACCTTTGCCCTTGCTCCATGGCCAAGATGAGCGTGATGCTGCTCACCCCAGCCCTGACAGCTCAGTGACTCACCTCGCATCAGACCATCTGAACAGGAAAGGAAATAGGCTCTTTTCTCACTTCCCACTCACTAAAACAAAGGCTTGTTCACAAGGTCTTGTGCTATTTCCCAAACTCTGCTTCTTCATGGACAACTGCCACAGACCAGCACGTACCGATAGCATCGAAGTTTTCTTTGGAAACCCTCCAAGGGATTCAGCTCTGTGGACCACACAGCTGTTATTCACACACAGTTTGGGAACTACTGATCTGCCTGAATCCAACTAGACTTTTTTCTTTGTGCCACTGATCTCACGCTTTTCTCAACTACCAAAATGCAGTTAACTTTTCTCATCTCTCTAGCAGCAAAATTTTATTCTTTGGGCTTCATCTGTGCTTTGCTTGATATGCTTGCACCCACACATGCACATGCTCCCCTTAGAGCAACACCTGCCACATGCTCCAACATTAAGCTCACCTAATCTCTTGGTTTTAAGATGTACTTAACAGTTGCATGTGCCTAAGAAAGAAAGGAAGATTTAGAGAGGTCATAGCCTGATATGCAGCTTCAAGACTTGCTGCTGGTGTGATCATCCAAACCCAGAAAGATGGGACAGAAATACTCAATGGCTAAACATAGTCCTTGAAAAACAGACTGTGAGATATCCTTACTGTCAAGCTGCAACACACTTCTCCATGGTGGTTCCTAACCTAGAACTTTCTCCCAGTTGTCATCGGTCTTAAAATTACATGAGTGTGGGAGGGCTTGCTGGGTAAGCATCTTTGCACGCTTTTCTGCTGGGGTTATTTGAAACTTCCCTGAAGAACTAAACATGGTGTTGTGAGGCCCATAATGGGGAGTTAGTCTTTTTAATGTACCATTCTGGACTATTTTTTTGGCTCTATCCCCAATCTACTGGTCTGTGATTTCACCCCTTTCTACATGTAATTCACAGGGCAGCATCTGCTAAAAAACAAGGGGAAGCTTTCCTAACTGGCCTCAGGCTGTGAAGCAGGAAGCTTCATTGTCCAGCACAGACCCAACCTGTGCTTTCTAATGTTCGAGCTGTAAGAAAAATCTCTGAACAATTTCTGTCCCTGCATGATTTTATCCAAATGGTTTTGCTACCAGGAAAATCCACTTGTCTTGCAAGACCTTTACTTGACATTTTGTGTGTTTACTTCTTGGGGTAAGCACACTGCCTCAGAAATGGCTTGATGGGCCTGTATTTGGCTATGAGGTGTCCAAGCTGCAGGCTAGAACCTCTGCCTGCTCACAGCCTGCCCACCAAGTGCAAAGCAGCAGTGACTGCTGGAGGGGACAGCTAGCCCCTAGGGCTGGGGGACCATGCTGGGGCACTGCAATTCTATGGGACTATTCCTTAGGATACAGATGAAAATCCTATTTCTCTACATGGGGAGGGAAAGCAGCCTGGAAGTGATGCTCCCTCTGAAGTTTTGAGATTGTTCCTACTAAGCCACATTTCACCTTGGCTTACAATGCACTAAAAATTACTATATTTCCATTAGGTTTAAGGCCTCATTGACAATATGTTAAAACAAGTCTGATTGCAGTTAAGATCTCAGCATAAACAACTCAGAAAAGCTGCTCGTTAGGAAACGGTTGCTCTGTTATAGGCAGCTTGTATGGCAAGATATCTCTCCAAGGAGCACCTCTGGAAAGAGGAGCTCAAAAGCAGTATCGTGGTGGGGAATAGGTGCCCTTTGGTGCTGTCCTGGGTTGGAGCTTACATTCATACAGTCTGAATAAATCATAATTTAAAAGTGTGCCCTGGGATGTGACTGTCGCTACCATTGTTCTTATTTCTAAAAGGATTTGTTGGCAAAATTAGGCATGAGCGTCTGACTTGAGCTGTGGGAGCTGCCATTTACTGTCCACCACTGCCTCATTGTGTGGCCTTGGGCAAGTCCTGTAATTACACTGGGACCTTGTTTCCCAGCTCTGAAACTAGTATAATAAACAACCCCCCACTCACACTAGCTTTTCTGTGACACTTAAAGCCAGCCACTGATTCTGCCTTTCTCCTTCATGCCTTTCAGTGAAGCTTTTCCTTGTAGCAAAGGCTTCCCTGGATAAGGACAGCAGTGAGGTCTGTGGTGAACAGCCAGCACTTGGAGATGTGTGGGGGGAAAGACATTGTGTCATTACAAACAACTGATCACATTATTATTAAGTTCACTACCGTTTCCTGGTGAAAGGATCAGTATTCAGAGTCTGATGCATTCTCACAAGAAATCAATGGGACACAAGGTTATATTAATTTATCTGAGAGCTCAGTAGATCCTTAGCAAAGACAGTCACTGGCATAAAAAGTTATTTTTAAAGTAGTTACTGTGCCTGTGTAAGAACACATATGAAGTACTGCAAGAAATTTGGGGGAAATGTATCTTTTTAAACAGCAAGGTTTTATTTCTCTTAAGTTGAGTAATAGAAGCTTACATCTGTGCTTTCTCCTAACAGGTAATTCTAGAACAGATTAAATATAGTTGCACCTTCCCTCCGTGTGAGCTGCTCTTTGTTGCCTCTTTAGGCTGTGGTGAGCACCTTTCCCAATTACAGTCTTTCTCCCTCTTGCTCTCCTTTCCCTCCCTCCTTTCAGCTCTTGGTTGAAATAAGTTGTTCTAGACAACATCATAGTCTGCACGGATTGTGGCATTTCTTTGCTAACACACAGGGATGCAGATTAACATTTTGGTTATTCATCAGGGATGATTCCAGTACTGAAGAGTCATTACTATTTCAGTTGCCCTGCAATGGAAACACCAATTTTTCAGATAAACAAAAGGGAAGCTGCCTGATATCACTCTAGCACTAGTACATGCTACTACGTACTTCTTGTCCTTCCTACCACAGCTGAGTAACTCTCTCCAAATGTGCCCCACACCCCAGTGCCTGGCAAGGTGTGCTGCTGAGCTGAGTTGGTAGTGCTCCAGTGACTAAACACTCTGGGACTGTTGCAAATTATTACTAAATTAAGGTGACCAAAAGATGGACTTTTGGAGGTACAGGATCAGTAGCAGGTATAACAAAGGAGTTTCTCACTATGGTACAGCACTGCTCTTTACTCCCACGTGTTATGTAGTTTTGCCATTTTCTGCTAAAGCGTCTGTACTGGTCAGTGCTAAGGGGAAGATGCTGGGTACAGAAGCTGTGTAACCTGTTATAACATCTCACATTTTCTGAAATATCAAAACAAAAGTATCTCTCTTGTGCTTCAGCTCTCCCATTCTTTCTTTCTTTGTTTGTTTTCTTGCTTGTTTGTTTTTGTAGTGTGCCCACAAATTGATAAACATTACACATTCAAAACTATCAAAAAGGACGAAACTGTGCTAGGTGTCTTTATTGATGTGCTGCTGTTCTGCAGTTGATTCTCCCTGGGAAGAAAGTAAACAGAGACAAAAGACAATCTGCTTTTTTTCCTTCCTTTTTCAGACAGCTACATTTTTCCAGGGTTAGGGTTTCCCGAATCCTCCCAAACCATCCTGGAGATCATAGCTGGCATAATATGAAACTTGGACAAGCTGCTGATACAGTCATTTATAACAGTACTCCTTAAGCTGGGACAGAGGCAAAGCCCATGCCAGCCCCATGAAATTCAACAATGCCAAGTGTCAGGTCCTGCACAATGGGTTGGGGCAATCCCAAGCACAATTACAGGCTGGGTGGAAAACGGATTGAGAACAGGCCTGAGGAAAAGTACTTGGGGGTGTTGGTTGATGAGAGATTCAACATGAGCCACTAATGTGTGCTTGCAGCCCAGAAAGCCAACTGTATCCTGTGCTACATCAAAATAAGTGTGGCCAGCAGGTCAAGGGAGATGATTCTCCCCCTCTGCTCTGCTCTCATGTGACCCCACCTGGAGTACTGTGTCCAATTCTGGAGTCCCCAACATAAGAAGGACATGGAGTTCCTGGACAAAGTCCAGAGGAAAGCAATGAAGATGATCAGAGTGCTGGACCAACTCTGCTATGAAGACAGGCTGAGGCAGTTGGTATTGTTCAGTCTGGAGAAGAGAAAGTTGAGGGAGACTTTATAGCAGCCTTCCAGTACCTGAAGGGCCTACAGAAAAGCTGGGGAGGGAATTTTTGAAAGGGCATATAGTGATAGGACAAAGAGGGGGTGGCTTTAAACTGGAAGAGGGTAGATTTAGGTTAGACACCGGGAAGGATTTCTTCACTATGAGGGTGGTGAGACACTGGAACAGGTTGCCCAGGGAAGTTGTGGAGGCCCCATTCCTGGAAGTGTTCAAGGTCAGGCTGGATGTGGCTTTGAACAACCTGGTCTAGTGGGAGGTGTCCCTGCCCATGAAGGGGGGTTGGAACTAGACGATCTTTATGGTCCCTTCCAACCCAAACCATTCTATGATTTTATGATCTGTGGAGTATTACTGCTCAGATATGAAGGAGCCACTAATATCACCACAGACCAAAAGGTACATGTTTTTTTTAAGTAGAACTATGGATTAGTCTCTTCCAGACTATCAGCTCTGTGTGATATGAAACCTGCTATTTCTCTGTAGATTTTTGTGTAGAGGAGAGATATCATACTAATCCCTTCAGGATCAAATATGCAATAGAGAATTTTATATGATTTTCCCAAGTGAGACCTGAAAAAAGATGTTAGGAAGGTGTATTTCTTTATTTTCCCAAGATGATGGATGAATAACAGCAGTTTGTGTTTTGTTAGTGCATATATCTGTGTTTGTTCATTTAAAAAAATCCTTAGACTTAAAATATTAATGTAAAATAAGTTAAGAGGGGCAGAATGGAAAAGTAGATAGCCTTCTGGCTTGGTGCCCAGAGTGAATTTCCCCTCACTCGTGTTGAGGACAAACTTTCTGGTCTGCAGCCAGAAATGTATTATTCCAACAGGTTTATTATCAAGCTGATTCTACAATGAAAGATAGTATGAAAACAAAAGTTGCCCAGGGACATTGTGTTTCGCTGGAACAAAACAAGAAAATTCTCAGAGAAGGCTTCTCATTTTGCAATCCAGCACAATGTAACATGCTGTGCACTCACCCAAGCTTTAACAAAAGAAAAAAATCCCAGTAATGGTAAATACACCACAGCTCATATGAGAAATGTAGTGACACCAGACCAAATTCTGCTCCTGCCTGAAGACAAGAGACATCCAGAAAAATGACCCTCTCTCCCAGTGGAGCAGCTCTGGATCTATATGAGAGCAGATCAGTACAAAATTCAGCCTACTGTGTTCTGTTTTGTTCATGTTAGACACAAAAGACAACTGCAATAAGTTCTATCTGAGCAGCAGACCCCAGCCAAGCTATTGTAAAAGGCTGCCTCATTCTCAGGACATGTGGTTGGCACTTTGAGGTTTCTTCAGTCAGTCATCAAAAATGACAAGCAACTTTAAAAAATGCAGGCCTCAAAATGACATTACTAAGTTCTTGTTGAGGTTATTAAACAAAAAGGTATTGTGATTAGAATGGAAGTTCTGGCCCTGCTAAAATCAGTGGCAAGTTTCCTATTGGGTTGGTTGGAGCCTGGGTTCCCTCATCTGTATTTTAACAGCATCACTGCTCATTCTCCTTGGGGGAAAAAAAAAAAAAAAGGAAACTTCAGGAGAAGATTACATTTGCCTTTCCAAGTTATTCTTGTCGCCTCTAGCTAGTGCAAAATCTGACTGTAGATCCCATTTGTGCATTATGGCTTTACCTAAGGAAAGAAATGGAGGAAAGAAGAAAAGAGCAGAAATCCCTTCATATTGCTTAATAAGCAACCGTGCTTCCAGAGCCAGCAAAGCCACTTGTTTTAATTGAATGAATAATGTTTTTCCACTATTCCTGATCTTCTGTAAATTAACTACTGATTGTTTTCAGTAGCACCCATCTGTGACAAGCATGATTAGGAGATTGAGTCAATTATGAGATCACCCTGAATTTACACCAAATGCAATAAGAGTGAGGGAACAGCTGCCTCAAATGTGAGGTGGAAAGGTTTTGAAGCTACTTTGTGTCCTCAGGTAAGCTGACATACAGAGTCAATCCTTCTGTGAATCCCATTGTGCTTATCAATTGGGGTTTTTCTGTGATGTGCTTTACAGAATAAATCATGCTTGCTTAGGTTCTTTTGTCCCCTGTAACCTTGCAAAAACCATACAGCCACTTCTGGCTTTTAGGTCCCCTACTTTCAGATCCTGATTTTTTTCCTTCCCTTTTCCAGAACTCTCCTCAAGGGTATTCTTTCATTTAAAATCTCCTTTCTATCTTGCACAAAGAGATGACTAAATGCAGCACCTCAAAAAGAACTAGTTCTGAACTGCTCATCACCTAGACAAAATGTACTAAAAGGCTCTTGAGAGCAAACTGTAGAGGGAAATTGGCAACTACAGAGCTAATACAACTGTGTAGGTACTGTAAGGATAATAGGCTTGGGAAAACATACTGCTTTCAGAAATTTCAGAAATTAACTGCTGCAAAAATGTGATACTTTTGATTGCATATTGTGTGGCTTAGGTCAGAAGTGTGCTCTGTAATTCTTTCATCCTGAGAAAAGACCCCAGAGACTCTTCTGTCAACAGACTTAGTTGGGAATAATACAGTTTCTCTGATCCTGTGGAAGTGTGCTGGTGTTCTGTTTTTCTTGCAAGCATGTACAACATCCCACATCAGGCAGGTCTGTTTAAGATCCATGATTGCAGCAGGCAGCCACAGACCAGACCCCAGCTGGGGAAAACCTGCTGAGGCCTCTTGATTTTAATGGGTGGCTGCTGAGCCACACTGCTCCAGCATCCGGCCCCCTCATCTTGGGTTGCAACTAATTACAGCAAATAATTAGGTTTCCTCATCCTCACCACATCCATTCTGTAATCTATTTTTAGTACTCCTTCAGCAGTAGGCTGTCTGTACCCTCAAAAGTTATCCAGAAGCTCCTTCCCCATAGTGTTCCTATCAAGCAATAGTCATTCCTATTTTCAGCCTTGCCATCTGACTAAGAAAAAAAGAAAATAAATCCCTATGGTTTTATTTGTAAATTCTTCAGAGGGGGAGAAAAGAGATTTTCAACACCTTCATATTTCACAGAGAACCTTTAGGGACCCTCTTTATCTTTACAATGGTCCACATTGCAATGAGTGAAAAACCTGTAACAAAGCATGCTGATAATGAGACTTCACAAAGGAACACAAGTCCAGTAACTCTTTGCTTAGTCCATCTCCGGGGTGAAAAAACCCCAATTATTTCCAAAAACAAGTGACTGCCTTCTTGGCACCAGGCATTCTGTGTTAATTACAGCACAGCTGGCATCCTTCAGGTTCACAGGCAATCCGTAACACACAGTACATCAAACTGCCTGATCCAGACCAATGTGAACACTTTCTTTCGTCCTAGCTCTCTTGAGATGCATGTGTTTTTAACATACATGGTGAGCTCCTCATTTTGATATTGTGATTATAGAAAGCAAGAAGAACTAGAAAGCCATTCCTTGGGAAAAGATTTTTAAAGTGCTTCAGCAACTTGCTTTCCGAACTACAGCTTGTAATAGGCTTTAGTGACAGCTTAAAAAGGAAAAAAAGGACCATTTTGAATGCATAGAATTCAGGGCTGGTCTTTAGAATTTTCTGCTGGTGGTGGGAAGCATAGACATTGTCTCTTTTTGGTGGATTTAATCTGAAAATACATACTGGGGAGAGAGGGGGTTGCAATATGAAGCTTCTCCTGTTGTTTTGCAAAGGTACTTCTTGTTTCTTCTGCTCACATGCCTGAGGCCTTATTCTAAACTGCATGTAGGGTGGATGACCCTGAGGGGTTTCCTGTAAACAAAGCAGCAGATTTTTGTTTATTGGCAGTTGAGAATAATGGGGAGCAAGGGAATGAAGCTGTGTTTATGACAGATAGCCTTGCGTGTAAGCTGCTTTCCTGTTTTGGTTACAGTGACTGATTCCTCCTGAGCCACCATGGGCAGGATCTCAAGGTAAGGCAGTGGGAGGAGATGGTGCCCACATTGCACAGAGTGGTGGCTCCAGAGATGTGTGGTAACAGAAGAAGGGGCTGCCTTAGCTTGGCTGGAGGGCCGACAGGGTGCAACGGGAGCAAGTGCTCACAGAAGCTGCCATAGAACTGCTGGTGCCTCCCTCTGCTGGGCTAGCAGGCACAGAGGGGAACTGTTGCTTCTGGGAGCTGCATGCGCTGCGACAACTCAAGAAGACATCCAGGGTGGCCTGGGATCTGGCTGAGTCTGATCCAGCATAAGATCCATCCATCTAGGGTAGGAAAGTCCTGTGTGAAAGCAATGAAATGTGGGTTGCTCCCCAGCTGGCCGGAAGCAATTTTTGCAGTCCTTGATGGTGTGAAGAAGCCCTCTAAAGGGCATTATCTACTACTTCAGGTAAACACAGCAGTCGGTGTGAGTGCAGAAGCTGGCCACAAGAGCCGACAAACAATAACCTTTCATAAAGCACTGAGTGCCAGGAAACATCTGTGACTGGGGTAACAGGTTTGATCTTCTGTGCAAAAAAATGTCCAGACCACTGGAAAGACAAGCAGCTGCCAGTGGGGATGGCTGGATTCCTATCTAAGAAAGAATGTGCACTGCAATATCCAAATGGCAGCATGGAGAGCTCATTACCACTAAACACAAAGCTCCTACTGATGCGTAGGATGAGCACAGAGATTCATTTTATTGGCTCTGTAAAAAGGACTCAATTGGATTTTGTGTTGTGATGCCTCCACCTTGCTGTTTTATTGATGAGTGTCAGTGTCAGGATCCAAGGGCTGATGTAACAGGATGGCAGCAAGTCTTGGGAAGGAAGAGCCTGGGAGAAAAACAAAGAAATAAAATTGCCTATCTCTTGACAAAACAACTCTTTGATGATGAGATAGGTGACAAAAGATGGGGGGCAAGGGAGCAACAGAACTGTTTCCTTTCTGAGATAAAATATCCCCCTTTGCTATCACCCTAAAACCACGTCTTGAACAAATGTGGCTACCAAGGAAGAGAGCAAGATGAGCTGACAGCTGATAAAGCAGCAAGATAAGAGTTTCAGATAAACATGGAGAACAAAATAGCATGAGCAACAATATTTAGGGATTGTATGCATGAGCAGAAGGGAAACCTGCTGCTGGGTTAACTAGAATGATAATAGTGATAACAACAACAACAATAATAATAATAACAAATTATGTCACCAAGGCAGTGGGCCAATCTACTGCAGAAGAATGAGGTTCACCTTTTTGGGGGGACTCTCAAAGCGGATTTAATAAAATGCATTAGGAGGCTGCAGCGCTCCTTTGGAAACTCTCTTTTGCACTTCTTCCTGGGAAGTGCCAGAGAGAAACACTACAGAGGAGAAAGGGGAAAAAAAAATAAAGCAGAAAGGTGTTTAAATCATTTCAGTGATGGAATAGATTTTTAAAATACTGAGAACCAGATACAGGACAGTTAAGCCATAACTAGCAAGAAACAAATATTGTTGGATTAGACCAACTTTAAACATCTCCTTCTCTTTCTTAAACTTCTCTCCATCCATTCCTCCACCTGAGATTTCCAGGGGTAAACTCTGGAAGAAGAGAGAATGGCATTGAGGCATTCACTGAAGGGGAGTTACGTGTATGAGAAGCAAAACACATCGGAGAAATAGTGATAGAAAACCCTAAGCAACAGCTGGAACACACACTGAGGAAAAAGTACAGAGAAATCTTTTGGACTAAGAATAGATGAACAAAGTTGTTTAGTCCATCAGCCTCTCTTTCATTGTTGTTTGATTTCTGTTATACTAAAGGAAATGTGATTAGTTGCATTATCTGTAAATTGACTAGTCTGCATCAAAGATACCAGACTCCACTTTAATATCTGTCTCTAATGTAAACAAAAAAGCTGTGAGGTCTGAAATACTTCATTAATGATACAGGACATGGTGTGAAGGCAGAATTGACAGAAAAATGTAGATGATACAGACAGAGGCCTTATGTGATATCTATAATCCTGTTAAAATCACAGCAAAGTGAGTTGGGTTTCTTTTGATGGTCAGTATTTTTTTTGAAGAAATAACAACTGCCTGGCTTCCCACTTAAAGGAACAGGGAAGTGGGTAGGTATGGGTGAAATTTCAGCCACATAAAGATTCTCAGTCTAAAGAAGTGTTACAGGGTAAGGCTTGAATTCCATGCCTGCAGCATGACCTGATACAGAGCTGTGGAGACTGCCAGCTGAGGCATGGTAGATCCTGCCTCCCCCTGAGGAGGAGGATGAGCATTCATCAGAAACATAGATACAGGAGAAGTCCAGCTTCCTGCTGAAGCAAAGCAGGGGGTCTCCACAGCAGCACTGAGACCAGCTGCCTCTCCAAATAGGTGGCCTAACATTGCAGGGTGGCTTACTTCATGTTTTTCACAGAAAGCTCCTCGTGCTTTCTCTGCTGAACAGCTCACCAGCTTTTTACGCCCTGTTTCCCCATGGAAAGGGAAAAAATTAAAAAAAGGAGTAAAGATCATGGTCACATTGGGTCAGCTGCATCTAACTCAAAACTATAGCAATTCCCAAGAGCTTTTCTCAACATCTATGTACCTAACATGTATATGTAAGGACAAAAAATGTGGGGGAGAAGTGAAGAAAACCAAACCAAATGCTAAATCATGTCAAGCATGATCAAGCTTTCTGTAATTTAGCCAACTTAAAAGCCTGGGAGGGGGGAAAATTCCTAGAAAACATCACCATCAAAAACATGTTTGAGAGAGGAGGGTGAGTTGTCTTGTTTATGAGCTTTTTGAAAAAAACAAAACAAAACAACTCTGTTGGTAGGAAACATCTTTGTAGCTTCCTTTAGAAGGTTTATCTTATTCTTTATCAATGAGTGTACTGTACTGATGTCCATAGGAGTGATCTGGACTCTACACTATTGTCCCTTTGACAGTGGTGGTGTTCTGAGCAGGTCTGGTGGGCAGTCTTGATATGGTTAGCAAGTTCATCCTGCAAAATCCTGCCTGTATTTGTTGTATTGTATCCCTCTGGGTTCTTCAATAAGTCACATGTGGTATGTAAGTGTGAGACGAGATTTCCTGAGGAATGGGTCAGAATTGATAAGCCAGTTAACAAAAGCCTGAGTGCTGTCTTCTTGCTGTCCTTACACCACACCAATTTTTGCAGCAGAGGATCACGGTGTTGATTTTATCATAAATCATTAGTCATTATTTCTTTCAGCAACGCCTTTGACAGCTTGCTTTGTGTAGCTTAGTGGAATATTCCACAGGCTGACAAAGTAAACATATGTTCAAGGATCTGTGCAGGATGATAATTGCAACAGGGTGTGAGGACAGGTGTAGGAACCTGGTGTAATATGGTACTTGCAGTGACACATAGACCATTCAATTCCCCGTAGGTCTTGCACTTCATTTACCTTTGGGAAGACATTCTGTAATACTATCACAGACAGGAGGGAGAAGAGAAAGGACAATTGGCAGCATTTAATGATATTTCACAGTACTGCAAGACAGTGGGGAACTCTGGTTCATAAAGTCAATCAATATTAAAGTTTCTTCTCTTTGAATGCTCGCAGCTGGAGCAGAGGTTTTACCATCCTATTCCTGCATCTGTACACCAGCTCAAAACGAATCATCTGCACTAGTGGAGAGTGAAGAGAGAAAGTGCTTCCACAGCACAGTTTCCTTAAAGAAAATCTTTAAATTCAAACCGTAGCCATCTGTCATGGTAAAGCATAGATACACTTTACACCTTCAGACAGCTTTACAGGCATTGACTAATTAGTCCTTGGGATGTAAAAGGACTGATTTTTTTCTCAGTTTAGACTGGGAAGTCAGCAGGAGCACCTTGTGTCCTGGGACAGGAATTTAGGCTCCCCACAAGGCAGGAGAATTGCAATCTTTTTGTACCAGTCAAACTCCCAATTTTTTCAAATGGGGGGGGGTGTTTGCACTTCTAACCCTCCTTAGGCACTTGTGACAAATTAAAGGCTTGATTTTGTTTTTTTTTTTCACCACTGCTGCACATCCAGACTCTCCTACTGACTTAAAAATGCTAAATGTGCAATTTAAATAGGAGCTGCAGGTGCTCAGTCCTTTGAATATTAAGACATTCAAAAAGGCATGAATTAGACCTACACAAGTGTCATCTGCTTTGTTAGCTGACCTCTCTAAATGGTCTTGAGTTGATTGGAAAAATGTTTTGTTTCTAACCAAAATGACCTTCTGCCACCACACTTTTTTATTTTTAATTTTCTGCTGAATAAAAGTTTTATTTCATTTTCTGCATTGGTTTAAAGAATAAAAACTTTAGGTAGCTTGAGTCTTGAAAGGTTATGAGCTTTGCTCCATTCTGTCATTTTGAAATGGCAAATAAAAAACTTCTACTTTTTTTTTTTTAATAATTTTTAACCTAAATTATTCATCAAGTTGGATATGAACCCATTAATAGCTTCTGTTGACTCAGAACTTCACACTTCATCAAATAGATCATTCTTCTGTCTCTAACTTTAGGCTTGGAAACTGAACTCATTACATTCCCAGGGTGATGGTAACTTTCCAACTGAAAACCTTGGATTCAAACTGCTTATTCAGTCTAGGACATTTCAGAGACTGCAACCTCCAGACATTTTCCTTGCCCCTTTTCCAGAGGATACAATTTCCCATGGAGTTCTGGCAGCTTCCAAGTTATTGTGAACACTGATTTGCAGTTTATCTTTAGATGCCAGGCTGTGCACCGAGGCCACTGCTTCATGATCTGAACTGGTTTGACTGACTGAGCCCTACCCAGCCCTTGTCCTCTTCTCCTCCCTTAGCACTGTCGTCTGGGAAGGAAACCTGCCACAAAGCCTTGCCAAAGGCTCTCCTTAGAGCAGGAAAAGCAGGTGGGAAAGGATCACTGAAAAATGGAGAGAAGTATTTTTAAATAGTAAGTAGGAGAAATGTGATGTAGTGACCATGATGTGTTAACAATTAAAAACGTATTTGTCATGGAAGAGGCCACACCTTGAATGCTGCATTCAGTTTTGGGCCCCCCACTACAAGAAGGACATTGAGGTTCTGGACTGCCCAGAAAAGGACAACGAAGCTGGTAAAGGGTGTAGAGCACAAGTCTTACAAGGACTGTCTGAGGGAACTGGGGTTGTTTAGAGAAAAGGAGAAAAGGAGGTTGAGGGGATAACTTATCCCTCTCTACAAGAACCTGACAGGAGGTTGTAGTGAGGTGTTGGTCTCTTCTCCCAAGTAACAAGTGATAGGATGAGAGGAAATGGCCTCAGTTTGGCCCAGGGTAGGTTAAATTTTAGGAAAAATCTGTAAACTGAAAGGGTTGTCAGGCACTGGAACAGGCTGCCCAGCAAAATGGTTCAGTCACCAGCCCTGTTTTTGTGTATGTTTGTTCTAATGAACATTAATTAGGATACTGTGTTTTCTAAGGAATGTATGTTTAAAGGTTAGGATGTTCTGAACAGTTCATTATAACCAGCTCTGAAGCCTCACGTTGGTTTTTTTTGGCATGGACAGTTGTTTTCAGCCATGAGCATTCTATTCCTCAAGAAACATAGAAAATAAAAAGTGACACTGGGGCAAAATATTTTTTAGTCTAAGTGATTTTCCACTGAAATGCATTCACAGGTGCATTTGTGCTGCTTCTGCAGTTGCTGGAGTGCTGCTTGCTTGCTCACCAGTATTCATTCAGTGAAGCCTTTGAAGTTAATCACCTCATTAGGAAAGCAGGCATCCAACACACCTCTGAGCAGTGAGCTTGTACTCCTCATAGCTGCTTTGCTGCCAGTAGTTACTGTTGATCAATTAATATTATGAAAGGTTTAAAATGAATGATAGACGGAACCGTCTGATATTTCCAACAAGAAACCCACAAATCTGTCAAAAGACTTGTAAGTCCTAGGGAGGCTTTACTAGTGCAGTGGTATTGGTTGTGCTGCAATTAGTGACGGGAGGATTTGACCTTGATCAGTAGTGAATTGTGCTGTGCTATTGCTGGAGACAGAGGTTGTGCTACTACTATGACTTTCTCTGTACCTGCTTGCTTTCCCTATGTGTCAAATTGTCTTCTGGAGAAAGGATGGCATTTACCACGGGTTTGGGCAGTGGTTAGCTTTCTTGTTAGTTAAAGTCTCTGTAGCTTATTGTAATATAAATGATACTGCTGCTGCCTAGAAAGATGGAACTGGTCTTTAATATTAAAGATCCGTAGTAATACGTGACATGGCTTAGTACCCTTCAAACCACCAATGCACATACAACACAGTTGCTAAATTGATAAAAATAGGCCGCTTTTATCAAATATTAATCTGTACAGAACACAAGGTGACAAGAAAATGAGTGAATGTTAAAGAAGGTCTGCAGCATGTTGAAGGAGTGAGCAGCTCCTAAGTTTTGGGGCTTTTTTGGTGGAAGTTTTTTTATAGTTTCTGCACTAGTCAGTAATGCTATTACCTAAAAATCAAATAGGATTGCAGATCAGGTAAAGAAGTAAAAGCCTCAATAAAAATGCAGTATGTTTCTTCACAAGGCTAGGATTATTAATAATAACTGTGCCACAGTTATATCTCTATGTATACGAAATTGGAGCTCAAATATATCGATAATCCACAAATATGCAGAGAAAAAAAGATCTGCCTTGGAGAAATTGCAGCTTAAACTGACAATGTTAAAAAACAAACTAGCAAGTAAACCAAAAAAACCAAAACAACAACAGAACAAATGGAAAGAAAATAGACAGGGTAGGAAATGGATTTCCAAAGCTGATAAAGTTCATCCATAGTTGTATGGTGGATTAAGGGCTCATAGTTGAGTTAGAACTCAGGAGTTCCAATTCCTGAACTGCCCAGCTCTATCCTTTCAAGAGCAGTGAAAACAAAAGCTAAAATGGGCAGAAAATATATCGATCCTTAAATGTTGTGGAAACAAAAAGAAGGTTTGTCATAAAATGTTAATCTGAAGACAGATACTAGGAATGTTACTGTGTGGTGGAGAAGAAAATAGGGCATGCAGCAAACCACTCTGTTATGTCTTGGAAAGGTGATTAAAATTCCTCTAGTGTCTTCTCCAAGGACGACTTCTAGTATTTCCTCTTTCAGCCAGGCACCTGAACTTGGAGCTGTGAAGAAATTAAGTTGTCTTGTTGTGTCTGCTAAATTCTCCTCATAGTTGTAGTTGATAAACCTTTGATGTTACACAGAACTGAGACTGGGAGCCTGTCCTCCTTCATATTGGTGTGGCTATCTTCTCTTTTCAAGGTGCACAGCTGGTCATCGTGATCTGTGTCTCAGATGATTGATAATCAACTTGCCATTCTCTAAGTCAAACACCATCTACTTTTCTTCATTATTTGAGGGAGATCCAATGCTGTTTCTACCGAAAGAGAAATT
Organism: Apus apus; assembly: GCF_020740795.1. Classification (NCBI taxonomy): domain Eukaryota; kingdom Metazoa; phylum Chordata; class Aves; order Apodiformes; family Apodidae; genus Apus; species Apus apus. The sequence continues at coordinate 49,269,272 of NC_067283.1, forward strand.
TCTGCTTATTTCCATGAGGGGTGAATTAAGCCCTGCAAAGCCACTCTTACTGGGCTATTACTTCTACTGATGACAATGCTGTGGTCAGCCTTCCTCTCTGGTAAATTTCTGCCACTGATTCAAGAGTCAATATGGTGAGAACTGTCCAGGTTCCTTGTTATTTAAGTAGTTGAGTAGAATTTCTTATCAAAGTCAGTGAGGGCTTACGTGAAAGCTGGGAAACAGCACTGCATTCACTACATATTGCAGATTGTAGGACTCCCTTGAATTCCTGCTTGAAGTTATAAAAGTGAGATTTAACTTGTACCAGTGTCTCAGCAAAATGCCTGGTTTGATTTAAGCTGCTCTGGTTAGGACCTACCTACAACTACTAATGATCAGCTCCAGTGCTTAATTGTTTTCACTGCAACAGGAGAGAAGTTCCTCTGAAGTTCAGAGCTTGCTGAATTTCAACATCAAATTGTCTTGGATTTTTATATTTGTTTGGTTTAACTTTTCTAGCTCTTCCCAAGTTTTTCTCCTTCAAACAGCAGCAGATTGTAATTAAATCACTTCTAGACCTTACTGTTCATGAACTCCTGAAGAGGCACCTCATAGGCAAGCTCAAATACAGAAGTGTAAGTAAGTGGCAGTAAAAACCGTTGGTAGAGGTGTGTTTTTATTTGTAGAAACACAATAGGTTAATAGCATGAAAACTCTGAGAGCCAGTCCTGACCTCTTTCTTTTCATGCATGTTCATGCTTGCATTTCACAACTGGTGTGATGATGATAAGTATTATGATTTCACAACCTTAACTTTTAACAATTTACTTCACTCTAAATCTACATCCAGATGAGATGGAAATGAGTCCATAAACAGCCCAAAAATTATGTTTTATAATGAGGTAGTTTGTTGGTTAATTAAAACATGTCTTATGTGAGATTTATTTATTTCTTCATTAAGCTGGCTATTATGCAAAGGTCATCACCTTCTCCACATGTGTTATATACAAGTGAATATAAGGCAGCAAATTTACAGATTGAATAGTTATACTGAAACTGAGTCATAATTACCTTTACATCATACTGACTTTGTTTAATCATCCCAGGCCAACTATTCATATATATGTGAACATGAAATTCATACATAAATAAATCTATAAAATCAAACTGACAACTATAATTTAGGGCCTGGAGTAAGGAGATCTGCAAGCATAATGCAGCTCAGAAAAATGAACTTGAAGTTTCTGATACAGTCCATTTGTATTGATGTCGCTGTGAATTTAGGTCAGATCTTCAAGATCTATTTTAAAATATCTGATAGACTATACATGCATGCATGTATGCACAGACAAAATGTTTTCTCTCAAACACAATAGCTAGCTGGCATTGTCTAAATAAAGATAAATTTATCTGTGAGTTCTAAAAAGTCAAAAAAGTCCTATTTTGTTTCTATATTACAGCCAGCATCCTGGTGTGCTTTAACGGTTATAAACAAGATTCTGTAGGTAATTACTTATGTACAATTCAAATACTGATATTATTAAAGGCCATTCATAAATCCTTTAAGCACAGCAAAATCCAACCCCTATTGACCATAAAAAAGGCTACCTTGGAGAATCTGTGCCTCAGGAAGGTTTTGACCAGAAGTACTGTAACAAAACTAAGTATCTTCAGAAACTGTTAGGAACTCTTTCATCTCAGGATCTAAGGTTTTCACTCTCAAAAATGATTAATGGCTTTGACACTTCTATGGTTTTGGGACAGTCAAGATGAGATTCCTACAGGCCAGATTTCCACAGGTGATTAGCACCTACTGGACTACCCTGAAACATCCTTGTTGTTGAGAGCCAAGCAACACCCTTGTTGCAGAACCAAGCAGCAGTCCTTCCTGGAAATTTCTGTTTACTTATGTATGTTTTTGTAAGGTTTTAGCTGAAATAGCCACACAAAATGCGGAATTCTTGGTGTTTTCTGTTCCTGCACTCCCTCTTCTGGCTTTCTAGAATTATTTAGCAAACATCTTATGCCCACGTCATTAGAAGAACTCCAATATAGGTTGTAAAAGCATCAGTTCTAATGAGAATGTGTGCTTTGGTAGCAGACAGAAAAGGGACTACTGCTAAATAAATGCAGCTAAGCGATTCTGTATATGTGCCTTCTTAGTAAAGGTTCTCTGGGCTTTTAGAGAGCAAAAATAATCCTAATGTTGGTGCAATAGTTGCAATACTATGGATATTAGATAGGAAAAGGGATAAACAGAAGGCTTTACTGGAGTCTGCTCTCCAGATTTCCTGTTTGCTCTCTCTCTTGAACAGTGCAGCAAAATGGTGTGCTTAAATTTGTCCCCAAGAAGTAGTAGGATTTTTTCACATTTTTTTTTTCTGAATTATGTAACAATAGCATTGTTAAATAGACATTCTCCTGCACTGTTTAAAATCCAACTATTGTGGTAATATACAGCTGAAATCAATTTTAATGATTTTCATTGTTGAGCCTGAGAGAAAAAAATTAAAATGGTGAAAAAAATTTTGCATTTAAAGTATTGGTGTTCCTTAATATTCTTCCAAACATCTTTCCTACCAACATATATATGTGCATTTATCTTCACAAACAAAGGCAACCCACCACTTAAGCATAATGGGAAACGTCCTGAGCTTAGAGGCGGAAAATGAGGTAAGCAAAACTTTCTTGCATATCTTATATTATACTCAAAATGTTCTTTTCTAAGTTGAAAAGACTTTTTTTTCTTTCATTTCAAGCACCGAAATCCTGGTAACACACACCACAGAAAAATATCTCAGCACTACAGAAATGGTTCAAGTGCAAACTGAACAGTCATTTACTTGGTGTTGATATTGTCCTTCTTTCGATAAACTCTGTAGCCATAAGGAACACTTGAGATGGTGTGATAAGTATTTTCAGTGTATATAATAAGAATTCTATTACATATGTACCCCTCCCATTTTCAATTTTGGAGTGCTACCCTAGTAATGCAATATGAAACCTTCTCTGGAGACTTTCAAGACCTGTCTGGATGTGTTTCTGAGTGATCTGCCCTGCTCTGGCAGGGGAGTTGAACTCAATGATCTTCAGAGGTCCCTTCCAACCCCTAACATAGACTAAACACAGGGACCAACATATTTCAGTTCAGTGTGCCGAGTGCACCTTCCCCATGGATTTTTAGCATTCAAGAAAGTCCTTAAACCTCAATGGCTTTAATGAAATGTTCCTTGATTGCAGGGCATTCCTGCCATGGAGAAGTTACAGAATGCAGAACCATGATGTTTGGTGCCCCAGCTCCCCTGGTTCTCAGTGCTATCACCCATGCCCTGCACCAGCCTGTGAGGTGCTGGAGGAAAGGTGAACAGGCAGGCAAATTCTTTGTGTCTGGAAAGGAGCTTCCACGGGTTTGGGGTGCACCCTTATCCCCTGCCATTTGGTAGAGTCTGTGCTCTAGTCCTGTAAATTAAGCGATGTGTGACTCAGGTGATTCATGCCATTTACTGCCTCACACCAGAGCATTTGCTCAGATCTAGCATATTGCTGACATGAGGCATTACAGCCTAAGGGGAGAATCAAGCCTCACTTCCTCTTCTGGAAAACCCCCAGCAATTCTGCTGGGTATAAAACCCTAGTAAGTGGTTGTGGTACTTTCAGAGCAATGAAGCTCATCAACGTCAGCTGATGCTTAACAGCGTTGCTGTGGTCTGAAGACCCGGGTCTTGCAGGAGGTTGGTGTTAGAGGAGACCACTGGGAATTATTAACCTGCTTAAAGATACCCTCATCCATAATTATTCGCATGATTAGAGCCAGTAATTTCCCAAGTCTTAGTCTTTGTGTGTCATCTGATGATTCGCAAAGAATGAAAAAGGAGACAATAAAACTTACTGTACCAGAGCAAGGCTTCATGGCTATGCTCTCAGTGTGTATCACAGTGAAATTTTCAGGACTTAGAAAAAATAAAAAGACCTCACTATCTGTAGTATTAAAAGATTTAACTTGATGGATTGTAGTGTCACATATCATGTGTGGTCCATACAGCAGCTGTGAGTTAAAAAAGTTTAAAAAAGACCTTACTGACTGCCCTAACAGGCTTCAGAGGTGGGCCCATGCAAACTGCAAGAAGCAGTGAAGTGAGGCCAACTGCAAGGTCCTGCACCTGGGTTGGGGCAATCCCAAGCACAATTACAGGCTGGGTGGAGAATGGATTGAGAACAGACATGAGGAAAAGCACTTGAGGATGTTGGTTGATGAGAAGCTGAAAATGAGCTGGTAATGTGTGATTGCAGACCAGAAAGCCGATCATGTCCTGGGCTGCATCAAAAGGGCCAGCAGGTCAAGGGAGGTGATTCTTCCACTCTACTCTGCTCTTGTGAGACCCCACCTGGAGTAATGTGTCTAGTTCTGGAGCCCTCAAAACAGAAAGCACATGGAGCTCCTGGAGAGAGTCCAGAGGAGGGTCATGAAGATGATCAGAGGGCTAGAGCACATCTCCTAGGGAGACAGGCTGAGACAGAAGATATTGTTCAGTCCGGAAAAGAGAAGGCTTTGGAGAGACCTTAAAGTGGCCTTCCAGTACCTACAAATACCTACAGGGGGCCTACAAGAAAGTTGGGGAGGTACTTTTTACAAGGGCATGTAGCAATAGGACAAGGTATAACATTTTTAATCAGGAAGAGGGGAGATTTAGGTTAGATAGTAGGAAGAAATTATTTAGTGTGAGGGTGGAGAGACACTGGAACAGGTTGCCCAGGGAAGCTGTGGATGCCCCTAGAAGTGTTCCAGGTGTGGATGGGGCTTTGAGCAACCTTGTCTAGTGCCTGTGGCAGGGGGCTCGGAACTACATGATCTTTAAGGTCCCTTCTAATCCAAACCATTCTATGATTCCGTAACTGCTTTTCTTTTAGGGAGGCTGAGAACAAAAAGCAGAGCTTGGATATGTTGCTTTTCCAGAGAGTGAAAGCCACGAGGTAGTTAGGCACTCATCTCACCCCGGCTGGGACGGGCCCCGGGGACGCTGGAAGCGCCGGCCAGGGCTGCAGCCGGTACCCGGCACCGGGGCGGGCAGCTCGGCGGGGTCGCTGCGGAGCGCGGGCGCTGCTGCCGCCGCCTCCCGGCCGGGCCCGCCCCGGGGCGCGGAGCGAAGCATCCCGGGCTCGGCGGGGGCTCTCCCGGCTGCTCGCTGGCTTCGGAGGGGAAATACACATACGCCGCAGCGCGCCAGCTGTGAGGCTGCCCAGCGGCCGTGGCTTTCCGGGAAGAAACGCAACAGGAGAAATGAGCAGTTACTCCGAAGGCAACTAGGAAGCCCTACATCCCTCACGAGGACCTGCGGGAGGAAGGGCATCAGTCGCACCTGGCGGGGGAAGAGGCGCTCCCGGCCCGGCGCAGCAGCAGGTAGAGGAGGCGGGGACGGGCGGGTATCGCCCCCCGCCCGCAGGTGCTGCCGAGCCGCGGGACCCCCACGGCGGCGGCCGGACCGGGGCTGCACGTCGCGGCCCGGCCAGCAGGAGGAAGGAAGAGGAAGTGATGAGCGGCGGCGGAGGAGAGTCGCCGAGTGCCTCTGCAAGCCCCGGGATGGGATAGCGGCGGGGGCAGCGCATTCAGGCAGCGGCGGCGGGGGGCGCGCAGCCCGGCTCCCGCTGCGGTGCGCGGCTCAGCGGCCCCGCTCTGCGCCTCGGGCAGGGGCGGTGCTGCCAGCCCCGGGAGGTAGGCGAGCCCCGGAGCCGGCGGGGGGAAGCGGCGGCGGGGCGGGTGGCCGGGGCAGGCTGCGGCGCTGGCCGGGCGGTGAGGGGAAGCTCGGAGAGGAGGGACGGGCTGGGACGGGGCAGGCGGCCGGCGAGCCCCGCACCTGCCCGCGGCGGGGGGGCAGCAGCAGGTCCCCCACGGGAGGAGGTGCCGGGCGGGGGGCGGCCGGAGGAGCGGCCGCCGTTGCTGCGAGGAAGAGGAAGCGCAGCCTCGTGCTTGTCAGTGCGGCGGGGCCTCGGCGGTGCGGGGTGGGGGGGGGACGACCCGGCCCGCCTCGCCTCGCATAGCGGCTCCTCCCGCCGCCCTGCCCTCTCCGCCGCCCGCTCCTTCCACAGCCGCCCGGCTCTCCCCGGCGCGACTTCGCCGGCACCTCCTCCGCTGCCGCCTCCTTCCCGCTCCGTCCCCCTCTCAGCCCCCTCCTGTGTCCCGGGCCGCCCTGCCCGCCCCCGGCTGCGTCTGGTGGTCGGAGGCCGCTGGTGCGGGGCGACGGGCGGGGGCCGCGCATCTCCGGGCGCCGGGGGGTGAGTGGTGGCGGGGGCCTCGCCTGCCCCGGCGGGAGCGGCGCGTCGCTTCGCGGTGGCGGGGGGCCGGGAGGGCGGGCGGATTTCGGGGCACCGGCCTCGGCAGGTCCCGCCTGGGTTAAGGCGTGGGGTCAGGCTCGGGGGGAGGCTCCGGCCGCAGCAAGTGTCCGCACGGCCGCGGGCGCCGCTTGGGAGGAGAAATACCAACTTTCCAGCAAGTGCATCCCCGCTTGCGGCCAGGCTTCTTGGCTCGGCGTTGGTACCCAGCCGCCTGCTCCCGAGGGCATGCCCCCCCTGCCCCTCAGCAGCGCTCGAGGAGGAGGAGGGAGAGTGCGCCTTTCCCCGAGTTTGTGCTCATAGAAGCGTTCCAGTCGCTGATGAATTTCAGATGAAAGGATTGTTCTGAAGTGCGGGTGGTGATTATGCAAAGCCACGGTGCTTAGCCTTGCAAAGCAAGTGGGTATCGGTCCAAAAAGTTACGTTTTTGAAGTTTCTTGGCTCGCAGCCTTTACAAAGTTTATTTTGAATACCTTTTCCTTGCAGAGCTAATACGACTGTCCAGCTCTCCCCCGAGAATGGTATAAAGTAAATATAGGAGTTCCTGAGAAATAACAGTGAGTACATTTCAAATCAGCAGCGTTTTGTTGTTAGCTTTATAAGAATGCCTTTTAACCTGCCAAGGCCTAAAATGTACAACAAACACATTCGGAGTGCGAATGATAATAACAGTGTAGGAAATATACCGTGTGTTAATTACTTTAGTGTAAACATGGTTGCCTGTGAGCTGTATTTCATGATACAGCAGTTACGGTGCAATTTAGCAAGGAATGTTTTGAAGTATATTCATAAGCAAATGGGTTTTCTTTTGCTTTTGTCCCTCAGCTGCCTGATTGCCCCTGGTTAAAGTATATTTATCTTTTGGGAAGAGGGGGAAATTGAGTAAGACCTGTGCAGAGTCTTGTATCTGTGACTGAGGACATTGTTTCCTCCTCTTCCCCTTAGCTCTTTCTCCTCCTTTCTCCCAAATGCACACACACACATGCTGGCTCATCCTCTGTTACATAACTTGGAGACATTTATGGATCATTCATTGTTCGCGTTAGTCCCATTCTTTCCATGTCATTCCTGCTTGATTGAGTGACTTACACAGAATATTACAGCCTAAAGAAAAATATATTTAAATTTTCATAAAGTTCTTCCAGCTTGAGCTGCAAGTTTGCTTTATTTGAAGGTTTTCTTTTCCTGATTCCACCCCCCTCACCTTTTTCTTTTTTTTTTTTTTTTTAAGCTGTATAAATAGGTGGTAGGGATCTAGTCTGATTAGTCTGATGACCAGTAACAAGATGAGGAGCAAGTGCAGTGGTGACAGTTTCCTGATAAAAGTTTCTCTTTTGTGTACTGTTATGTTAATCGGCATTTTCCTACATGCTATAAAGCTGTTAAGAGTAGTGCAGCAACTTTTAAAAACTCACCAGTCAGTGAAAACAAAGATTAATATGGCTTAAACATCACCATGATATGAAAGGGTATTATTGAAAAATATCATCAGTGCAGTCTGTGGATCTCAGTGCATGGTTTGACAAGTCTAGAGGTGTACTTGAGTCCCAGGTTTTTCATGCTAGGAAGGCTGTATAGGAATAATTGACTTTATTTTGTCTCTTTTTGTAATCTGTTTGAAATTGACTTGTGTACTCTGTAGCTTGCAACTTTGCTGTAGGGGTGATTGAGGGTTTATTTTTTAAAAATGAAGGATGGGGAGGGGGGGAAAAGAGAGCCAGTTTCCATTACTTACCGTTTTGTTATTTTTCCTTATATTCTCCATATGCCAGGAAAAACCTAATAGGTGTACAATTCAGATGGATTTTTATGAGGGGATAGGAAAAATTCTTACCTAGTTACTCTGTAGCAGTCTTGTGTGGTCACTAAAAGTATCTGCAGTTCAGTAGTCATTACATAACCTGGCTATGTTTGTTCTTAAAAACAAGTACTTCTTCCTCACTGTTCAGGTGCAACATACTGCATACGTTGCCCTAAGAAGAGATTTTTATAAGGCCCCTTCACCCTAGTATTCACAGAAAAAAGCTTATTATGCTACATAAAGGTGTAGCTGTTACTGAAATACTGCTGTGTGTGTGTTGTACTTCCTGAAGGCAATGCTGCTCTGCAGCACATTGCAAATCAAGAGTAACGTGGTGCTCCACCCTTCCTTCCGCTCTTTGTTTTTTCTACCTAGTAGAAGTCTCTTTGATTTTAAGGTCTGAGCTCATAGAATATGCTTTGTCAAAGTGTCCAGCCTACAAAAAGGGGTGTTGGATTATGGTCTCGTGTTTTCTGTGCTGGTACACAGGTAACAGAGCTCCAGTGTTCACACAAAAGATGCATGGCCACCTTCTGATATTTTAGATGCATTCAATATGTGATGGAGGGAGAGGCTAATGTCCATACATTGAACTGTAAGTAGGAAAAGGTTTCTGTAGACCTCTGTCAGTGCACCTGCATGCTAACATGCAGTGTGCTCCTGTTCCAATGACAAGCTTATTTTTTGGTTATATTGCCAACCACAGGGTTTCTAACTCTGTGATTCCCTGATAAGGTTTTGCATGAGACTTAGATCATAAAGTAAAATTTTCCTCTTGAGTTGTGACTTCTCTAGCACTTGCTTTTCAGTTTCTTTGAAGTAAATTATCTTTTTTAAGTTTAAGAGCTCTCTGTCATGCTGTGGTGTGGATGTGCAGTATGTCCTGGTATTAAAAAAAGTGTTTAGAAGGTGATGGGATTTTAGGAACCCTGGACACTAGAAAACATTATACACCCTTGGAGTAGGTAAAAGTACTGTTGTCTTACCTGGTTTATTTCTCTGCACAGTTATGCCTGGGTCTGGTAGACTTTATCTTCTGCTGTAACCCTACACTGTCCTGAAGGTACAGCTTAGAGTGGGAATGAGTTGGTTGGGTTTGCCTCCCTGTTCAATTGTTATCCTATTAAAATATTTGATTAAGATGTTTTGTGGTTATGAAGTCTTTGTGGTTTGAACAGTTGTGACTAAAAATGGCTTTGTAGCAGCCATCAAATCACCCTCAGTAAGGTCTGTGCTGTATCTTTAAAAGATTTTCCTGCTTTGAATGAGATTTTTTGAAAAAGGTTCTTGTATTCGTGGCAAGAGGAACGTGCCAAGTACACATTTTGAAACTTGTGTCAATTTAATAGAGCAACTGTTTAAAGGATTTTGGATAATTTTCCTTCTATTGAGTCAGAAATTTTTCTGTTGTGTTTTTTTGGTGTTGTCTTTTCCCTCCCCCCCCCCCCCCCCCCCTCCAAATATAACACTGGAAAAAGAGAGAAAGAGAAACTAAGTGCAATTGGCAGAAGCCAGTATGTTGGCAGGCATTTGATAGTATGGATCGTAAGAGGTGTTAATATGTATGTGACACTTAGCATAAAATATACTGCATGCATATGGTGTTACAGAGATGAATGGAAGAATAATCACAAAATTGTGAAGCTGTCTTTCAATCAGCATTTTTGCATCAAGTTTATTTGCAAGGATTTGGCTTTGTGGTGTGATCTTTCGTTATTGCAAATGTTGCGAGAGATGAAGGAGAGATTGAAGGATAATGTGCCCACCTTTCTGCTAGTTTCTGTGGTTTTCTGATCACTGTTAACACTGAAGAGGAACATGAATAAGAAGTATTTGCTACAGGGGATAGCTAACATGTTTCCTCTTCATTTTGGATCTGACAGAGGTAAACTTCTGTGTTATGCCCAGACACTAAGTTGTCTGGTGCCACATAAGTAGTACCCAACAGTAAGCTGCTAAGTTCTCAGTCTTCTGAGCAGGTAGGTGTGTAAAGGCTGTGCCGGTAGTTAAAAGCAAGGTGAACAGTGATTCACATGGTGCTTGTTTGCAAACGCTTGGCAACGGCATTGGTGTATTTCTCCTAATGACAAGTTTCTGTTGTGTTTGATTTTACGGTTGTAGTTTTTAATGGCTGCTAGGAGAGGGGAGAGAGTGGAAATGATGGATAAGCTATTTTTCTGTAGATAGCACTATGAAGAAGACTTGAAGCCGCTGCTGGTAAGGGTCTCCTTGGGAAGGTGTTTTAGTTTATGTATAAATGAACTCACTTTGCTCCATTTCTAGTGAGCAGCCTTTGTGGTTCTTTAGACAGCTGAGTATACTACCTGGAGGTGTTATGCAAATGCGATAACCTACTCTTACTGTTTTTAAGGGCCAAAGTGTACTTACTGACACTTCAGCTGTGTTACATTTACAGTCAAATAACACTTCAAAACTCCACAGGAGCTAGCACTAGTGCAGGGGAGGGAGAATTACCAGACAATGCTGAGGGCAAATATTTTTCCTTCCAAGTTGAATTCAGTTGGCTTAAAGTGTTTGTGAAATATCATCTTCAGTAAAGAGGCTGGGACAGGGGGTTGGGGGAGAAAAAAGAAAACAAATGGTTCCCAAAAAGATCTGTTCCAAAATAATAGCTGTGTCCTAGCTGTGCGTCTTTTCTTGTCTTTTGCTTCTACTTTCATTCTGTTCTTTTATTTCTCAAAATTAAACTCTCCTCATAATTTCTTCTTGAATGTTTGCCACCTCTGCCTTGGTATCTTATTATTTGGTCTTTGACTTATTTATTTATCCCAGCTCTCATAGTTTAATTGACTTTGACCATTCCTTAAATTCTGTCATGGGCATCCCTTAGATCATTACTCACATAATTTTCCTTAAGATTTGCAAGAAAAGCTGTGGACTGAAGTATCACCCCCTATATCCTTTCAAAGCCTTTAGCTCAAAGGGTTTATTGTACAGTCTTAAATTATTGGGTACACATGAAGTGTAAAACTGCCTCTGAAATACTGCATAATCAGGGAATGAGTAATTTTTTTGTTTTTATCAACAGGAATGCATATATGATAATCTAGCTTTTCTTCTTGTTGAGCTTGCTTCAACTGAAAGGGAGAGTGGGTCACTGCTTCTGAGAGAACTTCATGTTCATCTGGAGATGCGATGGCTTTAAACTTGCATTCTTTAATACAGCAGAACATGCTTGCTTGAAGATGATCTAATTTTCCAGAGCTTTTTTGCAAATTGGGGGAGGGTGTGTGAACATGGATGAAATGCTCCATGTGGACCTTTTTGTTTTCTTAATGTATGAAGCTAACAACCTGTAGATCAAATACATCCAACATTTTGTACTTTTTGCATTTGTTTGCTGACTTGAAGCCCAAATCTGCTTCTTCTGATGCTGACTTAATCTTTTATGTAGTATCAGGAGATGGATAACTGTTGTGAAAATAGGAAAATTATTTTTAATTTAGAAAAGTAGCTAAAAAACTTTTGCTATGTTTGAGTGATGGAAAGAATTTAGCAAAACCAGTATTCCAATAAACTTCCACAAAATGTTGTTGTTGTTGTTGTAACACTTTGTTCCGTAGATACAGAACTGTCCTAGTTAACTTATTCATATAGTCTTAATACATGCATGAATTCTGGGACCTGAATTTGTAGCCATAGTGAAAATATTACTTGCCTATTTTTCTTTCTCTTCAGCCAATAAACATGTATCATAGAGTCCAGCGGAAGTGCAAAGGATACATGAGTGTTGGCAAAGATGTCTCATGTATATCTTGTGTCTGGCTAGACTGGCAGTCTGCTGTATACATCAGTGAATCTTGCTGGAGTGACCGTAGTCGGGGTGACTCTTTAAATTGCTACTTCATATTTTAAGAGAGGTGATCATCTGCTGAGGTAGACTGATGAGGAATTTATAAGTATTCATGTAATACCCTGTGACCAGGCAGTGCAGTTGATTTGCGTGTTTCTTGTCTAAAAATAAGAGGAGAAAAATGTCTGTGACACAGGTTGGTATAATATAATTTTTACTCTTAGTGCCAGTGCATGTATTTTTTACATTCTAATACAGTCTTTTCCATTGCCTTGCTTTCTGGAATACAATTGCACATTAGTTTTCATAGCAACGGTTGTGGCTTCAGCTGGAAATTGAAACCTGGTAAGTATTGGCTCCATTCATGGACTTTTGGACTAACTTTTTCAATGACCCTGAGCCAAACAAACTAAAATAAATGAATAAAAATTCCCCCTAAAATAAGTACTGGTCCTGCATTCTGGAAAGGATATCTGGTACGTCCTTTGGTTGCTAGGCTCTTAATATGTTTGAGTATTGCTGTTTGTTTTTGTCTTTTTCTGTTCTTTCTCCCAAGTTTTCTTTCCCCCCCTCCCTTCAAGTACCAGGGCACTCATCTGTTGAAACTCTACCCCCTGTGGTTCAAGTGCATTCCTCCTATCAACCTTTTCACCCCACCTCCCACTGTCCCTCCTCACATATACTCTGACATCTCTTCTGCTCACCAAACTGACAGAATTCATGTCTAGATGTGGGGTCTGATTCTGAGCTATACTTTATGTAGGTCTTTAATCTCTTCTCCTACATATATATATATATGCATGGAAGCTTCTTGTTGCACTTAATCTTCTTTTCCTGAAAAAAAAAAACAAACATAAAAAGCAGAAAATTTGAACAAATGAGAACTTCCATTAGAGAGCAAAAGACACAACCCTTGATGTGCTGGTTGTTTATTACTTAGGAGAAGATTGTAAAGGGTGAAAAAAGATTCAACCAACCAAAAAACCTACAAAACTGAAAGAAAATGTGAGGTCATTTTCACTTCAGACCTCTTAAGGCAATTTTAACCATATCAATGGCAAGTTGTTAAAGATTTGACAGCTGATGCCAGTTCCAGCAAATTAAGAAAAGGGCATGAGAAACAGTGCACATCTTGAACAAAAATACCAGGTTGGTTTTTGTAAGTTGATGTGGTCTTTTTTGAAAAGTCTGAATTTTCCTATTTTGTAGCCAAATGTGAAATTTTTACAAAAGCGCCATTGTGGAAAGTAATGTATAAAATTTGGAAAGAGAAAAGATAATCTCCTTTACCCTGTGCTGCTCTGAGCCTTTCTTTGTCCTGGCTTTCTTCTCTGACGTATTTGGGCTTGACCTGTTGAAACTTCTGCATCTGTTCTTCTGTCTGTATAAAATGCTGGTGATTTCCTTTTATATCGCTTGGGTTAGTCTTACAACATAACATGTACAGCACCTGTCATAAACTTTTCTAATATTCGAAGACTTGGGCTCTTGTTTCTTCACCTGCCAAAGATAACCCCTTTTTTCCTTCAGGTACCTTAAGAAGCTAGCTGGTTGGAAGAGTATGTGTGTTTGTGCAACGATGAGAGTCTGTAGCATTTTGCTGTGTTGGGATGGTTTTCTGGAAGGCAGAGATTTCAAGGACTTCATCCCCTGCAGCTGTGAATGAGTCAGACAATACATTATGATAAAGGAGAGATGTGTGCAGAGGGAGAAGGGAGGAAAATAATTACATAATTTTAAATCCAAGTTGGAATTAGGGTTCTATTTTAAAACAAACATAAATAACATGGTCTTGGGCTGTTTGCACTGGAGTTTTAAATTGTTTTTCTGATTTATATGCCAGAGGGATCAAAATATCCAAACTTAAGTAGTGGTGGTGTGTGAATTCAAATTAAAACAGTAGGTTTTAAGAATTTTTTTTTTTGCCATGTTCCAAATTGCTTACATTTTGTGAAGTTATTCACCTCGCCCTAGAGATGGCAAGGCTTTTAGCTTTGAATTAATTTTTTATAATTAATGTATGGAGGTTGAAAAAGGAACTATGCAGGCCTATAGGCTACTTTTCTGTAACTAGAGGAATGACAGCATAAGGGAAAAAGCAGTCAGACTTCCCTCCCCTAAATTAGTACATAGAGAACCACCACACTAGACTAGAAAATCAAACTTAAAGTCAAGCCGCAGGTCCTTTGTTTCCAACTAATTGTTCTTGTTGTGTTCACTGGTCCCCATAAGCTTGACTAAGGGGATAAGCCTTGCTTTCCTGTTCTGAGGCTTTTCTCTCTTATCTATTGAAATTCAGAGTGGAGGGCCCCCTTTAGAGAATGTCCTGTCAGTGGCTGTCCCGTCTGGAACAAAGAGGATCCAGCTGGGGGTATGGATTGTAGAGAGAGGTAGCCTCTCTAGCAGGCAATTGGGAGTCATTTAGGAAACCAGCAGTTTTAATTTAGTTTGGAAATCGTAAGCCTGAGTCTCAGTGAAGCTTCCAACTGCTGATGTCTCATGCTTGAATTCAGACAGTACCTGGGCAGGCCCAGTGTGTTCTGCTACAGGTTCCATTTCTGAGATACGTAATTTTAATGACATTGTGTTGTGCAGCTGTGTAGCTTTAACGTGGTAGAAGAGGCGTAAGTCACTGGCTTGACACTAGAATTATGTAGTTGCAGTCTTTGCATCAGGTTAAAGTTGGCATCCAAAACAGTGCATCCTCGGGACAGCTTTTCTCCAGTATTTCAACACCAGCTGTCTTCCTACAGGAAGGACAGGAGATTCAGGTGTGCCAGCTAAGTGTGCATTCTGGTAAGGCACAGCCCCACTCAGAAGGCTCATAAAATGTCTTCCACATCTTCTAGCTGCTTCATCCCAGTATGTTTCAGCAGCTTCATCGGTGTTGAGACACCCAGCCATTAGTTACGTGTGTGTAATTACAGCTCTGCATGTAATTAGCTGCATTAGCAGTATTAGCCAAAGGGAAAGAGACTTGTTTGGTATGGTAGCCCATTCTGTTATAATTTCATATGCATACTAAATGAGATGAGGCACTACTTAAAAGCCTTGGGAGGCTTTAAAAAAATCAATATGGATCTATTGTTTTGACGAAAGTAGTACCACTGAAAAAGAGTGATAATTTTTAATACCTTTAGCTTGTGAGAGCTGCAGCAAGATCTCTTAATCCACAGTATTTACTGGAAAGGAGGACAGCTGAGTCTGGTATGGTCAGCATGGATGCTTGACTTTTACCTATACTGCCTTCCCCACGGACAGCATTGATGGTATGCATGAGCAGTAGGAACTCTTGTTCTTTCCTACTGATTTTCAGATTGTAACATGAAGTTACTGCTGTAGCTGTAGAGCCTCCTTGAGCTGATTCAGCCAAACTGGGCAGAGATGATCTACAATAAATTATTTTCAGATACAGGCAGAATTGAACTGCTCCATCTACCAAAGGAACTCCCACCAGTCACTGGGAGAAGCTCAGGGCAATTCTATTTAGGTCTGACTGTCCGGTATTTGAATAATTCTACATATCAGTTGAGATGGAAGTTTTGGAACTCTTCTAGTACATGCTGAAGGCAAAAAAACCCAAAACAAGTATTTGATGGTTGGATTCAGTTTGAGGTATCTGCTATTGTTTGCTTTCTTTTCTTAATCTGGTGCTGGCACAAAGCCTTATGAACATGAAATCAAAGAAAAGGGGTCTTTCTTAGAAGGCACTTTGTCAACAGATGTGAACAAAGGTGGTTTTAAAGTGTTACTGAACCACTGACAGAAGCTCTGAAAGGAGCGTCCTGAGAGACTGTTTGGGAACATCTAGGTTTCATGAAGGGAAGGACCATCTTCTCTGTCTTCCCTCACTGAGAGTTGTTTGTTCCAGTAATTCTATAGGCAACAGCCCTGTCTCTTGAGCAGTAGTTGCTGTGTATTACTGAAGGTTGTCCAGAGATGAAAATCACAAAATAGCCATATGATTTAGCTGAAAAATACTATTCCTTGACATTCTCCTTAATTTCCTGCTTTGTATATCTGAAAAAATCTGATGTGTGGTTTTTGTTTATTGTTTGGGTGTTTTTTTTGTTTTGGTTTTTCAAGACTTGGGTAAAACTTCATCTGTAGCTTTTTGATGGCTGAATGGAGACAGCTGTGCAGGTCTCCATGAAAACTGGTGAAAATTTGACACAATGTTTCCCATAAACACTTTAACCAAATAATCCTGAACTGCTGGCTTAACAACATTCAGCCCAGTGCTGTTAAACAAACCACTAGAGAGTTTGGCCTTTAGAAGAGGAAGAAAGAGAATTAATCTGGGATACACAGTGCTGTAAATGTTTACTCTTCTGTTGTGACCAGTGTGTAACCTCTTTGTGCAGAGAATCAGTCCGTGGATTCACAGTTCAGCACTTAGCAGTGTTGAATGAAAAAAAGAGAGGAGCTTTCCTTCAATTGTATGAGAAATTGATGCAGACTGTTAAAATATTCAAAGCTACTTTTTCCTTCATAAATTCTAACAGTCATCATCTACTTCTGGTCCCATTGAGGAATTCAGGAAAAGAGTCAGTTGAGGGTGATACATTTGATGATTGCAAAGGCTTTTGCTACTTGCAGAGCAATTTGGATACCATGAGGGAAGAAGCTGTGTGCTGGTTTCTCCCTGGTATGTTGCTAAAGCAGAATAATCATATTTATGAAGAGAAGGACCTTCTTTGGTTTTGTGTTAGTAGAGCAACTGTGTTGTAGGAGCAGCAGTTTCCCCATAGTTACCCTGCTAGATGAAGAGGCTGGGTTGCTGAAAAATGTGCATAAAACATTGCATCTTTCTGCATCTTTCTTTCAAACTATTTCTGATAAAAAATAATGTCTTTCTGCAGTTGTCAATGGCTTGCCTTGGACAATTACCAAAAGAAGAGCAAGACTGTATTGGGAAGAACTAGCAGAAATTTGTAGCATTTGGCCTCACCATTTGCTTCCACAGAAACAGGGTGGAATTACAGGAGTGTTATTTTTATCTGTGAGAATATGACATCAACAATACTATGTCTTTTCCTTCTTTTCTGCAGGGCATTTTTGTGTAGGTAGGAGACACAGGTGCTCATTGCTGGTGAAAGCCATTGTATGCTACCTGACCCTTTGAAAGGGAAAATTTGTGATTTGTGTGCTTGTATTTAAAACCTGCCAATGCCAGTGGCATTTTTTCTTTTTATTCTCCTTTTTAAAAAACATGTCTTGGACTTCCTTATCTCCTCTCACAAAAAAAAAAGGGGTTGTTCAGTTTCAGGCCCTGTGTTGCAATGGTACTACTGGCCAGGAGCCTTCCTGGCCTCTGGCACTATCAACAGAAAATGCTGCTCTGGGAAGAATAGAGTATAGTTTAGGAAGGGTGGAGGGGAAGGATACTGAGACTGGTGGCGAAAGGCAGAACTTGGCGTTGCAAAGAAATAGCTGAAAAAACGTTTGTGTTCCTTGCAACTTTAACAGTGGTAGAAAAAGGTTAAATGAAGGAGGAGAAAAGAGAAATAACGCAAGCAGGAGGGAAAAGCATTAGCAGTCCCAAAAAAGGGGTGGGTATTGTCAAGTTTCTTTAGGTACTGTCTTTTTTTGCAAGATGAGCCCAGAACAGGGAATTGGTGATCCTAATGTTATAGTTTAGTAATTTAAATCTGTGTGATACAAAATTAGGTATTTTGGGTTTTTCCCCCTGACTCAGCCGCACAACATTAGTCTGTCAGGGGTATGGAAATTGAGTTTGAATATTGCTGGGTTGTTGTATAACTTGTAAGTGACTCTGAACAATAGAAGAGTGATGTATAATTGCACATTAATCAGGTAAATATTCCTCAGTAACATCTCACTCTTACAGAGCTTTAATTCATGCTTATTTATAAAATATATTGCCCAGCTGGGTGTAAATTCTCTAGCTGGTGGCAGGGCAGGACGATAGCATGTTCATAAACATGGTGAATGATGAAGCTTTGTTGCAATTTGGACTGTCATGTGGGTCAGGAACTGTACAAACTGACTCCTCTCTCAGAGCCCTCACTTTAGACTTTATCCTTTTATTTCCTTCCCCATCCTTTCTGTCTGCTGTTGCAGAGATTGTTTGAGTCCTCAGCAGACAGCTGAGGTTGTCTACCATAAGGCTGCAGTGGGAGTAAGGAAGCTCTTGAGCTAGGAAGCTTTTGAGATTTTAAGGCAAATCCTAGATTATTCTGGGTCTTTTAAGGTGGGTGGGTATATGTGAAGACAGGAAGAATTCTTATTCCCATTAAATTACAATTAAATATGCACTGAAGTTTGAAGGGGTTTTGGTAAGTAATCCTGTTGGTTCTGCACAAACCAAGATATGGGTCATATGCTTTTCTGCAGTACAGGCATGAATAATAATGGAGAAAATAAATGCAGGGGTCAGATCAGCTGAGTGGGAAGAACCCATCTTATGCAGCTATGCTCCTGACAATAGCTACTTTCTAAACAGCATGAAAGTCTTGCTGTGAAGTTTTTTAGGAGACAAGAGACTGTAATTTGCATTAAAAAAGCATTCTTTTAATCAAAATATTTGGCTTCTATGTCCATGCACATGCATGTGTGCAAACATGCAGTAGGACGGCACAGTAGGGCAGCAGGGTGTTTGCCTATTTTTTGATGGTTGTGAATGTTAAGAAATTAGCCATCAAGCTGTAGATGGAAACTCTGTTCCAATGAATTTAATGGGATCTGTGGTTGGATAAAGGACTTCTTTATGAAAGGAATCTGAAGGCTCCTGGATTAATGATTTTCATCTCGTTGAACTGACCTTTGAACCTGAGAATTTTGTATAACTAATAAAATTAAGCTATTAGTAGATTATTTGCTGGTCATTTCAGAACACTGCTATGCTACAAAAATAGTGCTGTCTATCTTACAGTAAGGATGAGCTTTATGGTGCAGCATTTGGGTGTCTCGGGTGCACAGTGAGGCATGGAGCCAAAGCCGGTCTGCTCCTCGGTGCTGTAAGCACACTGTGGGTTTGCAGTTGTTGGAGCACGATTGCTCGGATTGTATTGTTGCTCTTAAAAAATGTTGAGTGCTGGGGTTTTGGCTCCTAAGTATCCGTTGGAGTGTCCTCTTTTAAGGTTTGAACATCATTTGTAATTAAGGGATGTTCTGACTTCTGTGTTAGAAAAGGATGCTGGGTATCAGGGTGATAGGCAATGCATTTGAAAATGTTCTCTAAATGTTGTTGCAAGACCTGTGGAAAAGCGTGAATCTCCAGAGTGTTAAAGATAATAAAGTTTTATTGCTTGCTGCAAAGCTACTGGTGGAGGGAGTAGTTACATTAAAACAAGATGAAGTTCAAATTTAAACCAGCCTGCCAGTGCTGGTCCATGTAGGTAGATCCATGCAGATGTACTTTTTCTGAAATAAGCACCTTTTTAGAGGATCTTGAAGAGGAAAGGCAGTGAGTTTCAGTTTAGATTAGTTTAGGGGCTTTGGGATTAATTTACATTCTTTCCTACACTTGCTCCTGAAGTTAAGCATGCAGCATTTTGCTTTAACTACAAACTTTACCATGGAGGCAAGCAAAATGAGGGGAAAGAAAGAAATGTTTTCAGATATAATTTGTTGTCTTGACTGTTCTGGCAGTTCTAAGTATCAGCTGCGCATGGCAAGTTACTGGCAGGCCCTTTACATAGTGTACAGCTTCAGCAGCCTGGCTGCCAGTGGAGCCAGCAGCTTACTAGTAACTGACTTATCATTTTTGTCACACCTGCACAAGCCTATCTCTCTGAAACACATTAGTATTCATGAGAAGTTATTGAACCATGATGAATCACAAACACGTTTTAAGTCATTCCTTTGTCATTCTCCTTGGGCCAAGTCCACCTTTCTTAAACAATGCCTTATTTTTCTACCCCATAAAATCTTATTTATTTTAGTCAGAGAACTGAAAGTCAGATAAATGAAATCCTCTCTGTTTATTCAAACTTTCCCTTCATTGGGGATATTGTACCCCCACGTCTCACTTTTTGCCTCTGAGATCCATCATGTGATTAGATTAAAAAGCTCTGGTCTGTGCTGGTTTTATTAATGCAGTAATATGGCTAGATTGTGTGATGTGACACGTTAGTTGTGAAGCTTTGGATGCCAATTCTGTCACTTCCCTGGGTGTTCACCCAGTTAACATCCAGTTTCCATAGAGGGCTGTGTCCATCTCAGTATTGCTCATTGGGTCAGATGATGGTTACTTGAACTGCATGGGAACTCCAAAAGCCTTTTCCATAGGAGACGGCCTGTGCTATTCCAGGATCTTGCTGTGATCTCACCAATATGAGCTTGCCAAGCACTTAGTTTGATTTACTGTTCTCATTTTCTGTGTCGACTTAGGCAATCACAAAAGGAAAGATTAAATCAGAGTGGGAATGACTAAGCAAATAACTGATGGAAATATAAGAACAAACAGCAACAGCTATAGAATTGTTTAACTTCAGATACTTATTTGAAGAGTTCAGTAATGGCAAGGTTGACCAAAAATGTTGTTTTGCTGAGGCTGGAGGGAGATCTTGTGCAATGAAATGGAAGTATTAACTGAAATTACATATAAAAGAGAACCTCAGGTGTAAATGTCTTTGTTACTTGATGTTTCCAGCCTTTGTAAAGCAAAGCTTTATGTTGAATTTCTTCAGGCAAAATGTTGTATTAGGTGAGGAGAGGAAGAAGGACTCCTATTTCAAAAGTTGAGTAATCCCTCCCACCCTCGCAGTTTTTAGCTTGGTACCTTTAGGCAACCGATTCTGTTGAGTGGACGTATGGGATGTGTATCTCTTTACCCCTTTCTTCTCTAAAGTAGCTGTTAAGTTGTCAGCTGATTCAAGCCAAGTCAGCAGAGCAATAGAGATTTCAAAGGTGCAAAGTTTAGACAGGTTTTGTGAAAGTAGGAAACTGGGTGGAGCAGAAACTGTAAGGCAGAGACTCCAATGTGAGCCTTGTTAAACAGCTGGAAACCTGCACGTGGGATTCAGATGGGTTTGTCTTAGTCCTGCTGCTCACAGAGAAGCTCTTTGCTTGGTTAGACAAATGTAAGAGAAAAAGCAGCTCTCTCTTTTCTAAGGAAAAATGAAATGAAATTAAAGGCCTGAAAGCCAAATTTTGTGATAAAAATGGGTTGTCATCTCTTGCCTTATCTGACTTGTACTCTGAAACATGTAGGGTGTGATTTTACTGTGCACAAAGTCTCACTGTCAGAGTAGTTACAAAGGGCCTTCTAGATAAGTAACATTTAGGCTGCTCTTACCTTTACATCGAAGTGTTTAAATAAAAATATTTGGGAGCACTTACTTGAAACAGAAAAGCTTCAAAACTTCAATGAAGCACTATATTTTATTCACTTTTAGGCAGTCCTGTCAGAACTGTGGGGCAGTACTGCTAACGAAGGAGACTTAAAATCATGTACTGTGTGTCCATATGGGAGAGTGCTGTGCAGATGGTAGACAGGTGAAGAGTTACGAAATCTAGCTTTGCTGGGGAGCTCAACTAAAACCATACTTTTTAGTGCCTGTTAAGGATGGATTACAAATTAATGTTATGTATTTGGTAGGGAATCTTTTGGAGCTTAAAAAACATCCTATAGTGTTAGAAATGAAATGTAGGGTTGATTTTGCATTCTAGTGTTAGAAACGTAGTGTTGGTTTGGTTCACATATATATATATTCTAGTGTTAGGAATATATAGTTTGTTTGAGTACATAAATATATATACTTTAGTGTTAGGAATATAATTGTTTGTTTGAGATAAGTGAGATATCTACACATTCCAATGACACCTGGAGTGGTTTATGGGCCAAGAAACTGAGGGACTTAATTGGGCTCCATCTGGGGGATCTGAACATGGAGAAGGATTTATGGCCCAAGATAAGGCCGAACAAAGCTACTTCTATGTTGCTCCTCAGGGCAGGATGACACCAGCAGATTGTTAATTGGGAAGACAGCCAAGGGGGCAAGAAAGGTCAATATTTTACCTTAAAAGGTAAAAAGTAAACTGCTAGAATGGAATGTGTAAACAGGGGCGGGAAACTTATAGGATAATTTGAAGCATCGGGTAGGCTGTAAACCCTGGAGTACTCAGCCAGTGGGGAAACAGGGGAGGGAATTTTGCGTCGGGAATAGGGAATATAAACCGTTATTCACCTTGCTATAGGTGTGCCTACTTGCTTAGGTCACCCATTCTTGCAAGGATGTAAATAAACTGTGCTTCGCTGAAGGATCTGTGTGGGTCTGCTCATTGGCGCGACAAACGTTTCTCACAATAGTGTGAACCCATGCTGGTTAGTTTTGCTGTAACTGTAAAGTCTGCAAATTATTTTTTGTCTCTTGATAAGTAATTTAAATTCTACAGGGATGCAGAAAGGAAGTAAAAACTTCCCTGAACATGATGGTTAAGGAAAATAGGATGTTGTTTCCAAATGCTGCCATGCTTGTTAAGCAGAATTTATTACTCAAGGTGCCATGTAAAGTCAGATGGCCAGTGATAATGAGGCACCATGTCTGGTGAGGTCTTCTAAGAGCTGGTCACATAGTAGTTTCTGCCATGGCTTTCCTCAGACCTCAGTGGTGGTTTAGTTCTTCCTTTTGACCTGCAGCTCGGCAAAGGCCTGACCAGGCTGTGTTTTCCAGCTGGAACTGAGAGAAAGAACTTGGGAATTTTGCTATACCTCCTGGCCAATAGTACTATTGGTTACTTAGAATTGTAGAATGGTTTGGGTTGGAGGGGACCTTTAAAGGTCACCTAGTCCAACAGCAGTAAGCAGGGATATCTTCAACTGGATCAGGTGGCTCAGAGCCCCATCCAACCTGACCCTGAATATTTCCAGGGCTGGGGCACCTACCACATCTCTGGGCAACATGTTCCAGTGTTTCATCATCCTCATTGTAAAAAATGTCTTCCTAATATCTGCCCTCTTCCAGTTAAAAACCATTACCCTTTGTCCTATTGCAACAGGCCCTGCTGAAATGTTGGTCCCCATTTTTCTTGTAAGTCCCCTTTAATTACTGAAAGGCCTTAATAAGGTCTCCCTGCAGCCTTCTCTAGGCTGAACAACACCAACTCTCTCAGCCTTTCTTCATAGAAGTGTTCCCTCTCTGTCATCCCTTTTGTGGCCCTCCTCTGTATTCAACTTCTGGTACCTGTCAGAGGTGAAATGAATGGGTGCTGTAGCTTGGCATCTTTTTAATTTTTAAAATAATTCTGCTCCCTGTGCTTAGCATAAATTCTCTCAATTTGAGGAAAGCATATTCCCTCAAGTTTGTCATGTGTCTCTCCATTCTAAGAGTTAGATTTATTAAGTACCTTTTTTTTGGTGAGTCTGTTCCTTTCTAAGCCCTCGTGGCATCAAGACTTATGGGCTGCAGTCAAGTACATCTATGGAGTGAGTTATAGCTGTTACTGCTGGCTGTGTTTTAGTCCACTCCAGTCCTGCCTGCCTTTTTTTCTCTGAGGTTTTGGTCTTTCCTGCCCCAAGTTTCTAATTCTCACATGTCTATTTCATTTACAGTTCTTAAAATTAGATTTATTTTCAAAGTCCTTTTTGAGAAGGAATGTGCGGGAATGTGTGTTTAAACCATAAAAAATGTTAGTCCTTTGGGAACCACATCATTTTACTATTTGTTTTCGTACCTGCTGGTGTCTTTAACTAGGCCATGCTTTCCTTTCTTTTCTCCCTCCTCCCTCCCCTCTAAGGGAGCACTATTTGAGGTGAACTTTCTCCCTTTTAGGATTTTGAATCCTAGTCAGAGAAGGATTATTCATCTTTTGCAGGCATCAATTCTGTGTTACAGCTTCTGTAGCAATCCTGAATATTATGCCTCTTCTGGGTTTGTGTGTTAATTTAATGCAATTATTTTCAGCTGCTTTCTTTTCCCTGTAAATCCTATACTCTGCTATGCTAAGCTAATGAAACATAGCTTACTGAAGGCACTTGTAGTGGGCAATGCACTAACTGAAAGAGATTTTCCTGTCTGCAGCACATGACAGTTCATAAGTGGCTGCATGGTTTTTTGCCCTTCTAAATATGTTTTTTTGGCTTAGTCCTTTGCCACTTCCTTCCATTTGGAATTTTCTTCTTTCTTACATGTCTTGGTTTTAAAAAAATAAATCAGAAAAATCTGGAAGTCAGTTGGTGATGGTATGGAAGGAGAATAAAAGCCTTTTACCTGCTGATTCACCTTTCACACTAATGCAGGTGCATGTTGTCTCGTATGTATTTTAAGGATCATATTTCCAGGATGGTGGAAATTATGCAGGTTCTTTAACATATGGCACCTGGCTGTTGTGCTTCAGGATACTTATGGTGGTAAAACTCTTGGCAGCTTATTGCAGTAAGAGTCACTGTGCTCTAAGGACTGGACTGCTTTTCAGATGAACTAAAAATGCCCACCTACTTGAAAGGGTGCAGGATTCAGCTTGAAGTCAGCAAGATAACTTCACTGCTGTATCATGTAGGAGGAGAGGATTCACTGCAAGGGAGGCAACATATGTTTAAACTTAAATATCGTATAATTAGCCAAACTGGCAAAGGAAACTGTGAACAACATAAGGAATATGTATTAAGTCCATTTTATGATGTTATAAGAGCTCCCCAGTGTGAGAACCCCTACTCCAATATTAATCTTTTCAAAACATTCCTGGCCTACTAAGGGGTATGTTTGTCAGCTTACTTTGCTCTGCTTCTTCCTTAGGTGTGTTGATACACCTGCTGTGGTGGGGAATAAGCTCACTCAGGGAACCCATCCAGGTTAAAAATAGTTATATTTTTTTCTTGAGATTATTTTTCTGCTCACTTGAGGATCCCTGTGTCACACGGCAAATAGTTTACCTAATGTGACTGAGGGACTTAGCTAGAGGAGGGGATAAAGTAGGAGAGAAGAGGAAAGAAGGGGCACAAATGAAAAACCTGGACCCTGGGAGCAGTGTCTCTGTAAATAGATCTTTAGGGGAGATTGTAGGCGTCATTAAGGATACATCAAAGTTGTGAATGAGAGCAACATGCCACTCTTCCAGCTGTACATATTTTTAAAGAATGTTAACAGGTTTAACTGTGTGGGTATTCTTCATTATTTAAGTGAATGATGGTTTTAATCTTGGCATGGCAGATCCTAGTAAAACCAGCCTCCTGTTTCACTAATATATTTATTCAAGCCTTTAGGCTGTTTCCCACTAAAATTAGTGAGAGGCAGTCTCTGAAGTTACTGGCCTAATTGCATAAGATCATACAAAGTCTGGGAGAGGAGCAGTGACAGCAAGAAGCAGTTTGGCCAAGTTCATAAAATGGGTCAAGTGGGTCAGAAGCTGAGTCAGGTCTCCCGTGTCTGCTAGACTTCCTATTCCTGGCCCCATTACACTGCCAATCTCTTCGGCTTTCTGCAGTAATCTGCTTCATCCCCTAGAGCCTGACCTGGAGCTGCTGGCACAGGGAAGAAAAGGGATGGGGAAAACAAGGGGGTTTATTGATAAACTTTTCTCTGTGTAGTATACAGTGTCTTGAAATTCACTCATTCTGGATGTGACATCCATTGGTCCTGGAATTGCAAGCGTGTGTTTGTTCTGGCTGATGGTGCCAGCAACAGCTACTTGCTTTGCATGCACCTGTGTGTGGTCTTAGGGTGAAAATCCTTTATCAGGGTGATCCTTTACGTGCCCTGACTGAGAGCACTTCTGTTGCCCGACTTAAGCCTTTTGCTATACTAGTGTTTAAACCAGGCTGGCTATCAAATCCTTGTGCCCTTGGTGCAAACTGTACCACCTGTGTGCGTATGATCAACCTTTTGTTCTTTAGCCAGACTTGGGGAGGAAATGCTGATTTGCCCATCCTACGGTGAAAGTGTTGCTATCGGAATACTTATTTGCATCTTCCTTTTCTTGATGCAAAAAAGCCAATTGATTATCTGAAACTTTTCAAACTCTTTCTGCATTCATATGGTTTCAGTGAAGCCATCTGATACCTGTTTTACTCTGTGTGTGAGGCACTGCAAGGAGACAGTTCTGTTTGACTACCTTCATGCTTCATTTTAAGATAGATTTTTCCATTGGTAGAGTTTTGCACAGGAGCTGTTGAGTGCTGAAGAGCTGGAAAAGGATCTTTGTAAAAGTCTGGGAAAGGAATTTCATTTGAAAGCTTATGTACAAGGATAGTCTCCTTAGTAGCCATGTACCATCTTATTCTTTGGAATAGTGGCATTGCATATAAATCACCTATTCATATGGGTGTAATTTGTTTATTAACCATACTCTGCTGTCATCTGTCAGAAAAACTGTATTATTTCTGAGGTTGCTCAGAAAGCTGGCACAGTGAAATGTTTTATGGAAAAAAAAAAGGCAACAAACCTACCCTGTACAGTTGCCAAGAGTGTATCTGCTGTCCTTTTCACTTGGAGTACCACCAAACTGGAGAAAAAGTAGTCTCCTATCAAGTAAAGAAAACAAACAAACAATGTCTTATTCTCTCTTACATTTGTAAATGATGAGAAAGGGAAAAAGAAATTTGAAGGCCCTGGTATAGGGTGAGGATTTTGGAGAAAATAAAAAGACACTTATTAATAAAACAAAACCCCATTTGTATGAAGCCCATCTGTGACAGCCGTGTATTTACACTGCCAAAGAAACTCTTGGCTAGTTCACTCGTAAACTTTATAAAGAAATGTGACGTGCTGGACTTCTAGTAATGAACGTGCTCCCCAGGCTGAGAGATTGGCCAGAAAAATTACCCTTTTTTTTCCCCCTAACTACGTAACTATTTGTATCAAGCTAAACAGCTGATACTGAATTCCTTCATCACCTGCCTTCATCAGAAGGTCCCCTGAATAGCCACATTGGTTTTTCTCACGGTTCTGTAAAGCAGGGTTGCTCTGGTTTATCTTTCTACTGTTACATCAGCTTCAGCTGTGATTTCTTACAGTGGCTCTACCTTAAGTTCATGTTCTAAGTATCAGGTTCCTGCAGTTTTCCTTCCTCATCCTAAGCTGTTTTCAGATTTCTTAAGGCATCCTTCATGCTTCTCCTCCCTGCACTAATAGTGACTCCAAACTTGTCTTTTTTGTCTCATCCTGACTTTGGCTTTCTCTGTGATAGTTCTGGTTCTGAAATGCCTTACCAATACTCTTCTCCACCACACTAGCCCATGTGTATCTGTAGCAAGAACTTTAACTCACATGTGCTGACAGGAAGCAATCAAATTCCAAGCAAAATATTCCTTGTTCATCACCAGCTTCTCACTGCACCTTGTCTGTTTCCTTTTGTCATTTAGATTGTCAGATTCTTAAAGCAGAAGACAATTTTATTTGTAAGGTGAGCACTGTACAGGTACTTAATAAATAGCATATTAAATAATTTATATCCATGCAATAGCCTGTTTCTACCCAAATCACATACTTTTGACGTTTATATTGCCTATCCCTGTTTTTTATCCATCTTGCAAAGCAGTATTTACACAGTGCAGTTTAGCTTTGGAAAACTATGCTTTGAATTGGACTTACAGGTAGGTATTCTTATAGTTCTATGGGTTTGGGTTTTTTGGTCATGCTTTTTGTTTTGTTTTGTTTGGTATTGCATTGAGGTTAAAGATGTGTTATCCTTGCAGTGCTGCTTGGGTGGCAGTATACCTTACATTACACAGCTCATTAACACTACAAAGCCATCTGGTTGATGTGGATAAAATTGGTACCTTCAGGATAGTTGCTGTTGGGGAGCTGACTGATCTCACTACCCTTATCTTCCATGCATCTCTGAATCCAGGCAGTGTTAGGCATTTCTGCTGCTTTCTAATAAATTTGCTATTGCTATGCACTCTCTTGCTGGAGCTTGGGTCGGCAGCATTCATTTTAAAAAGCCTGTGGGGAGGAAGGTCAGTCTACACTGAAGTAGGAACTTACTGGGATGCTGCAGCTATATCCAAGTCGTGTGGCAAGTGTATATCATGGTCACATCTTGATCATGGTCACATCTTGGCCTCTGGAGACATGGCCTCATCTGGCCTCCACAAGTTAGTTTTCTTCCAGTGGTTTAGCCTCAGGAGGTGATGGCTGTATCTCACAGATGGAGGGCGAAATCACGGTGTAGCTAGGGCTTAGGTAGACAATATTTATCTTTAGATGAAGATCTAGCCAAAAGTTTTAAGAGGCATCTGTGCCTTGTCAGGCCACCTGTGTTAATTGTTATTTTATCCCATGTGAACTTTCTGTTATTCCCTGCCACATATGCCTTTTAGTCTGGAGGACTCTGTGAAATGCCATCTCATTTGGTCAGAGAATGAATGCACTCCAAGTTTAATCTTGAAGCATCACATCAGGAAAGAAGGGCTGGTTTGTTGTGCAGTCGGATTGTAATTCATCAGGTTCAAAAGTTGTTCTTGTACCACTTCATGTGACGGAAGTGTTTGCAATTACTTTGTTTTGTGCATTGAAAAATCTTGGTCTGCTACACGTGATAGAGTATATACCCCATTAGCTATACGATTTACTCATCTCTCTTTCGCTGCAGTTTAATTAGTTATTCCAGGCATATGGTGGAAAAAAATCATCAGTTTATCTGGTTTATCACCTTGCATACATTCTGTTAAATTACATAAGCTTATCCTCATTTCACCCCAGATTTTGTTCCCGGCTATGTTTAATAGGCACAGGGTGAATGCCTTTCACGTTTCTATTGCTTGTGTGTTTTGTGGGGAGTAGTATCTTTCTGACCTTTCCAACCTAAGGTTATTATCACAAGAACAACTGAGACTCAGCCTTATATGTCACAGGAGAAGATCTTGAGTTTCTTGCTCCTAAAGTTGAGTAAATTTATGTAATGGTTCCATTCAAATGCTAGTTTTGTTCCTATGTGCTCTGGTCTTTGTATACTTCTTGTTTAATTGATTACCTACTTTTTTTAAAATTGATTTAGTAGCTAATGCTGTCAAGTACTGTTGTCTGAGAGGGGCACTGTAGGAATAAATGCATAAGAAACTGTGGGTCATTTAGTTCTGTGATAATGACCCACATAAGGACTTGGAAGGAAAAAGATTATTTGCATGTATGCAGTTAAAATATTCAGGAATTCTGTGACTGTGAACAGTAGGGACACTTAGATAGTGGAGCTATAGCAAAAAAGCAACTACATAGCTACAGAATATTTTACTGATACTCAGAATAAATTTACAATTTCAAATACATTATTTAACTGAATACAGTAAATCTAAGATTACACATTTTTGTCTCTAAAAGATGCATCCTAATTTGGGATATCTAGTGTGAAATATTAAGTATGTAAATCAGTGATGTGCTTTAGAATGCCTTTAAATTAATGAAAAGGATTTATTTAAATTAGATGATACTTCATAGAATATTGTTCTCTGTTCTAGATTACAAATCTCTGCTATTTAAATGTTTTTCTGGGGGCTGGTGATAAGAGTGGGAGGAGATACATTCTAGTTTCATCTGTATCCTTGAATTAACTGTGAAAAAGGGTGGGTTCTTAATTTAGCTAAAATCTTAGTGAAAACCTATAGTCTTCAGCACAAGCGTCCACAACTTGTTAAAATTGTATGTGTTTTACTTGAAATTATTGATCATATTGGCAATGTAGGTTTTTCAGAGCAAGACCAAGACTTCAGATACTAACCTGCTGTGCATTAGTTCCTGCCACTTTAATAGCTTTGGCTGTTGACTCGTTTCCCCCTTTGGGTAGGGCCAGGTGGCCTTCTCTTCCCTTACCTGGGAGACCGGCAATTAAGCATGGTAGAACTTCTTTGCTTGATTTCAGATCTTGTCTCGCTTCTGGTTGCTGGTGCTGGCTTCTTCTGAGGCTCACCTCACTGTAAGGTGGTGGATGGGTTAGATGGGGTGGTTGCCTGTGGGGTGCATGCAAGACCTGACCTACAAAACAGTTTTTATGGTTTTGCTGTGGAGTAGCACCTTTAGTGGGAAGATGAGTTTAGGAAGAAGTACATCTCCAGCTGTGGTTTTGCAGTGTTCAGAACTGCAAGCCAGAGTCCCGCGTTTTACAAACAAGTTTGTAAGCTGGTGTCTGCCTCTTGTGCAGGGTGAAATGGCTTGTCTTGGTGAAGGGTTTTGCACAGACTGCTTTTATATACACGAGGAAGCTTTACACACCAAAGAGTCTGCCTACTTCCCATGCCCTCCAAAAACCTCCTGTAAGACACCACTGAGTCTCAAGAGTATGGAAAACTCTAATTGTGAAGGAGGTGCATTTTGTTTGGTATTAGTTAAAATGACTGACCTGATCTCCTCCTATAACGAGGTGGCCTGCTTAGTGGATGAGGGAGAGGCTGTGGATGTTGTTTAGCTGGACTTCAGTAAAGCTTTTGACACTTTTCCACAGCATTCTCTTGGAAAAACTGGCTGCTCATGGCTTAGATGGGTAAAATAGCACAGTACTCCTATACAAGAACTTATGAGCAGAATTTAAGTGGCTTTAGTTTTAGTTTCTTCCTAAGTTAAGTACATTAAATCAAATTAAAGGCATTTAAATTGACTCAAATGCCTGTGGAAGTTTAATGTAATCTAATTAACCTACTGTTAGTAAAGTTTATTGGCACTTTCATTATTTTATTGTAGGCAAATTGGTGGCATGTTTAAATGAGCAGTAGATGAGATTAACCAGTTTGGTGTAAATTCATGGTGTTTATTTCTTGTGTACTAACATTTTCAGGTTGGCCAACTCTGTCTCTCTGCTTACTGATGCTACCCAACTCAGTCTTCTGGTTCTCATTTACAAATTGTCGGTAATGATTTTGATACCCTTGAAAGGATTATGAGCCCTCCATATGAGAAATATTAAATAACAGCTGTGTGATGGTATTTGATTATCATCCAAATGGAAATCTGAAATTTGTCTGTGACTTTGTTTATTAGTGTGAAGGTGAGGGTAGAGTTGGGAAAAATGAATGATTTATGGGAACCTTAATCATGAGCATAGTTATTTTTCTGTAAAATTATGACAGACACAAGCAAACTGTGCTTTTAATGTAAAATAGAGTTCAGGTAACTACATCTGCTTTGCTGCATCTGGCTTATATTTGTGTAAGATAAAATGTATTCAGTGTTTTGCAGGCTCTTAGATGAAGGACCTTTATGCACGTTCATCAACAGATAGTAAATACAGGGCTTTTTCCCTTTACAGTGGTGGAGACAAAATGTGAGAGAAACTTTGCTTTGACTGATCCAAACCTAACATTGTAGAATTTGGTCAGCAAAATGGCAGCAGCAACTTCAGGCCTTTGAAAAGACAGTGCTTTTTCTTTGTTGCTCAAGACTTGATATAAATCCAGTGACATGAGGTCCTTTAGAATAGTAAATATTGTCATGCACAAATAAGAATGAACAGCTTGAAAGTTTCATGACAAATTATTCGTGTCTGCATTGCAGCGTGAGGGCTATATAATGCTGCTGTATGAGGAGACAGACAGTGATTGTAAGTGCCCCCTCTGAATATGCAGAGTGCTGATCTCTGGCGTGTATTTTTCCTGTACGTGGCAGCATTTAGCAGTGGGCAGTTCTAGCATCTGATTATTTGAATTGTCAAGTGATGCCTTTACACTCAAATCCATAAGAAACCAACCTTTTCCTCTTCCACCCACACCCCATTGAGAAGTGAAACATACTGAGTTGCAAAAAGTATGTCAAATATGCATTTAAATGCCTTGCTTCTCTGACGTTTCATTTGATATGTGCTACATGTGACTTTGAGGCATAATAGCACATTGTCCTAAACTGATGGAGTTAGACAGTGTTTGATCTCTGCAGCTGAACAATCGTATTGTTTTAATGCTAAGCAAAAGACCTTTTAAATAAGAAAATTGATTTTATACATTTTTAAAGAGAAACCAAGGTGTAGCTGTGGTTTCTTTCTCCTTTTGGATTTACAACAGTGTGTCAACCGATAAGTAATGTTCCCTCAGGCAGACGTTGAATGCATAAGAGAAGGTAAAATCTGTGATAATCTTAAGGCCCTAAAAACCCAGTTATTTTAGTTATGCAGTGTGTGTAATAAATTGTCTTTGACCTTTTTTTTGGTGTAGTTTCTGAAAGTTATCAACAGCTTTGCAAACTAAAATCCTTAAAATGCACATGTTCTAATGACAGCATTGGAACAGCTGACATGCCAATGTTCATGAAACATCTGGATGGTGAACCTGCAGGGAAGGATCTCACAGGTTAACTCACTGAAATCATGTTCCTATGAATATAGGAACAGGTGAGGAAGAAGGAAAACATTCTAAAAAGTATACTTAACAAATACTGATTTGTGCTAACAGCCTTTCTTGTCATCTTCTGGCAGCACTTTTGAGACACCAGATTTTAAATTGTGAGGCATCCACTATGGGTTACTTAGTTTTGAATACAGGTAGATCCAGCAGGTTCTGTGCTTAGCCAGAATTTTTTGAAATATTGCCAAAATTGGCTCTGTGCAGATATGAACTGGAGGTTAGATCTATTGGATAGCTCCGAAATAATAATTTTGCCCTAAGATTGTTCTTAAAATGAACTTTTCCTTTTGTTCTTGTGCCTCCCCTTTTTGAAGTAAAGCTACATTTTGAGATAACAAATATTCTGGTATCACTTGTTTATGGTTCCTGGCTATACACAGTTAGGTAAGAGCATGAGCAAAATGTAAATGCTTCAGTAACTCAGCAGAAGATACTATTTCATCACAATTGCTATTTAATTTTTGCAAAAGAACCTCCCACGCTGAATGTTCTTTGAGTTATTTGGGGTTGATTTTTCATGAATAAAATTCTTAGTCATCTTCAAAATCTCTGCAATATCTTAAAGAAATAAAGACTTTGCACATTTCAGTAGTTAGTTGGTCTCCTTTTTTTAATCTCT
The DNA here is from genome assembly GCF_020740795.1 of Apus apus. NCBI lineage: Eukaryota > Metazoa > Chordata > Aves > Apodiformes > Apodidae > Apus > Apus apus. The sequence goes on from NC_067283.1 coordinate 49,302,042, forward strand.
CTTGATTCCTATACTCCTTGCTGTGTATGCAAGAAGTTACTCTTAGGGCTGAATCAGAAGCCTTGAACTTGGAAGTTGGGTGACAAAAGCTGTCCCTCATGGAAACCAATTGCAAAGAAATTTACTTTTTTTTTATTATTATTACATTAAGTTCCAATGGTGACTTTCTGAGTGGCCTTTGTATGAAGAACTTTGGGCAGTTGATGTATTCTTCCTTCTATGTGGTAAGACACTTGAGGATACACGAGGTCCCTCATGATTCATCAAAATGTAGATGTAGACAGGCTGCCAAACGAAGAGACATCTTTACCCCACCTGTATTCTCTGCCATGAACCCCTGCTCCCCGGCTGCACAGCTTACATCTGTTTATATAAGGAACAATCTCAGATCAATAATTTTGTGGAGTGGAGTACTGGGATGTTGTGCAGGTTGGCCCTTTAATTGCCGCAGTAAACACAAGCCCATGGACAACTCACAGAACTGGCTTCTACTTAGGTAATGATATGTATTTGCATACCTGACAGTATGTGCTAATAGTATGTAAATTGGGAAGTTCCAGAACATCTTTATGAAGGACTCTGGGGTCATTAAAAGTTAGCAGTGAAACCAACTCCTGTGGTTTTTTTGCAAATGCCAACTTTCGGTGCCATTCTAAAAGCCTGGCCTCATGAAGCTAAATGACTGCATTAAAAACAAGTTTTTTCATGGGAGTAATAACTCTCATAAGTCTAATTGGTATAGCTGGAGAAGGTAAAAGGATCTGAGTTGTGTAAAACCATTTCCCGTCATGAAATAGAAACAGCAGACTTCAAAGCTAAATTCAAGGTACAGAACACATGCTTTGAACTTGCTTAGGTCTGTGTCGGTCTGACAGAAAAGGATAGCTGGTATCTGCAGAGTAAAGGATATAATAAAGCAAAAGAAGGAAGAAGGCTGTCATCTAAGGGAAGAAGTGAGTCAAGTAGCATATGGTCTCTGTAACATGGAGACATATTTTTATAATGTACAATAAAACTATTGAATCTCATCTTTTGCTATGTCCTACAGCTGCGATCAGAGGCTTGCTTATGGAAGGCTGGTGGTGGTTTGTTAATTTGAAAAGGGCCTCTAGGAAACCTTGCGAGAACCATCTTGAAGCTTGCTGAAGAGTTTGAAATGCCTGTTGTTTCCAGCTTTGCTGCTGCTATGTTTACTGTTTGGTTAAGCCTGAGGAAAACTTGTGGAGGTCCAGCAAACTTGAAGGGCATGCCGTAATACTTCGTAAAGCAGTGTGCCTCCTATGTACTGAATGTATCAATGTTGGTGTCTTCTATTGCATGTGTACATTATTCTGCATATTGGAAAGATACAAGCCCTCAGGGCTTTAAGTTTTGTTTGTTGTTGTGTTTGTTGTTTTTTTTTAAAGTGCCTCAGATTAAAAAAAGACTGGAGATAGCTAGACTAACAATTTATTATTATTTTTTAATGGATAGAGGGAGGAAATAAAAACTAGCTTAATGTGTTTCCCAGGGAAGGTGTTGGGTACTCTTGGTGTGGGTGACGAGCTCTGGTTCTTAGATTCAGGCTTTGCCCAGTGGCTTCGGTGTTGGAGGGGGAAGCCAACATGTTCTTTAGCTCCCTCTTAATCCTGCAGGCAAGTCTGGGAGAAGAAGAAATAGGTTGAGCGGAGTGGTAGCATCTTCAGATCTTGAGAGATTTGAATGTCAGTGTCCAGGTTAACGTTGTGATGGAGTGTAGGGCATACCAGTTGGAGGAGGATGGATTTCTACTGCACTATGGTGCAATGGCCTCAGGCCAAGGGACGGATGCTGTGTGCAAGGTTGAACAACTCTGCCTTCTTCAACCATGCTGCCTCATCTTTAAGTTATTGTCTTCTAGGTTGCTATGCCAGGGCAATTGCATGTTTGTTTTCCTGTGCTGGCTCTTGCATGAAGGACCATGTTTAGGCTTTCTCAGGTTGTGGGGTTTGTATTCCAAGATCACTCTTAAAACACTGAACCTCTTGAGTGGTACAGCTATGACACATGCATGGGATGTTTAATTACTTTATGAAATGCAGTTTTATTTTGGAAGATTCTTAGACATTTGACTGGTGTGCTAGTCGTATTGCTAAAGGGAATATCAAAATGGTTTTGTCCTATGCTCTGTATGGGATATAAGTGAGCTTGTATGAACTGAGCTTGCTTCCAAGAGGAAAGAATGTAGTGAGTAAGAGTTCAAATAATATCACAGTGGCTTTAATGTGAATTTCCTTTTTGATTAAAAACTTATTAATCTCAAGTCTAAAATCATCTTTACTTTGAAGTAAGGTTTCTTTTTATGATGTAACTAGGAAGTGTTATTCCAGCTGATGCATGTTATTTTGCTATTGGGTGGAGTTGTAAAAGTCATAGACTGTTCTTTGCAACTGAAAGGAAGAAAACCTTTTTTCTTGATACGAAAAGCCAATTACTGTGTTACCAGGCAAAGGCTTTAATGGCTTTAGCTCATCTAATGAAAGCATTATCAAATGAACCCCTTATTCACAGATTTATAGGGTGGTATTTCTTAGACTGAGTTGTCTTTCAACCTGCTATCTTAAATCCTTTTTAGTGGTATAGTTGGTGATTTTCTCTTTCAGAACAATATGAAAACATTTTGGTAAGTTTTTTATTTTGACCACAGGAGAAGAGAATTTTTTTCCAAAGTTACTTTTTCAGATATATCAGTATCCTTTAAAAGTAAGCATATGAATAAGTACTGAGAAAGGACCCAGGTTTTAAATGCTGAAGTTGCAGGGGTTTTCTTTAAATTGTTAAGAGGTTGGGGTAGGGCTGGGACAGAACTAGTTTTATTTTCAGATTGTGGTATATTATGGTTTTATTTTAACGGTATGGGCTGAAAGAGGCAAATTAATTGCTGTTGTGGTGTAGAGGCATGTCAGAGTTTGAAGAAATAAGGAGTTTGTGTTGTGCTGAATTGGAGTGATGAAGTACAGATAAAGGGCCACAGCTGTGGCCACAGATTAGGCCTTTCCAATTTGGTGCTGAAAGTATTGCATTAAGATTGCTCTTCTAGGATTACCATGTGGAAAGTCTGATGAATAAAACCAGATCTGAAATGGGGAAGCTAGAAATGTGTGCTGCTGCTGCTGGGGTTTCATTGTTGTAAAGCTAAGGTGACCGCTTTACTAAGCCAGAGCAGTGCTCAGCAGCCTGCTGTTCTTCAAGAAATTTCACTGTTTTTTTTACATCTAAGCATTTCCTTAAATAATTAGGGTTAGGGGAGGATGAGAGTTGTGGTCCCTCTAATGGTCATACAGCTCCTGTCCTTATACAGAGTTCCATCAAGAGTTGGGAGAGTAGGATTTACGGAGGTGTTTCAGGAAGGTGCATAAGCTTTGATTCAAATGATGTGTTGTTCAAAGGCCTTCCTGTATAGGAAGGATTTAGTAAGGAGGTAAGCACCACCTTGGGGAACTCCTGTGGGTATGTGCAACTTCAACATATGGGCATTGCTCTTGCCTTCTATGAGGCTGCCCTGTTGCTGTGGGAATATTAATGCTCCAGATATTTCCAGGCACAGGACAGTAGTGTATTAATAGATCAGATCTATGTTACAGGGATAATTCAGAATGGTAATAGTTTTATTAGCAGAAATGTTAAAAAAAACCAACCCAAAACTACAGCTGTGTAGTCCTGTGTTCTGGTTGGCTGGCAGGCAGGCCAATGCTTGGTGCACAGATGATCCAAGAGCAAGAGCACAAACTGGGGTGAACTGTCTGAAGCTGTCACAGGTGCCTCATGGTTGCCTGGGTCCAATACGTTTGGCTGGGGTGTTGAATTCTTATAAAACCAAGGGTCAGCTCTGGTCAAACAAGGGCTTGCTTATTCCACAGACACCAACTCTGTAAAGCAGAGGGGCTGGAAGGAATCAAGAAGACACAGAGTAATAATAAGACTGTGCAAGGTCCCCCCCACTTCCTCTAGTGTTCTCATTTTGTGAGCATAGCTCTATCCTGACCTGTAACATCCTGTTCATTGTTTTTGTGCTAGGAGTTTCCTGAATGTCCCATGGAAAGTGTGACACACTTTGTAATGTAGAACAAATATCTTCTGGAATGGGACACAGCTGAAAGAGTAAAACCTCATTATGTTTTGTGACTTTAATCCAGATTTGCTTTCCAGTGAAAGACTGCAGTGGGGAAGGTGTCTGGAACATAAGATATTGCATTGTAAAGCATACGGTTGTTCCTTGGATTCGAGGGTTTATGTATGCACCACTCAGAATCAGTAAATCGCTGACCTTTTCAAAGGACTCTTCCTTTTTTGTTGTTGTAGATCCTTTAGTATCTTTCAAATGCGTTTGGCATTTTAGTGGATTGACAATGACCAACTGATGTCTCTGTTCAGTAGCAGAGGCTGTTACATTTGGGATGTAGTATTTTATTGTTTGCATCAGCCTACTTTTGTGACATTCAAACTGGAATTCCCATCTGGTCCTTTTTGAGAGAGAGTAAGATTGATGGCTATTCCAATATTTGGTATATAAAGCTTTCATGATGAATTGTTTTCTTCTAATTGCTCTGTTCATACTTACTTTCATAATCTTGAAAAGCACAAACATTAATAAATCAAAGTAGGTTAAAGATCAGGCACGTGGTTTTATTTTAATAAGGGATAAAGCTGAAATCTCACTGAGTGTACATTGTTCAGCACTTGTTCTCTGGGGCATATGAATCAGTCCCTTCATTACTGATCCATACACATTTCCTTTTGTGGTTACAGTGTATTTTCATTAGAAAAACCCATGCAAGATAATAGTGTGTAACTTTGGGGGCTTATGCTCATGTGCAAAGTTAGTGTTTAAAAAAAAAAGGAAGCCTGTTGTGGCCATGTGAAGTTTTGACTTCACAGGGTATGTTTGCTTGCTTGATTTATATCTGTCAGCAGGAAGGGGATTTTGAGAAAAGGCATAGTAAGCCTGCAAGCTTGAGAAAGAGGTATAATTTTAATGGGTATGCCTTGTGTGTCCGGGAAACGTTTGCCCAAGAGATCCCAGGTAAAATGTGTTTTGGGGACTGGTGTGTGTGTGTCTGTCAGAAGACAGCAGGAAATGGGTTTCTCTAAACCTTTTCTCATTGCTGGTAGTTAACATTTGGGATGGTGTGCCCCAAAGAGGGTGAGGTCAGAACCTGGTGGAAGAGGAGGAGTCATAAATAACATTTTAAAACTTTGAGACCCTTTCCCTCATCCCCCTTGCTGCTATACCTACACATCCGCTCGCACTTTGACATCCTTTAATTGAGGTTGTTGGAAGAGGCTGCTAAATGAAGAAACCAGCTTTCCTCTTGAACTTTTAACCTTCACAAAAGCTACAGTAATTGGCCTCTGCAAAGCATAGATTGTTTGAATCTGACATTAAAAAAAACAACAACCCAACAACCCACCACCGGAAGAGTGAAATATCGGCATGCACTTCTGAAATTCCCAAAATGCTGTTGAAGGTTGTCTATGTGCTTTAAAAGCCTCAGAAGTGCAGAGAGAGACTGGGGAGGGCTGAAGTGTCCCTATTGTATCTCAGCTAGGATGTGCTTTGGTTGAGATGAAAGTGCAGCAGTTGGTACAAAACCTCACCACCTGCGGGGATGTGTGTGAACGTAAACTCTTTGAGGGCACAGAAGATGGCTTGAGGACTGGGGTCATGTAATGGGAAATAAAACACTGTCAGAAAAGAAAAGAGGAAAAAAAGATGCCAAAGGTAAAAGAGATGAATTGTGCTTCCTAGGCTACAGGTGAGTATTATGCTTAGATTTCTTCTAGGAATAAATGTCCTGTTTAAAAATAAATGAGTGTTTCCCCACTTCATCCTTGTTAAAAAGAAGACAGTTAAACTCCTGACAGTTGCTATTCTTTCTAAAAGTTGATTGTGTGAAACTTATGCTTTCCTTGTATTTAATATATATATATAAGCCTAATCCCTGCTTACTCTAGAGGGTCTTAGAGCTGTCATCACTTAGAAGTTATACAAAAGCAAAAATAGTATCTTAAATACAAATGACATTTTGCCTCCAATGACTTAATGCACGTAAGTCAATAATTTAAAAAATCTAAAAGTAGATCCAGGTGTAATCATGTTTTTCATGACTTTTAATCTAAAATGCTTGAAAGCAGCTTTCATGGGTATAATTTCTAGCTTTTTCATTTATATAAAAATGTATGTTTTTGCAAATGAAAATTTAAAGGGACACAGCCTAACAGCAGAGACCTGTAGCCCTTCCTTCCCACACACAAGCTAATAGCTGTGCTGCATACATCATCACACGTGTAGCTGCTTAAAAGGCAAACGTGCTCAACAAGGCTTTTTACTTCTCAGCTTCTAGAAGAAACTGCCAGCCTTTGGCATGGCTGAGTTTCCCTTAATAGGAAGTAGCAATACGTATTGTAGTTACTGTGGCTGATGGTATGCAAAACTGTCTTGCTGCCTTCTTCCTTTTAAGATATGATTCTTCTTTCTTAAATAAGGTTGGTTAATGAACCAGGAGAAATAGTGATGGATTTAAGAAAGGAACTGTTAAAATCGGGCAGCTCCTCAATTTACCAGGAGTAGTTCAATTTGATTTTGTTAAGAGATGAAAGGTTCCATGTTAGATGCTTTGAGCATCTTACCCTGAAAAAAACTGGGATCCTTCATAGCTGTGGGATTTTTCTTCTTGCTGTTGGGTTGTGTGTTTTCAAAACAAGAGGCAAGTGTTTTCTGTTATATGCCCCTGCCTTTTAATATCTGTATTTCCACTGCAACAGTTAAATGACTAAAAACAAAGGCAGGAGGGTAAATGTAGCCAGCAGCTATGCATTAATTTCACTATGTAAAACTACAGAGAGTATCTGGGGCCAGAAAGAGGGAGTTGTCATAGGACAGTGGTCTTCCTGTCATGTGTAGTCTGAAAATAAGGCAGTTGCCAGAAATTACTGAACCAAGGCACCAGATGACAGGTTATTTTGAAGTTGACAATAGCTTAAACTTTCAGGGGTTTAAAAGCAAAGCACACAGTGATTTGCAAAGTCACCTGTATTAAATGGCAAAAGCCTGAGTAGAAGGAAAAATGTGGAAAAGAGACAAGCAGTGGTTGATCACTGGGCTGTCTTAGAGTATTTGCATTTTGATTGGCTCCACAGACATTAGTGTGTGCCTCAGGGACTCTTAACATAAGGAAAACCGCTTTATATGTAAAGAAAAATAGCAATGAGACTTCAGACTTCCTCCCTACAGCATTTTCTGTGTGCTCTTTCAGGCTTGGCTTACATGAATGTAATGGTGATGCTTTCATTTTGCATAGGAAATTAGTTTCCCTTGCTGATTTGTTTAAAAGTATGTAATCCACCTAGAACATTTGTCATTTTGTGCTGGTAATGAATGTTTAAATTTGTCAGAGTAAAAGAATTAGAAGACATTCACCAATAAATATAGCCACAAAATTACTTCCCTTTCTGTCCCATCCCAAAGTCCATACATGGGATTTTTGTGAGAAATCCTTTCTGATTAATAATTGCAGCAACGTGCTGTGAAATGCTAAAAAAGAGCACAGACTGTTTCCAACAGACTCTGAAGCTGCATCTGCCACTTCTACCTCTGTGTTTTTTAGTGGAAGGTGTTGTATTCAAACTAAGGATGGTAGCAATAAATAGATAAGCCAGTCTCTGCTTAGGGCTGGGAACAGTAAAATGGAGGAAGAACTGGGTGAGTGAGCTGTGGGAGCATATGAATAAATAAGGTGGCTGCCATTCTGGGCAGTCTGTCAGCCTGCTTTACGTACAACCCCCTGTAGCCTCCAAATGCCTCTCAACTTCTCTGAGGAAGATTGGTGCCCCATTTTATAGTTGATGGTTGGAGGCACAGAGGGCCAAAGGGCAAGTACGTGGCCACACACAAAGCCTTTGAATGAAATAAAATAGAACACAAGTGTTCTTGGTTCCAAGTTTAGCATCATTTTTGAAGCAGACTTTCTGTTCATTTAAGCAAGGTGATTACTGCATGTGGTAGGGAGTTCTCTTCAATCAGTGCTGTGTGGAAAAAGCTTGGTAGATATAAGGTCTATTTGCAGGTGTTTTTTTTTGTTTGTTTATTTTTCTCTGGTGTGTCTTACTCTAGCTGTTAATGATTTACATTCTCTCAGTGACACCAAGGTCAAATAAGAATTCGGGGGGGGGGGGGGGAGGTGTGTGTTTGTGCCTCAAGAGGTTTGCTTTGCAAAAGCAAGAATACATTTTTCTATCTTATTTAAATAGGAGCATTCGACTTTGTCCTGGGCACTGATGCAGCATATTTACCTATGGGTACTGTTGCTTCAGAATTTCCTTCAAGTGCCTTAAGTGTGGTTAATGTCACAATTTTTTTTCCCCAGTACTAGTCAAAGTTGTTGACATAGTGGATGAGACCAGCAAGGTAAGAGATGTGGCTGAAATCCATCTATTTCTTTAACACCCCAAGAAGAGAGCTTGTCAAGGTGGTGTGGCTGGTAGGAGTCCGCTACAGAGTTCAGAGGATTGCACATGTGAAAAGGAAACTTCAAAAAATCTTAGAAAACAACTTTTCCTTCATTCCTTGTGTACACCATCCTGTTAAGTTTTGTGTGCCAGGTAAGGAGATGCAGTTGGGTACTGTGTGTGGTGGTGAACAATTCTTTGTGAGCCCAACATAATGGAATAATCTTTAAAGCAAGGTAGAAGGAAGTCACATCTGCCTTTGACGGAGCAGCAGGATGCACTGTTGGGCGTAGGAGACTGTACTTGAAATGGGACTTGCATCCTGGTCTTCAGGATGTGGAGTTGACTTGTTACAGGGCAGGTTGTTTGGCAGCTTTGGAAACAGGACATCTGATCACACACTCCTCATTCCAAATTAAGGCTTTCTGATGGTCTGTGGCTACTGGTTTGTGAATGCACCTTGAAGCCTGCAAAACACCCAGTAACCTGAAGCATCAATGTGCTGTAGGATTGGAAGGGTGAGAGGGGATGACAGGTGAAGAAAATGGAATATTTTTTAATAGAGTTGCACACTACAGCTTTTGGAAATACTTATACTTTCAGTGTATAACCTGTGAATATTGCTTAATACAATGTAAAATGAGAGTGGGTAAGGCTCTGTGTTAACTGTTGCTGCCACACTGCCAAACTTGTAAAGCTACATTTTAGTCTTTGCAGCCCAGTCAGTGTTCCACTGAACGGTGGAAAAAGGACTTCATTCTGTCTTAAGGACATTAATAGCCAAATTGCACTTACTGCTTGAACATCTGCTGATGTTAAATTACTACTGAAAGCAGATGAAAAGTGCCACGGAGTTACTGTGTTGTGCTTTGTTTTAGTGGTGCCATTTTCACACAAAGGGCTTTTCAGCCAGGTGTTAGCCCTCTAGGAAGTTCAAAATGGTCAACTTCAGTTGACAGCTTTATTTGGAAACACTTCTAGCTCTGTCAAACTGAACTAGACAGTTAACTGAACAGTGATTTGCCCCTCCTCACCCCCAAGTGCAGTTGAAAATTTAATTTGAGAACACTGAAGTCTGAAAGCAAGAAGGGTAAACAGTGGTTACTCTCACAGGGGACTAGGTGAAGGGATGTTACTTTATATTTCTGAAGATATGAACTGTGGCAATAATCAGAGCACTAAAAATGCATCTGGATTTTTTCCAAATACTTTAATCTTTTAATGTCTGTTACAATTATAAAGGAGCTCATTGAATTAATGAAACATATTGTAATGAACTTAGTAATTGCATATTTTTACATTGTTCTCCTCTATGGAATTGAATCTCAGCTGTGTGCCATTAAATTTGCACAGGTGAAATAAATCCTTTTTTTTTTTTTTTGGCTCAGGGCATGCTTCCACACTGGTTTAAGATGAGCAATTTATATTCCTGCTTTCGTCTTTGCCCCTGCCCATTCTTTATGGGAATCCTGATGCTCAGTTGAGTGAGTGGTGAATGAGTTCAAGGGGCTAATCTGGCTGAAATTGTGTCTTTGTTTTTTGGTGTTAGTTTTTGGACAGTCCATCTCTCTGGGCTTATCTGCTGGATACATGCCAGCATTGGCACGGGGGAGGAAGAGGCCAGGCCATGACACTGAGGAAGCAGAGACATCAGATTTACTGTGGGCCTGGGCTTGGAATAGCAGAAGCCTGAGTTTTTTGGTGTAGAAGGGTTTCATTTTAGCAGAGAACATAAAGATGATGCCTCAGCATAATGCATGTATTACAGTATTTTTAGCTTAAACCAGCTATGAAGATCAATGTTTTCTTTATATAGTAAGTTAGAGACATGTACATTATTGTGCAGCAAAGGCATAGTGTCCTTTTGCCTCTTACTGCCAGCCTCTCCCTGTTCTGTAGTTAGCACTTGTAAGTTCTTAGCAAGTAAAATCCTTGGCAATAACTCCTGGGTGGAATCAAGAGGGTATTAAATATTTGAGGCACTCTCTGTTTTTAAGATAATAGAGAAAAACAGCACACAGCAACTGCTGTTTCATTTTGAATAGGTGTTTTGATAGAAGTTGATTTAGCTGCAGCAGCAATCAGTGACAATTGATGTTCTGGCTCCTGAAAAGAAGGAAATTGCCATGGTTTGTCTTACAGAATAATGTGGCTGGCACAGTTCAGCCCTCAGTGTGCAGACAGTGCTGGTTGCATCGTCTGGATGCGTGTATTGTGGGAAGGTTAAGTACTCAGTTCGTTGATTAGGCAATTTGGAAACAGTGATTCTTTTGCTCATTCTTGGCATAACTATGCATGTTCCCAGAGAGGCTGGAGCAGGAGCTTCAACTGAAGCACTGAAGGGGGGACACAACTGTCCCAGCATCAGCTTTTCACAGTAAGTATTAACTGTAGCCTTTGTGATTGTAGTTACTTATGAGATAGAAGATACTTGGAGAAGCAGATAATGTATACTACAAGGGTAATTTTTTTTAATTGAGAATTACTTTTTACCTGAGAAATGATGTAAACATATTCACTAAATTAGCTAGTATCTTTCTTGAGTCAGGTTTCTTTGTTAAAGTATTACCACTTTTTTTGAATAGTAAAACAGGAGACAATCATAACATCTCTCTTTAGCTTTAACTGCAGTGGCTGACTTGGTGTCTCTCACCCTTTCCTCTCTCCCCCCACACTTCCTTTTTCATAACCCAGCATAGTGGCATAAATTAGATTTGGTGGGGTTTTAAGTTCACACGTGGGTTGTAATTTCAGAGTGAATATATCGCTTGTCTTGCTAAAAGGGAGAGAGACAGCAAGCTTTCAACTGTTGTCCTCTGCCTAAACAGCCTGACTCTCTAGAGCTTATGACCCAAACCAGCCAGAAGGATAATATTTGTGTCATTCTTACCTCTTTCCCTGGTCATGTGGACTTTATTGTTGAATAAAGTGTGTAGTAAAATTATGGGGTGACCACAGATTGTACTGAGTGTTTGGATGTGAGGTGTTAGTGTAGCACAAAAGCCATTTGCAGTTGTTTTTTTGTCAGAAGTAAAGTTCTGTCTTGAACTTTCAAATCTTAGTTCAAGTTATGGGAAGAGTTATGGAGATTGTTGTTCCTATGTTTTAAACAATTGCTGGTTTTACTGTGCTTAGAGAATCTTGTTGTGGCATAGAAGGCAACCTGCTGCAAAAGCAGCTGGTTTTGTTCACTTTGTGCACAGCTGAGTACAGAAAAGGCACAATATTTGAACACAAGTGAGCAGGCTAGGACTTCAAGAGTACTTAAAGTCATTGTATTAGTGTATTTAGAAAATCACAGAATGGCTAAGGCTGGAAGGGTCTACTGGAAGTCTTCGTTTCCAATGCCCCTGCTCAAGTGGGGTCATCTGCTGCTTCTTCTTTCGCAATACAGTGATGAGTGGTCTCATGTTAAAATACGAGATCTGCTGTTACTAAGTGTCACATTTGATGCAGTTTACCAAGCTTTACATAAGACACATCTGCCCTGCAAATGGACTGAGTGACCAGAGTATGGCACTGCTGTTATCTTGTAGTCAAGTCTCTTCTGAAGGATTTCTATCATCCCTCCAAAATACCCTCTGCATTCTGGTTGGGTGAGCCCAGAGCTTGCCCTGTTCATGGACTCTTCAGTATCTTTTTGCTTGTGTTTTACCTTACAGTGATTTTATGGTTAACCTGGCTGGATAATTGAGATGATTGCTCAGGTATGCAAGCTCTTCCTGATCTAGAATTGCAAATACCCCAATGTATATGTCAGCAAGGGACAGTGATACCTGGTTGAGATGTCCCCAGAGCAGTAGTTCCAGACCTGCAGGTACACAGACTGAGCAGTACTCAGCAAAGCAGGGTGGGATCAGTGTTAAGGATGGGCATATGCACGGTAGATTTTTGGGATGTGACTGCGTCCACATTTCTTTCTTTAGCACCTCTGTGTTCTTGTTGCCCAAGTGGGTTTAATAATGTCCATTAAAATGCTAGATTAGTCTCAACAAGTGATATGTTTGGATATACAATCTCTTTAATGTGAAATAACTCAAATTACTATGCAGCAAGTTTTGGTTATAGACAAGGTCTCTCATATTAACTGTGCCATGATTTTTTTCCTGGGTGGCCATCACTGTTTCCCATTTGCAGTCTTCCTTTTTTGCTGAACGTCCTTCAGAGAGGCAAGACTTGCAAGTCCACAAGGGCAAATTGTTCTTTGTGAATATAAGAGCATGAACTGTCAGAGAGCTGAGAGACTGTATAGTGCTGAGAATTCAGGAAAACTGGGGTATTTTGACTATTATTTGTTTTGATGCACTAATTTCAGTAAGTATTAGAGAAACAGTGCTGGTAGGAGCACCTCTGTGGATGCTGCAAGATTACTGATGGGTATTTTTTTTCCTTCTCTTGGTTTTTGTCATCTTTGAAGAGTGGTGTCAGTGCCTGAAGCAGCAGCCTGGTGTCTTCAAGACTTTTGTGTCTTCATTAGACTCCTAGATGGTACCCCGTCTTTCTTTTGCTGGTTCTTTTTCTTCTGATAAGCATGATGAGCGTGAGGTCTTGCTGAGTCACTGTGGAGTATCAATCTGTCCCTCTTTTCCACAGTATTTTTCTTTGCAGAATGATTAAAAAAAAAAAAAAATTCTGCTTCAACCTTCAACATCCTGTCTGTGCTGTCAGTTAACTTGGTTATTTCCTTCAGCATTCACTCATCTCTGTTGCCCTTTCTTCCCCCTTTGACTGTGAACTTCCTGCCTGTGCCATTAGTTCTTCTGTATGTGTCATCAGCACCGATAGGGTAAAAAATTCTCTTTGTTTTTTTGTACTGCTGCTTCATCCTTGCTTCTAGCAGGAAGTTTAGGGTTTTCCCCAACCTTGAGCTTATCATCGTGTATCGGTTATCTCCTTTGGGATATAGCCAGTCATCATCTTCATTTGACCTCTTCTGAAGTGAAGCAATGAAGTGTTATCATCTTGATCCAAAATACTCGTGTGTTTCCTAGCCCCCTGATTATCCAAATACCAGGAAAGGTACCATTGTTAGATCATGCTAATGCTAGAAAAGAGGCCTGTGACCTTTTCTTATTTCTTTACTCTGAGTTGAACTCTATTTAAAATTGCTTCCCTGATTCACAGCACTTGCGATGAACTTTGTTTCTTTTCAGCATATTTTCAACCAGCCTCTAATAAACTCTCTCTGTTTCCAGTTACATTGGACTCCTTTGACATGTGCTTAGCTTAAGCATTAAAAAGCACCCCCATAAAAAAATAATTTACATCCATCCTTTTGAGTTGTAATATTTAGTGTTACTTTATTTTACTTGTTATTTGTCAGTACCACTTTCCCTTTTTCTTCTCCCCTCCAGCTTTGTCCTGGTTTGAGCCAGCCAAGTTTTCTTATTGCTGAAAACTTTAATTCTCTCCTTAGAACCCTTTGAGAACAGCAGCACCACTGGGTGAAATTTGGGCTTCATCTTTTTCCTATTACTTCCCTCCTACCTCTCAGGTTATGTGAGGCTACCCTGAGAGGCAGAAAAAGAAAATTGTATTCAGCTGGACTTTAAGGGTTTTTTTTTTTGGCTGCTTGCTGCAGTTTAGAAACATCTGGAGTACAGCCCAATGTTGAGAAAGTGCCTCAAATGAAGCAGCAAGCCCTGATAAACTGTGAAGAGTTTTAAGTGGATTCTAACGTGTTATTAAGAGTAATGTTTGATTTTGTTTCTGTACTTGATATATCTGCCATGGTACTTAAATTCCACACAGTAGGCAGGTACTCAGCACCTTTCAAAAATCATCCTTTTTTTTGTGAGGCTAGAGAGACCTTACTACTTTGACTGCCACATTATTGTTAGTGTGGTGGTAGTTGTTGGGGTTTTGTTTGTTTGTTTTGGATTATTTTTATTTTTTTTATTGTTTCTTGGAATTTCTTGTTCTTTGAAGACCTGAGATTGGTACTTGCCTGATCTCTAGCTTGAAGAGCTCAGATATTAAATTGCCACAAAGGTTGTGATACCTTGAATAATCAGTACCGAGTTTTTAGTCCTCTCTCTTCTGAATTACAGACTTGTAGCTAGAAGTTCCTTAGTAGAAGGATCTTCCAAGAAGTGGGGGAGCTCAAGTTAAGTAAGTACCTGAATTTTTCTGATGTGATTTAATATGTGCTTTAGAAGCAGTACTAGGCAGCCTTCTTGCCTTCACTCAGCATGCATCCAGTCTGTTGTGTTTTCTTCTGCCTTTTCTTTTCAAGCACCCTTTAAAGCGTATTTTCTCTCTAGTTTTGAAGAGCACTTTTTTTCAAAGTGAGCCTGTCAATGATATTGAAACAAAAAATACATAAAATGCTTCCTAAGGAGAGGAACAAGGTGATGACTGTGAGAAAGGTAAAAATACTTGGAATGAAATTGTGAAGAAAGGTTATGAGTATGGGAGAATGAGACATGTGATAACCACATGAATATTCACCATCTTTCCATGGTGGCTTTGCCAGTGGCAAAAAAAATATCCTGTTCTGTACATTTCACACCCATATTCCTAAAATCTCCTTCAGCACTAGATTTCCAGGTATTTTGTAGAGGAAAAGTGGTGTTATTTAAATCTGAAGAGTCCAAAGCTCATTTTAACATAAAACTAGATGGTGGATTCCTGGGATAATGATGCATTATTGATCAGATTACAGGTTTGGCATAAAAAAGACTTCCCCTTGGGAAGCTGATGGACAGGACTGAACCGTGCAAGTCTGTCAAGCAGGGTCAGGTCTTCCTGTAGTCAGTGGTTGCTGTGGAGGGTGTAGCAGCCCCCTGGAGTTGTCTGCTTGCTGAGATCACCCCCTCTTTTCTGTAATTTACTGGAATATAGCTCATAGCTCCTGTAGAACTTTCATCTTCTAATTGTGACAAAGCATCTGTGGATTTTATTGATACGTGTCTGCTGGGCCTTTGACTCCTCTCTAGTTCAGGGGCAAATAGCACTGAACATGTAACAAAAGGGAAAAAGGCAGCATGGAAGTCTTTTTATGTACACAAAGTGTATGCATCCAGCCCCCTGGCTTCTGTGCACTGTTTTTATTTCTTGCAGAGATGGCAGAGCATGTTTACAGATCCTTTGACTCGGCTGTTCAGTCATGCAGTTTAACTCCAAAAATAACTCACTTGGGGGATATTAATCCAGCGCTGGATTATCTTTCTAAAATTGTTAATCAGACTTGGTCCCCAGGGGACCTTCCAGCTGAACTTGCCACTTAGTTTCTGTGCGCTGGGGCGGCGGGAGCCGAGCGGAGGAAGCTGATGAGGTTTGACAAGAAGCGGTTACTTACGTAAGGTTCCTGGCAGAGGGGCCCGTCTGTCTCTTCCTTCAGCTGTAGGTCCCTGCCTGCCTGGCCCAGGCTCAGCTCCCTCCTGGCACCTGCTGTGTCCTGCCTTGTCCTGGATGCATTATTGCCCTCCCCTCCCTTTGCCTTGTTTTGCCTTGAAGAAGTGCCATGGGAAAACCTATTTGCGAGAGGAGAGTGAGGGGGATTTGTGCTAGCTCCAGGTGATTCCTTTAATGTGTTGCCTTTTGTCTAGGGAGGAGAATCACAGAATGGTAGGGGTTGGAAGGGACCTCTGGAGATCGAGTCCAACCCCCTTGCCAGAGCAGGAACACCACAGAATCTAGGGCTGATCACACAGAAAGGCATCCAGATGGGTCTTGGACGTGTCCAGAGAAGGAGACTCCACTCCACTAGAGCAGCCTGCTCTAGTGCTCCATAACTCTTGCAGTAAAGAAGTTTTTCCTTATGTTGAGATGGAACTTCCTGTATTCTAGTTTGTGTCCATTGTCCCTTGTCCTATCACAGAGCACAACTGGAAAGAGATTGGCCCCTACTGCTTGACACCCTTCAGATATTTGTAGACATTAATAATATCCCATCTCAGTCTTCTCTAGACTAAACAGCCCCAAGTCTCTCAGCCTTTCCTCATAAGGCAGGTGTTCCAGTCCCTTAATCATCCTTGTATCATCCTTGTAATCATCTGTTGGACTCTCAAGTGAATCCTGGTCCTTCTTGAACTGGGAAATACATGCTTTATTCTGTTAAATTCTTAAATGCATGTGATGTTCCTTCAGTTGCTTTTTAATCATGTCTTTATTTGAGCTGTTCATGAAGTGGCCCAGCTTGGGTCATCTCCTTTCTGTAAAAGAAGAAATTAGCTGTTGTAGGCTGCTGTCCTCATGTATGACTAGAACTGCGAGTCATGTAACTCCTATTAGCTTGCATTTTTTATTCTGTCTCTAGAGTAAAAGTCAAGTTTATTGCTTGAGAGATGTGCTCTTGTAGCTATACATTATTTAAAGTACTTTGAGATCCCTGTATGGAAAGTGCCAGGGAAATTACAAAACAAGTTGTTGGGGTTTTTTGTTTGTTTGCTTGTTGTTGTTTTTTTAATAGTTCTTCTGAGATGTTTAATACATGAATAAAATCCTGTTTTCCACATGCAAAGCATATGTAGAAATGGAAGGTTCAATATGCTTTACTGACACCTGTGCTCCCTCAAATCCAGACAAGTAAAATGAAAGCTTGTGTATTTGTGCTGATAAATTTTGGTGTTGAAATTAACATTTTGATTCCCAACTTGTGTTTTTTTACCGTGACTTAGTAGACCACTGGAAGCACTGCATAGCATGGTTGAAATGCAGAAATATACTGTATGTGGTAATAACAGTAACTAATGGAATTTGTACTTTAATGGGATAATCTGTCCCAGTTCTGAAAAAAACTGTGCATGTAAGAAAGTGTACTCAAGTGGTAGGGATGTTTTGGTTGTGGGAGTTTTCTGCTCAAATTATAAAATGGGGCGCTGCTGAGCATGGTGGTTACTTAAACCTCCTCCAGGTTACATCTGCATGCAGGCATTAGGGAAGGTCAGGGGGCAGTTGCCTTCCTTTTCCTCAGACCCCTCCTTCACTTCGTACAGTCATGCCTGCCATGCATCTTGTTGCCTTCAGATTCTGCCTTGAAAATAAATGTAAAAATAAGTTGCAAAGTTGCTCTTACATGTCAGTGTTTCTTGGATCCCGCTGGGAGAGAAAATGGAGTTGCACTTGTGAAAACTCCATAACTAGGCATTTTGGTGATGTCCATATCCTTTTCACTTCTTGGCTGCTGCTGGCATAACAAAAAGCTGTTCAAATAATTTCTAGTTCTTCATTCACACAATGAAAATTGCTTACTAAATTGGAAGTGTTTCACACCAGGGATTGTGCCTTTCGTATTTTACTAGTCAGTGTCTAACACACTACATACCACTTGAATAAATGGTAGGTAGCTTGTAGTTCTAGATTGCAGAATTTTCTTTGCAATCTTAATTTTGTGATTACAGCTAAACGTCTATTTTGGCCTAAAAAGAAAAAGTTTGTGGTATTGCCACATAGATAGAACAAAACAAAGTTATTTTTTGAATCCTGCACTGGATTAATGAGATTATAAACTAGGAAAAAAAAGTCAAGACATTCGACTAGAATATCCACTGAGAAACAGAAATAAATTATAGCGATGACTTTATACATGTATTTCAGCAGTAAGACTGCACTGATGTCTCCAAGTTGGCCTTTTGCTGGTGGGAGAAGTGTAACTACATCCATTTGTATTAGTTAAAGATCTGTCACTTTGCTTTGTGTTTTATGACGGTATAAGCATATGTATATTAATAATTATAATTATGTAGGAGATCTGTGCTAGCCTACATTGAAAACTACTCACGTTGAAATTGTCTTCTGAATGCTGTGGCAGACTTTTCTTGCACCTTGCTTTCGAATGCAAATGCTTGTTTTACATAGCTGAATCCTATTAACTTGTTGTCAACTTTGCTTTATTCTTCTTTCTTTAAACCCTTTACTTGCTTAAGATGGACCACAACTTGCTGAAGAAAAATGAGAGTTAATGCTCACCTTTGTCTGTGAGAGTGGAAGTTTTCTGCAAGTTTGTTGCTGTGTGAGGTTGTTTTGTAGTCGTGGCCAGTAGTCAGGAATCAACTTTTTTTTTTTTCCAGCATTCATTGTGAACTTTGGAGTTAGCTCACCTCCTAGGAGACGTTTTGGGCTGCAAGTTACCTTCTCCTTTGCCTCTCATGGTGAGAAGCAATAGTTGCTTCCCTGACTTCTCAATTAGAAGAAAGTGTTTTCCCATGCGTTAGGTAGATTCTATGGTTTTTGTAGGCCTCCCCTCTCTCTCTCTCTCCAGGGATGTGGCCTACAGAATTTTTTCATTAAACCGTAGAAGGAACATGATGGGGGGGAAAAAAACCTGACTGTTGAAAACCAGGACTTACTCATCTGAAGCTATGCTCTGTCACGTTTGTCTGGCAGGAGCTGTTGCTGCTCTTTTGTGTTGCTGCCAGCAAACTCCAGCTCTGGCTGAGGGCTCCAGCGTCCCTCCTGCCAGGGGTGCAGTGCCATGCCAGGGAACACCGGGAGAAGCTTGTCAGTCAGGCACTGGGTCAGCCAGCTCCACTTAAGCGCTACGGGACGCTTAATACAAAAACATCACCAGGCTGAGAATACCAAGGACTGCAGGACTGTTCTGCTGAGGAGGTGGGGAATGCCATCACTGGGAGTGTGCAAGCAGAAAGGCACCGAAGTCTGCTTCATTAGACTGTTGAGCTGGATTAACAGCTCATTGCTGCCCACAGTCTCTGCTTATCCTCCCTGCCCTCGCCCCCCCATCAAGTTGTGTCCCCTCTGAGAAGTGGTTTGACTTGAATGTGGTAAAAAAAAATAAAAAATGACTGAAATACTTTTTTGCTGGTTAGTTGAATCAGTGTGCTGTGCAAAAGGTGAGTGCTCACGGGATATGCGGGAGTTTGAGGTGTCAGGGTTGGCATCTATTCAGGCTCTGTGGAGGAAAAGACAGCCAAAAGTGGATGTCTCGCTATTCTTAATGA
The DNA here is from genome assembly GCF_020740795.1 of Apus apus. Lineage (NCBI taxonomy): Eukaryota > Metazoa > Chordata > Aves > Apodiformes > Apodidae > Apus > Apus apus. Next base: position 49,321,412 of record NC_067283.1, read on the forward strand.
GCAGCAAGCCAGCTGCATGCTTTAATTGTGTTTATTGCCAGTCCCTGTTATATCTATCAAGTGTAGACAATGTCACTGTGTTTCTTAACCACATTGTTTAGTCTTTCAAGGCTCTTCCTGCAATCCAGTGTTATTTATAGACCATTCATTGTCTTATTTGCTGCCTTGCGCTTGGCTTTGTGGTGATGTGCGATCCTGTCGGCATCAGAACTGCCATTGTTGGAAATAAAGTGCCTGAGTGTTAAAGTTTGTAAATTCCTTTTATAGTGTGTGTAAGAACCCTATGAAGAATGTAGCAGGACTTGCAATGTGGAGGACTGAGCCTTTTCAGAGTAGACCAGAGGGCACACAAGAAAAGAGAAAAGGTAGAGCCGTATACATGAAGGCTGGATGATTTCTCACTTTTAAATAGTGTAAGATGAAGGTACAAGATTTCTTGCTAGAGAGATGGTTTCACGATTTTGTTCAGGTTGATCAGAGTTCTTGCTTCTGCTGCAATTGGAGAAGGGTTGTTAGACTGGGTTAGTTGAAGTGGTAATTGAAAGTGGTCAGAGCCTGTTTTTCCCCCTGTACCTGTTAATGACTTTTGGAGGTCTGGTGTGTTCTGTCAGCTCATCTCCTGCCTTAGCTCTTTCAGAGGGTCTGTGTGCAAGCATGTGTCCATGCTTTCACCACTTCCTTCTCCTTTCGACTAAGAAGAAGTGTGACTGCCACCTCTGGGGATTTCTACAGCTTCTCTCGTTTTGTCATATGCGATGGTGTGTCGCTGGGTCTTGGCAAAGCGCGCGGGAAATGCTGTCATCAGAGAAGTCTTGGCAAAGCAGGCAGGAGCCTGGCAATCTGCAGGACGGTGCACGCGCTGCTGTGTCTGAGATCTGCAGAGCTTTGCTACTTTAGTGGCTGTCCCGCTACCAACAGGCTGGGAGAGGGGTGCAGATTTGTTTGTGTTCTCAGAGAGGCGCTACACCTGCTTGAAAAATGTTTGTTGTTATTTTGAAGTTACGAACTTTGAGCCAGAAGACTTAAATTCTGCAAAACCTGAGGATTTGCTTCTTGCCCTTTCCTCTCCTCATCCAAAAATTTAGAACCTGCACTATTTGACAGGAAGTCCTAATGATACTCTCATATTCTTGCAGAACTGTGACATTTTGTGTAGCTTATTGTACCATTGTGAATGTATACTATCTCCTTATGTATTCATGTGTCTGAGATTTACCATAACAAAGTATTTATATATGGGTATCTTTGGATCCGTTAGGTGAGGATATGCGTGTGTGTGTATGTATATGTGGAAACTGCTGTGTTTTCTGCCTTCTTCCTGACATCCTGGTTGCTATAGTGCGGTGATCTATTTGTGAACACTCAGAAAATCATTGCTATAGTTAAAAGAAACAGTGTTTCCTGGCCAGAACTTCCTGGGCAATCTCTGCTCCTGGAGCGCCAGCTTTATCGGATTGGGTCATGTTCCCTGGGACTCCAGGCGTGACACTGTAACAAGAGCTTCCTCTAATTTGTCACTTTTCCCCACCAGCGTATTTAAAAATATTTTAAAATAGTTTCTGTATTTAAATCTTATGCATGCCTATTATTCTCCATACGTTTCAGTGTTTCAGCCATCTTTCTAACAGCCTGTCGAGCTGTGCAGTGTGTTGTGGCGTTGTGTCCTGTGTTTGCTTCTGTAATATGTGGCATTCCTCTGCTCTTGCACATAACATACATGCACACGTTTTGATCCACCTGCCCAGCCAGGCAAAATGTAGGAGAGGAAGCGGCAGCGCTGGAGTTCTCTCTGAACTGCTGTATTATTTTATTTTTCTTCCTCCTTCTCCCTGCAGGTGTGAATGAGAGAGGCTCTCTGCAGTATTTAGTGTCCAGTTGTACTGGCTCCGAAGAACAGCAGCATCGCAATGCCCCCTCCTGCTGATATAGTGAAGGTGGCGATCGAATGGCCAGGTGCCTTCCCCAAGTTAATGGAAATAGATCAAGTAAGTGCCTGTGTATGTGCGCTCGGCCGGCTCGGTGCGTAAATAAGTTCTTCTCTGTCTGTGTGTCTCTGCATCTGTGCTTACTGAAATGCACACACGTTTCTGTGACTGCATGTGTGGTATAAGGTGTTTTTTATAAGGGGTGTAACCCTCTTCCTGCTTCATGCTTTTGTTCTGTTTAGCTGGGGTTTTTTTATTTGCTGCTTCTTTCTAAACAGCTGCTTAAACAAGGCGTTTACTGCTTGTGTGACCCACTTAACACTTTGGTGCCTTAGTTTGTTCAACTGTAAAATTGTAGTAATATAGTGTTACCTTTGGCTGGGAAGTCTTCAAGTATTTAGTCAGTGCTTTGCATTTGCAGTAGAATCATACTGAATAACTGCAGCAAGGGCAGATTCTAGAACTAAAGTGGTGGTGCACTGTGAGCAGGAGAGTCCTTGCTGTTTCATACACGAATCTCAAGGGTTGTCCTGTTTAGTTGATTATTTCTAATGCAATGAACCCATGGGCTGATTTGAGGCAGTGTACAGACGCTAAAAACTTCAAAATTAGAAGTTAAACTCTTTGTAGGAATTTTTTTTTTGGGGGGGTGAGGGCGAGGGCAGACCAAGTGAGGTTATACAAGTGTAGTGTTTTATGTTCTAGACTTCTCTTAGATTGTTTTTGTGGCACATGTATTACTATGAAAAGCAACCTCTCTCATATTTAACACCTTTTGTGTTTTGAAATTATACAGCATGTTCCCTGTTTAGAATAATTATTATTTCTGTAAATAGTATTCAGAGTGAAGGAAAGTGTTTCATAATGTGCTTTAGACCCTAGTGTATCTGGGACCAAGTACATTATAAAGTTCTATTGGAGAGGAGAAAATTAAAATTAATGCTGAAAATATTTTACTGAAATGAGATCCCAATTTCTTCATGCAGTACAATCAGTTTCACTTCTAGTTAACCCTTTTGTGGCATATGCCTGAGAAATTCCTGTGAAAACTTTGGAGTAATTTGATACTAGAGGGTGGCTGGAAAAACAGCAGTATGATTTTTAGGCACTCTGAAAGCCCCTTTAGAGGAAAGGGAAGTTTCCAAATGGTTAGAACTTTGTAGTTTGATTTCCAGACCTGCCAAGCTTCTCCATTTTCATTTGCTGAATTTTTTTGGTAAGCATGTGTCTACAGACATAAATCTCTTGCCTTCTGGAATGAAGAATGTTTTACTTTTTTCTCCTTATATAACAAATGGTAGACACTGTGCACACTGTGTTCAGTGAGAGATGCATGTTAGTCATGATGAATGAGCTTTTTGCTACCAAGTACAGTGGGGACAAAAATGAACAAATGTGCAGTCTCCTTCCAAGCAACAGAAAAATAATACCAAAATTATTGGTTTTAATTTATGAAAAGGCTTAAAGCAGCTCTCAAAATAACTTAATACTTTATCTGAAATATTATTGTCCTGGAGCCTAGTTTTTACCTTCATTATGTAAGATTTAGAGGGTACAAGAAAGATCAGTGTTAACTTAGATTAGGTAGAACTCTTCCAATCCAGCCTGCCAAGTTGTCTGCAGGCTTCCTTATGCCACTTTATGGGGAGGAAGAGGAAGAAGAGGGAAAAGAACGTTGAAAAGGAGAAGGCTAACAGCAACCAGTTCCTGGTGCAGGGGAAAATGGTGGAATGAAGTTTGAGGGTCTCATCCCTCACGTTCCTTATCTGGAAAATACAGTTATGATGACAAGAAATGAAGATGGGAATGAAACATCCCTTCCTAATCCCTGTAGATACAAACCCATATATTGGTTTTTTTTCAGGGATGGGAGCAATATGGGAATGAGCCCTGGAAACCTACAGGGTGACACATGCTTCTAGAGGCGCAGCTCTGCCTTTAGTTCAGTTAATGCTAACTAGCTGTCAGAGGTCATAGAGGGGAGGAGGCAAAAGGAAGGCAGAAAAGAGAAATTACTGGCCCATTGACCAGCCAGTGCCTTTCTTCCAGGTGGAATCAGCTTATTCAAGTACCATTTGACATATATTCAGAAAATACTAAAACTTTGCCTTACTGGTTTCCTCCCTCTCTGATCCTTTATCAGCAAGGAAAACAGTATTTAAAAGAGCAGCACTGTATTATTACTTCAGTAAGAACAACAAAAAAAAATCACTGTAACCTGACACAAGTTCTTTATCTTTCAGGGTACTGAGGCTATTCCAAGTATTGAAGTACAAATAACATGTAAGAGCTCAGAGGAAAATCTGGTCTTTTTTGTTTGTTTAGGTTGCTTGTTGTATATGCCTAATAGCATTTATTTCTATTCAGTTGCACAGTGTCCCAGTTCACCTGCTGTGTAGATGCATATTCTGCTTAGCAGTGAAGAGAAAGTATTTTTAAAATGAGGCAATGTCATTGTGAAACCACAGTGATTGACACTGGTGTACTGGAAGGTGTTGGGACTGAAAAGAGCTCATGAATATTTTTCCACCACGTAATTAAGCTTTACATTAAAAACCCCTTCAGACACATGAGTTCTGACAACCTGGGCTTCATGAGGCACAGAGCTTTTTCTAGCTGATGTTCCCCATTACATTTCTGTAGGTTTTTAGCCTGGGTTCATCAATGATAGTTATAACTTTAATAATTCAAAATTAGTCTCACTGAGTTAGAGAGACTCTTAACTTCCATGATTAATATGTAATTAAGTGCTTTTCAGAACCAGCCTCTGTGCCTGGCCTTCTCATACATTGAAATGTACTATTTGATGTGAGGGTTTTACAACTGCTTTTTTCCTGGAAAGTTGCTTTAAGCAAGGAGGGCAAAACTGCTTATTATTTACTGCCCTCTCTCTTACCAGGTGGGGACTAATTAAGTTGTAGTAATCCTAGCAACTGGCTGTTGCCTTTGTGTGTTAAAGCTGATTTTAAAGCTTATGCAAGCAAATGTACTTATCTGCTTTCTCCTTGAGATGCAGACTGCTGAATTCAGTTTCCCCCTATTTTTGTCACTTTCCCCAATTACAAATTTGAAAAGGAACATCTAGACTTTTCCTCCTGCATAAATTCCTTCTGGCAATATTAGTACTACGGTCCAAATTAATTTTTAATGAAAAGATTTGATTATAACTTTTAAGAGGTGAGTATAGGGATGATCCTCCACTTTTTAGTGTCCTTGTTGTGTAAAGGGAGGGATGGAAATGTATTGGTGTCTGAATTTGCATTGGGATAATTTTGTGGGCTTTTTTAGGTGTGCATTCCAGGGGAGAAATTAATGGTAGGCAGTGACTGTATCTGTTTCCTTCTCCCAGTCTTCTGGCTGATTATTCTGGAAGATACTAAGAACAGGGCTGCATGGGCTCTGTCCAGGTGAATGGGGATGCTGGCTACTTCGTCCTGTCTTCTCTTTATTTGTCCCAGAAACAGCTATTTCATAAGTGGATGTTATTTCTTGTGTTCAGACAGAAATCTGCATGGTTTACTTTTTGCCCATTATGTATAACTCATTCTTGACTAGTAGGTTTTTCCTTTTTACAGCATGGATTTTTTTTTTTTAGCTAAGCCAGTGCTGGTTTTAAGTTACCTGGATACTTCATTCTGTGGATTTACAGCTTCACTGTTCTTTCTGCAGGGAAAGCAGCTTCCAGCAGAGGCAGGAGATGGATATTTGGGGACAATAACTATTTAAGCTGATCTCATTCAAAGCCATTCTTCTGTGTTAACACAAGTCATACTAAAACCACTTTTCTCTAAACTCAAGGCAGAACTTCCTCATGTTGGAGGTAAACATATTTCCTACAGAAAGAAACAGTTTGTAATTAAACTTGGCTGCACAGTCTCTTCCTTCAGCTTTACTTTTATCTGCCAGATCATTAAATAGAGATTAAATTAGCAGATGTGAATCTTTACATTAGCCAAAAAAAAGAAAAATAAATAAAATAAAAAAAACCACCAACAAACAACAAAAAGCTGTGTTTTACTTTTCAAAGCATAAACCTGGTATAGTGGGCAAAATTTCCAGGAGCATTGTCAAATGACAATTTCATGTTAATAACAGTACAATGAAGCACATGGGAAGAACTATGGGATGCTTTACATTAATGCCTTTTCTAAGGTTTAAGTTTAGTCAGCAAGTTTATCTTTTAAGAGTGTCTTTCAAGTTGTTTCTTCTGCCAGTATATGCTATAAATGTAATTTTAATCGTGTGTTGGTTTGTTTTTTTCATTCAGAGAAGTAATTTTACTTCACTGAGTATTAAAAGGAATCCAGTAAGATTATTTTTTTTTGTGAAGGGAACTTTCAAATAATTTTGGGTTTTAGACTTAAATCTGAACCCCTGGGGACTGTCAATTGATTTAGCTCAGTGTTTCTCAAAGTGTGGGGAGAAACATAGTTCAAAAAGCATTGTGAAATGCTTAATTAGAGAAAAGAAAGTGGCCCATCTCTTCTGCCATGTTTGTGGACTAAGAATAGCTGTAGTTTTTGCAAGTGTCATCACTAGTAATAGCAGTATAGCAATACAGTCCTACCATCATGAATCTAAATGTATGCAATATTTGTGAACACCAGTATCATTCAAGTGGTGAAGAAGAAAGGGGTATTGATGTCTTGCCGTACCAGAGGCTGCACCATGAAGTGTTGCTCCCTGCACTTAGTTTTGGCTTCAGATCTGATTCCCTCAAAATCAAGAGGTTTAGTGGTGAGGGGATGAAGGAGGAAGAATGCCTCCTTCCCACAAACCAGCAAAAATATATGAACTCTTATCCAAGAAGTGTAGTCATATTGTAATAGTTGGAGCTGCTGATTGTTTTTTGGTATGGATATTGTGATGATTTCCAATGCTATTGCATATCACGAGTTCAGAGTGGCTCAGGGAAATGTCAGTGCCTTTAACAGCTGACAAGATCTCAGTTTCTTGAAAACAGAGGACTAGGAAGAAGCTTGGGGTGGGATGGAATCTTACACTGACTTACAGAAGTGTTCCATGCCTGTGGATTTGCTAGCAGTAGCTCCTTTTCCATCAGGTCAGAGAAAGGGCTTGTTCTTGAAGCTGGCCACTGCAGCTGTATCTGAACCCTTACACAGAGAGGACCTTGGTTCCTGCTGATGGGAGACTTACCCAAAGAGAGAGAAACCAAAAGGTGGCTGCCATTTCAAAAAGATTGAGAACACTCAGCTAACTCAAGACAGTTTGCTAAAACTAGGGCTTGTTTAAAACCAACTTTTGGATTTCAAACTGACATTAAAAATAATTTAATGAGTTTCATTGTTCTTTGTTGGACCTATCAATATTTCAGCTTCACAATACAGAACATAAAACTTTATCTTAAAGCAGGTACCAATCAGCATATCAACACAGTGAAAATATTTAACGTTTTTATAATCTTTTCAGTTTTATTACTATCAGGGATTCTTACTAGAATTGGTAAAGAGATCATACTACTGACTTAATGTGCCTTTTTATTTGTCGTACTAATGAAAGGTCTCAATTTTGTTTTTTAAAGCCATCCAGAAACAAGAATAGCCTTGGAAAAAGTAATGCAGATGTTTTAATCCATTGGATATAATTCAATACATGATATACACATGTATATATGTAGACGGTGCATTGTTAACATAATGAGCCTATCACTGTTAATTACAATGGGTATTTAAAAATAAGTTGTCTCTTCTTAGTGGACTCTATGGTTGAAGCAGTCATTAGAGCTCCAGTCCTTTGCTTTGGTGGCAGCCAGCCATCCTGAATAAAAGGACAATGTTATTGTCACATGTTCTGTTTTACTAATTTGTCTTGTCCAGCGCCACATTCCCACTGGTTGGTTGGAGTCTTTCAAGGTGAACTGACATCCTGTGGTGTGTGGCTGGGACCTCATCACTGGAAAATACATTAAAACTTTGCCTTAGACTGTTGACTACAGAGGTAGCAGAAGAGCTTAATAGGTTGAAGAGACAATAGCTGTGGAGACTGGTTATGGGAAAGAAATGGGAAAAAGGAAATAGAAATAATTAGTGAGTTGCAGTCTAATGGATACTATTTATGCTTTATAATTAGTGCTATCTTCTACATTAGGAATAATTCATTAAATGCAGTAAGACAGTTAAATATTTTTAATAGAAGTGGAATTAGAGCTGGAAGAAATAGATTTGAAGCATATTCCTGTTAAGGTACTGCAGAAACACTGTCCTCTGTTGTAAAGGATGTTCAAGAAATAACATTTTAGGAAAGAGTTAAAAGACTGAATTCTCTCCCTGTTGTGTTGGGTTTTTTGTTTTGTTTATTTGTTGAGGTTTTTTCTGGCTCTGATCTTGTCAGCTCCATTACTGCTAGTCAGAACCTCCCCATCAGAGCCTGAATTTTGCTGCCTGCAACTGATGATATTTTCAAGATGAAGGCAGAACATGAGTCCAAAGTTATTGCGTCTGCACAGAAGCACATGCATAGAGACACACAGTGACACTTTTAACAATTCCTTTTATTTTTTCTTAAGAATTAGTGGGAGTCTCATCTCTTTAAAATTAAATCTGCTATGTTTAAAGGAAATGTGCAATGGTGAGATTCTTGGAGTTACACACCACTGACTTAATTACAAGGTCCTTCATTCACATTCTGGCCAGCTGGAGTATCCAGGCACACTTTGTGATTCAGTTATTTTCTCCTTCAAGACTGTAGCACAAATGAGAATAATACTAAAAATCCTGCTGTGTAAATTTTTTTGTGCCTTCAGGTAGAGGCCTTTTTACCCTGGTAGACCAGCAATGTGTCAGTCATGAGCTGTGAGTTTGGGGTTTCTTAGTTCAGTTTTCAAAGGTCTGCACACCTAATAAAGTGCTTGTGTGAAGAACCACATCTTAAACCCCTGCTTTTTAACTCTTCAGGTCCTCTGAGAACTGTATTTTAAATATGTGGTGGGACTGTGTTGCAGGCAAACATGCTGTAATTCACAGCTGTAGGTCCCTGGGTATTTTAGAACCCTTAGTATTCTCGACTGGGAGTTTTTGCTGTCCCAGTTTGCAAAGTACTTGAGGAAACAGGGATTGTTTTGGGTTGTTACCACATGAGGTATGGAGTAAAAAGTTCCTGAAAAATTCTGTTTTGTTTGTTGTAATAACCTTGTTTCACTGTGTTCTTGTACAGTCACTACACCATCTTAAACATATGATCTATGGGACAATGCTTTGAGCTGGTGAAGTGCAGATTTAGGGGTGAGGCTGTCTGTGGGGGAGGGCAGGGAGCAGCTTAGGAAGCTGCAGCTGAGAGTGAAGTGGAAGTGGATATGAACACGTGTTTCCCCAAGTCTTGTGTGCTCTGCAGAACCCTTACTGCTATATTTATACCCAAGTGTTTCTACTGGCATGTTGAAACTGCCACCTTAAAGTCTGTGAACCGAGCCAATAAAAGCTCTCTCCCACCATCAAGCTGCACTTGTTGAGGGTTTTGCCTGTCTGCTCTGGCATGGCACAGTTTCCTGCCTTGGGTTGTGTTGCTGCACTGACAGAACTGTGGCCTTGGCCAGGTTTTATGGTCTGTTACTGCAGTCCTGGGGTGTCCGTGTTCTTCAGCTATTCAGTCCCTCTGGTGCTCCCCTGATTTAGGGAAATCCTCTTTGTCTTTTATAGATGCTGAGTGCCTAATTAATAGAGTCTGGTCTTTCTAATACTCCATGTTAGTCAACGGAGAGAGAGTTAATTGCCAAAGTAGTTCAGAGCAGGAAAGGCTGGTTGAGGAGACTGAAGACCAAAGCTATGCAGTACCTCTCCCTTTCAGGAGAAGACCTTGCCTCTTGCATCATGAGAAGGCAGCAGCAACGTAGCGAGTCAGAGACTCAGGTGTCCTGGCATCTGCTGTGTTTGCCACTGGGCAGTCCTACTTATGCTTCTGTAGCCCCTGCTGTATGACAGTAACAGATGAAGCCACCACAAATTGTGATATGTTTTTCTGTTTTTGAATAGCCATAAAAATGACTTTATCACTAAAAGCTTTGTTAGTAGAATCATAACATTAATTATAGACAGAATGGTGCATGTGCTGCCTTGAGATTCTGTTTTTCAACAGATGCAGAGATCAGCAGCAGAATTTTTTTTTTAATGCTGGGTGTTCTCCACTAAAAGATGTGCTTCATCTGCTGTTTTTCTGTGATAGGCTTAATGACAGCAAGGGTTAAAGTTTTTCTTGTTAGTTCTGTGATTAAAAGGTGTCAGCCTGGGGGGGTAATATCCTAATCATTGTCCAAAAAAACCTTCAAACTGAAACCCAGAAAAAGAAAAAGCTATTAATCTCAGCTATTAATTTGGAAAGAAAGGATGTTCATCCTTGGCCGAAGAGAAACATATCTACAATTCCCTGGTGTAGCACAATCAAGGTATGTCTGATCTGCACATATAACACTTATTTCTACCCAGATTTAGGCTTTTGTCCTCTCTACAGTTTACACACAATTGTTTTGGAAGTGCTTTTAAGCCTAGGTTAGTGTACGGGTAGCTTGAACTGGACCTGAGGCTCAGTTGACACTGGTGTGTTGAATGTTCTTAGCTTTCTTCTGCTCATCCCACAATTTTCCTGTAACAAAACAGTGGTCTGGACTCTCCCAGCCAAAACTCTTGCGTGCCTGTGCTTAGTGCTTCCTGGTAACTGGTTTCCTCTGCGGGGAACTCAAGCTATAGGCGTGACAGGATGAAACTGGTGAGGAAATCAAAGTGGGAAGTCTGTCTATGTTTTGCAAGTTATTTTAAAGGGGCTACAAAATACTGCACAAGTAGCAACCCCCCTTACAGTGCAAGGGCAGGTACTTCAGAAGACTAAGTTAGGGACCTGCGTGAATGCTGAACCTGGAGGTGTGACCTGAGACACAGGTGAGCACAGAATTGGAGACTAGGTGTTACTGCATGGTGGTTGTCATTAGGGCTACACTTAGCTGACATCTTGGACACCTGTACTAACCAGTCAATGCAGATAAATCTTTACTGTGTGTGTAAATTCACCTCTGCTCTAGTGTTGCCTATGCTTGGTGTCAGGCAGGATTCTCTCCACCTACAACGATCAATAAGTCACGAGGCCATAATGCTCCAATTAACATTTCCCACTGAATTTCAGATATCAGTTTAATACCTGCCCTAGGAAAATACTTTTACACTAACAGATTTGTTCAGTGCAGAAGGCTCTGATAGGTTAGCTCAGGTGGCTTATCTCCTATAGGGAGCATAAGATATACTTTGATCTGTGTTATTTCATGCACTGAAGCTACAGCTCAGTCTTCTTAGAGGTTTAAATGAGCATCTCGTAATGTATAAAAAAGCACACTTCATTTTTACTAGTGTAGGGTACACATATGTAGATATAGAGGCAAAAACCCCAAAAGTCACTTGCACAAAATACTCTTTTTGATGAAGGAAAAACTTTGGAATATTTTTGGACTGTCTGATGGTAAAGAATTTTTTAAAATACCTTAACTAATAAAGTGAATTTGACTTTTCAGAACTGTGAAGGCAGCGAAGATGTCAAATTCCATAAACATAATTTTATGAAGATTGAAGTAACAAAAACATCAAGTCCATTCTCTTTGACATCAGGGAAATATTTACAGCCAGGCAGAAATACCCATGTCTTTGAGTGGCCTGCTGAGTGGATTTACTCTGCAGAGAATGGAAATAGGCTTTAACCTCATCTTCCATGGTTCCAAAAGAAAAAAATGTAATCACTCACATTTGTGTTCTAGTTCTGATGCATTCCTATACATAAACAGTCGTGTCCCATCAAGCATGGGTATGCCTCTTACAGCCTTCAGTGGCAGGACTGTGAAGGGATTCTGGACACAGCTGTGAGCTGGCTGGGAAGGGGCTGCAGGAGCTGGTCAGTTGTCTGCCTATCACTCCCAGAGGGAATAAAGGTTCTGTTGGCAGGGAGGCCTGGCTGTGCACAGGCAGGGCAGCAGGCAAGAAAGCTGCCTGTCAGAGCCTTCCTGCAGCCCCTGCTTGCCAGACCCCACCTGAGCCATGGCACAGAGGCAGTGCTGGCAGCCCTCACCTGCGTCCAGCCATGTGTCGGGGTCGCTGGTGATGGTTTGTAGGGAAGGGTAAAGAATTTTATCTATAGACTTAAGTGTAGGGGGAGTGCAGTCTAAGGGATGATTAGGAACAGCAGTGTATTAGGATTGCAGTGTTATTTATTTTACATTTTTTAGTTTGTAAAATGCTGTTAAGTTAGAATCATAGAATCATATAATATGCTGAGTTGGAAGGAACCTGTCAGCATCATGGAGTCCAACTCCTGCCCCTGTGTAGGGCACCCCAAGAATCATGTGCCTGAGAACATCGTCCAAAGGCTTCCTGAACTCAGGCAGGCTGGGTGCTGTGACCACTTCCCTGGGGAGCTCGTTCCAGTGCTCAGCCACCCTCTGGGTGAAAAACCTTTTCCTGATATCCAACCTAAACCTCCCCTGATTCAGTTTCCTGCCATTTCCCCAAGTCCTGTCATTGGCCACAGGAGTGAAGAGATTAGTACCTGCCCCATCTCTTCCCCTCTTGAGGAAGCCATAGACTGCAATGAGGTCACCCCTCAGCCTCCTTCAAGCTGAACAATCCAAGTGACCTCAGTCACTCCTCATAAGTCATCCCTTCCAGACCCTTACACTTGTATTTACACTTATAGCAATCTCTGTATCTTCAAGTAGTTCCACTTTTTTTCTTTCATCCTGTTGCTGTGAAATGAATGGTACTTACGTCTGTGCTGCAGCAGTAGTACCACAGAAGAACAAAGCCATACCATGAAAGGCTGGCTGTATAAATAATTTGTATTACTGAAGATCCATTTTTGTTTTCTTCTTTAACCGTGCCTTATGGATTCTGGTTGATTTGTTGTGGGTTTTGTTTTTTTTCTGTTGTCTTGTCCAAGTTCTTAATTTCAAATAATGTCATATAATAGTGCAAAGGTGGTATAGAATAGCAAAAGGCAGAAGGAGTTGAGTAGGATCAAGAAAAGACATAAAAGTTGATGGCAGGACTTAGAAGTACCAAATAATAGTTTAGAAAGTAATTATATCCAACCTTCCCAGTATTATATTATTGCCAGTTTGGGTTGTTAAAGTGTTTGTCTTAGTTTCTGATGCAAAACTAAAGTTTATACTGGAAATAATAGGGAGGAGAGGCAAGTTACTCTTTTGGGTCTCCATTTTATTAAAGCTGTTAGCTGATATAAGTTTACTTTGTAAAAGGAATGAACATCCCAGATACAAACTGTATCAAAATAGAGAAATACTGGATTACAGAGTAATCCAGACTGAGGAACTGATTGCGCTAAAAAAATGTGGGGAAGAAAACAGTTTTTCTTTCTTGTGTGATCTGCCTGTTCAGCTTCACAGCCTGGCTACAGCTCTGCAAACAGCTGAGCCAGAGAGAAGCTGCTGTAGAGAAGGGACATGTGGGCTCCATGCAGAAGGGAGCAGTTGCATGCTGCCTGCCTTCTCTCCCATGTGCTGGTATTTGCTGGTCATTTACGTACACAGCACATCAGATGAGGAAAATGGTCCAGGTGAAAATTACTGGGTTTTTCTGTTTTTATCAGGCCAGTTTTTAGTTTGATCAGGTTCCCTGGTGTGGATCATCTGGATGGTCATGTGCAAATAGTAATGGCAGTGAAAGAGGAAGGATAGAAACCAAGGACTGAGACAGTATGGCAAGCAGGGATAAGGTCCTTTCAGCAGATGCTTTCATTCATATTTGATTAAAGTGTTTTTGTGTTACATCTTTGCCTGTTTATAAACTAACTGGCTTAATTCGCTTGACTGTTGACTAACGAATATTTTCTTGATCCAGATGTGACTGGAGTCCCTTCTTTGTCTTTCTGTGTGTGCAATTGAGAAAAAAAAAATCCAAGGGAAAAATAATTCTCCCTCCACATAATACACCCTGCTACTGACTTAATTTTTAGCCTAATCAGTTTTCTATAAGCATTAAAGGGAAACAGGTTATTTCGACAATTATGTTGGTTTATGGGTGGTTGTATGGTGGGTTTCGTGTATTTTGTTTGTTTTGTTTGCTTTTTAAGAATTCAGTGAACTGTGACTACTGGAAGTAAGTAGAGAGGTGGTCTTACGCTCTTCAGACTTGGGGAATTTTCATGAAGCAAAAAATCTGTGTAACATGGTGTGGTCACCCAGTATTGGAGGAAGAAGTCTCAGTTGTCAACTACCTGGTGAAATTTGGTCTGTTTCTTTTTGCCATACACCTTCATCTGTGTTTTGGGATATGAAAATACATTTTCTTTTAATGAGCAATCTTCTAAAAATCCCTTGCGTTTGCACCCTAGGTTTATGAAAACACTCAGAGCATTGCAACATCGCCAAACTAGTCTGTTCCTTCTATTTTGGGACCCAAAACAACAGAGCTGTTCTCAGTCAGTCCAAGTACTTGTGCTCACAGATGCAGAGAATAAAACAGAACTGATACATCTGGGATCTTAACACCTTCCAGCTGGTGTTTTATCAGAGGGGAACCTGCACATGGGTGCTTAAGAGAGAGGATTACTGTCATCGTATGACCATATCTAAAAGGGACAAAAGAAGGTTTAAAACTATTGAATGTCTCCTTGCTTCAGATGTCATCGATGGAAATTGCTCATGTTGATATCTAAATCTTCTGTTTCTGTTGGGTAATGGGATGCAGTGTACACAAAAGACCCTTTGATTTCTCAGTTGAGAAGCTGAGTTGATGCCGTATGGGCTGATGTTGACAAAAAGGGCTGATAATGTCAGCGTGTGTGTGTAGAATTGCTGTCTTTATAGATTATCAGACCAGCAGAAGAGTTTGTGGTCCTGTCAAGCCTGATATTAAATAAAAATATTAAATACCACTAACTTGTTTTGTTCTTTGCAGTCAGTGATTTTGAATCATATTTTAAGAGGTCAGGGCTGTTCCAGTTGGGTGACTTTTTTTTTTTCTTTCTCTTTTTCTTAACCAGAAAAAGCCACTGTCCTCAATAATAAAAGAAGTCTGCGATGGGTAAGTCTTACTGTATAGTTCATACTAGAGATTATACTTTTTTTGTTAAGCCAACCAGGAGATAGATTTTCTGAAGAAAATCTAGATATCCTGAATGTGGCTAGTCATTAGTTTCTTAAATCTTGGGTTTTATCTTCAGATTTTGAATTTGCAGTGTATTTTGAATCAATTATTTGCAAGATGGAATTCCTAACAAAGTAGCTCCATCATGTGGGTGACTCTAATTTATACTTTCCTTTTTACGCAGAGATTCATTCCATGGGCTTTTGGCTTGTGGTCCCTGCAGTTTGTGGGTTTAGGAACTAAAGAACTGACTGTGACTTTGGTTTTTGAGCAGAGTTTAGTGGCTACTGTAAGCTGGTTGAGTTGATGACTGCTCACATGAAACTGAAATAACTAATCATAAGTCCTGCAATATGAACTGGTAGTTGGCTGAGAGAAATATATTGCTTTAGTTCTAATAGGTTAATATCTGGGGACAAAAATAGTGTTTTAAGCAGGTGCTACCACAGAAGAAAAGGTAGTTTATATTCACTAAATTACTGAGTTTAAAAGGTGGTATTTTATGCATAATGTAATATATCAACTTAATACTATGTTCATTGAGTCTTGTATAAGCTAGCATAAAATTCTGGTACTGGAATTTTTTTTTTGTCTGTTATAGTAATTTTGGCTCCCCTTTGTCACCCCCTTCCTTTATATCTTTGCTTTTGAAGGAAGGTACTAGTTATGTAATTTCTTTCTTGACCATGGTCAAGTTTAAGGAATTGTTTAAAATCTGCAAAAGGAAGATATATATAGGATGCATTTGCACCGAAGTTTTCCCTGTGTAAACATTTTTTTGTCCTAAATTTTGGAATTTGTCATTGAAAGCTATGAAAAAGTATGAGGAATACATGGGAATGACAGGCACTTGTTTGATCATAGTAAAATTAGATAAAGGACACTTTCTGAGGTTTTAAGATTTAATTTTGTGATTAATATATTTTCATATTTCTAAGGTGGTCTCTTGCAAATCATGATCAGTTTGCACTGCAGCATGCTGATAGTTCTAATTTCTACATCACAGAGAAGGTAGGTAAATTATTCAACACAATTCTTGCATAGCCTATCAAAATGCTTGCCACTAATCATTTATTGTAAATTTATATAATAAAAGTACAGAGTATTTTCTGTATAAAGTGATGCCAATGAGAGGGTAGGTACTAAGACACCTGGCTTTAATGATTTTGCACTACTCTGTTCTGTTTGGAAAGGCAAATAAAAATGTGAACGTGCCAAGGCCTTCACATCTGTTGAGTTTAAGACTTCAGCACTGAGCCCTTTAGCTTTGGTATTTGTGCATGTTTACTATTCTGCTGACAAATGGTGTACAGGAAATTGAAATATGTAAAACATGAAGAGCTCTTTGAAGTCTGAGGAGACCTTCAGTGCATGTTACTTCCTTCTTTGGCTGATCAGATAGAAATAAGTTTCAGTGACTGTGTAAGTTTTGCTACTCCTTCCTACCTGCTGTCTTGTCCTTTTCCAGTTCTGTATGTTATGTTGGCTTAATATTTGTGGTCCCCAGATAGCACGGCAAGAGGTGATTGATTCATGAAGTGATGTAATGATTTCAGCAGAGTAATGAAATGGCTGTAGCTGTAATAAAAGTGGATTGTCTAGTCTAAATAAATGGGACATGCTCATCTGAACAAGACCAAGTAGTACATTCATTCCTAGCGTTACTGATAGAATTGCTGAAATGACTGAAATGATGAGAAAAACAAAAAAAAAAATGTTTGGAAGAGTGTACACAGTGCTGCAGAGGTTGTATTTCTAAGCAATGGGAAAAAAGCACTATTCAAAACCTATTGAAGTCTGCATGCAGATTCTTGACTCCCAGTGGATTTTGAGCTAAATAGACCTGAGCTTAGCTCCATAGGTGTAGCTGCCTCTTGCTTACCTTGTCATCAGTTTAATTTGGCTTACTCTGAAGCAGGAAGGGTCTTTTGATTTTGTTCTGCATTTTACAGTTGTTTAGGATCTGCTAAACACAGGTAACTTTGCTCTTGCTGTAATTCTTACCCCTACTCAAGAAATAAAGGGAACTTAAGGACAGTTAAGCATTTACAACGACTAAATTTAGCAAGACAGCTAGAGCTGTTGCTTGTAAGATAGTGCCACTTTTTTTCCCTTTTTTTTTTTTTAGCAGATCAGTTTCAGTTTTTCATTTAACTGTTTGTCACCCCAATCAATCTTCTCAATATGTCACAGTTTGTTTTAGGATCCCTACTGTTTTGCTTGTGCGTTGTTTTTTTTTCCTCCTTTCTTTTCATGTTTCAGTTGACAAGACACTTCAAAGGCCACCACAAGAAAAACTGTTGAAGTAATTACGGGCTGCTGTGTTTTGCCTCTACCCAAACTAAATAGTGAGACTGCTTTGCTAATTGCCCTGAATTGTGACACAGTATTTTCCAATAAGCCAGACACAATTTAACTTGCCTGTTGGCATTTAGACTCTGATTGTATAGCGAGTATTTCCAAGAAGTTAGAATTGAACAGCTTGTTGAAGGAATTTCCTGATACAGCTGGAGGAATCTTCCAGGCTTTGCCTCAACCTTTCGTGGGTAGGATCCTGCAGCTTTGGAGAGGAGAAATGTTTTCTGTTCTGCAAGAAATGATGGCTTTTGGCTGCCTGTAACTTGCAATAAGGGTGGAAAATGATGGCCTTCTAGAACATTTTGGATTGTACTGACAGAAAGGACTTTGGGTTTGTTTATTCCCTACAGAAAATATGCAGAGTCTCTGACTCTGAGTCACATAAATAAGAGAGAAGAGTTCTAAATGCCACCAGTATTACTCAGATGTCTGTGACTTTTATTAGATATTGTTCACTGTTTATCACTGCTTATTGGGTAGCAGCTACAAAGAGAGACTTACATAGGCCATCTACATGCTTTCCCTCATTTTTGTGCAGTAGGATGTTGTTGCTTTCTGCATGAAATCCTGAAAAACACCAGGCTTGAGGACAAACACATGCACTTCAATGTATCTACAACAGTAATTGTTAAAGCCTGCATTTCTTTAATCTGCCTTTTGCTAGGGCATGAGCAGAGCTTTATTGTGATGATGACAGCTTCTAATAAATTAATAATTTTCACTGTTCTTGAAGATGAATTTTATGTCTGCACATACTCAGAAAACATCATGTATGGGTCATGTTCCTGCAGAGCCTGGGTGACTGCTGATTTTTGTAGCCTTTGAGGTAGAGACCCCTTTTTTAAAATATCACTGTGTTTAAAGTTACCAAACAAAAAAGCAATTAATGAAGTCTTGTATAAAGTAACAGGAAACTTTTAAAAAGAAAACGTAATAAATGTGGGCCAACACATGGCTTACAATTATATTTTTGGTTTTGGGTGGCAAACAACGCATCTGTGTTTTGGTTGTCATATGCAGAACTCTTTATATTTTGTAGCTGACCTTTATTTCTTGATTACACCATACATAAATAAAAACAACACCCAAGCAGTTCTGCCTCTTTTTTTTGGCTGTATTATTTGGAAAAATGCCTCTACAGGAGAAGCAATAACTCCTTCAGACAGCATAAGGGCAGTCTTCTAACAGATCTTGAGTCAGCCAGGGTTCCTACTAGAGATCATAGAATCATAGCAGATGCAGGCTGCCCAGAGAGGTTGTAGAGTCTCCTTTGCTGGAGACATTCAAAACCCACCTGGTTCCTGTGTGATGTGCTCTAGGTGATCCTGCTCTGGCAGGGGGGTTGGACTCAATGATCTTTTGAGGCCCCTTCCAGCCCCTAGGATTCTGTGATTCTGTGACTGTTGCCTTTGGAGCTCTGGCTTGGACATATCTGTGTCCCTGAAAGTGCAGTGGAAATGTTGTATTTTCCTTGGAAGTGCAATGGAAATTATGTGTTTTAGTAGTTTGTTTCTTTGTTTTTAAATGGGGGAAATTAAGTATGAAGTTATGTGGACAAGAAAACAAAGCAGGCATAGTGCTTAAGCTCAAGCCTAGCTGCTGTTCTGATCATAATGTATTTGATTTTTTAAAATATTAATCACAGAATCATAATAGGTGTGTATTTCTTTTTTAAAGGCCTTGCTTATCATGGAGGGGCATTTCTTTGGCAGGTCAAAGATCTAAAAGCCTGACTTCTGAATTGGGATCTCATTGTGTTAGATACTGTATAACAGAAAAGTAAAAAGTTACCTTTGCTTATATGCTTGTGTACATCAGCTACAGTAACTCAGGAACACTGTAGCCTGGATGAGCTCAGGTTTAGAACAGAAAATGCTGTATGAGGAGCTGAAAATGGCTGTGCAATTTTGTGTGCTATGTGTGTTTCTGGACTGAAAACCAGAGCTTGGAATCTGTCTGCTGTGTTCCTCTGCTGGTAGTAGTAGGAATCCAGGGACAGGCATCCAAGTAGCTCATGCAGCACCTTGGTGGCTATAGCTGGTCCCTTATTGCTACTTAACCTTGGCCTCACAAACAAGGTCTGGCTCCTCTAGATGCATTTGTGTGCCTACACTGCCCATCATGGGCTCTGGGTCTGGAGCGAGTGGGATCATTGTTAGCTCAGTCTCTCTCTCTAAAAATAAAAATATCATTAAGGAGCTGGATAGTTTCAGCCGTTCAAATTACACTGCAGCCACAAAAATGTTTGTGTTTTTTGTTGATGTTGTTGGTTGATTTGTTGTTGGTTTTTTTGTCAGTTCTAAAGGTGTCATAAACCCCTGGGAATAATACTGTCCAAGCTGGTTTTACTGTTGGAGGCAAAATATGTTCATTTTTAACCCTATACCAGAGCCACAATCTGAAACAAAAAGCTAAATCACTCTTGCTGTGAGGTGCTTTGTGAGCCAGATCTGAGCTATGTGAGGCCCAGAGTGATGATAGTGGTGCCATTTTTAAAAGTTATCTTTTAAATATAAGGATGTTTCATTAATCTGTTTTTTGACTGCAGACCATTTTTGTTCAGTCACAATTTTCTTGTGTTCAGTTTTTTACACCTGATGCCTCTGAAGACTCCTTGTTGATTGCTTTTTTTTCCTTCTCCGATTCCTACATTTCCTTTTCATTTTTAAATTCTTACTGCATGAACTGGAGGAGAGCAGACACGGAATTCTCTCTATTAATTTTGAGAGACTTTTGTGCTGTTTTGCACAAAGGGCTGCCCCCACCTTACTGTTGTTTTTATTACTCTGCTCTTTGCTGTGTTTGCAGATGGGACATCATTCTGCACTTCCCCCTCTCCCTGCCTCCCCTGAGCCCTGGGAACCTGGATAAGAGTCCCTGGTGTTTGTTCTTTCTCAAAGGTGCTTTTGCTTGTGACCGATTTTTGCTGAATACAACCTGTAATTGTATATTCATGTGAAATTCCATCATGCCACTACAGGTTCCCTGTAGTGTATGCAAATGACAGGACAAGAAATGAGCCATAGTAGAGCTGGAGGTTTTTTTTCTGCTTTTTTCTTTCAAGTTGTTAGTATTCACCTGTTTTCATGGATTAATTTGAACTTCAGTGAGTTGAAAATAAACATTCTCAATAATGAGCATTTCTCATTCACTGAAGGACTTGGTACTTCCTAAGCAGCTGAGAATAAGAAGTAGCATGAAGGCTGGGAACTGGAGAAATGGATTAAATGCTCTGTTCCTCATATCTGCCATTTTGCATTACTCTTGATAATCTACTTGTTAGTAGTGTTACATAAATGGCAGATTCCAATCTAGATTTAGTTGCTTGTGGAACTGGCTTAGGGCTGATGATGTGGAATGAACTTGTGGCAAATTCTGACTGTAGTCATGAACGGAGAAGGGATTTTTTACCTAAAGTCTCTGAGAGGAAGGGCACAGGCAAGAGAAGATGATGTTAGGTGTTAGAGAGGCACAAGCACCTAAAGGCTTCCCCCTTAAACACATCTTAGTGTGGTTCCAGTGTGGCACTTGCACAAAATGAGCTGGCCCTCCTTCCTACTTATACTGTGGTGCTTATTCCTATCTTTTCCCTTACAAACTGGGCAAAACTGAAAATGATAAAATTTTCTGCTGGTTTAGTTTCCTTGTTGACTCATCAAGTAGTTATACAACTGTTAATGCCACATGAAAACAGTGGTAGGAATGAGCAAGAGACTGAAAACCAAGATTCTACTTTATGGTAGCAAGCTGTGCTTTGATTTGGCAAAAGTGATGGTGAACCACAGTCTTGGCTTGGGTCTTCAGTTATTAGGAGCAGCATCTGCTTCTCTGCACTGACCCCTCAGTGGTGCTGTGGGTGAATGTGTTGGGAGAACTGCATTGAAGAGCTGACTTCAATTTGACAATCCTTATCTGTGATGGCTTTTTTTGATGTCCATTCCAGTTCCCTGTTCTTATTTCCCCACATGATCTCACCAACAGTGGTATGAGCCCAGCTAAGTCTGTCATTTCTTGATGTTTATTTTGCAGGGATGATGGGGCTTCTTGTTATCTTCCCATCTCTTCTTTGTTAGTGGTGCAGCTGTCTGTGTGTTGGTATGGTTGCTTGAAATGGGGAACTGATCCAGGTTAAAAATAACTTGTGTGTAACTTCTTTTAATGTGTCAGAAGGATGTCAGCCCACAGTCTAATACCACTGCTGCTCTGCAGAGCAAGTGATACTCCACAAAGGTTAATTCCAGGAAAAAGGTTTTAGACTGTAGAAGAGCAGATTTCCGCTCGCTCAGGGCTCAGTTAGAAGGGATCTCATGGGAAGCTTCCATGGAGTATAATGGAGGAGCCTAGTAAGTGCTGGGAAGCTTTCAAGAACACTCTTCTAGATAAGTAAAACTGGTTCATCCCCTCTAAAGGCAAGGGAAGTAGGCAGAGCAAGAGACCTCCCTGGCTTAACTGTGAGCTTTTGGGTCTGCTCAGAATCAAAAGGTAAATGTATCGAAGATGAAAAAATGGATCATTACTGATTGAAAACTACAAGGGCATTGCCAGGGTATGAAGAGATGCAGTTAGGAAGACAAAAGCTCAGCTTGACTTGAAGTTGGCCAGAGATGTAAAAAACTTGAAGAAAGGGTTCTTCAGATATGTTAACCACAAGCAGAAACAGAGGCATAATATTGGTCCACAGTTAAATAGGTGAGATGAACTAGTCACCAACAATGCTGAAAAGGCAGAGGTCCTCCCTCTACATCTTTGTTACCTCTGTCTTTACCAGTGCTGTCAGGTCCCAGGCCATAGGAACAAAAATCCAGGTTGATGCAGACGCCAACTGTCAGTGAAGAACAGCTGGTATGTTAACTATTACAGGAGATTGACCCGTACAAATTGATGGGCCTGGATGCCATCCACCCTAGGGTGCTGAGAAGGCTGCTGCTGTCGTTGCAAAGTGGCTCTCCATAATCTTTGAGAAGTTGTGGAGCTTGGGAGACTTCCCTGAGGATTGGAGGAACCCCCATCTATAAGAAGAGTCCAAAGGAGGACCCAGGTAATTATAGACCTATTAGTCTCACTTTAGTCCCTGGGAGAGTCATGGAGCAAATCTTCCTGGGGACAGTCACAAGTCAGTTGAAGCACGTGATTGCAAAAAGCAAACATGGATTTACCCCCTAGGGGCAAATCCTGCTTGACAAACCTGATCACCTTCTATGACAAAGTGACCGACTCGGTTGATGCAGGATGAGCAGTGGACATTGTCTACCTGGACTTCTCCAGCACTTCTGATATGGTTCGCTGCAGTCTCCTCCTGGAGAAACTGGTTTGTAATGGCCGTGGCAAGTGGTCTGTACAGTGGGTGGGGAACTGGCTGACAGGCTGTTCCCAGAGGGTGATAGTAAATAGCTCCTTCTTGAACTGGCAACTGGTCACAAGTGGGGTCCTCCAGGGATTGATATTGGGCCCAATGCTATTTAACATCTTCATAAGTGACCTGGGTGTTGGGATCAAGAGCACCCTGATGAAGTTTTCTGATGATACTAAGTTGAGTGGAGAGGCTGATGCTCCAGAAGAGCAAGTAACCCTCTAGGATGACCTAGACAGGCTGGAGGAGTGGGCTAACAGGAACCTTATGAAGTTCAACAAGGAGAAGTATAAGGTCTTGTACCTGGGAACACATAACCCAGGGTAACAGGCTCAACATGAGTGAACAGTGTGCTGCAGCATCAGAGAAACTCAACAGGATGCTGGGATAAAGAAGGCATCCCGCTCTTCTCGGCGCTTGTCAGACCACACCTGGAGTGCTGCGTTCAGTTTTGGTCCCCACTCTACAACAAGGATGCAGACAGGCTGGAGAGGGTCCAGAGAAGGGCCACAAGGATGATCAGAAGACTGGAGAACCTGCCATATGAGGAGAGACTGAGAAAACTGGGTTTGTTCAGCCTTGAGAAAAGAAGGCTTAGGGGAGACCTTATTGCAATGTTCCAGTACTTAAAAGGTGGCTACCAAGAAGATGGAGACTCCCTATTTACAAGGAGTCACATGGAAAAGACAAGGGGTCGTGGGCAAAAGTTGCTCCTGGGGAGATTTTGATTGGACATGAGGTAAATGTTTCACTATGAGGACAGTCAAACATTGGAATAGTCTCCCAAGGGAAGTGGTAGATTCCCACACATTGGACAGCTTTAAGTCTCAGCTTGACAGGTGCTGAGCTATCTCATATCAACTATAGCATTACCTAGAAAGCTTGGACCAGATGATCCTTGAGGTCTTTTCCAACCTGGCATTCTATGATACTTGACAATGTTGTCATTGTAGATCACTCCACCTGAATAGGAGTAAATTATGTATGGACTTACTAGGATGTGGCTTCAATGGCATTCAGGCTGGTATAACTGTGCGATGCTGGAGAAAAAAAGATAGTTGAGTGTTCTTTCCTCCCCCTCAGCCCCCCCACCCCCCTTCTTCATTATTTCACTTCTCTAGCATACTAGTGACTGAACTTTTGGAAGGTGAGCTGGATCTGGATTTCTCCCCCCCTCTCCTTTTTGTGAATGAAAGAGAAAGGAAGAGGTAACTTTTTTAAGGTTAGGTGGTTTACAGTGTTGGTGCATTTCAGTAGATCTGATGTATAGAAGATGCTGGGAACTCATATGCTGGAAGGATATGTGTAGAATTGTGCCTTCAGAGAACTTCCTCTTTTAAGAAACTACTAAGGTACCACCACTTAATTTTTTAGGAAAATGCTGTCATCAAATTCTAGTCTGAAGAACTAGAAGACATTCTCCCTGTTTCCAGCAGCTTCACAGAAACAGAATTTTATCAAAAGATTAATTGCCTCAGTATTTCTTCTAGAACAGTACAGTCCTGTCATGCCAAGTAGTACAATGGTGATAATTACTTAGATCCCTTAACTTTCATCTTACTGAAGTTTCTGGTGACTAAAAATGAACTTGAATTTCCTACCAAGTCAACCAAATGTTGTGTCTAACCCTGTAGTCTATCTCCAGCTGTAACATTAGAAAATGGCATTCAGGGTTGTGACCTGATGATGGCTTTCACTCCCTTCCTGCTTCCTCAGCATTGGCTTTTGTTGTACTACAGGTGTTGGAGGCTACATCTACACTTAGTCAGTTCAGTGCCCATATAAGGCCCATAAAATTATTTCATCTGTTCTTGAACCTGCTGATACTGTCTGCTTTCACCTTTTGTGACAGCAAGCTCAAGTTCACTGCCTGCTGAATAAAGAGGTACATTATTCATCTGCTTTAAATAGATTCCTTACTGCTTTTTATCAAATTACCTCCTAGTTCTCATACTGCAGGATTTGATAACAACAGTTCTGCATTCAGCTTGTCCCACTACTTTCCCTTTGTGGCCTTTGTCTCTCCAAACTGATGAGACTTTGCCTTGTGAGGCAACTGCTGAAGCCCAAGGAGCATTTCACTTGTCTTTCTCTGCATTTCTCCTGACTGTGTCCTCCTTAAGGTGTGAAGATCAGAAGTGCACACAGTCCCCTGTGCATGGGTGCTTGAAGCTCTTGCACTGTGGCAAAATGGTGCTTTCTGTCTGGTTTGCAGTACCACTTCTGGTGATGCCCAACATTTGGTGACTGCTTTAGCACATTTGAATCTGTGCTTTAAGGGAGATCTGCCAGCAAAGACTTTGCTTCTCTTTCCTGAGTTGTTACTTAAAAATTATCTCTAAGGACAAAATGATACACAATATTTACTACTTGCCCAAAGTCATCCTGGTGAAAATGTTATGGAGTCACTAACTTAAAGTATATTTCATATCTGTAATTTTTTGTTGTGTCAGTTTGGAAGGAGGTATACTAAAATAAGAGGAGTGTGGAAATAGAGAAAAATATGTTACTGCACAATGTAAACATGTGAATAATTTTAAATTTCTCCACTGTTATTCTTTAGCCCAATTAGAGAAGTCTGAAGGAAACTGTCTGGTCAAGGTTAAAGAATAGTGCTGAGCAAGCTATAACCATGGGAACCAATGTTTTTAGATCTTCCTCAAATATGTTAAGGAAACATTCTGTTCCAACCAGTTACATGAGCTGGATCATGAGGCATTTTACTGGGTAAAATAAGGCAAATACATAGCAAAATATTCTCTAATTTTGCTTGATAAGTCCAATGTGTCTATCCAGCAAAATTCTGAATAGTTTGACTGCTTCAATAGGATTTTTTGAATGCAAATTCACATGCCTTCATCCCTTCCCATGATTTGGTGGAGTCTGTTAATGCTTGAGGCCTGCTTTTTAGAGGCAAGTCTATGCAAGTCACCTGCATGTGTTTTGGGCAGAGTAGATGATGGCACAGTAAAGGCAGAGCTTTGAGAAGGAACGGAATCTGGTGGCAGATATTTTAGGTTCATGTTTCTCCAGCTGGTGGAGCTGGAAGTCGGGGGCCCCCAAGACGTGAATACAAGGCAAACAGTCCATGTATCCTCTACTTCCTGCTGTGTTTTGTTGGTTGGTTGTATTCATGATAGTAGTTGTCTGTCTAATTGAAAATTCAAACTTGGAGAGTGTTGTGTGGGAATATTATACTTGGAAATGCTACTTAATTAGAATAAAATAATCTATTGAGTGTAGATTCTTGGTAGATACAGTATTGCAAATGGGGCTTATTTGTATCCATAATACAACTGCTGTCTTAGTCCTAGGTAACATTTATGGAAAAGCTATTTTCTTGTTTTGGAGGTTTTTTAAAGGCATTTTGGATAGCGCTGTAGTTCCTTCACTGCCCAGGAGTAAGCTTTCTTAACACAGATCAGCAGCATGAACAATACCTGCAAGCCTGATGTACACTTGAGAAACAGAAAAAAATGCCTTGGAAGAGGTTTTTGGTGGTGGTGTGCTCTGTCCTGAGAGTGGTGGTGCTTATCGGTATGATTGCCAAAGCTGGGCTGCTGTGTTGAAATGATGTTCTGTTATCCTGGAAAAGAAATCCCCAGGATACTGTTCCTAACACTAAGCAGATTAACTGTGTATAAATGTTGCCATTGAAATTAAGTGGCATTCTGACTACTGCATCACACAGTTAATGTAGGAAATCCTCTTGGCTGAATTGTAAGCTTTCGTGCTATTTCTTGGTAGGCACTTAAGTCATTATTTCAAATGGACAAACAAAATTGGATTTTTGGTTGGGGAACACCTACCCCTTCTGAAGTTTTGTCTAGCCTGCTGTGTTAGAGACTTGATGCTTTGAATCTTGTCAGAAAGAAGGCATGGACAGTTCTCCTTAAGCCTTTGTCTAAATCAGGAGTTGAAGACAAGCTTGCTCGCTCTTGAGGTAGTGGTGATTGAATTTACAGTATCAGGCAGACTTATGCCCTTTGCTTGGAGCCAGACATGATGAAAGGGCCTTGGGCTTCATCTGCTGTGGGCTCTGACAAGCATTGCAACTGTTAGTCTGAAAGTTTTAATATTTCAGACTGTGCTTGATAAATAGAGAGATACCCCAAACAAAACTTCCAACCATGTTTATATGTACCGTGTTCCTTTTCCTCTGCTATTTTATATATAACCTGCTAGCATGTGGTCACTCTGGAGAATAGTACTTCTCTTCTGTTTATCTGTTTGTGGTATCTGAACTTCAGCCAGGTTATCAGCTTCCTTTTTTCCACTTGTATTTAATTTCCTCTGACTATAGAGAAATAGTGTACTTCTAACAAGATATTTTTGTCTTGCTTAATAGGTTGTAGATTCAATCTATGTAATCTATAACTATCCTTATATAATTAGAAGTTTATTTTTTAACCTCCATGCATGACAGTCTAGAGTGTGTATCAGATTAAGCCCAACTTTTAATGGGTTAGGATTTTAGTTTGTGACAAAACTACTGTAACTGAAAAAATGTGGAGCATGATTTCAGCCTGAAGCAACTGCCAAATAATGTAATTCAGGCTGCAGTTGTCAGCTTGCTGCTCCCAAAAAGGGAAGGTATAACTCCTCCTCAGTGCTTACTCTGTTCTTTTTCCCCCACCCCTTCCCTGTGGTTCCACCATCTTTCCTAGGTTAGCAGTGATGCTCAATCCTTTCAGAGCTTCTTTCTGTTTATTAACATGTTGGAAAACTCTTTTCCTGCCAGAGTTGTTTTGTGCCAGGTTAGTGAGAGCCTACAACTGAACCCTGAAACAGGTCTCTTCAGTGTCTGAGCTGGTGCAGGGTAGGAGAAGGAAGCACATGGGCGGGGGTGTGATGAGGGAAGTAAACTCTTTGGACCTGAAACCATGATGTAGCCTTCAGACACAAAGCCCAGTACCTCCTGTTTGCAATGGAGTAAGAGTGCTTGCAGACATTCTTATTGTGGCCAAGATGAAGTGACTTAGTTTGTTAAACCACAAACTAATACGTACGTCTGATTTGGTAGTTTGTGCTAGTTGGAGCAAGAAACATGAGAAACCTTGAACTTAAAAGTTACGTTGCTAAAGAAATGGGTACTCTTATGTTTAAGAACAGTCTATTTGCTTAGCCCCAATGTTTTCATAAGGATATTGATTAACTTTCACTCTGAATGTTACTGGTACACTTCAAGTTGTTCAAGTGTTGTCTGATTCTCTAACTGTTTTTAGTGTTGTTGCATGCTGGGATTTGCCACCTTCCTATAAAGGGGATGGAACCCTGGATGTATGTGTGCATGCACATACTCTGGCCTAACACAGCTGGGATTCAGTGGGTTAGCCTCAGATGTTGATGGAGGTAGATTTACTGACTGCTGTCCTAAATAAATTACTTTTATTCAGTTCCACAAATCCAGGAGGTGGTAACAGTTTAAGCCACCACAACTGTTTGCAAAGTGGGTTTGTTTCAACACTGATTCAGATTAAACCACACAAATGTGCTGTTGCCACTTCATACAGATTCCTTATACATGATGAAGCATAGCTAAGTCTGGTGCTGTTTTACTACGAGAGGAGAAAGTCTGGCACTTCGCTGGCACTGTGGGAAGTCACCCTGTACTTAACTGCTCACCCTTTTTTTGCCCCTCTCTTATGTATAGCCTGGCTGGCCTCCCTGGGGCTGTTCTGGCAAGAGGAGACTGCTAAGGATTGCAATGAGTTAGCTGCATATGTAAGCAAAGATGCTGTAAAAAAGCTTCTCTCTTGTAGCTCCTGTGTTGTCTGGCACTTCAATTATTTCAGTTAGAATGAAGAGGTGATCGTGGGTGGAGGGTGATCTTGCATATAGCTAGAACCAATCCCACAGAGGACTTGGGTACTAAGAAAGAAACAACGTACTAGAGCTTTATTTTGGGACTACTTGACCTGGTTTCAGGCAAGATTTATCCTGTTTTTAGCTTTTTGGATTTGAGGTGTATCTGATTAGGATTGGGAAGGATAAAATGAAATTGGGAAAAAATTGCCTTAGAAGAAATACACTTTCTTTTATTTGGCTGAACACCAGCCTACAGAAAGCCTGCAATGTGGTCTTTAGAATAAAATTGGCTCTTATCTCTCAAACTGTTAGGGATTCCTCTGATTCCTTTGATGAATTAGGGTGATGGCTGATGAACAAGCTATTCAACCATGAAGGGGAGTTGTGACTGCGTGTTGTGCTGTGCACGGTCAGTACCAGTTTGTTCATCGTGCTGGGTACTGTGTTCTCTTAACCTGTGTTGAACAGGAGGTAGCTGGTTGAGAGAGTAGCAGGCTCCCCTGCACATACCACAGGAGAAGACAATGCGTGTTGGCATTGATCACAAAGCTGCAAGGATACTGTAAGCATGACCCATAGCTTACACCACAGCAGCTTTTTCATCCACCCAAAGCTTTAGTTTAATTGAACACTTTACGTGAGCTTAACCAAAAGAAAATGTTTAATGCTGCTGCTTTCTGCCAGCCGGGTGAGGAGAATGACTTCAGGCATGTTTGAACTTTACTTACTGCTAACGGCGATGCTTCTTTTGCTTTGAGGGCAAATGCAAATTCGTGGTGGCAAAGCTCAGTGGGTTGGTTCCAGTGGTTTAAGTCAGCATGTTCTTGTTATAGAAAATGGAGAGCCAGTGGGATAAATTTTAAATTCTGCAGATGTTTAATGACAGGTTTCAGCAAACTTACGAACTCTTCAACTATGTAGCATGATACCAGAGCCAGACACCAAGGACAGTATATTTCAGAGAAATAGTTAGAAGTTGCCAGTGGAAGCTAAACTTTGAAAAACATGAAGTGATTCTTGAAAGGGTTCAGATTTGTTAAATGCCATGTAAACGGCCACCTATTTCTTGAAGCTAATCTTAGTGTGCCTCGATGGGGAAAATATTGTATAGATGTTAGCTCACATATGAAAGGGGGAAGTTTTTGCAGGCAGACGGGGGAAGTACTGCTGTTGGTTTAGTGTGGCATTCTGCTCAATGCATATTTCATCTTTTTATGTGAGTCTTAAAACCTTTTGGATTTTTCTCTTTCAGAATCGTAATGAAATAAAAAATGGAGCAATCCTTCGGTTAACAACATCTCCAGTGAGTTACTGTTCTGTTCTTCTCTCCCTTCAAAGTGAAGATTTTATTAGTAAATAATTGTTAAATATATGTGTTTTTAAGCTTTAGCTACACAGTATCCCACAATCATCCTGCAAAGGAGGATCGTGGTGTGCTCACAATATGACTGTACGTGTTGTTTTGGTTTGTTTGGGTTTTTTTGAGTTATGGGGGCAGGAGTGGTATTTCTGAGCGACTTTTAGTGATAGGCTTGGCACAACTGAGTGGTTTTTGTCTCTCACTTCTCTCCCACTGAGAGCAGCTTTCCTGTATGAGATACCTCTGCTTCCCTGCTGGCATTGCAGCCCCATTCAAGTGCTCCTTTTCTGCCCTATAGCTCAGAGCCAAAAGAAAGGGCTGGAAGTTGAATCATGGAGAGCTCTGCTGGGCAGCTCAGGTCAGAGTTTTCCTGCTCTCTGCAATTGTGATGTTGGGATTGTACTGGTTTTGTTGTATTTTTTTTTTTTCAATACCACCTTCTTGCCAGCTCCTCAAAAAGCACAACAGAGTTTCTGGTTGCCTTATAATGACCTGTTTTCCTGCTGAGTTGAGCAGTACTGTTCCCACATGATGAAAGCCACTATTAGTCCCAGAAGATGTATGTCTAAGGCAGCAGCAATCCCGTTTCCTTGCTGACAAATGTAGTGTGCCATTAAAAAGGTTTACCTCTTCATGATGGTGTTCTAGCTTCTGCAGATTCAGAGCATTCTTATGTCCAAAATCTTATACCCTATACTGCAGCTTATTTGAACAGGCAAGACAGAGCTGTGGTGGTTTAACTTTTGGCTTCTGTTGAACCTGTTAAGAGTGGGGTCAATTGCTGTGATAAAATGTGAAAACTTCTATCTAGAAGGCATGCAGAGATTATAGGTATGGTTTTGGATGGTCACTTCTCAGCTGGTAGGGCCTAGGCTCAAAGTAAAGAAACAGGGACGTGTGTGTTGTTACTAACTTCCCAGGTTCTCCAGGCTCCATAAGCATTTCCACTCCTCCCCAGCCTGCTCAACCTGATGATGACTTACATTGGACTTAGAAGGTAGCTGAATTTGTATGCAGGTTAGTGTATAAATGGAAAATGAAGAACCCAATATGGAAACGTATAAAAGCCTTAGTTTTTTTTAATAAGTGACTGCAATACTAATCTAGAGGAGTGTAGCTTCTTAACAGAAAGCGCTTCTAAGCAGCAGACAGCAGGTCAAAGACAAGTAATTTCCTTTATACTTCTTCATCCTTTTTAGTGGTCGTTGTACACAGAGCTTTATAGTCATAAGAATAAAGAGCAGGTTAAGACCATGACTCCATCAGGGTCTATGTGACTCCAGAATCTCTTGCCATATGTCACCAGAACAGCCTTGTACATGGGGAAACCACTTGCTGGTGGAGTAAACCCCATTTGATAGAACTTTCTAAGAAAAGACAGCCCCAGC
Source organism: Apus apus (assembly GCF_020740795.1). Taxonomy (NCBI): domain Eukaryota; kingdom Metazoa; phylum Chordata; class Aves; order Apodiformes; family Apodidae; genus Apus; species Apus apus. The sequence goes on from NC_067283.1 coordinate 49,352,695, forward strand.
AGCAGCTTCTCCTAATCTCTGGGACTTCTTAAGAGCAAATATACCACTCGACTTGAAAAAGGGCTATCTACCGCCCAGACTTGGGATTTTGTGGAATCCAAATGTCATCTGTGGTTCATCAAGAACCAGTGTGGTCCAAACACACTGCATCATTCTTTCGTGTAACCACAGCATGAAGTGACAGCATGAGATGACTCATGGAATCCTTCCCTCTCTCAAAATCCACAACTAGTTGCACCATGCAAAACTGAAGGGAGGCTATGCTGCTGTGACTGATCTGTGGAAATGCCTGTCTGTCTGTCCTTGTTATCACTTGTCCAATTGGAAACATGATCTACAAACACAAAAGACAAATTTTGAATTTATGAAACTTTCTGCTAATACCTATGGGTGGGAAGGTGGTGTTTTGCATAAGTCTTTCTTTTGCTTTTTCTGTGTTGATATACCTTAGGGTCAGTCATCCAGGAAAGAAGGGTTTCTTAAGATACTGAGGTGTTACCTACTGAGTTATGAACCACTCTGGGACTGTCCTGCAGTTACAAATGACTCAGACATTCTCTTGCAAAATAGAAGTCCAGTCTACTTTCTAGTCTTCAGTTTTGATATTTATCCCCAAACCAATGCTTGTTTTCAAATTTTCTGGCATTTAAAAAAAGGGGTTTTTTTAACTTTTTTCCCGGAATCAGGGAGGTAGCTTGGAAGAATGTTTTAGAGGACTAGTTTGGTTTTTGTCAGATTAGAGAGTATTTGTAGTTTTAAAATAGACATAAAACGAAGTTCTGCATGTTCCCACCCTACAATAGTATCTTCTCTTTTAAGATATGGTCAAAGTGGTCATCACAGAAGTACCTAAAATAGATAGATTAAAGGCTTCCAAGCTGTGGTTTTTAGACTGGTGATGCACACAGTGCTTGTCATTTACCCTGAAAACCTAACAGGACATCTGTTTCCATTTTTCCTCTGATGGTCTATATGAGAGCAACAGTAGCTGGAGGAGATAATGTGAAGAACAGTCTGCATTATATACTCCTGCATAATGAGAAAGATGCCTTCCTAGCTGCTAGAGCTGGTGGGAAATGTTTTTCTCATCCTGTGAAAATACTAAGATTATGAATTTTTTTCCCCCTTTTTCTGTGTAAAATATCAGTATAAAGCTGAACCTATCTCCTTTTTCTCCCAGGAGAAGAAGAAAATACCAAAAATGCTTTTTGAAGAGTTGGAGGAGTTAGAAAAGGAGAGGAAGACTGAGAGAAATTAAGAGGAGCCACATGCAGATTATGTAGTGTCTGGGATGTGGCCATGTAGTTCCAGAGAGGCCTGAGCTGCCTACTTCCTGGCTATTGTGGGCTACAAAAAAAAATCTATCCTGACCTTCACAAGCCTTTTGAGGAAACTTCTTTTCCCTTTGAAGAGTTGAGATTAATCATTTGGACCAGTTCTGATTGCTGCGTGAACTTAAAAAGCTTGTCTAGTTCTTAATTTTCATGCAATTTGTTACCATGACAGCCAGTAGCCTGGCTATGCCCGTTCACAGTTGCATGCTGCAAGTCATAGAAAATTGGGTGTGAAGGGTGAGATAAGATCTTTTTGAGTTCTGTTGTCATCAACCTCAAATTGTTTATTGCTCACATACCCAGAGCAGGTGCTACTGAATATTAAAAGGAGGGAGGGGAACAAGGCAGTTTTATCTAGAAGCAGTAAACCAGCATTTTTGGGTTGGCTTTTTAAAAGTAGGGTTTGAAATTAACTCCCCAAATCTAAATGATAAAAAATGTCTCTTCTATAATCTCAGATTTAGATTATTTTGTGTGTATGTAATAGGGATCTTTTTCTGAAAATCATTGTTAATATTGCAAGGGCAAAACTGCAGTTATGGTGAACTGTTAAATCCATTATGAATGCTTGTCTTCAGAGATTTACAACATGTCTATTTTAAACTTCTTTGAGTTAAAACTTTGGAAAAGCTAGTCGATAAGGCCTGATGGGAATTAGAACTGCCTCTTTGTTTCAGTAGGTCTGTTTGCTAAGTTTGTACCATTCTCTGAAAGGCTGTTTTTTTCTAAACAATGCTATTTTTTCCTCTATAAACTACTCGCCACACAAACACTGTTTCCTAGGTAACTTGAGTACAGATTGAATTTCTCTCATATTATCTTTGTTCCTGTATCATCTTTCTTATTTATTTTTGACCTCCCCTATCATCTTTCTTAACAATTCTTTGTGCTATTGAAAGTTTTTGCAGTTGTCTGTGACCTGTTTCCTCCTTTGATTGTTTGCGTTTCTGAAGAGACTCATCAAAAATTTCTTACGGAACTTTTCATCGTGTTTTAACGTATGTGACAGTTGAAATGCCAGATTGCTATTGTTTGTTTTGTGATACCCCTATTCCGGTGGATGGTAGGTAGGTATTTCTATAAATTAGCTGTAATTGCTCCTGATTGTGAGGCTGTTCTGAAAGGACTGTTGTGTCCTGCAGTGCAGTGTCCAACATTTTAGTGTGTGCAACTGCAGGATTCCTTTGATTGGATCCTATAAAAATCCTCATTCAAATGACTGAACATTTTGAAAGGATGCTAAAATACTGGGAAAACTGAACTGAAGGAATTGGCTTCTTTTTTATTTGATGGTTTTCAAATAGAACTGATAATTGGTGCAGTTGCCCTTTGTTTTAAAGTAGTTTCTTGGACACTTAAAAAACATTGCTTGCTCATGAACTATATACTGTAAACTCTGAGTCAATGGGTAGCCTTTTCTAATGTGTTATGATGCCTGATTTTGGTTTTGTTGCATGTCGTTCTTTGATCCCCTAGTTGGAGATTGATTGAGTTCTCAAACCCGGGAGTTGTTTGTAGGCAGCTGTATTAGCATTTCTAGCATGAACAATCATGTAAGTAGGGATGTTCCTTAATAGTCATAGTGTTTTCCCTGGATGCTTTTACAGGTGTGAGCAACTTGTTTATTTATATGTGATCTATACAGACAAGGAAGTGTAGAGGTTTTTTTAACCTATTTCTACTTAAGCATTTGAATCCTCTATCACTGAGTAAAAGTTTGGGAGTCTAGTTTATAATCTTCGATCTATAATTGCTTTAACATCTGCTCAACTGACGTGATGTTCTTCAAGTTCAGTAAATGCATAAATATTTGCAGATCCAACCTACTGTTATGATTATGTTTATAATGTAATGGTGAATTAGTTATTATTGTACCCTGTACCGGGAGCACTGACCATGGAAGTCAATGAGCCACTTTTATCTTTGTCTGCTCATAGGACAAGAGGAAGATTTGGGAAGTGGAGTTGTTTTTTGTCTTTTTTAATCTCATCTTTTCAGGTTTCCAAAGGCATATTTTGAACAGTAAGCAAAAAGGATTGTTTCAAATGCTGTAAGAGGAAAAAATGCTTCTCAAACATTCAAAAGTGGCTACTGACTGCATAGACTTATTTTAGGCATATTTACATAATACAAATGGCTATGCAGCCATAATGCTTTTATTATTTAATACATGGCACTAGACATGACCCTTTCCCGGTTCTGTTTCTACCTCCTTCGTTATGTATACTGATAGTGTAGGACTGCTTGGTGTGTTATTTATACAGGGCTTCATAAGTAGAAGTTGTGCGTGAGTATTAATGTGAAAGTGTTAACAATCAGATGCTTTACTACTTAAAATGGTATCTCATTGCATGCCTGGTGTGAGCTGCTCATCAGCCTTGCAAGGTCTGTTGAATCTGATTTGTGTGTAATGATGATTATGGATTGTATCCACTCCTCCATCACTTTCCAACATAATGTGCAGTTGTAGGTGAAGTGACACTGACAAGCCAGGAAACAGCAGCAGTTTAAGCCACTGCAGTGTTTTAATACTGAGTGATTTAAATTAAACCACAAAAATGCACCTGTTTTCTTAGTACAAAACAGTATTTGGTACTTATTGATGGTCTGTATGCCCTTTTTCTGGCAGAAAGTTGAAAAATGTGATTAACATCTACAGGGAAGATGAAAATAAAAATATTTTATTTGCTTTCTGTAAAGGATAAAGGAGAAAACTCACTACATAATGGCAAACCAGCAATTTAATCGGTTGCCCAAATATGTTCTATGGCACATTAATGTCTGATAGTAGTTGCATTTGGAATCTGTGTCCTCTCTCCTTTCTCGGCTCGCTGTTTTTTGTATTCTGTACAGAAACCCTGAGTACTTCTGGTAATGAGTTGCTTTCAAAGTTTGCACAAAGTATTTGGTGGAAAAGAAACTAAATTTGATCAGTAGAATTCCTTGTTAAAATGGTCTTGGGGTTCCTAAACTCCAAATGGCTATTTGAGTCTCTAAGCAAGTCACATCTAGGATTTGGATCATTAGTTTTCTTTTTAAGCTGACAATCTCATCAAGCTGCTCCTTTTAAGAATTGCTGCTCCCTAAGGGCAACCTTTCTGGCTCTACTTGGAGCAAGTTGTTTAAGACTAGACATAAAGCTTATGCCTCTTTGACAGCCTTTTGAAATGCTGGAGCTTCACCAGCAAGTCTTACAAGCTTCCTGTCTTCCTTTCTAAACAGGAGAGCAGTTACTGCTGTCTTTCATTTACTTGACCAGCCGTGTTTCTGTTAATTCCCTCATACTGGTACTCGGTTGGGCAGATTTTATATATTTATTTATTCTTACCTGAATGATACTTCAGTAAGAACAGAGACATGGCAGCTAGCTCTGATGTTGCTTTAATGAGCAGTGCTCTCTGTCCATCCACTGATGGCTTGTAAATCATTAAAATAGCTCCCTGGTAAGCACTCAGAGTGTATTTCATCTGGGTTTCATTTTTTAATGCAGTTGTAAGTGAGCTGTACGTTCTGTGAGCACCTATGAGTGCTATGGCAACAAGAACGAGGAGGCTTGTGAGAACTTCATGGTGTTCACTGAAGCAATATTTTCATCCATCAGGCACTTGTGATGACAACAGCCAACATTACTTTTGGCCACATTTCCAGTGAGACACGTACCAGAACTCTTGCTGAGACAAATATTTGTTTACCCTTTTAATCAAGGTCTGCTTTGCCATTTTAAGTTCTTTTCTCTTTCAATAGTAGAAGGGGTTTATTGGATGCAGTGTCCTGCAGAATGTGTTTGATGCAAGAGAAGTACAGCTGTGTAGAAACTTTGCTGATGGGGTATTAGCATTGGCATAGTCAGATAAAGCCTGTCATGTTAGTAAGCTCTCTTTTATGTGCTTAAAACAGGGCTGAACCACTTTTGTATCAGAGACAGTGCTTTATGGATTTTTGTGCTCTGTAGAGGGGACCAACTGTCTCTGCTCTAAGATTATTTTTTGGTTTTAGTGGAGCGAATTTCAAAGCTCTCACTGCCTTCAGGGGAAAGAGGATTACAGTATCTCTGTTGATAGATTAGTCCCACTCATGCTGCTGTTCTGCAGTCTAGGTGAGCTGTTAATGCACATCCCTGTGCTGATGTTTTTGGTTTTGGTGAGAGGTGCAGGGATATCTCCTCCTGTGCTTGGTATTGATTCATGTGTGAATCAGAGTGGGTGAAGGAAGTTTTGTCAAAGTACTGTAGTATAAGCAGCTAAAAAAAATTCAGAGCAATCACTGCTATTACAGGAACAAGAAGTTCAACAACCAACTCTTACCTCCCCAAATGACCTCCCTCACCAAGCTGTTTCTACTCTAGACATCCTACTGTAACAACTCAGGAAGACCCAGAGATGTAAAGCATCCTCAGAACATTATTCTTCTTCAGTATACAGGCAACATCTGAATTCCTGCCCACCTCAGAAGAGAAACAGTTCAAAAAAATCTTCAATACTACCATGGCAGCTCCATTTCCCTGACTGGTTGCTCAAATTTAACCTTAAGCTCATTAAGACCTGTGCGCATGTTTTCTTCTACCTTGCCATGATTCTGGAAATTAACCACCCCCACTATCTGCCTCCTGAAGGATACAGTTCTTCCAACTTTTTAGGGGTAGTGGGTCCTTTCGAGAGCTCCTGGACTCAGTGACAATGAAACAAATAGGAAAGATGAACAAAACACCTGATTCAGGTTTACAACTTCCTTCACCTACTCTGAAGAAGGAGAAGAGTTGGAGGAAGTATTTTGTGGCTATCCTGGAAGTTGGAAGTTAGTGGAATCTATTTTTATTTCTTCCATAGGTTTTGGCAAATGATTTAGCCTACCAGCTGCATAAGTTTGAGAAAATAATCTTTTAGTACCATTTGGACAGACATTGCCTTACAGAGACACTATGTAAGGCATTGCTTCCCCACTAAGACTCAAACCAGTTGATAGAGTAGGTAGCAGGGTGGCAGAAAGACCATTAGGACGACAGGATTCTTCCTTTTTATAGATAATGCAACTGCACCATCCAATACTTGAGGCATAGAAAAGCTCAGGACTAAAGTTATTATTTCTTTTCAAGGCTGGGTTAATTGAAGATGTCAACCATACCCATATTGACTCAAAGATATTTCCTCCCCATACATGCTTCTCACAACACAAGTTCTTTCCAAAAGCTGATCGGAGACCATGCATTATTTTTTCTTAATAAAAAATTGGTAGTAACAAACCTTGCTGATCTCAAAATATATCAGGACATTGAATTTATTAATGTTTGTGAAGACCTGTAAAAACATGGCAGTGTTTTTTCTTGTGTTCCCTGTTTAAATGTTCACTTGCACTGAAAATGTCTATTATCTCAGGATCTTGATCTGCAGAGATGACCATCTCTTCAGAATTTATTCATTACTTGAACAGAAAAGGAATTGTCTTCAGCACAGCCTTTTCATATATTTTTCTTCTCCAGCTGAGAAAGAATAAGCATAATCTCAAAGAAAACAATTCTCAGCAAAATTTACCATTAATTTAGTTTCCTAATGACACACAGGTTCTCATTTCCCTTTCATTTCATGCAGGTACAAAGTGAATTTTAGGAAATTGAATTTGGCAAGTATCTATATGTAGTGAGGAGGATTAATTTTCTAAGAAAAGTATTGGCTAGCTAGCTATTAACTGAAGCTTTTGGGTATTGTGTTCAGGTGAGTGAAAGCATCAAAGTGAAAACGTGAGATGTATTTTAAATAATTTGCACAGCTAAAGAGACGGAGAGTTTAATATGCATTATTTAAATATCCATTTAGCTTTTTATCATTAGTGTTCATTTTGGATTTCACTGCTTCTTCCTGTATTTGAAGCATTAATGGGCAGAATAGCCTAATATATGTGGATCTTGAACTTGCATAGACACGTGAGTGATAACATCATAGTATTATGTGGGAAGTAATTATTCCTATTTTTCTTCTAAGAGATTACGTGAGGTTTTGAATTGATTGTGAACAAAAGGAAGAGGGGGAGGAAGTAGCAGAAGGCCTGAATTTGGTCTCTACTGACATAACCTGCTTAGGAAAGTACATGGTCCGCGTTGTTAAAGGTCATGAGAAGTGCGTAAACTGAGTAAGCGTTGACAGGAAAGACAACGCTGCCATCATTAAACTGAGATTGTCTGAGGCAATTAGTTTTATTTTCATTTCTGCTTTTATTGATATGACACACAAGCTCCTCAAGCTAAAGGCTGTCTTCTGTAATGCTTACATTTTGCTTGAGACAATGGGATATCTCTCCATCGCTCAGCTTATGATTCTGCAACAAACCAAATAATTACAGGTGATAATAGACTAATACATGAGTAATATACTTTTGTAAAAAAAATTCATATGTGAGATACTTAATGATTTCTGAGCACGTGAGCGTTAAGTATCATTAGTATTAAACATGGCCATTGTTCCCTTATGTGCTAATGTTTTATTCACTATTGCCATTGTAACAAAAGCTTTTTCGTTGTTTTTGTTTTGCATGTTTTGTTTCTCACTTAGGCTCAAAATGCACAGCAGCTCCATGAGAGGATCCAGTCTTCTAGTATGGATGCAAAGTTAGAAGCACTGAAAGACTTGGCCAGCTACTCACGGGATGTTACGTTTGCACAAGAGTTTATAAACCTAGATGGCATTTCCCTCCTAACACAAATGGTTGAAAGTGGCACAGAGTAAGTATTCTGTTTACAATCTGACATGGGGTGTTTTCATGCCCACTTTCTGAGTACCTGAAGTATTTCTGTGTACAGCTTCCAAGATTATACAAAATAAAACATCTGAAGAGCTCGGGGCTGCTAAGATAGTATATTCATTATCAATGAGAATATTTTTTTAATTTCCCTTAACAATGAATGGGCAGGTGGGGGTTGAGGGTGAGTAAATTAAGAAGTCAAAAGTACCCTCTGTGCCATAAAGTTCCTTGGGAGGCTGTGGTTCTAGTTTCTTTTCTGCCCATTGGAATTTAGATCAATCATTCATAGTATATTTAAAGGCTGATTGTTAAGTGATATAATCTGAAAAATGTTTTAAAATTCATGCTACTGAAAACATGTGGAGCAAAACTCAGTGCTTGCATTATTTCCAATTTTATTGTTTTAATTCTGGCTGGGGTTTTTCAAATGGCAATGGCTTTTTGAAACAAAATTGAAAGCTGTCCTCTGAAAATACCTTTATTATTTACCACAACATCTTAACCAGTTTTCACCATTGGTGAAATTCAGGACCATAGTCCTGGATATGTGTCTGCAGAGGATACAGGAGAAAAGTATTGAGTGGATTGTTGCACTATTAAATTATGTACTAACAGTTACTTATTTCAAGTAGGCTGTTGCTTTCAAGTAGAAGTGTTGATGTTTTAGCATTTTGCAGTCAGTGTCAAATTCTACTGCACATGAAGAAATGAACAATACCCACACCCTTTCCTGAGAGAGAGAAAATTCTCTTACTTATTCATTGGAGGTGTTCAGTCTTGTGGACCAGACTGCAGAAGTAACTTGCTGAAATTGATCCAAATCCTCTCTCAAATGTGCTCAAGTTCCCTTGGAATAAGAAAGTAAATAGTGAGTAAAGCAAAAGTAGTAAGCAGGCCTTGAAATGCAGCACAAATTGTCTCTGATGGTCCCATAAGAGAGATACTGGGGATTTTCCACAGCAAAATTAAGTACTTCTTAGAATCCAGCGGTCCTTAAATTGGGAAATGTAAAAGCACACTCTCACTGATCCCTGCCTTTTATGTGGTCAATGGTTTATTGGACTTTGAATCCCTATTGTCTAACCCCAGCTATATACTGGATTTCTAATAGCTCATGGTTTAATCCTCTGTGTTTCAGGCTTATGGGCTTTATTTTTTTGCAGTGATACGATCTGTGGCAGATATTAAACCATTTAAAAAATAATTTTAAAAGCTTCTAGTTATCAGATTTGTCACTTTGTCTTGTATTGGTATAATATTTGTTTAGGGACCAAATTAAATTTAAAACCAAAGACAGGCTTAACTTGATGTAATCATATGCACGCATTTGCTTCACTAATGAAAAAAAAATATACTGAATGGGCAGGCTTACCTGTGCCTATGAAGATCAGAACATAACCAAAATTAAAAGTCAATGTCTTTATATTTTTTGTATTGAATTTATTTAAGTTTAATGGTTTAACTTACTCCACTGTGGAAGGTATTTAAACCGAAGCACTTTGTTTTCTATTGAAACAGGGAGCGTTCACATTTTTTACACCCATTTCTTCTAGCTGCATCAAGACTGAAGGACATGCCCTCCTCACCCTTCAGATAGCATCTGTACTCCTGTTTTGTAGCTGTGGGATGGGCCAAGCTGTAGCAGACTGGTCTGGATTAAAAATAACTGGTTGGGAGCAAAACTAGTGAAGCCAGCACCACTGTTGAAAGAGCTGCTCAGCAAATTACACCCTGGTAGCAATTCTTGGGTGACGGTGTAAGTTCTTCAAACCTCTGGCAGGCTTGCAGACTGGGCATCTGAGTAGAGTCTGACTTTTTTTTAAGTGGCTTGCATTTGGAGAGATTTCAGATTTTTCTTTTTAGCTGGTGTAATGTATCACCAAAGATGCACTGATTGATCTATCTGTCTAATTTATTTATCAGTGATTCTGCCTATGGGGAGCAATGCTGTCTAGTTTGGGCATTGAACAAAGAGACAGGCTGTAAGAGTTTCCAGCAGCTTCACGTGTTGATGAACTCAATACACTCTGCAGTCTTTTTTTGTGTTCTGCAGCCTAGACGTTCTGCAGCTTCTGAGGGGTCTGCAGGTCAGGTTTTTCCAAGTCTGGCTTTGCAAAGGGAGTTGTAAAGCAAGAACATATGTGCTACGCTATGTACCCTTCTGCTTTTATACTGTGCATCACTGGCTGATAAGCACATATTTAGCAGAACGTGGCCTGTGAGTGAGTAGGGTGTGTATGGGAGGCAAAGAAATGTGGAAGAGAAAGAGGGACAAGGACAGACAGCTTTTTGAGTGCCCTAGGCAGTCCAGGGAAAGCAACTGGAGTCAGTCAGTTGCCCTCATACTTTCTCTATGCTGGTTTCCACTTGGACCCTCTCCCACAGGATGGCACCTGAACAGGCAAAGCAAGCTGAAGCCCTCCTTGCCATTAGCTCCCACTCTGGGCTGTGTGTCCTCAGCACTGTGACCTTGTGGGCTGTGCTGCTGACCAGGTCACCCAAACGCTTCAACCAGCAAGCTCTTTTCCCTCCTTTTCCCTGCCCCAATACTTGCCACTTTATTTTCCCCAATGGTATTTTTAACAGTTTAATTATCCATAGGTGGTCCTACCCAAACAATTGTATTAGCATTAGAAAGGGGGACAGAATTAGAGGAGAAACAAGTCCCTAGAAGTTGTAGGTAAGGACAGAAACTTCTTTGGCCCAGTTTTAGAAGGCAGTGCATTTTGAAAAGATACTTATAAGACATCTTCAAAGGTGGAGTTCTTGCATGTCTTTGAGTTACAGTTGTTTAATCAGCATTGCTTGAATGAGGCTATGTCTCAACCATACAACTGGGAGAACCCTAATGACTTGGTGCTGCTAAGAGCTGGTCCAGCTCCCTGCCCTCTTCTCCTGGTCCTTGTGTGTTAACCTGTGTTCTCCAGTCCAATTCTGCTGCTTTTGTGGTTGTTCTGGTGTCTGAATGCTTTGCAGAGCCATTCCAGCTTGGTCATATGGCTGAAAAGTATCCACGTCTGTTTTGCAGAGTTAAGTTTTTTTGCTCAGTTTGAAACTTGAAGAAGCAAGAGAGGAAGTGGGCATAAGTAGATGCAGAAAAGGCCTTTTTTTGTGGCAACAGACCACTGTATTGGCATGTCATTGAGCCACAACCTGGGAGCGGGCGTGTTGTGGAATGGCATGAGGGTTGCTGGCTGCTCTCCTGTAGCAACCCAGGGGCTGGCACTAAGATTCTGAAGGGGTAAAAAGGGATGGAATGTACCCCATGGGGTGGCTGCTGCTGATCTGCAAGGAGCCCTTCTGTATGCTCTCCCAGCTAGCTGCCCATGGGTTAATGCAGCTGAAGACAGCCCTGCATCAGTAAGCCCAGGCTGAGTGGCGCCTCTGTTCACGGTGTGGTGCAGCTGTGCTAGAAATGATGAATTTTGTTAATTCAAGCTTTATTCTCTATTTTCCCCAAAGGGACAGACAGTGCTCATTAAAAGTACCGTTGTGCTCAGTGTAAGGTTGCTCTGAGGTTTGCTTTGCACGTGGAACTCGTGTTAGGGGCAGCTCTTAAGTTATAATTTGAGTGTGTAATTAAGTTTTAGTGGGCAGCCTCTGGAAAGCAAGACTCCAGCTTTTTATAAAATTTTCACCGAGAAAGAGGCCTTTCTTTATTTATAGTTGGCTTTATTTATTGTGCTACTTACTCATTATGTCAGTGAAGCTGACAACTATAGAAGTACAGTGGCCAGAGTAACAGAATAATGTAAATCCCTAGATTTTTAGTTACTTCTACTTCAATTTGCTGGTGATGAAAAGAAGTAGTCATATAAAAAGTTAACAAGAACTAAGAGTGTTTCCTAGTTAATTTTCCATATGTTATATTGCTGAATATTGAAGAAAATTAGAATTCAGCAGAGAGTTGACTTTCCAGTGTCTCGCTGTTACTATAACTTGAAAAATAACAAATTGAGAGAGGTATTTTTTTATTAGTACTATTTTGCATCTGTTCTGAAAAGTGGTTTTACTACTATGTGTAGTTACCATAATTTGGGCCAGATCTCCTTGAGTGCCTGCTGCTTAAAGCAAATTAACTGTAGACTTGCTGTATCTTGGGACAAAGCCATAGAGGTGGTAGTAGGCAGATAGTAGGGTGCATGGAGCCCTAGTGGTGCTGAAGTGCCTCTTGTCAATATGAATGTACTTATATCATCAGGGATACAACGTGTCTTAGAAACTGTCCACTTGTATCTTGACCCGGTTGATTGTTTTTCCTTCAGGCATGTTCTTGATTCCAGAGCATGCCGTGAGTCTCTTATTAACTGAAGAATTAAAGAAAAAAATCTGGTTTTATGTTTATTTTTGTGGTTCCTGTGACCTATAAATTATAGCAGAGACTGCAAGACAAGTTAGGTCATGAAGAACAAGTACATGCTGATTCAATTTTATAATTATCTATGATGTCCAGTCATTTCTCAGACTGTGTGCGTCTGTGTCACCACACCAGGGGGGTGGATGTGCACACACAACTGTTTTCTTTTTCAGATACATTTCAGAAAGAGATTTCCAGAGCATTTCTAACACTGTTTTTTTGTCTGAAGCCCAGTTTGTGCCTAGTTAAGGGGAGCTGAATATGCACTCCATCTGATTGGATGTATAGGCAATGTTAAAGGGCAGTGTAAGGGTTCGCTGCTTCTGCTCCTCCTCTAGAATGCAATGCCCTAAAATTAGGCAGGAAAGCAATGCTAGAAGGTCGTGGTTACCATAATAATGGAGGAAAAATATGTTCAGGAACCAAACTGGAAGAAATTATTGTGTCTCCTTGCTACCACATCTGAGACAATATAGTTTGCTTATTCAGAGCTGTATTCTGTAGTCTAGCCCAGAATTAATGTTTCAGAAAATCATGGCTGTAGACAGTCTTTCTGACATAGCAGAAGACAGGTAAAGATGTGGTGGGGTTATTTTCCTTGATGTATCAGAAGAGTCGTATGACTGGGACAGACTCTTGGCCTTCCTTAAAAGGAAAAAAAACCCTCATAGTCCCTTATAAAGTAAGAAAAGGAGAATGTAAGTAAAAAGCCATTAACATTGAAGGACCAAAGAGTGAATAATCGGAATCTGAAGTTTATTTTTGTTATTACCAGTAATAATAACAGTCTAAGGACTGGGATGAAAAGGAAGAAGGCCTATACAAAATTTTCAGTATACTTTTTATTGGCACTATCATGGTCTCTTTCATTTGTCACTTGGCTGAAATAACACACAGTTTTTGCCAAAAAAATGAGACTATGCTAAGCTTAGCTGTCTTGACAGTAACCAGAATTGTTTTTGCTGCTGTTGTGAAGGTTGTTCAGAGGTCTGCTTTGCTGATGTGGCTGTGCTGAGCAACTTGACTGTAGTGCAGCTGTGGAACAGGAGCATGGTAGTCAGTGTTGCTTGAACATGGTTGCAAATAGCCTGTTTTTAATTTTAAGGGAGTTGTAATTACTTAGTGCACAGATTGGAGTGAAAAACTTGCTTTAAATTGGGGTGGTTGTTAAAATTCTTTCATCTCCCTATTGGGACTAATAAATGGAGCTAGATTAGGTTCATATAAGCGTTTAAATAAATGTGTATTTGTATGTTTTTTGACTCTTAACGAAGGGAGTCTGTTATTGAACACACACAGTTGCAGAATTGGCTGCTGTACAGCTGGATGTCTCTGAGATGGCAATTGTGCATGCTTTAAGGGCAAATTGTATTGTTTAATGAAATTCTAGCTCTTGGCTTGTCTTACAGAGATAATATTGTATACCAGCCCAGTGGAAAGCGGAAGACAGATTGGTTTGGAGTTATTCCACTGTAACACACTTTTTGGGACGGTTGCTCACATACCTGCTAATGTTTTTTTCCATCTCAGTCTGATGAGTATTTCAGTAGTGCTGTCAAAGCACTTAAGCAGCCCTTGCTCACAGCCCCTTGTTTCTGTCCTACTTCATCTGAAGAGTTATGCCAGAACTGTTTGTAGCAGGCTGTGCTGGAAAACTGGTGTGGATTATTAAAAGTGACAATAAAGGCTACTTTTAATGCAATATTCCTTAACCCATTTAAATTCCCTAATTGAGCTCTTAGTGTTGCCCCTGAAAACAAGCTGTACAAGCACAAATCTCTGGGTAAATGGAAAATGAATTGTCAGAAAATATGACCAATACTAAGCTAGTAGGTCTTTGCCACTAAATAAAATAGTCCTTTTCCACCCCTCCTGGCTTGTGGTTCCGTAGTACTTGCTTCCTCCCATGCTCAGCTCTGGTGCTCATTGGATTCCCAATTAAGTTTGCTAATCTGGCAGAAAATAAGCCAGTTGATGGAAGGAGGAAAATAATTTGTGTTTTTGACAGCACTGGGCTGTTAGGCTCAGCTATTCCTGTGAAGCTTCACCTGGAAGCTTAGATTACTTAATCTGACATCGCTGCCAAAATCAATTCTTGTCCAACAGGGGCTTTACGCAGTCTTCATTTTTTAGTGCTTCTGTAATGTCGGGAGAGGGTGACTATTGTGCATGAGACAAAAATCCAAAATAGTATATAAAATCAGGTTATCCAGTTTTACCACTGGAAAAACTGGTGGTAATGGCAGGAGAATGAGAAAGGGCTGCAGCCCAGTCTTTCAGTGCAGTTCCCATAAAGGAGGAAAGTGAAGTAGGTTTTCTTTAAGGATGGATTTTTTTTGTTGGTTTATTTTTCTCCTGCTTGGTCTCTTTGGTTTCCACATTAGTTTACAGGCTTGGATGCCACCCTCCTTCTCAACAGACGCACACGAGCACAATTTCTTGTATATTCTTTAGATCAATGTCATAGATACAGTGCACGGTACATTTTATATAAAAGCCTCATCTGAAGATTGAACTGTCAAAGGTCACATATTTGAAGAAAGGAAGGGGAGAGCTGATGCTCCTTGTCCTTCCCCCATCCTAAATACCTTTTCTTCAGCGTTGTTTTTCTTTCCTTGTTCTTAAGAATATTAGCATTTAAATGACTCCTGCTAAGTGGTGATATTCGAGGTCAACAAGGTCAAACAAGGGTTTAGAGTTGGGGCACCTTTGGTCCTTGTACAGCAATTTTTGCACATGAACAGGTAGAAGTTTTTGCAGTCGGGTCTTTGCTAAGCTGGTCTCTGCTGGAAGCTGCTCATGACATAACTGGCGGTATCTGAGCAAGTATGAAGTCTGTATGGCTTAGGGAAGTCCAAAGGGAGCTGCTGCTCCTTGGATTTCAGATGGAAATGTGTAACAAAGTTCTTTTGAGGCCAAACAGGGAACATATTATAGTAGCGAATTCAAGGTCAACACCTTGTTGACAGGAACACGGAAGAGGAGGGGAAGTAGTTCTACTGTTTGTTGTTTGGCAACCCCTTTTGTGATTAAGAGAGTAATTCCAGTAGTTGATTTGTATTTCCAAGTATTCTTCAGAGTACCAAGCTGGACAAAACTTTTTTTTTCCTTTTTTTTTTTTTAATCTCCAGATAAAAGTTTAGTTGTTGAGGAGCTTTTGTCCTGAAATCGCAATCCATCGCCCAGTGTGCAAGAAACCGACCCACACACAAGAGTCGGGATATTTGCTTTAATATCCAGGTCTGTGCGGAAAAGGGAGCAAGGTGGTATTCCACAAAGCAAGCCCTGCTTCCCGAAGGTCAAGGACTACTTATACTCAGAAACATGTAAAATTATTTCAGCTGAAATGATAGTCACTCAGATACGTGGTTGGTGAACCAGTTCTTCACTTCCATTTAAAGTGACAAAGCTTAAAAATTTTACTACTCAAAGAGTAGGGGGTTTTTCTTAATAAGGATCCCTCTAGCCTTTGGATGGGTATTTTAGTATGCTAAGAGGACATTAGTATACTGATGAGATGTTAATAGAGTGAGTCAAATTAGTCAGTGTTTTCTACCTAGTGCTCAAGGCTATAACCAAGATAAGTTGTGGGCAGAACTCCCTTCCATCCCTTTTGTTTGTCTGGCAGGCTTATGTCTCAGGGACAGGCTGTTGACTACTTGGGATGTGGTTTTTACTGATTCTTGCTGCTACGGTGTTAACTCTTGTTTTTATTCTACATGTCTGTTTGTTCTCTCTTACGTGATTTTACCCCAAAATTTTACTTCAATTAATAACCAACATCAGAACCAAGAAAAATAAGGAGGAATGCTTAAAATCTTCACTTCTGCAGCTTTCCAGGATGTTTTTGTCTTTTGGACTGTGGCGCTGTGTGATGTGGTAGCTGTGAGGAGTGGATGTGCATAACTTAAGTCATTTTGCAGATTTCATCCAAATAATCTATCACAGCCTCCTGGCCAGTGCTTCCAAGACTTCATTTATATGTGATAGCCACACCTGATACAGACAGAAGCCAGACATACATACTCCTGTATATTTGTCTTGTCATATTTCTAAACAGTGCCCGTTATTCAGGTTGTAGGCCTATCTTTGTGTTTAACTGAAAAGCAGTGGCCAGATACTGATTTAATGTGATTACGCAGGTCATTCATCCATCATCCCATCAGTTTTTCTATACAGAAGAACATTTTTGTAAATGTCTCCCACCTTTGCTAATACTTGACTGTCTGAAAGACTTTTATGTTCAGGGGTATTTTTATCCTGCTCTGAACGACTTTGAACAGTGCAGGCTCAGAAACATCAGTTGCAATGACATGGTGTGACTGCTTTAGCTCTTGGCATCACTAACTCCATGGGTCCACACTGGCTTTCACAAGGAGATGACATGTTAGTACTTCTCCCCAGTGGCAACAAGCCCTGACTGTCCACTGTGTGTTCTTCCAGCTGGGGTTTAGAGTTGGGGTACCTTTGGTCCTTGTACAGCAATTTTTGCACATGAACAGGTAGAAGTTTTTGCAGTCGGGTCTTTGCTAAGCTGGTCTCTGCTGGAAGCTGCTCATGACATAACTGGCGGTATCTGAGCAAGTATGAAGTCTGTATGGCTTAGGGAAGTCCAAAGGGAGCTGCTGCTCCTTGGATTTCAGATGGAAATGTGTAACAAAGTTCTTTTGAGGCCAAACAGGGAACATATTATAGTAGCGAAATGTCAAAACCAGTAACTTATTGTTAATGTTTATTTAGCATTATGTTGGCATTTGTTTTGAGATTTCTCCCCATATAAAAATTTCTGTCTGAACCTTTCACAAATGCTGTTTAATTTACCCTCATAACATTTGTGTTTTGGCCATGGTTTTGTTCCCATCTGTGCAAATGCAATTGAGGGATAATTTCTAAAAAAAAAAATAAATCTATATCTATAAATATAAGTACTGAGCTAATTGCAGTATCTAGATCAGTAAGGCTTTCAGCATTTTTGACCATACCTATGGTAACTCACCCAGGAAGCATTTTACAGAGCTATCTGATTGCTACCATGGAGTCAGCTCTCTAGAAGAAGCAACAGTTGTGTGTATTTAGAAAGAGGAAAGCTGATAGAGGTAGCAGACTGTACTTGCTCCTTTCCAGGCTGACTTGCTAGAAGAGTTAGCTTGGCTGCTCCTTCAATGGTAGCTTTAGCATGGTCTGTGGGTGAATATGAGAGGAACTTATGCTTGTGCCAGGTCCTTCTGTATTAGTTTTTTGGTTCAATGGTAAGATGAAAATAGCATGCAGTCCTTTAGGTAACAGCCTCCACCTGTTCAGTGGTAGAAGTCTATCTATAACCATCCTGTACCGTGTTACTGCAACTTTTGATATCCTGGATTAATTGTGGCTCTTACCATGCTTTCCAAAGCAACAGATGAGTAGAAATTGTTTGGTGTAAAAGAATGGTTATCTTTCAAGTCGAAGTTGCTGTCTTTGTATTGCTTCATCAGAGAAGTCCCATATTATTTCTCTATATTATTCTAAATCTGTATTTTCTTTACATTGCACATCTTCTGACCCCAAGTTAACTCAAGATGAGTAAGAGTTCTATAAATGCCAAGAGAACTGCTGTCTAAATGTTCTAGGACTTGGACCTTTGTTCTTTATTCCCTGCTCTCAGTCATGGAGAAAATGCACCTGATTATAACCTGTTGTGAAAAACCTCTGGCAAAACTGAGTCAGCCCTTTGAAGTGCTACCAGTCTGCAAATACTACTCTCATTTCTCTTTGATGTCAGACAGACACAGCACCAATCTCAAGTTTACTTGCTGTTTCATCAAAGCCAGCACCTATATGAAAAGCATCTGTTTTAAAAACTGGGCTCAGGAGGGTGCTATGAAGTTTTGCTGGCATGTGCTACATAAGGTTGCTTGGATCCATACCCATTTGGGAGATGACAAAAACCATTTGTGGTGGTGGTTTTTCTTGTTAGTTTTTAGCAGACTCTCCTGCAGCAGGGAAGCACTCTGTAGAAGCACAGGAATTACATTCTACTGAAGTCGAAATCGCCTGTTGTAAGAAATGCTTTGAACTTTTCTCCTTCTGAAAGCATGTTGAGGGTAATATTTCTCCCCTTTTTAAGACTGTCTAATGATCAGGGTGCTGTTTGTTTGCTGATTATTGCTGGCTACACAGCTGTTGTAACAATAAAAAAACAAAGCCATGACAATGAAGAACAAAATATTTTCACATTTCTAATTTGAGCTAAACTGTAGCCCCATCTGTGTGTGGATACACGGTAAACTGTCATCATTATCTTCAGGCATGAGTACAGATCCCAGCAAGCAATGTAGGATTTCAAATCACTGTTCTGTGATGTATGCTCTGTGTTCTCTCCTCTAATGGTTACACAAGACAGCCCAAAAGTTGCCCTCTCTGAGACCGGTCCTTTTTGAAAAGGAGATCTTTGCTGTCTGTGTAAAAAGCACAACATTACTAATGCATAAACAGAATGGAAAATGCAAGGTAGGGGGAGTAACTGCTATAGCAAAGGAAACAATTTATATATGTAAGTATATATATATATAAAAAATATATATATATAAAAAAAGATAAAGTCTAGCCAAGTTTTGACAGTCGAGTCAGCAGCTGGAGTGCTAGGAGCCCTAGAGGGGCTGTGGGCTGAAAAGCATTGGGGCAAGTGTAAACGGGGAAGACTTGAGGTGAGGGGAGACAAAGAGGAAGGAATGACCTCCTTGTTCTCCTTTTGAATACTAGTCTGCCCCTTGTGGAGCTGCAGCTAGCGCTCTGAAATAAAACTGTGAAATAGATTTAGGAGATACAAGAAGGGGTGAAGTAGGAGATGGATTTTTTTTTTATTTGTTTAGGTAATGTTTTATAAAAATGTTACTTATCTTGGATGCCATTTTTACCATTGATAGTCTCTTTGGCTTGCTTATTAACATTATCAACAGTTTTGAAGCTGGTTATTAGCAGGAGGATGACTTGTAAATTGTGATGAATGGACTACAACTTTCATATGGACTTACTATTTGCTCCCCTTCCCCCACCCCCCTTAATATTTGCCCTTTAGTTTCCTGAATATACTAATGTGATGCCATAGTTTCTGGTTCACTAATGACAGACAACAGTGGATAGGAATTGCCTAAATAAAAAACTTGGAGGCTACATTAAACTTCTTGTTGCAACTGGAAACCGTGTATTTTGGAAGCTACTAGGAAAGCAGGAACATCTCATTGGAGGCTGTGTGTGCAGCTTGGCCTCCTGTCAGGAAGTGACACTTTGCATTGTCTTTCTCAAGTGGGTTGATTCAGCACCTTGAGTCTAAGCATGTCCATTGGTGTGTGAATTTTAAAAGCAACAGAGCTACAGGTCAGCTTACATGTTCTGTTGGAATAAGGCTGCTGCAGTGTATTCATGTGTCATGGAGCTGGTGCCAAGAGGCTTTTGAGTTGCTGAGTTAATTAACTCTGAGAGTTTTTAACTCTCTGGTTAAAAAAACAGGGTAAATTTTTTGCCCCCCTTTGAAGTCAACAAAAAACTTGTCCCTGACTTTAGGTCAGGATTTTGGTCAGTTTGTCCTAGCTATACAGCAGCTTTCAGCCATGCTGACAGCTCTGACATCAATATTTGTTATAGAGTCCGGAAGTAAAGAAGCTTTTCAGACAAGGAACTACGTGTCATAGCAAGTAGGCAGAATATGTAAACCTTTATTGTTTTGTACCAAAGGCTTATTTTACACAAATACCTAACTAATTTAGGATGCCTAGACATGTTTAAAGGTCAAGAGAAACATATTGCAAAGAAATCTGATGCATTGCCCCTATCAACTGTCTTCTCCTTTTTTTCCTAACAGAAGTTAATACAAGTATTCTGAACAAATATTTGAAATAAATTTTGAATGTTCTTTACCAGTTACTGATCTCTTTCTATTCACAGCAAATTGTTAGCAATTTACTGCCTCTTATTTTGTCTGTCTTTGAGTTTTATGAATCAAGTAGGGGTGTGTGGGGGCGTGTGTGTATGCATAGGTAAATAAAGTACAGATGTTTTCAAGTGTGTCTCCTCACGTGCAAGTTTTAATTTTGCAGACGATATCAGAAATTGCAGAAGATAATGAAGCCCTGGTAAGAACCCGATTAGATCATCACCTTGCTCACTTCCTCTTCTTTTGCATGACTTGAGTTCAGGCCCTTGTGCTAATCTCTATATGTAGCTACAACTGTGTGTATTCATTCAGCCAGTCTTCAGCATTCTCTGTTTTCTGCTCTTTGATGCCTGTTAAAGTTTTCTTTTGAAGCCTTTTTTGCTTTGCTTGTGGAATGGGTGCTTTGTTTCTGTAACTTCGGCAGGGGCTTCTGCTGTTTCCTAAGTAAGGCTTTTGTTTTGTTTTTAATTTGAGTAAACAACTTTCCTGCTTTCTCCAATTCCCTTCTTAAATTTGTCTGGCTTACATGATTGCTAGTAGGCAATTGTAGTTGTTGGTTTTAGTGAGATGAAAGTAAGAGTCATTGTGCCAGTTTGAATTCCTATTATTTGCTGGTGCCAGGTAATGCTAATTGTTGCAGATAACTGCAAAAAGGAAACCTGTCATGTAAAGGGCCTCATATCAGAAAGTTCAGAAACATGCTTATTGCCCTGGTGATTTGGAATGCAGCTCTTTGGTATGCTTCAAGTTAAGCACAGGCTTCACAGGCTTTGATAAATTGGACCCCAAGAGATACTCTAATATCTTGATTGACTTGCAAGTTGGACATGTCAAGAATATCTAAAACCCAAGGAAGCAAAAGAGTAATTAATCAATTAACCATGCATCTGTGACTCTTAAGAGTTCGATAGGGTTTATCATGCTGGAAATGCAGCTCCCCATCTGAAACCATGCTAAATCTTACTTTCAAAAACCTGCTGTAAATTAAGTTTTGAAACATTTATTATTAAATTATTGTCTAAAAGGTAAACTAAACAGTAAGAATAAATTTGGCAGGAAACTTAAATCCTTCTCAACATTCGCTTTCTTAACCTAATACAAAGTAACTTGTTTCATAATAGGAAAGTTTAGATTCCGAGGAAAATTATTAAAATGGCATGGGGCTTTCAGAATTCTTGGCAGCATCAGCCCTGCTGAGACAAGGTACCTCCTGTGCCTTTAGATGGTGGGTTTTTTTTCTCACTGCTGTGGAAATAGTTCAACAGTTTTATTACTTCAGCATCTCTCTGCTTCTGAATTCTTTTCTCCTGTAGGCTTCTCTACGTTAAGGTATGTGATTGTCCTCAAGACAGTATTAAAATACTGACATAGTTGCATTGCACCCTGCTTTTAGAACCTGATTATACTGATCATCTGGATTAATTTTTTTACACAGTTTAGTTTTGCTTACTCATGGGAACAAGGCATTACTCACTTCAAGAGGATTCTTACTGATCAGTGCAGATGTAAAAAGTGGATGTGGCTAATGTTTATTCTAACCTTGGAAATTAAGTCTTTGCCAGTAGAAACTTAAATTTACATTGGGCACACAGTTTAGTATTTTGATTCCCATCAGTAGTACATTAAATGATACAATTAAAATAACACAAATTCTTGAGTTTGGGACTTGTACTAAAAAAAATACCGGAGCCATTGGTCAGGGCATGAATCCAGTAGTTCTGGAAGTTGGTCTGTTTGTACATTTTGAAGGTAGAGTGTAGACACTAGTGCTCTATGAGTGTAGTTACTGCACATTCTATTTTTCACCCATATATTAATGAGAACAGGTCCAGTGAAACAAAAATTATAAAAAACCCCACAGATTTTGGTATAATCAACTAAAGTAAACTTTACAACTTTGTGGTCTCAACCTGCTTTCTTCACTAAATAAAATTAAATAAACTAAATACTAATTTTAAAAAAAGTTGATTTACAAGACGATGTATTTCATTAAGTGCCAGTATTTCATTTCATCTCTGATAGCCTGCACATGCTAGCCTGACTTAATTAAAACCTGATTTTCACAGGGAGGCCTTGTTTAAAAGCTTTCTCCTCTGAAGGAAGTTCTTCTAAGATGTGCATTTCTTTGTCTCTGTCTTTTCAGTTTTAGGGATTTCCATTTTGTTTTGGGATTTTATTTATCCCATGGTGGCTAATACTTGGATTAAAAAGAAAGTAATAACTCTATCAGTTGACCTTTGCATTGCAGAACTGCATGACAGGCAAACCACGCTGATTGGAGAGTGAGCTTTTTCCTGTGTAGTTAGTTATGCCTGGTCTTTTAAGAAAAGCTGGTCCATTTAAGGAAATTACCATGAAAAGAGCAAAATCAGGAATTTAAAAGATGGGGAATAAGAGAAAAGGTAATTCTAATTACATCTTCATGAAGAACCAGTGTGTAATAGTTACTCTGGGCTAGTTTCCCATGCAAACAAACGCTTAATGTACCTCGCAGTGGATTTAGTCATACTCCATAACAAGAGCATCTACACCTGGATTTATTCAAGAATAGTTACAGTTCTGTTTAAAATTCACAGCTTGTTTTCATTAATCAGAGTTAATTTTCAAGGGGTTCAAAGCTATTTCAGGTTTTTGGAATGCAAGTGGTTTAAGATTAGTAGGGCTGATCCCCTGTAATGAACACATCGAAACTGTACCACAAATAAATATTTCAGTGGTGCTTGGCACGATGCAAAAAAACAAAAAGGAAGGAAAAAAAAAGGTGTCAGTTGCAGTGTAGCAGTTAAGTGCATTTTCTGTAATCATCTAGAAAAACTAGCAACTACCCTGCAGATTGTTCAGTTGTTTTCAGTTGTACTGAGTAAGTATCAAGTAGGTGTGAATTGCTCCTAGTTTGATTTGAAGGTGGCTTAGCTTCATCCTTGGAAAGGTGACATGAAGAAACAGGGTAGTGGAGAAGCAATGAAGAGGAGCCATAGCAATAAAAAAAAGAGACATGTTCACACTGTGCTTGCAAAGCATCCTGCTGCATCATCAGTCTTCATTTTAGATTTAGTTATGCTCTTGCCCCTATGGCTTTTCCAGAGCTCTTTTCTTCTGATTATTAGATATATTCTGTTCCCTTGTTTAAATTTATTCATGGCCGTTTATCATTGACAACTCTAACTTAAAAAGCTGCTCTTACTCTTTGATGTTGACCTCAATGATGTCAGAGCTTTCAGCTGCCCAGTATTAGGCTGTGAACACAGTTGCTGAATGATAAGGGACTTAGAGTTAACTACTTCCTTAACTCCTGCGTTTAGTGGCTGGCTGCTACTCTCTTCTTGTCTCCTGCCCAGTTAAAGCTGTTGTTTTGCTGCCTCCCCTCTGCACAGAGATGAGCTTTCTTTTTGTTTTGCCCATGGAAAATGGTTTGTGTAAAGATGTCCTGTCTTTGGCTTCTAGTCCTGATGAGCTTGTGGCTGTATCCTGGTTGTGACCAACAAGCAACAGTTAATTTCCAAGTTCCCCTATGCAACTTTTATAATGTAAACCATGAGATGGTCCACGTAGCTTTATAAAAGCTCATATTGCCTTTTTTGGTATTGTTTTGTTTGTGGGTTTTTGGGTTGTGTGGGGTTTTTTTGTTTGCTTTTTGTTTGTTTTGTTTTTTTAACATATTGACAGCTGAGCCTGTCTCAATGTAAAGAATCATTTGAACACTTGAATATTTTTCCCTCCTCAGCTGCAAGACAGTGTTTCTTTTGGTATATGTATTAAACATTTTTTTTTTTTTGCTTCAGAAGCACCTTGGGCATTTGAGTGCTCAAGTCTCATTAATTTATTTTGATAAGAAATCCAAATTACCTTAGGCATCTTTCAAAATATCAGATGTGGTTCTATATATATGCATCTGAGGATTACTTAGCACATGTGATAAAAAGGTGACTTAACATGTAGAAATGACACTGTGAAGGCAGGTGAGAGACAGTTGTGGTGGTCAGGTTCACATGCACATTCCTGACATTTTTATTTTTAGGAAAGACAAGCTAATATGAAAATCCATGGAGGGTTTTTTCTTCACAGTTTCTTAAAGTAAGAATGCAGAAAACTCAGGAATGTGAATTAACAGGCTTTGACCTGATTTTTCTGTAAAACGTAGAGATGTGCAAGGCAGCTCTTGACTTTTCAGTCAGGTTTGTCTGAGGGGTTGAAGTGCACAGGCTGTGGATCAGAGCAAGACCCTCTATCCATCCATCCACACTAGAACACTTGGGAACAGCCAATGGTGTTACAGACCTCAGCCTTCTGCTTCTTCTGAAGCTTTTGCCAAGAGCTGCTGTAGGGTGAGGAGGTGCTTCAAGACCAGCTCACCTGTTCTTTCAGCAGTGGTTAGAAGAGGGGAGTTGAACAACAGAGAATGGGGAAACTTCATCAGCTGCCCCTGCGTGAAGTATCCCCATCTAAGAGCCAGAGCCCTGCAGAGTGTTCAGGAGGAGGAATTGTACCAGTAGGTTGCCTAATAACATAGATCATGAAAATGTCAGTGTTAGTAAGATATGAAATTGCAATTACACAGTGCATCTTTCAGGTAATTTATCCATTCTTGCTGTGATGACACACATTAAAAAGCACCTTCATCAGGAATTACCATCAAACTATGAAGCCATTTAGCCAGAGCAGCAAGGGTTTGATACTTAAAGAACTGTTGTGCCTTATGCTGTGGATTAGTTTAAAAAGACTATATGAAAAAGAGGCCCCATCATTTTTCAGATGTTTTGTATGACTAAAACACTCACTGAGATTTCGAGTTAAACAGCTCCTAGCACATATTTTCTAAGATAACTACTTTTATGAACAAGCTTTGATTCCCTTGAAATTTATAAAATCTATTCTGTCTACCACTCTTAATAGTCTGAGTGCATCTTTGCCTGTGTGACTTGAAATGAATTGCTTGGAAGTTTAATTCTACCTATCTGCTCATATTTAAACACATAACAATGAAACAATACCTCTCCCATTGGCTTTCAGATACTTTAATCCTTATCTTGCTCTAGTTACCCTGGAGATTGCTTTCATCCCTGTGCTATTTCTAATACTTATCCTTCAAGCCTGGCTTTTGACTTTTGCTATGCTACTTAGTGTATACATGTGTGTCCAGGTGCTTGTGTATAGCTATATATTTAAAAATACTATGTATGTGTGGTGCTGCATAATAAATACAGTTGGAGTATTTCTTGCTGCTTGATTAGTCCCAGTGTTGCACCTCTTCATTCTCACTAGTTACTTGAAGCAGTGACCTGGGAGTGACATATGGTGAGCTGTCTCGTAATTTAAAATTGAAAAGTACTTTCACCTTCTGGATCATAAATGGTTGTCATTGTCACACCTACTAAAACAAGGTTTATACATTAATACCAGTATTTTCATCTCCATAAACCCAGTTATGTGGCAGAGGCTGGATTAAGTTGCAGGATTAATCAGTAGTTGTATCCTGAAGTCCAGCTGCTGCTGTTCTGAAGGTGAATGGCTCTATGCAGGTTTAACACAGTTTAAGTAATCCTCTAAACTGTGCCCATTGTTAATGGGGATTAGTTTTAATATGCAATTAATTTAGAGAAGAGTATTCATGTACTAAATACAGGTTAATTGACTAAATTTTTAAACAATACATGAGAAAAACTAGACGAGATAAATTTTCTGCTTAGTTTAATGCTGGGAGAGATACTTTTGTCTGCTTCTCAACTTTTATGGCCTATCTTTTTGTAGATTTTTTTTTTCTTTTCAATGAGATCTAATTTAGTCTAGCTTCTTAAAATATCAGAATTCCATATATATGTGGAAGTATTCTGTCATGAAGATGCATGAGAATTTGGTACGAGTTTTTAGAAGGAAGCCTTTCCTAGGCATGCTGGTTTATTTGTGGATTTGTAAATATCCATTTTATGCAAAAGGAATGGACTGGGGAGAATGACAGGACTGGAGCTCATTACATTTCCTGCAAAGTCTTATTGTCATCTTATTATGAAATCCTTGATTATTTGGAATGCTGATGATGACATTTTAAATCTAATTTAATTCTTAAAAGCGTTGCAGTATTAAAGAAAATACAAACAACCAAAACCAAGGAAAAAAACCTACCCCCCTGCTCCCCAAAACAAAACCAGAAACTTCCAGATCATGTATTTGCTGAATGAAGTATTTGTTGCAGAATTACAGTTCTGCAGCAGTAATTACAACTACTTTTTAAATACACTGTTATTTCTCCTGTTTGATGTAAGGTTTGGGTTTGGTTTTTTTTGTGTCATAAACAAACAAACCCACTGGGGGGGACACCTTACTTACTGTGGAAGAGGAAGGTATGATTTGAGTTTGTTTTGTTTTACTAATAAAATGTCAAGAAATTTGTTTTTAGTGGAGGGTGTGGAGTTTTGATGAACAAGAGCTCCTGTCTTAAATTAAGGGTCCACAAAGGGCTGCATCTCGCTCTCGGAATTCCCTAAAAGGCAGATGATAGCAAATCCAGTAAACTGGCTATTGGAGTTGTTAGATTGAACCTGATTTTCTGCCTTATTCCTCTACACTGCAGTGCACATCTTCCATCTGAGTGGATGTTCACTTATTTATGTTGAATTGGTGCAGGATAACAGAGGAGCAAATCACACAGTAAGGATTACATTGCTTAATTATGGCTATAGTATTAGACTCCAATTTTCAACATACTGACCATTGCAGTTCCAATCTGACAGAATTTTTTCATTTTATCTTTTTATGAGGTGTCCTGTTGCGTTAAAGTCACTGGGACTATTCAGGCTGTTTAGACTGATTGTATGCTTATGCTTGTTAATGGCTTAGTGGCAGAGTACCTTGCAGGCAGTCTGGCAATGCCCTTAAAGGTAATAACACCCTGCTTCATTTCAGGCTCTTGTTTTGCTGCTTGTTTTGAGTAGTTAACCTCACTGAAGACTTAATAGAAATCATTACAGCTGATTTCTGCTAGTGCAGCTAGTCAGGTTGTAGCAAGTCTTTTATGTTTTGTTCATAAAAAGATGCATTCACTCTCAAAGTTACAGGTATAAATATACAGGTATAAAATGCCGTATAGTGGCCTGCAAACCCTAAATAATTTGAGCTGCATGCTTAGGTCAACCGTGGGAACTTTGCATTTAACTTGGCATGTTTGCCCATAGATAAACAAAAGGAGATGCATCTTTAGGTTCAAAGAAAGAAATTGAGGCATAAACTGTTGGAAAATTTCTGCTCAATAGAAAATCTCTTCTGGCGTGTTCTTAAAATGTATTTGCTTCCTTGTAAGAGAAGGAACAAAACAATCCACTGTCTACCAATCTGCTTGAGACAGAGGTACCAAAATGTGGTCCTTCTGTATGACAGGCAGTTAGAAGCATTTCCCTAAGTTTCTAAGAAAGAGCTCGCTTCTCTTCTTCTGTTAGGTTTAAAACTCTGAATTTATAAAAGAAGGTTATTTTGTACTGTCTGATTTCCTTGAGCGTTGTAGATAGGGTTCTCCTGGGGGTTAGTTTCTTACAAAATTGCTTTCTTCCAGGTGATTATTCTTGATGTCCATGCTAAATTGTTTTGGAGACTATCTGTTGCACGGCCTCTCTTGCTCTTTTCTGCTACCTCTTAGTCTGTAATTGGCTTCATTTCCCTGCTTTTCTGAAAGCTTCCTGCTGCTTTATTCCCTTGGTCATTGCCCTGCTTCATCAATGGTAAATGTTGTCATGACTCCTGTCTCTTGCAGCTTTGGAGATATGTTGTCCTTTACACTGACTGCATTTGTTGAGCTGATGGATCATGGGATTGTATCGTGGGATACATTCTCTGTGGCATTCATTAAAAAGGTAAATTTGTAATCAATGCTGATTAATCTGTTCTATATCAGTTTTCGTCTACAGTTTTAAATTTTGGAGGTGAGTCACAGTTTTATTTTTCCAGGTGCATTACTTAGGTCATTGGTGAAAAAGTACATGGAAATGGAAAGAAAGTGCTATTTCAAAATATAAATCTGTTTTTGCAGGGTCTGGCCGAACTTCTGCTGAAATCAATGGGAGTGAAATGGGGTCAACACTGTATTAGGCTTATTACACAAGAAACTGCTTGCTCAATTACAGAGTGACCTCCTTGTGCAGATACTTCGCAGTTAAACCAAAAATTAGTATTTTGATTTAATTAAAATTAAAGTGAGTAATACCACATTTCTTCAAACAAAACCAGCACTGAAATGTTTCCTCTAGGGGTATGGGAGGAAGAGAAATGAGCTTGATTAAAAATTGAAATTGAGCTGATGTCTACTGAGTTTATAAAGTTGAACTCTGTCTACCTGAATCTTGCAGCTGAGTTCTGTGGTTTTGAAACAGACCTTTCCATAATTTGCAACATTATTTTATTTTCTTACATGTAGGAGATACTCAAAAGCAGCAGAAACACAGCAGTACCCTTTAAGTACAGAGATTGAACAGATTTCAGAAAAAAAGGTTTTTTACTAATTTAACCCTTTTCATTTTATTGTGGGGGATAAAAAACAACCCAGACCTCTTTACAAGGAACAAGAACTTCAAGCCAGATAGAGCTCAGAACTTCAGTTGCAGTGTGTTTCTGAGTTATTTCACTAACTTGGGTATCAGAAGCAGTAATGGAGCGAATATAATCTGTGGCAAAGATCTTTTCATTTTAACAGAGTGTATCAGAGCAAAGGCTTTTCATTTAAATTTGGTTAGAAAATTGTTACCACCAGAGGAAAGTACAAATATTCTTTAGTTGCCGAAAGTGAAAGAAGAATCAATTGTGAAAAGAGCATTAGATATTAAAACTCAGTTTTGGTCATTAAAGTTGATGGATGCTACTTGTAAGAAAAATTAGTATAGTCTATCTGGTTTTTACACTTTTTTTTTTTTTGCCAGTCTAGCAAAATCTTGCAGTCTTGTTAGATTATGATGATGATTGTTCTCTTTTCATGGCGAAGAAAATAATACAACTGGTTTTTCACTGACTTCGTTAAATACAAGGTCAAGCCCAGAACACCTCATTTCCTAGGGGAGCCTACCAAGAAGTGTATGAAGCAACTTGATAAAATGAGTTTAAGTCAATTTACTTTGTTAGTGACTCAAAATTCCTGCCTTTGTCTTAACCCTTCTGCCCTGCGGGTGACTACAAGAGAAGGTGTTGTGTGCAGCCCTATTAATGGCTCATCTTTTGTGTCTGGCACTTCCATAGGTTTCCCTGGACAGTGATCCGATTTAAAAAGCAAAACAAAAGACCCAAACAAAAGCATTCTCACAAAGCACCTATGAAAACCAAAACTGGCAAATAAAAACCAAAAGAGAAACTGATGGAGAAGAAAGGGACTAAGGAGAAGAACAGATGAGTTAGAAGAGCAACAGAAGGACAAAGAATGACAAAAATAGAGGAAATGGGCACAAATGTGTCCTGACCTGCCACACAGTTGGGAGCCAGAGCAGCAGAGCCCTCAATGAGGCTCTGTGGGCAAGGGGCAAATCTAAAGGAACACTTTTTGGACCATGTCTGTCTGGCAGCCATCTGCAGCTTTATTCTCACTTGCTTCTCTGACCTTGGCTTTTGACAGGCCACTTGAGGTTGCTGATGGGTTTGCTCAAGCGGCTGAGAGGATGGATAAAGGAGCTGATAAGTTTCTGCTAGCTGAGGGGGAACTTTGCTGTCAAGTGCTTCTGCCCTTTGAAGCTGTCTCACGTGTAAAATGGAAGCCAAACTGAAACGGGGAGGAATTAATTGGAACAGTTTTCTTGACTAGTTTTCTAACTTAAAATGTGGAAGCTGGAGGAGTCCTCAAGGGGAACCTCTAACTGCTTCTAATGACTAAATACTTGGTGTTGGATGCATCCTTTGGGTACATAAAGACTGCTATTCCAACTGCTGCAAATAAGAATTGACACTTTCAAGGAGAGCTTTGTTCCTTATCTTAAGGGAAAATAGCATCATTTGAAAAAACTTCCTTATGATATGCAAGATTCTCGCAAGACCTTTGTCTTGCTTATGACAATAAAATGTTTTTGCAGCTTCTGTAGTTGCTTAAAGCATTTGGATGCCCAGTTCTTCAGAAAATGTCTTATTAATTGCTTATCAAAATACACTATACAAATTTGCTACTCCCATCTTTAGTTGCTGCAAGAGGAGAAATAAACCTTGTAGTGTTGGTTGAGGTAGTTGTATCAATAATTTTAAGATATATTTTTAATTGGTGTTTCATAACTGTGATGCAGAGTCTTAACCTTGATGAACTGTTTACTCTGCCTTCTAAAATGTACTGTGCAGGAAAAGGGGCTGGCAGTAGGCAAAGTATTTCTGTCTCTCACAACTCTCAGTTGGGTTTTCTGTAGTCAAGAGCAACCCGTACTGGAAAATAAGATGCACGCTTAACAATTTTACTATGCATTTAGGACTTAACAGAGCACAAAATGGTCAGATTTTTTATGTACATTTCTGACACCAAAATGATCCAGGCAAATAAATATATCAGTGTTCAGCAGATCTGTTTTCCTTCATGGTTCTTTCCCTGTGTGCTTTTTGTTAGTTGCAGGGTTTATTTTTTTAATTTAATTTTTGGTTTTTTAACTTTTGATTTCTCTCCTGTCCTCTAAGTGATGCTGAAAAGGAAAGAGAACTCAGATGATGTTTAGTTTTCTATACGTTTCTTATCTACCCTCACTCTACCTGTTTACCTCCTTTTTCAGCAGAGCACTGGGGCTAAACTTGTAAAGGCATTCTGATTCGTAATTTCCCTTGAAATTGATTGAAAGTTAAGCACCCAGCCACTTCTTTTTTGTATAGCTATATATGTCCTGATAGGACTATGAAGATATTAAGGTTATGGGTATTTTGCTGATCACATAGTTTTATCCTTAATGACACACTCCTATGTGACAGGTATTCATGTGAAAGTGCAAAGTGATGAAGTTGCTTATTTCTGGAGGAGAGGTGGTATTTCTGTGAGCCTTCATTACTTTTATCATCAGAATTTTTGATAAATGAATGCAGAGTTATTTTTTAATGTTGAAAGCCCTCTCTCTGTGTGGTGATCAATAAGCAGAGAACAGGAAATAACACAAATTTGAACACCAATTGATTATTGTCTTTTCTTTTTCCTCACATCCAGAACTTCAAGTATGGTCATAGAATTTATTTTTAATCCAATTTTGTTCCCACTGGAACTGGCATGCCTTATTTAGCAGGGTAGACAAGCCTGTTATTTCTGGCCAGACTTCATGCTTCAGCTTGGTGGTTATGACTATACATAGCCTGACATGCAAGTTACCTGGCAGATGTTTTGCATTTTTGTTCAGCATGGTATGTCATAGCTTTTTGAACATTCAAGCCAGCTTCATACCTAGGGTTTGTGTTTAGGATTAAAAGATGTTGTGGTCCAGGATCAGAAGAATAAATATGTCTAAAGCAGCCTGTCCTAGGCTGAAGTTTCAGTTGTCCATACTGTTAGATTTCTGCAGCCCCTGATATGAGTAGATCCCAGTGAAGCATTTGCACTGCCACTTGAAATGCCATGGGAAGGAGCTGCTGCACCAAGAATAATTCATATTTGTCAGGGCTTCTAAAGAGGATGGTGACAGTAGTCTGACAAGCTGGGACACAGTCTGGACATATTGTATTCTTCCTGCACAACTGATCCATGGATGCCTGATGATTGTGAGGCATCCAGAGTGCATTTGACTTACTGTGTGAGCAGTGAAGAGTTGCTCTGTGCATACACTGTCTGTATTGTGGGCCTTCTGGATGTCTGACAGTTCTGGCTGCAATGCATCAAAAATCATCTGGATTACCATTGAGAGAGGTAGGATAGTACAGGGCTTCTGAGATGTAGCTTGTTACTCTGAACAGCACAATGTGCATCATACATAAATATTACTTGGGCTCAGGACTTACAGGCAGCAAATATTGAAAGTCCATAGTAGGAAAAGGCTAATTGAGTTGTTTCTCTCCTCCTGTTCTCTCTGCATACATGGGATGGTTCGTTTTGTTCCTGTAAAGGCAATGTGTGTATCCTAAATAGAGTTCTATTCATCATAGCATGTTCCTATTGTAGTAAGTAGCAGAGCAAATGACAGTGCTGCAATAGATTCAAAGAAAAAAAAAAAGTCCCTCTTTCCTTGTTGTCTCCAAAGTTGCAGAAAGGATGTTTTGCTCCTTTATTATTACCCAGAATGTCACAAGTGCAGAACAATGTTGTCTGCATGTCAATATTTATCTGTAATTTTAACTTAGAGGCAGTGAGGCAGCTTTTCCAAGCATAGGGCATGCCTTTTTTCCTCCAAAGGGAAAATAATGCCAAGGTCTAAGCAATCAGAAACAGTATAATCCCATTAGTGGCTTGTAGCATGAGTACTCATGAAGTGTGTGGACTTGAAGTTTTCTGGAAGGAATACATCAAACTTCAGACAGGGCCACTGTAGTTTGTTACTTGGCTGTAAAGAGCAAATAACTGTGGTCTCACAACATTCCTTCTGTCTGTGCAGCTCGACTGTGCTGGTATCAGTACATTCAAGGAAAATCCAGGCCGCTCTTGCTTCCTGTATCAGCAGAAGACAAGCTTCTTTCTGGGAAGCTGGGTGGAAGGCTGCCCATAGACTGGGCAGCATGTGGAAGAATACTCTTTACCAAATCTTGCTGCACACTCACATCTTCAGAGCCAACACAGCTGTGCAGCATGTCCTTGCCACACTGCGAAAAAGCAGAGATCAGCCTGGTTGTGATTAGCATGCCATTTGTTTGTGGCAGCTTGCAGTAAAAGTGAAGGTTATTAGTGCATGAACACTTAGCAAGACTGGACTCTAGACAGAGTTATGGAACTGGTTGTGCTGATAAATGATCATCAAGAATTTTAGTTTGTAACTTAGAATTGCTGGTAACAGCAAGGAGGGGAAGCATATTTTGTCAGAGAGCTAGATGTAAACGTCTCTTTTGCAACAGTTGCCTTGAGCCTAGATATTTGTTTAGATAAAACTGGCTGCACAGATTTATGCTGGAGAGAATGAGAAGTATTCTTCTTGTCCTTTCCAAAGTTTTCCTCACAAAAAATATAGCCGTTCTAGTTCTTTAGGGTTGATTTATCGTGTTCATAGTGTAATGCTGAAGTATATATTTTGAGGCTATGAATATTGACATAAATCTATGGTGATTTGTACTGAATGGAGAATCTGTGCCACTGTGTCCTTTGAGGGTATCCACAGTGCCTGGTTGATTGCTTTCAGATGTTCAGTGATACCTGGCATGTGGACAAGACTACTTTTATTCTGATGCCTTTCTAAGCCACGTCCTCACTTTTCTTTCTTTCTTTTCTCCATTTTCATGGCAAGATGTAAACTCTAAATGTTTGAATTTGTAGATAGCAAGCTATGTAAACAAATTTGCCTCGGACATCTCCATCTTGCAACGGTCACTAGCAATCCTGGAATCGATGGTGCTCAATAGCCACGACCTGTACCAGAAGGTAGCGCAGGAGATCACAATTGGGCAGCTAATCCCACATCTGCAGGGGTGAGTGTCTTCAACTGCCACCTGATATGGTGGAATTTTTTTTTTTTTTTCTGCCAGATGAGCACAGCAGTTAGAAGAAGAGTGAGAGAATGATATGAAGACCAGCAACCACCCGGATGACTCCTGAATCCACTCTTAAGTTGCTGGATGACTGCTAATCAGCTTTCTGGAGTTGTTTGATTATTGATTATTTTTTTCAAGGTTTTTTTGTGTGTTTGTTTTCCCATGCTAAGCTGCCTCTGTGTAGTTGGAACCGGGAAAAGAAGAGCACCCTGTAGTAATAAAATACTTAACACCATTAGCATACCAATGGTTGTTTTACTTGCCAGCCTCTGGGAAGTGTGTAAGACAAAAGCTGATCAACTTTTGCTGAAGGTATATTTGAAAAGGAAGAGGCTTTTTCTTAAACAGTAATGTGTGGTAGTGAAATAGATGGAAATTGCCTCTTGTAGTATACGGTAATGTATTGTGTTTAGTGTATAGTTCTGCCAGCCTCCCAGCTGGGACATTTTTCTCTCACCAAAAAGCTTTTGATACCAGCAGGTTCATCTCCAGAACCCTTTAAGCAAGCTTGCTCTTCTACCTCTAGCTTCTGTTCTGTCAGAAGCTGATTATCTGGGCTCTTGCTATGATCAGTGAAGGATCAATGGGACTTCAAGGGTGGGATTCATTCCACCTTTCTTGAATGCTGAGTCTCCCTCTGGAACATCTTGTTTCTCTTAATAAGAGAGATATCCTGGTCATACCCTACTTTTACTGATTACCTAACTTTACATGGTTAACATTAAGTGCGAACAGTTCCTTGACTTCTACCTGCAGTAATGCAACTGTAAGATCAGTTTCTACAGCTTTTGTGTGTTCATGGTCTTTTCTCACGTCTATAACTTTGTTCCAAACAGGACAGATCAAGAAATCCAGACATACACCATTGCAGTAATAAATGCACTTTTCCTTAAAGCACCGGATGACAAGAGGCAGGTAAGTTGTTTGGTCTTGTGTACCTACATATCTGTAGGTAAAGTGTGTCATAGTCATATCTGTTCTTGTCCCAGTCACACTTTCCCTGCAGGTGATTCAAACTGAAGCTTATTCTGTTATTTCATGCTGGCATAGCATTCATTTTAATGAAGCTGCCTCCATCTTGCATCAATATTAGTAGGGATTAAGCATTCTTCTGTGCTTTTGTAGTTCCTTGTAACCTCACATGAACCATATTGACTGTGGCTGGCTGTAGTATTTATTGTACTGAACTCTTGCCATCACAGCTTGTAAAAGCAGACTACTTTTTGGGACACTGTTTCCCCCCCTCTGGATTTTTTTAATAAAAAGTGCATTCCTTTTTTGAAAACAAAAATATCTTGCCTCTGTTTCATGACTTCTACAGTGTACTTTTTATAGTTAACTTTAGTGCCAGAGATTAAAAGTCTGAAAAGGAAATATTTCAAGATTGTTAGTTGCTGTTAAATGAGGATGGAATGTTATGTGTTATGAAATAGAGACATTTTATCCATGTTTATGAAGTCATTAGTCTGTGTCAAAACAGATTTAGCATGTATTTATTTAACATTTCTGTCACCAAGAACACTGATGATGATTCTCGTGGTGACATACCATTAGTGTCCAGAAAAAGTTCATTGAGAGCTGCTGATCACTTCTGACAAGGACTTCCCTTAGATTTATCTACAGTTTTAAATGCTGGAGATTGTTTAAAGAAACATCAAAGCTTTTTTTCTTTTGCTTTATATACAAAAATAAACATTTAAAAAACTACAGTCAGGAGAAAGTAAAACCATGATTTAATTGGGGGGAAAAGAAAAAGAAGTGCCTTATTTTCTCATTCCTTTTTTTCCTTCTTCTTCCAATACAGTCTTCAGTTATTTAGGGAAGAAAGCATGTAATGAACAAAAATGGGAATAAAAACTTGTTTTCAATTTTGGCATAAATCTATGATAGACCCTTTAAGAAAACCAAGTATTTTGCCTTTTTTTATATTTGTAAATAGTTGCTACTGTTTATGTTTCTTTGAAAAGTATGCTATGGTCATATTTGAAGAGACAATGTCTGATCTAGGTAGGACTTGAATATTATCCAGTGGACATGTGTTCCTGAAGATGACAGTACCACAGGGTATTCCCAGCAGCTAAAACTGTATTTCACCAACAGTGCAACCATCTAGTGAGGCTGGCAATAGACCATGCGGGCTTCACCTGTAGTACCTGCTGCTGTGACAAAAAGTGTAACTCATGGATTTTATGATCATCAGAATATCATCTGATTTGGTTTAAAGGCTAATAGCTCTGATGCTTGCAGAAAATTTCCTTCACCCTTTAATAACCTATACTAAGTAGTCAGAATCTGTTAGATATCTCTTTTTTATCTCTTGTTTATTAGGAAACTATACAATGCAGAAGGTAGGTGTCCATTAGCTTCAAGATAGGGGTAACTGATCTAATTTACTGAATCCTGTCTTTTTAAGATAAAAAAACCTGAGGTGATTCAGTCTCAAGTAATTATCTGACAGTGGGTACTCAAAAGTTAAGGTTCAGCACTCACCACTAATTTTGTTAGGAGTGAGAAATTGCACCAAACCCCATGTGATTCTAGGAGCTTTGGTACCCTCTCTGCTGCTGTCTTGCAGGGACCAGAGTGATGTGGATGACTGCACTGCAATTAAGGAAAGGACTGGTGCTGATACCTGAATTCTTTCCCCTCTTTTTTTTTTTTCTTTTTTTTTTTTTTTTTTTTTTCTCCTATTTCTGTAATGCAAAATGGCAAGAGGGTCAAGGTTTTTCTTTTTTAATGAGGACTCCCTGATTGCTTTGCTCTGGCACTGTCAAGTATCAAATCATACAGATAAACCTAAGTTGTTTTTTTTACTTTAAGAAGTATTTATCAGAAAGAGCTGAGAGTTTGAGCAACAAAATGATACCATGAATGTTTGAAATACTTTTTTTGGCAATTGTCTGCATTTTTGCAGAGACATGAAATGGGAAATGAGAGAGCAAATTTTGTCAAGTAATTCTTGTTCTCATATGCTACCACTATGTATTTTAGAAGAGGCAGCTCATCAGCTGCTAATAGCCATGTAGCCTTCTTGGAGACACTTTATTTTGATGCAGTAATTATTTTTGTAGCCACCGTAACCCTTTCAGGTTTTGGTCCACTGCCAAAACCCAGTGTAACGGCTTTTTAAATTAGAGGTAAAAGAAAGAGGTGACAATTTGATTTTCCTCTCCAAAAAGTAGAATAATTTTTTGTATGTGTTTTTTGTTGTTGTTGTTGTTGTTGTTTTTTTTCCATGAATACAGAAAAGACTCCTTCATATTCTGTAACTGTCTATCTTTTAGAAGTAGATACACTTTGACAAAACCGTGCAGTCTGTTCCCTGTAAGAGGCAGTATATCATGTGCCTGGCACTCCCCCTGCAGCTCAGTTGTGCATTTCAGAAAGAGATGGAAGCATCTGCATCATTCATCCCTTTGCTGTTATGTGCAGTTGAAACCTGCCCAGCCAGAAGAGGCTTAAAAACTAAAGCTGAATTTCTTGTCTTTGATCCCTTCTTCCTTCCTTATCATTTCCACGTTCTGTTACAGCATGCTTTGCCTAGTATAAAGAGAACAATCATCATCCATGACTGCCTCCTGTCTTGAAATTAGAATGGCTTTCTTTTTTCAACCAAGTTCTCACCCTAACACTTGCTTTATTTATGTTGTTTCTGCAATCTAGTTCTTCTTACGTTTTATGTAGTATTCTCAATTTTCCTGTTTTCTAGCTGCTCATTTGTTACATGAAAGTAGCCACTATGCACTCTACCAGCAATATTTTTGATGCAGTACCGACTGTACAGAATCACAGTTCATCCTGAGTGTCGTTAAGTGTGTGTCAGTGTTGGTGTGATTTGTTGTGCTGTATTATGTAAGGTTCTGATAACGTGAGCTCAATTTCTACTCAATGATTTACGAATTCCAAACATTGCCCCTTTGTGTACATATAAACTAAATAGCAGTGTGCAATATGTTATCCACATCCATAAAGAATACATTTTGAAAACAAGAATTTAAAAATAATTGTATGATGGTAATTGCTATAAGTCATATGCATTGCCTATACTAGCATATGTCCACATAAACACACATTTATTTCCATATGAATGGAAAAACTTGTGGAACTTAAAAATGGGGTATGCATTTGTAGGTATGGATAAGCTTAGGCTTTCATGATTGATAAGTATAAGATACTCCCATCTTTTAATTTTAGGACTGTTTGCAGCTTGGACAGCCAGATCAGCTGCTTAAGAGTGACACTAAAAGCACATTCTCCTTGATAGTGACTGAAGTTATTTTAAGACAAAATAGTGAACCAATGTGAACATTGCTGCTGAAATGCAGAGGAGAATGTGCTATCATTCTGATCATAGCAAAAGATGAAACATACTGAATTGTAGGCTGATTTATTGAGTGAAAGTTAGAGCACTTGACTTTAAAACAGTCCAAGTATTAATGTAAATAAGCATGTTGTTTGATGTCTTGTTTGAAAGTCTTGGCTGGCTTCCATTCCATGCCTCCCTCTGTGTTCTTGGGGGTGGTGGGGGAAGGTTCTGCTTGAACAAGTATGTGTAAATACTCTGGTTAACTCACAGAGATCATTTCTGAGGTCTTTCAATGTTGGTTTTGAGTCTCCAAAGTCGACAGCTTGTGACAAACTCTTTGCTTTCTTTGCCCCTTTTCTCACAGTAGTCTGAGTTTGTGATCCTCAAAATAATGCCTACAATCCTATAGCTGATACGCTGCTTTGTTTCATTTATAAGGAACACTGCAGAAACTTAAGACTAAAACCTTTTAAGTTAGGTGTTCTCGGTATGACACTGAAACACCTGCTTCTGCCTAATTTTTTTTTTTTTAACTAAATCAGGAAATGGCAAATATTTTGGCACAAAAGCAGCTTCGCTCCATCATCTTAACTGTAAGTATATACTTTTCAAAGTTATTTTTCACTAGCAGAGAGGAAAGGTGACTCCAGTTTTGGTGTTCATAGGCTTTATCTTAATGGATTTTAATTGCACTTGTATTTTGATATGTTTTGAAGCCTGTAATATGAGTTTAAAGTCTGGTTGTTGGATGGTATTTTTCCAGTCATAGAAATTACGGTTTATTCACAAACATATAATACTGAATGCCCATTTGTTTTTGGTTCTGCAGATTATTCTGTCTTGATGCAAAGTTGTGCACAATTTGTCACCACTTGCACAAAAAAACCCCAGCAGAATTTGTTTCAGAATAGTTTCACACTGCTTGTGTTCATAAGAAATTTAGTATAAATATATGGATAATATTCCTAGTTTTTCATTTATTGTTGTAAAATGCACTAGTGCCTTTTGGTAGAGAGATTCTTTTATTCCCTGGAACTGTACAATATCAGTTTCTGTAGCCATCTCCTTGATGACTCTTTCCTTAATGGTGCTTTGCTGTGTTTAGTGGCTTGGGTCTGTTTCCCATATAAAACCACTTGGTGTTTTTTGGCACACCAAGTATCTTTAAATTGTTGATCAGCTTGGTATCTGCTTTCTGAATGAGATAATTCTGTGTGTTTGGGGCATTGTATGTTAATGTATTTCTAAGCAGTCTTCCTCATACAGAACAGAGTTTTCTGGTAAGGATTGTGGTGTGATGTTGACTCCTGCAGCAGTAGACCTGTTATATCACTGTATTCACTGGTTATGTTTGCAGCCTGAATACTTCCTTGCTCAGGCAGCTACTCTCTTATTTTCTTAATATGCCCTCTTTTGTTTTTATACAGAACTCTAATGCTTTTGGTAAGGAGTTAAATTTTTTTTAAGTGACTTCTCAGTTCTGATTTTTTTTTAATTATCTTTTTTTTAATGCCACTTCTCAATATATGCACAGGCTCTATCTAGTGGCGGGAAGGAGAAAGCTTTGGTGCATTGTTAGTGTAAAGGCCAGTCTCTTAAAGTTGCTTATATGGTACCTAAATCAGTAGCATTAGTCCTGATTTGATTTTCTTTTTTTTCTGGAATACACAAACACTATTGCACAGCAAATAAATACTTAGAGAAATGGAAACACCTGAGTGCACCTAATGTAATTTTCTGGTAAGATGGCATTCACTGGAGTTCCTGTTTCTTTGCAGCATGTTATCAGGGCACAGAGGGCCATCAATAATGAAATGGCACATCAGCTTTATGTTCTTCAAGTGCTTACCTTTAACCTTCTGGAAGACAGAATGATGACAAAAATGGATCCACAGGATCAGGTAAGCATCTGGCGTAATATGGTCAGAACAGGAAGAGGACAACTGGTCACTGCTGTGCCTAAAGCTTCTTATGGAGGAAAAGACACTGCTAGGACTGTTTGCACAATTCATTCAGTCTCTCTTTGAAGTTACATTGGTTTCTCATTGTTAGAAGATGTACTAGCTATCGCATTCCATGTGTGAAAGTACAACAAAGTGGCCAGACCTTTCTCTTCAGCATGTAGTTCCATGAACTGAACTTAGTGTCATCCTGAGCTAAAACTCTAGCATTTTAATTCTGTGTACTTTTCAGAAGCAACAGAGATACATGGTCCTTCCTAAAAGTACTTCTGTAGAGCTAAAATAAATGTTTAAATGAAAACTATCTGCCATGCTGGAGTTGTAGATAATTTGTGTTACAATAAAATCCATTTTTGTTACTGGGAGTTTAATATTGAGTCAGTGAGCCATATAGATATGTTTTGCTGCTTTATTTTTGTGGCCTTTTTTTAGGACATGTACAAGGAAGAACCTAATTTCATTTTTAAGAGCAAGTTGTGTTAAGACTTGCTGATTATTTTGAGAAGAGGAGGTGAAAGACTGAGATGGTTGTAAACATAAATAACATCATGCTGTAGGGTTTTACCCTTCTTGTTTCTTAAGTTTGAGGCAGGAAAGTTTGGCTCTTACAAATGTGCACACAGTTAACTATTGCCTGTCTCCAGAGATTGTAATGAATGCAGTGTTAGTTTTGATGATAGGGTGGTTATCACTATCTTGAGATTTGTTCTAGTGATGTATGACTGCATTGATTCCTGTCTTGCCTGTTGCTGTGCTAGCAGAAATGGACATTACCAACAGGAATGCAGAGTGCTGAGCCATTTTAATTTCAGCCAGCAGAGTGCTTAAGTACCAGCTTAATTTGAGATGTGTGTGATTTCTTGGCTTGTGTGCTTTCCTGCCTGTGGTTAAAATTAAGTGGCCTTGCTAACATGGGTTCAGCCTCTGGAAGTCAACACTTAAGCATCTGCATGTGAACCCTGGAAACATGGACTTTGGAAAACAGGAACCACAAAGTCATTCTTGCTGACTGTTTCTCTGAGTATGAAGTAGGGAATTTAGACAAAGAACGGTTGGGCAGTAGAGAGAATGTAGTGTTTTGAAACAGCTTTTATAGTATTGGCTATTAAAGTGAGAAGTTATTGTAACCCATTTTTTTAACCCTGTTTTAACACAGGCTCAACGGGATATCATATTTGAACTCCGAAGAATTGCATTTGATGCAGAAT
Organism: Apus apus; assembly: GCF_020740795.1. Lineage (NCBI taxonomy): Eukaryota > Metazoa > Chordata > Aves > Apodiformes > Apodidae > Apus > Apus apus. The sequence continues at coordinate 49,394,092 of NC_067283.1, forward strand.
CAGAACCTAACAACAGCAGTGGCAGTATTGAGAAACGCAAATCTATGTATACTCGAGACTATAAAAAACTTGGATTTATTGTGAGTATTTTTGTGTGGTGGTACACTGAAAGTGGGTGAGTGCATCTGTTGTAGTACATGCTATAATCAGTCACTTCTCTTACTTGGTCTTCCGGCCATTTTCTACAAGGGAATAGCTTTTTTTTTGTTTTTTAAAATGCTAAATCCTGTTAACCCTGTGTGACTGCTTTAGCAGAAGTTAGGGTTAATTGGAAGCAATAACTGCTTGAGGTTTCCACACATAGTTTTGTGTGGCATGCCATAATGAAAAAAATCTAAATTTTAATGGTATCTTGGATGGATAGGTATTGTCTAATGGATGTGTGGCAGACCTGTAAAGTCACTGTAGTCTTCTAGTTATAATGTGGACTGATGAGCACAATGAATCTCAGGTAGGACTCTATGGTGCTTACTTGTAAGGCCATGTGTTTTTGTTGCTTGAAGTCCTTTCTTCTGTGAGTAGGGGATGCAGAATCTGTTATCCTGACTTAATCAAACAAATTGGAGTTCTAATCTTGCCTAAAAACTGTGTTGGGAAACAGAGCACAATCTATCCAAATTGTTGCATACGTTTATGTTATTGAATAATGTGTATTTTTTCCCTCTGGAAACAGCATGCATACATACACTGCAATCAGTATCTTGATTTATTGTTTATTCTAGGTTAGTATGCAATTTTCTTTCTCCTTAGGTAAAATTGTATGCTTCATATCTTAATGTGATTCATTGCTTTGCTGTTGGCCTGACAAATACACACTGAATATAGTACAGTAGCCACAGTTACAGACATGGTGGGTTTAAAACACAGCTGGTGCAAGTTGCAGCTTGCTGTGTGGTTAGAGCATTCTGCTTAGCTCTGTGGCACAGGGCTCAATGTTACCCACTTCCCTTATGGTTTTGGAAGGAGGTTTTCTGGGTTCTAATAGTTGTTTTCATTACTGATGAGTGAGGAAAAATTACTGCTGTATCAATCTGTTTTATCTTTCAGGAGTCGTAAGTAAATAGACGGAAATGGAGGAACTCTCCATTTTAGGATTGTAAGCATGAGAGTAAAACTAGTGATTTGAAGAAGCTTTGAATCCTCAATGGGGTTTTTTCTTGTCTATGAATCTGTTCTCGGTTCATGTGTGATAGAAGACCATTGCTGTCCCAGCTTCTGAGGCTGGACACTCACATGCTGAAACGAGAAGAGAGAGGACTTTGTGCTCTCAAGGCCAAAGCTAAAAGAAAATGCAGGCCCTGGCTTCGAGACAAATGGGCTGGATGTACAGCCTCCAGCTTGTGGTGAATGAGAACAGAGATAGGGGTCACTGTAATAGGAGGAGGAAAAGTAACTGGCAAAGACAAACACAGGCAATGATGGGTTTGCTAAAGCTGTAGCAGGACTGTGCCTACAGAGATTGTGGCATATGGAAGAATCAAGGAAGTCACATTTAAAACAATTGTTCTCTAATTCAGATGGATCACTTTTGGGTATCTGCAGCTTTCTCTAAGTTTCCTACATGCTGAAGACTCTCAGCTCCCACAGAAGCCATTCCTGAGGACCCTCCCCTGCTACCAAAACCATACCAGAACCAAACCAGCACATTCCACCCCTTGCCTCTGTCACAACAGTTGTCAATAGTAACTGCACTGCTGTTTACTATTTAATTATGGTAGCCTTCCATGAAGGAATGGGGAGAAAAGTGTATGAGGGAATGGGAACTGGGATCGAATCAATGGAGAAAAAATGTGGAAGGCATAATGGGAGCTAAAAAGAAATATGGGAAAGCGAGCTGTGAAAGGAGCACCATAGCAAGAGTCCCAGTGGGAGGCAGGTTATGCTGCTAACAGTATGATAAGGCAATGTACAAATAATAAAAATGTCAATAGTAAACTGTGAGGAGTGCTATTCTACTCTTGTATGGAAGTTTTGCTTTGAGCTAAGAGTACAGGTGACACTGCACATACAACTTTTCTCACAGCTGAGAAGGAATCTGACCTTCCTTAGAGAGCTGGGGAAGGCAGCAGGACCTGTTGTGGAACCTGCCTGGTGATCTCCAGCCTTGCAAATGGGCTATGCTCTTCACCTGGACTGCAGTTAGCCTGGCTGCCTTCACCCCATCTGCTGCTTCTCGCTCCATCATTAGTCTTCAGTGCTTTCATAAACTGCAGGCAAACTGATCTATGATGCTCTGAAGAATCTGAGCTTTCTCTTCCCATGTTTTGGCTGTGTGGCACAAGAAGAAACCCAGCCAAATAGGAGGCTGTCTTCAAGTGCTGTCTTCATTCTGCTAGTGTTGGTAGTCAGGATGCTAATTTCTTGAACTGATTAAACATTCTCTCTGAGGGGGAGAATAAAACCATGTCTAGCCATCAAATTGCTCCTGGACTTCTTGCTCTCTTTCTGTATGTGAAATGCAAGAATCCTTTTTGTTTTTTCACAGCCACATGAAAAAGCTTTGCCTCACTACAAAGGTAATGTCAAAAAGAAACAAAGTCCAGACATGGATTCAGAAGTTTATTATATCATTTGTAAAAGGACATGGCAACATACATCCAGTTAAAGAAATCACAAGACCTCTCCAGATGGTTGTGATGACCTGTGTGAAGTTCATTATGGGCAAAGAGATTTTCAGATAAGTCAGTCTTGAGGAGATTTATTAAAATGCTGATGAATACAACAAAAGATGATCCAGTTAGGAGATCTAAGATATGCTCCACCCTATTGAATTATTTTCTGAGCAAACTGCAAATTAAATAGCCTGAATTCCTTTCTCCCTCCACCCTCCCTTTTAAAATTGCTTTTGCCAGGGAAATCCCAACCAATACTTATCCCTGTCAGTTCATTGGTAATGATAAAATCAGTCCTGAAATTTCTGAGCTGTTCAAATGGTTTAGTATTGTAAATCTCATTGTATGTGAAGCTTCTAAAGTTTTCTTGCATTTGAGTAAACTTAAGTCCCATAATCAAGGCAGGCAATAGACACAACTTAAGAAACTGATATCCTGTGTATTTTCATTATAATTATTTAAATGTCACTAATTGCGATTGAGAAGTTGTAGTGAATATGTTTGTTTAGCGGCAGATCTGACCGAATTCTAGAGGAACTTAAATAGGTTAAAAAGTTGGAAAAAACAAGCAAGCAAAATCTCATCCTAGAACAGTTTTTCTTAAGTTTGCACTGTGTAGAGCTTCCTAGGTTGTGTTTGGGTATTTTTTTGTTGTTTTACTTCTCTTCAATAAAATACAAATGGTTTCTTTGAGTGCAAAAAGTCACCTTGGAAAGCGGTAATTTCATAATTCTACCATCCTACACTGGGAAGTATTAGTGTAGCAAAATAAAATGTGGGTTAGTACAGGAGATACAAAGTAGTGAGGAACTGTCAGATAACAGGTGACAATTAAAAGGTAATTTGAGAATGGTGGGATGATCTTCAAAAGGCAGACATGGGCATGACTTTCCAAATGTTAGTGATGGTGACATAAGAGAGGACATGAGAGAGTGGATGTATGCTGATGAAATAAATTTGGGAGGCATCAATGAAAGAATCACCGTGTAATTCACAAGCTAGATGGCCTTTTGGATTAGAGAAGTAGAAACATGATTCTAACCAGTGATACAAAGTGCAGTGGTGTTCATTTAGGGTCATTGACAAGAATTTCTTCTGTAGGCAAATATCTAATCTGTGGGAAAAGATGAGAGATTGTGCAATGTAGCCACAAAAATGCCAAGTGTTAAGCTAGGTTAGGAAACGTTTTCAGAGCAGCTGAACTGTTCAGGCCATTTTCCGCATTTCTGAAACACCATCTAGAACACTGTGTAATTTTAGTTATGGATGCAGAGACTTGTGGACTGACTGATTGCAGGATGAGTGCAGAGGCTGAGGCTTGTGCAATGATAAGGGAGATATCTTACAAGGGTTAACTTAAAAAGATTGGCTTGTTTAGGCAGCCAGGCTGAAGGCTGTGGAAATATCAAGTGGGAGGAAACCTTATGTAAGCTCAAAGGCAGTGATGGCAATCAGTTTATGGAAAAGATTTTTAATTGGAATGATGGGGACAAAATTTGTTACTAGCTTAAAGAGGAGCTTGATCCTTTATGAAAAGGTTTATAGAGTGAGTTTGTCCACGTTGGATCCAGGAAACAAAACACATGAGGACTATATGGAAAAGAAAAAAACCACAAGGTTGCTTAGAGAAGTCTGAGGGGAGACAAATAATTAGATGGATAATGACTTAAATGGTAGCATAACTGATTTTTTTACACATTGCAAATACATTCTGATGTGAGGAGGAGCAGCACCAGAATAGTTTGGAGGATGTGTCTTACAGAGATCTCTGAAAAGAGACTTCAAAAATAATTGAGAGTAACTAAAGAATGCCTGAGGCAGAATGTAGACCTGAGGAACTTCTGAGATATCTTCAGCTTGATCTTTTCTCTTTTTCATGTCCCAGATGAGCAGCTACTTTTTTTAATCTTTTGATCTTATTCTTCAAAAATCCCTTGTTTCACAGCACAATATCCAAGTAGCATTCTGAAGATAAGAAACCCCCAAAACTTACTTTCCTCATGGTTTTTTCTGTGGTGCTTCTCATTGTCTCTTTGAATAGTTCATTAGCCTAAGACTAGGGATGGTGTTGCCCATTTAAAGATTAAGGGAAGATTTTTCCCCTTGAACTTTCTGCCTAAGGAAAGATGCTCCTTTAATTGCTGTATTCTTCAACCTGACTAGTAGAGCTCTGGTGTGTGTAATTTCCTCATGCTCACTTGGAAGCTGCTCTATCTCCCCCCCTCATTTTCATGCCATGCCCCATCTGTGTCCTCACCCCTGCCCCAGTATTTGGGAATGAAGGATTAAAAGTTAAGCTCTGGAAAAGGGAGGGAGGGAGAAGGTGTTGTTTCAATGTTTGATTTTCACTTCCCAGATCTACTTTAATCAGCAATAAATTAAATTGACTTCCACCATGTCAAGCCTGTTTTGCCCATGATGCTAAAATGGTGAGCAGTCTCCCTGTCCTTATCTTGACACACAAGCTTTTTCATCCTTTTCCTCCTCTTGTTTTGTTGAGGAGGGGAGTGGGTGAGCAGCTGGGTGGGTGTGTGGCTGCAGCCAAGGTTAGTGCACCACACCTTTCTGTGTTTTGCTAGCTCTGACTTTAGACTGTTTCTGGGCTTCTTCCCTGAGCCATGGTAGCTCAGAGGCTCCCTCTGTGTTCTATTGCAGTCTCATTGCTGTGCTATCTCACTTTCCTTTTTGACTCCTTATCTCCTCTGGCTTTTCTCCATTTCTTTCCGTACTCTTTGGTTTTGATTTTCCACTCCCCTCAGGTTCCCTCTGACTGGAAAACAGGAAATGTAACCCCCATTTTATAAAAATGGAAGAAAAGAAGACCCAGGGAACTATAGACCAGTCAGTCTCACCTCTGTGCCTGGCAAGATCATGGAACAGATCCTCCTGAAGGCCTTTCTAAGGCACCTGGAAAATGTGGAGTTGGTTGTTGGCAACCAACATGGCTTCACCAAGGGCAAATCATACCTGACAAATTTGGTGGCCTTTTATGATGGGGTCACGGCATTGGTGGATAAGGGATAATGGATGTTATCTACCTGGACTTGTGCAAAGCATTTGACACTGTCCCGCATGACATCCTGGTCTCAAAATTGGAAGGATATGGATTTCATGGATGGACCACTCAGTGGGTAAGGAATTGGTTGGATGGTCTCTCTCAGAGAGTAGTGATCAATGGTTTGATGTCCAGATGGAGACAGGTGATGAGTAGTGTTCCTCAGGGTTTGGTGCTGAGTCCGGTGCTGTTTAACATCTTTGTCAGCGACATGGCCAGTGGGATTGAGTGCACCCTTACCAAGTTTGATGACAACACCAAGCTGTGTGGTGAGGTTGACCTGCTGGAGGAAAGGCATACCATTCAGAGGAACCTTGACAGGCTTGAGAAATGGGCCCATGCCCACCTCATAAAGTTCAACAAGGCTAAGTGCAAGGTCCTGCACCTGGGTTGGGACAATCCCAAGCACAAATACAGGTCAGGCAGAGAATAGATTGAGAACAGCCTTGAGGAGAAGGACCTGGGGGTATTTATTGATGGAAAGCTCAACGTGAGTCAGGCATGTGCACTTGTAGCCCAGAAAGCCAGTCATGTCCTGGGCTGCATCAAAAGAAGTGTGGCCAGCAGGTCAAGAGAGGTGATTCTGCCCCTCTACTCTGCACTTGTGAGACCCCAGCTGGAGTGCTGTATCCAGTTCTGGAGCTCCCAACACAGGAAGGACATAAAGCTCTTGGAGCAAGGCCAGGGGAGGGCCACGAAGATGATCCGAGGGCTGGAGTACCTCTTCTATGAGGACAGGCTGAGATGGGGCTATTCAGCCTGGAGAAGAGTGAGGAGACCTCCTAGCAGCGTTCCCGTATTTCCAGGGGGCCTACAGGAAAGCTGGTGAGGGACTTCTTATCAGAACATGTAGTGATAGGATGAGGGGCAATGGTTTTAAGCTGGAAGAGGGTAGATTTAGATTACACATTACAAAGAAATTCTTTAGTGTAAGAAATTCTTAGATTGCTGTGTGATAATAATTCATCCTTTATCACAGAGCCTGGAAGAGAGGTGAAGTCGGAAGGAAATAATGCAATGGAAGGGCAGTGTAAAATTCTAGGTAATTTTCATGGTGTGGATTAGAGGTGATCTCTAAAAAGAAAAAACTGGGCAAGACTGGGTTGGGATGCCATGCCCTGCAAGAGGCATGGGCATAGTACTTAAATTCTCTGGAGTTAGTAATGTCCACTAGATCTCTGAAGCTCCTTTGTTCCAGCTGGTCACCTGGATTAATGGTAGCAGTCTGCCTGCATAGGGGAGGTAAAACTTCCCAGGGAGAGAAAGTGAGATAGAGATGGACAGATGTAGACCCCATGTGGTATATTTACTTAGCTGTTCTTATTGAAGACCTGAGGATGGTCATCCTTTTTTGTCCTAAAATAGGGAAAGCCTGCATGTTTTGAAGTCTTAGAGCCCTATGAGTTGTAGGATTGGAAAGCCCCGAACAGGAAGCTGACGTTTTGTGATATATTTGGGGACTAACATTTGGAACTGGTGTAAAATGCTGAAAAACGCATAAAAAAGGTGTTGAATTATAATTTTCTGCTGTTCTGTTCACACTTCTTTGATGTTTTCTCCTGTTGGTGACAGTCTGTAGTGATGGGAAGTGTTGCCTTGTTTATCCTTTGGGGGAACTTTTCAACTATAATAAAAGTAATACTTTTTTACAATTACATTTTCTTGCTGGCTTTGGCAGTGGCAGAAGAACTTTTTTCAGAGCAATACTGTCTGCGTGCAGATCTAGTTCTGTTCTTTTTTTAAATTTTAAGTTATGATTTAATCATTGGCTTAATGATAGAAGAGCACAGATGACAGGTTGTCTCTACTACTGAAAATGACGTGTAGTTTTTCACCCTCCTCCGCTCTTTCTATTCCCACAACCCTCTCTTTCCTTGTCTGCTATTTCAAAACTTGTGAAATCACTTGTTACTGGAAAAATAATCGGTTTAAGATTTCCTTTAGTTGAGCTATTCAGATATGCAGGGGTTGAGGCTGCTTTGCCTTGAGGCAGAGGTGCCTGACCCTCCATTTAGTTGCCGTATTTCTAGGTGTAACACTGGCCTACTCTAAGATAAAGTCCTTTGTCATTAATTAATGATAGCCGTACACACCATGCAACAGAGCAGAAACCATTTCTAATGGCACTCCACTAGAAAGGGGACTATTTTTCTCACATTTCATTGTAGCACATAGTGCATAGGTTTGAGTGTCCTTTTATTTAACATAATTAAACAGCTGGTGGATGGTCACAAGTGGTGTTCCTCAGGGCTCAGTGTTGGGACCATTTCTGTTTAACATCTTTACTGATGATCTTGATAAGGACATAGAGTGTATTATCAGTAAGTTTGCAGATGTGGCTGGAAAGCTGTCTGGCAGAAAAGGACCTGGAGGTTCTAATTGACAAGCAGCTGAATATGAACCAGCAGTGTGCCCAGGTGGCCAAGAAAGCCAATGGCATCCTGGCTTGTGTTAGAAATAGTGTGGCCAGCAGAAGTAGAGAGGTGATTGTCCCCCTGTCCTCAGCACTGGTGAGGCCACACCTGGAGTATTGTGTCCAGTTTTAGACACCTCAGTTTAAGAGAGATATTGAGGTGCTTGAGTGAGGACAGAGGAGGGCAATGAAGCTGGTGAAGAGCCTACAGAAAAAAATCTTATGAAGAACGTGTGAAGGAGCTGGGAATGTTTAGTTTGAGAAAGAGGAGGCTGAGGGGAGACCTCATCAGTCTCTACAACTACCTGAAAGGTCATTGTAGAGAGGTTGGTGCTGGTCTTTTCACAGGTATTTAGCAACAGAACAAGAGGGAATGGCTTCAAGCTGCAACAGGGGAGGTTTAGACTGGACATTAGGAAAAAATTTTCACAGAGAGAGTGGTGAGACATTAGAATAGGCTGCCCAGGGAGGTGGTTGAGTCACCATCCCTGGATGTGTTTGAGGGTTGTTTAGATGTGGTGTTGGTGGATGTGGTTTAGGGAAGAACTTTGTAGAGGAGGGATGATGGTTGGACTTGGTGATCCCAAGGGTCTTTTCCAACCTGAATAGTTCTGTGATTCTATGATTAAATTTGCAGGTGCTATGACCAGAAAAAATACATTATCTGCCCTTTGCCACTGAAATTTCCTTTAATACTGAACCCGGGAGCTGAGACAGGAATAATAGCATTTATTCTCTGATTTTCACCCGTGTGACCACTAGAGGCTGATCTTCTCCTTTGTTTGCAAGATTCACTCCATTCTCACTTAGTTTTGAAGCTAATTTTTTTCAGCAGGTACTTTAGAAATCAGCTCTTGCTGATTTATTCCTCAGGATAAGTTTTGGAAGGTGAAAATTAATAATACATATTTATTTCTAGGTGTTATGAAAGAGTTGTAGTTGTGTAGTGATTGTTATTTGCAGTATTTGATCCTCTTTTGAATAAAAATACATAGTTAGAGATTCATATGACTGTATTTGCTTTCTTGAACACTTACATGGAAGTACTTGAGACAAAACAGAATTAGAGGACCAGTTCTATCATTCCTGTTTTCAGAGAGTAATATTTATCTGTATAAACCTATTTATCACATGAACAAGATGTAGTCACTGGGAATAACAGCTTAGGACTCAGGTGACATTGACCTTAAACCAATGAAAACCTCTAAACTGATATTGGTGTGTATTTCATCAATAGTTTGCATCAGAAGTGCAACACTGTTTTGTACTAGAAGAGCAGTAAAGTTGAGTGTTTTTAAGAAAAGTCAGAAATAAGTCTTTAAAGCCTTAATTCATTCCCTTCCCTCCCCTCTTTGTCACATTTATTTACATGCATGTGCTGTGTTTTTTCTGTCTGACTTGGCTTTTCTCCTCCTTTACACTTTGCATTTCTGTCATAATATTTCTCTCGTTCAGTCCCAGGTTGATAATTATAGTCCTTCCCATCTGTCTTGGTATCTGCCCTACAACTCTGGACTTCCTTCTTCCTCTAAACCTTCCCACTCCCAAAAGCCTGACTTCGACCCATTCCTCTCACTGCTGCTGTGTGTCCTTCTACTTCTCTTTCTCCTCTATTCCTGGTTTGCTTTTTCTCTGGAAGATGGGGCCAGGGAGTACGCAGGACAGGCAGCATCTTAAAAAAAAAAATAATCTATGCATGGTTGAAACAGACTTGTTGAATTCAGTTCGTCCTGAGTTTTTATAATGTGGTCAAAGTAACAGATGTCTGAGAGGAATTTCAAGGCTGACACAATTATTTTTTACTAAACTAGATGTTTTTCTTGCAGCGCATGAGTGGGCTGGAGTTTCTTGAGAAAACAATTGAGTAAAAATTGATTTAATAAGAGAAAAATATTCCTTTAAAGTATCAAATAATTTGTTAAAACTTGATAAGGCATTTGAACCTAAAGAAGATGCTAGGCTTTCTGTCTTGATACTTAAAATAGTTGTAAAGTATCAGAAGAAAAAGAAAGTCTAAGACTGGAAAATGCAAGGCAACCTGAAATACAGGTGGCACAACCAGTTTTACTGGTAATTCAAACATCTTTCTCAAGTTCCCGTTTGCTTTTGGCAGTTTACTTCCCTAATGCTTCAGTGAACATTGCTACTTGATAGATCTCTGGCAGAGCAACCACAAGTAGAGGTACTGAAACCTGTGGTACAGTGAACAGAATATATGAAGTAAAAGAAAAGCACAATGGAAGAGGAAGGAATTATAAATGAACTGGTGATGATAATAAAGATATAATTCAAGATTTTACTAGTCTATACCAGCATTTGAAGGAGCCACAATCAGTAAGCCCAGCTGTTGATTTTACAGTTGAATTTCCTGAATCTGGAGATAATTATTGAGTCTGAAAAGGGATTTAAAAATTTATTTCCTATTTAAAAAAGATGTCTCTGTTTCACTTGTTGAAAAACCAAGATATGTGTTAATTTCATTCATTTAATATTTTAGATTATTTTGCAGTGTGCAGCCTCACATGGTAGCCTCACAGAATATTTTCTAAGTGAATACTTAGATCTTCTCTTTAGAGTAATACTGAATGTCTGTCAGGATTGTTTTTCTTTAACATTTACCTGAAGATAGAAATCCTTGATTTGCTATATTGCTAGGGAATGATGTTATTTGGAGAACAGCTGAACCTCCTTTTAAAAGAAAGTTGATAACGAATTTTTACTATTGCACAGCAGAGGGCACTGGCATCATACCTGATGCAGGCTGTTCACAAAAATTGTTCAGTAGCTCACTTGCATGGGTACAGGATCATTTCAGCCTTAGAAATAGTAGAAATATCTTCTGGGCTGTAAGTTCCTATTTCTCAGTTGAATGCCAGCAGATGTTTGATGTTTAGGCTAAATGATACCTCTGGAAGCAATAAAAAGTTACTTAATTTGGCTTGCATGCTACAGTACACTGTAAGTAGAATTTATTCTCTGCCTGTCACTTACTGGTGGGATATTTTTTCCCTCTGAAATAAGTTTGTTCCTGTGTCTTGAGTGTTTTTTAGCCTTATGTAGGCTCTGTGACAGGGACACTTCCTTGCAATCTGGATTTCATTGTGGTGGTTCTTTGTTTGATGTGTTGGGGTTTTTTTAATATTTTTTTTCAGCAGTCTCTGCAAATCTGTAAAAGATGAGATTTTGTAAATATAGTTAAAGATCTAATCAGAAAACCTTATGTTTGATTGCCAGCTCAGGCCATGTTCTGCAAATGTGAGCAACAGCAGCAAAGCATCAATCTCTTTCCAAACCCGAGAGGCAGAACTACAGAAATTACTGAGGTGCCACACGCAAGCTTACTGTCATAGCCACCCTGTGCTTGGTGGTGTTAGGAGCCCAAGGGTGTGTGACCTACTGTGTTCTTTCCCAGAAGCATAGTTTCATAGTTCTAAGTTACAGGGTTTTTCAATAAATGAAGCATTCCACGGGTTCCTGTTGTGCTGTGTATTTGGTGCCAAGTTGTGGAAGCATGGAAATAGGATTGCAGCACAAAGAATGAAGCACTGCATACTGAGGTCTGCAACTTAGCAGAATTCGTGCTGAAATTCCATTCTCCACACTGACATCAAGATTTGCTGAGATGTTCAAGTCAGTGTGTGGCTGTGGGGGAGATCTCCTCTGGTGTAACCTCTAGGGGGTAAGCAACCAGGGTCAGCATTTGATCTGCAAATCTGTTTTGTTGAGTCCCTGAACCACCTGGAACAGTGCAAGGAAGTGTAGGAAGGTGCCTGCTGAGCACAACCAGGAGACAGCTTGGTTGCGCTTCACGTATGTGAGTAGGCAGAGCTGGTGAGGATGGCTTGGGTGTGACCCTCAGAGGGAGATGGGGTGATGTCCTTTGGCTGCAGGGGCAGATGCTGTGAGGTGACTCTATAGCTTCTCAGCCAAGTGTGGTTGCAGTGTGGAATAAATGCTGGGAATGACAAAAAAAAAAAAAAAATGAGATGGGTGATTAAAAACTATGAGTTGGTCAGTAAATTCAAAGGCAAATGCATTTTTGGTCATAATCAGACTATGGTCTGCTGACCCCGAGTGCTAAGGGAGGGATGCAAGACAATAACTGCTGTTTGGAGGCATGAGGTTTTAATTGGCTGGGAGAAAATCTGAGAAACTTTATTACCAAAATTGATTGGTTTATAACCAGGAAAGCCTGACCTCATGACATGTACAATGGATGGTGTCTGTCTATTAGAGGAGCTACTGAGATTATATAAGGTTGGTACTGTTGGTCTGAGGTGCCTGGGTCATCACATCATTACAATGACCAACAACTGGGGCCAGCAAACCATACGTCAAAGCCGTTGTTCTTGTTTACCATGCGGCTGCGTGTGATTTACCAGGATTGTTTGTCAGGAGTGATGGGTGTCTAACGATTTGGACATCATTAAAATGATTAAACCAGCCATTTACCATATAGTGCTGAATTCCCCTTAGCCGAGTCTTTCCAGAGAAGAACAGATTAAAAAAAAAAAATTAAAAAATCACTTTTTGATGGGCCGACAACCTTCTTTGACCTTTTAGTGTCTCTTTAAGAGTGAAGTTAAAACTAATCAGGATGAAATATAAATACGTGTATGTCTGTGGGAGTGAATTGGCTTTGTAGAATCTCATTCTTTTTATATTTTGATTTTTTAAAATGCTTAATGTGACTATTTGTGCTTACTATAAATATTAGTTGGTGGGATCATCCTTTAAATCAGTTTCTTAATGACAGGATAATTTCTGTTATGTTGCAGAGGGTAAAAGGCGCTTAAAATATTTTTTACCTTTCCAGTTTTTGCAGTTGTGAAATTGTAAAAAAAAAAAATAAATCTTAAATGACTTCTGATTTTAAAAAGGATGCCTCTTCTGAAAAAAGTTCACTAACAAATACAAATATAAAATTAGACAGCAGTGGAAATTTGCATTTCTGGCATGTTTTTTATATATATTATCTGTGATTTCACTGTATTGTTTTCTTGCTTGCTGCTCGTTTGCTGCTCATTTGCTATGTGCATCCCAGTTATAAACCCCTGGGGGCAGGCAAGCTTCATGGATTTGGATGTAGTAGGGCTGAGTAGTTTGTTTCAAGTGTATTTTAACAGCAGAGTTCTGACTCCTTCTCTTAGAGATGGATCTTGGACGTCTTTCTCTGGATATTATGTATTGCATATGCCTCAGAATTTGCATACAAAAATATAAGATGAAGAAATAGGACCCTCAAAACTGGACAGACATAACTAACATCTCTTTTCTTTTGTAGCGTGGGCTTCATCTGTTTCACAAGACTTGACTTGGATAGCTGATTCCACACAAACCCTTGCTTGACACTGAAGTGATGGTGGTTTTGTGAAACAGTGTAAATGCAATGTCATTTTCATTTCTGCAAATATTTTAAGCCTATGTGATTTTCTAGTATATGCATGCAAACAGATACATGTTACTTAAATACACGTATCTGTCTGTTTCCCCTCCTTTCATTATTCTTATTTTTTGTGCAAATTGTAAGATCTAAAGGACAGTAGACAGCATAGCACACAAAGTATCTAGATTTTCTTCAGTTATAAAGAACTACAGGCATTCTCTTTGAATATGTCATTCATTAACTTAGGCCTGTGAATGAATTAAAGACAAGGAGGAGAAAAGTGACTCATTTTTGAATAACGGAATTATTTCACCAAATTAGAAACACTTTTGTATCTTAATTCTGAATATTTCAATTACTTAACGTAGTTGGTGTGTTACAAAGCCCCTCCATGAGTAGCAATGTTATGTGTTCTTTTAAAAATCCCTTAATTTTTCTTCTCACATTTTGGTGCAGCTCCATCCTCTTACTGATGTCTGTCTAGAGGAAACTGGAGGCAAAGCAGAACAATGCCCAGACATGCAAAACGTATCTGTATTTTGCAGAGCACAGCTCTAGTCTCGAGAGCTCCAGATTCCTGTAGAGGGAAGCAAAGAAAAATGGAAGTCAGATGAATTGAAATTGCTCAGTAAATAGATCCAATGTGTTTTGTGGTTTTGTTTTATTCACTTCACTAATGAGGGCAGATGAGGGTATGCTATAGGATGGGAATAGGCTGTTAAGACAGAAGTACAAACTCAGAGGTTTTAGGAGGAATTGGTCCTTTTTTCCAAACCCAACTTTTGACATCTCCAAAGCTTGGCTGTTTGTATTGACACAGGGGAACAATGTGACTGTTGAGCTAGTCATTTTGTATATGGGGACTTATGTCCAAAGATAGCTAAAATATCATAGATGTTGACAGTTCCTTTACTGTAAATTAGTTTTCAGCTTGTTCTCTGTGGTTACTGGAAGCTTGACCTGGGTCACAGGTAATAAAAGAAGCTGCTGTGTGTGAACCCCAGAGCTCCATAGTGTCAGCAGGTTTTTATAGCTAGGGCTGGGAGTCTATATGCCTAGCCACAGATCATGTTTCAGCTCAGTTCCCTGGTTTTAAATTTTGACAGCTGTTGTACCTGGCCGCCAGGCAGCCACTAGATTCACATGGCTGATTCATTTTGAACTGGAGTTTTCTCAGACACAGGGCTGACTTCTCTCCGCTCTATTTGAACTAGGCACAGCCTGGCCCTTCCCTTTGCACGACAGCCGTTTTAGCTAGCTTGCTTGAAAAAGGAAAGTGTGAAACCTTTCTACAGAAATATCTAGAAGGAGAGCAAGATCTGTCCCAACTTACCTTTGTGATGCTTGGCACTGGGTTTAGGTTCTTTGCAAAGCTCACTGCTCTCAAAGCAACATGGCTTGTAAGGATGCAGGGGTGTCCCCTACCAACGCAGTCATCTTTATCAATGAAGTTCCAAGGGAAGTGGAGTTCACTGCACAAAAGGTGTGTCAGTCTTGTTCTGTGGCTGTGCCATGCCTACCATAGTACGTAAGCATCATGTCTTTTACTCGAGTTGATAGTTGTTACAGCAGGAATGATCCCATTTGGAGTTTCACTCAAGTCTTGATGTATGGGCGAGGCAAGTGCAACAATTAAATGGGCTGCTACACATGTGAGTTCCCCGTAAATAAACATCCTTGGGAAAACTGTAGTGGTTACTTTTACCCTGATCTTAGTCAATTGCTTATAATTTAAGTAATTTTTCTGTGAAAGTGACCAGAACTGGAAGATTTTTAAAATTAATGCGCCTTAATTGTGGAGGCAAATATTATGTTAAAAACATTAAATTTAGATCACTGCCTGAAGTGTAACTAAAACAATAAAAACATGGTCTCATAGTAGTCTTACACTTATAAGACTGATTGAAGCAGGCCAAGACTTGGCAGAACTTGGCTTTGAACCTTTCATTTTACTTAATAAAAACATCTGGAGTTGTGGGGTTTTTTTCATGGCAGACTGTGCAGCTCGTGTGTGTTGGCCATATGGGAAAATACGTATTTATGTACACTTGTTACCTATTTTGTATAATTTCCTTAACTTTTACACAAAATGCCCATTTAAGAGCTCTGAATTGGTCCTTCATAAATAGTCTTTGAAGCATGAGTGGGACCATTAATGCTTGTGCACCTGTATTCAGACAGTGCCAGCCATTATGCTTAAATACTCCAGGGCAATCACAGTGTACCTTACTCAGCAGATATTAAACTTACCTGAACTGAAAAAAGGCTTTTCATGCTGAAAATGGACTTGAGAACAATTGACGTCTAATTAATTTAACATCTGATAACATTTGAAAATAGAGATTAAATTACTTAGGTAGATTTTTATTCTGCTGCATCTGACTTCCATCCAGTTGAAAATTTTTAATCTGTGTTTATTTACAATATTCAAGTTTAGATTTATTTATTTGCTTGCTGTTCTTGCTAGTGCTGTTCACACTGTTTTCTCACATGACTTCTCTTCTTGCTAGCTTGATAATTATCCTGCTGGGCAGGATGAGAATTTGTGCCTTAAATCCTATCTATGTAGAAAAAGAAAACTGCTTTGATTACACTGGTAAAATTAAACCAGTCAATCTCCTGATACATTCCAAGATCATAAAAAGGCCTATGTTTATAACAGTATTTCTTTTTAGGTTGGGGGCACTCCATGCTAGTTTAATCTGGTGTACTTCTGGACTGCTATAGTTCAAACAACACAAAAAATTCCTGCTGGCTAGGACACGAGTAGGATACTTCCATCATGATTTTGGAAGAGCTCAAGCTGTCTGAAAAGCTGTAGCCCTTGGTTGCTCTCCAGCTGGAAGGATATCTGCCTCACACCGTTTCAGATGAGCCCCCAGAAAGTCTCCTGAGAATGGTCTCTAATTCCCAATAGTGAAAACTGTCTGGATTGATTATCTCATGCCTTACCTAGCAGTAATTTCATTGAAAGCAGACTGACCTTGCGAAGAAGATGTGTCACAGGAAATTTGGAAGGGTTTGCTGACATGGATGTTAAATGAACTGGTTATCCCAAGTGTGGAGTAGTAATAAACTAGTATGGTTTTTCATTTCTCAACCCAATCTAGCTAGATTTGTGAGTGGATGTTTGATTGCTTATTCTGTTATTCTGTATACTTAGTGGATACTGGGAAATATCTTGTAGTAATTTCCCACACAGAAAAAAAGTAATTGAAATGACCATGTCCCATTGATTCATTTTAAGTAACCCTGAGAGAGTACATGACCTGTTACTGCTTGATAACTTCATTTGCCCTGAAAACATGACTTCAATAATAAGGAGTCAACAATCTGTGAAGTGCTAAATGTGTCCAACTTTAAAGTCTGGCCTTGTTAGCTAAAATAAAATGTGAAAGATGGTTCAAAGTTGTCATGCAAGGGACTAGATGCAGTCCCTCTAAGTTATAGCACTTGTTTTAGATGCTTTTCAGCTTTCATATTCTTGGCAGTCCATAGGGCATACTCTGGATGACTGTAAAGGTGTAACACAGGCACACATAAAATACAAAGCATGATGCAAGAGCTTTATGTCTTGCTTTACAACATGTAGTTTATTAATGGCTGAAAACGTGCAGTGCTTGTCTTTTGACATGCCCTATAATGTTTTACTTGATGGCTTTATCTGTTTTAGTAATTCCACCATAACATTCAGAGTTTTGCAATTCTGACCACCGTGGCATCTGGTCATGGTTGGGACAGATTTCTGGTGGTGATTTATGATAGATTACATAGTAGCTTAGTGAACCAAGGGAACATGGTAGTAAAATAATTGCATTGATTCTTTATAGGCTATATATATGGAGATTGTGCTTATGACTTCTTTGCTATTGAGAAGGTCAGTTTTATATTGGTGAGTTAAAACTTGATCCAGAAAGGCTGTTGCTTAATAAGTCATGTAGATTGGAGTGAGTTTTATTATTGAAGGATAACATTTGCAGTCTACTAACACGTATTGCAAAGCTGTCATTAAAAGCAAATAAAACAGTTAAGCAGGTAGAAATGGCAAAGTATTTGCTGAAACAGAAAGGTGGAAAAAGCTAGAAATATGTTTATTAAAGGAAAAAACTATCATCACTGTATGCAAACATAACTTTGTAAGACTTAATGAAAGCCATATCCAGTCCTGTACCTACTGTATATATACTGGAATTCTTTATATATGGTGGGGGTAACGCGTGTGAATTAAATTTTTTGCACTTGAAGTATCTTAGATGAACTTCTGCACATTTTTTCAAAGATACAACAGTTGCCGAGCTTGGATACTTCTGACTGGAGGGAGACAGTGTTTTTACTATTATTTTAAATTCAAGGATCCTGAAAATACATTTTCATTCTATCATCGAGTTTTATTGGAAAATTAAAAAAAATTACTTTGAAAGAAACAAAATACACATTTGTGTATTTAAATCGTTATAAAGGGAAAAAACAAATCTGTTTGTTAGTTCTTGCATTCATTGAATACATAGAGACTGAAAATTCCCAAGTCACTGTTTTTCTCTCATTAAATTGGATGGTGGAAGTGTGTGCATCATCATCCCTTTGAATATAGTGCTGTTAAATAAAAATAAGATATTACTTCCTCATTAAGAATTTTAGCTGACTACCTCTTCACAAATGTGTCTTCTTTTTTTAATGTAGCATTTTTTTTACGTTTGTAATTCTTGTGTAAATGAACAGATGGGAACACTTTGCGTGTAAAGCTTCAGGATTATTTAGGGAAGGGCTAAATGGTGAGGTGGTGTGCTCATTGAGAATTCCAACATAAATTTATCAATTCTTAATTCACTGTGAATATCACTTTAAAACTTCCCACGCTCCTGATTCTGTGTTCTTATGAACAATAGCTCTGTAGGTACTACTGTGATTTCCTCATTTGACCTAGAGAAGGTTTTTGTGTAGGTGCTGTAGAACCAGGAGATTACTTTCCTTCCTAGCCCACAGAACTGTGGTTTAGATTGAAAAGGAAGAAGAAAATGAGTAAGTGCAAGTAATTGAAGATGGGAGAAAGTGATCACTGTCCTTGGCACTATCTTGGTAGACAGACTGTTCCTTTTTCTGTAGAAAAAAATGTGACCAGTTTTGAGAGGGTTCATTTTAGGTTGACACCATTTAAATTGGAGTCTTCAGATCTGAAGTTGTTCTGTCATCAGTTCTTTTACAGTCCTGGTTCCCCCTGGGAACTTCTGTAGTGTTTCTGGCATACAAACCTGGAGAAGGGAGGCCTACAGAATAGCATTTCACCTGTGCTGCTTTGAGGTTGGGAAAGAAAAAGTTTGCTTTCCTGTGTAGAACAGCTATTAAAGCAGTTTTCAGGGTAAACTGGCTTGACATGGCAATTGATTTCTGCAGTTGAACATAGCACTGATCCAAAATCTTTGATAAGCTGTCAATATCTGTCCAGTCAGAAATAAAAAGTTTGTGCCTTAATAGGCTAGGAATCATTTCTGTGCTGAAATGATTTCAGCATACTCAGGTGGAAGATACTGTCATTAGTATAAGGAATAAGCAGTGCTTATTCCTTGAGCAGCTGTCTACAGACAGTAAACCATTACTGTGATTAGGTATCTCAATGTGAGGAAACACTCTTACAACTGAAATCTATACATCCCTCAGAGAGTGCCTTGGAAGCCAGAGGTAGGACAGTGGAGCCAGTTCAGGACAGACAAGAAAGCTTTACATAGCTAGAACTGCTTGAGAATGTTGGGGTTTTTGAATATAATCACTGCACTGGATTTTATCCAGAATAGCTCTAATGTTGTGAAATATGCTGCATTATTATTATTTTCTTAATGGCATAAACAGACATGATTTTTGGTTTACATCTTATCCAAAAGAATGAACTTTCATTTCCACAGTACCCTACTAAGTTGGCTAAGAAATTCTTTATGCTTTTGGTATGTTAACATGTGTAAGAGCAGAAGTTGTTTAACACTGCTCAGCTGCTGAAGCTGAAAGATGCATGGGTATTACTCAGTCTAGTGGAAAAAAAGCAAATAGCTGAAAAATTGGAGGTAGCAAACCTGTTCCATCTGTATTTCTTACTCTTGGCTTTTTATAAAGAGAAAAATGCAACAGACTTTACACTAAACAGATGCAACTAGTATATCTGAAGCAATGTGTTCCATGTATTAAATACATTATGTTATAGATGCATCTGTTTGTGTACTTCTGAATTATTCTCTGCATCATTTTAGATAATTTAGCTTTGTATCTGATTTCTAAAACCACTGTCAATAAGTTAATATTTCAACCACAAACATTCAACATGTTAAGAAAAGGATGATTTTAGAGGGAGGGAGAAAGAGGGAAAGGAACAAAGGAGCTGGCATTCCTTTTGAATTTGAAGAATAATTGAAGATAATGCATTATCTCACGCATGCCAGAACTGTCTTGTGGATCTTCAGCTATTATCAGCTGGCATTTCTCCAGGTGTTTGATTTAACAGAGATGAAAATCAAGCCCTAGTTATCCAGGGATTCAAAGTGACAGAAACTTTTGAAGCAAACTGCTGAAAATAGTTGGGCTTATGGGCTTGAGTTGGAGAAAAAGTAATAAGTGATGGAGAAATGGCTTTTTTTGTTTGAACATAGAACTAGTAGTGATGGTAAGAGGCAAAATGAGTCATCCTTACTAAATGTGTTGAAATTTCTCATGCCCTCACTGGTTTTTGTTGTCTTTTGTATATAATTTGAGATGTGCAGTGGGATGAAGGAAATATTCAAGCAACAGTAGGTTAGCCTTTTTATTTTAGTGTCCTGCTTTTATTGTAGCGTTGCTGGTAAATACCAGTAAAAATGAGTGCTAATATTTTAATAGCTGGAGAAAGGTAGCTGAGACTTGATACTCCCTGCTTGCCAGGTATTTATCCAAGTATACTCTGTTCGTGCTGTCCCTTGAGGGTAAAGAGAGTATGTGCAGCCCTGTGCTCAAGTTCTGCTTGCAAAAGGCATTGTAGAACTGATGTTGTGTGCTTCCCTGTTGACAGCCTCCCAACAGCTTTCCCAAGGAAATATGATCATGGTGAGGCTGAGTATCTAGTGGTGTTCCACAGAAAAGATACTGTATGTCCAAAATGAAGGTGGTTTCAAATGCCTAGAAGTTTCTGCTAAGGTGTTCATGCTGGGCTTGGGGGAAGGGGACATTTGTGTGTCTGCCTGACCCAGCCTCTCAAAAAATGCACTTTTTGGAATGCTTGACAATGGCAGGGAGAGGAGGTTTCTCCTTCCAGAAGCTGAAATCTGCTGGACTTATGAGCCGTGTAAAACAGTCTTGTCCTGATTTTAAATGTTCTGGCTGATCACACATGGAAGATGAAATGCTGAGTTGGGGAAACAGCCACGAAGGACTTCTGTCCATCAGATGAACATTAAAAAAATAAATTATTTGTTTTTGAAAATACAACTCAGTAAGCCTTTACTTGCTCTAAGACTACTACCCTTCTGACTGCGTATAGAATCTAGGATTTCAGACATCCTCATGATTCCCTATTGTAAAAATGTTGAGTGGGTGATCATGTTGCTTGTATACTGGTTCTCCTAAGCTGAACATATAAAATGAACACATTGTGCACACCATCTTCAGCCCCAAATCTGTCTATTTTTAACATGGCAGCAGCCATCTTTTTGCTTTCTCCTGTTTCTCATCTTTTCACCTGACTATGAATTATTGTCTGGCTAAAATGAACGTATCGTACAACTAAGGGTAGGATGGGTAGGAGAGTGGGATCTCACATTTCTACAACTTTATGGCCTGACAGTTTTAATGGGAGGAAAAGTAATAAAACCCATCCTTTTGTTGGTGAGGTGGATGGATCAGATGCTGAGCATACCGCAGAAGCAGACTGATGGAAGATGAAATCTGTGCTGATCTTTGCCAGTCAGTTTTCTGCTAGTAAATGCACTTCTGAAGTCTGTGTCAGTTGGTTCTTGCAGGACAGAAATGCCATCACCAAGTGACTAGGGATATCTTTCTGTGTCAGAATGATGCGTGGAGCTGGACATATTACAAAGGTGATACTGATAAAAGGGCATAGCAAGAGATAGACATTTTTTGATGGAGGCATACTCTTGATCTTGTTTTTCTGAGCAGCTTCTTTGGTGTTTTCAAGCTTGTCCATAGCCAGGCAAATATTCATATCTAAACTGTGAGCTACATGAAACTTAAGTGTAAGTTAATGCCATCCAATCAGAATATGGCCTAATGAATATTTTGAGCAAATTTAGTGTTTCATCTAGTGTGTGAAACTGGAAACTGAACTTTTGAAATTTGTAGGAGCATGTGGAAGCTTTGATTGTATTTGGCATGTTCATTCATTAATTCTGTAGCAGAAAGTCATAGATTCAGAATGTAACAAAAAAATTACCTGAATTCCATAAGGTGAGTCAGTTTATTTTCATACACTTTTGTCTGAGGCCCTTTTGAGTTCCAGAGATCACAAGATCCAATGAACTTAATACATTTTCTGAATCCATTATTTTTTCTCCTTTTAGTGGTGTTTCAGTGGTTGTTTGCATATATATCTATATATATATCAATCTTCATTTTCCTTTAAATACTACTTATAGTCTTCTGTACCACTGAGGGAGTCTATCTGCCATGAAAGACTTGGAGATCTATGCTTCTAAAGTATTCTACCTTTGGGAAACTGCATTCCATAGCTATAGAAGGGAATGACTGACGTGCCCACCTCATAGTGTTTGCATTTGGCTTTAGAGTCATTGGGGAGGCATCAACCATTTCCTTCTTAAGAGTTTTCGGCTCAGCAAAAAAGTTCTGTTGCTGGGCTTTTTGTCGCAGTGTGCTAACATAGTGCACATCAGTGGGGAGCTGATAGGGTTTGGGAAGATGCTAAGTGAGTGATCTTTTTAATCTTTTTACAGAATCATGTAAACCCAGCAATGGATTTTACGCAGACGCCTCCAGGAATGTTAGCCCTTGACAACATGCTGTACTTTGCTAAACATCACCAGGACGCTTATATACGGGTAAGGCTTCTTCTCATCTTTGAGATCTATACTGTTGCCTGTTCACACTGGTTATGTTCTGTTTACAGTTGACTTCGAAGAGGAGGTTCAGAATCCTGATACCATTCACAGCAAGCTCTAGGAAGGCAAACCACCTAGCGCTAAAGCATGACATAAGTCTGTAAAAGCTTTGGGGGAAAGCTGTACAGCTATCTAGTCTGTCATTGCTGAGTCAGATATTATAGATACTACTTTTTACAAATGTTACTTTTTTGCTTAGGCCTGCAAAGAGAAGGGGAACAAGTTTGTGCCTTTTTCAGATGCATGACGGATGTCCATAAGCTCCTAAATGAGTAATAGTGCAGAATTCTCGCCTTGCTCTGAGTCTACCTAATGAGCAGAGGTAGGAGCAGATGATAGTCTAGAAAGTCAGTGTCTTGAGATTGTATGCATGCTCCAGCTCCTCAGGAAAGTGTGCACACTCAGATCTGCTTGAGGAAGGTTGTGTATAGCAAGGAGACAGTAGACACACCGATCATTTATATTAAAAAGTGAAGAGTGAACTTTTAATATACATTATCATCTTGGTTTTGCTCAAAGTAGAATAGTGTCAGAGGTCTGATAAGTTTGTAAAGGGCATGCTGATTTTCAGGCCAGGATGTTCCACGGGCATAACAGGAGACCACAAAATTGTCATATCAGCTTTTTAAATGTATCTTTCTGCCTCAGTTTGAATCTAGCAATAACCTTTAAAAGAAACTGCAGTAGCATACAATACAACAGCATTTATCAAACCCTATAGTCCCCTGAAATGGAGCATTATTTTACATACTGGGCAATGAATATGTTTTCTGGATAAACTATGTTGAAATGTGGCTTTGTTTATGAAAAGGGAATGGGTTACTTTTTCTCATTAAAATTTTGTAAGATACAGAGGGTGCTATTTCATAGGCTTCTTTTTGAAAATTCTAAATTTAGAGAATATTTAGGGATAGCCAGTGCTTCAAAATGAGAGAGCTGCAGTTATGTTGAAATAGAGGTTTCATTGACATCTCTCAATTTTTTCTTCTTTTTCATTTTCACATTGTAAATGCTGTCTTAAAAACTGGGTTCAGTGTAGCATGTAATTATCCACGCTTTAGAAAGTACTTTGGTGCAGGCTCAGCTTTGCTTCTGTAATGCCATATTTTTGCTGCTGCATTACTGAGAACTCTTGCTGTTATTTTGAGATGCCCGATTTTGATCCTGCATGGTTCCTGTGAGGAGAGTGTCTTTGTGCCTCATGTGTTTCCCATCTGAGAAGAAGTACATGTACACTAGAAGTGCCATACTGAGGCACGCTCAAATTAAATTGCTTGCCCAGAGTTGCTTTGGAAACTTAACACACCTGCAGAGTATGTTAGCCTACCCATCTTTCCTGACTAGTTCCTGTTAGTGCTCACACCAGCGTGGCTGGCATGGTAGCTCACTTATCTGCAGTGGTCCACCTTGTCATGTTAAGAGTAGGCTGAACACCTCTGAGGTGAACGATGTTGTGCAGCTCCTACGGCATTGCTTGTCTTTGATCAGAAAAGACATGTTCTATCTTTTCATCTTTACTTATTAGCTGGTGTAGAGTAGTTTCCTGTGGGCCCTGACATGCATGTTTCCTTCTCATGTTGAGTTCCTTACTTCATGTCTAACATCACCTTTCTCTCATGGCCTTTGGCTCCCAAAGTTCCCACAACACCAGTTTGCTCTACTTGTACAGCCTGTTGACCTTGCCTATTTTTTCAGATATATTTCTACTCCTGTACCCTGTTAAAAATTCTCTCAGTGATCAAGGTCAGGTTTCCACAAGAAATTGTTAGCTACAAAAGTAATACTTTTATACTCAACAATTTGTCCAACAGGAGCTCTTCTTTTTTTTTTTTTTTTTTTTTTCATTGTTGAATACCAGGAAATGTTTCATTCCTAGGAGGAAAGATTATTATCAGCTTGGGCCTTTGCAATACAGTTGATGGCTGTACTATGGCTTAATTCCTAAGCCTCCAAATGAGGTAATATCTATGCCATGCAGTAATTACAAGTTGAGGTTGGAAACCAGAGTTGGTTTGAAGCAAACTTGGAAAATAGAAAGTTTATCCTCACTGGATGTGATGTATAAAGCAAAGACTATCAGGAAATAGCAATGGTTTCACTGGGTCTATTGGCAGTGCTACATTTTAACAGGCAGCACAAATCCCTGCAGTCTGACTTGCCACATTCTTTGGATGCCCCAGATGTATGGCCCTTAGTAAAGTATCTTGTATTACTGAAAAAAAATGGATAAGAAGTTAGAAGAGAAGACAAGTAATAAGTGATCTCTTCCCTTTCCCTTCCTTTTTCTGCCTCTCATAAGTGATTCTGCTTAGAAATAATTTGCATAATACATTGATAAAAGAGGTGAGAAGGATGTCTGAAACTGAAGTGCCCGTTAGGGTGGAGGAAGAAGTGGGACTTCAAAGACTAGTACCAAACAAAAATACTAATGGGAAAGCAAATGCAACTGCAGTGTGTTGAAGAACATGGGTATGAATGCAGTGGAGCAGATGGATAACTCAGCACTTTGAAGGCAGGAAGCGTTTCAGTGTGAAAAGGTGTCACACAGTCAATAAGGAAACAAAAATAACTGCATTTTTTTCCTATTTGATTCTTTCTTACTTCCCACAATCTACTTCTGTTATTCACCTTTTTCCTGTTGTACACTTATGCCTGAAATTACAGGAATATGTTTTCTTTGCTTGACATCTTTCTTCAAATAAACAGTGCTGTTTTTCTTTATTTAGACTTTAATTGTTCTTGAATCTCAGTTTTTGTTTACTATACAATATGACAGGAGCCTCCAGAAGACAGGTGGTTTAGTGGAGGGTAAAAAAAACATGTTTTCTTTGCTTGTGTGGAGTCCTTAGCTATCATTTGGATTTTTAAAAAAGTTTTCTCTTGAATTATTTTCCTGTTGAGTTCATTTTTCTTTCTCTCTTTTTATTAATTGTCTGGTGCTATCAGTGACTGCTATGCACTGCATTTTTTTCATGATCTACTTAAATAATCAATTGCTCTTGTCAGAGGCTTTCCTTTTAAAAGGTGATGATATAGTATATGGAATGTATTGATGGAAGTAATGTTGAATCTCTGCAAGAAATTTTAAAAGTTTTCACAAGAAATTATTGGCAGCTTCCCAAGCTACATAATTATAGGACAGTCAGAGTATATAATTAAAGTTAACAGTGAAAAAAATAATTGGAATAAAGCTTTGTGACAGATAGTTGTGGGGATTTTTTGTTCTTTTGGAGCAGGTAAGTCGTGTCCCGTCTCCCCCCAGTTCCAATTTTCTCCTTTGGAAACTGCTTCAGCTTCATGTTCTACTAATTTTAAAAATAAAATTATAAGTTACTCTTTAAAACAGACTTCATTCAGTGCAGACATTCTGAGATTTTTCTTACTGGTAACTTTGAAACTCTCCTGAGTGTAAAAAGGGTCTGAGGAAAAACCTTTCCATGGAAATACTGTTATGCTACTATTGCTATTAGCATCTCCATTTATCAGTGCTGTGTCATTAATTTGTGGTGGAAGACTATTCAGATCCATTTTATTTTCAAGATACAATGAGGAGAAGAGGTTTAAACACATGAAACGGAAACATTTCCTATGTGTATGTGTATATAGGTGTGTGTTTGCCTGATCTTATTTTTTGGATGCATGCACTTCAGTGATTGTTAATACTGATGTATATTTACTTAATTTGATGTAAAGTGCAAGCTAAAGGAATCAGAATGGCGCACTCCTTTTATTTGTATCCCAAAAAGAGACATTTGATAGTTGTTCTGTGTTTAAATGTGCCATGGTTGTGACTGGGACCCTTCTATAGAAACACCAGCTTTGTAGTTTTGCTAAGTTGATCCTTGTGGGTGCAGTTAGTGATCCTTCAGGTGTTCTTGAGGGCAGGCAGCAATATCAAAGCTACTGCTCCAGTTGTGAGTGGACTGCCATTCATCTTGGATCTTGGCTAACCTAACAGTGCTTCCAGGAAGGAAGACCAGATGCCTTTGGGTAAACTGAATTTACAGCAGCTGCACCTTAGCTTCTTTGGGATGAGATTCTGCCTTGAGAAGATGCGTATTATTGTCGCCTAATCTTGTTTAAGCACAAGAAATTGGTGTTTCAGGCAGAAACAGCAGACCAACTTTGCAGCTCTGGGTCTGAGCTTTGGCTGTCCATCTCTTTGGGTTCTGCCCAGCCAGCTACCTAAGTTAATGACCAATTCTGTGCCATTTATTAGATCAGTAGGCCTTTCATATGTGTAGGGAAAAATAAGTGGAAAGACATCTTTATACTTTAGCCTGAAATTCAAGGCCGTCACCTGTAGAAGAGAAGGTTTGTGTAAATATTTGTTAGATATGGAATGTAACATTTTCGGTATAAAATATTGTCACCAGGGTGGAAAACCAGTGTTGAAATCCATCCTGAAAAGTTTGGCTTTTTAATCCCTTTGTATGTTTTATAATGGCTCTATAGCTACTAAAATTTTACTAATGATATGTATGCTCCTAAGTTTTCTGCTCTTGTATTTAAAACAAATTTTAAGTTACAAAAATGCTCCAAATCAAAGCAACATTTGGACTTTGCTTGAACAAAGAGTTATTTTGATTCCTGAAGATTAAAAAGTAGAGCTTGTTTAGGTCAGTTAGTAGAAAATCCCTTTTCTTCTGCAACTACTGAGCTGAAAAATCAGTTATTCACACAGCTGTGATGCAGAGACACTTCTTCCCCAGCACCTACTTGAGTTGCTGATTTTGAGGGGGTTGAGGGAGGGAGCTCTTTTCCTTTTGAAGCCTTCAGAAGTCACAGTGGAGGAGCAGGTTCTGTTTGCAAGTGCCAGTGATGCAGGCAGGAAGATTGCTGGCATCCTGCAGAGACCTTTCAGAACTTGAATGGGTTGAGTCATAGTCAGACTGTCTGCCATATACTTTCTAACCCGTGCAGTTGTTGTATAGGAGACTGCCTACACATCCCTCTGTCAATTCACAAAGTCTCCTAAAGCCTACTCATTCTAGCCTGATCAGATATGAGTAGTCCAATGTATAATTTCAGCATGTTTTGAAATAAAACTGAGCCTGATTTCTGCCATGACATTTTTTTCCCTCAGAAGGGGTAATGGATGGAATTTATTTCTGCTCTTCAAAAAGTAGAGAGAAAAGCAAGCTTTGTTACATGTGTCTTGGTGGTGTGTCTCATGAAGGAATGCAGCTTTCCACAGAAGACCTAATTGCCTAAGTGCAGTCATTCCCAGCCCGATAATGTGATCTTGCTGTCTCTTATCTGCCAGTCTTTCATAGAATCATAGAATTGTTTGGGTGGGAAAACACCTTTAAGATCATCAAGTCCACCACTAAACCATGTCCCTAAGTACCACATCTGCATGTCTTTTAAATACCTCCTGGGATGGTGACATTTCCCTGGGAAGCCTCTTTTAACTCTTAACACAGAGTAAATTTAGTACTGAGGGAGGAAGATAATTGTGAGGAAGACGTGGCAGCCTCTGTGCAGCCCTGAGGGGTATGCGTGATAGGGTACATATGACAGTGTTACAGTCCAGCATATGTTCAGATCACTTTTCACCATTCATCGCACACCTAAACTTTCTCATGTCTGTGGGACTGTTGGCTAAATGAGGTCCTGATGAAAGGGCCTAGATGTTGTTGCAAGTCTAGCTATTGTCTTCAGGTGGTTTTGAATCATACCATGAGTTGCCGCAGCAGCACGGAAAGTTTTGGCTGCTTTTGTTGGAGCCACGATCCATCCACCTGCAAAGCTGAGATGTGTATACATGGGGAGAGAAGATGATCAGCTATGGAGCCTCATAAGTTTTCCCATTTACTCTGTGCCAGGAGCTTTTGTGTTGCTACTCTATCTGCCAGTCTCACTAATGCACAATAAAGGTTGGTGCTTTTCTAGTATAACCATACCACAATACTGTTAGGCATTAGTAGGGCCTGGTTCACATTTTTAAATTTTCTTTCATAACTAGCTATGTTCTGCAGGTACTGCAGTTTCCTGCCTTCCTCCTCTGCCACAGGTGAGCAAAGAGAGGAGTGCAGAGAGTAACATTGCCTGCTTACATTTGTGTGGGGTATGGAGGGAGAAGATATACCTGGCTGTTAGTTTTCAAACTGGACCAGGGCAGCACCAAATCACTACCCTCCCTGTCTATGCTTGTGGAATGCCAAGAGCACAACCTGGTGCTGCTGCTGAAGAAGGCATGGCAGCTGGGCCTTCTCATCTTTGTTCTTTACAGTGATTTGGTTGGTTCTGCATGGAGTGGCAAAGAAAGGAGGAATATTACCACAACAGTCTGAATTCACCCTATTACCTGTATGTTTTTATATCACGACATAATAAGATGCTTTTGTTTTTCCCTACTACCCTGGGTGACTGTGTCACTGTCTCCTGGCTGCTTTGCCGTAGTGGGCTCCTTGCCTTCTGTAGGCAGTTGTCTTCAGGAGCAGCAGGTTACAGTGCACCTCCAGTGATGCCTTGGTTATCACCCAGGGGCTTATTGATAGTTGTGCACAACAAAGAACATATCAGACTCTTCGTGTCTGATCCTCAACATGAATCTGTAACAAGATGTCTTTCAAATCAGGCATGGCTTTGTTCTCTGTTTCTCATGTCAGCGGTTCCTTTCTTTTTCAGTATCTGCAGTATAAAATCTCTTGCTTTAATTGCAATTCTAGTGCCTTCCTGAGGGAGGCAGACATAACTGTTGCTTCATTTTGGTTTTGCCCCGGGGAGTTGCTGTAATGCCTCAGGAATGTGAAGGAAGGCTGAGATAAGGGAGAGATGAAATTGAAAAGAAAACAATGAAGATAAAAAGACAGGTTAGAGGAGCAGTGCTGGGTGAAGGATCGTAGAAGAATACTGATGTTGAAGAGGTAAATTACTAGCTGCCTTAACGGAGAAAGCAAAATTAGTCAAAAGGAGGAATGGAAGCTGAGTCTATCTACAGTTCTCCACAAAAAGCATATCCTTAGGACTTCTCCTTCTAGAGTTACTTAAAGCATCTAAATGAAAAGGGAGTGATGAAGCCTACCTATTGTATGTGATAAAGAGGCAATGAAAAGCAGCATCAAGAAAAGGAAGAGAACCATGGCAATTTTTTGATATTAAAATGCTGCCTGACTAGTCATTTTGGGTCTGAGGAAGTTTTTACCATCTTTACTAACCTGCTTTCTGAACCTTTTGGTATTAACCTACAGCAGACTGCTAGAAAACGTGGTACCTATTAACACAGAAAAATTTAGTACTATGAATTAGGTCTGGGGAAATGCTCTGTTTTAATAGTGCAGCAACGCTTGTTGAACTGTCTGCGGTGGGATTTATTGTAAGTATCGATGCAGCTTTAGTGGGACTTGCTATTCACTTCAGTATTTACTTCCTAATCATAATGAATCTATTCCATTGTAGAGCTCTGAGGCTGGTTCAGGAATCTGAGAATTACATCTGCAGTTGTTGTGGTGGTATACTTTGAGCAAATTTAATCTTTAATGTAAGGGATTAAGGGACTGGTTAAATTGATATTCCTTCCCAATGAAGGAGCAATACTTCTATCTGGTGGTTTCATCCTGAATTTTGATGAGGAAGCTTTTGGATATACATATCTTCAAAACTTTGCCTTTTGTCAAGTCTTTAACTCTTAGTTGCAGGTATAAGCTTCATTATTGAAGCTGATGCCAATTTTTAAGCCCATGGTAGTAAATGTGAAAAATTCTTAATTTAGTCCACCACCTCCCTGCAGGTCTGTTTTGTGTTCCTGAGGTAGTGTTGGACTCAAATGAATAATTCAATGGAAGATTATAAAGAAACACTACCATAAAATAAGACAATATTCTGATTTTATGTGTTGTCTTTGTTTTTGTTTTTGTTTTTTTGTTTGTTTTTTTCTACTGGAGATTCTATATTATTCTTCTGTAATCTTGGCATGACACTTGAATTTATTTTGCAGTATTGGCCATGCCATTGGTAGGTATCTTTTAAAGGCAGGTGGGCCTTCTTTGGGTGATGTTGAGCATAATTGATTATAACACAAGGGAGGTACAGAAGATCTTGCACTTAAAAAAACAACCTCCTGTATTTCTTAGGAGGAATATTCTTTCCTGTATTTCTCTAGATGCTTTGTTGGGCAATTGGATGTTAGAGGTCTGCTTTTCACCTCTCAAAAAGACCTGCCTTCAAGGAGAAAACATGGGTGTTTCAGGCATATACAGTAGCTAATTTTAAAATAGTAAAAGCTATACAGATCTGTATTCTGCTACCAACACTGCTGAATTCCCATGCCTTAATAGGCTGCAAAGTTTCATCTGTAGAAATGTAAAAAAAATTGGATAACACTGGTTTCCTAAAAGTTTCACCTCCTTGCATTTTAAAAAAAATGTTTAAAACTCCTCTTTTCTCCTCTTCTGCTGGTCAATTAATCTTGTTCTTCTTGTCGTACAATTTTGTTTTCATTCTATGTTTCTCTCACTCCATATCTCTCTTTCCCTCCCTTTTTCTGAGCTACAGTTTTGTTGGTGTTTTGGCGAAATTTTTTTTTAAGAACAGTCTACTTTATAAAAAAATCAATTATTTCTCTCCTGTTGTGCTTGTTAGTGTCTTTTCATCACTCAGACTTTTCCTGGCTTCTCTCTCTTGCTCATTTTCTTTCCCTTTTTTTAATTTTTCCTTGAGATTTTTGTCTGGATTTTTTTCCTTCTCCCTAAAGAAAAAAAATAATAATAAAAAAAATTTGAGTGTTACACATTGTGGTGGTTTTTTTTGCTTTATCTCATAGTAATGGGCATTGATCAAAGGAACAGAGGAACAGAAGAGGGTCTGTAGCATTTAGTACTGCTGTACTGTGAGCTGGCTTTGGTTTTTGTCTGTGTAACATCTAGTGTATTAGTAGCCATGTTCTCATGCTGAACTGTCCTAACTGTGTAGCTCTGCAAGGACAGAAGAAAGGAAAAACTTGGCAGAAGTAAATTCCTAATATCAAAGCAAGTGACAGCCAAGCAGATCAGAGTCGTGTTAGGACAGAATGAAGATGCAAAATGAGCCAGCAGTGTGCTGAGGTGGTCAAGAAGGCCAATAGCATCCTGGCTTCTATCAGAAATGGCAGGAGTAGTGATAATTCCTTTGTACTCGGCACTGGCGAAGCTACACCTCAACTGTGCTCAGTTTTGGGCCCCTCATGACAAGAAAGACATTGAGGTGCTGGAGTTAGTCTAGAGAAGGGCAATAAAGCTGGTGAAGGGTTTGGAGAACAAGTCTTATGAGGAGCATCTGAGGGAACTGAGGTCGTTTAGCCTGGAGAAAAGGAGGCTGAGGGGAGACCTTATCGCTCTCTACAACTACTTGAAGGGAGGCTCTAGTGAGGTGGGAGTTGGTCTCAACTCCCTAGTAACAAGTGATAGAATGAGAGGAAATGGGCTCAAGTTGGGCCAGGGTAGGTTTAGATTGGATTGTTAGCTGTTCATTCTGTGTGTTCTACAGCACTTCTTGGTTTCCCAAGAAGATGTAAGCGAACACTGTGAAAAATACAGCAACAACCTTTCCTCTTC
This sequence comes from Apus apus, assembly GCF_020740795.1. NCBI lineage: Eukaryota > Metazoa > Chordata > Aves > Apodiformes > Apodidae > Apus > Apus apus. The sequence goes on from NC_067283.1 coordinate 49,426,180, forward strand.
TGTTGTCAAGCATCGAAACAGGCTGCCCAGGGAAGTGGTTGAGTCACTATTAAAAGGTTTGCAGATGTGGTGCTTGAGGATATGATGTAGTGGTGAAGCTGACCATGTGCTAGGTTAACTGTTGGGCTTTATGATCTTCAGGGTTTTTTCCATCTTAAATGATTCTATGATTCTGTGGTGCCAAGTGCTCTCCTGCAGTGTCCGTGGTTTCTGCCTTTAAATATTTGCTTCCTCCAAGCAAAATGTAACCGCACTACCTGCTGATTGTGAATAGTCTGATGGAGCTGCAACTTGCTGTGGATTTGTGAGAGGGAGGAGGAAGATAATAGGGTACAGCCACTTCATAAGAATTAATGATAGACCTCCATTTGAATGAAGGTTGTGTGGGCTTCGTGACTTCCTCATTACTTTCCTTTCTTCAGTTAAATAACTGTTGTGAAAGAAACGTGAATCAAGCCAGCAGTATGCTCTGCAGACATAAAGAAGTCTTTTCAGCCTAAAGCTGCAGGCTGTTTCTTTTCCTTCTATTGTTTTCACCAGTTTATGAAGTAAACATGTCTGTTCCCTGCTTATTTCTCCTCTATAACCAGAATTATAAAGGAAATAACATGAAAATCATGCCCTTATCAGCTGTATTTATAACATTTTACTTTGGAACAGGATATGAGTTGCAAAGTCGTGAAGGGAATGTTACAAATATAATATTCAATGTTGTAAATCTGTTGCCAAGATTAGGAATGATTTCTCTTTGGGTATTTATAAGAACTTCTTTTTTTCTTTTTTTTTTTTCTTTTTTTTTTTTTTCCCCTTTCCCTTTTTACCATTGCTTTTTCTTACTGAAGATCTGTATCTGCCAAATTTGCAGATACAGATATTTAGATGTAGTAAAGGGCCTTCCATCCTCTTTTTTTTACAGAAATGTTGCCTGTCATGTCTGCCTTATTTTGCACAGCAAATGCTAAAAGGTGATGTTTGCAGAGAGCGTCTGAGGATCATTTGAAGGCTGCTTTACATATTGATTACTCAAATTGCCATTTAATTTGCTGTATAGCAATACACAGTGCCTTAACCATTTCTCTGGCATTCTTATTGATTGCTGTAATTGTGCCTTACATTATATACATATATGGTGTCACCATTAAATATTTATGTGCTCATGAAATGTTAATGTGTCAGGTTAATGTGAAACACCACAAAATGCATTTGCCAGAAGCATGCAGGAATACTGATCTGAGTGTTTCCTTCCCCTCCCCCTTACCCTTTCATTTTGCCTCTCCATTGATTTTACTACCAGTGTTTCTCTGCTGTGTCTAAATCTGTGTCAAAGCAGCCCCCTGCTCCAGTATGCAGATTTTATGTTTTATTATGTGAGAGATAAAACACAGTAATAATAAAGCAAGAGAAACAATCTCAGGGATGTGTTGAGACACAGCTTTACATTACACTTGCACTACTCTATCATCACTCCTGCATTTGGGTGTGGAAATGTAGTAGTATCCTCCATGAAAGAGATTGAAGCATCATGACTCATCCAGAATGCAAAGTCATTTTCACATATTCCTTGAACAGTGGCTGCAGCAACGTAAAGCAGAAATTGCAGGGGTGTTTCTTTGATGTGGTATAGCTGTTAGCCAGAGATGACATGGAACAATTAAATGTAATTTAAACCAAAATTTTAGAAAGAAACGTAGCTCCTCTTTGCAAACCAGTGAACAGGATTCTGACACCATCCTGTAGGAAAAGCCTAGTAAAAATGTGTGTGGTTCAAATATTTACTGTATACCCAATGACATTATAAGCTTCTGTGGGAAGTCTACATGATTTAAAAACAAAAACAAAATAAACAAAAAACCACAACACTGGAAAACAGAAAAGAGTGATAAACCACACTCATAACACAGAGAGCAACCATCCTTTTACATCCCTGGGTGATGAGTTGGGAGTGGAGTATCGGCTACAGGCTGCCCTTTGTACAATAGGACTAAAATAGATGCTTTGGTGAAGATGCTTTGGCATGCTATGTGAAGCCTGTAACCTTGCTACTTTCTTCTGGGTTTCTACTCTTTTCCCATTTTTGCCTTTAACTGCTTCACAGAGCAGGCTTTTGTACATAAGAGAGCATCAAACAGTCACTACTAAGATCAGGGGAGGGAGAGAGAGGTTTTGCTGGCACCAGGCATTGTGTCTGTCCTGTCCTCCACCGTGTGAAGTTCCAGCCTTGGACCCTTTTGTAAAGCTTTCTTTGCTGCCAAAATGGAGAGATTCGTAACAAACAAACAGCAAACTGAAAACATAACCAAAGAAAAAGCGAAACAAACAAGATGGGAGCTAAGGAGACAGAAGGAATGCAAAGCAGAGAGCAATGGCTAAGCACCTGTTTGTGAAGAAAATGTAAAGAGCCTCTGAGCGTCTCTGGTGCTTGGCAAAATCTCTTACCTTTGAATTTAATTTTCTCCCCTGTCCCTCATCTCCAGGCTATGCAGCAGGTGTTTAGGATGTGAGCTTTTTCTTTTTTTAAGCCTGGTGGTAAATTACTGCAAAGACAATTTGTATTGCACATTTGCTTTGGCCATTTCTTTTGTTTCCAGCCAGTATTTTGCTCTCTTTTCAGCTAACAGCTTCTATGAAATCTATAGTATTTTTATAACCAATTCTTTCATCTACAATGAAATAATGTATCTGATATGACAGAGATTAATGGGTATAAAAATATCCCGGGAATTCTTTTTTCCCATTTATTTTGCAGGATCAATCTATAGACTGTAAAGGCTCCCCTTGAGTTGTTTTTTCAGCATTCATAGGCTTGATGCAGGAATGGTGTCTGAAAATATTTTGCATTGAAGCACAAGTTTCTTCCATAATAGAGAAAATGCATACATTTTCTTCCTTTGTGGACTTCAGTTTGATTTATTTTACACTTGGACCTATTTGGAAATTTTATGCAATTTTGATCCTACTGTTTTTGTTTGGGATTTGTTTGTTTTTCTGTAGTTCTTTCTAGGTGTGTTCATGTCTGTAAGTCATTATATCTTATTTCCTTTAGCTGAAAATTTGAAATAAAAGAATTTTTTTTCTCTTTGGCTTCTACTATAGTTTCTCCAGGCCAAAGGTGGTATGAAACAGCAGCAGTGTAGGAAAGGCAAAGCCTCCCGCTTGGTCATGGAGCAGGACTGCTTCTGTGTTGCTGACTGCCTGAGACATATGTCATTTAAGCTGGTAGGAGGGCTAAGGTTTATGGAAACAGAGCCTCCACATACAGTTTCCTAAATTCAGCCAGGTGTATCTTGTAAATGTTGGATGTGGAGGACAGTACTTCAACTCATGAATTCTTCAAATTGGTTCTTTCCATTTTGATTCCTCCTTCAGATTGTCCTGGAGAACAGCAGTCGAGAAGACAAGCATGAGTGTCCATTTGGCCGAAGTAGCATTGAGCTGACAAAGATGCTGTGTGAAATACTGAAAGTAGGAGAGCTACGTAAGTTGACCTGTTTGTTTGACCTCTAAGAACCTTGGAGTGAGCTCAGTCATAACTAGTCTTATTTCTGTGCAAGAATTTTCTTCCCAGAATAATTTCTCAGTATGGTTACATATTGTAGGCTGGCACAGCGTACAGCATGACTAAGACTATTTTTCTGTGTTTCTCACTCATTTGTGGACATACCAGGGATGACAGTGGAGTAGTGGAAATAGGCACCTGGTCTTTGAATCTCTTCTGTATGAATCACGGCAGCTGCAAAATTTCCAGAGGGGTCAGTTAATTTGCCATTGGGTGGTTTGAAGTAGTAGACTTAAGGGTCTTACCATTCTATAGGCTATTCCATAGGTTGGTTTTATGTGAGTATCATAGTAACTCTTTGTAGGATTGCTCATCTAAAATGACACATCCCATTTTCTCTCGAATATCTAAAGCTCTCCATCTAAATGCCAGATGATATATGTATCATTTACTCTAACAGTTTGATATGAAATATTGTATTTTAATACAGAGTAAACGAGCTGTCTTTGGCTTCGATTACAGTCCCTTGACAAATTGTTAGATCCTATCAGACAGAAGAGCATGTCTGTATCTTCATTAGTCTAGAGTGTTGGTGTTTAACTCTATCAATATATATAAACTAAAGTTACCCATCAATAATGTTCTGGATCCAGCTGCAGTCTGTTTTGGCAAGCACTACCATGAGCTTCATTTTCTCACTGCACAAGCAGAGGGCACAACTGAGATGCTTTTTCTTCAGAGACATTTTCTTCCTTTTGAATTTTTTCCCTAATAAAGGTTTTTCTTTTACCTTTTCACCCAAGTCCAAGAAGTGTAATGAGAGAAGAGCAATGCAAAAGTCAACAAGAAGCCTATAGGCTTCATTGCCTCTTGTTCCTACCAGGTCTGCAACAGACATCAAATGCTCTGTTTTAAAAGTGTGATTTGGCTGTTAATACATCTAGAGCTTTTAGATGCAGTGTCTTGAGAGAATTTATTAACTGGAGGAAAACTCTGTCTCTGTGCAGTGGGCCAGGATAAAACCTGTCCACTGCCTGCAGCTTCCAAATTGACATTCAGTGTTTGACAGATCCAGGCAAATGATACAATGTTTACTTTTGAATACCATCCTAAGTAAACCAGAGTTGTTAGGGAGCACGTTACTATGACTATAAATAAACAAGTTGCAACTATTTTAGATGTATGGTAATGGTAATGTGTTGTGTAAGGTTCAGACTGTAGCAGATCTGTCTCCCTTAAAATAATCTTACTGCTGCAGCTGAGGTGTCTAATGCCAAATCATGCATGATAGTTCTGTCTGAATTTTTCTGCTGGTAAACGTAGGAGGGACGTATCATCTCAACAAAGCTGTAAGCCTATTTTAGTCAAATGCTAAAGATCAATTTTATTTTTACAAATGCATGGAAAAATACCTGAAATCCAAAGTATGGCTTTGTACAAGGTGTTTTTATGGATGTCCCATCAGTCCATGGGACTTGCATTGGACTTCACTGCTAAGATGGTTGATGTAGCGATAAGCCAGATATCTCAGACTTTTTCCATGCTGTGTCATAAGAAGCCATTCAGTAAATAAAACTTTTGCCACAGGTGTGTTTGTTACCCACATACAGGGGGCTTAGTATGCAGGTGATTTGCTATGTGTGGTACATTTGTTCCAACTGCTTTTAACTTCTGCAGATAGCTCCTTTCTTGTTTGAACTTCTTCATTATTTGGTTGTTTAGAGTGGGGACTATGAATAAAATAAGAGGATTTGGGGTGGAGGTTCAGTTACCATATGAAGAAAATATGGAAGAAAAGTTGGTTTTGCTTTCTTAGCTTTAGAAATGGTAATAATTTTTATTTTATTTTATTTTGTGGGGGTTTTGGTGGTGTTTTGTTTTTTTATTTCCTTGTAGTGTTTTATTTTTTGTTAGAGCAGCTCTGTGGTTTGGAGGTGTTGTTTTAGAAAGAAAACTGAAAAATTCCCCAAGGATAGCTCTGTCTATACCTTTTAATATTCTGAAGCCACTTGCTTTGGTGTTACTAAAGCTGCAAGTCACTGGGATGCTAGGTGTGCTGGTTTTAAGCAGGCTTCTGTGGTGTTCTTCCATAGGTGTGTGATGTTGTACAGAGAAGAGTGATGTTGAGAAGTGCAGTGGTGCTTCTGTTGATAGAAACCAGATGTAGCATAACTGAATTCTGTGAAGTCATGCTAATTTACACCCACAGAGCATCTGCCTCTGGATGCAGCAATAAGATTGCGTGTAGCCTTATATTCCTAGGGGACAGTGCTAAGGTTACCTCTAACTCATCTTGACAATTCACCTGTTTGTCAGCATGTTTTCTTAATGGCTTTGTTTATGTGGAACTCTAATTGTCATTTGAAAAGGCTGTAATAAAATAAACCTTTAAAGTAATGTGCAGAAAGCAGATTTCTTGAAGATGGCTGTCATAGATGCGCATCTGAAATGACCTGCGATCAGCCATATATTTTTTGAGAAGTGTGAACGAGAACTGATGTCTTAAATGTAGATTCAGTTTTATTCTTCATTTGAAAATAAATACTGTATTGCTGAACAGGATTGGACATCTTAAAAATCAGTAGTTACAGTTTAGGGCTAAGATGTTGTTTGTATGTGTTTTCAAAATACGTATGTAGGCTGCCAGTGTTTCTTTAGAACTTTCTTCAAAACTAGTAATTATTGAACTTTTTTCCTAACAGTTTCTGAAGTGTATAATTTAAAAGCCACAATAAATTACCTTTTCCTCATGGAATATTCAGCTGTGGAAACTTTCTTGAGGTGCAGGGTAGATGAAAGCTGCTAGACTGTCCATTATTTATGAAGAGCACTTTAATGATGAAGTAAGTTCCTTTACTTGACTGCATTAAATACCTTCAGGCAGCACTAAGATGGTTTACCATTTCTTTTCGGTCCTTTCAGACATGCATTGATCCCAGCAAGGACTCACAAGAAGGTCTTAAAGGCATGACATCTCTTCTGCTTTAGTATTTCCTCAAATCTAGGTAGCAGACTTCTTAATTCTTAGACTTTGCTTACAAAATGTTCCTGACTTGGAAAGTGATCTATTCTTCAGCAAAGCATTTAAGCATATGTTTAAATCTTGTGTAAGGAAAGAAAGCTCAAGTGGAAGCTGTGAGTTGAGCATATGGTAACTGCTTTACAGAGGTGGACTTGCAGAGTAGAGGAACTAAAACTTAAGAGAAAGGTTGGTGTAGTGTTTCAGTAACAGGGAAGTTAAAATGTAACATGTCCACGAGCCCCTTCAATGAAATCTCGGAATCAGGAAAGAGTGGGATATTTTAGTATAAATCTTACAATACTGTGCTACTGATGCTGTTAAATAAGGCATAGAAGAGAATGGCTTTACTGAGTACTTGCCAAGGCAATAATCTTCACAAACACTATAGTAATATAAATCTGATTCCTCCAGTAATAGCTTTTTTTGTATATCTTGGCTAAAAAGATGATTTGCTTCTCATCTTCTCTGTCTTGGAGCTGACATTAAACAGTAACACCCCAGTCATCAATCCTCCTTCTCCTGTAGGATAAGGTTTGCTTTGATGCTCCACATGGCTGGTACAGTGACAAATTTACAAAGAGCAGAGAAGATCAGGCCATTCATATTTCCTCCTTAGTAGCTATGAAAGCTAAGGTAACCTTAATCTTCTCTTCTCTTCAAGTTTCAGTGCATGACATATGTATGCTCAGGGGAGAAGTAATACCCATGTAACAGGGTGCTGGCTTTGCTGGGAGACATTAACACTGCAGATAAATATAAAAATTAAAAACAAGATCTGAGAGACCTTCCAGAACTGGACATGGTAAATTTAATGGAAAATTTGGAGTTTGTTAGAACCCAGCTCGTTAGGAGGCTTCTAGCTGATAGGTGAATGATAAATTAGTGCTGTGTGCACTGAGGACAGGGAGCTATAGTCTAAAAATGTTCATACACCAATATGGTTGCATGCCTGAAGTTATTCTATCCTTAAGGCATGCCAGACTTTTGAGTGTTTTTCAGTGTACTTTTGAGCACGACACAGATGTTGAACTGCCAGTGTTCCCATTTGATTGCTTTGATGGGTGGTGTTTAGGGGCTTTTGCAAAAATCTGCATTCAAGCTTTATGCAGACCACAGGGGTATATGTCACATGTCAGATACACATATTTTCCTAAAGCTTCTGTCAGATGAATTACTTCTTTACTAGTTTTCCTTGCTTTTCTATTGTGGGGGAATTTAATTGTCATGAGGTTTTGTTAGATTTGATCAATTTGACAGTTTTTTTCCTTGAAAGAGAAGTTCTAAATGCTAATGTATTATAATGTCCTTGATGTTGTTTGTTCATGTTCTAGCTATAGATTTCTCATTGCATTTATTGCCCAGGTTGCAGAAGGGAAGTGGTCTAGAAATTCTTACATTATCGTCCCTTTATCAAATAGAATGTGCTGAGCATTAGAAGGAATACAGTGAGATTCATGGTTATACCTACTGAGATGAAAGTAATAGAATCTCATGCTTCAAGGAGTCAGCTGATAGCTGCAAGGGTCAGAAAGCACTTTTTTGTTGTTGCACAATTTTTCCTCTGCATTGCACAATCCATAGTGTGCAGTGGTGTTTGTTTCTGTTGGTTTTTGCCTGAAAGCCTATTGATCACTGTGCAGGTTCAACGTTCCAGACCTGAGGGTTTGACTGGTTTGATTTTCCTTTTGCTACAGCAAATTCAATGTTTTTATAACTGAACATCATGTTTCATTTTTTTTTTTTTCCTCTGGCTTGAAAGCTAATTGCCTTTTCACTCTCCTCTTTCTTCTCCTCTTAAATTTAAATAGAATAAAGCCGTAGAAATAGTAAATAAAATTAGATAAGGTAATTTTTAGTATTCTCACACAGGTCTTGCAATTTCATTTTCTGGACCCTGGAGCATCATCAAGTCAGGAAATGTTTGTTAGAAAGTTGAAAAGCTTTTCTCAGCAAAAAGGTATTTAGTGAAAAGTAGCAATTCCCTGTTTGATTTTGAACTTTTGTCTATAGACTATGATAAAATGTTTAAACCAATTCTAACCTCCTTTGGCTTAGTTTTTTACTGCATCCATTCTTACATATCCATCTTTTTTATCCTCTTGCCTAGGCCATCACCAGATCAGATAATGCAGTCACAGCAAAAATTAAGCAGATGTTGAGTGAAGGTTAGAAGATAAATAACATTTGGAAATAATTTGGGTAGCAGTGATAAGGAGAGGGAAATATCTAAAATAATCCATATACATCTTGAGTTTTAAGAGTCTTATTTTATCAAACAATCCTCTATTCCTGTTTCCTGGCACAGTCCCATGGGGGAAGCAGAATGAAATGTTCTTTTTCCAGGGAGATAATAATTTCTTTGCAGTTAACCTCTTCTTGGTCTAAAAGCTCTGTCCTTTCATGCTTATGATAAACTGTTAAGTCTCTATAAAACATCTACTGCAATCTGTGAGAGTATGAGCTGCAGACACCTTTTGAGCAGGATGTCTCCTTTTTACCTGTGAGTGACAGCGAGACAGATTTTGGAGTGTTAGTTTCTGCACATTGTACTGTTGGCTTCAAAGCTGGTACAATGGTGGCTTCTGGGCCAGTTAGCCAGCCACCCTGGCCTGTCTAGTGTCGTCTTTTGTTTTTTCCTACTGTCTACAGACATGTCTTCTCTTTGGAGCAGAGACCATAACTTGCTTTTTATGTGTGAAGTGCTTAACCTTATTGTGTCCTGGATGCAGGACTCATTAGCTTCTTTAAGATTACATTCACTCAATTTTCAATATTCTTAATAATAATAAAAAGCATGAGATATGTGAGTGAACTCAGAAATCACTTAGGGGCAAGAAAGAGGAGTAGATGTAAGTGATTTTTTTAGAAATTGATTAATGTATCCAAAAGACAACAAAGAGGTAACTTGATTAAGCATGAGGAGCTCTTTCATCTAGTAACGAAAGGGACAGCAAGGACTTAGAAGTTAAAGTCTTATAAATTCAAATTGGGAGTAGGGTATAGGCATTAGCTGCGAGGATGATGAACTAGGGAACTAGCAGAGCAGAAAGCTGAAGAATGATGAGAGGAGAAGAAAAAAAAATAAAAGATGTAGATTTCCTGTCATTACTGGAAGCTATGGCTTTGGCAAACTTGATGGCATGGTGGAATAACAGCTGTAACTTGTTTTAATGTGGTTACTGGAACCCTGTTCCAGGGTTGGTTAGGGTTTTTTTGATAGGCTGTAATGCATGATGTAATAACTTAAAAGTCTGGGCAGAAGTGACAGCAAACAAGAAATACTAAAGTATTCCGGGTTACTGCCATAGGAATAAATTGCTGTAGATAAAAATATTTTGGATAATTGCCATGGGAAAAGAAAAATGGCTAAAATAAAATCTTCAAAATATCTCCCATTTTGAAAGCTCAGAATCTCTTCTGAGCTTGGAGAACTTTGTTATCTGTTCATTCTGTGTGTTCTACAGCACTTCTTGGTTTCCCAGGAAGATATAAGTGAACACTGTAAAAAATACGACAAACTTTTCTCTTGCATTTTCAAACATTGGAACAGGCTGCCCAGGGAGGTGGTTGAGTCACCATCCCTGGAGGTCTTTAACAAAATGCATGGACGTGGCTTAGTGGTGGACTTGGACGTGTTGGGTTAACAGTTGGATTCAATGGTCTTTAAGGGTTTTTTTCCAACCTAAATGGCTCTATGATACTAATGGCATCTGCCTTGAAGAGGGAAACAATAGGCAAAATCTTATAGTAAAACTCAGACTTTTGAAGTTCACTTGCAAACCTGCAGAAAGAATGAGATTCAGACGTCTGAAATCTAGCCACATCTATGTTGCTTTTCTAGAACAATTTCTGTGTATTTTAAGGGTCCGTCATTGTTCAGGGACTGTGTAATACTGAGAAAAATAATCTTGGAATCAATTCTGGACCTTCTTCTTTCACTTTGTGTTAATATTTCATAAATGCAGATTTATTTAAAGTAGCCAAAAGTCTCCTGTATTTTGCTTGTAATCTGAAGTGAGCCCTCGTGATTTCACAGCACTGCTGTGCAGCAGACTGGAAATGTTGCAGCTGCTCCTTTTAAAAGAGGGATGTAGCTGCTTAATTAATCATATACAGGATCAAACAATGTATAAAAGCCCAATGTTGCATTAATGGCAACTTTCAGTGCATTTTAATGTTGCTTTGCATATTCCAGAAATGTTTGTGTTGGCAAAGCTGAAGGATTTTCAGGGTGAAAGAAAGACATCTTGTAGAGATACACTTGAGGTTTTGGAATCTGGAAAAGGGAGAATGATTTTGGGGTTTGAGGACAGTTGCATTAGCAGGATGTCTGCTGACATGAGAACAGCATTAACTTCTAATTCCTGTAGTTCCTGAGACAAGGCTGTACTTGGAAAGGGCAGAAAATGTACAGTGTTCTGGGAAATACACCAGACCCTGCAAAAAATACCCTCTTTCTTGAGCAGCTGAATATCCTTTTAACAACTCCATACTGAATTAACTCTGAGGTAGTTAATGTATCACTAGTTGTCCCAGGTTATCCATGCACATGAAGCTGCATGGATGCTTGCAGGTGCCTGGAGGTACTTCTGAATTGCTATTTGACTGTGTAGTCAGGTCTCCTGTCAAAAAGCTTTACTCTCTTAGACTTTTTAACTTTGTTTATTCCAAGTAAAATAGATACCTTTAAAAAATTTGAATCTGTGAGGGGAACTTCTTGAGCTTTAAAAGTATTTAAAATTCAAATTGCCAGGCCTCTAAAAGAGGAGATGTGGCAGAATGACCTGAGGCAGTGTAACTAGGGATAAGGCAGGTACTGAGTACAGCTTAGTTGCATTTATCTGAATGTTTTCTCTCCTGCTGCTTCTCCAACCATGCACTGAGCATTGTAAACACGCTTTTTATGTTCATTCAGGAGGCCATGAGGACCTTCTGTTGCTTGGTGGACCACACAGGTGAATACATGTTTTCTCGGAAAAAATCACCACAGCAGGGAATACTTAACTTTTGTCATATAACTGTATTTAACATTTGGCACCACCTGATTCTGTGGAAAGCTATTTTAAACTGACCGATTATATACCCACTTGAAACTGGTGGAAGAACTGTTTTCATGGAGGGCTTATACTTGGCCATTGATCATTCCTGGTCAATTAGAAAGGGCATGTCCTTGACTTACTTTTTGCAAGTGTTTTCTGAAAGAGTAGATCAAAACAAGAACAGAGTAAAGATAGCCTGAGATCTTAATATATTTTATTGAAATTATTTGTCATCACCTACCAGTATTTAATTGTAAAACACGGTCAGATTCCCTCAGTGTACTTTGTTGTACAAACAAAGTCGTGCTTTAACCAGTCAAGCTCTGTCTTTGCAAGTAAAAATAACAGTAATGGTGAGGAACCTGAAGGACTGCAGCTGTCCTGTGAAGGTGGCATAGATTTATAACATTAGGTTACTGATGTTATGTACGTGTTGAAATACCATCCATCACTTTCATTTCTGTTGAAATGTTTGCTAATGAAAAGCTTAAGAAAATCAGCTTCTAACAATTAAACTTTACTTGCCCTTCTTGAAGAAGCCTAGATTAGCTGGAACTGTGACAGGAGAAAGCTATAGACCCTCAGGCCTATTACAGACCTTAGAGATATTCATATTCACTGAGTGCTTTTAATAGTGCTGGCAAAGTAAAATAAAACCAGAAGTCTGCAAGGTTATATTTTGTTCTGTTCCATGAAGAAGGATTCAAGTGATTAAAGCCACTCTTGAAACTGCCCTTTAAGCTTTACTTCACTCTGCATGTGGTATTTAGCATTCTCTCTTCCTGGGTTGGGAGAAGTTTTGCTTAAGTGTTTGAATGTCATGAATGCATTTCATGGTATACTTCTTTATATATGACAAGGAATTGAATCACAGAATCTTAGGGGTTGGAAGGGACCTTGATAGATCATCTAGTCCAACCCCCCCTTTTTTATGTGACAAGGAATTGAATTTCTGGTCTCTTTGTGCTGAAGTTTTGCATGACTGTCTTTTGTGAACTGGAAATTAACTTCAGTGTGATTTTTAAATGTGTGAAGCTCTAATATCTGCGAATAAGGGAGGGGGAAGGGGATTCTTAATTCTGGGAGAGGAATTCCAGATAGCTTGACAAACTGGCTTGTAGCATTAACAAAGCAGTAAATGTGATGTAGTGTTGTGGAGCGAGGAGGTGAAATCGTGACCTAGAAAACTTTGCGTTAGGATCTCACATGTCTCTTTTAAGACATCAGAAATGTAAGCATTGTCACATCTGGACATTTTTTAATCTAGCATAGCAAGACTTTTCATTTTGTTAGTTTCTGAGAGTTCTGAAAGAAGACCCCCCCCCTAGTTCTTCTTGGGGGAATGCAAGTCCTCCCATGTTTCTTTTGCTCAGTGTGTCAGGAGGTCCATACGTGCTCTCAGGACAGCTCTCAAAAACAGCACAGTCTCCTGTAATTCCTGCTCATGATTTTTTTGGACAGATTAGAGCTTCAGTCGTTTTATGCACTAGTTGTGTTCCTATATATGCTGATAAGTCATTAGAGGAATATAATTATAGGCTGCCTAATCCAGGAGCCCGTCACAGTAGGCTATTTATTAATAAGGAGGTATGCATGCTTGCCCCCATGCAGACTCTTGGCCTTTATCTTTGAAGACAGGTTTTCATATTAATTTTATTTTTTAATAATACTTTTTTATTTCATGTGCTGGGGATATTGGGACAAAATGGAGCTCTCTGTGAAGAGTTATTAGATATGTAAATGCTTGCTGACAGAAGGGTTGTTAGCTGCCCCTAAACACTTTTTAATGTAGTGTGCCCCTTTGACACGGAGAGCCATGACTCTGTTCTGGATCTTTACAAGTTGATTTGAAGGAAAAAAATATGTTTCAAGTTAGAGAGATCTTGATTTTTTTCCTTTTGTCCTGGTTTGGGCCAGGATTAAGCCAGTTTTCTTTCTACTTATTTTTTCTTTCAGTGGCCTCTCTTTTAAGTAACACACTTGCTGAAATTAGTAGCAAATTTTCCAGCCAGTGGATCCATGATGCCTGAATGTTTATAGTTACTGCTGAGAGACCAAGGCCAGTTTGTTCTGCCTGTCAGATCTGCTGCTTCAGACACTAAAGGAGCAGAAGGCTCACATTTAAAACCGTCCCATAGGGAGGAGCGCACTAGACAGGTGACCAAAATTGGCCAGAGTATTCCATCCTATACATGTCATGCTAGGTATAAATTGAGGGATGACAGAAGTCTAGCTCTCTTTCATCCATGGCCAGCATCCAAGAAGGACTCTGTTTGTCCATCTCCGTTGGTCCCTAGGCCTGTGCATCCCTGACCCTTGTATCTCTGTCCTCAGCTCCTGTTTGCTTTGCTGCTATCTCTGGAAGTGGTCTGGAAATTTTTCAGGACTGCCCTGTGGCTCAAGGGAGTGCTGTGGGTGTGGCTGGCTGTGGGGGGAGGTGATAGGGGTTTTGCACATTCCTACATGTATTTTTATATATTTGTACAAATTTTCTTATTTCATTAGTATTTCATTAAAACTGTGTAGTTTAGTTTTCAATCCCAAAGCCTTGCTCCTTATTTGCTCTCTCCTTTCCCTTTCTGGGTAGAAGGGGGAGAGGATAGAGAGCATTATTGTCATTAGTTTAATTGCCAGCCCAACGTTAAACAGTGCCATCTTCCAGTCTTGTTACTGACATTATTTTTTTTTCTTGCCTTTTCAAATGCTGTGTAGTAACAGACCTCTGGCCTGCAGCTGTTCTAGGTTCCCACTTTTTCAGGATCAGGCTATCTGCTTATTTTTCTTGGGCCTTTGTGTTTTATATGTGGCACCACTTGCTAACATACTTGCTAATAATCCCCCAACTGGCTGGTGGCTCTATTTTTGTTTCCCTAATTATCACTACAGAGCATCAGTTTAATTATTCTATTGAGCCTTTAAAAAAGGACTTAAAACATCCATCAGCTCTATCCAGATTTGTTGCCTCTTCACATCAAAGACCCACTTGATGACAGACACTTACAAAAACATAGCATATTAATGTTAGCTATAGGCATATATGAAGTGACTGATAAGGAGCAAGGGAAAGTGTTGGATTCTTTGTTCATCTGAAGAAGGTTATTTAGACTTAAAAAAAATTGTTTGCATACATATGAGTATGAAAGAGCTTGTTGGTGTGACACTGACTTTCTTAAGCTTTTTGCAATAAGTTTTCTTCTGGTGGATAAGAAGTTCTTAGGTTATTTGGTTGCTCTTTGGCTGTATTTTGTTTTTAAGTTTGTAACTTCTCATCACAAAGTATAGCTAGTATTTGCATAGTAAAATTCTAAAGGAAGATCTCTGATAATTTGTTCTTTGGGCCTCTCCAAGCACTCAGTGAGAATTAAACACCAAACACACCAAAACAGCCCTATACATACATTTCACTTGTATTGATCTTAACATTGAGAATATATTCTGTCCTTCATGTGTTTAGCTGTCCATAGCTTTTGGAGTCTGGCATACAATACAATGTATTCATCCTCATCAGTGATGGGACATTGTTTAGCTGAACCAAATAGGACTGAACACAACAGAATTCAGCATAGTTTTATCACAGAGTGAAGCAGGGCTCACAGGACCAAGTTCTAAGCTGCACAGTATCTCAGTGAATAGCTCAGTTGCTACTCATCTGTGGTTTTTGAGTAGACAGCAAACCTCACCTCAAATGTTTCAGGGTGTACACCTAAGCAGGTAAAGTTGCTCTGAGTCTTAAATAAGGAAAAAAAATGGCTGACCCATAACACTGAAATATTACTGCTAAGTAAGTTTTACTGAAGTCAGAGAATGCTGTCAAAATAGAGGAAACCCTCCTTTGGAAGAGCAAAAAATTATTAGAAACAGTGTCAATTAAAAGAAGCCATGAAGATGTGGATGATTTTCCACAGAAAAAAAACCACAAAAAACAAACAAAACATTCTATGTGTTTGTCTAGGTCCTAAATTTGTTAGTTAATCAGGTTACAATTAGTTTTAATTTAGGCTTTTGATTTTTATGCTTTGCAATAGAATAATTGTTTGTTTCTTGGCTTTAAAAAACAAAAGGGGAAAAAAAAAAACACACAAAAAAATCTTCCCCCCCCATGTTTTTGTAAAACATGGAGGCTTGAGATTTCAGAGGTCACTGTACTGCAGGTATGGAACAGAGATGAGCTTTGTAAGGAGCCATGGTGTTATTTGACCATTGCTGTGAAAAGCAGTGAATCTTTTGTTCTAAGAAGACTTCAAAGTTTAAGGACAGTGTAGCTCTCAGCTTTTTATTGCCTGCTTTTCCCATACCCCTATTTTTCAGATATGTCAGATGATGGTAGCCTTTCCCTAAATGAAGTCCTAGAGTACTTCCAGTCTGGAAGGTTTGCTGCCTTTTCATGTCGTAATCCATGATCAGGACTGTCACAAGTCTGCCACCTGGACAAGGACTAGAGGATCTTTATCTACAGTAGTATTTTGTTGATGTGGTATATTGAAAGGCATTAAAAGTCTTCAGGATGATTTGTGAAGTGTTCTTGAGCTTTACAGGCCGATGTTTGGAAATGTGTCCTGGAATTTTCTTCCTTTAGCTTTCCGCAGTGGAGCCTTCAGCCATCCCTTCCATTTCCTTCCCCTTTTGTATTGTGAAGGGTAGTTCTGATAATTATTTCCTTGTGTTTGAAAATTTTGTATTTTGGCTTTTGTGAACACCCAGCACATCTACAGGATTTGTGGTGCAACTGGTCTAGAACTCAACCAATTATACGCCCTCGCTGAGCTGTATTTGTGCAACAATGAGGTTACATTTTATTGTATTTTAATTCTTTTTTCTTGTTTTTTAAATAGCACATCGTCATGGTTTAGGAACATTTGAGTTGCATGTTCAATCTTTTTCCTAATATTTGCATAGTAATAGGCCATTGAAAAACATTATGTAAATTTTCTATCACGGTGAATATATTATCAAATCAAATGGCCTTTATGGGTAATTGTAGAAAGTTGCTATCAGCTAGGGAGATTAAATTTGACTGTATTTAACTTTTTTCCATACAGTATACTACCAAAGACTGAATTGATAGGGGCATTTCAGAAATGCCACTAAAATGTTGGAGAGGAGGCATACCTTGTTGGACTATCTGAGGGTTTGGTTGGATTGTTGACTTTGGATTTTTTGTCATTTGTTTGGGTTTTATTTCCCCAGGAAATTACTTAATTTTTGTGAAGTCATAGTTGGATTTTTAAAAATATTTCACCTCAAAGGTCTGTTCTGTTTGTTCAAATTAAGATATAAAGCTATTCCAGTCTCTGCATTTGCAACTTCAAAAAACTTTTTGTTTGTAAAACGTGTCCTCTTTACCAGGCAATTGAGAATAACAGGGAAGAGGTTATGTCCTTCCATTTTTAATTAGGAATGGATATCCCTGATTTAAATATCACAAGATCTCTCTTATTTGACCCTTTTTGCCATCTGTGTTTTTTGAAATCACTTTCTCTGCAGAGTGAGCTTAGAAATAAACAGTAAATGTACAACTCTTTTGGTCTCAGTAGAAGGAGTTTCAAGATGACACCAAATATGATGTGACATGAGAAAATTCAATTTGTTAGAACTGATGGATTAGGTAGACAGAGCACTAGGTGACGATGGTTGTATTGGGCTGAAATTTTCAGGGACCTTATTGAGAGCTAGGATTTAATATCTCATTGAATTTATATCCTTTAAACTTCCCAGTTAGCTGCAGTAGCACCATCATCTTGCATTACATAGCTTTGAAAAAGATGAAGTGACCCTCAGATGGACAAATTTACACGTCATCTCAGCAGACTGGAGGAGCTATTTCTGTCACTGCTCACTGACAATGAACAAGTAACAGAGCATTTCCATCATCAGCAGTTTCTTTCCTCCTCTTTTCCACCCCCAGATTCCAGGGGTGGGTGGTGACAGCTTGAAGTGATTAGATGTATTTTCAGATACCTATTCATTTTGAAAATTAAAAAAAAAAAAAAGTGTTTTTCCTTGTCACTGCTAAATTATGAATTTTAAAATGTTTTTGTAGATGCTTTGGGAAAGCTGCCACAGTTATTTTCTATTATTCACTGCTGTTTAAAACTTCCTCTGCAATGTGTGTGTGTTCCTTTTGTTTTCTCATTAAATCAACTACCGCAAAATCCAATATTACTGTACAAGCCTTAATGAAAAGGAAATCTTCACAGGCATGGACAATAACACCACAAGTGGTGTTTTCTGTTGGGGATTGGATTTCACTTAGTACAGCAGGGGACAATATTCCCAAAATACCTTGCCAGAGCATTGGCATAGAGGCAACTGTAAAGGCTGGAGAAAGGGTTTGATGTCACCCTCTGCAGTAGGGCATGCACAGCACACAGAATGTCCCATTGCATAATAGCTGCCTTACTCAGGTACTAATTCTCACTTCCCTATGAAACTGAAAGTTGTGATAAACTTCCCCAGGATTTTGTAAAACTCACGATCGCAAAAGAGATTGTCATGCGATTTGCGCAAGGAATTGAATTGCAGTGTGCGTGTCTTGAAGTATTCATGATCCCAACATAGTTAAGCAAAACCTATGTATTATTCTTTAAGAACAAGACAATGGAAAATCTAGAGGAAAAAAAAAAGTGCATCTTGTTCTTCATGGGAAGACAGAAAAAAATTACTGTGCTGGCTCATTCTCCCTCGGCTAAGCTGCCACAGTGAAGGAGACCTTTACATTTGGTATGATGAGTTCATATACCCTGGTTTTATCAGGGTGTAAGAGGATGTGGGTCCAAGTCTGTTTTGACCTTCTCCCCCAGCAGAGACAGCTTTTGAAAGATGTGGCTATAATATTACAATTTTTTGCAGCTAAATGAAAGTTTGTACCTTAACTCTATCACCTTCACAGCTTGCTGTAGATAGTGAACAGTTGTGTGAAGATTTGCTGTCCTGGGTATTCTTCCAGTATCAGTTTCACATGACCACAGGTTAGCAAAGGGGTTAAAAGCTAGGTAATTGATTGTCAATCTTTAATGCTGGACCTGCAGTTAACTGACTGACAGATGCTCTCTGTTAACCCCTCTCCTTTTCCAGAGAGAGTAAGGAAAGAGAATAACGGAGAGAGACTTATCGGTTGGAAACTAAGCTACACAGCTTTAATGAAAACAATAATAAGTGAAAAGAAAATAATTAAATATATAAAGATATATGTAAATACATACAAACCTATGGTTGTGTTTCCCACCCCCCCAGTAATGCTCATGTTACCATGGAGGCTTCAGGACAGCCCTGGATAAGTCCCAGACTGGGTTGATGAAGTCAGGGGCAGACAGGAGCTGGATTCAGGAATGTCCAGTTTCAGAAATGCCCAGACTGGGATCAAAGGCAGATGAATAGATGGATTCCTCCCTTGATGCTGTCCATGGATGAAAAGAGTTTGACCCTTGTGATCTCTCAGATTTATACTGAGTATGAAACCTATGGGATGGAATACTTCACCTGTCTGGTCTGCTCCTCCCCAAAGGAGGGTCACAGGTGTGATCCCTTTTCTTCTCTTGTGTTTCTGGCACATAGAAAGTTTAGCAGAAGCAAGCAGTGACCTTATTTCTGCATACCATTGTCCAGCAGTATCTATAAACATTAAGCCTTATCAGTCCTAGGAGCAGACAGTAACTGGAAAATACACTGTTAATTTCAGCAAGAGCAGTTGCATAGACTAAGATACTTAACTGAAAAGTAAAATGGGAAGGAAGGGAAGGAACTAGAAAGAAAAGTGATTCTGTCCTGGCTTAAACCAGGATGTTAATCTGCTTTTATTTCCAGCTGAACTAAAGATTAAGCAAAGATAATGTATGCAATGAGGTTTAAAACACAGATGCTACCCGAAAAAATATATGTTCCCAACAAATTTGTGAGGATTCGTCTTTGTACTTAACTGAGCTGGGTCATCATCTGAACTACTTTCCAAGCATTCCATGTGAGTCTATCTTCTCTGTATGACCCTGCAGTTCTGATTCACAGAATACTGTCTCTCTGTAGCAATTAATAATTATATACCTGTCAGGAGCTCCAAAAGGCAGAAAAGGAGGCCAGAACTGCATCCCACTGGCAGTTTCAGTGAACCTTATGACTTATCACATCTGGTATAGCTATTCCATTAAAAAACAACAAAAAAAAATTCCTCCTGGTACAGTTGTATTGGGAAAAAATTAGCATATAGACCAAGCCTGTTTTATTTCCTTTTTAATCAGACATTCATTTTGAAGAGTAGGCTCCTGTAAATCATCTCATTAGTGAGAGCCCATCTGCTCACATTTCTTGCAAGATAGTCTAACGTGTGTGGTGTGTGTGTGTGCGTGCATGCACAGAGGTTTCCAGTTCTAGTCAGTGTTGATTCCCATTAGACTTCAGGCAGGAAAAGAGAGATACATGATTTGGGAAGAGGAGAGAAGATTGCCTGCACTTGTCTGGAATGGTCTAACTCCTCTCCCTCAAATAATGACCGAGTAAGAATAAGGAGAATTTGCTCATTTAAGCTGTGGCAATGATGGTTCTTAATGATTGCACCTAGGCCTTTTTGCAAAGCAAAGTAAGATTTCTTTGTCATGTGCTTAGATATCACTTATTTTTTCATCCTGTTTTCAAGTTGTGCCCTGCCCTTGAAACCTATACAGAGTGTTTCAAGGAAATATTTGTTCTGGTATCTTGAGTCTTGCAGTATTTCCATCCAGACAAGCTGTATCACAGGACCTGTCTGTTTCCTTACAGTGGAAAGATCTGTCTGAGAGCTGAGGGAGGAAGTGTTCATCTCTCACTCCTTGCACTTCTGTTTGAGAAATAAAAGGAATCATACAGCAATAGGATTTCTGTTTTCTGACTTCTGTTTTATTACTTAGACATTTCAGAGCTGATGTGAGCTATGATTTGAGAATTCCCGGGGGCAAGACTGAAGCTTCTTCGCCTTTACCACCTGTGTCTCTTGAGTGCCACAGGCTTTTATTACAGCCCTATCAGAAATCTCAGGAGTGCCATTCAGTCAGAGCAGATTGATGGTGTTTTGAAACTTGGTCTTAAGAATGTATATCCAGTCTTATTTTGTTGCATGTATAAAAACCTAATAGCATTTTTAAGATGTAGAAGAATCTGTTTAATGACAAACCTTTAATGCTGATGAGCAGCCTACTTGCATTTCTCGCAGATTTGTTATTTTTTCATTAAAACCACTTTGATTTGTCATGCATTAAACCTTGAAGTTCTAAGGTCAGATCAAGGATGTGTTCATTGATATTACTATGTTCTGAAGAGAAAGAAAAGCAGTGTAGCATATAGGGGACCTACTTCTACAAAAAAAAGTAGGTCTTTGTCTCATTTGTGTCAGAAATGAGAATGATGGCTGTCAGTCCTGATTTGCTGATAAATATTCATATTGTGTGTGTTTCCAGCAGCTTTGCAACGGGTTTCAGTAGGCTTTCTTGAGAAGATTTCATCTGCAGTCACATGTGCTGAAAGCTGCATTTATTTTTTTTTGATGGAAGCTTTAAAGTTACGTACACCCTAGGGGATGCCTTTTAAATGTGGCAGACATGGATACATCACAGCAAAAATCACTAGAAATTAGGCAGTGGCTGAGGCTTTGTCCAGCAGTGACTAGTAGCTTTGAATGCTTCAGTTCTGGAGCACTTTGAGCCCAAAGTCCATGGGGCTCAATTTTCAGAGTGCTGAATCACCTTGTCAGAAAACAAGACCTTTACTACTCTTTACCACCCAGGTAGAAGCCCCAGAAATTAACTTTTGAAAGCCAAGATCAGTGCACTTGGTAGAGCTTTTTCTGCTCTTGAGATGTTGGCAGTCTCTTTGAAATACATTAGGTTTGAGTGCAATTTTTTTCATCTAGGATAAATGTAACACTGGCAGTATTAAATATGATGGAGTCATTACTTCTGGAGGTGAAATAACACTGCTGTACCAAATTGAAAGCTTTCTGCTGAGACACCACTTTCAGGGAAAATGCACGAGCCTGTCAGTATCTCATTTCATCTTGTCTAGGGCTAAATGCAGCCCTCCCTGAAACAGATGGGAATATCCCAAGTAACTGCATGAGTGCTGTGTTATAAGGAAGAAGGATTACAGAGAGAACAGAAACTGAAGGAGGGTGTTAGGTATATGATGTAGATGGATGCTGACTGCACATAACAACACAAAGTCAGTTTTCAATTAAATTTAAAGTTTCTCTGTGTTTCCTTCCTGTCTCCTACTTCTAAAGTCATCCTGTTTTACAGTGTGGATTAGTCGGTTGGCTCTGAGAATTGATTTCTGATTTGCCAGTTTAGCTTTTGTGTTGAATGAAAATAGCCTTGATGAGATAGATGTGCATGGCTACAAAAGGAAAGAACTGATGGGTTTTGTAATTGTAGGAGCAGAAATCAGATTGACCTGTGCCACTCAGAACAGGAGATGAGCAGGTGCGGCAGTGGCATAGCTGGATCAGGAAGATGGCAAAGGGGAAGAGCTACTTTTGTGTGAAAATGGGTTGAGTTGTCCTAATGTTGAATGCTTGGAGGCTTGCACTAATTTATTAAATTATGTAGATTTGCCAGCTTGAGCTCACAAATTCCATTCCTCTAATGAAATTTAATTTTTCGGTGCGTGACTTCTAATTGGCAGGTTTATAGCCTGCCTGGAATTGGCACTCGAGTGCAGGAGCCAGGTGTTGCCGAGGCAGGTGTTGCAAAAGATTGTTTAAATTAATCTGGGTGGTGTGGGGCCTGCTTCTGGTCCAGCTTTCACTGAGTTTAGGCACATTTAAGAGAGGTGCAGGGAAGGTTATGGTTTCCCAAATGTTCACATAATAAGTGCTATCATTTACACCTTTTTGGAAGCCTTTAACTTTTGATGTGATTTCAAATGATTAATAAGTGGACTTTTTGGATTCTTTTTCCTAGGGCTTTTAGTAAGACATACTGTAGTGACATTTAACCCAGTTACTGAATAACTCAGGGCCAGGGCAGTAATTCTCCCAGTATGCTGTGAATTGTTAGTACCAAGGGAGATGAGGCCAGGCTTGGATACAAAGCTGGCTAGGGTCATTTAAACAAAGCTTAGCAGCCCCAGGAGGGGTTTCATTTTGTCATCAAGAAATGCTTGAAACTGGAATTGTACATATACAGAATGGTGTCAGTGCATGCATGATGGTGCCATCTAGTTCCTGGGCTGCAGAAGACTCAGTTTCATGTTACTTATGGGTTGATGGTACAGAATTACCATCCCAAATAACTGGAGCCCGCATCTTTTCAACTCTTTTGTCAGTGGCTCTTTGAAGTGACCAATGATGTTTCTTCACCGTTGGTATTTTTGTGGTGAATTTGTTGAATATGTTCAAGATTTTTATTTACTTCTCAGTTAAAATATGGGTAATTTTTGTGTGAAATTTGCTTCTCTTGTGCAATTAGTTTTCTTAAGATGGATAAATTAAGTTACCGTAAGCAGGACTGTATTGAGACAAATTAGTATAATAACTGTCATTGTCCTTAGTATCACTACTACTACTGCTTTTTGTATAGCATTTTATAACAACATTTCAAAGCTTTATTTAAGAAGAGATCAGTATTACTGCTGTGATCTTGTAGGCCACAGCTGACTATAACAGAGCTAATAATATCTAGACAATAACCTCTTAACACAACCAGTATAGCTAAAGTCTTAATGGATTACATTGTGCGTAGACTTCATGGTGATCCGCGGTGCGAGGAAGTCACAGGCACTTTTCTCTGCTCTTGGAAGCCCAGTTCTATTGCAGTATTGGCACAGAGGCATTGGTACTAGAATAAAAAGATATCATGGACCTCTCTCCATTTTACTGACTCTTAAAGGACAGTCAACACACAGGGATTGCACAGGGCTCCATCAGCAAAGACTTTCTCTGCAGAGGTGCCTTGACTCTGTTCCACACAACTTTTGGTGAGTTTCACCACGCTTGGAACCAGGCCTGAAGGGCAGAACTGAGCCAGAGGGTTTAGAAGAAAACTAGTGTAGAGACTATATGTAATGTTGATAGGAGGAAATATGTCTTTGGTAACGTGAGTTAGAAGCAGTTCTCAGCACATAAAAACACTTGGCTTCCCAAGGATCTTTGAAAAGAGATACTTTGTGCAAAAGATTATGGGGAAGTGTTGAGGGCCTTGCATTAGATTTTGTCTTGAATCGTGGTGTTTTTTCCTCTTTCTTCCTCCCTTTTCCTTAAGGAACAGAAGAAAAAATGGAAAAAGCATGCAAATAAAGAATTTTGGGAAAACATTTCAGTGTGGAGGAGCTGTGGCACTCGTTACTGACAGACCACAGGAATTGCAAGCTAGATTGAGAAGTTTGGTTTCTTTAAGGCCCAGCAAGATTCACAGCTGTGAGGAAGTATGGGTAAAATGTAAAAGCATGGTTCTGCTTGTGGTTTTTTTTTTTTCCTTTCTCATGGATTAATCAAGTTCAGTAGTGAGGTAGGGAAAGGATTTGGAAATAAAACTATTAATTGTTATGAATATTATTTGTTTGGATACGCTCCAAGTATTTTTAAATATTCTTTCTTTCTTTGGAGACATCTTGCAAGGAAAAGAACTGAATGATGACTGGCTCTCTCCTTCTGATAATACTACCCTGAATAGTTTACTTGAGTCTGCAGTTGAAATGAGATGAAACAATTGTAAATACATTTTACATGCATAAAAATGCATTTTTTAAGGCAGGAAAGGAGGGAAATTTGTTCCTGTATATTAAAAAAATGTAGCTGATTTATGTTTAATTTAATCTCCATTTCTTACAGAGGTTGTTTTTTGAGATCTGAGAGCTATCCTAACTAGTTAGGGAAGGCAGATTCCCTGGAGCTGCTGTGCTTGCTTGCTGGTATGAATGCAAAATCCATCTCTTTTAATCTGCTTTGCTAAAAAAAGCTTGAGAGTGCTTATTCAGCAAAAGCAGCTTGCCTCATTGTGTTCAGGAGGACTGTTTCTTAAGCAAAAGCAGTGTTAGAGTCTATTTTCCTAATTCCGTGCTAGCTTCTAATTTTGGAAGTTGTAGGGGTTGTAAAACGGTTACCTACAGTTTGCCAAAATTAGGCACTTACCTGACAACTAAACCATATGCACCTTCCAATTGCTTCATTAACCTGGATTCACTTTTAAAACCTAAATAGAACGCTCAGGGTCTTTGGTTTTCAGAAATTCACCAGGGAGAATTTCTGCATCTTTACCTCAGATTCTAAAGCTGAGGTAGATGCACTTGCCCCTTCAGGAAACAGAAGCATTACTTCATCTTTTCATTTAAACATAAGGGAAGCATACATAATTATTTTAGGAGGACTGCTTTAGTAAGCACTGAAAATGGAGTTGCAAATGAGACACTGAAGTTAATTAGTTGAATCCACTGGTATTCTTCAAGTTTGCTTTTCTTTTTTCCTTTGCATGGCTGTTTCTGTCTTCACTAAGATTCCAGAAAATGCTGCTTGTAAGCTCTTGTAGTTGTCACTGCATGTGCCTTGTGCTTTGCATGAAGACATGATCTGTGTGGACATGTGCAACTACAACTCTGCTCTAGCAAAAGCAAATTGCCTTAGTGGCCAGGCCAGAGCCATCCACTCAGTCACTAGGCAGAGTAAGCTCAGGTGAAGATGTCCTTAAAATTGCACCTCTCATTAGTGACTTACAATCGAAATCTTGCCTAGGGAATCTGATTAATTGTGAAGCTGAGTGGTGCTGACAGTCAGGGATGTGCAAAATTATCCATGAATCCATAATTAGGAGAAAAATGGTTATGAATTTATTGATTCTCTAGATGGTTTGTAAAATGTGTAGGAAAATGGTGACTAATGTAGCCCTCAGTTCCAATGAAATCACAGTCCACTTGAGTTTGCTCTCACAGCTTCTTATTAGAAGTGCTTTTAAGAGGCAACATTACATCGGTGATAATCACTTATTGTTGTTGAGAAAATGGTAAAGTGCAACAACAGGCCATGAACTCATGGGTGTTCTGTACTCAGAACAGTTGTAAGATAGTCTCCTGGGCTGCATCATTACATTTTACTTTAGTTATTTAACTTCATATTAGGTTTTGTAGGAGAGCTTGACAGAGCATATTATCATTGTTATTGTTGTTATTATTACTTTTTTTTTTCTTTTGCATGGCTATTAATTTTCAAGGTATCTTCTGTTATGTTCATATATTACACACAGGATTTAATCACCTGTTTTGCTCATACTAATTTAGTACAAGGATCAAGGTAATTTAATTTAAGAGAAACTGTATTGTTTTGGTCTTTAGAGCTCATTACTGGCACCAAGAAATGACCTTCTACTTTATTATATTAAATCTGATATTTCAAGGCAACAAAAAGAAGGGAACAAAATAAAATCTCTCTTAATCCAAAAGCCAACACAAACTACTACAGACCAGGTTCTGCCACTTGTTAGTGTTCCCAACAATTGATACATAGCGGACCCATTGGATGTTGTCTTCATCATGGCCTAAAATAGGTAGGGATGCAGACAGAAAAGGATGCTCAAGGCAATCTCTTACACTTAAGGGGAAAGGAATCGATGCAGCATATACATCATAGGCAGGAAAGGTGATGTAGACCTTAACTGTCTTGTACAGCCTCTTTTCCCCCAACAGAGGAAGGACATGGAGCTGTTGGAATGAGTTCAGGGCAGGACTACGAATACCGGAGCTGGAGTAACTCTCCTATAAATACAGGCTGAGAGAGCTGGGGGATTGTTCAGCCTAGAGAAGAGAAGGCTTCAGGGACAGCTTACAGTGGCCTTCCAGTTAGTGAAGGGAGCCTACAAGAAAACTGGGGAGAGGCTTTTTAGCAGGGCCTGTAGTGACAGGATAAGGCGTACTGATTTTAAAGTGGAAGAGGGGAGATTTAGGTTAGACACAAGGAAGAAATTACTCACTGTGAGGCTGGTGAGACACTGGAACAGGTTGTCCACGGAGGTTGTGGATACCTCATCCTTGGAAGTGTTCAAGGCCAGGTTGGATGGGGCTTTTAGCAACCTGATCTAGTGGGAGGTGTCCCTGCCAATGGCAAGGGAATGGAACTAGATTATCTTTAAGGTCCCTTCCAACCCAAACCATTCTATGATTCTGTGTTTCCCAACTGCAAAGTCGGGAGCACTGCTCTCTGACTGCTGTAGGAGAACACATGTTGGGTCTGAAATACTTCTCTGTGGAGCAGCTACAGATGGATGCCAGGAGTCAGTGACTCTCGTTTGGACCCCAGCACAGTCAGAATTGCACTGTGCTGTCCCAAATGCAGACTTGGGAGAAAACTTTGGGGGATCTAAGTCAGGTGCTTGTTGAAGCATATGGACATTGGAACGTAATTCCTTGTTACTCCCCCATATACTCTGGAGCTACCAAAATTTGTCATCTTTCACACAGAACGACTATGTTCACTCTATAAAATGCATGATGCCATGTGTAAGAGACTATCACCATTTGCACACAGAAGTGGAGAGAGAAGCGTGTGAAAGTGGACACAATGTAAAGGCACAGCCTGTGTTTGCTACAAATGCATTTGCATCAGGGCATTTGCATCAGGTGAGTAATTCAGATGCTCTGAATGCTGTATCTGAGCAGGGTTTGAAATAGCAAGTGAGAGATTGACAGAATCAGCATACATGACAAGCATTTAGTTCATTGAACTTCTGTCTTCATTAAATTCGTAGTTCATTGCTAATACTTCTGAAAGGGAAGCGTGGATGTATGCAGCCTACTTCTGATAAGTGTTTTTTTGTGTTAACCTTTTGCCAAATAACTATTACTATTTTTAAATATTTATTGAAGAAGTAGTTCATGTCTTTTTCAGGCTTGTTCAAATGAGTCATCTCAGACATTTTAGGGCTGCCCCCAAATTATGTTGCAGTTTTAATTGTCTGCTTATAAGAAATGAAAATTAAGCCAGCAACTGAATTGTTTAAATTTGTAGGTAGTGGGAATACAAATTGGAAGGCCTGAGTAGGGTGTTAATAATTTATTTGGGATTCTGTGCAACTTCTATGCATTTTAATTAATTGATCCCTCTCTCTTCTGGTGTGGTAGTCCAAGCAAATCTAAAACCAAATGTGTATCTAGTGAGTTTACAGCACACAAGAATAAAATTAAATTCAGGCTGCATCCAAAGATTCTGGCAAGGCTCAAGGTGGAATTCAGGAAAAATACAATTAATACTTTAAAAGAAATGTGATTGAACATTATAGCATGGAAGCTGTCTTTTGAAACAATAGTATATGAAATGTTCCTTGGGGTCTGTTTTGTGTTGTCCCATGTATTACAGAAGGAAAACAAATGTCAAGGAAAATGCAGGCTTTTATTTTACAGGCCTGGGAAAAGAGGTGCCATACAGACTTTCAGTTGTTGCAGTCCTGGAAAACGTAAGGACTACTTGCCTGGTTTAGGGTTTGATTTAGTGTTTCTCTCCAGGGCATCTGGGGTGGGGTATCCAAATTACACAGAAGACAGCCCTATTTAGTGGTGCAAAATAGTTTCCCAGTTTGAATTGTAAAGTTCTTCCTTTGTCTCAGTGTAGATTGCATCCTGCTTACTCTTATGTTTCTGAGTGTGTCTTACTATGTCTGAAGGAACACCAGGCATAGTCTTCTTTCCTGTGTATCAATGGCTGGCTTAATACTAAATCAAAGAAGAACCTGCAATGCACTAAGTTGCTTTCTTCCATTAGTCTATTGAAGAATCTTACTTGCAATTAACTAATGTGAGTTTTAAAACAGTTCTCATATTGTGTTACAATACCTTGTGTTTTCTGTATTTTAAGCAGATTATGAAATTTTAAGAATAATTTAGGCAGACTGGGGACTCCCAGTTGTCTGCTGTGTTTTAATAGCTCGGTGAGTATGTATCATCATCATCATCATGGGATGGTTTGACTTGGAAGGGACCTTAAAGATCATCTAATTCAAATTCCCCTGCCATGGGCAGGGACACCTTCCATTAGACCGGGTTACTCAAAGCCCCATCCAACCTGGCCTTGAACACTTCTAGAGAAAGGGCATCCACAACTTCCCTGGGCAACCTGTTCCAGTGTCTGATCAGCTTCACAGTAAAAAATTTCTTCCTAATGTCTAATCTAAATTTCCCCTCTTCTAGTTTATATCCAGCACACCTTGTCCTATCACTACAAGCCCTTGTAAAAAGTCCCCCTCAGCTTTCCTGTAGGCCCCCTTGAAATACTGGAAGGCTGTTATGAGGTCTCCCCCAAACCTTCTCTTCTCCAGGCTGAACAACCCCCATCTCTCTCAGCCTGCCTTTGTAAGACAGGTGCTCCAGCCCTCTGGTCATCTTCATGGCTCTCCTCTGGGCTCACTCCAGGAGCTCCATATCCTTCTCATGTTGCAGGCTCCAGAACTGGACACAGTCCTTCAGGTGGGGTCTCATGAGAGCCAAGGAAAGGGAGAGAATCACTTTACTTACTGGCCACACTTCTTTTGATGCAGCCCAGGACATGGTTGGCTTTCTGGGCTACAAGCACACATTGGTGGCTCATGTTGAGCTTCTCGTTCACCATCACCCCCAAGTCCATCTCCTCCGGGCTGTTTTCGATCCATTCTCCACCCAGCCAAATCATCTCTAGTTTTTCCTATTATGAGTGGTAGTTTCTTTGCCATCTCAAAGTTAAAAATAACCTTCTGTTTTCAGAGTAAAGAGATACTGCCTTACTAAAGATACAGGATAGGAGGTGGCATGAACTGTGAGAATATCAGCATGCAGAAAAGTAAGGTTCTTGTTGATGAAGAAAGCAACCCAGAATATGGAGCTGTTTTCTGCCATGAAAGTACACTTCTACTGTTTTCCTTGCAGGTGTTTCAGTATCAGTAAAAGGAAAAGTGGCTTCATCCTGCCTCACACCAGGACAGTATTCATGGGTGGTGTTGCATTTAACAGCTGTTTTTTCTGACAACCCATAGAAACAACTCCAAGACTGATTATTTTCCTCAAGTGATTCTGTTTCATTGGCATATCATAGAATCATAGAATTGTTTGGCTTGGAAGGGACCATAAAGATAATGTAGTTCCAATGCCCCTGCATGATCAGGGACACTACATATCATTATATTTTAGATATTCAACATGAACTCCTGTCTCATGCTACTCATTTTTTTGTCTTAAGATATGATGCTGCTTTAACTCCATGATCTTTTAATATAATACTTTATGTTGTCAGTAGGTTTTGTTTTTTCTTCAGATTGTTTGCCATTTCATATTTCAGCCTATTAGTTCCTACTTTTAATTTTATTCCACACTTAAAAAGACAAAGGTTTATTTTTGTTATTTTCAGCCCGTTTTCTTAAGAAAATGAACCAGATGTAATCAGATTGTCTATGTGTGCCTGTCCTTCCCAATAGTTTGGGCACGTGAGTCGATTTCAATCCAATTTAACAAAAGGAGGTATGAAGTTCTAAAAAATGTAAAGAAAACAGCTTTGTGAGTATAGCAGGTTTCTTCCTTCAGTGTAAGAAACATATTTTGCAGTGATCTCACACTTACTAGACATCAACAGATCTGGGATTTGGGGTATTTAAATGGAGACCAAAATCCACAAGAAGGCAATTCTCATTGATCTTACTGTTCACTGGAAAACAAAATAATATATTCCACAATGCTTATTTCTCATATGTTATTGATTGTTTTTATTTATTTTGGACTTCAGGCAGAAGCTTAACCTCGCTGCCATCACAGACCAAAACATATTGCCAGCATTTATGATGGAAACATGGACAGTAGGTGACATGAATGACTCCCTGGTAGATACAAAGTGCACCTGAAGGCAGGAAAGCTGATTGCCCGGTGGAATTCCTGGCATTTACCATACACTCTATGTGTATGTGCTCGATTTCATGAGCCTGCAGGTCCCATGGACATAGTTTTCAGCAAAAAACAAGGTGATTAGGAAAGTGTTTGAGACACAAATATGACTGCAAGGTTTTTCGTGTGAGAAGCTGTCCTCATCTGGGGGGCCCAGGATAATGATTCCCTACAGCCATACTGACCTGAGACCCCTGGGGACCCCCCCATGGCTGTGATGGTTACCATGTGGGGAGTGGCTGTGCTGGTGGGGAGGAGAGGGTGGGTCAGGTGACACACATGGACCACAATCACAGCGCTCCTGCCCATGGGGCTCAGTATAAAATGGCTCCCAAGAGGGCTCTCCTCAGGCCTCTCTGGCTGGTGTGCTGGCTGGCTTGGGGTTCACTTGTTTGTCTTCTCTTCCGCTGCTGTTCCTACATCCTGGTTTTTTTGCCAGAGAGCATCACGGTTGATCAAAACAGGTCGGCTTCCCCTGTCTCCCCAAGTAGGGCTGGTGTGGCCACTCCAAGGGATTTTTGTGGACTGTTGCCAGGTCCCTGGACTCAGGCACCCTAATCTGCTGCTGAATCTAGTTTGGGACTTTTCCAGTTGGGACATAATATCCTCTTCCATGTTGGATGCCAATAAATCTGTCATGGTTTTATTCAATAACGGGGTAGCACATGTTCTCTGCATATACCCCCACTACTCTCCCAGGGGAAGAATAAAGGGGAATAAGGGAGGGAGACTTCAAGGTTGGAAAACCCCACTATAATAGGTTTAATTAATAAGTAATAATAATGGTGAATTATATGCAAATATGGAACCCACACTCATGAGATGGTATTAGAGTGCACTGTGCACCAGTAGCTACCAGAGCTCAATACTTCTTCAGTTCTGATGTGCCAGGCTATCAAATCCAGTGTGTCCAGTCAACTCTGTTATCCCATTCCTCCACCTGGCTGGAAGCAGGGCCCCTCTAATTTCTCAGTTGCACAACCCTACCCATTGACAGCAGAAGGTACCTGAGAAATCAGTGATGAAATTGAGAGATGCCCTGAAGTGGAAGCTGTCAGGAGAGGTTAGAGTCCGCACAGTTACGGTTAATGGGGAATACCAGAGTTATTAAATGCTATCACAGGATGATGGTCTCCCACTGGCATATCAATATGGAGACATTTGTGAGTAATTAGTGTCAAAGTCAGGCAGAGATGTTTGTGTTTGAAGGAGATATTGATCCTCTAACACTGCACCAGCATATAATGACTTTATTTTTCTTATAACAATTATTTTGTCTGATGGATGTTGGTGCAATACAGTGACAGTTGCTTCCTGTAACATTATTGAGTTGCTTAATACAATGCTGATCAATTGGTTTATATTTGCTATATATTATAGTCAATGATGGAGTGCCACCTATAAAATGTACAGGTTTTATTATGAGAAGTTTAAAGTAATAATTCTAGGGGAAAAAAGTATCTGAACACTTGATGGCAGGCAATACTTGTGCCCTTGGAACTTCCTCCGTTTTGCTTCTATTTCTATGTAGTGGAACATGAAAAAACTGAGATTTCACCCTTGCATTTAGTGCAATGCAGAGGAAAATGTGGATACCCTTGGAAAAGCACATAGTCCAGCCTAACTTGCATCCATAGAAAATCATTGGTGTAGGGTCACAGGAATGCAACACCCTGGTAAATCTGAACTGCCAAAATGATTGATGAGAACTCTTGCAAATACAGCAGGAAGCCTGAGTAACACTGGATTAAATAGTGTCTGGAAGAACTGACATGCCAGGCACTCCTTCCTTGACGGTGAGGTAGCAGTTGAACCCTATTTAGACTTCAAAGATGTGCCCTCCTTAGGTGCAGTTGCTCAGGAGGTGGTTTGGCCTCTAAAAAGAAGTGCAACAGGCCTTTTCCTGTGAGAAGTATACTTTCTAGAAATGGGATGTAGAGAGCAGGTCCACCACTTACATCCTGAATATGTGGCGTTTTGGAGTTTTTAATTTGGGGTTTTTTTCCTCATACTTTTGTCATACTTTTGGTGGGCTTCTAGGCCAAGCCAACCCATGATAAATAAGGTCTTCACACAGCTCAAGCTGACAGCTACATGTTGACAAATTACCTTCATCAGTTTTTATATCCTTATCTTCCTCTCAGGCACAGGTTAGGTCAGTTACACAGAGTAGTGAGAGACTTCTTTCATCCTTTCTTCAATCACTGAGTACTGTTGGGCTCTTTCTAATGTTTCCTCACATCACATCAACATTCTCTGTCCAGAAGAAAGTCTGCCCTTTGTTTGTTTTAAAAAAACAACCCAAAAAACCCCACTCAAAACAAAAAAAAAACAACCCACCAAAACAGAAAAAAAAAGTCCAACCAAAAAAAAGCCAACAAACAAAAACTCCAACCCAGCCACACTGTCATGTTGAGTCCTAAGCAGATGGTAATTAGGTAATTGCAAGCAATTCAAAATACATGTTTTGCCTGCTTCCTTCCTTCCCCCCAAAAAAAATGTTAACTGAAACGTCATGTTATAATCTGTATTTAAGCATTTCTCAACAGAAGTTTGCCAGAATATCTATCTATGTGGACCAGTAAATGCAGGGCTCAAAATATGTGACTGCTGTCTGTGCAAGAGTGCTTATTCTTCTTTAGCCTTTACTTAAGATAATCAAAACTGAATATGCAGAGGGGAAAAAAAGCCAGTATGTAGAGCAGGGCATTAATACTGTTCTTCAAACTCTGTTGCCAAAGACTTCTTGACAATTGTCTGTTTTAATATATGTACAGGAACAAAGTTTTGATGTGAATAGTCTCTTTGGCTTCAAAGAATAGGTCTTCAAAATAATTAGAAGACATTTCCTTTGGAAATGTTTGCAATATATACTCTGTCTCGAGATAGATTAATGCTACTAGAACTGGAGAAAGTATTTCTCACCTTCCCTTTGTCTTGCATTTTTTATCATTAAAATGGTTGGTTGTTTTGCTGTTCCAGGTTCCTGACCGCAAATGCCCACCCAAGCCATGTGGTGTTTCTTTGTGCTCACTCTGTCAAGCAATACTCTTACCTTTTTCTGCAAATAATTCTGTTCTGCTGGCTAGATTTTTTTTTTTCCTCTATTTCTCAAGCAAGAAGGTTTGAGTCATAAGAATGGCTTGTATCCAGGAAGTACATGAATAGCTATCTTGCAAAGTGGAGGAAGAAAGATTAAAAAGAAAAAAGCACCCAAATACATACACATGACCTCCTTCTAGCTGCTTCCCCTATCCACCTCCATTGAATTTGTATAGGCAGCTGTTTGGTTTTATAGCATTCCTCACAGGTGAGATGCTACTTTATAGACATTATTCTAAAAGAGATGAAGTTTGTGGGAGTAAATTTTTTGAGGCTAACAGATACCATGGGAAAAAAAAGTTGCAAAATAGTAAAAGAAGTTTTTAGTAAAAAGCTAGCCACGTTTTTCTGATTGTTTCAGAAGCAGAAAGGAAATGCTGTCAAGCATACAAGGTCTTCCTTAAGCCTGGAAGTTGGTTATTAATCTTTGACAAATATCAGTCTTACACAGTTGTCCCACAGCTCCCTTCTTCTGCTTGCATATTGGACCTTTGACAGCTCTGTTAGTGCAGGTTGGAAGATACCACTTTGAGAAGTCGATAACGAGAGAGAGAGGTGTGTTCACATACACACACACATTAATTATTTTGAGTAACAATGGTGAAGCTTGAGTCATTAATACCTGGGTTTTATTATTATTAAAGTGTACCAAATTGCAGGCATGCAAAATGGAACATCTCTGCCATGACTCATGCAAAATGGAGATCAGAACCATTCTTAATAAAAAATGGCCCAGAGGATATTTCAAAACAATAAATAAGCTTTTCTTGTGATATAAATAGCATTTCCCGCCCCCCACCCCCCCCCCCCCCCCCCCCCCCCCTCCTATTTCTAGCTTTATAAGGCTACTTTCCATAAGATGAAATTTGGGTAACTCCAGCTTATGTTGAAAAGATTTTTAGGGGAATTGGAGACCTGTAATGACCCTCAGCTTCAACATTGTTTGGCAAGGGGAAGGTGGAGGTTTTATGCAGTGAACAACATATTCACAGCACCATTAAAAGACCTTGATTCTGGTAGATTCAGCCCTAGATATGGCAGCATCCATCATTAGGCACGGTGTGGTTGGGGCTAACGTTTCCATGCTTTTATGTAATTTAGAGATTTACTTTAAAAATAAAGCACTGACTTTGAAAATCTGGTTTTTAAATGAGAGGTGAATATTAAGACTTTCTGTGGTGATGCATCAGAGAAGTAATCTCTTTAATAGGAAAATTTCAATCATGTATTCAGTAATACTGAGTAATCTATTTAATAACAAAAAAGATTGTGCCTCATTTCTAAAGCCTGTTCTTTTTCTAACAGTGGGAGCCTAAGATGGCATTGACTTTATATTACCTTGCTAGAGCAATGGAGGGCCTATTTGTTAGAAGAGCTGAGTGCTCCTCCTCATGTCAAGGCTGAATTGAAATATGGGTGGCCAGGGCTAAGTTCTTTCAAATATACTTATTATACTTCATTTATCATGAAAAGTACAATAACTCTCAGAGGAAAAAAAGGAAATATTAACCCTATTCTATATGTGAGGAAACAGTTGCATGGTATGGTTCTAGTGCTAGTAAAAAGAGCTTGAATCAGTTCAGTCCCAGGTGGTCCATAGCTGATGAGCAGAAGTACTGAAGATGATGCTAGTTTTGGTTCATCTATCTCTACACGCGTGGTATTGCAGAGGACGTGTGGGATTTGTTGCAAAAAGCTTAAGAGTATTGTAGTGTTTATCTGAAATTCCAGCCACTTCAGCTAAGAGCACAGCAAGGTTTTCCAAAAATAGGAAATCTTTACAGATGGGCAGTTTTAAAGATGAGCATGTGAGGAAAGTAGTTGAAACTGGGAAAGGAGAAAAAAATTACAATGCTAGATTTGTAATAGTTATGAAACTGTTAGAGTTCAGTGCAGTTTAGTTTCCTCTGAAAAATTACAAAGTAAAAAGGATTTCTGATATTGCCATCAGAGTTAGTAACTTCT
Organism: Apus apus; assembly: GCF_020740795.1. Taxonomy (NCBI): domain Eukaryota; kingdom Metazoa; phylum Chordata; class Aves; order Apodiformes; family Apodidae; genus Apus; species Apus apus. The sequence continues at coordinate 49,461,647 of NC_067283.1, forward strand.
GTTTCTTGAAAGGTAGAATGGTAGGGTATGTTAGACACCAAAATGTAATTGTATTTTACTGTACATGCAGTAAATAAACATTAGTGAAAGTAAGGTGGAAAAAAATGAACGCAACAGTTCCATAATAGCCAGACACTGAAAGGTGGATGGCTTAGGCTTCATGATGTAAATGCATGAGGGGTGATACTGGATCATTGCAGGCAGCCACATCATATATTACTATTTGTGAATTTATTGAACCACATCCTTATACTAATCGCTACTTTTCTCATGCACATGAGGGTTGGGAACCTTTTTAATTTCCATCTTAAATATATCAAGAATTATATTAAACTTGTTTATCTTTGTGCCAGCTTTGTTCTTTATTTAATAGCTCTCATCTTCTGTTTCTCCTCTTTCTCCATGCATTTATATTACTTCGTTTCAGCATAGTAATTTCAACTCATTCCAGTACCATTCTACAGCCACCATTTTAGGAGTCCTTCTTTCCTTGCACTTTGTTCTCATTTAAGGCCCTGTACCTTGCATATGAGTGACCAGAATTGCAGGTATTACTCCAGTTTGTGTGCTACCAATGCCTCATTTCATGTTTTTGATACTTCACAACCTGCCCTAGTAATTTCTCATTGATTGTTTTTAGGATGACTGCTGCTTTTCTTGGGACTTTTGTCATGGTGATGGCGCTGTATACGAGGTGTCTTTTTCTCTGCTGTTTTTTTTATAACTGGTGAGTCTCAGCTAACACCAGAAATCCTTTTTATTACTCACAACCTTTCACAATATCCCGTGTCATACCATTCTGATTTCTTCAGGTCTCAAAGTTCTTCCTTTATGACACTCTGATCTTCCCTTAGGATACCATAAGCAGTGCCACCAGCTTTGGGCTCCAGTAAATTTTGCAGACTAGATGTTGTGCCAATACCTGGAACAAAAATCCAGAGTCTGAGACTGATTTTTGATGATTTCCAGTAGTACTACTCTTAGCTTGCTAGCTCCCCTTTAGTTTTTGTCATTTCCATGTGTGGTCAGCATCTCACCCACCTCACTGATTCTTGTATCAAATCCCATTTTCTCCAGATGAATTACTGATTTTCTGTCTAGCACACAGTGTTATATCAAAATATTTTACTTAGGTCAGATGCAGGAGAACTAATCTGTCTCCTGTGCAGATAAAGTCTGCCACATTTCACCCCTGAGAAACAATAGTTATTTGTCAAAGAAGATGAATCAGACTTGGTCTCTTCTTGGTAAGACTTTATAATATTTATTCCAGTCTCTATTCACCTCAGGATGTTTAAACTTACTTTTCTTCAAAATTTGTTCTGAAGCTTTGTCTGATATTGAGAACAGCCCTGACAATAACAAATTTCACCTTTTGCTCTTCCCTTTTTTAAGTATAAGTCTTGTATTTGCTTTCATGGTCTCTTTACATGACACATTTATTAAAAATCTGCCTGACTTGCAAGGCCATGTGTAGGTCAGAGGAGGAAGGCTTCATCAAGTGCCCTTTACGATGACAGAAAGGTCAGTGTTTCAAAATGGAGATGTTTAATATAAAGCAGATTCTCTTGCAGATTTTATGGACATAAATTTGGTGCATAATTGGGGTACCTTCATGTGGGTAGTTTGGTAAACTTAAGCTTCTGGAAGACTTAGGGCCTTTATGAAGGCATGGAGGAACTGTAGCTACTTACATGTTTAAACATGAAAGCATTGACTGGGGGCCGAACTGTTGGTGTGACAGGAACAAGGTCAGTTGCTGCCTGATCTCTCTGCCCAGGGGCTGCCAAGGCAGGTTTTACACCAGGGGACCATCACCCAGGTGGCTTCATGTCACAAACTGGGCTTCTGCACTGTTCCTTCTGGGAAGTGACAGAAATCCCTCCTTTGCCCCAGGGCTGCTTGGTTTGGGCCTGTGCTGGAGCATGGCAAGGGAGTGCAGCTTCAGCTGGGCTCCTGCTTGAACTTGCATCTTAAAAACCTTGACAGGGCTAATTTTACTTTCAAAGACATTTTCTTCATGTCTTCCAGGCATGAGAAGGAAAAAAAAAAATAAAAAAAATATTAAGAAACCTGAAATCTTTAGCTTCCTGCTAAGTCTACTGAACAATGGTGCAACTCATATGAGGAGGGGCTGGTCTTCTCTAAAATAAATGAATCCATAGATAACACAAAGAGAAATTGGTTGAGTCCATTTGGAATCTGTTCCAATTTGAGCTCATCTGATGAGTGAGATCAGTCTGGTTCAGTTTTAGCATGGGTTGTTGTGAAAGCAGGAGCAGTTGGTGTCCCACAGCCAGGTCCGTGAGGGACTGCAGTGGTCACAGAGGTGCGGCTCTTCAGGCCATCTTCTCTGCTGGAACTGAGGCACCATTTGCTGTCTTCACACTGAGCCTCAGCTTCTCACCAGCTCACTTGCTTCCCCAGTTCTGCCAGGTGGGATAGGAGAGCCAGAGAGAAGCAGCACTGTGACAGTGGGAGCAGAAATGGTGCTAATGTGTTCTGGCAGCAAGAGATGCAAACTCGAAAGAGCAGTAAAGCTCTTTTACCCTACTCTTAATAAGTCCATGTGCCCTGCCAGATACATGCACACACACCAGTGCAGTGAGACAAACCATTGAGGCTACCATCATAGGCACAACTTGCAGGTGATTTTTGTAGCAAACCCAGAGTAGTTCTTTGTGCAAGAATCAGAAACCAGACCTATGATGACCTGCCACTGCCTATGTGGAGGTGTTTGGCTGAAAGTTACCTCCATCAGGAGCAGGAATATTTGCACTGACCAGGTTTTAGTTCTTCAAGCTCAACAAGTCTCAGCCAGGAATAGGAAGGGGTTCCATTTTTAGTTGAGTCATTACTCTGAGCTTCCAACAGCAATTTACCTTCTGAGTCTGTGCCAGTTTGGGCTCAGAAATTTCTGAATAATGAACCAGGTTGGGATCCAGTTGTTTTTTTTTTTAAAAAAAAAATCAACAACTCAAAATCCCAGGGGTTTAGAATGGCTTCAGAGTGTTAATTCCTTGCTGGAGAAATTTCTTGCTGCTAAATTTTAATCTACCATAAGAAAAGTTACTACTGCTTTTCTCAAGGGAGTTGGGACCCCTTTTCAAGGGAAGGGGTTGACATTTATTTTTCTTGTAAAGCCAATGTAGTGTTTCTTTTGCCTTTATGATTTTGAAACAGTATTTCTAATCTGTCCTATTGGTGATGGAGGAGTTTAACTATTTCTCTAAAAGAGCATTTGAAATCTTACTTATTTCTTGTTGGTTTGTTTCAAAGTGTTATTTCTGTAACTTGTCACAGTAGACTGGGAAACGCTTTTCCAGTTACTACTTTTCAGTTTTTAAATAGATGCAAATAACCTGTACATACAGATGTCAGAGCTGATCAGATTCAGTCAAGAGAGAACTGGAGAATGCTTTCTAAGGACATGATGGTATTTTTAAAGATGACTTTATATTATTTAGCTTGTGCTGTGAACCAGTTTATTTTTACAAAAGCAAGGCTAGTGCCCTTAGCTCTTATGCAGTGTCTCTTGAGACAAGACTGGGATAATGCCTTGTAAAAAAACCAGCCAAGCAGTAATCCTAAATTTTACAAAGTAATTTTCAACTAAAATGCAGAAGCAAAGAGAGGGCTTTTCTGAGATTACTTCCATTTTTTGCATCTGAAATTGCTAGATATATGTGACGGGTCTAACAGGAGTGAGTTTCTAAGCACGCTACCTTAGCTCCTTTGTTGAATACAGCCACAGTCCAACAGAAGAATTTCAGCTGCAGGTTTTTGTGTGCTTTTTTTCCTGTTTGTTCTCAGAAATCGTCACGTTCATTGTTGTATGTTGCTACTTTGTGATCCTCATGCTTACAAATATATTTCTGCAGTGAGTAATAATACACTTGATAAAATAAGACCTGCAAGGAAAAATTAATTACTTATGGTCAGGGTGGAATAAAGTGGTAGAAAAGATAACTGTCTTCAGAAACCTCAAGGCATGATGTAAAAATCACATTATTAAATTCCCGTAGTCCACAGGGACAAAACAAATAATGGATTTACCATACAAAAGAGAAAATCTATATCAAATAACAATGACAACAACAAAGCTAGAAACTAGGTAAGTAATGGAACAAGCTACAAGGGAATACTTGAGCAGTTGCTAACACCAGAGACACTATAGTTTAGACCAAATTTCCTCCTTGTTGTCCTTATTCTGATAGTTTACAAAGATGTGACCTCAGCAAGTCTTAATGTGTTTTCTGGGGATGTTCACTCTCTGTCTCCCACACATTCACTTAATTTGCACTCAAGGGCACTTTATACCAAGCATCACGAGGAGAGAACCTGCACTACTTCACTTATCTCTGTACTAGATGATTCTCTAAGCTTCTTTGTAACCAAAAAGGTTTGTGATTATGATGAATTATATCTGTTAATATATAGTGCAAATGCCCATGGATAGAGAGAAGGAATTAATTTTAAAATTCTGATACTCTCTAAAATACTTTAAAGCAAGAAATCTGTTTCCCAGACTGAAATAGAATGATTTAATGTGTTATATTTTATACAGTGATATGAGTGAAATGCTGGTTTAATGTTTCAGCAATAATACAAAGTAGGGCAATATTGCAGTCTAATTAAACATTTCTTAAACATCACTTTTGATGACAGCAATTTCACCTATCCAAAACAATGCTCTGGCAGCCATAGTATCAAGCCGCTCAGTTCATATTAGTGTATGAAGGTAAAAACTCCACTAGAGTAGCTTATGAGCTGAATGTGTCACTTGGATATGTGGTGTTTAAATAGCTTCTCTTGCTAAGCCTGTGGTCTAATTAACTTGATTTTCTGCTTGTCTTTCAAGAGGTTAAGTTTAACATCTGAAGAGTTAATGTTAACTCATGTCCTTCTAGAGACTGATTAACGTTCACAAAGCCATTTGAAAATTCTTGGCACTTACACAATGCATTATGCTGATGATCTCAGATAAATACACTAGCAAGCACGCAGGTTCAGTGCTTCCTGAGCAGCTTGCACCCTGCCACATCACTGTTTTCCTTTTTTGTGAGTAGCAATTACTCAGTTTGGTCTGTGGTAAAAGATTATGCTTCAGCGGTATTATTTTTGTTCTGCCAGTCTGACTTTTGGACTCTAGCCCAGATGGTTAAAAACATGATTTACAGACTAAGACAATTTGTAGGGTGAGAAAACAATTTAGGCAGCTGTGGTTAGATAACTAAGATGCCATTTCCACAGTGGGTTAATGACCTTTGCCTCCAACTGGGTTCCAGTAGCAACTGAGTTTGTAAGGAGAGGGAAGATTTGCATTCTCCCACAGATCACTAGGTTGTTGCTGCCCCCTTAGCACTGCTGATTGCCTGTGGCAGACCAAGAAGAGAGTAGCAGGTGGACTATAGACATGCTAGGGTGTTGCCAGCCTGCGGTGCATTGCACAGGATTTTGCCTGCCCAAACTTGTATCCAGTGGCCAGTTTCTTCTTTCTCACATTTTACTTTTTTAAAGGGAAGAGAAGAAACATTATTTGGCAATTTGCTGCGTATATGTATAAATACATGTATTTTAAAGGAGGTCCACAGTTTGGAGGGATGCAGAAGGGGTGGGAGGACAGGTGTTATTGCTAGGGAGAGTTGTCTTAAATGGAGCTGTAGTAGTGGTGATCCCACACGTATTTTCAAAGAAGTCAAGGAGAGCTAGTAGTAGGTGTGCATCTCCTGGTTCTTGAGCAAGCAGTGTGGTTTCAACACAGTTCAGAACCAGATCTGACATAAAAGATGACCTGCCATTGCTCTAGGATGTGTGATACAGGGAATTTCCTCACCTTAATCACAGGCAATATTTTTTAAATTTATATTGATTTCATCTTTCCCTGTCAGTCTGTTACCGTTTTTGGCATTTTGAGTATAGAATCACAGAATGTATCGGGTTGGAGGGGACCTGTAAAGGTCATCTAGTCCAACCCCCCTACAATAATCAGGGACACCTCCAGCTAGACCAGATTGCTCAGAGCTCCATCAAGCCTGACCTTGAATGTCTCCAGGGGTGGGGCCTCCACTGTCTCTCTAGGCAACCTGTTCCAGTGATCCACCACCCTGATATTTAAGATTTTTTTCCTATTGTCCAAATATCCAGGATTGATTCAAGGCAAGTGATTGAACTTAGAATGGTTTTGTTCTGTTGGCGTTTCTGTGATGGCAGGGGAACTACCATAAGTTTAGCTGTGCTACTCACTTTCTAGATAACTGGTCAGTTGTCCTCCCAGCCTTTGTGCTTCTGGAGCTATTCCTGGCTGAGTATGCACTGGTATCAGGCAGCCAGCCTGCCTTGTACCCCAGCGTGTTGAAGGTGGCCTTACATCCAGTCACAAAAGGGCAACAAAGTAGGCATCTTGTCTGTGGACTCCTCTAATAGTAAGTACAGAAGGTTTGAGGCCAGTCTGTGCCAGGTCTGCATGGGCAATTCACTTGTAACCTCTTTTTTTTCTAGTAGAGTGATGACTTGGTACCAGGAAAAAGATTCTTTTCCTTTCTGGGTTGACTGCTGGCTTGTTGGCTTCTCTGTCTGCTCATTTGTTTTTCTTCCTTGCAGTTCTCCTGCTGTTGCTTGCTTGTAAGATCAAATACCCCAAAAAAATTTCTTTCTCACCAGTTGTCTTGCACAATGACCACATAATTTCTGTGCATTATAATTTTAAATATTTAATGTTAATGAGGAAGTCCATGCAAGTGAAGAGGAAATAGGAGCTGCTTAGGTACTTACAGATGGAGCCCTAGCCTGCCTATTTAAAGCAGAATTAATTTTCAGTGACAGCTCCTCTCCTGTGAATCAAAACAGCATGGTCTGTATTTGAAATGGTAACCATAGTATATTCTTGATGAAGTATCTCACAGAAGGTCTTTGGAGAGGCATGAGCTATAGCCTGTATGCAGTCTTTGTATCTTCCTAATAAAGAAAATGGGTAACTGGAGGCAAGAGAATGTTTTTTAGCAAGAATCCCCTCAGGAGGAGCAGAAGTAATCTGGTTGCTCTCTAGAGTACTCAGAGTAAGAAGTGAAAAGTCAGCTGTCCTGCCAGGAAAGGCATCTCAGCAGGGAGGGAAACATGAAGGAGATGCACAAGCAAAGACAGTCGAGTGCCCACTTCTGCACCAGCAAACTTCTGACTCCAGCCCTCAATGATCTGCATCTGCAGTGACGCAACAGTCAATAGAAAACGTGCCAGAGTATAGCACTTAGGAGTAAGCTTTGCCAATGAGTGTTGCACGGCTAAAAGGAGTGGCTATGCAGTGTGAATGACTGCCTTTATGCTGCTGTTTATAAATGCTAAGAATATCTACCCCTTCCATTGCTACTGTCGTTCTTTCGGATTTGTCTGGTGATACCGTTAAGACTAATTTCTCTGAGGGTTTATGTGAAGGAGGATGCAAGGGAAGGAACTTAGGATATCAGTGTGTAACAGATGTGATCAAGTGTTTCTCTTGACAAGTCTGAGCTTAGCTGGCCTTCTGTCAGTGTCACTATCTGTTTCAGTTGGACTTCAAGTAGAGACAGTGTGTGGGCTTAGAAATTGTCAGAAATGCTTTATATTTTATTTTTTTTTACTTGAGCTTTCATGTAACCGTTATTGCTTTGTGTGCTTTGCAAGGTGTCGGGAATCTGACAGCATCAGTGTTGTCTCTTGTAGGAAGATTTGCATATCATGTCTAGTTGTTACACAAGCTTTGTAGATTCTGCTTAATATGTGTGATTCCTTCTTGGACTATATATTTGCTAGAGGTGACCGTAAACACTTCATAGTCCCTAAGCAAATTTATTATATTAATTGGTGAAAATTCTTTTATATTATTATTCAGGGATACTGTAAATATGTTGGAGAGTAATTGCAGATCTGTGCTTGCAGTTCTGTGTCTTTTCTTCACAAGACATTCCTTTCTGATGTGACAGATACAAGTCCTTGTTTTTTTCATACCATTTTCACTCTCACGGAGTTTTCTCCTGAAGAGCATGACTAATTCAAATGAAGTGCTTCCTCACCTCCAAAAATGATACTCCAATTTATCCATCAGATTTTAAAACTGCATTTTCTATTGTTACTGATCACGTTTTTGTGTTTTGTTTGGTTTGGTTTTTTTTAGTTTGTTGGGTTTTTTTTTGTTGGGAGTAGTGGAGGAGTGAAGAGGGAAGTAGAGTACTTTCCTGTTTGCCCAACAGTGTGCTGTGACACGTTGTAGAGGCAGTTCAGAGTTATTCATATCTGGCACCTATTTTATCACAAATAAAAATAGGCCACTTTTGAAAGAGATGGGGAACCCTTGCCATCATGGTGCTGATGCTTTGTAATCCTTTTCATTTCCTTGTTGCATGTAAGAACCTTTTTAGTAACTCTCATCACTTCACACTTTGGCTGTTTCATTTCTGAATGGTGTTGTTCAGTCTTTGGGTCCATTCGAAGCAGAAGAGCTGCAGTTAAGTCTCCATATTTGCTGAGAGTTGGAAAAGGAGTTGATTTTATAAAGTCAGCCTGCTTGAGTGGACACCACTAGCTTGATTGGTTTCATTCAGTTCACTATCAGTTCTGAATGTGGCGGGGTGAGTCTGCCTGGGTATTGTTCTGCAGCTGCTGAACTGCTGCATCTGTTGGTAGTGATGAGCACCAGGCTTTACTGACTTGTGCAGCAATAGTCAGGATTCTTCTTCCACTGCTTTTCTTTGGCACAATGAGAGAGGCAGATTTTTAAGTTGTGGCTCCTTTATTTATTGATATTGTGGATAGGGGAGGTGTGTTTTTGACACAAAGTAAATCTATCTAAATTAGTAAAGAGCTTGAGGCTTCGTATGCCATAATCATCTTAGTCCTGCCTGTCTAGTCAGGCTTGAGGCTTTATGGAATCCTTGTTTTTCATTGCACTATGAAATATATTCTTAGCCTCAAAAAAGGAAAGCTTACAGACTGTAGGAAGCCTTTTATGAGTACTTCTCTTGCAGAGTTTCTCTCTATAGTTCTCTTAATGAGAAGTTCAGAGAAATGCTGTTGCCTTGGGTCTTTATGAGAAGTTTGAGTTGGTAGTTTTGCTGCATGTTTAGCAGTTTCATATCATTGCTATTCCAGCTATGTCATTAGGTAAGGTAAGTTGTTGAAGGCTTCTTGTAGCCATGGATTGTCAGGTAGTTTTGGTGCTCTGGAAAGGCTACATGCCATGTTGGAGGCGGGTGGGCAAGAGACATTTTTGCCCTACATTACATGATCAGCTCGTGGCTTTCCAAAGTAGTTGTGTATATGCTATTTTGTTGCTGAAATTTTGGATTTGGATTTGTTCCTGATACATCTGGGATGACATTTCTGAAACATACACGCACGAGTCTACAGACCTGGGAAAACCAGTGGCACATCTTGTGCAGTTCAGTGGTGCAGTGTGCTTCCTTACCCCCTTTGTTTCAAAGCAGGTGAAACAAAACCCGCACATAATTCACCTAGACTTGAAATTTGACAAATGCTGTTTAGCTTTTTACATTATTTTGCTGTGTCTTGAAGCTTAGTTGCTTGTATCTTATTCTCTCAATCAAAGTAACAAGGGTGAGTGGCTTTTGTTCTAACACCAGTTAAGCCTTCTAAATAGCACTGTTCCCTGGAAAAGAAAATTACACGATTGGCAGCAATATTACTATTTCATCACTGTACTGCCAGTGCTAGTGACCCTCCTTGCTTTAAATTACACTGTTTCCCTGTCACGTGCCAGAAGGGTAGCCAAGGGTTTTATCTCAAATTATTACCAGCAGGCTACAGGGATCAGTGGTGTAGATGACTTGGCAATCACTGTATTTCTGCAGTATTAGGTGCACTTTATGTTACACACTCTATGCTACTGAGAGAATTTTTGATTGTGTATATAAAAGTGGTCATGGCAGTAGTTATTTTTACTGTATCACATCTTCAGAGAGCAGAAATTACAGTGCTCCTTCTCCTGAGAGAGTTAGTGAGAATTAGTTGCTTTTTGGTTGTCTTTGATTATTAGCAAGTAATAAAACCCAGAGGAGGCCATGCCAAGTGGAGATGGTATTTCTAAGGTCCATATTGCACCCTTCATTTGTGGATCTTGCTGCACTTCAGAAAGTGCAATGAATCTTTACATCTTCCTCTTTTCTGATCAAATATCATCATCTCCATTCTCTGAAACTGGGGAAAACGACAGAGGGGATAAATGGCCTACCCAGAATTAAGCAGCAACTCAGTAGATATCTCTTCAGATATCTCTGAAGATTGGAGTGCATGGATTCCAGGTACCTTTCAGACAGGGAAATGTTTTTGAACCCCTCTCTACCTGGAACTTCACACACTGGTTTCATCATTACTTCCCTCAGCTCAAACTTGTGCTGATGCAATTTCAGGATGCTTTTCTTGATGAGTTGCAGGGTGCACAGGATTTGTTAATACCACCCTCAGCACAGAGGCTTACTCCTCACCACAGGTGTCTGGATGTCCCTTTATGTGCGACACCAGCATTAACACCAGGTAACCATATTTATATGGCTGAGGGAATAATTTGATTGATTTAAGCTGTCTGCCTGCTTTTGAAATATTTGAGAATATACAGCAATGTTATCACTTATTTATTATCTACTTCATCAAATCTATTCTGCTTGTATTTTGTAGACCAATTGTACATGGCTGACATTCATGAATGAGGTGGCTTATTTGTGATTAGTAAATTGTCTTTCCTATGCATTCCCAATGTGATGGACCCAAGCCTTACATTTACAGAAAAATGACTGTTTAAATCACCCCAACTTGTCCCTCCATAGCATCATGAATGGATTTTGAAAATACTGGGTTGGGCAGTTCCTAATTTCAGATATACCTGTTCATTATAGGTAGGGCTATTTAATATTTTGTTTCCACATCAGTAAGACTTTTTTCCATGTCTTGGGTTTCACAAGGGAGGTCAGAATGACCGTATGCCATTTTAAAGACATGGTGGGGGATCAGTATCCAGTATAAACACAGCAGTTCAGCAGTCAGGCTGAAAGCAGAGGTTTCTTAAGATCAAGGGCAGTACCTTGTGTAGAGAGATGTATTACTGTGTCTCTGTCTGCTCTTGTAGCTTTGAGGGGATGAAGGGGTTGTCTCTGTGTTACTTCCACATATTGCACAAAATAAATTCTAAGATTAAAAAAAGTGGGTATTTTTTCCACCTTTCCAGGTGGAAATCAGTTATAGATACCCACAGACAGCCTGCTTTTTAAGATGGGGGAAGGGTGTAACCAGCACTTCAGCTGTCAGCCAGCTTCCGTTGAACTGGTGGCCTTCTGTTCATAGCAGTTTGGACAGTGAGGTGGCACACCAGCCTGGTGTCTGGTCTGGTGCAATTGTCTGTTCCTGGAGTCTGTATTGCAAGCAGAAATCCCTGTTGTCTGTATTCAGTTTAACACATCAGCTTTGAAATTTAAATCTTTGCTGTACTTCAAGTCAAACAGTTATTGAAACAGGCTTGTGCAAATATGCAAATACCTAAGTGTTGTGACATAGCTAAAAGAAATTTGGCCCTGATGATGTCGTTTCTCATGGGAAAAGGTATTTAGAGATGAGGTAAAAAATGAAAGTATAACGATTTTCTTTTGCAATTTGTTTTCTTTTTTCTCTTGTTTTCCACTAATCCACAGAGGAGCAACATAACAAATCTGTTTACCACTTGAACAGTGGCTTGAATGTCTTTGTTGTAATTGAGGAGATGAACTCACAGACAAAATTGTGTTGGGTAGACACTAAAAATATGCACTGAAGAAAGCACATAAACTCCCAGGTAGAAATTAGCTCTTTTTTTGCCTGTGCAATTTATGATGAGAAATGAATGAAACTTCTTCCTCAAAGTCACAGCTATAGATCAGCTAGAAGCTTGAAGGACTACTTGAATCCTGAGAGGTAGCACATTGATCTACAGCTCTAAGGGTTGTGCCAAGAAAGGAAAATCAACTATATCTTCACCTGATTTATGTAGGCCAGACATCCGTGACTTGCCTTTTGAAGGTGATCTCACAGAGGCATAATTAAAACTTGAGGGTGTTATTAAATAATCATGATGATTTGTGTCCCTGCATTGCAGCCATGTGTGTGGTTTTGTGTGGTTATAAATGTGGTTAGTCGCTGCTTGCAAAAATGAAGGTTAGAGGGTGCTGGTCTTAACGACAAGAATTTTGCATGCAGCTCTTACGTAGAAGGTCTTCAAATTATTCTAATGCTGGACTTCTGTTTCAGTTTAGAACTAGTCAAATTGCAAGTTAGTAAAAAAAGAAATCCATGAAGTTTTTAATCAGTAAAACTGAGCAGCCTCTAAATTTGTCCACTTTGCAGAGATGGCCAGGTTGTGACTTGGTCTTACTCTGCTCTGGAAACCACTAATAACAGAGTATTGCCTTTTCATTAATCCTCTTGTTACCCGTCAAAAGGAGAAAGAAAGGATTGAGACAAGAGTTGTTTTCATTAGACATTTAAATACGAGGAAGAGAACGTAGCCATGACTTGGGCTGCAGCCTGTAGATATTCTATAGTGGAAACACCACTGATGTGCTTTGTTTGTGATTTTTCCATCAAATTGTATTATTTTGGATAGAAATTTGAGACATACAAAAAGCTAACTTTGAAGTCAAGTATGGATTATAATTTTTTTCTCTACTATCTGGATGATGGTGGAAATATTGAGAAATCTGTTTACAATTTGTTTTGAATTTTTCTTAGAATTTGTTTTGTGCTTTAAGACATTGATCTTGCTTTCTAACAGGCCTAACTTTCTCCATTTATATCAATAATAGTGAATTTTAGTCTTATTTTCAGACTGAAAAGGCATAAAACACACTATGTTGCCTACTTAAAAAAGGCTGGGGCAGGGGGAAGTGGCACCTCTGATTCTGCATGCAGAACAGTCCCATAGTAGATACAGTTTGGGGCTGATTGTTGTAAAGAGCATGAGTTAGAACCAATGCAAGTTTCTGAGTATCTCTAGTCTTTCCATTAATTTTGATTTATTGATTTTTATGAGCAGGAGCAGTGGTAAGCTCAGGCTCTAAGGAGGATCAGAAAGGCCAGTGCATGTTGAGGGTTATTGCCTTGTTTTGTGCTGTGATTTATACAGTGAAGATACTGGCTGCATTCTTCTGCTTGGTCTTGTTTCTTATCATCATTATAGTATTTCATGATTTAAAGACAAGTGCCCTCTGAGAATCTGTTCTGTTGTGTCTCTGACATGATTACAGCATGAAGGTATGATTATTGGAAGTGTTGAGCCCATTCAGCTCCAATGAATGCTGAAGGTGCTCTGAAAATCATGCCTGAGGCATTTTCTTCTTTTAAAGGGGCTGAGTTGTGCCTTATAAATACAGATCTCTGCTTTGACTAATTCCCCCTTGTCTGCACAACCTTTGAAGTAAATGGGGTTTGCTTGATTAGAATGAAACCTGTACTCCAAAATTAACTCTCATCCTCACTACGTAGCTGAAGAATTGATTAGATCTTAGCAAATCTGATGTTAAAATTAAGTTTCAAATTTAGCTTCAGAGTTTTGCTTTATAATTGGAATACTGCATGTTGGAGATCAGAAACTCTTCTTCTTTAAGGGTTCAGGTGATTTTAAGCACAGCTTGTGTTCCTATGACAGAGCTGCTAGTGCAGCAGAGGTCACTGAACATGTTGGAAGGGCAGTTCTGTGGCTAGAAGATGTACCAAGACCAAGTGTTTGCAGCTGATGCAACTAGTCAGCCTGCCTGAGCCATTCACCTTCTCCTGCAAAGAATCTTCATTCTAATTTCTCTAGTTCCACTGAGGGAAAGTGGATGTCAGACGGTGATCCAGCCTCAGGAAAAGGGTTATTTATCCGAGTGCTTGATAATTCCGCTGTTCTTGCAGAGGAGGAAGCTTACCTAGGCAGTGGCTCTTTGATGATGAAAGTAAGGAAAGCTGCTGCTGTATAGACATGAGTGACTGCTGGAAGCGTCCAAAGGAGCACTTCTGCAGAGTTGAAAGCTAAAGCTGAGAGATTTGGGGGCTGGGTGTATGAAGAAAGGTGTAGTCAACTTCGACTTAGTCAACATAATGATTTTTTTGTTGTTGGTTAGTTTTTTGAGAGCATAAATATGCAAACTACTGAGGTGGCCCTGCAAGTTATGGCAAGGATCCTTTCCAGTCCTTGTCTAAAGCCCCTTCTGTTCCCAGGTTGCTCAGATGTGCCCAGAGGTCAGCATCACTGCTTCAGCATTTAGTTTATGAAAATTCATTCTTCACTCAAGGACGTTCTTGCCAAACTGTACTTTTCTTATTTGAAATCATCGCTATAGTATTATTTTTTCTTTTTTTCTTTTTTTCTTTTTACTATTTTTCTTTTTTTTTTTTTCCTTCCTTAAAACCAGTATTTGATTTAAAAAGGGAAGTTTGGCTTTGTGGTTCTTTTTTTTTCTTCCATTTCAGATAAAGGACAGATGTCAGAGGATCCATTTATTTCTTTTCCAGTTATTTTCAAAGAACAAATTTCATTAGTTATATTCTTGTCTATGTGTCCATCTAGATTTTTCTGGCTGCCTCTGTGGTATTTCCATGTACAATATGGTAGATCATCTGCCATGTCAGCAGAGCTTCACATTTCAGTTTGATCTAATACTGGTTTGTGACTGATGAGGTTTGGTGGTTGGTTCTCAGCAGGCAATATGGTACATGCTGTTAACAGTGGGGAAGGCTGTTGTTTTGATGAGGAGACTTGTGCTTCTTCCCTGTGTCTTTCTGTCCTGGCTGAACAACAAAACGTGGCACAAACAAAACACCTGTTGAGAGAATATTCAGGCAAACAGGTAGTTGCTTCCTCTTCTTCTTGCTGTTAGTCTCCTACAGACAGGATCTATGTCGTGTTTCATTGTCTTTACAACTGTAGACCAAGGCTGGCTTTTCAGGACAATGTTTTGACATCTTTTGCTAGAACTGGGATTCCTCTCAAGTACAGTGTTTTCTAAATTTTGTGGCTGATTGTATTTTATGTTTATTTTTTGAAACTCCTGCCTGTACATGTTTTATTCCACCCCCCTTGTTTTTCTGTTTTTAGCCAGTGAGACCTGCAATGATTTCCATCCCATGTTCTTCACCCATGACAGATCGTTTGAAGAGTTCTTCTGTATCTGCATTCAACTCTTGAACAAGACATGGAAGGAAATGAGGGCAACTTCAGAGGACTTTAACAAGGCAAGAAAAAGGGTGGGGTGGGGATAACTGGGCAGGATGGTAAAACAAGGCCATGTATTCTTTCCCTGGAGGCACAGGGATTTACTAATCCCCATTCTGCTGAATGCTGTGGAGTTTTGTCTGTTCAGATTCTTTGCATGTCAGAATGCCAGCATTCAGAAAGTGAGGGTAGGGGATGGGAGGTTCATTGACCATTTTCAATCATGTTGCACTGCAGACTGTGAACCTAAACCTAAAAACCTACCTTGAGGGGAAATTCTGCCTTTTTATGTTAGCAATATTATGCTGAAGTGCTGCAGCCTCCGAGCTTGTAAATAATGCAAAGACAGTACTGCGGTGATAATTCTGTGCATCCCTTTCATTTCATGTGAGCACTAAAGTGATAAAATATTCAAGAGTGGACACAATCCTGACAAAGTGCTATGCAGGTTAGCCTGCTAAAGCAAACAGACAAACAAAAAAAAAACAAAAAGCAAACCAATCAACCTAAAATCCAACCAAAAAACTCTTCGGTATTGCACCCTTTTTGTTGTAAGATAGAAATCTGGAAGTTTCAGCCAATCTCCTGACCCTCAGCAAAGCTAAGGAGATCAGGACTACCTGGTTTAGTAGTCCCTAGGTATTCTGTTTTGACTGTCTAATGTATCATGAGGCTGAACAGTATCTTTGGCACTTGGTAAGAATGAAAAGTTTGTGCTTTTGTGGCCAGTTGGCATCCTTATCTTTGTTGGGAACCTTTGCATCTTAAGCCTCTCCCTGAGACATGTTGGTTGAGAGCTGCTGGTTGAGAATGAAAGGTGAGACTGCTGCAATCTGTCAGCGTGTGCCATACAAGAACTCTGAGCTCACCAGAACCAAATGTTAAGTGAGAACTAGCAAAAATGATTTAGCTTCTAACTGGAACCATCCATTACTGAAGTGGTTTAAATGTCCATTTTCTGCTGCAGAGTGAAGACGATTTCTTAGGATACAGTGTGGAGTAACCTTTGTTCAGTTCTTTTAGGTAAGATAGTTGTCAGCAGCACCAAAGCCCTGGCAAAAGACAGGGAATTCCCAAATGCATGTGAGATGCAAGCCTAGAGGCTTGTTCTTGCATGGAATCCCTGACATGCTTCTCTTACCTAGTCCAGGAGCACAGAAGGAGAAATAGGAAGGTAATTCACTGTACAGTTCAGAAACCTAAAATCAGGAACTTTAAAAAGCAACAACTTTTTAAAGACTACTTGATAGTAGTGGTTGTTTAAAATAAATGTATTAAAAACATTCTATTACTTTCAGGCCTTCTGTCTCAATAGAAAAAGGATTTTTGTACATGATTTCCCACAACTTGAGTTGGAATATTATTAGTAATCCTGAAGTATTCAGGAAAAGAAGTGTCCTATTTCTGTCAACAGCCCAGATTACCCTAAAAAGAAAACAAAGAAATCCACTTTTCAGTGCTAGACATTGCTATGGAGCATCATGGGAGATCACTTAATTTCTTCTCTGATCTGACTAGTTTTCTCTTTGTGTTTTCTGTTTCTGAAAATCCTGTGACTTCACCCAGTGAGATCAGCAGTAGGTCCTACTGCGCGTCATTGGAGACATTAGGGATTCTTAACTCCATGGGGCAAATCAATTTGCCATCAGACTACCAGGATTTGTGTCTGGTGGTGGCACTATGGTGCATGAGAGATGAACCCAGGTTTCCTGCCTGCAGAAATCAGTCTTGATTTTGTAACTGTTTTCATAAAGGGGAGGGAATATTAAGCTCTTGCGCCTCTCATTTCTAACAGTTCCATAATTATGTTCTGCTTATCTAAATCCTTTCTTTAGTCATAAGGAGATTTTTGTGCTCTTATCCACTTCAAATGACATGTGGTGGTGATGTGTGTTACTCAGCTGATAAATGTCTAAAGGGATCTGTGAGTGAAGCAAACTGTGTTGTTGTGTGGGCTTGTGAAGCACTTCTGGATTTGTGGGGGATGATGCATTATATAGTGGAACCAAGGTTTACCCATCTGGTTGGTGGGTGACAGCTGCCAGTGCTGATGGCTTTACCAAGCTAAATAACACCATTTTTAATCCTTACCTGGCAAGAAGCTTTGGTGATCACAGCATGTAAGTATTCTTTCTTCATCTTTCCTATGTGTTAAGGATACCTGTATCTATGCAGCCACTTTTGAACATTTGGCAGGCAAAGGCCCAGTGGACCCAGGGAGCATTCAGCTCCCTGGAAAAGCAGGAAATCAGACCTAAGAACATGCAGTAGCTTAGTGGTGTGAAAAAAAGAAATGTTTTATTTATCTTTGTGTTACTATTTTTCAGTTCAATTACTTGATTCTCATGGTAATATATGAAATACCACTTTGCTACAGTTTGCTACCCACCTGGCTGATGGGATCATTCATTTTCTTCCTTCTTTCCTTCCTCCCATAAAATCTTCAAACCAAAATTGGTCACTCTCAGTATATTGGATGGTAACTCTTGATACCTGGGGATTCTGCTAAAAAGCTGATCCACTTGCTTTGATCTTTAATCATAATGGAAGTAAAGTAGCTTTTTGTTTAAACTTTTAATTAATCACAGTAACTTTTACATTAAGGGGCTGTAGGAGGTCTGTTTGCACATATAGAGATTTATTTCCACCTCTTGCATTGGAGAAGGATAGGCTCGAAAAGAAGTGAGGTGATGGAATATATCCTCTCAGGTTTCAGTGGCTGTTCTCAGGGTTTTTTAAGCCACAGATTAAGATTTTCTTCTGATGACAAAATGGCATACTGTGCCATCGTGGCTCTTCAATTCATGTTGTGGAAATTTCATATAGATTTGTTAATTTTTAAAGCCTAAAAAACAAATTTAAAAAGTGTTTCTTATAGTTGGAAGAATTTTATGGTGTTTTAGTGAAATGTTTGTAATGTCGTTCTTTGTCTCTCTGATTCTCATTCATTAAGAGAGGCATCTTTGGCAACTCCAGCATTAGAAAGACTCCTTGGATCTCTATGGTGATAGTAGGATACAGTCAGTCCTAAAATCTTTTTCACAGTCTCTCAATATGCTAGTAGATGTCTGAATAAAATAATTCAGTCAGGCAGCTAAGCTTGTATTATGCCTTTATAGCATCTTAAGATATACATAATTCAGGTCTGATGAGTTTTCTGGAGAAATTAGGATGTGGTTGGATAGACAGACGTGCAAGTTGCAACAATTCCATTGGAAACCTTTTTGTTTAAATTTGAGCCTACAGATGATCAAAGGAGACTTTACAAGCTCTGTCCTCCACAGTCATTTCTGAGCAGACAGCATGGTTTGTGACTTCAAAAAATGTGATCTTGTCTCCAAGCTTTACATAATTCTATGTGTTTTACTGGAGCAGAAGAAAACATTGTGTATTGATCTGTGGAGTCAGTGCTGACTGCAAGAAAGCTAGACTGAGTTATCTCACACTGCAGCATCTAGAAACCTTAATCACCAGCTTGCTCATTTAAATAGGTGCCCATCACTCAGGTTTCCCTCGGGCAGGGACCACCTACACTCTGCTCAGGGTAAGCAGGCTCTGCTGCCACACAGACTAAGATGTACTTAAGCTGATTGGGGTTTTTTTTGTTTATTTTTAACATGATGGTAGGCAGGGTTCAAGATAACTGCCCCACTGTAAAATTCTTTCCATGGGGCCAAATGAAAGCATACTCACAATGGAAACTATTTTGTTGATTGCCACTAGTTGTACTTAAGTATATGCAGGTGTGTTGCCCTAATGAGGTTTTACATTGAGGTCCTATCTTGTTAGTGATCTTCTTGTAAAATAGACTTATTGTTTCTTGTGAAACAAGGAGACCACAGATGAGATACTGTGTAGGTGACAAGATTATGCCCGTAGCTCTGGTGTCCAGAGATTTCAGCATGCTGCTTTTTGAACGTTTGAAGTTCACATGCTAATAGGAGGAAGGGTGAGCAAATGGATTATTTGTATTGCAGGGCCAGGCACAGCTTCTGTTATTAGACCTGCAGAACAGTATGAACAATTTGCTAATTTTGTGCCTAGTGTAGTGCCATCTTAAAAAAAACCCAAACACAACAAACAAACCAACAATAACAAAACATTAAGAATAAAAATTACTGTTTCCAGTCCTGGTGTAGAAGAAAAATGAAATTATCTGATCCACCTACCAGGGCTTTGAAGCTGCTTTGTAGAGAATGGGCATAACGATAATTGCTTTTATTAGTGTACTAGCATAGTTTTAGGGTTTTAGATGGCCAAAAATGACTACTCACCACAAGACACGGATTATAATTTCAACATGGCTAAAGTTAACTAGGGGATGCCAAAACTGAAAAACTTTGGAAGTTCTGTGGTATATGGTGCTTGAAATCAAAATCAACTGCATGGACTCAAACTACACATTTAAAGAGCAGGAGGGTAAATACGAGGTGGGATTGTTCAGCCTGGAGAAGAGAAGGCTTCAGGGAGACCTTATAGCAGCCTTCCAGTACCTGAAGGGGCCCTACAAGAGAGCTGAGGACAGACTTTTTACAAGGGCTTGTAACCATGGGATGAGGGGTAATGGGTTTAAACTCGAAGAGGGTAGGTTTAGGTTAGACATTAGAAAGAAATCTCTGTGAGGGTGGTGAGACACTGGAACAGGTTGCCCAGGGAAGTTGTGGATGCCCTGTTTCTGGAAGTGTTCAAGGCCAGGTTGGATGGGGCTTTGAGCAACCTGGTCTAGTGGGAGGTGTCCTTGCCCACGCCATGGTAGGGTGGGTGGAACTTGATGATCTTCTAGGTGACTTCCAACCCAACCCATGAGGTTTGCTAGTGATGCAACTGATACATTTTTCTCATTACTGAGATCTCTGATTAATTTATTTTGCCTGCTGGCTGTGGGTTTGACATCATCAGAGTATAAAACTCCAGCTTTTCATTGTTCTATGAAAATTTATTTTGTAATAATAAAAACATTCTTAGAAACCTCCCAAAATGGTGGTTTCAGCATTCTGGCAAAGCTAGCATTCATTTCACAGTGTCCAGCCTGGGTACCCTGACAGCACTTTTGTGACATGTGGCTATTTTAGTGACACACCAAGCTGCAGCACTGGATCCCCATGCAGGAGTGGGGTCTGCTCAGCAAGACGATAATATATGTCACTGACAGGTGCACTCCTAACAAACTGTCTTGTTTGGTAATCATTAGAGTAGATATTGTTCACAGTGACAGCAGATGCAAACAATAAATGCCCTATGTGAGTTTTGTAATTAAATACCAAAGCAAACAGTGAGGCATTTGATAACCACAAAAGATGTTTATGCTCGTGCTCAGACCTTGTGAACATTTTTCCTTTCTCTGTGACAAGATAACAGAAAAGGTAACCAAGCATAACATAAAAATGAAGAATACCATTTCCTTGCTCAGTGATGGGTTGGAAATGCCATGCCACAGATTTCTCAGCTTGTCTAGTGTTCTCATACTTTCAGCAGCTGGAGGATAAATAATTGTGCAAGGCTAGGTTCAAAATATGACTAAGTGTTCAAGGCCAGGCTTTTAAAGAGCCTACTTCTGGGAGTGGTGTTTTGTGTGGAAACACATGCTGTGGGCCAACACCACCACCAGATAATGCGAGTTACCCGTAAGGAAGCAAAGGTATAGAGGGTCATTTGGAAAGGGTCAGAGCAGCAAGGTGACAGAGGAGCTGCACCAGCTTTGCTGGTTCTTCTGAAAATCAGGGAGACTCCAGGAGCAGACTGTGCACAGATCCTGTCTGAAATGCCCACTGTAATCTTGTTGTCCTAGTCCTTGCCATGGCAGCTCCATGCCTCACCTGGAAGCATCAGGGCTTTGCTGCACACCTGGAGGGGAGAAGCAGGTCTCCTGGCACGCTCAAGTGATCCCATCTAGTGGTGCTAGCCATGTTCTGCACTTTAATGTTTGTTGCAGAGTTGTCTTAGTCTTGATAACCCCAGTTTACGAGAACGTAAAAGTGGTGTAAAGATGAAAAGGTACCCAGAGCTCAAGTGCCTTGGCAGTGAAGCAGTGGCAGGGCCAAAAGCAGAACCAGGATGTCTGGCTGTTTGCTCCAGCCTACTTGCGCCTTGTCACAGCTCCAGGCTGCAGCTGGTGCTGCACAGCTCCAGGGTGTCCCAAGGGCACCGCTTTCATCTGTGTCTGTGCCCCTCTTTCCCTCCTTCTCAGAGGGATGCTTGGAGGAGGATGACCAATGGTAGCTCAGGGAGCATGAAAGAGCCATTACCTCAAGCAGGACAAAAATTAATTCAAGCAAACTTGAGAGTAAAATCCTTTGGTCATTCTGTAAATCTGTCTGTCACTTCCTTTTCCTTTCAGTGATAAGGGGGAAAGAGATGATAAACAGCTCTTCACGGATGTTTTCCAAAGCATTTATTGTTTTCTTTTGGGTGCTTTTTCACCAATCTGAAACAAATACATTTAACTTCCTTTGAAAGAAGCTTTGGAAGGCTGTTTACATTTTACCTGGGGGAAATGCAGGGCCAATGGAATGATTGCACTTCTCCATTAGCTTTATTGCAACTTCCCTTGGCAATGCTTTGTTTATATCAGTCAGGGATACCACAAATAAATTATTCTCATATCAAGTGAGTTCAGTATTCCCCAGGCTTAAGCAGATTGTCACAAATTAAATTCCATGTTTTCATACCTGAGGCCATTAGCAATTTATTAACTTTTATTGGAAACAGTTACTAAAAATACATTGTATCATTAATTGCATAAGGCATTAATTTATTAAAAAATGTATAGCAATTAACATTTTGCAAGTCTGATGCATGGTTTATGAAGAAAATGTGACTTTTTTAATTGAAGAAAAAAAAGTCTTCCAAATACAATGGGAATCTCCTACAGGAGCATAATTGGCTGCAGGAAGGTGGTCAGGTCTATTCTATTAGCAATCACCTCCTTAAGAAGTGGCTTCTTTCAGCAGTGCATTTTAACACAGTGTAGGGAGAGACTATTAAAAACCTTTTCCTAGCATTTTGTTGGTGTTGCTGCTACACTTCTTGTGGCCTGGATATTACAAGTTTATTCCTTCATTGGCTGCTCATTTGGGAATGGCTCAGTTAAGTCTTCTCCATCTCTGTGTATTTATCTACAGCTGCCAGATATATCAAATATATCCCACTGTGTTTGTCAAAGCCAGTTTATGACATGTCTGCTGCTTCTGGCTGCAGGAACCTGAGAAAAGGGGTGTTTAAGACTCTGAAGGTGCATTCTTCCGCTTATTGAAGCATCAGTCTGGAAAAATCAGATCTAAACTTAAATATTCATCCCCCAAAGGTTGGTAGTGTCAGGGTCAAAGGAACTGAAAAAGAGTATTGCATTTTTAAATCTAGTTGCCTCCATCCTTTTGAAAATTTTTCAAAAATTGGCATTGTCAAGAAGGCAAATACATTTTAAAAAAATAATTTGAAAAATGTAAGTACTTAGACTGGATAATGAAGCAGTAAGGAACAACACTTGCCTTTTCTCTGCACTTTGCAGCTTATGAACTATTTTTGTAGTTTTTTTTTTCTTTTTTCTTTTCTTTTTTTTTTTTTGCATTAAAAATGGTATATTTGGTATTTGCTGTCTTGGCCAGAAGGCTTCAAAGATCTTTGGTAACAGGATCACACCTAGTTGTTATCCCAGCAGAACTAACCTTCTCCAGTAATCACAAATGCAGTGATTTCTGGGAGGGCATAGGCTTAAAGGCAAAAGCATTTTAAACCTGCAGTTCTGCCCATTTAAATGCCAGGATAGGTACACAAAGAGGGAGATGGATTCTTCAAGCAAAAATCAAGGGGAGGAAGAGGTGTCTCAACAAAATATCTGTTATTAAAAAAAAAAAAAAAAGAAAAAAGAAAAAAAAGGAAAAGAGTATTTTAGTATAATCCATTCCTTGGTCATAAACTAGTTTGTCTTATGCTTTCTCCAGTGATGAAAGTTACTGTTGGTTTCAGCAGTGAAATACCATTTTTGTGAAAAACATGGCCATCCTTGGCAGAGTGGATTTTATCCCCCAACTTTCTAATGAAGCCTGTGTGTTACTGTAGAACACATACGGGTCTACTTGACACCCTGGAGATGGCAATTTTTAAAACTGTTGGTACTTCATATTTTCAAAGCAGTCTTCATTTTCATCTCTGTGGGTGCTGATCAAACCAATAAACATCTCAGCCTTCAAAAATATGATTGAGTGGAAAGCCCAATAACCGGAGGAGAAACACTGACTGCAGGTTATCTGTGCTAACTGCTTTTTTTCTACTCTGCAGAAACCCTTTGCACTGGGAAAGTGTTCTTCACTTGCATGTAGGGTGTGTTAGTCACTAAGGAAAATGATATAACATAACTTGAACTGTCACCAGAACAGTGCATTTTGTGAGATTGTCCCTGTCATTCCTTTTCTAAAGTGTGGGTAATAATCAGATCCTGGGAACAACTCTTGTCTCTGTATTTTTATTTCTTCTTTCTAGGATATGTTTTTGTAGTACAGTTAAATCAGAGTTGCATGGCATATGGCTTTTTGCTGCATGAATTGCTGCTGATGTGAATGTCAGTGGGCATATAATACCAGATTTTCATTTTGTGAATCACAATGCATGGAATTCAGCCCAAGAGCTCCCCAGACTATAGCCCTTATTATAGGCAAATAAAAAAGGAAAGGAATGGGAGGGAGGTGATGTCTTGGAGATTTTGTTTCAGTTGCATTGAGGTTATCGTGATGAATGATGCAGCTGACAATGAGATTTTTATAGCCTCTCTCAGAGTAGCAGAAGAGCTTGTATTATTGTTGGTTCACTTTAAGTAATTGTAATCTAAATAGCACCATGGTTGAAAAGAGCAGCAGAAATCTTTCATACGTGTCTTGTCAGCAAAGCCAGGGTGTTTGATCGTTTTAATCTCATCTGTCCTTACACAAATGTCCTTCATTGTTTGCAGTTTACATCTTGCCTGTTGTCTGGATTGAATACGTCAGTCACCATTAAAAAGGCATTTGCCAGTCAGTCGCTGCTGCTGCATGTCTCTATATTTAGCTCATGAGGTAACTGGCCAGCCTTTGACAAAACGATCCCCCTCTCCGATGCGGCAGCGTCAACTAAGACCAACTGCGAGAGAGGGAAGTGGGAGGAAAGGGCTGCTGGGAGCTGGAGTGAGCAGTGGAGATGGTGTGCAGATGCAGAGGGGCTCTCCTCTTCTCTCCTGTATGTGCACCAGCTATTGCCAGCGGTGTCTGCACCGTGGACATGGGGCCAAAAGAGGGACCTGCCTCTTCTGGCTCTCTGTAAGGTTACCTTGAGCGCGGAGGGTTGGGCAGCTATAGCAGAGTGAGTCCTATGTGAGCTGTGCAAAGCTTGCTCAGTTCATTATCACTGGTTAGGCTGGGCTGTGATGTGTCAACATGAACTTTCCTCAAGTTTCCAGAGAGAGGATGAGTGGAAAATGGAGGAGGATGGGAGGTGAAGTATTCAGTATGTGCTTTCTGAAGGAATTGTTAGGATTTCTCCCACAGAATATTTAGATTTGAGACCACTGCAGGGACAACTGCTACTTGGGAATGGAGGTGAAACTGGGATGTGTAAACTTGGGTTCTGCCACTTTTCCATTGAGAGCAAAATGGCTAATTGTGAGGTGGAAAGTGTTGTGTGTGCCTCTGAAAGTGGTAAGGCCCTTTTGTCTTTGCTCTTTCACCTCTACAGTATTGATTTGAGTAGCCATATTAAAAATGTTACGGGTTATTTATTGATAGGCTCCCTCCTAGTTCCTCAAGTTACCATTATATGTTGATTATGGCAGGCAGAGAAGCAAGGCCCCCAGTAACATCTATGAAACATGAAAGCTGGGGAATATCACCTTATAAATTGAGGGCAGGAGTGGAGAGAGGTTTTGTAGCATTTAAGCATTTAAAGTCAAGCACCAGAGACAGATGAAGAAACCAATACCAAAATCTGTGTCAGAATCCTTGAAAAAGACGTTAGTGCAGCTGATTGAAGAACTTGCCATATCAAGATATTCATTCCATGACCATGAAAAATAAATGTGTGACAACTAACCTTGCATCAAGAATGTCAAGACTGTGCCTGCAAGAATGGAAGCATCTGGGGAAATAGCTCATACACATGCTTTGAATTTTATGGTAATTTTTTCTCTCTGGAGATGTATCTTCAGATTTTAAGCATCTGTTTTCTGTCTCAGGGAAACTGGCTGATCTTTGTTGTGTTGCTTATCTGAGAACCTCAGCAGCAAGAGCTTCAAAATTGCAGTTGTATCAATTTTGCTTGAATGTAAAGGCTGCCTAGAACTTTTTGTTTTACTTAACCAATGCTCCAAAGGAAACTGGGTCTCCCTATGTCATTGTTACAGCCAGCCTCTTCAGAAGCAATTGATCAGTGCTTCACAGTGAAAGTAGAAACTCAAAAATCCCCGAGTAGGAAAATGAAACATCCTTATTTTTGTAAAATCAGATGTATGAGATGAAGAATGTAATCTCATAGCTGTCAAGGTTTTCAGAATCCTTCCAAGAACTCTTTTCTATGTAAGCTAGGGATTTGGAAATTGTTAAAGGGCTGTTGTCTTCCTCAACATTTTTTATTTTAAATCTGAATCGATCTGATTGTCAGATGACTGATACTTAAGCTGCATTTTAAGGCCTGTATGTTATTACTATTAAAAAGCACATGTATAAACTAGTGACTGGATGTAGAAATCTGGTAACCATGTATTTTCAACAGTGGCAGAAATCTGAAGGACACTGTTAAAATTTTAAAGTCAAAATTACATTCACAGATGTGTTTCTTATTCCTAAAAATGCAGTTGTATGGACAAAAAAAAAAGTCTTTCCTCATGAGTAGTGGTGTGAATACAGCATTTTAATAATGATGGCAGAGAACAGGTTATTCTTTCATGTAGCATAATTCCACATACAGTGGGCTGCAAAGTTTAATTTAGTTAGAGAAAGAGCTATCTCCAACAATCTGAGAGATAAACCTGAGGTAAAAGGTATTTTATGTGTGCAGCTTGCAAATGGCTTCAGTAATAAATATGGCCTAAATGGCCCTTCACTGAGTACAATCTTTAAGGTACTAGCTAAAGCAAGATCTTTAAACTGGTGGTTCTACTTAGGGAGAAAAGAAAGAAAAGCTCTCCATAAAGCTTATTTAGCTTTGCATAGGTTAGGGGGTTTTTGTTGTGTTGTTGCTTTTAAGCTCCAGAGAACAGGATGTTTCGTAGCTGCTCAATTTGCTTTAGTTATTATAATTTGAAAGAATTTGATTATTCTAATTTCCTTCTCTGTGCTTCTTTATTTTAACACTTCAGTATCTAGTAGTGATTTTTATGATGGCCAGGGCTTTGATATTGATTTCTACACCACATCAAGCTGAGGATAGGTGATTGCCAATGCAGACTGACAGCTCAGAAAGACTAATTTCATGTTTTACAAATATAATTGTAGGTGTTTGCTTCTAGGATGGTCACTGTGTTGATGAGCACCATGAATCAGCAGTGCACCCTTGTATGACGTGGACTAGCTGCATGCTGGGTTGCATTAACTAAAGCACAGCTAGCAGGTCAAAGGGGAAGGGATTATTTCCCAACTTGGCATTTGTAAGGCAGCAGTTGGCAGACTCTGTTCATTTTTTTTGTCCCGGTAACGGGGAGAGTTTGATCAAATGGGGCTAGTCCAGCAAAGGACTACCAATATGATTAAGGGGGATGGAGCACATGATTCTCAAGGGAAATGTGAAGCTACTAGATTTGTGCATCCTGGCTGGGAGAAGGAGGATGGGTCTAGTTGTGTCTTCTTCCACTGTCTGAACAAGAAGCTGTAGAGACGATGCATATCCTTCTCAGAAGTACACAGGGAAAGACAAGTTTCAGTGAAGGAATCCGGTAGGATTTAAGGATAAAATGTTCCCAGTTACCAATACTGATGCAGCACTGGAACAGCAGGTTGCTTGGAATCTGAATCCTTGGAAAAACTCAAAACTCACCCAGACAAGGCCCTGAGCAATGTGACTTAAGCTTGAGGTTAGCTCTGCTGTGTCTGCAGGACTTGATGATGCCTAGTACTTTCTAGCAACCTGAATTATTCTGCAGTTTTATGTGTAAAATCTACTTTCTTATCCAGGATGAAACAGGGAGAAATAGTAATTCCTATCATTAATCATCAGTGAAATAAACACAGATACAGCATCAACCAATCTCATAATTTTTTTTCTTATATTAAAGTAAGTGCAAAAGATCCTTGTGATGGATGCAGTAGCTGCTCTCAAGAAGTCAGGCTTTCCCCATTAACTGCAGTGACCCCTTTAAAGCATTTTTAACTTGTCTTAGCTCTGACAGCTGAACTGTTGTTACTTAGAGGCATTCAAGCTTGTTCAGAAATGTGAGGTCAAAAGCATTTCCTCAAAATGTTCTTGCTAACATTTAGGTTTGTTTTACTAAATATTTACCACAGGCTACTTCTTTAGCTCAGTTGATGTGGTAACTGCTCTAACTACGAGTGACTCGTTAGAGTAGTTGAGCTCTAATACTTAAAGTAGGCAATGTGTCTAGCAATGGCAGAGCGATGTTTGGCTACTTGTGGATTAGTTTGGGGGCTGTTGTTTTGTGGTTGGTTTGGGGTGTTGGGTTTTATTAAGTGCTTGTCTTGCACACCAGCCCCTGCTTTAGCTAAAGCCCCATTGCTTACAAGTTCTAGCTCCATGTGCAAGCTGTCACTCCACCATCCTGGGAAATTTCAGGTATTTCTCTCAAGCACAGGTTTCTGACCAAAGGAAAGCATTTAAACTGACAGAACATGCAAAGGGTACAAAAGAAGAAATGAAAGGTGATGTTAATTAGTTTTTAGTTGGGTGGATGATCCTTAAGGTCCCTTCCAACACAAACCATGCTATGATTCTATGATAACAAGAATACATAAATTAATGTCTTGTTGCATGTTGCCTGGAAAATTAGTGGTGGAGATGGGAACTTAGCTGACACTTTACTTGTCAGTTCTGTAATGACAGGATAACCTTATCTTGATTTCTTTTCTGGTGTCCTGATACACGGTTCTGTTAGCAAGGAAATACACTGTTTTTCCTGTGGTGCAAGCACATTTCACGTTTAAGCAAACTATTTTCCCTTGGCTTACATCCTTTAGAAGCTGAAGTAAGGAAGCGATTAGATGCAGTGTTTGCTGCATGTGTGATGTAAATGGCTGAAATTAAAATGTGTTGCAATTTGGGGCAATCATGAGGACAAGCTAAAAAGGGAGAGATGGCATTCACACCGTCTTTCTGTGCACAATCTCTCATGCACAGTGCTAGTAAGCACTAAAAATCAGAGACCAATGACAACCAGAACCAGAGCTGTCAGAAATTAAAATGTTCTCTCTCTCTCTTCAGATGACTGGGAAGACTATAGTCATAAATGACAATTTTAATAATCAACTGGTATTTATCAGTATGTGCATACGTGAGCACAGCATATGCAATGCTCACTGTGACTACCATGGCAAACTGGGACAAACTGTACTCACAGCAAGCCCAGCACTGCAGCTGGCTTTGGGTGGGTGAGCTTCTGCAGCTGCCACAGATGTTGCAGAAGATCCACATGTGAGACTGGGACCTTGAATGTAGAAACCCATACATGAGTCAGCCTTTCTGGAAAAATTTCCCCACTGTCCAGCTGCAAAAACTAATCTCAGGCTAACACACAAATATTGAGCATCACTAGATAGGACAACAGCTGAGGTGAGAAAGACAGACCTCACTGTGGCTCCAATAAGAAGGTTGTCTACAGTGACCGTATCAAAAAGCAGTGATATTGGAAGCTTTTCACCCTACAAAGCAAAGCTATTCTGTTTAAATTGGTAATTGTAAAATAAAAGAACCACAGAGGAACCAAGATAACCAGCAAATCACTTACTTCTATTTTTCCAAATACTACAAAGTGTTATTTAAATAATAATTAAAAAAGGCTATTAAAATTATAGTCTGAAATTAAAGGAAGAAAGGCAAACAGAAAAACTGTGCAAGCACCATTAAATTGAGGAAATTTTCTTTGGACATGTTGCAGTACCTTTTCAAAGCAGCATATGGGGTTTATTCTGGTGACTCTAATTTTAACATGAATGGGAGTCACGTGGAATACTCCTGGCATACTGCTTTGAAAATATATCCCTGCATGATTAAGAGTGAAATCTTTTTAAACCGCTTTTTTTTGGTTGTTTTTTTTGTAAAGCAATTCTGAAATATTTTCATAGGAAAGCATTAATGAAATGAAAATGGTCCAACCAGGAATAAAATGGTAATGTTGAATGGGTAGAAATACTGCTGACTTATGTCACTATACATAAGTTTGTACTTCAGAGGGTTGGAAATGAAGGGAGAAGAAAACATGGAGTTTGTACCCACTGTTGCAACTGCCTCTGCATTGCTTGACCTTTCTATATTTGTCTTTTCACTTGGAAGGTGAAGTAATCATTCTACCTACCATGTGTAAAGAGCAGAGAGTTCAGTGAAGAGAGTGAGTACAAAGTGGGATTTGCCTCTCGGATGGCAAGCATGGCCATGCTGCCATTGACAGCATCTTTAGGTCATGGATGATTGAGACTGAAGAATTATGTACTCTGAAGATCAATTAGAGAGGACTCATTAGTGGGAAGGAAGTTCTGAGCAGATGCAACAGGCCTGACAAAATGAGCCAGAACACTGATAGAGATGGGCCTGGTATGTGGGCTGAATGTGAAGTAGGGTTGCTAGAGGGAGGTTCAGAGAGTCCTTTCTGACAGCCGGTCCTTCCTACCCATCCTCAGATAAAACAGTTTTAACAGTTTCTTGAAATGTTTTGAAAAGGATAAGACAGAAAATGTCCATAAAACCATACTGATGAGTACAGACATGAGGAAAGTTGAGAGGTATGGACAGTCATCTGGTGTCCTTCCAAAGATGCAGAGAAAGAGGGGGAAGTTATTTTCCTTTTTCCTTTTTTTTTTTTTTTTGTGGTTTTTTTTTTTTTCAGCTGAGAATGTCAGGTTTATTCTTATAACTTTAGTTTTGTGTGGGCTGCTGCTTTAGTACTCTCCTCTAATTGTTTGCAATTTCTTATTGCACCAAGACATCTGTCTTGATGTTGCAGATAACACAAAACCACAAAACTTACCTGCCTTTTCTCCTTTTCACAAAATCTTCACCAGTGATATGTTACATCAGGATTCTGAGCTCACTTGTCCTTCATGTCTGTTGTCTTTCAGAGTGGGTTGTTAACATGGTTTGCTGGGGTTTCTCCAGTTGTTCCAACATGGTTGCCACTTCACAGACTTCTACATGGGATGCAACAGGCAGCATAAGAGTGTTTATGTCAGCCTTATTTAAGCAAGAGACTTCATTTAAGCATGCCTATTTATATAGTGAGCTTCTTTATACTACATTTGGCTGTGAATGGATGTGTGTGGGCATACTTCTGTTGTGCATGCGACACGTGTTTGGGGTATGTATATTTGGCTGCACATTTCCATGTACATGGATTGAAAAAATGATTGTTAATGTCTTTGAGAAGGAGATGTTTGCAAAGCCCAGCTTAACCTAGGGGTGCTCTGAAGCCCATGGGAATGGTTGCATGCTGCCAGAGACTGACACAGAATAGGAGCTCATTTTTTGTGCTCTGAATTGCCCTATGAGGCTGTGGAGGCTATTGCCCTTTCTAGCTAAAGCTAAGTGTCCACTTGGTAAATTGTTCCTATTAAAGTTTACTTGCAAAAAAATAACTATGTGGTAAACAGCCCTTACATTCCATTGCACTTATGTGAGCATTTATTTGACTTTCAGGCCTGTGTGAGGTGGAAGCAGACAGAGCTTGCTCTTCTCAAGAAAGTTTGTTATGCACTTGCTGGACCTGGAGATTAGAATCATGTTTTCTGTTCTTTTCCTTGACTGTGGACTTGACAATTGCTTTCTGCAACTCCAGAGCTTTCTGACATGTACCCTTACTTGTCAGCCTGTCATGTGAAAGCAGCATGAAATGAATGTGATAAGTGGTGGATAGGTCCCCATTAACAGCTATTAAAGTAATGGTGTGAAGGTCCTTCAACAGCAGCTGGGAAGGTGAACCAAAGCAAGGATGACTCTGTAATAGAGCTGTTTTGAGTACACTCTTTATAAACATCATTGACCAGCGCTGTCGTTCTGGTTGTAAAGGTGCATAATCACACTAATACAGTTTGTCCAAAGGCTGCTGTATGTCTGATTGCTACTCTTAAATAACACAGGATAGAATATTTTGAAATTGACACATACATGTAGAAAACTCTCCTGAATAAAACTCCCATTTCTTTTTTCCAGAATGCCTACGT
The DNA here is from genome assembly GCF_020740795.1 of Apus apus. Lineage (NCBI taxonomy): Eukaryota > Metazoa > Chordata > Aves > Apodiformes > Apodidae > Apus > Apus apus. The sequence continues at coordinate 49,493,195 of NC_067283.1, forward strand.
AAGTAAATAAAGGACTTTTAGAAACCCAGAGATGTTTGCTAGCATCATCCATTGTGCTAGTCTTAAGGGCCTGTTGACAAAACCCAAAGCCCCTGCTTCAGGTCACACACTGCTAACCTCTTTGCCATTAGCAAGAGAGAGCATGAATTTTGTGTGAACAGATTTAATCTTCCTGTGCAGCAGATGTGCTGACACATGGACTTCTACAGGCTATGGGGTAAATAATCTCCTGTTTAAGTGGTTCCTACGTACCTACTTATGTAATTAACATATAAAAACAATTGTGCATCATTATTTAAATGGTGAACCATGACAGCATTAAAGTTCAGATACCTGAGACAGATGAATTTTTCTTTTATTTTGTCCCTCCTATTGTTCTTTAGTTTTGTTAAAAGCAGAAATGTTTCCATTTCATATGATTAAGTACTGTATTAATTTGTATCTTCTAGAAGAAAACTGCAATGCACTAATACCTAAGATGGAGGGGAGCTTGTATGCATGTTGAGAGGCAAGACCAAATATGCATATGGCATAATCCGTTTCAGCAGTGTTAACAGTACAATGTACATTCCTCAGTTCCCATCCTATGAAGACTAAGCATTAAAGGGACGTCTCAGACTGTTTAGGTTGCAGATAAATCCAGCTTGTGTTGCTTGTTTGGAAGTCTGTGCAAAACATGAGTTGGAGAAGTAGCAAAAAGTAGAATATTGCAGGTTCAGTGCTGCAGTGATTGGAATTTGTTCTGTCCTGGCTATATGTGCTCAAAACCAAGTGAGTGAATGAGAGAACTGAGGTTAAAATGGCATGACTGAAGATTCTCTCAGTGTGTTGCAAAGGGATTTTGATACAAAATTATGATATGCATTTCAACAAAGTGGGCAAAGGAGGGAGCAGGGAAGTCCTAACTCCAGTCGCAGATGATGAATATGTGATAGATTAGGCATGTAGTGCTCATATAAGGTTGTAAAACTCACAAGGTGTTTTCTGTGGCCCTTGCAGCTGTGTATTTAAGAGCACTATGTAAAAAATCTTGAGGACAACAGTATGTGCTGTGAAACTTTTTTCTGTCTACTGTCTGGATTTCTAATAATTGATTTGAAATTATTCTGTGCTCCCTCATGCTATATGACTGCTGTGTGTGTTTGAAATGGCAAGACTTAAAGGTTGCAAACAGCTGCAGGGGCTTGTGTATTTTACGGGATTTTTTTATATGATAGCTATACAAAGACAAACTAACTATGATTGTATATGACACTGCCTTCAAACCCAAACATCATGAGATTATTTGTCAGAGAGGGCTCTTCTGTTCCCAGTGTGGAGGTTAGAAATACTTTCCTTTTATTTGTGTACATGTATCAAAATCTATCCCACTTCACATATATTCACTGTGACACAATAGTCTTTCTGTTAGCAACCCAGTTTCTCTTTCTTCCTGTTTTTACACCACGTTTCTTATGTGTGTTTGTGGTGGCTTTCTTATTTATTTTTTGTTCATTTTTTGGTTGGTTGTTTGGTTTTGTTTTGTTTTTAAGATAGGGGTATTTTGGTTCTGCATTAAACATGAGGCATTTTAGAATCTTCTTGGAGTTAAAATCGGAGGTGGAAATGGAGCCTACAGTCATGCTGTCTAGACTAGGAACTCTTCTTTCACCACCCAGACTATGTGTAGTTGTTTAGCAATAAGAAAACTGAGAAATATTCATGTCGCTTCCCGTAGCCAATTTCAGGGTTGTTTGTAGGTTGTCTTCAGCTTAGCTGAAGAGCTTCGGTTGTCAGAGGAGATGAAGGATTGCCAATTCAACACCTCTAGATAGTCATCATCCAGACTGCTGTTGTCTATGTCCAAGACTGTTGTATGAAACTCAATAAAACTCCAATTTCATTTGTATAAGGTGAGTGGAGATTTTCTTCAATGCATCTCCCTGCCTCTTGAAGGCTTTTAACATACTGGTGCATCCTTAGAAGTTGGGCAGTTTGCCTGGTGGTGCAGGAAGAAACTTGAATGATCCTTGTACTCGAAGTGAAGGAGAAGGTCGTGAATATTGAATAAGCACATTGGTGCTTGGATGGTGGAAATCAAATCTGTCCATGCTTTGCAGAATGAAGGGTTCCATGGTTTTGTAATTCATATAGACCTTCCTGGGATCTATGGTAGTAGATCACCTCTGAAGGTCATGTCTAATCTGATTTGCAAAGCTGTGTTCCTGACAGTGTTTTCAGCAGCTTATATATCACTGGGTGTTCCTAGTCAGATAAGCTCTGTGGTTTCTAGTAACGCTGTCTTAAGTGGCAAAAAGGACAGGTATCTCTTTGTGCTGTGGCCCAGCATTTTAATTTTAATTTGTGTTTATGTGTTGCTCTCCAAAAGCTTCTTTTAGATGCAGTAATATTAGAAAAAGAAACAAACAAAAAAACCCAAACCTACTTCCTTGAAATAAGGAGTAGGGCATAAGGTTTTCTGATATTAGGATTTGAAGAAAACCAAATGTGAAATGTGTCTTTGAAAGTCTCTGAAATACTTGTTTGTATTATCTACAGCCTAGGTTCTAATTGTTGCTTCAAGAATACAGATGTGGAAGGGAAATCTGTAGGTATTTCTAAAATAAATTAATAGGATGGGCTGTTCCTGGTACAAATCAACTGCTTCTACAAATGCACATTTCAAAAGGAAGGAAACTTTACTGAGAATTGGCAGAATATGGCACTGGATGACGAGTCACTGAGAGCCCACCAGCAAGTCTGTAACTTGGGAAGTCTTAGTAGGTTATCCATCTTCCCCATGTAGGTATCTAGGCTAAAAAAAGTAAACCCCATGATCTAGAAGGATGAGTAAGCATCATATCACCATTGATTGTTCCTCAGCTCCCACACAAACAGGTCTTAGCCCATGAAAGAGTACTGCCAAGAGCTGCTGTCAGATTGGCAAGTAGCAGCCTCGGTGTGAAGCTTTCCTGGAAATCTTTGGTCCTTTTGGTTAGACAACATCATTTTATCCTGCTGTCTTAGAAGATTTTTCACTTTTCTTTTTTTTTTTTTTTATCATGTTGCTTTGAAATGGCTTGGATTTTTGTGGCCTTGAATTTTTTATCTTCCTTACTAAGCTTTCTTAGGTGCTCGGTCCTGCTTTGGAGTGCAGCAAAATCCTTAATCTGTTTATTCTCACACAGAATCACAGAGTCATCATTAGGGCAGTGAGGTCTCCCCTCAGCCTCATTTTCAAACTAAACATGCCCAGTTCCCTCAGCTGTTTGTCATGTGACTTGTTCTGTAGACCCTTCACCAGCTTGGTAGCTCTTCTCTGGACATGCTCCAGCACCTCAATGTCCTTCTTACAGTGAAGGGCCCAGAATTGAACACAGCACTCAAGGTGTGACCTCACCAGTACTGAGTATGGGGCACAGTCACCTCCCTACTCCTGCTGGCCACACTATTCCTGGTGCTGTTAGCCTTCTTGGCCACCTGAGCACACTGTTAGCTCATGTTAAGCTGACTGTCAACAAGCAGCCCCAAGTCCTTTTCTGCTGGGCAGCTTTCCAGCCGCTCTTCCCCAAGCCTGTAGTGTTACATGGGGTTGTTGTGACCGAAATACAGGGCCCCCAACACTTGGCTGTATTGAACGTCTTAGAATTGGCCTTGGCCCATTGATCCAGCCTCTACAGAACCTTCTTACCCTCAAGCAGATCAACACTCCCACCCATGGTGCACTCAATTCCCTCATCCAGATCATTGATGAAGATATTGAATAAAACTGACCCCAAAAGTGAGCCCTGGGGAACACCACTGGTGACCCACCACCAACTAGATTTTACCCTGTTTACCACAACTCTCTGGGCCCGGCCATCCATCCAGTTTTTTACCCAGTGAAGAGTACCCTTGTTTATGCCATGATTCGCCAGCTTCTCCAGGAGAATGCTATGGGAGACCATGTCAAAGTCCTTACCAAAGCCCAGGTAGAGAATGTCCACAGCATTCCCCTCATCCAAAAGTTGGGTCATATGGTCATAGAAAGAGATCAGGTTGGTCAGGCAAGACCTGCCTTTCATAAACCCATGCTGGCTGGCCCTGAGCCCCTGGTTGCTCTGCACTTGTCATGTGAGCTTACTCAAGATGAACCTCTTCATGATCTTCCCCAGTACCGAGGTCAGGCTGACAGGCCTGCAGTTCCCTGGATCCTCCTTTCAGCCCTTCTTGTAGATGGGCATCACATTAGCCAGCCTCCAGTCATCTGGGACCTCCCCTGTTGACCAGGATTTTTGTTAAATGACGGAGAGAGGCTTAGCGAGCTCCCCCACCAGCTCCCTCAGTCCTGTCTTGTCCCATAGACTTGAGAGTGTCCAGGTGCAGAAGCAGATCATTAACTACTTCTTCCTGGATTAGGGGGTGGTTGTTCTGCTCTCTGTCCTCAACTTCTACGTTGAATAAGCTGAGCTTCAGCAGGGCTTTTGCCTTCCTAATATTCTCTCTGTATGACCTAACGAGATCTCTGTACTCCTCTTGAGTTGCCTGTCCCTTCTTCCAAAGGTGGTAAACCCTCCTTTTTTTCCTAAGTCCCAGCAAAAGCTCCCTGTTCAGCCTGGCCGGCCGTCTTCCCTATCCTTTAATCTTGTGACACACGAGGACAGCCTGCTTCTGGGCCTTTAAGATTTCTGTCTTGAAGAGTGTCCAGCCTTCCTGGACCCCTTTGCCTTTCAGGACTCTCTCCCAAGGGTTTCTCAACAAGTGTCCTGAACAGGCCAAAGTCTGCTTTCTGGAAGTCCAAGGTGGAGGTTTTGCTAACCCCACTCCTTGCATCACTAGCAACTGAAAACTTAACCACAACATTGGGAGGAAAATAAATGCAATTTGTAGGGGAGATTATTAAGGAAAAATGACAAAGGGTGAAGTTTCATAAAGTTAAGTTAACATCTTCCATCAGAAGCAGAGGCCTCTGTCACTTCTTGCCCTTTCCTATGGAAGAAAAATGGGCCTTGTGAGTTCTTGACTGATTGCCTTAATCGGGGATGCAGTCAGTGGGTGAAACGCAGACGAAGAGTTTTGGAAAATTGGTCAAGGGAAGGTTTCTCCAGATAGTTCAAAGTTGCTCTAAGAATTATTCCAGTTGCTTACAGCAATGCATTGTTTAATAAAGCACAGCCTAATGAAGAGTTTTGAACTCTGTGAACTCTGTATTGTACAACAGAAAGGACCAATCATTTGACAAGGAAGCTCTCCAATTTAATATTGGCTTAAAAAACTAATTCATTATAGAGACCCAGTAGAAGTGTGACAGTTGTTTTTCATTTTCCAGTAGCATTTTATGTGTTTATGGTTTGTCTGACTATTTTAAGCTCTACATATTGACAACACTTCCAGTCCATAAGACATGACACTAACAGCTAGCAAAATGAATGCTGGAACTGCTGAGCTGCTTCATCATTCACAAGCAAATGATGGGGTATGCACCACAACTTCATACCACCCTCTCCCCTGTGTGATTTATGTGAAAGGAAGGGTGGAAGAGGGATGAAAAAGGATGCATTATTTTTTTTCCCTCAAGTCCAGTCAGTAAATCTAGGCTTTTTAATTAGCCCCCCTCCCCTTCCCCTAAAATGCACATTGAACATCTTTCTAGAATTCAGTGTTTGAGAACTAAAAGAGTGACTGCAAAAGCCTGCAAGCTCAGGGTCATTATTATAGTAATGGTGCTGCAGGAAGTAGGAGGTGGTGCTGCTCTAAAGAAAAAAAAAAGCTGGAAGAAATTGAGCATTGCAAGAAGTGAATTCTTATGGCATCCTGAGCCATTAAAGATACATCTGTCTTAAAAGCTCCTTTCTCTGTCAAAAATGGTGATGAGTGACAGGTGCCCTGAAATGCTAGATCTCCTGGTGTAACTCTCTGTTCTTGACCTTGCACTTGATCGCTAAACCAATGGGCTTCTAAGACCTTTGTGGACTCTGGATTAGGCCCAAGTAGAAGACATTTCACAAGGACTAGTGCTTAGTGTACAAAGAGATCTGGGTATCTACCTGCAAGGCTGTCATGATGCATTTTAAGCTGCTGCTATTTACAATGGCTAATGTAGTGGATTTCTGTCATCAGAGCAATACAGGAAGGTTGTTTTTTTTCAGAAAGGCCTTAGTTTTTTATTCTTTTTATTAAATAGATGAAAGTAAGTATTCATTAAAAAGGAATGCATCAGCCTTTTCCCATCTGAAATTTTTCTTTTAACACCATTATAATAGTATGTTAGTGTCTTGTAGTCTGTCTGGGCTTATATTTGTAATATAAATTGATGTGTTTGGGTATTCTCCCCATTTTGCAGTTTCAGTAACTGCAGAAGCATAGAAAGAATGAAAGATTTGTTTCAGGTGTCTTGGAGAAAGTCTGAGGAGAAGCCAGAAATTACCCCCAACAGCCTAGCCCCTTTGCTGACTTCATTGCTGGCCTATGAATCTCTCTCAACTCTTGCTTCCTTTCTTCTTCTGATCTAGTCATCTCTCCTTTCTTGTACTGGGAGAAGGCAGGACAGAGATTTATATCCATGTGTAACAACTCCTCTGTGCCTGAAGTTTTCTTGGTGGCATGTTTCATCAGGCCCTGGGCAGAACAGGGAACATCCAGTGTAGAATTAGTTGTCTGAAGACTCAGGTCACCATCTGTGGATGCCAGATCAAATTTTGGAAGCCCATGAGCAAAACAGCAGATTGCTTAGGAAGTTTCATAATAGTCGTGTCAGATTTTGACCCCATTTTAGACAGATGCAGTTTATGGAACTGGAAAGCAAGATGTAGTATTTTGACAGCCCATATAGTAGTCTTATTTTGTGCTGGTCTGTTACTCACACTTGAAATATGGGGAAAGTGTGTTATTTGTGTACCTTGGGAACATACCTCCGTAGCCTATAGAATCATGCATGCATAGGAGTGATTACTCCTGGTGTACATTTGTGCATGTACATGTGCCTGTCGCGGAGTGTTTGTGCAGGGAGAAAGTCAACATGCGCACAGCTCTGCCTGGTGTACTTTCCCAGCGTGTATGAAAAGAGAAAGCAAACTCACAATCAAATAAGCAGCGAGAACACAGGGGGGAAAAAAAGATGAGATTGCAGTTGATTATGAGCCTGGCAGCAGATGTGCTACACAAATCCAGCCTGCTGCATCCAGGCTGTTTCCATGGCGATGGAGCGAGTAATTGTGGAGCTCCGGCGCGCTCCCCCGCAGCCCCCGCCAAGGTGGATGCGGGGCCGGGTCCCACCGGCACTGCCGAGGGAGCAGCGAGCCCTGGGAAAAATCTAGCAGGCGGAGAGGGGGAGACCCAGAGATGGGAGTTCTGGCTTATTCATTCACCCCCCCCAGCCTCATAGTAGGATGCTAGGGGAGCGGCGCTCTTCCTCAGAAAGATGGTCTCCCAAGATGCTAAATAAATGGGCAGGAGTTTCCCCGAAACGGGAGCGGGCTGTGATTGGCTGCTGCCGCCGGCTGTGCCAATGGGAGCCTGACTGGCCCTCGGGTACCCGCAACATAAGCAAAGCTACACGCTCACCCCGGCGGCACGGAGACCTGAGAGCAGGGAAAGGTGTGCAAAGGAGGGGGTCTGCTCCTCTCCCATGGCTACGCTGAGGACGGATTTCGTTAGAGAGCTTCGTGGGAGACCAGCTGCTGCTCGCGCGAGTTGTGCCCCCCGCAAAAGGCAGCATTAAGTCATTTGCTTGCTGTCGTGTGGGAGGTGAATTTGTCATCGGGAACGATGGAGCTACGGGATCTCTGTAAGTAAATCTCTGTACTTTATTCTGCTGTTTCAGCCTGGGCACAGATCAATAAATGATGTTGAGGAACAGAAAAAGCAAATGAGGAGCAACTGCAAATAACGGGAAGGATTTCTCAGTTTTGTTTCGCGTGTAGCGAGACATGTTCTTCCTAATGGTTTTGGGCATTGGACAAACTAGTTAGCTGCTTGCATTGCCTTGGGTGATTGTTTAGCCTAATTAAGATTAGTCTGTGAAAGGATGCTGTATTCTCTGAGGCATTTCAGAATGCCTCTGTGTTTGGAAAGGGAAGCAAAACCAATGGAGCAGGATATCACAGGCACAAAAGTCCGAGGTGCCCATATGTAATCACTAGCATTTGTGGTGTCAGTATTATAGTAACGGGCAGGTTATTACAATGGTGTGTAAAACAGTAATTCAGATGCTGAGCCAAGAAAGCATGACTTGTCCATCATCCATCACTGTGCTCAGCACAGGGAATCATTGCTTCTCCTGCCCTCTATATTAGTTTTTTTATTATTATTTATTTTTATATATATTTTTATTTCCTGTTTTGGTTAATCCCCCTTTGGAGAAGACATTAAAAAAAATATATTATTCAAAAACATTCTTGTTTGTTGATGAAAGAGATGAGTGCATAAGAAGTGTGGAGAGTTTCATTTTTCACCATTGCGGGGCATGAGTTAGAAGTTAATTCCTTTGCCTACTGGGACTCTGCTTTTGATTCTGTAAAACAGAAATGGTATATTTAGAAGAGGGGGGTTGGGAGAGGGTGCAAATCTGTCCCTCTGTACCCCTTTGGGGTTACTTGAGTTACACCAGCCATGAATTTGGCTCAGCATTGTTTGTTTTATCAGATATTTGCTGTTAGACGGAGAGCTTTGCTGCATGGAGCTCATGGATGACACTCTGCTTAACCCTCTCAGAGGCTGTAGTAATTTTATCTGGTTTGTGAAAATGCATAGGAGAGAGGGCAGAAATAGGAATGAAAAGATTTAGAAAAAACTTTCTGTATTATTACTCTGTGCCTAAGCTAGTCATATGTATTAGGAATGTTATAGTAACCAAACTAGGTGCAAACATCATATGAAGCTGGCTGCTTTTTAGGGATCCGTTTTTGGTGTCTTGTATTCATTTTAGAACTAAATGCACAACTTCCTTTCCCAGTGCTGGGAGCTGCTGGGAAGTCACATTGCTGCCTGGGAATCTCAGACTGAGGGTGCGATTTTTGTATACGGCTTAACTGGTCAGCCTTGCTCTGGAGATAGTGCCCTGCAAGTTGTGGAAGGAAGGTGTGTCCATGGAGCTTGTCACTTTAGTTAAAGGAATCAACATCACCTCAGATGTTGATGCCAAAAAGAATTGTTGGTGTTGTCATGATCTGCTTGATCAAAATTAGTTGGAAAGATACAGAACATGGAATTCAATGCATCAATACTGTGAGAGTGTCTGTTGATGGAGGTTATAGTCAGCCCCTCTGTGTACTTCTTCTGAGTGTTTAACCCAGTGTATCACTAATGCAGGGAGACCCATCATTAAGAGCAAATGTTGCCTTTTCTGAAGACATGGATGCAAGTCACTTTTCCTTGTGTTTTCCAGGGATGTTTGGGTCACCTTCTATTGAAATGATGTCCCCAGGCATCTTATGCACTGGGCTTAAAAAAATTATTTTCCTAATGTGTGCAAAAGCAATAGGTGTTAGCTCTTATTGCAAAACTTATGTTTGTTTAGCACAGATGCAAGTGCCAAGAATGAAATTTAAAAACAAAGCAGATATTTAGCTGCCATGTCACCTTCCCCTGGGGCTTGTATCATTCATTTGTATTTATTTAGCTACTGATGTAGCTGAAAATCCCATCATGTACAGCAGTCTAGGCAAAGAGAAGTGTGCACTCCCCATCTTGGAGGTGGATGCTTAGATCTGGACTGACATATTCCATTAAAAGCTGAAAAAGAGCTTGTACTCTTGCTCACTTGGACATGGTTTGTTCCTGTGTCCAGGCTGGTCATTCTGAACACCTTTGGCATGCATCAAAATGAGGCTCTTTTGCATCTTTGGGGTTTTTAAATTCTATACGTACTACCTTCTGCTTTATTTTCTGATCGATTATGTGAAAGCCTAGGAGAACATGGTCTTTTAAGGTCACTGCAACTCTTAAGATGATGTTTTAGTTCTTGTTAGCGCTCTGGGGATATAGTTCAAACAACATAAACCTCTCAAGTTTAGTCACTAGCATTAGGCAAATACTGTGTGACTGACAGAGTTCCTATATATCCCATAACCTTATTTGAAGGGATTTGTTTGCTTGTCTATCCCTGTGCATTAGCAGATAAAAGGAGGGGGACAGGGAAGGAGACAGCCAGCCTATAGCTGCTAAGCTTTGAGTAGTGCCTGGATCAGTCTGTCTGAGGGCTTCAAAGCACAGAGGTGTCTGAGATGCAAAAATTCGTGTTGTAAAGGCACACTTGCATTAGATTTTGAACCTGATGGTGCAGAGAACTGTTGCTTGTCATTAGTGCCTGGGGATGATCTATGTGGGAGAGACATTTCAGATTCCCAGGCTGTAAGAGTTCCAGCAACAGAGTGAGTAGGCTTCCGTGAGAGCTGTGGCATGCTGGCAACAGTTGGGAGGATGCAGAAGCTGAAAAATGCTATCTCAGGGTAGCTTTAATTGGTTGCATTGGAAAACACTTGGTTTGATGGACTCATGTGTCTTCTGAAACACTTGGTGCCAGACCAAATTGGCATACCTCCATTGACTTACACAGGAAGCCACCAGACATTGATCTGGTCTTCAGTCTTATGCTTACATTTTTCTTGGAAGAGCAAGATTTTTACAAAGACAGCAGGTTATTTTTCCTCTCTGTTTTCCTCAGCAGCAGTAATATCGAAAACCCAAGTGAAATGGGCATGTCACAGGTTTTGACTGGTTTCCAGGGGCATTAAATTTAAGAGGTTATCTTTCATCTGCTTACAAAGCCTAATTCCTATATGCTAATCTATACTGGAAGGCTAGAGCAGAAATCCAGAAGGGAGGCTTTATACATATCCAGAAATACTAAATTTGGACATTTCATTCTTTCCCTGGATCCTAACCCTCCTTCAGTTTTACTAAAAACATTGTGGTTCATGTTCTAGGTAAACAGATGCTAGAGCCACCAGTCTTCAGTTTTACTTCAGTTGTATTTTTGTTTTCAACCCATTGTTCAAGTGAGTAGGTACAATTTTTACACAAACTACAAACCAAATACTCTTCTTTAGGTGGCTTGAGGTGTTTACATCTAAATGAATTGCAGGCAGTCATAACTCCAAATGAGACTTAACTGCTCAAATGAGAACAGTTCTGTGGTTCTGTGTCTGGAAAACAACGTTTCTCGGAAAAGTTACTCCATGCTAGAACTTGGCTGACACAGAGCATCATGCCAAGTCACAGAAAGCTCTCACTCCCAGTTCAGTACATGTATGCAGGCGTCTCAAATGACAAGTCCACACAACAAAGCAACACCAAGCACAGAATAAAAATGGAAGAGCAGTAAAACAAAGACGAGTGAATCGTGAAAAGCCCATTGATGTGCTTGACACCCGTTTTGTTCAACATTCTGCAGTGCTAATCTGAAAACTCCTGTGCGTCACAAAAAGTTTTCAGAACAATGAGAACTGTCAATTCCAGCAGATTTTACAGGCCTGTCATTATTTTTCCATTGTCTTGAAACACTAAGTGGAGTACAGACGGGGTTTTGGCAGGAGTTCAGGAGTAGTCTTGTAAAGAGGAATCATGTGTCACTGCCCTATGTATGTTATCATTTGCAATTAGTTTAGTCCAGCACAGGCCCCTAGGAGTGTGTCTATCCCTATCCCTATGCTGCTTTTATTGTGCTCATTTATTTTTCCCTTAAGAAAGCCACAACCAGAAACCACACCTTTTCACTGTTCTTACGAGCAAGTAATTACAGATGTCTTTCTGCATTTTTACTTGATATCTTCCAGAGAACTAGAGTACTGCAATAAATTAATATCCTGCCCCACCTGCTGATCCTTTGGAAAGCTGGAAACAGCAGCAGTGATGGCCACAGCAGAATTTTTTACTAACTCCTTTTCTTTTGTGATATTATCACTGGTACTTCTCCTGGAGCATCCTCCCCTCCTCCAGTGGAGCAAAATTCCTTCTGCTTTGCCTTGTGTTCTTTCACTCCAGATGCTTTACCCCAAGTAAGAAAAATAAGCACATGTGCACAGACACACACACCCCATCATTAGGTACGACAGCCCCTCTTAGGGACATGCCCCTGTGAGGAGAAACATGATAGGAAGAAAGATTTGCTTTGTGTCAGGAAGACTCTATTTAAAAATCTTTATCCAGAATTAGAGGCTATGTAACTGGACAGTTTTACATATTCCACACTTACTCTTCCCAGTGTAGCATCATCCACATACATACCTTACCCAAATTAAATAAAGTTCCAATGAAGTTAGGGTCATGACATTGACTCTGAAAATGAAAATATTATTTGAATTGTGCATCCTTGGTGTTGGTTACTTGCAGAACCATATGCACTGCTGTAAATCTGAACCATTTTGACAAGTCTGCAGGGTGTGGATTCCTTTTTTTATGGATTTCCCACAACTTCTGACAGGTTTCTCTACTTAAGAGTTTTGTGGTTCCAAAAAAAGCTATGAGAAGACTTCAGAGGACACATACAGCCTCTGTATAAACTAGGACATTGATTAGCCGTAGTCTGGGCATTTTGAACTCTTCTGAAATGCACTACATCGGTCTTGTAATGGGGTGAAAAAGGACATCTTTGTATTAATGCTAGTGCAATGTCAAATTAATATATCAAGTAATATGCTTTTATCCTGAATTGGTGGACTGCTTTTATCAGTGCTTTTGATGTGGCAAAGAAAGTGCTTGCTCCACAGCTACAAACACAACTCTTAGTCTTCTCTTCCCTTTGAACTTCAACTTTCTTAAGACTGGGAACATCGTGATACAGAGAGCAGCTTTCACAGCTAGGTGTTTCAAGATTCACTTCCAAAGGCATATTAGAAGCCACACAAAAGGATTTTCTTTCAAATGAGGTGTTCAAATATATGTTACCTTCTGGCTTGACCTCTGGATCCACTCCCAGTCTGCATTTCAAGAAAAGAATGTACCTACATATGATTATCTCCAGTAAAATCGAAGTTGTCACTGTGTTCTGACACCTGTGAGAATGAAATGGATATTAAAAAAGAAAAATCGGGGAATTGGTGAAAAGGCTTGAATGAGTTCACATTTATAAAAGGCACTCACCCACGGATCTTGGAAACACAGGGAAGACTTTCAGGATTAGCTGCGGCTCTTCTGTTCAGAAGCAGCAGAACGTTTCTTTATTTGTTAGCCTCACCAAGATAATTAAAGAACCTTGAAAACATAACCAAAAATAGATTTTCTAAATACCTACGAATATAGCTCTGCAAGTGTTTTGCCATGAAAGTTAATAAGGTTCTAACTTCAGACTGAGTTTTCTGCCTTGTGCCTAACAGAAGCCACTGCAAAGGATGGTGTTATTTTATGCCACCTTTGGAGCCCCTCATTAAGGTGTACTGTCTTTCCCAGTTCCCACCCTTCTCTGGCTAAGGTGCAAATTGTCCTAGATTTATGCCAGCTCCAGTGAATACTTACTGAAGGACTGCCATGGCTCTCCTGGAAAGTATCTGCAGAGTGAGAAATGCATCTCTGTTCATCCACTTGTGTTTCCTGCTATCCTGTGTGAAAGGAGCAGAGTGGCTTTGCAGACCTTGTTTGTCCTCCATGGAGACAGATCGTGGGCATAAGGCACAATGGAGTCAAAGTGTGCATTTTGCTGTGTTGTGTCCTTACCTCAGCACAGCAATCCACTGCTTTCAGCTGTCTGGGATCTGCCAGAATGTGCTGGAGCTGCTGCCCTGAACCCCCTCCAAGGGAAGAGGGTTTGGTCTCAGTATTTGTCACTGACACAAGGTTATTGCCTCTGTACCTGGTCATTCAGTGTAATGCTGAGGAGTGTTGTGGCTGGAGGAACCTTGATCTGCAAGAAGACTAATTCACTGTCCCTATATTCAACATAAGTGGTTAAAATGTACCTGTGGCACAAGTCACAAGGAAGTGAAGGACCATAGACCAAGCAATCTTCTCTGCTGACTCTCTCTGTGCCTTCACAAAGGAACCAGTTCCTCTCCCCCTCCCCATACTCACCTTTGTAGGGTAGAATTAAGCCATTTAGCTGACAGAAGCTTTCAGAGAGGCGAGCCTCCCTGATGTGAGATTGTCTATTGTCTGTTCAAGCTCTTGGGGTCATGCTTTGAAACAACTACAGCTGCAAAGAGAGCTACGTGATGTCCATGAAACCTCTTGCTTTTACACCACTAGCTGCTTTGGTGCATAGAGGAAATAGGCAAGGGCTTGAGTTAGAAATACCTCTGATGCTTTGTAACTGCAATGAGAAGTTGGATTGTATTTATATGTGAATAGTTAATCTTGAATTTTCCAGCCTTTAAATGCTATTATAACCCAGTTAAATATTTAATAGAAGAATGGAAAGTCTATACCCAGTTCTTTCACAAATAAAATTATTTGGTCTCGCTTCCCAACTTACCTTTAAAAATCTTCTGTTCAGATTACCACCCTAACTCAAACAGCAACAGAATATTTTGAGGTTATGCTTAGAATGTCTTAATTGCAGGTGGAATTATCCTCATTTTTAATGGTACAGAAAAGGTACAAGTGAATCTCAAAATTAGGTTCTGCTCATTCATGCATGAAATTATAGATCAGCCCACCTTTATATGCAGGATTTCCATCACTCAAAAGTCCTGGGCTTCTACTCCTGATGGAACTATGCACCAATCCCAGTAACGTTTTTCACTGCTAAAGGTTCTAGCCAAGTGAAATTCAAGGCTTTGAATTTTTTATATATATTTAAGGTATAAGCTAGAAACTTCTAACCAAGAATATATTTGGTGGAGTGTTTCAGGCCTACAGATCTGAGCATTAGCATTTATCATTGATTTGTTAAGACAAACAATTGCTGGATGCGTGTCATCAGGTTTTTTTATTATTATTATTATAAAGCACTTTGCTGTCAGGCTTCAACCAAGAAGGAAATAGTCTCCTTTCTAATTATCTTAACTGTTGGGTGTTGGTAATTGAATGAAATTTGATTTTTCAGTCAGAGAGATACACAACAGATTTGTAATGTGAAAAGTATAGGAAAGCCTCACAGCTAATTACATTATTTTAAACTTAAACACCAGGACTTGGTTGCTGCTTGTTTCAGAAGTTTGCCTGAGTTATGATTTAAAGGCTTTATAGCTCCAAAATCCTAGAGGTTGTTGCAGTTTGCAAGAGTGTGCTGCCAAAATATAACCACAGGGTGTAGTTCTTGTGATTTTAAAGAAATGTGCACATTTCATCATGACTCTTGCACAGGTAGACACCTGGAACTGAATCCAGATCCTTTCATGTCATGCCCTTGCTCAGATTTCCTCACCGTTGCCACTGCATCATTAGTGTTTGCAAACCATGTAATCTAACCAGGGTATTGTGGATTTCTGATGCCACAGCCCATTTGGAGCATCTTCCTGTGGCCAGTGCCACAGCACACCCATGAAAAGTGAATGCAGTAGGTTTTGGGGCAGTTTTGATGCAGAGCAAAGCAGTCCTGCTTTGCAATTCCAGTTGCCTCAGCAGTGTTTGTTGCTTATGTGAACATTATGCTTAGGGTACAAACTCAGGAGCTGCCTGAAAGGAGCACCAATGCAGAAGGCAAAACCTTAGCTGTATTGAAACAGCTGCTAAAACTCCCATCAGTTTCAGGCTGGTCCCAGGAATTCAAGGGGTTGTCTTTCTTATGGAGTGAAGTGGTCAAATTGTACCTTGAAGTCTGTCAAAGGGCACTTCCTCCTAAAGGAAATGAAGGATGTCAAAGAGCTCTGTGTGAGTCAGTCACAATTTTGATTACTGATTTATAAAAGCAAATGTTTGTTCCACCAGGCATAACAGCTTTTTACTTGCTTTGCTCTCAGGATGCAGGGAGAAGGGAAGAGAAAATACTTCTAGCCGAGTTGGCTGCAACAGTTCAAGAGTACCGTCAATCAAATTGTTTCATCATTCCAAGTCATTCTGTAATAGCACTGATTTGTCTTGCTGCTGTGCAGTTGTCCCTTGTTGATAGTCCCAGTTTTGACAAGAGATGGCAGAGATTTTGCTGAAAACCTGCAAGCTCCTTTTACCTGCAGCAGGCAGTAGGAGAGCAGAATAGGACTTACTCCTTTTCATTGATGCCTAAAAATAGTCCATGCTAACCCTAACAGCCTTAAAGATATAGGGAGTCTTTTAAAAAAAAAAAAAAAATCCACTATTTTTAAAACCACATTGACTCAGCAGAAGTAGAAGTGTGTGTTTTAGATCATGACAGGTTGATAATCAAGCCTTCCTGTGAATGCTTAGCTCTTTAATTCTGGCTGTAACATTTTGTATCTGTTTTAACCCTGCAGTGGACTGGCACAAGTCTTCACATAATGGCCAGTAAGGAGGCTGCTACATTATTGTAGATATTAAAAACAATGTCTTAGTAACAGCTTTAGCAATTTAGTTTACTGTTACTTCATTTTTTTTCTGTGTTCGTGAGGGAAAAAAAAGATATAATTAACCAAAGTGCATTTAATTTCTATCTAGGAACAGGTTGCTTTATAAAAAAATACAGTAGTTCTCTGTTGTGTTAAGCAGAACTAGTCACAGGAGCCATTTTATGGATTTCAGTGGGATTACTCCAATATGCATATGCTATTGGAACATGATTCAAGCTACTTTGAAAAGTAGATGAAGTTTCTCAGGACAGCTGGGTCCCCTGGTCTTGGGGACCAGAGCTTTTTTTTTGGGGGGAGTTGTTTGTTTGGTTTAATATGACACTATTATGCAAGTATCCAATTATAAGAAATTATAGAAAATGCAGTTTTATGAAGTAGGAGGATATAGCCAGGATGCTTGGTGTGGCTGATGTAAGAAGAAAAATTGTTTGCTTTGTGTATAGAGATGTTATAAATAATCTACAAATACCTGATCTTTTGGTTTGCCCTGTAGTCCCAGAGGACTTCTTACTAATACAATTCACTGGAAATCTGTTTCTGCAGAACATGAAGACCTCTGTGTTGCTAGGTTTTGTTCTGTTTCTTTTTGGGTTTTGGTGTTTTGGTTTGGTTTGTTTGTTTGTTTTGTTGTTGGGTTTTTTGTTTTTGCTTTTTTAAAAAGTAGATGAATTAATACGTATATCATACTGACAAATATGTAAGTGAAACAAGGCTGTGCAACAGCCTTAAGTTGTTACCTACCATTCCAGTTATTCCAGTTATTTTCTTGCAGGTGTCAGTCTTGAAGAAGAGTAGAGTTCTAAAAGTATTTTATCCATTAAAATGTTTTTGGTATGAGTTTGAAAAAGGGGAAAAGAGATGATTTCTACTGTTAAATGCATATTTACAGATTTGATAGAGAGAAAGATTAACCTCTGTGTGTTTGCAAGCAGCATTTGATCATTTAAATGAGATTCTGTCTGCTCTGCCCTTAATCCTGTGGTAGTTCAGGATCCTTAACCGCAGATTTCTAAGCATGATAATCCAGAACCCCTGCAGTCACTTGGGTTGGTCTCATCAAGAGCCACACTGAACTTTCTGGTTTTTAAATAAGAAGTAGCTTAACCTAGCAGCGAATAAAGTATTGTTGGATCTTCTTTTAAATGAGTTTGGCCAGTCTAGTAGTTAGTTTCAGTGTAATGCTTTGATGTCATTCTTCTCTGGGTCTTTTAAGGATGGCCTTATTGCAATAATGATGAAAATTATTCCTGCTTAGGAATCCCAAAACTTCAGTTAGCATTTAGAAAAAGAACTTTTCTGTACAGGCTGTTCACTTTGCTTACTTATCTGGCAGTCCAGTTTCCCTGAGTGCTTTGCTTTAGTAAAGCCTAACTTGCTACAGGGTTCATATGAGAAATTACCTCACAGTAACCATCAAAAATTTCATTGAAATACCAGCATGAGCTGGCTGTGATACCTTCAGTGTAACTATCCTACCCTGCATGTTCTAGATTGCTATTAGGGGAGCCAGTTCTTAGCTGTATCACAGTGTAAAACACACCCTCCAACCCAAATGCTGTTAATGACCCTTCAGGATTAAGTGGTTCTCTTTTAAAATAATAAATAATTTCACGTTATATACCCCTCAGTTTTATTTTAGAAAATAATTCCTAAGATAATTAAATTTAGAAGCATAAATACCTGGATGATGCTTTAAAATCAGTGCTCCTGTTTTTAATGGTGTTAGCATCAGAAGTTAAACTGTAGATGTTTATAGATGCCATCCAGTAGTTTTTCACTGACACCAGTGGGCACTTGGGTTTGTTCCAGCTTGGTCTTAGAGAGGCATAATATTTTCTACTTTGGCCAAATTGGTCTTCTGCCAAAAGTTACTCACAAAGGTTAACATAGGACTAAGCTGCAGACAGGTGATATCTAGCTACCTGTTAGATAAATGCTAATTTAACATTCATAACTGCTGCTCTTTTCTATCATGTAGGGTGGCAAAAAGGTCACCTCTTCTGGAGATCTTTACAATACTTACTTAAAACCAGGAGAACTAGTAAAGGGACTCATCTCTAAAGTCCAGGAAGGGTAAATCGAAGCTGCTCTGAGAGTAATCAGAGCAGAATGATGGCCAGAAAATACTCCATAAAATCCAAGAGAGGAAAGCAGGCTGTCCAAGTCCTTGCAGTGTTTATGGGTAAAGAAGAATGAACAGTGGGAAGAGCAGAACTGTAAGCCAAGATTTGTTGTAGCTGGCAGTCTGCATTGTGAAGGGAAGAGAGAACATCCATGCCATATCCAGAATGGAAATACCAAGACCAACCTTAGATGAGAAGGTATTCTTTCTGTTTGGCAAGCATGCTATCTCTGAGAAGCAGCAAAGGACCAAGCACTGTCTCATGGTGCAGTTGGTGGCTGAGTCAGGCTGACACAGTCTGCCTCAGTTCCTCCATCCACCACAGATTTGTTGTGCCACCTTGAACCAAGAACTTCACTCTGACTACCTGGCTTTCCACCTCTGACACATGCGAGCAGTAATACCATTCTGAGTTTATGGGATGTTGCACATATAAAATATAGTGAGGATTCAATGCTGTGGTTCAGAGCAAGCAAAAATAGACTTGAACCTGTACCATCAAGGCTTCCTTGCAGAGGGCCTGCCATAAAGTTTACAGCTGTAAACCCCTTTTATTTGCCAACAGATTTCTGAAGTTAACGCGTCAAGATTCTAGTTTCTTAAAGGAGATGTGAAATTTCCTTTAACAAAAGTGGTTTTGCAGAGAAGCAGGAATAACTGCAGCTATGTGCTAAGCTTGATGTTCAGTTAAAATGATTTCTGGTTCACTGGGTCAGGATGAGGGCTGTCTTTCTTGAAAACTCAAAATGTATCAGTGTTAGAGCCAAATTTGGTTGTGGAAGAGCTAAAATGTGATATTTATGTATACTGAATAGCATGTGTGAAAAGACACTATATGCAATAGCTGGGCACTGTTAAGGTTTAGATTAGACCAGTACTTGCCATTTGCTTTTTGGGGAGGGAGGAATGAGGCAATCCTTAAGAAAATGGGAGGAAGGGCAAAAGGGAGAGAGAACAGGACAAATTAATTGTTTTGGAGGCAGTAGGTAGGTCATCTTCAATTAAGTGCCCATTACGGAGGCCTTTTCCATGTTGTTTCTACAAATGCCGAGGTTGGAGAAGATATTTTATTAAATCCTTCATCATTTATGTTTTCCAGTGTTTCCAGTTACATTAGGATGCTTTAGTCCATCAAAATAAAGAAAAGATAAAGTAGAATCTTCACTGTGTTGGCCAAGTAGCAAACATCTTCAAGGAAGAAAAGATTGAAAAGGTAACAATAGGCTACCAAAAATGTACCATGAGTATAAGAACATGCTGAGTCCTAGGATGTTTCTGCTGTTAATACTTTGCCTCTTCACCCCTTTTTTTCTTTTTCTAGCCTGATAGTGGCAGCTAATGCAATAGAGGGCTATTGCACAATTTTGCACCTAAGGTACACAGTCACATTTAGAACCTGACAGCATTCTCTTTTTGGAATAGGAACGCTGCTTGCAGCCCACAGCTGAAACAGTTAGCTAGAAAACAGAAAGCAGCTTCATAAAATAATAATAATAATAATAATAAAATGTTCTCTGGTTTACAGATACGTTTTAAGAATTTGTTAAAAGAAAGCAGAAGAAAAAATTCAAGAAGACAGGTGAACAATTCTTGGCATACTTAATCAGATGTTATGGGTTTTGAGAATATAAATTATTTAAATTAGAAGCCATTTGAGAATACATAATAAAAGAAGCGACTCTGACAACAGCAGAGGGAGCAGAATAGAAATTATAATGTTACTATATGTACCCGTTTGCACTAAGAACAGTAACTGAAAGGAGGAATTTGAACTGAACTCTCTGAACATGCATCCTTGTAGCTCTTATTAATGTGTTGTTCTGCTCCTCTCCCAGTTTCTCTTGACCCTTTTTCTGAGTGTTAAATAAATCCCTTGTGCAGCTCAGCTGAGGATAATGAAGTTGCCCCTGGGTACAAGTGTAGCCCTTGGGTATGACCTACAGAAGGCCGAGCCTCTGTTCTGCACTATATTTTCAGGCAGTTTTGTTTATGTTAGATTAATAAAAACACCCTCTCCATTCCCCAGGCTTATATGCTCTCCTTCACAGAATAAAGGAGGTTCCAGTGCCTGGGCTCTCTCAGCATATCCATGCCTATGCAGAGACAGAGTGGAAAATGCTGCTAATGAGGGGAACTTGATGACCTTGATCATGTTTGTGAGCAAAGAAGTGCATCTTCTGATAGAGCTGATGTGGCCAACATTTATGATGTGAGGCATAATTTCATTTCCTACAGGCTGTTCTGGTGCTCGTGGCTGATGTTTCTGGAACCATAGGTATACCTGGCATTTGGCCAGCAGAATGGAGTCTCATTTGCTGGAGGTGAAAGCAAAGCATTAAATCAGGTGGTCATCTGGAATTTGGTCTAGGGTAGATAGACTGAAATGCCTTTTCCAGTTCTATGTATTAAGATTCTTAAAAGTTTTCAAAACAGGTGTTTTTCTCTTAACACTGAAATACATCGCTGCCCACAATCAGTACCAGTTTTGGGGCCAAAATCTGGCTTTATCCAGTGTGAGAGACGGGTTGGAATCTGGTCCAAAGTCACCCCATTGTTCTGAGAATTTTGACTGCAGTAACTTTCCTCTTTCTTTTCTTCCTTTGGCACACTTTTCTGCCTTCCTTATCTTTTATTCCCACATTCCTCTTGCTGTCATGCCAGTGTGCAGGTATCACATAGTGGCCAAGCAGAGGCTGGTGCTTTGCTGTGAGGCATCAAAAGCAAAATAGCTTTGAGAGAGAGAGAGAGAGAAGCTGCCCTCATGAGAGCAGAGCAAGAAACCATTTAGCTTCTTTGCCTCAGTGCCATGAAAGCTAGGTGGAGCCAGCCAAATCCACCCTCCCCCTCCCCCTTTTCTTCTTTAATCCTCTAAGTTGTCTGTGTATTGGGGTTTAAGCTGGGATTTAAAATAGCCTGTGTATATTAGTTTATTCCTTCACAAATCAGGAGCCTTGGCACATCTGTCTTAGCATAAGCATTTCATTTTGGTGTTCAGTAACAGCAGAAACACGGGGTTTTTTGTCATGAACAACAATGGATGGCTTCTGACAACTTTGAAATTGCCAGAAGTATTGAGAGCACCATTGTACTAAAATCTGAGAAAGGCTTAACTTTTCTTTTTGATCAAACCTGTGAACACCAAAAGTAATATACAGGAGCTGTTCAACACATACCGATGGGGTTCCTGATGGCCAACCTCTGTGCTGGTGCTTTGCTGCTGTAAATGTTTGATTACTTGGTTACCATCTGTCAAGACGGTATTTGCAGACAAAGGAAGAGTGGTGGGCTAAGAAAGACTTCCTTCAAGGTCTGTAGTTGTGTTGGATTTGTTTTGCAGTGATTCTAGAGAATGCTGATTAAATATAAATCATCTTGTATTGCGACACTTGACCAAGGCCTATAATCATGGCACTACTTCAGCTGTGTCTGATTGAGAAGTCCCCAGATTAAGCAGAGTACTTAGGATGAGGAGTCCCCTCTTTGACAGCTGGGAGGCTGAAAGCAGCTGCATTCTGAAATTTGAAAGACAATCTGTAAACTGCTTTATAAAATGGTCTCTTCCTCATTACCCTAATCACATAAGTATGCTGAAGGCTGCAATCAGCCTTTTTCCTTTTTTTCTTTTAAAGTAGGCACAAGAAAAGAAAAACTATTGAACATTGAACCAAAAAGGATCACTTGGGTCATCCAGTTCCCAACCCTGGAACTCCGTAACAGACATTAAAGGAGATGAGACCATTAAAGTTGTATTCCACCGGCCCTTGCAAGCTTCAGGACGTAGCATTTCCCAGTGCTCTTTGAGCCATGTAGATCTACATAAAAAACTTAAGTGGCCTGTATAATGTGCCCTAGTATAGATCAATGGGACTGCTTATCTCAGGATTTCATTGCTTAAATGAAATAGTTTCGTATCTGAAAACAACATTTCTTAGATTAAGATCTTGGGTAATTCAGAGGAAATCAAATATATCCAATATTTTCAGTGCCCCTGCTGGATCTTGTTTTCCTGGCTCAAAGTGGCATTGGTTTAAACTCTTTAGTGTTTGAGCAAGACCCATCAGTGTGCACAAAAGATATTAATTCTATCTGTATCACTGTAGCAGTGGCCAGTCTTCAAGTGTCAGGGAGAAAGATAAAAGGAGAATGAGCACATGGAAGGATTAACTTATGTGTCCACGGTCGTACCAAGGCACCTATGCAGTCAAAAATCAGATATATGCAACCTAAATGTTAACACAGTGCATAAATTAAAGGAATAGCCTTCTTTCAATTGTGGGGGTTTTTTTGGTATTTTACTACCTCTAGGTAGTATCCAGAGTATATTCCTTGCCAGGTTTTTAACTCTGCTTTATTCAAGTGTGGCAAATTGGTACTATTGTGCCACCTGCATTTAAGCAGAATTTCTGGGTATCCATGCACATGTCAAGCTCCAGTCCAGTACTTAAACTCAGTCTGTATTTTCTCAGTATTATTTCCATGAGGTTTCTCTTCTTTTTACGGAGTGTTCTTATTGCTATGACCTCTGTCAAACTCAACAGATGAGCCATGACTTCACCAGCAAAGTCTTGGGATAGGGGTACTGTTTGCTTTTTGCAAACATTTATCTGGTCAACACAGAGCAATAGCACATTGGTAGCCAGACCAGATCTGGCGAAGTACAATAGAAGCATTAATATTGTAATTTAAAACTTGGTTAATAATGAAGTGGAATTAAAAGTAACATGTTCTGGCTATGGACTGATCTGAGTGCAGAAAAACTTCGAGCCCTAGAGGTCCCATAGTATGATCCAGATGTATGTATTAAGAAAAAGAATTGTCATGGAATTAGGCAGTTTTGGATGTAGTGTACATATGACAAGATTTTTTTATCATCAGTAGATTGATCCTGTGAGATCCTGAGCCTAATGAGCTCTCAACATTTTTGTTGTCAGTCATAAAAAATAAAAATGGACTCCATGTGCAGGAGACAAGACCAGAAAATGCCTCCCTGAAGCCCTCCCACTGCCCCCCCACAAAAAAAAAAAGATAAAAAACAAGCCCCCCCGGACTTTGTTTTTTATTTAGGAGTTGCTGAGTTAAAACTCAGCCACTTTTCACAATTTACTTTTCACAATTGGGTATCACTGCCTTGTATGTAACATTCTTGCTTTGCACACCAGATGAAAGTCACATCTGTAGTTCCATTTGTCTAACAAGGAGTTTTCCTGCAGGGTCCCTAATACTTACCCTAGAGGGAGTTTGTAGATCTTACCGAAGAAGAGGAATTACTTTGTTGTGGCTTTGACATGCTCTTTTAACAATATTCAAAAAACATCTGAAACCCCATTATATAAAGAGGATCCCTTTAGTGAGTCTCAGTGGGGAAAACAAGAGTGAGAAATTTCCTTGTTCCATTTTCTGGCTTTACTTTGTTTCCTAGCCAAGGGCTAGGAAGCTTTTTAACTCATAGGGCTTAGTAATTAATATTAAAACAAACAAAAGTAAATCTAAAAGACTTTCTGCTGCTCCTCAGTGTCCATATTCTCCTGTTCCCCTCACCATTTAGATGGCTCCTAGATTGGCATGTATTTAAGGAGTGTCCTACTTCCATTGGTATTTGCTGTACAAATCACAGATACATTCCTCATCTGACAGAATGATTTGATCCTTGTTCTTTAAACCACTTACTGAAAAAAGGGTTCAACTGTTCCTGCTTTAAGCCCTGACCTGCTTTCTTCACCCCTGTCCTCTGAGCTTGCAAGATACATAAGGTTGCTAGCCAGTCATGTGGCAGAGTGCTGAACTCGTAAGAGCTCATTCAGAGTTGAACCCAAGATGCTCTCAGGAGCTGGCTTTGAACCCTGAGCCTCTCAGTGATTTGTGGCAGCAGTTACACACTTGCATTAGTTGAAATGGAAAATGTTGAAGGTTTATGGTGCTGGGTTTGATTGCCATTTTCAATATGACTTTAACTCTGATGACGGATGAAGTCTTATTTTCAGAAGATTGACCATTGGAAGCTCTGTGAGAATAGTCCTAGGGGTGACAGCACGTAAGTAGCCACCCAAAGGTACTGGCAGAAGCCAGTCCCACTACCTTGTGCCATCCTGTCAGTGCAGCCCAGCCTCTGACCTGAAGAAACTGGGACAGAAACGAGAGATTAGTTCCTCCTTCTCATCTCCTTTGGACATGCCTGTAGATTGATGATGTAAATATCAGCCTGTAAGGAGCCAGGCTTGAGATCACCCACGCATTTCATTCCTAGGACTTAGCTGTAGAATTTTAGTTTGCTTTTAAAGTCAAATACACTGAAATTTTATGTTAAAACTTCTCCCCTGCTTGAAAATAATGGCTATGTTTACAACAGTAACAGCAGCAGCCAAATTTTCAAAAAGGAAACCTTTTGGTTGTTTTGGGGGGTGGGGATGATTGTTTTTTTGTAGTATTAAATCTCAGCTTGGCCTTGGCAGGGAAATGCCATGCTTCTGCTGCTGGAACAAGACAGAGAAATGGGCTCTTTAGATTTGACATCACTTTAGCTTTCCGGCATTCTGGAGCATCCCCAAGGCCCCATGGAAGCCAGATGCATTCCTGCTGCCACAATTAACGTAACCGACCCTTGCATGAAGGGAACGTTTGAGGGGGTGAAACATTACAGTATTTTCTTTGGAAAATTCCACTATTGACATGAAAACCAGCAGGGTAACAGCAAAGATGGATTGCAAATTTTGACAGCACCGACAGGTAAATATTGGCTTTGTGCAAACAAGTTTCTATAAATAACCCGTCTGCTCCAGAAACTCCACAGATGGCAGAAGGGCTGCTGGGGTATTGATTTACCCACTGTGCTCAGTGCAGAAAAGCACAGCTGTCAGCTTTGCTGTTCTTCTCATTTTGAGTGTTGCTTCTGCTCTTGCTGAGGGCTGTGTGCCCTGTTCACCATTTTTCTTTGGCAGGTAGAGATGAAGATTAAGAGCCCAAAAGAAATAATTTGAAAGAAAAACCTGCCAAAAGAATGAATTAAAAATGAACAAGTGCAGAGAGTAACTGTACAGATTGCTGTAGATATGTACACCAAAAACCAGCAAGAACCTGTCTGTCTTGCTCAGCCTGTATCAGGTAATCTAATACAGCTCAGAGAAGTGGTCTAGGGAGGTCCAGGAGACCGTGGAGAGCTTGAAGGGCAAAGAAAGCTAATGAGGAAACATAAAGAGTTTGTACATCATGGGAAGTAACAGGCAGAGGTTAGAGTTGAGCAGCAGGACCTGGTGCTATCCGTTAGGAGGTCTTCCATGCAAATGGAGGTTCTGCCAAAAGTCCCTAGCAGCTGGAGGTGACATACAAATAAATGCCAGCCAAATAGGCAAATGCTTAAAATAGTCGTGATTAGGTTTTTGGCTTGTATGACCCATTTGAGGCCAGTCTAAATCTCAGGATTATGATTTTTCAAACAGTGGAGTCAGCCAGTGCAGCCACCATCTCATTAACAAAAATGTTCATTTACAGGCACAATATCTGAAATTGCTCTTTAAATGAATATGTTAGATAGGCTTCATAATCTCAGTTCCTTGAAAATGTTTGCCTATGATGCGAGCGTGCTCCAAGGGCTCATCAGTAGCAGAACTGTATCTCATGGGGCAGACACAGCCTATTCCATTTGAAGGCATTTTTCTGATGGTTTTCTGTGCAATTTATGTGTAGTTACACAGTCAACACAGACAATGGAAGTTCCTCTGTCATAATAGCTGCGTCTGCATCAGGGATTTGCCCAGAATTACTGGGTGCAGCTTTTTACAGTTAGCTTGTGTAACTGAAGTGGCAAAAATGAAGTCAAGATTTGGCCTACTTAAAATAGATGGTTTCGTTGGGTTTTTGATGTATTTATTTGTTAGTATTGTGAACTTTAAGTTTGGGTGGTGTGAGCTGAATTTCACTTCTGAACTTGCTGTGAAGCCTGCAAGAGGGCTGTCCAGTCATTCACAGCAGAGTTACTCCTGGTACGTGCAGTTAATGGTATCTTTAAGTGCTTGCCTGGATGGTGGCCTAGATTGGTTCATTTGTCGTATTTCTGTCTGAGTTTTAAGTGATTACAGGAAAAGGCAATTCAGTCAATGGAAAGTATAAATCAAGAGTTACATGCTTAAGTAAAATTCAAAATTGATGTGATTCTGTCAGAATTTTTGAAGAAAAAGAGAGTAGCCAAATAAGAAAGGATATTTCCCAAGATAGACCAAGAATCTTTTATGGAAGAAGAACATGAAAAAACAGATCTATGAAGGGGACCATGCAAATACCTTAGAAATTTTTTTTAGATAATTGGCAGTACTTGAACTATTAATCAAATTTATTTCTATATAAACTAGATAATTCATAAGTAGTGGGGCATAAAAAGATGTAAAGACAAGACTTCTGACTGCTTTACAGAATGTTACTGGGCTGAAGGAGCTAGATGCTACCCATTTCTGGAATGGTTGCATGTATTTTGCCTTCATTTTTGAAAAGCATTTTTAAGTATTGAGTTAAGGAATCTCAGATGTATCTTAGAGAAGTTCTATGGTTTCATCCAAAGTTGTTCTTTTCCCATATTGAAATTCTGCCTTGATGTGCTGTGACACAGTCTTGGCTTCTGGGTTGTAGGTCAATCAATTCACAAGTACAAGGTCAGGTCAAGAAGCTTGCTTTGGATGTCCGTGCTGTTGCCCATTGTGGTTGTAGTTAGCCCCACATGATTCATATTGACACTAAGATCCCAGTGTCCTGCTACGATCCCTGTCATCTTCTCCACCAGAGCTTTGTGAGTTTAGATGCTGCGTTCTTCATTTGTCACAGCTAGATGCATGTGATAAGGTATGCAAACTACAAACTCATCTGAATACGATATGTTAAAGGTTTCAATGCTGAACACGTTTCAAGTGTTTTGTTAAATTTTTCTGTCTTATGTTAAATAAATATATTGTTTTAATAGAAATACCTAATCTCAAGCTGGCCTGGAAATCAGAGTCCACTGTCTATTTTGGAATTTCATTCCTCGTATCATATATTCAAGACATGAGTAAAATACCAATTTGTGTCTGCTCAGAAAAGGAGGAGGAGGTAAAATGGGCATCGTGTATGAGTAGAATACAATGTGATGTTAGTTGCCACTGCCTTGTACTACCCAGAGGTTTAGTGACCTGTGAGCTGCCGTTTCCTTGCTCTCCCATCTGAAGTGGAGTTGATGACATTTTCATTGTACTGTTATTGCAGTCTTTTTTCTTAAACCTTACCTGAGGGAAGAGAAGAATGAGTTATGTGTTCAAAGAAAGCAACATCAAGCTATTCCCAGCAGTCAGTCAGTCAAAACTTCAGCTGGTGTTAATTCTGATAACTCTGTGGTTGGGGATGTGGACTGTTTACGTGGTCTAACCACAAGCCTGTCTGAGGATATTCACAGGTAATTGCAGACTTCTCTGAGGTCTTTATTTTTTATTTTTTTTTAGGAGATGTGTTTGTGTTTTCTAGTAGATGTTAGTCAACAAGAAAGAGCCAGCAGTGTTGGATGCAATGTTATCATAATAGCTGTATCAGAGGTCATTTGGAATTACAACAGCAAGGTTGATAGGAGCCTTGGAAATGCAAGAGCATTAAATAAAATGTAAAGGTAGAAAGTGATCCTCTACACTGGATATAGTCACCTAAAGAATCTTAAAAGCCTGTCCACAATATATGTGTCTACACTAGTACAGACCAATTACTAGATTTTAAATTAATGTCATTGTTTTTTTCCACATTATATTCCTTTTTTAAGTCACAAACACTGCTCCTAGTTTATGATTGTGAGATCAGAATAACTAAAAGAGAAAAAGGGGATCATTTTCATTGTGATAATTTCAAGTCAAACTCTCACAATTTAAAAAGAATGTCTAAATTACCAATTAAAAATGATACAAATGGGGACATAGTGTAATGATGGTCTTAGCAATGTTCTGTCTTAACAGCTGGACTTGATGATCTTAAAAGACTTTTCCAACCAAAACAGTTCTATGATTCTATATATTATCTATTGATAATACAGAGAGTCATATTGCATGAATGAACATTTAAATTGCATTGTGTACTAAGCCTACATGTACGTGCTGTAGTGTACATAGACATTAGCAACAGACCTGTGCATCCTCTGTAGTATCTTCTTGGGACAATGAGTTTTCATATCTCTCTGTCAAAACATGTCATGCATTACAGTAAGCTAATGTTTTCCTAGGGTAATCACTAATCTGCCTGTGTATCAGTAAATATGTTGCCATGGGCACTGTAATAGCAGAACCGAGAGATGAGCTTGCGCCTGGTTGGAGCTGAAAAATGCCTATTTTTACTTTCCATACCCACTTGCTCAATCACAAATGAGGATAAGAGGATAAAGAAGCATGTTCCTCTGCCTCTCTGAAATATATTTATAGAAATGTTTTTCGTATGTCCATTTTAATATGCAGATAATATTTACTATATGTTCATTACTTGTACTCTTTGGACAAAGCTCTCTTTTAGTTGGGCATGACATTTCTTCGCCCAATTCTTTTACAAAGTGCAGTCTCCTCCATATGATCAGCAAGGAAAAAGTTATGTACCTACCTTCACTCCTAACATGAACAACACCTGTTTTGGGTATTGCCAAGTACCATTACTTAACATTTAATTCCTTTCCTAAAGTTACACCATGTTTCCACAGTGTTGCATAATAAGTTACATAGTTGTGCAGATTTAAATCCCAGACTGACTCATGTTCCTTATATACTTTTTTTAAAGAATGAAGAAAAAATAATGTAAATCACAGAATCATAGAATGGTTTTGGGTTGGAAGGGACCTTAAAAATCATCTAGTTCCAAACCCCATGCACGAGCAGGGGCATCTCCCAGTATGGAGCATCATTATGGTTTGTTTTATTAGCATGTGCAGTGATGAGACTTTGACCTACATTTCTGGTGTATAATGCACTCTTGCCCTATATCTGGATAATGAGTGACAGAAACACTGATGTGGGTTGACCTCTTTTTGGCATTGTTTTTGGTCTTTTTTTTTTTTTTTTAAACATAAGGGAAATACTGAGATAGGAGTCTTCAGTTGAATCCTAATAAAATCTGAAGGAAAAAAAAACATTAAGAAAACAGGCAGCCACATCATCTGATACATAGTTATTTAGAAAGTACATAAAAGGCAATTTTTGAGGCTGCTTTTAAGTCTTTTGAGTTTTTTATGTAATAGGTGCTTGTGAACAAGATTATGCAACTAGAAGTTGCATCCTGTAGTATGTATCTGTTTCTACAGGTGTTTTTGTCAAATTTGAGCTGAGTTAACAAATGACCCTCAGAAGCTGGCTTTCTCTGGGTGCTCCAGAAAGTCAAGCTAAGTCTCAAGCTAAGTGTCATGCATGACATGATGCTTCATCCTATTACTGTTCTGAAGACACTGACCTCCAAGAGGTGCATGTGAAAACATCAGCACTTGGGCTCATTCATGATGGCCTGTCCCCGGCGATGGTGCTGAGGGGAGTGCATGTATGTAACCTCTCTTGATACTGATAGTCTGTACTGTTCAACAGGAAGAATATAAGCCTGTAGGACTCAGTAGCATAGCTTGCCTCCCTAACATCACTGTCAAAACTACACAGTTTCCCCCTTGAGATTTACTGCCAAAGTAAACAAGAGTTTTGAGAAAACTTAACCTACACTAAAATTAGTTGGATACTTCTGATTATTTTTGCTGTAGTTTGCTACACAGTAGGTCTAGGCATTGTGAGCACACCATGGAAGGAAAAATTATTGAAGATACTTAGTATTGAAACCAATATGATACTTTAATTCCTTCATTTGTTTTTAAATTATATATAATAGTCAATAATTATATATAATTAAAAAAAAAAAATTTAAAGAGGGAACCTTTCTAGAGAAGGAAATATCTTCTTTTTGTCCTACAGCAATCTGTTTTCCAATAGCTGTCTAACTAAGATTCAAGGTTTTAGTATTTCTGGAAACACCTACTTACTCTAGATTGGCACATATATCAACAGTATGAAAAAATATTCACACCTCTGGGAAACAGAGCTAAAAGGTCACTTTTTTGACAAATTCATAAGCTGGCAAAAACGAACCTAGCTTTCTTCTGAATTTTTAATAGCTTTTTTTTTTTTTTTCTATGTGAAGTCCAGAGGGCAATACTCTGTAGTACAAAGGCACCATCTGAATGATGCAGTGAGTGTTTCACACAGGCTGGCATGCATTTGTACATCTGCTTAAGTTTAGTTTTCTTTGAATTTGCATGTCATGGGTTTCATAGGTATGTTGAGCACCTCTGCTTGCTTTTAATCCTAGGTCATTTGTACAGTATTTGAAGGCTTTGCATGAGGCTTTTATTCTACAAGGAGCAAACATCTTGAGGGGCTTTAGTTAAAGACTGAAAATATTTGAAAAGGCAGTGGGAAATACATATTTGGACAGCAGTATGGGCTTCAGGAAAGGTTACTAACTAAAAAAATTTAGGTGGGAGACAGCTAGTAGGAATTTTAGCATAACTGGAATCCTACCTAAGTTATCACCCAGGTGTCAGAAAATTCTTATCCTTTTGTTCACAGGAAAAATGTGCTGCTTAAACTCCTTTTGGTTCTAAACATAATGTTTGCAAAACTCCTTGAACGGTAATTATATAGCCATACATAAATCACAAAGACTTTTTGCTGTGCTGCAGTATGGAGAGGTTAACAGGTGATTAGACATTTCATTTCTTTCAGCTTTTCTTTTCCTTTTTTTGTTTCTAGTGCAGCCTATTCAAGGCATTGAGGTGCTAATACAGGAATTTTTAGGACATCCTAAAAAGCCTGCTGTGTTCAATAGCCTCTGTGGAATGGATGACTGCAAACAGGAGTGAATTCCATACCCTTACTTTACCTTTTGATCAAATTGAGGCATGGGAGGAGGTCTTTCAGAAGCTAGGTCCTAGCTTCTAGAGGGCTTTAACTACCAGGACCAGGATTTTAAATGGTTGAAGCTTTAAATCAGGAACTGAGACAATTTAGTTGATTCTTGTCTACCAGCTGCTTTGAGAAGCTGGCTGGATGGTGCCCAACTTTAATAGGAATTTCTTCCTACTGGTGGCCCTGCCCTCCCTACACCCCATTTCCCCCCCCAAACCCCCTCTTTTTCTCTTTTTTTGTTTGTTTACACTGCTACTCTTTGGAGAAATAACTGGAAATGGAAAAATCACTATTCTGTGTTAATTTTCTTGGTTGAACTTGGCATGCTTGGAATCTTAAGGCAAAGGTGTGTGGAATTTTCAGAAGGACATACCTTATTTCTATGTTGTCTGCAATTGCCTGATGCCTAGGGGAGGTCTGGATGGAGATAACTCTTCACAACACTTTTAAGAGAAAAAATACAGATTTATGTTTTTATTCAGACTCACGGATAAAGCCAGCAGGCAGGTTAAGTTATTTTCAAATAATAATTCCAGTTCTGCTTCACCCATCTAAATTACTTTTGCTCAGGATGCTGGTAGTACTATAATGGAAACAGGTTTATAACAGAAACAGTTGAAAACATTTTGTTTTGTTTTTAAACACACCTCACAGTATGGTTCCTAATGTTCCTCTCTGGAGTGACTAACTTCCTATTTACCAGGATATGTGATTTTTTTTGAGGGATGAGTAAATAGTGTGTTCAGGGTTCTCATGGCAGGGGGTTTAAATATTCTCTCATTTTATGCAAATACGTGAGCTCAGCTACTCGAATTAAAATGGTTTGATTGAACTAAGGTGACCTAAAAGTGGCAAATTAGCTGTTCTGCATCTCAGATAAACTGAGCCATATTTTTAGGATATGTTTCTAAATGGACTGGGGAGCAGGAACTTTGGCACTGGACATCTGTTGCCACTGAGTTTTGTGTGCTGTGAGTTATCGTAACTTTCATGCATGGAAAGAAACAGGTGCATACACAGAGTTTAGTACTTTGAAGTCAACCAGTGAAAACTAGGTTGGGGTGGAGCCTATACACACTTGTGTCAAATGATTTAGTTTCTGTCATTTTCTACTCATTCAGTTAAATGGTTCAAGTTCCTACTCTGAACTTTTAGTATACACTAATGCTACAAAATCTTGTCCCGTGCACAAGGACATTAAATTACTGCTACAGATTCCCTCTATAGCTATATACTTTCCCCCTCATTTATTTAACCTACTCAATGTACCTCTTCTTCAGGAATGTGGTAGTCAGCCATTCTAGCTATGGGTAACCAAGGCAGATAATGCAATATCTTTTAAATCATGTAGAGCAAGGAGATGCTTGCAATACTGTAGTATCTGGTGGATAAGAAATCCCAGAATAAGATAATTCTTGGGATATGATCCCAGGATTGTTTTGAAGATGCTCATATTTTTGGAGGATACCTCATGTGCAGTAGGATGCTTTTTTGGGGTTTCTTTCAAGGGAGAATTTATGTATTGCACCTTTATAAGATGGGGAAATTTGTAGTACTGTATCATACTACCATAGTCAGGTTTAGTTCTGGGTTTTCAATGGGCTGGTAGGCTTTTGTGGAAGCCACTTTTCTTGCAGAGAATGTGTCTCTTTTCTAGATACCCTGAGTACTGTTGGAGTCATTGTCAGAGCTAATTAGGTGCCTAAATTTTGGTGTCCAGTGTCATGTCCAGCTCCACAGGAAATCCACAACATCTGTACAGCCCTGGCAGATGTGACATAGGTTCTGTAGAGATTCCCAGTCTTCTCATGGAGGCAGCTGGAAGTCAAAGGCAGATATCTGAGTTCTAGCAACTCAGGAAACCTAATGCCTTTTAGCAGTATCTTCTGGATTGCTCAGGAGAAGAGATGAATTGTGTCTGTTGTGTATTTTGTCTGGAGAGTTGTACTCTTGGCAACATGAGCATTTGTTTATGCTCTCCTTAGCACATCTAGTCTCCAAACTCACCTGGCATTATCATCAACAAGATCATCTCTGGAGCACTAGTACTGCTGCTCCTATGGTTACGCTGGAGGACAACTACAGGTTTATTCAGTAGTAAACTCAAGAGGTAGCATAAATTGCTGTCTCCCATAGTCACTCAGAGAGTGTGACTTGCTGGCTGCCATATTCTTGAGGGAAAAGAAGAGGTGCAAAAATGAGATTAACAACTGACATGTTGATAACTGAAAGCTGACTGTTGGGAATCTGTCCCTAGCACGCTGCAGAGAATTAGCTGCTCACAGCTAAGATTACAAGAAAACTTTCCTGTGATTACTTAGAGCATGATGAACTTTTCCATCCCAGGTTGACCTGCAAGACAGGTAATGAACTACACAGACTCCCTGGTACAGGGCTTGCTCTATACGGTGACTTTATGAGGTGAGAAGTCATTTTGAATTAATGCTTTTCTGTGCTATTTATAAGTATAATGTGGTGATTACTGTCTGAGTCATGGTTGCAGTAGCATACTTCTGTGGGTTCTAGATCATCTATTCTGAAAAAATTGCTTGTACCCTTTAACAAAGCCTTGTCCTCTTCTTTTGCCTACAGAAAATAGTAGCATTTGTCCAGATCCCCAAGCTGACAGAATAATTCTTGGATGGCTCTTTCATCTTGCTTAAGATCAGGAAAATCTGGAAAATGTGATAAGGTCATTTTCTGTTATTTAGCCAGGATCACTAGAAGCAATTGTATCAGAATCTAAATGCATCTGGGAGATTGCTGAAGTGCAGCAGCCATCCGCCACCTCTTTTCCAGTCCAAGCTGATAACAAGGCATGAGTAGTACACATGGTAGTGTAACAGTACTTACAAGTACTTGGGAAATTACTTGTTCTAATAACTACCCATGCCAACTAAGTGAAGAGGCCATTAAAGACAAGATTAAATATATCTCAAATAGCAACAACATGATAACAATGAAAAATGCACCACTGTGCTTAAAACCACCCATTCTGTTGGTCAAGTATTTCATATATGAACTTTTTCTGTCATCCCATTTAGTGGTTATGAAACTTCTGGATTGTAGAATTTTACTGTGATGTAGCACAATTACTTGGTCTTAGCTAAATGTGTCCCCATTAAGTTGAATTTATGCTAATTCTGTCCCAGTTAAACAGCAGATGATGTTATTGGCTGCACTACTAAATTGCTTTCCTAGGAGACATCCCATTAAATAAGTGATGCACCCAAAGTGGAATATAATGAATTACATTTTTACTTAAACATAATATGTTTTACATCTGTAATCAGGATAGAATGATGTGCACTGTGAATGACAAAAGACTTATTGGATCATGTTGTCCAGTCCTCAGTGAGCGTGGAACTTCTCATGTGATTTGTCCAGCTAATTTTTAAAT
The DNA here is from genome assembly GCF_020740795.1 of Apus apus. Classification (NCBI taxonomy): domain Eukaryota; kingdom Metazoa; phylum Chordata; class Aves; order Apodiformes; family Apodidae; genus Apus; species Apus apus. The sequence continues at coordinate 49,527,995 of NC_067283.1, forward strand.
AGCCTAGGCTGTTTCTTCCATTTGTGTTGCAAGGTGATTCCACTGCCTGACATTATTTTTCTAATATTTAGATGAAAAGTTGCTTTCTCCTGTTTTTGTTTATATCCTCCCAGTAATTCTCTTCACAGACTGCTTACATGCCAAGAGCATTTGGGCACCAATCCATTCAAATAAACTCCTTTAATTATCTGGATAGTCTCACTAAAACTGGAATGGCTGTGTCAATTTGACTGCGAAATTTGCCCTTTTGTTCGTTACGGACTCTAGTTGCTTGTTTCAGGTAACGTGTTCTCTCCATTCTATGACAACTCTTTATGTCAGCTGGATCGAGGTGGAGCATTGCCCTCTACTCTTGTTTCAGCTGTTGGCAGCACTTACTGGGAGGAGAAAAAGGAAGCAGAAGGTATTTTACCAATGTGAAGGCTGTCCTCCAACATGATGTATTAAGTCTATGTTCAGTGACATTTCAAGAAGAACAACATCTCAAGTAACATGGACATGAAAAATACTCCATTTCCTAGCAGGCTGATCTTGATTATGATTCATGTAGTAACAGAGTGAATTGTAATGATGGTGCTTTAGGGACAAAGGTTAGTTTCTCCAAAGTTCTGTTCATCTGTTTTTTAATATACAAACAGGTTACAAGTGTGTTCATATGTTTGAGTGCAAGCTATACAGTTGTGGGGAAGTACACAGAGCCACTAAGGGTGGCTTAGAGACCAGAGTGCTGCAGGACAGAACTCCTGTAATTGGCAAATGAGGAGTGTTTGCTAATCTCCTTCATATGTCAGAACTGATGGGCAGCATGGAGCACTAGTTTGGATATTAGGCTGTGTAAAGGACTTTGAATAAGAGATTCATTGTCCGTGGAAAAAGGTAAAAGGTTTCAAGCAGCTTGTACACTAGTCACTAAGAAACATAGCTGTTAGCTAAGCAACCAGCACATGCTTTCCATTTGTGCTGCCTGAGGAGGAGTCAAACAATTATTCCCAGGGATCTGAGAGCTGGGAGCACAATAGGAAGCCACACTATGCAATCTATGCCAGTTGTGAGCTCAATTAATAGAATGTTTTCAAGAGCAGCAGAAAACAGTGATGCCTAGTTGGTTTCTGGAGTGTGACAGTAGGGATCTTCTATAGGCAAACTGAAATTAACACAAGTTTAGTAAGCAAGAATTCTTCAAGAAGATAAATAAGAAAGATTTCTTTGCATGTCATCTTCCCTCCATACTAATTTTTAATCCTTCATAACAATTTAGGAAGTTGACCATTTGAAAGGCTACTTGTTGGCCTTGAGAGGTGATTCACTGGAAGCAAAGCTGTACTCTAGTGAGTGATGGGTGGCAGCATGTGCTACACTGAGTGTGGGCAAGAAGAGCGGTTCAAGGGCTCTCCTCGCCTGTTTGCCCAAATACATACATTTTTTATAGCTGGAATTCTGTAGTTTCCATACTTCCATAAACTGAATTTTTTGTCTTTAATATTTTGATGAGTTTATAGTCAGAAGTAGCAGGACTTCACAGAATTAAGTCTTCTGAGTTGCTGAACATTTGCTGGGCTTCATTTATGCTATGAGAAACAGCAGCTTCTAGAATATTCCAGGTGTAGAAGGTGAGGCATAATAGTCAAGAGGTCAGGACCAAGGACTGTCTCTGGAGCTGTCCAGTCCAGCTTGCATGGAGCTGCTGTACAGCCTTGTGAGTTTTCTTTCCTCATGAGCATTTTATCATTTGCCTTACGGAAACTGTAAATCTTTGCAGCAGGGAGTTGTCTTGCTTGCTTACATGGTGATAAGCACGTGACAACATACCATTGCATAAATGACAAGATAATGGTTGGGAAGGTTCTCTCATTCTCATGTGTTCAGTCTAGTTGGCAGAAACAGGATTGTGGAGTGGTGGGGTTCGAAGAGAGTTGTGCAGCCATCTTCCTGGGAAGCTTGTGGAAGACTTGTGGGAAGACTTTGAACTGCTAGATACAATGCATGGCTGAAAATGTCAAGGAGTGAGTTCCTTAGCATGGCATTCTTTTTGTGATTCCATCAGCTCCAGGAGTAGTCTTGGAAAGCTCAAATGAGGAAGAAAGCATGCTATTCTAGACAGAAAGTTTGGTATCTGAAGAGTGATAATCACATTGCTAAAGTACTAATAGAAAAAAAGGACAACTATAGTACCTATGGTAAGGGTAAATGCAGACATAACATATTTTAATGTGGCAGATTGGATGTCATACCTGCATTAGGGGATACAAATATGTATGCAACTTTTCTGTTTCTGAGCATTTTAGTATTTAACAAATCATGGCTGGGCATTAGCAAGAGCCTTAATTCTTTTGTTGTCTTATTAGTTGTCAGGGAAGGAAATCGCATCAATTCAAGCTCTGTCTAAACAGAGCACCACCATTCAAGCACATTGTTATGCTGTGAAGCTCAAGACCTACGTTCTTCCATATGCAATTTCAAATATCCTCTGCCAGCCATGTTATTAACATTCTCTGACTTGGCTCACACCACCGCTTAATGCATTTGCAGACTGGTAGATAAAAATTGCAGCTTTTTGGATTTTGAACTTCATTTTACAATCCTTCAAAGCCCCAGCAACTAGCTAATCTGAGAAAACATACCTTGGCACATTTGTGGCGAATACTAGGGAGAAGAACATTGCAGGGCAGGCTTGGAGCAGACATAAGAAGCATGTGTGAGCCTGCATTACTCTATCTCTGCACCTTACATCCATGCAGATTGATCCAAGCATTGGCAGGGAAGGATTTGCGTGGGAAGAAAGGCTGCCTAAGGCAGCATCTGTATCTTGAATATGTTCCCACAGTAATACCACACTTTCAGCATGAATGCACTCCCACCTATGGCTAAGGCTTAAAAGCATCTATATTGGACCCTGTATATTGTATGTGCATGTGTCTATGTATGCATTAATTCCTTTCTGATTATCATTTCTATAATTTGTCCTGTGGGCAAATATCCTTATCTGGATGTGTTTCAGAATCAAAACTAAGGACTTTCAGTAGCCAACAGTGCAGCCTGGCATTAGTTGTCTTTTTAAAAGAAAAAAAAAAAACAAACACACACACACACAAAAATACCAAACAAACAAACCACAAAAACCCCCTCTGCCCAATAATCAGTTTTAAGATTATTTCAGGTTAGTTATACTATTGCATACATGGTAAGGAAAGTGATACCATAAATAAGGCCTGTTGCCTTTATATAGCCACAGAATGATGCACCTTTTCTCACAGAAAATGAGCTTGGTTCCTCTTGCAGGCAATTACGACTAAGGAGGGAATTCTTGAGAAATTGCCTCATATACAACTTGGGACATGGAGCCAGCTGTAAGATATAACAGCTGTTGTCTTGGCCTTGTCTAGTAGAGGATATATGAGTCCATATGTAGATACATATGGGTGAGAAATGGACCTTAAACAGAAGAAGAGGGAGTTTTCGTTAGGAGCATTAGACCTCCCAGTCCTTTAGCAAGAATGTGAAGTTTGTTCTATTTTGTTACAATTTCCCTGATTTTCATGCATTTTTGCCAATTTACTTCTGTTGAATACAGTTGCTGAAGGCCAGTTATAGGTTGTTAAGGGTTATTTCTAAAATGGAATTAATGGAGATATAAAGACTTGATAAATTAGTCACATTGAGACGTGGAATCCCCACCTCTCAGTGTCTGCCAGTCTTAGGCTGAGGTGGTTTAGAGATCTGTAACTTACTGAGCTCAGTGCACATACAGCTGCAGAATATAGTGACTTTTGCCTGGGGAGTGATTCAGACTAGTTGATCTATTGGCCACATCTGAACTAAAAGGCTCTGAATCTTGCATGTCAAATTACCAAGACCAAATAAAGTGAAATTAGATTATTGCAGCTGTTATAGTGCATTAAAAAAAAAAAAAAGAAAATTAAGTAAAAAAGGTTTAGTAGACATTGCACTCTTTTTCTCAAGCTAGAGAGCCAATATTTGGACAACACGTTGTAAAAACGGATGGACAATTGTCCTTTGGCCACAGCATTCTGCAGTATTGACCATAGCTGGACAATAATAGTAGCAGCAAAAGGAATTGCTCACCTCGTTCTGTCGAAAGCAATCTCAGTTCAGACAAGGACAAGAAAAAAAAGAGGCTATATTGGACACAGATTTCCTGTTAAGAGCATAAAGATGAAACCTAGTTCTGAGGCCTATTTTTTAGAGTACACCAGCAGCATCATTGTTCATGATGTGATTAAACCTGTATCATATAGATGCTGTATAATGTTTAGCTCATCTACATATAAGTTGGCCAAAACTTTGTTGGAATAAGTTAATGCCATTAATCGTACTCAATGGAGCTAATCTTATCTACCCCAGAAGAGTTTTGCTAAATGTATTACAGCAGTGGCAGCAGAAAATGTTATCAATTAGGGCAGTCTATCCAGTGAATATGTCTGTGCTGTGGGTACTTGTTTAATAATGGGATTCTCCTTTACTTCTCTTTTTGTGTGTGTATGGGTGAGAAGACTGCACAATTCTGGTTTGTATATCATGTGTATAATTGCTAGTGAGCATCAGATATTGGAGCAAGTCTGCTTTGCTCAGGAGAGATTTCAGAGTATGAAAGTGAGGGAATCAACTAGAGCTAAGTACCCTTATCAGTGCCCACTGATATGTTTGTTAATACGACCTTTACAAGGATACATGTACAGACTTCAGAGTTCCATGTCACATTTACAAAGGCATATTTCCCAAGTTCAGATTAGCTCCTGCTACATTGGAAATATTTTGCTGTTGCAGATATTTCTGGTGATGGCAACAAAATACGCATGTCTACCAAACACCTGAGATGATAAATACTGTCATCACTGGGCAAAAATCCATGTGTGCTTCTAGTTACAGAAAATGTAAAAGAAACTTTCATGGTTTTGGTTTGCATTTCCTGTTTTACCAAACTGCTGGGAACTACCAAAAATAATACAATATGGGATGTCTGAAATAGCATCATTTATTTCACTGGTCTGACACATTTGGACAGAAAGAACTGATCTCTGCATTTCTTTCCTTCCTGAGGAACTCTTAACAGCTTTCTCACAGTGAAAATGGCTGTAAAATCCTTTTTGAATAAGAGTGCTCTGGACATGTCTGAAAAATACCTCATCTTCATTTAAATGACATTTGCGTGATAGATAATAGCAATATAGTGCTAGAAAGAAAAAGAAAGAAAGAAAGAAAGAAAGAAAGAAAGAAAGAAAGAAAGAAAGAAAGAAAGAAAGAAAGAAAGAAAGAAAGAAAGAAAGAAAGAAAGAAAGAAAGAAAGAAAGAAAGAAAGAAAGAAAGAAAGAAAGAAAGAAAGAAAAGAACAAAGAGGCACAACAAACTGGCAGATGAACATTTTAAAAGTGCACAGGATAGGTTCTGTGTTAACAGAAACAAGAATCTCTATTCCCATCTTTGAACAGCTATTTAGCAAGTTACGAATCCACATCAATCTCATCTGCCTTGCTCCAAAAAAATGCAGGAAAAACCTTTCCTTTCCAAGCTGTGTGTTTACTGTGACCCTCTCTGATCAAACCCAGGTTCCTTCTGTTATTGGGAGGACTGAGAAGCATGTTTTTTTGCTAATACTTTTCTTAACACCCGGTGAAGAGCAAAAGTCTATTTCTCTTTTAACAGCACAATAGTTACTTAGCTTTCAACTAGAAGTCAAGCAGAATTCATAACCAGTCTCACTGCGATAGTTTTGTGTAGCAGCACCTTTCAGGGGGTATTCTGCAACCAAGTTAGCCACCTGTCATGCTCCCCAGTTCTCTTGCCGAATGGAGTATCCCAAAGAGTATGGGGGAAAACCCTTTAATTAGCTCTTTCCTGAGTAGGTCTTCCTTCATTAGACTTATCTGTACGTCATGTTTGAGAAAGAAAAATCTATTTAGAAAGGGGCAAGACTATGCTATAAAACTCATAACTGTCCTTTGCATCCAAATGGGAGTTCAGTTCACAAGAGACCAGTATGAACCCAGCTAATATACTAGCAGCCAGAGTGCAGAAGTCATGGTGGGAGTCTTAATATTGATGAGGTTAATTTATTATGTACTGTGGGGCATGCTGATCTAGCTAAGGCAGTACTTATAGGTATGTGTATTTGTGTGGCAGGGGACAGCAGTGGGAGGAAAGTTGGGGAGGAAGCAAGATTAAGTAAAACAAGATTGATTTATCGGCTCTGAATTGTTCATCTGTATTCCATTCTTCAGTGTGTTGCAGAGGAGGAGAGCGACTTTGGCACTGTGGTTGGGGAACAGAGCAAGAGAGGGGGAGGAAGGTGATATCTATCACAGGCTCCAACAGCATTTAATTTTCCGGAGGCTCTGATTAAACAAATGTTGCTGCTGCCTGGCAGCCTTTGCAGACTTTCGTTGGGGCAGAATTAATCAGGAGGTAATTTGTCTGCTGCCATGAACACGGTGGCTTGGTGGCACAGTCTTGATGAAGACTTTTCCTGTTGCGCCCAAGGTAATGCCACCAGCTTTTCTGAGGATAGGGATTTGCTATTGATGGGCCCAGGTGGAGTAAATGATGGCCACAAATAATGATGTATGATCATTATTAAGTTGATTATGGAGCCCTGGTCATTCTGAGGGTGAAAGTCAAAAGGAGCGATCACACGGGATTGATCCAAGAACTGCTCTTGTGCAGAACTAAATGGTGCTGAAAGCGGCTAAGGCTTTAGTTAGGCTTTTAGCAGTTTCCCTAATGAATGGGGAAACAATTTCCCTGCTGATGCGACCTCACATAAACAGGAGCTGAAGCGGCCAAGAGAGAAATACTTTGCATTTCAGAGCAGTGCATGTTTTCTGGGCATGAGCAAGGTAGGAACTGAGTAGCCAGCATAGACTTACTTGTACTGTGTGCAGGCAAGTTTATCTGTGTTTCACGTCTTCACCTAGTTGAGGTTTACCTATACTTTTAATAATCTTTAAACTGTAATTATCCCCTTTAGTGAACTTTTCAGTTCACCTTTGTGCAACTGCAAGGGCCTCGGTCACAACGCAGTTGTGTGCCAATTGCCCCAGCTGTTAGGGGAAGCTCCAGCACAGACAAGGATGGAAGCTGCTCTTCCATGTGAGGATTTTTGAACTTCCTAAGCACATGGAAAAGGAGTCATGTGAAATGATTGCTGTGACCTGCAAGGTATAAAACTCTGTATTTATTGACTTATATTCTCATGATAGACAGTACCTAAATGGGTGCCATAGCAGTGGTGCAGCAAGCAAATCGGCAGCACCTAAATTAGCTCTTTTCCTTTCACCTCTTTTCTTATATATTCGACATGTTTCTACTTTCTACTCTTTGTGTGTTGAGGTTATAAAAGATAAGTGGCAATACAGCAAATAAGTGGGCTGGATGAGCTTGCAGTGTGCCCACTGTCCGGGAGGGATGAAGGCAGTTTAATTACCGAAACCACTCAAGGCAGTGATTGTAAAATCTTAATACCAGTGTGTGAAGGGCACAAGGATTATAAAAATCTTATTTCTGCAGTGAATTAGAAAGTTTAAAAATCTATTTCTGCAACTAAAAGGCAGTCTGCTTGATTAACCTTTGGTCCAAGTGTCCAGGGCTCATGGGGAAAGAAAGATTTAATTCTAACTAATGTAAACCAGCTGCAAGAATGACTTAACATTCCTAATGGTGAAACTGTTTTCATTTTAACACCTTTTGACTCTGTGTGACTTGAGGTAAACACTCTCACCCCTTAAAAGCTAGGAATCTCACTCTTGCAATGTCCTTGACCTCCTTGTTTCCAAGCCTATGGAGCTATGAGATAAGAGGGGACCTTAAAGCTCTGATACGCTGTTGTCTAAGAAACCTATTATTAGCCCGAGACTGAGTCTTTGCCTCTTTCAGGGTGGACTTAGGCTTGATGTCCAGTTCTGTTTGTTTGTGGGTTTCTCTCCTTTCTGGTGGAAATGAAAGAAAATATTATTCTTTATTGTTTCAGTAAAGATACTGGGAATATTGCTTAATCTATTGTCTTCATAAAATAAAACTAGTTGTTTACTGAAGTGCCTAAGAAATTGGGACGGATGGATAAAATCAGAGATTAATGAGTAGGGGACAAGTGATATCATCAAAGCTGATTCTCCTTGTGCCTCTCACATAGCTACCATCTTGACTTCTGTAGGGCAGAGTTACAATTATGGAGAGAAATATGCTTGCACAGAACAGATTTCTCTCTCAGCTGTACTTATACATTTGCATTGTGCTCAGAAGTCTAAAGTAAGAAGTGGTCTCAGCTGGCCAAATCTTCGAGCATCTCAGGAGTGGAAAAGCTTTCTCCTCTGCTTGCTTTTGATAAGATGGGAACTGGAAATTTAACATCTGCTCCTTCTAGTGAGTGAATTTAGTAAGTCTGAAAGATACGTCTTTAGATATGCAGGTTTATCACCTCTTCAAAGTAGAAAGCTGTCTGTCCTCTCTGGCATTCTGTTTTCTGTCCAGTGGAGCCTAAAACTTGTTTTATTCTGCTAAGGAAATGTAAAATGAAGAAGAACCTGCAGCACAGTCTGCTGAGCTGATTTGGTAGGATAAGATATTCTGCAGTCCTTGAGAATGAGAGGTTCTTTGCATACCAAAGAGACCTCTCCTTTTGGGAGAGGGCCTCCCCAGCAGTGCATCCGCATACGCATCAGAGATGTTAGTGCTGAAGCCACATTTGTTCTCTACAACCAATGTGCATGGCAAGTATTGGGTTTTGCGCTTGAAAACAGTTTCCTGGTGGTCTGGGAGGAAAAAATTACAAGTCTCTGTCTTATGCTACAGTCATTCAGAATAGCAGCTTGCCTTTTCTGATATTAAAGAAGGAGGAAAGAACAACAGGAGGAGAACATGGCATTTTGGGTCATGGTTTAGTGGGCATGGTGGTATTTGGTTGACAGTTGGACTGGATGTTCTTAAAGGTCTTTTCCAACTTCAATGATTCTATGATTCTGTTATTCTAGGAGGAGATTTGTAGGGGCACCATTATTATATGTGTGCCACGTTTCAAGTGCGGCTCTTGCTTGAGGATAAGCTAAGTATCTCTGGAAAAGCACAGCGCCAAAGAAGAACAAGGCAAGTAAAAGGGTTCAACAAACACACCTGGCTTTAAAAAACAAGGGACATTAAGCTAGTCTGCATTAAGGCAGAGCTGCTTGTGGGAGCCCATAGTTAAAGAGCTGTGCCTTGATCCACTAGTAGAGGCTGACCCTCAGGCCACTACACTCTGCTGCCCTGCAAGAAGTGCTTGCTGTCTGCAAGTGCAGAGGTGCCTTTTCTGTTCCTCTGAACCAGGGCCTCTGTTGCAATGGGTAATGCAGTGATCCTGTTGTTCCAGCTGACATCCATCCCTTTTGCCTCTCAAACCTTTGGCATCCTTGTGAACATCAGAAAATCCTTCTCCCTCTTTTTCCAGCTAGGTGAAGGTCTTGAGGGAATGGAGTATTTATTAGGCAGTTGTGATAAAAACAGTAAAACCCAATAATCTGGGAAGAGTGAGGTTGACAGAGGTATATGCTGCAGGTGCTAACTATAATATCTTAAATCCCTGGAGTGGGTGGACAGAGTCAGAATGGAGGGAGAAGCAGTGAGTAGAGGTGGTTTGATCAGGCAGTCTGAGATTTGCAGCGGGATGAGGGTTGACCCAGGTTTTATCCCTGACTAAGGGATAGTGGTTGTCAGGTGTCCCCTTAGAAATGCTGGTTGTCAAAGCACTGGGAAGAAATGTATGGAGGGCACTCACTGGCTCTGCTGGTGCCTGCCCCATTTGGATGTAAATGATTCAGGGGCTCTGGGGATGCTACGTCTGTGCCACCCCAACCCTCTCTTTGTGCTGGCACTGGAAAGGATGCTCTTCCTGAAGAGGCACTGTGCCCTAATAATAATAATATTCCTCAGCAATAAAACTGCACTTGTTTTGTGGACTTGGAGCCAAATAAGTCTGACCCAGTAATACGCTCCACCAGCGGGCTTCTTAAATAAGACACAAAGAATATAGAAGGAAAAATATGGTAATTTACATCCTCTATATTCCCTGCCATAGGCACATCACAATAGGGCTCCTGTTCCCTCTCGTTGCTTCCCTTCCCTGAGCAAAGTGAGTTTCCTCCCACCTGCCCACAGCCCTTCAGCGAGCTCGAGCACAACTCCCACTTGAGTCTCCTGCCAGAGTTTCAGCTGCTGGTGCTGCTTCTATGCTCAGGCTGCTCTGGTTGCTGGGCTCAGAGCATTGATTTTTAAGCTGACTGTTGAGGTTTTTTTTTTCCCCTTCTCGCCTAGCTGCATTTGGCTATTGATTTGTGCTCCCTCCTCGGCACCGGGGTCTCAGTGTAGGGCATCAAGTCATGCCTAAACACAGAGGGAAGCTGAAAGCAGTAGCATCTTCGTGGTGGGGTGAGAAATCTGCATGATTGGTGGCCTCTGTCCCCAGTCCCAGGAGCCACACCTGCATTTTTGCCAGGTTGTCCTTTGATGGTTATCCCTCACTCACCTACTCTTAACCCACATCTGAGTGCCCCTGACTCCTTAACGTCAGCTGGAAGCTGAGAGCATTTTAACTTCACAGTTTTGTATATTGTGGATATGTTTGGTGGGTATCATCCACCACTCTGGAGATGTTTCCTACTGTAGGAATTCTCTTATCCATACACAGAATTTGCTACTCTGTTTCACCTCTTTTCTCTACTTGTGTTAATAAATAGAATATGTGTGGAAGTTTTTTCAGTGGCAGCTCTCTTCTGACTGGCGTGAAAAACCCATCAGAAACTGATCATTTGGATTATTAATTTTTTTCCAGTTTGCCCTGATGTTCTATTGTTAATTTGTTACTAATTCCCTAAGTAGCTCTATGAAACAGGAAGTATTCCTGATGCTTTCTTTTTACTGATGATTCCATGCTCATGGCTTGCTTTATTTTAAGAAGTCAGTCTGGAGGCACAAGCAGAAAAAGAAAGAGGATTACAATGACAAATTGACCAAAAAGATTAAAATGACAAATAATATGTGGGTTGCAGTCTTCAAAAAATCCAAGAATAAATAAAGCCTGTAGCTTCTGTTAGAATGCTTTGAGGAGGAGGTTGATGATAATTTTTAATCTGTTTTTTTTCAAAGTGAGATCTCTTAACTCCTTTGGATAAATGTTTTAGATGTCCCAACATCTAGCCCATGTTAACAAAAGCACCTGAAAATAGATGTTACTAGGCTATTTTTGTGAATGAGAAATTGAGATCTGCCTGTGGCAGATATATTATTGCATGCTAGACTTATATGCACATGTAAAAAGGCTTATTTGCAATAGTCTCTGATTATTGATGGTTTTATGGCCTCAGAATACACTGACTTTTGAACAGAACAGTTACCAGGTTCTTAGGTAGAGTCTGGTGTTCAGTGGGACTTGTCAGATGTTTCTATCTAGATATAAATGCTTCTTTTCAGTCCTTTGATCTTTTTTTCTCTCCAAGTTTTTCATACTTTGTGGAGGAGGGCAGGAAGAGCTTAAATCTTGAGGAAACTGAATTGTTTCCCAGTCTCGCTAGGATTGATTTCAATAACACTGAGGTCAGTTTACCCCTATTTTGTCTTTTTGTTATCTCATTTTAAGAGACACCCTGTGGCAGTGGAAAGCAGTTCTGAACATGGATGTGAACTAGGGATTTTTTGCTTATAGAAGTAGTATGTGAACTTATGCCCAGATAAAGACTGTCTGTGTGTACAGCGAGCTATTGTGTTCTTCTTTTGCTTGGTGAAGTTATCATGACATTACAGAATCAGAGAATGGTTTGGGTTGGAAGGGACCTTAAAGATCATCTGGTTCTTAAAGATAATCAGTTCCCTGCCAGGGGCAGGGACACTTCCCACTAGACCAGGTTGCTCCAAGCCACATTCAGTCTGGCCTTGAAAACTTCCAGGGATGGGGCATCCACAGCTTTTCTGGGCAACCTGTGCCAGTGTCTCACCACCCTCATAGCAAAGAATTTCTTCCTAATGTCTAACCTAAACCTACTCTCTTCCAGTTTAAAATCATTATCCCTTGTTCTTTCACTACATGCCCTTATAAAAAGTCCCTCCCCATCTCTCTTGGACTTGCATTGCTGTCTGAACGAAACCTGGTGGAGCAGCAGCACTTTCCTTATCTTCACTCAAGCCCTCTTAAATATCCCACCATTTTCCTTCGCAGCCACTGGACCCTGTTGTGCTCCCAGTGAAAAGCTGGCCTGATTTAAGCAGCCATTGTCTCTGCAGCCTTGGCCTCCTGTGGCTACCAGCTGTGCCTCAGAGCACCTGGAGCCAGGGTCCACTTGGCAGCTGGGGGCCCCAGAGCTCTGCGGACAATAAGCTATTAGGGAATTCGCTGGCGTGTTTTGCCTTCTCTGCCTTCCTCAACAGAAAGAGCTGCATCTCGGCTAGTAGAGGTTTTCCTATTGAGCAGCTCCTTTGGTCATATTTTTAACATCCTAATAGGAAGTGCTTGCATCCAAACTTGCTGTGTTGCTATCTCTGTCAGCAATGCCAGCTGATTATTTGGAGAAGCGTTTAGTTGCCATCTGTGTTTTTTACGTGAGTGCCACTGACTTGGGATCCTGAGTTTTATGAGCAAGGTGCTGCAGGCACATGAAGAGCACTGGTGTAGGAAGGGCAGGCAGCTGGTCATCTGGGAAAGGAAGGACCTTAGCATTGTATCAAGCAACTGAAGAGCCCTCCACCAATTGTCCGTGTTGCAGTGCAGGCCTAATTCTATGTCAATAGCTGTGCTCGGTATATTTGCTGTGAACACTCAGTAAGAAAAGTATAATTTCATTTTCCTCAGAAAATACCTATCTTTGGGTTCTCTCCTGCTATTTGTAGATATGTCTGTGTCAAACAGCCAGTCTAGATGGCAACAAGCAATTGGCTGACCTTTTGTACTTTCTTTTAAAAAATGGTGCTGCTTAGCCCAGATTTCTATTGAAATATTTTAATGCCTGCCCAAGGAGCTCTAATAGATAGCTTTACCCCCCTTTTCCTTCTTACAACTTTGAAAAATGGGAACAAAGGCAGTAACAGTGGTTTGCACCTACATAAATCCTTTTCTCTGATCAACTCAGGTGTGCATTATATATGTTGAAGAGATCTTGTAGTCTTACTCTGAGCTAAATACAGCAAGTACTTTCCTACCTATTCTACAGCAGAGACAACACGACATAGAAGGCAGGTGTGTACAGCTTTTCCAAGACAAAACATTGGTTTATATGGTGCAAGTGGGCCTTGTGAAGCTCCAGTATTTCACTCCAGTAATATTCTAATGTGTAGCAAATATGTGCCCCACTTACATGTTGTTGCAGGACTCAGATACAGCGATGTACAGTGCTGGATCAGGACAGCAGCTTCTTATTTTTACCTGTGCAAAAAATAATGGCAATTGTATGAATGCTGCTCTTCATAGGTGATCCCTCCAGCAACCATTGCTTTTGTCTCCTTGGTCGGTAATGGCTGAGTTGCAACACCAGCCTTGCTAAAGTCAGGTTTAGTTTGGTAAAGATGCGTGATGTGCGAAAGAAATTTGTAGGGCCTCTGTTCAGAACTGAGGGTGCCAAAAGCCATGGATCAGTCAGCTTTGGGATTAGGTAGCTTTGCTGGGTTATTTTTTTTTTAATTATTATTTATTTAAAGGTAACCCTAGCAGTTTGTGTTCCTGTGAATCACTGAAACCCACCAAATAGGACATATCACAGGGTGTCCTGAACTGTCATCCTCTCCCAGAAAAGGGTGAGACTGAGAACGCTGGAGTTGTAAGGAAATTTGAACCAAGCTCCTTAAAGATGTGGGTGCTGATGGCAGGTGAAATGGCAGGAGGCATTTTTCTTCTTAGTTCCAGCAGCCAGCAGTGGTGCCTCCCACAGGCCATTTCTCCTGCCTCCCTGGTTTGCTCCTCCATGGAAACCAACCTTCTGGTGCTCGCTGCCCCTCGCCACTGGGCCCCTGGGCACTTCGCCCAGTTCACAGCTGCTGTGGGGAGCTGCTATTTTTCTCTCTCCTACTATAATAGCATCCTTATGAGGCTTCCCTTGGCCTGTTTGCTCTGCAATAGAAAGTTACATGTTTCCGAGTGTGGCTTACACTGTGATATCTGGGTTCATTTAGTATGCTCCTGGGAGTGCATCTTAACTCTAGAAAGTAAAAAAAAAAAAGACCAAAAAATGAATGTCAGTGAAATCCTGGTGGGTAGCAGTAGTTATACAGAAGAAGATAAAAACATGAAGTGGTTTTGTATGACAAAACTGCTCTCACTGAACTGACTGTGGGGCAGTGATAGTGCAGGCATCTGCCTTCTGCTGAGCAAACTTGTGAGTGCTTAGAAAGCACGGTGAAATCTCATTTTTTCAGTGGAAAGACAGTGATAAAGATTGTCTGTTTAGAGATGGCAGCCTGTGCTTAGCAGTTTTTGGACTGGATGTATTCTAGATGCAAAAGAGGATATAAGGGTTTCCAAAAGAGTCTGGTGTTTAAATGTTAAACATGTCTTAATTTATAGAAAATACCTGCTGTGTATTGGTGCCAGGTTAATCCAGGCTTACATCCTTCATCCTAGAACTCAGGCAGAGTTATATTCCAAATGTATTTTACAAAGACGCTTCCAAGTTAAGCAATCATCACCTTTCCCTCCCCAAGTCTTTATTACCTTCCCCTGGCTTTACAGCCCCCTGCACCTGCTGTGCCTTGCCTCTACCCAGTGGTTTCCCCTTGACTCCTACATGGTCTCTGTGAACACTTCATACACAGAAACACAGGTTGCATCATTCCCACTCCCACCAGTCACTCCCTTATAGGAATTTCCTTCTTCTTTCTGCCTGACTTCCAGTAGAATAAAGTAGTAAAAAACATTTACAGAAACTTGCTTTCATTGCCTCACGTGTTCTTAGTGCACTCTCATTGCACAATAGAGCAGAAGGCTCGAAAGAGGGAGTAGCATCTTCATATCTTTAGCCTCAGTTCTAGACTTCTTGCTGCCAACATTGAAACGTGTCTGGACACACTGTGTTTCTGCCCCTGAACCATGTTCACTCTAGCATCACATGTCCTGTTTGATTTCTTTCTGGACCCAACCAAATTTATCAAAGCAAATCCTGTGTGTAATCACACATAAGGCAGTAGGGGAATTTCAGAATGAGTCTGATACACAGAATTTGGCTCTAACCTTTCAAAGGGAAACAAATAGCCTGCTTTTAATTCTAAATATATCTTCTGCCCCCAAACACAAAATAAATAGTCACAGAGTTGTAGGAAAGGAGGAGTCTGCTACCTTATTAGAAATGTAGATTAATGACAATATCAAAAGAAGTGCAGTGATTTATGGCAGTGTGGAGAGAAGTGCAGCATTCAAGTTACCAGAGGAAGAGTCTTTCATAACCAGAGGATTATAAGCCTTTCTCCATCAGTCATAACTCACTATTTGGTTTCTGGAAATAACACTATTTTAAGACATTATTTACCTTTCTAGGCAGGATTGATGTGTTTCTGGAGAGGTATGTGTTTCTGCGTATGTCAGTGGTAGTTTCAGATCAATAGTGGGAAGTAAACCCGAAGCCAAATACTGCAATCTTGTCTTAAGCCTTCTGTGAAAAAATTTCCTTTAGCTCTGATTTAATATGAGTAAAAGGAAGGAGGGGGGAAAAAACAAAGCTGAGAATGTGGTATTGACACAGTATTCACTGGAGGAAAAAGGGTGTGATTTTTCAGCTGCATCCTAAGCACATAGTGAAGGGGATGGAGGAGTGGGACCAGTTGACACAGGTCTGATACATCTTTAGTTAAGATTTCATGTAGCTGTAGATGGCTTGACTTGTGCTAGTGGAAGCGTATCCCTTTCCTGAAGCAAAGGATTGGGTAACTTAATCAGGCTATTCCATTCCTAATTTCTCTGGCTAGCAGATCAGTTTTCTAATACTGAGGTGACAGAATGCTTTTGAATTGTTGATGTTAGTATTAGGGGTCAGATAATTTATCCTGGGGAATAGTTTATTTTCCTGTACAGCATAGAGATCCCAAAAAAGCTTTCCTTTGATCTGAGGAAGAAAAGATTGCTCCTTTGCAGCAATAAAAAATATAGGTCTCTAGAGCCATAAACCATTCTGCTGCAGTTTTTAGAATGAGGTATAGCAAAACATGTCATCTGTGCTTTTCCTTCTGCTAAGAATAGTCTAGTTAAATTCCTTATATGCTTGGTTACGTGCCACAACTCACACAAGGGGGGAAAATAGTATGTGTTGTTCTTATTTATATGACTAGCACATTAGTGATATAACTGCCTGAGGCAAAGATCTCATCAGACTAGACCACAAGTTCAGAATTTTCCAAAGGTATTATTCAATAATTCCAGAGCATTTTAAAATTACAAAGATAATGTTTTTTTCCTTTCTCTTTTTCTTGGACATAGGCATTTTATGTATGTTTGGTGGTTCCTAGCAGATCTTGGTTTGTAATAGTCCTGAGAACACTTATTACCATCTGTCAAGTCAGTGATTTGTGAGCTCCGGATTTACAGAGTAATTTTTATAGTTAGCATCTAACAAGTCACGAAGGATTTAATCTTCTCATTGCTTCGTGTATTTTTGTGAATCATTCAGTAAATTCATGCAGCTATTTTTATTCTTGTGGCACTGACTGGACTCTCTGCCATCAATACAGCTATCACTTGAATGCTTATTAGTATGAGATGTGCTAAGAAATTGGTGTTCTGTAGACATGCTATTCAGCTCACTGCTTTCTTCAGTGACAAGAATGTGAAAACAAGGGTTTGCCTAAAAACGATTACAGCTTATTTGTTGTAAATTATAATGCATAGTAACACATAGGTTCATTCAGAGGCATAACACATCTGCTCAGCTACCTTTTTTCATGATTCCTGGATGTTCAGCCCAATCTTTTAAATTAACTGGAAGGACATGCAAATAACAGGATTGAATGCAATAGTCTAACACCAGTGCACTGAGCATTTGGTTTATGCATTCGTCATTTGGAGAACTGATTCAAGAAACACATATTCAGCCTTCCTAATCACTTTTGTTAGATAGAAGCTTCAGAAGTTGGAAGGGGTTTTTTAATAAAATGGCATGCCAAAAAGAAAACAACAAACAAAAACAAAGTTAACATTGAGGTGGTGAATGCCATTTAACTAAAGTCCATAAAAACAAAAGCTGAAGCTTCTAACCCCTACTTGTCATTCTCTTTTCTTTTATTCATGTGAATAATGTATAAAATGTGAGGTGGTACTTTAGGCAACCAAGTAAGGAATTTTACTGTTTGAGTGGTTGGCCAATGTTTAGACTTGCTGTAGAAACACGTAAGTATTAGCAAAGTTGGGCCAAATTACAGAGCTTTTGCATATACAAAGTTTAATCAAGATTAATGTTTTTCATAGGCATATCTCCTTCTCTGTGAAAAAGGGTACATAGGAAAAATTGAAATGTCTTTTCTCAGATTCCTGAACAAATGTTTGGGGTACTGTAAGAATGTTTAAATCAGCTAACTCCTAAACAACTTATTTAATTTCTTAGAAGCTGTCAGTATTTCAGCTTCTATTCAATATTAAGGAAAAAGTAAACATGAAAACAATTACGATGAAAAGTCTGTTTCATCAGCTGGAGTTCTTACTTTCTCAAAGTAAAACTAGTTGTCATTGAGAAGAGCATGTGGTTCTGAAACTCCCTGAACTCACTCTTACCTTCCATTTTTGCCTCCTTGGCCTCCAGAGCAATATCATACTGACAGCCCACAATCCTCTGCAGGTAACCAACCCCTGCAAGTCTAATTTCAGTGGTCTTACATCTGTTCTATTATATGCCTCTCAGAATTAAAGAAATAAGCAAGTATTACAGCTGCAGAATTTCCTCCTTAAGTGAAGTTCATTATAAACTCAATAGATGGACTTCCAAGGTCTATTTGGTTTGGAAGAAGAAGATTAGCAAAGAGAAGAGGCATGAAAGGGAGAGGTAGAGAAGCTGTCCCCATATTTCCTGGTACTTTGCACTAGCTGGTGTGTTTGTGGTTCACCTGGATGATTAGGGATCTCTATTCCTCTTGGTGTTAAAAAGACATGAATCTGGTGGAGCCAGAGAGTCCCTGGAGTTCACTGGACACAAGGAAAGGGACAACACAAGCAGGGTCAGTGGCAGGCTTGGACCACATGCGATTCTGTGTGGCTGTTCATACCTCAGGCAAGACAGACCTCAGCACAGTGGTTTGCACTGCTAAAAGAGCCTGGAGATCTTTTCAGAAATGCATCCGGTCTTACCTTTATTTTGTTTTTATCTCAACTGAAGGAGATAGGAAGATATGAAGCTGTAATGCAAAATGTTGTTCTTAAATTTTTATCCCTTTGTCAGATGCACTGAGCAATGTTTCCAGCCCCTTCTCTTCCCCTTTTTAAAAATATTTGCTTCCCCACTTTTCCTGTTTTTCTGCCCTTTCTGCCCATTTCTGTCCATTTTATGTTCATCATTAACACCAAAGAACTTGAGTTCTTTGAATTTTACACTTTCCTATGGGAAAAAAACGTACCTATTAGAATCTTTTCCTTGCTTTGCTTCTGTAGAACCAGCTGTTTGCAAATATATTATAATTAATTTTCATTTACTGTATGATATTAATGTAATTGTGTATTTTAAGGGAAACAGCACCCAAATACATGTTTTTAATCATGGGTAACTCTTATAATATTTTCTTTAGAATTCACAAGCGTGTTATTTGACATGTTAATTATTACACTGGTATATGACTAAGGATACAAATATCTCCTCATTTTTCCCCCTCCCCTCACTTAACATTTTGTTGGAGAAGATCAGTACATTTTGTCTGTGAAAAGCCCTGGATTAAATGCCACCCACAACTGATTTTCTGCATGTATTATTTTGCCGAAGGAGGTTGTCAGGCATTGGGGGAAATAATGTAATATTGGCTGACCTAAGACTTCAATTAACTAACAAGAAAGTTTACAAAAACTGTCATATTAACTTTGTACATCGTTTTACTGGGGCAGAAGCACTTTGTGCCTTGAGGTAAGCAAAGTAAGAAATAAATGCTCTGTGACAAAGCACAAACAGGAAAGAAATTTATTCCTTTTTTCTTGTGCAAATAGTGTTCTGCAAATAGTAAATGAGTGGAAGAGGTTTCCTATCTATCAGTTATTCCTGTTTCAATCCAATAAAAGCTGAATGAGAGGTATTTGGCTTGTGTATTCAGATTAGCATTGTTTTGAATGGAAACTCTGCATTTGAAGTTAGTATCTGATTTTAGCCCTGCAGGAAGCCAGTCGACTGCTTTCACATTGTCTTTTACCAGAATGATTGAAGACATTATGGACAGCCTTTGTGTGTATTTTGATGATGGTTCTAAATCCACACGTATTTGTAAAGGTCCACTGTTCACTTCCTTTTCTATTACTATCAATTTTACCTTCATATTCCCCAGTACAGTCCTTAAGGAAGGTTTCCCTTCAGTCAGCTGATTACAAAGCATAATGTCATACATATATAATTTCCCCAATATTTTTCTCTTTCTTTTCTTGTTTCCTTTAAACTGATGATCTAACACCATCATTTGTTCTTTTCCTTCAGCCTTCGTTTTCTATTGAAGTACAACATCTTTCAGAGCCTTTTTTTTTTCCCTTAAACTTTTCCACCCCTTCATTTATTTTTTTACAAACCATCAACCAGATGCCTCCCTCCACATGCTAGTACCTCCCTACTGAAACCTCAAATCCTGCTCTCATCACTTTTCCATATTTATAACACACTCCATACTACCTGCCTTCCTTTTTCCTTGGTCTACTCCAGGCTATTAATGATATGGTAATGATAAAAAAAAGAACTGGAGACCTCCTTGGTATCCAGTGGTTCTCCATCAGGATCTATGTATCCAAGATAAAAAATAATCAGTGCAGCTAACAGAATTCTGGGAGCTTTTTGTGGAAAATGTCAAGTCAAGCTGTGGTCATAGGCTTTTCCTGCAGAGGTAGAGTAGCACACAGGTGTAACATAGTAGAGTGCAACAATTGCTGAACCATTTCCTCTGAGTACAATTTACCAAATGATGGCATCCAATAGCAGGGTGACCCAGTAGTTTTTCGCAGGGAAGTGAACTTTTCTGTCTCAGCTCCTTCAGATTCAATCACTCCTCAGACCCCTTCCTTGTTCTTTCTCAGCCTCCCTTTCACACCTTGTTTCATGGTGGTCACCAGTCTTGTGCTCCTGGCCCTGGTGCTGTTATTCCTCCCTTCCTACAAGGATGTATCTATCCCCTCTCTGTAGTCCTGGATTAACAAGTCTCAGCTCATTTGTTCCTGTGAGTTCAGTCTTGTTTCCCACACCCAAGGTTCATTAGTCATGGGAACACAAAAAGCTGAAAAATCAAGAACTTCTCTGAAATGTAAAATAATTATGGGCATCTCTATATCTTCAGCCTTTTCTCTCTTCATGGCTTCTGGATCTCAGGATCCAGTGCAAGGTCAGGCTCCTTCAGGCCTCTTCCCTCTTTTCCTCACCAGAGGGCAGGCAATTTATGTGAGTCCTAAGGCTCTGAACAAAGTTTCACATTGAAGAGAGATAGTGCTATATAGCATTAAGTAAGGCTGCTACAGACCCTTTCAACACCTTGTGTAGAACTAGTCACATCTGCCCCTCTCAGCTTCATGGTCACATGTGCTAGGTGTGCTCATTTGTTCATGGCAGGTATTCCTGGAAAATGGTAGTCACTGCTGAACTGGATAGTTACATTGATTCAGATGCCAAATGGAAACAAAGTGCTCAAGTTTATCAAAACAGTTGCATTTTTTCAAGTTTCTTGTCTGCAGACTGAAAGATATCTTGGTTCATGCTAGAAAAATATAGTCACCAGCAAAAGAGTTTTCTAAAAAACAAAAGAAAGAAAGAAAACAGAGAGCCAAAACCCCAGCAGCACAAAATTTTTGCAGTGACTTTAAAATTCTTCAGAAAATGAAGAGATAAAATGTATCAGAGCTAATACCTGCTAAATCCTCTGACAGCCACTTTTCTCATCCTGCTGCCTGAAAATAAATCAACTTAATTATACCTGTGGCTACATACATCCAGACAGCTTAGAGTGGCCTCTTTATCACTGGCTACAGTAACTGTCCTTGTGTCCTCTTGTCAATGGTTAGACTATGTCAGTACTGAGTTTAAATTTGTTTGTGTAGGATGGCATGTTTGGATTAGTATCTTAAAGTAATGTGGAGTGGAAGCTTGGTACAGGCTGTAACCGAGAGACTGGTGTAGTGAATTCACAGACTGCAATGTGTGGAGGTGGGGGAGGGAACAGCATTAAATTGTCTTATAAGGACCTTGAAGTCTCAGGATTACTCTTCTGAGTACTCTGAAAATATAACCATTGGTCTAGTAAAGACAATTTATCCTTTGAAACAGTCTAAAAAAAATCTTGAATTACCTGGTGCACACGTTAAACATGTAAAGTTTTCATTAAAGGAGTTGACAGGTTGCTTGTAAACTGAAGTAATTGCCTTTCCCTTCAGAATTAGATTTTCTTTATGACCTCTTTAGTCAGTAAGCACTGTTCATTAAGAATGATTTGGCTATTTCACTCTATAACCTTATTTTTGCCTGCTCTGTAGATTTAACTGAAGGAAATCTCTCTGTGACTAAAATGATTAATCTGGATCTCAATCACCAAATGGTGTTTTCTACTTGATTTTTAACCCTGCACAAACTAAGCTGTTTCTTTTTGGGAACATTTAGGTAAGAAGGAGACTAGGTATGAATTCTTGGTCACCAAATTGCAAACTACGGTTTGCTGTTTGTTGGCTTGTATTTTTTTGAATGGTCACATGGAAAAGCTAGTGAATGAGGATTTAAAACCTCTCACATCTCAGATGCTTCAAGTCTGTTTGTAGAGAGGGGTCTCTGTATATAGCACAGTCCAGTGGCAGCTCTTCTTTCATGTGCTGCAGTGAGGTGGAGGACTCGTGCCTTGCAGTGTTTGCTGATTTTGAGCCAGATTAAGGAAGCACTAAACTAAGCACATCATTGTAAGGTGGGTTTAGGATTTGTACTGAAGTCTTGTCTGTGCAGAAAAAAGATGAACTGTCAAGAATAATGGCAGTTAGTCAACATAACATATTGACACACACAAATCCTCGAGTTAGTCACTAAACAGCAGTGTAGTGTGTGCCCCAAGATACTAGAGGTACAGCTTAATGGCTTCTGTGGTGGTCTCTGGATGTGTTTTTGCTGCTGTGAGAGGGTCATTACCTGTGCAAGAGCATACTTCAGAGAAAGGCTGATATTGCAGGGAAATTACGAGAAGGGTTCATCTCCTGTCTTGTGCTCCACAGATAGTTTGTTGTGAACATGCAGCCCATCAGACTGTTCTGGGGGATGTTTCTGAGAAGATTGATGCTATGGGTTCATAGAATGAGTGTGTCTGGTGAGTGGAAGGCTCAGACTTAAATTTCCAGAAGCTTACAGGCATTGGTAGGTTTCTGAGATGGCAGCTTGTATTCTCCAGTCGGTGCCAAGGACAAACTTTGCATTGCTATGGGGTAGGTGGAGTAGAGAGGTTTGTGCTTTCTATAGTTACAAACAAGCCACTGAAATATGTGGTCGGTGGGAAGGTTGCTGTTGAGTTTGGCCTTGATAAATTCCTCTTTCTGACATTGACAACTTTTGTCCTCTTGTTGTAGTGCCCAAGCATTCAGACCTCTGCTCCATCCTAAAAGAAAGATACTTTCTTTGCTTAGGCAAAAGTGGTCATGGCAAGCAAGAGAAGGAAGACTAAAAGAGGGGGTAGATGCTGGGAATGCGTAGTCAGGATGTGATATGACAGAGATGAGGTCAAATAAGCTAAATACAAAGCTAGACTGAAACAGCTTAATGAAAAATACATGATTTAATATTATGGTGTTACTGACTGTAGAAATATAGAACACATTAGATGAACACAAAACATGGGGAATAAGGCCCTATGCATTTTTAAAAATATATATTTAAAAATCCTTTTTTTCTTCATTTCTCTATGTCTTTAGTGAGTTTACCCGTTGTAATGCAGAACTCGGGATTCTCTGGCCACATAAGAGGTTGTGAGATGGAAAGGACATGGTTTAAAGCAAATATGCCCTCTGAAACATTAATTTCTCTGTAAGAATAGCAAAGCATAATGTAATTAAAACAACTGTCTGTGGTATTTATGTACCATCACATGGAGCAGGGAACACCTTTAATTTCATTGTAAGGTCAGACACATGGGGAGAAAGGGTTGAGGCTGACTCTCCAGACAGTAGTAATCAAGGGCTGGCAACTGAGCTTTGGATACTGAACAGATTAGAAGTTCTTGGCATTGATTCCCACATGCTCAGGAGACTCAATGCAATCAGCAGCTTTGACATTTTGGCCAGCTAGTTAAATAGTGTTGGCTATAAACGTTACGAGGCAAGCGATCACCCCCCCGTGTGCTGGGCCTGGGGCACAGGCATCTTGCCTTCTGCCTCGGAAGCAAGGGAGCCTCTAAACCAAGGAGCTCTTTGATGATACCCTGTGATTAACTTTCCAGATCATAGCAAATAAGAGGAATTCGCACTGTTTGCATGTTAACCAAAACAGTAACAGAGGAGGGAGACAAGGGTTTTTACAGGATTTTGCAACTAAGCGTAAAGACAGTGCCCTAAGTCTACTGAACTTGAATTCCCTTTGATTGTTTAGTCAAGATTGAGCCCTGCTTGGTATGAGTGGCTCAGAGATCAAACTGAAAAGATCCACAGACATGCAGCTCCCTGAAATACAGTATTTATTTGTATGTCCATTTATCTTAGGGGCAAAACTACTCAGAGAGGCAGTTTCCCCAGTGTGACTGCCTGAATTTAGAAAACTAAATCCATGTGTAAGCAACCAAAACCCAGAGGTGTACAGCTATTTGAATGAACTCATGAAACTGGAACTGCATGTGTGTGTGATTGTAGGACTGTATTTGCCTGCAAATCTGGTTTAGTGCTAAAAAATCAAAATGATATGGCAATGATACTTAATGTAGCAGTGTAGTATGGTTAGTTTAGCAGTTATACTGTGCCTTTTTGTTTGACCTTTCAGTACTTTGTTGCTCTCTGATGGCTGGGGAATTTGATCCCACGAGCAGCAATGGGGTTTTTGTGTTTGAATTAAGCTACCTGGTTTTGCATGCTTCTTTTGCATGACACTCATAAATGCTGACTGCAGGCTGACTGTAAATCCACATGTAATAAGGTAGGTTGGCACAACTTCTCAGCAGACCTGAGACAACAAAAGTGAAGCCAGTGGCTGAATGTCACGTTCTCTGTGAGGGTGGGAAGTTAAGCCTAGTTCACTGGGAGCCCAAGCAGAAGTGTTAGGTGGTACCAATACCTGGAATACAATTTCAATGGGCAAGGTTATTTTCAAGTCTCTCCCCTCTTCTCTATTCCTGTTAATAATCAATTTCATTAGAATGAATAATAATTTGTTATAATGAATAATGCATTAATATATCAATTATGAATTGAAATTAATTAGCAGCAATAAGTAGTCATTGTCAAGAAGGCAGAAAGAGGAAGACGGGATATTTTTAAACATTCAACTTGTTCCTGGGATTGTCTGCTTCATTTTTTCCCACTCTTCCTTTGAGGACATTTCCCCCATTACATTTCCAAAGCCCTTCTTAGGTCTTAAATGAAGACCCAGTGAAATCAGTAGGAATATGCTACTCACCTTGTTGGGCATGATCCATTAACCCCTAGGTATTATGGTTGTTTGGCCTTCCAGTTTGTCATTTCCAAGGTGTGACAGCACATTTCTTACTTGAACTGGTGTGGTTCAGTGGGCACATGCTGAATACAGCCCAGGAGGTGTTAATCCCTCTGAGCAGTTGGATAGCAGTCAGTTTGTCTTTCAGATGGGGAAGTAGCCACCATCTAAAAAGAAATGCTTCTGTATATGAAATGAGGAGTATGCAGGTGTAAAGTAGAGAATTCAATCTTGCTTTTTACTAGAAAACTTTTATAAGGCCTCCTCAAATACATCACAAGGTATCTATTAGATTTGTAGGAGTGAATGGAGCAGGGCTTAGCTTTGCTGGGCCAGGTTTGCAAGATTTACTGACAGCAGGATCTTAACTGCAAGGATACATTTAAAGCAAGATCTCAGCCAACTGTGTGTGAGTAGGCTGCTGCATCCAGGGGTTGGAAATGTGGCAAAAGCATTTGCTGCCCACCTGAGCCAACACCTTTGGGAGAAGTATCTTGCTCCTCTTGAAGTAGGTCTCTGGGATGGATGTTGTCCCTATAGTAAGGAAGATTATCTTCAGTTCTTTGATTGTATAGTTTCACCTGCTGGACACAGCTAAAATGAGTGCTTAGATCACATCTGAGAAAGAAATCACATCTCAGGAAGCAAAAATAGAAAACATAATACAGGCAATGAGTTAGAATATTGAGGCAACACGTGAAACAATGAAATATTAATGTGAAAAGAACAATTTTCACAATTATTAGGAAACTTTGAGGGGCTGAGCTTCTTTTTCAAGTTACATGATGAAGAAGAAAGAAAAAAGGAAAATTACCAGTGCAGAAAAAGCTTTAGCCCTCTGTGTTGCTAATCTCTGTCACAGTCACTTTGATACCAGGGTGGTGTTGCCATTTCCTACTGGTTTTTAGCTGTTGAATTTGGGTGAGATGGGCCTTTCTAAGTCTGATAAATTGTTTTTTTCAGCCAACTTGAGCACAGCATCAGATAAATATTTCAAAGTGTGTAATTTGCACCAGCACCAAGGAAATGAGTGTAGGATTGCAGAGAGACAGACAGTAATCTATGATACGTATTTATTTCAACTAGAGCCAAGCAATTCCCCTTAGTTGACTCTGTCTCAGCAGTTTTCTTCTGATAAAATAATTAATATACAGATAGATGGCTGTTGCCCAGCCATCCTCCATTCTCATTTTTTGGTTTGCATTGTTTATGGCATTGCTTCAAAAGCAATCTTTTAATATGGTTGGCAAATTGGTCTTTCACTCCTGACTAATGGTCTCTTTCAGCAAGTTCTCTTTCCTTCACTGTGTATGGCCATAATGTTCCTGCAGTGTAAGGTTCTCACAGAATCATGGAGTGGTTGAG
Source organism: Apus apus (assembly GCF_020740795.1). NCBI lineage: Eukaryota > Metazoa > Chordata > Aves > Apodiformes > Apodidae > Apus > Apus apus. The sequence goes on from NC_067283.1 coordinate 49,554,133, forward strand.
GTTGGAAGGGACCTCTGGAGGTCATCTGGTCCAGCCCTGCACAAGAAGGGCCACCTACAGTCCACCGTCCAGGACTGTGTTGAGATGGCTTTTGAATATCTCCAAGGATGGAGACTCCACAGCCTCTCTAGGCAACCTGTGCCAGTGCTCAGTCACACTCACGGGGAAAAAGTACTTCCAGATGTCCAGAGGGAATCTCGTGTATTTCAGTGTGTGCCCACCACCTCTGGATATAAGGAATAAGGGAAGCAAAGGGCCACAGTTAAGAGCTTTGTGCTACTGCCTTCTGGTCAGGAGAGCAGTTCTAAGATCCAGCAAGAGAGCTGTAAGACGTGGAAAACTCTCTGCAGTCTCTCTTGTGGGCAGTTGGACGAGTCCCTGCGGCTCGTGCGCTTTGCCTGGGTTGAGCTGGCAGAAGTCAGGATGTGCATCTGTGCTCTCAGTCAGCTCCTTAGGACTTCAAAGCTTTTTTCTGCTGTTACAAGTCTGGTGTTGGATTTGTGCCTGTCCCTGACATGATGGGAGCACCACCTCAGCATGCAGAAGAGCCATGCTACTGCCTCTGTGGGCACACAAGCCACGGACAGAGCAGGACTTAAAATCCTGTAACTATCAATTGTAATTTAGCTGTCTAGAGAGACAGCCAAGCAGTAAGTGGCACCATCCCCTCCAAGTCCTCCCCCCCAAAAAAAAAATAATAAAAAAAATCTTGTTACAGGGGAGATGAGCATTTGCTGTAAGCTGTGATGCCCTGTCAGAAGTTGGCTTATTTTCTGGTTATGCTACTGAAGAATTTTCTTGAGACCACACAGTGCTAATCACCTATACCTAGAAACCTTTCTGTGACACATGGTAAGATTTGAAACAAAAATGCAGAAAGTGTTAACACAGCTTTTCTTTTTCCTTTTCTTGTCAACTGCAGGTAATGCAGGTAGTGAAAGAACAGATAATGAGAGCACTCACTACCAAGCCTAGCTCTCTGGATCAGTTCAAGAGCAAACTTCAGAATCTCAGTTACACAGAAATACTGAAAATACGCCAGTCTGAAAGAATGAACCAGGAAGATTTCCAGTCTCGTCCGATTTTGTAAGTATTGTCTTCTCTCCCCACTCATTTTTGCATGGAATGACATTTGTGAGCTTTTCTGAGGGAAACCAAGGAGGAAAGCTGTCCAGGGAGCTGTGCTCAAAAGCAGTAGTGCGGCATCTGCTTGAGGTCCTTTATGTTTTCTTCTGCTGGGAATCATAACGTTTTCTTTGAGTTCAGTTAAACCAGATTCAGCAAATCCCTACAGGGTCTCAGATGGCTTATTTGTATGAAACTCTGCTTTGAAATTTCCTAGCTTTGCGTGATTGTGAGCCTTGTTTTGGTGCTGGTAGTGGCTTTAAAACAAAAATAAACAACAAAACAAACAGTACAACTTTGTCTTCTGTCCAACGGCCTTTAAAAATTCCAAGTGTCACTTCTCTGAGCAAGACAGGGAGAAGCCCAGATGAGGAGCCACTACACACTGAATCCACAAAATAGTGGTGTTGTGTATGACTTGCCTTTGTGTATAGCATTGTGTTTGGTGTTAATGGCAAGTAGTTACTTATGTGTAAGCGATAACATTCTGGCAGCTAGCCAACAGGATTCTCATTTCCTTGTTTACTGTGAAATATCAAATGCTAATATCGCCACCATAGCTCCTTCCCATTTCTCACAATACCCTTTGTTCTGTTATATGAAAAAGTGGAGGCTGTACTTGGCTCTGGACCAAGTCTGGGCTTGTGGCTGAACTGATGGCACAGGACAGATGCAGACTCCGTGGTGCACAAATGATGTGCTGAGAATAGCAGGAAGCTTTTGAGATCAGCACAGAAATGGTAAGGACTCCAGAAGCTTCAGATGAAATGTCATGAAATCCTGATGATGTTTCAAGTGAAATGGCTTGCAATTTTCCAAATCTTCTTTTCAAGGCAAAGGTATAGAGAAGGATTTGGACCAGAGCATTTCAGGATTTAGGAGCAGGATGTTAATTTTAATTTGTGTCTAAAGGACATAGATACCTAAGTACAAGCTCTGGAGGCACGTTCCTCCAGGGGCAGGAGGGCAATAATAGAAGCATAAGCCAAGTAGAATTATACACTCAAATTTTAATCATACCAGTGTGGATCAAAGGGGGAATGCTTCTTTTCTGTTTTCAGTGTATTCGAAGATAGGACCTAATACCCAATCAGAACTGATATCACTCACAGTAATGCATCAATTAAAAAGCTACAAATGGTTCCAGTCAGTTTTGCATCATTACACTGCTCAAAAATCCACTGCCAATCCCCTGCAACGTTTAGTGGTTCAAAGCCACTCAGTACTGATAAACTTGTCACCAAAGCTTCTCATTTTCCCTGCTTTCCCTGGGAGTCAACTGTTTAAGTATGATGCATATCAACTATATTCTCTTGTCCCATTTCCTAGCCTCATGAAACTTGGCAGTGCCTTCTGCAAGCTCTTTATTTCCAGTATCCCTCTGGCTAGTTGCTGCCACAGTGTGGAGTCTCCTTCCTAGTCATGGAATGAGTGGACTGGCCTACACAACTAGTTAAAAGCAACTGAAGTGTTACCAGAGACTCATTTCAGATTCAGGACAAAGTCTAAGCCGGCTATAAAAAGGCTAAGTAAATCGATAAGGTGTTTAAACAGTCTCTGCATTTCCAGAGATGTAACTCTGTGCATTTGCATTTTGATTGCATCCACGATCACTTATTCTTGACTGTGAAAAGAAACGGTTCTTTCATTTTCCCCTTTGATTCGACTCCCTGTACTGAAGTCTCTCAAATTGCATAGATGACAAAAATGATAGAAGTACAGAATCATGGCCTCATTGTAGGGAAAGAGACCGTGAGTGAAGAGAGCAATTGTGGCTGTGCTGTGTATTTTAAAGCCTTGCAGATCTGCTAAAAGATTGCACACACAACGGGGAGTGTAGAAGTCAGCAGGCCTTGTTTAATTCTGCATGAGAATATGGCAATCAGATGATGGCTTTTCCTGCCTTGAACATGGTAGAAGTCTTTCTTCTGCTGTCCATTGTATGAAGCACTGAAGTTTTCAAGTTTTCAAACTGCTGGCTGAGAGAGGCTTCAATTAGATTGGATTTTACTATAAGCAGGAAAGTTTTACTTTAGATCTTCAAAACTACAACAATTTTGTTTTGCAAGGGTTAGTTGTTTATTTTATATGAGCATTGTTGTATCATTTGAGATGAAGTTTTTTTCAGTTTCTGCTTTTTATTAGGAAAAATAAAAAGTCCTTCAGAACAGAAGCAATTCAGGGTTCTGGGATCATTATTGATCATCCAGACTGCTATTCCACAGTGAAATGATAAAGTATCACTGGTTCATTTTGAATGGCTGTGGAAGAAAGTGTCTAGGAATCCTTTGGGCCTGTAGAGGTCCAGAGATCTTCTTGACATGTTAAATGGCAGTAGAGACTGGTTAATACTGGATAAAGACCTGACATCCAAGTGCAGGCTTGCTGGTTAGAGAGGGAATGTCAGCTAGGGAGCCATTGTTGAGTAACTCTGGGAAAACCAGCAACATACAGGGAAAAAGAAGAAGGGATGTTGATGCTTTTTGGCTTTTTATCTTACAGATCTCTCTGCAATGTTAGAAAGAGTCACTAATCACTGCTCAGAATGTGTGATTAGGAGAGGGCATAGCTACAAGCCAGAAAGATAAAAGGACAAAAACACATAAAAGAACTTCTGGGATTACTATTCTGTTGTGTTGTCATGATGTAAACATCTGTAATATACCCCATCCTGGAAGGAAAACAGATAACAAGAATGTCTTAACTATAAGCTGGAAAGCTAAAAGCTGGGGACAGATGCTGGTGCTGAAGAAGAACTAGTATAATTTGAGTAATTTTGAAATAATTTCTAATTATTTTCACATTTGCAAACAATTCAGATCTATTACTTTAGAAGCAATTAATTGATGTCAGTATTGCCTCTAGTGCTGAAACCAGTCAGATCAGAAAATGATCATATATATTACTGTGTGGTTCGATCAACCCATCTGTCTTACCATCTCAACAACTTTTGTCATTCTGGTATGACAGGAACAAAGTAGAAAGCTAAGAGCAATTTTCAAAGCTGCTGTCTCCTTAGACTTTCCAGAGTCTTTTTTCTCTGTCTCTTCTCAAGGCACAAACTGTTAAGCCAGTGTCATCTGAAGGACACTAAATAAAATCTTCACAGAACATATTTGCATTAGTGGTCTTCGTTCACCTCATTGCTCCTGTTTGATTTTAAAATTAGGCAGGGGGACCTCTTTCTTGAACAGAGATTTTTTTTCTATCCCTCCTCTCTTTAGACACTGACCCTGAGGAACTGAACTCCCTTGCCTTCAGATGACTTTCTGAAGATTCAAAAAAGCACATCTTTTGTTTAACTGTGTTCCCTCCTTTGATTGTTCTGCCCCACTTCTGTCACCTTGAAGTGGTGGAACAGAAACCTTGACAGTGAGGAGCACTAAGTGGCAGGATCATCTTGTAAAAATGTATCTGGAGTCATGGTATCTGAAAAATAGCTGAAAACCATACGAGCCAGAGAAACCACATGTTGACATGAGCTGCTGAGGACAGTAAGTGCAGGTGACCATGGCAAAGGATAGATGGACTTAGGAGATATCAGTAAAGTCCAAAGCCGCTGAAGACTTTTTTTCTGTGGAGTAACAAGTTGTCTCCACAACCTCTGTGTGTTCAAGTGTGGGGACTGTAAAACAGAAGTGACTACTACCTCTGAGCTTCACAGCTGTGGGAGCAAATATGTGCACACGTGTAGAGGGACTCCAGCACGTCAGCAAAGAGGCAGAAGGTGTCATCTTCTTTCCCACCTCCCTTCTTCCTGTGGAAAGTCTGCCTTGAACAGGAAAGTATTTTAGAGAGGATTACTTGTTTATTTTTTGATTTGTTAAAAATCCTTCTTTTCCTTCAGTTTATAAAAGGCAGATAGGGCTTTAGAGGACAGAAGAGGGAATACTATGAGCAAACAGGCAGTTGTTAATGAGCTGGGTGACACATTCATTATTGTTCTTCTTCAGTAGTGTCTTACAACTATAATGTTATGATACCTTTAACACCTATTTAATGATAACCATTCAATTTCTGAATTAAATGACCTAAATATCAAGCTGATGTTTATACCAGTCCTGAATGTTTGAAATCAGTCCAGCTGGAGATTTCATCTGCAGCCTGGACTGCTGAGTAATCCACACTGCGTTTTAACACCATTCTCCTCAGCACCTGCTCCCAGCTCTGAACTGAGGAAGGGGGAGCTTCATCAGCTCAGTATAGGCAAGACATTTATTCAAGCACAAAATTCTTTTAATCACAGTATTTAACCATTCGGCATATTCATATCTTAGCTCCCAATGAGCAAACAACAGTGCTTGAAAATTATCCTAAAGGACTAATAATACATTTTAAAAGGTGGCCTGTTTCTATAGTTGCAATGCTTCCTCAATTTTTGAGCAGCTAGGTTTTCTCAGCTTGCAAATATGCAGTGAGTTATACATCAAGAACTCCAACCATTTTGTTAATACTTGGAGGAAAGGTGGCATTTTTGTTTAAAGGCCTGATCAGTCTAGCAAAAGACTTCCTGTGGTTTCAGTGCGGGTCTGGCAGATCAAAGTTATAGAATCCAAATAAAAGTGGAAATCAGCAGAGACTGGGCTGAAAAGAGGTGAGAATTTTTTGTTGTCTCTATGGGATTCTGTGGCTTTGCTCCCTTTTGATGATGATTGCTGGAACATACTGCCAGACAGAATGATTTTTGATATTACCTAATTTGCACAGCAATGCAATATTATGGTTCTGGCACACTTCATATTTTATAAATCCTCTACAAATTTGGTTATTTTTTAATCTTACTAGGTTTGCTGTCGAGTTGATGTTTAAACCTGTCTTTTATGTATTCTTAATGAATCTAAGTGAGGACATAATTGATAAATTCAGACATCTGTGAATCCTTGTGATGGTGTATGAAATCAAACTTTAAATATTATGTGCATATGTTTTCTGACTAGTTCTTGACATGTTGAACTCATCAAAGTAAGATGTAAAAAATGGATTTTCTGAAGGATATGTAATATTTCTAAATGCACTGTGGTTTTTTGCACTCCTGGGCAAGGGTAAAGTTTGATCCTCGAGCAATCCCTAGTCAGGAGTTGGTCTTCCACAAAATTATGATTAGAATGAATTAATTGAATGGCATGGAATTAAGAGTAAGTGTATAGCTCATTGGCATTGCTCGCTGCTTCAAAATGTGTTTTAGCCTTCTTGTGTTGTCCTAAATAATAGTGCTAGTAAAACATACCAGCAGAGGATCATGCAATAAAAGGTGACAGACTCTTAATTAAGTTTCACAGTGCTCCTATGATGAAAGAGCATTATTTGCCACAGAAAAACCTTGTTGATGCATTATAGCAAGTGTTATTTTTAGATGAGTAAAGTAAGAAACGAGTAAGTGACTTGTCTGAGTCATACACTGGCGTTGCAGCAGGGAAAGGTCTGCAACAGATATCCTGACTCCTGTTCTTTGTTAAAAGAAAAAGTGGGGTTTTTTTCTGGAGCAGACTAGATTCTGACCTTGGCCTGCCCGTGACCATTGTCCCCTTCAAACTCCTTGCAGAAACATATAGTAAAACTCTGTCTGAATGGAAGGAGGATGGTCTTTGAATTTGACAAGTGCCTACTTTCTCTCTTCCCAAGGGAACTAAAAGAGAAGATTCAGCCTGAGATCTTAGAACTGATCAAGCAGCAACGTCTCAATCGACTTGTGGAGGGCACCTGCTTTAGGAAACTCAACAGTCGACGTCGGCAAGGTACAGATCAGACTGCCTAGTCTGGCTTTTTGGTATCAATTTGTCTTAAAGTTTAGAGGAGGAATACTACTTTTACTGGCAAGAACCTTGGTTGTAGTGCTATCTTGACTGCTTTTACCAGGGAGCATCTGAAAGCATCTCCTGGTTACAGTTCTTTTAGGATTTCCTGTGTTTCCTTGGAACTGATTTTGGCATCAACACACAGGTCATCTGGAACAAGTCCAGCATTTGACAGAAGCCTCAAGTAGCAGTCTTGCACTCTGAACTGAGTATTTTGATTTCTGCCTGGTTGTTCAGGCTTCTTGTTCTCCTCAAAACAAAATCTCTGCCTCTGCAGGAATAATACATTAAACTTGGTTTAGCCAGAATTTGAATCTCTCAGACTCAGACCACCATTACATATATGCAATGAGCTCATTCTGCACCCCTCCTTCCAGTGGTACCTGTCCTTGTTTTTTGTCTTGTTGTATTAACATATACATTAAATATATTATGGTATTTCAATATGCTTTTAAAAAGGGCTTACATTAGTAATTTGTGCACCTTCAGGTGAATACTTGATTGACACGAGAAGATGATTTTCACAATCCTATGAGTCATTGCTCAGTGCTAGATTTACAGCTCATTTTATACAGTCAAAGTCCCTGGTTCATTTCCCCTCAGATAGGCATGCTTCTTTCTCCAGACAGAATAACAGAGGCATAGTGTAAAATTCTGCAGATTAATTAGAAGTTGTATCTAAAAATTTCCCTTTAAACCCCTTATTTTGTCAGAATTCAGATTGCCATTTGTTTTCTATTGTAAATACAATACAAATTAGAAAGTTACAGAAGCTAGGAGTAGGAACTGACAAAGACAGGTATTTGAGACCTTCAGATCAATTGGGGAAAACTGCTTTCTTCACAGAGAGAAGTATCCTTGCAGTGCCTCTGTCCTTAGAAACAAGGAGGTAATTTTTTCCTTACTGTAGGGAGTTTATTTTGGAAAATTTCAAAGCCTTTATGAAAGAGTTAAGTTGCAGGAAAATGTGGTGCAGCTTTATATCCTTTTTGTCAAGCCTACAAACATCTATGAAATCCACTGCAAAGAGGCTAGGAAAAGAGCATTAATATTCCACTGTGACTTTTTGTACAGATTTCCTAGGGAGGCATGATACATTTTCAGCAGCATATTCACAGAGTGAAAGTAGCTAAAGAAATGCATAGTTTGGTTTGGCTACCAGTAGTGAGGGTTGTTTAATTTATTCCTCTCAGAGCCTTAATCTAAGTGAATGAAATTCTAGGGAAGAAGTAGGGTTTGTGGCAAATGTTCTTCTCTTGGCAGTTCTCCAAGAGGAAGATAGACTGTTTACGTTGTCTTAAACTGTTATTGGTTCATTATTTATAGGATCAAAAGCCTTAGAGGGTATAAATTGGTTTAATTCATATGAGTGGAAGTTAAAAAAAAAATTTTTTAAAAAAAATCAGTGTTATCATCTGGTCCACAGTTGAGGAGGTTGCTATGTGTCATACATTGGAGTGAACTGTATAGGCCTCCAGATTAACTTCTTCGATGTCATATTTATACAGGGCCAAAAAAGTTAGCAGTTCCTTGGAAACAAACAAGAAGTGTGACCATACATCAAAGAATTTTATCTTCTCTGAAATACATTGGGTTTTGTCAGATACAAGCCCGTTTATAAGAGCTTGTTTCTGCAAGCCCTTAAGAGTTGTGTTTGCTTAATGTTTGACTCCCTATATTCCCTGAAACAGAAGTGTAAATTATTCCCTTGCAGTGAGGAACAGGACGCGACCATTACAGGAGATGATGATGCATTAGGCCACCAGGCACTCAGATCTAACGCTTTTGTGATCTAATGAAGCAGCAAAATGTGGTTTGTAAACACAAGTATGTTTGATAAATAAACCATTCAACTGACATCCTTTTTTGTGCCTGGACAGTGCCTGGCACAGTCCAAACAGCAGACAGTGGCAGCTGGCACAAAACAGAAGCAGCTCTCTGGAAATCAGCCTTTATCTGTCAGGGTCTTGAGGACCCCAAGTAAAGTAAGCTGTAGGACCAGGGCTGTCATGATGTCAAGAACTAGGAGATGAAGTGAATGGAGGACCAGAGCTTTAGCTAGTGCTACTAATCATCACGACAGTCAGTCTTCCAGGCAATTCCTCTGAATGTCCTGATTAAAACAGTACAAGTCCCAAATTCATGAGTGTGTCTTCTGTTAGCCTTACCCCATGTCCCCAGAGTGCCACGGTCCATCCAGGTTGATATGGAGCTGAAACAGAAATGGGGAGCACTGTGAGGCATTTGCCTATTATGTAGCAACCTATGTGTAAGAGTAGTGAGATTAGGTAGGTGTTGTACTTCAGTATATATACTGATTCTTTTACCTTTCCTGTGTTTTTGTTGGTTTTGGGGTGGTTTTTTTCCCTTGAGACAAGCCTGGAATGAATGTCACAAGACAGAAGAAGCTGAAAGCATTAAATTGCCCATTTAAAAAAATAATTAGCAGGCATTATTCCATGATAAAGAGTCCAGAGCAAACTTCTGTTAAGCCTGTTGTTTGAACATGTGGTAGGACACACATGGTTAGACACAGTAAGTTAAAAAAATTGACTTAGAAAAAAATGAGTAGGGAGTTTACAGACACTTACGGCCTTTTGAGAAGAGGTGAAACACTTTCATATATACTTGGCATTGAAAAGCCTCCAAACTAACAGGTGATTCATTGGGGGGATGCTGAAGATTAAGCTGTGAGGTACCTGTAGTCAGATGTCTCTGTCTTTTGTGTTTCAGCACAGGATTATCATATCAACAGGATTTCTCTGTAGCTAAAATTCAGAAATAACATTGTTGTCCCAGCAAGATCCTTAGCACTTTCAAAGAATACATGGCCTTTCCCTTGCAAGGTTTTGTAGGAGAAAAGCAGCACTAACTCCTGTTTTTATTAAGCACTCTTTATCAGTTGGAAAAGAAACAGCAAAATCTAGCTTGCCCTTCTGGTCCTTGTACAGCAGCAGGTCATGTGGCTCTGCAATTCCCATCTTTGTTCCTTGACCATGGACATCAGCTGACATACAGACCTCTTCCTTAGTTAATTCCTAAAAGAATGGGGAGAACACCAAAGCAAAAGCCTGCAAAGCACTTTACAACTCTGAAAGTTATTATTTCCAGTAGAGTTAAGTAGAAGATAAAGACTTTTTGTTGAGGATAATAGGTACTTCTGATGCTGTCATCCAGTACATTTGTAGTTTATGTTGCTGGGTGCACTCTTGGAAATAAATTCCCCTTTTATAAGGATTATAGAGAAATTGCCTGGTATTGAAGTGGGTCTGCAGCCAAAGATGAAGTTTCTTGAACAATAATTTTGGGAAGGGAAGGAAAGCCTGGTGATACACAACATTAAATTAAAAACACAGGGCACCATGAAAGGAACTTGGAAAGAAAAGGCTTAAATTAAAACAAAAAATCAAGTGAAGACAGGTTTTCCATCTCCTGCTAGGATAAGTAACTCACACTTCTGATTCTCTTTTTCCTGTCAAGCCTCTTTGCTGCTGCTATTCTGTCCCAGCCTCTGTAGTCCCATAAAATATAATGTTCTGTGACTGTGACTTGCTGAGAGGAGCTGGTTAACCAAATATGCCTCCAGCATAGCCACAGATCAGTTATTCACCAGTCATCTGCGGGACTTGCTCACTTTCATCTAAGCATTTAAGACCAGTTAGAGTGAAAATGTGTCACTACAGCTGTATTAGAGAAAGATAGCACAATGAAAGAAAAAAGGTGAGTCCACTTACATATATCTGAAATCTACACAAATTAATTTGTTTTCATTGATATATTTAAAAGTGGGTTCCTGTTGCTAAATCAGTGAGGAAGATTTTCTTTGAACAAAAAACTTCTTTGCTCACCTGGAACATATCTTGGAACAAAAGAAATACTCTCAGACTTTTGTCCATGCATATCTGAGCTATTTTATCCCCAGATTCTAACTATAGAGCATTTCTGTGCTAACCCCAGCACTTCTCTACCTGGGATAGCATTGGTAAGGGCATATGAGTCATTGGTCATTAATGCACTTGGAAATGCACTGTGTGAATGACCAAGTACTCTGTAGCCCATCATCAAAACCTTCTGTGCCGTATTTGGTCACAGTTTTGAATACTACTCTTCTAGCCAAATCATAGCTGATTTTGTTATTTGGTTGTTTGGGTTTTTTAGCTCATCTAAAATCTTTTACACAATGGGCTGTGATATATTTAATTCACTGGCTGCTCTAGCAATTATCAGAAAATCCAAACAGTTTGTTTGAAACCTTTTCAGGTTGAAAACTGGAAGGGTTAATTCTGTTTCCCAAAAAAAAGAATCTCAAGCACTTTAATTGGATTGCATCAGTGTCAGTGAGCTACAAGACATAAGGACCCACTGGAAGGTGGAAATGATGTAGTGTCCAAAAATAGTGATGAAATCATAACCCCACATCATCTCTGAAGACTCTGTGGTTAGTGACTGCCCTCCCTACAGGTGCTTGTGCTGAGGAGGAATTTTACAGAGGCAGGAGTAGTAACACTGGATACAAAATATGAGTTGTAGCTCATAGAAAGGACTTAGGCTTCAGGGCAAATTTTTAAGACTGGGCCTAAAACCAAAACAAACTCCACTTCTTCCTGAACAGGCAGTTGCCCCACTCCAGATGTGCACATACACCTGGAGCTGCCAGCTGTGGAGTACAGGCTCTGTTGAGAAATGGCTGTCCTATCTTTAAAGCCTCTTGTGGTACTTCAGTTCTGCGAACTTGGGTTTAAGAGCTCTGAGGTGTTTAGGCAGTAGTTTTTGTTTGTGTTATAAACACCAATTTCTAAGCATGGTTGAAAAGAGCTTTTTATATTGCTTATTTCTTTTTTTTTTATAATCAATATAGAGTTTAAAGTAAATGCTGGCCACTTCCCATGCACTGTTGTGTATTTAAGATTTCTTCACCATTTTTGTCAGTGGAAGCAATTTCATGTGATTTTAATTTGACTGCAGCATTATTTTATACACTACTTTTCCCAATAATGCTGTGTTCAGCACCTGCACTACAGTAAAATAACATGCACCCTGTTTAAAACTGTTCCCCTCCAAGGCACCGGGATCTCACATAAGTGGGCTGTTGTCTCTTTAAGTATTTGTAACATCCTGTACAGCTGAAAAAAACCCCCACCCCAGCTGGTAAGGCTGAGGTGGTTGCAGAAGCAAGGGTGACTTCCCATCCCTAACATGCTGATCGCCCTCCTCAGCCTGGCTGATGCAGTCATTTAGTGACTGTGTCGGAGGGAACCTCGTTAGTTCCATTTGTAGGTTTCATTTAAGGGTTTTCCCTGTGACAACAAGGCTGTGGCACAATGGCAGGTTTTAGTGAGCCCGCAGGAGAATTGCACTGGACACACTTCGAGCTACAGTCAACGGCTGTTAGTTCTTTCATTAACCTTGGGTTATAGGGAATTGCTGTAAAAGGCTCCACAAGCCTTCAGAGCTAGGATTTCTTCCCATAAAACCACCCTTTCCTAAAAACGTTGGCAGGCATTTAAACTGAGAGGTTTTTCCCTCTTTTATTCATGGAGCAGGGCGTTGAAACAGGACCAAGGTTACCAAAACACTGTAAACCCTAGAAGGTTAAAGAGCCAAACTTTTTCAAACCCTTGCTGACAACACCAGCCCCATCTGTTCTAAATCAAAAGGAATTACCGGTTTGTTGTTGTTTTTTTCCAGTTACACTGTCTTCCTGGCCAGGTCATTGAGAAGGCAGTGAGACCATGTTGACTTTTATTAGGCAAAAATTACTGTTTTAATCTTGGATTGGAAAGTTATATTCCTTTGTGCAGCCTAATAAACAAGTTTGCAGTTAAAGCTAGACATGAAAGGCTCCTGCTACAGTTACTAGAGACTTTTCTTTAGGTAGGCAAAGGACATTATGGTTTACCATCAGACTGAATGTGGTTCATTTTTTAAGCATAGGTATTGATATGGTTGCTAGAATTTTATGTAAAAGGTACAAATCTAGAAAGGTTTAACACGCATCCTTCTGAGACACACACACTGTCCAACAAGTTGATTGTAAATGTGCTCTTCAGATGAGAGACCACTGAATGAGGACTCCTGCTTGCTTTGCTTTAAGATCCCTACAAAAGTTTTGCAAGTGGGATTTTCCTCCTGGCCCCATACTGTGCAACATTTTATGTACTGCTTACAGTCCAGGGAAGCTTGTATTTCAGCAGCTCTTTTTGTATGCAACAGAAAATCCTAATCTCAGGCTCTGTACCATAAATCTTTCATTACTGTGCATGCCTATGAAGCAGATAACCAGCATCTTGCCCCTTGCCATTTTGAGCCATTGCCAGTGCTTTGTAAGGTCTTTTGAAACCTTTCTGTAGAAGGAGCTGCTCGCTTAGAAGATGCTTTGAAGTGTGGGGGGTTTTTTCCCAAAACATTTTTACCCACCATTACAAAGAAATTTGAAAGGGCAGAAGCCTACTTTTGCCATTCAAAGCTGAATTGCCTTTCTCTGCATTTTATGGCCTTGCATTTTAAATGGCTAGCCAAGGGACTGGAGGGTATCCTTTAGAAAGAGGTTGCTTCTGTGAAGCCAATAATTTACCAGCAAAGCCGAGTCATTCCTTCACTGACATCCCAAATGAGCTTACATATGCTGGCTCTGGTGGTTCTGCAGCTCCTTTCAACCTTTTATCTGAACTGTGGCTCCATTCGCTCCTGGCGATTGTAGCACCACAGAGCTGTGTCAATGCTTCCCCTAAATTGTCCCCTAGGATGCTGGTGCTGGGCACAGAATCAGCACTGCCAGCACTGAGCAGAGCACAGAGCCAGAGAAGCACTCTGCCCAGCCCCCCAGCCCCAGACTGGCATTATAACATCTAGCCTCACTCTGAGCTTTAGGAGGTTTATACCTTGGATGTAACAAGACAGTGTTTTTGACAGTTTAACATTATGTGATCTATTTATTAAAGTGTTCCTACAAGGAAGGGTAACCTTGTTCTTGCCATTTCAGAAAGGGAATTGGCAAGCACCACCCTTGCACGCTAGGCAGCATGGTGGCCCAGCTCTGCAAAAGTGATGTTCTTCACAGGAGCAGATTTTAACAAATACTGTGAAAAGCAATTATATCCTGTGAGGCAGGAGTTGGCAGGAGATGTAAATATACATCTCCTAGGAAGGGCTAAAATGGAAACTGGAGTGTGACTGCATGGTCAGACATTTGTGACCATGCCAAGCACTGAGCTATCTGCAGGAGAAGGGAGTTAATGTCTGCTTTTTCAATCTTTATGTGTTTGTTATGTCCAGTCCCTCCATAAATATGGGGGTGTTCTCCCATGTGTATAAAAAGACATGAGTCATAATTTTCATAAAATATGGGATATTTCAGATGTATCAGGTTTTGGGTGTCCCACACAAGACAGCTGGCAGGGCTTAATTTTCACAGAGTGGGTGCTAAAAATGAAGCTTTTATGGGTACATTAAAGTTATCCACTGAAAGCAGAGGTTACTTTGCCAGTCTTCTGTCCATAAGGATATATAATATCATGCAAAAATGAGTTTGCTAGTATTTATTTTTGGAACCAGTGACTAAGTCAATTAAAAAATGGCAGATTAATGCCAGCTTCATTTTATCAAGTAAAATTACTGAGCAGTCTCTGCCCTACTTTCCCATACACCCCACACATAAATTCTTCTGAAAGAAAAAAGACAGTCCTTCCCTGTAGTGCCTCATTCGAGTAAGCTTTCTCCTATGCTACTGAGAATGCTGATGAAGATCTCCTATGCTACTGAGAATGCTGATGAAGATATATTAGTGACCTTGTTTAATGTGTTTGTTTTAACAGACAAATTTTGGTACTGTCGACTTTCACCTAATCACAAGGTCTTGCACTACGGAGACTTGGAAGAAAGTCCCCAGGGAGAAGTGCCCCATGATTCCTTGCAAGACAAATGTAAGTCACGCGCAAAGATTGTGCTACTTTTGCCTCTTTTATGCTACTTCCTCTTTATAACTTGAAGTAGGTTTCTCTTTAACACAGGACATGCACAACAGCTCTGTTTATGGAGAGAGAGCGAGCAGAGGACATTTTCTCCTGCATTCAAATACTGCTGTCCTGACTCTGGCAAGCATGTGTGAGGGCTGAGCTCAGCTTTCCAATGAGTTTATAATTTCATTCAGTTTTGAAATGTCATGCTTTTCATGGGGAGGAACACAGTTTATTTTGATTGCTCATGTAACTGCTGATGTCACATAAAAATACTTGGGCATATTCAGAAGCACTTCCTGTCTGCAGGAACAGATGTTTCTTCTGTGGCAAACAGTCTAGTGACTGGAGGAAATCTGTGGCAGGCAGAGGTCTTTTTCATTATTGTGGAGAGTAAACGTAAAGATAATAACACATGGCTGTGAACAGTATTGAGAGAACCTCACATTAACCTTATACTCAACTGGAAGAGAATATGCCTCTGTGACAACTCCTTCCTAGGACATTACTGGGATTTTTTTAATGGGAAAAGTAATTTTGGAGCCCTTCAGAAAAATCAGAGTCTTCTGATAATTTTTCCTATGTTCTTCAACATGAGTTGTAGAAGTTTAACCTGCAATGCTGGGAGAACTTTTTACGATAACAGAAATAATGACCAGTGTAGTTCTGTCACAAGAAAGTGACTTCAAGAAATCAGGCATTGAATAAGAAATAACTTCTTTTTGTTCTTTTCTGAGCCTCCATTACTAATAAATGCCATTTTTGGCATCATCAAATTAGGCACACTTGTACAAGTATTTCAGTTGCTAGCTCCACTTCTGTCATGGAATGGCAAAGAGACTAATTTTTCAGAAGTTGGAAACTTTTCCAGCCCGAGGATTGAGAGAGAATCAATGATTTAAACTTTCCTGCATATTAGTAAAACAAAGAACTGTTTCTCTTTTCTGCTCCCCCAACCTGTCTCTAGGCAGCACTGTTTAAAATTTCTAAGTACTCCCAGACACAGACTGAGAGAGAAGGAGATAAAACCTGTCTGATGCTGGAGCCCTGGCAGTTTGCAGTCACACTCCCTTGTTTCCATTGCCTTACAGATTGCCTCAAGGATGTTTCACTCTCTTACTGCAGTCTTGGCAGAACGTAGGGCAAGGCTCACATTGCTGCATTGGCACTGGAAGAGGCTGTTTTGCTGGACGGTGCTTAGAGAAACAGCCCTTGAATGTTACAGTAGCTTCAGAATTACGGAAGAATGAAGGTCACACTTGGAAGAGCAGGCACGGTTATGAGACCAGCAGTTCCCAGATTTGTTTGCTTTGAGCATGTTTCCATACTCAGACTCCTGATCTGCAAGCTTCACCCTGCATTTGCATTTTTGTAGGCTCTTGAGCCTACTTGGGAATGTCAGGATCCTGTGGGAGCAGAAGGCTCCTACTTCAGAAACTGCTGGGCCAGACCCACGTGCTTCCTGTGCATGCCTGTTGGCAGAGCAGATACTGATGCAGTTTGAGAAAGATTTGGTTATTTCATCCATATCTCAAGTTTTCAGGCTATAAAGGATACAAGATATACCACAGTGCCTCCCACCTCAGAGCATGACTCTTGAGAATATTGCAAAAAACAAGATTATAAAGTGGTACTATAGTTTGAAACATGTCAGGTCAAACTGCCTTGGGAATTTTTCAGCACGTTTTCCATAAATATTCTGGAGTTCTTTGGGTAGATTAATATTGAATTTTGAACTATGAATATGATTACAAGATTGTTAGCATTTGGGAGATCAACTGATGAAAGAGAATAAGTGGAGGACCAAGAGAAGCACTATAGGGCATTTTGTGTTCTCCTTGCCAAGCTTGAATGACTAGTGTCTATCTCAAAAAATAAATGTGGGGTGTTTTAACCTATTCACTTCTGTGAATGTCACCTCTCTGTCCATCTGGCAGAGTTAACAAGCCATACAAACTCCAGCTGGGACAGAAAAGAGCTGCCCTCTTTCTCAGGCTTTATACGTTGTAACCACATCACATCTGTGCTCACACCCTCCAATATTTTGTTACTCACCTTCTGATACCATCTGAAGTCTTTGATTCTACTTTTCCAAAGCAAGGAATAGGCCAAGTTCCAGATAAATAAAGATCAGGATGTCACATCAGTCTGTAATCTCCCATAGTAACCTTGTTCCATATCACAGGGACTGAGTGCAGGAAACCTGGAGAAGAACCTTGGTTGAGAGATCTAACTTGAGAAAACCTACCTTACGCAATCAGAGAAATTGTTTTTCTAAGCATCTTCCTCATAGTTGCAGTCAAATACCTTCTTTACTTCCCAGTTTGTCCTGACTCATTCTGTCTTCTCAAAAATAATCTCTCTTCTTGACCAAAAAGTGAGGTACTGTCAGGGATGCAAAAAGCCAGCATCGCCACAGCATGAAATGCTGAAACTAAATACAGGAGAAGTTGAGTAGTGAGTAGCCAAATAACTTCCATTTCTTTTAGTTCTCCATGCACAAAGAAGTCCTTAAAAATGTCTATTATATCCCATGCTACCCATTTAACCATAGTGCTGAGGTAATCTGTAATAAAGTACATTGTCTTGCTGTACTCAGTAGAAAAGAAAATGCATTTCTCCTCTCCACTATTTCCATTAGAGTTTGTGAAGAACTGGGCAGTAAGAGACTTCCATATGATTATGCTGTTCTATATGTATGATGCTTTTCCACAACCACAGGGATAATGGATTATTTATAGATTGTAGAAACTGTAACTCACTGACCATGTTGTATTTTGGAGCCAATATATTCCCCATAATTGGAAAATTGACTTCCAATTGAAACTCAGAGAAATTTACCTTGATGTTTTAGTGATCTCACTCTGTGAGTGAATCTGAGTGGCAACAGCTTCCAATGCTCTTTTCCCACTTTTTAAAAAATAATGATTTCTGATCATTTCACATTTTAAAGCAGTTGGAAGGGTTCTTTATAAGCCTTAGTAGTCCTTATTCCTGTTAATACCAGAAAGAGACTGAACTGCTGATGTGAAACAGAAAACTATTTGAAAAATTCATACAGGCATTAACAGAAGGACAACAGCATCAAGTGAGGTAGGGTCCAACTTGCCCAGCATCCTCTCTCTACCAGAGACTTTAGCTGGATGCCTAGGGAACAGCAAAGCCAGGGTAGGCATATTATATTATTAGGGCAAAAAACAGTATACTTTTTTAGATACACAAAAAACTCTCCAGACGCACTCTTACCCAAAGTAGTCTCAACAGGCAAGAAAAAGCATACTCATATTTTTATCCAGATGTCTGAAATTTTGTCAAGATTCACTGATTCCTATTTTAGTTGTTTTCTTCTGATTTTCTTTCTTACAACAGGCTGGTAATGGCAGGGGTGGTGGCAATTTTAACACATTAGTCTTGCCTCAGACTCTGTAGCTTGCACTCATCTTGGTTATAACTAATTTTCTGTTGTTTGGGTTTCTTTTTTTTCTTTTTAATGCAGTACCAGTGGCAGATATAAAAGCTGTTGTGACTGGGAAGGATTGCCCTCACATGAAGGAGAAAGGAGCTCTTAAACAAAACAAGGTATGGTTCTCAAATTGTTATGAACACACACCCTGCAGAATAAAAAGCTTGCCAACCTGACCTTCTATGAAGTAATACAGGTATTTTTCATTCCAGCCTGCCACCTTTCAGTGTATGCACTTTGTTTTCATGTCAGACTGTTAGGACAGTCTATGCTCTTTTACTCAGATTTCATGGCAAATATGCTTTGGGATATTCCCCGAGCACATTAGTAGTGGTGTCTTCTACCTCTATAGCAAAGCAGTTTTGACTGTTGCCACAGAGCAGAGCAGCAGTGATTCTTGGTGCCTGCTCCCATATTGTCTCTGATAAACTGCTTGTTCCAGCTGTAATCTCTAGTGAGTTCACATTCTGTGAATACTGCCACATGCCAGATTTGCAGTTGATGTGCAGCTGATGATAACTTCAGGTCCAGTCAGGCAGAAAAACAACTGCCAACAAAAAGATGTAAAGCAAATGCTAGGCAATTAATGAGGTGTGTAAAACTGTGCTCAACAATGCATTTGGGGAAAATTGTGTAGATGACAGTGGTCAGCTGAAATTAGATTTATGCTGCCTTTCAGAAATTCAGATCTAGAGCAAAATTCAGATCTATACATAAAAATGTATAGTGCCAGAATCTTGCAGAGCTTTTGTTAGTAAGAACTGACACTACAGCAAGCAGATAGTGAATTACTATGACCCCACCTGGAGTACAGTGTCCAGGTCTGGAGTCCCCAACATGGGAAGGACATGGAGCTCTTGGAGAAAGTCCAGAGGAGGGTCATGAAGATGACTAGAGGGCTGGAGCACCTCTCCTACAAAGACAAGCCGAGAGTTGGGGTTGTTCAGCCTGGAGAAGAGAAGGCTCCAGGGAGACTTTGTAGTGGCCTTCCAGTACCCAAAGGGGCCTACAGGAAAGCTGGGGAGGGGCTTTTTACAGGGCTTGTAGTGAGAGAACAAGGGGAAATGTTTTAAACTGGAAGAGGGGAGATTTAGTTTAGACATTAGGAAGAAATTCTTTAGTGTGAAGGTGATGAGACACTGGAACATGTTGCCCAGGGAAGTTGTGGTTGCCCTGTTTCTGGAAGTGTTCAAGGCCAGGTTGGATGGGGCTTTGAGCAACCTGATCCACATGGCAGGTGTCCCTGCCCATGCTGAGGGGATGGAACTATATGATCTTTAAGGTCCCTTCCAAACCAAACAATTCTATCATCCCGTGATACAAGCAAAATCTGACATTTTTGGTATTGGTGGTCTTCATATCATATTGTATGAGGTATGTTCATAAGTTTTCCATCAGGTCATGCTGTCTGACCTTACAAGAAGGAGAGAGACTCTAATGATGTTCTAGAACCACAACCTGAGGTCTGGGAACCAGATCAGAGGATTTGAATCAGAATTTCTATCTACCTGAAACTGAGAAATTTTGATGGACAAAAATGAAGGCTCTTGCTTCAGCACTTTAAAAGTAAAATGCATGCATTTAGTGTTACAATAAATACTGGGGGGGAAAAAAAAACCACAAAAACAAATCTATTCTCTAGGGACCACAGAAAATGAGAAGGCAGTCTCAAAACTATATCACACAACTGTTACAACTTCATAACTGCAGCTTTTCTTTCCTTAACTAGGTGCAGATACACAGGGCATCTTGAGTATTCTTTGCTTGTGTTTCTCATACACGAGTTGCTTTAAGCCTGTCAGAATACTGTCATCTCCTTTCAGCACTGGCTTTGCATGGTTGGAAATGAAAACATCAAGCCATGTCAGGAAAAAAATCCCATGTTGATTTTCTGAATCAGGGCACTAACTCACATGCACACAATAGATTGCATACAACTCCTACTTCATGTTACAGCTAAACCACCAACAGCAGTTGGCTGGGGCATTTATATGATGCACATGAAGTATTTTTAGTACTTCCTTGTCTTAGCATTCATACGTCCACACAAAAAGGAAAGATGAAAAGAAGGAAAGCAGTGGGTGGCAGTGATGGAAGTGTGTCATCTTTATGGAGCAGTAATGTCTAGATAATATTTAATAGTAAGTAACAATGGTGAAGATGAGTTTGTTCTCCACTGTCAGCGTCACCCCATTTACTCAAGTAAAATTGCTTTTGACTGGCATAAAAGTGGTGGTTGAGAATGTGAAGATCAGGAGTTGATAGGTATCATGGCTGCATCCATAGCTAGAGCATTCCTTTTGTGATCCCAGCAATGATAATTATGATTTTTTAACTATTTCTGGTGTGGAGGAAGATTCTGTGGTTTGGGATTTTTTCCTTCCTTGATTCCTTATTTTTTTCCCCCTGAGAATCACATAATTGGTGAAATTAGTTGTCATCGCAATCAAACTGTCATGTGCAGTATTGCAACTACTTTGCTGACATCTTAGGAATAGCACATCGTAATTTGTGGAGTATCAGGTTAATGCAGACAACTAAATGAAACATTTTTTTAAAAAAACAGACACAGAATGCAATTTGCCTGAGTTTGGTGTATGAAACCTTTCACTCCCTGAAATTTAGCAATCGGTGATATATATATTTTTAAGAGGCCTTTTTTTCCTGTGCTCTCTTCGTGCATATGTAACAACCACCTTAATGTTTATTCATTGGTAGAAGAGAAAATTGCATGGCAAAATGCCACTGCTGTGAGCAGAGCTGGAATGGACAGAATGTCCATAACAAAGGCTTCAGCATCTCTTCATTTGATAGCACATGGCTGTTATTCTTCCAGTGGGACAATTTGGAAATAGCTACGAGTTAAACAGAATAGGAATTTGCATGCATATGAAGCTGGAATGACTCGATAGGATCAGACCTGAACCTATTTTTGTTCATCTTGCTTGTGTTTTTAAATTAATTTTAATTTTAAAGCCCTATTTTCTCAAGGAAGTCTAATAGATTAGATTTTGCAGCCTTCAAAACAAAGCATGAGAGAAGAATCTGGAAAAAAGCATCACTACGTAATTTCTCAGTGTTCTTCCCTTTATTTGCTCATGTGGCAGGCTTCAGGCTTGGTGCCTTTTTGTCAGCTGAAATGATTCTGCTCACTTCTCTCTTCTTATGCAACTTCTCTTTCATTTCATGTTGGTTGAACAAGTTCCCTACCACTGCATGTACAGAGTGTTCTCTGTGGGGGATCTTCTGGCTCTAGCAAGCAAACTTAACATGACTGTGGCCTCAGCCTTCAGCAAAGGCATGATTGTTCTGAAGCTGTCAGTGGAGATGTCATTCCAGCAGCATGGGATCACTCAGCTGTTGGTGTCTAAAATGCCTCTTCATGAAGAATTGCTTGTCTCAGGCCCATGTGAGGGGCCAGTGGAGATTGTGGGAGAGAAAAGGTCTGGGTGTGGGAGAGCAAGCTTCCCCTCACACCACCTGCAACAGCTTTCCCTGCAGAGTTGAAACCAAGGAGTGGGAAGTGTCCAGTCAGCAGGTGCAGAGTCTCTTGCTCCCTGTTTTCTCTGAAGCTCCAAGGAGAGATATGTTGCGGGTCCCAATACTGTTACCATTGATGAGCATCTAGTGAAGGGCAGAGGTCTGAAATGTGCAAGGGTGGAAAGTGTCAGGAGTGTCAAGGGAGTGAGTTCAGCAGATCGAGGTGGGGGAGGACGAAAGCAAAACCAAGAGGAAAGGTGCAGGTTGGAAGGAATGGAAGGAAAGAAAGAACAGAAGGTAAGAGAAACCGGTGGAAAAAGCCAGAGTGGAAAATTACTTTGAGAAAGGTTGAGAAGTAAGACAGAAGAGGGAGGAGAAAGCCACAGATGGCTGACAGAGACTGACCAGTTTTCCTTTAAGAATTGCCAGTTCCTCAAAATCACCTGTCATTGATGGGAATGTAACAAAACCAGGTGGGAGTGCCTGACAAGTCTGCCAGCTCAGCCACTGAGACCACCATCAGTGTGGAGGGCCAGCTGGCAACTCCAGCTCCTTAGGCTTACATTTTCTTTGATAGTTTGCTATGCATGAGGCAACAGAGATACTGGCACCTGGAAGCTCTAATTCCTGAGCCTTTAGTCTCCGGAGCAGCCATAAAACAAGCTGAACTGGAGCCAGGGGTGCCAAACTTGACTTTCCATCAGAAAGGGAAGATTGGTGCCCTAAATGTAGCCCTTTCTCATTCTCTGCCTGACCAGGAATGACCAAACCCATGGCTCCCTGGGATATTCCTCCTTCAGGAAGGGTTTTTCCTCTTCTTTTCCTGTCTTTGAGATGAACAGAAACTTCAATCACTTGGAATCTCCCAAAGGAGTCAGGGGCCAAGTCTACCATCATAGTAGAGCAGTACAAGTTTTTTTTTCAGTGATAAATTTTATTTCCACAACCTCAGCTGCATGACTAGGCATGTTCTGTCAGTGATTTATAACACTCTGTGAGGAGCTAATGCATGGTTTCTGTGGGCAGAGGTTAATTTGTTTCTGTAATGAGGGACATCACTCTTAATAAGGTGTGGCTGAGAGACACGCCTAAAACACAAAATGACTATGTGAGCCATCAGCCATTTGTTTGTTAAGTGCACCAGCACTGACAATAACTGCAGCTACTGTGGGGATTCAACACTTGCTTGTCTCCTGTGGCTTGACAATACAGCAAGTTCAACCTACTAATTCAACTCAAGGAAACCAAGAGCATTTACCACGAGAAGCCAGATCTGTGATCATTCAAGATTATCCCTAAAGATTGCAAGTTTTATGAAGCAAACTCTGTTCTTAATCACACAAGTTCAAAAATGAAATCACCCTTATGGAAATCCAAAGACCTATGTCTGTTTCAGACCTGGAGCTGGGGAGTAGAAATCTAGAGCACTGCATATGCTGCAGTCCCTGCAGTCAGTTCTTCCATTGTAGAGCCTGTGTAGCAGATTTAGGAAGTCATGCTCTTGCCACAGCTGGCAGCATAGGGACTGTTGTCAGCTGGGAGTCAGCAGAAGTGATCAGTATTTTGGGGCTCAGGAAGGCAAGAGGAACAGGACAGATGATACACATCAAAGTGGTTACGAGTCAGCACTGTCCTCTGTAGACAGGTCTTTTTTTTCCCCACAGAGTTATTATGTCCATGCCAGCTAGTTTAGAGGTTGTGAAATTCTTGTAACGGCTCTTGTATTGATGTTTGCAGCAACTGTGATAACACAGCATCTTTAGATGCTCACTACTGACCAGTGGAAGTTCATTATTTATTCAAATTGGATGAGTTTCCCCATAGGAACCCAAGTCCAGGTGACTTTTAGGGAAGGTCAGTGCTTAATGAATTCACTTTGGCACCTTTGAAATTCCAGCTTCAACGCTGAGGGGAAAAAAGATTATCCTTTTGTCATTTCCCAAATTTAATTTGAGTCTTTATGACTAAGTAACCTAGATAGTTCGGAGACTGCTGATTCTGGTTCAGGTAGAGACAAGATGACAGAAATCTCTTGAGAATGCATAATTTAATAGATTTCCAACATTGAAAAGAGCATAAATATATACCAGGAGATTAACTGTCCTGGCAAGATTTTTGATGCTGGGAGGGAATCAAACCCTGCAGAACTTTGCAAGTTTAGTCTATACAAATTGAAGAATCATGGGTCTTTGTGAGGAGTTTGTTATAAGTGTGCTGTTGTGTATTACATTCATTTTAGTCCTCACTATTGCCTAGTTCAAATCTAAAGTCAAATGCTCAAGTAATCCCTGACTGAGTGAGCTACAGTCAGTACTGAGGAGGATCAGTTTGTTTTGACTGAAGCATCTGGGTTGAGGTTCTTGCTGTGCCAGTCTGTTGCAATGGTCTGGTACTGTTGTGGCTTTGGCTGGGCAGGATAGTGCCACAGCCTGTTTTTCCATTTGTTCTGTGGATTAAGTGGTAAAAAAAAAAGATATTAATATATTAATACCTCTCTTACGCTGCATTAATATGTTTCTTTGTATTCCAGGAGGTGCTAGAGCTTGCTTTCTCTATATTGTATGACTCAAGTGGCCAACTGAATTTCATTGCTCCAGACAAGCATGAGGTAAGTGAAGTTCAGAGTACAGAAACTTCCTTGGTGCCCCTTTAGTTGCTTTATGACAGCAGCTAGCTTTATAAGAACGGTTATCCTGGCACAGAGCACAGGTCCATCTAAACTTGTGTCACGTCTCACAACAAGCTGAAAGCAGAGGGATTACACTTCAGAAGGCACAAATCTTCAGTGTTGAACTAAAGTGAACACACAGCACGTATTCCAGGGTAGACCAGTAGACCAACATGGGAGCAAGACCTTCAATTTTCATATATATTCTGAGCCACAGAAGGAACATGTTTTGTTTGTGGTTTTTTTAGAACACACAGGGGTTCAAGATCAGTATTTCTAAAACCTACTGAAATATGAACCGTAAGTAAGAGAAAGACTAGAGTTTGGACAGACCTCATGGTGTCTTGCAATGGGTCTTACTTGTCTGAAGACAATGTAAATACCAATAGCATAGCAGAATGGCAGCCTCCTCCCTGCTTCCTTGTCTTCCTTAAAAACACAAGGAAATAACATAATTGCCTTTTGGAAGGTGATAAAACTAATTTACCTAGCTATGTGGAAGCATTTGGTGTCTTGCTCTCAAAGAATTTCCAAGTAAAGATTGAGCAGAATGCAATGTGTTAAAAAATAAAGGAGGAACCAAGCTTTTCCTTCTTATTTTTAAAGCAACAAAAATTGGCTCTTTCCACACTTATTTTGTGGCATCACATTTGATCTCAGTTCAGGACACTGTGTTAAGATGATGAAACACATAAGATTACATTAAGCTGCGTTATACTGTAGAGTTATTAAAGTGCATGAAATTGCCTTACAAGTGAAGTGTATTTACTTACACAGCTTCAACTTCTGCAGTTCTGGATCAAAACCTTCAAATAAACATTCATTTTTTGAGAGGAAATTAAGTTATCCTCATTTGGGTTTTCCTGGGTATTAATATTTGAGTGTGATTTTCAAGTATGTTCATTCCAGTGAAATATTTTCTGGTCAGTTATGATCTAAGAGAAAGCAGCAATAGGTCCCCAGGCATAATGTGCCATTAGAGTGGTAGGTCTAAGCGGAACATGGTTGTCTTCATCCTCTGAACTGAACATATGTTAGATGCTTTCTGATAGAAATTCTCCAGAAACTGAATTCTAGACTGTTTCAGCTCATAAGAGCAAATGGTCATGAAAATGGACACCTTTCTCAGCCTCTTCTACCTCAAATATAGCCTTATGGCTACAAGTGGATTTTAGTGGTCTAAATGTCCCAAAAGCTCTACTGCACCCCACTGATGGGCAGTAGCACTGAGATGCGCTAGCCCAATTACCCTTTATTCTGTTAACACACCTATTATTTTAATTTCTCTTTTTGGTCTTGTGCAGATTCTTTGAAACAAAGAAATTATGTTCAAAAAAGCAGCCAGAGGCAGGAATCTCTGCTGCTACTTCACAGTTCCCAAGGGAATGTTTTCAGATAGGCATCTCATTTCCTCTGTGCTTTTCCCTGGCCTAAAAGAGGGTGAACTGTAATTAAAGCAAAAAGTGCAAATGTTCAGAGTAGGCACCCACAAGGAAAGGCAAGTACCATGTCATGAAGCCAAAGTAACTGGGGATGCTTGTCAATAGAAGTGCTGGTTTAGCACCTTTGTCAGCTTGGGAGATTTGGTGGGTGACTTCTCAAGATTTAGAAGGCTTTGTGTGAAGCACCAGGAATGATGTTAGCACATGACAATTTCAGGTCAGACTTACAGCTTTTTTTCAAGCACTTCTACAGTCCTCATGATTGTAGAGTGAGGTCTGAATGTGGAAATTGAGTGTGTCCTAAAACCAAAAATTGAACAAGGAGCATAGGATGATTTGAGCTGTAAGGGACCTTGGGGATGCCCCCAATCTGACCTTCTCAAAGCAGGTCAGCAATGAGCTCAGACTAGGTTGCTTGGGGCTGCATCCAGATGGATGAAGCCTGCACAACCTTTCTGGTTATTTGATTCCACTGACTTGACTCCCAAGGTATTTCTTTAATAAAATCTCATTACTGAACCAGTATCATTGAGATTTGGACCTCATTCTTACACACTTACATTTGGCAATACCCGTAGCCATCTGTTGGAGCTTACTGCTGGCCAGAGGATTTAGCACTGTGAGATCACTCCATCGTATTTGGTTTTAATTTAAATACTAATAGCTGGTTTCAACTACATAGCAAAAAGGTGGATTAATCTTATCCCTGATTTTGGACAGAGAAGCTGATGAGGTAGGCTATAATTAGGTTTCATTGCAGTTTTGCAAAAATGAATATGTAGTAAATTAATTTTTCAGTGGCTCTTAGTCTGTTTTGCATATTAAAAAGAAAAAGGCTTCTGAATGAATGCCTCTGTTTTTCCACCATCTCATTAGGATTTCTCTCTGCTCAAAGCGTACAGGAGTTTAATTAGATGCACTTGCCAATATGGAGATTAGAGAGGAAGCCCCTTTCCCAGGCCATTGCACTCATCGGAATTGTGGCCAGAATTTGGTTTCTGTGGGCCCTCAATGAGTTCTATCAGAAGAGGAAAAAAATGCAGATCTGCTTTTTAGCTTGCTGGAATTCCTCCCCAGAGAAAGCACTGGCCATACTCCCTGAGCAGGTGATGGATGATTTACGTCAGGGGCTGCATCTGTTGAGTGGATGCTCTGTGCTTCTGTAACCCAAGCAGAGCCCTTTGCCTGGCTGTTTCTTTCCTGAAAGTGATTTGTGGGAAAGCTTTCCCAAAAGAAATTTTCAAGTTGATCATAAAATATTATAATCTATTTTAAAAACATTTCTAGGATAGGTTATTTTTTTTCCTGATGTTCTGCGTACAATACACAAAAATTTTCTAGAGAACAAGTGATACAAGGAGCAGCTGAAGGAATGGGGGCTGTTTAGTCTGAAGAAAAGGAAGCTGAGGGGAGACCTCATTGCCCTCTACAGCTGCCTGAAAGGAGGTTCTACTGAGGTCAGGGTTGGCCTCTTCTCTTGGGTGAATAGCTATAGAGCCAGAGGAAACAACCTTGCAGTTGCAGTAGGGGTGGTTTAGATTGGACATTAGGAAGAATTTCTATACTGAAAGAGTGGTCAGGCACTGGAACAGTTCCTGCCCAGGGAGGTGGTTGAGTCACCATCCCTGGAGGTATCCATGTAGATTTGGTACTTCAAGTCATGCTCTAGTGGTTGTGGAGTTTTTTTGTGTTGAAGGTTGGACTTGGTGATCTCAGAGGTCCTTTCCAACCATAACAATTCTGTGATTCTCTAAGATTGCATGCATTAAAAGTCTACAGTGGCACACTTTGAGAGCCTAGAATTGGCACTCTAAGTTGTTTTTTTTAGTGCTTGTTAGCAGGACAGCCTGAACCTTTAAGTCTCTTCTATGTAGCTAACCACGTATTAAAGCTGCAGCTTGGCTTTCCAACACCCTGAGTGAAATCATAGCTCTGCTACTGTTTTGTTACTGACTTAAATGGGTCGGATTTAACTTTGAATCTTGAAGTATGTTAACCATCCTATTTTAAAAATATGCCCTTTTTCTGGATGAAGACATACCCCAAGAGGTGATTTTCTCTCCCTTCCTTAAAAATAAAGTTCATTTCTGCTGTAGGATGAAGTCAACCATAGCTATCTTTAAACTTGGCAATATCATGTAGCAAATGGTCAGCTAAATTTGAAATCCATTTTTGGCATGAAATCTAGCAGAAGTATTTGTAAGATAAAAATGCAGTTACGGTTGATTTAATTTTCTCCTGCAAACTAGGACACAAGTTCATGATTGAAATCTTTATTTTTAGATTATAGCATTTGAGCACTTCTGTTCATAGTTGAATAAAAGGCTTGTAGTAATAAATATTTGGAAGTGACGTATTTGATAGAAGTTGACTCCAGATCACCAGTCTCCCTTGGGTTTGTTCTGTATTTAAAATGGTTATTCAGCCCATGTTTATCTCAAGTTCTCAGCTGTGGGGAAAGGTGGCATCTCCTATTAGGAAAAAGCTAAAGGTAAGGAAGAGATTTTTGAGGCCATTTCAGTATTTGCATCATCTGGAGTTGCACCAGGTAGCTTGGCATTTAATTTCCATGAAAGACACAGCATTGACTGACTCTGTACCAGTTTTCACAATATGTTATTTTGTGTATAATACTGGTAAAGTAGGCATAGATATATGTGAGAGCCTTTGTGTAGGTCAGTTGATAGCACTTAATCTATAGGAAAGCAAACTACGATAAACCTAGATAGTTGTTACAGGATTTCTTACACAGAGAGTCAAGAAGGATTTCAGGTGGGAATCCGTTTACTTAACTTAGCTGTCTTTGATGTAAGAGAATCAGGCTCTTTCTGTAGGTATTGGGAAAGAGAAACCGAGAGGAGGAGATATCTCCAGAGGTTCACTGTCCTAATTTAGGTATTGTTCTTTCTCCCACAACTGTTGAAGAGTATTCAACAAGAAGCTTGGAGGAGACACCTAACTATCCAACAATGAAACGTTGCAATTTCTTTCCATTTATAGGGAACTGTTTGTCCATTTTCTGAGTGGATGTGGAACATGCCATCTTTATAATACGAGCTAATTAAATGAATCAACTTCATTTTAGGTCTCTTCTTTAGTCCCTGTGGGAGCAATAAGCATAGAGGACCAGGACAGACAAGCAGTTTGTGGACAGGAAGTCTATTAATGATCGTTTTTATCTTTTCCCTGTGCAGTATTGTGTATGGACCGATGGGCTGAACGCCCTCCTTGGGAAGGATATGTTGAGTGATCTAACGCGGAATGACTTGGACACGCTGCTCAGCATGGAGATAAAGCTACGCCTCCTTGACTTGGAAAACATACAGATCCCAGATGCTCCCCCACCTATCCCAAAGGAGCCCAGCAACTACGACTTTGTTTATGACTGCAACTGAGGCTGCCACTGAAACTTGCTTCGAAACTGGAAATAATATAACTGGAGAGATATTAAAATAAAAAGAAGAGTGTGAGGAAAAAAGAAACCCACTTGTGCACCCTGGATTTTGGCTTTGGGGAGGGGTGTAGAAACACTTGCGTTCCTCCCTGTTTCCTGCATCCCTTCCTTTCCTATTCCCATCTTCCCCATTGCTCATCCAAATCCACACTGCTTTAATTAACTCATAATTGCAGGCCATTGGCCTTGCTTAAGGCAAAGACTGCCACTAAGAAGCAGCCTCCCTAGGACTTTTTTTACATTTTTAATACTGGAATAGACATTCTTAACTAAAGGACGCTGTTAGCAAACTGCATGCCTGTGAAACCCACTTGGCAGGGCAGAGGCTTTAACTGGAAGGAGGAGGGAGGTAGGGAGCAGAAGCAGCTACTGTAAGCAGATTTCCCCAGACACTCCCAAGAGTCTTCTCACAACTGAGTCCAATGAGATGATGAAAATCGTTAACTGCTTCCCAGTGCTTGCGCCATTCGTCACTGTCATTATTCTTTCCACTGCATCTTGACTCTTGCCACTGGCCTTCACCCAACTGATCGGCTCCCAGATGGAAAGTCTGCAGGTTTTTGCTGTACCATAGGCTGCAATGCTGCAACTGCTTTTAACTTCTTTTCCTCTCAGATCCTATATAGCCCCACACTAGCAGATCACTCACACAAACTGCCTATGAAGCCACTCGTGTGTCCCATCCCTGTAGCGTTCCCTAAACCTCAGTTGCCTCTAAAATTGGCTTGTTGCTATTCAAAGTGATTTTTATTTTCTTGGTCCAAAGTTCAACAGTAACTTCCACAAATTAATTACAACTGCCAAACATCCAGGTTTACATTGTTGTCATTGCTACAGTGTTACAAATTTGCAAGGGATTTTTTTTTGTACGGGTTATAATTTTTTAATTTTATTTTGCCAAACAAATATATTTAATGAAAACTGATTTCATTGTGAATATTTTTGGGGGGCAGTATTTTTACTTAATTTCCATATGGAACATTTGCCCTGAAGGGAAAAAAAAATATATTTCCCTTCAACTTCACTGTTGAATAAAAATCTAAGTTGTGATGATTCTTGGAACTTTGTTTTTCTTCTGAAGTTGTTTTTTATGGTTGCTTGCAATTCTGAAGTGTTTGTTGCAAAGAGGAATGGGAACCTTTCTTATCTGCATCTGATTTAATTTACTGATTTGTTTGTGTGTGATGACAAGGATGAGATGCATCCAGAGATCTCCATTGCCATGGGTACATGAGCCATTCTGTGAGAAGGACCCTCTGTGAAATCTGAAATCACAGCAGACTGTTGTACTCATGAACATTCTAAGGCTGCTGCCTTTACTGTGTATGATGGAGTAACTGTGTTCCTGTATTCCTGTTTCTTCCACTGAGAGTGTTTCTGACTGCAGCAGATTGGTATTGGAGAAGTTTGGGCTTTGCAGGATGGATTCCATCCGTCCTCATGTTTTTCTAGGTGTTTCACTAAGTTTGGTATCTCTTACTCCAGATGTGCTGGGTCTAGATCTTGGGGAACCCACCAGCACTTTCACCCCCACCTCACAGGCTGAAGACAGATGTTTATTTATGTGAGTTCCTCTCCTACTCAGACCCAGCTGAAAAAAACTGTGAAGGGTGTTTATCAGAGCTTGTGCTAGTGAGAAACCTAGAGGGTGGTTCCAATTTAGACACAGAAGACCTCAACTCTGGTGACCTTTTCTCCATCCAGCTGGCTCTGGGGCAAACATCCTGACTGGTCTCACAGAAGGTGAGGAGAGAAACAACCTCCTTACTGCAGGTGCAGTGAAAAGGAGGATGAGGAGAATGTTGTATGAATTCAAGCATGAGGGTCCTCAGGAAGATGCCTTCCTGAAGCTGTATGTGCAGTATTTCATGAATGCCTTGATCTATCAAGGAGATGGAAGTTTGTTTAGGTGGTAATGGATGGTAAAGTAAGAAAGAAAAGAGACTCTGAGTTACAGTAGAGTGTGACTAGAGAGGAGATTCAGTCTGAATGAGAACAGGGATGTGCGACATGAGATGTGGGAGTTGGAGATGTTTTATTCTCCAGAACCTTATCAGACTATAGCAAAGGTAGTCAGGGGTCAGGAATTAGTGGAAGCGAAGGTATTGCCTGCCACATGAGACTTTGGAGGGGTCCTGGGAGCGTAGGATGGAGGTAGGAGCACGTTTCCTTACAAGACATTAATGCTGCCTCTTGTCTGTGTGACTCAGAGCTGAGCCGAGAATCTGAGTTGCTTTATTAATCTCCCTGACCCAGCTGGATGTCTTGGCTGTGCTTAACCTTTGCTTTTTATTTACAGACTGCAGAGCTGGTGCTTCAGATGGGTATTGCTTGTTGTCAAAAGAAACACCTCTCACTCCTAAGTGATAAGAGCCAAATGCTGCCGGCTCAGTCGCAATCTGATGATGCTGTGATCTTAGCAGTTAGGCATCTGCCTGACAACCAGAAAGGAGCAAACGAAAGCTGTCCTCTGGGGGACAACTTGAGCTGGAAGGAAAGGTTGGACTTGCCTCTCCCATTAAGGTAAGAGCCCCAAATTTTACACCAAGAGCCCAGGAGAGGTGGTTGGAGACGAGCTGACAGCCCAGCTCTCAATTTTTACCAGCATCTCGTGCCCTCCTACGTTACACTGAGGCACATCAACACCACTCAGGCAATGTGGGGCTCTCTCCTTGCACCCATTGGGCCTTGTGCAAGCAGGTGACACAGTTCAGTGTCCTCTCTTCTGCCCTGGGATTCTGCAGGGTGGACACAGCCTGACTGGGGTGGTTCAGGTCTGGGGCCAGCTGAATGCTGTGGCACTGCCATGTGGTTCGAGCTTACTGCATCCCACAGCCCTGCATTTCAGGAGGCCCATCTCCTTGCACGGCCCAGCTCTTTTTCTGGGTTATGTGTGGTGTGGGATGGTCACATGAGCAGACATGCTAAATTTGTCACTCCCCACGTGTCCCACCCTGCCATAAGAAAGAGGAGACTCGAGAGATGCGTTGGTGTAATAGCCCATGCAACTATTTTAGAAGTGAAGGGCTGTGGTGCAAGCAAGAATCCTGCCTTCAGTTTCCAGAGCTATCATGCAGGCTTGCTTCACCATGATGAAGTTAAAAAAAAAGAAAAAAGTGTTTAATGATGAACAAATATCCCGCTGCTTCCCATTCATTAAAAAAAAAAAAAAAAAAGAAAAAGAAAAAGAAAAAAGAGAGAATGAAAATGGCAAATTCTTTTGCTCGTGCTGTTGTGTGTTCCGGGAAAGCTTTTAAGGCTTCACAATCAAGGAGCTGCAGCAGAAAAAAAATTGCTATTGAAGTTTCTTGTATAATTTCAAAACATTAAGTGGGTAATTGCTTGTAAAAGCCATAAAGGGGAGAGGGAAGAAAAAAAAAATTATCAGTCCAATTTTAGCTCCTGTTTTTGACACGACTTTGCATTTGAAAGTTAATATATTCTTTTACCAGGAAATTTTAATCAAGAAAAAGTTGTATCTTGTTAAGTCAACTGCTTGCCCTGCTTGTAAGGACAAAGAGAAGAGCAGCAGTACTAAGTAATCCTGCACAAAAGCAACCTAATGTGCACTCTCTGAGCTTTCACTACCACTTTTCAGATGCAATTCCCTTTTCAGTATGAAAACTCTTTCCTTAAACCTTGCAGCTTGCAGGGAAAAATAACATTCTCTTGCAAAGAGGCAGGTAGGTGGTGACTGTCTTTTGGATTGCAAAATAACCATGCAAGATCCTGATTATTTGCAAAATCCTCTTGTGTCTTCATGCCCTACCTAGGGCTGTGTTTTGCTTGCCCAGGGTTCTTGTTATCGACATTTCCTCTCCAGTCTGTAGTCCCCAGTAATGCAGACATGTCACATGCGCATGGGGATGGGAAGGCTTGTATGGAAATCTGGTGGGATCCGGTGCCTGGAACAAACTCCTGTCTTCTCTGGCAGATGGCTGAGCCACAAGGGAGCCCTGTAGCCCATCAGCTGCAATCACACAGGCTCTAATCATGCAGGCTCTGGCCACTGAGCAGCTCTTGGAAGAGGGAGGGATGAAAGGGAGGAGTAACAAAACCCCCTCCTGTTAGGGGGGAACAGATAGAGGTGCATGAGCATGGAACACCTATGAATACCTGTCTGCTTTTAGCCTGCTTGTCATTGCATTGCAGTGATCAGAGGTGGCTCTGATGCATCGAGCTCTACAGCCATGCAAACTGTTAATCCTCAGAAATAACCAGCAGTGGAAGACGTTGGGAGTAGGAGGACACTTGTATGGCCATATGCTCCCCTTTCTCGCTCCTGTTGCTGCTGCTGCACTGGCAAGTAGATGCAATTACAGAATCACAGAATCACAGAATCCTAGGGGTTGGAAGGGACCTCGAAAGATCATCTAGTCCAACCCCCCTGTCAGAGCAGGGTCACCTAGAATACATCATACAGGAAGGCATCCAGGCAGGTTTTGAATGTCTCCAGTGAAGGAGACTCCACAACCTCTCTGGGCAGCCTGTTCCAGTGCTCTGTCACTCTCACAGTAAAGAAGTTCTTCCTGATATTCACATGGAACCTCCTATGCTCCAGTTTGCACCCATTGCCCCTTGTCCTATCACTGGTCATCACTGCAAAAACCTTGGCTCCATCGTCCTGACATTCATCCTTTACATATTTGTAAACATGGATGAGGTCACCCCTCAGTCTCCTTTTCTCCAAGCTCAAGAGACCCAAATCCCTCAGCCTTTCCTCATAAGGGAGATGTTCCACTCCCTTAATCATCAGTTAGCTTCACTGTCGTGTGAAAGTCATTCATCTAAGGAGTATAATGTGATATTTCACCCCTTTCTTGTTTATTCTGAAGTAACTAACTCTTGAGAATTAAAAAAAATCTTGCCCTTGAGTGTAGGCCTTACTGACCTCAGAATATCTTAGCTGTCAGAAGCAAACCTGGAATACAAAGCATCTGACATAAGAAAAGAGCCCTTCCCCTTACAGCAGCAGCAAGGAGCTGGGAGTGGGAAGGATTCCCCCAACCTCTGCATGCTGCTGAAGGTAAAATCCCTGCAAACTCTGGAAGACATCTGTAGGACAGAGTTTTTGTCACTTACTGTTACTGAGCTGTCATCACTTTCCCCAGACATTGCTAAATCAGGATGAGACTTGCTCCTTCCCTAGGTAATAATTATATTTGAATATTAAGCAACCACATGCCTTACACAAGCTCCTTGATTAACAAAGCACTTACCCATGCAGCAAAAGAATCTTGACTTTCATTTGATAAACAAGGACCTAAATTTAGGTAGGTGCTTGTGGGCCTGGCTTAATCAGTGTGAGCAGAAAGGCAATTTTACCTGCTACTGAGATTTTGCTACATGCTTGGAGGCAATGAAAGTAATGACGTTTCTGTCTGATGTGATTGGATTGGCTACCACTGGTACTTCAGGAGGTTTAACAAGGTGCTGCCTGGGTCTTCAATGTCACTCCAGCTGCTTCTCACATCTCTGGGACTTAGAGAGCAGTAAAAATATTGAAAAGGGACCGCTTTCTGTTTTAAATCAGGCTGGAACTTGTGAGAGAGTGGTGTCAAAAACACAAGTTTGGTAGGGCATGACCAGGTGTAAAATGGATGTTGGAAGAGCCATGAATTTTTATAGCAAGGTGATTTCAAAGTGCTGATTCAGGGAGCATTGTCCTGCAGCAGCTTCATGAGGGCAAGGTTAAAAAGAAATAGAGACAGTTTCAAACTAATTTAGCAGCATATATTTACATTTTATTTTCATTTCTGCCTGGGAGGACTTGAAGGTCTCTGAATAACAGAGCTGGTCTGGTGATGCTTAGCTTGCAGGGACACATGTAGGGCAAAGGAAACATTTCATTAGCCATTCCTCTCCTGGTGGAGAGATTGCTATTGGAAATAAAAGAATTTTCTAAACTGATGTCGCTTCCGCAAATAATTTCTTGGCTTTACCGTAGCCACCTCACTGAAGATGTTGTGCAAAGATAGGTCAGTAGCTGTTAAGGTTTTATACTCTCTCGGAAGAGCCAAACAAGTCTTGTCATGTAGAGAGCTTCACCCCAACTCTCACCCCATTTGCCTCTTGTTGATAGACCATTTCCTATAAGATGTCACCTATGGGACAGTCACGAAGCTGGGGGACCCAGTGCTGCCTGTCCCAAGCAGGACACCAGCCTTGATTGTCCGCCGGAGGAGGATGTGGCCACAAGGAGCACTGCATGTAGAGGGAGGGAGGAAAAGAGACACCTAATACAATTTTGCTAAGGGATACAGCCAAGGGCAGGCTTTTTTTTTCTGTGACACATAAGGATGTGTCTTGAATGACTTTATTTCAATTGTCATTAGAGGATTTTGCAGCCTGATTGAGCACGGCAGTTAAACTCTCCCTTGATGAAACCACGTGAGTCTAATTTTAATCTTGTAGGCAACATGGTGTTCAGCCTAAATTGATTATGTTTTGGGCCTCCTCTGGGTTGTCAGGAGGGAGGCTGCTTGTCTTTTGCTTAATATGAGGCAGCATTTTTTTACAAAGTACATGTGTATCCTCTCAGTTTCCCTTGGATTGCCCCAGATCTAATGCCGCGTTCCCACCCACCTTTCCCCAGGGGAGGAAAGCACCCTGGAGACCGTTACTATCCCACCAGCAGGCCAGGCACAGGTGGGAGGCTGAGCCCAGGGGACTTCATCCCCTGGCAATTAGGAGGGAGTTTGTTGTGTGGGTGTAGTTTTTGGAGAGGTCATGAATAGTAATGTAGGAATCTGTCAAGCTTCAAAAAAAGAAGTTTTCCCTAAATGCTTAAAATGAGGACACCGAGACTGCAGTGACTTCTTGCATCTTTCCCAGAGGAAAATGGCTCATGCACAGGGTTTTCCCAGAGCATAGCTGCCCCCTTCCCCCAGGCAGCAGAAGCCTGGTGCATTTGAAAAGCTTGGAGCTGTAAGCAGGGAAACATGTGAAAGGTTTCTCTGCCAGGAATATGACATTTAAAGAGCACCAGTACTATTATTTTGGCTGGTTTTTACTCATACCGGTCCTTCTGTACAGATTGCTTGACTCACAATACACTCTTGACCTTTCTCAAAGCCCTGGGTTCCCACTTTCTGTCCCCAGCCCAAGGTGGGTGCAGTGATACCTTCCACCTACCCACCATTTCATCTACCCAGAATAACCTAAGTGCAGCCCAGCCAAGCCAGCTTTCATGTACACATCTGTCCCATACTCTTGGTTCTCTCATTTTCAGTACAATTTGAGGTCCATTGAAAACTGAGGTTGAGGCATTAAATGGGCTGGCTTGTGGGTGACTTCTCCAGTGTCTGATAAGGTTGTTTTCAGCCCAAGGTTTTCTTTCAGTGAGGACCTTTCACAAATCCTCCACACTGATCTTCAAAAAGCCTGTAAGAGCTTATAATTTCTGAGCCTCCAACTTCTCATTGAATTTAACAGCTCACAGTTGGATGCGTATACACAAACACACACAGGGTACAAATGCCTCACATGCATTTCCCCAGAAAACCAGGCTGAAAACAGCACCTTTACAGCTGGACAGTGTTGGACGTTCCAGGAGGCAGCATTGAGATGAGAGGAAATGGAGCAAATCAGAGCTGGGAGCATCCTGACAGAGGCTGGCAGGTTGGCAGGGCTGCACTGGAGGGAACATGGGCATGGGAGGTTGGGGCAACATGAATGAGCAGCCAACCTCACTGTCAAAAAAAATATCTTACACCTGCATCCATGCTAAGACACAAAGATGAAGTGAGGATAACAACTAAGAGTAGGCAACAACAACGAATTGCTGAGCTGTGACTGAGGAGCAGCAGGGACCAGAAAAAAAAAGCAGCCTTTCTAAGGCCCTATTTTAGATTATATTTATTATTTTTAACCATGGCTATTATGCCTTCTGGAAGTGGCCCACTGGCAAGGGTGTGCTCCTTCTCTGTGTTTTCATCACCTTGGATCCACTGCAAAAAGTGGTGCAGGGAGGGGAGCACTGATGTGATGCTGAGCTGGCCAGGGAAGATGGAGTGGAACAATCTCCCATTGGAAAATGCCACTGAAGGAATATGAACATTCACACAAAATGTATGAATTTAGCTGAATTGTTGATTTGGGAAGGAAAAACAAGAAACTAAAGCAGCTGAAACTTGCTGCTCCGATGGCTTCTGGATTGTCGTGGGTCACACTTCTCTTTCTGTAAAGAATTAGTGTTTCAGGGCTTCTTTTTAGTTCCAAGATTTAAAGTGCCATAGGAAGTTGTCACTGGAAGAAAAAGGTTTTGTTTTGTTTTGTTTTTAAATGTTTAACTTCCTATATTTTGTGGCTTCCCTCCAGCCCCAGAAAAGAAGCCAAGCTGCAGCAGTCTGGATATTCTCCCTCCGATGAAAAATTCTGGCCCAGAACCTCCATCACCAAACCTGCATCACTCGAGGAAAACCACCCTGCCTGCCCATATACCTGAATTAAGTAAAAAGGTACATGTAACCAGTCCATCCATAGTAACTCATGCAGAATGAGTTGTAGTATTTTCACCCAAATATATTTCTGGCAAACTGATTTGATAAAAGACAGTAGTCCAATCCTCCAGCTTTTGTGGCATATGAAGGACTGGCCAGAGCCATGAATCAAACCTGTGCTCGTGGGGAAAAAGAAAAAGAGAAGCAAGTAGTAATTGCCTGTGTTGATTTATGGTTTTTTAGTCAAACCTGAATCACTTTTAAATTCCCAGACTTCAGGAGGCTTCTCAGCGATGGGTTTCGAAAGAAAGGTTTCTGAAGAAAAGTTTCTGAATTAAGCTAATTAGTCAAGTCACTGGTAAGTAGTCATTCAGATCACCCTGGGTGGAAAAAAAGAAAGTGGTGTGGATTTAATAGCCTTTTTCATGCAGCGCATAGAAATTAAAGACAGGCAGCAGTGACATGGTGATCAGCCTGGACCTCAGCACTAACTCGTGCTTGACAGCCCTGTGAGGTGTCCTGTCTATTCCAGGATGAACAGCAAGTGCCTGCTGTGCCAGGCAAGCCCTTACCAGCAGGGAATTGCTGCCTGCAGTTTTCTGTTGTTTTCCGTGGTGTCATTTCCCAGAGGTTTATACAGAGAGGAGTCAAGCAGTCAGAAGGTGCAGAGGGAGAATTGCTTGCTTCTCCCATCTTGATGAGGCTTGGTAGACCTTTGATGATGAGTTTTGCAGGGACCGAGCAGGGTACTGGTACAACAGCACTGCAAGACCTTTTAAAACTGATCCCCCACAAGCAGAGGTACTGATGAATAGTTTAGCACAGTGTCTTGCTTGAGGGGTGCTCCAGAGGGAGTGGTTTGAGTGGCTTTGTACCATCTGCCCAGTATGCTAATTCCTCCCCAAAGGCTGAAAAAAGCAGTTTTTTTGTTGGGCCTCACGGGAGGCCTCCCCAGGCACCCAATGGCTCCCTGCTTGTGCTGCTGAGTTGGGTTGCTGTCTAAGTCATATTGGGGAAATAAGCAGTTCATGATGCTGTCAGCATCCCTGTGGTGTCTGAGCCATGCACTCCCCATGCAAGGTCCAGGAATCCTCCTGGCCCCAGCGTTGCTGGATGGGGCTGAATCTGCACTTTGCATGCTGTGAAGAGAAGGACAGCATGTTTGTAACTGCCTGGCTGGCCAAGTTCCTGATGGAAATTAGTACCCTATTGCTGCTGAGACCATCTTGTCTTTCTAATGGCATATCGGGGCACCCAAGATGCTGTAGGAGCACAATTTTATACTGTGTATTGGAAAAGAAAAACATTACAGTGTGGTGAGATGAGAACTCATAGGTGCTACCCATTTCTTAGTGGACTAGTTATTCTCTTGCTAACATATTAGCACATTAGAAAGGCATTTTCCAGGCTCTTGAATGTGTTGGTGAAGGTCCATTTCCATCAGCCTTCTTTACAGTTTCACAGCTTCTGAAGTCTGCTGACAGGCAGCTGTGGGCAACCATCCCTGTCTCCCCGCCAGTTCTGTAATGCATCATGAATCCTTCCAGCACACCCTGAACAGTAAGTGCAGAGGTAACCCATAACCCTGTGGCAGCACTGTCCAACACGAGCCAGCAGCACAGCCACCAGGTATCACTTAGCCTAGGGTCTAATCCAGATGCCCACACCCCAGCTAAAAATGTGAAATGTTGTCTCCCTTGGTGACAACAATGTGGTGAATAATTCTTCACTCCTGAAACATTCTGGAACAAGAAAGAGAAGTTAGTCTTCAAGAAAAAGAACTGCATTAGTAAAGTAAGAGAGGATTTGATTCTACTGTTGGAATGAAGATAATAAATATTCATCTCTGAAAGACAGAGGTGGATGCGAGGATGATCAAACAGCTGTGCAAGACTGGAGTAGCAGGTGCTGAATAACTCATGAGGAGGATCTTGGGATTTAATGGTGACATCAAGAAATTTAATGTCTTGCATGAGCTGTTCCCAGCAAACAGAGAGAAATAGGTCTGTTCTGTCCTGGCGATTCCTCCTGGTATGAACACAAAGAATAGCTCCAAGCAGCCCGTCACACCTGGGACAAATGCAGGATTAATAGTGTTTCATTTTGGCTTGTACCCTACCTGCTTCATTGTGGTCTGAACCTCCTGGGGATGGGAAGTTCCTATTAATTAATTCTCTTAAATCAAGTGTCTGTAACTGATTTATATGCAGTCTAGGGCCTGATCCTGCAGGACATAAGCTGACATTGGCAAGGAGCGCTTTCCAAATCCTCAGCAGAGAAGTTACTGGATCTTATGCTGCCACGTAGACAGAAAGGGTAAATGGGAAACCTCTGCTGGTTTTTCCCCAGTACAGCTAACACATGGCATCTGTTGCTCATTGGTGTTGCAGATTCAGCTCAGCCAAAATTCACCTTCTAGAGACAGCTGCTTGCTTGGTCTTGCCTATGGGCTACAGGATGGTCTGGAAGATGATGGGAGAAAACAGTGTTGGGAGGAGCAAGGGATTTCACTATTTGAGAATGCAGAGGATGAATCGTCCTTCTTGCCATGGGAGGGAGAGATGTTGCCTTTTGGCAAGGGCTTGAGCTGGTCCCTGCCAGTTGCTCTTTCAGCTCATCATGCCCTGTCCCCAGACCTCCTGCAGTGACCAGCCTGCTTCTAAGGCAGGAAGCAACTCCCCCCAGGACAGTTCTAGCAAATGCATGCATGCCCACTAGATGGATGGGAGCTGACACTGTGGTCTTGTTCCTCTCCCTCAGGCAGTACCCCCGTGCTGGGTCACACCTGTGAAGCTGAGGGGCTGAGCTGTGGAAATGGAAGCAGGGCCAGCAGCTGAGATTTGGCGGTTCCTGCCCTCCCTGGATGGCAAGACCAGTAGGTGTGATGGATAGGCCATTCAGTGGGCCACGGCACCTTTCCCACTCGTGGATGAATCACCAAAGAAACAACCTACCCAAACAATTGGGCAATATTTTAAAATGAGAGGTAACAATAAAACCTTGTCTTGCTGAGATTGCAGCTCCCAGGGTTGTTTTGCCACTTAACCTCTCTGCTGCCAGCAGGGATGAACCCACCTCCAGGCAAGGTCCACCCCTGCACACACAGCTTTGCTGTGGGGATGGTTGCATTGTGCCTCTTCCACCGAAGAGCATGATCCTGCTCAGCCAGCTCACAAGCAAGCCCAGCAAACCTTGGCAAAGACACTTGCTGGAGGAACCAATCCCAGGCTGCCTGGCAACCTGACCCAGAGCCATGAGCACTGTGCCCTGGATGGATGGCAAAGTGTCCCTTGCATTCCTCAGGGCAGTGTGTGAACTGAACTGACAGATTTATTTGTATTTGCCTACCTAGTTTGTGAGATAGAAGTACAAACAGCCATAAAAGTTGTATTTACTTATTAGCACCAAAATTAGCTTTTAAAATTGATCAATACCAATCCTGTCAAGTCTCTCAAACTGAAAGCTTGCTCCTTGAGATGCACAATAAGGCATTTCAAGATTAATTTTCCTTTTGAATACATATTGAATTTTTTACTTCCCCTTATACTGTGGAAATGCCAAAAAAACCCTCAAACAAACCACCATGAAAGTCCTTGAATTAGTTGTTGCAGCTAAATGAACTGGCATGTATCTTTTTTCTTTAGTAAAGATAAAAAAGAATTTGCTTCATTTTTTTCCTTCCCTGTAAATGTGCCACAAAACATATCTTCTCAGATATAAATCTGTTCTCCCAGGATGTATCCAGCATTTGCACACACATGTGTACATGTAGAGTCTTCCTTTGGCAAGAACAGGCAGTAATTCTGCCTGTCACATTGACTGTCTCAAAAACAGCTGAAAACAGATTCCTGGTACAGCATTATTACTCTGTGGGATGTCCCAAGTGCCCCAAACAGAAGCAAGCAGTTTTAAGGAATGATGAAAGCCTTAGCTACCTGTGTACAAGGGAATGTGAACCATTAGGGCAAATATAGTAAGAGGTTTCTGATGAAGGGTTTATTCTCTCTCAGAAATGCCCTAGGACAGAGCTACAATGTGAGGAGAAGCCCTGAACAACGGTCACCTTGGAAGGTCTGCATGGAGAGGCAGTCTGGACCACCAAGAAGACTGAGGACCCCCCAGTCATGCCCTGAAGGCCAAGTTCTACCACCTGAGTGACCACAGTATGCCAAAGGGAGCAAAGTCCAAAGTAAAGGTGAGAATAGAAAGGATCTGTTACATATTTGCTTTAAAAGCAGTGGCAATTAGCAGGTCAGATTCTAGTGGCTGAGGTCTTGGGTTGAGGTATCACAGCAATTCAGCCCTTTAAAATTTGCCAGACTTTTTATTGTGGGATACAGCTGGAAATCTTGCTGGGCAGCCTTCCTATTGTGAATCTAAAGCAGCACTTCAGACTGCCTGTAATTGGAGTGTGTTCTGCTTTATCTCGCTGAGAGGAAGGAAATGATGCATTTTTCACCTGGGTATTGTAATGTCCCACCATCAGGCAAGTTTTCCTGATGTATCATCACACTTTCCTATGGCCTGCTTGCTCACAAGCTGAACTGGGGGCAGTGAAGTCCACTTTGAGAGAGCCTGAGTGGCAGCTCAACAGAAGTGTGTAGGAGACACACCAAACTACCCACACATTTAGGGCAAGGGAACACACCTCTTACTTCCTCTCCTGGTGCTCTTCTGAGAGCTACAGCTAAACTTGCTGTTGTGGTCCCAAGCATCATCCCTTCTGCATCCTACACAGAAATGTTCAGCATCCTCTATAGAAAACAAGCCCACCAAGTTAGAGGATCCCTTTAGTGAGGTGGATCATCCTCAGGGATGCAGGGGAGCACCAAGGATGCTGTGCAAAGGCGAAGTTGGGGGTTGGGTGCCCATGGATCAGATGGCATGCTTGGCAGGAGCAGGACTGGATCACCTCTGAAAACCCGGTCACCTGATAAATACAATCAAAGAATTTTAGATAAAAGTTACAGCTTACCTTCATCTGCAGTGACTGTAGTTGTTTTTGCAAATCATCAAAAGAAACTTCTGGATGTAGGATTAAAGCAAAGGAATGATGTAAACACATAAATTATGAATTTTGCATCATGAATTATTGCCTAAAATAGCAAGATGCACCAAATACATCTAGGGCAAGTGTTCTCTAATTTTGAAGGGCTGGAAATTACACTAGGTTCAGGGAAAAGAAAGAGTTTATTTGTATATCCTAAAAAAAAAAAACAAACAAGGGGGGGTGGGGGGGCACTTTCCTTTATCTATTTGACATTCACTTGTTCCTAATCTCTGTATACAACTTTTGTCATCATGATGCTTCTGAGTTTGGGCTGCTCATCTTGAAAGGCTTCACTGGGATTTGACTTTCAAAAGGTCAGTGCCAAGTATTTGCCAAAAGCCAGCTGTCAAGAGAGGATCAGAGAACCAAAGCTGGGATGCTTGAATGCAGAGGGTCACTTTGGACAGGAACATGACTCTCTGTATCTTTCTTATGTCCTCTCAATTCCTCATCACCAAGTGCCCAGGAACTTGCAACATGGGATCATAACAATTTCTTAACCAACTTTCCTGGTTTCCACATCAGAGCTTTGGGGCAGGAGGTTTCCTTTCCAGAGGACTCTCAAAGCAAGAATTTGGCTCCAGAGGACTACAGAGGGTGAAAA
Organism: Apus apus; assembly: GCF_020740795.1. Lineage (NCBI taxonomy): Eukaryota > Metazoa > Chordata > Aves > Apodiformes > Apodidae > Apus > Apus apus. Next base: position 49,597,610 of record NC_067283.1, read on the forward strand.
GGGAAAGGGCTTGAGTAGAAGAAAAACACCAGAGAGACCTAAATACCCAGATCACTGGATAGCTGCATGAATTACTTTGTTTATTGTGGCTAGGGCTTCCAGGCTTACCCCTCTCAGTGTTGACCCCAACCATGCTGATGGGACACCTGCCTATACACTGTGCTCCACTTCTGCCCCAGCCCAAAAAAACTTTGGTCCACTGCCTGCTCATCTCCTAGTAGGAAATTAAATTCCCTGCCTGGCACATTATCTTTTATCTGGACTTCTATAAACACTATGACCGCTGTATTGCTGGGAGGCAAGATTATTCAGGCTCCCTGCTGGGGACCTCCAGCACAGCAAGAAGTGCACCCATTTGACCACAAACAGAGATGTTTCTGGTATGCATGTAATAGATTTGAACATACCCAGCTGTATAATTATGATTTCCACTTCCTGGAAAACATTTCTTGGGATCCAACTGCTGCTAGAAGCGGCATGCTGGGTTGTGTTCAATTCAGGGCCTGGAGATCTCCAGAATATACCTGTTTTCTTACTTGGCTTTGTGTGATGGGAATTTAGTGAAGAGCCCCAGGCTGAGTGTCTGTTTGCCACCTTCCTGTGAGAATGGACAAGCTGCTTTGTTTGGTCCCCAAAATGCATTTCCCCTTACTTATCCTTCCAGAAGCAATGGGGAAGCTCTCTTTTCTGTCTCATGGTGAAGTTCAGAAGGTGAAAGTCACTCAGTCTCCACTTTGTTGATGTTCTGGCTAGGGTGTTCGACCAAGATGTTTACTCAGACATTTTCAAGAAATGACTGCAGTGAGGGGAAGGAGTTTTATCAGAGGTTAGTTAAATAACCCTCAAGTTTTTTTGTTAATTTATGTTGGTTGCTTTAAGTGTACCTAAACATTGACTCTAAAGAATGAATGGTGACCAGCAAATAACTGGGAGAAAAAAATCCACCAATACTCCAGTGTTAATTTGTTTTCTAAGACAAGAAGATCAGGGGATACTACTTCCATGTCATGTTTCAGTAAAACTCTGGCTAACATCCCTGAGTCCTTGACTTTGTCTCTACTTACTGGCTGGTTGTATGGCATTCACCCTGGATTATTTAGACAAAGCAAAGATGATCCCTGCTGTGGTGTCCAGCTGCAGGAAAAGGAGGTGAATCCAGCATCAGCAGGCTTGGAGCATTTTCATTGTGGCAGTCAGATTGACTTGCAAGACAGAAGATTGCTTGGTCATTTTGTCTGAACAATTTAGTTGGCTAGACTTTGCTAATGCATATGCCTATACACTTAATTTTTAAAAAACATGTGCTGAGCATATATCAGGGTACAAAAAGGATTTAATAACTCACCAAAAGATATTATGACTCTTTTTATGCATCCAGAGCAAGGGCAGAAAGACATCAGAAAGGTATTATAAGAGTATGGACATTTATCTTAAATACTATTTCTATTTCATTGAATTAGCTGAAAAGGACTACAGAAGGCCAATAACAAGCGAGACAGGTAGGCAGCTAGCTAGCTAGCTAGCTGTCCCACTGTGCACAAAGGATAGTGTCTTGATGGATGATTTAATGACTACAATGTGTGCAGAGAGGCCAGAGCCCAGGTGGAAACATTTCTGCATTCAGGGCACAGCTTGAGTGAGGAAAAAATGTGATGCGGTGCCTGCTTTCTCCCTCTCTTTGATGGTCCTTGTGCCCCCTGGTTAATTCTCTTGGGGCCGTTCCTTGTTGTGAAGGCAGGAGTCATGCCTGCTTTCTTCAGGTTTGGGTCTCATCTGGGATGAATTAACTCATCAGATTTGCATCGAGCTGCAGCTGCTCACCTTACTGCATCCCTCAGAAGGAGCCTGAACAAGCACTCAGATGTTTAACTGATTATTTTCCCTAGTGTCCTAATGTCTGGAATGGGCCAGAAAAAAAACAAAGAAAATATAGCTCTGAGTCGGAAGCAGGGAAGAAAGAAATCTAGGGGATGCCCAGCCAGGATAAGGAATCAGAAAGAAGGAAGAAAGCTATTTCTGAATGTAGAGCCCTTTTGGAGAGGCAGGTTTCTGCATTATGGTGAGGTGGCTACAAATGGTGGTAATTAAAACCAGCTGCCCGTGTCATCTTCTCATATATATGCGAGACTAAACCACCAGTGTCAGACATCAGCATAAAATCTGCTGCACATGGAAAGACAGACAAGTGCAAATAAGCCCTTCATGAATTTTCAGTGACAGATCTGAAAGATTGACTGTTTAGGGCTGACCTCATGCATGAGTTTGTCTTGTCTGTGTAAGACTGAATTATCAGCAAGGTCAGTGCGATCTTTACTGACCGTAACCTCAACCTCAGCTTGTTTGCCTTAGCGGATATAAAGTCCTCCAAGTGTTTTGAGTACTTTTATACTGCTTGACTTCCCCATAGACCATGAAAGCTCTGTACATGGCTGGCTGACCAGTGACTTGTTTAATTAATATTTGAAAAATCAGCTTGTGCTGCCTTCGCGTATTCATCTATGGATGATGGATGCTAACCCTGCAGGGCCGTTTTGCTGATGGAAACTGTCCTGCTCACCTGCAGGTCTTTTATTTCTGAAGCAAATCAGTGAAACCTCTCTTTGAAAAAAAATTTAAAAAAAATCCCCCACCCTGTTATTGAGCTGAGAAGTGCCATCAACAGTGCCTATGTTATACAGGTCCTATTTCTGAGCACAGAAGTCCCAGTGCAAGGCTCAAACAATACATTTAAATAATCTTGTGAACTTTGGCATGTGCTAAAAATGCCTCTAATGACATTTACCACTGTTCTCTTACCTGAACACTGGGAATGATTATCTTTTATTAACTTTTTTATTATTATTTTTTATTGGCACATGTTCAGTGTTGAGATCAAGAGGCTGTTGAGCTGCATTTATTTTATTTGCATTACTGGAGGAAAGATCAAATGGAAAAAATGTAATCAAACATTTATTTTTCTTCTTCTTTGATGTTGGGGTGCTGCCCTTGTGAAAATGCTTATAACCTGAAAGCATCTGGGGCATGGTCTTCCCCCTCTGCTATAACTTCAATCAGCTCTAAACCAGAATCCTTAAAGGGGAGTTGTATTTCTGACAAAAACATGATGGAATAGCTGTGCAGGTATTGATGCAGGAGACTGGATTTTGGCTTGCCTAGCAAGCCACTAACTATATATGGCAAGGCCATAATGGGAGAAAAACACCATCACACTGAGTTGGTAATACTTGGCTCTTACTTCTTTGGGATTTAAATGACTGCCCAAATTGCAGGATAGTGCAGAGTCTGTCCCAGGCTTCCTGACTTGTATTTACATCAGGCTCAGAGTGACTCTAAGGGCTCTAACCAAGCCTTTCTAATTAGTCCTTTCTCAGTAATATTGCCACACCCTCTTGCTCCTTAATTGCCAGAGAGTTGTTTCTTTTGTCTAGAGAGTAGCAAGAATTAGTTCTTCTCAACATGTGAAAAGGCCCACAATTGTGCTCACACAATTCGGATTGTAAAATCCATGTTGGTAAGGTTGCTTCTGATTTAATAGTGTCATCTGCATGTAGCAGGAACACAAATTTGCCAAGTTTGTTTTACTGCAGTAGAACTGATCAACTAAGGAAATGTACTGCATCAATGATAAAGCAGTTGTATTTGTCAGGGGTTGCCTATTGGAAAGCCCTAAGAGTCTTGTTCCTACATTTTGTTATACCCAAAAATGAAGGAAGTCGTGTCAGTGGTTTAGGTTTCCAAGAGTGCAGATACCAACAGCTTTTGCAAGCTGGGGCAGTTAATTTCATTAAAGGCTGCAGAATAAAGAGAGGATAATAATCTCAGCTACAGCTTGGCAATAGCTTGGTACAAAATTTCAGATGTGAGCATAGGAAAACAATGGTTTAAATGCTTTCCCTGCAGCTTTGAATGACAATGAGACAGAGAGAGTCTGAAATAGATGCGTAACTTGAACTGCAAGTAGCAACTGATAAAGAAACTGGGGCAGAGGGAATGACTCAGATGGCTGTGGTGCTACAGCAAATCCACATGGGGCTTTGGAAATGTTCATCCATGCCAGTGATAATGCACCAACCACAGAGATGATTATGACAGTCAGAGAAATTCAGAGAGCAGCAATGAAAAACAACCAAGGCAGTGAACCAGTGGGAACTTCAGAGTCAAAGGGCACAAAGTACCACGTTTTGAGAATAAAAGGAAGAAAAGGGACTGAGTGGATCTTTGATCTAAAGGCTTCTTCCTGCAGGTTTTATCTCTCCAGATAGAAAAAATACAAGGCATATGTCTATTCCCTTAAGAACTGAACAACACGTCAAAGAGAAGAGAGAACAAGAGAAGGCCTTCCAGGATAACATTTAATCATCATAAAAATGCGTGCATGAATGTGACAAAGAGAAACAAGTGCACATATCTTAAAAATAAATATGTAACAGAAATCTAAACAAATAGGGTTTTTTGTTGTTTTTTTTTTTTGTGTTTTTTTTTTTTCCCAAAAAAGTGCAGTACTGTGAGCAGGAAACTGGACAGAATAGGACAGATAAATATACAATACCAGCTGATCTTTCATGAGATGACTATTTCATATTTCAAGGAAGTGTCTCCCTTCTTCAACTAAGCCGTCCCTAATCCTGAGAGGTGACACATTGATGCTTATATATCCTGGTTTTGGGGCTTCATACAAATATTTTCCATTCCCCTTTTTTTTTAGAAGGCTTTTTTCACTGTATTTGCTGCATATATAAAAAAGTCTTTAGGGACCCACCATAGAAAGCACACCATCCTTGCATCTTATTTCACATTTCTAGTTGAAATAATATGAAAATGTGCCTTTGGGGAAAGGGTGACTCTTAAATTGTGTTCAGCACCTTATTCAGAAGATCAGAAACCCTAACTCAGTTTCATTGCATTTCTGTCAGGGACAGCAAAGGTGGAGGCTGAAACCTGTCCCCTTGCTTATTTGTCACGAACCCCCAACGTACATCAGGTACCAGGAACTAATATGGGAATAGAAATACAAGAAATGGAGGAGTGTTGTGGGTCTTTCAAACCACAGAAACCACACTCATCCTCTTGGAATCAGCCATGGGGATTGTATTTCTTTACTAGCTATGCACATGCTATGCTTTACATGGTGTGTCTCCCACATACTACACTTGCTACTGACCCCTGTGTGGGAATATGGTAACTCACATTTAGCTCCGTGGACCCTTGCATGGGGTAAACATCCCAAGGAAACATTAGGATGTAATAATCTCTTGCATCAAGCAGGGTGAAACGAGCAAGCTCTTTGCTGTGTCCTGGCATCCTGAGAGCAAATTGCAGAGAGCCACAGGACTTCTCTTCAGAACAGTGTTTTACCAAGACCCTACAGGGAATGCAATGTTCATCTCTCCTTGCCTGTGTGCTGAATGAGATGAGCTGCAGGTCCCTCCCATTTCCACACAGCAGTGTGTGTGGGGAGGTGTATATGAAGTCTACATGCATGGTTTTTCATTTATGTATTTAGTATTACTAGTCCAAATTCAGCTTTGAAAGGATTCAGTTCATCCTGCGACTTCTGTCTAGCAGCGAGTGAATGACCTGTGTGTCTGCAGAGCTGGGCCATTGCCAGAGCCCTGAGGGTTTCCAATCTGCATGAGGTGGTGTCCTCACCATGCCTCTGGCTCTATGGAGTCCTTGCTCCTCCTTCAGAAGTGACACATGGAGACCTGAAGAGAGAAAACTGGTTGCATTCTCGATTTAGGTGTGTAAGTGCTGCAGGCAGGTACTTAGTGGGGTTTCCAGGAACCTATCTGCAGAGGTATTTTCTGCAGCCCACCTGGCTCTCAACATGTCAGGGCCCTGGGGGAGGCTGGGCATGGGCCATAACAGCCTTGGCCAGCCCCAGCCAGGACCCCCACCCAGGCACCTTGCCCAGGAGCCCTGTTGCAGCTCAGCCCTGTTCCCCACCTGAGCTGCACTCTTCTGCCTCCCAGCTGCACATGGTGTAAGCCCAGGTTGCAAACACATTGAAAAGAGCAAGAGGGCTGGGGAGACACAGATGCTCACAAGCTGTGGGTTGACCCTGCTAGGCTTTTTTGGGGAGGGAACATCCCAAACATCACCCCTGTGCCCTGGCACTTTGCAGAGGGTAGAGCTCTCATCTTCCATCACTTCTGCTGCCATACAGTTTCTTTCTGGGCAGGCAGCATCTCCTGTGTCACCCTTGTCCCAGACCTGCTTCCTCAGCTTAGATGTTGCACGTAAGCTTAATGGAAGCACTTATGATCAAATCTCTTCCTTTGGAACAGATCTGATTTGTTTTTTACCTGCCATTAGCACAATTCATGCACTTATTAAGAGCCAACATGTGCTCCTTTGCTGCTGTACCAAGGCAGCATTAGGTCTCACTGTCTTGAGGACTTGGAAGTAATCTAAAATCTACTTGGCAAAAGGCAGGGCTTGCTATCTGATTTGAGTGGGAAGAAGAAAGATTTAACACAAGGAGGGGCCGGGAGGGGGTGTGTGTCTCCTTCCCAGCTGGCCTCTAAATCTAAGCATGCAAATCCCTCATTTGTCTGATCAGAGGGTATATTTTAAAAGCTCTGGGGTTTTTCTTTAATTGGTTTAAGAGCTTGGCTAATGCATAAGGTATAGCAAAATCCAGCTCTGTGTTACACATTATTCTGGGTTATCTCACCACTCTTTCCACATCCTGAAATTAAAGAAAATAACACAGACAGTTATGGGCTAGAGCTGTATGACTTGCACATTTACATGCCTGGGAGCAGCTTGGGATCTATCTATATACTTTATAAGTGCCATTGTTTAGATTTGTATTTTGTTACAGATACAAAGTGGAAAACATTCCAAAAACCTCTCTGCTAGGAAGATTTTTCTTGCCTATTATTAGCACTCGGCTTTTGCAGCAAGTGCTCATGAGCCAATATGCAGAGTTTTAAAGGACTTCAAAGTGTCATTGGGAACCAAGTGATATGTGTGTTAAAAAGGGTTTAATGGAGCTGCAGTCGCTGTAGCACAGTGTCTTTTTATAGCAAGTTTTTACAGCTTTAAGAAAAACATCCTGCAGATTTCAGTAGGATGGGCATATGGATAAGGTACTTTGCACTATGATTTTTGTTTATCTGCTATTACAAAAAAAGAAAAAAAAAACTCCCATTGCTAGCTATAGGGAGAATGATAAGCAGGAATGGATCTGCAAAACTCAGGCAATAGCTACTACCTCTGTTTTGGGTTTATGATTTTTTTTCTTTTTTTAGAAGAAAAATCATACATTTGGAAGCCAATGGCTTGGTTTAGAGAATGGAGATATGCAGTGATTTTTATTCACATTGAAGCTTTTAACAGTCTTTTTCTCTCTCTCTCTCTTTTTTCTCTTTTTTTTTCTTCTCTCTTTTTTTTTTTTTTCCCCCAGACCTACTGGATTAGATTATCATTATCACAAGCCAAATTCTGCTTATCAAAGTTGAGTCAAACTTTCTGGGACTGTCTTTGAAAATGTAATAGGCCAAGCTCCAACAGAAAAGGAGTGGTTTGCAAAAAAAAAAGCACATTAAATGCTAAAGCTGACCTGATCCCTCTGTGGTCATCTTGATCTGCAGGAATGTCTGAAGATTTGGCAGGGACACACTGAATTTAATATATTCTCTATTTCTTCTTTTACAGCACCAGTTCCCAGTCTCCTTAAATTATGCCTGGGAAGCATGTAAGGATGCCAGAGGAGACAGGCCCTTTGTTGCCCTTTAGTAACCCATGGAGACAGGCTGCCCACTTCTGAAAGAGCCAGGCAAGGATTATAAGAGAAAAACCAGCACCCATGGCCTGCTGTGGGGGTAAGAGACTTGCCTAGGATTATGTAAAAAGGCAGAGGCAGAGGTGGGATGTAACTTTGTCCCTCCAGTGTCTCAGCCCTACGTTGTATTCTTACAGCCAACCTTGCATCCACAGTGACTGGGATTTAGCTGTTTGGGCTTGTTCCACCTCTGAAGCGACGTCATATAAGCATGTTGTATTCTCTGCTTTTGCTTCAGGCTGGGGAACGACAGGTTTCTGCCTTGTCTGGGGAAATACTAATTTAAAAAAAGACAGGAAAACCTTTAGTCACCATGACTGCCAAGGCATTAAAAGATCAGGATTTTTCCAGCCTCGCAGGCAGCTGGAGGCTGCAAACAAACTCACTCAAAGCTGTTGAGAGCAGGGTTTCAGCTCCTGCTGCTGTCCTTACGCTGGCAGCTGCCTCCTGTTCCCCCCAGCTCGAACCCGGCAGAACTAAAGCCCCAGCAAAACCCCAGCGTGGGACCCCAGTCCTCCAACCACCCACAGCTCCAGCCCCAGCTGCCTCTTTCTTTTATTCCTCACGCCTGGTCCTTCTGAACAGAAAACCCTGGTCAAAATTCTTACAGAAGCAGCCGGAGATATTTTTTTTCTTGTCTGCGGAAGAGGGCAGAAGAGCGATGGTGAGAGGGGGAAGGGTTTGTGGGGTTGGTTGTTTTTTTTCCTCCTTTTTGCAACACTAGTTGTTCAGGGGAGTGTCTTACGTTAGTAATGCTGAGTGGCTCCGGCAGCTACTGTGGTTTAAGGTCATTAGTCATCTGCTGCAACCACAGGAGTCACGGAAGCCAGAGCTCTTCATGCAACCCACTTGGTCCTCCCAGGCCAGCAGGTTGGGAAGAACTGCATATGGGGCATCGGGGGCAGAGGTGGGTGTGGAGAGCAGCCCAGGGCCATGGGGGCATCCCCCCCAGGCCAGTCACAGGGTACCATGTGCCCAGGACTCTCTGGGTTGTGGTGGGTGGCTGCACAGCCGCCCTGAGTGGCCCGAGAGGGGCTGAGGGGCGTGTGAAGGGCGGGGGCCAGGGGAGCACTGCCATGTGCAAGTGTAGGATCCTCCATGCGCCCCGTGAGAGGGCAGGTGTGTGTCCCTGCCTGGGAAGCAGCCCCTGCCTCACATACAGCTACACAGGCTTGTGAACTTCATTTATCCTCAAGCTGCTAATGAGACAAAGATACAGGATGCTCCCTGGCCATTAAGGGAATACAGGTCCACATGCATCCTTCCCATCTGATTCCTTCCTTCCTTTCCTTCCCTAGGATGAGGGGGTCTAGGCAAACATTCCTTAATATATTCTGCATCCTCTGGCTCCCACTTCTGCTGAAGGCTGCCTCTTCCTCCCCTCTGCCCCATGGAAATGATTCACTGCCCCCTGCGCTCCCCTCCGGGCTGTACAAAGGACACACCTGTGTAGGTATGTATTTAGGTTTTGTTTGCCTGCTGGACTCGTTCATTTCTTATCCCACCCATGAGCTGAGAATTGCTATGCACATCATAAATCACTCCTTTATCTATTTCGACTGCTGTCCTGCAAAGTACTCCTAGTCTTTGACGAAATATTGGCTGAAGATTTTGCAAGGCCAGCATGGGCTCTGGAGTTGTTTTATTATTTTGTTTTTGAGTGGCTGCTTCTCAAAGTTCATGTTTTTGGTCTGGGGGGAATGGCATCTGAAAAGGTGGCTCTAAGTCTGGGACCTGGAAACAAGATGTTATGGGGTCCTAGGATTTGTTAGGGTTCACGATGCATTTACCTTAACTGCAGGAAACCAAGGTTTCCTTCAGATTCACTCAGGGTCTCCTCATTGATTTCATTGCCTGGTAAACTGTATTTAAGAATAGTTGGTCCATAGATGGGCTAGAGAGCTTTGTGGTCTGGGTAGTGAAGTCAGGATAGTCAAGTTGCAAGGGCTCTTTCCTCACATTTCCTTTCCTTTTCATAAATACGCAACTGCATGTCCCATACAGATGTAGGGCAAGTGTGTTTTGGCAACCCCTTCTTGTGTGACATTAGTGACAGTGGTGATCTGCACAGCAGCTATACCTTGGGCTATCCTATAGCCTCAGCTGACCACATGATTCCAAAAGCAAGACCAGTAACAGCAAAGTCAGCATGAACTGTGGGTATCTCCACACCAGAAATGCCCTTAATGTGAGACCTTGTATGCCTAGAGAGATGTGGTAGCTTACATTTTAATGTGAGCAAATGTTAAATTACAGATATGTCTTATGCATCATGATCTTAAGTTTTATTTTGCCTTCTTTTAGCTTTTCAGGGCACTTTTGTGCTCTAAGTACAAACTCTCTCATGGTTCTCCATTCTTCAGAAGGGAAGTCAGCCCAAGATTATTTTCTATGTGTCTCAAGGGATGCAATTAGAAATAATAATCCTAATCTTGATAAAAGCAGTTTTCTGCCTCATTTTACAGCCATTCACAGTGCCCCTGCAGATTTTGGTGCTGGCAAAGCAGGGTGAACTGAAAGACAAGCAAAGTCAGGGTGGTGAGGCTTGCACAGCCCCTGTCAGGGCTCAGCCACCAGCCAGAAAATAAGAGTGAATGGAGAAAAGCAGAAATGGTTGTCAGGGACTGGCCTGGTTTGGGCTGGCAGCCACACAAGCAGTGACTGAGCAGCTTCCAGAAGTGGTGGTGGGTTTTAATGGTGAGATCTTTAGGCAGCTACGGTTTTGATTACACAGGAAAGGTGGTGAGCGTGCTCACCTGTAGGGTTTTTACACTAGTTTTTTTTAATTGTCAAGTGTGAGCACTGTCTGCCTTTTCCATCCTATTGATCCATCAAGTCTTTAAATTCCTAAAGTGACTGCACATTGCATTGAAGTTGCCTTGTACAGGATAAATTGTGCTTTTTTTCCCCCTCCCAAAGGGAGGAAAGGTGTGCCAGCCCTGTTGCTGGAAGCACCAAGCATCTCACTAGCATGTTTATTCAGCAGGGAGACATTAAAAAACTTGCTTCTCACACAAGTTGCTCTCTCTGAGGTGTCATTTCTTCTAAAAGCATTGACATGAGCTCAACTCAGGACCAAACCAGACTGCCCACACCTCTGTGAACAACAAGCTAAAAACGAAGCATTCAGAGCATTAAAACTGCACAGGCCAGACCTGGGAAGGAAGTCTGGTGACTGCAGTAGCCCAGATAGCCACTACTGGGGTTTCACTGGTTAGCTGCAACCTTGACTAACTCTTGAAAACACTGACAAACCGCTTGTGTTCTCTTCCTTTTCACAAGGAAAAACACAGAGGAGCTGATGGTTACACTTGCTGTGGCACGGAGCACGGGTAACGTCAATTCTTGCAGATCATTCGGTGACCAGCCCTCTTAGGAACACAAATTAAGGCAAGATCAGCTTCATCAGTAGGAGGAAGACTGTGATTTCCTTTCAACAGCTCAACCCCAGGCCCTGCTAGCTCAGTTTTCCATCTGGCAAGGCATAGGGAGAGAGCCATGAAAACTTCCTCTGTGTCTTTTGTTCTTACCAATCGAGGCAGCATTTTTAGCATGAGAAATGCCAATTGCCAAATTTATAGGAGATTTTCTTGAAGAAATTGAACTTTTCATGCAAGTTAAATGTGTGGTCACATGTCGAATCTTGCAAGGTTATTTGCCTCTCTTTTCTGAGGGAAATGAGGTGGCTCCACATTGAATAGTCATTTCTGATCACTGCTGAGCGTGTACCAACTGTATGATCGAGGTTGCTATATTAGTAGCCAAAGCCAGTCAGAAACTGGATTCTTTTTCAGTAAGAAAGCCAAGAAAATATTAAGCCTTTCCACTGAAAACATCACCGTTCTTGAAGAAATATGTAAAAATTATATGACAAGAGAGTGAAATGCAGCTCTGGTACCTCCATTGAATGTGGTACAACTTGGTTGCTTCCATCTTCCATTCGCCCTGCTAGCACCACTCCCAGGATAGGCACCATCTGCCCCAGTATGCTTTGGTTGTACTGGGAAGGCAGCTGGATGCTTCAAGGGCCTCCCCCTCCCTTAGCGGATTGGGGGAAATGTATTTTATGTTGGCACCTATATGCCAATATGGAGCAGGGCTGGAGGAGAGGAGGGTATATGTCCAGTGAGGTGCCACAGCAGGCTGAGCAATTCAGACAACTCATAGGAGGAGGCTGGCTAAAACATTTCTTCTTTCAAATTGTTACTTGTATAAAAAAGAAGGTGACTTTTTGATGGCAAACATAATTGTGTTAGAAAACATTTAGACAGAAGTCTTAATCAGCTTCAATAACTACAGGAAAGAAAAATCACACCATTTTTGCTACATTTTATTGAAGAATTTGGCTGCTTCATTCAGAGGAAATATTTTCATAATTGACTTGGTATAAAAATTAAGAATCTGGAAATTGTTCCCACCTAAAAAGGGATGTAACACTGCTGCCTTTTAGAATTATGGAAAAGAGGGGGAAAGAATCTGATTATAATAATCTCAGCCACAAGAGCATCTAACTATCTCCAACCTCCATTTAAATAGACACATGGTCTCTTTTTGGCCCTGTCGCTAGAAGAATTTTCCCAACATATGACATTCTCTTTTCTCCATCAGTGGGGAATTGCAGACCAGTTAGTTAAAAAACAATCCTTAGAAAAATCCTGCAGTATCTAATAAAACTTTATAAAAACACCTTTCAAAAAAAAAAATCTGAGTAAGAATCTCACTGCATTTATCTAGGAGAAACATTGTCAGATCAATCTAATTTTATTTGCTGATTGGATAATGGCACGCAGAGCAGAGGAAGTAGTTGATGTTTCAGCTGGTCTTTAGTAAGGCTTTTGGCACCACCTCAGCACTTATCTAATGGCTGAGATATGTTACACTGATTAAGCTTCTACAGAGCAGGACAAAACCAGAAGGTGGTCTTGTTCAGAGAGTTGTTACAAGTGGCTCAATCCCTAAGCAGAAGAATGTGCAAAACAAGGTCTTTCTTGGGCCTCTGTTTTGAACATAGTATCATCCCATATTTTCATTAGCCAGGAGTATGAAATAGTGCACTATTAAATTAGGGACTCATATAAACCTGAAATGGTTTGCAAGTGAAATGGAGGGCAGGATTAAATTCAAAACAATCTTGCAAACTTGGAGTACTTGCTCCCCAAAAATATCATTTCAGTATGGGTGTGTTGAAGGCACTTCAGCAGAAATAACCACACGTAGTGGATGAGGAATGGCCAGCTGGGAAGCATCCCTAGGGAAGATCATCTGGGCCAATGATGGCATGTTGTCACAAAAAACACAGACACTGCATGCACTGAGTGAACAAAAGTTAGCTTGCAAAACACGTAGTGTAACCTGTTACCTTTCTCAGCATTGACAGAGCCTCAGGGGAATTGCTGTCTTCCCTTTTGGGGCTGTGCATCAGGAAGTGGTGCCTAGTGACAGGAGGTTTCAGAAAAAAACCAAAAAAAAGTTATAAAGAAAGACTGAATAAATTAGTCAATTAGGCTACAGAAGAAAAACTTGAGAGAAAGACATGATGTCTGTTCCAAAATATATTAAAGAGGTGATCTGTTCTCCAGGCTCATAAAAACTATGGCAAGAAGTAACAGAAATGGATACCAGTAGGGACACTCAAGTTAGGAAGAAAATTTTTTAATGGTAGTGATCAGTGAGCACTTCCAGTTCCCAAGAAGGCTGTAGAAGACCTCATCAGAGATCTTAACAGATCTGTGTCTACCCTATGCTGAAGGAATGGCTTGGATGCCATAGATTAGCTACTAGGGCCAAGGCTTGTGTAAGGTGACTTCTTCCAGGCTGGATTTTCAGGGGTTCTGCTCTGTGAGATCCATTTGCAAATAGCAGAGTTTCTCTTTTTTCCCCCCAGCAGCAGGCTGCCCTGCTCTTTTGGCATTTAACTTTGGCTGCCCTTTTTGGAATGAGGCGATTAGTCAGGGAGCGCTCGATACCGCCGGACAACAGCGCTTTCCGTCTTCCTTGCCAGTGAGTGAGGATCCTGCGGGTCAGCAGCCAGAGAAGCACATTTCCCCATCTTTGTGCTTGACACAATGCCACTCTCAGCAACCTTTGCGGGTCACCTCTCCCATTCACCCACGAGCACATAATTCCTAGCCTACCAAGCAGCATGTTCTTGAAACGTATTTTAAGCTCTGATTACATTAAAGAACGGATGTTCCTGAGCTTCCCAGCAGCAGTGGTCACTGATCTCTCTACCTGTGTTGATTTGTATGACAGTCAATGTCCTCAACAGTTTGCCTCTGCCTGGCTGTGCCTGAGTGCTGGGATGAAACATGCCCTGCGGAGTGGCAGCAGGACTGGTGGAGTTTGGACTTCCCAGTAACTTCACACAACGGGACGTGCCAAATGGAGTTGGAGGCTTTTAATAACTGTGCTCAGACAAAGTGGCTGTGCACATATTGTCTGGGGAGGCACCGTGACAGAACGTATAATTTACAGCCCAGTGAGTTCAGTAAAAAGGCCATGCCCGATATCAATATATTTTACTCTGAAAGGCTGGGACCAACTTTGATTACAGCTGAGCCAGTGCTAAGCCACAGGACCTCTGTTTTCTTCACCAACATTGCTCAGTTTACTCAGTGGCAAAATCTGGCCTAGAGATCAGTAATAAATACCAAATTTGACCATAACTTTTTTTTGGTATGATTATACTTCGGACAGAAAAAACACAGGCATGTGAGTAGTGTGGTAGGGATACTAAAGCAACTCTTAAAATGGGAATATTTTCTACATGGATTCGTATTTTTCACAAACCGATGGTAAAAATTTCATTTTCAAGATCACCCCATGTCTGAAACTGAAAGTTTCTGGCTGTAAAATGCAAAGATCAAAATAAAAAGGTATGCTTAGCATACCTACATACATACGTATATCTGTGGGTAAACACACACTCATATGTATTTGTAGGTGTGTTTGTGTGCATATGTTTTACATTACTGATGCTTGCTGTCAGTTTTATTTTATAATCTTATTTATTTGGTATTGATTGTTTTGTTGCTGATTGCCTTAATGTGTCATCCTCCTACTCCTGGTCATATGTTAGTCCTAAACAGAACTTCAGGAAAACCTGCTTTTTTTTAAGGCAATCACTTTCAATGGTTTTAGGAGCTGCCTATCTGAAGCTGGGTTTGTGCATTCAGAATTTTAAAATAGTCAAACCTTTGTGACGAAGTTGACATTATCCAGTTACATGAACTCCCTCTGCCACCATTCAGGCTTCAGTAAACTTTGAATACCCTTTCCTGGTACGGTAAAGAAAAATATGTTAATGGCACACACACACATATTTTTTCTATTAGTTAATGCAGATACTATTTCTATTGGAAATGCCTGAGGGTATAGATTTTGTTAAACAGGGCTTTTGAAAGTGTAATGTAGGAAACACTAGGGATACATTTGGCTGGCAGGTTTGGATACCAGAGTCTTCCACTAGATGGAAACTGAATTTTCTGTACCAGCACGACTGTATCAGAGTCCTCCTAGGGTGTCTCCAGGAAGCAATAATGACCAAATAGAGCTGTGAAATTAGGGGATCTGAAGTGTCTCACTGCTATTACATGAACTGCAGAGGCATAAGCAACAAAACAATAATTTATATTCCTGTTTTTGTTGCAGAGCTACAATGCACTCAAAATACTGCTATACAGATAATATTTTTTAAATGTCTTTGGACAGTATAATACATGTAATTTTATGCTCAGTGACCATTAATCATGTACCAGTTAGCATTTCTAAGATATTTTATAACAGTAAATTTAGGGGGAAAAGGTCTTGTATATGCCAACACATTTGAATATGGATACCTATAATTATATTCAATCACTTCTGTATCTCTATGAAATGTATTAATACTAAAATGGAACAGGAAGCAAAGTCTGAGTTTAAAGACTTTTACACTGAGATCCCTTTCTAAATTACCTTTCAAAGCAACAAATCCTCTGGCTGTGGATGGAAAATAACTATCCTAACTGCATATACTGTTATGTCATTTGAGCTGAGTATTTCCATGCTGGAATGAAACCTTGAGCTTATAAAGGGCTGTTCTTTGAAAGGGTTTGGTTTGAACGGACCTGGCAAATTGCTAACACCTCTAAGAGGAACCAGAGAGAGAAGGTTTTTAGGACCCTGAAGGACCTGGGAGGGTTGAATAGAAAGGGGTCAGTATTCCCTCACACTTCCTGCCATACTCTATAAAAGCCAGGAGAACCAGAAGCTCAGCCCCTTTTACCTGTGTCTTTCTTCCTTCCTGCTGGTGCTGCTCAGAGGTTCTTCAACTCACTACGTGTTCTGCAGAATCCAACTCTACTGGGTGCTGTGAGTAGCCGTGGACCCCTCTCCAGAGGCAGCCTTGCCACAAGGGACTGTCACCTACCTGTTCCTGTGATCATCAAGATCAGTTTTATATAAATCTATAAATAAGTTTATATATCTGTTCCTCACCCCACGTGTTACTCCCTTTTCTGTGCTACTGTAAACTTGTTCCAGTTTCAATTTCCACCCTTTAAGTCTCTCCTCTTTATTCCCCTCTTATCTTCCCTTGGGAGCCTGGGGGGAAAGCAGGGGGGTAATAGAGAGCAATTCTGCTCTCTGGTTTGTGGTTCACCCTGACCACTAAACTGAGACAGAAAGCATCAGTTCCATGTTGAGAAGCAGCAAAAGAAGGCATAATGGATATTGCGAAGTATTAGGAAAGGAATATATAGTGAAAAAGAAAACATTCCTGTATTGTAACTTTGCATATGGTCTACCTGTGCCTAGAATACACATATGCATGTGCCCATCTCAGAGGAGAAAATCTTATTTCCTCTTAGTTCTCCATATGAATGCTCTTGTTGCTAACAGAATATCTTGCTCCACATTACTGGAACTGGGTTAGATTAATTTGGAAAGAGGTGTTTTGACACCAGATCAACAGCACCTGCACAAGGAGTCTCAGTATCTTCTGATATACTTTGTAGACAAATTCTGGGGACGCCTCATCTCTAGGGTTTAAGAAATGCTCTGGAGCACATGGTCATCTATAAATGGCAGAAGCAAGGACTGCATTTTGGGAAAACTTCATCTTTTGTATAAAACCAGGGATGTGATAGATGGATTCATTTTTACAGGGGCTTTGCTGCTGCAGACAGGTGTTTGAGCTTTGCCCAGCAAGGCTCTGGCTTCTGCCTCACTGGGAGTGAGCAGGGTGACCACAGCAAGGCTGGCAGGATTTGTGGAGAGCTATTTGTGCCCAATGCCATTTTTTTTTAATTTTTTTTTTTTTTGCTTATTTCCTCTTTGTGCTTCAGGAGGTATGTTTAATTTATGGCTGGGAAACAGCTATATGGCTAGAGATGTGGAAAGGTCTCCAGCACCCAGCAATGCAAGCAAATGATGGCAAAGGAGGATGCGCCAGGTGCCAAAAATCCCATGTAACCAAGTTTTACTCAGAAAAATGTATCTACTTATCTGAAACTTAGAGAGGCAACTATCACTATCCAGACACTTCTTGACATCCCTAGGTATAATTCTAATTATAGAGCCTTTCAAACGTGTGCAGCAGAAGTGGATTAAGTTAAATAGTCTGCTCAAACTGCCAGGGGCCTCACAGCTAAGAAATGAATTTCTCTAGCTCTGATTTTATTAGTGGGGGTATGATTTTTTTCTGAGCTTATTGGAAATGTCATTTTATTATTACACGCTATTTTCAAATACATGGAGAGAAGTACTTCCTGACGTGCGAGTTTTCAGATTACTGCTGCTGAGCAAAATGGTTATGGTTTTTCTCTTATCTCTTCAGAAATTAATAGCAGATGGGAAAAACTATCACTAAAAGAGACAGGCACCTTATTAATACTGGAGTCTAGTTTCTAATGGCTGGTAGGCATTATAATATCAATTAGTTTCTTCCAGAGAAAACATCCTTCAGCCTGTCAAGACATTGAAACCTATTACTGAAGTGCAAAAGCAGAGTCAATTTCTTGAAACTTGTTTCTAAGGAAAATTATGCACAACTGTAAAAAATTTAGAGCTTTTTTTTAACGTTCAATTATGAAGCTGATCCAGTTTGCTTTATATGTGTCCAGCTCATGCAGAGAGATAAACCATATCTAAATATCTACCAAATCATATACAAGCAATAGTTGCTAATGATTGTATAGATCTGGAAGTGCTTTTCTAGTGATGCTAGAGTACTAAAAAGTTGATATTCTCACACACATCATAAGTAATTAAAGTAGTGAGGTTTCTACAGTCAAAGACAGCTGATTTCCCCCTTTCCTTTTTTAGCTAATTAAGTATTTTCCATTTTTAGTCAGCAGAACTAAGACCCATTAAATGATAACTGCTTAGCACTTCTGGTGATACTTGGTGTGCAGGGACACTTCTGTTGATTTTATTAGAGGGTAGTGGCTTCTTATGCTGCAGCCGAAAGTGCCACTAAATCCAGAGAAATTTGATATATGTGATTAAAAAGGAGAGTAGGTTTGTAGTAGGAGCAAGAGTAGTCTGAGTTGACTTCAGTTTATAGACACTGACCTCTTGAGGTTTTACCTATAGCCCAACACAGGAGATACCTGAATTCCTCCCTGGGGGGAAGCACATCTTTATCCAAAAAATCCAAGGAACCTGGGTGGGTCAGACTCTCTGGACTACAGTGAGTCCCATTTGACTTTCCTCCTCCCTCTTCACAGGGTTCAACCCTTTTCCTGAGTAATTTACAATGTTCAGCCCAAAGTCTGCTCCTAATAACATCAGTCTAAACGAAGAGCTTTGAGAATAGCAAAGAAGTGAGCATCTCCTGAGTCATTGCCCATGGTGGGACAATAAGAGGTGCCAGCAGATCAGGAGGAGTAAAGAGAGGTGGACCAAGGGCACCTGATAAAAGCCCATGTAGTTGGGGGGAACAGAGAGATCAGCCAATGGCACATGCTGGTGGCATGTGTCCCCCGGGAGCACCTTTCTGGAGAGTTTAGCTACAACACCTGAGGCTGAGGATGCCCCAAATGGAACAACAGACCCTTTGAAAATAAGTCAAGGTTTTCTTTGTCGACTTACCCTGCAAAGCATAGCATTTCATCTGGAATCAGTACATTTGCAGGGGGGAATTTGAATAACCAAGATGTGGTGTAGGGACGCCTGAGGTGGAAAGGGTGAAGTAGCATGATTAGAAGCATCCTCTCTGTGATACTATTATTATTTATATTTATGTTCATAAAGCATCCAGTAGCCCAAGGTACTGCATTAAGTACTGCCCAAACACAGTAATAGCCCCTTCAGTTCTTATGTGAAGCCCATCTCCCTTTGGGCCTGGTTTGATAAGACTCAAAAGTGTCTAACTGATGTAGTTGACACAAAAAATGTCCATTTAATTGCCAGGAGACTGCTGCATGACTAGGGTTACCTGGATGATTGGTTTTGGGATTAAGAATTCTGTTTCTGTTTGGCAGAGCTGAACCAAAAATAGCTTCCCCTGCTTTCCACATGGTATTTTAACAAACATGAGAGAGAAACTCATATTTTCAGTGGAGACTGCTTGTATAAAAGAGGCAATGGAAACACCAGGGCTATTTTAATTCTCAGCCCAACTTTTTTGATTTTGAGCATTTGGACTGTTTTGTCCTTAAGCCCCTTTCTCTGCACTGACTCTACCAGAGGTGAGAAGACCTGGCTGTGATAACAAAAATGAGAGTCACTGGGCATCATCTGAGCCAAAGAGGAGCCTCTTAACACCCCTGTCCTAAGACAAATAACTAGGCAGGCTGCTGAGCCTGTGCATAGGGGAGAATGACCCTATTTCAGTGCAAAAGTGGCAGGGCTGAGAGCTGCAGCCAGAGGCAAGTTCTTCCCTTGTCTGCTGGGGAAGGTGTGAGGGGCATCACAAGCCAGGCTTTCCTGGTGCAAATGAAAGGCTCGACATGTTGCATCAGGCCAGCACTTTCACTGAAATAAAATCTCTCCTTGCAGGGCTGGAGCTGACATTTTGGCACCTGAGAATGCTGTAACTGACAGCAGAGACACGGGGAGGTTGGTTTCTGCTGGCAGCTGGAGCAGACCCACCATGCCCATGAGCTGCCATGGGGGCAGTGGAGAGAGGGGGCAGCGGGGCGAGGGGGCAGCATCCCACTGCCACCCACAGCTGTTTGCAAGTTTTATCACAGTGGTGTATCCCTCTGGTCCCCACAGGGGGCAATGGGGTGCCAGAGGTGGGAGGCAGACTTTTAGAAAGCTGGACCCAACCAAAGCCCCTCATTCCCATACCATTGAGCAGGGATGCCAGGCAAGGGGGGTGTGTGGAAGACGCAGCTGGACGCAGTGGGGGAGCTGGGGACCAAAGGAGAAGGACTCTGCCCTCTTTGCAAAGTGTGGTGGCAGGCCCTGGGTGAACGTGCAGGAGCACTGGGTTACAGCACAAGTAAAATGAGCATCATTTCTCTCTGGTGCAGCTGGTGATAGTTAGCTCCCTGCCATGAAGAACTGAGCCTCAAAGACATGACATCCCAGATGCCTCCAGTTTTCACCTGCCCTCTGTGTCTGAGCTCACACCTGCACTTGTAAGGGGGGCTTTTTTTCCTCACTTTGCATCCAGGCTTGCAATTTTGCAGTCTGGTCAGACTGTCCTACCCCTCAAGCCATGCTGGCATCTGATCCATAGCTGTTGCCCTCTTGCCTCCACACTCAGTTCTGCTTCAACCTGTTTTGAGGATTGCCTGCTTTCCTAAGCCCTCCACCCACCAAAGCATTTTCCTCTACTAATATTACTAACTTCAATGTGTCCCCAGAATATATCAAAGGACTAGCTTCTTCCTATCTTTCTGCTTAGATCCCTTTTTGCCTTTCTGGCTTCTAGACAAGAAGATCATTAGATGAAGGCCTGACCTTGGCAAAAGAAGAAAGGAAAGAACAGAAAGAAGGTTATGGCATAATTTTGACTTATTTAATTATTCTGAGCCTTCATCCTCATGAATAAAACAGACACAGAAGGCAGGGGAAGGGTAGTTCTGCTTGTCTGTAGGTTGCTCATGTGTGTTAATGTTATGGCCTTGTAAGAACCACTTATGAAATGCCTCTTGGTGTGTTTCCAGGGTGTTTCAAGGCTGTGCAGCACCATCTCAGTGCTGAGTGATAGAGTCAAGTCTAGTGTGGTTACGCTCATGCTGCCACCCTTGCAAATATGCTAGGGTCTGTTCTCTGTCTCTGGGGCCAGTGTAGGGCATGGCTTACCCACAAACAGCTGAAGTGTCTTACACCCCTCAACTCCCCCTCCCTCATTTAGGGACTCGTTCCTAGCAGAAGCACAAGTGTTTCTTGGGACATGGCACAGGATAAGGGTGTGCTAAGGCCCCTACTAGTGGTTAAACAGGGACCAGACAGCCCAAGTCCTGAGCACACTTTACCACCCACCTTGGATGTCCCTTTTGGTTTTAGTTTTGGTCTTTATTATTCTACTTTTTGAAAATATTTTTTATTTATGAGCTGTTGCATTTTAATTAACTTTTAATTCCTTGGGCTAGTATGTCACTATTTTGGGAGGGAGGGGGAGAAAGAAAAAGGAATTACTTGCTTCAGGGTTTTTTTCTTGGTTATATCTGTCTCCATTTATTGTCCTATTCCTTTAGGCTGACTGGCGGTAATGGCTCTTAGCATGCTTTATAAATCATTCTGCAGAGGGCTTGGGGTGAGCATTTTATTTAATAAGTATGGAGAAGTGGGCTTTTATCCCTGCAAAAGAGGTGGCAAGTTCACTGTAGTTCCACTGGATTACTGTATTTGAGGCGGAAGAAGTAATAGATGACTCAGATATATTGGTCTTACAGCAAGTTCCAATTGTATTACCTCCTCTTTGACTTGCCGCTTGATCGATAGGAGCATCAAAGTTAT
Source organism: Apus apus (assembly GCF_020740795.1). Lineage (NCBI taxonomy): Eukaryota > Metazoa > Chordata > Aves > Apodiformes > Apodidae > Apus > Apus apus. Next base: position 49,619,292 of record NC_067283.1, read on the forward strand.
TTACATTGAAAAACAGCACTTTGATCTAATAGCTCACAGGTAGAGCTACTTGGAAGGAATTTAAAAGCTCACTTTTAAGAGTTGTGTCAGTCTGAGGACCCTAAACAGTAATGCTCTTGAGCTTTGGAAGAAGGTGGATCTGCATCCACATCCAAGTGCTACAGCTCACCTCTACTACTAGACTGTGTGACAGCAAATCCTGAGAGATGAGATTTCTTGCAGCAGAGAGGAAACAAGGTTCAGCTACTGGGATTTCGAAGAGAAATCTTTATTCAGGCTGCTAGAAACTGGTGTCCCAGTTCCTTGTCTCCTGGCTACCTGGGATACCTACCTCTGTTACACAGGCTCCGAGTCCCAGCTGGGACCTCACTCTGGCTGCTAAGTCTGACCACTCTGTTCAGGCTTTGCATCGCCAAATGTGGTTTCTTTATAAAATGGTGGCACTCCGCAAAAAGAGAGAGCACAATGCTGGCCTACAGCAGTTTAAAATCATCTGGAAATGAACCACATATGGTCATCATGTGGATTTTGAATGTTTGATTGATTGATATGTGTGGATCACGTTGAACCTACTTCATCCCAAACAATATCAGAAAAAGAGCTGCACATCTCAAGAAACCCTTCACTATGATGTGCAAGTTCTTACATCTCAGCCACAGCTAGTCGAAGGACCAACCAGGCTTTGGCTAAGCTTGCACCCAGATTAGTGATGAGAAATAACCAGCTTTGTAGGTCATAGGAAATGTTTTCCTTCCAACCAGAGAAGATGAGCGGAAAGAACACTGAAGAAATTTTGGTTCTAGCAAACGCACAGCTGGACCCAGCAGCCCTGTGCATGAGAAGCACTGCTAGGCTTCAGAGGAAGGTGTGAAGAAATGGTGCTGTGGAGGCTTTGTGGTGGTCAGCACATATGTCTGCATCATGACACCTCTTCTGCAGGAAGTCACACCCGTTTGTTTTTCAGTTTCAGTAGCTCTACATGTGGCTTGTGTGAAGAAGTACTAAAGTCCTACCAAGTACAGACCTGTGTATTTTTCTTGTGAGAAATAATGAGAGAGCAGGTGGCCAAGCAGGCAGTTGTAACAGTGGTTGTTCCCCCATCTCCTTGATTTTCAGCCTTTAAAGGCTGAAACTCAGAAGCAACATCCAATCCTGTAAAAGCCAAGCTGTTCTATGTGCTCTTCTGACATGGACATCCCCACTGCAATAGCTCACAGGGTTTGAATAAAGACAGAAATCCACAGACCTTTTTTCCCCTTGAACGCTCATCTGCCATGGAGCATCACAAGAAGTGAAATGCCCAACGATGCCTGAAATTCTTCTAAAGCACAGGGTGCTCCATCATACTTTGCAGATAACCATGTTGGCTCTTTTTCTTTGCTCGCAGGGTGCGTGCTTGTGGTCTCTGTAATTGAACAGCTTGCACAGTGGCACAACAGTACAGTAAAGGCAGCCATGGAGAGGCTGTGCAACTACATACCTGGTAAGTACCAAATAATATGCCATACATTGTGTTGGTGCTGCTATGTTTCTCTGCTAATTAAAAATTCTCACATGGCGTCTGGAAAAGCTTTATTCACTTCCCATGCAGCATCTCAGATGAACACAGCTGAAAGACAGCAAGGTGCTACCTGCAGAAAAGTCTGTGGTGTGGCTCACTTGGCTTCAGAACTGGGTTTTTAAGTTAGAGTGAACAGGATTGTATTAAGCCCACATGCGTGTAAGCACCAATGCACACAGACCCCTTCCCTCCCTTTTTCTCCACTTTGTTCCTTTGTTAGCATCTGAAGAATAGATTCCCTGTATGCCCAGTCACTCCTCTTTCTTGTTGATACGGGTCTTTACAACAACTGTGAAGATGAAAATGTGTTCAGCTGCTATTGTGAAATCAGCTAGGAAGCTGCTATTGTGAAATCTCAAAAATGAGCTGAGGTTGATGTGTGTAAGATGTGAGCCTTTGGTCTGCACAGAAAAGCTATTGAAATGTAACTGATGATAAAAATTTCAAAAGTGATAGCTATTCTATATGAATATGTATAGACTCCCCTTTTTCTGCCCCTTTTTTTGTCTGTCCAAAGGAGTCTGGCTGTCTGAATGCACATCCCTAGGTAGAGAACAGCTTGAATGCCAGAATAGCTTTGTGGCTCACGGACCAATCCTATAACTATTTAAGTAACTAAATCTCACATTTCTGATATCTATTTAACATTATGAATGTAAAAAGCTGGCTTAGGATTCTTCATTAAAAAATAATTTATATAAGACTTCACAAATTGTATCTCTGAGAAACCATCTTGCTTTGTAGACTCTAGTCTCACAGAAGATGCATGTAGAATATTAATTCCATCCTTTCCAAGAGAATATTTCCTGATGCAGGATGGAGCAGGGAGGTAGTTGCTGGGATTTATTCACTGATAGAATGATGCTTATCTGATTTCTGTTCTATAACTCATATCCTCAGTGTTATAAATTGCAAGCACATCACCATGAAGTTACAATTAGAAGCACTGATCCTGTTATTAAAATACCATTTTCTTCTTTAAAATATGACATGCTAGCTCTATGTTCATGATTCATTCAGTGGACCTTGTTCCACTGACATGTCAAGACACTTCTTTTCAGCTGCCATTCTTTACACACACAAAATCCTATTATCCCTTTAGTTAAATCTGTATAATCCAGTTACCTTCTATGAGATGCATGGATACACAAAATAGAAAAAAAAAATGACCCTGAACTTGTAAGGAATGAAAAATCCTATGGATTGTGCGGGACCTACAGTGTAACCCATTTTATCCTCTCCTGGGAGGTGAAAGCTGCTTCACAGCAGGAGTCAACATCTTCCTCTTGCTCCTTGAAACAACAGACAAGCTTTGGATGCTGATGAGGAGCAAACCTACTAAAGCAAGCCATGCCATTTCACCTGAAGGAACAATTTCATTGTCATACACAGGCCTACTATTGAATGCAAGAGTAACAGCAACAAATTAAAGACAATGAGGCTTTTCCCAAGGCCAAAAAAGGAGTAAGAATTCATGTTTGTTTTAAAAAGGGCCTCCTATAATTTCAACTACAATCAAGCTGGGATTGGATCAAGCCTTTAGTGAAGTTACATGACGTTCAAGAACAAAAGTGTTTAGAGAAAAAAAGGAAAACTAAATACCTGTCAATCCCACCCAATCCCATAGGCTGTGTAGAAAATACAATCACATCCTTATTTATATGGAAATATTTGCAACGTGTGTGATTCAAGTGACAAGTCCAACAAGCCTATGCAAGTAAGAACAGCAGCACCATGAGTGAAAGAGGCTCTTGAGCAGGCAGAAATGCCAGGTGTGCAGAAATGGGAAGTATTTACAGTGTAAGAGATGTTGATAACAAGAATGTGTGTTTACCTGGATACTGGCTGTCTGCCTGATGAAGCAGAGGTGTCTGATACCCAAAATGTGCTTTGAGACCATCTGCCTCCAGCGTTGCCTCTGAGTCATGCTCTGCTTCTGTGTCAGCCACTGCTGCATAAACACCTTAGAGCTCAAGTGGAAATGGCAACATGATTAATACCATCTTTCTTGCAAATATTTATCCTCTGGTATTCAGCCAGATTTTGTGCTTCTAGGACGAAGGATGAAGCTATCGAGGACAACCATCCAGACTTTTATCATGGAAGAGCAGGGCACTTTAGGGAATCTGTTTTACCTAAAGCAGGACAAAAGGATGTATGGTCTAAATTTTCCAGCATTTACTTTTGTTTAAGCTTCTCTCTTGCCCTTTTACACTCAACCTTATTAATCATCTTCTTTCTCTCTCTCTTCACCTCATTTTTGACTTATGCAACTTCTTCCTAACAGATCTTTCTCTCCATGAGATCCTCTTTTTGTGTGTGGTAGCAGAGCTACAGATGGTTTGGGAAACCTATAAGGAGACCATCACCTGCAATGCACTGAGGAGGTGCTGGGAAAGACAGTCACCCTCTTCTGAGAGCTACTATGGAGACAAGTGCCTTGCTGGCAAGCCTTATCACAGGGTGTTTTAATGAGCAGTGATACCAAGTGCAGGGTTATCGATGCCTGCCATGTCTTTTATTTTAGATGAACAAGAATAAAATCTAATTCTAGCCAAGAGACCAATTTTTAACTTGCAGATTGCTTCTAAAGAGCCAACAGAGGGAGTTATGTGGCAAAGGATGCAAAGAAATGAAGCTTGTAACTTGATTGAAATAAAACACCTGGCATGGGATAAGAAAAATCAGCTATCGTAGTTATAGAAGCTGCCTGCAACACTGTATGAGTAGGAGGGTGTTGGGGAAATTATCTTTTCATTCCCTGCTATGACTTTCTGGTCGCAGTCCTCCTTTCTTACTTGCCAGCTGGGGTGTCTGCAGTTCTGGAAGGAGATCAGCCATCTTCACCTGCTCCTACAGGAAGGAGAGCACACCTGCTGATAGAGTCAGTGTTGTGAGGTTTTGTACCCTCTCCAGACCAAAACTACCTGTCTTGTATGCAACAGACCCTGCCTGGCCCAGGGCATGTCCAGCATGATGGTAGTTAAAATTGAATATTCAGCCCAAAGATGGAGGGAAGTGGCTGTTCTGGGAATTTCTAAGCCTTTTCTTTAGGAAAGATGAGGATGCTCTATGTTTTCTTCCCCAAATACAGATAGCTATCTGTCTGGGTAATGGAGGTACAAGAGAAAATGACATCTCTCAGGAATTTCAAGACCTGCAAGTTTGTCATTGCCACAATTGTGAGAACCTGCCTGTTCATCACCTTTCACAACACTATCCCTGCTGAAACAAGGCCTCACCCCTCCTTTGCAGGAAATGTGCATGGTTAGTCAGCTATCATCTGTTCAGGCCAAGAAACAGTCCATTTTCCTTCGTGGGAATGATCAGATCAGTGCTACCATCATGCCCTACCTGTATTCAAACCTCCAATCTCTCCCGTAAGTGTCTTTGCTTGGATGAGGGGACTAATTTTTTTTTACAACAGTGTCTCAAAGAAATCTCCAATGAGCTGTCCTCTGGAGGGCATGGAGGGCATACTTCACCCAGATTAAAGCAAGCCACCTGAGACATGATCCCAAAAAGGCAAATGGCTGCACACTGTGAAAGGAAGCTAAATGAAAAGTGTCAAATATTTGTTTGAGTGCAATTACTCCTGCACATCTCCTGCTCCACACAAAACATACTCAACTCACACAAAACCCCAGAGGCTCTGAGGCAGCTCTAGCAGTGGCAGCAAGCCCTGCATCACTTTCTGCACTTTGATTTATGTGTTTGTTTTCTTCTTGCAAACCAACTGAGCTCTTTGTTTAAACTGCTTAGAAGATGCTGGAGCATGTGTGATTTCTTTTGAGTTTTCTGTTATGCCATACTCAGGCCATTTAAAAAATGTTAGTTACCTGTTTTGGCCTTCCTTTATCATGTGGCTTGTCTAAAGCCTTATGTTCTGAGATAGGGTAGAAATTCAGGTTTTCCTATTCTCCAGTGCTGTGCTGAAGTCACAGATTCACACTCCTTCCCCTAAGAAAAATCAGCATTCACCTTAATAAACCAATTCCTGCTGTGTTTTGACTGTTATAAAACCTGTTTCACTATGCTCAATTACTTTAAAAAATTATGTTTTCTAGAAAAACTGCAAGGTGTCTGCTATGTACTTGCTGAACTTTACGGACCATATATAGCTGAACTGTAAGTACTGTTGTGTGCTCTCAGGTCTTTGCTTAGTTTGTCCTTGACATGCATGGATGTGCCGTCGGATTGAGGTGTAGGGGGTTCATTCTTAAAAATCACATTGTTATTAAAGCAGAGATGCTTGAGAGGGATTCTGGTTTGGCACTTGACATAACTGTTCCTGTGTGAATAAACACTGGCTGCCACTGGTAACTATTTTCATATTCCATTTGAATCTCAGATCAGGCCCACCTAATGTAATTACCTTTTGAAATTAAGTTCATTTGGCTGAGGGAGGAATTTGAATAACCCATGTGTGTGAGACAGGTTCTATAGAGTCATATGCTACTGTAATACTTGGCTCTTGCTTTCCCTTCTGCTTTCAGTCAAGTTTTCTAATTCTCAGCCCCAACATGCTCTCAGCCCCAACCCTGATACACGCGCTTGGGGAAGCCTAATAATAATGTAAAGTGATTTTAAAAAAATAAGATGTCATTTTTTTTCCTCTTTGAAAGTTCTTAGTTTAATTAACTGAGTTTTTGCCAAATCTTCTTCCTCCCCAGGGTTTGTATTTTTATTTATAAAACTAGTCAAGGGACTGCAAAGTGCTTACAGGACTAAGAATGGCTATAATAAAATATTTTAATTTAATTCCTGATTAGCCCAGAGGTGTGTCCCAAAAAGAAAGAAACAATCATAGCCCTTTTGCTTGGTGATGAACAGTGAAGGATATTTGAAGGATTCCTGGTTATTTTCTTGAGTTAATGATTGAACATTCATATGTGCCAAATTGCATACGCATTAACTTTAACCTTTAAATCTTTGTCAGAATTATGATTGATTAAAAAACAGAACAGTCATAATGTATTTGACTCAGGTGCTGCATATAAAGCGTGGTGCTTTTTCATCATCCTGGGATCCAATTTTAAAAGCTGAATAGGATGCTGTGGCAGAAAATCGTTAGGACCCAAATCTGTACTGAGCAGCAATTATGGGCCACAGTGAAGTAGGCTGAGGTTATTGTCTGGCTTTTGGGAGATTTAGCTTCCCATGGAAATCACTTCTACTTTCAAGCACCCAGAAGAACACAATGGTCTTTGTTTTCACACCGTTTTCTTCAGCATAGACAGGGAAATGAATGCCGATGTGGTCTGCCATTCCTTGAAGCTGTGTAAACAGGATCCAGGACAACCACTTTGTCATCTTTACCCTCCTCCAAAGGTGAGTTGGTTTTCCACGTTTTTCAAAGCCACAGGTTGTGGAAGATCTTTTAAGCTGGAACTGAATAGTACATAGGCTTCAAGTGCACATGTATGGCCTGGGAAACAAACATAAGTGTTTTGAGCATGAACACTTAGAAAATGCCTGTTTGAATGAAAGGTACATAAGATGCTTTAGCTGTGTTGAGCACCAACAACATGGTTGATGGAGACTAGGAATTACAGAGCCAAATTCTCTTCTACTGGTCTGGGTCAGAGAAGAAGAATGGGGAAAATAAAATTTCACTTTCTCCAGATTTTATTGTTAAGCAGTAAAATAACCCCAAACCAGATACTCAGTTGAGGTTCATTTATGCCACCATTTTGCCATGGGTAACATGTATAGGTATAACCACAAGTTATCCCCACATTGCATGATTTACTATATAGCAACATGTCTACAGTCTAGTTACACACTACAAATGCAGGGCTATTTGGCTTAATCTGCAGTGCAAGAAGTTTAAGCTGATGTGCATAACCTCTTGCTGCAGTCTGGAAACATAGTTGGTTACCCCTGTTTTTGTGATGCAGTTACTTGCTGCACCCTGGTAACTTGTTTGCATGTCCTACCACTTTGCTACTCAGCCACATACACATCTGCATAGGTGTCTAAATAGTTATAGATTGTTCCAGAATTTTTTTTCTGGTTTTATGTTTGGGTTTTTTGTTTGTTTGTTGTTGTTTGGTTGTTTTTTTCCAGCCATCATGCAACCTTGGTCACACTAAAACCTGTGAGTGATTGTGGTTGTTTAGCAGTGTAAAAAAGGGAGTGATTCACTTAGGCATCTATTTTAAAAAATCTTTTCCCCTGCATCTGAATGGGTAGTGACATGTTTGATTTCAGTAGGTTTGCACAGGATGTTTTACATGGGGTCTGATCCAACGGCTATTGAAATCAGTCAGAGCCTTTTTGTGGGCTTTGTTGAGCTACGGTGCATCTCCAAGATGGATTTAGTTCTTCCAGTATTAAGATCTGGAGAAACATTCGCCTTCCAATAATGGCAGTAAAATCTGTTTGACAGCAGGTGTGTGTCCCATATGACTACCATGCTCCATGCTATGCCAACACAGAGATCTGTGGGTGTGAAACCAGGCAGGGGTGAAAGAAGATGAGTGCAGGCAGCAGAGAGGTCCCACACTAACTTGGTTCAACCAGGATGTTGCCCAAACATCATCAATCAGGTTCCTTCAGAAATTCTGTGTCTGAAAACAGAGTTTACACCAAGGTGGATCCCCTGCAGAAATTAGAAGATCTGTGGTGAAATGCTTGGCATATCAATCAGAGGGGAGAGGCTGCCACTCAAGAGGTTGCTGTCAAATCTTTGGTTAGTTCTTCCCATCTCTCAGAGCAGGTATCAGATCAAGCTGTTGACTTCTTCCACCTCCAGCAACAGCTCCAGAATCTGCACTTTCTGCAAGGAAAACAACTGAAGATTTTTGTGGGGTTTTTTCAGTTTTGTTTTTTAAACAAACTTTGGAGTCTCACTTGCATGGCCTGTAGACTGTCCCCCTGAGTCGGTGGCTCAAGCAAACCCTCTCCCCTTCCGAGTGGTAGTTAAATCCCTTTCTGTCACCAGGAATAAGGGAACTCCATCAACAAAATGATGTTTCTGCCCTAACTATGCCCTTTTTTTTAGCTTGCCATGTGCCCTGAGGCATCGTGAGGAGGCTGTGGGAGATGGGAGAAGAGCAGTGCTTAGAGTTCATGCTCAAGTGGTTGATAAATTGCCCACAGTGACTCTGTGACAAGTCAGACCGAGTAAAGATGAATTATGGGTGAAATTAATTAATATTCAGTCAGAGACACAGATGCATAAAATGCAGTTTACTTCACATTTGCTTCTTTGGTTTGTAATTTGATTGATCACTTCAGTTATATGAGCCTGCAAACATTGGCTCAGTCCTCTGCCAAGTGTTTGAACAAGACTATAATACTAATGACTGTTTTGTTCAACGCTGTTGATTTTCAGGTACTTTGTTTATTCATTTAGACTTTTGGATGCCCATTTTCCCAGAATTAGTATCATATTTTTATTGGCAAAAGGAGTAAAATAAACATAGAGTTACTTGCCTTTACAAGGCAGTATAATGTTCAAGTTTTAATTGACTTTAAGGAGACAAATAACAGCATGTAGCTGCTTTTTCAGTCAATAGTTTATTTTGTTCTGTTTCTGTGATGTTGCTGTAGTGAGATCATGTGTCTCAAGGGAGGAAGAGCCCCAGCTTCAGAGACCTTGCAAACTATCTACATAAAGGAGACACTGCAAGCCTAGTAAATGATACGTGTGTTGTATTACATACTTCCCTGGTCTCTGACAAATTAGCCCAAATTAATTTTTTTGCTAACCTGCCTGGAGCCATTAGCACTCTGCAATTATTCTAGGAGACTTGGCTCTAATTATGAATAAAATATATGGCTCCATTTGCACAGAGCACGATGCTCTCAGTGCGGAGCTGGAGGAGGAGAGTGTCTAAACTAGGGAAGGGTGGCTTCATTGTGAGGACTCCCCCAGGGCCTGGGCAAGGTGGGGAGTTCCAGGAGCAGGCCCTTGATGTTGGTGGGGTAGAGTGGAAGGGGCAGTGGTGGCTCCTGCATGCAGGTGTCACTCAGTGGGGTCCTGTGAGCGCCTAAGTGCCGGTAGAACAGACCCTGGACCTGGACTGGAAGTGCAGGTAGATGTACATGCGTAGGGTCTCCTGCTGCATGTTTCTTGCTCAACGAGAGGTTCTCCTCTACCTTAGTATAAGGGTAGCAACACTAGGGACTCCTTCAAGTCAGGAGGTGAAATACGACAATACATAGGAAGTGTAGGTTTACCACTGTCAGCTGAAAACTGGCCAGCATCTGAAGCTGCTGTAATATGCCTTGTGATTTAAGCTACATCAACAGCAGATACTCTGACATTGGCTGCAGCAACACTCCAAAACACTGACAGTGGGTACAGGTATCCAAACTAGCTGGTTTGGGATTACTTGGATATTTGTTTTAGTCAAAAATGTTGAACAGCCCACAAGGAGGAGGATTTTCTGCACCAGGTCCTGTGATAGAGGGATGCTTCTCTAGTGAGCTAAAAGGGCAGAAATAGGGTGAGGGGTTTTAGGCACTAGAAGATTATTCTCAGCTTGTCTCTAGTTTTTTTTAAGCCAGCTGGCCCATTCAGTTAAATGGCAATATTTTAATTGATTTTATTTGGGCCAGAATAATGGCTCAACTTCAGCCCTGGAGTCCTACTACTGGCAGTCATAAATGGTCTGTATTGGACAGAGCTTGTAAAGTTATTTTTGCCTTTCACAGAGGCTCTTCTGCTCCCCATCACTTTTCTGCTCCAGATTATTAGAGACCTTGTGGCTGCAGACTTTAGTTTAATCTCCAGTAGCAGAATTTTGCTGGGAGTAATCTTACATCAGAAAAAACATATATATTTATACTAATGTCATTTTCTCTTACAAAAATAAACTGCATTGCCACAAGCAGTGATGCTGGTTGATGTCCCCTCTATCAGGTCTTTCACTGACTTTGTAGAAAGGAAAAGTCACATCCCTCATGGACATTACTGCTGCCAGCCTACTCTTTGACAAAGAAGGAGCCAACAAGATCTGGCTGGAAAAAAAGCAACCCTTTGGGGTTTCATAAAATAAAAACACTCCCACTAATTTCCCTCTCTCTTGCAGTGAAAATGTGAGCTGCTTCCTGGGAGGTGAGGCAGAACCAGACTCTGGGGTAGGAGTGCTTCTGCACTCCCAGTAAGAGCAGGCTGCCAGCCAAAGGCAGACCTTGGGACTGGGATCTGTTTCCTTCTTTTGAGATCACAGACCATAAAGCAAACACGGGAGCCAGGCTAGGTCCTGGGGAGCAAGATGTCCTCCTTTTAGCCTTTCTTTTTGTAAACAGGCGAAATCTACTGAAATGTTAGTTGTTTCTGCCACAGTCAGAACTGAACCCTGAAGTAACCTGTAGACAAATGATAGCAGAAGGCACAGTCTGAGTACTACTTCTTCCTCTTCCACTTGTTTCTTACAGTTTGTCCTGCTCCTCTTCATTGGCAGAAAAAAAAAAAAAAAGAATGCTGAAGGGGGCCATGAGGATGATCAGAGGACTGGAGCACCTCTTCTGGGAAGACAGGCTGAGAGATTTGGGGTTGTTCAGCCTGGAGAAGAGAAGCTCCAGGCAGGTGGGTTAGAACCAGATGATCTTTAAGGTCCCTTCCAACCCCAACCATTCTATCATTCTATGAAAAACAAAGCAAAACAAAATGTCCAAACAAAACCAAAACTAACCAAAAAAACCAAACCACACAGCCCCAGCCTTCCAGCAAATAAACCTAAACCTAAAGAAAAGAGGTTGGCATGGGTTTTGCAGGGTGCTGCATGCAACTGTGTCATACCAATGCAGGAGCTGTCCCAGGCAGGACTGCTGAAAACAAGTCTTGGGCGACCCAGAGGCAGAGAAGCATTTGGGATGGGAGGCTGGCAGCCAGCAGTGTGAGGATAAGGAAGTGTTGTTCCTGGGTGTTGACTGTGTTTTGCAGAGGCAAGCTAGAAAAAGTAAATCGAAATGTTTCCCCTAGAGCACACAGAGTCAAAATCCAAAACAAACATGTGGTGCAAAACAAGCAGGAGTTAGAGTATTGCTCTGGAGGTAGAAAGGACCAAGTCAGGCCTTGGGTGTTTAAGATCTGGTCTTGCAGACAAGGTCCATCCCTATTTTTCATCCAGAACACATATCATTTGGTATGGCTGTCCTGTGCCCTTGTAAAGATTCCCCCCCCAGTGTCTGCAGGATGAAAGGTGGGAGTTGTAGAACACATTCTAGTGTTGCCAGTGCTGTTTAGTAAGCTCTGCAGCATTTTGGTACCACGATATGAATAATCCTGGTAAAAGGATGATGAAAATTATTTAGAAGGGAAACTATTGGAGTGTTTTGTAAATATCCACTCTCCTGGGAAAGACCTGACCAAAAAGGATGATAAATGAAAGACAATTAAAGTTGGTTCATGCATTTTGTTTATTATGAGAAACAGATCTGTTTGTGAAAAATTCATTACTGGGAACACATGGGCTCTGTGGAGACCACTGAAAGAAAGCAGTGAATTGAATCCCAGTCACACCTCTGACCCAAGCCCTATCCGTGGCATGGATTTCTTGTGTAGTGTGTGGATTTGTGCAGTTGGAGCTGGTTGCTTCCCAGGACCTCTGCTCACCCTTAGGGCAGAGCTGCGTGTTTGTCCACCAGCTGCTGGCAACCAGGGAGCCCCTTTCTCAGTGGTGTTTTCATGCCATGGGAAAGGTAGGAGGCTATTTGCCAGTTCAGGTGCAGCAAGAGAGGTTGTACAGGCTGTATGGCCTTTGGTGGCAGGCTTAATACGCTGGTGTCAACCAGGGATTACAGGTGACCCATGAAATCAGGAGTAATTTTTCCTAGATGAGTGCTTCAGCTGCCAGTCCTCCACAGCCCACCCTGGAGTCCAGGCTGACTGAAGTAACTTCCGCAGTGGAAGGAGCTCTCAGCATTCCGGAGAGCCTTTTTCTACACAGAGGGGCAGCTCAGGCTTCCCTCCCTTGTTGTCTGCTTTCTGTGTGCACTGTTGCTGTAGCTGTCTGAAGTCCACGCTTCTCATGCACTGCTGCTGAGAGCAAGAAAGGTTTCTCCTCTCCTGCCCAGCAGAAAGGGATTGATGAATCTTGCCTCTGGGATTTTGTATGCATGATGCTAAACTTTAAGCCATTTTCCTCATTAGAGTCTCAAGTTATTTTATAGCAAAAATTACAGCAGCTGGTGGGGTACAACATAACTGTGGCAAATGCAAGGAGCATATTTGCTTCTGGGGACACCAGTTGCCCAGGGAGAAGAAACTAGGAAACAATGTCTTGGCTTCTTCCTAGCATCTCTCATCTGTTTGTGGCATATCCAGCTTTTTCTAAGACTATAGACACAATGAATTAAAGAGATATTAAACACATATATTAATGTGACACATATATTAAAAAATAATAACTTAAAAGTCCATGTTCCTTGTGGCTTATTCTTATTCTTCCTTATCCCTTTATGTCGTTCACTATAAAGTTTTGACCCTTGAATATCACAGTTAATTAATTTGCTTTGATCACTGCTTAAATCAATTAAAATGACATGCTAAATGTTATCCCTAGCTTAAAAATGTTGGTAATGGTTGCTTTAAATGCAAATATATGCTGCTTTAATATTCCAAGCTGGCAGGCCCGCTGTTCAGTAAGGTGCCATCACTCAAGGGATATTTTCTTTTTTTCCAAATGCTTAAATACTGCCACTTGGTGAAGCATACTTTTTTTCCCTCATATTGAGTTCCTGTAGCTCTGGCCAGATAAATATAAACTTGTGCTGAACTTTACCTCAGAGCCCTCAGACCCTGTTGGTGTGAAGCTAACAGTTGTGTCCTCAGGCCAGGCTGTAGGAGGCACTGATGGCAGGTCATTGTCAGGCAGAACAATGTGTCCTAGTTAATCATTTTGATCAGAAACAAAGTGCTAACATATTTGTGATGCACCATTTGAAGCATTTTTTTAATGTAATTCATTTTTTTTCTGTTTTATATTTTAATGATCCTTAAAGCCTACAGAAGAAAAGCAGCAATTCCTTCTGAAAGTGGGCAAATGGGCAGTTTCTGTCTTTCTTCATGCTAAGGGGAAGGGCAGAGGCAATCACACAAATACTGCCTCACAGATACGGCTGTTTGCAAAGGTGACCTAAGAAAAGCTGGAGGACACCATATGGGGATTATCACCACTGGGATAGAAGAATATTGTCCAAAAGTGAAAATGGAGCAGCAAGAGGGGGCACACTGGTGTTACCCAGCCCAAAGCAAGTGCTTTTGCTTGAAGTTTGCACCCAAACCTGCAAGCTAAACTCATCTCAGGAGGACTCAGCAACTAGCTGTCTTATGACCAGGGCACCCATAGCTCAAACTTAAACCTTCCTCCAGAACTCCTGTAACTAGCTTCTTTTTTTATTTGCATTGAAATTGTGGGTTCTTCTTTTCCTATGGGAAGTTGTGGCTGAATTTAGAAAGTGCTGTTCATCAGAGTTGTTAAACATTTGGGACTGCATGAGTCTTTCTGGGGCATCTCCTCGACTCCATGACTGGGTAGAACCCTTGTAGCAGAAAAATCAGTGTGGTCCTTCTGTGCTGTGTTGCAGGCCACACTTCTTAAGGCCAGGGTAAATGCATTACAGCACGGTGCAGAAACAGTCTCTGCATGCTCCCCGTGCCTGAGCATTCAGCCAGGTTGTGCCCAGGGCTCTGAATCAGGTGGGCTGCAAAAATGTGTGGATTGAGGTTTTTGCAATGGCAGAGCCTAGAGAAAGGCTCGATAGCAGGACCTCAGCAGTGCTTGGCAGATACTGGCCATGGGAAGTGGCCATCACTGTGTGTTTGACCACAGGCCTGCTGCAGTACCCATGGAATGTCCCTCTTGCTGCCCACAGTGCTGGTCCCTGGCTGTCACTCACAGTTGGTGCCTCTTGCACAAAATTTCCTGTCCTCCTTTGAGGAGCATGCATGTAAAGGGGAAGGCATTTGGGGGATTATTAGGACAGCACTAGTAGTCCTAACCCATGGCCTTATGATGGCCAATCCGTTCCCCTTTGTTAAGAATACCCTTCCAAGGTCTTTTCTTACAATGGTCCTTTTTATTTAGGTAGAAGTACCTCATTTTGGAAGAATCTCCTAATGCTTTTTCAGCACAAATTTGCATGAATCCTGGAGAATTTCAAGACCCATCTGGATGTGTTCCTGTGTGATCTGCCCTAGGTGTTCCTGCTGCAGCAGGGGGGTTCGGCTGGATGATCTTCAGAAGTCCCTTCCAACTCCTATGATTCTATGATAGAAAAACAATCTTGCCACTCTCTGCCAGAACTTGCCCTCAAGGGCAGGTATTTCCAGAATAAAAACATAACCTTCCTGGATCCCAAGCAGGAAAGCTGCCTACCAAACTCTCTTCCCTGCTTGGTACCTTCCCATGTGCCAGCTGTTCCTCTGCTGAGAGGAACCTCATTCAAGAATAACACTTATCCACATAGGACCCAGTGTTTCCTCTTTACCCTTCCACAGCAAGTCAGACCAGCATCACATGCATAACTCTCTTTTGACCAACTAATGGATGAGTTGTTCTTCAGCAGGAATCACAGGAGAAGCCTGTCCTCTGCAGCTCATGCAGTGCAATCAGGATATGAATCTCAGCTCTTTAACTGATCTGGACCTTTCCTTAGGAAATAAATGATGCCCTGGAGCAAAATAAATGAACTCTCACAACTGGAGTCTCATAGAGGGTGATCAGATAATTGATTGTTAGTCCAATAAAAAGGAACTGATTATGAGTTTGTGGACTCGTACATCATTTTTGTGCTGCAACTGATATATTTTTTTAAAAGGTGGAAAATGGGGAGAAAAACTGGTAGAATATCGTGAGGCTGATCTGGTTTGGTTTTGTTTTGTTCTTGCTCTCCTAGGTGGGGCTGAGTACTGCAATAAGGAAGGCAAAAAGGATTATGAAGACTGCCAAGGATCTGGTAAGAAATCAGTGGCATTTAAGTGTTTTACACTGTACTTGTATTTTATCAGGAGTGACTCGTTGTTAAATTTGCCTCATTGTGAACCCACCTGATCATCATTTAATTGAATGCTGACTCAATACTACCCTGTGTAGGATCTGCTTTATTAGGTGATACTGGGAAGAAGGAGAGGGAGATAATAGAGAGGAAATATGGAAGTACAGAGAGAGCAGAAATAAAAACCTCATTAAAAATGCAGACTGCTTATAAATTAGGGATATCTGTCTATATCCATCCAAGACACACATTTGTGTCTGAAATTCATGCAGCAGCTGAGGATATAATCTGTGGGTGCTGTAGTGCAGCCCCATGCTGAGACACTCACTTGTACTAGACCAACTCACCTCTGGTGGGGCAGCCAGCCCTAAAACAAAACACAAGCAGACAGAGATTTTGTTTAGAATTTTTTACAAAAACAGGGATTTCACACTTAGCCTTGCCCCATGCTTTTCCATCCAGAAATCTCTCTTCCTCCCTTCCTTCTCCCTTGTCATCCCTGCCTTGCACCTGTAGCCATATGTGGGAGGAAGCCTCATCAACCAAGCCACTGCCTCAGAGCTCAGTGGCAGCACTTCGGGCTTTTCAGAAAGTCCAGCAATGGGCTGGATGCAAATTCTGCATGTTTTTCCTTTATTTTTGAGATGCTGCTTTTGCCTCTCAACTTGAAAACTGTAATTTGAAATCTTTCTGCCTCACACAGTTTTCAGAAGTATAGAGGACCCTTAAAAGATAGCAGGGAAGGGCAGCTTTTATTCTGCTGGGTTCCCTTAAATGAGTCAGCTCAGCCATAGAGTTTGCTTCCAGTTGTCTTCAGGCACTTAATGCAGAGCAAATGTTTTTGCTGTTTCTGAAGAAATTATTGATATTGCTTCTTCCTGAGTACTCACTGTGATGCTACTCACAAAAATGAAAATTGAGGTGCCTAATTAGCCTTTGGGCAATTGCCAAATTGCTAAGCCAGGGAAATAAACGATACACTGGAGAGACAGGTCTTGGCTCCTGCAGAACAGCAACCAGCAGGATCTTATTAATTTTCCTTCCTATTCAGCTGTGCTACTGATGGCCTGAGATTTCTGCTCCAATCACATGAAATTTCTAATCCCCATTCCCCGGGTGCAAGTCCCCATGTTAAGAGCTGCAGCAAGATGCTCTGAGTTGAGAGTGTCCTCTGTTAGCCTGAGCCTGGGCACAGGTGTGGGGATGAAGAGGGACCTGTGTGCAGCTGCTGCCTCCCAGAACACACTGCTCCTTTGCTCCCTCGTGTGTGCTTTTACCCTTTGGCATAACAAGCTCTGTCCCTTGCATGGCCAGCCTTGTCTGGCCTCTGAGGTCCATGCATGCCATGTACTTTCAGGCTCCCCTGGGCAGGGCACCATGGTTGGCATCAGTCTTTGGGTGTAGTGGAGTCTCCTTCCAGCTTGCCTCTGCTCTCATATCCTCAAAGTTACTTGATGCCCTGAGGCCCTCCCTTGCTCCCTCTCGCAATGCCCTTGGCCTCTTCCTGCTCTTACTTGCCCATGTAGCAGTGGGAGGGATGAGCAGACTGTGCCTGAGCTAGAAGTAGCAAGACCTTGGTTATAGTTGGGTTTCTCCAGTCAAGTGTTTCTAAACCCATGATATAAGGTCAGTTCAAAAAAAAACAAGGATCATACAGTTCCTTGAGCTTCTCCTGCAGTTATTTCTAGCATGTTCCCTGTAACAACCCTGGGTGAAACATATTTTAAAGCTAGAAAAAGAAAAATAACATTTCTAGAGGCATTACTGTCTCTTGCAGCTTCCCCTTTAGCTGGGTTGCAGTTAATTCCATTTTAAATCCTGAAAAAACAATATGGTAAGAAACACAAAGGAAGATGTCCAGGAGAAAGCACAGCATGTATCTCACCTGCGTAAGCCCCATATCCCAGAGTGGCAGTTTGTGATGAAATGGGAAGAAAATCAGCAGCACCAACTGAATGCTCCCAAGCCATGACCTGTTCACCTGCCTAGGAACATACATGTGCCAGTGAGCAAGGGCGAAAGCAGCTGCAGTGTCCCTGCTGCTTGGGGAGGGGGTTACCTGGCTGAATGTGGGAATGAGGATCCAGGAATGCCCTGTGTGTTGCAGGACATCTCTGCATCCACAGTGGTGGAGATAGAAAAACGCTTGTCTGACCCCTTCTATGCTCTGGCTCATGCTGAACAGGAACATCGAATTATATGTTCTCATTCTCCCCTATCTGCTAATTTGGTTGCTTTTTGCCCCATTGCATGTTTGTGGAAAGACTTCTGAAGAGGTTATTGCAAGTTAGATGTCCCCATCTTTGCTTGGCAGCTGTGTATGACTGTGCATGAAAAACAGACATGGTTATGGCTGTTGGTAATGAGAATGGGAGGTCTGGCTGGCTTCCAGGGGGTTTGCATTTACTGGGTATTTCTTAGGATCTTTGTGGATTTGGGAAAAAGAAAAGGTATTTTCCAGATGTAGAGATGCAGTGAAAGTGGCTATGTTCACCCCCTCCCCCTCCCCGCCCCCTGCACCCCAATCTAATAAATGTTTCCATTCATTAAAAGTAGTGAGCCATCTGTGAGGGACTGGCTTAAGCCAAACACCAACAACCATTAGGGGCTCATTATTATTCTTTTTTTGTAAAACCAATTAAAATAATTATGGAAATGTCATTAGGGAATGTTAATGGGCAATGAATAAATATTGGTGTTATCAATCACGGTGAGCACATCTAGTGCTAAATTTTCTTATGGGTTGGAGAAGACGCTAAGAGGTATATATGAGCAGTAGCAGTGGAAGAACAACAAATGCAGTCATGGCTGTAGCATTCAATGAGAACAAGCACCACGTGTACCATCCTTTCATGACTACATGGTGCCTGCAACTCTCAGCCCAGCAGCAGAGAGAGGCCGGAAGCCACCGAGGGAATTAAAAAGGGAATTGTTGAATGCAGCCTTAGTGAATACAGTTAATTAGATTGTACACTGACTAGCCCTCCATATTTATGGACCTGAATGCCTTCAGTGTTTAAAGACCACCTGAACTTAGAGTGAAGCCACATTAGCAGCATGTTTTGAGTTGATTTTTGATGCAGCACAATGTTTCCATAACATGAGCATTCATTAGCAAGGTCTCTCAGCTTCCAAACTTCTCGGTTACCTGGGACCTCAACCTGGCTGCAGCAGTTTATCCTGCAGCAGCTCATTTACATCTTACAGGTCTGACCAAGATGAGGTGTAGGTACAAGATTTCCAGGTAAAAATCTCATTAAAAATCAAGGTCATTCTATGCACGTGCTGGATCCTCCCATTTCTCCTCTCTTTGGAATTATTCCTGACCTTTAGCTTAGCCACCCCTTCCCAAGCAGGCAGAAAACAGCCCAATGGCCCACAGTGTGTTACTTTCACTAGCTTAGCACTGTCAAATGTCACTGTGTTTATTGAACATGAAAACAGTAATTTTTACAAAGACTGAAGAAAACTTTGGTACATGAGAGGAGACAGCTTAATGGGAGCTTCTACCTTTCTTTTTAATTTTACAGCTCTTTGTAAGCAAAAGCAGTTGGTTTAAAAAATGTTCAGTGAAAATCCTTCAGATGACTGCTGTGTCAGGTCTAAATAATCTGGCATGTAGCATCCTTAATGAAGTCACTGGAGTTTTCAGATGTTTCTAGTCAGAAAATACATGTTTTAGCTCTGGACTTCACTGACACTAAATATCCCAAGCAGTGCCACTTCTATGAACTAATGCATCCATCTTCTTTTCTCTTCTTCCCCTCCAGAAGATCTTCATGGGATTCCCAAGTGTATGTTCATTTCCTCTTCTGGCTGGCCTGTGTGAGAAGATTAAATAGTATGTATGAAGTTTTCAGTCCTTAACCAGAAACAGAATATGGTACATTTGTTTATTTCTTAAATCATCCTCAGTTAACAAAGCTTTCTATACTTTACTTCTGTTGGTTTCCTTCATAAAACTGTCCAGGTAGCATAGAGGGAGGCTGCACAGAGTTGAGGTGAGTAAGATTTCTCAGAGGGATCCCTGTGCTTTTTCAATACTTAAAATATTTGTGTAATTTTAGCAAGTCAAATACATGGCACACACCAAGATAGGACACCTCCAAGGAGAAGCCAATTTTCTCCTGAGATTTCCTGACTCCAAGAAACTTCTCTGTTTCATTTGTTCACCCAGTCATGGTACCTATGGCTTAGTAGAGGAAAGTCACCAGCACCTACATAACTTTGTGAGGAACACAAATGAAGTGGCAGTTGCAAAGTGTAGGAGAATCCCGAGGTGTTTAAGCAAGCCCAGTGGATGACAGGCAGGAAAAACAACTTCGAGCAGTGCTGACATTGAATCAGTTTCTAAGAATGGCTGAGGGCAGCAGCCAGGCTTCTATTCCTAAAGCATAATTGTCAATGTACTCCCATAAGTTGCAGCAGGATTCCAGCAAATTGAAGAATAAATCTGTATTATCAGCAGTATATTTTGACTGATTTGACTGTCAAGATTAACTTGCTCATCTATGTCTGCTCATTTAGTTGAAACTTCAGATATCAGGAATTTACTGAGAATTAATTGATTGACATGAAACATTTCCTAAGTACTTTTGAAATGTGGGTCAGGACAAGTAATCATTTTGAGCCCTGTAAGTTCTGACAGTGGAAGCAGGAATCAAATTGTATATCGTATGTTGGATCAACCCTGTTCACTTCTTCTGATCTCTTTGTCTCACACACTCTCTCTCAAGCTCTTTCTCCTTTCTGTAGCTACAAAAAATATGTTTGGCAGTTGGACTTTTTTAGCTGGTCTGGATCTGTGCCAGTTCCTTGCAACTGAACCTTGCTGCAGAGAAGAAGTAGCCCAAAGCAATTACTGATCACAGACAGACAAAGAGTTACGAGCCCCACCAGGAGTGCATGTCACCTGTCCCCTCTGAATTTTTTCTCATCCTGATGCTCAGGCACTCTGAGGAATCCACTGTCATCGCACCCGTTTGCTCTTTGATGAGGGTACAGAATGTACCCTCAGCAAGTTTGCTGATGACACCAAGCTGGGAGGAGTGGCTGACACACCAGAAGGCTGTGCTGCCATTCAGAGAGACTTAGACAGGCTGGAGACTTGGGCGGGGAAAAACCTGATGAAGTTTAACAAGGGCAAGTGTAGAGTTTTGCATTTGGGGAAGAAAAATGTCATGCACCAGTACAGGTTGGGAGCTGACCTGCTGGAGAGCAGTGTAGGTGAAAGGGATCTGGGGGTCCTGGTAGACAGGACCATGAGCCAGCAATGTGCCCTTGTGGCCAAGAAGGCCAATGGCATCCTGGGGTGTATTAGAAAGGGTGTGGTTAGTAGGTCAAGAGAGGTCTCCTCCCCCTCTATTCTGCATTGGTGAGGCCGCATCTGGAGTATTGTGTCCAGTTCTGGGCCCCTCAGTTCAAGAAGGACAGGGAACTGCTTGAAAGAGTCCAGCGCAGAGCTACTAAGATGATTAAGGGAGTGGAACATCTCCCTTATGAGGAGAGGCTGAGGGAGCTGGGTCTCTTTAGTTTGGAGAAAAGGAGACTGAGGGGTGACCTCATCAATGTTTACAAATACGTAAAGGGTGAGTGTCAAGAAGATGGAGTTAAGCTTTTTTCAGTGATGACCAGTGATAGGACAAGGAGTAATGGATACAAATTGGAGCATAGGAGGTTTAAGGTGAATATCAGAAAAAATTTTTTTACTGTGAGAGTGACAGAGCACTGGAACAGGCTGCCCAGAGAGGTTGTGGAGTCTCCTTCTCTGGAGACATTCAAAACCCGCCTGGACGCCTTCCTGTGTGATGTACTCTAGGTGACCCTGCTCTAGCAGGGGGGGTTGGACTAGATGATCTTTCGAGGTCCCTTCCAACCCCTATGATTCTATGATTCTATGATTTGAGCCAGGTTCAACATCTCATGTGAGTCCAAGAGGCTGGGAAGAACTCAGAAAGAAAACTTTCCAAGGAAAGAGTGATTAGCATATAATTCAAAGAGTGCTGCTTCCTGGGTCAAATATGAAAAGCTGCTCAATGTAGGTGAGCTGATTTGTAGCCCAGAGCCAAAGAGAGGTGCCATGCTTGGGCAGTACTATGTGAGAGCTAGCATGTGTCCAGGCTAAAAAGAAAGGGGCACAGAACTGACACTATCATTTTAACACCTACTTCATGTACTGCTAAAACATTTAGGGTTGCTGGAACAAAAGTCACAATGGGGGGGGGGGGGGAGTAATTTTAAAAGGTTAATGTAATTAAGTTCTGTTGGGGGACCATTGAGGACCCAGGTCTCTTGCTCAAATCAAGGTTAAATAAAAATACTTTTCTTGAAGGTGTTTGAGCATGGTCAGAAGTTTGTGGGACTAGATTCAGAAATTGCAAGATGAGGCTCTGATCGTCAGGTAAAACATAAGGTCAGGTTTTTTGTGTGTAGCTGCAGCCTGATATGCAAACTTCAAGTCTTCTAGACTGAGCACGATGAGAGCGAGAGAGTGTAAAGGCTTGAGGGATGATTATCAGAAAGGGTATTTACCATTTGTTTTTAACAAAAGACAGAAATTTAGTCTCCATCACCACAAGGTCCCATTCTGCACCTCTCTCTCAGGTAGAAGTATTTCTGCCAGGCTGAGTGTAGTATTTATTTGCACAAATTATAGTTACCTTACCCATAGGTTGATGTCCTTGTGTTTTTTAGAAACTCAGTTTCATTGTGGCAGCCACACACAGGTCCATCAGCCTCACCTCCAGAGCTTGGGCAGCAGATATTGAAAGAAATCCAGTTTTGCTCCTTTGGACAGAATCATTTTGCTGAAGTACAAGTATGAAGCTAAAACTGAATATGGAGCTGCAAATGACATGCTAGCTAGTCTGTACACTTTCCCATGTTTTTTTCTTGCTAAATAGGTTCCCTTCCATATGTTAACGCTGCATTTGTTGTTTTTATTTTTTAGTGTCATAAGAAATAAACTGCCTTTTGAAGATTTTGATGGAGATAAATTTAGTACTTTCCCGGTAAGCAAAGACTTTCCTTTGGTACAGTAATCCCTTGATAATGAGAATGTCTATGAGATTCCTCCTACTTTCTGCAAAGCCTTATTCATTCATGTGAAAATAGATATAGGAGTGAAGTCAATGGAGGGCTTTTTTGTCATAACAGGAGCTTTTTTTCTGCTTGAAAAACAATCATTCATTTATGCCACCTGGGGACATGCACACATAAAGCTGTGCTCCCTGCTCCCTGCAGAAGCAAATTGCTCTGTTGCTGAGTGGTCTGTTTACTGAATTAATAAGAGGTGAAGTAAAGTCATATAAAAAACCCAAATTAAATTGCCAGCTTGTCTTATTTCTGCACCAAAGTGTGCAAGGGGCCATTTATTAAAGCTTAGCAAAAGGACTCCGGAATACAACCCATTTACTGGGTTTTATTCCTGCACCTTGAGTTAGATTCTCATTTTAGATATTTTAAATTAAAAGTGCAGGAGTAACAATGAGCACCCTGTCTGTGTGCTTTGGGCTTTCAGACGTTGAGGGGCTATCACTGGCGAGGCAGAGACTGCAACGACAAAAACACCACCGTGTACCCTGGCAGACGGTAAACATTTTCATTATTTTAAAGACTTCCTACTAATTGTGGCTCCTTGAACAGTGAGCTCCATATTAGGCTTTGGCCATACTCTAAGAGATTACAGCCCTTCTCATTGCTTGATTTTGCTGTGATGGAGATGAGGTGATAGGGACTGGGGATGGGGTGCGTCGGCCTGAGGGGCAGTTCACAGGTTTCTTTCCCTTTCTCTAGATTGTCTTCAGCCAAAACTGGTGAGACAGACTGAAGGTGGGAAGGGGAACCAAGCCACTGTGGTTTAACAGCCTTCTGCCACTTGAGCTAGTGTGGGCTGTGCCTACTCTGTGCTTGTGGCTGGCTGCTGAGCTCCAGCATTCATTCCTCGTGTTATGTTGGTGGAAATACAGAGCCAAATATGTGCTAGATATCAGTATCTTCTAGGAGAATACCTCCCAGCTGCCTGAGCATGGACTTCCATGCATGCCTGAAACAGAGAGCTTAGAGAGAGACCGGCACAGGGCCACTAAGATGATTAAGGCATTGGTGCATGTACCATATGAGGAAAGGGCAGGAGAGCTGGGTCTGTTTAGCCTAAAGAAAAGGAGGGTGAGGCAGGATCTCATTAATGCTTATAAATATCTAAAGGGTGGGTGTCAGGAGGATGGGGTCCGACTCTTCTCAGTGGTGTCCAGTGACAGAACAAGGGGCAGTGGTCATGAACTGGTAAACAGGAGGTTTAACCTAAATAAAAGACAAAAACCTTCTTACTCTGAGGGTAACAGAGCACTGGAACAGGCTGCCCAGGGCAGTTGTGGAGTTTCTGTCCCTGGAGACACTCAAAACCTGCCTAGATGTGTTCCTGTGTAATCTGCTGTATGGGATCCTTCTCTAGCAGGGAGGTTGGACTAGATGATCTCCAGAGGTCCTTTCCAACCCTTACCACTCTGGGATTCTGTAACAGGGTGGCTTTGAACGAGGTCCCCTGCTTTTGCTATTTTACCCTGTGCTCAAAATACTCTTTCAAAAGTGGAACTCTCCTCTGCCAAGGGTTTGTTAAGAAGAGTTTGATCAGGACTGTTTTTAAAGCCTAGACATAAACTGGGTTGTGACCAGATAAGATGAGTTTAAGGGTATGGGCTTGGAAGAATGATGTGCCATCATCCTGGGCAGCACACCTGCATTAGAAGAAGTGGATTGCAGAATCAGTGTGTAGTGCAGACAGAAGAGATGGAGTCTCCCTGTAAAAGAGGCCTGAGCTCATTACATTGTGTTACAGGCCAGAGCAAATCTTTGTTACCCTGCACTGAATTTGGAGTGTGTGACTTGGTGGATTTTAGAGAACACTTAAAAGCAAGGAAAAGGGCAAGGGCAAAGGATCTGTCTTCTGCAAAAAAATCATTCCTATTCACTTGTCCGAAGTGAATATGCAAACTAAAAAGGTAAATTTCATTCAGCAACTTTCAGTATTAACTTTAAACTAATACTGTTTTGCTAGGAAAAAAATCACCTCTCCTAGATTCAAAATGGGGAAAAAAAATCACCCCTCTGTGCAGAAAAGAGTTTCTAGTTATATTATATTCCTAGTGAAAAATGACAACAAGGATCTGATTTCCTCAAAATCCCCCTTTGCCTTTATTTTCTGTAACACTTTCTATCCTTTTGCAGTCCTGTTAACTGGGATGCAAAAAGTGACTCTAACTGCAATGGCATATGGGTAAGTAAATGAAGTTACATCTTATACTTTCTTCCTGGTTGCAGCTTCTCTTTTATTTCCTCCTTTTAAATTATTCTGCAAATATTAATTTTTCATGTATTCTGGTTTATTAACTGATTTGGATTACTCCTATTTATTTAGTACTTTTGATATTCCAAGTAATATACCTGTATTTATTAAAAACCAAGGAAATGTAGGGGAAGAAGTTATGAGCAAAGTTTATTTATTGATGCTTATGATTATTTAAATTATAGCTATTATAATCAATTTAAATGTACATACACTCATGAAAATAATATAATGGAAAGCATCATTGTCATGATGCAGTGCTGCAGTGCTTCCTGCAGCAAACATTCAAGACCAACTGAATCCTCAGCCTCTGTTTTGCACTGCCATTTTTCAGGCCCTACACAAGTACTCTCATCTGCCCCTTTTCTCCTCCAACAGGGTGTGGATCCAAAAGATGGAATTCCCTATGAGGAGAAATTCTGCAAAGGTAAATCTTTACAGTCAAGGCAAAAAAATACGGTTTTTGTATTCATTTCATAAATATTTTAGTATTTTCATGGTCATTGCCAATGGAGGGGAAAGACACCAAGCTGTACAACTTCATGAGAAAGGCAAAATGGCAAAATAATAATTATTTTATTTTTAATTTGGAGGATGGGCAAAGATGAAACACCAAAAGCACAACCTGCTGGTAATTACCTGTTAAAAGCTAGCTCAGTTATTAAATTGAAATACACAGATCAGGGACACCAACAACTGGAGGTATCATCTCTGCATCTTCTGTGGTCCTTGAAGCCTAACCCAGAGGATAGAGGATAGCAGTTTAATCCTCATGTGTGTCCAGTCTGACCCTTTGTTGTAAATGCCAGCAATTGTGCCAACAGTGATGCTGATACTTTTCCAGGGAAGGCCTTAAAAAGTGAAGTGATACCATTGCCTGATCTCCCTGACAGTCATGTGGGTGCAGGAAGTGTGGTCTTGATGGTCAGGTCATGAGGTGGATCATGAACTGGTTGAAAGGAAGAAGTCAGAGAGTTGTGGTCAATGGGACAGAATCTAGTTGGAGGTCTGTGACTAGTGGAGTCCCTCAGGGGTCGGTACTGGGACCGGTGCTGTTCAATATTTTCATCAACGACCTGGATGAGGGAACAGAGTGTACCCTCAGCAAGTTTGCTGATGACACTAAACTGGGAGGAGTGGCTGACACACCAGAAGGCTGTGCTGCCATTCAACGAGACCTAGACAGGCTGGAGAGTTGGGTGAGGAGAAACTTGATGAAATTCAACAAGGGCAAGTGTAGAGTCTTGCATCTGGGGAAGAACAACCCCATGTACCAGTACAGGTTGGGGGCTGACCTGCTGGAGAGCAGTGTAGGAAAAAGGGACCTGGGGGTCCTGGTGGACAGGAGGATGACCATGAGCCAGCAATGTGCCCTTGTGGCCAAGAAGGCCAATGGCATCCTGGGGTGCATTAGAAAGGGTGTGTTTAGTAGGTCAAGAGAGATTCTCCTCCCCCTCTATTCTGCCTTGGAGTATTGTGTCCAGTTCTGGGCCCCTCAGTTCAAGAAGGACAGGGATCTGCTTGAGAGAGTCCAGCGCAGAGCTACTAAGATGATTAAGGGAGTAGAACATCTCCCTTATGAGGAAAGACTGAGGGAGCTGGGTGTCTTTAGCTTGGAGAAGAGGAGACTGAGGGGAGACCTCATCAATGTTTACAAATACGTTAAGGGCAAGTGTCAGGAGGACTAGCCAGGTTTTTTTCAGTGATGTCTATTGATAGGACGAGGGGCAATGGGTGCAAACTGGAATACAGGAGGTTCCATGTAAAGATCAGAAAAAACTTCTTTACTGAGAGAGTGACAGAGCACTGGGACAGGCTGCCCAGAGAGGTTGTGGAGTCTCGTTTGCTGGAGACATTCAAAACCCGCCTGGACATGTTCCTGTGTGATGTGGTCCAGGTGATCCTGCTCTGGCAGGGGGGTTGGACTAGATGATCTTTCAAGGTCCCTTCCAACCCCTAAGATTCCGTGATTCCATGATTCTGTCCCTGTATATACACATATGTACAAATAACACCCCCATTAAATAGCCATGGCTACAGTTGCCGCTCACCTTGCTTACATTTGAATCAGCATCCTGGGGATGAACCATTGCCTGGTGAGACATTTTTAGATGAAAAGCAATCTACAAATGCTAACTAACATTGATTATAAACCAGCCAGATTGTTCCAGCAGAAATACTCATATTAATAGCATATCCACCACCCAGTTCTGTTATAAGGAGCTCTGAGCAATTTCCTGAGTAATCCAATTTTCCATAATGTTTAAATACATTTTAATACATATTCAATGGGTAGTAAAAATAAATGTCAGCTGCACAGCAGAGCCTCTACTGAAACAACACATCCATCCTTGAATGCGGCCAGGACTTTTTCTGATTAGTAAGACCTCTCCCTTTTTTTCATGCCTGTTAGTCAGGTTTTGCTGTGGACAGAGTTAAAATCCCATTGCAGGGTCTGAGCTTTTCAGCCACGTGCTGAAAAAGGGTGGTGTAGCCAGTCACCCACTGACTGCACCAGCTGCCATTGCTATTGCTCTTCAAGCGTTGCTCTCCACCCTCCGTTTTTGGTTTGCTCTTCGTGACTAATAAAATGTGTTCACTAGGTGCAGATTCACAGGGGGTTGTTCTGTTGGGAGACTCGGCTGGCGCTCACTTCCACATCCCTCCTGAGTGGATGACCGTCACACAGATGTCAGCGGTGAGGAATCATGTTTGAGTTGCCAAAACCACTCTGCCGTGGGTTGCTGGTTGCTTTCTCCCCTCTGCCACATCTTGCCAAATGGGAACAAGTGCATGATGCCTCATTGCACTGGAATTTATAGTCATGGTCTCATGTGTGTGTCCATGCCCTCTCACAGCTTCTCTTCTGAAGATAAAAAAGCATAGCCTGGTCCTACTGCTCCTCCAACATCTGTACACTTGGGCCAGTGCTGTGCTAGAGACACATACCAGGACATCTGGCTTTCCACACATGTGGCCACAGCTCAAGGAGTCATGTGCTGTCTGTGGGATCAGTTCTGCCATGAGCAGGCTTGTTGGTATGGCTCCTTGCTGTGCAAGTGTTGCAGAAGTGACCCTGCTGACAGTCTAGGAACTTCTGTTTTAGGCATCTGACTTTGAAATTATGTGTCCTGGATTGTTTTACATCATCAGTGGCATATGGAAAATAGATCTAGTGTCTCCAGTGTTGAGGCTTTGAGGTTTGTTGCACAAATACATCTGCAGGGCGTCCAAAAGGAAAGAGTTTTGGTAGTGACCATAAAATACCACTACCATACTGGTGTCTATCTTTGGGCAATATCCCAGCATTTCCCATTTTCAATCAACAACAAAATGTGCCTGACTCTGAATTATGCTGAGCCTCAGCTGTTGCAGTTCACTGGCGTGGAATGAAATAATTGAGAGGAAAAGATCATTCAAGCAAATTGCAGTCGGGGAACGGAGATAAACACACAGGTGTGCTCTTGCCCTTTGCTGTTGTTTCCTATCCCGAGCCAGGGTCAGTCCGTAGCCAGGGAGTACTGTGCATTGTCCTTCTTTGCTCAAGGGTGTGTTGCACATGGGTGAGCAGAGAGATCATTGTTCTCCACCTTCCCTGGTGAAAACCTGCTCCTCCTCCACTGGCTTCTGTGAAAGAGGATATGGACATTTTTCTGGAGAACAATACTGATTCCAAATTGTCAGTAGTTACAGGGCTGTTGGAGGTCTGAGAGTTTCATGTATTTTCCCGTTTTTGCTCCAAGAGCTGAGCTGATTTAAATATTGCAGATTAGCAGTTGTTTTTCTTTGTTAAAGGTTTATGAGCAACAATTAGGTGAATGACACTGATGACAGAGCTGATGATGAGCATAATAAATTAGCACTAATGATAGTTGAGATTATCTTGTCTAATAAAGATGGTAATAATACTGATGGTGATGATGATTCTGGTAGCACATCCATGGAGGCAAGAATAGTTTTAGACTGTGTCAGCATTTTATTATCACTATGATGAAGGTTTAGAAAGAGTTTCTCTTGCTTGAAGCTTGCTGGTCCATTAGTTTGATAGATCATGGACTTGTAATGGTGAGCAGAGGTAGAAGCTTCAAGGTCGGGACCTGGAGTGGAGGTTATGAGGTGAGTTTTGATGGCACCTTGCTACTGTCTGATGGGTATAAAGCAACTTGCATGGGAATGGAACTGGTGCTCTCTAAGCAAGTGAGACCCAGCAATTATATTCTCTAAGTACTCATCTCCATCTGTGCAGCATGTGGGGAAGATCAAGGGCTTGTTGGAAGTGAGCTTCTTTACTTTACAAAAGAGGCAACTCCAGGTTAGAACTAGTGCCCTGAATTGGGACAAGGAGGACAAAGAGAGATGTGTTCACTCTCTGGCCTTCTGTAGTCACTCCACTCACAGTGTATAAAACAAAAATAAACAAAAAGAAAAAGTACATGACTGGTATTGGAGAAGCTAAATACAATGCATGAGTAAGTAAAAAAGAAGCCTGGAATTCACATGCAGCTTTAGAGCCACTGCAAGCCAGTACCAGGAGAGACATCTCTTGTGCACCAGTACAAGGCAACAGGGCTGGGATCTGTTCTGAGTCCAGTAAGAAAGGGATGCATTGAGGCAGTGTTTAAAATACCACTTGTTAGAGCTAGCAGAAGAAGGTATAAGAGGATAGTATAGATAACCTTATGTCCCTTCAGACACTGGGCACCCTGAGCTGGGCAGCATCAGAAAGACCTCTGACAGGGTTATGGCACACCATGGATATCTGATCCATGGAGGAGGTTCTTCAGCTCTGTGGTCTTTAGAGCTTTTGTAGCATTTTTCTTAGAAGAAAACAACTTCATTCATAATTTCTACCTTCAGGTAAAAAGGACGTTCATGTGAGAACTTTTTGCTGCATGTGCAGGTAAAGGCAAGGCCAGACAGGTGATGTAACTGCTGGTACTGAAGGGAAGCTGCCCACAGTCTCTTTCATTGCAGTTAGGACACTGCCTGGTGTGTGCTGCTGCAGATGCATGAGCATGCCTCTTCCACCGGAGGAGGTCAGGCAACGGGGCAGCATTTCACAGCTAGAAAATAAATCCAGGTGGTGGGATGCAAATGAGGCAGCTCTGATTGTGAACCTTTGCAAGGAGAACTTCTTGTCAGGAAAGCAGAGCTAGCTCTGGGCTTTGGCAGCACAGTCACCTACCTAAGGACCTGGTTGTCTGGAGGATGATGACCATGACTCAGACCCTGGCGTCACTACCAAGGCTGCTGCACTGGCTCCACACATTTGGCTGCTTCCATCTGTCTGAACCATTCAGGGGGTGATCTTGTGTGGGGGTCTTAGTTATACTTGCAAGATCTTCTACCAGGCTAACCTCCTAAAAGCTGGCCCGTGCTTATTTACATTCAGAAGGCCAGGTTCCTTTTGCCTCCACCTGGGTCATTAATTGTACTGGTGCAAAGGCCATGTAAAATTATGGCATTCTGGTCTGGCAGCTTTTCAGGATATATTAATAATGCAGAGGAACCTGAAAAAGTCGATTATAGCTACCCAGGACAGAGCAGGGCTGGGCTAATTACCGTGCAGGACTTGCAGTCTGAGCTCCGTGGTAGTGCAGTGCACAGCTTCCCAAGTGTCTACGTGGGATTCATGAGATAGGAAAACACAGGTTCATTTCTAGGGTTATCTGCAAGCTTTTCTACCAACCTGGCAAAAGTACAGCAGCTAAATATTAATGCAGAGATACAGAGAGTTCAGTCATTTAAAAAGCTAGTATCTTGTGTTTAAATTCTAGCAAAAGTAAAAAGTTATTTGATTTGGAGCTCACCTTGAGTAAGAAAGCTGTCAACTGAGCATAAAAGTGCTAGCAAAAAAAAAAAAATCTGAGCTAATTCAGACTTTGTCATTGCCTCTTCTTCTTGCTTGTCCTCTGTGTCTTGCTTTCTGTGTGTAGATTGGTAGTGACAGTGATTCACCTGCCTCGGGGTTGTGAAGGTGCAATTCTCTTGTCTCTTGACGTGTAGTATTAAATATCACTGGCAAATATTCCTCATCTCTAGGTTTAATTAACAAGTTAACTGTCTTCCTTCCTTTTTCAGTGTGAGGCTTTCCTTGAAGAGAATTTCTAAGCAGATCTAGGGGCAGTTTTGTGACCAGAGCAAGGAGAGTGTATGTCCTAATCTTACAGAAAACATCCTTAGTTTGGGACCACAGCAAGAATTTGAAGTTAGGGCTCTGAGGGGAGGATAACGCCTTAGCCTCATACACCTGCTGTTCCCCCATGCTATCCAACTCAAGACATTTCACTTGATTCTGCCAAAATTTATTTGATAAGACACATACACAAATTTGTTTATCGAACAGTTTTCTCTGCAGTCAATAACAGAGTCAATTAAAAGGTTTCATTTCCATTTCAATGGAATCACACTCTAAATGGAAATCCAAATAGGACTTTTCCCCTCTCCCCTGGATTTTTACAGTGTACAAGGATGAAGTTATTTGCCTTTGAATTAATATTTATTATTTTTTTTCTTTAGTGCTTTTCCACAGTTTTACATATCTATTTATAGAATTTGTATTTATCTTTATACATGTTCACACATACACATATTTACATACACAGGTGTAAAGAAATTTACACTTGTTAACAATTTGGTGGGCCCTTTTGTTAATCAGCACCACATCAGTGGCAGCTGTTAATTCCTGTTTTGAAGCTAATTAGATGGGGAAATAATTTTTCAGGAGAGTTACTAAGAATTTAGTCAAAAGGCTCTGCAGAATAGTTGCTTTCCCTGATTGTGCTGCACACAGTCTACAATGTAAAGGAGTAGTAACAGTGAGTGAAGGAAGAGAATGTGAATGAGAAATTTCCTCACTGAAGCAGACTCAGGATGTAACCAGGGTAACCAGATGATCAGCACGAGGGTGATCAGAACGGGTGTTTGGGCTGAACAACTTTGGAATTCAGATCCCTGTTCCGTTGTCTCAAAGACTGTTGTTGGGAAGCTGTTATATGCTGGATTTTGGATTTCCTGGTCTAACTGGGAACTTACTGCCCTGGCTTCTCACAAAATACCCTTGTGTCTAATCCAGTACAAGGTGACATGCCCCTGTCATACATCCCAGGTCAAGGTATGCATCAAGTTGCATTATTCACTTGTCCCATATCAAGTCCCCCAGTGCCTTCCTGGTCTTCCTGGTTTCTTAAACTTAAGTGACCAAATACAGAGACCTCAATCATGTACATGCATTGTCCAGAAGGCTGTTCTGTGGGGGTGAACACACAAGCAGCTGAACGCCAGCCTGCCTGCACTGACACAGCTGCAGGCACTCTCTGCCCAGTTGGTCTGGCACCAAGCTTGAGATGTGCACGGTGTTAGAGCAGGGACTCATGTTTTCAAATGCTGTTTCCAAAGCCTTTATCTACGACAGAGTCACAAATACAGTTGTCATCCCTCTTACAGACTATGTTCTTCCCGCAAAGAGCCTACAGTGACACTAGTTGGTGGGAAAAATTACCATCATGAGGTGGACACATCTTTGAAAGCTATAGCTCAGGCATGCTGTTTTTCAAGTTAACAAAAAAACCCAAACAACAAAAAAACCCACCCCACCCTATGTAGCACTAGGGGAAGTCACAGGTACCTTGATTTCAAATTATTTGAGCAACCTGGTATTGCTCAGTCCCAAAGTCTAACCCAGAGGGATCTAGCAGCAACACAGAGAAAATAATGCTGAGACCATCATAGGATACCTGCCTGCATGTTCTTGTAGAGGCAGCTGAGCACATGGCTCTGTTGAGCTGCTATCACTCCACTAAATCCCCCAAACACTCAGTATAAAATTACAGGTAGAAAATTATATGGCTGTAAGAAGGGGATGAGGTGCTTTATTTTGGCTTTTTGCTTGTCCAAAGGTTTTGGGTTTGCCAGGCTTTTTTAATTTTAAAAGGTTCAGCAAGAATTGAGCTGAATGTTCATTCCTTTGACCTGAAAATTCAGACACTAAGAGGGAAGGGTAATGCAGTAGACAAGCACTTGGAGAGACTTAGCAAAGTAGAGGAAATACTGGGGGGTTGAGTTTTTTTGAGGGGGATGGTTTTTGCAGAAAGCTAATGATGAAAACATTGGTGTGTCTAGTGATGGATATTGTGCTCCTGCTGCTCTGTCCATCTGCTTACAATTTACTTCCAAATAGCTACTAAATGCAGCATTTTTCTGTTACATGTCTGGGAGAGAAGCTTACTTTAAAATCTCATTTAGAGACAATTTTATCTGGAGATAAAAGCACTGTATTTATAAATGTGCTGGAAATTATACCCTTTCTAGGAAGATGCCTTTTAAACCTCTTGGATCTCTATTTCATGCTGAATAAAGAGAAAAATAACTGTAATCCAGTAAATACCTATTTGCCCACAAACACATGGAGTTCTCAGGTTTCATTAAAGAGCGCTTTCATACTATATATTTCCTATTAAAATATTTCAGCATTTATTTAAATGTGGGTTGAGAATATCCCAAAGCATTACCCCACTGATTTATTTTTGTTCCACCACCAGAAAAAACAGGAGTTTGATCTATGAAAATCTTATTTAAAACATTCTCTATCTTCCCTCAACATCCAGTGAGTTGCAGGCAAGTTTCTCCCAGTTAGTGTTGTGATAACTAAGATTCTACATTTGGGGGGAAGTAAGGTAATAATTTTGCTAATTTTGAAAGTATGTCCCCTGCAGCTTTGAAGAATAGAAATGCCATACACGCTTTTTAAAGAGATAGGCTGTGCTTTCCTCAAGAGCAATAAAGCTTCCTTATTTACTCAGAATAAGTAAATGTGTCTGTGATACTTGGTGCTGGCACATGGATTTGAACATCATTAAAGTCAGTATTTAAATTTCCCTTCAAATTTAGGGATACTTTAGTGCTCTTAGGATTTCTGCAACTGCTGTTTCTAAAGGCTGAGTGTTAGGTTTCCAATGCCCTTTTATGTCCTGATTTTGAAAATCTCCTGCCATAGCAGTCCAGCACCTTCTTCCATTTAAGCTAACTAGGTCCAGTGCAGCTTGGTGTGTTTATTTAACATCAGCCATGGCTTTGGCTGCCCAGTGCAAAAGAAGTGGGAGATTTGGGAAGATGTTTTTTCAAGGTACGACACATCTAAATGTTAAGGGTGTTCCTTTGAAACTAGACAGACCTAGAGCATTTGAGGCTAAAATGCAGCATTTGGAGCTAGACTGGAATAACTTTCTAATAATTGTCTGCTAAAATCTGGCACGTAGGCTGAAGCACAGTTTCTTAGCCAGAATAGTCTAGAGAACGGT
This sequence comes from Apus apus, assembly GCF_020740795.1. Classification (NCBI taxonomy): domain Eukaryota; kingdom Metazoa; phylum Chordata; class Aves; order Apodiformes; family Apodidae; genus Apus; species Apus apus. The sequence continues at coordinate 49,653,448 of NC_067283.1, forward strand.
ATTTAAACAAAGCTGTGTTTAGTTTTAAGCTAAAAGTCAACATAGCACCACCTCTAGAGTGGGACACATTTGCATGCGAGATTAAGTGACGTGCGGTCTGTTAGACCATGCTTTCTAAACTACATCCCTGCAGCATTCAAGGTCTAGCATTCTTCTGAAATTTCCATTAACTACTCATCTTTACCCTTTGGTCTTGAATATCTTCAAAGTCTGGCTCTAAGTGCTTTGCTGGAACAGTGTCAATACTAAACATACATACAGTTTTCAAATGCAGCTATAATTCTGGGCTCACATGTTCCTTTCCAAACCAATTTGCAACTCAGTTAGGTTCTGGCTAATTCATATTTAAGCTAAGTCTGCAGAGGAAAAAAACCAAACCAAATAAACAGCTAAAAATTACTGGAACTTGTCAAATGAAAGATTATTTTGGAGTGCTAATGGGAAATAATTACAGAATTGGTCATAGAAGAATTTGTTATAAAAATATTTCTTCACTTCGAGGCTCTTTTTATACTCTTTTATCTTGTGAGCTATAAGAGATCTCCTATATAGTTTGTTGTATGCTAAATTATTATTTCAATATTTCTGTCTCCTTTAATGCAAAGTGACAAGGAGGCAAATATTGCAAATGGCTGAGCCATACTGTGCTCCTCCACTTCTGCTCTTACCTGTGTCCTTGGATTAAGTGTCTGCACACAAAGATATCAGATCTGAAAAAGGCAGATTTGGAAGTTCCATCCAGTCTTTAAAAAAATAATTAATTAATTAATTAATTTAAAAGGATGTATATACAGATACACACAAGGACACACACACAGAGATAGATACAAATTGTATGGATATGGATACAGATATATAGATATAGATAGATACAGATATTCATGTAGATAGTTGCAGATACATAGATTAATATAGATAGATAGATATAGAGATAGAGATAAAATTAGAGATAGATAGATATATAGATATAGATGATATAGATATAGATAGATATAGATACAGATATATAGATATAGATATAGATATAGATATAGATATAGATATAGATATAGATATAGATATAGATATAGATATAGATGAGACAGAATCAACTGAAAGTTAATTTAGCCAGACCCATTTTCATCTTGGTAACTAATGCAGATCTACTGTAAGTAGGTCAAATATGCTGTTACATGCTTTAAACTGGCATCTGCTGTGCATTAGGCTGCTCAGAGCTTGGCTTCAGGGTTTTTTTCCTCCCCCAACTTCTTTTTCTCTCCTCCTCTTCTCCTGTGTCTCCCCCCATCCTCTAAAAATTGTGGTCATATATGCAAGCATAGCTCCCATTCACCTAAACAATAATTTTGTGGGAGTGAGGACTTAATGGGGACTACAAGGATTAGCTCTTCTGTGGCTCCTCAGTTACCTCTGACCCTCCTGGAGAAGGAATTGCTCACCTGCTTGATGTCTACAGCAGTGAGGATAAAAAAACCCCTCACAATTACTTGAAAAGAAAATGAAGATAATAAACTGTACAGATTAAACCAGCCTGTGAGTTCTGTGATTTTGTGTTTTGACCTTCTTTTGGTTATTACCTTTTTCATCAATAGTTTTTCATTATGAGCACACTGGATTTATGCATTTGTCTTTGTGAACATAAGCCAGACTAGGAGAGGCTGCAAATTTACTCCCTTTTGTCGTCCTTCTGCGGCCATGCAATTTCACAAGTCCTTTTTTTTTTCTCGCCTTTCATGATTTTTGACACATTCACAAATCAAAGTAGAAATGAACAGGGCACTGTGCCTTGAACGTGCAACATGGCTTGCACCTGCACAGAGGCTTTCAAAGAGGCAGTCGCTTTAAAAAATAAAATAAAATAAAAGCTGTAAGGGACTAATACCAGAAAAAAACATTAAAGGGTAAAGGTTGCATCTATTTGCATGAGAAGGTTACAGCAGAGTGTGCATTTTTCTCCCTGGTTCCCATTGTGCTTAGGTGCCTTTCTGACTCTGTTGCTTCAGTGATGACACTGAAATTTGCAGTGAGGGCCAGGCAGAGGTTCTTAGGGGGTCAGCTGCTCACAGCTCATCCTGCTGGAGAGGACAAGAAAGCTCCGAGTGCATTTTATATTATCCCTCTACCATATATGCTGAGGTCATCATATTGTCATCTCTCCCAGTGCCCAAGGAGACCTTTGGACAGGACAGCAGTGAACAACTAGTGCCTTAGTGTTGTGCACCTGCAGTACATGCTCCACCTCAGGAGGAGTTCTGGGCTCTTCCAAAATTACAGGGTATCAGGAGATGCAGTTTGGATCTTTTCTGCTCTTCCTTCCTCCATTGCTTGATATGTCCATGCTATCAGAGTCAACTTTTTAAGTATATGGGTAAATAATTATCACTACAGTTATAGTTACAATCGCTGGTGCCTAGCTAATGCTTCAGCTAAGAAGTGCTCGAGTTTGCTGAAAGGATTTCTTTGTTTGTGAGGGTGAAACTGTGTTGATTTAAAAATTTCTCTTTCAGAAATCATTTGCTAATCTCCCAATGGCTTTCACCGATGAGCTTGACTGGCCCCAGTTCTCGGAGATCACTGGGTTTTTGAACTCCACCATCGGGTAAGCCAACAGGCAGGGTAGCTGAGTCGTAGCAAGTCTCAAGGTCCCTCAAAGCACAGCAAAAAAAAAAAACCAACAAAAAAAAAAACAGTACTTGAAAGGAAAGATAAAAATGTTATTCAGTTCTGCTTCTGCTCTTTCTAAAATTGAGATTGACAATGAATCTAGGGATTTTTAAAACCCTTTTAAATATACGGCCAAGACACAATCCTCTATCCCAGTCTTCCTGAAATTCAGGGTAGGTTTTAGAGCTGGTCAAATTGTAGTTTAGACGGAGAAAAAAATGAGGAAATAAAAAACAAACTCACTTCTATGCAAAATTCTGGGGCAGGGAGGAGGGGAGCATTGCTGAAACTAACAAAAATCAGCATTTTCCTTTTCTTAGTTTGTTTTTCTCTGTCCCTCTTCCCCTGTTTCCTTTTTGCTGCTAAAATAGTGGGATAAATGGTAACCTCAGAGTAATTTCACAGTGTTCCCTTTTTTGGCACAAATTCCCCCCCCTCCACCCCTTTCTTTTTTTCACATTCAGAGGGAAGTGGCAGAAGAATTTGAAGCACCTGTGACATAATTTACTGTGTTCCCATCCACTCATGTGGATGGGAAAAGATGCAGGGAGAGATGGAAAAAAAGAAGTCTCTGCCAGAAGGGAAGGCAAATAAAGTCCAGACACAAAGAAAACACCTTTAAAAACCTGCATATCTAATTATTAAAATAAAAATAACTTCGTTAGTTTCTGGCCAGCATTAAGAGGCCCCTGACTCCTGCTAGAGCTGAAGGATGCAATCAACAGTGCCTGGGTGTGGCCTGAGTTTCAGATCATTTTTATTTTATATGTCTAAGATAGGTCATGAATACAGTGGAATGCCAAACCAAGCCTAAAGAGGTTCTCTACCAACAGATTGAAAGAGCTGGCAGAAAATATTCCTTTCCAGGAAAAATATCTGAAGCACCTTACACTTGTACTTTTGCTTTGTTTTTTCTCCCTGTGCAAAAACCAGGCTCCCAGCCTCAACTATACTCACACTGTGTGTGTTTTAAGGTATTATACTACTTGACAAGCTGACAGAGAAGATCTATGCAGCCTCCTCTTTCAGAGTCAGCAGCATGTCCAGTTACTCCATACACAGTATTTATCTGGGCTGCAATAATCTGAAGTTCACTAGTGACCAAGGCTTAATATTGACCTTGAAGCTGCCTTGGTTCAGTATTTGGTTTTTAATCTCTTTTTTTAATCTCTTCCACATCTGGAAGGAAAAAAAAAAAAAAAAAAAAAAGGCAGCTCAAAATCCCCTGCCACAAGGACTGTGCATGGTGAAGACAGGTAGGCAATGTGCAGTGAGAGGCAGCTATTTACTCCAAGCCTGCAGAAACAGACACACAAACTGATGTGGTCCATGCCCATCCTTCCCATCTGCTGATGGATGAACATGGACGCTACAGTTTAACTAATGTCTTCTGACCAAGAAGGTCTGTTTGCTTCTCCTTGTCCACCCTCCTGCTAGGCTGAGAACCAGAGAGCTTGGGCATTCCTTGTGTAGCTCATTGCATGTTGACTTCTTGATATTATCATGGATTTCTATGTAGATAGTTATTTTTTATTGCCGGTTTCAAACTTATCATTGTCTTCTGTTTCTCTGAGTTGGTCTAAGTTTGTGGTTCTTAAGCCATGGTATTTAAGCTGTCTGACTCCTTCGGTGTCTAAGTTCAAACAAAAAACCTGCAGGCCCAGTACATATGACCAGGTACTCGTGGTTGGGAGCACGGTCTTATCATCTTTCCTTTGGGCTGTTAGCCTTTCGTTTGCATTTTCATTTTTCTCAACTGTGAAAAGTAAAGGAAAAAACTGATCACAGTCAAGCAAAACCTGTTTTCAGATCAATCCACCCAAGATTTATGGCACTGGGAAATGAATGCCCTGCCAATATTTCTTCTCTTTTATTTAGTGTTCCATAACAACCAATTTAAAAGTCAATTAGTGAGCAATCAACAGGATTGTTTTAGTAAATGATGTATAACAAAAAGGTTTTTAAATACTTTATCTGAAAGACCAGGATAAAAGCATTTGGATGGAACAATTTCAAAGAAACTCTCCATCAATTTATAGTTTCTGAGAGGATATCTTGGCTTCCATTTTAGGCCAGCCTGTTTCAGATGAAAAAGATTTATAACCACAAAAAAGAGAGATGGGGAAATCTGAGTGCATGCATAACCTGGGAACCAAGTTGTTCAGGGATGACAACATACTTCATTTTTAATATCAGCTGTGTTTCCATCAGCACCATATGAGTTTAGCAGCTTGTATTTTCTCAATTTATTTCAGAGGCTGGACAGACTCTCTGTATCTACGTTTACGCAGGAGAAATCGCTGTAATCACAGAGACTTGCAGAACATTTCTCAAAATGGTAAGTTTTTTCGTTTGTTTTTTTTTTTAAACCATGCTAGTCTGATACTTGATGATGCATTACAGAACATCTTTCAGAAACAAGAAGAAAACCCTCCCTAATTGCCTGCATTTCTTATAGGAAAAAATAGAGAACAGAGCTTTTTTAATTCAGCATATTTTCTTCTGGCTCTGAGTAGGAAGGTGTGTGTGCCTAATAATTTTTCTCCACACGTTGACTAAGAATTGCCATTGGACAAAAAACCAGTGTACCCAACTGTAACTCTAGGAGGTATTTTTTTGGCCAAAAGTGGAGATTTATAGGGATGTTGCTGGTAGCAATGGAGCTATAAGGTCTATCCATCATCTCTTCTGGAGGCTGTGGCATGGTCCTTGCTTGCTTGCACATCCCTGCTCTTTACTCCTGTGGGGGATCCCAGGGGGAGCCTACACTGCATCCCTCAGTAGCACAGGGAGCTCACAAGGTTGCCACACCAGCAGGCAGAGGAGGTAAAAAACAGTTGCCAGTCTTATAACAAATGTGTCTGCGATGTCCTACAAAATCCTTTGGAGCTGGACACCAGCAAACATCATTTCTCTTGCAAAACTGGGGAGGTCAATGGTGCAGGCATCTTAACATGCTCTTAGAACAGATTTTAAAGGAGTAATCAAGGACACACAGGTAAATGAAAATTGGGGCAAAACTTAACACTGCTAATTTTTAATTATTTGATTGATTGACTGATTGATTGATTAATTTGGTGAGGCTGACTTAACATCTTAAGTCTATGAAATAACATCATGTGATGGCACATGTATATGCAGCACACCTAATCTACATATAATTAAGTAAAATGTCTTGCATGGTACCTCGTGGGCAATGTTTATGTACAGTAAAGAAGAGGAAGATTAATGCAAGAAAAAAGAGGTGCATAGAGAAGCAGCCAAGCAGGTCAGGACAGTGAGGTTAAGAGGGGAGCTGTGTTCCTCATGCATTTCTCCTGAAGCCTGAGCTGCTTAACATTTGGAGTGGTGACGTTAGGGCAAGACCAAGGCACATGCTTGATGGCACCTGTGAATGATGCAAAACAGTGACGTATTAACCATCCTGAAGTGGGCCACATCCTTACACAGGCATAACTTAGATGAGCTTGGGAACAGCAGTGACAGCAATTACAGTAAACACAATTGTATGAGACATGAAGGCCAGAGCTAATGATGAGATTCTTGTCTGTAAGCTAGTGGCTCCTTGGCCAGCAGTGGTGGAGAGAGAGAGCCACTGGATTGCAACGGGGAATTTCCAGGAACTGCTGGGAATGCATGGAAAAGCTGGAAAGAGGCTAAGAAGGTTGCAAGAAGCATCATGCACACCGTTTTGTTTATAGACAGGGAAAAAGTCCTTCCTCACACAAGCCACTGGATCAGAATTTGATCCCCTTTGCCTAAGAAGGACTGACTTTGGTGGAAACAGATATAGAGAAGGGCTTTAGGGAAGATTAGGGCACTAGAGATTTGTGAAGGGATGTTAAGACAGCTTGGCAAATGAGCAAACCAAAAATTAAAATGGGTTATGGTTTTGAATCCTTTTGAGGCATTAACACCACAGAGTGGGAAACATGGTTTAAACTGAAGGATAGTTCTGGTACAAGAACATGGCTTTTCATTATCTCTACTTCTGTTTGGAGGGGAAACAAAGAAAAAAAAAGTTACTATCAAGGAGTGAAAACCTAGAATAGCCCTCAAAATTGAGGAATGGGAGCAAAAAAGAAACCCTGAGTTATTTCAGGACAGAGTTTGATTCAATTTGTCAGAAGGGTTGTATGAAGAGATGACAGTAAATCTCCACAGGAGATTAAGGTTTGTGATGTTAGCTTTTGTGTGTTGGATTAGATGATGTCTCTAACAGCAGGTTTTAAATATACTTGATTATTCTCTGATTATCACTTTGTGTTTCTATTGTATTTAATTAATTTTCATGCTTCAGAAAGCTGGCTGCAGAAGCTTGGGAAAATTTATTCTCCTCGGGTAGATAATTTGGCTTTATACGCTATTCTTTTCCTCTCTGATAGATGAGTTTTGTTGGCCATGCATGAGGAGCACTGCTGGCCTTAGTGCTACTTAGAAACTTGTTAAATGCTTGGAATTTCCTGCCAAATTTAGGATCAGAAAGGGTCTGCCCCAACCCCCAGCTCCAACAGCCATAGATCTTACTGGGTAAAAGGGGTTGCCCAGATGGGTAGTGTGATACAAGGATCACTTCCAGGCTCTGGTAGGCATTTTCACCTAAAAAATTGCCTTCTGGTGGCACCACTTATGCCACTGGCAAGGCCTCTCATAAGCCTTCCTCCTACCTGTGGCACATGTCACGTTTCTGAGACTTTGGGTCTTCTGCACAAGTGTTTGTTGTCATGGATTGGGTGCTTCTGGCTTTCTCATCTGGCTGTCACAGGGCACTAGAGTTGATTGCTCTCATTATTGCAGTCTTTCAGATGAGCTTTCTGGTGAGAGAATGAAAAAAAGGCCAAACTAGGTGGTGTCAATGGTTCTCCTCACTTATAACCAGTTCATCTCAGTACCTGACACCCTATTTCCTTTTTCTGCTCTCTTTACATTAATGGGTTTGTACTTTCTGCTCTTCCCTTCTCCCAGTTCCCTCACAGACTTAAAATAAATAAATAAATCTCTCACAATATGCATAATTTCTTTTTCTCTCCACATTATCTCCTTTGCACTTAGAGTACAGACACCTGCAGAATATAAAAAGAAGTGAGCCTGTGCCAGGGCAAAAGACTGAAGAAAATTGGGAAGGGAATTTAATGAGGGGAAAAACTACAAGTGGTAGAAAAATCCCAGGATATCTTCCCTTGGTATCTTCTCTTAATCATCACACTGACACTTCATTGTAACAGTTCAATTCTATTGCCTCATTTGGTGTAATGTTTTCCCCAAATGGAAGGATTTAAATGGCCACTCCCAGTGTCAGTAAAGCAAAAAGCTGGCCACCAACCTGACCTAGCCCCACTTGGGACAACTTAACATTCCTCTGAAAATGGTGGTTGGCAGCTCCATATACATGCAATGAGAAGAAGCTCAACATGGAGGAACTTTCCCTCATTGTCCTTCTTGGGACATGCCTCTTTTTCACCCTAGAGGAAAGCCTTCCCAACCTCCATGCTGGCAGCATTTCTGCCTTTCTTTTCTGAAAATGTCTCATTTTTCCCTGAAGATGGTGGACCCTTCCCTCTTCTATGGCTGGCTGGGGAAGGGTGAGCAGCCAGGGCCAGGAAGGGTGTCCCTCAGCTCTCTGTGTATGTTACCCATGGCCCATGAATATATCCACATCAGAATTGATGACCTTCGTATTGGATTTCCACCTTTGCTAACGGGGCACCAAACAAGAGGCTTGGTATATGAGATAAGAGGTTAATAATCTGTAATAAATATGTTCTTTGCCATCATTACTGCTTTCAGCTTGTACAACAAGCAGCTTGCAGTCCGAATCAATGCTTTCCACTGAAGTGGCTTGCTGAACAGTTTTCTACAGAGAATTTCAATTGGTTAATTATTTTCCATATGAGTTTGGTGTCTTGCCTTCCAGCAGCTTCCCACAGGTTTGGAGGCTGTGTGCTATTTCTGTTCTTTTGGCTGGGTGAGTGGGATTCTCAGTTGTGAGAACCAGACATGAAAGCTCAGGTGTGGAGTTAGAAAGCTCTTCTAAATGTCATTCAGCACTTGCTGAAGACCCCGTGTTTTGATTGAAGCATCCTGATAGTAAAATCAGTTGCTAATATATCCCAAAAAATTAGAATATATCCCCAAAAAACAGAATACCCTCAGAATTCCTAGATAATTACAGAATGACCTTGTGATTGTCAATCATGTTTTGCATGAGATATTGTACACTATTTCAAAATACTAGTATTGTGTATTCCTTTGCCATTTTTGATTCTGTGATGTGTAGTCTGATCTGTCTCTTTGGGATTCTTGCCTATGACCAGAAAAATTAGGTCTTGTTAACACATGCTGTGGCTTACTGGACCATCAAGCATCAGATATCAAAAGCAGTTAAGAAGTAATATTTATTTTTTTTACTTAATCTTTCTTGGAATCTCTAGAACACCTGGAGTTCATTTGGGGAAAACTAGAGGCTTTTTTCTTTGCTCTGTTACATTTCCAGTTGCTTTTACAGCATAAGGGAGCAAAAGATTAAAAGGCAATAAGCCTTTCTCAGTCACACAACACTTTTGGTGCTATATGAACACAGGCATTTTCTCTGCACGTTAGTGCAGCTCCTTGTCAGCTACACAAGGTCTAGTGCAAGAAAACCAAGGAGTTCAAGTATTCCAAGGTTTATAAAATTTGAGGTTGCTCAAAAGTGGAAGCAAACCCAACCCTGACTTGTCAACTAAAACTCAAAAACCCACCAGAAATCAACAGAGAGGGAGGAAGAAGAGATCCAGGAACAGCTGTCAGGACATTCAACAGTGCAAGGGTAACTGTTCTACCTCCTCTCTTTTTCTTCCTTGATTGTTTTCATCACAGATTGCAACCTGTGCCACAAACACTTCCTTGAAGACTCAATTTACCCATGAAAACTGTTCTCTAAAAAAAACCCCTTCATTTTCTTCATGTTTTTACTTGATTTGTGCTATGTTAATGCTTTCCACAGAGCTGCTTATAACTACCTATGCTTGTAGAAGTAATACATACCCAATAATAGCTTCTTTCTTTTTTGTAAATACATTTTTGATTTCTAGAGATACCAGTAGATTATTTGTGCTGGAACTGCAGCCCCAGACTGGGAATCCATGTCGCAGAATGGCTTAACAGAGGCGCATTTCACTCTAGATGAAAAAAACAGAAATTATTGAACACACACAAAAAATCACCTGGTGGTAGTTATGTTCCAAGCCATGTTTTCTAAGGATTTTGTAAGGTTCTTCTTCTGCTGAAAAAAGCTTCTCAGCAGAAGGGCTGGATTTTGAATGGACCAGCAACCCTCAGGAGAGAAGCAGCAGACAGATATATTCATTTTTGTCTTTGAAGAACTGGATTATTTTAAACATAAAGGATTCCTTGATATATGCAGTTGGCATCACTGTGAGTGGTAATAACAAAGGCACCACTATTAAAATGTGAAGTGTATTATTGCTACCTTAGGAGTTTATCTCTTAGATCTTTCCCCTATACCTGTCCAGCAGGGATTTAATGATGTTCTGTCCACAAGTTTTCCCCCAAGGGCTGCAGGGAGGACAGGATTTGCTCTGCAAAGCAAGCTTCAGAGGCACAATGCAGAAAAGAGGAGAAGAGAGAGTCCAGGGAAGAGCTGAGCAAAGAACAGAGGGAGCAAGAGGACAAGGAATGAGAAAAGAGGAGTGAAAATACTGTGAAAAAAAGCAAATACAACCTGCAGGTCCTGCTCCTCTGAAGATTATGTTTCTGTGCTTTGCTGTGAGATGAGCTTTTTGCAATTACAGTCCTAGTCCTACCTTGAACAAAGCATAAAGCCTTTTTTGGCTCCTTGTTTTCTATCACTCATGCACTGCAGGTGATGGAGCTGTATTTGTGTGCTGTACACACTTGGGATGTATATGTGTAACCTTTCAAGACCTGCTAGTAAGCTTTATACATAAAAGCTTTCCTAATCTGGAATGCTTTTGTCATTCAAGACATAAATGAAAGATTATAGATGCTCACAGATGCTTAGGTGCAGCTTTGCAGGAGGAAAGATTTGCATCCAGCCATTTGGGGTGTATTGCCATGGAAATGCAGAGTTTGTCAGGAGGGGTGCAGCTGGCCTAATACTATCTTTCATAAGTCTGACACTTGTGGGAAAAGCAATGCAGACACCCAAACATCAGTGTGTAATGCTATTTAAGATGCTTTATAGTATCTTTCCCACCTCCAGCTGCCTCTCCAGAAGTGCATAATCTCTCAGGCATCCCATGTTTTATCTGCCAGCCCTGCTGCAGGTGTCTTGGGTACTCTGGGATGTCAAAAATGGCACTTGGTGCCTATGTTTAGGACCTGAATCAGTCCCAATGTGGTATAGCTGTGAGACGCTTACTCTCTCAGAAGAGTGAGAAAAGTTCCCTTTGCAATTTATAGGGAAAGTTAAAAGTAGATCGACTGTTGACAAGTCAGGTTGGCTGGTTTACAAGAGACTACTATGTTCAACAGATGGAAAGAAGCTGCCAGATCTGGATTAAAAGCCAGATCCAAACAACCCAGCACTTAAAAGTATTTTATTTTCCACAGTCTGAAGTGTGGGACAGGTAAGAGGAGCAGGTCCCTGCATACAGCTTTACTTCCTAATGCCAGCACCCAAAAAGTTTATAGAGACGACTTTTTGTTCCATTTTTATTTTTAGTGCTTCTACATTCTTGGAAATATGAGGCTGGGTTTTGCACTTCATTTTGTTTGTCACTGTAATGATGTTGTACTATTTCTCTTATTCCCACTACATGTGATCAGGTGGTTCTTCAGGAAACCTCCTCTATTTAATAAAAAGGTGAGTGTTTAATGGGATTCAAACACTGACTGGGGGTACAGAAGAGTTGCTGGAGTCCCAGTTCTTTGAAAGGAAAAAGCAAAGCACTGTAAGCTTCCTAACAAGCACAGCTTCCCTTGGCTGCTGTGTTCTGAAGTGCTGGAGGTTTCGTCTCTGGTATGAACATTCATCAAAAGAAGAATAACTTCTTTAAAGTGTTTCTGGGCCCATTTAAGCCAACAAAGCATTTCCAGTGAATTTAAGGAAGACACTAAGCCTTTCCCTAAATCTGTGCTTTGTGTCCCCCTAGATGTGCTGCTCGTGATTGGTAGAAATGTAGATAAACATGGGCAAGTCCACTGTGTAATCTAAGTATGGATGTGGCTGAGTAGCGACTGCCTAGTGAGAAGCAGCAACTCTCCTTTTCAGATGAATTTGGATGAGCCATGGGGCAGCTGGGTTTGATTTAGTTTGCTTGATGCTGGTATAGTTCACATCCTGACAGTTCTATTGTTCTCTCCTCCAGAAAAAGTAGTAATGAGTGCTAGCACTGAACTTCAAGCCACATTCTGATTTAATCTTGAGCCCAATCCTACATACAAACTTAGTTGTCAGTCAAACATAGTCTTCCTCTCCCATCTCTGATTAAAAACTTCGTATCTTGATTGTCTTCACCTGAAGTCAAACTACTTGGTTTGGCTTTTGAATAGTACAAAGACAGAAAGTCAGCAGGAAAATCAGTGAATAAGAAAAGTTCACAAGAGGCAAAAGGAAGAAGTGAAAAAAACCCTATATTTAAGAAACTTTGCCAAAATATAAAACTATAGTGGGGAAAAAACCCACAACCCACCAACAACGAAACACAAACAAAACCAAACAAATAGAAAAATCCTCTCTCTCACAAACCTAGAACAGTTGTCATGTAAGTATTGACCAAATCTAAAGAGGCTACTTCCAGATGTGATCTCATACAAGCATGATGTGTGATTCAGACACTGAGAACGTATTTGCCAATTAATATAGCTGCATATTTATCTTTTAGCTTGGCCAGAAACCAGCTGTTGGACAATCCAGCCATAGTTATCTACGCTACGATTGGGAATGATGTCTGCAATGGGTAAGGTGTAAACTGAATAATAGTATCATAAATTTTACTTCTTTAGAGTATTGCTGGCTGCTTGGACATTTACGTCTCATTGCTTTGCATTTCCCTGTGATGGCATTTTTCTTTGCTGTTGGTCTGTGCTTCATTCTTATTTTTCTGCTGAAGAAAATGGTTGTTGCCTTACTTGTATTTGTCATAGCTACCTACCAGTCTTCATTCAGAGCTTGTCTTTCTTTCTTTCTTTCACAAACCAGTGGTAAAGTGACCAATGACACATCTAAAGCTGAGTATTTCTAGCTTGGCAGACTAAGTATAACAACAACAGGAGAGGTGGAAAAAAAAGAGTTTAAAAGCTTGTATATCTGACTTACCCAGTGTGTCACCTTTTTTCAGGAGGGAGCCTGTGACTGGTTTACCTTTTCTGAAGAAAGATAGTGTAGTCTCCTGTCGAGGTCTATTTTCACCCTTCCTCTGCTGCACAATGCCTGCAGTCTTTGCTGTGCTCTCCTGACAAGGTGTTTTGTCCTTCTGGCTTTACTCACGTCATAAGGCTCAGCAGGACAATGAACTGAAGCTTTCAAAACTAATAGTTCTGGTAATAGCATTAGCAATGCTTGCAGGGATGCCAAGAGGTCACTAGTTGGATGCTTTGCTTCCTCCCAGTAGTGGGAAGGCAAGAAAACACCTTACAACCAGGCCAGTGCACAGAACATCCATACCACACTTTTGGTTTTGCAAGCAGTCTTAGAGCTGCTGTTAGTGTAACATTATTTTCACCGTGATGACTCTTCAGGTCTTCTTTTAAGCGGAAGAAATGAATTTGGCTTATGCTGAGACTTTCAAAACACTCCATGCTCAGCTAAGTCCCCTTCTGAAGCTTTTGAAAAGTCTCATCTGCAGGTTATATAATGAAGCTGGAGCAATTATGCAGGCAGTCAGATTTTTCCATTAAAAGGTGCTGGCTTTGATACCCTAAAACTGCTTAACAGAGAGTGCTTGGGTTGGAACTTTGTATGGTGGGTGTTCTGCTCCAGACGGGGATGGCCCAAGGCCAGGCAGGGCTTTCCCTGCCACTGCAGCTCCTGAGAGCCCTCAGCTGGGGCAGAAGTGGGACCACAGGGGCCACTTTTTTAGGTCCTTTCCTGGCGCCACCGTCTGCCTGGTCTCGTGCGGGCAGCACGCAGAAATAAGCTCCCATGAAACCTTTACTCTTGACATCTCCCTCTGGTACTGGTTCTCTGTCTGCACCCCTGCCAGGAGCTGCCAAATCTAGACTTGGCACCACCCTCTTCTTATGAAAAGGATGCACAAATCCTCAAAAGTAAAGCCTCCCTTTGACTGAGTGCAAAAAGCAGTCACAAACCACCTGCTACCTGCTGACAAGACTCACCTGGGCATCTGTTTATTGAGAAGCTTATAGAGGTATCATTACCACCACCCCCATCTCCCACCCCACAAATACAGCCTTGGCTGAAGTTTGTGGCTCCAGCCACAGAGATTTTCTAGGTGTCTTCCCCCAGGCTTAACCCAGGCTCTGCTGTGTGTATACCTAAATTCTTTTGTTTCACTGGCTCTGCTAAGAGCACCTATTTTTCCTTTGTTTCATTCCACATTCTGCAGGTTATTCCTTTAACTTCTCTTGTCTCTAACACTGGTTTCTATTCTTGCTGGAAGTAAAAAGAAATTTTCCACAGATTTAAACCTTTTAATCTCACCCATTTGTATGTTCCAAAACAGTATTTATTGCTTGCAACTCTTCTATCTTTTATCCCAGTGTCCATTACCTGGCAAAAACAATTTTGTCTGCTCAAATTCTCTCTACTGTCTGTTTTCTTCCAAAACATTTGCAGCATCAAAAGAGGCTATCAGGCTTTAGTGATCTCTGTGACTCCAGCAAGGAAAGATGTTGCAGCTTCTGTAGCAACATGCTGTTTCCATCGAGTGGGATGTACAGCAGAAGGAGATTTTTTTCAGCCTCTGGTCACTGCGTGTAGCTGCCCTGCCTCTGATGTACCCACCGAAATTATGGAGGATGTGGAGCATCCGACGGCCTTGACTTCAGACCCAGGGCTTGACAAATAAAAACCCCTTCAAGGACAGCTTTAAACTGCAGTAATAGAGCCTTTCTGGCCTTATCCTTGTACTTTACCTTCAAAAGAGAGCAGTGTGCTGAGCATACTGGAGACACAGCTCCAAGCCAAAGCATTGTTAAAATGCCAGTATTTCATCTCATGCAAAGAGCGGGGCAATGAATAATACGGATGTTTGCAGAGGAGAAAGATAATGAAATTGGCAGCCTGTGTTCATGTTCCCAGTAGTCTCCACACTGTGGTGTCCAAACAGGGGGGTTAGAAAAATAAAGACAGATGGCAATGGTATCACACAGCCCACTGAGTTGTAAATGTGGGACACACAGACCTGGAACAAAAAAATTCAGACAAGAAAATAATGAGCACCAGTACAGTTATTGCATGCATTAGTTGCATTTGGCTTAAGGCACCATTTCTCCAGCTTCTCCTTTGCAGCTCTGCAGTTATGGCATCTGCAGCAAACAGAAAGGTAACAGCAGCAAAGCAAGGTGAGAAGGCAGCCACCCATTAGGGAACTTGTACAGGGCTGCACCAGAGAGAGCATAACACTCCCTTATTATAAAGTTACCATCACCAAAGTGCTGTTGCATCCCTCCGGCCCTAAAAATATTATGAGAGCATGTAGCACCCCTAGCCTTCTTGTCTGGGAACACCTCTGCAGTGAGCTGGACCTGACCCTCAGCCCTGCAGATCCAGCTCTGTGTGTAGGTGCATGTGGCTCGTGTGAGTGTGTGTATGGGGTGTGCTCACTCACCAGCTCGCCCCATGTGCCACTGGCCTGAACCCTGAGAATCTAAGAGCTTGTGGCTGGAAAGCAGACAAGTGGCTGAAACACTGGCTGGGGGGGATGTTTATTTGTGTTGGGGTCATGGGGAGGGGGAATCTCTGCCCCTGTGGCAGGCCAGGCCCACAAAGCTTGTGCAGAAGGAGGATAGTGAGCTGTCTTTGGACTATGTCAGACCCTGTTATAAGGGACTGGAGGAGGTCTCTGTGACAGAGGAGAGCTGGAAAAGCCTTGCGCAGATTGCATGAGGCTCTCTGGTCCCTCTGTACTATATGTGTGCACAGCCAGGGTGTCTGTGGTGTTAGGACATCTAGGAGCTTTGTGCACATCCAAAGATATTACTGTGTATTTGTGTATTGTAGGAGGACAGGGCACACTCCTTAAATTACCCAGATCCAATGCAGCAAGAATCCCAAAATTGGCATCAACTTGTTACGCTCTGACATAACAAGCCTCGACCAGCATCAACTTCCAAAGGTCTCAGGTGGGCAGAGGCTATCACTGGCTGCTGCCTCTCAGGGAGACCATGTGAGGGTACCACAGTGTCCCCCCATGCTCACCCAGGCACCTTGAAGTCCTCATGGCAGAGCCCAAAATGTATACACCTACAAGATGGCTTGCTTCTCGGTCAGTTTTAATTTCATAGCCTGGCACAGAGAGGAAATGTGAAGTGCTCTGAAATATCTGCATGACTTCAGCAGAGAATGACAAGAGTAAGTGGAATTATGAATGTCATATTAATTTTGGCTCACACTGACATGTTTACTTGCAGTAGAGGTTTTGCATCCAAGCAGTATTTTGAAATCAAGTGCTGCAACACCTGTAGGCGAAATGAAGTAATTTAAGGGCAAAGCCACAGTCTTATCTCAAAAGTACCTTGCTTGGGTGGCTGTCACAAGGATAAGCCTGAATCTTAATGCTATTTTTCAGTTCTCCCTAACCAGAAAGCCTCAAAAGCTTCAGCAGCACATACTGCATTAAGGTAAATCTCTGGGCCCAGGGAAATCGTCTGTTATTTTGTGTGCAAAATGCAGTGAACTGAAGAGTCCCAGATCCTTGCTAGGGAATGCAATTCTCCCACATGGCACTCAGCACACACACTTCATCCCCCAAACACAAACATTTTTAAAACCTCAGGACAGAAAAACAAGGATTTTGTATGTTCCTGCTTCTATGATGTTCAGTGACAAGAAATTCTACCCAGCAGCTCAATCAACACTGCAAGTATCAAGTTTGCCCTTCCCTTACCCCTGGAACACTGTGAAAGAGATTAAAGGGCTTTTGCAGGGAAAGATCCTGGATGGAGCTTCTTGGCTGCTCAGTTGATTGCCTCCCTACAAGCCCATGAGCAGAAAATGTGGGAACTACTAAAGCAATAAAGATGGAAGTTAGTACTTCTTCTTGAGCAATAAGATCAGCTCCTCAGTGAAGGGTGAGGCTTTCTGTCTGAAAGCCTTGGTCCAGCTGAGCTGCACCACCAAGGCAGGACCAAAACTGTCGCTAGGTCTTCTTGCCAAAATGCATGATCCATGCCACGTACAGCCACACACCTTGATGTGCTCCAAATCCTAACTATGCTGCTATTTCTGGGAGCTCTTTTAAGAGCAAATGCATCTTTATTGTCTTTCCCAATTCAAAAAAGGCAACTTATGGATTTATATCCTCTGCTCCATGTGCCACAAAGAGGCCCAGGCTACCCTAAAGCTGCCTGGGGTTTGCGGAAGCACACAACAGTGTCCTTTCCATCCCACTGATTCTTTGCTTATGGAACATCCCCAGACGCAGGAGGCTTTTCCCTAGAGCTGACCCTGCTCTGCCTCCCAGGTGTTGTCACAGCTGGGGTCTCCTCTGTGCCAGAAACCCATGGATCCTCTCTTGCTGAGGTGGAACAGCCTCCTCGGGGCAGTGTTCAGCCACTTGCTCAGAGCCCATTATGGACACACGCACCATGAGAGAGTGGTGATAGCTCTCAGTGGGAGAGCAGGGGAAACACTTTTTCTGTAATAAAGTGGTCATTTTAATAACATAACTAGTGTTCTCTATGCAGCCTGGGGTGGTTTTGCTTGTTTGTTCTTCTTACATGAGTTGAAATTTATTTCAACTTCAGGATTTTATTTTTTCCCTCCCTGTGGCATTTACAGCTAAATACAAGATAAGAAGCACAAACCTGAGCCTGGGACTCTGGCTTGAAGAAGTTCAGGCCTGCCAGTGAGCTACCAAACATGGACATTCACTCCATGTGAGACACTGACACAGCTATTGAACATTTCTGAGAACTATTTTATCTTAAATACCTTCTTGCTCCAGCCTCCTCCTCATACCAGTCTCTCATGTTTGTCTAGACCCCTCAGTACTCTCCTGCCCTCCTGCAGACCTGCAGTAGGAGATGTACTACACATGAGAGACAAAGCTAGCTTAGATATTTCTATCTGGCATAATCCAAGAGCATTCTGAATGTAAGCTATGCACAGCAACCCTTGGGGAAAGATGCCCTCCTTTCACTCACCTGTAGGACATCCCACACCCTGAAGTCATGGAGGGGTGCAGCACTGATTCCCCCTGTTCAGAGCAGAACCACAGAGACTTTTAACCAGGTGCAGCAGCATTCTACATAACCTTAGAGTAATGGATCCTTTTCCTGCTGAAACTTCCAGTAGGCATTCTCTAAGTCATATGTCAGTCACAGACTGGGATTTGATAAGTACACCCAGTGCAGTGGCTTTTGCAATCACCAAAAGCAGAATAGACTTTAAAGGATTATAGCTAGGCAAGTTCCTGGGTTTATATCCAGTGGCTTCAGATGCTCTGCAACAGCTACAAAGAGCAAGTCAACAGGGTTGCCAGAGTATTTTTTAAATGGATTTTTAACACCACAGGAAGCCAATGTGGTCACAGTCTGCTTCATGTCTCTGATTTGCCTCTCTGCACTGTAAATAAAGACTTAACTCGTTTGCAAACTAGGCTAGGCTAGAGTTCATTTTCTTCATAACAGTTTGTGTGGGGCTGTGATTTAGACTAGTGACTAAAACACTCATTTTAGCTGTGGCTGAGCAGTGTTTGCACAGCACTGGGGCCTTCTCTGTTTCTCACTCTGCTCCCCCAGCAGATTGGGAGTATGCAAGAAGTTGGGAGTAGACACAACCATGCAGATGACTCAAAGTGACCAAAAAAGGATAATCCATGCCATCTATCATCATACTCAGCAATAAGAAGGGAGAGAAAGGGATTTTATGGGGGTTAGCCATCTTTTGATCAGGAACAGGCTGATTATCAGGCTGCCCATGGGAAATGGTGAGGGATTGCCTTTGCATCACTGCTTTTGCTTTCTTTCTCTCTTCTACTTCTCTTTCACTGATTGAACAATAAGTTGTTTTCTTTTTTATAATCTTGACCCCCAAGATTTCTTGCTTTTACTCTTCCTTTCCTCTTACCCCGACTGGGGTAGAGGGGAAGGGAGCAAGATTCTTAGCTGCTCACCAGGTTTAACTCACAACAGGAGGCCACCCTATAAAAATGGGATGCACCTCTCTGTTTTTAGCAGGGAAAAGGATTACACTGAAGGAACTTTCTATATCACTTCTGATTTTCACAATAACAATGAGGGACTAAAGCACATAGCATCTTCCTCATATGGTTTTATTTAGCTAGCTTAATGCAGAGGAACAGCAAGTAAGAAAATCCTGCTGTTTCAGGCACCTTTTAGGGGGCACAGTATTACCTGACACAATGTCCTGTTGGCATCCCCTTCTTCTGCAGGTACCGTGACACGCTGGCTCACATGACTACACCTCAAGAAATGTTCTCCAACGTGCTGCAAGCTCTGAGATACCTGGACTCCCGTCTTCCAAATGGCAGCCATGTGATTTTAACGGGCTTGGTAGATGGCCGCTTCCTCTGGGATAACCTGCATGACAGATACCATCCTCTAGGTAAATACGAGATGTAGTAGAGTCTGCCTGGTTATCTGCCTTCTCACCTTGTCTTCTCTCCTTGAATAATTTATGAATCTGTTGACAATTTCGAGTACATGAGAGTGTGGAGGAGATCTGAGAAGCACGAGACAGGTATTGGTTGTTCAGTACAAGTAGGAGAGCCAGCTTACCATACCCAGTGCAGGGCAGTGCAGCTGGAGGACAGACATCTATCCTGTCTGGTCCCCAGACCTTCTCAGCTCCAAACCAGGCTCAATACATTGAAACAAGCTGTTCTGCCTCAGCCTTGGCCCAAAATTCTGGTTGGCCTACTTGTACATCATCCTTGATGTTGTTAAGAGGTGGAGAGGGATGTTTGGTGAACATCTCCCCTCATGGTAATGGCCGGGACAGAGGACTAAGTTGGAAGGTTGTGAAAGACACATTATTTATCAGAGAAATAAATTTCCCACAAGTGCTGGGTGCCTGCCACCTGCTGCCCTGCCTACAGGTGTGATGATTGAAACCTCATACCATGTGCAGGCATGTTTTGCAGTATTCTCTCAAAGCACAGTTGTTGTAAGGTACTTTGGGGCAGCATTTCCAGAACTTTGGGAGCCCTACATCTCAGAGCATTCATGAAACCCTATGTCTGGCTATCAACAGGCCACTTGCTCCTTGGCTTCACCCTGTGCAAAGCAGCAAGGAGGAACTTCATCTCAGGGGGCTGCATTCACACACAGTGACATGTGATGTCCTTGGTTAGTCTGACAGTCTGTGGTCAGTGTGGAAACAGTTCCCTGAGGACATGGGAGGTTGTGGGGAGGGAAAGCTTGGAAACTGGCTGCAGAACCCCTTCTCTACAAATTCCACCGATATCCACCCCATCTTGGATAAAGAAGGTGAAGTATTTTATTCAGGTAGCAAAGAAATACAAAACAACTAAAGTAAGTCTATTAATCTCCAGACAAATGTGTGCACAAGGAACTATCAGGCCATTCTGCTGTCAAATTTTAAACCATAAGAATGTTCTTTTTTTTTATTTGGGTAGAGGACACACTCTTGCACCTGAACATGTGGGAAGTTGTTGTCATCTTAGTTCTCATTAGTAAAGAGAGAGTGAAGTTAAATCACATTATTAAAATGGTAGATTATATCTTCAGATGATTTTGGCAACCACTGGGAACTGGATCTTTCAGCAGACTCTGTGCTGTGGTTTTCCCAGAGTTCTGCAAGCACTGCCAATGGCCCTACAGCTTCTGCATTATCTACTATGGGTTATTTTACCCCTCAGAAGTACTTGCCTCTTCTCATGAAGTCTGAGGTTTCCATTTTTATTCCTGATACCTTGTTATATTTTTCTCTAATAAGCACTATACTACTATCAAGTGAAAGCAGAAAAAAAAGAAAAATAAAAGAAAAATCCTGTCCATTTTGGGGCAGAGGGAGCCTGTGATAATTATTTTTTAGTCACATAAATACATTTCTTCCCCTGAATCTGTGTTTATCACAGGCACTGTTCCTCTACTGGATATCTAATTATCAGAGACAACATGCAGCATTTTTTGGCACAAGCCAAATCAGGAGAGATTAGCTGTGGGACCAGTTGGCAGTTTTTCAGGGGGGGCTGATTTGTCTCAGAGGGACCCAGCTGATCCTAAGTAACATGTTTTGTAGCAAGAGATCACTTCTGGCAGATCCTCCAACAGGTTGCAAGCAGGTTTCTCCACTCAGATGTAACCAGATGTCGGTCTGGCTTTCTGCCAAATCCCTGGTCCCCCTGACAGCCCACCCCAGGGCCTGATGCTTTCAGGCTACATGGGTCTGGGAAATTCTCAGTACCCAGGAGAGGCCTTGGAGCACCCCATCTTTTGCTCCTTGATCATCTGATACTGTTGCTGGGTGATGGGCAGCTGTGAGACAGGGAATAATCACATCTGTGTCAGGGAGCTGCTGCAAAGCAATCTGAGGAGCCCGGTTCACTTGGGAGAGGGTTTTGCATTTCCCAAAATAACAACAAAAACCTCATCTTTCAGCACTTCAAAAATAATGAAGCCTGGTGGGATCAACGCACTACAAACTCAGAGAGCTGACTGGCCATTCAATTTCCATCTTGGTTGTAGCTACCAAAGAAGCAAAAAGGTTGAGAAAATGCTTCCTTTTCTCAGGAAACCAGGCTATCGCACAGCACAGTGAATTTTAGGTGAACAGTGCTATGTGAACATCAGCTGGATGTTTGAGTCGATGCTTGAATTTGCTCACCCACACAAATGTATCCAATTCCCTCCATGACAGCAAAATCATTCCCTCCTTTTAAGGCTCTAACCTCTCCAAGGCAAATGCAAAGCTCAAAGTATATATAGTCACCTCCAATCTTCCCTTCGGTTTTGCAACCCCTGCATTTGTTTGGAGGGTGAGACACACATTAATGGGTAAAATAACAGTCATGCATCCAGAAGATTGGCACAGGCTGTGATGACTAACCCCATACGTGGCACAAATCACCCATTAAAGGCCAGAGAGTTATGTGGGAGAAGGGAAAGTGGCTCTGCATGCTGGGGGAATGCAGGTGCCTTAGCAGGAGGGATACACCAGTGCCACCTATACTGCATCCCAGGTTCTGGTGATGGGAGGGTAACCTGAGTTGGAGGGACATTGGGGCTCCTGGGGTGCCTCTCCCCACCAAGGGGTCTAATGCAGGGGAATGTACAGACCTGCAAAATGAAGTTACATTTGTCCATCAGGCATATGACATTTCCTTCTCTCTGCTTTGCAGGGCAGCTGAACAGGGATGTCACATACAGTCAGCTTTATTCTTTCCTCGACTGCCTCCAGGTAAGGTTTCTGGCTGTAGCTTACGAGCCCCCCTTTGCTCTCGGCCTGCTGCTAACACCCCATTCCTCTTGCCTGCCCAGGTGAGCCCCTGCAGTGGCTGGCTGACCCAAAACGAGACCCTCAGGAACTTGACCTCGGAGGTAAGTCCCAACGAGGCTGCAACAGGACTGCCCTCTCGCACAAACACTCTTGGAGTTTGTCCCTCTCTCTGAGATGAGTCTAATATCTCAAAGGCAAGGTGTCAGCACATTTTTTCTTCCAAAGATGGGGAGAAGATTCAGAAACATCCCTAGCCATCCATTCAAATGCCCCTCAGGCTCTGGTAGACAGTATGATTAAGTTAAGGAATTCATAAATATATTCCCTTTCCAAACTCTCAGCTGCCCACATTTAGTCCCAAGACAAAATCATTCAGGTTCATGTTCTTGAAGGAGAACCTGACAAGAAATTAAAGGCTTGTGAATAGAGTAGCTGTGGGTATGAAAAGCCAACTGCATTGATTTCACTGGCAGCAGGAGCAGGGCCTGAGAGGAAGAGCCTTACCCTGCCTTCATTTGGGATTTGTGCTAATCTTCTCCAGACACATTTCTGTGGGCTTAATCACCAGATGGTGTGACCAAGGAGCATCCAGGCTCAGCGCAGGAATGGGAACAGACAGCACAGAGACGTCTTAAAACTCACCCTAAAAATCTGGCTGCAGAAGTGAATGTCACATAATATCAGCCACTTATTCTCTTACAGTACAAGCTGAGTTTTAATCCCAGCATCCCCTTGCAGGCATGTAAAAGAGCCAGTAACCAAGTATCATCAAATGTGTCATCTCTGTGTATAGTTGTATTAATGTTTGCATTCACTAAACAAAAAATATGGCTTTAATTTCACCAGGCCTTACATATGTTTCACTTTATGTTCTGTCCCTCTTGACTTCCAAGAAGGCAATTAAGCACATTCCTAAATCTTTGCAGGATTGCAGCTTATATATTCATACCAACAATACAGAGCATGCAGTACATGTAACTTCTGTCCATGAACAATTCATATGTCTGCAGGGTATGAATTAATCTTTCTGAGCCCCTGTCTGAAACTAATTGCCTATGTTATTATCCAAACTACACAATTTAAATATTTAGGAGATCCTGATCTCTGTTAGGGCTGTAGAAATCACAGTGGGTATATCAGTTAGGTAGATGCTCAGTGGAGGTAATTTACTCCACTGAAAGTAAGAGCAGAATTTGGTCTGGATAGATAAGCATTAGTACCCATAGCACAGGAGCTGGAAACATTTTGCCTGTGGAAAAGTTTCAGTGTTCTTTAAGACGAATAAAAATGACTGGGCTACCAGAAAAACTGAGAAATTCAGAATATTTATATGGGCATAGAGATGCTACTAGAAGAGGTGTCCAGTAATATAACCTTATGCTGTATTGAACTTATTACATCAGCTAAGGCTTCAATGCAACCTACAATGGTGGTTCTGATTCAAGTCTACATTATGATGAAAAACCCCATCTCACCTCAAATTCTTGACCACGCATCAGTGACAAAAGCTGAATCCATGCAAAACAGCGTGAGTAGCAATGAATCATCATTAAACTGCTTGATTTTTGCAGAGAGCTTTACAACTTTCCAACGTCCTGAAAGAAATAGCGAGATCTGAGAAATTTGCCAACTTTGATATTTTCTATATGGATTTCCCACTGAGACAAAGTAAGTGGCTTTTCTTTCCATCTTACTCATAAAGCATTTAGTGAAGTGCTGGGCTGCTAATGTGCTCCTCATATTTTAGCTCTGTGCTGGGAGAAGGACAGCATGGCCAGCCAGCTTAGGTGACCCTGCTGGCAGGGCTGGGGTCCAAGGGGAGGATCCTTAATGCCGTCTCCCTGCTTTCCCAGCTAGGGTAACCATGGACCTGTGCAGAGACGAGACCCCATCAGCGGCTTTTGGGCCACAAACCCCCTGCTGCTCCTGGTTGCCAGCACCCACATCCCCAGCACACTGCCCATTTGCACTTGGGTGGCAGTGGGTGCTGGTGGCAAGGCAACAGGGATGGAAAATGAGCCTCTACTAAAAATGCCTCCTACCTGCCCACTGCAGCTTCTCAGGCTGATGAAGAGAAAAAAAAAAAAAAATAATCTCCAACCTATCTCTATCCATAAGATTTGGTTTTATTTTT
This sequence comes from Apus apus, assembly GCF_020740795.1. Classification (NCBI taxonomy): domain Eukaryota; kingdom Metazoa; phylum Chordata; class Aves; order Apodiformes; family Apodidae; genus Apus; species Apus apus. The sequence goes on from NC_067283.1 coordinate 49,677,813, forward strand.
TTTTAATAATTGCTTTTATAGGGGCTCATCTAGGCTGGAGGAGGCATATCTGCAACTGTGAAGGTGGTCTTAATGAGCACATTGCCTCCTCTGGGATGAGCAGTGCCTCAGGAAGGAGAATTTTTCTCAGCCAGTTTTCCTACCTGAATGATGCAGCCATCCTCTCTTAACACACTGTGTTCTAAAGTAGAAGCACCTCTCCCAGCTTGAACTTCCTTCTTTTATGTGCTTTCTTCTTCTTTTTCATACTACTTTTGACTTGAAGAGTTTACAAAACTCATCCTTCTGTGATCTTAAGTGACATTTGGTAAGCTCATTACCTAAATCACTTCCTTCTGCAACTGGCACTTAAAAAAAAAATAAATTACAGAAACCAGAAACTTTTCCTCATCACTGTGAGCATGAGTTGATGGTGTCCTTGCAGGGTTGGGGCCTGTCCCCACATCCCTCTCAGCATAAGCACCCTGGCAATACTTCAAAGTGTACCTCTTGAACTCCACTATCCATCAGTGTCTGGCTGTACTTGAAAGCAAGAAGCTGCTGAGGCACATAAGATTATTGCAAAAAACTCATTTGCAGCCAAAGCCTATCAAAATTCACAAATTTCTTTTATCCTATATGACCCAAGTCAGAAGCTGGTTCTGGGTCCCCTGCAGGCTATACAGAAGAGGAGGCAAAGAAGATAGGATGGGAGAGGGAGTCTTTGGGTGCAAAACTTTGTCTCAGAGAGGTGGGCTCCACCATCACATTTAATATTGTAGCACAGAGTTTCAGAATACCCAAGTCTCCTTGTGGCTTTTGCCTCAGCTACTTAATATTTAACAAGTAATTAGGATTTGGAACAAACTACCTGCTGGGTAGGCAAATTACTTTAATAAGTTAAATCACTAACTTTAGGTAATTTATTTGCTTTCAGGAAAAGAAACATCTAATATAATTTGCTGTTCTTGATTACATTGCGTTAAATAAATGAGGTAAACAAAATCACACATGCGTATACAAACATCAGCTCTCAAAGACACTGCAAAGGTTCTTGCAGCCCCAGAGCCAATAATTTGAGCTTCCCATCAGGAAAGCTGTCAGTTTGTGAATGTGCTCAAAAGTCGTCTAAGGCTGATGACCTACTTTTGTGGTCTCTTTCTGATGCAAGCACAAATCCTCCCCAGACTCTCTGGGCATCAAATATTTAGCTGTGATTACACACTGTGATGAGTACACTGATTTCAAGCTGGCCTAAAACAACAGCTCCCAGCTTTATTGGAGTAAAATTTGAGTATACTAGCATTTATTCTAGATTTAGACGGACATTCAAGCTTGGATGTTGCCTTTGGCTGAAGAACTTTGTGGTTCCCTTAAGAAGCAGTGCAATTAATAGGGTGATAGAGATTGGTATTTTTGGCTTTTTCTTGGTAGGGATGGGAGCAAGCTCTCGTCTAGTCTAACCAAGGCGACAGGCACTTTTAAGACACACTCTAGCCATCCTCAGTTGATGGGTATTTGTTCAACTGCTCTAGGGTTTTTGGAGGTCAAGTTTAACAGCCTAAATTCACCTATCTTGATAAAAACCTTACTTATTTTACTTACACCTATGCTATTTCTGGCACTGAAGCAGCAGTCCCTCTACGAAGCACGGCACAGCACACAGCCTTGTACTCAATATACAATATATAAGGAGTTAGGCAAGCTCACTCTGTGCATTTATATGTGCACTCTGTGGTGTAATCAAGGATGAACATGTGTTGTGCCCAACATATTGCAAATTTGAAGCAAAGCTTCAAGCCCTGGGTCTTGAAGCAGGTTACTTTATGTATTGACTAAAGCATTTCAAGTAGTTTTCAACAGTCAAAGTGGGAATATCACCCTTGTGTGATTTCAGAGTTAGTGTGGGGACCCAGACATAATTTTTTTTGACACAATAGTCAGGGTCCAACAAACAGCAGTGAGTCTAGGTCAGAACTGTGGTGCTTGAGCGGAGAACATTTTCCTCCTGACAGGATGCCTGCATAATGCTATTAAGAACTCTTAATGTGTCATTATAAAGGAAAATATTGAATTTAAAGTCTGTTAATGCCATATCCACTAGCCCCATGTTTGATCATTCCACAGCCCTTTTGAAGAGAGAAAGCTTTTTACTTCCCTAATGGCTCTGGGGCTTCTAGCACAGCATCATTTGCATTGAATGTCATGCTTATGTCATTCAAAAGGTTATTTTGTTGGAGTTGAAAAAGAGTGCTCAGAAGAGAAGTAACTGAAAATGACAGCCTATTTCTGCAAATATCAGCCCCTGTGAATATTGTGTTACCATCTCTCTCTAAAAAGCACCGTTTCCTTTATCTCTTTGGTTTTTTGCACTGCTGAAGATGCAGCTAAAATGGGAAATGCAAAAGTATTAAATTGGCATTAAATAATTTACAGCTCTACTTGCTACAGCATCCACCTTGGTTGGGAGGGAAAGTGAGTTGTTTTATGATCATTTATGTTCAAAGCGCTTCCTGGCATAAATGTAGCAGAGAAAAAAAAATAATAAATTAACAATAAAGGCTTAAACACTGCCCCGAGGAGAGAAGACCGTACACAATATTGACTCTGACAACTTCACGTGAATTATCATAACCTACATGCAGAGCTGTCTTGTGCTTAAAACTCCTGGTGGCACTTTGAGGAAGAGGGGGGTGTCCATCTGCAGGGGGAAGCCTGCGTGCTCACTGGTGCTAACCCCTCTGCCCGCCTTGCTTGCAGCGGCAGAGGAGTGGCGCAAGATGGGAGGCAAGCCCTGGCAGCTGATCGAACCCGTTGATGGCTTCCACCCCAGCCAGGTAAATCCCAGCCTTGGGAGAAGGGTGGGAGCAGGGGGGATGCCAGCACCCTCTGCTGCCCCAGGCACACCATGGGGATGCAGGGTTGGGGGATTTCTCTTTTAAAAGAGCTGATGGCCTTAACCCCAGAGCAGATGTCCCTGTTTCCGCTGCCTGCAGTCTAAGTCCTTCAAGGTCTTCTGCTGCTTTCTTTCACTCATTGACCAGTATCCTGGCCAAACAGGTCTTGAGCCACAAATCCAAATCCTTACAGTGGAGGCTGGCTACCTGCCTGCCCAGACATCCACGGAAGTTTTGCAGGATCAGAGGAGTGATGCAACGCTGTGAAAACCCCAAAGGCAGCCTCCTCCAGTCCTGCCTTGCAGCCTCCAAGGCCAGAGGTTTCCCCATTACAGCCAGGAACAAAGCTTTATTTTTAAAGTTATACATTTAAATTACTTAATGATTTGTGGCTACATATTGTGGAGAAGATTCCTTCCTGTTGCTTGACCTTCAAGGATGGGTGGCAGGGGAAGGTTTACAGTCAGAAATAAATCAGAAGGAAGGAGTAGCACCTGCTCTGCTCTAAGTCCTTGCTTGCATTCAATAACCTAGTGTAGGGTTGCCCAGTTCCCACCATATTAACTTCAAAGTAGTCTTTTCTGACTCTAGAATGGGTGGACAAAACATGTTCTGCCATCAGCTACAAACAAAGCCAACTGGTTTTCTATACATGAGCTTCAGATTTCAGACACATATGCAAAGCAAAGCAGCAGCCAGTCTTCTCCCTACCACCCTGAGAAAATCTGTAGAGAAGCCAAAATCCCATAGGCAGTCTGGAGCAGCGACAGGTCACCAGCCTGGCCAGGGCTCTCCTGCCAGCCACCATCCCCAGCCACTAACTCAACACAGGGTGGTGGACAGGTCCCAAAAACAAAGACAATTCCCATTTCTCCTGCTTTTCAATCTTGACTCTCTTGGGACCAAGAATTAGACTGGGCTAAATTATGAGGGCACAAACTGTGGGAGGTGGGGTGATGCACAGCAACAGCAGAGCTGATATTCCTCTCTCTGCCAGAGGGCTCTGCCCCGTGGCAGCAGCTGCTGTTCTCTATCCCTCTGTACGTAGCAGTAGCTCCAGAACTGTCTTGCTACTTGCTGCTATGAAGCAAACGTGGCCCCCAAGCGGCCAGCTCCAACCCCAGCATGCCTGCCCAGGCGCGGCGACTGGGAGGCGGAGCGACAATCCTTTGCGGTATCTTTCCAACGCATGATGCCGCGTGCCGTGGCCGTATTCACTGTACCACAGCAAGAACAATTCGGAGAAAGATGTTGTCTAGGGCACCACTGCCTTCCTTAGCTCTTCCAGCTGCACACTCTCTTACACACAGACAGGCACACACAAGCTGTGCCAGCAAACCCAGCTGAGTCACCCAGCCACCCACAGTGCCGCTTGGCAGGTCCCCTTGCTCAAAAGCATGGGGTGAATTTCTGAACCAGTTTTATGATGTGACCTGGCATACCACATATATTCACCCCCACTACCAAATAAGCTGATGCAATGTTCTCTTGCGTGCTGAGATAGAACAGTCCATGGAGAAACACTTCAACAGTAGCATGTTGCAAACACTGGTGGATTCCAGTTTCATCACCTGCCCCATTGACTGGGCTGTCACTTGAGCCAGTGGAGAAGGGCAAGAGGAAGCCCAAAGGCAAAATACATGCTTTACTTACTATTTTCTACATCCATGCCTGTCAGCCAAAGCAATACTGTGTCTTGTTTAGCCTTGCCAAGTCAAAAGAGCCTACTGTTTGAAGAGGGACTCCTTCACAGCAGAAATCCCTGCTTAGCTACCACGCAGTACCAGGAGATAGGTGCTGAAAGTCTGAGCTCACAGCCTGGGGACATGGAAAGTGCATAGGGATTTTTTGCTGCAGGCAAAAATTGCTTCCTTGCAAAAGGAAGCAATTAGAGAAAATTTGGCAAAAGAAACAGGAGTGAAAACAGTGATGAAATGAATCCCCTTCCCACCACTGCCATCCAGGGAAACTGCAATAGTGAGAGCCTGGAGTGAAGAAGAAAAGGTCTTTGCATTATTTTTGTGTCTTACCCTGAGGCTGGCCTAAAGCTTCTTATAACACCCAGCAACAGGCCACTGTGGGAGGAAGCTCATCGGATCACTGCTTTTCGTCCAGGCTCTTGCCCACGTTCTTTATCCCACTGACAGCTGGAAGGGAGCACACAGCTGAAGGCAGCAAATATTTATCCTAAAGGTATTATGCCTAAGTAAAAAAAAGGGCACTGAAGGGCAGGTGCAAACCTACATGCAGCCCCCCAGGCTGGCCAAGCTGCAAGATCCAGCCAAGCGCTGCCGTATTTCTCTCCATCTGGACCTGGCGTCCTGCAGTGGTCATGACCTCCCCCCTCCTGCTGTTAGGATGACATTAATGCTTTTATAGGTACATTTCCCCTTACACTCAAGGTGCCAGCTTTGCCAGATATGCCTCACTTCAAGTGAATCACTACCCTTATAGGATTTATTAATTAGCCTTATCCAAACATCCTCTCCTTTAAATCTATTTTTCTTTTCCTGCTAGTATATGGAAGTCAGTTATCAACCTACCACTATTTGGGCTGAGACATAGCACTCTGCTCCAAAAGAGTGGCTGTCTTAATAAAAAGAAGGGGAAGACTGAGGACAGAGTAATATTTAAGAGGACACTTGAGAGAGATGATAAACAATTCATACTAGTTTCATTTAAAGTTGTACTTTCTACTGATGACATGAATGCCCCAGGCCAGGTATGGGCTGGCCAGGTAAGGAGCTGCCTGGTATGAGATGACTGATGACTTGGGGGCTCTCACTTCAGCAGTTATTCCCCACACCTCACAAACAGCTTGACAAATAAACACAACAGATAAGACCTGGCCTGTGAATTTCTGCTGAATTTTAACTCTGAAGATCTGCAAGCACTGGACAAATATTCACCAATTTTTTTTTTAATTGAGCAGCACTTTGAGGAAAGCGTAAACATTTTAGCTCTTCCCTTCAGATGTGGAGAAACTTTGGATTTTGGGAAACAAGGAGCACACTGCCCCTCTCTGCCAATGGAAGCGTAAACTGATCCCTAGTTGTTATGACACACCAGTGCTCAGGATAAGTCAGTGTCTGATGTCAGCCCCTGGATTTCACTTGCATTAATTTTCTGTCTCTTTAATAAAAAAATAATCTTCTGGTATAAACATGGCAGAGGCAGGTGTCACAAAATGGTAAGGGTTGGAAGGGACTTCTGGAGGTCATAGAATCCAACCCCCTGCCAGAGCAGGACCACCACAGAATCTAAGGCAGGTCACACAGAAATGCATCCAGATGGGTCTTGGAAGTCTCCAGAGGAGGAGACTCCACAACCTCTGTGGACAGCTTTTTCCAGTGCTCCATAACCCTTACAGTAAAGAAGTTTTTCCTGATGTTGAGGTGGAACTTCCTGTGTTACAGTTTGCATCCATTGCCCCTTGTCCTATCACAGGGCACAACTGAAAGCAGATTGGCCTCTCCATCTTGACACCCACCCTTCAGATATTTATAGACATTATTAAGATCCCTTCTCAGACTTCTCCTCTCTAGACTATAGGTGTCAGCATGTATATCCAGTAGTCCAGTGGTCCAGCCATGCAGGAGGCATGTGGAAGAAAACTGGACCTTCCTAAGACTTGCAAGCTTATCATTGCATGGAATAGGAAAAGAAAATAAGAAAAAAGGCAACACTCCCTTTGTCCTATTAAAGCTGTTCTGTTTTTTCATGCATTGGAAAAAGGACACTCAGTCAGGAAAAACTAGCCCCCACTCCAAGCAGTATTTTCTATTTTAAACCCCCTGAAAGAAGGAATAAAAAACAAGTGCTCATTTGTTTAGCCAGGCCCAGAACTATATTCCTTCATGGCAAATATCTTGGCAAGAAAGGTTTGTTTTTCCCCTGCATATTTACCTGTTGCAAAACAGAAGGCTACAAAACAGACATTTATTCTCGGTATAACTGCGTTCCTCTGAAGTTTCAAAGCTAAAATTGGGCTCCATTAGTTCTTTTTTTCCAAAACACTCAGCTCAGGCCATAGGTGGAGGAGATTCACACCATTTACTTCTGTCACATAAAAGCAAAATCCATCACTCAATCCTTCTAAATTCCCTGTAGAGCTGTCTCTGTGACACTGTTCCTCAAAGTCTGGCTTAGTTGTCCTTGGAAGAAATCTGACTTTTTCTTCCCATTGACTGCAGTGGAAGCCCAGGGACTTTTTTTTCAGCATCTCTCTCTTACTATGAAATATCACTGCAAACCATTCCGAGTGCCAGATGGCTCCAAGGACATTACTGCTTTCTAGAACAACTGATTGCTTTGTTTGGATGACATGACCATGCATTTCATCAGAATCCTGCATGAACAGCTTCATGTCTTGCTTTTATGAAGTTACCAGTGAGAAAGCTAAAGCCCTGAGCATCACAGACTGGAACCTGAGATGCTTGGAAGATTCTTAATGATTATGTACAAGCAGGAAAGCACAGCTTGAAAGTTATTAGCTTCTCCCTTTTCTCTTTCCTTAAGACATAGCAAAGCACATTCCAGCTAGGGGGAAAAAAAAAAAAATAATAAAAAAAGAGGAAATGCCAAAGGGAGACATATCAGATTACTGGGTATTACACTTTGCTAAGAGGCATGCCCATAACCAGTTTGGTGCAGAAAGAGGAAAACGATAGCCAGAAGCTGCTGGAAAAAAACATATCTACTTCCCAATCATGGTCACTCAGGGCTCTATGAGGAATGTGTAATAGTTCCTTTAAAAAAAATTGCTTATAGGTGGTCATCCTCACAAAAAATTAATTGCAAAAAAAATGTGTTTTGAGACCTGATACAATTTGCACAAGTGCTTTGAAATTTAAAAAAGACTTACAAGACGTGATTTCTAGAATCATCAGCCCTCTCTCTGTGCCCACTACTCATCCAGGGTAAATTACTGAAGTCATCAGGACCACATGAAATTATATCTGAGCAAGATCAACATAATTTGCAGCAGTCTAAGCCTATTCATCTTAAATTCCAGTCAACAGTAACCCAAGCACTGTAGACCGTACTTCCAGTGACACTTTTGCAGAGGGTGCACTATGCAAAGATCGTAAGGGTTTTTTTAAACAAACAAACCAAATCTACCAAAAAACATTCAGAAGGCTTAGAGACTTGAACAGGTTTGGCAACAATCATGCCAGAACAGACCACCCTGACACAGGTCTCAGACCTCTGGCAGCCATAGGGTGTGTCCCAGAAGAACCACGTTTGGTCACATTAGAAATTTTACCAGGTGAAAACACACTATTGCACAATCTCCCCATCCCTCTCCCTTAGCCCTGTTCCTCCATTAGCTTAATAAAACCTCAAACGACCAGTCTAAGAGCTTCCACCCCATGTATCTCTGTACATTAGCTGTGAATAAAACAAAGTTATTGTCTTCTGACACATCATTACAGCGTCTTCCAAAAGGACAGGATTTATAAATAAGTGCATTAAGAAAATCTCCAAAGGCTCCAATCTGTTCCCAAGCTCCAAAACATCGGTATTCAAATACTTTGATTCCATAAACCCATCTTGGTCCTTAATAAAAAGGCTTTGTTAGCCCCTATTTAACCCTCAAAAATATAATCCATGCCAGGGTGAGTTTTAGACTTAAATGTGGAGTTACCATATAAGCAGAACATAATTGCATATCAGAAATAAAATAAAAAATGCATTAGCACAGTGTGAAAAAGTTGGTTAAAGGAGAATCAGGCTGTTCTCTTTCCTGATGTTTTCTGTCCTGGCAGTATAGTGGATACAATTTCTCTTCAGTGCATAACTTATTGGGCAAAAACTCTAGGAATGCTCGAGTGGTTCCAATAGCAAGGAGAAAATCTATTTTACCACTTCTGCAAGTCTCATGGAAAAAAGCTTTGAAGACGACCAGCAGCAGGTATGAACTTAGAGCATCAGAGCTGGGTAGTTTTGAACCTAGATATAATTGGGCCTCTTTTTGCTCAACACCAGTGGCTTCCTTATACAATAACAGAGAGAATATTTATTAGAAGTATCAGAGGCATTCAGCAGCCTGAATTCCTTTGGGCTTGCAAGAGTTCTATCCATTATATACAAGTGGTGCTTTTGAAACACTTTCAAAATGGGTTTTTTTGGGGAAAAAAAAAAAATATCAGATTCTAGGGCTTTTGAATAAAAGTTTATGGACCAGGCATCACAGGCATTAGGAAGTGATTGAAGACTATTATTACACTCACTGACTGATTGGAGAGGTGCAGATACATGGCACTCACCTTCTTTTTACAGTTGAGAAGGATTTTGCCCCATTCAAGCAGCTGAAATGTGGTATTCTCTTTGGTTAGAAGCTCCTGTCCAGCATGTCTGGGGTCTTCTTTCTGGTGGGGTCTTCCGAGTACTGGCATGAAACAGCTACATTGCAGAGGCACAAGAAACTGATAGTGTTTGTGCTCTTTGCAGATTGCTGCAGCCCTTGGAACAAGCATTACCTGGCAGAAGGCTCTACATGAATGGCCTCAAGTGCTTGGAAAGGAGAATCCATTCAATGACCAGATTGAAGCCATATTCAAAGATCAAGGTGGACACTAACTTCCAAACTGCTGGAGCCCTGACATGGTTTACAGTCATGCTTCCCAGTGCATTCCACAAAACAATTAAAGACACACATACAAAGAAGAGGGAGGGCAAGTTATCAGAGCCAGTAGTGGTGGACATGACACAACAGCATTATTTCCAGTTTGTATCTCACCTCCACAAGTAGACTATGCTTTTTCTGCAGAGCTACAAAAATAAAATGCAAAAGATACCTGCCAGCTAGACCATTCTTTTGGTACTGGTTTGCAAATCTGTATGTCTTTTTTTGTAGCAAACTCCTAGCCCTACCTCATTTTATTTTTGTCTGCAGAGCAGTAATTCTGGCTTTTCTGTTTATACTGGTTTAATGGTGACTCTGATCCCAAAAGAGGGGAGGGAAGCCCCAAACTCATTATGTTGCTGTAAATTGTGTATGTAATTGCCCTGACAGTCAATACATTATTTAACTGCTATTTGCTTATTAAAATGTGCCAGAAATAACGAGGCACTAGAATTTTTATTTGCCTGGCAGCATTAGTGCAGGCTGACTGCTTCTCTTCGCCCCCATGAACAAGATAGTAACTTGACAACGCTTCATGTATTTAAAACAAGCTGCTTTTTCAAGCTTTATACATCTTTGCTCTTTTGCTTCCCAACAAACGTGATATTCCCAGACCTGTACCTTTTATAGGCATGACCCAGGGAACCACTGAAGAAACTAGGAACCCCTTACTGCTTGTGGAGAACAGCTCTCTGCTCTATTTCATATGCAGAGTTGAGAATTAATAGTAGGGTTTTTTTACCAGTTATCTGCTGCTCTTTGCAAAACAAAAGACCTATGTAAATAAATATATAGTGTGTATATATATAATTAGGGACAGCTCTACCCTACTCACAGCCCCACGGGTCAGATCAGACAGCAAAAAATGTCACTAATTACACATGGAAAAAATCTGGTAGATAGAATGTGTTAACATGACATGTGTAAGATACATCCAAATTAGCCAAAGCTCAGGTAGACTTGCTCTGCTCTTCAGTCTGAATGTGTCCCATGTGTAAGGCTGCATCACCTGTGACCCAGCTCTTAGGCTGTGGTCCAGACTCAAGGAGATGACCTGGCCCTGTATGGACCTCAGTTCACTGGCCATGGCTGCAGGAGATGCATCTGCTCTGTAATTTGAACAGGCAGAGGATGACCCTGTTAATGCTATTTTAACTAAAACACATTATTTTGTTAGATCTTTTTTTTCTTAAAAGTACAGTCAGTGCTGCATCTTTAAGAAAGAAGTTCCTTGGGGATAACTGCTAGTATTTAAGAAAATGTTCAAGTTGTCTACGTTAGAAAACCAAAAGGGAATAAATTCCTTAATTGAATGATACTTACTAATAAGGCCCCAGCTAATTCAAGGCATTTAGATGTTACCAAAATATCCAGTCTCCCAAGGAACTGCACAGAATCATGTCCTAGGAAGACTCTTTAGTATTAAAAATCGTAGATCTACCAGCATCCTGTACAAATTCTCTCCACCAAACAGCACAACATTTGATGGACGTTGGCCAGGTAGAACATCTTCTATTTTTATTACCTGTTTAGGTTTCCTAACTTCCATTAAAAACAACACAAGGACAGAAGCAAGTGCATCCATGGGGTTTTACTACAGACCAAGTACATCATAGGCAATAATTATAGAATATAAAATAATTTCCTCTACACTAAAATACAGAAATGTAGCAATTAAAAGAGGGAACAGTGTGTGTTTAAGAAGCCAACTTTTCAGGCAATCTCATTGCAAATTATTGTCTTTCTTTTGAGGCTGGAGTTTAATAATAGGAGTTTTACAAGCTAGTAAAACTGAAATTTCCCCAGCTAAAATAAGCTTTATTGCTCAGAGCAAAGCATTTTCCACTTACAGACTTTCCTATTAGTGAACATCTTGAGTTTATGAACAATGGGAAGAAAAAAAAAAGCTTTCTTAGAAAATTAGAACAGCATCTTCTCAAAGACAACCTGAAACCCCTGCAGACAAATCCCAAAGTGAAGCTCTCAGGTTTTCCCAGTGCAATTGCTCCATGCTTGATATGGAGCCTTTGAGGGACTTGATGAAAAGGGCTTGCCACTCACTGGCTGATGGAGCACTAACCAAACCAGACATCCTCATGCCTTACAGGCAAACTCTGCAGTTGAGTTAGAAGTAGGCTGTATACAGAAACTTGATTTTTAATTAATGCAGTAGCTATTTGCAAATCAAGATGAATTTGGGGCCTATTAACCATCTGTTTTTACAGCCACTGTCTCTCCATTTTTTTCAAAGAATGCTAAAACCAGCTAAAGATCTGCACCCCCAAACCATCAATCACTTAGCAGTGCCACTCTAAAAATAAAGGTTCTATATTTAAGCAAATGCTTCTGAAAAAGCTACTTATTCTAAAGTAGCAATGAACTATGCATCCTAGTCTATTCCATTAGTTTAATGTCTCCTGGTGCTTAGATCAGTTGAAAGTGACAAATGCATGGGGAAGAGAAAAACAAAGAGAAAAGTGTTTCTTGGAAAGTTAAGTATGCTTCCATGAAGTTCAAGCTTCATAGCACTACAGATTTCTAGAAGGAATGGTCCATCTAGGTCTTTTTTGGAGGACAGTTACAGCATGTGAATACAGGAGGGATTATGTCACTGACTAGTTCCAACATACCACAAACAAGCAAGGGTTTTCTGATGCTATTCTGTTTATAAACTGTTTTTACAAAACTTTAAGCTTTGTTTGAAATCAGACAGTAGAAACTATTTTTGAGGTATAAAACCTCCACAGCTACCTGAAGCTATGTCAATTCACGCAATCTGGCCCCTTCAAAAAGGATCCACTACAACCATAAAAAAAAACAGGTTTGCCAACATTTTGGAAAATTTTTCCACAGCTCACCCTTAAAAGCAGGGAAATGTGGGGAGAGGAGGTACAGAGCAGGGCAAGTTAGTCAAGCAGTAAATGCAGGCTTGCTGCTCAGCTGGCTGCAGTAGTGGACATCCCTTGTGTCTAGAAATCACCATCCACCCCAGCTTTTCTGACTTGAATCCACTGTTACACTTTATACCTTTCCTTGATGTGGATAATTTTTCATCTCAGGCAATTAATGAGCAGATTGGTTTCTACAATGGATAACTCACTTAAGCTAAATAAAAATCTGTCATTCCACTAGATATATCCAGTTTGATTCTTAACACTTTTCTATGGACTCATTTCGTAATTTTATGTTTAATGATTTTTTTTTTAACATCCACATGGAAGTTTAAGTAGACAGCCTACTGTGGATCCAGATGAAATTTGATCTCCCACTATCCACGTGCATTGCTACTCTGCTGCCACATTCCTATCACAAGATAAAGGAACTGTCTCTCCTCTCCATACTTGATAGCCTGCTGGTCTCTAGGAGCCTCTGCATTTATACATCCCAAGTAACTGCCCATGCACAATCTAGTCTCCCACTAAAGAATATGGTGCCTGCTCCTTCTGAGTTACCACATTATCTTCCCAAATCAAGCGTTATTTTGGGATACACATGCTGAATAAAAAGCTCTCAAACTTTGTGTGGAGTCCAGCTTTTCTTCTTCAGCCTACGAACCAGTATGTCAAATGCAGAGATGACGTTATGAAAAAAAGCAGAAAGTGTTTTCTTCTTTATTTTAAATGAATAAAATAAATCTCAGTTTGGAAATAAAGACATAAGAAACAGAAAACTAGATTTAAAAGCAAGTACAAAAGTGGCAAGCTGAAAACAGTATAAGCTAACAGAATTTAGTGTTTTGAGTGTGAATTTATTAATAGCAATTTTAAGTACTCCACAATTGCATTCACAATAATGAAGTAATGAGATAGTATTTCACTAAGCCCAGTGAAAAGCTGTGAAAACTGCAAGTTTTAACTGAATAGTTTTGCCATTTAAATGATGGGTCTGAAGTAATGTTTTTATCTGCATTTATGGACATGTCTTTGAGGGGGAGGGAGACCCATACCCAGCAGAGTATTAAATTGGTTCATAGCAGCTCTGTAGTATCTTACTAAAAAAAACAAAACAAAACAACAAAAGCACTTTTAGAACTTTTTCCTGGTTTTTAAATGGAGAATTCTAGCCTGTACAAACCATGAGTCCCATGAAATACTGATGCATACAATACTAAAGCTATTTTTTTTATATAGTACTCCTAACAAAAATATTCAACCCCTTTCTTTTCTATCAAAGTGCAATATACTGCATACGTAATTCCACACCTGTAAGCCATAGGATACATGCCATACACTTATCAAAACCAGTTTGTATGAGAAATTGCAAAAGTAGTATGCATATACTGTGCATGCCTTTTGTTCTGACCACAAGAACACTGTGCAAGTAAAAAATACTTATATTGCCTGTTATAGAATCAAATTTACTAGCCTGATCATTTAAAAAAACCCAGCAAAACAAAAAAAAAACACCCGACAAACCTTCCAATATTAAATCTTGTACTTCAGCATCATCCTTGTTAGAGAACTCTTACTAGTTCCCTGAAAGAAGCAATAGCTCAGCTTGTTTTTCCACTAGCTTGCCCTCCTCCGGCCCTGAAGTGTGATTTCCTGCAATAATGTAGCTGTTTAAAGAACTTAGCTAAAAAAGACTTCCAAAAGAGGAGTTACATAAATATTTAGCACATTTAGAAACAGCTGATTGCTTCCTATTATACTCAAAAGCTAGGAAGTAAAAAAGCTTTAAAATTCTTATAGTGAAATAAAAATACTGCATAACAATCCTGTATAATGTTAAATACTCTCTCAGATTTAAAGCATAAGTGACCCAGAGGACTTCCCACATTTTCATTTAAGTTCTTTTCTTTTTTGTGGTTCACATGGGTTTTTGTATACATGTTTACTTTGTTATTTCCCTTCCAGAGTTTAAAGCTTTCCAATAGGTTTGTAGCAGGCATCAGGCTGCCACATGCGAAGGTCAACAAGGACTTGGTTGAGCTTTTGCATCCAAAGGTTACGCTCTTCTTTAGTATCAGCAGAAAGCCAGTTCCTAAAAGGCAAAGGACCCAATGGATTAGGTAAGTCTTTCTCCACCTCTACTTAGTTTTCTTAAAAATGTCAAGCTGATCATCCATGAAAGCCTTGATAGCAGGGGAGAAAATAAAGTAAAAAATTACAAATATTCCAAATAGTTAAAGCTACCTGGTATTTCCACTTCTGGAAAAGTGTTTACTTCTCAGAAGACTGAAATGGAACAGCAAGTCAAAATAGGACTAAAAGTGAACCTAACAGTTCAAATGTCATCCCAAAGTCAGCATTTAAACAAGCTTTGTGTTGGCATATCAAAGTTGTAAAGCTCCTATGTTACTAAAACTATCACTTGAGGCAAAACACCCCACCCACACACCATAACCTCCCACAACCTTTGTTATTTTACCCCACTCACTTTGTAACACAGAGCGTGTCTCTGCATTGGCTGACAAGGGTTTCTCTGTCATCTTCCCTCTGAGGACGGACAGTTATTAGTTCAAAAGTGTTGGGACGGGCACAGAACTCCCTGTTGGCAGGTTCGATCTGATGATTAGTGCAATTAGCCAAGTTAATCCGTCCCAAAGGATGCTGAAAGTGAAGTTATTTCATGAGTCAAGAATACTGCAGTAAAGGATAATTCTGAACATATGCTTTGACAATTTTTTGTCACATTAAGTGAACTCCCTACCCCAAATCAATTACTCCATATAAAAAGAGGGATTCTACTTTTGGTGTTTAAGATTTATAGCTGAAGTAAGATAATCTAGACAATGGAACATGCTCTGGCTCAGCCACATACAATACAGCTAAAAAAAAAATCCATCCCTTGCCTAAGGTTTTGGCTCTAGAAAGACACACGTCCTTTATTCCTTAACAAACAAACAAAAGCTTTAACTCTCAAATTCAAGAGAATTTCATAATAAAATCCAAACTGATAGAGTAATGGATTCATCTTCAAACATGCAATGAAGGCACACAAACGACACATCATACTGCTTTGGCTCCCTCTACAGTCAATAGCTAAATCCATTGCAAGAGCATTCCAAATTTCAAGGCAGTTCTCTTTCTGCTGACTACAGGGAGACATTCAGCTGTATGCCTGGAGTTACAGACATTGGCTCCATTTCTTCACACCTACAGAATACCTCATCAGGGAAACATCACAGGCTGCTCTTAGCTTGGAGAAGTCTGCTAGTTATCATGCATGTTCACTATACTATTCCATAGATAGTCAAAGTACACTACATTACAGCAAAAAGACAGCTCAGTGTTAAGAACATTAAGAAACACGTTTCATGTTGATGATATATGTACAACCATGGGAAATGTATTGAAAAAGACATACCACGCTTTAAAGCAATCATTGCCTAATACTGATATTTCTGAGCTACATCTATCTCTGTGTGATACAACAGATACCGTGTGGGTAAGGTGAGGCATTTAATAAGAATAGTGTTTAATATTGCTACAGATGATAGTATATCAAAAGAATATAACTGACACTTTCTCAGAAAGGTAGTGAAACAAGTCCAGAAGATTAATAATAGAATCTGAAAACAAACCAAAGTGGCTTTCTTGCAGACAAAAGCAGAATAGGAACTTTTTTTAATTAATTCAGTTTTTCTCCCATATCTTTTATTGCAGTAGGCAGAGAAAGAAGGTCCTCTGATACGTTTTGGCAATGTCAACTACCAGCATATAGTCTTCCTTTCTTAGCACAGAAGAAACTAAACTTGGGCATCTGGATTGGCATAGAAAACCCAAAAGGGCCAGAGTCTGCCAGAGTTTGGGCATGAAGGTGTTCTGCCAACAAACAAGCAAGTGTATAATGGTAAATTGTTTAAGTGAGTCAGAAAAATCCACTTGAAAGCAACCTTTACAAGGCAATGGAAATGTTACCATACACATTGTGAGAACAGCCTAAGGAGACAAGAAGGTTCACCTTAGTGGCAGATGAACCTCTGATTTGTCTCATTAGCCAGACAATAACTGAGATTTCCATAAGAGCAATTTAAAAAGCACCACTTTCAGCTATAATGTGGATCTGCAAGAAAACAGTGACTGCAAATGAGGTAAGTCCATAATTAGTTATGCTTCTACAATGTTGATGGATCACCCACTCTAATTCTTTACCACAGTAAGTGTTAAAGTCATGATTTTGTTCAAAATTTAAGGCAACTAGATACAGTCTGCTTAGTAAGTGGTACAAGTCTGATCAATTTCAATTAAAGTCATTTGAGAAGTACAATGGAAAGACTTAAGACTAAAGAGGAAATTAACTATGGATCTTCCTCCACTCTTCCTCGTTCCCACTAGATAAAATGCTGTTTCTAAGTTTGTCCTGATCTAGGTCAGACTTAAAGACCAGTTCCCTCCATTCCCCAAGACAACTTTATGAGCTTGAATGTCATCCTTTGAATATACTTACCTGTTTTAAGCCTAAACATCGCTGTCGTTAAGAATGAACAGCAGATTGTGTAGGGTACTACAGAACTTTGGAACTGAGCTTTATAAAACAGCATTACCTTTCGTTTTTCATCATCGGGGTACGTCCAATAAGATATACAATTTCCAGACAGCACACACCAGCGCCTGTGCCAAGCTCCAAATCCACTAACATCTTCAAACATAGTCTAAAAAAAAATAATAAATTAAAAATGGAGTAATGTTATAGTTTTACCTTTGCGGGTACTCAACTATTTTTTTCTACCAGAGTGGTTCTGCAAGTACAACTCTTATAGGAGTAAGTGTAAGAGAAGGAAGAAATATACTGGGAGAGACTTCTGTTAGTACAGTGTATTTATTTTGCAGATAGCATAGAAAATGATCTTACTCTCATTCTCAAGTTTGCAGCCTTCTGCTCAAAATGCAGAATTTCAAATTACCAGTTTTTCATGTTGACAGTGGTGAGCATTCCCATTATTTAAAAAAAATGGATGGTTACTTATAGTAGATATAGGATGAATGGTTCACAAAACATGATTATCACAGAATTTATTACAATTAGGTAAGTCACCTGTGGTTTACAATTTAGGATTACAAGATGTTTGCCTTTTCTCCAGGCAATACTCAGGAGTCCACTCAGTTGAAAATAAATTAGAAATTGCTTTTTAAATGTTTGTGTTGGCAGTTATTTTATTGGATGCAGGATTATGCCAGTGTCCAACCCCATTTCCTTAGGACTGGAATGGAAACATCCAGTCCACTTTCAATTCCTGATGCATCTTGAACATGTACAGATTTTTTTTCCTAATTGTGTATTGTTTTTCACTATTCACAATTCAGATTATAATATTTAATGGTGCAGGGAGTTCCCAAACCTTTACTCTGAAAAAGCTTAGTATGCACGTACACCATTCTTCAGCTTCTACATATTGTGTACTAGAAGTAAACTAGCACACAAAAACATGGGACAGAAAATACCATAACTATGTGAAATGTTTGGATCTAATGAAATCTGTTTAATTTCAATTAATTAAAAGGAAAGGAGACAGAAAGAACTGCTTGAAAGACCCTGAAGAAAATCTGCTGTCTCAAAATACCAAAATAACAGCAAAGTGTTCATGTTTTGCAGAGCTATTTTCATAGCACATTTAGTGCCATCTGCTGGACATAACCTCAACAGCTCTATCCACTAAGCACAAGCATCAGGGCACTTTCTAAGTCAGGTTTAAGAGATAAAACTGCTTAAGATGTTTCTCAAAAGAATCCTATCACTTCATTGTAAGTCGAATTCTCTGAAGACAGTGAGAAAATCTCTTACTAGGGAGAATTTTTTTTTACTACACAAGAAAAATTCAAGATCTTCAGTAAAATTTCTGCCTGAGAAATTAGTACCTCATCCCTCATAACATATTATATCACAAGAAGGTTAACTAAAGTTCAGAATAACAAATGAACAGTGCTTAGAAGAAAAAAGATATACAAACCCCTAAAAGCCAGTTTTAATGTAGCCATGTTTAAAAGATAAACTAGGAAAGTTTTGAGGTCTGATTCAGAGAGGGGAAAAAAGAAAACAACAAAACCCAAACAAGCCAGTTTTAACCTTCAGAGTCACTACAAATACGTCTCTGAAGTTTAAACAGTGACTACATTTAATAGTGCCTGTACTTTCCAAGGAAGCAATATGAAGTGAATACCTTACCAAGAACCCTTTCTCCTCCACAGAACAGTCCACTTGGCATTTTAACTTCAGATATATATGACCTTCCAAAGGAGACAAAAAGGGAACCTGCAAAAAGTAAAAAAAAATTAGTCATTTAATTTTGACACCTCTCACTCTATCAGTTCAAGCAAGCCACCTGCACCAGAATGTTAGTATTATCCTGTTCTTAGGACCTTCAGCCAGAAAGAAGCAGTCTCAAGCAAGACAGTAATAATCACTTTTTGTTTCAAGTTCACTTAGAAGATTTTCAAGACTTATTTGCGATTAGTTTGCTCAGGACATGCTTCTATGTAGAAAAACAGGCACTCCAAGCATGGTTAAAAACAACACCAGGCACCAGCCTGCATCCTATAAGCTTCTGTCTCAGTTTTGCATTAAGCCATTTGGAAAATACCAAAGTGGGCTTACGCAGGGTTGGTATTTGGATGCCATAAGCATTTTTGACAGATACTGATGTAGTAGTGCCTACTCAGATAAATATTCGTAGAAAAAAAACCTAAAAGGGAAAAATGTAATGAAAGCAGTTCTTCTCAGCTAGCACTCCTGGTGTTTAATACCTGTGTTAAGTAATTTTTAACAGAAGAGGCTCCAAGACTTATCTTCTACCACTAAAAATAAAGCAGCTTAGCAGTACCAGAGGTCAGTTCAATTGCTATTTGATACTTAAGAATTTTGAGGTGCAGCCTGTGCCAAGACCTGCCTTTAGACTTCCCCCAGTCCCTCCAGACATAGCATCCCGTTAAATGGAGAGCTTCCACCACTACTATCAAGTAATTGCATCCCTTTTCCACAGTGAAGCTAAGAGACAAATTGCTAATTCAACATGCAAATTATGATGTGCAGGGCATTCTACATAACATATTTCACTGCTAATCTGAGTAATAAATACTGTCATAATCTTGGAAAAAATCTGAAACATTGTCTTACTAGAAAAACAAGAAATGTTGACAGTGCTGCTGAAATACAAAGAAAGAACTGTTTTCCAGGGAGCAGGAATGTGTACACAATGACAAAGTAGCTTTTAGAGCCATAGAATCGATGGCAATCAAGCAGAATTAAATTTTGCTATTAGTAAGATGAAGAAGAGTGACCCTCAGCAGTCAAGGGTGCACATAGGTACAGAACACCAAAATAGATGTTGTGGTTAGAATGTGACTGCCTTTGAATTACAGTCATCGTACATCTTCCTCATAGACACATAAAACACATGGGCACAAGAAGGTGATCAAATCAGTTTTACACATTTGACCAACTCAACTAAGACAGCATGCAGGGCTTGCTCATGTGCTTAGTCCCACAACACAGCACAGCAACATTTTGAGCACCAGGTAGGAGTCTGAATGATCATTTGAGAAGAATAGTAAGATGTTTGCACATAATAGAAGGAAATTGCATCAGTCCTGGATTTTTATCAGCAGGGACAACTATAACCGTACATGCAACACCAGGGAATGTTGTTTATATCCTGCCTAACCACGCTACAATCCATTTCTGAAATAGGGCATCAAGGAAGTTTGGCCAATTCCCCAAGTCAAGTTTGTGGTTTTTCTATTCTTTTCTAATTTATGTCATAAAGGAAGAATCTACTTTGTGGATTATGAAGTTTACCAGTGAAGAGCTGTGACAGTAATACAAAAACGATGTATAACAAATAGAATGTATCAGTTATGCAGAGCCTTGTAGCCCTATTACTAATTACTAAAGCAGGTCTCAAACACTATCATGTACACAAAATGAGAAAATACTACACTATAGTCAGCACTATATCCTTTTCAAAGCCAAGTGGAGTGGAGGTGGTAGAAAGGAAACAATTTGTTGAATATCTAGCCAGATGAAGAGAAAAGTAAAACCCATGACTAAGTTTGCTGTGGTCATCTACCATAAGAAGCTGGCTTACTGTCATAAAAATTTATCTGTAAAAATAGGAGATTTTCAATTACAAATAGGAGCTGATAAATAGTAAAATTATCACCTGCTTAATTTTGAGAGGAAATATATGTCAAGTTACCTAAAACATTTATCCTGAGGAATCCAAGTTAGCTATTAAAACTATTTGCAGAGATTAAAGACCAATTATTTACTTTAAGCCTATCAATTTACATAATTCCTAGAGAAAAAATGTATACGCTAAGCAAAATATTTTTATTGAACATTTGTGTACAAGAACCTCACTTTTTGATGTGTGAAATACTTTCAAAACTTTACTTCTTTTGATTGCTTTTTGCTTAAAAAACAATGGTCTTGAGAAGTCTTGACAGAAAAAAGTCTCGATGGAGTAAGAAACAAGATATTTTGTTCCTGAGTAATTTTAATGTTCTTTAGTACACCAAGTTGGCTTAAACCAATATCTAGAACAAGAGTCATTTTTCCCTGATCCTATATCATCAGAGTAGCTGATTCAATGTTCTGTTTAGTTTATCAAGAAGCTGGCTCAAATTTCCTGACTAACAGTCTTTGAGACATTGATTTGTTTTGAAGTAAGAAAACCCCTCCCTTGGTGATCTAGGAAGATGAGGCAAATGCCAGTCAAGGAAAAACCCTAGGTGGCCTAAATAACTGAGTTCTAGCAGCAAAAGATGAGGAGCAAAATTCTGCAAGTCTTAAAGGCTCCTAACATCTTCAGTTAGTAAATCATTATAAGCATTTTCTTAGAAGGAAAATTAAAAAAAATAAATACTGCAAAAAGGCCAGGCAGACACAAGCAACATGCACTAGGAAGCAGTTTCCTGTTTTAAGTTATAAACTAAATGGTCATAGCAACCTTGTCCTGGAACATATAGCCCAACAGTTCATTTTCCTCCCATTCAAATTTTATCTAGGGAAAAAAGAAACATGCTCAATGCAATTAGTGTAAAGTTAAGGTTAAAAAAAAAAATTTGAAACAGTTACACATGAGTACATTTTGATTCTTTCTACCCTAAATTTTAACAGTGCATATAAAAAGGAGGAAAGAAACAAAAAAAACCCAGTGACAGCAGTTTGTTCTGTATTAGAAATGCCATGGGCAAATTAAAAAGCAGCTGCTTAGTACAGCCACAGGCCAAGTCAAAACTAAAGCTTTACAGAGGTGATAAGTTAACAAAAAAAATGTTAACGGACAGAAAAGGGAATTCTTATTCACAACTGTTGAAGTTTATACTTTGAAAAGTTTCACCAAGTGATGTTTTCTTTGGAATTCTATTTGAATCTTGTGCTGCAGTTACTAATCCAGTGTCCTGTCCTGTCCTAAAGTGTAAACTAAAAGAGACCTAACCAAAATTGCTGAATATAATTAAAAGCTGACTCCCACAACTCCAAGAAAAAGGATTTTCCAATAACCAAGCTGTACATAAGACTCGTACACATAGGTCTGGTTAAGAGGAACATTTATGCTGAAGAACCAAAGCAGGTATTTCCGAAGTCCACATAGTAACAGCAGTGCCAATTGAGCAGTTAAGCTCTGTGAATTTTTCCGTAAAGGAGTTTGCTTCTATTTGCAAAAAAGTGAAAGTTACAGAAAGCAAGTCGAGATCACAGTGGTATTTTTTTTTTTTTAATCTTGTGCACAAACACAGCCAATTCTGGTTATCTCTGCTCTCATCAGCAGCTATAATTGCAATGCTACTATAATCACAATAAGACCTAATTAGCCAAGAGGAAAATTTATTCTTATGCTGCTGTTTAGGTAGATAAAGCTGTAATTTAGTACTACCATATGCTCTAGTAGCTTTTGAATTAATTTATCTTAGGATAGCTGCTGGCAAAAATGGCTATTAAAATGGGTTTTAGGTATAAGACAAGGTCAGATTACAATGTATTTTTTTAATTGCTAATGGTAAGAGCCAATAAACATTCTGCTTAGACAACTAATGACATAAAACTCAAAACTGACTCTTTCAAAAAAACTGATAGTTCACTTCTACGGATTTAATTAGGATATGAAATTTAACTGTATTCAAAGCACAGTATTTAAGTCAATTAAATGCAGACCATTTCAAATACTTCATTATCATTAAAACACACAATGTCTTAGTGATAACTGAAAGATTGTAAGAACAATGAACAAAATTAAGACCACGTACAGAAATGCCAACTGCATACAACATTTTTGTCAGTGAAAGCAAATAAGTAATCAAATACCTTTATTTTTGCATAACCATACGTTACATTGAGCTACAGAAGGGAAATAACACCTGGCATAATAACCTAAGTCTTTATCTGTTGTATCTCAAAAGTCCATTTCAGACATATGAAATTAAATTAGTATCAACAACTACACATAAATTATATATACACACACGGAAATAACATGCATATAAACTTATGTTTCATGTGTAAGATGGTAATTTCATCTGAAAACATTAAACCAGACTCTTTAATTTTTCTAGTATTAATTACCTTTGGATTCACAACCAATATTTTCTATTACCTTGTCCAATGCAAATTTGACATTTCCTACAGAAGACAGTGTTAGTTTGTGGGATCCAACAAGGATGAAATTTGTAGTGCGTACAGCATTCGGACCACTTGGACTGGCCATGGCTGTGGAGAAAAAAGTTAAAGTCAAGTTGTAACACAATACACAGTCAGTAGTGCTGCAAGGCTTAGAAGTGCTTTATTTGTTCTACTGTATTCATGCCCTACTCAGTACTGCATGAGAAGGACTCTGCAGTGCACATTCAAACAGAATCTTGGTACACACCATTGCTCTTCAGTAGATCTCTTTTTTCAGTAAGGAGCTTTGAAATTCTCACAAAGGAGAAGACAAAGCATTTTAAAAAGTCTCACAGGGACAATGGGCACCCTAGGTCACGCTACAAAGCACCCATGTCATCCTGTAGGAACTTGGCTTCCTATCTCAACTTCTCAGCGACATCCTACACTCTTCCAGAATTTGTATGTCTGCAGTCCTCTTTGCGCTTATCTCAATAGAAACAAGCACTATAGCTCAGGCACAGTAATCTGACTAGCTGCAAGTGAGGTAGATGTTCCAGAGTTAATTAGCTCCTTTGGCTGCAATTTGCTCTAAAGTTAGCTCAAGTACCTCATACTGTCACCAGACAAGTATATAACATTTTTATGTAGCCAGAAAAACACTCAGATATGCGGTTCTTATCCCTCAAGAGCAGAAAAAAAATATATTAACATGTTAAAAACACATCAGACTTGAGTTTAGAATCTTAAAACTTGTTTGAGTTCACCTTTTCAGAAAAGGAGTGTAAACCACAAGCATCTGATACCAGATACTAATTTTGATTTTTTGATTAAACATAACAGTAACTCAGATATAAACAAAGGGGAAATTCTGGGCTAGCAAACTGACATACTTCTGTGTATATTACTTCCAAATTATCACCTGATACAATTATTATTTAAGGTATTCTACTTCAGACAGAAAGTGTTACTCATCTTAGCATAAAGTGTTTAGATTTTACTTACCTGGAGTAAGGAGAGTGCTTTTCTAAAAAAAGAGAGAGATAAATAAAACCTTATTGGAAAAGTAATTTCTGACGATCTCTACAGAAGACTAAGCCAGGTTAGAAAGAAACTAGATATGAAATACTTTAAAATAAAAAACCCAAAACAAACCTAAAAACAGCTTGAAAAGGAAGTCTAAGTAAACATGTATTAACTGCATATTTCTAGCATTAAATATTTAGAGCTGCTACCTATTTCTTAAGCTGCTTGGCTGAAGATTTTGGCAGAAAGCTGGACAGTTTATAGAGTTTCAAGTAAGGGACACAAAAAGCCTGCTATGGGCACAGCCTTATTCAGTGTGAGAATACGGTCTTTGGAGAAGTAGTCATAACCAGATCTTGTTACATTATTATTTTCATACTTACAGAAGTAATAGATGTTAATAATCTCTTTGGAGTAATAACCTACAAAAGAATATAAGAAGTTAAGCGTGTTTGTTACTGGAATAAGCCATCACATTAGCATGAAAATTAGACAAGGAATCTACTGAAGGCTTATCACCTAAATCAATTTTTAATATATACTAGTTGTTGTTATAAGCAAGTCTTGTTTTTTGAACCTAGACTAAATTAACATTTTGAAAAGGAATGCTACACATGAAAGAAACCTTTACCACATAAAAGCTTACATATGCATGAGCTCGGTATGGACAGCACATGTTTAAAGAAGTCATAGTAGATCTTTTTCCTTCTTGTAACAGGGCTTCAAAGTTACATTTGCTTCTTAAAGAGTTAACAATACAAGCACAAACACTTGAAATGTGCACTCTATCCAAGCTGAAATATTTATGCCCAATAAGTTATTAAAATATATGCTTTAAAAATAAGCAACTAGCACTTTCCTTGACACTGGAAAGAAACGAAAATGTTGCAGCTGATCAAGAGAACCCTTAAGACAAAGCAGACTGCAGGGTAGGGCATGTTGACTGGTGTAGTTTAAATAAAATGGAGAATAATAGCCCTAAATCATTATCAGAAGCCCCACACCTAATAAATATTTCCAAAGCATAGCATTTCACAGAACTAGTAAGACTCTTTTTTCCTTCCTTTCCAATATATTTCACACTCAACCAATTGCTGCAGGTCCAGTCTACTAATAGCTGCAGAACTCCGTAGTCCATCTGTCACTGCAGATGTTCCAAGAAAGAACAAGGAGAGTAGAAGCCAGCAACAGATTGTCTAAGACTATTAGCCACTTCTCCCTGAACACTGCAGTCTTCCTAGTGTACCTTCTCTTGAAATACAATGTACTGGTTTTCATGTTTCATTTACCTTGGATTTATTTGCCTTTTTCCTTTTATCAGTGCTTGGAGCTTCTTTTCTCTGCACCTGTAAGGCAAGAAGGTATTAATAAAGTACAACACATTCTCCCTGATGCATCCTCTTCACAGAAAGTGATACATACCAAACTGTAAACTTCTATATTTATTTCAAAGTCATTTGAAACATCATGCCTAAAAGGGAGGATTGAGAAAAATAAGTTAAACACAGACTAAAAAAAAAAAAGGAGTTATTTTTGTTTTTAAGGTTACTTATTACTTCTTCTGTCCTTTTAGTCTTCAAAACTCACCAGAGAACAGCTAGGAGCAGCTAGGTCCTACTCAAAAGCAGCTTAGATACAGTGCTGACTAACAGCTAACCTCTTATTTCCAAGTCAGAGCTTGTTCTTGCAGGTAAGTAGGGCTGAGATTCACTCCTACAAAAATATTGTCCAGTGCAAGCAGCATTGCTGCTTTTAAGACCTGAGTGTATTATATTAAGATACTTTCTAGAGCAAAAGGGGAGGCTGGGCAAGCAGCAGAGAGACTGCATCTACCATTTCTCAGATTTCATCATTCAGTTCACTGCTGACATACATATTCCTAAACAGAGATTGTTTTTCGAATAAACAGCTTTAATTCCAATTGGATTGGACTTCTAAAAAAGTGAGCTTGCTTATTTATTCAGACTTTTATTAACAACCAATTGAATTCACAACACCTTTTCAGTTTTAAGAGTACTATTTTTTTACAGACACCAAAAAGCTATATAAAAAGTTAGTTGATGCAAAAGATAAAAACACATCTCAGGCAGAGCAATCCATCTGTCATTGCAGGTGTTCCAGGGGAGAGCAAAAGCAGAAAAAGAAGAAACAAAGTAGCTGATAGATGGTAGAGTAAGTCTAGAGTGCTCTTTTGAGAAAAGTGCATTCCAGCTATTTCTTGAAGCAGGAAATGGTTATACCACAAAACCTCTCCATACTTGTTTGCAGAATATGACATCCTTATGTGAAGATTTTAAACATTATGCAAGTGCCACCATCAGAGTTGAAACTGGTTGCAAAACAGTTTCTTTATACTTACATAGTAAATGTTGTAGTAAAAGTAAGAGCATCTCCATTCAGGGAGTTGGCAGTACTTGCTAATGGAGTTGCAACCATGTTTTCTGCTCCAGATCTCAATATTATTACATAGTAGTAATTTGCTGCTTCTGTAAATACATATCAGATGTCTGTTAGCCAGAGGTGTCTAAGTATCTAAAAACCCTCAAGTACTGTATTGCCATTAAACACACCTGTTACATCTCACTTTAGCACTTGATTATAGTAAAGATTTTCTCATAAAGTTACTCTTCAAACAAGTCTTTTTTTTTCCTACTTTGTCCACTACTAAGATTGTCTACACAGGATTCACAACTGCATTACTGCCTGGGGCATCTCAGGCCAGACCTACAGCACCCAAGTGCCTGAGAGGTGAGATTAAGAATTTTCAGTCAGATTCAGCAGCTAATCTCAGTTTTAGACTTTGTTGTTACTCACTAGGCCTGCCAGCTTAACCATACATCAGCTTTCGCTAGTGCATGTTCTTATCCAGTAATCCAGGCAACTAGTTTCCCTAACTTTTCACTTAAGGGGAAAAAAAGGAAAGATGACAACAAGAGCACATCTCAATAGTGTGCAGGTGATGACTTGGAGCTTGTGGAGCAAGTTTATGAACAGTAAAGCAAAAGCATTAAATAGTATCACACCATGTTAAAAAAAACCATAAGCACAACAAAACAAAAGTTTGAGTGCTCTGTTGTGTAGGATAAGTCACAGCCAGCTGTCTGAATAACTGGCAAAGACTCCAGGAAGTATTGATCTGTACTCTTTATAATTGAGGTTCTCTTCAGAGATGAACGTGATTAATAGAGCCTGTTCCGGTGCATAACGTATAGCAAAATGCTGCATTTCCAGAATATGGTTTTAATGACAAAGAGTTCACAGCTGTTTGTTCAGCCGATTTGGTTGCAAGAATTACCTAGAGTAACTAAACTTATTTTGTAACTAAACTTATTTTGTAACCATTTGAGAGCCTTTCCCATAACAGAGATACATTGTCTCACCCAACAAGAACTGTAACATGTTGGGGAGTTAAATTAGGTCAGATATTCACATTTATGTTCTTGACTATGGTTTTACTTAAGCATCTAAAAAACACACTTTACATTTCATCAAACAGTTAAAACAAAAAGCCAAGAAAGACTACATATGAATGAATTAGAAGTTTTAACAGACTTGGTTCAATGACTTTTGTCCTCAAGTTTTAGTAAGGCAAGAAGCAGGAACCTTTTAGAAGAATCCAGCTACACTCATATTCTGTGACATTATATAAAATAGCACTGATTATTGTGGGCTTGCAGATTCTTTAATAAACTACATGACACAGAAGCTTACTATGTTCCAGGATAGGTCTCTAGACATACAAAGAAATATTACCAGATATTGTTCTGGAACAAAAGAAGAAACAAAACATTTTTAACTCTTTAAGGGCTTAAATGGGATGAATTAATGGAAGACTTGTCTTTGAAAATGAAGTATTTGGGGATGTTAACAGAAGGACTGGAACAAAAAAAAGGCTTAATTAGCATTTCAGAACTCCACAAAGGTCAGAATTAATATGATATTTAGTACTAAATTTGCATCCATTAAAAAAATTCAAAGGCAGCCAGAAAGAAAACAACCTGAGATACAAAATTCTACTATCTCCCCAACTGGTCAGAGAGCCACATGAAGATATTTAAGACTGTCTGGGAAAGTTGTGCTAAGTTCTTGAACATCACAAGCCAGAAAACAATGCAACTAAAATGATCAGGGAAAATACCCGAGTTCTCAGAAACACCAATACAGAAGATAATATTCCAAGGATGAAAAAAACCCTAGAATTGCACATAGACTGTATGGGGAAAAGGGAAAGAAGGAGTAATGCTTTCAGATGTTATTTTTACCTGGCTTTTGAACTGTACCGCATACAAAGTCTGCTTTTAGAGGTAGACGCATTTCTGAAATTGAAACAGATCCCCTGGATGGAGCAAATTCAGTGGATGCAGAAGCAGCTTTATTTCTTCTACTGTGAGGTCCCTCACTCTTCAGTTTATTCAGTTCTTCCAATAAAGCAGTTCTCTTCTCAGCTGCATAGAAAAATTGATTAATTATAGTTGTAGCTAAGAGTAGTACTGCTTTTTTTTGTAAAATGCAACAGAAATGTTAATCATCTTTCAGAATAGCAGGCACAAAAAAAGATAAAAATATCATCTTGTCTGTAGAAGAAGCTGAGACAGAACAGGTGTCATCCTTTCCTGTTTTCCAGATTAAAAAAACCCAACAAAACTATCTACAAGGTGGCGTAATAAATGCATCACCAGTATTCATCAATTCTTCCTCAAGTATTAATGGCAAATAATTCAACTTGAGTCTTAAAAAAACCTACTTGCAAGGAGAAGAAGTCTCTCTGCCTCTGCTTCCTCTTGTGACCCTTTTCCATGTTCCTCATCAAAACAGCAGTTCAGAGCTTGACTGGCTTGATGAATCACTGTCTGCTGCATGTTGATCTCATTATTCAGCTCCTAGAGTAAATCAGTAGTAAATATAATTAGAAAAGATATTTACTGTTACATTCAAACAAGGAAATGCCACAAGATTAACGTATTTGGCTAAACTTCAGAAAAGTCAGACCAGTTAGAAGTTAACTACAACAATCTTACAGTTTACTGTTACTTCTGTAACAATAGTCCAGCAAAACTCTTTTTGACCTCAGACACAAATTAAATATAGTGGAGAGTGAATGGCTTCCATGTTTGTATGCTCCATACTCAGTCTAGTCTTGCTTCACCAGCAGTTAACCGGAAATTGCATAGTGTAGGTGAAAGAGTCACCAGTGAAGATCAGAGTATTACTTACTCTAAGTATGTAGTTATGAATCCTGCCTAATTAAAAGCCAGTAATAAGATGTTTAGCATAAAGAATATAATTGTGCCGATCTAAGCGGTAGTTTAACGTCCTGGGCATTCACAGGGAAAGTTAAGCAAGGGAATAGTAAATTAAAAAAAGTATAAGTGTATGAGGTACCTGCATTTTCTTTTTTATATTTACTTGTTCAGATGGACCATTCTTTTTCATTTCTAGTTTGGAAGCAACATCTTCTTTGCGAACAATGATTTGCCTTATTGAAGGACGATCGGTTTCTTTAAATCTCTGAGATCTATATGCATCAATGCTTTAAAAACAGGAAATGCCATTAAATGTTTCACAGGTGTGCCAAAGTTTTTTCTATATATACACACACGTATCAGGTATCAATGTTTTCTAACTTGCCTAAATGGCTTTAGGAAAGCCATTTCAAATTTGAGCAACATAAAGACTACACAGAGACAACCTCTGATAAAAGCTGAGACCTTAGAAAAAAAAGCTTTGTTTGTAGTTTAAGCAGTATGCCTCACTAGAAGAGTTTTAAAAGCCAGTCTCTTAGTTTTCACATTTACAGAATCAAATGTGGGGTTTTGTGTTTATACCTATATGGAAGGTTGCGATCTTCTGTCATAGAACCAATACTGTCTCCAGATTCCGCCCTGGGGACTTTAGTCCTTTGGAACTTTTCAGACTTCAGACTTACATCACTGATACTGCTACCTTCACCAACTGACCTACAAGGAGAAACGAAGGCCTGGGGAGAAGAAAAGGTTATATTACAGATATCTGTCTACATTAACCATGTGTTTCTTCACCTTCCCTTGTTTTGTGATTACATATAAGCAGTACATTTGGAGGTTCCTTGAGACTGTTAAGTATTATATACAGACATATCACAAATATTTCCTAGGACATGGAGCAAGCTATTTGTTTCTTTTAAAGACACCAGTAGATCACTGAAATAAAGGAGATTTCACCCTTAGTTTCCAAACAGTTAAATAATTACTTCTCTTCAGATTTTCATAAATAACTACCTAATTGAGTGCATGTATACCACTGGAAGTCCAGCATAAGTAACAGATGTATGTATTCAGGCTTGATTAAGAAGTTGAACCACTTGTTTAGCAGAGCATCCAATAGGCTATGCTATTTACAGAGGAAAATAACTTGACCTCATTGTGTTTTAATTCACAAAATGTCTTCTGTAACCTGTCTATTTGCCCAGGTATCACAATACAAATTATCACTGTTCACAAGCAAATCGTACATCTGTGTGATAAACAAGTCCTTCGCCATCTCATCACAGCTCTCACCTCTGAACCAACAGATTCCACTAGAGGGGTTAACAGAGACATGGATGAAATATTCAGTGACTCTTCCTGCTCATCCTCATCACTTTCACCTTCCAGGCTCATGCTCATTTCTTTCTTCAGCTTTTCTATGTCTGGACCATCCTCTTGAAGAATTTCAAAAATTTCGTTTATCACTTTTGAGCTATTCATCTCTTCATCCACACTCATTTCAATTTCATATACTTCATCTGAAGAGAGAGGTTTTAAAAATATTAGAAGCATGGGGACTAAAGTCTTCATTCTCATTAAATGAACAGAAAGATGTTAATAGATAAGCCAACTGTTTCTGCTTTTCAAGGAAGCTTGATTAAAAAGCACTTATTATAGTTAGGCATATAGAACCCTGAAGTATACTTCCATCCTTATTTTGTTATCACATATACTGCATAACTGATACAGAGAATTAAAAGATGCAGTTAGACAAGTTTCAACATTCTAGATCAAACAGGTCTGAAACTTAACTGCAATTCCTATAGCAAAGCAGTAATCTGTCCTTTCCCAATAAATGTAAATATCAGTGGTTTAATATTCCTTGAAGACTTGAGTGTCAAGAGAGAACTGTTATGATAAAAGAAGTTTCCTACTTTGTTTTATATAAACGTAATTACAAAACACACAAGTGTCAGCAGATGTATGGTGAATTCGTTGTTCAGACTTGAAGGATATTAACACTCTGCTGAACAAGTGGCAACAGATAGCTAAGTGCATTAATATACATCTACTCAATACAAACCTTTTGGTTTCTCAGCGACTTGTTCCAGTTTTGAGACAGACATTGCTTTTACAGGGCTCTTTGACTCAGTGAGCTTCAGAGGACTGGGTTTATCAGTCTCTTCTTGGTTAGTAGCATCTAAACAATTCATGAAAAAAGTCACTGAAGATTATGTCTAGTCTTTGAATTTTTAATTATTATTTTCATTATTGAACTTAAAGTTTTATAATATAGCTGACAACTTTAAAAAATCCCACTAGATAAAGTATTCCAGTTAGCTTGCTGTCAAAAAAAAAAAAGCACTAGAATACATACCCTCCACAACCCACACAGCTACACTCCCTTATTCTAAACAGAAAACTAATATCACAAGAAACAATGCTGAAGCCACAGTAGAGTGCAGTCACTGCATTCTACTCAAGAGCAAAAGGGGAAAATGTAACTATCAAAAAAACAGCACATCCAACACAACTCAAGAGCAGGATAACAACCTGTTTGTCTAACAGCATATTCGATGGTCAGTTTGCCTGTAACGTTTCTAAGAAGCATTAACTTAAGTTCACTCCTTTTTCACAGGGAACTACTGGAGGCTACTACACACAGTAAAGCACCAGAAAGGATGTCATAAGCATCTCAGAATTCTTATCACATGCCCTACTAGAAGAATCAATACCATAAGGGGATACTGAGGTGGAAAGATTTCCCTCCCTCAGTATAACTTAAATCTAACAGCTGATGATTCTCATTCACTCTCCCTACCTTTAACATACATGAAAGTACGAAACATGGTAAACCCACTGAGAAACAAAAGGGCAGTCTGCCTTGCCAATCTTTGAAGTGGTACAGGAGTGCAGAGTATTATCCTTGTACAAGCAGATTTAGACAAATCAGTAACCACAGGAAGGGTCCATTTCTATACATCAGTACTACTAGCCTCTCTATCAGCTCATGGATGTTACGGCAGCGCTTCAGTCCAGTATTAGCCACAGGTGAACAGTGACAGTTCTTACCTGAAGGCTCCACCCTAGGAGACTTTGCTGGCTCGTCACTTGCTGATGTCTCTTCTGCTGATCCAAGAGCAGTGGCATCTGAACTAGGAGGACGTTTTGGACTAGCCTGAGATCGGCTTTCCTGACAAAAATAAGAATATAGTGCATTCAGGGAGTAATATTCAAAGAGACTGAAAGAATTGCCAGAAACACACACATATGACTACTTGCTAGGAAAAAGAGGTTGCATACCCAACATCAAGGAGGATCCTATTTATTTAAAGTAAGAAATTCAGCTGAAAACTAAGTTAGTGTTTGTGAGGAGCTCTCTTTTGTTTTTGAAGTTACAGAATATAAAAAACCCATACTTATCATCAAGAAATAAATAGGCTTAAAGCAGAATCACTTGTCTCTTAACCAAGTCTGCAGGAGACAAAAAAAATATTTCTTAATAATCATTACTTGACAAGTACTTAACAACTTGACAAGTGGTCTTGCAAAGCCTGGGCATTCCCAAAGCACAGGGTTTTATCTTTTCATTTGGATATTTACCTCTATGTTCAGAACACATTAAACCAATTCACAGATTATAAACTTTTTATACATGGAAGTAACATGTTACCATTTTAGCTTCTGGAAGTTTTATTTTGGAACTTTCACTTTTCTCCGCACTCCACAGATTGCCCCTATCAAACCTGCCACGAAGGCATGCAAGTTCTCGTTCACGTTCCTAAACAAAGAAAGAATGGGGAAAAAGTTGACAGCTTTAAGGTGTCAGAACATTTCAGACTGCTCAGAGAGGTGCAGAACAGTAAGACTTTTAAGTGTCCAAGCTTATAAACAAGCTATGAATGTAACAAGTCATACCTGCTTAAGCTGAAGAGCTAAACTGGCAGTAGAGGAATTTTCATTTTGCTTGAGAAGCCTTTCCTGGAT
Source organism: Apus apus (assembly GCF_020740795.1). NCBI lineage: Eukaryota > Metazoa > Chordata > Aves > Apodiformes > Apodidae > Apus > Apus apus. The sequence continues at coordinate 49,711,097 of NC_067283.1, forward strand.
TGTCCTTGTATTTGGGGTAACAATGGGTGTTCTGCACCCTGGAGTATTCGTAGCAGGACTCCGTGCACTACGCTCTTGGCAGCGCTCCCCAAAACGTTCCAGGAAGGGCTTAATTCCTGATCCCCCTACAAAGACAATTGTTTTGTCATGAAAGAAGCTCTTAAAAAACACGGAAAGAAATCACCAAAACTTTGCATCCTGTTGGAAGTTCTCAGTGAGACAATTAAGCCTTCTCCTTTGCAGGTCTTACTCCATTGAACTTTTATATAAACTAAATCTGAAGTGTAGATCACTACAGTAGCAGAACACTGAATTTAATAAATCAGCAAGTCAGAGCAAATACATGTCCTGCTCTTACTAAAGGCCACATGTGATCCACCATTTATACCCATTTGACTTGTCTACATCTCCTCTACAACCATCCTCACTTGCATCCTTCATGTAAATAAAAATTCTAGTACATAAAGTGGATACATTATTTGGCATCCCCCCCACTTGACTGAGTTTGTCTTTTATTGTCAACATATCCAAGAGACACAATTGCTTTACTGGCTATAAATTCAAAGAGTTCAGGCTGTTAGTCCAAGTTTCTGACTCAACAGGCATTTGACTGTAAAACTAGAGACAACCACTTGTTTTTACATAAGTGCTACCCCTCAAAAGAAGGTCACTTTTAAAGTTAGAGCATATATGTAGCAATTAGCTTTGATTTCTTCTAACATACACAGACTCTTTACTTCATATATATTGGATACACACAGTATTGAACAATTTAAAAGAAGCTTTGAATAGTCTCAACTAGTGTTAACAAGATACATTTTTACATACAGAGAAAAGTCAGATTGATTTTTCTCTCCAAAGTTACTAAAACCATGTCCAAGAAAATGCCCTGGCAAAATATGGAAGCTGTACAATTTATAATAATTGTCGCAGAATTCTTGAAGGTGTTACTCAAGTTACAGCAAGAAACAGGTATTATCTAATATATTACCATAAATTCTTAACTAATATCTAGTTTTCAACACAGGATGCACATCTAATTTGAATGAACATTTATTGAAGTTGCAAAACAGCCTACCTGGTGTTGTGGGTTTACCCTTAGGATCAAGTTGCACATGTGTTCCTTTGACCGGCTCCTCTTTGGACTGAACTGGTTGAGGCAAAGTTGATTTTGCTGTTTGTGCACGCTTCTCAGTTTTCTGAGGGCTACAGGAATTCTCTTTTAGCGGTTGTTGTACTTCAGATTCCTTAGAACAGGGAACAGTAGCTCTTGAGGATTGTGTGAAATTGTTTGGATCCTTAACAAGGAAAAAAGGAACAACATTAAAATGAGACTGTCAGTTCTCATTCTCTCAAGAGGAAAGAATGAAAGCATTCTGCATAGCATGTTGTCACATAATATACCTATTCCATCAACAATAAAAAAGTTGAGAACAAGTGTTAAGCTTTTTGTAGATTTTTATCTATTTCAAATTATTTCAGCATTTGACTCCAGGTGCTATTGCCAGCTATTGTACATATTTTCCCATGTTTCTCTGAACAAGACTGCATGTGACAGATATTGCCATTTCATATATGGCATAAATCAAACAACAGGTATCTGTTCTACTAATTTCAACATTATGATTGAACTTTTATACAGTAATAATATTTACAATTTAAGCCAATCAACTATATGAAGTTAGAAACCCAGTGATTCTGTAAGAAGCCCAATTCAGACATTCAAAAGAGCAGCAAGCAATATTTTGACAACTTTCACAAGACTTAAAAACACACTCAGCACTAAGTCTCAATCAAATGTTTCTAAGCTGTTTCAGGTCTGCTATTAGAAAAGGCGCATATGGGATTGCAATAAAGCAAAAGTTGTGAACAGACTAAGATAATTCACATCAAATGTTTACATTCAGATTAAACAGTTAGGAGTAAACACTTGCCCCCTGAAACTCAAATTTTTAATCAGCAACTAAATCAGACACTCACCGCTATCTTTGAGTTTGTTGGTTTATTAATAGAAGCCTCAACAAGCCTTTGAGAACAGGATGCAGCTTCCTGCTTTATACTGCTACTATTGATTCTAGCAGATGCTCCACTTGTAGTGGACAATTTGGGTAAACAAGTAGTGCCAGGCTGTTGTTGTGCATTGTTTTGCTTTGCAGATGGATGACTTAGGTCATCTTCCCAGGAACCAATTGTAGCAGCAAGGTTAGCTAAACGTCCTCTTCTCCCAATAGGGGTGTCATTTGCCAGGGCATTGGATGTCTGCTTAGGTGGAGAAACAGACAAATCTTTTGACTGGAGAGGAGACAGAGAAACACATTCAGAAGGATCTGTAAAAAAGAAAATACATTTATTTGGCTAATAAAATAGAGATATATTTGCATTTTGCTATATATTGAGGTTATTGACAGATAGACAATCTTACCATCAACAGAATCAAGCTACTAGCTCTGAAGGCATAGAGCCTAATCAAGTTAAAGCTCTTTGCAAAGCCACACGTTTTTATCCAAGCAGCTTACTAGTTTTACATCACTGCTGTCATGAGCAAGGCATTACACTAGTAGGGAAAAGTTTCATAAATTAAGCCATAGTCAAGAGTTTCATTACATTAGGCCTTTTCTGGTGCTAAAAATTCATGAAAACATTAGCATTCACACACAACATGTTATCTTTGGATAGGAAACATCATAATCAACACAAACACTGAAAAACATCAATACTGCTTAGCAAGGGAAACACACCCTCACTATCCCAGCAGCGCCGCTGTTCTGCCAGTTTCTGCATACGTGATTTGATTGAAAGGGCTGCAGGAGCTTCTGACTCAGTGTTTGCTTTTTGTTTCTCAAGAGGCTGAACCAATGAAGTCCTGTTAGAAGCAGCTACATGCAGCTCTGTAGTCTTCTCAGAAGAATGATGACTAGTGGAACTTGAAGGAACTGGCTGTATGTTCTCCAAAATAGAAGCTTGAGTCTCCATACTGTTAGGGCAGAGCCTCTTTGATGGTGATGGCTTTGTTCCAGGTTTCACTGTACAGGTCAGAGTATTCAAGCAAATTAACAGTATTGAAAAAATGTAAAATATTTTTAGAAACAGCACAAAACGGTGATATTATTTACAAACACTCTGAGATACCCCTCCCAAAAACCTGCCCTTCTCAAATTTTACCAATGACAAGGCATTATACAATTATTTTTAAATAGCTTACTAATTACTTAGAGCAACTGCTCTCAGGTTCAGCTAAACATTAGCCATATTCATTCCTAGGGGTCAGGTAGCTGCATCCATCACTGGTTAATTTAAGATAAACACTAAGGATTTTCACTTGTCCTTAGGGGGAAAAAAAAATAGAGATGGTACTAGTATTAAAAAAATTTTTAATAAACTTGTAAAAGTACCTTCTTCGCCAGGAAGAGGTGCCTGGTTACTGGTTTCCAACAAAGGCTCTCTGACCCTCTTGGTCTGCATTGTGGGTCTCATTCCTGTCTTGGGTCGCTCAGCCATTTTCTTCTGCAGGTTCTCTCGCCTGGCACGGGTTCTTTCAAGGAGTTTCTGAATAGGCAATAAAATCATGCATGACTACACATTTTTACCAGTGTGTCAATTAGTAATAGTTCAAATTAAAAAAGTTTTAATTTAATATGGCATACACTAAGATCCACAATACCAGTAATTTATAGTAAAGGCTACATTAAGACAAACGCAGCTTTCTATCTAACCACAAACCAATCTACTCTAATTTAAAGCAATAGAAATATTCAGTCTTGTTTGCTGGCTGGCAATCCCCTCCTGAAAGCAGAATGAACAAAACAGGTTCTCTACACTGCCAACTACATGTTTTTTTACTGTGTACCTCCTTTTTCTTCACTGTGATAGCCCCTGATCTTGGTATTTTGATTTCACTCTTGCCATACCACAGCTTCTCTCTTTTTCAGCAAGTACCTGCTAAATAAAAGGTAGATCATACTGCAGCACATTCCAAGCTACCTGCTATCTGGCCAGCCAGTACAAGTTTGCAGGTTGTCTGAAGTTCTTTGGCCTTCCAGAGGGACAACAGGCTGCAGCATTTTCTTCACAGAGGCAATGTTTTGGATCTTTCCCCCTAACCACAAGCTTTCACAAAAATTGTAGAAGCCATTAAGTTTGAGACCCCTACTCTTCTTTAAGAAGAGGTAAAGCTAGCCAGCAGGTTCCAAAGTTCCAGTCATTAAATCAACTAGTGTCTCTCATGAGCTTGGTTTTCCAAGGAAACCAGGCTAAAGAGACAGGAACAAAGGCTAAATAAAAAATAATAACAAAAATGAAAGGTTTCTATAGAGCCTGAAGTAGTCAAAAGTGTTTTAAAGTAATTACTTTCTGTTACTAATAATCCCATGACAGTGTTGAACTGTCAAGTTAGTAGGTTTTTTTTGACATGTTGGTAAAGCATATGGTCAAGTCATCCGATTGGCACTAACCCTCTAACAAATTAAACAACATTGAAGTGATTGCCAAGTGGTCATAAAAAATGAAACATTAAACACGTGGCTGATAATATTAAAAAAAATGTTCTATTACACTTTCTAAATAAGAAGGTGACTTTCTCTTCCTCAAGCTTAAGTTTTAAGAATAGATTGTTAAAACTAGTTATCTTAATAAACAGGCTATTTATCACAATATATCTATATGTTGAAGAACAAATAAAGATATACCAATTAAGCTACGTAACAACATTCTCTTTCATTCCTTATCCATTGGAAGTTTGAGTACTATGATCATATTCCATACAAAATAAGCTTTAGTAAATGTTCCACACTAGTAGAAAGTGACTCATTACCTCATCCAAGTTTGAAATATGTGATTTTTAAGTACGGCATTCATAAACCGTTAGCAGTCAGTTTGGTCACATCTAAAGGACACTTAATTACTCCTTTGACCTAGGTTATAAGGCTCTTTGAAACAAGAAATTGTGTGATTGAACTAATGGCCTTTAAAGGGAAGCATATAAACTGCACTTGTTTGATGGCACAAATTATTGTGAGAACTGTGCCAGCCATTATCTGTCCCGTTGCACAGCAATTAAATACACATTTCGCATTTTTAACTGTCTAAGGCTGAAGTGACACAATGTTCCATTGTAGGGCAACACAGGACAAATGGAATTTCAATCTCAACAGTTTTTTGTGAAAGCTAAAATCAGCTTCTCTAACTTCCATACAAGAAGAGGATTTTTGGGGGGAGAAAAAAAGGGAAACATATGAAATGCCATGAGTGACTTCATTGCAAGTTCTGTGCTAATTGTGTCCCCAAGTCAAGCTTCCCTATTTCAGCCTTCAAAACAAAGAGCTACAAAACACAGGTAACAACCACATAAATCAAATCTTAAAGGCTACACTAACTGTTCTTCTTGTATGAAGTTGACCATAACTCCAACAACAGTATTCCTACAGTTCTATCCAAATGTAGTCGCATTCCTTTCTGTTTTGTTAGTTCACTAAAACGGAGTTTCAGTTGTTAGAAACAGGATGTCACTTCCCAAGAATGCAAGCCTCTCTTGGTGAACTCCAGCTCCTATTGGCTTTTTGTATCTCAAGTTTTCCATGCAACTGCCATAATTCAAACTCTGCTATTACACATGATGAGTAAGCCAATCACCAGAACTTGTGACTTACTTTTCAAGTTCAGCAGCAGGGTGTTTGCTACAAGTACCTTTTCAAAGTGTTCCAACAAAAGCCAAAGTTTCAGAGCAGGACATAACAATCTCATTTTATCTAAGAACCCGAAAACTACTAAGTCACAGTTAGAGGATCATGGTTTGCATTGCAAAAGCACCTTCTAAAAATGGGAAAAGGCCTTCCCACTTAAAACATTAATGAAAAAACCTGCTTTTAAAAACTTTGTTTTAAAGTACATATTCAGCAGCATTAGAGAAGATACTCAGGCCCACATGTGATTGCAAGAATTTATTCTACCTTGCTTTGCTAGCAGAATGCAGTAAAGCGAGAATATGACATTGAAGGAACAGTTAACTTTAAACTTCCCATAAGAAAATTTTCCCTGGAGTAACTGCATCAATTATTTCTCTTTAGTCATCCTCCATGCTAGGAAACCATACTATAAGAACATTAGCAATTACTTTAAAGCACAAAATAACCTAGACTGTTTCTAATATTCTGTAGCCTTTTGCCCAAGAAAGCTGGATTATACAATCAGCTGTAAACTCCAAGACACAAACAGTACGTTCATTGTGATTTTAAGAAGTATCCATTGCAACAGCTCCTCAGTGTGTTCTGTATTAATAATTTGGTTGAGATTAAAAAGGTTACTAGCTTTTGCTTGTAAGATTAATCAAAAGAAACATTGATTCAGAACCATCTGATTCTAAAGCATTCCACTGAATCTTATAGCAAGATTAACTCGAGCTTAAATTCAGTGAGACCAGAATAAAATATGTTACTGTAAAGTGATCAGCAAACACCAAAGTAACAGAATAGTTTGGCCAACTGAGGCTCAAATGACACTGCTTTAAAGAATCAAAACTTAGAACGACTCACCAGTTTCCTGCAAATAACAGAATACAGTAATTTGTATACAAAGATTTGAAAACTGTTAAGCTAGGGAAAGATTATACTAAAAGAAAACAAAATAATTCAGAACATAAATACTTCATAGTTGGTGGTAAAAAGCTTTCTTTTCAGAAAACCTTTTTTCAGGGAAGTTTTAAGACTTCAATACTACTACCTTGATATTGGTCAGGTTTTTACATAACAGTGGAATGTCCTCCAACATTCTTGATAAGGTAACATTTTAGGCACTCTGCAGTACTAGCTAACATTTGAATGAAGTTTACTGAGGAGTGGCCTCACAACTGGTCATAGCTTTTCAAAGTCAGTTATCTACAAGAAGGGCGTGTTGAGGTTGGAATACCTCCCAGCATGCGAAACCATTGCAAAGCCATTTCAAACTTGATTCAGTCAGTAGTCTGGATTTGAAGTTTACTTAAAACTAGTTGGTTCATGCCGCTCACTACCAATTAAGGAAGGAGGTTTTAGATGTTTACACTTGGCAAGCCTTTACACAGTGGTAAGGTAAATCTGCCCTGCCATAACCAGATCAACACCTTATTTTAATTTTTTTTGGGGGGTGTTCAATTTATTTGAAGTCGACTTGATTTTATATTTTTTCCAAAGGAAGAAGGTAGTACTTCATCAATTCATTTGATTTGGATTTTTTTCAAGCAGTTCAGGTTTTTGCTTAGGCAGGCTCTGGATGGAACATTTTTAATATAACATTTCTCAAAGCAGTCAAAAGGCAGCTCACAACTTTACATCTGTCACACAAAATCCGAGTACACCACAGAATCTTTAAGAAACCTTCAGTCTCCATTCGGATTCAATTCAGCCACTTCCACTAGTTTTGTTATAATTTTCCCTCTGTAAAACTCCAGCACACATGCAAATCCACTGTAAAAACTGACTTTTTCCTTTTTAAAAAAAAAAAAAAGAAACTGTGCCTGCCAATGAAAATGACCGACCACAGGAGGCAATAACGTCAAGAAGGACACATTTTTAATCAGATGGTCGCTGCTTTGGGCAAACTTCACACTCGGCCTTCAGACAGGACAGGCACAATGTGTGTCAATACCACTCCCATGAGCTTCCAGGGTCCCCTCCGTTTCAGCCGAAAATCCTATGTGCCAGACGCGCATGACAGGCAAACAGTAAAGCGGTAGGAAAGGCGGCCGAGTATCAGCCCCGTTTAGAAAAGGTTCCCTCCTCTACAAACCCTTGCGTGGACAATCCCTCTGCCCTCTCCTGGAAGGGACCTGACGCCCCACGGACTCCTGGGCAGCCACCTTCTTGGAGGCACCAACACGAGCTGGACGAGAGGGCAGAGTCCCCCCGTGGCAGGAAAGAGGCTCCCTGGGAGCCCACGAACCCCGGGTAGCGCAAACGCGGGCGAGGGGCGCTGACAGCCCCCTCAGCCACGAGCCGGGGCCTGGCAGACACCACCCCGCCCCAAGAGCGCGGCCGCAAGGAGCGGCCGTCCTGCCGACCCCCACCGGCCCAAGCCGCCCTCTGCCCCCGCGGCCCCCGGCACCGACAACCCGCCGCCTGCCCTGATCGAGCCCCAGGCGTTCCCCTGCACAGCTGACGACGCGGGGCCCCTCACCTCGGTGAACGGGTCCATGGCTGCCGGTGTCCGCCCTGGGCTGCCTCGGGCCCCGCGAGCAGCAGAACCGCCGCCCCAACCGCCCCGCCGATTTGAATTTCAGCGCCCGCCCCCGGAGCGCATGCGCGGCGCCGTGCGAGGCGTGCGCACGGCCGTCCCCCGCAGCGGGCGTTGATTGACAGGAGTGCCGCCCAATCGGACAGCAGTCTACCCTCCCCGCCCCGCCCCGCCCCTGGCGGGCTGCCCGCCCCGGCGCGGGAGCGGGCGGGACGGGACGGGGCGGGCGCTGCGGGGGTGGCCGTGCGGTGTGTCCCCGCCGGCGGGACCTCTCTCGCTTTCCCGGCCCCGGGAGCAGGCCTGGCTTCGGGTGTCGCACCTCTGGGCTCCCGGTCTGACCCCTGCCCGTGACGCCCGGAGTTCCCGTGTGTTGCGTGTGTGCCGGGCGCGCCCTCAGCCCTGGGGGCCCTGCCACCTTCCCCTCCTCTTCCTCAGCCCCGCCGGGTGCGGCTTGTGTTATTTTTTAAAGAAAAATGGGGATTTTTGCCTCTTCACAGGCAAGCAGAGCGATACGGGCTCTGGCTGATTCTGCACCTTGCCGCAGCTGCTCGGTGAGGAGCGTCCCTGGAGCCTTTTTTTGGTTTGAAGCTGCGTCCTTCAGCTGCCGTTGGCAGGAAGGCGTGGGTGCCACGTTTCTCTGGATGGAGACACCCCGACTGAGCTGTGAAAGTCGCAGCCCCTTCTCGTGGCTTTTATGTTTCTCCTTGCTTTAAAGCCCGCGTCCTTATCAAACCTCAGCCACCGGTGCCTCCCTCTGTCCCCTTCTGTGTTTCACTGATAGACCTGCCTTGACGGGCAGGTGTCAGGGACGCTGAACTGACGCAGACCCATCAGGTGCTCAGACCCAGTCCTCGCTATCCAAGCACCATCTCATAATCCCTTCCCATAAACATCCCTGCTGTTCAGGGAGGCTGCGACAGGCCTGGCTGCCCGCAGGACTGAACCCCATCCCATTTCCCACCTATCCCTACATATTGGCACTCCTTTATGCCATTTTGCTCGTATGCAAATAGCGTTCGTTCCCGCGCCTCAGCGCCCTCCTTGAATAGTGTTGTGCTTCTTGCCTCTTGGAATATTTATAGGCAGCAGTCATTTCCTCCTCCAGCCTTTGCTTTGCTAAACAAACCACATTCTTCTAATAATTAAACTAAAAGAGAGGGTTACCATTAGGCCTTTTCTTTCTCCTGCCTCTCCAAAAGAAAACTCATGCACAATTCGTGCCTTTCCTTCGTGGCAGAGTTAGAGCACTTGAAACACTTTGTGCTATCCACGTGGCTCTCTGAGGTTTATCCAGTGCACCCCCGGGTGGTCTCGGTGCATTTTCTAAACACGGCTCCATCCATTGCTGTCACCTTTCAGACGATACAACACAGCAAACGATGCTTAGCCTGGGGACCAACCAAAATGGTGTTAGCTGCACTGTCAGCACACATAATAATTTCGCCTGCTATTTGATGTTAAATACAGAGGAAAATAATCACGCTTCATTTTCTGAAATAAATGTGTTGCAAATTCTTTTTCGATAAAGTATATTCTGAAAAATGAAATTGAGATCCCTTGGCGTGTGTATCTTCTTAAAATTTCACTGCAGTGTGGGTTTGAGAAATGTCCTTTCCTTTTGCTGTCTACAGAGCAAATAATTTATTCCATTTTGATCCAGACTCAATGGAGCCTTCATAGAAATAAATAGAATACTTAGTTTCTCAGTTTCTCAAGGGGTTACATCTGACTTCCAGAAGAGCAAGGGACAGCAAATTTATCTTATCCTTATATCACTCCAAAGAGCCAAAGAAAATCAGTCTTTTTTAGGAATGGCATTATGAAATGGCTGCGAGATCTGTTGCCTGCATAATGGGGTAGGGGGTGGGTGGGAGAATGGATACAGCCTGTAGAAATCGAAAATACAGTCAGGGTTATTTTTTTTCTTAATAAGTTAATAAAACTAATTACAACTTATGAAAAAAAAAATCAATCTGAAGGCATAAAGAAAAAGAGAGGGAAAGAAAGGAATGCCATGTTGAAATCAGCAGAACAACGAGCTGGTTCTGGCCACTGAATAGCATTATAATTTATGCCAGCCTTTTGCATTCAAAAGTTATGAATCACACCCTTCACTGTCTCCTCACCCCACGTGATATGGTTTAAGATTTCTTCTTGCCAGGGGTAAGCTAATGAAAAGTAATCCTTTCTGTAACAATAAATAACACAATAAAAATCACTCAGGGAATGTTTTTTGCTGGCTTGCAGTTTTCATGGGAATTGAGAGTGTGGGCATGGAAACCAGTAATTTTTTATTTTTTTTCTAACATGGCAAGAAAAACATTTTAACTTTCCTAAGTTTTCCTTCAAAAATTTTGAAAACATACTGTTTTCAGGGTTGCATTTTAATTTTCAGAGGGTTAAAGAAGTTTGCACTAGCACTTTAATAAGAATGAAGCCGTTTTTAACTAATAAAGAGAGCACTAGCCAAAGGTTTTTTAGCTCTGACTTCTTTACAATACCAATATAATCATAAATGTAAAATATTGAAGGCAAAATTATGGATTCCAATGTAGTCCAATATATAGCTTGGAATTCTGTAATCCTCAGAGAACAGTTCGTAGAACTTCCTTTTTGCTGAGAAATTGAGTTAATGGTTCTGATTCCAGAGGAAAGATGAGCAAGATGCTTCCTTTGTTTCTCAGAAAAATCTCAGTAATCCTGTCATTTAGAGAAAAATAGTGTTTTCTAACTTGTAATTTCCTTTAATTCAGAGATACATAATTCAGAGGGAAAGTTGATGCTCACCTATCTTGCCCTTGGCAGCAGATTTCAATCTACTGCATGGTAATACAGTGCTTTATAATACAGTACATTGTACTGTTCCTTATACTTCAGATTTATGTAAAAAAGGCATTTTTAACAAAAAAAATTCACTCTTCCACTTACCAGTTGGAGAGCTGTCATAATTCTGCTACTCATTTCACAGTGCTACATAAGACTGCATAGGGTGCCAGTTTGAGGAGAATTAAATGTACAGTCCAGAACACAGTTTTGTGCATCGTATTTCTGGACTGTCCTCCCATTAGAATTAATTCTTCCCAGTGACTTCAGACAAAGGGTTTAGCCTTGTGGAAGAGGTAAGGAGATAGCCCTTGGAGAGCTTCTTGAGGACTGTGCCACCAGCATGGACATCCCTCTCCCCTAGCCCACCATCTCTTTGCTCCCAGTGGATTCTGGAGGTTGTATAGTAGCTGGTCTCACTCTTGGTGCCTCAGTGCCTAGGATGAAGCCAGGCTTTCCCCTCCTTACAAGCACCACACCAGGACCCGTGTATAAGAGAACCCTGCACTACAAAATAGGAGTAAGAATATAAAATCCATCCTTTCCCCAGTGATTCTGAAATGACCAAATTGTACCCTTGGATCTTCTTGAATATCCTAGCAACCCACTAGCTTGGCCTGGGAAAAGGCAATTTTACTCCCAAAGAACCAATAGAAGGGCTGGTCCATAGTATGGCAAAACACAGCAATTTGGATTATTCTGTATTTTCTATTGCAAATATTACATAATCCAGAAATATTTTTGGGGCAACATTTAGGACCTGTTCTCCATGGAAAACCAAAGGTGATTATCCTGCTTTTGTCAACTCCTGTCATAATCACAGAGGCAACTTAGGCTGACATTATCTAGTAAAAGAATATATTTATGTCAGGAATACGACATGTTTCATGAGTGAGTAACCCAATATGCGACATGGATTTAATTTAGCAATGCTGAGTGCACAAGTCACTCTTCTAGTAGCCCAAGTAGGAAACAGATAACCAGCTCAACCAAACTGAAGGAACATGAGACCTCCTAGCCATTACAGCCCAGCTTTCAGCTGGGACTCTATTTTGTCATACCAAAAGGCTTCATTTATTAATCTGCCTTGGTAAGTGCTGCTGGAGGAAAAATCCCTTAAACTGGACACTTGCTGGGGGAAAACACATTACATTTTCAGAATGTTCAGACAAAATTTCAAATGAGTGAATCTCACTTGTTCTTTGCAAAATATGGAAGGTTTTCAAGAAAACACTGGCTCACCAAAGACACAATTTTTATTAAAGGTTGGAAAAACATACCATAATTTATATTCTGCACTAAATTACTGCACTGATGGATTAGTGTTAAATGCTGTCAGAGCTGACATATACCATCTCATATGAAGAGCAACTGAGGGAAACTCACACAGAAATCAAAGCTGGAAGGAAAATCAAAAACATTATGGGGAGAAAGAATTTTTAAAAAGCGAATTGTAGAGAATGGCAAACAACAAGGGAAGCAAAAAAAAAGCAAAACAAAACAGGAGGAAAGGACAGGAAAGAAAAGATATTAAAATGGAAAAATAGTGAAACGAGGAATGAGACAAAACTCATCTTTCATTAACAAGAGACAGTTGTCAAGTGAACTCAGCTTCAGAAAAAATCTCTGGGTGGTTGAACTCTGCATTTTTGCAAAGCTGTGGGAGTTAAGAAAGATTTGCCGGTCATGCACATTGAATGGATTTATTGTGTTCACAATTTTCTTAGTATAATATTGCATTTGTATCACTAAATCAAGGAAAGTTTCTCAGGACCTTTCATTTAGGTCTCCTGACAGAACTACACAAGGGGAATTAGACTTCTTTCTTTTGTGTTGAAGTTATAAAATACCTGCTTTTTCTTTCTTTATCCATATGGAAAAGCTGTACCATCTGCTGACATAAACGTTCTGAAATAAAGCAAAGGGCCTGAGAGTACTTAGGTGTCATTATGTTAATTTAGACCATGATGTTAATTTATGGTACCTGAGGGCTTACTTGCAACTCTGTAGCATAATGCAAACAAGAGTAATCACCTAATCTCATCAGCGATTTCACCAACCAAACTGTGTCACATTTTATATTATTGAAATAATTTTCTGAAAGATAGAAAAATCAGGAGATTCTTGTTGGAAAAAAAAAAAAAATCACCAAAAAAGTGTTCTATCAATTCTAGTTCCTTTTTTTGAAGATGCAGTATGCTGTAAGCTCAACAGGTGGTAATTTTCTGAACTCATTCTTGACATCTTATTCTCCTATTTTAAGTAAATAAAGGAAATTATACAACACACATAAAATACGTCATAAATGATCCATGCAGAAGCCCAAGAATGTTACTTTCAAAATCGCCTTCATGTTTTTAAAACTAAAGTAGGTACTCCAAGTTAAGCATAGTCTATATGCTTTGCTAAATAAGGAAAGACCTAGGTATATGAAATGGATTTTACTTGAATTCATTACGTAATTTTGCTCCTCTCTTTCCATGTAATCTATCTGAAAATAAATAAATAAACAAATAAAATATCCATGCAGTAGCATGTTTACACCAGAGGGTGCTACTTAGAAAGGATTTTAGGCTGCTTCATGTTTTGCTTCGGAAATGTCTTTCAGCATTTGGAAAAAAAATGTTTTTAGAAGGAGAAATGCTACCAACATTTGAACAAACACAATTAATATGTAATGGTGATGATATTTTCCACACACTAAATCTATAATTACACTGATGCTGTGTTAGTAAATATCCCTAATGTTTGAGTCTGCTTTTGCTGAAATAACTATTGTGACATCGAAAATAGGTTAACTAAAGGAATATAAAAATTATATCATGGCTTCTTGTTAAGGAGGGGCACAGAAACAGCTGATGGAGTCAATCATAAAGTAACAGTCTATACTACAGACAGTCTCACTGTGTGTCTGGGTGGGTTATAATGGAGGGTTGCCTCAGCTTGCAATAAAACACAAAAAAAGGCAAAGGGAATGGAAATGGCCAAGAGGTTATTTTAAATAATTCATCCCTTATCCTTCCAGTGGTGCTGCAGATTGTCAGAGCCCTGAACGTACCTCTCTACATCTCCAGAGTCTTTGGTTGCCTGGAGTCAGAGCCCACGTGGAGATGGCAGAGGTCCTGGGCCATTAAGAGAACTGCTGCTCCCTGACAACAGTTTGCAAGTGGCTTGGTATGGGCAGCTTGGCTTCTTATACATCTAATCCAAAAAATCTCTTCTGAACTCAGCAGATCTGTTAGAAGGCAAGATGGTGTGTGCTCTGCACAATCCCCCACACAGGGACTCTGGAGCTCCAACTCCCTGACTGTGGTGACACTGTGATAAAGTGGCACCCAGGGAAGCTCCAAAACCAGACATGAGATGGAGGAGAATAAAGTCTGAAAAGAAATCTGTCTTGGCTTATGCTTTTTCCAAGCTGGAACACTATTTCCTTCAACTGAACTGATAAGACTCGAAAGGGATTATTTGCTATGGAGTAAATAAAATAGCCCCAGATATTTTATATATCCATCTAACCCCACAAACTGTGTAGGTACCTGCAAGGTAAAGCTAGGTAGCAGTGCCAGGCATGTACTTGGAAACTGGAAAAAGGGAGTAGTCTTACATCTTGGGTTCTGCCCCAAATCCAGTGCTTCTCCTTGAAAACATGACTTACCAGAAGACTACCTTCTCCAGGCCAGGCAAAACCTTTTCTGCTCTACAGATCTGTCCTAAGTGAGAGGATCTGGAGGTCCCATGAAATGAAATACTTGGATGAAGAAGTAGATTGTAGTTCTTTCCCCAGCTGCTGGGTCCTTGGCCACCTAGGTCAACTGCAGAGGGACCCTTGCTCCAAGTACTCAGGCTCCAACTCAAGGGGAGTGCTGGTCCCGATGTGCAGGCGAGGCATCTGCCATCAAAGCATCAAAGCCCAATGTAGTCATGGCTATTACTGCACAAGTTGCATATTGTAAAATGCTCCTAAGATGGTGTTTTGTGTTTCCTGGATATCCCTTTTCATTTTCTAATGTTGTTGTACAGCTTGGAGCAGCAAAAAATAGGGGATTGGGAAGCGGGAGTGGAGGAGGAAGGGATAAGGATATGAATGGCAATAGGGAGAGGGACATTATGCTTTTCTCAGGTTTGTTAAGAAACAAGTGGATTGCCCACCTGATCAGCCAAAAAGGGCAAGGCGTTACTATGAAAATATTTACTTTTCAACTGAAATTGTTTCAGCACCACAGGAGACTTGGCAGACTTAAAAAGGCCCAGAGACACCACCATTTAAAAAAATTCTCATTATTTAGGCACAGATTGTTTTTAGCCCTGTGCTGCCTGACCTGGTGTTTGTGTTGCCACAGCAAAGTACCTGTGACTCATCTGCAGGTGTTTGTGGTTCAGCAGTCCTGCCTGGCATTTCTGCCTGCCAATCCTGCCTGCCACTGCCAAAGGCAACACCCTGCCCTTCTCGGAAGGACCCCTCTAGTGACAAGGCATTGCTGAAGAATTGGACAGACGCTTAGAGGAAGAAAGGTCATGAGGGGTGTATCAGCCCAAGCTATAAGCAGATGCATGCTTGACTGTCACTAGTACATTTATATAACCCAGTTTTCTGCCATAGGAAATCAGTCCCTTCTGGGTTTTGTTTTTATGGGGTTTTTTTTCTGTTTTCTTGGTAGGTGTAAGTGCATTTGTGAGTGTACAATAGACATTTCTGATTTTTTTTCCCCATATGATAACACTAAACAGTCAACAACATTTGTAGGTTCATATCTCAAGGATCTTAGATAGCTTTCACTTCTCTGAACTTTACTGCAAGGTTTGCCTGCATTTTGTTTCCCCTTGTTGGGCTGAGTTTATGGTATTGAACCTCCTTAGTATAAAGTGGGAATAAATTCAATGGATAAATCAATCCAAGTACTGGAGCTGTGTCAAGTTGTGCTCTTCAAGACATCTTAAAATAGCAGTCCCATTGAATTAGACTGTATGAGTAAGCAGCTCCAACAAGCATGTGTTGCTGTGTACTAGAAATGTAGGACTCAGCTGGAATCACAGCAATGCTCGACATTTCAGAAGGAGTTTCTAGAAAGATTATATCTGGAAGGACAGTCAGTTAGAGTCATTTGGTCAATGAAATTATTTGGTCAGAAGATACTCAGCTGGCTAAGAGTCATGAAGTTGGCAGGGGAGGCTAACCTTGCCACTCTGATGGCCCTGAAGCTGTGCCAAATTATGCAAAGTTAATTAAGGACCCTTGTTCTCAGCTTTCCTAGTTCCTAGTTTCTTTCTTGTCAGCACAAAGATGTTGGTGTAAATATAGGGGAGGAACCAAATAAAAACAACATTAAAACAAGTGTGTGTATATATATATGTATATGTACATGCATATTTAAAATTGAAATGAACATAGACACATATATTTTTATATATATGTGTGTGTGTGCTTAAATTTTGCAGTGTTAGCTTGTGGCAGCTGTAGAGATCAATAAAATGGATCACTGCTCTTCCAGACTGTACATGCTGCAGAGCTTATTGATGCCAGAATTCCTATAAAGATACACTTCTTCATGCACAACATTGCAGTATTTTGGCCAGATGAATATGAAATTATCTCTGAAGGCATCACCAGGTAAATCTGAAATTACCTCTGGAATTAGTATTACGTTGAAGCTGAAATACAAGGTGCATATCAGCTTTCACTCCATCTTCTAATGGTGGATAAGCAAAACCAAGATATAGATCTATTTGTATTGTGGAAGTGTATTACTGAAGCTGTATTCTACACTGTGGCTTATCTAAACCTTGTTATTTGTCCCCATGTCTTCTCACCTGGCTACACTGCGATCCATGCCAGCTGCTCTGACAGCCTCCAGGAATTTTTTCATGACAGGATAGCTCATCTTTTTCCAACTGTCCGTCCACATAAACCTACAAGATAAGACATCTTTGAGGTCAGAACTGTTAGAGGTACATTAAACACCTATATAGCATTTTATATACAAGCATTGAGATCCCTAGTAATGTTTTTCTTGACTGAGCTTCCCACATTATGTTTTTAATCAACAAACATGACAAAACTTGCTCGGAGCCAAAGCAAAAAATGGGCAGGTGGCCTTTTGGCATCCCTCCTCTGTGCCTTCTGCTATTGCCTTTGGCATCATCCTGCTAGAGCCAGGAGCTGGCATGACCTAACAAAACCTTGAAGAGGCTAGTGGGAAAAGAAAAAATAAGATGGAGGTAACAGATTCAGGGGTGACTGAATGCCCAAACACTTGATGAAAAAGGACACACAGACACCAAGGGAGAAGTAGGCAGGAGATAAGAAAAATGGAGAGAAGGCATCCACCGGAGGAAGCAAGGAGAGATGATTTATTTGTAAAATACACATCAAAAAGGAGTTACCGATTTCATTGCTATGGTTTCCAAACATTTATAAAGTATCATCTCTAAGAGGGAATTTAGGGTCTACAGAGCAAAAGCATTGGGGAGTTACAGTACAACGGTACATTGACTTCGCATTGTAGCAGCCACTGGTTGTTTCTTTATCTGCTGTGCTGATTATTTGCAGTGTTTGAAATGACTCACTGGTTTGAGGTTTTTTTTTTCTGTAATTGCCATGTTTCACAAGCAAACTCTAACCTATTAGTGATAACTTTCTCTAAATTTAGAAGAGTTTATTCAGTTCCTGCAATTTGAGATTTGGAGACAAGCCTGCAGGTTCCAGATACTACAGTGTAAGCAAAATTCTTTAGAGGGCATTTTAGGATAAACTTAGACAAGTTGACAGAGCATATTTCTCTGTTCTTCAAAGAATACAAGTTAAAAGGCAGATCAAATTTGTCAGCAAGGTAGAAGTGTGTTTCAGCACTAGCTCTTCAGCAGCAGACTGAGAAAAAGGCCTGCATTAACTGGTTATACAACTGTAACTGCAACAGTAGAATAAGTTGTTGCTATGTTATGCTTAGTAGGTATTTTGAAGCACGCAGATTGCATTTCAAGGAGTGAAAGGTTTCACAAGGAAAGCATTAGGTTGCACAAGTAAAGCAACAGAAAGGTGCAGTATAACATCTACTGCTTTAAATTCCACATATTATGTATCGATTTATGACAACTTTCTCGATTAGCAAAATAGGCTATTGCTCCAAAACGTTGCATTGATGCAATTCCCTCATTTCTTCAGCAAGATCCCATGGCTCCTTGTCGTGCTCTCCCAGAGCGGCACATGCACTGCTGAATACCCTTGTCCCATGAGCGCCTTTCTCTGACTGCCTTAGCCCCAGCAGGTAATTATCAATCCCACCTGTAATTAACGACTACAGCACTGGCGGTAACTGATCATTAGCCACGCACTGCCGTGCAGCCGCTGAACTCGGTGCAAGGAATGCCCGCTAGGCTCCTGTGAAAGATGATGCCGAAGCCCCGTCGGTGTTGCTGGCACCTGCCGCTCTGATAAACCCGACCCCGCGGGCAATGTCTGTAGGTGCAGCCCCGTGCCTGCCCCAGGGCACCGGCACGGCTGCCCCGCCGCCCTCTCCCCTGCACTACAGCTCCCAGGATGCAGCGCGCTCCCGTGTCCAGCCCACGCCAGCGCTGGGGCGGCGCAGGGCATGCCGGGACTTGTAGTCCGGAGGTCGGGGAGGGCTCCCCGCTCCCGCTTGTGGCGGCCGGGCCGGGCCGGTTTCGCGGAGGCGCCGAAGCCGGCACAGCCCGCGCCGCGCCGCGCCCGCCGCCTCCCTCCTCGCCTCCCCGCCCCGGTAGGCGGGAGCCCGCCGCGCAGGGGCGAGCCGGCGGGGCAGAGCTGCCCGGCGGAGCACCATGCTGGAGTCTATCCGTGTCACCGGTGAGTACCGCCCCCGGGCCCATCCGCTCCTCGGGCGCTACCGGCTGGGCGAGGGGCTTGCGGCGGCAGGAGGGGGCCGAGGTGGGGCCGCTTGCCCCGAGGACGCTCCGGCGGGAGCAGCCGTCGGCGCCGGGGAGGGGGCTGCCGGTGCTGGGGAGGGGGCTGCCGGTGCTGGGGAGGGAGGTGCTGGGGAGCTTTCACGGTGCCTGCGGCCTCCTCCCCGGCGCCAAAAGCTGCTCCCGCACGGGAAAAAACCACTGACCCCGGGCGCCACTGAGGGGTTCCTGCCGTACCTGCCCGGCGGGGAGGGGGGGAAGGCGCCTCAGGAGACGGGGGAGCGGGCGGCCCGGCGGTACCTCTGCCTGCCGGCTGCCTCCCTCCCCTCCCAGGGGCACCGGGAAGGCGAGGGTAGCACCGGCCCGCCTTTCAGCCAGAGGAGATGGAAACAAAGCTGCAAATTAAAAATGGTTACTGATTACGTCGGTGCCTGTCACTCTCTGGCTCTCCTCCTGGCTGTATTTTCATGTAACTCTACACATCTTTATAGTATGTGTATGTAAAACCCGGTACTGTTACTATATAACCATAACGTAGAATGGTTTTTGTGTGTTTCCAAAAACGTTTACCTACCTTTTGCCTACCTGTGTTATTTTGTCAAGGGGAAATCTATCCAGAACAGATCTGGTGGAGATGTCTTAGTGTTCCCTCGCACAACAGCCTTACAAACATCATAAAGGTTTCTCACAGCTACTCCTTCGCCGTGTAATTTATATGCTGTTCATCTGTGCGTGTGTATGAGTAGGGGGTTACTTTTGGCAATGGGAGTAAAAATAAAGTTCATGGAACCAGATGGAGCATCCCTAGAGATGTGCAACAGGAACTGTAATATTCATGGATTAAGATTTCCTAAAAGGAAAGGTAGTTATCTGGGGTCCATACCCCTGCATCAGATATTTCTGGACATACCTGCTGCAGGAGATCTGCTTGGATGTAAGTTTCGTCCTGTGCAGGTCTGTCTGTAAATCAGTTTTCTGATTATATCCTGAGTCTATTAAACGAATGGGAGTTTGTTACTTGATTTCATTAGGGCCAAGTCTTCACTTTTACTGGTTATTACTGTGCTATATAATTTAGTTTGAAGAATGTGAATTTGGAGTCAATCGCATAATATCATATTTCAAAGTAGAAACACGCATGCAAGAAGCTGCTTTGCAAGTCAGTTTATACATCAAGGCAGAAAGAGTGAAGTTTTCAATATAATTGCAGTTTTAAAGACAGAAACCAAACTGCACAGTTTAAATTCATACCAGTGAATCCTGTGAAATGGTAGATATTTCAGAGTTTTTTACAAACAGTGGCAGTTAATGAACCTGACACACAAGTTGGCTCATAGGTGAAACTTGACCTTGGTTTTGGAGCTCAGAATTGAAGTTGAGTGACAGATGTGATGTTACAGGAGGAGAGCAAATAGGTGGATATTTTTTGAGAAAAAAAATTCTTGGGTTAAATTTCAAAGATCCTAACATCGTATGGTTACATATATATCATATAGTTAATAACTGTAGAATTTGAGAGGCAGTGGAATACTATGAATTCATATATAACACTCTCCATGGTCTGCTTTATGCAGCCATCTGTACCCACAAACCATATAGTCTAGAGCTCATAAACTACAGATTATTCACATTATCTATTTAAGATCAACAGTTTCTTTCTAATATGTGTCAAAGTGGAATCTTACATGTCATGTCTATATATTTTCTTCTCTCAGTTTCAAATGTAATTTTCTTAATGCTTGTAGATAGGTCACTTACATTATTTGCATTTCTTTAAATTTAAAAATTAAAATCAAGTTATTTGTTTCTGATTTTGAGCAAAAAGAAATTCAAGCCTATTCTCAAAAACAGTAATGCTGAACTGAAAACCAAAAGCAGTGGCTCAGATCTTTACATTCCTAGGACCGGAAGAACTGCTTCAAGACCATCTTTGCTACACACCTCAAGAATCATACCTGCAGTTTGGAAACAATTGCCCATTATGCATGTGTAACTTGAGTGACAGCAGCTTGAAAACTGCAGGAACTCACTACTTTTTTAGAGCAAGGCTAGATGGGCAGAGAGGGATCTGTGCCCACAAATATCTGTCATTACTCGCCTCATTCCATCTATGGAGCAGTTATTCAAGAAGCTGCTTGGATAGTAGCCCAGAGGGAGATTTTTCTACAACACTGGAAAAATTAATACATTGGGCTTTTACTCCATGTATTATTAATATAATAAAATATTAGCTCAATATGTCAATTTCTAGGAGATTAAACCAAATAATATAACCTAATTTCCAAATTTAACATAAAATATAACATTTTTTTCTAGCAAATAATCTCTGAGAAGATTAGGAAATGTCTGCCATGCTACAGGATTCAAAACTAGAGACTGAGGTGCAACTTGGACACAGGAAGTATTTAATTAGTGCCAAATTACAATGAGATTTGTGACTCCCACATACCCTCTTTTAGCACTCTTGTGGTACATCCCTTCTCCACTACTGCTGTGACACTGGAGTAGTTGCATTTATATAAGTTAAGTTACGTGGGGGTAAAAGTCCTCCTTGGACAAAATCAAGCTTCTAGTAATTTGCTTTTTTCTGTGATAAATGGTACATTTTTATCTGCAGGATACAGTAAGTCAAATATTTTCAGTTCTAGCAGATATCTTGAAAATGATGGGATTTTGGCTGTAATCTTGTGTAAGATTCATTAGTCAAATGGAGGAGTTGCTCCTGGCTGGCTGCCCTGCTAACCCATATTATGAGGTATCAGAAACCAAGGGCAGCTTCTGCAAAGAAGGGCAGAGGTCTACTCCAGCCCAAGATGATCAGACTAAGTTTTCATCAAACAGGAGGATTTTCTGTCCTTTGGTACCTTACTGATGCCAAAATGGAGGCAAGCAGCTCTTTTGCCTCCTACTACTTGCTTTTTTCTACATAGTTGTTTTCCACTCCAGACCTGACAGATTCATTTAGTAATTCACCCATGTCTCTAGGACCTGTGGTTTTATCACTGTGCTGTTGCAGAGAGGAATAAAATGTCAATATATAGAAGTGAACATAATGGGGAAGTCCTTTGGGGAGAGACTATGTTAGTTTTGTTGTGAGTTTTTTAATTGTTGAAAGACTTGAGGCTTTGTGACTTTGAGTGTTTGGAAGCAAGATCAATGAAGAGAGTCTGTGTACAGAGAATGCACTTTTTTGGAGAGGTTCTTAAAGGAAACTGGAGTCTTGGCTGTTTTCTGCCATAAAGACTGAAATATATGAAGTCAGTAAATTCAAATTTTTAGATCTCAGAACAAGTGGATGAGATACAAAAGATAAATCCTATATGAAATGTAGCACAATATAAAGCATAGAGTTATGCCACAATACAGAGATTTTCAGTTTGCTTTTTTCAGACCTTTTAGAAGTAATCTGTTGACATCTGTCCTGTGGTATCCAGAGTTTTAAAGCTGGAGATCACTGCTAGCCAAGCTGTAATTAATGCAGGTTGATAATCTGTTCTCTAGCTAGATACTTTATAGTAGTATACTATCTTCTTTTTGAAACACTGAAGCACATTTTCAGAACACAGGCTGTGCAATAAATCGGTTTTATATCCAGAATAGAAGACCTCCAGGCATTGCTAATCCTTGAAAACTCATAGAGTTTATTTAGTGAAGTTTCCTAGAAGACAGTGAATTTTTTTTTTTTGGTTGATGGTGTTTGACTTACAGATGTAAGTTTAAAATCACAGCTATTACAGATTAAACAATGTAGTGGAGCAAAAAAATTAAAATTTAGTGTTTCACAACATTATTTTAATGTTGTCTCAAATATTATTTTCTAGTTTATTTTGTAAAATAATGATGTTCACAGGACCTGTCCAGAAATTTAGAATGGTAGTTAAATAACTTCTGTGAAAACTAGTGTTATCTAATCTTTCAATTACGGTGGATTATCTGTTTATTCTGGGTTTCCAGAACAAATATGCTAAGATTATCCTTCTTTATTTGGAAGAAAATTAACAGCCACACTTAGATTGGCAGCTGAAAAATCACTTCACTACAAGATTACACATATAAAGTAACTGCAGAGTTGGGGACAACTATTTTTGATACCAACCATGTGCATGTGAAACCTGCCCATGCATGTTCAGCACTTGACCACCATTTGTGACACTTGCAGGAGAATTGACTGGTGATATTCAGAAATTATCTAAATATAAATGCACTTATTATTGACCCACTGTACTACTTAGGTCTGAAAGCTTAACATAATGAGTTTTGGTATTGGATTGACATGAGCTTGAGCAGAGAGTTAAGATAATTTCTAGTTGTTTTTCTGACTTCTGTTGTGTTTTTAGGTTTCTTTGTTGTTTGTGGGTTTTTTTTTCTATTTATTGCTTCTTAGAGATGTGGTATTTATTAATTAAAATTATTCCTTGTGTAACAGCAATTTAAGGCTTCTCTGCTCTTTGTGGCTTTTGAGAATTGATAAGTAGACAAAGTGAAGCGTTACCACCATGTAACATCATCTCTCATCTGGATTTTAAAAAGTAGCTCTTCAATTTCCAACTTGAATTTTATCTATGCAAAGTTACTTGCTCAGAAATGTAATATTTCTGTTTTCAGATATTCTGGAAACTTTGCTTTTAATTTATCCTTCTTAAAAGTAAGCACTCTTTTACTGTAATCATAGAATTGTAGGGGTTGAAAGAGAACTCTAGAGATCATCTATCCAACCCCCCTGCCAGAGGAAAACCACCTAGGGCAGATCGCACAGAAAGGCATGCAGAAGGGTCTTGAAATTCTCCAGAGAAGGAGATTCCACAACCTTCCTGGGCAGCCTGTTCCAGTGCTCCATCACCCTCACAGTAAAGAAGCTTCTCACGTTGAGGTGGAACTTCCTGTGTTCCTTGTCCTGTAACTGAACACCACCAAGAAGAGTCTGGCCCCTTCCTCATGACACCCACCCCTCAAATATTTATAGACATTAATAAGATCTCCTCTCAACATACTCTTCTCAAGACTAAATAGCCCTGGTTGTCTCAGCCTTTCTTCATAGAAGAGATGTTCTAGTCCATTAATCATCCTTGTAGCTCTCTGTTGTATTCTCTCCAGTAGATCCCTGTCTGTCTTGAATTAGTGAGCCCAAAACTAGATACAATATTGCAGGTGTGGTCTCACCAGGGTAGATGGGGAGGAGAACCTCCCTAGACCTGCTGGAAACACTTTCATTAATGCACCCCAGGATACTATTGGCTCTCTTGTCCACAAAGGCACATTGCTGTCCCGTGGATTACTTACTGTCCACTAGGACTCCAAGGTTTTTCTCCATGGAGCTGCTTTCCAGCAGGATGATCCCTAACCTGTACTGGTGCCTGGTATTATACCTCCCCAGATACAGGACTCTACACTTGTCCTTATTCAACTTCAGGAGGTTCACCTTCGTCGAGTTCTCTAGCCTGTCTAGATCTTGTTGGATGGCAGCACAGCCTCCCGGTGTGTCAGCCACCCCTTCCAGTTTCACATCATCAGTGAACTTGCTGAGGATACACTCTATCCCCTCATCCAGGTTGTTGATGAAGATTTTGGACAAAACTGGACCCAGTACTGATCCCTGGGGAATGCCACTGGCCACAGGCCTCCAACTCGACTCTGTGCTGCTGATCACAACCCTCTGAACTGTTGTTGAACCAGTTTTCAATCCACCTCACAGTCCAATCATCTATCCCTTGATATTTCTTGATATCCCATCTATTTTTTGATTTTTCCTATGGGATTGTTATGGAAGACAGTATCAAAACCCTTACTGAAGTCAAGGCATATGACATCCACTGCTCTCCCTTCATCTACCTGTTTTGTCATGCCTTCATAGAAGGATATTGGATTAGTCAAGCAAGAGTTCCCCTTAATAAATCCAAGTTGGATACTCCTGATAGCCTTCTTTTCTTCCATGTGCTTAGAGATGGCCTTCAGAATGAGCTACTCCATCACCTTTCCAGGGATGGAGGTGAGGATGACTGGTCTGTAGTTGCCTGGGTCTTCCTTCTTGCCTTTTTTAAAAACTGGAGTGACTCTGGTTTTCCCCCCAGTCTTCAGGCACCTCTCCCACTCTCCATGAATACTTGATACAGGCCTGAAGTCAATCTTAAATACTTGCTGTCATCTTAGTCTGTTGTCCAAACAATGCCTCATTGTATAGCAGTTATTTATGTACAAGTACACCCCTGGATGAGCATCCACTGCGCAGTATCCTGGCTGCATATTTGATGTTGTTTTCCCTGTGATGAGAGCTGTGCTTCCTTACCACTACAGCTCATGGCAAAGCAAGATAAGCCAGGCAGGCAGGTTGTCACCTATGTGATAGAATGATCTGATAGAATTTGAGCAGGAACGCCAAGGCATGTATTCCTGCACCAAGCATAGGAAAAGGATTTGCAAACTTACTGTGAAACCAAACGGAGCTCGCATACAATAGGCACACTTTAGTGGAAAAGGATAAACTAATGCTTCTACCTCTCTCCTTCCAGTGGAGGAAGCACCCTGGCTGCAGATTTCCCATCTCATGTTCATGCAAATATGACCTCTGTCTTTTTGCATTTTAGACCAACATGTTCAGGAGAACCAAGGAACACAAACTGACATGGAACTGACAGAGGTCCAACAGCACGAAATACACTGTCATGGTGCTTATATTGGGAGCAAAACCAAATTTTACTGTGAAAATAAAGCTGAAATTAAACTATTGTTGGGTTTTGGTTTTTTTGGTGTGGTTTTTTGTTTTGTTTTGTTTTTCCCTTGGAAGCATTTAATGCTCTCATGCTAATGTTCCATTCAGAGTATAATTACTGTATGTAATTACAGCTCAGCTATGTATAACTGTGGGCAGAAGCTCAGATCTCTTTTGCAGGCTTGCAAGCTCTGGCCATATCTCTTGTTCCATGAATCCTTTCATTTTAGGTAGACAAGTAGGAAGCATTTCTCTGTGGCAGGATTTATTTATGCCTTTACTTTTGTCTCACCTGGTGTTCTAGGATGAACTGGTTGGTGAAGAGGTTGGTTAGAACCGGTGAAGAGAGGTCACTTTTCTTTAATAAGCCAGCACAAATGTTAAATCCAGTTTTAATCCTCATTGACTTTCCCTTGCAGCTGCTCTGCGCCAGCAAGCTGTCTCCCCTGAAGGCAATGCCAGGGGTCAGAGCAAGAAAGGAGGATTCTTTCACTAAATTAACCTTATTTGTTTTTTGCATTCAGTTTAGTTTACAAGGTTTCTTCAAGCATTTTCTTAAAGTCAACTGTTATTGTAGAACAGGTTTGAATAGATTAAATAATAGTGTTGTCTTAAGGATTCTTAGGGGTGTGTTTGTAAATAGCTCATCTTGCTCCTCTTTGAATATAGCCTTCTGTCTGTATTAAGAAGCAATATGTGAAACTGAAGTCTTTAAAACTTATATTACAATTTGTATGGTGTTGTATATTGTTCATAGTGGCTGGCCCATTCCAAAGTTCTTGTCCTTTCTGAGAGTAAATTCTGTGAATCAGATTTTGCATATGAGACCACACTAGACTGCTTATATCACAGCACAGATCCCTGTGGGACTTCACTGTAAATCCTGCTCATATAATCTTATACAGTTTTAAAAGTTATTTTTTAAGTTATTCTTTATCCATACAGAAAGCCTTCCTTGCATGTTGAAGATCAATCAGATTTTGCTCAAAACTAAAAAGGTGTTGATATAACTGTAAAAATTCATGAAATCCTGCACAGCCTCTTGCTTTAAACAAATTGGTTCTTAGCTGCAAACAGTATACTCAAGCATGGAGGTGCAAGTGTAAAATACTTGTTTAGCTGGATCTTGCAAGTCCCAGTCTAATTGTTCAAGAGTAATATGCACACTATTCTTCTGTACATCTAGAAGTCAAGATAAATTTGATGTGACTGCAGTTAAGACAATTTCTGTGTTTCATTTTTGTTGCAGTTTGGAGTCCTTAAGATCAGTATTACTGTGTGAAACTATCAAATTTGTCCTTAGCTACTTCCCTCCCCCCACCCCCTTTTCTCTCAATACAGAAAAACTTCACTGGCCTAAGACAGAACTTTCTAGGAAATCAATCCTGAGCCCAGAAGAACATAAGCTGAACTTTAATAATGAAAAGAGCCTCCAGCACCCACCTTCTGGGATTCTTAAGGACACTTTCACAACAGGAACCAGTAGCTACAATGTCTTTCTGCAGAGCAAAGAGGAGAAAAAACACCAAGCTCAAAAGCAGCCATCTGCTCACCACAAGAAACACAAAAAAACTACAAGGTGCTCTAACATCTCACGAAGCAATGAGCCCCGTAAAATCAGAGTCTCACTGCCCTTGCTCAGCAGTGGATGGTACTGCACAAACAGACAACCCTCCATCATCATCACTAGCCCAGTGGCTACCAGCATGAAGTTTACAAACAGTATTTCAGTTGGGAGGAGCAGCATAGGACTCCCATCTAGACCCAGAAGTAGAACCAAGAGGCATTTAAATCAAACTAAGCCAAAGCAATCCCAGTCCACAAAAAAACATGGCAAAGAAGGTGATGTCTCTGGCCAAAAACTCTGTTTACTGACTGCAATCAAGCCTTCTAATGTGGAGAAAGAGAAGATTAAATTCTTCAAGTCAGATTTCACATACAATCCTCAGTTTGAATATGCAAACCCCGCTCTGCCGAACGTGTTAGCTAAGCACAGTCATGCATCTGACAGATTTCTTAAGCAGGTATAGTTACATTTTTCCCTCCTTTTCCACCAATTATTTTTTTCCTACAGCTATTAAGAAGGTATGTGGCTTTGTTTGTAGCAGGTTGTTTCTCCTTATCCACCTCCGCGGTTTGAAAAATGCATCAAAGGTGAGAATGCAACAGTAGAACTGAAAGAAAATATTTTTTATTAAAAAATAAAAGCCTTCCTAAAATTTACAGGAATCTGTAGGATAAAAGCACAGTTCCTTATGGTCCTTACATATCTATGAAACATAATCTAAGGGCAAGAAAGCTTTTTAGGCAATGAAGCCGAGTCCAGTACACAAGAAATACAATGCCTAAATAGGCTTTAATAAAGAGAGGAAAAAAGTGTGGAAATCCTGCCAATCCTCTTGGTGACAGAACTGGGAGGGCATAGTAGTTGAGGTCATAGTTATTGGATAAGCATATGTTGATGTTCCTTGTTTTAATCAACTTTTTTTGGATATTTGTATATACATTAGGCTGAATCAAACAGCAGACAAATTCCATTCAAGAAAGAAGTACAAATCTAAAAAAAACCCTGCCCCCTCTTTTTTTTTTTTTCTCCATACTATACAGACAAACTGTCAACATAACTACAGACATTCCCTTTCTGTGTAACTACTCTGGCTTCCTACATGTCTTTGAGTTGTTCAAAAACCCAGCAAAATTACAAGAACAACAGAAGCTTTGCTTTCCAATGTGACCTAAGTGACAAAACCCAATGCTGTTATATAATAACAGAACCAATCTTCTTCCTGTTTTTTGCTATTTTGAAATGGTTTAGAAAGATCTTATTTAAGTCTGACAGGCTTTTTAAAATAGAAACTCTCATGTTTCAATTGATACTTAACTTGGGAAGAGATTCTGGCATTCCATGATTTTCACTTGTAATATGAATATTTCATTTAAAACTTCCCAAAATTGCTGATGAAAAGGATACATTAATTGAAGTACCTTGGATTCTAGTAACTGACCTTTGACTTGTGAAAAGTTTGACTTGTTGTTTTGTTTGTTTGGGGTTTTTTTGTGGTGTTTTTTGTTCGGTTGTTTTTTTGTGTTGTTTTTTGGGTTCTGGGTTTTTTTTGCAAAAGCAAGAACTCAGTAGCTGTTTCATTAAGAACTTGTTTTCTCTATGAGAGCAGAGAAGCAGCTGTTCTGTTCTGAAGATCAGCTTCTATACTTCTAAACAACAAATTAAATCATACTGACACCATTAAAACTAGTCTTTGACTAGAGCTTTTTAGCAAGTGCTCCTTTGTTAGCAACGTTTATCACAGACTACAGCAAATCATTATAACTAACTTGCCAAATTGAATACAATTATCCCTTTCAATATGTTGTAGCAGAACCTTAAAAACTGTTTCATGCATAATGATTTTGTGCAGCAGTTCTGTCATTGATTTACCCTTCTTTTAATTTAAAAAAAAAACAAACCCAATAAAATAATGAACATTTTAATAATGAACAATTCCTCAATATTCTAATTTGTAACTTCACCTATTTCTCCTTTACATACAAAACATGGGAAAATAAAGGCTTTATAACAACTTTGTAACAAGCAGTGAAGGATTTAATATCAATGAAGTGTGATATTTCTGAAACTTGCCAAAGAGGATGTAATTGTTTCATAAGATTAAAGAAATTCGTAGCAAGAGAAGCTTTTCTTCAAAGTTCAGCTCCCAAAAATACCGGGCAAGATCTTGAACTGCATGTAAGGCACCAAAAAGCCAGCTCTAACACGGCTCCCAGCCCAGCAGGTGGTGCTCTCTCTCTCTTTTCATCTGCAACCAGCTGTAAAAATTTTCATCTCCAGGCAAATCTGAATTTCATGCAAATTTACTATACAGAAAGAGAAACATTAATCAAAGTGTTAATCAGAAAATATTGTATGAGCACTTGCTTTGCCTCAGTGCTGGTTTTTGTTCTATGCAGATTTTACTTGACAGAAGAAACACGTAGGTATCCGACAGAAGTGTTGTGCTCAGGAAAGATGCCTTCAGTGGCAAATAAAAAAGAAGTACTCACAGCATCAAGATTCAGGTCTGCAGTAAAAACACAATGGCATGTAGTCATGCTTTTCCTGCAACAAGGATAAATTTAATTACTTTTTTTAAAAAAAGCAACAACAAAACAAAACATTTTTTGCTTTCATTTATTGCTATACTTATATTAGGAAGCTTTGCTTTCTCTGAACGGAAATGGAATTCTTCCTATTTTGTAGGAAAGGTGCTTACAGCATGTTTGTGCAATCGGTTAATATAACAATAGTGCAAGGTATCTGGAAGACAAATCACACCCTGACCCCTTTCTTTCTTTTGTTAAAAGAACACTATGGATTTACAAGCCATTAACAAAGCAACACTGCAATGGGGAACACATAGGCTGATGAGCATCCACTTCACCGCAGATATCTAGTCAGATCAAAGATTTTAAACCTTGGGCACAGCCCAACACTTTTATTAATAGACTTTTCACAGACAGAGTAAACATTTTTTAATTACTAATACATTTGAAAATAATAATTTTAATGCCTTCTCATACTTTGCTCTACTTCCTTGTTTCTTTCTGCTCTGTCTTTTCTACAGAATAAGGTTCCTTCATGAGTCTCCCAATACGTTATTTTAGGTAAGAGAACCTGAGAATAAGAAAACAGCATGCAGACTTGCAGCTTTTCACATTGACATCTCTAATGTTACTGAAATCAATTATTTTACTGCTGAGTTTCAAGGCCAGTGCAGCAACTGTGTGCTCTTAAGTGCCATGGAAGTTTTTTCACTAGCACCTCTTCTGGCTTCAATTATAGCACTCCTTCTGGCCTAAGCTGCCTAAAACGTTTGTTATTTTTGCACAGATACTACAGGTGACAATATTTGGCTAGAAGCAATTGTATCCAGAGATGACTTCACGGTTACAATTTGCTGAACTAAAATCAGCAAGGAGGTTGTAGTGTGAAGTAACCTGTGTCTTTGAATTGTGTGTGAAAATAGGAACTCTATTTTTTTTTTAAATATGCGTATAAAAAAACAACCAAACACAACACCATTTTGTTGAATGAGTAATCTCCCCATGAAAGAGTAGTGTATCCTTTTCCCATGGACTCATAAAAGTAAAACTGTTTTGAGTTAACATAAATAAATCAGTTGCACCACATAGTAAGTGTTTGTGTAACACATCTTTTAAGTCATTAATATGAGTAGCCTATAATTAGCCAATTTATCAGATGTTGGAAGGTTAGAGCTGGAAGGCTAAACAACATTACATTGAATACTGAGGAGTAATCCTTTGCAATGCACAGGTGATGTCACATCTTAGGCATGTTGAAGATTCAATAATGTATCACTGGCTGTGACATTCTTCACTAGTAACTAATTCCCTCCTAAAACTAAGATTAACAGATCAAGTGTGTTAATATATAACAGAGCATATCAAACCATCCAAGGTGCCTAAGTTCACAGAGTGCTGCACAAACTTCTCTTTTCCACTAGAAGAGGCTGTAGGTCACCTTGGTGATATTACAGCAGGAGCATAGATTTATTTCAGGACACACTCTCATTCAAAAAAAAAAAAAGTGTTTAATTCCTTAAAAATATTTTAAAAGTTTTTCATTAAAATATTTCTATCAGCTCCACATTACTCAAACATGCTCTTTGTCACTGAGAACAAGCATGCAAAAGAAGAGTCACTGTAAACACTGAATAAAACTCAAAATACTACAGCCTGAGTAGACTTGCCTCAAAAATCTGCTCTTACCTCTCTCCCTCCTCTCCACTTGACCCAAAAAGGCGAGGAGGCACCATTTTATGGCTGTTGATTAGATTAACAAGTTCCATCTGGTTTAACTTAGTGTTACCTAAGGATGCAGCTGGGAAGTTTTTCTGCTCAGCAAATAAACTATGCAGGGAGAAAAGCAATGATGCCTCCAATCCTTGTCTCACAAAGTAGTCTCACAAATCTCAACTGTCTCCAAATAGTCTCACAAATCTCAACTGATACTGCATCCCTTTTGTAGCAGAGCTTCTTCTCACTGTAGGACAAGCTGACTGAACACAGGGGGCTGACTCTTGGGCCACTGAGCTCATTTTCTAACTGGCCTCAAACAATTCACCAGCATAGATTATCAGTACCTGTATCTACAATAACTCTCAAGTAACTGAGTTGTGTTGTTGGGTGACTTGGGATTCAGAGACCTACTTGGCTGTAATTTGTTTAAAAAAAGCCACCACTACCAAAACCTAAATCTGTCAATTAAACAGAGCGGTGTCTGGTTTTGCTTAGTGTTCTTTGTTGTTACTTTCCTAAACATCAGCAGAATTTGCTGTGCAAAAACTTGTCTTGGTGCTGCTGCTTCTTTTGGTACTCTTTGGTAGCCAAATCAGACCTTTTAGATAATAATGAAAAGAACAGAAATTACTACTCTTAACCAGTAACCTAGCACAGCCACACAGTCCTTTCTTCCATTTTTTTACCTGTTGCTGAAGAGTTTGCAGTTCAGCTTTAGAAAATATGGCAGTATCAGTACCTTGCTTTCAGCTGGCTCAGAGGCTGGAAAATGAGCTCACAGTTGGATGCTGGAATAGGCAAGAGCTGGCATGCTGCTCTGTATTTTGCTCTTTCCCAGCAAGTTCTTGCAACACCTGACTTTGAGTGACCTCAGATACAGGTGCAGAACCCCAATGAGAGGCTGTCAGATTAAGTGCCTGGGATTAAAAAAAAAAATAAAAAAATCCTAACTGTTTTTCACTCAGGAGCCATCATGATCTGTGGTGATTGCAGTAAAAAGTGTCAAAACCAGCAGCATCACTGGGAATGGGGCCCATCTTGGTGCAGGGGTGATCTGCTACTCCCCAGATATTTGTGCACTGGTGCCAATTTGTGAGTGTGTGACACTGCTTCTCCCTGTTTCAGTGTTTTCAGAGTCGCACCTGCCCACTTGGAAAGAATTAGCAAGACTCATTCTGTTTTGCTTGAGACAGAGTCTCAAGAGTCTCAATAGCAACATCTATTTGGAGGTGGCTGAACTGCCAGGATATAGGTTACTTAGCATGGCACATAACAGTATCCCACCCTTCCCCTGGAACTGTGCACTGGGTTGAAGTGGGAGAGGCCAGAGTGGGTCTGTGCTTCTTCAGGGTGTTGTGGATCTTTGACAATCTGTTATTCATATTATGCTGTTGATTCAAGTGTCTCACAGCATATTAGGAAACGCCTTTAACAGCCCAGGAATTCAGGAGGGTGCTTGCAGGCAAGCACTAGAAACTAGAACTTGGGCCTCCTGACTCCCAAACTCGTGCTGCTTTCTTTGGCATACATATGTCTCAGCTCCAGGGAGTTTCCTCCAGCCAACTAATTTTCTCACTGTTGTGGTGAGGTGGTTTTAGAAAATGCTTGTACTCTGACTAAGATGGGAGAGTCCTCTGGGATAACACCACCAAATAAAACTACATAAAGCTGCATCTCATAGTAGTAATGTCTTTATAAACAGCGTCAAAACAGAGAACTGGTTAATAAAGTTTACATACCCTTCTCAAATACCCTTATTTTTATGAGATTTCATGTTAAGAAGAAACTGCCCCCTTGCTCTCAAAAGGTTTTGGCATTCCTTTGCTTCATCAAACCTGCTCCCATTCTGCCCCTGCTTGACTTCGATCAGCACTCTAGATTTCTCCCACTCTTTTTTCAAAAGTATCTTTGCTATTCTTCAAACCTGCTTATCTTTTGCTACATTTGTTGGCTTCCTTCAGCCTGTGAATCTCACTCATCTGTTCTTCTCCATCTAAAGGCTTTGCCTCACATTGTTGGAAAAGCTTTTCTTCATTGTTCCGTATGAAACTGAACTGGGCTGGGTGTTTGGTTTGCCATGAGGCAGAATGAGCATCAAAATGCAGCAGTCTTGTTCCCACTTGCATTTGGAACTTAATAGCCCCATAATCCTTTGTCTATGGCCAAATGTTGCCTGAAAGAGGAGTGCTGGTTCACTTATGGCAACACCGTGGCTGGGGAACTACCAACTTCTCAGCCTGTTCCATTGCTCTGTCACCCTCACAGCAAAGAGGTTTTTCCTCATGTTGAGGTGGAACTCTCCGTGTTGTAGCCTGGTGCCATTTCCCCTCATCCTATCACAGGGCACCACTGAAAAGAGACTGGCCCATTCTTGACATCCACCCTTCAGATATTTATAGACATTAATAAGGTCCCCTCTTAAGTCTTCTTTTCTCAAAACTAAACAGCCCCAGCTCTCTCCGCCCTTCCTCATATGACAGGTGGTCCAGTCCCTTAATCATCCTTGTAGCCCCCCATTGGACTCTTTCCAGCATGTCCCCATCCCTCTTGAACTGTGAAGCCTGGAACTGGACACAATATTCCAGATGTGGTCTTATTAGGGCGGAGTAAAAGGTGAGGAGAATCTCCCTTGACCTGCTGGCCACACTGTTCTTAATGCATTCCAGGATACTATTGGCTCTCTTGGCCACGAGGGCCCGTGGATAACTTGTCCACCAGGACCCCAAGGTCCTTCTCTATGGGGCTGCTTTCTAGCAGGTCAACCCCTAATCTATATTATGTCACTAGACTGGTAGTTGTCTGTGTCATGCTGATGTCTGTGGGTCCAAACCGAGTTGATCAGAATCTTTTTTCAGTACTTTGGCATTAATGGATGCCTGAAGACGATGTGAATTAAGAGTATGGCAGCCTGTATCTAATGAGTACAGGGTCTTACTGCATTCATATTTGCTATGCTTTTGTATTTTATAGTCTATTCACATTATGGAGAGGACACTGCAGAAATATGGAAGCTATGAAAAATTTGAACAGGCCACAGGAGGCAGCTTGCTGACCAAAAGTCGCATCTGGAACCATGTCAGGAAGTACATGGTAAAAGAAGGCTGTCTGGGTGAGGTAAGTGAGATGCTGGATCAGGGAAGAAACATTGGGGTAGATCTTAGGAATTAGACATGGATGGCCCTAAGACACCATGTGGGAGGCCTTTCCTCTGTATTTACAAGAATATTCCTTACATCATCTTTTTCTCATGGCTGTGCCTGGTCTACTTTTTCAACAATTGAAATGATGCAAATTCTTTCTGAATGCTTCAGCCATCTCTTTGAGTCTGTTTCCTGATTCATATACACTTGTTCTTAAATTCACCCCTTTTGGGAGTACCCAAGAACAACACCCTTCCTTCCCTCCTTTTTTCAGCTACTTGGAGACTAGCACATTTCCATTTATTCATCAGTTCTGCCATCCGTTCTCTTGTATCGGATTATTTACAGCAAAGGAAAGAGAGGCCAAGAAAAATAATCAGCAGCCCAAGAGACTGATTTATAAGAAGCAGCACAAATGAAAGTGACATAAGTGAATAAAAAAGTCTGAAAGCAGTTTGCTTGCTGAATTTATTTGGGTGCTGATTTTTCCTGCCTTTAATAATCTAATTTTTAGAGCCCTGTCAAAAAAAAAAAAAAAAAAATCCTATATTCAGGATTTTAAAAGTCCAGTTTGTCTGAGTTACATAGCATTGCTTGGAAGAGTCAGATGAAATTTAATGTAGAAAAAGAGACCAGCTGACACAGTATAGGACTTGGATGAGATCACTGGCAGTGAGCAAGAGGAGTCTAAAATGGGAGATCAATAGGCAAAAATTAGTTTCTTCAAAACTAGTTTAATTAGTAAGCCTAATATTATGAGGAAAAAACACTCAGCTTATCACACCTTTTTGGGAGACTATAATTTGACACTGATAACAGACTTTACCTATGTTTCTAAGATTGAGGTTATAAACAACAGTTTTGAGCACACAGGGAAAAACCCAACCAAACAACATTTTTGGTGTCTGCTCTGCTTTTATCTCCAAGTTCATTTTTGTCTTTGTTTGTCTTCACAAAAGCAGGATCCTACACCCTTGTCAAACATTCCATGTCCTTCTTAGTGAATTGCTCTACTTTTTCTGCAAAAATACAGTTAATACGTCATGTTCAGTACAGTTTAAAATGCTATTAAAAGATCTAGTTGAAGAGGTGTTAATAAATGGTACCTGTGCTTTAAATGCTTTAGGATGTACCTGTCTTTCCTGCATCTTAAATACAATCTTATTGTACTGATTTTTTGCTGTTGAATTTGAAGCTGAATGGTGAGTTTTGAATAAAGGGAAGTGTCATGTTAATGCCTTTCATCCCTGGGTCCTTTTTTATTAACTTTTATAGTAAAAAAAAAAAAAAAAAGATCTCTCTTGTAGGTACTCTCCTTGGTACTCTTCTGAGAAGTACTGTGGGGAGTTTCTTTAGACACTACATGAAGAGGGAAAGGTGCTCAATCTTCAGCAAGGACCGTTTTCCTTCTCCCTCCCAGTCACCTGTTTAAAAAGTCTTTTAAAATTCAAATAACAAAATATATCAATATGAATTAATTTCCTTCTCTGGCAGTTTTTGTTTCAATTACCAATTTTTCAAGAGAAAACAGGAAAACAAGAACTGTGACACTTCTTTAAGTGCCCCATCCCTCGAAATATTCAAGGTCAGGTTGGACAGGGCTCTGAGCAGCCTGATTTAGTTGAAGATGTCCCTGCTCATTGCAGAGAGGTTGGACTAAATGATCTTTGAAGGTCCCTTCCAACCCAAACCATTCTATAATTCTAACTGCATTCCTGTATAAAACAAAGCAAACAAAACCAATACCAGTACTTTAATAATATTTCAAGTCTGCATCATGTATCAGGAAACAAAGCACACAGTACTTCCCCCTGTCATTCATGTCGCTTTAGAATTGCAACTAAAAGGATTTCAGACAGTTAAGTGTATAGATATTTAGTCAATTTATGTATGCTTATCAATGTTTTTCAGTTCTCAGTAATGTTAAGATCATGAGACCCAGTAAAAAAAATGGATTTTTTTCTAATTTGCTCTAAATATGATTTACTCCCTGCCCCCTGAATCTAGTCAGTGTTACCATGTTACATTTTGCAGTCTCATGTCTGTCTATCTTAATCTTCATGCTGAGTCCCACTGAAGCCTGAGGTTTTGTGAGCAGCACAGGTGACTACAACAGCTCAGCAGAGTCAGAAGGGTCTCTCATAGGTGATTGTTGGGAGCAAGAAAGAGTTGTGGAGGGCAAGGGACCAAAAGAAATGCAGCACTGGAAGGGCCAAAGGAAAAAACAGGAACAGGAGTGAGAAGAGAGCTCTTTGCTACCTGAACTTTCTCATCTTCAGATTGTAGTCCATCTCACAGAGGACCTGCTTTCTCGAGCCTCAATGACAGTGGTGAATGGCCGCCCCACCCTCACTATCAATATCTCCACTGCGCGAGAGCACTGGCTGGAAGGGATGCTGAGACATGAAATTGGTATGAGCGTGACATCAGTTCTTCATGTAGAGGGGAGCACTTGCATGCATTCCTACCTATTTCACAACGATGGGCCAGGCACTGTGCATACACAGAAGGGAGCATCCCTGTCTAAAGAACACATGCTGTAGGCATGCTAAAAGGAAGGAGAAACCTATTTATTACTGCAGCACACAGAAGGAGGAAGATAAACTGCTTGAGGATTCCTAGAGATCATGGACGTTTATCATTTTAAGTCAGATCAGGACTGAACTTTTGAAGAAAGTCTACCAACTAGTCCCTCTTACTGCACTGAGGTTCACATGCCAAAGGAATCTTGGAGCAGGCAAAGTGTAATCCTTTCAGATGATGCTAGCCCAGAGGCTTTGCTCCAGGGCATATTTTCTGTGCTGTCACTGCTCAGGGACATTTTGCTCATGAGAGCAACTTTAGAGCTAGTCTGTAGTGAAACAAAAAGGGAAACAGAAACAGTGCAACCATTCAGCCTCAGCACCAGCCATTTTACTTATCAATCTGCTTTGGTCATGTTGCACTGCTTGCAAATGTACATAATCTTTAGATATGAAAAATTAACTCTGTGGCCCCTAAACCAGGGCAAGAATGCCTTAACTTTACATTACACAAGATTGGCCCAGCCATGTGGAAAATGTCTAAAAACTTTTCAGGGAATCTGTTTCAGTTAAGTGCATCAAAACTTGATAAACTTGGCTAGTGCCTGAATTTCAACTGAAGCCCTGTGATTGCCTTGAACCACTGTTACTCACATTGTGAGTTCCCTTCCAAGGCTGCAGGAGGTCTGTTTAATCACCTTCAAGAGGCAACATCTCTGCTTCCTTACTTTGATTCTTCTTTCCTCTGTGTTCTACAATGCCTAGCCTATGCTAGAGGCATTCAGCATGTAAAACACTTTTGAAAATTCATTGCCATGGATTTGGGAATTTAAATCTTGCTGATGTTTGTATTCCTTAGGCATTTTTGGGAGTCAGCAGGTGAACAGTTACACCCTGTATCTACCTCTGACAAAATTCTCTATTGTAGACAAGGCTAAAGTCAGCGCTTTTCCCAGTGCCCAGTCCTACTAGTTCAGAGCTCTGAAATGGCCATTTTCTTCCATATTTTATTATTTTTTTTTAAATCACTAGATGCTACTGTTCTAAGTTCCATATTCCTTTTTCTTTTTTTTTCCCCAGGAACTCATTATTTCCGGGGTTTTAACAACAACAGCCAGCCTTGGTGCAACTGGAACGGACGTAGAAAACACGGGTTAAAACCAATCAACCCTACAGAGGAGGGGCTAGCAAGTATTCACAGTGTCCTGTTCCGCAAAGACCCTTTTCTTTGGAGGGCTGCCCTGCTTTATTACACAGTGTATCAGGCAAGCCAAATGTCCTTCAGTCAGCTTTTCCAAGACTTGGGGAAATTTGTCAAGGACCCCAACACTAGGTGGGATTACTGTGTAAGAGCCAAGAGAGGGTGGACTGACACATCACAGCCAGGTGGGTTCCCTACTTGTCTTCTCCAGTTTTTGTGCTTCAGGGAGGTTTTCAGAGCATGCATGAAGCTCCTTCATCATGTCACACAGTAAAATCTTTACAGAAGGTAGAAATGGAACTCCACACCTGCTGAAAAGAGGCAGCAGGAATTCTGCTATTGAAAGCAAGGCTGAAAATGCACATCTGTGAGACTTTCAAACTGAATCAGTAATGGATTTTTTTTATGTTGGAAGTGGGAATGTAAATTGCAAAACCATGAAAATGTTCATCCTTTCTGTTTGACCTCCTTTCATGTTTGTTACAAAAGATGTAAGGTTGCTGTGAATATTCACACTCGCCCTCTTCTGTGTTGGATTTCTTTCTCTGGCTAGCAGGTTTAGCCTTCTGGTTAGTTTTTGGGGAGGTTTTCAAAGTCTGTGATACAAATATCTAGTTTTTGAAACTCAAACTATTTTACTCATAATGGCTTCTGAGAAAATGCCTTCAACAAGCCCTGATAGAGTGTAATGCATCTCTACTCCTTTTAGGCTGTTTCAATAAGGATCAGGTGTACTTGGATGGCATCCTCCGAATCCTCAGATACAGGGAGTCCATTGATTTCTATCTTCTGACAGCCCTTGGGAAGGTGAGTGGACTTTTTCTTACCACAGGGTATAGTTTCATAGCCTGTGAAGAGCTATGAGTCATCGTGCTCTGTTGTACTTTAATCTGGAAATCTCTGCTCTGTACAGCACCTCATATTACACAGTGCAAGTTATATATATTTTGAGGTCTTAAAATTCCTAACAGCTATTCCTCATTCCTTGCTTATCAGATTAAGATTTTATGGTCATATTTTTCAGACTTTCCTTCCCTCCCTTTACAGGGTACTACCTGGCTTGCCCTACAATGGACTGCCTTAGGCAACTGGGACAGGTGCTAGATAAGGTGGTGGTCCCAGTAGAAGACAAAATTAACCATTTGATGCTAACACGTCCCCTTCCACCACAAGGAGTTTTTCATCTCAAATTCCTCTCACTGATGTTGTCTCTGACGTTTTTAAAAAATTAATTGTGGGTTTTTTTCCCCAGAATAAACAGTATTTCCACATTCACGGAACATCTTTTATGTCCTTTCTGTCATTGCTTGTGTGTTCTCAAAATCATGCTAAGAAGTGGAGAAACTTTGTCACGCTTCCTGAATCAAATCCTTGGATTGCTAAGTTTCCACGTTTGATAAAGCAGGGTTTATAGTCATATAAACCAGGATACAAACTGATGATATTATGCTTGTAATTAGAGCTGGCATACCAACATTTTTGCTTACTTGAAAATCAATGACTGATGAAGGGAAGTCGTATATTATGATAGAGGGGCTTGCTCCATATTTAAAAAGTTTCACCTTTAGTGCCAGAAACATCTATATTGGTGAGCAGAGCTATTTAGGTAACTGAACCAGCTCTGAAGGAAGCTCTGAAAATAAAATTGCGCTGTCAAATAAATCTCTGCAACCATATTCTCTGAAACTTCTTTTTGCTTTAAGCCTGCTTAACTCCACAGAGCTTCTGCCTGCCAAATTACTGATCACATGGTGTTGCTGCAGGTCCTCAGGGAGTCTGCAGGTCTGTCAAGCCACTTCAAAAACATAGTAAGTCATTCCTCATATGATTACAGATACCATTATAATCCATATGGCAAGGTACCCACATTAAGGGTCTACAAGCAATATCACTCTAGCAGTATAATAATTTATAAGAGCTTGATTTTACAACTGCTAAAATCAAGGGAACCTGAAGTCTACTCTGAATATTTTTGCAGCACACTTTTACAGTCAAACCAGAAATTTGTGTATAAGAGCAGTGCCTGCTCTCAGCATCACAGGTTGGTTGAGGTATGCAGGCACCTCTCAAGATCATCTACTCCAACTCC
Organism: Apus apus; assembly: GCF_020740795.1. Classification (NCBI taxonomy): domain Eukaryota; kingdom Metazoa; phylum Chordata; class Aves; order Apodiformes; family Apodidae; genus Apus; species Apus apus. The sequence goes on from NC_067283.1 coordinate 49,751,469, forward strand.
CATGCTGAAGAAGGGTCAGCTAGGGCAGGTTGCCTGGAACCATGTCTAGTTGGGCTTTGAGTATCTCCACTGATGGAGATGCCAGAACCTCTCTGGGAAGCCTGTGCCAGTGTTTTACCACTCTCACTGTAAAAAAGTTTAAGATCCCCCTAAGCCTTCTCTTCTCCAAGCTGAGCAGCCTTTTCTCATATGCCAGATGCTCCAGTGTATTAATCATCTTAGTGACTGTTCACTGGGCCTGCTCCAATATATCCATATACTCTCAGGAAAAACAAGCTATGTGAGCACAGAGAAATATGAAACTTCCACTGAGATCTGGCCTGTGGTTATTATGACTTTATCGCCATCTAAAAGGTGATTTATTTGTTTGCTTAGAGTGGAATAGGAGGATCAGGTTGTCCCAAAAGGAGTATTTAAGCTCAGCTGGCCTGTCTTCCAGGTCGGAAAAAAAAGCACAAGATTTTAAAACAAGAAAGTCCAGTATTTAGTGGGAGGATTTTCATTGCCTTTTGAAGATTGCCAGTGTAATGCCACACCATCTTCCAACAGCAGGATCTTAGTAACTTGAGTAAGCCTGGGCATGGGTATATGTTTGTTTTTTAAATCAGGTTGCACCTTGCCATTGCACCTAGAAAAGTACATGTGTACTCAGATGCAAATTCATTCTCTTTGTAGTCTTTGTTCCCATTATCATCAGCAAGATATGCACCCCATGTCTGACCACCTGCATGGTTTAGCAATCTGAATTACACTGTCCTGTCTTTCCAGAGAGCTCTTCTGTACCCCTTACTCATTGGCAGATTGTTCGGGCTCACTTTAATCTTTTCCAAATAGAAACCATCACCTGCTAAGAGGGACAGGCTGTTTCCAGTGAGCCCTGACCACTCAGTGCTCAGCTCTTAGAAGAAACATGAGGTTAAAAGGTTAGATGGAGCAGGCTTCACTCAAGCCACCTGGCACAAACCTGCTGTGAGGAAGTAGGATGTGCCAGTTAGTAAGCACAGCCAGGCTTGTAGGTTTTGCCAGTACATATGCTTCTGTCTGTAGGGTGCCCAGAACAACACACAGCTTGTAGACAAAGTGGCAACCACATAAATTTCATCACATTGGCCAGCTGCCCAAGGAGTCCTCTTCTGTGCTCACAGGGCAGCTTTTGGCTGTTGCAAAGCCAAAGAATTTATACTTTCTGCACTATCATTCACAGCACCTTGAGCTACTGTGAGTGCAACACTCGAAATCCTAGCCTGTAGAATTGTAAGATTTTGCTGTATACAGCAACATCTCAGCTTTCCTTAAGAAAGAAGTAGTAGGCCCTGTAGTAGCTGGAAAAAGTTTGAGAGTGTCACACCTGTACCCAGGAGGCTCTGATGCCAAGAAGCAAAGCCAGTCTTTGTCCTGCTACTGAATGGAAAACAGGTTTAAGAAATTGGGATGCTGAAGGGTTGTCCATGCGGTAATTAGTTACTAAATTTTAATTTAGCTTTGCATAAGCACATCTGCTGGTGAAAATGAAAGCACAATAGTTCAGGTCAGTTGGTACCATGCCTTTCTCAAAGCTGGAGCCCTCCTGCTTCCTGTGACATCCATGCCTGTCCTGCCCTCCCTTTCCATTTCCTTGATCTTCAACGCCGTGTTTTTTCCATGTACATGTGAATCTTTCCACCTCCTTGAGAAGAGACTCCCAAGATTCACACATGCTCCATTCTTTCCCTCTCTATTCCTGCAGCTGCTGTAGGTCATTCTCGTTCAGGTTCCTGTGAGTCTGCTCACTGAATCAAAAGCAGAATCAGGAATTTAGGAGGCATTTGCTAGAATTACATGTATTTTTTTTGCATCTTCCACTGAGGCACACAGCATCTTACTTTTTCAAAGGATTCTCACAAGCTTTGGAATTCCCCTGCTCTGAAATCTTTTATCATCTACAAGAGCAAATTTAGAGCAGCAGGCAGAGAAGTCACTGGACTATAATGTGAAATTAACCCATAATCCTTCCTTACAGATCTCATACGAGGATGTGGACCGCCTGAAGGGATTAGCTGTGACCGAGAATATGAGGGTGCCACACTTTTTGCAAGACCATGCCCGTTATATGGAGCACTTGGAAAAAATCATGGAAGTCAATGAGCTAACTGATGAGGAGCTCCAGGGTCTCATAAATTAACAGCATCAGCCCACCATTCACTTACTCTGTGCAACTGAGGATGTAGAACTGGACTTTCCCAGAGCGGGCAAGAATGGACTTAGGAGGGGTGGGGTGGGAGGAAAGGGCAGCCAGAATGTGTGGAATTAAGAAAAAGTCCTTTTATGTTCCTTTTGCATTGTGATTGTACAGTGATTATTTTTTTAAAGGGTTTGTGCATTTTTTAGAATTTGGCTTAGGAATTTATTTGGGGTGATCTGTCCAATCATCTGCTCAGTTTTATATGCTAGCTATAGTGCCTGACTGATTTTGAGAACACACATCCAGGTTTAGAGGTGGAAGAAAGGAGGAAGTGGAGAAAATCCCCTTAGTTCCCTTGTGTTTGCCCTGTCTTTGGTCATAGCATTCATGGTTCATAGCAATAGAACTGTTGTAGATTCTGCTACATCACTGTCTGTAACTTTTTCCCATTTGGTCATCATTGCAATGAAAAAAGAAAGCTGAAAAACACACTGCACAGAAGCAGGTCTTTGTGCCATAGGATGAAACCTCCATAATGATATAAAAAGTTTTGGGGTTTTTTACTAGGAGTTTTAGCATTTAAAAAAATAATAATACAAATATATATATACATATACACACATATCTATATATGTATTCCTGTTTTAATGACTGTACAGGTAGCAAAGTTATTGCCCCTTTAACCCCTCAAAAAGTTACACTGTTCCACATCTTAATCTGTATAGTACATGTTTCAGGAAGCTGAATTCTGGAAAAGGTCTGCCTCCATTGAGGACCAGCTTAACATGTCCAGGAAGTTCAACCTGGCAGTGTTTTGGAAGAAGGATAGGGCAGAAGTGTCATTTCATGACTTCGAATGTTTTAAATAAATTCAGGAACAAGGGGACATGATTCAGCACAGCAGGCAGCACCCACTTCTTCTCTGGGTCACCTGAGCCTACAAAAGGTTAAGTCCCTTTTTGAGCAGTACCTCCATGCTGCAGCTAACTTGAGCTTGCAGAGCTTGTTGACAAAACAAGGTGTGAATGGGGAGGGAAAGAAGACTCACAAGTGCCCTGTTCCTGTGTTCCAACAGAAGTGCTGCCCCACTGTGAAGCAACCTTACCTCTGTTTTAACTGCTGGTGCTATATCCAGAACTAAGAAGAAATAACTCCTTACTGTGAGACATGGCTAGTCACAGGAGAAATAGCTTAGATGATGCAGGAGGACTTACTACATAAACAGCATTTTCTGATTCCAGAGTATTATGGAATTATCGAAGCAAATTGACTTTTGCACAAAGAAGTATTCTGACAAAGAGTTTTGTTTTAGTAGATTGCATTTTGCCAGAGCTCCTCTGAACCCCCAGGGAGCAGCTGTGGTAGGAGAAGCTGGGCAGGAATAAATGGGAGCCTCCAGCAGGGCTTTAGCTCTTTATTCCCCTTCTGCTTTGGTCCACCTGTTACAGGCTCAGCATTGGATAAGGCAAGTAGATGGAGCGAAAGTTTCCTCCACACCATGTTAGCACAGACTTAAGCCCTGGTATCCCTCACTCCCTGCTTATCCTATTATTTAATGAAACAGATGGAATAACCCTCCCACCTTATTTTACACCCAGGACACTACCAGCCCTTAGAGCAAAGTCTTGAGAATACATTTTCTGACCCACAGCAAAATCTGTGAGGAAAAGCTCTCAGTTGGCTTAGAGGTCTGAAGGTTTTTTAATAACCCCATAAAAGCAGCTGCTTTTTACATAGTATTGCAGGTGCATTTGCAGCAGCAATCAGTTGCTGGCTTACTGCTTAAAAAAAGAAAATGCACTCAACAAGCATAAATTTATGAAATCTGGTTATTTTCAAGGCAGGGAAAAAAATTGCTTGCAGCAGCCTTAATTTTGTATTGTCAATGTTGTTCATGAACTGAAAGCCTTTGAGCCTCTCTGTACTGAAATGAAAGCCCTTTTTCTCTCCTTCCCTACTTCAAGCTGCCTAGTTTGATCACTGGTAACTTCACCTGCCCGACTTTGTTGTAGAGCTGCACCAAGTAGATATGGTGTTGCAGCAGCCTGACAGGAACCATGTGCAGTCATGAACCCATGCACTCCAAGTTTGGGCTCCTTCACCAGAAGCAGCAAGAAACTATGCACAGCTGAGGTCAAAGTCAAAGGCCGCAGTCAGAAGCTGTCTTTGGAGTAAACAGTGCAGAGATTTTTTGAGTTACACCTTGGAAGAATTGGGCTCATTTGCTGCCTCGAGAATGTGAAAGGACCGGTTCTTTATAAAAGGGACAATTTTGAACTCATAGAAGTCCCTGCCTTCCTCCAGTGACTCCTACATAAGCAAAGTGCTTTTCCTCCTCTCCCAGTAGTAATGTCTTATAATCTAATTGGGTGTATGTAATGTGTCCTTGAAACCAGGAGGCTGTTCTCGCCACAAAATACCATGCCTACAGCCCTTTGTCCAACAGCCAGTTGACTCTTTTACCACTCTGTAGACTCCAGCTCTACTACAGGAATTTTTGTTCTACTTGAAGACCTGCAGCTCATTTTCTTCAAAGTAGCAGGTGCCACTGCACTTCTCTGTTCGTTGTTCTAGAAATACATTTGCCTTGTGCAACACTAGAGTCTGGAAGTGGCCATTCTCAAAGCAGTATTGTAGCAATAGATGAAGCTGTTAGCTTCTGTTCTCAGCATCAGATTTGTACTTCCTCCTTTGTAAAAATGTTTCAGATTTTGAAGTGTAGCTTTTGTAAATTTTCCTGAATCTTTTTTTTTTTTTTTTTGTAAACTGTGAAGAGTTTGGTTACTGTGTCATGGTACTGAAGGTCTGTAATAAAGTGTATGGACAGAAGTGCACCACTACAGTGTTTCATTATGTCAATGGTGTGATGACAGCCTTTCTTAGCAGTCTAGGTCAGTTGCTTTGCTGTGTTATCCACATCTCACTGCTCCTACATTATTCCCATACAGAAACCTCGTTAACATTTTAAAAGCCTCCCATTTCACCAGACCAATTTTCAAAAGCATTTTATACAGCTTTTACAGATAAGTTAAAGAATGCCAAAGACAAGAGTACTGGTGTTATGGGGTGTCGCATGAGAACGTTACTCTCATTCAAAGACCGTGGCTCTACAGCTAGCTGGACATACCAAGCTGTGCACAGAAGGGATGGCTTTCTGTCACTGTTCTGGAAAACATCGCTTGTGGTTGGAATCACAGAGAATAGGTTAAAATCACACATGGGGAACAGCTCCCTCTCGGCTGTGCCACTTGGCTGTCAAGTGATTCTCAGTGCCATCCATGTGGGAAATGGCAATTCCAAATGTTCTTTAACACTTTATCCACACCCCTCTCCCCCACTGCTTCATTTCAGGGCTCCTTGTCCCCTCTCACATTATAAAAAATGCTTGCTTATCTCCAGGGAGTCCTGTCATCTTACAGTTCCACTGCCTCTGTAAGTAAAGATAACATTTAAGGGTTCTGGCTTTGTTGAATGGCAACACTTTAGAGGTCATTAGCTGATGTGCCTTGCAACATGGCTACCTATTATTGCATTAAATTCCCCCTCCCTTGCTAGCTAGTTCAGAAAACTCACCCTGAAATCTCCTCTTTCCACAGGCTCCCAAATTACCACTCTCCTCCTTTGCCCAGTGCATCCCAAGTATCCCTTCTGCAGTGTCAGCATCAGCAGTGTGAAACACAATGCTTGAGCTTTGCTGGGCAGGTGTATTACAGTACTGAGGAAACTTCACATTTGTTACAGGTGATTTGCAGGACTGCTGCAACTTTGAAATCCTTTTTCCAGCACTCAAGTGCCAGGCTTGTGAAGCTAGACACCCTGCATGCAGGTTCAGGAGCAATCTGAACACCAAGGGTCCCAGTGATGCTACTTTCCATGTGGTGAGGAGGGCAAGCTGGAAATTGTTTACACTAGAAACCATGCACAGTGAGGGTTGAAGTCTAGAGAGACACTGTCCATTCCAAAGAAAAGCAAAAAGAAACAATCTTTTTTTAAGGAAGAGTTCATTTTTAAACATCTTAATTTTCATTGTATATTAACACCAAATTAAGGAATTATTTGAGTTTTTAAATATGCAGTTTAAAATGAGATTGTGTCTCTTTCATATACAGAGGGGAGAATCTATTTTGGCTTTGCGGAACAATTTTATCTAATGTAATTACGGACTTTTCACAATGAAATGTTATTAGATTTAATCTGGGAAATCTTGTTATTGAATGGTAAACTCATTCTTTTACATTGATTCAATAATTAAAAATATGCTGTTAGCATTACCTTTTAAGGCACAGTCACTCCCATCACATTAAATTTGCCTAAACACACCGACACCAGCCCCCCTGCATAGCTACTGTAATACAGCAGAGCTCGGCTCATGTTCATCTCAAAACTGTCTTGGAAGGTCTCATATATATACATTAGGACCCAATTTCCATTTCATGCCACATCCTAAACAAGAGATGAGTCAGGCTGTCTCCTCCAGTTCACTTGCTTGTTTATCCTACTTGGATTTTTGCCCTGGTCTATAGCACTCATCCTCTAGGCTGCATTTATTTAATCCCAGTCCTTCACCTTCCTTTTTATCTCAGGAATATGTTCACTGCTACATAGTCAACTCCTAAGCCTAGAAAGTAAGTCAATGCACTCCCACCTATCAAACCTCTTCTCCTGCTCCCTCCCTTCCCCCAGTATTTTAAAGCTGAGGTCCCTTTTATGTTTGATCTTCCTTTACAGCTTTCAGAAAAGAAGCTTTGTCACCAGACACACAGGATCACGTGGAGAAGCCTCTGGCTGTGATTCACTTCTCCATCTGCTCTCTTATCTCCATCCTTCTTCTTTTCCCAGCCTCTCTCTGACCCACACTCCTCCAGCTCCCAGCATCCTTGCTCAGACATTTCTTCACCCTTCTCCTTAGAACCCTCCATGTCACAGCTATGTCCTAGACATATGTCACTCTGGGGAGGCCCCATGCCATTCCTGCATTGGCATGCCCTCACTATCCCCCCACTCCACAGCCTGTGCATTTGCAATCTCTTGCACATCCCCTCCACCCTCCTTGACTTCTTGAGGCTCCTTCATGGGTCTTTGTCTGTCCCAAGAGCAAAATAAATCTTTTTCCTTCTGTTTTAAACTCGTTTAAGTGTGGCTCTGGTCACACCTTCCCAACCTGAAGCCCTGCCTGTCACATCACTACCTTTCTGCTGCAGAAAGGAGCAACAACGGGTCCCCATCCTGGTGGGACAGGCTTGTTTCTAAGCATAAAGCAAAGTAGGGTGCTACAAGCAGACTTACTACTCTCTCCATGCTAGAGGTGATAGGGAGAATCTTGGTGTGCATCAGCTCACCATTATTGCCACTCTTGGGGTCTCCACACATGCCTCCATACATCCCCCCAGACACAGGGCAGAAGGCAGGGAGGGGACTGGGCACAAGTGCTGCTCCTCTGCCACCTTCCTCGCCCAAGAGAGCACTCTGCAGAGAATGAGGTGAGAAGTCTCTTTAAAGCAGTGGGGGATTCATCATGTGCTAAGGGGAAGAGAAGCATGACCAGGAAAATGAGTAATGGTACTACAGTTAAAAGGATCAGGTTAAGGTTCCCCCAGATTAGACTACACAAGTACAAAGATGCCCAGCCAGGCACAATACTGTGAATGATCTTTATGGGAGTGGACTGACAACCTCAAGCAGTAAGAGAAGAAAGGTGTAAAGTAATCACACAGCTGCAAGGCAGTCCCTCTTGCCCACCAGTGTGCTAAGGGATGAAGGAAGTCTGAAGGGAAGGTGCGGAGAAAGAAGAGCTTCCTTGAAGGCCACTCCCTAACAACTGGTAGGAAACTGCTCTGACAGCTCCATGCTGGTGCTCCTTGTGTTACCTCTTCACACAAAACTTGAGCAATATTGCAATTCAGGTCTGTACTCATTCCATTTTCATTTCTGTTTAAAAAAGGCCTGTGCTTTCACACAGCCAATAAAGAGACACCTTTGGAGGTCCCTCAGGCTGGAAACATCTCATCAGGCAGGATTACGAGATTACCAGAAGGATGGGTCATCAAAAAGTCACCCAGCCACATATTTCCTAAGTGTGCATGTAAACCATGGGTCTTCTGGAGAAAGTCCTTTCAGTTTGATTCTACGCAGGAGCTTTTTACTTCCAGATATGGAGGTAAAAATTACTCAAGGCTTAAAAACCTAAAACCCAACCAACCAAAATAATCTCATCTTATGTTATAACCTGATAAGACAAGGATATGGTTGAATGGGTGTGGGTCTTTATATTGTAAACTGTCCTATATATGTGTGACCGCTCTTAAGAAGCACCTGCTTACAGAGTTGCAGCCTCCTGACATTATTACAATCATTATGATTGTTTTTATGACCAGCAGCAGCCAATATGTTGCTGGAAACAGCTTAAGATTTGTAGCAACACCTCTGTGAGGGTACCTGCTACTCCCTCATACAAGGTATGTTCTCCATTGCTCCAAACCTACAAGCTGTTAAACCTTATTATCTCCTAAAGGGAAGAAACCCAACCCAAACTCACATGAATAAGCAGAGGAGCCGGGCAGCAGTGCAGGCTGGGGTCAGCAACTGAGGGCTGCACCTGCCACTGTGGTCACATCCTGCTCAGTGGGACGTGGGACACAACCCAGCACTGCCGAGCGGTGACACGAGAGCTGTGCCGCCTGCTGGCAAGGCGCTTCTGTTGTGCCCCCAGAGCAGCGGGTTCACAAAAAGTCGCTGCTGCATCTCCTCTGAGGATGAAAACAGCTGCTGCAGGCTACGTTTCCCATGAGAGCCCAGCTTTGCAGTCAACATGACTCCTCACACAGGGGAGAACTTGGTGTTTTGCTTCGGAAAAACAAACAAACACAAGTCGCTTAAGATGTTTTTCCCATCTAGAAACTCCATATAAATGTGTGAAACTGGGAAAGTCAAAGGCTGGAAAAAGCCTGCGTGGCTTTTGCTTGCTTCCTGCAGCAAATATGGCATATTTCCATCCAATTTCTTGAATTTATGACCTGAAGCACTCCCAGGGAACAGCAGCTGTTGCTCTAAAATTTCTGCTTCCCATCGCGCCGGCTCCTGCCTGGGGCCAGCATGCTCCTTCAAGACACCAGTTTTAAAAACAAAAATCAATTCATTCGCAAAAGAAAGCATTTAGATGTCTAGGAAAACCTTGAAATCCCCTGGGATGACCCTCTTCTGTCCTCTTCTAGGAATGCTGAGCACTGATTCCCACAGGGGCTCAAGAGTGCCAAGACCAAGGCTGGTTACCTTGTGTGATCAAGCTTCCACCCCTGATGCACCAGAATTTATTTAACACACTGTTGCCACAACCTGCTTCTTGGAAGTTCATTTCCAGGACAGCTATTTATTTGTATTTTCTCCTCAGAGGTTTTGTAGCAGCTCTCAAAATTATTCCTCCTGTACTGCAACTTCCTTGCTTTTCAAAGGCTTGCAGCATTGCTTGGTGAAACAACATTGCAAAGTGAAATGATGGGGGAAATTTGCCACATAAGTCCTCCTAAAAAGCCCACAGGACAAAGCAGGGGCTTTGCCCTGAAGCTAACAAGTCAAAGCAAACAGGAAAGGAGAATAGTTTGGATTTGAGCATTTTAAGAGTCTTTGCAGTCGGGACCGAAGAGAAGCCAAACACCAGATGTGTTCCCCTCAGCCTCAGAGAACTGGGCACTGCTTGAAGCTTTTATTCTACCAGGAGCTAAAAGGCAGAAACTCAACTTGAAAACTCAACTGTGCCTCACCAGCAGCCACCTCTCAGAGGCTGTCAGGAGGAGGACAGAGCTCCCCTGCAGAAACCACAGGGACTATGGGCTGTGCATCAGCTGTCGCCACATCACCTGACCAGGGGAGGTCTGAGGCTGGCATACAAGGCACCACTTAATTGTAAGAAAGCAGCAGGACTCCATCTGCAGTGGACAGGGAAGAGCTCCACCACCCTTTGCTGTGCACAGGTGAGCTAAATTGCCTTCCAGAAGTGACCATACTGAAGAGAAAACTAACCCGGGCCAAATCAGTCTGTAGCCATCGGTGACGCTACTTACAAAGCAGGATCCAGCCTCACAAAATTTGGGCTCATAAGGGGAGCCCAAAATGAGCAAGAGGTAGAGCCTGCATCAGGCCTTTTGCAAGAAAGATTCACTGTTTCTGTGCCACCTCCATCCTTGCTGCCTCCCTTGGTGCCTGCCAAGACAATACAGCTACAGAGAGCTGGGCTAGCCTACCTTCTACTATAAGCATCTTGAAATAAAATTGCCATTCAGTTTTACTCCTGCAGCTGTAGGGGGAAGCCAGCCACCTCTTCAGCTGCTGAACCACCATAACATGATAAATGCTCTTGGGAGCTCCAAAATCCCTCAGGCTCACAACCACCTCATCACCCTCCAAGGCTGCCACACACAAAAAGCAAAGCAAGCTTTTTAAAGCCAGCAAAACAATCAAGACAGTCCAGCACTGCTAATTCCCAACATAAAGTAACCAGGCACGTACTTCATAGTGATGCTCCATGCGAGGTAGAACTCCATCTGTAGATATCAAACTCCTCTATCCTCATCCCTTGCAGCCTGTAGGACCAATTTTACTCCAAGGCATTTTTCTGCTCACCAAACAATCACCTTCCCAGAGCTCCCCACTTCCTCCCAGCAGGCTAGGCTAAGCAACCTCTGGGCTACAGACCAGCCTCATTATCCTTCTCTACAGCTCACATGTGGTTACAAGAATGGCTCAGCTCATTTCCCATATTAGCAACCCATGCAACCAGGCAACTCACCAGCCAAAGCAAAGACCCATCCTGCAGCTGTGAGTGCTGCTGCTTGCAGACCACCACCCACACAGGAGACTGAGGGTGCTTCTCTAGGCTTCAGTGCCTGTGCATTTACTTACACCTGCAGCTGATTAAATGGGATCTGGCCCTTTCAAGTTTTATTTCTAGAGCTATAAAGTAATTTCAGCTTCCAAGTGCATGTATAGCAGGGAAATAATACCAAAAATTGGTTGGTACAAGAGAATGAGTGTGTTCTTGAGAATTTTGCTGCTGCTCCCCTCATGTGATGCTCATTTGACTAAGGCAACTCTATTGCATCCCCACTTGTATTTTGCAGTGGTCCAGTGAGAGTTGCTTGGGTGATCTGGTGCTGCTCAGATTAAGGGGGGAACCAAAATTGTGCCAGGTGGAAAAGGACAAAGCAGCAGCAAGGATCTGGAATGAAAGCTAGAGCCAAGCTTTCCCACTGGCTTCTTTAATGACCAATGTCTGTACGTCCCATTTTCAACATGGAATGGTGAACAAATACATTTTTGGTCTGATGCTCTGAACTCTCATCCACTTAACCTCTTAAAATGTCAATGAAATGTCCCTCAGTCAGAGAGTCACACCCAGACTGTTCCACCTTCCTCCAGGTTTAGTTTTGTGTATAGTCAGAAAAGTTGTTTGAAATACTCAACTGTGTGCGTTTACATGTGAATTTATTCAGTTCTTGCTACCTGAAATGTGAGGGTATTTCAAAAAGTTAATGAAAATGCTACAAGAATATGATACTGGTTTGCTACAAACCCCTCAGTGACAAGATCTCCTTTGGTGTGGCATCACTGTCAGGAGTAGTTTTCCTTTTATAGTCCAGTGAGTTGTGCCAGGGAGCTTTCCTTTCCACCCAGCAACTAAATGTGTGGTTATCTGCCACCTAGAGTAGAAGGTGCTGGGCTAGTGGACAGCTCAGTGCATTTCACACTCAACATTCTTTTGCAGATGCTGAATTGCTTTTTCCAGTCCTTATATGTTTCCCTTCTAGGTCACTGTTTATTGACAGCTACTTAAAAAACTTTATGTAGGTTGCAAATTTAATGCTTCATCACCAGCACTGTCACAGCAGCTTGCTGACTAAAGTCCTTCCCACCCAGGACACGTATAGAAGCAAACCTTAGAAGCAGACTGCATCCCTGCCACATGCATGATGACCATACACTATTCAGACTCCCTGTTGTGGTGACTGGACCAGGCATATCCAGCAATGAAGCTTAGGAAAGTGAGACAGAACTGCCTGGTCTTCTAGAGAGAGAAATTGAAACCCCTAAAAACTTGATAGGCAGAGGTTGGTGAAACATGTGCATGTCTTTGCAGGGATCACTATATAGACTTCCCACCAATATATGACCTATTTCTCCCCAGTGCAGGGCCCTGCTCAGGACACCAACTCCTAGACAAAGACTCAGGGCTACATCTCCTCTTTCATGCCAGCTGCAGGGCCAGAGGATAAGGGCTGTTCCTGCAAGATCCCAAACATGGAGAAAAGCAAAGGGCACTGGAGAATTGGACCGGGTTCTGCAGAGGGATGAGTTGGTATTTTCCCAGGTCCTGAAGACTAGTGTGCAGGACAAAAACAATACTGAATGCTGCACACCAAACAAAAAGCCAAAGCCAACTTCCAGGAAGCCTTTCTGGGGCAAAATGCACACTGCCAGGAGCATCAGGGGAGAGGAAGGGAAGGACGAGAGGTGCCTACATCCACATAGGTGTGGGGAGAAATGGGGCCTCTCTGGGCTCAGCCCAAGGCACCACTTAGGCCTCATTTCAGGTCATGGAGGGACCAGCTCGAGCAGCTTTTGCAAGTGCTAAATGGCATTTGTGACTTGCCACAAATTTCCAGCATCTCTCTTTTGGGGGACTCTCTTATTCCCTCAATTTACCAGGAGGCAAAGGAAAACGACCATCACTCCCCACTCACCCTCACAGCAAAGCCCTGATCAGCTGCATTTTAGCAAAGATCCTGTACAGTATTAAAAGTACACTTTATTTTCTGTACAATTCTTATCCAAATCTCCAGGCATGGAAATATCCACTGTGTCCCCAGAAAAAGTTGCAGATTGCTCTGCTGCCGTGAGACACTTCACAACCGTCCAGGAGAGGCACAAAGCCAGGCCCACCAAAATCAAGTGCTGATGCTTTCTAGGCATGGGGAGGAGAGTGGGAAGGAAGGAGAGGAGGAGGCAGTCCAAACAGAGCCTTTGATCACTCCCTGGGGAGGAGAAGAGGCACCCGCAGGTTCACGTCATCGTTCGTGCTTAGTGTGGGAGTCATTGCGTTCAACCGTCACCCCATTCCCGTTCCGTGTCACCTCCTTCCTGTTCCAGTCCTTTTCCAGGTAAAATTCAGCCAGCACGGGGCAGTGGTCTGAAGCCACCCCACCCCAGGACCAGTTATCCGGGATCCATGGGTTTGTAAGACCTTCTCGCACAACAGCCCAGTGGCCTGCATTAAACAAAGTACAGAGCAGAAGATCATTAATATTGCCCAAATCTGACACATGCCACTAATCTAACCAAAGGTTATACAATCTCACTAAATAGCAACTCTACCTGTGAACACTTTTTTCAAGCTCCGACTGATCCAGATGTTATCCAGTGACTTAGACCCTTGTGGGTTCTTTGTGCTGATGTTGGTGAAGGTGCTGGAAGGGACCAGGTGATGGAACTTCTCCTTCCTCAGGATGTCATGGTCGCTGCTGTCAGGGCCCTGGTTAAAATCTCCAAGGATGATCACGTCTTTTTCTCCTAGAAAAAAAAGGAAAAATGGAAATGGAAGGGAGGAATGGGCATCCATGGCTTACGTACAAGAGCAAGAGAGGATAAATGGGAAGTGGGAAAATATAAACACTGAGCAGCAAAGCTGATTTTACTTTGAACTCCTGAAAGAAATGTTGTTTAAAGCCTTCCTCACTGGCTGTTCATTCATGGCCTTTCTCTTAATGACAACAAAAACCAGCCAGTACACATTTCAGGGCTGTTTTTGAATATAATCTAATTTATATTGGTTTCCTTTGCTTGCCATTCACTGATAGTGACAAACTCAAAGATAAGCTTTTCAGGTCTTAGAGGTTTTTTTAGAAATCTGCAACTTTGTGAGCTTATTGTTTGTTTTGTTTCTGTTTTTGCAAGAAACACATATTGGCTTTAACTTGTCCTGACACTGTCTTATGGATTTGCTGGAAGAGTCAAGGACACTTTTGTGAGGATCCCAGGAAGACAACAGACTTATGCTGGTATACACCAAAGTCCCAAAAGTGCAATGCTTGTTCTAACCCTCTGCATTTAAGAAATCCTAAGGAACAAGCCCAAGGAGCACACTTCCAAGCAAGCCTGATGGCAGAAGGTGAGTTCACAAGCCACTCAGACATGTCCTGACTACAGCAGCTTTCCTTTGCCTGGCCAACTGAAGGGGTACTGCTGAAATTGGGATGTCTTACATTTTGTCTAGGGCTGAATTTTCAAAGAATGACTTGAAATGCCCCTAAAAACATCCTGTCTTCTTGTGAATAACAAATGACCTCAGCTACGTTTTATTTCCAGCCCTAATGAAGTGATAAAAGAAACTCTGGATCCTAATTTAATATCCACAATGTGTGCTCTCCTAGATCCACAGCTGTAGATGGAGACAACCCAGCTGTGCAGTGGGGTAAGAGGACAATGCACATGCTCCAGTGCCCATCTCAAACAATGATCAGAAATGTCTGGTAAGACAAACTCAGGAATGCTGATAGCTGATCAGAGCTGTTGCTGTGTTACAGCTTGGTACTGGAGAAGAAAGAAGATGCTAAAAGGATGCAGAAATGCACCAAAAGTCTCCAAGCTTTTTTCTTCCTGTGATTGAAGTGCGAGAGGAGATGGGGTCGATGGACTGATTGCTCTAACATGTCTTGCGCTCACGGATAAACCTCCTCGTTTTGTGCTGTTGCTGTAGAAGTAGTAGGCCAGGAGAGGGAGCGCAAGTTCAACGACAAAATATATTCCACTCTGTCCTTCCACCGCATGAGAGAGACATTGGGAAAGGGCAGGAGAGCAACGGGATTGCTAGCGTATGACTTCAAAAACCAAACACTTCAAAACATGCTGTTTGCTAAGATGCAGAGGGGTGATGAAAAGATAGTGAAACTATTTGCGGTTTCTCTACCCTTTGCAAGCCACAAATCATATCTGAAATGACAGGAGGTTTAAGTATTATTCTGTAAAGCATGCCTTTAAAAGAAAACAAGTCTGAAACTGAGCTATTTTAAGCTCCTTCACAACCTAAAAGAAAAATCAGTGTTTGTCTAATGGGATGATTGTGCTTGCTGGGAGCTGGTGGTTTTGCACGAGTCTCATCATAAAAACCCAAGATCTCTCACTCGGCAGAACCAGGAAGCCTGAAATCTGATCGTGCTATCTCAGTCCTTCAGGACTGGCTTGCTTAATAGCCCAGGCAGCACTTGACTCCTTTCATGCTTTCAGCTTGGCCATATAAGTGGGGAAAAGCCATTACAGAAACCTCTCGAGCACATCCTTGTGGGGCAGTGTTGAAAAATGAAAGAGAGGCAGGGATCTTAACAGCAGTCTCTCGATCCTCCACATAATATATTCTATACTATTCTATTCTATTTCTATATGCACTTCTTTTAGCAAAACCTCAACCCTTACATGAAAAATCTTTGGAAAAAGACACACTCGTAAGTGAAAATTTTAATTAATTGCTCCATTCTGAACAGTTTAGAAATAGTAGAGGCTAAAATACCCAGCGCCTGGATGTGTGCTTGGAAGGAGGTAAGAAGTCAGCCTGCATAATGCCCAGGGAGGGAACCAAGGTATTCTTCACCTGTTTCAACTTTTGCATGCAGAATAACTAAGCATAAAATCATAACACAGCATCAAGCTGACAGATGGAATAAGCTGGGGCATGTCAAAGAATTTGCCACTGGGGAGGAGAGACAGGATTCAGGATTGCTTCTGGTCCCCTTTACTCACAGGAGCTTCAGGGGCTCCCCATGACTGCAGATCATGGGGGAAAAGGCTGGGCAGCCCTGAGCGAAGCAGGAAAAGTAGGTGACACGGATTTTCCAGATAACCACCAACTTCATTTCCCCTTACCCTGGCTTGTTCTCAGCCCTGCTCCTGCCTTTGCCAGCTCCTGTGACAGAAACATCATGTGCAGCAGCACAGCAGCTTTGTGCCCTTGTCGGCCTCCTGAGACCTCAACAGACACCAAGCAGCAGGTGGGAAGGAAGCAAAACTGCCTGGATCCTCCTAGAGACATGACTGTGGCTAATTGGTAACCCCTGGGCTCCTCGGAAGAGGCAGGGGACAGAACCACCATGCAGCAGCTGCAGCTCTCAGGGTCTCACAGATCAGTCTCAATGGCTCTCAGGCAAAATTAGCAGAAGGTCCAGAAGAATCCATGCCCTTGCCCACAGCATGGGATTATAGCTGATCAAAAACTGTAGTCATGATGTCCACAGTTGCAATCAGGTTGGGGGAAGAAAAAGTGAGATAATGCTGCTGGTGCTGTGACATGATTTTTTTATTAGACAAGAGTCTGAGACTGGCAGGGCTTGCTCCTCTTCCTCAGGACTGGTCCTCCTCCTACTGCTGCAGGTTGCATCAGCAAGCTCTCCCTCACCAAACCAGCTTGTGCTGCAAAGGTCCCTCTCACAGGCTACACTGTCCCACAAGTATGCAGAGCCACCATTTGGTGGCAGACAGACTCCTCTCCCAATGCACTGGAACAGGTTGCCTAGGGAAGTGGTGGAGTCACCATCCCTGGAGATATTTAAAAGATGTGCAGATGTGGTTCTTCAGGACATGGTTTAGTGGTGGAGTCGGCACTACTAGGTTAATGGTTGGATTCGATGATCTTAAAGATGTTTTCCAACTAAAACAATTCTGTGATAGCCTCTCAGGGGTGCTCTCATACTACCACATTGAGACCTACTGGGCTCAAAGCAACCCTGCCTGTGTCAGTGAACTCTTTAGGTGAGGAAAAAGTCCAGACTGTTTGCAAATACATTTGCAAATTCACTGAAGCATCAGCGACTTTTCTTAGTGTCTGAAGGTGACTCTTGGCCAGCAAAGACAGAAAAGCAAAGTGCTGCCTTCACTCAGCCCTGTGCCACAGCAGCCATCAGCTGCGGGACTTCAGTGCCTGCAGAAGGTCTGCAGTGTTGAAATCTGCTTTCCTGCAGGAACCAGGAAACCCTCCTTTGCTTTGTGGCAGTCCAAAAAGCCACCTGCAGGACACTCTTCCTGGCTTCCACACACCCTGAAAGAGTCCCCTCATTAATTAAACAGACCCTTAAGCCCTCAAATACTTCCTGGAGAGAGTGAGAAGCAGATGATGAGAGGGATATCATGGTACATCAGCTGCCAAGAAGCTCCCTGCTCTCAAAGTCTTCTAAGCTTAGTGTCTGATGCATGGGTAACGAGTGGAATATGAACAAGCCAGATAGGATTATTAAGATGATTAGGCCAAGAACTTGCTCCCTGGATCCATGTTCTACTAGAACATACAGAACAGTGTCTATGTGCCACCCATGATCACCACACCAAAGATGGAGAGTGCTTGAAAGAAGGTGGAAGGGCTGCTGGAGAGCAACCAACAGCCACCGTATTTCTCTGGTGCTACAAAAAGGGAAAGAGAGAAAAAAGGAAGCAGGACCCAGTGTTCTGATGGAAGAAATATGGGGACACTACTGCTCTGCATTACAGGAGACTGTGGGTAGTAACCAAACTTCCTTGAATGCTCACATGGTGTAAGAACAAAAGATAACAGACCAGGGGTCTGTTAGCAAAATGGGAGCAGAAACTCCAATTTCCTGCAGTATCCACAGACAGATCTGTCTTTGTTACCCATATTTTATGGATTGATTTGGAAGAAATTGAAGGATGGCAGTTATTTTAAGCATGACATTGATTTTGGCAGGGTAATTCTGTACTTCAAAGTAACATATGTCCATTACCACTTGTTTACAAAACAAGACCCCCATCCCACAAGTTCAGAGGAATGTGAATCTCTTCTTTTGGGAAAGATTAAGCCAAGAGCAAGCTCACTCCACTGACTTGACTGTCATATGAAAATAAAAACATGAAATAAAGAGGAGCCCTAACATCAGCAGCCTAAATTTAGATGCAGCGGAAATGCAACCCTGTTGACTTCAGAGGAGCTACACGTTTATCTGTGTCTCAGTTTAGCCTTCAGGAATTAAACAAACGATCCTTTTGTTTACCTTCATCCTTTCCAATTTCAAGGTACCTGGACAAATAATTAAATCAGTAGCACTTAAAAATAGCTCTGACTGACTTCTTGCAGCTCAAAAGGAAAAACAATAGAACACGCACAAAAACTGCAAAACACCTCTTGTGTTATGTAAGAGGGATATTAATGCTTCCAAGTGACCAACCTTGCTAAACTGGGCCAAGCTGAAAGTCTTCATGCATGTAACCTTGTAAACCTTTTGCATGTTTGTTAAGCAGTAAGTGAAGGGGTAGGTATTTCTATTCCTGTAACAAGATCAGCAACATTTAGAATTTGAAATGTGCTGTTCTGCTTCATAGGAAATTGAATTGAATTTGCAAGCTTCAAAGTAAGAAGCAAATTCTCAGAAATTAGGTGAAGAAATTCAGCTGGGTATTGCACTTCTCAAGTTCTGGTCTAAGTTCTGGTGTCCCTCATCCTGGTGTAAAAGCAGAGCAACTTATTTGAAAACAATACAATTACCCAGCATATTACAGCCAGGTACAAAAGCAGAATTTGGTTGCTGGTCTCTTTTCTGGTTAGCAGCCATCTCCTGATTTGCACTGCATTTTCCAATGTGCCTCCAATTATCCAAAAGTAAATATACGGAAACAAGTTATTTTGAAAAAAGCTATTCAACTTTGTTCTGATATCATGCAGTTGTCAATGCCACAAAGCACTTAAATTAGGGTCTGAACTCTGGTGTCCTTTTTTTTTTGCTGAACTTGTTCTTACACTAGCATTAAACCAGAACGAACTTCATTTGAAACAATGGTGTCAAAGCCAGCAGGCTCCCTTGTGCTGCTTGTGTTAATTAGCAGAGATTATAAAATGAGAGCAGAGGAAAACGTGTTTGCCATGCTATGGAGCACTCAAATTCAAATACCAGTAATGACAATGAGAACCTGATGAGGATATTTGTGAAACCTGCACTGAGATACAATTTTTTTTTCCCCTTAAGTTCCTGTTGGTTAGATAAGATGAGCAGCGTGCATGCTATAGCTCTCAGGAACAACCAACGCCGTACCTTTGAGAGTTTCTTGCAAGGTCTGTGCAAAGGCTGCCAGTTTGTGGCTGTCATGGTTTTTCCCAGCGTTCTCTCCTGCCACGGGGGACAAGGCCAGATGAAGGTTAACCACTGTTAGGTCATTCATCCCAACCTGGGGGAGGAAGGAGGAGAAATCAATGCCCTGAAGATGGGGCACAGAAGGCCACAAAGCAAAAGCACGTGCCTGTGCCTGATACTTTTAGAAGTAACACTGGGTGACTAGAATCCATTTTGCCATATGTGTGGTGTGTTTTGGTTGGTCATGTTTTGGGGAGGAAGAGGGGGAAGGTGTTTTCCAGCTCTGTTTGCAGTAACTGAATACCCTTTCAGTTCTAGAGAAATTGGTTTGCATAAGCAAATAGCTTCGTTCCACCACAGTTGCAGAAAGAAGTTGGCTGCTTATGAAAACCAGCTTATGTAAAACCAGTTGTTAATAAACTACAAATAATGTTGTGGTCATTACACAGGCTAATTATGACTATCTTGTGATTAGCTCAGGTCCGTCACAGAGACTAACCAAGAAACTTAATGTACCTTGAAGGGGGCTGTTGGCTCCCTGCAATCTTCTGCCTACCTTCTGGGACTCACTTGGTCATGTGGCACAAGTAATACTTGCTCCTAATATTGACCTGTTTACATTCTTAATTAATCAACATTAATTATCAATAGTAACTTATTTATCTATAATTATTCTATTAATGCTTCTCTCAAAGCATTATCAGAGATGTCAAGTTCCCCAAACTGGACCTCTCCATCACAGCCTGTGCAGAGAAGGGTGCTGTGTGCTCACACAAGTTTCTAAAATGCATGATGTTCTTTTAGATGGGTTCAGCCTAGTGAAAAAGCTTTAAAAGGGAAACTCTGCAGTATGCCAGCAGTATGTGAGAGATCAGCCTGAGTCTCTCAGGAGCACTGTCCCTTCTGTATTTTTTTATATCCATTTTGACTGCAGTTACCCCTCTCCATTCACAATGTGAGGCACTGACAAGCATCACAGCCTGGAGCTGGCTGCTGCTGGATAAGCACCTCGCTCTTGCCATGTTAATTTGATAAAAGCAGAAAAAAGGTGACTGGTGACTTCTGTCATTCTCTCAGTAGCTGCAGATGCTACCAAAGATCCACTGACCCTCATGTGCCCAGTTGCTGCCTTGCAGCGGGGTTTGCTCCCACAGGAGCCAAGGAAGGGACTCATTCTGGTGATCTGCCATACCAATAAAGCCCCTAAATGGGTATGTCTCATGTCTTTGACCTACAATCAAGCCATGAGACAGTGCTGAAGTAATGAGACGGGTTGGAACTTCATGCAAATTTTTATCTGTTAGAAGATGGTATGGTTTTCCATCTTCATACACCATTTTTTAAAATAAAAGCTTAATTCTGCAAGGGTCAGTTGGCACAAAGGCAGTTACCTTGAAATGTGCAAGATACGGATGAGGATATGAGTGCTTCCCATTGCCATTAGTTTGTGCACTCTCCTGAGATGAAGCATCTTTCAGTTCAATGCCAGCTGTTGTATCCCAGAGGAAGCCAGAATATTCAACTCCCTGAAATGTAACAAAAAAAAAAAGGGAAAAGCTAGTAGTAAGAAGGTAAACCCAAAACATTCTGCCCAACTCCAGCCCCCAAGGTGAATCTTTTTTGCTTGGCAAGTTTCAGTACCACTGTTGGTACTGACAGTGGTGTACATCACTCCCAGAATAAGCAGAGACAGTAAAAGGATGATGCAGATTTATATCTGGTCTTGCCGCGTGCTGAGGGCAGGAAGCCCAATTCTCTGTGCACAAGCATGAAGGAGAAACAGCATCCTAGGCTACCAGGAGGAGGCAGAGAAACAGGTAGAAACACTTTCTTTATCTCAGCTCAGGCAAACGCCCCAGCAGATGTGGGAGGAACGCTCCCTGGGCAGCCCCACTGCAAACTGAACAAGCTGAGCCTGAACACAGATTGCTCTGCTACTCACAGCCCCTCGTGTCTGGACACTGGCTGTCAGACACACAGGTCAGTTTAGCACTGCTTGCTCCAGCCAAGGATTCAATAAGCTGTTTTGTCTTATACAAGTGAAGCAACTCTGAACTGCAGGGGTGAAAGAAGATGATGTTGCCTCTTCTGCATGTGTCTGGGCTGATAGGGCCCTCGTTTCCTTCTAGTCCAGGCAAGGCATCGGATCCTTCTGAGCGTGGTCAATAACAAGGCAGTTTGTTACCCACAGGATTAATTCTCTAACCCTGAGCTCGGTGCCTTGTCTCACTGGCTGACTGCTGGGGCTTGTGGTAGATGCTGCTGCACGCAGTTGTTCCTTCTCCCCACACCATACGCTGTCTCACACGCTTCTGTCGCCCACAAGCCAAAAATATCCAGGCTCCTTCAGTCTCTTGGCGTGAAATCTCATCTAGACCTCTCAGCCCTGTCAATCTTCTCTGTCTCTTTTCCAGCTTGAACTTTTCATGCTCAGCTCTTCGCTCCTTTCACTTCCTGTTTCTATCATCGTGTATGGGGTTTTTTTATTACTTTGGGACATAGAATTGGCATTTTCAGAAAGCTGCCTGTCCTCGTCACACCAGCAGCAGTATCTAATTCAAAGCCTGTCAGCCTCTCCTCCCATCACCCAGACACCATTTTCATTGGTAAATCCAGGGGAATCCATCACCAAGGAAGAGTTTTTTACATTTCAGCTGCAATAAACAAGTATTATCTGCAATGCTGACTTCCTGTAAGCCTTGAAAGTATTAAGGCTGGCTAAAGTCCTTTGGCAGCTCTTTTAGATAACTCACCTGTAAAATACCAACAAAATTATTCCACTAGTTGGAAGTCTAAGGTCTGAAAACTTCTATAGGAAAAGATGTGGAAGAACAAAACCACTGTTCACCATTTCCTGTCTCCAGATTTCACACCAACATGGTGGTCTAAAGCCACTGCTTTGTTGAAGGCCAAATACCTGGGATGTGTGGAAGCACGAGACTGAATCACCATCCACCATTTTGCATTACTTAGCCCTGTAGATTATCCCAAGATCAGCCTGTGCCAAAGATGCTATATCCTCAGGGTTACACTGCATTATTTCACTGTATTCCATTTGTGCACAGGGTGTTCAAACCTGATGGACTCATTAACTAACCCAAAGGGTAGAAGAGACTTTTCGGCTTAGTGGAGGGTTCACCAGAACAGCCAGATTTCTGTTACAGCAGCTAAAAGGAAGAGTCAGCAGATAACATTTCTATTCTTAGCTTGGCCACAGACTTCTCCCATAATTTTGGGAACCATTCATCCTTGTATCCCTACCAGTAAAACAAGTAGATGATGATTTTTATTTATTCAGCCCATAGTAAAAAACTTATATTGATATCTTGGGTAATACATCTCAAGAGAAAAAAAAAAAACAAAAAAAACCCCCGAAAAACCAACTGACTGAAGACTTTGTATTTAACATAGAAACTCTGAGTCAATTACTAATAATTATTGGAAAAAAGAAAAAGCGGAGGAAACAACTTTGACAATTTGCACAACTTTTTAAATTCAGCATTTTAATTATCTGGCCTAACAAGAGATCCCAGAGGAAAACTCCAGACAGAAAAAAAATATGTCCTGAAGGCAATTTGCATTCTCCATCAGAATTAAGTGTGAACTGTGTTAAGTTTTTGGACATACTCACACCCTCTATGTCTTTCCAGTGGTAGCTAGAGTCTAGTCCTTGTGTTGCTCAGGAGGTGTTTTTTCGTTTGGGGTTTTGTTTGTGTTTTGGTGTTTTTTTTTTTCCTCATTCTTGAGTTTTACTCAGGGGGGCAATAAAAGGAGGTGCATCTCCCAGAATATGAACCCAAACCTGATTTGTAAAAGCCAAATGAAGGAAATGTGGATTCTAAGCTGCATAATTGTACTAGATACAACTGCCACCACACACTTAATAACGACAGTGCTCAGAACAGTTGAATACAGCCCTGTGTACTACTGGATATATTCAATACATGACAGGTTGTCTTGGTTTAAATATTAAAGGTGAATCCCAAAAAACAGAGAATAGAATTTCTCTCTGTTATCCCCCCTCCACCCTCCCAAGGGAAGACAGAAGGGCAATAAGGAAGACAGACTTAAACTTTGGAAATTAAAACTAGGAACAAATTTACTATAACACAAGGAAAAAGAGTAAAATGTGGAGGAAGAACAGACAAGTATTTATATTAAAAACCGATCTCAATGATGGCAGGGATATGGGAAAGGCAGGGCTGCTCCAGGGGAGAGGTGCATGGCTCCTCTCAGCACCTGATGCAGTTGGATTCCGGAGCGAGCACGTGGGAAACCAAAGGAACCAGAAGCCGCCCCGGCAGCGAAAAAGGAGCAGGAAGGGAGAAGGGCCTGGCTTCGGGCTCTCCTGGCTTTCATGGATTGTGACAGGAAGTGGCAGGAATACTGACCCTTCCAGTCTTTCAGGGCCCTAAAGACCCTCTCTCTAGGTGTCCAACACCGTGCCAGGGTGTCCCAGACCATAACACAGGTCTTGGTTCCTGCTTGTTCCCTGGAACACCATCCATGCTGCAATTACTGCATCATGAGAAAGATCTCCTTCAGCAACAACAGGCTCGAGCCAGAGGAGGACCTTGCTCTGGAAACTCATTAGAGCCCTTAAAGGGAAAAAAGAATGATTTCCCTTGGGAGAGACTGATTTTTGGTATCATTAGTGGTGTCCAGCACAATGTAGCTGTACCTTGAATACTGTCAAGGGTAGTAGGTGCAGCTGTCAGCACATTATAAATTAGTACCTCACTGCAGGACATATATATATTCCCATGGCAGAGGATGCTGCAGGGAGAAGCACACTGCAGCACAGTGCAGATTTCAAAGAGTCCACGGCATTTAAAACACCTGTGCAGAGTACCACAGGGAACGTGCAAAATAAGCTCCTCTTCCAGATGAGGATGGCAGGCTGCACAGCCCCTCTGCAGGGTCTTCATTTGTAAACAAAGAAATGGGGACCCCTTCCAAACACCAGCTGGTGCTGGGCCAGGGAACAAGCTTGGATGACTAGTACAAAAAAAAAAAATAAATCAGAAATACTGCAGCCTGCCAGGGGCAAAGCCAAGGACTCTTTCCTTCTCCTAACATGTAGCTGTTTTTCTATATTTTTATACTGCTTTTATCTACCATACCTCCACCAAACACTCCCTCCCCCCCCCCCTTTCTTCTTTACAAGTGTGCCACAGGCTGAGGAAAACAGTTCTTCCAAAAACATCAGCTGCACAAATTGAAAGCTATAGGAACAGACAGCTTAAAAAACAAGAGATGCAAACCTTGCCAAAACAAGATTTGCAAAATGTTTTGCGGTAAACATTCAAAATACGTCCTTGGTTAGAGGGGGAAAAAAAAGCAAAGCCAAAGTTCAGATTTAGGGATTAATGTACCTTGTGTAGCTGGCCTGAGGGTTTTTCGGAAACAACACCCTTCCAACATCCTCTAGAGCCCTTCCACTTGCGGATGTTTGGCAGCGTCGGCTGGTTCAGCTCCATACAAAACTAGAGAGAGGAAAGGGGCGGGGGGAAGAAAAGAAAAAAAAGCTCAGCTTTGTAGGGTTTTAAAAGAGTTGCAAAAGAAACCATGTAGCAAGGCATTAGTAAGAGATACCTAGGAGCACAGGCTGTGCTCTCTGCCCTCCCTGAAGGCTCGCAAAGGAGGTGGTCTGGGCCACATCCCAGGCTGACTCACCCCCCACTGGACATACTTGGATATAAATAAAAATTAAAATAACTCAGTGCAAATGCTGTGACTAGAATGTTTCTCCCTCAAACTCCTTTTTTTTTTTTTTTTTTTTTTTTTCCTCCAAAGCTACTTGCTTAAGTGGAAAGGGATTTCCTCTGTGCTGCCTACAAAGATGCTGACTGCACTGTATCCCACCCCTCCAGGGGCTTCACCAGCAGCTGCCAAATCCTCCTGGGGGGCAGGAAGCCCCTGTAGCCTGGGTGCCTGCACTCCAACATGGAGGCTGCAGGCATAACACAAGAGGAAGACTGTAGGCCAAGCTTAACAGCTGGTATCTTTGGGTTAAGGTTCCCCGGACTTTACACCAGAGACACATGCTTGAGGCTCCCCATGCATGAAGGGATAGGATGCACACTGGCACACAGATCCAGCAGATCCTTCTGATGCTCCCTAGAGGCTTTCATCTTCCTGGACACTGCTGTCCAGCCACAGCACTTGGACACTTTTACATGTTCAAACACACAGAGCTGTAGAGGCTGCACCCTAGTGCCCAGCAGATCAGGGATACTAGAGACACCATGGGAAGCCTTCAAGTCCACCTGGGTAACATCTTGAGACTAAAATAATAAGAAAATATATAGATAAACCTCTATGCTCTGGCAAATCTGGAATCTGAAACCTCTTGATGCTGACAATATGGAATACTTTTTGGCTAATAAGAAGTAACTGCTACAAAAGAGTAACAAGGACTTTAATTGCACAACAGGTTGTTATATCTGACAGTGGAGAAACTACGTTGAAATGCAGAGGTTTTCACAAAGAAAGAACAGCGTCAGACAAAACCCTGTATCCAGAATGTCCCTCCAAATCAAGCAGCAATTTAACAAAGAAGGATTTTCAAGGCAAACTATAACATGCTGTCCAGAGGGACTCTTTGCAGTGGGACATGCCAAACACAGTTTGAAGAGTTGAAGTGATAAGCTGCATGGATATAAGAATTTCCTATGTGGGTATCAGAAAAATGATGGGACAGCTCTTCTCCTGTTTACTTTATCTTTTGATTCAAAAATAAAAATCAAATCCTGCTCTTTCACTAACTGCCTTGTCTGCAAGTCCATCACCCTGGAAGCTGAAGCTATAAGCATTGACTTCTTAGACACACACAATCCAGCAATGCTTTTTTTTGCCTCCGAAAGCTGAGCATGATTTTGGTTACACATCCAAAGCAAAAATGCTTGGCACACCTTTTTAAACAGTTGTCTGAAAAGCAGAGATTGGCTGGGGCTTTTTATTGAAGATGCCACATTAACATACTGCATTTTTGTCTGTTTTATCCCTTCAGGTAGTGTTAGGGCTGGGCTGATTTATTAAGCGAGGAGGCAAGACAGGGTGTTTGCATGGCCTGGGAACAAAGCTCTGCTCTCAACTGATTGCCAGGTGCTACCCTAATAAAAACAATAAATCCCAGCAGCAACAATTACTCATTCCTGATGTCATTCTGATGACTTTCAACAGTGTGATTTTGTTGAATGAGTTTCCTAACATTTAAATAACTTCAATCAGGAAAAAAAAATAAATATGTTGAAATTAGGAGTTCAGCTGTAACCTGACAAAAGAGTTAACTTATCTCTGGATTGCAGCTGCTTAGAAAGTCCAGCCAGCACAAAGTATGCCACAGGGCTGAATAAATCCTACAGAAACCATCACTTTATTAAAAGGAGCATATGCAGTCGACTAGTTTGAATATTTTGTTTCCTCTAAATTGATTTTTTTTTTTTAAGGCCTTGATTTAACTGCGCTCTAACAAAAAGATGACAAATAAGATTACACAGTTTGCTCAGGAAAAATCCAACAGTTCATTCTGGGTATAGTTGGAGCAACAGAGAACTTGGCCTACAGCAGCTGACTTTAATCTCTGCCCATTTTCCAGGGCTTATGGGCACACAGATTTTGAAGCTGTGACAGCATACTTGCTTAGATCATGTTTTTGCGTTGAAGTGAGAAGGGTATTTCTCAAATCATGTTTTTCTGCTCACAAAACCCAAGTCAGACAACATTACATTTCCCATCGTAGAGTAAAAATATACAGACGAGCTCTCAGCCCATGTTGGAAATGAAAAAAATGCCTTTCCTCCTTTGCAAAACAAAGTTAGAGCTACATCAATCCTTTTGAGGAGCAGTTCTTCATGTGACAAAGTAAAATCAAAATTAAAACCTCAGAACAACTTTTTCTTTTTTTTCTTCCCCCCCCCCCGAAAATCCTCCGAAGGAAAGAAGGTCTAGTTTTGTTTTTCTCTAAAGCTGCAAGTTTCCTGAAATCCAATCAGCTGATTCATTACATCCTACACATACTGAATCAAAACTCACACACACACTGCAATACCAGCAGCATCAGGGCTTACAACGATGCTCCGAATTACACCAATGCTGCTGTGGTCTCACGTGCTGCTGGGTGATGCTTTTTGTGGGACAGGCAGTGCTGCCAGGGAGCAGGAACATGGCAGCACCAGGCTCCTGGCATGCTCCAGGTAAAGAGTTATCATGCAAAGAGGCACCTTGTGCCAGGTACCTGCCCATTGCCCCCACCTAGCATGCAGGGTGCCACCAAGGGCCACCACTCCAGGAACTAGGACAAGCTCCATTGCCTTTGCTCATTATCAACATGTCATTTTCCCAATAAGGGAAGATCCAAAGATGTAACTGTTCTTTGTCCACCCTGATAAGGAGACAGAGCCTGTTGCTCCCAGCCCCTCCAGAAGCAGAGACGAGTACAGGAATGAGCTTATAACCAACACTGGAAAAGACTGGAGGACAGTTGGGAGAAGCTGGGGAAACATGGTTGAGGAGGGACTGGAGACTAATTTGGGAACAGGAAGAAAAACATACGCTGGGCTGGCACATGCTGGAGATCATAAGAGAGTTACAGCCTCCCTAACACACCTATCTGCCTCCCCAAGCACTGTCAGCAAGAGCATCTCATTTGTGCATGAAGCTAAATCTCCCCCAGTGCAGTAAATACACACTGGGAGAGCTGCCAGCCAGCATCCTGCAGAAGCCCACAAGCTTATCTCACCACAACTCTTGTTCAGGATGTGCTGGTTAATCTTTGGGTTTTTGGGGTGATGTTTGTGCAGCCAGTCCCAGACCAGGCATCTTTTCCAGATGATGACACCACTCTGTGCTGAGTATCTTTGCTTGCCAAGCATTACTCCTGTAGCACCAGCACTGGGACCACACTGAACCAGTGACCTCTCCTGAGGTGGGTACTTTGCTTGAAAAAGGAGTGTGCTACTTCTAAACCCTGAGAAAACGATATGTGACTCAAGAAAACAATGAAACAATGTCCTAGGGCTCAACAAATTACACATTTGTCATTAGCCAATGATTCCTCTTTGGAAGACACTTGCATTTCAGACTTGGAGTCAGAGCAGAGGCTGTAAGGAGGGCAAGGAGAGAAGGAACACTGAAGAGGAGCTTCCAGGGTGAACTTGCTGTTATGGCATGGTATGTCTTGGTGCAGTAATCATTGCCTGAACTTTAGAAAGGCACTCAAAGCAATTAACTGTACATTTCTGTTAATTACCACAGAAGCTTTCAGGCCAAAAGGGCACAGCAGTAAAAGTAAACAACACCCTAGTTCATCAAAGCAAAGGTGATTTTGGTTTCTTTTAACCAAGGGGAGAGATGAGAGCTAGGGAATAAATATTCCATTTCTAAATGTCACATTTACACAGGTCCTTTATTTTTAACAGGCACTAAAGGGAGCAGCTTTAATGAGTACCAGAGATACATAGGGAACTTCTGTCAATTCCTTATCCTTTCAGCTATGTTGAGGTGCCATATTAGTAAAGATTTGACATTGTCATGGTAAAAGAGATGTGGAGTTTGAGTGAGGGAGCTGGCAATAGTTGAAAATGAGACCCTGACCAGCCAAAAAAACCCAAAAAAAAACAAAACAAAAAAACGTTCAGCTGTATTAATAGCTCAAAATTAAACACCTTTTTTTTTTTTTTTCCCCTTTTCTTTTTTTTTTTTTTTTCTAAATTGTAGATCCTGGATGAATTTTTAAGTGGAATTCTGTACCTGTGCATAAAAAATTTAAGTATTCTGATAGTGGGCTCAGTTTCCCGTTACTTTTGAGGGACATCCTAGTAGTATTTCAGGAATCACAGGAATCTGCAGGTCATGGGCAGGAAAACACTGAGGTAAGTGCTGTTGTGTTCTATAGGGCATCTCCCAGTAATGGACTTGGTGTTTTAGGAAAGGGTAAACAGCAAAGCTCTAAGATACACCTTGAAAATTATGCAGTGGCACTTAAGGAGAAGCCCCTCTCCTGACCCTCCAATAAAACTTCCAGCCTGAAACATGATCTAATATATTTCTGATAAAAAATACAACAAAACTGACAGTGGCTTCATGAGATCATCTAGCACTGCTCTTTTTTAATCCATGTTTTAATATATATATATATATATGCTTTCCCTGCTCCATCACTGACTATTGTATAAGCTCAAAATCACATTCCCAGAATTAAATGCACATTATCCTTTATTTTCTTTATTCGTCTGAGTGGACTGTACTTTTATTTTCAGTTGAAAATGCAGACTTGAATACCTGTAATCCTAATCCAATCTACCACAGACAGAACACAGCTACAGTTGGTACACCCTAATGAAGCCTGACCTAGAAAGTTATAAATATTTCTGAGAACTTGAAATCCACACCTTGGGTTTTCAAGTAAAGCATCCTGATTCAACACCAATGCTCCAGAAGAAGAATAATATTTTTGTTAGATCAAGTTTGTGGGGAGGAAGAGGCAGAACTAGGAGGTAGAGAGATTTGTGAGTGTTGTATTTTCCTGAACTGCCTACTGAGGTAGGGGGAAAAGGTCAAAGACTTCAGGGCTGTGGACCCACATAACAGCACAAGGCAAATCAAGGGGGGATGCAAGCTGCAGCAGAGCCAGGATGCTCAGTGCATTTCTGTAGCCCAACAACACTGCATCCATTTCCCACTGGCAGGAACACTGAAGGAAGGGGACACAGAGGTGCATCAAACCTTTGGGTAACATCTGCTTTCTTCTGTAACCAAATGTAACAGCAAGGAAGGAAGCATTATTATGGCTAAAGCCTGAAAGAAAGACTCAAGGCTGGATCCTCTTTTCCTCTAACAACAGTGTTGTCTCAGGCCTTCATTGCTTGTTTGCCTTTCCCTGGAGTGCTTCCCTTTCCTGTTTGCAAAAAGTAGCCAAAAAATACACACACAAGGAACACATGCATCCACTGGCATGGGGGATGCACTCACGAACTCTTACATGTGTCACAAGGGGATTGGCCAATGTTAAGATACAACATTTTTCACATGTCCATTCAACCAGTACCTTCTAGGAAGACTTCTTTGAAGATTGCATCATATTTATGGCTTGTGATGTTCAAGTATTGATATTACAGGACAGCAAATAAAACTTGGCAGGCAGATGGGAGTCTGATAGGCAGATAATGATGAGTGTTTTCAAAGGACAACAACCTCTCTCCAGGAATCAGTTTCAGTCTCAGCTATGTTTATACATTTGTGCTGGAAAAAGTTTTCTACTTCTCCCTCCTGGACGTAATTGTACATAATTCTACAACGAAGTTAATGCTGAAGAAATAATACAAAATTTATAAAGTTTAGGAGAAATGATCTAGGATTAAAAAAAATAAAATAGAAGAAACCAATCTATTGGAAATGCAGCAGCCACAGAATTGCTACTAGAAAGCTTATCTACCCTTTTTGCCATGCTAACGTGTCCTTCTTGCACTGGGGTCATAGAGACCTGGGGCGATACCTTCCCATCCTTTATGTACTAGTTTGTTGCTCCTAGGGCTAAATCAAAACATTCAGACTGATGACCAAATAAATCCTTGCCCTCCTTTGTGTTCTTCACAAATGTTATCTAGTGCATCCTTCAAAGAGCTCCTTAAAATCATTGCAAGCAGCGAAACTGAAGCAGAACCCTGCAGCACAGCCAGATCCTCACCATCTTTCTTCAGAAATAACACAGCACCTATAGGCACAGCCATCACCTTGGGGCTTTGGGATGCTATGGACATACAAAGCTTATTGGCAGGGATAACATGCATGCAAACCTACTGGGGTCCCAAGTCCTGGTCCATCTGAAGGCACCTACATTTTTTTCAGCAACTTGAGCAGGACTCATTTTTGCCTGGAAAATGTGCTGCTTCTGCTTCTCAAAAGGCATCCCAGTAATTCCAACACCCACCGAGGAGGGATATCTTTCCTCTGAGTATCCGGTATCAGTATGCCTCTGAGTATCACTCAGCTCCCAAATGATTGCTCCAGGCACCCCATTATGGACCAGAGAGCAAACATCTACCATACTGCAGCCTTGCTGCCTGGCAGCCACACGGCAACCAAACTCCCAGCTTTGCTGCAAAGATCACTTTGAAGCTTAATACTTAACAAAGGAAACCTCCAGAACTGAACCCTTCAGAGAAGACAGGATAAGGAAAGCTCATTTTGCAAGCCCAGCTATGGCTTAGAAACTAAGTTGTCCAAGTCCACTCTGCCTGCTTCAGAAGGGGGTGATTCTGAGTCTGCAGAGTGGCACAGCTCTGCTCACCTGAGGGGCATGAAAGCAAAGCACCCAGAGGACTCCATCATTTTGGCAGCTCTGGGGTTAGGTGGCAGCTAAAGGATGGCTGGCAGGATTGGAAAGTTTTTCAAACTGAAGGCACCGTTTCCCACGTCAGGTGTCTGAGCCCCTTCACAAGCTTGGCCCTGTTTGGAACTGGCCTGTGGATGTGAATCCAGCTGGATGCCTGCCTCTCCCCTGGCACTCCTGTGTTACTCACCCATTGTACTGCAGGAATGTGCGGGAAATAATTATGCTGATAAGCTTAGCATTATCTCAACTATCAAAAGTGTGTAATGATTTGTCTCCATATACAAACCTGTTTGAATCAAATCAGGTTTTGTGTTTGTTTTGTTTTTTTTAAATCAGGCTTTACAGGCTCCGCTGGGGAGTGGTAGGAGTCTAAGTTTGCACTCACAAGTTATTTGCTTTGCCTTTTAAGTACTTATTTTGGAAAAATTTAGCAGTGAGTTTCTACACTGCCCTCCCAGATGAATTACAGCTCACCACAGTCACTCAGCTACTTAATTCTTTGCAATATGTAAAGGAAATTACTTTCTTTATTTTTGAATTTATGATTAAAAAAACAGATGGTAGTCCACAAAACCAGTTCTCTGCTCACCTTTAATCATAGTGTTCCTGGAACAACAATGCAGATAATTCACTGGCATGTTCTCTTACCTGCATCCTAAACAAAAGTGATTATTTATACAATGTCTTTTTAAAGATCTGCAAAAGGAAGACACAGAAACCTTTGGTTCAGAGACGAAACAACAACAACTGAAAGAGGCGAGGCAGTAAGTCCCCTAATACATCTTAAGTGCTGGGGCCACTACTGAAAATTTACAGGATGCTCAACTACCTGTTACCAAAATGGGATACATAACATCTTTCAGCCAGTTCGCTATTTAATGGAATGTTGTCTTCACAGAAATCTATACTGTCCTTTTCCTATGGAAGACAGCACCTGTATTTGCCAACCTCCGTGTAGGAAAAGTTTTGTGCATTCTTAATTTCTCATATTTCCATTCACAAACTGAGCTTTTTCCTTGTACTTCAGAGGACAAATCCATTTTGCTGAAGACACTTCCTGAGTACTTCATTTCTTACCCTTAAGGAGGTTTTTTTTATTTTTATTTTTAAACATAATGCAGGGAGTAAGGCTCAACAGATTGTCAAGGATGGTCACAAATCTTTGCAATTAATTCTTTAAGCCTTTCCAAGAGAGTGTTTTATTCTGCGTAACTAGTATAATCATAAACGGCAACAATGGCACGCTAAGGGAATCGGCGTGATATAAAGGACAATAAAAAGGAGGCCTCATAACTATGAGGCTGTGTTCTTTGTCAGGCTGCTTCTACAAGAGATGAGTGGTTGAGTTCAAACACTTTCAATGCTTTCATAAAACACACCGCTCAACTGGCTAGCTGTGCTAAACTCAGAGCCACCCCACGACTAAATTATTTACTTAGTTCAGTGCTGTCTGCTGCAAACACTCAAATGCTTTTTCAAGTTGTTGGGTTTTTTTTCCAACTCATTATTTCCAAAGGAAGAAGACAAGTTTCATTTTGCTGTCACCTCTGCTGCCAGAGATGCACCTCTTTGGGAACAGAAGTGTATGCTTAGGGAATGTATTATTGAGATTATTAGAGCAATGCAGCATCAGGGATTTCAGAAAAACTACGAGTGCTATTACTACAGCTAATGCTTCAAGCAGTGACCAATAAAAAAAGACTCAAGTCTTGCACAGAGTGAGCTGCTGCTTTTCCTTTTTCTCTTCTTTCCTTTTTTTTTTTTTTTTTCTCCCCCCTTTTTTTTTTTCGTTCTTTCTCTTGTTATTGTTGTTGCTGTTTAATCCCTGGGCTCATTCTTCTGTCATGAAACATGAAACTCAGGAATCGATTTCTGCTGGGCAGTGTAAAACCAAACCACTTGTGAGTACAACCTTACTCAGTAACCACCAGGAGGTGGTTACAGGAGGTGCAGATCAGTTTATCAGAGCCTAGCCCTTAACATGGAAAGCAAATAGAAAATCACCCTACGAAACATGAGACCCAAAAGTGATATGAAATAGTTTCTCGTTCACCGATTAAAACAAAACAAACCGACCGGTGAGGTATATTGATTTGCTATGATCTGAATCTCCTTACAGGCATGTTGCCTTCAGCCAGAGTAAAAGAGAACAGGGAAGTAAGTG
Organism: Apus apus; assembly: GCF_020740795.1. Taxonomy (NCBI): domain Eukaryota; kingdom Metazoa; phylum Chordata; class Aves; order Apodiformes; family Apodidae; genus Apus; species Apus apus. The sequence continues at coordinate 49,785,242 of NC_067283.1, forward strand.
CTAATACAAAAGAAGAACAGACAAAACTGAAAGAAAACAGGGACATCACAGTTTTGAATGTTATTAATCAAGGAAAGCTGCTTAAGCACATAATATAACTAGGTCTTTCTCCATTCCCAAGATACAAATGTACTAATTTCCCAAGGTGTTGGCAAGTGAGCTGGGTTTTTCTGTGGGGTTTTCTGTTTGTTTAGTTTTTTTGGGTTTTGGTTTGTTTGTTATTGTTTTTTAAATTGTGCCCTTCTGGCATATACGTGGCGGTAAAGGCAGCTGGGGCTGTGCTGATGTGCAGTATGAGAAGGAATCAAGGCACTGTGTTAAGAAAACTGCTGTGACACAATGAAAAAGACACAGCTCATTATTACAAGGTCACAGTTCAGCCACCTTTACAGAGCCTTGCATCAGAAATAGGTATTCATCGGGCATTTTACTTCCATCCATTTCTTTCCTACTGTTGGTATTACTCTTTTCCTCAACTGATTGACATCTCTGTTTAGAGCAAGCATTCTTTCCCATGGTAAGAACACAAAAACAAGGAAGAGAAAAATATATGACTCATAATCATTACCAGCTTCAAATATTTATTCTTCCTTCAGGCATTGATTATGCCACTGTACAAAATACTGTGCCACCTTCTGTAAAGTTATTTAAATCTGTCTATCCCATTATTTTTTTTGGATGCTTATTATTAGGAGGATCACTTCCAGCTAGTATTAGGACATGCCATCTCACCTTTTAAAAAAAAATAAATCTCATACACTTCTTACATTCTTTTTCACACTCATAAATTTATTTGGGCTAACATTAAAATATTCATGCTGCTATGCCAATCTACTAAATAGGAAAACAACAACAACAACAAAACACCCTTCCCAAAACTGCTGACTATTCCGAATTGGTCCTATTCTATGAACTTGCTTTGCCTTCTGCCATGTTCTAGAAAAAGCAGGAAAAAAGGACTGATTAAGGACCCCTATTACTTTTACCACCAGGAATAATATCCTTTTTACTCTGAGTGGTTAATCATTGACTCCATGGTGGCTTTGAAGGAACAGGGCAGGAGGACCTACTTCAGCTGATGAATTATGCAGAAGAGGCTGAATTAGGCAAAGCAGATGATGAGAGACTTGACTCCAACTCTCCTCTCTAGAAATGGGGAACAGAAAAATGAACCAGGTCCAGGACTGGAAGAGACTGATCAGAGGTCCTGAGTGAGTCAGTGGCAAAGTCCACATGTCCTTTCCTGTTCTCAGAAAGTGAAATTGCTGTTTCCTTATCTGACTTTAGAGGACATCCAAATGTGCTTAAGTTTCAAAGAGGTCAATCTCTTTCTGGAAAGGACAATTCTAAGAACAGGCAGCAAATATAACTCATTTACAGCAACTAATTAATTTGCTGCCCACTGCCTTATAATCTTTTTAATCAATAGCTCTGACACAAAGCAAGATTGCACGATGGGGCTCATACAGTACAGGAGGATTATATAATTTAAAAATACACACACAAAAACTCAGTCCTGAACTAACTGCATTTCTAGGCTACACGTCTGCTGCAGTAAAATAAAATAAATTAATAAAAAAAAAATCACTTCAAAGAGGAAGGACTGCCTTCGTGTTAGAAGAGAGCCTGGGCCTCAGGACACTGAGGTTTACTTCCCAGCTCTGATTGAAGTTGGTTATCTTAGATGACTGCCAAAATCATGTCATTTCCTTGTAACTCCAGCACATCTCTATAAATCAAGCATAGCCACAACTCTTCCCTACCTCTGCATGCTTGCACTCTCCAAAAAAAAACCAAACAGGAGCAATAGTTTGGCCATTTTGGCTGTGTAGGCAACAGTTACTTTCAAGGTGGTCTAACCCCAGCAGCTGCAGAGCTCAGACAGCAGTGGCAGACCCTTGTCCACTCAGGCAGGTGTTGACAGTCCTTCCCTGCTCTTCCTTATCAGGAGACATTGATGGTAGTTCACATGCCAATGCCAGCACATCCACAGGGAATAATGTTTGCCTGCAAGGGCAGCATTGACTGCATGACAAGCCACCGGATGCTTTTACTGAGGAAATGGTGATGGGTCAGACTTGGACCAGCTGCTCCATGTCAAGGCATATTACAGCTCACTTCCAACTGCCCTAGCAAAGGCAAACACAAACATACTTATATTCATGCAAGTAAGAAGCAACGTTGACCCTCGCAAATGGAAAACAGCACCACTCTTTCATGAAAAATACCAACAAGCTCCTAGGGATAACCTTTCACAAATAAACAACCTGCTCTGCTCCAAGAGGGATTTTATAGAGAACAGAGATTACAATGGGCTTAATCATGATTAAAAACTGATCTGGCTCAATCTACTCAAAAGCAGACAAAAGATAAATAAAAACCTCCAGCAGATGCATTTCATACTGGAAATTCTGGAACTTCAATTGACGTCATACTTTTTATGTTCAGATAATATCTGGAGGAAACAGTACACTGGATCAAGAAAACAAAAGCAAATTTCTAGTTAAAAATCTCTGTGCTCCGTGTAGAAAGAAGGCTATGGCAGGGCAACTGTACTACACAGGGCAGCTCAGCATTTTACAAACCCATTCTTTGACTGTAGCTGAAATTGCAGTATTAGCGCGATGCGACTAGAAAGAAACAAGCACTCCCCTTTGTTCTCATCTCCTGGGTCCTGCTCCATAAAAGTGGGCAACATTAGTCACTGCATTTCCCCTCAGGCAAAAGCTGCTACAGATCGATGACAGGCAGGTTAATTTTCTTTTACTAAAATAATGCCAACTCCTCAGTGCCACCCAGTTGTGGACCATTGATTCCACAGGCATAGTATGAAAATTCTGCGTGATGGGAAGGGGTTGCACCTAGTGAACATCTTCCAAATACAGACAGCTGGTCTTTCTAATGGGTGAGTGAACCAAGGAAACAGATTCCACATCACAGGAGGTGACTCCAGCCACTAGTGCTTCTGAGGGAGGTTGAAAAAGCAAAAAAATGAGCATGGATTACAGGTATTGCTTCCTTACAGTGCTAGGCTTTTCTTTTTATTCAACAGGATAAAGATGTTCTCTTTGAGGAATGAGAAATAACTCTTCATATGAAAAAAAAATAAAATAAAAATCTACCTGAATGAGTAGGCTGATGAGTTTTCTCACTCTGTCATTCTATCCCAACTCTTCATGTCCACACCAGCAGAAATGCCCAAAGGATGACCTCGTAACATTTGGCCAGCAGACAGAAGAGATCCCTTCCTGTACTGAGATGGCTAGGAGTAATGTCTCTGCCTCTCCTGGTGCCTCACCAATGTATTCTGTGCTTCACAGCTTCAAGAACTCTACTGAACACCAGGTGAAAGACTTTCAACCCTTTTTGATTTGTGACCTGCAAAACTTCTTCAGTGAACATGAAGGTCCCCATACAGATAATGCAATCCTACTGATAATGACTTTGTTCTTTTCACTGACCTCTTGGATGTAGCTCACAGTGCATAAATTTGCCATCACTGGCAGACAGACCTTGATACTGAAACCTATGTTACCTACCCTGATTGTCAAGCTGCAAGTTATCATTAGCTTCTAGAACCATCACCCTTGAAAAAAATCACCACGACTTGCATTGTGCTTTAGCCCACCCAGCGTAGCTCTCATGCCAGTCTAAATAGATTACTTCCTAGTTCAAGCAGAATAATCCTCTCTTTGCAGAGGAATTCCACACTTTCACTAACTGCAGATCTGAGATACACAATTTACATAGATAAGAAGCCAACAAACTGCTCTGTCTGGACAGTCCTTTCTCATCCTGAGTAACAGTGCTTGCTTATCAATACACAAATAGGAAAATAATGGGTTAGTGTTGCTTATTCCCAAAGCAAGCTTAACTTCTAAGAAGCTGTCAGGGGCTTACTAAATACAACATTGATGTACAAATTACTTAACTTTCTTCTATAATCCCACCTCTGATGGAGAAACCAGCTCAAGAGCCCATGTTAACACCTGAATGGCGCAGGGGGAGGACAGTTGACAGAACGCAACAAATATTTTATTTTCCATACAATACGGATGGCTCTTCCTGCACATCCTACTGGTGTCAAGCACCAACGAGAACAATAATTTTGGCATACTTTTTTGCCTATGGAAAATGACTACAAATATAAATGCTAAAACAGCAATCAGTGTGAAATGTCACCTGGCTTGGCAGTTCAATCTGCTAATTACTTAAACAGATTTATTTTTAAACTGCAAAAAAAGCATGTTCCTTGGGAGAGTAATTTTTCCCCCTTCCCCAAATAAATACAGTTAACACTTGCCAAGTAAAATTCTTCATCTGCAATTAAGGACTTCCCAAAATCAGACCAAACCAAGCACTCAAAAACATATTGGGGCAAGAGTGTCCCTGGGACTCCCTCCCCAAGCTGTGCTTCTGGAAGAGGAAGAGATGCTTCATACAGGAGGCAGTGCCTGCAAACATGTGTGCCCAAGATGCTTCTTTCTAAAGCCTTAGAGGCCTGGAACCCTTGTGTGGATGAAGCTGTCAACAATTGCAAGCCCTCCTGTGGCACCTCGCCGTCTGCCTTCATTACTGCCCCCAGTAAATGGGTGCAGCACCTCTGAAGCAATGGCCTGCCAGCAACCCAGCTGGGCAAGCTCAGTAAGGAGGCAGGGGGGAGTAAACAGATCGATTTGAAAGTTCAAGGTTAGGCAAAATGCAGGTAAGCACACGTTTTGTTTTAAGCCACTGGTGAGTCTGCTCACATGGAATACGTGCTGGGACGAGTCTGATGGGCTATGGCTAAAACAAACAAAACAAGCCTGTCTCTGATCCAGAATTTTATCCAGTTAAGACTCCTGTTCTTCTTTAGCCCTGCTTCTCCGGGACAAATTGTACATGCACATGATTTCCATGTGATTTGATTTAATGAAGCTAGTCTGCAGCACAGAGACTTGTGTGTGCCCATAAGTCTTTTCAGTGGGCACATCAGTGTCAGCAGCTCTCCAGCATGATCCTGCTCACTCTAGGTGACTACTCTGCATGCAAGTATCAAAAATCTGCAACAACGCTTTCAAAGATGAGCATTGAATTTTAGAAATAATAAGGTTACAAAAGTTAAAAACCATATATGACATTAGAAAGTGTTCTACAGACAAAAACATTTTTAGGTTATCATGTCCATGGCTATCTTAAAGAAAACTTCCCTTCAAAAACCAGAAAAATCAGTCTCATGGTAAATATTAAAATATTATCATTCAATAATATTCTGTATTCCTGCAATAATCACAGAATCATCAAGGCTGGAAAAGGCCTTTAAGATTCAGCACGTGTTCTCAAAATCTTACTCTGCAAGCAGGCGGAACAAGGGATTTTGTTCTAGTCTACTTATTTCCCCCTCCTGTATTTAAAAAATAGAGAAAGCATATTTCTTTGAACTTACATAATACTACCCTGTTGTTTTCCAGAGGGCTAAACTGGCCTTTTAAATTCTTTAAGCTTGGCATTGTATAAAAGCAGATACCAAATATTCAGAGAGCTCAGTTTAGAAAGATCATTTTCTCAGCCTGAGCCATTTTGAAGAGCTTCCTGCAGAGCTCCAGACAATGCCTCCAACAGCCATTCCCACCAGGCTGAGGTCACAAGCTCTTGTCAAGCCATGTTTTAGGAGGCCCTGGGCCAAAGGGAGGTGCAAGCCCAACAGAAAGGTGAGAAGTGTACAGGGTGTGAGGTGCCAGAGAAGCTGACTACTGCAAATGACAACAGTTTGTGAATATTAACCTGTTTAGTGTGATGAGTGGTTGATAACATCATCTTGTTTGCATGCAAAAAACCTACAGTATCACCTTCCCAGTCCTCTGTTCCTACCTTTTAAGAAAATCCACCTTTTTGAGTCAAAATCAGAGTTCACCAAAGCAAATGATGAGATGCTCCTCTTGAATCAACCGGGTTGTACACAGGAACTCTGTGAAATGCATCTCCACTCAGTGGCAAAGCACAAGGGTGAAACATCTGCTGGCTCCAGTATTTCTGGAGTACCCAGCAGATGCAGCCTTAACCCAGTACTGCAGGACCTTATCCTTCACAGAGGCAAGATACATTCGAAGCAGAAGGTCTCCTCCTTCCTTCCTGAGCTTTGCCAGGTCACCAATAGCCACAGGGGTTGCTTAGGCCAGCACCAGCTCGATGCCTGCCATAAGGCAGCAGTTTCCCCAGCAGGTTCTGAATCTGGTTGTTTTCTTTGAATCCTACCAAGTCTCTTCTATCTCCATGCTGCCTCCCAGCTGGCTCCTTGGTCCTCTAGACTAAGGAGCTGGTGAAGAACACAAAGAGAACCCACCACTCCCAGCATGGGCACTGGGAGTTCAGTCCTACCCTCCAGGCCAGTAAAATCATAATAAGTATGGCATCTGGTTCTTCATGCAGAAGGAAATAATTTGTAGAGTACTGCTGTGTTTGCCATAGCCTTGGCTGAGGAGAAACACCAGGTGTTATTATTTACAAATACTTAAGCCTTTGGGGGCTGCTGATTTTGCTGTGGCCCCACAAGAGGGACCTCAGGCTGTTGAGGCACTGACACCTCGGCTAAACTGGTGGGGTCTTACCCGGAGGACCAGGGGGGTGAACAGGACCACATTGCTTGGAAGCATCAGCTCCACACAGCTCCTCCTCTCTGCATCCCCACACAGCTGAGCACAGGCTGTTTGCAAACCCCACCATCCCTGGGATGGCTGATGGACGGAACATCTCTCAGCTCCCTGGAAGGCAGGCTTGAGAAAAGCTCGGTCTAACATGCACCATCTACTCATCTGTTATCACGGCTGATGTTGAGTAGCCAGCTGCTTTGACCCTTTCATCCCTAAATTAAACTGTATTTCTTCCAAGGCACCTCCTGCCATTCTCCTGAGCTGGATGCTCAAAAGAGCTCTTTCTGCTCAGATATTCATCATTGTCAGCTCAAATAATCTAATTATTCTAGCTGCTAGCACGGAACTGATTTCAGGAAAGCTAATATGGACAGACTAGAGGCATGGTTTACCCCAAGCCCATTGTAAAATCAGAAAACACCAAAAGCATGATTGCCTCTTTGGTTTCATGTACTACGTAAAGATTTCCTGGTTTATGCTGCACGATTTTCCATAAAGTTAGGAAGGCCTACTAACTCAGAGGGCTTTAAGAGCTTAAATGTATCATGATACTTGTATTAGATGTATTTTTAAATACCTTTTCCAGTGCTTCTCTATCAACCAGCTCCTGCACAGCCAAAAGCTTGATACTGTAAGAAAAAAAACAGAAAAAAGAGAATGAATCACTTTATTAGAAGCATTACAGAAACACAAATAACAGCAGAACTGAAGCACATCTGAATTCACCTTACAGACAAACTGCATTCATCATTGCATTTTTAACATCCTAAATTAACACTGAATGATCTTTTGAACAACAGACTCAGTGAGTGACTGTAAACATTTCTATCTTTTTCAGTCAGCTTTGTTCTTCAGTATCAACAGGTTTCTATGAGTCCCACAACATTCCCAGGGATTTACAGTATTATACCTAAGGTACAATAATGAAGACAACCCAGCTCAAGAAATTTCGGGAAGATAGGAGGGAAACACGCATGACTGTTTGGAAATAGAATGAAGATACACTAAACAATCATCTTTATTCTCCTTCAATTTCTGTTATTTGTACGTGGCCCCACATAACACAAAAACCCAATCCTTTCCATGTTAAGGAACTTGAGAAAAAGATCTTGTGGCATCCCCACCAAGCTGCAGGGCTCATAGATCAGGAAGGAACCAGGAAAGTATTGGCAAAGCATTGTTAGCAGGTCAAAGGGGGTGCTCCTTCCCCTCTACACAGCACTGGAGAGACCACACTTAGAATGCTGTGGCCATTTCCGGGCTCCCCAGGACAAGAGAGAGATGGACATACTGGAGAGAGTCCACTGAAGGGCCACCAAGGTGATTAAGGCACAGGAACACCTCACGTATGAGGAAAGGCTGAGAGAGCTGGGATTGGAGAATAGAACGCTCAGGGGAATCTTTTTAGTGGTGCCCAGGGGCAGGACCAGAGGCAACGGGAACACACTGAAGCACAGGAGGTTCCCTTAAAACACCAGAAAACACCGTTTTTTACTGTGCGGGTGACTGAGCACTGGCACAGGTTGACCAGAGAGGTTGTGGAATCTCCATCCTTGGAGATACTCAAAAGCCATCTGGACATGGTCCTGGGTAGTTAGCTCTAGGTGGCCCTGCCTGAGCATGGGGGTTGGACCAGATGACCTCCACAAGTCTCTTCCAACCTTCTGCAACTCTGAACACAGATGAAACTCAAAGGATGTCTACACCATTACAAACTACACTTAATTAAAATTAAAAGCACACCAGGAGGAGGACCTAGTGTCGTTTAACCATTCTGCTTCAGTCATTGCAGATTTTTAAAATCTGTTCCATGCCAAACTCACCCCTTCAGTCTTTTCTAGGCAATACAAAACAACACTGTTTTTTTCCACAGAGGGAGCACCCCAGAATAGGTAAGTCTGCTTACCAGAGCAGGTCAAAAAGGTGCAGAAGGCACCCTTCCCTGAAGGGGTGGAGAAGCACCATACCTGTGCTTCCCAACTCTGGGCACCTGCCATCAACGGTCCACAGCAGTTGCTTTGGCCAAAGAGCACAAGGGATGAACAACATGTCCACTTACACAGCTGTGCGTCTGCTTCAGGTCAGCATGGCTGTCATTTAGCCCACTGAATTTCAGCATTCTATGGTTTTGATACCTAATCAAAACTAATATTTAGATTCACTATTTGATCCATGAAAAGAGGGACCTCACTTCCTCAAAGCAGTCCAACCCACCTATGCTGGCATCATCTGCTGTGTCCTCGCACAAGAGCAGAAGCTGCTGCTATGCTATGCTGCCCCAAGTCAGGCAAGTAGAAAGCTGCCAGGCCTTTTGCCCATGGAGCACAGTAGCTGACTGTTCACTTTCCTTACCCAGTCTTAAAACCAGTCACTTTAATATCTTAACCTTGGACTCCAGAGGATAACTTCCTTTGCCCAGAGATACAGAATCCTCTGCATGGCAGTGGAAGAATAAAATGATGCACACACATTTGTCTAAATTACTCTCACGACTTGAGAGAGACAAAGCAAAGAGCCAATATAGTTAAAAGCTCATATTCAAAACTGGGCTAACAGTTGACACAGAAGTCTGCCAAAGGATATAGTTTGCCACATACTACGAGAAGTTTTATTAGCCTTTCAAAACCTCAGAGCAGTGTTGCCTAATTCTTGAATGGCCACTGACATGTTGCACATTGATCAGGTATGTCCATCCTGTAACAGCAGCTGGCAAGATACAGCTTTAGCCCTGCCCTTCTACTGTGGTGTGATGCTTCCCACTACAAGTATTCGCAGCCTAATCCCTAAACTCAATTGTGCTTTCATTTTAATGTACATCTGGCTTTCAGATAGCTTCAAAGCATCATAAAAAGTCCTCTATCCAATGAATTATAAAATACTCTCAGATCATGCAGCCGGTAGAGGCTATAACTACTAAGACAGAGAGGGTGGAGATGGTTCAGAAAACAACAGGATAATCAGAGACAAGAAAAAGTTATTCCATTAAAGCCCAACCACTACAGTAGAAGGGTGCACATGGTTTTTTGGTCATGTTTGGTGAACACCAGGCTGCTCACAAGCATTCAGCTGAACTGGAAGGTACTCAGAGAAAGTACACAGCCAACACAAGGTATTCTTTAACAGTTTGCTTGTAATTAAGCCAGTAAACAAAATAAAAACAGGAGGGGCACCGAGCAAAGAATGCTGTGCTTCTAAATGGATGTGCCTTGTTGTGTGCAAACCTGAACTTCAGAAGGAGCCTAGGCTGATGGACCTTAGAGAATGAAGTCTTCCAAATCAAGTAAGCAAGGGCAACGCAGCCACAACCATGGCCTGTTTCTGAATACATTTCCCCTCTTAGTTTTGGATTACTTGCCTCTGTTGTAGGATACTTTGGAGAAACAAAGGATGGAGAAGAGAGAGGTAGCCTAACATGCATGTGGAGGCATCCAGGATCCTCAAAGCCAACTGGAGCTCTGCAAAGACTGCTTCAAGTCCATGTGTACACAGTAAAATCTAACATTTTGCCATTCCTTACTTCAAGCTGCACAACAATGTGGGGTTTGTTATGCAAATTACTTGTCTTTTTCCATTTAAAGTGAGAGACTTTATGATGACTTAATAATCAAAAGGCACAATTTATCAATCAAGGCTGTCAACGCTTATACCAACTGACAGATTTACTTCTAGAACATCAATTGTGGATTAGCTGACACTCAATAGCTGCATAAGAAAGATGCAGACTGTCTGAAATCTAAGTTCTATTTTCACTAGAGATCATCATCTTACTCAACAAACCTACACTCCTTCCCACTTACACTAGTAAAACCCTGCAAGAACTCCTCCAACTGGTATGCTTTTATTCAAAAAACAGTATACCAAGTTATATGGAAGCAAGTAATAAGACAGAAAGCAGGGATCTTTTTACTTTATCTCATATTTACAGGGATGTTTAACTCTTGTTTAGAGGTGAGGAAACCATACAAAATGTCTATGTCCTGCAGAGACACTGCATAGTTAAGGCCAGAAGCAAATCTGAATTCAACATTGTTATATGATTTGCAACATTAGTTTGAGTCTTGGTGAGAAAATTACTTCCCTCACTGTTATAAACTTACAGGGATCAATGTTTGCCCAGTACTTTACTCTTTTCTCCCCAGGTGACACCAGACATTTTTTCTGGGTCAAAAGGAATCAGCAAATGCAAATATCAGCCTGCAAGATGCTTATTTCTGTGAAGCACCACCATGGATGCTTTCTCTACCCACTGGATTACAGGCTATTACCTGGAAAATTGCTGTTGATAGCCAGTTATTTACTGCTATTTCTTCCAGCAATTCCAAGCAACATTTGTATGTGCTACTTTATGCAGTGTCAGCCTGGGAATGTACCCTCTTTCAAGGCTGCTGCTTTGCGAGGTCTGATGCTTTGAAGACAAAAATAATAATAATTAAAAAAACAAACAGACTTTATTTAAGCACTATGTCAGCAATCCTACAAATACTGAAAGCAGCTCCTAACTATGTATGCTGTTTGCAGGTTATGTGTTCAGTAAGGATTTCCAGGTAAATGGGAATATAGCTAGTCAGTAACTAAAAGAAAGATGGCTAAAAAATCTCTAATAAAGCAGAAAAGCAGGGGGTTACCAGAAGCCAGTGCTGAAGCCCCAGGCTTTGCTGTCTATAATACAAAATTTATGTACTCTCCTTATATACCATGTTCTAATTTCTTTTTCATCCACAGCTGCAGTGTGTGAATGCTAGCTCATTAATAAAGTTGTAGAAAAACACATTTCCTGAAGAAACCTTTCAGTTACTGAAGCACCTGCTCTAATTTACCAGCTTTGAAGTACACTAGTAAGAAACTGTACTGTGAGTAACTATACTGACTTGAAGAAAATGGTCCTGCTTGTCTCTGAAACCCTATTAAAAATTCTTACTGAGTCAATTACTTACATGATCTATTTAAACAAAGCTATTGAAATTAATAACCTGGCACCCCAGGCACTCTCAAAATACTTGAAAATATGCAGTGATGAGGATGAAGGACAATCCTCCAGCAGTAAAAATATGCAAACATGATGAGCTGTCAAGGAAACACATGACTCTCTCTTTTTTTGGCCGTGGGTGATGCACGGCATTCTCCTCTAAGGGAATTCCTTTTGGTTTCCAGAAGATGAGTCAGGATGCTGAGCAAACACCTATAGCTACAGCACATTTCTGCTCCTCAGGGCAGAGTTGCAGTCTTTTCCTCAAAGTCCTCTTACTTAAAACCACGTGGCATTGGGTTCCTCTCTCTCTAATCCCACATGCCCAGGAACAACGTAAGCAACCTTTTCCAATACTGCAAACTTGCCAAGAGGTGCCTCGCTAGTTGGTGTGTTCCTATTCACCAAGAACCATAATCATATTTTATTTGCACTGTGCTTCACTTTCCAGCTTGAATTCGTGCTGCCCAGAAAGTCCCATCTGCTCTTGCAATAGGGGATATCAGGGCCTTTCTCAGAACCACTTCAGGGTTACCCGCCTGCAAACCAGCAAACCTAGGGATCTGTAGACGGGACAGACAGATCTGTGGATCTGCTGGGACAAGCAGTTCCAAGATCCATCCATGCAGAATGCACCTGAGATCTTTACCCGAGGAAGAGATGATGTTTCCCCCAAAACTGGCTTGAAGGGTGCTCTAGGATAGAGGTAGAGAGGATTTAGGATTACAGCCATTTTCTGGACCGTCCTTGAAACAGTACTTGCAGCCACTATGCACACGTCACTTGGCTGCCACTATCAAGGGAGCAGGTCTCCAGAACAGAGCCCTGCATCAGCAAGCACAGCAAACTGCATCTGCTGAGCAGACCCTGGAGTGGAGCTGAGGTTCCCATTCAGTGCAGAACCTGGTAATCTACAGAAAAAGGGAAAGAGGAGGAAATTGTGAAGTGTTAAGTTTGGAGATCAGAATGCCGGTAAAGTGTTTAAGCAAATGTTTGACCTCACCTCATGGTGGTGTCCTGCAGAAGGGGGCAGGTGCTGTGATGCATGGCAGCTGCAAAGATAGAGCAGCAAGATCCTGGCTGGAAGCTGGCACTGCTGGCACCTGCCCTCATCTCTTGGCACAGAATCACAGAATTGTCAGAGATGGAAGGGACCACTAGAGATCATCTAGTCCAACCACCCCACTAATGCAGTATCACCTAGATCACATTACACAGGACTGCATCCAGGCAGGTTTTGAATGTCTTTAGAGAAGGGCACTCCACTATCCCCCTGGGCAGCCTGTTCCAATGCTTTGTCACCCTCATAATAAATAAGTTTTTCCTCATATTTGAATGGAACTTCTTATGTTCCAGCTTGTGCCCATTGCCCCTCATCCTGTCACTGGGAATTGCTGAAAAGAGTTTGGCTCCATCATCCTTGCACCCACCCTTTAGATTCTTACATGCATTAGCAAGGTCTCTCCTCAGCCTTCTCTTCTCCAGAGTCCCAGCTCTCTGAGTGGGAGTCTCTAGGCATGCCAGCACAGCTGCATTTACTACCACTTTGCTTTTCCTTCCAGCAGCCGGCCCTCCTCCTCAGCTTGGAAAAGCAAAGCTCCCCAGTCAGCCCAAACTGCCTGTCTCCTACCTATGGGTCAGCACAGCACGTGGCTCACAATCCACCATCACCAACCTGGGTTTGGTTACCCAGCAGCAACCCTAACTCAGTATTGGTCTCAATTTGCTTTGCAAGCATATACATTTTTGCTTGGGGCCTTGATTCTTCCAAAAAACCTCAAGCTTTCTATTAGTCAGTGCATAAGCCCGACTAAAGTTAACAACAAAAACAAATGCCATTTGACTTCTCTTCGTTTTCTGCCTCCTTTTTCAGCATACAGCTGTACCAAATCACACTAGACTCATGGACACTCTTATAAACAGCCCGTGCAAAACTCATTCAACCCCAAACCATTTTTTTGAGCATTGTCAAATCATTCCCTCCTCGCTCCCTTTTGGTTCATAAAGACTCCCTCTTTCTTCTTGAGATAAGATTCCGTAACCATGTAATGACTCATGGTGAAGTTTTATGGATAACTTACACATCCAAGAGTAGAGCATGGATGCACGTGATAGAATTGCCCTCAACTCACGTTGGGGTTGATTAACACAAAAGGAGAGGTCAGAAGCCCTTGGGTTATCAAATTTGTATGCTAAAATTGTATTCGCAAGTCTACAAAAACTGACCTCACTCATAAATCAGTTCTATTTTACAAGATGGGCATGAAACATAAGAGTTGGAAAACAAAAAAAAACCCCAAAAATTACATCTCAACTGTGCTACTGGCCCCCGGTACCTGGGAGGGGGCTGCTCCCCATCCGCTGCCTGCTCTCGTCTGCTGTCCCCCGGTGCCTCACCTCACTCCCTGGCTCTCCTGCCGAAAAGGGCACACTTCATTTCATCACCATTTACATTGCAGCCCCAGTCTTCCCTTTGGCATTTGCCAGATGACAGGGTGAGTAACAGTAAGGATGATGGTATCGGAGCTTCCAGGCTGGGGAAGCAGCCGTTGCGGGAACACTGTTGGCTGTGAGGGCTGTGGCTCATCCCTGCTCCAGCCAGCTGTCAACTGCCTGATGTTAAGGGCTGTGATTAACTGTTTTCTAATTGTTTTAAGCACAGGCAGAAGCTTAGGCAGCAACCATGCACAGCTCCAGGAAATACATGGAGGGCAGGGAAAGATAACAGCCAAAAAGTGACACATACAGAAAAACATACATCCTGCTGCTGAAGCCAAGGGAGGGGATGAGCATGTTTGTGGTGGGCTTTTTTGTGCAGGCCATGAAAAACGGTCTCATTTTTGCTGGCATATCCCATTTACAAAGTTGTCTTTCCCCTAAGGACCCTGTTCACTCAAACCCCAGTAAAAAACAAAGCAGACAGAAGAAAAAAAAAGCATGCTTAATGACTTCCAGCCTCATAAACCTCCTCTGTCCACCCCTATGAAGTCTGACAAGGAAATAAAATCGGTTTCTCCTTTTCCACTAAAAGCATCTGTGTCTCCTCAATCACTCCTTAAAAGGAAGGAAAAATTGTGTCCCCTGCCACGTCTTAACGGCTGCTGGAAGCCACCAGAGAGCTTATGAAGTAAACTGAGGGGTTTGGATGGGAATACCATGCCATATTGCTTTGGGACTAGCTGCCAGCTAATAACACAACAAAATGATTTGGAAGATTCTCAGGAAAAATATATCTACAGTAAGTAGAATTGAGAGTAAAACCAAGGAGCTGCATTTCCTTTTTTTTTTTTTTTTACTATATATATATATTTACTTCATATAATCTGTATTATAGCATAGGATATATTTATATAAATACATTAGGTATACTTATATATTAAATAACTATTAAATAACTATTGCAAATGTTATATATAAACATATATATATATATATATATATATAAAAACAAATATATAGATATGTAAATTGATTTAGGGCTACTTTTTTGCAGTTTCCTAGATCAGATGAAAGCAGCTGTTCTTTGATGTTGGGCCATCATCAATTTGTCTGCGGAATGGTTTGAAACCAAAAAGCAGATGAAGGCTCCACAGCTGGGAAAGGAACCAGGAGTAAATGGAAGGAGAAGAGAAGTTAAAATCCATCAAGCAAATTGGTGGTGTAGCGCAGGCCAGACCAACACTGTTCCCCTGATATTTGCATTTGTGGTTCCTGTTACATTAGGTGAGTGACTGGGGTCCTTGTCATGGGGAGAAAGGAAACTATAATGGAACTAAAAGGGGAAAAACATGAATTATGGATGGTTACTGAGTGTTGGTGGGAAACAGCAGCATTACCCAAGCTAACAGACAGCAAGCAACTGAAATAGTTCACTCCTTTCTTTTCCCATTTCAGTGTTTCCCTGAATCCAGGGATGCTCTCTCAATTCTCTCTTGCACACAGCTCTTTCCTTGCTGTTCTCTTTCCTACACCTGCAGCAAAGCCATCATTTTGCAGGACCTCCGAACTTGGTTGGCATGGAGGGTCAGATTTATGCTTAGCTGATGCTGTGGTTACAGCACAGCTATATCAAAGCAGGAACAGAAGGATGATTCATAAACCCTGGGCTGTGAGTATTCCCGAGGCATGAGTGCAAAAACAAATAAAAAAGGGGAGGTTGCAAGACCAGCAAACTTCTTCCTAACACCATGGAAGGAAGCAAGACATGACCCAAACCCCAACCACCAGTGGAAAGCATGTGCATGCCCACATATAACAAGATCTGGAAGCCTTCTTGACCTCCTTTTAGGGAACACCCACTCCAAGCTCTTTCCAAAGGGATGAAATCCATGTTGCTGTGCATATGGGCATTTCCTGCGTCAGTAAGCAGAGCAGGTCATGCACAGTGAAGTTAAGAGGGGATAGCTCAGAACTTCCAGACACTCTGCAAAACTAAAGAAACATCATTCTTTTCTTGTTCATCTGCCCAGAAAAGGTGCATCCTGAGTTGTGAAGCACTGATGCTTGATAGGACAATTCTGCAAATTCTGGGGGTTTCTATCATAGAGAGGTTTAAGAACACCAGGGAAGTGTCCTATTTACCTCCTCGTCCACATAAAGGATCATGCCTCAGGCCTAATTCTTTATTTTTTCATGTAAGAGGGAAGGAGACTGGAGATTGTCCACTCATTTCCACTTCTATAAAGTCCCCTTTTCTGAAGACTCCCTTAAACTGTTAACCACAGGAAGCTTCAGAAAGAGCATCCTTGTGGATGCACACAGCACACGTATTCATGTGTTCCCTTTAATTCATCATTACGTCCATAGAGATTTGCTGCCCCATCTTAATTTGCGTGCAGGATACTGAAGACTTGAGCCCAGAGCTAACCACACTTTCTAGAAACACTTTGCTAAGTGATAGGCTATACTGTGGCATTTTCTTTTGCTGTTCTCTTGGTCTTCTTTCCTATCCTTCTCCAACTCTCCCTCAGCAAACTGATGTAATGCCAAGAGACTGGCAGCTGTTAGAAAAGTAAGCATCATGGAAAACTTCCAAGGTCCTAAGAAGAAATTCTGGTTATTAAGAGCTGAAATACAGTGCACTTGATTGAACAGAACCAAAGCAGATTCCTGAGAAGCAAAGGTTAATTAGACAAATGGTTTAAAAGAACCAATCTGTTCTAACTCATTATTTGTTGATTTTTTAAATTATTATTTTTTTAAATTTTATTTTAAAAGAGAGTTTAAAATAGACTGGGCAGCTGAAAATAACTCCCAAATTCCCAAATGCATGAGATAAAACCATGGAAGGCCTGAGACTGCCAGTAACATAATGATTACAGAGAAGTAGCCTAATGAATAAAGAACAAGCAAATCAAAGACCTCTATTAAATTATATCAGACACAGCAATCTTGTCTGCATAAATCTACAAGGGGGTAGAGGCACAGGCAGTTGCAATGCAGCTTAACTTCCAATATCACTCAAAACTCAGAGTGACAATCCAGGAGCGTTCTCTGTCACCACTTCCACCTACTCCTTCACTGATTACTCCTGTGCCAAAGCTTTCACTACATGGTAATTCAGGCAGCAGAAGAGAAGATTATTGCAAAGTAGCACGGGGGGAATAATCTGATGGCTATTATGTTCACTCATAAAAACCACACAAGCTGTTTCAACCCGCCTCTAACAGACAGCAAATCAAAACCGGCTGCCCATATTAAAAAAGTAGGGAGGTGGCTTTTAGTTTCACTGGTATGTTGATAAAATGTATTATTCTTCTTCCATATTGCATTTCTTACTGTATTTAGCTAAGAGTAATAATGTCTCCCTTCAAACCAGTTCACTTTCTGTCCAGTGGTTTTGAAATTAGGGAAAATCCGCTGTATAACAGTCACAGTTCTAGGGGTTTTTTTATCATGGAACCATAGAATCCTTAAGGTTGGAAGGGACCTTAAAGATCATCAAGTCCCAACCCCCCTGCCATGAGCAGGGAACCCTACCACTATATCAGGTTGTACAAAACCTCATCCAACCTGGCCTTAAAAACCTCCAGGGATGGGGCATAAACAACCTCCCTGGGCATCCCATTCCAGTTTCTCATCACCCTTAGAGTGAAGAATTTCTTCTTAATATCTAACCTAAATCTCCCCTCTCTCAGTTTAAAACCATTACCCCTTGTCCTATCACTATCTTCTCTGATGAAAAGCTCCTCCGCAGCTTTCCTTTATTTTTCAGTTCTTCAAAGGATGCTTGTTTCCTTACAGTTCTGCAAGAGGAGAGAGGGTCACAGAGTGTTGTGTTTGCAGCAGCATTGATTTCTTGTGAGTCACTAAAACTGGACACAGGCAAGTTATTTAACTTGCACTGAATTATTCAAATCTGTCCAACAAGGGAGGAGATCAAGACTGAAAACAAAAATATAGAAGCTCATAAAATGAAAGGTGACTTAGAACTTCTAAATATAGGCATTATATTATAGTGTAAGAGTTCTCTGGCACTTGGCCCTTTTTCTGGATTTTCTGAATCATCCCCTGGTGGAGAAGAGCTTCTTAGCTGCACAAATGGCATCTTTTCCAACCCAACCCTGCTCTACTGCAGCAATGGAAAAACTGAGTAGTCCTTCATTAAATCAAATGGGCAGGGTTGGGAAAAGGGACACCAACGTGCTATCATTCTGCCTTGAAGAACAAAGCTACCAATAAAATTATGGGAGCTCGGGATGCAAAGCAATTAATAGGGCATCTCCTTGAAGAATTTACCTCCGTGGCCCTGCCTGAACTTGAACTTGGGAAGTAATAACATGCAATTTGAAATAGTTTTCATGTCCTTTCTCCATCAGGTATGTGAACCATTTGTTACCAAGCTCTTTCATGAAAGCTCCTCACGTCTATATATTTGCTGTCAAAAACCTAATGCAACATTACCTTGTCATACCTGCACATCCTCTTCTTTGAGAAATCAATTTGCACACTTAAAAACCTCAAAAAAGAAGACAGTAGGAGGCAGCTCATTTTGTTAAATACAGGACCAAAAGCAATGCTGCAGTTTGGTGGCAGGAGGACCACAATCAGCTGGTAGCATCAGAGTGCCAGTAAAATTTACTGGCATTATGCAAAGAGTATTGAAGCTTCCTGGCTGGATCTGGATACGGAACTTCAAAGTCTTTTATAGTATGCTCTCAACAAAGAGATTGACCCTAAAGAAGTTGGCTCCTGCTTCGAAGAGGCTGGCAGAGCGCCACAGCAATTGTACGCTTCTTATGAGCATCTCCTGCAGAAGACTTCACGCCAAACAAGAATTGTTTAAACAGTGGAGGCTGAACACCAGAGATTAAAATAGGGGAATGTACACAAGAGGTACTCAGAGAAATGCTAAGGACTTGTCAAGGACAGGCAGTGTGACGAGGGGAAAGGAGCACTGCAGAAATCAAGAGCAACGCTTTGGTCAAGTGTGCTTTTCTCCACGGCTCTCTCATGAGCAGCTTATGTTGTGTTACAAATTCAAAGACATTTCAACAGAAAGAATAAAGTGAAGTGCATCATTAAAACAAGTAGAGAATAAAGCAGAAACTGTATTAGCAGACAGTCTGTATGTTTTAAAGACTTGCCAGAGCATGGCTAAAAAAGTGGAGCTCTGGAAGCTGATGACAAGACCTTGGTGCTGCAGTGCTCTACAAAAGCAAGGGGGAGGCATCAAAGGATGAAGAAAAGACTTTGCTAGGGTGACTGAGGCCTTGGCACCATGAGGGGGAAACTAAGGGAGGTATCACAAAGTCTCCAGTGCAGGCCTAGCCTAAAACTGTCAAATTTGCATGTCAACAGAGCTGAGTGTGTCAGTCACCTACTGCACAACAGACAGAAATGGTGGCAGGATCCACTGCCAACAACCAGTTGTTCTCCTTATGGCGTCTATACCACATGGTGAAGAAAAGGCCACAGTAGATGGGACTTCCTCAAAACTGTCACTTGGCTAGCCCACTTAAATACAACAGAAAACAGAATAATTTGGTACCCAGACTTTGAAAGAATATGAACATATATCCGTCCTCCGAAAACTGAGGTCAATTGCACGTTCAAAAACCTGAAGAAATGGAAAACTGCCAAAACAAGAGGGACAGAGAGCAAAGGCAAAACATCTGAGTTTTGCATACCAGAGAAGATGGCACTACTCCTCCTCTGTCTTGCATGAAGCCAAGAACTGTCAGAAGCAGCACTGAGGATGACAGAATAAGACTCCTAGGTCACCACAAATGCAAAGAATATTGTAGTCAGAAAATAACAGTCAGCCAGTGCTGAGGTCACATCTGCAAGAGCCCACAGAAAGCACAAATCAGATAAGAAAACCACCTGTCTCATAAGGGTAAGAAGTTAAAAGTCTCCTTTCCAAGAGTTAATTACAAAAGTATCCTACCAGTTTCATCCAAAACATTGCATGACACTGCATTAGAACAGGGAATTTAGCTTATGGGGCATTTGGAGCGTCATTTATATAACTTTAACACAAATAGCAGACCAGATGGTCTTTCTATCAGTCCAGTTAGTTTTTACTTTAATAATGACTGAAGTGTGATGGGGGCTACACAAAGCTTAAGCCTCTGGTTAGCCAAAAGCCACAGCCTCATATAGCCTTTGCTCTGAGAATCGGAGTAACACAAAAAGGTTTGGATTTAAACCTCCAGGGGATGCATCACATAGCTGCAACTCTAATCCAGGAGAGAATGTAATCCTTCCTCAGTTCTCAAAGTCAGAGAAACTGGCTGACTAGGCACTGTCCCAGCCAACTGCTGTCCTCGAACCAGCCTCTGCTCAGTCTGCTGGCAGAGTTTTTCAGCAGAACTATACTAAGCAGAAGGGACAGACTACTCAAAAAGAAAGTATAGAACCTAAAATTCAGCAGAGCAGACTACCACCTACTTCCATAGGCTGCTACCATTCTCTTTTTCTACTGCATCCAGAAAATTCCTAGAGACTATGCACAGTAAAGAGAAGAATCCTCCATCAACCAAATCCTGGGGGGCTGTCTCCAGGTGCACTACAGAACCACAAACATAGAAACATTGGTCAAAAGAGACCATCTGATGGAATATTCCCCTTAACATGGGACTATCATGAGATCTGCTGTGGCTTCACCCAGCTGAGTCTTGAAAACCTCCAAAATACTAAGACTTCATGGCCTCCAGATAACCTCTTCCAGTTCTGCACCAACTTGTGAGTGAGGAAGCTTCTTCTAATGTCTCTTCTGAAAATCCTGAACCAGCCAATCGCTCACTCGTACTAAAGCAAGGGTTTATTTTTATCTGCAATGCTAGACTATGTGCTTCCTTTTAAACCTCATAAAGCTTCTGTTGACCTAGCTGAATTTGTCCAGGATCTTCAGGATTGAAGGGCTACCATCTGCCAAGGCAGACACTCCCTCAAATTACATAGATTTACAGAGCATAATAACTTATTACCCATCATAAAGGATAATTACCCTGTGTAGCAAATACATACTACTGTAATGGTCTTTGTTGACATATGAGCAGGTTTATCTGACTAGACACATGGGTCAAGTAATGTTTTCTTTCTCCCAGCCCAACAACAGTTTGTGCCAGATTCTTCAGAGGAGACAGTGAGACACATAGTAAAGAAGGCAGCTTCTCTGTTTTCCCCCACCACTCTTATCTGAAATAATGGGATGACACCACTGTACACCGAAGTGGTGGTTCCCAAGCTTCACAGCTGCAAGCTGCTGTCAGGACCGAAGCTGCTTCTCCAAAGATTACCTGCTGATGTGAAACATTTGACCAAAAGACACTACAGAAGGGATCTCACCCATCACAAAACCACAGTCGTACCAGTCACCTCTCAGGAATGAGGGAGGCAGAGGGCAACTAATCCTTTATTTGAGCTTCTGTTGAGCTCCTAAATCATGTGGCATTTTCTGACATGGCCTTCTTCATGTGCCATGTTAAACATTCCCTTGAAGCAAGCACAGCAGGTTTTTCACTTGTTCTAACATGTACTTAAAAAACAGCACAGTTATTTCATATTCACTTATCACAGCAGCCTTTTTGTTCTAGTATCTCATGACTTTTAGATCAGAAAAAAATCTAATAAACTACGACCCTCACTAAAATGACCTACTTCTTCTACAGAAGAGGAGAAATCTGAAGTTCCTATAATGAAAGATATCACTGAAAGTTTTAAATTGTGGAATACTTATATGGGGAATAACAAGTTTCAGATCAAGAGTGTTGTCTGGGTACATGCACAGAAGCTTATGACGCTAGCAATAATGGGCACCATTACAAAAGCAAATTATCCATCTTTCAGCCAATGTCTGAAAACTCCCACGTGCAATGGGACACATAGTAAATGCTTTCCTGCAGCTGAGTACTGTACACAGGAACAAGGCAGCGCACAGTTTTTTCTCAGTCACAAGGAAAAGTGATGCACTGTGGAAGCGCAGAAAGCCTGTTATCAAAGTGAGGCCTCCTGAACCTCCAGGAGAATGGGCAGAACAGCCATGAAACCTGGACCGCGTGTTGTTTCTAGAACAAATCCTGCAAGTTCGAGGGCATCAGTCATGACTTTCCACTTCTTTAAGACATACACAACCGCTACGCTTGTCAAAGTAATAAAAATAATAATAATAAATGTGCTGTAGTCAGTCTCCAAGTGCTCCAATTTGATACGGAATAGCAGAGAGTGGCTTGACATCATGAGGAAGAGTAGCATCACAAGGAAACACATTAGCCAGGCACCCTGCTCCCAGCACCAGCACTACAACCATGCTGTCCACATCCACCTTCCAGGTATGGCCACAGGCAGAGCTCTGTCACACTCCATGGGCAGCAGTACTGACCAGATGCCAGAGGACTGCACATGGTGGACCTCTAACAAGAGTATGTCCTCACCATGCAGCAGCTCTCTGCCTGTGTATGTTAAAGTTGGGGTCTTCATTCCTTGCACCCTGTGGACCTGCAGATACTTTATGTACAGCCAGGGCACAGTGCAGCTTTCTCTTACAACTGCAGATAAAGAAGTTTGAGCAGTCACTGCTCCCATTCAGCAAGCCATGCTCAGCAGCTGTTCAAGTGAAGCCAATCTACTTGGCAGACAAGATGCTCCCAGATTAACCTGGATCAGCTCTGGGTGCTGAGAAAGAGTAACAAGCAGCTAGCTGGAGGATCTCAGGAACACATGCTTCTTAAGTGGTGATGAGAATATGCCTGAAGCTGCAGAGCAGTGTCGACACTCATCCAACATGATGTCAGAGGTGGGGATGGGACAAACCCATGGTGGCTACCGTCCCACATCATAGCCTTCTCCTCTTAGACCATCTCACTTTTTAATGCCTCATTTGACACTTTACAATGCATGAAACCACACTTGTTATAGAAGTGCTAATTATATAGTGTGAAGGGCTCCTACTTCAGATTTAAGGAAAACACTGATGCATTATTCATTACTTCATCATTCACTCTTTGCTATCATTGCCCCTGATTTTTGCAGCACACACCTCCTTTTTTCTCTTCTTTTTTTCTTTCTTTTTTTTTCATTTGGCCAGATAGCTCCTAGCTATAATTCTGATTACATCTTGCAAACGCTAGTTTGTGGAAGATTAATTATGATGGTGAAGGCAGGGGAAAAACCTAGTGGATGACCCGTGCCAGTTTAGAAGTTAAAAGCAGCAACGGGAGTGTCATGGTTGTCTTCTCAGCAAAACTCTGTTAAGCAGCAGAAGTTTTAAGCTGCCCTTTTCTCAAAGCGCATCAAATCCCCAAACACTGAACAGCTCCAGCTTAGTCCTAAAAGATTGCATCCTATTTTATTATTTTTTTTAATAAATAAAAATTCAAGGCAAAAGTACAGCACCTAAGGAATCACACAAGCTGGGAGGATCAAAACGGGCATTAATTTCATTACACAGCTCTCATTAAACACAGATATGTAACCAGTTACTATAGAAAGTTATAGAAATTATCATTATATAAATTGCAGAGGGCTGTGCCTTTGGAGGAATTTTCTTTAACTAGCCTGTACTATCCACTAAGCTCTAAATCAAGGTTTAAAATCTAAAGGAAGGAGGAGGACTTGTCATACCTGCTTCACCAGATGCATAACAGGGGACAATAAACATGATTCTGCTGTGTCAGCTCTGTCACCAAAGGTTTTCCTTCAGCGTGGACACAAGTATACTTGACAGAAAAGCTCCAAATCCTTCTAATTTGAAAAGGCTGTGAGCTTGTTGGGGATTTAGAAAAAACAAAACAAAACAAAACCCGAATCTTTTTAAAGCCTTTCAAAGCACCACGAAAAGGGGATTTTGTTAAACACATGATTCTCACCATCTTCTTATTTGTGCTAGACAGCGTGAGCAGGGCAGAGATGTAAGGTGCTTTGCTTGTGTGTGGCTGCAGCCTGCCACGAGCTGCAGGCAGCCTCAACTGCCCGAACTGAAGTGACCCTGAGCAGGCAGGGATCCAGCCAGACATCTTAGGGGTTACTAGGATTCACATTTAAAGAAGAGAAACACTGACTCTCTCTCTTGTGAAGAAAATTAAAAATTGCCAAAGGCAGATGCCTCCGCCTGCTTAAATTCAGTCAGATATTCTGTGGTCAGGATTGCACTGCCACAGGATTTAATAAGAGGAAGTTCCCTTATCTCCCTTAGTTAGGCAAAAAAACATGTATTTTCAGCTTTATAGAGAAAAGAGAAAAATAGCACTAACCACACAGCCCCTGTAGAGTGTAAGAGAGGAAAAAAAAAGTTTCTGACGTTATGCAAGTCCTAGCAGTGTAAGAAAGGTTAATAGAGTTTATTTGACTTCTAAAAGGGGATAACTCTAGAATTTCTTCAAAGCCTACACACATCAAAAAGGTAATTTCATTTGTTTTCTTGTTTATTCCTTCATGACTAAACTCAAGGCCTCTGCCTCCAAGCCCATTACCCTTTCTGAGCCAACAACCAATGGCCCTCGCCATGTGTCCTGGGGAAGTGGAGCAGCTTTATCCAGCTTTGCAGCAGACATAAGGGTACTGCAGCTTATAGACACAGCACCACATTAATTCCTCCATCAGGACCAATTTTGGTTTGCAATCCAGGTGGCCAGGATACCCAGTGAGAAGGAAAGCCTCCACACCTTCTCCTGATGAAGAGGGGTCCACGAAATGGCATCTCAGAAAGGCACCTGT
This sequence comes from Apus apus, assembly GCF_020740795.1. Lineage (NCBI taxonomy): Eukaryota > Metazoa > Chordata > Aves > Apodiformes > Apodidae > Apus > Apus apus. Next base: position 49,809,995 of record NC_067283.1, read on the forward strand.
CCCCCCTGGCCAGGCTGGCTGCTCTCCCAGCCTGGTGCCAGCCAGACACCTGGGGCTTCCAGAATACGGCAGCAGCTTTGTCCTGCAACAAACCTGCTTATGGCCCCTTGGATGCTCACAAATCTTTCACTAGTTTGAGCAATCAAATACTATTCCAATAACTCTGCTATGGCACGTATGTAACAGGATGACAAGAAGATCATCCTCTCCCCTACGTCTCCAACCCCAGTACTCAGGAAAAGACTGGTCGTGTCACAGGTGATGGAAGGAAAGCAGGTACAGCAGCATTTACCAGAACTTCCCTGAGGCTGAGCACAATATTTGTCATATCACTCTCAATAAGGTCACCATGAAGCAGCATAATCCTCAAGAGAATGAGCTCAAGGAAAGAAAAAGGGAGTCCTAAGGGACTGGAGGAATATGATGGGTCTCTGGGTGACACTGTAAGTCATCAAGCCTTAAAGGTACTCAGGGAGACAATGAAGGTAAGCTTCCCAAACATACACGAACCTGGGCAATCCTTCCTGGGATAGTGCTGCTTACAACTGTTAATGACTCTATAGGCACACAGGAGGATGAATAATGCTGGACACTTGGGGAGAGAACGCTACAAACAAATAGAGGAGGCAGTCATCCCTTCCTCTTTTAGGAGACCACAGGGAAGAGATGAGAAAATATGTAACACCTCATGACACAACCACACAGAAAAATGCTAAGGACAGCTTCCCAAGAAGCAGGGTAGAAGAAAGGAGCAGAAAAGAGAATTTAAAATTTTCCTTCCCCTCTTCAGAGAAGAGCATGAAAAATTCAGACAAAAACTATAGTGTTACAGCTGAAGCACAGTTTAATAGTCAGGATGGACAGATTGAGCAATGCACAGACAAAGAGGATGAGCAATCACTGGAGCAGATTCTCAGCAGAGATGCTCCCCCTTCACTGCAAAGGGAGGGTCCTGGGCTGAGCAGCAGGGTCCCCTCTTCTCATAGAACCAAAAAGCAGAGTAAGGGTCATGACAAAACACAGTCCCACCAGCTGCAGTCTGACAGACCCCACAGGAGGAATGGTGACTTGCATGTCTTCTGCCTAGGCAACAAAACCCAGGTTACTGGGTACCAGTTGCCTCTTCATGAAAGTCAAAAGACAACTCCTTTTGTTCTCCCATCCTTGTAAGAAGCCATTATCCATGCACATACATGGTAACGATGGTGGAATTTCTGCTCAGTCATAAACCACCCAAATAAATACACATTGCCCTGACACACAGCAAGAAAGCCAGATCTGGGGAGAAAGCCTCTTCTGATGGGTAAGTGGGGCTGACATGTGCCTGCACAGATGCAAAGACAGCATGCAAAGGGAGTTGGGTAACACCACGTGGTGAGCCAACACTTTGTTGGGATCAAATCCCACATGCACACTCCCCAGCAGGAAAACAATGCTATCACTGACTAGTCAACATTGCCACAAAGCACCTCACTGCCAGCTCCATGCTGAAGAAATCTCTCACATAGCAGGCAAATCACCTGATTTCCTAAGCCAGCAGAGCCATGCCGTTGAGGTTTTGTTTTCCTCTCTCCCCCACCCCCATCCCAAAATACAATAACGATCTTAAATGCTGTTTCAAGAAGGGAAACACCCATCATGTCTACAGGATGTGAGAGGCGAAAGGGATGTGGGTTAGCTGGAGGAAGTGCAGCAACATGCCTCTGGCTGCTGTGTCCTTGAAGTCCTACCAGGACTTGCCCCAAAGCTCACAGCAGATCGTGCATAGCAATGTAGGACCTGGCTGTCAAGCATCCTACCCACCTCCTGTTTTAGCTTTCCTTCCTCTGGGGCAGAGTACAGCCTTTTCCACAGGGCACAGCTCTGAGGGATGAATGCAAAAGTTACGAGATTACGGATCAAAAAATTTGTAAGTGTAGCTCTGAGTTAATCCTGTTATAGTTTTAGATACTATCTTCATGATTTTTGAATGCTGGGAACAGACGATACTTGAAGGTTAGGACCTGACCCTGCAAAGAGGGCTCCTACATTTTATATGCCATCAATTTAGGGATCCCAGCCAAGCTGGCTAGTGTTCATAGGTAAAGCTGTTTACAAGTTCACTCCATTAGAAGGAGACCCTGAAGAAAAACCAAGCTATCAAGATACATCCTCTAGCAGACCTCTGTGCCCCTCAGACCACAGCTTTAATTCTACCTCAGCTTCCCTTTCCTCAAGTCTACTCCTTTAGCGCTCCAGACACCCACAGCTAATAATATCAGAAAGGGCAGCAGAGCAGAAGCCCAGTCGAGTATGCTGGGAGAAGTTCTCACTCCACCTGAACTTCTGACCTGCTAGAAGGCAGGAAAACTTGAAATAACTTAGCTGGAATAAACTTCCTTTTCAGCCTTTATTTGCTCTCTCTCCTTAGGCCTGCAAGTGCCACAAGAACTGCACGAAGTCTTCTGGAGCAGCACCTTCAGGTAGCAGGTGGGTTGACCATCAAGGCCACCATCTTATAAATGGTGCAATCTAAACCACCAAGGTCAAATCCCGACACTGAAAGGTGTCCTTGTAAAGGCGTTTGAATATATTTATATATTCATTACCTGGTTCTCCTTGTACCTGGGTTTGGGAAGAAAAAAGGCCAGTCCCTAGAAAGCACCCTCCTCCCTGTCCCATTAACCTGCTTTTATTTCCCCTGGCTACCTGGACACAAAAGGAAACAGCAAGCCAGTAGCAAAAGGCCCCCCCAAGTGACTGCAAGCAGGGTCGTTTCTTCCCGCTGAAACCTGGGAGCCCTGCCACGCTAAACATTTGTGCTGGTTGATGGCAGGCCAGCAAGCAGAGACACGGAGCAGAGCTGGGAGCCAGCCCGGCGAGCTCAGCGGCCTCGGTGGCCGAGCGCTCGTACCACCGTCACGCCATCCCGCCGCCCTCCGCCTTGGCTCATCGCTCATGCGGGGTTACGTTATTCCCATGAACTGCTGCTTGCCTTTCCTGCACAGAAAGCCAACAAGGGAACATGCTAGCCTCCCAAAAAACCATACTCTGGGAGGAGGGGGGGGGGAGGCGGGGTTAGGAAGGAACAATGTCAGAGTGTCTTCAGTGAGCTGGAAGCCATCCCAGCTTCCAGCTGCACAATGACATGCAGGAAGGAGTTTTGAAAGCTTCCCAGTCACAAAGTACCCCTGTGTGCCAGGCTCAGAGATGTCTGGACATAAGAATGGCCTTTAAAGCATAAGGATGCAAGAAGACTGCAGAGTCCAGCATGCAGACAGGCCCTGGCAAAGCTGGAGAATGGTGGCCAGAGCTCAGCTTTCTTTTTCTGTAGTCCAGATCCTTAACCTTATTTAGGTCAGAGGCTTCAACACAAAACAGTCTTAGAAACACCAGTCTTCTGTGGGAATGAGAAAGCCTGCTTGGCCAGACCCCGAACTCTCCTGATACTGGAGCTGAAGTGCAATCTCATGTTAGAAAGGGATGACAGGAGAAGACTGTTTCTGATGAGCTGTGCGGGGCTCTGCATGGCAGTGCAAAATTATGCCTCATAAAGCTTTACATATAATTTGCATGTTTTGTAACAAGCTCCAAGGCAGATAAAGCAACTCTTAACAATCTGAGTGCAGGGCATGAAACAGGATCATACGGATGCTCACAGAGACGTTCCCCACGGGTTCACGCGGATGCCCTGCCAGCCACTGTGATGCCATGCTTTCACCCACTCTGCCATAGATCTTCTCTGTCTTGAACAGGTGAGAATCCCCCAAAGCCAGTGAAGTAATGGTGAAGGTAGCAACATGGGCACCCCCAGGGAGCAGGAGTGAGAACACTGCATGCTGAGCCCTGGGGTCTGTTCTATTAGATGAAATTTTGGGCTTAACACAACATAAAGAGGGCTTCAGTGATTCTTCTCCATGGTGCTTCTGCACCTGCAGGCGTACAAAGTACACAAAACAGTAACCCTTTCACAACACAGTTGTCATTCCCATTTCTAGATTATTCCAAAGATAAAGTAATCATTGCTCCATGGAAAGCACTACAGATAATTTGAAGAGGTGTGACTCACACACGTTTTGGTAGCATGACTGCCTCCTGAAGTTATGCCATAGAAACAATCTATAAAAACAATCAAACCAATGATTTAATACCTATAGGCAATAATACATTACTGAAATACCAGGCTTTCCATTCATCACACTCATAAGGCAAGATGACAGTATGGAAAACAAGTTGTAAAAATAGGGTGACAGGGAAACATACAGAAGCATTTGATGAAGCATCCTGGAAGATGGAAACGAGAAATAAGCAAACTGCCCAGAGCTTAGCCATCAACTCAATGGGAACAAACTTTTGGATTTAGCAATGTTTTCAGGAACATCCCAGTTTTGAAGAGCAGACCTGAGGGGTGAAACTTGAGCCAAGCATCGGGAATAATAAAAATGGAAGCAACAATCTCTGTGCTTTCTTTGGATGCTGGATTCAAGCTATTGTATGACCTTTGTTCCTCAACATCATGAAATTGACCTGCAGCAGATAAATACACATGCAAAGTTTATGGACAATCAAATCTTTAGATTATAATGACCCTGGGAAGACCTCACAAGCAGGGGGGAAAAAAAAATCCTGTAAGAAGCCAGAATGCCAGATGGACACTTGGCAAAATGTCTCCTTCAGAAGAACTGAAGTTTTCAGACCATCATACTTATGTTCCTAGAGAAAAAACACACTTGTGTATTAGGAGAGCATCCACGCTTAGCACTGATCTGGCTGTCGACTCCAAACAACCCCTCAAAACGTAGCAACAAGTACTTAATAAATACTTTAAAAACTGGGGCATGGGAGTCTTCAGCCACACTGAAGACAAATGACACCACCGTAACATAGCTGATATTTCTCCAGCACTTTCTATTTTTAAGAGATACTCTGAACAGTGCGCCGTGTTAAAGAGCTGCTAGACAAAAAGATTCTTCTGATATAAATTCAGCAGTCTCTCCTCAGAGAGATGGCATCTCCAGACACTATCTTGAGGAAGATAAGATGCATATGGAAGAGGAATTGCAAACTGTTGGTGCAGCATGCACCTGTACAGCATAATCAGGTAGGCTCAACTGAAGACAGGAAAAAATGCTGAGTGTTTGTGCTGCTAAGCTCCTAGCATACATACAAACTTAAAGAACTGCTCTTGCAAGTTAAAAATAATTTCACGTTCAGCACATCAGTAAGTTAAGAAGGTATTTTTCTGTGGAGCCTTAAGTGCCTCTGAGGAACAGGAATCAAAAACATAAATACATTTTCCTTTAAAGCAATGGTACAGGAGCCTTCTCTATTTGCAAGAATTTATAATACCCTCTGAAATAAAAGGCAGGGCTGCATATTTCAAGCAGGTTTTGTCTGAAACTTGAGATATCTTGAAAGGTACTGATTTTCAAACTGCCTGGCAAAGAGCTTCAGCAGAGGAGAAAGAAATGCTGCGGCACATCTTGGAACAAGAAGACAGCATTAGAATTATTTTAGGGAAAAAATCACAGCTGATCCAAGGAAAGTGAAGTCCTCAGCCTTGTAGGTGGGAGATGATACCATTCATCCCTTATGGTGCAAAAGCAAAGGCTCGATCAAAATGCTGTTGCAGTAACTGGAAGCGCTTGAGGTGCAGCAAGACAATTTAAAAGCCAAGTGAAGGCAGTGAAAAGGCTCTAGTTTCAGTAGGGCTGGAGAGAGGACAAGGAAGAGAGTCACATCCAGGTTACAAGAGCATGTTTCAAAGATCAGGTCAAAGATAGAGGTAGGTTTTATGAAGCTATTTCCTTTCAGCCTATAGACAATCAATATACAGGAATCTGCCCATCTTCTTACATTCCCTTTCTTTTTTGCCAAATTGGAATGCACAGTGAGGCAATATAGAGTGCCACCATCATTCTTACACACAGCTTCCCCCACCCCCACCCCCCCCCGAAAAAGCTGCTGTACTATACACACACAAGCAAAGTCAAGAACAGAAGGAGAAGCAAGTCAAACCACAGTCAAGTGGAACCACAGTCGAGTTGGGAAAAAAAAGGAAACACAGCATGCTTAGAGGTGGCTTTTGCTTGTGCAGCACAACCTTCATCTACAGGCAATGTTTCCAGAATTTTTACTGCCAGCAGCTCTGTGTGGAAATTGTCCAAATACCTATTAAATCCTCCAGCTGCTGACTGAGGACTGTCCAATCCCTGAACCTTTACATTGTCCTTTAAGCCATGGTTTCCTTTTCTGCGGTGCTACTTTGCACCACAGAACTCTGAAGCAATTAAAACAAGAAACCATGGCGGGGTTTTGGGTAACCAAAGGGTAATCTTTACCAAGAGATCCCTTGGAGATGTGCTGGAGATAAGGCTGAGCTATCTGCCAGCAGTGCTAAACCCTTCACCCTCACCCAGGCCACATACTGCTCATTGCTCAATGCCACATTTTTGGGAGACCAGCCAGTGCGGGGGACAGCAGGCATCACTGGTAGTACCATCTTCCTTGATCATTAAAGAAATGTGTAAATACAGCTAGAGATAAGGGAAGGAGCTATACAAAGGACTGGCAGGAAGATACAGATAGACAGATAGCCAAAAATTGCACCATCGCTGCCAAAAATCATAGGTAAACTTGGGCTGGTCAGGATAAAAGTTGAAAAGGGTAGTCAGGTATCACTGCAGCATTTTCCTGCCAATAAAATTTGTTTTAACACATGATTCATTGGCAGCTCTGATGTTTTATACGTGGTGGGCATCTCTCACAGACACAGTGTACTTCCTCTCCCAAACACTGCGAGAGGGGAACAACTCAAAGACCTCCCTAAGGTGGTCCTCATGCAGGTGGGACCTCAGCACTGCCTCCACTGAAAGATCCACATCTGCCTGTGTTCGCTTAGCTGTTTTAAAACAATTAATATGGGTGCTTTCCAGCTAAGACTATCCTCCCTGATAGGGGTTCACACTTACTCGTATTTTTTGTCTGCTTAGAAGGAGAAAAAAGAGCAGTGAGGTAGTTGTTTTATATGCTATGAGCAGTAGGTTCGACAGCAACCTATGGAACTGACCTTGCATTCATAAAAGCAACAAACTCGCCTATTTTATAGTTAATTTTCCCATACAAAATTACGAGTTGGTCTGCCACAACAACCTGCCCTTCAGTGGCACTGAGCTGGAGCCACACTCGGTCTTATTTGCTTCCATAGAATAAATAAACCAGTAGAATAAATAAAGAAACCACACACAAGGTTTCTAAGTTAACATCCAGTGCATATCCAACAGCACACGCTGCTTCCAGCTGGGCAGAAAGCTGGCTAACCTTTACACCAGCCCAGCCTGGGCGAGGGAGGGAGGGAAGGGAGAAGGGAGGAAGGCAGGGCACTGACCGGCAGTTACCCTGAGCAAGGCTGGAGCAAGCCCTTAGTCTGTGCCTGCAAGCCTGTGATAGAAGGACAGACAGACCAACAAGGAAGCAGAGATGGAGAAAGGGAACTCTAAATATAAAGGAGCTGAAGGTTAAGTCTGCACGGAAAAGCGACAGCCTCTTCATGCCGCAGCCGGGAGAGGTTTATGGTCTCCCCCCTGCCCCTTGCAAAGCGAAGGGTACGCTGGCTTTGCAGGGCTGGCCGCACGTCACGAGCACGAGGGATTTCGGGCAGGAAGGCTGCAGTGGTGGCACGGGGCAAAAGCCTTCTTGATCAATTGGCTGTTCGGTAACCCATTAAAAACCCGTTCAGCTGTGAACGGCTCAGGCAGCTGCTGTCACTGAATTTGCACAGGAGCTCCAGCAGGTTACCTGAAACGCCTGTAAAAACTCGGCAAAAAATAGCCATGCAGAAGGAGAAGGAAAATTCCCGGTTCCTCATCCGTATCCATAAACCTACAGAATGAGCTGCTCCGGCTTTGCCCCTGTGGGATGTTCCCCCCGAAGTGCAGGAGGGTATTGCTGTGTTCTCCCTCCCATTCTGCAACAGACACAGGGATAGGACCGATAGACAGACAGCCTGCACAGCCACCCGGTTCCCTTACAGACAGGAGGTGCCAGGCAGTGTCAGACACAGGGACTTCAACCCTGCTCTGCACCAGCTGGCTGTGTTCCTTCCACTGCAAACACAGTGCATTTAGTAACCCCAGTATTCTTAGCCATTCTTTGCATAGATGACAATATAATCCCAAATGTATTTTTCCATAGGAATTAATTTCTTTCTAATTACGTTTCTGTACACAGTTCAACTTCTGGAACATGCACACGTGTGGGGCACACACAGGGTAAAGGTATTTCTTGTACTCACTCACTGGCCTCTAATAATTTTACCATAGGCACTGAAAATAACAGCTGGGTGCCGAGGCCAGGCTCCTGCCCACACAAACCCCCCAGGGGCAGGGATGGAAAGCAGGTCAGCGGTGCTGATCCTCCCTGACAGTGACTGAGCAATTTAAAACACTTGCCATTTGTAAATGCCTCACGGCTTGACTGGGACACAGATGTTGCTGCATATGCCCAGGGTGAGGATGAAGCGGTTTCTTAACAGAAAACATCCTTTTAACCACAGCTACATATGCCCTTCGCTGTTTGTCTGTGGCTGACACAATGCTCACCCTTCTTTTGGCACCTCATAGGGCATTTCAGAACCTGCTGTGAACCACCCAGGTCCAGACCCAAATCTGGTGGAAAGCACATGCACCTCTCCAGTACAGGAGAGCAAAGATACCATGCACTTTGATTCTCTGAGTGCAGATGGCCAGCTGTACTTCAAACAAAGCAAAGTCCCTCGTGTAAAATAATAAATTAAAAAATCTGGAAATGAAGAAGCTACCAAGTTCCTATTTTCAAGCACCATTATTAATAACGTGCCACGGTTCTTGTCTCCATCACCATATAATAGTGTTGAGAAATTACTGCAGCATATTGTAATTATTTCAGCAAGGACACTGTGCCTCTGTCAGCTTGCACCTGGATCACAACGAAGAACAATACAACTTAAAAATAAGTTACATGCACACTGTAATCTGTGTCCTATCCACTTTTCTATGTTCATCTGGCCAAGCCTTGAAAACATTATTTGGGCAGGACTCCCAAAGAAATGCTAATTAGAGACTGAAGAAGCAGGTTCCTCCTAACAGTGCAGCTGTAGGAAACAAGCTGAAGCTCCAGGAAGAAGGGTGCAGCAAAATCTGTAAAACCAGATTTTAGCTTAAATGCCTGTTTAACAATGGTGGAGACCCGTGTTCCCAGGAAGTCAGACCAACACTTTGTTGCAGAAACAGTGTTTTCCACTCATTAAGAGAAATGACCAAGTTTCCACCTGCATTTTTTCACAAACTTGGAGTATTTAATTCCAATGTTTGTAGTCCCTTGGTCTTTTTTCCATGGTAAGAACAGCAGCAGCAACAGCATATTTTGCCATTAGAATCAGACCTATTGCTCTTTTTAAAGCCAAACTTGAAAAGCACCCTTCCTGCAGCTGTACTGTGAGCTCCCAAACCACAGCAGAATCACAGCGCAATAATGATTTCTGTTTATGGGATGGAGCCCTATACGTATGCATACCTAGTCTGTCTTCTAGAGTAGTGCAGCACAAGCTTTCTGAAATGTCTAGCAGGGTGAGGTTACATAGCCTTGTGACCTCTGCTCATGACTCCGGTGCAAGCAGTAAAGCATCACTTATTAATTCCCCAATTTATTACCATAAATCATAGAATCATTTTGCTTGAGATAATCAAGCTGCAACAGGGTAGGACATTAGGAATTTTTTTTTTTTTCACAGAAAGAATGGTCAGACAATGGAATAGTCTGCCCAGGGAGGTGGTAGAGTCACCATCCCTGGATGTGTTTAAGGGTCGTTTGAATGTGGTGTTGGTGGATATGGATTAAGGGAGAACTTTGTAGAGCAGGGATGATGGCTGGACTCGGTGATCCCAAGGGTCTTTTCACACTTGAATGGTTCTATGATTCTCTCAAGTCCAACTGTTAATCTAGTACACTGCCAAGTTCACCACTGAACCATGTCCCTCAGCACCACATCTACACATCTTCCAGGGATGGTGACTCTACCACTTCTCTGGGCAGCCTGTCCCAGTGCCTGACAACCATTTCAGTTAAGAGAACTTTCCTAATATCCAATCTAAACTGCCCCTCGTGCAACTTGAGGACATGTCCTGTCATCCCTTCACTTGTTAGGTGGGAGAAAAGATCAACACCCACCTCATTGCAACTCCCTTTCAGATAGCTGTAGAGAGCAATAAGGTCTTCTCTCAGCCTCCTTTTCTCCAAGCTAAACAACCTCAGCTCCCTCAGCTGCTCCTCATAAGATTTGCACTCTAGACCCTTCACCTGCTTTGCTGCCTTTCTTTGGACATGCTCCAGCACTTCAATGCCTTTCTTGTACTGGGGGGCCTGAAACCAAACACAATATTCAAGTATTCGAATTTAATCTTTTCCACATGGAATAGAGCAAACCCTGCAGGACCTGCAGGAGTAAGCTGGCAGCTCTGGTTAACCAAAATACCTGTGATCTGAAACATGAACCAGTGACATGAAGTAAGTGTGCAGAATAGCCCAGCAGGCCTGGATTGAAACCACACGGCCATTAAGTGCTGCCAGATGTGCTGAAGACACAAGTTGGGAGAAAAAAAATAATACATGAACAAAAGCTCTCCCTACTGATATATTCCATTCCAGTTGGGCTTTATGGCACAAGTAACAATGCCAGTGTATGATTATATATTTTTAAAGGATCAAAATAACCTTTATATTATATGGACAAACTGGCCTTTAACTATACCATTTTTCCAGCCACATTCTCAAATTTAAAGCAGACAAAAATGGCTGGTTAGATACAGTGTCCCAGATGTTCAAGAAATACACTGAGGCAGCTGCTCAAAGTCAACAAGATGCCCAGATCTCCCTTTAAAAGGGAAAATCCCTGGGAAGGTTACTCAGGGGCTATTTCAAGGGCCTGTTCTACATTCCTGTGTCATGTCAGAGGAAGAAAAGTTGTGAGGGCTGTGGCAAATCCAACAGATCCACAGCTATTGCCAGAGACAAGCAGGATCAGACAGTTCAGCGCATCCACATCCGAGATCTCCTGCAGAGTGCATGGCTCTGAATGCCTTCTCCAAGTCTATACAGAGGGGTGGTGGACACCCTTCATGATCTTGCTTTTGATCTCTCCTGCAAAGACTCCAGAGTTGCAATGTACCTTGAGCGAGTGACCCACCTCCTACAGGAGGCACAGGCAATGCCCATATAGAAGGATTCAGTACTGCATCCATACGAAGCAGAGGTTTGGAAATGGAATTTAATGAGTTTATTTTAATTAATTGACATCACTTGTGTCCCCTGGCTGCAGTCCTGAAAGGGGCTGGGATCCCTACCCAAGATGGGAGCAGTGCTGCAGAGGAGCCCTAACGCCCAGGGAGATGGTCATGTTTTTTAGCACTGAGCTCCGCAGCCTTCAGGGGATTTGGCAGAAGGCAGTTTCAGTCTCCCACTAGTTTTCAGCAAGTAAAATACTGTTGATCTCACATAGGTGGAGGCCAAAACAAAATATACCAAATCCGACAAAAACGCCAACCCCCAAAAAAGCCCATTTTTTTGTCCTCAGAGGTATCAGAAAGTGCAAATTTATGGTGGCTTTACATGCATCTGTATTTCTATTGCTCATAAAAATCCCTTTGTGAAGTGCACACAGAAGATACCATCTAACAATCCCCTTTTTCTCAAGTTTTTCCTGAAGTCACAGGAGGCAGGATTTCCTCTCTATTACATAAGGGGGAGAGGGTGTATTTGTTCTTTTGCCATTTAAGACTTATTAGCACAGTCAGGTTACTCCAGCCAGGCCCTCTTTCCTGATCTTTTCTTGCAAGGGAATTATTCTTGGCAAAGCTCCAGCCTAATATTAATCCAAGGGAGAAAAACCAAGCCACTGAATAAAGAAAGAGACATAACCCAGATGCAGCTCAGGGCTTTGCCGTGCCATCAAGAGCTAAGACTTCAGAGTAGAAATAACAAACACAGGCTGGTACTGAGCCTCTGAAGCATGGAAGTACAACCATTACTACTACTACAATACACTACTACCATGTCTGTGCCATCCTCTTCCGTTGTCCTGCTGGGAAACATGGATACAAGTCTGCAGGCAAGGTAGCACACTGCACCCCTCCCCAAACAAAGCATCAAGCCCCAGTAATAACTAATTGCTCCTGGTAATGACCCCATCTCTCAATCCAGATTAAGAGATTGGAGAGGAAAACAAAGCCCTTGCCCTAAATGAGATGGCTTTTTTCTCATTTCTTAATAGAAAGAAGCTCCTCCAAAGGGTAGTTCAAGAGCTTGTATTTTTTTTGGGGTGATGAGAGGATGTGCTTAGGGTGACTGCTCCCCTGGGACACCTACCTAGAATCATAGAACCATAGAATGTCTTGGGTTGGAAGAGACCTCTAAAGATCATCTACTGCAACCCCCTTGCAATAAGCAGGGACATCTCCAACCAGATCAGATTGCTCAGAGCCCTGTCAAGCCTGACCTTGAATGCCTACAGGTATGGGGCCTCCATCACTTCTCTAAGCAACCTGCTCCAGTGATCCACCACCCTCGCATTAAAGAACTTCTTCCTAACATCCAACCTAAATCCACCCTTTTCTAGCTTAAAACCATTACCACTGGTCCTGTCATTACATGCCCCTGTGAACAGTTCATCCCCAGCCTTCCTATAGTATCAATTGTATTGATAATTGTATTTGTTACTCTACAGACGTGTAAGAAAGAAATTTTCTGCAATGGAACAATCACTGGAACAACCTCCCCATGGATGCAGCAGAGTCCCCAGCACTGAAGGTTTCCAAGATGTGACTGGACAGGATGCAAGCAAATTTAATCTAGGCTCCCTTTCCCACAGATGATCTTCTGAGGTCCCTTCCAACCTGGGCTCTTCTATAGTAGCTCCCCAGAGATAGGCTAGCTCTGACCCCCTGTCAACAAATCCCAGATTTGCTGAACCATGCCTGCAAGAAACATAGCACGTTTGGGCAAATTCACCCCACATTTGATACTTTAATCCAATTACGGGTCACGCACGCCTCCACGTTCATCATGTTAATCTCTTCTAAAATTACCCTCTAGTCCTCTGAATGAAAACACTTCGTTCCTCCACTCCAGACACTGTGATAAACATAGATCCTTGTAATATGAGAAGGAGGGTGAGGACCTTGCTGTATTTCATTATTTTTGTACTGCAGTGATGAATTTCAAAATAGCTTAGCAGTAGTAGTCATGCTTACTGATTTGGTATACATTCCCTTTGCTGCTCTTCAGAAATTTAGCACTTCTGGGCACAAGTGTGAAGGTTTTGGTTTATATTTTCCCTCCCCCCTTCAGCAGATTACTCGACATGACAACATTTTATTGCTTTTCTGTTTGTTTTGAATGAAGGCACAGCCCTCTTTCCTTCCTGCGCAACAGTTCCCTCAGTGCAAAGGCTACACAGAGCTGGAAGATAGGAGGACCTTCATCTTCTAGCCTTATCTGGAAATGAGCAGTAGTTTTACCCATCGTTAATGCCTGAAAGAACAAACCCAAGGGATCTCAAAGATAATTGCTGTGAACTGATCATGATAAAAAAAAACAGACAACAAACCAACCCCAAAACAACCCCTAAACCAGACTTTCAACTGGCATGAAAGACTCCAAGATCTCAAATTAAGATTCTTTGCTGCTCCTAACACAGTTTTAATACAGTCCTCTTGACTTGCTATGCTGTATTCCTGAACTTAGAAGTTAGGGAAGGCAGGTCCTCCTGTAGGAGTTGTAACATGTACTGCAACAAGGCAGTACTCCGGCTCCTGAGGCCACCTCAGACTACCTGCAGCCACCCTGGACTACCTGAGGCCACCCCAGACCACAAGGGCCCAGCGTGCAGGAACATGCTTATGTATGTGAGGGCAGCTGCACACGAAGTGCATCAGCAAGCAGGTGGCCATTGGCATAGCTCGAGAGAGCATCTGCCTATTGACAAATTAGCTTTCAGACCCACTAGGCAACAGCTTGGGTCATAGCTGAAGGCTTCAGCAACTTGTGTGGGACATCCACTGAGCATGCAGAGCGCCTGGAAAGCACACACCACGGATCCCATGATGAGGCTGAAGTGCTGGTGAGCCCTGTGCAGTGGTGTGTTCTTGCTTGCAGAAGTAAGAGACTGATTTATTCAGCTGACTAGCAACTGAAGTTGACTTACCTGTGCAAGGATTAGTTTACAAGGCATTTTATGAATTCCCAGGGTACACGACCAGAGCTGGGAGAGAGACCATGGAGTTCACACACAGAAAGAAGGCAGTTTCTGGCTTCAGCTGAGACAATTTACAGATGCAAAGCTCCACTGACCTCAGCAATGCTAGCACAAGCAAGAGGAAATTCCTCCTTGAGGTGCTGAGTATGACTTTTCCCAACGTGTACTTTTTTCTTGCATTGTGTTGTGGTTTTTTTCCGTGTTCGCACATTAATTTTCCCAGGAAAGTTTTGCAAGCTCATCTGTGGATGCACATTACTCTCATTTCTTTCCAGCTTCTCATGTTATCACAACTAGGATCAAGTACAGAAAACAATTGCACCGTACACCCCGTGTGATTGATGGCACATATACGTGTGGTAAAACAGAACAAACCAAGTACTTTTATCAGGCTCCTTTGAAACTTCAGAGTATCAGAAAGGCCCTTTCAAACCTCTCAGAACAACTGAGTGGCTCTTTGCTAAGCTGATGGAAACAAAGTATCATGCAGTTCAAGAACAAAAATAAAACAAACTGCTAGGGTCATGTTCTGCACTGGCAGTGGCCAGCTTGGGCTAATGCAGGCTCAGTTCATAAGTCACTTTCTCAGCCTAGCTTTTTTCATAGGTGGACTGTTTTGGGTTTGTTGTTGTTTTGTTTTGTTTTCCCCAAGAAATGCTGAAGATGCAGCAGTGACAGAAAGTTAACTTTTTTTATTAGATTAGATCCTTTAAAAAACCCCATAATACGTATGTAAATAAGTTTTTTAAAAAATCACCAGAGTCACTTTTCTTCCAAAACTGGATTATTAGAATAATCCTGAGACTAGCGATAATCAGAGATGTTTCTTTCCTCAGCAAGTCTGTCTGCCCCTGCCCTTCACCTCGATGTCCAACCCCACCCAGAACTCATCCTAAGGTCCACTCCAACCAACCAGCTGCTCACAAAAGAATGAGAGTGGTGGCAAAGGGGGGAAGCACAAGAGACCTGAACTAGCAGAGCAATCCAGGAATGCTGAAAGACATTAGGATGAAGCCATCAGCGTGACATCTGACCCCTGCTGGGCTATCATCTCGGTTTTGGCTATCAAACAGCCATGGCTGTGAGATGATAGATGTTTCCTATGCAGGAGCATCAGGCTCCCAAGCAGGGCATAGCAGAGGTATCCCTGACCGCAAATACTGTACCACAGCACAGGATGCCACATCGCTGTCACTGTCCTTCTCACAAGCACGACCTCTGCAACCACACTGACAAGAGCCATTATTCAGCATATTGTTGGAAAAGGACACAGAGCTCTCAGCACTGCCAGAGATAATGGTTGATCAGCACTTCCCCTCCCGACAATATCCCTTTTGCAGAAGTCCAAGAGTCCCCTGCCCCTACACATTTCCAGCTGGAAGTTTGAATACAAGCCAGAGAGAAAAATTACGTTTCCCAGTGCTGTAAACTAAATGTCAGACCAGCTGGGACAGATTTCACATGTGGAGAGGAAAGGGTAAGAGTTATTTCAAAATCCATATTGCATTCTTACATTTCTGTGTCAAGCAGAAAGTTTAGTAAGAGACATCCCCAGCACTGTTGGCTGATTTGCCTTACTCAAAACAAAACAAAACCCAAACAAAACCAAACCACATTTCTCAACCATCAAAACCAGAAGCAGATTCCACTTGACCACACCACAAACAGACCTTGCTCCACGCCCACCAGCCCAAAATCAGAGGTCTGCCTGGCACAGGGACAGCACAGCATTCCTAGGCAGCTGCCCCATGTCTTGTACCCCCAAGGATGAGCAGTCCCTCCAGCTCAGCAGACACCCCATGACCCCTTGTTAACACACTGTGTCACCCCTGTAGGATGAGCTGTGGCATTCCATGCTTGTTACACAGCCCAAACCATCCTAACTGTGCTCTCAAGCCTTTTTGATTTGACGAGCAGATCTGAGGGAGAGTGGACTACAGCCCTAATGCTGACATTAAATGGGTACACCACTCAAGTAAGTCTTTCTGGAGAAGAGGCACTAGCAGGTCTCAGCTTGGCAGCTCTGAGAGAGGCGGATGTAGCACTGCATCCTGCCTCCCAAAGTGGCAGCAAGATGCTCTGGGAAACACCCTTACAGTCACAGTACACACAGAGCAGCCCTTCCCCTGGTATTGCTTCCCCCCCCTACACCCAGCTTCTGGCAAGAAAGACAGTCCTTTGTGACTTGTTCAAAAGGCTCTTGAGGAAGAAACAATCCTTGAACAACCATTAACAGACCAACCGTAACAGGTCAGTCTTCCTCACACATCTACGTGTACACACACATACCTCCCCAGGAGGTGGTACCACCTTTCACGGTCTATAGCAGCTTTATCAAGAGACAATCACTACAGTGCTAGCATTAAGAATCAATCGGGGTTCCATGCAAGAAGAGGAAAACACTTCTCAATCCTAGGAAGGAGTGAGTCCCACTAGGATCACAATGGGACTCCAAAGTGTCCAAACCTCAAAGGCACTAACACACAATCCTGCAGAGAGCTGGGCCTACAGGTCAGGTGCTGCCTCTTACCTGTTCTCCAGCAGTGTCATGCACACGACCTCCCGCACACCTGGGTTGTTGGCCTTCTCGATGGAGCAGCTTTGCAGGTTCCAGGTAGCCACCCTCAAGACGGGTCTGCCATCTCTCACACCCCCAAACATCTCCACAGAGGGGCGAGTGGATATGATCTGGGTCGGACCCCCAGGAGGAAAGTCCAAGTCCTCGCTCTGGAGGCTCAGAGAAGTGGGGCTGGGGTGAGGCTTGGCTGTGAAGTTGAGGCCACCGTTGGTGTTTGTGGAAGGGGGCCGGGACCTCTCTGCGAAAATCTGATGCCTGATTTTGTCTAGAAAGGAGGAGTTGATGCAGTCCATCCTCACCAGGTCCTCGATACTTTTGAAGGGCCCGTGCTCTTTACGGTAGTCCACGATGCTGTGGGCAATCTTCTCAGTGATGCCGCGGATGCTCATGAGCTGGGCCGGGGTGGCAGTGTTGATGTTGATCTTGGTGGCAGAGAGGTGATGCTCAGAGGCCGGGTCCTTGCGCAGGGAGCTGGGCGAGTGCTGTGCCGAGCTGCCCTTGCTGCTCACGCAGATCTCAAACTTCACCTGCTCCAGCTTGGCTGCCCCCACCCCGCTCACCAGCGCCAGGTCCTCCACTTTCTTGAAGCCACCGATGTACTCCCGGTACTCCACGATGTTCTGGGCCACCACCCGGGTGACCCCGGGGAGGGTCATCAGCTCCTCCTCCGTGGCCGTGTTGATATTGAGCCTCTCCTGGTTGACCAGGATGTTGCTGAAGTTGCACGCCGCGCTGAACTTGCGGCTGTGGCACAGATCCGCCGGGTCGCGGGGGATGGAGCGGTGGCAGCCCAGGCTGCCCCCCATCTCACCGCAGCCGCGCCGGGCCGCTGCCGGAGCCGGGGGAGCGGGGGAGCGAGCGGCGCTGCCGGGGCTGCCCGCCCGCCGCTCATGGACCCCCGCGCCGGGGGGCTGGGGGACGACGGAGCGCGGCGGGGGCAGGACACCCTGCGGACAGACCCCACAGGACACGCTCGATCAGGCGGATCCCGGTCACTTCTTTCCTCCTCCTCCTCCTCCTCCCCGCCCTCCTCCTCCGGGGGCACCGGCGCTCCCTTGGTGCCGCCGCAGCCGCTGCCCTCCCGGCCCGCCGCGCCGCTGGGCTCAGCCCCCGCCTCTCCCGGCGGCTGCTGCCGCTGCCCCGCGCCCGCCGGCGGTAGTAGTAGCTCTGCGGGAGCTCCCGCCCCCTCGGCCGGGCGAGGCGGGGCCGGCAGCCGCTGCCGCCACCTCCTCCCGGGGCGTCACCCGCGCCCGCCCCCGCCCGGCGGCGGCGGGGACCGGCGGGGCTGCGGGGCGGGCTGTCCCGGGTCAATTCCCCCTGGGGTCCCGGCCCTGGCTGCGACCCCCCCGAGCGCCCGCATGTAGGCGGAGGAGGGCGAGGAGGGGCGACCTCCGCCTTCTCCGCCCGGGCACTCACCCCCTAGAGGTGGGGTGGGGCTCGCAGGGCCCGGGGGGCCCCAGAATGGCCCTGCCGCTGTCACCTTGCTGTTAAGGGCGGGCTTTCCTCTTCCTCCAGGTGGCTGGGACGCCGGGGTCTCAGGTGCTCAGACGCTCTCTGCAGCGTGCCCATCCCTGAAGTTCGGGAGCTCGCCTCTCTGCAGCTGGCGGGGCAGAAGTGTGTTTTCAAACCTGATGAAAGCCTCATCAGTCATCTCCACTGGCTTTTTTTTTTGCTTTTTTTTTTTTTTTTTCTTCATTTTGCTGTGGCAGGCACTATGCTTCCATTCATCTGGGTAAAGTCTGGGCTTATCTCTATTTTTTTATTTTTTTCTTTTTGCCTTTTTTTAACGTCTCCAGCCATCCTGAGAGCGTTCAACAAACTGCCGCTTCCCTCTTGGTTGCATTAAATCTGCATACAAGGTCTGCCTCAGCCCCATGGCCTCTCATCTACCACATGCCTGGCCTTTCCCTGAGCCAGGGTACCAACGTTTTGCACCAAAACTGTGGTTCTGTATCACTGGTGTGCCTGAGCTGCCTACAATGCAATTCGTTTGTGCCCTGAGAACTGCAGCAGCTCACCACAGTCCATCTTGGTAAAGCCACTGAAGTATTCTACTGCACTGAGCCCCATGCTGTGCTGTCTGCAATGCTATCTGTAGCCAAATTAGCTCATTTGAAACTAGCTTGACTGTGCCCACACAGGAGTGACTGCAATGTCAATGAATCCGAAATATAATGGGTGGGTGTAATTGAAAGGAAGGGGGGAGGAAAACCAAAAGAAAGAGCAACGTGTGCTTGCAGATGCCAGCTACTCACCCTCACGCTGCCCGATGCTGACAATATCCAACTATATTTTAGCTGGACAGAATATGGTGCACATATATTTTCAACAACAAGGCTTTTGGTTGGGCCTCTCATAAAAATTAAACAGTTTGTACTAGCAGCCGATACATGTATATTTGGTGGCAAGTTAATGGAAATCATTTGGGTTCACCTAAAACGAAAGGTTGAATTTGTTCAGCTTCCTGGGGAAGGAGAATGTGACGTGCATAAGGGATTGCAGGCTGCACCAGGCTCTCAGATTGCACTGGGGCACTGCTGCTGTAACATTTGCACTAGATATTCTGCTGCGGATCACACATTTCTCTTCAGTTCACCTGAGCATCAGAGTTAGCTAATTATCATTACAGGAATGGGTACTGGCTGCATTAGGGTATTGGCTCTCTGCTGACTGTTGGAGTGGAGAAAGTGCTCGCTTAGGGTGATTAAATGCTTCCACATCTACTGGAAAGTGCTCTGTGCACTGTGATAACAGCAGCCAATGCAGCAGAAGTCATGCTGGGCCTAATCCTGCTGGGATGATACCAACACAGAGCTGGAAACAATTACCTATTGAAACGAGTATTCTTTGTGAGGCAGTATTATTACAGTAATAGCTCCGCAAGCTGTTATCTAAATGGAGAGCAGACTCTTCTGCTTTCTACAGCAGCTTGTTTTGAATTGATCCAGGCTCATTAAATAAGTTTTGAAGCTGAAAAGCACCAAAATCCATCTGAGGCATCATCTACATTGCAGGCAACACTACATTTTCCATTTTTCAAAGAGAAGGCAGGAGATATTCCCAGAAAGAAAATAACAGATACCCCTCTTGTCCAGCACTTTCTATTGTCAGTAGCTACTTGATATTTTTTTTAATCTGCAGCACCAAGGTAACTTGCCCAGCTGGATGCAACCAAGGGAGCAGAACTCAGAGGGATGTGATGGGTGCCACATCACCTAATCCATGCTACCGGGGGAGACAGGGAAGAAAAAGGAGTTCATCACTCAATTAGTCCCTAACCCTTTTTTGTTTTGTCAACACTAAAAATGACAGTTACAAGGAGCTTACTGAGCTCTGAGTCAACTTTTGACACATCTTGGTATTTTTGGGAAGTGCTAAAAGATGTGAAAAGGTACAGGTTTGGTTTATATTTTTAAAGGTTAAAAAAAAAAATAAGAGTCCACTGGCTTGACATCAGTGTTAGGCAATCCATTAACATGAGAAAGCTAAAAATAGGGTGCAGTGAGTAAATGATTGAAAGAGCAATGGTGAAATTATTGAAAGCCAGTATAAGCAACAGAAAAATCTTGTGGAACCTAGGTAGATACTGGATTTTTATCTTTGGTCCAAGCCCAAGCTCAGTGTGTTTGAATTATTCAAGAAGTGACTGATCATTTTCTCCTGGTTTCTCCTGGCTGACAGGTAGCCTGCCTGGGCTGCTCAGCACCTAACGTGGCAAGTGGCTGCAAATCCAGGATTCCTGCATCTCTGTCAGCCCCAATGGGTTGGAGGGCTCCAAGATGCCGTGGGTGGCTTATTCCTTAGGATCCACAGCTCGCTGCCCATCCAGCAGCTGGCTGCCTGCCAGGGCTGACTTAAAAACCTCTCAGTACAGGTAAAACTGAGCTTTGCTGCTCTGGGGGTGCGAATCTGGGGAGGACCTCACAGGGCCAGGCAGGCTTCAGTAGTGAGAGAAGGGGGGAGGACACCTGCGAAAGGCCCTCAGGAGCAGCCGTCACCGATCATCACACCGTGTCCTCCCTGTAACACTCTGTAGTGTTGCAAAGCGGGCAGCAAAGGAGCAGTGGTTTTCTCACTGCCCAGCAGCCATTTGTTGATCTTGTGCTTGTTGTACCATTGTCTAGAGCCCTCCTAGGATGGTCAGCTCACAGCCTGTCCCCAGAAGTGACTAGTGAAGCAGGTTACTGGGTGGCCAAGTGGCACTGGGAAAAAGTATCTGGCAACATGGGAAATCCAGGGGTAGGGTGGTGTCATCTGCTTGCCAGCTCTGGAGGTCTCAAACTCCTTTTCCCTGCAGGAATTGTTCAAAGTAGAAAGAAGAAAACTAAACTTTTGCTAAAGGAAGGGTGTTCTCTGACACTTAAAGCCTTTAAATGCAATGTTTAAGGAGGATATGGATTTGCTTGAACCCATACAATGGGGTAGATGCAGATACTGCTGAGCAACATCTTTTAACTGAAGTCAGGCAAAGAATCAGCATAGAGGGCACTACATTTTAAAGGTCTAAGTTCTCAGCATTTTAAGATGGTCTTGAAAAAATCCCGTTAATCTGTTTTCACAATTCTCAAAATGCATCATCCATATTGCAGTGACTCTAAACAAATAAACTATGTTTCATTATGAGGGGTAGAAGGGGTCAGGAGGTGTTGCTCAATAGAATACCACAGAGTTTGCCTTCAGTTTGCCTTGGCAATTGCAATTCCTACCAGCCCACCATGTGATAGCACCACCTTTTCCAGCTCTTGTTTACCAGGTTGTTTGGGAGCTGGGGCTTGGTGCTGGGGAACAGTCACCATCTCAGTGACTATGTTTTCAGACCTGCCACACTGGACTCTTAACGGGCAAGGACTTGAAAAGGCAGCTGATTAACTGCAGTGGCTGTATTTTTATTTAAAGAGGCTATTAAAATAATTATTTTCCTTCTGAGAGGACGTCTTCAGTAGCACTTGTAACAGATGCCTGAGGCAGAAGACAGTGTTTTTATGAAGACAAGTCATAACAAGTAGGAGTTAGCAATTTCATGAGCAGTGGGACTTAGGAAGTCTGATTTCTGATGGCTCTTTCCTCTGTTGATTTTCCAATGTATAATAACAGCAATAATGCCAAGTATCCATTAGTCTCTCAGTGGGGTCACTAATTTGGATGCCTCTGTTCTATCTAGATGTCAATTTTTGTGGTACTCATAGGAACTCTGTTTTTTTGAGACATTTTACCTTTCTGTCAAGTTTGCTTGAAATTAGCCTGCAGGCTAATAAAAACCCTGGGAAGGGGATGACAAGAAGAATAGCAGAGCACACAGTCACATGAATTTTTTCCTAGGAATCCAATGTCTATGGTGTGAGGTCTTTTTCCTGTAAGGCATTGTATATGGCTGCCAAACTTGTTGCAAAAAAGATTAAGTGATGTCACCGGTGCTAAGTTGCCAAGTTACAAGTGTCACATCCTACAGAGAAATACAGTCAGAAGGGTGAGCAGAAGTGACTCATCCCTTCATTAGGCCTTTTTGGTTGGTGTTGTGTCTGAAACTCAAACTTCTCTCTTCCACAGGAGATCCTGACCACTGGCCCACCATTCTCTCTTGTTCATGCATGGTGGGACAGCTCAGCTGGTAGGAAAATGAGAGGAACTCACAACAGAAGGGATATTCTTCAGCAGAGCTCTAGATGTGGTTTCCAGTTTCCTTAGGTAGCAGGGGAATTTAATTCTCACCCCCTACATCTGAGGTGACTCTGTCAATTACTCAGGTATCCTTTGGGTCATAGAAAGGAAGTAAAAAAACTAGTCCTTCCTTCACCTCAGGCAGAGTCACCAAGGCCATGCTTACAGAAGCTTGCCTGCTCTGGGCCTTCAATGCTGGCATCTCCTGAACTTCACAGACAAGAGACATGGGACACAGCAGACCTGTGTCACGACTGTTTTCTTTGAGGCTCAGTCTGGCAAGACGATTGTAAAAATGCTCACAAATCACTACTTTGTGATTTTGGCAGGGGATAAAGGCAGAATTTGTAACCTGCCAGCTAGCTGTCTAAGCTCTCACTGGGGGCAAACTTTCTGTGGTTCCACCCAGTGGATTTTTGTGGTAATAAAAAAAAAAAAAAAAAGGCAATTTGATTCTAGGCACCTCAAGAGCCACAGGAGAGGGAAGGTAAACAAACATGCTGGAAAGAGATGTTCAGTGTGGTGCTCAGCACTTCACAGGGCACTTTAG
Source organism: Apus apus (assembly GCF_020740795.1). Classification (NCBI taxonomy): domain Eukaryota; kingdom Metazoa; phylum Chordata; class Aves; order Apodiformes; family Apodidae; genus Apus; species Apus apus. The sequence continues at coordinate 49,833,047 of NC_067283.1, forward strand.
TTATCAAAGACTGGACCACCAGTCTCTAAAACATTCCCTCTCATTGAGACCTTTTTTTACCCTTCAAATGTCTTTAGGTTATGTCTCCCAGTGACAGATGGGAATTTAAAACGCAACAAGCCATCTTGCTAATTTATAATGAGCAATGGACTTCACAGGCAGTGTGGTTCATTAGCCTTTCTAATAATTGGCATTTCAAAAGTTTAACTTCCTGATGTTTATGGCCAGAAATAATGATAAAAATTCAGGCCTATCTCCTGGTCGTTCAGTTATTTCACTGAATAAACTATTATTTTGCATTATTTGTCCTTTATACCCTACTTGTAGTTACTAGGTTACCTTCTACTACATGAAGAATTAAAACATAATCAATTTTCTTGTTAACAAATTTTAAATAAATGTTTAGAAAATCCATTTCATGCTTACTTTTGACTTTTCAAAGAGTTTAATGAACATTAATTAGTTAACTCATACAGACAGGTTTTTAACTCAAATTGATTTTGCAGTTGCTGTAGCAGCCCATGCAATTCTGCCCAGACTTAAACATTACTTACAATCTCTGCTCTTTGGGGATCTTGGTTTTGTGTTTCTTGGTATAAAAACTTCAGAGCTCTCAGAGTCTCTGCTTCTCATTGACCTCAACAGTTGCGCTTCAGACCCTGAAATTATTCAGAGAGACAAAACCTGGCCTCTTAGTTCTAATTCTCTCAGACATAAGGAGAGGTCAGTCAGGTCTTTGTGTTGTTTACTTGTGCTAAGATTTGTTTCCTGTTTCTGACTCTTCATGTGTAAACTTCTGTTTGTTAAGAAGAAAATAAGCCACAAAATCAAGTCAAACTTTTCCTTAGCCTGAAATTCTCAGAGGAGATCTGCAGAAGACAGAACCTCATGAGTATAAAGCCATAGCTCTGCTGAGGATCAGGTCATGGGTTTATGCAACAGCAAATGTTTTGTTTAAGACTTTTCACACAAAACATAGCAACTTGCATAAATGAGCATCTCTGCACTACTCTCTTGAGATAAATCTGTCTCTCACATTCCAAGTCCTGCACCGACAATCAATATGGTTTCACAACCTCAGCCACTCCCATCAGACTTTGAACTTCTCAGAGGAACTTCCCTCACAAGTGACACCCAGGTACCTAATCATTACGTCTTCTGTGAAGGTTTGATCCAATTTCCATAAAGATGGAGGGAAGGGTGCCCAGAATGATTCGAAGGAGTGCTCTGCTGATTTACATGAGCAGACAGACCTGTGCTGTTGGTGGAGCTGACTCTTGTGGTTCTCCATATGAAAGTCAGGTTCAAATGGGAGCATAAAGGAGATAGGAAAGCAGAACAGCATAGAGGTCTTCCTCTAGAATCAGGTCTGTAGGATGACTGCTTGGAGGAGACAGGCAAGCTCAGGTCAGCAGCAACTGGGGGAACTGGCAGCAGAGCATCTGAGCAGTACTGGACCATTGGAAGAGAAGCAAGTCCCTAAGCACCTGGAGATGGACACCACTAAGCTATTTAAAACAAAAAATGAAGGACCCATTAAACCTAGCTTTGATCCCTGGAAAGACCCTGACACAAATAGAGGTTTTAAGTACTTGGAAGATAATTAGCTGTTCAAAAAACCCACCAGGATGGCTTTTCCAAACTCACTTTTTTCTTCAACAAGGCAACTGACTTGAGGGATAGGACTAAACCAGCAGGTTAATGACAGAGGGTGAGGAAAAGTATATACTTACAAAGCCTGTGGGTGACACCGAGCCTGAGGGCCTGCAAGGACTTTGGTACGTGGGATCAAAATTCAAAAATAGTCTTCACAGATCAGAGGAACATTCCAAAACTGACAAGATGAGCTTTGGTAGAGACCTCGGGAGGAAAAATCCATAACATCCATTCAAACCAAGGAATAACTGAGCCACAACTGGTCTAGGTAAAGCTCAACGACATAAACAGAAGTCAGAAGGGTGGCCCATTAGGTAGACACCAAAGCCTGTTTCTAGCTGATCTCATGAATCCTAACAACATGATTAGGAAGATAGCTATGCAATGACACAATTACTGTCAAGAACATAATGCCTAGAGCCACCATATTGAAGTATTGATGAATTACTGCCAGATGTTATACAAGTTGCAAAAACCAAAGGCTCCCCTAAAACAAAACCCACAACCCTGAAGGGCTTCCTCTTTTAAGCCCAGATCCTAGTCCTTGCTTAAGTCAAATAATATATACTCTGATAAGTGGCCTAATTGGAATCACAGGGACTATGAAGCACTACTGAACAGGAATAAAGCTTGTGTAGCCTGGGGTGAGGAGTTCGTTTTGCAAAATTAAATTACAATTTTGTAAAATTTAAATTACATAAGATGTCAGGGTGTTCTTTTTACTGTAGGTGACATTGTGACTGAGGTCACATCCATAGCTCCAAACCTTGTTCTAGCCAAGCATAATCTGCTTTGGAGAGACTTTTCCAAAGTCTGAAGAGCCATGAGGAAAAATAGCTCTCGCCATCTTACACAGGCTTTTGTGATATGTCAGCAGCACGAGATCCCCATGCTCTACAGGACATTCATTCCTGTTCACCTGGCATATTTGTTAGTGTGACTCAACATGAAAACAACAGAGCAGATGTTGGTTGGCTGTAATTTGTATGCAAACATTGTTCTGAATACTGTGGGACTTCTGGTTTTCCTGCAATGGATTCTTAGGCTTTTTTGTGGTTCAGGAATGGCTCCCAGAACCTCCTGCTTCAAGAACAATCTCACTAGATATCCTGAAATCGGATTTTAATCCTTCTCCCAAGTGTCCCAAAGCATGCAGTTGATTAATTGTGATGTCATCCTGCAAATAGCCGTGTCTTACACACATACACTTGCCAGCAGGTGTACAAGCCACATTCTTCCCATGCTAGTCATGGAGCATGTCTGCCTTCAACCTACGTAGCAGCAGACAATTATGGGACATGGGGTGCTCCTCCCATGACTCAGAAGACGCTCTTGTCTCCTGGAGCTGCAAGGTGCTAGGCATCCCTATCCTGCCACCTACCAAATGATGTCATGGGATACCGGTATCTCACCAGCATGACTCCTAAGATAAGGCAGAAGGAAGAGGGGACAATAAGCTCAGAGAAATGGTTGGATAAATGACTCACTTAAACTGACTAAAGCCCCATCCCAAACTTGCTGGTTGCTGAATCCATCTGTTTCTGAATCACACACACATGCAAGCTGTGGCAGTCAAACACCTCTGGGAAGACAAATGCTGCTCCTCCAGTATATACAGCATACTGCCATCCCAACCAAACTGGGCATGAACTCACTCCACACTTAATACAGGGCTGACTGGACGGTGACCTTCATGCCTTGGGCTGCAGGGCGTCACGTGCCTCTTTTGGATGTGCTGATTCCCTTGGCCTGCCTGACATGCAGCACTCCTAGGCAAAGTCATCAGGCTGCCCTCAGTTCACCTTTCAGACCATGAGATCTGCCAGGTATGAGTTGCCCAAACTAAGCAATCAGTTCCTGTTAGGTGCACTACAACCTTCATGCTGCACAAAGATGGGGAGACTGATTTTCAGCAAACCAAGGCATGACTCATACTATTAATTTTTTTCCCCTACAGCTTTTTCCATTGCATTTCGTTGCTTGCAGGTAGTACTTCAAATAGCATAGAACAGCCAGGGTTGGGAAAGGCAGGCTAAAAGGGAACGTGGAATTGTTTCCACTTGTTTTAGAGAATTTCAACATAGAGATTATCTATCCTATCAATAGGGGTCTGCAGGTTCCTAATGGCTGCTGGCCCAGCTCAGTGAGGTCTTTGGACCCAAGCCTGTCATTGCATGCTGTGCATGAGGGTCTGCCATCTGCACTGCCCTCGTTGAATCCAGCATCCCCCTAGCATGATTATGACTAACAGGAGAGTAGGGGATCGTCCAATATGAGGAAGAGTATCAGCACGTGGCCTTACCAGGGCGTGTTTAAGATAGGCAGCCACACATGCTAACAGTTGGAAGGGACACTAAATTGCGTCCGCATCAATTGATCTTGAAACCATCTGGGTTTGAAAGGGCTAATTCTGCCAAAGACAAACACTTGATGGTTCTCACCGTCTTTGCAGCAGATTGAAAAGAAACGGAGAAGGAGTTTTGCTCCCTCTGTATTCTTTTTGTACTTGCTGCTTTTAGATAAGGTGTCACAAATTTGCCAATTCCCTTTAGATTTAAGCTGGTGATCGTTCAAGGCACAATGATGACTCTGTATCACAAGAACAAATGTTGAAAGAAACATTGTTAAAGAAATCCCTCAAGTCAGAGAAGCTACTGCATTTTCTCCTTTTTTAAGCTCTGAATTTCATTTGGTTTTTCCAGGCAGAGTCTCTGGCAGGTGTAATGTAGGGTACACTGCCCAGCAGAAATGTACCACCAATTTACTGCAGGATCCTTTGCCAAAGTAAATACGCAAAGATGAGTTCTCTAAGGTGTTTAAAAGTCCCTTGGAAGTGCCAGGGGCATTGTTCCCCTTGGATTTCAGGACAGGTTAGAGATTCCCAGGCAATCAGACCAGGCACCATGCATGAAAACCATAAGGCAAGAGAAGAATTGGTGTTTTCTTAAATCGAGTCGGGGGGAAGGAAGAAAAACAAAAGGAAAGAAGAAGCAAAACAAAAAACACCCAACCAAACAGCAATGAAAGCCAATACTCACACTTTAAAGTAAAAATGTTCAAAACGATCATATCAAGTAGTTTCATTTCCCAGAACTGGAACAACAACAACAGAAAAGTCAACTATAATCTTGACTTTAAATGTTGCATTAAGCTTTAAAAACAAAAGCATAGAAAAATGGAATATCCCAACAAAATTTCCTTGATTAGAAAAGGGCCTGTTTATAAAAGCATCAGACATTTGTGATTTCAAGTGCATTGTTAAAAAAAAAAAAAGCCCAAAATTCAGATATTTTTTCAAAAAAGCTTGAAAAGTCTGTAATATTTGACTGATCCATGTTGTTAAAGGAACCAACTATACTGTGTCACCTTGTAGGGTCAGATATTTAATGTTCACATATTTAAATTTTTGGATAAAGCACAGGGGCTGTCCACATAGAAAATATCCAATGTTCTCCATGCTGTCTTCTAAGTTGCCTATGGCTTCATTGAACATCTCCCTGACTCATGATGGAATTGCATAGTCAGGCCCGTTTTAGATCCAGGTGAAGCTATTTTCTTTGCTTCCCACCTCCTGTGCCACCTACTTTCCTTCCTCTTGGCATCCACACCTGCTCTTTAGAGCTGTTTGACTTGGAGCTAGCAGAGGCAGAGGAGCAGCTGCCAAAGCTGAGATGGACGAAGAAGCATCAGAGGGCACAAGGGTTTCTTTCAGCACTCAGTTTTCTCAGTGTTATCTTCTCTTCACAGCTCTGCTCAGAAGGCTCTGTCAGCCCACCACCATGGGGTTTTTTGTTCTTGCTGTCAACCAAGAAACCCTTCCTAGTGCCTCTGAAACATTAAGGCTGTGGTAAGATTCAAACTCTGTGCTAGGATTGCTGAGATAAGAGAGGGGCTCTCATTTCTGGATGCAAGAGAAGAAAATCTATCATTTCTAACCATGGGCTAGTTACTATTCGTAAGACTAATAAATTTAATTTAATGTTATTCATGTTTTTAAATGTATTCTATTTAAGAAAATTCTGAGCAATCTTTCTTCCTCAAATATCCCTCTGAGATATCTTCCCTGTGACAGGAGTTCAGAGAAGCTGAGGAATGAACATCCTCAGAGACATACAGCACTCATTTGTATGGGATTCTGAGCAACTTTGGCCAGGAGGTCAGATTAGCTGATTTCTTTTTCAATCCCAATTATTCTGCAGTTGTGTAGAAGATGGTGGTCTTGGTCTTGTTGCCTTGGTAAATAGGAGTTCGGGAAGAATTTGATGAGGTGCAGACAGCTTGGCTATGAGAGGGAGAGGAAGGGAATAGAGGATGGGTAGTAGAGCACTGCTAGTTTCATATCCATTCTTGACAAATACATGGGGATAACCATGCCATTCAAAACTGAGGAAGTATCTTACAGTTGTATATTATTTGTGATAGGCAAAGAAGATAAGTGATCTAAACAGGATTAAAAAAACAAACAAAAAATTATCATCCATCTGCTCTCAGTTAAGGAAGGTATTTTTCTTATTCTTTGGGAATGGAGATTGTGGTGTGTTAATATTGTTCATGTAAATCCACAAATCCTAAATCAAAGCTCTATTGGAACGGCACAGCAGAGAGACTCCCTAGGCAAGGAGAGGTGCCTTCTCTAAGGAAGGTGAAACAAGGCAGCCTTCAACCAGCAGCATCACAGAGTTTTTATTCTGTCATCATTCTGCATGGTACGTGGGGTTAATTTTAAGAGAGGAAAAACTGGCAGGATTTTTCTTTTTTGCCAAATAGGGAGAAGTTCGATCAGAACAATGGAAGCAAAGAGAACTCAAGGGAATTATTAATCTTATAAATAGAATTTGATTTTCTAATGCAAAGAGCAGGCTATAATTACAGCAAATTGAAACAATAGAACATTTCCTTACTAAAAAGTTTGAGGGTTTTTTGTTGCTATGATTACTATGCAAAGGGGATGCATGTGCTTAAGAGTCCAAGCAATTATTATAGGAATTAACTTTAGTCAACTACTTTGTAAAAACGGCCTTAATTGACAACAGGAATGTTTTCCCTTAACTTACTTCTCTTAAGGACCAAACACAGAAACCATAACATTGTCTGATAGGCTGCATCAGCACAGGATGGGACAACTGCCTCTGCTTCAGGAAAGGGACATTTCTCCACTTGAGAGCGTGGCCCAGAAGAGGAGCAGTACAAATGGATCTGCATCTCCCACAGTAAATAGGATCTTCCATCCCTTGGGGAAAAAGACATAAAATACTGAAGTCACCCTAAGAATCTGCTCAGTACTGGATGAAGCAGTCCTTGCCAGCTTGCAGGCAGTATCTTTGGTAGCATCTATAATTAATAAGCAGATTATGACTAATTGCATTAGAAGGATAGCCCAGGGATCAACACACATGATATGACATATCACTCTGACCAGGTTTCCAGGTTTAAAATGTCCCCAGTTTATTCCATAGCTATGCACTTCTGTTCTTTCATGGTCACATCACAAGCTGGGAACACATGTACTAGATCTTGGCATCCATTTTGGAAAGGGAGGTTCCAAGACTCGAGGAAACCGAAGAAAAAGAAGTAAACTCCCACACTCTTGTGAAGCTTTCTAAGTATGAAAAAAATGCATGGTGTGTCTCTTAAAGGATGCAGTCAAATTATCATTTAATTACGTTAACATTTAATGCTTTAAAATGTCAGAAAAGGGCTGAGGGGGGAAAAAAAATCAGAACTTAGAATAGTGACAGAGAAGACACACAAGTTTTAATGCCTGATTTGGATTCCCAGTGAGGAATCATCTTATTTTTTCTTGCCACATGCCATACTGTAAAAAAAAAATAAAAAAAAAAAAATAGTGTATTCAATCTTCGAATGCCTCCACCTCCAGTTTTCTAAACTAGTTGAAGCTAATAAAATTTAACTACTGCTTCCAATTACTTTTGTTCTCTGGAATGTTTGATAATGAAAATCGTGATGGGGATAAAACAGATCATGCTGTTCTGAGATCTCAGGACTATCAGCCATGCTCCATTTAACCTTAGTACTCATCTGAGCAGGAGCTTCAATCTTTTCTGGGAAATAGATGCACTTGGGGCTGACATAGCCAGTGGAGCTGTGACTGCATGACCAGGAGCTACTCTGGGGAGCTGCTGCTCATGTTCAACATCTTGTTTCTTAAGCCATGTAGCTCAGAAACTTGCACCTTTGGGAGATCAGTGATCTGTCAGACTGAAAAGAAGACAAGGCACGTAGTTAATGCTTCCAGCTGAGAGAATACAGAAGCTGGAGCAGTCCCTGCTAATGGAAGAAGTCCTATGCTATATTTCTTTGAATCATGCAATTTCTCCAACCAGCAGCTGTACAGAAGACTGTGGTCATATTATCCCCTATATAAAAGCCAGATGTAGTCTTTTGCAAGACTCTTTTTGAGGATTATTATTATCCCCTCAAGTCTCCTACAAAGTATAAGCTGTGCTGAGTTCAGCCTGCAAGACATCAGAAATCAGTGCAGTCCTAGAAGGTCCAGTAGAAGCCTTTGTGCTGCCTGGGGAGTGCTCCTCCAGCAGGATCACATTGCCAAGAACTTGAGATTTCATAGCAAACTGAAATTACACATAGAAGAAAACATTCTTAAAATACATTAATTTTTAATGAAGACATTAAACACTCAGAGCTTTGTCTTTTCATTTCAGTGCCCAGCCTACTGCCTGTGTAATAAGCCCCCAAGCCACGGGAGAACAAAGATGCCTCAGTGTCTCTCTGCTAGAGAGATGTCAGGGTTTCAGTCTCCTCACTTAAGAAGTTATTTGACAGCAATGGATAATAATGAAACTAAAGTGCCTGAAAGATTTGAGAATAAATGTTTTTCTGAGTGGGGTTAAGGACTGTATGGCCTTGATGAGACTTCTCATCACAGAGAAAGCCCCAAGAAGGATCTCCTGAAGACTGGTGAGCAGGGCAGCAGCCAGGGGGCTGAGACAAAGGAAGCAAGGAATGATGGATCTCTGAAAGCAACCAGAGGGGCTAACATAACTGCACACGAAGTATTTAATCTCCTCTCCTTGCTCCTATCAACAAAGTTCAGATCTACTATGTATGTCTCCTGTACTTCCAGGACAGGACATGCAGGGAGAACCCTTTGGGAAAATACAGATGAATATATTTCCCTGGTAATGTCTGACAGGTCACAGAACAAAACAGAGGTACTTGCTTTGCCTCACTTTACAGGAGCAGATCTGAGAAATGAAAAGCTAACAATACAGAACTGTAAATCATCTGCTGGGGTCCTTCCCCCCAGTCGTTCTAATAAAAGCGCCTCAGAAACATCACAGAAATCCTTGCTCATTGCATCATTGTTACACCTCTCTTTTACAACTGAAAAACTAGAGAATAAAATGAAATGTCTGAGATCACAGAGCCTGACCTGTCCCAGGCTTTCCCCTTGTTCCTGAAACTGCTCCATCACATAACCCGTGTACAGACAATCCAGTAAAGTCAAGCCAGACAGGAGAGAAAATGAGGAGAGCCATTTGTTTTGAGAACCATCATCCAGACACTGCATTTATCTTGCATGAGTAAAAGAAAATATTTCATCCTTCAACACCTTCTCCTGCTCTCCACAGCTCCCCAGTTTTCCAAGGCAATATCCATAGGTTGAAATTGTTGTATGGACATGAAAACAAAATATTCCTGTACTGTAATAGCTTTGCACAAATACATGTATTGTATTTGAATCATTGCTTGTGATGTTTTTATTTCTGAACTGTGAAGTCTGGGCCAAGATTAATATAGTAGCAAGATAAAACTATACTATAGGCTTCTTAGATAAAAAGCTTAGCTATGTGGTGGCTTCCTCTTCTTCTTTTTATCCTTCACTGTGTCAGAGTCAATTGCAGCATCTAACTCTTCAGCTAAAACCTCTATTCAATACTTAATGCTCAAAAGATGGAATAATATTTATTTTATTTTGGAGTTTAATTTTAGATGAGGTGACATGCAACAGAACAGAGCACAGTCACTGGAAAATGATCTCCCGCTGTGTGATAAATGACAGAGTAAAAGTGAGTAATGCAAAGGCAATTAAAAAAAGGAATATACCCCTGGAAGTTGGCACCCTATAACCCCATGACAAAGAAGGCAAGGAACCGAGTGAATGCCAACGTCCTCAGCTCTGTTCATGCAGTATGCTACTCACATTTAACCATACTGCAGAGTACAAGGTGGAATGGTCCAAATTAGGAGAGTTTTGGTCTAGTTCTGTGGCAGTGGTTAGTGTTTTTGCACAACACTAAGTGGCCCTCTGAACACCAGCCTCCTGTGCCTGTGTCACTACCTGTGAAGTCACTCAAGATCATGCAGTGCAGCTGAATAAGCTGGAAGACTTTGTCTTAGATAGGATCACTCTCCATGCAATAAAGCTTGCAAGCAGTTGCTCATCTTGCAGCATGTGCATAGTCCATTTGCCGGCGTAGTGGTCCCACGTGCATGCTTGTGTTTCTTTTGCTGGAGGAAGTCCTCTTCAGATGTCTCTACTTGCCTGGCTTTTAAGAGGCTGCATAACCTCATCAACAGGACCTACCGTGTGACAGGAGCTGGGAAATTCACCAGGTCCTTTAAGGCAAGCACTGCATACAACAGTTGTCGGCACTGTCCTCTGGGAGAGATGGTCTACACTGCAGCTACAAATGGCAGCCAGAACTGCAGGACTGATGGTTTAGTATAAATAGATAATATTTTTTAATTGGCCATAAGGATGGAACAGGGAAAATATTAAATCTCCTCCTAGCTGAGACTGCAGAGTAGAAAAGACATTCAGCAAAGTCCATTTCAGAAACACACAAAGAGCTAAGACAGGCCTAACTCTGAGTTTCCTATCTGTTACCAAGGCATTGTGGAGCCTTAACTGTGACAGCATCTAAGTTATCACACCAAAACACTGAAATTAGTCATAAAACAGAGCACTATAATTCATACTGTCAAAGCTATTTCTGCTCACTTGGAGCTGTTTTTACAGACTGATGTAATGGGACAACAGGTATGACAAGCCTTTACTTTGATGTTATCTTCACAGAGCCAGAGACTTTGTTGAGGGAGAGGATGAAAAACAGGGCTCTGCCAAACAAGACATCATGGAGAAAGCCTACCTGACCTGGGGACATCAGGAGGCCACATTCTTCTTTCTCTGAAGCTAATACCAGTCCCACCAAAGCTACCTCACTGTAAGACTCAAAAATTGTAGTGATGTTTCATGCTGGCGATCTCCTATAAACCAGTTACAAACAGAAGATGTGAGCAATGGGGAGGGGAGGAAGGAAAAAAAAAAGGCATATTTGTGATGTAAATATTCACCTTCCAGTAAGCTCTTGCCCTAGACAGCTGGCTTCTATTTCCACACTCTTCTTTACAGTCTCCCTTGCAAAGATGACCATACACAACCACAGTCTTCAGATCATTAGGTGCCAGCATGATGGACTACCTTATCAACAAAGGAGAACATATGTGATAGCCCACTCAGCTCATCTGTACTGAGCCAAGCAATACTCCAAAAGGTCAAGAACTTCTCTGTGTTTCCTCATTATCAACATGCTTTACTAGCAAATTTTTCATATTGTTTCCCACCTTGCAGACAGACTGACTTATATTATCCTCATCATGGAAATAGTTAACATGGAGCCTCAGCTCACAAAATGGGCAGCTCTAGCAGAGAAATGAAGCTAGAGCTCTGTGGCCACACAGGGCTACAAACTCTGCTGCTTGGCACAGTAGGCTGTGTCTCAGCAAATCAGCACCTACTAAGCCTGAGATGACCAAAACAAAATGAAATATTTGCCTCCCCTTGACTTCAGCCTGGTCAGTGCTAAAAGAGCGTTTTCAAACCCTTCCCAGCACTGCTCAAAAGCAGCTGACAGATGAGGCTTAAAAACCCCACATTGATTAGAGATAGCTTGTGCTGAGCTAGAAACCTCATGCTTAGAAAAAGGCAGCAAGTAGCTGGCATCCCATGTCATGAGGAGATATTTTTCCAGCATTGCCTTTCAGTGGGAGCTCCTCATCTTGCTGAGATTGCCTGACAAGCATCCCTGAGCACAGGCTACTTTATCATCCTTCCTGCAGTGTTGAGCCCTGGCTGGGAGTAACAGAGACTACTAAAATACAGAAAGGAAAAAGAATCCTACTGTGCTGCTGACACCAGGAGAGCTCGTTGCCTTGTGGTAAATAAGGTGATAATAAATCTTCCCTTCCTGATGGGGATCACCAAAATGTCAAGGCTGGTAACTGCCCTTTCCCTTCTGAAGTGATAGCTAGCCCCTAGGAAGGAAATACATTACTGAGCCACTTAACACCTCATTAGGACCTAAAACTAAATATTCAGCATCTCCAGATAGATTTTTAAAGCAGCTTGGGTGTTAAACAGCAAGCTGTGAAGTTAGCTCTCATGCTATGCAGCACCATTTCCTTATGGGAACCTTTTTCCTTTAAAGTTCTCCAAATCCCAGGCAAATAATTGTTTCCATTCTCCCTTCTTAGCTGTCCTGGTTTGGGTTGTATAGTCTGCCTGTATTTATAAATAACCCACTTTGTTTACCAATTATTTTAAGTATTTTCAGGAAAGGGAAGGAAGAAAACTCTGGGAATATTGCAATTGCCTGTCTGCCCTCATTAGCCCAGTAATTATTTCACTGTAATTCAATTGTTCCTTGTACTTGGTTCAAGATAAGAAGACTGCAGTGGCAATAATAGCTTAAGAAGTTCCTTTTATCTTTTTTTTTTAAAAATTTATTTTATTTTTTGCTCTTTCCTCCAAGGCCTCTCCCAGCCTCTGCATCACTCCTCCCCTCCTAGTTATGATACATGGTAGGATTGCTGCCATGCAGTGAATCAGAGCTAAAAATATTTATCTCTCTTTCTTTTTTCATAGGTTTTGATTGTTTATAAACCCAGATCAGCTGGCATTTGCATGGTGGGTACATTGTGAAAGCTGAGCATGATTTGTCTGATTTTATTCAAGTTAATAAAATCTGCAAACATGCTGTGACCTATTGCTGAAAACTAAGACACTTTTAAACCCAAATCTGTGAAGACTCAAAATGCTTTGAACTACACACCAGCTTTGGACACTCTTTACTGTAGCAATGAAAGCAGGAAGCAGAAGTGTTGTTCCTATGTGTGTAAGTCTTCCTACCAGAGGTATGAATGGTGCAAAATCTTCACATACATCTGGAGTTTCTGGGTGGGACCAGATTTCTTCTGCTTGGGGCTTGGACTTACTAGGTGAGATGGATGGACAACCTGGGCTGCTCTACCATTTAGGTTGAACACAACCTGCTGTCTTCATGGTTTCAATGTGACCAGAGGTACAACCACAGTGGTCTCTCCAAGGGAGAGGGTGCAGAGCTATTCTTTGCTTCGGATTCACTGCCATGTCTCAGCCACCCTCTTCCATAACCCCAAGACTTTGGCTTACCTAGGAAAACACACGTTGTCATCCACAATTTCAATGGGGATTTCAACAGTTTTTCTGTCACCTACAGCATTCTCCAACTTGAGAGGGTGTTATTTGTTCTCTGTTCAGCTCCACTAGCTAGTTGAATGATGTCCAAATACATCTCTGAGTGTCCCCCAGTTCATTTGCTAAGGGGGTCCCTTTCACTGACAAATCCAAGAACAGGTTTGCCTTGACAAAAGGTGCTACTAGGAAGGGGGGTGTGTGTCTGTGTGCATGCGTGTGCTTAAATACAACTCCTTTTTAAAAAAGTAAGTCTCAATCTAAACTTGGTTGATGTGATTTCCTCATGCAGGATATGTTGGACCAAACCACTTTAGGTTTACGTCTTAGCTTAATTTTAAAGCTAACATGATTAATCCTTCCATTGTTTAACCCAGAACTGCACTTCAGAGCTTAAGGAACTTTGCTTAAGTGAGGAAAGGTTGTATATTCCTCCTCCTGGCATAGGTACTCCCATGTACACCTTGTCAGAGCCACAATGTGGAGCTGCCATGCCGAAACCTCACTTTTTCAACAAAATGACAAACACCATCCTTCCTCTGCTGGATGTTCAAGGGAAAAAAGTTTCAAGCTAGAAGAGGGTAGATTTAGATTAGATATTAGGAAGAAATTCTTCACTGTATGAGTGGTGAGACACTGGAACCAGGCAACACTTAGATGCCTCATTCCTGAAGTGTTCAAGGCCAGATTGCATAGGACTTTGAGAAACCTGATCTAGTGGGAAGTATCCCTGCCCATGCAGGGGGTTTGGAACTAGATGATCTTTAAGATTCCTTCCAACCCTAGCCATCCTATGATTTTGTCACTTAAGTTACCCCTCGGCAAGCTCCAGCAACCTCTGCACATGACTGAGCTCACCACCACAGGCAGGTACTGAGATTAACAAGCAAAGGGCAACGTATCAGAGCAGACAGAGCAGCAGAATCAGTGTATCAGCTCCAAAATGGGGAAAAGAGCTCTGATTTTACCCAGACTAGCTGCATGTAAGGAGCTGTGAACTTTGCTCGAGTTTCTCAAAGCTTCCATGTGTTTATCTTGCTCATCAGTGCAGCCTTCTCTGAGAAGCCAGGATGTTCTGGGAACTGTGCAAGAAGGGGAATTTTTCCATCTGATCTCACTGATGTCTCCCAGATAGGAATGACATGCATTTTGGTGGCTGTCAAGGTTTTAGCCAAGAACCTGGTGACAGATGCTCTCTGTTATAGCCCCACTACCCTCCCAGGAGAAGATAAAATGGGAAATAAAGGAGAGAGACTTTAAGGTTGGAAAAAAACCTCCTAGACTTGGTTTAACAATATTAATGATAGTGAATTACAAATATATACAGTGTGCAGCAGCCCTGGAGCAGCCATGCCAGCCCTACTCGGGAAGGCAGGAGAAGGTGACCTGCCTTGATGAACTGTGTTCTTCTCCCACAAGAAAGTAGGATGCAGGAGCAGCAGGAGCCACAGGAGTGACTATGAACAAGTGGCTGTTGGATGTTAAACTGCCACTTAATCCAGAAATCAATGCATACAGGAAAATGCTGGAGGGTGAAGAACCGAGGTGGAAACTTACTCCAAGCTCATCTTCCCAAGTGACAGTTTCACAGGCTTCGTTGAGCTGCAGTGCACATACCACCAAAGGGAAGAGGGAGAGGGCTGATGGTGAGGAATTTGAAGTCAGCAGTAGTGTTGGCATTTCCCACTGAGCTTCCACCACTGGAAATGTCTCCATTGAGAAGACAGATGTCAATGGAAAATTAACCTGCTTGAAGAACACCTGTGAACAGGATGCAGGAACAGCAGAAGCAGAGGGAGTGATGACAAACTAACAGACCCCAATCCAGCCAGCACACCAGTCAGAGAGGCCAGCAGAGGGCTCTCTGAGGAGCCACGTTATACTGAGCACCATGGCCAGGAACATGGGGGTTGGTCCATTTTGGTTAATCCGAACCATGCTCTCCTCCCCACAGACACAGCTGCTTTCCCCTACATTGGAATTGCCACATCCACAGGCTGCTGATGGGGTCCCAGAAGGTCTCAGATCAATATGGCAACAGACATTTTGTATCCTGGTTCTCTCAAACCAGAAGAGTGGCCCATCAAGGCTTTCTGACCTGACAAATGATGACTGCCTTACTCTCATAAACACTCCAGTTCCAAAGAGGTGGAAGAAGCAGAAAAGGAAAAGATAAGGGAAAACTGGGGAAATAAGACTGGAAGGCCTCTCCATCCACCAAGAGTAAGAACTGCTTCACGATAATCAATCTCAGTGCCAAATCTTCCCTTAACCTCCCTCTCTCCAGAGGTTTTTGGGAGGGGGAGGGATTTTTAACTCCCATCACCAATATGAACAGGTAACCTGTGTCTTTGCAGTGTTACCAGCCCCACTGAGAGGCACAGAGGAAGTGTAACCCAGAAGAGGAAGGGAGGAATGGTGGATTCTGCTGAGCCTGGCTTAAGCAGGTTGGGCCACCAGCAGGGACATCTGAAAGGGGATGGAAGTGCCTCTTTGAGTATTCAAGAACTACCAGGACCCTCTGAGACAGCCTCAGCCCTAACTCTGCATCTGCATCCAACACCAAGGTCTGTTCCAGCCAGTGCACGTCTTGCTGCTGCATTGCTTAGGGTGCAGTACTCTCCTCAGTGCTAGCTATTTTCTTGTGGGAAGCAATGGACCTTGGGAGTGTATTGCAACTGTCCTTTGACATTGTGTTTCCAGTGGGAGTTGAGACCCAGCAGCAGAAGCAGGAACAGCTTATCTTGCAAAGGAACAAGAAGAGTAAGTGTCTGCTGCAGTCCTTGGCTGGAGAGAGTCAGTGCTGCTCAGCTCCTTGCCTTCAGCCCTGCTTTGGCAATGGTGAAGGAAATTATTCTTCATGTTCTGAAACCACAAATGTCAACTTAGCTTGCGTGTTTTCCTTTATTCTTGGTGGAAAGCGCTGAGGCCCAGCATGAAGAAGAGAAACTAGCTCCAGTGGCAGCAGCCTGTGCCTTTGAAGTAAGGAGATCTGCTTTTCCCCATCTGTCACCAGTGACTTTTTGAATGACCTTGGTGTGCAGCAGTGTGACAACCATTGAGACCTGGCTGACTGGTTTGCTACACCAATGTCATTTCCAGATTTACTGCAAGAAAAATAGACAAGTTCAGCATGGCATCCTTCCCAGTGAGTAGATGACTAAAGCATGCTCCCCCAGCCCCAGGTTTGCTCCAGACTTTTCCATGCATGGACTATGTCCAATTAATGCATCCCCAGTTCTCTTTTCAGTCCTACAAATGTGCCTCCTCTCCAGTAGGAGCCTGTAACATTCACAGTGTACCCAGCAATGTTGTAGAGCATCAAGATTACTCTGTAGAGATGGGTGAACTTATTTGACATAATTTTAGATCCCTTCAGGTATGATGGATTGGAAATTTTGGCTCAGATTCATGGATTTCTAGGTGTGGAGAAAAAAAAAAGTAAACAGGGAGAAAAGAATGCAGGGGGAAATGGTACTCAGTCTATGAAGGAAATAATTTTAAAATTAATATGAAATTAGAAGCTGAGGGGGGAAGGAAAAATGGTTTAATAAACACCTAACAACCTGTGTCTCCTGGAAAACATGTATTGCCTCTCAGAAGGAAAAGGGAAGGTTCTTTCATCCCTGGATCATTCTGTCCTCTGGCTAGAGCACACTCTCATTCTAGATTAATGGACTACTGTGGAAACCCTAAATATAACATATTGAAAGCTAGGTAGGCTTGAAAACCTCTTCATAAAGCATTAAAGCAGTTTATTAAGCCCTGTGATCCTAAATACCTGCTTTCAGTACCAGAATTTTGGGAGACTGCAGCAGATGAAACCATGCTGTCATGATAGGTGGCTTGCACCTTTCTTTTATGTTATTTTCTCATCAATCTTCCTGAAACAGTTCCCCAGCAAGTCTTCCAGGCCTGGGCCAGCCTGCTTCCCCACAGTGTCCTGAGTGAGGGCAGTGCTGTCTGCTCACCTGCACTCAAGTCACAGGTGACTTCTGGGCAGTTCTTGATCCCACCAGGGGATGCCAAACTCAGTCAGGTAGGTTTTGCAGTTGGAAAACTGAGTTATGGAGATGTGAAACCACTTGCCTAAAGCGACACAGCTGGTCAGGGACAGAACTGGATCTCAAATCCAAGGCTTTTAAATTTCAAGTCCAGGTTGCCACTTTGAGCTCTGAAATGAAAGTTTCTTCAGAGAAGCCAGCTGCACACACCCCTATGCTTGGGACCCCTCAGCAGGGACCCCATGAGAACACAGGCCTTCCCATCTCACACCAACCCCAGGGCTAGAAAGCCTGCCCAGGCACAGAGATGAGCCTCAGAGCTGCTTCTCTCTCCCAAAGCTGTGATCCAGCCCCCAGCAATACCTTGGCCCAAAGAACCTCTCATCCAGGAAAAATGCTGCTTTACGTTCCTGGGTAGTGGGAAATTCACACACTGCCAAAGTCAGTGACGTGGTAAAGCACCAGCTAAGTAGGCAGGCCAGCTCCTGTTACGTGAGATGCTCAATGGCCACAGCATGATGCACTGCTCAGCACTGCATGGTGGCTTTCAGCAAGGCTGTTATGATGAGCTTTAGTGGTCCTGTAAAGCTCCTCCTCTGAAGACCGAAGGTGAGGAGAAGAAACTTGTTCGTTCTGTTTAAAAGTGTCCATTAAATTCCCATTTAAGAATTTCTTCAGAGGTAATTCAGCCTTATCTGTAAATGTGGATTTCTGACGTTGTAAATATTTTATAATTTCTGTTAGCAATTTGTATTTTTAGAAACAGAGGCCATAAAAAATTGAAGTAATTTTGCTTCAGCTCTGCCATGCCAGAGACCTTTTTCTCAAAAATATATTTTGTTACAGCCTTGTATGCCTGATGAAAGAAACTGGAGTGAAGTTAAAAGAGGGATCTATCTGGTATCTAACACTTCCCTGAAATATGAGTCTACCTGAGTGGGTGGCAATGTATAAGGTTTCACTAGGCAGGTAGGAAACTCTCCTCCTGATCCCCTCTCAGCTAGCACTGACTGTCCTAAATACCTCCCTTTTCACCCAGATAATTTCCCCAGGGCTTACCTTTTTCCTAGATAAAAATATTCCTTTTAATATTAAAGCCACACATTTGTGCTCCATTATATTTGAAGTCCTACTAGGTTTTTAATGCTTTTCTAATGATTCACAATGCTCTGATTGTGAAATATGTCCTCCTGCAGCTGTCCATAGCCTGATGTTTGACCCACTGGCTCTGGATGCTGGTCTAGCTCCAGGGATGGAGCAGGACCTCAGGCTGCCTTCTTTCTACTTGGCCATGATGCCCAGCATCTCCTACTTGGAGTCCAGAGAGCCAGCCTGCCATGACTACAAGCTCAGAGAGCCTGTAGGAGCTGTGTTGTGGCTTAAAGAGCTCAGCAAGGATCTGAGGAACAGGACTAGGCTCTCTGAGGTCAGGATGATCTATCAGTACACCAGCACCTGATCACTCAGATTTTGAGGATCATAGAATACCATGTTGGAAGACACCTCAAGTATCATCCAGTCCACCCATCTGGTCCACCACTCTCGTGGCAAAAGCACAGTCCAGACAAGATGGCCCAGCACCCTGTCCAGCTAAATCTTAAAAGTTTCTCATGTTGGGGAATCCACCATGTCCCTGGAGAGATTATACCAATGGCTGGTTGTTCTTGTGAAAGGTTTTTCTTTTGTGTCCAATCCACAGGAATAAGTTGTACTCATTACCCCTCATATTTTCAATGTGATTCCTTGTAAAAAGGAAGGCTACATCTTCTTTGTAGCCACCCTTCCAGCACTAAAACAGGGTGACAAGGTCTCCCCCAAGCCTTCTTTTCTCAAGGCTGAACAAACTCATTTCTGTCAATCTTTCCTTACATGGCAGGCTTCCCTGTCCTTTGATCATCGTGGCTCTTCTCTAGAGCCTCTCCAGCCTGTCTACACCTTTTTTGTGTAGTGGGAACCAAAACTGAACACAGTGTTCCAGATGTGGCCTGACAAGCTCTGAGTGGGATGATGACTTCTTTATCTCTGCTGGTGATGTTCTTGCTGATACAACCCAGCAACCTGTTGGCTTTCTTTGCTGCTGCAACACACTGTTCACTCATGTTGAGCTTGCAACGATGATAAGTTCTGAGCGCAAGGATGACCCGTGGCTGTCAGCATTTGGGTCAATTCTGGCTCTGTGCTGACAGCGTGGTCCAAAAAGTGAAACCAGTATTAAAGATGGAGGCTGAGGGAACAGTATCCCCCCTGAAACTTGCTTTTCAAGAGGTGTGTGTGTGGGGAAACAAAGCAAAAAACGACAAACCACTACTAATATTGTCCTAAAATTAATTAATTGGAGGTGTGAGAAAGAGGTCAACACAGAACCACAGCAGCAGCAGACAGTCCCTGCTCCAGAGGCAAAGGGAGACTTTCCAGCAGCAACTCATTAGGGGGGCAATGGGCACTTTTGGCAACACGTGGATGTACATTATTGGTACATCCTGCAGATTCTCAGCTGGCTGCCAGGTTGTGAATGAAATTTTGGAGCTGTTGCAATTTATACCCTGGCTGTTCAAAAGCACAGTGTAGCCACAGGCAGGCTGGAACCCATCAGGTAATTTTTTCCCTTATATTATAATTACTCCCAGCTGCTGGAAGTGCACACACTCCAATTTCCAAATATAGAAAACTGGGTAGCTTCCACCTCGCTCCCATTTTTCCACAGCTTTCTTTATCTTCCAGACCTGCCTTCTTATTTGAGTTTTAAATGAGTTTCTAAACCTGACTGAAAGACCCAGGAGACTTGTGATAGAAAGTCACCACTTCTTAAGCTCAGCACGTGTAAGGTGAAATAAGACTCAAACCACTGCTGGTTATTCCCTGGAGTACACATGTTCCTTTTGTTTGGCACTTGTAGCCCAGTGAAAGTGGCTGGAAGGGAAAATGTTTAACACGGGAACAAAGGGAAATTAAAAAAATCACTGGGTTATGAATCTTTGCTGGCTTTGCCCAATCTGGCAGATTCTCTCATTTTTTTAAACTCCTTATGGCTTACACTATCTTAAAGGGAACCTAATCTACAAACCATGGAATAGTAGCCAGTTTTAAGACTCACGTTTAGCCTGGAGACCTTAACCTCACAGTACAGCACAAAGGGATCAAAGACTGCCCAGAGATACAGGCAGGTGAAGATTTCCAGCCACGCATCTCTCCCTGCTGCGCATCCAAGGACCAGACTCAGAGACATACCAAAAGGTGGAAAGACACCACAGATGTCTTTGCAGTCCATTTTCTGTGAAGCCACATCAAGTGACATCCCAAGGCAGATGTTTGTCCTGCTGTACAGCTGCTGCAGCCAGAAAAGAAGGGTGGGGAAATAATTCAGTCAATCAATGTCAATGCTATGGGGCCAATACAGTGGGACCATCCCCACAGCCCTGGTTGCACTTTTCAACTCTGTCCCTCCTCTCCGTTGCACATTTCAGTAGTCACAAGAGCCAAAGGGAAAGCAAACTACTCTGGATTTTTTGTTGTAAGTCTCCTGAGTACTGCCTCTTGCATCCATGAACGACAGTTTACAAATTCCCTTGCATCTCACAAGTTACATAAAAATATCTCAGCACTTAGCAAGACATCTGAATGCTGCTTTCCCATCAAGGAGCTGAAAAATATCTGCTGGCTTCTCTGTGCTCAAGTTTACTCCCATAATTTGTGCCAAAAAATCTAGTTTCAAGCTATTGAGGTTAGCTGGTCAAAGCTATGGGATGAGTCCTTTCCAGCTTCTGTCACCCCAAGTCTCTGCCAGGAAAGGTCAGTCTGATAAGAAGGTTTCTCCATGTTCTTCTTCTTCTTCTTTTCATCATAGTTCCACTATGATGAAACATTTGTGTGTCAGCTTTTAATCAAAATAAAACAACTGAAGGGCAGCCTCAGGGAGGAATATGCCAAAGGCTCAGCTCTCTGGAAAAGTGTTGTTGCTCGTAACAAATATGTTTAATTTAATAGATAAAAGTTACACCGGTATAACTGTGGAAGAATTCTTTTTCTGTGTGTTTTAGAGCTGCCCAATTCTGGTTTGTCTTAAAACCCTTTCAAAACAACACAGACTGGAAAATAGGAGCCTCAATTACACACCACAGTAAGCCTACATAGGTACCTATGTACGTACATACATCACTTCCCTCTGAAGATGAAGCCTGAGAAATGTACTAAATAAGGCCCAGGAAGAAAGTGCAAAGCCTATGCAATATGAGATGATGAAAAGATTTGGTTCATATAAGAGCTGGGACAAAAGATGCAATAAATGCACACCTCAAGCCCAATTTATCCATGTGTAAAGTAGCAAATCTCCCCTGGAGCTGAAGTATCAGTGGCTATTTGAATATTTAGTTTTAATTTTTCTTGTTGTTTTGAAAAATTAAAGAAAGATACTAATGAACACCAGATTTTGAAAACAAACAAACAAAAAAACCCCACAACAAACAACAAAATAAAAGCTCTGCTTTTTTGTGTGTGTGTGTTTGTTTTTAATTAAGCTTGCTCACCCTGTAACAGCTCATTTTCTACCCTAGCCAATCCAAATCCTTCTCTTCAACCACAGTGCACAACAGCTGTCAGGGATTCCCCTGTTTGGGCTGATGAAGTGCTCTTTCTCTCTGAACTTCGGCAGCAGAAAGATCTCACCAGAAATTTTTAGCTCCCTGAAGCAGGAACCTTTCTAAATTATTGGAAAATAAGTTCAAGGACTAAGCCAGTGATGTGGCAAACTCCTGCTGTTACCAGGCTGAAATCTTAAAGTTTTTTCTCCCTGAATCTGTCCTTTGGAGTATTTTGGTGTATGCTGGATGCATCCCATGCCCAGAGCCCTGTGTACCACATGGGACCCCATGTCCTGCCTAGTATGAGGCTCAGGTGGGACAGGTAAGCCCCACGACATTTCTTCCAAGGTTCTATTTTCTAATGCATGTGATAACCCTTTTTGTGCCCATGGGACTGTCCTTACTCTTACCTTTCTTCAAAGTCTCAGAAAACTACACAATGGAAATGGGAAGCATCTAACAGGAGCTGCAGCTGATGTGTTGGCTTTGCTAAAACCATCTGGAGGGCCTTGGTCAAAATTCACTACCTTGCCCTGCTTCAAAGGAGAAATTACCAGAGAAACCACCTTCTGTTCCCAATTTCTACATCTGCTCCATGACCTCAGCAAAGGCATTTCACCTCTTGACTGCCTCTATGTCACCTTTTGCAAAGATAAATGATACAGAAATGAACATGGGGTGCTGTAGGAAACTTAACTATTTCATCAGGGAGACCCTGGTAATGTCAATCAGCAAATGAGGGCTGAATCAAAAGTGACTGTCTCTGCAGGACTGTTGCATTTTGCAATGTTGCTATGCTAATCATCTTCTCTTCTCCCTGCATTTTCTCTCTTAAGCAGTTGTGCTTCTGGTTGGGAAGTTTGCAGCCCTCCCCCAGCCCACCCCTCTTCCTGCCTTTGCCAGAGAGAAATGCCATGTCTCCAGCAGCAGCTCCAGAGCTGCAATAGCCAGGATGCTCATGTTTCACTCTGTGCCTGTGGGACCTTGAAAAACATAACCTGCCACTGATGAGAAACAGGTGAAGAAGAAATGTGTTTGACTCAAAACACAGGTTTACATAGCAGTTCAACCTTCACGAGGCACACATGGTGGGGACCAATCACAGAAGGGTTATTGAGATAAGTGATAAGAACAGCTGTGCTGTGTGCGCACAGCTGGATAGACACCCTGACACAGATCCTGAGCATGCACTGTACAAACACCCTTACTGCCTTCCCTGTCATGTGGGTCACCAGTCAGATCTGCCTTGATGGACAGCTCGTTCTAAGAGGATCGGCAATGGGTGGGGTGACATTAGTCAGAAATTATCAAATAGGAAGAAGGAACATTCAATCACATCCTGAAGCAGAGCCAGCCTGGAGACCTGGATTTACAGCTAATAACATCAACTACTATTATTTCCACTGCTGTGCATGAGAGGTTTTAGCAAAGAAATCCACCACGTTGCAGGACTTAAGTCCAATGTCTTCTCTGCTGTGATCAGCATCAGTGGATCAAAATAGGAAGGAGTGTGAGAGAGATAATTAACACTGTTAATTTCTGCTGCAATCAATTAGGATGAGTGATGACTGCTTCCTTCATTTAAACCAGCATCTTTTAAGAAAGAAACTGAACTCAAAGCCTGACTAAGGAGGAAAACCAGAAGGATAAGCAGACCATAACACTTCTGATTCCTTCCAAGCCACATGCTGGGAGTTCTGATAAACAGCCACGTAGCCCAGTGCATGATTCCCAGTGGTATTACCTATTTCAGTAGAAGTTATAATGCTTTTAAGAATCCCAGCAGTCACTTTTTTTTTTTTTTTTTTTCTCAAGTGAAAGGTCCCCAAGCCTTACAAAAGCTGTCCTTTAGTCAAAGCCTCCTCATTTTCTCTCTACACCATTGGGTGCTATGGGAATTAATTTGGGGAAGTGTCTGGACAGTGCTCAAGCTGCGATGGGCAGAGCAGCTGGATACTGACCAGCTATTTTATTCCAATTCACCAGAGAAGGATGTTAAGAAATTCATTCCATTTTAGTTTGGCTCAGTACATACGCATTTAACCAGAAATGCTGGAGATGTTTTAACCCAACAAGAACAACATTTTCCACTTACCAAAAAAATCCAGTTTCCCACTACATGACACATTTTGGAAGAAAACTTAGAGCACCTGGAGCATTTTCACAAATTATTTTGAGGGTTTTGATTTTGAAAGGACATATTTTTAAGAAGTTGCATGAAAAATTCAAATAATTGGTAGTTATTGAATCCCAGCAGTGGGTCTGATACAAAGCCTTTGAAAGAGCTTGCCAAATATGTATAACCTGTTATATTTTCAATTTATTGTTAGCTCATTTTGTAAATTGAAAGTGAGCAATTACTACAATTGTATTTGACAAACAATGCTTGTAAGACATAAATTAAGAAAGCCTGTTTCTGAGATCTGCATCCTTCTTCTGCTGTTTTATAATGCAGGGTACTGTGGCTTGTGCAATGCTGGCAATGAAATATTAAGATGCACACAGCAGAAAATTGAATTGTCTCATATTTCAGCTTTGGCTCTGGATTAGAGGCTTGCAAGAGAAGTTAATTTCCCTGACAGGGCCAGTCTGGAGAGCAAAACTCTGTCACTGACAGCTGAAGAAAGCATCACTTTGTAATCTGTGGAGCCACGCGAGCCACGCAGCCCCTTTGCTGCTTTTTTCTGGATGTTAAACAAAGGTGGCAGAATTCAAATGAGGAAAAAGAAGTGGTCCCTCATGCAAAGCCTCCTCAAGCTACATTGCCTCTGGTGCCTGATGGTGCAGACCCCATCAGCTCACAAGGACTCAAGGGATGGCTGAGTAGCCCATGAGAGAGAGCAGGTGAGAGCCATCAGCTCCACCAGAGATGGGGCAGCACAGCCCCAGATGGGGACCGTGCCTGCTGCCAGCCACCCAGGAGGGCAGAGCCAGGCAACCCCATCACTGAAACCCACACAGCGAGGCATAAATGGTTAAACAGATGCCAAAACTGCATGTAGATCAGCCCTGAGCTTATCAGGGGGACAAGAGCTGCCAGGGCAGCTGTGGCTCTGGGGGCTGTTCAGGCCACAGTGACACTGACCGAAAGGCATTTGATTAAATTTTGCCTCAGTGACCTGATTACCTGGCTGTAGCTCAGCTTCTGACATCTTATCAGCCTTTCTCAAGCCAGAAGGGAAATGCTGAGCCATGGCCAAAAAGCAAAAACAGAGAAAACAGATTGTTTCGGACAGGCATTTAAAAAAATAACTTAAAAAACCCAAACATATATATATACACACACATATATATATATTTAAAGAGTCTTACAGTACTGGATTAAAGAGGTGCCGGGGTTTTCATATTTCATTTAAGCACTTCTCTATTATCTCAGTGACAAACAGGCAGATGCTGGGTCAGGATTACCCTGTGATTTCCAGTCTAATTTCAATGTTTTACTGTTACTTTCAGCTGACAAATAGATAAAGGCAACAGCAGGCACTGGGACCCTTCTCTGCAGAAGTTGGCATTGGATCAGAATCCAGGTTTTCAATCAAAAAAAAAAAAAGGACAATGTCCTTGATCAGAGTGTTTATTCCTAAATAAAGCTGACAAAGCAAAACCAATTCAGATTGTAGTGTATACTCCACTGAAGATGATAGCTGCAGCCCAGTAATAGGCTTCTCTCTCTCTGAAGCAGCCTGATGTGGGGCATCCCCAAAGCCCCAGCCCCTGCTTCAGGCACTGCTGTGAAACCATTGGTCAAAATCGAGAATCCAAGTCCCCAGAGCACATCATTTCTGCAGCCCAGAAGGTGGGTCTTACAGAAAAAAATTCAATTTCCTATAGCATTTTACTCTGCTTACACCGGGATTAAACTTCTCCAGGGGTTTGTGGCACTCTGAAGGTGACATCACATTTACCAATACATTTTTACTCCTTGATAAGCGCTCAGAGGTATAAGCCACCTTTTTTCCCCTGCTTGCTTACAGCCCTGGCAAAGTTCCTGCATCTGACTGTGATACATGCAATAAATAATACATGTTTGAATTTTTTAGTAGTAATTTAGAGCTGGCTTGCAAGTTTCCCTGAATCCTGTGAAAGGGACTCAAATCCCACTGAAGTTGCTGACTTTTGATTACAAATGGCTGGATGCCTGGGTGCACAGCATTCCCCCTCAGTGAGGGATGACTTTGACAGTGCCTCAGGGATCTCTCTGCAGAGTACATGCCCCACACTGGTATTCTGGCCCCTTCTTTCATCTTTCTCTAAAATAACTGCTTGTCAACAATCACCAGAGGACATCTGGTCCGTTCCACCTAGCTAGTGCTTCAGAGCTTTTTTTCTTTGCTTTGCTATCCCCTCCCCCCCCCCCAAGGACTTTAATTTCTTTAATCCCTGGGGATGCTCAGGTGGACAAGGTATGCTGCCAGAGAACAGACTTCAAGTGGGGAAAACTAAAATGCCCAGCTAATGTCACCAACAGGTCCTTCCCGCAATTAGAGAACTCATCTTCAGAGTTGTGAGTGCCAAGTTTCCTCTAGCATGTGCCCTCTAGGGCATCATTCATCCCTGTTCCTATGCAATTTGCTTCACTTACATACCTCACATTTTGTCTCCTGATTTTTGCGAACATTATACAGTCAAAAAACCCCAGCTATTTAGAGAACAATGAATCTGTTGTGCTGGTTTAATAGATCTGTACTGATACGAGCTCTGACAAGTACTGATTTCAGTAGTCATTTGTTGTTAGATTATGTACATGCATATAGATACACTTTGCTCATATCATTTATAATATCTTCAGAGACACATTTATCTGTGTGCATCCGTAGGTGTGTATATATATAGTTCTCTGCATATATGTCTGCTTGGCACCCCTGTTAACCTCTTCTTAAAAGCATGGTATGCAGCTCTGAGATTCTCATTTCTTTGTCCTCCAGCCCACATCTTCTTCCTTTTCACTTCACCTACCTCATTCCCCAATTTCTCTCATTCCCCTCATCCCTGTCTACATTCCAGTATGCAAACTGTTGTAGCCCTTTCCATGTAAGCCCTCAGTGATACTGTGTGCCCAAAAGCAGCTCCCTGAACCTATAGAAGAGGCAGCAGCCATAGAAGAAAGGGGAAATAAAGATGTTGCCTCCTGCCAGCTTGCTCTGGTTGGGTCAAAGCACAGGCTCCCATGACTAGTTCAGGAAGCCAAAGAAAAATTACATTTTGCCATTATTTTTTCCCCCTGTGCACCAAACCCACATTTCTCAGGAAGGCTAGCAAAGCAGACCAAACACAGATTTTCTAAGCGAAGGCAAAAATACAGTTGAGCCAAGTAAGCTCCCAAACCCAACAACAACAGAAGGAATAGTTATATTTTTTTTCCCAATCATTATAACTTTAAAGTGCTTTCCCTTGTTTTTAATTAAAAAAAGAACACAGACTGACCTGTGTGGGTGAACTAAAGAGAAAGAACATGTATATTATTGGCAGGCAGCTTTAACTATAGAAGAGCTCTCATTTTTAACATCTCCCTGAACAGTCATGCAGGGTGCAGAGAAGGGGGACAGTGAAACAGCTCTGGATTTGCTCACACATAACTCTCTCACCATTTAATTTTTTGCCCCCTCCTGTACCAGTGAGGACACATTGTCTCCCCTCCTGCCATCACTTCCTCATGAACCTCTTCAGGCAGCCCCATAGCCACATCCCAGGGGGAAGTGGGGAGTGTAGGAGACCCTCAGAGCTTCAGCCTTTGCTTCTAAAACAACTTAGCAAGCTTTAGATGTGACAGACCTTTGCTGGCAGAGTGCAGACAGAGCCAGTTGCATGCTAGTATGAAGCTCCTACACTTGACAGTAACAGATACCAGTTAGCCTTACCAGTGTTTGCTGGGAGGACTGACATAGCTCAGCAGGGCAGGGGGGGAAAGGTCTGCCTCCCAGCTATAATTAGCAAGCAATTCAGCATGACAGGAATGGGTCAATGGACCTAAGCAGCTGGTGTCCCCATGCTATAAGTGGTTCATAGGGTTTTTTTCAGATGAGGTCTGGTTCCCCAGACTGGTTGTCCCTGCCACAAATTGGTCTGGGCCACCCTAGATTCGGCTGGAGTGGTTTTGATGCATATGTGGAGGCAGCTTCTATTGTGGTTTCCTGCCCAAGCACCTGGATCACACACACCACAGCACCTCAATGGCACATCCAGTGCTCACATCCCAACACATGACTGCTTCAAGCCATGACCGGGTGGTGAGGAAGTGCAGCCCCTGGCTCTCAGGCTTTCATCTCTGTACTGAAAGAAAATGAGAGCTAAGCACAAAGACAGTGGCCCTGACTCCATCCTTTTACTCATACACAGCACAGACAGGTAATGGTGCCTGCATCCACAGCTCTGCCCTGGTCCCCTCTGTGCCGCCGTCTCCAAAATAGAATGGATCTCACTGGGGTGCTCCTGCACCTCACATGCATGAGGCCAGCTGACATCATAGGTACAGAGATGGGGATTGCTACAGACCATTCCGTCTTTAAACTGGAAATGGGAGAAGGAAAAGAAAAGGCAGCCAAATTGCAGGCTGCATTTCAAACCTAGGACCTGCTATTGACTTGTACTCGGGAAATGTCACAGCTCCGGGATAGCCTCATGCTGGAGGTGACCAGATTCATTCATCATGGCTTGTGGCATTATTTGACCTTTGAAGAAGGCTTGAGAGAATTTTTTTTTTCTTTACTTCTTGCTTATCTGCATGGGAGGGTTTTAATTAGCTCTGAAATGCCACTAAGAAATAAAGCAGGCCAAGTTCGTCAAGGGGGTAAAATCTCCTGGAGTTAGTCATGTTACTCAAGAGGTCAATATTATCTTTCGTGCTTTTTGTGGACATGTTATGAAATATGCAGAGCAATGAATAGAAGTTTTGACTGGAAATAGATTTCACCAAGGAAACCTTCCCCAGTTTTAGCACCCGTTTGACCTAGGACAAAACCAGCAGCAGCCGTGGCTCCTCAACAGCTATAGAGCAAAGCCTGAGCAAATTCTTGTAGTGGTTTGCATAGCTGAGGCCCCAGATGGCCACCACCACCCCTGCGCTATTAATAAGGACTATTTTGGAATAAACAATTACTTTTCAAGCAACCAGTCTATTTATTAACCTTATTATCATTACTGCCAGCTGCAAGGTGTTTTGAATCCCTTGTACATTGCTGAGGCCACCTGACCAAGAGACACAGTGGTGCAAGAGAGGGTGATGAGCTGGCTTCTTCGAGCAGTTTTAGCACTTGTAAACCTGATGGCACCTGTCTGCCTGCTTGGCTCTTTGCAGTAATCACCTCCAGTAGCTATTTTTCATTGCTGATAACAAGAGAGACTGTGCTATTCCAATGATCTGGGTTAGTCCCCTCAGGTATTGCTGCTTCCCTTCCCGGTGCTCACTCTGCAAATGGAGTTGGATAACTTGGAGTGGCAGAGCTGTTCCCAGCTGAGGCAGGCTTCAGCATACTTGTTGCTTTTTATAGATAAAGCTCTTGCAAAATAATGTATTCTGCATGTTGAAGAATAAAACTGCATTTAAAAAAAAAGGAAAGGAGAAAGGATGATGAGGCAGTGTCAGCCCAACACAGAACCCTAAGGGGATCCCAGCTTGGAAACCTTCCTGAAACTTTTACTTCTTCAATTTTCTGTCACGTGTAAAGGCAACAACGGGAAGAAGGGTTTTTGTCATATACTTTTTTTGGTATATGCTCTATATTCCTAAGTGTCTTCTACAAGAGGGTCTTTTTGACCCACCTGCCTCTTAGTCCTCTCCACCAGCATCAGGAGGATGAAGGTAGGATGAAAATCTTTGGTAGGACAAAGCCAAATTTTCAGACAAGTTTTTCCCTATCACAGGGAAACAGCTTTTTCCAGCCAAGTTGGACCAGCAGCAGTTGGCCCCCATTCAAGTGGCCACCAGGAAGACACACAACAATGTGCAGTGCACCCCACAGCTGGGCTGTTCCAGGCACTCTGCTTCAACATTTAGCCAAAGAAAAGCCAACTAACTCCCATACATTCACACCTTCATCCTAAAGGCTGCCTACCTATGGATTTTGCAGCATCTTTGATACCTTTTGTGGTTTTGGGGAAAAGTCAAAAGCAGGCTTATAAAGGCAACTCAACCATAGCCTTCAGCATAGCTTGGCAGCTCTAATGCTATAATAAAACCCAAAGCACACGTGAGTCTGCAAAACAGTGTGGTGTATTTTCTATTCCTGTCTGCAGTATTTTTAGCAAGCAGGGTAATTTTTAGCCCTTTTTTTTCAGTATAAAGACTTTGTCAAAATACAGGCATTGCTCACAATGCAAGAAGCAGTCAGTCAGTTTGGATAGATTCATCTGACATTTCAAAACAAGAAATGCTCAGCAATCAAATTCCTGGAGTGCTTAAAAATGCAAAAATGTGAAACTGTCACCTATGGCAAACATTTCCCCATCAGATGTAGCACAAGACCACAATGAAGAAATTGGTGGAAGACGAGGGAAAAAGTCAGAGTTTATGTTTTGCAGACAGCTTAAGGGAAAGGAATCCTAAATCTTGAGCAAATGTTTGCTCTTGCATTGTGGTGAAAATGTTTGTTTCCTTAACACAGGGTGATTACAATGCAATCTGCATTTTTGTTTAAAAATACTTCTCCCACTGTCTGGGCTGCAGCGTAAACAGGATGCACTGAAATGTCAGCCCATCCGTGGGCTTTGCAGTGGCAGACACACACAGGGAACCAAGGCACTTGCACTCATAAATCTGACCCTCTTCCCCAGAATAGATCTTGGCTACCCTTACAGAGTCATCACCATCTGATTTGGGTTTGCTGGGTGTAGGGGAACACAGGGATGAGTGAGTCAAGGGCCACAACAGGACCAAAGGCAAAGGCTGAGAGATGAGCCAGGGGGATGCACAGCCAGAGCTGGCTCTGCAGGAGGGGGTCTTCAGCAAGGAGCCCAAAATTTGCTGCCCATGTTATCACCCCTCCCCAATGCCATCAGATTAAACCCATCCTGGCTGGCTCCCAGCAGTTACCAGTACCTGGCTGCCCATGCAGAGTTAGCTGACAAGCAGCTGGTACATTCCCTAGGTGACTCATCACCATTGAATGTCAGGAAGAAACCATGGTGTTTGTCTTCAACTACTAGTCATATCAGTACAGATTTAAGAAATTCCTAGGGACTGTCATGTTTGTTAATTTTTCTCCATTAAAAATAAGACATGAATCCTGCAAATCCTTCAGGCAGAAGCACCATCTCTGCCAGTCTCTAGGCAACAGTTAAGACACTACTAGTTTCCCAGAATCAAGCAAATTAAAATTTACAATGAAACACTGCTAGTGCTCAATTCAACTCATTCTTCTGCTTTCCTCCATCAGAAGTCGCCCACGTTTTATCTTTTTAAGACAGATATGTGTGATCTATGAGAGGCCTCTGTTATATAATCAATACTCAACAGACTGCCCATGACAAGGTTAATATCCCTCAGGTGATATTGGTGTCTGGCCTGCAAGAACTAATATTTTACTTACCATACCTGTGAGCTTCGTGCAACACACATTGCACAGTGTAAATATCTTCCCTGTAAAAGCTACGGTCTTCAACAGGTCTTCAGTAGCAACAGATCTTCAATAATAAAAGTGTTCTTTCTTCTGAGAAAGATCCAGCGCAGCACTGACCCCACACAGCACTTCAGAACACACTTACCTTCAAGGATGTCTGTGGTCACACTGAAACTACTTGTCCTTTTGGAGCCACAAGGCCTAAAAGTGCTGTGGCCACCCTACAGACAGGGACTCTGGGTTTCCAAAGGTCCCTAATCAGATTTCTCAGAAAGAAACATTTCTTGGAGCCCACCTTGATATTAAACACCACCTTACACATTTTGATCAGTGAATGCACTAAAGTGCTTCAGCACTCCAAGATCTAATTCAGTGCAAGAGTTACACACAGTAACAAACCCCAGATCTTTTCCCACATCCCAAAAGTCTGACAAGAATAGCAGCAGGCAGCCCTGGTGGGTGCAACCACATCAAACTAAATTACTCATTCCACAAGTTCACATGTTTGTAGGCATCCTTAAACTCTAATGAACAAATTTGTCTTTAGCTATGATTATAACTAGAACTGTAAAAAGAGTTTGAGAAACTCTCGGTTGAGTTTCTCTCAACTGTCATCTCTCACTAAACAAGATTCCCAGAAAGCCAGCAAGGGTGACTTTATGGAAAAGTCATTTGCCAATACCTGGGCTATGGAAAAATATTTGTCAACATATTACAACTAAGAGGGCAAAGGATGAAGCTAATTTCTTAGAAAATCACTTTACAAAGTGAAATAAAGATTTGTTTCAACTCAGCGAGCATAAAATGCCTCTTGAATGAATGATCTTCTGTTTTGTTTGCTTCTTTCTGGTTAATGAATGACCAAATAGGTTTGCTTTTCAGTATGTAGCCAACAACTATAAACACCATGAACCCTCAAACCAAATCTTGCTCTCAGTATTTCAGCCCAGAAATTAATGGGGAATACAAGGCTACCCCGATATTCTTACAGGCAGCCGCAATTTCTTTCCAAAACAGGTTAGTCAGAGACATTCTTGGTGTCTGTCCTCTCAAAAGCTGCCTTATACTCCAGTGGTATGAGCATCTGCACAACAGATCTGTTATATTGTCTGCAGCTCAGTTCTGTACACAAAGGTGCTCAGTAACATATGCGCTCAGCTGTAAAACACAGCATACATAAAATAGGGTGAAGAAGAACAAAACTCATAGAGAACCAGCTATGACATCAACAGATTTTTAGGTGGGACCCAGGTTGCTCGTGAGGGTTAAGAGCATCTAGCCCTGTTCCTGCTGGCAGGGAGTGGGAAAAGGTGATGACAGACACTGTTAACAACCCTGCACTAGGGACACAATTTTGACCACTGATGCAGTTTCCAAAGAGAGAGTGTTGTAATGTCAGGCTGTTCCCAGAATTACCAAGAAAAACCTCTTCTCCAAGTGGGCAGCACATTTTTGGGTTTTCTTTACAAATAATGTCAAGGCTTGCACAGGTGTCCATATAGATATAGACACTGTCATCAATCGAAAGATATTTATCTGCTCCAGTAAGCCCAGGGTGAAGGACTAGGAAAGCCAGCTGGGATGTCTAGGATGTTTTGGGTGGGCTGACAGGTCAGGAAGTGCACTTGGGCTTCTGCTGACAGATTTTGGCTGAGCTGGCAGGTGCTAGAAGCACAAGATGAAGAAGCAGCAGTAGGAACAGTTGACCAAGCACGGGTTTACTGCTTAGAAACAAAATGCGACAGGGCAGGTAGGCCCAAACGCATGAAAAACCCAATCCTTTTTAGCTTTTATTGAGATCAAAGAGAAATTGTATTACAAAACCCACAAACCATCCAGAACTTACGTTAGTGTTAAAAGTGCAGGAGTGAGGCCATACTTCTCTCCTCAGCCCAGCTTGGAACACATCTATATACAACTTCAGTTTCACTATGTCAGACTTTTGGGTTGGGACCATCCAAACCCAGGAAATGCAAAGGAGATGTGGATGGTTTGGAGACCAACACAACACATACTGCCTGAAATCTGTGCTGCCTCACCTGCTGAAGGGAAGCATCCTAGGATCTGGGGCTTGGTCCTCACCACCAACACTGGAAGGGCATCAACCCTCATTCATCACCCCTACACATCTAGCCCTCTTGCTTGTAGAGCAGCACTCAAAAATATGCCCTTAGCCCCACCCCAGAAAGAGCAGGCATTTAGTGTTGTTTTTTTTTTGCTGAGAAGATTAGAATGTTTTTACAGTGCAAAAACATCTCATAGTTTCAGGCAAAGGATGGGCTGCCTCATGACTTGCGATGCTCGGAGCCGGCAAGGACGCAAAGAAGAGGCTGGCAGCAAACTCTAAGAAATCGGGCTGGCTTTTTCTCTCCTCCCCTCCCACTCTTTCCCTGCAGCAGATGTCAACTGGGGCATGCTGAAATGCCTGCTGCCCTCCCAGCTCCCTGCCCGCAGGCTCACGGCACCGCGCGGCGTGCGGCAAGCCTTGCGCCAGCTTCCCTGCCAGCCCAGCCTCTCCAACAGAGCCAGCCTCTCTGTGCACGCTGAGCAGGCATCTGTGCTCACACCACTCTATCCTCCTCCTCTTCTCCTCTCTTTCACTCATCTGCTTGTTAGATATTGCAGAGGTGCCTTTCTGATGTGAATAGCAGACGCACAAAGGGAAGGACTTTTTGCACTGGCAAAAGAAGAGGGGCAACGGTTTAAAACTTGAAGAGGGGAGATTTAGATAAGATATTAGGAGGAAATTCTTTACTACAAGGGTGGTGAGATACTGGCATAGATTGCCTAGAGGGGTCATGGAAGCCCCATCCCTGGCAGTATTCAAGGCCAAGTTGGATGGGGCTCTAAGCAACCTGATCTAGTGGGAGATATCCCTGCCTGTGCAGGGGGGTTGGATCTAGATGTCTTTAATGTCCCTTCCAACCCAAACCTTTCTGTGATTCTATGAAAGAGAACATTAAAAACATGCTCCCAGAGGAGCTACAGCAGCAGGAGAATATTCATAAATCCCTGATTTAAAAAAAGCCCAGTGAAACTCAGCTGTCTTTTTAAACAGGCCTGGTCTCGCCTTTCCTCCCGCCTGCTCTAGATGTTGTGTTGTTGGGTTGGCTTGCTACCAACAGAAATGCCATGTGGTAGGCCACCTTCCCTTGTGAAAGCAGGCACCTTCAACAACAACAAAGGGCAATCCATTGCCATGGCAGCCTGATATTTATTGGGAAGATTTTGGCCACACAATGAGCCCTTCTTGCTCTTTCAGACACAGAGATCCTCTGCAGCAGCTCCATGCAAAGCCTGTTCAGTCCCACCAGCCTCAAGCACTCCCACAACCATGGACACAATATGTTGCTCACCACTCCAAGAATGGAAAGGCTCAACTTGCTTTCTCTCACCATCAGAGATGCCCAGAGTGAAGGTTTCTTTAAAGGGGTGGGACCTTTCCAAACAGCTGAGCATTGGCCTATGACCACTGCCAGGAAGGTCAGCTAGAGTTTTACACCTGACTCTGTTGGGACCAAAGTGGAGCCAATGCTTTGTGCTTTCCAAACTCTTTTCTTGAATTTAGAAACATGATACCTTCTCCTGTCTTTAGGACCCTCCTGTCCCCAAATACAGAGAGCTCTGCACAGCATGGCACTCAGAGGACGGAGTTTTATTCCCTCCCTCCCAAGCAGTGAGAAATTAAACTTTTGGAGCCCTCTGGGACCAAAGCTTACACTGAAGCTTTGGCTTGTGAACCAGTCCAAGCTCAGTGCTAGAAATACCAGCAGGGAAAAGCTGAGTTTGACAGATGCTGTACATGGTCTGTTGCTGAGGAACTTTAGTTTCTTTGTCCTTTTGTCTTCAGGGAACAAACCAGACTTTGTGCACAGCTCTGAAGAGACAAGGGAAGAATGCAACCCGAGCACGCTTGTGTTCTGCCCATAGGGAGTGCAAAAAAGCTCTAAAAGGCAAAGCAAGGGGAAAAGTCCATCTTTGGGCTCACCCAAGATGAGGGTTGTGCTAAGGAGCCTCTCAGCTTTTTGTCTAGATTTCCTACTTACTCTGAACTAAGTTTGAATTCTGAGCCAGGGTGACAATGCAGGCTGCGTGAAGCAGTAGCTTCCCCATCAGATGTCAGACAGTGACAATTGCACAGAAGAGTTCCCCTCCAAGTGCTCTGGGTTGTTTTGGTGGGGTTTTTGGTAATGGGGGAAGGGCATCAGGACTGGCTCCAGTAAGAAGCTCCCCCTGCCCCAAAAGGAGCCAAAGAGCCATCAGAGAGACAATAGATACACCTCGATGATTAACCTATGAAAGACTCAACATAACACCTGAGCAGAAAAGCACTTAGGTGGAGAAGAGCTGTGCTGGAGGAGGAGAGCAGTGCTGGTGGTCGGTGTGGAGGAAGGAGCCCTAGCAGAGGTTTCCCTGCAACCCATAGGGAGATGGCAGGCTGTCCTCCTGCACTCGTGGAGGAATGTGGAGGAACATTCCCTGAAGGCGCCAGGAGGGGTGAACTTGGCCACTGGACTTGGATTCTGTGGCCAGTGGATTTACCGCATGTGGAGTCTGATCATGCAGCTGTGGAAGACTCCAGCACCAGCTGAGGTGGCTGTTCCCAAGGCAGCCCATGACTCTGTGGGAAGCCCAGGCTGGAGCAGCTCCAGATCTCATGGGAAGGACTCATGAAGAAGAAGTTTGTGGAGGACTCTCTCCTATGGGAAGGACCCCCTGGGGAAGCAGGGAAAGACCGTAAGGAATCCTTCTTCCTGAGGAGGAAGGAGCAGCAGGAACCACCAGCCTGTGAACTGACTCTAAACCCCATCCCCTGTCCCCCTGTGCTGCTGGGGGGAAGGAGGGAGAGAAACCAGGAACAAAGGGATTTGGGCCTGGGAAGAAGGGAGGGGTGGGGTAACATATGCAAGCCCTGCTCTGTGTGTTGTCTGTGTCCTGTGTGTGTTTGCTTAGTGTGAAATTAAATTATTATTTTTTCCCCCAGTTGAGTCTGTTTTTCCCGGGACCTTAATCGGTGAAGCACCCTCCTTGTCCTTTGTCTCAACCTAGGAGCTGCTCTTCTGCAGCATCTCCAAGCTCCGTTGCTGTGGAAATACACACAGACAGTAGTTATGGGGGATAATCACAGGAACGTGATAATATAGGGAGGTCTTTTTTGCAAGATGCTAGTGCCTTCCTAACTAATGCTCAGCCAGGGTAGCACATGGTCTATGAAATAAAGACTTCTGAAACAAGCTCACTAAACCTTTCAGGAACACAGGCATCCAGCTTCTCTCAGCTTTTTTTTTCAGCTCAGAAGGGCCGTTTTTTCCCCCCCACATCATGTTTCCAGATCCAGTGTCTTGCTACCTCTGATCCAGTCCTTCGGGAAGCACAAGGTGTCTGAGCTCTGTCAGCTGTGCTCAGAGAAAACCCTCCTGCAGACAGAGCCAGCAGCCTGGCTTTTCAGGTCTGGCTGTCCCTGCACTTTTGGTTATGCCAGTCCTGTATCACCTTCTGCAGGGCTGAACTTTCCCTGCATAAATGCTAAATAATGCTCTGGCCAGTCACTAGTGGCATGTCTATCTTCTGAAGAAGATCTCACTGACTCTGCTTTAGACCAAGGTCAACAACCTCCTGGGTTACTGCAAGAGTTCTCTGTTCACTATAAGAGACCTCAAAGCATGGATAGATATGAGGCAGGAAGCACACTCTGTGGGTACCAGGGTCCCAGTGATGGCCTGAGCAGCCATCTCCATGCTCCCTGCCTCACCCACTGATGAGGAACACGCCCTGACATCAGAAGCTTTTGGTTCTGGAGAGAGGGGACACTGTGGGCTAGGTGTTGCATTCTCTGTGGACACCAGGTTACCAGGTGCATCACTACATTTGCATATTTTTTTTTATTTCTCCTTTAAATCATGGGAGTTTTTCCTCTCTGAAGCAGCACTTGGGAACTCCCTCCCTTTCCTGCTCTGCTGAAGAAAACCATGCAGCCTGGTGCTTTGCTCATGAAGGGGGGTTGCTATACTTGCTTGAATAATGTCTGATTCCTCTTCCGAAATCACATCATTGCTTGTTTTTTGCCCTACAGTTACATGTAGGACTAGACAGCAGCTCATTTCACCAGTGCTGCAGCAGAGGAGGTGGTGAGAACAGGTGGGAGAAAATGTAGCAGTTTGCCCACCAGAGCAAGCATGGTGGTGCTTGCTAGTAAATCCAACACAAGCAAACCAGCCTCAGCCTCCCAGGGAGCCCTGCCAGCACATCACCCCATAAGCCATCCTACACTCCCTGCAAGGACTGCCTCTGGGTTGAGGTGTGTGTGTGTCCCTGCCTGAGCATGAAGGTGGAAGGATGAACCCTGGCTCCCTCTCCCTTTTCCTAGAAGGGTTTCTACAATACCCCAAACTGGCTTTTGAACTAGAATGATCCAGGGCATGATGTGAGAGAGTCAACAAAAGAGAGTGAAAGAAGCAAACAAGATTTGCCAAGGCAAATCCAAGGCAGGAAGACCTGCTCAAAGGGCTCAGTGGGACTCATGGCTGGGAAAAAAAGGAAGGAATAAAGGCAACACCTCAGATTGGACAATAATATGTTAAACAAAGCAACAAAGGACAAGTGAGAACAACTAGCTCATTGCTGCTAATCCAGCCACGGTTTTCAAAGCA
The DNA here is from genome assembly GCF_020740795.1 of Apus apus. NCBI lineage: Eukaryota > Metazoa > Chordata > Aves > Apodiformes > Apodidae > Apus > Apus apus. The sequence continues at coordinate 49,870,985 of NC_067283.1, forward strand.
GAATCATGAGTCACCAACCCCATCAGGGCAGGAACAGAAACCCCAGCTTACCAAATAAGAGCAGATCATCCCTTCTTTGGCAAAGCCAAGGGCTTCCGTTTGTGGCACACAGGAGGCTGGAGGTCTGCAGTCAGGTGCTGCAGCTGCATGCCTGTGGCAGAGGGGCTGCAGGGAGGCTGGCAGCTCTCTGCCACAGGTGAAGGGCTGCCTGGCTGTACCACTTGCCTGCATGGACAGATGCTCTGGAGCTCTCCTGCCAGTTCAGGGCTAGCAAACACATCATAGGGCACCATGCCAGGCTGGGGTTGCACTCTGCATATTGGGGTTTCAGTTTTGCTAGAAGAAAAATCCGGGACTTTTTCCTGGGGTTTTTAATGAGGTGAGAGGTTGTTGTTTCCTTCTTGCCCCAGCAAGACACAGCACAGGCTGAGCTCCCACCCAGCCAGCAGTTTGGGCTGTTTCCACAGCCCTGAGTCATGGTGGAAGCTCTGGCCCTGCTGCCAGTGGCATGGGGAGCTCTTTGTCCTCCCCAGTGCAGTCATGACCATGCCACAAGAGCCAGCAACACCTCCCAAAATCCTCCTTGCCCATCATAGGCATCTGAAGGCACTTCCAGAGAGCAAAAGGGCTCATGCAGCTTTCATTATGTTTTAGGACATCTGTAATGAAGCCCTGCCTCTGCTTTTGTGCCACTCATCACAGGGAACTTAAAAATTCATGGGGCATAACACTGCAGACTGCACTCAGCCCCGAAGAGGCAGCTGCAGAGATGCTGCCACCATGTTACTTCATGAACCCAAAAGGAGATGAACTGCAAGCAAAGAGTGTTGGCCACCTGGGAGGGTTTAAAGGCTTTGGGTTTGTTTTTCCCCTGCTCTGCACCGCAGGTTTTGGGCCCCCATGCCAGACAGCAGAGCAATGCTACCTAACATGGTGAAAGACAGAAATCTGGGCTTGCCCAGCAGAAAGCAAGAGGCCTGAGTCCGTGTTTCACACAGGCCAGGTGATACTTGTGTGCACACATATTTATATATCTGAAAGCACAGGCATGTGAGAAAGGTTTCATTTCCCTGCAGTGGCTGCCAAGAGATGCACTGAAGGTATTTTTGGGAAGCCCAACATCCCCTTGGGCATGCAAATCAGACAAGCAGCAGACAATGCTTGGGGCAGTCAGCCTTTCCCTTCTCAACCGCAGCGTGTAGCCACCAAATCAGGCTCTGCAGTGGGGCTGGGGTGCGACAGGGCTGCCAACCCTGCAAACATGTATCTGGCCAACCAGCAAAGTGTATTGCACCATCAAAGCTGCCCGGCACAGCCTTCTAGCTTCAGGTGGTTCCCTCTTTTATTTTAAGCCCAGAAGTCATTGCCATCATGGCTTGGCTAGTTACAAACTGCAAAGAGGAGCCTTGCCTACATGCTCCGAGAAATGCTGTTGAGCTGAGCAGCTTCTTTTGGGGGTGAAACTGCAGGACATGTCATCGTTCCTAAAGCTGCCTGACCTCTAGGAAGTAGTAATAGTGCTCAACAATATTAACAATTATTTATGTACTTACAAATAGTGAACACCCCTGTGCTAGCTAATGCTATTTCCGTCTCACTGTCGTTTCACCTGATCCCTCACCCCAGGTCTCAGAAAAAGCCCCATCGTAAGTATCCCTATGGACTTGGGGTAGTATTTATTTCTGGCCTTGAGGGTGGGATAAAAAATGTCCTCCAGATTTTACAAGCTTCTGAGTGAGACAAGGAGGTTGACAAGACCCTGAGGAAATCAGCCTTGGCCTGGGAACAGGGAGAGAGATGCTCCCTGTCCCAGCTCTGGCACGAACCAGTCCCACTTGCAAGCACCCAACAGCACCGTCTGTTCAAATCTCCAAAGCAGCTTTATTTAGAATAAAAACAACAGGGCCTCTGGGGACAGGTGACTGTGAAACCCTGTCCCTCCCTGGGACTGCAGGGCCAGGCTCTCCACTTGCTCTGCAGCCACAGGGCAGGCACAGATGTCCCCCCCCAGGCTGCTGCCTACACCCAGGGGACAGGCAGTCCGGGGACACTGGCCTTTGTTTTAAAGGTCAGCAGAGATACAGGTTCATTGACTCGTTAAGCAAACGGTGTGAAGCTCAGCCCATCTCTCATCCCCTGTGGGTGGCCAATGCCCAGGTGGAGGCAGGAGCAGAGAGGCTGACGAGTATTCTCCAACCCCACAGCTATTCAGGTTTGGACAAATGACCCTTCTGAGGGACCCGGCTGTAAATTGCTTAAACAAATGCAGAGTTCAGGCAACTGTAAAGGGTTTGTCTCCCTTGCCAAAAAAATTACAACACACTAGTGTTTTCCAAAAAACAAGTCTGTGCAGCTCACTTGTGAGAAAGGCGGGAAGATGCCAGAGGCTGGCGAGTGGGGCAGATGAGGAAAGGCTCCAGTTCTTGCCTAGACAAGACTTTTGGGGGAGGAGGGGCTTGTTTTGCTATTATTATTGCTCCTAAGAAAAGGTGCAAAGTCATCTGGAGCCCTGCACTTGTTTGTAGGTAAAGGGCAGCAGAGGCCCCCTGTGCACGTGGGTGAGGCAATGTTTGATCACAGCCTCCCCAAGCCTGCTCAGGGGCAGCTTGTTTCATCACCTGCTCTGTCAGGAGGTGACTCACCTCAGCACGGAGGCTTTTGAAGTCACTTGTCCTCAAATCAGTAGCAGCTTCCCACACGATGATCCCGAACAGCTTTGAAGAAAGGGAGTAACCTGGCCAGCATCTCCCACCAAAACAACGCTTATGTGTCCTTGTCCCTCAGTGAGCAAGGGAGGCACATGAGCATCACACACTGCAGTGATGAGCTTTGCCATTGCAACATTTAAATACAAGACACAGTGCTGCTCCCTTTTCTCTCCTTGAAGGCAAGGCAAGAGCAGGGTTTTTCCACTCTGTGCAATACTAAAACCAGCTTGAAACCATCACCCAAACACAGTTCCTAAGAGCTGCAGGTAAGCCTACTGAATGAAAACCTCAGTAGCAGAGGGGTCACAGCCATCAACACCAACACAGCTCCTTGACAGCAAGGTTCAAGTTGGTAAGAGAATCTTTTGATGTGAACACTGCAGAAAGACCCTGTGATTTACACAAGTATTGTGTAACTCATGGCATGAAGACACTACAATGGCTTCTCCATACAATCTGTCCAGAAATGAAAGACAAGAAATACAGACAAAAGCACTGATGCAGAAGACTTTTACCCAAAAAATGCCTTGGCCATTCAAAACACTCTGGTGGAAGCTGTTCTTTTACTGGTTTTCTCGAGGATGAAGAAAGAAAGAAGAGTCCAGAGGGCAGAGAGACACCAGGAGTTTGCACAACCACATAAACCAGTTGGATCTAGTTGTCACAGCAGAAGAATTGGTGTCTTCCTGAGCTCAGGCACACAAAAATATGCATTCAGGTATGCAGCTTCTCACACACACCTCACTTGGGACCACTGCCAAACCCTCTTCAAACGTTCCTCCAGCCACACTGTTCCTACGGGTGGTTTGGCTCATAAAGAAACCTCCCATCCACCCCCAAAGGCTGTTTTCTGAACAATTATGTTCAGCTCCTCTCGCAGGCAGAAAATTGTTACTCTTTACATCTGCCTGAAATGGTTTCCTGACGAGCCACAAAACATCCCATCACACCCTCCATCCCTCCCTCCTGATGGTTGCCCAGACAAACCCCTTTTCTATCACAAGCCAGACATGGAGCTGTGTGCCAGCTGCCCTGCAGAGGGGGGATGTAGAGCCTTAGACCTCAATTCTTCTTTTTACCAGCAAGCCTCATGATCTGCTTATGTTTAGGCTTTCCATTGCAGGGGTAACAACCTCAGGCATATTTTAGAGATAAAACTTGCTGCATGAGGAGCTTAAAACAACAACTTAGATCACAGATCTTTCCCAAAATAGCATTTAAAATATATGCATCTACAATTTTAGAGTTTAAACTATAGCAAAGAAACACAAGAAGAAAACTTTTTGGTCTAATACCTTATTTTTTCCTCCCCCACCTCCAATAATTGCAGCATGACTTACCTACTATTCCTGCTCTCAGATGCTGAAATACCTCTTCTGAAGCACCCAGTACAGCAGCGTGCCAAGCAGAATAGAAACTTCCCCACAGCAACAAAATAGCCTCCAACTTTTCCCTTCTCTGGGAGAGAGTCTTCAGGTCCCTATATAACCTGACCCCACAACTGGCAGCTGCTGGGGATTAAGTTCCAGCTGATGGTGGTCAGTGGTAATTCACAATTACCACCTCAGAAAGGTGCTGGAATTGCTGTGCTGGGAAGGAATGCCCTGAGCCAGAAAGCAGCAGCAGAGCACCCTTGTTCCAGGGGGTATGGGCTGGGGTTTCTTTCTTGGGAAAGGTGGTGTATGAGCCTTGGGAAATGCCATCCCCTTCCCGCTGCTGAGCAGGTGGCCTGTTTAAACAGGTTGTGCCAGTAAATGGTAATGAAGATCCAGGGTAGCAGGGCCCAACACATTGGAAAATGATGATTGCTTTTCCACCTGTACCCAAAGAGAGCATCCTCATGGAGCATCCCCTGCTGCCACCTGCCACCAGTGACCGAGGGCCAGCGCATGAGCAGCTCCTGCTGCCAGTGCTCACTTTGGCTCACTGCCTCTCACAGGCAGGTGGCAACAGAGATTTGGGGACATTTAGGGGGTGATACGAACTCCTAGCAAAGTCTGATTTGAGAAAAGCTGTGCTCAGCTTCAGTGAGGATTAAGCCTTTCAGGTTAAGCATTGGCACCCAGAAGGCTGAAGGACCCCACAATGGGAACCACGGCAGAGCCTCTTGTCCCTCACCTCCCTGTGGCACGGCAAGGGCTTGTGCGTTGCTTTTCATCTGCCTGCAGGTCATGCTGACCAAAGCCATAATATCACCAAGTAGGAAGTCAACAGGAACACAGAGGAAGAAGAAAAAATTCCCGTAAACACCACAGGCTGCTGCTAAAATTAAATGGGAAGGGTGCTGGTTCCTAATTTAGTATTCCTTCCTGTGATTTCCCATCTGCCTGGCTCATGCCTGCACTGTGAGAGTGGCTCCCTGGGATGGATGGCTTTCCGCAGCAGCTGTTCCCAGAGAGCAGTGAGCTGACATTGCACGGCACATAGATAGATATTTTTAAAGTTATTTGGCTTCCCCTGTCCTTGCACATTAGCTGAGACAACACAGGCAAGTGCTGCCAAGAGACCTCATGCCTAAATGAGGTGAGGTCAAGGTGCTGTCCCCCCACCCTGTGCCCCTGAGACACCCAAATCTCAGCCACCTCAGCTGGGAGAAGACACCTTTTTCCCTGCATGAGGAGCAGCCAGCTCACTTCACAAGGAGGTGGTAGAGGCAGAAGAGCAGAGCTCTGCTAGGAGCCAAGCACCCTGTGGCAGTGCTGGCTCCACTACCCACTTGCCAAAGGGGATTTGCTAGGTGAGGGTCAGCCACGGAGAGCAGCTCTGGTATTCAACCCCAATGCAGGTGACCCAAGCTACGTCTTGCTTCACCCAATGATTATCTGACAACTGGATTTCAAAGGCATTTTTCACAGGCTGATGTCTCCCTAAGGTAGTAACTCAAAATCCACAGCTGCCAAGGACATGGTGTTCATTGTGTCGTTTCCTTGGCTCCAGTCCTAGTGCCTTCCCCAGCTGGGGAAGGGGCCAAGCTCCTCTTCCATGAGTTAACAAGAAGCTGACTACTAAAAAATCAGCCTTCTGAGATTTTTCATTGAATCACAGAATCATAGAATTGTAGAATTGTTAGGTTGGAAAAGATCTTGAAGATCATCTGGTCCAACCTTTAACGTTATTCTACCATATTCACCCCTAAACTATATCCCCAAGCACCACATCTAGATGACTTTTCAACACATCCAGGGATGATGACTCAACCACATCTCTGGGCAGCCTGTTCCAATGCCTGACAACCTTTTCAGAGAACATATTTTTCCTAATGTCCAGCCTAAACCTCCCCTGATGCAGCTTTAGGCTGTTCCTTCTTGTCCTATCACTATTTACTTGTGAGAAGAGACCAGCATCTACCTCTCTACAACGTCCTTTCAGGTAGTTGCAGAGGGTGATGAGGTCTCCCCTCAGCCTCCTTTTCTTTAGACTAAATAGCCCCAGTTCCCTCAGCCACTCTGCATAAAACTTGTTCTCTAGGCCTTTCACCAGCCTCGTTGCTTTTCTCTGCACCCCCTTCAGCACCTCAATGTCTTTCTTCTATTGAGGTCCCCAACACTGAACACAGTACTCGAGGTGTGGCCTCAGCAGTGCCGAGAACAGGGGGAGGATTTGTTCCCTAGACCTGCTTGCAGCACTATTTCTAGTACAGGCCAGGGTGCCATTGGCCTTCTTGACCACCTGGGCACATATTCTCAGCTGCTTGTTGATCAGCACCCCAAGGCCCCGTTCTGCTGGGCAGCTTTCCAGCCACTCTTTCCCTGTTGGCTCTGGGGAAGCGGCCACAGAAGATGCACACACATCACTTGGGGTGTTCAGCAGTCATTACTAGTTATGGCAGCACTGGTGAGAGACAGTGCCTCTTGCTGACAGCCAAGCCTCTTGAGGTCTCAGCACAACCCCATTGATTCAGCACTTACCTGGCCAAGCACCTACCAAATCCATTTGCATTTATCCCAGGGAGGAACACAGCCACTGCGAGGCTCTGAGCAGCCAGACAAAGAGTTTGCAGGAAGCCGGGGTGAGGAGAAGCCAAGGCCACTCCTGGGTTTCTGCTTTATTTAAGGGACTCATCCTACTCCCCACCAGCCTGGGTGAAAGGCAGCTGCCTGCAGGTCCCACCCACAGCCAGGCTCCCACCAGCCCCCAGCACAGGCGAGCATGGGGACCTGAGGACCTACAGCTGGGGATGGGGGCTGTGGGGCAGCCCCAGCACCTATGCCAGCTCCTGCAGCTGAGCTGAGTAGGATCACACAAGTCTTTCTGCCTGATTATTTCTCCATTTATTTCAGAAACTGGATTTCTTTCTCCTGCCATCTTCATTTTGGTGTTGTTAGAAAGCAGTTGCAAGGGAAATAAACATGGAGAAAGCTTGTGGTTTACAAAAGGCTAATTATACAACAGGAAAGAAATCCCACAGCTCTCTTGGTTTCCTATGTAAAAGATTTTCCTGAACTTTTATTCTGGATTTGCCTGTAATGGGTGTAGCATCCATCATTTTTCCTTGTTTTAGGGAACCTCCCAGAGATGTGCAGCCTCTGCCATTGCTGAGCATCTTCCCTCCTGGGCAGGGCAGGCTCTCCTTTACCCCCATGCATTTCCTTGGGGGGAATGCCTTGAAAGAGGCATTTTCCCACACAGGTCCCAGCACGCAGCTGCAGGACAGTCAGGGCAGTGCTACTTTTCCCCACATCTCCATCCCCACTCCTCCATTTCAAGGCCAGGAGGAAGACTCATTGCTGACAGCACCACCAAGGAACCTGACCTGTCCAAACCCCTTGCACCATTTTTAGCATCTTCCATCCAGAAATCTTGCAAACGTGTGACTGAGGAGGCATTTTTACCTTCCTCCCTTGGCTTTCCAGGCAGGATAGCTGCTGCCACCACAGCATGAGCCAAATCACTGGGGGCTGCTGTGAGTCAGGAAAGGCAGCTGGGCCCACTGCCAGGATTGATGATTTCCAGCTCCTGACACCCAAGGAGCCTTTGGCTGGACCAACTGCAGCGTTTCCCCACAAGGTTTAGTCTTCAGGGCCAGAGCTGCAGCTGGGTGCTTGAAATTTCCCCCCAGTGCTTCTGTAAACAACAGAAGAGCAGATTAGGAGGGACAGCAAATGTGGATTGGGGACAAAAATAATGCAAAATCATGGATTTTTTTTCAAATAAACAATATGTGAAGGCTGGACACAGCTCTTCTGCCATGGAGAGCCCTTTCTTGCACATGCCTAAGCCCCTTCCCACAGGATTGGACTCCTGAGGACCCAACTAGACACAGTGCTGGTCAAAAACCAGGAAGCAAGAGACAAGGGGATGGATCTCCAGCAGTGCTCAGCACCCCAAACCTGCTTCATCTTCCAGTGGTGACCTGATTTGGCCAAGCCTTTGATGAAAATCACACCAAGCATTTTCATCCACCAACATTTCTGGACCTGGGAAAAGTGTCTGAAATAACTTGCTCTGGTGACACAGAAAAGGAGGCAATTAAAACTGAAGTGTTCCAGTGTCCAGGCTGGATCCAGGGTTCTTCACCATGGAGCTGAGAGCTGCTGCTCACCCAGCAGACCCCTTACAGCAGGTGGAACATGTGGCAGTAGTATCCTGTCATAGTACAGAAGGAAAAATACACCTTCAGCTCACTTTCCATGTAGGCAGAAGGGACATAATTGAGACTGGGATGCAGTCAAGGCCATAGCTCACTCCTTCTCTCCTGAGAAAATTAAACAAATTGCAGCTGGGTAGGAGCCAAGAGCAAGCAGAGTCTTTAGTTTTTCACTTAACAGGAGATTTTTGCATGTGACAGAGACTTAATTTCCATGCATTGGTTCAGCTCAGAGTCAGAGGATACATCTGAAGATCAGTAGCAACCTTAAAATCACTGGCACTTCTGCCCCTTTGGTGTTGGTAACAGTTCCCCTTGAGCCCCCACAGTACCCCATCCATGGTTGCACTTGGAGCTTGAACTGATGATGCAATTCAGGCAGTGAAGGCAGGTAGTGCTTTAAGCACATTTTATTCATCAGCTGCTTGCCATCCATAAGTAGTCCAAATCCGAAGGTCCACCTGCACACCTCTTCCTTGGTGGGCTCTGCATAACTCATCAGCTTTTCTGGAAGGCATCAAAATAAATCCCAGGCACATGAAATCTGGGTTTTCAATGAGCCCAATTCTTCTTTGACAAAGTGATGGGCATCAGAGGGAAAGGATGCAACCTCCCGACCCTTCTTGGGACAAAGTCAAACACCAGAAAGGCTGTCGTGGGAAGGATGGTGCTTGGTGCGTGGGCAACAATATATTTTGTTGAAGATTGAAGAACTCTTCAGCCTTCAGGATATATTCATAAGGATATCTCTCTTTTGAAGACATCAAGGAGAAGTACTCAGCTGGAACCAGCAGGGAGTTAATATCCTTGACAAAAATCCCTCCTCTGGGAAAGCAGCCCTTGATTAAACCCCAACCTGCCGTCGCTTCACAGTGTGCAGCAAATTGGTGCAGCCAAAAACCAAGTTGTGTGCCCAGACTCCAGCACTCAGCTGGGACTGGAGCACCACTGGCACTGCAGGTGGGATGCTGCTGGCTGTTAATTTGGGCACCCCTGCCCCATGCAGACAGCAACCAGCGCAGCGGTGCCCAGCGACAAGGTGTTCTGCAGGGGCCTGAAGCCGAAGTGGATGTTCCTGCCTCAGGCAGCTGCTGCTCCAGGATGCCAGGAGATTTGGCAGGGATGGCAAGGCACCAGCTGTGGGATCACAAATTAGATCAGTGGAGTTGTAACATCTGTGCTCCCCCTGCAGCCAGGGGGCTCAGGGGTGCTCCAGGAGCCCGGACAGGAGGGAGCCTGCAGCCACCCATCCCGTGCTCCTCTCTTGGTTGTGGCCCAACCTTCCCAGAGGGCATTGCCCTCCCCGGGGGCAGCTGCTGGGGTGGTCACTCACAAGGCCTGGCAGCAGTGTGGGAGGAAAGGCAGTGGTGAAGGTGAGCAAATCTCCTCCAGGAAGCTGGGAGAAATTTCCAGTAATGAGGCAATTATCAGAGAAGACTGAGAGCTACTCAGGAGCTCAGGAAACCCGGCTCACTCACAGGATGAGGCCATGGCCAGCAGGGCCACTGGCTGCTAAGGGACATTCCCCTTCACCATGCAAAATCAGGGCCAGCTTTTTGTATCCCTTAAGCAGCATTAAAAACCCTTGTGTCTGAGTCACAAGAGACCTTTATAAGGCAAATTTTCTGTGTGTTTTTTATTTTTTTTTTTTAAGTGCACAGGGGCAGCAGCAACACTTGCAGGTGGTCCTTCCTTAGCATTTTGCAATGGTCTCACCAGCCTGGGCTGCTCCATGTGGCTGTGGATTTCAGACACCTCACCACTGCCACTGGGACAGCCTGAGGGGCACAGAATCATTTAGGTGGGAAGGCACCATGGTAGTTTCTGGCCCAACCTCCTGCTCAAAGCTCAGGCCATGGTGCACAGGGCTGTATCCAGCCAGGTCTATGAAACCTGCAGGGACAGAGCCTGTGCTGTGTCTTGGGCACCAGCACAGCCACCCTGGGGCCTTCCATGAACTCTCTGCAGCTCACAGACATCCACCAGGGACTGGGGCGAGAGAGAAACAACATCCACATATGCTCTAATGATAGCCCCTTCCCTCAGACTCGTGCTCCTGCCCGCAGGAGTGGGATGCTGCTGGTCTCCATCACTGCCAGGGCATGCTGGAGGCTTATGCTCAGCTCCCATCCCACCACCCCCAGACCTTTCCTGCAGAGCTGCTCCCCAACCATTGCCTATCCAGCATCGCTGGCAGGGCTTTATCCTTTCTACCTGCAGCACTTGCCACTTGCCTTCCCTGAATTGCATAAGGATCCTTTCAGCATTTTTTTTAAGTCAGGTGTGACATTTGCCCTTCCACAGTCACTGAGACCTCCCCTGATCTCCAGGGCTTTCCAAACGTGATGGGTAGTGTGGTTTTGCAAAGACAGCAGCCAGCCCTCTGTGTTCCCTGTGATGCATGTGCAGCCTGGCTGCTCAGGAGGATGTGCACGGGTCACATTTTCTGCCATAAGCCCAGACTTGATCCAGCTCCTCCAGACACCCACCAGATGGGACCACCACACCCAGCCAGGTCCATGGATTACAAATTCTGGTGCAGGAAGTGCACTTGGAAGAGGAACTGAAATCATAGAGTAGGGAGGAGCAGGTGTTGAGCTCACACCTTTTCTGGTCATGGAATATTACATTTTTAAGTAAATATGTTACTTTACAAATAATTTACAAACTTTACAAACTGGCCTCCTCGGCCATATCAAATCAAACCCCCAAGGCTTTCAGGCATCTACTGTTGACCATCTATCTTTAAGGACAGAAATATTTTAGTAACTTTTAAATCAGTGTCACATGTGCCTCTCTCACAATTTCCAGGAATTTCTGGGCTAGCATTTACTGTCTGCACAGCTAGAGAGATGATCTTTTGTTGTACCAAAATCTTGTGATCTGACTTCATTTTCTGGCTGCTTTTTCTCCATAATAGGCTCCCTTATTTTGTTACTTCCTCTACATTTAAAACAATGTGGCCCTACCTCTGGCCCTCAACATTATCCATCAATGCCTTAAACAAGCTGACTTTAGTGAATATATATATTTTTGCAGAATATTTTTCCCCAATTTTCTTTTAGAACTCAACTTTATTATGTAGATTTTGCATCACTCTATGTAGCAGCTCATTTTCTTCACCATAAGCAGCTATTAATGGATTTAAAATCTGGAAGAAGCAGACAGAATTTGTGGTCCCAAGGACAGCAGTAAAGCCAGAGAGCCAGGTCTGGAGGTGGAGAAGCCAGGTGGAGCCAGTGTATCTCAGGTCTAACTGCTGGGACATCAACAGGATGCCAGGGTATTTCAAGGTAAAGCTTGAATTCTTATTTAAAGTATTTTGCTTGTGACCCACTAAGGGCCACACAAGATGTCAGGAGGATGCTGAGATTTAGCAGTTGGAGCCAGAAAGTGCACCAGCAGCATCCTTGACACCAGGAGGAACACCCAGCTTGCAATCTGATGCACCCCAATTGCATGGGACTACAGCTCTGCTACACCCCATCTCAGTGTGGGGACAGCGATAGGGGAGGCATGAGGCCATGGGTGGCTGGAGTCGGGGCAGGCCCATGGAGTCTTTTCCCTCAGTCACTGTAGGAAAAGCCAGGGCTGGGAGAACAGGGCATGGCCATGAGGAGGGAAAACAGGAGACTGGGGATACAAAGGAAAGATAAGGAGAAGGAAAGTCCTGAGATGAGCTATCACCAAGCTGCCCTGCAGGGAAATGCTGGGAATGGGAAAGTGGACATGTTCTTCTGAATTGCCCCTTTGAGAAGCTATTAAAATGCACACTCGTGCCCGTCCTTGTATTCAGGGAAAGCTGTTTGCCTGCATCCTTCCCAGGCCTATTAAAGCCACCATGTAAGAAAAGTGTTTCTCAGTACACATGGATGCATTCCTGCATGCCCTCACACACCACTGACTCACTTCAGGCTGTGGTCACCAAAAGACTTTGGGAAAAAAACACCTTCTCCAAAAGGGAACCATAGTTTTAAATTCAAGGTGCTTCTTACTGTGCTTCTGAAGGCTTTATTGGAGGCACTAGCAAAGAGTTGCTGAAAAAGGCAGAGCCTGCAAAAGGAGACTGAAGTTTTTCCTGCTCCCAGAGAAGGGAAAATAAACCCTTTGCAAACCCTTAAGTTGAATTTCATTACGGCAGAGGATGTTGCCACCTGCTGCTTAAATAAGGACAAACATAAGTTTTCCTGGGGCTTGGGACATTACTGGGTTTTGAACTGTTTTGTAGCCCAATCAGCTGAGGGAGGAGGGGTGGGGAGTTGGTAGGGAGGCCTAGTACTGCATGTTGTAGAGACTAAGGTGTGTTTTTTTGCACTTGTAGCTCAGCTGTCAGTGACTCCTCTTCCACCGTACTGCTGGCAAACACAGCAGACCACGAAACACTTCCTTCTCTGCAGTTTCTTCACTGTAGTCAGGTTTGCAAATCAGGTGGGCTACCAGCAAGCAGACATCACCTGCAAAGCTTTCAGAGGAGCCCTGTGCACAGGGTACTCAGCTGCCTCTTTTTCCCCAGTACCTCTTAATACAAGGCACAAGCCTCCAGGGACAATGGGGATTCAGGATGGCCAAATATTAGGCACCCAAAAGCAAATCCAAGAAAGGGCTTTTATTTTATAAGAACTGTAAAAAGTGCACAACCTAAACACATGAGGAACAAGTGTTGAACTGCTGCCCTTATTTGCAATTCAAAGAATCGGGTGGTAGTACCGAGGACTAAAGGGTACTCATGGTTTGTACAGGATTAAAGAATTAAAGAAAAAGGTCAACATTTATTTGGTGACAGAATGGCTTGGCACTTCAAGAGAAATGAAGCAAAACCAGCCATGGTTGCTCTGCGGGCAGAGCTGATGAAGCAGCAACATTGGATTGCTGTTCCCTCTGGTGAAATGACTATGGGGAAGGATCTATTAATTACAACCATCTGGAACAGTCTCAGCTGCAGACACAGTCATGATGCTGAGCAGGGGAGAGCAGGACAGGGGACTAGGCTGAGCAGCCAGACTAGTGCTGTGGCCAGGAAGGGGCAGCACATGGTGACTGTGCTACATCCATCCCTGGGGTCAAGGGAGAAAACCCACTGGAGTTTGGTGCACAGTCCTGTGGGGAATGAAGATGCAAGGTCTTGGGAATCGTGCTGATTCAGGCTGAACCTACTTTCTGTAAGGTCTCCAGATAGGATGAAATCACTCTGCTTCTCACTCATTGCTTTGGTTAGCTTTCTGGGATATGAATCAGCTCCATGTGGGGTCTAAAACCACCAAAGCAGCAGCAGAGAGGGAAGGAGAGGGGCTTACACCACACCAGGTGGTGGGACACTTGGCCCACCAACGCTGGACAGACTCTTTTCATCCATTTTGCCAAGACTCATGCCCTTGCCTTCACCCCCAGCAAGAAGTATTTTTGCTTCTGCAGAGAGACCAGAATTTCTATTTCCCAGATAGAAAACTGAATAAAACTACAATTTAGGTGATTTCCCCCAAGTTCTCAGAGGCCTTTTATTGGCCAAGTGAAAGCCTGAAGGCTGTCAGCAAGATTCTCAGACGTGGCACTTAGAAAGTAGAGCCTTCTGCTTAGTGTGGAACCAGCAGTGTGCTGGTATTCTCACGCTGCTCCAGTTAATCTTTGCTAAAGCCCACAGACCAGGGCTGCTTTTGCTGGGAAAAAGGCAGCAGTATCAAATTGCTTCCGAATTTTAACAAAACATCTCCTCAGGCATAAGTGAAGTTTGAATCAGCAAAGATTTCAGAACTTCACCATCGCACTTGCCTTGAGAGAACCATATGGAAAAGTCAAGTCTGGGAAGAAAAGACACAGCAGCTTCCAAATGGGAAGAGAGACTCCTTTTGCCCCTCAGTAATCTTAATAAACTACAAAAATCTGCCTTGGTCATGCAACATGGCTGTTTTTTTTCATTTCAATTCACTGGCTTCCATGCAGGTTATTTCCAGCACACTGGTGGGGTGGAGGGAGAGAGAGGGAATCAGAAATCAGAGAAGCCTGGAGAATAATATTCTCTTAATAAAGCAAAACCACAAGTTTTATCTTATGTGGTCTAGCTGTCCCAAGGCAAGCTGAAAGATGATCACCTTCATTAAAAAACTGCTCTGGCTGCACAAAGCAAGCATCTTGGCTGCCTCCAAGACCTTTCCAGATGACAGCAGAGATGATATATTGCAGAAAGCAAACCAGAGCTGCATTCCCAACCACAAGGGGAATGGATAAAGATTTCTACTTGTTTTCCTATGTTGGTCAGCAGTTTCTTCTCATGATATTGCTCAGAAATCCATTCCCTCTGTCATCCATCTCTAAAAGCTCATTAGATGAAACCAGGATACAGCACAAGGGGATTATTTGCACCTGCTGCCTCTGCAGCAGCACTGCCTGCCATCCCAGTCTGCTTGCAAGTCCCCCAGTGCAGCTGCTGGGCCCTCACCCACAGTCACAAGATGCCCTCCTGCATCCCTTCCTGCTCACTTGGGGATGTCCCAGGCAGCTGTGGACACCTTATGAATGGATCAAACTCTGATCGCACAGCTGAATATCCTTGTGACCATAAGAAGGGAAAGATCTTCTGTTTACTGTGCTTCCTCTTCCTCCACAGGCAAAGACAACTAAGAACTTCTACCAACCAAGATGATGGGAACACTCCTTTTTTTCCAGCACCAGCAGGTGGTTAGATCCGGGTGAGGGGGAGGAATCCCATTTGCTTCCTTTGAAGAAGACCTCTGCCATTTTTACCAGAATATAGTGCACATTTCTGACGATGAACATTTGTGACTAGTTAGAAGCAAAGGAAGCTGCCAAGAGCAACAGCTGAGGAGCTCCTGGGAGAAGTAACCATATGGCAAGAGGAAGGCAAGGGTGGGCAAAACCACATCACAGTGCAAAGCTTTAAGTGCTCCATTCCTGAAGGGGTTGGTATGGGCAGCTCATTTCAGGGAAAGCAGATCCTGGTTTTGGGGCAGGCTATTATGATGGCTTGCCACCACACCCACCTGGCACCTGGCACAACAGGATACTCAACAGAAGCTGGGAAGAAGCAGGCATAGGCTGAGGAGAAGAGAATATATATACCTTTGCTGAGCCTTAAGCAGTGTAAGGTCAGGAAATGGAAATGTTGGCAGTGGAGGAATGTAAACTGCATTAAGACAGGCTTGTAAACATTAAGGTGAAGCTGGCAGGAAACCAAAGAACTGTATGCAAAAGAAACCTCAGCAGCTGGCCCTCAGGGAAAAGCATATCCTCACCTTGGGCACACAGCACAGCCTGGCCTTGCTAACTACACACAAACAAAGCTTGATGGTGCTGCACAAATAAGAAAATGAACCCATAATATACTGGTTCGCTCTACAAGTTCAGCTACACTTTCTGTTTATTTCCAAAGCATGAACTGGCAATCCAGCCCAATTCTTGATTTCCATATTGATTGTATTGTATTGAAACCTTTAAAAGCCTTAATATTTTAAGACATTTATGTTTGAATCAGATTGAGGGGTTTCTTTATTCAATTAAGACAAAAGCAAATCTCAAACAATTAGGAATCTCTTCTTTATGCTTACTCTGGAAATTACAAAAGGGAAGTGCCTCGCTCCCCAGGATATCAAACTGAGGAGTGGTTTTGGGATTGCTTCAGCAGCCTGACTGCAAGGCATATTTTGGTGATACCAGGTCACCTGAACTCAAGAGATCCAACATGTGGCCTTCTCAGGAGTCAGAAAGGACATCAGCTGCTCACTGGCCACCGAATGGGAAAACTGCAGTGATAACTGAAAGAACTACACCACCACTCCATCAAAACTTGGCACTCCGTATTTCAGGCTGGAAGCAACAATTTTAGCATGTAGATACTGAAGATGCAGAATCAACCAGATAAGCAACCCACAATGGGACTGTATTTTCCATCAGAAGAAAGTGCCAAGTTTGCAGTCTTTATTCACTTTTTTATATATAAGAGCATTGATGCATTTTTGTATCTATCTTTACATAAAAAGCAAATATACGCACATCCCTGTATAAATGCATGGGCTAGTGTGGTTGCTCATCGACAAGGGTTTGCAGTGCCATGCTTGACAGGACCAGAATTATTCTCCCTTCTTCCCTACTTCTTTGCTGAATTGAGAGCTTCATCCTAAAACGTGGCAGCAAAATACCCAGCCTCATGACTGCCTGAAGACTGGAATATATTATTGTATCAGCAACTGTTACAGAAACATGCAACAGATGTACTTAAAGGGCAGCTCTGTACATCTTATTTTGTGCCTCAGTAGAGCAGGTAATGCTTCAGAGCATACTGTAGGGGAAACAGGAGAGGAGTCTAGTCCTGTCCAGGGACAACTGGATGCAACAGGTTTCTGACCAACTAGCATACACACCATCAAACCATGTACTTTGAGTTGTGACACGAAAAAAATGAAATTCAAGTGCCATTTTTTAGCAAGTAAAATGAGTTTTGAACTTAGAGAAATAACACATTTCAATTATGATTTATTCAGTAGAAGGAAAAAAGAAAATCCTGGGCTGTACCATGGAGGCTCTTTAGGTTTATAGACTTTTATTTGCAACACAGCTTCTAAATTGCAAGCTGCACAGGTTCATGCCTCCTATTCTCAAATGATTTATTTAAGTAAAAATAAAAGCAAACAAAAAACCACAACTACAGAGGGCAGAAAGTCTGAAAAATAATTATAATTTTTTGCAAACGCATACTCTTCTGGTGCAGCCCAAACTTACCACAAAAAGCTAAAGCATTTAAGAAACAAGTGAAGAAGTGACAAAAGTCTTCCCAAAACGACAATGCTCCATTTCAGAGAACTTGGAACGCCTCATTTCAAGATGCTCTAAATTTTCATTCAAATACATTACACACCATACACAGAACAACCAGGTGATCAGGTCCAGACAGCATGGGTCTATAAAAGGAAGGTCCTGCTTGATGAACCTCATCTCTTTCTATGACAAGATGACCCACCTGGTTGATGAGGAAAAGGCTGTGGATGTTGTCTACCCGGACTTGTGTAAGGCCTTTGACACTGTTTCCCACAGCATTCTGATGAAAAAAAACTGGCTGCTCATGGCTTGGATGGGCAGATGATCTGCTGGGTAAAGCACTGGCTGAACAGCTGGGCCTAGAGTGGTGGTGAATAGAGTTAAGTCCAGCTGGTGGTCTGTCACAAGTGGGGTTCCTCAGGGCTCAGTGTTGGGACCACTTATTTTTAACATCTTTACCAATGATCTTGATGAGGAGACAGAATGCACCCTCAGGAAGCTTACAGATGACACCACATTGGGACGAAGTGTTGATCTGCCTGAGGGTAGAGAGGCTCTACAGAGAGACTTGGACAGACAAGATCAATGGTCCAAAGTCAACTGTATGAGCTTCATATCCAGCAGAAAGGGACCTGGGGTTTCTGACTGATAGATGGCTGAATATGAGCCAGCAGTGTGCCCAGGTGGCCAAGAAGGCCAATGGCAGCCTGGCCTGTATTAGAAAGTGTGGCAAGCAGGACCAGAAAGGTGATCGTCCCTCTGTACTCAGCACTGGTGAGGCCACACCTCAAATACTGTGTCCAGTTCTGGGCAACTCAATACAAGAAGCACATCAAGGTGCTGGAGTGTGTCCAAAGTAGGGCAACAAAGCTGGTAAAGGGCTTTGAAAACAATGAGGAGCAGCTGAGAAAACTGGGGCTATTTAGCCTGAAGAAAAGAAGGCTGAGGGGAGACCTCATCACCCTCTACAACTACCTGAAAGGACATTGCAGAGAAGTAGGTGCTGGTATCTTCTCACAAGTAACTGGTGATAGAACAAGAGGGAATGCCCTCAAGCTGTGCCAGGGGAGGTTTAGACTGGACATTAGGAAGAACTTTTTCACTAAAAGGGTGTCAGACATTGAAATATGCTGCCTGTGGAGTTGGCAAAGTCACCATCCCTGGATGTGTTTAAAAGTCATCTAGATGTGATGCTTGGGAATACAGCTTAGAGCTGGACTTGGTAGTGTAGGGTTAATGGTTCGACTTGAGGATCTTTTCCAACCTAAGTGATTCTAGGATATGCTATGCTATAGAATATCTATGTGTCCTCATACAAGAGATCTAACAAGAGCTTATACTGATTTTTTATTATCCCAAGTGTGTGTGAGGATAATAGGAGTGAGGAGAAAGGCAAGCGTGATTCAAACAACTTCCCTAATAAATGGAATCTCCTTTTTGGAGCAAATGGGAACACTAAAGCACCAGCATATTCACAAACAGTATATCCTGAGTTTTGATACGTCCTAAAAAACATTCCAAATCTGCAGCTTTTGTCTGTATGGCAACTCTTGCCTGTTCTTCACATTACTCAGTGTTAAACTAAACTGAAACCTGAGGGGGTGAGGGGCAGATGCAGGCAGTGCACACCCTGTGATGTACTGAAAAACCAGATTTTGCAATTCTGTTTACTTGAAAGGAAACACTATGTCTGCTTACTGCCAATTAATGTCTTCTCTGAAAAGAGACAGGCAGTATATTTTAGATTAGTTATAATGAGGTCTTTATACAGAGTACTGAAAATGCCTCAATTTCCTTCAGAAGCTAGCTGAATAAATGGTATTTCTGATAAGGATAAATCATGTAAAAGAAAAAGGATCACAGAGTGACAGGGGTTACAGAAGGGACATCTGCAAAAATGGAGGCATTCTTCATTGCTTCACAAGCAAAGACAGACAAAAAGTTCCCATTGATTTTTTTAACAACTTATAGGCTGTATTAAGTATCAAGTTCCTGGCTATTACATGTATTAGAACTGACATAATTTTAAAAACTAAAGTCAAAGAGGGAAAAAAACACAACCGAACAACAAAACATGCTTGCTAACAAGCCTGAGAGAAGTCCATAAAGAGGCTGCAAATGTGTTGTTACACATCAACAGCACCAGAGACACCAAAAAGCTTGCAGAAGGTGTAACTAGGGAAACCAGAGCCAGCGGGACACAGCACAGCCTGTGCAGGCTCTTGGTGCCCTCCTCTGGGCAAGACAGACTCTCACTTTGCCAGTACAGAGCACAGCCCCTCGACACTGAATTGTCTAACAACTCCACAATGCATCAGCATTTTCTATACCTTAAAATAACTCCTTGGGCAAATCAAAGAGACAGGTCAATTATGTCCAGAGGGAAGAGAAAAAAGTTCACACGTTTCCCAGAGAAGCTCTTGGCTGCTCAACACCTTTAAAATTTCTGACACTGCAGGGGGTTACATCACAACATTGTTTATTATGTGACTTTTTACAATACAAACAAAAATACAGAAATGCAGTATATGAATACAGCTAAATGCGAAATGGTGACATTTTCCTTGAGGCCATATTCCCATTTCTAGTAAAATAAAGAAAGACTGCACACAGGTAGAAACAGGTTGGTAGTTAACTCCACAATTTTGCCTAGAAATGACCTATAAATGCGTTTTCCTGCTACTTACCATAAAATGTAAAAAGGGAGTTAAAGGAAAGTTTTACTCACTGGTTCCTACCATATGAAAGAAGCTATATTCTATTTAGGAGGGCCAATATATGGAAAAATATCTAAATTAAATGTTATTACAAAAAATGAAGCAGTAATGAGATCCTTCTGGCTAAAGAAGTTACTAAATGAGAATAGCATATATTTAAAGAATCCAAAACATAAAAGGGTTGTTATAAAAAGCTTAGGTGCACTGTAAGCCTACAACTTTTGTTTTTCCATGTGTACTTTTAAACAATGGAAGTGTCAAAAATAGGGTCAACTGTGTTAGACTAAATTACATTATTGTATATGCTGCACTGAATGGAATTTTTGTATCAATAATAGAGAAGCATTGTTTGCATCATATTATGGCAATTTATCCTCACTAAAAACCGTCTCAAGTCCTTGCATTTTTTTTAATAACCTGTAAACCGTCAAGCCACCAGAACATGATTGTACAACAGTAAAATGTTCTCTTTTGCATTAAAACATCTGTTGAAAAAAAAAAAAAAAAGGAAAAAAGGTACTTAGAGCTGTCATTTTTCCAAGTACACAACACCCTAGACAATTCAAGGCATCTCATTCTCCATCAAAATTAACAAAAAATTTGTCATGCTGTTAAATCCATTACTATGGATACAACTGGTGCAAAATTGGTCAAACGGATCCAACAAACACTGATGTCCAGGCTGGCATATTGGCAACTAATACATAACTGGTGGTCAAAATGATGCATTTAAAATATCTTCCCTTTCTTCTTATTCTTTTCCAAGGTTCTAGAATGATATTTAAAAAAAAAAAAAAAAAGTTTGTTAAATAATCAATATATGTTCCTATTAAACACTTCATAATGTGTATCTTTTAAAAGATGCACTTTATAAAGCCTTAGTTGTTGCAAATACAATGTACTGAAATTTATTATGTATGCAGTGCTTGAGATGAAAGTCAGGCTATGTATTTATCACTACATTTCCCCTTCCATGGACTAGGAGAATGAAATGCTTTCGTTCTCCAAGCTTTAACTCTTCATCCCTCAGAAGTTTAATGCCATCCAGCTTTCATAGACACACACATTTGTTTAGATAGCTCTAGTTATGTATAGATGCAGAGTTTTTGCAGATTAAAATCTGCCTTAGAAGCTAATATTATGATATATGTCCAATTATAACTAAAAGCAGTTCAAGATTTTTCTTAGCTTTTAAGTGTCCCTTCCATAGCAGTCAAACACCACTGACCATTATTTACCACAGAAATTGCCTGTTAGCAGAAAGCTACAGAACAATTACTGTGAGCTGCAGGACAAGGCTCTGGTTTACCTGGAAGAATTCTGTTGTTCCAAAATACGCTGTTGAGCCTCCCAGTTTGCTTTCTCGTCCTCAAACTGGCGACGCTTTTCCTCTAATTCTTTGTGTTGTGCCTCCAAATTCTTTTTCATTTGCTCGTGGCGTCGCTGCAGCTATTGAAAAGTTAAGGACAGAGTCAGTAAGCACTGAAAACATAGCAACTTCTAAAGCTGTAGTAAGAAACATCAGCAACTATACTTAACAGTGTTTTATATATACAGAAAATAATATTTATAACCGTGTATAATAACGTTTACATATTTAAGTACAGAAAGTAACAGACTAAAAACTCTCAGATTACAGGTATTGCCAATAACAGAAACAAAAAGGATATTAACCCTATAGCCTCAGTTTACAGTTAACAGAAAACACCCCAGATGCTGCCAGTTATAAATAGGAGCTGTAAGCAGCTACATGTGGCAAACAAAAGGAAATTCAGGAATACTTTGATGCAAATGTTAAGAAGCAAATTGCAGAGCATTTGAGTATTGGTATTACACAAATTAGCAGCACCTTCGACTCTGTGTGGTGAGAAAACCACAATCATTGATTTCCTCCTATAGTATTAACTATATTAAGGATCTATTTGGAAAAACACTATTAAGTGGATGAATTTACCCACTAAATAAATGAATCAGTATTATTGAAGTTAATTGTCTCCACTGTCAGTAATTACACAGTTCACAGTGTAAGAAGTCTCCTCTGTAAGCTGATGGGACAGACTGACAATCAAATGTGTTGTATGTGAGAACAGAGACAATGCCAGGAAAAGTGCTTCTTTTTGTGTGGGGTTACACATTTTTAAAGTTAAACAAAACTCCCTCTTTCCTTATATTCTTTCAAAAGAGAGTTCCTTTCATAGATTTTTTAAAAATGCTTTATACTCAGTACTGTCTATTGCTTACATTAAGAGAAATGCAGCAGAAGTTCATGAAATCACAAATGGTGAAGAAAAAATAATTAATTGTATAAACATTTAAAAACTGGCATCACAGAATGTACTCAGTCAAAAAGCCATGAGGTAGTACATAAAAAAAAAAAAAAAAGACTTCTGTTTGCTTGTTTTTCATATAACAAGGAGAGCGTCAAGGCCAGACCATAAACAGGTTCAAAAAGATTCAAGACAGAAATTGAGGAAAGATAAATCCAGTGATTAAGAATTCCTTCCTAGTATCTAACCTATATCTCCCCTCTTCCAGTTTAAAGCCATTACCCCTTGTCGTCTTGCTGCAAGCACTTGTAAAAAGCCCCTCCCAGCTCTCCCCTAGGCCCCCTTCAGGTACTGAAAGGCTACTATAAGGTCCCCTCAAAGCCCAGAGGCCATGTTGCCAAGTTTTGGAAAAAGAGCAACCTCTACACTTGTTCAGCCTCAAGCATACTGGTGTTTAAGAAATGTTGATTACCTCAGCTTCAGAGTCCTTCAGTTTCTGAACTTTTTCTTTAACTTTCATCTCAAACACCTGTTCCATTTCCATTTCCATTTTTTTCATTTTGGCTACATGCTCCCTCCTTTCCTCCTCCATCTGTGCCAATGGGCTCCTGCCATAAATCCAGAAGAAGAAGTTAGCTAGTAAGAATTTTTTTCCTGTCTGTTACATTAGGGCATCTGTGAAAAACAAGATAAAAATGCTGAAGATAAACAACAGTGCTGTATGCACTGCTAGCTTAAATTTGATTTGCATTATTATATTAACTGTTAAGCTTTCCTCAAAAGCACATTTCATACAGTATCTTTTCCCCCCCTCCCCACATTGGATTTACGTTATATTTACATTAACAGAAACTCTTGACTTTCTATCTCTAGAAGAACCTGGTTAGGGGAGGGAGGAAATAAAAGTTACAACAACAACAAAAAGCATTTTCCGAGTGATCTTCAGGCGTCTTTTTCTTTCTGTTCAAATATATAAAAAAATTAATGAACAGATAAATATGAATTTTAAGTGTTGCAGACAAAAAGTCTCATTTCCTCTCTAAGTCTTCACTGCTCAAAGTGAGCCTAACTGCAAGTTAACATTACATCTGTGTTGAACACAGCAGTCACGCTTCTGAAGAAATGGCAACTTCCCAAAGAAACCCCAAAGGTTCAGGCAACTGCACATCAGTCTTCCATGAAAGCACTAGTTTGAAGATTTTCCTGAGAAAGCTATTAATAAGCATAACATCTAAAAATAAATATGCAGTAATTTTAATTTCGCTGTGCACTTTATGGTAACTAATTTTCTCAATTTCACTGAACTTTTGAAGTTGGATATGCCTGCTATTTATGTTATGGTGATACAGGTTTTAAATAGCAAGCTTCACTTTAAATACCCAATAAAACAGGGTTATTTTGATTTTATTATTGCTACACACAGTCCTGCAAGACTTTTCTACAGTTCAACAAGGAACACTCAAAACAAATTACTGGCTCCTTGTTCAGTTCTGAGTTTGTGACTCTGAAAAATAACAACATCTTAACTTATTGTGTTGGCAGAAATGAAGAGTTGAATTTATAGGGAACCATTCCAGTCAGCCAGCAGAAGGTAGCTACTGGGAAAGCCTCTCAGACCAGCAAATTGTGGAGGTGGCAAGCCTAAGCCTTATTATAAAAACAAAAAAAATTCATTCCAATTCTTAGAAAAAACTCCAAACCAAACAACAGAAACCCGATTCTGATTTAATTCATGTAGATAAAGCATTCTAAAAGGAGAACAATTTTGTTACCAACTTTCAGTAATGACTGAAACATAATTAACAACCTCTATTTTGATTCCGAATTTGCCACTAAAAGAATGGAGGTTTTATAACAAACATATCTGTTTTGACTACTAATGTCTCATTTTATCCTTACTGCTTGTTCATTTCCAACAACTACCCATACAGTGAACGTAATCAATGTAATGTGAACTCAAGGCCATGAGAATTTCTTCTTTAAGTGTGCCTTAAAAGTGACAGTTTAGGAGTGGCAAGGAGGAAGAAAATGGCATTTCCATGAAAAAAAAAAAGTGAATCTAAACAGTTGTAAAGCTTGAATTGGTGAGTAAAATGCTGTCTAGCATGTGGAATTGAAACTGATCCTCAAGTGTTTAGCCACTGGCTTTTAGCCAGTTAAAAAGCCAAGTGCTAGCAACTTTGTCAAGGAAAAAAAAAGTCAGTTAAACACAGGTGAAGTACAATAATACACAAAAATAAGAAGAAAGTTAAAGAAGAGGTGAGTAGCAGTACTTGTAGAAGCTAACCAGCTGTCTAAACAAAACCATTTTCTTGTTGTTACCTTTCAGAAGTGTAAAGTTCTCAAATGTATCTGCTCTCCAAAAAATAACTGAAGAGTCATTGCTGCAGTTTCTACAGACTTGGAAGGGGAGCAGAACCATCCTTCTATTGACAACCTAATAATCTAATGGGGATGTAACCTGAGCTGTATTTGAGAAAGTGATAAGAATCAGTCTGCACACAAAATTTCATAAACAAGCGAGCACATACAGCTGAGAACTTTACAACATAGGTCACAACTGGTTTTGTTATGTCTTAAGTATGTGATGTGGGTAAACACACATCATCCTGTATTGCTGGAGAAAACTATACAAGTGACTCAAAGGAAAAACAAAAATGAGATGAAAGAAAAAAACCCAAAACACTGAACGAAGATGTAAAACATTCAACTGATTTAAACAGGATGTATGTGAAAACAGCCCTGTAAAATAATCTGCAAAAATGAAAAATTATTCTAGACATGTGCAAAGTGGAACCTCTGCAAGCCAGTAATAAAATAAAACCATGGCCAGGAAAGACTGAAGTAATTCCCTAATACAATGGAAAGTTGTAAATTTACATATAAGGATGAAAATTTAACTAATTCCATCTAAATAAACATGATGGAGCTACAGATAGAAACTGGGGGAATTCTGTAATTTATGCACTTCTACTCATTGTTGAAATTTGACCAAATTTGTCTTGAGGCTTAGCCAAAAGGTTTCTAAAAAGGATGGGGTTTTACAGAGAAATTTGTCACCGAAATTATTTATATCTTCCTAAAGTTTACATTAGCATAGCTTTAGAACATCAACAACAACAAAAAAAACCCAAAACACTAGGGGGGAAAAAAAACAACAGTGCCAAGAGTTGGATAACAGGAAATTGTTTTAAATTTGAAACATTAAACAGTGAAACCCTTTTTGTGTTTAAAGAATTTTTGTCTTTAAGTTTTTTGGAAAAATTTAAATGACCACTTACATGCCTTCAACTGTGTCAAATCTAAAAAACAAAAAATACAGAGGCTTAGCTTAGCATGCTTAAATAAAATCACAAAACCAAAAAGCATAATTTAAAAAAGTAAACTCATTATTAATAGATTCCTAAAGCTAATTATATGCTCCCCAAAAGCAAATTTTTCACAGTAAAAGGAAAGACTGTTAGTTAAAGCTCGTTATATTTATTTCAAATTCAGTTAGTAAATCACTACACCATGTAAATATTAATTCAGGTTTGATGTGCAAATAATTTCAGGAATAGTTTCCCCAGAATATGCATGCTTTTAAAGCAATTTTAAGTATTTTAGTGATGTGAAAAAAAACCAAACCACTCTCTAAACAAGTCTTCGGAAACCAATGCTATATCAAAGCTTATCTCTACATTTAAAAATTGTAACCTCGTAAAGGACATCATATTGAAAACCCACGAATGTGCCTGTGCTACAAAAAGAGCACTCGACTTCAATGGCCAGCAGAGGTCTCACCGGCGGGTGCCTTCAGCTCTGAAGAAGGCTTGGTCACCTCCCCAGAGGACAATGCTCAATCCTGAACATGCCCGTGTGTTGTTAGCACTTCACTAATAATACTACAGGAGGGTGAAAAAAGTCTGAAAACAGGATTCTGATATTAAGTCCCACCATATAGTAAGACGGGCTTAATAACATCAGAACAATTTCACAGAATTCACTAAGAATATAGGCAAAAGGAGTTAGAAGTAGCCCAAGCTCAGCAGTTAGAAGGACCTATGCATTGTGTATTTTGTTACCCTGTGTGACAGGTTGTT
Organism: Apus apus; assembly: GCF_020740795.1. Lineage (NCBI taxonomy): Eukaryota > Metazoa > Chordata > Aves > Apodiformes > Apodidae > Apus > Apus apus. Next base: position 49,897,112 of record NC_067283.1, read on the forward strand.
GAACACATCAGGAGATGGCTAAAGCTCATCTTCACAGCGTACAATATGGCTTTCAGTAAAATAAAGTTTAGTACACGTGTGAAATTACAATTATAACACAGCTTGAAGAGACAAGATATCCATATATATGAAGATTACCCTTGATGTTTTTGTGTTTTTTTTAATGGATGGGATGATGTTGAAAATTTGAAGAAATCAGACACTAAACCTAAAACAAAAAAAGCTATAAAATAATGGAAAATACATGCTTTGAATTGCTTTTAGGTCAATGAGCTACTCGTAGAACAGTCAGAATTTCACCAAATCAAATGAGACAAACGAGAAAGAAAATTATCAACTGGAAAGAAGAAACTGCTTCAGTTCATCTGCACAGCATTATTAAAACTTGTAGCACATAATTATGTTTGTTTTCACATTTGCATTTGTTTTTTTCAAAGAAATATCTCAACAGTTGCATGAAAAACAAAATCTGCTAAGATCATAAAAGTACAGCTGCTTCAAAAATACAAAGGTCAATCAGTCTCCAACAGCTGCCAGTAGGAGATACATTTGGAAAAATACAAGAACCACTGCGTGTGAATCTCCTCTTACACGTATGCTCCCAGATTACAAAACAGCAGTTTAGGAGTTTCCAGAGCCAGAGGTTGTATCTATAATACCACCAGATAGCATCAGAGCACGTCTCTATTCTCATATAGAGATACGGGATCTGTCTCCCATGAAAGAAACAGATTTCCAGAGGACAAGTCAAATATTGCTTCATTTTGAGACACACACTTCTTTCAAAAGGCAAGCAGGGAACCATAAAATTCCTAAGGGGATGCAGAGATAAACTGCTAATACCTGTTCTTTCCTCTTTCAATTAATTTCCAGGAGGACATGTGGTTATCAGGAAAATTCTTTCTATGCTGTTTCAACTATTCAAGATTCAAAACTATGAAAACACACTGAAGCCAAAAAAGCTTAAAAAAAAAAGCTGCAACTCAACATATGGATAAAGACAAGGACAGCATCAGCGCTTTATAAACAGAATATGCATTAAAGAATTTTATTTATTTACTTGCTTAGTTACCCTTTGTTTGGAGGAACAAACTAAGGAAAGGTTCAAATTATTTCTTACAAGTTTGTGATAGATTTTGCCATCTTTCAGATAGCTGAATCAAACAAACTGCAATAACCTATTTCTTCTCTTGAAAAAAAAAAAAACCAACAAAAACCTGACAGCTAAAAACACCAGCTGTATATATTCACCTCCAAGCTGCAGTACTGCAGTGTTCTGAGCAACAGATTACTTATGGAGAAAATTGTTCCAGAAGGCATTTTTACCTAGAAATATTTAGGTGGGGCAGCAGTGACCTGAAATGGCCAGAGATGCATAAGTACTTCCAGACCCTCCTAGCATAAATTCTAGCTAAAAAGGAAACCTTGACAATGCTATCAACAACTGACCGGGGGTAATGGACAGCATGAAAACAGTTTTGAAATCTTCTGGTATATGCATTTATGCAAAAACGCATCTTGTTATGGTTGAAACAAGGGAATAAAAAGTAAACTTTAAAAATCACTGTTATTCTTTTTAAAAAAATGCAGAATAACCAATCCTTACTTGAAGTAAGGAGGTGCAGACTAAAAGCTGATTAAGCAGGCACAAAACAAGAAGTGGTGAAACTTATAACCAAAAATTAAGATCCTTCTAAATCCAAGGAAAACATAGTAAGATTTTTGAAAAGGATAAAAAAATAGTATTAAATAACCAAAAAAACCAAAATCAAAACATCTTCCTCTGATATCCAAAATAGCAATGGAAAAGTTTCACTTTTCAGTACAGTAAAAGCAAATTATAGTACAGTAAAAAGTATAGTAATAGCAAGTTAAGTCCTGGAGGAAACCCAGCATCTTCTATTCTATGCTACTATTAATACTCTTAACACCTTAGCAAAGAGAAAGCTGGCTCAAGTTCCTGCATTCAAGCACATTTTCTTCTCTGATGTGCCAACCTGCATTTTCTTCTCAAACGTGCAAACTACCTTACATGCCCTCCAACCCAACTTTTCCACACTAACTCATTTAGTAATTTTGATTCTTAAAATTCCTCCTCTCCTTACCATTGTACTGACAAAGGACAAGAGTAAGCTTGAGAAATACTTCTAACATACTTGCCATATGCACTCAGAAGCCCTGAGATAAGAACCAAAGAGAATATCATGGCAAGAAACATGACAGTGAGAACAAGTAATCACTGTCTTATGGATACACATTTGACTTAAGACTTGACATCACTGCAAACTTTATCTAAATTCAAGTACACTTTAGAAGAGCTGATACAACTGACATACTATTCTATTCATGTAGGCTCACACTAGATGCAATAAATCATGTTCACTTAAATCCTTCCCTCAGAGCCACCTTTGAAGCATTAAGATAGTGTAGAATAGATGCTCCTCTAGTGAGGATGGGAATAGTAGATAATTCCAACTAATTTCAGGGACCTTTTTCAGGAAGAACAGCTGTAATTTGATATAGCTGAACAGAACATTACCCTATATTTTGCTTGAGAAATTTGTATTCAAATAAAATAAAATTTACAAATAAGAGTATCACTAATTAGTAATAATTTAATCACTAAATATTGTTGATACAGTTGATAAATGCAGAGCCAGAAAATACTTAAATTTAAGACTGTAGCTGTTCTCAAACAGCATTTCACAATGCATAATACAGTAGAGCCTACTTTTAAATCTGCCAGTAACTTCCTCAGGTTGGCAAACAACTTGCTGTCAGAGGCAATTAAAATTACATACTAGGGGTAAGAAAAACAGCAGAAAAAAACAAAACAAACAAAAAACCTGCATTGCAGCTCTCCTCTCCGAATAATTTCCCTGCCATGCTAAACAACAATGGAAGTAGCCAGGGCTGCATTTCAAAGCTGACAGTTGTGGGCGTGGATTTTCAAAGTTTCTAAACAAATATTAACCCAGTCTTCTCAAAAACATCCCTGGCACTGGAGTATTGAGCATTCATGCCAAAAGAAACAATAATTCCAAAAGCAGCACATAAACCAAAACAAATACTAATGCACAAAACTTTGCAATAAGTACCAGTGAAGTAAAACTTCGAGACAGAAATAGTAAATGTAAGGATTTCCCTTCAGAACTCAATCTAACCAAAACCCAGTTATTGAACATGTTCAGTTAAACTACTGTAAACATTAGTGAAACAGAAAAACAAATTCTCGAGTAGATGAGAAGTACACAGTGTTCAGACCAGAACAGGGTGAAGAGGCAACTGACTGGGGAACAAATACAAAACCAGCATGCCAAAACACCCCAAACCAAAAATCTCACCACACATACCACCAAACAAGTAAAACAAGCAAACAAAAGGAGAAAAAAGTGCAATACCACCTGAAGAAGAACTTACTTTGTTAGCTGCCCTTTATTTTTGTTGTTGTCAACACCATTGTATGTAACAGCTGCCAGTTTTCTGCTTCTGTAGTTCTCATAATGTACATTGTTAGTGACATCCTTCAGGTCCTGCATATGAGTTCTGTCAACAAGTGTAATTTATCAGCTTAGCACACAAATACAAACTACTACCTGAAAAATCCATGTTCATTTTGCAGATTGGTTTATATTATATCCCTCCATTAATGTCCCATTCCCCACAATGTTGTCATTCTTCCATTTAAATTAGAGCTGTCAAGACAGCCAAGTCACAAAAATACCAGATTATTTTGCACTGAACTATCTCAAGCTTGCAGTATCCCAAACATTAACGTACAGGAGCAATCTCTGGATAAACCTGCAAGCATTTGGAGAACATACACAAAACTTGTGTATTACTACTGTAGTAGATGTACCAAAGGGTGTCAGGCAAGAAACAATAAGCAAGCCAAACTTCCTAGCTTTTGTCTTTTAAGTCTGCTAAAAGCTAAATGTAAAGTTCAAGATTAAACCATTAGCTTCCTTTACTAATTTTCCATTATCAGCTTGCAGAAAAAAAGCAAAGCTTAAAAATCCAACTAACAGTTGTTACAGCAGAGGTCACTGAAGTGCTATGAAGACTCTGTTCCTAACACAACAGAACACAGTCAGTCTTGCTTTAGGTAACTGCAGCACTGAAAATTTAAAAAATTGCCTATAGGTCCCTATGGTTTTAAGAACAAATAATCAGAAAGTAATGGCAACTATTGAAAAAATCATTACAACCACCATGTGCTAAATATGTGGTTAAACAAGATTTCATAAAGTGTAAAATACTGCTTACAATTAAATCTAATAGTCATTACTATGTACTCCGTAGATTAAATCCTCTTTTCTCCAATATATTACTTTCCAATCTTTCAGATATATTAGGAGAACTTAATACTACCTGTAAGAGACTTACCTTATCAACATGTTCCTCAGAATTGTGAAGTCACAGTGTTCACCGTTTTCAACTGTAGAAAGAAGAACATTTTTGTTGAGACACCAACCAAAATATGTGCCTTACACAGAGGTCTAGCTTTTAGATGTCACCCCATTTCCTATGTTCATTTGAACAACAGATCACTTCCAGCCCTTCCTTCCTCAACAGTATGTGTGTTAATAGCAGGAGAGCATTAATGATATAACTGTATCAATCTATTTTACCAGCAAAGTTCCTATGCTTGCCCAAGCAATACTGCCAAACTATACTCTGAGTCAGTACAGAAGAATAAGCTATTCCAACAGAAACACAGTTTTTCCCATTTAACTAACTTTCTGATCCTTTGGAGACCCTGCCAGCACAGTTGTGTAACTAAGAATCAGACACTAAGCAAAGACCTCAAGACACTAATCAAAGACCTGAGCCTAGATCCGGCTATATCCAAAAACTTCAAAAGACAAACAATGCAATCTATTTCTCTCTGCCTCACAAAATGAATTGCAAAAGTCTTAATTTTAATGTGGTTTTAGTTATTAACTAAGCAAAGGAAGGTCATATATTTCACTGGATGCAAATACCTACAGTTCAAAAGAGAGGGTTGGCAGCTGGCATTAGATGCCATCCATTGCAGCTGTGCCTACAATCCTGTTATTGTACAAGAGGCTGATGCTGTGACTGGCATTTCCCTGATACATGTTGAAATTATACTAGAGAAAAACGCACACACCAGAATGCTCTGGTGTGCAGAGAGAGAAGGCAACAAACAAAGCTCTTGGTGCATACAAAAGAAATGCAAGGAGGCAGGTTTCAGTGTGCCCCTGAAGCAATGATGAACATTTTCATAGGAAGAAAAATAGGAAGAAGGAATTAAAATAACTCAGGTAAGTTCAGTGAATCCTACAGAAGAATGAGGCACAAAGCCTCTTCATGTGTTCATCTTATATTTGCACTCCTACATTAATTTATTCCGTTGTTTTTCCACAAACTACTAAGTTCTGCTCAGGTAATACCTGAAGTCAAACTCCCCAGGAAACATCATCTCTAGGTATTCTGTCTGCCGCTGACAGGATAAAGGCCACTTAAAGAGTGGCTGTAGTTCTTCCCAAAGTTATACAATCATGTGAATGTGAAACATTTATCAAGTTTATTTTAAAATTGAGAAAAGCAGCACCATTTTGTACATCTCTAAATGCTAACAGAAGAGCCTTCAAATAAAGCTTGATCCTCTCTGGTGCAGCTGGTTTTTTCTTTCTGCCAAAACTCATTTCCTGCCAGACAAGCACTTCAAAGTGCTATAGTATTTCTCTTTAAAGTATTTTGGTCCACACTGATTTATAGTTGGGTTTTTTTTGGTCTATTTTACACTGCATCAAATGTATGGTCCATTGCCCTCAGAAGGCAGAAATAGTGAGGGGAAAAAATATCTTCTCTTTTTTCAATACATGCACACTACAAAGACAAGTCTTCAACTATCATGAAAAAACAATTTAATATTGATTTTTTTGACTAATACAGCATGGTGCAAATTTTATTTTTCTTGTGCCACTTGAAGTAAGTGAACAGCTTTAAAGCACATGCCAGAAGAACATACAGTTGTCTTCAGGCCTCTATAACAGTAGGAAGTAAGTTTTTAATAAATTTAAAACAAAACAACACAAAGAACTAGTACTAGTATTAAATTAATTTTGAGGTATGTTTCTGTTGCTACACTCCAGCAATAAAGACTCAGATGTTTTGGGGAAAAAACCCAAAACCCAAGCTTTCCAGAAACTTAAAATCTAATTTATGCTAGTCAAACTGATTAAGTTAAGATTTATAATGTAAACACTCTAGAAAGGAAAAAAAAATAAAATAGTTCTTATATGAAAAAATAAGAATGCTAGCAAACAGTTGTAATTTAAGCCTAATCATCAACTGCAGTTACTTCAGGTTTTTTTTTAAAGCCTCAGTGAGGCTTTAAAAGGAAACTGCTTGCAAAGTTGTGTTGCTGAACCTTTACCTTGTTCCAAGACTGTCAGAATGATAAAATGGTATTTGATATATTTCCAGACCAAAGTACATTCAAGTTAAGCATTTCAAACGTTTCAAATACAGACTAATAATTTTTAAATGGATTAAAAAAAAAAATGAGAAAGCCTTACCTTCTGCAACACCCCATGGGTACTGCCTTCCTCTAACTCTCTTGCCATTGACTTCAATGATCGTATTACTACCTACCACAGCAAGAGGTAAACGGTCCTACAAGATAAAGCATTTGCTTTAAAAACTAAACTTTCTACTGCAAAAGATACTGAAAGCATGCCCAAGTTTACACTTGATGTAAGCTAGTTTGAGTAAGCTGCATTGCAGTGTTATCGCACCAAAGTGTAAGAATAGTTATGTTTATTGACTTCTGTCTAGTTTAATGACATACATACACCCCCCCCCCCTTTTGAAATTCCTTACACTGCTGTTTTCTGTAAATTTAGTTAAGAAACAGACATTACTGTTACTAAGTAGGCTAAGCAACAGGCAAATAATTTCCTATTTATCAACTTCACAGTAATTATTTATCAATTCATATTCCCACTGGCTACAAGGACTGTTACTTTGACTGGATCTTGTATCCAGTTTTCAAAGGGTTTGTCAAAGAACTACTTTATGTTCCATTTTTTCAGCTGAACCTAAGATCTTTCCAGTGTAACAAGAAACAAAGGAGCCAAGAGCAGCCTCAAGTAGCTGAAAGGAACAGTGTACACAGCTAAGTATTTTGGACTGTTGTCCTTGCTTTTATTCTGCTCTTCTTTCAGGCTTACTTATATCCTATCAGAGTGGTTCGAGTTGGAAGGGACCTTAAAGATAATATAGTTGTAACCCCCCTACATGGTCCCTGAATATCTTCCATTTCTGCTATTTCTGTTCTATCATAGGTGACTCCCACATTAACAAAAAAAAAGTAAAAGCTATTTCAAGCTGTTAAAGCTACTGAACAAACAGAAGCAAGGCTCCAGAAACATTTACAAGATCAACTTCAGCATAAAAGAACAAACCCAAAAAACCAAGAAAACAAAGAAAATTTAAAAAAAAAGCCTTCCAACAGTCTGGCAGCCCTTATGATTTTCTTCAGTCATTCATCTCCATTAAGGTTTCAGTGTATCAATTACTCTGGCAGCTATTAATTGTAATGCCACACTTTGTGCCACTGCACAGCTCTGTCTGAAAGACAACCCTTGCCTCCTTCAAAGCTCACAAACAGAAGGTGGTCGGTGGATAAAAGTCATATAGGAATGAAATTTTAAAAAGTGATCTTTAGGAGTTTATTAATGAGCATGTAATCTAGTGCTCTCATTCTGAATTTTAGCCATTTTTCGCTCTCTACCCTCCCCCCCCCCCCTAAGCAGTTTATGAAAGAAAATTCTTTACCTTTATCTTTTTAACAATCTTATTTTCTTCTTCATCATCTGTTTCTGGAAATTCATATATTTTAATTTTGTGTTCTTGGATTTCTTTCATTATCTACAACAAAAAGTATGTTAGTTGTTTTAGGAATTCAGACTTGGTAATAACTCAATTTACTTCCTGCTGCAATCCAATTTTTCCTCCTTCTGTTCATTTCTAAGTTCTTTGCATATTAAGGTGGCTAAGTTACAGCATAAACCTTGCATTTACTTAACACCATCAGGTGATCCCAGTGGTATTGGGATCAGCTCTGCTTAGTCAGAAGACAGGATCAACTCCAGAGCCACACAGTTAACAGAATACTATTCTATCAATGCAAGATAACAAAAGTAAATGGCTGTTTTCTAAACTAGGCAAACAGAGATTTACACCAATCCAATTCTACTTACGTGCACGTGCAAAAACTAATACAATACAGATTAAATTCTCAGACTAGTCTAGCAATTAAGTACTTTAAAAAAAACTGGAAGAGATAACTGCAGGCATACTTCAGCCCTCTGAATTCCTACAGTAGCTACTGCTGTCACTCCTTTTCTGTTTCTAGCGCACCTGAGAATCAGTTGCTTGAAGCAGGAGCACCTGCCTGATTTAATAGAGCTCGTGACTGATGGACTGACTGTACCAGTTAGTTGCACTAAAAAGTATTTGCAAGCACTAATGAAAATGCAAGACTGTAGTCTTGCTGCCTGATTTGTCTGAAGAGTAGTTACAAAAAGAAACTGATTAATTTTCCAGAATTTTACAACAGAAAAATACTGGACCATTCAACTGACAGCTACACTGCAGAGCCCTGGGCAATACTTCTGGTTCATAGGTTTGCAGTCTTGTAAGAACCTAGTTTCCACTTCATGAAAGGATTTATTTTCAAAGTTTGATTTGTGAAAGTCTCTGCTATTTAACATCAACTCATTGATAAAGCTGCTTAGATGTGAAGTATTCTGCATTCTACAATTTTAACCTCTTTACCAAAAAACTCCCATGAAATGCAACCAAAACAGACTTCAGGTCTACAGCACCTTGCTTCATTTGTGCAGAAGTACAAAGCATCCTTTAATTTTTAGTCCTAAATCAAGAGCTTTGCACACAGCATCTCTTCACGCTAGCTCATTTTCAGAACATGTGTTATTCGTAACTACCACTGAACATAGTTCAATAAAACAAACTTCATGCTTTGTCTTTTCCTGGTCTGGGTCCTCCTTCTCCTCCTAATACAATCCATGTTCTACTCTGATCATTTAGTTGAAATAAAACATAAACCACTTGGAGACATAAATATCAAATTTATTCAACAAGCACAAATAAATTGTATCAGTTATATCAATGTTAAAATTATCTCATGATCTTTAAAATGCATTACCCCAGCCCATGGCTGAGTTACAGGCATACTGATTCTCATCTAATACCTGAGGCATCTTTAATATAGTTAATCAATATGACAGTGAATACCACAATACAATCAGTAACAGTGTAACAGTGTTACATATCTTTCTTTAAAAAAAATAAGAAAACCAAAACCACGTCTGTTAGGCACCTAAATCTTGAAAGCTCCCTTCCTCCCTTAGTGATTTTTATCTCAGCAGTGAATTATTTCCCTTGCCAAAAAACATACTACACTTGAAACCTCCTCCCCTGAGGACAGATAAAAGGTTATTTCACCAAGAAACATAATTAAATCTAGAGATATAAATTACTCAGCTTTGCTGTCTCGAGTCATTGCTTCAGGGTTCAAACTTTGCATATAAGAAGTTAAATCTCACCATTTCCACAGGGACCAACTTACTAAATTATCCCATGTTGTAAATATTTATATTTCGACTCACCTGTTTTTTAAATTGTTGGCATTCCTCGGGTGTAAGTGTGTCTGCTTTGGCAATAAGTGGAATGATATTCACTTTTTCATGCAGGCGCTTCATAAACTCTATATCCAAAGGCTTAAGCCTGAAAGACAGCATTAGAGCTTTGCCATTTATATTAATTAAACAAGATTGTACAACTTACACAAGAATGTAGATGCTATTCAAGATTTGTCCTGAAAACTATTCTGAAGACACCGACTTATGAGTGATAGATGTTTGAATAAAATTCAAAACGCTACCTGCAACTGTTACAGGAAATCCCTTAGCTTTGTATAACACCAGAGGAGTAAGTCCTAAGTTAATGTTACAAGTAGCCATGAGACTTCTGCTAGCTGAAATTACTGTCATTTAAGCATGTGATAAGAACTCTCCTATGAAGGTAGTAAAGCTCATGTCATTAGCTGGAAGATAGCACCATATCAAGCCAGACTGTTGTGAACCGTGCTCCGTTCATTTGTATGCCTCCTCCTGAGAGTGGGCTGTGGTGGTTACTACTTTGTATTTATTAGTTTCCTGAAGACCCTTAACTCTGTATAAAAGTAAAAATATCTCATCTATAAATTGCTGTGTATATATAAAAACAAAACACATTATGAAAGAGGATGACAATGACACAAAACCTAAAAAAATCCACCATATGGGTACATAAAAAAACCACTGAAGTGGGTCAGTATTTCCTGCTTGCTAAAGTAAAGCTACAGAGGTTTCTATGCATTAATGCTTCAGAATTATAGCAAGTTTAGTCAGGCTTAAAGGATTCACTTACAGGATTTAACAAGATTATTTCTCATATAAAAGAAATTAGGATTAGGAACACTAAAAAACAGATTCGTTTGGTATTCAAACTCAGCTTCTTCTCCAAGCCATATGCACACACATAAAAGAATAAAGAAAATGTTAAAGAACGTTAACTTCAATTTAACATTTTTACTTGTCACCGAAATTCTAAGCTTCTCAACGTGCTTCTATTAAAATGCAAACATTACTCCATGTCTAGATTAATGAGCACTGGTTTGGCTACCCATTTACCTTAACACGCTTCCTTTCTCTTCAATTCAAAAAGCTACCTAAGGCACCACTAGGTTGCAGGGCAGTTGCCAAAGCAAAATAGTTGAGAAACACAGCAGCGCTCTCCTCGAGGTCTTCATTTTGAAGTGGAGACTGGGGCAGGAAGCCTTTAAATAAAAGATCCTACAGCTGCAGAAAGAGGCTGCAATTTATTATCAGCCTATTGACCTACCTGGAAGGCTCCTCCTACCCCTTCACTCTTTCCCCCTATCCCCACAAAACCTAACCCATTAGTTTGGATCTCATGGGGATACTAGCTAGAAGTGCTGGGATGTGTTAAACGGAAGGACCAAACCTGCATTTTTTTCCTGCATAAATCATAATACAATTGTAAAAGCCAGCTTTTTAAGTCATAAGAACAAACAGAAGTTCACCTACAAGTGCTTTAATTCAATGTAAATACAATCATGCATTATGAAGACACTACTTGATGGGTTACATCCGCTGCTGCTGTCTGCACAGGAAACATGACTGAAGACTGCACCACCAGGAAAACCAGGTAGGAAGTAAGCAATGTCCTTTCAGAGAAGACAGAATCTTAAAAGAGGAAATGAATGCTAACAGCAGCACCAGTTCTCTCAGTGCTCCATTTTTTCCTTAATTAGATGACAATTCCAAGCACTTACTCCAGTAACTGAAAGACACCATGCAAACCTAGCTTCATGTGTCACCTCCAAGAATAACAAAGTACCTGTACAAAGAACATACATCTCCAGCTTTTAGCCTCACAAATTTAGTGACCAAAAAACTTAATTTATCTGAAGCATTACCTCCATTTTTCCTTACAATCTGTACCTCCTACTGGCTTAGAAAGTTTTAAAAGGTGAGGTGGGGGTGTGGAGGGAAGACGAATGTTTTTCGAAGAATCTGAAAGTTATGCTTGAAAAAGATTGACTAACAAGGAATGGATTTTCCATTTATTTAAATGCCAGTTTGATTTTGCACACTAGTAAAACAGTATATGCCAAGGATTCAAGTGTTTGAATTTAAAATTTACACGCACATTGAGCAAAACTGACTTTACAAATGTGCATGTTGAACAATCACCCCAAAAAATGTTTAGTTAAGGCATGTCTGCATGAGAAAAACTCTCCTCCATCCACTAATATTTCTTTCTAACTTTGAGAAGTCTCTGCCAAACTTACTAGAACAGTTCCAATGCAAGTTAGAGAAGCTGAGTTTAACAGCTGATGTTTTTCACTGCTTGAAGAATATTGCTCAGAATTCCTCTTGTTAGTCTCTTCAACACATATTAATACTTTTGACTCATACCATTGAATAGAAATAGGCTACTTATATTCTCTTCCTTCCGGTTTTGAAAGTGTAATTTAAGAGTCTCTGCCAAATCAGTTATAATACAACAATAAAACACTAAGCAACCAATTTCAGATATAGTCAATCTGCATCTAATACACCCTGGAAATGCAGTTCTCTCTCTCTACCACTAGATAGAAGTCTGATCAAGTTAAAAACTAAATGGGGTGGAAGGTTGCATAATAATTGTAAAAAATCCAAAATGTCTATACTGGAATTATAACTAGACATTAGATTGCACCCGAGGTGAATTAAAGCATGCTTCCAAGGACTCATGAAACTTCTCATCTTTGATTTATCATTAAAATCAAAGGGAGGAAGAGTGGAAAGGAAAAATCCCGTTGCTTGAAGCGTGAACCTGTTTCTGCTTCTATTGTAAACAAAAGACATAGATCACAAATAGACCTGGCACTTGTGAACCCTGTGCATTTGTACTTGTTCTAATACTGTTCTTCTTGTTATATAATTACACGTGCAATCATGTTTTCTGGTGTTCTAACTTATTACTTCTCTGGCTTGCTCATGACTGATAAGCCAAAGCGAGGTAATCTTCAAAATTAAGCATAGTATGTCAGCCATCAAGAAAATCCTTTTTGGAAATATGTACATAACTAAGAGTGCCAAACTTGGATGTTTCACTGAGATAAAAGATAGGGAAAGGAAACAAAATACACTAATACAAACCCATGTCCTGAAGGAGCAATGAAGTATAAACAACACTGCACTCTATTATCTGGCATCTGACGTCTGTTCACTCGAGATTCTGCATTCAGGTAGTCCTCAAATTTGCTGTCAATGTAGTCGATAACTGGCTGCCAACTGCAGAGGTTACATGAATAAAAATCTGTAAGTTATATCACGTATATAAAAAAAAGCCTATCTTTGCTAAGAGATGTACACTATTTCTCCATGGCTTGCCTTTTTATTATTTGTTTTAGTTAAGAAACCTCAATACAGCACATTTTAAGTAACCAGCTCTTCAACAAATGACTGAGTTATGTAGCTCCAAAAACACAATCAGTGAGTTCACTGAGAAAACCTTTCAAACACAATTGCCTTCATTGTAATAGCATTAAAGAGAACACTTAAAAACAGTAGCCAGAAGAAAAAAGTATGCCTTCCTGGTCACATCTTGTGACAGCACAGAAATCAATTCTGCACACTGCATGTGTGTGTAAAGAGCCAAATGTTCCATTCACTTTAAAGAGAAAAGCTGATAGCATTTCAATCAAGTTATAAAGGTACTTGGAACTACAGTAGTTATAAGTTTCCAGCTAGCTGACAAGTTAAAAAAAATGTTAAAATATTAACTGAAGATCTAAATGTGCAATAAAAATAAAAAAGGTCACAAGATATTGTATCATACACACAAAATACAATTCAGAATTACTGTGAGAGAACATCCAAAGAATGTCTTACCAATTACTATTATCCACAGCATCTCCAAATCCTGGTGTGTCAACTATTGTAAGTAGTAACTGAACACCACCCTCTTTGATTAAAACTTTTGACTGTTCAACCTGTAAAATTAATTAGGTAAGATTAATTTTTTAGCAATTTAGTCATCCACTTGAAACACTGGGAAAAGCATTTGATTAATAATAAGTCTGACAACTACTTGCTATATTTCATACTTCAGAGGGATACTGGGTCTGTGTTTTGCTTATAAAATCCAAGTAATGTTATAATCATTAATATTTTTAAAAAGAAAAAGTCAGTGACAAAAGAACTCAATATTTTAACTCCTGTTGAAACACAGAAAAACCCTAACAAAAAATAATAATGTCAGTTTTTAAAATAAAAATTCAGAGATATCCAGACATTCTGATAAACCAAGCATTATACTTGATGAAATTGTCAACTCTGGTCACTTTGGGAAAAAAAAAAAAAAAAAAAATTAAAAAAATACACTTTTCAAAACTAATCCTCCCCCCAAAAACCTTAGATTCTACATTTCTAGTCCTGTTAATGTATTTTTAAGAATGCATTTATTCTTCTACTAGTACAATGCTTAGGAAAGGAACCATAGAAAGTGATGGTTTCCTGTTACAACCAGATTGATACTGGCAGGTAGCACAATCTAGCTGCAATCTGCTAAACTAGACCCCATGTGACCATAATGGATTGGTTCCTGTTAGCTCAGGTCCCTGATGGAAACCTGGCTCTGAAGGCAACTGCATCAACAGAAGGCATGATGCAAGATCTGGGTGTGGGAACATGTGCCTCCTGTTGTGACCACCCATCTGCAGCACTGCTCAGTCAGCTCGCAGTAAGCATGTCAAAACAGATTAAGCATGTAATGACAGAGAAAATTAAGGCTCAACTGCAAAAGGGCTGCCACCCTTCTTTCTACTAATATCTCAGTAATTATCGATAACGCCAGTGTCAGGCCTATCCACCTGAGAAAGTGCTGTACACTGCTGTCGTATCAGTCAGTCTGATCCACAATGCTGAGAAATTACAAACTCATGTGTTAGCTCTTTCCAATTGCTTACATGTTTAATCATCGTTTTTTCCCTGATTTTAAGACAATTTTTATCACTAGTGATGCAGTTTTCCAGATACTGTTTCAAGAAATCAGCTGTGTGAGCTATTTAATCAAATCCACACACAAGCTGGAAGACACTGGTGCCATCTTGTTGTTCACCACTTAACACTTTTTAAGCCATCTGAACCCTAACTGGGGAGAGAAAAGGAAGTTCTATTTAACTAGCTGAACACCTGCAAGAACATTCAGTAATGAACTTTTAGAGAGAGTATAAACTTGGATAATAAAGCCTTTCTACATGGTCTCTGGACCAGCTCAAGATTTGAGAGAGATTGTATCAATGCTGCTTAAGCACTTGCACAGCCCTAGTTCCACAGGTGAAACACACTCTCTCACAGCCACACCTGAACATTATTGTATAAACACTTTGCAATTGCCCCTCATGTGATGCAATGTAACTCTACAAGATAAATTAACACTCTGAAGAAACTCAAACTGAATACCTCTTGCACAAGCCAAACACTGATTTGAATTATTAAAAGAATATTCAGAAACAGAAAACAGTAACTAATTGTAAAAAAAAGCTCCATAATCAACTTCTAAGTATGCAGGATGCTATTTTTACCAACTCATCAGTAGGGATCCTATCTAAGACAGATCAATCCCTTTCGCTGCTAGGTCTCAAAAAATTATCTCTGCTACGCTAAGTCTGTCTACAGGATGCAATCATTAGGAGCTGGTTCTTCATCCAACAAAAAGACATAAAATCCCCAGTAAGACAGTTTCATAAAACAAAAAGTCCCCAACACTGGTCTGCCTGGATGCTAGTCACAGAATCCAGGCTGGAATGGACTTCAAAGCCACCCAATTCAATCTCCTACTTGAGCAAAACTTACTGCAACATAAGCAAGATTTAAAAAATAATAATTAAAAAAACAAATTACCCTTTCACTAACTGTAAAACTCAAGAGTTTTATGGAGAAATTTTATAGCACACAATCTATGCCAGAACTCAATAATCCCCAGCCATGCAACCAATCCAGCCAAGAGTTTACCACTCACAAGCTTTAGCACACAGAAGATTAACTTCTGATTCCTCACATTCTTTTTACTATCTTGCACATTTTAGTCACTGAGCCCTCCTATAACCAGTATCTCTGCAGGCATAAGAAACCCATGACACTCTCAAAATACTGGAGTTGATAATGTTGAGAGCTGTAGTCTTGCCAAGTGCTACAAAGTATCACCTTTATTCTCCAGGACAAAAATTCCCAGCAAGAGCCCTTAAACTATCAGACACTCACAGTGGAATGTTTTTGTAAAAGAAGCAATTAATAAAACATTATCTTGAATGTGTTTATAACAAAGGAAAAGGAAGGTCAGGAGACCCTCAGAAATGCCACACCAAACATTTTTCCTGATTCTGTATGCTCATAAAACCTAAGTGTGGCTAAATTTGTGCAGATACCTTCAGACAAATGGCCTGCACTAATTGAATCTACAGACAGTGCTAATACCTTATTGGGTGGTGAGAGTTTAAGTTTATTCTTACTTTTCATTAATTCATGTAGAGATCTTGCTATCAGAGCAGGGTTTTCAAAAACCTACAGAACAAGAAACATTAGGTGATCAAATTAAATGCCCTGTGCTTGTGTCATGAACAATCAGACCACAGCCGCCACATACTGTAAGTGGTAGAGACTGCTGGTAAGAGATAGTGGGTGAATAACCTGCCATAAGACCTCTGTCAAGCTGCATTTTTCTAATCTAAATGGATGTTTCCATACATGGTCACAGACACAGAAAGCAGCAACATCTGGAAGAGATCCAGAAAATCACTGTAAACTAGTGTCATTCATAGTTAGGCATCCAACTGCATCCTATCATCTGATTTACAAGTACTCCCAAGGGGTTAACAGAAAACATTAGCTCAAGTCCTGGAATTTAAAACTTTTAATAAAAAAGTCTCCACCAAACAGCCATTTTCCCATGCACTCCAGTCAGCTGGGTCACACGGGCCTCCTTGGCAGTTACTACACAGCGTTCCTGACTTGATGCTACAAACTTGACTACTTCTAATGGATTACTCAAGCCTTTACCATACTCCATTTAAAATAGTCAAATTCCATAATTTCTGAATAAGCTTCTTTTAAATTCATCTGACATTGAGTCACTTACTATGAAGTGATTATCCGTGTTTCCCATGAAATTAGTATGAAGGACCTGGCTCTCACAAGAACTTGAAACTGTAATTGTCTTCGAGCCCAAACCACAGTTGGTATTTATCTATGCGAGACTCTCTTACAACTCCTGATCAGCAAGGTATCCCCATCATTTAAAAGCTTGCAATTATTACCATCAATATTTTAGGATGCTCTGGTGCTCTGTCTCATCTCTACCACACAAAACTCTTTCCCCCTGTACTCAGCACTGGTAAGGCCACACCTGGAGTACTGCGTCCAGTTTTGGGCACCTCAATTCAAGAGTAATATTGAAGCGCTGGAGCGAGTACAGAGGAGGGCAACGAAGCTGTTGAAGGGCCTAAAGAATAAATCTTGTAAAGAATGCTTGAAGGAGCTGGGAATGTTTAGTTTGAGAAAAAGGAGGCTGAGGGGAGACCTCATCAGTCTCTACAACTACCTGAAAGGTTATTGTAGAGAGGTTGGTGCTGGTCTCTTCACAGGTAATTAGCAACAGAACAAGAGGGAATGGCTTCAAGCTGCAACAGGGGAGGTTTAGACTGGACAGTAGGAAAAAAATTTCACAGAGAGAGTGGTGAGACACTGGAATAGGCTGCCCAGGGAGGTGGTTGAGTCACCATCCCTGGATGTTTTTAAGGGTCGTTTGGAGATGGTGTTGGTGGATGTGGTTCAGGGGAAAACTTTGTAGAGCAGGGATGATGGCTGGACTCTGTGATCCCTAGGGTCTTTTCCAACCTGAATAGTTCTATGATTCTATAACATCCTCAACTCACTGACAAAGAGTACAAATGTACCACTCTTAGTTCTTTGATTTAATACTTGACTGGAATCGCCTCCACATACACGTAGCTACGAGTGCACACAGAATTTTCAACATTGCAGAGGGAAACAATTTTATCCTCACTTAAATAATGACACCAAAATATGACAGTTTCGGTTTCCTCTTTTAAATGCTTTGCTTACTGATTTTTCATTCAGCACAAGTAATTGAAAGCTAAGGAATGTTACACTATGAGTATACTGAAACAACAACAAAACATACTTATTAGACAAAGTAAGCAGTACTTTCTAAAGGGGACACTGGTCTTTCAATAGGTTTTATTACAATTACATTATTTGCCAAGTCATGACATACCCCATTTCACCACTGAAAATAGTTTTGGCTACCTCTCAGCCATCCTCAGGCTTTAGCCCACACAGTGGAAGTAGGAAAAAATGCACCAGCTTTCCTGCCAGGGCTTTTTTCATTTCCCTCCCAGCTTTACATGCAAACACACACACACACAAAAAGCTTCCTGAAACATACAAAGAGTTTTTTTCAGTGTGTAAACTAATAAAAATCAAATCACTTCTGAAGAACTCAAATCGTCAGGATAAACAGATCATCTAACTTTGCCACCTAATAGATGAAAATACTCAGATTCCACGCACAGTTTTAGTTTTTCTTACACTGGTCCACTTTTAGCCAGGTTGGAACCGAGTTAACTCAGAAAAATGTCTTGTTATTAAGTTTTGGTGTCAATTCTTCCTATGATTTTTCCCAATTAAAAAAAAAAAAAAAATAATCTTCCAATGACAGGTAGTCTAACCATCCATTGGTATTTAAACTATAATTCAATGAACATAACCAAATCAGTTTAGCTTCAACTAAACAAATATGTAATCAACAGTAATGAAATCACACTCTCTTCCAATAAAAAAAAGTCTTCTACTTTCCTTTTCCAACATTCATTGATTATTTCATTAATAAGTACATTATATCAGACCTTAACTATTCACATACCTTTTCCAACCCAGTTAACATCTTTTTGAATCAGACAGAAATTCAACCCTTCTAATTCAAACCCTGCTAACAAGTTTTTAAGTCCATTTCATCAGAGCCACTATGGTTTAACATTAAACTGACATAGCTTAACAGACATGGCAAAAGCTTAGAAAAAATAAATATATTGATAATCTAAGTCAGGATGTTCAAAAGCTTTCTTCCAAAGTAAAATATTTACATTCTGCAAAGAATGCATTTTACTATTAAAGACTTTGATGTTGAGTTAACTGACAAGCAATGTCAGTACAAGCACGTATGAGCGTAACTAACTTTTTCCTGGCACCATGGAAATTATTCACTGTTCTGAAATTGGATTAAAGAAACCATTACCTGAACCCCCAAACAACAACAAACCAAAACCCCCACTAAACAGTAAAATCAGTAGATCACAGCACTGGAGCACAGTTATTAGATTCCACTGAATAAAAAAAAAAACAAAACAACACAACATTCAATTTTACAGCTCCTGTTTAGCACCCTGTGCACCCTCCTAACTCAAGACAAGGCTTAATCACTTTATGACAACTCTGTAATGGCACAATCACTTCAGTCACAGTTCAGGTGGTCTAAGACAGTCATTTTGCAGCTGAAGGAACTGCTGGACAACAGCAGCAATGGTGAGCACCCTGGTCTTTCATCTGTATGAAGTCTGAGTATCACAAGCTGTCTTCACCAAAAATCTCAAACAAGTGTCCGACATGCATCAAGGGAGATGAACAGAGCTCATGCATGTTTATTCAGCTGCTCAACTGTGGAGACAGAAAATACCCCACTGAAATCTAGTGATTTTGTGAGCTGTCCATAATGTTATTTATTAGTATTGGAGGTGGTTTTTTAATAACCTTTTTATAATACAAAAAACATGCTCCTTTTCTTAAGAGAAAACACAATCATTAGCAAATTATTACTCAAAATAAATGGATTGAGTTCAGTTTTCCACTCTTTGACTAAACATTCCAGCTGTATCATGGACTTGCAGAAACATCATCTTTCCCTATGTATGTCTAGTCCTTTAAGTCAAACAGGTTCACCCTAGTCCCAGATATGTTTCAGAGTAACAACTTAAAATAAGTAAAAAGTGTGTCACAAAGGATACAGGCTGCAGAAAATTTTGGATGTTTTTACTTGCTAGGTCCTTACACTTACGTAAAACCCTCTAATTATTTCTGAAAGGCTATCTTAAACAGTCTAGAGGTTTATGCACACACATCTACATATTTCTAGATATATACTCAATACTTTAATTTATAATAAAACATTCAATTTCCAAACAGGATTGCATCCCTATGGAGTTTCTAAAGTACAGGCAGCACACAAAACATTTCATGGCTCCTGCACTCACACAGGCTACAAGTTTCACAACCTGTAAGTTTTGTATAGCTAAGATACTCTGAAAGACACACTATTTCTCAGTGGTTCACAACATGACTATATCTATCTGAAATATAGGTTTTTAATGTGACAACTGTACCCCCTACATGACTAAAATGCAAGTTGCACTATTCAAGTTGCAGGTTTTTCCCCCAGACATACCTGTACAGTCTTCTTAATTCTGTGTGAAGGACCTGGATACTCAGGGGAATACAATTCTGTTAAGAATAACGAGTTGATTAATGTTGATTTTCCCAGTCCAGATTCACCTGGAAGAAAACAGAGCAGTTTCAGTAAATCCAAGAGTATCACACTGAGTATAAACATAAACATCAATACTCTTGAAATGTAGTACCTGAAAACATACACTGCACTCTTCATGCTTTAAGCATCTCTCGTATTTTCCAATTTCAAGGAAAACCTTGCAAATCCAATGTTGGATTCTACAGACATTAATTTTTCAGATCACATTAAGTACTGAACACATTTAGTGCTTCTCCATTGCTCTCATTACAACAGAGGAAGATTCTATTGCTCCAGATTAATGTTTATGAACAAGCTATCTTTGTGGTATTACTTCTGTCACTTATGTGGGGAAGAACAGAACAGTTTCCCACAACTTCCTACCATGATGCCAAAACAGACTGAGCTATCTCCTTTATTTCAAGTATTATTTGAGGCTCTTTTATCAGAGAGGGAAACAAAAAAACCCCAAAACAACAAAAAACCCACAAAAAAAACCCCAACTAACCAAAAAAGAGACAGAGATAAATTTGTTTAACTTCTAATGCCACAAAATCTAAAGTTCCAAAACTATGTGGTTTGCATGGGAATTTTGTTGTTATTGGGGCTCAGAAGGGGGACTGCATTTTGTTTGGTTTTTTGCTAATTTGTTCATGAATAACAATAGAAGTCAGCCTTGCTAGAATATCTGGAGACACTACTGCCATAACAATCCAAGCAAATGCAGTTACAACTCCCCAAGCAAAAATTAGCCCCCATTTACAGCTCTACAGAGACAGGAGCAAGAATTTCAGCACAACTACTCATAACCGTATTTAAAAATACAAGTCTTTTGCTTAGTTTTCTATCGTAAAGAGACCACTTCAACCCAACAATTCATGCCAGTATGAAAATTAAGGTAAAAAGTATTCAAAAGTGGTACTTTGAGTTTTCATATACAGTGCTCTTAGTACACTGACCTGAACAGAAACACCTACACAGAAATTTGCTCTTAAGCTAACAAATTTGGGTGCAAAATACATACTACTGCTGAGGGAGGAAAATTAACTGCACTGTCCCAACATTTTTTAAATAAAAAACCTAATCTACTAATCTCTCCACCCTCAACAAATAATGATTAGAGACTAAACTCAGAGCTTCAAAACTTGTCTCGAGATACATGTCCTGGGTTAATGCAAGTAATTGAGAGTTACAAAACAGAAAGCAGTTACAAACCTCAGCAGACAAGACCCTGTCTCCACTGTAATGGCCAGCTCAATTTCATACACAAGCTAGCTTATACACATCAGCCATCTCGATTACAACGGTGTAGCTCAAAGCCTCTGCAGCACCGAGCAGAGCAATCTGATTAGCTATACTGTAAACGGATTAGCAGCTGATGAAACATTGCAACCAGAGCTTTGGCAGGCTGGCTACATTATTAGCAGCGCTTGTTCTTCAAACCCCACCCTGTCAGACAGATGAGCTAACCCACGCTGCAAGCAGGGTCCAGTTACAGCTGAGAAGATGGGCTGCGGCAGCCAAGGAACAAGGAGATATTCAAGTTATAACCTCAAGACAGCAGTGCTGGGAATGCTATCCCCAACAACACAAGTGAGCCAGAAGGCACAGGCTTGCTGACAAGCATCTCATCACTACCACTTCAGCTTCTGCTGTTTCCTGTGGTCAGATGCATTAGTAATTTCAGAACTATGAAGTTGATAAAAATCCCTAAAAGTGTTTGTTTGCAAATGACACAGGTCTTCCACTCTGCACTTGCAAGATCTTTAGGGAAGGGTCAAGCTGCATCTGAGAGGCTTCCCTACCAAGTCTGCAATAAAAAAGTTTCTGCAAGGCACAGCTTCCCAGCCTCTCAGCCACAGCTAGTTTAAAACTTAACTTTTTCCCATCTCACAATTCTTGAGACACACGGTATCGTTCCAGTTAAGCTGAAGAGTTTTTTATCTACCCTACTGAACCTCTCAAGAGGAGGGCTCCACTTTTGCAATGTAGAATTCATATCCTTTCAGTGAACATCACTTTTTTAGTTGAATATAATCTTGCAAAAGGCTCTCTAAACACTTTTGAAGGAAGATTTCTGTAACAGATTCTGCTTCAATATACCAGAAGGGTTGTCTCTTCTCCCTTCTATTAGGGTTATTGCTGGTCTTAACACGCTACAGAATTTAAAGTGGAAAACATCCAGAACAACCACTTCTCCTGAAAATCACAGTTGCCACTGAAAGTCAACAGAGAGAAATAAGATTTTCAGCTTTGAAAGAGGACCGTGGAAAATGAGTTCACCCTATATGGTTCCTACAGCTGTGGCACAAGCCATAGCAAGGATTGGAAGGGTGTTTTGGGCCGAAATTAGTGAAAAGACAAGTACACTATGTATACGTATGCACCACCTTGTTCTCAAACCTGCCCAGCCTCCTACATACCCCTACCTATGTGAAGTTTAATCAGCCGGTGCAGATTATAACAGCTTAGACTGCTTGACTGGGCTCCAAAGTTCAAGAGGGAGAGAGATTTACTTGAGTCCAGTGGAGGGCTACAAGGATGACTACAGGACTGGAACACCCGCCTTACAAGAAAGGCTGAGACCTGGGGCTATTCAGTCTAGAGAGGAGAAGACTGAGAGGGGATCTAATTAATGTCTATAAATACATGAGGACTGGGCATCAAGAAGGCAGGGCCAACCTCTTTTCACTTGTGCCCTGTAATAGGATGAGGAGCAACGGATTCAAACTCAACCACAGGAAGTTCCACCTCAACAGGGGAAAGAACTTCTTTACTGTGAGGGTTACAGAGCACTGGAACAGGCTGCCCAGAGAGGTTCTGGAGTCTCCTTCTCTGTAGACTTTCAAGACCTGTGCAGATGCCTTTCTGAGTGCTCTGTCCTAGTTTTTTTGGTCCTGCTCTGGCAAGGGGTTTGGACTTGATGATCTTCAGAGGCCCCTGCCAACCACTAACATCCTGTGATTCTGTGATTCAGTAATTGATGTATTCCATGTAAGAGTTTGCATCAATACACCAGTCCTGGACACAGCTGTACATGTGACCACTAACATCATCTATGATGGTAGTAAAAGGCTATAATATAAACTAAAACAACTGCACTGAAAAGGTAGGTAAAAACCATAACTGGAACATACAGGATTGTACTATAAAGGGTCAAGCTGCTTCCACTGTAATCCAATAGGAGTTTCTCTGCTGACACAGGGGAGGCAGAATTAAGACATCAAGTGTATTCGAGCATTCTAGCAACCTTCATGTAAACATTTAGATATTCTGATCTTTGCTTAGAAATATGGTAAAAACAAAAACCAAACAAATGCTTGCTCAACCCAAATTCATCTGAAAGGATTCCCTCCTGGACGGGCTTCCAAAGTTGCAACGAATATGACAAACAAAACACAAGAGAAAAGGGAACACATATAAAACTTACTTTGCCTTAATATGAAGGGAAAAAAAAATAAAATATATACATTCCAGATAAAATGCATTCTCCCACTCTCAGCAAGCATTTCTGGTGAGATGTTGCCCTTTCACCACTACATGAAGTGGCATAAGAATGCAACGTAATAGAACCATTTCAGTGGTAATAAATTCCAATCACTCAGTGCATCATGACAAAGTAAGATCTAGTTGCCCAAATTAGAGTGAGTGGCTTTTAGAAGTATCCTATGTCTTCCATTTTCAGCATAAAATGCTTTGTTTCAAAAAGATAAGGAAAAAAAATAGTACTTTCAATACGCAGGGTAATCTTGAATCTAAGAGTTTAATTATTTTTGGTATCCAGCTACTGCTTTCACCTTACCCTCACTGTCCCACTAAATGTTTCATATGCACTTCAGGTTCTTCTGAACAAATACATGGTTCTTTTCCTTCATTATTCTCTCTTATGTTTATCAGCAAATCATAGTGTCACAAAATTTCAAAATTTTCTGAAGATATTTTTCCTCTACAGTCACTTCCAAATACATGGTGCTGGTCACTCCTGTTGGTAGAAATAAGCATGTACTTTTACTAACATACTCCTGTCAGCCTTGCAAAGGACAGAACCTTCTATGAGCCCTTACAAAACCAGCAAAAGTTTCAACTCTTCTCAAGTTTATGAATTTCTAAGTGGCTGTACAAATATTGCAGATTTTCTTATATACCTGCAATAACAATTACCTGTTGAAAATTAGCATTTTTATACAGGTGGCCCAAGGCAGATCACTTAAAACAAACCTTGGACAGCAAAATTCTACTGTGAACAAAACACTGATCAAGTTAATTCCTTTTTATCTCTACAAAAGTGAGACTATAACATGAGAAGAGAAACAAGATACTTCATCACATTCAGCTTTTTCTTTTATATTTCAAACACATTTTTGGGGGAGAAACAGAAGAGGCAACCAGGAACCAATGGAATGTTTTGCAAACCATGGTAAATAATCTCCAGAATAATATTAAAGCAGGTAAGTACAGAGAACTAATAACAAAAAATTGAACAATAAAGAACAATCAATGGGAATGGGCAGAAAGCAGTTTATTTTTAACCTCTGGAGCACTAATTCAGGTTGTTCTCAGCTGAGCTACATAAATTTCTCACCTTCCTTTCCAAATCACTCCCTGTAAACAAACTAGAAATCCTACTCTGTGATAACCAATTAGAAAATCTACTCACAGCTAAGTTGCAAATGTTCAATAATGTTATGTTATGACTTTATTACTACAAAGCAACTTAAACTATAAGCATCTCCTCCCTATGATAATTGAAGTGAATTGTTACCCTTAAATATTAACGGCTCTTTTTCCACCATCCATTGTTGTGGCACGTTGAGAATGTGGCAGATTTCCAGCCTCCTCCAACTTTTCAGCCTCCGCCATTCTTACTCAAATAGCTGCAACAGAACTGGACGAGGAGTCCAGTCCAACCCAGCTTCCAGCTCTATATCTAACTCCTGTTGGAGACCCCTGTTTCCTCATTCATGTATTACATCTGATAATGCACCACACTACATCACCTAGCTACTACACCCCTCTGAAAATCCAGCATCAGTTTTTTACTGTATTTTTAGGATCTTGTTTTCTAAAATTCTTCAGATTTGTGACCCCATGGGAGAGTTCATTAAACACATTAAGTGATCAAGAGCATTAATCAATATTGAACATTCTTAGTATGTCCTCTGCATGTTTTATTTCTTATTTCTTCATTAAATAAGAAAGAAATTACTCTTGCAGAAATCATGGGAAGTTTTTTAATTCTTCACCCCTGGCTATCTACCAGTCAAACAAGTATTTCGTGCTCATACCCTGTGACAGTCAATTGTACCCCTGGGAATGTTACCATGTGTGCTACACACGTTTAGGAATTTCAGGTTGCTTTCCCAAGATCTGGATGGGATTACAAGGAACCATCCACCTGCATAGGAGACTCTTTTGGTGACAGCAACATTCAAAACTGAGATTTCAGTTAAATTGCTCAAAGTAGTATGCTTCATGGATTGTTGAGGGTGACCCTAGTCTCCATCACTGTATCCATTAACTGAAAACAGTAGGAACTACAGATTCAGAAGGTGCGTTAAGTCCTAACAGCTCTGGTTGGTGAAAGAAGATAACTTCTCCTAGTGGGGCTTGTAGCTTATTAGAGCCAAGTCATCAACACCATACATCCCAGGGTAAACAGGTCTTCTACAAATTGCACATTTTTTTCCAAAGCTTCCACTGCATTCTAAGAAGTCTGTATTCAGAGTTACTTGATACAAACAGTCCAACTCAAGCTGCAATTGCTTTACTGCTTTATCAGAATGAAGATATCCAACAACACATTTCTTCTCTGATATGAAGGTACAGCAATTTTTCATGCATTTGATAGCCCTGGTGTTACTACAACAGAATCAGGTTTAACAGAAAAACACTGTTCTTCTCCATAACTTAGAGAAACAGAATGTTTATATCAAAGCATGCTTTATTTTTAGCAAGTGAGCCAGTTTTTTTCAGTTTTATAAATTTCAATTGTTGTGACAAGTTTTTGCTTAAAGTATAATCCCATCAGTTTTATGCTGGTGACTCAGAGGGGTAAAAAGCTTGTCAGAAGACATAACAATAATGCATTTCATCTTCTTTCATCCTTGTACAACGCACAGTTTACGTGCATGACAGCTTTATGCAAATGTGCAATGGCTTTGATGGCACTGTAACACATTTTTTTGCTTTGATACAGAAGGGAAGCTACATGAATAATCAAAGCGCCTGAACTACACCGAATGGTATGATGGAACCATCCTCTTGCCAAGGCGGAATGATGCTTTGCCATGTCATTATAGGTGACCACAAAAATGGAGACTACAAGATGTTTTTTATTTTAAGTCTGATTTTAGAAGCTTTCGTAAAAGCCAGTTCCTGTCTTCGGCACTCTGCAAAATATGAGCCAACATTTTGATAAAAATACAAGAACATCCAAATGAACCCCATCAGCAAGAGGGGTGGGAGCAGGACTGTGCTACACAGCTGCTCCCACCTATATACAGCTCCATGTAGGATGGTGTCATGTGAAATCCTGCAAAAAGTTCAACTTCATATTTTGTGAACATTTAGGAGGAAAGAAATCCAATACTCCACTGTTTCATAACTTTAATTTGGAGCATAAACTGTGGAAGTAACATGTCAGAACCACAAAGCTGACCCTAGCAAAACAGAGCAACAGAGAGGCCCATCAGTGATAAATTCACTTTTGCCTATCAGCAATGGTATCAACAGCAATAAAATTTCAGCATTCAGGATACAATACAACAATTCAATTGACTTTCTTAGAGCAAAATCTAAAATTTAAGTGACAGACCCTTGGCATATCATTCTTGTCACAGATGCCATTTAAATAATTCAGAAAAGCCATCAAAAGCAGGGAAGAAAAGTCCTTCAGAAGAATGCTTTAATAGTTTCTAGATAGCATTTTTCAAGTAATGTTCACCCTCAAAATAGAAGCAGTTCTAGCTTTCTACAATGGACAGATTAAGATGACCATGAAACAACAGCTTAACTTCACAGGTTAGATTTTGTTTGCTGCCAAAATAAATGGTCCCCTGTTCGCAACCCACCACTTGCACTAGAATTCACAACGCAGTGTGGTGAGACAAGAAGTGATCCAGCAAACCAGGGCTGCAAGGATGGGAAAAATGAGGGGCAAGAAGACTCCAGACAGAAAAGGCAAGTCAAATCTACAGGTTTCCAAAAAGAGGGGAGGATAAATGTAAAAACCTGTATTTAAAATTAGACTTCTTCTCTGCAAGAAAACAACCACCAACGAGTCACAAGCCAAAGAATCTGTGGCACTTCACAAATAAAGTCATATTTGCTTTAATTACATATATTGGCTTTGCTCCTCATAAACAGCATGTCTGCAAAGTAGCCATTTAAAATAGGATATGTTACTTAATTAAACATTAGGCAAAGGAAGCATGTTCTTAGCATTTAAAAAAAACCAACCAAACAAAAAACACTCTCCTCTAGCAAAATCAAAGAACCAAAATAATGAGTTTCTCTTCATTTTTACACCTTCGACATGACTGCAGATGAAAGGAAAAAAACACCCCACATCGTTAGGCCACCTACATCTAGTACCAACAGCAGCTGAAATGTCACAACCTGGGCTTCTGCAACCCAGCTTGCATGGAGATACAGATACATAATCAGCAGCTGCAGCCCAGCTTACTACCTTGTTTTGCTTTCTGTTAGTTTAAAAAAACCTCCTATGTCTGATCAAGCTGTAGTCACACAGCAATGCTGTTTCAAAGATATTACAAGCAACAAGAAATTGTGAAAACTGACCTACATGGAAAACGTGAATGCACAAGCTATCCATGAAAAAGCTAGGTTAAGGGATTCAGTTGGAAGTGACAGAAGCTGCAGAGCTCCAGAACACAAATCTTCTATGGTTAAACCCCATAACCAGCATATACCTCAAATTTTCACAGGCTTTTAAGAAGCCAAAATAAAGAGTCTTGACAAGAAAAATAAATAAATAAATAAACAAATAAAACCTAACAAAACAAACCGTTTTGCTTCAAAATGAAAGAAAGAGGAACAAAACAATTGTGAAAGATGCTAAAGGAGGACGCTCTCTTTAAGGCTAGGAAAGCATACATCTGTGACCACCACTGCTTGGTCAGGAAGAATTATCTGTCTAGAGAAAGCTGCAGAGCTAGACTTACACTCCTGGAGACATACACAATGACAAATATAATTAATTAAATTACCCATTTATATGAATTTTTAAAAGGATAAAAGAAATACGATAGGAACATGAAATTTATCATCTATACATTACTATTGACAATTCCACAGCATTTGCAGTACATAATTTCTAACATCTGCCAACTAAAGAATCAAAGTTATATTAATCAACAGATCGCAATTTAATTAGTCACAGTAGAATCTCTCTTTACTTGGGCAAAAATAAAAACCACACAGCTGATCAGGAAAAAAAACAAAACACTGGGTTCACTTAACCTTTACGACTAAAACATTTGGTACAGATACAGGGTCATGGAATCAAGGAATCACGGAATTGTCATAGTTGGAAGGGACCTCTAGAGATCACCCAGTGTCAACACCTTAAAGATGGTATAGATTGCATTATTTGCATTCTACTTAAGAACAAGCAGTATTACAGATCAACTTCGGCAAAAAGAGAGACAGATAAAGCACATTAGGCCCAATGTTACTCAAAAAAACACTCAACTGAAAAATCTAAGGCAGTAATACGATAGAAAATTTCAAAAGGGCAAAATTTACGCATGAACACAATAAAAACAACTGGAATTAAATGCTGAGTGCTCTTAAAATATCTGAGGTGGGACAGCCTGCTATGAAGCCAATCCACAAAAATCTGTCAGAGGACTGAACTTAGAAGACTTGCAGTGCCAACAAATATTTCTTTCAATACCTTATACCTTACTCTTGCAGCTTTCTCTCCTTAACATCTTTGGAAGCACTTGTTATTGCAAGCAGGATGTTAGGACAAGACACAACTGGCCCAAGTGGCAACAGAAAGATACAAGTAGATTGACAGAATTCTGCAAACTTACTGCAATAATTATATTTTGGGGGCTGTAAGGAATGAAAAGTTAGGACAATGATATTTGCAAGCTAAGATACTTGTGCTTTTCAATACTTGGTCTAGTGTTAGTCAAACAAGGAGCAAAGTATGGCACAAATATTCTCTGCTGGACGCTTCTAAGTTGTCACTTCTAAGCCACCTCAGCAAAACAAAAATGTGTTATCTCAGTTACCTGAGGGCAGTTATATGCTTTGTTTCCATAAAATAGCTTCCACTGTAGTCACAGTATTTTATCTTCAATAAAGTCTGAGGTGGGTTGGAACAAGCCTGTGTTGTCAAGGCTACACCCTTTTTAATAGGATGAGAAGAACTGTTTTGTTTAAGTAAAGCCATTGCTTCCAGATTGCTGCCCCTACTAGTTAGCTTTCTGATAATTACTCAGAGGAAAACCGAGTCCCCTTTTGTAGCCAACAACAGCAGCATAGATTTAAAAGCTGAAAGGAAAAGGGACAGATCTGATGACAAGGTGATATCCTAAGACTTGTCTGGTGTGCTTGTTATATTTTGCAGATGATGAGCATGAAGAACAGACATAAGAGGTGGACCAGGACTCCTTCTGGAATGCCTGCCAGCTAGGGAGGACACAGCCCAGAGCCAAGGATCCAGAACAGAGTAGGTGAAAGGCTTCTCATTTACAGAAGGTGAGGATGATATACAATGAGTTTAGGCAAAAGAAACAGAAACCATAATTCTTAAGACATTTTCTCACATAAATTCTTGTAACATTCAGTCAAATGCAACATGAAAGAAAAATAAAAAAATACTGACTTGGTAAATTAGTGAAAATCTGACATCCCCTTTTCCTCTCAACGTGAGCCAAGTGCTCAGCTATTGGTTTCTGCTATGCCTGGCACTGATACAGGATAAAAGTGATGAATAAATACTTGCCAAGGGTCAGTTTCATCTAAATTAAAAACTCTTGAGTATAATCCACATTTTTGTTAGCAGTCTATGCCTCCAAAACCTAAAAAATAAAGAAATCTTGCAATTTCTCCTCCACTACAGTGTAATGGCATCCCTTTAAATGCACTTCTTCAATTCAGAATACCACAAAATCTCACCTCATCTCCTACTTCAATACTTATGCTACTCTAGGGCTCTGGCTTTCACTGTTGATTTTAACATTACTTGCTTTTATGGGGCAACATATAAAATATTCTAGTAATTTCTTCAAATTAGAATATGAGGATACCACCTTTGCAGTTCTGTGAATTTTCATTTTAACCAAACCTGAAAATAGGTATTGAAAAAGTCTCATGTTGCTCTCCCACAGCAAAAAGCTCTGCACTCCTCACAAGTCATCTTTTAGAATTTGGTTGAGTAATTGTCAGATTTGTACTTAAGTTTGTTGATAAAAGTGGTTTATAATACACTTATTCATACTGAAATGGTAATTCTACTCATGGAAATTTACAAAAACTTAAGAAAAGCTTCAGTGATGCATGGAAGTCTAAATAAGACACATCTGATGAACATGTAGTTATTTAGTTTAACATTTGTGAAAACTCTCCACTTAATAAAAACTTGGGGAGTAATTTGAACATACATACAAATAAGATTTCCATGTCCAACCAATGTTTCACACACACATCCTAAACAATTTATTTAAAGCCAAGACTGTATGTACTCTAAACCATGTGTCATTTACAAAACTCCAAATTGTTTTCAAGACCAGGAAGAAAGTCTTGAATTTATCCTACACCACACTAGGCAGCTGCAACAGCCAGTGCTTCAAAAAGGATAATTAAACTCTAAAGCATGTCTCAAATCAAATCTCAACTCAAAAGCATGTTGCCAAAGTGTAGTTATGCATCCATTAACATCAGCTGATCTGATGCGTTACTTCAGCTGAGCAGCATAACACCTTACATTCTTCCCTGAGCTCTTAAAAACTTCAGCAGACAAATACAGAACCCACAAAATACAATTTCACAACATCTACCTAGGAATATTTTTCAATCACATCCTACAAGACTGACGTGAGCATAGCTTAATTTAGTATTTTTATCACCAAGGTATCCATAGGACAAGCTGCTCTTCCAGCGATAAAAATCTTAAAATTCTTGAAGAATAACTATCTCAGACAAACCTAGATACATCACTACAGACACCACAGCATAGTCAGTAAATACAATGCTGAATATTTCTAGCCAAAAGCAAGTGTTATTCTAATACAAGCAAAGCTCATTTTGACACATTTCTGAAAAAAAGACACCTAATCACTGTCCTATCAACCAGAACTGCCACCAAAACCAAAACCAAATCCCAGCCTCCATGCCACCCGTTCTTTGTGCTGACACAAGATTATTTGCTCACCATACTGCAAACAGACTGAAGCCTAACCTTCCATACAGCTCCCAGAAAACTCTCCAGCTGGATTCACACATTAATCCAATTTGGGCCAGGTACTATTAGTCCTTTCAGCAGCAGCACAGACTTAGGCCACAGTACAATCTGAACTTTAGCCTAGAGAAACAGCTGCTATTGCTGGATCACAGTTTTTCCTAATTAAACCAGAACGACACTTCATAAATGCCACTGAGACCAGTATGCCTCTTGAAGTACTTAAAAATGATGGAGATTCATTTCAGTACTCTTATTTACGCAACCGACACCCTTCTACAACAATCGGACTTTCCCATCCAAGCACATTCAAAAGGTTGCCCAGGTTTCCCACTCTATTAAGGAACAGCATAAAAAGAAAATTCTAGAATCTTTTTTAAAAGTCAGTTAAAAAAAAAAAAAAGCTGTATAGAAAAACTAGTCAAAAAGAGGCTGACCGCATATGGAATGTACAGCTTAATTTTTTCCCCTTCACTTTGTTCTGTTTTTCATTAAGCAACAAAACCCTTCAAGTTTTTTTGGTTGGTTTTTGTGTCCCCCACTTCCCCTCCCAACAAAAAGTACTCAAGTCTTATTTTCTTAAAAGTCACTGTAACCTAGTTTGGGAAAAAAAGTTGACAATCACACAACACCAGAATTAAGACACTCATTTACATTTTACAGTTTTAGAGATATGCAATTACTGAAAAGCTGAAAAGAGAAAAATGCAAACCTTGAAATAAACAAGTCTAATACTGACTCTATTGCCAGATTTAAAAAGGTTTTCTGTACAGTGTTTTATCCATTAATATCTGTGATGTTAATCGTCCTTGCCATATTCCAATGGGAAACCTCTCAGAGGAACCAGTGATCTTGGAGACAGCAGCTCTAGTTATTTTCCAGTGGTAACTCCATGCTGGTCACATTACAACCAACATAAAAATGATCGAAGGAGAACTAGAAAGAGACAACTGGTCAGTGGAAAAAGAGCCCTGTCAAAGACATTCACTGGCATCCATATTAAAAAAAGAAAAAAAAAAAGGAAAAAAAAAGAAGAAAAGAAAAAAAAAAGAAAAAAAAAAGAAAGCAGCAGCCAGATGAGGCAAGAACTGCAAAATAGAGTTGTGGCTAAGGCAACAACTGCCAAGGAATTTGCATTGATTTTAATATTTTTTAAAATGAAGATGCAAGTCTGGATTCTTCCTAGCGGCTTCCAAATTCTATGGCTAAACCAGGTCATTATGTAGCACACCATCCTTCTGAAGGGGTGTGTGCATGTGGGCACTTTTACAGTTTCAATAACATCAGATATTCTTCAAACTTAAAATGACGAAAAAAGACAGGGCAAGTTTTTGTACTTGAGTATCTATAGTGTTATCAGGAACTCTGTTCTCAAAAGCAAAGCAACCATAACAGCCAAGTCAAGACCACAAAAATGAAGCCCTAAATGAAGCACAGACTAAAAGATAGGGAATTAAAAGTATGCAGCCAGCAGATGCAGCAGTTATGTTGCACTAAAACACCAATACGCATCAGAAGGTAAAAACACAAAAACCCTAAGTTTCCCCTAAGGAGGGAAACTTGGAGAAGACTGGAAAGTCTTCCAAAAGTACATGGAAGTTTGACTAAAATTGAAAAATAAACTCCTAGCTATATCAACAAATAATACACCTGTAGCCCATCTACACTGCTTCTGAACAAAACGTCTCCACAGTAAAGCACTTAAGCCATGCAAACTAATCAAAGAGAAAGCAAGGACAAGAGTCCTAAAGCAAGTATCATACCAGGAGAGCAGTTCTAACCACCCCAGCAGCCAATTACGCTGGAGTGAAATAGTCCTACAGAAAAAAACAATCAGAAAGCTGTGGAAAATTGTTTTAGGCAAGATTCAGACTTCAGTAAAAACATCTCCTGCACTGAGCTATGTTACAGTGCACATCAATATGCTCACTGCTCTCCCAAAAAATATTCCTTTCAAAAAGAAACTCACCATAACGAACCAGTACAAACTTCCTCTTTACAGTAAGTATTTCAGGTCAGTTACTTTTTATAGTTTCACGTAAATTGATCTATACTACAAAATAAAGATCAAGGTTGCCACTACCAACCCTTCAAAACATCACCTTTCCTTCAAATTTCTGTGAAGGCGCTTTTTTTTTTCTCTCCCCACTCATCTCTAAGATTTCATTTGAATTACCAGCCGAAATTGCTCCAGATATAATTCAGGTACTGAAAAATGACCAACAGACTTATTTGTAATTAGAAACAACTTGCTACTTTTACCACCAGTTAAATTTTACATCCTCCACCCCCTCAGGGATGCAGCACTGCTATTTCTATCAGGGCACTGTACTTCTTTCAATTATACAGGTAAGTTAAAAAAAAAAAAAAATCCTTCTCTACTAGCTAACTTCCTAATTACTGGAAAAGGAGCATTTTCCTGCTTCTAGCCCCCCAAAAAGAAAAAAATAAAAAATAAAAATTAGATATGCACTCTTGTCTTTTCCTAGATTTAAGGGATTCCGCTGTCCCCATTATGACCATGAACTATGTCTTTTCTGCTGCTTACAACAATCTTGAAAGACAAGTTAGCATATTTCTGGGTCAAAATTTTTCCTAAAAACATACCTAGCTATGATTCTGAAAGGAGCAGTTCAGAGCATATTCAATAGATATTTAACTTACTTAACACTTTCTTAAAAAACTTAACATAACACTTAACTTAAAAATGAAGTATTTCAAATCAGCATCTCCTTCAGTCCCTACCAGGCCTATCACAGGTATTTGAGAAGAAAGTTAAGCCAAAGCTGAGGGTTTCTGGGTCGGACGGTTTGGTTTTTTAGGGGACATAGTAATGGTAAATAGCCCTTTTAACAACTGCAGTGACACCTTTCAAATTAAAAAACGCTAAAGGAGACATTACAACCACTGGCCCTTACTCAACAAACATTTGCAAGTGCAAATTTGCAAGTGTAGTAGACTTGCTCCTCAAGTCTACACAGACATGCCATAGCTACCATAACTATGTTCCTGCATGCTTCTACATGCTTGACTGATCCTCTTCAAATGTCACAAAGGGAACAAAAAGAGGGGCAAAAACCAACATTAAAAACTTACCATCCATCAAAGAGGAAACAGAACTATCGCTAATTTCCTCATCAGGAAAAATAAACACAGCAAGCCCACTGCACATCCTCAAGTACTACCTGTGTTAAGTACCAGGACATCTAAGGCATAAAGATGAACAAGCCTGAAACTTTTACCACTGACATGAAGTTTGCAACAGTTGCCTAAGCAATCTACAGATAAAAAGCAGTTAGAACTACTCTGGCTAATTCCATTTAACTTGAAATCTTTAAGTTACAGCTTACAGCCTGCACATTAAAAACATCCTGTGCTTTTATGGATTCTTGAGGTTTCTACACACACAAAAAAAATCCCCAGAATTCCAAAACTTGCTACTAGGCACTTTGCTTCTTCTTTTTCTCCTTCTAAAGAAATCAGCATTGCTTCACAGAAAATATTAACTACTTGCTTCATACAAGAAAAGCCAAACACTGCAAAATTTGCAGTAAAAACCTGGTATTACAGGAACTAAAACCTGACAACACCTAAGGCCATGTTTACACTTTTACTGGAATAACAGCTGTGCTCAAAAGAATTGCCTTTGTGAACTGTTAATAAGGACTTAATTATAAGTATATACTTATAAAAGTGTTTATAAATTTAATGTATTATTGTACAAGTTGTTCCATATCTGGCAGAACCAAGCTTGGTTTTCTAGACACCACTTGCCATAACCTCCTACCAAGCAGTTACTGCAGGTTCCCATTTCAGGCCTCCTGCCTCTCTGTCTTCCTGAAAAGCATCCTCCCTGTAAGCCTCAAGGCAGACTCACTGAATGTTAATTAGCAAATAGACTATTTGGTAATTTTAGACAGGATCTTATTTCTTTTTTTTTCTGAAAGAAATAGAGTTCACATGCTGCCAGACTGTGAATGGAAGACCAATAAATGAGAACTGGGAGATTCATTTCAAAGATGAAATTAAGATGAGAGCTAAAAGTTCCTTGTAGATGCAACCATCTAGTACACTGCTTCACCAGACAAGAAACACAAGTGAGACTTGCTGGCCCATAACATTTGTGCTAACTAATCAGCTAACTAACACCAACTGTAGAATAGAAAACGTTTATTTTTATTGTCCCTCCAGGAAAAGAAGTTAAACAATCCTACAAAAATTCTGCAAATAAAAGTGTCTACGTAATTATATGACATTTTGATTCTTCAGCATCTTTTAAAATTCCTCAACAGGTCCAGTGAAGCTGCAGAGTAAAAGGGGTCTGACAATATGCAGCATGATCCCTGTGTCTTCCGCCCATAAGGAAGAACAATAAGTGCTCTGATGTAAGACAAAAGGTATGGGGAAAAAACAGCACTGATACGCTACACAGATATCTACAATCTGCAGTTAGGCTACAAAAGCACTAACTTTAAAATTTCAATGCAGAATAGTCCCTGTTTCGAGGGGATCTTTTGTGTGATCACTTCTGCCCTTAGTTATCTAAAAGCTTTTTCCTAGATAAACTAATTATAAGAGTATAATTTATATTCAATCCAGAAAGGAAGCAAGCCTCCCTTCTTCCCTTTTCCTCAAAACTTAAGGGTCCGTCTTCTCACATGTGGGAATGGGAGTGAGGAAGTAAGCTTTATTCAACCAAGAGAGGAACACACCCAAAACAGTTTTTTCCTTATATTATATTTCTTATACATCTGTATTAATGCTTTTGGACTCCAGCTTCCTTGCACAGAGCCTTGCTGTTGGTTTGTTTACTCCATTTTTTCCTTCAAGTGCTGAAGCACTGTCTCCTCTACAGCAGAGCAGTACTTTCTAGACCTCACTCTCTCAGACTACCTAAAGCAGACCCCACTGAGTCAAGTGCAACTTTTGCCAACTCCCCCAAAACATGTTGGTGGTTTGCCAATCAAGGCAGAAGGATTTATGCAGAATAGTGGAGATGCTCCCCTTTCCAGAGACAAAGCTGAAAATTATTACAATGTCAGAGCCCCAGAGGTGCAACATAATTACTGGGAGCAAACATCTGACTCTGCTATCAAAGGGGGACTAGAAATTAGTTCTCTCAACCTTCTATTCAGGAATCGCACCCAAAAGAACAAGCCTGAAGTACCCTATGTAAAACCATGCCATTTTTGCAACTATACTCCTACTCTGAGAAATGTCATAACATACTGAATACATTCTATTTACAATTCCAAGATTATTCCATTGAGTCAGGCAGCAACAAGCTGTAGAATATGGTTAGGCTATGTTGAGTAGTATTTTGGCAAGCACACGTGAATGCCTTACAAGAAAATAAATTTAGCACATTTGGATCATAAACTTCACGCAGTCTCTGTCCTCACAGCTCTGAAAATGAAGAATGGCACAGTACATAGCAAGCATACTCCTACTTGGAATGTGTTATTATGCACAAGATCTTGTAAGACTTCATAAAAGCCAACATATTTGAGAACCTTTTTGCATACAAGCTTTACGTAAAACTTAACATATCGTTATTACTGAAAAATAAAACCAAAAAAACCCCACACCACTGCACCTTTAAAGTTGTCCTTATCTTTGTCACTTACTTATTTCGAAAGATACTACTGGACCCAAAGCATAGATAAAATACTATTTTAGAACTTGAAGTGCATTCAGCTGAGAAGGATCAACACCGAACTACTACATCCCATATATCCTCAAACAAGAAGTGACAAGCAAAACATGCATGTAACAAGACAGAAAGCGCTATTAATACATCTTTTTCACAGCATACACACAGTGTTTAGTTTTGACTTATGACCAAGGCTAACTACTAATTAGCAGGCTTAAAACGGTGATGTTAAGAAGCCTGTTGTGAAAGGCAAGCTAGAGTAGTTTCAGTAAGCTTAGTAAGTTAGCAATATAGGTACAAGCCATAGTTACTATGCACTAATTCAAATATGGCAAGCGGGGGATACAGACATGGTAAAAAAAAAAAATCCCACCAAAAACCCCCACATTACCTTTCAAAAACAGCATCACAACTTTATATATACAAATAAAAAAGGTAAGAAATTTATGCCTTTTTACAAAACGTACACTTCATTTTTAAACTTTAAATATAAAATATTAAAAGTCTTCTTTGCCACTTTTCAAGGCTCTTCAGAATGGCAGTAGTCATTAGATCCATTCGTGGCATGATTGGGACTATAAACAAATGGACCACCACACCTGTCCAAGAACCAATTCTGCACTTAACCTTCAAGATGCCTTTGTTAAACATGAATCATTTAAGTCAGAAAAAAAAGTTACGCAGAGGATTACCAAACATATTTAGTAATACATGGACAACAGAAAGGGCACTACCAAAATACATTTAAGTCTTCATCAGGAAACAACCAATGAGCTCCCATGTAACAAAAGAGCAAAAGAGCTTCTGATGAAAGAGGCATGAAGAATACATGCTTATAAAAAGGCCCCGTGATACAACCAACATTCAGACCAATTCCATCAGCAAATGCATTCTTTCTGATCAGTGTCTATGCAGTATCCCAGGCCCTGCATCCACCCAACTCAGCCAGACAGACAACAAGTCTGCCCTGACAAATCTGCTTTGTAACAAATTGAATGAAGTGGCAACTCATTTATGCTAACCCTTTAGGGAAATACTGCATGACACCTCAACCTCCCTCAACTGCATGATTCCAATGTGTCTTTGTATCTTCATCTGCAAGGACTTTAGTCACCTTAAAGACAGATCGCAAAAAGCTGTGGTATTCAGTAGGTTTGAGATAAGAGAAATCCTTGTGGTTACCATCTGTCAGCCTCTCACGGCATATTACAAGATGCTGGACAGAAATTCACCTTTGTTAGCAGATCTGACCAAGGAAACTTCTCTATGAACCACAGCTCTCTGTCTACTTATCACCAGCCAGCTATGCAGTTTCCACTTCTTCAGCAGCATCTAGTGCCAAATCTGAATCATGGGATTCAAACTGAGGGCAACACACAGCAGGATTATCTGTCCTAGTTGCATTTTTCCACCTTTTTAACTATGGAAATTCAAATACCAACTATTTTTGCAAATCAAAATTTACATCTCAAGACTAAGCAGCAATACAAGATGCTTCCTTTGTCTTCTGTTTTTACCTCCCCTTCCAGTACTTTCCCATCTTCACACCCAGCATATCAAATGCTCACTTCCTCCAGGAATAGCTTCAAGAAACACAGCTTTTGCTTGCTTCTAGAAGCAGACAACTCTGAAGATACACATATGTTTTGACATATGCAGTCACTTTGTTAGAATATGTGGAAAGAGCTAAAGATGGTTTTGAACAGTAAGTAATAAAAAGCCTTCCGGAAATGGTCCAAAATACATCAACAAAAAAGCTGCAGCCAGAAACATCAGAAACAAGATCTCTGCAAATGGCTGAACATGAAAGAATGCTAAATATACTCAACAGTACTGCTATGACACAGCAACTTGAACAAAACAGGTAGAAAGGCATGTAAGATAAAGCTTTTGATCATCCATTCTCAGAAATTTACACATAATCAAGGCATAATTTAACTAAAGAGTCATGTGTAATCATCTACAGAAAGAAATATAGTCTTTTTAGTTACCTTAGTCATCTTAGTTGGGAAATAAAACATTTCTCAATTGTTTTGTTGTTTTTTTTGTTTTTGTTTTTTTTTTAAGACACTAATTTAGAAGCTTCTCACTGTACCAAAAAAAGCCTGAGGTTTTTTCAAATCCTTTGTAACAAAGCCTATCACAAAACTTCAACTATGAAGTGGCTGTTTTATATAAAAAAACAGAGGGGAGGGAATCTTACACAGCAAATAGAGACTGTAGCTCAATAGAAGAGAAACTGCATATTCACGCCTCTTCATAATAAATATCTTGTATTGATTGAAGTGTTCATGTCACTCAGACAAGACTGTCAATACTAGTATGGGCACCAGAAATATCTTCTGTGAAAAATGAGGAACATTAAAAAGACAGATACTTCATGGGGAAAAATTTGCAGGAGAGGAAACACAGAGCAATTACTGCCAACCTAAATTTGGCATATACATCCACCTCTCTAAAAGATACTACAGTTTGCAATATTTATTACCAAGTCAAAGTTAATATTTAATCTTTTATGTAGAGTTAAAAAATGCTGGAGGCTCTTAAATTCTTACCCAATAAAAGCCAGTCTCAAGCTCATCTAAAGTACACTGACAGTGGGTATTGTTAGAAGTATGTGTCTACCTGAAGAAAATAAACAGCTTTTCAGATGTGATGCTTTTTCTAGGAAGTACTGACTTTTTTAGTATACCTGCAAAGGTCTAGCTCTCTCTAGCTGGACAATTACCAAGCAGCCTTCTCCTCCTTATTAAAAACCTACAAAAAACCCAAGAAAAAATCCAACTACTTTGTTATTAATTGGACAGGGAAGGTGGTTCTGAAGAATCAGAAGTTTTACAGCCAAAGATACAGACAAAAACAAATTAAGCTTTTAACCACTTATCTGGGAAGTAAGGGCAACTTCTCAAAAGGGAGCATTCCATAAAGCACTAATACAAACAGCATGTAGAGCAAGTTATGAAATGACTCCCCAAACCACAAAGTGCAGCCAGTAAAGATTCCTTCTTTACTGAGGCTAGAACACTAATTTTAGTTCTTATTTTTGCACTCAGCAAGGATAACCTAACCTTAGAAAGCTAGAACTAATTTAAACCTCTAAACACAGAAACAAGTAAAGAACACAATCTTTAGTGAAGCATGGTTGTTGGGCTTTTAAAAAATTAATTTCATTTAAATAAACTACTTAATGTTACTCATATTCAACATCAATGAATTTTTTTTATTTTTTTTTAAGATGACACCAGCAGACAGTTAAGGAAACTAGCAGATAAACAATGTTGACAATCATAACTTTATTTGAATAAGCAGAATAAAGTATTCTCTGCATCTGTCATGAGCACATTTTTCTTTCTAGTAATAAGGAAGCCTTTGTTGCCCCTCTTTCCAATGGCACAAAATATTATGCAATAATGTATCCATTTAAAAAGCAAAAGGAATAAGACAATTAACTACAGCTTTATTCATGAACTGTGTGATCTTTCCTTTAACAATTTGTTTAAAAAGATATATAAAGGTCTTCAAACTCTCCATATTAACATTAGTGTCATTAAAACAAGAACTGTCATTATATGCAATTTAAGCGAACACTAGTTTGTATCTGAGGCAACCCTATTTGATCTTTTGCTAAAAAACTACTTTTTAATAAAATATTCACAGTATATGGTTAATAAGAAACTGAAAATAGTCTAACTTCACGTGATATGCAATTGCAAAGCATGTCAGGACACAAATTCAGCCAGAGAAAAATTCTAAACGGTATTAGATACACAAAGATTTCAGAGTCCTTTCAAACTATCAAGGACATTTTCCATATTCCTGAACTCTACTTCTTATTTAAATGGCATAAAACCATTTTCATGATTCAGCCTTTTTTTTGTCAAAATGAAACTACCTACACGGTAAAATCAGAAAGCTGAATGGTAGACTTTGGAGGACAGATGGTAAAAGAGAATTGCTGACTTTCAAGACAAACAAAAAAGTTTACTCGCAGAAAACCTACAGCTCTCTTATCTCTGCAGCATGGGACAGAAACTTTAGCAATATCTCCTCATCAGAAAAATCATGCAGCTGTAAAGGCAAATTAATGGATCACAGTTTAATACAAATACAAAGTAAATGTTTTATAGATTCACATCATAAAGAGTTTGAAGAGATACTTACAGATGAAAACTCAACTAGCTCTTTACCAGAATATTATCTCACAGGTAAACCATTCAGATCTTTCATGAGACAACTTCAGAATATTCCTGAGATTACTTAATTTGTAATAAAAATTAGATTTTTCCAAAGAATACAAATCCAACTACATTTGGTGCAACAGTTCAAATCCCTTTACTAAACTATTGGTCTGACTGGCAACAACCAGAACCTTGACTACAGGCATTTCCATCACAGTAAAACAACCTAATATTGTTATACCACTGGCAAGTAACATTTAAAGTAAAAAAAAAACAAGCAGGTTTTCAATGAGAATAGATCAAGGACAGCAAGTTCCAAAGTACCATAACTAACTAAAGATCGATGTTACTTGCTTCTAAAACACATGGTTCCTTACCACACTTTTGAATACAAAGCATACTACACTTCTACCTTGACAGACAGAAGACATGCACAACATAGAACAATGCATGTGTGCAATGAATTCCCCTTCTTGTTTAACTCTATGCCAATCGTGCTTATCAAATGCCACCAACTGCTTATCTGATAATTATATTTTTCAGCAGTGGTTTGTTTCTCAGTTCTTCTTCTTATCACAGTGCTCATTAGCCTGTGCTCCACAGACATCCAACAACTCCTTTCCGATCACTGAATTACTATTTTTCAACCATCTCCACAACAGAAAATGAACTCAAGATTCAGGATTAGTCCATAAATTCAAAACTTAACATACATAATGACTTCAGACTGCAAAATTGCCATTTTAAAAAGCACTGCTGTTTGCAGTTAGAGATGTCACCTGGGAATGCTTCAGATTCTTTTTAAATAAGAAAGCTTTCACCTTACACAGAAAGCAGCACTACTTAATGCACCCCAAGTAGTACAATACCAGAGCCAAATGCTGCTAGAACCAACACTTGTTGCCCTCACCCAGCCTGCATTTATTTGTTTCCTTATATTGCATTGCTTCTCATTCTGCTGACGGCCAAGAGATTGATTCCCTCAAATAAATCACAGACCATTTCTGCCCTTCTGAAGTAGTATCTGTCCCATGAAAAACACTCTTTTAGCCTTCCCAGCAGAAGTTTCATGCAAAGAATTATCAGAATTATGCACTACGCATTAACTTTGGCACACTTCTAGTTTTACTTATGTCAGCATAATTTCTGAATTAAAGATAAATCAATGGCAGAAGTAAAAAATTCTGTGATACAAAGCCAGAAGTGCTTGGGAAATTAGGAAGTCAGGACCCTCTAAAAACTTTCACTTCAAGCTTAAGAGAGCGAAGGAACTAAGTTGAATGGCATCAATACACACTTAATATCAACACAGAGAAATTTAGCACCATTTCCAGAAGGAATGTAAGAGTTCTTAAAATTGTGCTCTTGGTATGAGTAACAAAATCACCTAGAAGAAAAATCAGGATGGAAGCAAAGGCTGACAAGAACTCAAACAGAAAAACTAGTTTAATACAACAGTCACCTTCAGCAGCCTCTCTCACTTCCAACCACTTATAATTGTAAATATTCTTCATTATTATGGTAAATTAGTGGAAAAACCAGACAATAGAAGTGAGAAAAAAAATCTTACATGATGCTAATTTTCTTTAATAGAAGAAATTCTAGACAAGAGTATGCTATAAACTTTTATTTTTCAGTAAACATGCTCAAATGCTCAACATAAAAACATACACAAAAAGTAAACAGTTGTGTGCCATACTACAGCCAGAAAAACACTGGAAAAAGGAACAAAATTTAACAGCTTCAAACAGATTCACTGAAGATCTGAACTGACTATTGCAAAATCAGCCAGAGGGAAAACATGCATATTGAACCAGAAGAGGCACATTTAATGGGTCAATGTGGCTTTACTACAATTAGAAGTTTAGACCACAAATACTCCATCCAAGAATATCACTTAATTACCATATTAACCTATTCATTCATGAAATTGTCAGCATTTCCTGATACAGCAGGCAAGCCTAACGTTTTCAGCTAACAGAAAAAAGCAGTTCTCAACTCACACAGCATGTTTAATTTATTAAAAAGAAAAAATTACTTTACTTTGAATCTTACTCTGGGTTCATTGAAAAGATGGTCCCAAAAACAGTCCTTCAGTAAACTGGCACCTGATTATCCAGGACTAAAGAGCTGGAAACAGTAGTAGCGTGATTTCTAACATGTCACTGCTTATAAAATGTGCAACATTTTGCTCACACCCCAGCAATACACTGTGACAGCTCAGAACAATCTGTTAACTTTTGAGGGTACAATCAAAACAAGTGCTGGCCACCTGATTATCAATTTAAGTAGTAAAATGTATCCATTAGTTCAGTACCTTCTCTAAGATGTTTACGTTCACAAATTACATTAAACACATTACCTCTGAGCATCGACAAAAGCTAACTAGAACATCATGCAGTGACTAAAATTATTACTATTCTCACATCCAGAAAATACTCATTTCAGTTAAATTGCAACCTATTAACCTGTCACCAGCAGGAAAAAGGACCAGGTTCAAATTCTGAACTTAACATAACGAACAAGTTGCAATAATATATGAAATAGCAACAGAGTAACTGTATTTGTGTGCATGTGGGTACATATTCAGATGTGCAAAATCAGCAAGGACATTTCTATTTAAAAATAAAATGAACTAATAAACTAGGATAAGATAAACCACATAGAGCAAAAATATTTATGTTAGTTAGAAACATAGCAAAAGTTACAGCTGGCATGAAGAGAGCTGATACCATTACAGAATTGGGTAGGTAAGTCCTGAAAAACTCCAGAGCTAAAAAAAAAAAAAAATACAGTGAAGATGACACCTACACAATGCAGAGCACAGTATCTTATTAGATGGTTTTCATTAAATTATCTGAATTCATCTACTAGAGATCCAGTTTTAAATACAGATAGAAAAATAATTCATACCATTCATTATGAAACTGACAAAAAAATATGTTCAATTGAAAAAATAAAATGTTTTCAACAGAATTATCACTTATTCAAAGAAATAAAACCAATTAGGTTATAGGCAGATTTTTGCCAAATTATGGTTTCACATTCACTCACTTAGGCAAATGCCTCTTCCCTTAAAAACCTTTGCCAGGAAAAAAGTTGACAAGAGAAATTAAGCTCTAACCAAAATGCTGCCACACAAGAAACAGTGAGTTCTGTTTAATTTCAATA
The DNA here is from genome assembly GCF_020740795.1 of Apus apus. Lineage (NCBI taxonomy): Eukaryota > Metazoa > Chordata > Aves > Apodiformes > Apodidae > Apus > Apus apus. The sequence continues at coordinate 49,941,759 of NC_067283.1, forward strand.
CAACCACCAAGGCTTTACAAAACCTTTCCTTAATTTTACAAAGCAATATTTGAATATAATAGCATAGTAACCTTAGCTGTCAGAACTCAAGGTCTGTGTGACAGCACACATCCAGTAGAAGACACCACACTGAAGTCTGCTTTCATGTAACCTAGTCAAAAAGCTTTGCATCCAAACAGTTAAGGAGAATAAAACCCCAAAGGTTCTTTAAAAGTTGCCCAGCATGCACTACAATTCTAATTAATACTGTAGTTGCAAACGAAAATTAAGAACAGACAAGCTATCACTTTAAATACCCACTCCATTTCCGGCCACTAGAGTCTTTAAGCATTCTTCAGTACAAGCCTGAGATATTGCACAATGAGAGAAACATTTAAAATGAGCTTAAAAAAAGAGAAAGATTAACAAATATGCTGTTATTCGGATGGAGTAATTAAAAACCACTATGCTAAGAGCAACTTGTGAGAATTTGAAGAGCTATTACTTCGAGATAAACTCAAATAGGCAGATTAACTGACCTTCCCTAAATTTCATCAATAACACACTGTAAAAAGTTTCTCTTCCTCCATCAGGTTTTAGACTTTGTGCAGGTTTCTTTATCCAACAGTAGAAAAAGGCACAGGAAAATACCACAAAAGAGGCAAGAAGCCTAAGAATGCCACAAACTGTATTTCAGTGCATGACAAAAGAAAGTGGGGGGAAAGAACCAAAACCCACTCTTATGACTAACAAAAGACATCTCTGAGAAGATTTTCTAATTGAAGCCAAGTAGTCACATGAATCTATACTTCAAGCTCTTACCTGAAAGTAACTCAGTGAAAAATCATTCACCTTACAGGCCAGTAAACTCACTGTTAGATTACTGGCCTGTCACATCTTGAAGAGATACTCACTTTTTTCCCCTCACAGGATATTCAGAGTCCATCTATTCTGCATTCTTAAAAAACCTTTATCAAGTTATTTACAGATAAAGGAGTGATATTTATGAGGCACTACTCCATCAGTAGAGATTACTTCAGAGGAACATGTAATCTCTAAGAATATTCTAGTTCTATTCTAAATTCCACCCGTTTTTATTTCTTTAATTTTTATCTCTGCCAATTCTCCTGAATTCAACATATTCTGCTTTGGCATCTTCATCAGATACATGTATGCATCGAGCTATTAATTTTAATACTCTGTAGGCACCATCGTTAGAGAATCAACACATGAAACATTGTAAATTATTTTCAAGGTTATACAATTTTTCAAAGAACCTTTCTTACTTCTGTACTTCACTGAAACTTCATAATCCAGTCAACAGAATAACTTAAAAAATCTTAAAAAAGATAAATTAATAATGTTTCCTAAGGGAGCTCTATCTGCTAACAGTTGAACCCAGATTACTACTTTTCCTTAGGAAAGAGTACCTCTTCGGAACTGAAAGGGTATTGTCTAACCTGGCCCTAGCCCACTGGCACAGCAGCACCAGACAGTCAGCCCTCACACAAGGAGCTCAAAATGGGCTGCAGCCAAGGTGGTAGCATGGAACACGTGACAGTTTTCAGAGGATGAGACAATTAGAACAACTGAGGTATTCTGAAGAAGTGAATAAAAAAGGCGTAGCTTGTTCTTTTCCATTGTACGCTTTTTCTTTCTAAGATATGTATGTCAGTATACACCCCTGACTGTATGTATATACAAGGGAAAGCTCCATAACCAAAAATGCAAGAATATAGCTCAGGGAAGCCAAGAACTGACTGGAAAGGTCAAAACATTTTTTTTCCTCCAGTAGGTTTAACAGAAAGGATATTTTAATTAAAACTGTATTTGTACAGTTAGAGCCTAGAGGACTCTAAAATAATGGCAAAGTTAGGCAATGAATACTCAGCAATGACATTTCATTGATCCTGCGCAGCCAACTGTGAAGGTCACACCAAAGGTCAAACACATACTCGGATATTGTGGTAGAAGGGACACTACAGAAACCTTAATTAAGAGGATTTCAAATCACAGCAGGTTAACAAGAACTGGGAGCACCCCAAAACAGTTTCTACTAAATTGAACTAAATTTTTCACTTGATTATTCTTCCTATCTTCTAATGTCTAATGACTTTGTTCCTGGATTTAAAATTGGGAAGGGGAACTAGCAAAGAACAAGTAGCTGACAGCATCCAAGGCTCTTGGTACCACTGGTTCCTTTGATAAATAAACTGCCCCAGAAAGTGAACAAAAAACATGGTAATTCCAATCAGAACATGATCCATCAACAGTAGATACCAGTATTAAACCAGTATGAGTTCTCTTCAGTGAACAATACAAGTGTTTTAAAATTAGAGTGTGCTTTTTCGTTAACATAACTTCAAGTCTTGCAAAATACAGCCCTTTGAGTCCATACCAAAAAGCCCACATTTAAACCAAAACATTTGAATGTGCATATAATTACAAATGAAACACTAAGCCCACACTGCAAGACATTTTCCTTTAAATTGTAATCCACCGGTGATCTACAAGGCTAAAGCAACAATTAGAAATCAAAACAGACAATTTACTACAGAAGAGGTTTCAAAACAGCTTTCCAGGAGAAGCGACCAAACAGCTGTTCAAGAAATAGAAACTGTGTAGAAAGGTGCTCTGCAAAGTCACTCGACCATAAGTGTTCTGCACTTTACAAATCAGATTTATTTTTTAATAGTCCAACTCTAATAAGGCTTGTGAAGCCTAAACAGCTGAAAGTATATAGCTCTATGAAAAGCCACTTTCTTTGATGCAAAAACTGCCTGAAAGAGTCCAGTGCAGAGCCACAAAGGTGATTAAGGGACTGGAACATCTCCCTTGTGAGCAAAGGCTGAGGGAGCTGGGTCTCTTTAGCTTGGAGAAGAGGAGACTGAGGGGAGACGTCATCAAAGTTTACAAATATGTTAAGGGGGAGTGTCAGGACGATGGCTTTTTTCAGTGATGTCCAGTGATAGGACAAGGGGCAATGGGTGCAAGCGGGAGCACAGCAGGTTCTACATAAACATGAGGAAAACCTTTTTCACTGTGAGGGTGACAACACTAAAACAGGCTGCCCAGAGAGGTTGTGGAGCCTCCTTCTCTGGAGACATTCAAAACCCACCTGAATGCGTTCCTGTGTGACCTACTCCAGGGGATCCTGCTCTGGCAGCGGGGCTGGACTAGATCATCTTTCGAAATCCCTTCCAACACCTAAAACTGTGATTTTATGAAGCTACTCCGAATAATTAGTCTTAAGTAGGTATGAGAAAAGAACTTTTAAAAATTATTACTTGTCATCTACTTGGGTTTTGGCTTCAAATCATGTCACCAGTGTAATTTCAACAAAAGAAAAACAAAAGATATTTCCTCATCCAACGCTCCAAAAAAAGACACACTGAAAAGCAACTGTTGGATACACACCTCATTAAACCAAAATGAAAACACATGCCTGCTACTTAAGCAAGTGTAATTATATTAATAAACAGGACTACAATTTCACAATTAAGATTTTTTTTTTACTGTAAGCTACTAACCATGGTAGTATTACTTCTCAAAGTATTCTTTTCATAAGCATCTGACCTAATCATGTACTTTCATCCAAAAAACCCATACAGCAAAGAAATACAGACACTACACTTTGGATTTCCAACAGACCAAATATTTATGTCGGGTTCTCAAGTGTTTCAACAACTATCTGATACTTGAAGAGATTACACAAGATTACGAAGGAAGCAGCCTACTGAGGCAAACAACATTTTTTCCCCTGGTGTGCTTTAATATTTCAGATACAGAATTAGTTGCTTTAAACTACTATTTGAATGTCTTCCTTTGAAAGAATCAAGAATTAAGCTCAATGTAAAGCATATTTGTGCTTCCTTTATGACTTAGCCTCCAGGGTAGTGCTTATTTTTACTCTACAAAAACAAGTAATTTCAGAAATAGCCTGATTTAAACTACTGATTAGCCTTTTAGAATGACTAATGTGAAATTCATTATCTCATGAAGTTTTTAAAGACACATCTATGTCAAATGACAACTGATCAATAAGAAAAAGAGCTATTTCAGTCTTCAGTTTCTCAAGAAAAATTTAGAAACAGTACCAAAGGAAGCTATACAACTTAAGAGACAACATAAACACAGTTGATGACATAGGCACAATAAACATTTAAACATTTCCAAGTATTATAGAGTAACCTCAGTTCCTATTAGGGTTAACTTTTCAGTTATTCTTAAACCACTGCATATGAAAGGGATACTTTAACATCAACTTTTTAGATGTATATGTGCGCAGTTTAAACACTTCACCTTTTAGTTACATCTGATGCAAACACCAGATCACCTGAAAATTAGGAACTATATTTAAAGACTTCCCTAGAACTAAAAGGTTCAAATTAAGCAATCTTACCAACTCCTGACTGAAAGAGCAAGTTACAGGACAAATCCCTGCCCACATGTCTGAAATGGAGACACTTCCAAAGCAATGTCCCCAACTAACCTAGGTCAGCTCAGATAAGGAGCATCCAATGTCCTGAACCTGCTCCAGAAACCATGCTCCAGGCTATTCAACCACTACACGACCTTCTGCAAACCCAAATTTAGAAGTCCTCTTTCCAGCTTCACTGCTGCACTAGAAGTGCAGGACACAAGGCGGTTTCACCACACAACTATGGGCAGCCACATCACCTCCAGCAGAATGACAGGAACTCAGCAGCCTGGGGTATATTCATTTTATGGAGTTTGTTCGTGCTTCATGAGCAGTATAAGGTTCTATCAGGCTGATCTCCCTGCAGAAATTCTTACTGGAAACAATGTCAGATCTGCTGGTTGCTGTACTTTTTATGTCTTCAGTGACAAATACCTTACATAGTTAAAACTGGAAACTTAATTGTTTCTACAACAGCCAACAACAGCTGAAAAATCATATCCTCATGTCCCTCCAAAACACAAACAACATCCAATCCAGTGATTTCTGAATACTACACAGCTCAAGCCAAAGAAGCCAGGCATTATGTATGCTATTAACGTCTATTAAGTTTAACTGATAATTCTAGACTAAATGGACAACTGGAAAATAGCTATTACAAATGCATTAGCTGCAATATCAAGGCTTACAAACACCCAAAAATAGTTGGATACAGAGACTGCAGGCCCCAAACATAACTTATTCTCTTCCTTGAATCTGTTCAGCAACCACAAGTATTTGCTCTCTCATTTGCCACTTCAGAACAAACAGGTAACATATTGACACTGTGGAACTTATAAAGCATTGCCAGCAGACTAGTAATTGTGCAAGCTACAGAATAGACAGCCGTGTATGCACAATGTCTTGCTAGTAGAAAGAGCAAGCAAATATTTTCATTACCTTGGAGAGATGGTATATACAGTATTCTTATTCAGCCAGCACTATTTTTAGACCAGCACAAAATTCTAGAACTTTGGAGAAAATTATAAAAGCATCATGAGGTAAGCTGAAGACTTCAAACCAAGTCAGAGTGCACTGTCACAAAGGATGAATGCAGCAATAGTTAATCACAATTCTAAGAATTTAATTGCACATTACAGTACTATGTTTACCAACAACAGCAATCAGTAATACACAAACTGTTTCACCTTCATATTCAAAACAGATGTGTCCTTGCAGGGTGTACTAATACTAGACACATCACACAAGTCCCAGAACACAATAATTTTTGCTCCCTGCCCTTCCCCAGATGCTTAGAGTACTAAAAGATGAGTCACCATTTTGTTTAAATATTTGCTTTCAAATCTCATTTCTAAACTTGGGGGTTGGAAGGAAAAAATTAGCTGCATTTTTAATTTAGAAAACTACTGCTGATTCCTCCAGAAAACTTTCAATTAATTTGCACGTGAATTTATACTACCAAGTGCTAGTACTAAGTACTAAAATATGAAATGTAAAACTAGTAACAAGATTTTCTGATCAACATCTCATTTTCAATCTAATTTTGGACCAACTTTTCTTCTCAACGGCCAGAGTTTTCTAACAGTTCCCCTAAATGCATATGCATTAGTCTGTACTGCAGGCAAATATAAGAACAGTAATTTTCCACACTTTCTCCAGTTCTGATACATCACTACATCTACTACTTGTGCTTTAAGTGACTTGCTTTTTCCAAGTACAAAACTTGGAAATACAAATTATAACTATTTCTGGAATAATACTTTATGAAGACAGTTCTCTCCCTTCCTCCTCCCTTGTTCCTGTATATAGCAGAAAACCAAATTTTCTTTAAGACTAAACAGCTTTGTACCAAATAATGAATTATGTACTCGGACCCAAGATTGCAAAGAAACCTGTAATCAAGTACCAAAAGAAAAAAGCAACTATCACATTTTAAAATTCTAGCTCACTTCGTAATCAAAAGAAAATGAGAAGTGATCTACAATGAGCTTTCACCAATTTGACCTTGATTTCTAACTCTGTCAATAGTATTATTATGTAACATGCCACATGCACATAATGACTGCACAAGATATCCATTGTATTGATGGCAAAACATCAAAGAACTATTAAGCTATCCGAATTACAAAAGATAAAGGTAGCCATCAACAAAGAGACAGCTGGCTATTATAAAACACCCTTAAAATAATCATAACCTAATACTGAAATTACTATCATTACTATAATCATCATTAACTGTTAGCATGTTAAATCTGAGTCACATATCCAGTATCTATCTGTTACAAATGCAGCTAACCTTAATAACAGTCTACTATCATGCAAGCACTCAAGAGGCAGGAAGGGAAAGGAAATCCGATGTCCTAGCAGGACAGACGACAATTTGGCTCATCACTGAAGCCTAAATGAATGTTCTGCATGACATTACTCATCCATACTAACTATATTTTCCCATTCTCTGTAGACCATAGGAAATGCACTGTGGACATTTGGTTTTCTTTGCAACCATACAAACTAGAAAGGTTTGTTTAAATTAAAGCTTTGATTTTGTATCAAAGTTTTGTGGCCACAGAACTGCAGGATATACAGGATCCTGCTGCCTGGTTATGTGCAAGAAAAGATTCCAACTTTACTTTTGGATCCCTGTTTGCCATATTACACCCACAGCTGTAAAAGCAGTTTGATTTTTTTATTCAAATGAAAAGCCACGTTCAAATTATTTCTATTATGTCGTACTTGCAAGTCATATTTCTGACTAGATCCACACCAAACTTTTTCTTAGACTGGATGAGCTATAACATTCTCATTCCTTATTCCTCTTCTTATCTATTTGCATATTAGACAACACGTTCTTTTCAAACATTCTAGATTTATCAGTGTAGAAGAGGAAGATCCATATTTTCTCATGAGCTCACAAAAACCATATTCACATCACCATCATAGATTTTAAGAGCTAAATCAATATACTTCAAATGATCACCACTCAAAACAAATAAAGAAACTTACCTACTACCATGAGTGTGAATTCAAAGCCTCTCTTCACAGACTTTCGGTAAACTTGATTGGGAAGATTTGCAAACCCCACATATCCTTCAAGGTTCTTCTGTTGCTAAGACAAGAGACATTTGGGAAAAAAGCTTGTAACTTCTTACTTTGCATGTGGTGGGGTTTTTTTTAGTTATTTTGATATTCACTTCATTTTCACATTTGCAGAAAGGTGCTATCTACCGAACCTGCCAACATTCCAAGATGTCTATATCAAAGAGACTGCAATGAATTGCAGTAATACATAGGTAAATGTGATTTATTTTTTTGTTTACTGGATACCAAAAAAGACTGGCTCAGAAAGTTAGCTATGCTAACAGCATTTTGTGCAAGTACAATTACCACATTATGACTGTGGAAGCACCAGAGTGTACAAGCACAGATTAAAATATAACCAACTTAGACCAATGCCCATTTAAAACACAGGCAAGTAGTATGAGCGTAGCTCTCCTGTGCTCCTAAATCATGCTGGTACCGACTTGATAGTAAAAGGGTTAAGCTGACATTCTTTTCTTGGGTCTCACAACTGGAGCCTTTTCTAGTTCCTTCACAAAAAGTCTAGATCCAGACCCATGCCAATGCAGCATGCACTGCAACAAACCCTTCAGAAAGGCAAAACTTCAATGGCTTTGTACTTTGAAGAAGTTATTCAAAATATGGCCTACTACAAAAAGAGCCTTATATCACGGGGAAACTTTTTTTAACATGCTTTTTGCTTCAATTCTGTCTTAGGTGCAGCTATTTTGTTATCTGAAAGTTCTCAGAAGATTAAAAAGAAATTAGCTGGGAACTAAAAAATTCAGACTGTTTTACTTTTCCCATCTGCTACTTTAACCACATGGGAGGAATACAATCTACCACATTCTAAAACCCTGAACAGGAGCCAACACTTCAGAGATATTACATGACATATAGGTGGGTGCTCTATAAGATATTAAATAGATCCTTAGCAGTGCAGGTCCTAAATAACTATTAAGGATAAGCAACTGTGATTCATCCTACCAGATGTAAAATATTTAGTATCATATTTAACACCTACAAACCTTGTAAGGTATGTCATGCTTACCAGAAACTGCTCACTTCTTCATTCAATCTAGGTAATTCTACTTTTGCTCAGAAGAATGGGTTTAAATATAATTCCATTTTTCATTTATTTTATTTCTCTTCCCTTCCCCTTCACATATAGCTCCACATTCAGGATAGCTTTACTACTAAGAACTTTAAGAACACTGAGTATGAAATGCTAAACAAGAATAGGTGGCAGTTTTCAGGTTATTTGCTCTGTTCAGTGAGTCTATAGCATTTATATCCACAAATTTAGATAACAAAATACAAATGTTACTAAGCAAAAAGAAGTCTGTAGTGTTACACTTAGCATTAATGCTGTATTTAATACAAGCATTTATACACTGTAATTGGATGCCAGATTCTGATTTCTGGTGTACCAATTTAAGTTAAAGCTTTCAACATGGTGATTTTTAAAAGCTGCATTTGTTCCTAATGTGTTCCTTCTCAACAGACCAAAACAAACTGGGAACTGAGTTTCTTGAATTCCTGCAACAACTTTTAAAAGCAGTAATTCTTTTTTTTTCTTTTGTTGAAACATTGCCTTCCACTGTATTGACCACTATGCCAAGTAAGATCTTGTGTTTCTAATACAACAGCTTTCTCTTAACTTTTATCCCTTCCTGATTTTGAACAAGCTGCTACTTAAGCTCAGTTTCAGTTCACCTACTAAAACTCTAATCCTTCTTCTATTTCCAGAATAGCTGTAATACATCTTAATCAAAATAATACTTACAGCTACTTTGTAAACAACACATTTCCATCATTTCCAGGGTTGAAGATATCAATATAACAGATACAAAAGCAGTCCAGTGAAACGATGAATTTGAACCATCACAGCAATGAGTCCACATAGGTGCAGCAGCAATCCAGAGGGAGAAACAGGGGTGTGAGGAGAGAAAGAAAAGGAAAGAAAAAGTTACTTACATTTGACCAACAAAGTTACCCACAAAACTTTTAGTCAAGTATGCTTAGTATAGTGTTTCACATGACCTTAATTTAGCTTTATACATGACAGCTTAATTTCATTACTCCTATGCCATTTAACGATCAATACAAGTAGCCATTCAATAATTGTATTTATTCTTGTTATTCAACATGCTTTTTGTTTATCATATACTACCTGAACCTCTAATAGGTTCAAGGGCATTTGTTTTCTTCAGAGGTGCTCACCAGAACATGTAATTTCATTTCAGGATGCTATTGCACAATATTTTTGAGTGAAAAAGGTGCAAAAATCAAAGCCACCACCATTCTAAGTGTCTCTCAGGATTTTGTATTTCTGTAACACTTAATACATTCAGTGAACAGTGTCAATTCACAATACTAAGTATTAGAGCACTGCTGCAAATTTGGGCATAACTGTCTTTGTTGGACAGCCAGGAAATAAAGAACAAACTACAGGGTACAAGTTAAGTGTCTATTCAGCACCATCTAACTCTGTGGATGACAAGAAACCTATGCTAGTTCTCCAACATGGCACTTAAAATACTTTAACTGCTAACACGCACCAAAAAGACCTTTTAAATTTCTGTATTTCACTAAAGATCTTCCTGTGCTTGAGAATTTAATATGCTGATACAAAAAAAAACAAAAAAAACAAACCAAAACAAAAAAACCACAAAACAGGGCTCTCAGTACCAGGTTACAACTAAGCTAGCAGTCAGTGATGCTTACAAGCCTGAACATCTAAGTTTTTAAATCAATCCCATCCTCCCAGAGGCTCAGAGTCTATTTTTCAAAAGTGTACACTATGATGGAGACTACAATACAAAGGGGCACTTGAGTTCCCTTCTCCTTTACTATCTACTGGGAGATGAGCTTTCCATTCTTACAGTCCCCAAACACACTGTCAGTATCCAGAGCCCTAACAATTGAGCACACCAGGTACTCTGCTGCTGCACTCTTCTGAGAGGACAAAAAAAAGGAAAGCACTGCCCATCAGCTCCAGTCCGTCTCTGTGCCCTGAAGAGACGTGGCACAAGGCACTCTATGTAGCTTCAGGAGGACAGATGCATATGAACCAGAATTGGAGAAAGCTGTACAGGCTGGAATACAACTAATACTGCAAATCCTGCAGCAGCATACCCAAAGGTTTTGGTATGAACCACCTTATATTATTAACGTTTTATCTTGTTGCACATCACTACTTTCAGCTTTGAAACAAGGCAGAGTTGTCAAGCACAGATGACTTCTACAGCAGTTTAACAAGTACATGGAGAGCCTGGTTACCTAGTTAAAAACAATTATTATATTAAACAGCATCATTTTAAAACCATAATACAGCAAGAATAGCCATATAGATCAGATCAAAGCTCCTGCCCTCAACAGTGGACAAACATGTATCTAAGGCAGCATATATAACTGTGTAGTACACCTCTTAAACACTTCTGTAGCCACTAAAAACCTACCTCTCAGGCATTTTCTAAAATGGAGGAATTTTTCCACTTGAATAGCATTTGAGTGTTCTTCCATGCATTTGTATAGTCTTCTTAGCAACACATAAGCAGAGCATACACAAAAGCCCCTGTACCAAGGACTCCCTCTGATTATCTGTACATTGTTAAAGGGAGAACTTCATAACACACTACCTGTTGGCTTAATTGCTGCACAATACTATCTGTGTTGGGAAACAGCCTTAACCTAGCATACTTTATAGAAAAGAAGCTGTTTCAGGCCTCTGATTGCCTCCACTACTCTTCCGTAACACTCTTCTAGCTCTGTAACCTTCCAGAAAGACCAGGGTGAGAGCTACACATGCAGTATCCATGAGGAAAAACAGTCACAAATCCACAGTCTGATCACACAGTATCTTGTTCTCTGTTCCTATCTTACCTATGTTAACACGCGGTTTGGTTTTTTGACTACGAGCTGATGATTTTGTGACCTGTACGCAAGCACAAAACCTTGCTACTGAACTTTAACAGATGTTCACAGCTTATTACTGAGCACAGAGTGTGAAAGAAGTCTGCACATACATCACTTTACATTCATCTACTCTGCATTTTAGCTATAATTTCATATTAAGTCTTCTAACATTTTAAAGTCCTTGCAGTTGTCCATCACCTCTGCTCTGAGCACAAATGAGGGCAAGCCATACAAGTAATTATAATTTTGGCCTTAGCTGACTTTTGATGCATCCACTCCTTGCACTCAATGTTATTTTAATGTAGGTCTCCCCCAAGGAAAATGTCAAAGCCCACATAAAGCAGCTGCAGAGCCAGCATTTTTAGATCCATCATCTGAACCAATGGATTAACAGCCAACAGCAAGCTGCTGTAACTATGTAAATGAGCAAAAAGAGAGAAAGGAGGCACCATAAGTGGCTTTGCAACAAGTTTTTAGGAAAAACACTGACAAGCAAAAACTCCTTTTCCTTTTTTTCTGTCAAGTCTGTCTACCAACTTTGTTATTGCCCAGACACCATAATTTACATATCTCCTTTATTCTGTGCTGTGTCCAGGAACAATAAATCTGAAGTTATTCTTCTGGTAATACCATCTAGGCCAAAAGATTACAGACTCTGGCATAAGGTCCACTGCCTGACAGAACAGCATCCCTTAACCCTCTTAGCAAGAGGGAAAGCAAATCCAAGATGAGCTAAAGCCATTTTTTATTTCTACTACACGCAACTTGACATCTCAACTCGCACTCTACACAGGTTAGTGCAGCTGCTGTGGACTGGTAGTAGCCAGCAGCCTGTTACGTGATGCTATGAAACTCTTCAAGCATTTATGACCCAGCCAAACTAGCAGCAAATATTAATGAAGACAGCTGAAGAGAAAAAGAAGACAGAACAGAAAAGCAGTTTGACATCAGAGGAGTCACTGTCCTTTCCAATCAGTTGGCTTTGGAGCTTCTCAAACTTATTCTAAAAGAATGACATGCAATACATTTTTCCCTAGTATTCCTCTATCCTTATTTTAAAAATCCTCCAGAAGCATCACAGAAAACCCAAGAACTCTTGAAATCTGACCACAACTATAAGCAATATAAACTGTCTCAGAAAGGGCTCAACTATCCATTGCATTAGGCATGTGACAGCAATGTTACTTGTCATCAACAATGAAAATAAAAGGTGATAATTTCTAAATTATTTCACACATTTGGAACAGGGAACACATTCTGAACACAGTACTTTTTCTACAATTTACATTTGCTGTAGAATCAGTTTGTTCTTTTAAGGTATCTAGACATTGGGGAATTTTCCTTTATACACAATTTACTTGGAAGAGATGTCAGAGCTGCCAAAATCTAAGAATTTGCACCTGCTCTAACAATGACTTCAATAAAGCCGTCTTTTAAGAACTTCAGACTAATTACTGTGTACTCTTTACCCAGTGTTTCTATTCATTTTTCCTACCATCATGCTATGAGTAAGATCAGTTTAACAGAGTTGCTAGTTTTACATCGAAAGACTAGTCTATGAAACACTGAGGACTTAAATTTTCTCCAATATAGCTGACATGGTAACTTTTTATTTTCTTCTTTCTAAGAGTGCTAGTCGTTTAAAGTCTCTATGCCAGCACCTTCAAAATCTACGAAATGGCCTAGGGATACCTCACCAATCTACAATTTAACAAAGTCTGCATTCTCTCCCATTTTTTATATGGAGGCAATATTTAAAACATACAGCTAATACATATCCCCATCTTGTCCTGCTACATGGCAGAGGCGGACAGTAACTGCACATCTTGCAGTTTTGGTTTTGTTAATGACTTTTGGGTTTGTTACTGCATTCTTAAAATAGAAGCTTTATGTAGCAGTATTTAGGGTAGCAATGCTTCTAAAAGCCCTGAGTGGCTTGTAGGCTGAGATACATACACTCCAGATTTCAAAAAAAACCCAATCCAAACAAACAACAAAAAAAAACCCTGAATTTTTTACAGTATGGAAATAATGACACAAAAGGGAGAAACTCAACTGCTCTAGCTGTAAAGATAAACTTACATTGAACATCTACAAACATGTTTTACCTTTTGTCACAGAACACTTGTTGCTAGTGAAAAGAGTGCTTACTGAAGGAAAATAATCAGTGAAAGGAAAACTGGCTTCATCCTGGCTTAAACCAGGACACCTTTCACTATCCAAAGTAAAACCTGAACAGTAGAAATCTAGCACTGATTGAAAGGAAATCAGCACTTTCATTCCCTCACACAGGCATCAATTATAGTCAGCAGTACCTATTAAAAGCCTTCTTTTATAATAAGACAACCTGGCTTCCAAGTGTGAACCTAGAGTCTTGCCTACATTAAAAAATTAAAAGTATCCTCAAAAAGGAGCCAAAATAAGAAAAATGTGTTGATATGTAACCATGATTAAGAAATAAGGATCTCTTTCAGTCTGTAGGAGCAAGGTGATTAAGTCAATAATAACTTCAATCGCTGACCCAGTGAATATACTTTCAATTCAAGTGTTCCTCAAAATCTCACCGGGCATAGTGGGTCAGTACAGGTCATGAGTAAGCTTTAGACTCTCTTTTTTCCTGTGCCAGACACTATCATCCAGTTTTATTAACAGTATTGAAACACATGTGATGTCTAGGAGCAAAAGGATTCTGCAAGAAGGATTCTGCAAGAAGGATTCTGCACTGTAAAAGATCAGAAAGTGCAGACACCATCTGCTGAGCTACAGGCAGCACGTCCAGATGGAAAGTAGGAAACTGATGAAAAACAAAGGGGATGTAGCAGGCTCACCAGTAAGCCTCAACTTGCCTGCTAAAAAATGTTTGCCAGCCCTCAGAGCCAGAGTACAGTATACACAGACATGCCTGAGCAAACTGCACAGACCACAGCAGCTGTAGCAAACACAGCCAGTGCTGCAGTACTTACAGTGGCCCAAGAAGTGCAAGAAAGCAGACAACTACAGGAAAATGAAGTCAATTTCTTAGAAAAACAAAACTAACTATAGATAGATGGGGGGAAGAAGGAGAGACAATTTTTAAAAGTCTGACCAACTACCAAAGCAGGCCTGTAAAATACAGCACACAACATTAAAAGAAGTTCTACCCAGGATGACTGCAAAACAGCCAAGGCACATATATTGACAGGTTTTATGTAATAGTTCATAATTCACTAGAATTAGCCGGACAACTAATTACTTGAAGAAGTTGTTAATCTTTTCTGTGCATTTTTAATATAATCTAAAAGTAGAGGAAAACAACTTTAAAGCTTTGTATTCTTTTTGCCCATTTTTCCCTTTATTCTGGCTTTTAAAAAAGCCTTGGTCTGTCTGCAGAAAGCAGCAAGCAAACCACCATCCCATAGCAACTTGCATCTACCTGAAATGACCAACTCAAAATTAAATTTGACAGTAAAGTGAACTATTATCTTCCACTCCATAAGGCAGTGGTCAAAATTCCTACAGCAAGAAATGGCACAGGCAGACAGGAAAGCAGTCCCTAGAAGAGCAAACAGGGAACTAGTGTCAGGAACATCAGAAGATCAGGCAACAACCACAAATCACTTGATATACTTATTACCACTTGTAACCTTATTTCCAAACTCTTCAGTTTTGCTATCCTTGAATGTTTATTCCAATATGAACACTGATGATGAAAGATGCAAAGGAAAAATATTTTGAAAAAAGCTATGAAAGATTACTAGGTACAAAACCTCCAGAGAAAAAAACAAAACCAAAACCAACCCAAAATCAAACAAAATAATAAATACTAACATCTCATCTATTTCATTTGTGAAAGCTTCCCAAAGAGATGTAAATAAAAGATCTCTAAAGGATTTTTTTTTAAGTCTGGAGGGAACTTTCAGGCAGTTTGAAAATGAAATAAACTAAATCATGGGTTTGAAAGGAGCTGTTTTTAAGGACAGATATTTCCCACAATGTAGTTTAGTGCCTCAACCTGGAGATCACTTTGAGCATCTTACTTGGCATAGGAAACACAGTAGAAAGAAACAACAAAGCACAGTAACTATTAACACATTACAGTATCATGCTGTAATGTATAATTTAGCTCTTCTATGGTTTCCTTTTAACCTAAGTTACTGTTGAGTATTTTTCAGTTCCTTCAGGTTCACCTTAACATTGCATTTTCCTTCAAAATTTGCACACAAAATTGGTCAATTAACACAAAGACTCATCAGGCGGAGATACATTATGCTTTATAGGTTTAGAACTATCTAAAAAGCAATGACAGCAACAACAAAGATCCAAATAAAACAGCCAATTCCCAGCCTCTCCCACCCCAACTCTCTGGGTGAAGCAACAGCACAGGCATCTTACATCTGCCCAAGCACACGGATTTTTTTGAGGAAGAGAAGATTCCTGCAACCCAACTGGCAATATTTCAGGCAAGGGACTCAAAAAGAGGTATTTGCAGATGTGCACTCTACACTCCCTTCTGCTCTACACCTTGAATACCAGCAGACGCGAAGTCCCAACAACCTATCCCGTTCTCCTCTTCAATCAGCCATAAGGAGGACAACACAAGAAACTGTACTGTTACATGTTTAGCCGGAAAGGCTATCAGAACTACTAAAATTTCTTGAACATGTAGGTGCTGAAATACTAATGAGAGGTGAAGAAATATTCAAGTATGTTCAACACATTCTAGGCGAAGTGTGTTCCCCTTAAAATCATGAGAGAAATCACAGCTTTTCATCTCTGATGCTTCTGTTAATGTAAGGAATCCTTATTTAAAGTAACTAAGGTGAATGGCTTACCACTTACTATAGTGGGTGCAACTTGTTCTCTTTATCTGCTTACTTTCCTATAGAATGTTCTATGGCAAACACCTCGAGCTCTGACCTATAGAAGCCCTCAGAAGCACTGCAGGCTTCACCAAAATAAAAAATTTTAGTTCCAAATGTCTAAGAGACATGTCCCTGCCACTCTCTTTGAAGGTCTATTATATTTTTGTGCTGTAGCAAACTAGCACCACAGAACAGTGACATCCAAGTACTTCTGAAAGCACCAATCCTTTTGTTTCAGCTAAGCAACTTCTTTGGAAAAATGAAAACATATCTTGAGACTACCATTAACAAGCTGTTACCAACTAACAATTTAAAACATTTTTATGAAAAAAAAAAAAGCATGGTGGTATTTCAAACTTACGTTATTGCAAAAAAGAATTTTCAGGATACTCTGAAATCATGCTTATTTTTATGTTTCAATACTACAAGTTCATCAAACATCATCAGGTCCTGAAGGATAATATTAAATTAATAATACTTAGAGGATTTTACTTTTTAACTACTTAGACAGTCTGAAGAGTTCTGTATTTATAAAGAATTCTAATGAGACCAAGAAGATTAAAAAAAAAAAACAGACTCAAATACTATTTTAGAGAATTATGTCAACTAATAAAAACCTCTCCGTGTGTTAAACTTAAATGTTTTGGAACACAGCTGGCTGGCTGCATTGTTTTTAATTGCCTTTATTTTTAAGCTAGAGAGATAGCACAGAAAGATAGTTCCTGTTACAACTACTGTGTAAAGAAGATAGTAAGTAAAACTAAGATTGTTTCACCGCAGGTTGCAATGGCAACTGACACAAATGAATGGTCTATAGTGGTAATAAGATGTATCATCCAGGTTTAATACTAAGACTATTACAATACATAATTGGCATAATTACCACTCATCTGTAGTATAAGTTGGCAGCTAGAAACCTTAAGTTTTCATTTCATTTATTCCATGTCAAAAAAATAATTTTCAACTTGGCATTTACTTGCATACATTTTTCAAAGAGGAAGGCAATGCATTTGAGAGCACCCAGATCACCAGCAGTCTAATTACCATGGATGATAAAAGTAAGATTGCAAGGACAGAAGCTACAGTTTGATAGTGAAGCATCCCAGTGATTAACACCACCAAATTTGTTGGTTTCTCAACTTCCCAGGTACTTTTGGCTTTGGCATTACTAAAAAGGCCAGCTGTGAAGCATGCATTACGTGGTCCAACACGAATACTGGCACAGCAGCTATCCTGCATGATTAGCCATGCTAAATTTTAGAGTAGGAGTTAAATCCTCTCCATACCTGGCTGCCACACCAGAGTACTTGATGGTCAAGTTTCACAACTAGAAGCACAATTCAGAAGAACAAGAAACCCAGAATCATTTTTGCTACCCATAGTGACAAAGACTCAAACATATGGAAAGAGAGTCACCTTCACCTAAGGGGACATCGGCTGTGTTGCAGGTATATTGCTAGGCAAGAAGCCAGAGACACAAAACCAGGGCCAAATTAAATTAATTCTGCAATCAGGCTACAGGCCATTCATTGGACATTTCTTTAGAGAAGCTGTATCTTAATCCTTTTCAACGTTGTCTCCAAAAATCAACTCTTGGACAAACAAGATGTCAGTGTCCCTTCATTACTAAGTTATTAATACTCAAATAATTTCACTTGGTCTGCATCAAATACTGAGTACTGATACAACTTTGAACTCATTTGCTGAAAATTTTAACTGTTTAAGGATTCAGAATGCACCGTATCTTAAAGACCTTTTACAGAGACCCTGTTAAAACACCTAAAAAGGAATACACACTAACCAGCTCAAAAATTAACTCGCTGATTAAATTTGAAACTGCTGGTAAGGAAAATCTCCCTGCTGAAACTCCCAGCCAATTTTTACTGGGAGCTCATTAACCCTACTTTCTCCTCCTTCCAAGCATCTAGTCTCCAGTATTGTATAAACTTATAACATTAAGGCATTTTTCCATTAATTGATTGAAAAGGAGATTCCTTTTATCCACAATACACAACTTCACAACATGTGAAAAAGGACCGAACAACCATATCCTCTAGTTTTTGCCCCAGTCTCTTCAAGGTCTTGTTCCTCACTGCTACAATCTTTTACTTAAAAACTGCAGGTTGCTTCCACGACTCTGAAAACTTTCAGATTTGCAGATGCTCACAGGATTGCAAATATGAACCTGGACAGTCAATAACTTGGCACATCTGAACAGCAGAAGATGACCACAAACTTCAATAACCAATACTACAGGAGCTTCTCTGCAAGTTCTCCCTCAAGTAAGTGCTAAATAAATACACAACACGAAAGGCAGCAACAGGATGGCTCCCCTTTACCCATCATCAAGAGATTACTCAGACCTTGATTTTGCACCATCTGGCAAAGCCTCCCAAGAGGAAACTAATTTAATCTTGAATCTATTTGTTTTATTAGCATACCCTTAGTAACTATAATTAGGAAGCATTTGTTTCCAGAAGCAGGGGGTGGGAGAGAGAAATAAGAACGGTTTTTTGGCATCATTCTACTTGGGAAATTTTCATTGTCCCAAACTTTAAACCATTTAATTACACATTTAAGCCAGCATCTGGAACTCAGATTTTGAGTCATATACTCATAGTCTTGCATTCTTGTTTTAAAAAACTACAGTGAGTATTGATAAGACTGCAGAACCGGAATAACGTTTGCTGTCAGAAAGCTTCCAGAAAAATCACATGTAATGCCTCACAACTGCTTTGTTTTTGACAAGTCAGCTAAAATTGGTATTTCAACTTACTTAAAAATACCATCACACTTAGGATCTGATCAGGACTACAAGGGCCTCTGCACCACCAGATTTCTGCAGCTATCATTAGTCAGGGCTTTAGTTTTGCACATCACTCAAGAAAGCCCTAATGCTAATATTAGTATTACCATAAACATCTCGGGTAATGATGCAACAGTATACAATAAAAAGCAAGTCACCTCACCCACTCAGTCAAGAGTAAATGATAACAGCTGAAAAAAGAGCCATTAAACTTTGCCCACTTGTGTTTATCCTCAGCTAAGTCACCAGCTCAGCACCAAGAGGAGAGTACTACCTTCTTAGCCATCAGCATTCAATCCTCCAACAACATAGGATTTTCCTCTTTCCCTATCTTAACCACTGGTAGAGTGGAAATAAACAAGTTGAACAACTAGATCAACTACCACATACCTCTTCTGCCCTGGGTACACCACCACTACTTTCAGCCTAGAGTAAGATCCAATGTTAGGGTAGGAACAGAAAATCAAGCTCGCTTCTCTTTGCAGCAGTGCCATGTTACACCAATCTAAAACAGGCACTAAACCAGGACTGCACATACCTGTCTACTGTCAAAGTGGCCAGCTGAAGGTGCATCCCTTACCTAGAGCACACTAGATTTATTTTTTTCACGCCAACACTTCCGTGATCCCATTATACAAAAGGTTCAGGGAGCTCAACTGATAGAAAGAAAAATAATCTTGAGGAAGAAAAACCAGGCAGTTCCTGTGAGTTGATCTCCATGAACTGACTCATTGTCGGGTCAAAGGGGCATTGCTACAAGGCTGGGGAGAGCAGCAGAACAGTCTCCTTTCAAACAGCTGGCCAACAGTCAGCCAGGAACTGCACCATCGGGGTGAGCTTAGGCTGCCTCTCTCATATCGGTTCCAGTAGGTGTACAACTAGGGGACAAGCCAAACCAGCCCACATATCCAGCTAAAAACTACTCTGTCCTAAGGTGAACTTTCCATCACATCAGCAAGCTTCTCTAATCATACCAGTATATGAACACTAGGGGTAACACAAAAGAGAAGAGAAAAATACACAATCAAGATGGTATTTTTCAGCTGCAGTCCAGTTATATTAGCCTAAGCTAGGAAATCACATTATAAGAAATAACTAAAAGGAAAGCAGAGGATACCGTTTGAAAATACTGCTGGGCACACTAAAACTTCCTGCAAACTGTTAAATGATTACATATAAGTAAAACTAGAACATTCCAACTAGGCAACATGAAAAATAGTTTTATTTAAGCTTTTTATTAACTTGGTGATTTTGACCACCTCATGAGGTCAAATTTAATGTTATTTGAAGTTCAACTTGTATAATTACATGAATGGTCTTTTAATGTATGAGATATAAAAAGAGGTAAGACTTCATACATTCTTCTAATAATCTGCCTGCCCACAATACAGGGACAACCACTAGCACCAGAACCAACGTTCTTGCTATCTTGCATTTTTCTCAGCATGAACTGACGTTGCACCAGAAATTCTGCCATTGATGACCTTGGCTGCCTTTCTGAAAGACCTCTTTGTAATAACATCACTGTATAACTGATTGATTTCTACATATAATTAGCCTACTTTGATTGGAATTCGATAAACTGCAACTCTGTAGCTCAACGTTCACCAACAACATTAAAGCGCATGCATCACATATATAGTTTGCACTTCTCTTTCTCTGGTCATTGCTCCTGCTTTACCCCAAAGAACTGAAAAAGATTAATATGCTATATTCTCTGAGAGCATGCTTCTAAGACCACTGTTTCCTTGGTCTTTTTTGTGGTCAAATGAAAGATGAGTCTGAAGTTAATTATTTCCCCCCCCCTCCTTTCTTCAGGTCTTGCATCTTTTGTGAATGTGATACAACTTTTCCATTTAAAAACCACTATTTTTAAAATGCTGACATCAAAGCTAGATGCTGCAACTTAGTATTGATCCCCCTAAAGCTACAGTGGGTCAAATGAGGGAGAAATCTCCCTGATGTTTTAATCAATCCTCTCTCTGCTTGTAAGTCCTAAAATCTTCGCTGTTTGGGTTAAAAACCACAACCAAACAAAAACCATACAACTGCTAAGTGTAAAACAGGAAAAAGAAACAATTAAAAACTACATCTTGAGATACAACCTTCAATGTTGACAAAAGAAAAATCTAAATCTTCTGTGCTACTAAGAAATAATTCAGCTCTATTTCAATTGCTTAACTGCTTCTGAATGTAACACCCATAGCGTTATTGTTCTGTAATACTGCTTCCAAAATTATTTGCAAATGCATTCTGACTATCACTGCGTTAAAATTATAGAAATCTGGCAAAAAAAAATGGCCATGCAAAGACCCCTGTGAAAACAAGACACAGGACTAGCCTAGAGCTGCTGAAGAACAGACAGCCTGCCTGTAAGTGGCTTTAAAGAGGGCTACCAGGGTGGCAGTGCACTGCTCTGTGTGGCAGCATGACCAGCCCAGACACCAAGGTCAGTGTGTGACCTGTGGGCTTGTTTAAGGCATATTTAGAAGCGTGGAGCAGTGATGATGCACAAAAAGCAGAAGTAAGATGAAGAGTGTTTTGCGGGAAGGAAGTCCAGGATGTACATCAGAGCAAGGTTTAGTCAGGCCTCTGTTTTACATGTCTGTACCTCAAACTTTGTCAAAAGAAAAGTGGATACATATTTGTCTTCTGAAGTGCTCATGAGCTGAATGGCTACTTTTCCATTTTTCATGCAACACAAAGGATGTCAAAACTTACAGTAGCTTCACAGCCACCCTTGTGCAATGCAGCAAACACCCAGTTTAGCAGGACAGCTGCATTACACTAAAGCAGAAGGCAAAACTACAAGTTATGTAAGTATTGATTTTATTCTTGCCTGTAAAAAAAATAAAAATGAACCAACAAAACACAACACAAATAGAAGAGAGCTACCTGATGACATTACAGAGCTATCACGATGCCACCATTAAACCAGGGCTGGAAAAAAGTCCTATTTCACTCATGACCAAGGTGAAACTCACTCTGGCAAGATTAACAGGAAGTCACTGGCTTCTGTGAACTGAGGTTCTTGCAGATGAGAAATGTTTTTACCTCACCTGTGCCACCATCCCCACCTCTGCAAGACATTTATTCTATAAACATCAGTTCAAGACGTTCAAACCCTCCTAGGGAGTAGTTTGTGACCGCCTACAGTTTGACACTACCCCACATTTGAATGACTAATTTAAACGAGACTTAACTAAACTACTTAAATGGTGACTAAATGCCACTCTAATTACAGAGAACACATTTGCAATTAATGAGCTTATTTCAGGAGCTAGAGCACCAACTTGGAGAAAACAATGTCATTCATACATAAGCATCTCTGGTCTAGACAGGTTAAGTGAACAGTCTGGCAATAAATTAAAGCTAAGAATGTATGTCACCCTACAGTAGAAACCTCTTTCCTTCACCTTCTCCAGATCTTCCTTCACTGAGTTTGTGTTTAAAGTGAGGTTTTGAATCCATAGCTATTTTATAACTATTTATTGTCCTAACGGGTATTTTAAGACAGTATTAAAAACACTGCCACAGCAGAATTAGCTGCCACTAGAACTGAGGAAATTAATGTACAAGAAGTATGAGCCTGACCCATGGAAGAGAGTAATGAAAGGTACCACCAAGGTGCCAGCCAGTTATAGAAGAAAAAAAAAATAGTTCTACTGTGCATCTTTAGACATTTTTATGCAAAAAGAAAGCAAAATCTACTGTATTTTAGCTTACAAAGAAGACAAATCCGATCCTTCATTTCTGCATAAGATAAATAATCAAGTTTTTATCCCTATATATACAAACACACATTTGTTTGGCACACTGAGTATACATCTAAAGTACCATTTTAACTGAGACTAGTCACTTGTCCTTGTGGGTAAACTGAAGGAAATGCTGTGAGTTATTATCAGCACACAGACTGATACTAACAGCTCTGGGTGCATTTGCTTCAATTTCAGAAGGACTAAGTAGCAACCCCTCCTCTTCCATAGTAAACACAGAACAGGTGATGTTCTTGCATTTCAATCCAGGTTTCAAAATAGACAAGGCAGTAATTGACCTTTAAAGCAATGGCTTTTTGAAACCTGGTCTCCCAAGTAAAATTTATATTTATTGTTTTTTTGTTATTCACATGTCAGCTAAAAAAAAAAAAAAGCCATCTGAAGCCAAGGCAAAATAAAGGTCTTGTGTTCACAAGTCACCAAAGATGCTAGCAATCTCACAGAGCAAAAAGAGGTAAACACTGCAAACTAAGGAGGTATCACATGAAGGGTATTAAAACACTATAAAAAAATACATCTTCCCCAACACCCTGATGCTTCAGCAGACTAGAAATGTAAAATAGATGTAGACAGAATTATAGGATAAATGTTTTACAATAATATTAGTTTTCTACGTCAGTCAAAAGTTCTAGTCAGAACTTATCACTGAAAAGCTACCACTACAAAGAAATCTGGCACACGAAGGTATGGCCTCTGCCTTTCAGCTGAGATACCCAGCAGTGGCCCATCTAACTTTCAAGGGAGCTGAGCCTGCATATTCACACAAACTGACATATTTTTGGTCCCAGTGTTAACACAGAGCTTCAGTATTTCTACATATGGAAGCATTTCTTTCACTGAAAACAACCTGAAGGCACTGTCAATCAGAGGGAGATTTTTATGGCCAAGAAAAAACATTCAGTGAATGGGTACTCCTGACAGGCTTCGGTTCACTGGTTTTCATCGGCAGGAGGCGGGACACAAACGGCAGGCAGAAGATTCTTGAACGTTTTCTTTTCACAAAATTAGATTTGTATATAACTGGTCCAGCGTGAAGTCAAGAACTTCACGCTAAAATAAGTTTAGCTGCTTTTCCTTAAGTTGCCCATTAAACGTTCTACATGTCATCGCGCCTCTTTCCCAGCCAAGCCTCCTGAAAGACCAAAACCACCCTCTCATTTATTTTGCAGGACCGGCTGGCTAAGCGATGGGATCACACAGAAACTACTGAAGCGTGTCATACAGATTTCGGGGCAGGAAACTGTAATTTTTCAGTATTTCTTTTCGTTTTAAAAACGACGGGCCCCGCCGCCGCCGCGGCCGCAGGGGCGGGAGGCGCCCGGAGCATCGCGGACCGGGCGCCTCACGGAGGCGGCCACCAGCCCCCAGCGGCATCAAACCTTCGAGAAAAGCCCCCCTCCACAAAAAATAATCAAACCTAAACAAAAAAAAAACACCAACAAACCAGCCGAAAAGCTGGGGGGGCGGGCGGGCACGGCCCTCTCCCGCTGCCACACAGGCCCCCACCCGCGCACAGGCCCCTTCCTCCCCTCGGCGCCGCGATTTCCAGTCCCACCCGCTCCTCTCCCGCATATTTGAAGGCTGCTTCAATTCCTGCAGCAAATTCCTCCCTCCCAAATTTGGGCGCAAAAGGAGAAAAGGGGAGGAGGGAGAAGAGGGGCCGGGGGGGGGGGTGAAGAGAAAGCGAGGGAGAAGAAACATCTCCGGCATTTTTCGCCGCCTGGCTCCCCAGCTCCGCACCAGGCATTATACAATTTCGGCGAGGCAGGAAGTGGCTGCGGGGAGGGGGAGGCGGCGGCGAGGGGGGCCTGGAGCCGCATCTGAGGAGGAGGAAGGCGGGGGGCGGCCGGAGGGAGCGGGGGGCCCCGCGGCGGGGCCGCTGCTGCGGCCACCAGGCAGCCAAGTCCCCGCCGCCAGGACGGGAGTCTCGCCGGCGCCCGCTGCCCCCCCCTCCTCCGCCCACCCATCATGGAGACCCCGCAGGCTCCCGCCTCCGACTGTCACGGCCCTCCTGCCCCTCGGCCCCGGGCTGGAGACTCACCCATGGCGCTGGCCGGCGGCGGTGCAGCGGCTGCGGCCGCAGAGGCTGGGCTCGGGCGGGCTGGGCTCCCTCAGCCGCGGCGGCACCGAGCGGGGCCGCCCTCTCCTCCAGGCGCGCCTCCCGCCAGCCAACCCGCCGGCTGCCGCGCCGATTCCCCAACGCCCTCTGCGCCGATTCCGCCACCGGGGCCGCGGCCCTTCCGCACAGCGCCTACGCGCGCCCGCTCTGGCGGCCGGCCGGCCGGGCGGAGGGACTTAGCGGCTCGGCGCGGCTCGGCGCGGCTCGGCGCGGCTCCGCTGCCGCCTGCTGCTCCTCCTCCTCCTCCTGCCGCTCCCTCGCCACCTCCGCCCCGCTCCTCACACGCTCGCTCCTTGTCCGCCTCCCCGAGCACGCAGCGGCAGCTTCCGGCTCGGCCCCTGCGCTCGGCGCGGGGCTCGCCGCGCTCCCCAGGGCCCCGCCCCCGCCCCGCCCCGCCCGGGAGCTGGCTGCTATTTCCTCCCGCGCCGCGCCGGGGGAGCGAGGGACCGCTCGGCGGACATTTTGAAAGCGGGCACGCCCAGGAGCGCGGGAGCCCCGCAGCAGCCGCCGGGCTTTGCCCGCAACAAAGATGGCCGCCGATGGCGGCTTTCGACGCCCCCGCCTTGCCCCGGGGCTATGTCCAGCCCGGCCAGTCCGTGCTCGCCTTGCGGAGCCCAAGCCGGCGCTCCGGCTTCTTACGCTCCCTCCGCCCGCTCACGCAGTTGGCGTGAGAGACGCCGGCGGGAGGGACAGAGCGAGGGCCGGGGGGGGGCTCAGCTCAGCGGCCGCCTTTAGCCTGGCGGCGGGGCGCTGCGGCGAGGGCCCGCCAGCCGCCCTTATCCCCAGGGAGCGCGGGGGCTGCAGCACCGCGGCGGGCTGCCAGCCATCCGCCCCTCGGCTTCCCCGCTACCCGCTCCCGCAGCCCCTCCGGCCGGCTGAGGGGGCCCCGCCGCTGCGGGCTGGCGCCGGGCTCTCCCGCCCCCCCGCAGCCGCGGCTCCGGCTGAGCCCGCCCCTGAGCGAGGCGTTTGGGTCCCATTCATTCCCGCCGCCTCAGTCACGCAGCCGCCGCCCAAAGAGGCGCGGAGCCGCTTCCCGCCGCGCTGCGGGCCCCGCCGGGAGCGGGGGACGGGCCCTCGTCCCCGCAGGATGCCGGGGCCTTCTGGCGGGATGCGGGGCTCCCGAGCTGCCGCTGCGGCGGGGAGGGGGGAGGCACCGCCGAGGCCGTCGTCGTGTCCCCGCTGCCGGACCTGCCCGTGGGCCCGGAGCCTGGGCTTTCCTGCCGTCGGTGAGCGGTAATTTGGTGCCCACGAAGGGAAAGAGAACTCATTTTAAAAAAAAAAAAAAAATAGTAACTTTGGGCAGCTGTTGGCAGGCATCAGGTAACAGTCCTTCTAGGAGACCAAAGGGGTGCCCGTACCCCCCGGGAATGACACTGACAAGCTGAGTCATTCTGAGCCCCGAGAGCCCCGAACTGGCACCTCTGAAACGCTGCTACGATTGGGTTAAAGATCCACGGTAGTAAAGAAGTGACACTGGAAAAGGGTGGACGCCAAGGGGCAAAAAAAAAAAAAAAAAAAAGACTTTTGCTTTTTCTATCCCAATACAGTTCTCAACGTTGTATTTCTTTTTTCATGTTTTGGACAGGTATCTTAGGAGCCTTTTGCATTCCAGAATATTTTACGCCCAAATTGAAATACTGGAGACCTGTATTTATGATGTGTATGATTTGAAACATAACATATTTTATGTCAGGGATTTCCAAGTGTGGCTCATTCCTTGCCTTCTCTTTCACACATAGCACTTCAGCAGAGAAAGGTACTTAGCAAAAAGGGAAAAATAGATACATTTATTGTGGCTGTGATGTAGTTTGTTTCTGCCAGTACTAAGAGTACATGTTAAGAGCATGCCCTGGTGCTAGAAGACTGAAAATAGCAATTTTCATTTCAGCAGCAAAAGGGCAACTTTCAATAATGTAGTACTTCTTTAGGTAGTTGTAGCAAGGCCGACAGGAGCAACAGCGAAGCCACTTGAGGTTGTCCTTAGCTCTCACCAGTTTTCATCCAATTCCTTCTTGTCTAATATCTGACTTTCCTGTTCTTGGTGCACTAGATAAACAAATGCCTTTTAGGACAACAAGGAGAACACATCATCTTTTCAGAAAGGTATGCAGCCTTGCACAATGTGGTTCAGCACTGTTTAAGAACTGGAAGTGTTACGATATACTGTGGTTCTTGGATGCCCAAGGGAAAGAGATTTTATTATTGTTGGTCACAGGACTGCCAAATGCTATCTTATAAATCTCTGTCTTTCACAATGGATGAGGAGAAAAATAACCTTTCTTTTTTTTCAGTCTGGTTGGTTTAGGTGGTAATGTCTGCAGCAGTAACATAAAGCTGCATTGCTTTTGTGGTCATTTGAATACCAAAAATAGACATTTTATACCACAGAAGTTGTTCACTGAATACAAAATATAGTCTCTGCAGCTCTCCCATAAAATACATTGTGGGAAAAAAAACAATAAGAATAATAATTGTTTTGTTTCTTGTAGTAAGGGCTTCAAATTGCTCAAAAGCATGTATCTTGGTTTTCAGATATGCAGTGTTGAGAACACGGTATGTAACTGATGGGGAAATCTTCTAAAAGGGAATGATGCTTTTTAGGTAACTTCCTTTTAAGTCAGACTTTACTTGGTGGATTGAAAAACAAAAGTGAGCTGGCACCTTTGAAATCTACTGCAAAACTGGCACAGGCGTAATGAGGAAGCAGGATGGAAGCCAGTGGATTTTATGTGAGGTTAATGTCCCATTTTTCTGTATGGTGAATAGCAGGGGAGAGGGTTCTCTTTTCATACGGTAATTAACAGGGTTAGGAAGATTCTGCAAAATCATCTTCATTTTGAGAAGAAATGAAACAAATACAAATGGGTCCCTGAGGTTTGAAGAATACTGTGTTCTGTGTACAATACAATAAATCCAAACTTTTCCATTCCTGTAGCGATCTGCTGTTCTTCCTTCAAAAAGAAAAGATTTTACTAAATCTGTCACTAAACTTCAAAAAACTGAATTCAACAAGTAAATTTCAAGACTCTTTAGATTCTATTTATTTGATTCTTTTGAAAGAAGACACAACCTCGTGACTGCTTTTTTTGAAACTAACCAAAAGCTTTGCAAACTTAAATGTGGAGTGCTACCTGCCATAACTCAGTACCCATCTGTGTCCTTGTCTTCAGATACAGAAAGAAAACCCACTCACCTTATTTACAAAATCTGCTAACTAGGATTGCCTCCAGGTTGGTTCCCAACCAGCCTAGCCAGTTTCAATGTCTTGCTGGTGAGACATATGAAGACTATTTTGTTTTCATTTGGGTTTGTTTTGTTGTTGGTGGTTTTTTAATGCAAGCAGATGTGACTCACTGGTGAATATGCACATAGCATTAGCTCCATCATGGGATGTGGTGGAATTACTGTGCTTGTATCTCTGTTGACCTGCTCCTGCATGGCAACTCCAATAGCTCCTGGGTTTGCAGGGCACATGGTGCATCTCCAGAGCGAATCACACTTGCTTAGTCGGTCCAAATTATGCAGCACCCTTCTGAGCTGCAGTGCAAGTGTAACAGATCTTTGCAAACCCTTGCCAAAGCAACCAGTTTCATTATACCGACTGGGTGAAGTCCTAAAGTCCCACTCCAGTAAACAATCTAGCTTTTGCAAGATAGGAGGCTGAGGGTGCTCAAAAACGCATAATAAGCATGATATCCTCTTTCAAACCCATCCTTAAATCTCAGTTTTGCAGTAATGCCTACTTGACTGCTCTTTGACCACTGCTTGTGATGCTGCTCAGAAATGTTTGCCGTCCTTGTACTTTGTTGTGTCTTTGACATCTGTTGTCCTTTAGAGTGGATCATCTTTTTTTGTCAATGCTGCCATTTTTCTGTGTTTACTAGCGCAAGAAATGGCCCAACACAATTGTAATACAAATGCTAACACTAGTAGAGGCATCTGGTGTCACATCTACTTGGGCCCTGGTGTCTTGTCCATCAAACCTTTCCTATTTTGGGACATCTCGGGTCAGTAGGGCCACCTCTCTGAATAAAGGTTGCCAGATTCAGGCCTGTATTTGTGGCACTTTTCTTTGTTCAGAGGAAGGCTGTCATGAAACAGAAAACCCTGTCAACTCAAAGCAGCACCATAGCCAACTATCCTATCATCGTTGTCTTTAGCTGCCACCTACATTGCTATCCTATGAATATGCAAATGAAGCAACATAAAATGTATACCTCTTAGCCCCCTTTTAGGTCTTGCCTTTTGCTGTTAAAAAAAAAAATGCTCTGCATCAATAAGAGAGAGCTATATTCACCAGCAAATATTTGTAAAATGTCGTAAAAGTTATGAACACAGGCTTCTATTGAAGAATTTGTATGGGAAAAATACAGCATCTCTTGTTTTGTAGTGTGTTTACTGTATCGTCCTGGTATACATCCATTACTTCAATTATCTAAAGAAAGAGGCTTTGATAGATTACGACCCAATGATGTGATCCTTGTGAGAGGCACACACATGCACTTATTGTTTAAGGTAGAAAATGGTTGCTTTGTGCAGTTACAGTTGTGTAGCAGGGAATATAGATCAGTAGAAGCAGGAAGGCAGCCTAACCCTTAGTCCTGTACCAGTAACAATTGCTTCCTTAAGTGAGGTGAGATACAACCTTCATGGAAGTTTATCCAGTACTCTACACCATTTTGATCCTTGTGAAGGACTTGCAGCTTGGGAAACCAGCAGATTTCCAGTAATGTGAAACTATTTGAAAAATGCACCATCTAATACATTGTTTGTGTAACATTCACAGATGCAAGCCAGGGAGCTGACAGATCGTTAAGATGTATTTCCAATGGCAGGCAGTGGGAGCCTTAAGCAAAGGCCCCTCTCCCCCTTCTGCCCCTCTGCTTGCAGGCACTAGCAGTGACTGCTCGGATGACCAGGGGCAAGCAGATCTGTTTGCAGCATGCCTCCTGTAATTCCAGTTCTCCGTTTGTTTATTTGTTAATAAGTAAACCCCGCTGGGGTAGGGCAGGTCTCGGTAAATCCATAGAGGCTTTCTATATACTCAGATGTGTAATCATTAATTCCCAGTGCTGCAGCCTAACATGGGCTGATGAGCCATTCTGTCTGAGCAGAATCTGGTGGGCATAAAGGATCTGCTCATACTTCCACCACTGCAAGAGCAAGGCCTTCAGAGAGCTGGGCTTACTGCTTTTTTACATAAGCAAGTGCTTCCTAGCATAGCATAAGCTACTGCTGTCATACTTTACATATTACATT
Organism: Apus apus; assembly: GCF_020740795.1. NCBI lineage: Eukaryota > Metazoa > Chordata > Aves > Apodiformes > Apodidae > Apus > Apus apus. The sequence goes on from NC_067283.1 coordinate 49,971,934, forward strand.
AGGAAAAAAACACTTAGATATGTAATGCAATGTGGCATTTTATTACTTTTTAAAAAGTTATTTAGGGAAAGAAGTTATGCCCTGCAAAAGAAAAATAATTTTTCTTTAAATTAATTAATGATCTTAAAATTTAAATGCTAGACAGGATTATTTTTTTTTTCATTCCAGAAATGAAGTATTATAGAGTAAATAATAGTAAATTATAAGAGAATGAAAAAAATAAATTCTATATATGCAGTAGTCAGCTCTTTATTCTATTTACTCATATCGAAACATTGTTTCTACAAAAGTAAAGGCAATGTCAGGTTCTGACAGGAAACTGCCACTGTGGTCCCAGCAGTCTGGCTTTGTATTTTCTAGCTGTCCCCTTTTGTTTAAAGGACATGCACATCACTCTAGGAACATTGCGTTGGGCTTTGTCCTTGCAAACACTAAAGCCATGTTGTGCAGAGTACGTGCCATTAGTCCTGAGGTAGCAGTATCAAGGCCTTGGGTACAAATGTTGAACCATTGAAGTGTTGCAGATTGTGCTTACTGGCACTGTAATGACTTCATCACTTTGTTCTGGTTCCTGTACCTGTGCAAATATGACTCTACCTTCTGACATGGTTACTGGGCTACCTACCATCTGGAGTCCTCTCCGAATTCATCCCAAAGTGACAAGCCTCTCCCTTCACACCACAAGGCAGACCAGCCTGGACCCTGCTCCCTCTGGGTAGGCAGGTCCTGAGTCTGCTACTTCACTTATTCTTCTGACCTGCACATGACTAGGCTCCCAAATCCACCCTTTGAAGCTGCACCAGGCATTTAAATCAAGCCATTAAGCAAAATTAATTGCTTATCATGACCATCAGGAGCAAAACACTTAACAGAGAGGACTTAAACCCCTACACCTGTCTAATCCACCACACATAACACAGGTAACTTGCCCATCCTTCCTGTTTTTCTGACCACCTGCTTTGTATGAATAAATTCATTGGTGCCTGGGTACCAGAACATCCACTCTAGGCTTCATGAAAGTAATTTTCCAGATGTTCGATTGCACTTCTCAATTTCAGATATTCCATGTGCTTTGATCTTTAGGTTCCAGCCTAATAACAGTTGTTGACCCCTTGGGCTAGAATCAATGAACACAATCTTTACCGTTCACTGCTTGGCTTTATCTCCTGCTTTTATCAGAAGATGGCTTATTTTGGGCATTGGCGATAGTTTATCTATCAGCAGGCATTAAGCTGAATGGACCCTCGTGTGTATCTCCAGTTAATCCAATAGAGCTACTCAGTTGTCCCTTGCAACAAAAGGTGATGTTAAACACTTACCAATAAGTAAAAAGCAAGCCAAGTTTTTTCTTAAGTCCTGTGTAAGATTGATGTTTATATCTTTTTCATTGAACTCTCAGAAGCCTACTGCCACAGGGTGAATTTTACAATTGGTTTTAAGGATTATACAATCTCCTGCAGTCAAATCTTTCTTTTATAAAAAAAAAAAATTGTCAAAACTATGTTTTCTAAGAAAACCACAGATAACAAACTATGAATGTAAGGATATAGAGACACTCAAAGCACACTAGAGTTCAATCCAGTTAGTGAATTTATAGGTGCATAATGTGGGAAAAATTAAAAGCTGAAACACAGAGCAAGGAAAATGCTGAAACTTAATTTAGATTACTTTTTCATATTTGTATTCTGAATTACATCATGCTGAACTTCATTTTACATAAGAACAGTACTTAGTGATTTTGCTGTGATGACTGAGCAATACTAGAAACAGAGCATGGTTCTGAAAGAATCTGTTATGTAGACATTTGGGACTCATAATGGAAGATAATGGTATTTTTGATAATGAATCCACTGTATAAGCCAAAAATATTTCAATAGCTTGTTTCAAAGTAGATCCATTAGCATAACCCAAGACATATCCTTGGTCTTCCAGATAAGAAAAGTTCTTGTACTGTTGGAATAACAGAAAGTTAGAGCGTTAGAGAGTTTTGGAAGAAATTATGTGCTTGTCACAGAGCCAAACTTCAGGCTGAGTGCTTTCACTGTCTACATTTTAAAGCAAAATACATAATCTGTGTTAGTGTAGAAAAATTAGGGTGGGGGTTATTTGCATAATATCATAGATATGTTTTATGAAACAACATTTTTTCCCACCTCTGGATCATGGGGTCATTGAGTGTCCTTCTTGGGCTAACTAGCACTGTGGACTCTTTCTAAGCTCCTTGCCAACATTTTTTCTTTCTTTCTTTTTTTTTTTTTCTTCCTTCTTAGAGTCTAATGTAATGCTCAACATTCTGTAAAAACCGTGGTTAAAACCTGTGGTTGGATATATGTGAAGCATGTACTGTTTTACTGTTTAGTTGTGCATTGATAGCTCTTTTTGACAGTTAACCTTGTGCTCTACAGAGTGCACGGGCACACCTCTGTTATATAAGATGCTAAATAAAACAATTTTTTTAAACATTGAATGCCTAGTTGCATGACTTCATGTTTTATGAGTACATGAGTATTTGTAATGCCCACTTTCAGATATTACTCATCTTCACCAAAGACACTGTGATAGAAATAGTCTATTGGACATGACACTTGGTTACAGACTAGTTGATGCATGTTCTTATTTCTTTGAAATACCTAGGTGAAGAATTGAATGTAACTGAAAGAGGGTTCATTTTTGTAGAAAGCAAGTATTTTCCTACATTATCCTTCTTTAAAAATTGTTTTGACTGCTTTTGTTGCAAAAAGAATCATAGTATTGTCCTACCTGTAGCATGTTACTATGCAGCTCATGCAGCTTTAATTCTCATTTACAAGCCAGTGATCTCTCATTTTATATCAATTTATTTCTTCATGTTTTTCTAGTTTATTTGTCCCAACTGTTTAAAATGTCTGCAAATATCCCCATGGTAATGGAATTCACTTGGCAGAAATATATAGTTATATGAATCATAACTAGACAGTAAATAAATGGTTTAAGGCATAGCTAAATACCAAATGGAAGTGAGTATGTTTGGTAACAGCAGAAGGTGTTTATTGTGAATATACCTCAACATTATTAATATTCTTTCCTGGAAAACCTTAGTTCTTGAAAAAGTTGGTTTGAGCGCATTTGAGAGTCTGGCCCTGTTGTTTTGGGATATGTCCCTAAAAAGAAACCCTGTCCTCACAGATCAGTGGATCACCCCATCATTCTGTTGTGACTGTGTCCAGGGAGCAAAGGTGGCTGTTGGATTCTATACGAAAGAATTGGTGATCATTGAATTTTTAGGATTGTGGGTCTATTAAGGCTACAAGCTGTCCATAGCAGATAAATGGAGAAGTAACCCTTTAGAAAGGTTCTCAGCTTGAGCCTGTGCCTTTGACAGAAAGGAAGCTAAAGCAGCATTTATGGACCTTCAAAAGATCTAGTGTACGTGCATGTAAATTCCACTGAATAAACACATTGCTGTTTTGCATAATACCATGCAATGGAATTAGATGGCTGAATACTTGCAAATTTTGCAAGAGAACAGTATTTGATTTTCTTGGGCTACAATTGGCAAAGAAGCCTTTTTAAGAGTATTCGTAATTACTAGAGCTATGAAAGTGTCCATTCAACTTAATGTCTTAGACAGACCCATTAGCTACTGGTGTCTTGTTGCATAAATGCACACAGTTGCAAAACTGACATAGGTTTTCAATGTAGGATTTCTTAATTCACTGTGATAGCTACATGGCTTCTCCTTTGAACATAGAGGGAAGACTGTGCAGTCAAGGGTATTTTAATACCGTATCTCAAGTTCAGCAAATGGAAGAGAGAGCATTGAAAGACTTAAATAAACCACAGTGTGATAAATCATAACAAAGTACAAAATGAAAACATTCCATTTATTTAGAGAATGTTCTCAAAGAATGGACTACATCAGTCTTGAACCAAAGCATACATTTATCCAGACTGCTGATAATTCACAGTTTATTTACAAAATGATTCAATTTTTGATAACATCTGTATATGGCAAGGTGCCTAACCTCTGGGGCACAATGGGGAGAAGTTATTAAGCTAGCATCCTCCTTCCTCTTTATCTGCAAGCAAAGAAGCTGGAAGGAATTGCAGTGTTACTCTGCTGACAACTTAGGCAGCAGCACCAGGTCGGTCTTAGCAACTTCCACTCACCAGAGAAGAGACAGAGCTCCTCTAAAATGGAGACAACAGGAAACTTTGGGAAGGAGATTCTCAGAACAGCTGGACACCAAGGCAAGTGAGGTAGAAGACTGTAGACCTGTTATTATACAAAGTCAGCACTTTGCCTTCATACATGGAGGAAACTAAACAAAAGTAATCATACAAAGTGATGAAATTAAATCAGAAATTACCGTATGTGTTTTGTGACAATTTGTGATAAAAACTCCATCTGTTTACAGGCAGTACAAAAACATGGTTACTATTACTTTCTGATGGTTTCTGATTACTTGACTGGGAAAATACTAAATAATAATTTCTATTTGTGCAAATTTTTGAAAGAGCAGTGAGTGCTTATGAATAATACACCCGTAAGATAAAGTACTGATCTGGACTGAAACAAGGTTCTTAAAATACATTGTTGGTGTACAGAAATTCCATTCACTATACATCACTGATAAATGTAGTATGACTGAAAAAACAAATCTGATTGGCCGCAAAATGTTTTCTCAAATAGTTTTGACCTATAATGTATTTTTGATATTGGAAAAAATAACATATTGGTCATTTTGCCTGATGGATTTTACTGTTTCCTGCCTGATTGTTGAGGAATTCAGAGTACTTTTTGGCCAACAAGAAGTATGTCTACACTAGGGATTTCTTGCTCTCTTTTCAGGAAACACAGCTACATTAGTACTGTTAATGCAGGCTTTCTCGCCACCATTTATCTAATGCTGTCTGGCCTCCATCGCTTTTCTAGATCACTCTTATCTTCTCCACACCAGGCCTGTATCCTGCAATTAATTCCACTTGGTACAGAGGCTGGCAGGGCTTGCCGTGTGGTCCCAGCCATTACAGATATCCATATGTAAACATGGAGGAGATAGCAGTACCTGAGCTAGCAAATACCAAGCCTTCTTGCATTTGCGTGGAGATCTGATTGAACTCCTTCAGATATGATTACACAAGGTGACCATTCACCCTTCAGCCTGTGTGCCTCTGGGGCAGGGACCATGTGCTCCCAGGGCAATGTGGTCCCCATCCTCACTGGGGAAAGTAATGAGAAAAAGAAGATGAGACCTGGCTGACCTGCTTTCATTACCTGCTGCAATACCATTATCTTGGCTTGAGCTGAGCAGGTACTTCACTCTTCACCCTTAATTGTTTGGTCTTTTTTTAAATAAAGCTTTGATTTTCTAAACCAAAATTATTTTATGTAATATGAAATAACACATTAGCAAATGGAATGGTCTTTTTAAGACTCTTCTCATCAAACTGGCTTTCACTGAGCATTACACATGCCTGTGGTAAATAAATTAGGAGAGAAAGAGCATTAAACTCATAAAACAATTGCTGTATTTTATTGACGGTTGGCAACCCTGCAATACAGCTGCTTCTCCCAGCCTCCTGGGAGCAGAAAAAGGGACAATAGCAAGCTATGCAGTGTGACTGACATCTCTTGTACCCCACCAACCTAAAAGCACACACACATATTTACCCACACGCATCGTCAGCTCAGAGTAATTTCTATAGGTTTGGTATCATCTTAAAAGACTTTGTCACCTAACCAGGACTCAGTGCATGGTCAATGCAGGAGGTCACAGAGAACGGTCTTAAAAACCTCTTTTGGCCATGCAATCCATCACTGATTAGACAATGTCCCTGTCTCTGTCAGAACATGCCTTTTTTCTTAGCATCTAGTCTAACAGGTGCAGCCCTATCTGTAAGCTGCCCAAATCAGCCAGCTGTGCTTGCGATGAAGCATTACAGTCTGGGATCATCAGAGAGGAGCCCTGGCTGAAGGCTGTAAGTACAAGGAGAAGAATGTAGTGGCTTTGGGCCTTCTGCCCAAGGACATAAACCTTGACTGCTGTTGTGCCTTTGCTTTCTTAAGAAGCCCCAAGTGCTGTTTCTGATCGGAGAAGAACCAAGTCCTCTGCTGTGACCCACATCATTGGCTGTGGCTCTTCTAAGCTGGACGTCACATCAAAGGTCAGAAGGGCCAGGACTGAACACACAGTGTTGCTCCCTTCCATGTGCAATCCCGTACACCATCATCCACACACGATGGGCTTTTCATTAGTTGCACCCGGTTTCTCAGGGCCTGTGTCCTATGAGGAGCCCTCTACATTAAAACAGGCATTGAAAAGGCAAGGGGGAACAGGTAGGTAATAAGTAAGTCGGTGATGGGTAATTAAATTAGCCTGCCAGGAGCTAAGAGACAAGAAATCTCACACACTGTAAGGAGAAGTCACTTCTCAGGAAATCCTTATGGATCATTGTTCCTATGGAGCAGGAAAACTGACCTCTCACAATAGAAAATATCTTCCCATCAGCAGCATTAGAAAATGATAAAGGAACCAAACTGGTAGAGTGAGTCATCACTCAACAATTTTTCTGCCAGCACTTTCCCAGTGATTGCTGGCAAAGGTCATGGCTTGCTAAGCCAGAGTTTGGAGGCTCTAAGATGGGAAGGGCCATCAGGAAGCTGTGATGCTGACATAAACGCTTACATCTAAATTTCAGTCAGACTCAGAAGTAGAGTATCAGGGGGAAGATCCATCTTCCTTGTTCTAAATTAAAGACTTGCATTTTAGCAAATCTGAGGGAAGTGTTACGGTTGCTATGGATAAAATATATGAAGGTCCAAAACTTAGCATGTAAGAAGACAGTGAGCAAAGAAGATAGAGTAAGTTAAAGAATGTAGTGTTGTCACATCCCCTTCTGAGACATTCAGTTCAGGGCTAGCTCCAGATAATGACACAGAAAGTGGCTTTGACTGCAGTGTTCTCCTGTCTGTTGTGATAATCCAGCCTTAATGTCCTTCCAGTCCACTGAACTGACTAACCTACAGAAGGTCTTCAAACCATCGTTCAGCTCTCTCTTAATTCCCCATTTGAACTGTCTAAGTAATTAATTTACCACCTGTAAATCTGTGATAGTAAGAGGAATTGTGTTCAAAAAAGGAAGATCACTGCTTTCTGCTTAATTTATCTGAAAACTAAAGTCCTACAGAGGTGCCACATTACTTTTCTTCCTGCAGATGCAGGCTTGTCTAAAATAGTCACCCTCCCCAAACATTCAGTTATCTATAGTTTAGCACCACTGCCTGTAGCAACACTGAGAAAAATTAAGATAAAACAACAGTGTTTTATCACTCTGTGGTCTAACCTTACTTAAAGCAAGTCTGGTTGATGTAGTAATATGAAAAATAACAACGCCTAACAGTACTTCTCTTGCCCCACAGATCATATTGCTATGGACAATCCAGCCACAAGGGAAGTTTCAACAACAGAAGATGTTATGGAGGAAAGTCTGGTGTAGACACAGGTTTTGGAGTTACACTGGGGCAGCAGGTATAAGGACAGGGAACAACCTGGAACCAGATTTCATGTCCATTGTGTTCTGATCTTTCTGCAATATCCCTGTGAAAAATAACAGAAAAATGCTTAGGTAGTGTTAATCAAGTGACCTCCTGAGCTCTAGGGAATTTATGTCTTTCATAGAGGTCTCTGGCTCTTTTTGTTTTACAGGGAGATTATTTCATTTCTGTGTTTCACATTCAGGGTGATTTCCCCCTGCAAGGGTAGAGCAACAGGCTGTGCTCAGGTAGAGCTTCTATCCTGAGAATGTCCAGACATGCCCCATTCCCCTAATGAGATTATTTTTACTCTGTCTTAAGAGTATTTTGGGTCTTCACAGAAACTGGGTTTTAGCTGCATACCTTACAGGCATAATACATGCATATGAAGACAAATGTCAGCTGCATTTATTACTGCTTCAAGTATGTCAGAAAAATGTAAAGTATGACAAACAAAAAGATGTGCTTGGGGTTTCAACCATCTTTCTTCTTAGTGAGGCATTTCAGGACTTCAACTAAATGCACATGTCTTACATTAGAGAAGCTTAGCAGGCTCAGAACATGTATATCCCCATTTCACTTCAGCCTGTGAAGCTGCATTACTACCAAAGCTGAGTAAAGTACCTTTATCGAGTCCGTGTAAACAGCTCCTATTCAGCTCTCAGCCCTGCGATCGCACTACTGGGTGTTTTTTGTTGGTTTTGTTTTTTTCATTTTGCTTTTTTCTTTTTCGGAAATAAGAACCTTCTCATGCCTGTTGATTTCATCATTCAGGAATTTAATTCAGCAGTCACCTTAAAAGGCCATTCATTTAGACTCTAGGGAGGAGTGCATTTGCTTCCTTTGCAAAATGTGATGTCAAGGTTTATATTTTTTCCCCCTCAATTCATCGTAAAATAGGAAGTGCAGAAAGAGGAGGGGTCCTGAGTAGAACAAAGCACACATTTATACAGCTAACTAAATGAAGAGAGCTGAAAGGGTCACAAGTAATACATTTCTTACTGAACGTGAATACACTGGATGCTCTTTCTGAGGGTCACAGGTACAGAAGACACAACCTATTTCAGCAGTGTGCTGATTCAAGCTTCTTAATTAGCCAGCTGAAGAGATCCAAGAGTCAGATGAAAGCTAGGTGCTGGTGTGGCTGTAATTCCTCTCCTAACTATCTGGTTCCCAGATTACAAGGATGTCAAGCTGTATCTGTCACAATTAACATGAGGAGAAGGAGGATAAAACAAAAGCCTCTTCACTGTAGGCTTCACTTAAGTGGTTTTTTTATTTATTTCTCCAAATTAAATCAGTTATTGTAGGTGAGGCTGATGGCTTTGCTGTTAGTTGTCTGCACATCTCGTTACAAAGCCCTGTCTCCAGCTGGTTAGAACTTGGTCTGAGTTCAGCTCGTAGAATGGAGCCATTCAGAGCTGTCTGTGTGCACTAGGTCCACATATGTACACATGGCTGTACTTTTCAGATACAGGATGAAAGTGAAATGTGTTTCTTGCTCAGGTCAAAGGGGTTTGGAGTGGGGACTCGGCCTTTGCAGTCACGAGGTGATGGGGAGGAGGGTGGAAGTGGTCTTTCTGAAAGGGCTCTCTCTTTTACACTCCTTCAGTAAATTTAGCCACAGTTAGCTCAGGCAGAGAGAGGCCTTTGAAAGTGTGCAGCTCACACATGTTCAACAGAAACCTTTATGATTTTAGCAGCTAACCTCCATGATGATTTTTGTGCCTTGAGCACACTCCAGTCCAAATTTAAGATTATATTTTTTTTTCACTGTACAGTTGTTATGAGCCTCTGTGGCAGGCCAGGCTTAATGAGTAGGGGGCACAGCCTGTTTTCCAGTCAGCATCCCCTGGCTGGCACTAGGGAGGGGGAGCTCCTGGGGCCAAGGATCCTCAGAGCAGTGGAAACAGACCTTGGAGGAAGACACGCAGGAGCTTTGAACTGGCAGCAGAGATGGGGAAGAATGCTGGCTGTCAAGCAAACTGCAAGGCAGAAGCTGGGAAGGGAGCATCGCATCTGGGGGACCTGGGAAGTACGCACAAGCAGAGGCCTGGGGCTGAACCCATATGAGGTGGCATGGGAGAAAAGGAGAAACGCAGCAGGGACAGTGATGCTGAGCCAGGGAGAAGATAACGGCGCTGGTCCAGGCAATGTGCTGTGCATGGGGCTGATGTCTGCAGTCCCCTTATCTTGGATTTACTAGGGCCTAGGATTTGCTGAGCAAGAAGATTAAGACTAGGTGGGAAATTTATGGAGTGGAGGTGAGGACTATCTCAGTCAGAGGTACAAGGATTAAAGCTGAGGGCAAGAAGAAGATGGTGTGTGGAGAAATGGCTCTTGCAGTTTAAATGCTGCCTTGGACCCTTTCCCACTGCTCCAGAACTCCTTGTACACCAGGCAAACTTTATACATGGTGATGAGTGATCAAAGATTTAACTAAAGTCAAGGGGGGCTATGGTTTTATTGTAGAAAAAAAAACAACCCTCTCAAACTGGACGCCAAAATTAATTTATCTTTTCCCCCATTTTTCATCCACTCACCTTGGAGTTTTACTTAATTAAACATTAATATTTGTGAAATACTCAGATTTTATAACATTAAATGCCATTAAATAAGTACCATGGGAACAAACAATTCTTCCTTCAAAGAAAAGTAAAAGAATACATCACTGTGAAGTCTGAAGCTCCATTAAACAACCAGGAGAACAAAAATCATTGAACAGTTGCTCATTACATGACCAGCTCTTTTTACTGGCTGAAGAAGAGCAACTCTGAAAATATAGTTATGTATCATGCTGCTAGGAGATGAGTCATTCATGGAAGTAATTATTGGAAAAATATCATCAATTTCTTCTCATGTAGTAGTAATAGTGTAAAAGCAGTGGTTTTGAGCTTTCTTCACTTGTAGATCCCTATAAATTTTGCAGGAGAGATGCAGACCATTGGATAGGGACAAGACAACATCTTGTTCCTTGGTTACCTTTTCTGCAGCCCTCGGAAGTCATCTGTGGAACCCTAGGAGTCTATAGACCACATGTTTTAAACCAGTGCCTCTGACTGTGTAGCTCACAAAGGTGAAAGATCCCTGTTAAATCAAGAGTAATTTTCTCGGTCTTCCCAGTATCGTGCTCTGTGTAATAAGAACAAGTATGAAACATTCAACACCCTTGCTGCTAGCAGTGATCTTGGAAGAAGGGAACAAGTTTGTTCTGACCTCACCAATCAGATGTTCTTCCTGAGACTTGTGTCCTTGTTTTCTTTATTTGCTTTCTCTCCCTGGATCTCCACTGCCATCACTTGCATTTTTCTAGTCAACCATCATTATTGTACCCCCAGTCTGAGTTAGGATCCCAGTACACTAGCTCATCTCTGCCTATTTAGTCTAGCTTCTAATATGCACCAAGTAGGGCTGCAGTCTGATTTAAAGGCTGACATACTCGAATGTTTCCATTCCAGTACAAATTGGGAATGTTATTTGATTCTGCAAAACAAACATTATGAAGGTGTTTCCCCTCAGAGTTTGGGAACTTCTGTCACTGAAGTGCAAGGGTCTGTAATTACAGCAGTTTTCCCTTCCATCCACCACAGCTGTCTCCAGCAATGTTCCCCTTCATTAGGCAGCTATCCTATAATTTAAGATTAGAACTGGAACATCAGGCAGTAATTGCCCCTTTCTGCTCGAGTCTTTGCAGAATATATGTTGTCATGCTGAGGCGTTTGTTGTACTTAAACCTTTCCACCCCTTGGCAAACAGGTCTTTACTTGAACTTCATTTAGCTTTGGCTCCTTTGCATCAGGAGTTCGCCTAGTTCAAATGCTGTAAGAACTGGCTGTGGACAGCATTTCCTTCAGGGAAGTGAAACCCTTTGATTCTCTTGATAGTATCACAGTCACTGGTTTATTTTTTTTTCCTCACCATATGAAATTCAGCTTTTGCTGTGTTGGTGACCCATGTTGCTTGACCATTAAGTTATTCAGGATGTGAAAATTCTGAAAGAGAATGAAAGTAATGTGAAAAAATAGCTTTATTCAGTTTCCCATTCTCAGTATCTGCTAGTTTCTGGAATATGGAAAACAGCACATATATATTTATTCATTATCCTTTAAAATTACATACACACACACACACATATATATATATAAATACAAAATTCCATCTATGTGATATATGAGAGATTTTCCTGAGCTCAGAATATGTCACTGTTGTTTCTGTGTGATAACCTCTAGTAATATGTGCTTGGGTGCTGGTGAAGAATGTAGGTCCCTGCTTTCTTATTTCTACTTTACTTTTGTCCTTTAAAGCCCTGAGCCCTGGCTACTCTTCTCTGAAAAGCTCTGTGTTTGCTAGCAGAATTATAACAACACATAGATAATTTAAATTTGTCAGCAAGCTCATCTTAGCTATTTATTTATTTTTCAATTTGTGAAACATAAAGAAGTATGTATTCTGGGCAGCGAGAACATTTAACAAAGGATTAAAAAAGCAGACAAACCCCTAGGAGCTTTAGCAAACCACTGGCTTTTTCCTACATGCCAGGACTCTTTGTCAGATTTTTCAAGCCCAGCAAAGTGGACAAAAAGGACTCGGTTGTGGGTGGGCTTGGGACAGAGATCTAACATGTGTGAACATGTGCCCAGACTCCTTAAGCTGTTGGTTTCTCTGGTCTTTCTTCCCCCTGCCTCAGTGTCTGGGTGGCATACATACATATGTGCATACATAGGCATGTTTTGCTCCAGATGTGTAGAACATCCATGTACTGGGAATTATTGTATTAGCTGTTTCTTATGTTCCCTGTTCCAGCTTTCCCACCCCAACATTAAGTTACTTCTGCTTTACTGTCAGCACGTGACACAATGAAAAAGAGAAATTTTGAAGTTCCATAGATAATTTATAACATCTTCTTTTCAATTAATCCCCAGTTAGTAGGGCTAAACACTTCCCCAGAAGACAAAACACTGAACCACATTCCAATATTCAGCTCGACTTTTTTAAGAGATTGACTTTTACAAAGTGATCTGCTGCTTCATGGGAAGAAAATCCCATCCTCAAAAGTGCTTCTGAAAAAGCAAGGCTTTCTTTTTAGAGAAACCCGTGCATTTGCTGTTTGCTGACTCTCTTCATGTGTTGCCAATGAGTGGGGATGGTCCGAGCCTGACTTTTCCTTTCTCATTGTATTTGGTGCGTGTTTGCTTCCCTCATGGGCTGTGTTTTGAATGCGTTTGTTTAGTTTCTCACTGCTTGCCATACTAACCCCTTTATTCTTTCCCTTCTGAGTTTGCTGCATATTTTATTCCTGTCTTGCATCTGCACTCTGCTTTGCTTTGCTCAGCTGGGTTTAGTATCCTGATTATGCAAAGATGTGCTCTTTTGGTCATTTTAACCTCTTGAGTATTAGTGCTCTGCTGAAGAGAGGGATTGCAGGGGGTAAGTCTAAAAATTAAACCCTTAAAATAAAGTCCTACTGACAGCAAAAAGAAAATAAAAAAGCCCCTCAAAAGTATATGCAAAACTAAAACTAATAAAACAGGCACAGGATTAAAAATCTGCATAATTTCTTCCCGCAGATATAATGCAGATGTTACTCAGTAAAAGAATCACATTTAAATAGAAAAGAATCATATTTATTGCATTGTATAACCACTGTATTTATGAGTCTAAGAAAAATCTGATAAATCCAGGTTCAGTAATGCACACCTTTCATAGGAATCCAAACCTTTCTTAGGATGGTTTATGGCCATTGTGCAATATGATCTTCTTATCTCTGGTAAAAGTCTGCAAAGTTTATCAGCAGCTTTTGACACACATGAACTTAAGATCTGGGTGCTTTTCCACAGAAGATATCTGGGATCGGTAGGTTCATTCTAAAGATGAAAACTATCTGAACCCCCTGCAGAAATACCTGCGAGGGTTGTATTGGTTATCTTCCTTGCTTCACATCCGCTCCTGGAAAGCTAGTTCTCAATATTTGCATCAATAGGATATGTCTTGATTAGATACCTCATATTTTTAAAATGAACTGTTACATGTATCTCATAATCTATGCTGAGCATTACAATCATCCAACTGTAGCCAAGCCTGGAAATAGTGAATGTCAGAAGGAGAAAAGAAGCTAACTGAAAAGAAGTTTGAAGAAAGATGAGTAGGGCTGACAGATGGTACAGCCCTTTAAGGAAATCACGACTTTCCCCTACTTTCATCAGTTGCTAAGGAGAGATTATATATGAGGGAGTATCAAGAATATCAGCATTTAGGTAATACTTATTACTGATAAGTGTTTGAACACCCTTGAAACCTTCTTACACCCTGTTCCTCTTAATCCAACCTGCTTCTTGGGACTGTGGCATTCAGTCCTGTGACTCTTTACTTCTAAGACGGAAATTGGAATGCTCTGTCTTTTAAACCAACCAGAAAGCTGCTAAAAATGTTAACCAGTCCACCATGGAGTTTTGCATCTCTTGGGCTGCAAGGGCAAATGGAAACATGTCAGAACATAAGTCCCTGCAGTTTAGTGACTCCACTTTCAGTAGCTGCTTTAAACCAGAACAATGATCTTTCTCTTTGCAGCTTTCCACAGGATAGGGTTCAACCCCATTAATTATTGTATTTCCCTCCCTACCACTCCAAGGATACTTAAGAGAGGGGATGATGTAATTGTCATGACTGAAATGAAATTCAGATCAGTTGAGGAGACTGAGTGTGAAGAATACACATTTGCTACAGAAATTCATCTGGCAAAGAACAAAAAATATGCAGAAGAACATTGCTTGCTTTTTTAAAAAAAAAGATTGCAAGATGCATATTGCTTACTCCAGCTTTCACTGTCTAAGGACAGAGCTCAAAGGGTTGCAGTGAATGGGGCTGTATCTGGCTGGTGATTGGTCACCAGTGGTGTTCCTCAGGGTTCAGTTCTAGGGCCAGTTTTGTTCAATGTATTTATCCATTATCTGGATGCCATGATCTGGTTGAATACACCATTAGCAAGTTTGCTGATAGCACCAAACTGGGACATGCTCTTGACTCTCTTGAGGGACAAGAGGCCTTGCAGAGGGATCAAGACAGATTGGAGCATTGGGCTTTGATTAATGGGACAAAATTTATCAAGTCAAAATGTTGGATTCTGCACCTAGGAGAGAGTAATGCCAGACACAAGTGTAAACTGGGAGAGGAGTGGCTGGAGAGCAACCCTGCAGAAAGGGCTCTGGGGGTGCGGGCTGACAGGAGGCTCAGCAGGAGTCAGCCATGTGCCTGGGCAGCCCCATGGGCAAACTGCATCCTGGGGTGCATCGAACCCAGCATAACCAGCCAGTCCAAAGGGGTGATTATACCTCTGTATTTAGTGCTGGTGCTACCTCACCTTAAGTATTGCGTGGGCCCCACCATTTAAAAATAATGTTAAAGTACTTGAATGCATCCCAAGGAGGGCAACAAAGCTGGGGAAGGAGCTGGAAGGTGCATCCTCTGAAGAGTGGCTGAGGACATGTGGTTTGGAGAGAAGGAGGCTGAGAGGTGACCTCACTGCTTTTTACAGCTTCCTGAGGAGGGGAAGTGGAGAGGGAAGTGCTCATCTCTTCTCACTGGAACCCAGTGCCAGGATGCTTAGGAATGGTTCAAAGCTGCACCAGGGAAGGTTTAGACTTGACATTAGGAAATGTTTCTTTACCAAGAGGGTAGTCAAGCCCTGGAGCAGGCTTTCTGGAGAGATGGTCGATGCCCCATGCTTGTCAGTGTTTAAGAGGCATTTGGATAATGCCCTTAATGCCATGCTTTAACTTGGTCAGCCCTGAATTGGTCAGGCAGTTGGACTAGATGATCATTGTATGTCCCTCCAACTGAAAAAGCTGTATATTCTATTCTAAGCCTTCCTTCAACAGAAGCAGTGATACCTTGCCTGCTATATCATCTCCCTTGTCTCCTGCTTAAACTATATTATATCCACTAATTCCTCCAAAGACGAGAGCTGTAGGAAGACATTCCAGCTGAGGATGGACCAACATAATCCTCAGAGCAAGGTGAAACCATGTTTTCATCATCTTCTTCTAAGTGACATGCAGCATACTAAAACGCAGCCAAGTCCTAGCTTCTCTCCCATCTAAGGTAAAACCAGCCCTTGTTTTAGCAAAGTGATACAGAAAATTGCCTTTTATTTGGTGACCATACACAATAATTATGATTTTGATGGGAATGCATATGAGCTAATGATGAGCACTCTTACTTGAGAAGTGATACCCACCAACAGAATTGCCTGCAGGTGTAGAGGATGGAGTCCCACACCATCGCAGAGAAGGGTGCAGTTCCATGCTGCAAACAAGCATTTCATCAAAGGCCTCCAGGGAAGGGAAAAAGACCAGGCTTGCACATTTTTGCAGTGTAAAGCACCACAGAGAGCCCAAAGCCCCCTTAAGTGTTAGTGGGAAAATCCCTTGGGCTGTACTGTAGTATAATTATGATACCCAAAATGGAAGGCATAGAAAACACAAGAGGCTGGGGGTGCTGGTAAGGATGACAGGGCCAGTGATGGTAGCTGGGGGATATTCATGAACCTTCTAGCTAGAAAGGATGGTAATAAGAAGCAAATGCTGTAAAAGGGACTAATATGTTTTAAGACCAGTAGGCAGAGAGAGCAGAGATGAATGGATGAAGCAGTCACTGCAGGCAAGTTTTTGGGTCAGAGAACAACAGAGAGGGTGAGCACAGACAGAGGTTACTCAGGCTTGTTTCCCAGACCTTCCTCAGAATACACTGCCTCCCTTATTCCACATAACAAAGACTTAAGACTCTCCTTAAGATTCCTCTCTTTTGGCTTGACTTGACTTTACTGAACTAACCCCCATACTGGCACTATATGGCATTGGTCTTTCCCTTGGTTTTTGCTGTATGGTCTGTAACCCAGCTATAGAAATGAATTGCATAAATAGATTACAAAAGGGTAAGATGTAGAACCTGTACTTGTGGAATGGCTCCTGCAACAGGGCTGGAATACTAGCATAGTAGGTTTTTTGGGAAATGTAGTGGTAATAGAGAATTAATTTTAGTCCTGAGAGAATCTTGTGTGCAACAAGAACCCTCATATGTGTGTGCAGAAGAAAGTGGTGCCATCACAAAACTATATAATGAACCACATGCTCTGGTCAAATTCAGATGCAGTCAAGAATTTTTAAGCATCACAGTACACATCTTATCTAAAGCATTTAGCAGCACACAGAAAAGCCCTTCAGCTGGTGAGAAGTTGTGATGTAATTTTAAAGCAAGAATTATCACAGACAGAGCTGTCACCAGTGAAAAAAACATTTGGACTCAAGTGAAAGAAATGGTAAAAAAACGATGATAGGAAGCCATTATTGGACACTGGGGGAGGATGAGAAAGCAGAACAGGAAATGTTTTTGTAGATAAAGGAAGCCTGCAAAACAACTACAACAGGGATCATAGGAATTTCAATCGGCCTGTCACTGAGGAGAATTGTAATTAGGAAATATCAAATAAGTGTGAAAAGCTGAAGACTTTATGTAATCCTGAATTGTCTTTAGACAGTTTATGAATGTGCAGCTATAGCTAGAGTAGCAACGGCCTCAGAAAGTTCACATCCTGGCTTTTATCTCCAACTCCAAAATATTGCAGGTCTGAAAGAATCAGTGTATTGACCTTCTGGGTTATACTACTAGCTCTGTTTTCTCAGGCCTTCTGCAGATGCCTGAGGGCTGGTGTATTCACAGAGGAAGTGGTTCGTTTAACTTCTGGGGATTGACTCGTCATGTTTGTGGAGGGCATAAACTATAAATTGTTGGAAAGACAACTTTGCAAGCTATGAGATGGTTAACTGGCTATGTGTTTTTACCCCTTGAGTTATTTTTTAAATAAAGTTGGAATATATTATAGGCAATAACTAGTCAATTTTGGAAATTACAATATACGCTAACAAAAGTTTAGTTCCATTTGCAGTTTAAAAAATTCAGGTATAAAACCCATTCTGCCACTAGCAATACCATTGTGCCTTTTGTGAGGTTTAGATTCTTCACTGCTAAAATGCACTTAAGAATGTGAGGCTCTGGCAAAAATTCTCTGTGTTGCAGTTGTAAGAAAGCACAGTTAAAGTGAAAATTACTGAATGTTACTCAGGTGATGTTAAAGCATCAGCTGTGGCAGCATTGATCTTCTCTCCAACCCTAGCTTTTGTTTGTCTCCTGCTCAGGCTCTGTGTGTCCACTGCACTGCTGCAGACCTTCCTTTGCCAGAGGTTTCCACCTGGTCCTTCCAGTTGCCACTCAAATGTACTTGATG
The DNA here is from genome assembly GCF_020740795.1 of Apus apus. NCBI lineage: Eukaryota > Metazoa > Chordata > Aves > Apodiformes > Apodidae > Apus > Apus apus. The sequence continues at coordinate 49,989,729 of NC_067283.1, forward strand.
CTTGCCTCATCCAAAACCTGTGTGTTCTGCCATGGGGCCAGTATAAAACAGGTAGAAGTTCCCTCTCATGCTGAAATTAAACAGACTCAAGGAACATTATCCCATACTAACGAGACTACAGCCAGGAAATAAGAAGAGTTACAAGAGTAAACAGCAAATATTCAAGGGCAGTAGTTCAAAACATGTTCTCCTGAGAAGCTGAAGCTGTAAAATTTATTGTGCTAGACGTTTGTGCAAAGATTCATCTGAACAAGCATCTGGTATGTTCTGGTTCAAACCAAACATGTCTGCTAGTGTATCATTCTGCACAAATAATGATTTTAAGATTAGCCCTGACTTCATTCAGTATTACTACTATAACACAAATTATTCCTTGACATCTGCTGAAATAGATAGCACACTTTTATGGTATGTTATCTTTTCTGGTCTTTATTTGTCCCGGTGAAAAATGATGCAGCTTGAATTTTCTCAAGGCACAATTGTTTTTGTCTGGAGTCATTCTTGTTTGTGTAACAGGGATTGCACTTGAGAGACTTTCAGGGGATTAGAATGAGCATTGATTTTATACAGAGACTGTGATTCACTAAGGTTTCAGTGAAATGGTGGCAGAAGAGTGGAGATAGTTATTTCTGCTTTCCTCTGGTTCCATGTGTACACTGGTCTTCAAAAGCTGTGCAAAGAGGTTTTCAAGAACAAACTCTAATCAAACCTTTTCCTGGGAAACTCTCATTAGCAGCCTGCAGAAATGCTGGCTTTAATGAGTCCTTTCAGCAGTATCACACAACTGCTTTCATAATCTCAAAACTCTTCTTTAAATAGCTGTGACAATCAAGCCAATTATGCTCCCATGGACCAATTTTTAGTTATCTTTGGTCAGCTTCCACTAAAAACACATTTGTGTTCCTCTAATGTCAGCTGAATTTTTTTTTTTTGGAATTCAGTATTATTTATCTCACTAATTACCCTTTAACTTGCTTTTGCTTGTTTTTACAAATGTCCCTTTTTTCCCCGCTACGAGATTATTTATTTTTTTAGTGCTTACTACTTATTGTTTCTACTGATCTTTAGATCCCTGAGCCTATGAGGCTCTGGGATATTTTTCCTATTTAAAATACAAAAGGAGACATTTCAGTTTCCTTTCCCGTTCCCCTCCCCCACCCTCCCCCCCCCAGTATTTTCTGCCAGCAATTCCCTTTTATATGACCGCTTAATTTTGTTTCCCCAACTCGTAGAAATTCATGTTAGAATAGAGTAGAGGAGATTCTTTTGGCAGCCTGCCAGCTGAACTCTAGAAATGCCACTTCAGATAGTCCACACTTTGGATGGTTGAGTGAACTCCAGAGAATATAGCTGGGAAGACAAACCTTCGGACTGAAGCCTCTTAATCTGAGGAGGGGGGAAGCCATCCTCTAAATTGCTTCATCCTGATCATCACATGTCTGTTTTAATCTGAGTGCTTCATCTTGGCAAAGTAATTAATTCTCTTTGCTGCTTCATTCGTCTGTCAGTGTGGTAACTCAGATGGCAGGCGCTAGTGGTGCCAGTGAATTTTGTGACATTTTTACACCCATTTACTAATCAGCATATTGAAATATGGCATACAGACAACTGTGCAGTTATGAGATAGTAAAGACTTCAGACCTGTGCTTATCTGAGCGTCCTTTAAGACAGGGATCTGGCTGGGAAAGGATGGCTGTGTTGTCACTTCATGGTCCTCTCCCAAACAAGACGATCCTAATTATATAACCGAGAAGTCCTAAAAGCATTTTGGTCTTTCCCAAGTGAAATTAAACTGCAAGTTTACACTCAGTCTTTGTATGGAAAATGTTAAAATTCACAGCAGGTTTCCAGACGTCTGCTTCCCAACTTTTTTTTAGAATCTAGGTCATTATATATAGGTGGCATCATATAAATCTACGTGGAAGTCTCAGAACATTTTAAGCAGCAAAATGGTTCAGCATTCTTTAAAGCTTTTAACTATCTAATACAAGTTTTTCATGTGTGTACAGTCCAAGAAAGGGTCAGTCTCTCTCTTGGCCCCTCATCAAATGTGAATTTTTAGCATTTCACATTCTCATAGCTCTGTAAGGCCACATTTTCTAGGCAAATTCCCCTGCTATTTCAATCTATTAGCAGGTTTTTTGCCATCCAGCATGAAACCCACGGCAATATAAATCCTATCTTGTTCCAGACCTTAGTCATTCATTTCCACATGCTGTTCAGTCATTCCTTAACTGTAGGCACTTTCCACAAGCTGAAACGTTTCATGTGCCTCAGCTACTATTATTTCTTTGATTTTGTTATTATTCTTCTCCTCATTATATTGGCCCAGACTGGGAGTGAAACAGCACTTCCAGAAGGTACCTCACTCCCTGTGCACAATTTAACACATGCTCACAAACAATTTCCAGACTAGTGAGCAATGCACATTATTCTAAGCCATGGCAGAGCAGAGGCCTGAGGTAGTACAATGCTGGAGAGGGCTACTGGATGGTTACTGCTGGGAGGTGGCAAGGGGACTGATAGGAAGAGATGGTTTCCAAGGCTGACAGTACCATCAGAAGTGAAGAGAGATATCAGATCCACATGATTTCACTGGCAGAAGGATGCTGGATGGGAAAGACATTGCTTGGTGAGGAAAGCAGTGTTTGAATTTTTTAAAGGTAGAAGCTACTTCACCAGTGGAGCAAAACGTTGGAAGGGATCCTGCCATAACTGGCTACAGATATTTCAGCTTGGGAACCTTTAACCTGGTTCCCTTGTCCTGGATCAGGTCCACTGCATAGGGGGCATAATCCAGTTACAGACAGGGCATGACTGAGTGCCTCAGGAATAGAGCTACGGGAGCCCCTAGCAGCTCCAAGAGAGAACTGCAAGCCAGAAGCCTGCCGCCTTTTCCCACCACCAGCCAGGGCGCCTGAGAACCCAGCTGAGAGCCAGGCCAGAGTGAGAAGGTTGCTGCTAGCTTGAGTGAAATGGGTGACAGGTGGCAGCTCCATTACTCTATGGGCTATTGAAACCCCTAAAAACATTCCCAGTGCTTTCAGAAAACTGGGTATCCTGCCTACAGACTGTTTTCCTTGTGCTGTGACAGCACTCCAAGAACTCTGATAATGTCACCACCTTCTGAACATAAATCTACCTGTGTCTATAAGTGTTCACTGTTTTTTTCCCTGAGCTTCTTACATCTGATGCTTCTTTTCATGTACATCCCCCCAGTTGCCAAAGAATAAACTTGTCTCTTTTTTTTGTAATTTCTTTCCATTGTAGCCAGTACAATTTTCTTGTGCCTGTGAAAATTCCTCAGCCATTGAGCTCTTCTGGCATCATGCTGGCTTGTGTTTTTATGGCAGAGGGGAAGAGGGTTTTGTATGGTCATTTAATGCATGAGAAAACTCATTAATAGATTTTCTGAGTAACTGAAATGTTTTTATCTGCAGAATAGAAAGCCTAACACTGCAAGCTTCCTCCTGATGCCCTGGCAGTCTCCTGCAATTCCAATTTGGTGTGACTGGTTTTTGGAAGGAAAGAGTAGCTTGAACTCTGTGCTTATTCATTCTAATTGCTGGGGCTAATCCATAAAGCAATTGTAATTTTTGTTGATGTGAGCCTTGGCAAGTTTTAAACTGACAGAAAACCATTCACATCTACAATTGCTAGGCCACCAGATGAGAATGAGAAGGAAACAGGAGGGTGACTGAGAACAGACCTGAGTTCCCAACACAGCTGAAGAAACTCTCAGCCCACTTTTAAACAGCTGAAACCCTCAGTTCCTCCAGAGTAGTTTATTTGTGATTTTGCAACCTGTTGCTGTGAAATTAAGGTGATGTCAAGAGCATGTGAGAATTGTTTCAGCCAAGTTGTATAAAACAGCAACAGACAGACTGCTCAACCAGAGCATTAAAAAGATTCTGTGCAACTAACAAGTACATAAATATAGAATAACAATATTGTGTGCAAATTGAACCATTTTAAAACAACAAAGAGCAAAGGTCTGCATGCACTGTCAGAGGCTCCTTGTATCCCTGGGGAAAGGCACTCTCTTTCTCTGCCACGGAAATGCAATTTCCTTCCCTGAAGATCGTTAGAAGCCATACAGCCACCTACTGACTGACAAGGTTAACCACAGCATATTTATGTGCTTGTCATTTAACTCACACTGTAAAATTCCATCCTAAGATTGAGGCCTGTGGAAAACTGGTTTTCAGCAGAAGCTAATTACTGAAGCACAGAATTAATAACTGATTACTAACTTGCTGGCTCTTCTTATGACTCACTGCTTTGACATCTGGTTAGGTAGCTGTGTGTATATAAGCACTCCTAAGTGTGTGCCATACATTTTCCCAAGTGTAAGATGGCATCATAACTTGCAGTTGACAAACAAGGGCTCCATTCCCACATCTCTGCTGCTGTGTAGAGTAAGGCAAAATCATCATCAGAATGCATTTCCATCAAAGAATGATGTCTTTGGTGATCCTGTTTCCTTTTTGATACCTCACCTTGGTATTTGCTGAACACTGATCAGCTTGTAGAAGTCAGAGGAACACTCTGGACACCAACACACTGACAAAGTAACCTGGCAAAGTAAGGGGATGGGAAGCTTTGACTCGATAATTATTCAGGATATTCAATTGTGTTTAAGAGCTGTTCATAGGCTGTGTGATGATGCAGGTGTTTGAAAAATGTAGCCTGATGTCCAGTACCCCGTGTGTTATGTGACTTGAGGGCTCATGTGTCCAAAGACCATGGAGTCTTGCAGGAGGTCCATGTCTTGCCACAGACACTCATTAAAACAAACTAACGAAAAACATTTCAAATTCATAAAACCATAATAAAATATGTGAAAATGGAATGAAGATGGATAAAATACTGCTTTTAAAGACAGTTTGTTTTACACTAACACCTAGATCCTGGATGGATGTCAAGAAGTTCCCTTTTACCAACAGGCTTTTGTAATTTTTGAAGGAAAATGAAGTGTTGGTTAATAATCATATAAGGCTCAGCAGGAACAGTGTCTGTGTCAGCAAATTGAAAAAAATACCTGGCATAATTGGTGCACAAGTAGCTGGCTGAGCAGTCCAAAAGGCACTCATGGAAACATAGTGAGGCAGCAGACTATGTGCAAACATACAAACAGTCCTGCACTGTTATGAAATGACTATAGGGATCAAGGCTGAGCAAAGCAACAGACTCTGCACAATGAGCCTCATGACAGAACATTTTCATAAATGGTGAATCAAGTCCCATGATCCTCCCTAGGTTTGGGAGGAGCTGTGTAACCTGCAGTGTTGCCATGTAAACGCTGAACGCTCTGTAGGCAGGAGGCTGATGGCAACGGTCGGAGGCAGCTGAACCATATACACATGTAGGGCTCCCACCCATGCTGGAACTGGAGCATCCAGATTGACATGACTAAGACTTTTCTTTGAAGTGTCACTATGAGGAAATTGGGCCTTTCTTCCTCCTGCACCCACTTCAGCATGGCTTGGATTAAATTTTAACTATGCTTAATCTCTATTGCTTACTTAACATAAAGGCTGAAATCACCCTTTGCAATTTTTAGATGAACAAAAAGCCAAGGCATCAAGAACTACAGGCAAGATACCACTCCTAGATTATTTTATTGTATCTTACTATTGTAAATGAGATGTTACTGTAGATTCTCAGAGCATGGTGTAAAGCTCCATGCATATGAGCAACAAGCATTTGAAAGTTTAAACTGAGATGCAAAACTCTCCTTGTGATATTAAAGAGCTTGTAAAAACTTTATTTAAATAAGAGTGTGATATTTAAAGGACAGAGTTAAATACCATGCTATTACAAAATCTCATTGCTACAAGAATAGCATTTCAGGCTGATGTGATTATATTTTCCAGACTACAGGTGTCAGACTGACATACAGAAGCATCTGAAAACAAAATATTTGGAAGCAAAACCTAAACCAGCTTGTTTTCACTCAAAAATAAGTGAGAACATCATCACAACAGATGTGAGACAATGGCTCAGACAGAACAAAATATAAATATACAAAATAGATGGATTTCCAGAACAATTGGATCTTGTTGCTGTGAATACTTGTGCATGAGTGGACACATTGAGTTTCCTGAGATTGTTCATGTGTTATTAGCTAGAGTCATTGCCTTATATGCAAAGCCATAAAGCAGAGGCTGATAAAAGATGAGACATTTCATAATCATTGGACTGGCAGATTTTAGTTTTTCCTCTTCCCTCTCATGAAGGCACATTCTCAGCCTTGCACTTTCTCCCAACTATTTGTGAATTATTTATGTGGCAATTTTCAACCTATGCAGCATTGACACACAGGGCGTATGGTGGGGGGGGGGAAGAGAAATGCTGAGGGCAGTCCTGTGAGAGATACTGCCAGGTGGCCATGGCTACACCAGAGTTGCAAGCAGGCAGGAACTGCCTTGCTAATTCCAAGCATTTTCGTCACTACTTTGTTCCTATCCCAACACTTCTGCCATAACCCCCCTCCTAACTCCATCAGTTGTGCCTCAGATGCCACTGGAAGAAGGCAGTGGTGCTGTGCCATGTCATTCCTGGAGCATGGCAAAGAAGGCTTGGAACCAGCACTGCTGCTCTGCTCTTGCCATTTCCTCACACCATGTTCTGGGAGCTGGGGAGGCACTTGGAGACAAATAGCACTGTAGTGGCTAGTGGAAGAGAAATCTGTTCTGTAATAAAAAGCTGAGTGTTCACTTACATATCTTAATTTTTTCCATGCGTGTCCTTTCTTGCCTTTCAGCCCCTAAATTTTGTTCCAAGAGAAAAATGGGAATTTGGCCTCATGTCTGAGATTTCTGGACAGCTAGCGACCTGACTGGATTTGCAATAGTGCAGATCAAATGATGACTGTCCTGATAAATGGCCAGCACACATATACAGATCAACTGCACTTCAAGTGGATATAAGTGAGGTATCTGGAGCATGTCACGCTTACTGCACAGGTGCCAGTTATCTGAGTATATGGCAGGAGATGCCTGTGTCCACGTTTCTGCCTGTGTTGTCCTGAGCTGAAATCAGAGATGCTAACACAAACTTTACAAAATATAAAACACTTTTAAAATATCTGACAGAGCCCTTGTAATGTAAATCAACAATCTACCAGGTTACAGAAGAACTTTTCCTTTCAGCATGAAAAATTCTTGCTACCAGCAAGTAGTTTGTTTTCTTTCTTGAGTTTTTAATCCTGAATACACAGAAAAATTTAGACTACAGGAAGGAGTGATCTTTTGAATGACAGTAAATTTTAGGTTGCCGTTGATCCAGATGAGTTCATCACTGCCTCCTGGAGGTGGAAGGGATGATACACTTGCAGGCAATACCTCAACTTAGCTTGTATACTAAAGAGAATGAAACAGGCATATCTTCAGACTGCACTGGAGTAGTTCTTAGATGGGGGATTACTACAGTCTCCATGTTAGCTGTGCCCTTCCCTAAGCAAAACCTTGACACTACCCACCCCACCCCTCCACTGGGGCTTGGCAGTATCTTGAGGCAGTAAGTTCCATGGACTAATTGTATGCTATTATAAAAAGACCCAAGAAAAAGGGTTGTATTCATTTTAACTTTGTTTCCTCCTAGTTTAATTAAATATTCCTTTTCTCTCAAATAATGAGAGATCCCTTAGAAATTGTTATGACCTCAAAAGAAAGTCAAGAAAGTAACAGAAAGCAAGGAAACATTTAGAGTGAGGAATAATATTTCAACTCTCAGGGTCACTTCATCATATATTACCCTATCAGGGCCTGTGTAGGAACTGAGTGCAATTCCTTTCATGTGGGCAGGCTGATAGGTCCCTTAATGTTAATGTGGCATCCCATGAATATAGAATGCTGGAGATGAAAGGAGCTGGATCACAGTACTGATCTCTCCAGTAGCCTCTTGTGGGCAATAAGGTCAAAGGCTTTTTGAAAGCTAAAAATCAATTCTATTAGAAGATTTTCTTTTATTCTCTTCCCTGCAAAAGAGATCTTCCTTTGTAGCAATGCCAATTTGTCTCCATTTATTTTTTTTTTTGGTAGCAACTTAGAATTATTTGAAATTTAAAAAAACATGGAATTTCCTAAATGGAAATAGTATTTTTTTACAAAGACAAATGCTCTTCTAAAGAAAAATCCTTACAGTACCTGGTTTTGTTATGTTTCCCACGATCATTTTAGCAATTTGTTTAAAATTAAATACTTGAAATTGTGTTTCTTTAGCATTCTGCAATAAAACATTTTTTTTTTACATTTTAGCAATTATTTTGGTAATTTTCATAATGTTTAAAATGGGTGAGAAATTATTGAAAAAATAGGCCTTAATTTGAACACACACTGAGGAAGAATTAATAGCACAAACCTCCCCAAAAAAACCAAATAAAATCCTATACTAAATCTATAAGCAAAAAGCCATTCTATACAATCACAGTCCATGTCTGAGATCAAATCAGAGATGTGATCTGAGACCACGTAACACAGCGGTCTAGGTCTTTTATACTGCAGTTAACAAGATAAAGAAGGGTCCATTTGTGTCCCAGAAAGCTACTGCTCACCAAAAACTTTTCCATCCCTGCAGCAATTTAACCAGCATATTTACTGTTTGATTTCCCTTGAAACAATAAAATATCAAGACATTCTCTTACCTGTATGTCTCCTTTGAAGCACCTCACGTGTTAGAGGGAAAACTTACAGATTGCTGCTACTCCTCTTCAGCCTTGAAGCTATCATCAGAGAAAAATTACTTGCAGATGAATCAAATTTTCATTTGACTATTTCAAGAAGTTATTCCTCATATGAATGTCACCAACTGGACTACCACTGCTAGTAACATTGCACCCAGTAACACGTGTTTTCAGGATTTGTCAATAAAACCATCTTCACGCCCTTGTTAGAAACAGTGTATTTGGTCTTGCAGGATTTTACTCCAGAAGTTAAAATGCTGAAGCTGCACAGCTCAGCTGAAGCCATTGGAAGTCCAATTCCATATTGCACTCCATCCACCAGATACCTATTGCAGACTAGTGGGGCCTTCAACTGTCACATTCTCTACAGGTGATTTGCAAGTGAAAATGAGTAGTTTTGTATTCCCCTTTCAGCCTGCTCCATTTGAATTCTCTGGTGACAAGAATGGAGAAAGCTTACTAGTATTCTTATCAGTAGACACTTGTGAAGTCTCTCTCTCTGTGTTAAAAGCCCCTTAGTTCTTGAAACCTTCAGTATTGTAATAACTGAGACTCCTGCCCCTGATGAAGTTTTATGAAGTTTGATATTTAAATTTACATGCATTTCAGCTTGTTTGCTTACAGAAATGTCAGGACTGACAAATTGTACACCTCTTGTTGAAAGACAGGTAGTCAAACCAGTTTGTCAGTGTTCCACAACCATTTTGGCTCATGGAAAACCATTATGGAAATTCCCACAGTCCTGGGAATTAGCAAAACTTCTAGTACAAAAGAGATGATATACACTTCCAGAGCAAGAAAACCCATGTGAACATGACCTTTCCCTTAGTTTTCTTCAGGAATAAACCTCTCTGGCTTCACATATACAACTGAAAGGAGCCCAAACAGCACAAACCCACTCTTTCCTCCTTGTACATCAAGTTTTCCAGACCATTAAATGAAATGTAAATTCTGTGATTTAGAACAGAAAAACCTGGCAGGGGCTGAAATACTTATTCTCTCAAAGCTGTTTGTTCTGAAGAAGGAATGTGGGAATCCTTGTAATCATTCCATGGTAAGGAAGCGTTTTGAGAAGTCTTGGAGAAAACTGATGTTTCTGAGCAAACAGATTCTCAGATTCTTGCTGGATGTCATCCCACATACAGGTCAGTAATTTCACATGACCCCAACTATTGGTATAAATAGCAGGAAAGGCTGTATTTGTTAGTTCCAACCCAGCTTGCAACTGCTATGATTTTACTTGGTGTTGCAAGTCCTAGGCTGAGCCCTGCTGGCTTGACCAGAGGAATGAAAGAAAAAGGTGATTCAGAGTTTTTAGATTGCACAGTCACTACCCTATCAGAAAAACAAAACACATGAAAAAAACAAGCTATCAAGATTATATTTTACTTGCAATAACCTAAGATTTTTATCTATTCCAACTTAAATAGATATCAACATAGATAAATCATACAAAGTATCTTCTGTGCCTAACATAGCTAAGAAGGTAGAGATGTAGGATCTTATATGCTCTGAAATGTCTTTTGGGCTGTCTAATGTCTGTATAAGAAGCCTCAACTCTCAAATCAGGTACCTGTTTTACAGACCTTAAGAGTCAGAAGAGGATCCCTCAGCCTTTAATCATATTTCAGTGCACGAATTCCTTTATTTAAAAAAAAATTTAATAAACTTTCTGCTTTCTTAAAGATGATTTGCCAGAATTTTTTCCTCTGAACTACAGAGATGTCACAGACATCAATACAAGCACACAATAAGATTACTGTGGCTTTGTCAAAGTAAGTCAAGTCAGACAAGTATTAAGAATAATGACATCATTTCTTGGATGTTAAAATATCAAACGGCCTCTTGGTGCCATTCTTCATGATATTTCACAATGTACATTGACAAAATGTTTTCTGGAACATACATGAATGTCAAAATATTTTTGCCAGGTTTTAAATTTTAGTCCTAGAGTGAGATGGCTGGAAGTGTAATTCTGACCCCCGAGGGCCTGTGCACACTACAGGGATCTGTTCACAGAGCTGGCTCAACATGCAGCTTCTAAGCTGGCACCACAGAAGAGAGCTTACCACTCTCAGGTTGTGACTCCAGAGATTTCTTGGTCATCCCAAGTCTGGATTTTTTTAAAGCAGCTAAGGAGTGTTATAGAAATATTATGTGCATGTAATCAGATTGTCAAACAATAAAATCACAACCATCCTAAATGCAAAGTTGCAACTTACCATTTGCCTTGATTTTTGTGGATTCATCCTTGCAAGTGCTCGTCAAGCTGACTCACTTTGAAGCATCACCCTCTGTGCAAATATTTGCCTTAGTGCTTGGAAATTCTGTTCTGTTCTTGGAAATTGCTGGGAATTCCAACTTACATTCCCAGGTAATGATGGCATGTTGAGAATTTCAAGTGCAAATAATACATAACAAGGGAGGAAGCTGGAAAACCAACACAAGTATGTCAGATACTACATTTGAAGGTGTTGTCAAGTACCAGTTGTCCACAGTTACAATTTGATAAGCCATCTCAAGGACAACAGGTGCTGCAGAAATGCAGAGGTCCCAGGCTCCACTTCCAAAACTATGTTTGTGAAGGAGTGGTTGTAGAGGAAAATAATTAGAAGTCAATAAAGATTTTTATTGTTTTCTCGGTTTTTGCAAATTCTCATATTACTTGTTGTCTGTACCCAGCTTTTATAAAAGGAAGAAAGAGGACCTGGGTGCTCATGTTATTCTATTAGGCTTATTTTTTTTTTTACTTTTTCCTTCAAAATCTGCAGCTCCATAAAGTCCTCTTTATTTGCAGTCTTCCCCATGCATCAGTCCTTGTTCATACTGCAGAGCCTAATGAAAGTTATTATTTTTTTGGCATTAAAGGGACACCATCTACTCAAAAAATCAAACGTGTCTGAAACCCTTGTTCCATCTGCAGTTACATGCATTTGAATACTGGAGGCAATAGAAGGAAAACATTGTTTCTTGGTTCTTTTCAAGAGACAATTTATTTTTCATAAGCAGTTTATTGTTTTAATTGAGTTAAAGAGACCAAGTTTTGCTGCAGAGATCTTTAGCAGAAGTACCACAAACTGAACTTTTCCCTTATTGTCACTTTATCCATCAAAGGTTATCCTTTTAAAGGATTTTCTTCTCAGCAACTGAGAATCACAGAACGAGATCAGAAGTTTACACTGCTAGTCTGTGACTACAGAAACTTGTTTTATGATTTTAGCCAGGTCTCTTGTGCAACATAAGGCAAATCTCTTCCTATTCTGGTTATAAAGTAGTATTTCCTGACCTCACAAGGATGTTGGGGATAAATACACTGAGCTGTTCACACACGATGATGATGGAGGCAAGACACACAAGAAGTAATGAAGTTTCAATTCCGTTGCTAAGACGTATTTAACCTTTTCAGTCTTGAGAATGTCTTGTGAACCAACATCTTGACACAAGAAGTCAGTGGACACCCCACATCCTGTATCACAGGCCTCTGTCTACAGCCACAGCCCTGGTGAGACCGAGGACCTGCACTGCAGCTGGCCAGCTTCTCTGTTTCCCCCACACCCCACGCTGGTAAGAAGTATCGTAGTATCTTAGAATGGTTTGAGTTGGAAGGGACCTTAAAGATCATCTAACTCCAACCCCCCTGCCATCAGCAGGGACACCTCCCACCAGACCAGGTTGCTCACACTTGCTTGAACTTCCAGGGATGGGGCATCCAAAACTTCTCTCATCAGCCTGGGCCAACGTCTCACCAGTCTCACAATGAATAATTTATTCCTTAATAACTTCAACCTAACCTCTTCCAGTTTCAAGCCATTCCCTCGTCCTACCACTCCACGCCCTTCTAAAATGCCCCTCCCCAGTCTTCCTGTAGGCCCCTAGGGCCCTACGAGGTCTCCCCGGAGCCCTCTTCAGCCTGAACAGTCCCAAAACGCCCCAGTCCTTCCCTGCCAAGACACTTTTTTCTCTTCTATTCTTTACCTCGCCCTCGGCAGAAGGCGGGAGGAGCCTTCCTTTCCCCTGAGGCAGAGCCGCCCCGGCCCCTCACACACCCCCAGTCCCTCACACCCCCCTGGCCCCTCGCACCCCCAGTCCCTCACACACCCCCGGCCCCTCACACCCCTCCAGCCCCTCACACACCCCTGGCCCCTCGCACCCCCAGTCCCTCACACACCCCCGGCCCCTCGCAACCCCAGTCCCTCACACACCCCCAGTCCCTCACACACCCCCAGCCCCTCACACACCCCCTGCCCCTCACACACCCCCAGCCCCTCGCAACCCCAGTCCCTCACACACCCCCGGCCCCTTGCAACCCCAGTCCCTCACACACCCTCAGTCCCTCACACACCGCCGGCCCCTCGCACCCCCTGCCCCTCACACACCCCCAGCCCCTCACACACCCCCGGCCCCTCGCACCCCCTGCCCCTCACACCCCTCCAGCCCCTCACACACCCCCAGTCCCTCACGCACCCCCAGTCCCTCATACACCCGGCCCCTCACACCCCTCCGGCCCCTCACACCCCCCCGGCCCCTCGCACCCCACCTCCCCGCCGGCTCCGCCGCGGCCCGGCCCAGGCGGCGGGCGGGCGCCCCCCGGCGGCGCGGGAGGCGCGGGAGGGAGGCGCGGAGAGGGGCGGGCCGCCGCCGCGCTTCCGGTCTCCATTTTACGCCAACGACAGCGGGCCCGGAGGTCGAGGCGGCGCCGCGGGCGGAGGGGCCCGAGCCCGGGCGGGCGCGTTCTGGGTACCGGCCTGTCTCGTCTCTGGCCTTCCTTCTCTCCCTCTCCTCTCTCTCTCTCGCCGGGGGCGCAGCGGGGCGGGGGAAGCGGCGGGGCGGGAGGTGAGGGCGTGTCCGTTGGCCCCGCGCGAGCCCCCGTCTCTGGGGGAACCGGCGGTGGCGGGGGGGGGGGGGCGCGCGCGTGTGACGCGCGCGTGACGCGCGTGTGACGCCCCGAGCCGCCCGCGTCCCTGCTCGCCCCGCTCCCCGCCGGGCCCGCAGAGCCGGGCCCGCAGAGCCGCCCTGCCCGCCGCGTGAGGGGCAGCACGGGGATGGGCTCCCCCGCCTCGCCCAGGAAGTTCGTCCCCGGCCGCTGAACCCACCCGCAGGCGCCCGCAGCTCTCGGCGGCTTCGTTCGGCCCTGGGGGCGAAGAGAGGGGGCGGCAGGGCCGGCTGCCCCGGCCGGCAGCATGGACCAAAGCGTCGTGGATCACCCGGTGACCCTCATCATCAAGGCCCCCAACCAGAAATACACCGACCAGACCATTAACTGCTTTCTGGACTGGACTGTGGGCAAGCTAAAATCTCACCTCTCCAAAGTCTACCCCAGCAAGCCGGTAAGTTGTTGGCCAGACCCTTTTTTCTTCGTCTTGTCGGTAATACTGGTATCGCAGTAACTTCTGGACAGTCGGTCAGGACTTCTCTTGGGTGCTCTGCACAGTAAACAAGGGGCCCTCCTGCCAAAGAGCTGCTGGTGTAAGGGCAGCGGCTGGCTCACTGCTTTCAGGGGAGCTGGCAATATCAATAGCCACTCCTACATGTGATTTAAGAAGGTCAGGATCCCTGTGTGGAGTCGTGAAAAGTGGTGTCACTGAAGACACCTACGAGTGCTCTGTTTAACTTCTTGTAGCAACTGGAGTTTCAAGATCGCAGTTAACTCGGTTTAACGCTGATTTCTGTAAATATAAGAGTTCTGTTTAATTTCTGTAAAAGCAAGATAGCTAATGTTACTCCGTTTTAGTGAATTCACTGAGGTGGGGAGCAGATCATGTCTATTCATAGTATCATTTAAAACACGCAGTCGAACAGCCTCCAGAATTACTTATAATTTGTTTTCTCCTCTTCAAAAGACGTTTTTTGAGGTTGTGCTGAAAACTACGCTCTCAGGTGTTTTACAAACTTGTGTGACAGTTATAACTGTATTTTTAAACTTAATAGAAAAGCTTATTTTTTTTGTTGTTCACCAAGGAAAATACGATTTATTCCTAACTTCTTTAAGGTTCTAGATTAGAGTCTAGATAACAAAAAGAAGTTATGAAAAATCATACAGATAATAATAAAAAGATAATACTGGACATGTTCAGAACGGTAGCATACAAAACATTATATTTGAGAATTTGTTCCAGAAAAGTGTATAAAAGGAATGACTCTTGCCTCCACACTGCAGCAGCATGTGGGGCCCTAGACCTTGTTGTGGAAAACATCAAACAAAGGTTGCATTTGTATTGTAAATGATTAGTGTTCACCTAGTTCAATAGAAGAATCATTGCCATTGTTGATTTTATTTTTTTTTTAATTTTTCTTTTGGCGGTGTGGAAGGTAAAGTAGTAGCTTTGTGCCTCAAAAGAGGTTTCTGCCTTTTGGAGAAAGTAGAAGAAAAGCTGTCAACAACGTAGGCTTTGTCACTGGTACATTGAGATCTGTTAAGCAGTATTTGTTAGTGTTTGTAGGTTCAGTTACTGCTGTGAGTAATTCTCTGCTGAGTGAGCCTATCTGTGTAAAAGAAACAAATACGTGCCTTCAGCTGATTGTTGCATCTTCCTGCTCCCTAGAACCTCCTCCAGTGACGTGCTTGTGTTTAAACACTAGTTTTCTGACTCATCCTATGGCCTTGCTAAGTTAGGCTTCTACAAAGAATCCTTAATGAACAAGAGGTTTTTTATGTTGCACGGTAGGTTTTAACCGGTAGTATAATATTAAATTTCAGTTTCCTGGAACATCTTTCTTTTGTTGAAAACTGATTCCTCAACATGCCGCTCATTATTGAATGACTAGTTCAGAATCCCCAAAATTGCTCTGGGTAAAAGAATGGGGAGTTTCTTTAGTGAAAATTATCTCAGATATTCAAATTGAATTTGAATTTACTGTATTTGCAATTAAACTAGTAACACTCTTTATTTCATGGGACCTTTAATAGCATGGGGAGGGAGAAAGGTGTTTAATAGGATGCCTCCTATGTGTGGGAAAATGAAAAAGCGTATTTTTGGCTTGACTTTTTTTTGATGTTGAGTGTAACTACTTCTTGCAAAATTGTGTTTGTGCTTTTAGGAGGTCCCCACCCTTTTTTTTTTTTATTTTTAAACCAGATCAGCTTCAAAATCTTGTCAATCAAATTTCTACATTTCCTGAATATGAAAATTCCTGGAAATAACTTATATCACAATGCTATTTTAAGAGTGTGAGAGTACATCAGAACACAGCTTCTCTGTACAGGTATCTTGAACTTGAGGGTGTAAAATAGAAATCATTTGCTATCACTACTATATATATTCTTTCAAGTTTTCATGTGTGACTTGTACCTCGTTCTCCTATACAAATTTGTAAATTAGTCTGTAAACTGATGGTAACTGGACTTTTTATAAGGGCTTGTCGTGGGGACAAGAGGTAGTGGATCAAAACTGGAAGAGGGGATGTTTAGGTTTGGCATTAGAAGGAAATTCTTTAGTGTGAGGGTGATGAGACACTGGAACAGGTTGCCCAGGGAAGTTGTTGAAGCCCCATCCCTGCAAATATTCAAGGCCAGGTTGGATGGGGCTATGAGCAACGTGGTCTAGTGAGAGGTGTCCCTGCCCATGCAGGGGCATTGGGACTGCATGATCTTTAAGGTCCCTTCCAACTCAAACCATTCTATCATTCTACGGTAATTTACAATTTTAAGAGTATGTATTCAGAAAATTAGATAGTTAAAATTAGCTAATAAGAAGTTAGGTCTTGAGGCAGATTCCAGATTCATTTGTGTAAATGACTTAGTTAAATACGTACAAATTCCAAGTATAGGCAGATTTAAATTGGTTCAGTTATTATTGTAGAGGGTTTAAATTTGTCAGGTTTTTTTTGCCCCAACTGTATGAATTCTTCATAGCTGGAGTACTGCAGTTATAGTGTATGTTTGTTTAAGAAAAGAAAACTTGGAAAATCAACCTGTATGTCATAGTCTGGCAGATCTTGCATTCAGTGCATTAATGGCTGCATTGGTTACACCCATAAATGTGAACTTAAAACTGTTACTTCTCATATCCTGTAGTACCTGATCTCTAGTGTATTCTTTACTCACAGTTCTAACCAGATGTGGTTGCTTGGATTTCTGTTCTTATGGAAGAATGGGGGAGAGAAGCTGAGTGACCAAAACAATGGATATCTTATAGCTGAAACAGGATAGCTGAGAGATTGTGTCTTTAGAGAGTTGCTGCAGTCATTTAGGTTTGGTGTTTTTGGTCACACGTTGGGCTAACTTGAACTAAACATTGCAGAGGGTGTCTTCCTTGAAAAAAAAAAAAGGCAAAAAAAAGCCCAGTAGCTGAGGAAGTTCTAGCTTTAAATTTATACCTTTTGAATTATGATTTAAAAGTGCTCTTGCACCTCACTCTGAACTTTAGGTTCTAGAATAATTCTACCTGATGTTGTGTATTTACTCCTGCAAATTGAGCCACTTATATATATGTTTAAAGTATTTTTCCAATGCAGCTAAGTGTTTGGGCTACCAGTAATCATGCTGTTCCTTGAAGCAGGATATATGGCACTGAACCTCCTCTGGCAGAGGATGAGTTGAAATGCCTTTTCTGCTTACTTTGGCATATATGTGAAATACTGTGTTTTCACTTTTCTCACCTCTTCTTCTATCTGCATTTTAAAAACACCTGCGTTTCAGAATCTTAAGGTGCCTTTCACTCTGAGAATGGCAAGTGATAATCCTGTACTGCACAGATATTTTAAGTTACAGAGGGAGGAGTATGGGGTTTAAGACCTCATCTTCCCCCATTAATGTCTCTGGCTTAATATGATTAACGGTACTCAGCGTATGTGTAACCTTTTCTTTTGTGTTTTTATAGGAAGCTGAAAGGCAGCACTGAAGGCTATGTAGTAGTCAGCTTTGAGAGGTCATTTTCATCTAGCATTTTCTTCTCTGTAAAGTATGCATACTAAAAAATAATTTGTACTGCTTGTGTTTGAGAAGGTACTTAATTAGATGAGGCTGACAGGAGGTTCTACAGAGAAGAATCTGAATTTTACCACCTAGAAAGTAGTATTATGAGTGTGACAGACGAAACAGCACTCCATTGCCATGTTGGATGATGGCAGAAAGCTTTGGCTTTTTTTTTATTGTAGTGTTTTCTTTTAACTGCTTATTTATTCTAATTAGTCTACAGATAATCTATCTCAGGACCCAGAAGCAGGGTTTCTGAGACTTTTCTGGCTTCCTTGATCACTCTAAAGCAACAAGTTTCCAGTTTACAGGAAATAAAAGTTTTCTCTAATCTTGATACATGCTGCAAATTCTCGTTTTTCTAAGGCCTTTCCCAAATACAAAATCCAAGTAAGCCTTTATTCTGTAAACAGACTGTTCCTGCTTGAAAGGAGCAACCGAAATGGTGTAGTTAAGAAGAAGTAAGTCTGATGTGAGAGAGGCAGGTATTGTCACTTGTTTTAGATGTAAATAGAAATAGTATGGCATTGATATTGAATTAATTGCATTATTTTATCAGTTGCAGCTGCAAATAAATAGTTCCCTGTGTTGTGAGACTTAAAAAATAGTGCATTACATAATTAATTAAAAATACAGGAGAGCTTAGAAAGTTATTCTTCAAGTGAGATACAATTCTGTACTGTATGTGGCAGGTTACATACATTTTTAAAGCCATGCATTTGATAATGAAGAGCTAGTATGAATTTGGGAAAAAAGTTACAGAAATGCTTCTCAGATTTCATGTGTACTTCATCTAACTATTTGCTTAGAGTATCTGATATTTTTTTTTTTCTAGTGATATGATCAGATATCTTTCAGGGGAAAAAACAAGTTCTGCAAATTTTCTGTGTTGGGCTGATT
Source organism: Apus apus (assembly GCF_020740795.1). Lineage (NCBI taxonomy): Eukaryota > Metazoa > Chordata > Aves > Apodiformes > Apodidae > Apus > Apus apus. The sequence continues at coordinate 50,008,229 of NC_067283.1, forward strand.
TACAGGAAATCTGTTAAAGGGAATAGCAAGAAAAAAATTCTCAAAACTTCTGTGAAAGGTTTTTCTAATCACAACGATCTGAATCTGAGGTATTTGTGTCTTGAGTATTAACATGAAGAAGACTGCAGAGTGGACTACAGAAGGCTGAGAAAGGAGGAGAGACTAGCTGTCTGTGATGGGGAAATTCTTTAAATATTTCATGCTGATAATGCATTTCTATTCCACTGATGTTAGGCAAGATTTCATTTAGCATTTGTTTGTGTTAGCACTCTGTTTAAAGAGATAAGCCCTATTGTGTTAATTTAGGATGTAGGCAGGAGTTAAACTGAATGAATGTATCAGTTGGCCTCTCTTTAAAATTCTTTTAATATGGGTGAATATTTAGGAATGTTATGTATTTATTTACATAGTTAGCAGCATGTTAGTGATCCACTAATATTAAGACTATTTAAAATTTTCTGACCACATAAACCAAATTTATTAGAGTGGGGGCATTTTAAATGTTTGTTTTGCTTAACCAAGTAAACTGCCTGTTTCTTTGCTGGACTGGATATTTTGCTGTAGGAGGGTACTCCAGATAGTTTCATATTAAAAAGAAGTTGGTCACTATGTCTTCTATGTAGAATAGTTAAGAGTTACTAGCTAATGAGTAGCATATAATTAGGGTTTTTAAAAATGTTTTTATGTTAATAACATTGTAAACTGAGGAAGTGTAACAACAGGCAAAAAAGTTTACCAAGGTTTGAAAGCTATCTTAAAAAAAAAAATATATATAAAAATTGCTACTTCGTGTTTTTTAATGCTTTCCTTCTCATTTCCTCTTGTGATTTTTTTTGGTGGTGGTGTTGGGGCATGGATTTGGGGCAAGGACTAATAACGAAATTCTTTGTCATAAAAGATGGAAATTTGTGTCCTTTTGCATATGGTAATGTTTCCATCATTCTGCTATTTGTGGTTTTTTTTTCTTTGCCCCAGCTACTTTTCAGCAAGTGCCTGGGAATGGAAGCGGGGTAAAAAGCAAAGCTTTAAAAAAGAGGACTTTTTTTTTTTTTAAATAGACTTCATAGTTTTCTTGAGCAGCATTTGCCAGTTAAGTGTTGCTAATTGTTATGACACTCTTGCTGAGTGTGTAATAACAGAATTCTTTTTCAGAATTAATTTGTGAGTTGGACTTGTGCAGCCTCTGAAACATTTTTAAAGCTGTTGGTGGTTGGAGTTATAAGGGTTTTTCTCATCTTCAGATGTTGTCTCCAGCTGTATATCTGTACAGCAGGAAAAAGCTAAATTCCTTTCTTTGTCCCATCTCCTAGTCTACAAAGGATCAGAGACTGGTGTATTCTGGCAGACTGCTTCCTGATCATCTGCAGCTGAAAGATGTTCTCAGAAAAGTAAGCTTTATATCAACACCATATGATATTTGATCAAACCCCCTTTTTTGGAAATAGGCATTTAGATTTGTGTTGTTTAGCTTAAAATGTTCATTGTTGCATTGAAGGATGTAAGCATATAATGTTGCTATGTTCAGGAAAATGTATTTTCTAGTATCCCTTGTATGTGGAATTGTGATACTTGTGGACTGAAGAGTATTTCTGATTGGTGGGAGAGCAAGTAGACAATGTAAGTCCTAAACAAGTGATGTGCAGTGTAGAGGGACTTTTTAGGGCGGTTCCCACTATGACCTAAACATAATCATTTGACAGATTAGGTTTGTTTGGGGCATAATTTCATTTCTTGTGCATACTTAAATCCAAGAGCTTACATGAAAAACCGCATTTATGTAAGCAAATTAAGGGTAATGTATTTATATGCAAAACCAGAATTCCAAATTCCTGAATGCTTTTGCTGGGAAAGCTATTTGCTGCCCTGGTTTTGTCAACAGCAAGCCATTTCTTTTGATGATTGAAAGTCCTTTCTTAATTTGTATTATTATTAATATTATTAGTTGTTACTATTATTCTGCTTTCTCTTCTTAGGAGAAATAATTTTACTAATCTAACTTTGGTTTCTCCATTCAACCTTTTAGTTAAATCCAAATACTGCATACACATGACATCTGATGTAGGAAATCTTGAAATACAGGCACTTAGTTCTCAGATTGGTTCAAATAGTTTGGATTGATGCTACCAAGTAATAGGGACTTCATTGAGTTAGTAGAGTTCTTAAAACTGTATAGAATAAGATGATATTTAGGGCAAACCGTCAAGAACTTTGTTTCAGTTTTGATGGTAGCAGAAAATAGTGCATTATGTTGAATAGTCTTTAAAATCCTTGTAAACAGATCAGGAGACATCAGTAGCTGTATATGAAAAATACTGTCACATTAAACAGTTACACAGTTTTTAATCCTATAAAGTAGGTAAGCTTTGTAATGCTGTACCTGGGTGTTAGTAGTGATACTTTTTTTGGGTCAAGTGTTAAGGTAAAAATGCGCAGACTGCGAGAGTGGGTTACATTTTAATACCTAGTCTGGAGGAAAGTCTTTTAAGGCAGAACTTCTGTATTTAGTATGGAGAAACTGATACAGAGGCATCTTGAGCAGACTGAGGCTGAAATAGATTTCATGCTGAAACAGATTTTATTAAATTGCTTACCAAAAATTTACTGTGTATAGGTTTACTAGAAAACCAGAGCTGGACTGTTGCAGATCATTATATATCTTGTACCACTTAAAAGTTGATGAAAAAGCTTATATAGCTTGCCTCAAAGCTTAGTTTTGCTTTTAAAGGACAAAATTAAGTCTGTCTCCCTTAAATTCACTTGGCCTGCTAACAGCAGTCTAGTTTTAGGAAACAGAATTTCAAACCTTATTTATGTTCTAGAGGAGAAACTTTGCTCAGCTATCCTCTTCCTTAGCTATACAGAGGCTATGTTTGACTTTAAAGGCATTTTAGTAACTATAGGCCTTGGGTTTAGATAAAGAAATTTAGGGAGTTTAGAAACATACTCATCAGTCTTAAACATAAAGTGAAATAAATGAGTTTCAGGGAGGTTTTTGTGCTTAAGCTTTTAAGTGCTTTTGGAAAAAAGTTATAGTTAGTCTTGAGGTCAATCTCATTTTCCACTGTATTCTTCCTACTTGATTAGCAATAAATTCCTGATGCTGAGGATTTAGTAAATCTCTCAAATCAGCTTTATTATACTTGCTCTTTGGTATTGTCATTTTGCTGATACCTTAAGGCTTTAAGTTGTGCCACTCTTCAGGTATGGTGATGTTCATGCTATGTATAAATAGAAAATACATTACAGTAAACTGACACATTGTATAAAGCTTACAAGGAATATGTCTACCTTCCTTGGCCTCTCAAGTAGTAGAAGTTCTCACCTAGAAAGAAGGTAACAAACTAGATAAGTTAAAGGCTTTTGATGTGGTCAGAATGCTGATCACCTGTGTTCAGTGCTCTTTGGTCATTGCTCACTATCACTGACTAGTAAGAATCTACACCTAATATAACAACGGGGCTGTGCTTGGGTTTAGAAACTAATACACGTGGAGGAGTTTAAATGAATGTGGATGTAGATAGGCTATGCTAGAAGTAATGCACCATGGAGTATAGAAGCAGTTATCCAGTTTTCTATATTTCTAAAGATTAAAACTTAAAAATGAGTAAGCATGTGTGTTAAGGTTTTTTTAATAGTTAAAAAAAAGCAACAAACCATCCAAGCCTGGTATTTCTAAATGTCATCTTAATAAAAACTGCAGGTTTACTGTACCACACTGTTTTCAGAAGACAGAATATATTTTTTTTAGTTGCTTTTCTTGTTTAAAATTTGGTGACTGAGGAAGCTGTAGTAAGCAATTTAAATACAGTCATAGCTGTTCTTGTTGCTGTGGCCATTTAATCTTCAGAGATGCTGGTATAATGGGATGTTTTCATTTGGTGTGGTGAAATAGCTTCAGATTGAAGTTGTTGGGGCATCCATGTTGGGAGGGAGCAGATTCATGAAGAATTGATGCGGGCTGATTATTTGCACACTGACATGGCTTCAAGTGGTGCCACTCCTTTTTTTTTCCTCACTTGCAAATACTTAGGAATATTCAAGTCCTGTTTAGCGCCTAGAACAATGTTCCCTGATTGTGAAATATCTGCAGGGGCTCTTCAGACACCCACCTGCAGGCTAGGCTTGAGCCAAGCTTAGACTGGAGTGAGCTGGAGGTAATGGCTGGTACTTTTTTCTTACCTTGGTCTGCTTGTGGAATTCCAGCACCTACATTTTTCATGTACCCTGATACTTTTATTCTTCATTAGATCTCAATGCAAATGTAAGCATTCTTAACTTCAGGGAAACTGAGCCCTGTAGTGGGTTTGATACTTTTCCAAAATAAGTGTTAAAGCTTGTGATATACTTCCTTGTGTTTCTCTGTGTGATCTTCCACTGGTTCTGCTATACTGCAGTTCTAGGGAAAATCTGGGGTAAGTGAATGTTCAATATGTTATTGTGGACAACTGCTAAGAAAACATCAGTTGTGAAGCAGTTATGAAGTAGTGGGCTTCTCTTGTGCTAGGCTCCAGTTTTGCTTTCTGGTCTCTCCATTTTGATAATGTTTCTTTACTGATTACAAATGCAGCTTTAAAAGTGGATTTTAAGACAGTTTTTGCTTGTGAAATTATCAAACATTGTTGCTTTAGCTCTTCAATTTCTTTAATTTTTAGCAAGATGAGTATCATATGGTTCACCTGGTATGTACTTCCCGGACACCCCCAAGTTCTCCAAAACCCAGCACCAGTAGAGGAGGTCACGGAGCTTCAACCTCCAGCAGTAGCTCAGTGAGTTTTTTTCATATATAGGCCATTAATTTATTCTGCACTGATAGAGCTTTCGGGGAATTTATTTTCATTTTCAAAATTTGACTATAAAATAGCGTGATGAAGGTAGAGCATGCCATATGAATTTGTACAATTAGACTTGATTATCTAAGGGTTTTTGTTTAAGCAAAGATGACTTTTTATTAAATTGTAACACAACTATGTTTATTAGATCGTTGAGCACTAGTTTTCCTAAGCTGCTATTCCTTTTTAGCTCTTTTTTTAGAAGTACATTTTCTGTTCTCTCCACATTCCTGTGTCTTTGTCAGAAATTGAGCAGTGTATTCCAGTTACTTTTTAAAACAAGATCTGATAAATGTTGTGAATTTTTTTACTGCTGTATAGAGACCAGTCAAAGTGCTGTGGTTGTGAGATAGAGAGGGAGGTTGGCCAGTGTTTGTTTTGTTTTCAGAACCGTCCAGTACTTGCTTAGTAGCCTCAAAGTAGTCATACTGCCTGTAAGACAATGAGAAGTAGGTGTTCTGAACATTTTATCAGTTAAGCTGTTCACAGAATACTTTTGTTTAGGATGTTTTGAGCCTTCTTCTCTTCACACCCTGCAAAAATGATAATGATCCTTGGTTGTACTGTTTTAACAGGAGTGCAGTTAATGTTTCTGTTGATGACTTGGTTGCCATTACTGTCATTCTCTTGGCTTTTTCTAGAGTTGGCAGTATCACCAAGTGAACCCTTGAAGGTTAGTCAGAAAGGAATGTGTACAATACCACTGTAGGTACTTCTCATCTGTAGTGTGTTGGTTATCAGCATATGGAAATACCCTACCAGTAATAAGCTGTTTGACTTAATTTCTCTGTCAGTGGGGTACTGTTTCTGACTGCTGTGTGACAGTCAGAAACACGTGCAGTTTATGCAATAGTAGAGAGTGAACAGTGGATACATTGTCTTTTCAAAGACTATATTTATATCTCTGTCTCTGTTTGCAAGCACAACACAGGGGCCTCCTTTGTGATTCCTTTATTGCTACATAAATCAGTTGTAAATGTTGTATTTAAATGATTATACGAATGACTGCCTAAAGCAGTCAATATGCACAGTGTTGAGGCCATAATGCTTTTAAGGAAACAACCGAAAGCCCAAGCTTGAATGGCTTTTGTTCTTCCATTTGGTTTTTTACTTTTTATTTCCCCTCCCCCCACTGTCTAGTGGTAAATTTATCTTGTTTTCCTTTGTAGGGCAAATGTGATATGGATGTCTTAAGTAATTGCACCTTCTCACTTCCTGAGTTGTCAAATTTGAAGAGGATTTTCTACTGAGTAAACATTACAGTAATGTTTAGCAACAGAATTTGATTTATTAAAACTAAAATAATGCATCTTAGCGGCCAAATTGCAGACTTGTTTTGGTGACACATAATCTAGGAGAGCCAGCTGTTGTCCTGCTTCCGGGGTTAAGTACTGATCTTGGAAATCATTGAAGGTCTGACACACTAGTTTTAGGTGCATTTCTGGAAGCTTAGGTAGTTCCTAGCTACTTCACTATTTCCACCCCTTTCCCTCTCCCAGCTGTGAGTACAGCAGTTTGGATTGGGCAGCTGGCACAGTGAAGAGGATGATAAGTATGAGAGTGGAAGGCGAAACTGAAGATGAGGATAGAGGAATGGTATTTTAAGCAACTGCAGGCACTCTTTTCTCTGAATATGCAGTAATATCCTGAGGTTGTAGTTACTTTTGTTAGTGATAGCCACTAGAATTTTTGTTGCTGCTAAATATTATTTCAATTAAGCTTTGGTATGGTTCAGCTTTTTGAAATTTTAATTCCCAGTGACTTGTGGTGTTCTCTGGGACCTATCAAGTGGTTGAGTCTCTCTGAAAACTGTGGTTTTATATTTGCACCTGAGTGCAATTTTGAATTGCTGTTTTTACTATAGGCTTGCCAGAACCTATAAAACCCCAGAAGACTTGCCAGGTGCTTATATTATCAATAAAATCTGTGACAAAATGTTAAAGCAAATAGGTTTTTAAGACATAGTAGTAAATCTTGTAACTGTGGCAAAAAGATCTCCAACCTCAGTTCTATTTATTTTTAAGAATGTAGACTGTTCTGGATCAACTGCTGCCTCAGCCGCAAACCAAGAAGCTTCATCTACGTCTTTGAACACTAGTGCAGATGGAGTGAGGCATCGTAATCTTCCACAAGCACAAAGCAATCCCATGCCAAGCCATCAGTTCCCTTATTTAATGCAAGGGTAAGTGAGAATGAAGCAATCCTCAGCTCTTTGATACACTTTAATGTACTTTAAATGTTCAGTTACATTTACAGCACTTTCACAGTCTGAAAATTATTTGGCTTGTTCATCTTGAAATGTAAGTCACATTAGAAACATTTTTCATCTGAACATTAATGTTTTTAGCCAGGAGTCAAAGTGTTCTTGGTGCTCTCCATAAGGCTATTATTTTTTCTTCATGTTCTCTGTCCTCAACTTTCTGCTGGGAAGTGCAGCTGTAAGATTTATCTAACAGTTGTAGCTAATAATGTAACTTACGAAATTATTGCTTCCTTTTTTCTAGTCCTTTGTGATAATTGTCAACACTAAATTCTTATTGGAATATAATCTTAGTTTTTGATATGTTTGTTACTCTTCACTTTTCCATATTGAATTCAACTGTAGACGTCATGTTTTTCTACAATTATGTGTTGAGTGTGTGTAAGTGCTTGTGTATCTACAGTAGAATTATGAAGTGTTTTCATACATGCCAGTGAAATGTAACAAGCGTACATTTCTTGATCAGATCTGTATTATGTAACTTCCTACATTTTTTTGTTTTGTTTTGTTTTCTCTTAAAAGCAGCATTAGGAATTTTTAACCCATGTGGCCTTTGCAGCTTCTTAAACTTTTTAGGAAAATGTTTTTCCAAGGGGGAGTGCATGTTGAGATCATAACTGTTATTTTTCCAGGGAACACTTGCAGAAATTTTTTCTCACAAGGTGTTTTTCCAGTACTGTACAAATTCTAGAGATTTGCTTTGGAGAACGTTGAATCAAGCAAACAAACAAAAAAAACCTCTATGAAACTGCTAACAGTAACAACTGTTTCTGTCACTGGAAAGAAAACAGATGTCAAGAACTGTTGAAAATTTACTTAGTGTCAGTTTAATTTACATATTCTCTTGTTAGCGTTTACCTAGACTTTACTAGTGTTAGTTTTTGTCTTGAATTCCTTCAATTGCTTTTTTTTTTTAATCTGAGATGCACTGTTGGGAAGAAATAGTCCTTGCAGTGGGTGGAGCACTTAGCTTATTTTGACCATGTGTGTCTTCAGGGAAATGGTTATACCTGCCTTTATGGCAAAGCTAGGTGACACTGGCTTGACAATCAAGACTGCTGATTGATGTAAATATAAATTAATTCTGGAAGCAACTTATTGCGTGATGTTTTAATTACTAATCTGTAAGAAGTTTTAATGGCTTTCTAATTAGCTTGTAATGTAACCATACTCTTGAGTGTGAGTTTTCCGTCAGTATGCATGGTGAACTGCTTAGGCTATGGACTTCAGAAAGGCCACAGAACCATTGTTCAGTCTTTTAGCTGAAGTAATTAAAGTACAGTGGGAAGCATCAGTTTGGAAGACATTACTATGTTTGGAAGAAAGAGTAGCTTAAAAAAACCAAACATAAGTCTATGTCTGTATTAGCAAGTAATGTGGATTGAGAGGAACGGAACTGTAGACTGAAAGAGATGCTGGGAACCTGGCATCAACAATGGACACATTATAGGGTTTTCTGTCTTATTTGGACTATCTTTAGTTTGGTCGCCTGTAATAGGTGCCTGTTTGTGGCAAAGGTGCCTTAGCAATGCTCCTAAGTTGCATATTTCAATTTAGTGTGATCCAAAAGGAATGCAGATGGTGATCCAAGAGCACTCTGTGGTGCAAACCAAAACTTAGTAAGAGGAAGTGACTCGAGGTTTGATTCGGAAGTGCATTCCTGATCTAAACAGAAATGCTAAAATAAATGAACCCTAAATAATATTAAGCCTTTTTTGTAAAAGTAATTTAGTGTAACACTACCAGAACTTAAGGTAAATCTTTGCAGAGTGCTGGGCACTGGCTCAGCTCAGCTCTGAACAGTCTGTGTCAGTGCCTGCTGTAGTCTGCAGTCTTCTTTGAAAACCGGTTTTAATGCTTTCAGTAATCTTTTCAGATGCATCTGTTTTTGCTTCAGAGCAGTGCTGCTTGTTTCAGCAGTAAGAAATGCCTTATTTTTTTTGCTGCTTTCTTAAACATCATTCTGGGCAATGAATCTAGCTTGAATGTAGTTTACATGCAGACTGACACTTGTTAGGAGCAATGAAGATTTGTAGCTGAAATTTGTGTAACCTTGTGGATTTTTCTTACTGTTTTGTAACTGAACATTGATGCCAGCTGCGTGATGGTCTATAGGCTCTGCTGATGGGGAAAGTTCTTCAGATGTTTGGAAATGTACGAGAGAGTCAAATTTTTTGAGCAGTTTGCAACACTTTCATTAGTAAAGTAATTTGTACAAATATGTAACATGATTGTTGGGTGATTAAATTACGTTTTCCATGTTTTTTTAAGTTCCTGGCACAAATCTTTAGTGTGCCAGTTGAATACACTTTGGGGAAAATGGCTAATTCAGATTGTTAAAATATTACACAGGAAGCCATTTAGAACTTCCTGCTGCTTTGAGCTTTGGTAAACGCTGTTTATCTAACAATCTAGACTGGAGGTTGGACTGGGCAAGTAGTTTATATATCTACCAAGTTACTTTGTTGCTGTAAGTATAGCAAAAGTATGAAATACAGCTTTTGAGTAAGCACAGCATTGTCTACTCCTGTGGACTTAGTTGTAGATCAGGGCTCCACTGTGCCAGGCAGGTACAAACAGAACAGGTGAGCTCAGTCCTGAAGGGGCTTGCGTTTTGGACTGGGGAGTACTTGGAAGCAGTAAACAGACAAGAAACATCAAGGCAGTAAGATTATTTGTGAAGTGTGGGCAGCCCATCTAGTGAAATATTTTTGTACTGTGTAGATGGTAATGTTTGAAAGCAAACAACAAAATAGCATACTGACAATATGCAGTATGTTCTAGTGCATAAATACCTTGCTTAATCAGTAGCTTTTGCCTGCAGTTTTTTTTTTTGCTGTTGTTTAAAATAGCAAATTACATAGTGAAGGATATTGAAATATCACTTGAAGTTGATATCCCAGGCTTCTATGAGACAAACACTAAGAGAGATGTCTCTATGGGCCAAGGTCACTAAAATGCATTTATTGTCAGTCATTCAGATGACAGATTGAGCTTTTAAGTCTGAATAAAAAGTCTAATTTTTCCACTAGTGGTGAGCAGTATCTTCATGATTACACTAACTAACAAGTCTGACCTTACCCTCAAGTTGAATCTCAGTTCATTTTACATGTCTTCCATACACCAAATAAGTAATTCTGAGCTTTCTAGGCATTTAAGGAGTAATATGCCTCTTTTCAGAACATTCTGAAGCTACCTCTACCATTTGAACCTTAAAACCTGTTTTTGGACTTTTCTAGCTGTTCTTCTACTGTCTGCTCTGTTCTCCAATCTTGGAATGCCTGCGCCTATCCAGTTTGCTTCTCTGCTCTTGTGCTGTTGCTGCCTATCTTTTGAAATACTCTGCTTCCTGCCTCTTTCTCCTGCTTTTGGAAAAAGATGAAGAACAAGCACATGTTACTTTCTTTTTTCTTCCAACAGCAAGCCAGCTTGCCTTGCTGAGAAGAGCCTCTTTCTTTGGAGAGGTTCTCCTCACTGCAATACATTACACTGAGTTTAGAATTGTTCCTGAATTTCATAAACTCAATACCCCAGCATCTGTAATAGCTGTATAATGGACAGCATCCGCCTCATTCTGATACTTGAGCAAACAAAATACTGCTCTGCTAGTTGGCATTCTAAACCAAAAGACTGTTCTTGAGTATTGTTGTCTACTTTTTTGCATTAATAAAATCAGATTTTTAAATGTTAAGTCTTCTGAAGAAGTCACATCTAGAAAAGCTGTTAAAAAAACAAACAAACAAAACAAACCAACAAAAAACACAACACACCCTCCTTTGTTCCCCCCAACAACCTGCCAGGATTTTCCATTTAAATGGGAAAGAAAAGAGCAGGACATAACTGAAATATTTTGTTGTTTGTCTTGATTGACTGGTTTCTCAATCTACTATTAAGCTTTAAGACATCAGGAAAGCAAGTTTCAAAAGAATGGAAGAAAGTAGAGACTCAAATCCTGTAATATTTCTAAAAGATGTATCTTGGGGGGGTGTAGCTATTAGCCTAAGGCCTCTCAGCTTTTGTTGAGCTTAACTTAGAATTTTCAAGAAGAGTCTGCAAAAGCTGAAAGCTCTAACTGACAAGAAAAAGCATTGGTGAATTCCTGCAGAACTTTGGCAAATTGAGTAGCACTGCTTATTGATGACTGAGCTGGTGAAGTAGGTATGGTTGAATAATGAGGGGTCCTGCCTGTTTACATCCCCATGTGGTATTCTACCTCGTGGAAATTGAGACGTTGGTCAGTCATTTGTCACAGTGTAGTACTTAGCAACATCCATGTAGAACATTTGAATCTCCTTTAGACTTTGAGGGCCGAGTGTTTTATGATGGTCAGGGTTTTATGGATTTTGGAGGAGCCTTATTTCTCAAAGTGTTTGCCAGGTCAGGGGATTGAAAAGAATGTTCTTAAAGCTTGCAGCCATAAAGAGAAAAACATGATTGTGTTTTTCAATAACAGCTTGACAGTTTTTTGTTCCAGCACGTTAATTATGCATAAATAAGTAGCATCAGCAGGGCTGCCAGTTCACCCTTGCAAATTTGTCCATGACTATCTCAGTTTTTATGTGGTATCAGGACAGTAGCTTTTACTTTCTTCCCCTCCTGCCGCTGGTCTGTTGTCAAAGCAGGATATTGCCGAATACAAACACAGCAAACTGTTTTGGCAGAGGTCATGGAGTTGCCTGACAGGCTCTTGTCCAGAATTACAGTGAAATGCTTATTCATGTGTAACATGGAAAAAAGATGTAAATGTCTTCCTCCCATCTTTCTTTCTGGGCATGTCTTTTTATATCTGAATGCCTGGTAGACTAATGAAATCTCTTGGTGATATCTTTGCAGGGAGTGCCTTACTTAGGGAACAGGTGTAGTCTGCAGAACAATTACAGCAGTCTCAGCTTTTGCTACCTGCAGTCTGAGTAAACTTTTCTTCATCCTTTATACTCTCATGCTGTCCTGAAAGATGTCCTGGTTTACTACAGTTCACTGCATCAAAATCTTTATGGAAAGAGTTGGAAATCTTGCCAAAACATGCTATATGCTCTAGGAGGTAAGAGAGGCTAAGGAGATTAAAAGCAGACAAAACCAAACCTAAAATTCTGTATGAGAGCTTTGTCTCTTGCATGTCAACCAGAGTTAAAAGCCCACAGAGAGGAGAATCACTTGTGCTCCAAACATTGAGAAGTGGGGAAAGTAAATAATTTACAGTGTTCTTAGTTGCAGTCTTCAGAAATTGTATCTGAAAGATTAGCTTGTCTTTGCTCACGTTAATTTAATTGTGTCTTTGATCACAGTGATACTTCTGGTATTGTTTCTAAAAGAAAGCTATAGAAGATAGTAAGTTTTCCTTTACAACTCCTGCAGCATGTTTAAGTGTGACCTCTGAACTTGAAAGGAATTATATGGAAGAATTTCTGCAGTTATACACAATTTTGAAAAATTTCAACATGGTTTTGTCCTAGAGATGCAGCTAGTGACAGACTTCTAAATACAAAAACATAAATCCACTTTCTGTAGAAATAACCGTGCTTATTTATTTCTTACATGAAAACAGTGCTTTTTTTTGAATGGGCTGGAGAATCTTACTACATATTTCAGTGCATTATAGGGGGACAAATGAGAGGAAAAAAATATGGTGGTTTTTTTTTAATATTGGTGCATTTAAAAATGTGACAATTTAGAACTGAATGTTTTTCTTTAAATCCTCTTCTAGCAGTATAGGCAACCAATTTCCAGGTCACGGTGTTCCTGCTGGATTTTCTATGTATCCTGCATTCAGTCCCTTACAGATGATCTGGTGGCAACAAATGTATGCACGTCAGTACTACATGCAATAGTAAGTCTGCATTATCTTGGGTTGTACTGTATTACTCTAATGAAAGGAAGGTATTAAAAACTTCAGTGTTGTTTACAGGATCAGAATGTCTGTGTTTATTTTGTCTGGCTGTTCTGTTTTACACTAAGTTCTGTCCAGCAAATTATGAAATCCAGTTTTGGATTGAAATGAATGTATTAATAAGTAAAGATTTAACTGAAAATGCAGTTTGTTTTGACCTGTATTACATCTGAAACTGTTTTTTATTAGTGGTGCATGTTTTAGACAAACCAGTTTTATGTTTAAATTTTTAGCCAAGCTGCTGTTTCAGCCCAAGTGACTGAGCCAGCGAGATCCACGGTTGCCCAGGCCGTAAATTCAGAACATGCTCCTGCAAATGAGCCCGCAGCAGTGCCAAATGTAGCCGTCCGGGAGAACAGGCCTGTAAACCCCAATGTTCAGATGAATGCACAGGGTGGCCCAGTAGTGAATGAGGAGGACTTCAACCGGGACTGGCTGGACTGGATGTACACATTCTCTAGAGCAGCAATTCTTCTGAGCATTGTATACTTCTATTCTTCCTTCAGTCGATTTGTCATGGTAATGGGAGCCATGCTACTGGTTTATTTGTGAGTACAACAGTTGAGTACAACTGCAGATCTGATATATGGAGTACAGTGCTAGTGTATGAGCCACATGCACCAGTATAGATTAGGAGCTGACCTGCTAGAAAGCTGCTCTGTGGAGAGGCACCTGGGAGTCCTGGTGGACAACAAATTATCCATGGGACAGCAATGTGCCCTTGTGACCAAGAAGGCCAGTGGCATGCTGGAGTGCGTGAAGAAGTGTGTCCTGCAGGCTGAGGGAGGTTCTTCTCCCCCTCTACCCTACTGAGACCACATCTGGAGTATTGTGTCCAGTTCTGGGCTCTCCAGTTCAAGAGGGACAGGGATCTACTTCAGAGAGTCCAGTGGAGGGGTATGAGGATGACTAAAGGACTGGAACACCTGTCTTACAAGGGAAGGCTGAGAGACCTGGGGCTGTTTAGTCTAGAGAAGACTGAGAGGGGAGCTTACTAATGTCTAGAAATATCTGAAGGGTGGGTGTCAAGAAGGAGAGGCCAGTCTTTTCAGTCATGCCCTGTGATAGGACAAGGGACAGCGGACGCAAACTAGAACACAGGAAGTTCCACCCCAATGTGAGGAAGAACTTCTTTACTGTAAGATTTACGGAGCACTAGAGCAGGCTGCTCAGAGAGGTTGTGGAGTCTCCTTCTCTGGAGACTTTCAAGACCCATCTGGATGCCTTTCTGTGTGACCTACCATAGATTTTGTGGTGGTCCTGCCCTGGCAGAGGGGTTGGACTCAATGATCTCCAGAGGTCCCTTCCAACCTCTACCATTCTGTGAAACTCTGATTCTGTGATTTAAACTTAAAAATTATTCAAATGCAGAAGACACTGCTCCTTTACAGTATGACATGTGTTTAAAAAAAAAATAAATAAAAAATTCAAACAAGTAGAGAAGCTGCTATGAAAAAAGAAATAATTCTCAAAACATGGTTACATTAAATTGGATGCCATTTAAGCCTGAAATACAAACCTGAAATACAGTGCTCTTAAATGTTGGTGATGTTACCAGTTCAGTATTGTAGGAATGTAGAATTTTGGAATGAAAATTTAGGACGTGGGGTTGAGGAGAGAGAAGTTCATACAGGTCAAGCGTATACTTGGATAAACTTAAAATGCTTCTTGAATATGGAAAGAAAACTGCAGGGCCAAAGTCACTTGTATTTCAAAAGTAATATGTGGAATTTTTGCAGTAAGTCATGTTAGGCAGAGCTAAAGTAGTGCTACTGTACTGGTGGGTAACTAGATCTGCTAGAGTTACAGGGACTTTTTTTTTTTCTTATGAGGTATCAAAAAGGCCTAAGCTCACTCCGTTTTATTCAGAAATACCAATGATACTGTCATCACTTCCCTTTATATATGAAAATACTTCCGTGATATAAATAAAAGTAGAAAACAGCAGTAATGCTTGATCTTTTGGACTGACGTAATTAAGAGTTTCCTTACATTGTAGTCTCAGTCATCACTGTTCTGTTTCTCATGCAGATATGACAGTTGAAATCAGAATATAGACACCTGAAGACACAGGATGGGCTTATTTAACTTACAGTGTGGTTCAAGCCTTAGCTGAAGTTTAAATTCTTTTCCATAGAAAATCAAGTTTAAACTATGAAAATTAAGGCAGCCTATGAAAATTAATATGACTTAAAGTACTTAAAAATGGGGAGGAGACCCCAAAAAGTATTCTATATATTTAATCTCCTAATCATGGTAAAGTATTCATCCTCTGGAACAGAGGGCTGTTATCAGCACTTCTGAAACTCTAAGAATAGCTCTTAGCAAGACCCTTCTGAACCCAAGCCTCAAAGAATAGCCATTCAATCTAGAAGTAAGGCTAGCAGAAAAATATATATTTTTTTTCCCCTTTCAAAAGAGTATTTTTCAACTGTTCCATTTTCTTACATAGACATCAGGCTGGATGGTTCCCCTTTAGGCAAGAGGGAGGCCAGCAACAGGCAGCCAATAACGTGGAAGTGAACCGTGATGGGCAACATGCAAATAATCCAGATCTTGAAGAGATGGTGAGTAAGAGCGGGCATGTCTTTTGAGACTCCTATGTATTACATAGTTAAGTATGCTGTAATGCCTGGACAGAAAGTCAACTTCTATGGAATATAGTCAGTTTAACCAGAAGGCTTTCAACATTGTCCTCAGTGTTGCACCTGCTGCTGAAATTCTATATTTTTCCAATCTGACAACTAGAAAATTAATTGAAGTTGAGACAGGCTTTTTTTCATGCTAGTTATTCTTCAGGAGGTTGTTCTGAGAGAAGTTAATATAGGAAGATACTGCTGGTTACCTTATGTCAGAGCTCTGAATAGCAGCAGTTTAATTGCCTCAATTTCTGTTTTGAAAGGAACGACTTATGGATGATGGCATTGATGATGACAGCGGAGAAGATGCAGGTGAAGATGCCAATACAGAGCAGCAGCCTGGATTTATGGCTTCTGCTTGGTCCTTTATCACAACCTTCTTCACATCACTGATCCCTGAAGGGCCACCTCAGGTTGGCAATTAAAGTGGAAAAGGAACTGTCAGGCAGCCTGAAGTAGCCATACGTAGAAGTGGAACAGATTCCTAGAGAGTGTTTTAAATACAGTGCAATTTTTGAAAATTTATAATGTTATCTTTTTGATCATGGTGTACAAAAATGTGTATTTTTTTTCTTTTGGCTTTCTCACGCATTGAATATTTGAAGCACAAGTGGACTACTAAATGCTTTCTTTAAGATTCTTCTTTTTCTGAAGAACAAAATGTAAAGATATTGGTCTTCCATATTTTATTTTAATTTCAAATGTGTATTATACTGAGGCAAAAGGCTTGTACTTAATCTGCACCATTACCTCTTTAAAGAGCTGTTAAAAATATGAATGTTGATGGACCTTTCCAAATGCTACCTATTCATCTGAATAACTGTAATGTATCTTATGTTAATTTTAGACAGGGTATGAATTACCACTTGGGATTTGGAGTTTATATCATTCCTGAGGGAACAGTGTGAACACAGGATTATTTGCTAATGGCACATTGTCTTCATGCCGCAAAATACTAAGCCTCTTACACATTTAGAAAGCTAAAAGCTTTTTCTTGAGGCTACACTGAAGTCCATTAGTTGGAAGTGTTTGACAGCTCTTCAAAGACAATTGACATCGATGGGATGAACCTTCAATGTTTGATACATACAGGACTTTTTAAGAAGAATATTAGCTGTACTGGGGAAAAAACATGTACACTAGGTTTTTTTTTAATAAAAACTTACGGTAACTCCTTTGAATGTCTATATGCATATTTGAATGCAAACAACTACATGGTGAATCATTGAGGATGAGGTTATGATTGATTTGAGAGTGGAATAAAGTTATCATGGTAGCATTATTGATATTGACTACAGTGGTATATTTGTAGCAGTGCATACACGATTACTGGTATGATCTCAACAGCAGGATATCTGTATTCTTACACTTAATTAAAACTAAGAAGAATAACACTGTATATGATATAATAATACAGTTCTGCTGTTAGATTTTTGGTTTATCTCTTTAGATTTAATCATAGTCAAGAAGTTGTATCTGGTTTTGTTCCTGATTCTGAGGTTACCATATACTATATAACTTAAAAATGGCTGCAAAGGTGCTGTTGTTCTGCAACCAAAAGAAAGCCTATCCAGCTTTCTGATTTCCAAGTGCAGGAAAGCTCTTAAATAGGTATGAACAAGTGAGAAATAGGGGTTTATTTTTCACTTGCTCATGTCGAACTACTGAAGCAGTGCAGTGAAGTTTTAAAACCTAAAAAAAAATTTCTTTGGATTTATACTGTGAAACATCTGTCAGGATTTCTAGGTGTTATTGAGAGTTGATGCTAAATTGGAAAAGATGTGAAAATGTTTTTAATTTAAATGGCTTAAATAGTGTTTTTAAAGTTGCAAAATAATTGTTGTTTACAAATCTGTTAGAAGAGGAGAATAAGATAAGCCTTAAAAGCATCAATTACTTGCTGTAGAAGAAACTGATGAATAATGTTTAATTAGGATGTTTTACTCCTATGTTACTATGGAGGGTTGCTCTCAATTTAGGTTCATTACATAAACATAAAATGTGTAGACCTTGTCTGAGTGATTTTACCCTTTTAATTTGGTGGATGGATCTAACTTGGCTAACATTTAACAACTGTTACACAACTTGACATTTTCAAAATGAAGGGCACAGCGTGGCAGTCTTGTATGTGATAATACTTGTTTCTAGAACATGTTTAAGAGATTTTGTCAATTTGACCTGTGTTCTCCCTCTTTTCCAAAAAATTAATTTTTCTTTTTGTCCTGGGTGTATTTGTCACCTGTGCAGTTACTACCTATTGGTATCCAGCTACTAACAGGTGTTGGCTGTTTCTTGCTGTCATTGTTCAGGTTTCATTTGTTTTCCATGCTATAGGAAGCCATTGGTGGTGGCTCTCTGCTGTTAGTAGATTAGAGTAATAAAGTTGCTCTTAAGCTGTTAGCCCTGATTTAGTTAAAAAAGTGCAGCACTGTCATTGTTTGTTCAGACTCAGATATGGAGAAATTTGTTTAACCTTAGAAAGATGTAAGCAAGGAAAAGCAAAAAAGATGGTTAATGAGGAAAGCGGGTGAGAAATAAGAATGAAATATGAAATGTTACCAAAAAGCAATGAAAGAGTTGGAGGCAGAGGAAAGTCCATGAGAAGAGCAGCGTTGAGAGAAGGTGCGGTCGTAAGTAAATACGAAGCAAGGACTGAAGAGCAGATTGAGGTAAGAGAGGTGCATCTCTTTTTCTTTTCAGAAAAGGAAAGAGCTGGGTTGAAAGTTCATCAGATTGAGTCTTTATGGGTTTCTGAGAAATTCAGGCATAGAATTGAACAACATGAAATGTGTAACAGGCGTGATGATGGAATAGAAATGAAAACTCTAGGAAAGCTTTTTTTTTTTAGTTTATCCTTGTTGTAGGCACTCTTCTGTAGCATAAAATGAAACACAATTACGTAGTGCATGTCTGTAGGCAAAGCTGAGATGCTAAATTGTAGCAGATCTGTAACATGAGACAGAACAAAATGTACTGGGATTAAGGCAGCACAGGATGCATCCTAGAATTAATGGTTCTGTAACATACCTGTGCTTCATCCACTTCTACAATTTTGAACCAGAAAAAGCAATGGAAGTTCATTCCTTCTGTTACCTTACAGAAAGTCATTAAGTGACAGATACATTTAGAGGAGGTCTGTGTATCTAATAGCAAGTCTCTGCTGACATGTGCCGGCAGAAACAGACACAAGATAAAGCCTATTCCCTCTGTAACACTGCGTGCTGTGAAGAGACAAAGGAGTACTTCATGGGATATAAAAAGGGTAACATACCATGCAGAAGAGCAGCTGTATCTCAATATTGTGCTTACTCTAAAAACTACTTCACAACTGATGTATGTATGTACCTACATACATCTGCATTGACCTCTTTGTCAACAAATTACAGTGGGTCTGTTTGTTTAACAAACTGGTATAACTTAAACTCAATCTGCAGGATTCTTGGGTGCAAAATGCAGTCAAAAGGATCCTTTTTCTCCTGTTAACTTGTGAACTCACAAGGTCATCCTGGTGCTACTGTTTGGTTTGACAGGCAGCATTAGCTTTCTAGTTGCCCCCAGTTGTCCTTGAATTCAGGTAACTCAGAAAAATTATCATGTGGTACTTCAGGAAAAGGCTGCTTGTGTCTCAGACCCACTCCCCTACCTTCTTACTGTTACTGTAGCAGAGGGAAAAGAAAAACAAATTGTGTGTGAGATTTGTACTAGTAACAGGTGGTAAGCCAGGTTTTTTTCAGTGAGGTCTAGTGACAGGACAAGGGGCACTGGGTGCAAACTGGAACATAAGAGGTTCCATGTAAACAGAAACTTCTTTACTGTGAGAGTGACAGAGCACTGGAACAGGCTGCCCAGAGAGGCTGTGGAGTCTTGTTTGCTGGAGACATTCAAAACCCGCCTGGACACGTTCCTGTGTGATGTGCTCTAGGTGATCCTGCTCTGGCAGGGGGGTTGGACTAGGTGATCTTTTGAGGTCCCTTCCAATCCTTAAGATTCTGTGATTCTGTACAAAATCACTTTGTTCCAGCGGAGGGAATGGCTAATTGTTACTGGTGGCTGTTTTCTATACAACTGAGAGGTTTTCTAGCATAAGACTTTTGTTAGCAACTTTTGCTATTGCAAGGAAGTGGTTCAGAATTCACCCTGATGTAGTGGTTGTGACCTCTTACCTGCTTTTTCGGGGTAGGCAGAGGTGGGCAATTGGGCAACTGTAGCCCTGCTGGATGCCCTTTTGTTAATTAGGTGGGAGGCCCTGCTGTTAATCTGGTACAAGCTAGCTGCCCAAGTGTCCAGGGTGATGCTGTGTTACTTTTGCTGGGGAAGCTTTGATGCTGCAGATGTCCAGGTTAAGTAAATAAATGCCCGTGTGGCTTTGGGTGTGGGTGGTGTACTGGTGTGTCAGCTTACAGTCTGAGTATAGGTGGGATGGTGCAAGCTGGGAATGAATTACTTTTTCATTCACAGCCCTAGTGTGCTTCAAAGCTGCTGGTTGTCTGAGTAACAAGATAATATGAGGTAATAAATACATTTCATTGTTATTTCCACCCCCCAAAAAGGGGATTTAGCCATTCTTCATGGCAGTGGCTGTATGTAAGTGCTAGTCTGGAGTACCTGTGCCGCTGCTGCCACACAGGAGGGAGCTTCTTGCTCTCATTGGGGTTTATTCACTTGCAGCTGTATGTTCAAGGACTTGGTTTTGGAAGAAGCTGAGGTGACCACAGCGAATGCTTAGCAGTTTAGACTTATTCAGAAGACAATCTACCCAGTAGCACTGGTTGGAGAGGAGAGAAGCACATACTGGACCTGAAAAAAGCTATCCATAAAAACCTGAGGGCTGGCTGACTTTATTCTCTTTGAATTTACAGAGGCAAGTCCAGTGTCCAGTGGGAGGGTGCCCAAGCTACATAAAGAGTATTTCTACTTCTTTAGCAAGACATTCATTTGTGCTGGCTTTAGAGCTTTATACTTTAAAACAACATGAGGAAACTATTTTTAAAATATTTTTTTCTTTCCTTAATGTGTATTTGTGATACTTATGTGGTTTTACTGCTTGAGTTTTTGTCAGGGCCTGGGATGGTGAAGCTGAATACGCAGAGTTATTCTGTTGATCTCTTTGTTTGAACTTGCAATTAATGCTTTGCTCTGTGGGCCTTATGATGGTGTAGTTGTGATGTGTCACTTCTGTGATAAAGTCTGGTAGGAGTAGAAGGGAAAGAAGGATGATGTTCCTAGAATTTCATTTAGTTTTCTCATTAAACACCAGGGTGATGTTAACTGGTATTCCTCATACTCACGTAGTTTTAGCTGTTCTTGGAATAAACTGCAACATTTCTGGTCATTTTTTTGGAGCAGAGGGCTCATACCAGGGCAGCTGCAACTGCAGTTTTAAGTCTCATGATGATAAGGGGTGTGTGTCGGGGGGGTGCATACAAGTAGTACAGAACTTGCAGAAGGGCTAATGACATTTTTTCCTGGAAGGGGAAACCTAGGTGTGAGGAGCTTATGGGATGGAAGTAAATGGAGTTGTGGGTATGTTAATTTTTGAAAATCGAGGGGGTTTATGCGTGTGGACACGTTTATTTTACACGGTCAGAAAGGCTGTGCCGAGCTTAGCTGCTTCGATAAAGGAAGCCCAAGCCTGAGCTTTGCGTTACGGTTAGGAAGGCTAACCTGTAACAACCCTAGCAAGGCGAAAAGGCACAGCAGCAAAAACCGATGAGCGGCTCGTCCAGCCGCTGAGCGCTCGGTGCTTTGTTAGCCGGAGCTCCCTAGGGAAGCGCGGAGCAGACGCGGTCACAACCCGCGCCCGGCGGGCGGGGCGGCGCGGCGGGAGCGGCGCAGGCGGGCCGCCAGGTGGCGCTGCCGCACAGCCCCGCGCCGTGCGCGCCCGTGAGGCGCGCTCCCGGGGAGGCGCGGCCCCGCAGCGCCGCCCCCTGCCGGCGGCGGCGGGAGGTGCGGGGGGGCTGGGGCTGCGGCGGGTCCGGCCGCCGGGCCCGCGTCCCGTCCCGTCTCGTCGGGGGGAAGGTGCTGGTCCTCCTGCGGCGCCGGGCCCCCGAAGGCGGTAAACACACACCCTGAGGGGACGCCGCGGGTTTGAAAAGGTGTTTCTCGTCGCTTTTGCCCAAGTGTCTTCGCTGGCAGCGGGCTTGGCGTTCTCCTTCGTGAGACAGCCGATGCTTTCAGGGAAGGTTTGGGTAGCTTTCCTTTTTTTTTTTGCGGTCCCTTCAGCAGCCGTGAGTTGCTGCGGTTGGCAGGAGGGCTCGCCGCTCCTCTGCCCTAGATGTGAGCCCTGCTTGAGATAAGTGGATCAAGTATTGCAAGGGAGCTGTGAAATTCCTCCCATTGTATCTCTCCTCTGGCTCCAGGGCTTCGTAATAAAGGCAGTTTCCGAGCAGTGGGTCTGTAGCTTGCCTGTCTGTTCCCGAGCGGTCAGATCCTCGCATTCAGATGCATGTGGTAATGATGCTGCGTTGCTGTAACAAGTTAGGCACCCTGCTGTCTTCATCTGGCTGAAAAAAAACAGCCCCCGGATTATGTGACACACAACTGGCTCTGGGAAATGTGGAATCATCAGTTTTTTGGGTTGTATGCTAGTTTTCCAACACTGCTGATTTTTAAAGTTTTTTCCCCTGTGGCCACAAGGCTAAGGCATAACACATAAGTTACAGCACGAACATCGTTAATTAAGATGATTATGTCTGTCTTCATTTTGATATGTCTTAAATTAATCTTCCTACCTATTAATTTTATTGCAAAAGACAGCATGGGTCTTCCTAGCGAATAACTGTCGTGTATAATTCTTCAGAGCAAGTACTTAAATTGCTGCAGCAAACATTTGTCTTAAGTCATCTCAAGTTTTCCCAGCTGCTGCTGGTGGAGGACAACTGATACCTTCCTAATGCTGTTTTACCAGTTTCATTTCTCTGGTGAGGGCAGGAATTCCTGTGGCCTGTGGTAGAGGGCTTTTGAGGTACTTCACAACATGAGGTGACAATATCTGCAGAGATCTGGTACCACAATAGGTAATACTGGTGACATAACCCAGGGTTACAGCATGGCACCAGGCAGGGGCTGAATCATGTAGAGGTCTTCATTTTTATGGGGTTTACAAAGGCTGAAGCTGCTCACTGGCCTGATTCCCAGCATGGGCACAGAAGAAGATCACCTGGCCCAGTGGAGGACAGCATGGCATCACATGGCATGAGACCACCGCTCAGTGGCAGCAATATCTTAAAAAGATGTTGCTGTCAAAGCCTCTGTCTCATGAGACCACAGCTATTGTTCCAAAGACCCATTCAGGAATGCACATTTTTCAGGCACTAAACGGGTCTGGACAGCATCTTGGGTTTGAGTTTCAAGGGAAACACATGTGAATAAAATGTAAACAAACCCCTAAAACTCTTGGCCCTTTTCTTCCTCTGGTGTATGTGCATCATATGAAGACAGTTAATAAGCTGGGTGGATTTGGGCCTGCTTGCACTATACAAAGATCTGGCCCCAAGATTATGGGAGCTATTACAGACATAATTTTACATATACATGAAATATATAATATTCTATATCCTTCAGTTTTCCTCTACCTGGGATCTTCTGTGTGTCTAGATTGGGTCTTTTTTCTGTCCTCTTGCAGGTGACTCTAAGCACTGAAAAGACTTCTGATACGAAATAGATCCCAATTTCCTTCCATTCTTCTCCATACTGATTTTGTTCCCCTTTTTCTGACTGAATTTAAGGACCTTCCACGTGTAAAATGTGAGGCATAGATTGTAGTAATAACTACACAGTTAAAGTTTGGGGGTTTTTTGCTTCTGTGAGGCTGATGTAGCATGAGGATGGGCAGTGGTGAGAAACAGATGGTGAAGCTGAGGGAATATGTTGTGAGGAGAAACAGTTTGTTGGGAAGGTCTCTTCCTCTTTGTTGTGTGTTTGTAAACATACTGAGATGTCTGATATCTGTTAAAGAAGCAGATAGATTTTTAGTATTTATTGAAGGGAAATAATATCAGATTTTTTTAGTAGTAATTTTCAGTAGGGATTTACTTACTTAATTTCCAAATAAGAAATAAATAATGGCTATCTTTCATTTCCATTCCATTTTCTGCACCCAAGGTGATTTCTCTTTGGGTAGTGCCGTGCTTCATACTGCTCTTGGAGCCTTTCTGTTAATGTGGACAATGCTCCTGGCCTCGTTTCATCCATTCAGAGCTGCTGCTGAAAAGCTCTTGTTTGGTAGTTGGCTTTTGTGGTGTATGAAAGCACTGAATGATTGCTTGGAAAAATGTTTACTTCTCTCTCTGCCCTTCTCTCCCCTCGTTAGCAGTTCCATGTTGGCACGAAAACTGGGCTTGCTGATGATTTTAAATTGTATCAGGGATATGAAATATGAAATGCCACCAGTTGAGATGGAGGTTGTGAAAACACTTCCCATAAGATACCTGGTTAAACTCCATTTCTGCATTTCTTGGGGAGAGACTTTCACTACATGAGGGATAATTGCCCATCAGTGAGGATTTGCAGTGTCCCAACAGTACAAAGAATAAATAAGATCACAAATACAGGTAAGTTTTAAAATCAGGTATTTGAGAACACAAGTAGCATCACTGAAACAGGCTTGAGAGCTTTGTTAACTCCATAGAAATGCCATGAAATTTTACTTTGTCCTTAAGCTGAGAGCCTGTTGCCTTGGTATCCACATCACAGATGATACCACTTAATATTCTCTGGCTTTTGTGATGGTAAAAGACAAAGAAATGAGGTCAGGGAACATTAAGGGTGAATTACCTTAATTTTCTAAGTTTAACAGAAAACGCTAGAGTTCATCGCACTGCCCTTCTGTCTGTGTAGAATTTTCCATTTTTAAGAGGAAAAATTGTAATTGCAAATGTGGATAATGATAATCTCAAAAATCAATTTGATCTTGATTTTAATGGCTGCACTAATGTTTTTGCCCATTGTAATTTAATAGCTCTAGTGACCTTCTTTGTAGGGATAACAGACTGACTCACTCTGTTTAGTCACATAGACACGCATGCACTCACATTCAATTCCATGTATATCTAAGGAGCTACTTTTCAGTTTGGTGCAGCCAACTTGCAGAACCTGCTGCAAAATGTTGGGATTTTTATGTGTAGAAGAG
Source organism: Apus apus (assembly GCF_020740795.1). NCBI lineage: Eukaryota > Metazoa > Chordata > Aves > Apodiformes > Apodidae > Apus > Apus apus. The sequence continues at coordinate 50,032,974 of NC_067283.1, forward strand.
GATTTGTGGGTCCTAGACCATGAGAGAGATTTTCTGCCTTTAACTGCAGTAAATGAACCATCAGTCTCTAGATTTCAGTGAAGATAACAGCCCTCTGCAAAAGACACAGTAAAGATCAGAGGAGCCCAGCAGCCAGAGCTGTGAAGTTGAAGTGAGGATGCTGCAGGTCATTTTTTAAAAGCAAAGGGACAGAAGAAGAGATGGCTCCTGAGATAATGGTGGAGGCAGTCTGAAGAAGGAAGGTGGCTAGATGCCAGACCATGGGAAGAGTCCTTGTGACTGCAGAGATGGATAAGCAAAGCCAGCTGGTATTGGCCTGCTGGTGGCTGGAGGGTGTGTATATATACACACTGTGGTAGCCGGTTGGAAGAGTTACCAGTAACAGAACTGGATCTGTGAGTGCAGAACCTGAGACATTTAGAGGTGTCTGTGTGCAAGGAGAAGAAAATGAGATACAGGGGATACAATAGTAGATAAAGCGGCTGACAGACCTAAGTCTCGAAGTACTAATTTTGGTGAGAGCCAAGTCAGGGAAGTGACCCAGACTATTAAAAATAGTCAATCTCTGTGAAGGAGCAGGGCATTTACACAGTGCAGAGTAATGTGCAATTACACAAACATTTCAGTTTTTAAAAAAATACAGTTGTAGTGTCAAGACCAGTATGATACCAACACAAACACGTGATTAACATTGCGATGGAGTCACAAGAATTATTGGCAAAGGACCTCAGTGGGACTGCAAATGCATTTTGGGAACAGAGATCATCAAAGAAAATTAGATGTTTAAAGAGGTGCACTATTAAGAGAGATAATAAAGCTAAGGGTATTGATAGTTCTGTGTTTACAGTATGACAAATGACAAAGACGCAAAAAGGGATAACATGGGTCAAATAGACCCACTTTGGATTAGACATTTATGGGAAGGATAGTAACTTTAAAAAAATTTAAAATCTACTGCTCTGGTGTTGGTAGTCTTATTTGCAGACACCCAGGCTTAATTTTAGAAATGGGTGGTTTTCTGTAATTAAACTTGATCTGGAAAAATCCAGGTGGGAAAAACAGTAGCTAGGATTACTAGGATCCAGCTAGACTTTTGTCCAGTAGCTGGCAGATTTCTTCACCAGTTGTTGGTCTAATAGGGGTCATCAGTACTGTAGATTCATTCAGCAGCAGCAGCAGCAGGGATGTTACCAAAGGACTGATGTCGATAGCCAAACCAAACTCCTTGCATTGACTGAATACCAGTAGAGTTCCTCTAAATTGAAAGGCAGTTAAAGAAAGCAAACATGGTTTGTTTCAGGAAAGAATGCCTTGAGAGTAGTAACGAGCAGAGGATGGGAGACTAATGAGCTCAAGGACTTTGCTGTAGAAAAGTCTTGGAGCTGCTGACATCAAAAGTGCAGAACCTCTCAACTTTGAATGAAGACAAAAACTTTATAGGGAAGTGCTGCAGAGACAACTGAAACATGAAACATCATGTCTGGCAGAGCAGATTTTATGGTCCTTTGGGAGAATTTATTCGTTTAGATGGACGAGATAGGGATGAATACAAAAGCTTGATAAAGAAGAGATAACAGGAACCTCTGCTGACAGGGGGATTACAGGGCTGGAGACATGTTTTTAAACACAGCCTTGAGGGGAAAAAAATCATATAGAACAGCTCAGTTAATGATCTTGCGTAAAAACTAGCAGTGTTTTTAAGGAGGGATTAACGTGGGCAGTCAGATGATAATGGGGTAACATCCCTTTCCCTTGGGCTCTCTCAGTGGTAGGTTATATGTTGTGGTTATGGTCCTCCTAGCCAGAGCACATCTGTGGCCAGGCTCTGGAGTGCCAAGGAAATTTGATACTGACATGAAGGTTTGAGGCATCAGCAGCACGAAGAGGATGGTGATGTGCTGCAGTGAGGTCTGGACTAATGAAAATGGGGTGTAATGCAGCAATGCAAAGAGCTAGGTTAAGAAATTAATAACAAAAATTACTCCTGTGGACTAAGATCATAGCACTTGAAAATAGCGAAGGAAATAAGCTGGGTGTGTTGGATGCCCAGAGGGTCACAAGAAGTTGTGGGCATAAAGTAACCAGGAAAAAAGTATCTACAATCCTGGTGTCTTAAGGTATCTTAAATGAAGTATTGGCAGAAGGGAAGAAATTATTAGTGCCACTGTTCAAGGGGTTAATGTGCAATGCTGTGTACAGCTCCAGTCTCCCATTTTCACCGCAGATAATCTGCAAAGTGAAGTGACATGGAGGGAAGGGACACTTGGATGATCAGGAGAATTTATATCCTCTAAAAAGATGAAAGCTGAGGAATGATGAGTGTTGCCTGTGACTGCATCAAGGGGATAAACTCTGGCAGGAAGAATAGCTCTTCAGTGTAAAAGCCAAAACTAAAGAGAAAGCTCCAAGAATTAAATTGCGCTAGAAGATGATTCTTAACTACAGAAGTGGTATCTTCCCAAGGAGAATGATGTAGATGAAGACCACAGGTAGGTGTAAGATGGTGCTTGAGGAATCCCATGACAGGGCAGAGGTCTCTAAGTTCTCTGATCCAATGCCCTGTTACCAGCGTATGCTCACAGGGTTTGCAGTTTGTGAGGAAGCATCCAAAGTGTCATGGCAATGCCATGGCCCACTGAAGTCACAGGGTGCATGTAGGAAGTGAAGTGTAATTATCAGACTTGGAATCTGTCCTCAACTTCAAAAGTAATGCTTGCCTCTGTGAAAAATCAAATTAGATTCCTGAAGACACTTGGTGATCAGCATTTTATTTTGATGTATCTTCCAGAGGACTAATGCTGCTTTGGGGACTTCAGGGAGCTCTCATTCCTTACACTATTGTCACTGTCAAAAGAAGAAAATCCACTGGATGGGCCTGAACTGTCCAGGGATCAAGCAAAAAATGTATTAGATGCCAGCAGTTTAAATTGGGTCTTGTCTGTACAGAAGTTTTGTTTCTTGTGGCAAAGTCTGTTATAAAGGATACTATGAATGACTCCTACTTAAAAGTAGTTTCTTAAGTCTCTGGATAAAGGTAGCTCTGAGTGTCTTGGAAGTTTTGCCTACCAAAACAATGGTAGATAAATACATTTGTATGTGCATTGGATTTAATGCTTTATGCTTAAATCACCTGTTATATTTCTTAACCCGATTACAAAACTGGATTTAAAAAAATGGATGACTGGTTATTAAGATCAGTATGAAAATACTCTTTAACCTCCTATAACTTAAAACACAAAATGGTTTTAGCAAAGATTTTGCGCAAAACTTGGACCATGCTCCTTAAGTTTTTCAAGGTTAGAGCTTCCAGCAGAGGGTAAATGTTCCAAAATGAGTTCTTGGACTCTGGGAAACATGAGTGCCCACTGAACTGCCCACCCTGGTGGGCTGCCCATAGGCTACAGACAGGGCTCTCATCCTCCTGCCACCCATATGCCTGGCTGTACAGAAGCTCTCTTCCCTGGGCATTGGCATGTCGTTCTGGAGGCTACTGAGGTGATGGAGTCCTGGTTCTCAGACACAAATAAGAAAGGACATTGATAGGGAAAGGCAAAGAAATGCAAGAGACAAGAAGGATGTAAAAATGCCATAATGAACTCGTGTGTCTTGAGAAAACCTCTAATCTAATGAGAATGGATTTTGTTTGAGAGATTGTACTGGTACAATTAATTATTCATGGCAGCGACATAGTTAGAATTTCATTTTATTTAAAGGCCTCTAAGTGACTTGGAAAATTGGGTTAAGCTGAAGAGGAGTTTCAGGAGAGAGACAGGGGAAAGCTTTTTCTTTTATTGGCTTTGTATAATATTTTCTAGATAGCTATTAGAAGTACAAACACAAATTATACTCAAGCTCTAACATTCCTACATTAAAAGTGGGCATAAATTTGAACTCTATAAATACAAATCTGGGTCAAATGGGAATCTAGATGGCTTTTTGTGGGACAAGATACCATTTAAGTGACCTACTGTCACTTGTTGGGAAATTGCCATGTTTCAGTGCTGTACATTAACACCAGGCTGTGATCAGTGGTTCGTTGTCTGTATTTCCAATCTTGGGGCTCCTAATGTCTCGCACAGCAGAGTGAGGAGCTACACAGCCTTTCTGCTTGTCCTGCAGTATTTTAAGGGTGGGCACTAACAGAGAAACTTGAGGCCGTTGCCCTAAAACCAGAAAGCCTTTGGCTGAAGTACAATCAAAAGAAAGCTTATTAAGTCTCGCCCTTGCTGCAGTAGAAAGCACGGGCAGAAATGATCCTAAAAACCAGTAACTGCCAGACCTCTCCTACATGTGCAGTAGCTAAAGCTCTTTGTACTTGACTGCACCTCCAACTCTATGGCCCATATTGACAGACAAAAGCACTTACCTGGATGGCTTCTCCCTTTCCCTGGACAGGACAACCTGTACACCAGCCTGCCTGGGGTGGCTTGTGTGCCCACAGACAGCTCAGTTGTATGGTGAGAGACCTGCAAGGCACAGCTCTTAGGAGTAAGGCAGGAATTACCCTTCTCTGCCTCTCTGGGAAATCTATACCTGATTCACAGATAGGTTATGAAGCCTCAGAGCTGCTAACACTTGCATGCTGTTGAGAATTTTTTTTTTTTTTTTTTTACTTTAACACATGGATGCTTAGCCTGGGAACTATCCAGGCATCTGAGTGTTTAAAAAGTCTGGTTTTCTTTTTCTTTTTGTAATGTTTATTTGTTCCTTCCCTTGTAATTCTCCCTGTTAACTCATGGACATCATTCAGGGACAGATTTAAATTGAAGCAGACAGACTCCAGTTCTGCTCTGTCCCTCAAACACTGGAGATTTGTTTAAAAACACTGTCAGGAGCACACTTGGTATGACTGGAATGCTCAGGGCTTTATTTTTCATTTTGCATCGAGTGTGAAGTAACCTGGCTATAACTTAAGATGTTCACATGGCCTTGATGGTACTTTTTCTCCCTCAGTTGGCTGAGGGTTGTGTAAATTATTTAAAACAGCTTTACTGTGGATGCTCACAAACAATGGACTGGCCACTGAGAGGAATGTGGGGGATGAAGCTCATATGGACCAAGGCTTAAGGCCTTGGGCAATCACATTGGGCAATGACTCTTCAAAATGAAAGAGCATGTTTCCAAGTACTAGTCTGGATCCAGTTTCAGGCTCGCCCTGAAACCCAGAAACAATCACTCTCTTGCTTTGATGTCTCAAAGGGTTTGTTTCACAACATTCATATCAAGCTGACACAGGGAGGGAAAAATCCTACTGAAATTGGCTAATTTAGAAGAAGTTTCAGTAAGACAATTGCCATTTTTCTGCAATTCCCAAGTGCTGTCTTAAATGGAAATCCACCACAATTCCAAGACCTCTGACTCACCTGAAAATTATTGTGAGCCACAGCATTGCTTTGGCTAGCATATGAGTGGTATCACCTGGGTCAGTTCTGAATCAGAAGACAAAGTGGCAGCTGTGGTTGGTTTGCTAAAGCTGTGGCTTGTTAGTGGCATCTCCCAGGTGATGTCGCTGGGGGTACAGCCTGGCCAGGCTGAGAAGTCACAGCCCAGCAGCCCTCTCCAGCTCTCCTGCATCTTTGTGCTGGTGGTCACTGCACCTATGAAGCTACTTGTGGATTTGCTTCCCAGGAGAGCTACAGATATGGCAAGTTCATCTTTCTGGAGTGTGGAAGGCCTCTAATTGTCACTGCAGTGTAAAGGTAAGGAGAGTGCTCAACACCTCACAGATGGAATCTTTATAGAATATTGTGGTTGTTCTCCTAATGCAAAAGTTTAAGATGCCTCAGCTCTAGGACTTTAGGTGGTGTTCCCTTGGATGCTGCTATCCCATGTTCTGTGATGTATATCACATGAGAGTGGACATTTCTGCTCCTTCTGTAGTGTGCTTAAGACTGCTTGTTTTATTCCAGCTGCAGCCAGAGAGGGCTGGAAAAGTCTTCCCACAGTGTGTCATCTTAATCAGTCTAAAGGGGTGATTGCTTCAGGCTGTGAAGCCTCTCCCTTGATTCCCCAAGGCCCTGCTCTTGCTGCTCACCAAGAGGAAAACTTTTACACTTAAAACATAGACTTGCAACCTCCCAGACTTCCAATAGACAAAACGTGGCTACAGCCTGAGAGTTTATTTAGACTTCAAGAAGAACCACAGAAGGAAAAAAATCTATCCAAACAATAAGACCTTTCTCCTGATGACTTTTTGATGACATTATTTTGGTGGCTAGACATATTACAGTATGTAAATATTAATTTGTTTTCCCACATGAGGAGAAAATTCAAGTCAAATAAATTCAAGTCAATTTGGTACTCTCATTTATCTCCTTTTAAAAAGTTCCCCACTATTTTTGCAACTAAGTAATATGTGTTGGACTACCCATTTTTCCCATGAGTGACCTTGGATAAACACAATAATTTGAAAAACAGAGGTGAAAAGGAACTTCTCAGTAGAGTGATGCTAGCACAGAGCAGTTCTTTTATCATTCATTTTCTGTCATGGCAAATGTAAAGCTTAATCCTCTACATTAACGTTGACTTGTACATGATTCTTAACTCAGGAAAATGGCTTTCCCTTGGTACTGGTTTGCACAAACTTAAATTACTCTTCCTTGAGCTGTGGTGGAACTATTCTAACTGTTGAAGTGCAGGGATGCTTTTCTAATTTTCCGTTATTAAATCTCGGTCATCTAGATCCTTGCTAAGCAACACTTCTGATGACGTCCTTCAGCTCTGGCCCAATTTTATCCAAGTGAGTTTGAAAAGACTCTCTTCACTTTATTAGAGCAGTGAGTGAGCAGCTGGACAACAGTGTTGTTGAACCAGGGCAATCCAAGTATGTGTTGCTTTACACACACAGATCCGAGCACTACTACTGGGTGTGCGAAGGTTTGTATTTCTGGGCTCAGTTGTCCAGTTAGTCTGCTAAAAAAAAAAGACTTGCACACTTTGATTCCATTGACTACAGTGTGAATGAATACCTTCTTTGGTGTAGATTTAACTGTTTTCCTCACTTGGGATGGATTTGGACTTGTCCTCAGCTTGGGTTATTTGTTTAAGAAGTTCAGGCCCTTCTTTGGGAAGATGACTTTGGGGTCTTCCCTCTCTGTTCTTTGTAAGGAGAAACAGCAGTTCCTTCCACAAGGCAGTAAGGAGGAACATCACATAGTCTTTAGGCAGGTATTGATGCCTGCTTTGGTTCCGTTAAGGGTCCTTTTTTCCCCTAGCAAGCCAGGGAAAAGCCGTTAAAAGGATGACACCATGTGTTTTTTCTCAGAGGAAGAAACATATCAGTCAGAAAAACTAATGGCATCTACTAAGCTCTGTTATCCCAGGATGAGATGACTTGAAACAGCATCAGCTGGGAGAAAGCTAATTTCAAGCTACAGCTGATATGAATTAACACAATCCTGGCAGGAGTCTATAGAAAGGCTGGAGCCTTCTGCAGCTGTTAGGAGAGGGTTTGTTGTTGTTTGATGTCTGCAAAGGGTTGTTGGGTCAGCTTGATCTGAGTTAGTGTTGTGAGTGTAAATGCTGAGTAACTAGGAAAAGCGTGGTCTTCTAGAACCGTATTGATAAATACAACTTTTGAGAATGCTAAAGCTCCCTGAATCAGTGGTAAAATGCCATGGGCTGTAGGAGGGCTGTGGAGGGAACTAGCTGCTGTCTTTTTGTGGATACTGTTCCTTTGATTTGGACAGATGGGTATGACTACAAAGCAAGTCACGTGGGGCTAAGAGGTAAGTGTAAAGTTGACTGGCCTTCATGGAGACTGGTAGGAGAGAGGAAAGTAAAACCTCAGTAGAGGAAGAGGGTTGAAAACACTGTGCAACTAAATAACTTTGAAGCTGAGTAAGGAAATGCAAAGCTAAGAGAAATATCAGCAATCCTAAGCTTGAAGTCACTTGCTAAGATTTCTTGAAGGCACCTGGATATCTAGCTTCTGTCCTATTTCTGTGCCTTGAGTAGCTAGAAAATACTTCAGGCATTCAAGCTCTGTGCAGGGCCAGCATAGAAAGGGACAGCTGACAAAGTTGTGCTGGAGGCAATTTAGTGTGGTTCAGCAGAGCTGGCTGCTAAAAAATGCCTTCAGCAAGTTCTGTTTTGGTTGCCTCCTGTCCTGGGACTTGTGTTCTCTTTGCTGGGCTGGTTGTATGGTTCCCTCCCTCTTACTTTTTGCAGGCTTGGATCTTCACCCATAGCTGGATGGTGTTGCTTTGACATCAAACCCCAGTAGTGATAAGCATGTGTAATTTTTTGTTGTGTTTTGTTTTTTTTTTAACTGGAGGTTGTTTAAATACATCAGTGAAACACTATGTACTGGGGAACAGGAATAATAAACTTCTGAAAACTCTAGGCTCCTGGCTGGTGCCAGGAGAATGGGTAATGAAGACTTTCACTTGCAAATCCCAGAACCAACAAGCCCTTTAATTTGGTCCAGAGAGTCTGTATGTAGGTGCTGGGTATAGTGACATAATTTTATAGATGTGAAATTATTTGTCCTGTTTCTCCTGTTGTTTGTCCTAGGATACTGGGAGCAGGTATCTTGACTATTTAAAGGGCCGGGGGTGGGGGAAGGGGGAGGAAGGGTTAGATTTAATGAAGAAAGTACAAGTTCCATTCTTTTTCTTTCAGCCCTTAATTATTTTCCCTGCTTGTTTAGCTCAATTATGAGAAGTACTATGCAGTTTGGTGCCTGATTCTCAAAAAGTTTTAATATAGCCCTCCTCAGTGTATGGTCTTCATAGGTGTTTTAATGCTTTACTGTAGAGGTAGGTACCTGTATTGCTTCCTAATTTTGCATGTTGTTCTCCTAGTCTAGCACATAAAGCTGGCTGGATTACTGTACATCTTATACTTTTAGCAGCTGAATGTCTAGTCCTCAGAAATAATTATCCTCCTTTGAGCCAGTTATTTTTCCCAGTTATGCCTCAAAGCTCCATAGAAATTGCGAGTTGAGCCCTGTCTATATTTTTCTTAGAAACAGCTGCTGCATTTGAGGTACACTATATCTGTATTTGAACTGTAAGCTGTCTACCCAGGAACCAGAAGAATTTAGGTGCCCGGGTCTGCCTGACCCTGAGGATGAATATGTCTCTGCATAGCAATGCCATGGAGGTACCATGTGTTTCATATGGACTATCTTACCTGAGCACTGAAGAATGGGGTCCTAGCTTTGGTTTAGAGGCAATAGCATTAAGCCACACCTCTCTGAATATAGCTCATATCTGCCCAAAATCAGATTTGTGAGTTGTTTGTTGTTCCACAACAGAACTGCTACCTGGAAGGACAGCTGTCTAAATGGGTTTGAGTTGTGTACCAAGACAAAGGTGAATAAATGCATATACCCTTCATCGGATCTGAATTGCTCTGTTAAAATTTGGGCTGCCTCTTTTTGAAACACCACTAAATTGCTGCTCCTCTTTTAAATTTGTTAACAAACTCAATTAAAACATACTGAGAAACGTATTTTATTCCCCTAGTTGAACACTTCTGGCTAAATTTCTTTACATGGTTTATACCCTAAACAGATGAATGTTTTGTCCTTAAAAATAATCTTCCCTATTGGAGCCAAATGCTTTCCTTTCAACACCGTTTCCTTCATACCAGGGTGAGGGTGGGATTCCCAGCCTCAGGCTGATCTGCAGCTCTAGACTGAAACTAAATACAATGCCCTGAGACCAAGTCCCATCATCTGCAGAAGCTGGGCAAGAGGAAATGTTTCTTGTGTTAGCTCAGCTTGTGGCCACACTGGGAGAATTTGTTTTCACACCAAACAGTTGGCTGATGTCTCTGTTGGGAAGTGGGGTGGGGGTGAAGGAGAATCAAGTTCTCTAAGAGAAAAGGTTTTACCTTAGTGATAGTCCTTTCCAGAGACATGCTGTTATTTTTCAGTGGTTGTGTACTTGCCTCCCTGAAACACAAGTGTAAACGTTTTGCTAGTAGAGCACTTCTGTGCACAAATTTACTGTTGAGGAGACTTGATTATATTTGCTTCTTGTTGTCCTTAAACCACTGGACAAGTGGAGCAGGGCTTGCACTGCATAACTCTCACCTAGCTCTTGTTCCCAGAGCTTTGATTGTGATGGTCCTGGTGACAGGGTTTGGGCAACTTATGAAGCCTGGGGCTGTCTGTAGAGTGTTGCTCAGCATGTACTTTTGTTTCAGATTGACTTCCAAGTTCAAAGAACAACACATTTAAAATGCTGGTTTGAAAACACCATGCACCCTCTTGATTATTTTTATTTTAACCTATTTCCCCTGTGCAGTTCGCTTTTATCTTGCTAGGAACAGCCTCTGTTTGGTTTGGTTTTTGACCTCCTGCTGTGCAAAGAACTGAGAGCCCTCTTGGGGTCCTGGAGCTCAGCCTGGCAAAAGTCTAAACATGGAACTTGTCTCTGTGTGTGGTAACGAGACCGTCACTCTGGGCTTGTAAATTGCCACCCATCAGGAGCAGAAGGTGAAGGCTGCTCTTGTCGTTGCAGCAAATATTGTGAGTGAAGTTTTCACATCTCCCTCTGGAGTGATGAGAGAGGACATTAGAGAGGCTTGGTTTACTTCTCTATGTGGATTATGCGTGTGGATTTGCGAACCACGTTCTTCAGTGTTTATTTCCTGAAGTTGTCTCTATGCTAGCTAGAAAGCAATAATATGTATATTTTGATACAATTCATTTGGGGCAGCAAAAATTCCTGATTGTTTGTGTAATCAGGAGGCTTTGGCCTTTGGGGGTGAAAATGCATCTTCCCCAGATGAACACGCTACTTGCTAATAACTGGCTCTGTGTGAACAAAAGCAGTAGGATATTTGGAAAATGTATCAGAATATTTTTATTACAATGCATAATGCCTTACTGAAACTCCTGCAGAGTTTTTCACTGGTGAGGTAAAAAATACTAATATTGCATCTAGTCAATTGCTTTAGAAGGCAAAGCTGTATAGTGAGCACAGATTTTTAATTTTTCAGGCTATGTAAGAATTATCCCTGTCTTTTTAGAAGGCAGATCAGGGAGGAGTTGCTGGGTCTAATAATGGGAAATAACTTTCAGTAGCCACTTTCCAATTTTAGTAACAATTTTAGCCTATATTATTGACTAATGGACAGCAAAACCACTTCCAAACTCTAGATGGTACCCTTAAAAAAGAAAACAATAATTCATTGCCTTATAAAAGCTACTCTGACTTGAGCACAGTTCTTGAGGTCTGGAATACTGAACCACAGCTCAGTGCAAAATCCTGGTATTTGACATAATGACTTTTAAGAAAAATGTATGTAGTCAAGAGTAACTGGGGGAAGACATATGGAAACTGGCAGATGACTTCTTCTGCTCTGCTTCTTGCTGGCAGTGAGTGGAAGTGCCTGTGAGTGGCGAAGCATTGAATACAGGTTGTGTAGGAGTTCTGCAGTCATATCCACTCTGTCTTTCCCTTTTCGGGGTGTATTATTTTCTGCTCGTTGGTATGTATTCAATTTCTTCTATTCTCTTCTAAAGTCCACTCAAGAAGACCACAAACTACTGCTGAAAGAAGAGGAAGGCTGAGTCAGTTGTTACCATTAACTGCCTGTTGTTTGATATCCTTGAACTTATTGCCTAATGGTGTGTATGTGGATTTTAGAGGACAAGAGGAATTGTGAAGGTTGAGTGGAATAAAATGGAGGCCTCCCTGGAAATAAGATTTAGCTTTATGTTCTGGCTGAGGAGAGGAAAAGTGATCATGGAAAAACTTTTTACTCTTTAATCACTGTCTTTGCTTATCTTGTTCCCCAGTTTGTTTCCTCACAATGACATCATCTGAATCGAGCATTTTCTGAGTAAAACCATGTAATGCCAGAGGCAGACAGAATACAGCAGGGGCTGGTATGATACTGGCACATGGCTGGTTCTTTGGCTGCACAGGTGGCTGAACGTGTCCTGTCAGTTTGTCTGTGCCCCATCGAGTTCAGTGGACTGACTGGGAGGTGCTACCCATCAGCAGCTGTGGGTTTGCTCTCATTAGGGCTTCTAGAAAGTTTGCTGGTCTCACCAGCTGGCTTGTTGAGGATTTCAGAGAACTGATCCTTCTGGGGTGACAAGATGTACAAGGGCAGTTAGTATCAAGATGGCTGGAAATGGAAAGGCACTTCCTGGCAAATTTATCTCTGGAAAGCATGGCCCTAAAAAGCAAAGTATCACTCTAGTAAATCTATGCCAGATTATTTTACTAGACTTTTCCCAGCAGTGGAGTTTTTTATGGCTTTACTGTAGTAAGTAGTTATGTTCTCATACAGAGGTAGTGCAACAAATTAGGCAACCATTGCAAGTATGCAGGAGTGTTTACTGCCTCAATTGGACAGTAACTTTTTACTATCCTGGTGAAAGTTAACTTACAGATGTGTTGATTGCACCAGGAAGTGCGTATTTGCAGAGCAGTTAGCAGTCCTTTGCTGTTAAAGCAGAACAGGCTGCTGAGATGCTTGGGAATTGTCACTTTTTCTGAGCCACCTAGGCAGTGTTCTTGCTGTGAGATGGGAGGTGTGGTGTCAGAGAACAAAATAAGGTTAGTCTAATCCTGGCATTAACTTCATTTTCTAGCTTTTTCTGGAAAGCAGGAAATGCAATTTGGACAAATGAGAGCAGAAACTTTGTCCCAGTGCATTCTGTCCGGCTCATGCAGGCAGGTTAAATAACTTGTGGCTCTGCTTTCCTGGTGCTGGGCTGAAGATGGGTACCATGGTGGACCATGAGCTGTTCTAGGCAGCAGCTAGCTGACACCCTTTCTCACGATGTGGGCAGACACTTGCCAAGATGAGCCTCCTATCATAAGAAGAAATAGCTGTGTTTTTAACACATGGGGAAGTAGTTATTGCTAGCTCCTCTTTTGCTTTGAAGTTTAAGCCATAACTAGGTAATATTGATAAAGTCAAACAACTGAATTGGCTTCAAACAACCTGTAGTGAATACAATGCTCTGAGGCATATCTGGTTGAAATAGCTCACGTTTAATCTGACTCTTCCTTCTGAACATATGAATCAAAGACGTGCAGATGGTTTTGATGTGCAAGTAAATGAATACCTGGTGGACACCTGTCTGAAAATGGAAGTTTGGGCTAATATGAAGTTAAGTTTTAGAGAGAGCAGTGGAACAGAGTCAACATTTGCATCTTCCTGTGGCTTCTAAAAATAGAGTATTTGTTGTGGCCAAGTACTAGGAACACAAACCATTGAATATGACTCCTGATAACTTGTTTGAGTTAACTCAGTTAAGTCTGACTCTTTCCACTCCTTTCCCTTACCATGTGTGATAGCCATTAAATAGCCCAGCTGTTTAGGCTGAGGTTTCTATGTTTGGAGTATCAGAAATCTATATTTGATCTGTCTGACTGTATTTGTGGAGCTCCTCTACAGGAATTAACTCACTCACCCTAGCCAAGTATAGTGTGGGCATGTTTTAGGCTTGAGTCTTTCAGAGGCATGCCATAGCAGTTCCTTGAGATAGCTCTTGCTTTTGTAAAAACACAACAATCCTGTTAGGGATGTGTAGGAAGAGTCTATGTTTAGGCTGGCATTTAACACTGCAGTAGCCCTGCCTGGGGTTTTTGGGGTGTTTAGGTACCTATTCCTTCCTGCAGGCTTTGCTTTGAAATCTAACCTTGAGTATCTTGAACTCTGCCCTATGTAAGAAAGCCAAAGACAGCACTGAAATATTAATTTTCTGTGTATTTCTAAACTTAACCAAATAAACTTCAACCTAGATAGATTGTCAGTTCAGTGGCTTACAGCAAAATGTAATGAAATTAATAATTTAAGCTTTAATATAACCTCACACAATTGTATTACCTTCCAATTACTTTTTTGACCTCTTTGGAGCCATGCTTCCCTTAAAATGCACACAGTCTGCAGTTCTGGCTGTCCTTTTGGCATCTTTTGTGTTGAGCAAATTGATAACTCGAGTATCACATCTTGCTTCTGGCTTCTGTTTATAGGAGCACAGCGATGTGAAAGGTGTGGTGTGTCTTGGACAAAGAGCTCAGCTACTCAACAGCTACAGATGCTTGCTCAGTTTCTCAGACCCTAGAGAACTCAAGAGAGATATTTATTTTCCTGAAATCATTAGGCAAATACAACAATTCTGTCAGTGACTGTGGTTTTTGAAGTCAGTAGGCTGTTCCTCCTGATAAATTAAGGCTACAATCTAATCCTGCCACCCCTTTCAATAATGTATCCAGTCAACAGGGCTAACAGATACCTTCACTGACATTAAACAAGTATGGTGGGATAATCTCTGGCTCTGATTTAGGAAATTACTTCAACATCTTCCTAGTTGTTTTCATTTATGAAAATATTTTGCATTAGTTGTTGCTTGGAAGAAGGACATTGAGGCAGCAACTGGTGCTGAAGAGTCAAGAAAGGGCACCAGAGAGGTAGACTTTTGTCTATGACCATTTTGAAATGTGTTGTAGGATTTTTGTTAGCCCACAGAGGGTGCAGGACTGTTTTTCTCATCCTTGTATGATACTGCCTGGGATATGGTCTCATGTTTTGTGCAGTTGAGCAAGGGGACAATAGAGAGGCAACACAGGTAGTTTATATGGGTTAAATCCTGAGGGTTAAAGGCTCAACCAAGAGCTTAAAGGTCTGCAAGATCAGACTTCAGTACTGAATACCCACAAATCATGCTGAATTTATTGTACTATGGAAACAGAACAAAAAAAAACAGCTCAGCAGCTCACTTGGTCAGATCTGGAAAAAAAACCCCACGCTGTATTAAGGGGTAGAAGCCACATACTGAAGTCTGGAAAAGCTGAGAATTGCCATGCAGCCTGAGAGCAGTTGTATTTCACAAGTGGTGTTTTTAATGAAAACTTGTCTCCAATGCCAAATCCCATAATATTCTATACATTTCTAAAACTGTAACCAAGGGAGAACTCTTTAATTAAGAAAGGAGTATTGATTTTGTGCAAGACATTACTGGAGTATGTAATGCTTTTTATAATGGTGTGTATGTGTAATATTCCTTTTCAACTTCCAGTAGAGAATTTGAATGCTTTGAAGGCTTGCATTAAACCTCATCACTGTCTCTGAAGCTATCCAGCTAAGAGTCAATACCCATAACCAGAAAGGACAAGTCTTTAACATGTTGACATGTGGAGATGCCCGTACTGATGCAGAACGTACGACTTGACATGCAAACTGTCTGGCAGGAGGTTTCAGGTTCACAGTTTGGTGGGTGTCTCCATCCAATCCAGTCTCCTGTGTTACTTTGAAATATGGCCCTGGGTTGATGCTTGTCAGAGAGTTACTAATGGACAGAGCCTTCCATGGAAGGAGCAAGACCACTGATAATGCATATCTCTATAGGTGCTGGCAGGGCTTTCTGTTCTGTGGCCGCTGGGTTCACAGAAAGGAACAGTGTCTTACTGAAAAAGTGCTTTCTAGTTCATTGAATTGCTGAAGTAAAATGTCTCGGGAACCTTTAGTTTGTAAAGTTACTATTACCTTTGCAGGTTTTTTTACTATTTAAAAAAATTTTCATTTACAAATAGAAGGGATCAACTGATATGCCAGCAGTCAGTGGGTTTCTCCCCCTGGATATGGAAGGAGAGACTAGACAGGAGACCTAATGATGGATGTGGACTTCTAGATTAGTTTTATTGTTCTTGAGATTCCGAGCAGAAGAGCAAGGCATGCAAACTGTGAATATCACAGTTAATAATAGAAAGGGCAAGCTTTGAGAGTATACAGATGCTTTAAGTCTCTTAAGACATTGTGTCCTGAAACTTGCTTATTTTAGAATCATAGAATGGTTTGAGTTGGAAGGGACCTTAAAGATCATCTAGTTCCAACCCCCCTTCCATGAACAGGGACACCTCCCACTAGACCAGGTTGCTAAAAGCTCTATGCAACCTGGCCTTGAACACTTCTAGAGATGGGGCATCCACAACTTCCTAGGCAAGCTGTTCCAGTGTCTCACCACCCTCACACTAAATAATTTTTTCCTAGTATCTAACCTAAATCTACCCTCTCTCAACCTGAAACTGTTCCCACTTGTCTTACTGCTACATTCCCTTGTAAAAAGTCCCTTCCCAGCTTTCCTGTAGTCCCTTCAGGCACTGGCTAAAGGTCTCCCCTGGACCTTCTCTTCTCCAGGTTGGACAACCCCAAATCTCTCAGCCTGTCTTCACAGGGGAAGTGCTCCAGCCCTCATAACTTCACCAGTTATGAGAGTTAAGTCTCTTACAATACAGTGAAGAAAGAAAAAAAAGATTTAAAAAGAAAACAGCTGGGATGATTGCAGTGAAAGAGAAGTACTAAATGTAGTTTAGAGCTGGGGGGAACCTTTGTTTTGCAGATTTTTTTCTGGCTTTCAGCCTGATCCAGGAAACCACTTCTATCAAGAGAATGAAAGATTAAAGCCAGAAATTTAATTGCTTAAGAAAAAAGATTTACTGCCCATGAGGTTCATCGGCATCTGAAATAAGGTCTGTTCTGTAGCGTACACTACATCTCAACCACATTGAAAACTGTTGCAGAGAAAAAGAAATCCTTGCATCTCCAAGAGCAGGCTTCTAGTTGCACCACAAGAAAGTGATTTCTCAATACCACTGGAATGTGGTTTCTAGTACAGGATTTCTGCTTACAATATTCTCCTGTCATCTGGTGAATTTAAAGAATGAAATTAACGGCGGAAATATTTTGTTATTATAGATCAAATAAATTAAGGCCCAGTTAGATGAACAGCTTGTTGAGTTATCCATAAGACACTTTATTTTTCTTCGTGTCTCATTCATATAAAGTAGTATAAATGTTGGTCTTCTGGCTATTAGCATGTGATGCAACACATACTATGTTTTTGTAAGACAGTGCCAAGAAGATAGCTCCTCTAGAGCAAAACGGGAAAGCCAAGAGCCTTTATACATGCCAATTCAGTATTTTCTGAGCTGTGCTCTTATTACTGTGATTGTTATGAAAGAGAAAAAAAAATAAAATGTGGTTTTAGCTTTTGCAGAATAACCCCATGCAATAACTGCATGTGTTAGGACTTTGTAATCTGAGTGAATGTGTTCCCTTGATGTGGGTGACCTGCCTAGCAGGATGAGGGCTTCCTCTTCCTGAAGGGCAGCAACAGAGGTAAATGGAATAAAAATCCTAAACAATTTCTGTAGTTTATTAGTTTTTTTCATTACTAGAGCATCTAGCAGATACTTTAATCCCTCAAGAGCTTTTTGGAGGGTACAGATGGAAGGTGGGAAGGAAAACTGCAGGATAGAGCAGCAAGGTGGGCGTATGTGATGCTCAGAAGCTGTAAGGTCAATTTAGCACTAAGGAGGGAGGTTCTGGACCCCTAGTCCAAATCTGTACAAACTCAGATGAACTGTGCCTGTCTTCCCCTGTGCATTGGCAGGGAAGGCAAAGATTGGGCTCTGGAAGTGAGCTGGCTCCAGCATGCCTCCATTGGGAAAGACTGTGTTGGAGTGGAGCCTTGGAAAAATAAAGAAGGGGGAGAGTTTGTGCTCAGAGATATATCTGCTCCTGTGTCCCTGGTTCAATCCTGACAGAGAAATGGATCAAAAGCAGCACTGAGGTGAATGGCTAGACAGCTTTAATCAGTGGAGAACATTGCCCTAAGGGTGTTTCTGTTTCAGAGTATAGTCCACTTCTCTTGTGCTTGTCACAGTAAGATCACCAACATCCTTTTGGTCACAAACTTTACTAGAAATGGCCAATCTGGCCTGAAATTGGTGGCAAGCCAAGGCATCTGATTTACTTCCACATGTCCAAGCATGAGTAATACCTTGACAGCTATCTGCAGACATGTAAAATACAAAAATATGCCAAATGATGTACATGGGAAAGTGGTTGCCAAGAAATAATGACAGTAATTATTTTCACTCACTATTTTTTTGGCTTGTCCACATCTGTGAGCCCAGAAATTCAGATTCAGACAATTCAGACCCAGGCAATGTGTTGGAATTTGAATTTCACATTAACCACATTCTCAGCAACCCTCTGGTAACGTGCTTGCCCCAGCAGCTGATGTATATTGTGCTTCTGCTGTGGACTGCACAAGTCAGAAGCTGCAGCAGAAGTTACTTTACCAAAATTAACTTGAGAACAAGATCTTCCCTGGATGGGAAGATGAAGGACTGCAATCCAATTGAAAAGCCAAACACAAAAGAACATAAATGTATGACTACCTGCTGAATCTTCTATTTCAGAATTCATTAGCACAAGTGGTTGCTCCCCACTTTTCCCAGCTCAGCCAGACAAACCTATCTGCTTTGTAATTAGCAGACTGGTTTCTGGTGGCTGAAAAACTCTACTCATCTCACTGGTTTAGTGTTTCAGAAAGGCTTAAATTTGAAAGAAGTATAAACATCTGGGTTTGCATTCCTTAAGTATCCTCACATATCCTGAGTCAAGAAGAGCAGAATAGTGTGGTGGATAAGCTGGCGTCTGAAGGTTTAAAGACTTCTGGTTTGTGCTTTGTAAGATATAACTTGGCATTTTGTGGTAATTTTCACAGAACCTATGTATTTCTGGACTGTGTTTTCCTTCCTTCCTTCGAAGTTTGTTTTTTTTTTTTTTATATTGTTGTGATTTAACTAGAGAACTGCTCTTATTTTTTAATATACTAAGTTGTTCTTCTTTGACTTCATGCCTATGAGTAGGTACCAGCCGTTTAAGCTGAAGGATCAAGGACTGCTGAGGTGATGTTTTCCTGCAGCCTGTTAGCTCTTTCATCCAGAATTCAGTGGGATCTGAAGCAGCTTTCTTCCTTCTAATGCTGTAATGAGGACTGGTACATTTGCAAGGCTTTATCCCCTGTACCTTTTGAACAGCTTCGCTTTCTACGTGGCAGAGTTGTAGCAGAGATCTCTTGCAATTTATGGCACATGTGTGAAGACACTGATTACAGCAAGATCCACAGTAAAATGTCAAGTGCTTGTGAGGGTGATGTGACATTGTAAAAACAATAGCAAAGAATGTGTCAAAATGTGCCTGTATGTGCAAGATACATATGAAGCTGTCTGGAGTGTGTGAAGAGTGTTCTTAATGTGGTGCAGGAGTTGGGGTAACATGGTATCCTTGTTAGAGCACACCAATCCTTGCTGCTTTGCAGGCTGTCTGTGCTGGGAGATGTGTGACTTCGTGGCATGCACAAGACAAGCATCTTTCCAACCATTCTTTTCTGCCTAAACCCACTTATTTCCTAGTCCTTAGGTAAATGTAATTTTGGTGTTTGAAGTGAAACTTACTGTGTGAGTTCTTGGCTCTTGAAAGCACTTGGCATCATCTAGCAAAGTCTCATTGGATTTGTAGAAACTGTGAGGTTAGTACTATGAGTATGTAATAAAACACCTTGCCTGGCACAAAGAATAAGAATTGAATTAACGGGAAGAAAATATTAGCATAGAGCAGGTCATGAGGCAGAATGAGGGGTGTGCCAAGTTTACTGATGTTTACTCCTGTGACGTATTCACTGTGACTGATGACAGAGTTGCAAGGATAGACATCTGAGATCAGTGATAGGCTGAGAATGAAGCTCCTCTGTGCTGCTTTGCAATGGGGTTCTTTGAATTGCCTGTCTCTGTCAAAAGATTAAATACATGCATAGGATTTGCCCTGGAAAGACTCCCTGTCTCCCCAGTACTTGCTTGGCATATTTTTATTAAGAGGAAAAATATTTTCCAGTTAGTGAGCCAAAAGATTCTTACTTGTTTATTCCATTTGACTGAACCATGGAGGTCCAGGGGGAAAGTTCAGTGCTATGTTTGGGATATAGGACTCATGGTCTTTGTTTCTGCTAAGAGGAGGCTGCTACTTCATCTCTCTATCCACCTCTGGTGTCAGAAACAAGATTTAAAAAATGACCCTTAAATGTGTCATAAAACGGCCTGCCGAAAAGCCGCTTAATCTCCCCAGAATTAAAATGTGCTTGACAGCTTCACTTAAGCCTCTGTGGGCTGGACAACTGGGTATTAGATAAATTTCCTCTGCCCTGGCATATCTTTAACAGTCACCAAGGTTTCTTGCTACCCAGTCTGCTAATGAAAAGGTTGTTACCTCCTTGCTGGTGAGAGCTTGCTTGCTGAGAGAGACCCATCAGGCACAAAAAGAGAAGTTCAGAAATGCTCTTTTACACCTCAATGAAGACTGAAGCAGAAATGCATCCTGTCCCACCCAAAGAAGAAATCTTATTGTCCTGGACAAGCAGCTTTAAGATCCTATTTTCTGTTACTTCAGGAAATGATGAGCCCTTGGGCACTAACCCCTTCTGGGGTGGAGTAGAGACATCCTGTAGCAGAGTTTACCTTCTGTGGCCCTAAATCAGCAGGACACAAACACCTCTCTGCTCTGCTCTTGAAACCTTTCTGGGGGGTCAGAAAGCCAGTACTCTCTAGCCTTTGGGCATGACTCTTTCCCATAACAAAACTACTACAGGAGGTAAACTTCTCTTCAAGACCCCTGTTTCCACTAGGGGATAGAGAGACTTGCTTGTGGAGTGCCTGCTCTGGGATAGGGACTGCTATGGATCCCCTCCAAATTGGAGCAATTGTGTGTGGGCAGCTGGGGAGTTGCCAGATTTCCCGAGGGATCTGGAAGGTCCACAAATTGTGTCAGGATACTCCATTGTGGGGAAACTGAACAGAAGTGTTCCTTAGATGAAAAATAAGTAGTCTCTTCGTTTGAAATGGTATGCTGAAGTGGTTACTTTTCACACTGGAAGAAAAAAAACCCTCAAAATGTCAGAGCTGGCAAGGAACTGCAATGCTGAATGATTTGTTCCTTCTCTTTTTTGGGGCAGTGATGCCACAAAGGCCCTAAAAGTCTTAGCAGCCAGCTATGTGCTTGCCCTTCCCTTTGGAAACACCATCACATTCTTAAACTTTCCCAGATTGAAGCTTTTAAAGCTTTCTCAAGGACTGCTGACCTCCATGTGCTTGGGCTCTCACCAAAGAGGTTCCTCAGGGTTGGGGGATGCAAAAGGGACTATTATATTTCTTGGTCATCTTGAAAAGGACTTGCAGCCTCGTCAGCAATCCCCTCTGGAAAGGTTTAGGAGCAGTGCTGACCGTGGCTGTGAAAAATGCCTTGTGAGGGCTGTCCAGCTGTCATTACACACCACCTGCAAGATGTGTGCATGGGAGAGACTAGGGAGTGGTTTGGAGAATCTGAGGCATCAAGAAAAAGACATCCTAGGAGCGGATAAAACCGAGAGGTTTTGCTTCCCAGCCCCATATGTTTTCACTTACAGCTAGGCAGTATGCACGTGTAAAACACGTAAAAATTACTTTGCAAAAATTTAATCAATTAAACAATGGTCAAAGCCAGAAGAAAAAAGGCCATGCATATGGACTAGAGCAAGGCAAGAGAAACTGCTTTTAGGCCCATCATTTATGATACCTAACAATAGCATTATGAGGTTGAATGTAATGGGTATCTTATTTGCTAGCAGTGCTTCCTTGGTACCTGTGATGTTGCTTCTGAATTGAGCATAGCCCACTGGGTGCGTTTGCCACTTATAGCACTTTTAGTGAGGGGCAAGGGTTAGAGGATAGCTGAAACAAGAATCTTTCATGCTCTTGGCACGTGTGTTAGCTGGTGTCAAGTGACCACCTCAAAATGGATGTTACTTATAGTGTTGTTGGTGGGCAGCTGGGAAATTATCACAAATCTGAATGTGATCATGGAAACTGGAGCAGCTTCTGCTTTGCAGGATGAGCTTTTTTTGTCCAAAAAAAATTGTCCCTGGTTTAAGAGTGAAGAGAAGCTGCCCTCTGGGCTGCAATGTGTTAAACACTTGCTGTGTGAGGCGCTGGTACTCTCCAGCTGATGTTACCAGCAAAGGCCCCATTGAGCTCAAGTGAAGCAGTACAGCACCCAAGAGACAGATGGATCATGAGAGGCCTTTCCTGTGCAAAGCTCTGGATGTCAATGCCTTGCAGATGCTATGGAAAGAATTAAGCACAGGGCTGTAAATGGAAAAGCAAGATCATGATGTAAATATTCTTGGAGTGGAAAGTCTTATCTATAAAGAAATAAAAAATGCAGAGTCAGCATTGCCAACCTGAACTAGACAGCTCTTGGAGCACTGGAGAGCTGTGAAAAGAACACCTGGCTAGAAGAGAAAACCTCAGACCTGATGGCCGTTGGCCAAGCTCCAGCATGGGAATGAAGACTATAAATCAGAAAATTTTCTCACTGATATCAGTGCCTCGTAGGGTCTCAGCAGCGTGTTTCTCTGGATCGTGCAAGCACTGCTGATACCAGGGTAGGTGGTCTTGAGGCTCTTGCTTTTTCTCTGGCACTGATTGCCTTCCTCCTCCTGACAAGCTGGTCAGGGATTTATTGTGGGAGAGCAGCCCAAGAAATGTTGCTAAACCAGTGGGAAAGCTTTTTTTGAGGCGTGATCTTCAGAGCAGCATGACAGAGACCGGGTGGTGAGAAGCCCTGGCTGTAGCTTGGGAATTGGCTGTTCCTGTTTCCCAGCCTATGTCTGCTACATACTGGATCCCTCCTCACTCTGCCAGGTCTCTACGGCAGCATCTGACACAGCTGATCCTTTCTGTAGCAGCATGAAAAATAAATTTTAAAATCACCTGTCCTGGTTGCAGGATGAATAGGTTTATACAAGATTGAACACCTTTTCATTTTTGAAAATCAGTGTAGTTTTCCTTAGGAGGAAAATAATTGCCATCTCCAATGCAGCAGCAGTGTCCTTATTCTTCAGAGCTGGCACCTGGTGCTGAGCAGAAACAAAGTGCAAATCACCAGCTCTGATCTACTGAACAAAGACGATCAAATGTGTACAGGGGAAACACCTAAGCAAGTTCTTCTGTTCCTGCTGACTCTTAAGAAACCTTTACTGGATTCAATAAGACCAGCACCAAATAATTTGTTAAGGTGGAAGTTCGCTACCTGTAATACTTCATTTAAACTTTATTTGAAATTCCATTATTTCCTAGGCTTTACCATCTTCATTTCTTGTTTTCAGGCATATTCTGAAATACTGGTCATTCTAAGACTTGCTGTCTATCTAGAAGCGAAGATGTGTTTTGCAGCTTTTCAACCTCAGTTTTCACTGTCACTTTGACTACTAACACATAAGTAGTTAAAATAGTTGCATTGAAATACCAAGCTTTCAAGTATGCCAAAAGCTGATTGCAGATTTACCCTTCTTCTGAATATGAAGTTTATGTAGGTAACTTCAGTTCTGGGAAGATGTTTGATACAATTTTCTTCACCAGCACAGTTTCCACCCTCTGGCAAAAAAAAAAAAATATAAAGCTTTGGTGATTAATCTGCAAACAGGATGCGAGCAATCTGCATTGTTTCCATGCATTAGTCAGCTAAAATACTCCTTGCAAATCCTATCCCTTTATCACCCTAATCCTCTGGGTCTGGCAGGAAAATGCAAAAGCATGTTTCAAATGGAAAAGCATCCTCAGCCCCTCTCCTTGTTAACAACTAGCTTCTCAACCTCACGTGGTCTTGAAGCATTATTTGACTTAACACTGAGCTCCCATTAGTATATGCAGAACAGACAATTCAATTTACCATCTCTAGGGTCTTGGCTGACAATTATTCCCTTGACACAAAACAAATGGTTTGGTTTTGTGCGTGTGCACAAGATGCTTCCTACCACTGTACTTTCTCCCAGAGAATGGTTTGGTTGCTCTTTGTTCTGGAAATACTGACTTCTGAATCTGGGAAATCAAACCACCAAGGCGACGTGTTGTCTCGGAGCAGTCGTGGGCTGTTCATCTGAAATGCACTGCTCTTCTGTTAGAGATGTTAGCAGTGTAAGCTGTATTCTTGTTTGCTTGATTAGTTTCATGTTTCCACTCTTCTTGCTGAAAAAAAAAACAACAAAGAAGCACAAGAATCAAAATCATGGATGTTGTTTGCCAGCAAGTGATTTATTATGGTTTTACCCTAGGACATAAAACTCTTCTGTGTCTTCATCTGGTAAAATCCAGCACTGCAGCCCAGTGCTTGGCACAAAATGGAACCTTGGGTCTGTGGCACAGGCAAGGGGAAGCTGCTGAGAGGAATGAAGGATGAGGGGAGGCTCCTTCAAGCAAAGCTTCAGCCTGGATCCCCAAGCAGGATAAGAAAGGGAAGCAAGACCTGGTGCACTGGCTGGGGGTTTTGAAGAGAGTTATCAGCCAACAGTTGTAAGCCCAGACTCCTTGAAGCTGATAACAGATCTGCTCATTCAACCTGGCCAGTCATGCATGCAAAATCAAAGAAGATTGAAATCTGTTTAGAGAGAGGGAGGGCAGAAAGAAAAAACCCCAACCTTCGGTAAACTCCAGACTACCAGAAAAACTGTCCTCAAGACACTATGTGTAGCATGGGAAGATTCATGCAGTACTCCTAATTTTAAACATGCTTCTCCTGGTTATTGATCTGTGACTTAAAGTCCACTCACCTCTTGCAGCAGGAAATGAGAAATATCTATATTTGGGGCTCATTATTTGAGTTCAAGGTCAGTAACAGTCAATGGAAATATTTATGTTCCTTGACCTATAGATATTCATGAGTCTATATTGCCTTCAAGCAAACTGGGGAAGGATCCAGCTCCAAACTTCCTTTATTTGGCTAACAACACTTTAAGTGTCTGAGTTTTGGACACTAAAAAGCTCCCTAGTCTATAGGACTACATCTAGCTTTAAAATTGACCACAGAAGACTTTTAAAAGGTTTAAAAAAAAAAATTAAAATTGCATTTATGTCTAAACTGTTGTTATATGCATGATTCACTCTGGCTGCCTTTAGGCTGCCAAGGTTTTTTCTGTCCTTGAAGGTACATAGTGGCTGCAGAGCCAGATTTTTTGTCAAAATGAGAATCCATTTTCTAGTGGTAAGGAAACCTGTGCACATCCGACAAGCTAAAGCTGCTATGTGATCTGAAAAATGCTCAGTCTGGATGGTGAGGGGACTGGGAGCCAGAAGGGATACCTCGGCATATCCCAGTGGGAGTGCAGACCTCAAGCCTATGGTCATGCTGCATCAGTTGGGCACAGCTGGTTTCTACAATGGATGTGATGGTGGGAACAACGTACAAGAACATCTTCTGTATGAAAAAACACCTGTGTTCTCCTCAAATGGGCCAGCAATAAAAAGATACTGGAAAGGCTGTACATCCAGGACACAAACTTAGACCTAAGGTGGGAATTACTGCTTTTTGGGAGGAAGATTCATTTCTGTGTCTCAAAGACAAGTCTTGTAGAACGTACCAAATTAACTCACTAGAGAGGTCCCTCAAAAGCTGGTCATACTTAACATCTTTCTGCAAGAGCTTGGCACTTGCAGTTTATGAGGTCCAGAGAGCACTCTCCAGCTGAAAGACACTAACAATGCAAATGTAATGTGAGTCATTATTGTTATGGTCCTTTCATGTTCGTACTCAAATCACTGATGTACCTTTTGTGTCCAGCTGACCAAGCAGTATTTCTTCCATTACAGGATTCTCATTCCACTTCCATTGTTAATGTTCATTACTTTCTTGGAGAGCTACAATTTCATTATTAATACATCAGTGTAACAGAGCATAGATTACATAAATGCGTTTCTGAGCATTAGTTACATATTAGTTTTAAGAACAAAATATGCTTTCTCTGCCTACAATATGGTCTTTCTTATACAAATATTTATGGCTACAATTGCAAAAGTATATGAAGAAGCTTTTTATTGTCTGAAAAAAATACAGCAAAGTATTGCTGTACTACTTTCCTACTTCTAAGGAAAATCAGCATTGCGAGTTTGATAGGTGGTTACCATGAATGCTTGAATCTGTCCAATGATAGTATCAGTAATTTAAAAAAATATATTATCTTTCTATGAGAATCAAAGACTAAGTTCCTGGTGCCTGATTTCTTTCAGTGGTACAACCTGTGGCTGTGGTGTGGTGGTTGCTAACTTTGGTGGTCTGCTTAGCCCAGTCTCAAGAACTGATATTGTCTGAGCTAAGAAGTGTCCACAGATGAGGGGTTGTATGAGAGCCAGATGAAGACCATACTCTATTGTCACCAATTTCAGAGCTGAATCTGGTCCAAAAGCTGACCTTAGCTGCCAACAGATATCTGGTGCGTGGATGTGGTGTAGCCAAAGCATTTCTTTGCTTCTTCCAGACCTGGACTGCTATTGTCTGTGGGACCAGAGAGGCTCAGAGCTGGTTTTGGTTAGTCCTATTACAGTACCAGTTGAGTGCTTGGAGTATATTCTTGTGCTGATACCCTTGTGAGGCAGGGGACTTTTACGATGACATATTCACAGCTGCGAAGCCCAGGTAGAGATAGCTGGGGCTGAACTATGCAAAACCTCCCTTGTGCTCCTGGGCAGATTCAGGTGCTTCATCATGTCCCTGGGGTGCTGCCTCCTTCCCCACTGGCCTGGGACTCATGGACATACCTTAGAGGTCCTTTCCAACTATGACAATTTTGTGATTGTGGCCACAGTGGGCTGCACCAGGGATCTTTGGTCCTTTGTGGACTCCTGTTGTCATTTTGGTCGATTACTGTGAGCAAGACAGTCTCTGCTCTGGGTCCTATTTCTTGCAACCCAGCAGGAGGACTGGACTACTTCAGAAAAAAAGTTCCTGTGTTTTAATGCTCCCCCCTTTCCCCATGCTTTCAAGTTTTCTCCTTAAAACTGAACTTAGGGTTTATTTGGAAAACCTCTAAGTAGAAACCCTCTCAGTCAGTCCAGTGAAGCCTTGATGCTCCTGCGGCTACACCCATCGGTTTTAGCACATCATTTGGGGACCTCTTTAAAATGCAAACTAGTTATGTTATCTCCTTCATATATATTTGTGGGACTGATTCCCTGGTGGATTAAATTATTTTCTATGTTGTAAACATTAGGCTGATGGGGCTGAAGTGCTGAGGTCCTTTTTTAATCAAAGGCACCAGATTAACTCGCTTTTAGTCTTTCAGAAACTCACTTACTCTTAATGAGTTTACCATGATATAGGTCCACAAATTTCCTGTCTAGCTTCTTTTGGCACTCTTAGATAAAAATGCCATCTAGGAAGGAGATTTATTGGTTTTGAGATGATGTCCCTTCCTTATCACCTTGTTTTGCTGGCCCTGAGCTCATCCCAAGATAGCGGTACTTACCTAGACAGCATCAGTTTGTCAGACACAAATTGTGGAAAAATTAATTTAAAATACCTTGACCTTTCTACCCCAGTAAGATAGGAATTTTTTTTTCCATAGTAAAACCTCTTGCTAATGTAAAATGCTTACATATATAAGTATATACATTTGTATGCATACAAATAAAACCTCTAGCTGCTTTCTTGTTATAGCCTGCTCTGCTTCCACTGTAAACTCTGACTCAGTTGTTTCCATGAAAGAATTTCATTTTATATCTGTATTTATTTTGCAGAAATTAATTTGGAGCTTTGAACAGCATCTATTGATGTGTGCTAGGATGCCAAGGCTGGGCAGGGAGGATTCTGTGGCATAATTTTATTTACAGAACCTTCAGCTCAACACACTTTTTGCTATTTAACTCCACTTATGTGGCTGCCTTAGATGGAGAGATGGGTGCAGATGCTGGGTGAAGCTTGGCTGAAGAACCACAGGTACTTCCCAGGATATCATGATGACTGGGACTTCCCTGCTCTGTTTCTGTGGCTCAGTGGGGCCACAGGAGATTGTAGAACTTTGTGTCAAGATGGCAACTGAGAGATGAGCACAAATGTTCACTGCTGCAAGGGGCCAGGACCTCTCCCTTGTACCCAAAAAACAAAGTAATGGAGGAAAACTTGGGAAAGAAAATAATAATGGCTATAAAAGGGCTTTCAATGTGTGCACATTTGCATGTGTCATGGTAACACGGAGGACAGAGTTCGTGGTCACTGTGCATTTGAGGTCTTAGCAATAGGACTTGAAACTTGTTCAAGACCTTTAAAACATCTTTTTGTAAGCTTCCTATAAGAAAATGTCTTACTCCACAGTTACAGAGAAAAGGCAAGATAGAAATATACTTATTTTTCTGTCTGCATGAGCTGTAGGAAGGTTGTTTCTTTATACTCAAACCTTGATATCAAGGGATGAGTGTATCCTGGTTTTAGTTGCCTGAATTGCATTCCTACAGAGACCTTGGCTGTGACTGCAGAGCTGCTGCTGCTTCAGTGAGTAAAGAAACCCTGTAGGAAAATGAGCTTGTGTTCTCTCAAATACATGGAGA
Source organism: Apus apus (assembly GCF_020740795.1). Lineage (NCBI taxonomy): Eukaryota > Metazoa > Chordata > Aves > Apodiformes > Apodidae > Apus > Apus apus. The sequence goes on from NC_067283.1 coordinate 50,061,143, forward strand.
AAGGATTGTGCATGAATCAGAGGAGGGTGTAGCATTTTGCGGTGATGCTCACAGCATGATTTATTAATTACAATACTAGCAAATTGTAATAACATAGTTTATCGAGATCTGCTCTGTTACTCATGGCTGACTAAACTCAAAGGGCCTCCTGGACGTTAGGCTTGGAACTAAAAAATAAGCTCTGCTGAAATTGTTAAAAAAAACATTTAAAGGGTGTGTGTGCTTTTAAATGATGAAGTTTATCTCATGGTAACATGGCCATGTGTTGCATGGAAATAGAAGGCTCTCTCAAGGAATACATTATACGTGAGATGGGAAATGATGTTTCTTCCAATTGTCTCTTTAAAGTGTTGCCTTAGTTGCCCTGCACTTGTGCTTTATTCCCATATGTTGGTGTCAGCTCATCTTCCTCATAGCCCAATGTTCCTCTGAGGTAGGACATTGCATGTTAACTGGTTTACGAGGGATGGTTTTACAATTATATTTCTTTCCTCTTAGTCTTCATAGCTAAAGGGAAGGAAGCTGGTACACAAGCAAAAATCATTTTTGCTTTACCTCTGTAAAACTTGTACTCGATTATCTCGTCTCTTCCTCAATGCTGTGTTTTTACCAGTGTCCTAATCCAAGCACTGATCTCGCTTTCACTTAGTGCCTGAGCTCTGACAAGCTGTCAACACTTGCTGCTGTCCCTTTCGCTCCTTAGCTTCCCATTTAAGAGTGGAATATTTGCCTCTCAGTGGCTCTAGACATCAGCAAGAGAGACAAGGTGATTTTTACAAGACTCTTTTAGAGGAATATTTTGTATTTGTTCCTCTGCTAATGGAAGATGTGAGAGCCAAATTGCCCCTATCCCAGCATTCACAAGGGAAATTATCATCATGTCAAATTACAGCTGCTGACTCCTGCCAGACAATCCCCTGCCTTATCTTATCTATCTACATTTTTTAATGCCATGCTCATCATCATGGCATCTCAGTGCCTTAAAAGTTTTCCATTGCTTCAGAGGAAAGATACATTTGTGGGTGTGTTAGTGGAAAACTTTCCCAGGTTCAGGTTGTTTGGTGGATCTGTGTGAGCAAGGGTGATAAATATTAAAGTGAAATAGCACTGAAAAAGTGACCTTCCAGTGCACCAACCTTTTACTTGACAAACATGATCTGTGTTGATATTTTGTCCAAAATAAGTTGTGTAGGTTTTGCTTCTGGTTATGTTTAGGGATTAGCTGGATTCTACAGTAGTTCTGGCACCGGCAGCGGAGTCAGCAAGCAAGCACTGACATAAGCCCATGCTCTGCTCTGGTTCATGCTCTCACAGTATTAATCTGCTGGCTTCAGCTGACAGTGATCTCAGGTCTGTTTTGAAGCATTTGAGGTTTTTGGGTTGCTGAATAGATGGCATGTTCGTTGGAAATAAAACAGTTTGGCTTCTGCATTTGAGTTTCACTTTGTGGTACGTATTGTAAGAAAGCCTTGATGCGAAGGCTGGTGCATGTTAAATAAAGCAATTTAAACTGGGAATTGCTGAGATGGCAAGAAGCCCACATGGGTTTTCTTCTTCATTAATCACATTTCTGGGCAAGGCCATTGTTTATGTCTCAACTGTTCTGGGATGTCAGTTGTAAAGAACTACTGCCTGTTTTTTCAACCTGTACCAAAAAGCATGAGAATTTACTGTAAGGATTGATACATATGTGTATACACAGGCGTGTATGTGTATGAGTGCTGCCAGTGCACTTCACAGCAGGTCTGTGTCACTAGCTGTTTAACTGTCCTTGGCAGACTCCTGTTCCCCAGTCTCCAGAGGTCTGGATGTAGCCACCCAGCTGATGCTGGAGACACAAAGGATGACTTCCCAAGCACTGTCTCTGTCCTTGTGACACTTTTCAGCTTTTCAAGTTCCTTGTATGGCTTCTGGGATATCAGGTCTTGCCTGTGCACTGGCTGTAGTTGCTACTCTGCCTGTCCTGGCAATTTGTGCTGTTGAGTTGCGCTGGGCGTGTTTGCTGCCCAGCTCAGCAGGAGGCAGCAGGCTGGGAGTGCTTTGATCATCTCCTCAAGTCACAGCTGATCCGCTGAGATCCTGATGTGATCTGACAGCTCTCCATGTTTTCACCTCTTGACCTAGAGTGGTGTTTGCAAAGTTAGCAGACCAAAAGCTAGCTTTTATTATTTGCAGCCATCTACATTCAAGCCCATTTTTACGCAATGGTGACATTATTTCCAGAGCTCATCTATCAGCTAGGGAGGTTGATGTTTGCTCTCTGCTTTAGTGATGGCTTGGAAAGGCCAAGAAGGTAGATATTTCAGACATTTTACTATTCTGTCCTGCTGGCAAAGAGATTTCAAAGCAAACAGTGGTAGTAAATGCAGATTCTCAAGTCAAAAGGAATTGCTGTCTGGCAGCTAGTTCATCCATCTTGCTAAACCTTGGGGAGGGGGGACAGAGGTGCCTTGGTGCCAAGGAAAACATTATTCTAACTCACTTAACATCTTACTTAACCATGTTGCAGATTCTCTTTTCTGCGTTTTAGTGCAACAGCAGCTTGCAAACAATCCCAGTGTTTCATCTGCAAATCTCTGTGCTGTCAAAAATCAACTTGTTCTGCTGCCATGCTCAGAAAGAAAAAGACAAAACACAAGAGGGAGAGAGATTAGTTTGGCTTGCAGACTGTACTTCATACCACTCAAATGTAGACAGTGTAAAGCAAATAAACTGCAGCCATGTGGGTTCTACTGTAGGATCCGGTGTGTTACCTTTGATCTTGGAGAAAGTATGAACCTCCTGGATCTTACTCAGCAAGGTTCTCCTTCCTTTGCCTAGTAAAAAGCATGCAAGCCATCCTGTTGAAGTCAGTAAGATTATCCATATGCCTAAATTTAAGCATATGCTTAAGTGCCCTGCTGAACTGTTAATGAAGGGAGGTTTCCATCTCTCTGGGTCAACATTGCGTAGACTTCCACTGAGCTGTTCCACAGCAACAGCAGAAGTTGAGAAGAAAAAGAGAGAGGAAGAGAGAGATTTAACCCACATCCTCCTTCAGCAGCCAGTTTTCCTGCTACTTAAGGCACAGTTGCTACAGACTGTGTGATTGGCTTTGCTGCGTGCTGAAAGATTGCTTCCTCCAAGCTTGTGCTCTAATTTCCTGCCTTGTAATTAGCTCTTCCACATGGCTACCCCAATGTGCACAGCATGCAGTCATATGATGAGCTTATACCACTGGACATCCTCAGCGGGCAGAATCACAAGGCAGCGCGTTAAATCCCGCCCTCCGGATCTGCTGGACCGTAATGCAGGCTGACAGCGGCGGAGGGGCCTGGCTGTGGAATAACGACCCCTGAGTGCAGGGACTTAGCTGAATTTGGGCAGAAAGGGATTACTCTGGTTGGAGAGGTGAGAGAGGCACTTCTAATTGCAGTAGTAGCCTTTTCAGATGGTTGTTCTGAGAAGTGCAGTGCCCTGCCTGTGTCCGTAGGGCTGCAGCAGATACACCAGCAAGGGGAATGCTGGTTCTGCTTTGAGATGCCTGCTGCCCTGGCACCTGCTGTGCCCCAAGGCATCCTTTCCCTCTAATCTCCAGGTTAAAAAAGAAAGGAAAAATGATCCAGTGCTCACAAACAGTGTTTGAGGACCTTGCACTGGGAAATCAGATTTCCCCCCTGTTGGTTTGTCCTTTGAAGAAGTGTAAAGATTCTTGCCGGCAGGTCCAGCATCAGGCAGGGACCACCACCACCAGGCATCCCTTGCTGCTCAGCCCTGCCCCCCTGGAGTTGCCCGCCCTTGGCAGCTGTAATTCCCCCTGGCTCACAAAAGGCACTGGGCAGCATTGACTTTTATTTGCCTCTCCACTATGTTTCAAGATCAGGTTTTCATGTAGTACAAACTGGTACCTCTCTGCTGACTCCCTTGAATGGCATTTGAGAAGCCAAGGAGGACTGGTAGAAGAACTAATGGGGGGGGAAGAGTTTGCCATGATTTTGTCAAATCTGGCTTGGACTGTGTTACTCAGCTTCCTCTGCATGGAGGGATGCTGGACTGAAATGGGCAGAATTTGACTCCAGGTTTCACAAAGCAAGAACTTGCCTTTCTTTGAGTAGCTGTGGTTCCCAGTTAAAATCTTAACCTGAGATGACAGATGTAATTTCATTGAATCTCTCCCTTCAGATCTAAAGAATATTTTTGTGCTATTTTCTGGTTTTATAAGGTTTTATTTTAAAGCCTCATTTTTTTTCAAAGTGGTATTTTGTGTCTTGTTGCTTTCATGTCAAAACAACTGGGAGCAAAGTGACCTGAACTCTTTTCCATAGCCATGGTAACAGTAGAGCTGATTAAACACAAACAAGGTCAATCCCAAACTTTCAAATTATGTCAGATCAACCTCCTGATGAGAAAAATGTAGACGTGAGAGAGGATCCACTTGAAGACACCAACCTGGATATGGCATCTTGTAGTATTAGTTAAAACCATTTAAAAATGTTTCCAGTATGTTTTTAAAAGTATTGCTTGAGGGTTAAGTAGTTGTGGAACAGGGATGTTGTCTTATAGATAAGGGGGAGTTATCTGTAAGAATTTTTCTGTGGCATGAGACTTGCACTGCAATAAGCAGCTGTTGTGGCTGTTCAAAGTAACCCAGGGTCCTTCCAAGTCCTGAGTACTTCACGGTCATCCATGACCGAAATGGATACATCCAATCAACATCAAACACCTTAGTATAGCCCTCTGGATTGTTGAGAGAGGGGCCATGAATTGTATGCCTCTGCCTCCTGCCGTGTGTTGTGGTCCCACCAGGGGCTGCTGAAAGCACTTGCTGTCCTGAGGACCAGCAAGGCCTGGGGAAGTGAGGGTGGGTGTTGCAGCTGGGGCTTGCAGATCCTCTGGCTGGCAAAGGCTTTGTGGGTCTCACAGCTGCTAGAGCAGGGGGCTAAGTGGGTGTCTCACAGCGCTGTTGGTGGAAGCGTGTCAGTGTAGGTTGGACCTGCTTATTCCTCTGACTTCTAAATGTGTCAAACCTTGTCTTCTCCTGAGTGTGACCTGTGCCTTTGGGTAACTACTGGGTCGCCTTAAGACCCAGGGAATGAGCCTCAGAAGCACATCATGTACGAGGATGGCTGTGACTCCTCACCAGCAAGCAGCACCAGCCTTCCTCCTGCCTTGCCTTTCCCCCATCACAAGAGCTACAACCAGGGTGCAAGGGCAACTCCTTCCCTGCCTGCATTTCCAGCTCTGGTCACCTAGTTCTGTGTGTTTCTTACACGCTTGAGCATGACACTTCTCTCATGACAACCCCCACAGAGAAACCAGCCCCCTCAGTTGCTGCAGCTCTTGTGTCAAGTATTTGTTTGCAGAGAGCTTGCATGAACACTCCATACTGCCTTAGACTAAGCAGACTAATAGACTCTTTCAACACCTCAGTAGCACTGCCTGCTGTGGTAATCATTCAGCGGTCATGGCTCTCTGCAAACAGCAGCACTGAACTCGCCTTTCAATTACCAGTTTATTATTCTAAGACGTCTGGGGAGCCGAGTGGTGATAGCCATATGCCAATACGGCTGTGGACTGCTTGTGAAGTTCCTCGTGGGACACGGAGAGTGAAGCCAGGGTCCGAGCAGTTCTCTTAGACTGGTGACTGACAGCATCTGACATAGGTTTAAAATAACCCGCCCCAGAAAAGAAAACACGGCCGCCTCTGAATGAAGAATTTCTAATACGTGAAAACTGAGCTCAGAGGTGGGTGGTTGCACTGGGGAGTCAAGGTTGAAGCGTGTTGACCCACCAGGAAACCCTCTGTTTGGTGGTGCTGGGTCAGCATGTTTGCAGGCAAGTCCTTTCAGTACTTAAGAACTTGGCTGCTTTGGGGCTTCATGGAGCCACCTTGAAACAACCTACTTTTTGCTGAAATTCAGAGCTGAAGCAAGAACTGATCCTCACTTTGGGCTGATGAAAACTGAGTCTTTCCTGGTGCTGACAGAACAGCCTCTGGCAAGAGAGGGTCTCACGGTGTACCACTTGTTCTGGGCTGGCTCCTGCAGTGTTCCTTGGAGGATAGCTGGGACACAGAGACTGAAATAACAAGAACTAATCATCAAGAAAGCACATCTGCTGAGTTCGGAGTGCATACACTGTGTGAAGTGTGTCTGCTATCGCAGGCTATTAAAGAAAGCTCAGACTCTTCCACAGCACTGAGCTCCCTTAAAATACACAGGAAATACTAAGGGAAAATAAAGGCATAGTGGATCTCTCTGTGGCTCCAGAAATTTGAGGAAGTCTCAAAACTTTATTCACTTCTTCTGAAATGTCCATACAAAACAATTTGACTTCTTCTGACTGGATTGTGAAATAAGTCACTTCTAAATTTTTTCCACTCACTATGTAACTTACTCAACTAAGGTTTTTGGTGCATAGGTTGTGTTTTTTTTTTTTTTTGTGGAGTGGTGGGTTTTTTTGTTTGTTTGTTTTTTTTGTGGTGTTTGAGGTGTGTTTTTTTGTGTGTGTTTTGTTTTGTTTTTTTCTCTCTTCTTCTTCTCTTCTACTCCTTGATCTCTGTCTCCAGTTCAGTATATTCCAAATGTGTGCTGAGGGTGTCCATGCTCATTTAGCAAGTGGAAAGATGTGTTAGAAACTGTCTCCTGATCTGCTATAATCCAAAGAAATATGTCACTTCTATTGGCCAAGATGCAAAATCATTCCTCTTCTTAGCAGGAAGGCATCCAAGAGATAAGGAAGTTAAATCAGACAAGTGTGTGGATTTTAACCTGAAACCCTGCTTATGTTATTATGCCTCATTCCTTGTTATTGCTGACTTGTGAAAAGGATACATCTACCAACAGTGAAATCCTAGTGGCAGCTTGCTTATTCCAAATTTCTTGCTTGTGCAGCATAAGCACTGGAGGTAATTCTCTCCTGGGACAACTTGGCGTCAGCAACATATTCTGTGTGATGGGGGTCCCTGTGCTGCTTGGTAAAGCATGCATAGTTTATCTGTTAATAACCAGAGTGCTAGGTTTTGGTCAGCTGGCACAGGAGGAGCAGGAATTGCAGAATCTGACTGGGAAAATTATTTTTCATTCCTTAATATTCCAAATATATCTTACACTGAGATTCTGGTTTGGGAGCAGAGCTGTCTCTGTGCAGTGCTGCGCAGGGTGGAGGTGGAAGAGGGAGCAGTGGCAGGGAGGAGAGGGCAGGTGAGAAATGACTGCTCTGACAGGGGATTAAGGATAATGAAGGATCTGCTGATTGCAGGAGTCTGCTGACTTAGAATGATGAGAGGTATGAAAAAAAGGGGGTAAAAGAAAGGCCTGTGGGAAGGAGAGAGGTTTAAGTAGTGTTGTCTGACAGAAAGGAAGAAAAAAATGAGATAGTCCAGGTTTCCTTAGCACTTTCTGACTCTGGTTCTGGCCCAGGTATCTTGAAATATGCTGTGGATTCAGCAGGTGCCACCATGACTCCATTGTACGCTGGTTGATGGCATTCTCTTCCAGGAAAGCAGGGCCAGTAGGGTTATCTGACATGACTTTTGGTCACATGTGTCTAGGTATAAACCAAGTACCATGGTGACAATGAGCTGACTTCCCACCTAAGCTAAAGCATTTTTGCATTTGGAGGTTTTAGTGGCATGGCTCTCTGAAAATATAGATATGTACCTCACATCTCCCTGTGTATACATTTGTGTTGTCTCTACGGGGCAAACACATAAGGATATTGGGCGGGGGTGGGGGTGTGTGTGGAAAGCCAACAGGTCTTGATTCATGCTCACTTTAAAAAGGGTTACTAAAAATACAATTTTTGTTAAGGATCCTGTTCCTCTGTTTCAGCAGAACTTCGTTTTCTGAGTAGGTTTGGAGATGTTGGGCAGATGATGTGACTGCATAGCCTTTTCTGCCTTAAAAACCAGAATAGATATATCTCCAGAATTAACATTTTGTTTGGCAAATCTTGAAAAAAAAATTGTTCCTTGCTACACAATGAAGGTGCATTAATAGGTACATTAGTATATTCATTATTTTCATTAAACGTCTGCTTATGTTCACATACCTACCCAGAGAAGTAGTCTAATATGTAAAAAAGCATATATGCTAAAACATATATAGAATTGACCATAATGCACAAACATACCTACAGTGACCTCAGTAAGAGAGATGAATCTGCTCTGTACTGAAGAAACCTTTTGGGAATCACTGTGGTAGCAATACTTTCTGCTCTGTGAGTAGAGATGTAAACCAGGGAGAGCTCGGCTGGCTCAGCACGCTCTGCGGAGCCTGGTGCAACCCACTCTTTTGAACTGTGAATGCCACTGAAGCACATGGGCTGCGTTTGTTTAGCAGTACTACTTAATAACACGGTGCACATTAAGCAGCCAATTCTCTTTTTAGGGCTCTGGCAGGAAATCCATGCTTTGTGCTCTCCGCATCTGACTCTAGATCCCCTTATTTTACAGGGAAACAGGGCTGGAGTCCTAGGTTACTCGTGGCATGACAATGAAGTCAAACACTTGCACAAAGACAGAGGTTTGGGCCATATTCAGAAGGTGTGTGATGTAACTGAAAGAGGGGACATTTAGGTTAGACATCAGGAAGAAGTTCTTTACCATGAAGGTAGCAAGGCACTGGAATAGGTTACCTAGGGAGGTTGTGGAAGCCCCCTCCCTGGAGGTGTTTAAGGCCGGGTTGATTGAGGTTTTGCATAACATGGTCTAGTGTGAGGTGTCCCTGTTCATAGCAGGGAGGTTGAAACCTGATGATCTTTAAAGTCCCCTCTACCCATAACCATTCTTTTACACTCTTTGTACTTTGCTATGGTTTGGATGGCTGCAAAAGCAACAGGTTTCTTTCACATATTGGAGTGGTACCTTCAGTACTATAGTCCGGCTCTGTCACAGAATATTTTAATTGCTTTTTCACCTTGCATCATTTGGGGAGGCTGCAGATTGCATCCCTGAAAGGAGATGGGAGCATCCAACCTCCCTTCGCTCTTTCTCCTACCCATTTAGGCACGCCTGTTTGTGCAAGGAGTAGACAGCAAAATGTGTCTCTGAACGCAACTCCCTTCTTTTCGGTGGAGTTATACCCTGGGGTGAATTTGGTTTCTTGTGCTTGCTTGGAAAGACCCAAAAGGTAGCTCCTATCGCATCGCGTGGCTACCACCTTCAGCCAATATTAATAGTGATTCTTGCACAGTCAGCACATTTTTCAGGAGGAAAGAATCCACCCTTAGTCCACTTGCGTATTACAAAGGATATTTTCGGCAGTGTGCAGCTGTAATCAGCGGAGCTCAGCTTGGCAATTTTAATCCCCTGCTGTCTAGTTTGGGGCTGCTTGTTATGCAGCCAGCATTCACTCAACATAATGGTTGCTACCTGCCAATGTGCTTTGAGGGATATTGTTAGCATTAAATTTGCCATTTACATTTTCATGTTTGACATAATTGAGGAATGAATGCTCTTATGAAAATTAAACTTGTGGTCCTCCTGGACTACTGTAACCCTGTTAAAATGTAATGCGATTCTTGATGCGTCTTCTTTAGGTTTTTATTAAATAGAATATCCGTATGACTAATTCCCCTGGCCTAAATGTAGGCTGGGAAGGAGCATTATTGATAGGGCTGAGCACAAATGGCCCTCTATACTCAGCCTCTAATGGCCTAATAATGCATTATACTTGAATCAGAAATACTTTGAATTGTAGTGCTTATTGCCATTATTGAAAACACCTGGATGCTCCATTCATCAAGGTTACATCAAAATGGGCCCATTTGTTTATTAGTCTGTCAGTAAACATCTTTATTTAGTTTCATGTTCCTCTGCTCCCAGTACCATCGGAGAGGACAAGACCATGTAGTGTATCTTTCTGTGGTTTGCCGTTATTAGCTTTCCCTGAAAAAGAAAGATAATGAAAAGTTTGGATGGCTTCATGAAGAAAACATTTTTCTTGAGCATTGTTCTTTTCCTTTCCCTTTTAGAAGAGGAGATTAAAGGAAAGCCATTGCGTTTCTAGTGAGGATGATGGAAACAGAGAAATGAGCAGATTTGCCAGACTGAGATTTTAAAGTGTATTTTGTGGCAGGCAGCTCTCAGAGTATTTTGCTCCCCCTGCCACAGCTCTTCCCTGCCTGGAGGGGTTTGCTATGTGGAGGAAGAGCGTGCTAAAGGATGGGTACAGCTGCTGGGCACCACCAGCATTTAAAATGAGGCATCTTGCAAAAGGGACCCTGTGCTCAGGCAGGAGTGTGATAGGATTGAGATAGCTCTGTGGTTATGTCCATAGACATCCTACTTCATTGCTAGCATGGCACTTAGTTGCTTTTGCCTCTCTTCCCTCCCCACACTAGCAAAAGTGTGAGTTAATCTGTGTTTGCTGAGTGCTTTCAGCTAGGGCTAGGGCTGAGGAAGCTGGTCCCAGTTTCCAGCTAAAGAGGAAAGAGTTGTTGAAATATTTTGGCCCTGCAAAACCCTATTTCTCTCAGGCTAGCTGAGATATTTTTTCTTTGTCAGCAAGTGTTAGCTTTGAGTATTTATTCAGGTTTTCTTCTGAAATGGAAAACTTTTGATTGTCATTTCAAAACAGTGAACAGATCAACAGTTGAGAGTCAAATGTTTGTGGTTTTTTTTTTTAGTTTTTTTTGTTTTGACGTGTCCCAGTCAAAATTCTCCAGAATCTGCAATTCTGTGGAGATTGTAACTGGAAATCTGATGCAGAGCAGACAGCTCCAGCACCACTTTGGAGATGAACCCAAGCTCCAGCTGAACCAGAGCTTTCCTTAGTACAGGCTGGACAAGAAAGCCTTATTCTTGGGAGTACTGCATTACCCAGTGTTTGATGCCAGCCAGGAGGCTTTTGTACCTTGACTTTAAGGACAGACACTCTCATGCATGTTATTGGCACTTATGTTGAAGAGTTGAGTTATACCCCTTCAGCCTTGATCCTTGTTGCTTAAGTAATCTCTCCTTTATGCTAGATCTCAATAAATCTACTCCACTCCCAGACCTATGGTTGTATTGTGGCTCATATGACACTGCTGCAGCATCTGTGGCAAGATTTCTGTGGGCAGGGGAACAGAGAAACTGCAGTGTGTGTGAGTCAGTAGGTGACATGAAACATTGGAAGGTGGAGCTCCTCCAGGTTTATCTGGGTCCATTTTCCAAGTACCTTGAGGAATATGGGTGACCTGAATGGGGCTGACACAAGGGATTGGCTAGAATATACCTTTTAACTTCTGAATTTGCCGTTGCCATCTGAGACAGCCAGCAAGGAAAAGAGTAAATATTTCTGTGGTCTGCTTGCAGGGGGTTTGCTGCTGATACGTTTTGGTGCATGAGTGGGCTAGTTCCAGATCTATACGCCTACTGCTGGTAGCAATAAATTGCTGTAGTTGGTGCTTGAAGTATTCAGAAATACCAGGGCAGGTCAGTGGTGCTTTTTTTTTGATGCTTAAAAGCCATCAGGTTTGTGCTGGCAAGGACAACTTTCACGTCCTTCTCGCCTGAGGGCTCTTTAGACGTGGGGAGTGGGAAGCACTAAATTTGGACTACAGCTTCAGTCTGTTGCTTGCAGTGCCTTCCTCAGTGCAACAACCCCTCAGTGAGAGAGCAGGAACCAGCCTTGTAGGAGGGATGATAGGTGAGCTAAATGGGATTTGCACTGAAATACGCCATGTTACAGTCCTCTGCTGGCTTCCATCACAGCTGTCTGAAACAGAGCACTGTCAGTTAGCAAAACTATTTGCTAATTTTGACAATATCCATTTGAATCTCCTTCCTTCCTCAAAAAAACCCACAACAAAACCAACAGAACAAAACAACCAAAAAAACACCCCAAAACAAAAAAACAGTAATACTGTTTTTCCCTCTCACTAGAGAAATATTTTTGTGTTTATAGCAGGAAATAAGAGGAATGCTGAACAGAGAAAGACCAATGCTGAGTTTCATATAGGGTTTGGAGTTGCATGTGAGCTAAGGTATTGGCCCACACTTCAGAGAATAAAAGAAATGTGGGGTTTGCATAGGCAATTAGGCAAAAGTCTGGAGCTGTTTAACCCAGATTAGGTCATACAGGTATGGGGCAATTTTAAGTCTGGGGTGGGGAGCACTTGTAACCTGGATGGCATTATCTGGTGTTCCCAAAAGGAAGTTCCTCTTACACCTTCTTGAACTTGCTGTACAAAGCTTCAGGAGGACTGTTGCAGACCTAATTCCGCTCTGCAGACTCCTTCTGCTTCATGTTTGTCCAGCTTGAATTCTGGCAAGATGTGCTTCCTGGAGGTTTGTACTCTTTTGCTGTAGTAAGTTCTATTTTTCCATAAGCATATTGGGATACAGCACAGAGCACGCTGAATAGCAAGACAGCTTATACATGATGGAATAACTTGGACAGTCTACAACTGATCCTAGTATATTTGGGCTATTGTTTTATTTTGCAATATGTATAATTTTATTCAGACAATGGGATAAGAATTAGAAATTGAACCACTATAATTCTTAAAATTTATTGAAAGGAAAGAAAAACCTTGCTCTGAACCCTAGCAAAATAAAAATTGTATTAGTATTGGCTTTCTCAATGCTCACATCTATTGAGTTTCTTTGATTATTAAGAGAAGCAGTGAATACTTGCAAACGATCCCATCTCTAAATCAATCTTCTTGTACAGCCGTTCAGGATCAGTGAGCATAAGTTCATGATGTCGGAAGAGAGAATGATAGGGCAAGATGTGAGACAAGTGGTGCCACGGAGCAGTAAACACATCTGAAGCACCTGCTATCAATTACTGCTATTTCTACAGTGATTGGTTTGATGGGAAGGATTTGGAGATGTGAGCAAAGAAATGTTTCAACCACAAGTTGGAGAACATAGCTGAGAGTAAATTAGCATTCATATTTAAGAGAGAGAGACTGGATGTTAATATCAGAGCCAGCCTTGCAAATATTGTGTGAGCACATGAACCAGATCCCATGTCCTGCATCAGGTTTGACTTACAGCAAGGGTCTGCTTAGTCACTGAGGTAAGAAAAATCATGAAAATGTCTCCATGAGCAGAATCTTGCCAGCTTCTCCCCGAATTTGAAGGTACTGAAAATCTGTTAGAGACTCAGATTTTAATCCAGAATATCACAGATATGTGACAATTATTTCTGGACATGTGGAAATGCTCATCAGCCTGAGAGGTAGAAGCAACCTCCATGTCAGTTAAGTATTTTACCCTCATATGCACACGTAATTGGGCAGGGTGCTTACGGTTAACTGTTCTTCCAAGATGTAAACACTGGAGAATCTGTTCTGTTCCTTGTTTGTGTTCAAGCTAATAGTGAAAGCATTCACCCAGAAAGCTGGAGATCAGAGCTTCCCAGCTCAGGGTTGTGGGGAGGCCTGCTTTCCAGCTGGGATTCCTGGCCTGGCACTGCCTCCTGCAACTCAGAACCCGTGTTGGGTGTGATCCGTGCTTCTAGCCTTGCTGGCTGATCTGGCTGGTGATTAAGCTCCTGTCTACTGAAATGCCTCCCAGGCAGCAGGATGCTGGGCTTCACTCGCCTTTTCTACCTGATTCACACCCATGTGTCAAGAGAGGGTTGGAACACACAGCTTCTAAGGTTTCTAGAGTCAGCCTGTCCCCTGCTTTTGGCTTGTGGAAGAGCGCACAGCACCCGCCAAACTGGAGGGAAAGCAGGACCATGACCTGGTGGTCAGTCTTAAATCCTGGTCTGTGCTGACCACGCAGGACTCCTTAGGTTAAACAAATGATGGATGAAAACCAGACATTTCACTACCACCTCTCCTCTGGTTTTGTTTTGCAAGAAAGCCGTGGCCTGAGCTGTTCCTTCCCAGAGTGTCATCTAAGAGGCATGGGCTGCAAGTGTGCAGAGGGAAAACTTGCAAGGCATCCTTGTGTTTTGTTGTGGCTGATGGTGGGGGGAGGGAAAGCCAAATCCTCCTTCCACCCGAGGTTTTGGGCCAGAAGAGTGAATTATAGCATGTCTTGATGCTCTAAGCCAAAGGGAAGTGTGTGAGGAGAGCAGGATAGCTTTTAAATGTCAGTGATGAAGGTAAATGCTGATGGATGTTTTACCTGTCATTTACCACTGGCTCTGAAGCCACCTTTGATCAATGACCTCAGCCCAAGCAGTGCGAGATAACTAGGAAAAGACTCTCCATGAAGGTGAAGGTGTAAGGCCTCAGATGTCCTATATTGGTACCCAGCTTCTGCTAAGCCATCGGGAATCTGCGGGTGACAACTACCTAACCCTTTCGAGAGCGTAAGGCACCGGATGGTGGCCTTTTTTTTCCCGCTGGCTGCTGCCGTTTTGCCGCCGACAGCACTAGGTGGTGCTAACAGACAGGCGGAGTCCCCTCCATCGCCCAGCCCCGGGCCCCGCAGCCGCCGGGGAGCGGGGCCGGGGGAGGCGGCAGCTGCGGGGCTCTCCCGAGGAGAACAGCGCGGCAGCGTGGCACTGCTTGATCAGATCAAACCTGAGTAAATGAGAGTTTTAAAAATTGGTTTTCCTTCACTTATCTCGGCCTAGAAGGCATCTGGTTTGGCACAGGCAATTGTAGTGAATACGATTAAAATTGATTGAGTGCAAATGTTTTAATTGTATAATGTTTTTTCATTGATGATCTCAATAAACTAATTTAATTAGGGATAATGGGAACATGTTCGGGGACATTTAGGCCCATTCAGCTGTAATGGGTTCAAAATGTCTCAACAGTAGGAATCGCATGGGTTCATTGGTTATACTTCCTTTTTGGTGAAACCTTAAGGGTGCATCACTTCATATCATCCCCTTTTTTTCCCCTTTAGCTCCCAGAGCTCTGCAAAGTCAGGCTGCTGGCAGAGGGCTGGGGCAGCACTGCCAGGCTGGAACTCAAGGGCTTCCCCTTTCATCTTGCGGTTGTGGTGCTGGGGACGCTGCAGGAGAGTGTGGTCTGGGTTAGGACTGAGTGAGCTGAAGGGTCCGGTGGTCCGAGGCCTGGCTGTTTGGGAAGCTCTTGGTACGGCTCACCAAGGGAAACGTTCGCCTCTTGGGGTCTGGAGACAACTTGAATTTGAGGTAAGGTACCCTCAGCCCAAGAGAAAGGTGGAGAGGAAGGTAGGTGTAGTGCTTCCCTTGCCTCCTCCCTGAGTGTAAGGCTGCGGGTTCATCCCACCCCAGGTCCTGTGCTCAGGGTGACCATAAGGCATATTACATCCACTGATGTGCTCCTGGCACAGCAATGGGACTCCCCAGTTCGTGTGGTGAGAGGGAAGCCCATGTGTGTCTGTAGTTCAAGTGCAGCTGGCTGCAGTGTCTCTTCCAGTTTCCCCAAAACTTCATTGGGATCCAGCTGTGTGCCTCCCCGTTCCAATTTACTTACTCCATCATCTGTGGCTCCACCAGGTCACGGGAATTTCTGTCCAACCTTCTCCTGCCCTGGTTATCCACAGCACAGGGAGAGAGGGGGAAGTGGGAACTGTTTTGGCAACCAGGGAACCCATTTCCATACTTTCATCTGGATGTGACTTTTAGTATAAAATATTGACACTTCTTCCACATGTTGTCCCAGCTTCCAACTATTTTAAGCTTACATTTTTGGGGGGAGTTGGGTTTTTTTGAGTTGGTTGATTATTTCTGTGTATTTAGTGATCTGTGGTGGACTTTTTTCTCAGAACATATGAGGATTAGAACCATTATATCATCTAATTAATTTCCTGTACAAGCTATTTTCATAGTTCAAGGTTAGAAACTTAAAATGGGTCCAACTCTTGGTACGAAAGACTGAGGCTGCGCAAAGAAAGGGAGGTATTAAAATACTGCATCCCATTGCTATGGATTTTCTATAATCTTAGAGGAAATAATATTCTAAATACTAGTAGAAAAATTGCAAAAAACCTCCCTTTCAGGGGCCAATTTATTTTGCAGCCCTTGGTTTCCTCTGACAGCCCCTTTCCAGCCCCACGCCAGGTGTAGCCTTGGACTTTTTGTCAGCCCAAATTCAAATCCTAGGCTGAATCACAATCCAAGACCCTAATCTACTGAGACAAAGGAGACTGCCAGGATAAACCCTTAGTTATTATGTTTTAAGATGCTTTTGCAGTCGCTAAAGCAGCGTTGCTGCTAGTTTGCTCCCTAGGAACCCTAATTCTAACTCTCATCTGTTCATAGACCAAGGGTTGCATTTCATCCTCTTCATGCCAAACCCTGCCTATATCTCACATAAGGACCCTAACCTCAGCTGGTCCATTCTTTTGTCCATCCCTTGCTTTTTCTCCTTCCCTAGACTGCTGCTACGTGTTTTATAATTTCTTCCACCTTCACCCAACCTAATGTTGGTTAATTTAGCAGTATTCTACAAAAAGTCTTTCAAATATACTACAGCCTTTTTCTCCTAGGAAAGAGTAATGAAAGACCAATGATCACCTAGTTTGGAGACACCTTGCTAATCAGTGCTTTGCTAAGCAATGTCTTGTTGAAGACCCTGCCATTCTTAAAGCAGATTGTTCAGATGCACTGTACTTTATCTAACAGCTAAGCTAAAATCTGGTTAGAATGAGGAGGAAGTGAATTAAGCAGTACACATGGCTAGAATAAGCCAAGCTCTCCCATGTGTGAAGGAAAATGTACAGGAGAGATTTTGGGGTGGCCTGGAGTATTCAGGTGATGTGTGTGACCCAGTGTTGGTCAGCAGCAGCTGGCTTCCAGCAGTGGCAATCAGAAGTCTGCCTGCTGGTTTCATCTCCTCCCCATCAGCCATAAATCTTAGTGACCTGTGAAGAGAAAACTAGAGAGAAGTGCACCACATTAGCAGCTGAGGACAGGAAATCAATATTAAGTCCTAGTATACTGGCAATCGAGTAACTGGCTAGAAATAATATTTTATCCTTGGTGCACTCTGGAAATGTTGAGGTTACAATAAACTCTGTGAGCAGACCATGAAAATAATGGGGTAGAGGAGCTCCAGCCTGAAGACTCAGCAAATAAAAGTGTTGCTGTGATTTGAATGTATCTTCTGTGTTTTTAATCTGTCTAGGTATGTAGTCTGATCTAAATATGATTTACATATCTGATCAATAAACAGCATGGCTTTCTGTGTAAATTAAGATTCACTGAAGATGAACACAAAACTTGAGTTGCTTCAGGCAGCTCCTCAAACTTGCACATTTTCCTCAGAGAACAATGATTAATTTTATATAATCTAGTGTTTAAGAATCACACGTGTTCATACTTCATTACAATCCATGGTTTGCACTTGCCCTGGGGTTGTTCTTCTTTTGTATCTCCACAGAAATCATAACTCTTTGAACAAAACCAGTACTTTTGAGAGATCTCTACCAAGGCATCTTAGGGTACAGGATTGTTCTCTACCCATGACACAGAACAAAATGTCAGGAAATGTCTCTGATAGGGAAGAGAGGCCAGCCCAAAGAGATCAAGAATCATTGCTTGTACACATAGGCAATAGTGTTATTTCCCTTTCCTCTTAGGAATTACTATAACTTAGTTATAGAAATAGTATTTAGGGCTCTTGTATAGACCCGCTCCTGTATAGACCAGGAGACTAATTATCCCATTTTGCCTTAAATGAGTGTTTTTTATTTGATACACTAGGGAAACAGAAAGCAAAACCTAAAGAAAAGCTTGTTCTGTAAACCTGCTGTCAAAACAACATGAATCAACCCTAAAATGAAGTGAAGCATTCCTGTTCTGGCTGGCAGGTACTGCTTGATTGTGAAATCACTGAGTGGTGGGTTACTGCAGCTTGCCCAGTTGGGAAGCAGGACAGGGTGGTGGGAGTAGTGCATCTCCCAATCCCAAAGTCTGCCTGAGCTATAGCACAAAAAATGTAAACTGCTATGGCCAGATCCACATATGTTGTCAAAGCTGCACTGATTTATCCTGGCTGAGTTTGTCCTTTTAAGTATGTTTAGATAGTAGCTTTTTTCCCCTGTGGTTTTTGACTTTGTGGATGTCCACTCAGCACAGTGACTGGTGTGATATGTGCCTATTAGTCAAGCTTTCTATGCCTGGTTTTTGTGCTACTTCACATTAAGATGGGAGATAGGAGAATCACCCTCTCATGTCCATAAGGACTACTTCTGTCCTTCTTTTGCCCCCACAGATGGCCAATGAGGATCTGTTGCAGTCTTGATCAGCTTGTATCAAACTTGTGGGCAGTGTTTACAGAGCCAGTCATGAGCTTGGGATGCAATGTAGAGAGGTATCTCCTCAGGGTTGCTTGGTGGATTTAGCAGCAATGAAGGTTACAGGCCATTATACAGGCCAGTCATGGAGAAGCAGAAAAGTTTGTCTCCCAGTTGATTCTCCCACCACTTAAAATCTTCTCAAAGTGCATTGTGAGTTAGTTTTTTAAAAATGTAAAGGATTAATGGGGAGAGCATTATCTGGTCTTGCTGAGGTCATGGAGGAGGACGGATGGTAGTTTAGAGTGGGAGAGGGGCCATCTGACTTCCCCACATATTTCCTCATCTACTCCTCATACTAGAAGAGCCTGGGAGAAATTTTATATAAAGTAAACATCCAATTTTGTCTTGTCCATAGGCTCCACTATGTTTTCTTGGAGATGAGCTGTTAATAGGCATGGGAGTTTATCCAAGCACTTTTATCTGGTGCAGATAATCCCTTAGATTACTTCACTCTCTTTCTGTTACTAGAAAGTAAATATCTTTGAGAGAAGCCTCTTTCTATGCACTTATCACAAATGTACATGTAATGTTCTCATAAAGACAACATGCCTACCATGCAATTAACTTCCAGTTTTATGTTTTTCTTCTTTGTTTTCTAATTTAGTTGATATACATTCTATCTTCCCATTACCTGAAAGATTTAGATGTTCTTTTTACAGAAAATCAGAGGCAAGTATCAAGCCTACCTACTGTGAGGTTGTTCCTGAAGAAATATTTTACAATGAGCTGAAAATTACAGCATCCTCTAGAAAAAACAGAAATGCAAGTTAGGTTTATGCTTATCCCTCTAGGAGAAAAGTAACAGTCAAAGGTTTTAACCAAGTTTAGGATACTGAATGAAACAGCTGTTGGTATTTAATATGCTTTCTTGACCTCTTTTGTATATTTGTGTCTTTGGAAGTCAACTGACTTCTTTCAATGGAAATTTCTGGGCCTGATGTGCTGTTGAAGTGGTTAAAATAGCTGTTGCTTATATTTATCAGAGGACATGCACAAAAGGCATAAAAGCTTGTGTAAAATTCTCAGTGAAGATGCTAGTTGCTAAATTTCAACTATTTAAGTGCCTTTCTTTTAGCCATAGCCTTCTGTAAGATCTGATTTTGCACCACATTTCAACAAAATATGTATTCTAGACTATTTTGACACACCTTGAAAAGGAGAAGAGAAAATCCAACACTCTAGGTATGCAGCTGGTCAGAAACCATCCAGTTCTCTGTGAGTCACTTCTTAGCTGGGGATCTGTATCAAAGGGCTCTGCTCTTGGTCTGGTGGTATTTGGTATTTTCACTAGTGACTTTGATAATGAAGTAAAGAGAGTGCTCATTGAATTGCTTGGCAACGTGGAGCAGAGAATGGTTGCAGATGTGCTGGAGGAAGAATTGCACAACCTGCCTCAAGATCAGGCTCTAGAGATCTCTCCTTCCTTTCCAGGTCTGCTTACCCCTTTAGAGATACTTGTTTGACTTCTACCATCTGCACCTTTCTTATTTGCACACCGTATGCCTCCCATGGCATCAGTCCCTGGGGAATAGTGCTCCACCTCCACAAGTCCCTTTTTTGGACCTCCTAGAGGCTCTTTTCCCCCAGGTGGATTGATTATAACCAAGCACGGTAGCAGCAGGAATGCAAAAGTGCCATCCTGACAGAGGAGATCTCCTCCCCTCCACCTCCTGAGGCTATGAGTGAGTGGGGCTGGGTGGGTGGCAAGGCAAGGAGATGGGGTTAAAACAACATTTTTGCTAGTATGAGGCAAAACTCTTCCATAGTCCTAAAATATATGTCAACAAAGATGGATGGGGTGGAGTGCTTAGAAGTACTCTCTGAACGCGTTCAGCAGAAGCCTGGACAACTGCTTTAGGCTAGACACAACTCTGAGATAGTTAAAATTAACAGCAACGTATCTCACCCTTTGTGTATACAGAAAAAGAGCAGCCCTTGTCTGGGAGAACTTAAAGTCCACATCTAATTGATTGCCATGTGTTTTCCGTTTAAATTCATTGTTAAAACAGAAGAAAGAGCAGTAAAATCCTTTCCAAAAGGTTCCAAAGTAGCTTTTGCTAGTTTTTGTCTTCAGATATAATTGCCCAAGAAAAGTCATGGACCCAAGTTGTCCTGTACTAGCAATGCTCCAGACAACCCATGCGCATGATCCTCCCACGCCATCCAGCTCCTGTGGAAGTTAATGGCCATCTCATGAGGGAGACATTGTTTGGTATCTCCATGTGTGATATCTGAACCAGATGGGAGCTATAAAGTACGAGGCACAACCATTGTTCTTTTTGACACAAAACTTGAGACTTATCTATGCCAAGGCAAATCTTTCCTACCCACAAAGTCCTAGCTTCATATATTACAACCGGTATCAACAATATGAGGTCTCAAAGCTATACTGTTACAATGATGACTTTGTTCCATTGACTGCACAGCTCAGTCAGTACATATAAAATTGCAGGATGCATTTAATGTAATTCAATTAGATTTAATTGAATTAAAACTATTATTAAATTCAGCCAAAGGTAAGTCTATGGAATTTTTTTCTAATAACTCAAAAAGCTCAAGTCTGGATGAGTTTAAAATAATAATCCTACAAGAGAATATGATTGAGTAAGTAAGAACATACAAACATTTAGAAGTCCAACTAGATATGAAACTGAACTTTTATATATCATATAAATCAGTCATTACAGAAATGGAAATAAATTTGGGAGGGTTTGCTTAACCTAATATTTGCTCTGCTTTTAAGTTTTTAAAGAAAGATGGATTTTGTGTCGTTCTAATTGTCTTAATCCAGCTAAGTATGGACATCCCTGTGTTAACATAACAGAACATCCTTTATTATCTGGCCATGGGGAAACTCTTAGGACTGTTACCCTAAGTTGTAGCAGCCCTGACACTGAAGACCTTCTATTTCCTCACATGACATTTTAAGCAGCTGTTCCACTACAATTTTTTAAGACTTCCAGATACCATGGTCCCAACAGTCACTGTTTTCAGCCAACTCTTCTTTTCCTCCTTTTCTCTCTCCTTTAATGTCTTCTTTGTTGGAGACATGTAGTGGGACAGTCAAACAATAGGAAAATTAATTAAGAAGACTGCACCCTGAGATTTTTTTTTTCCATGGGGGCATGAAGGTGATATAATTCCTTGTGTCACTGGTGAGACTGCAAATTGTTATCTACTGGTTGTTACAATCACCAGCATGGAATTGAACATATACATTATTAAAAAAAAATAAAATGGTGCCAGATGTTGCCTTTTGAGTTAATGGAGCACTTCCATTGTACAGCAGGCAGGTTGGGTTGTTTTATATCTTTTGTAGCCAAGTCTGTTAGGTAGATCTTCCTTGCTAGCCTGCATGTCTCATATGACATGGGCGTGCCCATGTAACTGAGGGGCAGAGGGCTGATAGAGAGGACCTGGGTGTGAGAAAGTGGGGTGGGACCACAGCCTTGGATGGAGCCTGTGTTCTAGGTATGTGTACAAGGTGCACACCAGTCCAAGTGTCTTCCAGCAATTAGTAATAACTCTAAAGTGAGGATGTAGGAACTGGGAAACTAAGATAGTTGTCACTTGGTTGAATGGTCATAGAAATGGTTTGCTAAAGCTATAGAAGAGTCTGAGAGACTCTAAACCTGAATCACAAAATTTGCATTATACAGCATGTATTTATTGTCATTCTGCTCATAACGCGGGGTTTGGCTGATCCTGCCCTTGTGCTGGCTGTGCAGGATCATACGTTACTTCCTTAGATCTGTTTTCTTGCCAAACCATAATGGTTTCCCCTGTAGATGGCTCTGTTTTCCTACACAATTTCGGGAGTGCTGTTGCTTTAGAAACACCACATAAATGAGTCTGTGCCGGAGCTTTCTTTTCCCTTTCTTGTGGGCCTTATGTTAAGAAAGCAATTGTTGGGATTAGATGCTCTTTAATATTCTGGCTTTGAAGACAGCTGAGCTGTGAATAGTCAGCCACTTAAAAAAAAAATAAAATAGTTTTTGGTGCTTTATTTGGGACTGAAGTTTCAGAGAGAGACTCAACCTGAGAGCCTAAGAATTGCTGTGTGAGATGCCCTGGGCTGCAGCAGCTGGTATCAAGATACTGATCTGAAGGATGAGGGTCTCCCGTAATTTCAGTGTTGTATCTCCCAACCTATTGTGTGTTTTGCCGCTATCCGTGGCATCTCCATTGGTACCAGGTGCCTGGGTTTAGGCGACTGGAGTGAACCCAGAGTTTCAGCTTTCTCTCTGTGTGTGTAAAAAGGATTTATTACTGTTCAAGAAAGAGAAGAAGAAGAGAATTTTCACTCTTTTTCTTCTTAGCACCTGCAGCCCAGAAGCTGTCCGTGTGGGATGAACTGGCATCGTGGCTGCTTCTCCTTAGAAAATTTCAAATATCCAGTGGGATGCTGTGTCCCTCTCTGGGCCTGGCACCTTAGGTGCCCTGTTGTGGCATGGCTACCAGGCCCTGAGAAGGCAGATCACTCTTGCGGAGTTTTAAAGAAGAGAGAGGGAAATAGCCTTTGTGAGTCAATTGGACAGACGGATGTTTAAATTATGGTGTTCAAAAAAACAATCTGCAACCTAAACCAAACATGATAATGGCAGCAAGACCTTTCTGGGGTGCAGGACAGACATTTTCTAAATGCAGATAAAGAGCTATAACACCTGGAGATAAGTCCTCCTAAGGCACTGTTGAGTTCCATCAGGAGAACACCTTCATTTTGTGCTGCTGTGTGCTGGTGGTAAAAACTATCCTGCACTAGGACTAGCAACCCAGCAGAGATCAGTTAGCCTCCCTGCCTGCTAAAAAAGAACCTGTGAACCCAGAAATATTTGGGAGAGATGGGAGAGCTCCAATGAGACTCAAACTCCTAAACTATATGCAGCATTTTGGCACTGACAGTGCACTGAACTATCCGTTCGATGCTTACATGAATTCTATCTGTTCAGCAAATGTAGATAACTCAGAGATACTGAAACTGGAGATTATCTCTTCTAGTTTCCACCAACCACAGGAGCCTGAGCTGAGAGTGCTGGGTGAGCCGCTTGTGCTGAGTGCTGGGACTCCCCTTTGTAGGCTGCTGGCTGGGACCCGCCTTCATGAAGAGGAAATGAAATCACCAACCCGCAGTTGTTGAGAAGAAACTTGGCAGAAAGTGCTACCTAAGGTCTGGTAAGGTCACCTGAAGCGCTCTCTGAGCCATCAGCATTGGAGGGGTGCGTGTGGGATGGATTTGACTACAGTTTCAAAGGAATTGTGAATGTAAAACCAGCCCTGAGCTGGGGTACACCCTGAAGCGTTGCCCCAAATACATAATGTATTGGAGGGTGAGCTTGGTCTCTCTGGTTTGCAAATATTGCTACCAACAAAGATCATTCCCAGAGGCACTGTTTTCCTGATAAATCTGCACCAGTATAAAAAGCATAGATAATAGAAAGAGCCTAGTTGTCTAAACAATGCAAGACATTCTATAGATTAAATGACTGTAAATTATATGTTACTTTTAAATGAATACCTAGAGAGACCTGAATACACAAGAACTTTTCAGAAAGGGCAAAGTGAACAATTAGAGGTTGGAGAGTATCCCATAATAGGAGAGATTAAAAAGATTGCAGCTATTTAGTTTAGGAAAGAGACTAACAAGAAGTGACATGAATAAAGTATATAAAATAATGTATGGCTCAAAGAAGGTCAGCAGGTGCTCCTATTTATCCTGTCTTGTGAAAAAGGCATAGGAGGATACGTAATTAAATTAAAAGGAAATAAATTTAAAACTGGTGAAGAAAATGCCCTTTTATGTCAAATATAGTTAATCTGTGGAATTCACTGCCACAATAAGTGATGGAGGTAAAGACTTTTAGTTGAATGTAAAAATATATTAGATAGATAAAAATAAGTCAGAATTGTCAAAAACATCTAAGTTCTCTTTTCAGAGTAGTTTATGATCTTATGCAGAAAGAAATATAAGCTCCATGCTGAACACTTGCTGGATAATGCATAAACCATCCTTACAGCAGGGGCCAGACTGGCAAGTCTTGCTTTTGTGTTTTTCTGTTAAAGAGTTAGGATATTTTTTTTTTGTTGTTTAAAATTTTTTTTTTTAAGCAGAACATCTGAAGCAAGAAATGTCCCCATTTGGGGTAACTGGGAAGCTCTGGGGTGAGATGTGCTGTATGGACATAGGATCCCCTCAGTCAGTGGAGGGTTTTGGGCTGAAGTCTGTAGTATTTTTACTATGTTCTTGAGTTGCTATCCTGCCTGTCATAATCCCTAGACTGCCATGGGACTTCTTTCTTTCTTGTAGAGTCTTATGTTGCTGTTGTATATAGGTGTGATCTGGGCATCTCACTCTTCTTCTTCTCACCTCCTCTGAGCCCTGGGGGTCAAATACCTAATTTCTGAAGCCTAGTTTAGTGCAGGCACATGGCAGACATTGAGCCAATATTGTGGTACTTTGGTGGGGATACATGAAACCAGAGGACCTGAGGATCAACCACAGGTGGCCAGGGAACGCAGGTAAGGGCTGAGTGGGAAGGGGAGTAGTTGGTTGTGATTTTGTATTGCGTTTTTGCAGATTATAATTATGTTTTTGATGTCTTGGTTTTTTACTGGGGCTAATCATGTATGTCTTGATTCAAAAAGAAGATTTGAGTGCTTAAGTAGGCTTTTAGGAGACACTGCCCTGAGACTTTCATTGTTATATCCACGCTATTCTAATGGAATAATGAGACAACTGAGGAATAGCAGGAAATTAGGGAATACAGGAGATAACTTCCGCAGGACTGTTCATGTTTTCAGTGTCTGCCTTATGCAACAGAGATTGACTACTGTGGAGCCAAGTGGTTTCAGATCTAAATGGGAAATATGTTTCCTGATTCAGCCTCCTCTGACTCACTTAACAGTAGATGCACAGCACAGGAAGGGAGATGTTCACACAAATTAGGTGTTGCAGGGAGGACTGGGAGAGGTGAGATCACCTTCTGGCATTTGTCACTGTATGGAATTTTGAACCTCTCTATTTTTCATTTCTGTGTGTTGAAAACACAGATACACCTTTTATTCTACAACTTTCTGTCATGGTTATTTAGCCAATTAATGCCAGGAAAAGAGAACTTTCTATTAAATATAGTTCTGTAACCATCACTGGAAAATAAAATAAGTGTAATTAAGGTGTCTGTGATTTTGGTGGGGGCTGAAGGAACTTAAGTACTCAGCTTGTTCTTGCTCTTCAAAATTCCACCTAAAATGTTAGTGACATGTGAGTGAATAGCTAGATATTTTTAGTGACTCTATCGTATATTATATTTAGTAATTCTGGACTTGGGATAGGGAAGGTCCTCACGGATCATGAGGTCCAGACTCCTGATATTTCAAGCAGTCACATCATATATTCCTCTTCATTTATCAGGCTCAGTTTTAAAACTAGTTAGGATTTTTGCTCCCCACCCCATTACATGAGTTGAGTCTGTTCCCGAATTTGGCTCTCCTGGTGGCTGGAAAATCTCTTGAAACATGATGTAGAGGACAAATAAGAGTGACACTTAACGACAGACAGGTTTGCTTATGGATACTTGTATGAGTATGTGAAAAGGGGAAATAAGCTTGTGAAGATGCTGTAATTACCATCAGCGACACGAGGGGAACAAAGAGCAAGGAAGAAAAAATCTCATTTAGCCTAAAGTAAAATGTTGGCCTGAGAACAACTTGCCATAAAAGAGTTTGGCTGGAAATTGGAAGAAGTGATACTGAAGGTGAGGGGGCTCTGGCATGGCTTTCCAATGGCAGCAGGGGTAGCAGCAAACCTACATGCTCTTAAGCTTGCCCTTGGTCAATCTCTGAAAGACCAAATTTGCAACATTCAACTGTGACAGCATCAGTAATCCAGAAGCTCTTTACTGACTTAATTTCTAAAGTAAATATAAGTAAATTCCACTACAAATTTTTACAAAGTTGGGTGTTATATGCTAAACCAATGGATATACCTCAGCTTCCTTCCATGCTCTTCTGCTGTAGTTATAGAGAGGAGCAATTATCTCCTATCCTAGTCTTTGTCCTGCCAAATTAAAATACAAGAAGCACTATTTTTAAGATAGTCTTACTGTATCCAAACTGTCTGCTTTGTGAACCTGGCTAGGTTGAATGGCTATTTAGTGACCATATGAGTAGCCAGAACAATATATTTTTTTTGCCCTTCTTTAGAGAAAAATGTTTTTCTGGTTTTGTTTGTATCCACCTTCGTTTCAGCTCTCTGAATTTGAGGAAGTTGAGATAAAATTCAGTTAAAAATACCATTTATGTGTGTGAGCTGCTACGTTCTGTACTGGGGCTGGCTCCAACACAAGGGACAATAGCTAATTCTAGTTTATCTTCAGTATTGTGGCTCGTAATGGAAACGATGGACCTCTGGCAGTGCTGATGTGTGCTCTAAAAATATATATTTCACAATTGTCTCTTTAAGATAAGAAACTTAAAAAAATAGGAGAGCCTTCTCATTTTATATGAAAGCTTGTCCCTTGATCTGAATTACTTCTAGGTTTTGGGAGGCAAAGAAATGTCTTTAGGATTCAAATGCAGACAATAGAAAAAGTTAATTAATTTTAATAAAGTTCTGTCCCTCTCATAGATACGTGTCTCCTGTGATCCACAGCATGAAGATGATAAGACCAAGGTAGCTGCTACCCACTGGTACAGAGCAACATAGGGAGAGATAGGGAAATGTGTTTTGTTAAGGACCATATCCCAGCTTGCCAGAAAGGTTTCCACACCCCAGTGGGGCATGATGGTGAGTTCTGTGCCTTCATGACCAAAGTTTGGGAAACATGTAGGCATCATCACAACAAACCTGAGGGACCCAAGTCCTGAGACAGAAGCCTCATTCCTGAGATGGAATAGATAAAACCTTAACTTCTTCACACAGAATTGGGTCTTGCAAGGACATGTAATGGAAACAGGTGCTTTCCTAGACCAAATGAGGAAGACAGGTATTGAAGTGCAAGGAAAAAATATAGTGAATAACTCAAAACAATTTAGGCCTTATTTCCAAGAGGATGGCCTCACCGTAAATAGCATGTTCTCTGTATCTCTGCAAAGTTTAATCAGAGGGAACCAAACCTCTTTATTTCACCTCTTACATCACCACAACCAAATGAATATATATGATATAAATGCCCTTGTTTGCAGAGACTGAATGTCAAACCAATTTTGGCACAAACATGCAAAATGACAAAACCAGTACCTTCCTTTCTCTTACAGTACCCAAATCCTAATGGAAAAGGAGACTTCCCAGGCTTTTAGACAAGATCTGAACGTCTTCCCACTAAGTGAGGTAGGCAAATAGCTATAGGCTGTTCAGGTGGGATATGCGGGGCAGGTGAGGTGAAGGAGTTGCACTGTATGAAAGGGAAAGTTTTGACTGTACACAGCCCTTCCAGGGCTGTGTTTGATGTGGTTGAGAGCCCTTGGGTCAGAATTAGGGGGACAGAACACAAAGCAGATATTGTTGCAGGTGCCTACTGTTGATTGCCCAGCAGACATACTTGTTGAATATGGTCACCTGACAAATAGGGATGAAGAAAAAGTGGAGGCACTAAGTGTTTTTTTTGCCTCGGTCTTTAATACTAATGATATAACCTGGGCTGCCTGGTCACCTGAGTCAGAGGAGCATGAGTGTGGGAACAGTGACTTTTCATTCGTGGACAATAAAATTGTAAGGGTCCAGCTGTATCAGCTGAATGTTCACCAATCTGTGTGACCTGATGAGATTCATCCCAGAGTGCTGAAGGAGTTATAAGATGTTTTGGCAGGGCCCTATTGATCATTTACCAAAGGTCTTGGTGGTCTGGGGAGGTCCTTGCTGACTGGAAGCTCACCAGTGTTATTCCAGCTTACAAGAGAGCATGAAGGAATACCCAGGGGACTACACACCTGTTAGTCTAACCTCCATACCTAGAAAAATTATGGAGAACAACATGCTGGATGCTATCAAAATGCATTTAAAGGACAACACAATCATCAGGCACAGTCCACATGGGTTCATAAAGAGAAAGTAATGTTTAATTAATTTTATGTCCTTCTATGATAAGGTCACCCACCTAGTGGGTGAAGGAAAGGTGGTGGAGGTAGTTTTTCTGGATTTTAATAAGGCTTTTGGTGCTGTCTGTCACTGCATCCTTCTGGACAAATTGTTCAACTGTGAGATGAGCAGGTATGCTGTGTGCTAGTTTAAAAACTGTCTGAAGGACAGAGCTCAAAGGGTTGCAGTGAATGGGACTGTATCTGGCTGGTGATTGGTCACCAGTGGTGTTCCTCAGGGTTCAGTTCTAGGGCCAGTTTTGTTCAATGTATTTATCCATTACCTGGATGCCACGATCTGGCTGAATACACCATTAGCAATTTTGCTGATGGCACCAAAATGGGAGGTGCTGTTGACTCTCTCAAGGGACAAGAGGCCTTGCAGAGGGATCCAAACAGTTTGGAGCATTGGGCTTTGATTAATGGGCTGAAATTTAACAAGCTGAAATATTGGATTTTTCATCTAGGAGAGAGTAACGCCAGACACAAGTATAAACTGAGAGAGGAGTGGCTGAAGAGCAGCCCTGCAGAAGGGGTTCTGGGGGTGCTGGCTGACAGGAGGCTCAGCAGGAGTCAGCCGTGTGCCCGGGCAGCCACATGGGCAAACTGCACTGTGGGATGCCTCATA
Source organism: Apus apus (assembly GCF_020740795.1). Lineage (NCBI taxonomy): Eukaryota > Metazoa > Chordata > Aves > Apodiformes > Apodidae > Apus > Apus apus. The sequence continues at coordinate 50,090,005 of NC_067283.1, forward strand.
TGAAATATAAGAGGTGATCATGCTGAATTCAGTGTTGGTGCAGCCTCACCTTGAGTATTGCGTGCAGTTCTGGGCCTCACAATTCAAAAAGGATGTTAAAATACTTTAATGCATCCCGAGGAGGGCACCAAAGCTTGTGTAGAGGCTGGAAAGCATGTCCTCTGAGCAGCTGAGGACATGGCTTTTGTCTTGTTTGGGTAGGAGGCTGAGGGGGTGACCTCATTGCTTTCTACAGCTTCCTGAGGGGAAGTGGAGAAGGAAGTGCTGATGTCTTCTGCCTGGTACCCAGTGCTAGGATATGTGGGAGTGGCTTAAGACTGTGTCTGTCAGGGGAGGCTCAAACTTGACATGAGGAAACATTTTATTACTGAGAGTGTGGTCAAATTCTGAAACGGGCTTCCTAGAGAGGTGGTCAATGTCCCAAGCCTGTCAGTATTTAAGAGGCATTTGGACAATGTCCTTAATACCATGCTTTAACTTTTGATCAGTCCTGAAGTGGTCAGGCAGTTGGACTTAGATGAATGTTGTAAGGTCTCTTCCAATTGGACTCTCCCTCTCCTCTCCAAAATGTTGGTGTCACAAGTGGGCTATGGAAGTTTTACCCCATGGCTGAAACCCATTTGGTATCCCATATAAACACAGCCAATGGGTGTGTTTGGCAGAGGAGCTGCACAGCTTGGCTTCAGTGGGACAAGGGGATGTGAAAGTGAGAGCAGCAATGGGCTGTTTTTGCCACTTGGAAGCCGTCATTTGCCTGCCTGTGCTTTTGGCACGGATTCATATGTTCTAGGTCTGAAAATGACCAACCTTTCCATCACACCAGTGTCACTTCCACTCACTGTTTTTTCAAAGCCTGTGTTATTTTCATGGCAGTCCATTGGCACTGTCCATCCCAGCTTGCGGCGCTGGTTACACTTTGGCTCTCCTCCAGACTGTGACTACCAAAATCACCCTCTTATTCCCCCAGAAAAGAGTTTGTGTCCCTGGTCCTCGTCATTGCATGGCCTCATGGACATTAGCTCTGATGCAGAGAAAGGACAGCTAATAGGGGTGGTCCCTGGGCTGCAGGGTTGGTTTCTGGCATGGCCTGAGAGAAGAGTAACAGAACCGGGTTCGTCCTTGGAGCCAGCACCCCACAGACCTTCCTCCCAAGGGTGCTGGGCAGTGGGCAAGGCTGCACACAGGGCCCCTCACCCCCAGGTCACAATGTCACCACCTGCAATGCAGCAGTCACGAAGTCCTGGGGCAGTATAAAAGGGGGCATCCTCCTGTGTTCTGGTGCCAGAGCTGGCCTGGGGGCAGCCTGAAGGTATCGCAGAGGAAGTTCCTGAGAATATGGTGGAATTAATTCCTCAGAGGGCTGAGAAAGGGATGCTGGGGGAGGATGGAAAAGGCTGCTGAAGATTAGGAGATCCACCAACACCTGGAGGTTCCCAAAGCTATCACTTTTTTTCATCTGGATTGCCGTGGTCAGAGCAAGGGAATGTCTTCTTGAGGAGTCCTGCAGAGATTGCCATCCTCATCCCCCATGAAGCCAAGTGAAGCAGCCATAAGAAGTGGGATGCAGAGATGTTGCAAGGGGTCCCAGTGCTTTGGAGCACCCAATGGTATTTCACCAGGCATGGGAAAGATTCTTGGCCTCGAGGTTGATCAGACTGGGTGCTCTGGGAAGCTCCTGAGATGACTCTAGGTTGAGGGAGAATAGGGCTTGGGCATCTCTTGGGAGGCATGACCAGCCCTTGGTCAAGGAGGCAGGTCTTGCTCATGTGCTCAGGGAGCAGCCGATCGCCAGCTCTGCTGGGGTCAGGAAGGAATTTCCCCCCCTCCAGGCCAGATTGGCCGTGGTCCCCAGGGGTTTTTTGCCTTCCTCTGCAGCACTGAGCATGACCTCTTGGTAGGGCTCCTTTGGGCCATTTTGGCCAGGTGCCTGCTGCTGCTGCTCCACGAAGGTGGCCCTCGTGCCCTGCATCTGGTGGGAGGAAGCTTTCCTAGACTCCCAGGACAGGCCAAAAGGGTGGCCCCTGGGGGTTGCTTCTTATCCTCTGTAGCATTGAGCAGCACTTGTTGTCAGGGCTTCTTTTGGCCCTTTTAGCTCAGTTCTCAACTCCAGGCTCCACTCATGCCCTGGTTCTCTTGCCCATTGCAAGTCTGGAGCAGCAGAGAGCTCTGCTCTTCCCTGGGCTCTGCTTCCCCAGGGCTTCTTGCTTGTGCACAACAGCCTGTGCTTGGAAGGGCTCCAGCCTGGCTGCATCATCCAGAGCTGCCACTTTCCAGCTCTCCCTGTGTGCAACACCAGCACAGGGCAGGCACGAAAGCACTGCTCAGGCATCACTGGAAAAGGAGCTCAGCAGTGGAATGAGTTTTGGAAGGCAAAAGGTGTGCGTGTCATCACTTTGTGTCATACTTTGGAAAATACCTGAGGGTACCACACATCTCCTCTTATAATTCTTTTGTGTGTGGTTGGTCTAGCTCTTCATTCTTCATGTTCTCGCTCTTCAGGATACAGGGGCTGCTTGGCCTGTACTCCTGCTGCTGCTTTCCGCAGCTCTGGGACTTGCCTTTGCCAGACAAGAAGGGATGTTCTTTCAAGCTAAGCTGAAGAACCCATTAGCCTGCTCCTGGCTGCATATAAGCATCGTGTTAATGCTTGTATGAGTTGAGTCTGTTCCAGAATTTGGCTCTCCTGGTGGCTGGAAACAGTTAGAAAACTAAAAAGAAAAGGTGTAAAATGGCATAAAACAAAATCCTGTTTCCACTTGTAACTTTTGTCTTGTGTGTCTTTGAAAGTGTTTTTGGAGCTGAAAACCCCCTGGCATTTCAGGCAAACAGTCATCTTATTCAACTCATCATGAGCACAGGGGATAGAACAGAACAGTTATGCAATGCACTGCCTTGTGTTATGCATTACAAGCTCTGACCTGCTCCTGAAGGCTCCATCAAGGAGAGCAGGTCTCTGCAGTGCAGGTCCCAGGCCCATCCAGGAGACAGGGGCAGAGAAGAGCACACCTACAGCATCACTCAGGCGGGGACTGGAGGCCCCAGGTTGAGCTGAGACACATCCCCATGGCCCTTGGCAGGGGATCATGGTGGGGCTGGGGCTCCCAGGGAAGGCTGGTCCAAACCACTGAGGCCTATGAGCACTCCCAGGAACCTGGCAGAAGTAGACTTGCACTGCTCATATACTCTCCTGTAGGCATTTATGGTTGGCCACTTTGGAGAGTGAGTATTGGGCCAGAGGGATTTACCCTCTGAGTGAGTCCTGTTTTTCTCAGGCTCTTGTGTTTTAGTATGCTTTTCCACAGGAAATAGCTCAGGCAGTTCTGAACATTAGTACAAAGAGGTGGGGGAAAAAAATCTACAGGGAAGTGAACAGGTATGGCTCACCTCTAAAAGATTTGTAACCACTAAGTTGAGGAGCATGATCTGCTTCAGACTGTGGGCTTGATCTTTGAGCCTTACTAGCCTCACTAGATGCGAGGTTTTGCCATCCTATGGAAACCCAACTCAAAAGGATGACCACAGAAGACTTAAAAAACCCACATTTCACTCTTGCTTTTTACAAATTTATGCAGATGGTGCAAATATCTCAAGATGACCAAAAGCTCTCACCCCTATCAGTAGGTCTCTGCAGCACTACAGGCTTGGGGAGGCGTGGCTGGAGAGAGGAGTGGCCCAGCAGAGAGGGACCTCGGGGTGCTGATTGACAGCCAGCTGAACATGAGCCAGCAGTGTGCCCAGGTGGCCAAGAAGGCCAACAGCATCCTGGCCTGCATCAGGAACAGTGTGACCAGCAGGACCAGGGAGGTGATCCTGCCCCTCTACTCAGCCTTGGTAAGGCTGCACCTCGAGCACTGAGTGCAGTTTTGGGCACTGCAGTATAGGAAGGACATTGAGGTGGTGGAGAGGGTGCAGAGGAGGGCAACTAGACTGATCAGGGGTCTGGAAAACAAGTCTTATGAAGAGAGGTTGAGGGAGCTTGGGCTGTTCAGCCTGGAGAAGATGAGGCTGAGGGGAGACCTCATTGCTCTCTATAACTACCTGAGAGGAGGTTGTAGTGAGGTGGGTGTTGGCCCTTCTCCCTAATGACTAGCAATAGGACAAGAGGAAATGGGGTCAAGTTGTAACAAAGGAGGTTCAGATTGGGTATTAAGCAAAATCTCTTCACAGAAAGAGTGATGAGGCATTGGAACAGGCTGCCCAGGGAGGTGGTAGAGGCACCATCCCTGGAGGTGTTAAAAAATTGGGTAGAAGCGGTGCTTTGGGAGATGGTTTAGTCATCACAGGGGTGTAGGGCTGATGGTTGGACTTCATGATCCTGAGGGTCTTTTCCAACCTTAATGATTCCATGGTTACCCATTCAGTCCCTATGCTAGTGCAGAGCTGGGAAGAAATGTCAGCAGATATTTCCTCAGGGAGTCCTGCTAGGAAGAGGAAGAGGTAGGAAGAAGAATAGATTAGTGTAGCATAGTTCAGCTGGAAGGGACCTATGACGATCACCTTGTTCAACTGCCTGACCACTTCCTGTATAGCTTCTCTGGAAAATACATGACTGGCCTGGATGGGTTTATGTCTGGCAAAAGTCTATTGATGTTTGTTGTGTGATGAGTTTGGTGACTGCCATCAGTGCTGCTCTAACAAGACACATGGGAGATGGGGGAAGTTTAGAATTGGATGGTCTTGCACTGTGCAGTCATGGGGTCTCCATATGCATCCATGTGGTCCTGATCTTTGGATCATATGATTTAGGATTCAGATGTACCTCTTGGGTGGAAAGACAGGGGAGAAGGCAAGGGAAAGTCGAACAGCAGAATTTAGAATCTCATATTGCCCTTGAGTTTCTCATCATGTAGGAGAGAGGATGGATGTTTGTGCACTGTCTCAGGGTTCCTCCAAAACTAACTGAGTACAAGGTAAAGGATTGTACCTTCAGGGAAATCCCATTCCCAAATAGCCCCCAGGGTTTTTCATGTCCTATAGAAACTCCATGCAAACCTCTTAGTAAGTAGAATGCTATGCAAGGTAAGGGCACTTTTTGTACCATCAGAATTTCTTATGATTTGACTGTTTTAAGGAGGCTCTATGCAGGTAAAATTCATGTAAAGTAAGAAATGGGCACACCTGAGATTTTCAATCTTTGGGAGTGGGATAGTTTTTTTCCCTTACAGAGCTTCCTCAGAACCCAATTTCAGAGAAGGAATGGTGCATCGAGAGGATGAGAGAGGAAAGAAGAGTTTAGTCTTTGGACTAGGGAGAGACCAGATTGTCCAGAATGATGTATTAAACTATGTTTAACAGTAAGAGTAGGAACTCTAGATCTGCAAATGTTCAGGAAAGAAGTAGAAGTCATCAGCTACCCTCTCAAGGGAGCTGAAATACTGGAAGTGCTAAAAGAGAGTCCTTCATGGGTAGTAAAATCATAAGAATCCAAACAATGTTGTTTGGCCATCCTTTTAACTTTGCTTTATTTTGGGGAATCTGTATTATGTCCTGAGTAAGTCTTGTGTAGTGATGGAGCTAAGTGCCCTGATGTACACCAAAATGTTGTGCTCCAGTCACAGTCTTTAAAATTGGGATCTTTACTTTCTCTCCCTGTCCAAATGACAGCAGCAGGTTCAGAGCACCTAGAAAGCATCTGGTACCTTTCCATCAAGCTGCATTAGTCTTTGTAGACAGTAGTAACATGGGAATCTGTGAGATGCAGTTTTGATGACCTTCAGGTGCACCCAATAAAATGGTGAGTAATCCCAAACTCCCAAAGTCCTCCTGATGGGCAGCATTTTTATTTGCAAACCTAAGTGCAGCTGAATTTCTGGGAGACACTGTCTTTCTGCATTTTCAGATAGAAGTAAAACCAACAACTTTCTGCCTTTTCTCTTTAAAAGTGAAATGAACACGAAGGTGAATTTCCAGTCTGAGGACTGCTGATCAATGACCAAAATGACACTTCAAATTTTTATTGAAAATTTGTATGGGAAAGTTTGCTGGAAATAAATGAGAATATATTAATTTTCTTAGCCTTATCCTTGATGCACAGAGGTTTGGACTTTGTACATACTTAGCAGATTTACAAAACACCTCCTTCACCATGTGCCTTCTGAAAGATGCAGTGAGGGGGGAGATGGAGCTGGGGATACTGGGATCCCAGCAGCATGGCAGTAGTGTGAACCTGGGGGAGAGGACTGCCACGAAGGCACAGCACATTTACAGCTGCATGCAAAGGGGAAGTACACACTTGCTCCTCTGATGTGGATTACAGAAATCTTCCCTAATTTTCCAGCCCATGTAGAGGTTTTCAGCCTGTAAAAGTTCCCACTGACAGTCCGAAAGGCACCACAGACAGACAGAGAGAAATTACAATTCTGTACTCTTTCGCCTAGTGATTTCTCTCTCCTTTTCCTTGCTGACTTGTTCTGACTGGGAATGCTTTTTTCCCCACAGTTTTGAAAGGTGATCTTTCTTCTTAAAAGATCATGAGAGCAAAGGGTCAAATCCTTGCCTTGTTTTTGTTTTCCCCTTTGTATGTTGGATGCATTTGCTGGCTCCTATTCTGGAGCTGTGATTGGCATCGAAGCTGGCAGTGACAATTGTCTCTACTGATCTCTAGACTTCATTAAATTAGATAGTTAACATTCAGAAAAAGGCTTTGCTAGTTTCTGCCAAAGTGAATTTCCTTGATTTCCTCTCCAGCCTTTCCCCCCCTCTGCCTGGCCCAATTGCGGTTTTCTGAGCTAACACAAAACAGTAGTGGCTTTTTTTTTTTTTTTAAGTTTCCTGCAGGTCACCTTCCAGCTTGAGGCTGGGGCAGAAGACTGAGGTAGGCAGGACTCAGGGGTGTGCCTGGCCCTGAGGATCTGCACAGCCAGCCAAGACAGCCCCTTGCCTTGCTGGTGAGGGGTCAGGACACATCACTCCCTTTTTAATTTTTTTTTTTCTTTCCCCAGTTTTACCTGGAGAAAGAGAGGTTGTTTGTATCCTACATGCCCTAGAGATCCTGCAGGTAAACGTACAGCAGTGAATGCCTACCATTAGTAGGGAGTGAGAGGCAAGGATTTTTTGCTCTGTGCAGACAGAAATTTACTGCTTTGGTAATAAAACTGGTTTTAAAAACACATGCTGATATTATTTTTTCCTTGGTATATGGTTAAATTTCCACTGATTTTAAGACAGCTCTAATGCAGCACTGAGCTCCTGGCAGATATCAGGTCTCCTTTGATCCAGGGAGGGGATGTATTAATTCTGCTAACTGTTAGGACTGTTGATGACACTGAAGCTTTCACTCTAGTCAAAGCAAGTTCATGGAGCTGACCCACAGGAAAATTATTTTAGCACTTTACAGTTGTATGTGTGTATTTGAGAAATCAGTAAGAATAAGTGTATGACTTCATTATGAAAGCAAGATATTCTGCTGCTTTTACTGAAGCATGTGGAAAACCCATAAAAAAACCCTACTCCTGACCTTGCATTTGAAGCTCCTCCAGCAGAGATGTTGTGTCCACAGGAGAATAGAGGCTGGGTATCAGTCCTGGGTCCCAGCTTAGCAGTGCAAATCAGAATAACAAGTAGTGAAAACATTTCTTGAATTACATACAGGGATTGTGGCATGCAACCTGGTAACTAAAAAGATGCTGGTTTTGCTGAAATATTGTTTTGAGTGAATCTGGATATTAACAAGTAAGTGATGGAGATGCTTACACATAGGGAGATACGGAACTTCCAGTCAGATCCCCACATCCTCCAACACGTGCTTCAATTCTCAAAGGTGCAGTTTTTAAAAGTTGTTAATAATGGGGAAATTTTAAAGATTATTGGTCAGTGTTTCTAAAAGGGTGGCCTCTTACATGACAGAATCATGCTGCCTTTCCCTTCAGCTCCCTGAGCTGACAACTGAACAAGTGAATTCAGCTTGACCATTATTTTAGTCTAATTTCTTATGGAAATAATGCTTAAGCCATCCCACTTCTTTGGGTGCACATGTGTGTCTGCCTTCCTGCTGCATGGATGCTTTCTGAATCCATTGGCCCAGTTTGATAGTGACATGGGATTATCTTCAGTTTAATGAATTAATGTAATTAATAGACATACTGGGAGAGAAAGAAGGGGCTGTATTGGTGCCTTCCCTTAGAAGAGGGGCTGCAAAGTGGACACAGCTCTTGCTAAACATGGGATAAGCCCCCCTGGGGTGCAGTGCCTTTGGAAACAGCCATCTGAGTTCAAGCTGCTGTCTCCACTGTGCCTGTCTTCCCTGCTCAGTAGCCATGAACATCCACAGTGGTGGCTGGTTCTCATGCAGATTTGTAGATTGTCTTACTATTGTCACAGGTTTTCTGGGGGCATCTTCAATGTCACTGAGTTTACACAACAAGGACAACATTATATATTAAGTGTTTTGAGATCTATGTGTTTAATCTTTTTATTTTGGGACAGGGAAAAGGCACACTGAGACCAATGTCAAAGAAGAATGGTTTGGGCAAGGCCAGTGTTGAATTTGGTAACAGCTGCCATTTCAGCAAGGTGGTGGTAAGCTTCTTCCTTCAGAAATATCAAACAGTCTGCTCAGGCAGGAAAGCAAGGATGAGTGATGCTGTAGCAGCACAGTTATACATTCATTCCAGCTGCTGAATTATTATGTTACCTGTTACAAGATGCAGCTTCTAATTATAAAGACATATTCTGGTGGCTTTGAACTGGATTTTGTTGAGTGTGAAATATGTTATGAGTCTCTCAAATACTATACTGATCTTTTCTGTCAAATAAATTGAAGGTGTCTCTTTACCTAAAAAAAAATTTTAAAAAATGTCCCCAGGAGAGTATCAGAGGATCAATTTTTCAGCATGGGATTATACAGTTTGGTTGTATAGGCTTAAGGTTTTTAATTTGCTTACACATAGATAGACTTACTTGAGCTCTATACATCACCAGATCAATGCAAATCTATTTACTAGAAACTTGGGTCAATATTAAAAGAATTCCATTAACCAGCAATAAGGACTTTGGATTAATACAATTACTAAAGGCTTCCAAGCACACAGAAAGGATCAAGGATTTTCTTCATACTAATCTGAAACAATACCATTGTGGAAATCCCTCCTCTGCTTCCTGTTTCCTTAAATGTAAGAATGAAAAGGTATAGAGGAGACTGTTCAGACAGATTTATTTATTTCATTGATATTGTCGCTCTAAGTTAGCACCTCTGACACACGTTAATAGTGAATGCTTCTGCAGCTTCTGGTAGAGAAAGTGTGGATGGGCAGAAAAGGTTTGGGCAATTACTCCAGGGGAAGAAGAGAAAAGAAATTAATGGATTCTGAAGGGCACAAAGCAAATGTGACATTCCTAGAAGATAAGGTTGATTTATTTATTTTTGGTTTAGCCACGTTAGCTAGGGAAAAGAATAAATGTTTTGTTCCTATTGTTTTGAACAGCAAGTCCCATATTGAGGTCCTACTGAATTAACTTTTGGAGGACGATTTTCCTATGACTGCAGGCCACAAATATGAAATCTGCAATGAAGAATATAATTCTGAGTCCCATAGTTTGGTAGTAGAAAATCAAGATTGTTCTGGAAAAAGTTACCACTTTGACTGAATGGAGTCTAGTGTCTTTATCAGAAACCCTCACTGGTTTATTTTGCATGTTAGGTTTCTTCACTTCCAAATGGTAAAGAGAACATCCACTAAAATGAGCCCCCTCTTATTAGATTAAGCCTAGGCATTTGCAAAAAAAAAAAATTATAAACAGTGTGCATTAACAATCTAAAACAGACACTTGGATGCCTGTCTCTCTTAAGCCATTTTAGGCATCCCCACCAATGGGAACAGCAATGACAATTGGCAAAAACAGATCCTGACAGGAAGAAGAAGAGACTGAGGGGTGACCTTATTATTGTTTGCTAATACGTAAAGGGTGAGTTCAGGAGGATGGAGCCAGGCTCTTCTCAGGAGCAAGGGGCAACGGGTGCAAGCTGAAGCATAATAGGTTCCACACAAACATGAGGAAAACCTTTTTCACTGTGAGGATGACACAACGCAGGAACAAACTGCTCAGGGAGGTTGTGGAGTCTTCTCTGGAGAAATTCAAAACCCACCTGGATGTGTTCCTGTGTGACCTACTCCAAGGGATCCTACTCTGGCAGGGGGGTTGGACTAGATGAACTTTCAAGGTTCCTTCCAACCTCTAGCATTTTATGATTCTGTGGCTCTGTGCAAGGCATACAACATCCCTGGCCGTTTGCAGTGCACTGGCCATAAAATGGTGGTGTTTGCCTGTCCATAGTTTCAATTAGAGACTTGAAAGTAGAAGCCTTGTAGAACAAAATTGTAATATTTACAAGCTGCAGAATCAGGTGAAAAAAAAGTGCATTAGGCCAGCATTTCACAAGCCTTTGCTGTTGCTCTGTTGCAACGAGTTAAAAACAGATTTTGAGATGTGTCTTGGAAAAGGAAGAAGGTAGGGGGACAGGTTTGAAAAGTGTAAAATAATGAGACTGGATTGCAGAAATAGTTCCCTCTGATCCTAAAGGTGCTGAGCCAACTGGGAGAGGGGAATTTGGAAGGGCTTAGGTTCCATGCTCAAAATCTGTATTTGAGATGCAGCACCTGCGAGTTGGGGAGTGATCAGGAGGGGAAACAGTAATTTTTGAAAGGCTAGAGAAGGCATCAAATTCTTCCATGCCAAGGGACAGGAGGCCACAGTCTCCACTTTCCCCCTGTTCCCTTGGGAATCTATCTCTCTCTAGATATTTACCCTTAAAATTTTGCAGCTAATCTATTTTTTTTATTATTTTTTTTTACTTTAAGTAAAGAATTTGTTGGGTTTGGTGTTGGTTTTTTGTTTGTTTGTTTGTTTTTAGGGAGGGTGTGTAGAAATCATAAATGCTGCCATCCAGGACATTGTATTCAGTTGTTAAGCAGACTATGAGACTTGCAACTGCTTCCCCGGGCTTGTGTGCAAAAGTGCCAGTGGCAGTTTTAAATGCCAAGATTTCAAGTGTTGCCAGCAAAGCCAACACATTCTCCATCAAGCTGCAGGTGCAGGTAAACGCAACAACTAAATCCTTTCCCCAGCTTGGCTTACTTCCTTGAAGGGACTGTACTGTGCTACACCAGCCAAAAGGCTCCTTTTTTCTCCTAATATAAGGTTGTGTTTTCAGTAGGGCAATTTACTGGTAGTTTTGCAGCTTTCTCTTTTCCAGCAAGCCCTGTCTAGTATAGGCAAGACTTAGATAGACAGACTTTTTCAAGCCAATTTAAGCATTTTTCTCTTCTTGCACTTTAATTTTCAGTCTATGTTTTGCTACTTGGCCTGCATTTCTTTAGAGAGAAACCTACTACTTTAGCTTTGTCCCTAACCGCTGCTTTCTCAGAGCATCTTGAATTTGACCTTGGGAGATAAAATAACCCCTTGATGTTAACCTTTTCCTTTTTTTTTTAAAGTAAATATTGGTATTTTAAAGCATTTCTATCTGCTTTTCCCTCCTTACCTGGTATTTTACAAAGTAAACTCCACCGAATGAAAACATTTAGTAAGCAGACCTTTTACTTTTCAGTTTTTCAAACCAGCTGAGCTATGTTTTTCCAGAGAGAGTTGAAGAAGCTAGATTGTACATGGATTTAGCGAACAGGCTGCATGAGGGGCAAAGTTCTGTTTCAAACAAAAAGTACTTTTCAATAGCAGTTTTAAGGTTTATGTATATAACCTGTGAGAGGCAACTCATTCCTTTGACAACTAAATTGTAACATGGGATATTATGTCCTGGACGATATGGCTCTCTTTGGGTTTTATGGCCAGTTATCTGTCAGGCTGTGAGAAAACATATTCTGGAGGTTTTTCACACCCCCCTGGCCCCACTGGTGCTGGGACTCAGGGTCTCTTCGTGCGAAGTGCTAATGCAAAATGCATTGGCACTTGCTGGTGAGAGTTGGCCTGCTGGTGCCTGGGTTACTCCTTGCTTTTCAGCCTGTGGGACACAGATCAAGCTTCTCATTATAGGAGGAGAGAAGGTTAATTATCTTGTGTTCATGATGCTGTACAATAACAGTATTGTTTTGAGCTATTTGCTGCTTCCCCCATTTTTCACTTGTTGGTGTGGATATCCTGGTTCCCAGTTGGATGCTGATCTCTGTAAATAACTGGAGAGTTTGTCTCTGCTGTTAAGTGCTGTTAAAATCTCATCAACTGAAAATTGATGTCTATTGATAATGTTAATTGTGAAGATTTTAACAGCATTTAGACAGCAGGGTGTTCAGGCCCTGGTGTAGGTGTTTGCTCACAGCAAGAATTAAGGCTTTTCCCATGTTCCGTAACACATGTTGCAAACAGCTACAAGGCTGACTTAGCTATTCCTTTCATATGTTGTTCCCAAGTGGTGCCCCTTAAGCGGACTTTTCACTGGAAGGGTTTAATTTTTTATGTGTTTATTTTTGAATCACACTGTTTCCATTCAGATTCCTCAACATGGGTCTAGATAGCTCAGTGACTAGCTTAGTGTACCTGTCCTTATTCTTGTTCCTGTGTTCACTTAATGCACTGTAGACTCCCAAATTCTGTCGGCCTTTTCAGGCTGACAGAAATAGGAGAAAACCCAAACCTGCAAGTTACAGTCTGCAATATGGGTCTTGTAACTTTTAGGTGAAGCAGATCTGCAATGTCCGTGAGGGTGATGTATTACCTGGAAAGGACATGTCTGAATTCAGGCAAGTATGACTGAATACAAATATTGGAAAACTCAAGGATTTTATATACCTTTATATATATATGCACCCATTTATTCTAATAAATCCTGATGCTTTTAAAGGAAAAAGATCAAAAGAAGGGAGGCCAGCAGGTCAAGGGAGGTGATTCTTCCCCTCTGCTCTGCTCTCGCGGAATGCCACCTGCAATACTTTGTCCAGTTCTGGAGTCCCCAACAGAGGAAGGACATGACCTCCTGGAGCTAGTCCAGAAGAGGGCCATGAAGATGATCAGAGGGGTGAAGCACCCCTGCTATGAAGACAGGCTGGGAGAGCTGGGGTTGTTCAGCCTGAAGAAAAGAAGGCTCCAGGGGGAATTATAGCAGCGTCCATAAGTTTTTTCCTTACAGGAAAGCTGGGGAGGGGCTTTTTACAAGGCCTTGTAGTGATAGGACAAGGGATAACAATTTCAAACTGGTAGAGGGAAGATTCAGGTTAGACATTAAGATTAAATGCTTTAGTGTGAGGGTGGTGAGGCACTGGAACAGGTTGCCCAGCGAAGTTGTGGAAGGCCCCTCCCTGGAAGTGTTCAAGGCCAGGTTGGATGGGGCTGGGATCAACCTGACCTAGTGGGAGGTGTCTCTGCCAATGCAGAGGAGTTGGAACTAGGTGATCTTTAAAAGTGCCTTCCAACCCAAACTGTTCTGTCATTCTGTGATATGATTAAAGCTAGACCCCTCTGCTGGAAAGAGTCCAGCGCAGAGCCACAAAGATGGTTAAGGGAGTGGAACATCTCCCTTATGAGGAAAGGCTGAGAGAGCTGGGTCTCTTTAGTTTGGAGAAAAGGAGACTGAGGGGTGACCTCATCAATGTTTACAAATACGTAAAGGGTGAGTATCAAGAAGATGGAGTTAAGCTTTTTTCAGTGGTGACCAGTGATAGGACAAGGAGTAATGGATACAAATTGGAGCATAGGAGGTTTAAGGTCAGTATCAGAAAAAAATTTTTTACTGTGAGAGTGACAGAGCACTGGAACAGGCTACCCAGAGAGGTTGTGGGGCCTCCTTCTCTGGAGACATTCAAAACCCGCCTGGACGCCTTCCTGTGTGATGTACTCTGGGTGACCCTGCTCTGGCAGGGGGGTTGGACTAGGTGATCTTTCGAGGTCCCTTCCAACCCCTATGATTCTATGATTCTATGATTCTTTGTCCGTGATTAGACACCTAAATAGAAGTGACCTGGACCAACAGTGTCATACATGAATGGGGAATATGCCACCTCAATCAACTTGCTTTTGACTGCTGATATTATAGTTGCATTCTCAGTGGGCCCTGCAAGACTGGACCGACAGAGCAGGGTGGATGTAAATGCTTAACTATAGGGCCTGTGCTTTAAGTGTAAGAAGATGAGATTGGTTCAAAGTGCCCAAGATAACACTTGTCTCCTGAATAATGCTGTTTTAACACAATCTCATTCTTCTGCATTGCTGTCCAAGCAGTAACCTCAAGGAGCCAAAGACCTAGAGGCATTTTTTAAATTGTGCTGCCTGGTGGAAACTCTGTCGTTTCACTCTGTAAAAATCAGAGTATTTGGAAACTTTCTTTTTCCAAGTTGTAGCACAGCCTGCTTTATCTAACATAACCTTTAATGGAGCTCCCATTGATTCCTTAAGGACACTGCTACTCACATCAGCTATGTCTCATTGCTTGGGAATTCATCCTGATAAACAGCACAAATGTTGCTGTGCTTAATTTCATTCCTCTATTCGTAATTATGTCCCTTTGGACCACCTACACCCTTTACATAGACCCCCAGAGGGCTGTGGAAAATGAAAAACTGAAGATTTTGTGAGCACATTATTCCAGATGTACTCTCTACTTGCCCAGTGTGAGAGCAGTTCAATACAGTTCTTTGGACATTTACCTCCTGCTTTAGATTTTCTGGCAGCTCTGGAAGGATAATTACCATTTTGACATCACCTATCTGGGAATGCTGATTACTTAAACACTGTCCTTGTTGACTTTACTCCTTTTAGCTGTTTTCTGTCTAGAAATGCTTTGCTTTCTCTTTGTGTATGCATATTGAAGAGAGGCTGTGTTTCTTTAAAATATGTATTTTCTCATTTGTTGAAACATCATGGTGTGGCAAGAGACACGTCTGGTAAAAAAATGCAAATATTTTAGAAAACAGGGTGACAATGTGTGCACTCTAGGTTGAGGTAAAGGCCTTTTCTCACCTGAGAAAATCAGAAGTATTGCCCTAAAATAGAATTAAAACCCGTGCATGTAATTATTTAACAAAAGGAAATAATAGTTTGGATTTCAAAGAAATATCCTGCCAGAAGGGCAGAGTGAGCAAAGGGGCGTAGTGAAGAGAAAGTCAGGATTTGAGAGGCAGCTAGAGGGATACAGCTGCCTGCACAAGGCTTGTATGGGGATGTCTCTGCAGTGGTTTGAGCAGTAAAAGATAGTCCTGTTGCTGTCAGGGGTGGCGTTTCTTGCCATACTTGCTTTGATTATTTTTGTTTGATTTTTGTTTTGTTTGTCATTTTGGTTTCCAAGACCCCCCCCCAAGATAGATAATTTTTCACTCAAGTACTTTGTTAATGCTTGAAAAATAAACAACATGGCTTTTACATGACAGGGTACCTGTGGGACTCAGCCATACAGAGAATAAAGTGGCTAAGATGAGCTCAAGCTGGATGTAAACACTGGAAAGGATAATGTTTTTCACTAAGTGCTTCGTGCTTCTGGCTAAGCAGAGAGGATACCACAGAACACTTGCTGCTGTTTGCATTGCTGCTCACAGAGGTGTTCAGGGCCAACAAGTTTTTCATAAGCAGCAATATTAAGACTATAAATCTTGCATGAGTGAAAGCCATGCTTGTGTTCCCAAATGCAACAGGTGAAAGCCTGCTAATGAATAGCAATGCATGTAGTTATAAACAGACTGAGAATTTCAGTAATTTCTAGTAGTTTTTCACTACATGACCCCTTCCTTCAGGCATGTATGATTCTCTTTTCTAGCTTTCTGTTTATGTAAGGAGGAAATATTGTTTGACCCTGAGTAGTTGCTTTGCTGATGACCCAGTGCAGCCTCTTCCTTCCAGTCATTTGTTCTCAACCACAAGCAGATGTAGCAGAGTTCTTGGTCTTCTGTGGCGTTAGTGTCCACGAGGAACCTCAGGCAGCCCTCAGGTACCCTTCTGTTGGAGGGGAAGGCTGTGGACATTGTCTACCTGGACTTTGGTAAGGCCTTTGATGCCATATCCTATAGCATTCTCTTGGAGAGGCTGGCAAATCATGGCATAGGCAAATGTACTCTTCACTGGGTGAAAAACTGGCTGGATGGCTAGAGAGTTGTAGTAAATTGGGTCAAATCTAGTCAGTGGCTTCATCCTGGCTCAAACCAGGACACCAGTGGTGTCTCTCAGGGTTCAGTTTCGGGGCCAGTCTTGTTCAGTATCTTTATAAATTATTTGGATGAGCGGATTGAGTGCACCGCCAGTAACTTTGCAGACAACAGCAAATTGGGTGGGAGTGTTGATCTGCTTGAGAGTAGGAAGGCTCTGCAGAGGGACCTGGACAGGCTGGATTGATGGGCTGAGGCCAATCATATGAGGTTCAATAAGGCCAAGTGCCAGGTCCTACATTTGGGTCACAACCACCTCATGCAACACTACAGGCTTGGGGAAGAGTGGCTGGAAAACTGCCCAGCAGAAAAGGACCTGGGAGTGCTAGTTGACAGCCAGCTTAACATGAGACAGGAGTGTGCCCAAGTGGCCAACAACACCAATAGCATCCTGGTCTGTATCAGGAATAGTGTGGCCAGCAGGAGTAGGGAAGTGATCATGGCCCCTGTACTCAGCACTGGTGAGGTAACACCTCGAGTACTGTGTTCTGGGCCCCTCACTATAAGAAGGACATCGACGTGCTTGATCATGTCCAGAGGAGAGCTAACAAGCTGGTGAAGGGTCTAGAGAACAAGTCATACAAGGAGTGACTGAGGGAACTGGTGATGTTTAGTCTGAAGAAAAGGAGGCTGAGGGGAGACCTCATCACCCTCTACAACTACCTGAATGGAGTTTGTAGGGAGACGGGTGTTGGCCACTTCTCCCAAGTAAATAATGATAGGACCAGAGGAAATGGCCTGAAGTTGCAGCAGGGGAGGTTTAGATTGGATATTATGAAGAATTTCTATACTGAAAGAGTGTTCAGGCACTGGAACAGTTCCTTCCCAGGGAAGTGGTTGAGGTATTCAAGAAACGTATAGATGTGGCCCTTCAGGGCATGCTCCAGTGGCTGAGGTTGTGGGGGTTTTTTTGTGGGTGTTTTTTGGCTGGTTTGTTTGTTGCTTTTGTTGCTTTTTGTTGTTATTGGGGTTTTGGGGTTTAGTTTTTTTTTGTTTTGTTTGTTTTTTGTTTGTAGGGGTTTTTTTGTGTTGATGGTTGGACTCGGTGATCTCGGAGGTTCTTTCCAACCATGGTGATTCTGTGATTCCTTTACCAGCTGGGTTCAGGAGTGAGATACCTGCTAGTGACAGGTAGAAAGTGCTCCACAAGAAAGATACCTCCACCTCTAACACGACCTTTGCAGATCATGTACTTCTTGTTTGTTGTAATTTTATTCAGTGATCCATTAAGTAAATTTTAGTGAATCCTTTTTTTTAGCAGAGTTCCTTGTGTTAACATGAGTCCATCAGTCTTTTGTGATCTCTTATTTTATAATTCAGCCAAGACCAAATGACAGAAGTCAAAGAATTCTTTTTGATCGAGGAGAGGGAAATTCCAGTTTTCTGTTGCCACTCAAATGTGGCATCTGGTTTTATATCTTCAGGCTGTGCAGATAACTACATGGTGTTGGTGCCTGAAAAGCTTTTGATTTAAGAATTCAAGCAGCTAGCAATGAACTTTTTGGTGTCTCCAAAATCAACTTCATGAGATCCGATGTCTCACTAAGTGTGTGCTGGGCACTTACTCTTTGAACATTAGGCCTCAAGGGAGATGGTCAGTCATATTGTCCTGAGTGGTAATTACAGGGCATGGTCATCCATAATGTCCTTTTGGGGTGAGTGCTACTCAGTACTTTTATTTTGCTGTTAATCTCTTTGTGTGACTCATCAGATTAATTGCAGCTTTCAATTCCACCACTACCCAGTGTTTTCCTAACTTTTCTGCACAGAGTTTAGAACAAACTAAAGAGAGACTGTGAGGGCAGATCTTCCTCATGAGCCTACTGCAAATCTAGGTTAATTTGATTGAAGATGGTGCTGTTTCAGACATACCAAAAGCAGAACTGAACCTTTTTAACTGATTTTTAGAGTCTGGAGTGATAGAGCAATAGACCTCCTTTCTGTGTGCAAATGAATTCATACTGATAAAATCTGTTAAGAAAAAAAAAAAATGTGTGGTGGTTGTTTGGACTTTTCAATATCAGATACTGCGAGTTTATACTGGATGGATAAACCCATATGAGGCCACAGCAGCACTTGTTGATTATAATTGAGTCAAGTGAAACAACTTCTAAAGGAAAAACAGAGCACTGGCAGCATATAAGCAAGTGGCTGCAATTTTTGGCCACAGACAAAGCAGGGTCCAACAGATACTCATCTACAATGAGCTGGTAGATCTCAATTTGCTTGAGAGGAACCAGGGCCACTGCACTTGAGCCAAAGGTTCATGTCCCGTAGCAACAAGGCACATGGGCAGATGTGTGTCACCAGCTGTGCCAGTGCCACCAGCATGCTGCTCCTTGAGGATTTTCCTGTGGGAGCAGGCACCCAGAGCTGTTTCTTCAGCTCTGACCAGCCTGTGTTAGGACTTTCCTGCTCTAGGGAGGCTGATGCTGATTTTTTATACATGAGTTCAAACGTCAGTGCTGAGGTGGACGGGGAAAGAAGGAACGAGTTCCTTCATTAATAAATTATTTCTTTTCAGCCTAGCACTAATCCAAGGGACGTTTGTGTTCTTCCGCCTTTCACCAATGCCAGCAAACTCTGAGCATAACCTCAGGCCTTCCTCTCTTCTCAAAATGTTGTCACTCAGCTGATTTTCCACTCTTACTTTTTTCACCCTTTATAAAATTTCACCTTCCTTGACTGCTGTTTTTTCTGCCTTGCAAGGCCTCTTTGTCCAACCTCTGCAGATGGACAAAGGCCTCACTGCACCACATCTGGATTGAAGTTTTGCTGTAGGGCTCTGTGACAAAGTCCATTGTGAACTGGAGCCAGCTTTTGCCACCACCCCTCTCCTCCTGCCAGCACAACCAGGGACCTGCGGCAGAACGTGCCAGGGCCCAGATCACTCTTGGGATGAGCCAGGGATGAGCTTAATACCATGAGCAAAATGCAAGGAACACAGCATGAACAGTTTTGATGCTAACTATGAATTTTTGCTGGTTGTCCTTCTTGCTTGACGGTGCTGTCCACGTGTGCTTGCTATGCTCTAGCTGTCCCTCTCCAAGGCATGCATGGTCATTGCAGTGGCTTCAACACCCTAAATAACTTTCCAGGTAAGAAGTTCAGGCTCCTGAGTTAAAATATCCTTGGAGAGAGAGTAAGCCTTCAGCTACGGCAAAGCTCTCCTGTTTGCTCAGTGCATGGACCAGCAACATCTCCTGCCCACCAGCATTTTTTGCTGTTTCACTCAAAGCCATCAGCGCATGGTGAGCCTGCATGATGGTTGGGCTGTCCTGATTCCCTGGCAGCACCTGCATGTCCATGTCCCACTCACTTCCTGGGCTCTGCCAGATCTCCTGAGGTCATGATTTCTTTTCCATTTGATGGGGCTGCAGACTTACTTTTTTTTAATACCTACCTTCCCAACATTAAACTTTTTTAAGACAGCCTGAAAAGGCTGATGCTCATAGGACCAAGAAACAGGTATGTCCTTGTGTCTCCTTTCCACCAGACTGGGAGGCTAGGAGCTGCAGGGCAGGCATGGAAAACTGTCTCTTCCTCCTCCCCCCCTTCCTCCCTCCCCACACTTCTCTTGATCTGCTGGTGGCTCCTAAAAGGATTAATTAGAAAGATGTGAGCAGGGGTTGGAACGTCAAAAAACAATCGTCACTTTCATATCTGACCCCTATCACCAGCTGCAGAATTAACAAATTGAATGTCGTCAGCAAACAGGAGTTGCAGATGATATGAAGTTCATTACTAGCAGCACAGGGCTTGTTTTCAAAGCCCAGTTTAAACAAATCTTGCTGATTAAATTCCTTGCAGGGGCTCCTGCCAGACACGTTTAAAAAATACGGACATCTAACAACTCTCTCTCTCGCCCTGTCTTTTCTTCTCCCCCCACCCCTTTTTTTTTTTTTCCCTTTTTTTTTCTTTTTCCTTTTTTTTGTTTTGTTTTGTTTCTTAACATGTGCCAATTATTTGTCTCCTATCTGCAGGTACTGGCAAGTATCAGCGCTCTGGCCCCACTGTCTACAGCCTTATCCATTTGGCGCCTGCTCCAGCCCTCTCACATTACCAGCAGTGGGGTCTGTTTTCAGCTGTGAAAAGCTGTGAGCATAACTCCAATCTGCCCCTCCTCCCTCTGCAGCCTCTCTCTCCCCTTTCCTTTTTTACCCTCTTGTCCTTCTGCTCCCAGGGCTCCTTTCAAGAGCTGGGAAGCAGGAAAAAATTACACTCTTGGTAACCTGCTAGACGGTGGCACTGGGGATTCATAATGTCCCTTCTCATTCTGGTAGTTGTGGCTGCACAGGAGCCTCCAGAGAAGCTAAAAGTCCACCAAGACAGATTGCATGAGGGATCATCTGCTGGGATGGCAGGAGCTGTAAGCAAGCAAATGGAAGAGCTGTGGGCATAAAACTTGGAGGTACTAGTTTAGCTTCTCTCTATTTCAGGAGCCTGAACCTGCCCTGAGCTCTTCGTCCCCTTCATAAAGCATCTTTTTCTCCTGTTGTATTTATTCATTACACATTCCTTCTGCTCATGCATTTGGAATTTTTCTCCACTGTTTCTCTAGCAAGTGAGGATGGAGTGATTTTGCTCTGACTACCCCTGCTCACCTCCATGGTAGCTCCTAGACTTGGCAGGTTGGGTGGAAACTCAGCTAGAAAAGGCCATGTCTCAGAGGTAGGTTGTTCCTGCAAGTTTTGTGACAGCAGGCAGTCCCAGGAAGGGTAGAGACCATCTGCTGATGCTCTTTTAAGCTGAATATCAGAGATAAAAAATTGAGCCAAACTGTGAGAACTTTAAAAGGTACCCAGGAGATGGCTTGGAAAATTACTGCCCTTTGGGGGCCACACAGTACTGAGGTCCTGCTGCTCAAGTGCTTTCTCTTTGGCAAACTTGCTCAGGAGAAAAATATCAGAGATTATTCAAGGAAAAGTACTATCTACATCTCCCTTTGACAGTGAAATGGTAGTATCAGGGGCAGGAATACAGTATAATCTTCAAAGAATTTTGTAACATAGTTGAGTTCTTTCTGTATCATTATTTTTCCCATGTGGGAAGTATTTTCTTTTCCAGCCATGGCAGTTTAATCCCTGAAGGGATTGCTGAAGTTTTTCTACACAGGTGAAGCTGTGATAGAGATTTGCACACACTAGAGTGCTAGGTGGCATTTTGGATCAGGGGGTGTTTGATGCAAGTAATAGCCCAGTATCGAGTTTCTAGATTTTCCCTCATGGTGGTATTGATAGTTAATTACAGGACATAATGCTGCCCTACATCTTTACTTACCCATTTTTTTTTCTCACTTTCTTTCTATCTATCACCAACTCTGAGACAGTGTTGTTATAGAAAATGGTTGATCCAAAGCAGCATGTGTAATTTTTACATCTTTCATGCCTAGGCCTCTCACATCTCCTATGCTTTGCTCCACTGTTTTTGGTTTTGGACAAGAAAAAAGCAGCTGCCAAAATGAATTAATCAGGTATGGGGGTTATTTATTTATTTTTTATTGACTCCACTGATGTATAGCAAGGATTACACTTGGCCAACATTTTTCACCTCCAAAGATCCCACTGAAGTATTTTTAATTTTTTTTGCTTTTAACTGTACAAACAGAGGGTCTTGTAGATATTAATCAGTGATCAAGTCTCATTTTTGCCTTGAAAAGCCTGATATACCTGCAAAGCATTCACCTAAAGTCCTAATTTCAAGTCCAGTGCCATACACAGGTTGCATTCCTCACATATGTGTGCTTGTCCTGATTACTGCTCAGCAGCTGGACATGCAAGAGCACAAAGCATTTCTGGCCAGCAGAAAGTTATTTTTGGAGGAGTCTGCCCTAGTGGGAGTTTGCTGCACTGTGAGCAACCAACACTGGACATCTACAGTACATGAGGAGAAACCCAATGTTAATGTGATGTACATTAATGCAAGTATAATTGCAGTATGAGTCTATGAGAAGACTTACTTTTACATCTAGTTAAGCCTATAAGAGAACGTGTTTTCCTGGTACTGGCTGTCATTCTCTGCTGATGGGAAGATACTGACCCAATATTTTATACTGGCATTAATTCAATTCCAGCAAAACAAGAGAGTTAGATTGGTGCAGGAAGCCTGGGATTGAGATGTCCCCTGTGAAGGTCAGTAGGTAGAGGAGGCATTGTCTAGATAGTCCCCAGCCCAGGACATTTGGATCTAGAAGATTTGCTGTCTCTCTAGTACTAACTGGTTGTTTATCATCCTTTCATCCATCCCACTGTTGTTTTGAAGAAGTATTTTTCATTAGGCTGGCAGGCCAGTGGCAGGCTGTGCCCCTCAGCTGGTTTGCCAGCGCAGGTCTCTTGAAAGAACCTGTTTCCATTGCTATTGAAAAGGGGCTCAGACAAATTGCAAGCTGCTGCACCCATGTCTGGGACCAACGTAAATCTTTGGCTTGCTCTTGCTGTCCCAAAGTACCTCACACTCCCTCAGTCACCCAGCACTTCTATGGGTTAACTGATCTCCACCTCATCAGTGGCTCCTTCAGCTGTTAGTGGGAGAGAAGCATAAAATCACAGAATCATAGAATGGTTTGGGTTGGAAGGGACCTTAAAGATCATCTAGTTCCAACCCCCCTTCCATGAACAGGGACACGTCCCACTAGACCAGGTTGCTCAAAGCCCCATCCAACCTGGCCTCGAACACTTCCAGGGATGGGGCATCCACAGCTTCCCTGGGCAACCTGTTCCAGTGTCTCACCACCCTCACACTAAAGAATTTCTTCCTGATGTTTAACCTAAATCTTCCCTCTTCCAGATTAAAAATGTTATACCTTGTCCTATTTCTACATGTCCTTGTAAAAAGTCCCTCCCCAACTTTCTTGTAGGCCCCCTTCAGGTACTGGAAGGCTGCTATAAGGTCTCTCCAAAGCCTTCTCTTCTCCAGACTGAACTATACAATCTGTCTCAGCCTGTCTTCATAGGAGATGTGCTCTAGCCCTCTGATCATCTTCATGGCCCTCCTCTGGACTCTCTCCAGGAGCTCCATGTCCTTCCTGTGTTGGGTACTCCAGAACTGGACACAGTGCTCCAGGTGGGGTCATGTGAGAGCGGAGCAGAGGGGGAGAGTCACCTCCCTTGACCTGCTGGCCACCCTTCTTTTGATGCAGCGCAGAATATGGTTGGCTTTCTGGGCTGCAAGTGCACATTGGTGGCTCATGTTCAGCTTCTCATCAACCAACACGCCCAAGTCCTTCTCCTCAGGGCTGTTCTCAATCTGTTCTCCACCCAACCTGTAATTGAGCTTGTGATTGTCCCAGCCCAGGTACAGGACCTTGCATTTGGCCTTATTGAACTTCATGAGGTTGACATGGGCTACGTCTCAAGCTTGTCAAGACTTGCAGTCACTCAATGTGACAGTAAGATTTTGAGTACCTTGAGGTCTATTTTAAAATGTTTGCTTTGATGTGGCTTTCCTGGCTGTTTTTGGCCTATTTGGATGTTGCTGTTGAGCACCTTGCCTGGTATCTCTGTTACACCTTTTGCCTCAAGCACAATAATGCTTAGATAGAGGATTTGTAAGCTATTTTATTTGGAGACGGGCAATCTGATGCAGTTAAATTTCTATTGTGTCCAGTTCTGGGCCCCTCAGTTCAAGAAGGACAGGGAACTGCTTGAAAGAGTCCAGCGCAGAGCCACAAGGATGATTAAGGGAGTGGAACATCTCTCTTATGAGGAGAGGCTGAGGGAGCTGGGTCTCTTTAGTTTGGAGAAAAGGAGACTGAGGGGTGACCTCATCAATGTTTACAAATACGTAAAGGGTGAGTGTCAAGAAGATGGAGTTAAGCTTTTTTCAGTGATGACCAGTGATAGGACAAGGAGTAATGGATACAAATTGGAGCATAGGAGGTTTAAGGTGAATATCAGAAAAAAATTTTTTACTGTGAGAGTGACAGAGCACTGGAACAGGCTGCCCAGAGAGGTTGTGGAGTCTCCTTCACTGGAGACATTCAAAACCCACCTGGACGCCTTCCTGTGTGATGTGCTCTGGGTGACCCTGCTCTGGCAGGGGGGTTGGACTAGATGATCTTTCGAGGTCCCTTCCAACCCCTATGATTCTATGATTCTATTGGCCAAGCCCTGCTGTCCTGAGGGAAAGAGGGATCAAGGGCTATGAATCTGTTTCTCTTGTTCACAATCTGAAGCTCTTATGTCACAGTTGATTGGACCAAATTCTTTCTTGTGATAATTTCTCAGAGCTGATCTAATCTTACTTTTCTTGCCCCTTAGTCTTTTCTTGCTTTTTTCTTTTTTCCTCTGACATGTATTGCTTCCTGAAGAACTCCAGCAAAGTTGCTCCAGCCCTGAACCTCTGCCTTTGTCATTGCTGGTCTCCCAATGATCTGGCACACTGAAGAAGTAACTTCTGCCACTTTTCTGAATGCAGGCTGGGGATGAGGTCCCATAGCTACACTCAAGGCCTCATGCTGGAGGATAAGCCAACACAAGTGACACGGTGAGCCACGGCACCCTGCACCATTAGTGTTGCAATGTTTTCCCAGTCCCCCAGGAGAGCTCTAGCCAGGATGTCTGGGCCAAGGCATTCATATCCCATTTGCAGCCCATGCTAAAGGACCTGACATTAAAGGAGAATCCTGCTCCTCTCTCTGCCTCTCATTTGGTAAAAGTCGTAAAGAAAAGTACTAGCAAGGAAGTGCATTAGGCAGTCTTTATGAGCTGTGACACAGAGTGCAGTAAATCGTGTGCCTGGGCCCCTGCCCCTCCTGCAGGACATCTCCTTATTGGGAGGGACACCACAGAACTACCATCTTCTGTGGCTTTACACAATACTATAATAGGGTTAACTCACAGTAAAAGTGTAATTAATGTCATGTAATATAAAGATTTACCATTTTCTCTAAGGACTTCTCCCCCAGGCACATTTATTGCATCGCTCAGTAACCTAAATTAAAATGACCCTGCCTGTTCCCCATTTTTTACCCCTTTTCTGTCTGTATACTTGTTTCCAAAGATGTTTGTTGTGGGATGCCACTTTACCAGTGGGGGATTAGGAGGACATTATGCAACAGTAGTGGCCCTGCCTTTTTTGCATGTTGGGTGAGAAAGGAAACAATAGGTAACTTGTCTGGAGCTTTTCTTTTTCTCTCTTTAAATCTTCTGCTGTGCATCTTCATACCAGACTGCCATGTCTCCCCCATTCCTTATCACCATGCTGGGGCCATATCTAATTCTTCTAGAAACCCTGGTGCCAGGAGGTGTTTGTAGCTGGGGAAAAGCAGAGGGCACCACAGTGCCTAGGTCACCACCTGGCACTTCCGTCCCTCTCTTTCCACTCTCACCTTGAGCATGAGTGTTTTGGTACATTATTTGTGCCCCATTAATGAGAACCCTCTCCAAAGCTTATTGCAGTCAACAAGAGACATTTCAGTGGTTTCCTTTGGGACTAGTCCTGGTGTGACCTGAGTTCTGACTTAACTTGGCTTTGCTTCATGGATTAAAGGACTGCTCTTCCCAAAGGCTACAGAGTCCACCATTTTTTTTGTCTGTGTGCTGAAATCCCAAACTCCTGTGGATCTCATGCTGAGCTATGCAGACCTTTTCTTTTGAAGCCTTAACCCAGACAAAACCCATCCACACCACCACACACAGAAATCAGAATATGCTTCCCTCTGCTCTTGGCACCACCATCCTTGAAATCAGGCTTTGCAGTGTATCAATCCTCTTTTATAGCTGTTTCCTGTAATTTCCTCACTTTTCCTGCCATTTATCAACCAAGAAAAGTTCTTCCAGACCAAAAATAGTCTTCACCCTTTGATCACCCATAGTGGCCAGGATGCAGTGCTGTAGAGGACACGCTTTGCTGCAATGTGACTGGAGAACAAGGAAAGGCTGACTTGTACCATCCGCCTTGCACAAGGCATTCAAGCTGAGATGATGACTGATCAAAATGTGTCAAGGCTTGTTTTTTAGCCTGTTTTTCCCACCTCTGCTGTCTCAGCCCTGGACTGTCAGGGTGCCCTGGTCAGTCACTTGCAGGGGTTTTAGTTCTGACCTTCCAGCTGCAGTCATATTGACAGCAGTTGTCTGAGAGATTTCATGGAGTGTGCGATCCTCTTGTTATCACACATTATAAAATCCAGAAGTGGCAGATCACCTGGACACATGGCAGGTCCCAGAAATAATGCCTGGCAATGCTGTCACTCTGTTGCAGACTATCAAATTAATACACAGTTTGATTTTTCCATCTCACAGTATATTGCCTTGCACTGACCTGATGAGAGGCAGGGAGAGGCAGCTGCAAATGGCCATTTGCATCAAAAGCTCCCCAGTCACTCCCGATTAGAGCGACCACATCTTTTCCCAGCTAATGAATTGCTCCCATCTGTGAAATTACAGCTACTCACTTTTGTTTTGTTTAAATCAAAACTGCAGGGCTCATATGGCAGGCTGTCTTCTGCCTCCAGTTACCTGGCTCTCACGCCTTGCTGCCAAGTGGAAGGCGCGAGCGATCGCTGCGGCTGTTGTTTTGTCACGGGCTGTTTGTCTGGGCTTTGACAAGGACCATACACAGAGCAACCCTAGCTTTGCCTGAACTGTCTGAGCAGGGAGGGGAACAGCTTCAGGGACCTGCTAGGGACCCGTTGGAGACCTGGGGCTGCCCAGCCTGCGATGAGACAGTGGAAGATGCTTTTTGCATAATAGTTCTCTGGGAGTCTGACCTATTGATTGCCAGGAGTCTCAATAAATTTAGATCACTTGTTTATGTCTGCACTCCCTAAGCAGAGGTAGGACAATGATTAGCTGCAAAGATCAATAAGGGGGAGTCTTTTAATCGACCATGTAAAATGTGTCCTTCGTCACTGATGCTGTGTTAATTGGGATTTAATTCTTGAGGGGGCATTCACCTATCCCTCCCTGTTTTCCCTCTGCTCTTGAAGCTCTTTTTGAGAAATCCATGTTAGCTTCAAAGTTAGAAAGATGGAGAATCAAGGCTTTCTTATTCTTATTATGATATCTCCACTGTATCCTGTCAGTCTCCACCTTGATGAAATACCCATCTGCATCTTTCTAAAAAAGTCCACTCTCAGTGTTGTTCAGCAGCAAGAGTATATTTAGCACCCTGGCACGTTGATGCATTTTCTCAGCCAAGGGCTTGGCAACAGGAGGAAGTTGGTGCCTGGATGCTCCCTGGCAGCAGCCACAGATGCATGGGTCTCCAAGACACTGCCAGATGCCTGGAGGTATAGCAATCCAGGATGCCTAGGTGCCATGGCTCTCCCAAGGCAATGTATCTTGCACAGAGCCTTCCAGCCATCCCCACAGCCTATCTGCTTGCTCATGCAGCTGTCCTTTGCATCCTTCACTTTCACCTGTGGCTCAGCTTTTAGGCACAGAAGGAGCAACAAATTCTCATCCATCCTGAGAGGCTCAGGCTGGGAGAGGTTTATGGGCAAGCCACCTTGATCAGAAGTACAGCCTAAAGGAGCAGAGTATTAATTTTAGCCTCTAAGATGAGCAGTGCTGCTCTCAAAACACAGAGGTGTGGAAGGAAGAGGGATAACTTTATTTTTCATAAGCATGTAAGTTGCAAGGTTTGCTTGTATTTCTTTTTAGGTTTATTTATTTTTTTTTTTGTGAACAGACTTAATTCTTTTCAGGTAGATTTTTTTTTTTACCATGGGGATAGATCTTCCAAAAGGGAGAGACTCACTTTCTCCAGAGGGTGCCTCCCTCAACCTCTATCTTCTCTTCCCTGTGATGGACCCTGGGCCTGCAGCTGAGCCCTTGCTGGGGTGCAGCCAGTGCCAGGGACAGAGTTAGGCTGTGGAAGGGACCTCACAGGCTCCCTTTCCAGAGCAGTGGCTTATCACAGCAATCAAACAGCTTTTCCAGAGCAAATCTTGTTGAGTCTGTGTGATAGGAACAAAGCCAAATGTGAGAAGAGAAGGGTATGATGTGCACTTTACCCTAAGTCCTATCATGCTGTAATAGAGAACAGATAAGTTTTACTGGTTTGACCCCTCCAGCAAAGCCTGTCCCTGTGTCAGTCTGCTCCTCATGAACAAATTCAGGATTATTGTTCCTCACCCCCACAGGGAAAATCTTTTAATTCTTTGGTTTCCTTTGGGACTTGGCAAAAGAAATCTTGTCACTGGCTGGAAAATGCAAGCAGCAGCATCCCAGCTAAAAGCTCTGGATTTTTTTTTCTTACTGTGAATTCTTTAATCTCTTTTAACAAATGACTTCTCTAGGGCTGTTGTATTACCTTCCTGCTAGTCTTCTGACAGGTCTTCTATATAACTAAACCAATAAATATGTATATTTGGAGTATATATTTCACTTATCCTGAACAACTGTATAGGTTATATGTTAGTAACCTGCTTACAATTAATACTGAAAAATTACTGCAATCGATGTGACTGCATACACATAAACAATTCTTGGATGAACATCCATGGAATTTCCTTGTAATTTATCTGACTAATTAATATTCATACATAGATTTCAAATTCCTTCATACTGCAAAGTATTTAGGGGAACAGATGAGTGATGCAAAGCAGACAAAAGGGACCTCTGCCACCCCAAACACAGTTACATCTTCCATGACTTCAGGGAAGGCCTGGGTGGGAAGCAAACCCAGCTCTCTGCAACACCTCCATGGTTCAGCTGTCTTTCTTAGAACCACATCTCTTCTCTTTCGTGTTCCCAGTCTTGTGAAGGCTGTGAAACAGCCAGCTGCAGTCTGTCTGTGCAGCAGGCACA
Source organism: Apus apus (assembly GCF_020740795.1). Lineage (NCBI taxonomy): Eukaryota > Metazoa > Chordata > Aves > Apodiformes > Apodidae > Apus > Apus apus. The sequence continues at coordinate 50,118,836 of NC_067283.1, forward strand.
GGGAAGAGAGACTGAACCAGCAGCCCTATGATGGTGCCATCTTTCTGCAAAGGACCAAAAGCTCAGGGTGAAACCTAAGCATCTTCTGGTTTCTGGCACAGGGGAGCTCTGTGTAGAGGCGTCTTGATGTTGCCATTGTGACCTTTGATTTGAAGGGGGACCAGCTGGTGCAGCCTTTGGACCTGTGTGTTCGCTGTATGGCTATTGCATGTCATTCACCAGAGAGAATCACAGTATTACAGAAAGGTCACAGCTGGAAAGGACCTCTGAAATCACTGAGTCCAGCCATCAACAAAATAAACCCAAAACAAACCCAACAACAACAAACAACAACCTCACAACCTTGGCCACTAGAGTGTGTCCTGAAGTGCCACATCTACATGTTTCTTGAATACTTCCAAGGATGATGACTCAACCACATCCCTGGGCAGGCTGTTCCAGTGCCTGACCACGCTTTCAGTAAAGAAATCCTTCCTGATAACCAATCTGAACCTCCCCTGCTGCAGCTTCAGGCCATTTCCTCTGGTCTTATCATTATTCACTTGGGAGAAGAGGCCAAGACCCACCTCCTTTCAGGCAGTTGTAGAAGGTGATGAGGTCTCCCCTCAGCCTCCTTTTCTTCAGACTAAACAAGAAGTTTCTCTTCCCCTCCCCTTTCCCTAAGGGAGGGGGTCTGACGGAGCAGCTTTGTTATTTCTAATGCTTTCTTCCATGATGGGATTAAGCAAGACCTGCTCCTTTAAAAAGTGTCCCCTTCCCCATCATCCTCCCTCCTTCCAATTACAGCACTAATTTCAGTAATGGAGCATTAATGGAGTAATGGACTGCTGAAGCTGGCCTGAAGGAACTGTAGTGCTCAGCACAAATTGAGTAAATAAACCATATATTAGATTTCTAAACAATACTTTTAGTCTAGTCCCCAGGGAAAGAGAGTTGTCAAGACTTACTTAAGTCAACCCAGCAAAATGTATGCAAAAGATCCACCCATTCATACCCTGGAAAATGGCACCAGTGGCCTGAAGCATCAGTGAATCTCTCACATAAATCTGCTCTCCTGACAGAGAGAGCTTTGTGTTGTTTCCTTCTCCCAATCCTTCTTCTTTGATTTATTTACCAATAAGCAGATTTGTGCCTGTTTCTTCTTGTGTCTTGCTAGAGAGCTGTCCCTGTATGCTGATAGAGAATGACTTGCAGTTGTAAGGGGAGACTTATCTCAGAGCCATACAAAGTGATGGATGAGAGTAGTGCCCTAAACAGTTTTCAGTCTAGGAAAGTCTTGAGTACTTTTTTCTTCCAAAAGCAGCAGATCCTCTGTCAACATTTTTATTACTTTAAATTAAAAATAAGCTTTGCACTACCTCAGCCAAATAAATAGAAATGAGTAATGAAGTACTGACTATTCAGATTTACCCCACTGGCAACAGGATGACTAATTGTTATTTAGTTACAGTTGCTGCATGCACAGGCTGCAGTCGAGGTGTTCCTAGGCAGTGTGCTAACAGGGTGAGAGCCAAATGCAGAAGATGGGGACTACGAAGCAAGGCAGAGCACGGAGTAGCAAAATTACTTCTCCACGTCACTCCCCAGGTCACAGGAAGAACAGGGGTAAAACCACGGGCTCAGACCAATGCTGTGTCTACATGCAAACCTTCTCAATATTGAAGGGGCAATAATGAAAAGCCGTAATTCCTACAAGGCAGCAACTTGTGGGTGTTCAGCATCCCACAAGATGATTATTTACTTTCTATGAGCTTCAGTGTGATCTGAGAGCAATCATTTGAGCTTTTGTGGCAGAAATAAGCAGGTTTGGTTTGGGTTTGTTGTGAGGTTTTTTTGCTTCTGTTTCCTCTCAGACCTGATACAGTCAAAAGAGTGACAAAATCTCTCGATCTTGCTGTTCGTAAGTTTAATTCAGCTGTGCCATTGCAAAGAATGAGCTAAGCAAGGGCACCTTCAGCTTGAATTGAAAGAAAGATTTCTTTAGTCCTGTAATCAGGCTGGAGATGAGATTCGAACCATAGCATTTTATCAGAGGGAGTTTTACACAGACATCATTAATCTGCTTCAGAAGTCTGACACTTGAAACTTGGGTATGTTAAAATCACTCTCTCACGTCACCTCCAGATATAACACATGGAAGAATCAAAATCCACTGATGTACACCAGACTGAGATGATGTGGTGTCTCTCAGGGTGTAAGGTAGTGTTGCGTGCATTCCTTATATTTACTGGGAGTAATTTTGAATGCTATGTATAAGAAAAGCATGCATACTGTGCTGGTTATAATAACCTAGCAAACGTAACCATTAAATAATGAAATTTACTTTTATAACTTACTGGGATAGGTAATTTTGGCATGTGCTGGGTACGTAAAGGAACTGCAACACTTTTTTATCTGTGTGAGAAGATTAACATATTACTCTACGAATAACTTGCTAGGCACAAAACCAGGTAGGCATAGAATCACAGAATCACAGAATCTTAAGGGCTGGAAGGGACCTTGAAAGATCATCAAGTCCAACCCCCCTGCCAGAGCAGGATCACCCAGAGCACATCACACAGGAACATGTTCATGCAGGGTTTGAATGTCTCCAGCGAAGGAGACTCCACAACCTCACTGGGCAGCCTGTCCCAGTGCTCTGTCACTCTCACAGTAAAGAAGTTTTTTCTAATGTTTACGTGGAACCTCCTATGTTCCAGTTTGCACCCATTGCCCCTTGTCCTATCACTGGACATCACTGAAAAAGCCTGGCTCCAACCTCCTGACACTCGCCCTTAACGTGTTTGTAAGCATTGATGAGGTCACCCCTCAGTCTCCTCCAAGCTCAAGAGACCCAGCTCCCTCAGCCTTTCCTCATAAGGGAGATGTTCCACTCCCTTAACCATCTTTGTGGCTCTGCGCTGGACTCTTTCAAGCAGTTCCCTGTCCTTCTGGAACTGAGGGGCATCCAGGAGTTATGAGTCTGTCACTGAACCCTTGCACCCAGGACTATGGATTGAAGAGTTTGGAAGAAGCCTCTTCATCAGTTGAAATGACACATGAGACTCCCATTATAAGAAACAGATTTTTGTAATGTTTCCATTGAACTCATGAGCTTCCTTTTTCATAGTGTTAAGGCTCTTGAGCCCAATCAGGCTGCTGATCTCCCTCGATACCATCATCTTCCAAGAGGAACAGCTCTAGCTTATTCAGCTTGGCAAAATACTGCATCTGCAAACTTCAGATTCTCCTTTTATGTGGCCTGCATTTCTCTTCTTCCTTTGCATGTATTCCTGGAGAATGCTGTTGGTGCTCAGCCCTTCATCCCTCCTTGATGCTTTTGCTTATCCTCCCCTGCAATTCCCCCCATCCTCTTTCCTTGCCACACCAAAGCTTTTGAAGTTTATTTCCCTTCTCTAACTCTTCACTCTCTGACTTCCACCTCTGAGTCCAGCTACTTCTCTGCTTTTCATCACATCCCACCACTTTCTTCTCTAAACTATACTCTCATCTGGCTGCTTCCCCCTTCTTCATCCAATGCAAGTATGTGAAAGTCTTACTCTTACGAGCCCCTGGATGCCCCTAGATCCTGCTTTTTTTTTTTTTTTTTTTTTTTCACTCTGACTCTGGCCTCACTTAAAGCACTGCTTGCAAACACTGGAATTTTTTAATCCCAGATTTCAAGCTGCTTCCTCAAAGCTTGAAAGTCTCAAAGCTGCCCTGTATGTGCATAGGTATAACACATAAAGCGTATATCTTCTCTGCGAAAGTTGTCAGAAGGAACAAGGACCATCTTGATGGGAATTTTCAGCAAACACCATGTGCTCAGCCTCAGACAGCTGCCATGGAAACTTCATCCCAAAGTTTTGCAAAGCAGATGAAAATAAAATTTGGTGATGAAAAAAATGTCAGGGAACTTAAATAGCAGACTGTTTCTTGGTGGTTAGTCCTTTGGCAACCGGAAAGCACTGAGCTGCCAGCTCTGTAGCCTCGTGTGGAGAAATTAGAGTGTGTGAGGATAACAAGCTGATCAAATGAATATGAATTAACTTTTTCAGTGAAAGGAATTCCAGAAAAACTATCATACTTAACACCTTTGAATTCTGAGCTATTCATCTGTTTTCTGTGTCTTTGTGATGTGGCTACATGCACTGATGAGATGGTAAAACGATGGCCCAGGAGCCAGGAGATTGCATCTTCCCCACTCTGTTTCCCACTCTCAGGAAGGAAAGGCAGTGGGGGAGTTAAGAAGAGCCAGTTGTAGAGGATGGTGGTTTGTTTGGTGGACCTGATCTAGAGCTATCTGACACAATTTGGATCTGAGAAAAAACAGCCTTCTGGCCCTTCCCCATCAAGCAGTGTTTGTGTTCAGATGGTGATTTGGAATGTCATTCTGTTATTTTTTGGTTGTGCTTTGTGATATGAGACATTTAGCAATTGCCAGGATAAATACAGTTGTATCTTAAGGGTGGCTGCTTTTTATTTGATCATTTTTTCTGAGAATATCTAGCTCCCTGGGTGTTGGGGGAGTGTCTCCTCTCCACTACTCCATTGCTTAATATTTTTACAGACTTGTTAATTCTTTTTAGCCTATCTAAATTCTGATTCAAATAATCTTTATTTTCCTATCCAAAGCAATGTTGTCAGGTCATCTGCACTGAAATATCCCTATTGTCAACGACAAAAACAACCATGTATAAAAGATCTTATTTTTCTTTCTCCTGCCAAGAGTTTCTGTCCGGTGGAGGACTGGAAAACTTCTGAATTATTTTTATGTGAGGTGAGTACTTTCTTAATTGTGCTCTAGCATGTCTGGGAGAGGAGACCAAGAGTAAGATACTTCATATGCCTGATCTGGCACAAATGCTTTCTTGCATTAAGGGAATGATCTTTCAGACACTTCGTGGGAGCTGTTTTGCCTGATCTCTTGGGCGGTGTGTATTATTCCTGTGGGGAAAGTCTGGAGAGAAAAAAAGTTGTTGTTGATAGATATGTGTGTGTATTCATCTTCACCCTTTCCCTACCCCCAAAACCTGAAAATTTGGCCAGAAATAGATATTCCCCAAGAAGAAATCCATCAAAACACAAGAAAACCTCTACAAAATTTTGCCAGAAAACTTTAACAGGTTTTGCAGCAAACCTGGCTTTACCAGTGTGAGTAGGACAGACCCTGGAGTTGTGTCTGACTCTAAGCTTTATTCTGGCCCTAGAGTTGTCAGGTTTTGGGTTTTTTTTGGTTGGTTGGTTGGTTGGTTGGTTTTTTTGCTTGTTCTAGCAGCATTTTGGGGTGCACAGGATATTTGTTTCTCCAAGAGTAGATGGCCCACATGAAAGGAGGAGGAAGCACAGTGAGAGCACAGTTTCTAATCTGGACCAGTATCTTCTCTACCACCCTGGTCTGAGTGGTGGCCCCTATCAAAGGAACACCTCCCAAAGAGACACCCAGTGTTAATGCTGGCTGCCAGCCTGACAAAAACCACTGTGCTGGCCAGCTCTGCCTGCTGCTCCCCCCATTTCTTTGGTCCCCGCCAACTGGGCTGTTAAGACCAGGAAAAGACACTGGGGAGGTGACAAGAGCCAAAGAATTTGCTGAATGTGTTGGGCTTGATAGCAGCCACCCCTAGCTGGTTGCATTCCTCTGCTGCAGGGTGGATATACAGAATATGTCCCAGACCTTCCTCCTAGTGGGAGATAAGCCTTGGAACTCTCCATGGAGTGGGGCTATGTGTGCCCTTCTCCCCGTATGGTGTGAAATTGGCTCTTCTGCCCTAGCAGATATGGACAGCTGGTAGGATTTTGATTTTTATTTGTTATTATGAAGACATTTCCATCAGCTTGCATTCAGGCTTGGTTACCCTGTGGGGAGCAGAGACCTGTGGGGGCATAATCCTGGGGCCTGGCTCCACCACTGAGGTATGGAGCAGAAAACTGGGTTGTGGCAAAGGAAAAGGAAGACATTAAGGTGCACGGTTCAACAAAAGGTGCAGTGCAGCTTTCCCCTACCCCAGATGGCTGCGTGGCACTGAGCCACAGTAGGTGCAAGCCTGGAGGGGAAAGACGATGCTGAAGAATGTGCCGTTACGTATTTCCTCAGGTTTCCCCTCCTTGGCAGTGTTGTGCTAGGACCACAGACTTGGCAGGCATAATGCAAAGCTGTCTTCTCCTGTGGCTCTCCAGGGACCTTCCCTGGCATTTTGCCTGGCTCTGGCCACGGGGCACTGTGGTGGGGAGCTGAGGTCTTGCAAAGAAGCATTGAAGTACCTGTACAGCTTCACAGAGGGCAATGCAAAGGTCCTCAAACTTCCTACACCATACTGGAAAGGGAGATGAAGATCATACATTCTCCTCTTACAAGTACTAATTAGCCAGACACAGCATTTCACCAACAGAAATATCATTGCTTCCAGGACCAGAGTGAGGGCCCCTGCATTCTGTGAAGTCTCCAAAAAGGTGGGACACCGCTACCTTGTGCTGTGGAGACACTCTGTGCAAAATCACTAGGCTTCAGCCCCAAAGTACATGTACAGCAAGGTCTTGCCATTGTGACAACAGTCTTTCTGGAGTCATGATTAAGGATTTTCACTGAAATTTTGGGCATTGTTTTTGAATTGTGTGAAAGTAACCCTATTATCTGCATGAAGTGAGTTTACAAAATACAACAAACTAGAAAAAACTTGAGTAATTTCTCTCTCAGCTGCTGTTGTGCTTCCTTACGGAAACCCCACTTCTGAGCCTGACTCCCACAGTAAACATAGTACAAGGGGTCTCATGAGGCATGTTGTAAGGTGTGTCTGTGTCTACCTCTGCCCCCCCAAAATCTTTCAAAATCATCGGGCAGCAGTAAAAAAGCATTTCAAAGTTTAATCCTTATAGGTTTCATGGCAGTAAATGTCTGATTAGAGGATAGACAATCTATTAATGCCCCAACAAAGGGAAATGGTTAACTCAACCTTTCATAGACACCAGAAAGTTCAAAAGTGCACACACTCCCAGCATTAGGAACCATTTCAGTCAAAATTTTCAGTTTATTAGACACCACAACCCACAACTGCAAGATGGAAGACTGTAAGAAACCAGTTCTTTTTGGTCCCAGTGCTTGCAGAGCTATAATCCCTTAAGAGGCTGGCTCCCAGAAGCCCCAGCACATTTTGAACCCTCAGTAATGCCTATAACTTTCTGTGCTGCTTTTGGAGTCTGTAATGAGTGAGGCTGTGGCCATGCATTGGAAAAGGACAAGAAAGTCCCTCTGCTGTTACCTTCCCTTTTCTCAACCTTCCTGGGTTAAATGTAAGCCACCAATTAAGTGAGATCTTCAGTCACGGCAACTGCCTCTAATCTCTTCTGAAAATGATGTCTTTCACTCAACACTGTTATTGAGTTACTGCCATGATATAGAAAGTATTTTCCATCCTTTTGCTCAGGCAATGGGGAGACATTAACAGCCAGTAGATGTTTATTGTCAGTGCTATTTTCTGGGGCTTGGGATGGGAGGAGCCAACAACCCCAGATGTCTCAGAGGTAACGTTATGGAGGGACAACATACGCTATCACTTTTCCTCACCTTTCTCACTTTCTCTGCCCGTTTCTTCTCCAGTTGCGCCATGACTATGTCAGGGGCTGGGAGAAATGCCTTACATTTCCTCCTCCCATCAATATTTCATCTGCTTCTGGCTCTGTTTTTGAAAGTCCTTTGGGGTTTGAATCTCTGTTGTGCCCTGTGTGTCTGTTGTGCTCTTTTTTTATAGTGTACTGCTGAATTGCTAATGCTCCTGTGTGTTGCCACAGAAGCAGGGAGACCTCACATCTCTCAAGACAGGAGTATATCCCCACCACACTGTTAATTAGAAAAGCCAGGCAGATTAGGTACTTCTAAATCTTGTTTGCCAAGATTTTTCTTTCCCCACTGAGAATCCAGCCCAGAATCGATTTTGAGGGCATTATGCTGTTTCATGAAGTTGCCTTTTGTGGATATCTGTGAACCATGGTGGTGGACATAAAGTGTTCTCTTGATTTATCATCCTTCTGCATCACACAAGTATAGATGTCTGTTATTTTAATATATATATATATTTATAGAGGTCCATGTGTTGGTCACATGTTGCATATAATTTAGACATGTGGATCCTTGCAGTCTGGAAAAAGAGGCCAAGATTTAGCTGAAAAAATCAGATACTTGGAAAGCAGAACTGGAAAGGCTAGTAGGGAGGGGAGAGGAGGTAAATAAGGCAGAGGGAGCCCTTAAACAAAAGAGCAGTTCTCAAAGCACAAAGTGTGTTTTTCTTTGATGCTGGCAGAGTTGTACAGGCTCTACAGGAAGCCCTGCACTGCTGGAGGGCCGCTTTCAGCTGAGACACTGGACCCAGGTCCTATTTTTTCTGGCTCTGGTGACTGTCCAGGAGGAAGTAAGAGATCATATGACACTTTTTGGAAGAGAAGGACATGATCCCAGTGCTGTGGATAGAGTTTCCTGTCTGGCAATAAAATGTGTTCAGCTCTGTGGATGGTATTAACAGGTGCCAACATCGGGCTCTACAGGCTGTTCATTAAAGCTGTGTAATCCTCGGCTGGTCAAATTCAGAAGAGCTGCTTAGATGGTGGAACTGCAGAAATTTTTGCCTCTTCCTTTGCTTGGGAATTCTTTCTTTCCTCTTTGGTTCTAGCATAAGTTTGGCAGAGGACAGTAAAGGAATTATATCATCCAAACCTGCTTTCGAAGAGTCATGGTATGAATGTAATTTGGTACTAAAAAAGGTTACATGAAAGCAATGAGAGCATAGGCTGTCTAGTGACATGCATTTCTAGGAAGATAATGTAGAGCACCTAAAGTGAAGAAATTTTCTTTTGCACCAACTGTAGAAGTCCTCAGAACTGACAGAAATGAATACCTTGAGAACCCAGTTATCCATGGTTAGCCTTGAAAAGGGCATCATGAAGAATGGGTCTGTGCCTGTGCAAGTTTATTTGTTGACTATTATTTAAAGCATTCAATTGTTGTGTTTCTCCTTTTTGCAATTAGCTATACGTGATTTGTATGGAGCACAAAATATGAGTAGCATCTCTTGAAATTAATACTGAGGTGGGTGGAAAGGAAGGACAAGAGAAACAAGCAGAAACTTATTTAACAGCCTGGCTACTGAATGGTAGCAACATGGCTTGACTCAAAGCATTACTGCTTTTAGCATATGATTTATTGCTAATGCCCCTTCCCATGACTGGCTTTTAGCCTTTGATGTCAGTCAGCTCTGAATTAATTACTTTGCAATACAAAGTGAAAGTGCAGTAGGTTTGGTTTATTCCCTGTTCCTCCCTGAAATTGTTGTTAACTTGCCTCATCCATGTTTGCTCACTCTCTTGCCCTCCCCACAAAGCACCTTCTCATTTGTGAATTCAGAAAGCTTGGGGGGTGCGTGAACACGTTGTGTTGCCTTATAATAAATGGGCCCTTTTAGCCACAGCAAGCAAGACTCTTGTAGGAATGTAGGAGATCATATCTTGGGAGGGAAATCAATATTAAGATGTCCAATTGCTCCCATGGTATTGAAAGAACTAGTTGATCTACATGCCAAATGACAGCCCCCCTGATAACAGGGATTATGTGTCCTGTCTGTCCAGGCTGTGCTCTGTTGGGGCTGCTCTCTGGGTCCCTCAGGCAGAGATAATCTAATTAGTACAACAAAGACCAGGTCGATTTAAAAAAAAAAAAAAAAAAGAGGGGGGTGATTGGAGAGAGGGGTTGCAGGAAGGTGGAGGCCAGCAAGAAACAGGCTCTTGAAAAAGTTGCAGAGGAGGAGGGAGTACAAGTTATCCGTCAGTTTGGCTCCACAGACACTGGGAATGCAGACCCACCGGGCTATTGCCAGACAAACCCCAAATTAGCAAGTGCTTACAGCCTTCACAGGCACTCATTCAATCACACCCTTGGAAAGGAGGGAGCTGAGGAAACAAGGCAGTGTTGGGCTGAGCCAAGAGGAGGTGGCATGGACCCACCGGCTCGTCCACTGCAACGTCACCAGCACCTGCTGCAAAAATGGCTTGTGAAAAAATGCTTTACCACAGAAAAAACCTCAGCAACTCAGGAACAAATAAAACAGCCCAACACTTTTTCCCTTTATTAAATGATGTGAAAAAAAGCTTTTTTTCCTTTTCCAGCCCAAGGCTGAGGCTTAGGTCCAGCTGTGGGCAATGAAGAGGTACTGTCCGTGCTAACCACAAGGTAAATCGTTCTCCAGAGTATGGGGTGGGGTTTCAAGAGGCTTCTCTGAGGGAGGGCCTGGTTTCTCCATCTGCTGTAGTTACACCAAAGCAGATGCCCCTAGCTGGCAGCTGTGCACAGATTCTGAAGCACTGCAAGTTTCAGAGTTGTTTTAAAATTAATAACTCAGTGCCAGCACTCCCCTCTGAAGCCAGTATCTAGATGGCGTTAGCTGGAATAAGAGATGGCTTTTCTCTCCTGGCTGCAACCCATGGTACTGGCTTTTGCAGGCACTGTATCTGCTCTGTCAATGCATCCTGTCAGCCCCACCAGCAAGAAGTTCTCCTGATAACTGTGATTGCTTTCTGTGAGACTCAGGTGGATGGAGGCCACGTACTGTGTCCTGCACTTGGGCCACAACAACCCCATGCAATGCTGCAGGCTTGGGGAAGAGTGGCTGGAAAGCTGTCCAGCAGAAAGGCACCTGGGGTTTGTGATTGATAGACAGCTGAATATGAGCCAGAAGGGGTCCAGGTGGCCAAGAAGGCCAATGGCACTCTTTCCTGTATGAGAAATAGTGTGGCAAGCAGGACCAGAAAGGTGATCGTCCCTCTGTACTCAGCACTGGTGAGGACACACCTCAAATACTGTGTCCAGTTTTGGGCAACTCAATACAAGAAGCACATCAAGGTGCTGGAACATGTCCAAAGAAGGGCAATGAAGCTGGTAAAGGGCCTTGAGAACAAGTCTTATGAGGAGCAGCTGATGGAACTCGGGCTGTGTAGTCTGAAGAAAAGGAGGCTGAGGGGAGACCTCATCACCGTTTACAACTACCTGAAAGGATGTTGTAAAGAGGTAGGTGCTGGTCTCTTCTCACAAGTAACTAGTGATAGAACAAGAAGGAATGGCCTCAAGCTGTGCCAGGGGAGGTTTAGACAATACATTAGGAAGAACTTTTTAACTGAAAGGGTGTCAGACATAGGAACATGCTGCCTGAGAAGGTGGTTGAGTGACCATTCCTGGATGTGTTTAAAAGTCATCTAGATGTGATGCTTGGGGATATGGCTTATTTCTGGACACGGTAGAGTAGGGTTATTGGTTGGACTTGATGATCTTGAAGGTCATTTCCAACTTAAGTCATTCTGTGGATTCAGGAGTGAGCACATTGTCAGTGAGTGCAAACTGACCTGAACTCAGAATAAATTCCCTCCTAAATGCTAATGGCATAGAACAGAGCTACTTAGGCCTAACACTGGGCTTGTATGTGACTTTCTGGCAACAAATGTTAGTACCGGCATTTTGTCAGTCTTGTTTTTGCTTTTAGACAGAGAGGCTGGATCTCCACATATAGTTCATGCAAGATGTACACACCACTCCAGGCTCTTGGAGTTCTATCCCACCATTTTCCTAAGGGTGGATCCTGGGCTTGTCCTATACTTTATGACCATGTTCCTGAAATTTAATTCAACTTTAATTCAATACCATCATACCTGAAGTGTTTTGATGGCTGTGTCTAAGACTCTATAAAATCATGGAATTGTTTTGGTTGGACATGACATTTAAGATCATCAAGTCCAACCATTAACCTAGCTCTGCCAAGTCTACCACTAAACGGTATCCCTATGCAACACATCTACACATCTTTTAAATACCTCCAAGGATGGTAACTTGATCACTTCCCTGGGTAGCCTGTTCTAGTGCCTGACAACCCTTCCAGTGAATACATTTTTCCTAATATCCAATCTAAACCTCACCTGGCACAACTTGAGGCCATTTCCTTGTGTTTTGTCTCTTGTTACTTAGAAAAAGAAGAGACCAACCCTCACCTTGCTAAAACCTCCTGTCAGGTAGTTGTAGAGAGTGAGGAAGTCTCACCTTAACTTCCTTTTCTCCAGACTAAACAACCCCAGTTCCCTCAGCTGGTCTTCATATGGCTTGCTCTCTAGACCCTTCATCAGCTTTGTTGTCCTTCTTTGAACATGGTCGATCTCACACTTCAAGACAAATATTGCAATTGCTCAGCCATACAAATGGGTGCAGGTATCTTCAGGCTATACAATCTGGTAGTCTTAGGGGACTGGATAGCAGAAAGAAGGCTTGCTCACATCTGGAAGTTGCTTTTTTCTTTTCGTAAGGATCATAAGCACAAGAAGTTCAGGCATTTTTGCACAGCTCCCCACTGACCCTCGAGTTCATGTCATCAGACCCAATCTTGTTGTCTTGGCAAGTGTTCACACAAATAAGAGCACTCTAACAATGGGATCTTTCTTTTCGTAGCTTCCCTCTCCCTCTCCCCTTGTCCCTTGCTGCCTCCTTCTCCTACACTGGAGATAGAAAATCTGGAGACAGCAAGGATGAGATCACTGCTTTGCAAGGAGTGACAAGAAAACTGGCTGCACAATTCAGAGTTCTGCATAGCCTTTTCCCAGGGAGCAGATCTGATGTTATTTCCCTATCCACAACGGCACAGAGACATCAGCACTTTGGAGACACTGCTAGCCAGCCACTCACGTAAGACTGCAGATAAGGCCCAGAGATGAGGAGCCATCAAAACACAAGCGTCTAGCACAGGCTTTGCATTCCTGGCTTTGCTGTATTTACTTACTTTAACCATATGACCTTAGAAACTGTAAGTAGTAAGGCACAGAGTCTTCACCAGTTCTGAGGAAAGGAGCAGCCTGACCTACATCAGGGGTGCTGTGTGTGTCCATGTTGTCCTTCACTTCAGTTGTGAATATAGCTATGTGAATTTAGAAACAGATCTGAGATCTGTGCTGTGCTTCAGAAACAAGTGAAAATGAGTTATACTGTGGCACTGGAACTGGGGACTCCCTATGGATTTCTGCACCAGTGCTGCCTTGAAGGTCCAACTTCACGTCGACTCCCCAGATACCTTTCCTAGGGTTTTCCCCTTCCCAGCATGGTGCTGTTGCATCCACCTGAATCGTTGGGTCAAAACCCATGTTACCACACAGGAGCTCTCGCCAGCTGGCAGTCTGACTTGTCTGTGTGCTCATGGAGGGTAGGGCAGACCCAAACCAGCCAGGCGTCTCTTAGATTCATGCTACAGCTCATGCTTCAGCTGAGGTGCTGAATGTGTCCCCCTCTTTCCTCCAGTCCCAGTTTTCACCAGGGCTGCAGGAATTTCCTGCACTGACCGTCTGGACTCAGATGTGTTTTTGCAAGTGTGTGCTCTTTGTTCTCATTGAAATGGAATAAAAACAAACGAGCAGAAGGAAATTCAATAAAAATTTCGTTTGATAGACCCAGAAAAAAATTATTTTTTTAAAGAAAGACCACAATTCAAAAGCCCAGATGCAGACATTCTTTATATCCCATTCCCATTGAAAGTTCAAATCGAAATCAGCCGGGACTCAGTTTCTCATATCTGTGTGGTTCTTTTTGCTTTATTAAAGTCAACAACAAGAAGTCTGTCAGGGGTTTTCTCAAGAATCCTGCCAATTCATAATAATTTCTGTGCAGTATACTTTCTAGTCCTCTGCTTTACTTTATGGTTTCTAAGGTTTTGCAAGGCCTTGAGACCCCTTTTTATTTATTTTTGGTCCACCATGCACAACAGCTGTCAGGCTAGAAATGCACTGTGCAGTTGTTAAATACCAAGAATTTCTGACTTTTATGGGATGCTATGGCATTTATATCTCTTGGAGAGCCACCATCTTTTGCATAACCATTAGAGCAAAATGTGGGCTGCCGCATATTCTAATAAGCGTTTGTATCAACTGAGGGCAAAACATTTCATTTTACCCATTTCTCTTTCTGTTAAATCTTGCACTTTGATGCAAGATACTTTTTTTGTTCTGAAGAATTTCACACCAAGTGACAAAACCTGCTCCTCCTCATATTAAGGAACATTTTTCAAGTTTAGTTCCTTGGTCTGTTAGACAGAGTAACTCTTGATACAAGCCGTGGTAAATTACCATATTATTTAACAATTACTTACAGTGCATTCTGTGATAATTCAGTGCCCTGGGATATTGTGCATTCTGCCTCATTGCAGGTTTAACAAAAATGTATTGCAGTCATTATGCCATTATGTTATGACAGTATAAAGAGCAGAATAGAGCGAATCAGATAAAGTTGAGTGAGACTTAGCTGTCTGCATGGGAATGTTAGGAACCATGTCTCTCACCCTTGCAGGCCACAAAGATAATTTCCTGACTACTAAGTAGTGGTTGGTTTTTAAAAAAATCTATTAGGCAGAGTCTCTTCACTCAAGGGAAATGTCTATCAGCAAAACTGATTAGCGATAAGGGTAAGCAGATGTCAAAACAGTAGACCACCAAAGAACTGATGTCCTGAAGTGAACGGGGAAAAATTCAGCTGGTGGTAAAAGTGGGGTGATTGCTGTGCCATGGCAGGGGGCAATCCTGCCTTCCTTCCAGTTCCAGGGAGAGTTTTGCTGGAAGAAAATATGGTAAGATTGAAGCCTGTATCTTATATTGGAGAAAAAGTCTGTTTCCCATGATAATTTTTCTGGGTGAATTTGCATGTGTGCGTGGTGGTTGTTTTTGTTTGGTTGTTTTGGTTGTTTTGGTTTTGGTTTTTTTTTTGTGGGTTTTTTTGTTTGTTTGGGTTTTTTTACTAATTGCTTCTTTAACTTAATATTTGAATGGAAATTAAAAGTATTAGTTAAGATGAACAAAGAACTGTGAGAGAATGTTCTGCAGAATTTCTTGCTTTTCCTATAACCACAGAGGCCACAAATTTAAAGAGTCTCCCTCTGTAGAAAGATCTTCTCTGTAATACTCAGTTTTGTCACAGGCTTCATCTGAATTAAGTCTCTAGTTTTAGGGTTGCACGAGGTTTAAAAAAGGTCTAGTAAAGTTTTGATGAAGCTTCCTTTGCAGAAACAGATGTGTGAATGTCAGTATGTTGTAAGAATATATGGACCTTATCAACATTTTATGGAGGAGTTAATGCAAACCAATCATTTAATGATGTAAAATTATTTCTATGAAGTGTTTAATAGTATTTCATGTTCACCCTCCTTATCCCTAACTTCATCGCAAGACATGTAAAATGACTTAACTTCATACCAAGAGATGTAAAATGCCAGGATCTGCTCTCACTCCTCTTCCCTTGTCCTTTCCTCTCTAGAGAGGACCTGCAGCACCACTCTGCCACATTTCTTTATTTCTTTATTTATTTTGAGAGATGTCCACACACATTGGAAAGGGGCACCAGGCACCCTTTGCCAGATAGCTTAAAAGCCATTTCATCACTGTGCAAGTCTTGTGTGGGAATTTTGCTACTCAGCTTTGCTCCTCCACCAGGGGAGGTGAGACATTGGCAGCTGGGAGGTGCAGAGGGCAGAGAGAGACTCCCCTGCTCTCCCAGTCAGCCTCCAGTCATGCCAGTGTGGCCATGCATGAGTTCTGAGGCACTCACAGGAGGTTGTTAGGGCTAAGCATGGGGAAGCTTTTTCAGGTGTGGTGCATTTTCAGCACTGTCTCTGCCTTCAAACACTTCCTAAAGTATTTTAGGATGCTCCTCTCTGCAAGGCTCCCAGCACGACAGCCCTCCAGCAAAATGCTGGCATTATTTAGGGCTGGGTCCAGCCACATCTGTGCTGATTTGAACCCATAAGTCTTTTTTTTCTGATTAGGAGAGCTGCTCAGCTTCTGCATGTGCTTCCCCAGCATATATACCTGGCCCCTCTGGCCCCTCCTGTGCATAGGCCAGACAGGCACAGCTAGGGCTAGCTCAGAGCCCACCAGATGCAGAGTCACCTTTGGTGCATGTACTGAACTGACTTCACATTCTCTCACCGATGGGATGAACGCTGTGAACCCCCCAGGACCTGCACATGCAAACAGTTAGAGGATGCACCAGACAGAATCAGAGGCAGGGGAACCCTAGGTTAAAAAAGATGCTGTGTGATAAGTTTGTCACAGGACAAATCCTTACTCAGGCAAAGTCCTGCAAGGGACATCTGTGCCTGTAGCAATCTGCAAATGATAGCTGAATCCTTAGAGAGAGCACTCTCCCCAAACAGGAAGGGATTTGCACTTTTGGCCTCCATGCCTGGGTCTCTCCACTCTTTTTGCTCAGTGCTGAAGCAGAATTTCATTACCTGATTGGGGTGATGCTGATAGAACTGGGACCCTTTGTTCAGTGTCCCAGTCCCGCTCCCCTCCCACCAGGGTCACTGCCTGCTTCCCTGCCACCCCCTTGCTGCTGCCTGCACAGAGGGTGGTATCCTCTTTCCTACCTGTACCTGCCTGCCAGTTGCCCCTAAAGAGCACCAGGGAGAAGATGAGCACACAGTGCTACAAAGCCCCCACCAGCAAAGGTAACCCAATATGTGCACCCTTTCCTCTTTAGCCTTGGCAAGAAAGGAGCTGGGAAAGGCCAGACAAATCCCAGGCAGATGCTCTATGCACTTTGACAACAGTTTCAAACATCCGACAGAAAAACCTGCCTTGATTTGCTCAAAGAGGGGCTAGAACAAATTAGCAGGTTCCTTATCCTGAAACACTTTTTTCAGCTCCACCAGTGCTGCACCGAGTTAAGGCAAGGTGAGTTACTGCAACTGCCCTTCTCAGGTCAGCGTGTACCTAACTGCTGCAGCTGTCATGCCTGTGTGGCATGTGTTTGATGGTCTCATCTATCTCAGGTCTTTTTTGTAACTAGTAACTCTGGGTTTACTTGCTTCAATTGTTGTCCAAGAGCTGATCCTGGATTTCGGTGTACCAGCCAGACTGACTCCATCCTTCCCACCTCTGTGCCTGTGAGCAGCCATGCTGCTGCAAGAAAAGATTTACCCTGTCTCTGCAAGCCCCTGTAGGAAGCCAATTTTCAGAGCACATGCATCACCACCCCTGTGCTTCTGATGTGAAGACGGCGGAAAACTGTCCTGTCCCCAGCACAGCCTTAATCCTTGGCCACCACTGGTCCTTTTTAGGAAAATGGGAATGCCAACAAAGAACTAGGGTAAAAAAATAAACAAGCTATCCTATTTTTTTAAATTAATTGATGTTTTTTCATTCGCTGATGTTTTTTCTTTACAAAAATGCAGGGTTTAATCCTTGCTGCTTTTAGTACTAAAAGAGATACTGATGAAAGCCACAATAGATTTGTTTCCTCGGATAACACAATCCATCATTCAAAAGGTAAGCTGCAAACAGTGGTCCTAATCTAATAACATTAACCATAACCTCTGCTTCTCCTCCCCTCCAGGTCCCAGCCACTTTGGAAAAAATCTATCTTCTTGTCCAGTGATAAGTGATTTTTTTATTGACGTGATATATCCAACAGTGAAATGAATCTCCCTTTTTACAAGGTATGACACTTTTTGCTACAGAATATTTCCATTACAAGAGGGTTTGATTGATTCAAGAAGTGTCCTAGATAATAGCAGGCCGATCAAGAATAAATTAGCCTGAACGTTGATGTAGAGTACTGTTTTTAAGTGGGTTAATGTCATTCCTAATAAGGATGTGTAATGCTTGGAAAAGTTGCTTCTTGTAAAACAACTATAATGTTATATCATTTTTATATCCCACAGCTTGGCAAATACTTAGGTTTTTTCCCTTTCCTTTAGGGGAGAAATTGACCATATGACCTGAAAAACTTTGATCTTTCTTAATTACTCAAGTTGAAAGCAAAGAGTAGTGGCCTGCACCAAATATTGATCTGATCTTGGAATGAGCTGGCCAGCTGCAGGCTGGTTCAAACTGCCTTTTGGTCAGACTGCATTGCTTCCTGTCTTACTTGGGAGTATAAAAACAGAGATTTGCTTTCTGTGGGGAGAAATGAACCCTGCTACTCTGCTCCTCTTTCCTGCGCTTTGTCCATAATTCTTCCCGATGTACCTGCTCCCTCACCAGTTGCCTGATAACAAATGCATTATTTGTTTTGCCTTTTTTTTTGTACATGGTGAGAAAAACATGCATTTCTGATACACACTCTATAGGGTGCTTCTCTGTGATTTTACCAATGAAGATCATCAGAGGGCTAGAGAACTTCTCCTGTGAAGACAGGCTGAAGGAGTTGGGGTTGTTCAGCCTGGAGAAGGCTCTGGGGAGACCTTATAGTGGCCTTCCAGTACCTGAAGGGGGCCTACAGGAAAGCTGGGGAGGAGCTTTTTAGAAGGGCTTGTAGAGGTAGGACAAGGGGGAATGGTTTCAAACTGGAAGAGGAGAGATTTATATTAGACATTAGGAAGAAATTCTTTAGTATGAGGGTGGTGAGACACTGGAACACGTTGCCCAGTGAAGTTGTAGATGTCCTTTCCCTGGAAGTATTCAAGGCCAGATTGGATGGGGCTTTGAGTAACCTGGTCTAGTGAGAGGTGTCTCTGTCAATGCAAAGGGTTGGAACTAGATGATGACTCAAACCATTCTATGAATCTATGACCATGAGCGACTACGGCTCCTCCATCACCAGTGCAGTTTCCATAATATTTTCAAATTGCCTGTAGAGGCAAATCCCATGCAGACCTGTTGTAAGTCTTCAGGTCCCACCTAAAATGTGGGATGAGAGTGCCACTTCTCAGGGACTTTTATACCTCATGATGAAGATCAGTTTTTCCCACTTGTGCCAAAGGAGACAGGCCTACCATGAGCAGGCTCGACGCCTGCTCCCCAAGCTTGACTCCCCTTCCCTGCCTGCTTGACTTTCTCCAGTTCATTTGGGCCAGGGGGACCCCAAACCAGCCACCTTTTAGTGCCACTGGACATACTCATCACCTCCTTCATGTTTTGAAGGAACAGACCTTTGCATGTGTAACCCATGGGTGATGGGTGTGTGCAGCCCACAGCTGTGCACAGCTCTGCCTCAGGCTCCCTCCTGCTGTCCAGCTGTGCCATGACCCCAGCCTGGGACCAGCACCAGTTCAGAATGGCTTCTCTTAATTACAGAGATTTTAGTGGACCCTAAAGCTTCTGTGGGAGTAAATTGTCAGGATTTAGGAAATGCCAGGCAGAATCAACTGGAAAAGCAAAAATAATTTTGTTGGCATTCCCACACCACGATTTTAATGTCTAAGAAGCTTTTCCCCCTCACTCTACACCCAAAGACAGTTGATGCAATAGAAGAACAGCTTTGCTCCAAAATGGTCCATTCTGGGTTTGAATAGTACTTTATTTTTAAGAGAAACTGGCTTGCTTCCAAGTTCATACGCCAGAGGCTGAACGAGCTAAATTTAAATACCAAAGTATTTTAAATAGATATTTTACATTTACAGCAATCTAATTTATTTTAGTTTAGTGTTTTCACGTAGTTTTTCAAAGTTAAGCGAGACCCACTGTGCAAGAATGAGTGTTTCATTAATTTTTATAAGAGTTATAAGAAGCATATGTTTTCGAGCTTCATTTTGTAACATAGCAAAGTATATTTTAGACATATTTATTTACATAATGGCCACATTAAAAGAAATTTTCATATGGAAAAATGTAGCAATACTAAGCAATGGTTACCACAAAGTTTTAAAAAAATATATTAATGATATGGAGTGAAAAGAAACAGGAAAAATTTAAAAAATGAAATGAGAGGATGTGATTTTTTTTTTTTTTAAGTGCTCAAAGTGAGCACATTTCCACTTCTATCACAAAGCTGGTGAAAGCACAGTGTTCTACAGGAAAATTCCATGAGGAATCAGGAAAAAAAAAATGTGGTGTGAAAGAACTGAAGTATCTCACTTGGAAGACCAGATCTTCATTTTGAAAAGGTGAGAAATGTTGACTTTGGTTTTGCTGTTCTGTTAAGTTTTGGTTCAGGTTACATTTTGTTAAATGTAGTATGCAATGTATATGTACCATATATAAACCAAATATTTTTATGTAATATAGCAATAAATGAAAGGCACACAAATGTAAATGTTTTGACAATGACAAATGAAGCTTGACACAAAATAATAAGACCTCTACTGATGAGCAATCTTAGGAAATATATTCGGGTTTGGATAAAATCCATTTTTCTGTAAGAAAAAAACTTTTCCAGCATTTTATCAGCTCAAAGTTACCACAAGTATCATTGAAAATTGTTACACTTAATGAATAAACTGCATCAACACATCATCTTACTAGAGTTAAATCAACAGCTACTGTAACCTCCATTTGTCTGAGGAAAAGTTTGAAGAAATCCTCAAAACATAATTTGTTTTTACAGGTTTTCTGAGCTTAGAAAATGTAAGCCTGATCTTAACAGGAATTTGAATTACCATGTCAAATAATTTAAACAAGATATACTGAGGAGATTTTGTGTATGTAAAAGACGTGTGTTTTTTGCTCCGCTTTGACTGAAGAGCTGTTGTTTCTGTAGGCATATAAACTCAATTTTTTAGGGTATTTTTGAATTCTAAGGTTTTCAGGAAGGGTATAGGTATATTTTTTGAGGAAAGCGCAAGTGATTTGTTTTTTCTTTGAGTGGTGGGAGAACATCAGTAGGGTCAACATTACTTTCAAAAAGTCTACAAGATTGGACCTATTGTGTCCAAGACCTATTGAACCTATTAGGGAGCCACAACCCACTAGCCTTGAAAATCATTAAACTGGAGTCAAAACCCAAATAAACTGGTGAGTATATCAAGAAAACAACAAAATCATAATTGCTCTGTTAATTCCAGGGATTTATTTCCTTGTCGAGAAACAACACTCCTGACTTCTCCCTGCAGAATGTTGTGTAACATCCTGCTCTGTGAAGACATGCATTCCTGGAAGAGTGGAGGTCCTGAGAATGTCAAAAGCTCTTGAAAACAGGTCCAGCTTCCACTTTGCCAGACACTATGGCAAAGACTGCTCTGAGAGCTAATTTTGGATAACGAGCAATCAGCAGGGGCAGAACATCCTGTAAGTATCTACAGCTGAACCCTCTTAAACAAGATTGGGATCACCCAAAACTTTTCTCATGGGTGTTAATATGGTGATTAAAGTTTGCAAGGGGGTGGTGGTTTTATTTTTGTCTTGTCACATGCAATGGTAGCTGGGCAGGAAAGCTGCCTTAATGCATCAATGTTTAAGAGTCGTAGGACAGTTTGGTTACCTATGTGCAGAACGCAAGACATGCTTATGTTGCAGTAACTGCTATATCAGTTTAGTCATGGTTGTTGTATGATTAGAGCTGGGCAAAAGTGTGGCAGCATGCTCAGAAATATTGTTTGGATCAATGTACTTTTGCTGGAACATCTGCTTTAGCCCACCAGAGTGTCTTGTAATAGAAGTCTTCTATTGTATGTAAAATAGATATGCTCGTGGACATTGGTGATGTGCAAACGTGTGCTCTATTACTGTGAGATACACCTCTTCAGAGTTGGCAACATCTGCTGACAGCCTTGTATAGTAGCAGATCCTGTCATCTTTCGTTATGTCCAGTTTTCCCCACCAAACCCAAGATGAGACCTTTCATTTTCTGTGTAGGCTGGGGGGAGGGAGGGACAGGAGCTGTCAGCTTTTCAAAGGTGACCTACTCAACAAAATATGTAAGGTTGCTTCTTCCACTTTCTGCTTCTGTTCTTTCTCACCTTTGTATTTAAAAGACTGTCTTGAACAGATAGGATCCTAAGTGAGTCTTATCAAGGTCAGAGCTTGTTGCTTGGGCACAGATTTGAATACGAAACTTTGTAGATACCTGATTCCCAAATATCTTCAGAAGCTGTGTTTACCACCACTAGCTTGTCCCTAATTGTGGTGAAATTTCTGCTGCCTTAGTTTCATTTCCATTTTTAGAAGATGCATCCATTTTAATTTCCTCTGACCAAAAATTAATTTAATCTAAATTGAAAAGCTTTGTGTGAACAATGTTCTTTTTTGTTTAGTTTTGGATTTTAGTTTCACCTATTGAGCGAAAACCTGAGAACAGCTTAAATTTTCATGATGATTAATTTCTGTGTTTTCATTTTTTCTTAGAAATGCTTGAAAACTAAGTTATTTCAGAAGAAATTAGGGGTTTTTTCCCCTTTTTTTTTTCCCCACTCAGAAACAAATGGCAATTGTAGTTCTTAGTTCAGAACCTGCTAAAACGGTCATTGTAACTTGAAAGGATGCAGGCACACCAAGCAGTTGCCCCAGCTGCAGGGCTGCCAACTATGGCATAGTTGGGAAAGTTTTCTCTAATTCAATCCCTTAATTATGTTCCACTATGTATAAAGCACCTAGGTGTTTTGGGAACTGGCACTCACCTACACGTGGAGTAGTTTAAGAGAGGCATTTGTTTGGCACCTGTCTCACACACTGCGTAACTATTTCATACAGGGTAGAAAGCAACTGCAGAAACTGCTGCAAGATAATCTCTGCTTGCATCAACTTATTATTTGAATTGAAATAATTAAAATGTTCTGAAGTAATGGGATAGATACCAAAGAGTCCTTTCTTTAAAACCACTTGTTGAACTTGAGGGAGTAAGTTCCTTGCCTGGCTACGGGCAGCTGTGAGATAGCCCACCTTGATCTGGTTGTTCACCCATAGATGTCTACAAGCTGTTTGATATGTCCCCAGGGCACCACATCTGGGTTTCAGCTGCTAGTCACTTGGCCTGGGTCTCCTGTACTTACATACCATAACTATCCCTGCTTACTGCTGAGGGTTTGGACTAGATGACCTTTAAAGGTCCTTTCAAGCCAAACCATTCTGTGATTCTATGATCTGCCAGCCTTGTGCTAACATCCCAGATGCCCTGGGGCATGGCAGTTGGGTGCCTATGCAAGGGCAGTTGATTTGAGCCACTTCTGTCTGCTGAGTCTTGAAAACAACTGTCTTGGTGTTTGAATGTCAATGATCATTGGGGCTTGACAGCCTCATTCTGCTTATCACTCTGTTTTATCTTGAGCAGCGCAATGATAAAATATTTGTCTAAATTATTTTTACTTTTGTATGAGCGCAGAATATGAGCAAAAGGGTGACACTCTATCTTTGAGGCAAGGATTCTATAAGAAAACAACCAAGTGGAAAAAAATGTTGTGTTGTTTGCCCCAAACTGGTTTACAGTTGTAAATATGTAGTTTCTATATATTAACTGCTGAAATTCTTTGTGTAAACATAGCCTGCTGTGAGGGAGAAGGAAGCAATCACAAAGCTCAGCTTACTAAACTGTTTCAGCAGATGCTTTTGAAGAACTGCCGAGACAGGCTTCATGCTCAGATCTGGGATGGATCACAGGGCTGTGAACATATTCACCTGGGTGTTTGGTATGCTTGGATGTACTATTAATATCACAGAGAACAGAAACCAAAGGGATAGAAGGTTTTTTGTTTATCAAAGAAAAAGGATCAAATGTTGATCTATCTTGACGATTTGGTAGTAAGACTTCAGGACAGGGACTGAGTTTTTCTTGTTTTATGCCTGCTGTGCCAAACTTCCTTTTATATCACAGGTGATCTCAGATATAAAGTCTACGTGCACGTAAAGAAAACTGCAGAATGAGATTTTTATTAGCTTTTGCCCTTTTGCTGCTCTACATCAAAGATCAATCAATGAGGAAAGGAAGGGTCTGGTTACCAGGATGGATTTACTTTTGATTAACTTCTTGTGTCAACAAGCAGGATCTTGCCCATCACATTCAGTGTGGGCAAGGTTACCTCTCCATGTGGTTCCTGTCTTTACATTGTCCTCAGTGATGCATTGCACTCAGTGTGGCAAGCTGCTACCTGGCACACAAGAGAGGGATCTCTCCTTCTCATCTGATCCATCTACAATGGAGAGAGGTCATGTACTAGTACATGCTGCGGAACTGGCTGGAAAGCTGCTCTTCAGAGAACTACGGGGTTCTGCTGGACAACAGGCTGGCCATGAGCCAGCAATGCACCCTCGTGGCAAAGGAGGCCAACAGCATGAAGGGCTGAGTCAGAAGTGTTGCCAGCAGGTGGAGGGACGTGCACCTTCCTATCTGCTCAGCACGGGTGAAGACACAGCTGGAGTCCTGGGTCCAGCTCTGGGCAGCTCAGTACAAGAGAACCACGGACATACTAGAGAGTCCAGCAAAATGCCACAAGGACAATGAAGGGACTGTAGCACCTCAGATATGAAGAAAGGCTGAGAAAGCTGGGACTGTGCATACTGGAGAAAAGTAGGCTCAAGGGTTCTCATTCATATGTATAAATAACTGACAGGAGGGAATGAAGAGGACAGAGCCAGGCTCTTTTAAGGGAAGCCCAGTGACAGGACCAGAGGCTCTGTGCACATGCTGAAACACAGGAAGTTCCCTCTGAACAACAAGAAACACTCTTTTACTGTGAGGATGAAAGAGCACTGGCAGAGGTTGACCAGAGAGGTTGTGGAGTGTCTATTCTTAGAGGTATGCAAAACCCAACTGGATACAATCCTCGACAGGTAGCCCTTTTTGAGCCACAGGGTCACAGACCTCATGATATCAAGACGCACCTGCCAACCTGAGCAGTCCTGTGGTTTGTAGTTTATAGCTGTGAAGTTGGAATACTTGCTTTGTGCTGTCTGATAACTTAAATCTCAAAAACATGGGTTGCTTTCTTCTTTAGGGATATAGTTGTTCTTTTAAAAATACTGCTGATATTATTTATTAGACACCTGATATTTGAATCTGAAGTGAGTAGGTTCAGTGACTACGCATCTGAAGTTTAAGTGGTGTGCTATATTATTCCTTATCACAAAACCATGTTCTTTTAGGGAGAACAATCTTTCAATACCATCTCAAATTGTCTTCAAATTCTTCCCTACTGATCTTCTTTAACCTTGAAGACTGTTTTGCATGTAGCAAAGAAAGAGATGTAGCTGGTGGGTGATGTCTCATTGCCAGCACGGATGTGCATGTCCCACTGAGTGAAGAGCAGACCTTCATACAGAATGTCCATCAGTTCCCACAAGTTTAGCCCCAGAACTTAAATGCCAAATATGCTATTTGTACCAGAAGGGCTTGATTATCGCATATTCTAGGTGTATTCATCTCATATTAAGTGTCCAGAAACACTCAGAAATCTCCAGCAATTCTTGAAAAAGGTTTGTTACGTCTTCTAAATTTGAGAGTGGTTTTTTAACATAGAAAGCTTTGCTGTGAAACACTTATTGAACCTGGTACTATGATCTGCACTATGATCACTTGTGATCTGCAACTCTGAACCATGAAAAACGGTGAAGTGTTTCTGAGTCCTTGTGTGATAGCCACAAACACCTATAGTTATGAGTGGTTTAGAATGGCATATAGTTTAAGCCTTAAAAGTGAACCCAGAGGGAAGTCAACCATTAACTTCAGAAGCAGAAAAGCTTTTGAAGTTGGAAATTTGTTAGCTATGGAAGCTTCATCAACTCATTATTTACCGTTTGCTCTCCAAATGTGAAGCCAGCAAAAGGACAGAACAGCTGGAGAGAGAGTGATTTTCTTGCCAGCCCCATGGACCTCTAATTACAAACACATGACTGCATGGCACACAGAAGTGACAGGGTTAGCAAGTATGCCATGCTGAAGGTATATCCCCTGTTGCATAGTTTGTGAGATCACTTACACTTGTAAGTAAATCGCACTACACCAGAATTTAAAAAGACAACATTTGTAGCTTATTTTGCACAGAAAGGAAATAGCACATCACATTCTTCCTCTTTATTATTACAAATAAATTGTTTTAATATTGCAAAATAAAATGTATGATGCATGCACGTCTGTGTGTATGTGCACACAATACATTATAGACAAACACATACATGTAAATATGTACATGCACATACACACCCCTGCATATATTTCTGTGACACCAGTACTTACAGAAGGCTGTAGTCAGAATTTCTAAAATGTGTATACAACTTGGCCTAAACTGTCCTGCCTGTGTGAAAGAAATACTTTAGAATAAGTGCAATACCAAGAATTGTGGCTGAATTAATGCATTTGGTTGCAAGATACCCTGCACTGCTTTTCAGAAAGTGCAGCGTTAGTATCTGTTAGCTATCCATAATTTTTTTATATATTAAGTGAAAACCTGTGCAATTCAGGCTACACTGTTTTCATCATTACCTTTAAAAAAGCAAACAAATAATAATCAGAAAATAATAATTTGCTGTGTGACACAATAAGAAGCACTGTGTTACTGGTTTGTGTTGCATCAAGGTGTGCAGTGAGATGCGCAGTGCCTGCTGTCCAGCTCCCACACTGCTGTACCAGCAAAATCCACACAGAAGTGTGTTGTTACAAAGACTGCACTGCAATATTCTTGCAACTGATCTGCTGGACAGAATGATATGTATTTTTCAGTAATTTTAATGTCATTTATTATTAAAGAATAACAACCATTACAGACTTACACAGGCTCTGTTAATTATAAATTTTGCATTTCGAAGGCACACAAGTTTCTGCTTGATTTTCACTCCAAATTTTTCACCATCCAGATGCAGTCTTCTTAAAATTTAATGTTGTTAAGTTGTTTACACTACTACATTACAGATTGATTTTTGTAACTTCAGCTGTACTGAAGTTATGATTGGTATTGAATTTGCCTAAAACTAAACTGGAATAATTTATACCCAAAATTATCTCCAAAAACCTAGCCACAGCTGATAAAGCCATTGTAATTAATTGATGCTTAATTCAACTGTAATTTTAACAGCGGCATGAAGGTCCTTTTTAGGTGCTGTGTAATCAAAGAACAAATGTCAGCAGTAGAGTTGCCTCTTCAGGGTATAAATAAATGTAGCAAAAATCACTTCCAAGCCAATGGGAAAGAGAAATGCCATGAAGAGGCTGTGAAATCAGATATAGAAAATCCTACTTTTATCTCCCCCAGTCGTTAGTTGCTGCCTTCCATCTTTCTACCTTCCCTGCACATTCAGCAAGTGCCAGATCCACGTTAGCTGGAGGATTTTTCCACTTACGTCTATTCTGGCCGACAGAGATGACGACAGCCCCTTATCTCTCTTACTGCAGCTCCAAGGAGCCTCGGTCAGGGATCCTGCGGTGCTTGGGGTGATACGAAGTGTAGAGAGAGCCTCTGGGTCTGCCTCAGAGCAGCTGCAACCTAAATACATGCCAGGTATCTCACCCTGCAGACAGCTGCAGAAAATGGATCACGCCAGCTCTCGCATCCTCAGCACCCGCTGTCGGCAGCCGTAGCACCCTAGGCAGTGGGGTGCTGTGGGGGCCCTGCCTGAACAGACATTGTTTTCTCACTCCTACAGCAGTGCTGGTGATTTTCTGCTGCTGGGGTCACCTTTAAGCTAGTATTTGAGCTAAATATCAAGTGTACCAGCAGCCTGATTCTAGTGTCAGGGGCACCTGAAAAAGAACAAGGTGAAATTACCCATAGCATCCATTACATGAAGCTTGACGTGCAAGCTTGGGTAATCGTAGATGTGCATTGTTAACCAATACTTGTAGTTCCTTATTGGCATCTGTGTTGATATTTGGAGGAAAATAAGCTTGTTCTCATCTACAGTTTTGTGGTTTATATTGCCACATCCTCAAAAAATGTATACAATAGACAAAACACCCTCCCCTTGGAAGCCATTTATTTTCCTTCCATATGCACATCCCCACACTTACTCACGCATCTATTTAATGTAAATAGAGTAGGTAAGGAAGATAGCTGTGAGGCAGAATGTTGTGTTTTAAAAAATCATTGGAGACAGCAAAGTTATGCTCCCTTGCTTTAATAATAACAAACTAGTGCTTATAACTCTTATCAAGAAGTCTGTGCAACGTCTGCATCCTTTCACTAATTTCAACAAACTGTCCTGAGGAGTGGGCAGATTAGCTGTGGGGTTGTTTATTCTCAGTGGAGTTATGGCCATGTTCTCCTCAAGTGAGAGAGGGAGGAGGAAATTAAAGTCTTGTCTGAATCTATCTCATCTGTCCTGCGTTCTTGCAGTGGGAGAGAATAACACTCAGGGATTTGGGATGCAAGCAGATGTGATGCTTTTCCTTGCAGTACTTCCATCTTAGGGGGCTTTGCAGCCTCTTGGGCTGGCTCCTGTGCCCCAGGGGCATGGCTGAGCATGAGTGGGTCCTGCTTCAGAGCAACCGGCACCCACATCTGCAGCTAAATATTTTCCTCTCATTAAAAAATAGTAATTAATAGGGAAAACATCATTGCTCATTTGCTTGTTGCCAGCTTGCCTACAGCAGCCCAACCTCAAACTCCGGCTCTGGTTCTCAGTCTTGGAAGCAGGCAAGAGAAATACTGTGGCAACCCAGTCCTGAATGTAAAACTGCTGCCCTTTCCACAGCCAGAGAAACCACAGGATGAGGAATGTTACAGCAACTGAGCAACCAGTTCATTAAACACCCCACAAAATCCCACAGCAGCCTTTATTAATTGTGTGGCAATTAATGCCTGTAATTAACATGGGGGCATTAATTATATGATAGGCATTAACAGGAGAGAACCTCTGTTATTCTTTTCTTTTTCTTTCAGGCTAAAAAAATATACTGTTTCCTGTGTGTCATAGAGACAGATTTAGACCTCGGAGCCTGGATGTCCAGTTTGGGTTTTTCAGCAGGGGGGGAAGTAAAGGATACTGTGTGTGTAATCATTATAAAGAGTGAAGAGGTGACCTCCATTTATTTTTCTGTTTCATATCTGAACTAAGAAAGCAGAAAGAAAAGTTGTTCAGGCTTAGATGTGACTTAAATATAAAGGAGCTAATTTTCTTTGTGGGTTCTCTCCCACTTTGTCTTTCTCTGAATGCTTATGTGTGTGCACGCATAAGTGCAAATATACATATTTCAGGTTATATTGCCTGATTGGGCAGGGGACATTCTTTTATAAATGGAAAAGTGTGTTTCATTCTAGAACAAAATAGTATTTTAATTAAAACCCAACTTTTTTATATTTTTCAAACTAAAATTCCTTTTGTAAAACATACAATTTAGAAAAGAAAACTTTTCAGATATTTAGATCCATTTTTGTCTGACTTTATTTACTTAAGTCCACAGGGTTTTATAGATTATTTTGGTCAGCGTATAATTGCAAGTTTCAGAAACTGTGTGGAAATTTTGCTAAGACCCGCTATGGATAAGGATGACAAGGGTGATAAGGAATTCACAGCTACATTTTTCATGACAGATCTACAGACTAGACAGTGAAGGGTATCTTTGAATTCAGCTTTCAAATCATGGGGGAGCTTACACTACAAAAAGATATCGTAAACTATATATTGAGGTAGGCGACATTGGGAGGCAATCTCAAATCAAAAGCTATGAACAAGAAAATATGAAATTGGCTTTTTTGCTGCTAATCCTACTTGCATGCATTTTTTAATATGAAAACCCTTGTTTTCCAGTTCTGTGTCGGGTGCAGTACACAGTAAACCAAAGGTATTGCAAACTTAGTTATAGCCCTGCCAACTAAGCCACACCAGATTTTTGCCTGTTTAAGCCTGACGGTCTCAATCGGTCAAATGAAAATGCTGCCGATGCTTGTGTGCTGGTGTAAGCGAGAGTAACTTTGGTATTCATGTCTGGAAGTTATAGCAGGAACCTTTGCATTTTTGAGCCTTTGCCCTCTTTGGATTTTGCCAGGAAACAGCAGGAGGCTAGAGCCCACTGTAGACAGGCTCCATGTCTGGGGCCCTGGCCAGCAGCTCTCACCCACAACCCAGGCAGGAACAAAGGCCTGGGGCAGGAGCTGCAGAAAGTTGTACATTATTATTATTAATTTTTTTTTTTTTGCCTTTGTATTGCTGAGGGAGTTTGTCTCAGCCGTGTTTATCTGGGGTGGAAGAGGAAGCTTGCAGGCAGCATGATGCATGGGCAGCGAGTGCCGGCATGAGGTCATGGCGAGCAGGAACAGAGCGCGGCTGTGTCGCACGAGCTGGGGAGGGAGCTGCTGCGGAGCGGGGCGGCCACTTTATCAATTAGGTAATGTCTGGGGGAGATTGGGGGGGAATTTCATTACACTCTGTTGGGCCGTGCCGTTGATGTGTTACCAAACAGCTTGCAAGGGACCTCGCGGTTTCTCGGGGAGTGCAGGCTCGGGCCAAATCACACCACCATGACCAAGCAGAGGGAAGGGGTGGGGAAGGGGGAGAGTGATAAACTTTCTCCACAAAAAAAAAAAAACAACACTCTGGAGGGGCTTTTCCCTCTGTGGAGTTCTCATCAAGTTCTGGGGGAGATGATGCTCTGTGCGTTGTGAGGTGGAGATGGTGGGATGAAATGCTGTTTCCGTGTACTCAGCTACCTTGGGCTGGTGGTGAAAGACTGCTGGTCTTGTTGAGTAGCCATCTTTGGGAAGCCCACTAAGACCTTTTGTAAAGTCCTGGGATTATTTTTCCCCCTGCTCTTCTCTTTAGGGAAAGATCAAAATGCCAAAAAGTGGTGCAAAGCCCCAGACTGAATCACCAGTGCCCAGCTAACCTTTGTAAATGGAAAGTTAGCAATTTGAAAACAAACATATTGCTAGGGGCCAGCTTGACTCTCTGTTATCTCTCTCCTACGAGCATCTTGGAGCTGCCGTAAATAAATTACCTCCCACTACTCTCATCAGGAAGGTATGTGAGCAGATCTCTGCTCACTTGGTGTACACCTCAGGGATGGTACAGCCACCAAGACCCACTCAGAAAGTGCCAGGTGTCTGCTCGCCAAAGAGCATGCCCTGTGGATGTTTCTAGTCAGGGATGCTTCAAAATCACAGCTGACTTTGCTAACCTAACCTCAGGGGAAGTGGCAGAGGAACAAAGTTCACCCCTGTGTCTTCCAATCCCAGCAGGCACTGGGATCTCCAGGTTCCATGCCACATGCATTGAGTCCTGGGGATGTTAAATGATGCTTCACAAACACATGAAGCTGTGTGCCCCCATTCAAAAAGCTAGAAAATAGCTTTAATGACACATTTTGTTCCTGCCAGCACAAGGAGGACACGTTTTTCCTCCTCCTGAGTGCCAGGAGGAGCAGGGGAAGCAGTGTGCCTGGGAGGCTACACAGGGGCTGGTCCTGCACCCACCCAAATTCTGCATAAATCAGGATTAGTGCTGCAGCATCTGGGGAGGTGCGCCAGCAGCGAGCCAACACGAGAGGGAAATCAGGCCCTGTGGAGTAGGCTCCCTGAGTGACATGTTTATTCCTGCCAAGCTCCCATCTTTTATCCTCTAAACAGAGCAGCCTGGTAAGCCCCTCTAAGTCTCTGGTATGCTAAATTGATATGGGAGCCCTGCTCTCGCCCTGCTGGAAGGAAACGTGGTGGAAAGTGACCAGTGCTACGTATTTTGGCATCACCAGACGAGGCCCTTGCTGCCCGTCCAAGCACCCCAATGCACCCTGCCATGGGCCAGCTCTTATTCTGGCCCTGGGTGCTGCCTGCAACCTGCTAATGGCAAGAGGAGGGAGGAGGGAAGATGGTGGGAAACTGCTGAGCAGAGAAAAAGCAGCCTCCACCCCCCCGCCCCTTGTCTTCCCTCCTCCTCCCCCTTGCCTGGGAGCAATTGATTTAGGAGCTTTTCTTAAGTAAAAATTTCATCACGAAAGAGCTTTCTTCTGAGGCCACTGGGAAATTGCCTTCCCCGCTCTCTCTTATATATATATAAACGTACTCTTGTATATAGGAGGATGCAACTTTCCTGACCCAGGTGGCAGGTACTTGAAGTAATGGGTTTATTTGCTATCCTTGCCTGGAAAACCATATGCAGTCATAGGGCTTAAGGTGACACAAAAAATGACTGAAGCATTGCTGCTGAATGTCTGAAAATTTATCATGATGGATTACGAGGGATAATAACCTTGACCTTTCCTCCAAGGCTGAGAGGAGCGCTTAGGAGACAGCAAGTAGGTTTCCTAATGTTTTTGGCATTAAAATTTAAATTTAAAAAATCAAGAAAATCCACAGGCTAAGGGCTGCCCTAAAAATCCATGGTATTATTGAAATAGGCTTTAGGGTTGCTTCTGGATCCATGCTAGTCTTTCTCCATTTCAGACACAGAACATAAGTGCTGTGTCCCAAGTCTTACTCTAACATGTGGACATGTGAGCAGGGCCCTTCTGAATCTCCCAGATGTCCCATCAAGGTGTTGGGTATGTTCTCTCCCCTGGAGTGCTTTGTAGGGTCAAGGACTCAGTGCTCTGTGTTGCAACATGATATTTAAAATATATTTCTAGAAATCCTTAAAAAAAATAATTTGAAAAGAACATGTCAAACTTGTAAATGGATTCAGGTCTACACAATGTGAAGACCTTCAGACTTCCTTCAGTGGGTAGGGAGGTCTTGCCACACATAGGAAACTACCCACTGGGACATAAGTGGAGACAGTCAATGTTGACAATCATAATAACAAATGCCAGGGACCCTGCCCTGAATTAGACCCATTGGAGCTTACTGGAAAAAAACAGGAGTTGTCATTAGAAAAATCCCCATTTAGAACTCTGGAGAAATGGTTGTTATTCTTTTTGGCCTCACAGGAAATTAAGACAATTTAGGCTGTGGAAGGTTCTTCTTTCCCTTACCTTCTTGTGGTTTTCCAGCATTAGCCCAGCAGACAAAAGTAAAGAAGCACAAAGAATATTTTTCCCTATTTCATTTTATTCTGCCTTTAAAGAAGTCTCAAGTTATTAATTCTCATCCCTTGAAGACAAAATGCTCCAACTGTTCAAAGAATATATTTAAACTGGAAGTCTTAGTCTGTTGTTAAAATCTGACATTAAATAATTGTGTTATTATCTACTTTCCTAGATAAAATAAAAGAATTGGAGCAAAAAGCCTGCAGAAAGGTGAGTGTGCCGTCATTAATGTGGAATGAACATCTTCCACAATAACAAGTAATTTCAGAGCTTTTGGAAGATGAACTGTTTCACTGAACAAAGAATATTCCCTGAAAGATTTCCGTGTCACTTAAGCCAGATTTGTTAGGAAAGCATGCCATTGAAAATGGCTCACCTCCAAGGCCCATGCACAAAACACACACACACAAAATGCACTATTTTGTCAGTAATTGCTGGTTGAAGACCAAATGGTACTACTTAATTTATCCTAATGATTCTGTCTTTGTAGATGACTGTGAAAATGTATTCTGCTTTTTTTTTTGTGAGAGTTTTAAGGAATATGAGATTTAAATTGACAGGTAATGTACACAAGTGATATCTAACCTGCAGCTCTCCCGGGAATGGACTATTAATAGCTCTCTACAAATGCCTGGATATTGATGCCAAAAGGGAGCTGAGAGTAAAGCACAGCACCCCCAAATAACTAGCAGGGATTTCCCAAAGCTCAGAGCCTTCCTTTCCCTCAGCTAGCACAGAAATAGCAGCAGCAACAGGGCAGGGGCTGCAACCATGCCCCTGCATAGCTCTTGCCTGCTGGGGTGAACACATACAGGTTTCACATGCACTCAGTGACTACTTACTTAGGAAAGATTTATTTAAAATCATCTGCTTTTGTAAACTTTCCTGGCAGTAAATTCATTATTTGAACTAATTGAGGAGATTAAACATAAAAGGACCTTGATACAGCAATTCACTAATGAAGACTCATGTTAGGGGAAGAGTCTGATCTTCTTTCATGCTGAAGCATCAACTCTGCAGCATATCAGCTTCTATAAAACAACCCCCCGAGAGGGTCCACAGAGCAGCTCACCCAGCCAGATGTCGGCTGAGACCCGGGGGACCAGCAGGACAAGAAAGAGGCATGTTAGAGGGCAGTAATAACATTTGGAAATGGCAGTTCATGAGGTATCTCGAAAAGATGGATGACGGTCTGAAAGACTGACTAAAAACATCCAGGAGCAGATATGCATGACTCTGGCATGGCTGCATGGGCAGGGAAAAGAAATGAGCTGAGGAGAAAACTGTAATGAATTGCCCCCTGTCCTATCAAATTTATGATCAATATTGATACTCTGATTCAGATACTAGGTTCAAACCTTGAAATGAATGTTAATAATGAAGATTTCTAAGATTGTAGAATGAAAAATAATAATAAAGCTAGGAAACCAAGAAGCTTTTCCCACATTTTTCCAAGTGATGGACCAAGAGTCTGTTTGCTTCACAATAAATTTGGTTGTTTGATTCTTTCCTGTCTAAAAAGCCCTGTCAGAAAACCCAAATCAGCAAGATTTCCCCTCTCTCTGGCCTCGCGGAGCCTGGCTTTCCTGATGAATGTGTCCCACTTGCAGGACTCTAATGTTCCACTGCAAACGCTCACATTTGTGCTGTCTTCAAGACCGCAAGAACCATGTAGACTTCAGAAGCACTGCTCACAATAATAAAGCTGAGCCACAGAAGGATTTCTGGAGCCTGGATTAAAATGAAGTGTGCTCTCGGTTTAGGAATGGTTAATATAGACATCTCAGAATAAATATTTCTTAATCTTATTGCATAACATTCAATATGTAAACAGTTTGCGCACACATAAAGAAAAAGATATAGAAGCAGCTAATAAACAATCCCTTCCTGCCCTCTGTGAGTGAAGAACTTAAGCCCAAAGACCTTCCCAGAACTGCTTTCTTGACATGATTGCTCCTTCTCTCAACTCTCTGCTGCTCATTAGGGAGCAGATAGAGATTCCCCTGTGTCTGGGAAAGAAAACTGTGGGCCAGGAGACACTGAAATGCCATGCCAAATCCCTGTCTTGAAGAAAGAGCATCTGCTCCAGGTGCCTGAGTGCATCAACACCCATCACCTGTGGGAAAACTCTCCCCAAGAGAGGAAAGCAGGGCTCTTCCTGTCCAGAGCTTGCTAGGAGGGAAGCCAGGTTTTAACAAGCTTAAGATGATCAGCCTTCATCTTGGCCTTTGCTGAGAAAAGCTTTCAGGACTTTGGGGTTCTACACACTGAGGTGAGAGCTGTCGCATGTGTTATGCACAGGAGCTTAGTGTGGTGAGGTCATTTGCCCCTTTTGGGAATTAGTGTAATGAGTGACAGCAGTGTGTTAGTCTTCCTCTTGCACAGGACACCTAAGATATGTTGCATGCATACCTGGTGTGTATTGTTCTACTGTACAGTTATCCTAGCTGAACACAAATGATAGTACTGATGTGCTATGCTCCTTGGCCATGACCTTGGTGCAAATGCTAACGGCCACCAAAGGCATAAAAAAGTGATAAATGGACCATGAAATGCTAATTGCCTAATTATCTTCATGAACTGGGAGCTCTCCTGCATACATTCCCTTAGAGTACTAATGAGTACTAAGGTTAAGCTGGGCCTTCCTCAGCCTTACTTCAGTCAGAATTAGGTCTTCTTCATTTAAATTATATTTTACACAATGTATGCCTGAAACTGTGGCTGTCCCCTTGCAATTTGTGTGAAGCTCATTGGCAGCAGGTAAGACAGCTATGGGTTTTTATATTTAAATGTGATATTTATTTTTTACCCTTAAAAAAAGCTAAATCTCAAGAAGAGCATAAAACTTTTCTCCCTTATTTTTCCTTCCTTTCCCAGAACTTCCAGAATCCCTATGCCTTGCTGGCCATATCTGCCCCATGCTCGGAAATGCTGTTGCCTATTGGCTCGTGTGTGTGCGTGCACACATGCCTGCCGCAAATTTTTGTGTGTGCATATTTATATCTTGGTGGCTGTGTTGCCAAGGAGCTCTGAAAGAAAGCAGAGCTGAGATAACTTCTAATCCACCTTTCTGTGATAATGTGGCGCAAGTGAAAAAAGCCAGGGGTCTTTCTCCACTCTAGCTATGCTCTAGGTTTGGTAGATGGGGGCCTTTAACAGGCACTTGGGATTTTGCCCTCTCTCTCTGTTTCCTGGCTAGTGCTTGGCAGAGGAGAAAGCAAATACCTGGGTGACTGGAAACTGTAGGCCTTTGCTCAAGGAAGACTTAGAAACTGAATATTTCTGGTTGAGTCTGGGCAGACAGCCACTGTCTTGAGTCATCTGTGCCTGCTATCACAGTGCTCTGTTTAGTTTTCCTTGTCCATCCTTGTGGAAAAGGGGTCATGGAGTTGGAGGGATGTGACCCCCACCTAAGATGCTGTTGCTTTCCTAGGTGAGCAAAGGGATGGACACGAAGTGATTGTACCATCCTTCAGTAGTTCCTGAGATGGGGAAGTCCCTCTCTTTGGTTTCTGTTCCCCTGGAGGGTCTCCAGGCTGTTCACAGAGGCAGCAGGAATCCAAAACAGCCAATGACTTCATGGTCCTTCTTTTCAGCATAGATTTTTGTTGTTTTTACTCAAAGCAGAGCCTAGTCTACTGATGTGACTCCCTTAGCTGGGAGAGTGCCCAGGCTGCTGGACCTTCTTGTAGTTCTGCGATGACCCTTCCTGCCTCTCAGCAGCTTTTCTCTCAAGTAGAGATAGCCATGTTCCAGCTGCAATGCCTGATCTTTTCCCATATCCTCCTAAAACAAGGTTTGGTTTTGCAAGAGGTGTTTTCTGATTGAAGAGTTCCTCATCACAGAATTCCTGACTTGCCTCCTTCTGCATTCTTTACTTGTACATAATACAATATACTTGCTAGTAGTGGGGACTTGCTGAGCTATTTTGCTGATGCTGCCCCTGTGTAGCAAATAGAAAGTGACAGTTTGACAGAGAAGCTTTGGAGGATAATTAATTTTTCATTTTGACAAGGTTTTCAATTAAGTGTGTTACTCTTCTTCATCTTCTGGGTATTATGAATAATGGGCCAAATGTTTCCATGGTGTAGCTGCATTAATGGCCTCAAACAAGATGTAAACATATGCAGCATCTTTTGAAGTTTCGTCATCCATAGGCTTTTTAGGATGTTCAGTGCTTTTTCCTTTTTTATCTGCTATTTGTTATCTGGTGGAGCTGGCTTGGCTTTCTGGAGTTTTATTAGACTCAAAGGCAAATCTAGAATATGGAATGGCCACTTGGCATCTAACTTGTAGCATTACTGGTGGGCTGATGCTGTTCTGTAATATTTTAATGTTTCTGAATGGATGGAGGCCAAATGAAAGCAAGGCTTCCATTACAGGTCAGTTTATTCTCAACAAAGATGCAAACTAATGAACAAGCACAGGTGAAGGTTTCACTGCATGGCTAAGATCAAAAGACCTCAGCAAGTCGTGAAAGGGTTCCCTCTACTGCCTTAATATAGTCTATTCTCAACACAAGGGATATTGCTTTTTTGAAAACATTATGACTTTTTCAGGTTGAGAGAGCATGGGTTACGTATCATAAACGCGAGACACTAATTTTGCCACTATTAATCATTAAGTTATTTGGCTTTGCAGCCTTTCCTTTCTACTGATGTGTCATTTGGGTTGTGATTTCCCACCCATTGAGCATTTAAAGCATATTCAGAATGGTAAAATGCGATCATGTAGCAATGCACTGATTTCCCCTCCTGCTCCCACATCAGGAGTGGGCTCTGTAAGTCTGTGCAATGGATCTTGCACTAGCTGAGCTCGTGATGTAACTTCCGAGAGGTCAGAGCTCTATTACACTGCTAAGGGCAGCAAGACATTCACAGGCATTCTCTGAAAGGACAGGAAAGGCAGTACTTTGGGGTGCTGACTCCAAGCCCTTCCTGTCCACGTGTCTACATTTGCTCTAATCTTCCTTGTATCTCCTTTGCTATGCACTTCCCTCATTCATCTGGGCTTCATCCTCCCCTCTCATTCCTCCCCTCTGCTTATTCCCCCCTCTGCACCTTTGTCCGGCTGCTCTCATTCTTCTCTGCCAGAGCATTAACAAGGGAAGCTGAGGGCACAGCACAGGCAGTTTTCCTGCTGTCAGCTCTCCTGTCTGGCTCCACAGAGGCCCCAGATAGACAGGAGAAAAGGCTGCAGGAAGAATGATTGCAAGAAACATTTCACTTGGCCCTTTAGCCCTGGGATGTTCTGTGGAGACAGCCTAATCCAGTTGAACACAAGAACTGAGGGAGGTTAGAGCAAGGGACCATCAGGGATGTTTGCAGACAAGCTAATAGGTTCCAGCTGAGCATTTGTGAATGCTAATTTATTTTTGCAGAGGCTTCAAATATGGACAGAAGCATAAAGCACATCCTTGATGAGACAAGCTACTTCCCAAATGCTAAGCCTCCATTCCTGAGAGCAGGAGACCTCAGAGTTCTGCACGTGGCTGAGAGATACTCCCTCACCAAATTGCAAAATTAAGGGAAGTCTTGCCAGAGGTGAGTACCCAGAAGTTCTTCAGAATGGCAAGTGAGTCAAAACTACTAGCAAAATAAGCATCCCACTAGAAAGGCAGCCTATGCACACCTGCTGTTATTGTCTATGGGAGAATAGGAGGAGAATTATTACCACTTTTTGTTTTAATTCTCTCCGACTCTTTGTGGTTTCAGCAACATTCCTTTCTCCATCATACACACTCATTGGGGTTTCTGTTTGTTTTGCTTTTTGAAGCTTGTTTCTATGATATCTTAATTCCAGTCCCCCAGTTTCAGGCCTTCAGACGCTGAATCAATGATGGAACTGCTTTGTGCCCCTGCACAAGACTATGGTGCTGCTTGCCTGCAGGATGGTGGGCTCCCTTTCTCATGTTGCTGGAAAGTAGCTCTCGGGACATGACCAGCTCCTGCTTGGTCATCTCTGAGCCTGTGCCTGTCTTTTTGCTCTTAAGAAAGCAGCTGTGTTGGCAGTGTCTTGAATCCTACCCTGATGCTTCTTCAGGCTCTCTTAAGCCCTCTGCTCCAGTCTGACACCCAAAAATGTCAGTTCATGGTTCTCTGCCAGTTGATTAGAGTGTGACTTTTTGTGGTGTGTATTACAGAGTAATGAGGAGAAAGTGATGTTACGTGCCATGTGAGCTGGATCTTTTGCTAGCCAATATGCTGCTTTTGAGGGGCTGGCAGACACCTTTCTGGTGGAGAGTTTTAGAAGTCCTGTCTCTGAAATATGTGGCCATCTCAGAGATTCCCATGGACAGCTAAAGTCATCATGGTCTTTGTAGGGCTGTGAATCTTACTGGTGCCACTCAAATATCCAAGTCAAAGAAGTTGTGACGTTGCAGGGTCAGATCTGGAACCAGGGTTCTCCCCCTGGCCTCTCTTTCCCCAGATATGTTCACTTTGCTCATGGATTAAGGAATGGATTCTAGATCACAAAAACTTTCTGAATGGAAATCCTGAGCGTATTAATATGTCTTATGTTAAGGAGCCTTTTGTCCTGGGTTGGTGTCTGAGAAGGCTTTTCATCAGAGTAGGCTTTTTATTTAAATATTTTTCCCCAGGATCTGTCTAAAGTGAATAGAAATAAACACATGCAAAGTTAGGAGGGGAACCCATGGCTGAGTGTGCCATGCTGGGTGTCATAAGAGGAACTGCAGAACCTGCAGAGTGCCACAGCTCCATCATCTTCCTCCAGGCTCTTGTTCTGGTGATACAAATATATATTAATGATTAACTGAGTGGGCTATTGTGAAAAGCAAGGTGTTCAAACATTAAGAAAACCATAGTGGGAAAGTGATGTTAAACTTTGCCATAACTCTGTTACAAAGTGAAACAAATAAAACTTGTGTGCTTGAGGACAGCTCTTTAACAAGAAGAGACACTGCCTTTGGCTGAGTGATGCTCAAGTCCACTCAGTAAGACAAAACCCTCAGATGGGCAAGAATGAAAAATTAAGAGTGTATGGAGCTATATAATAAGTTTTCATTGCAGCTGAGTAGTTGTAATAAAGAATCATGAAGTAGAAAATGGAGAAATTGTTACATATTTTAGACCAGCATGGGGAGAATAGTGCAATATTTATTAGAGGCTGGATGCTGGATCTGTTTAGAAAAAAAAGAAATGCTGCCCTTGGAATTTGTTTGACATCTGCCTGGTAGCTGGATCCATTCCTGCTTTAACAGCCCACACAAAGTGACACTCTGCAAACACAACATTGTCACCTGAACAATTCACTCAACAGCTTGCTGTGCTGTCAATCAGAGCAGACTCATTCCTCTTCTTAAAAAATTTTTTATACCCCTTCATTTTTTTTCTTTTGTCTCCAAGCCTTTGTTGATGTTGACAGCTCATCCTTTGGCCATCATTCATCCTGGCTACTGCAAACTTTGGAGAAAATAAAAACCCTGCTCCCCTAATCAGATTAGAGGGCCTGCAAATTGAATTCAGCCCCTCTCAGTGTCCCCTCAGCTGGCTGTCATTAGGAGCAAAGGCTGGCCCTTGGCAGAGGTCCAAACACCAACTAACTGAATTTGAGATGCTGGAGTCTTGACAGGCCAACGAAGGTAATTGAAGAGCTGTGGGGATCTTGTAAAATTTCAGGCTGTGGGGATTACACTGGGGGGATCTGTGGGACCCATCTGTAAAAAGGGACAGGGCACTGAAAAACAGCCCTCTTCATTGTTAAGATTGGCACAGATGAATAGAGGAAAAATATTGATATGCAGAAATGAGATTTTCAACATACTGACTTCTTTGCCCCTTGTCCACCTTGGTCTTGACAGAATGCCTGAATCCAAATATTATTGATTGGTTGTAGTTCAGAAGTGTCCAGAGGCCTTGGGTGTTGTGTAAACATGCTGAATTAGTAAATGCTGTGTTTGACTAATGTTAGCTTTTAAAATATCAAGAACCTAAAAGCAGGTCTACAAACTCATGCTTGGATTTATTTCCTGCAGTGTCTTATCTTGGAGTCCTACTAACTCTTCCCTCTGTATTACTTAGTCTTTCAGTTCAAGTTTTCTTGCTTCGGCTGGGACAAGCTTTCTCCCAGAAAAAGCCTGTGTTTTCTTAGTCCCTGAATTCTTTCCTACCATCACAATTTACTAAATACATGAAAGCAGAGGGAAACTCTCAGCCAGCATTTCAGCACTTGTAAATACTTAGCTTGGTAAAAATGTTTTGGGTTTTATCTGCATGCAAAGAGGTTCTGATGGAGAAAACACGAACGTTCTGATCTGCCAATACCTGTGGATTTAGGGTGCTTTTAGCAAGTTGTCCCACCAGAGGATAGATACCACAGCTCCTGTAGATAGACCAGTGAAATACATTCATTGAAATTATGAGTTATCACTGAGAAATAATGTTGCTGCATCAGGCTGCACTGGCCGCAGAAGACAGGTCTTTATAAAGCCAACCCCTAGGACACCTGATTCAAGCCCTGAGAAAGCAGCATTGACTTCAGAAGAGTAAAGCTTGACCTAACTGGGCTGCTGAGTCTTATTTCATCTAGGTGCAGCATGCAGAGCATGGAAGAGAAGAAACTATTGCAAAAATGTCAGTTTACTTTTGATTTAAATTCCTGCTGAAATATATAGGTAGACCTGCTTTGGGCACAGCAGAATAGCACAAAGTGTGGAAGTAGATGCTGCCTCTATCTGTGCAGCTTCCCCTTCCACACAAGAGAAGGCTGATCTGTTCACATACATCTTCGGTCTGTTTGGTATCACTTCAGTTATTGATATGTTAATTGGTTAAAATCGTAATGTTCATATCCCTTGAAAGCCCCTCTGTTTCCCCTCTGCCCCACTCCCCCCACGAGAAAGATGTTTTGCAAAAGGAGACTCTGTTTCTAGAACTCCAGGACTGACACACTCTCAGGACACTTCATCTGTTTCTCAGCTCAGGCCCAGCTCTATGCCAGCAACACAATTTTAGCC
The DNA here is from genome assembly GCF_020740795.1 of Apus apus. NCBI lineage: Eukaryota > Metazoa > Chordata > Aves > Apodiformes > Apodidae > Apus > Apus apus. The sequence continues at coordinate 50,160,385 of NC_067283.1, forward strand.
AAGCTACTGGTGCATATTTGGTCTCTCACCATTTAGCATTGTTATCAGCTGCTTCAGCCTCCCATCCATCATTCAAAGTACAGTTTAGGAAACCAGAATAACACAACATACATCATAAGCAGTCTTCAGCTTCTGTAGACTTGCGTAGCCCTAGGGAAGGCAAAAGAACTGTGCTAATTTAAAAAAAAATAAAATAAAGTTCTCAGATCTTGTTCTATTCCTGCAGCAGCAGCATTATAAGTAGGATCAGAAGTGTAACTTATTTCTGAAATTGTTGACCAAGGTCCAGCTCTCAAGTTGCCCATAACTTTGCCAGGTTATATCCCCTTCCACTACTTAATGTTTGCTTTGGATTGGCTTAATATGATAATGCGGGATCTAAGACTTTTAGCTCTTCTGATCACCTGTGTGGAAGACTGCTTGATGCCACAGGATATTCCCAGTGTGTGCTTTCTCATGGCTCCCTGTGATTTATAAGAATTCAGCAATGTTGGTCTACTGATGGCTGCTGCACAGCCAAGCATATGCTCTCTGTACTGAACGGGCGCCATGCAAGAGGACAGAGTCAAAGACAATGTAATGTATTCACACCCATGACCTGATCTAGGGGTGACAGTGTTGCCATGGTTCTGGCACTTCCCAACTTGTAAATGCTTAACTCCATGATCCTCTTTATGTGTCTGTTCCTTTTTGGTTTTTACTTTAGGATATGGGGTAAATTTGTCATAGCAAGGGGCTGAAGGGAGGAAAGAACAGAGAAGGTAACTCTAAATAAAATCAATTGGAAGTGCTGAAGCTTTCTCTCTTTCCATAGGGAAAACTAGTCTTTCTGGAACATTTCCATCTATTGTAGGACATCTGAATATTCTATTAAAAATAAAAGTAAAGGTTTATGGTTAGCTTTTTATTTTATTTTAAATTTCGAATATATTATCCAGCAGAGTAATTAGGACTATAAAGTCCAGCTTTTTTGGCAAGGATGGTGTGGAAAATTGTGGCTCTTTGCTACAGGTTTTCATTGGGGGAAATATCTTTAATATGGTATATAGAGAAGCCTTATTACTTTCATCAATAGTAGAAACTAACAAGGGGCACACTGGGTAGCTTTTAATGACCTGACAAGACAGAGAAGCCAAGTCTTCAAAGCTTAATCATCTGCCATGGGTTACATGGAAGCTAAATTCTGGTAAACATCTTCAGTTAGGTTTAGAAGTCTTTAGATAGACCCAGAAACTCGTTGTTTCTGCTTGTTCTGACAGATCTGAAATCACTTCAGGATGACCACAAAGATCTCAAAGGAAGTTCAGGTGATCCTTTCTGGTGAAGGACAGCTGTGTCCTTAACTTTACCAAACTTGAAAGCCTGAGATACATCATTGTACTCTTTTAATACTCAAATATGAGGATTTACTGGCAAACAGCAAAATGCAATAACATCCCAGAGCTTATCAAGGTACTTGAATGCAGTGTATTAAAAGAAAAAATACAAAATTACAACTTTAAAATATTATGGTACTCAGACTCAAATGAGAGACTTCTGATAAAGTAAATGTTGAGTACCCTTTAGGGCTGTTGAGGTCAGATGTGTGACTTCAAAATAGCAAATTGCCAGCCTTCATAATCCCTGTAGCACTACCTTCTGTAGGTTTCACTCTACATCTCAATGAGTACTGGTCATCTGTTGCACCATGGAATTCATTCTTCCTTAGAAAAAAATAACAGGCTGTCATGTAACTGTAAAATATAATTTGTGAAGATCAGTACTCACAGAATACAGCAAAAGAACATTTTTTTTTTTTCCTTCTTAAAAATGAGTATTTTTCCCTTTCAACCTCCTCCAGCCTCCTATGTTTAGGTCTGCAAAGAGCAACAGCCCTTTGAATGATATAAAGCTATCTCTACCCATTCAATGCATTATTGCCACATCAAAAAAACCCCACCCAGTTTCCTAAGATGAAACTGCTGGTCAGTAATGGCCGAACTTGAAAATGGTGCAGGGATGCAAAGGAACTCTGGGTGTATTATGGCTTGGTTGCAGTTGCAGTGCCCCTGTGGAGCAAAGGTCTTCTGCTAAGCAGAATGCAAATGCAACCTGGCTGTCCCTAGCTCCTCCTGGCCAGTGACATACATATACACTCACCTATGTATATTTGAGTTGTTTTTTCTTTGAACTATTTGTGATGTGAGAGAGCTCTAGCGCAGGTGAGATGAGTGAGGATTTTTGTGCTTCAGACTCTGCTTGTGGAACTGCTTGTTGTCCCAAAGTGCTCTTTCTTCTCTAAGATGTACTCCAAAAAGAGACTTGTCAGGAAGCTAATTCCTCAGGAAACTGCCTCTTCGACAGAAGCTACCCTAAAGAGGAAACCAAAAGTAACATCTTCGAGGGTTGTCTTTGTTTTCTAATCCCTCTTAAAGTTTGTATCTTCAGCCTGCATTTTTCATCTTCCAAAACCTGAGGGATACCTCATCTTATTACACTACATTTCTGATAGGCAACCTCTTCAAAGTGGCCTTGTGTGTGTTTGCTGTGCAGCTGAGAGTGAGGCCTCACTTTGTGTAATGGTTTAATTATAATGTCAATGTGGATTCATTAGCATGACAGCTGTCACTGTAAATGGGTGAGCGGGGAGGCTTTTGGACCCCCTGGGGTCACGGTAATTGATGTAGTGAACAGAATACTGTATTCACTGAACAATGGGATGGGTCTCCGTTCTGACCCGGGGAGGCCAATCAGTGTAAGCAGGGAATCGATAGCAGCTGAATTTTCATCCATGATCAGATTGATTCAACCATGTTAACCTCCACGTGCAGATTATGTTCTGCTGGAGCCTGGGTGACTCAAGCACACCCTAAAGGAGGAGGGCAAATGCTGATGTTTTCATTTTTAATAAAAATCTTGAGCAGACGAGCAGCTGCACTTTTGCTCCACAACTCAGATCAGAGGAAAAGAGGATCTGCCTGAACATCTGGAGGCAGTTCTTTTTATTTGTTTTGCAATTGCTTCCCCAGCTCTTACTCTTCTTGACATCTATTCCATAGCTAGTCTTCCCTTGCCAAGCCTTCCTATGGAAAATGAGCTAATAGCACAGTACTGCTCATTTTCCTTAAAGGATTTTGCCCCTTGGAATAGCACAGTAATCATGCTGTCTTTATGGGAGTCCTGGTAAAGGTTTGTTCTCTTTGATACCTACTACAGGCTTGTTCCTCTGCAGGTCCATCATAGGTCTTCTGTTGATGTTTCTCCAAATGGGCTTTGTCTCAAGCTTACAGTTGCTTCCTGGAATATTTATTCATCTATTGGTCCTTGTCCTTTCAGTGTCACTTGTACATTTGACCAAATGTACAGTCAAATAAATACTGTTGGAGACTGCAAGGGTTAAGAAAAATAAGGTGTTACTGTAGAATCTGTAGATGTCATCTGTAGTATTTGTAAGATAACTTGAATGCTGAGTTCACTCTTATCTAACAATGGGAATGATTTTTTCGGTCAGGTATAAATCAGTTGAAGCAAAGAAACTGAATAAATTTTACTTAAAGGCTGCAGTGACATCACTGTTCTGATGTATCTGTTCTTTCTTCCTTGATAGTATAAAAAATACTCATCACCTTCCCTTCTTTCACGGAGAACAAGGAGAGGTATACAGAGACTTTCTTCTGTCTTTCTTACAAAAAGTCCATATGAACAGAACCATGGCAAGACTTTTAAATGGCTCAGTCTCCTTTGCCCTCCAGCAGCTGTGGCTCTTCCTGCAGCAGGGAAGCCATGTGCATCTGGGGGAAAAGCACACTCCAGTGTGCATGATTCATCCCCATAGCTGTGCGCTGGCTCTGCTTATGGTCAAACTTGAGTTTTGGTCTCCTAGGGCTGGCCCTTCCATGACTACTTGAAAGCCTGGTGTTGGAGATCCCTGCCCCTTGCTGCTCTGAGTGCTGCTCCCTGCTTCCTCCTGGAGTCTTGGAGACTCAGATCTGTTTACAAGTAGCTCAGACTGCATGTCTGGAAATAAAGAGCACAGATGATGGGTGTAGCAGGAGTGTTTGGAAGAAGAGAAGAAGCCCAAATGCTTGGGGATACAAATATATAGGTGACACCAGTACTGAGGAGGGCTGTAGAAACTCTGAGGCCAGCAAAGCAGAGTGTAACAGGACTCACTTTGGAGCAGCTGCTAACACTTAATGGACATTAAAGTGCATAATCAGATGGGAAGAGGAGTGTGAATGCAAGGGTGAGCTGAATGACCTCTGGGTCACCAACTCTTCTGTCGTGCTTAAGGTTACTGCAACTATCAACTAGCCAAGCTTCCCTGCTCCTGAAGCAAGTGCCTCAGCTCCCTCAGTGGAGATCACACTCCATGTGGTGCAAATGCTGCAAAATGGAGCAAAGGAAGGAGGAGAAATTTGTTATAGGGGCTTCTATACAGCCCTTCCTGCAACCTGCTTCCAAGCACATCCAAGAGCAGGAATTGCATGAGGGATGATTAACATTTCCCCTCTGTTAAAATAAAATTACAGGAAACTCTAACACCCCAAAACCATCTTAATTTTCTATCTTCTCATTTTTAGGCTATCTTTATAGCTCAAGTATTGATGGATGCTAGGGCAGAGACAGCACAACAAGATCTTTCAGCTCTGCAGGGACATGTGATGTTTTGAGTAGGGGATATTGACATTTGGAGAAAGGAGGACCACAGCAGAGTTCTTCCTCCTCATGGTGCACCAGACTATGGTGGGGTTGCTGAATACCATAGATCCCCTTTCTTCCAGTCAAATTATTCCTGTAAAGTCTGTACATTTAAGTTCAGCTATTTATAACACAATAACACCTGTACAAAAGATTTCCTTGACAAAGTTGAGATTGTTTGTTGCTTGAAAAATGTCATTGAAACAGGCCAAAAATGCCCAGAGCTTCTCCTACCTCAGGATGCTTAACTTCTCAGGGGATTGGAGGGAAAATGGACTGTCTGAGTAATAACCAAGTATAGAAATGGGAGTGTTGTATCTGAAATTACTGTCTCAGTTCAGTCTCTCTGGTAGACTGCCTTGGCTCAGTGATGGGGGATGTTTCATGTTGTTTCTGTCATTGTCTTTATCTGCTTATTACGCTGGCTTTCAGGGCATAGAAAATGCACCCATGGTGTGGGTAACTGTTTTTGCTATCTGAAAGTGTATTAGTAGGGCTGGATTTTAGAAAAGGTAATTCATGGACAACAACAGAGATACCTTGATGAGGAAGCAATGCTATGTGAGGGGTGCTGAATTCAAACCTAAGACACAGCAAGTAGAAATGTCCTCTAATTGAAGAGAGGAAAAAAATATTTTAAAAAAAATAAAACCAAAAAAACCCCACTCCCCTCTTCTCTCCACTCAAAACCTCTCAAACCAAAAATCACTTTCTCCAAACCCTGGGAAGAAGTGACACTGCAGGTAATTTGCTTCTTAGTAGGGGGAAGCATTTGAATAAATTAAGATGCCCAAACAGGCAGAGGGGCTAGGGGTGTGGAGAGTTAAGCCCGTGGCCAGGACATCATTGCTCTGTTAAAAGGAGGTGACTTTCATATAGAAGTCAGACTTGTATAAGTTATCAAAAAGGGCATTCTCTGTGCCTTTTCCACCAAAGGATGGGTTTAATGTTGTACATTGGAACTTAAGTTTAAGATAGATACAGGGGTTATAAATCTGCACCTAGTTAAAATGTGAAAGAAAATTATTAATACTGATAAAGGACAGAGAAAGAAGAAAGTAGGGACAGGGTAAAGGGCACAATTGTATTGACTCCTGAGGAGGCTTGTGTATGCACACGTGCATGGTGTCGCCTCTGCTGGTTGCATAAGTGCTTTTAAAATAATGAAATTACTTCCATCAGAAGCAGGAGAGAGATGCTTGCATGATATGGGTTTTGGGGAGGAGGGAGGGGAAGTAGGAAGGTTTGCTTTTGTGATTTAAAAATATCTATGGCTGTATTTATACCAGCCAGGGAAGTAGTCTTGCCAAGTCTTTTAAGGCTTACAGAGGAAATGCAACACAAAGCAAGAAAAATATCTGTGGAAGCACTTTAGAATGAACTCCAGGGGAAAAAAAGAAGGAAAAAAAATATTTCCAAATGCTGCATGCTGTGTGGTCTTTAGAGGATTGCTTTGAGGGAAGGAAGGAGAAAAGCTGTATAAAATAAAATGTACATACATATGCCTCCCGGTAAACTAGCCTGAAAGTTGTGACCAAAAGCAGGAGACTTGTGAACTTTTCATTTTATTTGTTTCTGGAAAGAAGGAAGAGGCTCTGCTGTGACAACCCTTTTCCTATGTTTGTGTTTTGAATAATGGCAAGATTAAGGAGAGCATACATCAGGAGGTGATGTTTCATTTGGGGAAGAAAGGGGAGGAAGGGAGAGCCGTCCTGTGAATAATTTCCAGTTCCATTAATGTTTGCTGAGTAAGGTACTAAGGAGCCTGGGGACAGGTGCAGTGGGGTTTGGTGGAGAATGGCTCAACTAGAGCCCTCACATAGTAGAGGTGATAGAAGCAGCCCAGACTTGGGCTACAGAGGTTTACAAGTTAACTACACACCTGCTGGCATGGGCACTGAGGAGAGATAGTGGTGGTGAACTTAGTGTATTTGCCTCCAGCACACGAGGCATAGGCAGATTAGGAAGAAATTCTAATAAAAGCCAAGGTTGTTATTCAAGTAACTAATGAACAGTACAAAAATAAAATAAACTGACCTTCCTTTCTATTCAGTCTTCTTCCAACACTGTGACCCTTAGGTAGGGGACTCTTGCAACAGCAAATTCTGTGTTACATCAAGATGTCACAGTCTCCCTGCCCGAGGATCTGCAGATGACACATGTAACCATATCTAACCTTCCTCGGAACTGGTGTAGGCCCACTGTTAAAAATAAAGTCAAGACCTGCTCTCTCCTGAAGTCCTTCATTCTTCCTTAAGAGTACTGTTTTCATTTCCCTCTTTCTCCTGTGGCTGCTAGGCAATCTCCCTGAAATCCTGGGGACTGTCAAGAGAAATGATGACATGTCTTCTCTTGCAAGTAGACCAGAAGTCTGCAGTGGCAGAGTCAGAGCTGATTGCCTATCTTATCTCAAGTCGCTAGTCTCTAATTCAGGCTTTTGCAAACAACTACCAGTCCTGTTTTTTTCTGTAGCTATAAGTTAGTGTTTAATGTACTACTTTTCTGGGACTTGGCCTATCAAGTCTGCAAAAAAGCCTTTTACCTTTTTGATCCCAGCTGGGAAAGAACTCAAATCAAAATTCAAGATCCAGCAAGCCCACAAGATGAGATGGTGAAAGAAGGGGGACATCATCTGTCACTCAGGACCTCTTTTTCTTCTAACCACCCCTGAAGCATGACAGGTCTCAATTTATCAAATAGCAGATAAACTTCAAATCAAATAGAATTATGCTAAATTAACTTGGGAGGTTCATTTTGTCGTGGGTCGGTGAGCTGGTGGTGACTATTTTAAAATATGTTTGTTTTTTTTTTACATATAAAAGTTGAGGTGAGGGGAAAAAAAAGGAACCATTCTACTACAGAAAGACTTGCTTTGGCATTAACTTTCTGCTGCCACTGTGTTATGAAAGAGGTTTCAGAACAGTCCAATACCAAGACCTGTCCATCCTCCATGACTCATAGGATGGCAGGCAAATAGTGTCTGTCTACATGACAGAGTACCACCTTACAGACATTCAGACAGTTTAATTCAGCATTCCATCTTTTTAGTGCTACAGGATGAAAGAATTGCTCTGAAACTCATAAGAAAGCTAAGTGTGGCTTGCATAGTCTCATTTTCAGAAGTCGATGGTTATGGGTTTAGACTTCTTGGTGTGGTTGCTATGAGAAAGTGGGATGACCAGCTGCCAATTTTGAGAGCATCTGCCTGAAACATAGAAGCTGGTATGAAACAACAGGCTGTATGAAGCAACAGGTGTCTACAAACCCATTGTATGAAACCGTGGGCTGCAAGGCTAAATTTAGCCCAGTGCATCTTGGTATCTGCTTTTTTTTCTCAGAAGGAGCAGTCCCCCCTTAGAAAAAGCAGAGTGGGGAACTGCTAATGGGGAGTGGAATAATGTTTCTTACCAGAAGCTGATCACAGATATTTCCTGCTGGTGGTCTTAGATTGTTTCCTTATGCAGTAGTTCAAAGATGCCATGGAAATGGTAAACTAGCATGAGCAGTCTGGTTAGCATGATGAGCAAACTTCCCTGTGCATGTTAGTAGGAAGAATGCTGTAACCTCTCCAGATGATGAATCTTGGACACGTGCATCCGTGCTGCTATAGTCAGCACCATGTTGCAGCAGCTTATTTTTTCCTGCCTTGCTCATGCACCAGTCCAGCTCCCATACATGCTAACATCAAGTGATTCAGGTTTGTTGTTTGTTGTTTTGTTGTTTTTTTTTTTTCTGAAAGAGACACAATTTTGAAATCTACTCTGTCCAACCTGTTAAACTCAGGCATGATTGTGAAGTCTAGACTAGAACAATATTTTCAGTTAGAAGGGACCTACAGTGCTTGACCACTTCAGTGCTGACCAAGAGTTAAAGAGTTTTGTCTAACACCAAGATAACTTTTATGGTGCTAGTCTCTGCAGAATACTGCAATCAATACAGTCCCTAGAAGACGCTCCATTGCAGAATGAAAAACATAAAGTTGCAGAGTTTGAATTGAAACTGTCTCCAATACAGATATACTTTCAGAGAAGCTAGGCTGCACCTATGTTTGCATATCTGTGTAGGTAGGACAGGAGTGCTTTTGAAGTCTATCACCCACATGTCCCCACTTAGCACACTGTGATTTGTGTTGCGGGGCAGTCCTGGAGGTGGCAAAATGTGTTTCTCCTGGAGGGACTGAAAGCAGATTTTTGCCCAATGTGCTCCAGCTAATGGGTGCTAAGTCTGGCAGAAGGGGATGAGAGCCAACCTGGAGCACCCCAAAGCTGTGCGCAGTGTGGAAGATGGGTTCTCGCCACCGCTTGCTTTGCTATGCAGATCTCCTCTTACTGCTGTGTTACTGCTCACTAGTGTAGACCTGGCCTTAATTTTCTTTAAGATTGTAACTTGTGGTGCATGTTCTTTTCACTTGCTTCCATTTTATTACTTCAGTAATTTCACAGATCATTGAAACCTGACTATCTCAATCCGTGGGTTGTTTTTGGTTAGTCGGTTTAGGCTTTCAGTGGCTTCTGGGGTTTGGCTGGTTTTTCTTTACCAGACTTTTACCAGAAACTGGACATCATCTACAGCTTGTTTTGGAAGCTAATCAATCTGCTGCTTCCTACCATGTTCCAAACACTTCAGTAGCTGCTTCTGTATTGTAGTATATGTTACTCAGTCAAATCTATTCTCCATATATAGCACAACATTTTTGTCTGCAGGCCTATCACGTGCCTGATTGTGCAGGAAACTTGCTTAAGGCAAAATCTCTGGTTAGACAAAGCCACAAAGTAACTTAACGGTACATTTATCTGCTGATTTTTTTAATTATTTTTTTTTTTAGTTCACATAGAAAAAGCAAGGCCTGGTGGTTCTTACACACAGCCTGGTTTTGTAACACTAATACTTTCAGTTTTGTGGCTTCTGAGGAAAGCTCTACTGTGATCTCAATTAAACACATTTTCTGCCTAATGCCAGACTTAATGCCAGACTTAAAACTCATAATGATGTCTAACATAAGATTTATTGCTGTGTTTGCATCATTACTTGACTTATTGTGATTTTACCGTGCTCACTACTACTAATTCAGTATTAGCGTATGCATAATGGGTGGGATTTTCAAGAGGGAATCCTATCCACCTAAGCCCTTTTTCTGGTGATGCTTATGTAGGCTTAAATCTGCTCTTAATAAAGTGGGTGAGTCTCACTATTGATGAAGAGGAAAGAGTTTTACCAACAGTCATCACTTCATCAAAATCTTTTATGTTATATATATAGATTCATTCTGTTCTCAGTCCCAAATAAAGTACAGCCAGACTTCTATGCCTGTTCCGATCTACTTTGTAGCTACTACCTGTGTGTGCTGCTGTGGTACAAATAATTAACACCTCACACGTGTGTAATTCTAGCTGTTTTATTTCAAGCAATCAAGCTAAAGTCTACACTGTTTGGCTTGAATGCTCTTTTGCCAGTGCTGGCATATGTGCAATATTTCTACAAGTGTGATACTAATCAACTTGCCCTCTGACTTATGTTTCATTACAGAGAGAGCTGAAATGTTTAGATAATTCATGAGTGAGATGCTGATGCTTTCTGTTAGTGAAATATAAAACAAAAGTAAGATCTATCAGCATGTAATATGACCGTAAAATTAAGCACAGCCACATCACAAGCCAGAGTGACTGAATCATTGCAAAAATTGCATTTGAAACCAGCCTTTTGCTTCCAGCTCCTGAGGAACATACGGGAAACTTTCAGCTACTCTCTGGTAACAATAGTGTTGGTTCCTGACAAACTGGTGGGAAGGAGGAGAGAAAGCCTTTACATTGTCACAGTGTTGAGACAAAAGAAACGTGACTTCTGGTAAGCAAAACCAGCTCTTGATTCCTTAGCTGTCCTGGGATGGATTTTGCCTGGGCTGTCTTGCTGTTTCAGCACACTGCACTGACCACACCCATGACAGCTGTGCGAAGCGCTTTCCACCTTAATGCTACATTTTGTGTTTTATGACAATACCTACTAAACTCAGAGAGGAGCCTACTTGTGTCTGAAGCCTGTACAGCTCATTTCTTGGTCTGTGTGAGGAGCCAAAGATGACCAGTGTCTTGGAGGGCCATCTCCAGACCAGGAGAACCTGCACTCAGATTGCTCTATCTGTTTATTTAAGACTGGAATACAAGTCTCAATCTGGCACCTAAAACAGTGAAAGGAATATTGATGCTTTCAGGCTAAGATCTTGAGGTACCAGAGATTTTAGTACCAGTGTGACACAGGCTATCTTGGTTGCACTTTCTCTCTTAAAAAAAAAAACCAAAACCCTTAAATTATTTCTGTCTTGTTCTGTTTAGCAGAATATCTGAATGCTTCATCATGCTCTCACCTGTCATCTTACAGATGCCAATAAGCAGTTATTCAAATCATTTAACTGGTTCATTTGTTAGACTTCAAGATTTTTACTGGAGTGTGGAAGAGCCAAGGTTTCTATCTTGGATGCTGTATTTGGGTGACTGAAAACGGATCAGGCAGAGTCTTTAATTAAACCTTTGAGACTTCATTTAGATGAGCTTGGGTTGGAAAACATGGTACAAAGACTGTGGATGGAATCAAGACCCTTCTTTTTGTGTCAAGGTGCATTTGCAAAATTACAGATGATGTGTTTAATGCCTGGTGTCAATCTTCACAACTGCTTATCAGAGTAAAATATCTGCAAATTAAGTACAGATAACTAAAAAGAATAACTCCGAATGCACATTGATCTGAAGACATAAGATCCTTGAAATCACTGGGTAGGAGATAAATAATTCAGAGGATACTATGCAAATTCAAGCTAAATGAGTGAAGACAGAAAGACACACTGTCAGTAGGAAAAGGGTACCTTAGAACTTTGTAGGAAAGTGCAGAGTTGTACTGTCTCATGCTTTCCTTGCACGTTTCTGATGGGAAAAGGCAGGAATGTTCTTTTGGCTCAGAAGCAATGAATTCCACAGTAAAATTAAAATCTGACTATTTGTTATAGAAAAAACACTCTGTGTGTCCACTCTCCCGTGTTTTCTTGCCTTTCCTGAGGATTGGACAATTTCTACTAGCAGAGCCTAGCAAATCAGGAGAAATTCTAGTGCCAGTCAACTCAGACTCCAGGAAATGTTGATTACAAGCACTCTGTTGATATATGCAGGTCAGTGCACAGTGCAGCAGCACATTTACCTGCACTGTTACAGAGATGGGAACTAAGCTGTAACGTTGATGAGGACATTGAAGGGTTCTTGCTTTCTGGGAAGCCTGTGCTTTTGAGAGGATGGTGCTGTGCTGGGGTGGAGGTGCAAAGAAAACCCAACCTGCCTGATGTGGTTTGAAGTGAAGGTCCAGCAAAGTGCTTGGTCTTGGACTTGAGTGTGGAAGAGCACCTGGAACCTAGCGCCTGGCTTTCCAGCTTGGCAGTAGGAGGCAAAACCACAGATTTTGAAAGTGGGTGTAAGGGTAAACAGTTCAAGACCTGCTTCTTCTCTTGGTGGAGTCAGTTACTGTGGTCTGGGTGATGTGGTTATAGTTTTCTCACTCAGTATAACAAAAGTTCAGGCTGCTATAGCAACACAGGTAATAGTTCCAATTACTGCACATATAAGTAGCTGAGGTCTGCAACTTTCAAGCCCAAAACATATAGCTCCTTACATTGCCTGACACATTATGATCCTTCTGACCTTACCAGCCTCTGCAGTCCCTTTGGTGAGTACATCTACATTTTTCTTCCTTTTTTCTTCGAGCTAAAAAGAGCTTGAAAATACTTTGGCACCTCCTCCTCTGCAGTGAGAATTTGGCCAGGGTCTCTCAGGGAATAACTATCAAACACTCGCAAAAGAGCCCAACCTCTCCGCTCCTTCCTGTGAGCCAAAGCTTTTATCAGGGAAAGTTTAATTCTCTGTAGCTCTGCTGTGACTCCTTTTCCCTCTTTTTGCCTGTGCTGGGCTAGATGGTGTGATCTGGAGCTGACGCCTGGGAAGGCTGGGGTGAAGGCATCTACCCTGAGGGAGTTGGGCAGGGGACAGCTTGGGTATGCTTTCTGTTCACACACTGAAAGGACGTGCTGGAGAAATACAGCCAGGAAGCCAGCTTGGAAGACGAGGGGTACCTTCATCTCTGTGCTTCCAGCTATTGAGTAGAATGACTGCTGCCCTGCCAGGGCTGCAGGGCTTGCCTGCCCCTTCCTCCCCAGACTTTTGCTCCCTCCTCCCCGAAACTCATCTTCAAAGTCCTGTGTCCAGTTGTGCTGAGAAAGCCGTAAATCTGTACCGTTGTTTAGTGTGGCATGTACTCTGCCTCTAATCCAATTTCTCTTCTGTTTGTTCTCTGTACAGCCTCATTCAGCCTGACAGCTATTTAATAAACCTATTTGCTTTTCTTTGACATGAGGCAGAAGTGGTGGGTGTTGAAGAGCCATAAGGCCCTAGTGGACAATGAAACCCTTTCCCACTCAACACTCTTCCAGCTCAGCACAGATAAATTGTGTAGAACTGGGAAATTAACCCATCCTATCTTAGAAAAACAAAACAAAACAAGAAAAGAGTGGCATCCACTGGCTGGTCCACAATCAATTCAGGTTGGTTTCTTTCTCCTCCTAAATAGGGAATCCTCTCTCTGTTGGTACACCTCTACAAGTTTATGAGGTGATTGAAGATGATCTTTTATGAACTTTTGGGCTCTGTCACCTAGAAGAAGGCAAGCTATTCAGCAACACTTGCATTTAAAAAATAACCTCCCACCTAGTGTGTGATGGAACAAAATTACTCTGAGAGAAATTCTCATAAACTAACCTGTTAATTTATCCACTAGGAAGATATATTACAAAATGTTCAGCTTGAAAACCTCTCCATTTGGTTTTCATGTATCATTTCAATGCTCACATTTCTCTGCATGCTCTTCCCTCACAGTAGCTGGTAGCATGGAGATAACTACAGCAGGTATCTTTCATGCAGGCTCAATTTTATGCACATCCTCCATTCAGGGAAGGGAGGAGAAAAGGTAGTTGGACCTTTTATGGCACAGCTGACTCTGCAGTGGTGAAGAAGATAGATAGATAGATAGATAGATAGATAGATAGATAGATAGATAGATAGATAGGCATCAGAAGGATTTATCTATTGATGAACTTTTAAAAAAAACCCTGAACAGAAAACTTATAGCTTACCAGTACTCTGTATATTAACAGAGGCAGATCAGTATTTTGGTAGGTCTTTATTGCTTTTAATGATCTGGCATATAAACATATATATATATATATATATATATATATATGAAGTTCAAATTCAATAACCTGAATTTCAGGGTAATGGAAAAAAATAAATGTGGATTTTGAGGCCGCTTTTCTTTTGGGTCTTGAATATTATGTAGACTTAGTGATGACTAAATGATGGATTAGGCAAGTAGAATATGGAAACTGGCAAGTAGAATAGAAACTGGCAGTTTCCTGCCAGTTATTCTGGCTATTTAAAACTGGTTAGATTTTCTTAAGTGGACTTAAGCGTATTGTTGCCTGTAGACTTCTGTTTTGGAGCAGGGCCTTACTGAATTAGATACTGTATATAGACACAGTAAAAGAAAATCTTTCCCAAAGAAGCAATGCAGAACATCCAATATGAGCCATTCATCTGCCAGCCCAATATATGCTGTAGTCACAGGGTTATTAGAAATCTGACAGATGTATGGACCTAGTTACCATTCTTTTTTTTTTTTTTTTAATGTATTGCATCTTTTTTTTTTCATAGGCAATGAGCTAATTAAATATCCCTTCCCCATGTCTCTTTAAACTATCACAATGGGAATTTTTATTCTTTTGACCTTTCCTTCAAAGCTACATTTTTTAGTCTCTTCTTGCTGCCTCTGTGCCTTCCTCTAGACTCCCCAGTCCACATCTCTTCTGGCAGCAGACCACTAGCCCCTGTATATATTCCTGCTGGGGTAGCAGAGGAATATGGTAGTCCAGAAAGAGCAAGTTGCTCTTGGAAAAGAGGATGCATAGAAGAGCCTAGAGGCAGAAAAGCATTATAAGAGCTTATAAGCTCTTATAAGCCCAGCTTACCCCATTCTGTGTCTCTTTTCTCCTTTCCTGAAGGTGTTTTCGAAGTCTAAATGCATTTTCCCTGCACAGCTGAGAAATCTTTACTTTTGCTTGAAGCACTGCACCTGATACCTAATGCAGTACTTCAGTGGAGCATGATCAGGGGTACAGAGGGCACAGTTATGTGCCAGACAATCTACAGAGGCAGGCATTGCAGCTCTCTGAGTAGTTGTGGTCAGCTGGAAGTCCTACCTCTTTTCCCATCAGGCTGTCTCAACAAGTGTTTCCCAACCTGCATTTGCAACTTCAGTTCTTCCAGAGTGCAAAGTAAATTTCCCTTCTGAGATGTCATAACAAGCCTATTGATTTCAAGCAAAATATTATTTTTAAGAGTTAAAATATTATAATTGTACTTGGCAAATTATACCAGTAGATATGTGTCCAAAGCAGTACCAGTACTCTTCAATGGCACCATCCCTAACACTTTTCTATAATTATTCTCAGTCCTAGGGAGGATTTGAAAAGACACCTGAGAAGTATTCACTTCCAAATCCACAACTGCAATTACTCCAGGACACCTTTTTTTTTTTTTTTTTTTTCTGAAGTTGCCTACTTGCTTCATTTTTGTTGCAAAGGAGGAAGGTCAGCACCAGTGGGAAGAGGTAGGGCAGCTCCTTAATGTCACGTGGGAGCTATATCAGCTGTGGCAGCACCTATCTGCAGTGAAAGGCCAAGTGGCAAGCTGAAATATGTTAGAGAAAGGACTTGCTGGCAGATTGATGGAGAATGCTGACATATTTCTGTAAACCGCAATACGAAGGGAGTTAATCAAGATCAGGACAAGTGTCTGTCTTCTTGAGAAGTAATTTCTCACCTCAGTTAGCTGGTAGTTTAGGCAAGCATACACAACAGTTATCCCCCACCAGTTTGGGTGATACGTTCTTGAGCAACTCTTATGCTCCTGCCTTTGCTGAGTCTCTCCATGAGGGTGCTGCTGGCAACTGGTAGACTTTGTCAGCAAGCCGATAAATATTGACAGGCTTAGCTTCATGTTTGGCTCAACATCCCCTCTTAAGGCAGCGAGGAAGAGGAGGAAATATCCAGGCCCAGCACGCACAACGTCTATCAGAGGGTTGGCAGGAATGTAATTTCTCTTTGTTATATTGATTGTCACATTTTACGAGGGAGCCTGTACATGTCTCCGTTGCTGGATTGGTCTCGTTTGGGATGTGTATTTTCTCCCCCTGTTTGTGTACTCGTTTGGTGTTTCCTCTCCTAGAGCGACCAACATCCTAATTCTGCACTGAAGTCTATGTGAGCTCTTTGAAGAAAGCAACATCTTGTACAAGATGATGACAAAAAAATCCCCAAAGCCAGTGATCAAGAGCGGAAAAATGAGCCTTCAGGCTTGTAAGCCTAAACAAAGACAGGCAATAAACACGTGGTAGAAAGGGATGATTTCTTTTAACCTTTTTACTGTAGTCTCTGATATTATCCAGTATAGGTTACAGCCCTTTTGTTTTTCACTCTCTGGATTTGGCAGACCACTGCTCCCAGCCTGCAGTAATGTGTTTTTTCCACTGACTGTTCTCCAGATTTTGCTGTCCCATGGCGCAATGAAACTCTGTGGATTTTCTTCCTGCCTGACAACTATCCTGTTATTGTTTTGGACCACACTGGAGGCTCTTTACAGTGAGAGCTCTCAGTAGTAGCATGTGATACATTGACAAATTAAAGTAGCATGTCCCCAGGCCTCCTTCTTTACCTTGCAAAGAGAAACTTGAACATTTGCTTGTTTTCCCTTGGATCACCCTTTGATGTTCCAGAAACTAAACTAGAGAAAAAACATATTTTTCCTTCCTCATCCATCAAAAATGAGAATTCATCTAGCTGTGTCAGTTCAATACTCTGGGTGAATGTTGCAGCTGGGCAAAAAGGCTGAACTGAGTCCCAGCAGCAAGCACTGAGTCCACCCATGTAGAAGGGGGTGGTCTGAATTGCTCTTATCACCACAGGTGATCTAAGATGCTTTAATTGTCCCAGGTCTAATTCAGGCAGCTATTACAAGCAGCTTGCCCAAACAATTTCTACACCTACTTTTTTAAATTAATAGACAGTCATCAAATTAGCAGCTGTAGAAGGTAATATGAATTCAGTCAAAGCTTCCACTTTCCTATAACCCTATATTTTGAGCTATTTCATTATCAGGTATAAGATATCAATTTGTAATATCACCCTGATGGAAAATTAGCTAGTACGATAGCATGGATTTGTGCTGGGGAAGGGGTTTGTGGGTCTGTTGTAGGAGAAGCTGGTGCTGTTCTCCTATCTCTGCATCCTTGGGAAATGCTGCACAAGGACAACATCGAGGTATTGCAAAGAGCAAGTGTTTCTCAAGTGGGGATGTAGAAAAACACTGCAGTGGCTATGACAATATGATTTCTGTCCTTGAGACTTGGATGGCTCTACAAGGAATGTCCTTGTGCACATGTGTGGTTCATTGGGTATCTGGAGGAATCAAGGGGCAAAAAAAGTCTATCGTGTGGATGGTGCCTTTTTGGTTACAGACCACAAAACTAGGAATGCCATCTTCTGGTGTTGGACCCTTCTGAATGATAGATTCACACTCTTGTGTTGAGCTTTTTTGGTAGCACCAAGAACATTTTTGGCTAGGTCAGTGCTTCTATAGCTACTGACAGACACACAGGGGTCATAGAGGTGGTCTTGCAGTGAGCAATTCAGATGCAGTGATGCCTCAGTAATTGCCACTGCAAAATAGTACCAGGGCTCTGGCAGTCTGCAGGCTTGCCTCTTCCCTTCCTTGCACCACAAGGGTCAGGAGCCACCTCACTGCAGTTACTGGAGACACCAAAATAGCAGTTGTCCCAAGGGAAAATCAGGCCTCAAGTTTGTTTTTCCTTAATGAATTCTTGATTGCCAGGTCAGGGAATATTTTCTGCCTCAAGTACAAGGATGGCATGTGGCAGAAGGAGTGTGCTCCTCCGTCTGCTCATCCACCCAAGTGAAGACATTGAAAACACCAAATGAATTCTGCCCTCTTGGAAGAGCAGCTCCCGGCCAATGAGATTAAAATATCATTGGCACTAGATGTTAGTCCCACTCATATTTCTTTCCTGTCAGCAAAATATTCCCCTCTTGCCCTCTGTTATCTCCTGGCCTCTCCTTGTCCAGCCCCAGCGCCTCGTTACCGCTGGGAGTGCGGCAGCTCCAGAAGAGCCACCTCTGTGTCCCCCCGTCCTGCCTCTGCCCCCCTTTTGGGAGGTCTTGGTGCTAATTAGAAGCGTTATCACTTCGTGAAAGAGTGGTGTGGGGCTGTGAATCGTCTGACATGCCACAGGGTAAAGCTCCTGGGGCTGTGGCAGGTGCCAGCTGCCAAGAATGCTGGTGGCACCCCGTTGACCCCATGCAACTGGGAGAAACTCAGCCTGGGACTACAAGGCTGTGTGGAAACCATGTGAAATTCAAAATATGTCCCTTTTCCACTGCAGGCTAGAAGCAGGCAATCTGTTTTCTGATACATCAAGGCTGCCTTGTGCCTGGCACTGCTTGAACACATTTTGGGGACAGCCTCTGCACAGCAGCAGGATGAAATTGTCACAGTAGGTTGCAGGAAGAGGAGCTTGGCTGCGAGGCATTTGATTTGTGTTGGCAAGAAGTGCAAGGTATCAGGGCTTTAATGAAACAGAAGAGACAGCAGCACATGGGCAGCTTGAAGACTCAGGCCTTGGAATCCAGAGATAATTTGAGCTGGGAATGAAACTTTTAAAACCCTCCACACCCCTTCAGCCATTTCCTTGTTAACATGTTGACCCCAAATACTGGCAGTACTCAAAAGGGCTGGCACAGCAGTGCTTGAACACAGGATGGTCTATTATTTCAAATTTATGCCTTAAAGCAGCAAAAATTCAGCTAAGCCTTTGAAGCATCACATAGCCTTTTGCTCAAATCTCTTCTATTGGAAGGCTCTTTGGTGAAAGGCAATAGTGAGGATGGCTCATTTAGATGCTGAGAGGAGTCAATGCAACTTTGCAGTTGGCAGAACTTCTCTCTGCTGTAGAAGAGAACTGCCCTCCTGATGCATTACCCCTGCAGCCCTACAGGACATCAGATTTATAGTGATTGTTTACTGTTGTGTGCTAATACTATTATCTCAAGGGGACTGTTAAACAAAAATATATGTGGGTAACTTGAAATTACTCTTGTCATCATCAGAAGTTGAGGGTAAAACTCTTTTTTGACCTGCAAGTGTAAGTTTGTAACCTTAGAAAATAATGACCAGAATAATGTTCTGGTACACTTCTAGCAATTGCAAGGGGGTCAAACATTCAGAGCAAGATTCAAAGGTGAAGATACAACACCCTCAGACATCAGCTTAAGCCTCCCCATGGAGTTTCCTAAAGTTATCTGCCCCAAATGCTAACTCAGCCACTGCATATTTGCATTTCCCAGAGTATCTAGAGGAGCAGCCTGGGGAGCGATGGATGAGGCTGCTCTGTCCCGGAGCTGGATGTCACATGCTGCTTCCCAGTGAAGTAGTGACACCATCCTGCTCTGCATCACCCTTACCTGATTCCTCAACCCACAAATAGTCACTCATGGTTTAGCAAAAGGTGAACTTTTCAAGAATCCTTTTCCTCTGAGAGGGCTGAAAAAGTTTTACAGCTCGGTTTAACCAAGGCTTTTGCTATCAGCTGGCAGAACTTGCAGCCTTTTCCTGCCTGGCAGTTGCAGACAGGGAATTGCTGATAGCCAGTCTGAAGTCTATCTCTTGCTGAGTTGACTCCATAGCTACCTTGTCTGGTTCGGTATAAGCTCTGGGACATTTATATATTTTAAAAGGGGGTGGGGGGGAGAAAAAACTCTGACCTAACCTTGGAGTCCTATGGGACTGTGTGAAGAAGCAAACTGGAACCCATTTCCCTATTTCTTTCTTGACCTTATCCAAGAGCAGCCAGCCTATCTGTAAGTGGCAACTGTGGAAAATGTGCTCTGGCCACTTGGTGTGAAAGATAGGCAAGACTCCTAAAAAATCTTCTCCGCAGCTTATCACCTTTCTGCTGGCTCCACAGCAAACTAGTGCCCCAGTGCAGAAGGAAACTGGCTGTCTGTAAGGCTGGACAGGGCCTCATCAACAACTGATAAGCTCCCCTGTGAACATTCAGGCTCTTCAGGGTTTACTGTCCTTTCAAATACCACAGAAGCTCTGGCTGGGCAGATTGGTACACATGCATATGCATTGGTGCACTCAATATTTAATGCTATGCATCTGGTTCTCCCTCACTCCCTCTGCTGCTTCAGGGATGCTGCTCCTGTTTTGTGTGCATGTAAATGCAATAGGTCTGTGTAGCATGTGATACAAAGTTGGATAGAGGCATTTAAAGATAATTCTTCTAGTTCCCTGGTCCTAGTACAAATCTGCAAAAATTTGCCTTGCCACTAAAATAGTAGTAGGAATAGAAGAATTGAGGGAGTGCACATTTTGAGAAAGAAAGCAATACCTGCAAACCAAAGGACACCTGGAAGTTGTTCAAAAGGTCTAACTTATTTCAGACTGCAACAGTGAAAATGTGATAAGCCATTGCCTGGCTCTCTTTTTCTGCTATAATTTCTGTAAAAGCAGAAAAGTAGCACTATGAAGAGCTGCCTGCCCAGTTTGGGGAAAGCATTTGTATGGCGAGTAGGCAAAAAGCAGGTTAAAATATGCTGTTATGTGAAAGGCTCAGAGGGGCCCAAGGAGATAGTAAATAGACAACACATTCGCTGAAATTCTGATTTATAATTCAAAGACTAATGCTGATTTGGTCAAGCTGAAATTTTAAGTGAGAGAAATCCACAATCCCTGCTGCTTTGGCAACAATTTATATGCCCAGGTTTTGGCATTACCACTTTCAAACCAAGGTTCTCTTCATGCAAAAGGTTTACACAGGCACGCTGAGTGGACAGCTTCAGTTTATTGTAGATATACATGACCACCACTCCCATGGCCACTGCAGCAGACTGAAGCACAGTGAGCAAGAGGGCTGAATATCTTTGGTAGAATCTGCTGAATGCACTTTGATCTAATGCTTTAGAACATAGTTAATCCACAACTGATTTAATCTCACCAAAGCCCAGGGCCTCAGGGTTTCTCTCCACCATTTGGCTAGAAAATTATTTAGATCAGCATAACTAATAAATCTGAATAGCTAACACTTAAACAATTCTGTTCAATAAACAAGTAAACAAAGCCACAGTAAAAGACATAAGTTCCCCATAGGGCATTTTCAATGTTAGATTCCTATTGCAACCCCAAAGCATCAGAGCTCAGAAGTTTTGTGGATTCAGATCCAGAAAATGCTAGCTGGAATAACCAGGTACATGAGTTTGTGCCCAAATGCAAGTATTTCTGTGCTTGAGAGACTGCAGATACTGGGTGTGATTAGTTGTTAGTGAAGAGAACAAAAAAATGGAAAAAAAGAAGAGAAGACCATTGTGTGAGACGGAAACCCTATTGGGCAAAGCTAAGTCTTAAAGCCAAGAGCCTTTGTGCACCAAGAATAACATTGTAAAGAAAAAGTACATGGAATTACTGGTTATTGCTGGTGTTGCAATGCCAGCAATTTTTGTACAGCTCAGGTGTTGATCCTTCTCTGGTTTGAGATTTTTCTTTTAAAACCACCAGCAAAAGGGGTTCAAATGTAAGTTGCAATGTATTTATCCAACAGGATGTGTAGAAAAGAAGCTGAAACAAACACAATGTAATCCACTGGATAAAATGGATTTGCAGTTAGGGCACTTCAAGGTGATTTTGCAAAACTGCTGTTATCATCTCCCAGAAACCTTTGCTGTTAGGAAGATGGTGACATTTTGTTAAAAAGTGTTAATACTCTCACTGTAACATAAGTTAACACAGGTGTGTATATATATGTTTAAATGGAATGCAATAATGAGAAATAAGGAGACTGCAGAAGGAGCAGGAAGGTTAAGCTGAAGTGAATGGATATGTGCTTCTATATTATGCACAAAAGGGATACAATATGTTCATATTACAAATTGGGGTGGTTGGTCTTAACAGCTGATATTTTTAGTACTTTTAAAAACACTTTTGTCTGTATAAAGAAGCAGGATAACAGCTGTAGCTCTATGGGCATGTTGGCTTTTTTATATGTGGTTTGTTGAGGTTTTTTTAATGGCTCAAAATCTCTAACTCTCAGGGTGACAGAGGTGCTCCTACATCGCATTAATGTATAATAATGTCATGCTGAACATCTTTATTCTGTATGTATTTCTTCAGATTTTATTCAGAATAAGGCTTGGCATCCTGGCATGCATTCATTTCTTCAACAAGATTAGTCATACAACGATATCTTAGTGATGGGCAAACATAGGCTGAATGAGGGTAGAACAAGGAATCTCTTTCAATCTTGTGTTAGATAATCACCATACATAAGTTTTGGGTGGTCCTTTTCTCCACCATTTCAACGGCACATTCCTTTTCCTTGGTCACCTTGAAAACTACTTGAGAGCATCTATTACCCACTGGAATTACATGGTGGTGGGAGTCAGGGTTCAGCCCCTTCACCATCATGTTTATTAGGTTGAAGTCTCACTGGAAACCTTTGGGAAGACACTGAGAGAAAGACCCAGTCAGTGCTTAAGGGTCATAAAGGTGGCCTGCTGCTAGAGCACTCAGTAACCCAAAGACTTGGTGGATGCTCACACTGGGAAACACAATTTCCTAAAAATGCGTGCTCCCTGTATCCTCTTGGGACTGGGGAAACTCTCTCTTGACAAACCTTGCACACTGTCAGCCCCAGCCAGAGAGAGGGCTGCTCACCTGGCAGTGCACACCATCCATACCACATGGGGACGTGGTCCTGATGCGGAGCAATGCAGCTGAATGCAGACAGCCAGACTGGTTTGGATCCTGACATCCATAGATGTATGTCCCTCCCCCCCAACTTGACTTGGGGTCAGGTGCAATTCTCCAGCAAATGTTTTGCTGACTTTAATGCTAGAGGAAGTGTCTGGCAGTATTTTCAAGTCATCTTTCCCTGGTTTTCCCTGTCTTAAAAAGCTCCGGCTTCATATCTCCACTAATTTTTCTCCTCTGCATCCCCTACCTGGCCCCAGCTGGCATCTCTGTGATCTGTTTTATGTATGTGAAACATCTAAGTAGGGAAAGCAATCTGAGCTGCCAGGCAGCTTTCAGGTTACTTGTTAAATACACCTATTTAGAGTTGTACTGCTCGCAGATGCAGGGAAGTGTATTTGCCTTTCAGTATATGCAAATACATGCAACTCACTCTCAGAGACAGCCCCATCAAATCGATCTTCATTAAGCACTTGCCTTCCTTTGTGGCAACAAAATAAAAATAAAACATAATTAAAAAGCAGATGAAGCCAAAAAGCTTTATAACACAGGTTGCAGCTTGCCAAGTGAGCGCCCTCATAGATTTTTAGGTGCAGCAAATTTTAAAGGTCTTGGCTGAGGATGCTTTACCATGAGCCTGGAATGCAAACCAAACTGATGTGTTTAGTCCAGCCACTGGGAGGAAAACCATCCCTCCAGTGATCCACTGCCCCATGGCAAGAGCGGTGCTCTCAAAAGGAAAACAAGAAAAAGAGAATAAAAAGAGTGGTTCAGCCCTGCAAAATCCCCTCTCCCCTTTCATTTTTTCCCCCAACTGGGCAACAACACATGGGGAAGCTGTGAATTTGTCCTCTGGCTACTAAAGTACTCCACTTCTCCCTTTGGACCAGTTACAACATTTATGAAGCCTGAAGTTTTATAGAAGAAAACTGTCCTGCTTCCTTAATGAGGGTGATCAGTGTGTCTGCTGCTTTTTAAGAAGACAATGACTTATTATGTTCAGTCTGTGGGATGGGTATTTGGCGAGAGAGAGATGCTGTTCACTGCAGACATCTGATTGTTTGCTATGGTGTCCTGCCTGGTGTCAGGAATGATGGGGATCTGCTGTTTTGGGGAGAAAAGCACTGCTGAAGCCTGACTGATCTGTCAGCATAGAAACCTTGTAAAACAAGGCTTTATCCAGAGCCCAGTAAATAGTCCCACTGGGTTTTGATCACATTCAGAGGACCCTATCTAACATCCTTTGAAGCAGATGACTCTTACTACTTATATTAACGTACATATTGTATTTATTGTGGACTAAAATGTACCTACATGATGTTAAGCAAAAGAGCACATGCACCTCCATTACCCCTCGAAAGCACGTGTAGTAGTAGGAATAAGTAACTTTAATGTCTAAACTCAACTTAGTTCATAAAATAGCCAGAGCAGGGATGTCTCCTTTCCTCTAAGCCTGCACAGCCCCTTGTGCAAGGGGTGCCAGCTCCAACAGGAAGGCCTAAGTAATACTGCTCTGCCGGGGTGTGGAAGGGATGTGCTGGTCACGGATGTAGAAAATAAGAAAACCAAGGGTCTGTATTCTACTCTTCTTTCATCACTTCTCTGTTTTCCCACCAGCCAAGTTAGGAGAAAGTCAAGGGCTTTGATTGCTGAGTATATTCCATTCTCGTTGTTATGGGAGCGTGTTTACATGTGGGAACATTTAAGGTTGCTTGCTCTCTCTGGTTCATTTCTCCAAGCAAAGTGTGGAGTCTTCGAAAGAGCAGAATAAGGTTTTGGGGGATTCAGAGAAGCCAGGTGATGCTCAGCTTGCTGCTTTTAACAGACCCTTTCCCTGGGGTGCAACAGAGTGATGTTTTACTGTTGCTGGGCTCAGCACTAGTGTACTGATACCTCCATATGTTTTCTTCTCATAGAGTAATGCCAGTGAAAGACAATAGTCTATTTTTTTAGTGTGTTACAATAAACAGAAAGCAGCTAAAACTGGTCTGGTGTTGGACAGTGTGTAAGTGGTTGGTCAGGGTGCACGATGAACCAAATTTTTTTGCATCCTTGCTTTCAAGAAGAACACAGACTAGCGGCACTATTTTAGGAGCTGTGCATCCTAGTCTTAGCTGAGCACAGGCAGGTGACCTCCTCTGCATACCCCTGGCCAGCTAAGTGAAGGTAGCCACTCATCAAAGACAGGTTTGGCTTGTGCTTGCCTAACTGCAAAGAGCAAGCTCACCTGCTGTGACTTGCACCTCACTAAAGTACCTATGGCTCCTAGAAAGTAAATACAGAGCAGGACAACTGTGGAGATGTAAAGCAAGTAAGTGACCGAATGCATAGGGCACTGGGCAGAGATTTAGGGAAATCCAACGTTTTACTCCAGCTGCTGCCACTCTTCCACCATAGTCCTGTGAGGAGCTCAGCTTTTTCTTCCCTCCTCCCACCCTTCCTCTCTGTTTTGCCATTCAGAGCAAGAGGCAGGGACCAGAATAAGGGAGTCTTAACCCTGCCAGTGCTAATAATAATAGCAGCTATGATAGCTCAGCCCAGCTGACACCCTGTGTGATTTAAAGTAAGTGTGAAGCCTTTGAACGTAGGAGTTGGACTGTGAGAGGCATCCTCCCCAACAATACGTCTTTTTTAAATACCTGGTGCTGGAAAGGAGTCTGGTGTGCTCTGAAGGCAACATGCTTTGGCTGCCCTGAAGCATTTTTATGAGGCCTGGGATAAATCAGCTTTGGAAAGTATGAGTTAGCAGTAATCAGAGCAGGGAGGGAGTTTTATCCAGGATGTGGGAACTGCTGCAGACTGCAGCTTGCTAGTGTGGTAATAATGTACCAAAAGAGATTTCTGTGGGTCCCACACCAGTGGTCCTTTGCCCTCTCTGCCAAGAAAAGGCAGCACATGGCCCTAGAGCCAAAGGGAGCTGATGAAGGGTCTTGAGCTGCCCATGCTTGGCACCTGCTCCATCGAGCTGTAGGACTCCTCTGGTTTTGGCTGGAGATTGGGGCTGATGCACTGAGTGCACAGGGCTCATAGTGAAAGGGGTCAATGGAGGCAGCTGCCAAAGAGGAGGGAGGGGAAGGAGGGACAGCAGAAGGAAAGGAATGGTGGAAAGTGCCCAAATTGGAGCTATCAAATCAGCTGCATTCATACAAACCCCCAAACTGATGTGTTCCAAACATAATGGGCAAATATTCAAAATACAACGGTGCCATCTAGGCTCCATTGGACTATTGAGTGTCAGGGATTAAAAGTTTGAGATCTACAACGTACCTTGATTTCTGTTTTTAAAGGTGCATGGATGTTGCCCAGCTAAGCAAAATATATGCCCTCTCGGGCACTTAATCTCTCTTGTGTCATGAAACACACATTGACTGCACGGTAAGGAGGTCACAGCTGATGATGAGAATGCTCACTGGAGAGAGGAGAGACCTGCCTGGTGGTGTCTGAGCTAGTGTCTGTTACATACAGTGCTCTGGGTGGTATGAGGGGAACAATAGCCCCTTTCTAGAGTGGCCCAGGACTTGGTGCCAGGGATTGTGGTCTGGCTCACCCATCTCCACTGCCCATGGAGGGGTCCGGCAGGGACTGCTGATCCTTGGGCTTCCATTTCCATGGGTTTTCCCTTCCTCCAAACTTCCCACAGACAGGGAAAGTGCCAATTCCTTGTTCTAGAAGTCTTAGTGCTCCAGGTCATCCAGTCCTACAAAGCCCTGAAATTTTGTTGATCCAGAAATATATCTGTCTAGGAAATGTAAAAGAGCTCCAGCTGCATCCCTGGTGCCAAAGTGATGACCCCAGTGTGCATTTGAAAGCAGCCATGCTGAAGTGTAGCCCAGGCCTCTGGGAAACAGGGTGATCATGTACCAGGGTAGCTATCAGGGAAAGCAAGCCGTGACAATAATGTTTGGAAACCACTCTGGGATGAAAGACATGTTGCAGATTAGGTATCTAATCAATCTGTGTTTCCACACTGAGGCCATCATCTCAGGCCCCAGTTTCTGCTCAAGTTAAAAGATCAACACATGCTTCAGGTAAATCCCCAGGCTCTTTGTTATAGCCCTGTAGACTTTCTTTCTGTTTCATTACTGGTTAGGGTCAAACAAAGCCACTTTAATTCTATGTACAAGATGCTGAACCAGATTCTTGGTGAGATAAACTTCCATGGCTTCACTGATGCAGACCAGCTGAGGATTTGGTCTGCCATTTAGCAAGTTTTTATGTGAAAATGTCATTTGGAAGCACCCTTTAATAATTCCCCTGGTGCTGAGCATATTACATAGCACAAGTTATCTGAAGATTAGAGTTGAAGTCAGGAGTTTTGTGCAACTCTTACAGCTGTGTTCTCTCTTGCGCAGTATAAAATGCATCTGCATCATTTTAGTTTTGGAGTTTTATCAGACAACGTTGTCCAAGCCATCAGGGACAAGGAGATTTTTGCTCATGTAATGATATTGACATGTCAAAATTACAACTCTATCAGTTTTGGCGAGTGTGACTCAGTCCCGCAGTGACTGGAAGTGGAATGTGATAACTGTAAGGAAAAGGCCTGGAACCCAACAAGATACTGTGGGGTGACAGGCAGCCATAGGGGATGGGGAGGGATGGGGATATGGATGTGCTCCCTGCTGGCATGTGAGATTCAAGTCGGAGAAGAGCTGATAAGTCCATGGCAGCTCCACCACTTGAGGCTGCCAGCATCAGAATGAATGGCAAAATAAACATTTCAGCACATGCACATGTCTTCCTGGCCTGGAAGTACCCTGCAATGGATTTAACTAATTTGGAGAAAAGTTCTTGGGGGTTCTCTAGACCTGCAGGCTCTGGTGCACAAACAGCATCTTCAGGCATAAGCGCAGCCGTGTTTACCCAGTAGCCATTTCTCCTGTGAAATGACTGAAGGATGTAAGTGTTCTCAAGTGAGGATAATCTACACTTGTACTAATCTTGCAGCATCACCTCGCTCCTTTCAAAGTCCTCTGGTTTGGGTTCTGTGGCTTTAGAAGAGTGCATTTCAAAACCTTTCTTGCTAGATACCCCTTAATTGCTTAAACAAGGCCACATGATGTGGTTATTTGTATGCTGAAGCAGTTGCTAAATAGGCATCTTCAGACCATAAATATGTGAGGTTAGGCTCATCTTGTCTGAATTTTAGACCACAGAAGACCTGGGACATGCTTTAAAACTACCAGTATTTGCATAGAAAACAGTCAGTAGCCACAAAGAGTAAGTGAGATAACTGAAACCAGTTACCCAGTCATCAAGTTCAGCCAAAATACTAAATTAATTTCTACAAGGCTCTGTTAATGAAGAATCCAAGGACAGGAACAGAGTTAATACCAGTTCTTAGATCAAAGCTGATGTTCTTCTCTACTGGAGAGGAGTTTAGTTAATTGCTAAAAGAAGTAATGCAACTTTATAAGGCCTCTAGCATACTGCCTTCTGCATGCCATTTTTCAAAAATAAATCAACATTGCATGTTCTTAATAAGGTGTGGGTTAGGTCAGTGAAAACTTGAAGAAGTTGTAAGTAAATGAGGAATTTTACTTGAATTGGGATTTTTCTGCTTTGATTCCATGGCAATTATGTATTTGACCTGGCAGTTCAACATCTTTATCTGTGAATTTAAGTTAGATCATACTCTGCAGGTAAGGCAAAGACAGTCTGAATGGTAAAAGTCAGGAAGACTAAGCAGTGACATAAACTAGTCTGAATGAGTTGGTAAGCATAGCCTGGCAAAATGAAGTGATACAATAAAAATCCCAGTTTGTATACCTTAGATCAAAAAATACAGACCTCATCTACGAGAAAGGGGGCTGTACCCTTGAAAACAAAATGTTCCACTGGTTGTATTGGACCAGAAGGAAAGCAGGAGATTGGAGCATAATACAGTGAAGTTTTCAAGAATAAAGATGTCACTGAGCTCTGAGCTCATCTGTGGTTGAGACTGATGAGAATGCTACTGAAACACTGCAGGCTCAGCAAGTTCTGCTAGGAAGGTGCATACCCAGAGAGCACAGAAACAGCTGTAAAACAAAATCAAAGGTTGGAAAGAAATTACTTAGATGGAGCTTCTTATGTGTGTTTATCCTCCATAAAGGTCCTCCAGAGAGGTGTCTTCACGGGAAGAGAAGGCTAAACACCAAAGGGCTTTACAGTCCAGTGAAGCGAGGCATAACCTGAACCTGTGGCTGGAAGCTGAAGCTGGGCAAATTAAGCTGAAAATAACATGTGTTTTTATTAGAGTGAGCCTAATCACTGGAACGCACTAGGGGTGAGAAGGAGGGGAGGGTGGATTCTCTGGTTCCTAAAGTCTTTACATCCATACGGATGTCTTTCTGGAGATAGTCTTTAGCAAAACACAATTTCTTGGACTCGATGCAAAGGTAACTTGGTGAAATGTAATGACCTGTGATATATAACAGGTCAGACTGGATGACAGGGTGGATCCTCCTAGCTTTGAGCATTACAAATCTATGGACACTTAAACTTTAGGAAATTATGACAGCAAGCTGTAATATTTTTCTCTGCTGAGATTTCAGCAAAGCTCCTAAATAAATCAACTTATATTTAGCTCACTAACCAGCATTATACATTAACAGTTTGGGGTTTTGGGGTTTTTTTTGTATTTTTAAGATATATTGGGGACTTCTTAATCTTGTTTGTTTTGAGGTTTTATAATGGTTTATAAGATTTGGGGATATTTTTGTTTAAGCACTGTTAAGAAGCTCTAATGCTTTCCAAGAGAGAGGAGAATCCATATGCTGCACATTAGGCCTCACCAGGCTGTGTCACATTAGTGTTCTTGGCTTTTTGCTTCCTGCAGGAGTTTGCAGTTTCCATGTGCCACTATATTGGCTCTAACTTCAACTTTACAGTGCTGTAGGCTGCCCATACTCTACCACAAATTTTATATAAAACACAAGATTTTGACAAAGCAGGCTGATACAGGAAATATATTCTGATAAGAGGGAGCTCTTAAACTACCTGCTTCTCACAGCAGCAGCTGGAGCCAGGAATCATCTCTCACATACTTTCCTTCCTAGTTTGAAATGATCGATTTTATATTGTCAGTAGAGTTGCACCTCTGAGACTCAGGGTCCTAGGAGATGCTCTCCATGGCAGCCTCTCCTTGGAAGAATGTGTGAGGAAGCAGGAATGCCAGATATTACTAGAAAAGAAAGTTTTGAGTTCCTCGTTGAGGAAGCTAGTGCTTAACTTTGAGCAGGTGCTGAAGTCCATCAATGCAACATAAATAAATAATCTACAGAAACCTTGCAGCATATACTTATACATTCTCCTGTGCTGCCAGTCCTAATGAGTTAAGGCTTCAGTCTACTGAAGCACTTAAGGAGCTGTGTAATTTGAAGGGCAGGAGAAGTCCCTTGACTTTCATGGAGTTGTTTGTGTGTACACAACCATTTTCTTGCCTAAGTGCAAGGATGCAATAAAATGCCCTGAAAAGCAAAAGGAGGAAAACTGGGAGATCACAGTGAGCACACACCGTTTATTTTGCTGTCCTGTATTAGCTAGCAACAGCAAATAGATCTGCAGGTCTTGGGGACAACGAAGGAGTGCAAGACCTTGAGGTGTGCTTTTCATTTGGGAAGGGTGGGGAAGCTGTTAAAGGACAGAAAAAACCCTCAAATTTAAACACTACAGCAATTTCAGGAGTAAACAAAAACGTAAATTTTAACCTGGTGGAAAGAAGCAGGAGTTTGCCTGAGATACTGAATGATTTAGCTGTATGCAGAGAATGAACTGTCTCCTAGCTCCTTAGGCAATGGATTGATCATTGGCTGGTTTATTGCTAAAGAGGCAACAGCTGTTGATTCACTTCTTGTATTTCTTCCCTTGTTTCTCCTCTCTCCCCCCTATAGTTAATGTAATTATTTATATTTAAAAAGTAAAAGAAAGTTCAGCTTCCCCCCCCCACCCCCCCAGAGATTATCACTCCTAACACTGCATTAACATAATCTCACAGCTGACTGAACACTACCCTCTGACCTTTCTTTCTGTGGTGACAAACTCAGGTTTAATTGACATTTGTGTCTGTGAGCTCTGCTGAGGAGAGATTAGCAATGGCTTAGCTAATTAGTATTTAAATGTTCACTAATGTTCCAATGGATTTGTCAATTACAATCTTATTAAAAATTGATTCAAAGATTTCACTTTTTGGAAAAAAAGTAGAGATGTCAGAGCTGATTCAATTTCTCAAAAGGATTAAAGAAAAAATCAAATCTGCTACTATGATCTTTTCAGTCGTAATAGAAGGCAAGAAAGATATTTTGAATTGTAAAAGGCCCTTATGTTTTTTGAAGTGTAAATATGTTTACTTCTTGTTGCTGGCTTGAAAAATTGGGCAACACAGAAGATCTTGTTAGGACTATTTGAAAATAGTCACACTGTAATTACTTGTGTTGATGTTCTATTCTTTCAACAAAACTTCTATGTTTTGAAATACTAGAAGAATCTTCCTGATAAATTTAACAGGTGACATTAAAATAACCCTATCTGTAATACACGATATCAGTCTCTTCAGTGTTGCTCACGTTGTATGTGGCAACATCTTCCACCCAGTGCACTAAGTTTTATCTATAACAGCTTTCAGCTGAGGAGTTTCAGTTTCAAACTCAATCCACAGTTTATCCAGTAAATAATGAAGGTGGCTTCTGGCTGTGAAAAATCTTTGACTGACAAGAACAGGTGCAGATTTTTATAAGCTGACACCCTCACTCTGATGATGAGGGAAAGAAACACATGAAGACAACTTGCTTTGACCCAACCTTCTTTCATCCCCTTTCTATGAACGTATTTCAGCACACAGAGCAAGCAAGAAAGAATATTGAAGTTTGAAATTTGGTGCCCTAAAAGTAGCCTTTAAAGCCATCTCAGAAGCCTTCCCTGATTTTTTTTCGATTTTGTCAAGGTATATTTTTGATTATGTCAACAACCCAGCAGGTTCAGTGAGAGTTTCAGCTACTTAGAGGATACACAAGATCTCTGCAAATGAAGCTAGTTTATTTGGAAATGTAACTGGATTTGGGAATGTGAAAACTGTGGGAAAACATTGTCATGTGCATGAAATTTTTGAGAATACTGGCCTGATGGGGAAGGCCAAGTTCAGCAATATTCCATGACCACTCTAAGTTGATGATCTGAGTTGAGCAGCAAGAACGTATTTTTGGGGATTTTTTTTTGGCTCACAATTAAAAATTAGTTAATCTGTATCAGCACAACATTTGTTTACTGCCTAATGAACAACTAAGAAAAAATGTTTTTAATTTAGCTAGTGAAGAAAGTGGTTTTAGGTTAACCTGAAACAAACTGACATTTTATTTTCAGACATTTTGTTTAAACTTAAGCAAAGAAAAGGTAGCTCCAAGTGGCAGAACAAAACACATACCTGTAGTATTCTTCTTTGTAAAGGACTTAGAAACTAACACAAATTTCAGAAGTGTTGTAGTTTATCCAGGTATTTTTCTTCTGCTGCTTTTTTCTTGCTGAGTTCTGTATCCAAGAACCTGTTATGCTTTTGAAAAGGAGCTGTAAATTCAGAAGTGCCTACATGATTTCCAGTCATCCCTGCCATCCCCACATCTGATGCAGTCACAGACACGCTGACTCATTTGGCTCCTAAGGGTTGGTAGGTAGTTTCCCAACAAACCTCATGGGAGCTTTCATTAGAGAAGAAAAGTTTTCACTGAATTTATTAGAAGAAACTCTCAGACTACAAAAAAAGAATCACAAGAACTCCTCTTCTCCCACCTGAGCATTGGTGCCATCTCCCTATCCCTATCCATTCCATATCCTCTCCCAGCCACTCTCTGCAGTCCCTGACTTGGTGAGATACTACACTCTGTCCTTTCAAAACATCTCCCTGGATTTCAAAAGCCATTAGTTGCAATTATCAGGGAAAGAGTTTGGTGCTGAGTTTGAGATATCAAACCGGAGACAGAGGGAGAATAAAGTCAGAGAGAAAATCACCTCTGCATCCTACAGGGTTGTCTGGCACCGGAAGGACCCGGTGCTGGAAAATGGATGTCTGAGGTAGTCCTGGGACATCACCCTGCCTCCCCCAAACCCTGATACCACGGGTGTTAGAAAAAAGCCTTGATAGGGGAAATGTAAACAGCAAAAGACATCTGGGGACTGTAGCCAACAACTGTGTTTTGGCACTGTGAGCCAAACCTCAGCCTTGGCGCTGCAAGGAAGATATTTCCTGGGGTCAGTGCTTGCGGAGGGGAACCAACTGTGGCCAAATATCTCCTGTCTCCACTGGCTGCTGGGGGATGGGAGCAGGGGCGAGGGGCAGTGGCATAGCTTAGCAGCCCATCCAGTTTCTGGGGGGAGGACATTGACACCAGGCTCCAATTAGAGACATCGAAGGTACATGAGCTGTTCCCAGACCCATGCACCACCTCCTGATGCCCAGAGAGCCCAAACTTCTGCTGTCACATCCCTGCAGCAGCTGTGGGGCTGGTGGGATATCACACCACAGCCCCCTGTCTTGCCCAGAGCCCTCTACCAGCAAGGGAGAGACGGCAGGATGGAGCAGGGCATCCTGGACTCCCTCCCAAACACCAGCTCAACTTACTAATGCATTGTCATGAGGTGGCAAATGTGATGTCATGGGATGGGAAGCAAGTGTCTGTGGCCAAAATGGAAATAAATAAATAGAAATGGAACAACTTCCTGTAGCAATTTGACATCCCTAGAGAACAGATAGGAAAGAAGGAACTAGACTGATTTTGGTTTGTTATTGCCTTTATAAAAAGCATTTGCTGACAGTAGAAGGGCATGTAATGTCTGTCTCTACCAGATTCTCATATCTGTTCTTCTCATTGCCTTACACAATAATACATATTCACAATAATTCCTTTTATCCTGAGTTTTTGGGGGGTTTGTTGATTTGTGGGGTTTTTTTGAGAGGCCAACATGGCCTTGCTGAAAGGACAGGAGATGGTTGTTTTTGTTAAAAGTGTATGTTTTGGGAAATGAATAATGAAAGTAGACTCTCAGTTGTTAAAAGCTAGATGGTTTCTATGTTGTTTTGTCATCTTTGTTACCCAAAATATTTGTAGCATAGGAAGAGTCAGCCAACTTCCTGGCTGCTTACATAATGTAATGTTATTAACCTTAACACTTTGTCGATAAGAGATGATTGGCCAGAGTTCATAACAGTCCTGCAAGAAATGGTTCACTGTCCTGAGACATGACAGCTGCATGAAGCAGATTATCTGCACTACTAGAGGAAATTTATAAGGTTGTACAGCCAAATCTATTCCTAAGGAATAAAACCAGTAGATATCCATGTAGCTTAAATCTGAGCTAGTAAAACACTGGATTCCAAAATGGAAATACAGTAAGAATGTATTGAATTAAGTGCCAAATAGTGTGTAGTATTGATTAGCTAATTTAACTGACACAACTTCAAGCATACTGCCCAATCCTTTTTTTATGGCTGAAAGCTTTGCTTTTTGGTTCCACCAGGTCGTGGCTTGGAGCCCTACTGCCCAGGTCAATCTCTGCTTCTGGCAGCTGTCAGGCAACGCATGCAATCACAAAATAATCATTGCCCAGTCCATAGTATTCAAGGGAAAAGTGGAAAGATAAAAATAGCCCTGCATTTCACTGAGGCATGGTATATTTTTAATCAACTTCTTTTAGATAGAAAAGCAAGCGCATTTCACTTGGTGGAGGCAACAGGAAAGGAGAACGTAGGAAGGCTGGTAAAAGGGTAGCTGACAGATAGGGCTCACCGTCTTCTTCATTTTTGAATGCATAAGATTTGTAAATGACATTGAAGTAAACCTGTAGTCACTTCTATTCACTGAAAGCCCAACCTAAAGAGCACTGAAGTTATAAACTCCCATTCAGCTCTCAGTTGGAGCCAGCTTCCTGCGTGACTTTAAATGAAACTTTAAAAATCATCCTGAACTAGAAATTTGACCTGGAATCTTTCCCTCCACTGAAATTTGTGAGTGCCCAAAAAGTGGCCTCCTGCACATGAAAAGTGAGCAGCCCTGTCTCCGACGCACTTCTACGCACGCACGTGTGCACCAAGCACAGGGCACTGCATGGAAATAACCTCAGCCAGCTGAAAACATATGGTGCAGGGATGAAAGCTTATAAAGGATGCCGTTATTTTAGATAATTTCACAGAGATTTTCTGCTTGGCTGAAGGCACAAGGAAACTCTCTTGCTCAGTGTTTTGCATGGCCAAGTGGTAAATCACTTCATTTCAGAGCTGAACCTCAACCTCATCACTCTTAATCTTCTTGATTGGTTAAGTCATTGCTTTCTGTCAGAAGATCTAAAATCTGAGTGTCAACAATCAGCACATGAAGATTTGCTGGCAGAAAAGAATACCACCACCACCACCCCCCCGACTCCTGCCTTTTCCACCCCCTTTCCTCTGCTCTGGGAAGGACCATCCTCTTTATTATTTGCATTCCACTGTTTGCTGACTGTACAACCAGCCTGAGCTGCAGGTAAATCCTTGTAACACTCACCCCCAAGCTCAATGAGGCTTTTTACTCATTATTATTCACTTTTAATCCTTATTATTCACCTATATCACATAGGACTGGCCAGGAAAACTAGAGATTTCTTCGGGTATCTTTGGGTATCTGAATGTATCCAGCCTGAGGATCTGACATCCTTGTTAAATGACAGTGGTGCTATGAGAAGAAAGAGGTCTTCCATCCCAAAAACCAAAAGCAGTTCCAGCTCTTATTTGTGTGTCATTGGCAGAATCAACTTTCCCATTTCACCCAAGGCTAAATTCTGGTCTTTAATCAACAGAATCCAGTCTTGGCTCCTACGTGACTGGCCACCCTTGTAGTTAAGAGATTTCCTTCCTAGACTGTGGAGCCACTGCTGCGACCACCCTAGGATTTGCAGCACAGATCTGCAAGGTGAAAGACTCCTCCCTGCCAACCCTCTGCAGGCTACTCCTTCATCCATCCTCAGAGCAATCCACCCATTGTGTCCAGGTGGTCTCCCAGAGAGCATAACCATAGCAGAAACCTGCCCATGCTTTGGATCTTGCTTCCCAACAGCAGAGGAAGTGATACTCAATGAAGTGCAAAGATGGTTGAGTTTTGGTTTTTTTTTTCCTTACATCAGACTTCATGCTTTCATGTCCATCAAACCTCTTAGCCAGCCACTTTGTGACTTAAGCATGCTGTCTGACTGGCACCTTAGTCACAGGGTATCCTTTCAGTTCTCAAGGTGAATGACTGAAATATTTATACAATGAATTAGGAATAACAAAAAAAAAATATGGTGGCACATGAACAGGCAAATGCATATGGGCATTAGGATGGTTAATAGACATGTCTCAATATCAACAAAACTTTGACAGTGTATACAGACTATTAGCAAATAAAAGCAGGATGCTAAAAAGGTTAAAGAGGGCAGCCACTCAGGAAACAGAATTATAGACTGCTTTGGGTTGGAAGGGACTTTAAAGATCTTCTAGTTCCAACTCCTCTGCATGTGCAGGGTCACCTCCCACTAGACCAGGTTGCTCAAAGCCCCATCCAACCTGGCCTTTGACACTTCCAGGGAGGGGGCATCCACAGCTTCTCTGGGGAACTGAATGAGTGAATCGGATGTTTGAAAGCAAGGTTTTGCAGCCTGGTCAGACACCGTGGAAAAGAAAAATCAGCTCCCAGCAGGCATCAGGGCCCTCTGTGACCAGTCTCATGATGTGCAGCCATGAGAGAGTCACTGAATGCAGAAGTTCATCTCTGTGATTACTGTGCCTAGCAATGATCCTACTTTCAACCACAGTCACTCCATTGGAAGCCTTGGTGAATAAGGCTGCCAGAAAACATGCTTACACAGTATGTAGAACACTGTTTCCCTCTGTGGGCTCTTTCTTGCAGCTTATCCCCATGGATCTCACAGAACCACAGTGGAGATTTTGCAGAGCAGCTTCAGCCAAATTTGAAAGGCACGCTTCTGGTTAAAGCTGGGATATTTCAGGCAGAGGATACTGTTTGCACTGAATGTCAATGCATATTTTGGTTTGGTCAGGATAATGCCTAACCAGTGACCTTACTCAGCCCTAATTAGCTGATAACAGCCAGGGAGTAGCATTCTTCATTGTTAGGAGTGAACAAGGCAATCAGGGGAGAAAGGTAGCAATAATAGGAATAGCTAATTAGACTGAGTGGTGTACAAGACAGAGAAGGGAGAAAGGGAAATGTGAGAATTTCTAGATGGTCTGCCTGCCAGCTAAAGATGAAGATCTGGAGCCCAGGACACAAGGGTTAGGGCTCGAGTCAAGGTTCAGTTCCCTCTGCTTCTATAACCTTCTCCACATTTATACTTTGCAGCTCAGCATCCACGCAGCAGTGCTCAGATAGGCACAGTCCCTGTGGGACACCACGGCGTGGCACAGAGGTGCCAACTCTGGCCCTGAAACGACAGAGGCTGGGTGCCTGCAGTGCCCTGCCTGGCCCCACCGCTCCACTCCTGGTCCTCTTTTGCCAGCAGCAGCCTGATGCTCTCCCGCAAAAGATAGTAGTGTCCTATTCCTTGTGCACTGGTGGTACCACAGGGAGAGCTGAACCTTGGGCGTTTTGGGGAGGTATCAGGAAAGTGACATGTTCTGTAGGAGCCCATTCTGGCACCTTCAAGAGATGTGGAGTTCCCTTGGGGACTTTGTGTCCTGCAGCACTTTAGTGTCAGCAGCACTAATATTCCTCAGATTGGAAAAACCCTCACTCTTTGAGGTATTTTTCTCAAGATCTGCAGAGTTCCAAACGTAATTTGGAGAACCTGCAGAAGCTGTTCATGCTGACACGATTTCTAGGTGAGGGGAAATATTTTGGTCTAATCCTATTGCAACAGTCATGCTTTAATACTTCCTGCAGAGTCACTCCAATTCCAGTTTGTCATATGACACTCAGAAGAAAAATATATATTTATTCCAGCTGAATCATGCCTACAGAAATACACAGTTGTAGTAGTATAATCCTACCAAAATTATGAGGTTAATTACATGCTTTTCTGCAACTCCCTTACTTGCTGTCTTTTATGTATGCTTGCAAAAAAGTCACTACCAGGGCATTTTTTAAAAGTATTTGCTGTGGGATGTACCCTGCTCTCATTAGTCCTCCTAAAAATCTGATAATTTCCATTAACATTGCTAGAGCTACCTGGACTAACATCTAGGCTGAGTAAGGGAAATTGACCCTCTGCCTCTACAGGAAATGTGGATTTCTTGAATTGGATGAGGAGTATTCCGAGTGAAAATTACAGATTTTTTTTTATTGCTGGGTGCTCTGCCTGCCCTGTTTCCTGGGCCAGTCTCTGTGCATCACGAGACACTGGGACTAGGCCTGGAAAGCCCTGATGGTTTCAGTTGCAAACTCTGTGAGTCAAGGACAACTTTTCACTGTAAATCTGCACAGGCTGTAATTGGAGGGGATCCCTGGTTTTAGGACAGAACTCCGGGCATTACTGTGAGACAGATACAATAAAGTGTAAGTCGTTAGGCAGAGAAGATAAAGGGCCACTTAAGGGAACCACTGACAGATGGGAGTGGTGGATCTGCTTCTCAGAGCAGGGAGAGGGTTGGGTCCTTGCCCCTTCTGCTGCTTCTGCTGGTGAACCTCCTCACAATGCCTGGAGAATAAAAGCCTCATGGCATAATGGTGGTGGTGATGACAAGGGTAATAAGGCTCATGATAATAAGGACAAGCAGGGTTTCCATTTCCATTACCAGAGCAATCGATTGGGCTTTAAGTTTTTTCTTTGTTGTTGTGTTTTGTTTTGGTTGGTTTTTTCTTTTTCTTTTTTTTTTTCCCTTGCCTGTGTCATCTAAAGCAAGTTCTGTAAGCACCGTGAGATAAAACCTGAAAAAGGCCTTTAAAAGGTCTTTGGAAGCAGTGTGGAATTTTAAAATCTAATCTGTAATTTAAAGAATGAAAAACTAATATAATTGGAGCACAGTCCATTTCCATTAGAAGGAGGATACTGCCCAGTTGTTTCCTCTCAGCATAGCCTAGATTAAACATATAGGTGAAATTTTTAATATATTTTTATATTCTTTTTTTTTTTTTTTTTTTTTTTGGTAGCAGGGAATGTGTTTTTGGAGAGTAACAGATGCAGCTTTTGGTCTGCTATGCACACACACTCTTGACATATTTTGCTATCAAAGAGAGAAAAAGCTGCTCATCCAATGGTGACAGTTTTAAGGCTGATATAATATTGAGGCTGCCTACATGTTTGAGAAGTTTTGGCACCTCAGTACTCCCAAAAGATGTGGGCTGGAGCACCAGGCAGCCCCTCTGGCCCAGCAGGCTGGCACAAAGCAGTGCAGGTGCCCATTCCCCCAAGGCACTCCTTTGCTAACATCTCCAGCTACCCACTCTTGCAAGGAGGTAAATCAGCCTGGCAGAAGATGAACTAATAGCAGACCTCTGTGCTGTGACCACCAGACTGGCCTGGCCTCAGCAGGAGGCTGCACAAGCCTCAAGACAGGGACTTCCAGAGGAGAAATGTGCAATGCCTGGGGCTGTGGAAGCAGCCAGGGGTTGTCCTCGAGGGGCTGCTGGCAGGAGGGTCAGTGGGAGCTGGGAGTAGGGGAATAACCTGGCTGCTGCTCAAGGTCAAATCACGTTTTCCCTCTCCAGGAGCTTGGAACCAAAGCTGAAATTGAAGTGCTACAGAAATTATTTCTTGCCCAGAGCAGTTGGCTTTGTTTCAGGGCTGAAACTGTGAGTCAAAGATGCTTTTATGTCAAGACTTACTTGAAATCACTCACTGTGGTCCATTTATTTTAGCCTGTGGCTGGAAGGAGAGTGGTTCAGATGGCTAATGATATTTGGGAGCTTGAGGATGAACTTCTCTTCCAGACCAAAATGTCTTCTCTGTGCTCTGCCATCTGTTGCTCATAGCTATGAGATGTCACAGATGATACTTGTGTGTCTTGCAGTGCTCTTTCTGCAAGTCACACAGAAAGCAGTTGTAAACTGTACCTGTACATGATACAGCTTGCTAAGTTTTCTCAAAAATGTGATCTACTCCTCCATCAGTCAGGTTTTCATGCAGACAGTGCTGTACCTGGAGGAGAGAATTAGCAACCATTACTTATTTTTCCTCCCTTCATTCTGTCAACTGACCATATTGTATCTGGAAGAGCAAGCCTCAAGCAGATTAAATGAAGGAAAAGCTGAAAGGAAAGAAGGTTTTGACACTGATCTTAGTCAGACACACAAAAATTTTGTCCCTAAAAAAGAAGATCTTACATGAATAAAAAGTGCTGAAGAAACTTTAACACTGAAGCATTAGGTGTAAAACTGGAGTCACTTGTGCAGAAAGGCTTAAGAAACAAGGGATATTTGGTTGGAAAGAGCTGTATATCATACCTGTGCATACATTACACACACCTCCCACCTCATAACTCCCCTACACACATAGAGGATTGCCTTGCTGTCTTCCAGAAGACGGGGAAAAAAATCTACAGCACTTCAAGTGGAAAGCTTAGAGGCTGGGATTTCAGTACAGCCTGGGAAAACTGAAAGCCTTGCTTCCATTAAATTCCAATAGGATTGTTGTGCTTCCATCAGTTGGATGCCCCTAGAAACCTCAAGCAGCAGCATTTTCTTGCAACCTCTTACACAAATCAACAGTATGTTTTTGCAATGCTCATTAAGCCCATGCTTTTGCAACAGGTTATTTTTCTCCCTCTATGGAACTGTGACTTAATGCATAGTAATGGCATGTCAAAGGCAGCCTTACAGCCCCTGTCTTGAATGCAATGCTGAGTCTCCTGTCATGCGTGGAATGTAATTACCATTAAGGTTGAAAAATGAGGGAGATGAACAGTAGTGGCACTTTTTCTCAAGTTTACATAAACACTGGCTGCAAGAAGAGGGCAGGAACATTAAAATCAAAGAGTTCCTGTCACATCAGTGCTTTAAATCTCTAAGCGGCTCCTTGAAAATCATCTGGCCTCGGTGAACACAAACAACCGATAAAAGCCTCAGTTAAGGTCTGCTCTTATCTGCTAATTTCAGGGCAGTCTTGCCCTTTACCCACTGTCCCTAGGAAAGTAGCGATTTTGGCACTTTCTCTTGGCTCACTAAACTCTCCACTGCAAGATTCATAGTAACTAACTGAAAGGAAGGAGAAATGGCCTTGAAGGCGTTTGAAGAGGAAATCCCTGTACTGCTCACTGAGCAGCTGTAGGGAAATGCCCCTGGTGCTTTGCCTGGATGTGTTACTAGGTAAAGACTGAGAGCGGGCACCACTCCTCTCGTTCCTAGTGCTGGCTGTCATCTTTTGGGCACAGAGCACCAAAGCCCAACCCAAAAGCTCTCAGAAACATGGCCAACATCTCTCCCCCACCGGTGCCCAATGAATCTGCAGGTTTCATCGCGTGGTACAAGCACCATAAAATAGGAATGTTTTGGGAAGCAGTGTTGTTTTTAGGGTTTTTTTTCCCTCGAGTTGTGAGGGTAGTTTTTTTCCCTTACTTGTGCTGACCCTACTTGTGCCGAGTTGACAGCCAAAAACACAAGCCTGCAAGTTTCAGGTTTCATTAGGGATGTGAAGCTCTCAGCAGGTTTGCCAGGGGATGTTTCAAAGGTAACTTTTCCTCATGAAACTGCCCTGATTTATTGTCTCTGTGGTTTTATTGAGCATTTTTGGCTTCTGTTTTCCCTGTTGTTGTGTTTTTTTTTTATGTGAAACCTGATGGCTTAAGCTGGGATTTGGTTTGTGGCTTTGATGAATTGAATTCTCCTCATCCTGCTGTTCTTAATGGAGCAGTGCTGTAAAGCACTTTGGGTTCAAAACCCCACAAAAAATGGTGCTGGTAGAAAAAGCAAGTCGCTTGCGCCTGTGTCTCCTGGATTTTCCTCCTTGGTCTCCATCTCCTTTCTCTGAGATGGGCTCTGGACATCAGCCTGGAGCCATCAGCAGGAAGTGACCCAAGGTAGCTCAGCCTGTGACTTAACATGGCTCTTTCGGTCCCCTAATCCGCTCTGGCTGCTTCCTGTACCCAGCAAGGATAGGAGCTGTGTCATGGAGATGCCTCTGTCAGAAGCTCTTTGTGCTGTGATGGAGAGGAAGAGAGAAGGAAAAGGGCAGGAAAAAGAAGGGAAAAGAGGCACCCCAATGGCAATCTGCTCTCCAAAACCCCACTAGACCTTCAAGGAAAAAGGTCAAATAGTGGTCTTCTCCCTGACAATCATTTCCTGCTGCCATTGCAGCTGCCAGTTTCAGTGCTTGCCTGAGCTTTTACAAAAATGCTCCTCTTGGGTCCAAATGGACTCTTCTCATCTTCCAAACTCACTCAGGTTAGTTTAGTCTATGTGGAAATTGTAAACATGCAGATGGTTTATCTACCAGCAACAGAAGAAGTGGCAAGGAAAATGAAGAATAGGAAAGTTTAATGCAATCTCACTTGCAGGTTTTGAAACCAGTACTCATTTGCCAGCAAATAATTGTGTGTTTTCACGAATGTCTTCTTTTTTTTTTTTTTTTTTAATGAAAATATTGCTTTCTGTGGCACAAGTATTTCCCTCTACAATGATTTCTCCCTACTAGTGTCTTGCTCGGCATCCTGTAGGAGCTGACAGAAACCTGAAAGTCCCAAATATTCCATGGAGGAAAGAGGATATTTTTACCCTTGCAAGTCTTTCAGATGAAGGTTCTAGATTAAGCCAAACTGAAGATTTCTTATAACACAGCTGAGCCTTGAAATATTTCCTCGTTCTTCTTTGTTTATCAGAATTTGGATCTCCGGATGGGCTAGAAATCCTATACACAAAACAGAGGATGAGTGCCATGACTCATTTCTTCTTATTATTCTTAAAATGCCTCTAAGCTCCTTACTGAGTAAAGCTTTTAGCATCTGTGCCATGGTACCCAAGTGCAGCAAGCGAAGCATGTCTAGGGATGGTCACAAGGCTGAGCCAAGAGCCCAGGTCACTCTATGAGTTCATGGTGATAACACAGAACGACAGCTGAGCCAGGTCTTCTAGTTCAGGGGTCTGGGATGGGGATATATCATGCCAAGCATGGTTGTCCTGGTGACATAGGTCATGCAGAGGCCAGGAGTGGGAGCCTGAGCCTCAGTGCTGCTTCAGAGGGAAGGAGAGACCTGCAGAGGCTTCTCAGGGCCAGACCCCCAGGATGGAGAAATACACCCAGGGCTCTAGCAAGGATACAGTCACCCTTTAAAGTTGTGGACAGGTGTTTGCAATCCTAAACCCTGGAGGGTACTCCCAGTCCTAGAAATCATTCAGGTATTCATGTTCCTCAGTGATAGCAATCAATATGAACAACTTCAATGTTCATTGCTGGTTCTCAGGCAGAACTTCATC
The DNA here is from genome assembly GCF_020740795.1 of Apus apus. Taxonomy (NCBI): domain Eukaryota; kingdom Metazoa; phylum Chordata; class Aves; order Apodiformes; family Apodidae; genus Apus; species Apus apus. The sequence continues at coordinate 50,203,316 of NC_067283.1, forward strand.
TAACTTTAACCCTAGGCGGGTTGGGGAAAATGCTATCCATTAAATATTAACTTAATGACATAGCTGGAATAAACGTATAAATGTAAAAATCACAGCACTCAAGTGGAGTAGAAAACACCCCAAGGGGCAAGTATTCTTCACTACAAGTGAGACAGAAATTGGATATTTCAGAAATGGTGAGAATGTTCTTGAGTGTACAATCCTTTTTGCAGTGTCACACAACTAAGCCAGACTTTTATCAAACCACTCTGGTGATAAAAGCCTGGAATTGAGAAATTCCAATGGAAAAAATAAAGTGGGAGGAGGGTGTTAATTAAGTCTAATGTGCGATGTGCTGGGTATTAGTTTTTAATCACATTTTATATGTGGCCACAATAAAGAAATAGGACGAGATTCCTCCGCTAATGCTTCACATTCTTATTGGTGGTCTTATTTATTCACACTGTGTTTTTCTGAATAAAATCACTAGGGGTGGGTGAAAAGAGGTGGGAAAAGCAGAGACCACACTGGAAAACAAAAAACTCCTCTGAGTATTCATCCTTTATGGAGCTCATTCTGCATTTCATTCCACGTGTGAAAACCAACTGCGGTCCTCCTGTTCCCCAAAGTATCAGTGGACAAAATGGGTTTGACTCCTTTAAATATAATGGAATGAAATCATTCAAGGGTTTTGCTCTTGGAGTGAATTTTTCACTGTATCTATACCCAGGTTAATTTATGCCTCTGTTTAGTTGAGGGCAATTTGGCCATTCGGTTTTGATCATCATATAAACCCTTGTCACTTGATCTGTTTTGATAGGTTTAAAGGGATATGGTCTGGCAGCTAGAGAAAGTGTTACTTTAATTAACAGCTATAAAAAAAGTTCTGAACTTTCCTAGTACAACAGTTGCCAGATTTGGACCACTGCTTCACGGTTAGCTCTGCCAGCTAGAGTGCAACACGTACAGAAGGATGCATTTCACTAGCTGGCTCAAGCAGAAAGGGACAAGCTCCAAACTAAGAGGAAATCATTACACTGGGGGTGATTTTTTGCAATCTTAAGGACAGAAGCTGAAACAAGTTGCATGCAGTGTCTCAACAATTAGGCTCTGCAGATTACATAAGCTACAGAGGGTTAGTGCAAAAAGAGAGATTTTATGCTTTTGTGCGTTTCTTTGAATGAATTCTCTCCTACCATGCTAGGCACTTTCTGGATGGCTTCTTGCAAAGGTTTGGCTGAAGGAGTTTTACTGGTATGCATATTCAAAGGAGGCAACTTAGGAATTACTTTGACATGACTAAAGGGAAAATCCCTTTATGAAATGCTTGCACATTCTTTGTTCTAATAAGCAAAGATGGTACTGTGTGACTTGTCTGAACAAATTTACCCAAAAGCTTGTAATTTCTTCCACTTACATTTGCTGGTCTGATAAAGGATAATATCACCTCCTACAAAGATTGCCAGATGAGTACATTTCAGGCACTGAAAATCAAACACTGGCAGAGACTCACTCCCAAGATAACCTTTGGGAAATAAAGGCAGCAATAAAAACGTTTATTAGTAGGTTTTTTGTCTTTTTTTGAAGGATGGGTATTTTGAAAGAAGTTATGAATTACCAGCAAAACTAAAGTGTATTTTTTTCTGTACTTGTTTAATTTGGATGTATTTAATCTGTATGAGGTTTTAAAGAAAAGGACATAAAAGAATACAGTGGTAAAGTATACCACCTATAGATAAAACCGCAGAACAGCCCTTTGCTGTTCTGTGACCCTGCTTCAGCCCAGACTGGTGTCTGGCATGTTAAATGCCATGTCACATGCATGAGATCATTTGTGGCACAGGCCACTCAGCTGCAGCATTTTTTTTGCAGTACCTTATCTATAATTATCTTTTTTGAATTTGGGTACAACATTGCACAGGTAAGATGCTTCATCACTCACCAACAACTGAAAGCTATTATTAAAAGGTCCAAGTGCACATCATTTGTCATTTTATCTAAGGACGAGTGCAACAGAAATTCTACAGAATCTTAGAAAAGCTTCCCTCTCCCTAAAAGCAGTTTGCACAAAAGCCTCTCTCCTCAGTTTCCTCAGAGTTCATCCCTATCTCACTGTTTGGAGAGGTGAAATAAGTGCAGGTCTTTTAGAAAGAAGAATTAAAGTTGGATTTTTTGGTTCCACAGATAAGTGTCCTCAATTAATACTGACAGGTATTTAATTTCATTTAAAGTAGGTTGGTTAAAAATATTATTCTTATCTCTCCACCACAGGATGGACTAAGTCTCTCTTTTAGAGTCACCCAGCAATGGGTATTAGGGGAACTCAGTTACATTTCTTTCTGCAGAAACCTGAGCTCCATTAGCAAAATATAGATTTGAGCAGATACGAACCCAACATCTGGCCTTTTAGAAATAAGATAAAACTGTGAGGAGGGAATTAGAGAAGATCCCAAGCCCATTTAAATCAATAGGGAGGCTCTACAACCTTCAGCAGGTTTTGGATCCCTCACTGAGAGAACAGAATAGCTTGTTTATCATAAAGGAAGAAATCATTGTCAGTTCATTAAATTTTTTAGTTTGTTTTCCTCTAAAATCTCTTATTTCTCTCTCTAACAGTAATTGGATGTCTTAAAGAAAATGGGCAGCAAGTGATGCCATGGTGGGGAGGAGTGAATATTTTCCCCACTAACAGGGAAGCACCTAATCTTCTAATGTTCTGATCCCACCCCAAATACTGCTCAAATTTTAATTAAACAATGTGCTGCTCTGTGGCCTGATCTAAAGTTGGTAGCTTAATAAAAATCAACTACTGCCAAAAAAAATAAAGTATTTTCAAAGTAATGAATACTGAAGTACAGTAGTTTTGGCTAGTTCAGTTTTGTGGGCTTTTCATTTCTCAAACAGATTTTTCTTATTTTTTCTTTTATTTAAGAAATTCGCTGATCTTATTGGTAGAGACTTTTTGTTAAAACACACCAAAAAAAAAAGTCTGAGGAAGCATAGGGTAGAAAGAATGAGAAATACCTTTCTCAGCCAGCTCTAGACAGGCCTTTAAAAAGCTTCAGTTTAACAAAGTGAGAACAGCTGATGCTGAACTGGTTGCTAAGAAGGTGTCATGTAGCATATTGGGTTATATAAATTCGTTGTTTGTGGTGATTACAAAAAGCCTCTTATCTCTAGGGGTGTTTAACTCCTGAAACATAAAGCTTGAAGGCACAGCTACTAAATTAATGTTTATTGAAGTCTCCTGGGCAATTTTCCTGAACTTTTCTCAGCCAAAGGAAATACCCAGGTCCTAGGCCACTGGTTATTATATGTGGTGGCTTCACAGCAGTCCCCTAAGACACCAGGAACGCTATGAGAAATGTAGTGTCTGTTTCTACTAAGATACAAGGACCACTGGTGGGGGTTCCAGCAAGCAAAATCCAGTGGGTGGTCTCAGTCTAGACCACAGTTTGCTATTTGAGGAGTTCAGTTCTGAGTGGTTGAGGGTTTTTTTTCCTCTATCACCAATAGAGACACACAATGGCTGCAGTACTGTGTCAGCTCTTTTGGGTAAGTGTATGTGGTGGAGCTGTCTGCCACCATTCATGAATAGCACCTACACAGAGCTTGAAATCAGTACCTAGCATTCTTCCACCAGCTGTGGAGCTGCCACACCTGCATACAAAGGTGTGCTTCTCTGCATAGGAGAACATACCTGGGGTGAGAAACCTACTCAGGGCTCTCGTGCTCCTGGTTTCCTTCTAGGTACTCTCGGGCAGGTGTTGACCCTGCTAAAACCAACAGGGAAGAGTAGAGCTGTTGAATGATTTGACTGTTTCCTGGTTAGTTAGTGAATGAGTGAACTGTTTGGCTCCTGTTCATCTGGAGGTCCTTGGGCTGAGAAGCATCTTTGCTGTCAGGTGGGGCTGGCACTAGCAAAGAGGAAAGGGCCATGGAAAACCACTACTTGCTTTTTGGAGCTTGTGCTGCTGGATGGAGAAGCAAGCAGATACCAGATAACAGAGGAGGGGTGGGGGGAGCGCAGCCCTAATAACTCAGTGAAATACCTACTTTTTCTGCAAGCAGACATCTACTTCTGCAGTCATGCTTCTTGTATGCAACAGGCACCAGCACAGAGATACTACCAAAATGCAGGTGTATGCACAGAGCACCTCCAAGGACAGTTGAGGGCAAATAACCCTTTGCTGAGCTTTATTTGCAAGCAGTTGCTGTGTTGGTTCTCCCTTTCTAAAACTGTCCTTCTATCATATGAGGTATTTTCAAGCAGTAATGTTATGGTTTCTACAGCTGTGGTTGACAGGTTGTCTAGTATTCCTGAGAAAGTTGGTTAAAACAGAAGTTGATGCTGCATGTTTTAATGTAGGTTCCCATTAATTGAATGGAACAGAGTGTAGCACTGAGGTTTAGGAAATAATTCTTATTAATTGGAAAAGCAATAGATTTTTCTGGACCTTGGAGTTAGGACTTCAGTTATGTTGCAATTATAAAATCATGTGCTATTTGATGTGTCTCTACTTTCTAGTTGGTGTTGGAGTCATCCAACCAACTTCCACATTTCTTCCTCATATTTTTTTAGGATATGTTTTTGGGTGAAAGAAGCACTTCTGAAGATAGACTTAAAAAGAGATTACTCTTGGGTTTGGGTCTGATTTTTTTAGTTGTTTAGTATTAATTTAAAAAATAGTGAAAACCTAGGGATACTAGTAGGATTTAAATTATGCTCTAACTAGGGTATTAAAAGAGACAGTGACAAACACAAATGCTAAAGAACTGCAGCTGAATTGATATGCTGCAGAATTACCCTATATGCTGACTTTTGAAGATGATTATGGGTTTCCTTGCAATCAGTTTTATACTAGTTTCATGCATTTAGTACTTTATTAATATAGACAGTAAGACCCTACTAACTGGCTTTTGTAGCATTATGTTTAAACAGCTGGGTGGGGATAAAAAAGTGGGAAAAAAAAAAAGTTGATGAATAAGAGCCATAAAAGATTTTTCTTGAACTCACATAAGTACTGCTAGGGTGAACCAGACCAGAAGATCCATGTAGGCCAACACTGTTCTGCTACGAACTGGCTGGTTGGATAGAGAGGGATCCTCTTTTCTGGTATACTTTTCCCAACTTATAAACAAATATCAATGATTTAAGAACCATTGTTTCTTAAATAAGTGCTGATCTATTTATCCTCTATAGATTTGCCTAGTTCTTCTCTGAACCTCATTTCGTTTTTCTGGCCTTCACAGCCTTCTGTGGCAGTATGTCCCAGAATTTAACTGTGTGGAAAAGTCCTGCCCTTCCTTTAATTCTAAGGTTGCTGCAAGCTAATTTATTCAGGTACCTCCTGGATTGTTTTGCGAGAAACAAATTCTATTGCCCACCTCGTTTTGCTGTGACATTCACCATTTTTAGGCACAGTAACTCTTGAATATTATTCAAAATTCCTGCTTTATTGAAGAAATCTTATTTGTGTTTCGAAAGTAATTTCATAGGACTTGGTTTTACCTGTCTTTATATGTGCTTCAAGTCAAATTACAACCACACGGTTTTTAAAGTAAATTCTGTCAGGTTTGTCCCAAATAACTTTGTTATTGTTTTACTGGGCTTTCTACTTATGCTGTCCTCTTCTTCCCCTGCATTTTTTGAAACTTATTTTTGTATCAATCTAACACATTGGTGAAAAGTAGAACAATTTTGTTATGGGGATGGTGTCATTTCCCTTAGGATGCTTACTTGATAACCATGAGAGGTCTGACTCAATAAGGCTGAAGGTAAAACTATTGTAGATCACACCAGCAAACAAAATAGCTCCCAGTGCCTTTCATTTTCTTTTTGTTTTGTGGAGTGGCAAGGAGAGGGGACAGAACTATGAAAACTAATTAAATTCAGTGTTTGCACTTAAAAGCTTAAATATCTTGGCTTCCTTTCTAAGTTATACCACTTTTTCCCTACTTGGGTCCCACCATAAATGGCATTTAATGAACACACATTCTCAGCCTGTTACTTCTGTGGGGCAACAACATATTCAGGGGGTATGTGGTGAGTTCTATCTCAAATGAGGTTGTCTTCAAGAGCTCTTTTGGACCAGTTGTCATGTCGCATAGAGGCTTCCGTAACACTGTGGTGCTGGATTTAAAGGTGAACAGTAAAGAAACCTCTGCCTCTCATGGACTTCTTCATGACCTCTGCACTGCACCAGCTGTTCCTCCACCTGCCTCAGCACCATCTCCAAAGCCAGGCGTGGCTTGAGTTGAACTAACCCACAGACATTAGTTAGCACAGGTCATGCTGCAGCTCTCCAGTTCCATTTCTCAGTGCAGGGCAATGTGTGTGCACCAGGAAGCCCCAGGATGGGTGTGAGATGGCTCTTTGGGACCACGAGGGGTAGGAACAGGAGAAAATGAGTGTTCATCAGCACTGGCCTCATCATTGGTGATGAAAAACACTTTTCAGCACTTTTTTTTAAAAAAAGTGGTTCCTTGCATTTACATTATGCTGTTCTTTATAATGTAAGGATGGCAGACATGAATCTTTACAAATTGATGCTTTTGTACTTCGATGAACAATTTCTTCTTTTCCTATGTGGAGATGTTCAGAAGGTCTTAGGGGTCTTGAGGATATTTAAGTGGGAAATTGGTACTGGCTTCTCTGACATTGCAGTACTTGTTTGTGCTCGTGGAAGGTGGAGACCTAAAAAAACAAACAAAGCTAAACAAAACCCTAAAAAGTACTAAAAAAAATTTGATGTTAATGATAGTCAGTACTGTTTTCAAGATTAATGAATTATTCCTTCATATGAAATAGTCAAAGAAGTTATTTGACAAGACAAAGAGCACAACATGCTTAGGAAATTTTGACAGGTCTATCCTACAGCCAAGAGAAGTTGGAAAGGTTAAGATATTTCCAGCTTGTTAGAGAGGGAGAGTGTCCTGGTAGTCCAGTGCAAGAAAAAACTAGCTGGAATCCTGTGTGTCCTGAACTCCTAATGAGGGTCTTCTTATCACTAGCTACAGATAATCCCATCTCCCCCTGATTTAGTATGAGAGACTGGGTGATGGGAACTCATAATCTTCTACTTCTCAACCCTCCTGTCCTAGAGTTCAAGCACCCCCAGTGCTTCTAAATTCTCTGACACTTTTCCAGCACATCACTTCCATTCTTCAAACTCCATCCCCCTTCCCAAACTGTTCCTACCCAGAGTTTTCTCTTCCTTCCCTCAGAACTGTGACCTTTCATTGCCATTTACTCCAAAGTCCCCTCAAACCTCCCAAGTCTCTTTTCTCACCATGTCTTATTGGGGCAACCTTTGGATAAAATTGCCAATAGCACTGTGTTTGAGCTCTCCTGGTCTCTTCTCCCTCCCAGAGTCATCATATCTGATGTCTACTATTTTCTCCCAGCTGTCTACAATGGGAGCTGTTATATGTTGAAATATTCCTATAAATCTAGTCCAAATAGCACCCTGTTCTAATGAACAAAAGAAAATGGCATGAATTTCCTCCTAATGGACAAAAGATTGTGAGTTTGGAGGTGTGTACTTGTGAACATCTGCTGAAATGCAATTTGGTGATGAAAGCTTCCTTCACGTTGTCAGGTCCCAACAATATCACCCAGTGTTTAGTCTAAATTTTTATTTCGCCAAGTGCTACCCTTTTGCTTTCAGTGACCTTGTACGTCAGCCAGAGGGCATGCCACACACATGGCTGTTTCCACTCTGAACAGGCAGGCTGAAGAAGGCAGGTTGGAGACTCTACCGCCTGATGCTCTGGGCCCATTGTTGTGGCTAGGCTTGTTATTGTGGAATAATTCTTGTTGTGTTGACAAACCGAGTGCTGGGCCAATGACCTCTGCAACATCAAGTGCACTGTTTTCATGAGGCTCATTTCAACAGACATTTGCAAGTGACCTCGAACTGCGGTAAAGATATCCTGCTGTTCTTTTGTGTTGTAGATGGTCTACACCTCATGTGCGTGATGCTGAAGTAGATTCCTTCCACAATGATCTCTGGGAAACCTTGACTGTTGGGTGTGTTCTTATCTGGCCCTAATGATAAGACCTAAATTGTTCTTCTAAAAACTGTGTCAGAATCATTTCCCTTTGCCTTTTTTTGTTTTGTTTCATGTTTGTGAAGGAGTAAGAAGAAAGGGAAAGAAATACTGTGCCATCTATACTCTGGTGTTTTTGTCGTAACTCTTATCTTGAACTCTGGCACATGGGAAGTTGTTATTGCAGCTGTAAGAACTCTAGGAAAGGGGGATACCAGCGTCTACTGCTCTGTCTTTTTGCATATGTGCTTGTGTTTCTGATCATTGAACGCAACAGGAGCTTTTACAGCCACACAACTCTGGCTGCACTCAGGCTACCTGAACTACATAATACATGCTGCTGGAATGTTATCCAAACACATGAAAATAGGATGCAAGCAACTGTTCCTTCAGAGATGGGTAGAGGATATGTCACACTCTCTTAAAAGCGCTTCAGAAAACTGAAAAAAATTACAACCAAACCCAAAATGCATTCTTTTGTATTTAAAAAGGAAAAAGTGAAGAGCCAAGGCATAATACCTAATTCAAGGCTCTGTTACATCCTTTGGAATAAGGTCTTTGATCTGAATGCAGACTTGACGTAGGACAATGTCTTCTGGCATTCTGCAAGTCCCCTCTTCTGTTAGCAAGCCCTTTTTGAGGGTGTGGTAGGGACCAAGGTCATGGCTGAACAGTGAAGCCAGCTGCCGTGGTTTTGAAAGACTGCACACTCGGAGGGAATGGTTACACCAGGCATGATACTTTGTGACCTCGTTCTTACATGGCCATTAGGGGTTTTTTTAAAGTAATTTTCTGAGATACATTGCTGATGTGATAAAGTTCTGCAGGAAAGTCTCTTGCCTGTCTGTGCTGATGTGAGTGTGGGCTAAGGTGCCGATGAGATAATACTCCTCTATTTAGACAAAGTCTAGACCAGGGAAGGCTGAGAACACATTTAAATGAAAATAGGGCCTGCTGCAGACTGAGACAGTGAGAATGAAGCTGTTTTGCTGCTAATGTGCTGAAAGAGGAACCCCATGCTGTCAAAGCATGAGAGTGACAATGTTTTGTTACTTCCAGTGTCATGGAGGGAAGGTGCCTGAGGTGAATTTTTGTTTGAGGTACTCCTTTTGTTTCAGACCACACAATCACCCACAGCAGAGCCAGAGATGGTAAGGGAAGAAGGATAACATGGTCTGCTATCTGGTAGCCCTTAATAGATATACTCACAGCAAGTCTTAAAGTGTCTGCTGTTACCTCAAGTCCCCAAAGGTTAAAAGACTGAGATGACATTTTTCTCACGTGGTATCACGATAAAGCAGGACTGGAGTAGATAGTTAACCACTACCACAGTGCTAAGCTATTGAAACAGCAATACAAAGTTATTTTGAACTGCTGTAGAAAAGTATTGAGAAGTTTGGTTTAACATGCATTAGACTCTACATATGTCACAGTTTTTATATTGCATTGGAGCTTGTGACAGTGCTTTGCTTGTCTGGACTCTCCTCTCTCTGGTGTCTCCCACCTGTTAGTGGAGTGTGTTCTCTCTCTCCCTTACTTGGACTGACTGAAGAGTGAGATGTGTCCTAAACCTTTTTTTTTTTTTTTTTTTAATATTGTATCTTGAAAGACATTTTGAGAATCACATTATGAGTGCTTTATAAAGCCTTAAACTTCTTGTAATTTAGTAGTGACTTATCAGAAAGCTGATGTTTAGCACACTGTACTGATTAGTACATGTTTTTTGTATATCTCAAAGACATTTCAAGGGCTGGAATTTCAGAGATCTTCAATAATTGCTTTTTTTTTCCATCCAGCCAGTTGAACTTCTACAGAATCAACTCTTCAGAGGTTGAAATGTTCTATCCATATCCTTCTGACTTGCTTATATTTCCATGCCATAAGATGGGCAGAAAAATTTTCTTTGTGTCCAGAAATAAGGTTTTCAGTTGTTCAGATTCTGCTGACCAGCAAATTAAAAACTGGAAGATACTTAAGTGTGTGCACAGGTACCTACAGAATGCCTAGTAAATTAAAGAGTGTTGGACAAAAGGAGCTGAGCAGGTGATAATTGCTACTAAATGTAGTAGTATTCTCCACTACTAATGTGGAGATCATTGCTTGGGTTTCTTCTTGCTGTTAATATCAGAGTCAGGTCTTTTTCACTCTTTACCTCCAAAGATGTGTTGGATAGTTGAAGTCCTCCTGAGACCATCGGGTCTCAAATTAGACCAAGAGAGTCCTCACTTGGCTGAAAACTCTCTTGTTTCCCTCAGATGTCTATGCACAGTGCTGACAAAAGTCTGTTAGTTAAAGCTACACAGCACCAATATTCTCAAGTCAGGTGCTCAGAATGCTCATATACACACAGTGATTTCCAAGCTGTCTTCCCCTGAAATCAGAAAGCTATGGCTTTGCACTCCTGAACTCTTACTAAAATTAAAAACATCAGAAAGAGAAAGGGGAAAAGCCCAACCAAGAAAATCAAAATCTTTCTTCCTTCTTGTGCAGAGTTGTCATGACTCGATTGTAAATTAGAATTTTAGGACATTAGAGGGAAATGGAGCATTTGGCTGCCTCATTTCATGTTAAATCAGAAATAGCATAAGAGAGCATTTATTTTGCAAGGAATGGAGGGAGGACTACTGCCCAGAAAACTGCCAGTTTTCTCCTGCCTTTGCAGCCAGGTCCTTGGGCCCCTTTCATCTCAGACCCAGTTATAATTGTAACACCTGCTCTGGGGCTACACGGAGCGCTGAGCAGATAAAGGTAGCAGTTTGCAGACCTGAGCACGCTGCTTTTTGGAAGGCCCCGCTTTCTCTGGCCCAGATCCAGTACACCACTTAGACATCTGCTTAACTTTAAGCATGTGAGTATCCCCTTTGAAGTCCTATGTATATTGTTTTGCTGGACCGAGGTCAATGAGCTCAGTACCTTGCAGGATTGAGCTCCTGAATGTCAGATTTGATTAAATGTTCCCCCTTTCTTCCCCCTCCCTCCTCTTCTACCATGAAAGCCTGATCAGAGCTCAAACAGCCTCAGAAAAAAAACACCAAAAAAAGGAAAGAAAAAAAAAAAATAAAGCAGCTGGTGGAAAGTGAGCCTGGCTCAGCTGCGGTAACTTGGTTTTGCAGATCTAACCAGAAGAAAAGCAAAGCAAAAAACCCTACCGGAGACCTAGTTAAAAATTAAACCACCTACACTTTACTTAGGGAGCTGCAGAATCACAGCCAGAAGTGAGAGCGCATCGATCACCCCGTCTCTTCCTCCTCAAACTCTTCCTGCTGTTGCTCGAGGGGTACGACTGCCCGTTTTATCTCACTGCTCCCTGTTAATTGTGCTTCTTTCCTCCCCCGACTCCCAAATGTGCTCTCGGGGAGCGGAATGAACCCCTCTCTCTCTCTCTCTCTCCCAGTCTGCTCCATGTCAATTCGCATCAGTTTAAGGTCAGGAAAGCTAAGGGGGAGCAAGGCACTGGGGCATTTGAACTCAACCTTGCTTTCCCAAGGAACAAACTGACAATTAGTACCGGGATCAGCATCAAAAAAGAGCAACCCAGCATGAAGCCTGTCTAATTAGTCATATGAACGGAGGGCTTCCCCTCCACTTCCTCGGGAACACATGCCTGTCAGATCTGATACAGAGAGACTTCTCTCCCTAACATAATACTGAAATGAGGTTGAGAACAGGTAGCTCTGGCTGAATCCTTGCTTAAGCACCGGGAAGCTTCGCCGCAACATCCAGTTGCGCGCCCACGTCCGCAGCTGGGATGTGCTTCTGCCCATGTGCTCTGCAAGCGATTGCCAGGATGTTTCTTTCCTTGCAAAACACGGGCTGGGGGGGAAGAAAAAGCATCGATCTTGTTGCCAATCTTCTCGATTTAATAACGCTTCTTGTTTAGATGGAAAAATGAGCAAAGGGAAAAATTAGAGATGAAAGCTGAGTGACAGTCTACTAATCTCAGAGAATTGTGCTGGTTGAGAGACTCCATGTGTGACTTTTTTCTCTTTTTTTCTTCTAGTGAAACAAAACATGCATTTATCTCCTGCGAGACAAAAATAAGTAGCAGTAAAACTTTGTGATTACTGTTAATTTTGCCACACTATCTGGATAGCGGGCTGTAACAGCTTGAGCTGAAATTTAGATCCTGTTGCTTTCACACTGTGAATGAAGAAAGACCAAAGCTCAAGCAGTCTTAACAGCCTGCCTATATCAGGATACACAGAAAAAAACCAAGCCAGATTAACTAAAAGTGTGTATTTTATTTTTAGTTCAACTCCATTTAAATTCCTGAGTCAAATTCCTAATTCAGAGTTTAAAAGATCTTCAGCTGATTTTGTTGAATTTACTTTGGAAGTGAGGCAAATGAGATGAAATAAAAGACACTTTATATGTATCCTGAAACTTTTCTGATGTGGGTGGCAGAATGTATGTGGCATGCTAGCAATTCCGAATTTTGATTTTGTTCTTTAACATAAGGTATGTTTTATATGGCTTATTTCTGGGAGGAAAAAGGAACAAACTAGTCAGACATAGCAGGCTTTTGCATGAAGGTAAAGAAACATCTGCATAGGGGCTGGAGGCATTTAATAAGTAAAGAAAAAACACTCAGCTACCACTGCAACATTTTAATCAGTGCATATGCTGGGTCTTCGAGATGGTGACATGTAGCAACAAGTCCCTTAGCCCTGGCTTCTGTATAGATCATAGCCTAGATAGGGCTTTTATTATTATTATTTTTAATTTTAATTTTTGAAAGCTTTCTGCAGCCCAAGTGCTGTATGCCTTTTCCATCAGACAGAAACTCTCTTTCCCTCCTGTAGGGCCTGCCAAACAGCCCTCAGAGCAGCTTTGCTCCTACAAGGTGCCTCAGGCCGTTTATTTCCAACAGGAGAGTGACAGCTGTGTCTCCAGCTGTGGATACCTGGCACAATGAGAGAATGCCAATATCAGTCCAAGCACGTGTATTCAGGTTGCTTCTTCGTTTATATAACAAAAAGGAGCATAGATGTTTTTTATTTGATATGGCACTGGCCTGAGTCTCAATAGACAAGTGCATACTATAGCATGCTGTAGCATTTACCTTCTGGTACTTCAGAGGACAAAGCTGAAACAATTTGTGTAGTTCTTCCTTTCCTACCCATCACAACACTGCCCTTATTTGCAAAGCACTTGAGTTGTACCACTAAAAAGTGTGATAAAATGTCTTTTCATCTTTATTTGCTGTTATTACTATCAATGCAGAAGCACTGACAACTGAAGCTCAAGCCAAGCACATGCTCATGAGATGCAGAGATGCCCAGGAACTTAACTAAGCAACTGAGTGCTCTGTTTCCTTACCTACCAGAGAGAGAAGGAAAAAAATAATTACTTTTCTGCTGTGTGCTGGATGGTACAGAAGAAATGCCACATGCTTGCCAGTGGAGCTGCATCTCTCTAGTATTCAGATGAGCATGCTGTGTTTCCTTCATGCAGATTCTCCATTTATTAATTAACTGAAGTTAGATGCTTGGTGCTTTTAGGATCTTGTGTTTTGAATAGACACTTGGTGGCACACTTTCTCTGAAGAGTGCTATGGGATCACGGAGCTGTTTTGCTGGACTCACTTTTTGTTATCTTCCCTTGTCCTTGCCATGGTGTGTTCTCACAGGCTGCCAGCCTTGTCCTCTGGGTTTTGCAGCTTACCTGGGGAGCACAGGCAGCTGCTTTTGAGAAACAAACAAACAAAACTCCTCCCTACAGATTTCACTTCAGCTCCCAAGAAAAAGAACAGAATTTGTGGCTATTCTGCCAGTTTTGATGACCATCTGTGTGGTCCAAGCTCAGCTGAATGTCACTGTGTTCTGGGGGTGCTGGAAACAAAGTCCTCTCTCATGGACTTCTTGGGCCTCACTTCCTGCTCCTGCATGGCCGCATTCTAGAAGACAAAATACTATTGAGTATTTGTGTAGACTTAACCAAACAACACCATCAGCTTTTGCATCAGCTAATCCTGGTGATACCTATTTCTGCTACACTCACAAGTAGAGAAGAATCTCACTATATTTAAAAATAAAATTAAAATTGTGCAAGTAGTAAGGGGTAATATGTTTTTGATTTTTTTTTTTCCTCAGGCTAATATTCATGGCTCATGAATGGTATTTACCCTGCTGCCCTTGTTATATGAATATTGCCTAGTGCTATTGCTCAACCATAAAGCCTACATCTGCTTCCAGCAGAGTTCAGTGCTGTGAGCTGGCTAATACCAGCATCGTGTCTCTGTGAATCTGCATTAGTGAGTCATTAAAAGAAGGATTGTGCATACATTACCCTGAAATTCTACAAGGCACTCTGTTGCCTTCCTGAGTTGGTTGAAGATGATGGTGGAAATCTGGAGAAAAAAAAAAAAAAATTAGGTACCCAGTGTGTGTTCAACTTGCATCCTTGGTCATCTTGCTGCTTCTACTAGCTGATGCTCCAACAATGCAATGAACTGCTCAAGGTTGAGCAGGGGGCTGCTACCAGCACTGATGAACATTGCCAAAATCTACTGCCCCAAAGAAATGGCCACAGTGTTAAGTCTTTCATATACTTAGCCATGGACAACAACAAGGATAGGGAAGGAGACAACAGTGGAGCAGTAGTATGTTACATGTCAAAGATGCATGTCACATGCTGACAAACTGATTACTGATTCTCTGGTGCTTTCCCTCAGCCCTGCAAGCAGTACTTTAATTAAAAGACTAGTTATCTAAAGCCATCTTTACTTTCCTGCTCACTCTACGTATACTCAGTATATTGCAGCATTTGCAGCTCCACAAAGGTCTGAGGACTTCTAAGGGGAGGAAAAGAAACAGCAGATTTGGTTCCCAAATGCTCTAAAGCTCCATTTGAAACCAGAAAGCGAGTCGAGGCTTCCCTTCCTTCACATGGGAAGGTTTCAGATGATATAATAATCTCTTTTCATCCTTTACAGCTCCAGTACAGGTCTGTTAGCCATTTCAGCAGTGTCCCTCTGAGGGAACACTAGCGCTGCTGCTGACTCACAACAGGCCCCACTTCCTTGACACATCACAGTGACTGCAAAGAAAGCCTTGCTCCTTGTGAGCCATGCTGCAGCTCAGCCTGCTTTTCATTATGTTCCTCCCCGTACCAGTACACTCTGCATCGAGGCAGTACCCACCCAACTGGGGTCACGTCTGCTGCTAACAATCTGCTGACATATTAGATAACTTATAGGGGTTTCTTCACTACTGCCAAGGGCAAAATATTCCCACATCTACAGTATTTCATTATCTTGGTTTCCTTTTTTTTTCTTCCTCTTTATAACCAGATGCCGATCAAACTGCAAAAAGCAGGGAAAGTTCCTGAAGTATCATGTTCATACCTTAGTAATCCTGCCTGGTTTCCTCCCCAGAAGAGTAGGATAAGAAACAACTGGGAAGTAGCAGTCAGGATTTTTTCACTTGGATTGTCCATGGGGTCTTTTGCTTTTTGCTTCTTCCTACACTTATTCAACATGGGCATGGGCAGCTTTCAGGATCTTTTGCTTGAAGGAGGTCTAATCTAATGAGTCACCTGTAGGACCTTCATCTTCCACACTGAACATACGGGTGGTTTGCAAGGCATCTGAATGTCTCTCCCAGAGTTTTTTACCCCAAAGCCCTGTCTTTATTTATATAACACAAAACAGATAAGCTTCATTGTAGTATTATTACCACGAGGGAACTGCGCTTGTTGCCTGTTTCTTAAAATTGGTTTCCCTAGGGAAACAAGGCTGGAACAATCCTGTCTGTCCATCTCACAAAATGTGAGGTCCAACAAAATTTCTGGACTACTTGGCTGATTTCAATTTAATTTGAAAATAAGGACAATGTCAATTATATTAATTGTATACTTGCTTTGTTAATATAGACAGACTGTTACAGGGAGGATGAAATTCTCTTTATGTCTCCATTGATAGAAGAATTACAGCATGACTTGGTTCTATTTCTTATTAGATAATTACTGACATAGCAAACTTTATCACAAGGCATAGATTCACAGGTGACCAGCCTTCAATGGGTCTGCTACTTTATGCAAAGTATGTCTTCATGACCCCTTCAATACCTGTTCCTGAGAAATTGCACCTAAATTTACACTTACTGCGTGTTCCGTTGTCTCACAGATAATAGCCTGGTTCTCAGTAAACCCAGTATTAGGTAGATGCATTAGTACACTAGTTCCTCAAGCCTAAGAAATAGGTCTGGTTTCCCAACCCAGAGAGTTTTATGAGATCTGACAAGTCCTTTCTTGCTTTGATTACACAGGTTTAAGCGATTGTTTCATTTGTTATAAACTCATGTTAAAGCAAAAATAATAATCAGTAAATTCAAATTATACCAGAGTGAGTAAAATTAACTTTAGCTGTGTTGCATGTGCTACTATCTCATATATAATAGTTTAAACCTCTTCCAGTCCCTGATACTTGGATAACTAAACAAGCTTGTTGGGAGCTTCACCATAAGCCTTCAAAGAAGACCACACCTAGACACGTCTAAAGCTATTTGGTATCACTGTGGCACATTAATATAAAGTCTGTTGAACAGATAGTAAATCTGGTTTCTGTCTTATTAAGAAGAGAACCCAGCTTTTGTAAAATCTGGGTTCCATATGCAGAGCCAGCTATGAAGTCTTTCCTTTCACAGGAAAAGCCTGCACCAGTGTCCTCAAGTTTCATCAGCTCAGTTATGTCTCTCATGTCCCTTCCTTCCCCCCAAGAAGATTCAAAGTACCAGTGATTTGGTCAGACCTGCCTCTTCTTTACCAGAGACAGACGATGTTAAGTAGGCTTCATGTCCCCACTACCTGCTAACAAACAGAGCTGGGGGGATAAAAATGATGGGCGTGTTATATGAGGACCTAGGTGTGGGCACACTGTGAGGTAAAAAGCCTAGTGAGGAACCACAGCTTCTGGTGTCAGCTGTAAGAGTTAACAAAGAAAATGCGACTGGGTTATGGATAACCTATTAGTGTAATTCAGTCTAAGTTTGGCTGCAAAAGAGTTTGTTGCAATCCTTCCCCTTTGATTTATGGCTCGAGGAAAAGTTATTTTAAGATACCAAGAACTCATTTCAGGAATATGGTTAACTGCTGAAATGACCCCATCTTTGCTAGATCATGTATGGCACGTTTCCTGTGGATAGCTGAGCTAAGTACACCAGTAACTCTGGCTGTTAGCAAAGCTCCAGCTAAACAGCAGCTTGAGAATACAAAACAGTGCCACACCACAGGAAGGACATTGCAAAATGATCACCATTCCTTCACCCCAGTGGATCTGGGGCTGATTGTGACAATGTTTCGGCTTTACCTCAAAGCTTAATTGCATCAAGAGAGAGCTGGCATTTCACAGCAGAAATTAGTTTTCTTCAAAAAAATTCAAAAAGGAAAATGAGAGCCAAAGTCAGTTACAGATGTCAAGGGTTGTGGGCTGCCAGTGATGGCTATGAGATAGCATGCAGATGACCTAGACAGTGCTTGAATAAACTGAAAATTCTTTCCTTTCAAAAAGGACAGGAAAAAGAAAAGACAGCTTACAAAAGGGCTAACCCTTCCTTTCTTTCTCTGCCTGTACAGCCTTCCTTCTCTACCCCTGTTGCCCTTGCAGTCCTCATTTATGTGCTTCAGATGCACTCTAAAGTTGGTTCTTCCTGGTTATTGATTTTCTGTGACAGACGTCTCATTCCTGTGATGCTCATTTTTCCAGTGTGATGCACCTTTAAGAACACAGTTTTCTGTGAACAGAAAAAGCCCACAACAGGGTAAGCAACAGGGATACATTAGACATCCCACTCTCTGCTCAGTATCCACTTCTCCATCCCCCTTCCTGCCATCCACACCACTGTCAGGGGGACAAGTACATGTTGCTCCTGTAATTCCACCATCAAAAGTACCAGCAGACAAATTTTCAAGCACAGCAGCACAGTCTACAGATAAACAAGAAATACTAAGGTTAACATGTTATTCAAAACTGTATATACTCAGGTTTTAGTGGAGAGGATCAGCAAAATAATGGTGACCATTGTGTTGTACTTGTGACTGCAGTCTGTACCCATTCAGTCTTCCAGTGCTCAGGTCACACATTAGAGAAGGATCAGTCAGTGTAGATTAGCACATATCATCCATTTTAGTGACAGCAGAACTAAGTAATACTCCCCTTACTGCAGCAGTCGGTGGCTTCTCTAAAGACATTTCCAAATTCAATTGCTGTTGGGTTAATTCCTCTTCTCCTATATCATACTGCAAACTGGACAGCTGCCTCAGCTGGTGTCTGAATCTTCAATAGAGAAGAGGTCAGCGAAACTATTTTTCAACATTTAGCAGAAATCTACTGAAACTGTCAATTTTAGAAAGCTGATGGCAAGTTGTTTGACAGATGCCAAGTGGTAAGAGCCCAAATATACTATTGGGAATGTTTATTTGTGGGCATAATCTTCCCTGTCAAACTGAAGAAAAGGATGCCACGCAGGCTGGAAATATTAAGTGACAGATTTCATATGGTCTTTCTTTTGCTGAAAACATGAGTGCATATTAAACATAGAAGTGCTCTTCTCAATCTCTAGGAACACATCAGTGCAGAAAGCTCACAACCCTTGGAAACTGAACTTGGGAAAGAAAAGCTTCACATATTGGCTGCTCTGACAAAAATAATATTTTAAAACTCCCTGAAATGTGACCTAATTGGGTATGATATTGTCATCAGCTGTTAGTGAATGGCAACACCAAGCTGTAAGAGTAGACTCTACTTTCTCCTTTGTGAAAGCTCGGTGTCTCCAAATCAAGCTGTCTTCCAAATGCCCTGTTTTATAAGCAGTACTAATTCCAGCTTTCAGTATGGTGCTTTTAATCGGCCAACTCCCAAGACTCTCATACAGCAGGCTGGCATGGTTGCTCACTTTTTTGGGCAAAGCAAAGTGCAGGAACATAGAGCAGCTGCAATTTGGGCTAGAGTCTAAGACTAACAAATCGCAGTCTCATGTTCTAGTTACCATCTCAGAGTGATCTAGAGTAAACGTGGCATTGCTGAGGAAGGGTGGAGGCATCACCTGAGGTACAAAGCTGTCATTACAGCTGTGAAAGTTTAGCCGTTCTTAAGCCACTCTTTTTTCCCAGCAAGTGTTTCCACCCCTGGGATTTAGCACCAAATCTTCTCTCTCTCTCAGTCCTTTGGTCTTAATTTTCTTTCCATTACCACATGTCAGATATGTCTGTTTATTCTGCCAGAACTAACCTCGGTTTTTCCTTTTTTATATAAAATATTAGTTTCAAAGTACTCACTAAATTGTGTCCAGGCTTTCTCACCCTCACCTCTGCTACAGCCTGTTGCATGCCATTATCCTTTTTTTAACAGTGGCAGTCTCAGTTTTACTGTCCACTTAGTAAATATGTGTAATTTACTCTGCTTGGCTAAAGGGAATTTTCCTTTCTATTTTAACTTATTTTAGGTCTGTTTAGGATATCCCTACTTATCACAGTGAATGGTTTTATTATTTTGTACACTGTAGAAATGTAAATATCACTTTCCACTGGATTGCTTACATCCAAGTGTTTCAAGCCTGAAAAGTGAGGGTTGTCTTAGCACCAACACTCATAGCTTAGTTTATGGAGTGAGAAAGAGAAAATTATCAAAACAATATTTCTTTTACTTACTTTGACAGCTGGCTTTAAAATTGAAAGATGCTTGATAGAGTTCTATGCTTCATACTTGCTGAAGAATTTGTGTAAAAGGAATATTGAATTTGGCATAAAAAAGGGGCTGTACCACAGACTTTTAAAGAGAACCCCCTCATTCAAGCTTGTGCTAAACCTAAACTCTTAGTCAAATCCCCAACTTGCCAAAAAGCAACATATTTCAAGTCAAAAACATTATTTTGCAATATTATTCCAACATTTTTTTACAAATATTATCCATTACTGGAAAATGTTTCAATTAAAGAAAGGGATTACAGAGATTTATTGTTTTACTTTTTTTTTTTTTTACTTTGGCTCCATATTCAGCTGGAATTACAGCATATGGCTGCAGGCTGATTTTCATAAATCCCTGCATCAAAGAAAGATTTCTCGGAGAAAGGAGGAAAAAAACTCCAAAATACAAAAAAAAAACACACCAAAAAAAAAGTGTCTCACCCTAAATTTAAGAGGCTACCATGGAGGTCAAGTAGGAAGTCACTGGACTAACGGGGCTAGGTGTAGCCCAAACCTCAGCAGTAGGTAGGGGTTAAAGTGTTTATTCCCTGTGCTCTCCTGACTGACAGATGGGGAAGATGGTTAACAATAGTAAGTCAGGCAGTTGCTGTGGTGGGATTTGTCTGTATTGGGTAACTACTGACATACAGAAAGGCCAATTCCTGCTCTGAAGACCTTGCAGCTCCATTTGAGGCAGAGCCAGGCCAGCAGTGAAGGGCTGGGTATGCTGTGTCCTTCCCTGACGACAGCTTTGCACAAGAGGAATCCCTCCTGCCCAGAAGCCTTTACAAAGTTCCTCATTCATCTTCCTAGTGCTGGGCCAAAAAGAGCATGCTGGACTTCAAATGTAGTTCAATCCTTGTGTAACTGAGAATCATCAAAATGAAAGCCTGCGAATGAGGATTTCTCTGCCATAGAAAAAGTAATATGCATAAGAGGTAGGAAGTCATGACTCTTTTTTGGAGGAAAAGAGCTGTTCTCACACTTTTTTACTTCCCATTGTTTTTACCCTCAAAGTATCAAATGTACATGAATTATAAGCATTTATAAACTATACCTATTATTTTATTTATTGGTTAGTTACTCGACATCTACAGTGAGATATTATTCTATTGGTTAAGCTTGCTTTATTCATGTTTCACTTTAGAAGTAGTCAAAATTGTGTTCAATTTTGTAAACCTTTCTTGTACCTCAAAAAACCCAGCCAAACTTCGTATCTTGTAAAGTGTGTTTGAGGCTAACACCCTATTTACTCCTGGTCAGCTATATTTTAGATTAATATATTTGGGCACTGCAAGAGTATAAATATCCTTCATTAGCAAAAAACTACACATTAATTTATATTAAATATAAACTGTTATAATGTCATGTCTGTTGTAGGGCAATGTTAACATCTATGATAAACAGGAGCTTAACTGATTAGTATTTTCATTACCAGAATAGTTATTGCTGAAAGGTTTGAGATTGACCGTGAATACTGTACTACAGTCACCAAGCTGAGCTCTAAAACCAGCCTAAATATCCCTGAGAGACTTGGTAGGGTTGAGCTGAAATATTGATTCAAGGTCTCCTCTGATCCACATAAATGAACTGTTAACTTTACAGAGGGCACATTTTCATCACAGCTTGCCTGGAAGCTCATGGCAACCTACCTGCCTCGCAGCCACGTTTTATGGTGTAAATTCCAGATTGTTTGCTTTCCTTGCTTTGATATAAATAATAGGAGCAAGCTGGCTGCTGCTGCAGATCCATGTGAGCAGGGTGGGAAGTGCTCGGCTCATACAGTTGTCTTCATGCTGCTGAAATAAAAACCCTTTCAGTGCCAGCCTTCCAGCAAAGCCTATGCTGGGAATTACACAAACTTGCAAATTGCTTTGCCCCAGCATTATTTACGACCACGTTATTTCAAATAAGCTCAGTTTCCCTCTGCAAGCTTAGCTGTTGCCAGATAAATCAGCAGTATGTTATGGATACTGAAATATGTTTTCCAAGCCTTAATCGTGAATACTTTTGAAATTACAGGCTTAAAAAATAATAAAAAAAATAAAATTCCTTTTTATGCCAGAACATCCCCAATCCTGTTCCTCGTACTGTTAAAATAAGCAGCAGTGATGCCCTTTTACCACACCATGGTGTGGGAATACTTCTCCCTCCGTCCTTACAGTGTGGAAATAAGCCAGGAATATCTGGCAGCCCTGCCTGTGGTGCCTGATGGGTCCAGCAGTGTGGCCGTATCTGTGCTCACTGGGTTTCTACGATCATGGCTGTAAGGCTTCAGAGAGCAGAAGGCTGCTAAAGCAGTGTCTTGGTGACAGCAGTGCTGCTCCCAGGCCACATAACACACTTTATTACAAGCTGCTCTGTATGATCTGGGAGCGTGGTGAATCACGAAGCTTCTTCTCACTTTCCAAGCTCCCTGGGTCAGAAATGAAATCTTCTTTGTTCTACATTCACCTTATGTCTCCTGGTTCTCTAACTTTTTATTATTTTATATTTTTAAAAACTACCAATTGCCTTTACATCTACAAGGACACGTGGGACATAAAATGCAGATGCATTACTGAGCGAAAATGGAAAAGCATCCGGTACTGATGTTTTTGGAAAGTGGCTGATAGTCTTTTTGTTTAATTTTCTTCTACTGCCGGCCCTCAAAGCAAAACTCGTTGTCTTTGGGCGTATTCCTACTGCTGTATGTCCACAGAGGGAAAATGCGCAGAGGTCAGCAGTTTCAAAGGCAGTCTCTAATTCTAGGTTCTTAGCTTGGGATATTTTGGGATGAAACTTTGGACACAACAAAAGAAGTGTCAAGGAGCTATAAATCTAGATGAAGTAAGTAACACCCAAGACATCTCGAACTGGAGACCCAAAACCAGAGACTCTTCTATTTAAGAAAAAAAATAAAAATTAAAAAAACACCAAGTTTTAGCATTTGCCAGGAAATGATTTTTTTCTTAGTTCTTGAGGTTTCTATCCTTCCCCTCACTTCCCGCTATTCCTATTTTCATATCACCATTACAGGCAACTCTGAAGCTCTCCTACCAATACAAGGCCTGCAAAAGTTGGGAGTGGGAAAAAATGCCCTTTATTCCAATGCACATGTGATCATCTTAAGATTGAGTGCTCTCTAAAGTCTGATTTTCAAAAAATCTGATTCTAGAGTCTGATTCCAAAAAATGCACCCTGAGACATCTATATTTAGCTGAATTTTCTCTAAATACTTTTAATTGGCAATGTATTGTTTATTTCTGTATTTTAAATACACTGTGTTAAAAAGTGTTTAAATTTAAAAAATAACAGCAATATCAATTATGTAACAAAGCTAAAAAAAATGCTGATTTATTAAATAATTATTTGAAAATCGAATATGAAATATTAAAAAAAAAATGCTTGAAAGAAAATTAAAGTTCAACATAAAATACCTGTCACTGATACCAAAGCAAAGAGATTAATATTGTTCCAAGAGCTTGAATTCCCAGCAGTCCCACTGCACATTCATGTCACTCAGTAGTGAGAGATTTGCTTCAAGCAACAAAGAGTTGCAGGAACAGTTCTCCTGGAACCCAAAATTTCAGAAGAACTACACTACCTGTTTGAAAGAGAGGGAATCATCACAGTCTCACAGTTTGCCAGGATCTACTGTTCCATCTCCAAGTTGAAAGTCAAGAACAAATCCAGCCCTATCTCTAGGACAGAAAAGTAGACAGACATACACGTGTGTCAGGACATGATAACTTCAGCAAGGCTTCTAAAGTCATGAACTAGAAGAGATTTTTCAGATGCTCTGACAAACAGCTCTCTCATCACTAACATACATTATTACATCTTTAAAATGAGAACTGAAATATAGCAGTCTCATTTTCCACTAAAATTTTGGTCCAAAGCAGTGGTTTCAGCTTACAGTAAATCTTGCACTGTGGCAGATTGTGGGTTGCTTGTATTGATTCATGGAAGGCAACTAAGAAAAGCACCACTGGGTAAGTTTAAGTGTATGGCACTGCAGATGTATGTGTATAGATAGATATGTCTACCTATACATGCGTGTTTTTAGTGTTGAATAATATTCCCATCTTGTTAAGCAAGCAAGTCATGTCTTATGATTCATAAAATTTTGAACAGTGTTCTGAAATGCTTTGTGTGTGAAGAAATTAAAGATGCTTTTTGTGTAAAGAAACCAGGCAAAACTTATCCTTTCACAAGCTTTTGAAATGCATTCCCCTCTGATTAAGTAGCTGGACTGTAAATAGAAAATCTGGTATTATCTGATTTTATTTTTAAGACCTGTGAAGGAGGTCTTTTCTGAACTTATCCCTCCAACATGCCTGCCTTTTTGCTTAGTTCTACCTGTTAATTCAATGCATATTTCCTCTCACTCTGCAAAACAGGAGAAGGGCTCTTAGGAACCTTAGTTTGAAATTGAGCATGAAATGGATATATAAAAATAGAGTGTTAAAAATCATGTGGTTTTTTGTAACACCTCCGACTATTGCTTTAAACCCCCAAATCCAAAGCAGGTGCTTGGTCGCTGCAGGTGTGGCATGTTGCCCGGGTTTGGTCATTCTGGGTGCTAGTGGGGATGATTTGTTTTGCTTTGTTTTTTCAATTCAGTTATGCTGGCAAAGCTGAGCAAGACAAACTTCTGAGTTACTTGCTTTATTAAAGACAAACAAACAACAACAACAAAACCCCAAAACCAACCAACAAAAAACCCTCTTCAATAAAAAGGCTCATGACTTCTGGTTTTGTGTGATGTGAAAGAGGGCAGAGTTCCCTCGCTGCATGGAGGCAGGAAGGCCCTGCAGCCTCTCCTTACCCCATCTCACCATGGGAAGCCTCGTTTTGCCCTGGATCCCCTCCGGTCCAGGGCAGACCCTTCCTCTCCCCAGACGCGGCCAGATGCTGGCCGGCTACCGTGGAGCATCCTCTTCCCGGGTTTGACTCAGGCTTCATCCTGGCTCAAACCACGACACCGGGGGTGCAGGCATCTGCCTCCGCTGGGGGGAGGGATGCCCGAGGAGGGGGAGAGGGCACCCCTACTCCCCTGCCAGGGGTGGGCACAGCATCCGGGGTCTCAAACCCCTCATCCCCTCCTGCCTGCTAACTGCTTGCACTCAGGGAAACCAGCCGTGCTGGCTAGTGTGCTGCCTGCCACAGGGAGAAGTAATTGCCTTGGATAACGACCTCCGTGGATAGTCAGGGGGCTAATAAGCTCAGGCCAGAAAAAAACGTAGCGTTTCGTGCCTTCCTTGCAGCTTTACTCGATAGCTAGTCTTAAAACCTGAAGAGATTTTGCAATATTTGAATTAAGCGATCATGTCCGGAGCCTTGCACTATTTGATACTGCTTCGAATAAATCCTTAGTGAAAAACTGTCAGGTTTTACTGACGGTTTTAAACAACAACAACAACAAATTTGTGGAGTACCCAAACTCGGGTTTGATTTTATTTTGATATAAAAATGTAATCGCTTCCATAAAGCGTAACTTTAGGTTTATCTGGAAAAATACAGTCTATTTTTCTGTACGTGAAAGGGGCGTTAAGGTCTAATCGTCTCCAGCTGGTGTGCTCTTGTGAGTACATACAGGTCGCAGGTTTGCAGAGGAGTTTGCAAACCTATGGATGCAGCGCTACTCGCACGTTTTTAGCTTGTGTGCGTGCGCTCGCAAGCTTGCACCTAAAGCAGATTTACTCGATGGCTTTTGATCAAGACGGATGTGTTTAATGATCCTCCTGGCTGCGTGTCCGTGTGTTCCTATGTCTGTGTGTGTGTTCAGCTATGCCCGGCCGGCCGCGCTCTCCGTGGACAAACACGTCTCCCGTTCAGGAGTGCAGCAGCCTGCAAAGTGTGAATAATTTTCAGTGAGGAGTTACACTAAGTGGGAAAGCTTTTAGCACATTATCCACTGGCAATTGGACTATAATCTAATTGTCAGCCCTCGGGTCTTAATAAAGCCTTTCTCTTTCCACCGTTGGATTTGCATCTGGGAGATGCCTAATGGGTTTAAAATGCCTCGCGTTTTGTTCCAATAAGCCACCTTCCCGGTGTAGGTGACATTGAGATGCTTTTGCTGTGAAATTGAATCTCAGGTACCTGGGCTTTTGTCTGGGTGGCGAGGGCAGAGATACCTCCGCCCCAGAAATAACGCTGGGAACTGGGGTTGCTCCGAAACCGGGGAGCGGGAAGAAAGGGTGAATCTGGCGGGAAAAACAATATAATTATGTGCAGCGGAGGAGAGCAAAGGCCTGAAAGCAGAGCCGATAGTGGCGGAAGGTTGCAGAGGAGCAGAGCCGGAGCCTGGGAGCCCTGTGGCCATCGCTTGGTGAATCAGCGATGCTCTCGGAAGACAGGAACGGGCGCTCTTGCGAGCCTGCCGAGAGAATAAGCAGGATTCTTTACCTGGAACGAGCTGTTTTCATCTACAAGGGGGGGAATAATAAGAAAAAATATTTTAACTCGTTCTCTCCCGTAGCTGGAATGCGTTAATGCCAAAAGCAGCAGCGCATGGCACCTTGCGGCTGGCTGTGCTGGCTCGGGCACCAACAGCACCGGGAGAGATTGGGATCGGGACTGGAAGGGGGCAGTAAGGGTCTCGGCAGCGGCACCCCGCATCCCGAGGCTCCCAATTTAAGGGAGGGTTCTCACCTTCTACACAGCTCCGGAGGGGAAGAGGGGGAGGAGGGATAGGATGCAAATGCCAGGTTATCCCAAAGGGTAGCCAGGAGAGGAGCTGGTGTCGGCTCAACTTGGTGCTCTGCGGGGAAATAGCAGCCGGGGCCGGTTTGGGGCACAGCCCCACGGGTGCCGCCGCAGGGGCCGCCTAGAGGTGTGTACTTGCAGCGTGAAGTGCGCGGCGTGGGGGCTTTTGCTAGCAAAAATCCCCAACAAATAAACAACCAAACAAACAAAAAAAGAGCAGTGGCCTCTCCCATCGCTGCGCGGAACAGCTGCTTAAAGCTGAGCGTGGTGCCCTGCCCGGTCTGCGCCCCCTTTCCTCATATCCCGCCCGCAAGCGGGGCCACGCGACCGCGTAAAAGCACGCAGGGTGGGAGCTCATGTAACCCAAGCAAAGGCGCACCTGAAATCATCCTTCCTGCTGGGCAGAACGCTGGGTTTCCTAGCGGATTTCTGCGTGTTGCTGTCCCTTGTGTCCGTCGTGACTTTGCCTGGGTGAGAAAAGGGCCGAGAAGAAGCGGTGTTCGTCGTTTTCACGGGATCAGGTTTTCGCCTTTGCTTTTCAGGGATCGTAGAGACTTTTCGGAGGAAGGCTGCAAGCTCCGTATTTGAAACCTGACGGTGAAACCGAAATCTAATCCTGATTAAACTGAACGAGCGCAACGAGGTAGGCAGCAGTTGCCCGCAGCGCTTACCCGCACGCTGGTTTTTGCCAGAACACAAGACAGCAAGGAGCTCTTTAAGCAAAGGAGGGGGGGGAGGGAAAGATACTTTGAAAGCATAATGAATTGTAATGAAACGTCTCTGCCATGCCAGGATGACACCAGCAACAAATACCTGAATTTTCTAAATAGGAAACAAACTCTGCGGTGTAGTTGGCGTGTTCTTTACATAAGGATAAAGAAATAACGAAGGATTTGATTTAAACGGGTTCATCCAAGGCAACCGCCTTGCCCAGGTGCAGCAGGGTTTGCAGCTCTGCTATCGGGAGCGGGCTGGGTACCGCGATGACAGCCGTTCTGTGCCCGGCTGCAGCGGAGACGGGCGCTGAGGCGGGCGGCGGGGAAGGGCTGCTCCGGCTTGCGTCCCCCGGGAAGGGCGAGCAGGGATTTATTAATCACGCTCCCTTGGCTGCGAAAGCAGAGGGGGATCAAGAGCACTTGGGTAGTGGTGTGTCTCCCCGACTGCCCCCCGGCCTCTGAACACCACCCCCCGTCCCTGGAGAGGGCCACGGGCAGGGGCGGCCAAGCAGTCCAGGGAAGCCGGTCCCTCTCCCCTTCCCCACTCGGGTTCCCCGATCCGTGTGTCTCCCCAGCTTGGCCCCGGCAGGGGAGGGAGCCACAGCCAGGATTAGGCGGCCGGAGCCGAGCCCCATTCATTGCCCACAGGGGAGGAGGGGTGCTCTGGACGTCTAGACAAGGCTCATTTCCTTATCGGAGGCGGAGCGACGGGAAAGCTAAGAAAATAAAGATTCTCGTGGGATAGAGCGAAAGCTTGCATGGCTTAACTAAGCAAAGAAGAGCTATCTCGTGCAGACTGACCCTGTTGAAATTAAAGTAAAACGAAGCACCCGGTTTCTTCCCACCCTGGTAGTTGATTCCCAAGGTAGGAGCAGGCATCCGCAAGTCCCCAAGGCCGGTCCGTCTCTCAAGGGACCATCCTCCTACCCGAGGGTGATAACCGCTCCACGGCCGCGCCACGGCCTCGGTCTCCCCTCTCCCTCGGAGTCGCTCCGCACCCCTCTCTCCCCGCCGGGGCTGGGACATTTTCCCCCAGCCAAAGGCAGTGATGGGTCACCGCACGGGGCTGGAAATCTCGCGGTGGGGCAAGACAGAAAGGGGTGCGGACGCTGCCGCAGCTCCCAGGGCTGAGCCGATCCCCCGTGTCCCTGTTTTCCAGCCCGGCGCAGGCAGCACGCAGGTTTACATGGTCGCCCGCCTCCCCTGAGCCCCGACGGGCCGGGCACGCCGCGGGCAGCTCCTACTAGGGACAGGTATGTTACAACCTGGCTGCTCCGAGACGGAGATCAGCAGGAGGAAAGGGAGAGGTTTGGGTTTTGTTGGTTTGGTTTGGTTGGGTTTGTTGTTGGGTTTTTGTGTTGGGGTTTTTTTTGCAGGATCTGAGCTGTTACTTTGACGAGGGCTGCGCTTTATTATCCTTATTTGCGTGGTGCATAGAGACGGTAGGAAACCAAAGGGGATTTAGGCATGCCCACCACCACCAGAGGAAAGGTGAAGCGAATCCGTTCCCCAGGCTATTTGTATCCTGTCCTGTCTTACTTTTCAAGCAGGCCGGACCCTGCTTTTCAGTCAGGGTCAAGGGAGCTCAGGGCCAGGACCCCGGGGACCCCCGTCCCGCCGCCGCCGGCCCTCGCACGCCGGGAGCGGGGCCGTCCCGCAAGGAAACCGCGCGGTTAAAAGGAGGGGTCTCCCCCAGAGTAAAGCGATCAGACGGTTTAGGGACCTTTTTGCTTGTTTCATTGGGACTATGTCAGGAGAATCGTTCGTCTCGTTTTCGCTGTGGCAAGAGGCGATACTTTCTGAGCGGCTGACCCCGCCGCTGCGCGCTGCGGGGTCTTCTAAATATGCACCTCCTGATATATATATATATATATATATATATATATATATATATATATATATACACACATATATCATAGGAGGTGCATATTCTATCTGTTCTATCTCTATATTAACAAATTCAGGTAATAAAAGGGCAAAGCGCTGCTAGTCCTCCTTCATTTCAAGGAGGTAAGGAGCTATTTTGTGTCGCTCACTTCACTGGCTCTGAAGGGTAACCCGAATAATTTTTTCTTCATATTAATTAATCAAGCTCAGCAGGAACGGGTGTCACACAGATCTGTATCTGTCCGGGGGTAGCACGTTTCTCGGCACAAATCTGCGTATTAAAAGCTCCCTGGATTCTGTTCTAGGTTTAGAAATTGGAAGTTTGATGATGTCGCAAGCCGGTATGACAAATTTGTACGTCTTTCTGAGACGGTTTAATGAGCAAATCTTTTAAATCTTCTTTTTATTTAAAGGACGTTAGTTAGAAATCCCGTTGTTGTTTTATTTCCGGGAGGATGCTTATTGTGTTTAAGAGTATTGGTGAACAATTTACTCAAAT
This sequence comes from Apus apus, assembly GCF_020740795.1. Classification (NCBI taxonomy): domain Eukaryota; kingdom Metazoa; phylum Chordata; class Aves; order Apodiformes; family Apodidae; genus Apus; species Apus apus. The sequence continues at coordinate 50,232,824 of NC_067283.1, forward strand.
TACTGCCTTGGAATAATCTGCTCGTTGGCATTATCAGCCCGTCCTCGTTTTCTCGCTGTCTTACGTGCGTGATCGATACCATCTAGTTTGGTGGAGTCGAGGAAACAAAGTTGAAGGAAACTGTGCGACCAGTGGCCCGCGCACTGGTTTGGCTGGGAGAGGAGCCCAGCAAGGCTCTCACCTGGAGTCGGTAGGGGCCAGTACCTCTGATTGGGATGCCAACATTTGGAATCCAGTGCAGGAAAATCAAGTGCATGATCAGCCTTAAGGAACCTTGTGTCCCAGCAGAAAGCACACAACGGCGAAACGCCTGCTTTAAATATTGTCGTCTTTGAAAACTTACATTTAAAATAAAAAATTGTCACAGAGACACAAGAACCAAAAGCAAATAAATAAAAAAGACTAACAGAAACAAACGAAACAAAGAAACAAAGAAACAAAAACAACAAAAAACAACAAAACCCCGAACTATTATTATTAATTTTCCTCCTGTCAACCATATCTCCACTGACTCAAGAGTCAAGACTCGACAAAACGAGCAGCCTAGGGACCTTCTTGGGAGCACCCTCCCCCCTCCCCGGAGCTCAGAGGAGCGGGGGTCTCACCCCGACCCGCAGCCGAGGCCTTGGCGGGGTGCGGGGCTGTGTTGCCCGAAGGGGGAGCGGCAGGCTAGAGCCCGCCCGAGTGCCGGCCGCCCCCTGCCCACCCCACGGGCGGGCAGAGCCCTCCCCTGCCTCCTTCTTCTCCTCCTCCTCCTCCTGCTACACGCCTCCGCCCCCTCCTCCGCGGCCGGGCCGGGCCGGGGCCCTTGACGTGTCCCGCCGCCGATTGGCCGCCGGCCGATAGGATCTCGGCGGCCCCGCGTTAAGGCGGGGGAGCGAGAGGCGCCGGGAGCAGAGCAACTCCCGCCCGCCCGGTAACCCCGCTCCACCGGCCTCGGTCCTTGTCCTCCCGCCCGGGCATCGCCGCCTCTCGCCGTTCTCCGCCGGCTGGCCATGGAGTACACGCCGCCCCCCAAGCCGCAGCTCTCCTCCCGGGCCAACGCCTTCTCCATCGCCGCCCTCATGTCGAGCGGCAGCTCCAAGGACAAGGAATCCCCCGAGAGCACCATCAAGCCGCTGGGTGAGTGGCGCCGGGGTGCGGGGGGTCTCTGGTGCGTCTGTCCGTCCTTTCCGCTCAGGGTCGCCCTCCTTAAAGCCCTGGCAGCCGGGGCACGCAGTTTCCCCTCAGAAGGAAAAGCCGCACGGCGAAAGCCGGCGAAGCCTCCTCGTTACCCACCGTCCTTTCCAGGCGAGGCTGTTTTACAGGGCAGCCTGTTTCCTAAATTCTTCTAGTTTAGATTACGCCGTTTATTTATGCGGCTTCGCCGTTCGCAGAATAATCTCGCACCCTAAGGCAGTTATATTTCCCTTTGCTGGTGTGAAATGAACGTCTTAAATATTTATTGCAAATCATATCTGGTTTTGAAGTAAAATAAAAGAATCTCCGGTATCGTGCCTAGGCTTACACGGGGTAGTAAAACTTGTCCATGGACCTGAAAATCCCTTCGCTCCAGAGCTACTCAGTGTAGGCTCATACAGGCTGTTTCACTCTTAATGGACCGGGAGGATTTTTATAGTAATTCCTTGCGATTTTCGGGAAAGAGGTTTCGCTTATGTTCGGTAGTCTAAATTCAGATTCCCGAAGGCTTTTAAAAACATCAGCATCTTCCCCTCCTTCCCTCAGTTTCTGCGGCTTGCGGTCCTTGCATGTACCCGAGAGTTCGCAGACTACTACCAAAACCCAAAAGTGTATTAAGCTTTCAGGGCAAATAAACAAGATTCCATTAAATCCTATGAGAAATTAGAAAAGGCAGCTCTCTCAGCGTCTGCTCCATCTCATCAACCGACTCAATAGATTTCACATAGTCCAGTGTTTAACTGTAAACTTTATTTTTCAGTCTAGGCGATAACACAGGCCAGGAATACCGTAGTATTCCCGTTTGAGCTACTTACACAGTCTTGTGTTAAACGTAGCTATTTTTCTTATTATTTTTTTCTTTCTTTTTTTTTTTTTTTCTTTCTCCTGAAAAGCTCCCTCAATTAATTTCACATGTTTTCAACTCATTGCCCCACGCCGTTCAGTTAGAAACCGAAGGGAAACGACGGCCTGTAACTCCGCTTTTATTAACCGGAGATGTGGGCGAAATCTTCCTCTGCAGGGACGGGACACGTTTGTCCGCCTGCCGTGTCTTGGCGGCGGATCCACCGCAGCATCCCAGCGCGGGGCCGGGGCACAGCCCCCCGCAACCCTGCTCCCCCCTGTCCTCTCCTTAAGCTGAAACTCCCAGCGAAGCTGCTGAAACTCCCAGGGAAGCTGCTGAAACCTCTGAAGATTCCCGGGGCTGGCCGGGAAGGGTGGGGAGAGCAGGCGGGAGCCAGCCGCGGAGGTAGCTACACTATCCGCGCAGGTTGCGCGGCCGCAGGCAGATCCCCTGAATACACTTTCTCCAAAGGAGTTTGTTCAGCCTCAGCAAACTGGCTGGGAAGCAGGGCAGAGGTGGCTTTCCAGGCGGATGATCCCGCGCCCGGCGTTGAGGTTGTTGTTTTGTTGTTGTTTTTGTTTGTTTGTTGTGTTTTTTTTTCCCCCGCGGAGGAAGCGCGGGACCTGCGCGGCCGCGCTCGGGCTCCTTCTGTGTCACGCGCTCTGCCAGCAGCGCAATTTAGGAACAAGCCACCCGCGCTCCCCCAGCATGACCTCGGCGCTCAGCAGCTCCCTGGAGCCGAGCGCTCCCGTTTTAATGAGAATTAGTGACCTTTCCATGGAAACCTTCGGTTAGCAGAGCGGCAGAGCGCAGGGCCCGCCCTGCCCCTCAGCGCCCCGCCGAGCGCGTTATAGCCGGGCGGCGGTGCGGCCGGAGCCGCGCTGCTCTCCGCCGACCCCCGGCATCCCTCCGACGTCTGTCCTGATGCCCCTTCGGGGAGAGGCGCCGCTCAGGGCTCTTCCCAGAGCTGATCTCAGAAAACTTCCACTCCTGCCCTCAAATGATGAGCTGACGCCTGCGAAGCTGCGCGGATCTTGGGGGGGGTGTGTGCTGGACCCGAGGGAGGAGGCTGAACGATAAATGCCCTTTGATTTGGTTCGTTGTTTTTGTGTGTTTTTGTTTGGTTTGGTTTTTTTGAAAACAGTTTTTCCCTGCTGTCGCCCTGTCCTGGGTAACTCCCCTCTCTTTATTTTTTGTTTTCCCCTAAACCCTGCAGAACAATTCGTTGAGAAATCCTCTTGCGCTCAGCCTTTGAGTGACTTGTCCAGCTTGGACCCTCACGGGGATTTTAGCACCAGCCCTTCGTCCCTGTGCACCGAGCCCCTCATCCCCACCACTCCTATCATCCCAAGCGAGGAGATGGCCAAAATCTCCTGCAGCCTGGAGACCAAAGAGCTTTGGGACAAGTTTCACGAGCTGGGGACCGAGATGATCATCACCAAATCCGGGAGGTAAGGCTGGGCAGCCCCGGGACCCCTCCGGGAAGCCTCAATAAAGTGGCCTTGGAGGGAGGAGGGATGGGGGGGAGAGAAAGGCAAACTAAGGAAAAGAATCCCGGTATTTTTATTTGGGGAGAGCCGCACGGACGGGTTAAGGGGAAGAGGAAGAGGGTGAAGCCCCTTCATTGTCGCCGCGCATGTCAGCAGCCCCTCGGCGGGCCCTGCGCGGTGCGCGGAGCCCCGCGGCAAGCGGTGGCAGCGGGAGGGGCGGCGGTTGCGCGGTGCGGAGGGGCGAGAGCCGGGAGCCGTGCGGAGCGGCCCGCTGAAATCAAGCTGGGGGTCCTGGCGGGTGGGAGATACTTCGTTTCCTTGATAATCCGGGTTGTGGCTACCGGCTCCTTCGTGCGGTGCAGTGATTTTGGGAGGGCGGGTTGGTAGAACACAGGGAACTGCGGGGTCGTGGGGTAGTAATTCAGGCAGGGATGGGTTCGGTTTGGTTTTCTCTCGGTTGCAAATAATGTGCACAAGAATGCCGGGCTTTCTGGTCACCTCAGACCACGCCGTTTCTTCAGCAAGGGTCAGGCAAAGGCAAGTCAGGAGAAGCCAAATGTTTTGTCGGGTTTTGTAATGTAATCCCCAGTTGTTATTTATGTAGGTCCCCGATAGTATTTTTTTTTCCTAACTAGCATGCGTTAAAATAAATAAATAAATACATTAAATATATATATATATAAGCAACCCAAACCAAGCAAACAAAAGAGTATAAACTCGGCAATTTAAAGTTCAACGTTTTAAACTGTTTAAAGTTATTTGACTTTATTTCTGGTCTGTGGCAAAATGTTACATTTTAAGGTTGTGTTTTGTCAGAATGTAAATGAAGAAAGCTAATTTTGAAAATTTCTCCCACAAATACCATGAGCAGTCTTAAAAGAAGATGCATCCAAAATGTGAGAATATAAGCAGAAATGTTTTCTGCAATATTTCCCTAACTCTAGTATGAATCCCATTAAAAATAAAAATCCATGCTTCTAAGGACTTACCTACCTTAGGCACAACTATTTTCTGAAATCGTTGTGTACTTTTAACTAACAGGCAAAAGTAAATTTCTTCTTCACTTTTCCATGTTTTACGCTCTTTCCTGCTGAAAAATCGTTCTGATTCCAAGATGCACTTTCTGTGCATATTGGAGACACACGGGATTTAACTTCTATCATGCTAAAGAAGAATCAATAGATGCTATATTTTTTTTTTTCGGGTGGTTTAAATAAAAATCTTAATTCTAGCAGCTTTTCAGAATCTTTTTTATTTCTCTTCTCCATCCATGTATTTATTTTCTGATTTGCTTTTATTTTAGGAGAATGTTTCCTACTATCAGGGTTTCCTTCTCAGGAGTGGATCCTGAAGCCAAGTACATTGTGTTAATGGATATAGTTCCTGTGGACAATAAAAGATATAGATATGCCTACCACAGGTCTTCCTGGTTAGTGGCTGGAAAAGCTGACCCTCCACTCCCTGCAAGGTCTGTAGATTTTTACTGCTGGTCTTCTTTTATTTGCTTTATTTTTAAATTTTATTTTCCTTTAAGAAATTGCTGTTATTAATCCTCTTCTGCTGTTTGCAAACAGTGCTCTGAGACTTTAAGTCTGTGCTCAACAAAGTTGGTTGCAAAACTCTTGCTCGTTGTTTCAGAATCGGGCCTCAAACCTCTGCTTGAGGTTTGATTTATACTGAATGTTCCAAGACATGCGGGATTTGGCTAAAGCCTCTCATATAAATAAATGAATAAATATCAAAATTTGTTTTTAAAAAACGAAGTTTGTCTCAATTCAGATAAGAAGGCTTTTAAAAAGATACATATTGGTTTGTCACTTGGGTTTGTCCCCCTGTATTTGACCTCATAATTTAAAGCAATCAAAGCACCACTAGCCAGACAGAAATACTACATTACAGTTCAGTGCTGTTTATGCTTGAAATTATTATTTCTTGATAATATACCCAACGTTTGCCAACCAATTGTTTTATTCTTGCTTTTAGCAATCTCTTAGCAGGCAAAATATGGATCAGTTCTACAGCGCAGAGATTTTTTTTTTTTTTTTTTTGTTAAGCAATCATGAGATGTCTCTTGTTCTGAGGCATTATGAAAATATCCAGTAAATCCCCTCCCTCTTCTATGCAGAAACAATATGCTGTAAAAAATAATTTTCTAAGATAATTCTGTTAATGTAATTAATGACTGGCTCCTTTCAGCATTAGGAAACTGAGGCTGCAGCATTAGGCTGTAGAGTAGGAGGGCTCTGCAGCAGCCCAGCACTTTAGTATGCCCCCAAATCCAGTTAGACTGAAGCACATGTCGAATGGCTTTGCTGAGTCAGAGCCGGAGATATGGAAATAACGTGGATGCCTCTCTGGCTTCAAAGAAACTTTTTGTGGAGGGATCTGTGCAGGCACACAGATCCGCTCCAGGTGGCTTAGCCTGAGGTTAAGAACTTGCTTATTACAGAGACAGAAATTAGAAATGAAACAGAAGAAATGGAAGCATTGTGTGTGTGTGTGTGTGTGTGTGAGAGAGAGAGAGAGTACAGGGACCCAATCCTACACACTATCCTCATATAAATAGTTTGACTGAAATGTTGCTGACTGCTGATCTCTGGAAGGCGGCTCAGGGAAGTAAACAAACAAAAAGTGCATGCAGAGAAGCTGTGATTAGAGACGGCAACCTAGGAGTTATGTTGGCTTTGTTTTCATGGCCAAAAACTCCTTCTTGCAATGTGGTTAACGTCTGAGGGCTTCATTTGACGTATTGTAATGGGCACTGATCAAAACCCAAAGAAAAAAACACAGATCATGCTCTAAAAGAGTCAGCATCAAAAGAGGAAGTAAGAGAAAGACAAAAATAGTTTTAAGGCAGGGTTCTCCCCTTATTTTTCTTTTCAAGTGGCTTTTGGGATCCTTTAAATAGATGTCTAATTCACACTATTTGGCACAGACTAGTTCAATGAGTAAATACTCACAAGTGTATAGGACAAGAGACTGACTGTTACGGACCTGTTATGGTTCAAACCTTCTTGGAGTTTAATATTTATTATTATAATACTGTGGTAGCTCCTTAAGGTCCCCATTAGATCAGTGCTCCTGCAAGCATGTAGCTTTCCTGTTTTATTTTCAGGGTGCTCAGCCAAAAGACAGTTGATCTTAGCATAGATTACTTTTTCCTTGGATGAATGGTACTTACATACACATATATGCACTTTCTCCTTCTTGTGCTCCTGTTTTGTGAGAAGAAGGATGCCAAGAGGTCCAGCATGCCAATGTTTGCATGCTTTTTCTGGAGTGCTAATGCATCTTTTGAGATGGGAGGCCCCAGTCTTGCTCAAACAAATTAAAAATAGTACTCCTCCCAAATTGGAATGGGTTTAGTCTTGCTCCAGTAACAGAAGCCCTGTTCTCCAAACACTGTTTTAGCTTTCCCCACTTGAGGAGTGTCAATGAGGAGTGTGTGTGTGCTTAGCGTCTGGGCACTGGTACCAAGGTGCTAATTCCCGGTGCACATCACTGCCGGCATCTCCGTCTCCACAAGAGCATCGGGGCTGGGAGGAGGGGGAGAACTGTTCAGGTGTCATGTTTCACATGGGTGTAAGACTTTTCAGGACCGAACCCGTTAGATATTTTGCTCTTTCCATTTTAAAAATTACTCTCAATGCTAAGAAAACTTCTATAAAAAATCAGGAAGTATTCTGTGATTCTGTCTAAAAGATTAGTCCTTCAGGGAACTTTCTACAAAACTCTGTTTTATCCCTGTCTTGGTGCTGTCAATGTTTAAGACAAGTTTATGTTGCAACAAACACTTAAATAAAAATACTTTTCAGAGAGTCATTTGTAAGTTTTCTAAAGTGCTATCTGGGGATAGATTTCCTATGAGATATTTTATGTTTGTTCTTCCAAATTACTAAGACTGTGTGAAACATAATTTCAATAAGTTTCAGCATGTACCTTTATTAGCTTGTCTTCCTTTTTCACCTCCTTTCTTTCACTCAAAAGTCTGTATTTTTACTGTATTTGGCCACAATCCTTTAATAAAGTTAGTGTTCACACACTTACAGAGAACTCTAGGTAGGAAAGCTTTGAAAGGTATTATGTTTTGCAAATTATTTGAGACGTTAAGGTAACTAAAAGCAGCACGCACAGAGCTTGAAAGACCAGACCAACTGTTAAACTAAATAGAGGGAGAACGGTGTCGCATTCCAAAATATGCAAGAAGGAAGCAGTGCTCAAACCTTGCATATATCATGAAACATATACTGTGGAGCAAATTCACATCCAAATATGGCTCCTAAAGTCTTTGTGAACTGAAGCGAGCAGCCTCTTGCATCTGGCCAGTCTTAGGAAGCAGATTCTGTGTGAACTTCTGGGGGAGCCTCGTGTACTGCCTTGGAATGTGCACATTTATTTCTCTAACTCGTTTGCTCATGCACACTCACTGTCTCCTCAACTTCTTCTACTTCAAAGGGCGATATGTCTTGCTTTCAACCCTCCTCTCCAAGGTGTACAAGCTCAGGCTGTAGGAGAAGTGTGAAGATAGGAGCAGTTCACCAGGTGGAACCATGTGTTGCAGTGGGATTGATGGTGTGTAGCAAATCAGTAGAGAAAAGCAAGATCTATTAATACATTTACACGCCCAATATTTAGGTGCCCATCCTTCAGTGACTTTCCTGTTAGTGCTCCACTAACATCCAGGCACTTTGTGGTTTGAAAGTAGTGCCAAGCATTAATTGCTTATGGTGTAAAACAATTGTGCTCAGCTTTTAGACACATGAAGATCTGTACTCATTCCCCAGCACATATTTGAAATAGTTTGGCTTTTTGGTACCAATTAGTCAAACCTTGCTGAGCCTGACACTCTGTGATCACAGTAAACATTATTAGCTACCCAGGCATCAGAAGTCAGGCTCAAAAAAAAAAAAAATTAAAAAAATCACAAGACTGCCTCAAAAGTTGCTGGACATGTTTGGGACTCTTTGCTTTGACTTCTGTAATTCAGGGCTTTAAAGATTGAGATTTTTCACATGTTTTTTTTACAGGAAGGCACAGTTAATTTCCATGAGAGGTAAAATTATTTTGACATAACAGGATTCCAGGTCTCTGCTTTTCAAGTACATAATAATTTTACATGAGCCTTGCAGTGTAGTTGTGAGAGCTGGTAGCAGTGAGGATGCTTGTATGCCAGGAATATTTTATTGCGAGAGGAACCCTGGCTCAGCATCCCTCCTGTGGATATAGCTATACCAGCCAAGCTGTGCTTCAGATCAATATAACAAAAACATCCTGATGTGAGCTGTGACAGTGAAACTTTAGTTTTACTGTGTCTTGGGGATTCTGCTGGCAAAAATGGAGAGGGCAGGATCAAATCTTCCTTTTTGAGCAACAGAGCTGGCTCTCCCCCGAGTCTTTAGTATGGGCATTCCTTGATTAGGGATCAGCATAAGTTACGGCTCATTGTTTAGAGGTTTTTCCATTCTCCTCTTGCCCAACTAACATCGTAGCTCAAGAACAACAACAAATGTTTCTCTTTCTAACCTGGCATCTCAGCTCTGCCCCGCCCTCCTAATGAAAGAAATCCATCTGTGTGGCCAAAGACATCACCCAAAATGAGAGTCAGGCTCTCAGCGGTGATAACCAACACTGTCTGGTTTGCGCTAGCTGAAGGTCTAGTTCAGCTCTTAATTCACTGTCAGAGAAGAACATTTGAGTTAAATAATCTTCAGCAATACGTTATTCCCATAAAATCATTATTTGTAAATACCCTGGCACTTGTAATTAGTCTATTCATGATGTATATATATCATTGTATCTACATGTCTTCTATGCTTCCTTTCTTCTATGTAATTTCCCAAGGGGTGGATTGTTAATTACAGAACTGCAATTCATTTTTTCATGTCAGACCACTGTGCTGGACTGCAGCCTTCAGACTCTTATAAACAGACGTCACCGTAGCTAACGTGTGATCGAGTGCAGGTTAAAATCATTATCACGGCTTAATGTTACATATAAAGAAAAATGCATTTTTATCTACATTCCCCCATTATCTCTCTAATGACACTATGTTTTTTCTCTCGGAGTTGTAGTCATTGTTATTTTAAGTGCTTGTTAGTACAGCTGTGGGAAAGACATGATCAATTTTTCATTTGGGAAAAGACACAACTGTAAATGTTAGTTAATGTCTCCATTTTAGATAACTAGATAAAATTATAGGTATGGTTAGAGGGCAATCTAGCACTTGGACATGGGATTCTTCATTATGTTCCACTGAATTTAACAAGTCAAGTAATTTGCTTTACTGTCTGTCATTAATGGTCCTACTTCAAGCATTCATTAATTTAGGGGAGATTATGTGTGTCTTGTTTGAGTAGCAGCTCTGTATTACCCTAAGCTCTCAGGAAGTCCACATCCATGAAACCACCACATATCCCCAGAGCGAGCTAATGCCTGGGCGTTTTAATTTCATACAGAGGTGGTGCCCACGTACAAGCCAAGAGGTGATTTTTTTTTTTTATGAGCAGGCCTTTTCCTTGTGTCTTTTAGGTTGTACGTGCACCCTGATTCCCCGTTCACGGGAGAGCAACTGCTGAAGCAGATGGTGTCCTTCGAAAAAGTCAAACTCACCAACAATGAGCTGGATCAGCATGGCCACGTGAGTAGCCCTCCTAGTGGGAAAGGGTAAAGGAACCACCACAGGGCTAAGTTTGAGGGAGGGAGAACGCAATGGGGAAAGGCTGCTGTGGCCCCCACGTTACACCTTTCTTGGCCAGTCCTTTCTACTGCAGTGGAGGAGGATTCTGCATGGAGCTTAAACATGTTTGGCTTTAATCTCTGCTGTAGAACAGGCAACTTCAGAAACCAGGCTTTTTACCTTTCCTAAGGTAGAGCCCAGGTCAACGCAAGTGTTCAAATTATGCTTCTACATACAGCATCCATCAAGGACAAGTTCAAGCTGGAGCTGAGCATCAAAGTGAGGGAGAGAAGGGAGCCAGGAGAGCTTTTTTGTCGTGCTTCTGCCCACATTTTGCTGTGACTTGGCAGTGTGGTTTGCTGCATGTGCTGGCTAGCAAGCTCACATGCTTTGCCACATGTGCTTCGTGGCTCCCTCTTGTTACTGGCAACCTGCTAGGGTTGGGGCCATCTACAAGAGCTCTTGTACTTCTAGAGTCAATGCAGCATGGGAACAGAGTCAGCAGGAAATGCTGAGGTAAAACCAAAGCAAGGGCTATCAATTTTAAGTGTTCCTCAGTTGCCCTTGAAATAATTATAGGCTACCTGCAAGTCAAGGTGCTACATGGCCTTGGGCCTTTAATGGACACAGGTCCCACCTCTGACAGGTACCAGTTTGTTGTTGCAAGATCTGAGGCTGAAAGTTGGTAAACAGAATGAAGAGCTGCTGGCCATGAGCTCCTGCTATGCTCAATTAGTGGGGACAACTCCTTTAGCTACCTATCTAACAGCAGGCGATAAGAAAAAGTGTTGTCTGCCTTGTCCCTTACTCAGAAGTGCCTGTAAAGTGCAGGAATGGCTTGCTACACCTCCAGATTGCAAAGAAAGACCTAAAAGTGTTGCCTTGGCTCAGCAATTTCCCAGTGGAAGGCTAAAGGAGCAGGGAGATGGATTGAAAGGTTTGTTGGCTGAGAACAGGGCAGGTAAGAAGCATGAGCTTAAAGGCAGTGTTAGTAAATGACATGTCAGGAAGAGAGGAGTGATTTTGAGCTCTGAAGCATGGATAGGGGTAACTATCCTGTAAAGCTGAATGATTGTGGCATACATGGTACCCCAAATCCTTCCCTTAGAGTGGCATTTATTGCCTTTTTGGACTGCGTGAGACAGTGGCTGTTTGTCTGAGAGGTGTTCTGAGCAAATATTTCTTATCCAAAAGACAATTTTTACTTAAAATTTTTACTAAAAATTGAACTACAGCCATGATAATTTAAAATAAATCCCGAAAACAGCAACAACAAAAATAGTTACTAAAAAAAAAAAAAAAAAGAAAGATAAAAAGAAAGAAATCCCAGGTAGATGCCTGTGTGTTGTTCTTTTGTAAAGTTCTGTCTCTGAGTATATATTTCTTGTATCTGGCTCCCAGTGTTGTGTCCTTTCTGGCTAGCAGAGAATGTCTTTTTCTTTTTTTTCCCCTCTCTTTTATTTCATAATCTGTAGAAGGGCAAAGCTGAAGATTTGTGGGCTCTATCACCGAGTGATGATAGAGCAGTATAGGTACGCATTTAAAAAGAAGCATTTTTCATCGTAACAGGGGCCATGTGTGCCTCTAATAAAGGGCTCGCAGCAGTATATTGCAAACTAGTTAGGATCAGTGCAGTTCCCAGAAGCCCAGATGAGTATAAAAGAGAAGTAGGTCTGAGAAGCTGTCGGGAACAGAGACATGTGACAGAGCAGTGAGACGTAATCGTCTCAAATACAGGCAGTGGGAGAAAATGATCTGCAGAGTTTGAGATGCGGCCTCCTGATTAACTTTCCAAGAAATGGCAGAGGTGGATCCCATTCTTTACACAAAGGCTTTGGACAGCTGAAATTGTTCGGAAGTTTTGCATACTCATTTAGGAATAAGCCCCGCAGGCTTGATCCCATGTTGAGATTTGCATGATGGGTGCTATGCCTTCATGGAGCACCCCCTTTTTATTATTTTGTGTTTTTTCATGTTCCAAATTAGGGTGTCAGGTTTTATGTGCTGCCTTATTGAAGCTATGTAAATACCATAATTGGGTGCTTAGTAGAATTAAAGAAGATATTAATTCTCTGAAGGCTTTCAGGAGGACTCACTGTGCTATGGCCAATAGCATTTCTGAGCTCCTGTGTACTAAGAGAAGGGGAGTATTGAAATGCCTCCCAGAACATCTCCTTTCAGTTTGAAAGAGCCCTTCTTTACTGACGAGATAATTTTAATTGAACTGCTAAATTCTTGATTGTGTTTGATAAGGCGTGTTGGTTCCTGAGGAAGTTCTAATGATCTAAAAGGCACCTTCAAATAGTAGTTACAGGTAAAGAAGCGGGATCCAACCCGATTCCAGTTTGTTTTAGTTGCTTGCTTTCTCCATCCTCTAGGAGACAGTTCTGGTTGTTAAGGTAATTGTGGTGTTTTATTTGTAGGGTGGTTCATTTCCCAGAAAGGAACCTGAAGAGAGCCATTTGTTTATTCTAGCATTTGTTTGTTTTCTCTTATTCTGAGACTTTGGGGGTTGGCATGCATCTCTGCTTGTGTGTATCTTCAGCAGCATGCACAACCCCATAGCTACGTATATTTTCTCCCCAAGCATCAGGCAGAAGTCTTATCTTTGTGTGCATGACATACAGCTCGCTCCATGGAAACATTTTCAGATATCCTCACCAGAGGAAGGAAATGGCTCCTGTCTCTGGAGTTTTACAGCTGAGCAAGTAATTCCCATTTTTCTGCTTGGGGAATGCTTGTTAACATGATTCTTTCCCCCCAACCCTGATTTCTAGTCTTGTTTTTCACTCACACTGCTTCTTTTAGGACTTCTGGTTGCACTTAGTTGGGGTGGCATCATTTCTGGTTTCTGGTGAGGTAAACCATGAGCATATACATTATTGTAATTGCTTTTCTGGCATTTATTATAACAAAACTCCAATAGATGGATGTTTGCAGAAGCAAACACAAAGATGTGGGCATGACCAGTAACTGTGAAAACAGGGGTTTCAGAATAGGCACAGGGAGCTACGCCCAGGTGTCTTTTTTAAAGTCAACCTGGCAGAAGTTAGGAACTTCCATACTTTTAGAAAGCAAATTTGCCTGGCAACACTCTCCCTTGGTGAACATGGAAGCCATGTTCACAACACAGTTCCTGAATTCAAAGCCACCTAGGGGACTTTGCAGCTGGTACCCAGATTTTTTCTGGTAACCGGTCTGTAGCCACTGGGAACCAGATGCCTACAAACCTGCCTGACCTTACGGCACACAGGATGCTGTTAGGACAGATCCTGGTCATCTCCCCAGCCACAGGCTGTCAGCACGAAGCCAGATGGAATGGCTGAGGTCCTGTGACCATGCTATACTGCCAGTAAGCCTGTGCTAGGGGTTCCTGTAAGTATATGTGCACCTGATGTTCCTCTGTGGGCACACCAGCATGAGGATCGCAGAGCTGGCATCAGGGGATTTTTTTCTGACAGCTACACCATGCAAGGAGGAGAGGGACTGTTTGGGCTTTAAGACCACCTATTTTGTGGGCTCTTTTGTGAGATGCACCCTGTGTATCTAACTCCCTTAAGCTGTTTTGGTGGCCCTAACGTAAGAAGTTGCATGGATATTAAGGGGTATCTTTGTGCAGTATCCTTCTGACCCGTATCAGTGAGTGCTGCAACACTGGCAGCCTATGTAGGGATGCAGATGCAGCACTACATACACAGACTTGCAAGAAAAGGAAATAGTGACCTTAACCTTGTCCCTGGGTCTTTTGTGACCTCCTGGCTGCATTCAATACTTATTTTATACCTGAATGACCCAACTTGCCACTGGTGGGAACACGTGGGGTAGAGTGTTGTGGCATCCTTTTTTATTTCAGGAAACTTTCATAAGTGATTAAGTGGTTTTGTATGAGAAATGGAGCTTCTTTATCACATTTTGCACTCACAGAGGAGTGAAAGGAAAGGACATGTGTAGGAGCTGCCCTGTCACAGCCTTTTCCTCATTCTCCTCGGCTGCTGCTCAGATGTAATACCTTGGCATGGATAACGTGGCCATGAAAGGCAACGGGAAGTGCAGAGCTCTGTGGGCCAGCCCCTCAGTAAGCTCACCACCATACACACACTGTCCTTTAAAATGTCTTTTGCAGCTGCTTAGAGCAGTCCAAGTGACTAGGCTGGTGAGACAAAATTTTACCAAGAGAGGAAAAAGTGCCGAGAACATTAACGACAAGGCCAACGGCCATTGTGTGGCTGCATATACAAAATGGTGAAGTGATTTGAGACAGGACCTGAGTTGGTAAAAGCTGATGTGCAGCTCTCTCAGGATGGTGGCTCCCCATCACGGTAGTGACTTCCCTCTCTCTCTGTGCCCCTTGCAAAATCACAGTGTGAGTCTTAGCCATAGCTGGCTCTGAAGGAGTTGATGGAAATTTTAGCCATGACAAAGCTGTCTCTAAGCTCTTCACTGCAATGCAACATGCAACCTATTTCATTGACTGAGTTAGCATGAAGTGCTGCACCACTTCTGCTGTGTTTCAGCTGAAGTTAATGCTTCCCGAGGAATGCACATTAGCTATTCCAGATGTACAGAGCTGGCTGCTGTGTCGTTATGGCCCCTGCAAAATAGAACCACCCACACCATTGCCAATTTCGTCTTGTGACTGTGATTATATCCAAAACAAGGACTGGTGCGAGCTGAGCTCTGTATTTAATTCTTATATTGTAATACTGTGGTTAGAAACAGCCAAAGAGGTCTCCAGCCAGTGGTAACCGAAGCAAGTGGGACTCCTGGTTTGACGCCAGCAAACGTAGACATTGGTTAGTTGGCACATTGGGTTTAGAATTATTTTGGGAGCTCGTAAACAATTATTAATGAGGATAAAATGGCAAAACCTGGTCATTTTTGGGTTCTGTGCTGGTTTCCCTCCTTGGACTCATTTTTGGTAACCTGTGGTGAAGAGCATCTACTAAGTAGTTTGTTTTAAAGGTCTGCCATGGTAAAAGGATCCGGGGAGTTTTATTTTTGGTCAGCCGGTTTGTGCTGCTGGCGGTGGTGGCTTTTTGGTTGGATTTATTTGTTTCTGCTTTTTTTGAGGGGCTCCTGACTGTTTTTATTTTGCACCTGCACATTTTTGCAAGTGTGGATTCTTGGTCTTGAGCTTTCAAGAGTTACATACTCACACCTGCAAATGGGGGCACACACTAGCAATAACAAATCCTGTATGTAAAACACTTCACCTGTAGGAACAGGTACTTAAGCTTCAAGAAACGTGTGCTTACCAGTGCCGTAGGAGTGAGAGAAAAGCAGCTCCTGGGATGCCTGCTTTTCCAGCTTTGCTTGCTGGAACTGCCCAAAGGAGTTGGGAGGCTTTGCTATGAAAATCAGCTCCTTGATTGATTAGATTGCGATGTGTCTCCTGCAGTGTTAATTTAATCTTTTTTCTCCCCTGTGGTGTTACAGCCTTTGAGGGTCCTTTTAACCTTTCTCTCAAGACAGTGTCTTCTCACTCTTTCTTGCAGATCATTTTGAACTCCATGCACAAGTATCAGCCAAGGGTCCACATTATTAAGAAGAAGGATCACACGGCTTCCTTGCTAAATCTGAAATCGGAGGAGTTCAGGACATTTATCTTTCCAGAGACAGTTTTTACAGCTGTTACTGCCTACCAGAATCAATTGGTGAGTACAGTTGCTCATTTCCATGGATTTAGCTATATCCAACCCTGCTGAAACTCCCTTTTCCCCCACCTGATGTAATCTACCTTTCAATGCCAGTATCTGTAGTGACTTTGTCCAACCTAGTTCCTATTCAGGAGTAATCTTACATATAGAGGTAGCACTTCTAACTTCAAAGGGTCATAAGGCTTATTCATGGGAATAAAGAAGACATGAAAAAAAGCTTTCATTTGTCTTCCCTTCTGCCTATACAAAGTTGTTTGCATATTATCATTTAGACCTTTTAAAATTATAGCTCATTAAGGACCTGTTCTTATTTGCAGTGATCTTTCACACTGTGAGCTGTTAGCTGAGAGACACTCTGGTTTGCACATGATGATTTCATGGGCTAAAAAGTTGACTAATTAGGTTGTAAGGCTCAAACATAAGGCAAATCATTCAGAGATATGCTTTTCAGAGGCTGCCCAGATTATATCCAGATGTTTGAATTTCAATTTACATGCCAGTGAATAATATATACAAAATGGAGATCATAACAATGGATTGCTAATGAGTAATTTTAGGAAGTATATAAACAATCACAGAGCAGAGGCTCTGCTTGACAGTGGATAGGACTTTAATATTTAAGTCAGTGGAAATATGTTGTTGGCTTCAGTGCAATTCAGACTGTGCTTGAAGGGCTTGGTGACTATGGCACTTAAAAAAAAAAGCCTCTTTCCTTCTCTAATTCCCCCAGGTTAAGAAAAATATAAGTACTGAACAAACATGTGGGCTGGCAACATCACAGATTAATGTACCTGCTGGATTATTTAAAGAAGTCTGTATTTCTTCATATGAAGCAAAATAAATTAATTTCTAAATGCTACAAATAAAATGAAACTATACAGGGGGGCAAAGAAGCTCTGAAGATAATCAGTCCTTGTGACAGACCCCATATCCCACTTTAAGACTTTAATATCAGAATGTATTGATTTTAAACTCAGGTTTGTATCTGAATGCCTCAGAAAATGCATTCAGCACCTGGCAGTCTCAAGAATATGATGTTTGGACAGGCAGCTAGATTTTTCCACTTAACTTTCTGTAGAAACTAGCAAAATAGTAACAGGCACAAAACCAGCTACACCTGGAATTTATTTCTGTAGGAAGGATTTGTGTTTACCAATGATACTTACACCAGAGATGTTTCTAAACTAACCTTCTGAGAGCACATACATTGAATCCTGGAAAACTTCTCAATGGAACATCTCTGGAACCCCTAGAGGTTGATGCTGTCATTTTATTTATGACTAATGAAAATGGAGCCTTTTTTCATTTTTGCCATTTCTTTCAGAACTGTTTTAAGGAGGGATTGATTACATTTCTGGAGGTTATTAGATAAAAGCTAAATACATTACACTTTCAACAAACTATCTCATAATTTAAGATTTAAAGGGCATGCATTTATTTAAACAGCCAAACCACTGCCACAGAGTTGAATTGTAGGTCAGATTTCATTTAAAAATGCTTTCTAGCAGATGTTCTCTGATTGTTTGTGAGACAGTCTCTCAGGAAAAATATGGCCATAAATGATTGTGAGTCTCATCTGGCTTTGGTGGTTACAAAAAGTTTCTCTTGTGATGTCATACCAAATCTTTAATATTAGGAAAATGGAAGTTTGATTGGTGAAAATATGCTCAAGAGATGAATAGATGTCCTTATTACTCTGCAGTGCAGTTGGCTCGGTGTGTTGGTGACCTAAATCAATGGAACTAGTTAGAGCTTGTCTTTGTTCAAAGTATTTTCACAACGCTGCCATAAAAACATTCGCTGTACGTGAGACACTAACCTGCCACTCTCTGCAACATCACCACGAGTCGATGGCTTCTGGATACCCCAGGAATAGGGTGAGATGGGGTCCTGTGACAAGGATAGTATGCAAGGTAGTCCATCACTTGTATCTGCATGATGAGACAGCCTCAAACCCTCAGCCAGTCCTGAGGTCTCATGCTGCTTGACCAGCCCGTAGAAACAACCAGCAAGCTGTGGTGCCCCTTGCATAGTGCCTCAAAGCAAGGACCGTCCCCAGAGACCTTGTCTCTGGGTGGATCTGGCACGTCAGGCAAGGAGGGCAGCAGCCCAGAGCTGCAGTGAGTTTCCCAGGGCCACAGAGCAGGTCGGTGGCTGCTGCTCAGCACATCATTCGTATACTGCAGACCAGCAATTAAATACTCAGTTTTCATCTTTGTAAGCCCATTCCTCCCTCTCTGTGTTTTCCTTCAAGAAGACTTCTTTCTAGGAGTGAAAAGTTAGGTGTTTGGGTTTTTTTTGTTTTTGTTTTTTGTTTTAATTTTTGGAAGAAATACCTTTTGAAATACTTTTGTTTGATGACAGCATTGGATTGTTTGACTCTTTGGAAAAGATCCCTTTTCTTTCCAAGTCTTGAGGGCCAGATATTAAAAATGAGGTTGTGGCCTCTGTGATTCAGGATTGTTTTGTTTTGTTTTAAGGAAACCTAAGCTGAAATAGCCACTCAGTATGAAATGCTGGGAGCTGTTGGTTTTCGTGGATTGCAGCTAGAGCTGGTCACATTCACAGGTCCTGTGTTGTCCCAAATCAAACTCCCACTCCCACTTGCATTTTTCTTTTTAATTCTTGGAAGAAGTATCAGTATGGCTAGGAAATCTGAATGTTATGATGATGTCTCAGGTTTTATTCATCAAATCTCATTTGGTTGGATGGCTAGAAAATTTCATAGGGGCAATAGTGTATTTTTTCCTGTTTCCAAAAAAACTCCAGCGGAAGCCAACACCTGTGCCTGCAAAAGTCTGACTGGAAAGTTAAGTGGATTCCTGACACTTTGGGACAGAGGGACTTCTGATTAGTGGGTTACTGTGGCAGAATGGAAAGGCTGACAGGGTGTGTTGGGTAGGTTTGTAACTGCATTTGAAGAAAGGAGGAGAGTTTTGGTTGTAAAACCTCTATACTCCCAGAACTGTGAAGGTATTTATGGGGTCATTCCTTTAACCCAGGCTCCGCCATTTTAAATCTGAGTTCTTGCCACATTTTCCCTCCTTCCTTCCCTGTTTTGGCCCCTTTCCGTGCAAAACCAGTTAAACTGCCCCTGTGTGATGGCTGGTAGGTCTGGCGGAGAATATTTGCGTCCTAGGAAAAAACATAAAAAGTGAACTGAAGAAACATCTTCAGGTCTGCAGCCAGTGGCTCATAGTTTGGGCTCTTACTAGCTGACGTGCAGCTCCATCAAAGTGGCTCACATGGTAGCAGAATGCTGTGCATTGCTCATGGAAAAGACAACCTGATTCATGCTGTTAAAGTATTTGGAAGCAGCAATGTTGTATGTGGGTGGGTTCCTCCTGTTCTGGGTAATGTGAAAGCTGAGTCCACTGCATGTGCCCTTTGGTCTTTCCATTGCCATCTGTGTAATACAACCTGATTTGCCTCCCCAGCTTTGCAGCATCTCAAAAGTAGTGTGCACTCACACAAAAGGGACACAGATAAAATTAGCAGTGAAGTCAGGAGGATGGATTGGTTAACACTTTGTATACTGCAATGCCTTAACACTGTATTCATGTCATGTTGCTCTTTTCTGTGTTTCCAGATAACCAAGTTGAAAATTGACAGCAACCCTTTTGCTAAAGGATTCCGGGACTCTTCCAGACTCACTGATATCGAGAGGTAATGGGGACTTTCTGTTTACTTTCCATGCAGATAAGATAAAGAGAAGAGAGTTTGTAGGAAAAGCATCCTTTCAACTCCTGAGAAGCTGTGTGTTTTAATGTTATCTGGTTGCATATAGTAAGCCTCCTTCACCTCTTTTAAAAATACTTATGAACTTAATGAAGAAAGAGCTGTTTTGAGTTTTGACATCTGTTCCAGTTGAGGCTGATATATTCATCTTCCTGAGGGGGCTTCCTGAAAAAGGGAGAGGGTCAGTTTTACAACTCCAGAATGAAAAGCATTTTTCTTATCATGCCATTTAATCCTATTGAGGGCTGTGAATTGGGTCACTGGGAAACAAGGGCAGTAGTCCTGTGAAAAACATCTTTATAGCTCCCCACTGCTCCACACAGTGGAAAAGAGAAAGGGGAGCTTCCCAGAATACACTTCAGCAGTTCCAGACACTGAAGTCAGCAATTATTACCATCAGGATGAATCTCATAACTCCTACTCTGACGACAAAGATGCCATTTTAGTTTCACCAAAATTCTACAGCAGGGTGCATCAGAGGAAAGCTTTATCTGGAAACTGTTGAGTTCTGTGTGTGTACAGCTCATTATAAGCAACTGCTGCCATAGGGACAGAAGCATTAACACACAGTTGAGTAGGAAATACACTTCAATCTCTTGGTAGCTCTCCAACGTGTCACATTTTTATGATATCGTGTCAAATAGTTTGGCAAATGAAGCAAATTAGTTTGCCTGCGTCCCTTAGGCTGGAAGTGAACATGATGGAGATGAATATAGCCCATCCAAATTTTCCTATGAGCACACAATCATGAAAGAACCTTTGGAGAGGCCAAAACCCTTCAGGCTCCTATGTGGCAATATCCAGATGAATCTGTGAATCATCTTCTAAGGGTGCATATAGGGGACAAACTGCTCAATGAAGTCATATGCATACAGCTAGAGAAAGTATTTACAGCATTTCAAAAGTATATCAATTTAAGCAGGTCTATGGATGGGAAATAGTGGCATATTTTATACCTTCCTAGTAACTGGATTATTAGTGATCTGTTGAGCAACTGGGTGAAAGAACAGTCATATGGGAAAAGCAAGCTTGTAGACTACAGTGTGCACTTGCAAAAATGTTAAGAATTGCTTCCTAAGTGAAAGTTTTCACTGAAAAGGGAAAAAAGCAAAGCAGATTTAATTAACATATCATAACCTGTTGTATGGACACAGTGCCAAAGTAAACAGCATTCAAAGCTCTTGTCTTGTTTGTGTAAATTATGCAATAAACAGTCAAGAAAAGACCTGTAGGAAGAGACTTTGAGTCTTCACATTTTGGTTTCCTTGTTTTATAGACAGGCAGTATTTAATGGCACAGTTTCGTATGGGCTGAGAGGTTGAAATAGATAAGCCAGGAGAAAAACTTATTTACTTCTGTGCAGAGGAACCAACTATCATGTTGCTGGATATGAAGAGAATTTTTCCAGAGGACATCTTATTTTAACAGCACATGGCATGGAGTCAGAAATGCTGAGCATAAACCGCAGTGCCCTTTTGTTTATTGATAAGTGTAAGAATAGAGCCTGTGAGAGGCAGCCTAGCCCAGGCACAAATGTTGCCATGAAAGATAAAGTAGCCAAATGTGAAACCTCCAATAAATGGAAGCAGAATGTGCAAAGTATTGAAAGGGAATTAAAACTCTGAATTTGAGAGTCCAAGTTTAGGTAAGGTCTTACTTTGACTTAAATGGGAAATCTTAGCCCTAATGAGTGAGCAATAGTATTTAAAAAACCCAAAACCTGCTGCACAACACATCAGGAAATGAGGAAGTAGAAGTGTAACACACAAGAAGGTTGGTAAGAGAGGGAGAATTTCCTGTTATCTGATACTATCCAGAAACACCAAAGGTTTTACTCAGGTCCAGCATTAAAATATTTAGGCAGATGAGAATGTAATTTTCTCTAAGTGCCCACTGGTTCTATAGATTTCATCTCAGTGCCAGCAAAATTGCTTAAATAAATCTGGTACAAAGCAAAAGAAATAGCAAAGTGAGACATGCCAACAGGAAGAGTTTCCTGCTTGATGTCCATTGAGACAGGCATTACAATATGAAGGTGATAGATTGAATAGTACAGTGTAACTCTCACTCAGTCTAGTTGGAAACTTGATTGTTTCCATAAAATCACTGCCTGAGAAAAATATTTATTTGCCAGGGAAAAGACGATGTGGGCCAAACACACACTTGCACAGCTCTTGAAAGTGGGTATTTATCTAGAAACGGTGAAAATGCCTTCCATGCACTGCTTCCTAGGCAGGTCTGGGGACAGTGGGTGCACAAGTAACCTGCAATGCTGCGTGGTGACGCTAATGGTCTCCTGCAAAGCTCCCTGTGATGTTAGGGCTAAGAGAGCACTCATTTATTGTGAGTTCCAGCTTTTCCGAATGACCTAAGTAGTGTGAAACTGTACAGAGCTTTGGATTTCATTTCTAGGTATTTAAGCGTGCTTTTTCCTAAACAGCCTTTGGGGAGGGAAACAAATCAGATCAATTGATCTTTAGAGACCTAAAGAAATTAAATTAGTCTGGAGTCAGTTACTGCACTAAACCATCCAGTAATTGGATTGCTCCTTGTAACTGATTGAAAACAGCCTCTATCTGTAACAATATAGGGAGCTTTTCTTTATAGTAGATCTGAGAGAAAAACACATCTTTTTATGACATGATGACAGAAATTGCACTTTTTTAACCTAATTGAATATGATTTTATAAATATGTGACTTTAACGATTTCAGGCTTCCCATTCTAGATTTACGATCCCTATTTAGGAAATTCAAGCTGCAAATGCCTTTGAGATTTAATCTGTTTGCATTATATGTGTTGACTTTAAAATAATATATGTAAAGGTGGTGAAATTTGTTAAATGGTAGAGGAGGTGGGCAACAGCAAAGCTGTTGAAGTACCTGTATTTTCTTTTGTTCCTGTCTAAATACCTTACAAAAGTTTCCTGCTACTCACAGCTGTATATGCAAAGTTTTTAACCACTGAAAAAAAATATTTGTCAAGTTTGGGACACAGTGAATTTTAAGTAGGATGTGAGATTCCTTCCAGAATCCACTGCTTCCATACATTACTTGCAGTAATCTATTTATGGCAACAAAGCAGACTTTATCTGGGGCTACTGTGATTTACATAAGCTGCTGATTCACCTTTTGATCTTTTTACGTGGTATTTATATTTCCTCTGTTATAAAAAGGCTTCCACAGTGGTTATGATTGAAAAACTGAACATTTAGCAGCAATTATCAGAATATGGAGCTTAATGTATTGTGGTGTCAACTGTGCAGCAATGTGGATGAGTGTGATCTTTTTTAATTATAACCTTAACAAAAAAGACTAATGCAGGTTTTGTAATGAGCAATTCACTTTGAAAACAGGCTTTAATGGAGTATCTTTTTGCTTCTGTTTAAGGAAAAAAACCTGTCAAAGTCATAAGGGGTGCAAAATTAGAACCCAACTAATTAATTTTTCCATCTTGAGCCCGAATCTATCTTTTGAATTGTTATGAAAAATCAGCCTTTTTAAAATGGAGAAAGAAACAAAACCATCACGATTAAGTATCATGTAAGCAATCCAGTGAAAAAGGCAGTCATTTCAAGACTGTGAGTCAACTGAACTACTGAATTGTAAAATAATGACCAAACGATAATTGACAGATTGTAATCGTGATCTGAATGTTGCTTGTCTATTTGATCCAGTATGTGATAGGCAAGTTCAGGGTGTGGGCTTGTAAATATTAAAGTGACCTAAGGGAGTATATGCCTATCTGCACAACTTCAGTAGAGTTTCTGGGAGATAAGTACGTACATGGGGGGCAATGTGGAAAAATATGGCTGCACACCCAAGTAATATTTAAGCAGAGAAAAAGATAGGGCGATGAGAGAAGAGCAGCATCCCAGCATTCCAGCTGGATTTGCATGGCAATCAGATTCTGAATTATCCCCTGAGGAACTTCATGTCTGAGATGCGGAAATACATTGTACCTGCTTACAAGGCTGTAAGTGAAATGGATGCTAATGCCTGGATATGGGCATTGTCATGTTGGAAGTATCAGCCAAAGCCATGTGCTTAAAGATATGCTGACTGCAGCAGCTCTCTCTTCCAGCCCTTCACTGCTCACCCCACAGAGCTGCCTTCTTCCCTGTTCCCACTCTTACTGCTGCTCTAGAACTTCCCTGCCTCTTGAAAGGCCCCTACCAACCACCAGAAATACATCCTCTCTGAGACCTACTTCCACATCCATGGTTAAGCAGGGCTTTGTCATGGTTCTCCAAGTCAACTCACAAGCTGATCTTTTATCCTCAGCTAATTCTCAGTCTGTGAATGTCAACAGCCAGCCATGGGAGATCATCTCTGATGTCTGGGTTGGGAGAAGTGAAGTCCTGAATTTAGGGAGAAACACTAGGGACTCAGGTGCCTAAATGCCTGGTATCTGGTGCAATTCCAGACGTGCTGATGCCTTCAGCTGATGCTGCAGAGGGGTAAATATTGTATAGATTTTCTCTATCATCCCTTCTAGACCATTGCAGATGAATCTGCATGTCTTACAAAGAGCTGTCTCCCTACATTTAGACAACAGAAGCATTCCCTTCAAATGTGGTTCCTTCAACTCTTCTTACTGTTAGCCTGGCAACTGTTGTTTTTCCCCAGCAGAAAGGCTCTCTATGCCAGCTAAAACATTTCCAGTTCCCATCCTTTTAAGCATTCATATCCTGGCTCATTTTCCACGTAGGTATTCTGTTATCTATCTTCTTAGTTGTGCAAAATGATACGAGAACATTTTATTTCGCTAGTGTTTTCCACCCACCTATTGCAGGTGTAGTGTGTGTATATGGGGAGGGGATGACATCAGATCAGACCCCCAGTTTCCACCCCAGAGTTTTCCAAGGACTTCCCCAGGTCACAGATTCTCAGCACTGCACTGTCCTTACCCCTCATCCTCTGCCTGGCAGTGAGAAAAACATGGTTGTAGTCACTGGGTGAAGAGGGGCTCCATCGAACTGGCTGTGTTAGAGTTAAGTGTGTCACTAGATTTGGGGAAAGCAAGGTACAGAGAAAGATATTTGACATACATTTGCAAGCGTGTGCTTTTTTCCAAGTCAGAGAAGAGAAACGCAATTTTCTTTCTCTTTTTTTTTTCTTTCTTTCCCATTCCCTGTATAAATATAGCTGTTTTTCTCATTTTTATTTGCATTTAAGAGAAGTAGGGTGGGTATAGTTAATAACCTCATGCTGCTTCTCCATAAGAGTCTTCATTTTTCCCATGCCATGGCTTCAGCCAGGCTACATCACCTGGAAGTGCATTTTATAGCTCTTCCAGAATTGCCATCAGTAGCCAGATGTTTATTGCAAGGGTGCCGGGAAACACCGGAGATACACCACTTCTTTTTCTTGCAATCATGAAAACCCGGATTTTTCCTATTTTCTCATTTCCCTTATTTCTTAAAATCGTATGAATGCCTGGATTATTGCATTTACCCAACACTTGTCCAATGGCTATGACTTTGAGTGAAAGTGTTTGGTGGCTCTGTATTAGCTTTTGGGCCAAACTGAACTTCACCTCCCATGAGCCAATGTAGTTTGATGGGCTTACCTGGTCAGGATTAGTTCAAGTCTAACCCAAGCAGTGGAATGGAGCTACTCTGTTCTGGTTGAGGATTTGGTACATACTGTGTCAGAGCTAAATTAAATTCCTAGAGTCAGTCTGTAATATTCACCTACAAGTATAAGAGCAACTATATGTAGCAAATTCATCTGTCTGTATGTTTATGTGTAAAATAACAACTGAAAGCCACAGGAACATGAAGGCTGAGAGATATCTGAATAGTGTTTCTGACAGTGTTTGTTATTCACTCTTGACTGCTGTTATGGAAATATATTTCTTCCTCCTGCTGTGTTGGTTTTTTTCTCTGTTTGCTTTTTTTTGTTTGGTTGGTGTTTTTGTTTTTTTATGGGGTTTGTTTTTGTTTTTGATTTTTTTTTTTTACAGACTTGTTTTTAGCGCTTGCGTCTTAGACAAATTAGTCATCTTTTCCCTTAAGAAAAAAAAAGTTCTACTACAGTGCGACTTCCGACAAGTTTATTTTTGTGCCTTCTCAGCCCATTTTTTCCATCTGTCTTCACCTCACCTCACTTCTGATGTCTTCTGTTATCTGGGCTTTCTTCCAAACATACTAACTGGCAGCTACAAAAAAAAAAAAGGAAACCTTTGAAATGCAGAACTAAAGAAGTCATTCAGGCTGCAAACTGATAATTCATACACTTTATATCCTGTTCTGTGTTTTTCTTTGTGTTGAACTGAATGGCCAAGCAAAACATGGTTTTCAGTTTTATTCTTTTATTATTTTCCTTCTATTAATTTTTTTTAACCTTCCCTTTCTTGTATAGAAAAAGACAAAACCCAGGAGCAGGGAGCAGATTCTGAGGTTATTCTCACCCTTTTGCTTACCTAGCACCTGGATAATAAGGGCAAAAAGAGAAAACACTAAGAGGTTGCTCAACCCTGCTTTGAAATTTGTACCTCACATAGCCATTCCTGACTTGAGAGTGTAACTTTTGCAGATGACAGGAGTTCAGAGTGTCTGGCTCTGCCACCTGCTATCCTCACCACAGTCTGGCTTTTGCATGCTGTCTTCAAAGGGGGTTGAACCTGGCTTCCAGTGAGTGGCTGCCTCTTACACCAATACCATCCTCTTTGGAGCCACGTTACATACCTGAGATGGATACCAACCCAGGCCTGGTTCTAGCAAGCTAGTTCCTATTAGCTTTTCTAATGCCTTCTGCTAAAACCAAGTACATCGCCTCAAGTCTCCTCATCCCAAAGGAAAAGGGTAGGCTTCCTGTCTCCACCCCCTTGGTGCACTCTCCACTCATGTCAGGAAAATCCGTAGCTTCAGGTGCATGTGGGCACGTAGCAGCATCAGTGTTGACAGTGCATTGTGGCCAGGTGAGCCCTCTTTGCTACCAGTGGGGTTCATGGTCATGTGCTTCAGAACCAGGGTCATTGTGATCACCAGGCTGTCGTGAGTGCACAGCTGCAGCAGAGTAACAGCAAAAGGAGCAGAAAAAAAAGGACATGAAGAAGCATCAAAGAGATGCCAGCTTCCACCTACAAGAAGTACTGTTCTTTCATCTTGATTTAAGATCCTCCTCAGTGTAACCTGGGACTGTATCTTCTCCTGAGAGAATTTCTGTAATCTGGGTTCACAGCAAAAGGAAGCAAGCATCCTCATGCAGGGCCTTGCTCCTCAGGTGCTTCCCAAGTCAGCTCTGCTTTCTGCCAGCCCCCAGCACATACCCTTGGCAAGATCCTGGGCTTAGTCTTTAAAGTGTTAGTGAATCATTTATCAGCTACATCAGGATCTGTATGAGTCTGCTTTTGGTCCTCTGAGATTACTCTCTACATACGGGGCACTGTTAACTAAACAAGGCCAAAGACTCAGCTTGTAGCTGCAAGACATAAAACATCCCTAGCTGGAAGATTTAGCTTTCGGATCACTTGCTGGCCGAGGCAAGAGTCAAATGTTCAGTTGCGAGGTTAAAACCTGCAGAATTGCAAGATGTCCTCTGTGCACCCTAAAACCTTGCTAATTGATTGTTCCAAATCTTCCATTCTTCCAAATCCTCATATCCTTGGTTTCCTGGTCCAAAACTCCCTGTTTCATTTCTTGCATAAAGAAGTGCTTTGTTCATAATAAGCAGAGGTTTATTTATAAGGCTGGGCTCAAGGTGTGCTTCTGTCAGAACACACATCATTGGGATCAGCCTCAGCTCCTGTTCTGTATTACCTCTCCTCACATTGATCCTGCCACAGTACCTTCTCTGTGGGTGAACCAGCTAATATCAACTTATTTTTTCCCTCTCCATTTGGCATATGGTTCCTTCTTCTCTTTCTCAAGTGGCTTCACCCCCTAACTCACTCTTCTCCAGCCTATCATCTGCTATATTACTCATTTGTACACATAGTACAGCTTAATCATAGTAATATATTATGCCTGTGTGTGTGTTTCCCCCTCTGTGTATTTGCTAGATAACTGTGAGTTGAAGAGCAGTCTGGAAGGCTGAAAATTGTTGGTAGACCACAGAAAAGAATCTGACAGAAAGAAAACATCTTTCCTTTATCCAGCTGGCAGCTTGTGATCTCTCAGAACAAAGTTTATTGTTAATTTATGTCCATAATAGAGGAAAATGTAGAGTTCTAAGGTATATTAAAAAGTTAAAAATGTGTATATCCATGTATTAGATATCGTCGGATCACAAACTGAATAACAGAAGTACAGAAGTTAAGCATTGAGTAACTGAAAGTGTCTTTGTTTTTCAGCCAGTTTACTGTGGATCAGCTCTGAAAAAAGACAAAGGATATCTTTAAAAAAACTCCACCATACTTGTCACTTCCTTTTTTTTTTTTTTTTTTGTTGAGCAGAATAACAAAAAGACAAATATTAATTTATTGTTCAGTAATTTATAAAATCATTTCCATAAATCCTTTGAACCACACTAAGATACCTGAAGATCGGATCAGATTATAAAGCCAGAGGTTTAAATGACTGAGTCTTTCCCTCTTAGTAGTATTATTATATTTTCGGACTTTTAAACATTTATTTTATTGGCCCACTCTATAGAGCACCATATTCTGGACAACCTAAAGAGTTCATACTTTCATAACAGAATATTCAGGAATATTTTAAGTCCTTTCAGCTCCAGTTGACAAAAGGGTATGAGCAGGAACCTGTGTTCCAGATTGCCAGCTTTGTTCCTCCATTTTAAACTAGATTTCACAGGCACTTAAGTCTTGTTAAAGTTTTGCATCCTCCTACACACCTACTTTGGAGGAAGTCTTAAAGCACCTCTGTCTTCAAAGGGTGGAGGAGGTTCAGCTCTTCTTTCCAACACTGTGTGGGAACCCCCATGTTTCCACTGGTGAATGAGATGTAATCCCTTTCTTAGTGAAGACTTGATCTCTGTGTAGTGTTCTCTGAGCATGAAGTATCTGAGCATGGCACAGAAACCACCACCCCTTTCCTTTGAAATACAAAGGGTACAAAAGGTTCTCCCTTAATTTGTAGTTCGGTCATTTCTCCAGAATGGGGGAGATCTCAGTGCAGACTTCAGCTCTTGATTTGCTAGGCTGAGGAAACAGTGGGATAACTTTGTGGGATGACTCTGAGATGTGCTTCACGACTGGAGAAAACAAAACACTTCTTGCTTTTCTTTTTTCCCTTTTGCATGCTTAGGACGTTTCCTGCTCAACCTTTTGCATTTCATGGGTCTGTTTGGAGGTTTACAGGCAACATGTGTTGTATGTGGAAAGAACAATGTCCAGCTGAAGGCTGCCAGGGCCAGGTGCTGAAATTGTGGTGTGAATCTAAATGCTTTGCACTCATTATATGAATCACAGCCTCAACTTCTAAATGAAAAATTAGTAGGCGCGTTGTGATCACAGTGTAAACCACCAACATGGTTAGGTAGGATAAGCATATAGAGTTTTGAATATTAAATACCAGAAGAACAAAAGGAACTGCTTTTGTGAAATTACCCTGATCCAAGTTTCCTCATTAGACCATTCCCTCTGCCATAGTAACCTTTGCTGCTTGTCCCAATGAATGAGATTAATCTTCTAAAACCTGTAGCATGCTACCTGCAGCTTTGCAACACTATAAATAAATAAATAAATAAACCTACCACATAGGTCCCTGGTTTCAAACTTTGCAGGTTCAGAGTTCACTAAGAAGTCATCTCTCTTTTTCCTTTAAAAAAAGGCAACCATATAGAATAATAGAGTTCTCTGTCTAGCATGCAATCCCATCTGGAAAGAATTTAGTCTGCAATAATTGTGGGCATTTGATTTAGCTTTAAGTCCCTGTAGGTAATTCAAATGTAAATTTATTGGGGTGAGTGTATCCCCAAACCGCCACTGGATCCAATGTTGTAGAGATGAATTTGGCCCACTGCACTAAAACTAGAGCCTGCATTGTTTCTGTTGCATCAGGATATTATTACATGCTGTAATATCTGTCATTATAAGCAAACCTTTACTAGAAATACAGTTGACAGAAACAATACAGAGAATCAACTGAATCCCATTTCTTTTCAGACCTTTATAGAACAGTAATTCTTTGGTTATGAATATGTTTACAGACTGGCATCTCAGACAACACTGGTCTAATTAATTATTCTGTTGTTCTGTACTCATCTGAAATAGTCTTTTGGTTAAGCAAAATTCTTTGTCTTTCACATTCTGCTTCAGGAAAAAGAAGTTTCAAGAGGCATTCAGCACATCATGTAAACAATGCCATCTGTCTTTTTCTTTGTAAAATCTTCTTTGAGATAGCCCCAATATGCCTACTGTTTTCAATCACTTAAAAGGCAGTAATTCAATTATATCATCCTCTATGTAGGAACTGCCATTGCTTTCAGTCCACTTCCAATCCTGACACAAGTAAATCACTTTGATAAGATCCTCTTTTTATTTATTTTTTTTCTGAGGAGACTAGCATAAGTAATGATGCCAGTGATAGACCAAGGACAAAATGACCATAATGGGCTTTCTGTAGGAAAGGAAAACATGTGCCACTGTGATTTATCATGTTACTTGGAAAATGTTTTTCCTTGGAATTTCTGTAACAGCCATGCTTTCTGAGCAAAGAGTATTAGCAAGTATGAATGGCCAAATGTTAAATTCAGATAAAACCTTCACAGACCACCAGATTTAAACAGCTATTGCTACTTAGATTTCTTAAAAGGGAAACGAAGGTCAAACCCATTTTGGAAATGTGCCTCAGGAATATTCATCTTTGGTGTAGTGCCACCTACTTACACAGAAACACGCTGGGAATGTGTAAGGTTGGATCTTCCTTACAAGCTGCTGTGGCTTATCATGCAGATATGCCTTTCTTCTATTTAAAAATTGTTTGGGTGACTTCTGTGCTTTGTACCACCAGCAAAGCAGGGGCCTGGCAGACACGTCTAACCTCCCAGAATAGACGTGGCATGAGATCGATAGTATCTGTAGACTTCCTGCTGCAAACTGGCCTCAGCTCTGATGCTGAGAGAGGACGGTTAGAGCTGAGCTGTCTCTGGACACATCTATCTTTTGCCCCCAGTTTCAGAAAAATGGGAGAGCACCAGATGAGGTGGTCAAGTGTGACATGAAAGCTTGTTTGAAAGGAGCTGGAGCACAGGTGTCTCTTTGAACCGAGACTGACCATTCAGCACAAATAACCCCAGAGCTTGTGTTTTCAAATTTATGAGGAGTGCTGGTGTTATATTCATTGTCTGAGACTGCATCCAGGAAAAGCAGTGGGAAGTTCACTGTATTTTGCTGAAGAAGTAGTGCCACACAGGTAAGAGGTGATCAGCAATGTTATCACACTGCAGGCCAAGTTCAGCATTTCCAGTGACATGCTATGAAGTAACATTTTTGTTAAGTAGTTTTGGAGAGTCTGTGAGACAAAGCTGTGATTTGACGGAGAAAAGGCACCATGTTAATTGTATTTAATCTAATGAATTAAGAGGCTGTTTGGGATGTTACTGACATGGTAGTTTGTTTCTTTTACAGAGAAAGTGTGGAGAGCCTCATCCAAAAGCATTCCTATGCCCGATCTCCCATTCGAACCTATGGAGGAGAAGATGATCTCGGAGATGACAGCCAGGCAACACAAAGCAGAGGTAGGAATATGTGCTCATGAGGTTAACTGTGATGGCATAGTTAGTCTTGAGAAAAGGAGGACCACAGTCAGTACTGGTACTCTGAAGCATTTCTCTGGTGTGTCTACCATTAACTCCTATAACGAAGAAGTAGACTTGTTATCTTGTGGCTCTTCTGGACATCTGATGTGCTCATTGCACTGGTGTGGGTGGCTTGGTCAGGAGGCAGCTCTAGGGATGCCTATACTGCCTTTGCCATTGCAAGAGACCTACTTCTGCTTCCCCTTCAAGATGGCTGAAAAACAGGCAACTTCTTTACAGTTGTGCTGAGAACAAGCCAATACACCTCATACCCTGGCAGGACTTACAAGCTGGGGCTCAGTGCTGTTTGTAAAGTATCATGTAGATGTGCCATTTGCAGCCTCTCCAGCCTGCTGCAAACTTGTTTCTAACCATCTTCAACCAGCCTGTGGTTAACCTACTTTTCCTCTACAGGAAGAAAGGCCTATAGCTCCCTGGAAAATTCATGTTTAGTTGTTATCTCTTAGCCCCTGAAAGATGCTTTTCCTGCTGAGGCAATTCACCTCAAATGCTTTATCAAATGGTTTGTCCACTTGAGCAGTCACAAAAGTAGCAGCAAGACAGTTGTTCTTTGTGGGAATACTCACTAGACAAATGGCATCTGTCATAATTTGCCACTGGAAATAGATCTCAAACCCATCCTGAGGGATTGCTGACTAGCATACACTCATGTTGCATTATACTTTGCATGTTGACTTTGTGACCTGCCTGATATGCAACAGCCACTTGAGGTAAAGCAGTTCTATCTGCCCTCCTACTGGCAGTGTCCTTGTCTTGTCCTCTAACTTCATACACTGTTGCTAAGATAAGAGAATTATTTCTGGTTATAAGCTCTTTGGACTTGTGCAGGAAAAACACACTTATTTTTAACCATGAGTTGCTCTTCAACAAAATGTGATTAGGTGGGCTTGTTCATACACATCTCTTCCAAGAGCAGTTTCTTAGATTGCAAAGTTTCTGGAGCCACTCCTCAGGTGGTACAATACCATCCTTTCATTTGCTTCTAGGGTATTACCTCACTTCATGTCAGCTTAGATGCTAGGCCAGTTTTTGTTCAAGATAGTGTTAAATTTTCCCTTGCCAGAAGTTCCCAGAGCAAGGAACCTTCTTTCCAGGAATTACATTGCTCCCTGGTATGATGTCCTCCTTTGGGAGTGACAAAGTGAATGAGGTGAATCTTGCCCTTAGAGCCTCTCTCTTCTCAAGAGAATCTTGAAGAAGGTGTCAGAGGATGAAGGACTAGTTTATTAAAATTAGTTTTATGTATAATATATACAGGATACAGTTTTGTATTTGCTCAATATACGGCAAAAGAGTAAGTGAGGAAGAGCATGAGTTGTGGCAACCAACTTTTTTCTAATCTGGGAGCCATATGCTAACAGAGGACGTGACTGTTTTGAGCAACCAGAGGCATGCACAGACAGTAAAACATACTGCTCTTGCAGATGAGTGCCTTGTGCTGCCTTCACTCTGTTTAGGCCTGGTGTCCTTAAATAAGGAGAAGTCCTCCGAGATATGAAGAGAGAAATAACAATCTTTATGAAACTCCAGGAACATTTTTATTTCTTCCAATGCATGTGAAAACTACCTTGCATGCAAAATTGAGGCATGTCCTTCCATACAGGGGAAAGTTGACAGCCAAATACAAACACACTGCTGGGTGGCACATGAGAGAAGCTCTCGTGAGGCCTCAGCGGCCTCAGAATTAATACAGCACATTTCTTTGGTACTGGCAAATGTGGTATGTGAGATTTTTTGGAGTAGTAGCTTACAACTGGATACCATTGCAATTGGAGGAGGAAAGGGCCATTACGGAATTTCCTCATGAGAAGGAATCACATACTTTGTTCTGTGTAGAACAAAGAAAGTCTATCGCTGCTATTTATTTCTAATTACATCCAGAGCATTCTCATCCCAGCCAATTTCATCCTTCTAAAGATGGAAGTGGCTAGCCTTCAGTAGTCTATTTATCACAAGAAGTCTGTTTCCAAATGAATTAACAGATATGAAATATATAAATCAAATTAAAACTCTTTAATGCATAGTGTCTGGGTGCCTGCACTCCAGCACCCCCCCACAGGATTCATAGTAGCCACCTGGAACAGAGCCAGACGTAAACCTTCCAGGCAAATCCAGATTCACGTTCCGTATTCCCTCTAGTGCAATAATGCTCAGATATTCCTTGATTTGTAAAAGGTTTTGCTCTGGTTGGTGAGTATAGTTGAATCCTTGTAGTTTGGCCCTGGATTCTAACTTCCCAGCAGTTCAGGTTTGGTTCAATGGTAGTATAACCAGGATTTGGTTCATGTCCATTTCTACTGCTGAATCAACACTATTTCTCTTCCCTGTTACTGGGCCGTTTGACTTGTTTCATTAAGCAGAGTGGGAATTAATCAAGAGTAGCTCTCTTTCTGATTTGAGAATATATCCCTAAAGAGATGTATGCTTTTAAATAACAATTTGCATTTTTTTCTTTCTACTGTTGTTTGTTTATGGTTTTGTTTTGAGTATCTGGCTACAATTGATTAGTATACATAATTCCAATAGGTTTAACTTGAGAGCTAGATGTCTTCATATTTTTTTCTTTTCACAGTTTGGATGAACCTATCTTCTAGAATCAGATTTATGAAACTAATACTTGCTGTTCAGTTAGGTGTCTCAGAATGTTTTGCAATACGGGCTTGAAATTATAGTCAAATATTCTTGCCAGTAAATTTATTTCTTAAAGTAGGAAACATTTTCTTAATGGATATTGTTGGACAAGAAAGAAAATACAGAGGGGATATGAGTTGAATCCTTGTCTGAATAGGAATAAAAATTAAGATCTTACTCACAGAATTTTCTGTATTCCCCATTTCTAGAAATCAGATATCTGATGATGACTACATGCACAGGGGAACTGCAGAAGGGCAACATTATCACCAGAAAATGACCCTGTATAAATATCCAAACAAATTATTGTTTCCCAAAAATTTTACTGTCAAAATAAAAGAAGTAATTAGTTTTAATATAAATAAACAATTTTTACCTTCTTTAATGACTTTCCAGTCTTCAGAGAAAAAGTGTTTTTAAAGAGTTGAAGATTTGTGACAAGAATTTTTGGAAATTCTCAGATTAAAAAATACCAAAGAAACCACTTTAATTTGATCAAAAGTAGGTAATTGTCCTGAAAGCAGGTTTTTAATATTTTTATGCATTTCACTTAAAGCCATGCATCTTTTACTATGATTTAGCCTTAGAGTTGCTTCTGAGAGCCCTGTTGGAAAAATAGCAATTGTTTTGACAGTTTAGAATTTTCTGTTCCATATTTTGGAAAAAAATCAAGTTGAGTGAAAAGATTTAGTAGTGACAAGTTTTAGTGGGGTAAAAAATAAGGAAAACTTGGTAGTGCAAATTACATTTATCTGCAGTTTTGCCAGCCTGAAATTTGAGAAAAAAAATAACCATTTCTACTGAGGATCTGATGTAAAAACATACAAGCATGTCTTCAAAACAGGGATGTAGTGTAGTGAGATTCCATGTCAGAGTAGATGCTTCAGTGTTTAGTGGCAGCATTACCAGTTTCTTCTTTCATGCCAGAAATGTCCAATGTGCAAAGCTGATTCTACTGTTCAAGCCACTGCAACTAGATTCTTAAAATTGAAATTTGTCTAAGATAAAGTGAT
Organism: Apus apus; assembly: GCF_020740795.1. Classification (NCBI taxonomy): domain Eukaryota; kingdom Metazoa; phylum Chordata; class Aves; order Apodiformes; family Apodidae; genus Apus; species Apus apus. Next base: position 50,267,777 of record NC_067283.1, read on the forward strand.
AGAGGACAGCACCTGGCAAATAAGAAGATAAAGATATAAGGAGAGAGAGGCATTTGGGAAGTATTTCCAACCAGACCTTGTCATTAAAATCAGCCCTGCTGTGGAAGACCTTTTTCTCCCTTTTTTGCTGTTTTACCAGCTTTGTGTGTTGCAGCGTAAACATCAGGCATTCTTTCTTTTTGCTTGCAGGGTCAGCCTTTACAACATCTGATAACCTGTCCCTCAGTTCCTGGGTATCCTCTTCAACCAGCTTTCCTGGCTTTCAGCATCCACAGTCTCTGAGTGCCCTGGGTACCAGCACTGCATCCATAGCTACACCCATTCCTCATCCAATCCAAGGATCTCTGCCTCCATACAGCCGCCTGGGAATGCCTCTTACACCCTCTGCTATAGCCAGCTCCATGCAAGGTAGTGGCCCCACTTTCCCTTCCTTTCACATGCCTAGGTACCACCACTATTTTCAGCAGGGTCCCTATGCAGCTATCCAGGGACTGCGTCACTCCTCCGCAGTGATGACACCATTTGTATGACTGACAAGAGAAACACCAGATTTTCCATGTGCAAGTTTGGCATGAAAAACATAAGGGACCTTCCTGAAAGGCCTGTGGCAGCAGCACTGAACTTGTAAGAAACCAGCTAAGAAATGAATTACGGATCTAGATTCCTCCATCGAGGGATCACAAGAAGAGAGCGCGCAGCTCACAGGTCTTTGTGTAACAGCCAAAATGGATCCCAAAGTTCCCAGGATTTTTGGTCACGAGCAGCTTGTTCCAAAGGTGCATTATACCTAGCAGAAAGAGATTATGTTTATGCAGCAATGTACAAATTAATTGTGTAGAGGTCTTTTTTCATATGCTAGAAGAATTCTGAAAGAGGCAGTACTCTTACCCATCTTCATCTCTTCTTGTGACTGATGAGCATCTAAGCAGATAAATGTATTGCTATAACTCTGAGCATGTTTTAGGCTGTCTCAGCACACATTTGCTGGGAATGGGACAAAGTGGAGAAGGCTGCTGTGTTTTTTAAAAGACTGATTTTTATTCACCAAAAAGTAGTATTTCTTGGTTGCTACTATAATCCCAAAGAGAAAACTGTTAACAAGTCTGTCTTTCATTCTTTGTTTCTTTCACAAAACACTATTAGTTCTGAAAAAGAACTGCATTACAGGACTGTAGCAGTAATGATGTATTCTGTCCTTCAGTCTAAAACAAAGTTTGTCCTACATCCTAGGGGAAGTAACTTAACTGTCTACTAAGGTTCTGACGAAGGAAAATGTCGATTTGGGAAATTCTGTTACAGTAACTTAGAAAGCCCAGATACCAAATCAATGCTTGTTTGCTGTTGTGCTTGCCACTGAAGACCTGTTCCTAGCTGCAAATGTGTACAGTCAACTGAATTTCAGGCTAGATCAGTCTATAGACTCTCTAGATCAAACTGTAATCTGTGGTCTAGTATAAGATGAGTGGCGTTGGAGTATCCTTCTACTTGTTCTGATTTTCTTGGGTTTGGTTGTGGCTGTTACTATACAAGCTAGCCAGGAAAATGAGGGTTGAACCATCTCTTTTTCCAACTCCCAGTAGAATGGTGGAGTTTCCTTGGGAAAATACCAATGCAGAACTTCACATGTAATTTTCTTTTTATTCATATCTGCCTTTTTTGAGTTAGTAATTAGGGTTCTCATTCAAAGTACTGTCCACTTTTTCTAGTATGTTATGTCTGATGCACCAGAGGAACTTTAGAGGTTTAAGAAAAATTGACTTCTCTGCAGAGAGCTAGCATGAATGCTTTGCACTGCTGAAAAGAGTTCCAGTGCAATGCTGGTTTTCTGCATGGTGGGAGCTGGGATTTCACTGTAAATAAGAAGTCAACACAGAGTTTCTGTGTAGAGTTGCATCCAAGTTATATATGATAATACATCTACTGATAAAAAATAACTAGCAGTATAATCTCATGTACTGCAATCTGTGCAAAGCTGAAACACAGAATGAAAAACAGGTGTTGTGGGGACTATTCTCTATTTTTGACCAGCATGTGTTGGTATCATATGGTAAGAAGTGGAGTGCAACAAACTGAGTCACCTATTTCCCATCTCAGGGAAATGCAAGGCAAGTCATATGTCTTTGTTTTGTCCCACTGCCTCATCTTAAATGCTCGATCACAGAGAGCAATTACAGTGTCCCAGGCTTTTCAGTTTCTGTTGCATGACAGAATTTCCTTTGTTGGAAAAGACCTTCAAGATCATCGAGTCCAGTACTTGCATCCCACAGATAAGATGCATCTCCAAGTATTTCTCAGCAGCTAAATTTAAAATCTTGTCAAATTGGCCATTTCAATCACCTCAGCTATTGGCCATATCATCCTAATTTCCCTTTACTCACTGTTGGACCTGCTGATAAAAAAATTACCTGAGGCAATTTGCAACTTCTGTGCTGTGTGTGAATGAAAACAAACTTTTATTTACAGTTTCTGGGCTCAGAACTGCTACAAGGAGCTCCAAAAACGAATATAATAGGCCAAGCTCTGCAGTATTTAAATGGCTTAGAATCAGACACTGAATTTGGCTTGATGGTGTCCAAATCTTAGATTTTGCTCCAGGCTATCAGATACATCTGAAAAGTGCACGTTGCAAGGTTTTGTCTACTTATGACCCATTTTGATATAAACCCTCTATTTTTCAGGAAATTACATGATACTGGTTAGATACAATGTAACTCTTCAAGTACAGATATGATTCCAGAGAAAGAAGAATTTCAAGGGAGATTTGAAAGAAATTTTTAATCCCTCTCCTTCAGTTGCTTGACTTCTGTTACAGTTGTATGAAGGCCCTATGAGGACATGCACTCAAGCCTGTTGGGAAATTCTATTTATTTTATCTGTTTTCTTCTGCAGTTTCATTAACTTACCTGGATTTGCAGGGGATATGGTTAGGTCCAGAATTCAAGCCAGCAGCTTTAATGCTGATACTTCCATCAGGAAATGGTCAAGTAAGTAGACAGCTTATACATTACTCCAGAAGTAAGTTTGGAACAGGTAGGCTGATTTAGGTTTGCTTTATAAGCCACATAAAACCTGCTTATACATGGATTTGTCCTTCCTTTGTGAAGCAAACTCAAAGAAATAAACTGTGCAACCTCTTTAGCCCCATCCCAGACCCTGTTCTGAAAGCAACAATAATTGGCATGCAGAAATGCTCCAATACTGTTTCTGAGAAAATTCTCCAGGCTCTTCCTGGAGAATGAAACTAGATTTTGACAATAACATTTAGAAAAATATTAAATGAAAGACAAGTGCTTTTCACTACGAATAAAATATGATTCACGTTTGAAAAAATATGGCAGTAGACTGTCCCTATATAAAAACATGAGAAGGCCAACTTCTCATCCAAATTCTCTGTGATGACTTTCATAGTGTAGATAATACAGACCTATCTGTTAAAAATCCACACCTTGATTCTTCTAGTCAGATCAAGTCTCTCTCAGAGTGCTCATCCCTCCCTGTGTTGCTTTCTGGCATATACTGCTCTCCAGGGGTTTTATTCCTTTGCATCAGAAACCCACTGGGTTCCCCACTAATTCCAAATCATGGGCAGATCCCAAGCAACGGAATGAGGGCAGCTTTTGAGAGTCTTCCCCAGGAGTAAGGTCACAGAAACACAGAAGGTTAGGCATTGGAAGGGACCTCTGGAGATCATCTAGTCCAAACCCCCCTGCCAGAGTAGGATTCCCTAGAGTAGGTTACACAGGGGGGAGGACAGGGAACTGCTTGAAAGACTCCAGTGCAGAGCCACAAAGATGATGGAGTGGAACATCTCCTTTATGAGGAAAGGCTGAGGGAGCTGGGTCTCTTGAGCTTGGAGGAGACTGAGGGGTGACCTCATCAAAGTTTACAAATATGTTAAGGGTGAGTGTCAGGAGGATGAGCCAGGCTCTTCTCAGTGATGCCCAATAATAGGATAATAGGACAACAGGCAATGGGTGCAAGCTGGAGCACAGGAGGTTCCACGTAAACATGAGGAAAACCTTTTTTACTATGAGGGTGACAGAGCACTGGAACAGGCTGCCCAGAGAGGTTGTGGAGTCTCCTTCCCTGGAGACATTCAAAACCCATGGTCAATAGGTAGTTTTAACCTCCTCTTCTTTGCCCTTGCAATTCTACCTCCAAAACCTGTGTGTAGAGTTGAGGTTGAAGGGATTAAGATCACAGAGACCTTAAGACACCCAATGAGATCCTGCCGCCTCACAAGGTTTCTTCTCCCTGATCCTCTCATCTTCCTGTCAGCAAGGGGCAGCATGGGAATGATTCCAGGGATAAAATTCCAGCTTTACTGAAGTTAGATGCAGATTTATTGACTGTGATGGAGTCAGGATTTCATTCAACACTCTCACCTAAAAATAAAGTCTAACTGCAAGAACAGTTAACGTAGCAACAGCAACAATCTAGGACCTCTACAGAAAAGACCAAAGCCCAACTACAAATCAGATTTAGCATTGATTTCACAGTTGAAAGAAAATGAATGTAAGTTCATAATTAATTGGTGAAAGAGTAAAATTGCTTTTCCTAAAAAAAAATAAGAATTATCTGTACTACTTTGACAATAACTCAGTCATTTATTTAAGGAGTTGCTGTACTGCTGTCAAAATTGTATCACTTTCAGGACAGAACATCTGTTGCTGGTAGATGGTCTAGGAATGCTAAATACAATCTAGAGTTTATTTTCCAGTATAATTCACATTTTATATCCCATGAGAAGTACTCTTCACCTTTATGAGCTCTCTTGGCTGAGCAAACTTGCGCTTGTTTATATTGTTGGGCTTTTTTGTTGTTTTTTTTTAGAACGGTGGGGAGAACCTGCCTAAATATGCTTTTCAAAGAAACTGCTAAGATTATTGTCTAAAGTGTTGTAAGTACTTTTTGGTGTTTTCTGGATTACCCTTTTACCCACAGTTAGTTAAGAGCCTCAGGTCTTTAATCCAACAAAAGTATCTCAAAGACTAACAAAGTTGACTTAGATGCATTTGTCTGATTTTTTTTTTTTTTTTCCCCTTCTACTTTTGGAGCCCTGAGAGAAGCTAGACATCAAAAATGTATTTGGCTCTGCAGTTTTCAGTATCGCTTTAGATGACCTGAGGCACAGTCAAAGTCAGAAATTCAGTGCTACCGGGTTTCAGTGACACTCTTCTAGCTATAAATTGACAAACAAGCACAGACCAAGTGGATAAAGGTAGAGAGTTTCTAACAGAAATGCTTCTTCACAAGTTCACATATGCTGAGTTGTATGATAGCTAACATACTTGGTAGTACAATCTACAAAATGCAATTGTAAATTTTCTCCCAGAGTTTTATCCATGCAGGCTGGGACACTGGATGAGTGTGTACACATAAGAAGATGTTGTTGCTTCCAACATCTAGCAAACACTAACCAGCACTTGAAAATGATCCTCTTTTAAAATAAAAGCATTTGGGCTGGAAAGTCAACGATGCACTACATCCTGTTTATGTGTGTGTATTATAGGGAAAGGGAAATATCAATGAAAACTATTGCAAAAACTTGGGAAGCTTTCCAAAACCATAAGTTAATATAAATTGTGCTAATTTACCCATTGATAAGGGGTAAAAGCAACAGTGAGATCCGGGTAACACTTAGGGCTCTGGGAGGGAGTTATGGCCACAGCGCCTATGCTCAGCAGCAGCAGAGGGATGACATGCACTCACTGCAAGACTGATTTTGGTTTTAGTGAGATCTTATTCTCACTAACCTTTACAGAGCATTTTTGGCTGCAAGAGATGTGGTTTCTTTACTAACCACTTACTTGCTGCCCAGAGGATTTATGTATTTCTCTGTAATAAACTGTCCTTGCATATAGTATCTAGTTTATCAAATGACAACTACTTTTTCTTTATTTTATCTTTTTAAAAGAAAATTAAGCAGTGATTTAAGTAAACTCTGAAGTAACTTTTTATGATAGTTTAAGGACAAAAAATACAGTTTGCTGTATTTTACCGTTAGCACATGTAAACAATTACTTTTTTTTCTATTGTACCTTCAGAAACGAGGAAAGATTTGGTTTAAAAATAAGGAAGGTAAAAAACTGGATGTAACCTCTTTAACAGAATGTACCACAGTTCTGCTGTTTGCTGTGTTGACTTTGTTGTTTAAAATGCATTGCGTGAGCACATTCACCATGTACTGAAGTGTGTGTTTGTGTGTACGGGGTGGGGGTAGGGGGAAATCTTTTTATGGAAAAAGAAGTTATGAACATAAACTATGAAGCGACATCTAATGAAAAGTTTCTTTTTAAGTGCAATATATTTATTTCTGCTAGAAATATAATATCAACATTATGTAATATTTGAAGCATTAAATGTTATTTGTAAACAGCTTAAAATTATATATATATATCACAAAAATTGTACAGAAGTGCAAATGTGTGGATATTCAGTTTCTTTCATTAAAATATTGGGTGTTTTGATATATCATTCTTATCTAGCCAAATCTTTCTGCTTCTTTTGTTATTTCCTCTAACCAAGTCACTGAATGCAGTGGAACCAGTGACGTATTTTATGTGAGTGTGCAAAATCCAGTAGGGCTGCTCATCTCCAAAAGGTGGTCTAAATCTTGGACCCATATGGAGTGAGCATTGTACCGCAGATAAATGCAATTGTAGTTTGCATGTAGTTAAACAAATTATTTTTTTTCAAAATGTTTTGCAATCATATTTAGAAAAATTGCTGGGTTTTGCCACCTGAGCCTAAACATGTGGCACAAATATGGGATTCCCAGGATCCCCAAATATATAAGCAGACACCTAGTAAATGTAGTCAAAGAAGAAAGTGGAAAGAAATGAAGTCTGTTTAGTTTGGAGAAGTGAAGATTATGAGAAGATACAATAAAGTTTTCAAATATATGAAGAATATAAAGAAGCAATGAATAAATTTGTCTGCATATCTGCTGCAGGCTTTCATTTAAGAGGATTTTATTTCTGTTTTAATAGCATATATTAAAGCAAGGGACAGTTGCCTGAAACATCTAAGATGTTCAAAGTACAGGGATAGTGAAGTGCAGCACTGGATTACCTAAAGAAGATAAGTAGCAATGTCTATCAGTGGAAGCCTTTAAGAACAAGTGGAACATACATTAGTCAAGAACAATGTGATTAGAGCTAATCTTGCCTTGGGACAATGAAAAAATCTGTTCAGGTGCCTCCAAGTTTTCTATAACAGCCATCCTCTAAAGCAGCTTCTGCCAAAATCCTCATGTTACTCCAAAAGTTTTTGGTACACACCTGTAGCTCAGCTTGTCCTTAAATTGAGATCAGCTGCTGGGTCTTTTGCAGTTAGTTCCCAAGAGTCACTGGCTTACAAGGAATGTGAGAGAAGAGCTGCAAGGTCTTAATGAACAGCAGTAGCATTGCCTTAATTTGGTTTCTGTCTGTGAGCATAAGGAAGGAGTGAAGAGCCTGAGGTAATTAAAAACCCCTTTTATCTATGCTGGGTTGCAACTATGCATTCATGTATCTTTTTTACATTTGGAACATATGAAAATGAGGACAGCTCACTGTGTTGGTAAACGTATGTGATGCTTTTTGTCTCTGTATTATATTTTTATGTTGTCTTGTTAGCAAAAAGCATATTCTCTCATGGATATTCAGTGCTGTGAAAGTCTTCAGCTTAACCTCAGGGTAGAGGGCTTTCTTGATGATATGCAAAACAAAGTGTGTGCACCAGCACTTGCCTGAATCAGAAATACTGGCTGGATGCAGATTCAAGAGGTAGTTATGCCAATAGTCTCAACTGGCATCATTAGCCATGCTCACTGTAGTTAACTTAGCACTTAAGTATTTCAGTGGTTCTGCAACTGTAAAACTCCTTGTACTTTGTAGAATCAAGACCTCTGGGAACAAGTTGTCCATGCAACAAATACTTGTATAATTGGAGCCTTTATTTGCTACCGACCAAAGAGAAGCTGGGGAAACAGGAACATATGCCATAATTTTTTGAGTGGCTTCAGGTTTCTGTGCCCTAGAGAAACTTCTGGGTCTGAGTCATGTTTTCACCAACTTCATGGGTACCTGCTTCAAAAAGTTCTGCACTCTCCTGTGTTTGAAGGGTGGCTGATGAGATCAATGACTGTCCTTCAGATATGCACTCAGCTAGCTCTTTGTTTTAATTCAACCAACTATTGCAGGGGAATAGCTTAAAAGAGCAAGATGAATTCAAGAAGGGCAAGTGCTTGCAACTGAATCTGTAATTGATGATATTTAGAACAAATAACTTTCCAAAAGCTGGAGGTGATACAGTTCCTTAAACAGCTGCAGCTTTTCTCTGGGTAGATGTTTAACTTCCAGTGAGTTGTCCTGAGAGATTCATAGAAGGGATGAAGTACGTAGCAAAAATATCAATGTCTTTTACCTGTGTCAGAAGGCTGTTGCTTACTCTTGCAGAAGCAATGCATTCATACGTCTGTCACCTCAAGCCAATGCTCCTATTGTGCTTTTTACTTGCATTTCTATCTTAAGGCATCTTCAAATATCTTAAAAGTAGTAATAAGAAATTGGAGAAGTTAGTGGTGTCTTTACTGGTAGTCTGCACTGTGCTCCAGTCAGCTATAAACTGGATATTTGGTGTCATCAGAATCTATTCTCTTTCAGTTCTCAGAGCTGGAATAGCTGCGACTCTTAAAACTGGTAGTCTGTGCTTCATAGGGGCTGCTGGAATTGAACTGCCTTCAATCAGTGGTCTTTCTGTGGAAAATCACTCCTTTTCTGTGTGTACCCACATTTTTGTATGCTTTTATGAGACAATAAGTCTATCAGTCTTCATTGTTTTCTGGTGTGAAAGCTGAGTGTGGGAGAGAGCAGGATTTTTCTGTTTATTTTGATCCCTGTCTTAAACTTATGGTTGGTATGTACTCACTCACAAATCTATTATTATTTCTTCCTGTGCTCTCTCATGGATCGATTCCAAGGCAGCCAAAAGAAGAATTGATTTTATCTTGATGCAAATAGTTGGCTGTAAAATTTACATTGATAATATCTGAACATGTACCCAGGGCTTTGGAATGGCAGGCTTCAATTACCTTCGTCTGAATGTCATAGCTTTTAGACTTGAGACACCAGTCGTACTACTCATCTTCAATGATATTACAAATAAGTTAGTAGTACTCAAAGAGATTTATCAGCCTGACTTTATTTAATCATTCTATTTTCAGTTAACATAGTCACCCCAAACAGTGCATTTCCAGAGGATGATTAGATTGTTTCAGATGGTTGAAGACTTTGGCCTTCTTTGCTCCTTCATTTTACAGTGCACTAGGAACCTCGTGCTATTTCGTATGAACCTATAAAAGTCTAACACTTGTGCCCCTGATTTCCTTTACAAGGCTTTAAGCATTTTTCAGTTGCTCCTAAATGAATTAGTATGTTCTGTATAGCCTGCCTAGCACTTAAGACAACCAGGCAGTTTGCAGTAGTTCTGGACAGACAACTACTTGTGTTTTCAGTCACAGAAAATGTTCTCCCTTCCTCCATGCCCGATGGGCAAAAAGACTAAGAAGGAATATTATAGACTGGGATTTCAAAGGCATTATGGATGTAGATGCACAGTTCCCACTCATTTGAGCAAGCATCATCCTTCTAAGTCCTGTTTTGAAAGTCCTAGCTATAGCGTTTGCTATTTGGAAAGGTTTATGGTTTTCTTTAGAGACGAGCCTAAACGTTTCGTCATCCCTTCATGAAAAATTATTTAAAACTGCTTTTGCTCCATGCTGTAATATAATGCCTTTGTTCTCCTGTTCTTTCAACCTTGGCCAAATTGTTAAGAGAACACATGGATACTTCCTTTTCATTTGTTACCTCAATAATACAAGCACTGATTGAAGTTGCATATATTAGCTCTTTTTGCTTGTTTGTGGGGTTTGGGACATGCCTGCTTTTGTGGATCCTCTTCCTGGGACCTTAGTTCTCCTGATGCTTTGGAGAAGAATTGTCTATATACCTATCTTAAAGGCAGACCTGCCATCCTGACAATATAGGCAAAACTGAATGTTACTGCCAGAAATAATAGGGATGGGCTAGAGCTGTCTTGCCACAAAAGAAACTGGGAGAAGTCAGAATGTAAAATTACATGGAGGAGCACAGGATCAGCACACTTACTGCAGCCAGCAAGCAGTGCCTCCAGCCCTGCTCTTGAGCAGCTGCTGCTGCCATGCATGTTTGAGTTCTCCTCACAGCAAAAGCAATTAATTTTGCTCTTCAGGGCTTTAGTATAGACAGCAAAGCAGGCAGCAGGTTTGGGACTGGTCTGTCCCCACCTTGTCTGCAAATATAAACACACAGATTATTTGATGTCGAGGAAGTGCCTTGTCAGCTCGTGCCTGGAGCTGCTGTGCCTAGAGCTACTCGAGGCTGTGGATTCCCCTGGGGGTCTAGGAGCCTGAAAACTAAGATGTGCAATGTTCAGGTCTCTCTCATACCTATAAAAAAAACTTAAGACTTAAAATATTTTTAACATTTGTATTATTCTGGCAATGTGAATCCACAATGCAGCTGTGATGAGATGGACAATTTCACCAGAATGTACACACTGGAAAAACTAGAAAGACATAAATAGCAACTGTCCGGATGCTACAGTAGAAATAAATTGGAAGCTGATCATAAGATCCAAGTAGGTATTTAGAGTTAGTGTAAATAGAAATACCAAATTAAGCAAATAACATGTAATTTTGAGATGAACTGCTCTATGAGCCAAGCATAAGACTCCACACTGACTATGCACTGTATGATAACAGGAGACTAGGGGAGACATTTTAAAACCTAAAATCATATGAGAAATTGCAAACCACAAAAAAGAGTATTTTACTGAAAGTCACACGTGCAATAAAACAACCCTGCAGTATGGTTAATGACAACTTTAGCTTAGGAAGGTTTTCATGATCATGTAACCTGAAGGAAAACCAGAACATGCATTCAAATTTCAGATATACGAGATCCCAACTGAAGAAAACGTTAAAAATCACCCATTTAAGCATGCCTAAGCACAGGAAAGATGAACACTTAATTTATTTTTTGTGTTACAACATACTGCTAAATCCCTATTTACTGCTTTGGTTCTGGAGTATGTCCACATAACTTGCATGGCAGGGGCTAAACCAGTTACTCAAACACACAAAGACAACAAATGGGATGACAATGGATTTCTGCTTTATCTGTGATTCATGACTAGGGCTGAGCATGCATCCAGATGGAGAAATTACTCAGAGAAGACGAAAAGGACCCCAGAAAAGGAAACAGAGAACTGTATATCATCTTCATTTAAATAATGAAAGCCATAAGAATTAATAAGTGCACCAAGCTGTTGGAATAAAATTGAGAAAAGAAACAGAGCTCTGCAAAATTTCCCCCACCAATTGAGTATGATATAAATAATCTTAAAACGAACAATGACTTCATTTTTGTTTCGCTCCCCACTTCTCTGATGTTGAATTAACAAATGCCTTAAAATAGATTTCTCCATGAGACGTTCCTTTGAAATGTAGCACTTGTAAGAAGCATTTCAAGCTAGTGAGGAAATCATAAGTTAACAAAAAAAAAAAAAAAAGCAAGCCTTTGCAAAAATATTATGTGATGGTCTGCGTTTTGCTAGCAAAGAAAGACACGATTCTTCAACATGATGAAGTTGAGGCTTAAACCTGATTCTATGTGCTGTGTATCTCTGTGATGGAAAGGACTGTAGCAGAGACCTTGTTCATGAAACATATGTGGTTTCAGCTGTTTTTACGGGATTTCCTCACTTATACCTACAAGACATTAGAAAGTAGTTTTTTTTACTTTGCCCACCCTCACATGTATCAGATATCCAGATGCAGAGCTTGAAGGTACAAGACTCATTATAAATTTGAATATGGGATAACTGCGATCCCCATAACAGGATTTTAAAAACTCATACACTTCATTTAAGCATTAAGGCACCCTTCCTGACCACCAATCTGCAAGAGACCCCCTGATTTTTATTTTGTAATTTTATTGTGACTCTCGTGGTGTTCCACTATTTTTCTTAAAAACATGGCAATGAGAAACAATGTCATGAGAACACCAGCTTCCATATTAAAATAGGAAAAAAAAAAAAAAAGTGGGAGTGAGGGAATAGTTGAAATAATCCTGCTCTGAAATTGACAATAATATTGCCACCCTTACGATTCTTGTTAGGTTGTAAATCTTTCTTCTTCTTCTTTTTTTTTTTAATATTTGGGACTGGAAAAAGCAGAGTAACATTTGCTGTTGTTGCTATGTCAGCAAATTAATTTATTTCTAATATAATTTATTCCAGTTACATTACAAAAATACACAATGACAGGAAAGTGACTTTTCTTTACTGTCACCCTTTATGCAGCTCTATTTGGGAATCTAAAATAATGGGCTTGTGAATGCTTAGGCTTTTTTTTTTTTTTTTTGCTGATGAACTGAAAAATTAGGGGAAAACTACTTCAGAATTTATTGAAAATGCAGAAATCGAATTGAGAGGAATACGAAGAGCCAACTTAAAGAAGCACAAGAAGAACCACACATTTAAGGTAAAGTGTGTAATGTTGTATTCACTGAAAATATTTGACGGTGTCCTCAGGATAGCTGCCACTCTTCCTTATTTACATCAGTTTCAAAATGAAACATTGAAATGCTTTATCACCTATCAAAAAACTTTTTTTTTTTAACTTGTGATATAGTTTCCTCTCTTTATTTGCAGCTCAAAATCATTTGGTCTGAATTAGAAACTAATTTCAGTTTCAAGGAACAAGATCCTTCTTTTTACAAATTCATTCACCAGTGCATTTCTTGGCCATGTGGGGTCCTAATTCCCACTCCCTCATTTGAATATCTAACCTTCACACTATTACACACTGCCATTCCATCATACTTTCTGCTAGATGCCAAAAAAAAACAACACACACACACACACACACAAAAAACCCCAATACCCAAGAAAAAAAAATCCCACTCTAATATAAAATCGTAGTCCTCTCGTCCGTCAAGGCTGAGACAATAAACATTTCACACCCCTTCCCTTTCTGTACCTCGGGATGCTGTGATAAAGAGTTAGATCCTGTTTTGCACGTGGAAGATCAGTGCTTTAAGGGCCACTGCTTCTTCCCCGCTGCCCAAATGCCACCTGCAGTGTGGCGCGCTGACTGCCGGAGAACGGAGGCGTCCTGCAGGGCTGGGCCGCTGCAGCCCCACCTTTTGTCCATCAGCCTCCCTGCGCAGGCAGCAAGGCCGTTCCTTCCCCCCGGTACGCTCGGCCTGCAGCCAGCAGCTCGCACCGCTCCACGCCGGCCGCTTGTTGCCCTGCCGTTCCCAGGGGGTGGGAAGGTACAGGGTGGGCCCTGTACCGCGCCCACCGAACGCCCAGGAGCGCGCACGCAATTCCTGGCACCCCTGAGGTGTGTCCCCCCCGCCCCGCAGCACCACCCTGCCGTGGCACATCCAAGCCCCGAGACGAGCATCCCCCGCCGCTGGGGAGCTCTCGGCAGGGAGGGAGGCACCGACCGCCGAGGCCCCTGCGGAGGAGGCGGCCGGAGCGCGCGGCGCGACGTGCGGGCGCCATCCTCGCTCCTTGTCAGCGAAGCGCCCCGCGGAAACGGACCTGTGCCGTCACGCTCCGCCCGACCCGGAGCTGGGCGGGCGCAGGACCCATCCCCGCCGTGCTTTACTAATTTAGTAATATTAATAATAATGATGATATTCCCCTCCCCGCGCTCCCGCTCCCACCACCTCTGCCCCTCGGGAGGCCAACGGCCCGGCGCGAGGCCGCGGCGCGTGCGGCGGCCTCCTGCGCCCCCTGGCGGCGCCGCGCGGCCGCCGGATGTGCCCCCTTTCCCCCCCCCCCCCCCCCCATCCTGGCCCCGCAGCGGCCTCGGGCCTGGCCGGGGAGAGGCGGGGGTGGGAGAGGCGGGCGGCAGGGTGCGGAGATGTGGTGCAGCCAGTTTGTCCGTGTGCGCCAGGTATGCCGCTGCTGGTGCTCCCCAGATTCCCTTCTTCCCGCTGGCCTCCATCCTCTGCCCTTCCAGCCCCTGCAACAACCGCCCTTGTTTCAGTCCTTTCCTCGGCCACCTCCTCTGCCAAATCACACTGTGCTGCTTCAAGCCAGCAAAATGCTAGATAGATAGATAGATAGATAGATAGATAGATAGATAGATAGATAGATAGATAGATAGATAGATAGATAGATAGATAGATAGATAATAGATAGATAGATAGATAGATAGATAGATAGATATAAAAATTATTTTTTTTTTCCCCTAGACAATATGGAAGCTGCCCTCTGCCTTGAGTGTGTACTCACAGATTGCCTACCAGGTCCTCCAGGTGCAAAATCCACATGGTGACTGAAAGGATGCTGGCCTGCATCAGCTGTCGGTGTGTCTTGAGTTGATTAGGCTTTTCTCCGGTTTGTTTTTGTCTCGGTGTTTGTTTGTTTTCTACTTAACGGTTGGATGGTAGCCAGGCAGTTGTAAACTGTAATGTCTTTTTGGATGAAGAATGGTAAGGGTTTTTTGTTTGTGTGGTTGGTTTTTTTTTTTTGGTTACTCTCTTATTTTTAGCAAATATTAGTATTCTCTGTAACAAATGCTATATGACCAAGAGAAAATAATAAGCCCACATGCACTACTTCTAATTTCTTCGCGGTAGACAAAACAAGCATACCAGTCCATATCTTAACAAAAGTAATCTTTCAGTACTTTTGGAACATGTACTCAACACCATGCCAGGCAGAAAAGGCACAGCCTGATTTTCATCTACACACAAGCCCATTTACAATGCTCGGGAGGCCTTGCGAGGCTTAAAGCAGATGTCTGCACCCACTTAAAGCTTTCTCTCCACACGAGAGTTGTGTAACTGGAGAGTTGTTCAGGTCTTGCTGTTGCTGAACCGGGCAAGTGTGCCACACCTAACACCTTACTCAGGGCACAACTCTGTAGTTGCACGTTTGCATGAAGATGCATGTATTTTCTTCCGTGGAAATAATTTTCATACATTTGCAGACCTTCACTTCAGGTTCCAGAAAGCATGCTGACAGTGGAGCTGTAAAGAGACTTTGTGATTTATTCTCTTGCAGTGGTCTCAACTTTTTGTATGCTTTTCCTTCCACTTTTTGCACAGATCTAAATTGTTGTTAATACAGAAGCCACCCAAATACAAAATCACACCCTACTATTCTAAATTGTGACTGTTGATTTAGGTTTAATTTGGGTAAATAGCAAAGAATCATTTGGTATAATTAGACAATCACATATATGCATATCCAGAGACTGAGTAAAAATCTTGAGTTTAAGGACTTATTTTTGTATCTAATCTTCATTATTTTGGATTCTGTATTCAAGTGCACACAATGAGAGAAATGGATTCATTCCCTCAAAGAGACAAATACAGTCTCTGCTAGAGGATCATAATGTCCCAGCTGGACTCTCTAGTGAAATAGGAATAAATCTCCTTCCAGTGGAAACACTGGAGTCCAGAGGATGTGTCTGCCATAGCCCTCCCATCTCTGAGAAGTAAAGACACATGCTTGGCTGGTCATGGAGTTTGAATTCCTCCTTTTTCTTCCAAGCTGTATTTGGGGAGTTTTTCACAAATGGAAGGGCCCCAGGAAAGAACATGCCAGTTTCATTAGTGCTAAAATGACAGGGAATGTAAGACAAGGATAAGGCACCTTTAAGTAGTGAAGTAGAGAGAAGACGAAAATCTGAGAGTATTTATTGAGGTAAAGCTTACAACAGGAGACTCTTAAGAAAAACTTGAAGATGCAGTTGCAATCTTTTTTCTTGTAAGGTGTCCATTGGTGTGAACTCTTTGCCTTCTTTGGCTTTCCTTTCCTTCAAGCCCAAGGAGTGGTTCCTCCCTCTTTTCAGACAGCAGTGACAATGAGCCAGAAGTGCGCGAAGCATGGACTCCACGAGGCCCTCAGGGTTATTTATGGTGTTGCTTCATCTGGAGAAAAGAAGGCTGAGGGGAGACCTTATTGTTCTCTACGACTACACAAAAGGAAGTTGTAGTGAGGTGGGTGGTGGTCGCTTGCCCCAAAGTAACAAGCAATAGAACAAGAGGAAATGGCCTCAAGTTGAGCCAGGGGAGGTTTAGACTGGATATTATGAAAAATTTATTCACTGAAAGGGTTGTCAGGCACTGAACGGGCTGCCTAGGTATTTAAAAGACACAGAGATGTGCGAGATAGGCCTCTGTTGCACTTGCACATTTAAGGTTATTTTCCAGTATGACTTTTCCTCTCTTGTTCCTTCTTTGTGCTCTGACTTTTAATTTTCTTCCTCGTTTATTGCCTGCTCCTTCCCAGTCCTGTTCCACATACACAGTCCCTATTCTCAATGCTACTACTCTATTATTGTCACAACTCACTCCTTTCCTTGCTATCACCTCATTTTAGATCATCCACTGTACTCACAAAGTAGATCTGCTAGTAAAACGCGGATGCCTCCTTAAGAACCAAACTGGTTTTCAACCACAAACTCATTGTTTCCTCTTTCTTCTCCTGCTTCCTCAGCTCAAAATAAAAGCCCAAGCAAGTGTTAGAAGTTTGATCCAGCTCTTCTGCTTTCAGAGTTCTTTTTATTTTTTTTTTCAGGTGTTTTCAAAATTTCGAGGTGTTGTATTTCATTGTAGAAGACTCTTAATCTCTGAGTTTCATAGAGCCTTCATGATAAACAACCATGGAATGTCAGGTCAGAATAAAAGTAGCATTTTACTCAGTATATTAGGAGCTGGGTGGTCTCTAGCTCACAGCTGGGTCAGGGGATACTTGGGATGAAATGTTGTCATAAAGACTCATTGAGGGATTAGCTGGTATATAATAATAAAAAGTAGGGCAGGAAGGGATCTTCAGAGATCATCTCCTTGGCTCAAACCAAGATCAGTTTATAATTAAAGCACCTCTGAAAGATGTTTATCTTATTTGCTTTTAAGAGCCTTCAACAATGGAGATTCCACAGGTCCTTTAAAGAGTCTGATGCTTAGCCATTCTTTCCTTAGAAATTGGCCCTAATGTCTAACCTGACCTGGACTGTAATTTTAGCCTTTTGCTCTTTATCCAGTGGCCCTGTCTCTTCTTATAGCAACTTTCTGCCTATTTGAAAACTGATATTACATTGCCTCTGATTACTCTTCTCCAGGCTATTTTTCCCATCCTCCTTGTATAGACTTCAAGGGGGCTTTCTGCTGTGTGTATGGGTTTGGTGAGGGGAAATCTGCTTTGCAACTGCCACAGCTGGTGTAAAATAAGAACGACAGTAAGGGATAAAGGAGATTATGAAAAATCCCTACCCTTCAGTGGGTCCACATCTTTCCTGAAGTGTAGTGCTTGCTATCGGACACATTCCTTTAACTGCGATCTCACCAGTACTAACTGGAGTCAATAGATGACTTCATGAGTGAGCTATGAAACTCCTTTTCACATACTCCAGTGTAACATGTTGGTTTTCCACAGCTGTGCAACACTGTTGACTGATTTAACTATAATAAGAGATAATTTTATCAGTTTACAGTAAATTAGGACAGTAATAATTTATTTTCCATTCTTTCATCTGCAACTTTTCTAATAATGCTGGCAATAAGGCTTACAATTACAGCTGAAATATGGGGGTTCTGTGCTGCTTGCAACTTGCACTTCTGCGTATGCATACAGCATGTACATGTGAGGTTACTTTAAATCTGGTACAGGTAGTTTGTGAGCTGTTACTGGGCAATGAACCTCTTTCTGTTTGAAAAGTGAGTGGAATTTTTCTAGGTGTTGTCTCAGCAGATGGGAAAAATGAAACCTTTGTAATGACAAAATATCTTTTAAGACTTTATCACCTTTTCCTGATAATCATTCTGCATTTCTCTGCTCCCCTGCATGATCCCAACAGTGTGCTTTTGTACCCAAAAACAGCACTAAGAAGTAACCCATTCCAGCACACTTTTCTGCTCTTTGACATCCTTTTCTCCTTCCATTATGTAATTCTAAAAGCATTCTTCCTGTGAAGTTCTTCTTCAGAGAAATCCGGGATTACAAGTGTGCCACAGTTTTCTTGCAGTGCAGCCCTGGGGTTGCACTCATTTTGGAGCTTCAGCTGTTCTTAGTATCAGTGAAATTATCTGTGACTTTATGATGTGGCAGTTGCTTGGCAAAGAATAGATAAAGACAAGTATGTCTGCTACATTTGAAATATGCCTTCTATGCCCAGAAGTGCTGTTTTAGTATTTTATAAATAAATGCATGAAAACACACACTCAGTTTTATATGAGCCTGTGTGTGCATGAAAGTACTCTGTTTACTAAACTCTCCTCATTTTGCTATCAAGCTACCATGATAAAAGGAATGCTGTACTATATTCAGGCTTCAGTCCATCATCAATATATACATTGATATATATCATCAATGTAATCTCTCAGGAAGGAAAATCCTCTGAACTCCTACGTCTCATGCTACGGGGAATCATGATACAAGATCCCCTGCTGGGAAACCAGTTGTAGCACCTTGAGGAGCTGGGGTGGTTGCACCTGTGTCATGAAATAAGCCAGCTGTTAGTCATGACTTGCTCTGTCAAGCTAAAAAAAAATCAGAATATAAAACAAACTCAAAAGATGTGCTCCCCATCCCCCACATATTCCCTTCAGTGCTACCTGCTGCATGCTTTCTAAGAAGCAGGCCAGGCTAGGGATTTTTATTGGCTGAAGAAAATAGAATTATAAATAGCATAGAATAGCTGAGCTAGAAAGGACCTACAACAATAATCTAGTCCAACTGCCTGACCACTTCAGGACTGACCAAAAGTTCAGGCATGACCTTAAGGGCATTGTCCAAATGCCTCTTAAATACTGACAGGCTTGGGACATTGACCACCTCTCTAGAAAGCCTGTTCCAGTATATGTATTTTCCAGTGGATATAGATGCTACTTCTTATTTGAATTCTCTTCGTTAAAATCATAAACAAGTAGGATTTTCTAAGGGTAGGGTGCAGGGCGAGCAGAGCAGCCCATGTCTTGTGTGAAAGCAAATGGGGCTTTGGGGTGAGGGAGGGAGCATTGCAAAGGGTCTGTGGTTACTTGTGAGAGATGGGTCAGCAGGGAGGCAGGGATGGTCCCAAGCTCACTTGCAGGATGGTGTGTTGGTGCTTCAGGAGACACTCCCAGGGGAGTGAAACCAACTACAGTACCCCACATAATGCACAAAGAGAGATAGTGAAGGCAAACAGAAACAGGAGAGGAGTTTGTAATAAATGTCTCCATATGTAATAGGTGATTTCTATCACCTGTTCTATCTAGGTGATCAGACTCTGCAGAGTCTGATCACCAGAAGCAATACAAATCTGTGGCAGATGGATTTACAATCTGTACTTGAAACACAGGCCTGGTTCTTACTTTGCATGTATGTCAGAGCGCTTCCTTATGTGGAATTACTCAACATTTACAAGTCAGGTGTGATTCAAGCTCACTGCACAGATCAGTGGTTTAATTTAAATGAACAGCGACTGACAAAGCAGCTTTACAGTCAGCAAGAAATTACTATGCCCTGGTCAACCTGTTTTCTATTCAATAAAACAATCTAGATATGGGCTAGATTAAAATGTATCTTGAAACAGATATGAATGTGTTAGTTCTGAAAAAAAAAGAAAAAAAACAACAACAAACCAAACAGCTTTTGTTAGTGATGATGTATAAACACTTAGCATATAGGTTTTTCAACCAAGGTGATGCAGCGGTAAACAGGATGCCTTAGACAGTAGAGGGCACTGTGACCTCAAAAATAAGCTCCAAACTGGGCCCTGGTACCTACTTGTCAGCACAGCTGCTGGGACACAGGCAAACGAATTATTCCAACTGGAAGGGACAGTAGTTGTTTCGTGGTAATTTAAGAGAGGAGAGCGGCGTTGTAAAAAAGTAAGGGGGGACAGACTGATAGGTAAAGTCATGATGCCTACAAATGATATTTTCACACAGAAAATGGAAAGAAAGGGATTAATTCCATCAAGTTGTTAGAAGCTGTAGCACATCTTAGTGTTTTGGAAACACAGGTTTGAAAGCCTGATTTGGGCTCTGTTATCAGCAGGGTCTCAGAACATATAATGAAAGCATTTGAGACAGATTATTAAAAAGTTAAAAAGGTGAGGAAAGAGATGAGGAAGACACAAACTGATGCTGTTAGTTACAACAAGGACTCTATATAGGATTTTTTAAATGTTTGTGTGTAAAACTGGTTTTAATTTTTTAGTTTTGTGTGGGTGTAAATTAAAGCCACAGCATCATTTCCTTTTTTCTCTTGATAAAGTCTCTGGCAAAAGAGCTTTTCTCGGTCATATACAAGAAGCAAAAAACATTCCAAAGCCATGGCTTGCTTTGTCATTTAAGGGGTGCTTGCTATGTAGGATCCTCTTGCCTATAGTCTGATCTGCCATTTTGCTTAGTTTGCCAGTGGTACTTTCTGTCACTGTCTGTGGGTAATTAATCTGCCTCTTCTCTGGCTTCATTAACCAGGGCAGTAAAGGATATACTGAAATCCCTCCCCACTGACATGAGTATTGGGGTAAGTAAAGGGTAAAATATAAATAAACTTGCTAAATCTGAACAGGCAAACTTAAGACTCTGCTGCTGTTCCTGATACAGCTGCGTGTAAGTATTTCACAGTGGTCCACGAGCTTCTCTCAGTCTCTTGCCAAAGCAGATTTGCCAATAAGTCTCCAGCAGTGTAGGTTTACTGACTGATATGGCAACATATTTCAAGAGCCCTACTGTTTTACGCAGATCTGGTTGCTCTGCCAGTTGTTAACTGAAAATCTATTCTGTGAGCACTTCCAGATCATTGCTTTCTTCACGTTTTTGTTCTAAGTCCATTGCTGGCCTTCCCATATTTGCATCGTAAATGGTGCCCATATTCTCAGCCTCACATAGAGGGCATCTGTCATGAAATATGGTAATAGCTCAGTCCATGTTCCTATGATCCCGTTCTGTTGTCTTTTGGCTCCCGCTTGTCACTGCAAGCTGTTTCCTCCATCTTCCCTGATTCATCTTTTGGCAGCAGCTACTTAGAGACACATCAGACAAATACTGACTCTGCAAAAAAATGAAACAAAACCATGGTGGGTGGTAAATCAGGTTCAGGGAAGCTGGATCCATCACTTATTCTTGTAATAGTGAGTTCTGTGGCCCTGATAACTTGCTCTATAATTTGTGCCTCCAAATAGAAGCATAATGAGATGCAGTTGCTGTGGCTGTGAATCATGGCATCTATGCCAAATTAGCACGACTACTTGCTGTGGCCAAATACCACACAGTGAGAATGTGGAGCGTATAGCAAGAGATCTTAATTTTGAAAGCTGTAAGGAGATTATATCATGCAGAGGAGTTGGAAGTCCTCAGAATGGTGAAGAATTACAGAAACATTCCAGGCTGCAGTTGGGAGGAGATGGTCACATTCCGTGTTATACAAAGGGGCATTGGCAAATCTCCCACATCAGCTGCTCAACAGGGTGAGTGGACAGCTGTGCTGCTTTGATCATTCTGTATGCAGCAAGGAAGCAAAGGTAACTGGAGATATGTTGGACATATGAGGTTCCCAGTGTTCCTTATTTTTTTCCCCTGATATTCACAGCAATTCTTCTTCCTTTTTCTTTAACTATTCTTTTTTTTTTTTTTTTTCCAGAGCTGCAGGGAAGCATTTAAGGAAGCATATAAATGGTACAGGAAACAGAAAGCCAAGAAATCAGAAAAAATCTGGTGGAAAGTAATTGCATTTTCTGAGTCACTAATGTTCTTCAGTGTTATTCTGGCAGCAGGCAGTCTGAGACTTAAAATCATCTTTGTAAAAACGAAGGAGGTGATTTCTGTGTCAAAGGAAGGAGGGTTTCCAGGACCTCTTGCTCTCAAAATGTGATTTTTTTTGTTTGTTGCTGGGGTAGGCAAGCTGGGTAAATTGTTCTTATTTGTTTCTAGTAGAAACCAGCTTTTGCTTGTATGAGAAGCTAGCCATGCAGACATAATGTTCCAGTTTTACACAGTTTTATATATATAGTTAAAATGCAAATGCTTCAGTTATATATAGCTGCATATATATATATATATATATATATAGTTAAAACGCAACTGCAATTTTAAAAGTGAGTGAAGTAGATGTGAACAGAGATGTGCATGTAGAGATCAGATTGCTGTATTACTAACTCACCAGGAGCATATTTTTCCCTCTTCAGGATACAGGCAATGCATTTTTACAGGAGTTAATTTGAGGGGGGATATCTGTATCCTGCAGAAAGAGAACTGACCCCACAGAACTGTTAAATAGGACAAGGAACACGCTAAACTTGTTTGCCACTACATTCTGCTTTTTTTTTTCTGCCAGATTCTTCCACGTACAAACTCTGAGGGCAATTCTGTTGCTTTACTTCTGCCTTAAGAGACTTCTTAAGCCTTCTGCACTTCTGTTCAGCCTGGTCTTCACAAGAAGAGGTTTCAACTATTTTTGTTCTCATAAAGTTATTTCCTTAGGTAAGAATGTCTGTTCTGTGACTGAAGCTCAAGGACGATTAATAATGAGTTAAGTCAGATATGACCATATGGTATAGAGCTCAAAATGCTGTAACTGCCTAGTTAGTTTCCCGAGGCTCTGATCTCCACATTGCTGCAGCTATGTTGCTGTCAGCACTCAAAATGGCCAGCTTAATGTTAGGTTGAATACATCTAAACAGAAGCAGCCACACAATTGTTTGCTGAAGAGACATACTTTCCAGATTGTACCTTCACTGCAGTCTAACCTGGGATTAAATAAACCAAAGAAGGGGAGCCTGAAGTTCCCTAACTTGCTACAATGCAGTCCTGCTATTATTAAGTCTGGTGCTGCATGCATAAAAGTGTGGTGGATCAACACAAACTTTACAGAAGCAAAGCCCTGTGGTAAGTGGCAATGGTAGCCTTACCACAAAATCTGCAGAATATGCTCTGACACAGTGCTACTGGCACAAAGCAGAGAAGTGCAAGAAACATTATTAGAGAGATTAAAAGGGAATTCTCTATAGGCACTCTTACTCAAATCACCTTGGGAGAAAGAAGGGGTTGGTATTGGTGATAAACTTGAAAGTAAAGGTCTCACTTGAGGCAAGAGGAAGAGTGAGAGAACTGGTGGTAGGAAACCGTACGGAAGATGAGAATGTGTGGAGGAAAAGAAAGCAAGCTCTGGACTCAGTGGTGATGAGGTGTGCATGTCCAGTGTCCTGAGGAATGAATACTGCCAAAGAATATAGAGGAACTGCCAAGACTATGTGTGTTACTTGCAGGGCCTGATACCTGGACTGAGCGTTATCTCTGCCATCCAACTCAGCATCCTGGGGTTGCTGATTTCTGGCAGAGTGATTTGAAAATATGAAGACACAGTGCAGTGATCATGAAAAATGTGTGGTCAGAGAGATAGGGAAGACCTAGCAGGAACAGGAATATTGTGTTCCAGCACATGCCTTGTCCTGGGACAGCAGAAAACTGTGGAGAAACATCTTACGGATTTTTGCTGTTCCTGGGCAGAACAAGTTAGGATAAGCTGCTTAAGATGATGTCTCTCCTATGGCCTAGTATATACCCTTCAGCATCCTCAAGAGTTGAGAGAAATAAAACTTTACTTTCAGAATTATCACATTTCCTCCCTCATCCTTTTTGTTATGAACAGCAAGGTATGTGCTGGCTTACTGGGATCAGTCCTTTGCTGTGATGTGCATATTAGTAATGAGCTACTCCATATGAAACATGATGCTGGAAATAAACCTTGCATTTCTGGAAAAATACACAACTCCTGTGATGATACAAACCTAAGGTTTATTTCATACTACTTGTGTCTCTTACAGATTGAAGCAAATGCCATTTTATTTTTAGAGATGCACTGCAGCTCTTTTGAAGTGGTGTTGATGGTTTTCTTTAGCAATTCATAGTTGGTGAATGTGGCCTCTTTAGGTTTATGAATGTGATATTCTATCTTTACATTCTAACAATAACTTAAAATCTTCCGAGTTGTTTAGTTTAGTAGTACATGCCTCTGTAATCAGGTTCTCTGTGTGCTACCTTTTGAAATGAATTGCCTGAAGAGTTTTAATAAAAGAAAACAGCCTGAAGGGTAATTGCTTTGCTGCAGGCTGGAGCAGGCCCAGTTAATCTCAATGGTCGAGCCATCCCACAGCAATAATTTGAATCTTAATATTCTCAACTGTTCAAGTTCTTAAGTGTTCCATGACTGTAATGATTTGGGCAAAAATTGAAAATAGTTTTCAGGAGTTAAAATTCAGCAGAACATATCACTTTACTCTTTTTCTATGCCAGATAAATGCAGAATTCCTTAACTATTTGGAACCTGTACATTTCAATCACTCAGCCAGCAACAACAGGCTGCACGATTAAAATCAAATACGAAAAAGAGCCGATTGTGGAGCTTTTTCTCTTGGAAAGTAGTTGGGAAAATATTAGGTAGTCTTTAAACATTCAAATAGTGTTCCTTTTGCTCTTTCATTTTTCATTTAGTATGTAATAAGCACAGATAAGGGTTTATCGAAAATGAAACTGGTACCGGTAATTCACATTGGAATAAAGGCCTCTGTGCTCAGGAGACTGGATGTTTTGTAAAATTATGTAAGCTGGTAAAATGAAAAATACTATTTCTTCCTTGCTCGTTTTTTTTTCAGATCAATGTAACATGTGCCTTTTGCAATTATCTCCCCAAAACAGCTGGGGGTAGGATGATTTCCCTTCAACAAGGCGAAGAAACTTGGAGCCAAGAGCACCTGCGGGCACACAGACCTCCTGTCAGTCCCACAGGCTTGTTTCGCTGTTGAACCAGCAAAGGCCATCTAGTTCCCATGCATTCCTTACCTGGGTAGCTGAATCTGGACCGAAATTACCTTCCAATGCTAACGATATGCTGACTAATTATTTACTGAACAGTTAAAAATACTATCTTAGCACAGAATTTGCTGCCTAAGGCGCAAACCTTGCATTTCTCAAGATAAGATTCATAAAAATAAGTAGGAAGAGGTGGTGAAAATAAATAATGGAAATTATAAACATTTTAGAAAGAGTCACGTCTTCTATGAGAGAGGAAAGGGGTGGAAAGGCCAGGAAAAATAAGCAGATTTGAATGGAAAGACGATGCCAAGAAAACTTGGGAGCAGAAGCATAAGAGAGTGAGTGGGGCCAAAGCAAAGCCCGAAGACAGTGCTGCTGTGAGGTCCTGAAGAGAAGGCACGAAACACTTCAGGTCTCAGGGGTGTGTGTTACACGGGACCCGTGTAACAGCCCCTTTCAAACCTCTGAACCCAGCAGAACGCTTCTGGCCGCAGCTGCACCTTGCTTGTGGCCTTGCCTGGCTGGCTGCCCCCGGGCTGCAGGCCGTGCCCAGCTCTCCTGCCTGGGGCAGAGGCCACCCGGGTGCTGCCACACGGCAAGGCAAACCCACCTCTGAACTCCACCACGAGCAGCAAGAAGCGGAGGACGCCGCGTTCCCCCTGGGTGGGAAGCCCCTGCGCTGTCTCCTGGCAGTTCCCGTGTTGGGAATTGGAAGGCAGGAGCGCTCCGGGGCGGGATCTCCTGCCTTTCGGGCTGGGTTCGATTTGACGGCGGCAAAGCCGATCGAAAGGGCAGATGAAACACCAGGACACAAGGCGAAGAAACAGGACGGGAGCCGGCGGGAAAAACTGCCGGCGTCCCTCGGAGGGGAGGTGAGGGGGCAGAGCCCCGCTCCCCCTTCCTTGAGGGGAGGGCCCCGCAGCGGGAGCTGCACGTGCGGCGCGGGGCGGCAGGACGGGGAACGCGGGAACGACAACAACAGCGCTCCCGCCGCCGCGGGCCTGCGGGGCGGGCCGTGCGTGAGCGGCGGGGCGGGGCGAGGACGGGAACGGGAAGGGGGGGCAGGGGGAGCTGTTCCCGCCCCGCCCCGCCCGGCCCGGCAGCGCCGCCCCCGCCCCCACGTGGCCGAGCGGGCGGAGCGGGCGGCGGCGGCGGCGCAGCCCGGCGGAGTAGTGACCGGCCGGCCGCCCCCCTCGCCCCGGTACTCCGAGCCCGCCCGCTCCGGCTCCGCCCCGTGGCCTGCGGGCCCTGCCCGGGGGTGGGGGAACCTCCTGGCTGAGGACCGCCCTCCTCTCCTCTCCCCTCCGGCGCGGCGTCCTGGCCCCCGGCGGGCACTATGCGGAGATGGTAGTCCCGAGCCGAGGCAGAAACAAAGACTCGCCGCCGCTCAAGCCCGGGCAACAGCAGCGCCAGTCGCCGGGCACCAGCCCCAGGAGCGGCCCCGGGCGCCCGTCGCACTCTCCCGGCAGGCAGGTCCCCAGCGGGGCCCGCGCCGTGCGGAAGGGAGGGGGCGGCCGGCGGGGAGCCAGGAGCGACCCCCCGAGACCCTGCAGGGAGGGGCCCGCGGCCGAGGGCGAGCGGGTGGTGCTGGGCCGCAGCCCCCTGAGGCTCCTGCGCGTCTGCAGAGACCGGCTGCCAGGTGAGCTGCGGGCTGAGGGACGGGAGCCGCCCCCCTGCCCCCAACCCTGCCCCGCTCCCCCTGCCCCCGCTGGGCTGCGGGCAGCCCTTCCGCCCGCGGGAAGTGCGCTGGCGCTCGGTCTGGCGTGCCTTCTTCCCCCCGTTCCTGGTTTCGCTAGACTTGCCCGGCGCGAAAGCTTCCTTGGCCCCGTCTGGCTTTTCACTGCCGCCTGTGGAAGAGGAGCCGCCGGGACGTCCTTCCTCGGGAGGGCGATCCGGGGGGAAGCGGGCAGCCCTGCGGCCTGACGGCGTCTCCCGGCGGGAGGGAGGCGGGAAGCTTGTGTGGGGCGCTGCCTGGGGCAGCCGCCGGCCTCTCCCGGTGCCCGTCCCTTGTGCTGGCACTGTAGGAGGAGGTTAAAAAAAAACAAACAACAAACAGCAAACAAACAAACAAAAGCTGACGAGACCCACACTGGTGGCGGCGAGAATTGGGGGCGAGGGAGGGGGATAGAGTTTTTGACCGCTTAAGCGTCATTTGGGGGAGAAAGGGGAAAATTTGCTCTTTGCGGAACTAACTTTTCGAGAAAACAGCCCCTCTGATCCTCTTGTCTAGCTCTGCTTATAGTACGGGTATGTCCAGCTTTCCAGCTTATTTCTTGATGTCTCTTTCCTGAAAGGATGGAGGGTTGCTTATTCTTTCCAAGTCTGGCTTTCCGTCAGAGCAGACTTGACAAAAGCAATGAACAGATCCTCTTTTGACAAGTTATTTCGTAAAATTTACTTCAGGAATTCAAAACCTGGTTGATGTAGTTGCCTTAGGAGTTTATCTGTGATGCCTAACACTTGTGTGTGGTTACTAACTTGCTGTGTGAAATTTCTTTCAGCAGTTTTGAACGGAAGAATTTTGCAGAAAGCTAATGCTTTAGAGTTTGAATGGATTTCCATTTAGAGAGGCCATTCTTAATTGATGCTTTAAATACTTGCTTTCTTTTGACAGTATTTGATGACAGAAGGGCCTTCCTTGTAAAAACTGATAGCAAGATGTGGCTCACTTTCCTTCTGGGTGAGTATGAGTATGTTGAGGGAGAACACTGTGTTTTTTACCTTTCTTTCTCTGGAATTGTAAACTGTATCAAAGTATCATTGGAAATATAACTTGGAAAAAAAAACAATGTAGTTTATATTGAAACGAGACAGCAAATAATTTCCTACCTGGTAACTTTTTAAAAGCTGTTATTGTAGTAGTTGCTGTGGTATCAGGACACTTGTAGGTAAATAACTGCCCAGATATTTATGGACTTCTATTAGCCAGTCATTAATTTCTAGGGAAAAAAACACACACACAACTCAAACCAACTCTTATTAAGTAATGTAATCAAACCAGTTTGTTTTGGAAGTTCTATGGATAGAAGAACATACATCTGTAGGAGGATGTAGATTCAGATGTTGTTATCTTTGGGAATATTTTGGAGTAAATATTAAAATGGCTAATGACCAAAGTCTTGAAAAAGCACTTAAAGTATTTAAAAAATAAATAAGAATGCATTCCTAAAGTTAACAAGTGTTAAATAATAGCATATTTGTCAGATATGCAATTAGGTGTGCCCTTAAAAGTGTTATATTAAAAGACTATCAGGGTATTCCAAGGACACTGGCACTGTTAATCAAACTACCAGTGGTCCTTGTTGCTAAAGGGATTTTCTTCAGTTTGATGAATTGTGTTGCAAAGTAGTAGCAGGGAAACAACCCTTAGCTTAGAAACTTATTGATAAATAAACTGTTCCTGAATTGCTTTGCATACCTCTGTTTATTCAGCATTTCCTGGACTAGTATTAACTTGGATGACGTAGAAATGTTAAACTGATGGTCAAAATAAAAAAAATGCTTTGCTTTGATTGAAATTTGAGAGCAGATTAGGTAGAAAGCTTTATGATTTTGGGAGTTTGAATTTGGCTGTGAAATGCAGATAACCAATTAAATATGTCAGGGAGCTATTTATATTTTTAATAGGAGTAAACCCTTAATGGCAAAGTATGTAATAGCATACAGTATTTGCAGTATCAATGAATATGCATATACTAAATATGAATTAGTGGGGTTTGATTAGCGTTGGTGGCATTTGAGTTCTTGGTTTTGTGCTTAAGCTGTAAGGTTAGTGTTTTGAAAACCGATTCTCCCACAGTTGGAGCTAGTTTTCTTACACGTTGTGGATTTTTTGTTCTCTTAAGAAGTATCTCCATTTATGTGCAGTAATAAAGTTGCCAGATTTTTAAGGTATTCTTATACAACACTTTCTCCTATAATGATGTTTGTTGGTTGTTTTTTTTTTGTTTTTATTTAATGACAATTGAATTGAGGCCTTATTCTTGAAGACATCCTTTCTAGATTATGCAGAATCTAACAACAAAACATCTTGACCAAGTTGCAGAAGCAGTCAATGCTTGCATGTCCTCATTGTTCCTGGTTCTGCCGTGTTCCTACCTGGTCACTTACAGAATATTAATCAATTTCTAGTACATTTCACATCCTGTTGTGTTAGAGTATCTCAGCGTTTGTTGTCCTCTTGGTAAACAGATTTGGTATATTATGGCTTTATTTTTCAGTATCTAATTTCCAGAATTAGAATGCCTTTTTATATGCCATTCACATTGCTTTTTTTAGAACAGAACACAGGCGAAAATAGGAAATCTGAAGAATAAGCTCAGATTTTACATAGCAGCCTTAGTCTGCAAAAGCCTGATCATATGGGTTGCTTTTAGAGGGATTCTTCGGTTGGGTGAGAAAATGGCATCTCCAAGTTCAAGCACATAGTAGCTGTGTAAGTCCTGATAGCATTAGGGCTCTAGTATTGCTCTCCTGTCCTCTGCTTCATTTCCTACCCCCCTGTAAGGACATTAATGAAATCAAAGGATGGTAATTTAATAGTGCTGATCTGCATGTTTTCCGTCAGAAACTAGCTTAATGTAAGTCTGGATGCAGTCTATTGAAAAAAATGTCGATTTGGACTCTTAGTGGAAGTCTATGAATTAAGCATATTGTCTCTTGAAATGTGAGTAATTACATGAATTGCTGTGTGATTATAAAAGGTCTTCAATTTATACTTACAATAGTGATATTGTGAAGTTTTATAAAAATGTATGTGAAATTCTCCAAAATAACTGTGAATGTATTTACACTTACTGCATTCACTTCAAATAAAACATTTACTGAAGGAAAGAATCAGATTTACATATATTGTATTCTCTATGAAATGTGTTATGTTTGAATCTGAATTGTCATTTCCATATTAACAGATAATTTATTTGCAGCAATAGAGTACTGCATACTTGGCTTATTTGGAACCACATGAATTTGAGCGCATGAACAGTGCTAGTAGTTAATGTGAATATATTTTGACTTCACTGAATATTCTTACCTAGCATGTAATCTGTCTTAAAATTGATAATTTTTTATAGTTGTGGTGTGTGTATATGTACATATATTTCAGCATCTGTTTGGGATCTTAGAAATTTTGCTGAGAAATGAAATGATGCCTTGTGCAAATCTAAGACTCAGTAAGTAGTGACTAAGAAAGGTATGGACTCTTTTTTTCCATACAATTACTGCAAGATGTGTTTGTTTGTGAAACATGGTTTTGCTGTGTTGCTGATAGACCTGGTGTGCTTACCTGGAATTCCATACCATATCCGTATCTGCTCTTCTGCAAAAAGAATTTGCAGCTGTCCATAAGAACTAACGTAAATGTTCTTAGTGTAAAAAAAATAATCTGTAAGTCCTGCAACTTTCCTAAGACATTACATTCCATTTAATGTGAACTGGACTGAGTAATCCTTTTTTCTAGGAAGTATATGTTAGAATGCGAAGTTTTACATGAAACTCATGGTATTCACTTTCTAACTGAAATCCAGGCTTTGCTTTGAGAAAACTACTTCAGTGGTTGAAGTGGAGCTGAAAAACTCTTAAGGAGGTTTCAGTGTGGTATTGTACAACCTCAGCTACTACATGAAGTATGTAAGTTGAGGTAAATGTGAAACAGTACATGCAGGTGGTTTAGACTTTTTTTTTTCCCCTTATATAATTTTTTTTTTCTTTTTTCCTGTTTTAGTCAGTTTCACCTCATACATCTTGTATACATACACTTACATTTATGAACCTCAATTTTCATAGTAGTTTGTTGCATTGTGACCTGCGGTGATAACAAGTACTGTGAACAGCATCACTTTCAGGCTCTGTGTTGGAGGATCATAGTTTCAGAATGTATACAAGGGCCTGAAGTAAACATATGATCCACTCTTCTTTCCACATACATTTAGTGGATATGCAAAGGTGTTTTTCTTTCTCTTGTCCCTGCTACTTTCCAGAAACAGACCTCCAACACATGCACATTAATTAATTCTTCGACTGTGTTTTGTATCAGTGTGCATGCACTTGATGGATGTTTTTCCTCTGAAGTCACAGGGCGAGTGTGGTGTGGGCTGTAGGAGGTGTGTGCCCTTGTGCAGGTCAGCACCTTGCAGAGGTGTGTGAAGCTCAGCACCTTCCAGCAGGGAGGGTGGTTGTCTTTTTCTCTGCTCCATGTAGCTCATGTGAATAAGAGGAATTCTTCATTAATCATAATTGGATTGGACGCAACCGGCCTTTCTATGGCAGAGAGCCAGTGTGTGCCTGGAGGTCACCCATGACACCTTCAGTCTAGAAGGAGCACCACAGGCACTTTAAATCCTGCACTTTAGCCCTCGCTCATGTTGGATTTGCTTCCGTGGTGAGCTCTGGATATGTTGTGAATGCTGCTCAAGCAAAATTGAGTGGCTTCTGCTTTCTGTGGATCTTGTAATGGTCAAGAAGTCAGAGACCTAGACTAGACTGTTTACCCACCACTTCATCATATTTTGTAGTTTCCTTTTGTTCCTCAGGTTACCTCCCTCTTTCTGTACCTACATCGCAACAGTACAGATAGTCCCCAAATGGACAAATTGAATGTTATTACATGCAAAATCTACATATTTTTTTTTTAGCAATTACAGTCACAATTAGCGTTGTTGGTCATATTCTGTTTGAATATGACATCCTTACTCTTCCCTCATGGTACAGGTGTCCTTTGTATCACACTGGAAATTATGAGTGCCTCAGCAGTCCAGCTGCAGCTGGATCTGCTTCAATAACTTTATGGGTAAGCTGGTGTATTTACAGAGCATGAACTGTGTCGTTAGCCAAAATCTGAGCAGCAGTTGAGTGAACAGTCACAGCAGGTATCTTAAACTCTGAAAAATATTTTTGCATCTTTAAAAAATGCGTATCATTCAGTTTTGTTTTTGTTAGCTGAAATGGGTGCATTAGATTCTGATGGATCAGCTTGAGTGATAGAGGTGGGAACGTGGCCTATTGCTGAGTGCATAATCAGCATGATTTCAGATTTTAAGAGAGCTGGCCATAAAAGTTAATACAGGTGTTCCTATTCTTCTGTTCCTCTGGAGGCTGAGTTCCTTCTATGCATCTCTGAAGTAATACTGTAATTACTTTAAAGAACATGATTTAATATTCAGTGATTTAAATGTTTGACTAACTTAACACTTTTTATTTCCTTTACAGCTGCTTTTGCAGGAGTCTTACATTGGTAAGGTTAAATTTATTGGTTGAGAGTAATATGATACTTAAAAATAATAAAAATATAATTTTGACTTGCGTTTAGGCAAGTTATTGGGATAATTTATATTTACACCTTTCTTGTCAAATACAAATTGTTGTCTTTAAGGTGAATAATTCTGTTCTTGTGAAGCTGATATGAAAGGCTTCTTAGGCCTGAAGAGTGAAGGCTGTTTTCCACATGGAAAATTTGCTTAGCTATACAAATTCAGGTGCATTTCCACTAACAGCCCTTTTTACACACAGTGGGTTTTGAAAGTCCAGGTAAATCCTTTCAACTTTTTCCTATGTTCTGCATATTTAGATTCTGCTTTAATTTCTTAGTTTTGCATCTTGTCTTCTCTAACCTCATCAGAGAAGTCTGGCCAGTATTTTCTTTGTGTAGAGAAGAATGGCCTTTCAACTACTTTCTGTCAACATAATCCTTGTGTTTCAAGTTCCATTCTAAAAGCGACCCTTTTGTTTTTTGTAGTATAGACTTAAGATAGAATGGCTGTAGCGATTTTCACCAGCTGCTTTTGCGGAGATAAAAAGTAACACCTTCTGGCACACTGGTTTTGTTTCCTAGCTCAAAAAGAGCTACTGATTTTTAGTAGCTTTTTTCTTTCAAATTCCTATTCAAAACCAGAGTCATGTGGACTGTTCTGTTTCATTTTCCATCCTTTCTAGACATGAAGCTCCTATTGGAAATTTCAAATTTTGCCTGCAAAATTATTAGCGTTTTTCCTGGAGATATATATAGATATATAGATATATAGATATATATATATAAAATCCCCCTATAGCTGCACTGTTATTTAAATATGCTCTATATGCATCTATAGATAATGGCAGATAGCTGCACTAAAGTACAGGTCAGGGAAGATTTTTGTGGAAAAAATGTGTTGCACTACTTGTTTGTGCAGTTATTTTCACCAGTTTTTTATCTCTGATTCTTCTCATTTGATATTTGCCTTTTCTAATATGTAGACTTGATAGTTTCAATAGCATGACACTTTTGATCCTTAGGTGCATTCACTTAAGTTAAAATGTATTAAAGTATTACAGCTAGTTCCATAGAACTTACTAAAAGCTCTATGGATTCATATTTTTCCCATTCAAATAGTCTGAAAAGAGGAGAATATTGGTATGATATATAGGTAAATTAAAATAACAGTTTGTAAGTAAACTTTGGGTCTTCAGTGAATGTTGTGCCAGTTGTTCCTTAGTATGTATGACTTAGCACAGGTTCTGAAACTCTGTTCAATTTCCATTATTATTATTTTTTAACAGGTGTCATATAACAACTCTTTTTGAAAATGACCGTCACTTTTCTCACCTGTCAACACTAGAAAGAGAAATGGCTTTTCGCACGGAAATGGTTAGATTATGTTTCATTAATAAAGGGGTGGCTGGAAAACTTCTGTCTGTAATCTTGTGATTGTGAGCTTTCCAAAATTTCTTAATATCTTCTGGATAAGTAAATACATTGATATCTTGCAGTTAACATTTCTTACACTTCTCCATGCAGAGCATTTGTGTATCTTGCAGCTGATCACAATGAATCTATCTCTTCACAGTTCACATATAATTTAAAGAGGTGATTCTAGAGGATGTAAATTACAAAACTACAAGTGCCCTTTAGCATACTTTCATTTATAGTCTTGCTATGCAGCTTTTAAAAAAAAAATAAATTGTTTGCATATGTGTACACCTTCTGACTGCTTTTATTGTGAGAATTTTGAAATACTACGCTAGTGCCTAGTTATCAGCCCTAATAAGAGACTTCCATATGTGCTGTTAAACAGAGTGGAAAGAAACCCAGGTTGCTTCAGTGACCCTGATAGAAGAGATTTAAAAAACTGGATAGTAATTTAAATTATTTTGTCCTATCTGTTATATTACAAAATTTTATTAAAAAATGAAGCTTGTATATGGCAGTTCATGAAGCAGAAGTGACCTTTTTAATTGTAAATAATTATTCTGCTTTTTTGTAGGGTCTTTATTATTCCTACTTCAAGATCATCATTGAGGCACCATCGTTTTGGAATGGAGTATGGGCAATTATGAATGACAGAATAACTGAATATCCTTTAGTGATTAACACCTTACAAAGGTTCAATCTTTACCCTGAGGTGAGATATGTTTTTAAAATACTGTCTTGTGATAAATCTTAGGTTTCTTTAGAATTGACTATTAAATCTGTAAGAAATGCTTCTTTGGAAAATGTTGTAAAGATACAGTGACTAATGAAGTGTTGAATTCTCAGACTTTTAACTATGTTCAATCTAATGTGAATACTCTGTAGTTCTTAGTATTTCATGCCTTAAAGTTGCAATCTGATTCTTCTTGTCTTCTGTTCTTCTTTTCACTGACAGCAAGTAAGTTGCTGACATTGTGTACTGAGAGGAAAAAGTATCAGTAGTGTGTAACAGTGTCTGTAGTGATACAAGTATTGAGAGGTTATTCTGGCTTGCATTTTGTGTAGGACAATGAAATAACAAATCATCACGGTTCACTGTGGTCCTAAAACACATTAATGGTAATCTTTTACTTACATGTTGCAGAATAATTTTGTCTGTAGACTACTGACTGCTGTTGTTTTGTATGTACTTGATGTTAGGCTTGTTACCTGGTTAGACTACTTTACTACTGTGCTTTTCTGTCACTAAAATTAACATGTAATTAAATAAATGTTTGATTTCCTCTCTCTTACAGTTTTACCTTTGTGTTTCAAACATTTTGCAAAGGCAAAACTTTGGTTAATGTGCATTTTGGTAACTTCATGTGTCAGCAACAGCTTGTTGTTTGGAGCGGAAAGGATTAATAATGGCTGTGATTTTTGGTTACTAGCATCTATACTCATTCTTCTGCTCTGTCAGAGCAGACCTGCTTTCAGGAACTATATGTGTAAGAGTTCTTGGCATGCATGTACTTATACAGCTTGCATGTAGTGGTTTCATTTGCTTCTTAATTCCTTGCTTTGGAAGAACGAAATGCTATAGATGAGTGGTCTTTACTACCCTCTCACTGGTTTGGGATTTGTTTAGGTTTTTCTTTACTGTTTATTTGTGGGTTTTTTGTTGCTTGTTTTTTTTAACTCAAGGGATTGCACTCCAGTTGCAGAAATGCAACATAAGGAACATGTGCCTTATTTGAATGCTACAAAGTTATTGTGTTTAGCTGAGGAAGATCAAAGTTACTTTGTTTAGGTGAGAAAGTTTTATTGACTTTAGCTATAGTCTGACTTGGAAAATCAAAGGTAGCTGGTCAAATGAACTTTGTCTTAGAGCAACATCAGTATCACCAAGCAAGATGACTAAGTAAATTGGATGATGACATCAAAGCAAGAGCAATTGGTTATAGTGGCTGGCATTCTGTAAGAACATTAGGTAAATTACTGTGGAAAATATTTAGCCTTGTGTGTTCATTCATAGTTTTCTAGGATCTTACTGGCTCATAGAACTTAGTGATATATCTACAAAATTGTCAATAGGTGTAACTTGACATTTGAAGTATGTTCCCCAAATTTATCTAATCAGAAATAAAATGGGGCTGGCTGGTAGTAAGGTGCTTGTGTGTTTATTTGTTGGTAGTGAAATTTTTCCTTCTGATACTCAGTATCCAGTTGTGTTTTCTGAAAGTGTTTCATTTCCTGTTTGTTATTTTAGGGTCACTCCAGACCTTTCAGCCTAATAGTGGCATTAAGGCTGAGTTTTAATAAAAATCTTCGTTCAGCGGGTTTCAAAATTGTTACATCAAAAATAGTGTTGAAATCTGATTACTAAACAGCATGTTAAACCCATTAAGAAAAACAGAACAATTCACCTGGATGTACAGCCAGTATAAGCCATGAAAACTTCAAAAGGAGAAAAAATCCAACAAAGTAAAGTGAGTCCATAGTAATTACTCCATCATCTGTGTAAATAATAAATATAAGACCTAAAAATACCTGTGAAAAGCAGCAAGTCATTCTTCATAACTGTACAATATTGTAGTCTCAAAAATCTTGGCTTTTTAGGCTTTTGCTGCAGTCACGTTGTTCCAGTAGTTGT
The DNA here is from genome assembly GCF_020740795.1 of Apus apus. NCBI lineage: Eukaryota > Metazoa > Chordata > Aves > Apodiformes > Apodidae > Apus > Apus apus. The sequence continues at coordinate 50,303,922 of NC_067283.1, forward strand.
TTTCATCTGTGATACCTAATGCAAAATGGCAGAGAGAGAATGTGTCAAGTTTAGTCTCTGGCAGGTCATTGTCACAGAATAGTTGATATTTCTGTGTATTGCAGGGATGATGGAAATGTAAGCTGGAGTTGGTGCGTAGTTGATGTGCTAAAGTGTTGATGTGTTAAAGTGCTTACTCAAAGACAACTAGTGAAAGGGTTTGACTGTTTTCTACATCTTATTTTGCAGCAAAGGACTGGCCTGGCCCACAGAGGTCTCCTGGGTCTAAGAGCCAGTCTTTTGTTTTCAAAGTTTTGCATTTGCTGCCTCATCTCATAGGGGATGGTAAAAATTCCAAAAACTGTACGTAGCAATTTGCTGCTACTGATTTGCTTCTTTTTTTATGCCCATGTTAACTGTTTCGTGTAAAGTAGCTTTTGTCAAAAAATGCTTCCGTGTTTTGCATGGAATACCTAACCTGGTTCCTTTTTAGGGAGCGTTAATGGGTTGTAACATCTGCAGCAGACACAAGCACTTGTGACATAAAAAGGTTAAGTTAATAATTTTTTATTTATTTATTTTTTTTTTGTGTAGCTGTGTTTCAGCAATGGTGTTTTGTGTGCTTAAAGTCAGCTTCAGGACTGGTGATGCAGATATGCTAGGTAGATGTCTCTGAGCTTCCATATGCATTCTGTTGGCAGTGTACAAACCACATTCAGGTGAAAAGAGGAGAGATCTGTATTTCATTCCCCAGTCTTGCTGTTGCCTCTCTGGAGATGGGGCAAGTTCATGCATGCACACATACAGAGTCAGAAGTGCCAGGGCACAGATGTTCTGAAGCCTCCAGAAGTTCAGCATAATGTACTTTGCAGGACACAATATTAATGCAGGGAGTCTTGGTTGTATTATAAATCTAGAAGATTTAAATTGAGAGAATGTAAAGGTCACAGAAGTGAGTAATGATGATTGGAGCACTGGTATTAAAAAGTAATGAATTATAAAATTGCAGAATGTTGAGGTTGGAAGGGATAGCTGAAGATTATCTAGTCTCAATGCTGCTCAAAGCAAGGTGAAGAATAGATTGTTCAGGGCCATCTCCAGTTTCACTTTGAGTAGCTCCACCTGTGGGCAACCTGTTACAGTGTTTGTCCATCACAGTGTAAAAAATATTTTTCCATATATAAGTGGAATTTCCTGTATTTCAATTTGCACTCATCGTCTCTTCTCTTCTTGAACAAAAATAGTCTGTCTCGGTCATCATCACTCTATGTTCTTCTTGTCTTGGGCAGCCCCAAACTGGTCTCAGCACCACAGGTATGGTCTTAGCAGTGCTGAGTGGAGGGCAAGGGTTGCCTCACCTGTCCTGGTGAGGTACAGCTGGCTTTCTTTGCAACAGTGGCTTATCACTGGCTCACGTACGACTTGTCCACCAGAAGGTCCTTTTTCTGCAAAACTGGTGTGTAGCTGGGCAGCTGCAGCTTCTGCTGGTGCATGGTGGTGGTGTTGCTCCTGGGCGCAGAAGTTTGAGTTTTCCTTTTGTGGAATTCCTGCTGGCTCATATCTCTAGTTTGTTGAGTTCCCCCAGAATGACATGAGCATCAGCCACTCATTCCATTTGTGTGTATTGAGTGCAAACTTGCTGAGGATGCTCTCTTGTTCCATCATGTAGTCTTAATAAAGAGCAAAATTGGCACCAGATGAAAAATAACCCAACATCCACAGCTGTCCCCTGATCTGTCAAGACATTAATCTCAGAAGATTATGAAGTTGGGCTGTGTAAGTCCATATTGACCACTCCAAATCAGTTTTTTTCCTTAGTATGTTTTTTTCATTGTATGGGGAAACATAAGAGGGAATAATCCTTTTTGTACATGCTCTGTGTGACACAGGGCTGAGAGAGCTAATGCTGCAATGGTGAAACATATTTTCAGTCTGGGAACCCCTGGGTTATAACTTTGAAAGCAGCTCAACTGGAATGGCCCCATTACTCGTTTATGAACCCTGTAAAGTTGGTTGTATCCTGATGGAACAGCATTGTAATGTTAACTAGTGACTTAGCTGTGAGATGAGTAATCATTTTTCTGTGTGTAAAATACTGATGTTTTCTGTGTCAGGTGTTGAGATTTAATTTGATTGTTGTTATAAGAACATGTTGTTATAAAAGCATTATGATTTGCATGGGAAATGAAAATGCTGTCTTGCACTGCATCTAGAAGCCTTTTCTGATGCATGCTTAAATTAAACCTATAAAAGGTTATCTCAATAAAACCTCTAAAGTTTGAGTCCATTAATATTCTTGCCAGGTGGAAAAAAATAATAATTGGTTTTAGTGGATTTAATTCAGTTCAATGTCCTCTGTCAACAAAATCTGGGATTTTAGTATCTGGTAAACGAAAAGAGTTCAATGGGGAACCTTCCAGACAATATTGAAATGTAGAATTTTTTTCAAATATTACAGTTTGATTCATGACGTTATTTCTGTTCTATAGGAGGCATAATTTTAGTCTATTAATGAACACTGAGTCTATGTTGGATGCCTTGAGGAAATTATGGTCAAAAATGCTAAGTCGTTGAGATAAATTCTGAGCTTAAAACCAATCCTGGACGAGGGCCAGTTGTCAGGAGAGGTTACCTTGGGCATTGAGCTAATCTCAAAGTTCTGTTTCAGAAACTTAGAATCCTGTTTTTCACCTAGGTGGTCCTTGCCAGCTGGTACCGCATGTATACCACCGTGATGGATTTCTTTGGTGTACCGACAAAAACATGTTGGACTGTAAACAGGGGAAAGGGGCTTAGTCCTGTTGAAAGCTGTGAGGGTGAGTTGAGCTGTATTGCAGTTTCTTCCTGGAAGCATACAATTGTGGCTTTAATATTTCAGAAGTAATAAATATTCGTGTGTCTGTATCACTGATGTGCTTTCATTTGGCTAAGCCTGTTTTTTTGGCAGGTTCGCAACACAAGCGAGAAGCATGACAAAACGATACTTACAAGAAAACCAGGCATGAGTTTGTGGGCTCTGCTTATTAGGTAGCTCTTTTTACCTAGGTTGAATTCCTGTACTGCGTTTCAAAGCTTCACAATTGTAGTCTGAGACTTTGCAATGTTGGACTATTAAAAAAAAAATAATAAAAATGTCCTGAATGTAGCAGGAGGCTATTCCAGTATTAAATTGTATGTTTTGTAACTTCTGTAGAATCCCTAATACATTCCAAATTCCTGCATTTCAGAAACGTTCCCTCTGTATTTCCTTCCCTAACTACAGCTTGAAGAAGGGGGAGAAGGTAATCACAAGGCTTCCTTTTTGAGAAATCTTGTGTAGTGATTCTGTTGAAAAGAATCTTCTTCCACTTGTGACCTATTATTCAGCATAAGAATTTCAGTGTTACGGCTTTGTTTTGGTAACAAAGTTTGGATGCTGCTACTTACTTGATTTTTTTCCCCACATTCAAAGTATGGGCTTTTCGTGTCAGCCTTATGTGATAAAAGTACCTTGCTGAGAAACACTTTTGAAATGTTTCAGTCAGTTAAAGATGAATGATAGATGGTAGCTTGTGAAGTTGTTTCAGTTCATCATTTAAAAGGTCTTTGTGTGGTGACAAGTTTGTGTTTTTGCATTGCAAAAAGGCTGTAAGAACCTTCTTCAGAGCTTGAATTACTAACTTTCTCTAATTTTGTCAGAAGCAATAAACACTGAATAAATGTTTAACTTTTCCTCCCTTTTTATTGTAAAAAACAAGCCAACAAAAACACCAGCCATTTAGACTGCCATGTTTGGTGAGCATATCATTTTACTTCAGAAAACTGTCTTGCTGTATTTTCAGCCATGGTGAATAATAATTTCTGCATATGAAACTAGGAAGTTTAGCTACCTTCTCTATAATGAATAAGGCTTTTTATGCTGTATTGCTGAAGTGATTAAAGCTGGGAGGTTTTGAAGAAACAATGGGAAGAGAATAACAACAGAAGTGTGAACACACAAGTATTGGTGAATGAATAAGTAGAAAGTTTTGCGTTATTGGAAAATTACTTGGCTACTAATGAAACAGAGAAAGCGAAGAGCATTGTGTGTGATATGTTTAAAGGTGGATTTGCTCCTGAGAGGGATGAGAAGTGAGAGTACAAACCTGTTCTAAAAACCTCTGTGAAGTCAAAATGTAGTCTGTAGAGCAATTCTTAGTGATGCTTAAATCTTCTATACACTGCAGGTTTTTTCTTTACAATTACTGCTTCCCTCTTGGCTTGTTCTATTATTGACTGCCCCAGTGCTGTGTCTACCCCTCCTCTATATTTTTCAGTAGTTTTCTGATGATATCTCCACAATAATTGTGGCAAAATTAACTTTTGTTCGTTGTCTTTCTATAGATATATTGTGGTACTATGCTGTGTGCTGTATGATGCTGATTGTATGGTGGTTTATAAGCAATATAATATTTCTTCTATATCTGACAACATATCTTAACTGTTTGTCTGCTAGGATTGGGAGACCCCGCTTCCTTTTATGTTGCTGTCATTTTTCTTTTGAATGGATTAATGATGTCACTGTTCTTCATATATGGTACATACCTCAGGTAAGACAGTTGAGACTGCGCTATTTAGTTGGTACTAGCTGTTAGTTTTTACATGGAAATTGAAAAAGTGAATGCTCAAATATTTTATGAGATATTGCTTATTTGTTTGCTATTTAATGCATATATGTTGTCACAAAAAAATTACTGGAACAGAGAAGCTTTTTGCTTAAAATAAATTATGATCCTGGAAAAAGGTTGTGGAAAACTTCAGTGAAGAGGTATCTCATTGATACCACTGGGTTGTGGATAAAACTGAATTCTGTACAGGTTCTAAACAACTTTTGACAGATTTCTGCACTTGAAATTGTCAATGTAACTAATTTTTAAGGAAAGTCTGAATGACAGTATACTTCTAACCAAGACTGGAATTTTCCCAGTGCTTTGCCTCAAGTCACACTGCATGTCTTTCACTTTTAACTGAGAAGGCAAAATAGTTTTTAAGATAACACGTTCTTTTGGAGATATGTATACATTTCCCTTTTTCTACAAATTTCTCCTTTTGGTATATGTTCTTAAATTTCAGGAACTATAATGCACTTTCATACAAAAAATAGACTCAACGTTCATCAGAAAACAGAAGTGAAATGTTTCTCTTTATCTCTGTTTTCGTTTGTCAGTTTTACAAAAAAGTAAAACACTGCTACATTTTCCTCTGAGAGATGTGATTGTTTTTTCCCCTTCATTCCTTAGCTTCACTATCTTTTGTTTTTCTCCTGCTCTCTCTGAAGTATGTGATGATAGATCAAATAAAGAATAGTAAAGGCAGAAGCTGACAGTGAAGAGGAAGTCGCCTAGTTCACCGATTAGGTGTTTGGGGTTAAGGTGTATATGTTTGCATTCCTTAACGTAGGAAAATTATGTCTCGTGTTTTGAGGAAGCAGATAATTTTTGAATATTTGTATATTTAAATTCTCATTTTTCTCTTCAGGGAGGTTGATGGAAACCTACATTTTATATGCTAATGTCATTAAAAAGTCAGTATGGTCCTAATTTCTCAGTACTTTCTGTAGACTTGGACTGTGTTGGATGTAAATAACTATCAAGTATTGATAGTAATTCAGTTTTTAATATAAATGATCTGCGGTGTAGGCAGTCAAGATGACTTGAATATAAGTGCAGTTCTTTCAGGGTGTAAGCCACTAGCTATCTGGGCTTATGAAAAATAACAAATAATTACAAAGTTTCCTGCAGGTAGGATTTTGATATTTACTTAGTTATTCCAAGGAATGTTCATAGTTGGATACCAGATCTAGATGACTGTTTAGCCATTATGGGTGTTGCAAGGTTCCTCTTAAACAAAGCAAGGCAGAGTATTTAGGCTTTTCCACAAGGTATGAAAAATAATCTGGAGCAAGCAATGCAATTCTGCTAAACTGGATCTCACGAACTGATGTATGCTTCATAATGCTGAAGATGCTGCTTTTCTGCTTTGCCTTTTGAAAGGCTTTTTCATAGCCTGACTAATTTGTTGGTGGGAAACTATCCTCTAATACTTTCTATAACTTTACATTCCTGATTTTGTTAGTAATAATAATCTCAATGTACACCTATTTGTTTTTTTGGTCTCTATACGTTCATAGACTGTATAATCTCTTTATTTCAGCCTTTATTTGCTTCTACTCTCTTTGCAACTTTGACTAGTAATGGAAGACCACTTTCTTATAATTATTTTCCAAGCTAGCATGTGCTCTCACGTTTTTCCTTGCTGTACTCTGTAATGAGCTTGTGCAAAGAGTTAACAGAAACCTAGTTGCTTTTGTAGGACTAGTTTTTGCTGATTAACTCCCTTAACCAATTTAGAAGATTACTGGACATGGTATGTCCCTGCCCTAGTTCTCTGTGTATGGCCTCTGGTTATGCAAAGGCACTTGGGAACCTTCTTCTGTGATGCACATTAGTCTTAAGCTCTGGACCATTCTCTGTTAGGCTAACTGAAGCAGTATGTTGAGAACTCATTCCATGGTTTTTGTTCTTGAGTTTGTAGGTTTTTTATGGTCAAAGGAATGGCATGTGGATGATAAGTACTTCTTGGAATTGTAAGATTCTGCCTTAACTCAGCCTTCCTTGCCTGTCTATTCTTGTAGTCAAGGCACAGAGTACTTGAGCTGATTGTCAAGTACAGCATCTTAAAGAAATACCAGTAAATTTCTCCTACTTTTTTCAATACTTTTGTTTCTTGCATGTTAATCAACAATGAGTTCTGTCATTTCCCCTGATGATTTTCTTTAAGCGACAACTTATTGTACACAGAGTCAAAAGACTAGTTCTTCCCCTTATTTCAGAGCTGACTACCAGAAAAAGTGTTACAGTTCAGGTTATCTACAGTTCTTTAAAAATTACTATTTACTAAATTTATATTGTTATGTATTAAACATGGGGAAAGTAGGTTCCAGCTGAAGGGCATGTTCTTCACCAGTTGTGGTATGGTGTGGGAGTTCAGTCAAAAGAGTTAGCCTTTTTCTTTTACGTTGGTATAGAAAAGCTTAACTACTGTGTCTCCTACATGATAGCATTGGGCTGTTGGAAGATAACCAGTCTAACTCAGTATTATACATCACCCTCTGTGAAAGAGGCCCTGTTCACTTCCTTTTCTGGAAAAGATAAAGGTGCATTTCCCTATTCTGTGCTATAGCTCTACTTGTCTTTTCTCATGTGGTAAAATAATGTTCCCTCATAGAAACTGGTATCTCTAAAATGTTCATAATGCAAACGTTAACTTTTATGACAGACCTTGAATTTTGTTTCTGGATTTGGGTGTGTTTTTGCAAACTCTTAGTTCGCCTTGTCAGGCTAACATTTTTTTATGTTAAGTGCATTCTTTTAGTGATTTTTAGTGTAATTGTTGGTGCTTTTAGAATTTGTGGAGTGAAAGAGTGAGCTTTATGTGCAAGAATGCACAATTTCTGTATGTTGTTTTAGTACTCGCTGTCTTTAATCCTCAGATACTGTACCCAGAACTCACTGATTCTGTTTGACTTGTATTATGTTAGTGATGGGTGTAGGATCTGAGAGTTTTTTTCAAAGAATGTTAGCAGCTGTCTGATACTGCTGTTTAATAGCAAAAAATGGTATATTCTCACTCTCGTAGCAGTAGTTCAGTTGTGTGCACAAAGTTCTTTGCTTTTTATCACAGAATGCAATTAATTACAAATCTAGTCAAATGAAGAGGAGCCCTATCTATTGCTGTTTTGATACGGGATCCATCTAAGATCTTTGGTGTTAATTATTCAGCAGGTCTATTTGATTTAGAAATGTGCAAATCTTTAAGTCAAGGGCTTAAAATTTTATTGTGTTAATGTCACAGTATTTCACAAAAGGATTACATTGTATCTTGCATTGACTATGTCATGAATTCATTTTTAAATGTTTTTTGAACATTCTTGATTTGATTACCCCAGCATTCTTAGATTCAGACCCAAGTTACTTGTTGGGTGATTGAGCATGCAAATTCTGCAGTTTTCTGCTCAACATTTTAGGGAAGAAATACTCCATTTATATTGCCTGGTGTTTAAAAAAAATAAAAATGTTTGGCACTTTTCAGGAACAAGCTCTAGGTACAGCAGATGAGGCACCAGATGTAGTGATCTAAATCAAAGTTTGTGACGAGTGTAATAACTGTTTTCCAAGGTTTTATGTGTTAACATTGGTGTTCTGCACAAGTGAGCTGATATGTGAAGAGTGGCCTGCTCTGAAGTAGATATTCGCTGACTAACTGGTATTTTATGGATGCTGTAGATTGCTTTCCCTTGATGCTTGAAAGCATTTCCCATCCCCCTCTCAAACTGTATAGAGATGCTACTTCCCATTTTTTAAGCAGCTTTATGAGATTTTTGGTTTTACCTATTTTTCATGTTCTCTTCACAGTGGTAGCCGTCTAGGAGGTCTTGTTACTGTGATGTGTTTCTTTTTCAACCATGGAGAGGTAGGTCTCCCTCCCCTACCTGCATCTTTTTTTTAATTTATTTTTCTTTTTTCTTAAGCTAATTCTCATTTTATTAAAGATAGTGATGTTTTTTATCTATTAGGGGATTAATGTAAAAGGAATATGACACTGAAAGCAAAATAGGTTGTGACTCAAAAATCTATAGCACAGTCCAGTGTGTCACCTTAGATGTTAAAAAAACCCACAAAAATTCAGAAAAGTAATAAGTTGTAAGGTGGTCCTGAGATTGAAATCTTAGCAGCACAATTACTTAAACTTTCAAAATATTGAAATATTCTACTTTTGTGCCCACTCCAGGTATAACTGAGCCAGATGTCCCATATGAACAAACTTCAGAAACACTAGGAGTTTTACTTTGAATTGCTAGGTATTTTACTGGAAAATCATGCATACACACAAAGCAAAGAAACATCTGTAGTACTGACATACTAGAGCCAGGATACACAGAATTTAGAAACTGGATATGTATATAGAGAATTCCAATGCTAAATTTCTTTAGTAAGCTTCACTAAAGGGGAAAAGGTAACTGTCGCTTAAAACTCATCCTTGTCTCCCCAGCTAATGCTGTTCATGTAATTGTTTTATATTTTGTAAAAGAAAACTCCTGGCTTTTATTCTGCTACACTTGGACAATGTTTCTGATTTTTTATTGTTAATTTTATTTGTAAAAAATATGTAAATATTTATTTTACTTAAAATGCAGCAGTAATGTAAATATTTTCTATATGGAAACTAGCTACCTCATGATATTGGTAAGAGTTAAGTTAGTTAAGAGTTAGTTTTACTTTCTTCTTTTACTCAATAGAGAACTCAGGGTAGTAAGAATACATATTTGCACATAGTAGAATCAAATAGGCTTCTACTCATAGTGAGTTTTCACAATTTTCTTATAAAGATCTGTGTGATTAAGTAGCTATTTTATTTTTAAGTTTCATTTGAAATGTCTTAAGTATCCTCCATGACAAATTTTCACTTGTGGATGTTAACTGCCTGGTCTAGAGTTTCTAAGCTTTATTTTTTTTTTGGTGCTATAAGAGGGTAAATACAAAATTTTGTATGGTTTTCTATTCTTTATGGCATTCTGCAGTTAAATTAATATTTTATCCTTTTCTAGGAAATACTGATTGACTACACACTGTTTTGCCAAGTTTGTGAAGGTGATAAAGTGTAATTCAAAAAGGAACAAGTTGAAAACTTCAAAGATAGTGGTAGCAGTAATGAAAAGAAGCATTTATTTTGTCGTAGTACAGGCAGTTCTCCTATGTGTAGGAGATTCTGTAGGAGACCTCATTTCTCTCTTTGGATGACTTGACTTGGGGGAAAAACATAGATAATATGTGTATTTTGGAAAAGGCCACGCATTAGGTCTAGCATAGCTCTACACAGATGTAGCCTTGGCATAGGTAGAGTTTTAGTTGGGTGACTGATGGATTTCTGAAGAGCAGTAGGACTGTCTTGGAGAGGTGCAGTGTTGGATCTTAGGTGGCTTCTTGCATTTGTACTGTACGTAATGAAGTAACTCAAGAGTTGTTTGATATTGTGGATGTAGAGTTACAGTAATAGATGTAGTTACATATATGTAGGTGGTCTAGCTTCACTGTATGTAATGCTGAATCACATGCACGTGGTGTTCGTGCACTCAGGTATAAAACCCAGTTTATTTAACTCTTTGATATGCCTTTGATTCTGTGGAAACCATCTTGCATGTGGTTCAACAGTGTGTATGTACAGTGGAGCTAGACCAGTTACTAAAATTTTGCTTTTCTGTTCTAGAAGGATAGGACTAAGCTGAGTGAGTAATCCTGTAACTGCAAGTCTCACTTGGTATCTGAGATCTAATGTTGAGTAGAAGTGGTTAGCCTTCTGGCATTGAGCTGCTGTCCCTAAGGCAGTATGTTTTATTTGTGCTTCTGCTACTCTGTTTTAATGGTTTCAAGCTTAGACAGCTCTGATGTATTTATACCTACAGCAAAGTTAGTTTACAGCTTTGATAAATCATCTACAGATGATTGAGTTTAGTATTACATTCCAAATACAGAAAAATAGCATGGGCTACATTAGTCACTCCACTTTTAAGGTAATGCTTTCTTTTTATGGTTTTATGCACTCATTTCTTTCCTGTCTATCTTCTCCAGTGTCAGAAGATTTGGTAAATCAAATGTTGCTGTAGTCTTGATAAATAATGAAATAGACTACACTTCTTTAGAATAATCATGTTTATAGCTGTTGCTAAGGAAATAATTTTAACTAATCATGTCTGTGCAGCCAGCTGAAGAAAACACATTAGTCTGTGTTTATGAAAAGTTTATTTTAGTGGCAATCAGGGTGCAGTTTTTACAGGCCTTTCAGACAGCATTTGATTAATGTGGTGGACTTCTGTACTTTGCATCTATTTTACACTTTCTACACATTTATTTTCAGTGTTAATTTAACATATTTGTGAAATAGCAAGACAATAAGCAAGGAATTGTTTAATTCTAGTGACTTCTTTGGTAAAGTAGTATTTTAAAAAATGTTTTTAAGATTATAAAAGTGACAGAAGGAGCGTTCTGGCCTCAACATCGTATAAGCTTTTAGAGATTCATTATGATCCATATTATGATGAACTACATTTTTGTCCTGTAGTTTTAAATAACCTACTTGTAATTATTAGTGCAAATCTATTGATAGCCATTTTGAGCCCTTGTGTATGTGTGTCAAAGCTGTTCTGTAATTCGTAATTATTTTTCAATGGTTATTGCCATCTGCAAGCACTTCATAAAGAGCTGAATATAAACATTGGAGATGACAGTTATAGCTGAGCCATTTGCCATGGACACCAAGAAATTAATGAAGAAGCTATTCAGTTGACTTCATTGTATTATGCTTTACTTTATTAGGGTTAAAGAGCAAAGAATGTAAGTTAGTATAAGCTTAGTAAGAGCTTGATTTTGTGTGTTCAGTTTTACTGGCCTGTTTGGGAGGGCACCTTCAGATTTTATACTTTCTGTGCTGTTGCTAGTAGAGATGTGAAACGTTTATAACCTAGAGAACTCTAGCATAATGAAGAGAATGTTGTTTTATCCTTTGGATCCTCCTCCCACACACGTTCTCCATTTAAGTGTGGCAAGTTAACTGAATTTAAGAGTGGTTTTTAGTTGCCTAAAAGAGTTGTTAATTTCAGCAGAAGCAGGATCAAGCAGCTGCTGTCCTGGCTTTTTTCTTGGATGTTCTGTAGCTGCAACATTTAATTTTGGAAAAGCAGCAATCTAGTTTAGTTAAACAGTATGCATTTAGTCTGGAAGCCACTTTGTTTTTCCCCTTCCTTTCTGCTTCCTGGCTTGTTTTTTTTCAGTTTGTGAGAAAACCTCACATAACTTGGTTTTTGCTTTCTTGATATATCTGTCCTCATTAATATTGAAATACAAATGCATCATTTTATGGAAATGTATCAGCAAATCTTACAATCTAACTCTTCTTATTTTTAGTGCACTCGTGTCATGTGGACTCCACCACTTCGTGAAAGTTTTTCATACCCGTTCCTTGTTTTTCAGATGTTGCTTTTGACCTATATTCTCAGGTACTTCTCAGTTTATACTTAGCTCTTTACAATGATTTAAATAATTGAGTGTCACAGGACATTTATTTTAAATAAATATTTAAAGAAATGCATTTAAGTGCCTCTGTGTGATGTAGAGATGATATCATTAACATAGAAACTTTCCTGTGGCTGTTACATTGCAGACGCTGCACCAGTAGAACTGCAGTCGTATTACTCACTTATTAAAAGGAAAACCTTTGCAACTCGAAGACATGATTAAAATAACAATCAGAATTACTGTCTTGGCAAATATGTATCTAAACTAAAAATCAGAATTTTTGGTTGATGGCACTTCCTTCCCATGAGAAACAAGCTGATACTCCATCAATTGGTTTTATCCCTCTTGGAGAGTGGTATGTTGGTTGCACTTAGAATAAGCTTATGCTATGCAACAGAGGATGCTCTAAGCACCCATAAGCTAGCATGTTCTTGCAGTTTTCTGTGACTAATTAACTAGTCTAATTAACTAGTTCAATGATTTAGAGCAATGTAATTACATTGAAGCAGGGATGCTCATGAGTTCAGTAGCCCTGTTTTCAGAGGTTGTTTCTGGCTTGTGACATGATTGTGTTACTGTCTTGACTCTGTTTTGAAAAATAAGCGTGATACTTGTGAGCTTTTCCATCAACCCTTTTCTATCAGATTTGCAACGTACTTATGATCTGGCTGAACTGTGTGCTTGTAACCTCAGATTTTCCTTTATCAGGTCATGCTGATTTGTAGTTATTGATGATTAAACTAAAAATAGTTTCTGCTTGTCACTAACGTGTGGCTTTTAGGTGAGGAAAAGATAACACACTGGCTAGAAAAATATTTTGAAGAATAGTTTGTAGAGTCATTGCTAGATTTCATATTAGAAAGACTTCTGTTCATTTAATGCTAAATTGTGAGGTCAAACAAAACATGGGGAAATTACACTTAAGTTACAATGAGCAGACCACATATATTCTGTGCCTATAATTATGAGACTTCTTCGTGTCTTCTTATCTTAGATAGATTCACTCCAGTTCTTCAAATCTTGGTACAAAAAATAGCACTTGGGCTTTCTTATTGAAGAGGATTTGTTATTTAATCTAAACATTTCAGAATGGGGTTTCAAAAAGGGGATAAAACATTTTAACTTTCTGTTTCTCAGATTTAATTCCTGCTTCAAGAGCAGCTGTTTTAGGTCTCGCTAGGCGTAGGTCTAGTTTTCCAGTGAAATATAGAACTGTCTTTGAAACAGACTAAAACTGAAGTTCTCCATTATTTGTATCACTTGCATCACATTTGTCTAACATATTACTTGATACACTAGATACAAATTCAGTGTGATTTCCAATAGAGGTTAATACTGAGGCTTCGTAACATAAGCTGAAGAAAATTTTGCAAATTTTGGTGAGACTGGTGTAGTCTGGGTTTAGGTTTTACAGCAGAATATTTATGGTGTCTTCATCTGTTGGAGACCAGTTAGTGACATGACATGTTTCTGAAGTGAATGTGAAGCTAACACAGGATTAAATAAGTAACACTTACAGGAGGACAAAGAGGATGGGCTGTTAAAGATGAGTTTAATTTATTTGTCAGTGTCTTCTGCCCTGAAACCTCACTCAAGCTTGCTAGCAGAGAGTTGCAGAAAGTAAATATGGAAGAAATGCAATAGGATTGAAGCTTCTTTCAGAAGCAACCTGTTCTGAGAATATTTGTGATCCCAGCTGAAATAGAAATGCTTTTGACCTTGACAACTTGAGTTGTTACAAGAAAATGAACCACTGAACTGACAGAGGTCAGCTGCTGCCAGTAAAAGACTTGTTTGATAATGAGTGACTCATCAAATAGTTAAGAAACACTAAGCATCAGAACTATATTTTTTTAAACTGACGGGAAATAGATATTAAATTTACTTTTGAGCACTATTATTTGTAGTTGATGAATATTACTGGCTAACTTCCACAATAGTTTTATTAGATTTTCTATTGTACTTTTCAATAAAATGGAAATACCTGTGTAATTTTACTTACTGATGCCTATTCTGTCTCTTTTTTCCAAGGATTCCGAATATTAATACAGGAAGCTTGATTGCACTGTGTATTTCTAACATTTTTTTCATGCTTCCCTGGCAGTTTGCTCAGTTTGTTCTTCTAACTCAGGTAAGACTGTATTTACCTCTAATAACCAATTTGTCTTATCTAAGCAAATTGACTGCTTTGTACAGATAGCCATTGAACTCACAACTATGTCAATGCTTTCCTTCTAGCCAGATTTCAGTCTTGCTCTAATTTATCCCATCAATCTTTTTCTGGTCTTTAAATTTAAAGTTGAACATTGACACTTCTCAGTCTCCTGTGTCCAGGACTAAAAAAATTACTTTTGTCTTAAAAGCAGCCTCCAGCTTAAGATCAGTACATTAGAACAAGTGCAGAACAAGAAAAAGACTTTATATATAGAAATAAAAAAAGTAAAAAGGCATTGATCTTGCATCTCTTTAGACTATTCCAAGTTTTTAAATGGAGCGATGTTTGCATGGCATGTAATATCTGGCATGATGTTGCATGATTTCCTGTTTAATTTTGATGAGTTTGTGAGTAGTGGCATGGTCTTAGTGTCTGAGAGTTTGGGCAGTTGAGGTAACTTTAACTGGTGTTGAAATACAGTAAATGCTACTGTAAGCACTAGGGTGCTGTCCTACAGCACACTTAGGGTTTAAATTGATAGGAATCCATCTATGTCTCCATACCTTTTCCCTTGTTTGTCTTACTTGAAGCAGATGTTGCTTGGTTTGAGTTGATAGTTTTGAACAATCAATATATGCTGTTGTATGCAAGCTTTCTAATTGCAGAAGAGGAAGCCATTAAATTCTGTAAAATGCTGTGAGAAATTAATCACTGTAACCTGTATAAGATGCTGGGCCTGAAATTTGAAATTGCAGGTTCAATTAATCTTTTCATTAATTTGCCATGTGAGTTTTAGCCAGCTGCCTAATCAATAAATTGCATTTTCTTCAGCAGCAAATTAAGGTTAAAGTTAAGGTTAAAGGATGTTAATTAATGTGTGGGTGTTTGGTTTTTGTTTGGTTTGTATTTTGTTGGTTGGTTGTTTTTTTTAAATCTAAAAGTGAAAGAAGATGTGGTAGTGCTATGATTTGATGACTAGCATTTTTTAAGGCTAATTACTTATTACTCAAATATGCAGATATGTTTGATAACTGTTATTCAGAGCACCCTAATAGGTTTTTTGAAAGAAACCGTTATGAAATCCCTAAGTATGCACTTAGCAAAATAGTAGAAGTAAAAGTTAACAATTGTTTGAATAACCACTTTTTAGGTATGAATGTATATTCTGCTAGAAAGAGTACACTATCAATGCAATTTGTTTTAACTTGTCTTTTGCTTTTGATTCTAGATAGCTTCATTATTTGCTGTGTGCATTATGGGTTATATTGATTCCTGCAAATTACAGAAGATACTCGTGGTTCATATGGTAATACTTTTAAAAAAAACCTTAAATCCAGAGATTAGAGCATCAAAAGAGGCTGTTTGACTGAAGAGTTTTCCATAGTTGCAAGGTGTTTGGAAAGATGCAATAATATGGGGTGGAGTGGTCTGAATTTGAATATTTGATCTTATATATATTTTATATCACAGTGTCAGAAACTAGGATCCTCGTGGCACACAGGAATCTTTGAATTCTGGAAAAGTTATAAGCCTAAAGGATTTGTAGCAATACTTGCCTCTCCTTTATGTCTCTCTTCATTCCATGGACTTGACGATAAAGTCTCAGAAAACAGACTAGAAAACATACTAAGTAATAAGCAATAAAACAGAAAAGGCAGCATTCATCTCATGCCGTAAGTTAGCAGAAACAAAAAAATGATATGTTAGTAAGTACAAATTAGATAATAGACTCTTTATCTTTGTAGGGGAAGAAACCCAACTAGAATTAGGTTTTGAAGACTGCTGTCTTCTTGACCACTCAAAGATGTTGTGGTTGAACTATTTGGGAAGTATTTAGGAAGGAATACAAAGAAAATAAACTGTTGATCTGAGGAAGAACTTTTTTCAAAACTGGGAGAGAAAGTCAACAACAGAAGGAGATGATAAATAAAAAGGATGTAGGTTTCTACATAATACATCTGATTTTGATTTTTGAAGTTAATCATCAAGTTTTGCTATCGGGAATTTTGGTCTCTGAAGCGACACTATATTTTAAATATATAAGAAGATACAAACAACTTTTATTTAGAAATATCATTGTGTTTAAAAATAGCTTCTTGGTAAAATTGTTCTACTCAGTGGGCAAAAAAAGAATGTTTACCACAGGAAAGAAACTTTGAGCTAAACTGTATTTTGTATGTTTTCAAATGTATTTTGAAATACAGTAAATGATAAAGGCAGTAGAAAGTTCTATGCAACTGATTTTTAATACAAACCTGGGATGCCAAGTGCTTGTTCCCAGTCAGATTTACTAGGAAAATTTGCAAATAAGCATCTCGGTTTATTAATTTTTTAACAGAAGCAGGATGAAATTCTTAAGCCTTTTGGCTTATGTCAATAGATATATCATAATTTTGGTGCTTAAGTGCTGTAAAAAAGCCTATTTTAGATAACAAGTTATAGTAGAGAGAAAGCTTAATGAGGCTGGGTAAACTGCCAGTCCTTGTTTTGTGGTGTTTTATGTTTTTGTTACCCCTCACTTTTCTGTGAAAAATGAGTCTAACTATGTGAGGAGAGGAGTACAAAAGTCTGCATATTTTAAATAACTACATTATTTTTCTTTTCCTATGTATAGAAAAAGACAGAGATCATTGATTTTACTCTCCAAGTTAGAAAATGTAATTTGTCTTGTTTTCTATTAGAAAGCACAGCAGGAGATCAGGGTGGCAGATAAAAGATGCATTTCAGTCTCGACTTTAAACATCATATGGTTAGAGTGCATATGATCAAACAGAGTTCTGCTTCCTTGACTTTGGTCATGATTGTATTTTAAGTATGTACTTTTTCATTTGGGAGGAAGAAGACAGAAGCATTTTATTCAGCGTATTAATGTTTGTCCGAGATTCTGAAAGATAGCAATGAGGATGGAGAAATAATACAATAATTAGAAAAAAACGAATATGCTAGGAATAACTTTAAAAATTTAACTGTTATATTGCCTATGCTGAGTTAGTTCTATGATAAAATCTTTTTGTCTGTAAGTACTTGTAAAATAAAAATGAGCATCATGGTCTACAGTTGACTGCCCGTTGGCATTAAGTCCTTATAATAAATGTTTTCTAAACAGTGTTTTCTGTAAGATGAGCATCATCTTGCACTTGATGTGAAATAGTTGTCTTTACCTTGTGTCGGCAGCTTTTAGTGTAATTTCTGTGCTTGGGCAATTCTTACCTTTTCTCTTTTAAATGTAGTTATTTTCTTCTTTCAGGTATCTCTTTTAGTATGTTTTATTTTGATGTTTGGTAATTCAATGTTATTGACATCGTATTATGCTGCATCTTTATTAGTTATTTGGGTAAGTTTAAGAAAAAAATTATATGACATGGTAAGACTGTTATGCTGTTCTGTTATATATGTATTGATGTAAACTGTGAAACTTCTGCGTTACTAGATAGTTGAGAAATCTTACCTTAAAAATATTTGGAGAATGTGTAAATGCTCATTTAAAAAATCATGGGTTTACACCAAGACCTTGTCTTAAGAGAAATTCAGTAAAGGCTCAGTTTTCTTGTTTATATAACTCTCTTTTTATAAAAATAAATGTTATTTCTTTTTGGGCAGAGTAATTGTGAAACAAGAATGTGAGCAAGGAGGAGTTTGTTTTAAATGCTTCTTTATTAGTTGTTAAACTGCTAATGCAGAACAAATGACTAAAGCATACATAGGAATCGTTTAAGACTACTTGAAACTACTGAGTCATACTGCCTCAGTAGTGCAAGTACTCTCTAAACACTCATCTCATAATTCGCTATCTTAATTTTTCCTTAAATAGGAAAAACAACTCCCAACCTCTTTCAGTTTCATATAGTTTCTCTTAAGGGAAATGGGAGATATGATTGTGTGAGCAGATACACTTTAGCAGAGTAGAAATCATCTCCATTTCTGATTCTTTTTGCTACTCCTAGAACCTTAGGGTGAGCTCAGTGAATTTTTGGTGTTGTTTGTTTTTATTTTGTCCATTGTCAAAAGAGTGGTTATTTCTCACTTATACCAACAATAAGCTGTCTTGGCTGCTGGTATTTGCTGTAGTATAGTTTCCTTGTTATAAACCCACTCTAGTTTCTTTTAGCAGCTTTTGTAATAATAGAGCAAGTGCAGGTACATTGATTTGTTTGCCTATTTTCTGTTTTGGAAAAAATATTTACTATTTGTCTGTTGAGTGCTTATAAGTGGCCTCAGTCACATATATTGACTGGGTTTCTGAAAGCTTTTCACTTTCAGTTTTTCTTGATTACATTGTTCATCAAATTAGCTTAAAATGAGTCTTCCTTGTGTCAAAAAATGAGGAACATAATGTGAAACAGACAAATACAAATAACTCCTCCCACTCCCCATGTTCTGTTGCCTTATTTGAAAATTGTTTGTTTTATGCTGTCAGTAATTTATTCATTGCTTCAGATGTTCCTTGTCATTCATGGCACTAGACATAATTTAGTTTCCTATTGGCTTTGATTTAAAGAAGCTTTCAGCAATATAACACAAAATTTCACTTGTTAAGGAGAAGAGCTAGCCTTCCATTAATTGTATATGAACTGCAGTTAAGAGTTTTTATGTTGGCATGTTTTGCCAGTGCAGGGTGAAATGACAGTGCTAGATAGTAATTAATATTTCAGGTTGTATTAACTTTGGAGGGTTTTTTAAGAATTGTACAATAGGTGCTACCAAAACAAAAACCAAACCCTCATTCAGGGTACTAGAATATCTTGTCGTTACTGTATATTACCTGAAAATGTCTATCTGTTTTTTAATTTATTTATTTGTTTATTTATTATTAGGGAATTCTTGAATTGAGGCCGAAAGTCTTGAGAAGCGGCAGAAGAGTAGTCCATGTATGGGTAAGAAATTTCATGTATCTTGAATATCAGAAAAGAACTATGACTGTTTGTTAAACTAAAACACAGAAATAACTTCTAGTTTATTTTCTAACATTTGAAAATCAGATACAGTAGAACTATTTTCTTTAAACAATTGTCCATATTCCAGAAATATCTTAATAATAATCTTAAATTACTGAAGGAAGAAAAAGGGTGTAAGCATATATTTATATAGCCTTCAGATGGCAACACATTTAATTTTAAATTACCAACTTAAACATGTTTACAAAATGTAAGTTTTTTATGAAAATATCTTTAAAATAAAGGACAATTTAGAAAAGGCAAGTAAAAGGCTAACAGTGCTAGCAGAAATGGAGATTAAGGTACTGAATTAAATATTCACTAAAATGTATCCTATCTAATTATTTTTGTTTAGGATGTTTTGTATAACACGGCAAGCACTTTACAAGCACATAAGGAAACAAGTCAGAGTAAAACACTATAGGGTGTGTGGGTGAGGTCTGAGGGTAGTAGAAGTCATGTCCAAACATGGACACACTCCCAAAACTATAGCAAATAAAATATAACTGTATCAAACATGAGAAACAACTTGCTGCTTGAGGTGTAACTTTAACTTGTAAAAATGCCTGAAAGCCTATGGAGTCTATGCCTGGCTTAAGACAAGCATTCTTACTAAAATAAGGGTAAACTGTTAGCAAAACTGGATGGAATTCATACCGTTATTATAAAGGAATTATTTTTTTTAAAAAATTAATTTATATTCTAAATCAAACTGCACTGCATGTATAAACTGCCAGTGTAACCAGGGGAAATGGGAGTGTAGGCAAATCTGATGTCCATTTTAAAAAAGAGATCCAAGGCATTTGTGAAATTGTAGACCGGTAAGTCTAACTTTTGTAAAAGAAGAACAACTTCAACAGTGATGAAGTTGTTAAGGCTGTATGTATGTGAAATACAAGATAGGACTGATACAGCCTCTGTGAGAAGTAGTAGTGCCTTGGAAGTGTATTTGACTTCCTTCAAGGATGTAGATAAGGGCATGTGGGTGAATGTAATTCACTTGAATTTCAGAAACCTTTTGGGGAAGATATGTAACAGGAATTATAAAAGAAAATAAGCTCCATGGGATAAGGTGTGAAGTTAGAAGGTAAGAAGCAAAGGGTGGTGTTAAATGGTAAGTTTTCAAAAGAAGATCACCACCACCCTGTGTATAAAATAATTGATCCTAAATAAATCCTTGTCACTCAGCAGAGAAATGTTCATATTCTTATGAAAAGTTGTCTGAATGCATCAGTTCATTACTAAGCAGGCATCAAAAAGGAAAATACATTGTGAAGGTCGTGGAGAAGGAACTTCAGAGAAAACAGAAAATAATATTTGATGTACTACCATTAGATTTGCCTAGAGAGAGTATGAAGATAATTATTAATGTAGAATCACTAAGTGGCTGAGATGTTAAAATATGCTAGAATTCTGCCTCTTTAAAAATAAAGGTAAATATGACAAAGCCAGTGAATAGAAGTAGGGTATAATTTTAGTTCATTTAGTGTCCCTTATGCTAGCAGCAATAAGCTTGTAAGAGAGAAGATACTGTGGAAGAAGAAAGAATTAACAGAGGTATCCAGAAAAGGATTAGGTACCTACTAGGTATTTAGTTTTGTTTGCAGCCATTAAATGGGATGATTGAATGCAACCCCTTGTCCCATAAAAGCCCTGGTTACATTAGGGTAAAGATCAGTTTGCATTTTGATGTTATCTCTGAAAGCACCTGCTGGTCCTGGATGTAAGATACTGAGCCAGGTTATCCTATTCAGTTGATCCAGTTTTATAAATAACTAGATTATGCTAGATTGCCAAGGATTTACTCTTTCTGGTGCAGGGATAAACTTGATATGTAACTAAAAGTAAGAATTGTATATACTTGCTTTGTATTTCCTTCAAGTTCTAACTTGGTGTTTTCTTGAGAAGGTACTGTAAATCAGCAAATTCTGCCAAAGGTACAAATTACCAGAGTAGTACAACCTGATAATCTGGACAAGCTACTGCTGGGAAATAATGACTACACATTGGTGTGTGCAAAACAGATGGAATTGTTAGTTAGGCTGCCCCTGTTTTAAAGTTAGCTTTGGTACCTCCTCTGCTACAATGCCATGTGCACAAATCAGTGGCACAGAATTATTTCAGCTGTAATAGAAAATGCAAAAAAAAACCCTTAAAACAACCCAGCATACTGAAATTTGGGAATTGTAATTAGAAATTACTGTACTTACTGGTGGTAACAGCATTTATGACTAGTAGCTACGTTTATTAAGCCTTTTAAAAAAAGAAGAGGTTTCGTTAAATGTCTCTTGAGACATTTATTTCATTCTGAATGTGTTGGTTTTTTTTAAGGTCATTGAAGGATTTGCCTGGTTATTTGGAACAATTACCTTGAAGTACCTAACTTCTTTAGCACTTGAAATAGCTGATGATGTAAGTTTTCTGAGTATCTGGTTGGTGTCTTTAAAAAATTTTGTAATTCTTAGTATTTTGATTTTGGCATCTTACCAATAAACTTTACTGAAATTCTAAGATTTGTTTTGCAGAAACAGGCAAGGGATTGCGTGTTTGCTTTTTCATTCATTATGTAGTATCACTCTGAGATGCTACTGCTGAAGTATGTGAGAAGACAAATGTTTTTACTACTGAGTTAGTGTGTTTGCTTTTAAATGTGGATTTACAGAGCTTTGTTTATTTGGGGGATCTTCCACCTACATCTGTACTGAATTTCTTAGTTCACTTTCCTCAGAAGACAGTTTTAAAATGCTTGTTGTAACTAGGACTGCTTACTTCAGCTTCTTTATTATCAGATTCTAATCTTAAAAACTTACCTGCAGATGTAGATCGAGGGGCGAAAGATAAGAAGCTCATATGTTACAATATAAGTATGCAAAACTACACTCTTGTTGAAGCTAACTGCAACATTAGCACTCTTTTTGCTGCTTTTCTGCTTTTTATTTTAGACAGTCCAGTCTGTTACACTCAGAGATGTCTTTTAGTATGCTGGAAATAGATTACAACAATTGCAACAATTTTGTGTATGGTATAAACTTCTTACTCAAAATCTTTCTCATAAACATTTAAACTACTTAGTTGTGGAAAATAGGATTGGTTTTGCTTACTACAGCTTTTTTTTTTTTTTAATATCCTACTAGGCTCATATAGGAAATATATTAAAATCGAAATTTATTGGCTACAAGGATTTTGATACGTTAATGTATACCTGTGCTGCAGAGTTTGACTTCATGGAAAAAGAGGTAATTTGATCAAAATAGATTATTATGGAAGAGGAAACTTTGTTATATCTTAATTCATAACTTTAAACATCTGAGCGCCATAATCTCCAACTGCCATCAGAAGTTCAAGTGCTTACTCATGAAGTTTGACATATTAATGAGCTTAAGCTGAATTTTACTGGTTTTATTGCTTCTAAATGAACTAAAAAGGAACAATGTTTTGATATTTGGATCTAAGAAATGTGCTTGTTGAATGAAACAATTGCTTGCTCAGGTTACAGATTTTATGTGACTGTGAGTAACTGGTTTTGCGTAGATACAAAATGTAGTGGGAGCTGCAGAGGGTGGTCTTGTGTGGTAGATTTAGACTACAGAAGGGCATCAAAGCTTCTTAATGTGGGCATTAGGCCCACTAACTTTTAGTTAGATCTTTTAGTTAATCAGTATCTAGATATGCATTTAGAGCATATATAGATCACTCAACTCATAGCACTGAAATTCGGATGAGATACAGTCTACTGTCTGGTCTCTAGGTGGCTTGCCAAAGAACTATGATAAATTTGCTTGTGGACCCCAGTGTTACGACTTACAGTGTGATTGCTGGCTGGAGTTTCAATTTGAGTTTCTTTTAAGCTTGCTTTGTTTTTTCTCAAGTAAAACGTAAAATTTAAACATTCACCAAGAACACATTGTTTTCTTTAAAACAATCATTGAAATAATTATAGGTGAATGGAAAGCAATTAATGCAGTGTATTTCCATTGTAGACTCCAGTAAGATACACAAAGACACTGCTATTACCAGTTGTTCTGGTGGTTTTTGGGGTAATCATCAAAAGGGTAAGTGATTGTTTTCGTGAATCACCTTTACCTTGAATTTAATTGTTAGGTTCTTTGAAGAGATCACTTTATTTTGAAATGGGTATGGTGGGTTAAACTTGGCTGGCAGCCAGTTGCCTGCCAAGCCATGCTGTTGTTCTCTGTCCTTAGCAGGACAAGGGGATAAAGAGTTGAAAAATTTCATGGGTCAAGATAAGGACAGGGAGCTCACTCACTGATTTACTGTCATGAGCAAAACAGACCTGAATTGGGGAACGTTGATTTAATTTATTGTCAATTAAAAATAGACTGGGATTGTGAGAAGCAAAATTAAAGCTGTCTTCCCCTCTTCCCCACCTCCTCCTTTCTGGACCCAGTGGGTCCTTTCTACAGGCTGCAGTTCTTTAAGAACTGTTCCAGTGTGGGTCCCCACCAGTCACAGCTCCTGCCAGAAAACATGCTTTTGTGGGGGGTTATCCATGAGCTACAGTTCTGCCAGGGGCCTGCTCTCCATGCATTGCAGCTTCCTTCAGGACATGTCCACCTGTTCTGGCATGGGGTACTCCATAGGCTGCAGGGTGGGCATCTGCTCCACTGTGGTCCTCCATGCACATTTAGGTGGAAAACCTAAATCACAGTATCTTTATGGTTGGAAAGGACCTCTGAGATCACCAAGTCCAACCATGAACACAAAAAAGCCCAACCAACCACACAAATTCCACCAAAAAACACTCACAAGAAATCCCCACCTCAGCCACTAGGGCATGCCCTGAAGTGCCACATCTACACATTTCCTGAACACCTCCAAGCATGGTGACTCAGCCACCTCCCTCGGTAGGCTGTTCCAGTGCCTGACCACTCTTTCAGTATAGAAATTCTTCCTAATATCCAATCTGAACCTTCCCTGCCAGAACTTCAGGTCATTTCCTCTGGTCCTATTGTTACTTGCTTGGGAGAAGAGGCCAACACCCACCTCCCTACAACCTCCATTCAGGTAGCTGTAGAGGGCGATGAGGTCTTCCCTCATCCTCCTCTTCTTCAAACTAAACAGTTCCCTCAACCAGTCCTCGCATAACTTGTTCTCTAGACCCTTCACCAGCTTGGTAGCTCTCCTCTGGACACACTCGATGTCCTTCTTATAGTGAGGGGCCCAGAACTGCACACAGTACTCAAGGTGTGACCTCACCAGTGCTGAGTACAGGGGCCATGATCACTTCCCTACTCCTGCTGGCCACACTATTCCTGATACAGACCAGGATGCTATTGGTCTCATTGGCCACCTGGGCACACTCCTGTCTCATGTTAAGCTGTCGGTCAACTAGCACTCCCAGGTCCTTTTCTGCTGGGCAGTTTTCCAGCCACTCTTCCCCAAGCCTCTATTGTTGCATGCAGTTGTTGTGACCAAAATGCAGGACCCAGCACTTTTCCTTATTGAACCTCATGCAACTGACCTCAGCACGTCAATCCAGCCTGTTCAGGTTCCTCTGCAGAACCTTTCTACCCCTCAGCAGATCAGCAGTCCCACCCAGTTTGGTGTCATCTGCAAACTTACTGAGGGTGTACTCAATCCCCTCATCCAGGTCATTGATAAAGATATTGAACAAGACAGGCCTCAACACTGAGCCCTGAGGGACACCACTGGTGACTGGCCACCAACTAGATTTGACTTGCTTTACCACAACTTTCTTAGTCTGGTCATCCAGCCAGTTTTTTACTCAGTGAAGAGTACACTTGTCTATGCCATGATTTGCCAGCTTCTCCAGGAGAATGCTGTGGGAGACCTTGTCAAAGGCGTCACCAAAGTCCAGGTAGACAATGTTCAGTCTTTTCCTGCATCCAAAAGATGGGTCATATGGTCATAGAAAGAGATCAAGTTGTTCAAGCAAGACCTCCCTTTCATAAACCCCTGCTGGCTGGCCATGAGCCCCTGGCTGTCCTGCACTTGTCATATGAGCCTCTCCATGATCTTTCCCACTACCGAGGTCAGGCTGACAGGCCTGTAATTCCCTACACTCCTTCTTGTAGATGGACATCACATTAGCCAGCCTCCAGTCATCTGGGACCTTCTCTGTTGACCCGGATTGTTCATAAATGACGGAGAGAGGCTTAGCGAGCTCCCTCACTAGCTTTCTCATTACCCTTGGGGGGATCCCATCCAGCTCCATAGACTTGTGTGTCCAGGTGCAGAAGCAGATCATTAACTGCTTCCTCCTGGATTGTGGGGGGGTTGTTCTGCTCTCCATTGTTATTGCTGCACCGCCAGCAACACTGGTGGCCTTGGCTTTGGCCAGTGGTAGATCCATTTTGAAGCTCGCTGAAACTGCCTCTGTCTGACACGGCAGCAGCCTCTGGTCACTTCTCACACAAGCCAAGTCCGCAGCCCCCCAACTGTTAAAACCTTGCCATATAAACCCAAGCAGTTAGATACAATACAAGTTTTCAAAAATATTTGCTAAAAATTCTGAATTCTCTTACAGAGATTTTTGCAATGGATCAGTCATGAGTCAGTGGTAAAACTTACTTTGACGTTAAGCACCAAAAAAATTCCTGTCACTTAGCTGATGAGTATTATAACTGAAGTTTATAACTGTTTTTGTAAATTTGATTATGTATAATTTGTGTGAAAACAACGTAACAGTTTACACAGGAACAGATGGGATAACTGCCAACTGCCTGGCTAATTAAGCATCCTCAAGATTTTTGGCTAAAATATTGCATGTCTTTATCTTAGCATTATTTCAAAACTATATTACCCAGGTGTAATTTAATTTAGCAAATGTTGAAAATGCTTTAGAATTATTTTAAAAGCTTATTTATACTTTTTTGTTTGCTCTTGTTTTCTTCAGGCAGTTAAGTATCTTATATGGGTCTTTTCTCAGGCAGGCCAATATGAAAGGTAAATACTGTCGTCTTTTTAATGTAAAACTGAATTTTCTGCTCAAAGTCTATTTGATTTGCTGAATGCTAAATAAATCAGAATTCTACATTATATTTATGGGTCCTTTTTGAAGGGTAAATTATGTTCAGTAACTAAATGGCTTGGATATACTCTCTGTGCTATTTTTATAGGATCATAACCCTTTTACCCCCAGATTTTCTATTTAATCACTTAATATTTCTGCTCTGTTCGTAAACCAATATTTATTTACGTGCCTGTTCACTTTTCTCCTATAAGCAGTGAATGTAAATTCTCTCTTCCCCATTATTTTTTTCCAGGTTACAGAGATACCTGAGTTTCATCCTTAGGAAGGGATCCCAACAACATTAAACTTATTTTTAAAATATATATTATAGCTTTATAATACTTAGTATATATTACTTATATATAAATTTATTTTAACTACCTATACTTAATTAGTATATTATATATTACTTATATATACTTATTATAAATATGTTTTATAGCTTAGTTTTTAAATATATAAATATTTTTAAACGCTCTACCTGTCACAGCCATTTGGCATCACTTGTTGATCACAAATTGAGCAGTCAATTTGTCCATCTGAATGTTGAAGTTTTCCTGACACATCTTTTTGCTTCCTGTTTTTTTTGGGTTTGTTTTGTTTTGTTTTTTTAATTTATCACTAATCATGTCAGTGATCTGACATGATCAGAGTGTCAGCTTTCCATAGCCTAATGCTCCTTATTAGAATTTCAACAGATGTGAACAGGATTCAGCATCCTGTTTTCACAGATGTTTTTGGAGAACAACATATATACATTATTTTGACCCTTCTCACATTCCTGTTTGCTTCTGAGAATCTACAGGAAGCCTGTGTATTAACTAAGTAAATGACTGACTCTTTTTTTAATACCAGTGCTCGGTGTCTTTTACATTACTGAAGCTTCATTCTCTAAATAAGCTGTTCTGTATATTAAATAATTTGTAATTAAAAAACTGCTAAAATTAATTTTCAGATTTTCAAATAGATCTCAGGTTTGAGGATAGTTACTTATTTGTACTATATTTCAAAGCTTGTTTTAGAGAGGAAAAAAATCTGTGTGGGTGCTGATTCGTGCTTTCTGGATTAGTTTAGTTGTTTAGAACCACTACAGATGACTTCAAAGAGAAAGCAGTGTTTCTGTAGTGCATAATCAAGTAATGGGATTTTCTGTTTTTTATTTAGAGAGGAACGTTTTAACCATGGTGAGGTAAGATGTTTTTTCTGCACTATTTTATTCATATGGTAGTGTGAATACTCGAAATACAGGTTGCAATGGTATGATCCTCATACGTAGTTTATTTGAAGGTAAATATTTGGGTCTTTTAGTTCCTCATCTTAAATTGGGTGTGATATGTCACCAGAATAGCTGGAATGTTGACCAAAAAAGTATACTAGGTAATGGTGGGCTGGCAGTGCAAGAGAGGAGCCTTTTGGGCTTTAGCTGTAGCGGAACACAAAGACACAAACCAGGCTGGACCTTCCATTTTCCCCATGTAGACTAAGAAGGAGATTGGTTTCTTTTCTGGGGTTTCACATGGCAGATAATGTTAAAATTCAGATCTGAAGTAGGACATAATGAAAATAATTCTACGTGTGGTTCTTTTAATAAAAATGTGCAAAAAACATATGAATGGTAGCTTATGTGGTTTATTTATTTGAAGTAGGTCAGCAAGGACAGTGCAAAACTTTCTTAACAGCAGTTTATTTATGGTTTGTGCTATGAGAGAACTCTCATGCTGTTGAAAATATGATAATAAATCAGTTAGATAAAAACTGATTGCAAAAATGCCTCGGTAATTTACCACAGCACTTCCGTAAGTAACATAGGCTCAATGTCAGGAGTGGTGAGTGACATCTCATGCTTTTTAATGTTTTCTGAGAATCCTAAAGCAGTCTGCCTATGGTGAAGTGAGTACCAAGGAGGATTTTATTTGCTTCTTTCATTTCATGCTTAGATATTTAGGTATTAGATTGGAAAGTCTGTTTGCTTCTGTAAAGAGGTTATACAAGAAGTTCTACATATGATACTGCCTGTTTATGTTTCAGTATCTTTTGCATAGCTAGCCATTTCTCCAGCTCCTTTTGGGTTTATTGTTAATGGTTATCCATCCCGTTGTTCCATACTTGGGCATGCTACATACAATTTAGAAAAAAGGTAACAGGAAGTCCTTATCACTATCTGAAATGTGAAGATCTTTTTCAGACAACCTTGTTATTTCAGCTATGCTGAAAATGAAAATGTATGTTTTAAGACACAAATGAAAATTATGCAAATACTATGCTTCTCTAGTTTTTTGGTTTTTTTGGTGTTGTTTTTTTTCAGCTGGTGTATCATGCATTGCAGCTGTTGGCATACAGTGTCCTAGCAATTTTAATCATGAGACTAAAACTGTTTTTGACACCACATCTATGTGTTATGGCTTCCTTGGTGTGCTCAAAACAGGTAAGGTCTCTTCTTAAACCTGTAGCTGTATCAGTACTTGTAGTATTAACTAGATATTTGTTCTAAAGCAAATTTCTCTGTGTGTAATTGCTAAATCTGAGTCTATCAGTTCAAACATAAAATAGATTATATTGCCTGTCAAAAAATATGGTTACAAAAGTTCCATTCTCACCCACCCCAAATAAAGCAAGTGTCTTGTTTTATGCGACCTGTCTGATTGTATTATATGAGTTAATGCTGCTTACTGAGCTTGAGCATAGGGAGACATACACTAGATTTTACTGTATTTACATGTTTCTATGCCATTGCAAGTATTTATTGACTACTAATTTTATCCAAACGGTATTTGACTGTTTACAGTCTATTTTCACAGTTCTTAAGAGCTTATTGTCTTCAATATTTTTTGTGTATTAAATCTTTCTGGAGGTATAGTTTTAAAGTCTTGCATGTTGAAAACATTACAGCCTTAAAAGCCAAAAGTATATACCTAACTCAGATTTAATTTTCCTAGCTTGAAATCATCCATAACATAATCTGTTACTATATTTTGTCCAGATATACAAGGTCTTAAAATTGTCTTTCCATGTTTCAGTGTCGGTGTTTTTGAGAAGTTAACTTGATCGAATCTGTATCTAAATAGCTGTTTTAGGAGCTTTGCAGCTGTAGCAAAAGCAGGGTAAGCAGTCTTTTGTTTGGGAAGCAGACAGGGAAGTAGATTGAAAACTGGCTGAACTTCTCAGCCCAGAGAGAGGTGATCAGCATTACCAAGTCTTACTGAAGTAACTAGTGGTGTATCCCAGAGGTGAATACTGGATCCAGTCCTGTTCAGCATCTTTGTTAATTGTCTGGATGATGGGGCAGAGTGTACCCTCAGCAAGTTGGTATACCAGAGGAATGTGCTGCCATACAGAGTGCCCTCAACAGGATGGAGAAATTGGCTGACAGGAACCTCATGCGGTTCAACAAAGGGACTCACCAAAGTTCTGCACCTGGGAAGGAATAACTGCAGGCACCAGTACATGCTGGGGGCTGCCCAGCTGCAAAGTAGCGTTGCAGAAAATGACCTGGTGTTATGGTGGACACAAGTTGAACATGAGCTAGCAATCTATCCTTGCTGCAAAGAAAGCCAGTGGTATCCTGGGCTCTGTTAGGAGTGTTGCCAGCCGGTTGAGAGAGGTGATCCTTCCCTTCTACTCAGTAGTGGTGAAATTACAACTAGAGTTCTGGGCTTGCCAGTACAAGAGAGGCATGGATACACTGGAGAGAGTCTAGCAAAGAGCTGTGGGGGTGATTAGGGGACTGGAGCCTCTCTGTTATGAGGAAAGGCTTGAGGGAGCTGGGGCTGTGCAGTCTGGAGAAGGGAAGGCTCAGGGGAGAATCTAATCAGTGTGTACAAATACCTGAAGGGGGGATGTAAAGAAGTTCTCTTCAGTGGTGCCATGAGAGGACAGAAGGTAATGGGTCCACATGCTGAAACAGGAGGTTTCTGTTGGACATCAGGAAACACCTCCTCACTGTGAGTGTGACTGAGCACTGGCACAAGTTTCCCAGGGAGGCTGTGGAGTCTGCATCCTTGGAAATACTCAAAAACCGTCTCAACATGGTCCTGGGCAGTGGACTGTAGGTAGCCCTGCTTGAGCAGGGAGGCTGGACCACATGACCCCCAGTGGTCCCTTTTTAACCTGAACTGTGCTGTGATTTTGTAGAAAGTGTTACTTAGATCATACGAAGTATCCCCTATTGAAAGAGTGAAAGATTATGATGAACAGTGAGCTGAGATTACTAAGAAGACAAATTGGGAAGATGAGGTAGGGGACTTATGAAAATGTCTATATGGAGAACTCTACCATGAGGATGAGTGGGAGAAAGAATCTAGTGCTAAAAACTGGTGCGGACATAATGCAGAAGCAGGAAAAGAGAAAAATATGTGACTAGGAATGGCAGGGGAAGAAAATTAGCATTTTACTCAGAAACCTTAGTCATTAGGTTTGCTGTTCTTGAAAACTGAAGAAATAGAAGAGCAAAATTAGAGTTCAGTACTCAAAATCCAGAGTGCCAGAACTGTCTGTTTTTCTGGCTGCTGTGTGCATATGTGGTATGATACAAACTCTAACTGCCGATAGATGTTTTTTCCACAATACCTGTGGTTGAAGCCTGTCCTAAAAATGCATGAGTTGCATGATCAAGACAGTTTACTGTCTATGGAACAATGGACACAGAATTAGGCAAAGAGGAGAAAGCTGTCCCTTGTTAAGGCAGCTGAACAAATGATTGCTTCCCAGAAAACAGGATTGCTTCCCTGGATGTTCTTTCAGGGGAGGACAGTTCTTTATAATGCTGGACAGGCTGCACAGTATCAATCTGCTTAAATGTTCTCATCACTTTCTCGATGCCCATTTTGCTACTTGGCATAGATAGAAGTGCTGAGTGTTTGCCAACGTCAAAGGAATTTGTACAGTGAACATAATAAAATGCTTTAAAAGTGTCAAAAACTCTTTAAAAGTAACTTTATCTACCTTGTGAGTATTGGGACTTAATTTTAAATTTAATTTCCTCTACACTTTTGCTATTCTGTAAAGTTCACAGGTGTTCTTATATTTCCCAGCTTTTAGGTGGTTGTTGAAGTATGATGTCCTCTTAGGTGGTCTGCTTGTTTAAATAACAGCAGTTACACTGTGATCAATTTTTTCTAAATAAGCTTTCATGAGGTGTTCCTGGGTAATTTGAAATGAAATTGCTTTTTACAAGTCACAAAGGCAAAAAGAGATGAAAATAGATTTTATTTTTTAACATGCGATTTCTAGAGAAAAATTACAAGATAAATTAATTCTGACCAAAGTTAGTTTGCTCTTGATTCTTCTTTTAACTGTGTGTTCCTAGAAAAAAAATTGTTGGGCTTTTCTACCCTGTCAATACTGAAGTTTTTTTTTTTTAGAATTTTCCAGTGGCCGAAGAGTTTGGAACTAAGTTTAGAAGTAAAAGTATTACTGTATGATTGTGTGCTGTAGAATAAGGTCTCAGCATTCTGAGAATTGAAGAACAAAAAATCTGAACTACCTTTATTTTTTTTCCCTGTATGGAGAGAAATAATCTCTAAAAGACAGGGAAAATGTCTTGCAACTGGTAATATCTGAAAGATGAGCTGCTAGGAATGGTTTCTGTTACTATGTAGCCCCACTTGCTTTTTTTTTTTCCCATACAGTAAGTTAGCCACTACATGGCAAATTAGTAAAAGCTTTTGGCTAGTGATCTTTTTATTTCTTTGTTTTGAAGCACCTGATTTGCACTACAGTAATTAATCCTGGCTCATTGTGGTTTTTGTTTTAGTACTGCAGCTAAGGTCGTCAGGCCACTTAATGAAAACTATTGCTTTTGGTAATCATTGTGTTTTACATCTTAAAGGATGTCATATGTTATCACTGTGTAAATATTGGAAGAAGTACAGGTTCAGAGTATTTTATCAATATTTTATTTTCTTCTGCTCACAATTGCATTTTGGCCCTTCCATGGTTCTGCTGTTTCCTGTGGTTGTAGAGTGAGGGTAAGCTTCTCAGGAGGCTACAAACACAGATAATAACTATTCTGGGAGTTGCCTCTGTTGGAACAGATGGCTCCTGTCCAGTGACCTTTTCTTACCCCTTTGCAGCATCGTAGAAGCATAGTTGTCTTGAAAGATACAGGTCTTGAATGCTAGGGAAGGTAAGGCTGTAGATCACTGCAGTTTAGACAGTTGTTCTGAGCAGGTGATAAATGACCAGCTTCTCCATGTAATAAGGCCTATGATTATTCTGGCCCTGGCTTGGGCCCTGGGAGAAGTACATACCTGTGTTCACGAGTACCTGACTTCAGGTAAAAAATGTAAGTAAAAATAAAATCCCCTTATCTTGTTATCAGTAAAGGTTCTTTTGCATGTTCAGCGTCTTCCTGATGTTGGTGCTCATTCATACCTGTAAAAGACAAGCCAGATTTTTTTCCAACCTGACTGATGTGCCTTCACTTTAGTAGGGAGTGGCTGGTAATCTTCCAGTTAATATGTGACTGCCTTCAGCATGAGAGAGGAACACTGGCCCCATCAGGCTGTTCAGCCACTATTGATTGGACCACTTCAAAGACTGCTCTAACTTCAAAAAGAAAAGGAATAATAAAACTTTTTTTTTAGAGTTAGGAAAATATCAAGTGGTTTTTAGTGAGCTTTTTCTGTCCTGCTGGCTGCTGAGCTGACGTAGCATTTTGAGGTTGAAGAATCAGGCTGTATGCGTGGTGTTGATTCAGTAGAGTTGCTGCAATGGAGGGAGATGAGAAGAGGGGTGTAGGACTTGTGGCTGAAAGACTTACTAGCACTGGCTACACTAAGTTTTAAAAGTTTGCATAAATGATAATGAACAACAATTTGTTTTTACAGATGCAAGAAAAACTTAAGTAAATTTGGCATATGTAATTATCACATTGTAATTGAGGTCACAGAATGGTAGAATGGTAAGGGTTGGATGGGACCTCTGGAGATCACTTAGTCCAACCTCCCTGCTAGAGCAGGATTCCCCTAGAGCAGATTACACAAGAACATGTCCAGGTGGGTTTTGCATGTCTCCAGGGATGGAGACTCCACAACCTCCCTGGCCATCTTGTTCCCGTGCTCTGTTACCCTCAAAATAAAGAAGTATTTTCTTATATTTAGATTAAACCTTCTGTGTACCAATTTGTGACCACTGTCCTTTGTTCTGTTACTGGACATCACTGAGAAGAGTCTGACCCCATACTCCTGGCACCCACTGTTTAGATACTTATAAACATTTATGAGATCCCCCCTCAGCCTCCTTTTCTCTAAGCTAAACAGACCCAGCTCTCTTAGCCTTTCTTCATGTGGTAGATGCTTCAGTCCCTTAATTGCCCTGTGCTGGACTCTCTCCAGTAGTTTCTTGTCCTTCTTGAACTGGGGAGCCCAGAACTGCACAAAGCAGAGTGGAGGGGGAGGATAACCTCCTTCAACCTGCTGGCCACACTCTTTTTAATGCACCCCAGGATGACATTGGCCCTCTTGGCATGCAAAGGCACATTGCTGGCACATGGTCAGCCTGTTGTCACCATGACTTCCAGGTCAGCAAGGTTGTTCTTCCCCAGATGTGAGTACTCTACACTTGACCTTGTCAAGGTCAACACTATCCTTTCTTCTGGCAGACCGTGGAAGTTAACCTGCAGTGATATAACTAATTTATTTTGAGGCTACTGAAAGCTGTTAATCAGCTCTCTTTAAAAAATATATCATTTTACATTTACCCAAGATGGACATTTTTAATGCAAACCAAAAAACAATCAAACAGGCAAAAGACATACTAGAATTATTCTGCAGATGGAAAAGGAATTCTTTATGTTGTGTTCTTTCAGCCCATAGCATGAATCTGTCTACTTTCCATTACCTTAATGTTACAGCTTGTGGCTCCTGATGGATAATAAAAATGATAACTGTTTACATCCCTACATTTCGTCTTTTGGTTGGGAGGAATCATTCTGTCCTGGGTGGAAGTTTTAAAAGCAAAGAAAATGTACAGGCTTTATATTTATGAAATGTGAAGCTTTACTTCTAATTAACAATAGCTTGAAAAAAAAGTAATTCATACCTTTTACTTAATGTTTAGGTCAGATATGGATGAGATAGTGTTCTTGCTCAAATTAAACTTCAACATTGTAAATTTGGTACTTTTTTCTTCTTAACTACCCATTTCCTGTATTTATGAGTATTTACTTAGAGTCATCAGCAAACTCTCTTTAGGAAAAAAAAATATGCTAGGGACATCTTTTTCAGTTATAGAAAGGGAAGAGTAGAATATAAATCAACATCAATCTTAAGCCCCCGAAGTCTGCTTTTCTGATGTTGTTGGAAGTTTGCAGTACTATCTCTAATCCATATACTACAGTGAGAAACTCTTCATGTAAATAGGAGATAAAATACTGTAAAAGTGCAGTTAGCATTATTACTTGCAGAATTTGACATTTGAACTACAACTTTAAAAGCAACATTAATATAATTTATTGTTATTTTTTTTTCTAGAATTGCAAATATAATGCCCTGTATTCCGCAAACATGAATAATTCTAATGAGATCTCCCTGGAGTTATGTGGAGAAGCAATAGCAGTGGTGTTTCATATTGTAATACTTGTTAGGTTCCTCATAGAGAAATAAGAATTTATTATACTGCATATAAAGTTACAGAATTGTTGTGTAGACATTAATTGATTCTTGCATTTCAGTTGTTTGGATGGCTCTTCTGTAAAATCCAGCCCAAAACATTGGTCTTTGCTATTTTAGCATTGATGGCAATAGAGGGATCAGCAAACCTTCAAGCTCAGTGGAACATCATGGGAGAATTTAGCAATTTGCCACAGGAGGAACTTTTAGAGTGGATAAAAGTCAGTACTAGACAAGGTAAATTATTTAATAATGTATGATGCTCCTCATTTAATGGGAGATGTAACAAAAGAACTTGGTAGGAATGACTGCAGAGGTATTGCTACTATATTTGATTTTGCCTTGGACTATCCTGAAGCTGTGGTTTAGTCACATATACTTGTCTGTGCAGAAGCTCACTCAAATGAAAAAAGTTCTGAAAGCTTGATTTGTCCAACTCCAGGCTGCCAGTCTAGAGGTTGTAGCCAGTGCTGTAGTATTACTACAACAAAAGTGTTGTCGCAAAGTCCAATTAAAACAGTTTATTTACATAACATGGGACCTGTACGTGGATCTGTGATCATAATTTTTCTAGAAGAGAATTCCAAGTGTGTATGCTGTGATTGCACCCATCCTTATACTAAAATGAGTAAAAGTGTCAGAAAACCAGCTGGGAAGAAGGTAGTTACTCTTTTAGCAGGAAGGTACTTTCAAGCTGAAGTGCACCAAAATTGCATTGCTCATTTAACAATGGTGTAAGAAGTGAGAAAAATAAAAGTCTTCTCATAGTGAATGTTATTCTGCCCATTAAAAAAAAAATAAGAATGTATCAAATCTGTTCTAAGTTTTTTAGTGACTTGTATTGAGTTCAAACTTTTTAAAAAGTGATTTTGTGCATATCCTGTTGGTGCCATGTAAGGCCATTTCAGGAGTATCCTACTCTATGATTTTCTACAAGATTACTGTTTAGACATTTGAAGATTGCTTCTCTGCTTTTACTGCTTGATTTGTTGTTTCAAGCATGCCTTTCCTTTTATATTTCAGATGC
This sequence comes from Apus apus, assembly GCF_020740795.1. Taxonomy (NCBI): domain Eukaryota; kingdom Metazoa; phylum Chordata; class Aves; order Apodiformes; family Apodidae; genus Apus; species Apus apus. Next base: position 50,339,709 of record NC_067283.1, read on the forward strand.
AGTTTTTGCTGGAGCAATGCCTACAATGGCAAGTGTTAAACTGTCTACACTCCGTCCTATTGTAAATCATCCTCACTATGAAGATGCAGGATTGAGGTAAATATCGAAGTTGAAATTTTTTGTTTTACTATTCTCTTAGTGTTGGTAATACACAATAGGGACGGTATTGTGTTACGTTGTAAAAATCTCTTAAAATCCCACAGAGCTTGATTTGTTATTTTAGGCAGATAGAAAACAAATGCAGTATTTCTTCAGGATTTATATTTATCAGAACGGGTATACTGTAGGAGAGCTATGACTTCAAACTTCTATAAAAAAAAAAAATCCAAATATAATTACAGAATTGGAATTAATGTGTACTGTTATGTACTTTCTTAATTGTAGCTACTCCTGACACTGTAGACAGACTTGATTTTTTTTTTTTCTCAAGGTAGCTAATTTAGTTATTCCTATTAGCTGTCTGTGGTTGTAATTTTTTTTTCATTCTAATATATCTTGAATACTGAAATACTGAGACTAGTTCATAGAATCATAGAATGGTTTTGCTTGAAAGGGACCTTAAAGATCATCTAGATCCAACCCCCCTGCATGGGCAGGGACACCTCCTACTAGACCAGGTTGTTGTGGTTTAACCCCATCCAGCAACTAAAAACCACACAGCTGCTTGCTCACTACCCCCCTTGCAGACCTAGGGGAAGAGAATTGAAAGGGTAAAAGTGACAAAAGTTGTGGGTTAAAATGAGAACAGTGATGCAAATGCCAATAACTGCTCGTCAACACCTGACTTGATGCCCAGCCAGTTCCTGTGGCACTGCCCGCCCTGCCAACCCTCCACCTAGTTTGATTGCTGAACTTGATGTCATATGGTATGGGATACCCCTTGTCCGCTGGGGTCAGCTCCCATCTTCTTGTGCAACCCCAGTCTACTTGTGGGTGGAATGGGGTTAGGAGCAGAAAAGGCCTTGGCTGTGTGTAGGCACTGCTCAGCAATAGCTGAAGCATCTCTGCATTACCAAGTGTTTCCAGCACAAATCCAAAACACAGTCCCACACCAGCTGCTATGAAGAAAATGAACTCCACCCCAGTCAAAACCAGCATGCTAGTTGAAACTGAAGTTTTGTTATGGAATTACTGAGGTTTGTACTTTGTCATTTTCAAAATCAGGATATTTTTCTAAGTTTAAAGTTATTTATCTGATAAGGTCGTGAATTTAAAAAAAGTTAATGTTGTAGCATCATTTTTGGTAACTTGGTAAAATCTGGTAGCATCAATTTTGGTAATTTGGAGTTGAATATTATGTGGTGAATGCATAGCTTGGATGCCTTTGCATTTTCTGTTCACAGTAACCATGGATCTTGTTACAAAGTTGTCTCCTGCTACAGAAAAATCAAGGGGCCATATACATTGTTCTTGGATTCATTATATTTGTGAAGAAATGATCACATTAAAGCAAATGGCATTATTAATTTAAACTTTGTTTTAGCCTAGCTTCCTTGTGAAGTAAAAAGCCTTCCTGTCCAGTCTAAAGTTTAAATTTACCTTTTCATGCCATGTTGCTAGCTAACTTTTATATTTCTCTTTCTGAAGGGCCAGAACTAAAGTAGTGTACTCTATGTACAGTCGAAAACCTGCAAAAGAAGTAAAAAGAGAATTGGTAAAACTAGGAGTGAATTATTATATCCTGGAAGAGTCATTGTGTGTAAGCAGAAAAAAGTGAGTAATTTCTCTCTTTCTCCCAAGAATGATATGCCAGTCAAGTATGTAGTCAAAGATTCATTTCAAGTAGTTCTGAAATGTTGGTCTGTACTTTATTAAAAATGTCCAAAATACATGTTTGTCCAGCATCTCCAGGTATGAATATGTATTACTAACTTTACCCACATCAGCAGCCTTGTGGTCTTTGTGTGCACCTAAAAAGCTGTGTTGTTATGTATACTTAAACTTCTCTGTAAAATGCAGAAGTACAAAGGAAACCAGTTGTCATTCTGGTTGTTGCTGGTCACTGAAAATTTTGTCACATTTAAGCTGCCCTTAATAAAAAGCTATGCACTTTTTTTCCCCCCCTTTTTGGCCTTTAGAACCCAATTAGTTTGCATTTTTTATTTTATTTTCTTTGTATTTAGAATAAAATGAAATAAAACTGTTTCTTTGACAAATTAGGAAATTCTCAGTAATTCTAACTTTTAAAGGTAACTGTATGGGAAATTGGTGTTGGTTATGTGTCTTAATAAAAAGGCAAGAAGTTATTACTTTTTTTAAAAAGGTGTTTTATTTCCTGAGTTTTCTTTAGAAGTGTTAACAGTGTGAAAATTGCCCTCCATTTATAAGAAGTGTTAAGGGTCCCTAGTAATGTGTAATAATTTGAGTTGTTTTATGTGCTTCCTCCTCCAGATAAATTCTTATTACGTAACTGCAAAAGCAGACAAATGCCACACTCAATGCTATGTTTTAAATAACTACTATATTTATTGATTTTGTAATCTGGTAAGAATTTCTAGTATACAGACAAATTAAAAAAAAACAAAACAGATGGTACGGTTGAATATTCATAGTGGGGGTTAAAAAACTGAGTTCAGCAAGCTGTATGATTTTTGATAGCACTTCTTAATTTCTCTTTTTGTATTTGTATGTTTTCTAGGCCTGGTTGCAGTATGCCAGAAATTTGGGATGTTGAAGATCCTGCTAATAGTGGCAAAATTCCTTTGTGTACTCTTATGAGCAAGGATTCTAGGCCACATTTCATCACTGTATTTGAAAACAGCAATTACAGAGTCTTGAAGATTCCAAAGGAGTAACATTTCAATGTAAAGAACCATCAATCTTTCAACTTTTTAAACTAGTAACTATAAGAATTCTAAATCAGAAGTACCTTTTCTACTAGACTTAAAATGGAAAAGTGTGTATTTTATTTTTTACCATTTTAAGTGAATTCTGATTATAGAAATATCTTAAACCTAACAGTTTGGATTTCTATTTCAGGGTCAGTCCCTTGAGATTTGCTATGCAAATGATTATATGTTTGCACATTGTATTTAACACTGATCCAAAAAGAGTTAAAAGTAGCTATGGCAAGTAACTTCATTCTCAAAACCAATGATCTTGTGAAATGGGACTGTCAGAATGTTTTAGCAAAGCAAGTTTGTTTAAGTCTTTGGTGCTAGCAGCTAGGAACAAAGGAATGGTGCTATAGCATCTGGCATCACATTTCTCATGTCACTTTCATTACCCATCTCCCTTCTGGATAAGGTCATACTAGAAATTCTCTTTAAAATCATGTAGTTTCACTAGTCGTGTCAGGGACAAGTACATTTTTTCTTTGAGAATATTAAGAACATTGTCATCGTGGATCACTTAACATGTGCTTTTAAGCTTGCTTTTAAAATGGAAAAGTTTGTATGCAGACTTGAAACTTCATTACTTAGGTGCATGTTCTTGGAAACCTACTGATATTAAAAAAGAAGTCTAATAAGGGTAATACTTGCAGTGAGCAATAGTTTAGCTTTTCAGTGTCCAAGGATTTTTAGCATTCTTAAGTATTCAGAATAAACTGACATATAATATACATTAAATTTTTAAGGGAAAATGCTTTATTCAGGAAAAATCTGTCATAGCCTTAGAAAGATAGTAAAAAAAAATAATCCTTCACTGCCTTAACTAGACCTTCAGCGCTTAACTTCATAAGAAATTACTTTAAAAATATATGCCCCGTTTTCTTTTCCCAGGTATTAGATCCTGCCTGGATTTTATCATCAGCATTAAAGAAAAATCAAATTTAACCCACTTGTAATATGGGTGTAGTCAGTTGTGTGGGTGTAGTTGCTCCAAAAATATTAGACTGGTTCTGTCATCTCAGTGTCACACCAACATAGTATGTTATAAAGAATTTAGAGAATTCACTTTCCAGGGTACCCAGTGCAAGGACATCCTTTAGTCCTTTAACTGTCTTGATAGAATTTTTGTATGTTTATTGCCATTGGGAAGTATCACAGTAACTGATTCTGCAGAATAAGGCTTCTAAAGTGAAATGTTTATCTGTATATCAATCATGTTTTGGTTTTGTTTTGGCTTGGTTAGTTTTTTGTTCAGATATCAGTCTATTGATATGACTGGTCTTTTTAGCCCTAATAGCATCTAGCAATATTAGATGCTTTAGGAACAGCATCTATCATGCCTGTAACACTGTCAATTAAATGGGAACCTATGGTAAAGTAGTAGTGTAACAATTGATCAGTATTCTAAGACTTCTTATTTTTTTAAAGTCTGTTTTATTGAGAGAGTGAGGGAGAATGGCTGAAAATGCATTAGCTTTTTAACTTTTACAGAATAGATTTTGGAAAAATTTCTATAAGGAAACTCACAAAAAGGGCTTTTGGGAAGTCACTTTTAAAAATGTTAATTGAATTCAAGGAAGCAGGAAAAATCTTTATATAAATATTGTGATTAGTGTTACAGCACAAAAAGGTACTGTATTTTTATGAAATTTATGCCAACTGTTGACATGTACTTATGTGGTTAAATAAAAAAGAAAAAGATGGACGTCATTCTTGTGTTTCTGATGGCTGTTGTTTCTGGTCTTATGTCAATTAAACTGAAATTTCATACAGTTGCCACAGCAGATATGATTGAAGCTGAATCCACACACCTCTCTTCAACCTCCTTTTTAATTGGAATATCAGTGCAGAAATATGTGAAAGCGTCAAATACCTATTTACGTTCAAAATAAACTTGGAAGACAGTTCAAAATTGTTATCTAAATTTTAAGTTTCTAAACTCAGGTAATGAAGAATGAAGCCCAGATACTGGTAGAAAGAAGACCAAATACCAGTAGAATGAATAAAAATTTGAAAGCTAAGGTTTAAAGATGTACTTTAGTAAAAATGTTCCCGGTTGAGTGATAAGGCCATTGTTACTGAGAACATGGCCAGACAGTGTTTTTAAATTTCCAGCTTTCATTGAGGGATACTATAGGATCCCCTTCTTTGAATTGGTCCTAAACCCAAATAATTTTTATCAGATAATGTTGAGATGATAAAATCTAGTAATAGAAAAATGTGAAGTAAAGAAATGCAATATATCATTGTGGAGAAGAAACATGGGTATTCCTGGGTATATCATATTATGATTTCCTTTTCATCTCAGGAATTTGTTTTCAATTGCAAAGGAAATAATTTTAGTTTAAATAATACAACATTTTACACTTAGAAGCACCATGTTAACATGGTTATTCCCGCCACTTGGATCAGAAAATGTAAGTTTGAGATTTTTTTAGCTCTCACTGAAGTTGTTTTTCCCTTTGCAAGATCTGCAACTCAAGTAAGTTCATTTTTAAATACACACTGGCTTTGGCATAATTTAGACACATGACTGGAATACTTCAGTTCCTGAAACAGTTTCTGTTACATTTTAGTAACATTGGATCATAGAAATGTGTCTATTGAAATCTGAAATACTACTAATTTTGAGTGAAATCAATTTCTTCAGTACAATGGGCACAATTACAATTCAGTATCAAACTTCTAACAATTGTGCAAACTGTAATATTTAGTATGGAGACCAAATGAGGCACATTTGTGAAAGAGAAGATGCTAAGTCCTATTCAGTACTGCCTTGCACTGTGTCATTCTCCTTTACCGTTTTTAAAAATGCCTTTGCTTTTGTAGTTCAGCTTAAGCAGTGAAACTGAATCAGTGTCAGTTTTGTGGTTAAGGCATTGAGTTGCACATTGAGTTGCACAGCACAGGACTCACTTCAAGTGAAGTAAGGAGAGCTCCTTCAGCAAAAGCAAGTATGTAAGGAAGAGTATAAACACAGGGTTGTCAGAAATCAGCATTGTTGAGGGCAATTAGAAGATGTGAGTTGTGGCTTGGGACTTGTGTTTTCAGGTTGTTGCATTGTTGTGTAATTTCTACAAATGCTGTTGTTTCACTTAACTTGCATAGTGTGGAGGACTGCAGTAAACCAACATTTTTTAGCCTTAAAGAATAAGGGGCTCCTGAGTCCATTCAGCAGCTGGATGAAGGGATCCAAATCCGAATTGATAGTAGTGCTTTTCTCTGTAAGCTTTATTGTTGTAGTATGAGGAAAGAGTAGAATGACAGAAGTGGTGTGAAAGGAAGACTTCACTGTTTGAATGTTAATAGAGTTCAGATGTTAAGGAATAATTACGCTTTGAGTGGAGTTAAGATGGTACATGAAATGGTGTGCAGAACTTCTAAATCTGAGAACTGCTCAGCTTTGCAGGAGGTGCTTGGGCAGTGAAACATCTCAGTGCTATGCTAAACATTCTCAGCTGTAGCTATGCAACATAAGCACTTCTATTTCAGTATAAAGTCAAACATTACAATAAACTGTCTAGCAGAGCTGTAAGATGACCTGTTGGGTAAGAGCAGATTAGTAGGTTTACAGGGTTAGGCAGAATCTCCTTCCTTCTCAGCAAATTGGCTTGTTGCTGATCCTGTGCTGTAATTATCCTTTGTTAATGAAATTAATATAATGTCTGAAATCATGAGTGCATGAATCATGTAGTATTTCAACAACTTTATTGCTTCCTGTTACAGCATGTAGAACACTTATTGCTAATAGATCATGAGATCTGGATAGAGCACACAGTGAATGACTTAACACTGGCATCATATCTGGCTGGGGACTTGAAAAGGATCCCTGTGGCCAGCCTTCCACCCTGTCAGGATTATCAAATTATAAATTGATTCTCAAGTACAAGCAGCACTTGTTTTGTCTGTTTGGCAGCAAGGATGAGATCTAGCTTTTAGCCTGAAGAATGTGAAAACACTTAATGGATCTCATTTAAAGGTAATACCATGCTTGTAACAGGACAGCTTCTAAAAGGAAAACCTCTGTCTTTTAGTGTTTGCCTGACAGAAAGTCACTCAAGTTCATTCTTCAGGCTTGACCAGCTTATTTTCAAAGCCAGTGCACCCTTTCATTACTAATTATTGCCGTCTTTAGACACCTGAGCAGTATTATCTCCATGTTACTGAGCAACTGGTTGCTCATCTCCTCTGACTACAAGTCCCTAGAGCCTCTTAGGATGCAGTGGGCAAACATTATTTGTGAGTGGTTAATGTTTTGCTGTAGATACCTGGGTTCTGCAAAGAATCCTAGCCTCTTCTGAAGTGTTAACTTTTGTATTTCAAAAAAGCAACTCTTTTTTTTCTTAGCTAAAGAAAGGTAGCAAAGGCTGAAAATACCCCAGATTAGGATGCTTCCTATATTTTTAAATCTGAATTAACTTTATGGTGGTGCTTGAATTATTGCCTTGCTTTTCTCTGATTTTGATTATGAAAAAATAATGCATGTATATTTGGAGAAGTTTACCTTCCACTGCTCATAAAAATAATCTAAAGTTATAATCAAGCTGTGTAGCTGAATAAAGTAGAAATTTTCATGTTCCTGAAGTATTTCAAATGCTATTCAACTCAAAAGTATGAAAGTGCTAAGAGTAGATGTTTTCCTGAGCCTTAGTGTTCTTGGTTCTAGACCTTTGCTGGATCTGGGTGCAGTTACCATGCTACAGGCTGCTGCATACAGGATCTTTGTTTTGATACTTTTTGGCCATTTGTGTTATTTCATGACTTAAAAGGAATAAATATTTTGAGAAAGGAGAAATATTAAACAAGATGCTCAAAAGTAAGTTGTGTTCCACACTTTCTTTATTTAGCACTTTACTCGTAGTGTTTTCTACCCTCAATGCTTAAAATGTTACTTAGCAAGTGATGCTGTCAGAATCTGTAACTAATTTTTAAACTAACGAGGTCTTGGCTATTTACTTGAATAGTTGCAGGTTTCCTTCACCCTCTAGGTTTTTGCCTGAAATAAAAAGGGCTTGTAAAGATGCCTTTGAATTAGAAGCCTGTGACATGTGTTGCCTTGCTTTGAACCCTTGATGTGCAACTGGATTGATAATTGAATTTAGAGAGAAACCTGTCAGCACTGGTGGTTTGTTTTGTAAGATTATCCTTACACATAAGGAAGTAGCAAAGCAATAAAGTTCCAATTGAAATAAATTGAAAAGCATAAATATTTGCAACGTTAAGGTGCAGCAGGATTGCCAAAGGGAAACAGTTTCAATAAAGTCAGACTGAATTTGGAATGTGTATTTCTGGGTTTTTTTCTCTGTTCTATTTAATCTTATTCTGTTTCACTTTGATGCTGGGGAATAGGATAAAACTGAACAGAATGGAATTGAGCAAAAATGCATAGTTGAAACTGAAAAGGTGTTTTTGTCTTTCAGACTTCACTGACTTGTTTTTCTCTAAACCTTGTCAAAATGCTTGGCTTTTGCCAATGAACTGGGTGATGGAAGTTGTCAATGTTAGCTGGCGTCCCTCTACCAGGATAAACTGTTGTCATTCTCAGTTTCTCTGCAGTTCATTCATTAATGAGTTAAAAAGAGCCTGTGTTCATTACAAGGTTAACTGTTGAGTAGTCATCATCATCATCACAAAGGGTAACAAGCGCAACTGGTGAAAAGCAAAACCCCCACATGTCATTTGTATTTATGTGGTCTGAACGTAACTTTCTTAGCTACAAATTCTGAATGTAGCAGATCTCAGCAATTTCTGTGACACAGGTGCTCACCTCAGTAACCCGCCAAGAGCGTGCTATGGTGAACTGTAGTTATAGGAACCAGGGTGGATGTAACGCAGCTGTGATCAGAGCATGTTGTCTTCTGTGTGGTCTTGGACGAATGATCTAGTACGAGCTGGATTTATATTTAGTGAGGAACTACCCTTTTGCTATTAACCTAATCAGCAAAGTCCAGAAGTGTGTTTTACTGAAGAATTAATTCAAGCTACTATGAATTGGTGACATCTGTGTTCTGTTGGAGGGATGGCTTGACCAAGTTTCCCATACTTTGCAATTTAGGAGCCCACTGAGCAAAGGTACCATGGTGTAATCCTTCAAAAGGAGTGTGATCTGATTGGTCCCATGTACTTAACCAAGTAAAAGAGCACAGTGGAGGCACACTGGAGATCAGGGAGCTTCCTGCTGTAGCTGCTGCATTCAACATACTCTTATTTATTACCAACTCAATAGAAGGCTATTTAGAATTAGGATGTTTCTCAAGGCTACAGCAGAAAAATAAGGGATTATTTGGATCATTAATCACTGGGAACATAACAAACTTTAGCACAAAAGAGATGAAAGGCTGGCTTTCAAAAGTCATGAATGATTTTGTGTGCCTTCATTCCAGGGTGTGCAGTTGTGGCTCAACTTCCAGAAAGAAATATTGGCAAGGTCAGTCACTCAGAATTGGCTAGTTAAAGCAAAACCTTAACCCTTAATCCTTAATCTTGTTAATCTTAAACTTAATCTTGTTTAGAAGAAAGGGGGAGAAACTGATATCCTACTAGTACCTTACTCCAGGCTATCTGTATAACAGCAGTTATACTAAATCTTGGAAGTGTTTCAAGAAATAAATTTTTAGTTTTGAAAAGATCATGTGATCCTCAGTGAGCACTTTTTCAGGCTGCTTTTCTGCTTTGAATGTAGGACTAGAGCTTGCTAACTATTATTTGTTGCCGTAAGAATTACACAGCCCTTATGCTCTGAGGCTCTTTTTTTGTTGTTTTTTCATTCTAAGATTGGTGTTAAAGCACATTGAAACAAGTAAATGAAGAAGAATCAGGATGTTCTGCTCTGCTAAGTAGCTCAGATGGAAAGTTTTAACAAAGATCTCTGCTTAATGAACAAGAAACCTGTGCAATCACCCCTTCTGGTCTCGGAGTTTTTGAAACTGGAGATAATATGTTTGAGGTGTTTAAAACCACAGACTTTGAGTTATTTGTGGTTGACAATGTTATTTCATGGCGTTATTGTTTGCCAGCTTAATTTTTTTGTTTATACTGGTGTGCTTTCTGAATGTCTTCAAATTATTAGACCCTCCCAGGCATAGGTGCTGTCATCTTTGCTGTCAGTGCAGCGAGGCATAGGACCTTGGTGTCCCCTACTGCCTCACACTGTTCCAGCCCTTTTTACCTTATTATCATCATGCTTCATCCAATGCCTTTGGGTTACAGCTAACATTCCCCTCTGTGCAACTAAAGGGGTTTAAACACCATCTGTGCAGAGCAAGTCACTGTGGTGGAAAGTTATCTGCTGTGAGCTGCTTTATTTACATTTCACAAGCAGATAAGTGATGTAGTTTTTGATACTGCTGCTACACTGTAAATCTGTGCCAAGCAAATACAGAAAAGATAAACACAAGTTTTACAGAGAGCTTCATAAGGCCATTTCCCCTGATAAAGTGATCAAAGAGTCGAAGGATGTTTTCTAACAATGTTGCAGAATCACAATGATCTGTTTGTGTGTGGATCAGATTACACTCAGTAAGAAGGAAGGATGAGGGAAGCACACGACCTGGAAATGCAACTGGGGGTGAACAGTACAGACCCTCTTCAGTAATTGCTAGTCTTTCTTCTTTTCTTCCTTACAGCACAGTGTGACTGCCAGCTGCCCTTTGCTATTGTCATCTGAGCTGATAGCAGAGTGTAAGTGAGCAGTGAGTCCATTGTAAGGTAAAAGGTGAAAGAGCCAAACTCTCTGACTGGCTCACACCTACTAAATTCACTGTATCTGTTTCTGCACAGTCAGTGGTGGACGTCCATTGCAGCAAATCCTGCTGAGCATTACTTGTATTCTTGGAAGTAGACCCTGTAAATGAACTTTGCTAATTCCTGTGTGAGTACCTGATTCACAACTGTGAGAAAAAGATGGGTAGCAGCAAGCAACTGGTAAGGTCCATCCAAAAGACACACAAAGCTGGGAAGGTCACATACTCTGTGGTGGGCTGTCACCATGAAGCGTGCAGATCTGCATAGCTGGTGTGCCAACACAATCAGATTTCATCTGTAGCAGGTGTCACTGCCCAGTAGGATGCCATTGAAATACCACTCTAGGGACTATGGGGAAGGTTGTCCTTAGTTTTAGTCCACTTTCCCAGAACCCAGGAGTCTGTTTTTCTCAGGCTCTGTTTTGTTAGTGATTGGATTCCGTCTCATCACTATATGAATCTTTGTTATCTAGCACATGTGTTTGATTTTGGAAGAATTTAGAGGAGCATAAACTAGACTTTCCCAGAGCTAGAGATTTTCTGCTTCCTCAGGATTACTGAAGCCTAAACCCCATGATTTGTACAGGCTGTAATACCACCAGCTAGAACTGTTCTCTGACAAGATTGAAAGACCAAGGGGAAATACAGCAATCATGTTCATTTAGAGAAAAACATGATTAAATTGCTCATTTCCATTGACTTTCTAAAAAATAAATTTAATTAAAAGTAAAATGAGTGTTGAACAGTTGTAGGAAAGAAAAAAGTGACATTAAATCTGAAAGAATGATAATACAAAATACAGGCATAAGAACGTTAAATGCAATCTTCTAAAAGATGCTCAGTGATTTTAAAATGGTGGAAGGATTTAGTCTAGCTAATGCTGTAATTCCACATATGTGGCAGACCAGTGTAAACCAGGGTGCTACTGTCAGCCAGTCTCCCTCAGCCAGCTTGCCTACTAGCATGAACTTTCATGCAGTCAGTACAGTAAACCAGATCAGGAGTTGTTGCAGATGGAATGTATCTGGCAAAATAAATTGGTTTTTATGTCAGCTAAGTACATCATCCCGTGCATCCCACCAGCCACAGGAAACCTTGGAACCACCAAGGAGAAAAGGCATAACAAATGAAGAGACAATCAACACCAGCTTTTTCAGTGGCTGAGTGGCCTTACGCTGCTTGAAAGTGTCTGTGATGCTGGCCCTTCAGGAGGGTCTCGCTCTGTCAGTCTCTGCCAAAAAGCTTTTGAGCTGCTGCCTAAGTTGAATGAAATTTTCAAACCAAACCTCCTAATAGCTCCATGGGCAAGTGTGAGTGCAACAAAGCTGGTGATGGGTCTGGAAAACAATCATTATGAGGAGCTGATAAGAGAAATGGAGCTGTTTAGTCTGAAGAGAAGGAGGCTGAGGGGAGACCTTAGCGCTCTCTACAACTGCATGAGAGGAGGTTGTAGTGAGGGAGGGGGGATTGGTCTCTTCTCACTAGTGACTAGTGATAGGATGAGAGGAAATGGATTCAAGCTAATCCAGGGAAGGTTTAGGTTAAATATTGGGAAAAACTTACTTACAGAAAGAGTTATTAAGTACTGGAACGGGCTGCCCAGGGAAGTGGTTGAATCACCATCTCTGGAAGTGTTTAAAAATCGTATAGATACAGTGCTTAGGGACATGGTTTAGCAGTGGGCTGGTAGAGCTAGGTTAATAGAATTAGGTTAAAAGTTGGACTGGCTGATCTTACAGGTCTTTTCCAACCTGAATAACCCTATGATAACTTGGATGGGGAGGCAGAGGCCTCAAAGGTAACTTTTTACAGGTTTCGATGAAACTGGTAGGCAGGAGGAAGAAGGCAAGAGAGATCAGCATTGCCTTCCCCACTGCACAGCCAGCAGACTGTAAGCTGCTCAAGTCCTCTGCTCCAACTGCAATACTATTGTCTCTTACCTAGGTGGATGTAGTGAGGATTTAGGGAAAAGGGGGTTATTGTGATAAAAGGGAAGAGAAGCTGAGGAGAACAGCTTTCACTGTTCATAGGGGTACCAGTTTTTTCCTTCGGCAAGTCTTTATATGTTAGTACATTTTCCCCACATTTCTGCACAGAAGAAGAAAAGAGGCCTTTAATTGGAAAGTATCACAGTACCTACTAGGCATTAATGAGGCCTGCCTCTTCCACAGGACCCACCATGCCTGGAAGACTGGTAATTCATTTCTGCAGCCCTTGGAAAGCACACCCCGCCCCTTGTTGAGCAATGCTGAGTCAGCACAGCTGGGATGATCACCTGCTTCAGGGACCCACAACCTGCGGTTGGAAGATCCAGGATGGCAACATGGTTTGAGTGTTACTTGAAGAGCTGTGCAAACTCTGGCAAGTCATCATTTGGACTGCAGGGACTGCACGCCTCCCTCCACAGTCACAGCAGAAAGCCAGAAGAGGCTGCAGGTAGGTCCAGCCCCAGGTCCTGCAGTCAGTGTCTCTCCCTGAGCTGGCTGAGGGTGAGGGGCAAGGCTGGGCAAGGGGGCAGGAGGCACAGGGAGAAGACTGCTTGTTGCGGGATTAAAAGACAAGCAGTGGAGCCAGGGGGTTTCTGTGGGTCTTGCATGGTGCACAAATTCTAGGGGACTGGGTTGGCAACAGCGCGGATGTGAAGTGTGGGTCTGTGTCTGCATTTGTGTCTCCACTTTACCTGGAGACTACCATGGTTCTGGGGCAGACAGTGGTGTGTACTTCTGTAACCTACCAGGTTATTTCCCAAGAAGTGACTGAGCCAAATTGTACCCCCTGTATTATCTGCTGATAGTTTAACTAAGTCAACCAAATCAAGGGGGGGAACAAGGCTTCTCCAGCCTTGGGCCTCTTCACTGATGCAAGTGGACTCAGCTCTGAAGAGTGCTGAGCACTCACAGCTGCCTGTGGAGCTGTTAGCATCTTCAGTTTGAAAATAAAAAATTGAACCAGTTTATGCAAAACTCCTCTTCTGTGCCTTTAGGACTGGGAGGATGGGTGTCCTCACAAGGGTGTCAGGGACTTAATTTCATGGGTGAGTCTAATGCAAGCTCATGGTGCGACTATGGGTACAAAATAAAAACCTAAGGCAGCACATCTGAGAAGTGTGGAGTTGACAAGGCATGTGGCCGCACACTGAATGCATGGGGTAAGGTAAAATAATGAAAAAGAAATAATCAGGGCAGTGTTTTCTGTATGTTGTACAAAAAAAATATACTTGGTGGTAGTGATTCTCTTGTGTGTTGGGTTTCATCCTCATGCAGGAAAAACAGTAAATGAACTGTCACACACAACCTTAACTTTGCCTTGGGCTAGTTTTGGAGAGATCAACTTTGACAGACCTGTGGGTTCTCTGGTGTGTGGACACATACAATTGCATTTGTGTGCTGTCCAGTCTGAGGACACGTGTGTGTCTGAATAGAGGGTCCCTAGCAGATATAATGCTGACTGAGACTTTTCATCCATCGTCTCCTGTTGCAGAGGGAGAAATACACATTAAAGCTGTTGAAATTTTTTTCCAACATGAAGAACAATTCATGGTAATTGTTCAAGCTTATGTTTAGATTTTTTTTTATTAAGAGGGGAAGTGCATGATAATGAAGGTACACAGCTTTCTGTGTGCATGCACAGGGGGAGGGAAGCATATGTCATGAGCTTGTTTTTCAGAGGGAAGCTATAATCATGTCTGATATACCCTGTGTGCTGTAGAAATTTTGCTAGTTTTATTCAGCTGCCTCACACACATTTCCTCAGATTTGAAGATAATATAACAATTGTATATGTTAAGGAAAACCTCAGAGTGCACAAATGTCTCAAAAGAGTGGGACCAAAGTTATCCCATCTTATGTTTTGCCAACAGATAACACTGACACAGCTCTGAAAATCCAGGAAGAAAAGCAAAGTAGTTGAGCTGTGCCAAATACAAGAGAACCAAAGTTCTCTTCTTGAGTTTAATCATCTATGCTTGAACGGAGATTTCTGGAGAGTTCAGGATAAACTTGCTAAGAAGTATGAGAAAAAGACTTTTTGATTCCAGTATCTAGTTGAATGGACTGCTGTAGCAACCACTGCTGTAGGGAGGTGCCACCTGTGTGGCAAAGAAGGGTGGATATTAGGTCCAGACTTTCATCCCTGGCACCAGTCAGCAACATCTATCCTGGAAAAAGAGTGGTTTAACTCCATCCCAGAGCTGTAGGTTTTTAGCAGTTGTTTTACCAGGCACTGAAGTGCTGTAAAAATAATAACTGATGCATTGAGCATGCCTGAGTACCCAGTAGCATCCATCCTCTTTTGCTGGAGGTACACACAGAGGCCTGAAGGAGCCTTGCACATCCAGGATACTTTGAACCTAGAAATTCTGAATTACAGTGGTCTGTCTGAAAGTGCCCATAGATGCTCACTGAGATCAGTTTGCTGTCTGGCAGCACAGCATAGTGTCTGCTAATCAGCAGGGAATGAAGTTCAGCCCAACTAGGAATTTGGAAATACTGAATTGACTGAATGTATGTTGTGAGCTTTGATCGAAGGGTAGTATCATGGTCCAAAACGGCTGGGGTTTGCTTTCAGTTCAATGTTTGATATGCTTGGTATCTCTATAAACTCTAGAAAATTATGCTCAACTTTTCTTGCCTTTTTATTTTCTCTACATTGTTTTTCCTCAGATAACTTCAGAAACTTATTTCAGTGTAAAAGTTCCTAAGCCAAAATACTACCCTTTGTATGGTGTGTAACTAAATAAGGTGCTAGTATATAACCCAGAAAAGAATTTTTACTTTAAATAGAAATGCAAAAATAATGGAATGCTACTGTTCTGGAAATAGTCTGATTCATTTTTCTTTGGATTTAGACTCATTTAAAACCCTCTCTTAAGTGCTGGTGTACAGCTAGGGACAAGGGTGTGTTTTAAGCCTGAAACCTGCAGCATTGATGGTCCTTGGCATGATGTTGCTGCCTGTGTACATATGAGGATAGGGCAGTTAAAGGGTTTAGAGAATATTGACACAGCAGTCAAGGATTATAAGACTTTAGCTAGCAGAGATGCAAAGCTTTTATCTCAATAGCTCAGATGATAAAAACAAAGTAGCTGCAGCAGCGCTGGTTCTGAATTTTTAGGCAGATACCCCTCTGAGTTGGTGTGGTCATAGGATCCCACCTGGTCAGATGAAAGGCCACCCTGTGTGCATCTGCACAGCCATGCTGGCATCCAAAATATTGCACTGCACAGCTGTATCTGCATCTGCAGTATTGCACTGTCAGTGCACTGGAGAGCAGACAGACCCCCAGGCCTGCTATGCTGTGCTGTGACCTCCTGCAGCCTGAAGAATGGATGAGGATGCCACCAGACCCCAGGGCTCTTGTTCGAATTGTTAGGGGTGTGGAAAGCACAGCCCCAACTCCTACCTCCGGATAAGTTCATTTCAAAGAAGGTAAAGAAACAGCTTTCATGCCCTGCAGCAAGTTCAATGCAATGTGAAGTCTTGAAGTGATGCAATTGGAGAGGAATTCAAAGTGTAGTCAAAGGTGATGCACTTTGCTCTCAGTACTACAGTAAAATAGAATTTAAAAGGGGCATATAAATAAAAAATATCTGTGCCCTGATTAATCTAATGGCATTTTGAAAAGGATAAAGGATTCCTCTGAATAATATTTAAAATTTAGTATTGCAAATTGCTTGAATGATTAAAAATGACATTTTTCAAAGGTCAGAAATTGCTTCAGAAAGGTATCTGATATTTAAAGTTGAGTAAAAAATCTGCTTCTTACAGCCACACTTCTGCCAGTGTTGCTTGGGACTTGCTGCCAGCTAAGGTTGGGGCAGTGGGACTGACCCTCTTGCTCTGTGGACTAAGGTGCACCAACCTGGATGATGGCACTTTCTGTACCCTTTTCATTAATGCAAGCAGCTGTGTGAAGAACTTGGTGATCTCAACAAGCTGCTGGGAAAATCCGTCACTGGACAAAGGAAACGTGAAGAGGGAAATCTGAGTATCCTGTGTAAATTCCAGTCTGAACCTGCTGTGGCTGGCAGAGGTGACTTACAGCTTTTCCTGTAGACTTCAGATTAGGGTTCTCCTTGCTTTCTGGGTCCTGTTTTGCCATGGGTACAGGGTGTCCTGTGTCTGGGGGGCTGGCAGGGTACAGGAGAAGCAGAGAGTCCCCCAGTGTTCTGTACCTGGAACCAATGGGCTGAATTGGTGTCTTGGTGCTCAGCGTGAATCTATTAAAATACTCACACACCTAAACATGGGTTTGGTATCAACACTGCTTTAGACAGCTCAGTTAATCACAAGCCATCACACTAAGGTAGCTTCCCTGCATGCCTGCTCTTAAACCTTATCCTTCTGGAGCAAATGTCCGAGGAAATGCAGGAGAATGGGGTCTGAGAGATGGTAGCATGACCTCCTGTAGAAAAGGTTAAGTGGTGGGATAAAGTTGTGTTTTGAAGTACCCCTCTGGATTAGAGATCTATTGGTGGAGATAACCCTGATGCTCGGAGGAGGAGTGTCTAGATCACTTCGAAAAATGCAGCAAACAAGAAGCAAGGCTGTCCTCCTGGAAATATGCTCTTGCTCCTTTCTCCTCTCCCTCCTTGCCTTGCACTCAAAGAGAGCACATGATAAACCATGTTGCCATCATTTGTACTGGGTTAAACAAAGGCTATGGCAGTTTTGAGTTGCCAAACTCAAACTCAGAGTTTTGCACCCAGGAGAGGAGTGACTGGGTGGTTG
Source organism: Apus apus (assembly GCF_020740795.1). Lineage (NCBI taxonomy): Eukaryota > Metazoa > Chordata > Aves > Apodiformes > Apodidae > Apus > Apus apus. The sequence continues at coordinate 50,357,010 of NC_067283.1, forward strand.
AGCACAGACCTAGGTGTTCAGGGGTTCAACCTCCCCATGGCAAATTCTCTGTCTTTTTTGACCCATCTTATTAATCTTTTGTATGCAAGAGACTACAGTGTGTGGAAAAGACCCTTTACTTGGTATTTTTTTTTAATAAATTTTGTGAAATTCTAAGGCACAGCTACAGTGAGGGCTGAGTAATTATGTTGCTGCTTGAAATGCCTATTAAGTAATTACAGTTACAGAGACAGTATTAGCCTCTTTTCCTCTAATGCTGTTATCCTGGCAAGGCGGTTTTATCACTATCATATTTTTCCTAATACATTTGGTCTTACTATAGTCCTGACTTTAAAAAAAAAAAAAAGGATTTTTCTATACTCTTCCAAAAGCAGAGCAGGCACCATCTGAATGATTGTCCTTGGGTAGAGAGTCCCTGGGGAACACGGGTGGATGGCACAAGCTGCAGTGATACCTGTGGTCAGTGCTAGAGTGCAGAACTGAGGCAACAGGAAGGTTTTGCCTGAGCTCATCAGCAAGTTAGATAAAATAGTCTTTCCAGGCTGACTGAAATACTAGTTGTCACTATGTCAATGAACCCTCATTCATGAGCTGATTAGAAAATTGCAGTTTTCCTTCTGGCAACTTTGAATGGTTTCCCTTCCTCCTGCTTCCTGCTATTGTTTCCCTCCAGTATTTCAGAGTTTGCTCACTGTTGGCTGTATTTCCAAATAAAACAAAGTCATGTTCAGCAACAAAAGAAATATTGTTTGGAAATTTGTTGTGGGAAGACTTGTCAGAATTGAGTTATTCTGGCAAACGTGTAAATAATTGAAACTTGGAATTTGGCTGACTGTCCTCATCTGTTTCAGGCAGGCGGACTTGGGTACAGCCTTGGATGGGTGCTGGCAATGTGTTGAAAAAGTAACTCCATTTCACTCTTCTCCCCACACTATGCTGGCTGAGGAAGAAGTCAGGTCAAGTTCACTGTATAACCTGGCAAGGCTATTTTCTTGTAGGGGTGATGACCTGCTGTTCAACTACTTAGAGGTGTAAACTAACAAGCTTGGTAACAGCTAAATTGTGGGGCACAGAGGTTTCACAAATCTCAGGACCAAACCTCTCCATCCTGGGTGGCAGTACATCAGCATGGAGTTATTATATTAAGGATTCTTAGTGGGAAGTTCTGGCTAGGTCAAAGCAGGAAACCCATCAGCTCATTTTATGTCTTGTGTGCTAGTCAGGTAAGAGATGTACACTGTGCAAAGGAAAATGGCTCACTCTGGGGAAATGTGAAGTGACCTTGGAGCCTGTATCTGTCTCCGTTTTGCAGGTTAGGCAGAGACAGGTCTTAACTGGAACACCCATGTCTTGGTTCATTTTGTGTGTCTAAAGGGTTGAGACCTTGGTGGGTTACCTCCTATGTGTGAAGGAGGCAGGAATTCGGGCAGTATGGAGCGTTTCCTCCTGGTGCCTCCAGTTTTGTATTAGGCACAGGTGTCTCATCAGGCTTGCCAGGGTGCAGGCAATTTTGCACATGGATTTGTGCACCTTTGCAGTGATCATGGTCCAGATTTGATCCATCAGGGCTGTTGCAGTTTGGACTCCGACTGTCTTCCACAGCATGTTTGCACTGCCTCCTGGCATGTTGATGCCAGTGATACTTAAACCACCCGGCTAGGAGCAGGACTAACAAAAAATAATAGTTACCTTTCTGCCAGCCTGGTGGTAATGGCTTCAAACCCCATGGAGAGTGCTGCCCCAGGACCTAACAAGCTGTAGTCCTGGTTTGAGTCAGGACAAAACCAATTCTTTTTTAGTAGTTTTACTTTTCAGTAAGTAAACTCCCTTCTAAGTGACTGCACTTGTTGAAATGAGCATGTTTTTCAGTCAGTGTCTGCTTCTAGGACTGGTGAGGCTCAATGTTCGTATATTGCTGGAGAATGGTGCAAAGAATGAGTTTGTGTGCCGGAAATGAAAGGGAAGAAAATGAGTCATACCTGAGACCATCTTGTGGGGGGGAGCAGACTGGACAGGTGACCCAAAACTGACCAAATAGAGTATTCCATCCCATATGCTTCATACTCAGTATAAATCTGAGGGATCACAAGGGTCAAGCTCTCTTCATCCATGGCCGGTGTCCTGGGAGGGCTCCATCCATTCTTCTGCCTTTGATCCCAGTCCTTGCATTTCTGAATTGGTGTGTTCCTGAATCCAGTTCCCATCTGCCCCTGATGCCAGGAGTCCAATCCAGGACTCTCCCAGTGCTGCCCTGCAGCCTCAGTGGTGACATAAGCATTACTAGGTGGGGGGAGCTTGATAGTGGTTTTGTGTATATTTATATATGTTTCATTATTTCCTTTTAATCATTATTGTTTCATTAAAGCTGTGTACTTTAGTTTCCAGTCCATAAGGCTCTCTCTCTTATTCTCTTTTCTTTCCCTCTCTGGGAAGGGAGAGGGGTTAATAGAGAGCATCTGTTGTTCAGTTAATTGCCTGCCCAGCATTAAACCTTGACAGCTGTCAGCCTAAAAGTGGTGTTACAGGATGCCCAACACTTCTTTCTCAGCATCCTTGCCTGGTAAGTACTTGGAGGTTTAGGGGGAATTGGCTGCCCTGTTGCCATCTTCTGTAGAAATAATGGACTGAAGAAACCAAGGAAACCAAAGGAAGTGGGATTTATTCCAGCACAACCAAGAGCTCAGCTCGTGCTTTCAGATGTCTTCAGTTTGTAGACTTTAAGCCCCAGACAGTCATTAAGTGAGAATGCTGCTAACAGTTTGTTGTGATGGAGGATGAAAAAAGAAATTAGATAAACATTATCATTCAGAGTTTGAGTGACATTTGAGAAATGCTAAATTAACCTTCAAAATGGCTCCAAATATCTTGTTTAGAGGAAAAAAAGAAGGAAATCAAAGACTTTCAATCTGGTTAACACTGACAATGAAGGAGTGCATGCAAACAAATTCCCCAAGCATTCTTGAATGCATTTCCTCAGCGACTGGTATTTTATCAAGTAATGAATAATTTCCACATCTGTCATATCGAACAAAAATTACCATTGTCTGACCTTGAAGGTGAAGAGAGAGCAATAGATTTAAACTAAACCTGGATGTAGTTGAACGCAGAGGAATTATTAAAAAAAAATCTTGAACTCTCACAATATTCCCTTCCTGCTCCAATAAGAGGAAATCAAAACAGACTTAACACTGTTTTTTTGTTGATAATACAACTTTGCCAATAGTTTGTGAGATTACAATTTCAGGCCTTAAACAAAATAAATTAAAATTTAATGGAAATTTGGAATAGGTTAACTGTTGTGAAGGCCCTTAGCAGCCTGCCTTGTACTCATAGGTCCCGTGCTTGCACTCCCATGCAAGAGATGCTGGTGCATGTCTTTGCTGTTTCAAGGAGAGGTTGTCTCTTTAGGATGACTCAAGCACATTGAAGCCCCAGCATCACTGGTGGCACCATGGAGGGAACAGATTTGTCTTTGCTTCCCTGGGTGCTGGAGTCCCACGTGCTGAGGTGCTCCCAAGGGGCAGCCTGGACCATTGTTGCTTGGCTACAGGCATCTAAATGCTCTTGGCATTTAGACAAGGGCAGTTATAAAGTTTTTTCTGAAGCAGAACATCTCAATAGTCACAGTGGCCCGTGTTCCCTGTGGGAATCTGCTGAATATGCTGCCTTCAGGAAGGATTAATGCCCACTAATTCTCCATTCAGGAGAAAAAGACTCAGGTGTTTGCCAAGCATCAGTGGAACAGTTTAGTCCTTTTTTCCCACCCCCCTCTGCTTCTTTTTCTAATAAATCCTTCTTAAAATTGCAAAAACAGATGCAAGCCATCACAGTGGCTCAGCTGTAGAGCTATAAGCAGTCCACATTGCAGATTAAATTTGTAATTGGTAATATTGTTGTGCTGCCCTGTGAAAATGAAAAATTACTCTTTTCCTACTTGCTACATGCAAAGTACCCCATGCAAACATTGACATCAAGCCAAAATAGTTGTTAGAAGTGAAGAGGGGGGGGATATCAGCATCCTCAGACTGATTAAAGGCCATCCTCCCCAGTGTCTTGTTTTACCAGTGGAGTGATCTTGCCTGGGTTTATCAGTAGAGGAAAAAGGAGACAGACCCCAAAGCAATATTTCACAGGACATGCATTCACAGCTATCTGTTGCAGAGAATGGAATTTCTTTCTGATTCCATCTGTGATTTTTTTTTTTTTTTACATGGAAATAGAGTAATCATTATATTTTTGATCTGACACTCACCCAGAACTGAAGTAACTCTAGGTGCTGCTCTTTTTAGTCAAGCATTGAAGAGTTTACCAAGGTTTAAACTGATTAAGTGTTAGCATGGAGTAATGAATTCTAAATACCAATATACTAAATATAATCCTGCATTTACAGTGATTGTGTACAAGTTCAATTGCCTTTCTAATTGAATCTAATGCTCTCTCTTCTTTCATTATGGGACAAAATAGGTAGGAGTGTCCAGTCTGCTCTATATCTCAGTTTTAGATACCTTATTCTTGCCCTTTTGAGGCAGCTGTCCCAGCAGTGTGTAAATGTTATCACAACTTTTACCAGATTCTGACTTTTTTCCAGATAAACTAAGCAATGTTTGTGTGCCATCCTGGTAAATTTTGAAGTCAAAGGGAGAATTTCCATTGACTGCAGTAGGGTCAGGAGATTTCCTTCATAGTCTTGCAAGTTTCTTCCTGCTACCCAGCTGTGGTCTTGTTCACCTCTTGCTCTGATTTTTCCTGTGCTCCACTGGGATGTGGATTTGGTGTCTGCTTTACCCAGATTGAAAGTCTCATCTGCTGGATTCCCTATGCCACTTCAACATGTTCTAAAAGATACCTGGGCATTTTATTCCTTTTGATTAGATATAAACAATCAGTGTTTTGAGTTTGTTTCTGTCCAAAGCCAAGGATGCAAAAAACAGGCTGGAAACCAGCCAACCATTTTGCCTTTGGTTCTTACATTACCCAGTACAGACAGAAGAGATAATACAAAACCATGCATAATATAGCTTCGCTTTTTGAAGATTTTTAAACTGTTGAATGTGTTTATAAAAGATAAACTCCTCAACTTTGATTAGAAGACACCAAAGGTGAAGAATCCAGTATTTCTCATGATAATTCCCTCCACGAGTTAAACATTTTCACTGTTTAAATGTGATCCTAATGTCTGGCCTGATTTGTAGGCTTCAGCTTTATATCACTGACATGTAATGCCTTTCTCCACTAAAATTATTGGTTTTTTGCCCTGTGCTTTTTCTCCCTGTGAAAATTCTTAGGTGCTGTTATTGGTAATCTTGTTCTATGCAAGAGATTGATCTTGATGTTTCCTACTGTAGGAGATTTCATTCCATCCTCAGATTGGTTTATGGCTTTTTTGTGGCAACCCACCCAAGTTTTGTAAAATCTTTTTGAAAAATATATGATTTCCACATCTGTCCTTCTCGGTGTGTGTGGAATGGTATTGAACAACCTCTTGTTCCTTTTCCCTGATCTTTGGTCCTCTGGTCACACTGGGAGCTCATGTTCTGTTGTTTATTGTTATTCTCCCTAGTTCCCTTCTAGTTTCAGGCTTTCCAGCAACAGCACCAGTTTCTCTAGATAGGGGGGACATTTTTTTCCCCCTTGTTGCATAACTTGGTATTTGACTGTACTAACACACCTTCCATGTAGGACTAATTTACTGAATGTCCCTGTCCTGCTTTTCTGAACACTCAACTCTCATCTGTGTTTATCTGTTTGTCGTCTGTATGGTTTAGCAGAAGTGATTTCCTTCATATTTATATTATGGAATTAGATCAATATGATATTCCCCCACTTTCTTTTTTGATCTGCCTACAGGCTTCAGACTGCACAATGCTTGGTAGCAAAGTGATTGTGAGAGCCCTGGTGAAAAGACCTTCAGTGAAAGGTGATTACTCAAAGCCCTGTTTGCCTGCACTGTCCTGGCAGTGGGCACCTGCTGCCAGCCCTGCCTGTCACCCTCGGATCCCCATATTTCCTCTTGTCCCTTGTCACCACAGCAAGTGGACCTGGAAGATTAGATGGAGATCCTGGCCATCATCCTGGCCAGTGGGCTATTGTGTGCTGCAGTTTTCCGACACGCTGTGACATGGCGATAGGAGAATTTCTGATGTGCCAGAAGGGATTTAAGGGGCTGCAATGGGGTGGCATGAGAAAGCCCTTAATGTGGGGGTTTGATATGCCAAAATGCTATGCTGCTGTTCTGATGGCAGCTGTGGACTGCAGTAAACAAACTTTCCCAGGAGTCATTCTCTACTAGAAAAGTCTTTTTTCTCCCCCCTCTCCTTTTCAGCAGAGCTTTGAAGGACTTAAAAGAAACTTTAGAGCAGAAGTGCCTCTGTCTCTGCTTGCAGGTATGCCACCTAGAATAGTATGAATCATAAATCACTTTAATAGATAGCAGCAGAAGCTTCACAAATCCTTGTGATTCAAACTTCAGAGGAGGCTAATGTAGCAATTCAGAAGAGGAGGACTGGGAAAGTGCAGTGATGCATTTTCTGCTGGTGACTGATTGTAAAGATCATAAACTGAATTCAGGTAATCACATAAAGATTGTCAGTCAATAGAGCAATGGTTATATCTTTAAAGGGTTTAATGACTCCACTGTAGCTTGATAATAATTTGTCCTTGAGTTAATTATCTGAATTGTATTAGCTTTGTGAAGCAGAGATGGAGTGATGAGTGGCTTTTATACATCACCAAAGTATTAAAATTGGATTGCAATATCATGAATCTTAAAAAATGATGTCTTGGTAGGGGAAACACTTTCATTCTGAAGCTCACCTTTTCCTTGTGTCTTTTGAACAAACAGCAAAGCAGTCAGACGTGCTGAGACTTTTATCCAAAACCTTTACCTTATTAAATAAAAAAACCCCAGATGTGTGACTATGGCCTAGACTTAAGGGTAGCACATTTGCAGAATCAGTGTCTAAGAATGCAGCTGGGTGTGGCAGCAGGCGGTGGTATCCAAACCACCTCTGCATACAAAGCAGAGTGGTCAGGGTTCTGTGGCCCCTGACTTCTTGCCCCACACATGCATGAGAGTGCCATACGGAGACCTGCACAAATGATGCACTTGGACATGGCTTTTTAATATGATTAAATCTTTCTGGACTTTTCCAGCTTCAGGCTGCAGCCACTGGCATGTTTTACCAGATACCCCACAGTAATCAGGGTTTCCCCAGGGTGTGAGAAGATGACAGTGACTCCTCAAAGTCTTCATGAAATACTCCGAACTCACTTTTGAAAGTCTGTGACTTTTGGTCACGCTCTGAGGGCAGGGTAGCTAATTTTACTAAGTTCAAGATTTTTTGTCTACCAGGACTTTTGAAACAGATCCCAGGGATTTTGTGCTGCCTAATCCCAGTTTGGAGTGGGAAGGAGTGAAATTTGTCAGAGTTCTGATCTCTAGTAGGTGGAGTCTTATCTCTTATATTGACTTTAGTTACTACAGGTCTATCTCTATGCATACTCAGTGATCCAGGAACTATTTTATTCTGTTGCTGAGCCTATAAAAATATCAAGAACAGGCTCAAGGTTTATGCAATATTTTTGGGAAGAGTTGTGCCCTGTGAGGTTATCAAATACACTGTGTCAAGACCGTTCGTATTCTATGATTTTCCTATCTGTAGTGTAATTGAGTCCACTAAACTTCAGCTGAGTATCAGGGCAGTCTTTCACAAAGTGGGAGTTACCTGTGTTTCTAGGTAATGTGGGGTTTTTTCCCCTCTGTCACCATTTCAGTGACTCCTCCCAACCTATTTCTTAGGATTTTCTTAGATATTTCTATGTCAATGTGCGCTATTTTCTCTTAGCATTTTGTTTGACTGACCTGAAAATGTCTCTGCAACCTGTTTTTTAAATGTCAGTTTGATTTGAGGTTGTGTTTGAATCAGTTCAGTCCTGCCTGAAATAGTAAATGCAAACATGTTAAACAGGTCTTGTGTTCTCCTTGAACAGAGCCCAATGAAATCCTACTGAAACCAGCAAGAAGACTTTTCCTGACTTGCGATAGGGCTGGTTTGGTCTATCAGTAATATGTATTCATCACCTCCCCTGACAATGCAAACTGAAGTTTATGCTGCTTTACTTGAGGAAAGAAATTAAGTTGATTAGATACTTCCAAAATATAGCAACTTAATTGGCTTCAGGTTTTTGCAAAGTCTCCAGCTGGATAGGCTACTAATCTTTTGAAATTATTCTCATAATTATGAAGTTATAATTATTCTTGTTTTCTGATGATTAATCAAACTTCAGGATGGCTCATGCATATGTTCCTTGACACATGGGTGAAGGCCTGATCTAAAAACCACCATAGTTTCAACAGAAGGTGATACAGCTCTGCTGAGATAAATTAATGGAGAGTCCTTCTCAGAATATTAAACAGGCTGAACCATGTAGTACTGCATTCTCACCGGGCCCCTTCTGATATCTCACTGAACCCCGGTGTGAGCCCTGACAGCAGCTTGCTCTCTGTGCAGTGGTGGGGGTATCTCACCAGCACCGTCGGGATTTGAAAGGAGCTTTTATTGCAGTCATGTACCGTGATATATTGCAATGATTCATGTCTACTGATGTAGTTTTTTATTGTCTCTTCTCTTCTCTCTTCTCTTCTCTTCTCTTCTCTTCTCTTCTCTTCTCTTCTCTTCTCTTCTCTTCTCTTCTCTTCTCTTCTCTTCTCTTCTCTTCTCTTCTCTTCTCTTCTCTTCTCTTCTCTTCTCTTCTCTTCTCTTCTCTTCTCTTCTCTCTTCTCCCCCTTTCCTCCCCTCCTCTTTCCCCTTAAAAAAAAAAATAAAATTCTCAAATGACTCTACACCCTGTCCCATGGGAATAACTGCCTTAACAGCCTGTTTTCTGGGGGATGTTCAGGGAATTGGCGAGTATTCCTGAATGAGTGATTGCATTTGACTTTCCTCTATGAATTATCCTACCTCCATGGCATCTTATAATCAGTGCAAGGCAGAATCACCTTTAAATTGTTATTTTAGCCCCATATCAAAACTGAGCATGCTTGTTCCACCTACCTGAGGTCTGTGCAAATTAGTAATTCCCCTGCCAAGGTTTTTAAAAACTCTCTTGCAGTAATGCTTCTCCCCCAGATAAAGAGAATAAGCCATGGTTTCCAAATGGGACTTAGTGGTATTTTCCTACTTGATCACTGTAAAGTAATTTCTCACTCTGTGGTAACTTCAGAAAGCACATTTTAGCTTTTAGCATGATCAAGGGAGTCTGACTTCTCTTTAATTTTCTGTGTAATGCATTTAAGGGACGTAAATCCTTTAAGTCAGGGATGCTTTGTTAATTTACAGCTAGAAGAAATTTTCCCCTTTGGCATTAGTCTGTACGGCCCAGGCGGTGCAGTTTTCCAGTCATGTCATGCATAAATATCTGCCTGGTTACAGTCTCTTAGTCTCCTCTTTTTAAAACCATGAGCACATGTGAAGGTAGCTGAGTGGCAACCCAGCTACATGGTGAGTGGACCTGGGGTCTCTGCAAGCTGCCAGCACAGCTGTGCAGTGCTGCTCCAACACGAGGTTGGCATGTGAGTCAAAAGCATCAGCTATAGTGTCTTGGGTGAAGAGGAGAGATTAGACTTCAAAGAATAATGCTTGTATAGCTGTGCTATCACCAGTATTGGTCTCAACCTGAAAGCCTGAACAGAAGTGAAAAGGCAAGATGACCCTTTGCACTAACTAAAGTTAAACTTGTCATTTGAGTTAGTGGTGCAGGGATGGGGAGGGTGTGTTCATGCCTGAAAGTTTATTTGCTTTTCCGTCTCCATCACTTTGACTAAAGAAGATACTATCTCTCCAAATAAATGTCCCCCACTGGTATTCTTCATATCAGATCTCCTTGCTGCACCATTGCAAAAGCACGGCCATTAGCACAATTCACACTATGAGGAATCGGCCCCTGGTCCCATTAAAAAGCTTGCACAGAAAGTCTTGCCTTGCATTTGGATCTCAATAAACAGCCATAGCACAAAGTAGCAGTGCTCTCTCATTCCCAAACAACTTGTTCCTGACCCATACCATAAGGTCTGTACAGGCTGATCATTGTGTTTGCTGAATTTATTGAAATCTGTTCCTGGTGAGGTTATTCCAGGGGGCAGGATTTGTTGCAGATTTATCGTACATTTTAAGTAGTTCTATCCTCTCCTTCCTTTTCCCATTACCATCCATTAACATCCCATACCATGCATTAAGAGGAAATTTCCTTTTCAGCTTTCCATTTTACCAGCCCTCATGAGCCAAAACATCAGGTTGTTCTTTCCTGTGTCTTTTTTTTTTTTACACAGTGTGTTCTCAGTGGGGGGTAAGGGTGGGATTGTAGCACAGCCTTAGTTCTTCTGACAAGTGCTTCACCAGATAAATGTTGGGATCATATTAGCCCCCCTACCCCACTGGCCACATTGTGGCCAGTAACCAGGCATTGCCTGACCAATGAACACACTGTAGGTTTTCTTCTCTTCAGATCTTTTCAGCTGATGAGCTCCCAATGTATAACGTAATTTCTCGTAATTTATGTAATTGATTATTAGCACACAATGTGGTACATTTCACCAAGTTTCTGCTCTCTGGGTTTGGAAGATCATCCAGTTCTTTCTACATGATGCCTCAGACTATTAATTTTTATTGAATTTATTAAAGCTGCTTTATTTTAGCCCATTTTCATTTACCTCACTTGAGTCTAAATTAATAGTTAAGCTTCTAATTACGTAGCACTATAACGAACTCAGTCTGAGGCATCAGCAATGTCTATTTGTATATTCATGGCTGTGTTTGCATGCCTAACCCTCTACCCCCATATTTTATGCATATTCTGAATAAGATGCCATCAAACATGACAAAAGATTATGTGATGAACCATTCAGCTATAATGCTTATCTAAATTGAATGCTGTTTAAAATAAATTACAGTTTGCTAAAGAAAATGAATCATATTTTACCTTACACTAAAAATTGCATTTACTTCCCAAATCAATCATGTTTCCCAGGGTTGATGGATAAACTAAAATCTCTGCTTATGTTGGAAAGTAGAGAAAGATAGCTTCTGCACTAAGTTATTTGTATCCATGGAATGATTCCTCTCTTGAAAGAAGGCCCAAGGCATATATATATTTTTTGCTGTGCTTTCTGCTATTTCTTTCTCTAGTAGTTGTTCTGTTTTCATTGAGTATTTCTAGAGAGTACATTCAATCCTCCTGGGGGGTAAGGTGAAGTGGCAGGTAGTGTGATGCCTTCTGGGTTCTTGTCTGAAACAAATCACCACAAGCAGCCAGAGAAGGCTTTCTGAAGGGACTCAGTACTTGAGACATCTTGCCAGCAAGTGTATTCTGTATAGAGAGAGAGCCAAGAGACTATTCTTAGTTATCTCAGGTTGGTGTTGCCCCAAAGCACGTGTCTCTTGAGAAATTCTCTGCCAGTCACTGTAAAAATTTTGTTGTTGTTGTTTTTTTGCCTTTGTGTTGTTTTGCCTTTGTTGTTTTTATCTATCTATCTATCTATCTATCTATCTATCTATCTATCTATCTATCTATCTATCTATCTATCTACCTATCTATCTATCTATCTATTCTTGGTTGGTTGGGGTTTTTTTGTGTGGTTTTTTTTTGTGGGTTTGTTTTTTTGTGTGTGTGTTTTTGGTTTTGTTTTTGTTTTTTTGTGGAGCCATTTATACCTATGTTTGAACAGGTACCTGTGGTTTTAGAGAGGATTTTACCCGTTTCCAACTTCATGTAGTGTCAAGGAAATACAAAATCTTAACAGACACGAAGTTTTCTGGTATTCAAATGTCAGGGCTTGAACTAAATGAATTACTAGACCTGTTTCTACTTCTCCTTATCTGTCCCTCTTAGAGACTGCTATCAGTAGAGGTCTGATGTTTGCAATAACCAGTACCCTAAAAATATATTGGGTATGTCTACTACTGTGACAACATTTCTGTGCCTGCTTCTGACTAAACCAATTCATATTTAATGTTTAAGTAACTTGTACAGTATGAACTTTCATTCATTCATGCTTTGCAAGTCCTAGAGATATGTAAGAATTATTTTTTTTTGTTCTGTGGGAGACAAACCATCCTGTATCATACTGAAAGGTTATTTAAAAAAAAAAAAAAAAAAATTCCTGTGAAAGATATCTTAAAAAAAAAAACCCAAAATGACAAAAAAACACAACAAAACAACAACCCCAACAAAAAACAGGCAGTGGCTATCTTTTTTTTTTTTTTTTTTGACTGATAATGGCTGCATCTCTAAACACTTGGTCACCGCTGTGCAGGAGGATGATGGTCAAAATACTTCTAGGTAGATTTTTACTTTGCTATTCTTGCCATTTTTCTTCACAATGTGGATTATTATTAGAGTATACCTACCTAGTGAATTGGATGTCAAATTTTGCTGTCTTGCATTCACTTTTTCAAAGTAAAAATAAAAAAGAAGACAGAAATTTCAAAGGCAAAACTAAGACGAAAGACAAGATACTACTTTACATTTTTAGCAACAGATGGAAATCTTGACTATGAGAACTGAACTTTAAATTACATCATAAAATATCCAAGAGCAAGTTAAATCCCTTTCTCATTCAGATTTTATTTGAACATGCCACATAAAGCACATATTTTCTACTATCTTGAATTAATCTATTAGTTTAAAGAGTATCCAAGTCTTATTCTGTTTTATATGACTTCTCTGAGGGATGAATATCTGATTTTTTTATGCTTCCTGGGAATCTATCATCATACAGGACTTTATAATCATACAGGATTTTATGTCCTAATAGTCATGCATACAAATATTGCTGGTTGCTGTGGGAATGTCAGAAGGATCTCACAGATGCATCTCAAGGTGTTACAGCTGATGACAAACAGCTCCTCATGGGCTGTCAAGAAGAAACCACCTGGCTCCCCTCTTCTTCTTGTGTTCAGACTTCCTCTGGGCATTCAGACCTTGATACTGACTTTTGCTAGCTCTCCTCATGGGTCTGAGGTCTTTTGTAACAACTCTGTCACCATTAAGCAACTAAAAAGTCAACAGATAAAGAGCAAGTTGCAGGTATGAAATGAGAAACCTCCCATAGTCAAAATTCCATAAATCACTCTCCCAAGAGACAAAATAGGGACACGAAAGTGTTTCCCAGACTGATGAAAAAACTCACTCTTTCTCAGTTTCTTGACAAAGTGCACCCTGGCTTACAACAAAAGTTTGGCTCACAGTGAAAGCTTTGGAGAACATAAAATGGTAATAAAATCACGTTTCCTGCACAGTAGGAGAGCAGGAAAGAAAATGAAAGAAGTTATTTATCTCTGTATTTAAGCACTTGGGATGCAAACTAAAGCAGTTTGCAGCCATGTAAACTGAAAAATCCTGATATGTGGAAGGGCATCATAATCACATCCAGAGGAAAAAGAATATGAACATGTGAATGGTACATAATAAAATAATCACTGAAAGAAAAAAAACTGTTTATTTGAAAATAATTGAGTAATGACCTAATTTAAGGCTGGAGTCTTACATTTACTTATGCACAGGCTTAATTTAGATGGGATAATTCGTGTGGTGACCCCAGTGAATAATATGTAAATTTTAGTGAGACTGAGCCATGTTCAATTTGCAAATCAAAGTACTGCTCAGAAATGTTATCTGATTTCCAGGTAGTAAGACTATGAACTCCATTAATTGTTCCTAAGTAGGTCACCAGTGGATATTTTTCAGATCGAGAAGTTACTAAACAAAATCTATATCACTATGTGGCTTCAACTGAGGTGTCCACTTTTGGGAAAGTTTAACATGCCCACAAGAAAAAATGTGGTCTGATGACACAAGAAAAAAATGTTGTCTTGTTCATACATTCAGTGTGTCCAAGATGGCTGCTCTAAAAAGCTAGTGTAGATTCAGGGTTTTAATTAATTAATTAAGCTGTTACCAAAATATAGACATTACAGAACTTCCTAATAATAAAAACAGAGACCTCATTTGTTTTCCTGAGAACATAAAGACCCACAATTTTATGTATCTCCTGCTTAGGAAAAAAGAGGTTTGTAATACAGATAATTATTAAAAATTTTTATTCATTTCTTGTTTTGCAGGGAACAAACTCCTTGCAAAGGATCATAATAATAAAAAACCCCTCCTATTTAAACTGACTCCAATTACATAAGATGCAAATTTTTTTGCAGAGAGGAAACAAAGAGACTTGCCCTGCAACTTGTTACTGTATCACCATAAAAGCACTTTAAGCTGCATTGTGGAAAAATGAACACATGAAGTTTCCATATCATCCATCCGTCTGCTGAACCTGTGTGAGGTTTATCCTTAAACTTGAGAACCATGTGATGGGAGGATGCCCCTAGGCCTGGGGAAGGGGGTGCTTGGGGTGTTGTGCAGCAAAGCTCTGCCAGATGCCTGTGCTCTTTGGACCATACAGTGACTTTACAAGACTGTTTACAAGTTTACCATCAACAGGTAGTTTTTTTCTAAATGTAATTAGAGTTTTATGGTTTTACTTGGAACTTTTTCCAGCTCTGAGATTGTCTAAAGATGTGGATGGTTCCCTGTGTGATTTAAGTGACGTGGATGAATTACAGAGGTCACGAGCCAGGGAAATGCTGCTGTGTGGGCAGTGAGACTGATCTGTGCTAATGAAGTGTCCTGTATGGGCCCCCAAAAGACCTCCAAGGCCTTTGTTGCAGAAGCATCTGAGGATCTACACACACACAATGCACCATGGGGGCTAAGAGGGGCTGGCAAATGCTTCATTCACTCAGTATCCCAGAAACAAATTACTGCCTGGATGTGTCATGTGGCAGCCCTGCAGGGACCCTAGGGTGCCACCAACATGCCAAGGTAGGACAGCAGGGAAATATGGGGTGGGGAGGACAAACTGCAGGGATGGTGTGGCTGGAAGGACTGGCATGAGCTGAGGGAGTGGGGCCAGGGGAGGTGGGAGGCAATAACCCAGCTCTTCAGTCCTCTCTTCTCTGGGTATCACTTCACAAGTGTCTGTGTACAAATCCCACATATAATTACATAGAGTGATGGTGATGTGTTCTCATTGGAAAAGTGCCAGTGTTCTCATTTTAAGCAGAGTCCTTACCCTGTAATTATTTGTAAACACACTTTATCAGTTATATGAACGATATGGTATGGCTTTCAGTGACTGCTGAAAAATAGAGAGAAGACTGACTAGACACCACTTACACTGTTTTTTGCTCTTCAGAGTACACATATATTACAGCGTGCTTGAAAAGAGGGGGCCAAGATGAGGCCTTACAACAGTGGCATGCAAACCCCTTGTACTGAGTTTGGCACCAGCAGTGTGCGATTGCTGAAGCTGCAATGCTGTTCCAAAATGCATGGGCTGCTCAACAGCAGCAAAGGGCAGGTTCTCAGCAGCTAGTGTCCACTGATGGTGGCTGTGGCTTCTTGGGGACCTCTGCTTTCCTTTATACAGGTCCTGGAGTAGCTTTGCAGAGCATAGCTTGCCCTAGATGTATTCTGGTTTGGACAGGACCTGCATCTCCTGCCCTCCATAGCTCCTGTCCCGGAAAGTTTCCCCCAGCCTCCGTGTTCTTCTTTCCCTAAAGAAAATAAGAAAAGGTCAGAATTAAAACAGGTGGTCAGTTTAGGGGCTGTGTATGTATGTTCCCTCTTTTCTTAGGAGGTAGTCAGAGTGACAGTAAAGGAGTGATACTCGAAAGGGGGGCAGAGGCGGTTGTTGAAGAGGCAGTAGATGAGGGGGTTGATGGCGCTGTTCAAGGCTGGGAGGTTCTGAATGATCACGGATGCGTAGAAGCGTTCTTTGGTCTCAGGGAGTACATTGAAGTTGTCCAGGATATCGAAAAGAAAGTAAGGGCTCCAACAGAGAACAAATGCTGGAAGAGAGACAGAGAGAGGGAGAGTCTGACACTATACAGCTTAGCTATTTAGGGGGGGTGATCACAGGCACATAGAGAATGTCATAACACATAAATATTTGTTCATGCAAAAACAATCTCTCCCTATTCGGGGCCTTACTTAAGATAATAGTTATTAGATTGTGCTCTTATTTGTATCTATTTTAATTCCTGTAAAATAGATTGTTTGCTCCTCTAAATGTTTAGAGTGCTCCCTCTAGACATATCAAGGCACTTTTGAATGTTACACAACACATAAAGGGTAAGTAGGTAGCCAGTTAAAGCATCATCAGTTATACTGAAGTGCTCTTTTAATGGTCCCCTGAGTGAGCAGCCAGTGTAAATGTACACATCACCAAAATGCTGCTCCGTGACAGTGCTGCCTGTCATAGCCACCTATTAAAAAAGGGCTCTTAGACATCCAGGAGCAAGGAATGACACCTTTTCACACCACATTAGGGCAGACCAACATGTCATTTGGCATGCTGGTTGGAGGCGCTCTGTTTATGGAGCAACCATAATTCCCATACTGTAGTTTGAGAGATGAAATTGAGGAAGGAGAGGACTGCATTGTTCATAGCCCCTGTTTTTGTTCAGAGACGGTAGAAATAAAGAAGCCACAGGTTTACCTTTATTTGCAGGCATAGGGAATGAATCTGTCCCTCAGATTTCTTTGTCATCTCATTTCACAAGGCCTTTTGATTGAAGATTTTCATAGAAATGCTGGGACAGGCAGTTCACTCAACTAAGTCCTAAGCACCTGAGTTGCAAATGTTCGGGTATCTGTGAGATCAGACACAGGATCTCTCCCTGACTCAAACGAGACAGCAGGGTGACCCCATGCTTGGTTTCTTGTTGCTGCAGTCAGTATTTCCTAGTTAATGGAGCACTCAATGAATGTGCAAGGAAGAAGCAAACTCCCCTTCTGTTTCCCAGAGTAACCAAACCAGCAGCATCTAGGCACAGATACCAGCACAACAGCAATATCCCTTGTCAGTGTACAGATCATAGCACTGACTGTGCAGTACTTCAAGTGGCTTTAGAGAAATCTGTGCCTGAATCTGCATGTCATAAGATGCTGGGTGCCTAGCATTATCAAGGTCCTTTGAAATACTGAGCATCTAGGCGAGCTCTTGACATCTGATGGCATTGTGATAGTAGTAATTTCTGACAAAAGCTTTCTCTGATTGCCACGCAGAAAAGTTCAGACATGGAGAAGCTGTTCTTGGACTTCTGAAAAGCAGGAATCACGCTGGCCTCTCTTGTGTCTGCAGATGCTACCACTAAACAGTGAGCTAAGCACCTTAGTAGTAGCTATTATCACAATGTCATCCACTCAGAATTTTGTGTAGCATTGGAAAGAGGAGCAATCTCCTTTTCATGAGGGATGGATGTCAGCCATTGGGAATAAATTGCTTTGGTCACCTTCCTGCCTACCTCTGATAGCTAATCACAAGCCCTGTTTGATGCTGCCTTTCTTTGTCAAGATAGAATGTCAGCCTCCTAATTCAATCAGAATAAGGCCTTCTGCCAGGGATATGAAAGATACCTTCAGTGAGTCATCTGCTGCCTGGTCAAGAAAGGAAAGCTCATTCTTTCCACCTTGGCAGGCGACAAGCTTTTGACAATTGCTCTGCATCCCTTGCCTCTCCTTCCTCTCCTTTGCACTGCCTCAGCACCTAACATGCCATACATAGTCTCTAAGTCTAAAAGACAACCCAGTTGCAACTCTTCTGACAACCTGCATGGGAAAGAAACGAGCGCTTCCTTTGTTCTTTTTAGGCAATGTCCCTCCTTTACTATTTTTTATGCAAGTGGAGGGCTGTGCATATAATTATGCCAGGTGCCTAAATTAGGAGCTTATCAGCCAGAGGAGAGGAGGAGGACTAGGTCAGGAGGCAAGTCAGAAGGTCCAAGTAAAGCTTCTTTGAGCCATCTACTCTACATTGCTGATGACAGGAGGTGCTGAGGAAGACCTACTTCCTAACATCAACATCCTCCCTAGCTACCTGCTTTGGGGCTTTTCACTTACCAAGGATAATTACAATGCTGTACTTGATTGCTTTCACTTTCGCCCTGGATATGAACCCACGACTGGTGTAACCAGCAGACGTTTTGCCACCTGGGGAAAGAGCAGTTCAGCTGGTAAAAGAGCAGGGGTGGTGTATGGATGTGTCAGTGCGTATCTCCACAGGCAGGACAGTGATATGAAGCCACCCTTCCTTGGTGCCAGGCAAGGGCTCAGTAGTTCCTGAAATCTGTCATCTTGCAAGCCTGCTCAAGGTGGATGCTTAAAACACGAGCCACCCAAAATCAAAAGGGGATATGTAAGCATAAGAGGTCTTTCTGAAGGATTGTGGCAACTGGGTTTTCCTGGTCCTCAACACTGAGTCAGGAGAACCACTGCCTGGGTGTCCAACTGCATCAGTCTAATACAAACCATGCACCATCACAGCTACAAAAATGCAACCAGAGGGGTGTTCTAGGAGACATTTTCTGAAAGAGAAGAAGCAACCTAACAGAACAGACTAACTGTTCACTTTTAACTGCATTTCAGTCAGAAAGATTTTTCAAACTGCATATTCCATTCCCTTCAGCTCTTACTCCTTTTTATGCTTTTGGATAATCAGTCACGCACTTTGCTCTCCATGTTGGCTCAGAAATGAAATATGAAATGCTGTTAGACTACCTTTTCAGAAATGAAGTGTGGCTTGAATTGAGAAGCAAATTTTATTCAGTCTCACTCCAAAGCTGGTTGATCTCATTTCCTCTGAAGTCATACTAGTGCCTCTGAGAATCAAGATCTACCTTTGAATAGCAGTACCAGCAGGATTGCAATAATATGTCTGTACTCACTACTAATGTCAACTTGCTGTTCATGTAGCTGGGTCAGAATAACTAGGTTAACCACAGTGAATACACAGGCAGGTAATTTTTTATCAAACCATCTTTTAAACTCTTGTAGTCCAAACTTAGGACTGAAATTTTGATTAATCTAATTGGAAATAACTCTGTGTACATGACTTCTTGCACCTCTTGTAAAAACAGCATACCAAGGCTGTGTCATTTACAAAGAAGTAAATATACATAAAATTAATCTGGGCTTATTTTAAGTGAAACATACCATGTATAAGCTTGAAATTAGTTCATTTGCTATATCACTGGAAATCCCTTGGAGCCTTATAGAACACAATGCACCTCCTGAATGAGAGGTATGACATCTCTTTTTCAAGACCAGTTAATGATGTTTGCCTTGTGAAGGCAGGATCATTAGGAATCAGTACTACTCAAGCCGCTCAAAGGAGGAGTAAATCTTAGATTATAACTGACAGATGTCAAGATATGACTCAAGGATATCTGAATATGTGCAACATCACATTAGGACACTTCCCCCTGTACCAGACATGATCCATGATCCTGCTTCAAGCAAGTACCAGCAACATGGTTCCTGTGGTTTAGTGTCTTTCCACTCACCACTTGGCTGCACTAGCTGGTTGTGTGCTCTTACAGTCATATTGTAAAACATACTGGCATAAATGAACATACTTTTCTTCATAACTAATAGGCAAAGCAGCTGACAAGTGAGGATCTTGAAATGAGTTATGCTCTTTGCCCAAATAACTCAGAACAGTGAAAAAATCATGGAAATATAGAATGGTTTGGGTTGGAAGGGACCTTAAAGATCATCTAGGTCCAACCCCCCAAAATGTTTATGGTCTTGGGACAGAAAGCTCAGCTCATTTTATGGCTTTCCATAGCCCGGTATTTCTGAGCATGACCAAAATCCAGACTTGTAAGGGAATGTGAAAACACAGCAAAAGTGTTATCTAAGTATATACTAGGAAAAAAAAAAATAATCTGAAAATGGGCTAAGTGCTAGGAATAAGGATTCTAAGTTCTAGAATATGGAATTTTATTTTTTAATTCTTTTTTTTTTGCAGATTTTATTTCTGCAATTCTCTTAAGGGGAATTAGTGCCAAGAAGGTAAATAACGTAGGAAAGAGTTATGAATGAGCAATTACAAAAACCTGATTCCCAATGTGGTGATGGGGGCCCAACACATCACCTCATGTCCAAGTGTTCTAGAATCTGGGGGACTGGTTGGATTCAAGTCACAAGACTGAAGACGTGTGTGCTTAGACTCACCAGGGCAGCTGGATATGATGACAGCACGAGTTTTGCTCTTCATCCAGATGGTTCGAATCACGATTGAGTATATAACGCTACAGAAAGGAAATAGTCACTCATACTATGAAGCACAGTAAATTTAACTGACATCCCAGTCATTTGTGCTCTATTAATACACTTCTTTATGTGTAAGGAGCTCAAAGAGATGATGGAATTCCATAGGAATAATAATAACAACAACAACAACAAGAGTTTTCTCCCTGGAGAGAGCCATTGTCCTGGCTTTGGTGATGTCAAATCTGAAGCTCAGAGGAATGCAGTGATTTGGCCAAGAACTCACAGGCAAGAACTTGATGGGGATTTTGAGATAGTTTGCCAGATACCAGCCCCAGGACACTAACACTGAAATGGGGGAAGCAAGGGCAGGGATCTAATTTTGCTGCATGTACACTTCTGGTGTTAATTTGTGAGTATGAAGCTGAAAAATAAAATGGTACCCTGGGAAATTCTGCAGGGGCAAGATCCTGAAATGCAGTTAAATAACATGGTGCTCATGTTCAGGTCTCAAAGTCCTGGGGAAATCGAGGAGGACAAAAACATCAGGTAGATGGGAAGAGCTAGATGATTAAAAAAACCAGGTCCACCACAATTTGCACATTTAGAGGGGAATATACATACACTTCTAATAGGAAAGATGAAAAGTGCCCTAGTCCACAGTAAGCTCCAATAGTTATTACCTTGCCCTAGGGGATAACAAAACTGGAATTACATGTATTTAATATAAAATGGGTAAAAATAATTCCTCCAAGTTGAAGAGCTGTTTCTACTCACATCCTGAGGGAGGATGTTACCTTTTCTGCAGTTTGCCTAAGAAAAGTATGAGGTCTTGATCTGTCTGCCTGTTCTGCCAGCGTGCATAATGTGCAGCTACAATCACTAAGCAACAGCATACTGTTGACTGCTGTTTTCCTTTTCAGTCTGCTAAGGAAGACAAAAACTAATGTAAAAATACTTCAGCCCTCATGTGGTCATGTTTTCCTGATGTAAAAACCAAGCATTGTGACAGAAATAATTGTATGCTGTTTGCAATCCACCACAGTGTTCTGGGGGGGGCTGGGGCATCCTGACCATTAGTTGCCATAAAGCTCAGTGTTGACTCTGTGAAGAAAGGTGCATCTAGGGAGATTGTTTCAGGGTGTTTGTAGAGGCAAAATGTGTCTTACCATCACATGGTTTATTTTTATTGTAAGAAGAGACACTATTCTTATTAGAGCTTTCAGACGGATATATGGTCTTTTCCTACAAAATCCTCAATAGCTAGAGATGCCTGCAAAGGCAATATTTGTGTGCCTTGGAGGTTTCCTTTCTGTGGAAGTTTGAGCTATCTTACTCCCAGGCTCAATAGGTGAGAGCTGGTGTTCAACATGCACCCTGGGCTGTGCACCAGAGCACTAGTGTACTTGCACTGTGAGGGTTTTGCATGCATCTGCTGTGGGTTCCAACTTGCCCTCAATCCCTTCAAATGTCCAGTGTGGCTCCCAGCTGACTTAAACATTTTCGTTTCATGTCCTGGCTTTTCAAAAACCTGTTTATATATCATTTGATGCACTCAAAAATTCCTTTGTACTGACAATGGTGGAAAATTCATGTACAGTTTCTCCTTTTGATAAGAATGTGTTATCATGATAATTGTTGTCATTTCAGGAAAATTTCCAGCTGGCTCCTAAAACTCCTGTGACTATTTTCTCTCCAGCCTGCTACCTCTAGCCTGACCTTTTTATTTGCAGTTGAAATAACAGCCCCCGTGATGTAGACCTGCATGTGTCCAGCAGGATGCTTTCAGAGCTGCTGAAGCATCAGGAAGCAGGAGCCTAACTCCATAGTAAAAATATTCAGACTCTCTACTTCTGCCAAGTGCCACAGGGATTGAGTTATGAAGTGAGGCTCCTCACTGTCTTGCTCTCTGACCCCAGAAATCCTGTTCCCTTGGCTGCAGTCTGGAGGAGCACCCCTTTTGCCAGATGCAGTTATAGTGGCTGTATTCACTTGATATTTAATGTATGAGATTACATGACGTTTTGAATCCTTACTTTTTAGAAATCCGGGGGAAAGTTTAATCCCCAGTTTAATTCAGTGGCTTCTGAAGCGCTGCCAACATAGTGGATTTGCACTGGTGCTTTTGCCTCTGTTTGTCTTTCTATTCTCTATAGCTGGATCTTATTGGGAGAGGACTGGATGTGGTGTAAAGCTGCTCAGGGTGCATGTCAGGAAAGAGGAGTCACTTGTCAGACCAGGTACACTTCCCAGTGACCATTTTGCCAACCAAAATTATGCTTTTACGCTTTGATCTCTCTGAAACTCCAGATGTTATTAGTGCCTAATCTTTTTATTTCCCCAGCTATGCTGGCATGGAGCTAGAAAACCGAAGTTTCCAGAAATGTGTCATCTGTAGCTTAAGATAGTAAAAGGCAACTGCTTGTGTGTTTTAAAGCCACAACAATAAAAGGAGAGCACTTATGGACCAGGAGCGTTGTTGTTTTGGTTAGGTTTTGCTTTTGTTTTAGAAGGAAAAAGCAGTTATTTTTCTAGAATGCATTTGTAGCTTCTTTCTTTCTGTGAGAGGTAGCTGGGGGATGATGTGGTGGTTGGTGACATCTCCAAAGGGTGAAAAGAAACACGCACTTGATGGAAAATGAAATGGTAGATGAGCAAAGAGTAGAGGGTGACAGATGACAGCTGGTGTTCAGAAGGACAAGAGGGCATTTGGCAATGGTCTGCACCATTCTGGCTATATCATAATCCATTTCCTTCCTCTTGACATCAAGCTAGTCAGCCTTCACTGCTGAGGTGTAAGAGCACAGCACATACACATGCACGGCAAGCCTGTCATTGCCACAATCCTCATTTTCCAGCACATGTAACACGCCTGCACGCTGCTTGCTTCTGTCTCCACTGAAAGCACCTGGACAAACAATGTATAGTTCTTTAAGTCCACATGTTGTTAGATTTTTTTGTGTCTGTGTGTGGTGCACTGGCCCTCCAGGCTTAAATAAGTATGCGCTGCGGTCATTTTAATGCATACTAGTATATTAAAATATTCTATGAGTTGTTACGGCCCATTATTTTTATGTAAGAGACTAAAGAAAGGGAAGAAAGATCTCATGAGGAGTAGTCAAACCTGGATAGAAAAATAATCCAAGACTTTTTGAGAAGGAGCCACTCGGGCTGTGAGGACCACAGGACAGAAAGGGCATGATGTTGGTCTGAAAATGCGGTGGTTTTCCTAGTCCTGATAAGATGTGTATCTGTAGAGGTGGCAGGAAAATACAAGAATATGGTACAGACTGTGGGTGTAACTCAGCAAGGTAAATTCATTGCACCTCTAAAAGCAATTTAGCCTGATTCAAATCTGAAGGACTAAGATTTGTGTTCGCTCTAGCATGTTTTTTGTTAATGGTGTTGTTTAATTTGACCCCATTAGTAATTACAGCATTCTTTGTTTATGTAAGTTGCTAATATGGCTAGTCATGCAAATGCTACTTTGAATAGTACCATTCCATCTTTATTTTAATTTCTAGATCACTTTCATTTTGGAAAATAAAATGTCTCTGAGTAAAGTTATGTATTAATATTAACAATCTTCGGAGTTATTGATGTGCCAACACTTTTTAAAACAAGTGATTGCAGTATGATAACATCCCGCCGAGCTTCACTATTTATTAGTAAAATGAGCCTTTACAATGGGAAAAAGTACACATAAGCTCCCTCCTAATTGCTTGTATTTATCACCCAGCATTGTCTATTGTTCCCTGTACTTTATTTGTGCAAAGTGATGCAGCTGTGTTTTATCATAGCTGATTTACAACTCTATTTATCCAAACACAAAAGGCATATGTAACTTCATATGTATGGACCATTATAGGCATGTGTAATGGGTAAGTGACTAGACAGGCAGATATTAAAACATATGTGCAAGATCTAGGCTTTGTTATTTAGAAATAGAAACTGCAGGCAGAATGATTGTGCTTGTTGAATCAAGCTCAAAAAGTGATTTATGGTATTTTAATATTTTTTTTTAAATCTCTTTATTTGATTAAATTAAGACAAAAACCTTTTATTTAATCTGTTATTTTTATTTCATTACAATACCTTCATTTTGGTTCCATACTTTTCAGCTGATTCTGTTTTTTCCCTTCTAATTATTTTTCTACAGCTCCAAAGCAAATGTTCTTTTTGGAGTTTTGTTTTTAAGCAGCAGATGGACATATTTTCCTCCATGTTTCAAGAGGAACTTCTGCAATTTTTTTAAACCTGAATTTGGAATTATATTAGAAAAAGTCTATGTATTACATTTATCACTTAAAATATAGAAAATATATTTGGAAATCTTGAACAACAGAGAAGATGACTCTGAATTGCCAGAATATAGTTATGTTTTGGCACAGAGTAGCAATACAGAACAGAAACCCAGTAGCTCTCTTGTCTCCCCTTCACAGGACCTGAGGGGGCCAGATGCAAATATTTCCAGGAGAGAAGGTTGTAATTTTGATTTGACCCAGATTTAACCTCCTTTCAGCAAGGACCCAGAGGTATTCAACTATCATAGATACCCTTTGAGCTTTGGTTGGCATACCTTATGTTGGGGAAATGATTTTGCTTTTATCTGATGACACTTGTCCCAGAATAAGAAGAGAACTAATTATTGCAAACTACCTAATGAATTTTCTGGGGCTTGGTAAGCTGATGATGTCAAGTGCAGAAGAAGTGGTAGATTAGTCTAAATAAGAGATGACAGGCCAGATTTTTAAGTGTTATAAAGAAGAACCTGACGCATGATCCAGCTTACACTGAGATAGCTGGGAGGAGGAGGGCTTCTACATGAAAAGAAAAAATACTCTCCTCTTTTCTCAGCTCTCAAAAACAACCACAAACTTGGGTTAAAAATCTAGTCACAGCTTTTCATTCTCGTTTTATTATTCAGGTCTTGTTCCTTTATTTTGTAATTGGATAAAAAATTTGCTACAAAACCACAAGCTATTTGATAACTGATTGCTGATTCTCCAGTTGTGAAGGAGTGGTGAGAACAGACCTCCAAAGTATTAAAATTTTTCAGACAGAGCTGTTGCAGTTTTGTTCATAGATTGCCTTTTTATAGATGAGTTAAGTGACAGATTGTTGTTTACTTCTGTTTTGTCTTTTGGCTTGGAAGCTATAGGGTTCTTCACACCACGTCTGGAGGATTAGATCATAGGTAGAAGGGTTTTCCAGGCTAAGCATAAGGTTATCAGCTAAATAATTAATTCTATGGGCCATGGTGTTATGAAAATCACAACTCCTGTGAGTTAGTTGAAGCCTGTGTCAGGAACATGTGACATCAGCTTTGCTGAGACAGCTAAGGGATGGATGAGAGAAGCTTAAAAGATGGTGGTACCTGAACTGTAGCAAGTGAAAACCATTCAGCCAAAGCAGCATAACTAGTGCAGAATTAAGTCCTACACCTGAAAAGTAAAATTTTATGCTCTGTATGCACTTTGAATGAATTGCACCAGGAAAAGTGCTGTCATCAGTGAACTGCTTTGCTCTGGAGGTTAGGCTTCCAGCAGATTCAGGTGGCAGAACTAATTAAGAATTAACTCTGCCAGCCAGTGTCCCACATTGTATCAGGCACCTGCCATGCAGCTAAATGTGAGTGTTTCAGCAGAGAAAATAAAAGCAGCTGCCCAAACAAAACAAACTATTACAGGAAAGGTCTTATTCTTACTCTGTGTGCACCCTGTCTCACGTCCTCAGTAAGTGTGGTGTATGCCTTGGCTCCTGGTTTATTTGTGTTCCCAGCTTCTTAGATACTGATCCTTGACTTTTCATTCGCACATTTATGGGTTGTCTCTCCATTGTTATGTTATGGCCTTTCCTTAATAACATCCTCAGTGAAAGGCCATTAAATTAAAAAAAAAAAAAAAAGCAGAAAAAGCAAACAAAAATGCCTTCCTTCATTTACTAAATAACACTTATCATTTTTATAATTAATCTTTTTGACAGAGTAACACACAACTAGGGTATACATGTTCTCTCTCACTCACCCTTCTGAAACATCATCTTGTTTGCCATCAAACCTACCATGTCTCTGAAAGTATTTGGTGGAACAAAACTTTTGCAGAGAAATCAAGTCCCTGCCGACAATAACAGCCATTCCTGCTGTTCTTTAGCTGCAAACTGCTTACCAGAGTATTTATATGCTGCAGCCACATTAGGTGGATTAGGTTTAAACTCTTGGACTGCTGAGAAATGCTAAAGAAATTGATGTCACTTCTTGAGGTTATGTTGACAGATGCTTTACAGATGCATCAGCTGGGAAGTTGCAACCTTCAATTGTATGCTTGAGACTTTAAAATATGTTCTAAAAAAACTGCATGGCATTTGCTCACAGTTTCTCTGCTGACCTTGCTCTGATGATAATCCTCTTTTTATGAGGTTTTAGACAATCTTCTCTATTCTGAAGAAAATAGCATCACTGACAACTAGAAATAAATGGGCAGAAAAAAAATACTTCCAAGGCTCATCCTCCTTCCCTCCTACCAGTTTCTGGTAAAACTTAGGATCTGTTAAGAATGTAACTTGTGCTGGCAAAGAGGTGGGAACATTTGTTGTAGTGTTCATTGAAACCAGGAACGTGTTTGGGCAGGCTATGGGCACTGGTCTGCTCTGTGGCTCCAAGGCCAGTGTTTTAAATTCCTGTCCTGCTATAAACTCTTCATGTGAAAGTCACTTAAGGTTAAAGCTACAAAAATTTTAGGATGCTTTATTCAAGTCTCAGCTGTCAGGGCAATCTCATGAAATGCCAGTTTTACTGACTTTCCCTTTCCCTCGTGTCTTTTTCACCTTCTTGTCTCTGGGGATTTACTGTAAAACAAGTCACAGAGCTAATCTGGTTTGAGAATCTTCTTTTGGCAGGGAGGAGGGGAGTGTAGCTCTGGTAACCTGATTTCTTTGTAGCTTGCCTTTTTTTTCCAAACAAGTATATATGCCATGTAAGAAGGGGTGGCTGATCTGTAGTAGAAAGTGTGTGGATCTGTAAGCTTGAGTGTTGAAAGAGTTGTTTCACACACCTGTGGAATGAGTGCTAACTAAACAAGCTATGGGCCTTTTCCTGTAACACTTCAGGTGCTGGCTAGAATTTCCTGGTGGCTGCTACCTGAGAAAATTCGTAACAGAACTCCTCTCACAGTAACAGCCAGCCTCCTCGTTTTCTAGTGCCATTTCTTTTGCACAGTTAAATCACTTTTTGTCTCTTCTGTGTGCATTTACTCTTTTTGCTGCTAGTGCTAAGCGGCAGATCCACATATTTTTTTTTACATAATCCAAATAAAAGTTTTTGTAGTATTTAAAACTAGACTGATTTTAAGATACAGGCAAGCATACAAAGAGAAATGACCCTGTCTAGGAAGGAAGAGCAATTGGATAATATGGGAGTAGTTTTTCTTTATTGCCATCATGTCCTTTCCTCAAGGAGAACTTCTCATTATTTTGTTGTATGTCTGTACAGTCTTGCACAAAAATGGAAGGATTAGCAAACTGATGTGTTATGAGCAAAATATAAAAATTGTCCCTTCTCTTCAGGGACCAACACTGGTCAACATTGAATCTGTCTCAAAAAATCATCTAGATGAGTTCCAGCACCATGGTTTTCATGCTCCTGTGGCTTTGGTTCTATTAGAGATAAACTTGTTTCCATTAAAAGCTGCAGAACCTAATCTCTGTGATTAAATAGTAAGAAACCTGAAGGCACAGCTCAACTGGAAAGGAACTAAAAATAATGACGTGGTTTTTACCATTTAGCTTATGTAGCCAGTCCTGATCAACCCCTCCACCCTGCTCTCACCTGGGGTGCTAATGATGAGCAACATCATGGAGACTCATGGCTCATCACCTGCTGGAAAAGCAGATGGACCATGAGAAATGTTCAAGGGACATGCAAACATAGCTCCTCTGGTGACAGCCCAGACAGCATGTCACCAAATTATAGGGAACAAAAGGAGTCCAAATAAGTCTTCTTTGCCACTAAGAGGAGATGGACACTGAAAAATCCTATTGTAATACTGCTACTGGAAAAGACTAAAGGGGAAATAAAGGAAAGGAAAGTATCTGGGCTCAGAAAAAAAAGTTACTGCCATTGGCAGCCTTTCAAGGCAGTTAAGAAGCCTCACTTCCCTTCCACATCAGTTTGTGATGGCTCCTTTGCATTAGTAGCTCCTCATGACTAGATAATTTTTATTTAACCATGGCTAATGGCAGCATCCCAGAGGGAGGCCATAAAATTCACTTATCCCTAAGCACAGTCTGGGATATTGACTGACTGACAGAGGTCAGCAGGTTCAGCTGCAGATTGTGATTTTGGGCAAATAATTCTCAAATATTTGCAGCTCAGGTTTCCCATCAAAAAACAGGACAAATTCTATTTGCTTATATTTTAGGAGTGGTCGATAGCTTGAAGCATTTGGAGATTTCTTTCCCATCTGAGTGAAGAAATACTCTTTTAGTACTATGAAGCTTTAGAGAACTTTAAGTTAATTTTAGTTTAATTAGTGTTAAATGTGGTTTCCTGATCTTTTATTAAAACTAGGTTTTGTCTAGACATTCTTACTGGATTTGTAAAGTTATGTTTCAAGCCTGAATATGTGGAGATAAGTGGACACACGTAGAGATGCAGTCCATTTTTTTTTAATTATTTTTTTTTTCTCCCAGATAAAATGTTTCTGGCTATTAATACTGCATGGAAAACATCCAGGGCTAGCCCAGTGACCTGTGCATGATGTGATAAAAACTGAAGCAGCTGTAAGGCAGGTGTGGAAATGAATGAAAGAGTAGAAATTAAAGCATTAAGGTGATTGCACACTTGACAGCTTTCGCCACACGCTTGCTGACTGCAATTCAGGCTTACCTGATAATGATCAGAGGAATGAAGTACACCAGGAAAGCCACCACTGTCATGTAGGGTACCCAGTAGGAGTCATCAGGCCAGAGAGCCCAGCACTGTACCTCCCCATTGGAGAGCTGCCGTTTCCCAAAAATAATCAGAGTCGGTATGGAAAACAGGAAAGAGAGGCTCCAGGCCACTCCAATAAGAACTTTTGCTTGTCTTTCTGTGCAACAGAGTCAAACAGACAGTGTTAATGGGGGTGCTGGCATGACTGGTACCTTGTAGCAACAGTGAGAGAAAGTCAGGAAGAAGAAACTGGGTGAAATAAGGCAGTTCTGGGCTGCAGCTGATGCTGAAAAAACTGCAAAGGAGAACAGGGATTTCAATCTCCTTCTCACAATAAAAAGTCACCTTATTATGGGTTTGTAATTTACATACTTAATTTAAAGATATTAAGAGCCCATGGAGTCTGAAACACTAGGAGAACATACTGGTCATGGTCAGCAAGGCAGAAACATGAGGTGTAAGTGGCTCCTTTGTGCCACCAAGACATCATGAATGAGTGCAAAGGGCCACAGGCTGGCCCTACCACACACTTTCACCCTAGCCCAGCAAAGTGGTGGTCAGCAGGAGGACACAGAGACAGAAAAGAAGAAGGAGCCCTTGTGCTACAGGTAACAGAGGAAGGCTGAGACTGGAAAGGGCTACTTAAAACATAGACTAAGTTGGAGCATACTGGATGTATTGACAGGGGAAATACCCTCATTGGAATGGAAATTAAACATTTTGATGTATCTTGTCATGAAGAAGCTCACAAAACATTTTCCACCAGGAAAAAAGCCAAAACAAACTTCGGTTCAGGATCAGAACAAAATTGCACAACCAGCTTCCTTTAACTCCAGCTGCAGCTTTATCGACCCAAAGAAACACGGCCCTGGAGTGCCCGGACAGATCTTGCAGTTGTCTGCATCATGGTGAGGACCAAACTCAGCTCCTGCTGATAGGCATGTGCCAAAGCCTTGCCAAGGGTGGACTGCTAACAATGAAACAGGGCAGATGAAGGTGGGCTGGTGCTCAAGTGCTCAGCTCTGTTTTATCTGCCACAACAGACATGGACTAGGACATCCTGCTGGACTTGTTGGAGAAGATCAGGAGCTGAAGGATCCCAAAGCATTTGGCAGGTTTGGTCTACTTCTCCTCTTGAGTTCTGATCCCATCTGCTGCCAAATGTGGAAAACTGGTGGGAAATCAAATGATGTCTGGTGGCACCCATGGGATTTTGTAAAAATCCATGGGTAAGAGCAAACAACTCCAAGGCTTTCATTTTCACAGATCTCCATCTTCTGGCTAAAATCCAGGTAGCTCTAGCCAAAAAGTGGGGTTGAAAAGGGCTGATCTGTGGAGTACCAGTGATTCTCAGCAGCAGTTATTCCTCCAGAGTCAGATTCTGAGAGGAACAGATGGGGACAGTTTTTTTTGATCTGGGAAGCTTTGGTGTTAAAATGCTTTATTGTCCTACAAAATACCCGAGGTCATGTGTGACACAGAAAATCACTTTAAATTGTGCATATCAAGGAGAATGACTTTCCTCCTTGAAGCTGGAAGAGCAATATGAAAGTGTGTGGGAGAAACATTCAAAAAGTAATTTTATGCTTTATAAAACATCAGTTGCAAATATTCACTTATCCTGCTCCTTTTTAAATGCTACCCACGTTCAGCAAAATAACGTCTTGCTAATCTAGGGCTTAAGGGAACTCTGATGACATCTGCTTAAGTGAGAGGGTTAGATTAAGACTATAAATATTGCACAGACGGGGCATAACAGAATAAACTTAGCAGAAGGAATATTAAGAGTAGGTTCCACAAATTATTTCCTTACAGAGGGTTTTCGATTGTGAGTTAGCTACTTAAACTGCTTACATACAAGCTTCAGTGGGCCTTAGTTGTCTATTTCTAAGGGGAAAAGGTCATCCTTGGATAACACACTTTCTGTTTTGCCCTGTGTAACAATGCCCTTAGTTTGAAGAGAAGTGAGCAATTTAGGTTACGTCAGAGTGCTGTTTTATCTTTGTGTTTTCTAAAACATTAAATTTGATGTTCAGTTATTCTTGTTTTTAAATGCCCCTCCTGTTTGGTAGAATATGGCCTTGCCGGTGTAAAGGGCTTAACAGGGCACTGATAGCATCTAAGTAAACAGATTTTTGTTTTATCAGAATAATGTGAATTGGCTGCCTCACAAGCAGGGCTTTTCTAGGTTGTTTTTTATAAATGCTTTCATAGGTTCTAAATGTTGGCAAATCATATAACTAGATCTTTATATTCTATTCAGCAAGTCTCAGTATTTTCCTTTAAAAGCAATATTACTGTTTTAAGTGGAGTTTTCATACTGGAGTCATCAAGACTAACACCCTGGATTAGAGCAGGAATCACAATTATGAGCTCTGGCACTGACTTTCCTAAAGGACATTTTCATGTCACTGTCCTCTTAGATCTGCTTCCACCATCTGTGCTCTGTGGAGGTGGTTTTGTGCACATCTGCCTGCTCCCAGCAACATGTGGCCGGGAGGCACCTCTAGGGAGGGGTTTTGCTCCCTGCTACCATGAATAGCAGTGCTATTGCTGTTCCATAAAGTGAGTGCCATTTTAAAACCAGGTTTTAAAT
This sequence comes from Apus apus, assembly GCF_020740795.1. NCBI lineage: Eukaryota > Metazoa > Chordata > Aves > Apodiformes > Apodidae > Apus > Apus apus. The sequence goes on from NC_067283.1 coordinate 50,388,641, forward strand.
CCAGAGAGAGCAAGCTGTTCCAGACTCTCTTTGATCTGATGGACTTCAGTGACATTTGCAGCCCAAACCCATGCAACGAACAGTTTACACCTACTTGGGTTTTGTCTATTACTTAAGCAGTTTAACTGTTGAGGTTTGTTTTCTTGGAAGCTGTGCAAAAGCTCATTGCAAATGCTTTTTAACATGACCTGAGGCTAATAACTAAGTCACACTTTAAATTTATTTATTTTTTTGGTCCTTTTCAAAGCAAAATTTTTGAATTTTTTCTTCTATAATGATACTCGAGGCTACATAGAATTAAAATGTTTAAAACTGGTGAGGAGAAACAACTCTTTTGTTTCTTGACTGAATGATCTGGGGCATGAGAACTCAATTTTGGAAAGAAATTTGCTACAACTTCACTCAGAACTGTTTTTAAAGCTTCTCTTTGTCACCACCAATAACTAAGTTTTGTAAATCTCTGTTCTCTGTCTGCAGAATAGCTAAGAGGACATTTTAGAAGCTCTCCACATGATAGCTCTGCTTGGAATATCTGTGTGCAAAAGGTGAATATTTATGTATATCCCAGGAAGTCGCTATGGTGAATGTATCTCTCTAGATAGTTCTTTTGAATTTACAGCTGCCTCCTTTCCCCCTTTGAACACAGTCTTTGCTTGTCCATCAGTATGTAGCCAGCCTTTGCCAGAGGCAGGTGGGCTTTGTCAGTGTTAGCTGTGCTAGTGGCCTGTTTTTCCCCTCCAGAGTTGCACCCAGCTAACAGCTCTGCTGCCCGTTGGCTGGGTGCAATGTCTGCTTTTCTTAAAAAGAAATTAAAATAAATTATTGTGTAGGTATAGGAGATAGGACTGAGTTAAAAAAAAAAAAAAAAAAAAAAAAAAAAAGGCTTTTGCAAAGATCTGAGGTGGTTTGGGGGTCTTTTTTCCAACTTCAATGTGGCTTGCAAAGACTAGCCATCAAATTCTTTATTAAGCCCAGGTGGTAATTTAACAAGTGCTGCTTTTCCTGTAGCATGTATGCAGAAGAGATGTCAGTGAACCTGTCTCACAGCTCGCCCTGCTCAGCTGGCAGTTGCTACTTCAGGTGGATGATGAGCCCATCGCCAGCCTGGCTCAACATCAGCAGAAGCTGCAGAGCACACCACGTGTCCCAACACCCACTGAGAAAACATCAATGCCAGTCTTCCCATTCTGAAAAGGCTGCTCTGCATGCTGGGGAATATGAAGCTAAATTTCACACAAGTATTTGAAGTTTTCAGACTTTAACATCTGCCAAAGCTGCACCACTGCCTGGGCTGTGATGGATTCATAGGTTTTTAAGGCCAGAAAGGACCATTAGTTTGATCCCCTGAACAGAGCAGGCTGGCAAAGGTCATCATTACTCCAAAACAAGAATGATAATTGCATCTGATTAAAATGTGTCTTCCAGACCTCATGGTCCTTCTAACTTCCACTTCCTCCCCACCTGCTATTTCTGTTTATTCACTCAGTGGAACTTCCTTAACATCCCTCTTTGGCTCTGTAGGAAAGAAATCATGGTCTTTAAACTCTACTGCTATGCACCCAGGAAGTATTTGAAGGCTGTAAAAATAACAAATAGAAAAAATTGTAAGAGAAAATATATGTCCAAGCTTACATGCTATAGCTTTTGAAGGTCTCTTATCTAACTCTTGTGTGAATTCTTAGCACTATACTCTCTATCCAAGTTATTTTTTAGTATGAATAAATAGGCAATATAGCTGTTGTGGCTCCTAGACTCAGTACAGTTGAATGAGGGATAGCTTTTGCCCATAATAACCTTCTCAAAATGCTGAAAGATAATGAAAACCTCTATACTTTTTAAAATGTCATTTTATTCTTTGCTAACACAATGATTGTAAAAACTGCTGAAGGCTAAGTACAGCTTAATAAATCTTGAAACCACAACTCCTCTGCCATTTGGAAAACTGTAACAGAGTCCAAGTGTTGCTACAGCAGGAATGAATAATTCATGGCAACAAGATTAAGCGTATGGAAACTAAACAACTATCCAATAATACCCATGGCAATAGCAAGGTACAGAAACTCTCCTACCTCCTTGCAAGAACTTCATTGGGTAAACTATGGCATGATATCGGTCTATGCTTAGTGACACAAGGACATAAGTCGAGGCATATAGAAGGACCACCTGAGGCAAAAGGTAATGAGACAGCAGGTGAGACACATTTGTTGCAGAAAATAACATCAGTGAGAACACTGAACTAGGAATGTTTGAAAACTTTTACCGAGAAAAAAAAAATAAATCCTTTCTTTTCACCCAGGTTTTGTTCCTTTTTCTTGTCCACAAAATTTAAAAGATTGAATATGCTTTAATTAAAAGTGTTTCAACTTTAAATGAACACTTTCAGCCTTTAGCAGGGCTGATGCTAGAAAAATGTCTATACACAGTTTTTGCTACGGTTTATTGCTGTGGGGACACACAGCCACAAAACTTGGGCATACAGGGAAGCACAAAGTTTCTATACCTGGAAGTAGCGAACCACTCTGCAAACAACATCAGGAGCCATGAAATCTCCAGTGTAGCGCCAAATGATGTCAGTCATTATGTTTATGAGTCCTGTGAATGAATCTGCCAAGAAAATTAAATGAAGAAGCATTAAAAGAAGCAAACACGTAACTGCAGGTGAGCCACAGAGGCAGGTATGACCCTCGGGGTGTATCAGCTCCCCCAGCCTTGAGGTCAGTCATACCATTGCTGGTCAGCCCAGCATACTAGAGGAGCTGGGAAAAACTCAGAAAACATTTTAAAGTTTTGGGTATTTATTTTCTTGCTTTCTTAATTTAACACCAACGTAGGTCAAGATTCCTGCAAGCGTTGAAACTGGTTTCTCATGAGCAAGACTTGCTGCTGCCCTCTGGGCTGCAGTTCAGCCTGACTGGTGTTGCAAATGGGTTGGATGAGTTGCACCCTTAAAGTGACTTCTCTCTATTGCTTATAAAGGGACATGAGGTGACCAGCTGAGATGGCCATGTCAGACCCAGGCTGGAGACAGGTCCTGGTCTATATCAAAGATGCCTAAAATTAACTGTTTTTTGTGAGCAGAGCTGCATAAAAAAGCCATCTATGGGTGCCAGTCCCACATACACCTAAACATTTCAGGCTTGTCTATGAGAGATGTGGAGGGGGCTTTTGGTGGGCCGGACAATGTGGTGTGCTGGACTCAGTGTTGCCTGTAAGGGCCTCCAGGTGTTCCGTTAGGTGTGGGTCAAATACAGCTTTAGAGAAGCTGTAGCTTAGAGTCTATGTGCATTGGCTTGATCCCAGCTGTGCCAAATATTGAACTATTTAATGTCCTTTCTGCTTTGTCTTTTATTTCACTGTAAAAAGAAAGATGTCTCCTCCAAAAGCACCTGGGGAGAAATGCTGCTGAAGTTAGTGGAAATTTTGTCCAGATTTTATTAGCAAACTTAATTATGTAATGACTAATACTGCCCTTTCAGCTTGAAGTTAACCTACTTATGCTTGTACTTTTGCATTCACCAAAATAAATATGCCCCAGGCCATCTTTTTTTTTTTTTTTGAGAAAATCTAAGGAGATATTCTAGCCTTTGTTCTGCTTCTTATTGAGCAAAGAAGCCCTCACAGAGATGCAAGTTTTACAAAGGAATTGCAAAAGCTGGTACTCCTGTAGTACATATGGGCAATAATAAGTTTTGTCTTGATAACCAAGACAAAAAGAAAATTGTCTCCCTGTAGGACAGGGTAAACCTTCCAAGCCCTGTCTCTGGAAGAAAATGTACGTCAATCCATTCTTCTGCTGCTTCAAGTAACTCAGCATGTTGCTCTTGTTGCACAGAGTACCACAAACAGAGAGAGCAGTTTGGGAAAACATTTTGTGCCACTTATCAGGACATAAGCAAGTAATACAAATAAATAGCTTCGATCCATAGGTAAAAAAATAAGAGTGGTGAGGTAAAAGGTTTCCTTTTTGATACTAACATTTCACACATTCAAAAACTAATGCCAAAATTTATTGCAATAAAGGCATTTTTCTGTAACAAAGGCATTTGAATATCAGATGATTTTGGTTTGAAATACATGCTTTTAGAAAAAAGATACTTCAACAATCTCAAGATTTTTTGAGCAGTAAACAATTTGAAACAGTATTTCCAAACAAACACGTATGGATTTGGGAATATGAGTTCCTTCCATTTCCTCCGAAATTACAGGAAGTTGTGTTAATTCTAGCTGGAAATTGCCATCTCAACTTAATGTTTTACATGTGGAACTTGTTTTCCTTCTCCAGGAAACTAGGATTGTTCTTTCTTTATCAGTAATCCTTTATCTCCTCTTTTTCTTCAGTCCTTTATATCTTCTTTTTTTTCAAGGCTTAGTTAGAAATGAAATTAGAACAGAAATAGCATTCCTGCTGCACATAACTACATTGCCTCCCTCCTCATGACTTGATTGTTCCATTAATTCTGCTTTGTTCTTCCCTCCCCTAGTGTTTCCCAACCTCATTTTCTGTTTCTTCTCTCTTCACCTGCCTCCAGAGAAAGGCTGGATCAGAGCTGACCTCAACCATCAGGGCTACTACATCATGTCTGTGGTCTCTACTTTCATACTTGTCCATGACAGAAGAAAATCATGGTGAGTACGGTGACTTTAAGACTTTATTGAAAAGATTGTAGATGTATATAATTAAGGTGGTCTTTGAAGAAATGGAGTTTAAATGTCTCAAAAAGTGAAATGCATCCTCCTGCAGTGGTTCAAACCCAGCCCTTTCCCTTTCTTTACTCCTGAATTATTGACTCATTCTCTCTCTCCCTCTCTCTCCAGTAATTAAAGATTCATTGGTTCCAAATAATACACATCAGTAGAGCTTCACCTAAGGGTATCCTCCAGCTTTTGATGGTCTGAGCATCTGCCAAGAAAGTCGTAAATGGGGGGTTCAACTTCCCTCCAGAGGAGAAGGTAGCAGGGGCTGCCTCCCTCTTACCCATCTACTGTTCTCTAGAGGACAGGGAGGGAGAAGGGAAGACACCTCTGCTGTCTCCTCATTTCCCTATTTTCACCACCATTTTTTCATCCCTTTCCAATATATTAGGAGAGTGTTTTGGAGGTGCATGCTGCAGGCGAGGTGGGAGAGGGGCCAGTATCCTGGTGGCCTCCAGGATGCTGAGTGTGGAGCTCCCTGCTGTTTGTAAGAAATTTGAGCAGGTCTAGAAGAACAATTCCAGCATTTGGTCATGGCAGCTTCTTAGTTTGCATCTGGAGTGGTGTTTTTAACCTGGGTATGATCCCCATGTGATGGAAAAGCTGCAGGGCAATGAGCCTTCGCTTCAGCTTAATGTTTGACTCAAAGCTGCATTCCAGGATGAGAGATTTCCAGGTGACTGTGGTGGCTTTTAAGCCAGTTTCTTTATGCTGGCAGCCTCAGCTCCTCTCCCCCAGTAGTATGTTTTATGAGCTTATTGTGCTGAGTTGCTGAATCCTTGTGAAGGGCTCAGCTCGCCCTCCTCCAGCGTGTGCCCCTGAGCACAACACACGTGTGTGCCAAAGCAGATGCAGCCAGCTGTGCCTGCATGCTGAATTAGCCAGATTACTTAAAACCCTTTAATTATAGAAACATTCTCCCACACAACATCATCATCATCATTATCATCATCATTGAATGGTTTGGGATGGAAGGGAACTTAAAGATAATCTAGTTCCAATCCTCCTGCACGGACAGGGACACCTCTCACTAGACCAGGTTGCTCAAAGCCCCATCCAACCTTGCCTTGAACATTTCCAGGGAGGGAGTAGCCACAACTTCCCTAGGCAGCCTGTGCCAGTGTCTCAACACCCTCACACTAAATAATTTCTTCCTAATATCTAACCTAAAGCTCCCCTCTTCCACCTTAAAGACATTACCCCTCGGTCTGTCACTACCTGCCCTTGTAAAAAGTCCCTCACCAACTTTTCAGTAGCTCCTTCAGGTCCTGGAAGGCTGCTATAAGATCTCCTTGGAGCCTTCTCTTCTCCAGGCTGAACAACTCCAACTGTCTCAACCCGTCTCCATAACTGAGGTGCTCCAGCCCTCTGATCATCTTCTTGGCCCTTCTCTGGACTTGCTGCAAGAGCTATTTTTCTATGTGCTTTATCAGGTGATATGCTGAAATGTTACTGAAAACTTCTTATTTTTAATTTAGAATTAGTCTGGGTAGAAATCCATCCTCTAGGACACCTGTACCACAAATCAGAAACTTTCCAGCTGTTTAGCAGAGTCAACTGAAAATTTTCCAAACTTTTTAATAGAAAAGGACTTATTTTTATTTTCCAAAACCTTTTCATCCTCATGTCCTCTGCAGGTTGCAGAAATCTCTCTTGCTTTTTCTGTCCTACCAAGCATCAAACCCAACTTTTCTCACTCCTTTGCTCTTCCACTGCCTGCTCCAGAGGGTGTTTCTTATCCCACCTCTCTAAAGCACCTGACTCAGTCTGACCCAACTGCACACTTTTAGGGGATTTGTCATGCAGACACAGATTACACAGGGCCATCAAGTAAATAATGTGCCTTGTGCAGGTGGTGATGCAGCATGCTGGAAAAAATGCAACAACCCTACAAATTATGACAAAGAATTTGTGCTACTGCTCCCTGTTGCATACAGTCTAATCTGTTGTGTCTGTGCATTGCTTTCCGTTATGCATCTGTTATTCACTCTCTAGCCAGCTAACTCAGTACCCCTGTGCTAAGCATATGTGCAGGCTCCATTGATGAGGAGAATTGTATTCACCTCTTGCCCTGAGCATCCCAACTGGCCATTTCTTGCTGTGTGTCCTCCCCACTACAGTGTCACAAGTACCTGGTGCATAACATTATTGGCAATTTAGACAATGAATGTGCTGCTCATTATTCTGTTATCTTACTGCTCAGCACAGACTTAATGTTTTTCACATCTTCACAACATCACTGTAGCTTACAAGTCCCCTTTCCCACCAAGCACCAGTGTGCCAGTGCTATAGATCTGATACACAGATCAGGAATTACCAGTTGAGCTTTAGTCACCAATAGATTAATCCTCCTCAATCATTTATCACACAATTACAGCCACAATAACAGTGTTTAATTCATCATGTGATTTGAATTGGTATGATAGAGGTTAATGTTTAGAAGGCAGCTGATTTCAGAGATGTGATCTCAGAAGATCATATGTTCCCTAGTTGCTTTTGGCAAGGCTACAGCTCAGTGTGAGTCACTGAAATGCATCATTGATGTCCCTAGTTGTTAAAGACAGGTACAATACTCTGAACCTCAGTGTCCTCATTACTGTTGGCATACTCATTTATCCTTATTCAGTTGGTGACTTGCAGAGATGTTTGTGTTCTTTCACTGATGAATGTTCCTAGGCCAAATGGCACAAAGTTAATTCCTGAAAATAGTCATAATCAACCTTCACTTGTAACTGTGTACGAGTTTGTCATTGCCACTGATTTCTCAATACTCTTATTTATTTTTTATTTTTTTAACAAAGAAGTGATATACGTCTGCATTGCTAGGCAACTGTGTGGTTCATTTAGTTCCTCAGAAAAACAGACAAAATATCAATTCATGACATATTCTCTTTTGACAGAAAACAAAAATTCCAGCAAGGGATAGTTTGTGACTTTTAACATGTGCCAAATGCATAATCACAAAATTATGCGGACAAAATGATTCCTTGTTGAAGAGAAGACATGGCACTTGTGTGATGGGTATTGCAGCTGTTTGGTCTTAAGAGGAGATGGAGTTTTTAAGAACATAAATGAAAAGAAAAATTCCATGAGGCTTCAAGAATAAGGAAAAGTAGAGGCAGGCAGGGTGTAAAGACGGATTTGTCTGGGGAGAGAGGGAAAAAAATGGTCTATTTTGTTTTGCGCCACTTGCAGCCCCATGCACTGAGCAGGTCAACTGCCTCTTCCCTGTCCTCAGCAAGTCCTGAAAGGCAGAACATTTACCAAACTGTCAGTGTTTCAAAAGGCAGCATTTTAAAACCATTTACCAAAAAGACCAAGAAAACAAGGAAGAGAAGCAGCTTGTTCCTAGAGGAGGCTGAAGTAAGCTGAATATAGCACTACAGCATCTATAGCTGGGAAATACAGCAGGTACTGAAATAACCTGCGAAAATCCTGGGCCCTAAAGACCCATTTTTACCTAAGACTCCATTACGCTCAGTAAAATCCTCTTGGATTTTCTAATGGGCATGACTGAGTGCAGGCATTGCCTCGACACCGTAGAGCACAGGGATCTCTGGGTTCAGGAAGTGATTGCGGCAGCTTGGGTGGTGGGCACTGCCTTGGGGGACTGAAGAGCACAAAAATGTGGAAAACACTGCCCTTGAATCTGAATGTAGGCTTGCTGCTGCTGTGAGTGAGACAAATTTTTCGTGGCAAAAAACCCTTCACACAGATACAAGTCCATTACAGAAAACAAATGGCGGTAATGAGTGATTTGGCATAGGAATAGAGACAGGTTACAACTGTCCCAGTTAATCTGTTCACAGAAATTCATTGACTTGGTGGCATTGCCAATGGGATGTACCTTGTGCAAACTTCAGGGTATTTCTTTGGTTACAGCTAAGGAGGTTAAAACAAAAATGTGTGTCAGCAAGTCTGCAAGAAAATATCTCTATCATTTGATCATTAGTACTGACACCCCTCTCCCTTAAGGCACTTACCCTAGATGCTGCAAGTTTTTTCTGTCAGTAGTAGAGAGCAGATTGCTGGTAAGCTGCAGTGGGTTCAAAAGCTCACCTCAGCTGCAGTTTGATCATATTTCCCCTGACGAGAACATTCTTATTAAGTTGGATGCGGTGATCCATGACTTTATGGTAAAGTCATGCCTCTTACTGAAATTACATCCCTCTTTTCATGTTGCTTACAAAATTATTCCATTTTAACAAGGGATGTGTTTTTTTTCTGCTTTGTTGATGACACCAAGCTGCACAAGGCACCATGCAGCAGCAACTTTTTATAAGGCAAGTAAGGGAGTGTGACTTCCTCATCAGGGCTGAGCATTTCACATGGCCCATTTTTCTGGGACCTCAAAATGTGCATTCCATGTCACCTAGTACTCCCCCAGGATCACACCCTCCAGCAGCACCAGAAGCAGCAGCTTACTAACACTTGCCTGCAACTAAGTGATATTCCCTTAAAAACAAAAGCAGCATCAATTCCCAATTACAGCAAGATGGTCCTGCCTGTGATTTTTGAAGTGATGAGGTAGCAATCACTGCTCTGCCAGTGCTGCTCAGTATCACATGATGTGCTGTCATCTAACAAGAGTCAGTACCATGAACTAGCCTTGCAAATTAATAAAACCCCTAGCTGATTTTGTTACAGGGCTGGGGAAGAAGAGGAGAGGTGCCTGAGGGAGTTCTATTTAAATATGAGGAAAAACTTCTTTACGGTGAGGGTGACAGAGCACTGTAACAGGCCTCTCAGGGAGGTTATGGAGTCTCCTGCTCTGCAGATATTAAAGACCGGCATAGATGCAGTACTGAGTAATGTGCTCTAGGTGATCCTTCTTTAGTGGGGGACTTGGATGAGATGATCTCTAGAGGTCCCTTCCAACTCTGACATTCCGTGATTCCATGCAAGCAATTTAAATTCAAGTGTACTCAGGGCTTCTGAAGTGGCAGGTTGGCTCGAGGACAGGCATGAGGAAGAGAGAGCAGGAGAAGCTGCCCTGCCTGCTGCAGACACCCTTGCAGCTCATTTCATCACATCCTTACTCTCACTCCTCCCTTAGTCTGTGCTTTCTGCTGAAAACATCACATGTGGCTTTGCAAGTATTCGCTGCACTGGAAACTATTTTGTGACCATGTTAGCTAGAAAATGTACCCACCTTCCTCCTCTCATTCAGCAGCTGATGGTGAACTAGGTTATGTAGCTGCTCTGGGCACCTGTAAGACAAGATATCTGCAAGACAGCTACCAGATATCTTTTAAAATGATTACATTTTAGTATTTAAAACACTGAGCCCCCAGGAGCCCATTGCAGCGCCTCTGCAAGAGCCTGTGCTGGTGATGCTTCCCCAAACAGCTGCAGTGCAGCAAGGTGATGTGCATGGGGCATGGGGAGTGCTTAGGGCCTGGGGCAAGGGTGCCCCTTGCACCTTGATAGTCCATTTGTCCTCTTTGCAATCACACCAGATGCCTTCACCTGAGTTTGTAGCTGTTAGCAGCTCTTTGCAGTGTAGAGCACCCGGGTGTGATGCTGGAGCTAGAACTTTGAACCTGCTCACCTCTTTTAGAAGTCTTGATGTGGAGCAGATGTGGTTGTGATTAGATGGTGCAAGGTTCTTAGCTTTCTGCTGGAGAATCCCTGGCAAAGGGTAGAGACGTGCAAGCCAAAATTCAGGATGCAGTAACATTTTATGGGGAATCAACAAGGACATCCAGCAGCACTTTGCTCTGCAGCAGTGCCTGCACTGGAGCACTTGTCATTTTACTGACCACATGTATTGCCCCCCCTTTTGTTGGCTCCTTCAGGCCTGGCAGCCTGGAGCAGAACATAAAATGTAATGGAGGAAACAAAACTCACTTGAAAATTTTCAAGAGGAATCCTGTTCTGTTCCCCTGTTAAAGTTATGTGGATTTTTTTAAATAGCAGAATTGATGCTATTTTTTTTTTTTCTCTTTCTGGCTCATAGGAATTGACAGGAAATTTTGTTGCTCTGGGTAGCGTTTGATTTATTTACCGCATTTCATACTTTTCTGCAGTGAGGTCCTCCCTCTGTGATGAGGCAGGCCCTGCTAGGTGAGATGCTGTATAGGGTGGATTCAGTGAAGCTCCAGCCTCACTCCAGAGCTCAACCAGCTTAAAAGATGAAGGGCTGAGAAAACCATGTGCAATGTTAACCTCTTCAGAAACAGTGCTTACAAGAGAGCTGGAGAAGAGGTTCCTAGGAGTTAAAATTCAACATGCACTGCCACCACAAGAGGTATTAAGGTTTTTATTAATTTGCCTTTTTAAATTAATCTCTTCCTACCACTCCTTCCCACCCCACTCTTGCTTTGGGGATACAGCTGGAGGGGCACAGGGAGGGTTAGACTGAACTGGCAGGGCCTCAGGGGTGAGTATGGCACCCACCAAAACAGGGACAGGACAAATGGAACCTCCCCAGTGCATCAAATGCAATAGAAAGTGAGCTGGCTTATAACAACAGTACATCCCCATCAGTGGTGGTTTGTCTGTGAGCAAGGGTGAAGAGCTGATTGGAGAATTGTTTTCTTGTAAAACCAGGATGTATTATTAAACAGTCAGGAAAGTAAAGGCAAATTTCCATTCACACATCCCCTTCATTAGACCTCTGCCAATACTGTGGTTTGGGATTAGCAGTTCCTCTTAGTGGGGACATGTGGTGGCAGATGAAGTTGATAATTCTGAATGTTAGGGCAAAGTTCCTACTTCCTGTCTTGTGTTCCTTACATGTAGATGAGTGCATGGTCTGCTAAATCAAACATTTTGTTGTATGCAGCTACTCAGTGGAAAGAAAAGAATTTTTTTTAAGCAGACCATATAGAATTAGCTGAATATAGTTTCACACTGGGGTTGAAAGGGTGAACAGAGGGTTTCAGCATCTGTTTACACAACAGGTAATGGCAAACCTGTGAAAACCATAGTTAAGATTCCTGTGTAGTTGCTTTGTGTGCTTGTTGGTTCCAAAACAGGAATCAAGCTTCTCTAGGTATATGAGCATATGACTTATGTATGCCAAAGTTAAGCACGAACAAGTGTTCACTCCTTATTATTTAACTGTTGTGAAAAGATATTTCAAATGCAACTCATTACTTAAACTCCCCTTCTCTCCTTCAGGCAGAGCAGAACAAGTAGAGAGAAAAAAAAGCAGTGGGGGAAAAATCCTGCATAGGGGAGGCTGCCCTCAGTTAGTGTAAATGCAGGAGATAAGCTCCTGTGGATCAGCTTCTCTTACTTAGGCACTAATAAACAAGAACATGCCTCCCCAAAGGACACAGAAATCTCACCATTTGTAACTCAGTCTCTCTTCATTAGTTTCAAGTGGTGCTGTGTCTCTAACATTTTTAAGAAAAAAAATGTATCTTCTAAGATAGCAAGTACCAAACAAGTCTATTTTAATTCTGTCCTTCCCCAACCTCTTGTACACAGATTCTTTCATTATTTCCTCGGAATCCTCCTTACTGGTCAGTTTTGGTAACTCTTTACCTCAGGTATTTTAAGGATGGCATGTTCATATCTTAGCCACAACACCAGCTGTATGATTATTCTCACCTAAAAATGCGGACTATCCTGGGATAGTTTTCTGTTGGTGTAATTCAGGCATTCTGATCATTATAGTCACCGAATACCCACACTTCTTACAATTCTGTCTTAGTAGGCTCAGATATTGTTGATGTAGATACTTTAAGTAGGAATTGGAAGAATAAAGCCTTCTTTTCTCTCTTGTGGCAAACTGTAAACAAAGATTCCCATGGTGCTCTAGCAGTGATGTTGCAAGCTGCAGCTCAATTTTTGTCCAACTGGCAAGTACAGACAGTAGAACAATGTTCATTCCTATTTTTATACCTGCTTTGTCTCCCCTTGTGTTTGCTGATAGCATGAACTAAAGTATACTGGTATGATTTGCTGGAGAATTGCCTTGTAAAATCATCATGTGGAAAAGGTAGCACATGCAAATGCATACCGAGCTGCTTTTCATTATTAAATATACTGCAATGCCAGAACAGGCTGAATATTTCACTACATGGGGTCTGGATCTCAGTCCTATAATTGGGCTGAACTTGGTCAAAATGGACTCCAAAGTATTTGGTCTTATTAGAACAACTAAGTCTCTGTAGCACCATATGTGGTATCTTTGACCTGAATTCCATAAAGCCTGTGAGAGCTTCGTAACCATTTGTTAAACAGCTAGGTAATGGAGTTAAAGGAAGTGACTCTCCACAGAAAACATGTAAAACACTTCACTGTTAGTAATACAGATCAGCAGGTGAGGAAGTACTGCATGAAAATGCTGGGTGTTTTGTCCTACAGCCCTTTGGAAAGTTGGGAAAAAGTGTTTTGTTATTGGTGGCAACAACCAATCTAACTCAAGATAATAAGAAATATCACTGCTTTAATATGCAGGAAGGGAACAGAAAAAATCCCTACCTTCTTAACATAGCTTGTTGTTTCCAATGCTTTTTAGTGCATGTAAAGGCTCTTTCCAGCAGAATTTCCGTTCAGTTGCAATTAGAAATACTGCAGTACAAATGATGCACTGCAAGGTGTTAATGATGGATTAGTACATGTAATGCCAGAAGTTTAAAGTCATGTCTTTTAACTGGAGCTAATGAGATCCTAGATGATTATTCTGAGTGAAGCATGGTCATTATGGCCATACTGCTGGTGGCACCATGCTTGTGTAATCCAGCGTTTATCACCAGTATACAAAAAGGTCAGGCAGAAAACTTCTCATATCCACCTACTTTTAACAAGAAACATCAAAGGTCTCGTGTGATGTAACTGTAAAATAAGTGTCCCCTATGTCAGACAACAATCCTGCCTGTACTTTCAGCAGGGAATCAAACAGGAATCCATATAATTCAAAGGTAACGTTTTCCAAGCAATTCAGAAAGACATCCACTTCCCTTCCTTAATGCTGAAATGTTGGACCCAAAGGATTTCATAGCTTGGCTGCCAGCATCTTTTAAAAATAAAAACAAACATGGCACAACTGTCATTAGGATTTGAATGTCTGAAACAGGCTTAAGGTAGGAAAACCATAATCAGTCCTTCAGGACTACAAAACAATTCTGTAGCTGTCAAAACAAGAATTAAGACTTTCTATAAACTGGCATAAATTGGCACAGCAAAAGCTGCCTTCTCCCAACATAAAAAAATACATAGTTCAGTCTGTTGGCTGTTGAGTGTATCTACAAAGCATATTCAGGGCCACCACTGGGACATGGGAAAGGTTATCAAAATATCAGCCATCCTAATGTCTGCTTTTGCTTTGGGCCCCCAAAGAAAACCCTGAGTTCACCTCTTGCCCTCATGTCTCTTCATCCTCCAAGTGTGATAGGAATATAAACCCAACTGTTCTTCTTGCACTCTGCCTTGTTCAAAAAATGGGTTGCTTTGTAGAAAGTTATTTGTGTATGAAAAGATACTCTAAACAGGACCGACCTTTTGCTAGCCTGACTAAGAGATGATGCTGTTCTGTTTTCCGAAGGTAGGTTACTAATGTAAATATAAATAAAGGATGTGTTAATGCCACCCATGACAGCATGTTTGTGGGCTGAGGCTCATCATGGACCTGGTGCATCAGATGTTTGTTGGTGTGGCCAAGCCAGACCTCTCTGACAGCACTGGATCTGCACACCCTTCCCCTGGGATCCCAAGGAGTTCAAGCTCAGGCTGACAGGAGATCGCAAAGAGCCTGTGAGATCTGTGGGGAGCTTTGCTAAAATGAGCCAAAGTTTCCCAAGTTTCCCAGGAGTGTCAAGGCTTTGGATGAGACGTGATTTTTGGTTCAAAGGCTAAGCCAACCAGCTGCTGTGTCAAGGTTGCAAAAGCCCAAAACTGAAACCACGGCATGCTAAAATCATAAACAAAATTAGTTTTTTCAAAATGTCTGGCTTTTCTTCTTGATCAAAAAGGTCTGGGTAGCTTGGAGATGAACATCAAGAAAGTTGAATTTCCCCCGCAGATAATTCAGTGAGGCTGATTTATGTAAATAGTTTAAACAATTCTCATTTAATAACTAAAATCAATTTACTTGTGGCTTTTTCACATCCTCTCAGTCAGCATTCTAGCAAAGTTCTTCTGAAACTGGAATGTTTTCCAAAATACTGAATGTATATGAACTTTCATATTTATTTATAATCCATACCAAAAATGTAACTCTGTGGGAAAATCTTCATGCAGATCCAAGTGTCTTTCTCCACTTCTGGAGCAATGACTAATCAACCAAGAAGAGATGTGAATACTTTTAGCAACCTCCTTGGAGAAACAGCAAACATAAGCTACAGACTGTATATAGCCAGCAATCTGATGAATTTCTAACATCACCATCTTTTCAAGAATGTTTTCTGCAAAGTATAAAAAATGCATTGTGGAAACATTATTTGCTGAAAAAACAATGCTAACCTGCCAAAACACTTATTTGAAAAAGTATTTGATATATTAATGAGCAGGTGCTTAAGGATCTGGAAATATGATTCAAGATGTGCAACACTACCTTGCAATAATATTGGCCATTGGCTTGTGACATTTCTGGATGATCAGATTAGTCCAGAGCAAGAGCAAAATATTTTGTTTGTGACACTATCTGCACACAAAGAGGTCCAGTAGAAGAACCCAACAACTTTTCCATTTCTAGATCGTTTCAAATTTACATTGACAGTGTAACCATGCAAGCCAAGACCAGAGTTATTTAAAAGCATAACTGTGAGGGGTGTGGTTTTGGAAGCCTTGCTTTCTTTTTCTGATGGATTCTGGTGCATCAATTTCTTCCAGTCTATTTATATTAGCTGGGTAGAGCATTAACAGAAATGCAGTTGTGTATTGTAATTTCACTTTGATGACAGCAATTGTCTTTCTTGTGTTTCCTAAGCAGCCTTCTAGAAAATACGGCAGTAACAGTGTGGGCTGTGGATGTTGAACTGCTTGCAAACCACTCAGGCAGCTCATAAAAACATTATTAAAAGGCAAATGCCCTTTATGCTTGTAACTTCTGAACTATGCAAGCTGAAGTGCTTTTATACTTCTAATGCATTGTAGTATATTGGGATATTACTCTGTTAGAGCTAGTGCCATGGCTTTCCAGCTGACAGTTTTTGCTCTCCTGTCAGTCACCAGTTTGATTTGCTTCTGACTCTCCCTCCAGTTCAAGAAGATGGGTGCCTGAGCATGGTTTGCCCGGGGAGCTTGATGACAGGCAGGTGGCACGTATGTTATTCCTGGATATAAGAAGAATCCTTTTTAGAGTGTGCTGAAGCATCTCCCTGGTACCCATGAGTGTTATCCTCCCAAATCATGGGGAGCTTTGGAAATGCTCAGTCCTGCAGCTGTGCTCTGGCTCACCTGCTAATGTGAATCTCTCCCCAAAAGTGAGTTTCTGGAAGTGCTGTGAAAGCCATGGAGGGAAACAGTGCTTTATGTGCCCAAGTACTGTGAGCACTTTGTTCAGTAAAATAACAATGGAGCTATTTTAAAGACATCCTTGATATTCACTGAAGAAGAGGTGTATTGCTGTCATTTCTGGATGCATTAAACACCCATCATCCACTCTCCTGAGACCATCCCTTGCTCAGCAACATCCTTGAATGTAATGTTCAGACACGTGAGTTTACTCTTTTACCTAAAAATCTGAGAGTTTATCTGAGGATATTCTTTCTTTCAAAATCAGACCCTGTGCAGGAGGCCTGCAGCTTTCCCCAGGCAGAGGAGAGCAATGATACTTGCTGTTGTGTTTAGCAGCTAAACGAGTATTGCCACTCCTCAAAGCATGCTGGGGACTCTTTGCATCATGGCAGCTGCCCTGGGTTCAGTGTGATCTTTTTCCCATTGTAGATTTTGTATGCTGTAAAGGGTGCTCTAATTCTCTTCATCTTTTATCTATCGTGCCTATTTCTGCTGTAAACTATGCATTAATTTTATACTGTCTGCAGGGTCCAGGTTTTGTAGCCTAAGAAGTCTTTCTGTGAATTGCAGTTATAAAGGATGCAGAATATCTTGGAATATCTAAGACCTTCCCACAGACAACAGGCAGCAATCCAGCCAGTATCAAATTGTCAAGATATTTATTTTTTCAGTTGAATTATCAGATATCACTGGAAAGACAACTCCCTCACAAGCTCTACGGAATTATCATGTTTACTATGCCTTCAGTTGTTTTTCTGGACTGAGTATTAACATATCAGTAACTCTAGCAATCCCATAACACATTAGAAAACCAGTGTTTCTACAATCTCTATCTCTGTAGCATGGGAAAGCCAGTTTCTAAGGTGGCTTTCCATCCCTCCCACATGTGGCAACAGTTCCTGGTTTTCTTCCTGCCTATGTGAGCTGGAAATTGAAAATAGAAATAAATTATTCAGTTCAAGATTAGAAAATATCCATCCATAGAACAACACTATCTTAAAACATAGAGGTGTGCTACTCATCTCCACAGTTAAGGCTATACTAAAAATCCAGTAGATAAAAAGCTGTAGTAGCACATCCAGTGGATGCAATCTGATTTTTGCTGTTAACATTACTTCTTCAGTTCATAAATGACTTCATAAAAATACACCCACACACATAAAATACTGATTTTGGTCAGGTTTTTTTGTTGTTTGTTTTTTTGTGGTTTGCTTTTGTTTGTTTGTTTGTGGGTTCTTAGTTGTTTGGGTTGGTTTGGTTTGGGTTGGGTTTTTTGGTGTTGTTTTTATTTTTCTGCTTGGTTGTGTTTTTTTTTTGTTGTTTTGGCTTTGTTTGGTTTGTCTTTTTTTTTTGTTGTTGCTGTTGGTTTTGGGTTTTAATAGTTACAATTCTTCTCTTTCTGTCATTTTTCTTCCAATTCCTTCAGCTTCAAAGCAAATTGTTCCCTTGTGCTGAAAACCCCCTGTTCCCCACTTGTAGTCTGCAGGCTTCTGCCATGCATGGATACTATTTTATCTATCCTTGTCTTTTCCTAGTTTACAATGAAACTATAAACATCTTGCAAGAAAATTTGCCTCTATTAATTATCAGTAACCTCTCAGTCTAAGAAATTAACACGATCAACCCACCACTTCTGCTTTTCCTTGTTCCTTAAGAAGGTGCAAAAATCTGACTTGGAAGTGAAAGTTCTGGGGATTTGTCCACATGTAATTTTCATTCTATTTTGACCATTCCTGTTCTAGTTAGGTAGGTTTTCATCCTTCTCTCTTTCTTGCTACTGCCTGCCTAACTGAATAGAAGTGGAGAAATATATGACTTACCTGATGGTAAGATAACTGCTGTGCAAAGGTTCTACTTTAAGGTTAATCATGCAGCTGCAGTGTTACTGCACAGGTTTTGCATAACATTTGTCTTTTAAGCTACACTTTCTTTCCAGACCCCACTTGAATAAATTGTCTTTTGGGCAGAGCCAGAAAATCTTGGAAAATTCCAGATGGCTGTTTAGAAACAGAGCAGAGCACAAAAGAAATAATAATGCATTTTCCATCAGAGAACATGTTGATATGCCTTGCTGTGCTGAAAAATAAGTAAATAAATACGTACTGAGAAATACTTTATCTGTAAAACTTTGCATTTGCAGGTGGGTTTTGAGTGAGAGCCTTCTAAGGTCTGATTAAAAAGGTGGAATCCTAGTTGTCAAAGATGAATAGTAATCCTGACATATTTGGTGATGTACAAACATTAAAGGGATTTATATAGTCAAGATTAGGGATCTAAATTAGGAATTGAATCCATCTGTACAAGTCAGGGAAACTTACAGGCAGCTTAGAGTGTTTTCCCCTATTGGCTAGAAATGGAGCACAGGGAGAGTGACTTCTTATCTTGCATACCTACAGTGAGGAGCCTAAAATAGATGGCATGAATAATCCCTAAAATGAATACCAGTGTGCAAGAACACAGTCATGAAGCTTAATCCAATTATCTCTATGACAGTCATGTCCCATTCTGCTTTCCAGGACTGATGTGAAGCCATATGCTTTCTTTAGACTTACTGCCCACATGGCAAGAAGCTAACAGGGCATTTTCCCTCTGCCCTCCCTGCTAATAATGATGCTGTATAATGCAAAAGATGAAATGCCCTGAGTAACAGTAACTTCCGCAGGTGAAGAGGGTGACAGGTTAAAATCTCTTTGGCTCAGAGATCTGCAACTAGAAGTTGTCATCAAAGTACTCAACCACCTAGCTATAAGAGAAAGAAGGTGTCTGAAGATATTTGCCTAATTCACATTTCACTAGGCTAACTAGAAAATTTGCTAAGACTAGAATTCTGTTCTTTTTGCGTGGTCACTCTTACATATGTGCCCAGACCACACTGTATTTTTGTCTCACAGCCCTTAAAAAGTGCTTTAGTTGGCCAGGCAAACCTTTATACTTCCCACACAATCCTACTGGTATCAGCAAAGCTGTGGTGGCTCAGTAATTTAGCTTCACAGTGCAGTTCTGGGCACAGGATTGGAATTACATTGAAAGTGGAAGAGGGGAAAAAAGCTACTAGTTAAATCTGGCTGAAAGGAAATGCTTTTATTTTAATCACAGAGATGTCTAGTCAGGAAAGGCATTTGTATGCAAGGATCTGAAATAATGGCAGGTCCTTTAAAAATAATAGAAATTGTAAATGTGGGTCTCCCATGTAGAGATCCATGGGTGGGGAAATGGAATCAAGTCCAGACTGTGTGTGTCTATTGAAAGGAGAAGATGATGCCTTTGAATACAAATAGAGCATCTAAGGTCCATTCATCATTTTTCAGTCCTTTAAAAATGGCTTATTACCATGGAAAAACAAACAGAGTAACTAATTCCATCTTAGTTTAAAACTGTATGATCTGGGGTGAATTTCAGAAGATAGGATTCTCATAAGATGTTCCACTAGTATTATTCTTTCCATTGTGTGAGTGTCCAGGGGCCCAAGCCTTAGGGATGGCATTCAAAGGCACTCCTGAGTGATTTTGGAACAGCAATCTGGTGCTTGGTTGTGATTTTAAATGTGCATGTACACTACAAAGGAACAAGGACTGTGTATTGTATTGAATATGCATGAGTGTACTGAAGCTAGTTTTTCTCTGCTTTAGAAGAGGAGGATTTTTGAACTAAAGTCTATGAAGTCCCTAAAGGTTATACAAGGAAAGACTCAAATTCTTTGTACAGGAATCTACACGTCTACTGAAAATATGCTAGGGCTCCACAAAATAAAACCATAGAAACATAGAATCATAGGTTGTGTGGGGTTGGAAGGGACCTTTCACTGTCATCTCGTCCAGCCTGCCCTGCAGTGCACAGGGACCTTTTTAGCTAAGATCAGGTTGCTCAGAGCCTTGTCAAGCCTGACCTTCAGGGATGGGACCTCCACCACACCTCTGGGTAACCAGTGTTTCACCACCCTCATTGTAAAGAACTTCTTCCTAATATCCAATCTAAATCTACCCTGTTTTAGTTTAAGACCATTGTCCCTCATTGCTACACACCCTTGTGAACAGTCCTTCCTCTGCTTTTCTATAGCCCCATTCATGTACTGGAAGGCCTCTATAAGGCCTCCCCGGACCCTTCTCTCCAGGCTGAACAATCCCAGCTCTCTCAGCCTGTCTTTGTAGGAGAGGAGCTCCAGCCCTCTGATCATTTTTGCATCCCGTCTCTGGATTCGTTCCAACAGGTCCATGTCCATCTTGTGCTGGGGGCTCCAGAGCTGGATGCAGTATTCCAGGTAGGGTGTGACCAGAGCGGAGCAGAAGGACAGAATCACTTCTCTTGACCTGCTGGCCACACTTCTTTTGATGTAGCCCAGGATGTGATTTGCTCTCTGGGCTGTCAGTGCACATTGTTTGCTCATGTCCAACTTCTCATCCAGCAGTACCCCAAATCCCTTTCTGCAGGGCTGCTCTCTATCACATCATCCCCTTTGCTGGCTTGAGAGTGTTACAGTGACTGAGATGCCTATGAAATGAGGGCATTCCATCTTTGTAGCTAAATTCTGCCAGGAGGTTCTGTGCAATGTGAAAACAAACCACATCACCATATCCTACTCTGAAATTGGTACCGGAGCTATTGGCAAGCTGGTAGATTGTGTCTGCTGTTTTGCAGCTGCAGAGGTGATACAGCTTATATCACTAGACACTTTCAAAATCCCACTCTGAGTACCTATGGATGCTGAACACACAAACTGTCCCTTTCTGGAACAATTCATTACAGTATTTAGATGTTGTACACTGAGTAAATAGGAAAGAAGATATTTTTTCATGAGTTCTCCTTGCCCGTGGAGATCTCAGCTCTACACTTGGAGCTATGCTGCAGAGTGGCTTGTGCTAGCTGTAAGGGATCTGAGGCCACTGGTCAGTGACAACAGGCTGAAAAATGCAGTTTTAAGGATGTCTGCCTAGTGGGTTGTGATTGCATTAATTACAAACCATGAATCATGGAGGTCTTGTTCCTGCATTTGTAAGATTAAAGTAGGCTATATATATAACAATCATTACAGGGTATTTAAGTGGATGACCATTCTTGCTTCCAGTAGCAAATCTGGAGAGCTCATTACCTTTTATATTTCCACTAATGGGGGGGATATTGCATTCTGCTGTTACAGATGCACCACTTCAGCATTTTTGCTTTTGTGCTAGTACTGTTTCCTGCTGCAGTGAGCTACAATGGATGGAGGGACAGCAAACAGAATATTGTGTCCAGCCCTGGGTCTGCTGGTGAGCTCTTAAGAAGTTATCTAATAATATGTGAACCTTAGGCAAAATACAGAGTCCACAAGCCTTGGTCCCGGCTGTTTAAAACCACTTTGATTTCAGAATAAGTAGTTGTAAGCAAATCTACAGCTCATTTCAATGCTGTTGGAGTGCCCCAACTCTATAAGAGCTGCATTGAGATCAGCTCCATCACTTTCTTTGTCTTTCCTAGCATACATCCTTGTCTCCAGTTCTCTTGCCCAAGTATGTAGAAAGCAAAGGCAAAAGCAATCCAACTGCCTTAGGCCAGAGGATTACTGCCAGTCCTCTAAGGCAAACTTTTTTCTTAGAGCCCCAGCCTTTTGGTAGCTTAACTTTACCTTTTCAAGGAGAGTTCATTTTGCACCAAAAGCAGTTTCCTCACAAGGAAGTTGTCTAAGTAGACCAAATATTTGTCTGCTAGTCCCCATTTCACTTTTCTTCCTAGACTACTAGGCTGGATTGGAGCAACATATTTTCAGGATGCCAAGTCCTCTGTGTCAGACCCCTAGTTTTGTGATTTCACCACTAAAACATTCAATCTGTTTTGCTTTCCATGACCATTTTCCATTGGATGTATGACCAAACACTGTAAAACAGAGGTCCTGATACCCCCAAAGAGACTATGTCTCCTCCTTTGCATAAAGCTTCTTTCTGTGGCTCAGTTTTTATGCTAACGCTCACTCTCGGTTTTCCGCCTAAATTTTGAAGATATTTCACTTTTTACCCCATCTCTTTCAGGCTTGATTTTGGAGAAAATGCATTTTTAGAGGGACAGTGTATTGGACATTTTCTATTTTCACAGGAAAGATTGTGTCTTGTGTTGAGTAACCATATATGCAGAGAAGAATGATTATATATACACATACAGAAATATTCCTGGCTATTCACACAAGAAATCTAAGTGTAGAGCAAAACATGATTCATAATATCAAATTGGAATTGTGTAGTGTCAGTGTCCAAGTTATTTATTGCAGTCTAGGATGCTATGACTCATCCTCAAATCTGAGTAAATGTTCAAAGGATAATTTCTGCTAGGTGAAATTAAATAGTCAGAAATGGCAATGGATATAAAATCTAGTTTGCCATGTGCTGCCACTGGGCATTGCAGGCAGTGACCACATTCATCTTATCCTGCATAATGTCTTGGTTTTGGAGGGGTACACTAACAAATACCTAACTTGAAGTGTTGTTTTCCAGTTAGTAAATTTGTCTTCTTGTCAGAATTAGGATTGAAAATGATTGTTTCTTTGTCAGGCAACTAATGCAGTCATGCAATGAATTTTCCTATTCACTCCTGGTCCAGAGAATTCAAGATAGTTTTCATGTGATGCACTGAATAAATAATGTTAATACCCCTGTGTTTACACCCAGAGACCATTTTTGCTCCTTGTAAATTGATTTTCATTTATTCTGTGAATACAAAATTAACAGTTGTACTGAGTGTCATAGTTTCTCTAGCCTGCAGAGGAAAGGTGGATAGAATCTGTCTCTTTCCCTGTTTTTCAAGTTGTGGGTACACTCACTCAGGTGATTTGCAGAATTGCTGGACTTCCAGCTAGGTGTGCAGGAATCAGGCTGCTTCCAAAATTGGGGGATTTAGATGCCATTGGGCACTCCAGCAAATTTCAGTGTCTATTAACAAATGCCACTCTTCCTTCCAAATTTTGACATTTCCTTTTCAGTAGTGATGGGAATATGTAGTATAGAAAACAGATGATTCATTAGTAGAGACTCTTTCCTTACCAGAAATTAATTACACTTCCAAGAGTTTTAAGGACATAATGAACACAAGAAATGCAGATATCTTTCTTTTGATTTTTTGATTTTATCAATGAGCTATGTGGTACAATTGTAATTTCCTGTCTTCTTTTCTGCAGGTGGGATACTGACACTTCTCCCTTTCCCTCAGCCTTTTTTTTTCTTTTTTTCCCCACCTATTAGCAGAAAATAGAGGAGTGGAAAGGGGAGAAAGCCATGGGTTTCTGGAAGTGTTGTAATAAACTCTATTTAAGTTCAGCATTCTGCATTAGGTTTCTGTGTATTGGATGGACAATCATGTAAATCAGATGGTGGGTTCCAGCCAGGGCTCAGCTGCAAGGTATAAGTTTTCCAGTATAACTGGGAACTCTGTGGGCTCTTCAGCTGCCCACAATCCACCTCCAATAAGGTGGCTTGCAGAGTTAAATACTAATTGGCTCTATGCAATTAACTTCCAGTGCTCATATCGGTGATGTCTAAGGTACTTATGAAACTGATGAATTCGTACGTACGATTTCTCTGAAGTGCAGAAATATTACAAGTACCATTTTGCAGATGAAAAGCTGGAAAAGAGACAATTATCTGTTAATATTGTTCTAAATGTTCATTTTGGTAATGGTGTTATTATATTAAGCTTTTCTACAGATCAGGGAGTAACAAGCCATCTTCATTCCTTCAAGTCACCTACACAAGAAAGAAAAATACTGAAGAACAGGTGCAGTCCATGCAAGCAGTCAGTGCTGTAGTGGTTTGGTTGTAAGCAAACATTTTTTAAAAAAAGATAAATGGAAGGACAACTTCATATTTGGCTGTTGCAGTAGTAGAGTTAGATGCACCTATTTAGTGCATTTACTAAATTAGTTGGAAGACTCTGCCTTTAGTCATCTTAACCAAAGCCATCTGAAAAATTTCTGGCCATTTGGTTTTAGCCCCACAACCAGGCTCTCTCTGGGCAGAAGCAGCACAGAAAATAAACACTCCTTGCTTTAGCAGGGTCCATTTTCACCTATGTGCTCACATAACCCTCTTGTAGCAATTTTTCGCTATATTGTCTTTTTACTAAACACTGAATAAAATAAGGCCAGTTGCTTAAGGACCAAGGCCTCCTGTGGTCCAGCTTTCTGGGAGAAGCAGGAGATGGCACTAATATAAAGGGACATTTTAAAAAATACCTCCTTGTCTTTTAAACGTCTTTCTCAAGTAATTCATTAGGATTTGGTATTTATATCACAATACAAATTGTAGCTATTTTCATAGGTCATCTTTTGTTTTTCTGTTTATATGTAAGCTATCATAGAATTTAGCTGACACTCTTTATTTTCTCTCTTCATAGTCTGTCAGCCTACGTCTTAAAATTGGGCATGTAGTGCCTACATGTATTTCTACCCCTGACAACTGACAAGATCTAACATGGTTCTTAAGATAGTGATTCCTGCTAGAAAGAGAAACTTGCAGAGCTAATGATCATGCCATGTCTAGCTCCAGCTTTCCAGTTTTTAATGTTGGAGGAAAACCCCTCAATACACTATGCAGTTTTGGTCATTAAAAGGAACTTAAATATGTCCCTCTGTCACCAGTAGTTGAAGGTGGATGAAGAACAATGAGAAGTGAAATACTTTTCAGCAGAGGTTTTTTTAATGTATTGCTCGATTGGTTTTAGAACTGGTCAAATAATAACTGTATTTATTGAATGGACTATTTAGCCAATAAATTATACTCCTTGTCAAATGCTACTCAAATAATTTTTTATATATGTTCACATCCACTGCTTCTACATTTTGAGAGCAGAGTTAATGAAGGCCTTCATTTGGTAGAAGTGGGTAAAGTGAGCTAAATGGATATAAATGTGTAGGCAAACCATATTTTCTGAAAACAACCATATTTCACTTGAAAATTTCCAGCATGACTTAGCCCCTGTGAACTCACCCATCTGTCAGACCCCAGTCTTTGATCCTGAACCACTCGGTAAATTCAGTCAGGGGCAAAGATCTTAAAGACACTAAGACTCCGCAACTTAAGCAAAATGGCACCAAGTAGGGGGACATGTGAGAGGTTTCCTGCCAGAAGAGATAGCTATGTCATGAGCATAACTTGTGCTAAACTCAGAAGAAATCTATTTGGGGAAAAAATGTTTAGACATACCCTTTTCACAGGGTAATCTTCAGAGCGTAGAATTTCCGAGAAACTGAATTGCCTTGGAGATACAAATCTATAGGGAACCTAGCTTTAGTTTCAGTCTTCACACACAAGCTTTTTTCTAAGGAAAACATTTTTACAAAAAAAAGGGAACATGCTCAAAAGCAAACTGAACACAAGGCAAACATAGCATTGTTCCTCGTTATTAAATTAGCTGATGCTGAGTGATTAGTACTGTTGTTCGACTCAGTTGTTAACTCTTAGCTGATTTCCTAGTGCTTAATTCCCAGATAATTTCAAAGAGATTTATGCATGAACTGGGAGTTAAACGTAGGCTTAAATGCAGAACTGACAAGGGCATTGTATAGACATATATTTAATATGAAATATTCTGAATCCTGCTTCAGCAATATCTTTAAGCATGCTGAGTTGAAGAGATTACTCACATTCCTACAGATTCCTGTAGCCCTGAGGACCACATGGAATTATGGTGTAGTAAGGGATCAGTACAAGGCTCATCTCTGAATTTGCTGAGTGGATTGAACCGCTGAATTCTGGCAGTTGAAAGAAGCCTCAATCAGTTAGTTACTTCTCTTCTGCATCTGGCTTGGCAACCAGTCAAGGAGAACAACAGTGCTCATTTCCTATTCATGTATTATGCACAATTTGCTTTGAATACCTTGTTTATTCTACTACGAGGGCTATTTTTTCCTTTCACTTCCCTACTACCTTAGTGGGAAGATGTGAGAATTGAGGACACTACTCAACTATTGAGTCACAGATCAATAGACAAAAAAGTTTTTTAACTGTTTTAAAATGCCTGCAGTGATAAAGCCATATACATTACTCTTTCCTCTGCCACAGGGGTAGAAACAATAAATATTTTAACAATCCAAAAATAGATGGAAATAGAAATATTGACTAAGCAGAAACAGTTTCCCAGGAGATTAGGCTTTAGGTGGTAGGATTTAAATATGCCTGGCACGTCAAAGCAATGTGACAAGCCAGTGTTTTCATAATGTTCTGCATCTACCTCATAACTTGTTGTGAAAGGATAATGACTGTTGCCAGCTTGCTTTGTTGTGAGTTGTTTTGTTTTGTTGTTTGGTTGTTTGTTTGTTTTTGTTGTTGTTTGTTTGTTTTTAATGTTTTTGAAGATAAGAAAGTGAAATGGCTCTATTTCAGGAATTAAGTAACTTCTTTCTGCCAAAATACTGACAGGAACTCTTGGTGCAGGAAGATAAATTAGAATTCTGATTCCTGCCTCACAAAAAAATAAGTCAACATTGTTTGAAAGGAGCCTTGCTGTGCAAGCTGTTGTTACTACTTTTGACATTGCAGATGTGAATGTCAAGTGAGTTTTCTATGTGAATTTCTGTACTATGAAATGGAACAGACTGTTGAACTCAGACACTTTGAAGCTCTGATTTCAAAAGTTAGGGATGATTTTAGGGAAGGGGAGGTCAGAAGAATCTGCAAGTGGAACATTCGGCCCTCAGTCAATGTCAGCTGTACAGCACTACTTGCAGCCCATGTTTAGTGGGATATTTGCCTCATTGTCTTTGCCACTTATTATTCCAGGTTCCCTGAAACTGCACTTGCAATGTCTTCCTTTCATGTAGATGGAACTTGAACCTCTACTGAGTTGCCATCTGTCCACCTCCATTTGAATCCAAAAAAGTCAGCCTTTTCTATGGGTCCAAAATGGCAAATCTCCCACCCAGGCCCTTACCAAGAGCAGCAACAGCAGTTGCTTCCTCCTAGCACATCTCATGTGTCCAGCCTTGTCTTGAGCTACCCTGGTCCAGATGCTTCTGTCTTCTTCTTGCATTATTCTTTTGACCTTGACACCCATGTCCTCATGCTGGTTGTTTACCTGCTGCAGCAAATACATATGTTTTCTTCTAGGATAAGACCCTTGTCGTCTGGTGAAGCTCTTTTAGGACTCATCTTCTATTACTGGTGTCTTCTACGCTGGTATTTGTATTACCTTCACCTTTGCTCTGGCAGCAAGCCCAGCCCTTATGCCCTCTGCACCAGACAGACAAGAAGGGTCTTTTTCCACCCTCTTGTCTTCCAAAATCCTTCTGATAACAGTTGCCCCCAGTACTCTACTGACTGATGATGGTAGGTAGAAAATGGACAATGTCCATCTGGGGCTTCAATTGCTCCTCTGCTCTTTGCCCATGCCACTGTTTGGGTGCCTACTTTTCATCATCTTCTGTAAATACATCTGGGACTGTAAACTCTTTGAGCAGAAACTGGCTATTCTGAAACTCCTGAACACTAATGTTTGATCCGTGATTGATGTTTTCAAACTGTGCTGTGAGGCTGTATCAACACTTCTTACCTGATGGAAAACACCTCTGACACACAAAGGAAGTGACATGAAAGTCACGACCAAGAAAAGAGGTGAAACCATTTATTGCAGACGACCCACAGACAAATAGGAAAACCAGCCATCAACACTTCAGAAGAGGAGGCACAGCATACCTTCACCTTCTCACCTTGCCATAATTCTTACATCACCTCTAGTTATGGGCCAGTCCCTTTGCATCAGTTTGCACACCTTGGTCAAACCGTTTCAACTGAGAGCAGTTCTTCAAACAGGACAACCTCCTTGGCAGATGTGATTAAGACCATGAGCAGGAGTTCATTTACTTGCAAAGACTGCATGTTAGAAATTACAGAGTGTAATCCTTTGCTTTTCCAGTTTAAACAGAGATAAAACAGACATCAAAGAAGGATGCATTAGTGCTGGGAGATCACATATTAAAAAGCCATTTAGTGAAAAAGTGCTGTAATTATTTCCATATCGTACCAAAAAAAAGCAACAGAAATCATATAAATATATTCTATATACACAAACAATACAACACAGCTGTCTTGTAAGCATGGATTAGTAGCAAGACACTGTTATAGAAACAGCACATGTTTTCCCTTGGGAAACTTAAAACCCCACAGATTTAGGCCACAGAGAAACTATGTGCTGCTTATGCTCTTGCTTCCCTTCCAAGTTGCTGAGATTACTGTACATTTTCCATTTTGTTCTAAAACTACAAAGTTCTTGGATGAGCAGCCTTTTTTGCCATTAAAAAAAATATTTAAATGCATCCCTCTCCATATTTACATTTTTATATTTATTTTCCTTAGTTAAATCAGACAACACGAAGTTATTTTCACTCTTCAGTGCAAGAGTGTAATTGATGGAGCAATGCCCTTATGAAGTACTGCAGAAAGAGGTTTAGTAGAAAAACATGAGAGATTCATCTTAAGCTAGTTTAATTTAAACAGTTCCATGGCAACATCTGGGGACATAACTTGTGGGAAATGCAGATGCAAGTTCAGAATGAAAGATTCAGTGAAACCAATGCGTTGCAGCTGCTGCGTCTGACAGAGATGCTGCTACATCTAGCAACATCATCTTGGATCAGAGGCAGACTGAGCCCTAAGATAAGCAGTCATCCATCTGTCTCATGGCAAGCTGCACCTGGACAGTAGGTGGGAACTGAATTCTTCACCACTCAACTTGCGTTTTCTGATTTAAATAGTGATCAGTGTTCAGATGCCCTTTCCCCTCCCATACACTACCTGTGATTGCCAACTGTGTAACAAAGAAGGTCATTCGAGATTTCCGCTTCCTCCTCCAGGTAGAGAAGAGCACAATGGCGTTTCCAGCAATGGTGACAATAAAGAGGATCCAAAGAGTCACCAGCTGCTCTGTCTGCATCGGAGAGAAAGAAAAAAAACACGTTGGTAAGCAGGTGGGTAGAGACTTGGGTTAAGCCAGTCAGTAATCCTATGACAAATGAGATGAAAATTGAAAAAAGGAGAGAAACGTGATTTTTGCCAATTGATTTCTAATTATTTAATCTAAAAGATGATCTTTCAGGAAATACTTAACACGCATCACTGCTGGTGATGTTCATTCCAGTTTGATTTGCAGTAGCTGTGTATTACTTACATCTTCATAAAATCACTAGCAGTGTCTGTGTTTGGCCTTTAAAGCTACAGTGAAATTTTCCTCAGTTTTCTTGTGTTGCTCCAGCAAGCTGTGAAATAACCAGCTGCCTCCCTTTGCAAGGGATATTGATGGATGGGTTTCTTTGGAGAAATGTGGGAAATAAATACTTCTCTCCTTCCCAGATCCAGTGAAGTCTGGCAAGCCCTATGAAATTCAGACATCCACTCCATGATCTAAATGTGCACCAAAACTGAAAAGAAAGCGTGACCCACTCTACGGAAAAGTGAAATTGTGATACGCGATGACAAAACGTCCCCTAGTGGTTGTGTCCACAAAGAAAAGAAAGCAACAAGTTATTCCGGCTCAGAGCATCGGGATCCTCTGGTTGCAAGAACACGAGCGTAACTATCCACGCTTGCTTGTTTTGTGAGTGCATGCCCAATCTTCTGTCTTTTTTGGACTACTAAACCAGCACATTTGGTCCTCTCCGGATGCAGAATAGTTATTTTTCAGTGGCCACGTGTAGGTTTCCAGCTTCCGTCTGGGGTGTGAAGTTTATATTTTCTCCATAGCAGCCAGCCATTTCTGAGCCTGTGAAACACTGAGTCTGGTGAGCATGGGGTCATCTTGGAGAAAATATTCTGCATTTCTGCAAAATTCCCACTTATAAAGACCTGTCTTGTGTAAAGCTGGATGTAATGGCCCAGAGAAAGATGGTTCTGCTGCTCTTCTGCAAAGACAAGAGAGGGGATTTTTTTCACAGTGACAGCTGGGTTTGAAGTGCATAGAGCTGGGGAGCTCAGGACAAAAAAAAAAAACCACCTGTTGTATTCAGCAGCAATAATACACACACTATTATTAGATTCAGAGAAAAAAGACATACACAACGTAGTTGAATTAGTAGTTATAAAGCTAAGCTAAATATCCATAAGGCACCCCTTTCCCAGAACCTGCTGCTCCTGAGCAGACACCTGCCTTTAATGTTTGAGGAGCAAACAGTCCATAGAAATGAAATACAAAAAGCTTTTGGCCCCCTGTTCCTGGAAACGAATCTGTAATGTGGAAGCTGGTGGAAAATAAAGAAGACAGGTAAGGGCCACATTTGAAGAGAATTCCAGCTGATGGCCCTACAGAACTGGCCCCAAGGCACTGTCTTGAGCAGGTGTGGGGAAGGAGGCTTTCAGTGAGACCTGTGCCTACCTGACTGGGCTGATGATGGAGGAGGAAGGGAGAGCACTCATTAAAAGCATTTGGCAGTCACTAATCCTTCAAAAATTCCCTTCAAAATGTGTGACAGAAACATGGTGGAACTATATTTTCTATGAGGATGCTTTTCTTTGTATAGGAATTGGAAGGAAGTGTCTTTTTGGAAAGTAATTAAAATTTTAAAAAGGTAGGATTTCATACCATTTTTGTCCTTTAAATCAGTGGGCTCTCCTCAGGGTTTGGTTTTCAGTAGCAGTATCTCAGAGATGAGTCCCCAGTCATCTCACCTATCTTGGAACGGCCTGTCTCCACTGACTGTAGAGTGACCTAGATATGACAAGTTGTGTGGGCTGGATGCTTAGCTTTTAGACCAAAAAACCTCCACCCCTTTTAGGTGTCTGCAAATCTCTTTAATTTCTCAGAAAAAAAAAAAAATAAAAAAAAAATACCATCTAAATGTGTGACAGAGACATGGTAGAACTAATTTTTTATGGAAATGCTTTGCTTTGTACAAGAATTGGAAAGAAGTGTCTTTTTTGGAAGGTAATTGAAATCTAAAAAGGTAAGATTTCACATCACTTTTTGTCCTTGAAAGCAGTGGGTTTTCCACAGAGTCTAGTTTTTCTTTTCCATTCCAGAAAACGTCTTTCACACATGAAGAAAACTGAAGAACAAGGCTTGTTTTCATTTTCTCTGGTATAAAATCAGGAGAGCATTGTCTTGAAAGAAACGCTGTATCCCTATGTTATACCCATATAGGTACAAACAGAAGAAGGATCTGACACTCATTCATATGATTCCAACAGAAGAAATAGCTATGGAGCAACAGAGACTGTGCTAGAGGGGTATTTCCTCACCACAGGGGAGCAGTGTATATGGACAGATTAAATCTCGTCCTGCCAAGCTAAAAAAACAGTGCTTAACAGATAAGCAATTTTAGGCTAAACCTCTATGGAAATATACAATTAAACCAGACTACAAAGATAACATAACAGTTGCAAAAGCTGAAAAAGGAGAGGTAAGTTTGAAAGGCCACAGGTAAAGGAATAAAGACAAAGTTTCTATTAATCTCTTTGTGGCAGCTGCCATTCAGAGAGAAGAGAACAAGATTTCCCTCTTGGGGATTAAGGAGCTATAACAATAAGCACCTTAAATCACTGCAACCTCTCTCATTCTGTGTTAGCTTGCAGAAGGAAAACTTCTGTGGTTACTAATGGGACACTCACAGTGATAACGGCATTCATGGAGGCTAGGATTAGAATTCAAAATTATCCTGATGAATTGGAAATACACATTGGAAAAAGCTCAAGATGCTGTTCAACAAAGGAGAGGAGCAGGATGCTCCAGGGCAGTGGGTGTAATCACACTGGTTGCCTTCAGAACACCCCTATGCATGCATGTAAAGTGCCCCACAAGTGGAACAAGGTTTAATAATGTCACCCTTGCATGAAAGTGACAACCGCCATTGTGGGATCTACACTAGTCTCATATACCTCTGCTCTAAACCTTCCACTGCACCCAGCAGCTGTACTATGCCCTCTCCTAGGTGCCCATGCTTCAAAAGAGATGTGGAACAATGATTTGACAGCAATCTAGAGGATATAGCCATGTGAAAAGACTGAATTAATTAAGTTTCTTAAGCTAGCAAAAAGCAGACTGCATGAAAATATGAACATAGCCTTGAAGACGTAAAAAAGACTGATGTAAAAAAAAGGAAAGGAACAATCTCTTATTCAGATCCACTGTAGACTGGCCAAAAATCAGTGAACCAAAACTATAGCACAGAATTCATATTTATAATTTTAAAAAATTGACTGAAACTTATACCATAAATACAGACACTGATTGAATTGGCAAAACCTCCATCCGTGAAGGTCTTAAAAATAGCTATTAGATTAAACAGATAGCTGATTGATGCTTGAACTTCACCCCAGCTGCATCTTCTATAATTTTGTTTTATTCATGCCCTTAAGGTTGCTTAGACATAGAGGTACTTCATTTCATGTCTTCTTTGTTCATTAAGCAAAAATCCTCTTTTTGTAACAACTCTTAGCAAGGTGATTTATAAAAAACCCCAATGTTTAATAATGTTTCACAGACAGCAGAGACAGTTTGGATAAAAAGAAAGATAATAACATCCAAACCCCTGTGTAGAAGCTTTTGGCAAGGGCTGCTTTTGTGATAGGCATTGCTACCTGCATTACACGAGAATGCCATGAGACAGATTAGTGTCATATAGCAGTTCTTTTAGATTGGAGAAACTAAAGATGCTGGTGACTTAATTAAGGTCACAGAACAAATAAAAGTTAAGAGGATTTCCTTGGCTTGACTACAGCCATTGCCTGTGCTGCTATTCCACAACACTGCTGTGTTTGGAGCATGGAAGTGCTTGACATCTGGAGCACATATTCATGTTTTGCTAATTTGCTTTAACATTAAAACCAGCTTTAGTCAATTAAGCAGGCCTCTTCATGGGTGAAACGTGAGCCAGAAATACTGTCTGAAGACTGTGTGCATTTTCCTTTGCTTGTAGAAGAGGGTTGTTATTTAGTTTCTCTGCGTTCATATGTTGTGAGAAGCCTACCAAGAGGTGTATTCTGCTGCATATTTGAGACGAAGATCATCCCTGCAAGCAGCTTTAATCAAGACCACAGTTAAAGCCTTTCAGAGCCATTGGGAGACATTCTGGTGTCATGATGCTATCCCTCCTTCCAGTTCTCCCCAGTCAGCTTCTTTGCTCACTCACTTCTCAGGATTTGTATCCTCTCTGTCAGAGGGCACCAGATGTGGCTGTGGGATATATCTGATAGCCCATCCCAATGGAGCTCCTGATGCTCATTTTTGAGGTGCAGAAGCCTTTTGCCTGATAGCAGAGCAGTTGTCTAATAGAGGGAGAGGTTGAACTAGCAATGGACTAAGCAAATTTGTACTTGAATGGGAGCTCAGCGTGGAACAGTTGTGTTCTAGCTGCTGAGGCTGCTTGAGAAACAGCCTGAAAAGAATAGGTTGCCAGGTAAGAAATGAGCAAATAAACAGAAAAAGAGAGGGAGAGTCACTCTGTTCCTGATGTGACTGGTGGTTTCAGTGTGAAGAAAGGAGGCCTAAAGTGAATTCATGTCCTTGCTGACTTGTGTCTTCCTGCTCCATGCCCTTGGTCACCCAGGTGAAGAAGAGGCACTGATGCCTCCTCATATCACAGGTGATGTCTAAAGTTTCTGAACAGCTTCTTGTGCGTTGATTAAATTCTGAGAATATGCAAATTGTCTTAATGCCTGCTTTTTGTGTGTTTTTAAAATCATGTTTCCAGTGTAGCCTATTGTAGCAGCTGAGATTGTAGAAGAGATAGAATCATGAAGCAAGCCAAACACTTTTGTAAGGATATTCTTCTTAACATATAAAAAGAGCACATAAATCTTCTTCCTAGACTAGGGAGCTGTCATGCTCACAGTCAGGTTCACCCTGATAGATAGTATTCATTATGCTTTCTTAAAGGAGGAAAAAAAAAAAAAAAGAGAAACATCTTTTCTCACTCTCTCGAATAATCACTTTAATTGCAGTCTATGCAATAAAATGGAGGAGTCTTGAACTCTCAATACATAAAATGTTAAGGACAGATTTGCCATTTTAACAACCTCTATTTAGGATGGAACAAACAAACAAACTAAACACCAAAAAAAACCCCTCACACCAGGAGGTTTAGTTTTCCTGAGGCAGACTGTTACCATGCAGCTTGACTGACTGCAGTCAGGGATTCCTAGTCAGTCTAAGGCCAATTGCACTTTGGACTGCAACACTGAAAGAAATCAAGGAAAGATATGCTTAAACATCATTTAATTAAGGAGTCTTAAAGGTACTGGCACAACCTCTGATATAAGTCTTAAATTTTTAAAAAGTAAATGAAGAAAGCAGAAGTAAATAAAGTCTCTTGAGTCTTATACTGTCAGATTCCTCCACAGCAAAAACCCTAAAGGAGCCTTCTGGGGTCAGCTGCCTACAATCATCTAATGGGAGGGTGAAGAGAAAACAGAGCCAGGTTCTTCTCACAAGTGGAAAATGAATGCACAAGAGGCCATGAGAAAGAATTGTAACACAGGATGTTTTGATTAGATATTAGGAAAAAAATGTTCATCATGAGGGGGGGGTCAAACACTGGTATGAAAGCCCAGAGAGGCTGTGGGATCTCCATCCTTAGATATATTAAAAACTTGAGTGGACTCTGCCCTGAGCAATGTGGCATAGTTTGAATTTGCTTTCAAGTGGTTGGCACACGTCACCTCCAGAAGTCCTGAGTCATTATGAGCACATAAGTATGCATAATACCTATTTTCTTAGGGAATGTGCATAAAACTAAAAGGTGTTTATACAGATGTAATCCTATGAACTCTTTGCACAAGTTTGTATATTATTTATTGTATCATAGAAACACGAACAACTCCCAAATATGTGGGAACCTTTACATAAATTAAATTTCACCCTGCAATTAAAGAATATGGGTGAGTACACTGCTGGCATGGAAGTAACAGAAACCTTAGGAAAAAGAACTTTAAATGTTTAAGGTGGCATTTGTCTTATGCTTACATGGAAGCCTGAGATGAAGAATTTCTGCCAGGGGGTGACCAGCTTAAAAAATTAACTGTAAGAAGTGTGATGCCACTAAAAAGATCATGACTGGTATTATTTTTACTAGCTACAAAATAAGGTTTCTTTAATATAGAAAAAAAAGAATTAACTTGGTTAAAGTGTCAAATAGAAACATTAATATTTCTTCTGGTGTGGAAAGTCTCAACATAAGTTGGGTTGTGAAAAAAACCACAACCAACCACAACAGAAAACTGCTTGAAGATAAGCTGCAGGTGCATTACACAGACTTTAGCTGGAGATAGCTGTTCTGACTGTCAAGAGGGAACGAAGTAAAAGGCACCAAATATCTTACAAAACGAGGGACAGTGAAAGGCATACTTAGGCTAGAAGAAAGCTTGATACAGTAAATGTCAGTCCCCTGGGTGTGAAAGTTCAGATGATGAGTTCAAGCCACCTCCTAATGTTCAAGAAATGCTGCCAAAATGTGTGGATCACGTTTGCTTCCTTTGCTGATAGACCTTAAGTCAGAAAGAAACAAATGGGAAAATCACTGAAATCTTTTGCCCTAGTTGTCATAAGCAGCAGAAATTGTACTGGCCACCCCTGTAATATACTTGTGCTTTGAAGGAACGTCCTCCATTTAGCAAGGCAAAACTGAGACAATGTTTCTATACAGTATTCACACAAGATGTTCTGGAAAATTTGGGGAAAGAAATTTGATTGACACTGAAAAACTCTAGGAAAGCTCACATGAAGATAAGAAAGGCTGAGGAAAGATAAAATTCCAGGCTAAATTTTATATTTTTTCTTTGGAAGTGCTTCTACTATGATTGAACTTGAGAGAAACTCATTTGGGCAGGGAACAAGACTTCTAGAAGTAGATTTTTTTTTTTTTTTTTTTTTTTTTTTTTTTTTTTTTGTGGTAACATGACCTGGAGTGGAGCCTGATTCAAACTATATAAATGCTAGTTCAGTCCCAGCTTTGCCTCTGGGGCTGCTGCTTTCTCATTTCAATGCCACCGGTCATGCCTAATTGTTTTTGTATCTCCTGCAGAGAGGCTGCTTTACTGAGATGTTTTCTCACAGGCTGGCTGTGTTATCCTCCCAGCACAGGGCTACAGGTCATTCTGGAGATCCTGGGATGCATTGTCACAGAAGGCCTTCACAACACATCAGAGGTGCTTGTCAATAGTCACCTCTCCACTAGTCCTTATGGTTGGAAGAGGGCACAGTTGGGAGGGACCCAAGGTGATGTTTTCTGTTCCACTGCACTTGAGAAGTAGTTTTGGATGAGTTTGTGTCTATGTGGAATTGAACTCACAATCTGTGAATATTAATGTGTTATATAGAGGAAAAGTCTGTAGTATTTTCTCACTTTCAGACTTAGGGAAATCATAGACTTATAGAATGGCTTGGGTTGGAAGGGACCTTAAAGATCACTAGATCCAACCCCCCTGCATTGGCAGGGACACCTCCTACTAGGCCAGGTTTCTCAGACCCCCACCCAACCTGGCCTTGAACAGTTCCAGGGATGGGGCATCCACAACCACCCTGGGCAACCTCTTCCAGTGTCTTAACATCCTCACACTAAAGAATTTCTGTGACAATGGACAAGTTGAGGA
Organism: Apus apus; assembly: GCF_020740795.1. Lineage (NCBI taxonomy): Eukaryota > Metazoa > Chordata > Aves > Apodiformes > Apodidae > Apus > Apus apus. The sequence goes on from NC_067283.1 coordinate 50,425,276, forward strand.
AGCTTATTCACTAAACCGGAATACTTTCTCATGGAAAGGGCTAATAATGTTACTAATCACAGAATCCAAGGGGTTGGAAGGGACCTAGAAAGATCATCTAGTACAACCCCCCTGCCAGAGCAGGATCACCTAGAGCACATCACACAGGAAGGCATCCAGGCAGGTTTTTAATGTCTCCAGTGAAAGAGACTCCACAACCTCTCTGGGCAGCCTGTTCCAGTGCCCTGTCCCTGTTCCACTGAAAGTAAGATTACTTTCACTTCTTCTTTAAACCTAGAAAAACTTTATCTGTCCTTTTTTTTAAAAAAAAAAAAAACCACAATAAAAACAACCCAGTGTTTTAGAAAAATATTTCTTAGCCCTGACTTCACTATCACTGGTGAGGCAGGGTTGTTTCACTGTGCAACATTTAATGCACGTGAATTGGTCTGATCTTTCCAAGCTCAAATAACAGCTAAACAAACTAACCCCCAATCTGTCCCCAAAATCCTCCATAGTTGTTACTGGGATGGAGGCGAAGGCTTTCATTCAGTAACAAATGATAACAATTCAAATTTACTAGCATATAGTTCACATTTGCCATTCTGTTGTGTTTTGGTGCAAGACGGATAATAAATGGGGACATTGCTGTTCACTGGATGCAGGATTTTTTTACACATTGGACTCTAGGAAATTTCCTCAAAAGTAGACACACAGGTATCCCTGATTACAATGCTGTCAGGAAAGATATTTTTCATGGTGTACTTACCTTTTATTTTCCTATAACATTTTCAACATGAAGCAATAATATTAGGTCACTCAATGGTCCATCCATCATTATACAATCTTGATAGTACTATTAAAAACTGTAAAATGTTGGGGTTTTTTAATCACACAAGGACAAAAGGTAAAATTATTAAGTATTTCTAATCTGTACAATTAAAACACCTCAAAAATCTGTAGAAATTAATACTTTATAAGCATATTTATGTAGGAGAGACAGACAGATGCAAACCATGTGGCTGTGTGGACAGTGGAGTCAGAAGTATGAGGGCTGCTAGTATAAAACCATCAAAATCAGTTGGGTCAAAGCTACCCCAAGCTGGGCTGCCAGACAGCCAGAGCACTTCTATGTTGCATTGAAGCTACTAGAAGAAGCCAGCCTGGCCAACAGCACTGCAGGTTTGTTTCACAAGGAGATCAGCTATTACATTTTAAGTGCAACATCTCAGGAATAGCAGCAGTCATTACCGCATATTGCAGAGGCTGAGTTCAGGAGTTCCTGGCACTGCATTTGTGTAGATTTAATTCTTTTCCTCTGCCCCCATAAAAAAATTGCAATGTTACTTATAAATTATTTGATATGCCTGTTTTTCTACAATGCATGATTGCATTTGCAGATATTACTCCAGAAATTTGACAGCACCCATTATTATTTTTCTATTATGTATTCAGTGTTGGGATGTTCTGTAGGGTTTGCTTGAAAATCGGAATAAGCAATAACATAGGCAAATGCTTGCCAGGAGATAAAGAGATTCCTGCATTTGGATGAACTGATAGGGACAACAGATTCTGACTTAGAGAGGCTCCAAGGATGACTGAAGCCAAGTATTTCTTACTTGATTGTCCAAAAGAATATGTCTATGCAAACCTCTCCACAGGTTGTTCTCCTCAGCTCTTTGCTGGAGGTCGTAAGCCCTGACCTTTATAAAGAGCACTAGGCTCCATGGATAAACAACACATCTAGATTTGTGGATACTCTGGCATAGATATGCAGTCCTGTTCATTATCTGATCTACCTGGGCTAAAACACGAAGGTATAGGGAATGCTATAGAGGTGGTCGCTTCTGGGGCAATGCTGATGGCAGAGGGAGCAGGGTTCATGGGGCCAGAGAGGAGGGGACATCAACATGTGGATCGGTGGCTGGGGTTCCCACCTGGCAGGGGAGAGACTGGGGTTCCCAAACAACCTTGGATGGAATCAACAAACCTTTGCATCCTGCTGCACGAGTGAAGACTCTACACTCTACATCAGAGAACAAAATAAGAAAATATACTAGATGATGAAAGTCAGCCCACTTTCTTGGGAGGCAGGAGATGTCAGCGGGAACACAGTCCCATTGAGAAAGGAACAGTAGATGGATCTTTTCTCCTTGTGAGCACTCCAATCTTTACTCTATTGCATAGAAGCAGGGCATCCCATTTCTCAGAAGACCAGTAAGTTATAAAAGAGATGAGCCCTACTGGATCCTCTCTGAGCACAAAACCATGCTTCTATCCTAAGGGAAGCTTCGGTGCTGTTGGGAGCCTGGCAAGGAGAGGTTCTTCCTCCAGCCTTGATGAAGACTCCCAGCCCTGTGAACAACTGGGGAGACCCTATTCTGAGATTTCAGCTTTTCCCCACAATCTCCAGTCAGGTTTCTGGTTTAGGAGCTCCTAAAGTAGAGGAAGTCCACAGGAGTTCAGATAATTTAGCTTCTTTTATGATTACTGTATTTGGCAGAGGGCAGAGTTGGAAATAGATTATCCTTAAGGTCCCTTCCAAACCAAAGCCGCCTGTGATTCTATAACTGTGCTCCAAGAGTTAGCCTCGCTACCACATACACCCATGGCCCCAAAGCAGAGTTCATGGGCAAAGTCTTGGTGAGCAGCTGGACAAGAAGCTAAAGTATTGCCTACCAGAAGGGAAATCTGCATTGCCCCCAAGCGGATGCTCCATTTCCCATAAAAGAAAACTAAAAAAAAAATCTAATTGAACTGGCAAAATGCTTTCTAATCTGAAACGGGGCAGGATTTAACTGTTAAACTCTGAAGAGGAATAGACAGAAACTCAAATGCTTCTGGAAGGAGGAGCTGGGAAGCACTCACAGCAGGACTTGTTGGCACTGAAATGCTCTAAGGTGCATTACTTTATTGTTGTCACATTGCCACTACAGTACAACACAGATACTGCCTTTGGTGTTTACAGGCTGTCCTTGTCAAGCACGGAAGGCAAAGAAGAAGCCAGTACATGCTCCCATAATTTGAGCAGAATGAGATGAGCTTTGTGGCTGACCTGGAGTAGAATCATTAAAAAGTCATTAACACAGGAATCACTCCAGATAACCTGGTGAGTGTCACTCTCTCATCTCCATTATCGGATTAGATTATGTTTTCCTATGACTACTTTGGTAAGATAAGTTACATCTTTGTTTCCCGAGCAGAAATAGCTTGTGTGTCCTGTGTTGTACCTCTGCATCCGAGCATACAGGATCTGGAGTTTACCAGTGTGGTGGCAGTTCACACAGCCTGCCTTTAATGTCAGCCATGGGCTACAACATATTTGAAAATGGTAATGAAAGGCCAAAACCCCATTTGTATCTACATTTTGATCACTGAGTTTTTATATACATGCAGCCTATTCCAACCTGAAGCTTTTATTGCTTTAGCTGCTTGACCAGACCCATGTGAAGAGGGAAGGAGATGCTGCTCAGCTGTCCTCCTGGACAGCACTGGTGGAGGACAGCCAAGCAAGTCAGCAAGGATCAGCAGCACCTTCCACATGTGAGCAAAAGCTCAGAGAGCTGAAAGTGCTGGTAGGGAGCTCTGTGTTTCCTGCACCATAGTTGTCAGAGCAAGGACTTCATCCCTCTTTTCCTGCATCAGCACTAGCTGTCACTTAACTCCAGAGTCAAAATATTTCCTTGCTTATCAGCAGCTAGTAATTGATGTGAAATCAGTGAACCTCTCTGCAAAGTTCATGCTATATGTGCCAGACATCAGACAGAGGAGTGCAAGCCTAAAGAGAAACTCTCAGCTAATAGTGTGAAGTTTCCTTTAGCAATGGTTGAACATGCATGATTATCCACAGTTTCCTAATTATTGTAATTTACTTGATCTCCCCTATTAAGGAGCATTTTTCTGCCTAGGGACTTTCTAATCATGGAATTAATTGTCACTTTTACTACTATAACATACTGCTCCCATGACATTGTTCAGATTTACAACCCTAACTGTGGAAAGAACAAGGGAGAGAAAGAGAAAGTTGTTACAAATATTTTGCTTGTCTCTTCTAATTTCTTTCAAGAGCATTTTAGGAGTCTAATATGGACACAAGAAAAAAAACAGGAAAAAAAGAATTTTAGTCCTTGAAATCTTAGATAAGAAAGCACTTCCTTATGAAGAAAAAAAAAAAAAATGACAGTAGCATGTTAAAAGAGACCCTCATTAGTTATTTGTAGAAGTACAAATCAACTTAATAAGGGTGGAAACCTGTTGTAATTCCACGGATTCTAGTGGCATTGTGTCAGAGCACTAACAATCTCACAAAAATCAAAATTGCCTCTGAAAATATACCCTTTTACCCATTATACTGTCAGATGATCTAAGTGCCCATATCTTCCCAGTTGAAAGTGAACTCTTTGCTCCTGAGCTCCAGAAGGAATGGCAGGATATTCTTTGTCTGACTTTTTACTAACTAGACCCCGACTTGTACAATGTGCCACAACAGTGAAGTGACACATGGCAGGCAGCACGAAATTAAAGCATGACAACAGGCACAGACATCTGAAGGAAAGATGATTTTCGGTACCTCTTTTATCTTTTTCCTACATTCACATATTGCAAGGGCAGTGTTTGTTCAGAGAGATGAATGAAAACACTTCCCATGCCATTCAAAAGCATTCACTACTGAATGATTCATCTGGTGCATTCTTACCAGCAGCCTTCAAGAGAGACTGCATCCCGCACTCAAGTTAGAAACAAACAAACAAACTAATTGGAATGTGTCTCTCATGATTAAAACAACAACATCAACAACACCCAAACGTGCACAGTGTGTGTTGCATCTGGAAAACTGAAAAGAAATCCCTTATGTCAAGATGATGGCTGTAAGAAATTACATAAAATATGAGTTAAACTAATACAAACTTGGGTTAAAGATGCATGTATTGTTACAATGCCTCTTTAGAAAAACAGTGCCAGCCCCTCTTGGAAGGGGATACAACTGGCTAAGACCTGTAAGTCTGAACTCCAGTTCCTACAACTATTTTGTTTTTCAGTAAACATCTCACACACGCTGTCAGCTGTCTTTGCAGGGGGAAAGCCCACAAATATGTGGGCAAGAAAGTTCAATAATCTTAGCTGTTTCTCTGCAGAGGTGCTGAAAATGCACCCAAGCTGTGAGCATGTGATAAAAAGTAACACAGGCTTAAAAGAATACCTTAAAAGAATAGTAAAAGGATCCCCATTCCTCTTCTGCCACCATTTCAGTGAAAGTCACCGTTTCAGTGCAGGTGACGAGGGTAAGATCCAGCCATCCGGTGCCTCCCTGGGAGCTGCTGCTGGCTTCTGTGGAGCTGACCTCCATCACTGGATTTTGTTCGAGTTGTCTAGGTGCTTGTTTTTGCAAGAGGTAAAGCAGCCAAGCTTCTCTTGTAAAAGCACAGCAACAAAACCAGCTTCTCACTGCTCCACCACTGGCTACTGGAGGCGTCAGGCTTCAGTGCAGCTGAGTGATTAAAAAAAAAAAAGCAAAAGCCAAGCCAAGCTGGTGTCGTCCCTTAGAGGTTTCCTTTGGTACAACTGATGACAGCCATCCTCATGCTCCTTCCAGCAGCAGGAGCACCAGCCAGTAAGAAAATCAGCACATGTGGCTCCAGCCATGTGCCTTGTGGACTCAGAATCGTCTTGCATCACAAGCTGCCACCTCTGGAGTCAAGCACACCTGGAAAAGCATGGCTCTCCTCCCTGCATTAAGCTCAGTAGCCTGGCTATTCCACTCAGCAGCTTTGTAGAGTTTCCCTAGCTCAGTCTGCTTTGATTTCAGTGACCTGCAGAATTACTGTATATCCATAGACAAGTACCAACACACTCTCCTGTATAAGCAAAAAAATTATTCTGATTTTAGGCCTAAACTATCACAATTTTCCTGTGTCTATTTGACTTCTGAAATTGTTTTTACCAAGAGAAAAAAATTAACATAAACAGGCCTTTGCACTTACCTTTGCAAAGAGCTCAACCTACTGCACACCCAGCACAGGCACAGCTTTCTTCTCCGTAAGGAGAGCCTGTCTGGAAAAGTGCAGCTCCTAGAGATTTCTGGTGCCACTTAGACAGAGACTCAAGGACTCTTCAGAACAGGGTAATAAATTACCTTTCTACTTGCTGATTCTCTGGGCACTGAGCTCACTTAACCTGGATGTTTTTCCCCACCTCTACCAGCATCGCCCCAGGTTTACACCAAGACAGAAGATAAGATTGCGTGCAGATTTGCTGAGCAGAGTGCAAAACCACATGCAAATCCAGAACCTTTTCAGCTATGTGGAGATGCTCCACCTTGATACCAATGCAATCCGAAGTAGAGCATGATGCATTTTCACAGGCATACCCCATCAACTCAAACCCTCATCACTTGCTCATGGCAGAGCCCTCTGCTTATGTGTCTGCCAGCACGGATGGCCACGTGGGAGCTCAGGAGGTGTTGAACTCCTCGTTCTGGGCAGCATAGTGCACCCTCTGTCCAGCTGCTGGAACAAGGGTCTCCTCAACATGTCCAGAGCATCTGCAGTCCAGGTGGGACTGTGCCCACCCCCGCCTTTGTGAGCAGCAAGAGAGGTGTGGCTACAGGGCTCTCCAGCTGCCAGGGCGAGTAATAACAGGGGATGGGGGCACAAACAGTGAAATGCGGGTCTAGGTTTTGACTCTGAACCCTTCCAAGTTGAGACACGCCTGGATCTGGGGCTTTGGACCAGGCTTTTCTAGGGATGAGAGAAACCTCTTAGTGTCTGAGCAATATTCAGACCCCTCCAGGAGACATCGGATTCATTCAGGTCCAGGCCTATACAGATAATTAGTACCGCTCCTGATGAGCAAGAATCAGCACTGATCCAAATGCACCAGTGACAGCAGCGAATGATGCATAGGTTGAAATGTGACCAGATGAAAATAAATGTCCCAGAATGACTATGTTTTTCTGAAAACCATTGATAATATTCTTGCTAATGTATTATCTAAAAGAGAAGAGGGAGTATGGCTTTTTTTTTTGTCTGACTGATCATACAGGTTGAATTTGAATGTCTGCTATCAAGTATTTATATAACATCCAAGCTTCTTGAAAGCATCCTACCAGCTTTTTATTCTTCTTCCCTCTTCTTCCCTAATTTTCTTATGTTTACAGATTTATTATTTTTTTTTTCAAGTTATTACACTGAATGAGTTGGGGTTTTTTGTGTGTTCTCATTCCTACAGAGCTGTTATGCTCGAGCCTATTACAGGCACTAAGAGGCTTTTCAGTGGTTCCATCGCTCGCCAGATCATGCACAGCTCTCAGGACTAACCAACAGTGACTTCTCCTGTGGCTTTGCCAGCTATTTGCTCTAAGTAGTGCTTATGGTGCTATAAAAGGTTATAACATGCCCCACTCCAGCACTTTCCAGTCTACACAGGGGTAATTTAAGTCTTCCATTACTACTAGCCTTTCTGTCTTTGAGTAGTTCTCAGTCACTGTCACGGCCCTGGTTTGTTAATGGCTGTTTTTGCTGAAATGTTGTTTTCCTTCTGTTTAGTCAAATAATTTGACTGCCTATAGCAGCACATCTAGAGTTAACCTTATTCTCTGGGATACAACACCTGATTTTCAAATCTCTGCAAAGTCATGGGGCTGTTCAGCCTGAAGAAGAGAAGGCACTGGGGGGACCTCATAGCAGCCTTCCAGTACCTGAAGGGGCTACAGGAAAGCTGGGGAGAGACTTTTTACAAGGGCTTGTAGAGAGAGGAAGAGGGTTAATAGTTTTAAACTGAAAGAGGAGAGATTTAGGTTAGAGATCAGGAGGAAATTCTTTAGTGTGAGAGTGGTGAAGCACTGGAACAGGCTGCCCAGAGAAGTTGTGGAAGCTCCATCCCTGGAAGCTTCCCTTAAGGCTAGGCTGGATGAGGCTCTGAGCAACCTGATCTAGTGGGAGGTGTCCCTGCCCATGCAGGGGAGTTGGAACTCGATGATCTTTAAGGTCCCTTCCAACTCTAACCATTCTATGATTCTGTGACAGCTCTCCACAATACCGTGTTTGGGGGTTTGTTCTCTCACCATGCCTACTCCTCACTGTGAGATTAAGCAAACTCTTTGAATACCTCTGCAATGAATGGCAAAAAAAAAAATAAATTAAATTATTGAATCTCAAAAGCCTTTACAATGCAATATTAAATCATAGCAATTCCTCTGTGGAGAAAGAATAGCTGATTGATGCATATAACTGACTTAGCTGTTTTCCTCCACCAGGACATTGAAAAGTCTCTGAGAACTTTCAGTGCTTGAAGAGATTTAAACAGTTCTAAAGAGAGAAATTGAATCTTCCCTCTGTTTTAATTTTAAATGCTTTCAAATTATTATTTTAAAACAGATTTTTTCTAATGTATAATAAAATGTGATACTGCTTTCTTAACCTTTTTGAATAGCTTTTTTTTAAAGTCACACTTTAGAATGAAGGAGGGGGCTGCAGGAAATCTGGAGAGGGACTTTTTACAAGGGCATGTAGTAACAGCAGTAGGGATAATGGTTTCAGGATGAAAGAGGGTAAATTTAGATTAGACATTAGGAAGAAATTATTTATTGTGAGAGTGGTGAGACACCAGAACAAGTTGCCCAGAGAAGCTGTGGATGCTCCCTCCCTGGAAGTGTTCAATGACAGGGGTTTTGAGCAACCTGAGCTAGTGGGAGGGGTCCCTGCCCGTGATCTGTAAGCTCCCTTCCAACCCAAACTAGTCTATGATTCTATTATACCACAGGAAAAATTAAGCAGATTTGAAAGTAATCTTCACAGAAAGAGAGTGGATTCTTTGGAAGAAGAATGGAAAGTACTTGTCTCAGACACCACCTCACTGGCCGTTCTTAGTATCTTTGTCTCAAGAACTACACAAATTTAGATTTCTTAAATATAGCCCTCAGCCAAAGGACCAGAAAACCTAAGTGGCTCCAGTGAAAGCTGAAGAGAATACTCTGCCACTGCATGTATAACAACATTGATATCCTCTCTGTAGATATGTGGTGGGACACCAGCAACAGTTATGTTTTATCTCCCCACAGTGGCCTGATTTTGCTTACTGGAAAGAGGAGGAAACCTTACACAACTGCAGAAAGTGAAATCCAGAGATGGATATGATGAGATGAAGGCAGGTGCCTGTGGAAATAAAAGGCTCAGTAAGTCAAAGTTTTAAAGACCAGGTACAAAAGAGGAATTTTTATTATTTAAGCCAGAAATTCCTAATGCAGAGACTCTGGTCTTTCCTGCATAGAAGCTGTGAAACACAATAGATGGATATGGGTCATTTTGTACACCTCTGTGTGGACACACCAGGTGGAGGTGCCACCACAGCTACAATGGAGATCGCTCTCCTAAACCCAGTGGTGGTAGGAGGGGGGACTATGTATGAATATGTAGATCCTCCTATGTTATGGATTCCCCTATTTTGTCTTCTCTCGTAGAAACTGTTGTGTGGCAGTATTTGTTGTTCATGGTGTTGATAATTTACCAGAAGTCAGGCAATCTAATGGCTCCTATGTGTCCAATTGTTTAAAAAAATTAGCCACATCTGAAATGGACAGAAAATAACATCTGCTCCAGTCTGTATAACTCTTTACAGAGAATTTATAGTAGATTCATATTCACTGCACTTAGGCAGTATTGGGAGTAAATGGAAAAAAAATATTTTTGATTTCTGCTCTTTGGAGTTTCCTGCACCCTGCAATAGTTGGACATAATCACATTAAATGCGGGGAAGAAATAATGCTCTCAGACTGCAGGAAGAAATAGAATGAGATATTTCTTGCTCCTAAAATAACGGCAAGTTAATTGCTTTTCTGTGAAAAACCCATGCTTATCCAAACCTGTGTATGCTGGCTTTGCAAGAGAAAGGTCAGCCTGCCCTTCCAGAAGCACAGCCCTCCTCTCCAAATGCCAAACATCTGGGGCAGCACAGAGAGGCTCAGCTATCAACTCTGGCAGCATAGGACTTCTGGAATGCTGCATTCCCATATCTCCACTGCACAGGAAAGGAGCAGAAATTACACATAAGTGACGTAATTCCGGCTGTCTGATATAAGCTCACTTTCCTTTAGCTTCCATGCTGCTTAGCGACCACATTGTCTTCTGTTGGTGCAGTGCCTTAGGAGGGGTGCCAGTCTGTTTGCCATGGGTAGGAGACACTCATGCAGGCTGAAGTGCTGCCCTCAGAGCTAGGACTGAACAACACTGCAGGCATCCTGCAGCCAAGGCTCTGGCTGGGAAGGGATGCCAGGATTTCTGGACTCTTGGAAAGTGCTGTGTGCCAGCAAAGGGAGCTCTATATGTGCCTTAGCTAGGATGTAACTATTCTCCCTGTGTTTGCTCTCACATTTTGACACTTTTTTTAGCCCTTCCAGGTGCAGACAGCATTAAGTTTCTTCACAGGCTTGAAATAGCAATGATCTTTTATGAGCTAAATATACAGTTACTAGGTTTTTTTGATAGAAATCTCTAACTCCCATTCTCCACCTTTCTCAATGCAACTTTGGGTTTGAAGAATCAGGGGACACAGAAAAGTTTCAGAAGCTGGTTTCAACCTCACTCCCAAGCACTTCATTTCAGGATCCATGGTGCCTGGGAGCCTGGCAGCAGGACGCTGACACTGACAGTCTCAGCCATTTCCAAGATGCTCTCTGCAAGTGTGCAAATTTCAGCTACATGCTGCAGTGACTGCTGCTTGGTGACTGCCCCAGCTGTGTCACACAGGTCATCTTGGGACATGGGGACAACAGCTCCTTGCGTTCACCGGTTCCCCAAATTTCTAGGTTCTGGAATTAGTGGCTGGAGTTGAAGAGTCTTTTCCTTTAATAGACACATCTGTGTTTGATTTTTATCCAGAATCCATTTTGATGTATCAAAAGCCTTCACAGAACGAGATGGCTGCTCTCTGCTGAGCTGCAGCCTGGTCTCTGACCTGTCAATGTCTTCCCAGCTTTGAATCAGTTCCCCAGACTGCCATCAAGTGGATTCTTCCTATGGATTTAAATTTTGGATGAGATCTTACACAAAAGTCTGGATTTTAACCATAACGAAGTACTGGAATGGCAATCACAGAGCATTCTGATGATAGTAATGCTAAAATACTAGCATGTTGTTTCTCTTCCGTAGACAGCTTGAACAAATTTTAGGAGGAGATTTTTTCACACCTTCAGTATTGTTTGTAGTCTTAATTCAGCATGATCCATTTTATAAAAACGATACAGAGCAATTTATCTGGTTTTGCTAAGAAAATCTTGCAGAAGAACAAGCAATCCTTAAGGAATTATCTTTGAAAAGAAGCCAGCAGATGAAGAAAACACAAAGAAGAATAATGCCGTTAAATATGAATATGGGGTCAGTGGAACTGTCAGACACCCTGAAATGTCAAATCCCTTTGCTCTGTTCCTCCCAATATATTTCAAAAGGGCCTGATTCTCCATTCATTCAGTCTGCTATAGAGCAGGATTGCTTCCTGCTCAGTGACTGGAATTGCAAGTATTCCTGGGGAAAAAAGAGCAAAGCCCCATGAACTGGAGATGCCTGATAAATGTGAATTTCTATAAATTAGTGAAGCAGTCAACACAGTCGTTTAGAGTGTTCCTGTGTTTGAGGAGCTGAGCAGGTAGCTGACATGCATGGCATCCATCAGGTCCTGGCCACTAGTTCAGTAGACTAAATTTGCAATTCACATTGTCATCAGATTTTTCCTTCAAAAATCTTCCTCTTCCAATTGCCAAAGCATCGTCTGCCCTTCTCAAAGCACTGGCATGCCCACTGCAGCTGGAAAGGGAAAACATCTCAGCAATAAAGCTGCACTGCCAAATGGGACAGGTAGCTCCAGGTGAGCCCTGGCTGGCTCCCAGCAGGCACCCAGCCAGCCTGCCTGGCTGCTGGTTAACAGGGCCACTGCAGAGAACAAAATGCCAGCCAGATGGATGTACTCTCCTCCTCCCTCTGCTTAAGGTCCCAGTTAACTACAGTGAGCACTAATGCACAGTTAGAGGGGGCAGAGAAGCTGTGCAGACACAGGTACTAGTTCCCATTCTGTCTAAAACTGGCATCAGCAGCTTATGGTGTGTTTGTGTGTTACAGTCTTCTCAGCTGTGAGCCAGGGCCTCAGCAGGGCCAGAGCTCTGTTTCACACAGTACAGGAAAACCACTGGATGAAAACTGAGTTCAAGGTTTCCAGAAGCAAACTTCTTGCAGTGTTTTAAACAGCCACCACACTTTGTCCTTAACATACATAAATAGGAATTATTTTCAATACACTTTTCATATTGTTGCTTAAGAGCATTTTTCTTCCCGTTGCTCATGTTTGATTGAACCAAAACCAATTTAACAGAGAGTTGGACTAGATGATTACTGCAGGTCCCTTCCAACTGGAAATTATTCTAGTCTAGTCTAGTCTAATTCTAACCAAGTCTTAGTCCATCTTAGACTACAGAATACAGATATTCCATTTTATTTGCTTTGGGAGAGAAAGGTTCCTCTTCTGCCACTCCTTATCCACCCTGTCTGCTACCTCTGGTGGTTGCACACAAGATTTTGGTTCCATTATTTCCATTCAAGCCTATACTGATTTAGTTGCTCCCACATTATATTGCAGATGATGCCTGTAGCTGAAAAACCTCTCTTTTCCTCTGCAGGAGATGAGAAATAATCCAACAGCTAAGACACAGGTCTGGAGTTCAGGGAAGATACTGAGTTCCTTGTTCCTCTGTGAATTCCCATTCTGACCTTGGCCAAGAGACCTCCTTACCTGCAGGCAAGAGCTTTATAAAGTGAAGGTGTGACACAAACTCACACCCTTCCGGCTGTCATTCCTCATCCACCTGGACTCCACTGTCTACATAGTTAACCCTGACTCTGTGAGCACACAGAGCACTTGGAAAGTCCACCTGATCATTCATCTATAATTTTTGCCCAACCCTATATACACAGGGATCTAATCTGCTGTTTAAAGAACAGTGCACCCTTGATAGCACCATGGTCCTTGAGGGCCAAATCTGAACTGAGGAAATCAGCAGTGAGCTAAAATTGTGCAGAGTCTCCTTTGCAAAGCAGGCATAGGCAAACCCATTCAGCAAAGGAGTTCTTTGTTTCAGAGCAGCCTGAACTTTTGCTTTGAATTTGTATTAGCCAGGAGGGCTAAAAATATACAACTCTAGGAAAAGTTTAAACTTTAAGTTCAAAACACAGCAAAAGGCAATAATTAATACATTACACCATGCTTTAGGACTATATTACCAGCATTAATGTCTGGTCAAGTAGTACTACAGATGCTAAAGAAAGAGAAGAGGGTGGTCGAGAGAAACTAGTCTAATCCAACACTAAAATCTTGTGAAAAGACCAGCACAAACCATAACATGGGTCAAAATAATGGAAGAACTCTGTGCCCACAGGAAGGCAGGACAATAAAAGAAAGTGTGGGAAGAAAGAATTTAAAATGCCTGCATCCCAGTTCTCCTTTCAATGGAGGAAGTCATATCTGAAGTAATGAATACACTCTGTCTTTTGGCGATGAGCAGCAGAATGAAAGTACAGATTTACAACGGAGGTGGAAAGCTGTTAGATGAATTGCAGGACTTTTTATTGCCAATTACAATCTCATGGCAGGGTTATTATTTATTTAATATAGAAGCAGCCAGTTGAATTTTAACTGTTCATAGGTTTAATTCCACTCATAAAAAGGCTGAAGAAATTACACCGATCTGGAGGAAAAATCCTTTGCAGTAGCAGGCATGTGTCGAACTGTGACACACACACACACACAGAGAAATTAGAAATTAAACAGCCACTGTATTGAAGGGGAACAAGTTACACCCAATTTCCCTTTAATAAAGCCTAAGGTAGAGTAAAATAAATGTACTGCACTGCTACCATTAACAGGCACCTGAAGAACAGTTTCAACCGTGGAACTTCCTGAATTATTTAAGCTCAGTTTTTTAGGATGTCCAGAAAAAGACACACTTCACACACTGCTCTCCCCTACAAAAGCAGTCAGGAAAAAGCCCTCATCTGTTAGCAGGTGAGTTCTGTCCTAGGTTAGAATTGGTATGAGGGGAGTCAAAAGATAATACTGGCTATTAATATGCAATTGCATCCCTGGTCATATCCCTAAAGGAGGATGATGTATATTTTCAGGCAGCAAGAGGGATGAGGTATTCAAATCCCACCAGCTTCATGCCAGCACTTATTTTTAATTCATTAGATTGCAGAGCAGGAGAAAAGGAGAGGGACCAGAGAGAAGTGAAGAAATACTCACTGAAGAAACAGTCTCAGCTTCATCAGAAAGCTCATGTGGATAAAGTCTTTATTCCTTTGTTCATGCTGATTCATCACTGCATATTGCCATGAGCACTGTGTTTAATAATATACATTGGCCGGAATAGCAATCCAGATCTGGTACACTGTACAGCAACTTTTTTTTCTTTTCCCCAGTGTTAGACAAATTACACAGAAAAAAAGCCTTCTGCAAGCCAGCTCTTCCTAGACTGGAATATAGATGTAAATCACTCAGTCTTGTGTGATTCATAATTTCATTTCCAAAATACCACAGTCTTTTGCTGATACATTTTTCAGCCATACTTCTTTGGTTATTATCTGGAAATGTTTACAATAACAAAGGCAGCACATTAATGTTCCTGATCACATGATGATTTTTATTTAAAATATGGGGAAATGGACTGCTACCATTTTAGTTTCTGAAAAATATTAAACCATTTGTCTGCAGTTCCAATCAATGAAGAAGAAGAAGTAAAATAAGAGTTGGAAGCAGAAAGGACAGTTCAAAAAAAGCATGCTGTCTAAAGAAAAATGCAAAATTTAGCAACCAACATAAGGTTTTAGATGTAGCTGATGTAAGTACTCACATCATCTACTCACCAGACATGTGGCAGGTTGTAAACAGGCAAATCAACTCAGTCCAATATTTTTAGGTCCCCAGATATGAATAGACTTCTGGAACTCTTAGACCACCTGCATTTCAATAAGTACTGCACAGTGGTTTGGGTATCTTATGTTAATGATTTTTTTCCTCACCATTGTAAATGCATTATGATACAAATTCTCAGAAAAATATAAGAGTTTGCTATTTTCAGAATAGGTATAATTACCCTATTGATTACATGACACTTAGGCAGCCTTTGCTAGCCAGGGACGACCACTCTATTTGTGGTAATTAACAGACAGTTGATGACAGATTGTCATGGAGATCATTGAATCCAAAAAAGTTTTGGGTTGGAAGAGACCTTAAGGATCATCTAGTTCCAACTCCCCTGCCATGGGCAGGGACACCTCCCATTAGACCAGGTTTTTCAAAACCCCATCCAACCTGGCCTCGAACACTTCTAGGAATGGGGCAGCCACAGCTTCTCTGGGCAACCTCTTCCAGTGTCTCACCACCCTCATATGAAATAATTTCTTCCTAAAGCCTAATCTAAATCTACCCTCTTCCAGTTTAAAGCCATTACCTCTATTCCTGTCACTACATTTCCTTTTAAAAAGTCCCTCTCCATAATAAATGGGCTCAAATTTGTGCAGCTCACAGGTTGCGCCCATGTACGGGAACTGACAATCTGGCTTGCTGACTCCACCTGGGAGTAGGTTATTGATTTCTTCATATGTATAAGCAGAGCTGATCTATTATTTATACAGGCAAACCAACATCTGCATTAGTTATGCAAGAAATTTCCAGTCCTTGCCCAAACACAGCTCTGAAATAAGTCCTACTGTTCTTGTAACAAGATAAAACAATAAGTATCATCTGGGAAACAGGAGTGCAAAATGTTTCCAGTATTTAACAGTGGTGTAGATGGAAGGCATAAAAGAAAATACAATACTTGATTGTTGAAGGCATTAGGAAAAAAAAAAAAAAAAAAAAAAAGGTATCTATGTGGGAGATACTTGTTACTCATGCAGCCCAGAGATAAGTTTTCAGAATTTTTTAAAAGACCAAAATTGTTGAAGAATTCCTTAGCTTTTCTTTTTGGAACATAAAGAAATTTTGAAGAAAAAAAAAATAAATCATTGCTATGCATCCACACGTGTAACAAATCAGGGAGAGATTAAATGAAGGGGAAAAAAATTGCACTTGAAGCATTCCTAGATTTTGTAGCACAATTTGCTTTACAAGAAACTAATGTTTTTTGTGGTTATGAACGTGCTTGGGGATGACCTGCTGCTTGGGGATTAGATGAGGCTTTAATAACTTTAATTAAAGTCTTTCTTCTCTGGGAAGGTGATGAGCAAAACAATTTCATATGTATAGAGAGCTTTCAATTTATTTCTCTACAGATATAAAATGTGTATCATGTTTTTCTCATTTCATATTTCTTTCTTTAAAAAAAGGAATAATTTTGATTTTTTTTCATAGGACTTGCTGAAGGCATTTCAATATGCTTTTGAGTTGTCATAAGAATTTGAATTATGGCAGTCTACTTTAGAAGACTTTGAAAATCTATTAGCAGGAGCTAAACAATGACCTCTTAAACAGCACTAAGAATCTGTTCTTTTGTTTCTTTTTTCCCTCATTCTTGACAATGCAATTGGTTAGGAAGTCTACTGCCTAGTTGACGGACCTAACTTTTTCCAATTGCTATGACTGTCTCATGAAGTTTTGCTATTCTTTTCATTAAAGGACTCAATTGTCATAAAAAAGCTGAAGAGTGTGCACACACAATCTTTTTTTTTTTTTTCAGGAAAAATTGCCAGGGCTTGACTTTTGTGATGTATTTTATTTTTCTACCGTAAGAAGACATTTACCATGAAAAATATGTGTTTTCAAAAAAAAAAATTCCAATGCTACATCAAAATAATTTTAGGAATCTCTCTTGGATTCTTTCAGACGCAAGTGCAGTTAGGATTGCTTAATCATTAATGCACAGTTATTATTACCAGATCAGATTATTTGCTGAATCTGATAAGAATGATGTGATAAGAATGATGTTATAAGAATGACATGATATTTTTGGACACAGCTGTGATTTCATTTCACCTGTAAGAATGTGTAAGCTTAACAATGTCTATATTTACTGAACTTTGGAACAAGTTTAGTGCCTAACTTTATTTAACTCTTTTATATGCCCTGCATCTTTGTTGTCTCTTCAGCAAAGTGAAGACAACAGAAGCTAATCATTGGACTGTAACACTTGTAAAAAAAAAACAAGAAGAAACAGAAACTTTTATACCAAAGCAGGTGCATTATTGGTGTCTGCTTTAAAGCATGGCTCACAGGTGAATTTCCCTTGCTTGACAGTTCAAGTTTTTCTGCTTATTTTTCAAGTAAACACCCTGGAAGGATTATCCAAAGTCAGATATTCTAGATAGCTAGAGCTCATTTTCTGATGATCAGATCTGGTCCACACATTGATATTCAAGAGTGATGACCAGGTATTTACCATCAAGCAAAGCCCTGAGCAATTACAAGCAGCATATCCACCTCTCATTTTCACAGCAGGAATTGTCTTAGCAAAGTACTGTTTACACACTCTCCCTAGCTGATTTATATCCCCATTTACAGTTAACTGGAACACTTTCATGTGAATTGCTGTGGCTGCTCTAGATGCACAGCTGCAGTGTGCAACTGTCCAATATCTTTCAGTTAACTGAAGGCACACACAAAGGATGCATACCCTGAAATAGGTACAGTTTAAGGGAACACAAAAAAGTAGGGGGGAACACTGACAGGCTGCTGAGAGAAGGTGCTTACTTGTTTGCACTGATTTCCAGCATGTGTTGACTGCTCTTGTGGCAATCATTGTGGTAAGAATTTATTTCTGTGTTTACTATTGCAGAGTTTACCCTCATTTACTCTGTGCAGAGTTTCAGCTGTTCACACTGCTGCTGTTTAAATGACTGAATGACCAAAAGAATGAAAGAAAATCAGCCCTTTTGGTAGTACTGAGGAAATAATACGGAAAATATATTTCCTTAATCTGCATTTTTCATTCCAATGCTCTTAATACCTGGTTGTCTACGATGCATTTCCTGTTATCAGTCATCTTGCTATCAACCATCTGTCACCCCAGCTTGCAGCAGGCACTACAAATAGCATCTGAACTTGGGTGCAATCTGTTCAGGTAGGATGCTTTTCACCGACTTCTGTTTAATTTTCACAAAGATGCAAATCTGAAATTCTACACTAAGTCACAGAAGAGTAGGAAACTATATTTGCAGACCTTAGCAGCTGGTGCTTTAGAGAACTCAGATGAAAATCCAACTAATTTGGCCTTGCCTCAGGGTCTGAAAGTCTGGAAATGGCTTTCACCACCTTATGTCAGGAATGACACATATTAGAGCATCTCATGGGAAACCTGCTGTGACTGACCCCCTCCAGTCTCTCTCTCCAGCAATCAATGACGGTACCTGTGAAAAAAAAATGAAAAAAAAAAAAATATCCATTATTTGTTTCATGATAAAAATGCCAACAGACATGTCTGAAATCCCTCCAGAATTAATACAAAAGTCTAAAAGAAACAGATTTTATTGAAAAAAAATATATATTTAAAAAACCCCTAAAAATAAACATTTAAAATCACTAAGACAAATATTCCAATCCTTAACTTTTTTTGTCACAATTATTTGACCCCAAATGAATTAAATGTCTTTAAACCATACAAGCATTTTTGTGAAAGTTATTTTACAAGAATAATATTTGATTACACTTGCAAATATTATGCATTTTTATTACTCATGTGATGCCTTCCTTTTTAAGAGGAGCTCAACACCAACAATCCTTAAACTCTACCCATATTTAAATGAAATATCTGGCAAATTTTATACATAAGTTTATATTATACATATATGTATATATAATAAGTAGATATTTAAAAGGCTCTGGTCAAATTTCAGAGCTTCCTGCTTATTCATTTGACACCTAAGAAATAGATATGGGAAAACAGAGATAGTTTAAAAACAAGTCTGCAGTCGGTGCATGTCCCATACCAGAAGGCTAAGAAGTGACGAATGGCAAACTGAAAGTAAGATCTAAAGGAGCAATCAAGAATGAAGGCTTAAATTAAGAACTCGACAAAGTTTCCTGTGCAGCTTCTCCCCAAAAGCACCCAGGACTTTCATGCCTTGCATCTGTTTCATTTCTTCAATCCCACAATGCAAGATGTCTAAGGGAAAGGCCTGTCAACTTCTGCTACCATTTTTGATGAGCATCTCTGTCCCTTGCTGAGGTGGCTGAGAACTCTGCTCTGTCCTGCAGCACAGCACAGGTAAGAACAAAAAAAAGGAGAGAATATCCTGTTGAGCACACCCGAGGGCTTATTAAATAGTTAGCATATCAGGGACAAACACCTCTTGGACAGTACTGGATGATCTGGTCTACTGATTTAAACACTACTCAATTCTGAGGAGTATTTGCCTGAACCTTATAAGGCAATCTTAGCCCATAATTTTATTATAGATCTTTTCCAAGGAGTTCAAGAAAGGATCGATGGGCTGCAATTTTACAGTCACTGCCATGGTTCTGTAAGATAAATATGGATTAACTGTCCTGAATTAAATATTTAATTTAATAAAATGCTTTTTTAAAGGTATGGAAGTGTGACTTGGTCATCCATTTTAATTATGCTTTAAAAAGTCTTGTCAGCATCTAATTTGTTCTGTTCAAATCCTAACATTCTCCAAAGATAAACCTCTTCTGTTTGAAGAAGGTTAAGCTAGTCAAGGGAGCAGATCAAGTAATTAGAAATAGGTGAATTTAAGATCACTGTTCCAGGCTGTCAAATAGATTAGGGTTCATAGACTGAATAGTAAAGTATACCTACGTTTAGTATATATGTACAATTTCTCATTCCATTTTTGCAATTGGAAAAGAAAAGAAGGATGTATGTTTTATTAATTCCTCCCAGACTCTCTAGATGCTCAGTCTTATGTCAACAATTACATTAAGTATGTTAGAGTTAATTTTTTGGGGTACCTACTCAAAACTAGCTGAAGAATATCACATTATAACATACCCATAGCTTAGTCTAGCTGAGACTGGGTACACGTTATCACCTTTTATAGCTCTTGTCCTACACTACTTTTTGAACCAATGGTAATAAATGATGAGGCGAGGAACTGTGACCTCCCTAATGCAGTGAAATTAAAATTGAAACATTTCAGCTTTGTTCCTTCAAGACAAGCAACTAAATTTTTTGTTTAATTAAGCATAGATGAAACTACAGTTTCAAGACTTCCAAAATTCTGAAGTGAAATATTCCACAGGGAAAGTGCTGATGTTGTAATTTCTCTGACCTTTTATTTTAGCTGAAACTCTTTGCTAAGCTGAATACTATTTGTGAAGGCAAAAAGCCATACAGCTTTACTGTGCTGGCCTCTTACTGGTTCTTACCAGTTTGCCTGAAGTTGAACCCAAATCTTGGCTGTGTGGCATTGTTTAGGAGTACTACTATGGCTCGGGACAGAGGCAGAATATTTTTCTTCTTCCTCTCTGTTCCTGGTATCAGTCAAGCTCGTGGGCTTGATAACAGAGAGGGGAACATCCTCCTGCCTTCCTCACCTGGGCTTGGCTCCTTAGATTACAATGTAAAAGGAATTCACCTCCAGTCCTGGGTGTCCCCTGGTAGGTTCAAGTTTCCTAATGGCTTTGACCACCACCTGCAGCATAAACATAGTGCCTGGGTTTTTTGTTTGCTGGTTTGTGGGGTATTTTTGTGTTTGGTTTGCTTTTTTTGTTGGATTGGGGTTTTTTGTTTGTTTGTTTTGTGGTTTTTTGTTGTTTTGTTTGTTGGGTTTTTTTTTTACATCACAGACAATTAGAATGTCTCTCCTGAATGCTATAAAATCAATAAATGATGTGTTGGGCTATTTGTCATTCCTGCACCTTTACTGCTCCCTTTCAGATGGAAGAGTCGACCTGACAATTTAACACCAACAATTAAAATGAAAGAGGTGAGTAACAGTTAATTTCATAGCGTGGAGCACCCTGAGGGCCACTCAAGGTAATATGTGCTGGAGCAGCCAGCTTGTGACATGCCCACCCTGCCCAAGTGGCCATGTCCTGATGATGTACCCACCTCCATAACGACACCTCATTCATGAATGCATTTGCATTTAACGGCTGCTGACGGGGTTTCAGTTGCCACAGGACAGACTCTCTGGGGATGAGGAATTTGCTTGGGGGTCCAATCAAACCAAATCTGCTCTTGGAGTTGAGTTGTTAAGCCTGCCTCGATGTATTCCATGTATCTGTGTGGTGGGGAAAAGGCAGCACTGCCTGACTTTAAAATGAAGCATTGCATCCCTTGGCACACAGCTTTCTTCTGGAGACCGAAGCAAAGATGAATTTTTTTCCCAGCTCAGTTTGATTCCCCAGCCTGAAGAAACAAGATTAAATCTCATTTGCATGCAATTGTTGTCCTGTAACTATATTTTAGAAAATAAATAATACAGCTGTTCTGTGGAGTGCCTTTTTCTTAAGGCACATTGATGCTACCAACACCAGTGACTTTCCCAGGAGCACACTGTCGCAGTCAGGTGTAAGAAACCTTGAAAATGGCAGCTTACAAACTGTTGGTCAAATTCTAGCCTTGTGCAATATCTTGACACATTTTTTTTTCTTCAAATAACTTTTCCAAGACCATTTTAACTCCATACATTCTCTGAAAATAAAGCTGCTGCCTGTGTGTGAGGCATCATGCTTGTTTTCAAACTCAGGTGAAAGCATGAGGATAAAGCCAGCATTTAAAACACAGTGAAACTTGCAAAGCTAAGAGGGGCTTCAGTGACAGTAGGAAGGATCTGAGGAAGAGCTGGTACTCTGTGACTCTTATCACAGACACTCATGAAAAAGTGGAATGAAAACTATGTTGATGTTTAAAAATCAGCAAGAGCACACACCTAGCCAGACCCCAGCATCCCCAGCAGGAGCCCCGTGTGCTGCCCATTGGAACCACCAGACAAGTCCCTACAGATGCTGTGTGGGTTTCTTAAAGTGATTACAGGTGAGTGCCACACCAGTGCTGCCCACACGGTTCCACCAAGAAGTTGGAAGAAGGACACAACTGAACAACTTACATAAAGCTCTCCAGAGTATTAGTCACACTGCTGTGCAGTTCTCCCATGTCATTGAATTTTCTGTTGTCTCATATCCATGAAGGTACCTTACACCTTCAAGTATTCCCAGCTGCTGCACAGACACATTTCATTGTCCTGCCTTGAAAGAGAGGAATTTAAAAAGATGGATTTATAGCTCATGGAACTTTCTTCCCTACGCTCCTACAATCTCTATTCTTTGACTTTGCCTTTCCAAACTTTTGTACAAATTGACAAGCCAAAGATCTGAAAGGGCTCTTCTCTGAGCGGCTGTCTATCGAGGACCAAATAATGAATGAGGTTTCAGTTTCCTAAATTCAAATAGAGACTCTGCAAGCTCTGGTGGGATTCTGCAGGAACTGCCTGGGATTCAGAAAAGAGAAAACACACACTGAGCCTGACACGTGTGAGATCTAGTACTTCAAATAAATCACTATCTTTTGATGAAAGAGACTCCTGGATCCTACTTTACCAGCAGCTGTTTTTTCAAGTTCTGCCTCTCAGTCAGTAATGATCCTTTTTACCACCCAGAACGTCAATGCCATACAAGGCAGTGTCTCCTAAATCAGGGGTTTACTGGTAACATCTGCTCATCTATAGATCCTACTCAGCACAGCAATAAACCAATTTTGTGAGTGCAATTATGAGTTCCCAAGAGGAATTAAGCTTTGGAACTCAATTCTCCACCACCATGTATGGCATGGCAAATAGGCTCCATGTATAGTCAGAAGAGTAAGTTGCTTAGAGCAAAGATCCTAAAAGCTGACAAGAAAAGTCAGGGAAGACTTGAGCTAACCAGGAGGAAACACAGTGTTGCTTAAACCCTAACTACATTTATAAATTCAATATTCTCAGCTGCAGGTAACTTAGAACCCCTCCTTTAGCTGTAGGTGGATACTGAAGATGATCAGAGGGCTAGAGGACCTCTCCTATGGAGAGAGAGTGAGAAAGTTGGGGTTATTCATCCTGGAGAAGAGAAGGCTCTGGAGAAACCTTAGACCAGTCTTCCAGTAGCTGAAGGGGCTACAGGAAAGATGAAAAGGGACTTTTTATAGGATGAGTGGTAGTAGTTTTAAACTGGAAGAGTTTTAAACTGGAAGAGAAGAGATTTGTGTTAGACATGAGGAAGAAATACTTTAGTGTGAAGGTGATGAGACACTGGAACAGGTTGCCCAGGGAAGTTGTGGATGTCCCAGACCTGGAAGTATTCAAGGCCAGGTTGGATGGGGCTTTGAGCAACTTGGCCTAGTGGGAGGTGTCCCTGCCTATGTAGGGGGGTTGGAACTAGATGATCTCTAAGGTCCCTTCCAACCCAAACTATTCTATGATTCTATGATCCAGAGAGACCATGTAATAGACAGGAGCACAGAAAGACAAGCCTGTCATCCCTTCAGTAAAAGGCCCAAACATTCAAAGTCTGAAGCATTTGCAGCTATAAAGCAACTGCCCTCTTCAGTGTCTTCAAATAGCTATTGCAGCCATTTTTATTCACTAAGACATCTTCCCTTAGCAAAAGAGGCAAACATTATGCCAGTGAATAGAAGAAACATGATATACAATGAGAACATTATTAAGTATCTTATTTAAGCATTAATCTTTAGCCTTCACAAATGTAGTGACAACGTAAAATGATATTTGTTGGAGGCAATTGTTCTCTCATACTGACACAATAGCATTATTTATAACAGCTGTGAGCATCTGAACAACAAGGGAGCATGAAAGGCAGCACTGAAAGATGTGTTGTAACAAGCAATAAACAGACAGCACTGAATTGTTGAACACTAAAGAAGAGGAAGCCACCTTAAAATAACACTGTAATTTAACAAAAAAACCTTTAAAATGTGCTTACTGCTTAAGCACATATTTGTTTCTTACAGAAGTAGTGAAATTTAAGGCTTGATTCGGAATTAAGTACATTCTTAAATGCTCTGCTAAGTACGGACTTAAAGGAGGATGACATTTATGAAGATTTCCACCCACATTTACAGGATAAACAATGTTTTCAGGGAAACTCATAAAGCCATCAAACACATAGGCACATCTCAGTCGATAACAACAAATATCATTGACAGAATAAACTCTATTAGCATTCATTGCAGATTGAATTAGTGGCATTCCTGTAAGTGTTCATTTTTCACAATCCACTAAAGTGCTTTTACTCATGATAAACTGCTTTAGGAGGCTCAAATACATCTAGAAGCTGTTACAGGTAAACCTTTCTTCTTTATCCGTCATCCTCGTGCAGCACTAGGGCAACAATTCAAGTAACTCAGGAATGAAACACTGAATTCACACCTTTGGTGTCTATCTTTGCAGACTGCCTATGATTTTCATGTATGTGGGATTCTTCAATATGTGTAAATACTTGTGTGTGCATGCACAAGCGTTACCTTAAATGGCAATTTAAACATTTATCTGAAGAAGTGTACATATTCACTGCCTTAGGATTCACCAAGCCTTAGGATTTGTTCTTTCCAATATTTATCACAATTATTTTATTAGAAGAATTACATTATCAGTGATTCAAAAAACAAACCTGTTATAGTAAAAATTATCAAAATCTGAGGGTCTGTGGCCTACACAAACACACAAACTTACTTGTAATAAGGAGAGGAAATGATTGAAGAAAGACATGAAACCAGTCTTAAAATCCATCCACATGGAATGGGTGAAGACATGATGAGCATAAATGGCAACAAATATTTTAAGGTGAACACTAGGAATAAAAAAAATAAATATCTAACTGTAAGGCCTGGGAAACCTCTGAAACAGATTGCCTGCAGATGTAATGGAAGCCCATCCCAGGAGCTTTTCTAATTTGGTTAATGAAACATCCATCAAGAAAGGTTTCATTGTCTCGCCATAGGGGCGGGGACAAAGATTTTGAGATGCCATTCATGACAATTTTTTTCTAGTTCTAGGGTAAAAGCTAGGTAGAAAGTGTTCAAGAAAAGGGGAGGGGAGGAGAAATCAGTCTAGTTTCTCTATGCCAGACTGAAAAGTCAGATTCCACATTGTTCTTGTGTGGTTGTGGCTCCCCACAGTGACTGTACAATGCACAGATTTTTATCACCTCAGCAGTAGGAATCAGCTGCCCACATGCCCTAAAGTCTACAAAACACCCCATGGGGCTAACACAGCTTCTCCACTGCTAACTGACATCTACAGCAACCAGGTAATTTCCATTTATTAAGATAAATGCAAATTCACCTGCTCTCCCTTAGTGGAAGTTTTCTTTTTGCTCTAAAGGCACCATAGATTTCCTTCCCATTTTCATGCACATGCGTGCTTTGGCTTAGCAAAACTAGTTCCTGCTATAGGTCTTTGGTGAGGTAAGGTAATACATCTGATTGCAGGAGGCAAGCTTTGATACAGAGAGCATTCTCATTCATTAAATTATTTGTAGTCTGAGTCTATAATAACATGACAGGTGCTTTTGCCATGAAAGCTCACACTCTCTTTCAATACTGAGAATCAGAGCAGCTGCGGAGGTCAGCGTTGAAGTGTGAATCATAAAAATGAGTTTCAAACTCAGCTCCGTAATGAATCTGAGCATATAGCCTCCTTTGCACAGAAAGAAAGCAGAACTTCTTGAAACAAATGAGAAAGGGCCTGAAGGAGAAAGATGTGTTCTAGTCTTTGATGTAAGTCGCTTGTCTTTCTCAGTTTGAAGACCTCATAAAAGTTTTCCAGGGAAGCTCTATATACTCTTCAGTGAATTGAAGCCTCTGCTGATAGCTTTGCTTAGTACTGCCAGTGATCCCTCAGAAGTTGAAAGACACAGGCATATGTGAATTCCCTGAATGCAGAGAAGTTTAAAAAGGAATAAAATTCATGCCCTTCCCAAGCCTTCCTGAACATGTTTGCAATCACCTAGCTGTTCTGGTTGCAATTAGGGAAAGTGTCGCTTGCTTTATGTAAGTAACCTGAAATGAACAACTTCTTCCCCTGAAAGACACCGAAGGATGAGTATTTCAGAGGAGAAACAGGCTCCAAGTTCCTGTTGACAGTTTTTTCCAATGTCATCATACTAAATTAATTTAATAAGGTTTTTAAGCAATCATTCCAATATCAACTGAAGTCAATAACATTGGCTTTAATGAGGAATAAAGACTAAGTAGTTGGAGTTTTAGCATGTTTTCAGTTTTCTGTGAACAAATAGCTAAAGACCAGTAAATACTGGCCAATTTTGTACATCTGCTCTATTCTAGGTACTTCTCTAGTTAACTCACTCCAGATGCAATTAAAACTACCCCAGCTCCAAAAATTGTTTCAGTGTTGTTTGCTTAATTCAGTTTGGGAGTCTGTAGGACTCTGGCCACCAATACCTGGAACTTTATCTGTTACTCTGGAAATAATCCAACACAGCATTCAGAATTTGAAATGAACAGGAAAGTCCACAGTTCAGGTATCAGACATTATGTACCCACCAGCTGGTGCTTTGATCAGTCCATTACACTGATGCTTCAGAAGTGATGTAAAACACAGCCAGGACCGCACAGTAGCTACGTTTTACATGCTTTGAACAGCTGCACAAACGAACACACTGCAAAGAGAAGACAATGAGATTTGCTAAGTCCTCTTCTGGAGCTTTTAACCACCCATTTATTATTTATGCCAAGCTGTAAAAATGATCTGTGCTTGGCAGTCCAAACAGGATTGATATAATCTAGGTGAAGTGACACTGTGCCCAGCAGCTGACCTTCCTGCAAGTAGGGCATACCTGGTGCATCCTGATTTTAATTCAATAAAAGCATTTTACTGTCCAGTAGGGAAAAAATGCTATAATAACTCTCTCCAGCTATATCTCAGGATACATTTTTTTATGTAGTGCTGTTTTGTTTAAATGTCAAAATCTATGCACAAAGGAGACTTTTTTTTCACAGAGAGGCAGCACAGAAAAATTAGAGATCATTATAGAAGTATTTCATTTTTAGAGGTAATGTTGATAGCAAAAATACAGGCTACTAAGCCTTATTTATTGGATTTCTCTGTCTTGCACTGAAAGGGACATGCTTTTCTAACCCCTCTTCCCTCTTTAGGGACTGACTTAAAATTTACTCAATTTAGAGCTTTTCTGTTCACATATTGGGTCAGAATCTAAACGGAAAAAACCTCCAGCTTCATCGCCAAGCCATCAGTTCTACTCTTAAATCCTCACTCTTTCAGTTTGCATTTTATGCTACTGTAAATCACCTTCATAACCACTTCCTTTCCTCCTTTTCAAAAGAAGGTATTTTCATCCATGGTACCATTTAAATCTTTTCTGTTTAAGCAAACTGCTCCATCTTTCTTCTGGGTCTTTTCATTAGTAAGGTTTGGGGACTTTTTTTGGTCTGCCTTTCTACATCTAGGGGGAGATCTAGAATAAAAACATGAAATATTTTCTAACAACAAAAAAATTAAAGGGTCTGTTGAAACCTATGGGAAATCTCCCACCAAATTCAGTAGGGCAACAATTTCATTCTCCAAGAGGACAGCAGTTTTTCTATTATTGGTTTATGTGCATGAACACTCCCAACTTTTAGGCATACATATCCCTCCCCATGTAGATATTATTTTAACTTCAAACAGCAACAGGCACTTGTCAGAGAAATGTTGATTTTCCATGCCAAAAAGTAAAGAAAAACAATCATTAAAATACTCGGAATCCCTATTTAATACTAGTTAATGTATTGTTTACAGCAACGACTGTGCACGTCACAGCTTCCCTTTTCTACCTCTGCCTGGGAGAGTTACTGCACAATAATAACATAAGGCCTTCTCTGATGATACAGGGAATGCCTTGTTTCTCTACTTGGACAGCTGTAAAAGACATCCTTATTGACTGACCTGCTACCTCACTTTTTTTTTGCTAAGGGTGATCACATAGTCTGGAACCCCTTAAAGGCCCTGAGAGAGATATCTACTGCTGCATTGGCATCCATTATCCCTTGTGTGAGCACATTCCACACTGAAATATCTTGGCATAGACATCAGAAATTCCTAACCTCTAACCATTGCCCTGACACAATGTCATTATTATAGAACTGCTAGTGACCAAAGACAGTTTTCCACAAGAGCAGTACAAGTAGGCAGATAGTTTTTTTGACTGGGAAAAAAACCAACAACTTTGGTAGCATTTTTGTTTCCCCAGAACTCACTTCAATTTTAGAAGCTCTTAATCAAAAAGCCTTCACTTGTCATGAAACCAAATAACAATGCTGTTACATCCCCAGTATATCGTGTAATATATATATTATAAAACTGTAGAAGAAGAATGTAAAAAATTGTAAAAAAAAAAAGTAAAATGTGGCCTTTCAATACTCAAAGGAGACTTATGAGAAAGATGGGAACAATTTTTTTAGCAGGGCCTGTAGTGATAGGACAAGGGGTAATGGTTTTAAACTGGAAGAGGGGAGATCTAGACTAGATATTAGGATTAAATATTTTACAATGAGGGTGGTGAGACCCTGGAACTGATTGCCAGGAAAAGTAGTAGATGTCCCATCCCTGGAAACATTCAAGGTCAGGTTGGATGGGGCTCTGAGCAACCCGATCTAGTTGAAGATGTCCCTGGTCACTGCAGTGGGTTGCACTAGACAACCTCTAAAGGTCCTTTCCAACCTGAACCATTCCATGATTCAATGGAGTATTTTTAGAACATTTCTTAATATTTTTTTATTTCACAATACATTTTTGAACATTTTTGAAAATTTTTTACCTGTCTTTGTATCCAGTGTATGACCTCTCACACTTACCTTTCCCCCCCAAAAAAAATCCATTATTCAGCTTCTGTTTTCCTATTTTGTTCTTTCCTTTCTGAAAAGTCAGAGAGTAAGAAAGAGCACAATGAAAACAGTATTGACAGAAAAAGGCACTGTATTTTTAAAATAGAACTGCATTTCTGTCATTAATTTATAAGCTACCTAGTAATAATTTAAAACTTTCATGTAAACCTAACACCACAAGGCACCATCTTTCCAGTTGAATTCCCAACCAGCTTCTTTTAATGAGTTTCTTCAGAAGCTTAGAATTGGAAAACAACTTTAAAGTAAACTTATATAGCAATATCCTGCTGGAGTAACGAAACAAAAAATAACCACATGGATTCTGTCTAAGCCCATTATAATTTCCACATTTTTTAAAACAGCTTGTTCCGTCAGTGGTGTTGGGCAAAGAACATAGTCAAGAAGTACCTTTCACTTTCAGGTTTCTACTGTTACATTAGTTTTGGAAGCATTTTATTTTCCCATTGTTTTTTTTCTCTTTCTCACTGTGTTCTTGGTTCATGTAGGGGAAAAAAAAAAGGGCCATATTTTGTAAGCTAATGTTTCACAACACTTGTCTTCTTCCTATTATTTTATTTTATTTACAGAGCACCTTCATAAAGTCAAGCACCCAGAAATTAATTGCAAACATTTATTCTTTGTAACAAAACCCATCAAATCTCTAAATTAAACTGACATTTCCAATTTACCTTGGGGTAAATCAAGCAAAACTCAGGAAATTCTCAGAATTTAGTCACTCAGATTAAATAATCAGATTTCTGGTTTCTTAAGTGCTTTGATCAGTCCTGCTTCTAATGAAAGCCAATGCTTTTTAATGAATAAGCAAAAGGAAAGGCATCCACAGTAATTCCACATAGTAGCCTTGGTATTGTATGTTTGGCTGGGTGTAAGTGGAAAGCTTTAGACCTTAGCTGCTTAAAAGTTGATCTCATGAAATGCTTAAGGTATATGCAGAACATTCAAATTACACTGTGTTTTCATGCAAATTTAACTTAGTTAATTATGACTGAAACAATATTTTATTATACTGTTCAACAGCTTCCTCCTTTTGTACACCAAAAAGAAAACAGGTGTTTTGTCATTATTACCTCCTGTTCCATTTCCTCTAAATTTACTGAAATAAGTAAATCAGTTAGCAGGTAGCTTATTCATAAGCTCATGTGATGGCACAAGAGAGGGAAATGTTAATGTTCTGCACTCCTTGCTATTTTTCCACTTCTGTTTTTCTCCTCTTTTAGCTCACAGTGCTACTAAATAGTTTTCAAAGATTTTTAAATGAAGACTGCTTGACAGCCAAGATACTCTGCTCTTCCTCTTGTGGAAGCTTTCTGGGTATCTGTTTTCTCTGTTCACTCATTTTAAACTTCTGACATGGATGCCATCACCTGCTGAAACTGTCACCACTTCAAGCTGCTGAATTTTATCTCCTATTCTGTTCAAGAAGTGTTGTTCATACAGCCTGAAGTGCCACACTGAATCAATCTCAAGTGACAGATGTAACTCAT
This sequence comes from Apus apus, assembly GCF_020740795.1. Classification (NCBI taxonomy): domain Eukaryota; kingdom Metazoa; phylum Chordata; class Aves; order Apodiformes; family Apodidae; genus Apus; species Apus apus. Next base: position 50,455,594 of record NC_067283.1, read on the forward strand.
TTGTCCTTTCAAGCAGTACATTCCCACCAACAGCAGAGAGATAGTGGGGTGCATCATTCCAACAGCTTTCCAAGGGCTGTTTCTAAATACCCTGTTTGGAGAGTATTCTGGCAGGATTTGCAGCCCATGGGGTACCCACACCGGAGCAGTCTGCTTCTGAAGAACTGGACCCTGTGGGAAGGACTCACATTGAAGCAGCTCATGAAGGACTGTCTCCCATGGGTGGGATGCCATGCTAGAGCAGGGGAAATGTGAGGAGGAAGGGAGATGAAGGATTATCAATTGATCACAACCTGCATTCCCCAGTACCATTTGCCACTTGGGGAGTGGGAACAAGATGGAAGAGTCAGGAGTGAAGTTGGCCCTTGGAAGAATGGGTCAGGGAGTGGGAGGAAAGTGGTTTTAGTATCTCACTCCTCTGTTAATTGGCAATAAATTAAATTACTTTACCACAAGCTGAGCCTGTTTTACCCATCACAGTGATTGGTAAGTGATCTTCTTGTCTCAACCCATGAGCTTTTTCATCGTATTTTTCCCTCCTGTTCTGTTGAGGATGAGGAATAGGTGAGCAGCTTGGTGGGCAACTGGCATCCAGCCAAGGTCAACCCACCTCATGTAGAGAGAGGAGTGGAGGGGTGGTGGAGGGATCTTGCTTTACCTGGAGAGTCATCTAGAGACACATGGGGCTTCTGTTCCCCTTTTTCATTCTGAGCAGTCCCTGGTAAAGCTGCAAATGTGCTGGTGGGTCTTTTAAAACTTAGGTTGCTTGCTGTTCATTTCTTTAGGCAGAAAAAATCATCTAAGCAAGTTGGTCTGAAAGAAAAATGGGCAACTTCATTGAACAAACCTTTTGAACAAACTAGTGAACAGCAGCTGCTCCTAGTTAGCATTGTTTGCTTTTTTGTTTTTGCTTTTTTGTGACTTTTGTTGTACATATATGAGTGTCCCTTAACACCAAGAGAAACACTGAACAAACTCTGGGAAGGCAGCAAAAGCACATCAAGCCCCAGCTCCCTCCTGACAGACTTTGTGTAACACAGTGCCTTGAGCCCTGCAGAGAGGCATAATAAAATCAGACATGTTGAACATTCCATGGCCTTGAAGGAGAAGCAAGGGTCCTCCCTGTGTTATGACAAGCATTTTTGGAAAAGAAATACAGTTAAAATAACCCTTAATTTTGTAAGAGGCAGCTGCACTTAAATTTTACAAGGAACTTGGTGGAGGACACAAATACAACCTCTGCCTCACACATTGGTCTGCATGATTGAAGGCTGCAGTTTGGACCAGCCAGGGGTGTGCTGCACTCTTGGATAATGTGTTTCACCGTTGCCAAGTAACATAAATTCAGTGCAATAGTCAAATACGACCATAAGTCAACAGCTCCCTTCCAGCTAGTCATCAATCTTGAAATAAGTTGCTGAAATGCAAACACAGTTTTTTCATCATTTTGCTACAATAGAATATTGCTTTTTTTCCTCCTGTTTTCCCCTTTCCATTTTTTCCTACTATGGGCAAAAGAGAGTGACAAAAATATTTGCTGCTCTGTCACCATTTCTTTAATGTTAAATCAACAGCTACTACTCTCAGTTCAATGTTTTGGCAAGTTGTTCCCTAATCAGTTGGAAGAAGCCAGAGTGAGGCCTTCCAAGAGTTTCCTTCCTTCTTGGGCCACAGTCTACCCAATCAGTTGTGCTTATGTGGTCCAGGTGCAAGTTTCGAGTCACTCATGTCAGGTGTTCAAAGAGCAAATATCTCTATGCTCTACAGCCTACAAAGAAGTGGAAAGGAAGAGGACAGGATGTCCTCCTGGACCGCAGGTCTCCTTTCCAACCTAAAGGCCATAGGCAAGCCCAGATGTTAAAACAAAGCATAAACAAATAATAAAAAAACCCAACCAAACAACAAAAAACCCCTTTCACACACAGGGGTTTTGGATATGATCGAGCAAGGAACCTGCATGTATGGAGTCTCAAAATACAGGAAGTCCCATTGGCTTCGATGAGAAGGCAAAGAAATGTTTACGCATCCCAACAGAGCAAGGCCTTTGTGAAAGTTATGCAAGGTTTGTTAAGTGCTTTGAGAGATTTTTATGCAGGCACTATGCAAGTTCAGGTGGCAGGAGAAGTCTTACCTCTAGTGAAGTCAACAATGTAGTTTCCACTGTGGAGCAACAGATGTCAGGACATCTTGAGCCAGGCTATCCACAAGCTGGGCTTATAAAATATGGTTTAACCTCTCCAAATGGAGGAAAGAGGTTAATCATTAATAATTTAGGTTCAATTCAGTCTTTAATTCAATCATATTTAATATGTTCAGGTTCAGTCCCTATTCAACCTACCAATAAAGAAAGATGGAACTTAACATGGAACTATGAGGTGTAATTTGACTATTTTTAAACTTTATGAGTTACAGTACTTTTGAAACTAAAAATGTATTTAAGAAATTAACAGATTAATTAAATACCCTGAAACAACATATTTTGTATTTGCTTAGTTGGTGAAGACCTCAGAGAGACTAATAACACTAGATGCCAGCGATATGTACTTACATTGCTTGACTAGACAGAACAATTTTTGCTAGTTGATTCAGCCAAGTCACGTCATTTCAGTGATGATGGCACCAGAGAGTCAGAGTGGTTCCCAGCTCATCGAGACACAGTCCCTGTGCAGTGCATTGATCAGATCCCTCATCAGAGCATTCCTCCGTTCCCGTTTCCACAGAGTTCATTAAACCAGCAAACTGGAAGAACGAAATTCCCTTTCTTCATATGCACTTCCAAAATCAGGTTTGTTTAACATTGATCCTGTGATAAAATATGTTTGGTTTTTAGTAAAGGATGTCTCCATTCATGTGTATGTTAGACAAAAATCTATGCTACCGATTCTCAAATGTAACAGTAGAACTACTATCTGTGAGCACTACACACATCTGATGAAACATGTATGTTCATATAGTGTTTTTCTTTTTTTCTTTTTTTTCCCATTAGATTTATAACTCTTCGGAAGAAGAAACAACCCAATGGTCATGGATAACCTTTTAATAAAATACCATGAGGTTCAGCACAATACTGTTCATATTGGAGGGATTTTGCTGTTGTCTTAGCAGGCTTCACCACTATCATCATTCCTTCAGTGGTATCCCATGCTCATTTCTGTTTCAGGATAAGTACTTCAAGTCATTTTATGTCAAGTGTTTTATACAGTGGCAGAAATCCACAGGCTCAGAGAGTTGCTTAAACATACTTCAATTTGAATGTCAAATAAGAGGGCTTTTTGACTGCTTTTCTAAAACCCCAAAACCTATATAATTACACTGTCTATTTTTCCAATTCTCCTTAACTTTTGAGTCCACAGGCAACTTCCAGTCACATGTGGCAGAGCACTGGATCTGACGAAGGCATTAAGATCCTACACCTTCATGCACATCAGCTGTAGGTAGCACTGGTGTCACTATAGAGGACCCAGAAAAGAGAACACATTTTCTCTTCTGGAATGATTTTCCATTTCACTGAGCAGCGACAGCCCACCCATCATAAACACACAGGCATGCACAGGCAGAGGCCACCAAAATGCATGAACAATCTATCACATGTGGTTTCTTTTGCACAGCCAAAGACGCATGAAGACAGAAGGGAACATAGGAGACCACTACAGCAAATACATAATGGTATTTGACCATTATTTTTTTTAAGGAGACATACATATCATGTCTTAAGAATTATAGGAGAGATCTCACTTATTTTAACTTTGAAAAATAAAGGAAAAACATCTTCCTTTTATTTCAAATGCATATTTTTAATGCCCAGAGAACATTCTGTCCTATGACAACATATTTATGGCATCTTATTCATTCTGGTCTTGAGGCAAAGTGATCAATCAGTAGAATTTGTCATCCCTTAATTTTTGTTGATGGTAATGACCACTGTCACTATCCTTATACATCTCAATTCTTTGCAATTTTCAGCATTTAGCCAAAGCTTGAAGTCCTGACAGTATCCGGTCAATTATTTTGCAGAATACTGATTTGTAAACACTTAGAGTGACTGAATTTAGGAGATGACACAGGAGGTCATTTGCTGCACTTTTTGTAGCAGTGACTATGGACTACAAAGAAGTGACCACAAAATACAAACCTTGTGTTGCAGTAGCCTTCTTGGATATAGATTTAACCAAGAATGTGTTGCTGAAGGTAAAAGTTCCTGAGGATTTGAAATAAAGACAAGTGTAGCAGATTTCTTGGGTTGATGTGTTTGAGAGAGTCTTCATACTGGCAACTGCTGCCCTGGCTCCCTCACTTAACCACTGATTCTTTTTTCTTTAGTTTAGCACTGTCATATCTCAAAGAACATTCACAGGGAATGTTTGTTCATTTTTGTTGTTGTTGTTTTTTCCATTGGATTCCTGTCAGAAGCTCAACTGTTGGTGTAACATACACTGCAAGTACCATTTTATGAATCAACCAGAGGCAGGAGAGATGTCTGCTTACATTTTCCCAGATCTAAATTAAGGACAGCAATGTGGTTTTTGAAAAATAACAGTAAGACCTCTGAGATGCTGCACAATGGTCTTGTTCTGTGCATGGTCCTTCCACATCAAAACTCAGTGCTGTATGCAGTGCTGTATGTCATGCTGTATACCCTTGCATGACAAAGGAAGTGGATTGCATGAAAAATGCCTCACTCAAGTGGCAAAAGGTGGTCATGTGCTTTTTTCTATCACCCATGCCCCCCATTTGTCCCTCCTAGCATAGCTGGTTAAAGCACTCACTAGTGTTGTTATTACCAAAACCAAAACAAAAAAAACAAAAACAAAAACAAAAAAGAAAGAGAAAAACACACACGCAAATAACTTTCCAGCATAAAATAGTTTTGAGTGATTTTTTTCAATATATCTGAGATTCTTCCCTAGGTGGACACACACTGTTTCTCTCTGGTATGAATTTGGTAGATCTGTTGTGGTTCAAATGAAAGCACAGGTTCCCACTGATGTTCTGCTTTAACCCCTTGCTGGGAGGAGCTCAGGAGCACTGGATAACGACTTATAATGCCATGACCCACTGAGCCATGGATGAAAAGTTGGTCTTTTAATTTCACCAGCCTTACCAAGGTTATTTCAGCCGAACAACTGCCACCTCCCCAGGCATGTAGGAGCTCTGCACGCAGCCTGCCCAGTGACACGTTACACTGCAGCACTTCAGCCTCAACCTTTAATAAGCCACTTGGCATCCTACCTGCTCTGTTCGTAGTATATATCCATGTTTGCTGCCTAAACAGCCCTCATTTCCACCTTCCTCAAAGGACAGCCCAGACTCACTTCAACAGCCTGTTTAGAGAGAAAAGCAACTTTATAGCACAGCAATTCCCCAAAGAAGTTCCATGAACACACAGGATGGAAAGAGAGACAGCACTCCACTTTTGCTCTGTGGAGAACCCACCAACACTGGCCCAGAGGCTCTCAGCACAGCCTGAGCTCTTCCCCGGCTGGATTTTTCTCCAGCTGCTTTCTCCCCTCCCTGGCTCCTCCAGCAGCAATCTGGGAATACTCCCTCAGGGGACTTTCACCCCCTCGGGGAATGTCTTCCAGATGGAAGAATACTGCAATATAACACTAATTATTGCTAAATTGTACAGCTGCATTAGCCCTACTGGGAGAACATCATCACATTCAATCTTGTACCTGTTGAGGTCCAGCAATATTCTCTTCTGAAACCAATATTGCATAAAAGCTTTGGATTTTTTTTTCTGCTTTTTACAAGCCATGCTGCCCATTAACATTTCCACATGATCACTTTACTGAGCGATTTTAATCAAAGGAGTGCTTTCATTAACAAGTTTACTGAGTTGGTTTATGTTGTGCTTCAATCACTCAAGTCTTACCTGTGAGCAATGTAACGTGCTAGACTGTATATCTTCTAGTGTCAGAGGTAAAGACTGTTATCCTACTTCAAATAGCTAGTTTTCAAATTTTTTGATGGTACTGATCAAGGAAAGACCTACCCAACTTTCTCTGCATTGTACATTTTGAGTTACTCTTCCATTAAGACACTAGCGCTCTGGAGCATTTATTGTCATGTTGCACCAAGTTTTTATTTTATTTGGCTAACCAAACTGTGCTCTTTTGGTGTCCTTTACATGGACATTAGGTTTCCTGTTCCCTGCCTCACCCCACTATGAGTGGCTCAGTCTGACTTTGTCTTTCAAGAGGAAAGGTTGGAAGTTGTCCAGATAAGGTCTTACAGCATCACATCCATGACCCAAGACCCTTCCCTGTTATTGTTGAAAAGCCATCCCTGAAACTAGATTAATTATCTCACAGTTGTTTTTTTTCCCAGCCAACTTCACCTTTTCCAAGTCACCATAGGGTGACTGAACCACCTACATTTTCCTCATGAGATCCCAGCTTTCCAGATCTCATTAGCAAAACCTACTATATATCCAGTAGGGAAACACTTTCACATTCTGAATCTTGATCGGTGGCTACAGCTTCCTCCCACCACCCAGACCATGACACACAAGGAACAAAAGTTCTGTAATCATGTTCAAGACTCCTGCACGTTCAGCACAAAAATATTTACCCTCTCCATCCCATTCACCTCCCTCAGCTCTCACGTTTGAAAGGCTGTTCTTCACATCTGTTCACCTCCATGCTAAGAAACAAATGAAAGCTTCACTCAAGACACATTCATATGTGTTCGAGCTTCTGCTTTTGCTCCAAAGGAAAACACAATTAAAGCTGACCCATGTACTTCTGGATCACAGATCTGCAAGATCTCCTTGGCAATTTCATTGCAGAAATGGCACTATGGAAAACAGAAGCCACAATTTTCTTTGGCAAATTTCATTAAATGCAGATTTTTCACCACCTATCTTAAATAATTCCTTCAGTTTTCACATGCCTTTAAAGATACTTGGATAAAACCAGTTAGTTTGTTTTAAAGCAATCTGTCTGTGGGCTGCTACACTGCAGCAAATTGGCCTTTTTAAAAATCCAAACACACACACAATGGGTTTTATCACCAGGTAAATAAGCCACTTGAGCTGTAACTGGAAATGTAACTTGGGAAAAATATTACCCTTGCCAACACTGTGATGAGAAATAAAAGTGAGGCCTCTGCAGAGCTTTCAGATCTGTGGAGCAACTTCCTGAACTACTAACTAGAAATCCAGGACAGACTAGGAAAGATTACTGGTGCATCTAAGTCAGTCTTTTAGCTCAGATCAAGAGCACCGTTTTGAAGTGACACTCCCAATTGTCCCCACTTACCATATTTTGGTTCACATGGCTGAGCAGTCCCAGAGAAGACAAACTGGATGTCTTTCAAATGAAACTTATCTGGAAGCTTTTCACAACTGTCCCTATGGCACTCTAGTTGCTGATGGACGTGGACTCCACAGGACCAGACTAGACTAATCCAAAGCACATCTCCCTGAAATGTGTGGATCTTGGATGTCAGGTCTCCAGTGCCAGCTGTTTTGCTCTCCAGATCCACTCCCACTGGTCCACTCTACCTACTGACACTGACCAACAGCCCAGGTTGACCTAGATGTCGTGCTTCTCGAACACCTCCTTCTACTGCTTGGTTTTATCCCTGTGAACTTTCAGAAGTTTCAGGACTATGCCTCAGAACATATTTCTTGAAATGCATCTGTGCCTCCTAAGGCAGCAGAATTGGGCTAAAAATATTGTTTGTATTTAATTACTTGCCAAAAATGTGGTGTTTCTGCTGGAGGTAACATAATGCAGACCCTCCTGCAGTTGAGCAATTCTTCCATGCCTAGCTGGAAAACAGTGAGGAAAAGGAATAAACACAAAGCAATAAAACAAAAATAACTAACATCCATCAATTAACTAAAATATATCTCTTTGGCTGGAATGAATGATACTACAGAGTGGAGTTAGAGATGCATAAGACTGCTCATATTCTGGCCTCAACTGAAAAATACATGGCCATGATCAGCCTGAAGACTTCGAACACAGAAGATGACATCTATTTAAGTCAGCCAATTCACTTATGGACAACTCTGAGCATCCTTTTGTGTTGTGCTGTGTCACTTTTTGGACCACTAGGCTCAGAGGGATGAATGTATAGTCTGGTGAGTGTAACAATATGAGCAGGGAAACTTCTATCAGAGATTGGGGTGCAGCAGTTTCTGGGGTGAAGCAGTATAGCATTACAGCAGCCTAGTAGTGTACAGTAAAAAGCAACAGCTGGGAGCCTGCAGTACAGCCTGATAATCCTTAGAAGAAATACCCAGAAAGCAGCATTATAAGGCACTTTTAATACCATCAGCATGCCAAATTCAAAGCAGAAGTAAGGGCTTATTCATTTAAGCAAGGAAATAAAAATATAACCACACATAATCAGCTCACCACCATTATTTTGTACTGTCCTGTCACACACACAAAGACTACAGTTACATACACCTATCCTCTCCAAGGAGAGATTACCATGTGCTATCATCCTGAGATGCAATAATTTGCTCAAGAGAAGTTATTAACAGTGGCCATTTGCTTTTGCAAATTTCAACCATGTATACTGCCAGTATGTTACCCACAAACATCCTCATTTATGTTACTCATAAATCCCAAACTATTGATGGCTCTGTGAGTCTTGCCAATGTTAGAACTGCTGCCAACACCTTGAAGGAATGAACAGCCCTTTCTGTCTTGTCCTGATCTCTCCTGGGGAAAACCCGACCCATGCCACAAGGTCTACAACCTCATTTTACCCCATGTCCCAGTGTACAGCAGTGCCAGTCCCAGCTCCTCACAGCCCTGCCTTGCCTGGCTATGAAACCTGCTGATCCTATCCCCCTCTCCTGGACTGATGGCAAGCCTAGCCTCAGCCCTTCCTCATCCCCCAGGATGAAGCCCCCTGTGATGCCCCAGCTCCAGTGATCAACTGCTAAAAAACACATTGGGATCACTCATGCATCCAACACTCATCACTTGCAGCCAGGGGCTCACTCCAAATTGTTCATATGGACAATTTCTGCTCCCTGGCACATTTCTCAGGGTACTCCATGAATACCACTGCCATAAATGTATTTGTTAGTACATCTTTGCAAGATTACTTGCACTGCAGGGCTATGTGCCCCTTTGTGCAGCATGTGATAAACTTTATAAAGATAGCTGTGCTAGAAGGAAATGCATGGATTTATTTACAAAACATTGAAAACACAAATAAAAACATATCAAGTCAAATTCAAGGCACTGGGTCCAACTAAATATCATCCAGCTGAAAATAAGTATCCATAAGACAGAAGAAATAAAAATGTCTTTTTCACATCTGAGGAGCCGCTGTGTAAGGACAAAGGAGAGACAAAACCTTTCCACAAATTAAATTTGGATGCCAGTCTGAGAAACCTGTAGGAAACTGGATACTTTTGTTTTCCTTGTTCAGTCTGAGCTACCTGGGAACAGTCCAAGAAGTGCTGCCAAGTGCTGAGAATTAGTTCCTTTTAAAACATCATTCTCAAGACAGCTCACATCATTCAGAAAGCACTCATCAGTGCTGAAAATCCTGGTGTTTATATGTGAACTTAACAACAGTAACACGTAGGGGATGAAAGCAAAGTTACCCTCTGGATAGCAGAACCATTAATTTAGTGATTCTTTTTTTTATATTAATAACATAAAAGTGGCCAGGTACAGTTCCAGAACTTGGTGAGATACAGGTAGAGTGACCAAGTAACACTACTGAAATGGTGGCTCAGTAAAGGCTGCCCATTTGTAATTTTGTTGTTGTTTTTTTTAATAAAAGGAAGGAGGTCTGTCAGAATGCTGCACATGAGATTTGCCACAAAGCAAAACTTTCTATGAAGTCTGCAGTGGGATATACTCCAAAAAACAAATGGCTTAGGATCCAGTCATCAGGTTCAGTAAGTGAGGAAACAGATGAACACATTGAAAGACTTGTTGGCAATCAAAGCCCAGATAGTCTGTATTTAAAGTTAGACAGTGCTCTTTACAATTCTGCTGTCATAATTAGTGTATGTAATCAGGGAAAGAAAAACTTTATTTAGATTGTCATGAGAAGACATTTCTAAACTGCTGAGTATCAAGGCAACAGAGGTTGGGTGAAAGAAACAAGGGGACTTCTCCTGTGCCAAGTCTGCAACATCGGAGCAGAGGTAGTCAAATGCCCATGGACAGCCAGGATCTGTTGGAGACACCACCTTTGTCATGTCACTTGTTTTTTTCTTCCATCACCACCACCTGCCCCCCCACCCCAGCCTCCTGCTTTTCTCAGCAAGTTCCTAGAAGTATCTCCAAAGGATATATCCATTAGCTTGTTTGAAGGCAAGAAAATAAGCTGTCCTGTGAACTGTCAGTATCTGACAGAATTATTGTAGCTGAAAAGGGGTCTTTAAATGGAAAGAGGAGAAACATCTCATGAGAGATTTGTCTTCAAATTAATAAAGCCTGCACTAAGAAGCATACAAGAAAGGGTTAGCTTAAATCAGAGCTGTATCCTGGGGAAAACATGCCAGTCTCTGCTTTAACAACCCTGTGCAGCTCCTATGAAGCCATTCCTCAACTGGATAAGGACCAGACACTGGAGAAAAATTTCTTTTCCTACATCCCTCCTCATCCCTGTCCAGCCTCCCAAGCCAACCCACGGGAATGCAGAGAGACCTGCACAGCACCGACCAGCTCCTCTCCTGGGAACAAGGAGGAACAGGGTCACACCAATTCCCCTTTCCTTTTCCCTTCCCTTTGTAGCGATCACTGATGCTCTCGTGCTCCTGAAGCGCAGAGCCAGCCAGTGCTGCCCTGTCTTTGGGGCACATTTTGTGGGCTCTGGGTGCCAGTGCTTGGGGAGGAGTACATCAGTCAAGCAAGAAGAACACTGTCCCTATGGCATTTAGTGCATTCACATTCACCAAAAAAATTACAAATAATTCAGGGTTTACAGCTCCCAAGGCAGGATACCACAGAATTTATAGCTAAGATTTGAATCAAGCAGTGGAAATAAACAGTTTCTTAGGGATTACCAGCCAGACTCTCTCTGTGTTTGATTCATTATTTTTTAAACTCACTTTTAAGCTCTTAAAATATATGTATCTCAGTCTTTCTCAGAACCCCCCACAAGAAACATGACAAGAGGGCAGAGTATTTCCTCTTCCTATACAAAGCATCATTAACAATGAAGTAAAATCTGAAAAGATTTAATGTGCCAAACACAACATACTCTGTCCAAGAGTCTAAAAATTAACTATGATGTTACCTTAGGCAATAATCATAACTAAGATAGTTTATAGAGAACTATAGCATCATCCAGCTTATGTTCTCTGCATGCAAGGATGAATTGTGTTTGCAGAAGTTATATTAACAGGGGAGTACATGGAGGACATATCTTCCTTGTTCATATTCTTGGTAATCACTCATTCCCCTCTCATAATTAAGTCCATAAACTTAATAAACTAAATGGAAGAAGGACTGATTTAGCATAATATAATTTTGCAGTCAACAAACAGTACACTCCACTTGGGATTCATTTTCATTGAAAGTGGCAGTCATTCCCCAATGAAGATAGATAAGGGGGAAAAAAAATACAAAAAAAATACTGCTTCAGGCTAGTCTTCAGTGTTATATTAACAGCAGGAACAATCCTGCCATTCCTACAGGAACTCCCAACTCCTGCCTACACACCAAGGTCTCAAATCTCCATTTGAACTGCCTGGTAAATCCTTTAGACAGGTAAAGGAAAGCAAATTGATAAAATTGCAGGATTAGAAGCATAGGACATAGCTTCTGTCAGCTGCTACTACAAGTATTCTGCCTTTCAAAGATTCCTTCAAAACACAGCCCTTCTTTCTCAAGTTAGAGCACCTCAAGTACAGTAAGTGCAGGATCAGGTCCTGAGCACTGCAGCCAGTCAAACCATGATCTGCACTTTTCCAGGTGTAGGGACTACAACCAAAGCTCAATCTGAATGAGATGAACAACCATCAAAAAGGCTACCCATTCCTACTCCAAGCTCTGGTAAATGTATCTGACTAAAAGGAAGACAGCCAGTTTGTTTTTCTTTCTGTTAAAGGACAGCATTTTTAAGTTAATAAACAAGCTTTAAAGATAATATTTTCAGCTTACAGCATCAAGGAAAGAAAAGTCAATATATGCAAATGCAGAGTTTAAATCTGCCACATTAGCTCAAGCTTTTAAATTTTAACCTATCTCAATGAAGCTTCACTAGTACAATAGTCTTCTGTTATCCCAAAGTTGGTACCTATGAGTCAGGAGGTAAGCAAGGGATACCAGCCAAAGTAATCTGTTTCAAGGAGGTGAGTGCATTGTTGGCTCCTGCTCATGATCACTAGTGATGTACTTCTGCAAGACTCCATTCACACATGGGAGGAACTGCTCCTCTGAGTAGTTTTGTCTGTTTGCCTAAATGAAGGGTAAACACTCTGTAGAAGATTAAAAGTGAAACAGATGAATGTGAAGTTATTATAAGGGCAAAGGAAAGCTTCATGCAGGTATGATCTACCTATACCACCCCCTCAGACAGCTAGGAAACAGGGAGAAGGCTAAGTCTACATCTGCAATAGCAAGTAATGTGAACCATGAGGGCAGATCTGTAGTGTGAAATACTTGGTGCTGAGGACCTAATTTCCAGTCAGTACTGTGCTTGTTTTTCTTGTCAGACTAATTCTAGTCTGACCTCCTGGTCTTGATGCCCATTTGCAGCTGAAGTGCTGCATTCCTGCACATATTCCACCTTAATTTCCTCTTAAAAATAAGCTCACGAACTCTGAGACCACTCCATGGTACAAAATAAAGTGTGAGCAACCAGGAGGTTCACTTCAAAACTGCACTCTGAGCCAAACGAAAACATTAATCTAAGTGCACCCTCAGTGTTTAATTGATGCTTTCAAAATGCAGCTTTAGTCCATGATGTGATGAGGGAGAAAGGGTAGAGGAGAGAGAGTGGATGGAAAAGAGGAATCCGCTTAGAAGTCTGGCCAACTTGAAAATCTTTCTGCCAAGAACTGAAGAACTAATCAAACAGGTCGTAATGGTACCATATATCTTTTCTTCCCCTGAGCTGTCCAACTTTTTTTTTTCTTTTCATTTATTACATTGACTATTGGTTGTGCTTTATATAGAAAAATCACACCTGATTCCAGCATTTGAAGACTTCCAGAGCACAGCTGGAAGGGAGTAAGATTACTCTCAGTAATCACTCTGGAGGAATGGGGCATCTAACTCTCCACCAGAAAGAAGAGTTTTTAAAGTAAAAGATGACATTGGAACAAGAGCAAAAGGACACAAAATGGCAGCAAGCAAACAGAGTCTGTAAAACCAGGAGATTTACAATAATCAGAGAACTGGAAATACGGAATTAGTTTCCAGCAGAAGCCAGGAGACAGATGTTTCAGGTGAAATTCAATACTTTTCTAGAGGAAATTGCTCTAGAGAAAGCTGTCTACAAGGCTGGACTATCACCAGAAAGTCCCTCCCGATTCCATAAGTACTGCTTCAAATCTCAAAATTCAGTAAAGGCCAAGAGGGACCATTCACCTCCATGCAGAAAGAAGTGAGCTTTCTGCTCTCACAGTAGAAGATCTGTGGGTTTACATCCTGTCTGGTTAAATGTTACAGACAGTGAAAGTGGCAGCATTAGACAGAAGTCTCCATATCTCAGAAGTCATTGCCTGCCACCTTCCTTGGCACACAGATAGATGATAATGGGATCAACTGTAATTTCAGACATACATCTCTTACTACACAGTTTATTGCTCTGGCTTGCCAAGCAGCAGTGAGGATGTTCTTTGGGAAAGATCTACTATCCTGTGAACATCCAAATGGCTTTCCTGATAAACTGTAAACTATCATCTATCTGTTAAGCCTTAGACCAGCCTCCCAGCAATGTGAGTGCAAACCAGATCAGTGATCTACAGCACTATATGCACTATCTCACAGTGTATTCAAGCAGTGTTGCCTGAAGATTAACTCATTTCCAGTGTCCTACTTGCTTTCAAGTGCCCAGATTCTTGAGTTTTTAACTACATGGAAAAATACAAACTACTGCATATGTGTACATATATAAAAAATAATATTTCATTAAATTTTTGCAGTGTTGCTCTGGAAATGGAAAGAAATATAGCCTTGTGTTTGGAAATAAGGAGATGCACCAGACTGTTGTTATGGAAATGTTTTGCACTTCTTGTAAATGTCAATTATATGAAAACAAAAAACAAACTGAAAAAGTAGAGAATTATTTCCTGCGTTGTAGTATTTCAAAGGGAGATATTGACAGTCCCTGTAAGATAACAGACAAAAAGAGCAAACTAGGAATAGCTAATTGCTAGGTATGGTCTGTAGTAAATGTCAAAAAGGAATCAAAACACAAAAGGCATCTTCTAAGGCAACCCAGGCTTCTACTGTTGCTATCTTCCTTTTCAAAACAGCTCCTCTATATTATCTTTGTCTAATTCAGCTATTGCATACACAAACACACTGGCACACAGAGCCCAAATTTCTTGTGCTTTGGTCAAGACAAGAGAATTGTAAAAATATAGGTTAATATTACTAATATTTGATTTTATTAAAAAATGAAATGTTTCACTAACAACATGCAGAGGGGTCTTGCACTGTTTTTCACAGGCTTTGAAGAAGAACGTAATTTTGAAACAAATTATTGCAACACTTTGATTTAAAAAAAATCCACAATTTTTATGCTTTCATTTTTCTTTTTTTGCTTATGGCTAAAACTATTCATTGACTTCTGCTCAAAGCCAGCCTGAAAGTACACTTCTTTTAAAATGAAGAGGCTATTTGTCCCAAAAGTTTCACCAAACTCCATACAGACACACGCAGTGCTAATGCACTGATCCCACAGACCTCTTTGGGAGCACATCTTGCACCCATGGCAACCAGCAACTAAGTAATTAGCTACAGTGATACAATATTACCCCCCTCTACTCTCCATTTTAGGGAGAAAGAAGATTTTTGAGGTCAAAACCCGGCAAGTGCCTTCAGAGTCACATCAGAACAAGATAAGTAATCAAAGAAATCACTGCCATCATTTTTACAATTTCATTAATTAACATTATCAACACGCTCTTTGTAACCATTGGCATTATTATTCAGCTGTATGTCAATATTTTCAGTTTCTGATTTCCGTACTTTCTTCTCTCCATCTCCTTCTTCCAAAAGAATGAAAACCAAACTAATGCACTTCATTCCTATATATGCTCATGCTTTAATCTTCTTGCAATAGAGTTTGCTTTTAACTACCTTTCCTCCCCACTTCTGTAACTGCTTATCGTTTATCATTTGAAAAAACACCTGGGCTTTTAAGAAGCCATAGCATTTATTGGCATGGTTATCAGCACAGCTTTTTGTCTAGCATTAAAATTCGTATTTATAGCCCAACACTTGTTTTACTCCCTGCAGTAGCAGAACTATCAAATGCAAGGAGCTCCCTGGGGAGACAAAAGGATGTGTACATGTCTCCGTATGTGTATGAGCATAAAATGAACCACGAATATGGATGAACACAGGCAAACTTCTCATGGCCCCTGGTCCCAGGGACATCCAGACCTTTCTGCCCACTTTGGCTGATGATGTGTCTCTACTTTGACTATTTATTCTTGCTCCTGACCCATACACAGCCAGGCCCATATATTTCTGGCACACAGCTCACCATGCAAAGGTGACTCTTTGCTACTAGATTAGTGCACTGGGAGATCTTAAAAAACCTTCCAAGGGAGGAGATGTTGGACGGGCAAAAAAGGGTAAGGCACCTGTGGTCTTTTGCCAGTCCAGGTGCTTGGGCAGAACCTTAGTTCTCCTGGTGCCAAGTGTCCTGTCCCATGTGTTGGGATACATTACCCAGTGTTACTTTCAGGCCACTGAGAGGAGACTCTTCAAACTGCAAGGTCCACTTCTCCTCTGATAGTAGCACAAAAACACAGGTGCTGCCCATTGCGGTCTCGGAACACATTGGTGTTTCTTGCTAAATGCTACAACACAAACTTCCACTTCCCTCACACACGGTTGTATAATTCAAGCTCCATATCTGTAACATAATTATTATTTTGATGAACTAGAAAATAATGTTTTTTACAGATTGGCTACTTAATATGAATGCCATAAACCCACGGAAAGGTCAAAAGCATCAATACAATTTACAGATCATTTTAACATCAAATCAGTTTTATAAGGCTTAAATGAAGAAGTCTTATTTTCAATAGTGACATTGTAGCAGATTTGTAAAGGCCCTCGTGTGCTTTAGGCCTCCTATATGTTCCTATCCAGTGTCCTTGAAACAGAAGACACCTAAGTCTCATTCAAAATAATTGGAGTTGAGCATATAGCTACTTTGGAAAAAACTTCCAAGTACCTACCTGCATCTTTAAGCATCTAAATACCTTTAAAATCTGGGCTGAAGTGAACACGGGTGATTAACATTTCCTGCTAAGCACCACTTTTATTTTTAATTAAAGTGATGCTATTTCTGTTGATCTGCTCCATCCTTCCAGGGACTAAATGCCAGGAACAGCAAGTTCTAAATTATCCCTGTGAAGGTGGGATGGAACAGCACCAAAAATTTGCCTAATGAAAGCTTGCCCCAGGCCAGTGTCCTCAGGGCATGTTGTAATCAGAAAAGAAGGCAGAGAGATGGGACCTCTCCCTCTGCCTCAATACCCTGCCTGCAGCAACCTGTGATATTCTGGGGTGTCAGTGGGAGGTGTCCCTGCCAATGCAGGAAGAGTGAACCTAGAACATCTTTAAGGTCCCTTCCAGCCCAAACCATCCTGCAATTCTATAATTATCAGCACTGACACATACCTTCATGTTTTTGGATCAAATTACAGGAGGATTTGAGAAAGGTAGCTTACTTCTAATTTGCCAGTGCCTAATTACACCAGCATACAGCCTTGACAAAGGAAGAGGAAAATCTTGGGAGAAGGGCAGATTTGCTTTTCTTTCTAATGAACAACATATATCCTGTTGCAAAAAGGTTTCAGTGGGGTTGCTTGTAACACCTAAGTGTTGGTAACACGCCTTGTCCCCAGGACTAAACTAATTTCCAGAGATCCACCTTCCTAGGTTGACGCAGAAGCATGCAAGTGGTGCACAACCCTCCTATTACCTCATTTTAAAAGACCCAGAGTACAAACGAATTAAGAGAAAGAATTACTAATAGGTTGTTTGATGCTAATAGGCTAATCACATTTTTTAGGAAGGAAGGAGAAGAAAATTTTAATCTTTTCTTTAAGGAGGACTTGAGAGCTCAGCTTGCAGATGTCTGTTGCCCATGGCAGCTATTGTTCTGACAGTGCACTGTACTGCTTCTGCACAGCAGCTCCAACTACATCATAACGACCTAAAGGTACTGTAATTCTGTTTAGGCAGTTGGTCTTGGAAAACATCAGCTTACCTTCCTGAGCAGTTGCCAAGAAGTCATCGCTCTCCTTGCCGCCCCTGAAAACAAGAAAGACAACACTACCAATTTTCATATGCAAAGAGTTCAGCACCAAACAATTCCATGTGGCTCAAACACTTGGCAAATGCAAGGACAGCTCATACAAATGGCCACAAATTTCTTAATTCAGAGCAGTTACTGACAATATACTGCTGCGGTGGGGAGATGCACATCTCCAGGTTAAAGGTTAGCTTTCTCACTGCAGAACTACTGAGGACAGTCTAGCTGAGAAAGGATCAGCCCAGTGAGTTCTGCCTGGAAGCATTAAGTGTCTCCAATATTTGCACAGCTCTACTAGCTAAAAAATTTTGAGGCTAGACTCTTAAAAAAATATTTCTCTCAGCCTTTGGAAGTGGATTTGCTAAAAGATACAGAAGCGTTATCTGAATTTCCCAATCAACTTACTTTATTGCAGATAAATTTAAGACTAACTTGGTGTCTATCCCTTCATCCTAGTTTTCTTCTCTTCTTTGCAAAAATCCTTCCCCAGCTAAATAATACATTTTTCAGGCTCAGCTTCCTGTAACCACGAAAGCATATGCCAAAGTGTAAGCTGCAATGCAAAACAAATCATGAAATCACCATATTCAGACAAACAAATACATAAAATTATCATATATTTCCTTTTCAGAGATTTGGCAGCTTACTTGACTACTTCTGCATTTACCTTGGCTTATAAAAACCATCCATCCCAGACATTCCAGTGCACATAGCTCACAGCCTTTAGGAGACCAAATTCACACCTCTTGGAGGGACATATAAGTTATCTCCCTTTCACAAGTGGAAGACTGAAATATATAGAGAGATTAAGTATTCTTGTGCAGCACAACAGAAATGTGAAGCATATCAGAGAACCAAATTAAAACCTTCACTGTGACTTGCAACTACTTGTTATGCTCTGGCACATCTGCACCTCTGCTTGTACAGATCTATGCTTAAAAACTCTTAGTCTCTTCTTTCACCCCACTGGCCTCAAGACTTCCCCTTCCCACTGCTAAAACTCCTGCTTTACACCAGTGCCTGGTATGTCCACAGCTCTCCCACAATAGTTTCACTTGAAATTTGTGTCTTTAACAGTGAAAGAGGGGCTTGTGTACCCAGAAATCCTTTCCACTTTTTTTCTCTTCGCCTGTTCAGACAAACCTTTCACAGGACCTTCAGAACTGCAATACAAGCATTAATCACTACAGTGTCTTCTACTGGGAGAAGACATTTACACTGAAACCAAAGTTTGAGATCCAAAAGTGAACTGCAGAAAGAAAAGTAACTCTAGAGCTGAACTCAGCATTTGTCCCTTCACCTCTGAGGTAGCCTGGAATCAAACCTCCACCATTAAAGTACATGCAGAGAGCACTGTTTAGCTGCCAGAGACATGAGGGCTGAATAAGTACTCTTTCCATGTCAGCTCTGTATTTTTTCCATGTCTGTTTTTCTGTCTCATGGTCCTGTCTCTTCATGCAGAATTCTGCTGATTTGACTGAACTACCTAGTTTTGTGTCTTCACAGTCAAGGCCTTCGTGTGTCAGGATGAAATTATCTCCAGGGTTCCATAAAGCAGCCTATCAAATTTACTATTTTCATCTCCTATGTATAGCTGTTTAATATTTTCTCAGCCTCAATCTGTCTCCTTTCTTGCAGGTATCCCAGCCAGGAAATCTAATCCTTACACTGTATTAAAGTAGCACTTTAATATATCAATATTGCCTTAAATTGCTTTTCTTGCCCAGTAAAGAAAACTGGAAAAAAAAAAAATCTTGCCCAGTGGATTTTTCATCTCCAAACATCTGTGTTTGAAAGTATAAGCATTGTTGAAATGTATCAATGCCAAAACAATAACAGAAATTATTGAATACTAATGCCACCATTTAGACCAAGCGAGGGCAAGGCTAAGAGCTTTGAGCTGCAGGGATTTTTGTGATGCTGTTGTTGATGAGTTTATACAAACACTGGTGAAGGTAGTGGTGCAAGTTCAAGAGAATCCTGAACTGCAAATCAGAAACATCCCTTTGTGCTATCATTCTTTAATGTAATGATTATTTTTCTGCTAATTAGGTAAGCAAATTCGTCTCACCTGTTTATCTTTTGGTTTCAGCTAGGACAGATCTAGCCCAACAAGGCTTCGCTTGAAGGCTGAAGGAACTGAACATTTACATATCCAGGAGATGTTGACTCCTGAGCAGAACATTCCTCCTGCTTAATTCTAGCCTGATAAAAAGTAAAACCTCTAGACTAAGACAACCAGTCATTCAGCTGGTTTTCAGTAAACTGAAAGGAAGCTTTATAGAAAAAAATTCCCCCTCTTCTAGGATGTATTGGATCACACTAGAAACTGCTTTTCTCTTTTTAGTCAATGGAGAGTCTGGATGACAACTCAAACAGAAAACCTAGCTTTTAAATGCTAAGCTGAAGAAGATTAGTCTGTTCTGTGGATTCACAGCAACTCATTCCTGCCAGGACAGCTAAAGAAAGGAATAGCTTCTGGGTGTATCTCTCAGCAGCAGTGCTGGAAAAAACAAGGAGTGAAACTGCCTGCTACAAGGAAGGACAGTTGACAGCTTGGCTGCTTTCTTCTTTCCTGTTTATTCCATGACAGTGTCGATAGAGGGAGAGAAAAGAAAAATACAGTGGTCTGCTAACGAGAGAGAAAGCAGAAATCTCAGTGTTGTTAAAAACAGCATGAAATAAAGAGAAACAGTGTTGAAATAAAGCAAGAAGTCTGATGACAGACAAGTAGGGTTCATTAAAAATGCAGATTTTAAAAACTCAAATACACACTCATGTCAGTTCTATATTTTTCTTTTGCCCACAATGATGCAGCTGTTCCACTGAAGCAAATCATCTGCCAAGAGAAACGGGTTGTGGAAACCCTCTCCCAAAAAGCAGGTTTAAAATCAGAAAAACAGAGCTAATGTCTAGCTGACGTCTCTGATTAGGGATCTACTTCTCTAGTCTGAGGTGGCCATGGAGATCCAAGTGCTAAGCCACTACAGGTGCCCATGGAAGGCTGTCAGCACACCTTCGCTGCTCTGACAGCTTGCCTCCTTTTCCCCCACACATACTGCAAGAACAACTGCCCTCAGAGAAGAGCTCCGCAAAAAAAATATTGGGTTGACTGGCCCTCTTTCCTCACATTTTTTAATCTCCCATTTCTGCAAATTAAGCAGAATCCTCTTGATTTCAGTGGGGACCAGATGAACCCAAATCAAGAGAACAGTATCTGAGCATTAAACATCTGTCCCTCCCAAGTTAACTTGGTGAAACAGAAAAGAGCATATGGGCCATTTATTCAAGGAAAGAGTGTTTCTTTGGTTATAGACATTGCAGCTGCCTCAAGACTACCTAGAAATTAACTGTTCAGAATTTGGATGACATTAATTAGCCACCCAGAAAGGAAATGTGTAATGTACCACCATGACCATGAATAGAAGACTTCAAGAAACAGCAATTTACAAGGGGCTGCAGCTGCAAACATAAAAGCATGAGCATATGTACAACACATGCATTCCCCTACAACAAACAAACATTTGGGGTTTAAATTTTAAGCCTTTCAACCTCGTGAAGACATACACGAAGCAGAAAGTCATCAAAACAGCTTTGATAGCTCAAATTGCCGCAGATACTTAAATTGATTTCAAGAGTGTGTTAAATTTGTCCTGAAATTACCTAATAATACATTGGATATTTAAAAATCACAGCTGAAGGTGGCTCATCTCCTTCTCCTAATCTGCATGGAGTCACTCAGGGGCACTGAGCTATTTTTAAATGCCACCCTGTGGACTTTCAGATGAGCCTCATGGCAAGTAGAGACAGGGAAGAGCAGAAAAGGAGTTCCCAGGGATGGTGACACAGGACTTGTTCCACACCTATTTTTTGCTTTTGCATGTCCAGTGTTTCTGAGGCTTTTGTCACATTTTCATGAAAATATCTTTCTACCATAACAAACATGGCAGGGCTGGGGAGCCCAGCCCTACCTATGTTTGGGAGCCAGAACTTGGCCCACTGTGATTTGAGTAAGACAAAAACAGTAGTACTGCTAAACTCTTATCATTTTTCAAGACTCAATATTTTTTTTTATGCAGAACTTCCACAGAGGAAATGGTGACATCTAGGAAAGGAATGCAGTTGGATCCAGGAATGTCTCTGGTTCAGGCAATGATTTTAGGTTCTGGTCTCATTTTTGGTCTTTACATTTTATCATAATTTTAGAAACTGGCATTTTACTTCATCAGTAATTGTGACTTTAATGGAATAACATTAATCCAGCTGCAAGAACTTTAAAAATAATAAGTACTATACCAAATACCATAAGATTTTAAAACAAGAGTCCCAAGTCAGTTCATTGAAGGCTGCATGGCCCAGGTATCTGACACAGCACTGTACACAACACTGCTACTATATCAAGAGATCCCTGTGCCCTTCAGTCCCCAATCCTGGCCAACAGGAGAGGTTTCTTGGTAAGAATGCGTCAGATAAAATTTCCTTTTCAGAAGATACATCTCTGATGGATATTAGCAACTTTTCATGATAGATCTATCAGGAAAATCTGTTTAATTAAGTTTCTGTGCCAAACACTGAAGTTTTATCTAGTCCAGGAAGGAGATTAAGACTGCATTATAATGAGTTGTCAAAAAATATTTTTTTTCTGAACTCAGAAACTCCTGGCAGTCCTGGGTCTTAAATCTAGTTTTCAGAACTTCTTCATTTGAGTTAGACTGTTTAAAACACAAAATCCCCACTACCACCATTTCAAATAAATTTAATGTAAAAATTAATGAAATGTGGCACCTTTATCTTGTTCATAGAGAAGCCCAATCTAGGAAGGTATTTAAATCACCATGACTACAAGTCAGTTTAGGGCTGATGCTTCCCCATTATGTCATTATTGCAGCTATGCAAACTGTTGCACTTCAGCAGACTTAAATTAGTCTGTGACTGATAACGCAAATTCCTTTCCAGAAGCTCTTAATATAAACAGCCCAGTGTTTGCCTTCCTATTCTCTACAGGTCTGGGTCATTCCTTAACAGGGATTGCTACCCTAAATTGCTTTACTGCAAGGATTCAAGGTCCACAGTGATAACGCTGAGCACAGGCAGATATTCAAAGCGGGTAAAATTCATCTGGGAGCTGAGTGTTTGACTCCAGTTAAATCTTTTGCTTCCTCAAATATTCAGGCCTACACTTCCTTCTTTTCAGAGTTCAAGGCAGAAGTTAATACAGTAAGAAATCAAGGCATTACATTACCTATCTGCTACAAGCTAGAGTGGTCCCAGGCTGCTCTGACTTGAACCAGGGGCAAGCCCTGGCAGTCACCCCTAGAAGCAGGGAGCTTTTTGAAAATGCTGAGAGCTGCTCCTGCATCACTGCCCACCATGTGCAACACCTGCATGCTGGTCAGTCCCCATCACACTTCCCTGGTGACCCTCTGCTGATCACTGCTCACTCAGATGCTGAAGATTTTCATACCAGGTTTCCAGTCAAAGGTGATCCAAGAGGAAGAGGCCTCATTCCTGCAATATATTTCCCTGCGAGGCAGCAAAGGCTGCTTGCACTTTTGTGCCACCTGGGAAAGGCTTCTGGGGACTGAGCATGACCTCGTACATTAACAACGGGTTCATAAAAACACTGAGCTGTGAAGTGTAAAAAGCAAACACACATATGTATGCAAAAGCCATGCCTACACTTCAGGCTTCAAAAAGATGGAGAGCATTTAATGATTAATAGCAGCAACTTCTAAGGTTAAACTGCATTTCTTTAAAGAATTACATAACAGATAAAAAGTCAGGAAATGCTTCCAACTGTCCAATTAGTCTCCAGCACCCACTCTTTGCACAACATCGTATAGCCTGATATTTGCAATCACTTCCAAAAACCTGCAGACACAGACTTTGGGGCAGCAAACCTGAAAGTACTAACAAACACTGTTTAGCTGCTGCTCTCCTCCTAGTTAATTCTGTTTGATTTTCTGATTACCAAAACTGTAGTTAGGATTTGAGGCATTTTGCATGCATAGAGGATCTCACTGGAGCTGGAAGCATGTTCACTTAATGAAATCTGCCTGACAGATGTGATGCAGTGAGATAACAAATACGCAGTTGGCAGATGTCTATGCTATGTACGTACACGTATCAGGAGCCAGGGACACAGATTTCCAGCTACGGAAAACAGAGAGCAAGATGCTCATTGGTGTTCAACTCAGACTTGTTGCAGGTTTGTTTTATTTAAGATAATGACAAAGTCTGAGCCTAGGGAGACTTTGGGGGAAGTGACAGACCAACAGCTGAATAAATTAAGTCAGTTAGATACTCGCTGCCACTGGAAAAAGCCTTCACATCCCACTTTGGGCACGCAGCCCTCCTATCTCCCTTGCAGCGGCTGAGGGGTCCCTGCACCCCTCCCAGCCAGGGCTCAGCAGGCAGCAGAGCCAGGGGCTCCCAGCTGCTGAAAGGGAACGATGCTGCATCCCCTTGATCATGTTCCAGGTCATCACCTCCTGTGCATGCCCATATGGTCTCACTTCCTCTCCAGCCTTGGCTCTGCCACTCCTCAGGCCCTTCCAGGAGCAAATTCAGCTCTTTACAGTGCTATGGCACAAGAAATATGCCAGTCTGGCTGCAAACAGCGGTGATCATCTTATCACATTTATTCTGTGCCAGTGAGCACGGATGAGGTGTTCTGCAAACAGCACTGGAGAAACAGAGCAGCACAAAGAGGTACTGACAGGGGATGTCATTACAGGTGATGTGGCAATCTGATTTTTGCCTGGCAAGTGGAGCAAACCCAGCATTCCAGTCCCATAAATCATTGTGCAAATCAGAATGCTGTAGGAACCAGGCTCAGGCAAGGACTGCAGATGAAGGTAGCATTTTAAACATTACCAACAACATGGTAGGGCCACCACTAATTTCATAAAAATTTAAAAGCTTAGATGAAAACTACCAAAGGGAGCATGATTATCACATTACCTATAATGACTTTGCCACTCAATTTCTGAACAGTGGCATTTTGATTCTTGCTATGCAAAAAAATATGCCCTTTGGCTCTTTACTAGTCCAGAATTTCCTCTGGGACTCTATGCAGAAGTCAGATCTTATGCCAGTATATTGCACCAATGCCAAAAGCATGAGAAATTGGAGCTTCTCCTAAAGTGCTGCTTTTCAGTTGTAATTGGAAACCAATAAGAAAATCAAAGTGAAAAAAAAAAAAAAATTAGATCTGAGTCTGCAGCAATTAAAGCTGAAGATTTTGTGAAGAGAGGTTGTGATGGGCTGGTCTCTTTCCTATGCACTTCATGAAGTGGATCAGACTGGATGCCACCCGTGTCTCAACACTGCCGAGCGCTCACAGCATCCATCAACCTCTTAAGGATCAGAAGGCACTCAGGACTTTACAGGATTGCACAGCCTGGGAGAAGACACTGGAAAAAATGAGTGGCACATTTCCTTTCATGCCAGACTGGATGCTTGCCATGTGCCTTGCAGAAGCCATGCAGCAAGAAGTATGGAAGATTCTGGGGCCATTTGCCAAGTGGTTTCAAGTCCCCCAGCAGTGAAGGCAGTAGCGAACAAGGCAGTCATGGAACAACAAAGCTTCAGGGACTTCTTGTGAGTCATATAACCAACACTACTACATGCAGGGAGGTAGCTCTGTGTTTCTCGAATAATAGAAGCCAGGCACATAATTCTGTAAGGATATATAAATCCCCCTGAACCAAGAAAACAAACACAAGTGCAAACACAAGGGAAGAACACAGGCTCCTTTTTTGTAGATGGAAAACTGCAGCAGCAAGGCATAAGACCTGTACAAGGCCTTTTTTAGTTGAAAATTTAATCTGTATCTCAGCCTCTATCACAATGCAATCCTTCCTCACACCCACCTGTTTTAGAAGTCATGAATCCCCAGGAAAACCAATACTAACCAAAGGAGAGAGCTATCAGCATGTGTGTGAGAAGGAATAGCAGAAGTCCATGGATTTACTGCTGTCCCCGACTGGAGGTTGCTATTACATGTCCCTATGAAAGGCAGGTGAGAAAAGTAGCCTGTCCTTGATAACCTTGCTTCTGCCTAGTGTCTTTGTCTTTTTGTATCTATGGGCTAAAGGGAGGCATTGTTTTTTGGGTTTATGGTCTTAGAAGATCCCTTTAGGGGCAATGGATTCAAACTCCAGCACAGAAGTTCCACCTCAGCATGAGGAAGAACTTCTTTACTGTGAAGGTTACAGAGCACTGGAAAAGCCTCCCCAGAGAGGTTGTGGAGTATCCTTCTCTGGAGACTTTCAAGACCTGTCTGGATGCCTTTCTGAGAGATCTGCACTATTTTTTGGTCCTGCTCTGGCAGGGGGGTTGGACTTGATCTTCAGAGGTCCCTTCCAACCCCTAACATTCTGTGGTTCTGTGGTTGTTTCTGTGAAATACTCCTGTGGGACATCATGTTAGCTGAAGTACCCATACTATCTAGGCATGGACAAGTGTACACTCATTTCACAGTGCCATAGTAGGAACGTAAGAGCTAACATCAGGACAAGGCAGGGAGATACCTGTTACCTGTATCCTCACTTATACACAGGCATATACATACATACACGCATTCCTACACAGATAAGACCTGGTTCTACTACAAAATTGGCCCAGATCCTTAATGTTTGTACATTAATTCTGAATCTCATAGTCTGAATCATAGATTATCAATTATTCAGTCATTAACACCTTCAGCTGCCAACTTTTTTCTGTGTTTTTTCTACTTGAAGTAGTAGAAAGTTGATCACAATCGAAGTTGATTATGTTTGATTAAAAATGGTTCTGTGTCAAGTTAAAGCTTTGTCAAGCCTATGCAAGACACAGATAAGGTGCAAGTTTCTGTCCAGAATGTTGTAATGGACCATTAAGGCAATTAAAATGGTACAGCTCCATAAAATTAACAAGCTCAAGCAACCTGGCACACTCAGTTCAAATCAAAGAAAACCTGAATTACACAAGCTCAAATTTACTTATCAAATGCCTGCATAGCCTCATTTGGTGTTGCTTAGTGATAGCAGCACTGAACAATTTCATGAAGGTCAAGGAGTTTCCTCATCCATCCCCAAAAATCTGTTTGGTGTGTCAGGCACTTGAACACTGTAAATATGAGTAAGGCAATAATGACAGTAAAATGCACAGACCCTGACTGTAGCAGTTAATCAATTTTTGCATACATAACTGTCATCTAAAATGTTTCTGGATGTGTTCTGAGATTAGTAGAATGGAACAATGTGAACTTATTCTTCATGTAATTGTTTTCAAAGCTTGGTAGCATCAGGAATCAGCATTCTGCAAAACTACAGATTCTTAACAGTTCCTCAAGTCAAAATTTGATCGTAAAACAACACTCTGTGCTAAAATGTAAATAAATAATAAAACATACATAGGCCTTACCTGTTGCAGTTCTAGAAGGGGCTTCCATCACATTGCCATATTTGCAACATGTAGTAGTTTCTTTTTTTAATTTGCCAAGGACGGTTAGAAAAAAAAAATTATGAACAAAGGATTTGCACAAAACAGTTCTAATTAAATGTTTGGTGAATGTGTGCACTGTTAGAATAAGATACTGAGTATTAAAACCCTACAAGTGGGATTTTTCAGGTGATAAGCAGACGTGCCTTGGGGCTTTCTGGAAAAGTCAAATTATAACGAAGTTTGGATAGATGACTTCTTCTTCTCTCAGAACTGTTCCATTTGGACAAGAACCTGAGTCTTAAAAAGGGTTAGTCTAACCCATGGTCTGTTGAATTTGACAGGCAATAGGTAATTAAGATATCACCACCGAGAAGAAAAAGTGAAATTGGCAGTAGCCAGACTTGCAGACAGTGAGATGCCATCCAGAAGTTGCCTGTAGTGACTAGCAGTATATAATGAGTGGGCTCAGAGACACTTATTTCCAAAAGTGCACATCCCCATCTGTTTTTGCACATGCAGCACTGTAACAGCAGGCACCTTCCAGCTGTGTTTCTTGGCAACCATTCAACTTGTCCACTGGAGGCTGTGCACCTGATGCTAGAAGATAAATTAAAAATGCTGGCATACCATCAGCTGCCAAATTTCCGTTGTCAGTTGTGAAAAATCCACCCAAAACAACCATCTCTTCTGTTTAAAATTATATATATATTAGAAAAAAATGAAGAAACAAAAAACCAACAAAACTATAGTAGCAGTAAATGGAAGGGAAGAAAATATAGTTCAAAAACTACAGCATTCCTCCTCCTCTCCCAATGCCTGCCACTCCAATAGCCACAGACTTTCTACAGTTGAGGGTTTCTTACATTTCAGATGAAATATTTAATTACAGAAATCATAGATGTAGGAAAGCAATAATTATCGTTACAGTTTTGCGAGTACACGTTTATATGCACTGATCACCCACTTCATAGATAATCATACAAAACACTCAAGTAGCTGATTGAAGGATACTACTTCTATATGAGCCAGATGGTGCTGGGCTTGCTGGTCCCACAGTCTGGGAGATGCTTCAAGACAGCTGCCTATTTGGTCTACACAAAATGGCCTGATGCATTTGTGGGCACACAGTGAAATGACCTTGCTAATCATCTTTGGCATGGAACCCCTTCAGCATCCTGTGTTGGGCCTTTGGCATGTAACACCCCAGGTATGACAGAAATCTCATTTCTGTGTCCCAGATCCAACAGAGAAAGGAATATATGCATTCTTGGTGACACGTGAGAGTTTAGCTGAGATTATGGATGACAGAAAAAGTCAGAAAAAGGAAACGTATACAAAATTCTCACAATAAGGAGAGCAGAAGGTAGAAATGCTCTTGCCATAAAAATGCTACAGCTCTGACAAGCAATAATTTATCACCTGAAAAGATGCAGTCAATGCATATGTCCTTTTCACCTGGATATGTTGTTTCTTTCCGTATCTCAGATTACTTTCAGGTTGCACAAAAATGAAAAGACATGGAAACTACGTAGACAAATTTTCACATAATACTTTGCTCCAAATAACATCAGCCAGGCACGCTAGTCTAGTCAGGCAGACTAGAAGTTATCACCATGTTAAGTGTCAATTAATAATAATCTGCATTATATTTTATCATGAAGGCACCCCAGAGAGTTGTGCTGCTAAAAGTTTAGCAAAATACACAGAGTCTTTCAACAGCTAGAGAAGAAAGAGATGCTTTAACTTTTAGATTTCCTCTTTCCAATAATCACTGGTGAATAAAAACCAGGAAAAAAATATTCACAAGGGTACAAGAAGGGCACCTGATCTGCACCTCTTGCCTGCAGAGGCACTAAATGCAGCCTTTGCACCAAAGTTAAGAACAAAAGAAATGAAAGAGGAGGGCAAAAGCAGCCAAAAGTCTTCACTTTTCTCCAGAATGTTTTGTGTCAAACCACTTGCAGAATCTCTGTTAACAACAACAAAAAAATGCAACACCTGTTCATGCAGAGAAATGTTAATTCTTAATCCTGGCAAACCAGCTGTCAGTGAATGGGACAACAAACCCCTGCAACTCACTGGTAGCAAAACTATTTCCTGATTGTTTGGGTTTTTTTACTTAAACACTGCAATGTTTTGGAAGCCACAACACAGCATTTCAATAAGCTGCTTGAGGTGAGGAAGAAATTCCCTAGAGATTGCAGTGCAGGTGTAATGCCAGAAAAA
Source organism: Apus apus (assembly GCF_020740795.1). NCBI lineage: Eukaryota > Metazoa > Chordata > Aves > Apodiformes > Apodidae > Apus > Apus apus. The sequence continues at coordinate 50,484,688 of NC_067283.1, forward strand.
AGAGATGAGCAAAATAACATGGACTGGTTTGTGGGTAGAAATAGCACTCCTTGAAGCATTTCTTATGTGCAAGAGAAAAAAATTAATGAATTATAATGTCATGATAATTTGCATTATGGTTTATCCACATTCTTAATAATTAAATAATAAGTAGCAGTATTAGTACTCTGGATAAAAGTGAACATTCATTTGGTGCCAACGTTGTCAGAAAAGATGCTTGTCCCTTCCCACAAGGTCTGCAAAATCCAGTGAAGCCTGTGGTGTTGCACAAGGAAAACTGGCAGAAAGTCAGCTGTTTTCAAATATTATTAGGCAAAGAGTGCACAGGAGTACCCTCTGGCAACAAGGTCAATTAAAACAGAGCAGTCTGCATTTATACCCTTGATCTCTCTTACCCTCCAAAGCAATGCAGGCCCATCTAAACTGCCGAGAGTGGTATCTGGCCCTTGTTCAGGAATTGCTTTGGAGAGCACTACTTGACATCAACAACAGTTAAGCAACTTTCTAAGAATTTAACAGCACCACAGCCCATCTACAGTACCCAGGACTAATCCTTGAAACTATGCACTGGTAACCATCCTCCTTCCTCTGTAATCAGTGTCTGATTACGGAATAAATCTGCAGCTTCTGGGTTAGATAGCATTTATCTTAGGAAAGATGACCAACAAGTTTAGTATAGATTCTACCACAGCTTTCACTAAAGGTCTCTTTCAGTCAGTTTATGGCTCCAAAAGTCATGTTCATGATATCTTTGAATACAGGGTGAAAAGTCTTTCGCGGGCATTTTATCAATGTTTCATAAAACACTTTAGCTATTTTTTTTTAATAAGATTTGATAATATAGATAAAATTTCACCCATCTCCTTAAAGCAATCTTTCCAGGTCTGCTTTGTTAATAAGGGATCAGCTAAGTCAATAGGAAACTTGTAGCTTGCTCAGGAGAAGGGTTCTATTCAGCTAACTGTTCAGGGGTGTAGGGGACTGTACAAGCTGTCAACACTTTTAAAAGTCTCTGTCACAGTACCATTCATTCCTTCTTAATATAAATCTCAGATGTTTGCAGCTACAAAGCCCTTAGTAGATGGCTCTCTCTCTGAGAACTCTCCTTCCATGTCCAGCAGGTCTCATCCTTTCTAATCCCCATCCAATTTTCTAGGTGGAGAACAAACAGCTGTGTTACCAGACCTTAGGACTCAGCACGTCTTCTATATGACATTTACCAGACACGGAATGGGAACCCCAATTTCAGCTCACCAGGGAGAGAGGAGTAAGTCTGGGGCATGTCTTCACCTTCTAAGAAGGAGCTCAGTCACTCCTTTAATTGCCAAAGGTCCATATTAAAATAAACCATCTTCTGATCCAGCTAACTGTTAACATCTTTCCCTCCTCAAGTATATCTAACAGAAAACAGGAGTTGGAGTACTGCAATCTTTTTTTTCCCCTCCTTCAACAGTGGTTTATTTTATTCAAGATGCTAGTAGGAGAAGATGACAATAATAGATTGCTTTTGTGAACACAGACAAGATTTTTATGTTTCCAATCAGTACATGGCAATACCCCAGTTTAACTGTAGGTAGCCTATTAAGTCTCTGGTAAGCCATTTAGTCTTCTGGACAGACTCCAGAATTCCTCCACACTTAACATCTAAAACTACACAAAAACCCCAAAATCTTCTTTTTCTGTCCCCTCTCAGTCTGAACTCATTAATAACCTTGTAAGATCGAGCTACCTCTGCTCTTGTGATGAGTCAGTGCAGCCCTAACAGAGCAATAAACTACACACCCTCCACACCTGGCATAAGCTGATCTAGCCCTAAGGACTGTCAGCACACTCCTCCTGGGTATCCAAATTTAGTTTTGCAGCCAAGTTATCAACCATAAACTAAACATATGATCTGGGGGCAGTGTTATGCAGCACAATGCGGGCTTGAGCCAGACAAGCTGGTGGTACAGACAAAACCCTTTCCAAGTGTAATGCAGAAAGCCAGACAGTTTGCTTCCACTTACCTCTGTCTGCATACACGTCTATATTACTAGCTCATAGAAACTCTTGAGCAAGATCTATTTTATTAGCTATCCTCTAGTAATCGCCAAAACCACTTAAGTTACAGTATCACAGTATCATTCTGGTTGGAAAAGACCTTCAAGATCGTAGAGTCCAACCACTACCCTAACTCTGCCACATCCACCACTAAACCCTGTCCCTTGGCACCACATCTGCCTTTTTAGATGTCTCCAGGGATGGTGGCTCATCCACCTCCTTGGACAGCCTGGATCACCAAGTCCATCTCCTGCCTTGGAACATGCACAAACTCTGTGTTAGGCAAAACGTAAGGATTCTTGTTCAGCTTTTGAATGTATGGAGACACCAAGTTGTGGAGCATGTGGCCTGCAACATCCTGTATTAAAGCCCTATTTATACATATAAAAAATCAGCGACATTTTTCCTTTCAGCATGGTTATTTATGCTGCCTTTCAGGTGATTTGCTGGTCTAGTACTCTTTCCAAAAGAAAAACCAAAACCAACAAGCATCTAGACCTGATCAGATAAACAACCAGTGTATAAGGCCCTTCCTTTATTCTGGTAAACGTTCTACAAAGCAGCAGGGACTCAGCTACAGCCAGTAAACATGGAGGAAGGCTGCGTGTCTCCCCTGGGTTATATATTATTATTCATTGCAAGAGGATCAGGCAGTAAAGAAAGACTGTACTACACCTAATCCTCATCTCATCAGTGTTAAATCTACATGAGTAAGGAAAAAAAAAATCACAATTGCAAAAGATATCATAATTACTTTACCTCTCGAGACTGGGAACTTGAGAATACAAATGCATGACCATTAAAGCCTTTCTGGTAGAAAACCCATTCTTCTGCATAAACGTTATATTAGGGCTGAGAGACTATTTGTTCTCTCATTGTGCAAGAATACCCACCCTTCCCTGTGCTGCTCAGGACATGTCAGTCACCTGGGAAAATTTACAAGACTTGAAGACCCAGCACAGAAAACCCTGCCACAGCTCTCTTCCTCCACCAGAAACAAGGGAAAATAGCAGTGTCAATGTGTGGCTGAGAAACACGCTCTTTCAGCATATCTGCTTGTATCCTTCAAGGTTATCTTCCCAGAGCCAAAGTGAGACAAGAAATATTATTCAGAAGCATCATAAATTGGGAGTATTAAGCCTGAGATTTCTTCTTTCAGTATGAAAGGCAATGGTGATTGGACAAACCTGTAGCTTTCTTTAGTACTCTTGGGGAAAATTAATTTTTGTCATTTTGTTACCGTTCTTTAAAGTAGTGTTGGAGACAAAAAGAGATAAAAGATCTAACATATCTAAGATATGTTTACCACCTTGTCTCATCACCACAAAAAGTGCAGTTTATGCCTTTCATTACTATCTATAGGGTATTTTACTATTCCTTAAAAAATGTTCAACTCTTAAATTAAGACAGCTGATAAATGCCAGCGGGGTATTGGCAGAATTTTATGGTTGTATAAACTCAAAACTCCAGTCTTATGGCTGGACAGGTATCAATGGCCTTAAAAGGTTTAATTTAGACACATTAGCTCATAGGAGGTGAGAAGCAGGCCTCTGAGGTTCCTCTAGAAAGATATTGTAGCATTAGGGAAGATATTTTTGAGACAAAGACAGACATGTTTCCAAGAAAAGACACCACAAGGCACCTGTGCTGCACAGGTTCTTTGGCTGGGCTTCAGGTTGCTCTGGCAGGAAGGCTTTGGAAAGTCTTTAAAAAATCTAGCCAATGGAAAGAAGTAACATGAAGGGCTGCAGGGAAATTTGGGGGAGGAAAAGAGAGAAGTCACTTGGGTGCCTATCAGGATGAATGAAGAAAATTTTGCAAGCTGCTGGACTGTTGGAACATTCACTAATACTCTCAATAATTCAGACTGTATTTTTTTCTTCAACAAAATCATTACATTTACCAAGAGTTTTTCATCCCATACCAGATTCAAATCCATTTCTATTCAAAAGAATTCAAAACTTCAAGGAGACCATGACTAACAAATTACTGTTAGAACAGCAAGCCTTTTAAAGCAACCAAAAACCTTTAAAACATTCCTTCAGAAAAACATTAACAAATTCTGCTGGGAAAGAAGAAAGCAACAACAGTGGGAATTTTTAGTTTAAGCACAAAGCCTCAGTGTTAAACATTTGATAAGTCTCATGGTTTTGTTCTGAAAATAGATGAGAGGGAGTGTTTTCGTGCGTGATTAGTCCCATAGCAAATAAATTCATGTTTAAAAATATAGCTTATGCACAGATGGCAGCAGAACACATTAGTGTTTCTCATTCCGAATTAAACTTTGGACGTACCAGGAACTCCTTCTTATCCCACTCCAAAGATTTTTCAGAGAAGTTTTATTGCATCACTAGTTCAATAATTATGATATGGTTGTACTGTATTTAATCTTGTTTTATTTCTCTAAATACATCATAATTTTCTTTATTTACAGCCAGTTTCTTTCACCAAACAAAGTTATAGTCTTCTTGTACTGATAAGAAACTAGGGTCTTGGATGCCATCTGGCAATGCAACAGCCTGCTTGCTGTCCACACATATCATCCAGACTAAAAAGAAAAAAAATATTGAGAATAACCAGGCTATCTATCTGTAATTTAAAAGGCAGATATTTCAAGATGCTATATGTTAACAGGAACCTGTGCTTTGGGTACATGCACCATTCATTCAGCTTGACAAGGTATGCTCAGCCTGTAATGAGGACACACCAGACAGACTCCAAAAAGGATTCCACTCCTGAAACAGACATACAGCAATTCTGACAAAACACAGTGCTGGGAACAATTACTGACACAACAGCCTTGAATATATCGATTCATTTTCTCTTGTTACTGTGTGAAAAGTAACACTTTTCTTCTAATGCTATTATGCCATTTTTTTGGTGTCACAATCTACACTTAATTGCAAAAAAAGACATGTTCAGTTATGGGATCCTTTTTTTTTTACATTCAGTTTTCAGTTACCAGGACTGTTCTGGGCACATAATCAATTTTTTTTTTCCATGTCTTCAAATTATAACTATGCCTAAGTGCTGGTTTCCCCACCTATCATGTTCTCTCCTTTTATGATTGTAAGTCTTTGACATTGGAATGATGTTACGTACATTTACAAAGGCACCCAGAAAATGGCATCCACTCATACTTTTTTTGAAAGCCACACTAAGACAGCTTGTTCTTCAAGACAGCGTTATCAAGCAGTGTTTTGGTTCTGTAAAATTGAGTGATTTTAGATCAGATGTGAAAATAAAATATCTATTTATCTACTTATACCTTCATGACAATGCTGTCTTCCTTATCCCGTTTCTCATGGAAGTTAAGCATTAAACCCACACTTGAGTATCATCTGATACAGCTCTTGTCTGACCCAACTGGGTATTGCCTGTTCCCTCAGATAACTGACCTTTTACCTGTGAGCAACCCAGACACCCTTCTGCCATGGTATATATCCATATACTAGATGTAACTTGCATGTTGCAAAATACACAAATGACACCAGACTGGGAGAAGAGGCAGATATGCCAGAGGAAGGAGCCACCTCACGGAGACACCTGAAAGCATAGGCCAAGAAGATCTGCATGAGGTTTAAAAAAGATACATGTCAAATCCTGCACGTGGGATGCAGCAGTAAAGGGGATGTCTTACCACCCGTAGTGCAGCTTGGGGGGCCCTGATGGATCACAACCTGAATGTGTGCCAGCAGCGCATGCCTTGCAACAATGAAGGCAAACTTGGTCATGGGCTGCATCAACAAGAGTACAGCCAGCTTTTTGAAGGCTGTGATTATTCCAGTCTATTTAGCACTTGTCAGGATAGACCTCTAATACTGGTTCTAGGTTTCATCTCTCCAGTTCAGAGGAGACCCTAAAAAATTGCAGAGGGTCCACTGGGGGGCCACCACAGGGTGATGAGAGGGTTGGAGAACTTGACAGATGAAGAAAGATGGAAAGAGCTGAGTCTGTTTAGCCTAGTGAAGGGAAAGCTTGGGGGGATCTAATAATAACTCTTCCAATATCTGAAACATAATTACAGAGGAGAAGCAGGAACTCCCTTCACAAGGATGCACAGTGATAGAAAAGAAGCAATGGGTGCAAAACAGCTTCAGAATAAATTGTCTGTGGGTAAGGAAAAACACTACCCCATCAGAAAAATAAAATAAAATTGGAATAGGTTGTCTTACGAGATGTCCCTTGCTGGAAACAATCAAGGTTTGGCAGGGACTTGGATAATCCAGTTTACAGCCCTGCTTTCAACAAAAGGTTGGATCATGCAGTTTCTAGAGGTCCTTAACAATCTGGAGTTTTATATTGTTCTGCAGTGCTGCACAGATCTGTTGACTGGTCCATGCTCAATCCTGAGAGAAGTAAACCAGAGGGATCAAAAATCTGCAAAGACGCAAGTGTCAAATGCAAGATGCTGCTACTTTCATCTTTAACCAGGAAGGTGAAGTTCCTCAGTATGAAGAAATACTTACTGTTGCTATCTATGGCATTCAGCAGCTTGTGCTAAGAGGATTAGAAATAGACCAGTAACAATGTAGAATTTGCCCCATATGTCAGAATGTTTATGAATCTAAGTACAAAAATCGTTTGGACAAACACTTGCTCTCTTTCCCCCTTTCACTGCCTGGAAAAATCTGTGTGTGATGTCTATTTGCTTGGAATGATTCTGAAGGTAGTGTGGGGTACAGTATTTGGGGCCCCATGTCCAACTGCAACAGAACGGCCACTCTGTCTCCCAGGCTGAGCATTACATGAGTAGCACAAACCCCCTCCACCCCCCCCTTCACCCTGCCAGACAGAAACCCAAAAAGAGGAAGGGAAGTTGGGGGCAGGGGAAGGGGTTAAAGAACTAGTTCAATACTAGTAAATCACTACTTCCAGTTCCCTCTGTATGCTAGCTTTTGAAGAGCAGCTCAAAAAAGCATAAAAGCCTGTCTTAAGAAATAATTTATAGCTATTATTCAGGTTCAGCATTATATTAATAAAATCATATTTACATGGTTGGGCTTCTATAAAGAGAGAAAAATGAAAGAGCAAACACTTAAATTGGCATCATAGCTGCAGGTATGTAAGATATACACTTCACACAAGTACCAAAAGATGGAGGGAAGGGAAAAAGAATGAGGGAGAGAAAGAAAACTGGGCTTCCAAAAAAAACTCTTTACGAAGATGTTTGCTATGAGGTTTGTGGCCAAGTGAAAAAAGAAAACTTACTGTGACAGTTGCTGGCATGCCTTCCCACCAGCAGTGCCCAGATGACTATCTCCAAGTTGTTTGTATTCAGTTCCCTGATTTTTACAGATCCTGTTTGGATACATCACTTCTTCCCCTACCTGTATGTAGAGTGTAGGTACCCCACAGTGGATTGTCAATTCTACCACAGGGCTGGTTGCAAGCATAACCATCATAAATACTCAGGCACTGTAATGCCCAAGTCCACCCATTCATCAGTCCAGGCACTCTGTGGAAGCTCCTTAGCTTTTTCACCAACAGCATAGTAGTATTTGGCTGTCTGCTAAAAAATGAAATTCAGAACAAAATAAACATTTCACCTGAAATCCATTTTCTTTCTCCCAGTTACATATTATTTCAACCCTGGGGAGAAAACCCCCGATTATCTAGCTACCAACATAATTTTAAATCAAATTTCAGCTTAAAAACACTGCTTCTGAAGATGAGGACAGTACCTCTACATATCGATTTTACCCATGAAAAAAAACTCAAACCAAACCAAAACCAAAAAAACCCTCCATTCCATCCTTAAGTCACCCCTGAGTGCAACTAAAGCTCCAAAACTATGTATCCAGAGTGTTGCCAGAGCACTGAGAAATCCTCTGATTCCTGACTTGGTACATAATAGGGTTGTCAGGACAGGCAGGAACTCAAATCCTCTCTTAGTGCCCCAGATTTCCGTGAATGCTACTAACGCAGTTTTAGCGTCTGCAACGTAAAAACATTATCACGCCTCCCTCTAGTGGCTGTCCTAAAGGAAGCAAATATTCCCCACTGACTTCGGAATGTTTTATTGATGAAGTTACTCCGAAATTAAGCATGTAAGCATTTGCAGCTATCAGAAAACAGGGTATTACCAAGTACCTCAGGGCTTTTGGCTTCTTTACAAGTTGCAGAGCACCAGCAAAAAAGTGCTGCTAGACTTGACTTTTCCTGGAACTGGCAGGAGAAGCCAGATACAGAAAAAAGTCTTCCACAAGAAGCAGAACAGGCAGACACCGTTTCCTTTGGATGTGCAACCTGCATCCCTGCACAGCTCTTCACAAACCATCAGTGCTCTTCTCCTGCACACACACACACATACACACACACACACACACACACCTCCCTGTCTTGGTCCCTCCTGAACCGCAGAGGCTGTGCAGGAGGAACCACATGTTTGGCCTGCCAAAATCTGGAGGTGGGAGATTTTACGGAAAAAAAACCCCACCTTCTCCCATCAACCTGATGAGTAGCAGGCACTATTGTTTGGCCAGATTTACTGTCCTTGAATGAAATTCTAACTGGCTTAACTGACCAAAGTAAATGACAAATCTCTCACTGAAATCTTTGTCTTCTCATTAAGAGCAACCAACAAGGAAAGTTATTCAAAACTAAAACCACTAATTGGAAGCACAGTATTGATTTGTGTGATCATGTCATACATTGAGTTAAAATGTAGCTTCTTTTTCCCCTCTAACAAGAAATTACAAAAGTGGGCCATGAACAGAGACCTTCTGCATGTAAATCGCTACCAGATGAAGCAACAGCAGCAGTTATTTATGAATACATTGCATTGCTCCCATGTTCTAGAACACTGTGGCTTCTATAACACAAAGCTCTGCTGAAAAATTATTTCCTGCTGACTGAATAGTCTGAAATGTCATCTCAAAAAGCTGCTCAGTTCGAGAGGGTTTAATACATGCTTTTAGAATAGGAAAAAATTACAGGCTACTTTTAAAAAATAGCTGTGTCAAGAATACATTCATCTTCTATGTTTCAGTGCTAGCACAGCATTATCTCATCATAGGCAAGCTACTCAAAATTATAGCAACATGTTGAAGCAGCTTATATGTGTATGATCATAGCATCTTCAGATGACTTTTAAAAGTTGGGGGGAAAAATATTTTTACTTGTGGCACCTCAGTGTGACTCTCTCTCTCTCCAGAGCCTACAGGACCCACTGCACCTCTCACGTGCAAGAGGAAGGCTCTGCTGTGCACATGTCCAAAACCAGAGAGAAGAATCAAGTCTGGTGGCTGTCATAGAGTTCCAGCCAGCACAACATCACAAGAGGGATGTACTGAAACTTCCAGAGTGACTAATAAAGCAGCATTAACCCAATAAAAAAGAAAATGCAATACACCATTCAGAATCTTTTTCTAAACAGCATATGTTCAAGCTATGAAAAGGTATTTGCCATTTAGCCTGCACAGTCAAGATGCTAAGTTAGTGAAATGTAAAACACAAGTCAGCATGCCAACAAGTCTAAATGTCAAGAATCAAGTAAATATAGAACTTTTTCACAAGAAAACTGGCGACAGTTATAGCGTATCTCATTAATTATAGACTAGGGGGCTTTCATGAGCTAAGTGTGGGAAATGCAAAGGTGAATTTGAGGCCTTCAGTCACGGTAAAACAAACTAAACAACCAGAAAGGTGTAAAGGAAAGTGATACAGCCTTAAATACAGCTTTTTACCTTTCTCAATGGCCATTCTTCTGACCTTTTCAAGACACCCATACAGTTAAGATAGGATCAAGATTAAAAAAAAATAAACAGACAAAACGGAAGCTGAGCACATTCTCCATCAGATCTTTGCATTATTTTTAATTCTTCCTGATCCAGGAATTGACAGAGATGTACAATCTGAGTACATGCTTCCATCTGAAAAAAAAGTGACCTGGAAGGTTTTCCCAACAAACAGAACAAAAAGACTGCTGGATATCAATAACTGTGACACAGCATGTGGGCATCCAGGTCTCTGAAGCCCCCAAGAAACAAATCACAGTCACTCAGAACTAGCTGAATCAAAAGGTGAAGACATCATCAATTTCCTATTCAGACTGTTAACCGAGCAAAGCTCACTGAAATCAGCAGGAAAATGTCATAAATAAAAGGCTGAGTAGTAAACTCAGGACTGAAAACCTGATTCACTAAAGGAAATGGTATTATGATCTGCCACTTACACAGAACAGGTAGAATATACATATGTATATATATGCATATACACATACCTACACTCATGCTTTTAGTACTGGATGGAGACATTCCAATGTAACTACCATTGCCTATCTTTTGAAGGAATGATCCAGTTTAATAACAAACAAAATTAAACCCTATAAACTGGTATTTCTAAATGCTTTGTGTATTTTCTTGTAAAAGCTATGGTACTGTGGGTTAAAAAAAAGGCTTAGTGTTTAGAGACTTCTTTTAAAACAAAAAATAATTCCCTTTGTCAAACTGGAGCATTTAACTTTGAAGAGATTTGCTTTTGGAAAGAGTATGCTGTTACAATATTTTGCATCTATTAATGCAAATGACAGATGCTAGAGTGAATTAAAAAAACTATTTCCAAAGAGATTAATCCAAAATGAAAATTTATTCTGCTCAAAGTTAAATAGGACATAGTGGTCCTCCTTTGCTGATCAGAAAAAAAACACAAAACAAAACTGTAATTCTGGAATGTGAATTTCTTCTGTTCTTGTAACAGTGGTGAGTGTTCTGACATTTAGGTGCTCTAGTATTTCTAGGGAACACTTGTTATGTTTCCTTCATGTTACCTATGTACACACCAACTGTAAATATTCCAACAGCTTTGTAACAGTAACAATTTATAAGTAAATCTTTGTTTACAGTGGTAACCAAGTCAGGCAAGACTGGAAAGATCAAGCTAACTAGAATGAGGTTTACAAAGCTACCATTGACAAGTTTGGGGTGTTTTTTTTAGTTATTCTTTCTGAGTTTATATGCCACTTAAGGCTATAGTTTTTATGATACCACTTTTCTCCATCAGTGAGAAGGGTCATCAAACTGCTAAGCTAGACAAAACCTGAGACAGCTTTTTAGGAGGCTTTGTCATAAGCATCACTGCAGCTGAAGTAAAACCTGTGTAGCAAAGCTGTAAGGAATCACTCCTGAAACATGGTTTAGATAAGCCATCTCTAACAAGGACACTATCTTTCTATGCATACATTTGCCTAAATAAATAAATAAACAAATGCACATGTATATAGTAACCACTTCATCCTGGAAGGTATTTTTTCCTTCTACTTTTGCTATTACAGCAACCCTCCCTGCTGGAGCCTTTTGACTGAAAATACAAGCAGTCACAGTGAAATGCTGTATCATCCCTCCACCTCTACAAAAGCACTTAGACAAAATTTGTCCATCTGTATAATACAATCTTTTCTTTTTCCCCTTAAGCAGAAGAACATTCAGCAAGTTGCATTTTTATATGTGTTTGCAGTCATCTCGAGCTGAAAGAAAATGAAAATGTTTCACAGCAGGTAGATTTACAACTGCTGGTCAAAACACTCTAAAACTAAAATTGCAAGTGCGTTGTCTGTCTAGAAAGATGCTCAGTCTTCTCCCCTGTGAGGCACCTGCTCAAGCTCTGAATTTCTTAACAGCAGCAGAGACCCACAAACAGCTGGAAAAATCAGACCACAAGGCCTGTGAACACACAGTGAAATAAAATCTTACAGATGAAGTTTTACTCAGCTTAATCAGAATTTAAAAAATATCTCACAGCTGAAAATTTGGGTAAAGGAGTAATTGTTAATTTCTTGCCAGGGGTTTCAAATGAAAATCTGTTGAGATCGATGCAACAGATGAATCCAAAGTAGGCAGGGAGAAACCACTGGTATTTTCAGACCAGCAGGTGAAGCTGAGCCCAGTGATTATTTTCCAGGCCCTGATGGAGATCGCAGCAAAGCAAATCACAATAATCAAGAGAGAATATGATGAATTTTAGATCTGAGGCCAGGTGGGGAGAGGAAAGCACAGGGCCAGCACATCAGGAAGCGGTTCTATATGAAAAAACACAAACTGTTCTGTATGGAGGCACTGCCAAAACCGGCCTCACTGTGTCTCTGGGCGGAATGTTTCTGGTGACCTCACTTCTCCCTTACCCCCCAAAGACCCCCACGCACCCTGACTCACCTCGTCTAGGATGGTGGGGCTGCCCATCCACAATAGGTGTCTCTGTTGACAGCCCCTGCCTCAAGAGCGCAGACGGGTTTCTGACTTACCGTGTTGCCTGTAGCATCCCTTTATCTGCTGGAGGAAATCCCTAAGGCGAAACGCGCCATGAACAAAGAGCTGTGGTTTCTTGAGGCTTCTCCATCTTTGCCTGACAGTCCCCAAAGAAAAAAAAAACAAAAAACTTACACATTCGATGTATAGATGATGAAACAAACTTCAGAATAGATTTCCACAGCTTACTACCTTCAAAGCAAAAAATCCTTTTGCACGTTCATCTCTTGTGAATGAACACATTCACAAAAATCCCTCACAAGAGTTAGGCCTTCATCTGTTACCAGGTATTACAGTTTTTCCCCCTTGACTGTTCTCGCTGTTGAGAACTAATTCATGTATTAAGAATTTAAATTGCCTTTTAGTAGTCAGAGCAAAATCTCTGATAGCTTACAGTAATAAGGCAGTCTGCATAGATAGAGTCTTCAAAGTTGCTAATCGAAAATTTTACTTCTGTTGGTTTTTCTACCTATTGAGTAGAGGAATGCTTAAATTCATGGAGGAACTGTTCTAAAAATGCACATTTATCCTACTCTTGTCAAACTTTCTGTACAATTAAATGCATGGGTATGAAATTTTATGTGACTCTTTTATGGCTAATGAAAACAATTTGCGAAGAGTAATTTGCCAAGTTGTGACTTGTCTTCAAAATACACAAAAATCCACACTAATTTTTGTTTTAAATGCTATAAACTGTATATGGCTATTCAGAAATGCACTACTGGTGTCTTACAGTCCAGCTAAAGATTGTTCTGGTTTATTTCCTGCTAGTATAGGTAGTTTGTTAAAAGTTCTGTAGAGTTAGTTACAAATTCTTATTAAAAATGTAGCTGCAGTTTAGAGTTTCAATTAAACTTTCTCATATAATTACAGGGGGAAATACATTTATCAGGTGTTTGTAGTCAGTATTTCATATCACTCTGATAGCATCATTATTATTCATTCCACTATGGAGATGAACATTCAGCGTTGCCTTATTTTTAGTCATTTCTTGTAATAAACTTCAGAAATCTCTTCTCATGGACTCACCCTGAATTGTGAAGAGCCCTTTGTCCCTTCTTTCAGTAAGGGCTGATTCTCTAGGCCATCTAGAACTAGACTTTCAGAACAATCTGGAACAGGCTCAGGAGTTAGAAATAATTAAATGTGGCTGCTGGGAAGTACTGCAATACAGGAATGAACAATCTTGCTGTATAATATATATATATTTATGGCTTATATGTTAGTATGTTTTTTTAAAGAGCTCAGCTTAAGAAGAATCTGAGGTTTGTGTTTTGCTTGTCCATGGGATAGCAGCAGGGTATTATAAAGGAACTGGACACTTGTAAGACAGGGGCTTTGCAGCTGGATCTAAATTTCCTAATTAGATTCCTAATTCCTGATTCAGAGCTACCTATAGAAAGTGCATGGAGTCAGTCCCACAGCAGTATAAGCTGGATTTACCCACTAAGTTCTCATCAGACCAGTACCCAATTCTGGCTCAGTTGTTCAGGCTACTTTAAGGACTTATGCCAAGAAGTCTTTGGGCACCACAATCTTTTCTTACCCCTCTTCCTTCTCAGTCTCACACTGTCTTTTCTTACTGTTCACTCAATTTCAGACTCCTGTCACACGCAGGGAAACCAGTGACCCAGCCCCTGTCCTTGCTACCAGTTTGCAAGGACCCATGGCAGATTTCCTACTCAGACTTTAATCGTGCTGCTCCATGCCTTGGGACAGCAATTTCTGTTATCTAATTAATATTAAACAAAGTCATGTAATTGCCTTTCTGTTTTCTCTGAATAAGAAGTATGCAGTGTACCTGTTAGTGAGAGCTGAGCTTGGACAGATTGAACCACCCACAGCCTTACAGGATACCTCAAGAACCAGTTCAGTGTTCAGAGTAGTAGATGTAAGAATTTATTTCTGTATTATGTCTTCAAGCCAGCTTGAGCTTAGACTTGCTTAACTTTAAGGCACTTTCATTTTGGTTGATGCAGTTCACAGTGGTAGTTAAACCCAAAGATAAGAAACAGCAACTCTTAAATCTTTAAATGATACAGCACAATACCTTCTGCTCCTGGGGACACCCTTATTGTATCTAACTTTGAGTTACCGTTCTCACCTACCTTTCAAATAACAACACTCATTTTATACCTCCTTTCTAAATTTAATCTATGGCCAAGCAGTTCTGATCACCTGCCGATAGATACAGCAGTAAAATATGCTCCCTTCAGCTTCATCAGGGATTTGCCCAGTGTTTCTTCTAAAGTTATTTTAGTCTTAACCATCTGTTGAAGCAGGTCTGTGGAGAGCTAGATCTTACATTTCTGTTCAGCTTATGAGAGATTACTGGTAGGAAGAGAAGTAGCCAGGAAGACTTCGGCTCAAGGTGTGCCTCTCTCCTGATTACCTTGGGAAAACTCAAGGTAGAGAAACATCATCATTCTCCATACCAGAAAGGGAGATTCTGATTTTGGGAGGAAAGGAGAATTTGCCTTCACCATTAAAATGGACAATGCTTTCTGCATTGTATGATACAATCATAGTGATCCTATTTCTTCTTTGCCTTCTTCTGTCCCTCCATCACACCTGCATACACACATGCAATGCACATGTGCACACACACGTGGGCTGCTCTGACCGCATGCCTGAGTGCACAACCTTTTCAGAACTGGGTGAATTGTGCTTTCTTACTGCAGCCCATAAAATATATTTCTGCAGTCTGCTTTGGCATTTGCCCAGTACTCTGCAAAATGCAACTGATGAAAGGTGAAGTAGACGTTACGCATTTGTGATGGAATAACGTATCAATTAATCTTTTTCCTAAAGCTTTATAATTGTAATAAGTTGCAACTTAAACAAAACTGTCTGTTGCCCAAGTTTGTTTTAAAAAACTTTGAGATTAAACTTGGCTTTCTCTAGGTAAGCGAGTTAAAATAAGAGCAGTATTGATTGTTGCCTCAGCAGCAGCACTGTGATCTGCTCACAGCAGCCTGTGGAGAATAGAAATTTAAACAAAGGGAGAAGGTGGGCCAAGAGCTGCAGATGGTGGTTACACAGACACTCAGTTGCACACAGGCTCTGAACGATTTGGGCTGTAATTGCTTGCTCTTCAGAATGTTCTTAGGATCATTAAACAGAGGCTTCTTTAATTGTCTGTTGTTATAATGGTTTCAGAGATTATTTGGCTATTTCTGTTTGGCTACACCTCAGATAGATTCACATTATTTCCCATTGCCCATAAACAATCATGCTGTCATATGCCAGAGGGATGTGTTCTCGTTCCCTCTTCATCTCCAGAGCAAGGAGCAAGGGCCTCTTCACACCGCTTGCACATGTAAGGTTTTGGTAGATCTTCAGCCTCTTTGCTGAATCGGTGGCAGCTTTTCCACTCAGGTCTCAGGGGCTCTGAGTCATTAATGCACTGCTCACCTTTGCTCTAAAACCTGGACTCTGGCTTGGTTTAATCAGCAAAGCTGATGGTTTTTTTGTTCCTGTCTGGACTAGTAGGTACGATTCATAACATCTCGTGTCAACAGGTATTTTCAAAGTTATCTGACCAGGCCTGTGTTTGAAATCACTCTGGTTTTGAATCCTAGTAAATCTACTGCAGATGTGAGACTTCTGTGTAGAAGTCCAACTGGCAGGTCATCATGTGCGTCCCTATGCAGATGTGGTGGAGAAGCATCCAGTTCATGTGTTCAAGCTCTTAAAGGAACCTTAACACTGGTACTAGGTCTGCAGCTGCATTAACTTGACTTAAAGGCTGGCTTGCCCTCAAAACTGCTGGAGGCAAGGATGAGGACTGGGTCCCTCACAGCTGCCCATAAGATGTGTATGTTCCCATTCCATTCCAAGGATGGCCAATTGTCTCAATTCTAATAGGGAATCAAGTATTTATTCTAAATTGGAGAAATTGGAGCAGCACAGTGGCATGGCTGGCTATTTAGCTGGCTTTTAAGCAGCAACATCTAAAAATGTTTTGCTCTTTTACAACTGGTAAATGGCAGGGTCTGGAAGGGACCTCTGGAGATCATCAAGTCCAACCCCTCTGCTAAAGCAGGTTCACTGAGAGCAGATGGCACAGGATCATGTCCAGGCGGGTTTTGCATGTCTCCAGAGAAGGAGATTCCACAACCTCCCTGAGCAGCCTGTTCCAGTGCTCTGTCAACCTCAAAGTAAAGAAGTTTAGATGGAACTTCCTGTGTTCCAGATTGTGCCCATTGCCCCTTGTCCTCTCACTGTGCACCACTGAAAAGGTCTGGTCCCATCTTCCTGACACCTGCCCTGTAGATATTTATAAGCATTGATAAGATCCCCTCTCTGTCTTCTGTTCTTTAGGCTAAACAGATTCAGGTCTCTCAGCCTTTCCTTTTAAGAGATGTTCCAGTCCTCTAACCATCCTTATCATAGAATGATAGAACCATTCAGGTTGGAAAAGACCATTGGGATCATTGTGTCCCACCATCATCCCTCCTCTACAAAGTTCTCCCCTAAACCACATCCACCAATGCCATGTCCAAACAACCCATATACACATCTAGGGATGGTGACTCAGCCACCTCCCTGGATGGCCTATTCCAGTGTCTGACCACTCTGTGAATTTTTTTTCCTAATGTCCAGTCTAAAGCTACCTTGTTGCAGCTTGAAGCCATTTCCTCTTGTTCTGTTGCTAATTACCTGTGAGAAGAGACCAGCACCAATTTCTCTACAATGTCCTTTCAGGTAGTTGTAGAGAGTGATTAGGTCTCCCCTCAGCCTCCTGTTCCTCAAACTAAGCATCCTTGTAGCCCTCTGCTTGACTCTCTCCAGTAGCTGTCCTTTCTTGAGCTGTGTCCCAGTACTGGACACAGTACTCCAAATGCAGCCTCACTAGGGCAGAGCAGGAGGGAAGGATCACCTCCCTCAACCTGGTGGCCATAATCTTCCAGGATACCATCAGCCTTCTTGGGCACAAGGGCACATTGCTGGCTCATGGTTAACTTCCTATCCACCAGGACTCCCAGGTCCTTCCCCCTAGAGCTGCTTTGCAGTGGGTCAACCTTTATTATTTACTGGCTTATTTCTCCACAGTTGCAGGACCCTGCACTTGCCTTGCTTAACTTCATGAGGTTCCCCTCTGGCCAACACTCCAGTCTGTCCAGATCTCACTGAATGGCAGCACCACCTTCCAGTGTATCAGATATTCCTCCTGGCTTGGTATCACCGACAAACTTGCTGATGGTACTCTCTGTCTCTTTATCCAGGCCATTGATTAATATGTTTGTCCAGTTCTCCACAGTGTTCAAGAGGACATGACCCAGTACTGACCCTTGGGGAACACCGGCCCACAATGGCCGGGCCTACACTGGCCCCAACAACTGAGGAACTACAGGACTTCAACTGGACTCCATGCCACAGATCACAACTCTCTGAGCTCTGCCATCCACCCAGTTCTTAAGCCACGTCACTGTCTTCTCAAGTGCTTTTGCATGACATTGCTACAGCTGCAGCCAAGTACCCTTTAGGGTTAAGAAGAGATCCAACAAGTTTGGGGTTGATACACTGCTACTGAAGACTGGTGTAAAAGTTTGTATTCTGGCTGTTCACACCTTATCAATGTTTGTGCAGGAGGAATTTCCCTCTCCAAAATGTTCACTGTGGTCTCTTTCATCAGTAATGAGGAAAAATATGCACTTTTATGTAAAAATAAATTATGCTTTTTTTGGGAAAAAAAACCAAACAGGTCTCAAAAAGAGTGAAGCTTAGTCAAAAGTTTATGAAGCATGTCAGTAAATTCTCTTTGGCTTTCTGACTCATTGCCCCCCTTCATTGCATTCCCTTGGCTCATGGTAGCTTATGCTTCTATATGACAGCTGCCTTATTAGAGATAAATCTTGAGGTTTTGACACTGCAGAATGTAAATAGCACCTCGGAGTCACAGCACCTTTCTTGCTAACAAGATACCAACGGGCGAAACCGTGACGCAAGTTCTGGCTTATTCCTGAGACAGGTCCCACCCACGCTGGGAAAGGGTTGCCCAGATCCACAGCACAGGCTCATCTGTTGGTGCCAGCACAAAAAAAAATCCCTTCTTTCACTGACAGAGAATATGCATGGGGTTTCAGGAATGACAGACTAGGTCTCATAATTTTCTTCCTTTTCTTTGTCCAGAACTTGGGACCCTGGATCTTTCCCATTACTTAGGTAAACTGTGATGAGGCTGGAGGGAAAGGGCAACAATCAAGAGAGAAGCAAATCTTCTTTTGCCTAACTCTTTTCCAAATGTATAGCTCCTTATAGCACCCAAGAGGCTATTTTGGAAGAACCGTTTTTGTATCCTCATTCTTCAAATATTGTGCACATTGTGCATACTGAATTAAGTCAGTCCTTTTGGGGGCCTTCCATACAAATTGCTGGGTTTTTAATTAGAAAAGACCAGGAAGCATGATTAAAATTCAAATTGCCAGGCTTAACTGTTAGCAGGCACTGGTTATAAAGCATATTTGTTAAGCACCATCTGCTGTACGTTCAGAAAATAGCAACCAAAATGCTATTCTCTTCCCAGCTTTTAAATCAAATTCAATTTGATATAAACATATTTAAATTATTTCTACTATCAAACATATTATTTCAGCTCTGGAATGGTAAAACTGCATTTGTATAGTCCTCTAATTGCATTATCTACCTATGTAGAGTTACATATAAACAACAGACTAGAACAAACACTTGAGGGAGAAACAGCATTACAAAATACCACATCCTAGAACAGGACAGTGGAAGGAGATGGCGAAATAATAGCAATGTTGAGCCTCATTTCCAGATGTACTGAATAAAACAGGACGAAGACAAAGCATTGTCTTTCAAGGACATATTTAATGTGTTCTAACCACAGGACACAATGATAAAAACAGAAGCTATGCATCAGTTCAAAATCCTACATGGGAATTATTAGCTTTTCAGTAGGGTTTAATTAGCAGAACAATTGTTACCAATACTTCCAAAAATCACAACTCTATTAATGGTGAACTGTAAGTGATGAAGAAAAGTACTCCAATTATTAGCCTGAATTAAGTGAATAACCTGAAAGGCATAAAAAAAGCTAGAGATTGTGTAAACGAAAAACAGCCATGAGACTTTTTTTCCTCAGCCTCCATGTAAGGCTTTTCTTCCATGTTTTTCATAAAGAACATTTTTCTTTTTGAGCATTTTAATAAAATGCTCAGAATGGGTCACACAGCAAGAAGGGTTGCTGCTGTGACGTGCACAGACTGTCCAAATGAACAAGACAGGAGAAGTGGAGGAGCCAGACTCTCAGAGATGGTCTGCTGGAGCTCCTTGTCCTCTTTACCTGTTGTCCCTGTCTCCTTCCTCATTGCCCTTGCAGCCCATCATGCCTGAACAGATTTTCTCATTTTGGACCTCTGCTTCATTTTGGGTCGTTGATTGCCCAGCTGGATCTAACCCAGCAGTGAATGTGAGCCTTGCAGGTTGGAGGCTGTCATTGGCAGGACTCATAAACCACATGTTGGAGGGGGCAGTGGGTGAGGCAGAGATGGCAGGAGATGGTGTTTTGGGGGACGAAGCTGAATGCCATCCCAAAGCTGGGAATTGTAGCCTGGTCTTTTCTTGGGTTTTCCTATGGAAGGCTGGACATCTTTGATATTGTGTACTAGGCATGGGGCCAGAGCACCTGTAGCTGCAAGAAGTGCCCATGGGACCTCTACTCTGCCCTCATGAACACTGCAAGTGCTCTGAAAAAAGTCAGTCTGTAAGGCCCTCATGTTGGGCAGACAAAATGTTGACTATATTTGAGCTTAGTTTTACCAACAGCCAAGTGAAGTCTGGGAGGAGTGAAATTAGGACAGAGCATGTACATGCACACTGCTTGGGAGAAAAATGAATATTGCAGCCTTCTTGGTGAGCAGCATCCAAAATGGGTAGGAAGAACAATACAGAGTAACCACCATGACTGAGTGGTAACTTGGAGTAAAAGTTACGTGTGACCATGTAAGCAGCCCTCTGGTAGGCTACCATGCAGGGCCAGATCACCCAGCCTTTGAAATACAGACCTTGCCACCTCTGCCATGAGTTCACATCCCAGTAATGGAACAGAGACTGGTGAGATGAGCCAGCCCTCCCCAGAATGAGCATTCAGTGTCTCAGGATACTGGAGCTGCCTGTCACTGAGGACTTCACATCTACATACTTAGCACATATCAAGCAAGAAATCCCACAGCTACAGAGCACACAGCACCTATGAATTTAAAGCAAAGAAAGTCCTGAATCTCTTACCTTCTGTGCTCTCCTCACCTTGGACCAGGAAGTACAAATCCACCAAAGAAGGTCATCTTCCCACTCGGCACAGAGCAAGGCCTGCTCTTAGCCCTGGCCTTCTGGGTTAATGATCTGCTTACCCTTTCAGAAGCAGGACTGGTTCCTCTTTGCATATGTAACAAATTCATTGTTCCTAAACTTTCTGTGATTTTTGTAAAGCATTACCATTTCTGTTAAATCAGTGGAAAACTAAGTCAAATAGCAGTGAAGTTATTTGGCCACGTAATACCACAGAAACAAGGCACCACGGGAACAAAGCATCCCAAAATCCTAGCTCCCAAATCACATGTAGAAGTAAAGCAAAACAGTCTGCATGGTTTCTCCCTCCCCTCCCAAGAAATTTAGGAAAGCACAGTATCAATCATTGTAGGAGAGATGTTGCTTTTCTGAGTCAGACCTTGCAAATTAGAGCAGCAGTTTTCTCTGACAGCTATGAAATAAGCAGGCATCCATAATTATCTACATAAAAATAATAAATACCGAGTTTATGAATTAATAAAAAATGTCTTTACAAACACACTCATCACAATCCTAATTTTACAAAATTATATTAGTACAATACTCTTGCAAAAACTGTTAAGACACTCAAAGACAAACCATGTCAAAGTTACTACACAGTTTTGCACTTCTGTAAGATACATTAAACTACATAATCACTTCAAATTCAACAAAGGTATAGACTGAGACCTGCCAAAGACAGAAATTTAGTAAAATTTTAAATAGATTTCATATTTAAATGAATGTACCTCAGGCAAAATCAGTTAAAAATTCAGCATGAGTAAGCAAAGCAATTCTAAACCATAGTAAGGAAGCATTCTGCAGTGATGTTTTTGACAATAGAGCATTCTCCACAAATGGCATATAAAATATTTCAGGTAACCTATTTATAGATTAATGGCTTTAGACATCTAATACATGTGATATACACTGTAATTTCCCCTGCAGCTTCTCTTTCCCTCTTTCCCTTGGTCATTTGCAGGGTAACAATAATTATAATGAACAAGAAATGAAAAAAAAAAAAAAAAAAAAGCACATCTTGTCTTTTGAAATAACTGCTATTCTTTGGGTTTCTCTAGAGTTATTCTTGATGCACACCAATACGAAGAAAGTCAGGGCTGTACATGATGGGGTTCAAACACCTGCATATTTATACCCCAAACTAGCAAACACTGAAGTGCTTAAGATGGGAGAAATAATTTCATATATTCCTCCACATTCTACTCTTTTTTACACAGTGTAGTTTTAACTGTAGAACTACACCAGTACATATCCAGTTCTGGGTTTTAATCCATATTCTGTAGGACCAAATAGTAATTTTTTTTCAATAGGTTTGAATGCCACTCAATGATACTCATTAAAGAAGCTGAGTGCTTGAGCTAAATGTTACAAAACCCCTTTGGTTTCAAAATTCTGTTTTCTTCATCAGTTTCCATAGTCAATCTTCCTTTTTGTTTACTAATACCATTTATCAAAGTTTTAATTAAAGTAAGTTAAGTACAACAAATTACTTCCCTCCCACCCTCATTTGTTAACTGTGATGTCTTTAGTGAATTATTTATACTGATTTGGGCTGCAGATACTTTTATCCTTTAAAACTAGTATAGCTAGTAACAGTTAACTCACTGCAATTGTTCCATGTTTTTACCAGTGCAAAAGAAAAAAGATAAAGTCCAGTATTTTCTTTTAACAATAATGAGAAATAAAACGGGGTAGGAAATTACAATGCAATATAATAAATTATTAAGTTGACATTGAAAATCAATAGAAAAAAAATTCTCCAATCTTCTAAAGTCTAAAAAAAAGGCTTCAAAAAGCCTTGACTTCTATGATGTTATAGCAGCATGATCATTAAATAGATCTGTGTATAGAAATCATGAAGAAGTAAAAAATATCATTCTATGAGGTTTAATATCTTCTCCCCAAGTAACTAGTGATAGGACAAGAGGAAATGGGTTTAAGTTGTGCCAGGGGAGGTTTAGGTTGGATATTAGTAAAAATTTCTTCACTAAAAGAGTGTTGAGGCATTGGAACGGGCTGCCCATGGAAATACTGGAGTCACCATCCCTGGAGGTGTTCAAGAAGCATTTAGATGTGGTGCTTCAGGGTATAGTTTAGTGGTTGTGGTAGTTGGATTCCAGTTGGACTCGATGATCTTGAAGGTCTTTTCCAACTTTAATGATTCTGTGATTCTATGAATGCTTGATCCTGCCAGACACAGAACTCTCTGGCCCTGATGCAGCAAACCATTGAAGCACATGGTTAGAAGTCAGCATGTATGTTGCCCCATTGAAGCAAATGAGGTTAATCAAAGTTTGAGCATGTGGTTAAGTGCTTTGAACCACTGGGTCATTGAAGTAGCCACCACTTACTGCCAGAGTCTAAGGCTTACATATCCCTAAGAACAGGTTGTTGCATAGCTGCCCATTACCAGGCTTACATAGGCTTACATACTGCTCTTTGAAGCATGCTTTGAAGAATCTCTTCAGCACTGGGTAAGAAAAATATGTAGGTCTGTCTGGGCAGGATATTCCTACATTCCCATCATTCATTGGCACGCGTAAAAGCTTATTATATTGATGCCCAGGTATAAGCATCAATTAGGGAACTACAAATAATTAGGCAGTGCCACACCTCTCCCACCACACATACACACTCCATTAGAGTCAACTTCCTCCTGTATGGAGGGTAGTAATAACTTATAATGAAAAGGGTAAAGTCATGCAAGTAGCAAATGCTACATGTTACATATATAACACTACTTAGAGTTTCCAAGATGCTGCTTGATGCTGAGCAATGTTGCTGTCTGGTAAAAGCGATATAGTTCAAAAGAAAACTTGTGCTCTCTTAGTAGTAAGTAGAAATTGTAATTTTATTTCTAAGCCAGGAACAAGACCAGTTATAAATGTGCATTTCTAGCTTTTGTTCTGACAGTTGTAGACTGGGAAATGATATGTGTTCACTAAAACATGTATCCTGGAGGAAACGAAAACAGGTTTGTTGAGCTAGTGGAGGCACAAGAACCGAATTCTGCAGATGTTTGTCTCATCTCAACTCAGAAAATAATATCCCTTTCCTTAACTTTGGTGGCTTCTTCTGCTGTGATTTAAGGGTTGTGAGAAAAGTAAGAATAGAAGCTCATAACTTTTATTTTAATTATGGATTCAATACCTACCAATATACACCTATTTCAATCTCAACATACAATTCTGATGCGGTTGGTTTGGATTTTTTGGGTGGTTCGTGGGGTTTTCTTTGCTCAGGTAGTGTGGATGTCTTTTGCCTTTGTCAGAGAGCACTTTCAGTTTAGTTCTTACCATTTAGAGACAATATCCGCATAGAAAAAAACCTCCTCTTACTGATTTCTCCTTTCTCATTTGCCTTAGCCTTATTCTGCCATCCTGCCTCTGTTTCGTCACATTATTGTACCATCTTCATTCAAACACAATGTCACAGCCATCTGAGGGATAGCATTAGTAATACTGATCTGTGCAATAACCTTTAAGCAGAGAGAGGAGGAATTCTATAATGGTAGCACAGTTAGGCCTTTGTCCTGAAAAATTTGCAGTCATAGATTTAAATGTTTCTGTAAGGAAGCAGGAACATCTCTCTTGCCACAGAGCTTTCTCAAAAAACAAAACAAAACAAAACAGGGATAGCAGAACAAACATTTCATCAGTTTTAAGTAATGTAAAGTTCCTGTTTGTCAGATACTGAGATCTTGGCATAATGGCCCATAAGTGGAGACTGTTCCTGAAATACCTGAAACATCTCGCAGCTTCAGTGCTCTATGCTGTTGACTGCCTTTTTCCCCAACCTGTCCAGCTACAAATGCATGGGCTGCTATTCTCATATCTGTTAGCTTTGATATAACCTTATCCATTTTTTGTTGAAGATTTAAAAAAAAAACCTACCCCTGTACATTCACTCAAGATCAGTCCAGCTATTGCAAATGTCAGGTTCTGTCAGTGGGAAGCCAAGCAGTGTCAAACTGCATTTGAATCCTGTGTGCAAAAAAAGCAAAAAAAGCCTCTAATGAGAAAAAACTTAGTTGTTTTACATTATCTACTCATGTGATGCAAGGATGGGGTCACATTTGAGTAGGATATTATGAATGTCAAAAGTTTTTCTCCCAGTGCATACCTTACTCTATAGGAGAAGTGTTCTTGCAAGACACGGGAGTACCTACAGAGTCTCGAGCTACAACTGAAATTACTCTGCTTGGCTATGGCTTGTCTCCATGGTTTATAAAACTCAATATATATGACAAAAATAGGCACAATTGAAAGTTCACAACCAGGAAATAAATGTATGTGACCTCCACATAAGCCAACTAAGAGCTGACTTTGAAATGATGATGATATGGGGAATATGGGACAACCTGATGCAAAGCAGACCTGAGTAGATCGGTAAAATACCAGCTGACATTCCCATGGTGATGTATGGCATTTTACAACATTTTATATCCATAAACTTAAAAAAAAATGCATAAACCCAGAACCTCATTTCCCCAGTGAAGTACAGAATATTAAATTACTTGCCAGCGAACACACAGCAGGTTAATGGTGAAGTTATTGATCCAAGTTTTTCTGTGATTCCATCCACTGGATTACAAAGGTGTTTCTCAGACTTTCCTTGGGATCATTCTTTGGTTTGAAACTCTGCTCCTTCAAATATAATTTACCTTACAAATTGGCACAAAGTTGTATGCACAGATTGACATAAGCATAATCAAGCCCACAACTTAAATAACCATCAGTTTTGCATAGTGAATATACGATATGGATTACCAACCTTATGCTATTCTTAAGAACACATTATTGGATTCTAAAGACATTTAACATACTAGAATTGAATTATCAGTGAAGTTTGTGAAAAACTCCACTGATTTTCAGAAGCATTCAAAATACTTCCAGTGATACACAGGAAGTTTCCGGCTCTAGTATCCTAAGGTAATGTTTCATGAGCCAAGACAAAAGAATTAGAAAGAATGCTGTACTAAGGAGGAAAATGGGCTGCCACCCAAACTCTTTGAGGTGAGTGGTAATGCTGTTGTTGACACTATTGAGCTAGACTTCCAAATTATGAAAAGCCTGGAAGAAGAGAGGCAAACAGGTGAGCAGAGTGAATCAGCCCCAGGTGGGACTGATCTGGTCCAAATAGCTCAATAGGGCATGGGTTAACTCTAGATACAGATTTAAAATCTGTGCCAGCTTGAAACTTGGGGGCAATGTCTAGAAAAGCAGAACTTCTTTACTTGACACTGTACTTGTGAACTCAGCAGGTGATAGCCCTTGCTGTTGCCCTGAAAGCTGTGGAGTTTGGGGGGGAAAAAGCTCTACTACACCATAAAGGCACAAGCAGACACCTTAAAGGTAAAACCACATTCCTCTCTTCCTCAGTACACATCACTAAAACAGAAGGTAGGGAGCTACCCTTAATTAGGCAGATATGTAAAAGCTAAACCAAGGAATTAGTCCTCATTTTGAGATGACCTGTAGGTCAGGTTTCAAACTGAACAATTTTAAGATTTAAAAATAGAGTTTGTTCTGCAGATAGACTGAGTCACCTCCTCACCTGGTGCCAATTAAGTGTTGCTTGAATGTGATCAGTGGACTGAGAGAGCTGGAGGGCTCTCCCTTCACCTTTCACTCACCTTCATCAGTCAGGAGAAAAAAAGGGAAAGACAGTTCTATACACCATTCATGTATGCAACTCACTTTGCCTCTATTTTTATTTTGGAAACACTGAGCAATAAGTAATGAAAACCTATCAGTAATAAACATCCATCTAAAGGACCACTGGGCAAATAACCTTTATAATGGCTTTGACCACATATTTCAACACCGAAAGCTCTCAGGCTGAAACATTCTTCTCTCTTAACTGATGCTTTAAATTATTTTAATGACTACCATTTTGTGTTTTAACTCCTTGGACCAATTGCAATAGTTCTAAATTTTAGCTTTGCCATTCAATTATCACATGAGCCACATAAAACTCTTCTAGTTTCCTGCTCTGATGGGATCTCCACATTTGCAATTCTGCTTCCTAGTGCACTTGTGTATGCAGCTTCAAAACTCTCTCTGCCAGTAAAACCGAATTATTTGATTGTTCCGAGAAAACAAACGGAAAGGGGACATAAAAAGATCAAGCTGAGTTGATTTAAGATTTGGCTAAACATCCATGGATCTGTCCTGGCATTATTTGCCCAGCTCTTTTTAACACTGTGGTGGTGCAGCATTTTGGATACTGTGGTGTCTAAGCTAACCAGGCACGCTCAGCATCCTCCTCCAGGATGGGATCACAGACAGGTTTTGTAATCCAAATGTCTTGCACCCACTCACTCACTGTAAACTCAGGCCCTGTGAAGCATCTTGGAGAGTGAAGAATTAAAGGAGAAAATTGTTCAGAGCAATCCAATGTACAATTTCAATGCAAAGCATAATGGAAGTAGCTGTGTGGGAGGATATCAGTTCATTACAAACCTAAATCAGGCGCCCAAAGATTTCTGTCATCTCCAGAGACAGTTCCATCAGACTCAACAAGAGGTTTTCCAGGGGAAGTAAAATAGCAGTCCTCTCACTGCCCACCCACCCCCCCAACATCAGGCTTGAGAAAGTTGTATGGCTTTTTTAACAGTTTCTAATGACATCCCATATTTATGCTTCTCCCCTGCGAGACTTCAAAAGTCATGCAAACTTCACAGAGCCCACATGTTTGTAAACTTCAAGCAAAAGACCAGTAAGGAAATAAATTGCAGTTCTCCAATTAGCATTTGACATTCTCTACTGTTTTTTTGATGGGGTGAATTTGTCTTTCTTCTAAACCATCCTGCTAAATTAAATGAGTTACTAAACCCAGCATTATTTCATGTTTGAAGGCACACTGAAATCAAACCCTCCAATTCACAGTGGGATTTGCTTTCTGCATAATACTTGGGGGAAATATGAAACAAACCCAGCTGTTTCAAACATGTTAAAGGGGCTAATATGGACATGAAGAATATTTTCTTAAAGCTCCTTATTGTGTATTCACAGCTACTGCCAAACACAACAACAGAGACGGGGCATTAGGATATGAAATGGGAAGTGGTCAGATTTTCAAAGCAAGCTGCTGGGTGCTGAACACTTTTGAAAATCTGGCCCTTGACTCTTTGGTGCCGTTCCAGAAAGAAATATCTCCACGCTGGCAGCTCGCCAGCCAGCTTTGGAAATCCTTTTGCACAGTTATTTCAGTAAAGCATAAAAGCCGATCCCCAGCTTTCTCTGCCTGATTAAGCACTGTCACCAATCACTATGCAGCTCTAAGGTATGCATGAAATATTCCTAGATAAATCCTCCATCTCCAGAGAAATGTGTTCCCTGTACAACCGTAAATCCAGGTTCTGTGTTGAAACTAATCCAGTCTGGCAGTGCTATGGCCTTAGAAAAGTTTCCTTGGAAACGACAAACTTATGCAATGGCAAAGTCATCCAATCTTTTCATGCCACTATATTATATTAAAAACACCTGGTTTATTTATACAATGACTTACAGATCAGGGTTCTAGAAATAATAATACATAAACTTTATAGCAAAAAATATACATATAATAATTCATCCTTCTATGATATATAGAAATGATGTATATTTGTGTGTGTGGACATATATATAAATATATGGGTTGTACTTACGTTTAGGACACTTGTGTATAGATATGTGTATCTGCATACACACAGTATGCATTGCAATGACTCTCTAGGTGCCATGTGTGTATACAGAAACACACATCAATACACACACAGGAGCATATTTACACTCTGTGAGTAGATGTGTACTTTGCAGACTCTGCACACAAACAGCTGGAGTCCTTCACTGGCTGTGAGCATCAGAGGGGTCAGCGACACCCACATTAGTGTCCGCGGAAAGAGAACTAATGTCATCGCTGTGGGCACAGGACTGGCTTGATGCATCTTCCTTTGTGAAGAACTAAGTTTGCTGGACAGTGGCACCCTGCAATGCAGGGCTTGTTGCATGGGCCAATCTCGTTCCAGTTGTCACATGTTTTCACACATCCTGGACCACAGGTATCATACACTGCACCGTGTTTACACTGCGTTGCTGAAAGGCAGTTAAAAGGAACAAAACATGCTTATTACACAGAGGTACATGAGGAAAATTACCTATCTGTTTGCTTGGGTTTTACTGCAAATATCAAAAAGGACATTTTGGTGAGATGATGATCTAGAGGAAAAAATCACTTGTAAAGAGTTTTCACTGTATTAAATGCAACACTACTTCATATCACAAATACAAAGGTAGTCAAATTCCTAATAAAAAAGGTATCAAGTTCCCAGCAGTCTTGAACTTTTGGAGGATTTGAACACACTGACAGTATATAAAGCTCTAGCATTTTTTCCTATATATATGCAGATCTATGCTTTATATTTAAGGCTTAACTTTATCGCTTTATTTGTTACAATGCCTTTTATCAAATATTCCTGAAACATTTACCAGAACAGACCAGTCCCACTCCTACTGAGAGCAGAAGAGAAAGGAGACTCATTCTTTGTGTCACACTTTCTGTTCATAAGATTATACTTTCAATATTGCATATCGCAATATTGCAACAAAACAAAACAATGATGTTAATTCAGCAGCACCATTTCTAAAACAACAATAAAAAAAATAAAAATCTATTATTTTCATGCTTTATGCTATTTTACCAAGGGTTCACTGAGAATGAGAATTCTTTTACTTAACAATTCCAGTATCTAATAATTGATTTATTTTGTTGACAGTTCAGTGCATTTCCAACCTAAGAGACCACTGAGGGCTCAGCTAAAAGCATTATACCCCCTCCAGATCAATATTTAAACTCTTAACATTTTATATCCTGCCTTTTTAGTATAGAGAATAATACATGTTTTAATAGCAAATAAAAGCCTGTTATTCTTTCTAACAGCTGTGCTGGTGCCCAAAAGAAGTACTGATAAAATAGTTTATAGATGGTAAGGGACTCTTAAGGATTCAGAATAATGTCTTGCTATTTTTAAAGAGGTGGTTGCATTAAGAAGGTTTTTTCTATTTTGAGAAAGATTGAAGATCCACATTTTTTAAAGAACAGTTCTGTTATGGACAGAAAAATGCTATTTTGTTGTGAGGATTTGCCTTAGAGTGCCATTATAGTACTGTTATCATTCATAAAGAGAAAATAGGCACAAAGAAGTTGACTAAATATGTATAAGAGTCTATCACAGAGGATGAAAGTCTCAGTGCGAAGGCATCATAAATTTGAGAGGTTCCTTATCAATAATAACAAAGTGCCCTTAAAAACAGCATCAGCTTCTTGGAAGTTTTACTTCTTACACATTTAGTGACGTTTATACATATGTGAGAATGAGCTCTGAAGAAGGAATTCTGGCAAGAATGCATACAAAGTTATCAGGACACAGATATTACATAAGCAAACAAAAAACTGGAAAAATTGGATAGTACAGTGAAAGATGACCCTGGAGTTCTGGAGTTACAGAGAATCTACAGCTGAATAGATACTGGGTTAATATTGGGTGTGGGGGGAAGCTTTCTAGCTTGAAGCATGAGAAAGCACCGGAGCAAGCTACCTAAAAACTCTGTGAGACATTTTTTTAGAATAGGTTGGAAAAATCGTCTTCCAGCAGTGTTCAAGATAGGTTTCTCCTGCTTGTGGGCATAGATCATTTGAGAATGTTTTTTACAGCTTTACATTTCTGTCTTGCTTTGCATGATAACTCTCATGCACACTGAAGAAGAGACTAAATGAATAACTAAAATGAAATTTAAATTAAGTGGGAAATCTAGAAGATGAGAAAAACATGCAAGAAATATTGATCATATAGTAAAATATTACATCCAGTGCACTCTGCCATTAGGTAGCGTGCTAAGAGTAGAGATTGAATCGCTGTAGCGGGGGAAACAAAGGTGTGTGGAGTTCCCTGGAGGTTTGCAAACACTATACTGCTTGTCTAGAAAAGCAGACCAAAATGTCCAAAGACAGATAGTGTAGGGGACTTTTTACTAGAAGCTTTCATCCCCATGTCTGAATATTAGCTTCCCTTCAAAGGATCTGTAATTAACCAACAACAGAGTGAAACATTAGGCTTCAGTACATGCAGTTTCCATACAGAAAGGCCTACGAGCTTCATTTTTTAGGCTGCACAGGTTTCATCCTACAAAGCTTTCCTGCAGTAATAGCCAGGCTGTTTGTTCCACCTGAGCTTTCTTAGGTGCCTCAGCTGGTACGTTTGAGAAAAGTTGTCTGAAGTGGTTTTTCCCCTTCCTCATCTCTCCCCTAGAGTAAATGAGGATATATTACAGGCTGCCCTCTGTAGCTGTGGCATCTGTAAGTACTCCCCACTCTGCTGTATCACACATGGATGTGATATGTCAAAACACCTCCTTCTCCTTCAGATGATGCCATATAGAAGACCTGATGACTTTATTTTCTGCTGTAGGCAGGCTATAATAGCATTATTAACTTGCTGTCAAGGGGAAAACCAGAAGAGTACCATGGCTGCAGTTTAAGATCCCTGGATGGCCTTTATTGTTGAGTGTTTCAGTTGTTAACATGTGGTGCGATTGATCCAGAACATTCCGCTTCATCAACAGTTTAAAAAATAAAAATAAAGACATTCTTCAGTAGGCTTCCCAGGGACTGCTGAAATGAATCCGTACCATGTAAACATGGAAAACAGAAGTGATGCCTTTGGACCCGTCTTTTAAGACAAATTCCTCTCTTACAGAACTGAGCTCTGCTACTAATAACTTCCTTAGTGCACCAGCAAAAAAAAAATAATGAAAAAAACCAACCCCAAAGTACAAAAGTTACTAATAATATTGCATTTTGCAACGTTACCAGTCCCAACAGGATTTTTCCACTTCTTCTAGAACATGTGTTTGGCATGACAGATGTGAGCTCCCTCTGCTTTCTGAGCTGGTGGGATGATAGCCAGCTCCAGTCCAGAAGCCATATAGTCACATAAATACAACACTATGCCTCAGCTAGTAAACCCTGCTTAATAAGGCTGTTCAATTTTCAGACTAGAGCTGGTGTATTCCAGCCCGTTTGGCAGTTTCACAGAAAAGGTTTGTATCTCTCTGTGCCTTTCTTTGTAGAAATGGCCATCATTATTTAGGAGGAATTCTTGTTCTCCAGCACAAAAGCCAAAATACCTAACATGGAACTGCGGAAGGGTTCCCCTGGTGGAGGCTATCTGGTAAATCTGATTCCAGGGAAATTTCTGAACTGATATTTGTGCATCAGTGAATCATCCTGCTTCTTCTGTTGGTGTTGCACAGTTCGGGCTTTTGAGGTGTTCTGTAGAACTTTCAAACTGAATGTCATTTGTAGTGCTTGCAGTTCATAGCATCTCTTTCCGACATAGTAGAAGACAATACCCCTGGGCGCTGACCTTCTAATGATACACTTGTGTTAATCTTTTTAACTTTCAGTTTTTCATGACTTCCCACTCCACAATCCTAATAGCCTTCTGATATATATTCACATGAAATGAAGTGATTAAAGGAAAGCAACATATAACAGGGAAAAAAGAGTGACTTTGGCCAGAAAATTCCACAGCAGAGAAGAGGAGGTCCAGTAGAGGAAGAGTCAAAATCAGATACACACGCATCCTCCTCTTGTTCAACTGATCACACAGGAAAAGGAGAAAATTGTTCTGTTTTTATGAGGCTCTGGGAGCATATCAGCACATCAGTGCTACCACCTGCACTTTGCACTTTAATATAGTCCATGTCTGCATTTTCTTCTTGCCTGTGTAGCCATGCCCATGGAAGGGAGTTATTGCCATCTGCCATCCATGAGCACCCTCAGAAACTCAATGTTAAATTACTATGGCCCCAAGGCCTTTCCCCACTCCAGCTTACTTAATTGTGCTTTATAAGCTGCTTGCTTAGCCTTTCTTGTGCTAAAAAAATAATATTAAAATAATCTTTCTTTCTATCTCCTCTTCCTTCCATTTGTATCCTTTTCCCTTTCACACGCATGATTTTCTCTTATTTCTTCTTTCCCTTACACTGGCTCTCCTGGGTTTGTTTTGTTTTCTGTGGGGTTTTTTGGGTTTTTTTGTGTTTTTGTTTTGTTTTGTTGTGTTTTTTTTTCTTTTGGTTTGTTTGTTTGTTTGTTTTATTTTCTTTTCCTTACACATCACATTTCTTCCTGTGTCCATCCTAACAGGTCTCACTCCCCACTACTTCCCAAGGAAAACCATATTCCTTTCCAAACTCTCTCAGTTCCTGTGCATGTATCACCAACTCTTTCCTACCCATACCATTTTCCTTATTTACTAGCTTCTTCTCTTCTCTCCTCTGGTTAAATAACAGCTGATACTCCTCCTACTGAGCCAGCCTTAATGGACAACAAATTTTGAGCAGCAGTATTTTGCAGAGGACTTAGAGGAGGATACATCACCACACTGCGGGAGGAGGAAGAGCATATAGGGAGCAGGACACCTAATTCAGCCTCCTGAGCATCCTGCTTGGCTGGCCCCATAGACAACACAAGCTTTCTAAAGATTATAAAAATGAGGTAAGTGCACAGCAGTCAGGGTAGAGGAACTGGCAACCACACAAGATCTGGTTTTATAATACACAAAAGAATAATTAAAACCTGTCTTTACTAATAAGTATACTCCATTTCCATCAGAACACAGTTCTTCCAAGTATCCCACCAGCTATGAAAAGTCAAGCAGGAAATGAAAGTCACAGAATGCTAATATTTTATTACTGATATATTGTTTCATACCCATAAACTTTTATCTGTAATTAGGACACAATAATTGTAACTACAAGTTTTGGGGAGAAAAAAGTAAATTAAAAATTAGTATCTTGATGCTAGCCACTGGTAATAAATGAAGTGCAGTGGATGCACTTTAATTTAATGCTTACTGTACTATTTATCCTATAAGATGGTGCTATTTGTTTCACTTTGGATGCTTTAAGCAAGTGTTTTGAGGGTACTTGACCCTGTACAGCTTATCTATATTTTCTGCTTAACAAGATTTCCCCTTTCTCTCTAGAAGTCTGTGCTGAGATTAAAAAACTTGAGTGATTTTAAACACTTCTTTCATTAGCTTTAATGGGAGATGTGTGTTTAAATTCCTTCATAATGATCCCTCAAGGATTGTTTTTGCCTTAGAAACTTTTCTTGTCTTTGGTAAAATGCCAGGAAAAAAAAAAAAAAAAAAAAAGTGAATTAGTTAAATTGTGATATGCCAACACTTGTACAAACTCCTTAAGGCAGGGACTGGAGTTTTTATTCCTTTTACAGCATCTCTCACATGGAGGCCTCAATCTGAAGTGCTGTGGTCAAAAAAACCCACCCAAAGTCAGGATGCTCGTGTCAGGTTCTGAATGGATCTGCTACCAGATCAATAGATTAAAATTACATGTGTTTTTAGCGCTGTCTGAGGCCACATTCTTGAATTGGGCTTTCATTTAGTGACACCCTGTTTGGATTCTTCTATTTCTTTGTAAGATAAAAAAAATGAGCCTTTCGGGAACAGTCAACCCTATGCAATTTGCTCTGTCACTCAGCCATCCCTGCTATTGTGCCTTCAACAGGAAAGGAAACTGAAGCTGAGAGATTAAACCCAGAGCCACACACAATCAGCAAAACGGACCACAGAGTAATAGCTCTTTGACCAGCACCAAGTATCCTTCACTCATTTATTTTTTTTCCAACTACTCTCAATTGCTTTACATAAATCTGAATACATTTCCAGGCAAACTGACGCCATTATATAATGTCCTAAATTAATGAGACCATCATCAGGGGAAATATTCATCTGCGATATTGCATTTTACTTCAAGTGCCTGTGACCACAGGCCACCACTTCTCATGGAAACAATTGCTCACAATTACTTGCAATTAATGCAGTCCTAATCACATGGGGAATCTGGTCCAAGTACCAGAAGTAATGCAGGTCTTATTTAAATATTCCCATTAAATACATTCTCTCTTCTTTCCTTATTGAACCTGCTGCAATAAAATATGTATATTGTTTCTGGAAATATAACTGTGCTTTAACGGGAGATCAAAGGAGTTTAAACATTATCTTTAATAACGTTTACCTATCCTGAAAGAAAAAGGCATGTACTTGTTCCTGGAAGTACATAAAATTAAGATAGGTGGCATTAGAGGTGAAAAGTTTTGCAGCAAAATAAGCATTTCTAATATCTCATGGTTGAAAATATTTCCTGGAAAGGTCTTTCTCCATAATTCAGAGTGCAACTTTCCTGCTGGTGCAATCCCAGTCCTTTCTAGACAATTCATTTTTTATACTCCTCCACCAGTAAAAGGATAGTAGCCTATTAGCCTGTGCACTGGCTTACAAAGCAGTCCCAAAACACTTACCTGCACAGTTCTGCTCTGGTACCCATTGGACTTTCAGCCCTTCCCTCTGACAGGCTCGGGCGTACGCCAGGAATGACTCGCAGTAGCAGTTTTTATGGACCGGGCACTCGCACATGTCTGTCACACAGGACCTGCAGAACAAAGCCCCAGAACAAATAAGCAAAGAAAGCTTTGGCAGATACCTTTCAGAGGTTTGGAGTTGTTTACTTTCCAGTCACATGAAGTTGAATGCCATGGCAACTTGTCCTAAATGACAAGAAAGTGAAACGCATCTCTGCTGTCACATCCTGAGGGTTCATCTCTTTTTTGATATGCTGCTCTGATGCAGAGAAGTCTCAATAGCACCAGAGAAATAATCACGCAGAAACAGGGAGGTGAGAAGAAGACCCAAGAAACATCAGGCAGAGGGACTAAAGTAGGAGACGGCAAACTCCATTTTTGCAATGATTTTGTGTCAAGATAAGATAAAGATTTCTGTCTTATTCCCCGGAAAATAATACTTTAATAATTTTACCAACAATAACAGCAGCAGTGTTAAGTGGATGATTCTGCAGATAATGACCACGTGTTCTTCCATGCAAGGGATGAGAAATAGTGCCTTTTCTTCAGGTTACCTTCAGCTTCTCCATGCTTTGAAGGCCCCAAAATAGCTACATGCCTGTTTTCTCAGCAGCAGCACTGCTTAATGCCAGACTTCAAGAGACTCCAAAGAAGCAAGGGTGATGCAACATAACTGAGCAGTTCTCATGCTAGGAAATCCCCAAGGCACTTGTTAATACCACCATCTTCTTCCATTGCATAAGATGAAATCACCGCAAAACATGTCAGGGAGCAAAGCTGCTAACATGGCAATGAGTGAAGCTGCTACTGTGTATGTCACCACTATATTTCAAGTTAGTGCATCCAGAACATGTGCCCATTTGGCACAGACCTAAAATATAACTGACAAGAGCTGGCCGACTTGCTGTCGGCAGTTTCTGTATATGCAAAATGCTTAGATGCTTCTGCATGCTTAGCAATGCAAATTCAGAAGTGCTGAGTATTTACTGCTCCACGTGGAATCATTACAGGGCAAGGACAAGATGGGGGGAAGACATACTTGGTCCTCTGAAAATCATGCCCTCAGTTCCTCTGCTTTCTACTGAGAGTGGTCTTTGCATGCACCTTGGACAAAAAAAGGCAAGGGCCACCCCTGCTCTGTGCATGTCCAGGGCCTTCTCTGTTCCCGAGAGGATAAAGCAACACTTGTGAGAGGCACAAATCCTCCAGAACGACCAAGGGCTGAAGTAAAAAACAAGCTCCTCATGTTAATTGCTCTCACTGTGGAACAAAAATTCAATTATTTCAAAACTACGAGAGAGGATTAGTGTTCCTTTGAACACAGACATAGTTTCTGCATATCCAACAACGGCACTTAAAAGGGGAGTATTTTCCCTTGCCAGAGTTGCTGGCTATTTCAATGACCATTCATATGGTTAAACCTGACAGTTCAGCTTGACTTATCCATGAGCTTTTAATCATTTTACTTTTAGTGAACCCCCAACATTAAATTACCTAAAAATTCACTGTGACAAATACAAAACATAAGTGCTAATGTAAAAAGGCTACCCTGTCCTGCATTTACCAATATATAGGTACTGTGAATAAACAGAATTGCTTTGGATCAAATAGATAATATATTCATATTTACAGACCAGTGGCTTTCATTGGAAATACCTTTACTTGCTAGGGACAATGTAATTTTATTTCACTTTAGTTCTGTGGCAGGTCCCTTTACACCTTTCCCGGTAGCAGGTCTTGTTGCATGGTTATCACAGCTGATGGGCTGCAAGAAAGGGTTTAGTGCAACATCCTTGGAACTGTTCAGTCTTGCTAGCTGATAAAAAGACCTTGTATAAGCACAAAGGGTCACCTTTTTATCTGACACACTAAATAGCTTTATGCTGCTTCTGTGGGCCATGACACTCTTGAGTTCTCTTGCTCGCATCCCTGCAGTAGGCACCACTCCATATATCCCACAGCATTTAGGAGGCATATGTCTAGTTTAACAGTGAAGTAGATGCTTTTTTGTTACTGTAGCAAATTATTGTAAAAAAGAGAGTCTGTAATAATCTCCACTGATAGTTAATTATCAGGATACCATTTCATCATCTTTTTGTTTCTGTGCTAGCCTCCTTTAGGAATCCCATTTTACTGCTCTGCACTGAGATCTAGTTAGTATTTTTCATCAGAGAAGATAGTGATAGGACAAGGGCTAATGGTTTTAAACTGAGAGAGGGGAGATTTAGGTTAGACATTAGGAAGAAATTCTTCACTAACAGGGTGGTGAGGAACTGGAATGGGTTGCCCAGAGACATTGTTGATGCCCCGTCCCCGGAGGTTTTTAAGACCAGGTTGGACGAGGTTTTGTGCAACCTGATCTAGCGGTAGGGTTCCCTGCTCATGGCAGGGGGGTTGGAGCTTGATGCTCTTTAAGGTCCTTTCCAACCTTAATGATTCTATAATTCTATTAATACCCGTGGTGTTTAGGGATGTTTGCCAGTTCCAGGTTGGCTACATATTCACCAACATCCTGCCTTAAAAAATTATAAAATCTTAAACCTGAGGTACTTCCTCTGCTTTTTGGAGCATAAAAGCATTTTTTTACCATTACTCAGAGAGGGACGCCGCTTCCTGCACTGAGTCAACGCCCCTACAGCTACCTCAGGTACTTGCATCAGGTCAGGAAATCTCCAGGCTCACCATCAATCATCCAGTCTCTTTAATCATTAACATGTTCGTGGCAAAGCTAGCCCTCACCCTGACAAAGCCTGGGCATGGTCTGGGGAATTAGGGAAGCCAGGGCACTGTTCCCAGTCTGCAGTAGGGCAGCCACATTCTTTAAGCCTGCAGAAAGTCTAGCCCCTGCAAGCATGTGAGTGAAGTGACAGCATTGGCTCTTGGCACGGAAATGGTTTTGGACATCCAGACAGGCTCCAGAATGAAACATCTCCTCTTTGGCTGGGATCAAGCAGTATTTGTGCTACAGTGTTCAACATGGGTGTCCACTAAGGAAGGCAGCGCAGCTCGTGCAACACAAACAATCCTCTGATTCATTGCACACCTAATTGCTCGTGTAATTTTTGTTCCCCTGAAGCATTTAATCCTCATGACAGCTGTAAGGCTTAAGCCCTTGGCTTGGCTGAGGAGCAATCATCAGATCGTGGCCATTTTATTAATGCATTACAATTGCTAATTATTTGTAAGGTTAAATTGATTAATTAATTAAGGCTACTTGAAAAAATGAGAGTAAAGAAAACTATATCCACAGCTGCCAAGCCTAGTAGATCAAATAAAAGTATCTCTTCTCTTTTTTTTTTTTTTTTTTTTTCTAATTAAATTCCTTGCTGGCAAGTTTAGTGCATTAATTGTAGTACAACGGATTGGCAGCTGGGGGACAGGGTCTCTTTATATCACTTTTGAAATCAGCAGGGAGCAGGCACATAGTCTTTTTGGTAGCCACTGTGAGAGTCAAAAGGCAGTTTTGGAGAAGGACATGGAAGCAAAAGATGTCCATCCTCTGGGGGCTGGCTAATTAGGGGGAGCTGGTGATGACCCATGGGCAAGCTTGGACTCTGGGTCTGTATTTTGTTCAGACCATGTTTATTTCTTACATTTCTCACAGTTATTGTAGTTACAGTTGTATTGGAGGGCTATTACAGGATGCTTCACTAGGTAAATTTAAAAAGTGATTCTTGTGTGCTGTCCTAATCTTTTTTCCGTGCAAAAATCTTTGATATGCCCATAGCTTTTTTTTACCCTCTGCAGTGATAGACACATTTCAAAAATTACTCTCTGCTACCCCACATTCTGCCTCCTCTTCATTCCTCTTTTTAATCTCATAGAGTCAGTGACACTAACTGCATGTATGCAAGAGGCTTATTTGTACTCTAATCTGACTGAACTGCTCAAACAAAAGAAAAACATAATTTTTGTAAAACTTTGGAATTAACGCTGATAGTGAAGCCGTATTGACAAGTTACCATGCTGCACTAATGGAGATTTTGGATCTTCCAAGGTATTTTGAGTCTTTACCAAGACAAAAACATTTGCTCAAATTAAGTAAAATTGAGAATAGATTTCAGAAATTTAAACATCCAAACATTACAGTAATGTAGAAATAATCCTGCAAGAAGAGTGCAATGCAAATTATTCATAAAATGAAGCCATTTTACCAGCTGTGGAAATACAGACAAGATACTTCAGGCAGCCTTAGCTCTGCCCTCAGTGAAATCATACAGAGATGCAATGATGTTGTGGTCCAAAAGCAAATTATTTTATTTTAAGGACATATTTTCATTTCTAAAAAATATTTGGCTATGATGGTGCACTTTATCTGGAGTCTCTGCACTGAATAGTCACCAGAGCATGGCCAACCTCAGTCCTCAACTGGTACCAAGTGCCTCACTGTGATTCCTTTTGATGCTGCCTGCAGGGTTTGTGTCAGAGATGGTGCTAATTGGGGGTGTGTAATCAGTAAGGGTTGCAAGGGGAAAGTGAAGGCATCTGGCAGCTGTGGGACACACCCTTGAAGGAGACAAATACACACACACACTCTCTCTGCTGCCACATCTTCAAAGAGAACTGGATGAGTACACTCCTTCAGCAACAGCCCTTTTTCACATTAAACCATGGAAAGTCTCCAAGTCCCACAAAGGGCAAAGAACCGAATCCTGTGCTACGTGCACTGTTAAAAGGAAGACAAAGAAAAGATCATAGCAATGAAGGCTCCAGTCTTTGTCTGTGCCATACAGGATTGAAACTGCAGATGTTCTCTTGCTGACCATCAGCAGTTCCTTTTCCTTTGCAGTACACACAAATCCAAAACCAGAACCAACCATTTTAGAAGGGACTATTCTTACTGCGTTACTTTTTTTCTCCCACATTTCACAACAGGAGTGTGATGCTGTGCAGTTTTCAGACCTTTTGGTACTTTCAAGAAGTGGCTCTATGCAGACAGAAAACACTAACTTCTTTCTCTTTATATCAGTAGGTCTCAACAGACTTTACAAAAGCAGTTAGAGATAGTGGATAACCACATCCATTTTACATATACAAAGAGACATCAGGCAGTGAAGGGATTTGTCCTCTATACCTGGGATACGCTCCACACTTGCAAATTCCAAAGCCTGAAGGGTCATCTGCCTGAAGTGGAGAACGGATTTCCAGCCCCAACACCCTGTGAGACAGACTTCTTGGGATAACTTCTGGGACCTGGCAAATCTGAGTTTTAGTTCAAGCTCACCTCAATTAAGCACTGGTTGTGAAAACAGCCATAGTCTACACATCAGTCAGTTTGGATTCCCATAATCACACTGAAGTGCTCGCAATTCATCAGCAACACTCAGGATTTATTTTCCTGATTCAGACTTAGACCTTATTTTTCTTCCTTTACAGGAAAAATAAAAGTCAATGTCTTCTGTGAGTAGTTATGCTGTTACAAGAAAATTTGGGCTGTTTTTCCTACAAAGTTTCAATGAGTTGCCACTATTTATGGCCCTAGCTAGAGAAGTCATTTCACAAATGAAGAAAATGAGAAGATGGGCCATATTCTGACGTATAATGGAAAGGCTCGTGCTGTTGTTACCACAAGCTCTCTCTTGCCAGTATGTGCATGTTTAATCTTACTGAAGTATTGAAGCATGGTATGTAGAGCTAGAGACTTTTTATGTCTCTGAGGCTTGAGATCATTCTCTCTTTCTCCAGAATTTACTAATGTTGATGCAAAAGCAGCAAATAACTCATGAGAAAGCTAATTTTGGAGGCTGTTGAAAACACAGAAGCCCTTACATCTATTGAGTATTTGTTCAAAGAACTTGCCTGGGGAACAGACTGCTTCATGCAGCAAAGGCAGTTCATTTTCAAGGATCATTTCTTCCAAGACCAGGTAACTATATCTGCACTCCCTCTGTGCCTTTCCCACACATCATAACAATGGCAACATTGCCTTGAATTGGGGAACTGATAAAGGCATCCATAACAGAATTAAATCATCAGTGCCCTGACCTGTTTTTTTCTGGTAAGTGAGAAAGTGCCCAGAAAAAAGCAGCAGGCAGCATACATGCACTTTGTACTGTAGACTGCCCCGTGGTTCAAGAACTCCCTCACTGCTGAACTGGTTAAAAAAAAACCAACAGAAACAACCCTAAAAATGTGGGAGCAGAAAGCGAACCTGCAGCTCACCTTTGGTGAGCAGTGCATAGCAAATCTACTGCAGGCATACACTTTCCATGGGGAAATCTCATTTTTATAAAGAGAACATTGGCCATAATGCTTGAGAATATCAGAGTTATTTTTGGCTGACTGCTGAGGAGTTTTCAGCAGTAGGCATTTGAATCACATATTCAAATTTCATCCTGATCCTTGAATTTTGGGCAAATTTGAATCAACCCTGGACTGCATTGCCCCACTGAGCCAAGCAGAAAGAATTTATCAAATAGACGACTCCACCAAAGGGCAAGAGCTGCATGTGATTTAAGATTTCTAGGGCATAGCAGTCACATTACACACACACACACTGAAGAGTCCTAATTTAACTCTGAGTGCCATTGTTCCTACTCCAGATTTAGACTGAGCACTCAGAGATAATTAAACAGAATCACACAAGATATCCATATGCATCCCTGCCTTGCCAAGGCACCCTTCCAAAGCAGTTATTTAGAGTTCAGTCCACTTGGAAAACAAGAAGATTTAAATACAACCAGTAATTGCTGGTAATTTCCAACACAGCAGAGACAGACAGCAATTCAATTTTGATTTCTGTGCGTATCCAGGTCCTTTAAAAAAAGTCAGAACCCATACTTTCCTCACAAAGGGTAAGCAAAAATGGTATTTTCCAGACACTGAATAAATGAAGGTCCATATAGACCTCTGAAAAAGCATACTGTGCTGCACAATATCACCACAAGCCTATACTTGTACTACATGCTGCTAAAAGTATCATCCAAAGCTTTTGGAAAATGCCAAAAAGGCTGTTCTGTGTGTATTTTTAACCTTTATATAAAGGGCATGCTGTGCCAGAACTGCGTTTCATTGCCTTAACCAACATTACCCACAAGAATATGGTAAAATGAACAATGAAACGTTCTGGAACTTTTTCTAAAACTGTATAAAGTTCTCAGGACAGCACAACCCTGACACCATATTTATAATCCCACTGAATATGTAGTAGCAGTGGTAAAGGCACTTGAACAGAAGGAAGGAGGAAGAACCAAATAAAGAACAAAGTAGCACAGCCACCTTCCCTGCTTCTTTCTTCATTATAACTCTCCTACTAATGTGTCAAATAGGCTTACTCTGTCTTGTACTTGGATCCTTACAGGCGTCTGTAGTTTTAAATGTTCTTTCTGTTCCTGAGAATGGAAAGGTTGGCTAAAATCCCTCCATGGGGAAATAGCTGAACCATGACTGAGGAAGACAATGAAGTCCCACGCTGAGCTCCAAGAAGCATCTGGTATGACTCAGAATATTTCCTAGAGCTGAAGGTTACAATACAGTTGAGCAGCTGACTTGCCACCTTAAGAGTGAGTGAATTTTTGCTCGAGAAATTCCAACAGAATAGAGAAACACTATCCAGAGCCCGGGAAGAGCTGACTCCTTGCACTCCCACTCACTTTCCGAAAGTGGGAGAGAGTTTTCACCTCCTCTGCTTCTATTTCAGTTATATTGAGCCATGCAGAGTTTACCCTACAAAGTCCTGGACTTTGAAATAAATTTCTCTATGCATGAGAACTCAAGTGGTTTGAGCCTGAGTTCATAGCTTGAAGTGAAACAGTTAAAACCCACTTCTCTGTGCACTTTACATACAACTTTGTATACAGAATTATTAGGAAAAAAAAGAGTATATGCCATATAAGGTTCTTTATCCATTTCAAACAACTGCCCAATAGCAAACTGAAATGTGCTGATCAAGAAATGCTCTCTTTTACTGGCTTACAATTTGTTCCATTTTCTTTGGAGAGGTTGCTGCAAAAAGGATTTGGCTGCCTGTATATTCTTACTGGAAAATACAAGGTCCTTAATAACTCTGCTCTAGAATGGGTAGTTTCCAAACTCATTTGGTCATTTACAATAAAAAGTTTGTACCAACAAAAAGATACAGAGGCAAATTTAGGAGTATCACTTGGTACTTGACCCTGAAGGTTCAAAAGCTGGAACTTGGTTTCTGAACATATCTTTCTTCAGTTAATTAATATCCACAGTCATGCAAATATGCATCACATATTGCATGTGATGCCACAAATTGTCATACCACAATTGGTAAAGATTACATTAGTTGTGTCTAATGCTACCTTATATGGCTTATCATCCATTTGTGGAATGCCTTCTGGCAAAAAAAAAAAACCAACAACCTCTTGTTACTCTATGGATTTAATGCTCAGAATGTAGCCCCTCCTAAGGGGCTTTCTACCAAAAATCCCATTTTTCATAGGCTCAAGAGTATAAGGTGTACAGCTTTTGTGCTCCTCACTGATTCTTATGGCAGAGCGTTTTGACCAAAATTACCTACGTTGTTTCCAGCAGCCAAATTTTTCCCCTTAGAAGCCAGAACCTAGACAAATTGCTAAATTTCATAATGTACTGTTTTGAATTTCTTAAGCCAACTAAGAGTCTTTATCATTATCCTGTCCTGACATAATGCAGCAGCATTCAAGCTACTTCAGCTGACCATGGCATACTAGTAGTTCAGATGGATGTATCAAGTCTTTCTCATGAGAGGAAAAAAAAAGGAGGATGTCTTAGTGGACCTTCTCAGTATCCATACTAGTGCTCCTACATTTCCATTCAGATCACTGCATACACATGCTTAGCTTAGCACTTACACTGCTAATGTGAATTTCCCTTATGACAGAGTCACTCCATCATGATGGAATTTTCAGTGTCCTCTGGCATTAGCTACCATGGAAAATCCATCCTAATTCTGAGCTTTTGCATTATGTAATTAAAATAAAATATTATCTTTTTCTCCATGTCTAGACTTGATTTCTAAAGAAGAGTCCACCAGTTCTTCAGATGGAAGTAGAGACTGAACTGTCATAATCTTGTCTAGAGATAGGAAAATGTAGGGATTTCAATTTCAAAAAGAAAATCATCTTATAGTATCTATAGCATTGAACTGGTACTTTTAATCAACAGTTAAACTTTGTTATTATGTTTCAGACAGTACTAATGAACATGGCATAGACTAATACGACTGCATCAACTTCCACTCTAGTAGATAGAGAGCCTAGTATTGCATTGGTGTGACAGTCCTCATCTGAGAAAAGCCAGAGGTTTTTCAGGAGCTTAGAAACATCCTAGATAGAACCTCAAACATTTTTGAGAGACTTTGAGGCCATGGCCCTACAGAAGCATAACTCATGTAGATATGCCAACAGCATATTGCCATAGTCATGAGACAGACACATAAAATAACAAAAGATATAAATCTTCTAAAATAAAAATTCGAAACAGATAATCTTCTCTCTACCAACAAAATGCATCGTGGGCCTGCTATGCTGTCATAAAAATATGTCATATCCAAGAACAAGCACAATGAGAACACAGAGCAGGAAATATTTCCAATGT
This sequence comes from Apus apus, assembly GCF_020740795.1. NCBI lineage: Eukaryota > Metazoa > Chordata > Aves > Apodiformes > Apodidae > Apus > Apus apus. Next base: position 50,529,261 of record NC_067283.1, read on the forward strand.
GTAAACATAAACTGAAGTAATCTTCAGCTTTTGATGATGATTCACTGTATATATTTCCAAGGAGGTCTTGTAATATAATAATAAACAGACTGGTTAGTTTAGAAACTCACATTCTTAAACTCTGCAGAGCCCACTCCCTGGCTTAACCCACACAAAATTAGCTTTAATCAAGCATATTTTTCCTCTAGGTGGCTGCAGAGCATTTAGAAAGTTGCTGCCTCCAGATGGAATATGAAAGAAAGAGCACAAGGGAAAGAGCAGATATGAGACTGCTACTTAGAAAACAGCTTCCCTCCTCATCTTGCTCCCTTTACAAACCAACCAAAGGCCAAAGTCTCCTTTCAGCAAAGTGAGGCTCACTGAGCACGCCACCCTGACACATGCTCACAGCACATTTCATCTCAGAGCATCCCTGCTTGCTCATAACCAAAGGTAAATGCCAAAAAAAGGACTTACGAGAAGTGACATAGGAGCTAGCTTACTTGAATGAAAACATCCCAAATTACACTCTATTCCTTGTTTTATGGGTTCCTGTGTGACCCTGGCCCAGAACCATACAAAGACATAGGCACATAAAGGATGACTTAGGCAGAATAAAAAAATTCAAATGCAAAATGGCATCTCTTACCTTGGTTGTCCTGACCGCAGCAAGGCTGACCTTTTCATGATGGATACTTAGTTCCTGCCTTTGCAGGTCCTCAGGAAGCTCTGCTTTGGCTCTGCACGTTCTCAAGACTGCATGGGCACTGGTGGGCATAAGCCAGGCTGGCTTCCTGACTGTGAGGTCCTCCTTCCTTCCAAGGAGGACAATCTTGAAACAGCAGCAGTGCTGCCATGGGCCCATTCAAGACTCAATAGACCAGAGGAAGAGGGTGAGTGTACAGGACTCAGCCAGGAGGCAGAGACTTGGTCTCTGGTCAGTTTAACTTAGCCTGCTACTTCATATGCAGAAAGCTTTGGATAAGAGATGCTCTGTGCACCACCACAGTTTGTTTAACCTTCATGAGTGCAAGATGTCAATAGAAAAACAACGTAAAGAGCCTAAAAATACAGTGGATGAAGTGCTGCGTCCAGTGAAATGGATGGGGATTTTCCTACTGACAATACAGGAGCAAGTACTCAGAACTGTCATCAGCCTTTTTTTTTTTCTTTTTTTTTTTTTTTCCACTTCTGTACTTCAGGGCATTGAAGAATTAAGACTCTTTAAGGACACAGCTGAATATTAAAGTCAAGCCTCCTGAATTAAATGCTATGAATTAAAATTTCCTGTAATGGACTTAGCAACTCAGTGACATATCAGCTTGGCTTGAGAGTCACAGGAACCTACACAGACATTATAAAGTCAAACTCACCTAATTCTGAGTAAGGTGGGATGAGATATGAGCACACAGAGCCAAGTTTTGTTCTTCACGACAAACTTACCTTTCAGTAAGTTGGTTTGGGCACAGTCCTTTACTTGGCTAAATTCAAAGACAGCTCTGATTTAAATCAACAGTCTTTAAAGAGAAATGCTGGCTGTGAGAATGAGCAAACCCTTCCTATCACAGAATGATCACAATCACGGGTTATTTTCCTGCTCATGTGTGGGTGATTCCCAGTGGCAAAAATGCTAAGACTAATTCTGGACTTCATCTTGTTATATGAAGTCCTAAACATCTGAATTTGACTTTGCCTCTTTTTGTTGGCTAAGCAGGAACCCTGTGAAGCAGTTCAGTGCCTGATGTTAGCCACCTTACATGTGCTTTCTAATGGAGCCACAAAGCAATTCACTCTCTCTCCATCACTTTTCACTGCATACAATCTTGCCCGGCCTCCCCACAGAAGCAGCAGAGAGATCGCAGAGCTGTACCAGTTTGTTACGAAGCTTGCTGTCAAACTTGGCAGGGGTTGCAAGCTACTTTAAACCTTTATCACCAGCAAAGTTTGTGGGTAGAAATTGTCAGCGCTGAATGTGCTTCTTAGTCTTCAGGAAGAGGGAGGGAGGAGCTTCAGGGAGCTCCTGAAGAAGCTCAGCTGACAGGAGAGGGAAATCCCAGAAGGCGATACGGAAGGAAAAACTGTTGCTGGAGGTTACGCAGGATTCATAGTTCACGTTCTCCACAGGTCCTCAGGAACCACAATGTTTACAGTCCATACCTCTGGGAGGCCACTGATTTCTCCCCTTTGAGGTGAGCATGTGGCACCCACTCAGTAGTTTTTCTGCTCCCATGGATCTTTCCACAGGTGGGGTGCCCGAGGGCCCATATGAAAGCAGGAGCGGATTAGCTCTGTCAAAACAAAGATCCTGTTTTCGTGCCAGTAAGGAAAAAAGGAGGGAGCAGGGAAAGCATGAAATGGAGCGTATGATATATAGAAGGAAAACTGTTTCTTAATAGAATCTTTTCAAAGTTTTCCATTAAACTCTGGTCGCTTGCAGTGCAAGTTTTGGAATGCAACTCCCTCATCCCCATAGGATGGTCTGTGTTTTATTACGTTAGCAAGGAAGCCCAGCTTATTCCTAACAGAGCTACTGTATGAAACATTTCAATCTCAAGCCAAAGGGGCAGTAGTAAAAGCCCCTTCTGACTGATTTTCAGCCGCTGTCCTGGGGCCAGTGCTTTAATGTGATTTTTATCATATGCAAAATAAACTTTTGGTACCAAGCAATAGTAAATCACCAATGATCGTGTCATAATGAATAAGATGACATGCATCCAAATGTTACCCATATAATGACTAGATTTCAGCTGAGATACCTAAGCAGAATGAACAAAGGAATATATCAGAAGAGGAAAGGAGGTATTGGTCATTAACTGGGGGAGATGAATTGAGAAATGTGAGGTTATTAGAAGCTTTTCCTTCCCTTCTTTCCTCCCTTCCTTTCCTGCTCCCTCTCCCATTTCAGTGATGCAGGGCACAAAAATATTAGAAATAGCTACACTGAAGGAAGACAAATAACTAGTATGAGCAGTCCAGGAGGAAAAATTATTATCTGGACAAGAGGGAGTTCTATAAGTCTGTCCCCTTGGAGCAGACAATGGTAAGGAAGTAAGGTGGAGTAGATCCTGTTACTCCTATCTGGTAGCAATTCTTACAGTTCAGAGACATTAGGAAGGCAGAATGAAAGATACACCTACCAAGGTGAACCCAGAGAAAGGATGAGACACTTCAATAGGATCACAGTATAAGGAAATTTGTATATATCTGTATAAGCCATATCAGTTTGGTGTATAAAAGGTAGCTGTGATCTCCAGGGATGCCATTTAGAAGATTTCATAAGCTCCAGCACATCATTACACACTATAAAATCAGGGGAAATGACCAAGCCTTTAAAATAAAATTTGCATCAGTGTAGCCAGGGTTTAGTCTTCTCAAGGTGTCTCTATTCAGATCTAACTTTCATAGAATGGTTTGGGTTGAAAGGAACCTTAAAATCATCTAGTTCCAACCCCCCTGCCATAGGCAGGAACACCTTCCACTAGGCCAAGTTGCAAAAAGCCCCATCCAACCTGGCCTTCAACATTTCCAGGGAGGGGGCATCCACAACTTCCCTGGGCCACCTGTTCCAGTGTCTCACCATCCTCACACTAAAGAATTTCTTCCTAACACCTAACATAAATCTCCTCTCTTCCAGTCTAAATCCATTACCCCTTGTCCTCTCACTACAAGCCCTTGTCAAAAGTCCCTCCCCAGCTTTCCTGTAGGTCCCCTTCAGATACTGGAAGGCTGATGTGAGGTCTCCCTGGAGCTTTCCCTTCTTCAGGCTGAACAACCCCAACTCTCTCAGCCTGTCTTTGCAGAAGAGGTGCTACAGCCCTCAGATCACCTTCATTGTCCTCCTCTGGACTTTTCCCAGGAGCCCCATGTCCTGGGTAAAGACTGAGTCTTCTGCGTTGATTCATGCTTCATTCATTTTGCAGAAAGTGCTACAGAAAATGATGTGATTTCTCCTTGATCTCTGAAGATATATGTCTGGATGCAGTCAGCTTGAGCCTCTGCTTTCTCACAGTCTATCCCAGAGACGTGGCCATATGTGGCCATTCCTCTGAGTTGCAGAGGAATGGCACTTGAACATGCTATCGAGAGAGATCTATTCTTCAGAATAGTTCAGAAGAAACACTCCACTATATTTTACCAAATCCTCTCTGTCCTCCATGTCAATCTTGTAAATAAGATCCATGTATACCAAAACTAGTACCATTCTCCTGTACTTTTCTCTTTTGTGTGTGTGTGCACACAGATTTGCTCTTTTTCTGCTCCTAGATCAGTGATGCAATCAACGGTGTGTTAGGCAAAATTCTTATTTACTCAGCTGATCTTTTATTGCATGGGTTATCTTGCCATTTGCTGCAACTGCAGCAAAACAAGAGGAACATAAATGTTAATATTTGTTCTCTCACCCAATAGGTTTATTAAACCCTAGAGCACCTCCATGGAGATCTGTGGATGTTCAGCACACTTTGCATAGATGTCAGCTGCTGTCAGGCCGTACCTCTCTCCACTAGAATAGCACCATACACCCAGAAATTAGAATTTATCTCATTTTGAAATCTTCTTAGAGAGATTATATTATGGCGAATGTCAAGCCCAGCAGTTCTTAGAGATCCCTTTATGTAACAGTAGCAGCAGCCATGGAACAAAAGAATCAAGAGGCAGTGAAGTTCTTGATCCCATCTGGGCAAAGAATACAAAGGGAATCATCACGTCTGCATGAAGAGAGTGATGGTGATGGACCATTAACAGAAGAGGCAGCGTCCCCAGAGTCAAACACTGTGGGAATGAGCAAAAGCCACAGAAGGAAATGGAGGCTAAAGAGAAAGGCCCACAGTAAATAGCTGCAGATGCTGTCATTTGCAATGGGGGGCTGAACCAACAAGGATATAGTCACACACTCACATAGCACCTACTTGCCTTAAAAAATTAAAAAAAAAAAAGGAAAAAAAAATGAGAAAAAAAAAAGAGTGAAAAAATAACCCAGCCTCACCAGTGGAGGAATATTCTTTTCAAGATCAAAAGTCAAGCAGCAATAAAATCTGTGTCAAAAAACATAGGCAGAGGAGGTTCTGCCTGCTCACTCGTGAACATCTGCACTACGAAGCCACTTAAGTAACCATGCAACAGCATGGAAGAAACATCTGCAGCGTGTAGACCACCAGCTGTGCAGTAATAATACTTTGAATATCCAGAGTGCCTTTCATCTGAATACTGCAAAGCATTTTCCAAACAAATTAAGCTTCACAACACCACTGTGAGCTTCTTATTTAGTGGTAGGATTATTTCATCCTGCACCAGAATGCCGTTGCTGCCAGAATGAAAAGTAACACCTGTTTATCATCTCACAGAAATGTTGTACGATTTTCATGACGGGAAGTGACAAAAAAGGCTGCAGTTAAGCTAAAGTGCAGGAAGACTTGAGGTGGTCAGAATTAAATGTTTAGAAATGAAACTCAGAAAAGCAGAGTATTACCTCCTTTAGTTTTTAAGCAAACTGTCACATTAATTTTTATGCCCACATGCTGTTACTCTTTGGTCTTTGTTTCACATGGGGAAGAGAGAACTTCCTCAGGTTGTATATGCTTGTAAGAGTGTCTACAGATGTGTTCAGAAGTACAGAAAAAATACCTTTCTTGGTTGTGTACACTCAATAAAATCTATTGCTGGGCCTTGCAATAGCTCTCCTTTGTAGTCCTTCAGATCTGTTTTTATAAGGCATCCTGATGATTATACTGCAGCACAGCCTTCCAAGAGAGCATGCCATCTAATAAGTCCTAAAACAAATTGTTTGCTGTGTTCACTTTCATCACCATGGGGTACCCATGTAAGAAGTATTCTGACCTGACTCTACTGAGTTAGTGAGACCTGATTGCATGTTTCTCAAGGGCAAGAAGAAAGGCTGAAGAACAAGACTCTTGAAGATAGGAAATGTTACAGACACCTCATTATGATTTCCTCTCTCTGCTTCTTAATACACGCACTTTTCAACCCCATTGAAATGTTAAGGGAGAAAGCAATTTGATGTAGCAACAAAGCTCTTTGTTTCTTTATAAAATAGAATCACGGAATTGTAGAATGCCAGGTTGGAAGGGATCAAGGATGATCTGGTCTAACTTCTCTAGGTAGGAACATGGTTTAGATGAGATCACCTAGCACCTTGTCAAGCTGAGTCTTAAAAGTGTCCAGTGATGGGGAATCCACCGCTTCCCTGTTCTCAGAGTGAAAAAATTTCTTCTGATGTCCAATCAGGATCTCCCCAGGAGTAATTTGTACCTGCTATCCTTCGTCTTTTCCCTGTAAGTCCCTGTAAAAAGGGAGTCTTCATCTTCTTGGTAGCCACAAACTAGAACATGGAACAATTGGAATATGGCAAGAAGATGTCCCCTAAGCCTGCTTTTCTGGCAACACTAGCAGAACAATTTATAATATTGTATGGGGCAGAGTATCCTTAACTCTGCAAGCCTAGAAACACATACATCTTTAAAACTTACATTTTTTGAGGGCAGCAATGAGATTCTGATTGTGCTTGACACTAGCAACCTAGGATCTTAATCTATGAGTAGGGCTTCTTTGACAATTAGGTTAAATACAAAGAGTAGCTAGAACTTGTAAATTAGTAACTGTATTTCTTGACTTCTTGAATTTCTAAGAAATTGTTAAGCATGTTTGGATATAAAGAAAATAGCTCTATCTTTTACTGAGGAGGATTTTTTAAGCATTTTTACCATCTCTCACCTGGTCCCAGCTGGGCATGTGGTGGTTAACCTCAGGCCAACTTCTCCCTTCTCCTGAAAAGCTGGTTACAGGAGGACATGGCCTGGCTTGAGAAAAGAAGGCTCTTTCATGGTGAAGATTTTCCAGAAACACTTGGTGTTGGTATAACTCTGTCCCTGTTGAAGCCCAGGGTAAAACTCAATTTGTCTGTAATGCCAGGCATGTTCGGCCAGTGCCAGCTGCTTTTGACGCCTCATCCTACATGTCCAGCTTTGAAACAGTTCTCTCATATTCATATACTGACTTTTCTCCAGAAAGGGCTGTTTCTTTTCTCCCTGGATGCAACCGAATACATGTGCCAAGTTGCTCACTACTCCGCCAGGACAGACTACTTCATTTAAAATAAACCATAAAATGGCATGAATTACTTGGGGAGAATAAAATGTTCCCTTTCAGTATGTACATTAATTATTTTTAATCTTGTATGCTGGTTTTGTCTGTTTGTTTCATATAGGATTTTCCCTTGCCATATTTCAAAATGGTGACTAGAAGGATTAAGTCTTAAAAACAAGATATCCCTTTCAGTTCTATCACATATAGGATAAGCAGTTAATCTACTTTTTGATATATGAACTTGAGCTTCCCACACAGTCTGATCCATTTAGAACAACAGTAGTAAAGGGTGAAAGATTTTGAAAGGTTTCTGTCCACAGGAGTATCAGCATTTGTTACCAACATCTATTTCCATTTTGGTTTTCTGAGATCATAACATTTGAATTTTTATTTTGTGTTTCAGTTTGGATAAACCTCAGAGCTCAGAGAGTAACAAAGCTGAGACCTAAGTTGCACACCAGCTCCAACTTGCCAGTTGAAATGATAGCATTGCATTGTTTCCACAGGACAAAGACAAGAACCAAAATATCCAATTCCAGATCCAACATCTGTTCCAATTTAGTAACAAACTAAACTCATTCTCCATCCCCCATATGCATATCCACACATCTGCACAATGGAACACTCAATTTTAAGGACATTTGCCTCTGGATTTGTATCCCTGTTGGGCCACTTCTAGTTTCCAGACACAACCATAAATCAGTCCAGTTTCACTAGAAAGAACAGAGATTCACAGAGAGCCCCAGGCAAGGTTCTCTACCCAACTTTCCTAGCCCCAAATCTGGCTCTGCATTAATACATTATATTTGTTTTCAGCAGTGGAATAATATCACATATGATCATAGTCTCACCAGTGACAATTTATGAGATTGTTCCCTCTAACCCTTCTACATCTGGTCCTTCACAGAGAAATCACATAAACCCATGTATTTTCCCAAGTCTGCTTTGAACCCCTCCGTTCAAAGCAGAAAATTAAATATGGTAGCAAGAGGAACAAGAAGAGCTTTGAAGGACAGCAAGGGGGACGCTCCACTCTGGGGACACTGGAGCCCACGAGCCTGCCTGACCATGTGGCTGGACTCAGTCCCTTGCTGCACAGCAACACCAAGGAGCTGGGGTAGAAGCATCTTTCAGCCTTGCAGGTGACTGGTTGGTTTGGGAGGCTCAGCAGGGAGCCATGGTGATTGCATAATTAAATAACCTCAGGCTTTTACTCAACTACTTTTGTGGTGATGCCAGATTAAAGAGCCCCCCTGCTCCCTTCTTGTCCCTTCCTACTTTAGGAAGTGCACTTCTCCCTTCTCTTTACACTCAAATAGAATCCAAAAGCTGAGGAAACATATCGCTGACAAGACAGGGAGGGAGCTGGTCGCCCATAAACATGTTGCTGTTTTGCACCATGAACTCCATGAAGGTAATAGCCAACTTGCCACCTGGTGTTTTTTTCTGCCAGTCAGAAGCTGCAATGACAGCAAGCAATCCTGAATGCCCAAGATCAGCAGGTAGGTCCCAGAAGCATTTCATACTTCATTTCTCACACAAGTACATGGGCAATTTGGAGCCTCAAAAGTGAATGAATAGCACAAGTCAATGTACTGTAAAAATAATGTACAGCCCCAAACTATAACTACACTCATGTGCTAATATAGTAAATATTTTTAAAGTCAAAGTGGCTTGAAATACCACTTTTCCTCATGTTTCCTGCTCAGCTTGTGCAGCATGTGTGCTTTTTAGCTTACAAAAATTCTTGCATTTTGTATTTACAAAACACTGACAGGGTGAGATCTCTGGCATTAAAATCTGCCATTTAACAAGAAATTAAGTGAAGCATTGTATTTCCACAGAGTATTGACAATGATCCTGCTGTACAGGTGGGGAAAGACTCCAGCACCTTTACACAGCTTTTGCTGAGGACAGCATTTTTATGCTAATTATTTAGGTAAATGTCTAATAACAGAGGGAAGTCACCATCTCATTTAATGCAACTTGCATACTGCTCACTGAATGCAAACAGCTTTCAGCCCCAGGCTCAATTCCAACCAGAGGCAGTTGTTAAATTATTAGCATTGATGGTCAGATCTCACATCTGTGGGAATGGAAGAGAGAAATTAGGCCAAGTCTTAAGTTTGGTCTTTGCAAATTCAAGGCAATGGGCAGATTCAGCCAAGGAACCTTGCCCTTAGGGACCCAGTTCTGGGGAGGCACAGGAATGACAACAATTTGGGAGAGATTTGTCCCAAATAACACAGAAGTTATGTCTTCAGCTGGGGGAGAATGGCAGAGCTGGCTCTGGCCCCATCTGCCTTCCTCCCCATCGCTCTGCCTCGCAAGGCACTTCATTGCTACTGAGCCTTCACCTCAGACCGTTTCCGCGTGGTAGGCAGAGCCTCTCTCATCTTTTATTTTTACTTCCAGTGCATTCCTGAGGATGAACAAATTGTACAGATCACACCCTGTGACCACAGACTGATATATATAAATCAAGTTTCTGGGATACACATGCTTCCTAGGGCTTCCTCTGATGCTGCCTGAAGCACTGCAGACATGTGCTATTGGGCCTTTCCAAATCCCAACCCTCTGCAAGGGCAAGCGAAGCACACAGTCTGCTGCATCAGACTTCCAAAAGCAGTGGGGAATATCCGCAGAGGTGGAAGATGCTCCTGCCTCATTGCTATTATCATATTACTTGGTCCAGTATTTACCAGATTTTCTAGACATACGCTCTCCCAGCCCCAGGTCTTGGCTGCGTCATCTCAGATTAATCAGGTCTGAGCTATCCAGGTCAAAAATGGGGTCATGCGGGGTGACATTATAATGGAGAGTTTGTCTTGACAACAGAAGACAACAGAAGACAAGAAGACTTGACAACAAGTGCTGTCCCATATTATAATTTGAAATAAAACAGCAGTGGTTTCCCACCAATTTTATGAAAAATCTATTAAACTAACAAGACTCTTTCAGTCATGATGACAATTCCAGGACATATTTTCTTTTTCCTGTTTTCTGGGCAATAAAGTGACCCAGAGATGTTTTTCCATTAATGAAACAAATAGGGAAATGTCAGGTTAAAGGCTGAAAATAAGAACTTGGTTAGGATCAACATTACTTTGCTGTTATAGATATTTATAGTTATTGCTAATATTATTGTAATGCCAAACAAAATGGCTCTATTGTTTTATGCAGCAGAAGTTGCAGGCCCTGTGATTTATTGCATGCAGTTACACAGCACTCTAGAGTAGGTATAAAACATACTTCTCTTTTAATCCTGAATAGACCTGTGAACCTACATGTACAGTTTCCTGGGGTAGCCTCAAGGAAATCATCTCACCTGCAGTGAGACAGATGAAAACTGTGCCATAAAGGTCTGACCCTGATCTGATGTAAAGTGGAGAAGAACTGTGAAATTGCCATGCCACAGGCCTGTACTATGAGCACCCACTGGACCCAGTAACAAGCAGCAATACGTGGTCCTAGCTCACTGCATGTACTGCGCTGCAAAGGGACAGTCCCTGTAAAGACACCCACACAGCAACAGTCAAAATACATTTCTCCATTTAGATATGCCATTTGCATTGTTAGTCACACTCATGGTCACCTCCACGGAACTTCCAACCACTTCATATTCTGGTTGGAGTGCAAATTCCTACAACATGAAGCAAACACCTCTGGCCCCTGAAGCAGTCCTGTTCCCAGAAACATGGAAAGGAAAAACCATGGCACTCTAAAAGACCACATGGCAGAAGTGAAGCTTTTCATTCTAAATCCAGTTTTATTGCTATTTCCAACCATCATGGGAATCACACAGCATGCAAGTCAGAAAACCCAGACACCAGAGTTCAGCTAAGCGACAAAAACCTTTCATTTGTGAGTTGCAGATCAAGCACCCAGCTGCTGCCCTCAGCACCCGATTCTCCCTAGCTCACAGGGACACTGAAATCTGGTGCTAACCTCACCACTCCAGTCATCAAACTGAACGAGGTGCCAAATCTAACCTCTACAGCCTGGCTCTCCAACTTGTCTTCCATAAAACACAGTCCCCAGCAATCCTGCCATAAGCTCAATAGAGAACATTGACGTTAGCAAAGCTGTTGGGTTCACTGGACACCTAAACCCAGTAGAACAAGCCCTTCCACAAGCACATTTCTGCTCTCTGCCCACTAATTGGGCAACGAAGACAAAGTGAAAACCCCAGTGCTGAGCCAGGAAATTTCAAACTGCTCCAAGCATGACAGCCAACGGAAACCATGATGTAAAGTTCAAAAGAAGGTCACTGCTTCAAAATGTCTTTCTAAAGAGAGATTTTGTTATGGTTTTTCTTCTGCAAGAATGCATCAATAGAGCTAGAGTACCAGAGAGAGACAGAGAAGAAGGGTGGATATATAAAAAGAGATCCAAAATAAATTTTAAAGTATTTTTTGCCTGGGTGGTTCAGAAGCATGTTTTCAGCCTTTGGTACAATATGTGCATCTGCAAAATTCTGCATTGATGGGCATGGAAGTGGTTTAAATGGCTGCCCACATTCTGTACAGCTGTTAACCCACCTGCATCATAAGGTCAGTGGAGTTGGACAGATTCCACAGAAGCACCTAACAAACCATTTAGAGAGTTCACTCTGAATTTGGAGGCTTTATCTTGCATATGCACATTTTAAGACTTTGACTGAGATATCCACGAGATGGTTCATATACGACACAGGGCAGAGCTGGGACCAAGCCTCACACCTCCCATTCACCTGGTTTGAAACACCAAGCCACCTGCTGAAGGTGTAAAAAAATATTATGCTGACAAAAAACACTTTGGAGATTCAAAATGAAAGTCCTTGACAACCTGAAGAAAAGAGATTGCTTGCAAAGCAACTCTGATCTTCTCCTGTATCTAACTGGGCTACAGCTGAGTATTATCACCACATTGCTTCCAGATTTTCTATTTAGTGTCATAATAACAAAGAGAAATATTGTATCAAAATGGGTACTGTTCTTCTTCATTAGGACTGGATCACCTTTGTATTAAACAGGGTAAAAAACACAGCAAAAAAACCTCTGTATTTGCTGCCAAATGTTGTGTGCTCTGCTTTGACTTATGTCCTCTAGGAGCTCTGCACAAGCTAAGGCAACAAATTTAAGATATTGTCTTGTGCAATTTGGATGCAGACTTCGGGTTTTTTTGGAAGTAAAATAGAAACATGACACCAGTTCAGCCCCAGGTGTTTTCCTTTCTCCTGCTGTTGTGTTTCATGGCAGCTTTCCATATTTGAAGGCCATCACACATGAAAACCCTTCTCTTATAACAACCCACAATCGTTTCTGTGACTATCCCAATCAAGCCCACATCAAAACCATATGGATTCATGATGACAGAAAGCAGGTTCAGAGATGATCCAAACAACCAGCATGGCTACTCTGCTGAGAAAGCTGTCAGTCTAAAGGTCACTCCTAATCCCACTGGCTGTAATAACATAATCTGCTGACTGGCTGCGAAAGATTTCTTGCTGGGCTGTCAAAATATTTGCCTATAATCTGTTGTGTAGTCCACAGTAGGGATCACTTCTCATGAGGTGATCACTTGAAGCTTCTCTACAATACAAAGCAAAAATATGCCACTGAGTGTTTTCAGAAAAATCAACTCACAATGGAAACCCAGGAGGAGAGACCAGCAGATCTCTCTCTCACGCTCACCACATGCGCACCTCCAGCGTGGAGTCCTCTGATAAATAATTAAATTACTTGCGGGTAGGAAATTACAAAGGGCAATTAAAACGTATTAAACTTTCTCGTGGTTTTTTCTCTGGTGTTTTCTGCAACACAAATGTCAGAAGATTAATTTGTTTACAATCCAAAGATGTAATAACAACCACAACTGCTTCCCGAGGAACATTCAGTACAGCAACCTCAGGTCCCTCTGCCACCACCGTGTTTTTCCAGAGCATCTACTGGGGATTGCCATCACTGAGAACACCATGAGGCTCAGAGAGACAGGCCCACTTACAGCAGGGGAGGAGAAAGCCCATGCTATCTGCTAGAAAGAGAACAAGGGAGACATCATGCAACCACAAGCTACAGTTCACATTATATTGCTAAGGGGAAAACTCTTGCTTCTCCATTTAATCAGTAGTAACCTAATGACACTATTCCTAACTTAAAAATACTATCAATGAAAGGAGAAGCAGGTTAAGATTAGCCACAGAGGTTTGTGTACATGGAACTATATGACTATGTCCTAACACAAATGCATAAAGTCTCACACAGGGGTTTTCACTGAAGCCCATCAGCAGCTATTCACCCAAGAAGCTGCCTGTTGCTGCAGATAAAATGCTTATCACATCACAGTCTGGCCCACCGCAAGTTAAGCACATTCAAGTAAGAAGGTGAGTGATTCGCTTGAGCTACTTCCTTTTTGGGACATGACTTTGACCTCAGTCATTTGCCTGGGCTGTTCCCATTACGCTTCCCTTTTTTGAGTGACTATCAAAGCTCTAAGAATAGCGGTAGGAAAATCTCCTCCTGGGCATCACAGGAGCTTAGGGTGTGTCAGATAAATGCATCAAAGAGGAGATTACTCTTGAACGCTTAAAACCCACTGGAAATATATATGACAGCCCCAAGGCAGTCTGACACTAGCTTCCCTCAGCTGGAGCTGTTAGACAAACAGCTCATATCTTACTCAGAGTGAAAAAATTGCACACACTCGTTCTCTGACAGTCTTTAATCTTAACACAGCTGCAAGCTTCTTTCAGCAGAGGAACCTTCTGGGTGAATGCAACCTTTGGATAAATCCTTGCATGTTCTCTGTGGTGGTATTTATTGTTACAGTTAGGCTAATGATTCACTTTATGAACAGCCCTGGGAGGGATCGTTTTTTCCAGCAGCCCCAGAGCCATGTATATGTGCTTCTCCATCACTGTCACACCTGTACTGCAAAAGGGGAAAACGAAGGGTCAACAACAGCAAAAATATATTCTTTCACAATTTCATTTGGATTACAGTACAGAAAGACAGCATCCATATTTATAAGATATAAAAGGGAACACTAAAAATTTTTAACATTGAGGCAACTGGCTTCTGGTAGAGACTGTACAAAGTTATTACTGTTTTCTGGAAACACTAGCTACCAGTGCATGATGTGTTTTCCTGAGCCAAAGGGACAAGTAAGGCAACACTGAGCTTGCAGAACATTCCTGTTCAAAGCAGGCAGTGGACACTACAAGAGAAGAGGACAAAACCAATACAAGCCTTAAAAAATAAATGTGACTCTTTGCCAGCTTTCAGAAATAATCATTTATCTTAAATGAAGCTTGTTATCTTGCAGTTGACACTCAATATCCCAAAAATTGTTTCTGTTGCTATTGCATATAAGCTTGGTGATCCTTTCTTGGTCATTCCACACCCAGCTCACAAAACAATCCTTTTGCTGAGCAAGCAAGAAGCCTAATTTGGTCTGATCATCTAATTTGACAGGCCCCAAGCTGCCAAGGAAGGGAGGCATAAAAAATCCTTGCTAAACTACTTCTCTGGGTCTAACTGTTGAATAGGTTATTGGGCTACTTTGTGAAATACAATTCTTTCTAGAGCCCTGAGAGCTTAACTGGCCCCATTCTTGCCACTCGATAAATGATGAATCAAAGAGTTTGTTCATGTCAAACTGGACAGCTTTCTCACATCTGAATGGAAAGCAGACTTAAGAATTTTATTAGTACCTTAAGCCTGAAAATGAAGGATGCTGCCAGCCTCCAGCCAGCATCTGCAAGAGATTAATTTCATAGACACTGTTAAAAAAAATAGCAGTGTTCAGATCTTTGGCAATGTATATAATTCAGGCAACAGTCAGAAGCAGGCAAAAATACATATGCTGCGTATGTAGGAGTGATAGTCACGTAATATGTTGGTTTATGAGATCAGGCTCTGATCTCTGACTTTCCTGGCTCAAAATCTCTTCTCTTCTGGCACCTGATGTTTTTAAATGATAAAACTACTAATATAAAAGGAAGAGCAGTGGTGACCTGGAATGAGTTCAGCTGTGCTTTCTTGCTTCCCAGCAAGGAGAAGTCCACATCACAAAAGCCACCACATTGCCTCCAGTAATTCTGAAACATAGTCAAGGACTGGATAGACACAGATATGGTATCAACCATGGAATTCAGCAAGCTGTGCTGTTGTAGCCTGAGATTGAAACATAACAGTAGGACACCATAAGAAGCTTCTATTACTGCTGTTCATATTGTATCTACTCAACACACAACAGTCCCTCCTTTAGGCTGCCAATCCAGCCTTTTCATGCACCCTATGTATCAATTTTATGCCCAAGGGTCATATCCACAATGAAATGGCTCAATGCTATTTTCTATAAAGCATTGTAAAACACATTATAACAAACTGGAGTAATTCTGAAAGCTGAAACAAGTTCCTATCCTTGCAAAAGGTTGCTATTGGATGTCTATACCATGCAACCTTCTGTTTTCAGTCAATATTCAGACTTGGCAGGCCTTAGGGGAAAAATCAAGCTTAGTTTCCTCTCAGTCAATATTGGTTCTCAAGTCAATAAATCTAAATATGGACCACAACATAGAAACCAGTAACTGTTTAATATCTTCTTCTGGGTTTTAATTATAAACACTGGCTTCCTAGTCATATGGAAAAGCTTTTAAACCTTCTGCATAGACCACTGTTGGTCAGACCCATCATGGTTATGGAACTAAAACATATTCCACCAACAGTTCTCTGAATATGTATAGTGGATATTTAACCTTGGTACAACTTTGAACCCAGTGCCTGCATCTGCTGCGAGGACAGTGAAGATAACAAATAGCGTATTTTTACATTTCAAGAGTTATTCTTTCTGCTGCCACAGTTAGATTTCCTCTGCCTATATAAAACTGTAACTTCCATACATGTGGAATGTTGACAAAAATCCCTGTGAAATTCCATAACTAGAAAGCATTCCTGGCCAAGTACTTTATCATTTGGAAATAAATATTAATAGCATTGACAGACAAAGGGAAATAAAAGAGATAGGTGAAGGAAATTCTGAGGCAGTGCAGTTTGCATTTAGCTGACAAAGAGAACCACGTAGTGTGAATTCCTTACCTCAAGTACCAGATGAGAATCCTGGCCAGGGATATCACTTGGCTACCCTGTAACACAGACCATGGCTAGATAATAGAATATGTCAAGTCAGACAGCAGTCTAGATGCCTTGGAAGAAAGCACAGGTTCATGAGAGAATAACCTGCTGGAGAAGATTGTTCTCTCATAGCCAGAGATGCCACCATGTTTTGTGTGATCTCACCTGCCATGCAGCGTACACCTTTCATGGGTGGCTGCTGACTGTGTTCTTCATCTGCAGGGGATGGATGGACACCAGTTTGAAAAATCTATCTAGAGATGAACCTAACCAGAGAGGCAAACTGTCTGGAAATCAATACATATGGGTTAAAGGAGAGCTGGAAATAAACCAAATATCCCCTTACTGATGAGCTGAAATATCTGCGTACTGTGTTTTAATTTTGTACTCATGGGTATTTTTTAAATCAGCTATTCACTGCTAATGGTTGCAGTGAAGATCTGGATCTTCTGTAAACTGAGGAATCATGATGCAAATGTCAGCATCTGTATTTCATATGGTGACAAAACACAGCTTAAAGAATGCACAGAATCTGAGGGCATGTTAACAACCTCAATGGCAGATAAAATAGCCACTTGTTTCTGCAATCTGTGTAGTACTTGTTTGATTACAGAACAGTGCTCCACCCCTTCAATTGTTATCTTGGTGATCATCCTCTATATTGTCAGTGTGTTGTCTTTGGCCTTTGAAAACGAGGTTGGTCTTTGGCCTGTGAAAACAAGGCCAAGACATGTATTCCTCATGTCATGCACATCCCACATGTATATATGTGTTTTTTTTTAAAAAGCTTTCTGTATCCACAGCAAATATTGAAATACTTGAAAGTATATGTCACACTTTGAGGACATCTATGACATCTATAATCTATGTCATCACCTTGCCATGATGCAAAATATCTCTCCAGAAACACATTGCTGCATGGAGTATTATGAGGTTGACATCTAACTGGGCCTTATAGAAGCAGAGAAGATTTAGTACCTTTGCAAAAAGATTAGCGATGTTTTCTTCTGAAAGTTTGAGAAGAATTTGTGCTTTGACAAAAATAAGACAATACACTTCTTGTGCATGTGAAACCTCTCAAATCCCATCAGAAGGACTTGAGCTTGAGGCCAGGAACCAGGTACTTTCACATTTTAATCTCAAATCTGCTCTTAGCTTCCTGTGCAGCAAAGAACTCTTTCTTCACTTCAACAACTTTAAACCAGGGTGCAGTGAGAATCAAATGTTTACACTGCAATTTGAAAATGTAAAGTGCTAAGAAGGAGCACTTAGGAAGTGAACTTTGAAAACTTTTTCCTTGCTGCCATGGTATCCACCATCCTCAACAGCCTCTTGCTTCATGTACTCATAGACTACATAACCTTAAGCACTCACTGTAAACTACATACCTCACTTGAGAGCTGATGTACAAAAATCAGCTGTCTGAATACCTTCACACTTACGACAGCTTCCTCTGGACTGATCATAAGAGAAATGACTTGTTATTAATTTTCACATGCTGGATTTATTTTAGCTTTTATGTTTCAGGAATATTATATAAACAAAATGTTAGTTGTAGGAGTACCCAGGAATGCAAGAAAACATATGGCTCCAACTCCCTTCAGTATTCCCAGCACATTCCCCACCAATTTTAATTTCAACTGGCTTAAGTGGGGGAGTCAGGGAGAGACTTAAATGTTCTCATCCACTGCATATCATGATGAAGAGGTGAAATCACAGCACCTGCTCTCACATATGCAGAGCCTTCCATTTGGGTGAAAATATAACCCTTCCGCTCTCTTTTGGGTGAGGAAAGGACTGTTTACGTTGTATTTTGGATCCACATCCAGTAGCATTTTGGTTCTACCCTGGTCCAGGAAGGCACTCACAATCTCCAATCTTGAGATCTCACAGTGTTAGCATAAGTCTGTGCCTGCTCTGATGAGTCCACCACAGAGTTAATTACAAGAGCAGAGTCATACACATGTGCTTCTAAGTGGCATCTCAACAGGTTAAAGTATGGGTGAACCTGACACACATACCCATGCATCCTGCCTCTGCCATGTACCGTACCCAGGACTGGTTATTGCAATGGTAAATATTTGAGATGGATAAATACATATTACTGTACTAGCACAAGTACCTGCACCCATTCTTGCCTTGCTTCTCATGAGTCTGCTCTTTGCTCTGGTGCTGCAATGCCCTAGGGTACAATAATTTGCAGATGCCAATTTCCTATCATACCCCAAGCTCTCATCAGCACTTGTCCCGCCACATACGGCTGTGTAGGACCCGTGTGCTCACAGTTAAAGGAAGGCTGTGCCTGCCTTTCATCACATTGCAGATGCCTGGTGCTCTACCTGCTCTTGCTATTGGTGCTCCACTGCCCAGGGAGTGAATGTTTTGCAGGTTGAACGGCAGCAGTAGAGGCCTCCAGAAACGGCTTGTGCTGCCCTTGTTTGCAAGGCTGCATATATCACCAGTAATGTGGGGTGCTGATTCCTTCATGTGCTGTGAAGACTGAAAGGAAAACGAGGCATGTGTAATTAACAGAAGTTAATTGCTTTACACAATAGCACTTTGCACACTTGAGAGAGCAACTGTGGAGTATGAGACCTTTGGATGCCTACTGATACAGCAAACACTTATGGGGATGGACAGGAGAGGAGCTGATTTGCTTTACCTCAGATTGCTACTTTATACCACAGACAGCCACTAAAAAGTTGACATAATGCCAAGGTCCCCAGAGATCTCAAGAACTGGGAACATCCCAGATTTTTTGTATGCCCTGTGAGATTTAGGAAGCAACAGCAAAACTGAAGGGAAAACCTTCAGCTATTAAAAACACCCACAAGAAAGCTTTTAGTTAAATCTAACTCAGATAAAGCCTCCAGAATGGACCCCTTGCATGTGGCAAGTCTGAACTCTCTGAACAACAGTGAGAGCAAGCTTGATAAGCTGCTCAGAGCTGTCAAAGCCTTCCTAAGGCAAACTTTCCACTGAAAAGTCTTTTGTGCTGGTCACAGCTCACATCTTGCTTTGTCCAATTATCTTGCCAGAAGCATAAATGAACTCATAAGAATAGCAGGAGGATTAGGTTAAGCTTATTTTTTAAATGTTTCCCACAAATTCATCTCATTTGCCTACTTATAAACACCCTTGCTCATCTTTACTGTGTGTCTAATTAGGCAGGATATACTGCAGGTGGCTTAAAATAGGAGCTGAAATATAGTAGTTTTGCAGTTATGCATGTTAAAGGAAAGGTAATCAAAATTTCATGCTATGAGATGTAAACTGATCATCTCAGGGGCCTGAAAGGGATTTCTCCACCACTTATGACATGGCAGCATTGGCCAGCTACAGTATGGGTGAGTTTCCTCTTCCTTGCAGCACTTATCATCGTCTGCCCAAGGCAGAATAATAGATCTGATGGGTTGGTTTCTTGAATTATTTATTCACAGAAACAGACATATTACCATCAGCTAAGCATCTCTGGATTGTATTTAAAATCAATACTGCAATAAAGCTTAAAAAATAAAAGCAAGAATTAAATTAAAGCAAACTAGCAAAGAAAGCCCTACTGTGAATATGCCTTTGAGGTTAATTAAAATGAGATTGAACAGAGGTCTTGGATTTTGTAGCAGTGGTAGTTAAAATTCTGTGGTACCTGACAAAGACTTAGGGTGGTTTCCTCTGATGATGCTGATAACTTTTCTGAATAGCATCTCTCAAAAACATGGAATTTATTTTCACAGCTAAAAAGAAAACTTCAGTGTAGCAAGTAATTTTGCTTTTGGAACGGATCAAGTTGCACCAAATGGCAGGTGGAGTCTTTTAAAACATTTCCGCAAGGGAGGATATCATTCTGCTTTTCTACCAGTTCCTCCCCACACCTGCTATCGTCTTCTTTTTAAAAATTATGTATTGTATTACATTACTGAATCATCAGGGGTGTTTTCCAGAATGTGAAAGGGCCCTTTCCAAAAATATTTATTAGTGTATGCAACAGGGATCTGCTTGTATTTTGCCATGATAATTCTGGGGCACAGTCATGCTTACTGTGAGATAGTACCATTTTAAGATTGCAGCTTTAATAAGGATATTTGAGATGGGGAATTCTACTAAAGAAGTTATTCCTAGAGCATGTTTAAAAGTCTATCACATAAGTTTTGAAAAATGTGAGGCTTTAAAAAATTGCAGGCTTTTTCTACAAACTTCTTACAGCCAGGAAGAAAGATCACGAGTGAACTCAAGGCAGCAAAACACAGAAAGGATCTCTCAGTTACCTGTGGCCAGACTAATTAGATCTTCTGCCTTGGAAAGCCACCCCTTAGATTTCCCCTAGGAAAAAAAGTTGCAAGCAGACAGGATCTGGGACCCCCAGTCTGAATGTGGTTCACTTTGTCTACCCCTGTAAAGAATGGACCCCATGTCTCTGAACCAGGTAGTGCCTTCTCAAATTGTCTGTGGTACAGCAAATGGTGGGAAGGCTAACCAAGAGTTGCTAAATGAGGCAAGAGATTAGTGTAATAGACCTGTATGGACAGGAATAGTCACAGTGACAAAAAATTGTTGCCCAAATATAGCAAAATTCCCATTTACCTCAATAAATCAGGATTTTACCTCATGACTCCAAGACATTGCAGAAAAACAAACAAAAGCACACTACCAAACCTTGGTTAAAGTTAATCCAGGAACAACGAGTTCTGAGAATGCAGTCCATATTGACAAATGAGAAGGGCATTTATGGTACTGTGCTTTTCTGTTAGATGTCTACTCCTCTCCTCCCTTCCCCATAGTTCCTACCATCCTTCAGGATCTTTTTTGTCTCAGTCAAACTGATCTTACATTTTCACATGGAGTATCACATCTGTCAGACACTGGCAATGAGGAAGATGGTTGTTGGTTATGAAACACCTGACTTGAATTTCATTGAGCCAGGTAATAAATCAGAAAGAAATGAAGTTTTACTAGGCAGAAGCAGGTTTTTGTAATAAGTCTCTATATACCTGCATGCATGGTAATCACAGATTGAGTTCTTTCCTGGAAAAGAGAGAAAAGAAGCCTCATAATGCACTTGCAACCAGTAGGAAATAACATGTCATTCAGTGTAAAAGGACAGCAGCAGGTAGGGTTGTGATCATGTAATTAGGTAGCAAAACACATTCCAGACATGCCATCCTTTGAAGGAAAGGAAACTTCCCTAGGTTTTAACCATGAAGTAGTATGCTGCTTCATCTGGTTTTCCTATAAAAAAATCTTTCCTTGTTAAAAAAAAAAATCATTAACTTTCCATATAGGGAAGCACAAAGCAGGTCATCGGGGAAGCATGCACTTCTCAGCTGGAAACAAGCCATGGATGCTCCCAGGTGAATGGTGCTGGTCCAACACCACAGCCTTGTCAGATCTGGAGCCCTCTCCACCCTCACCCCTCCTCTCCCCATTCCTAATACCTCAACAGGAAAGGAGACATCTGTGAATCCTCTGGCACTGCTTCAATGTTTTACAGCTGTAATAACCGCTGATACAAAGAGAATAATGTTTTCTAGTCCCCGATTCCTGAGGCACTTTTCTAAACAGACACAAGTGGATGGGGCTTTTTTTTTCATGAAAAATACCCCACCAGGGGCAGGGGTGTGGGGGCAAGACAAAAAGGAATCATGATCTGCAGATAATTGAGCTCAGCTTGGCTTCAGATTTATCTTTCCTGACCGCTCAACCTATTTGTCCAAATCCAAACTTCTAATCCTTAAATCTAACCAGTCTTTTTTCTGGCAGCTTGCACTCACTCTTGGCTACATCAGGTGAAAAATTCTTCAAGAAGGGGGCTTAAAATAGTGGTGATCTATAGACATACATATGTGGTATTTTTGCTGTACTCCTTACCATCAGCATACAGGTAGCAAAGCTTGACGCTTGCTGCTAGAAATCCTAAAGTGCATCAGACACTACAAGGTCCCTTTGTTAGCACTGTCAGTCACCAGCAGCATAAGTCAAGGTGACTCTCACCTGTATGTCGGTGAGTTCCTCACTCACAAGATGCACAGGCTGACATTTAGAAGTGGTTTGGGGAATAATGGTGATTTATATAGCGGCCAGATTTGTGTGGAGAACATGTTCCCAGGCACCTCTTGTAAGGGTTAGGAATGCTATCTCATTTAGTGCCTATGCATTTAGGCTTAGTACTTTGCACATTTCTCCAATGCAGATCTGCAAAGGATGACCTTGTACAATGGTATAAAGCAGAGTATTTCTGTACAGAAAGCCTGAATTATTAAGCACTCAACAATGCAAGCAACTAAGGCTCCAGTGGGGACTTCAAATGGTTGGAAGATTCAAAGATGTTGAACAGAGCAGACTGAGAAATGGAGCATCTAGCTCATAGGAAACTCAAGACCTGGTGCAGATTTGCTAAAAAAAATACAATCATTATTTCAAATATTTTAAAATTCCTTCCTAACCAGAAGCTCCCTGGGTCGTGCAGCTGCTCAGTGACAATTTGCCCAAGAAGCTGAGTAAATTGTTTCATCCTGAGGTCTTCTCTGTTGTGGTTACACCACTGCTAGTACCAGGCCAGCTTTGGGCAGGCAGTCTGACAGGCACAGGAACATCATCCCATCCTTACCTTAGCACAAAAGGGAGAAACAGCCGCTGCTCTGTGCCAAGTCTGCAAGGGGACAAGCCATGACTTTGCACCATCATTCCCTTTCTAGAGCCAACACCACTGGCTTGTCTTGAAGTGTGGGACAGGCCAGCTCTAGTCTGGGGTGGGTGGAAAGACAGATGTGGAGGTTGGTGCTGGAGCAGGAGTCATCCTGGTGAGCAGCAAGAGCTACAGCTGCCCTTTGGTGACACCACAGATGAGCCCTGGAGCAGCTTCAGCTGGAGCAGCGCAGGCGGCTGCTGTGCCCACATGCCCAGCCAGGACCAGCAAACCTCGCAGGGAGAATTTTGCAATATGCACCCTTGGCAGCAAACAGAGGGCTCCAGAGATCCCGGTTCCACCCACTCCTTTAACACTTGAAAGGGCCTTTTCTGAAGTCATTCTTCAGCCTAAATTTCTATTGCTCTATCCTGCTGAGTGAACACAGGGGCAAAACCGCATGAATTTTACAGCTGTAGGACATCATTGTTAACAGGGGAAACAAACCTTCAAACTTTCTGCTTCAAAGCCACAAACCCTTGGTCTATCTTTTAAATAGAGCTTGTAATTAACTTAGCAATGCTACAGCTCATATGCTTGCTGCAACCATTCATGGCATATCTATCAAATGTAGTAAACCAGGGAGCTGATGGACTACACAACATTGTAATTATACTCTAAACAATAATATTTCCTCTAGTTAAGCAGATTTTTTTTAGAAAATCTGCAAGACTGCAGCAGTTAGCTGCATAAAGTTAATTGGGTAACTGAAATAGGAACTCGTTAGCTGAGACCTAAGATGCAGTGATATCAGCACAATCAAAAGGAACATTTAAGATAAGAATTGCAATAAAGCAGATTTGCAATTCCTGAATGTATTTGATTTACAGATTCAAACAAATGAGGCTATTACTATCTTAATTACTCCTTGCCATAAAATACTGAATCTTATTAAAGTCAAGTGTTTGAGAAAAATATACCTCTTAGGACAATTACAAAAGAGAAAAAGAGTAACTATTAGGTATACTGTTGTCTGTTAAAAACGCAATAATAATAATAATAATAATAGGAACAGTAATAACAATAAAAAGACTTTAGTTAGGAGCACAAATTTTCCAATTTCAAATAGGGAATTTTACTGTATGACAAAAGCAAGGCACTGAATTTTTTTCCAAAGTTATGGCAGTTGTGAGAGTCTTGAGCAATGTCTAACTAGTCATTTATGAACTCAGCTGCTGTGCACCTGAGATGGGTGGTATACTGATATCATGTTGGTGTCACCTTCCAGATCACCTTGGTGATACCAAGCTATTACAAAAAAACCTACTAGAAACTCCTATTTGGGGTTGCCTTCTCCTCTGCTTCCTAAGGAGGATACTGAGAGGCATCAGCCATGGTTGAACAAAGCAGGCATGGGGACACATGGGGGACCTGCCAAATGCATCCCCTGACCCCTGGCCACATTACTGCTTGGCCCCTGCTCCAGCACAGCTCAAAGATAGACAATGAGATCATCCATGGGGCTTGGTGAGCACAGAAAGTCCTCTTTCCACCGTCAAGTCCCCTAAGCTCCCTAAATCCTCATCGAAGAGCTTAAATAGTACCGTAATATTTCTTGATAATGTGAGCAATAGGACAAGGAGTAATGGCTTTAAACTGGAAGAGGGTAGATTTAGGTTAGACACTAGGAAAATATTCTTCAGTCTGGGGTGGTGAGACACTGGAACAGGTTGCCCAGGAAGACTGTGGATGGCTCATCCCTGGAAGTGTTCAAGGCCAGGTTGGATGGGGCTTTGAGCAACCTGGTCTAGTGGGAGGTGTCCCTGTCCATGGCAGGGCATTTGGAACTAGATGATCTTTAAGGTCCCTTCCAACTCAAACCATTCTATGATTCTATGATAGAGTTTTTTCTGGTAACAGCAGCATGAGAAATTCAGATGGTCTAATCTATTTTTAGTGTTGCTTGTACTCAAGAGCAGCTTCAGAAGTCTGAGTGAAAGCTTTATTGCATACATGGTCAAACTATCCCCCCTAAAATCCTGCTACTGAGTAACCTTGGTAGCTTTTTCTTTTATTGGCAAGGACTAACCCAGGATCCTTAGTCATATTAAAGTATCAAAATAGACAAGTGGTAATGGTGATGACTGTCCCTGCATATCTCTTTTTTACCCACTCAGATTTTCCCAAAATCTCCTGGAAATTAAAAATAATTTCCCTTCTTAATGAACTTGCCTCCATAAAGTTCAGTCCTAAGGGTTATTTTTGGAGTATTACTCATGAGTACTGAACAACTAGCAGTGCATTAAAGACAAACAAAAAATACCAACCCAAAACTAAACAAAACAAACCACAATTAAAAGCCCATAAAATGTGTCTAGTCACAAAACAAAGAATTAAGAGTGGTATAAAATTAGATTATGAAGTTGTTAGTTTGCAGTCTGGACTATTTCAAAATCCTTCCTTGTGCTCTTCTACTATGCTTTCTTTGACCATGCACTTTGCAGAGCACCACAAGTCACCAAAGTCACAACATCAAAACAAGGGTTAAGGTCAAGGTGCACAGCCATTTCTCATAAGGTGCCACAGATCTATCAAGGCCAAGATCAGGAGCTGTTCTTCACCACACAGCTAAGCAGCTAGATCTCTACTCTTTAAAACTTTAACCATATCCTTTTCACCTAACCATAATGACAACCTTGCTCTGTATGTTTTTTTGGATGACTAACAAAAGGAGAAACTACAGCTGTAAAGAGAATGAGACTACAAATTAATTTGAGACGTCTTCAGAGAAATCTCCTCAGTAACACAATATCAGACAAATATTTGTAATGCATTGTTCGCTGCCTTTTTTGGTATTTGGAGAAAACACACCCTAATTCATATTGTTCCTGCTGAGTTTATTTCTATTTCTGAGAATTCTCATTAACAGCAGGTCACTACCAGAGCAGCATAATGAAAACGAGGCAATTTTCATAAGAATGACTGAGAAATATTAACTCTTGAGAACCCAGGATTTCCAATGGAAAAATTCTGTAATATGTAATGTTGGAGGATACAAGCTGAGAAGCTTTTCAAGTCAAAGAGGAGATGAACAGAAAAATGAAATAACCTGGCCCTACCATTCAGTCTCTTCTCTTACTGCTAGGAGTTTGTTCATAGTCAGAAAAGCAGAACTGGAAAAAATTTAAACTTAGCCTGACCTTGGAAAACATTGGCTGAATATGGTTTTCTAAAATACCTCAGTAAAAAGCTGTAAATGTTAATTCAAACTTCATTCAATAGTAATTTAACTTTTCTGCAAATGTCCCTCACCAGCAATGGATTCTTTGAAAAAAAATATGAAAAATGCAAATCTTTTAAGTCCTCATATTTATCCTTATACACACACATGCACACATATTTATACATGCAAAGATTTGTGAGAAAGATTTGCATAATTTCTTGAATGTGTGTCCCATAATCGTTACCTTCTTGTGGGATCTTCCAAGTATGAAAACTGGCCACGGTCACTGAATAAACTGCTTGCTACAACTTTGTCAGTTTCTAATGAGAAGTAGCATTCTACTAAATATCAATTTTTTAAAAATTGATATTTTATCTTTGATTCCTGTACTGGGAGCTGAGCAATCTAACATCTGGCAACATCTAAATGGAAGCAAATGAACAGCTACTTCTGACAGAGTATGATGGTCATTTCAACATAAAGTTTCCTTAGGGAAAAAACAGAATTTTAGACAAAATGACATAATCAAATTAATACTCACTTGGCTTCATTGTCTTTCCAGGACAAATAGAAGACATGATTTTAAAGGAACAGAAGTGTTCTATGGTAATTCTTGTGTGCAAGCATGTAGACGTTTGTGTTTTTTTTCTAGATGCTGTAGCCAAAATATAAATCATTTTCTGCTGCAGTGTCAGGAAGTGTATTGCACTAAATTAATCATGAGCTACTTTAAAAAGGGGACAAAAAATCCACTGCAAAATTAAACAAATCTCTTCGTGCCTGTTTTCCATTTGCATTGTCATCACTTACCTTTAGAGAACGATGGAAGTGAGATGGGAATGTTGTTGAAATGCATTCAACAGAGTCTGTGTGTGTGTATATGTGTTAGCATCTCTAGTGCTCTCTGTTGTGCCTCCAGCCATTGGAAAAGATAAAGCATTATAACTTGCACACAATATAATCTCCACTCTTTGCCAGGCTCCTAGCACAGGGATATACTACAGCAAACTAAATGCAGAAGCACATAGACTACAAGCCAATCTGTGTGTCTTCTAGCATTTCCTAGTCCTAGATGTATTCTGCTGGGGTAGATAAAAGTCTTTCGGTCTCATTGTAAGAGAAGAGGAAAAGCAATTCATCAGGGAAATGGAGTCATTTTAGAAAGCTTTTCCTAATAAGCCCAATGGTTCAGCAGATGTGTGCAAGTGGAGAAAGCAGGGAGTGCAGAGATCAAGCAGCTCCACCCGCCATCACAGAACTGTGATTCGGCTTGCTTTTATCTTTTATGTCAGGCAATCAAAAGAAAAGCCCATTTTATTTAGTGAGTGAGAGGCAAATAAACTCAGGCCAATTAAAAACCAGAAATGGTATCTCTGCGGTTTAGACTGGAAACATTTTAAAGATAAAATCCTAAATAATTTGCTTGGACAAGGCTTCTAGATCCTGGTCTGTCTTCCTTTGCTGCCAGGGCAGGATGGGCATGCACTGAACTTTTGTTAACTCTCTACTTTCAAACTCTCCACCCACTAGTACTATCTACTATCTCTGCTTTAATAAAGTAATTTTCAAAATGTTTCTGGGAAGACACACTTCTATGGACCACAAGAAATAGCAATTAAAATCAGCTTCAACTTTACAGCTGACTTTGAAATCAGAAAGAGCTTACCAAAATGTTTTGAAGTCTCTGCCCCCTCTCTCCTCAGTCTCCAAAATTACTTTTTCTCTAGGTGATCACAAGTCTGCCTGCCTTTCTCACTGTTGGTTGCTTGGGTCTTTACTAGCTCAGGACCATCTTCTTCTGATTCTTGAATCAGAAAAGCTCATCATGATGTACCTCTAAGCCTGTGTATTATCAGCAAAAGCAGCTCTAAGCATATGCTCAAACACTACTGAAACTGGGCCAATTGTTTTTTCTCCTTGCACAGTAACTCATTATCTCCCCTATCTCACAGCAAGCCACACTCACCGATAAAATGTGGTATAATCCACCGTTGAATGGCAGCTCTGGAACTCCCACCCTTTGAGCTTCTGGCATTCCCGGTGAGCTCGGAGTTTCACCCTGACTGTCCCATGACAGAGCTCGGGTACCGGTTTTCTCTGCGGGCGGCTGCAGAACTCATTGGACTCCACACGCCAGGATTCAGCAAAGTCATCCACGTCAAACTTAAAATTCCCATCTCCCCCAATCAGGTCATCTCGCTTGTGCCCATTGTAATTGCCACACAGACCGCAGAGTTTGCCCTTCAGATGCGGCGCAGCCATGACTTCCACAAAACTGTCGCCATCCCACGAGATTTCCAAGCCTAACAATGAGATGAGACAAAAACATGCAAACAAAACCAACAAAAAAGCCCCCAAACAAACAAAAAAAACCAGAACACCAAAAACAAAACAAAACAAAACAAAAAAAACAAGAAAAAAGAAAGAGAGAAGAAATTGAGGATAACAAACTCTGCCTTATGTTTTTGAAACAGTGTTAATGGGAATCTAAACAAAGTCAATGGCTTGAATCTGATAACGCTGATAGATTTCTATATACCTCCCAGTGAGTGCCTCTGGCAAGTGCAGAATTTCTTAAATCACAGTCAATTACAATACACTCATGCCTGTCTCTGTTTATTTTTGCTCCTCCTTGCTAATGGCCGGGGTTATCCTTAAAAATCTGGATCTAAGGCAAAACTACTCTCAACATCAAAAGGAGGCTGTTACAGAATTCTGCAAATTGAATTATTGAATTTGCTAAGGAGAATTTCTAGCTGATTTTGCAGGGGGAAGGGGCAGAATTTCAGTCATTGTCACACGTTGCACAAGTCATGGGCATACAAAGGTGTCCATGCTTCATGAGACTCCACCAGTGACCACTTTATGGAAAACACCCCACAAAGCTGATACTGATTACTCATTTGGGTGAATACAACTCTTCCAATACAAGTATCTTATTTTGTTTGGGTAAAGAGAGCTAAAAAAATGCCCACAAAGATATGTCAGATGGGTAAAACTGTTGTAAGAAGGCATTCTGAACTGGCTTCACTGTTCCCTCAAAAGGTGTTAATTACCAACCTTTTGAAGTTGCCTTCATGAGTCAGCAACACTGAGGAACGATGGTAAACATCTAACCTTCATCTAGTGGCTGGGATGTAAGTGCTCTGCTATAATGTTCTACAGTAAGGTTTTGCACTTCTAGTACATCAAAATCAGAACTCCATTCTATGGGTGATATCCATTTTATCTGTCTGTACTCATCTCAGAGTTAGGTGTCTAGCTTCAGCCAGCTGTCTGGGCCCTCTCTTTGATGGAGAGAAGCAGCTCTGGATCACAACATGGGTGTCCAATGCTGAAGGAATAAACTGCCTTCTGAACACCTTTCTGTTTTTGCTGATGTTCTAGAGGGCCCAGAGGTCCAGTGGAGACTAAGCTTCTAGCTTTCACCTGGGTGATTGTATATTGAATTAATTTCATCCTTTGAAGAGTAAATATGTATCTCATAAGCGAAAGCAATTTTTGTATCATATGAGATAAAAACAACACCAAGAACTACAGCTGCTTAACTTCTATTACAAAATAGTCTTTCTTTCAAGCATTTCCAATGTCTGATGAATGCTACTGCTTTGTATCTCTGCAGTAATCCAGCATCTGAAGATCACAAACCATTTTGCTGATGTTTATTTATTCCCATAAAGTACTTGTGTGCCACTTAGTTAAGGATAAACACAGAAACCCCCCTTTAAACACGATTATTCAGATTTTACCCTCTTCTCCTTGCCTAGCCAAGAATACCTAAGAATACCATGGAGCATCGCTCTGTGCTGCAGGACCAGGGCTTTGCTCCAGCTTCCTACATTTGCTGTGTGGGCTGGCTTAGCACCACCCTTTCCTCTTGTAAATCAGCGCTTGTCACTATGTGATCCAAATCCTGCCCTATCCTCATGTAAGTAATTAACATACCAGTGACTCAGTTCAAAGCTGGAACCTTTCCTTTAGCAACACATCCCGTTGTCTCCTATGACAATTCCTACTCATGCCATAGAGAAATAGGGTGAGGCTCAAACAGCAATTACAGCCATCGAAGGGGGGCTTTGCTGTCAGTACAGACTCTCCTGGAGCTTGTGTGGTTTACACTGTGTCACCAAGACTTTGGGGAACATTTTACACAGCAAGGTTGTGCTGATAATTCTGCATCACCCATCACTACAGCTTGTGGTATCATGTTTTCTTATCATTATAGGTCGGCTATGATAGCACAAATATGTCCTGAGCTGACTATGTCTGAAAGCAGTTTCAAATTATCTAATAAATCCAGCATGGATAAGGCCACTGCGTCCTCCTCTAGAGCACTTTACACCCAGCCAGCTGAAAAATTGTGCAAGACTACAGTTGTTAATGAGGCCAGCACAGTGGCAAAGGGGAAAGCAGCCTTTTAAGCTGCTTCATACATTATCATTTCTGGACAAATTCAAATTCCAGCTGTCTTTGCTTCTGACAACGCTGAACAAAACAAAACACAGCTTGATTTGCAGACACCAGATTAATACTGCCGTGTTGGCATTTAGAAAAACTTTGCTATTAACTTATAAACTGAGTTTTCTTCAGACTTGAGAATCATATAAACTTTCTCAAAGCTTGAAGCATCAAGATCCAAATTCTCAGACAATTCTCTTCAGAAAAAAATTGCTGTTTTTAAGGCAGTGCTCAGCTTCTTCCCCAAATGAGCTCTCTCACAAGCTTCTGACTTAAGCAGAGTCACAAAAGACTGGCTAATCATCATATCTTAATTATCTTTTTACAACTTTTTTTCTCAAGACTTTCTGATTTTCACTGAAACTACTCACAGTCATAAAGAAAGATTAACTCTAAAATTATCCTGAATATTTGTGTGCCACTTGTGAGAGTTAAATTAGTCTCCTTGTTACATGAACCTCTGTGAACATTAGGTACACAGACAAGAATAACATCAAATTATGACTTTTAATCTCAGCATATATTTTATACATTTTTAAATCCAGAGATTCCTGCTTTGATTACTGGATTCGATTCAAGAGACTCACAGTTTAACTACCACAAAAGGATGTACTTTCCTCTAGCTGGGTATTGTTTAATTATACAATATTCTGCTGTAGTTGCTCAGATGGAGGCGTAATTTCTAATTTTGATTAATAGTCTAAAGGTTTATGTCCGTAACAGAGCTTATTCCCTTTTGGGGTAATAAGGAAGGGTATTTATTCCTACATGCATGATAATTTTGTCAAAGCCTGACCACACTGTACAGTGTATGCCTTTTTGTTTGTTC
This sequence comes from Apus apus, assembly GCF_020740795.1. Classification (NCBI taxonomy): domain Eukaryota; kingdom Metazoa; phylum Chordata; class Aves; order Apodiformes; family Apodidae; genus Apus; species Apus apus. The sequence goes on from NC_067283.1 coordinate 50,560,589, forward strand.
ACAAGCAGAAAATTCAATTGGTTTCTGTAAACCAACAAAAGCTGTGACAGAAGGGATTATGCTATGGAGAGATGTTTGAAATGGTCTCCTTGGCAGACAGAAATTGTTTGGAAGAGTTTCTTGATGCCTATGTCCCCCTTCCTTCCCCCCTCAAAGTGGATGAGTTTCCCATTCGCTTGGAAAAGGATCAGAACCCAAGAGATGTGAAGCCAAAGGATGCAGCATCTGTCCCATCTGGGGATGTGCAGAAAAGGAATATTCTCTGAGCTACTTTTTAGGGTTTTCCATCTTCCCCCCTTCTTTGAAGGATGCTTAACCAACATGTTACTTGATTTCTTAACTTGGCACGTTATGTTCTCTACTGCATTTAAAAAAATACCCTTCTGGATTTATGCACATCACACATCAAGTTCTCCATGCTGGGAACTCCCATCAATTGTTCTGCATGATTTTTCATGGTAAAGGCATCCTAGAAAACTGGCAGACCACTCTTCCCTAAAGATTAAGTGCCAAAGTAGCAAAGAAAACCTCAGCAAAGTGGCTTCACGCAAAAGATCAGCACAGAAACAACAACAACAACAAAAGGTCCTGCACTAAAGGGACAGATAAGTAACACCAGCCCTGTGACCCTCCACTCTTGTCTTTTTAGCACATGAATTTTAGAGAAGGGAGTCAACGACATCCCAACCACACCCATGACAAAGTACCTGCAAGTGCAGGGTGCCCGAATTTCTGCTGCATGGCATCCAGGGCTACAGCTGGTGAGGAACTTAGCAACAAAACAGGTTTTCTCTGGAAAATGCCAATTCATCAGAACTGAAATGCTTCGGGGAGACATATTGGATTCAATGAAGTTCCAACACAGCACAGGCAAGGTTCCAAGCTGGTTTCCTGCCAGCTCGCCTGGTGGGCTGCCTGGAAACCTGGACTTTCAGGGTATACAACTCCAGGACAGCCCTGCCATGCAGATTGCTCTGCAGCCAGCAGCCACAAGGGTTCCTGAAGCTGTGGGTTCCCCTGTTTTATCCAGGGCTCAGCTCCCAGCTCTGCAAAAGGAAAACTAAAAGCCGTGGGAATGCTGGCTGTGCTGTAAGCACCAGATCCTGCACTTCCCAGCCCAGTTTTACTTTGAATTTTGCTTCTAGTACCGTGGGTTTGATTATATTTCATTACTTCCTCCCCCTCCTTTTTCACTCTACACTGGGAAAGCATATATATTTCTGAAAAATCCATACTGCATTCTGAAACAGAGAAAATTCTCCAGGTTTTTCCCCTCGGCACTCAGAATTTCCTGTGGAACAAAAAAAATTGTCTTTAAACCAGTTCTACTCAGCACATTCCTCCTCTCTACAGCCTCTCTGGTCTTGTCCTCTCCCAGCAAAATGGAGCCATGCAGTTCTGCTGCTTTCCAGGCCTTATGTGCTGCGGAGAGGAGGACTTGGCCCATTGTGCTACATTCAGCGAGAGAAACCTGATCCTGCTCCGTTAAGGGGAGGAATTATTTAGGCTATAATTTGCAGTGATTACACACTGCTTGGTATGTTGTCATATGCCATGTTTGCACTCCCTCTGCCAACACATGGACAAGGATGTGTGTAGTCATTTATGAGGCCTGCACCAGAGACAAATGGAATAGCAACAGGATTAGCTGTCATTCATCTTCGATTGAAAACCTTTCCTTGGGCTGTGGTTGGCTAATGAAATCCACATCGCCAGTATTCATAGCATTCAGCTGGCTGCAAAGAGAAACCCTCAAGATGCTTTTAATTAGAAGTTGTGAATAATGGTCAACTTGTGTGCATTTTACAGAGAGCCACAAAAATCTGCACTGCCACTTTGAGGAATAAGCCCAGAGCTGGGATCCACATTATGCAGACTTACATTTCCAGGGGCTATATGAACAGGTGTCTAAATTCTCAGCTCAACTGTGTATACTAGTGTCCCACTTGAAAAAAAAAAAAAAAAATCTAGATAATGAGTATGACTATGCATCACACCTGTGACCATATCACTCCATAAGAAAGACTGGTTTCACTGCTTTCACATAGCACTCAATTGAATTAACAGTAAATAGCATTCTGACTGAAACAGTACTTCACTGTGCAAGTGAAATCTCTCAGGACTACAGTAGTACCTCACACATGCTAATAAGAAGGTTTTAAACTACCCCTAGGTATTTATCTGTGCAAGCACACCATAGTTTCAGAACAGTTTATCAAAACAAATGTAAGTCCTCTGGTTTAGCATTTTGACAATCAATGTATGTTCTAGGACTCAAAAGATCTGAGGCTCTGCTATCTCCCCTCCTTGTTTCTGTAAATAAGGTACCAGATTCTCTAAAGTTTCTGATTTCCCTTTGCTTCTGTTGCTGTGAACTCTCTGTTCCTCACCGACAAGCTCTTACTCGATCACAAAACAAGACCAGCAAGACAATACTGAACAGCAACTTAGGCCTAGGTTTTCAAACCATGACCTCCATTTTACTGGGTAGTCCCAGTGAATTGTTTCCATAATTTGACAACTTACACTCATTACACCCATTAGTAATTTCTTTTTTTTTTTTTTATAATTGCTGACCTAGACATAAGGTATGTTGCTGCACCTGGGAAAAAAACTGAATGTTATGTTTAAGAACTTATGTCCTCTCTGTTCTTATCTATAAGTATCAGATTATCACCCTGCATAAGTTACTGGAAGCGAAAATCATGGCACATTCTTCTATGCAGGCAATAAATTGTCAGCTGCAGCATGAAACATAGCTTAGCAAATGTTGTGCAAAGACTTCAAACTCATAGCTGGGATCTCTGTCTGCTTGTGGGCTGCAGGGAATTTTGAAAGCCCTTTGGGTTCCTCAGATCTCTAAAGATTTATAACTACATTTATTACTGCTATCATGCTTTTTTTTTCCTGACTGCAGTTTGTGTGGCACTTGACAATTTGTTCAAGGAGAAGACACACACACAGTTGTCCTACCTGCTTTGGTTGTCACTTTCAGCAAATAACCATCCAAATCGATCTGAAATTGTGGTGTCTCGCAAGGTAGTGAGATGCGGGTCCCATTCCACTTCACTGTGAGGTGCTGCTGGAGGCTGATAGTGCTTCTGCCCAACACAAGGTCCACTGACTTTGTCCAGGAGAAAGAACGGGTCCGACGGGCATCGTTTTTTACCAGCACCTGGAAGGGCGAGGCAGAGGAGGAGCAGTCTTTCGTCAAAACGTACTGACATGTTCCCTGAAAGTTAAATGTCCGTCCATCAAAAGTGTTGTAGTGAGGGTCTCCAAACACAGTGCAAACTCCAGGCTCTGCAGGTGAGTGAGAAACAAAAGCACCGTATCAGGATGAATCAAAGTTTGAGAGAAACAGTTGCTAACTACTTAGAGAACACCACTCTTACCAAATTTGGCTGATGCCCACTAAGAATACATATTTTTTGAGAAAGAGAAGCTTCATGGCTTTAGTAGAAGTCTTCCCAAAGCAGGTGGAAACAAAAAGCCAATCAATCCTTGGGGCAGCATAGAAGATTAGGTTCCTGTAGCTAGGAACCAAAGACACATTTTCCAACCTATGCATTTGCCCCTTTCACATAATGTACCACCCGAACAGTTTAGCTTATTACATTGCCTGTGAAATTGTTCAAATTATTCCATTTCTAGAAAATACAAGCTCTAATCATTATACCAGAGCAGGCAGAGCCCTGGCCTTGCAGAGCCCACATCTCTGGAGATGTGTGATGGGAGCCTTTCCACCTAGCTTCAGCTTTCCAAACACAAAATGTCTAGTCTAAGCAATTCATCCAGTCTCCCTCTCACTGATACAGAGAAACAGACATGACTAGAAAGCCTTTCATCTCATCAGATTTAGACCTCTCTTTTCATACATGGGGAATTACTCTGTGGAGGAGCCTGTCTCTCTGCTGCCAGCTCTAGGAGCACAAACAAGTATCTAAGGCTACAGATGTTCCTCTCAGACAGTTAATTTCCCCTGGGATGAACTCCCACCCTTAAATTGTGTCATGGGAGCAAAGCCTACTCCACTAACAGAAGCAGAATTCAAAACCATCACATGCATATTTTTGAAGCTAATTTTAATGACCCCAGTTAGGCAGGGGTGGTCATTTGAGATTAAAAGCCATCAGACAACTTCAGCAGGATCTAATTCTGTCCATATTTTACATATACTCCCTAATAAATACTGTAGATTTATAAACTAGATATATCTATGTGGTTTTTTTCCCAAATTATCTGTAGAACCAGCATTTTTATTTAGTCTTACAAGCTATCATATATGTTGTCTATGCACAACTAACTCATAGCAGTCATTGTTATCACCCCACCAACAAAAAAGCCAGCAGTACGTGACAAACATGATGCAATGACTATCTGAGAGCATGGTGTCTCTACCAATCATTTGCATCATTACAAACTGAGGGAGATTTCTTATTGATGTTTGCAGCCAGATGCTGATCGGAGAAGCCACAGCTCAAAGACAGAATATTTCCACACTCATGTCAATGATGCCGAGTTACCCTGCAGTTACCCAACAATTGATTGAATTGCCTGGTAATCAAAGAGAGCAGCAAATTGATTTGCATTGCAGCCTTCTGGTATAACAATAGGTCCTAACCACATCTCATTGCTGCTGTTCCTGGAAGAAGGAGTCTCGAGGCAGGGAAATGCACAAAGCTACTGCCAGCTGGATACTCGTGGGCTGAGGCTGCTTTTGAAAGATGATGCCTGTTTTAGGGGGAGGGTTTGGTGCACTAACAATATTTGACTCAGTAATCAGAGAGCTGTGAACAGCACCAATCAAAAAAATCAAAAAAACCAAAACCCAGCGAAGAAGGGGAGAGTTGCAGGGAATATAATTTAGTCGCTGAAAGAAAATAAATTATCCAACTAACAATGGCTCGCCTAAAAAGCTAGAAAAAGACAAATTCAAACATACAAAAAAGAGACATGGGGGTTACAGAGAAGAGGCATGTCATTCCTTCAGTGGAGTACAATGCAGCTCTGACTACACAATACGCTTTTCTCGGCGGGGTTTTTCAACCTAGGCAAAGTGCTATGCTCAAGTAGTTACATGCTTCTGGTGTTTTTCTAGCTGTGGTTAAAGATCATCCAAGGATACCTACATGGAGACACAGAAAATAGGGCTGAAGGGGATCCCGGGAGACATTACCTGTTCCTTCTCCAGCTGTAATGCAGAATCATCTGTACCTACGTTCTTCCTGACAGATGTTTATCTAACCTGCTCTTAAAAAGCAGTAATAACAGCAACTCCACAGCTGCCACCAGCAACCTGTTGCAGTGCTCAGCTGTCATTACAGTAAGATCTTCCTAAAGTCCAACCTCACTGTCTTTCACCATATGGTGCAGTCCATCACTCAGCTAGCACCTGAGAGATTTGTACTTCACCCCTAACTTGCCACACTCATGCTTCTTTAACAAAGACTTGGCATTATTATGCCTCTTCACTATGCCTGGCAACTAGGGACCAGAATTTTCTATTTCTCAAGGACATCATGTTGACATCTGCATTAAAAGTAAAAATGAAAAACAGTTGATCAACACGTCTGGAAATTAGGCCTGACAGGTTTTAAGCAGAGCCTGAAAACCAAGACACTTGGTTTCCAGAGTGCTTTTAAAAGTGTGCACTTCTGTGAGTCCCATTTTCCTCACTGATACTACTGAGGATATCAATAACTGTTTTCCAAAGTCCATAAAAAGATTGATTCTCCACAAATTGGCAGGAACCATACAGTTTTTAATCACCAATGTAATTTATACCAATAGGAAAAAATATATGGAGACCATCTGACTTAACTGTTACTAAATCATATTAATATGTTTCTGATTTCCACATACACTAATATAATTATCTGCATGATGAATATTAAGATACATTTTATTACCTACTTAGATGCTATTTAACATTTTCAGGCTTTAATTTTTCTTTAAACCTACTGACAACTTTTACAAAAACAATGAAACTATCAACATAAAAAATCAGTTCAAGCATCAGTGAAGATTTCAGAGGACAGAACTGGTTTATGTCTGGATTTTCTAGAGGCCAAGAATGTGGAGATGTCATACATGTTATTACCTAACACGTCAGGAGGGGAAGGCTGGTTCTTCACCTAAGCAAATGTCTAAGAGGCAAGACATGAGAGGAACACACATAATTCTGAGATGTGCAAGTAAAATTGATAGTGGCAATGGGATCCAAAGGAAATATTTATTTTTAATTTCTAATGTGTTATGCAGAGTAATGTTGTTTTATGTTATGTTACATTGTGTCACATCATATGTCAACTTGATGCAGTGCAGTTAAAATAAAAAAGAATGTATTTTGGACTGGATAGCTGAATGTCTGATCCAATTTTGCTGTTTTCTTTAATAACCAAGAAAATGGGGGAGGGAAAATCTACCTAAAAACAGCCCGAATAATTGATTTTCTGATATCACTGTGTAAAACGTTCTTGAAAGGTTTGCTAAAATTGTGGGTTTTCAAAAAAAAAAAAAAATCCACAGCCTGCAAGACTGTGCGATAACTCAGGCACTGCCAATAAGAGGAACTGGTTGGCCTAGAAATAAACCTTAAATAGCGGGTGTAACAAGACTGCAAAAGACAGGCAACATGAAAAAATTTCTGCCATTTTTAGGTTTTGGTTTGTTGTTTATTTCCTTTTTAGAGTTTCAATCACATAATCTTTTATGGTTTGCTTCTTTTCTTTTTCCAGTCTTTCTGCCTGTCTGTTTCTTAAATCTATTGGAAGTACCAGCTCTCTAGTTAGGCTCATGCGTGACTTGCTTCTCTTTTGAGATGTAACAGATGGAGAGTGTGTTGCTGCATCACCAAAGCTACGTTCTCCAGAGCTGGCATATGAATTTTGCTAGCTTGTGCTAACAAGGTGAAGATCTTTCCCTTTTCTTCCTACAGTAAATTGTTGCCAGCTTATTGCGGATACTCCTTGTCTCTATCAGCTGTAAAAAAGCCTGAAAAGGGCAATTATATATGCTGCTTCTTCCTAAGACTCCACCAGCCTCCAGCTATTTTCAGCTTAAGGACTTTCTGAGCTAGACATGGTTTCTCTTTATTTAGTAACCTTCTATAGACTTATTTTCTGTTGATTTTCCCAGTGTCCCCTTGAACCCAAAAATGTTTTTAGCATCCACAACATCCTTGTGCAAAGTGCATGAGAAACCACTGCCTACTGCTTGTTTTGAACCTGGCATTAATGATCTTTGATGTCTTCTTTGCTCATCTGCACATGCACATGAAGGCAATACACACATTCCCTCTCTGTTCCTAAGATACACAGATTTTTCAAAGAAGGGACCCAGAGCTATGTTCAGGAGGCTGTGATTTTCAAAGTGCCATAGGCACTGAACAATAATTAAACATTATTGGGAGCTGGCTGCAAACACTCTTGGAAATCCTGCATTTAGGCTCTCAACTCAATATTCAAAACTTCTGACTTTTGTAAAAGCTTCTGGGAGATCAGCAGTTTTCACATATTTTTTTTAAGCATCTATATATAGACTCTATGCTTTTACATTTGACAACCTTAAACCACCTGTGTGATTCGTGCAGTTTGCTCAGCTCCCACCTAAGGCTCTACAGCTTCCTTGCAAACTAGTAATAATAGTATTTAGGTGCTGAAGTGAATACTATACTTTTTCCTTACATTTACAAATCATGAGACCAATTCAAACAAAATAATGACTTTCATCAGAAAAGGTAATGGGGAAGGTAACTGTGGGCAAAGAGCAACACTTTTTGAAAGCACATTTTTCTGAAAAAAAAAAGGAAAAAAAGTCAAAAAAGCAACAGCAAGGAAAGGAACATTTTAACATCCCCCAAGTTTTAATATATTCTCATAAGGAAAAAAAAAGATCATTAAATCATGACCTGTTTTTGGCCAATACAGAGGGATAGAAGTCTGAAAGACAACACGTTTCTAGTAAGTAGTATGCTGAGTAAAGATAAGAACCACTTATTGAAATATGTGGTTGCCAAAAACCACTGCCTTCCACCCAATGCCCCCACCCCCATAGACAGAATTTAGCCTTTCTAGAAAGCTGAGATATATATACTGCTTGGTGGAGGCCAGACAGACAGTCAGCACACACATCCTGACCAGCCGGAGAGCATGAGCATATTGGCTGGGCAATTAGCACACTTGTAGCTCCAGAGCAGCCACAGGATATATTGTCTCTAGCTGGGTTTATTATTTGTTGGGATATAAAGGAAATGGGACACAAATCCATAGGAAACCAGGCTCTGTTAGCTCTGGTGCTCATGGAATAGCTTGTTATATTTTTTCAGGAGATCAGAGCAGTCAATTGAAGTCCAAGATGTCCAGATGTCTGGTCACACTCTTCTGGGCTTGTAGCTAGTTAAGAGTGGCCAAGAAAAACATACTTTAAATTATAACTCAAATTAGTTTGGACACTTTCTAAGTAAGGAGAGAGAGGAAAAAATACAAGTTTACCACTTAAGGGTGTTCTGGTTGCACATCTATAATTCAAAAATATCTCAGGTTTTTAAAAATATAATGAAACTTTGAATGCAATTAGCCCATATGCTGAATTAAGCCCTAAATCAAACAGAACACATTATTAACTTTTGAAAACTAGCTACAGAACACGCATAATAGAATTTCATTAGCTTTTCTTTAAAAAATTAATAGCCATAGAGTACTTTCCTCATAACTGCTGCATAGTGCAGCTTGATATAATACACATTACAAGGTGTGGTGTCAAAAACTCCACAGGAGCCTTTATGGTCTATTTCATAAATAAAATAGCTATTCCAATTTGTCCAAATACATATTTATACAGTAGACCATCAGGGCTGAAATGACTGAGGAGATAAATCACAAACAGCATTCCAGTATGAATAAACAATTGCAGTCTTTTTGTTTATGTATTTCTCCATCGCAAGGAAATAACACAAGAAACAGGAGCGGCAGGGACCTCTATGGTCCTTCAGTCCCACTCCCTACTCTGACAGGTACCTACAATGCATAACCCCACCTTTTTTTTTATCTTTGTTGTTGTTGTTGTTTTGAAGAGTCAGTAATTTTTCCAGTATTTTTATAAAAATAAATAAAAAGGATGCTGGACCAGGTGAAAGTACCAACATTTTTCTCCTTAAGCCAAGTCCAAATGCCCTTTAGTTTGGTTTAGTTCTGTTGGTCATTTTGTCAACTAAAAAAGCGGCAGAATGATTTGTGATGAACGAAATTTTCTTCCCCAAAAGAGGCCTTTACTGCAAAATTAATCATGTGTACTGCAAGACCTAGATAACTGCATTTCACTTTGAAAAAAACTTCATCCATAAAGCCTCACAATGACTTGGGTAAGACTGTGTTAGTACTATTGATCGTGATTAAAGTATATCTTCATGGCTGCTGTAGGAAGGTTTCATAGTGCATGCTGTAATTTCAGCAAGGCCTATCAATTCTTCTTTGTCAAGAACAAAGATTTAACCTCCACTGCAAATTCCCATCTTTGTCTGGTGTTGAGAGCAGTCTGTTAATGTTATTTGAACTCAGGTTTAGTGTTTTCTTTTTTTAATATGAAAATGACCTTGGTCTAACATAGGATTACTAATTTATGGAATTGACGTCAGTGGTGATTTTTCTAAATCAAGCCCAAAAGAGTACATTTCATTACATTTTTACAGCAGCATAAACTAAACTGTTGAATTTTCCACTGGTATGACCACTGTGTTTAATTAGTGATAACTGTACGCCAGCCACAGAGCTTAAACAGCAACATGCCAAAACTAACCATAGTTAACTTCGGCAACAGTAGACAAAAGAGACTCTCTAGCCCTTTAGGAGACGAGGTACTTTTTCTTTCTGCAACAAACTGCTTTGAAAATAATCCTTTGATTATTATTTTTCAGTTTAAAGTGTATCCTTTAACAACGTGACTGGTTTTGACCCACTTCATAGAAATTGGCTGCATTTAAACTGTACTCAAAGCTCTCCTGTGTACAGTATGTTCTTGTACCTCCTATGTTGTTTTTACTTTGGAAAATTAATATCTGCTAGACCGCCAGAAATGTCTGGCGTGTTAATACGTGGAGAGAGGATCAGCATGAGTGGGTGGGTGAGAGAAAGGCCAGTGCATGTACATCTTATCTCATCCCAAACTGGCTGAATTAGTAAAGCTTCTAATTACTATCTGAGATAGTGATCATTGCTAAAACCCTTATGCCTTTTGCCTGTCTTATATTGTGATGAGATTTACAGCATTTCTGGCACAAAGATGGAATTAATTCCTTGCAAATGGCAACTGTTAAAATGTTAATGTTAAAACAGCTAGTGGCAGCCCCCACTGCTTTATGATACTGGGTATTTAAGCTCTTTGATTACATTACCTGATAAAAGTTAGGAATGACCTTTTAATAATAAAAGCTTACAATCAGCTCAGCATCAGCTCTCCTCCAAATAGTAAACAGGTCCCTAGTGAGACATCTCTCAAAAAAAAGCCCTGTCTCTTTCATATGCAACAGAGGAGTGTGCCACTGTGAGCCAGTGCAATGAGCCTCCCAGCCTCATTTACAGCCAGTGCAACTGAGAAAGGACCCTTAAGAAGAGAATGAGGGAACCAGGGCGTATATCCTGAAGGCTTCAGGGACATCAAGTCCTACCAGCACCTACAAGGAGGTTACTGGGAAGATGCAACCAGGCTCTTCACAGAGCTGCACAGCAGGAGGACAGACAATGATGGTCTGCCCTAAATTTCACGTCCTACAGTTATGATCATTGCCTTCTTATATCTTCAAGAAGTTCTGACTTTTTAGGTAACCTGGTTCCTAGATAAGTTATTTTCACTTTGAAGAAATCTAGTTTTTGCCTCCTTCTCCCATAAAACAATTTTCACATGTCATCATCCTCTGGCAGCATTTCTGAAGGAGTCACTGTACCATCTTCTTTTTAATCCCTTACAGCAGAAGTTCTCTAGTCCTTTGAGGGAATGGCTGGCCCCATTATTTTCCTCCCCCTCTCATGTTACAAAAGAACAAATGAGGAAGGTTAGATGAGACTGAAACATAAGAACAGAGGCAAGATAGAGATTGATAAATTCATGACACTTATTACATGTCATGTTTGAGAAGAGGTCTATGCAAATTTTTTCTCCCTTGAATCTCAGCTAACATTAAATCAGCTGCTGGTCAGTTGAATCCTCTTTCATTTCTTCTTCTGCTCGAAATTATTTCAAGTGCTTCTGAGGTTGTGACTTGTATTTAATTTCATTTTTATACTGGAGTCATGCAAACTGGATTTATCTTATCACAAGTTACATGTTTAAAAATAATTGAGCTGCAGAGTAGAAAAACAGGTCTTTAGCATATGGAATTTCTGCCATCTAAAAGCACCCAGAATTGAGTCGATCAGCAAAATCAATCTGATTTTAAACAAAAGAATAGGAAACACTGTCCTTAAAAACCTGTTCCTTCTTTCAGAAACCTTCCTATAAATCGTAAAACCTCATTTTAGCAGTTTGTCTCTATTTGCTAAAATACTTAAACATGTCCTGAAGGAAATATGTAATTGCATCCTGTTAACTTCACTGAAGACATCTCCCTGTTGACTTAAACAGGACACGCTTAAAGATAAGTATTTGTTTAAGTGCTTTGCTGACCAGGAGAGAACACAAGTGATATCATAAAATGATCATTCCTGAAGAAAAGAGTAAAGGGATAAAAAGTGATGGTTGAGCCAAACATCATACAGACAGAAGGATAGCTTTCTATCATACTTTCCACTGCTGCCCCAAATTGTGTCTCAGGTTTCTGCACACCTTGTTTTAACCCTCACAAATCATCTGCAAAGGTGTTGGATTATATATACACATAGCTGGGCTGATACTTACAGGTATAAAAACTCTAAAAGTTACACCTCTCTTCATTTGCTTATTTAATTACCTACACATTTTACAGGCCAGCTACATCCTTCAAAAAGCATCACCTCAGATTTGACAAAAATTGTGTCACTAGGAACAATTAAAATAAATAAATAAATAAATAAATAGGCATTTTACTTTAAATTTACAGATTTATAGGAAGCAAAAATCTGTGGACAGCAATAATCACCTGCCCTTTAGTCACCTCTATAAAGAAGACAGAAAAGCAAACATATTTCAACTATATTTATTTTATCTGAAAGAATAAAAAAGAATTTAAAGAATGTGAAGAAAGAACTTACTTTCAGTGCAAATAGGACAGCATCCTTTTCTGTTCAGGATTTTACCCTAATTGGGAGAAAGACAGGCTGATTTAATGAAAAAGTTTTTGGAGCAATGACTGTGTTATGTTGTAAGGCTGGATAAGCCTTTGAAAATAGTTCAAGTTGTGTTTGAACTCAATGCCCTGGTTACAGCTTCAAATATCAGGTGCTAAAAACAGACAGAACTATTCAAAGAGCTTCCTGGCAGTCTTATAAGAAATGAAATACTAAAAGGGTTCTCTGTTACCACTTTTCTCTTTAGAGAGAGTGTGAGAGAATTTTGAACCCATGTCCTCATAGATATGTAAAGCAGACTACTCATCGGGTTAACAAGATCACTACCTTTTCCCCCACATCTCAAAATACATACAATACATTTCCTATGCACAAAATTTTGACTGCCACATAGAAGCAATATGCTCCACCCCTGCCCCCACATTCCCCCAAATAATACATTTTTCCTACAAAGTTTATGGAAGGAAGGAGGCTTTGGTAGAGATCTAGTTTGGCCACATCTCCTTCATGGCTAAAATTCATGGTATCTCTCATCAAATCACATTACCAAGCATGGACCAGTTTCCCCAGTGAAGTAAATGAGTATGCATGCCATGGCATGCAGTGTATAAAAGCAAACAACTTAGTCTAGTCATAGTAGAATGGACAAAAGGTTTGAATATTTATTTACCACTCTGCCCAGATCAATGTTATTTATGGTTGACAAGGCTGGCTAGAAGCAGGAGGCATGCCTCTGTGTGCATACATTCACGCTCCTTTTCAGTTTTCATCGTATTAAAAGATGTTCTATCTGATTTAGCTTAAATTCCCTAAAGCTAACTGTCAAGCTAGAGGATAAGCCTGGAAAATGTCAGACTGAACAATGTGTTTTTCCAAGCAAAAACTGGCGTGGGTTATGACAGAACTCAAGGTGACATTGGAGCTCACTCGCATTCCCATACAGGGAAGGAAGAGGCATATGGAACTGTGCTGCTCCCCAGCACCAACCCTTTGCTCCAGCAGTAGTTCAACACAGAAAAAGTCCCCTTCGTGGGACCACTGCTCCTGTTTCCCACCAAGCAGGTGAGCAAGGAGCAGCCAGCAAGAGCAAGCAAATGGAGCTGTGCTATTCTGCCTACTCAACATACTCAACAGTACAGAAAAGCTTGTGAAAACAGACAAGAAATAAGTGGGAGGTCTATGTAGAGAGCAGGGAAGTGGGCACAGGCAGAAAGCCCTACTGCTGTCTGCCTTGCTTCTGCCTACAGCACCGCCAAGCTTTGACAATGTGCATGGGCAGAAATGGACTCCAAGCATCTATCGGTGGACTGGAGCGGAGGGCGCTCTGTCATGCTCATGCTTGATGTCCACAGATGGCATGAATGAGAGCCTGGGGATGAGTCAATTTAGGCTCATCATCTGCAGGGATAAAAGTTCAGTCTAGGCTTGTCTTTGAATGTGCAACTGCATGTGAACAGACTGCAGACACATCTGGACCTGACAAAAGGGAGGGATCAGGGAGGGACCAGGAGTTTCATGGGCAGTGTGGGCAATGCTTAGACATTGTGTGACTACCAGGCCCCATAACAAAGAGAGTTGCTAAGATCAAGGCTGCAACAGGGAGGCCTGCTGAGCACCTGCTAGGGCAAAAAGGAGAAAGCATTAAAACTGCACAGAAACAGGGAGCTGGGCAACAATTATTTGCATGAACAGAAGACATGGCAGCTGAATGCCACACACTGCACTGCATAGCCTTACCCTCTGTTTCAATAAAGGAGTTGAAATCATCAGCCAAGCTGGAAGTGGCAAGAATTCAAGTGAAACTGGAATCTCCAAGGCAGCCTGCTGAGGCTGGTTACTTGAGCCACCATGTTGGCCTGAGATCCTGTTTTTGTCTTGTAGAATAAGGAAACCCATTATTGCTAACATGTGCTGCAAGAGTTCGTTAGCATTGAGGGTTCCCTTAGGAGTGGGCTAAGTGATGTGATCCCATTTTTCCCTATGAATATTTATAAGCAGACCACATTTGAGTCTATTTATTTTCTGGGATTTTTCTTCTTTTTTATGAGGTTTTCAATTTTATGTCTGAGGTTTTTATTTTCTATTTTTTTTAAGGCAAGACTAATTGCGGGGGGGGGCTTGTTTGGTTGTGCAACAGCAACAGCTGTTGTTTTTTTGTGCCTCATTTGGCACTAGAGTAAAAACAGCAACTTTTTGTTTGTAATAATAACAGATGTGTATAACATTAAATGCAGTCTGTGCTAGAGATGGGAGAACGTGTTCTGAATAAATTTTCAACTCACTTGAAGTTCACGGGTTCAAAATTTACCCACAGAATCAGACTCTGCAAATGTCTTCACATGCCGTGAATTTAATTCTACTAACTTTTGCACACCCTTGGTGCTCAGAAAGGCTGTGTGCTGTAAAATTTACCAGCCTCTCCTCTAGCAGTGCAAAAAGAGAGATGTCCATGACCACTGACCATTGCCACAGGCTTACATTTTTAGTGGGGAATGGAAAGGCACAAGGAGGGGAGGCAAGGTGGAAAATGGTAAGGACGGGTAATCAGAAAGGAGATGGCACAGGGCAAAAAAGAGGCTGGTAGAGGGCTAGGGCAAGTGAATAGCAAATTAGGTAAGAAAAGGTCTAAAGGATCTCTGAAGCTCAGTCTTGCCAAGGATTGAGATTACTTCCTTTTGATTAAGTATTTAAGCATGTGTTTAAGTTTAAGCACACATGGAGGGCCTACTAACTTCAGCAGGACTGAACACATGCTTAATAGGTTTGTTGGATGGGAGCCAGCACGTACCGCACCTTGCAGGCTGACACACCAGGTAACTGAAAATATCTACATGGAGTCATAGGCCAGAAAGTAAGAAACAGAAACCACAAGCCACAGGGCTCACCAGAAGCCCAAGGAGGACCGTTTTACTATAAATATGACAGGAGGGATTGAATTTGTGAGACGTATTGCCTCTGCTGCAGATGAAAAGAAGCTAAGAAAGACACTTCCTGTAATTACTGATACAGGATCAAATACAATTCCAAAAAGAAAAGAACAAAAGGAACAGAAGAATGTGCCTAGCTCTGTGAAGAAAATAAAAGAAATGGCAGAAACAGTCTTTGAAAATATGTCAGTCTGCCACCAACTCATTGAATAATACAAATGGTTGCATGGTATTGGAAATTTCTGCAGAAAACCATCCTTTCAAGAAATAATTAGCCAAAATCTATGTTGATACATTAAAACCCTGAAGAACATCATGCAAAGAGTATTAAGACTGTATGGTAAAGTATTTAAGCTAAGGAATAATATTGTAAGTTCCTTGTGAGTCTTCAATCTTTTCACTCTCAGTTGTGTGTACCACAAAACAGTTTTAATGACATAACTTTATGTGGCCTGACACCCTAAGGGACACTAAACAGTATTTTATTCCACAGCAGTCTTCAATAGTCAGTAGAGACTGCTTACTGCCAGAAATGTTGTGAAGAGAGAAAAGAAATGGAGTTCACAACCGTACAGTTTGCAGGGATGGCAGCATAACTCCGTGCATGATATCCAGACTTTCAGTATCACAATCACTAATATATCTTTATCTTGAATAATGTGGTACATTTAATTAATGTTTACAGATTTGTGGCAGAATATCTCACCAAAGACAGTGGAGCATAGATGAAAAGTAATAGATTTAAATCCATTAGAATACACTACTCGCTTTAAAATTACTTGGTACCCACTTGGAGAAGGAAAATAAATCTCACTCTAGAGTTTACATTCTTTTTCCTACTTGTCCTTCCAAGATAGTTTGGAAGAGCAGAAAGGTAATGTGTACCTGTGGAGGAGTGTGTGCAGCTTGCATTTTAAGGCAGGAAGCAGGCTGACTGATTAGATACTTAAGGGGATGGTGCTGCAGGGTAGCAAAGCTGGGCTTTTCAGCCCTAAGGAACTGGACCTTGCCTGAGGACCCAACTCAGAGGCCTAGGGCAGTTTAGGACTTCACACTAACCTTGGAGCAGATTATGTAGCAGTGCTGAACAAGTTTGTCAGTCAGTTAGTTAGGCTGCTGCAGGACTGCAGATGGTGAATTTGTACCCATCACAGTTTTTATTTTAGAAGACACTTCAACTGATCATCTCAATGCGCAAATATACACAAGTACTGCTGAAGTGGTGTATTTCACTTAAGATCTATATTAAGCCATATTAGTTATTTTATCTCAGAAGCATCTTAAATGTTTGAAATGCATCAGCACAGGGAAAATATAAATGAGATGCAGTGTGTGTTTGGTCCTCTGCCAACAAATAATTTGAAGAGACCTGAAGGGTCCAAGCTCTTACCTCCTGTTTATAGTG
Source organism: Apus apus (assembly GCF_020740795.1). NCBI lineage: Eukaryota > Metazoa > Chordata > Aves > Apodiformes > Apodidae > Apus > Apus apus. Next base: position 50,577,181 of record NC_067283.1, read on the forward strand.
TGAATGGCCTGAAGGGAGCAAACCTGATTGCCATGAGCCACGTCAGGTTTCCAGAAGAACTGCTGCAGCTGTTCACACTTGTGAAGATGTATGCAGCAACTAATGTGAGGCACATTAAATAGGAGAACTGCCCTCTGCAATGAGTGCCAGAGTGACAGGAAAAGGATGTCCCCTCTTCTGAGAATGCAAGCATTGCTCTTGCAGCCCACTATCAGAGCAGAACATGGAGCGCTGAGGTACAGGCTCTCTATTCTACCACTGCTTCTGGCTGTCAAAAGTTCACACGTATAAAATTTTACTAACTAGAGTTTGTCATTTAAAATTTCATACCTAGGTGTCTGTGACTCATATTTTCCCCACTGGATTCCAGGATGGAGAAGGAAACACTGAGAAGGTGTAATGGTAACGACTTGGCTCTCTCTTTTGCAGTTCTGTTCAAAGATCTGCCCCTATGTGAGGTGGTATTTAGAGCTCCCTCTCCTGAATGTTTGAGCCATTAAAACAATTTGTCAGTGACAGAAATCCAAGAAAGAAAGGCTGACCTCGCTCAAGGTTTCAAGTAACACTAATTTTTTAAGCAATTAAGTAAAGTTACAATTATACCACTCTCTGGGTTCACTTCAGACTTTTAAATAAAAATACTCAGGCTGCCATCTTAGAGAAAGTGGTGTGGCTTGGTTGAAATAATTTACTTTGCTTTGTCTAATCTACATTTTCAACCAGGTATTAAGCCACATACGCACTGAGAAATGCAAATACAACAACCTTTCCTTAACAATATGCATAGTCTTGAAATATTAACACAGTCATCGCACCACTCTGTAAAGCTAATAAATATATGTTCCAGTGCAGATACTTGGGACACAGGAAGTTAAAGGGAGGAGGAGAAAAGGAGCAGAGTCTTCAGAGGAAGGGCAGAGGTGGGAAGCCCATATTCAGGATAGCAGTAGCACACCTGGGGAATGACAGCCTAAATTAACATTCCATAGGATCCCTTCTTTCCAATGACATACATGCTTTATTGCCATGCCCACACTTCCAAGAAAAAGATAATGGTAGACAAAAAAAGAGAAGAAAGCTATGTTCTTTTTAAAAACTCACATGAGGACAGCTGCTGACTGGAATGCACTGTTTCTTGCGACACTCTGTCTTGCCTTTCACACAAGCACAGATGGTGCAGTTCACAGAAGACCACATCTCTCCATCCTGCAAGAGGGAACATGATACTGTATCAGCTGGGGTGGCAACAGGAAGCTATTTTAGCAATGTATCATTGCACAAGAAAGGATGACTTTCCCTGTTGGCATTGTGTCATTGTTTAGTCTAAATTATTTTAAGGTGTCTGTCCATGGCCACTCAGATTAAAAAAAAAAAAAAAAACCACCACAAAAAAAGATCAAATTCAGCAGGGTTTTCTTTCCTTTGGCCCTCCAGATCAGAAATATATTTTTCCAAGGCTAACCAAATCACATTTGCATTTTTCATTAGTGCCTTAATTATTTGCATTGTTTTCTCTCCAGCATGTGTCTGAGATGTGATCACACCTACCATAGATTTTAATTTAAGCTCACATCATTAGAAAAACCTGATTCATCGGGTTGAATGACATCTTTAAGTTGTTGCACGTGAAAGTATTTGATTAAGATGTCAGCATATAGTGAATTTATTCCCAGACGAAGCATCATTTTGGGTTAGGGCAGGAATGGTCGAATAATGAATGATAATTTAGATTATTTACAGCACTTTCACAGATACCTGATCTGCTCAACATCTGAAAATGTTTAAAAGAGATACAGAGCTGAACTTCTCAAATGTAGAGCAGGTAAGACAGTCTATGTACGGCTCTTAAAGTATTAGGTGCAGAGCAAAATATGCCTCATGGACTTCTCCCCACTTACTTAGGAAGGATCACTTGTGGAACTGCCCTGCTTCCTTTTTACATAGCGTTATATTTGCCAAGTGTGATTCCTAAAACATTCTGTCTCACCCACTTACAGTCTTTTGCTAGCCCGTTTAGAGCCAAAATGGGCATGTTTTCAGCTCACAGGGCTGCTGTGAAGGAAGGGTGAGGATAGACCTGACAGAAACAGGCGCTAAACCAGACAGCTGCAAACAATTACATGCCCACCTCAATGTGATGTTCTGACCAGAGAGAAAAACAGACTAAATCTGAAATGCCAAGAAGCATTCCTTATTTCACACAGCATGCTTGGTCAAAAGCTGTTTCTCCTTCAACTCTTGTTTCCAGGCCATGTTATAATTGCCTGGTGTTCCTGAAGCAGCACATGTTCTCGTGGGCCTCTGAGAAGACACTCTCTAAGTGTCTTCTAAGGTACCAGAATATATCACAGCTGGCTGCATGTTTCTACCCTGATTTTTTGTCTCAAAGCAGTATTTGCACATTTGCTGTGCCCATTCCACCTGGTTTGGACCATTAACTTCAACAGAGCAACGCTGGATTTACCTTTTTGCACACAAGGCCAGAAGTGGGAGTACTGTCTCATTATTTTTTCTTACTCCATATAATACTTAGTAATATAATAAAATCTTCACAAGAAGCAGAATATTTTAGTTGGGTGCCTAAGAAGCAGGGATTTGTTCCTGAAGCACAATAGCACCAGTGTGAAAGTGCCAATCAGATGGAGTATAGTCTCAGCATACAGTAGGTTCACATGTAATTTCCAGAATAAACACTTCAGCTATGTACACAAAAGATGGAATAAATGGGAAGCAATTCTGGCTGAGCAAACCAAATATTCACAAAGGATTTAACATTTGATCTAATTCAAGGGTCTCTTAATTCACAGATGGTCCATGAGGTGACAGAATCTTTTTCTGACATGGTGTCATAAAAGCTGCACCACTTGGAAAAACAAACAGGGTCTCGGCAATAGCTGAAGCCTTCTACTGGGAATCCCTTGCGATCTGAAAAACTGGGTGAGAGTGCAGTAGGCAACAGTTATTACAAGGCTATCCCAATATAGGATGTCAGAGGTGCTGTCCTTAGCAGAGACGTGAAATGTAGTAAATCAAGATGAGTAACTTTCAGCCAAGATGAACTTCACAAAGCTCCTGTTGGCTCAGCTGGGGAAGAGACTCTCTGGCTCAGCAGATACAGCTCACATACCACTCAAAATATTTTCTCCATGAATATCAGTGTTTGTTTGGGAAAGTAGAGAATTACTATCTCTTACTAAAAATGCATTACTTGCCACGAAACAGTAGCTTGAATCCCTGCGTACGGAGAGGGAGACAACATGTCTCATCAAGGAGGAACTAAACTTTGTCTGCTGTGTAACAACAGTTTACAAAACTTCGGGAAAAAAAATAGCAGATGGCAAATTTTGCAAAGGTTTGCCTCTGAATTGTTCCATCATCAATCAGGATGGTGAGGGTTCTGCTAAAAAACAAGTCACAATATTAATCTACAGTAGACTCACACTGTTTCAGATGTTACAATGGTGTCTATTCTTGAGCCACACCTGAAACTTTACCTGGAACATCTTATTGCCAAATTTGCACACTTTCACTTCCTCAGCAGGGATATATGAGACACACTCCTTGCAGCAGTGGTCTTTGTTTTTATTGCATTCACCAGGAAGAAAGCACCTCTTCTTACATACCACTGTTGAATCCTAGGTAAAAGGGTAAAAGGAAATCATATAATCACCAAGATGTTTGTGCTCCTGTGTGTACTTACCATAACATTTCTGCTTGCTTACTCATTGCATCCACCCATGCTACAGTCCAACTACTTTGACCAGGTCAGCTCAGAGAAGATAAAAATTCACTGGATCAAGGGAGGCTTTCATCATCTGTGAAGCTAAAGCCCAGCTTGTACTTCTGTTGGACTGTAAAATCTTACTGATTTGGTGACAACTGCATTGTTTTTGCCTAGGTGCAGAAGTGCAAGTGGTCACAGTCATGTTAGATGAACCAAAACCAAATCACTGCTTTTCAACAGAGATGTGGTAATTCACCATTTTGAAACTTCTCTTCCACTTGTTTGTAATGCACTAAGCTTGTCATACAAGTTTAAAGGGGATCACATAAGCTGAGTAATTTCATTTTGCACCACACAGTCAGGCATCATGTCTCAGCTGAGGCAATCAACCACTTTTTAAACTTTTCTAGCACAACTGCAGGTGTTCTTCAGATCAGATTCTCGTGGACCACACAAGATGCCAAAGAAGAACAGTGTCAGGGCTTACAGTTTCACAGCTCTCCAAATTACTGCCAAGCCAGACAACCAGCAGCACACAATACCAAAGCACTGTGGACTTACCTTGCATGTACACGTTGTGCAGTTGTCATAAATAAACGAGGACCCATTATCGTGCACGTTGCTGTGAAAGAGGCAGCTTCCAAATGGGAGGTCAAACACTTTCCTCTGTCCTGAATATAAATAAGCAGTAATAGAAACAGAATGTGGTTGAAAAGATGCCATATTGTCAACAAAAATAGTAGGGCTTATTGTCACTAGACCAAATTCATGTGCAATGTGTCATTTGCTATGTGTTTCCATTTTGGTGTGAAAAAAATATGTACTTTTAACAGTTCACTGTTCTTCTAGCACACATTCATCTGTACAAATTCTACCGTGAGAGGGAATATAAATATGATTTATGGCATGTTTATATTGGAAAAAATCTTTCTTCTCCTACTCATAATAAAGTGCACAGTACAGCTAAAGGAATAAAAAGTAAGCACCGCAAACTCTTAGGGTAGGTACACTTAAACTAGTTTAAACAGCCTTCAACTTCGTGCAATAACTTATCAAATAAAGCAGTCTTAACTGATTTTAGCATATCTACCTCAGGGGTTCACACCAACAAAACTAAATAAACTCAGTGACACTAATGCAAAAAAAAACAACATAGGTGTTGTCCAGTCTCATTAAGATAGCTTGGTGTACCATGTCCACACACAGTTGAAAGAAATACTTTTATTTGCACCAGTGATGACCAGAATGAGGGTGATACAAAATATTTAGTTTCCATAACCCAGAAAATATTGGGGTTTCAGGAGGGTGAGGCAAGGTTTAAAGCACTATACAGGGAAGGCAGCATCACTATCAAAACCTTCCTGGTGTCCTGCTAAACTGCAGGCTCATTCAGATCCAAGTTGCAACACACTCTGGGGTTCTGCAAACTTCTCTTATTCTTTATTTTCTTTTCTAGTAGGTTATTTTAAACAACTGAACATTATGATATATAAACATGAGCTGTTTACAAAAACACTATACTTATCTTCCTTGTTTCGAATACCTTCTCCTGTGCACTTTGGTGGCAGCCAACTAATAAGTTCTTTTATGAGTGGCTGCCAGACTCCCAGCTTATCATTTCTGAGGTCTGATGTTAAATAGGCATCGATTCCGAGGTAGGGAATGGCAACTATAAGTACATACAAGAAGTCACTAAGTAGTAGGCCAATACTTCAGCTCTTACATCACCAGGTCCTGACACACTGTAATTCCTTCCCTTCTCAAAAATTCTTCATCACTACAAAACAGCTTAAAAGAAAAAGTTTCCATTTTTCCTCTGAGATATAAGCATATAAAATAATAAGTACACGGCAAAATCCACTGGATTAGCCTTGAGTTTTTACAAATCTGATGTCAAAATAACTATTAAACACAAGTTAAGATATAATTGCTATTGTTTCATTAGACACAATCTGAACATCTCACCCTTGCAAATTAGCTACCTCAGACTAACCTGTGCTTGCATAACCAGCCTTCCTTTTACTGGATGTGCATCTTTCTGAAAAGGCGTAATTTTTCTTGCAGGACTGACATATGAAATCAGTTGTGGATGCTCAGTAGCCCTAAAAGGAATTGCTCTACAACCATGAACCACTTACGGGCAAAGCCTAGTCATAGTCCTGCCTGTAACAACACTTCTACTCCTCTATGTGGGGCCAGGACTTCAACTGCATAACTTATGTCAACAAGTGAACAAAAGTCCGGTTCTCTCTCACACCCTCTTGCCATGCCTTGCAAACCACCCATCACAATTCAGGGTGGCCAACTCAGTTCAAATAGTTGGTAAAAAACCACTAACAAAGGAGTCACCACTTTAAAAGATGTGGTGGTGAAGATATTGGCTTAATGGTTGCCTTTCCTGGCTCATAACCACTAGTTAAACTAATAATTCAAATCCCAGTAGAGTCCACAACATTCTTCTAAGCTATATACGCTGAGTATCAGGAATTCAGTTGCAGGGAGGTCCTCCACATGATACTTTAAAAACCATGCCTCAGCATCTCTGTAAAATGTTTCTTCTTCCTGACCGCCTTGCAGTGTGCTACACACCACTTGGCTCTGTGTCCACTCCAGAAATGTCAGCACTTACCTGTTAATAGATATTGTCTATTCACAGGTATATGACATGCTTTAGAGTGAAGACCACATAAAATGAAACCCACTCTTTTTACTGAACTAATTTACAGACATTTCTGAGAGAAAAAAAAAAGAGACTGCAGAAAAATCCTCAAAAATTAAAGCTGGGTTTTTGAATGCCTAGATCAAGGAGAGGAAGGTTCAGCTGGAAAAACCATGGGCTGAAGAAAACAAGGGGAGTTTACAGAAGGAAAGGAAAAATGTCCTCAGCCAAAACAGAAGCTCAGGATTTTACTTTTCTCCTCTCCATTTCATTCCTCTGTATTACTCTCTTATGCTGCAGATAAATGTTCCAGGCAGATACTTATTTGTAGCAGTTCTCAATTAGGAAACAGATAACGAAATAGATAGATAGATAGACAGATAGATAGATAGATAGATAGATAGATAGATAGATAGATAGATAGATAGATAGATTCAGGTTTGTTTCAAGCAGTCAAAAATGTTAAGCATTATAAGAAGCTAGAACTCCCTGTGGCTCATTGCCTCCAAGGCCAGACCTCTCTGTACTTCTAAACTAGCCCTGGAAACAGACTTTGGATAGTAGCTAAGATATGGTTACAATGACAAAAAGTTCCTGTTGAAAAATGGGGTGTTACCGACTTTGAATATTTTTCAAACCTAGGTACAACCTCATGGACCAAATTAAACCTAATGTACTTGGTAGGATTTAAGTGCTCCTTGTTTATAAAATAGAGGGACACATGCTGAGGAATATTAACCTGTGGGATCTGTGGACATAGTACGAGCAAAATAAGGACTTCCAAAAGTCACTGCCTTCCTTGGCACGACTTGGAAGAACTAGCCCTTCTCAGAGGCCTCTGTCTTACTCCTTTAAAATGTATTGGACAGATGTTATAAAAAATATTCCTGGCTGAAACTGTGATTCCACCTTAAGAAGGCAATCATAAGGCAGATTCCTGGGTCCCTGACCTCTCTGACAACAGCTTCTAAGAATGCAATTTCAGTCCAGAAGTTTCCTCTAACCTGCATTTCCTCAAAACCAAGAATGTAAATGCACACTTGAATAAAAATAGGAGAGGGTGAGGCCTTTTTCTTGTGGCAAATTCCAAAGAAACACTTCCTACCACCTCAACCTCCTTTGTAAAACATGTAATGAAGGTGGGAAACATCTCTATATTTGTGTCTCTAAGCAAGCCAACTGGTCTATGCTCAAATGCTCTTCTGCAGCTGCTTGCTTAGTACCACCCACCATGACCCTACACACTGACCCTATGTGTTTAAACCTATAGATTGTAAACACCACTGAGAATACTGTGTCTTTCACTTCCAAGAATTTACCAGTATTGAGAAATACTGCTATAAAAGATGCTACACAGAAACATGTCGTATTAATTACAGAATTTTGAGGGGGGAAAAAAACCACTCACCTAAGCATTTGGGGCAACACTGTCCAGCAGGAATGTGGCTGAGGTGCTGGGGACATGAGAGAATGGGACAGACTTCTTGGATGCACTGTGTTCTGCCACCCTGAAGGAAAATAGGCTCAGTTAGAAAAACAATTAAAGCCATATGTCAAGTAGATGTGTATGCACCCACACAGACTGGTAATAAGTTTCAAAAATCCTTAGCAAAAGCAGCATTTGCCAACAGAAATTTCTGCTTGCATCAGGCATATGAGGAACATATACAACTGTCCTTCAACACTTTCTATATTGCTTGCAGGGACCTTGGGTTATTCATACTTTTTTCATTCTCTCAAGCAATGAGTGTAATAGCTGAAGAAACAGCATCTTTCTATCATATTTTTTGGTGTGGATATGAGAAAACCAGGGAGAATAAAATCATTATCCGTGAACCTTTCCGGATGCTCAAAAAAGTTATTGAGCAATTTTTTACATTATTCTTCACCTCCTGTGCTGTGCCCTTCTATGCTTGGTGGGGCAGGGATGAAGTGCTGAAGCAAGATGAGAGCAGGTGTTCTTCCACTATGCCCATGACCTCAGATATCAAATCAGCCAAAATCACTTAAGAAAGCACATTCTTCTTAGCCTCCAAGTCTTAACTATGCAAACCCAGGTCTGCTTCCTTCAGAGGACTGAAAATCAAGAGGGTACATGAATTTCTGGGAATGAATGTGGCAAAAAAAGAGAAAAATTTAAGTCATCTGGACTGGCTATATCCTGCTGTATCAACGAATAGCAGGAACAGAGAGAGGCAAAAAGCACAGCAAAGCCAGAAGCACAGAATATACATCTAAGATAAAGTCAGCTGAAATAAATATTATTATTTTTTTTCATTCTGTGCTGTTGCCTGATGACTTAACCATGCTTATAGAATACTGCATTTAGCTCTGGACCCTCTGCCAACATGTACTACATACACTCGTAAGAAGTCCAGGATGTAAAACTTTAAAAATCAGTTGACCTTTGTCTTAGCAAGAAAAGTTGACCCTTTTCATTTGACTGCCTTGCCTTATTTGTCACCCAGGGCTGCAGGCTCATCCCAACAATAAGCTTTGTGTTTCTGGATGCTGTGATGGAAGACTTATGAACAGCCTCCTCCCACCTACACACTGGATGCCTCTCAGGGTTCCCTGGGGAAAGATGGAAAAAGCTGTTCATTTTGAAGAGCTCTGTACCTGAAATGATGGTATGCCATTCCGCTCCTAATGGCCTTAGTGAATCATGTAGAAGCTTTTACATACAGGCAGACCCACACATACCTTATTTTACAGAAAATAACATACTGACTGTACCCTCATTCTGTAATAAGTTTTCAGGCACTGAAGTCTACCTGTCCCGTGGGGCTACCAAAGCATCCTGAATGCACATGGCTAAGGACCGCTCGTAATTCTTTCACTGCGGCATGCAAGAACACAGAGTTTATTGTAGACTGAAATGTCTGCTCTAAATTAAGGGTCAGACCAGAAACTTGACAAAACAAAATCAATTCTTCACTGATGTTCCTTGTGATGCTCAGGGAATAGCTCTGTGAGAAGAGACACAGGTGCAGAATGAGAGAAAATACCAAAGAAGGGCTCTGTCAAGCAAGTCCCATCATTCAGCCCAGCGAAAACAGCTAAGAGAGACCAAGTTCAAACTTCAGTGACAATTCAGCAAATGGGAAAGTAGGACATAGAGATTTCAGCTGTGCTGGTGACACGATACAGTGATACATCCATGGAAGATACAGCAATGCCCCATCACATGATAAGCACAGATCTTTTCTTGCTACTTTGCTTCTGTATTTAATACTCACACATCCTACAGCTCTGTGGAACTGCTCTGGAGTCTTGCTTGTCTAACAGATTGAATCAAAGCTCAGGCTTAGCACATTATTGAGCCATTGGCTTTGCAACCTGTCATATAGGTTGTTGGGTTTTTTTAATACAAAATGCTATAGATAATAAGAAATACCTCTTTGTTTCAGCTTTTTGTTTATAGCTCCTTTTTTACCTTTTGTACTGCCCCCTCCACTGTGGAAAACTGTCAAGCTACATCTCTCTCTTTAGTCCATTGCCACTCAATGCTGCTTTTTAACACAAAACTTTTTTTCTAACTTGCTGCTGACCCAGATAGGCTCTTTCAGGCTTGAATATCATGCTAGGGTACAAGTTTGAAAACAGTCCGAAACAAATCTAACTGTACCATTCAAAGTAAGAATAATTCTACTTGCCCTACAGAGCTTAGAGGAATAGCTCTTTGGGCACTACAAGGAAACGTCAAAACCAACACAATATTTCTTTCTCAGTCTTTTCAATTCAAAACTCACAAAGCATTCAGAACATCAGCTTTCAAAGTAGGATTAGCTAGTGCTGCCAGCGCTTTAAATTGCACAGAATAGAGCCGTGTAGAAAAAACAGTGCAACAAAAGTTCAACCAAAAAATCAAGGGAAAAAATAACTCCAGAGAGCAAAAAGATTAACTCTGGATGGCCTAAGCCTGGGTGGGAACTGCACAGTAAACACCTTGCCTCCTCCACCTCACAATTACATCTACAGCTTTTAGCTCACATTTCCCTGTTGAGCATAACATGTCCCAGGCAGCTAGAACATTCCAGGTCCAAAGCAACACCTTCCAGTAAAATCAAACCTGAATTGGAAACCAGCACAGATCAAGAAAGTAAAAGTGACATCTGCTTCCTTTGAGAAATGCTCTTCAAGATCTAGGCAAGTACATCCTTGAGCGATAGTTACATGAAGTCTTAATGAGGGGCTGCTGATGCAGTTCACAGTCCTCTGGAGGTAATAGAATTTGTAAGAAATCTGCAGCCTACAATGAAAAGATTCACTTTCCATTTCAGAGACAGACAAAAACACTGTAACTCCTGCTGCCACCTCATATTTACAAAATAAAGCAAGAGGCTCCCTGGTATCAGCTCAGAGGGTAGTATGGACTGAGTTATCATCTCATCTCAGCAGCTTTCTCAAGAGACAGAAGAGAGGGGAAGATGAAAAAGCACTTTCTAAATCTCCCATGAGAAGTCTTTCTTTGAGAAAGACAGAGAACAAGCCTTTTGTAAAAGAAAAGCACAGAGCTAGTATAGCTACCAGACCATCCACTTCTACTAAGCTCCTACCTCAACTCTGATACTTCACTGTTCAACAAGGACAGAAGAAACTTGGCAGAGCTGAGAGACACACCCATCCACACTGTGGTTGACTTTGCTGGAGACACTGGATTAAGGACAGAATGTAGTTTCTGGGCAGGCTACCCACATGCCTGGTACGGAGCATGTATGCAGCCCGTGTATTAGATGACAAGAAAAATGTCTGCAGAAAAACCTGTCTGTCCAAAACCTCCCCAAAGGTTAGGAGCCTGCTGCAATTAATCTCCAAGACCCTTAGGTCTACCATCAGGAGAAGAACAGTGAGCACAGGCAGTAGAGCTGCCCTTGTCGTAAGTAGATTTTGAAAGTACTAAAGAAATCTCATGAGGACAGAGGTATCCATACTCCCAATTTGTTTGCTACTGACAACAACCATGTCTAAACTTATTAATATTTTCTATACATGTTCTTTAATGTTTAAGGTTAACCACGATTATCGAGAATCATGTTTCTTGTGGGCATCTCTTTTTCCATTTTACTTTCAGGGTTTATCTCTGTGCTTTACTGAAACTATAAATCATCTAAAAAAGATTCCTCCCTAGTTTTACCCTATGTTCACCTTGTGCTTGAAAGACTCTGCTAATCCTCCAACAGAAGTAAAATTTCCATTGATTTTTCAGAATATTTTGTCTAAGTGCTGGCATTAGGATTCAGTCCACAGTGGACTGTAGGCATTTATTTTTAACTTTCATTCTAGAAGAAGTGTGTAAGGTTTCATTTTCTACCAGTGATGATAACCGGGGGGGGAAAAAATAATTATAAATATAAAAATTACATTCCTCTCAACTCCAGAATACATATTCCAGAGATTTAGAGCAAGGTCAAATCCACAATGTAGCCTCGGCAGGGGTTGCTGTAAGAACTAAGACAGATGTTGAAGGTTGTCTCCAGCAATTAATAAAGATTTTATGCCACCAGCATGAAAAATACTTTTGAAAGTTCAACTGGGTCACTACTGAGCAAGTCTGCCCCATGGCAGTGGCAAGAGAAGTCAAATAAACACACAGCTGTATGACTGTTTGTCTTCAACCGCTCTAGCACAGTGCAGGTGACTACAGCCACCATGAGCATATTAAGAGACTTCATCATTTTTGTGACAGCAATGGCATAAAAGCAATGAACAGAAATCTGTAGGTAAAGAGGTAGACATATCATTTGAGAGACAAATAATTATGAATATTACAATCCTGAAAAAAAAAGGTTCAAGCACACCATGACTTCTATTTCACTACGCAGGACTCACTGATGTGTATAAGGCTTCCTATGTGAATTGGATAGTATATTGGCAGGCACACACTTGCTGGCCACCAGGAGCTCTGACGTATTAACTACTGGGTGATAGTAAAGACTTGCATTGCCTTCCAAACGTATTAAATACATAAAACAGGTCAGCAACATGTCCTATGCAAACATCTTCAAAACGTCCCTGCAATCACATGCTTGTAAATCCATATCTTGAGCATACAATCAGATGTATATACCCCGATGTGTCGTGTAAATTGACTTCAGAAACAAAAGTGAGACAATACCACATTCAGAGTGTGGTTTTAGCCTGGAAATAAAATATGTGCTCCCTCCCAAATCAGATGAAAGACACACCGGTTCTTGTAAGGATGCTGGTGCAGTATGTGGCAGACAATCTCTGGGAGTAACTTCACCTTAACTCAGTATGTTAGGTTCCGTGAAATAGCAGTGTTGTGCACAGTGAGAGTTCCCTGGAAGGGTCACAGGAGGGAGAAGGCTTTTAGGAAAGGCAGAAAGTAGGAAAACAGTCCGCAGCATAAAAGCAAACAAGTACATCAATCAGTTCAGCAAACAGACAGACAGACAAGCCAGAGCTTCCCACATCCCTGAGGCCTGATCTATTGTCTAGACTAGGATTTTAAAAATGCCTCCTTAGAAAGTATTGGATAAAATTCAGAATAGGGAGATCTTGAGCTTCAGTTCAAAACAGCAAGTATTTATACTGCCTTGTGTGTGCTAGATTTTTAAACTCTGGCTCTAGCTCTCAAACCCTATTTGCTGACATATCACTGCTACAGGAAGGCTTTAGAAAGTGATCCTAATGACCATCTGAACTGGTATGCTAAGAACTGCATGTGCAGCAAATGCTCTAAAGAGCCCACCTTCATTTTAATACCAGATCATGCAGATTAGAGTGCATATTAATTATTGTCTTAAATGTCTTGAAAATTACCTAAAATCTATACAGATTAGAATTGGTAAACTAACAGATTCTTCTGAATAAACTTCTAGAGAAAACTCTGGGGCAAAGTAAAAGCATAATTCTTAAACTATCCTTTCTCACTGTTTTCTCTCAGTGTGATGCAAAGTCATTCCTTGACACAGGCAAGAAAAGCCTGAAGAATTCTATCAGTTTCTGGCACATAAGAATTTTACTCTACCTCCTCTCCCTCCTTGTGCACATTTATTTTACAAGTACTTAGGTGGACTGTTTGTGTCATCAACAAGCTGTATTAATAAAAAACTTTGATCAGTTGTCTCCAGCTAATGTAAATTCATGTCCCTGAGCTCCTAGCAAATTGCAACTGTGGCTGCAAAGTGTCACAGAATTAGAACATCTTGACCTAAAACCAGGAAATGAAAAGCCTCCCTCTTTTGGAAGTTAATCTGTATGTGGTTGCATCCAGCTGCTGAGGAATTAACTACATTATCCATTAGTTAGTAATTTAGGGTAGGGTGAAGCCTCTAAATTCTGTCATGTTTTCCATCAACCAAATACCATTAATACAAAGTGACTCATGTAAGTGTCAAACCAATCCAGTCTTGCCATCTATTTCACTTCTCAAGAGCCACATTTCCTGCTGAAATATCACAGCATCCTCCTGGAGAGTAAAGTATGCTTGCTGTTCTGGGGTGTAGCTCTCTACTTTGAAATCAGACTGCCGGTCCTGGTTCTTTCAAGTTTCAACAGATGATTTGCACCACCTTTCCTGTGGGAGGAGGTGGAGGACCAGGGTATTTACTGCCTTGGGTGAAAAAAGACCATTCTGGAAAATGAAATATTGCGTTGCACAGTAGCTTTCTCTAAGTATGCACAGGCAGAGACACTGCTCCTAAGATTTCACAGTTGCCAGAACCATAGAAGGGCTCCTCAGGGAAGGTCACGCAGTGCTCTGCTCTCAGCTGGGGGACTCAGTGCAACCAGCACTTGGTCATATTTCTCCAGTCTAATAGCACTGTGCAGAAGTGCTGCTGGGATTATATTGCATCTGGCTTCACAATCCAGCTGAAATCAAAATGCTCGCTGACCCAACAACCTAGCTGCAGGGTCTCGCAGCTGAACAGCCAGAAGCCCTCTCCCCTCCGGGGCTTACACATTGAGCTCTTGGCTCTGTTGAAAGTGATGTTGTAAATAGCCCCTCTTCTCTTGGAAGCCCTGGAAGGTTTAATCCTGGTGTGTACTTTTCCCCTTTCAGACTGATCTCCTAAGGAAAGAAGGCTTATGCAGGCACAAAAGCCAGGCACACCTGTAGCCTGTCAATCCCTGATCAGCTCCAGGCCCAAAAGATGCGGGGACTCAGAAAAAAGGCATATAGAGATAAAATGACAAAAATCAAAATTACTTTAAGATCTCAAGGGCATTATTGTCTTACAAGTTTTGCCAAAACTGGACTCCTGCAGACAGTAGAAAGCACCCATGTTTTCTTTTCCCAGAAGGGGCATCAGAAAGCATCCCATAGTGTTATGCAGCAGCTGGTGGTCCAGGCAGTGTAACCCAGACCTCGTGCCTTTTGCTTGGTGCTCATGCTATGGAACTGCTGGAGGAAAGCTCAGATTACTGCAGTCAGGGCAGATAAAGGAGCGAGGGCCACACATCTATAGGAACAGGGCTTTATTACTTCTGCTGCTCCCGGAACGATACCTCTATTGCTAGGTTGTCAGGGCAATGGGATATAATACAGGTCTGCATCCCATAACTATTCCACCATTCCCATGAGATGATGCATTTTTCTTCCTGCCTGTTCTGTGATTTTTTTCACCAGTACCTACACGGATTCATGATACCTGTGTTCCAGACTGGCCTGCAACTACAGTGAGCTTCAGCTGGAGCTCACATACTTGTTCTGCTTTGGGAGCTGTTATTTTATTAATCCTTCTCCTGCACAGCTCAACAGCTCAGGTTTTTGTCCAGAGTTAGATCTGTTTCTCTCAACAAATCTGTCCTGCAAGCAGAAATAATGTGTTCCAGAAATTATTTTTTCTTTCATTAGGTACTCTTTAACATCTTTAAAGTTACATGCAGAAGCCAGAGCTTTCAATTCAACAACAAGTAAGTGCCTATTCCTTCTTCTGCTGGGGGATAGTGAGATTAAAAAAAGCAACAGTATCTCTCTAAAGCTCAGAGATGTCTGAATTTTCACTGCACCTTGAACACCTTTGTGGGCTGTTTAATTACCCAGGCACTATTCCCAGCAACAGAGCATCATTTGCTTCTCATAATTTTTTTTATCAGTGAAACAGTATCTAAAAGGTTATCTTAATTTTCTCAACTTTACCAACAATGCTCAGTGCTACACAGCAGATGAGTTCTTGCTTTCAGCATGGAGAGCATGTTTGGCCAGTATCTCAAATTCAGCTTGTCCTCTAGTCTGAATCCTTTCACATCACCTCCACCACTTGCTGCCATTTCAAACTGTTACTAATCAAACTCTTTTCCTTGCTGCAGGTCTCAATTAAATGATTGCTACTACTGCACGTTATATAGTCTGTGCTGGGCAGTAGTGTCAAAAGGTTTCAGACTTCTGAAATTAAAACCAGCTCTTTATTAATACAGAGCTACTGAACAGAAATGCTGCAGCCACAGGTACCACTGCATATACCCTCCACATGTCTTAGTGCTTCCTTTAAACAAGACAATCTTCTATAGGCTGTGCTTCCTTCTAACCTCCCTGCCAGTTGCTGCACAGGGCACACTCAAACAGTGCCAGGTCATCTCTCTTAAGTGCTGCTAGGGAAAACAGGGAAAGGGATCTAGTGCTCTACAGCCCTCACTTAACTCAACGCCTTTCTATGATGGTGGAGGTTAGAAGACATACATCTGGCGGAAGAGGTGGGTTTTAAGCCAGAACGTAGGCAAGGACTGTATCAAAGGTCATACAAATCGGTGGGAGTCTTCCATTGATTTTCAGTCCGCCTCGGGTGACAGCATTTTGAACAAATATCTCAGGAGTTGCACAGGGCAATGGTGAAAAATGAGCCAAGACATGTGCACAAGCAGGAATGGGCCAGGAAGACAGCCCCAGACTGCAGAAAGAGGCAGAGTTCTCAATCACCTTGGGGGTAAACAGCAGCAGCTTCGTGGGGACAGCAGAAGGGAAGCAAGACATTGGCAAGGAGACAATTCTGGCATGCCACTGCAGGAGAGAGTTCAGCTATTCGTGATTCATTTAGCTGTTACACCAGAGGTCTCCAATGACTATGGAAGCTTTGCCGTGAGCCACATGATTATTTCTCTTATAAAAAGAAATGTTTCTATGAAAAATTGCAATAAAACATGTTATGCTGGAAACCGTCTGTGGCCAGAAAACTATTAAAAACCACTAACAAGCTTCTTCAGCTTATTCACGTCCCAACCCAGATAATAAGAAACTTAGGGTTAAATCCAAGGGACTTTCCTAACTTCAGTTATTAGAAGCAGAGCAGTAGCTCTGTAAAACAGGTCCTGGCTTCTTGCAGTCATGACTTTTCCCCTGAATCAGTTGGAGACTGGTTTGTTTTCATTGGCACTGGGAACACATGAAGCACAGTCCAGTGGGTGTACAGTTGCATATACACCACCAGTGCATTTGCATAACGTTTCAAACTCCTAACCCAGTGCTTCCAAAATGATAGCTGCTGCCACAATGTATTTATATAAGCAGCACTTGCTTTACATAAGATAAACTTACACAAAGGTTTTCCTTTTTTCTTTTCTTTTTCTGCAGCATAAGCTTTGTGATACTATCTTACAAGCTTCTCTTGCTATGTCCTACAGTAATCAGTACTGCTATAAACCCCACACTTCGTCAGCTATCAACGACTACCTTCACCCCCACTTCCAATTCCCACATTACAGCAGAGTACTGGCCTCCATTCTGAGAACAGCTTTTCCTTCTGAACAGTCTGTTTGTAGAGATCCACGGTTATTAAATCCTTTCAGTGTCCCCAGCGTGTTTCTTGCACACGCAGAATACTAGTACCATTGTGGTCCTGAGAAAGGTGACGATTCTGACTCTCACTTCATCATCATTCTTTAAAACACTTGGTCACGACAAGGAACACTACAGATGTATCCACACAGCTTTGCCTTAGAGCATTAGTTTTAAACAATTCGCCTTAAGTTATCCACAGGACTAAGTTGCAATACTCAAGTGAATTAAATATCCAAATGCCCAGATATTGACATCTGGCATTTATATACAAAATAAAGGCGTTATTTTCAGTGGTGTGGATATTTTCTCATAGACAATATGAACTTCATTTCATCGCATGGTTTGAAGCTTCATTTTTTGGAGGTGTAAATGTATAAACAAGGTAACGAATAAAACCAACCAGCGTTGTTCTTGGAAGTGGAAAAAAGTTTAGAAAAAGGTGTCTACAAACCTGAATTTGGAAAAGCTGTTACTAGGTCAAAACCTGCCAGAATAGCCCAGACCAAATTACTGTTCCATTCACAAGCAAAGAGAACAAATCTCTTTCAGTGGTTCAGCACAATGAGGTATTGGAGAGGCTGAGACTTAATCCTTCACTGGCTGCCTCTACAATTTATGGATGTCCCTGCCTGAAGGTTTGATGATAAAGCACACTGATATCTGCAGAACATCCGTCGTAAAATAAATCATACTCTTGCAGTAGTAGTAAGGACAGTACTTCTCGCTTTTTACAAGACCTTTATATGTGCACGTATCCTCCTTAAATGTTATGTTCCACGTACACTGCTGAGGTAACCTCAGGAAATATAGGATTACATACACACTGCTTCCTTAATGCATCCATCAAAGGTTTTTATTAACAGGAGATCCTGTTTGTCCTAAGCACTTAGCAAAGAGAGTTAAAAATACACTTTAAAGTGTTATGCAGACTGCAGCAGGAGAAATTGCTAAACTGCAGCTCATTCAGAGAATTTCTTGGAAATTAAGTTTTAGGAAAATTAGGCTACCTTTATGAAACCAGTAGGTTAGAGAACTGTTCCTACAGTGAAATAGTCACAGCTTCAGTCTACTTAAACTGGTGTAGGATTAGACTCATTGTAGGCCAACAGTGCTTACATATAGTAACATCCCTAATACCACAGTGCAGAATTCCATCAGTTTGTACTACCTAGAGCTGTCCTTCCCCAGGGATACAGCTTGACTTTACTCCAGCGTAGGGCATATTCCAGCTTGTAAGCAAGGAAAAGTAACATATTTTAGTCTCAAAAATAAGCCTGAGCAAGGAGTGCTGAGGAATCTGCAGCTCTTCTGGAACAACCTTGGGAAGCATGTTGATTAGGAATCATTTTTCCTCTTCCACTTCCTTCTTTCTCCCAGGGTAATGACTTAAAGAAGCATCAGCTGCAGATTCTGACATTTCCCAATCCTGGCTAGCAAGACCAATAGGGGAATCACACATTTCTTCTCCCTCCTTCCTGGCTTGCAAACCACCTGAACATGCATGGGGAGAGGGTCAATGAAACCCTACGAAGTCCATTCCTCCGTCACAGCCCTGCATGGACCATGACCACACACTCAGGTCTCCCCTGTCTCTTCTTCCTGTTTTTTCCCAATAAAGTTAACATCCAGCTACTGCTGTTAATTTATGGGTGGAATCCTGTTGCTAATTACTGGCTTCTCATTGGCAGCCATGCATCTGTAAAAGCATGATGCCCAGATCTATAAAGATCGTAGTCTCTTCAAGGACAGCTTACATATGTAGAACCTACAGAAACATAAGTTTAACTATATTCTAATATTTAACCATTTCTGCTAAACTTACGGTTATTTTTACTAAATGTAAACAAACATTTTTAACCATATAATAATATTTAACCCTTTCTATCTATAGCACATCAGGGCTGGCTACATTTTGGCCAGGCCAGCTCTTCTGGTGCCTGCCAAAAGGCCTGCTTCTGTTCTTGTTCTGGATCAGCGCTGTTACAGCAAGCCAACCAGCTTGGCACTTGTCTCCAAGCTAAGCTCACACAACATTCACAAACTGGATAGTCTCATATCTAAATTCTTTGCAAAGCCATACATATTTAGGCCATGCCAGGCCACAGTACACGGCCAACTTCATTCAAAAAGATAGAGGAGCTGGAAATACTTGTATCTACCTTTCCAATAACATCCTGCCCACCAAAGTACTTCAGAATAGAGGCTCAGCCCAAGGCAAAATCACTCCATCCTCTTGATAAAGCAACAACATCCAGCAGTCAGAACTGAAAATACTTATATGAAACCATCAGGCCGTCTAGAAAGAATGGTTGTTTCTAGAGCCTAATGAAGAGGGCACATACCACAAAGGAAGATTTTTTGAAATTCTGGGACTTCTCACAGAGGAAGATCTTTCTGCAGTTTACATTTCAGAAAATACTTACATCATGCTAAGTCTCAACATGAGGAAAAACTTATTTACTGTAAGGGTGACAGAGAGTTTGTGAAGTCTCCTTCTCTGGAGACTTTCAAGACCATCTGGATGCCTTTCTGTGTGACCTGTCCTAGATTCTGTAGTGGTCCTGCTCTGGCAGGGGGTTAGACTTGATGATCATCAGAGGTGCCTTCCAACCCCTAGCATTCTGTGATTCTCTGATTCTGTCTAAGAAAGTGGGTCACACCACAAGCAATTGGAAATGCAAATTACAGTGCATTGTCACATCTGGTTTACTGCTTTATCAATAAAAGCCATTAGTAGTCCCTAACAGAGATAATAAGCAAGCAAATAGATTTTGGGTTTGGGTGTAAGTGTAGGTCTCTTCTTGGCCCTATCAAGTCTTCTTTGTATCTCTCCAATGATGTAAAATGGTCTTAAAATCAGTGTAAAGTGACTCATTAAAAATTCCCATAGGAAATGGAATCATATGTTTTTAGGTGTAGGTTTGTTGAACTTCTGGAAAGAAGTAAATTAACAAAGACATTTGAAAAAAAATGGAATTATTTATATTGTAAACCTTATCCTACAGGCAGAGAACTTGGATAAATTATCCAAGTAGATAAATTATCCAAGAAGTAAATTTCTTCTCCAAAAGTTCTTCTCTTCTTTTTCCTTACTCTTCCATTTTTTAAACATGGTTCTGAGAACACAATCCAGAATTTTCTGTTCTGCAAATTACGGGCATTTGCAGTGTTCTCAGCTGCATGCACTTCCAGTTATAAACCTTCCCTCTATTAATGCTGGCCTTGCAGGGAGGTTTTGAGATACTGTGAGAAAGTGTCATTTGAAGTTATTCTAAAGCAGAGAACAGCTACACGCCCCAACCTATTACTGTAAATTAACACTAAAGTCAGCTATACCTTTCAAAATGATACAATATTTTTTACTATTTAAAAACCAGGCCCATCATATAAAACAGCTGCCATGTTTATTTAGATAAGTGCTCCTCCACTCTTATATATGGAGGCTGATGACAGATTTTAAAGGCAAAAATATTAACTCTAGAAATGTCAGCATCTGCTTCTTTTCAGCCTAGCCTTACAGATTCACACATCATTTTTCATCCACAAGGAGAGGTTCTTTTTTCTTACAGAGATTCTAAAAATGGGTGTAAATTATTAGTCCTGAGGTCTGACAGTTTTATTAGCATGTCACTGGTGCTACACGTGTTAGGCCTGATTAGACATAGAGAGAGGCTGGTTTCCACGGTCCTCTCCTCGTGGGATGAGGAAGGCTTGCACTTCTCCTGAAGGAATTTTCCACCTGACTGCTCATTTCTGTGGACCAGTATTCGCTAGAGTAAAAAGATGTCATTAAAAAGCACTGTATGTAGTTCCTGGGGTTAGTGGAAAGAGAGAAAAGAAACAAAACAAAATTTTCTACTGAACTCAAGGAGCCCAGCCTTCTTGCTCCAACAGCTACCCTGCTGGGGTTAATTTTAATGTACTTAGTACAGTAATTATCATGCTTTTAATGATGGACATAATACTGTTAGTAGACACAGCAGATCAAGCCCCTATTCCTTTCTCGCTACATACACCCCAAAACACCTCCTACACCTTTAACCTACATCACAGAGAAGCTCTGCAGTACTCATGTTGCCACCTAGAGAAATGCATACCGAAAGAAAACATCACTCAAGGATAATTATGTATAATCAAACCATGAACAGATGTATGAACAAACATCAATTAGAAGGTGGCTGCTAACCATCAGCAATTCAAGACAAACCATCTTCCAATTAGTGACCAGTTAGAGCAAATTAGACCTGTAAGAGTGGACCACACTAGCTAAGATGTCCCTCTGGGCAAAATGTGTGTACATGTCACTAGCCCATGCCACCTGAGACTCAGTGACTATGCAAGATATTTCCATAGCACTGGCTGACAGAATAAGGGCTTTACCACTGGAGACCCATACCTTCCTGGCACAGCAGTGAGCAGCCAGGTGCACTACTCAACAGCACAAAATACCAGTGCTGATTAACCAAAAGCTGTCCTACCCCAAATGGTAGCTTTTCTCCACAGCCAGCTATCTTTGCTTTTAACTATGCTCAGGTGGTTAGCCTAGACATTTCAGTGGCAGTAAGAATTCTCCAGCATGGCTGCACAGAAAAGTGCTGACAAATCTCATTCCAACATTTTGAGCCAGCCAGAAATGAGACATTGCTTCTGGCTTGTCTGCAGGCCACACTGACCTCTTAGCACAGCACTGTACCTAGGTAATTCATCCCAAAAAAGGAAGACCATCAACTGAGAACTTGAAGCTGCCCACATCCATAGCTTGTACAAAGCACCGTTGCTAAATGATTTAACCATTTTTTTCCAGTTCCCCTTGGAGTGCAGCAGTGCAGATCTTCTCCTGAAAGACTAAGTGATGTATTTACATAGGAACAAACAACGTATTGTGGGCTTTAAACATAAACAAAAAAGCCAAAACCCCAAGTTCTTGCCTGAGTCACTTTATATTCTAAATAGGTAACACAAAGCCAAGGAATTAATAGGAAGCAGCTTAACAAAACTGTGACTGTAACTGTTCTGTAAGCTTTGAGATTTCTTTGTTTGCTTACATGCTTTCTGCAATTTATCCTGCTTTTGCTCCTTGGCAAAAACATATTTTTACAGATGGGGCTAAAAATAGCAATGGATGACAGAAACAGAGGACTGAAGAAGGTAAGTGTTGCCAAGAGAGCCTGCATGAGGTCTCTGCAATTGTGTGTCCAAGTTAAATTGATATTAAGAGTAGCTATCGCTAAGGGCTTTCTATTTTTTTTCCTTTTCTTTGGGTGGCAAGCACTTCTGTTATTGGATATGCTTAATATTCCTGAACTCCTAATTTTCAGGATCAATCAAGCATTTAATTATTAAAAAAAAAAGTGTTAATTTTGACTGACTTCAAGCTGGTATTTTTTCAGTAACACCAGCAGAGTCTGACTGGCAGCTCCATTTCATTTGTAGTTCAAAGACTCTACAGGGACGTTGTTTTCAGAATAATTTCACTATTTCTTTAGGAGAAAGTGTTTTTTCTCTCATGCATTTTCAGATTGCTTTTGATAGGTTTGAATTTTTTACAAGTCTAAGCATAACTGCCAAATCCTGTACACTTCTAAGTACTGGTTAGGACATTTTCAGAAGATTAGATTAAAAGTTTATTTTTTTTTACTTTGAGGCTTCCATTTCTCTCAAGACCTCTGTAAAAATCATGCAATAAAATTGTCCAGATGATAATCTGCAAGTGCTGACTCTCTTCCCCAGCACTAATTAGGACTTATGCAAAGGGAAAAACTAACCAAGCCTACTTAGAAGTCTTAATCTGCCTTTCAAGGATGTAAAGTTTAGTAGAGATTTTCAGTGGTTAAGATTGGCCACCAAATTCCATATGCCAGACATTATTCAGGTGGCATTAACAAGAGAGGTGTCCTAGGAGAGGCAGCATAGGACTTGTGATTTGGCACAGGAATGACATGGTTTATTCCCCAGACATAAATGAAATACAAGCAGGAAAATAAGGACAAAGATAAATTCTTACTGGGAGCATCCTTCAAAGTGCTGCCTACTTTCCCCATGACTTCAAAGAAAGTTCATGTACTCAAAGTAAGAGGATTGTCTTTAAAGTGAAGACACAGAAGAAAATGCATGACTCTAGATAACAATACTACAATTTATGTGTGTGTGAGACCTCCCTCCACAACTCACTTCTGTTTTAAATGATCTGAAGTAACCAAAATAAATGTATAGAAAAAGGGATTATTTTGCAATTTCGTCCTTCCCAGTCCTCCTTCCAAATGTGAAACACTTGCTTAGGAAGGCATCCTCTTCAAAGCTACATGAAATCTTCTCTGTATTATCCCTTCCATCCATAGCCCTCTCAAACTTTCTTAATTAATTTTACTGCTGGTTTCAAAGAGTTCTCCAAGTTGGCTCAAATCCCTTTAGATTGCGTATCAGTATTAGCAACAGAAGATCTATTACAACTCACTCTTTTCCTTTTTCTCTCCCTCTTTCTAAGAGGAAGCAAGGAAGGATGTTCAGTCACGTTATCACTCTAGAGAATGAGGCAACTACTGTATCTGAGGAAAACTCTGGACTCCTCATGTGTGATTTTTATACACACAACTAACCTGACAGATGCTTTTTTTTTTTCCCTGTAGCTTTTCCTCTCCTCCTTTTTTTTTTTTTTTCTTTTTTCTTTTTTTCTGGCAAATCCTAAAGGAATCAGTCTGTTCCACAATAATCTCATTAAGCCAAGACAGGTCTGAACTATGTTTCTTTTTTCTTCCTTCTTCTCAGCTTTACTACAAAACTCAAAAAGATTGAACTCAGGTTTTCAAAAGCGCCAAAACTCTTAGGCAGATACAATGGCCTCTGTGTAAGCAAGACCATGGACAGGATATTTCCTAATGCAAGGATTTCTCAAGAAAGGACCAGGAGCTTTCCAGAGTAATCAGGTAAGGTTTTATGGACACATTCACACAAAACATAAGGTAATGCCACTCTAGTTAAGGCAATTAGAACAGAGTGAAATAGCAGCTCCACATAGCAAAGCTGAATTTGACAGAAGTTATTTTAATGAATTCTTTTTCTGAAGTAATTATTTACTCTTTGTTCCTAAAAGAGTGAAAGAGAGGGAGAGAGAAAAAAACCTGTACAGATGTCAGAGACCCATAAACAGAGATTCTTCTGTTTTGGTCTTAAGTCTTTGCAGATTGTACCACGCATTTGTCCCATTTGCAAATTCATTACAAGAGGGAGAAAAGGCACTTTTTTTTTTTTTCCCCTGGAGTGAAACTTTCTAATTACATGCAGGGTTTCAGAGTGTTACTAGAGTGACATATAATGAAACAGAAATCCAACATTTGCAGCTATTTTTAAATGTGGCAAAACAAGGAAAAAATTTTCCCTGCAGTGTATGTTGAAGAGATATACTAAAGCCCCTCTGCACCAAAAATCAGAAGAACCAAGAGCACTATAAAATCAACAGTTAAAATATTTTTAGAGCAACATTTTCACTTGTGAACTTTAAAAGGAAAAACAGCAGTTTCCCTTTTTTTTTTTTTTTTTTTTCCTCCCATCAGTAAGGCTCAAAAAGAAATCTGCAGCTTCTACGTCTCCATGTTTCTAATCCACTAAGACTGTTTTTATAATAAGTCCTTTGTAGGGAGCATTTCATCAGATGCAAGTGCAATAAATGGAATGGAAATGATGGAAAACCCCAAGTAAACCCTTTTCTAAATACTGTTTATTTGGACTTTAAATTTAGAAATGAAAAGGGTTTAATTGAGACATGCTGCTGGGAATCTGTTGCTGAACAGCATGTGTGGTACTTCCTTCTTAGGAATCTCTGGTTCTGGCATAGATTTCTCTCCAATTCATCCTTGCTGCTTTTCTCTCCACTGAAAAGAGAGTTTCTAATCGAGTTTTTCATCTCTCTGATCCCTCTTGGAAATCCAAAGGCCATTAAGGCCCTCACCAGTGCAAACCTGGAAGGAGAGATTTTGCCCCTCGCACAGAGCTCCCAGAGTGCAGCTCACAGAAACATGGGTACAATGTAAAGCTCACACAGGTCATATCTGCTAGTAAAGAACAACCACCCAAACAGGAACACAGGCTGCACCAGCACTCAGCATACACTTAAAAGCTGAGATCTGTCAGGAGAACATAACTTCTACCATAGCTGCAATGCTGTCATTCTCTCCTTTTCTCCTCTCTTCCTTGGAGCCTTTTCTTTTCCTCTTCCCATCCTCAGGGATTTGTGTTTTTCACAGAAATATTTTTTCCTCTAAACTGACATTTTTATTTCATGTCACAGATCCAATCCCCCTTGCCTGGCTTGTCTTCCCCCCAGCAAACAGTTGTACTACAGGCCCTATCAACCTGTTCATCCAGCAGTGAGCCTGAGCAACTGGCAGCAGCAGGGTGTCTTGCAGTGGTATCACTGTGGGGATCTCACCAGTGGGTGCCTGGGAAGTTTTCCTCAGCAAAAGGATGGCTGGGAACTGAGCTGCAAGCAGCTCCATGAGCCAGCTCCAGCTAGGACCTTGCACTGTGGTGCCACACCAGGCCTCTGTTTTCCTTCACTCAGCTGCCTGTTCCCCAGGAGCCACATTAGACAAGATGGCTACAGAACTTCATGGAGGTGGCTGAAATCTGTGGGTTTAATTAGAAAAACACCTTCTTTGTACACAGGAGATTTCTGCTGGGAACCTTCAAACACCTGTGACGATGAACTAGAATCTGGTAACCTTCTGCTCAGTTTTTTCCAGGAGCCTTTCCAAGGGGAGGCTGAACATGGGTGAGTTTGGATTACATGTCACTCAGATGGAGAATTCACAATGTCAAACACTGCAAGAAAAACTAACCCCTCCAAGGCCCCATCACTACAACAAGATCCCCCACACTCAGCACTGGGTCAGCTTAGGGTTTCCAAGCCAGGTTTGCTGTGAGTGCTGGACAAACAAAAACCTATTTTTTTATCTTGCAGAGGGGCCTAAGAAACAGGGATAAGCTCAAGAAGCCCTGAGTGAGATTCATTACCTGAACAAGGCCTCCAGCAATTCAAAAACATAAGGACCATAAAGATGATTTAAAACAATATATACCTCATGCCTGACCAGCACAAGGGAATGGATAAGCATGAATAAGGGTGGCAGTTGTGACTCTAAGACCACCAGGTGATGTTTGCCTTCCAGATCTAAGCATTGCCAACTGGAGGCTATCCCATTCTAAGAAACTTTCCAAGAAGAAGAGCTGAATGAGCTTCAGACAAAGCCAGGTTATCTCAAGCCACCTATGTCAGCTGCTTGAGCTTATGCAGCTGACTTTGGTTGAAGCCTATGTAGCAAGTGCTCCCTGGCTCCCTTCCATTGTCAGAGCTCAGGAGACGGGAACGTATGCAAGATGGGAATATTGAACATCTGGGGATGGTAACATCTTAACCAGCACAGCTGCCAGCAAAGTGAACATCTGTCTGTTGCCCAGGTCTCATTTCACAAAGGAAAATGCTCTCTCCCACAGGCTCATCTGCAGATGATACAAGTATCTGCTCCTTCACTCAGAAAATACCTTGTCTGTGGTTAAGTCTGTCTACAGTGCAAAGTAGCCCATGCAAGGGTCTGTGTTGCCAGGACTAGATTGCTTTGGATATCAAAGCTAACTTGAGTATAGCGCAGCACCAAGCACACCTAAATTTTATTGCACGTTTTAGTGCAAATAAGCCACAGTAGAACTGAGAGGAAACAGCACTGAGGAGAATAATCTCTATGACTTTTTTAGCATGACCATACATACATAACTGTTGGTTAATAACAATGTGATTCCCTCAGACTACCTTCTTTCCTAAGGAACATGACACGTGGTTCAGTTCTTAATGTTTAAATTTTTTTCCACCCAGTAATTAAATAAGTTGTCAAGCAGCCCTCCCATCTGCAGGCAAAGCCATTGTTTATGAACTGTCTGGGGCCCACTCTGAAGCACCACTGTGGATTTGGCAAACTCTTAGACCCAGCTAACGGCATCATGTACACCCCATGTGCACTGATCCATGCATCATGCAGGAGGAAATGCTACCACAGTCAAAGGACGTTTGCTAAGACATGGAGAATTCCAGATTTAGGAAATTCAGAGCCCCAGAGCAGATCTTAATTCTCATGCCAATTCTGCTCAAGAATGCAAACAGCGTTACAGCATTGCTACAGCGAGAGCAGTGTCAGGCGGGAGCGAAACATTTACCACCCAGCACTTATCAGGAATCTTTCTGGCCTGGAAATATCCTGTTCTCATGCCTCCCAGGCACTGCTGGCTTCACCCAGCATGAAATCACTGCTACACTGCCTGTCTCTCACAGTAGTTTATTTCACTCCAAGGTGCAATCACTTCTTATTTTACTCCAACTCTCACATTCCTAGTGGTGATGTCTTTAGGATCGCCTATTCTCATTACATCAACAAGAGACTCTCTTGCACTTATTAGCCAACAAAGTTTTCAAAGAACTGTGTCTGGAGAGGGAATTCCTGCCTGAAAACACAAGAAGCCACTTCTCTCACTGGCTGCTTCACTGCTACTTCTGTCAAACCCTGCTGAGCTTCCCAAGCAAATGCACTTCTGCCTGTTTGCCTGCTGCCTATTCTGCCTCCGCTCCAGGTCAGTAGACAGCTCAGGGCATCTCTCAATTCCCTTTCCACTATTGCAAATCACACAGAAATGATGTGATTTCTACGAAGAGAGAAAGATAGACACATTTGTGCTCAGTTTTTTTCCATGCTTGGCTAAATACATCTCTGCTATTGCTCCCGACGGTCCGTATTGCAGGAGGAGCAGCAGGGGAAAAGTAACTATTCTTTACCAAATTCCTCAGTATAGTGACCCGTTCTTCTGATACATTTCCTCTGCTTTGAGAATTTTCCGTGTTTTAGGGGAAGATAAATAAATCCTGCAACTCACATGAGTGTTCTGTGTTTGACAGTTCTCAAGGATATCAAATTAATGGACAACATTCGGTATCAGAAAAATACTGTGCAAGAAAAGGGAAAAGCCACGCTCCCTGGGAAAACGCATAGAGATTAAGTGTTCCAGCATGAAATGTGTTTCACTGCTCTCCTGCTGGCTCTTTGCCTGCCTTCATGTGGGGAGAAAGAATAAGGTGTGAAGCCTGATCAAGCTTCCTCTTCTGTCTCCAACAGGACAAGCTACAAACAAGGAAAGCCCAGCATACAGATGCTTTTCAAGAAAGCAGGACGGGCAGTCCCAGTGGAAGGTGAGCTCATACTTAAGCGCAGTTGGCCACATGCCCATTTACTCTGGAGAAGGTGTTACCAGTCCAGGGATGTAGCTGTAGCTGAAGTCATATGGACCTTTCCCTACTTCCTAAAACTCTTCTTCATTAGGACTATCACTAAGTACCACAAAAGCATTTATCTCTTTTATAATAGCTACAAATAATGAGTGCCATCATCCACAGCTGAACTCAAGAAATTTCAGTTATAATTTTAAAATCTGCTCCTCTTGTGACTGGGGTATCTGCTAGGACAGTTCCTTCAATGTGTAGCAATGCTCTGCTCACAGCACGCAAACTGCCAGAACTTGTCTTATTTGTCCAGTTTTCATTTGTAGCTATTTAACACTGTCCCAACATCTGTAGGTCACTTTCTCTCCTTAAAACCATAAGTGCCTTTCAAAGTCTGCCATATGCCAGAGTTTTCTTACTTATTGCTAGTCACTGGAAGACATTTCTTCCTCTCCTAGTTCTTGGAATGTCATCCCTTTAAGTGACGCAAGAAGGTGCTGCAGAGGCAAACACTGCTTTGTTCTGGCTACCCTGCAGTAGCTCACTGGAGAGAGGGTACTTACTGTGAGCATCCCATTATCCTAGCTAAAGGATCCCCCACTGTGCAGTGAGTATGTGCCACATCACTTAGAACAAGCCTTGTCAGCAAGAGAAAACAAAGGTTAAGAGAGAGTGCTTATTTGAAAGCAGACTACCAGCAGTGAAGATACAAAAAAAAAAACCACACACAAAAAAAAACCAAACACACACACACAAAAAAACACACACACACCAAAAAAAAAAAAACACCAAAAAAAACCCCCCAAAAAACACCCAAATGCATGATTTAGCTTTTAGTAAATAAGAAATGATCCCCCTCAAGTGCCCCAACATCTCAGGCACCTTCCTCTTTTCCTACATTAAACCACTCTCCCTCTACATCCTGAAGATAGACCCTGTAGCTTCTGCTGCCTGAGACAGCATTTGCCCCCATCCCTCCACCTTCCACTAGGCCTTCTCAGAGGAGCAGCAGGGCCTAGAGAAAAACCTGCGACACTTCCAACGACATCCAAAGCTAAAACCCCTTGGTTCCTCTGTCTTCGAGGAACAATGTGATGGGGCTCTATATAATGCAGCAGGGGATTAGGTCAGTCTGTTCTCCCCAAGGTTTTATAGTTGATATTTCTACTGATATATTTTACTGATATTTTTTGGTATTTTTTAAGTTAGTACAGTCCTGGCCTCAGCATCTCTTACAGTCTTCTGAAAAAATAGTGGTAAAACTTTATACATTGCATGAGGAGGAATATTAAATGAAGATATCCTGATAGGCACTGCTAGAGACAAACCGCTCACTCAAACATTTTTCCTGTCTCAGTCTGTGGATCCTTATGTCTGAACAAGCAGAGGATTCAGATACAGCACTTAGGCACAATGAAAAGGTGTCAATAAGAGCCTTAATGAACATTCAGACAGTAGTCAAGTAGCCCAAGACATTTCTAATTTAATGGACAATTGTGAAAGAATCAGTGGTGACTCAAAGAAAACAACCCTCTTGTCTCCCTATAAGAAATCAAGCAAACAGCAGCCAGGGTTGCCCCAATAGAAACTCATCAGGTAGCTTCTTCCCAGGATTAGCAAATAATTATCTGCTAAAGGGAAAAGGAGAGAAAGGACAAAAAGGAAACAGTCAAAGGAATAAAATATTTACATTATTTTCTACACATCCACTACACCATCCCCTTGCCCTTCACTTCAGAGATGAGGCAAATGGAATGGGAATTACTAGGGCATAGATTGCATCTCCTTCTGAATTATAATAGTACTTTGTACAGGCCTTCCTCATTATTTACTTTATGGGGTGGATCATCCTGCAAGCTAGCCTAAAAGAACAAGGGGAGCAGATGTGCCGGGCCCTGCTGCCCCTCATGTCTAAAAGAGGAAGGCCCAACATCTGAGAACCTAATTTTTGCTTACCAGGGTGGTCACATGTCTACAGTCCCTTACTTCCTTCTCAGCCTTGCAAAAGGGTGTTAGGAAGTTTAAACTTGCAGTTTAAATTTGTCCCCTACGTGCCGATTTCAGTGGCGATACAAACAGTGATGAGCTAGCCCACACAAGACCATGGCCACCGACCAGCCATCATGACTCAATAACCCCTACATTCCATGCTGTTGTCAGTGTGCTTCACTGCATGGGCACATTTTAAACATCAAATTAGCCAAAGAGAAGTTAATCTGAGTGTGGATAATGCTGCAGTAAAGCCACTGCATCCTGTTACCTGCTGCAAGGAGGCAGAGAGGCTGCGTTGAGCGGTGCTAGATGCAGCAGCCACTTGGGAACCTGCTGTGTGTGCAAAGACATTTCAGATCTCTTTACGCACTGTGAGCTAATGACTGGTGATTTCATTTATCTTCATGCTGATAATAAATAACAAACTTAGCACTTGCAGCTGACTTGGATTCCAACTCAATACTGCCTTTTTCAGCTTCCCAGAGGAGCACAACTGTTTAGATATCCTTGCTTTGTATTCTCCTATCATTTTAATTAGTCTGAAATACAAAAGCTGTGTATTAATGCCTACCATTCCAATATTGCAGTTTTTTTAATCCATCTGTATATGCAAAATTTTATTTCAAAAACTGCACTGTCACCAGAAATCTGATCCAACAATATTACCATGCTGACCCAAGTTTCATTGCCACAGAAGGGATTATGGGGAAGAGGCAAAACCAGAGAAAAGGAACACTATTAGAAGACATAACTCACATAATAACCCATCACCTAGAAAAGTAGATAAGATACAAAAAAAAAATAGGTACTTTCAGGTTCTGGGAAATTATATTTAAATTGGGGTTTTACTGTGTGCAGAAATGGAACTGATGGAATCTCTGAATATGGTTCTCATTAAATGGCTCTTATTAAGATTAATTGTCCATTTAGTCATAGTTGGCCATTTTGCTTCTTAGGAGTTTCTTTCTGAACTTGGGGGCAGCCAATCCAACTGCTGTAGCACTTCACAGAGTTCTTCTACTGATACAGTTATCTCCACTTGGGGTAACTTCTCCTTTGGTATCACTCCAAATCAAATTTCACTTTCTGCAGCCCCATGTGCTGCTGGTAACAGGAAGCAAACAGCCTTTGTGTAGGTTGCGTGGCAGGCACAGCTAAACCTCTCTGCTCTCCACGAAGCTCAGCCTTGCCCCACCAATGGCTCCACCAGTGCTGAGGAAGAATTTGGCAGCTGTTTCCCCTGCCTTTTAGCCTGCCACTTTTGGGTGACAGATCTTGTGTGCGCCTTGGTGCAACACATCCCCTCATAAGGCCTGACCAGGGCAAAGCTCACTGAGGCACAGCTGAAGTAACCCTGCCAAATCATGGAACCGTTTGGGTTGAAAGGGACCTTGAAATCATCTAGTTCCAACCCCCCTGCCATGGTTAGGGACATCTCACACTAGACCAGGTTGCTCAGAGCCCCATCCAACCTGGCTTTGAGCACTTCCAGGGAGGGGGCAGCCGCAGCTTCCCTGGGCAGCCTGTGCCAGTGCCTCACCACCTTCGCACTAAAGAATTTTTTTCTACTGTCTAACCTAAATCTTCCCTCTTCCAGTCTAGAACCATGCCTCCTGGTCCAGCTGCTTCACAGTAAGCCCCTCCCCAGCTTTCCTGCAGCCCTTCAGGTCCTGAAGGCCGCGGGGAGGTCTCCCCAGAGCCTCCTGCTCTCCAGGCCGAACAACCTCCACCCTCTCAGCCCGTCTTCACAGACGGGGCGCTCCAGCCCCCCGATTGCCTTTGCGGCCCTCCCCTGGACTCGCTTCCCAGAGGTCCATCTCCTCCTCCCTGCGTCGGGAGGGCCCAGAACCGGGCGCAGCGCCCCAGGCGGGCTCTCACGGGAGCGGAGGGGATGAGGAAACCGGAAGGTCAGCCGCCTGAACGCCTCCTTCCCCGCTACGGCATTTCAGCCCTTTCTCGCTTTACGCCTCCTGCTCTCTTTTCAAAATTTGCCCCTGCAAACCTGTTTCCACACGGCTTTTACCGAGGCGCCTCAACAAAGGCCGTGACCGGGGGGCGGGCCGCCCTGCCCCCCGCCCCCCCCCCCCCGCCCCGCGGGAGCCATCCCCGCCGCCGCCGCCTGGGGGCGCTGGGCAACAGCGCGGAGCTGCGGCGGGGCCGCGCCCGGCAGCGCCGCCCTGCGGCGGGGCGGGGACACGCAGCCCTCCCGGCGGGGCGGGAAGGACGTGGGGAGGGAACACGGAGCCGAGGGCTGCGCGGGGCGGCGCCCACGCACGCCAGGCGCTTTCACGCAGCGAAGGAGCTGCACTTCACGCGGTCTCCCACGCACGTGCATCGTAAAGCGGCGCGCACACACCCACAAGCCGCGTTCACGTGCTGCTTCGGTGCGTGCAGAGCCACACGCACAGACGCACC
Organism: Apus apus; assembly: GCF_020740795.1. Classification (NCBI taxonomy): domain Eukaryota; kingdom Metazoa; phylum Chordata; class Aves; order Apodiformes; family Apodidae; genus Apus; species Apus apus. The sequence goes on from NC_067283.1 coordinate 50,609,972, forward strand.
GGAGCTTCTTCCACTGGGGATATTCCAAGGTTTAAAACAAACGAACAAAAAGCAAACGGGCATCTCCCCCCCTCATCATAGTACTTTTTTTGCAAAGCAATCATTGAACCATAGAATGGTTTGGGCCGAAAAGGATCTTCAGGTCATCAAGTTCCAGCCCCCCTACATGGGCAGGGACACCTCCCACCAGCCCAGGTTGCTCAAAGCTCCATCCAGCTTCCCTGGATAACCTGGGCCAGTGTCTCACCACCCTCACACTAAATAATTTCTTCCTGATACCTAGCCTAAATCTCCGCTCTTCCGGTTTGAAACCGTTACCCCTCATCCTGTCACTACAGCCGCTTATAAAAAGCCCCTCCCCAGCTTTCCTGCAGCCCCTTCACGTCCTGGAAGGCTGCTATAAGGTCTGCTTGGAGCCATCTCTTCTCCAGGCTGAACAACCGCAACTCTCTCAGCCTGTCTTCATAGGAGAGGTGCTCCAGCCCTCTTGTCATCTCCATAGCCCTCTGGACTGAGGGGTTGGACTAGATAATCTTTCGAGGTCCCTTCCAACCCCTAGGATTCTGTAACTCACAGCTCCATGTCATTCTGATCTTGAGGGTGCCAGAACTGGACACCACTTACACTAAATTTTTCATTCAGCTTCCAAGCCATTACACAAGATGTTACTGTAAAATTTCCCAGTATTTGTTCTTAAGTATCAAACCAGAAGATTACAGATGCAGGACTCAATCTATCCCTACACCACTCAAGTGAACCTCATTAAACCAGGAAATCATGGGTCATCCGGGATTACATGAAAAACAGTTTTGCTTTTCAAAATCCTGAGATAGCCCACAGCAATCTCCTAAGACAGCAGTCTGCCATTTTAACAGTTCTAGCAATAGGTGATAAAATTATGCAGTGGACATAATTAGCTTCTCATTTTCATACCACTCAACCCAGCCCCCCAGATTCCATTTTTACAAACAAAGCTATCTGAACTTTATCATAGAAAACCACATTCATTTGAATATTTGCAACCTTTCAAGTTCAGCATTGTTTAATTCAGATAAGAGGAGGAGACATTGAGTCTCAGGGAAAGCATGTTTAAGAGGGCTAGAACAAACTTCTTCCCTAGGGCCAGGGTTTCAAAGCCAGTGCTGTTAAGAGTTTCTCACTCAACTATGAGGTGGTGGTATTCAGCACTATCTTATTTGAGGCTGTTTAGATTTTGGAATCAAAAGCTAAAACTAAAAGCACAACCATCAGCTACCATGTTTGAAAATTTCCATCCTGTTCCTTTTCACTGCTTTCTTTTCTGCACTGAAATGTTGAAACTTTGAGTCCTCAATTAAAAAAACCAAACAAACAAAACAAAACAATTTACTCTCTGTCAACAGACTGGAGAGAAACATCTTGATAGTCTTTCATAGGACTGACATGTACTTAGTGCAGTGTTCTGGTTGTTGAAGACAATTTGTCACACTCCTACACATTTTCAACATATTGATTCTTATTTATGAAACCAGTAATTTCACAAGCTATTATAGAAGACTAAATTTTATCTAAATTACTGTTCAGCACTGGGGAAATGGGAAAGCTGAGTTTAATACATTTGATATTATGCATTATCCAGATGTTGTGTGCCTACATCATTTTTTATTAGTGATATTAAATTGTTCTTTATTCTGTAGTTGAACCACAAATATGCTTGTTGGCATTACAGAGATTAAAATTTCAGGCTATTCTGACTGGGCATGTGTGATATGCTACATTTTATTTTAGTTTTTCTTTCACAGGCAAGTGTCACCCCTAGGAGAAAGTCTTACATCTGATAAAAGTTGATATGAGTTTCAAATTAGATTTTAGAAATTATTTTTGTGATACTGACATAAAGTTCCTACTCCCAGTATGATTGGTTTCCTTTGCTTGCAAGAGCACAAATACTGCATAAATCCTGTACACCAGAAATTATTAATTCCTGTCTTGCCTTTACTTTCATCTGCCCAAATTCAGGACACATCTTATGCATGCTTTCCCACTTTAAACAACACAAATATTTGGAACAAGATAGAGTTCAAAATGAAGGAGAGATGAAGGAATTTGTGGGCAGCTAGAAACTGCAGGGGTTTATTTCTGTACCATCGGGGTATCCTTGGGTTTTCATGGACATGCTGGCACCTTCTCCTGTTGTAGCAGCTCCAGGGTCCCAGTGCATTTGAGCCCTGCTTGCTCCTCTTGGAGCACCACACACTTTACACATTGTTTTGCAATCACTACATCATGAAGGAAAAAAAATTACTCCTTAAGCATGACTTGGCTCTGCTAAACCTTGTCAGACCCTGAGAAGGGAACATCCTCTCTGTTCAAAACCCATTGCCCTACATGAAAAATCAGACAGGAACCAAAAATGTATTCTAATCAGAGTATACGGGGCTACTCACTAAATTCTGAAGAGCAGTATGAGGGAACAAGCAAACAAAATCCAAGTCTGCTTTGGGAACTTTGCCACCTTCTCTTTCCATAAGTTTGAAGAAAGTCTGAGATAAAGTATTTCCCAGAGACTGACAGCAATGAGAGGCAGCTGGATAAGATATTTAGAAATAGAAACACAGGCACTCATTATGAAAACTGCAAAAAGTAGTTTTGGTCATTAGACGTATTAATAGTATCCTTATTAGCTTCTTGTCTGACTCAGAGAAATAAAAAAAACAAACCCAAAAAACAAACAACAGTCTCAGGGGAACAACAGCAAACGTGCTACACAAGTTGATGATATTTCTGTTGATGTACAAGCATGTTTCTTCTCCCTCCAACCCCATCGGTCCTCAAATTAGCCTGTAGCTTGCTTCTCATTTTATATAATTGCTTGCCGTTACCTCTGCTGCCCCGAATACTCAGGAAGCAAGAATGTGTCCTCCAAACACCATAAACACTAAAGCTTCAAGCAATGCCCATTTGAACACAGCGTAAAACCCCACAGCCCATACTTCATGAGGCAGAGCTATTACTGCTGACCACAAGGAATTTAACAACACCATGGGGAAATGAAAAGCCTCCCTGGCTTGGTTTCCACCAGGTGTCAACTTTTATGAGTCCTATTCCCCTTTAGCTACTTTATAAAATGCTCACTGTGTTAGAATCAGGTTCGCAGTCAAAAAGACAAAGTCACAGTAGCAGATGCTGTGCAAGTAGCATTGATAAGATATTTTACATGTGCATGTCAACTACAAAGAGCAGTGGATAGTAGAAGGTATAATAAACATAGGGTTTTCCCTCCCTGCACGGCTCCAGACATGTACATACCTATACTTGCTTAAGTGGAGCACTAAAAAGCTGGGATGGGGGAGGAATGGTAATTGCAGGAACCTTGGGGAATTCAAAAAACTGACCTCAGAAGACAGAGAACAAGGCAGTTCAGCTGGCTGCTGAAAGAAAAAATAGTGCATCAGCAACTGAGATTGCTAGGAAGAATTGCTATTCAGCTGCACCCAGGAGAAGGAAAGTTATGCAGCAACTAGGAGAGGAGGCAGAGAACAGACTGAGCACTGAAAAGCACAAAATCCTTATATTTCTTGGAATTAGTTCTTTTCACATACACTGTCACATTTTAAAAATTTTGTTCAGCATGTTGAATACTTGGGTGCAAGGCAGAAGATGGTAAAAGGAACAAGGTCTTAGAGCTGAGGCCAGCTCTGTTTTTTTCCTGGGACAAAAGATACTATTGGCAAGGGCACATCAGCTTCTGTTCTACTCTCAGAAAACTCTTGGTGCTGTGTTCTGGAAAAAGAAAAGAAAAATGGGAAAAGGAACCACACAAAGCATGCAAGCTACTCAGATTCTTTAGTGTTCAGATGCCTCAAACACGAGATCTGAGCCTACTGGAAAGGTGAACTTTGCACTTGCAATTGCATTGGTGATAAAGAAATTTCCCTGTCAATTATTTTAGCACAAAATTTGAGTAATGATGCTGAACTCCACTTTAAAATAATAATAGTAATAAACCACAAAAAAGAACCACTACCCCCCACACATCTGCTTTCTGTAGAAAGACTCAATGCTTCGTTACAAAGCTTCTGGCAGAGAGATGAACACTTCTTGCGTTTTCAATGAAGCTGGGAATTGTTAAGTTTAATGGTGTTCTAGTCATGTTTGGGACAGAAGTTTAGGCATCATGAGAGTGTGACTTCCTGGAAGAAAGGAAAGACATTCAAGACATTTCTATCACTAGAGTTAGAAAGTGTTTCTAAGGACTCAAGTTTTGTATTTAAGCACCTATGGTGGAAACTGGGGGCGTACATCCCACAGCTAACTCTAACCTTGAGTTGCCCACAAGGATTATTGCGTGCTTCCTTCAGACTGATGTACCCACAGCAGAGTGCCAAAGACGTTAGGATAGTTTGGCTTCTAGTCAAATTCTATTTCTGACAGGGTAAAGGCAGAATAAGTAAATCACTGTCATGTCTCAAGGAACTTTTTTTCTTTTCTGTTTCCCATGTCTGCTTTGACAGACACTGAATTATTCTGCCTATCCTGCTCTCAACCTAAGAGGATGAGTTGTATAAAAAAGTTACAGCCTGTCACGGTACTGAAAATAATTTCCTGGGCATTATTTTTCTCCCCTTGACTATCCAATGCATTTGTCTCTCATTATTAAACAAGATAATAAAAGTAATACTTATGTGCTACGTCTTAACATTTAAAAAGTTGATGGAAACTTGCTCCCTTATCAACACAAAATGCTTCCATGGCAGAAAACAAAAGCAATGCTGTAGAATGCAGTGGAAAGAGCATAGAGAATTTAAGCAGACTAATAGCAAGTGACGATGGAATTTGGCAATCATGCTAGATCTGGACAGTAATTCAGACTTAATGATCCCAGTTTCACTTTATGTCTTGTACAAAAGACATTAAATATGAACAAAGCCAATGGTTACAGGACAACTACATAAAAAAATATGGTACCCAAAGTGATGCAGAGGTCAGACTTAAGAGAGGGGAAAAAACTAAAAACCCAAAGCCCCACATGTAGCAAGGTATTGCCTCTAATTTTTGTTTGGTTTGGTTTTTTTTCTTTTTTTTGCTTTTGAAAATCAGAGAAAGGAAAACAAGTAGGTGTTACACAGTAAGTTAAGCTCTCCTGTGTAAATTCATTTAGCAGTATTGTGCATACTAAGACATCTTACCTCAGAACACAGAAGGCTGTGTGCAAGTTTAAAATCATTAACTATTGTTATCGGGTAACAACTCTCAAACCTGCAACATCCAACTTTATTTAAACTGAAAAGGTGACAAACATGAAAGCTCAGCACTCCTGCTCTTCTTGAGCCTTTCCTTCATTGCAACACCAGCCTGAAGGGTCTTGGACTCTTCATAAAATGTTTGGCAAGCAAAGGCCCTGTTAATTGACAAGCTATTGGTTTTACTGCTTCCTACCACAACTTGTGGGAATCTTTTAGACCCAAATCAATTCTGCACACAAGCGCTCCCACGAGATGCCACACGCATTCCCATTTGAAGCCACTTACAAGAAGTGCTACAGCAGACTCACATAAATCCTTTGTCTTCTCCAGACACTTCTGAAACCACATGCAACCCTTTCATCCCCTGCTGGCCAGCAGATTCTGTTTATTTGTTTGTTTGCTTACTTTAACCATGCTCTTTGTTTTCTGCCATCTTACTGCTTTGCTTTCCCTCCAAGACAGTTGCTTGCCTTTGCAAGGAGTGAGTTATAGCAGAGATGTTTGCAGTCTTCATGGCAGCCCAATGCCAATAAAAAATAGTCCTCTCCTCAGAGGCTGCCTGTTAACAGCTCTCCTTTATTGGTAAAGCTCTGTGTACTTAATTCTTCTTTGTCAATAAGAACAATCAATCACAGCATGTTAATTGGGCAAAGTTTAACGAGAGAGGGGACAAGCAGCTGACAGCATAAGCTCTGTTCCTTTGCTCTTAAGAATGAGAGCAGCCTACACTTGAGGTATAAGCCTTTATCATCACCATTTAACAGTGGTCAACTTGTGCTTTTTTTCTTTTTCCTTTTTTTTTAATATAGATATATGCTTTAGGGGTGCAATATCCACCCTGCTCTATGCATTCATTTCCTTTAGATAATAAGAAATCCTGGACACTTTTTCTCTGTACTGCAAGAGGCTGTTTATGCAATGCGCAGATGGGGAGGGCTGTTAATCAGCATTTACTTAGGCCTTTCAGCTACCCAGGAAGTTTTATGCCTTTCATGGGTGCCAGTATCACCTAGCTCATTATTTATCACAATATCATATTGGATAATCAAACTGGAATGACAGCCTCTGTCTAAACAAGAGCCTTATAAAGGCAGAGGTCCTTCCTCCAGTTCCTCATCATTTCCACTCCTCTTTTCAAGCAGGAAAAATTCCCCACAGAAATCTTCCAAATCACCCTTTTATCTTTCTTCACATTCTTCTTCCACACTCTCTTTCTCTTGGGGACATGTCCTTATGATATAAAGCACAATGGGCACTCATCTCTGGTGGCCATAGATGCCATCTCAGAAACAATAGCAACTGTGTAGTGCAACCTGTGTGAAACGATGGAGATGGGAGAACATCTGGAAGTAGATCCCTCTGACTGCACAGCCAGAGAAGCATAAACCACGCTGAAGGACAGAATGTAAAATTTGAACTGAATCCTGAAGGGCAGAAGGGGTGATCTAAGGGGTCTGAGCAAGGGAGCAAGAGAAAGATATTGCGTGTTCTGGGTCCACGATCCTTAAAAAGTCATCTCAATCTTCAGGAAGCTTCTCAGTACCTCTACTTCCCTGGAAATGTGCCGAAACTGAGCACAGTGTCTTTCTGCACAGAAAGACTCCATCAATCCTCACTAAAATTAAAAGATTAAAGGTTTCTGCAGCCTCAGCTGGGGACACACTTGGACAAGCTCAGCTAGGAAGTTTTGCAGGTAGGAGAGATGCGGATGAAATTCAAATATCCATGAAGGGTTGAAATGAGACCTTGCAAGAGAAAGACAGCTTCTAAAGCCTGAGATTTAAAGTGCTTATGAATAGAAATAATTTACACTTAATAATTACGCTTGCATTGCTACTCGAGTTTATCTGTATTTCAGAAAGCCTGTGATTAATTTTATTTTTAACTTTAATCCATTACTTTAATTAAAATTATTAACTTCTTCTCTGCTATTGAGAAAAATTTTGCATTTTTTGAGAGAAATCAAAAGAAAAATTAAAAATAGCTATGCCTGTCAATGAGAGAAAGGAAAAATCCTCCCTTAGTTTTCTAAAATTATTTTATTTAATGACTAAACTATTATTGCTTAACTTTGCTATTTCCAAAATGAAAGGAATTTAATATTTCAGACGTGGCACATGTAGTGTACAACCCCCATGAAAGTCATTATACCTTTTGAAGTCTGAAGAAGATCAGATAAAAAAAAAAAGAATAAATTAAAGGACACTGTTTATGTATCTATGCCACATTATTTTTCTTGCTGAAGCTCAGGACATACCGAGTCTTTGCTCTTCCACACCTATGTGCACAGCCATACTTCTTCACTTACCTGGAAGGTTGTATTTTTATTAGGCTAGCCAGAAAAGCTATCTTTCTAGCCTTGCAGAAAATTTGCAGACAAACTTCTAGGGGTTCCCAGAAGGACACAGCACCCCTATTCTGATATTTACTGCTCTTCATTTGCATCCACCCATAAGCCAATCACTTTTACTTATGCCACTAACTTTGAGAAAGTGAACACTGCTCCTACCAAAAGACCAGTGAACCCTGACAACAATTCTTTGTTTCCCAGCCCCAGAAGTAGGGGCATAGAGTGTCTGCTGAAGTTTGGAACTGAATCAAAGCAGCTGGAGTGCACGGAAGTTTGGGAAGATCAGCATTTGGCACTGCACCGAGGATGGAAATTTGAATTTGGACATAACTTCTGCTACCAGGCTTCACTGAGGATTCAGTTAAATGCATGTTCCCCTGAGCTTCCCTGTAGACTGGAGTAGCTCCCCCACGGTGTGTTGTGGTGGGAATGTATTTCAGCAGCTCCCAATGTCTGTTAAAGCCAAAGCAGTATCAACGTGCTTTATCACCCAGCTGACTGCAGGGGTAGGATCCATCTCAGCTATCTTCAGCCATCTCAGAGGCCAGGGAGTCTGGTAGGCTCCCCCTGTAGTTCGTTAAGAAAGATAGGCATCTGCAGAGAGTAATCCATCCCACCTCCCTCTCTCTCTCTCTCCATTAACTGAAGAGGAGCTCAGATAAGTAGTTCAGATCAGACACATTACTTCTGAATGGCTGGAGCTAGACAAGATGAATTCCAACTTCAGTGTCCAAAACATTAACACATGTAGTTTCTCATTACTTATCACAGTTGCAATGTCTGTTAGTCATTGATTTAGAAACAGATTTTCTCAGTGTGATTTCCTTTTCTTTGTGCAAAACTTTCATCTTGCAGTTTTTGCACCCTAGCACTCAGAGACATAAGTGACATTTCCTGCACAGACCCACAAGTACACCTGCAGACCAGGAGCTGTGTGTGTCTTGAGTTCCCCTGGTCACACCTGAGCAGTGGTGTGAAAGCCCCCAGTGATGCAAAGGAGATCAAGCAGAGGCTGCTTTTAAATTCAGCACTCCAAGCACCCCAAATCCCTGTTTTGGAAGAGCAGCTAAGAAACCAGTATTGCTTTTAGAAAATGATGCTGCTTGGGGACCAAATGCACGTGACTGCCCTGACGACAGCCATCCCAGTGACATGTCTCCCCGCAGGACAGACAGATGGCGTGACCCTTCCCATTCCCAACCAGGCCATCCCAGCAATGCCATAATCCAGCCTCCAGCCACCTCCCTGCAGGGGTGTGGAGGAAGAGGAGGCCTGGGCTGCGGCGTCTCCATCATGCTGCGCACTCACAGCGTGGTGGTACCTTGTACCACCACATGCCTCGCATGCCAAAACGCACAGCGCCCATGGTCTGGGCAACAGCGGCGCAAGTCAAAAGGGGCTAGTTATGAGTTTGGATACTACCATTTAAAGATAAGCTTCTCCATGGTTACAGCTCTCACGCAAGGTCACTTGCCTGCCAAAACTCCTCTCCTCCTGCCCTGGATCTCTCTCCTTCCCCCTCCACTATTTTTTTTTTTTTTTCAAACGTGTTACATCAAACGAGAAAATGAAAACACTGGAGATAATCACAGTCTGACTATTTTAATGCAGGCTGTAGGAAAGGAAACATGTAAGCCAAGTGCTCTCACTGTGCAAGCAGAAACACACACTCGACCTCATAAAAGTAGTATCTGAGAAATAACACTTGATTAAAGCAGCTAGTCCTTCATTTAAGTAGGTGCTTATGGTAGGGAAAATATCCAAGGTTTCTCTAGAACAGGCTGCTGGCCTATCACAAAGAGCAGAAACAGGCCAGACAGATGAATTATTGCAAGACAGCTGGGTTTCAGCCGGGGTGCGAGGAGATCCCTATTATCCCGTCCACCTTTCTTACACAAACGCCTCTCCCCAGAGAAACTGAGTCATTAAAAGCCAGCTCATTCTCTCCTGACAGGCAATATGCATTGAGTGAGACGTGATACGATTTCATTTTCAGCAAGAAATCTTAGTCACCCCAAGGAGCGGCTTGCTCAGGAGGGCAGTAATGGAATACAGGGCCTTTCATCTCCGCCTCGCAGCCGCAAGCACGGCCTGGCTCAGTAGCAACCCAGAAGTTATTAGCTAATGGGTTGTTTTGGTGGCCTACATAGAATGAGTTTGGTGGGTTTGGTCTGGTTTTCAGTAGAAGATATCTAGAACCACAACTGGTGTTGAACAGAAACCGTATCAATGAGTCAAGCGTGCAGGACAGTGAATTGCCCACATGTAGCCATGCCATTGCTCTCCCTACCCTTTGGGAAGCCTCCCCATCGGGCAATCTGTTTAGCCAGGATGAGGATCCTCAACTCTTAAGATCCCCATTTTGTCCTCCTTTGCACAAGCAGTGCATGTTAAAAACAACAACAACAAAAAAAAATGTTAACAACCATTTTCTGTTCTTTAGGAGCTCAACAGTATCCAGGAGGCACTGCTTTGAGCTGAAAATACCACAAACGTGAACTACCAAAGAGCTTGCCAAAGACTGGGCCCCACAGTCCAGGCCCGCTGAAGTGTGCTGACTTTTAAGTGCATCGTTTTGCAATGGTAAAATTCCTTTTTTGTAAGTAATTCCCCATTTTAATAAATGTAGTGAGTGCAAGATAACCATACATCTCTCCAGGTAAACAAACCACAGCCATCACTCTCTACTTTCTTCCTGCACAACACTGCCTGTGGTGCCATCCTGAGCTACCCCTAGGACAGTGATGGCCTACAGAGTCCAGAATGAGTCCACCATGAGAAAACCTTGATCCCAAGTAAAATGCAGAATTTACCCTGATGTGAGAGTGGCTTGAATCCTTACACTACCCATCAAAATACCTTGGCAATAATTTGTGCCACTTCCTCTGCCAGTTTTCCACAGAAGACTCGCTAAGTAGTTACAATCTGAAATCCCAGAAGAAATCTAATTTGGGGTGAGGAGCTATCTTTCATCTGTTAAAGCCTGCACAAGTTACAGCACATCACACACAAGCTGGTTCATATCACAAGGCATGACTAGATAAGTATCTTTAAATAAGACATCCACCAGCTGCTTATCTAAGAGATTCACTGGGAATCCATTCCCAAAAGGGAAAGGATGTAAAGGAGGCAGCAAACTGCTATCACAGCCCTGAGAATGCTCCCATTATTTACTTCCAATTTAAATTACATAGGATTTAGCCTCGCCTCAATTCTGAAGGAAAGGGGTAAAAAAAGGCACTGCAGAGAGAGGGAGGTGAGGTGTGGCTTACACATAGATATAATTTCTTTTGCTGTTGGTAACATTCAGAATTAGAGCTTGACATTTTATACAGATGTCATCAACATCCAAAACCTTCATACTGTCTTTTTCAGAAAGAATCATTAAGCTTTTGCTTGAGGCTTTAAATGTCTTACTATCAGTAGCCAATGCATTTCTTTCTCTAACATAGCTGAGACAGTTAACTGTCAAGGAAAGACCATCAGGCCTGACCCTATATTCCTATATTTCTTTACATTGCTCTCCCCAGATATCTTCCTACCTCCCATGCTCTTCTTGGTACAGTTGCTTTTGTTATTTAAGGAATGAAGAAAAGTTGATCAGGGAGATACTGGCACACCAACAACAGGGCAATAGGCAACATCTGCACAGTACTTAGGAAAGAGCAAAGACTCAAGCATGTCTCCACAAACTTTACAACCATTAAGACCTGCCTCCCCCTGAGGAATGTGACTAAGGAAAGCAGGAGTGTAAAGCTACTGCTTTACAACTGAAGCTGAAGTGAAAGCGGGACCCACCAAGTACAGAGGGAACAATGTTCCTCAGCCTGGGACTGAAGACATTCAGCAGAGCAGGGGCCTAGGGTGTATATCACTGGGATACGTGGGACAGCATATTTTCATTACTACAGGATTAAAACTAAAACAAACAAATAAACAAACCCAAACAAACAAAACTAAACCTTGACCTGAGCAGCCTCCACAGGAACAGTGTGATGATTTAATGTAGATTAATTTTGCAGATTGGCAGGATTTTTTCCCCCCAACAGTCCAAGTTCTCTGCAGCAGCTTCACTAAATGTGTGTGTCTATGTATAAATACATGTTGATTTTTTAAGTCTATCTTCCTTTCCTATCTTTTTTATTTTATTTTCATGATGCAGGAGAGCTGTGTCTGGTACTCTTAAAACTAGGCATTCTACTGAAATGTAAAGTTCCTCAGCCTTGCATTTTCTGCTGATAACAAGCCCATCGATTGCAACAAAAGCAGTGATTTGAACTTTGCATTTTATAGGTCTCACAGATCACACCAATGAAGTCAAAGTTATCCGCCCCAACTCTTACAGCCTTATCTTTTAACTTAGTGGAAGTGAAAGAGAAGCCTGTGTTCATTACCCAAAGGATGCACTTATTATTTCCTCTCTATGTTGTTGCTAGTCAAGAATAAAATCCAGGATATGACCTTTTCATTAAGCATCAAGCCAAAATTCACCTGGGACAGCTAAGGAGACTAATCTCATCCTTTCACTCAGCAATTCAGAGCAAAGGCCCTTGCCACATACAGCTGAAAGGAATCCTCGTGACATATTGCTTTAAGGAAACGTATAATTAATGTTGATCAATAGATGAAACCCCAAAAGCTTTCTGTCTTCTCCTTCATGATGCCATCACAGAAAAAGCATCACCAACTTAACACATTGACTTTCTCCCAAATATCCTGCTCTATCTGTGTACAGCGTAAGGTCACAAAAAAGATGTCAGACTCAGAATATTGAGTGTTACAATGCATAAGTGTGGAAAAGTCTTCAAGAGAAACCTGAATTCCAAAAGAAGAATGCATAATACTATTGAATTCCTTATAATGTTTTGCTTTGTTATGGCAATAGTAACGTGCCTTTTGAAGTTCATACAGGGAGATACAATGCCAAAAGGCAAATACTTACAATACAAGAGCACTTGGTACATTTATTTCCTTCAGGCCTAAATTCTTCTCCTTCATTGTAATGTCTCCCTTCAAATATACAACCTGGAAAACAGCACTTGAATGAGTTGAGCTCAGGATAGCATACTGCCTCTTCACTATACCACACCCCACCACAGGACAATATGAAAAGCAAATCATAACATCCTACCTGATACAAAATCACTTCAGAAGCCTTTACAAAGGCCTTGAGAATCCCAAAAATATCTTTTTGGGGAAAGAAAGCAAGCTTCTTTAGAAGATAAATTCGCACCAGTGAACTTAAGGGTAAGTCAGGTCTTCCATTAAAAGTGGCTTTGAAACACTTTTCTAAGCTGTTTGCTTGTTACTGCTGACTTACTCCCTGCATTGGTATCAGATTTTGGGAGAAATTATAACACTAGAATATAAAAAACCCACTACATCACAACAGGATCAGTGAGTACCTACAAAATTTATATTAAAATCAAATTAGCCTATAAAACCATGTTAATTTGCCACTCTGCTTCACAAAGGCAATCCATTCCCAGACCCCTTCAAAAAAGTGAGCCTCCTTTTTTAGGATTGCTCTTATACTTCTAACAAATTCCCAGCCATCAGCCAGGCAAATCCAGATGACAGACCCTCTGAAAAATGCCATAAATACGTAAGTGTATATTGCCACAGGCTATTACTTATGCATCTCCTATCTGCATGTCCTCTACCAAAAAAAAAACCAAAGCATTGTCTTCTTGTGTCATTTAGTGCATTGTGAGCCACTGCCCCAGGTTTTAGTAACTTCTCAAGTACAACAGACACCTTAAAGGCAAATTCGCAGGTAATGATGGCTATCATTAGAAAGACAGTTGCACAGGTAGAACAGCATCTTCCCATGAAATCTCACCTGGACACACAGGACAACACATTCCCATGAGTTTGGTAGGGTTTTTGCAATGAACAACACATTGTACCTCTGACTCTACTATCACTCCTTCCTGAAAAAAGAAGCAGATCAGACATGTTCATGGTTAACATCGTGATTGCTTTAAAAAGCAAAAGTCCACAATTACCAGGGGTACAATTAAAGCTCAGCACATGCTGCAGAGCACTGGATTTCAAAACCTCTTTTCTTTCTATACCTGCTCCCTGGTGTCAGGATTGAGGTTAATCCATAGTTAAAAGAATCACTCGCGTCTCCCTGACTCCAGACACAGGATTTGCCTTAAAATGCATCAGGTAAGAAACCAAGCACCTTCTTAGGAAAAGGAATCTTGCTTTATCAGGAATCCTTAGCCTCAGTAATCTGCCATGCAGCTCTGGTGAAAACAGGCCAGACACAAGGTATTCTCATCCCTCTCTCCTTGGAGGAAAAAAGACTTAGAAAGCAGATAACAGCATCTTGTTCTGTAGAGGGGAGACGCTTATCTTTGATGCTTTGCCTGATAAGTATTAGTAAATTAACATTTCCTGTACTTCTTGTTCAAGAAGTCAAGAGTCCTTCTGAACAAATCTGGGTGTGAGGATTTGCACACAAAAGGCTGCTACTTTTTTGCTGCTTGTAGCTTTGCATTTGGAGGCAAGGGAAACCCATTTTTTAAATATGTGGATCTAGGGTGAACAGGATCACCCAGCTTTGCATTTAGACACTGAAACAGGTGATAAAGAACTGCTCCTTCCACATCTCTAGTAGTGACCAGAGTATTTAAATTCAAGCAGTATATTTTCATTAAGTGCAAGGATACAGAACACTACTGCTCCAACATCATTCTTCTCAGTGCAGTTTAAAAACATGGGTGGGTTTTGTAGAGCAGAAGTATCACGGTAAATAAGAAAAATCTTGAAATCCTTTTCTCCTGTTTTTTTGTTTACTCTTCATACTCATTCATTTCTTCTCTTTCCAATACCCGATTCTGAGTAGCTGCCTGAGTGTTATTAAAACTGGATCAAATTATCAGCAAAAACTGCAGATCCATCCACAACATAAAGTAAAATTACCTACATAATTACTTGGTTTGTAGCAGAAAATGGACACTCTTGCAACTGTTATGGTTGCAGATAGGTCATCTACTAAAAAAAACACTGTATTAACAGCACAGTAGCCCAGGAAAATAAGATTTGGACGTGGTTTTCTCTTAAAGAACATCTCAGGTAAAACCCATGAAAACATACACACAAAAGTGTCAAATTACTAAAATAATAATTTGTATTTCAGAAAAGGCTTAGTGTGCTGATAAACAAGGACTTAATTCAAGGCCAAGACAGCAGGAAATAGCAGGGCTGTGGACATCTCCTTCAGCAATGTTTGGGTACTCAAGTGATAAAAAAATCTATCATTCTGAATGTTTGGTTATAGTTGGCCATATCTGAGTTGATTTAAACTACTTAAAACACAAATTCTCTATTGTACTTTGGGCATAATATATTTTAGGTTATTTGGATTGAATAAAAAAGGCTCAAAATGTCATGGGAAAAGCTGAAAACACAATTACCATGATGCTGATGACATCCTTACCTGGCACTGGTATGTAACACAGGGATTGCTAGGATGTTGCCATTTCATAGAGCTGTTGTATGTACTTCCTCCGAAATTGCAATCTAGAAGGAGAGACAGATGTACATCAGTTAGGCTGAGCACAATCACTCTGTGGAGACTGCTGATGAAGATCACAAAATCACAGAATTGTCGTGGTTGGAAAGGACTTCTAAGATCACTGAGTCCAACTGTCAACACACACACACACACAACAAAAACAAAAACCAAAACTAAATAACCCCCAAACAACTCCCCCCAAAAAAAACCCAAACAAAACAAACAAACAAAAAAACCCACCAAAAAAACCCACCAAAAACCAACCAAAAAAAACCCCAATAAAACAACCAAACCACATCACCTCAGCCACTAGTGTATGCCCTGAAGTGCCACAACTACAGGTTTCTTGAATACCTCCAGGGTATGTGACTCAACCACCTCCTGGGCAGCCTGTTCACTCACTCATTCAGTATAGAAATTCTTACTAATATTCTAGCTAAACCTCCCCTGCAGAGCAGCATCCTAAATGCAACTCATCCTCTCCTCTGGGTTAACAGAAGAGGTAGAGCTGTGAGTTGGGACTGAAAAATGGGATCATGCCCTGGGAGGGCTGGAAGCAACCCCCACCTCAGATGTCTGTGCATGACTGGTCAAACTCCTTTCAAACTATGATTGTTCAAGAGAAACCAAAATTGGTGACAATTTACCTATAAATGGATGTCAGTGACTATTCTGCTCTCCACTCAAGAGCTGCTCAGCCACTCATGCACTGGAGGGAGAGAGGGAGGAGAGAGGGTAAGAGAAGAGCTGGAAACGTTCATCATCCAGCCTGGCCGTGCTATCCTCATCCATTAACCAAAAGCCCTGGAGAGCTCTTCAGCCAATGCAGCTCAGTATGGACGCACTAACATCAGCAGAGCTACTCCTTCTTCATACCTTTTTCGCTTTCATGACAGAAGGGATCAACATCCACATACACTAAAAGCCATCAGGCTGTTCTATGTGGGTGGTGAATCTCTGAGCAGCGGTATTTTGGAGTCCCACAGGACTTGGCTTTATACGTCTTAGTGTGTTATATGACAACTTTGTTAACAGAAAATAAGCTGGTGTGCCTGTGCACAGGATCAGCAAGCATTTTATGTGCAAAATCAGGTTTCATTGAGCTGTTTGGAAAAAAACCACATTAATTTCCACATTTTTTATTACATGTTCCTACTAATTTCCTTCCCACTCTTTCACTGTTTTCTGGTTTTTTGCAAAAAGGAAAACCAAAAAGGAACACAAAGAAAAGAATAAAATACCTCACCAGAAAAGTAAATCCAGAAAAGACATATTAAACGGAAAATAAAATATTTATTTTAAAACACTTAGTTTATTAATGCAAAAGTGTCACAATTAAAACTTAATTCTTTGGAGAGTCAAAGTATTTCTAAAAAAAAAAAATATTAAAGCAACACATACTCCATGTTCTTCAGGAAAAATGCTCATTTTTCATTTATTGCTCTGAGGGGCTTTTTCCTAGTCTATTTTACTCAAAATAGGCTTGATTAAAGAGCCCATGAAACCAACAGGAGTCCTGCCAGATACTTTGAAACAGACATATAGAGTCACCAAGCACAAAACTACAATCAGTCAAACAATGCCCATGGAACCATTCCCTTTCCACACCCTACCTCAGCAGCTTCCCTAAGTCATTCTCTGCTGTGCAGGGTGCACTGTCCTGAACTGCTTTCAGTTACATTTTATGCCCTGCTGAAAATAAAGGCAAGTTATCCGCCCTACATCAGGAAATCTTTGAAGCCACTGTATAAGAAAACTTGAGGGTCACAGCTCTGAACTGCTGAGGAACTTAAAATACTCACAAAATTTTGTATTTAACTCCAAATTTATAGAAAACTTGATATACAGAGATCATTTACAAACATGTTAACTGCCTCCAGTTAAGAGCTTAACCAGAATAAGACTTGTACTTCAGGATTTGCAGTACTTAGACATTTTTCCAGGCTAAGTACAGAGCAACACAGGAGAAATCTGCAGATGCTGTGACCATTTCTACGTGCCTAAGTAGAAAGAAGTATGTTTTAAAAGCATTCTAAGAGCTGGCTGTGATAATTTAATCTTTGACAAATATTGAAAGGTACAAAGCATACATCTGAATCTCATGTTTTTTAAAGTAGTAAAGCCCCTAAGAAGTGATTTCAAATACTAAAGAAGTGTTCGGATTTTCAGCATATTAACAAAGTTCCGCGTGAGCTCTCATACACACAGGCCAACATTTCAAGAGAGGAATGTGAAGCCCTATACATCTCTTATGCATTTTGAAGTCTCATTCCAAAAAAAACACCAAGCCAATCTTGTACCACAGTCTCACATACTGCCCACTGCAAACCCTGCTGAATAGCACAGCCTGTTCAATGCATTTTAATACCCTCAAGCTGCAGAAGTCCAAGCCATACTGGCATCCTGGTCCCAGTCCAAGAAAGAGCTCACTAGTGTGCTGCACATTCAAGATGGAATGAATTGTGCTGTTAAGTTTCCATGTGTGTGTTTTACCAGATGGGTCTGGTGTCTTCAGGAGTGTGCAGAATCAAGGGCCAGATTGGAAACTAACAACTGCTCACCAATTATGTTCTTTAATTTAAAATGTCTACTCTAAGAAAGCTAATGACCCTGGGCTAATACGCATGTACAGATGTGCATATTAAACCAAAATTTTCAGTTCAAGGACTAGTCTGGTCAAGAAAGCATGAAGGTGGTTCCTCTGTGCAATCACCACTGCACTTACTTGAAGAGAACATCCAAGCTATGCTATAAAATCCTCTGCCCTGCTGTGTCAGCAGTTGGCCCTGTGGAAAGCAGGAAGGAGGGAGCCAAATTCCACCTACGCTCGAGCCTCTTCTGTCACAAGATACATGGTGCTGGCAGCACTGGTGGACCAGAAGTCATGATGGCAGGGGGAGCTCTCAGGCAGCAAAAAGGAAATTTTATAAATTGAGACCAACATGAGAAGTCTACAGAAGCACTGAAGGTACTAAGACTGGTCCCAGGCTTTGGCATAGACCAGCAGGTTGAATGAGGGAGCCAGAGCAGCATCATGCAACCACCAACACAAAGCATGTTGGGAGCTGGATTTTGTCAGATGCTCAGTTGAAGGAAAGAGCATAAAGGCAGGGGAGAGTTAGCCTGTAACACAGGCAGGCTTGGCAAGAGCTAGGGGAAGGCTGAAGGTCAGGCAAACTGAAGACAGAGCAAGAAAGGAAGCACTTTACAATCTTAAAGTGAGATTTTAACCTCTCCCTGACCAGAGGTGTTCCTTGACACTCTGCCTTTCTCTGTTCCCCCAGAGCTACACTCACTGCTCACTCTTCAAAAGGAAAAGGAGCAAAGTCTGCAGACAGGGTAGTTTTTCTGGCCCTCGCTTTCAATGTACAAATATCTCAGCTGACACTTGCAAACACGTACCCGGACTTTCCCAGCCCACCTATTCATAGACTGGAGGTTTAGAAGCCTCACCTAAATTCAGCTGAGTTGAAACCTATCTGCTGTCATATGCCAACTCAGTTGAGCCATTCTAGCTCATCCATGATTAAAGGTCCATCATACATGGCTTGTCAAGTAGCGGCCACTGAGTATCTCATGGCCAAAGGCATCATCAAAGTCCCTGATGCCAATTTCTACAAACGAGTATGGTGGAACATACCTCAAGTTCCTAAAAGCTATTTTAAATCTCCTTTGGAAATATTACTATATTAACTTACTGTCTCCGTCTGCCATTTGAAAGGGAGAACAGGAGAAAAGAATAAATCAAGAAATATCAGAGTTATCACCAAAATGACATCCACTTACTTCTGCCTGAATACATACTTAAAACAAAACTTTAAGAAAAATCAAAGGGGGGATGAGGGGGCTACAGAGGAGGTCTTAAAGAGGGAAACCTAAAAGCCTGAGCATGTTCAAATTAGTACATGAAAAGTAACAGATATGACATTAATAGGTAAATTTGATCCTGTGAAATATACCCCATAAGGAAAACCTTTAGGATTTCACATATGGAAAGAAGTTAAATGTCAGTGGTCTACACCAATTTTAATGGATCTAACATGATTCATGGCAGTCAAGGAGAGTGTCCTAATTTTTCAGGTTTCCTACTTCTTTCTTTAAGAATAGCTGGTGTTTTATTAATGTAAAATATTAACTTTTGGTTAGTTTTAGGTTTTGTTTCTATTATGTACTTCAACCCAAATAGTTCACATAAGTCCTGGATAAACATGCAAGCTGAAAGTTGCTTATCTGAATTAAACTAACCCACCGAATACGTTGAAGTTGGTCCGTTGTTGTATAGGCAGTGGAAACTGCTAATTACCTTCTAGTTACCTTATAAAGGCAAAATGATCCTCTAGACTTGAGTCATTCCTGCACAAAACAATGATGATAAACTAGTTAAATCACTTCTAATTTACTGATTTAGCTACTTTGTTTCAATGTTATGCAAGTCTTACTTGAGCACTTTATTTTCAAATATAATAACCAATCTTTGGCTGATTTAATTTGAAAGAGAGCAACTGAATTCCAAAACAAGCATCCTCACACAGAATTGGAATGGAATAAAAAAAAAGGCAAATTATAGTGGATTTTGTTATTGGCATGTGGACAAGTTGACAATCAGGAAGCCATTTGTCTTTCCAAATATAGTAATATTGTCAAATGACTCTTTTTTTTCTTTTATTTTCTTCTTCTTCCTCAGACACCCTAGCACAGAGCAGTATCATGAAGATAGGGAAACTGACTCTAAGAGACAGCTGAGTAGTGCTAGGTCTCAGCCAACATCCTAAGTAGTTCATTAAAAACAAGCCTTTATTACTCAATTTGACATAGCCTAATAAGATTCCAGAAGAGATTTTTGCTTATTTTAGGCTAATGAGAATTTCATAGACAAGTCATTTCCATATTCTCCCAAGAGAAAGTGATACATTGGTGCACAATAAACTGGCTCCCCATCCTTCATTTCTTTAGCATCTTTCTTCTCCTATTAAGTCTTTTCTCTTTCTTTCCCTCCACTTTCTATTTAAAAATCTAACCTCTTTATTGGCACGGAAAATAAACATTAGGAAAAAGAAAACAGTCAGAAGACATGTTTTATTTAGTGTTTGATAAATGAATCCTTAGGGAGGTATCCAGGCATGCTAACACTAAATACCAGTTCTAGCCAAAAGAATCAAAAACCCCAAACAAAAAGAAACCAATAACTTGCACATTCTGCAGTATTTCCCTGGCATGAAATCTGTTGACCAAAATAAGAAAATTGTGAATCACATGTGCACCTATTATAAAATATATTTTCACATGTCTTAATGAGGATAAAGCCATTGACAGCTACTAGAAAATTAAACTTCCTACTGGGTAACCCTGGTCTTCATTTGTCAACACAGAAGCATGAAAATATATACAAAGTCACCCATGCTTATTAAGTCTAACTCCAAACAGTGAAAATCCTACTTTTCCCTCTGTAACTGAGTACAATCAAACCTATTTGCAGCTGAGCCATCACAACTACAATACACAGGGGATGTGAGGCACAGAGGCCATGTAAAGGGCACACAACTCAGCAGAGTAAAGTGGCCATGGGGGTGAGCTCTGCCAGGACTGCATGTTCACAGGCATATGATGCTAAGCAGCTCATACTCACTAAGCACACAGCAGCAGAAACAAAGGCCACACTGGTCACAATGTCCACACACAAGGCACAAGTGCATCCTCCTATCACCATGGAAGTCTTGTGCTATTTTCTAATACAAGCATACCAAGCAACTTCTGTGTGATTGTAAAAGGCTAGGTAGCTGATGTTTGAGTGCAAAAATATTTATGACAACACAAGACAGTTCATTCAAAGCTTCTTGCTTAAATGCAATATTATATTAACCAAGATAATAAAAAAAATCTGAAATTTGAGGTGCTACTAAACACAATGGAATGCACCAGATATTTAAGGGATATGAAATGTATGTGCTAAGATCTTTGTAAGAAGAGTTAACTAAAAAGAAGTGCGAAGGGATGTAGGTCTTTTCTTAGGCAAGTCCATAAATAATGAAAACTGGCACCATTATGACACGGAATGATATTGTTCTTGGGGGCTCTATGTCTATGTCATTGCTTCAATATCCTGCCTTTACTTGAAATTCAAAGCTAGAAACTGAATGAACATTGAGACAAACCTGCACCTCCAGCTTCAAGAAATGAGCCTCCTGGTTCAGAGCTGGAGCACATTATCAAGAGACTGAGAGACAATGAAAAAGGCCGAGGGAAAAGTTATGACTTGATTATGACCTCAAAACATATCTTTCCATAGCCAGTCTCTAACAGATGCAAGGACTGGATTATTAGGTGAAAATATTTTAGTAGGAAAATATACAATTATCTTCCCAGCCCATCCCACTCCATACATGTACTAGGTTGCACCCTTGTCTCTGAAAACTTGCTTTAGGGCATGTGAGAATGGGCTGCAAGTTGTAGTGCCCCATCAGGGCCCCAGACACAGGCCCCCTGGTCACTCCTACAGCCGGGCATCAAAATGGTATCAGGCAAACAAAGTGCCAAATATACGTATGGCTCCTGCAGGGTGTTAGTAGACTAGCCAGAACACTGATAAACTCATGACCTCCCTCTAGCTTCCTTTGCAAGCCAGCCCTAATAGCTGAAATTGGCTGCAATCCTCAATCATAATATTTTATATCCTTTCCAAGAAACGCACAATTAACCATGGTAGCTTCAGATGTTCAATATTCAGGGGAACTAGCGCTGCTATTGCCTGGGCTGTGATTCCATCATTTGGTAGACTCTAGATCAATGGTTCTTAGCATGTGAACCTCTAAGATCATTACTTAATTAAGACAAAACAAAACAAACCCAAGTAAATATCAAAAGTTAACAAAGGCAGAAAAGCGAAGTTGCACCTGGGAAGTGAAAGAAACTTCAGAACAATAAATCATACCTATTGTAACAAATACCTACCAATTTTGTCTTTGCACGGCCAGGGAAGATCCAAATTCTTAGGATAAAAGAGTAGAATGTGGTACAGAATTTTAGAACTGCAAACTTTATGCAGCCTTTAGCTGGTAATACGACTTCCTCAGAGGGCAAATAACTTATCATTAGAGGTGTAGAGAGCTCTATGTCCAAGTGACAGGGCTCCATCCAACTAAATAAGAAAATGCTGCCAAATCTATTTCTATAATCTCAGTGATCTCATATGTTTTCATTAAACATATTAAACAAAATGAGAGATGAAAAGTGGCCTATTTATCCTATGCTAAAGTAATGAGAGGGCTTAATTTTTTTAATATTTTCAAAATGAGTAGTACGCTAGAGGTATATGCTACGTTTCATAAACTGCAATAAGTATCTATCAAAAGAATAATCTCACTGAAAGGTTTTCACTGTTATACTTAGTTGTTTGCATTCTCCTTGCAGCAGGGAGCCATAATCATGGGCCAACATTTCTCTGTTCCAGACTTTGCACAAACACACAGCAAGAAACAGCCTTGTCCCGCCAGCTTTACTGCCCAAGGTCCTATGGGCCTGAAGACAAGAACAGTGTTAACATACATTGCTGGTGTGGAGGATTAAAATCTTAAGTAAATCCAAATCTCTTAATATACTAGGGATAACATGTTCCCACCACAATAAACTTTTTGACTGCATGAGCTATGTTTGCTGCTGCTTCTTACTTTATTGTTTATTAAAGAAAAAAAGTGCTAAAATTATCTAAGTAGCATACAAATACCCGAACAGAAGCAAGGGAGTTATGGTCAGTACACAACCATTTGCAGGAAAAATTGCTACCAACAATTCAATTTCTCCTCTATGCAAAGCTCTAAACACAGGAATTCAGCTGGATGCATCATTGCAGGCATACAGCATTTCATCACTCCATACTGCTTCTTTGCTATGAGATACTGGGCCTACATACTCAGTCCTCGTGCCTTCCTAATAATAGAATAAAATACCCTGGCAAGCTGTATCACAAATTACTCATGAGTGGTGGTTTCCTTCCTACACAAGCCAATTCCGGAACCATACCCTTCGTTTCTTCATGTTATCCTTCCGAGGTTGTACTCAAATGACAGCAGCCATTTCAGCAGCCATCAATGAATGAATATTCATTTATTTCTTCACAAGGTAGGAAGACATGAAGCTATCAAAGAGAGCTGGCAAGAGTCCATAAGGCCTAATTAGGCTTTTCTAGGCTTTGGGAACTAATCCAAGAAAAAAGCCATCAAGTTCTGATGTCTTTTTCATAACATTTTCTTCAGGTTTAGATTAAATGCAACCAGTTAAAAATAAATAAATGTTTTTTTAAAATCCCTGTTTCCCTTCTCCAGCTTGCATTCCCTATGGGCACTTTGGCAGCTTGACAGAATAGTGATGAGAACAAGCCCTGCAGGGCCAAGCCTGGCTGCTGCTGAGCTCCACACCAGGAGCCTCGGGGAGCTGCTGAGACACCAAAGGGAGTAGCTTAAGTCCTATGCAGCTCAGCTGGTCTTTGCACTTGATTCCCCAGGTACTCCCTACAGGACACTCATTTTGGGTTTTGCACGGAGCAGGAGCTTCAGCAGTGTTCAGAGTGGTGAGAGAACAAGTAGCTCTGCCAGGGTTAGAGGTGGCTCCGTCAATCTCTTCCCACAGCACCAGAACAACCTGGTGACAGTCTATGGTTTTGGGACTGCTGTAGTTATAGAGGTGCATATTTAACTTTACCTTTCTGAAATTTCAGATTTACTTTGAAGATTAAGCCCTGGATACTTTTTTTTTTTCTTTTTCTTTTTTTTTTTTTTATTCTTCTGAAATTTAAAGTGATTCACACATTTAAAGTACAGAGGAACTGCCATCTTGGATAAGACCAAATGTCCTTCTAGCCAAAATTCAGTTTTCCTTTTGGAGAGCTACTGAAGGTTGAGCTAATCCTGCTACAGGACTGCGTTTTATAAAACTGAGAAACAGTTGTTAACAGCTCATTGTCACCTCAGAGCCCAGCGTATCTGTACAGTTAGGACTCCTGTCCTGTTTGCACCCATTTGTCCTCATCTACATTAACTTCTTTTGCCAGCTTGTCATCAGTTGTTCAATGTCCCAAGAACCTTCTGCAACTCCTTGCAGACAGCCCTCCTCCTCTACTACACTAAAGATGTCAGGTCAGCAGCAGCAAACTTTGTGTCCTTCTTCAACCCTTTCCTAGATAATTTTTGAGAACATTGACAAGTTGAGATCTTTACAAGGATCTTCTGGTAACCTTTTCTCATTACAAAAATAACCACTTGTTAGTTATTCATTGATGAGTTTCTCTACAAATTGCTTAGTTTCTTCAGTAGTTTTGGTGAGGAATCTTGCTAGATGCCTATTGGAAATTGAGGAAGACAATACCATTTGGATGTCTCTATCCATATACTTAGGAGAAATTTAAATTACTAGCATTTTTGTAAGGCACAGCTCTTCTCCCTTATACTGCAATTAGCCACATGCATCCTAATTCTAGTCTTGAACAGTTTCTATTCATTTTCCTATTAGAGATGTCAGGCATACGAATTTGAAGATGCCAGGCTCAAGCCTATTAATAATGTTCTGGAGGAACTCACTCCAATTCAGGATAAACACACAGAATATCACACAAGGAGTCTGAATGACAGTTTCCATCTAATGAGAAGAGCCCATAAACACTAGTATCTGTATTCTCAACTTTGAAACATTAATCTTCTTTAATGTAGCATCATTTTGTATGCATACCTATATATCTAAAACATTAATTTTATTGACCAACCATGCATCCCTTTATCAAAACAGAGAAACAGCCTCCAGCCTAATTGAACCAATGTTTAGGAATATTTTGCTATAGAGGTGACACTTAACACAATTTGACAAAAGAAATAAATTACATTTAATTTATGTAAAACTTGTAACTACAAACTCTGACTGTTTCAGTCATGCTTTACATTGTTTTTCCTAGTTAACTTCCTTTTCTTTTAAGTGTCAGACTTTTAGACAAATCCTCGAACTGGGGCTTGCCAAAACTATTTCAAAGTTGCACCACAGAAGCTAATCATGAGCACAGCAGCTAAAAAACCTCTGCAACCATCCAGGAAAAACACAGATCCATCATACAGCCCTTCCACCTGAATATCAGTGTAATCTGTTTTCCTGCATTTGTATTTCCTCTGGGAAGGCAATAAACACTTTCATTTCCGAGCAATTTACCCTACCCCATCTCACTCCCAAAGCCACTCTATCACCACTGGGGAATTAAACAACAGAGAAAACATCAAGAAAAATAGTGCTGTCTGAATCCAACATTCTCCACTTCTTTGACTGTGTCAGCATTCCTGCAGCAAAATTAGTGGTTTAGAGCATATTACTTACTGCATCAATATAAAAAAGACCAGTTTTCAGCTTCATCTACTTGCACACTTTTCACGTGGATAAGCATGCTAATTACATGCCATGCATGCTTCCATGATTCATTTATTGTTTTCTATTTGACAATTAGCTCACTATAAGGAGCTTGGAAGATACACTGTTAGTCAATAAATAAATAAATGTACAACGTTCAGATTGTTGCCCATTTTGGCTTTAATAAAATTCTCCACAATGTTATTATTTTAATCAGGAAATATTTAATAAAATTGATAGAATTTGGTGGTTTGCTTCTAGTACAGAAAGAAAAATAGTAATGGATAATTACTCTGCTCTTTATAACTCCGAAGCATTTTGTTCTGTTTAATCACACAAAAAGCTTAAGAAATTCCTGCTGACCAGTAACTGCTAGCAGGTTGATTTTGACCTAAAGTATCTCTGATAGACAAAGTTAGAAGAGGGGAGATATCTCGAAAGACTGACAACGTACCAATGAAGTACTGTAAAGGTGTATTTCTGAAGGACTGCCATCATGCAAGAATTAATAATTACAGGATGAATACATGAATTTACGCATTTCCACCACCTTTGGAAATGTATTGATTGCAATTGTGGTTAGTGCAATTTCAAGCCTTTGGTGACAGCAAAGCCCCAGCTGAGAAGCTCCCCACTTTGTCCAATATCTGGCAACATAAATGTCAACTGATAACATTTTCAAAAGATGGAAACAACAGGAAGGGAACCGTACCTTTGCAACGCTCACAGCAAGCTCCTCTCTGCTTAATTACAAGAGCACAGTCCTTGGAGAGCATCGGACACTTCTCTCTCTTGCAAGTCACTTCCTTATTCTGGAAAACAAAACAAAAATACAAAAGCTATTGCAAGGAAGCCAAATCCACGGCTCAGTTCCTTGCAACTCAGAAAATAAAACATGAGTCTAGCAATTTGCCCCTTCACTTCAGGAGAGGTCCTTGTGATTCAAAACACCTTTCTTCCCTTGAAGTAACGCTGTAGAAGACAGTCTCTGAATTACCCAGGAACTGATGTAAATTGTGTTTGAACTTCACTTATAAAGCAATTCACAACAGCTACCCACCATAGTACAGAAAACATGTCCAGCTGAAGAAATCCACTTACATGAGCACCTAGTTACATGATTTGCTTGTTAAAATATCCCAGGGGTCTTGAGGTGCTGCCCCACGAACTGCACAGCTCAGAAATCGTTTCTCATGGTGATGAAAGGACAGATGGCTGAGGGAGAGGTGGCAGCCTCAGAGAAAACAAAACTCTCTGCCTCTGCTGAAAGTCATTTTTAGCTGACTGTATCACCTCGCTACCCAGCACGTCTTCAAAAGAGCCTACTATATGCTCTACTAGAGAAGAGGCTATTGTACTTCATCTTTCTTCACAAAATGCTGAAAATTGATGAAACAACAAAAGCAGGCAGAATCACTGTACATTATAGTGTCATCTTTCTATGGCAAAAAGCCAGTGATGGCCAAGGCCAAAGAGTACATTGACCACACTAAGGAATGTCAATAGAGGATCTCTGACAGCAGGCAAGAGAAATATTTCGTTTATAGCCTGGATTGCACCTGTGGTGTCAATCCTTCTGGTTATCCTTGCTGGTAAACAAGGGCAGAAAACAAATACTTTGAGTGTTTCTTTCAGTAAAATTTTGCCAGTTGAAATTCCTGACTGAAAGTAGCCTTCTGAATTGACCTCCACCTATAATTAGTAGATCAGTTCATTAGGCAACACAGGTGGCCATTTACAAGACACAAGCACTCACCTTACCCAATCTTATGACTTAATTAGAGACCAAAAAATTAAAGGGCTAGAAAAAAGTAAATCATAAAACTAAAGGAAAAGAAACTGTGCTTTTTAGTCCTTTTCTTTCGCTCCCTGTGGCCTTACACAAGGTGCCTGTGAAGGATAACATGCAGCTTTTATTACACTCCAGCTCTTTGTCTAAAATCAGAGGCTTATTTTCTTCAAAGTCACTGCCTGATCTGATGGCAGCTATAAAGGCACTTCAATCTTATCAGTGTTTAAACGAGGACTCACTCTCACCGGGCCTGTGTGAAATCAGCAAATGAGAATCAGTCCCGAAGGCGCAGCTGCAGCGACACAAACGACTACTGTCAAAAGCCAGGTCACTGCTGCGTGCTGGCTGCTCTGCATCACTCCAGCACTGCAGAGCAACTATAAATGGAATTTAACTGGTAAGTTAAGCTGAATTTATGGCAGCTCTGTAGCTCTGGATTGGCACAAAGCTACCAAAGCACAGCAGTGCAACTGGCTCAACAACTTCTTTCCAGAGCAAAGGGTGAAAGATTGATTCCCTTTACATGAACATCGCACCCCCTGACTTTGCCTCCATGAAGCCTGTTGAAGGGCAGTAGAATTAAGCTTTCCAAATCAACTACATACAGTCTGTATTTTAAAGGGTTCTGCTAAGATCTGATTCTCTTTAATAAGAGTTTGCTCAAGGAAAGATTTAATAAGCCTGGCAGGCCTGTCACCTTTATCTGTGGGAAAATCATCTGCATGGTGAAAGCGGGTTTGAAGGAAGAGCAAAGTCCAGTTTAGAGTATATTCCTTTAGAGAACACTATCTACCCAGCTGCAGCAGGCACCATGGACCTTGGAGAGATGCAAGATGCACAGTGCCCTTCTGGGCCAACCCAGCTGGGCAGGATGCACATCAGGGGAGCAAGCAGGCAGCTGCCCATCAGACTCCTTCTTCAAAGGAAGAAATCATTATTGTGGATGACAGGGAGAAGGACAAGAAGCAGAACACAGTTCCATATTTCTTTTTGTTCCCTGATTGCCAGGAGACTCCTGGGCAATGTTCTGCAGCTTAGCTTCCCAGGCTGCTTCTTGCCCTTTCCCCAGAGCACTGGCTGCCTCCCTCTGCCCTCAGGTACATCCTGACATGGTTTCTTCTTGCTGGCAATACAAAATGTCCCTAAGGATGACCCTAAAAAAGCATTTCAAATAGGAGCTACTTGCTAATCATCATTCCTCACTAGAAGTCTCCTGTCTTGCCCAGACCACTTCAAGCAGAAGTCTTCTCTGCAATGACAAGTTTGGCTTCATTGAGTCAACCCAGGGGGGGCAGCTGAATTTGGATCTTACTCTTATCATCAGCAACACTGGTGGCTCAACCCCAAACTCGGGACCTACATTACAGGTGAGGATGGAAGTAACTGGAAAGAGAATGTAAAACTGAGCCAGGCTGCACAGCCTAGTCCTGGGAAGTTTTTCTGGGAGCAAAAATTATTTTGGAGTTCATGTCCTGGTGCCAAAGGCTGTTTCACATTAAGCAGGTTTTCTATGTAAAGTACATTAGTGGCCCACAGTGCAGCAATGGGAACTAAAGAGTCCTCCCCACTTGGAGGGTGCCTTAAGCAGTGGGCTGCAGATTCATATTTACTTTCCTTACCCCAGCAGACCTTGAACTACTTGCTGCTCAGTGGTTCAGCTTCAGCAGAGGAGAGGCTCGTTCCTCGTGCTCCCAAAAGACACAAGACCTGAGAGAGAGGATGCTTGTTGGGAAAGCAGGAAGCAAATCTTTGAATTGCCTCTGGAAGTGGAGGGCACCAAATCTGCATTACTGTCTCCAATTACTGTCTTTTTACTGTCCATTACTATCTTCTTTTTTTTTTAAAAAAAGAGCAAGATCAGCTCTGTCCCTTTGAGGAGACACTGCATTCTCCTGCCTGCAGAAATAGGTCTGTGTATCTCAGATGAATAGAGCCAAACTTTACCTCCACAAGAAGGCTGGCTGAGCCCTAAGCAAGGTGAGATTTACAAAGCTGATATTCCTCCTCTCAAGCTGGCATTACAGGCAAGCCCCACACAGCTCTGAAACTGGCTGTTTCAGATGCCACTCCAAGGTGCCTAACTTGCTGCCATCGGTGCTGGAATGCTCTTCCAGAGTGTGAGGAACAGCTCAGGACTACAGCCCCATGGCTCCCTTTGGGGCTTTTTGCTGAACAAACACAGTAGAGCCACGATTGCAACACGCTGCCCCCACATATGTTTCCCAGAAAAAACCCTGTTATACACAGAGAGAAGTGTAGCTTGGGGGTAACGCAGCCTCTTGCTTCTTCCAGGACTGGATTTAAACCTGACATTCTGTCCACAAATCCTGTTGTTTTATCTCAATGCTGCATCTCATGGAAAACTAGGCCAGCAGATGGGGAATAAAGGGTTAATGTACCATGCAGATCAATCATAGGACAGCAGCAGATAAAACAGGGCTGGTAAATCATTGTTTAGCCTATTGCAGTCAGGCATTATCCATTGCAGGCCCACTGGGTGTAAAAGTACAAAGATAAAACAAAGAGCAATTGTCACCAGGAGGCTGTTGGTTTTTTTCCCTTCACCCTGTTGTCTAAAACACTGCTCTTAATGTGTACTGTCCATCTGCTTCCTCCTTCCCTCTCATTTCACAAGGGCAAAGAGGAGGGCAAGAGCAAATGGACTTCAGCAACAAATCCTTTCCTTCCAAATACGTCCCCTCCTACCCCCAGTAATAACATTCCGTTACTTGTCCCAACCATACATTTAAAAAGCTGCTAAGTAGCTCCATGCAGGAGAGCTGTATTACCAAACCTCCATCTGTGTTGTCAACAGCATCTCTGGGAGTTGTTGAAAGCTCTCATACTTTGATTTTTGCTGTTCTTAAAAGAAAACTTCTTAGACAGCAACATTCAGAAGCCAACAGTTACAGGCGGGTAGGGGAGTTTTTTCCTTTTGTTTAAAGGACATGCACTCTGGCACGGAGAAGTGCAGAAGAGACACAGGGCTCACAAATACATAAACTGTTTGCTAAATCAGAAACCTGGGAGTCAGTCAAAATCCATAATAGGATCCCAGATTCATAATAAATAACTTTTAATTATAGGCCTGCACAATAGTTATTTTAAACAGATGGTTTATAGATTCACATCTGGGATTTTTTTTTATTTTTTTTTTTTAATTCAGTGTTCAGGCACAGAGGCAGAAAGGGAGAAAACCTCAGCTAAGGTTTTTATTAGTGTTGGAAAAATACATATTTTTTTAAAAGAGGTCAGGCTGATCCAGAACAATGCTGCCACAGCTGACGCAACTCCCCAGTCAGCACTGAGCTCAGCAAAGGGTTCACACAGGAATCCCAGACTCTCTCGGAAAGGAAAATCTAGGGAAGTGGTGAAGAATCACCCCAGACTACTCTATTGAGCTCCTCAAACCCAGCTGCTGGAGAACTCACTTTTAATGTGCCTGGGGAAAGATCAGAATGTTTTGTTGGATGCCTGCATTGCTCCCTTCTCCCATGCCTTGCCAGTGGGAACCAAAGGTCTCTTCTTTAACTTGGCGTGCAAAGGTGATGTCAAATTCCCATACAGGAGAGGTACACTAACCAGACCTAGTACCAGTGTTACTGCTTCATGTTACCTTTACTACACACTTCTCTCAACGCAATTTGTTCACCTTCCACATGCACCTCGTATTTTTACCTTCCATCAAAGAACTCTTCACAAAATAGCCCACTCTGGTGAGAAAATATATCAAACTAACAGCTTTAAACTCATGTGATACAGTTAAATAAAATGCCAACATGGAAAGAAAAAAAACAAAACAAACCAAAAACCTAAAAAAGAAATCCGAATATTTGGCAG
The DNA here is from genome assembly GCF_020740795.1 of Apus apus. Lineage (NCBI taxonomy): Eukaryota > Metazoa > Chordata > Aves > Apodiformes > Apodidae > Apus > Apus apus. The sequence continues at coordinate 50,641,084 of NC_067283.1, forward strand.
AGGTCTTGGAGAGGACCTGTGCCAAACCACAGCTTGGAAGCCACAGCCAACTTTCTGCAGGGTTCCCCACTGGGCTCCTGCTGGCTCACAGCAGCCACCAGGAGGATGGCTCTTCTCAACCTGGATTTGGCTTGGAAGAGGGGGAAAAAAAATAAAAATACCAGGAGTCTGCTTCATTTCTCCAAGGCTGTACTGAGGACCATCTCCATTAGCAGTACCACAAGCCCACTGTTCTACTCTCACAGCTGGCTGCTGAAGACCTTGCAGATGGGGGTTCTCAGAGGGCAAGATTTCCACTGAGAGTGTTTTTGGTTTTTTCACAGTTTTCTTTTTTTATGTATTGAAAATGCTTTTAGGAGGCTCATACTGCATTTCTGATATCCTGAGTTTATTAACTATTTATACTGAATAGGAAAAATGATGCTTAATTTTCATTTAACCAAAAAATGTTGTGGAGAGAAAAATGATAAAAGCAACAGAGACAGATTAGGTAGAAATATGAACTACCATTAATGGCTCATCCTGAGAAAATTAATTTTTCACCATTACTCATCACAGTCCTGCTAGTAACTCTGATAGGACTCCTCACCAGGTAGTTCAGAGTATCCTTAAATTTCTGCCACAGGAAGCCTAAGGGATCATCCACCAAAACAACAATTTTCAAATAATGGCAAAATTTATCCCCAGGGAATTTGGGATGCAGCTTTCAAATGTGCACATATAACCTTGGGAAAAGAAAAAGCCACTTAAAATTAATGAAGCAAGAGCACTCAGGTCACTTAGGCAACATCTTTACTGCAAGGCCTAGGGCAGGCTCGAACACAAGTCAGAGCACACCAGGTGCCATGAACCACATGTTCTCCAGCCTCTCTGCCAGAGGTTGCCCAGGGCCAGAGCTTCTTCTCAAGTGTGCACGAAGCCACACTCAGTTCACAGAGGCCACAGCAGCAAAGGTTTGGGCCAGCACTGGCCACAGGCTCTGTCCCTCAGCAAAGCTAGGAAGCACCAGGCTCTCAAGTGTGTGCTCATGCAGAAACAACCCCCATGTTGGGCCAACTTGAACTCGAGAACAGGCTCAGACACGTGTGTAACTCATGGTCTAGACAAATCCTGAGGTGCTTTCTGAAAATAGTACCATGGTTCCTTTGGCACTCCTGCCTGGAGCTTGCCGTCTCAGGTCTGATTTACAAACTTCCTTTTAATTGGCAGAGTAGCAAGCAACCAATCCCTGCACATACTGTGGGACTGCTGTTTTCCACGAGCATTTCTCTGCTGAAACAAGAGCCATGCAGTTTGTCTTCAGGGAGGAGACATCACCTCCCAAAGACAGAGGTTTGCAAACATTTTGAACCACTGTCAAGGGAGATGAGAAAAATTGTGTCATTTCCCTTGTTCCCCTCTAATTACCTATTGGAGTTTTTGCCTTGCAAAAACAAATTTGGTGGGCACAATAACAAAAAGGGTTTAGCACACCAGGTGTGTTGTTTTGTGTTGCGTTGTTTTGGTTTTTTTTAATTCAGGGTGGAAAAAATGTTTCCCCTATGAAACAATGTGTGTTCTCTGCAAAATGATCTAGTTCTCTCTGTTTACCCACATAAACCTACAAACACCAAGGCAATATGCTTCACCCCACAGAGAGAAAAGTCCTATTATTTTAAGCATGTCTTCAATTTCAGTGGGACAGGAGTGAAGCCAAACATATGCTTCCCTACTTTCAGCGTTAGGTCTTCGCCCGTGGCACAGCATGACCATGATTTCAGCACAAATTGCAATAGATGCAAATGATGGTATTTTGTCAGGAACAAAATATGCCAGCTCAGTCTACAGAGTCTCTTTTTCCCTTTTGGAGCAGAGCACACCGTAGCCTCCAATTTATCCCCTCACCCCTGTAATCTCTTTCACTTATCTGGCCTGAGGGCAAGCAGGGTGGAGGCTGCAGCTCTCCCCACGGTGCTGCTCAGCCAGCATCAACCACCCCCTTCCTGCGTCAAGCCCTCCACACTCCCTAGGAAAGACGATTAAAATAAAGGCCCTGCTGAAAGACTACACCAAATTTCACTGCAAACAAGTATTCCCCACCACTGTGAGGAAGGCATGAGGATGTGCAAGCCATTCAGGACTCATCAGTCACAACCCCTTATAGACTGAACAGATTTTTTAATATTTTTTTTCACTGTGTTTAATGATGTTCACCAGCATGAGAAAAGTGACCCCAATGGCCTGCTGCCATCCCAATGCTCCCTGACAGCAGCCTGCTGCAGAACTACATTGTGAAAAGAAAGCACTTTCTTCCTCTTACATTTGTTTACATTAATGCAACTGCTGAGGCTGCAGCTGGGATCAGGGTCCCATTACATCAGACATCACATAATCACATTGTAGGGCTACATCCCTGCTCCAGTGAGCTTATTGACAAAGACACAACCAGAAGAAATGACCATAACCACAGATTCAGTCAGCAAGAAAGCCAAAGCAAGATCCAGATTGCTTAGCTCTCTGCCTGCCTCCACCTCAACCTCCAAGTGCCACTTGGGATGAGAGTTCTTCAGCTGCAAAGTGAAAGGCAAAACTCTTTTCCTGTCAACAGAACAGCATGATGGTCTTCTAGCAACAAGAAACCTGGCCTAAGAGACACAGGCTCCCAGCAGTTTGTACCATAGTCCAAAAAAATACCCACAGTAATTCAGAAGCCAGGTTTCAGGAAAGGGATATGCACCGGGGGTTCTTGTGGGAGACCACACCATTGCATTTCACAAGATGCATGCATTTAAAATTCATGGCTTTTCCCATTAATTTTAAATGTGTTTTAAAAAAAATAAAATAAAAAACAATAAAGAAAACCAACAAAACACACACCAAAAAAAAGTAATTTTATTTTTTTACATTGTCAATAAAGAATTCATATTAATTATCAGTCACTTAAATCTGATGCCAATACCTAAGGAAACAGTAGCCACAGGCAATATCTGTCGATTTGAAGCGCAGGCAGCAAACCTGTACCTGTGCTTCTGGAAAAGCTCATTGACCCAAACCTATGAGCTTACTATCTACCTTCTGCTGGATATTCCCAGTCACTCAAATCAGCCAGCAAAACTTGTTGGATGATCACTGACCAACTCACTTTGAGCTAAATGTGTGATCTTGAAAGTATGGTCCAGCCCAGCTAGGGTTACCCCAACTGAATTCATTATTCCAGGGAAGGAACAAGCAGCAGAGGGCCATAAGATCATCCACTACATTAGCTCAAACCAGAGGCCACCCACACACAGCTGCAGTCTGCAGATGTGCAACAGCATCCCTGCCCCACATGTATCAGCTCCTAGAACATGCTGCTCCACTCACCCCTACTTAGGTGCCATAGGATGGCTTGGAGAAGGAGACTGCTCATATCATCCCTGAGCCAAACTTTCTGAAAACATTCTCAGTGAATTGTAGCATAAAAAATTGTTGAACCAAGCACTGGTGAATAATCAAGCTGATTTCAGAGTGGGTTAATCAGATTGTGACAAAGTTTTAAAATAAATTACTAAAACATTTGAATTAAACAAATTTTAGATGAAGCCATAGTGCCATGTTCTGTCAAAAATTAACTCAGTCCCATCAAAAGATTATCCTAACAATAACCTGGTTTTGTTTCTCAGCTACTGCCATCCTGGTTCTACAAACCATGTTCAGTTTACTTTCCGGCAGACACTGCCTGTCCATTGAAGAAAAACAAAATCATGAACACAATAAAAAAAAAAAGTACCTCAAAATCCGAGTCCATCAGTTCAGAATTCCTGTTTTTGAATGAGGTAACTGTATTGTCTATTACTGTCTGAACACTGACTGATAGTGATTTTTCTTTTACTGACGTGAATTAAAACTTCATTTGAGGCTTATTTAAAGGAGATGCATTGATTTCTTTTTTATAAATATAATTTCATCACATTTTGGTGGCCTAAACCCACAAATATATTATTCAAACAATAGTTACCTGTCATTGCAACTTTATTGCTTTTTCTGTCTGAAGTCTGCTTATTCGACCCTTACACTGGAGATTTAGACAGTGGCAAACACTCTGCTTCTGGGCTTGAGCCTGCTCCAAAAACTTTGAACAAAGCAGCCCTTGAGGCCATGTACTTCTTAAAGAGTTTAAAAAGCCCAATGGGCCTCCTAACTTACTTTGCAACAAGTCATATCCCATGAAGAAACTCACTTCTGTACAACAAAAAACAGGGCTAGATTAAAGAAAAGGGAAGAAAAAAAAGCAAGGTTCCCTGCTGCTCTGTCTGGCCAGAATCATGTCTTTTACTGCCCATATCCTCTAAAGAAACGATGCTCTCATGATATATTACCCTAATACATCACCAGGTGACAGTTTTCTCATGATACTGTATCCTCAAAGATGTGATGCATGCCAGAAGCAGCAACAGGAGATCTCGGCTGGGGGAGGGAAGGGGCAGTGATCTTTATTTTCTTCAAACTTTTTAATCTACAAGTTGTTTTTCTCATGTTATTTTAATGGAAAAATCCCTGTCAATCCCAGCTTCATAATCCAGAGGACTCCAAAAATTTTCACCATAGTAGCACAGCTTTTAAACTGGAAAGCACACACAAAAAAACCAACCAGCAAACCCTCTCATTTTATTGAAACAAGTTTTGAAATAGGACCAAAACGCTTGAGGAACAACAACCAAATAAAAATAGTAGCCCAAAAGAAAGCAACAAGAGTCTGTTTTCTATTATAAAATTATTTAGGCAAGAGGCCTCCAGACACTGCTGTTTTAATGAACTTGCAAGTAAACTGAGTGCTGACCCCAAGTTTGTTTTCTTACGTGATCTTGCCTGTGCTACACAGTGGAATTAAAAAAAAAAGGAGGTTACTCATGGGGCTCTGCAGGGAGAAGGAGCAGCCCCCAGCTTGTCACTCTGTATAGAGAAGAGTGGGAAGAGACAAGGACCAAGAGCATTTCAGCCAGGACTCCTTGAAGGGGACAAGAGCTTTTGGGGTCTTTTAATGCTGCCTTCAACTCACAGGGGCTTATTCCTTTTTGCTGCAACTGCTCCATGCTAGTAACATCTCGGAGGGGCAGTCGGGAATCCTAACTCATGGACAGCTCCTGTCAGCAGCCATCCTCAAGTGGGCTTCATCCAGTTGGTGCTAGCAAGAGAAGGCTCCAGGCCACATGAGAATTCAGTTAAAAAAAAGTTATGCCACTTAATGTTTTATTTGACACATCTCAGTTTTATGTGTTTCTACTTCATATCTACTCAGATTTACAATGGATGCAAATCTTCCATTAGATGCAAAAAAGGAAGGTGGAATAAGCTTTCCTTTGTTGTGATCAGCCACATTTGACAAATTCAGTTTAGATTTTGACTTTCAAAACTTCAGCCAACACTGTAGCTACTAGGAAAAAAAGTGTATTTTGACTTGTGAAAAAAGCAAAAGTGTTAAGGAAGTCACTGAGAGGAAACGAAAAGCCAGAGCTGTCAAAGTTACTTTCACAGTCCTTGAGCTGACTTTGACCATGTTTTGTGGCCTGGCCCTCATTGCTTTTGGGTGAGATGCAGCAGCCCTTATTCACAGCAGTGATCACTCAGCCAGCCACATGACAATACCATTGCAGTCAATGAAACCACCCACATGAGTTCAGAGGTGTGAGCAGAGCTCTTCAGCGCAGACACACACACAATGCCCTGTGTACTGGGTAGATCCAGTTAATTAAACAGTTATTTTTAAATCTTGCTCTGAAAAGAAGTCTGCTGTCCAAAATAAGAAACCAATATTGCACAACCACTTTCTGCTTGAAAAATCCAGTGGTTAAAACATGTTTTTGCATAATCGTAGCCCTGCAGGGACAGTTCTCACTTCTAAAAAGCAAATTCCCTTCTTTCTGTTTTGCACATGTACAAACAAACAGATCCTGTTATGCCCAAACCTTGTGAATGTCAGCTATAATAATACACTGAATAGAAGCAATACAAGTAGATTTTTCCTCAGTCTGTGTTCCCTTTACTCCTTCCTTTCCCCTGCCCTGCTTGCACTGTTGGAAGTAAAAAAAATACCTGTTTCTGACAAGTAAATGGAGCTGACATTAGAGTGAAACTATAAGGTGAATGGGGTATGTGCAAGCCATTTGTCATCTTGACAAAGTGATTTTCAGTCACCAGTGGGACACTTGAAAGACATCTGAACAGTTGGCCTTGACCACCAGCATTTCTTACAGCTTATAAAGGGACTCGTGGGACCAAGAACACAACCTGCTTTTGGAAGTGACTCCTGCAGTGGTACCTCTTGATAGATGTAAAGGAAGTGTGATATATCAGGTGCCATTAAGATCTTTGCTAGTGGGTTGTATTTACATAAGTATGGAGGGCAGATAGCATCTTGTTAACCCAATTAATGAGACTCAAATGTCAAGAAGGGGATTATGCCTGGCTGGAAGTCCACAGCACCTGTGAGGCAGCCAGAGATTATTTCATTGTGTGGAACAGCACTATTCTCTTTGAAGAGCATGAACTCAGGCAGCAATGCTACTACCTGGGCAGCCGGGGGAAACCACAGTGGCGTTGAAAAGATGGTCTGAAAGCCAAAGGTCTCATCATAAGAAGGGCTTTTTAGGACAAGAGTCTCAAATGTCATGTAAAAATGGGAACCTGGGGCTGAACAGAAGAAAACTAAAAAGTGTCTACCTGAGATCGTTAAAACTTTATTTTTTATAAACTCTAGCTTCCTCTGTAATAAGAGAAGGCTCTCATTGCCAAGTCACAGCCCCATCTGTGTTGGAAAAGGAACAGCATTTCATCCAGCCTGTCTACGCTGCTGAGTTTTGCACTGACAATTGAAACACACTTCTTTAGCCTAGAGAAGAGCAGGAAATTTCCTGACCAAGATGAGATCGTTGATTTCTGCATCCATGACTCTTTATACACTTTACAATAAACTGCTTTTCTCCCAGAGCCTTCAACTACTAAGCTGTATGATGTAAGAGGAGATACTGTTGTCACTCAGGTGATTCTGATCCCTGAAGGGCACAGGATGAGGTATTTGATCTCAGAGAGAGGCATTTAGGGTACAGCCTTGAACTCAGCAGCTCCTGTCAGCTCTGTGCTTGACATGTTGGCTGTAAGAAATCTGTGTTCTGAGTTGTCTCCTCAATGGAGGAAATAAGATGGTTGACTCAGGCTGTCTGAGCCAACAGCCAAACCTAAGCACCATGCCTAGCTGGTTAACCTAAATCCTTTGATGATAACAGTACCTTATAGCCACAGTCACAAGTTGTCCACAGAGACACAGTAGCAATATTGTCTCCAGAAAATGCTTAGTCTTTTTAGACCTCTGGTTCCAGAGTCACACAAAGCTTTCCTGGACTCACTTCATATCCATGTTCTCTCAACTAAAGTTCTGTCTGCCTCATCAGTAGTTTTTCTGCTGTCTTGTACATAAGAAGTAATGCCCAGCAAACAGCCTGGAGCTGCCTACTCATCTCTCCAGATGGATCCCTTCCAGCAAACCTCCCTTTTGTTGTAGGTGATTTGCTTTCTTTTTCCCCTTTTGGATCCCACCTTTGTATGTTTTCATATGTGGACCAATTTCATTTTGCCAAGAAACCTGATGATATCAAAGATATTAACTTTGTACTAAAATGACAATGTATCATTTTAAGCACCAAATACGTACCTCTCTTGTAACAATAAGTACATAAACACCCTCCAATTTGTTACTTCTTCAGCCTAGAGTTCTAGATATTTTCAAGATTTCCACTATGGATTGATTTTTGGGTCAAATAAGTTTTGCTTCAGAATTAAAATGCTTGCCAAGTTGAATCAAACACATACAAACTTTTTTCCAGAAGCCATACAAAGTACAGACTTCTTCTATTTCCTCCATGTTCTCATGTAAAACAAGCTCTGGTTCAGTATCAATGCACTATGCTGCATCTTAAATGTCCAGATCAGCAAGTTTCTCTAGAAATGCTTAATGTGTTCAGACCACAGAAGAACTATGCCTCAAGCATACTTCTGTTACAAAGATTTCTTGCACTCATACACCGTCAACATTTTTATGTATAATGATTTTAATTGTCCAGCATTTTTTTATCCATTGTTTTTGCAAACAACCCATCCACCAACCCTTGGTTTACAGACTAAAAAGCTTGCACGCTTTGCATTCTGCCTGCCAACTCAATGTCATTCATTTATTGTAATCAAAAGCATTTGCCAGATTGAATCCTCAATCCACCTAACCAAGTTAACTGTATTTGGGTGGGGGGAGTGAAGTGCTAAATATGAAAATTATCAGCTGTGCACTGCCACATACAAAAAAAAAATATTCTCTGTCACAAGCAACAGATCAACATACTCCCTGTAGTAGGAGAGCCAGCTGCTCTTATCAGTATTTTGGGTCCCACAGGCAATCCTTCAGCTAATAGCCTTATCTCAAGTCCAGCCACCCTGCCCAGCTCCTTCCTGGCCCAATGATTTCCAAGCAGCACAACCTGGAGGTGTTTCATTAACTTGTACAATCAGATCATAACCACTACACAGCCTTAGAGCAGTCATTTATGAGCTCTTCCTCCTCTCTCCCAAGCCATGCCTCAACTGCACATCATCACCCTGACAGAAAAGAAAAAAAAGGAGGAGACAGCCTCAGGACAATCAAGATCTGTTATTCTTCAGCCACTAATAAATCATAAAATTAACCAGAAAAAAAGATGCAAACATATGACTCTGGCCATCAGAATACACTTTGATGGTTCCAAACCTTGGGGTAGATCCAATTCCCATTGAAGCTACTTAATATAATTGAATATAAGGATGTCAGAAACCACTAAAAGGAAGAAAATAAAAATAAAAATAAAAATAAAAATAAAAATAAAAATAAAAATAAAAATAAAAATAAAAATAAATAAAGAGAGAGAGAGAAAACAAACCCCAAAACACAACATTTAGCCTATCAACTGTCAGAAATCTTATTTTCCTGGCCAGGGTTTTTAGGACACATTGGTTCAGTTTGCATCCCCCTAGGTGAGGAGGAGCATGCAGCTGCTGCTCCCATGCCTCAAGGGAGATCTTTAGCTACAGAAGAGGAGGTGAGCCACACCACGTACCACACCATATGGAGAAAGGGGCAAACAAGAATGCCCCGAGGTTACACTGAGCACCTTAACAGCCTGGGGCTGAGTGACACCTGGTTTCTGGTTTTTAGCATGGAGTAGAAATGGCAGTCTTCAGTTTCTCAAGTCTGGCACAGCTCTGGACATAGAAGTCAACACAGTGCTCAGCACTGAGAAACTTAGAACTTAAATGGAAGTCTCTATGTGGCTGAGAAATTTGCACTAAATATCCAATGGGCAAGAAGTTTCAATGTTGTAGTTTGGGGTTACTCATACACAAGGCAGGGTTGCTACCACACATCTGACTGTAGATGCCCTGCATGAACCAGACCTGCTCTGAAGCAAAAAGCAGTGTAACCATGTAAGTACAGCTCCAAGGCACAGCTAAAGACAGCCAGAGTCAATCTTCAGTGTTGAAGCTTTGCAAAAAATGTTTACTGAAAACAGGGACTCAGAAAAACTGGGACCTTAATTTGTCAGGGAAAAATACCAGATCTTTTGCATCGCTTTTCTAAATGACATTTTATCACAAGAACCAACAGATCTCCAGCTCTAATGCTATTTAACAGCACTGCCTTTTGCCATAGCACTTTACAGAACAAAGATGCAATGCTTTCCTCTTTGAAAAATCTAAGAGACAATAGAGAAAATGACTATAGGCAGGAAGTTGATGTATAGAATGGATGAAAAACAAGAGGATGCAAATCATAGATGATGCATGAAGATGTGTTATTTTTTCACTAGTTTAACAGCCCAATTTGAACCACTATCTAAAGCAAATAGATTCCAAGCACAGGGGAAAAACAAAAACAAGAAAAAAACAAACAAACAAGCAAACAGGAAAAAAGTCTCCTAAATAAATGCAGGATGATGAAAAAAACCTATGCGAAATCCAGGTCTCAGAGACCACATGAGGTCAGCTCTTGGGGATGACAAGAAGAGATGGTGTACACGCTGTACCTGAACCCAGAGCTCAGCACTTGATTCAGATGAATGGAAAAACGGTGTAGAGCTCAATCTGACAACTGGTCAGGCTAGGAATTTTTTAGCTGCAGCTTCATTCATAAGATGAAGATGCCAAGAGGCCTCAGAGGAAGTAATTACAGCAGTTACTAGGTACAATATGAGCAAGTACCAGTACGAGAGTCATTTTAATAGTACTATTACAGGTAAAAGCTTTTATGCAATACTGTTTTTTCTTCACAGTGGCCTTTTATTTGACCATAAGCTCAATATAAAAAGGTTGCACTTTCATTTGATTTTTGGTTGTTGCTTAATATTTTTCTTTCCTCAAAAATTTCTATTAAAACATGATGGGGAAATAAAACCAGATATTTGGTGGGGAAAAAAGATCTATTTTTATATAGCAGCACAAAGCAGAACAGCAGAAAAACTGACACCATGAACCATTCACTTACAGGACCATAATTCTTAAAAAGACCATTAACAACTCAATGGAAGAAACTTGAAAGCTAATAAAAACTATATACAGGTAACTGTATGCTTTTAAAATGCCATTTTGATATTGGACCAGTTCTTTAATAATGTTTTTCTTATTGGCAATAAAAAAGCACCTTAACTTAGACAGATCCGTTTTGCACTTATTGTAGACACATTCCAAAGACATTTGCAACTTATAATACATTTTTTCCATTTAGTTTATGGCATTTTTGTGCCCTTCATATTTTCCCACATATTATTTATACATTTCAAATATGTTCTTTTGTATTTGAGTTCTCTGATCCTTTAATTACACCAAAGAAAATCTAATTTCCATACTTGATGGATTGAAACTTCATCATTGTTACAGCAACATCTCACCAGCTCTCTTCCAGGAGGGTTTTGCCAAGAGCTATAATCAGTTCAGCGCAATGTGCATATGTATATTTGCTCAATGCAGCTGACACTATGTTAAAAATGTGCAAGCAGTGAACTCTTCACTATCCCATGTGGTCTGAGAACATGAAACAGCTTTTTCAGGCCTGCAGATTTCCAGAAAGGCTTCATCATAAGCTGTCACATATGACTCTGCACTGTGTCTCCAAGCTAAACATCACGACAAAGCAGTGAACTGAAGGCAAACACACATGCACAGGGGTGTGCCACACTCTAAGGCAGCTCTGGGATGTGAAGCAAAGTGCATAATGTGGACTTTGAATGGCACAGGCAGATGGCACAGACATAACACTCAGCTACACAATCCGAACTCAGTCCTCAGAGAAGAAAATTAGATGAGATGTTGTACATGGTACTACTTGGCCAGGGTGGCCATATCAGTATATTGGACTAAGCTGACTTGAACATTATCTCAACACTGCTGTTGGAAACGTAGGGAATCAAGCTAAAGTAAGCACATTCTACCATACTTTGTGTTTCATTATCAGGCCAAAGTCTTGTCTTACAGGTGTTGCATGAATGAAGAACAACTGAACCTACCTGAATCCTCCTCCTTCAGGAGAGCATACCAAAGCAATAATCTCCACAACAGGTAGTTAATCAGCTCTGGGCTCTTGATTCAATTCACTTCTCACTTGCAAAACCATCTTCATACATACACACACTGTTCTTTGGTCTCCATGACAAAGCACATATGGGACACTCAGCTGCATCAAACATGGAGTTATGACTGGGTTTTGTTTTTGGAGTTTGGGGCATTGTTTTTTTTTCATTTAAGAGATGGGTATATACATCTGTATCTTTTTTAAATTGGATAAAAAGTAATAAAGCTTTCATCATGTTGGAGCATGTTTGTGTTCCAGGAACCTTTCATACACCGATCAAAACAACATTCTCTTTTTCAGTAATACAGGGGTGAAAACTACCAGTACACTACTGTATCAGAGAAGTTTTTGTCTCTTTGTTTGTTATTTTTGTGGGTGAAGAGAAAGCTGATTATATTAACAGTAATAAAGACCAAGAATATTTAGATTGAAAGAAGATGCAGTCTTGATAGATTCTGTAGTTGATGTATGTAAACTACTGACATTAAATAAAATAGGTATGAAAGAATTGTTTGATGATTTTTTTAATTTTATTTTTTTTTAATATGCACTGCTCCACTAAAAGCCATCTGGGCCGCATTATACCTTGACGCAACAACAATTGAATCCTGATGTACTAAAACACTGCCATCTTCACTGAACATGTGTCAAACACTTGCTCTCAGGCTAGCTGTGAGCTTTCAACTTGTGTGTTGTGCCACAGGTATCAACTATGCTATAGGTAAAGAACCCCAGCATATCTAGTAACTTTCTTGTTTTAGCCCGCAATGAAGAAATAGGTTTGGTTTTTGTTTTTTGTTGGTTTGGGGATTTTTTTGGGGGGGGAAGGTGCAGGGAGGACCAAGGGCAAAGGGTATTTCTGCTATTTTTAGGTTGCTTGCACTTGGTTTCACTACTCCGTTGGTTCAAGGTAGGTAGAACACCAGGTCTTATAACGACCAATTTAACATAATTTTTATGAGCAAAGGTCAAATTCGACACTGCACATTTGGATTTAAAAACAGAAACTTAAACTACAGAATGATGTTTCATGCCGAATAAAACTTACGCCAAGCAAAGCTCTGATTTCTAGTTTCCTGAGCTCCCGTCTCCAAACTTTTCTCAGGTTTCCAACACTTGGTTGCACTTCTTGGCTCACATTTATTTCCTTCTGTTCTGGATTTAGGTGATAAAAGGTTGAGACACATGATTACCACTCCTCAGGTGCAGCTGGCAAGTTTGAGGCAGGCATGAGGGAAGTGGGGAGGAAAAAGGTGGGGGAAATGGCACTGGTGGTTTAGATGTGGTTTGTCAAGATCACTACTGGTTTTTATCAGCTGTTTCTTGACACAACTCATTTTGTTCTAAAGTATTTTGGAAAAATAACAATAATTTTTAAAAGACCTCTTCTCCCCACAAAGAACACACTGAAAATGAAACCCTTCATTCTCTTGAAACTATAAAAAAAGCTCTTGCAATGCAAAGGCCACCATTTGCTGAGGTACACTTATCTCTTTCGTTGCAGTACCTGGCTTCTCACCTTTCAGCGGGTATTTGTGGACCATTTATTTTAAAACTACATCCATCATTGGCCAATTGAGAGGTTATTCTTGGATCTTGGCTTGCTTCTGGCAAGCTGCTTAGGGTCCATGTAGCTGATAATAAACGAGCATGAAATGACATGGCTCTCCTCACTACCACTGGCACCAGCACCTGTCATCCTGGTGACTTCTGAGCTCATCTCACCTTCAAAAAACTCAGCACTCAGAAGTTTAATTCAGACTAAGTTACTTCTGTGGGATTTTTACATTCTAGTCCTATAATTATGCACAGGTTCTTGTTTCACCTATTTCCGGTGGACTGTAGCATTTTTATGCCTTTTCCACGTGCATGCTAAAATATATATTTCTTGAAAGCAAAGGCCATAATATCAGGTGTGAGCCTGCTTCTATTTTGAGTTTGAGATACCTTCCAGCCAAAAATCTGTACCAACAAAAACTCTTGCTGTACTTGATCATTTACCGTAGTTGTACCAGAGTTCAACTTAAATATTCCATGTCTGTTTTATATGCTGACACCCATGTAAAAGAAAACTAACCAAAAGTTCTCCCAATTTTCTGTTAGCAGCATTTTCCCCCTAACATTTCAAAATCTTCACATATATCTGCACTGAAAAAGTCCAAAGCTTACCAAAATGTGTTAAGTTTTCACATCTGTGAATTCACTGATGCTTCCACTACCCCTCAGCCTGAATCTTTCACATCTGAAATACAAAGATCTGACTCTGTCATACATGGTTTGTTTGGGTGACTCAAACTGCACAAGGTCTGTGAAATGCTCCTGTGGACTGAAATAAATTCAGTTTTCCACAGATGTGGAAGAATATTTTTGGAAAAGAACTTTTGCATTAGGTGGTGTAGTAATAATCTCTTACGGTCTTTAAACATTTAATAACTGAAATAAAAGAATCCATTTCTCAAACTGAATCAATATCATTCCATTATTAATGCCATCAAGATTGCATATTTTAGCTATAATCACCATTGCCAATTCAGATAAGTTCTTTAAAACCCAAACTTTTTATAGTCAACTTCATAACCCACAGTTTCACTATTTTGATTTTCAAAAACCAGTAGGACATTAGATTTTCTTACTATTGACCACAAACATAAAATAATTTTACAATCATATGTTCTCTAATATTTTAATATTTTTTTTTTGTACTCTCAAGAGCCATATCCTTGTTTGAAATAATAATTTCCCTTTTTTGACATTTTTTTCTTCACAGAGCTGGTTGACTTATGCGTTGTTGCTGCCCATCACATCCAGCATTTCCTTCCATATGTTCACCTTCCTCTGACACAGAGCTTGCTGCAGCTTAGAGTATTTTCCATCCTTTCATCAGAGAAGACTTCAGCTATAAACATGGTTGCAATGGGACATTCAGCGAACTCATTTCACAAGTAGGCCACCCTGCACTTTCTACATGACATAACCTCAAGAAAAACAGTTTTCCAGTGCAGCTTCTGTATATCTGCTTTAACCATTAGCTCTAAACACTGAGGATGCCAGTTCTTTCTCTAGTTGCAGTGTTTAACAGTATATAAAGTGAATGCATGAGAAAGCAGGTACTTTCAGTTGCCTTCTGCTTTGCCCGCTTCTAGTATTTCAAATCCTATGGATAACTGGGTGGAAGGGCAGCTTTCCAGAGATAGTGTACCTCCTTGGAAATGCAGAACCACAGACGTTCAAAGTGGGAGTGGGCAGAAGACTAAAGCACAGTAGCTCTGACAGCACTTTGTAGATAGCAACAACAAGACATAAATCACAGTTCTCAAAACCTCTGGGTCATGAAGTCAGCTTTAATTTGCCTTTGCCCATCCATGCCCCAGAAGAAGATCAGGAAAGCAGACAAACCAAAAACCTAGCATTTGTGTAGCCTGCCTGCTGTCAGAGTGACAAGAAGAGTGTGTTCATACTGTGACTATACAACCCACATCCACTTGTATAGTCAAAGTGCATGAAGTGAAAAGGGATGGCTCTGTGGTCAAACCATTAGACAAGGAGTTATGAGACCCCAGCTTTCCTCACAGTCCTACAAGAAATTCCTTGTGGATAAACCACAATCTTTGTTTGACTTTGATGTTTTCCTCTAATTTTTTTTTTTTTTTAAATGGCCACTTCTTGCAGTCAGCTGTAATCAATGACCAGCTCTTCGGAGATCAAATTCATTCATGTTTATTAAGTGCTTGGAGATTATTAGTTGGACAGCAATATACCACTGGCTGAAATGCTGTAATTGTAAAAGCTCATATTGTAACTATTGTCTTACACATGTTAAAAAATGACCACTGTTACGGGCATTATTAAGATCATAAAGTAGAGGCATAAAAATTACAAATTAAGGAAATCCCAATTTCAGCCATTGTGGCTTATTCAGCTGGTAGTTCTTGCGTGCAGAGCTATAGAGTACATTTACACACACACTTGGTCCTACCTTCTTTCCTTCTATTAAGGGCAAGTATCAGTGCTGTTCCCTGCACTTCACTACATTTCATTTTAACAAGTAAAGAGGTCCAAAACAGCATTATCTTAAGATGGATCCAACACCTTTTTATTAGAAAATCATTACCTATACCTTATACATATAATTTAGTTTTTTACTATGGACTATATAGGAAATCTCCAGCACGTGTTCCCTAGTCTGAATTCCTGTATCACCAGGACTTCTCTTACCACATATTACTGCAGATGCTTAAGAATGAGCTCATCTTATTTGGCAGTTCAACTTGGCTGTCTCCAGGGGATCCCCACCAGTGTCCCTTTTGCAGTCAAGATTCAGGATTCTGCATTACCAGCAACTCCCAAACAGGAGCTAGAGGCTTTCTTAAAGAACACCCCTAGAAGCCAGTGACTGCTCTGCCTGCCTTGTTCATGTTCCTAGCATGAAACTCAGCCTGCCCTGTCTCTGCTAATCAATGAGAAAAGACAATTTCTGGTTTTGTCTTGCTATCAACACTTCTCAGTGGTGTATAAGGAATTGCATTCCTAACTGCTCTTTGCAGTCTTTGTTGCATTATTGCAACTTACCCAAAACCTATGAGTTTCCAGTTTTCACCACATTTGCTCTTAGAGCACTACCCCTTGCTTTGCCCTCCCAATTAACGTAGTCTGTTAATAGAAAGCTGGAGACTGCCTTGCCTATGCTGCTGGCTTCTTTCTCCCTTGCTAGGATGCATCCCCGTGCTCTGCAGGACACAGCCTTCATAGTCAGCTCTGTCAAACACTCAATGATTCAGTTCTAGCCTTTCAGTTTTGTTTCCTGTCATTTGTGAGATGCAAAACTTCTGGAAGGGTGTTATTCAGATATTCCTCTTCTTCCCAGAGCCATTTGGATTTCCATAACTTGTGCAGTTATTTAAGGCAGCTTGCAGTCATGGAAATGTATCACCTCTAGGGTGATATAATCTGATCCAGTAGTTCAGTTACTCGCTTTACTGGTGTTTTTAACACAAGTGCCTTCTGTTGAATTTTCTGTCCTCTCCTGGACAGCAATTGCTTTCTTCCTGGAACAGCTGATTAAGCTCTCTTCTTAGTTGCTCACTCCTCGTGATATGAACATTCATCAGGTTTACCCTTAAAGAGTACAATCAGACTTCCAGAGAAAGTTCCTCACTGAATGGCTATTAAACAATCAATATTTCTAGTTGGATGTAAGGAAACCTGGTTCTCTCTTCCCTCCTGGTCACAAATCACCACATTGCTTCTTTCATTTCTGATCTCTCCAGACCTCTTAAAATTGATCTTTTCCCTTGTGGCAAGCCTGAGCAAAGATTTCAGCAACTGGTTGTCCAATAAGTCATTGCTTTGGATGCTGCACAGCATTAAAGTCAGTATCTGCAGACTGGTTTCCTTCTCCTCCACCAGGTCTCCCAGCTTCCATCTCAAGAAACAGAGATCACGTTTATCCCTTGGCAGAAATCAAAGACAGTATACCTGGTGCAGGTAACTCTGGTAACTCACTAGACAGCCATGTTCTTAATAAAACATAGTGTCCTCCTAGCACAGAAGGGAGTCAAATGCCCCCAGTTGCCATTTCGCTAAAGTATGTCCTACAAACCACAGAGATTTAGAGTTCTTATATCCAATGATTTTTGCAGTTCTTCATGTTCATGCACTAAAAGGGTGCTCATCGATTTAATAAAGCCAAGGTCTAGAGAGATCTATAAATACAAGTATTTTACCCTGATGCATTATTGCCCTGATGCCCAAGACTGAACTTCTGCTCCTTCCCAGAATAAATTGCTTCCTTGCTGGTTAACACCAGCTTCCATTAGCAAGAGTGGTGGCAGATGTATTTGGGAAGGTGATCCATGATAAAACACAGCTTCATCTCTTTTTTTTTTTGTTTTCCCTTTGATTTCTTTACTCACCACATCCCATGCTCCTCCTTTCCCCATGCCCCTCGACTTAGAAGAATCAATAACTTACTCTTTATCACTATTAGTTATCATTGAAGCCTGTTGAACTCAGTGCAACAATGTACATCATCCTCAGGTGGTTGAAGATCAGGTTCGTACAGTTGCCAACATTGCCTTCTAACAGGCAGTCTGAAAGAATGTTTTTTATAGATTTATAATAATGCTGGCAAATACTAATAATGCTAATAGCAATAATAGAAGCAGGGAGGAGAGATTGTATTGATATTTCAGTCCTAAAGTAGAACACGCTCTGTACATTCAGCTACTCTGTAACTTCCAAAATGTAAAAGGCATTGCTTCCTGATCTGTACTTTTCTTTGCATTCAGCAGCAAATTAAGGTTTATGGCTTTCTTTTAAATATATCGCAAGGAGTTTTATTTAGAACAACTGTTTTTCAATACCTCCTAAGCCTTGGCTTGTCCAGCTGAATTGCTCCCAAAAATGCTTAACTCGGAAGCAGAGTTACAAGGAAAGGGAATTTTCTCCCCAAAATGTGTATCAGCTAGCAACATTATTAACCACTGAATTCCCAGCTCAGCAGGCAGTGTCACCCTTGGAACAAAGCACTCTGATGAAAGCACCGCTTGTGCTTTCACAGCCGTCTTATTACAGCGTCTACAGTCACGTTGCAGTGTTCACCTTGCACCCTTGTGCAGCTCCTCAGCTGCTGGCCTGTGAAACTAAGCACGTGGGAGCTCGAAGCAGCAGCATTTCCAAACCTTGCCTTTCACTCTCTCTGCTGAGCTACAAGCAAAGACTTTTGTGGGCATCCCCGACTTTGTGAAAACAGTCCTCCCTCCAAATTGACGTGGTAAATACGGTTTCACAATGTCAAATTAAAGTCATGTACAACTTTGTGCCTGAGAGTTTTGAAGTTGAAGAAATGGTTGCCAGATCATGGATTGGATTACTTTCCATTAGCTCAGCTCTGAGATAACCTTGTGTTACATAAAGGCGACAGAGACACCCAAGATTTGATTATGTGAAATATTCCCCTTTCTGAGGGGTTGCTTTTAGCACAGGCCTGAATATTCGTACTATTTTAAATCCAAACTTACCAGGCAAACACACATTATACAAGGGTTGTCTGTGATAAATGGTATCTGCAGAATTTCCCCTTCATTTTCACATTTTGCAACAGATCCTGAAATAGAAATACGAATTTTAAAACACTGACATATTTCAATGCCCCCAGCTGGTTTTGGAAACTGTCCTCATCCTCATCGCATTCACGCTTAACCCCTGCTCCATTCCTAGTCTTCGATTTTAAATCCTGCCTTCATTTGCCCACTTTAAACAGGCAAGGATGTTCAGCATTTCTGTGAGATTCCAAAGGGAACTGGGAAATGACTGGCCTTTTATTGCCGCACAAACCTAGACTTTCTTTGTGCCCCAGTTATAGCGAAGGACGCTTTTTCTCCTCTCAGATGACGTGTGGAGAATAATGAGTACTCCATGCAAAGCAGGATACTTCTCTAACGATAGATCCAGAGCTCACTGAAATCAGCAGAAAGCTGTCAATTACGCTCCGAGGACTTGGACCAGGAGCACAGCACGAGCTCTAAACCAAGCATCCTTTCAATGCACGACAGCCAATTGGCAAATGAGTCAAAATTAGCAGGCTGACTGTCAAACGGAATCAAGTTAGAAATCCCTTTATGGCCCTCACGCTGATTAGCCGGGATTGTGTCATGTTGGAATCACTTCTCGAAATCTAATGGCTCTTTGCTTGCACTAGAAATTGATTCAGCATTTCCCTCCATGCCCCAGAGGGCAGGAAAAATAAAACCCTCGAGGAAAAGCGGGAGGGAAAAAAAATAAAAAGGAGGGGGGGAGGGATAAAAAGGACCAGGGTGGGACGGGGGGAGAGGAGGATGGTTCCTGTGTTCACCTGCCCCAAACCACGCGGTTACACCTCCCTGTGTCCGCCCTTCCCGCCCTGTGCCAGGCAGCCCCGCGCCCGACGCCGGGTCCCGGTGGCAGGTGGGCACCGCGCAGCCTGCGCGCCCGCGGCCACCCCGCGCCCCCCCCTTACCTGTGAGCAGGGAGGAGGCCAGCGCCCCGGGAAAGCAGAGGGCACCCAGAAAGACGAGGCGCGGCGCCGCCGGCCAGCCCCCGCCGAGCCGGAGCATCGTCCCGGGGGTGCCGCTACCCGCCGGCTGCGGGGCAGCCTCCGGGACGCGCCTTCGGGTGGCGGAGCCCGGCTGCCCCCCACTCCAGCACCGACCCCCGGCGCCGGGCGGCTGCTGGGGGGTGGGGAGCAGGACGGGAGACAGTGGCCCGCCGGGGAGTCCCACCCCACGGCGGCACCGGGGGAGGGGACTGTGGGTGCGGGGAGAGCAGCTGTCAGCGCCTGCCCCTCGGCCCCGCACCCCCTATTTCCATCACCCCCCTTCCCCTGCCCGCATCCCTTCTTATACCTTCCTCTCCCCATAGTCCCTCCTCCGGCACCCCCCGGCCCCCATGCCTCCCTCCCCCCCGGCGCTCACACGCACAGACAGGCTGCCAGCCCCAGACCCCGTTTCCCTGCCGGGAGATGCCCGGCCACTCCCTCCCCTGGCCCCGCCGAGCACCGCCCGGGCCGGCCGCGGCGTCGGGGGGCTGCGCCCGCGGCCGCTCGGCGGGTGGGGCGGAGGGGAAAAGAGCAATAGGGAGCAAAGGGGATCGAGGAGAAGAGGAGCGAAGAGGAGGAAAAGGTAAAAGCGGCGTAGCAGGGGAGGAAACGTGGATCCTCGGACAGGTCCGGTGCGGAGCAAACCCCGGTACCTGGGCAGAGAGCGGCGGCGCCGGCTGCCTCCGGCGGGCTGGTCCCCGGCTCCGCAGCCTGGCTTGTGCCAGGGCCATTTGTGCTTGCGGGTAGGTTTTAGGGGCCGTCAGCGAAGAGGGAAGGAGGGAAGAGCGGGAGGGAGCGGGAGGGAACACGGAGGCTGCCCGCTGGTAACGCGGCTGCGGGGCTCCGCTCCCCGGCGTCCCGCCCGGCCGCGGCCGCCGAGATCCTCTCCTGCCTCCCCATCGGTCCCTGTGCTGCCCCCTCGCTCGTGGCAGCCGCAGCACAAACTCCCGCAGCAGGAGCCGGCCGCTTCCAGGGGCCGCTGCCCCCCGAAGGGGCTTATTCCGGCTCTCCCCGCCCAGCCCTGGGGCTGCCTCTCCCCATCGGGGCAGCCCGGGACTCGGCCGGGTTTGGGGTCACCCCGCCTCGCCCCCCAAGGGGCAGGGGAGCAGCAGGTTGACAGCTACCGGGGCCGCGGTCTCCCTCCCTAAGCCTGACCTGCCGTGCGGATCTCTCGGTCCATCGCTCCCCGGTGGACTGTAGCCTCTGCAGCTCCTCCTTAATACTGTCCATTTGCAGGGCCAGGCTTTGCTGTCCTAGGTGTAATCACAGGCGATATTAGCTATAGGCATCACCGAACCCCAGCTTTTGCACCCAGATATACACCTATGATCTGGACAGGATGACGCTCCTGGTCTGTGGCAGGAGGTTTTTCTGTGACAGATCTTCCCAAGCCTGTTTTACAAATCGTTTTCCTTCAGACTGTGATGTTTCATTTGGGGACATGACTGCTCTCTGCAATAAACTAGTCTGATGACAAGTTGAAAAGTGTTTTCAGACCTGTTTTCTTATTTTGGGGGGTGGCTGCGAGCTGCTATTTAAAAAAAAGAAAAAAGCTTACAGTAGTGGCAAATCAAGTGCATGGTGGGCTGGTACAAACAGGACTACCTTCAATACCTTTCAAGATGCAAGACAATGAGATTGACATGTTCATTTTAAGAATAAACCCCCAAAGCCAAGACCTCTGAAACCTGCATCTTTGTTCTTTAAAACAGACAAGTACACCTCAATTCCAACACAATTTGTCACCTACCTTTAGGGTAGGAAGCACAAGTCCTGAAAGAGCTAAATTTGCACCTATGATAGGGACTATGGAAAACTGGTAACTGGTCAATTTGTAGACACCACTAGCAAAATCCCTCTCAATGGGAAAAGAAAGCCTACTTTTTTTTCTTACCCCCCAACCTCAGTCTGTACAGGTAGAAGCTGGACAGGCAAATATGATAATTTATATGCAATTTAAAGGGGGATATGGTTCCTAAAAATACAAGTGGGATAGACAATTTGCTGCACATTGTATGGAATATTTTAAAAAACTCAATAAGTAAACATAATATATATAACCTGGATGTATTATTTTTTTTTCTGGGAAGTGTTGTCTTAATGACTCGCTGCATTTTAAACATAGATGAGCCCACAGAGGTACATATTTTTTTGCACTACCCCAGGAGAGATTTTCACGTGTCCCAATGTTTTTTCCATTGGAAAGATGTACTGAACCTTTTGGCAAACTGGCTTTTTCTTGCTTGTCTATCTATAAACAGTGTCTACGTTTCCTTTTTCTAATTCCTGAGCAGCCTCAGCCTTTCTAAAGCAACAGAAAAAAACCCCAACAAAACAACAACAAACTACTCTAGTAATTTCTCAAGTGACAACTACCGCAGGAGAGTACTTATATCATTGTGTGCATTGAATCTGCTCTTCATGTTGGTCTAAAATTCATTAAATATTAACGACACCCGGTGTGAGAAACATACAAATCACAAAGAAGGCATCAAATAACAATTCAGGCATCCACACAACAGCAGAGAACTTGCTAAAATACTCTGAAAATGCAGAAAGTTTCATGTCTTTTATAAAATGAAACACACTCAGTCCCTGCCATAACTCAGCTAACAAGAACACATAATGAAATTATACCTAAAGCAGGGCAGTTATGGAGAAATGCACGTAGATCTGTTACACAGTTGTACATTTCCCAAGCAAAAAAGAGAGTTTTATCACCACCAAAGCACTTTCAAAATACTACATAGGCCTAAAACTTACCTCTGAAACAACACCTGTGGCATGAAAATATCATCCACGGAGTGAGCTTCCCGCGTCCGTGCTTCTTTCATGGTAACACGAGTGACGGGGTGAGGAATTTGTCCATCTTCCTTGCTTTAAACACCTGCTGACATGGGATTCTAAGCCTCTGCGTACCGTGCCCATACCACACTTGACAGACTGTTAGGGGCCCAGTAGAAGAGCCTGCCTGCTGTCTCTGAGTCTCCTGCTGCCCTGATTCCCTATCTCCCCTCTCACCAGGGAAAAGGAGAGATGCTCTTTGTTAGCAGCAACCTCTGCTTCCTCCTTATATTGATAATGGTAGCATGTCACACTGGAAGATCACTCTCATTTAAATCTCTCAAGAAGTAAAACTGAGGCTGGGACAGAAATAAGCCATCTTAATCCTGTCACCTTAGTTTCACCCATTCAGTGCTACAGTATGGCATTTCTCTCAGCTTTTTACCTTTCCCTTACCCTTTCTCCCAACTCTACCTTATCAGAGGTCAGCATCCTTTCTGGTTGTAATGCCACATTAAGTACAGTTTCAAGGTTTTTTTCCCCTTTGCATCCCCCTTTGAAGAGGGACTTATTTTTCCAAGCAGCATTCAAAGCCCTGGTAATATCAGCAAAACCAGAGGGTCACACTGAAAAACACGTGTTCTGCAATCAGATACACACAGAGACTCTGTCATATGCCAGCAGCTAAAACATGAGTCAGGCCATCAAAAACCTTACCTCTTTTACATAAGCATTGAACAGTATCAGTTGTTACTGAAAGGATACATTTGTTAGTTCTGTTTATTGGTCAGCCTGGGCTCATCCAGCTTGACACAGGGGTAGCTGTTCACAAATATCACTTTTGTATGTAATTCAGCTCTCTCTCCAGTGGTGTCTTTCCAGTGGTCAGCCATAAAACAATGTCAGCCATTAGCTGGTCATAATAAAGGTTCAACTCAGCACCCACATAAAAAGAAAAGTTAGCTTTATGGTTAATAGTAACAGTGAAGAAGACAGAGATCTCATTCACGTATTTCTTCATGATTATCCGTTTACTGGCAAGTCAAAATTTCTAGAAGGCCAGTTCTTCATGGGCTAGAGAATTCTTCCAGAAGCAGAGGAAGGCACTGAATCACTAGAATTCACATGTATTTTCTTTTGTTTGAGAAATTCACTCTTCTAGGTATCTGACATAGGTCTTCCAGGCAAGAAAGTGTGCAACAAACGTGCTACAGAGGACTGTGTGTACTTTGGCACTGGGAGTGTCCCTGCTTTAATTACTTTTATGTTGCCATGCATCATTTTAACACAGCTTATTTGCATTTATGAGACACCTCAAAATAAAGAGGAAAATATGTCTCTGATAAACACTGTAATAAAGGGTATGCAAATTGGCACAACTCTGTTTCTAGATCTGTTTTGCTAAATGGTGATGCGTTCACAAGGCATGGAAGGTGGTTTGCATACCAGCCTGAGCTTACATATTTCTATTGCTACTAGCATTTTACCAAAGAATTAGATAATCGAAAAGGTCACGAGCATCCGCTGTAGCTGGAGGCTTGAGACTAAGAAGCTTCAACCCTGCAAGTTCTTACAGAGAGACCTGTAATTTGGGAAAATATTTTATTGTCATTATTATCATCAGCACACAGCAACTGGGAAGCTCCGTTGTTACTGATGACGTTGTGATGGAGACATCACACTTTCATGCAGAAGAGTGGAAGGGAGTTACTGTACTGTTAATTCTTTGGTGGCTGATCAGGCATTCACAGTTCAGTCATGCTGGGTTGCAGCCTTTCAAATGCTGAAGCATGATCATTCCTTTCTGTGCTTAATCGTGTTTTAAAGTAAAGAGTATCTACCAGTGAGAACAAACTATTTCTCGCATGGACTCTTTTCCTCCAGAAGATGACATTAGTAAACCTCGAGACTGGCCTGAGTATATCAAAGAGGGGCTCCCAACAAAGCTCCCCTACTGCAAAATATTCAGAAAACTAAGTGGATGTAAGTGAGGTCTGGAGACCACACTAAGAGGTTTTAAAACTGTAACAGGATTAAAAATGGCATACGGTCAAAGTCCTTAAATAAAAAGAAAGTACAAGAAAGTATTTAAATGTTACACTGAGACTTACTTGAATAAATGTTTATAAATTTTATCAAATAACTCATCATTTTGACAGTTTTCCATAAACCCCTGGAAAATGCAAAATATTTAATTTATTTGTGGCAAGATAAAGATATTGAGTAACATTTTAGAAGTTTATTAACATAGAATGTCCTGGCACAGTCAAACTTGCATACTTCTATTGTTTAAATTATGTTTTCTAAGAACTTAAAGAAGTTAGCCTTGGAAAAGGGAGTTTTTTATTGCAAGTTTTCAAAATGATCTTCATAATCTGTATTCATAAAAATGCAAACCAAAGGAACAGAACATAAACTAACCTGCATATAAATGCCACCAGTACCTGGCAAAAAAGGTGAAAAATACTTGAATGCAGCCGAAAATATCACTCCAATATGAAGACAAGGGACTGCTGTAGTAGTCCATATCAACATGCTAAACAAAAAACAAGCAAATTATGACAGAAATGCTGATGCTGCCTTAACGATGGGATTCCCAGCAGAAGCTATTTTAGAGGCCACAGGCCATGCAAACAGAACAGAGTGGCATAGGCTCATATTTTTTGTAACTTCGCTGCTGTAAATAGTTTGTCTTCCAGAGATAATAAAAATTATTCCGTGTGAGTTATGTGTTTTTGTGTTAGGTTTACCCTTGAACATCTGCTGTGTCTGATAAAGGATAAGAGCTAATGAAATCACATGGAGAGTGAGACATTTCTTTGTTTTCAATTTGTGAGACAAACCAAAACCTGCATTTTGACCAGCTGCTATACTAGCTAATAAATGCCCCAAACAAGGAGTGCTCTAGAAACATTTTATAAAAGGGAAGATTGATGATTGCAGATGAGGATGGACCTTCTCTGCACTCGAGAGAGCCGCTCTGCATGTGCAGAACTTCTCAATCCCAACCCCTGTTCTCGCAAAGGAAAAGACATATTTTGACAAAAGAGTTTTCCCTCCAGTCAGGGTCCAGCTCAAAAGCAGCTGCCCCCACCAAGCACAGAAAAGCAAGGGTTAGCATTTTAGCTATGAGACAAGTTTCCGACAGCACACATCCTTTAAGATCAGCACTTCACCTCTTGAGACGCTACCTCTTGAGTCCGTTCCTCCTGTTGCTGCTCCTGTTTTACAGCAGAACTTCTCTCAAGCCTTTTTATTATTTTTTTTATTTTATTTTTTTTTTTTTATTTAATGACAACTAAAGGCTTAAAAAGCTCCAAGCTGAGGCTCGACGAATGAAATATATCAAGCGAGAGCCTCCTCTCGTTCACATGGGCACCCTCATTCACACTCAAAGGAGTGAGAGGAGACTAAGGGCCGTTAATTTTAAGTCATCTATAATAAAAAAGTTACAGCTTGTCGACAATGGTAGGGAAAAGAAATAAAAAAGAGAGAAGCTGCTGTGCGGGGCAGCTGCAGGCAGGTGGCGGTGTTGGGAGAGCAGAGCCGGGCAGTCACCGAGCAGGGATGGGCTGGACGGAGCTGCTCCCACAATTAACCTGAACCGAAGATCTGGTTATAGGGATCTAATCCATATGTGCGAATGAGAAATGCTCCCTCGGTTTGTTCTCAGAATGTGGTGTTTTTTTTCTTTTTCACTGGTCTGGCTTACACCGTCCCTGCAATTAGTACAACATACCTTATTTTATCTGGAAACAAAAGACAGCTTTACAAAGAACCTCTATTATTGTTACTTTTCAGATACAAAGCTTAAGCGATTTACTGATTACTTCTTTTGCTTAAGAAAATTGGCTGTGCAACATTGCAGCTGGTGTAGGTAAGAAATCCTCCCTACTGGTTCTTCTTGGCTTCTGATTTAAACGAAGCACTCTCAATTAAGCATTATGACTTGATCTGTCCTACTGACTGACAGTACCCCACGTACAGAGAGCAATGAACTGACAACCAAAAGCAGTCTTTTTCAGCTCCAACCATCAGGATACGTTCAGATAATATACATGAGCAAATCAAGTTAATCCTGCACTGACCTGTTGAAACTTCTGCTAGTTATGCAGTTTCATAGTGAGTAATGTAGTCATTACTAAAGATTTACAAGATTTAATAATTATACAAAACTGCCCACCAATCCGACCAATTAAAACCTGGTTATTCTGCATGTGTTTAAACCCAAAAGCAGGCAAGAGTATGGGAAAAAAAAAAAAAAAAGCAGAAATAAGCAACTATACCAGGAACAACATAGCAGAAACTTTTAAAAAAATTGTCTCATTGTGCTATGGATTCACCCAGGTCAGGTTAATCTCAGATCTTCACTGAAAAAAACCCAACAACCCAAACAGCAACTTGGGCAAGATAAAAAAAAAAATAAATGTACTTCCAGAAGGCAGTGCAATTCATCTACCTGCTTCTCAGGTATCTAAGGCTTTTTCAGCAGAAGATGAGAGCATCATTAAATGTGCCAGAGGTGGGCTTTCAGTATCATCACAAAGATCTGCAGGGGGTTTCTGTCAAATCCCAATGTTCTCTTACAGTAGCATACTTCTAAATACTTCATTTGGAAGCATGAGGTGAACAGAGACAAGGAATAGTACTGACTTTGAGAAAGTATCAGTCATATGTCGTGTCTATATTAGCAGGTTAAACCCAAGAGAGTCAGCTGGATTATTTGTGACCAAAGAAAACAATTAATCAACAGTTTCATGGCTTCACAGAATTTTAAATATGTATTTGCATGTGGTGCATACTATCTATTTTAGGTATCTTTAAATGTAGACTCTGAAGTCTCAAGGTAGTGGCTGGCAGGTATTCTGACATATAAAATGATGTCTTGTGGGGGGCTGGTTGATGATAAACTATTTTCAGAACAGAATTTGTGGCTTTGGGGATTTGGGGTTTTAATTAAGCCAGTTCTAAAAACAACACAGAGCTACTTCTTTAACAAGTCATTTAAAATTCTAACTGATTTTAATACTGGTATGTTTTGACCAAGTTTGCCTTAATATTCTTGTGTTTTGATCAAACTGAAGTCAGTCCAGATAGCTGTAGTGTAGTTTGTATCAGTGTGCAAGTCAGATAATAAACAAGATAGCTATTATTAAACAAACAGAAGATTATGGTGCTGGAAGTACTTTGGAAACTGCTCACTACATAATTTAGACCCTTTTGTGGGAAACATTCATGCATCAGATTAGCCTTGATGAGGTCAACAAGAATAGTCACATCATGGGCAGAAGACACTCCTGTAAGCTATTGTTGCAGCAGGTCTCCAGAGAAATCCAGGATAACACAGTTCAAAAGCAGGGTGATTACAGTGTCAGGGTGCCCCTGTGTTCAGGTTCACTCTGTGTTGGGTTACCCAAGGAACAGGCCTCTTCCAAGGTGCTACAGCTCCTACAGCTCCCAGGAGGAGGAATTTGGGTCCACAGTCCTCTGAAAGTGGCAGCAGGGGGATGGCATTATGTCCTAGAAGAAGCCAAGGACACCCCACACTGTTTAGTTAGACCTTGCATTCAAACTGGTGCCAGACCTAATTAAGTTGCCGTGAGAGTGTAGGGTTTCCCAGGCTTTCCTTGGGAGGCAGTGGTTTTACGGAAGCTAGGCAGAAAAAAAAACCCAAAGTCCAACTGGATACCTTCAAAGAAAAGGTGTGAGATTGCCCCTGTACTTACATTCTGTGACAAGCAAGCTGTGTGACTTGGCCACCCACTGAGATGGCTTGGACAGTTTGCTTGGGACACGCACAGCATGAGCACCTGCAGGATGGAGACCCTAACCTTTCCCTAAGAGATCATACAGGATAGTATTTCTTATCTTTCACAATTCCTTCCTTAGATGGTCTTGTTTTGAAGCATCTGTTTACCTTCACAAATGTTTGCATTAAGAAAGAAAAACACCAAATAATAAATCACAGAACTGAGGGTTTTGCCACCCCACAGTGGAGCTTTCAGTTCTGTTGTGCCGAAAGTAAGGAAAGCAATTGGTTTTCTTAAAGATCATTTATGTGCATCTTCATTTAAAAAAGAAAAAATCATCCCCATGCTCCAAATGATGATGAACTGACATCTGACCATTCCACAAAATTACAATACAGGGCATCTATTAGAGAAAGTAACATTGTGAGCATCAGCCAGTGCTCACAACTGCTCCACGCTTTGCTTTTGGATCCACTCCAATTGGATTGAATAGATTGCAATTCCCAAAATGCAGGAATTTTGCTGCTATGAAGCACTCAGAGGACAACAATCAAGTCTTGGCTTTATAATGATAGGATTTAAAAAAAAAAAAATAGCCATTTATTTTAAAATAGTCTCTGTGGTTTGTAAAGCTGTTTCTGCAGAGTGCAGAGAGGATAAGACATACATACTTTCACAGGCTTTCAGCTGCTGGCCCAAGTGCAGAAAAGGATTAGAGAAGACAGTTTGAATTTACATGATGCAAACTAGAAGAAACGAGGAAGAAAAGACAGCTCTGGAAGTTATACTTTGCTTCCTCCTAGAAGAGGTGTAATGCAAACTAAGTATTTTTTCACAGCTAGCAGAATCCAGCCAGATTGCAAAGCTATGAGCCTTCAAGCAGCCGAACAATAGCTCTATTCACCCACAACCAAATTCTCCAAATCTGGAGTCTTACTTTCTGGGTTTCCAGACTGAGTCATGGGCCTCAAGTTTAACTGGGGTACCTAAAAAACCCGAGCACAATCCAAATCATCATTTAGTTTTGGTACTGCAGACCTTAGTGAGGGAAAGGGCAGGGACTGAGCCAAGCTTAGCAGAGACAGTGCGATACATTAACCCACAGGTATCCCCATGGGCACACAGTGAAGATGAGGAGAGACATGGGAGCCTGTAGGGATTCTACTGATAAACCATTCTACTGGTTTATGAGTCTTTTCTCCGCTCTATAGTTTACAAAGAGGGGAGCCAGATGACACCTCTGACATGAGCCAGGCAGAGGCATGGAGCTGGGGGAATCCATGGCAAGTTTTCAGGGATGCTGGCACAGACTGACTGCAGACACAGCCTCTGCTGGAGTCACGTGCTGGAGCAGATTTAACCTTGAGGAGTAAACCAGAGCATTCCCACTTGTGTCCTATTCAGGAGTACAGAGGAGCTGCCTCTGCATGTGTGGGGAGAGGGGGAAAAAGGAAAAAGGGCTAGTGCATGGCTCTGGGGCTGCTCAGGAACACTGTCAGAGCCTCAACTACCCCAGTTTCGGTTCATCCTAGCTGAAAAGCCAAACTCACAATCTTCTCACCACAAAGCCACATGACTAACAGTCTAGCCTCAAGGAACAATGAAGTATGCACAAGAAATTAAGGAGCAGAAGGGTGTTCATTTTGCTCATACCCTCTGGCGGTTGTTTTTGTGGGGTTTTTTTCTGAACAAAAATGTCCTCTGGCCACTCTGGTGAGTAAGTTTACCATTTTGGAAACTGCTCCACCACACCCACTGGATGCTGAATCAGTGAGAATTGCACAACTTCTCTATTTACAGGCTGCTGTAATATATTTGAGCTGCTCACCTCTGCTGTGCTGCTCACTTCACTTGCAGTACAGCACGGCTGCTTTTGAAGGAGAGGTACCTATTAACAGAGGTAAAAGTCATAAAGAGAAGGAATATTTTTTCTTATAATTTGGTGACTGTGGAAGCACCTACAAATTTACAGGAGCAAGGCAATGACCAGAGAGAAAGGAGTTTCAATCAGAATCAAAGAATGGTTTGGGGTGGAAGGGACCTTAAAGATCGTCTAGTTCCAGCCCCCCTGCCATGGGCAGGGACACCTCCCACTCGACCAGGTTGCTCAAAGCCCCATCCCAACCTGGCCTTGAATGCTTCCAGGGATGAGGCATGGAAGTGATTTGGTAACAATCCTCCATGCTGCAGAAAGTCACAGTCCATGTGGGTTTCCACAAATGTTATCAGAAAGCCTCCCTGAACTGTATTACAGCAACCTAAATTAACAAACACATAGTAAACGCCGAAACACACTTCCTAGCTTAGCTCAAACCTGCAATAATCCTGAGCAAGTAGGAAGAGACTCTATTTTTGTGCCTATTACTTTTTGTGCCATCAAAATTGTCAAGATGAAAGCAGGAAGCTCACCAGGCTTAGCAATTAGGTCCTCTCTCAGCATGCTGTAAACTGGAAGCCAAAAATCAGTGGCCAGGTTTGAAAAAGTTGATCTTAATGAGAAGAAAGAAGGTTAAATGTACAAACTCTGTTACTCATTGGGATTTATTTGCTCAGTTCTAATTTTAACTTTGGTTAGCCCAATAAAAGGTATCACATCACTGTCTGGGTAGCTGTTGTACAAAAAACAATGCAGCTACCAACTTTCCTCCGTTGGATGACATACTTGGGCAGTAGCCCTTTAAAAAAAGCTTTAACTTCTTTAGAGCACATTTGGTTTTCCATTCATTATTTTCCTGATGCTGAAAGCAATGTTATTCATCCCAGAGAAGAATAGCTACATTGTATTTCAAAGGTTTAACCAAAAAACTCATTTTGTTGCAAGTTTTCCTTCCTTATGGATTTTAAAACACATCTACAAAGTGGCTGCTGGGTAAAATCATCAATTTATGGCAAATGGGATCTGGTAGGTGGAAAAAAAAAAAAAAGGAAAAAGGAAAAGAAATTAATTACATGATTGCAAGAGTCACTGCTATCTACAACACATGACTGATGAGAAGAAGGACTAAATGCAAAGGAAGGGCTCCTGTCCCATGAGATGAGCTAATGGATGCTGAATGTGGATTGACTGCTAAAAATAAGGACAAAAATAGAAAAAGACAATCAATTCTCAGTACACTAAGCACGCACCACACGCAATCTATAACCACCTGCAAATTCACAACTCTCTTCCACCTTGTTTTTGCCAACCTTACCTGCAGCACTTGCCCAGAAGACCATCCTTACCTTCTCCAGCCCTGCCTACTGTGAAGTATCATCTATTTCTGCTTGCACCCTGCCTCTCAGTCTCTTGATTGGCAGCAGGATGGGACTAGAGATGTACAGCTGATACAAGAATGATAAACCACCAGCTGTTTTGAAAGGCCAGTCGTAGCATTCATATTATTTGGTTGTTTGGCCACAGAAACATTCATTTTCAGTCTTCTTTTACTGTTGCCAATTTTTATCACTGCATCCAGCCCTGCTGCTTGACCATCAAACACCCAAATGTACTAATCATGAGAGCACAGTATTATCCAGGTCAAGCAGGATTCCTCTTTTCCTGGGGAACACATCTCTCTTGAGCAGCTGGCATGGCAGATGTAGGACACAATCCTGCTGGGAATCCAGCTCCTCAGGTCTCCTCGTCTTCCTCCCAGGCCTTCTGGTCACTGCCAGAAGGGTTACACCCTTACAGCTGTAATAATGCTGCCTAGAGCAATGGGCAAAACACTCCCCTCACAAGTCACACAAGTCCCGACTGCTTTTGGGACTTGCACCCTGAAGTCTGCAAAGTAGCTGTCCAGTGTCATGATGAAAGATACTTATCACACCACCATGAAATATCCAGTTAATGCTGGAACACGGCACTCAAATACGCTGCCAAGAGAAACTCTCTTTGTTTCTACTGGATCAGAAGCAATCACACCATGTTAACCAAGCTATATTCTCACCAGTTCCTAGTTAAAGTCATTGCTCAAGCAGAAGGAAGACACTACACATTCAGACAGCTGGAAAAAGCAGTTCCTGTTACAAATGTAGCAACTTGACTGTTGTCCAATATTTATGGATCCCAATTGCCTTCACTTCATTATACCATCAGGAGAAGAAAAAGTACAATAATCCCCTTTATATCTCTTGTAATTGAATCCAACCATGATTATAATATATTGTGGGCACTTGAAGTAACTATTAATTATTGAATGCTTGCTTCATAATGAATTGGAACATCATCTGTTATAGACCAACTTCTTCATATACTCTCTAACACTTCCAAGATGCCGTGGAACAACTCTATCCTTTAAAATTAATAAAGTAATAAAATCAATACAATAAAACCACAGTTCTTTCCCAAACACACTGTAGACTTTGTGATATGGTCACATCAGATTTAGCAAAGTAAGGGGTACTGGTTCAAGCCATCCTTGGATCAAAACCTTTGTTGTTGTCTATGGTTGTCTAAGAATAGGACCTATGCTACATTCATTAACAATGATAAAATGTCTCAGTATAATGAGAGGAGAATGGAGGTGCCAATTTTTGATTAGTGTGTTAAATTCAGGAAATAGCCATAATAACAACATCGATTTAGAGAAACAATGACAACTTTTTAAAAGGTAGAGGGCCAAGATTTCTGTTGATCAACTGCCAAATTAAGTGCATTCTTCTTAACAGAACATGTCCTGAAAATACATCCCTCCCATACTCTCCTGGTAGGGAAGTAGAAGGGGAGCATGCTGTTTGTTGCTTGATTTCCTAAACTATTTAACAGTGCTGTTTTGGTTGTTGAAAAGCTGCCATACATCATCCTGAGAGTGACTTCTTCTCATAAACGGCTGAAGTAACATGTACAAAATGCTTCAGGGTTTTATTTTACCAAGGCATATTTCACATGCAGGATCACTCTCTACAAAGAAGCAACCACTTCTGGGGTGGAATACAGCAACTGTTCAATTAACACTGACTAGCTAACCCTCACCCATACAGTATTTTGGGAATAGTACCTTTTGGAGTGACCCTCACAGTTTGTTGTATCATCTAGCTAGGAGTAAAATGGTGCTTACAGGTCATCTTATTACGACATGTAGCCTCCAGTAAAAGAGTATGGATGTTCTCCTGTCAAAATCAATGGCAAAATACTCAGTTAAATGCAAGTAAAGTAGTTTTGGGCCTCTAATCAGGCTACAGTAATGACTCAGGATAACTGACCTCCCTTCAAGACTTCTGATCAGGCAACAGCTTACATAATAGGAACAGCTTTTATCTTGCTTCTGCAGCTGAACACATCATCAGTCTGCACCAGCTGGAACTGCGGTGGAGGGTCAGCTATGATCTGCAATGACCATGCCTGCTTAGGAAGCACTCCAAATCTCTATTTGGCTTATAAAGATGAATCCAAATACCTTATCAAACACTTATCATTTTGCTCTGGAGTCTTAACTGGTTTTGTCAAAAACAATTTCCAAAATAAGTATTTTTTATGATGAGAGCTCAGTGTTAAAGTGGTGCTAGCAAAAAAGTGAGTAATACAATATGCTCATGCTATATCAAATGGAAAATACTCCCATTACTGCTAACATCAATTTACATGCTGTAGCCTGAAGATGTGGATCTCTTCCAGGGCTCCTGGTTACTTTCGCAATTTTCTCCTGCTATAAAAACATGATTTTGCTCAATCCTTTGATTTTAAGAATGAAGATGGCTACTGAAACCTTCAATTTGCAGGCATGGATGCCTCACAGTAAACTTAGGCACATGATACTACATGTGAAGGAAACATCAACCTACAACAAGTGCAAAGGAAAATATAATGGTATTTTACTCCCCTTCCAGCTTTCAACAACACTAAACTTTTGGAAGAGATCACAGTATTTAAAAATAACAATTCTATGTCTTTAAAATGCCCTTCCATGTTGCATTTGTTTGTACTCCTTGCTATAGCAGATGTAAAGGTACAATGATCAGGACACACTGTCAGACAGCACCAGGTCAAATCAATTAATGGGATTATGCTTCTGTCCCATGATTAACTAAATCATTTGTTATACATTTAATGCTAAAAAAAGTACTAGGTGTCTGGTTTCCTGGATACAGCATATGCCCCCAAATCAGCAGCTTCTATACAACAAACAAGTAGCTGTCTTGCAAAAGAGGACAGAAATAGTAAATCCTGATACTATTGACCATTATAAGAATTTACAAGACGGGAGACAGACAAGTAGAGAGGAGTTTCAGACCTTAAACAAGCAACATTTTTCAGTCTTTATATAAATAACAAACTTGTATTCAACTTGGTCTACTGGAATATTAGAATAAATTTGCAGAGAAACAATGCATTCAAAAACACTTCTAGCTTGGGTCACTTTTGCTAATAATAAGCCAAGCCCAAAAGACACCAATCGCCTCAGCCTCCCACTTGTTTCAGCATTCCTGAAGGCATTCTGTCCCCTCAACAGGATCAAGGCTCCTGAACCACTGGAAAGGTATGCAGACTTCACCTTTGAGCTGCAAAGGAACTAAGTCACCTGCAAACAGCATATTAAGATACCACATAAATACTGGAGGAACCTTATGCAACAAGGGGTGAACAAATACAAACAAAAGCAGCATGATACCAAGGGGTGACAAAAAACAAGGCTATGAGCAACTCCAAGTTAATTTCAAAGCAAGCAGCAATACAGAAGCTTGGTTTCAGGAGTACATAATATATTTTACAGCACCTTTGTATCAGTTTTTTTTAACAGATTATTTATAACCAGGACATTCTGGTAAGAAGGAATTCAATATGATGCATACCTTGTGGGTTTTTTTTTTTATGCTGGAAGGACTTCACAAGGAAATACAATCTCTGCTTAGCAAATTTCAGTTTATGGCAGTAAATTACTCCTGATAAGCAATACAAGAATATAGAAAATTATCTCTAATGCTCGTTTTACAGTAAATATGGAGAAGGAGACAAGACATCATAAAACAAAACCCAGCCCCTTGAAAGTAAAAAACTGTTGTTTTTCTGTGTCATAGTTTAATAATAGTTGGACAGCAGAATCAATCTGGGGCTGGAAACCACAGTCCTAGTTTGAACTCAGCATTGTGTTCAAAGCCCAAAAGATCAGCAGAGTCCAGACCTCCAGATTTTGGTCATCAGAGTGATAATTGTTTTAATATGTTTTCCTAAATTGCAACAGCACAAAAACAAGATTAAAGAAAAGTCCTTGGATAATAGCATTCAGAAAATAAACTCTACCAAGAAAATGAGCTCTAGAGGTATTTATCTGTTTATCAGGGAAAAAAAGTAATAATAAATATATTTTATGTTAGGACTTACTTTAGAAAATGCATTTCAAATTATTATAGCACAAATACAAGTTGACTCACAGTGTGTTTTTCAAAATGTCACAACATTCCTTTTAGATACATGCATACAAAATTAATTTCAATAAAATTATAATTTAAAATTCATTTTTATCTGTGAGCCACCTAAACATTTAAAATTTTCCCTGAACAGTTAAATGTGCCACCAGGCTTCATGTTTAAACTGACCAGAACAGCAGACCAGGCGCTACTCGAAAATTCTGTTCAGAATAGTCTAACTGGCCAATGCTGATCTTGGCCTCAGAAACATCATTGATGAGAACCAAAGATTCAGTCCCTCCAAACTAGCAATGTTTCCTTCCATTTTTTAGTTGGCCAACTCTCTAACTTCAAAACTTCCTGTAATCGGTCTGATTCCTTTTCAGCCAAAAAAGAGCTTTCTTAAAAATTCAAACTGCATTTGAGAACTGCTAAGAATTACTTTACAATATTTTCACTTAGCTTGCTGCATGAATGACTACATTTCAATGACTTCCTTCCTCTGAATTAGATGGACTACTTGGCATTGGGGAAACTAAGTAATTTTTACTCAATGCAACTTTTAAATCCTGATGATACTTTCAAATACTGCAATTTAGTGCAATATACAAAGAGGTCATACAGCACTACTATAGACAGTTCAACCTTTTTTTTTTTCTTCCTTCTCTTTATTACTAGTATGTTTTCCCCTTTCTATAAAACTATTCTCTTGAGATCTCATCTTACAAAGCATGGAGCAGAAAAGGCAAATAAGAGTGCTTCTGAGCCTTACATCTTAAAATGACAGCAAGTAACTTAAATAAGAGTAGATGATATAATTGACCTAAGTGCCTACTTGTTGTTTACCCTGAACTCCCAATGAAGCCATGCAGCTCTGAGCACTGGGATCATATTCAATAATGGTAATTGTCACAGAGTAATACATTTCACAGAAGGCTCATGGTAGCTTGCTTTCCAGCCATTTTATACACCTATAGCTTAGGATTCCAGAATTCTACACTCTTATGGTATGGGCTTTCAGTAGTAACTGTAGTTGATTTTTCTAGCTTACCTAGTAGCTCCTGACAGGAAGACAAAAGAAGATTTGGGATCTATAGTTAAAGTTTAAGCCTAATAGCTACAGTAATTGATTAGTTCTCCATGGATTTTCTTTGGTCATTGAGGTGTGTACTGAGACTACAGGAGATTATTTTACTGTGTAATTTTCACAGCGCAGCAGGGTCCCTTCACAATGGGTTGGATACCACCCTCCTGACAAAAACCACGGGGGAGGAATCAGAGTGAAGAAAACTCAGCCAGCAGAATCAGTCCATAACAAGCAGGGGGTAGGATTTTTCCTTCCTGGGAAAGAAGCAAGATTTCTGGCCCCACAGCTTGTAGATATCTGAGGTCTCCTGGGGAACAGAGTCATTTTTATTGGGAGTTGCTGCCTAGTTTGGTCCTAGAGGTAACAGTTCCCTAGCAACTTGACTCGATTTACTAGCTAACATGTTGAAAAAAGCTCCACTTAACATGGTTATATCATGATCACTGAGGCAGAGTAGGACCAGAGGGTTAAGAAGCAGATGCACAAGTGGTGCAAAGCTGGTTTTGTTTTGGGGGTGGATGAAAAGACATTGAACGTAGACTTGGCAATGGTGAAGGCTGATCATCTAAGACATCCTGAAAAATGATCAAGCTATCACAGACCACAGCAGCTGTCACAGCTTCTGCTAAACAGGACAAAAGTGAGTTGGAGGGACACTGGGATAGGGAGACAACTCATGTGATTGCATCCACCAGAAAATCTGAAACTCACAGTGCTTTTTGTATCTCCCATCCAAAAAGCTGCAACTTGTATTTCAGTATGAACCAGCAACAGGCAGGAGAGGTCTTATTCAAATGCCTGTTTTCACACTTGACCCAGGTCTCAGCTATTTTCAGTTCTGAGTATCTTTTAGTGATAACTCACTCTCAGTCATGAGCCTGACACTTCCAAACCCTAAGCCACCAAGGTCCTTTCCAAGATCATCTCAGCTGTTGGGATGTTGCATTTCAGGCACCTTGCATGGCCCTCACTTTCAGAAGGCAAATATCCTGCACTTTCTGAAAACTCAGCCCTCAAATTACCCTCTGACCAGATTAATAAAAATTAAGGCACTCAAAAATTGCTAGTTACTTCTGAAAATCTGACCCATAACTAGAATAGACTGTTTGACAAGAAAAACAGAAATCACAGGTAACCATAAAAAGATCCATGTGTTGCTGTGCTCAAGGTACTTACACTGTAAACTTTATTCACATTCATAGTGACATAGTTAATGGCAAAAGGGTTTGCCCTTTATGTCCAGTAACCATATTTTACTCTATATCTCTAGAGAACAGGAGTCTGTATAAGCAATGAGAGAGGGCAAAAAAAACATTGATGGATTACCAGTTTTTCTTCTGGTGGTGAATTCAGCTGTCTGGAATGGTGAATGTTAGTACAGGAGGAAACAAGATGGTTATCTTTTGTCAAAACTGTGATATAACAAATGTTAATATAATCTCAAAGGGAGGTACAGTTCAGAATATCATTTTAAAAAAGATAAAACATAACCTGAAACAAAGGTTGCTTTTAACTATGTGTAAACAGTCTTTGATCAACCAACTGAATCCTTAGAAAGGGCTGATATATTGCAAAACATAACACAACACCCCTACAACAGTTGGGTAACTGTTTAAACTTTGCTCACAGAAAGGATGCTAGTAGTTGGCTGGGAGATCCAACCAAAATTATTAGAATGGAACTTCTTTGTATAAATTAGCACAGTTCTCTCCTTCTGGAAGCTGCAATCAGTACAGAGTAAAATGGACTGATACTGCTGCATTATAAATGCATTTGACATCAGATAGAAATTCCTTCCGAGTGTCATCTTCAGGTTTCATGGGTTTCCTGCTTCCTCTGCTGCATCTTCAGACAAACCTATAAAGCAGAAAGAAGATGCTTTAAAATTCAGTGTACTTGCCAACTACATGAACTATATTGTTGATTCCATCAGTTTGTAAAGGCCTTGGTTATAGCTGGAGGAAACAATTTATTACATGCAAAACAGTTAGCATTAAAATGCCTAACTTGCAAATTCAAGTACTCACAAGTTTAGAAAATATTAAAAAATTAAGGTAATAAGGGCAATTTCATGTCAGTTCTTCTATGCATATGATGGAAGATACAGTCTAAGTTATAAAATAACTGGTCCTATGATCTGTGACAGTTATTCCAATCTATTTGCAGTTTGGCTGCCCCTTTTTCTATGTAGAACTGGCAATACAAATTGCAAAACAATCAAAAATTAGGCTACACAAACTCCTTGGGTTTTTGTATTGGTTGAGGGTTTTTTTAAATACAAGACTAACACTTCGGGGAAGGAGAAACAGCAAAATGGCTGTATTAAAGGTAACTCTGCTTTAAACCAAGCCTTTAATCCATCTTTGACTGGTTATTAATCTTAGCAATGACAAACCTGATAGAACTAGAAAAGTCAGTAGAAGCTTATTAAAAGTTGCTTGGAATATCTAGGGGGAAACAGAACAGGGGATAATCACACAAATTTGTATACCCACATACATGCATGACTAATTTAAAGTGATTATTTAACCCAGCAGTTTCTTACATGTCCGCTCTTAGTTTAGATTGAAAATGATTTAACCTAAATCCTTTTCTAATGAAGGTATAGCAAAATAAAACAAATTGGCTCCATCTCCAAATGGTACGTGAATAATTAATAAACCTGAACCAACCAACAACAACAAAAACCCACACAGCTTTTATGGAGTTTGGTTTGATTTTGGTGCTTTTTTTTCCTTACGAGCCACCTCTGAAGAAGGCTGAAATCCCCAGTGAAGTCAAATGATCCAGCAAAGCAGCAGAATAAAATTTGAGTATCCAGGTCTCTGTACCCCAGACAGCAACTGCCTGTCAGCCCAACGGCCTTCACAATCATATTCACACAGAATTCAGCACCGACAATCTAGATAATGTTAAAATGTTGTTATTTAGATCCATGCAATTCCATGCAAACAAAAACATCTAGATTTCTTTTTCCGTGTTTATTTTATACCATCAATGTTTTTAGGGCTTTGGAATTCCACTATTTACAATGGTTTTCATGGCTGATGGGACTCAACAAATTTTATCTCACGCCTTGAGACTGCAGGAAAGCATCAGCAAAGCTAATTGAGCAGGAGACCTAGGATAAAATCAGCAAGATACAAAAGACTGAAGCAGTAAAATTTCAGCAACAGCTGGAAGCCTAAGGCCCCCAAGGAGCTAAGAAGCTCCCCTTACTGAAGCTTCTACTGGCGTTGGTTTTTTTGGTGTTGGTTGCTTTTTTTTTAAATAAAGGACAATTAAAAATACCATGTTAAGAGCTGACTTGGGTTTACAAAGGTCAGCACTAGAATGGTAATTCTTTTGTTCAAAACTCTTATCACATAGCACATGCTGGGATGCCAAAGGGACTAGCAGCAGGTCTCATCTTGTCTCATTAAAGATCTTAGGGGAAGGAGGTAGGTAGCATGATAACAAAATGTGTGGATTAAAACAAACCAAGATGAGCTACAAATGCTGGAGAGGAGAAAGAAATGTTGCTCTAGGACTAAGAGATTCGCAAGGATGAGAGAAGATAAAAGGAGATACCACTTGAAATACAAAATGGAAATAATCTTAAACACAGATACTTACTGAGGAAAGCCCTGCAGAAGTAGCACAGTAGTAAAAGCTGTTTGAGAAAATGCATTTGCAGCGAAATACTCCATGTAGCTCAAAGCAGTGCAGAAGCCACTGCAGAGCTCACAGTTAGTACTGTTCTTGACTGCATGGTTTTCTTGAGGTCACATCTGGAGCTGTTTACAGCTCTGTATTACATAAAAATACACTCGTTTTCAAGACCTATGAAAGTGGTTTTTGCACACTCTTATCAAAGCTGGACATGCACATAGTTTGAATGACAAACAGCTAAAAGGTGGTATCATTATGGTCAGCTCTTTGTACCTGAGAAGAATAGCTGGAGATTCACCAGGGACCAAGTGGCTCTAACCTGAGCATTAACATTGCCCACTAAGTTGCACACTTCAGACATATGACACTGTCACTGCAGAGTGCTTTCAACTTTAATACATTTGTGGACTGGCTGGAGGACATCTAAGGAGCATAACAGCACAGAAATTAAGGAAGGGAGGGTTACAAAAATATCAAAGGAAAAAAATCTTTATTAAAAGGTTGTAATATCCTAATGGATCTTTTCCTTTATTAAGCAGAAAACACAGCATGTTAAAAATACAATTATAAAATTATGCAAAAATAAAATCAAATTATTTGAGTCATAAAACAGTGCCCAAGATACAGCTTTCAAAACCTGTTATTCCCATGACATTGACTTCTCACAAAATACCCCTTCCATCTATTTCTACAAATTGCCATGCCAAAATGGGCAATGGGGATGAATGGTAACTTTCAAGCTCATGAAACACAATGGATTCACTCAACCTCACGTGTTAACTGTAATCATGGGCTGGCAGACTTGAAGTAATATAGAAGGATTTAGCCCAGTTTTACACAACTTTGCCTGAAAGCACTATACATGGCTATAGGGAACCTGGAATACTTCTACATGGATCAAAGAACTGCCATATGAGCGAACTGTGGGAGAGGTGAGCTGACAGATGATGTACAGACTGCAGATACTTTTATTGTGTAACTCCAAAATGGGAGGCAGTACGAAAACATGGCTTGCCATCATCAGCCTTCCCACCTCTACCCTGTATTTTTTCAACTTGAGATATTTATTAGTCATCTAGGAGAAAAACATATATTTCACATTGATCTAACTGGCACATCCTGTATCATAGTAGGCGAGATCATTAACATCAGAGAGGCTTATTGACAGTATATTCTGACAAGCTTAGGCAGATCCTAAGAAATACAGGTTATAGAATTAAAAATTCTGTAAATTAAGGCTCCTTTTCCTCATTTCACTAGGACAAAAGGCTTCCTTCCATCTTTGTATCTCCCATTATGAAGTTCTCAATGTTTAATTTTATAGATCATCCAAAAATCCTATAGGTCATCCAAAAATCCTATAAGAATAATACTGGTTTGAGCACACACTGAGACAAATGTATATTAAAAGATTTACACCTCTATTTATCAACACAAGTATGAACTGGGAAGCTGCTTTTGGAAATAATAATGATAAATTTTAACTCCTCTGCAGCAGGCAACCTCAGGAGTTTTTGGAGGTAAGTTTTCAAAAAAGAGTTAAAAGATACGATTAAATTAATATTCTGTTTAGTAACATGAGATTACATATATTTGAGGTCAAAAACAGATTCCACTTCCAGACACTGAGACCCCTCAAATTGTTTTGTGCATTTGTCAGTCAGAGCACATTAGCACCCTCATAAAAGCAGGTTCTATAAACAAAGACTGAATACCTCAAAAAAAAGCATGACCTAATGCATACATATCATTGAGTCACAGAAAGTTCATTTGTTGATCCAAATGTATTTTTGAGCCTTGAAAACTGAAAGTTCAAAAAAAATTGGCTACAGCGACTGAAGCACCCATGACAGCTATAAGCCCCCAACTTTCCTGGAATTATTATTCATGCAGCTAGAGACAAAAAAACAAAACAAAACACAACAAACCCAAGCATTTAAAGGGAGGGATGATATTTGAGCATGATGGCAGAAGGGAGGAGAAAGGATCATTTTCTGTAGTCATAAATTGTTCACACTACGCATGATGGCATAAGGTTTAAAGATGTTCAGGTTAAACAATTAGGCAATGGAAGAAACTGCCCAGGGAGGTGGCTGAGTCAAGGACACCAGAGGTTTGCAAAGACAGGGCAGATTAAATCCTAGTGGGGATTAGTGAAGAGGAAGATACATATGCTTTGAACTGGGTGACCTAAAGGATCTTCTCCAATCCTATCATCTATGCTGCTATGATTCATCCTAAGGAGAACATTTTGGACTCCTATGAATTACTGGCTGAGTTTCCTGGATACTATTGTACATTAGTCTACTCTGAAGCATGCATAAAACTAAGTCAAAGTTGGCTTTGAAGTATTTGATCTACAGTATTCAACACTTCCCAGTCTCTTTTTCATACAGTGACTCAGAAAAAGGGCTGTTGTAACAAGACAACAAAAGTTATTCTGAGTTCAGATTAAGTTGGAGAAGGGAGGCACCCCTTTCTTCAGCTATTCCCACCTAAAAGAGGGAAAAAAACACCCCACCTCATGGCCTGATGGTTAACACTGCTATTTCTAGACTCAACAAAAAACAGCCTCAGAACAAACTACAGCTTTAAAGTAACTGTTTTTCATAAAATTTTGGATCCAAAACTAAATATTCTGAATTACCAAAGTTAATAAGTCTTTAGCTTTTTGTTAACAAAAGATGACAGATTTTCCCCAGCACCTTCAAGTTACATTTCTGAAAACCATCATAATTTTAAGAACTCCATCTATTCACTGCTAATAATTTTCATTATCACTATAAACTGCTTGGTGAAATATATACAGTTTCCTTTTTCTTCACATACAATCTTTATTCCATGGACACAATCCCAAGAGTTCTTCAGAAACTGTAAAGAAGTAACAATATCCTGCTTATCCCAAGCAAACTGAAACAGTTTAGCTTGGAGAGCAAAAGGAGTTTGTGTAAAATCGTCAACTCTAATGTGGTGCAGAAGATTGATCATCATGATGGACAAGTTACAAACTTTCGTGCACTGTTTTAATGGGAGAAACTGGGATTGATCTCTATTCTGTATCACTTTTTATGAAATAATAAACTGAGAGTGAGCCTTACCATTGCCTCCCAAGTGACAGTGAGTCACTGATCACTGCATACATAACTTAGAAATGACCGGTTTTGTATCTGAAAAGGGTGGTGATGGCAGCTGAATGAGTGGGAAGCATGGACTGGCTCACTCATTAAAGAATCAAATAAATTTGCTTTCCGTTCAGGAAGTAATGTGACCGATAGCAAGGACTTCATTCAGTGACATTTTCTTTGTCCTAAGGGACCCTATACATCACAGGAGGGATAACGTGAAACAACAGTTTTCATCGCTCACTCTTAAATATACCACCTACCAACTGCAACTAACATGACAAGTCTAACCTATACGAAGCTATTAGTAGTTAAGTTTTCAAACTGCCACAAAATAGCAGGCATAGAAGGGGAAGCTCTTACCTTGGGGTTAGCAAGGTCTATTCCCACAAAACTTTTAAAAAACCTTGCTAAAAACCTTCCTTTTGTCATTCTGACTTAATAATGACATGTAATAGCAGTGTAATACAATGGAGATAGCAAGGAGCTAAAAACAACAAAAGTAACATTTATCAAGTGTTCACATATTTTCTTTCTCTTTTTTTTCATTAACTTTTAAACATCTTTTAGAAACTTTTAGAAAGTGCAGTCATGCCCCTAGGCAGTAGCCCTCAGTGGAGACTCTGTTGACATGGGCTTTTGGCAACTCAGGCCAGCTGTGCAAAGGGACAAGTTAGAAGATGTTAACAGCCCCCCTTCCAAAGCAATTTCTTTGTTTTGGTTGTTTTCCAAAGTAGACCAACTAAATATCCCTATCATTAATGTTATTCTG
The DNA here is from genome assembly GCF_020740795.1 of Apus apus. Lineage (NCBI taxonomy): Eukaryota > Metazoa > Chordata > Aves > Apodiformes > Apodidae > Apus > Apus apus. The sequence continues at coordinate 50,685,252 of NC_067283.1, forward strand.
ACAATTAATAACTTATGCTGCGCTTGTTTCATATAGTACTGTTGTCTTCAACCTTTCTCCATTATGTGGTGTACATAGACACACACACCCCCATATACAACCCCACTACAAAATTATCTACTGAGAACCCCTACACCTAAAAATGACTAGAGCTGTCACCAATGGGCCCAGGAAATGAAAAAGCAGATTGAATTACTGCCCATCTGTTTTGGGTAAGGAGGTGAGCACCAGTTCCCCATTCCTGGGATTATCAAGTACTCAAACTGTAAATGGTAGAGTTGAACATTTACAATATTTTAATGTTTCTATGCTTTCTTCAGGTCCTGCTTCACATTTGGAAAATGCTTAAGACATATTAGATGTTCCTAATATAAAATAACCAAATTTGAACATCAGAAACATTTGAACATTCAGTGACTCAACCAAAAATTCCCCAGGCACACAGCTGCTTCTTCTAATGACCCCACTCATATACACACTGCTGGAATAAACATGTTCTATAAGAAACAAGGAGCTGTCAAAACAGCAAGGCTAGCTTCTATCTATAGATATCAAGGAGAGAAGAACAAGAGGAATGGGATCCTGATTAGTTTGAAGCAATGTAGAGCTCCATAAGCAGCACTCTGATAACACTATTCTAAACTCCATTCAGAAAGCAAACAAAAAGAAATACATCCAGAAATTGTTACAGAGCAAACTGAATATGCTCACAGGAAGACAAGCTGCTTGAAAAGCAGTTAGCTCTCTGAAATGACCATTACATAAAAAATTTCAGATGAAAATTCCTATTTCCTCCAAATACCTGGCATATCACAATCACCTATCAAATCCTGGACAGTTTTCTAAGAAAGCTCGCAATTTTTTTGAGAAATGGCTATCTTCATTTAGAGACAGTCACAAGAAGAACTCACAGATGACACATTTCAGCTGGAACAGATATTTCTTGTCAAAAAGTAAATTCCTAAAAACAAGTTTGCTTTTCAGTGGCCAAACAGCCCTTCTTTCTAGTTAGCCATCAGCCTTTGTTGGGCAGTAAATTAATTCAGTGACCTCTAAGGCAAATATGCACAATAAAAATCTAGAACTTAACTAACTATGGCCACATAAATGTCAGTGATTCGATTTATTCTTCATCATGCTTATATCTTCCCATTCACTGCAAGCCAAAATACTGTTAAGCTTTTGAGATATGTTGCCTCTTTAATAATTTGCTGTCAGAAAAAGAAAAAGATTATATGTATATATGGACAATGTACATTGATATGAGACAAACAATTTAGTAAAAATAGGGTCTTTTTTGCTTAGCCTTTTCCTGGGGAGAAGTAATACCATAGTAATCAGTCTTTTGCCTGCTTGATTTGTTGTGCTGTCTTGTTGACTTCCCAGACAGACAGACCAGCCAGCTGACTATTAACAAATCTTTTATCTTCCCAGAGAAGCGATCACCATGACAGATAGGCTAAACTCCAGGGGTAGGTTAGCTTTAGGGCAAGATTTTCCACCATTTTCATTTGAATAGCAGTGAATCCTAACTCCTGGAGACAGTCACCCAGTGTCTGCCTGCAAGAAGATTGAAGATCCCTCACGGATATGACATTTATATACACACTACAGTCAACTCCTACTCCTATAGGATGGCTGCAACTCATAATTGACATCTGAAGACCTACAGCCCCCCTGTTAGTGTAACTTCAAACATTCCTGATCTACCTATGTAACTTTAGCTAATCAGGGCAAACTTTTCAACTGACATGATCTTTCTTAGAAAATTGCAAATGCAGGTCAAACAAACCATTGATCAAATTTCTGTTGAATTTGTTAAATCTGTTTTGCTAAAAAAGTAAATAATTATGGTATTTTTGATATTTTAAAAATCTTCTGAATTTTCATTTCACACTGAATTACTGCAAATAAACTTCCTTGATTATAATGTGTTGTTTTGTTTGGTTGGTTTTTTAAATAAAAAGTTAGCAAATATGAAGACTAAATAAAATACTTTAATTCTGGAGAAAAAGAGAAACCTGAATCAATCACTGGGGGTTGTTCCAAAATAACAAATAGTCTATTTTTTTTTCATTCAAGTCAGAAACTTTAAAAAATCCAGCTGTTCACAGAGCTCTACTCTTCCTAGGATGTACTTGTAGCTAAAGTCGTAATAGTGGTTATCCTTTCAATATGCCTGATATAATTGTCAAAATGAAGCTTTCAATAAATTTAGCTACAATACATATACATTCAAATTATATGCAGCTACATCCAACAGCAGCTTCAGCAAAACAGAACTAAAAGTATATCAGGTTTCCAGGGGAAAACCCTCACCCTTTTCTGAATAATGAGTCTGATATAGACTTGCATTTCTGGCCTGTGCTGTGCTTCTTATCTAATTTTAACTTGTGTGGCCACAAAAACAACTAAGTAGCTTCATACATAAACATCAGTTTTTCCAGTGGTGATTTCCAACATCTTCTTTATATCCTATGGTACACATAAGCTCACGGCTCCTCACTATCAAAAAGATACAACAAAATGGAAGAAATTCCAACAGGAATAGTATATATAATTGTGTGATTTTGTGGAAAACATAAAAGGGGGGAGGGAGAGAGAGAAAATAGCCAAAGGCAAAGGAACATTAGGAATTTAGTGCCATTAAGTGATATAAAAGAGAATCAAGAAGGTGAAATCAAGGCAAGGAATATTCAAGGCTGCTTTAATGCCAAGGGAATTCCCAAGGGAAGTGTTGGAAGCCACGTGCCTTATGACATTTGCAAATCAGTACCACAATGAAGACAACAATCTGGTGGTGTCAGGGAGATGGTCAAGCTGATACAACAGTAGTTTTCCATTTTGAACTTCTATTATCTACAACACATCTGAGGTGTTACAAATTCCTAAGTGTTTTGTAATATTCACAGAAACATCAGCTTTTGCTTACCATCAAGTATTTAGCAACTGAATACTCTTCAATAAGTTGCTCCTTTTAACAATGGAACATTACAGTGCAAATGATAAAATCATATTCAAGATTTCCATGGATTCTTCTGGAAATAACATGCAACAAGATTTTACCATTTGATGTAATTTTTCCTTTGGAGTCTTATGGGAAAAAGACACTGGTACAGAAGCAGGTTTGAGGAAAAATGTGCTTAAAGAAAAAAAAACAACAAAGGAAAAAGAAGACTTCTGTGTAATACTTTCCAATCTTGAATTTCATACATTCCTTTTAAGCTGCAGTATATGAGAAAAATGCTCAGAGAGTTTTTTCCCAAATGCAATCTTCTGATAAGTCTCAGGGTTGGCTTAAAAGCAAAAGACCAAAATAAAAAGCGCCTGTATTAAAGTAACAGATGAAATTTCTTCTAAATGGACACATAACTCCTTTCTATTGCTCACAAAAAAGCTGTATCTGCTTGCTCTTTTGTTTTGCTTTGGTTGTTTTCTGGGTTTGTTTGTTTGGTTGGTTTTCTGTTCTTGATTGTTTTTGGGTTTTTTTTGGGGGGTTGTTTTGATTATTTTAAAATTTATTATTTTAATTTTTATGAAAGCATGTCTTTCTGTAAGGATAGAGGAGCAACGTAATAGCAGTTTGTATTTTTTATTTGATATGTATTCTAAACTGTTTTAGTATCTCTCTGTACCAGAGACCTGTAACGCTACACTCCTTATTTCCACAGATTTTTCACTGAAATCAGTCTTGTCTTCTATAGTTGGAAGTGGTGTTACCCCCTGTTCCACTCCTAGATTTTTCCAGACATATCTTGACCTTTGCGACTATAATGGCCATTTCAGTAATAATCCAGTTAAGAATTTCTTTAGATCCAAGTCTGTGCATTTCTGAACAATCACTAGAAAGTTCTGGGCACTCCAACCTCACACCACAATCAGCAGAACCATAGGGAGAGCAGCACTTTGCAGGACCGAGCCTTTAAGCACCTCCAGAAGCATCGAGGAAGCCAACATGCCTGCACCACTTTTAAATGTATCATGGATTTTTTTATGGGAAAGCAATTAAAACTAAGTATAGTCAGACTGGAGGAGAGCAACATAGCTTTCAGCATTCTAAGATTCTCTGTGACTTTTGGGAAAACATGCTCAACTTTTCTTATAACAGACAGGCGATTAGGTATTACAGTTTTTCAGGTGATGTCACTCCTATAAGATTGCCACAACAAATGCAGATAATAATGTTCAAATTACAGTTTTCCACAAGGACACTGCTCAAAATAAATTAGTCATGTAAACAAGGTGGCTTAATTACAGCACAACACAACTAGCTGTCTTAGATCAGAGACGTCTTACTGAACTGGATAGTAACGACTCCAGGATGAGCAAATTTTTTCAGTCTGGAGGTTCATGTAAAGATTATTTCCTCATTGACTAATAGCTAAGTGCCTGGATAAAGCTAAGAAAGCAAAGACAGACATGCTAAATCAGAAAACAAAAATTCCAATAAGGTAAAGAGTTTCCATAAAATACACTGGAATACAGTGAGGAGGAGGAGATCCTTTGTTATGCAATGTATCAAGTTATCAATCACTTTGCAGTTCTTTCCCAGTTTGGAAGAAGTTTAAGTAACATCAGTGGCTCAGAACATTTAGAAACAAAATGCCAGTTCCCAACATAGTTAAAAGGTATGCCACAAATAGTTTTGGGGTTTGTTTGTATGAAAAAAAGATCTTTGATTTAAGGACAGGTACTGTGAACATTTTATGTGGTTTATGCATAAGTAATTCCACTTAAGAACTTAAGGAGTCCTACAGGAATTCTCAAATGTGTAAATGCTTGCAGAAATAGAGCCTTATTTTCATAGACTGTTTTTAAAGCTGCTGATTTTCTATTCTGATATGAGTAGCATAATATTATGAATTAAATATTATTCATCAATGCAAACAAAGAATCCCTCCTGAAGTATAAACAGCCAAGTACTCATGCATTATTCTTAATCAGCTCCAATTCCAGTTCAGAAAACTGTCTCAAATCATTTAAGCATATGACCAATTGAGATCAGCAGAACTGAACACACCATGTATATGTTAAAAGTTACCAATGTAAGTCAGGTACGGGCACAAGAACTGTCTTCACAACGAATCTCACGATAGCCCTCAATGCTTTCCTAAACTATACCCCAGAATTTTCTAACAGAACACATTATTTCAACCTATGCTCCAAAAGTCGTGATATCAATACATCTATGCATTTCAGTGATATATCATATTTAACCTTGCTAGAAGATTGCTTTTGGAAAAATCTTTGAAATATGACTGAGTTTGTGTTTTCTTTGTTTTCTTTTCCTCTCTCTCTCCTCAATTTTGCTAATGATCTCAAACTCCGGCATAAAAGAACTGAAGTGAAACAGAAAATGAAATTTAAAAAACCTACATTCATATTCTGAATGAAATATAAAATGCTAATGAACAATGCTTGTTTAGTAACATAAAGGAAATGAGGTGTTTTTTTTTAAAAAAAAACAAAAAACTAAACCAAACCTTTTGCATTTACTTTCAAATAATGTTGGTATATTTTTGGGGGCAGTTTTAAGTCTAAAAACAACACAGTGACATCACCCAAGGAATTACCTAATCAGATATTGTATTTAACTCAATACAATTTTGTGTAAAACTTAGGAAACAGACGCTTTTCTGTCTCCAAAGAGTTCTCAAAGGAGTCTCTCCTTTTACACATGGTGTTTCTGATCTCTCACTGTGGGAGAGCTCCACATAACAGTTCACACAGAACTCCAAAAGCTGCACTGGACCCTCTCAGGGTGATAGCTTGGGCAAAAATATAAAGAGAGATAGATTATGGAAAGAGATTCTGTTGCAGCAGAAGTCAAATATAAATACAGTAGATGGAGATTTATCAAAATGTAGACATAGTCCCACTGTGTGTGCCCATTATTTGCTCCTGCTAGGATCTTGCTACAAGCTGGATGCTACTGCTTCCCTCCTAGTGTGTCTGCAGTTTGGAGGTCTGTCTCTAATCAGGGATTTTGTTGGAAGGCTAAATCTATCACATGTAAGATGCTTTGAGTGAGTGCAGTGAGTAAGGTAAAGACCATTTTTGCTTTTAACCCTTATTTGGAATGGTGCGTAAGAGTGTTTTCCAATTTATCATGCATGAAGTCACGGTCTGGAGCCCGTGAAACCACATTAAACAGGAAAATAAGCATAATTCTTACAGTATTTTCAGCTAAAGGTGCAAAGATATGACCATCTGCAGGAAACGGGCCAGCAGAAACACACAATGGTGAAAGTGTGAAAACCATCTTCACGCACGATTGAACAAGCAGAGGATCAATTTGCAGTTTTACAAGTATTAAACTACAGGTGATGAACGAGAAAACAGTAAAATATATGAACAACAAAACCAATGTGTAGCAAAGTTTCAAATACTCTAAAGTAGCATCTACCCTTCTCTCCTGCCTTTTGGAAGACAGTAAAACAGAAGCAGTTTTGAAATAGGTCCAGGTATTAGCATCTGATTTAATGTGTTCAGTAAGGACTACCAAGTAGCTCAAGACAGATAGTTCCTGTAAGCAGGGTGGGATAGTCTGCTGGCTGACACTTAACATGGCCAGATCTTTTCCACCCACACAGGAGAACTCAAATTGTGCTGTCAGAAATGGTATTTGCCTGAAGGATTCCATACGCATTACCAGACCGAGTCCCTGTGCACTCCTTGGAAAAGGACAACTAGTAATTTTAACAAGTTACAGATTTAAAAAAGAATGAGCTACTCTCACATCTATCACACATCATGCACGGGATGACAAATTAAGTGACTTCATGTTTGTAAAACTGAGCTGGATCATACTCAGATACCTATCTTCAGAGATGCTGCAATACTGCTTCCCATTCAATCCAAGACTGCTTCAAACTACTTTCTAGAAATGCTTCTAATACTTCTTTACCTTCTAAATTCCAGGATCAAAATCTTCTCTTCCTTTATTCATTCTCTTAAGTCTGATCTAGAAATCCCTTTATTTGGCATCTGATGCCATCATCACATGACAATACCCACATCTGGCACATTTCAAGCCCCATCTGTTTCCTCAAGCTCTTTCAGGAGAGATAGAAATATATAAGGAGGATGATAACGTCTGAATATGGTTTGAAGTGAATAATTTGTGAGATCTTTCTGTGTTATTTTGACACACTGAGCTCAGGATGGCACTCAATGATACACTGAGCTTTATGGTTAGACTTGGGGATTTAAAAAGTATTTTCCAACCTAGATGATTCTATGATTAGTGCAATCTATCTAAAACTTAGTGTAGGGACTTGTATAAATGTGAATAAATCATATTTCTTAACTGAAATAGCTGATGGAAACACTACAAGGCCCTACCATATCTTCCTTAAGGGTACGTGCTCATTTGTCCACAAAGCACATCATCTACTTTCTTAATCAATGGGTATTCAAATAAAGACAGGAACTAGCATTGGACTTCAGGGTGGGAGCAAGAAGTGCCTGCAAAACTCAATAGGATTGAGTCAACTGAAGTCATGAGTCAACAGCAGCCTGTTGCTGATTGACCCAGCCTCACTAGTAGGTGTTACTTCAGTCATTAATGCAGATTGCTGTAGGGCTGCAGGGATATGCATGCTTGCCAAGGTACATAAAAAATATCCAAACCAAACTAAAATCTGCCAGGTTCTGAAAATATCATGTAACACCCTGCTCTGTATCTGCAACAGCATCCAAAGTAACGTTTGGGAGAGCTGACCATGACCACACCCATCCCTGTGTCTGCAATGCAGCCTAAAGGCTTTTCATTGACAGCCATGACACTTAATCAGAGTGATGCTGCGTTATTTGATTGCTGTGATTTAACACAGTTATAACAACAATCCCGACTATGCTTAAACCACTCTCAGTACTTCCAAAACTGTTTATTAGCATTGGCTTCTGCTTTACTAGCTATTTTCAACACCCTCAACACTGAAGTTCCTCCTCTGGCACCTCTAAGAAGGCCAAGACTAGACGAAAAAGGCAGCCTTATTTTTGCTTGACTGAGTATTTGATAACTGCACTTAACTTCACCGTTTATTTATTTAACCCCAGCTCAGGCTAAAGCCATCTAAAATGCTCTGCGCGTTGTAACTTTAGGTCCAAGACAGAAATGCATATGGAACACAGCCTCTTTCATCTCTTTCTTGAAATGAAATTCAATAGCTCCTCTTCAACCCATGGGTCAACAGCAAGGCCTTCATTTAATAATCTCATCCTTTTATTGCGATCATAGTCCAAAAACTCTAGTCTCCATGTTCAACTTCTCTGAGCAGCTTATCAGACACATCAGACCGAGGATTTCTATCAGGCTTTCACTAAATCTTAACTTTGAGCTAGTACTTTCCAATTGGTAGCCAAGCCTGTTTCTGAAGACCCTCAGGCTGGGAAGCTCATTGCAGGCAATCTACTCTATCATATTCTTTCAACACAAATAATACTTTCTGTGGACTGGAATGATGTCTTTCTTAATGTTATTAATTTAATCTTACTTCACACTACAATTCACAGGAACTGAATGCATAATTGAAGACTTGCACCCATAAGTCAACATTTTACCAAGCAGTCATTAAAACTGGACACACAAAAGGGCATTTCCCCTTAAAAGCAGGTTTTGTTCCACAGGCAATGCACAAAAGCAATATGCAAAGTAACAAAATGACTTGTCTATAGACCATAAAATAGCTCTCATTTGTTTTCTGAAAAAACATTATACAGGTATTTAATGTATGCACTAATATTTTTATCAATGTTTTCATAAAACTTACACTTTTTTTGTCTACACAAATACAGTACAAGAAAGGCAGAAGTATGCTGTTCTTTCATCTATACACAATATGAAAGAACAGCATTTTTCTAGGAGACTTTTTCACTGTAAATCCAATGCTTATAAAAGCATTGCAATTGAAAGCAGGTGGGACACAGTACAAGGTTTTTTCATCATCCTAAGAATACAGTTCGGCTCACTCAAATAATAAAATCTCTATGCTTATTCAGTCTTGTACTTCTCTTACAGATAGGCCACTCAATTGTGCCAAATAATGTGTTGTCCAACTTGGACTCAACTGAGAACACTAAGCTCATTTTCCTAGTGAACTGTGCTGTAGTTGTACAATTCCTACATTACAAACAGACATCTGTAAGAAAAAAAGACATTAAAATTTGTATAGTCAGCACTGTTCCAAATTTCTTACATTGCTGGTGAAATCTTAAAGGATCATATACTTGAGATTAAAACCTCAAAAAGAACATTATTAATGTGATGAAAATATAGCCACATGATTGCATATAACTAGGTAATCGTGTACATACATATACACACTCTGCCAAATTCTGCACTGTCGCTACTATTTATATTTGATCTGATAGCTGGAAGACACTCCTTAGACCACTTTCTTTAAAACTGTGAACAGTAGATAGCATCCTCACCCTGTGCACTCATGAAAGATTAACAAGTTGCTAACAAAACTTTTACCATATTCATTTTTTGCTAACTTAAAAGTAGAGGATAAAAGGGTAACCTGCATCTCATTATGTTACAGTGAAAAAAAACCCAAAAAACAAACCACAAAAAAACCTAAGAAGATAAAGCAGGGGTTTACACATTAAATCTGCAGATAGCTGAACTTCTGGAGATAAAATAAAGGCTATAAATCAACTTGAAATAGTTGGAAGTATCAAAAAGATTAGGTAACTTTCTGGTGTCTTTCATACTTCCCATCTCACATTATCTGTTTTCATAATAACCTTTTAAATTTGGCTCATAGCTGGTACCAAACACTAAAATGAGGAGTGACAGTAAGATAAGCCTTTTTATTGAAAATCTGCTTTGCCAAGGAGTAGAATTGTCACCCAAGTTAGCAAAGGCAGTTTTTCCAACATCCGTAGATAAATTTGAAGTGCCAAGAGGCCAGAGTAATAAAAATCAGAATTTTTGAAGTCTGATTGTCAGTATAAGTACTAGACAAATATATATACTGTGAACTGTGCAAAGTCTGATTGCAACCCAGTTCTGGAAGTAGAATAGTTGCTTTATGGAAAATGTTTATATTTGTCACAGGTTTTCATTCTCAGCCGTATCAAAACATGGAAATATAAGAAAGAATGAAACTTTTCACTAAGTTTCAGATCAGCAATATCACCATTAAACAAGTTGAAGAACAACAGAAATGACAAAGTCTCATTTCCTATCCCGATTCCTGCCAGATTTACCTATTTCCCTCTCCCACAGTTTAACAAGCTCCACTCACCTATGTTCCCTCTCCTCTCACCTCACAGTACCCTCAGTTATTCTTCATGTCTACTAATTTCCTCCTGAGTAAGAGCCACAAATAAGGCTGGCTGGTTTTGAGGTAAGGGTGTACTTAAGTACATTAGTTCACACTAAATGTAACAGGTAACTGTTAAATTCCTGTTTGAGTCTTCCCCTAATAACCTGAACCTTTCCTTTACACCCACCTGACAACTTCTATGAAATATGCATGAAATTATGTTTTTCTAAGATGTTTATCTCTCTTTAAAATGCATCAGAAACCGGCCATGGGGGCTCAGCAAGGGTGGGGAGAGAAGAACAAGAGACAGCCATTGTGATTACACAAGGTCTCAAAGCAGTTTAAAAATTAAAGGCATTTTTGTTCAAGGCAAAGTAACCAGACATAACTGGACATTTTGAAATTATCGTTTTGGGAGATTCCAGTCAAGCAAATCCAAATGTCCCATGTCAATATGACCAATTCCTTCATGTCAAACAAAAATAGATGCATTTGCAGCTTGGTTTCCTGCAATCCATCTATGTCTCAGAGATATTCACTGAAGTTGTGCAAAAACCTTTACATAAACTCATTCATCACAGGGAAAAAAAAAAAGGTATTGTTGATTTTCCCTGGATAAGAGTAGCTTTTAATGAGAAATTTTGGAGAATCAAAACCCATTCAAAATCAAAAGCCAACACCCTGACACTTAATTATATACTCTACTAGGAAAACAGTCTATAAGGAAGCACTTCTAAGTTAGAGGCTTGTATTAAATTAAAAAAACTGTGATTTATACCACTGGTTAGTTTTATAGAATGCTACATGTTAAAAAGGAAACAGAATTTCAAAAGCAGGGTGAATATAAATATGCCTTTTTAGTTGTAAATGTCCTGTAGGAAGATAGTACTGAAAACTGTACCATTTGAAGAGAATAAAAATACGCCTTTTTTAAGTGGAAATATTTGATTTTACCCCCAGGTTTCTGGGGAACAGAATACAGGGCTCACTAACACAGGCTGTCACGCACAGGTGTGACCAGCACACTGGCAGGACCCCAGCAGACACCTCCATGCACATGTACCAACTCAGTGCCAGCACTGGAGTCTCCACCGCACGTCCTGAGCACAGTTCTGCCAGCCTGCACAAGAGGTGACCACCTTCACACTTTTTTGGCCCTCAGCCTCTCTCAGGGCATGGAGATTTCTGTGACCCTGATAGAAACCTATTTCTGTGGGCTACTGCTCACAGAATAAAGGAGAGGACAGGAATCCGTGGAGCAAACACTTCTTAGTAAGGATTTGCAAAAACAGATGATCATTTTCAAAGGGAAATAAGCAGGTCTTTTTCTTTCTTTTTTTTTTTTTTTCACATACAGTCCTGGATGAAGCACTGAATGAAGGACCTCATCCTCACAAGCATAAGAACAATGGGGGATTCCTTCAGTAGGTACCACACCACAAAGTGACTCTTTAATGGCTCAGCAAGGAAAGGAAGACATGGTTATGCATCTGGCATATGCACACCAAGCACAAAGTGTACCTCTGTGCTGGGGAAACTCTCCATTGGGAACCTACAAAACATCAGTTGGAGCTAAACCGAGGAGAATTTGACAATTTTAAAGGAATACTTGGTATGATTAAGCAACCTTTAGATTGCTGCTCTTCACTGGGGCACACCACTTGAGAAAACACCGTGTAGTCACATGAAAACATATGCCAGCAACCTTCACTGTTCACAGATTTTATAGAAAAGAAGGGCTTACACCATGATGACCTCAACACAACCTTCTAGTCAGATGCTTGGAATAAGACAGAATATAGAATTTCACCCAAGAATTTACTCAACAAGCCCTAAACTTGAAGTTGAGCTTTTGATGTAAAAACTTGAGTGAAGAATGAATCACATCTGTAAGGAAGTTATTCCTCTCTGCCTAAAATTTCTCTTTTATTTCTAGGTCCAAATTTTCCTTGCTTCTGCTTCCAGCCATGTACATGTGCAATGCATCGGCTCTAAAATCGCTATCTGGTTTTGTTCATCTCTACATCACATCAAACAAAACACAAGAGGAAGTAAAAAAACCAGCTGTAATATGCACATTACAGAGCACTTAATCTCATGTCTACTGTGATACAAAGTACGAGATAATGATCTGGAATATAACACACATTGTCTACCAGAATTGTCATTGCTTGGATAGTGAGTTCAATTTGCCAGTACTAGAAGGATTAAGTCTAGGTAAAACCCATACCCAAGCAAGCTATGCCCACCACTGACAGTTTCCCCATTTGTCAGGGACTGTTTATGGAAAGACAGAGACAGAAATGACACTCGCTACACTCTGCGTGTTTGCAGTTGCAGCAGATTTTTCTCCACAGAAGATGTACTAGTTTGGTGGACTTTTCCTCTCTAATTTTTTCAAAACACATTTGAAAGCCAGTTGACTTGACTTATGCAAAAAAGCTTTGATTTAATAAGTCATTCTACTGCCAGCCAATTTTCTTTATAAAATAACTGTACATTTTTTAAATAAACAAATTTGCTTCTCTGGCCATACCTATGGAATAGGAGCTTGATCCCATGCTGCGTGTCACTCACTGGAAGAGTGAAGTGAAGGCCCTGATGGTCTTTGCAACTGAATGTGTTTCATAAACTAAAAATTTCTACTCTAAAACTTTATACCAGAAAGGTCACTACTGATTAAGACACTGATGTTTTCTTCAGCAGAAGGCACTGGCAGACATATTTTCCCCAAAGCCTTCAACTTTTGTGTCATAACACAGTAGCAACGGTGGAATAAGCTTCTCGTTAAGAGAGGTTCATACTTTATCAAATGAAAAGAAATGGTGAAGCTCAGAGATCCAGTGTGTAGAGATGGAGGCAAACTGGACATTTGTTCAGTGTCCTAAAAATGCCATTTGAGCACATGAGGTAGGAAAACAAGAAATACGGGAATACAGTTGCACCAAGTTGCATCAGCAGTGTAAGAAGGAATGGCAAAACCACAGTTTAATGCTGTTCCTGAACAAAGGGTATTTCTCCATCACGTCTGATGGAGGACACTGACCAAACATTGACTGGTGGTGAAATCTTCAGCCAGGTTTGCAATATTAAATGGCACAAAGGAATAGATCAGACCTCTCTCTAGGTCACCGGCTGATCTGAGATAGCAGAATTCATAGTGTAAACACAAAATTTCATAAAAATATAATTTAACCATGTTCATCCACAAACCAAGAACAATACCAGACACATAGTTACATCCACATCTACGTCATCTTTTCCTAAAGCCTCAAGTCCTAAAGCCACTCCTGGCAGCTGCTCCGCAGAAGGTAGCATTACTAAAGACAGCAGCTTCGTAACGTAGACATACACAGACAGTGGGACCAGGTTCCCTGATCGGGTCATCCAGCTGAGAATCAACAGGCTACTGTTGCTTTGTTTCTAACCACTTCCTGACTATAGTTTAGCTATTTATTCTTTCGCCACCTGGTTTGTATTTGACTTGCAAAAATAAAAATAAACAATCTCCCCCAAGGAACAGCAAGAATATTGCACAGTATGCAGTTTGTGACCAAAGAGGCTAGGAGTTAAGGCAATACATACTCTGGCACCTAAGCCACAGGTCAGATTGGTTGCCAGCTAAGGCAATATTTCTGGTTTGAAGCATCTGCTGAGCTCTCTCAAACAATAAGAATGATTTGTTCCATCACTGAAATAGAAAACCAAATTTAAGAACGGCTGTGTAAATAAAGTGGAAGTTCATTCAAAACCAATGACCCAGAGGCCTGCTATTTCTGGAATATAAAGAAAATTAACCTGGGAAGAGGTCTTAAAGTTTAAAGCCATAATTCTACTCATTTCCTTCAAATATGAATGTGTACAGAGGAATAAAAATGGCCCTGCAATATAAAATTCAAAGAACTGAAACTTTTTTTCAGATGTTTGTGGATAGAACTAATTTTTATTTTATTGTTAACTTTAAAAGGCACCTGCTGAATTAAAAGGTTGGTATTCCTTTTATTGCTAGTAAATAGTACTGAATGTTTTATTGCATATAATTGTTTAATATAATACTGTATTATCACAAATATTTTGTAAATAAATCAATCCATTGTAACAGTTTATGGCTATCTCATGTCTTACAATTTTACTTTATCCACTTTTCATTAACTTTGGGATTAGCTCTTCCTACGCAATTAGGCTTCAGGCTTTCAGTAGACTCTATATCCCAAATGCCTGCTTAAAGTTGCTCACATAGCATGTTTGCTTCAAAATACAACTTGTCCATCAAGCAAAACAGAATAACAGCATTTCAAAACTCCATGTAGAATTTGAATCCTCAAATAAATTTAATCTCACTGAAATTTTATTATCATTACTTTCCCTAGCACTTTTTTAGGATGGTGGTGGGAACGTGAAAAGAATCAGATAGGTACTTAGCATCTCTCTCCAGAAAGTATATAGAAAGCACATTCCATTCTCATTGCCAGCGGTACAGTCGATGCTCAGTGCTGGCAGTAGGGCAGGGTGGGAAGAGGAAGAAATGCTTCTGTTGATATTTTCTTATGCTACAAACCAGCTGCATAGAACCAGGCTCCCCATCTACTGATTCCAATTCCCAGTTAGCCCAGTTGCATAGAAAAAATAAAATAAATCTATCTTCTGGCAATGACTGCACCTATTTCCACACTGAATAGTAGAAAAATTAAAGAATTAAAGAATATCTGTTGAGTTGTAATTGTACATGTTCATATGTTGCTGGTACCATGGCACTAAACCAGGGAAGAACTTACATCTATGCTTAAATTTTAGCTTTCATATATTTCCATTTACTTCTATGACAGTACTTACAAGTTTGAAGTTAAGCATGATCTCATGCATAACTCCTGCTTCTCATTTCCTTCTGTGCCTTTTCTGCCTAAAATCTAATCTTTCTGTACCTTTAAGAAAAAAATATTTCAAAAAGTACTTCGCTAAAAGCACAGGAATGGCATGCAAAATCCTACTTAGCCTAAAAGCCACTTTTTGATAGTAACCTAAAGTAGATACTTTGGTAGCGTACATAAATCTGAGGGCAAACACAAAGTAATGTCCACCTTCTAATAATCTGCAGCAGGAAAGTTTCCTGAGCTGGAGATCAGTTTTATACCTTTGTAGCTAGAAGCTCTCAACTGAATTATCTTTGATAAATTCATTTAATCATTGAATCCATTTGTACTTTGGCTTTCCACAACATCCTGTGAGAAGGTGTTCTACAATTTATACGCCACATAGAAGAGTATCCCTTTTTCAAACCTGCTGCCTGTTATTTCACTCATTGGCCCTAAGTTTAGTATTCTGAGAACTACCGAACAAAGAAAAACAACCTCCACACCATTAATCTTTTTTCTGTCTCTCTATCATATAACCTCATGCGTCATTCACCTCTCTTCTATTCTAGAAAACACTACCATGAAGAATCTTTAGCTTAAATTTTGTTCTTTGGATTGATCTTCTCCCTCTTCTTTGTGTTTATCATTCATATGGACTATGACTAGCATCTCACCTCTCCATTTTCTAATAGATCCTCCAAGTGTTTTGATAAGTCTGTCACAGAGTCATCAAGGTTGGAAACTGTCACCTCTGCACAATGATATCCTACCTCAAGTAGGAATTTTGACCAAAAGAGGGACAGTGGTCACAGCTGAATAAAACTAGGTGGGATTTTTCCAGTTAGACTCCGTTCCAAAAAGACATCCAGTCATGCACTCTTCCCTCCGGCAGAAGGCCTGGGAGGAGATAACACAGGCATGGGCAACACTTCTGCTTGGGAAAGGCCCCATTGTTCAAGCAGGTGAGAGACATCTGATCCTGAAATGGCTAGATTGCTTTCTTGCACCCTGCCAGGCACTGTGCCTTCACAGCCACTCCTCAGGTGCCAAGTTCCTGCCAGCAGAATGTCCTCATTCTTGACTCTCACAAGTACAAACAGGGCTCACAAAATAAATGGATTCATAACTGAACCTAATCCCCAAACTGTGACAGAAGCCATTTGAGTAATTCCTTATCTGTCAGGACTGTGTTCCACTTCCTCTGCACATTTCCCACCAAAAAGGGCAGAGATGAGTAGAGCAGTTCAGTTGTGGGAAGCTGCTGGCATGGAAGGAAGCTCCAGCTGAGTTTCTAATGGAAACCACCTGCCCCTTGGTTACAACAGAACAGAATTTCTCATTATATTCCCTCTATACTACTTACAAGACAGGAGATTTTCAATGTCATGTTAAAAAAGAGAAGGTAATTCAAACAGATAAAGGCATATGAAGAGGGTTAAAAGATGCTTATTTTCTTTTTAATTCATACACCCAGCATCTTGGTGGATTAGTAAGACAAAACATGTACAAACAAGATGCCAAATGTGCTGGAAAAGAAAGAAACAACAGTTTGTTAGTGGGAAAGAATTTTCTTCTGCTTTCAATGACCAGTATATTGCTGACCAACCAATGTCCCAACTCAGGTTCCCAAGGCATGAATCCCTTCCTCTCTCTTCCCCAATTTTGTAGAAGTCATGCAGAGTATATTGAAAGTTAAAATCACATAACCTGCTACTCTTCAAAGTAAAATAGCCACAAGCAGGTATGTTTGTATTCTACAGCACTCAAAAAGCAACAATGGAAAAATGTTTTGCTGTGTGTCTAAGACTTTAGTAAGAGTTGATTCCATGCTTTAGCTCAGTTTTGAACATAAAAGCTAAATTGGTTACCAGAAATAGCAGTCCATCTGTTATGGGTGTTTTTGGCACCAGGACATGACTTGAGAGGATAACTGTACCTTGCGCTACGATCCCATGAGATCTTACAAACACAACCTGGATCATTGTCCTACTTGCATGGTAGGCTTCCAGAGGAAAAAATAGGTGTTGCCAGTCTACAACTGATGATGGAGCAGATTATATGCTCCACTCTTGAAACCAGTGTTGGACTACCAAGACATGAAAGTAACAGCCTGTGTGTTAATTAGAGTATCGCAGCACTTTGAGCTAAGGCAGAGATTGTTTAAGGGGACCTAAATTCAAGCTCCTATAACATGGTAGTCATCATAAAGATAGTGGAATTTAACTTACAACTAAAAATGAAAAGTAACCAAAAAAGCATGTATGCTATCTAACAAGATTCACCCTTCAGTCTCAGTGGAATACAGTATTTTCTTCACAGTCTCTCCTGAACTGTTGTGTAGTATTGCTGTGCACTACTAAATACTTACTACATTCCACCCTAGGGGTGGCTCCATTTCGGTGCTGGGTGAAGTGATCCTTATTTAAACATTACTTAGCTCACAGGAGTGCTCTGAAACTTAATTAAATTAAAGCCTGTAAAGTGCTTTGAGGTTCTTAGATGAAAGGTGCTATAGAAATCCGAAGTACTATTAGTGTTCCTAAGGATGGGTGAAGCAACTTGGATAAACTAAAAGCCTACATTAACCTTCCCTCAAAGCAAAAGTATTTTGCAGTTAACCTATTTTTTTATTATTTTCATTTTTAAAACCTTTACAATACCTGACTTCACCTTCAATTGGAAAAATCATTTTACAACTACACAAGACAAAGCTTACTAATTAATTTTCTGCTTCTTACCTCCACCTTGGCTGAGAAAGGCACTCTCAATATTTCAAACCACATTGCTCTTGAAGACCATTGCCATATTTTTATCTGTGATCCATTACACAGATGATTTTATTAGATTAAAAATAACTGAAAAAATTATTCAGTGAATCTACAGTTACAGAATTAGCAATCAACTGTTATTGGAGAAATATCTCTGGTCTGTAACCACATTGAGCAACAACAAAAAGCTGAAATGAAAATGCAAGCTGTGAGTACCATGTTCTTCATTCTACACACAGGAGAAACAATAACTTTTGGAGAAGAAAAAGTAGCTTGGATATATGGGCTATTCTCCTCAGTCTCCAGAATGACTTTGGAATAATACAGTTGTTTGTATGACCCAACTAGGACACTCAGAAACCCCCCCTTCTTAAAAAAAAAATATTCAAAGTAGTATAAGCAAAGTACTCTGGTACCATGCAAACAGGAGGCAGGCCTTTATATAACATGCAATTGAAGAGTACGTAAGAAATGCATTTCTAAAAAGCATAAACAAATAGCATTATTAAAATCATGTGACAACATGTAAAACTTATATCAAACCAAAGACAATTAAATCCCAGAAAACTCTGAAAATGCTTGTTCTCATGAAATTCCCATCTAAGTTTCCAAATCAAAACAGTATGAATAAATATCCTAAACAGAAAAGCTGCAGGAATGGGGCTTTTTTTTGAGATTTCTCCCCCACCATTTATTTCCTTTGCAGTCTGGGACTGAGAGGAGGAATGCTGCAACTGTCACCTGCAAGGGAGTACCAAGGGATGTGGGTACATAAAATGGTACAGCTACTCCCTTCAGTATCACTTTATTCAGTGCAGACTGAGAGGAATTTTTATTGATTCAGTGCACTTTGGGGGTTTGGCATCTAGTTACAGGTTGTATAAAACTGCTGTGAGAAACCATTTTTAACATGAGTAGGTATGACTGCATATGACTACTTTAATGTTATGAGGTAACTATACAGGAACAGAGAAGGCTGTGGTCAAATGGAAGGAAGTCCCAATCTTTGCCATATATATATATATACATATACACACACACACACTGTAATTGCCATCTGTTTATACAAATATATGCTTGGTTTAACTAAAAACACATAGGATATGTATGTGTTCTTTTGAGAGAACAGAGCAACATCAACCAAAATAATACCTCAAAAAGGCAAGAGAGTGTAACTGATCAAATGGTACCTAAATATGAAAGTGCAATTCAGCAAGCAAATAAACACACCCAGCAGCCTAGATACTGACCAAAATACAGTGAGTTCTATTTCAATGCAACCATAAAGATGAAATCCAGTGACTGTACTAGAGCATAAACACCAAAAAAAGTCCATGCTGCACCTTTCCTGGTAAACCGTTTCCTTCAGAGCCTAGCACCATCTCCTCTGTTTTCTGCCACTATGGACTAGGAACCATCCAGAGAGATTTCCATTTGTTCAAAGAAGCCAAAAACCCACCTAGGATATTCCCCTCATTGAATGCATGTGTTCACTACACATTTTTTTTAAATGCCTACCTATCTCATTTTTGAAAACTGTATCCATTGTGTCTCTGCTGTTTTCTCTCTGGAAGCTGTACAATATTAACAATCACCTTTGTAAAACATCAATTCCTCCTCCATGCCTTGCAAACGTGGGACTTCTCAAGTTTTGTCTCTAACTCCTTGTTTTCTGTCCCAGACTCTACTTTAAAAATCTTTAGAGACACACTCTTTCAATTCCCTGAAAAATTGCACACATTTTAAGTGGAAACCCTCTTACTTGAGTAAGATCCCCTTCTTTCCTATAGAACTCAGACCTAGCTATTTTGTGTGTTGAACCCCCTGTATAACTGCATTATTCTAGCTGTCCTTTGCTCTGCTGTAACTTTTCTTTCTGCATTTTTTCCTCATTTAAAATAACATGCATTCCTTACACAGACCTAAAATTATTTCCCACAGCTATTCCTGAAGTTTTAAACAGTGTTTTTTTGCAGTTTAATACAAACAGTATTTAAACCATGCCTTGCATCCAAAAAGCTTGAAGAACTTTACACTTTACGTTAAGTTTTACCGTATCTCCATGAACTGCCTCTTTATTTACAAAGCTCTTGCCTCTGGGAAAGTAAGACTATATTCATGTTACAGAACCAGAATCTAATGCAACAGGGACCAGAAAAGCTTAATGGGCATGGCTTCACCCTTGGCCAAAGCTCATCTAAGTATGGGCTGCAGCCCAGAACAAAGGCCCACCCTTCCTCCTCCTCACTCCTCTTGGGTCCCTCTGAACAGGGCTCACACAGCCAAATCAGGGAATGTATCCAACTGAAAACAGACCTCTTTTCTTTTGTCAGGTTGCTAACTGTCTCTTAGCGCAGTTGGCCATCTCATCATGCAGACACTGGTGGTGTCACCACAAGGGGAAAACACCTGGTTGAGAGGCAAGCACAGCTTCCACTCCCTTCAGCAGGAGCTTGAACTTGACTCAGATAATTGTAAAACTCCAACCACAGTGTCGAGACAGGTGACAGCAGCTCTAAAGTCACCATTACACAACGGTGTCAAGCTCTGCTGTCACCCTAGCCTTTCTGTCTTATCTCCTGTCTCTTATTCCAGCTGCCTGCTCTCATTCCTTCCTTGTGCTGGTGCTGAGGCCCATCAGACTTCAAAACTGAATCAACATACAACCTCACACAAAGCTAAACCAGCAAAGACTGGAAAAACATTTATTTTTCTGGTGGTTTAGTGAACAAAGTGCTAGCACATGGGCAAGGCAATGGGGTGGCCTCCAGAGCTGGGAGGCAGGAGCAGGAGGTAAAAAGGAGAACAATCTCCTCTTTCCAGCAACGAGTGATCCTAGACCAGCTCTGTCATCTTGTGTAACTCCACACTAAAGGACTTCTGTGAGGGGTCACAGCTAGTAAGCTATGAAGGAACATGAACTATCCATCTAGCCCTGTACTCACAAACACTTTAGACCTTTATCTCAAATAGCCCTAGAGATCTTTTGTCTTGCTCATTGTTTGCCAGTATTGTTGACTTCCTACTTTCTTTCTCAATCTCTTAGCTTTTAACATCTTACAACTTAACTATTCAACTCTACTGAGTGTTTACTGACTCCCACGTTCCCCAGTTACCCAGACTCTGAATCACACTGTTCTCTGTGTATGAATCTCCTTCATATTCCTCAACTGTTTTACCTTTCACCCAAATACTTAAAAACATTTCTCATAGTACAAACGCTGTAGTCCTTTTAACTTTTTCTTCACTAGCAGTGGAATTTTTCCTATTTGCCTTTTACATATGCTTATGAATTTCCTTAATGTATCTCTGAAGTACCAGTCTTCCTCTTAGAGCTGGCTGTCTGCAGACTCAAGTTGGTTTCCTCCACTACGGAAGAAGAGCCAAACCCAAGAATGGGCAGCAGCTGTGGGGCACTCACTGCAAGAGAGTCCCATCCCAAGCATAACACATACAAGCCAATAGAGACCATACAGCTACTGACAGTTACATTTAGTGTAACCAAGAGCTGTCACAGTCTACCAGTTACCTCCACTATCAAGTGTGTCACAAGCATCACACCATAAGTTTTAAATTTGATCTAACTTTCTCTCACTTGGTTCTCCATCTTATATTCAGATCTAACTAGACAATGTTGAATGAAAAAACATTTACAAAGGGACAGAACAGGATCTGAAAAATACTTTCAATAAAAGGACCTGATCCCATGAGGTTCTGGGTGACTCAAGGTCCAATGCTATTCATGCGAGCATGGGCACAACAACAGCATGTGACCATTGATCTGAATAAAGTTTATGTTCCAAGCTTTACCTCGGCTCTCATGAGTCTCTAGAGTCTCAATTTATAGGAACACTTTCCTGAAAAACATAGATCATCTCTTGACTATATGACACAATCACACACACAAAAGCAGCTGTGAAAACCCCTTGGTGTTCCTCCAACTATGAGAACCTGTGAGCACACCTAACTTTAAAATCTTGATCAGTGCTAAGGCATCAAAGAGAATGACAAAATTACAGAATTACAGACACATAAGCTTTTGCAGACCTCTTCAGATTATGTGATGGACATTTCTTTAAAATAAGAGAAAACAAAAACCTTTTTGTAAATTTTTTAATGCAGAGACACAATGTATTTTCTGATTTTAGGACTTATTTTTAATATCAGGGCACATTTAGTTTACTGTACGTTCTTGCAAAAGTGGCCACTGAAAGAAAAACTCCCAAGGAGAATGTGGTCCCTACCTTCGGCTTAAGAAGCCTCCAAAACCAATTTTAATACATTACTACTAAAAGGAAAAATTGGCTATTCTGTCAACAAAGAAAACCAAGAAGTCGACTAGTCCTCTTACAAGATGGACAAAGATGAAATGTGATGAATATGCAGCCGATGAAGGAAATGTATAGTGAAAACTCTTCAGGATGGTACTCAGTCTGCTAGCAGAGGGCTCTGCCTTGCCAGCTGCCAGAGCTCAAACAAAGCCTTTGATGAAATCACAACTACCCTTGTCTCAGTTTCTCAAAAAAAAGAGACTGTGGACAGTTTAATTATCACAGAGCCATTACCATCAGCGGCAGTTTCATAATCTTGAAATGCTGCCATTCTCAAAAGCCATTTGCCTGAAAAAAAATCCTTAAAACACAAGAGACTGTCATTCTGTCCAAACAATAGAGTAATTCTTATACAATCAGACGCCATAACTAATTATTCAAAACAAAAACACCCCCTCCCCCTTATTTTTAAACAAGGGAACAAAGGATGTAAATTTTATCCAGAAATATTAGATTTTAAAAGGAGTAAAAATATCCAAAAATCGAAACAGATGAACACTGCAGACTTGACTGTCTCTCGTGCCTGTACGTGCACAAATCTGATTCCGTGTTGAATGAATGAGTACATACACTGTTCGTGTCCCTAACAAATGCAATAAAAAATAGTAAGTAATAAAAGAGAACTCTGTGGGAGCTTTTCTGGTCACTTTCACTTACATTTCAAAGGAACTGCCTGCTTCATTCACACTCTATCTTATTTAGGTTAATCAAATCGTATTTTATTTTTTCTTTGGCACCTATAAAGATTGTACTGATATAGTGCCTATTAAGATAAGTGTTTCAATGTTCTTTCTTCTTACCATTAGTCACAATTTCCTAATGCTGATATTTTGCCAGGAAGACAGAGGAAGCAGTTACAAATGCAAGTGATTAGTATGTGTGTGAGTGCCTTGACACACAGTTTTGGTCACTTACTAATACAAATACTGAGCTGGCCTAAGGGCATCTTTGTGTCATTTTCCATTAATAGAAAAATATGAACTCTTTGTAACAACTTGCTACTAAGCATTATTTCCTTGACTTCTATTGAGTTAGCTTTTCAAACATCTGATGTTTGTTATTCATTTTGTACAGGGTTTGGACATTCTAAAAACCTCAGTAATCAAAGCAATATGCGCATTGGAGAATGTTCTTTTTGTTAGTCTATACTGGTCATATATCAATCATCTGACTATAGAGAGACTGGAATAAGCTTGGCTTATTTTTCTTTTATGATACAGATCCATATGTAACAATTATATATGCAAATAGTGCCCAAACACATGGGGAAAAAACCACACAAAGACATAGATGGCAAAATCCTCAGCCAGTTGACTTGAGCAGGGCCAGAACTACATTCCTAAAACTTTGGCTTAAGACATCCTGTTTGAAAAGGTAAAAGGAGTCCAAAATGATGGAGTTTATGAAGAGGAGGCTCAGAGGCTGGAATAAAAGCAAACTGCCAAAATAGGAAGAAAAGTGAGAAGCAGCTAGAGAGGAATTGTGGCAGGAAAAACAAAAGCAAAGCTGTAGGTCAGAAAGGACGGTGTAAAAGCAACAAAGTGAGAGGATGAGTGGGACCTGCCCACGGCAAAGGGGTTGGAACTAGATGACCTTTAAGGCACCTTCCACCCTATACCATTCTATGATTCAGATAGGAGACAGTAGTTAAATGGAGGCAAATAAAAACAGTGGTTGTCAAAAAAGGAAGTAATAGAAGAGATATATCGAGATTTTAGTCCATTTCATTAGGCATAACTGAGTGGGAAGAAGATGGTTATTAGATATCAAAAGGTGTCCCTAGCAGGGGGTTTTCAGAGAGGTGCTATAAGCAGGTCAGTAGCATGTTTGTTCTGAGCCTGAAATGGGCAACACAGGCCAGACTTCTTGCATCTGATATCCCAATACTTGGAGGCGGGGGTAGGAGCATGTGGATTTTAGAGGTCTGCATGGTACATATGGGGAATGGATGCAATGAAGGTAAGCAGAACCAGCCCAAGGCTTGGAAAAATCAACTGACAGGAGCAGACTACTGAAGAAGGAAGGCTTGTACCTGGAGGCTGTGAACACCGTACATAGCAGCTCCTGTTTCTAAGGTGGCTGACCTACATTAAGATTCAAAGAAACTCCTTGGAAGACATCCAAAAGGATTTCTGTTGCCGCAAGAGGGTCCTAGGATTTGATGTCACCTAGCATCCAAGATAATGTTTCTTTGGCTGACCTGAAACAAGAACAAGGTAGAAAAGCTTTCTTTGCTTCATTCTTCTGAGCTGGCTGCTTTGTCAGGAGTATCTTGACCAGGAGCAAAAATGTGTAAGGCTGTTTCCACAGAAAAACATCAGTGGCGATCCACGGAAACAGGTTACCGTGAGCAAGACACACCTTCCTTGATTCTAACTAGATATTTTCTAGCTGCATCCTCTTTCTCCAATGCTTGCTTCTTTTCCCTCTAGCAAACAGAAAACTAACATACAATGTCATATACCTTAACTTTATAGGACACATAACAGCTCATGAGGAATGACTTCCAAGATGGCTTTAGTTCACATCCACATCTAAGTAAGTTCTGGCAATATGGGGAACTCAAGAGTCACTTCAACAACATCTGCTTCCATTGCCAGCCCAACCTGCAGCCCTGCCACTAGCAAAATAACCACGTCTAGAGCAAGATGTTTTAAACTCTGTATAGATGTAAGGCCAGGAAAAAAAAATAATCCTTTCACTTCCACAGAATCAGCTCAGGAAAAGATAAATTACAAAACAAATTCTAGATGTCACTAGAGTTGAAGGGAGATGGAGTAGTGAATCGGCAAGATGCTGCTGGCATTCGACGAGACATTTCCATGAAGTAAAGCATTTTTTTTCTCCTTAGAAGACACACAGGAAGGCTGTCTGAGCAGCATACAGAGCCCTAACTAACCACTTTCTGAACACAGTCAAATACTTGGGAGTCCCAGTGGCTGCCACCACACCAGGGAGAGCAGACTGGTGTGGCAAGAGATTACCTACGTGCATGTGGCAAAGCCCTTGGATCTAGCAGCAACTGCATCGTTGTCACCTGCAAGAGGTTTGGGACACTCTGCTTGGCTGTTTGACTGGCTCTGTGTTGTATCAGAAGGCACACAAATGCCTGTGTGTATTTCTGAGCATGCAGAAGTGTCAGCGACAGATACCAAAGCTATTCTTATATCCTTAACTAAATGTGCAAAACTTTAGCTTTCCAATATACAAAGCAGAGAACCTCCCAACCATCCCTACAACAATGAATTTACAGAATGCAAAATAATATAGTATAATATAGGTGAAATACAATGTATACTATCAGTCTTCTACAGAACTCAGATATATATTAGCTGAACTTCTAGACAGGAGGAAGAAAGATTATTTGGAAAGATACCACATTAAACAGCAGAACAAATGCATAAGAAAATATGCATATTTCATTTGGGACTTGGCACAGAAGTGAAAGGAGGGAAAAACACCACCATACATTGTCGACAGAACAGAAATGTATTTAACACTTCTTCGATCTTATATAAATAGTAAGCTTACTCTATGAAGATTTATTACACTAATTCCACTAGATTATTTATTTTAAATGAGGTATTTAAATCAATTCACAAATAGATTGTTCCACGCCAACTTGGATAGTTCACAGGCACTGTACAAGGATTTTAACATAGTAGCCCTTTTGGCAGGGGAGGGGAAATAGTCGTGTTTTCCCTTCCCCACCAAAAAAGGCTTTTCTATTAGAAATATAAACTCAAATCCAGGGTGACAGCTCATCTCTCCCTAAATCTAGGCATGTTTTTTTAAAAAGCCTATGAAATTATAAAGAGTTAGGAACTATATACAAAATAAAAATATGACAGAAAGGGAAGCTTTCATCTCTCATGGAAGCAAAGACTGTTTTTGTTGATACATATGGAAAAAATTAGGCCCAATTATATGTTGTGCTTTGGCACTGGGGTTCCAACTTCACCACAGGCTTATTTTTTTCACAGATATACCATTACAGCCAATTCTACCCATGAACATTTGAACTCAAACCTTGTAACACAGGCATTTTTGTTGCTAGATTACTTGTACCCTGGATGAAATGCTCTGTGTTACCGTTGTACTATATTTAGAGGTTAAAAAAGGGTTATCTGTATAGACTCCAGAGAACATATATTCAGAAAAATATAATAAGCTTAAATTATGTTGTGAAGAAAGCACATTTTATTGCAGCATAATTTCTCATTGTCTAAATTAGATGGTGAATTACAGGACTTGATGTAATGAGCTAAATATTCACTTAAATGACATTTTTAATATAGCAAAGCCATTTTATTTTATGTGATAAATCTTTGAACGAAAAGAGTTGCATTTGCTTGTTAAAAGGTGGCATGATTACTGAGAGAAACAAACCCAGCTAATCCGTTAGGCCAGAAATTCTGGCTGATATGAGAGGAAAATTTCAAGAGTTTCAGAACTCTTGCTACAACAGCCAGAGATGCTAATTTTCTAGAGTATGTGGACTGCTTACATATGGCTGGTCACACATTGACCAAGATAACACTGTATCTGGCACAGACAATTGGATGCTCTCTTTCCCCTGAGAGGTTTCAAAGAAACAGAATATCCTTAGCCAGTGTGGGCTTTGAAAATGTCTTCTCCAATTTCATAAATGCAGGATGTGAAGGATCCATCCCTCCTTTGCCTCACAAATGAGACAATGCATTTAAAGCCTACAGCCATAAATTGTGATCCCTATGTAAAGAGAAATAAAAAAAAAAAAACATTTGTTCTCTGCACCTCCCCCTTTTCCTCCAAATTATTGCAACTGTAAATACTTGGAACCAGTCAAGCAAAGCCAAATCTCCTGAGAAAGATAAAGTAAAAAAAAAAAAAAAAAAAAAGCGCAAAGACTCATCTTCATTACTCAGTCACAAAAATAAACCTTGCTGCTCAGGAACAAAGGGTTCTATACTCATTTAAAACTCCATTTTATAGGGGTCAAAGTCAGAAGGAAACATCAGATCAAGTAGTCTGACTCTCTGTGTATCAAAACCACTAAAATTTATCCAGGTACCTCTGTCCTGACAAACTAACTCAAAACTCATGTTTGGCAAAAAGACTTCTGAAATACATCTTATTTTCATATGAACCCACCAAAAAATGCAGTGTTTAACCATTAACCACCTTTTAATATAAGAAACCTTGACAATAGACAGTTGTTCAAATCCCAAAAATGTGAAACAATGAGTCAGTCTCAAAAATTCATTACATTAACTTAAAAAAAAAAGTTTAAAAGTTTAAATTAAAAAAATTAAAAAAAAAGTTTAAATTAAAAAAAAAAGTTTAAATTAGGGTGTTCTGCTTTTGCATCCCTGAGCTTCTAATCTAAATCTTTCCACACCCATTATTTCTAGGAAAACTTAACATGGAAGCTGACATAGTCTTCAAATCTCTTGCATTGAAGGCTAAAGGTCTTACTGACTCACCAGATTCTGCAAGACATACAACTGAGAGATGGCAACACCATCAATAATTTAGGCACCATTAATTGTAATCTCTTTGCATAAAAAGCATATCACCTATGAGACAAAAGAAAATGCACAGAGGAATAGTTAATGAAAAGATGTGCTCCTGTTCCTGAAGGAAGTTGGAAAAAGGATTCTTGAAGGATTGTTTCAGACTGGAGCATTAAACACACAAAAAGAACATAAGACTTGAGAAGGACTGTACATACCAGAACAACGTACACCAGAAAACGACAGAAGGCTGAAAGAAAGAAGCAAGGCAATGGGAATCTTGACAGCTAAGGATCAAGAGACTGAACGTGACACGGTAAGAGACAGAAGAATAGAGATGGTCAGAAAGAGGAAAAAATTATCTTAGAAAAAGATATCTGTGTAATTTCTAACCAGGAGAGATGATGGAGAGGAAGTCATGATGAAGAGAAGACTGTAACAGTCAAGGTAATGACAGAAAGGACAAGTAAGGAAACATATATTAAAATTGTGAGATTTACAGCTAGAGATTGTTATGATAATTCTATTAGTTATCGCTTTAGGAAGGACAGTAAGTGTCTTAAATTTGTAATCAATGGTCTACTTCGAAAGGCCTTTAAAAAAATCACATTTCCATTACAGTCCTTCAGCTCTTGAAAAACAGTGTAGTTGTTTACAAATAAAAACAGTGTGAAAAAGCACTAGTCCTAATCAATCCACAAGGTTTTCCATGGCTGAGTCCTTGTATAAGCTTAACTATATTTTATTATTTGAACAGAAAACAAAAAGACACAGCTATCTGAAAAACCTGCATTAAGCAGATCTGTCTGGAATATCTGTAAGGATCATTAGGCACGTCTGAAATAAAGATATAAGCTTCCCAAAGATCACAGGCATAAGTAAAGGTGACCAGGCTGTCTATAACTAGTAATAATGAAATGCCAGAGCAGGCAAGCCATCAACCATCTATCTGTGGTATTTCCTAAATGCCTAATATACCTCCATATACAATGTCACCCAACTGAAATACTATAACAATAATTGGTTCTTCCTGTACTTAGACAAGAATGAACATTATACACAGCAAATGGAGAGAGACACTAAAACGAAACCTAAAGGACAGGTGAGAAACACTCCACAGAAACATAATGCATGTAGAGTATACTAACAACTTGAGCTATTGTGGCTTATGGGGAAGAATACTGAAGTTTTCCCATTCTGTAGCAAAGCTTGCCACTGAATTACCCAGGGTTCTTCTCAAACATTTTCATCTTTGATAACAACTACATGAGCATACAGGAAACATTTCTGGAGATTCAGATCAGTTTTAATTAAAACTTAAAATGACCACAAGTTTGTAAAGAATCAGCAAATTATGTAGCCTAAACAAAGTTTAGAGTATCTCCTCATTTTAAAAATAATGGGAGGAAAACTGAAAGTGACTAAATGTACCAACCTTTATGCAATTTTTTGAGATGAAGGCACCAGAAACACTTTTTCCTGATGCCTGTATAGGACACGTAATTGATTTTTCTTTCTTGAAAATGAATATTGTCTGAGAATGTCAACAACAGAAATCAATATTATTAAGCGGAACGTGATCTTAAAAGGTTTATTTGAAATTAACTGCAGCCATCCTGAAAATACCAAAGATGCTTTTGTGCATACAGTGCCCCTTCCAGCATTTCACGGGAAAATACAGCTACTGTTGATATCTACAATCTTGACAGTATGGATAATAACACTCTGATAAGATCATGTTGTCTGGGCACTGCAAAATTACATAGTTCTGAAGTCTGCTACATGCTTTTCATTACAGCCACAAAGAGTAAGCTGCAAACTCTGAAGCAATGCAGCACTTGCTTTTAGAGTAATATACCTATCAGGCTGATGATGCCACATTTTCTGTGGATTATTCAAATACAATTTGTAAATATAACCAGAGTCTGATAAATCCACCTGGATATTAATTTGATTGTAAGATTTTAGAGCTGATGTTTTATAAAACAGTAGAAGGAGACGAACAGGGAAAGAAACCCCAAGTATACAGTCTTTTAATATATCTATTATTTCCAATTTTCTTTTATTCCAATTTTCCTGTTTCCTAAGGACTCTATTAAGGAGTTTATACTTTCATAAAATGTTCACTAAGTTAGAAATAATTCTAAGTTAGAAATAAAAAATTATCCCAAATGAAGAAACAACTGTATCAAGACAAAATTATTACATTTAATTGTTATACTATAGTTGGCCTGGTAGACTAAATTTTAAAGAAAAGAGCAAGTGGCATTTTAGTGTTTTGTCTTCAGTCTTATAAATTGTTTTACAATATAAAGCCGAAAAACATACATATTTTTCTGGAATTATTTTTATTTTTTTACTAACAAAAAATGGTAATAAATGTATTAAAAAAAAAATCAGCAATGCATCCTTTAAAGGTGGGCACTCACATTAGGGTAGTGTCATTTTCTTAAAGCACTGGTTATTTATTCAGTCACATTTGAAAAAAATAATGCTGTTTTATGTTTTCTGGAAAGTTTCCTGGGATAGCTTCTCATGAATGATTGTTCATTTAGTAAGAAGCCAAACTTTCTCACAGTAGTTTTACACTATGCACAGTGAGAATGATGCTGAGACTGAAGAAGCCAAAGCTACTAAATCTCCATAGTGCTATGGAACACCGTGCATATTTAACACAGCAGCTATGGGAGTAGCATAACTGTCTTCACGTGCCACTTTCACTTTTGCAGTAAAAGGTTTTTTGTGGATTTTTTAATGTGTTTTTTATTAAAATAATAATAATAAAAAGTTGCTATTCAGTTCACATCATGAAATTAAGCTTCAAATAAACCTCACACTACTGCCATAGTAGTGGAGCAATGATCCACTGACTGGATTAGCCACATGCACCTAGGTTCATTCAGGAAAGTTAAAGTGATTAAGCCAAACGTTTTGAAGACAAATGCATCAAATAAGATTTGATACACCTTGTGATGGGAGTATTTTTAGCTCCCTGGTGACACACTCTACCATCCTCTTAATTCCAGGAGGAGATCCTCCACCAGGATATCCATCTAATTTTGGCTTATGTGCTTTATTTTTCAATCTTAAATAAATTCACTCTCACTTCCTTAAACATCGCAATTTAGACAAGCATTCTGGAAACAATTCACTGCAATCCTTTTCCTTTCCTCTGTCTCCACAGAGAATTACACAGGCCACAGTTTTAAAGAAAACACAGTTTATGAGCAAAAAAGACTGTTTGGGGAAATACAAAGTAGGTGACAGACTTGTAATACGGAATATGGACTTGTAATATGGAACTTGCATACATGTATGTAGGAGCATACAGGTTAAATTATTGCCTGATGGATTTCCCATGGCAGTGAAATACAGGCAGTCATTCTGACCTTTTAAAAGTACCCTATTGGTATTCTGGTGTTGAAAAACAATCATTAAAAATTATTTTCTGCAGTAAACAGATGGCTCACCTTTGCAAAGGAGCTCTCAGGTGTTCAAGGACATGGATAATGACTCTTAGATTTCCTTATGTCCCACTTGCTGGTCATGAGGTAAGGAAAAAGGAGAATTAACTGGAGTGACCCTAACTCTGACTAGACTCTTGCTGTTAGACAGCCTTTTGGGCACAGAACAGGTACTTGTAATTTATGAGAGCTCTTAGAGGAATGATTTTGAACACTACAGAGAAGCAAACAGACCAATAGTGCTCATGCATGTTAGGTCATCTAAATCTCTGTTAAATCAGTGAAAGGTAATCCAAGAAAGTAACACATTTTTATTGGACACATCTTTCGGGAGTTTTACCTGGGGAGTATTACTTCTTTTTGGCCTGAGTGGGAAGCCAAAATTTAGCTTCTTTAGGATGCTTTTATTATAAAGAGAAAAGTACGAGAAAGTCACATGTTTCTTTGGAGCAACTTTTCACCAACCAGGTTATTTGCCTGTTCCTCAGGGTTGGGCCTGATCTCAGTTTGCTCTTTGCTTTCTTCTGGGGTTGTTTTTTCACAATTTTGTGTCCCACCATTCTCAGCAGACCCAGTTTGTTAAATCATTCTGCCTCTTTCAGGTATTTCTACAGAAAGAGTGAAGGCTTACCAGGAGTTTTGCTGAGCATCACTGCGAAGATGTGGCACCAAGGACAAATTACTGGCCTGTCAAGGGTTCTCACTGCTCTTTGGGGCTGCCGGCTTGTGCCACCTCACTGCTACTGCTGGTGCCACCAAAACGAGAGTAAAGCCTCCTGTACTGAAGTCAGATTCATTTACTTGCTTGGACATACATGTAAACAATATTCAAGAAATCCCCTTAGTCCACACATGCTTTTGCTGGGAGTTAACATGAAGCGGCAAAGTATGTCTGTATTTTGGCTGAAAACATCTTTCCCCCACCCTAGTCAACTCCACAGAAGTTTTACTGCTTCTTACATTGAGTACTCTTAAATTGCAATATAAGTGGTTTCATAAAAAAAAAAACAAAAACCAAACAAACAAACAACAGTGATGGGCTTAGATTTAAGTTTTTTAATGGGTGCAGAGAAAAAAACTGTTGAGGAACTTACGCACATTCCAAGAAAAGAGGTTTGGGGCAAAATAAAGAGAAATATAATTATCCTAAATTCACAGAAAGAAAACTGAACATTTACCATTCACTCTGCACCACGTAGCTACAACACACAACACTTGCTGTCAACAAGATGGCACCCAGAGTTCAAACTGAAATTACCACAGACAATTGAATGCCCCAGCACTAAGATACTTTTCTATCTTCAGATACGTTCATTGAGGCCCAGATCCTCTCACATTAAAAAAAAATAAAAATATGGCAGCAATTTTTAGCCACTTGTGAAATAATATGATTTCACTGACATTTTCTGAAATCTGGACCTATCTAGAAGGACATCTTGTGAATTTACAGGGGAGTGACAGATGATATGCATTATATGCATATAATGATATGCATTTTAAAATGAATGCTGTTTACTGTTGAGAATTTAGTATCAGTAATATATTTTTCTAGATTCTATGCAGTTCATGTATTTATACACACATGCATAAAAGCAACATTTTGGTCCTGGATTTACTAATTCTTTGAAGTAGAAAAACTCCCTTTTTTATGCTAACATTACCCCTCCAGTGTGGCTCTGGTACAAGACTACTTAACTAATCATTTCATTTTAATGAGGCAATGAAATACCACAAGGCTGTCCTTACAGTCCTAATTACTACTAAAGGGATCTAGGGGGATACTTTAGAATATATTCATCCTGTACTCCATAGACCATAAATTCAATTAGCAAGCTATATATTCATACTTAGATTAATATAGTTTAGAGAAATTAATTCTTCATTAGTGACAGGTGCACTAAATACTTCATTCCTGTTTGTACCAGCTGTTACCGTAATTATGATTTATTCCAGCGATTAATTTTAAGACTTTGATGTAATGCAAGATTACTGTTGAGTAGCAAATAGAAGTGAGATTTAACAGCATATATATTTATAATTCTTAAGAAGTTAATATCAACAAGGCTATCTATCTTAAATTCTAAAAATATTCCTCTTTTCCAGCCAGCAAGCATTCAAGCTAGATGCAACAGCAGAATTTTAATCATGATACTTTTTTGATCTCTTGGTGTATTGTCCCAGCTTCAGTATTTTTCTGTGTACTAAATATCCCATGTTTCCCCATTTTTTAGATTTCAGTTTTATTTTATTTTGAAAGGCTCCCCACAAAAGGACAAGTTTAAACATTTTAAATAATGAAATTAGATCCTTAGGAATTTCTGAGGCAATTAAAAAAACTACACCCCAAATATGGAGTTTTATAGGCTTAGTCTAAACTCTTCTCTGAAGAATTGTTAAAATAATTGTCTTCCTTCCAAATTTCCTTTTTCCAGGAGGAGCTTGAATATGCTATTAAAAATCAGCAGGCTGATTATTAACGATAATAGTCAAGACTGACATTAACAACTACATTATTTAAGACTGACATTCTTGAAGTAGATTTGCCTTTTGCCTCCTGAGTCTTCTTTTTAACCTGTCAAAGAAAGAAATCATGGGTTCTGGTTCATTTCACTGCAAGTATATAGAAGCTGCATTATTTCACTGTCCACCAGTACAGATTTCTTTTTCTCTTACATTCTATTTATAAATGAAAACAGATGAATTCAATAAAAAGTAAGTCTACAGAATTATGGCTTCCTTTATTCTAGTGGTAAAGAACTTGATACATAATTGGCACATAATTTTATCCAGTGGTTCAAACTTTTTTCTTGAACTCGAGAAAGGAACCACTCCATTTAAGAAAATGATGGTTACATTTCAATGCAATTCATCATATTTTCTGATGCTAGTAAATGTGGATTTACTAAACAGCATTGACATACTACACTGCTTGATGCTCAGGAAAGCTTTCCTATTTCAGTCTCAAGCCTAAAGTGCAGACCAGTGCAGCCAACCAAGAAAATCAGTAGCTTATCAATAACAAAGACAGGGTGACTTAAGAAGATGGAGGTCAAATTCTCCTTTCACATTAATGATATCAGGAAATTGAATTCCATTTAATGGAGAGCAGAACTTCACTCTCTGTTATGCCTGTACAGTATTAGTGAAACATACCTCGCTACACATTTCATAGTTACATGTCAAGTTTTATTTGAGGTATATATTAGAGCTTAATGTTTTGGTTTCCTGCCAGCACCCAGATGGCAAAAACTGCTTTGTATTTTCATTTTGTTATTTCTGGGTTAAACAATCAGTTATCAAACCTTTTACGTGCTTCATGAGCAACTTATACATGTCAATTTCTAATAGTGACTGACACAAATATATGGCAGTGCAGTGTGATTTTAAGACACTACTAAAGTAAAAGGTAAACAAAAAAGGTTCTTCACACTAGCTTCAGAACACAGGGCAGATCCTCAGCTCACATAAAATCAGCAGAAGTCCATTGAACGGCACAGATTTTACCTGCAATTAGTTTCTGGCTTTTTAGTAAAAGCACTATTTCTTTCAAAGCTTTACACCACTATAATACTCAACACACTAATAATGTTAATGTGTCATTCGTTACTAGCTTCAGTTTTTATCTAGCAACTGACTTAATTACATGGGGTGGGAGGGGGGAGTAGGATCCATCTCACCTAATGGTAATTTTGCAAAAATTATACATCCACTTTGATATCATAAAATTGACTCCTTTGATAGATAATGGAGAACAGAATTCACAAACAGAAAGTAATCCATTGCCTTATGTAAGACACCCCTCTTCAAGTGGGATGATGTTTCATCCCATTATACTTTTCTGCATACTCTAAAGCCTAAGTAGCTGGCAATAATCACACATCCAGCTTTAAAACTGCTTGTGAAAAATTGCTGATTTAGATATTTCATATTTCCTTTTTCTGCAGCTTACTTGGGGCTGAAAGATGAATTAATCACAATGCAGAACGTATGGAGTAGCTGATTTCTTAATAAATTATGAACAACCTAACATTGACTGATAGTCTACTTTTTAAGCTATGTATGAGTTGAAAATAGGTTGCGTAGCACTAACGCTTTTCAACACATTGCTGAAGATAAGCCCCTTTAAGATCACAAAGCAGTCCTGCTTCCATCTTAAACTACAATATACTCAAAACATACTGCTGCCTTGAAATAATAAAATGAGAACCTATTTTAAATTGCAATTCAGTCATTAGCTTGAAGTTTTTTCCATCACAACAAGATCATACGGAATCATTTTCCCTTTTTAATCTCTCTTGCCATTCAAAAGAAATTAGTTTTGGAACATTTTAGCAGTATGATTACGTTTGTGTGGATGAATACAAAAATCCCATTTTTCAAGTCACTTAGGTCATTCAGCCAAAGACACACTGTTTTATAATGCACACCTTGTTGTGTTCTGTAACTTGCACAAAAATATTATTCATACAAAGTTTGTAATAACATACTTTTAGCATTATGATAATAAACATTGTTAACAAATGTTCTATGGTTGGCAAGGACACTGCTCCACCTTACATTAGCTACTTGGCTTGTAAAGTTTCACTTCTTAAATTAAAAAAATAATAGTAATTCTAAATCCAGAAGATTTTTGAGACCTTTTTGGGAAATTACATGGAAATTAAAAACACCCCAGAAGCAGATAAAAGATAAAAAAAACATAAAAGTAGCATTAAAAAATCTCAGCTTTTATGTTATAGATCAAATTAAGGTTACTACTCATCAAGAATTTTCCAGTAGTCATGCTCAGCAACCTCCCAAGCTCTGCAGCTGCTCCCCAGTATCCCCGAAAGGGGTTAATCCTTCCTAGCTGCAGCACTTGGTACTTTTCCTTGGTGAACCTCATTAAGTCTCTTTCGGCCTTTTCCTCCAGCCTGCTCTGGCCATGCCCTAACCTTGAAGATATCAAGTGGTCACCCCAACCCGATGTGGTAAGAGCACATTCCATCACCTCCTCCTGCTGGATGACACAGATATTCAATAGTGTTAAGTCAGAGATAGACCTCATTTGTGACTTGGCCTCTAGGCAGAGTGTGAACCACTACTGTCCAATCATCCAAGCAGTTATCTGCTCATCAGCTTTTGACCCTCTCTAGACCATGAGGTCATGATACCCTTCCTTTTGAGTCGTTACAGTGTAGAGCTGTGTTCTCATTTCAAATATTTTATTTTGTTCTTCATAACTTACATGATAAAAAGGAGATTTAAGATATGGAAGTCAAAGCTTCTTTAAGGAATTTATCTTGCTAGTGGACTATACATCATAATCTATATTCCAAAACCTGACAGTTCATTTGGATAATTAATGCTTTTAGATTATTTCTTCAATTTTTTTCACTGTTTTTCATTTTTATAGTTTAGGTTGCATTATCTTAACAATATTGTACCATGCCATATTTAAAATATGACTCTTGCCATCGCAATTAAGTACATCTAGTTCATAGTTTCTTTTCAGCTCCATTTGGTTACTAAGTCTGCCACAGTAGCAACAGCATAACTTGGTTCAGAAGATTTAGGATACATATTTCTCAAAACAACTACCTGGTTTGATACACAGGCTGCATTATGACAAGTTGTCCCTCTGTTTTAAGAGAGATTTTGTCCAAAATTGTTTAGTATTTATTTGGCAATTTCCTTTCAGTTTGAATGAACTGCAATTTTACTTTGCTTCTTTTCCAGTAAGACTATGGCATCAACATCATACAAACAACATAGCTAAATAAAATTGCAGTAGAAGTCCTATTTGAGGTGAAACTTTCAGTTTATTAATAAGCCCAAAGTGCAACATAACAGATAGTATATATTTTTAACAACAGCCCTCTATTTCTACTTCCCCCAAAGTATTGAAGGCAACATGTCCTTGAGCATTTGGAAGGCTCAAAGGATAGGAAGGATATTGATGATTTAATGGTTATAACAGGAACCTTAATCTCTCTTGAATTTATCTGAAGCACTCTTCTGATTAGATAATCCAGACCACATGAAAGCTCCCTTTGCTTTTGTTTACCTTAAATTCTTTACAACAGGAGCAAGCATTCTCATTAACTAAAAGAAAAACTAAGCCAGTGAAATAAACCATGAGATGCCCTGAAAGAACATCCCTGTTTTCAGTTACACACAAGAGAAGACTTAATTTGGGGATGATGAGGCAGCTTGGGAAAGTTAACATTATCAAACAACTGACATTTGGTTCCTGTTGCAAACTTTGGCAGAGACAGCCGAGAACTACAACTGGTAGTTGATACACTTCTTGTTGGGAGTGTAGCATCAACCTTTTTGATTAGCCATAGTAAACACATGACAATTTTAGCATAATGAAAATATGACCTTTATCTTTTCGCTTTCCTCAGTCACTACGCAGTTAAGAATGGTGTAAGACTCCAAATAAAACACACAAATGGATTCCTTTAGCAAACTGAAACATTTCGCTGCCCTCTTGGTTTTAAACAGTCACTACCTTCTCTCTGGCATAACCAAATATTTCATAAGGTCAAATGAAGAAACAGACCTCTGATCTCATGATTCAGTTTAAAATAGTTGCTTTTTTTTAATACAAGTATTTGGGGGGCCCTTTTGCTCAGACACTAAGAAGATAATCTAAAAAAAAAAAAAAAAAAAATATGTTGAGAGGGCCTTTGATCCTACCAGTGACTAAAACAAGGTCAGAAGCATAATCCAGAGTCATGAGCTTTCTGGTGGTATTTGCAAAGAGAGCATCTTCATGAGGGATGGAGGAGAAGAGTCAGTCAGGAAGCTACAAAAGTCATTCTCAGATGAATGAGAGCTGTTCAAAACTAGAAATAGGGCTGTGAGAGAACAAATGCCTAGGGAAAGAAGAAGCATCTCTGTGTATTCCTTGGGAGAGAGAAGGACCACCTTTGTAAGACCATTGTTCAGTTACAAAAAGTCTGTGAAATGCAGAAGCCACTGAGTCTTACCCAGACACAAAGAAAATCCCAGCTCTTCCATCTAGTCTATTTTGCAGTATAGAAAGAAACTATAGATGATTACAGAACAGACTTTCAACCCAGCTCTGGCTTTCAGGAACAAGCTGGAACCACAGGAAAAACAAGGTATCCTGAAGCACTCAAAATCTTTCAAAATGTCAGCTAAAATGGAAACAAGATTCAGTTGCTTCTATTACTGTCTGTATTCTTGCCATATCCTTAAGAAAAATCTGACTAACCCTCTGCAGCATTTGGACAGTTATTTAGCCAACAATTAGAAATTCATTACTATGAACACTGGTACTCATTTAATATTATGTCATTAATATAACTAGCTTATGGGATTCACTGCCACAAGAGGAACAGTTTAACACATTTCCCAGATACATTAATTGGTCTATAACCAAAATATTGAAAATTATGTGAAGATTAAGTTTTATCAATGGGATTACTCTTCTGTGTAAAGCTACTGAATTGGTAAAGGCTCTTTTGATGAAACACAAGCTTAGGTTCTTTATATTCTGCTACGAGCATGAATCCTCCATCACTGTTTCAGTCTCATCTTCCATCATTCAACCTCTACTCTTTTTTAGAATTTATGTATCATTTGGCTGCACTTTATAGTACATGATTAATCATATCTGCTTCTCTCATACCACATTGTATCCAGGTTACTGGGAAAAAAAGATTAGTCAAGAATCCAGACCACAGCATTAAAAGAATAAGTGTCTTGGATTTTTTTGTCAGAAACATTACAGGAAAGCCAGAGACGGGAAGGTCAAGTTAGGAAAACAAGCTCATTTATGAAAATATAAATGTTGGTTCCAAGTCAGAGGGCTTTAAACGTTGTATAACAATCATGGTAAATCTCAGATTGCACCCTACATGCAAGTGATACTGTGAGTTATCATCTTAATTATTCCATTTGAAAGATTTGAAAATCTTGCATAGATACACTTACATGCACTAAAGTCACAACAACATAAACCCAGCAAAAATATCATTAAAACAAAATGTGAGCCTCTAGGCTTCTCTTCACATGGCCAGGTTGAAAATAGCAACAGAACTGGGTAGGCCACTCTACCCTACCTGTACCTTCATAAAGAGGTGGTATTCCAGCACTCAACAATGCTCCACAAAGGAACTTCCAAAAACACCACTATGTGCTTGTGTATCACTGACTAACGCAGGATGTGCTTAATGCCCATCATTGTACCTTCCTTTAACTGCTCAACTTGCTAGCACATTATTCATTAGTGACAGAAAAGTATCTTGAAATCTGAAATGGTTCAAATTATTATTATAATAATAGCATAAACTATATTCACTTTTCGCACAGCCAACTATGAGCTTTAGATGTGACTTAGAAGTCCTAGATTTCTCGATTGAGGTGTGAAAACTGTAACACTTTTCTGTGACTTTAACAGACTTTCTGGTTTGGTTCTGAAAGAAGTTTGTGCTCTGGCTAAGAAAAGACACAGCCCTTTCCTTTGCCAAGATCCTGTGACATATTCAGCACCCTCAACTCCTACTGAGTTGACAACACTTTGACCTTCAACTTCATGTCACCCCCAGCAAAACATTTAGGAGGTTTGGGAGTAGTTGCTGTTTATTTCCTTTCTTTCTCATAAAGATGATAATTCCAAGTCACTGTGTCTGGTTTGCAGCCCTGGATGTTATCAAGAACTTCCTGCAATTTTTCCATAGTCTTGTTTTGGCTTATTTGAAGAATACAAACAGAAATTGTGTCTTGGAGGTGAACAGCTCTGCTGTGAAATCTCTGATCCCTTCCAGCAATTTCTGTAAAAAGTTAAACATTCACATTTGCTTTTCTAAAGTCACTCACTAGCCTTTCCATAAGAAAAAATAAATCATTTTCACTAATGACCACTAATCATCATATTGGGTTAACATTTTTTTTCTCAAGCCCATTTTTCCTTTGATTCTGCCTTTGGGGAATTGGTTCCAGTTAATACATAGCACACCCCTCCCCTGGCTACCCAGCATTGGCTGGAGGTGATTTATCCGGCTGCCATTACCCGGGTAATGTGCCATGTATCATTACACTGTTGACCAGTGATTCGGGAGTCCCAGGAGTATCCCTGGGATGTAAAACTAGTGAGAACCTACTATAAGAAAGCTAGAATTATTATACTGCTCCTCTCTGAGCTATTTAAGCTACTTTTAGGAGACCCTGGAGCTTGCTCCTTGAAGTGCAGTATTTATTTTCCATGACAGTTACAGACACAAAAGCTCAGGGCCTGATCCAAAGATTTTTGTAGTTCATGGCAAGCGTCAAGGCTTCGCACACCGTTCACAAAAGGTACAGCTACAATAGGACCCTTTTTTTAAAGATGCAAGTGATAGTTCACGAGGGGTGCACCTTTACAGTTACCCCTGCTGCTGCTAACAGCTGGGAGGAGGAAGGACATGCCACAGAGTCATTATTTTATACTGCCAACTCACAAACAAGTATAGAGGAGGCAAGAAGACCCTTGACTTCAAGTTGTGCTGTCTCTCACACAAGGGTCACACATTCGGGGGTGCTTTTAAAAAAAAATTGTATTCTATAGATTTGCCCTGTGAACAAAAATATTTTAGTTTCAATAGCAGATTAAAATGTCCTTTTTCTTCTGTTTCGGATTTTGTGCATGGAGTAATTTCTACATGATGTGTTCAAGTATCAGCCCTGACTTCCTACTTAGAGGAATTCTAAGTGTTGTTTTTTTTTTTTTAAAAAAAAAAAAGTACCCAAACCACTCATGGAAAAATTTACAGCTTCTGCAAATTGTCCTAATCCACAAATTCAGGTTTTAAAAATGGATACAACCTATGTACAAATATTTTACTTTCTTTCAAAGCAGCACTATACATGTTTTATACACAATGATTGTGAATATCATTTTTCTGTAGAACAGAGACAGTTTACAGAGCCCTGAGTCTGTGATTTATTCATTGGATTTGCTTCATATTTAAAAACTCATGTTGTACATTTAAAACATCTGTCATTCTGAAAGATCTTAGCAACAAGGAAGGAAAAAAGTCTGAAAACAAGATCATAATATGGCTATATCACTCCTCAGTTTTACTTTTATATTAAAGCTGCTTTGTGGTTTGTAAGCCAGAGAAAGTGTGTCCCATTACACCTTGAAATGACTAAGACTACTTAGAACACAGATTGTCACCAGACTGAGAGCTGGTGCTTTCAGAAGCTAGAACCGAGCAATAACGTGTGCTAAAGGCCATTGAAATAATACATTACTATTATAAAATATTTTTTCCCATTAACTATAATATAAATTAATCTGGTTTTAAACTATTCAATACGAATTACCTTTTCTGTCTCAGAAATGGCACAAACAGTTCCTTTTCAGACAAACATGCCATGTTCTGTCTTTTTTCTACTATAGATATACAACACAACCTGAAAAACTGTAATTCTACAGCTAAAAAAATACAAGAACAGCAACAAAAACTTATCAAAAGATAACTTTCTTTTTTTCATCCAGAGACTAGAATGTTAAAAAGAGAAAATAAATAAATAAAATATAAAACTACAGAATGAAATTAAATATTAATTTTATGTATGCAGATTTATATTTTTCACATAAAAAGAATGAAAACAAGCTCCTAAAACATTTATATTGTCTATTTCCAGACTACACATCCTCCTGGCCTTCCTCTTGACTCTAAAGCTAGCTGTAGGATCTTTCAACTTGAATATCCTTGTTTCACACCTGCCTTACAACAGCAATATATGTTTAAGTTATTACACTATGCACGTGTTCATACGACACGCCAGGAGTTAATGTTCCTGATCTGTAATGAAAACAATGGCTTCCTATTACCAGCTAACCAGTATATTGTGCATATGAGTGCACTACAGCTCAACTGCTGGGAAATTATATGCACCACATAACGCTTCTTTGACCAGTGCCAATATTTTCCCCTGTGTCTAGCTTTTACACTTTACTTGCACAAACTCTTCTGAGGATTCTTCTACCTTATTCATTCCACAAACCAGATAAAACCAAACCTTCAGCACAGCAGATGCAGACAATCCTTTCTGAAGAATTCCACAAAAAAGGTCAGCTATGCTTGTTAAGATATTTAAGGTGTCTGTTCTATTCAAATCAAGTTAAAAAAAAAATAATAATTGGAGTCTAGTAAGGGAGAGTATTTCCACTTAAATGAAAAACATGTGGAAATGTTCAATAGGTCAACTATGTAAAAACGTGTTATATACTGTGTTTATAGGTATTTTATTCACAGGCAAGGCTGGCATTAGGGTTTTATTGATATCCCAGTGAAAAGCATGTTAATGCAAGGATTGCAAACCCCTTTCTCTGCATTTTAGTGCAGACCACATAATAGCATAGCAGCATACAATTATTTTCAGACCATATTAACTTGCACCTAGATTTACATTATGTTTTGATTGCAAATAATGTCTGGTTTTGTATCAAGATTCATTTGCAGGTGCCATTCTCATTCATATGCCATATGAACACTTCCGAACTTCAAAGCCAAGATGAAAGATCAAGAAAATCAAAAACCTGTATTATCTACATTATACTACAGGCTCATCTTCAGTCAAAAGTGCTGGACATTTTAGTGCAATTAATTAGACAATCTAACCCCCCCAAAAATAGTGTCTGATTTCATTGTGCCTGAGAACATTAAAAATTTGGCTGAAAGCAACTAGGCTAAGTCTAAACACGAAAGCCCAAAGGAAAAAAGCTATCACATACCAAAGACCTTGCAGGGTACAAGAGAAACAACTACATCCAGAAAGCAACTTAAGAAAGTGGGAAATTTGTGCCTACAGATAATCTTTGCTTTCAGTGAAACTAATAATATGATTGTGAATAAAATCCAACTTAAGCACTGTGCTACACTGGGGCCTCTATTTCTTG
Source organism: Apus apus (assembly GCF_020740795.1). Taxonomy (NCBI): domain Eukaryota; kingdom Metazoa; phylum Chordata; class Aves; order Apodiformes; family Apodidae; genus Apus; species Apus apus. The sequence goes on from NC_067283.1 coordinate 50,728,342, forward strand.
CTCCATTATGTGGTGTTTTTAACCACCCTGTATTCAATTAACTTGTTAAGGAGCTTTGGTCACCTCCCAAAACCCTATGCAACCTCTTTTTAGATTTGATTCGACTTTGGACTTTAAAAATCACATATCTGAAAGCAATCTACATTGACACAGTTCTGGAACTGTACCAGTGCAGCACATTAGGTTTGCCACTAGAAATCATGCCAGCTCTGTACAAAGCACAGTAACCAGTTAGGTGCTGCTAGGTAACAGTTAGGAATCTCAGTACAACACATAGGTTTCATTTTAAACTATCACCTCGGTAACTGTCCTTATCCAGCTACACCATTAATGCATTCTTTTTCCCAAAGAAATGGTGAGTCCTACAGGGAATGCATGAGCAGCCATGGCAGGAAGTTGTTAGCTGCTGGGCTCACGACTCAGCAATCTGCTTTCCATTTACACCTGCTTCAGCCAGAGTCTGTAGACGAGAAACAAACCTTTGATTAAGGCTGGGAGATGAAACAGTCTGTGTGACTGTAGAACACAGGAGAACATTTGTGGGTTATGTCCTTTCTCAGATGCTATTTAAAAAGCACCTGCAGATACTGGATTTTTAAATTTATTTATTTTTAATCAACAGGTATGCATGGTTCTAAGGGGCAAAAGTTAATAAGATACCTATATTAAGATTGATGTTATGGAATGATATATTTGCTACCTATATTTCTACCTATAATAAACACATTTAATATATAAAACTAGGTTATAAGTTCACAATATAGACCTGTGTGCAATATATATTTATATAAGAGAAACAATATTATGCAATTTTTATTTCAGTTTTCTAGTTTTAGACTTGGAATAAATTTTTTTTCTGTATACCAAAAATCAAGCCTAAGTAGAAGAATCTTTCCTCACAGAAAGTACTGTATTCTGCAATTAAACCTCCTTTTAAACGATTGATAAGAGTTAGAAGAAAAGCTGAGTACTAAATACAAATAATTTTAAACCCCTACCTTTCTTTAATAATAGACAGTGTATCACCTTCAATGAATGTGGCAGGAGACAGGGATATAAAAAACTAGAAAAACTGAAGTTAAAATAATCTTCGATGCATAATTAATTCCATTTGTAATATATCCAATTAATAGCATTTTATTTCAAAGACATAAAAAGGATATTGATCTACACCCTTTCAGAAAACAGCAGAGGTCTCAATAAAAAGTCACAGACTGCATAAATCAATTAAAAAGCCAAATTTGAGACCAAACAAGGTGCTGGAAATGCTCCACTCATTGGAACTCATCTCATAAAAAAGCGAGGATGAAAATCCTCCAATCCTCAATAAATAATGTTAACTCCACCACTTACAGAATCAGATAGTTCAGGTTCTATGTCAATATTAAAATCCTTTTTTTCAGCTACCGATTATTCCACTGAAAAGGCAGGGTACCTACACATCTGTGCATGAACCCACATGGACCATAAGACTGTTTTCTGAATTTTAAATGGCAGTATTTATGACAGTAATCTGAGAACACGTATTTCAAAACACATTTACAAGAATGAAAACAAAAATTAAACAAATTACTGTATTGCTTTTTAAAATAATCATTAAGTGTATTTGTTATGATCAATTATTTTGATAAAATCTTACCACAGGATTTATCTGTTAGAAGATATGTTCCTACTAAACATGCAGATTTTCTATGGTAAATCCCAAAGACCATCCCTCTACTTCCTCCTCATGCTTATTTCAAAGAAAATATACATATCTACTATGTTATTTTATAATAATAAATAATAAAAAAATCTCTATTCCCTGTTTCTTCTTCAGTTCCCCCAGTGTTTAAAAAACTGTTCCATCTCATAAGTACGATAAATACATACATGTGTACACAGCACTTTTCTACGTTTTGAGAATCAAATCAGTAGCTGCCAAGTCAGAAAGCAAAGCATTCTAGATAAAAAAAAAAAAGCTATACAAGCCCCTCAGACTACCCTCAAGAAAGCATTAGGGATATGATGTAGATTAGCCTCCTCTATGATTATTTAGACCACTGCCGATACACATATAGCGACTATTTCAGCACAGAAAAATCCTCACCCAAGGATAACTATTTTTCTCATGTCAGTCTCCAGAACCTGCAAGTGGTATTGATCACTAAACCCCTATATAGTAAATTCACATACGTCAGGCTCAGATGAAGTTTAGTGCAATTCAGGACTCCCTGTGTTACTGTCTGCTCCAAAGCAAAATTAGTATCTCATTTGTCCCCCTTTCCTCCTCTTTTCTCCTCTGTTTCAATCAAAAAATTGAGACAATTTCAAGTCTTAAAGATCTCAGGAAACTTCAACTTGATGAGAATACACCAGAGCCAGCTGAGTTTCAAATTAGTCCCTTATTCTACATTCTTGGATTATTTTTTCCTCCTCTCCTTGCCCAGTACAGGCAACAGCTTTATTACGTCTCTCAGAAAACAACCTGAGAAGGTGCAAACTTCCCAGCTGCTTTATTAACCTGGGCCACATGAAATACGACATTTCAGGGGACCTCAAGGCTAAGAGTCATGGTCTGAATGTACCTAAGCTTCTCCTTAATTAAATTTCATTAGGTTTTTCAGAAGTTGTATGGTTCTCCAGTATTCTGATTCAATAAACCTTGCTGTACTGGATTAATTTGTATGTTCTTAGGCTCTTTTTTTAAACAGATACTTCTTAATTTTCTCACCTGTAGCTCTACATTTGTAGACAAAACAACTCTGCAGGATGGGGAAGAAAAATTTCAAGACGAGAGAGAAAAATGATAAAAAGGAGAAGATTCATTGGTGAAAGAAGGTAACCTTCACATTACCTTTAACACACACTTCCTCCCTCCACGCCCACTCTTCCATTCTTACTTTTTCTTGAACTTGAACAGTCATTATCTACATTCATAAACAATATTTTCTAAGACACAATTACATTCTGCTTGGCCATGATTTCTCCCGCCTTTATAATTTTAACTTCCAAACTACTTAGCTAGTCCTATTTAACTGGAATATCACACATGTTATACATGGACTACAAATCTCTGACAATGCAGACAATAGTTGTCACTTCGCAGATGGATCAATTGTAAGACAATCAACTGTATACAGTTAAGAAAACAGAGCTACTTACTTTCATTCTACACAAACATCTGAAATGCTACATCAACATTTTCAATATTATAAAACTCTTTATAATGGAATCTAGTTTGGGAAAATACAGTGCTCAAGATGAATGATCAACCTCACGATACACATATAACTAAACACACTAGTGTAATCTTCTACACAGAAATGCACTTGCAAAAAGAATGTCAATGAGGATCACCATTCATCATACATGAATAGGAAATTTGAAATGCAAGAGAGATTCCAACAGAGGAGCAAAGACATTAAACACTGCCAGTAAGCAGAGGATGACATACATGAAAGAGAAACACAAACTGAAGTTGAATTTTTCAGAGACAGAATGAAAACAATGTAAAATTGGGCCAGATAATGAGAAGGTACACAGTTCAATCACATGGAGTAGGCTCTGGTACAGGACATACTATTTGCAAGTGTTCTGAAGACTGAAACTACACAAGATTACGTCTGGGATTTAATCTGAATAAGATTTTCAAAACCAACTCTGGTCTTTCTGAATTAAAAAAAAAAAACACACACACAAACCCCCCCCCCACACACAAAACAAACAAACAAAAAAAAAACAACAAAAAAACCCCTATTATTATTGAAAACACAGTAGCTCCTGAAGCAAGCACTTAAACCACACACATTTTATTCCTTATTGTTTCCATTCCACTCATTTCTGTGGGGAGTGGGTGAACTGCAAGAATTTTTGGTAGCCTTATCAGAAGATATAAAAAAAATACAGATGCTGGGAATAGGAAATCTTATAATGAAAAGCATGATGCACAGCTCAAAACCCTGAAACTAAACTGTTTTCCCTACACATCTGGCTTTCTTTTGTGAGTTTTTATGTCTATAATAATAAATAAGTCAGGTTAGGAGTGCCAGTTTATTAAGCATTTAAAAATGGCTAAGTCATAGCAGCTGCCTGGCTCTCACAGCATGTCCAAATAGATGAAATGTTCTCTGTTGGTAACAGTGTATTCAAATATAAGTATTACAATTATGAATTGATACTAATAACCACAAGGTTTAATTTTAAATGAGGCTTAAAAATCCATTTCCTTCCCTTAACATTTGCTATTTATTTTTTAGCTACTGAATATTCCTGGACAGTTAGCAAAAATCCTAAACATTTCATCACTTTACCGTGCTGTTGAAGGCTTCGGATGTAACAGTACAATATTTCTGCATTAAAGTTACTTTTCTGGAATCAAGTAAGTAAATACATACCATGTCTGTATATTTTTCTTCTCAAAATTTCATTTTAGTCCTTGCCTTACAGTTTCAACTCACCAACTCCTATCATCTGGCAACGAGGCTGAAGGACAGTGAAATAATAGGCTTTTAATGTCACCACTCTTCTTACTCTCTCAGATAGACTTTTCGCTATCACAACCCTATGATGAGGATGAAAAAGAAAAGATTTTTCATCTGGATTTAGTTTATTAAATGCGTAAACTCTGCTTCCTAAATCAGGCAATGTTCACAGCCAGCTACTTAGGATTTTTGACCCCTTGAGTAGTCATTTGGATGAGGCCATTAGGAATTTCATTGCTTTAAAGGAAATACCTAGGTAGAAGAAGGACAATTGAATTGTTAATAAAACTTGCTTTAGAGAACCATTGCGCATCAGGTGCAGCACAGAGAGAAACAGAAGTTAACTCTAGAGCTGTGAGTGTTCTTGCTTAACAGCCAACAGCTGTAGACAGCTCCCACAGTCTATTTATCAGATTGATTAGGTCTTGTAATTTAGAGACCATTGCTGTGACTGTAACATAAAAAACTAACTTTGTTTCCATGTTGCTTGAACATGAAGGAAGTCATGGAAAAGAAAGCCCTTCAAGAATAGCTGCATATGACCACCATAATGAATGAAAGAGGATGAAAGAGGATGAGGTCTGTCATGGCTTTTTATATCCATCATGCATACATAAATACACCAGCATCTCTACTTTTGCAAAATACACAAATCTCACCAAATATTCCATAGTCATTAACTAGCCCTTCTCAAAATCAGAAACAAGATCAGATGAAAGGGGGGCTAATTTTGGAGACCCAGATAACCTATTGAAGAGATGATCTCTGCCTTCTGCCCACAAGACTGAATCCAACCCAATATAGTGGCTTTGAGCAGCATGCTGCAAGATGCAAGCTAGTATTTGGCACATAAGTGGAACTTTTTGACAAATATTTTTGCTGTGATTTAAGGATGAGAGTTAAAATATTCAAGCCAAAAAGAAAGCAGTTTTCTTAATAATCTGGATTTTTTTCGAAAATAACTTTATAATCTGAAACACAGCCTGCATCAAAACTGAGTAAATTGACTAAATGGAATGTTTCTTTTCCTCCAAGAGAGACTGTCAAAACTGCTTTTCAGATTTAGAGCTGAATTTATTGTGATTTGTTACTAGAAAATCTAAGTTTGGAGCATAACAAATACATACTAAATTATTTGTAACTAACAGTGGGTGCAAACTATCATTGAAATTATGTAATGGATTTCACAGCATCACAAGAAATTCATCTGAACTGTTTATATATGTTTCTGTTTTACGGAATACTATAGAAGCAATACATTTTGAAAAATGCCATTTTGCAAGTTTTGGTTTCCTGTATAATTAATTAAATAAACCAGAGTTTCCTATACCATTCTATATTGTCATTTTTAAAAGCATGAGAATACCAATTTGTTATCCAAAACTAGTAAATCTAGAGGATTAGTCAGAATCAGATTGTATACGAAAGAATCACTTAAATAATTACAAGCAATTACCTGACTTAAGACACTGTTTTTTAAGTTGTATGTGGTTTACTTGATATATGCTCTGCAGCTTAGACAGCAATCAGCAATTAGCTCCACTTACAAGTCTAAATTGATACTAATCTCTGACAGAGGAAAAAAAGAGGGGGAAGAGGGAAAGGAAAATTATGTGTATCTGCAGAAACATTGAGGATTATTTCTTTTACTAACAAGTAGAACACAAAAGACTGGGTAGCTGACACCTAAAACATTAGACAATTGCACTTGTGAATTCTTAAAAGGCATATTGCAATGAATAGAAATGTTTGGGAATGAAAGCCTGTCTAGATTGGTTAAGTCATCAGATGCAAAGTGTTAGAATTGCTGGTCTTGTTTCCCTGTTTAATCTCTTGTTGAGGGAGTCCCCAAAGCGCTCTTTAATTGTGTTTATACAGCAAAGCAATGATACATCACATGTGGCAGTACAAAAATATTTTCATGCTGATTATATAGGTTTGTATAACTCTGATTAAGGTACTTCTCCTGCTCTAGCTTTACAGCCGGACTCTCGAATTTACATGCGAACTTATAACTAAGCACTTGCAAGATTTGCACTCACACAATCACAAAATATTAGCAAAAATTACATCTGGTTTGGTTTCATTTTAATTGCATTTCTTTTATATTATTAAAATATATTTTTATTCAAATGTTTACTGGGCATTTATTGCATGTACATTCACAAACAAAAGCCAGCCCGTTTCACTGGTGATCACCCATGCAGCTAGCAGAGCACCTAAAATTAACTGTAAGCCTGTGCAGAGACCTAACTCTATGTCTCTCTTAAGAAAAGCCAATTGCAATTGGTTTGTATTTTACTTTCTTGTTGCTGCAACACTGCAGTTTGCAAGCAAAAATTATATAAATAGTATCAGTTAAAGACTTTAATCACAGCAGATTCAATTCTCAAAGTAGTTCCAATTTCATGTGTAAACTACTATAAGAAGAAAATTCTTTTGTCAAGCTTGACAGATGCCTAAGGTTTTGCGTTTTTTGTTTTAATTTCTTAATATTTGTATAATTCAGCATTGTTCAGAGGAGTCCAGGGTGTGGCCAAGAAAAACCCTCTAATGCTTTCCATTGCAAATGAAAGGCAAATGTTTCAGATTGCAATCTAACAAATTCACATTAGTTCACACATATTTTTGGAAGAAACAGCAAATAAAATTTGTTTTGTAATGCTGGAGTAAGTTGAGCTACGTTTGAAGCTGCAAGCCTGAGTGGGGGGGAAGTCATTTCCCCATAAATACATGAGATTGTATTTATGTTGCAGCATGGCTGTGTGAAAAATGAGAGGATACCAAATTGCTGCCCCCAACTAATCTGAAGAAAGAAAATTTATTTGGTTTAACTCCTAGAAACAGTCTCCATACACAGCAATAAAAAAAAAAAAAAAAAATTGATTTTTATAAGCAAAGACAAGACATCTCAAGCTTCAAAAGTGCAAACAATCATACATACCTAAAAAAATCTCAGGTCTATTTTGGGAGCTTGCAGCTAAGACAGCCCTGCAAAATTTTGTTTCTCTCTATTTTACACACAAGTCTATCCACTCATATATGAACTGTATGTATAAATGTTTCTAGATATCCTAATACTATATACTACCCCAGTAGACTGTGACTTCAGTTCAGCAGTGTTAAGGATTTGCTTGATCTATTCTGAATTTGTGTAATAATGATACTCACACTAGGTTTTATACTGTTTAGCATGTATAACAGCTTTGCTTACTGTATTTCCTTAAGATACAACTGTATAGGAGACAAGATATGTAAACAAGTGAAAGTTACTCAGTCATGGTCCTATACACTGCTGATCTAAGGATCACCCACATGGCAGGAGAGGGGTCTCCAATAAACTACAGATTTTTTTTCACTTTCAAAATACATGCTTTTAAGTAAAATTTATGGACACCAAACAACCAGCCAACACCAAACATTTGTGTTCCAATGATCAGCCCGTACAGCCTGCGCAGAGATCTCCAAAAACTGTACTCAGGATTATGCACCACATGTGTTAGACACAACACAGCCATCAACAGTTAATCCTAATTGGTTTGGCTTGGTTTCTGCTGCTGCCAACACACAGTCAGACGTGCTTACTTGCATGTATATACCCTGTGCCTATGCTACGTTCACCCTGCAACAGAACATATCAAAGTCTTTGCACTCTATTTTCAAAAACAGTTTAATAAAAGCAAATGAGCCAGTGACTTTTTGAAACAGTACTCGGCGCCCAAATTCCATTACATTTCAAAGGATTTTAAGAGCTCAACTCCCTGAAGATCTTTAGTGTAGGTTAGCACCACACCGTTTATCAAAACAGTAACTATTTGATCCCCACTTGTGTAAAAAAAGATGGGCACCAAGAGGCAGCTTCAGCATCTTAAAGTCAGTGATTTACATATATCCTTCTATATGGTGCCTCCACAGTCATTACCCAGTAACTACTTTATTGCTTCCTGACAGGGGCCTCCTCCACTGTACCAGAGCCATTCAATAATACACTCAGGCTCCCACACTTCTTCCACATCTCAGGTCTATCTCCGGATCACTAACCAAGCAGTTGTCACCCTAAACTGGTAAGAATCCAAAAAAAGCTGAAGACTAGATCAAGTATGATTTATCTTCTCAAAAGAATTCAGGAGAATTTTCAAAGGATGCTATCAAGTCAATTGGGTGCACCCATAACATATTTTATATATATATATATATATATATATATATACACACACACTGACTTAGTAACTGTAAAAATAGCCTTAATGCTGTACACTATCTTTGGAGAAAGAAGAGACTTGAAAGGTGGATGCTCAGATCTTCTTCAGGGTAGCTTCCTACTGTGCTTAGGCATGGCTCTTCAATGCCAGCTAGGCAATTTTTCATTCTTCAACTTGGCAATTCCTCTTACTCTCTGTAGAAAAAGTGATGGCCACTCTTATCACCCACACAGCAATAGCATGTAACCTTTAACACAAAAGCAAAGAGTGCAAATATAGGAGGCAACTACTCCCTCAGTATAGATCATCAAGAAAGAAACTAGCAGCAGAATGAAGAGGCTGACCTCATGTTGTTTTGTAACATAAGCACTTTCCACCCAAAGGGCATAAGTCAAGGAGGGTTTGATTGTGGAGTCAAAATAGTCCTACCACTCTGTTATTTTAGCCTCCCTTTCTTCCTCCTGATTATCCCACTCAACATAACCTACAGCGTTTAGTGATAAAGCTGCTGGCACACAATTTATAGAGAAACAACACTTGACTTTCTCTCAGCTACTTATCTTTTTAAGCAGTGAAAAGAAAAAAAACAACAACCCTACTATATATAGTGACTCCTTGGTGTCTAGCCTCCCCCCCACCTTGTTTTTTTTCCTATGTGCAAGTTTTTAAGCAAAGCACCAGAGTACAGTTTACTTTCCCAAAGGGACATAATAGATGCTTTTCCACAGCTTGTAATGCATGGTTGACCACAAAAAGTAACCGTGAAGGGAAGGTAAGATCAAGCACCTTTGTCTATATTGAAGAACCCAGAGGCCATTAAGTTTATGCCACTAATTAAGAATTAGAATGTACTTGCAGGTGGTTCAAACAAAAGAAAGATTATTCCATTTGTAATAATAATTTAAGGCAATAAAACCAGTTAATTTTTATAACCAGACAAGTCCAAGAACAAGAGAGGGGAAGCAAAAAAATTGCTAAGTTAGGAAGTTACTTTCCTATTCTCATAAATCTGGAGAACACCAGTGTCTGATGTGTGGAAAAAATGATGGAGATTATGAAACATATTTTGTAATTACATTGTCAATCAGTGGTAGAATTTATTTTTCCAAACACCTCTAATATTGCAATACGATTACCTTAAAAATGTACTATTAAATAGTATAACTATTATGATTTTATAATTAGACAAATTAATATACAGAAAATAAAGTACTTTAAAAATTATAAAAGGCACCCCAGCACCAATAATCAAACATTTACAACATATATTTTTTAAATATCAAACTGTTATTCCACTACTATTACAAGCAATGATAAAAAGAAAGTCACTTTCCCCTTAAAGTTTAATTTGTACACGAATGCTGACCACCTTCTCAGTTTGGAGACATAGAATTTATGGAGCCACACAAAGTCCATATTCAGTGTTGTATTATAGCTTCTTTTTTTCTGTCCAATAACATGGTCAAGAAAGAGCTGAAGGACCTCCAAGAAGGTACAACTGAACAGTGGATTGAAAAAAAATAAATATATATATATTTTTTCTATTATGGTCTGCCTTCTGGAAAGATAGTGGCCAGAGAAGCTGATCTCATACATCTCAGACAAGAGCAAGTATGTACAAATCACAAAAAACCAAAACTTGCTCATGGAGAAAGAATTCTAATTTAAACCAGAGAAATCAGGGAAACAGACATTCTTCATAAAGAAACGAACCTGGAAAAGCGTAATTTGAAATTTCATCAAAATTTTAGAAATTTCAAAAAGTTCTCTCTAGATTTTTTTTTTTTTTTTGTTACAGCTTGGGCAAGAAAATAAAAAAATAGGCTTTGTTTCACATACTGCAACTCTGCTCCTGTTTTAGGTACTTTGCATCTTTCTCAGCCTATATCTGTTTACTTTCTTGATAAAATATATATATTGTTTTAAATCATCTACCATGAAACAAAAAAAAAACAAACCCAAGTAAAACACACAAAAAAATGAATTTACACATCTTCAAAGTGTGGAAGAAAGAAAAATATCAGTAAGGCAGAATAATATCAGCTAATTCCAACTGTGGGTTCTACACGCCTGTACATGGATGACACATAAGCCCGTAAGAACCTAACCTAATTTTTGTAGAACAGTGTGAGTTTGCAGAACTGAAATTTGCAAAATCAATGGTTTGCCTTTTTTTTTAGTAACAGGAAATTAGATCATGTTTTATTTATAAGCTTTCATTAGAATACTTCTAGAAGCTACAAATTATATGACTATTTAATTCTCCGTATGAAAAACTGCCTTTAAAGACATACTTCTTTTTTTTTGTAATTTAAACTAGCTTTTAATCAGTAACTCCCAAATGGTTTCAAAACCCAACTTGTTCACAATCTATGGTCAACATATGGTGACTATTGAAGTTGACCACAAAAAAAAAATATTAATCAAATTAAGTGTACTAAAGAAAGACGTCACTCTTCTGAGAGAACTGAGCATTTTCTGCAAAGATTTCTGCAATGCAGATCTTTGATCTGCTTTTCATAGCTTTCTAACACAGATTAAAGGATGATATGAAATCAGGATAATGCTATCCTAAAACACAACTGTACAGAAAGTGCACCTACAGACAGTGGTAAAAACTTGAGTTGGCTCTTGCATCAATGGGCGTGAGCATTCTCGTGTGCTGGCCATATGCAGGCTGTGTAACAGCATTAGAACTATGAAGAAATAGCCAAGGGACTCATTTATATCTGTTTTTGCAGATGAGACAATTTAATATGAGGAACCACGGGGTGCATGGCTGTAAATCTTTGACTGAAAATTACACATGGAGACAGAAAGCAACTGAATTATTGCAATACTTTGAGCCTAACAATGAACATCTCAGAGCTCCTACAGCATCAGTACAGGGTGCCAAGGACATAAATCACTAGCCTGAATGAAAATGAAAAAGAAAATGTTTTATTTGTGTAAAAACATGAGAAAGGATGACTTAATTAGAGAACAAACCCCTCACTATATCCAGTTGATTTATAAGGGTTTTTTATCTATGAAACAATGGTATTTTGCATTACATTTCTCTGCAATCAAGGGCATGACTTACCCTTCATACCACAGTGAGCACAATAATGTATCAAAGGGTTTAGCAAAGGTACATTTCGCGATATAGTCCATACAGTGAAACAACACTTACTGCCCTTTCACTAATCCCAGCTATCCTGCCTCCCCAAGTATCTCAAAAGGCAAGCAGGCTCACCACTATCTTAGAATACTATCTTATCTGAGTCTCCTGCTGCTATGACAAAAACATTTTATGATATAATGTAGAATATTTTACAGAGTTTACAGTACTAATTAATAAACAGCAAATTAAAACATTTATACAAGATGACCATACCTTTAAAGAACAGAAACCTAAGTGTCTCTGTTCTACTCAGCCCTGCCCACAAGTCTTCTCAGGGATCTGGAGAAGTCTTTAAAATTCTCCCTGCCTGTGGTCTGTGTTCTCCTGAGGCAGAGGATTGTGTAAGTACTCTGAAGCACAGGATGTCTTCAAGATCCAGAACTTAATAACCCCGTTTCTCTGAGTTCAGGCTATCCACATCCCTTGCCCGTCCAGGAGCCATGAGGTCAAGCCACTTCCTTATCACCACCAGTCTCATGACAACATTTTAAGGGCAGGTGAGATCAATAAGCCCTGAGGCCAGGCAGCACACCTATAGCTGACCTTGAGGATGCCCTCGAAGTTTTCTCTGCAGGGTTGTGAGTGTGTTAGTCTGGAATCAACACTAAAAGTAATCAATACCTATGTTCAACAGATGGCAAATCTGGCCATCCTGTGAACAGCAGTTGCAGAGGTTCTGTATTACCATTCCCCAGTAGGGAAAACAAAATTCTCAGGTCCCTAATGTGTGAGGCTTAGTGGCAAGGGTCAAACATCTGTCTTAGGCATTATACCACTACCCATTATACCAGAGAGCCTCAGTTCCACCTGTGTTCCTGTGCCACAATTTGTGGCACAAACCTTTGGAAACATCTAAACATAAAACAAAAGTTGGAGATGTGTTAGGTGGAATTTAAGTTACATATATTTGGTCTTGGTCCCCCAACAGAGACTGAAGTAATTAAGCATCTACTGAGGTGACAGAATGAAGTTTCTCCACAATACAATTAAGAAAAGTTTACATAATTAACAGAAGCTTGTAGTGACAGCTAGTACTATTACCCACTAGATTTAGGCAGCATGTGTAATTGAGCAAGGCACATGTGTCCATGCCAGCCTACAGGGCATCACTTTTGAAGAAGCAGGTGAAAATAATCAGTTCCTTTTTTAGACTAAATCAAAAACATATTATACTCATCTCAGAATTCTAAACTGTCACGCTGAAAACTTTGCTTTGCATGCACACTTAACACTATCTCCTTTTCTTAATTTCCACTTTCACCCTCCTGTTTTGTCCTGACTGTAGGCTCAGGCACAGGCTGCCATGCTGCTTTCCATTTACACAGCACCTACTGTAACAGGTTTACAGCCTGTGAAATTAATTCCAGTGTGCTACAACACTATAAGCAACCACCACCAACAGGCCTGACAGAGCAAATTAACTAATTATATTTTCGTGATACATGGTTCCCATTGTTTCTGAAACAGTTTCTCTTACTGATTTATGAAGTCTAGTTTTTCACCATGAATTAGATGGCTGTTAGTGAAATTCTGATCCATGCTAGTGAAATGCTGCTTGACTCATGCATAACACTTCATGGGCTGATCCTCTGCTGGTGCAGCTTCAACAGACCAATAACCTCAGCCCTCCTCACAAACACTCCAGTTGTGAGGGTGTCACTCAATCCCCATTCATACCTGAACCCTTAGTGCTGTGGGTGCAGGTACCTGGAGTGACACTATACATAGCTGTAGGTGGGCCTAGTTCAATGGGACGGTGGGGCTGGAGGAGGAAAGGCTACAACTTGATCTCCACTCCTCTGCTACTGGCAAAGCCACCCTTGTGTTTCAATCATGAGATAGAAATGGATGAAGTATACAAGACCTCACTGGTATTTAGATTTTTTCCCAGATGCAGCTGGTTGCTGTAGCTTGGTCTAGACAGAAAGAGTTTAAGAAGCCTCCTTGTAACCCCCATGGGAAGTGGCTAACTGTGAAAACTGCTGGAATTTCCTGACAACCACAGCGTCCTGCCCTGTAGTTTAGAATAAAGAGTGTTGACAGCAATAGCGCACCAGAAGTAGATTTCACTAGTTTGTGGCAGCAACAGGGAACTTCCACCTACTTTTCACTTTTTCTTGTTACGATAACTGATATGTATATGATGAGCTATTCCTGACACACATACATTCCCAGTTATATGAGTACATATAGAAGAACAGAGAAGATACACCAAAGCAGGGTTATTTCAAAAGTTTACAGTTATTTTTATTGTTTCCTTCATTACACAACCTTATGACCAATACCATAATCAATATTCTCTTCAGTCTATTTTTATAGGGTAATTACAGAATCACAGAATTGTTCTGCTTGGAAAAGAGCTTTAAGATCATTGAATCCAGCAGTAACCTAACCACCAACCATTAACCTAACTTCACCAAGTCCAGTCCTTAAAACATGTTCCTAAGCACGACATCTGTATCTTTTAAACACTTCCAGGGATGGCAAATCAGGCATCCCAGGGCAGCCTGTTCCAGTGTTTGAAAACCCTTTCAGTGAAGAAGTTTCTTCCAATAGCTAATCTAAATCTCCCCTGGCACAACCTGAGGCCATTTCTTCTTGTTCTTTTCTTTGTTACTTGGGGCAAGACATCAACGCCCACCTGGCTACAACCTCCTTTCAGGTAGCTGTAGAAAGCAATAAGGTCTCCCCTCAGTCTCCTTTTCTTCAGGCTAAACAACCCATCCCCTCAGATGCTCCTCATAAGGCTTGTGCTCTAGACCCCTCACCAGCTTCACTGCCCTTCTCTAGACTTGCTCCAGCACTTCAGTGTCTTTCTTGCACTGAGGGGCCCAAAACTGAACACTGTATTCGAGGTCCAGCCTCATCACTGCCAAGTACAGGGGGACAATCACTTAAATCAGCGAAGACTCTGGATTGTACTGCCAGAAAGAACAAGAAACAGGATAATCTAAAATACAGACACTTCAGATCTGTGTGCTTTTTGTTGTTGTAATAATAATAATAAACAACTTATTTTAATAATCAGAAATAAGCAATATACACTACATTATTTTCAGCTACACCCCCGCCGTTATCTTTATGGAAGCATGAAAGGAAGCCTTTGAATATCTCATGAAGATTATTTTTAGGTGAGCAATAAGATGTCAGGCCATGAACTTAAAAAGAGAAATAAAATTCATGTCACCTACCCAACAATATGCTTGCACTTCTTAATAAGCAAACCTCACAGAATTTCAAGAGGGTTTGGCTTCCCCATACAATTCTAGAGGTAAGTGATCAGTTCAAGGAGTTGCATGTTTAGTCATTACCCAACTGAACACAGTAACATGAGTGTTAGCTATGGTGACCCACCATTATGCACTGTCTGTTCTTTTTATCTGATGTATTCAGAATTTGTCAAAACTGTACTCCAGGACTCCTGCATATCCATCCACCAAGCCTGATTAGCTTACAAAAACAAATGGTGAGAGCGTGGTATCTACCAAAGACAATTTCAAAGGCATGTCAGAAAGCAACAAAGCTCCATATGGAGAAGGATCAGTTGGCTTCTGCTGCTTGCTGTATCACCAAGCAACATGGTAATATCCCTCCTTCAACAGTACTACGTCCAATTCCTTCATCACTTTTTCCAAACTAAGCTTCAAGAGTCAACTAAAAATATCAAGCAGCAGACCCACAGCAAATGAAGGGAAATGGTAGCATCAGATTGACACAAATGCTCACAAACATCACCAACTGATTCTGGTGAATGAGGACTGCAGGCCATCATCTACACCAAAGACTAAGAGACGAACAAAGTTCAAAGATGCCCGTAAAGTATCTTGGTACAGCCTTGTTGGGGAGGGCATAAAAGAACATGGAAATTCAAAGGCTAACAGATGCCAAGAACAAGAGAGAACCAATATATTCAAACTGGGATCACACTTCTGATCGCTTTTAGTTGGACTAAGCCAGGCAGCTCGTCTTAAATTACATTACACTACTGTGGCACTTCTGTGAAGTCTAAATTCAGCCCCTGGTGTCTAAGTAATGGTTCCAGACACACCGAGTTGCTCGTGCCTTCTGTCAGGCCGACAAAACATGCTACAGGTCTCAGACCTGGCCCAGGACAAGAAGTTTTATTTGACCGCCTGCGCCAGCGAAGGTGGCAGGCAGGGAGTGTGCACTGATGTGCCTGCTGCAGGGAGAAGTTGAGTCACTGTTCACCGTGCCAGCTGGATTCAAACATGAGTTTAATAAACTGGTTCATTGCAGTGATCATGCCTGGTTGCTGCTGGCACTAAATGCTTCATCTCTAAATGTCACAGGCAGGTTAGTGTGGCTTTCCCCCCACCCCGCACCCCCATTAGGTAAATAGAAATGTGGAAATTCCAGCTACAAAACCCCAGAATGAAAAAGCACAGAAAAAAGTGATCTACTTCTGATGTTGTTTGCTGCCAGCATAAACTGGCTCCATGATTCCAGCTCCACATTAGGAAAGGGAAGCAACAAAAATAAGCCTGTCCTCTGTGGTCAGTTATAGTTGTTGAAATCTTTCAGTGCAAGTTCATTCTGCAAAGGTTTTCTTGGAATGGGTCAGGGAAATATCAAGCAAGGAAGTGACTTTTTGTCAGACAACCTGAAGAAACATGTCCAGACAAGTGAAATCCAACCAACTCATCGCTTGCCAGGAAAGTTGCATGTAAATGCCACTAAAAGTCCTCAAGAAATGCATCATCTGTACTGCCTCATTGTTTGATAAATTCCTTCTCTGGTTGAGGTTGGTCAGTTTTGAACTATATTGCACGTCAGGGAAATAACTGATTTTTAGTTGAGTATAAATGCTATTTAGACCTTCAGAGCTTTTTAACACTCATCTTCTTGTGTCACACACAGTAACGGCAAGGTCAGGAGCAAAATATTTGGGAACAATCTTTGAGTCTTAGTGTCCTAGTTGATTGTAAAATATGCTTGGCCCTCATTGCTCCTAAAACTTACAAAAAGAAAGTCAGAGTCATCCCAAAAAGTTTATCCTCAAATGATGACACCCAGCACCAGAGGGACTTTTATAAAATTCTGGTTTATCTGTCTTGCTGTTTCGCACAAAAAAAAAAAAAAGGGCAATGACGAAAAAAGAAGGTGAAGGATTATTTTTCATTCCTCAGTCATCAGGCTGCATATGTCTGCTGACCATTGAACTTGTTTTATTTGCAAGGGCAGCAGGGAACAATAACGGTTCTCTGACAGAAAGGGAAATAGAAGAGCTACAGAATCACACATAACCTTCTCCAACATCCTTTTAATGATCAAAGGGAAAAAGATAACCATATTTCCATTGTGGGTAGTGAAATTTGAGATTCAGGCCATCTTCTTGCCTCCTTGTTGGCAGAATTAAGTTAAGGAGCAAGTCCCAGTTTCCCACTTCAAACATTTATGCCATATTCAAAGATAATTTATACTTGACTTATCCTCTTCCAGCAAAGAAATAGTACAGATACAAAATGGGCTTTCAGAAACGTGAAGTTCATAAATTTGATCACATTTAAAAGGAAAGAACATTTGTGTATTTTTATACACTTTTCCAGCATCTAAATAGGGAAAATTACTTGCTTTCCTCCTGTTCATTCTGGATACAGGTCAGCTGTGTCCCTCAACTAATTGCCTCACCCATGCCCTACTAAGGATTGCCAAGCCTTCACAAGGCTGTTTCTAAGCTCTGAATATTGCCAAGAGAGAAAAACTGCTTCAATATATGTCAGGGAGACACTGAGGAACTTGTGAATTATATTTGTGTTCTATCAGGAGCAGAGATTCAATAACGTCTTGTTTCTTTGTGATAAAAACTATTTCCTTAGAAATATAACAGAAGTATAGCTTTAAATGGACAACCAAGAAGTTTAACAAGATAGACAGGACCATTCACAGTATCATTACCAGACTAGACAGGCATGCAAAATATTACATTCCATCTCACACCTATATAAAACCATACAGAAAACAAAACAGCCCTGAGTCAGCATTTTGTGCCAGGAAAAATATTATACAGCTTACCAGCTACTGAGGACAGGGGACTGAATTAAAAAACAAAGTAAAAATTACATGATTCAGGACTTAAAAGCACCCTCAAAAAGAACTGGAGTGGGACAGAGTCAAGTGGTTCAGCCAACGCACGGCAGGATGGATTAGCAGGATTACTGGAGATGATTTATGCCTGTTCTGTACCTCAGAATAGGAAACACAAGCATTTATATGCCTTCCTTAGTGCCTTCTTGGACAGCACATCAGACCTTCTCATAACCTTCTAATTTCTCTTTCCTAAACCATTTGCACGTTAAAACTTTACACTATGATTTCTTTTGTTATTGATAACAATCCATGTTAAATCCATGCTACTGCTTTACAGAAATGTTTTAGTCTAAATTGATGTGAGCAAATCTTTACTGCACTAGATAGTGTAGGGATTTAGGTGTTGCATTTTAATCACAGAGGTCGCCTGTAATCACAGCTTGAAGACAGACACACAAATTTTGGCTTGAACTAAACACGATGAACAGAAAGACAATTAAAAAGCCTCGATCCCAACATTCTTTTCAATGATTTCCACAATGAAAATGCTCTAACATTATTTCTCCTCTAGAAGCAATAATTATTCAATTCATGTAATGTAGCTGGCTTAACTTTATCTCTGTCTATATAAATCAAATTATCACTACCTGCATCAAAGTGGTGTTTTCCTGACCAATGAACCTACAAAATGCCTATGCTCTGATCTGCAGAATGATATTGCAAAAATCTCTTGCAGATTGGTGCAAGTACTGCCTCCCCAGTCCCTTGCAATCCTAATTTACACAGCTGCCTCTAGCAAAACACTGTCAAATTTTTGTAAGGACATTCTGCATCAAGGAGTTAGCATCATTCCTGGGAGAGGAAATAAGGCAGTGAAACAAACATCACAGAAAATGAACCAGTGCATCATTTCTGTAGCACAAATAAAACTTCAGTTGAAAGCAGGCAGAAAATGATGCAGAGACATCTCCAGAAAGAGTAATATCAATAGAATAACCTGCTTTGGATACCTGCACAAAGCACCAGAGATATTGAAATGGACTGGCCATCAGCAATTGGCAGTTGTCTTTAAACAAAGACAGCTAAACTTTTGGGGTTCCCCCCAAACCCTTTTCTGAATTTCAGAGATGGACCAAATACAACATTCATTTGATTCTGGGGGGATCAATTTGTAACTGGAAGTACTTTTTAGCCAAGAATCCAAAAATAAATGGCTGCATGCCCTTCTACCATTCAAAGGGCTCTAAAGGATACAGGATAAGAGCCATTGCCAGTTCAATGACTTCTGCAGCTATTGAAAGGAATTTTGGGAGGCCTAGCTTTAGATTTTCTTCTCCTACATAATCAATGACCCTTCCTTTGTTTCATTTCTCAAATGTTTAGCCTATCAGAAGACTGAACATTCAAGCTATACCATTTGAAAAGATAATGTACTGAAAATCACAGCAAAAATGGGGAAAACATGAAGGTGATTCAGATGCCTTGGATAGTTTTCAAGATCACAGAAAGGCACAATACAAAACATTTCCTTCCAAAGAAAATACAGCTTCCAACACTTGTTCACTGCTTTAAATGTAGCAATTTCTATCCATGACAGTGACAATTGCCTGGTAAAATACTGATCTGTATGTTGAAAATCTTTGTAGCAATTAAGGGTTTAAAGAGCTAAAATGGAAACTTTACTCTTGAGTCATGATACAATATTGACAAAACATTTTATAGTGAACAAAACAAAACACAGAAGAAAACACCAATGTAAATTAAAAAATGCTACTTCTTTTTTTATCTGCTGCTGATTAATTCTGAAAATTAGCACCATTTGCATCCCTGTGAGACTAATATTTTCAGAATATTAAACTGAACAACAAGTTGTGTGACACTTGTCTGTTTATTAGAAAAAAATGACCCATGGATTTCATTACGAAAGAGGAAGGTCATATAAAGTTATCAAGATTTGATTAAGCCTTCTTCATCAAAAATGCACCCCTCTGACCTTTCCTTTTCCTGTACTTGCAAGAAAGTTATTCCATACAAAACATGTCTTGCAAATGCTCAAATTCCCTAAAGCCTACTGGCCTGTTTGTTTTTCCAACTGTAAAGGTAGCAGGCAACATGACTAATGATATACCTACTTGAAATCTGCGTGATATCACAATGCATACGATTAGTAGAATTTTAGTAAATTATTTCCCTTCTGCCCATCAATGAAGTTATCTTCTGCATACCGTTAGATAAATCTATGTTTAGACATATTTCTGTAAATTATGCTGTGAATTACCTTATTTCCAGTATTCCCATGCTAGCAGCTGAATGAATAAGCAGCGATGTTGCCATTCTCCTTAGTGACATGATATTCCACATGACTAATTTTCACACCACCTTCATTTTTTGCAGCGATGTTTATGCTAGTAATCACTGTTAATGTTAAATTCAATACATTTAGCACATTTTTTTTTGCTAAATCACTAAGGCAATGAGCAAATACTAAGTAAAGAAAAGAAAGAAGAGTTAGAAAATGAAAACAAACCAAACCATGGTCCAGTGAACTCTTGCTTTGCTTTAAACACATTAGCAAGTACGTACCTCAGCTCCTCATTTCTCCCACATTTCATAAAACACTATTAACCCCTTCCCTTTTGTTGCGGATGGGGGCTCAATATGCTGATAAACCAGACAGCCTCCAATGAGTTAACTTTTATTCCACAAAGTTGAAGAGTTTTGCTGACCCAGAGTGAGCCGGCTTGAATAAAATTCAATTCTGCTGTAGTCAACAGGAAAGTAGAAGGAAAATAGGATTTAACAAACAAAGCATAAAAAGTCCCCAGCAGGAAATCATTATTTGGGCAATTGTTCACTTTGTTAAGAGACTGGACTGTATTAATATCTATCAGGGCATACTGCTGTGTTCGTGGTTTCTCTTTAGTGCCACGTCTAGTCTAATTAGTTACAAAGTGGCTGTACAGGCAAGAGAAATGTGCAATTGTGCGAGGCTTCCGAAGAATACAGAATACATGTGTCACTGATGCATAATCAGGCACCAGCTTCTTCTGGTTAAAGTTTGAGTGGCTGACTAAAATTAAATCAATACTAAAGGAAGCTCAGAATGCCAATAGAAGTGGTTTACAGAAACAGATTCACTGACCATTCCAGCTGCTATGGATTAGACATGTCAAATGGTTCAACTGAAGTTAACATTTTTAGTATAGATACACAAAGAACTGCAGCCCCAGTTTTCTGCCTGCACGCCTGCAGTTAAAAGCATTCTAGGAACACACTTAATATTGTTCCGAGTTACTGTTTTATATGTATCAATTTGGTCATGCTTCTCATCACAAAAAGCTTAAATTAAAATACATTAAGATTAATTATTAAAAAATATATATGTGTGTGCATGTGTATATAAATGTGTATATATGACACTGCAGTTAAGAAATAGATTGGTAGACAAAAATCCTGTACACTACAGGGGAAAGCTTGATATTCTACACGGTTTTTCAGTGATCATAATAAATATATTATGAAACATAAAAAGTGATGGATAATAACCAGTGAACAAGGAAACACCAACTATGTTTGTACAACTCCATAACTTTCCTAAGTATGAGAGCTGTCATAAACCAGTTTCTTTTGTATATTCTGAAGATTCTGGATATAAAGCAGCACCACAGGCACTCACCTCATGATCTAGCTATATTTTAGCTCCTCTTTTTCCAAGTAAAGGGATATATTTCACTGTCTGTCTGTCTTACTCAAGCTTCTTTGAAGTTACCTTAAAAGCTACAACTCAGCTCTGAGAAATGAACTGCAGGTGGTAAGAAAAAGGCTTGCAATATAATATAGCCAAACTTTTTATCAGACTCAGACAATTCAGATCAATACAAAGGCATTGGAGTGATACTCATGTTCATTGGTTGTGAATGCACTTCAGTGGTTTGTACTGAAGAACATTTTTATTTACTTGTTTTCAGGATGGGAGCGTGGACCGGCCAAACACTATTTCCCAATACTACAGAGACTTAAATGAAACAATTGCTGAATGTATCACTCTCATCCATTAATTTATCATCTTTTATGTCATTTGAGGCATTTATTAGGGTCACTTTCTTTTAACTATTAACATTTTATCCAGTTCACAGGGCATCAGCAACTCAGAAGAAAACTGGAAAAGGTCAAAAAGCACAGCCAGCTATTGCAAAATCTATCACACACATTGCGTTTCACTCCTGACCCACTAACTCCCCTTTCCCAACCTTGATATTTCAGAAAATGTGGGTAATTTTTGTATCTGACATTCGGTAGAACTATCAATTGTCAGCTTTTCCAACTATGCTCTGACCACTTTTCAAGGTGTGGGATCAAAGCCAGTATCTGGCAACAGTTACCATCCCCTCTAGACATGTCTTGTGCTGAAAAGTAGAAAACTGGTGCAAGGCTCTCTGTAGCAGTTAAGCCCCACAGAAAACCAGTTTGGGAATAAGCTGATGAGAGATCTGTGTAGGTTACTGGTGCCTCCTCTGCTTTTCATCTCTCAGCTAGCCTTACATTTGAAAAGTCTCAATCAAAGCAGCCTTGGGCTTTAGATATACAAAGAACCAGTGGCCACATTTGCGTCCGTAATCAACACGGAGGAGATGCACTGGTATGCCTGCTCAGCCTCAGCCACAACTTTTCAGAAATAAGGTGCATACTAATCACATGTCTCAGCATGCTGCAGCGCACCAGTACCCCCATGGGTTTCCTAATTTAAGTATCACAATAGTGCAGGAGTTGCCAAACCTTTACATAGATTACTTAATTACTATTTTAAAACTGACCATCCGTTACTCCCCTTAGCACAAGACTGCAATTCAATCAGGTAACTTTAAGGGTGAACTATAAAGGATGCAATACTTGGCTTTAACAAATTACTAACAAGAATGAATGTCATTATTTACTTCAACTTTAGGTACTTGAATACCATCTCAGTGCACTGAATTCTGCTGACAGATGTCATGATATTATTCAGCAAAGAATTTTGTAGGAAATTTCAAAAGATGACATTGCTAGTTTTGTCAGTCAGGACCCAAGAATTACATATATAAAACTTTCATTCTAATTATTAAAAAGAGAGTACAATACAGAAATCAAGCCTTATATTGAGAACAAGAAATCTTGTTTTGACACTGAGCTGGCGCTCCAGAGATGTGGACCCAGTTTAACTAAAACTACATGAAGCTTTTGGGTATAACTTTTGAAACATATTTAAGTTTTCCCTCTGAAAGATGGGAATAGTAATATTTTATCTTATTTTTAAATCAGGATAAGATTGCCTCTTCTAGTCAGACTTCATCTGCAGTAGCACGATAATAAAAGCTTGATAAAAGTCTTTTCTAAAACTTCAAACCAAAATCTGCACTGACCTGAATTCAGGAAGGGGCACATATAGACATCAGTGACTCTGAAACAAATGTGACAATAGAAAGAGTGCACTAACTGCCTGCAAAGAGAGACCTAAGAATATTAAATACAAAAACTAAAATGAACATGTAAGGAGCAAGTCTGTCCAGCTATTTCAATACTCCCTAAATAATGTGACAATAATGTCTTTTACACGTCTTTTATCTAATAGCATATGAATTGTAATTCAGTGACATATCCAATCAATACTAAGACACTGTTAGACTTTTTATTCCTGAGGTTCATACAATAACTCTGGATACCACAGTCTAAATTAGACTTCCTGGTGAAAGCAGGGTTGGCACTGAATTCAAACCAGGTTGCTTGGGGTTTTATCTAATCTATCTGATCCTGAAACCCATTAATTATCACCCCCTTTAACTTACAATATTTGTGAACTATTTCCTGCATCGGCTATAATTATTCCCTTAAACAAAGTACTAAACCCACTTTCATAAGCCCCCACTAGGGTCCTTTTTCCCCTTTGGACCACATGCAATTTTTCCACCTACCAAGCTCATGCTGTAATAAGTCTCCTATACTCACAGTACAGAAAACTCTCTTCCTGCACTACGAAATTTAATACTTCTTCATTGCCATCCTTCAGAAAGCAAGAACCATCATCCTTGTCTTCATACATATCAGTCACTGTTTTCTCATGTCACATTTTTCATTGGAAGGCTTATGAATATAAAACCTTCTTCAGACTAAACCATCAAAACCCACAAAACCCTACCAGCCTTACAGAAACAAAGCTTGCCTTATTTGGTCTCATCTTGATCTTATCTGCTTATCAGCACCTTCAATCTTCTCTCTCAACCAACATAAGACATTTGAACAAAAAAATTGCCTTAAATCTTTTTGTAGGCAAAAATAATTATTGCAATGCATGACTTTTGTTATACACAAAAAGCAATGAAACAATTACTTCATTTGTTAGGAAGAGGTTAACATCACTCTGTGGGCTCCCTGTGGAGCTCCAGCAGTTACAAAATGTCTTTGTGTAATGTATCAGCATTCCTAAATTTTTGTGGAGCTAAGAGGGAGGAGGGGGGGGAAATCAATATTAAAAATCAGGGAACTGGAGTCTTTACATGAAATACAGTTTTGTTCCTACCACAAAGCTAAGTGTTTTTGATCTTTCTGAACTTCTCAATCATGTGTGACCAAAGAATTCTTTGCCAGGAATTATGTTTGCCTTCTATGTTAATGAAAAGCCAACATGTATAATTTATAGATGCTAGGAACTAAACATTAAAAAAATAAGTCATAAAAAAGCCATGGGAGTCTTTAATGGGAGAGTCCTCACCATCTAAATGGAACTGTTATACAGTATTTTTCTGCCAGATTTATTAGGTTTTATTTGAATATGTTTGAGTTTGCAATGGTGTTTGCACAAAAATTCCAAGGAGTGAAAACATTAAAAACCAATCAAATGAATGGTTACAAGAAAAACAAGGAGTCTGTAGAAGACTTGATTTTCTTTTAAAACCAGTATTAGGCTAAAATCTCTATCATAAATATCCTAAATACAATGTCCCTCTTTCATAAAGATGGATCCTCATATTTTGTTTTTAGTTTTTATGCTGCTACTCGTCAGCACAATGACTTCCTGTAAGGAGTGGTGGTCCACAAAAACAAACAAACAAACAAAAACCAACAACAAACCAAAACCAACACAACAAACCTGTCATCCTCTTCCTATAGTAACAGGGCAAGACTTCTTCCAGAAGCAGGAATTGAAGCAGCAGAGGAAAATCACTTCAGGTCTGAAACCTGAGCCACAAATGTCAAAAAGGAGCATTTCCATCCCTTGTGCAACTTCAAAGTATTTGTAGCTGTATATGTTTTGTAATGTCTGGTTGTGTGTGTGTGTTTGTCCCAGATAAATGGGACTGCATAGTAAATAGTCTTGAAAAACAAAGCTAGCAATAGCAAATGTTTCTTTACCTCATAGCTTCTTTTGAGACACGTTATTCAGAATTCAGCTTTCTTATGTCATGAGTAACAATAATTTCTCATCCTTATAAAATCAATATGCTTCATTTGAGTTTGTCTTTGTAAGGCAACTATCTTCATCTACACCATCATGCCTTGAACTGCCCTATATAGGTAATTTCTAGACTCCCACTCTAAGTGCTAAGCTGACACTGTAGGACCCATGCTGCCTACACGCTTATCTTCTCTGCAGAACTGAGTAATTAATCTGAAGTTGCTCCTACCCTGAGTAATGTCTAGACACATGGTCTTTCATATGACGACGCAACATGCTTGAGATGTTTTAACACAGATTTCCAGATAAAAAACTGCTTTGTATATCAGAATAAGTGATTTTCCGAAGTACCCTCAATAACCAAATGTCCAGTTAATACAGGCACAAAAAACCTGTAGCAAATGATGCTTACAGTATTTGTCTCACTAGACTCCTGAAAGTACTTAACAGGCATATAAATTACTTTTTATATGAAAAAAGGATATTGACAGAATATAAATCTTAGATCTTAGCAAAAATGTTCAACTGATAGTAACTTTGAAGGTATGTAGGGGGAAAACATTTACAAACTACCAATAATGCAAACTTATTCTGCGCTGGTGCAAATTACAATAATTATGAACAAGGATTAATAAGATTATACTTTTTACGTGCTACTTGTCTAAGCAGAGGGCTGAGATAGTTTCTACTTTGAAAATAATTCAAGAGCTGGATCCACTGGATCTCATTGCCAAGGAAAGCCTGATGAGGCCAAGGTGATTGACAAGTGAGCTGGTTAGCACAAAACACCAGTTATGTACCAATAAAAACTGAATCGTCAGTGCAGCTCTTTTAAACAATCCAATCACCCACTTCTTAAATTCAGTAATTGAGAAATTTGCCCTATTTATCACTGCAATATTATTTATGAATCATGAAAGAAACTATTGATTTGGAGAGGAACTGTCACGAAATCCATTACTAAGTTTAATAAGGTAATGTGTTGGATCCCATCTTGCTTGTAGCAATAATTACGGATTACAAATCCAGGAACAACCTTCTGTTCACCTTTTCCTCTAGCTAACCTACTGCCTGTTGGCATTTCCTGTTTGCCTGTGGTAGGTCTGCCCAGAGGATACAAAGAAAACAAGCTGGGAGAAGAAATGTATACTCCTCACTCTGATAGCAGCCTTTTTTTCTTGACCATAGTTCCTATGTCATTCTACTTCCTTATCAACATTTTAATATAAAAACCTACTTCTCGAGGTCAATCACAACAGATTCATCATCTCAGTTCCAAAAAGGAATACATGCAAAATTGGTTCCATAGTTTGTCAAAAATTATTCAATAATTTTCTTTAACAACTGAATGAAAAGAAACACTGGCAAGGGATTACAAGACATTTTTGCATTTCCACATAGAAGTTTTACAGGGAAAATTACTTGAATTAAAAAAAAACCAAACAAAGAAAATTATTGTCAAGAATTTTCTTCCTGTGCAGCATTTAAGAGTTAAAAGCACTAACTCCACTGCTGCAAAATTTTAGTTTCGCTGTCATCATTACAAAAAATTATGTCTTCAGACATCTGAAAACCTCACCAGCTTCATACAAAAAGTATAAGCATCTCCATGTACCTTCCTACATTTAATGACAACTTGCTCAATTATGATTAAACAGATCAGGAATGGGAGAATAATTGTAATAATTAATTTTAATTTCATATGTGATCATATTCAGTATCACTGGTATAAGAATCTCGATTACTTTAATCAATATACAAGAAATCAACACTATAAAAAAAAATCTATGCAGAATTTGACAGACTTTGTCATTTAATTACATTTGTCTCAGATTTCTATGAGAAGATTAAAATTTTACAATTACTTCTATTACTCTCTTCAGACAGTTTTACAACACACAGAGTTGTTACAACTCTTTGGAAATTTTAGGTCTTAACTATTAAAATTTTACAGAACTTTGCATTAGGAGCCCGGACACTAGCAAATATGTTGAGAACCTCAGAGGCCAAAAATTAACATTTTTACATGCATTTAGTTTCTCAAACACAGGATGACATACCACAGCAATATGGAGTGAAGGGATCTGTACTACTGTCGTGTCTGATTTCCCTTTTCTTGGAATACTCAGTTAAACAGGCAATGAAGTACTAACATGGTTTCTGTAGTAACCACTTTAGTAAGCTCCTGAATCATAAGACAATAAGATTTTTACTTATTTGGAATTAATTTATAAAATCCCATGGAAAATAAGGGATTTTTCTCTACTTTGTGTCAAAGTTTTCCATAGGAAAGTTCATAAACATGATGCATATGCAACCTCCAATACAAGTTAAGCACAGACCCAACTCATCAATCATGGTTTATCTCTCCATAAGGAAAATAATCCACTGCATTTAAGATTGCATAATATTCATTATAACTTCTCAGAAATGAAAATTCCATAACTACCTTATTATTTAATAGACTGCCATATTGAGTAACTCCTTTATTTACTTATGTTAACAAGTATAAATTAATAGCAATTAAAGCTGTAGATTTTGCTAAGGTACCTGCTGCGGTTAAAGACAAATTGCTACAATGACCTGAAGCCAAGTAGCCAATCAGCTAAATTCCAATCAGGATTCTATCATGCCATGCAAATTCTAAGCTTCTGATTATCAAATTAAAATTGTTTCTCAGTGTGAAAATTAGATTTTTTTTAGTGTGAAAAGTTAATAACATTTTTAACAGCCTAAAAAGTCAGCATTCTTATAAGCTCTTTCTTTACCAATACAATCATAGTAAAAAACCCAGTAAAAATTCCCCTCCTTCATCTTAATCAAAATCAAAGAAGGTAATTTAAATATCACTTTTTCACCATTTTTGTCTTATAGAGACCAAAGACAATTATTGCAACCACAAACTCCAGTACAGAAGTAGATCACAATGGTTAACATAATCAAGGAATTTAAGTTGTTTATAATCTTGTCAAACTGAGAATCAGGGTCTTTCCTCAGGAGAAATCAGGAGAATTAAACTATGGCTTCATTATCTTATGCAAATACTCTAGATGGCCAAACACAGTTTTTACAGTTTATAACTTTAACATTAAAAAAGCAATATTTCATCATGCACCTTTGATTCTTTGATAGAAAGATTTTAAAATATTCAGTTATTGAAATAATCAGTGTTAATAAGAAATTGTAAGACACCTGATGCACTTCTTTAATTCATCTTTATGTTTTTATTATATTAAGCTCTGAGTCATCAATCATAAAATAAAATTTATTTCAGCTAAGACAGAATCATGTGTACAAACTGGATATACACAGAACTCAAATTACTCTTTTCTACATAGTTGGAACCATGTAAAACAGTAAATTAAGCATGATCAACAAGATGACACAAGTGTGAAAATCTCATTTCTGATGACCATAGTTACAATATGTCCATTTGCAAATGCAGATAAACAACTTGTTTGGTACCTTTTTCAAAAGTAATCAATGTTATCCTAAACATGGTTGTATTTAAATGAAATAAAATGTCATCTTCTGTGTTTCTTTGGTCTGAAGATGATAAACAACCACTTCTCAAAGCACAAGACAGGCTGGCAAGTTTTCACATCTCAGAAAATGTCTTTTACTGATTTGGTTTCATTTTTCAGTCAAACTTAGGTAAAACAATGAATGACTTAGAGCCCCAGTAGTGCTAAGGATAACTATTCACCCTCTTGATGAGTTTATTAATACTTTTTAACATAGCTATGAAATATTAGGCAACTGTACATCAGTTCTTATTGATGAGCCTGCAAACACAACCCTCCTTAAAAAAGGGGAGGAAAAAAGCAAATAGGAAAAATGCTTTGTATTAACTTCCTTCACATTTTTCAATCCTAATTGAACAGTAAAGAAGCATTTCAGTGAAAAGAAAAACAAACCAACACAACTTAACATAGGAAGCCTCTTCCTAGTTAACTGCTTTCCTCATTCTGACTTCGTTAGCAGAAGAAGAGAAACACAACCCATACAAAGAATACAAATCTTCCCAGGTTGACTATTAGTGTTCAAGAGAATTTAGTACAAAGTCATTTTCTGCACATCTTCCAGTTTATACAACGACGATTCAAAATACTAAATCTCTGTTAAACTGACTTTCTATTTGTTGGGGAAGTCTCCACGGGAGATTGATTTTAGACAAAATATTTAAGACTGAATGTAGACATGGCACAAATACTTTTCACTTTACTATCAGAAAACTCTTGCCTTCTTCATCTCTCATTTGATTCAAATATACAAATGAACTTATACCTAATTAAGCTGTCACTGTAAACATACATCCTAGGCCTGAGTAGCAGAAAATTGCTAAGGGCTAAACTATTTACAACCACCATCCTTTTTTTTTTTTTTTTTTCCTGAAAGAAAACACTGCAGCATTACATAATTGTTTTACAATGTCTATTGTTGAAGACTTCACAAGGAACATATACGTTTGTGTGGAGACCTGTTTTCTGTAAAGGGAGTAATGCTACAGATCACCAAGCAAATTTTACAAGGATTTTCACTGTCACCAAGGGGTCAGTTTGGTTTAACTCTTTTATCAGTTCAGCTTTGCTTCAGGAATAGAGGTATTTTTTCCAGTTTCAGAGAATTTTCCCCTTGCCTATCCCAATAGCTTTGCTCCTCAGAAATCTGGCCAGTGCTGCTGAATTTAATTTTAGATCTCTGCTAATTTACTTCTTAAAAATACTACTACTGCCTTAATACTGTGCATCTTGAAACATCGCCCATTCTGTAGCACATAGAGAAATTTATGTGAAAAAATATAAGTAATTATAAATTTGTACTACTTTAATGCACAGAACAGGACCAGAAATTTAATACTGTGTCAGATTGTTTCAGAACTACATTCATACACTCTGGTGCTTTGTAAACTTGCTGCCTTACCCTTATACATTTTCTTCTTCAAAGCAGATACCAAAGATATTAGTTTGTCCCCAGTTTTTTAACATCAAAGACAGTAGGTCAAATTAATCCTTAGTGTAACTCAATGAGATTGGTCCTTGGTGTTATTCCCTGAGGAAAGCACCTTTCCAAAACATATATTTAATTAATATCCTCTCTTGTCTGTAGATTCCTACAGGGCTGTTAAACATTTTCTTGCAGCATACTCTTTGCAACTTACGTAAGTTAATACAAAGGCCTCATCTATGCTGGTGCTTTATTAGTGTTAGGAAATAACTTTCCATATGTGTCTAAAGATGTTTCCACAAGCACAGAGATAACATTAAGTGACTATTCAAACAGTGGAATTATGCAACTAACCTAAAACAAAACCAAGGAATTAGCTTTATAGTCTGTAGCAGCATTTGGAAAAGTGGTGGAAGAGAAGGAGAAGCAATGCTCCAAGACAGATAAGAACTGGATACAGAAATATGTGACCATTGATCCTATCTCACTCACAATAATCAATGGTGAAGCTCCTAGTGGCAAAAATTACATACGATCAAGCTTTTCATGGAGATAAAATTCTCTCTGGCTTCTCAATCAGAGATTATTTTTTAATTGACTTAAGCATATACTTCAGAGTCTTCCTGAAAAAAAGGAAAACTAAAAACATCTTAGGCGTGCACATAAACAAAGGAATATGTCCAGTTTTTCTGAATCAGACCTCACATGAGGAAAATAGCAGCCAGAAAGAGAAAAGTGAATGGAAGTGTAATGGAGAGGTGTAATATCGTCTCCTAACTGCATTTAACTTATTGAAATGAGAATTACAGAAACCAGATAAATAAAGACTAAGGCTTCAGTGAATGCCTATTTAAAAAATCTTTTAACTGCCTCTGATTTCACTTATCCTTTCTAGCTCTGAACTCAAGTGCAGTGATGCTGGACAGCAGACACATATGAATATTTTGAGTTATAATTCACAAGCATCTGTATTGCCAAAGAAATTTAATTGACAAAGAAAATCAAATATCCCCTGACACCCCTGCTCCATGGGTAGAAATAAGAAACTCAAGAAGAATCTAAAAAGAAGTATAAAACCAATCATAAAAGCAAACGAAAAACCTCACAGGACATGATTTCTGAATAGGACTCCTCTGAAAGGTTGGGACTACGAAGTAATAAAAGAAAAAAGAGTATATGGGAAACTCTTCATGATACTGAAAAAAACCCAAGCATTAGAACACTTAGCCTCCAGATACTGCTACAGAAAGGAGAGGAAGGGAAGATGGCATTAATGCTACTCAGAAACTTCAGTTCATATCTAGGCAAGTTACATAAATTTGGAACCTCCACCTTGAGCAGAAATAAAATGTGAAAAATACAAAAAGATAATAAAATAAAAATAATAAAAAATATTATAAATAAAATGTGAAAAGAAAAAACATACCACTGTGAACTCACTATACATTAAAAAAAGATGTTTCCAAAACTACTGTTACATCACTCAGCTCCCTAGAATGTGAACTTTTAAGACCAGAGATCCATATAGGAGGAGTGGAAGACCATGTGACCAAACCCAAAACTCTTTGCAAGGTATTTGTAAAATGAGGCTAATTCCAAGCATAGAAAAACTGTTGAAGGCTTTGGTTCTTTGACTTTACTCTCTGCCTTCTACTTGCTCTGGAAACAGCCAGCTGAACAGAATCACTAGCCACGCTAATGCAAATGTCTTTGATTACAAAGCATCTATGAGGTCAGAAAAACCTCAAATATCTGAAATTCATCTTCTGGAAGCATTCTAAATGACATTTCATTTTCCACAGCTGATAAGAATATAACTTAATAGAACATGCACTGTGCGGTGTGATGTGATCATTTAGTAAGAAGGTCATGCCAAACATTCCATATTTCATTATTTTCTCATGTGTGCAGGCTTTCTACATTACAAAAATTTAACTTCTATTTTCAGCTGCTAAGATTCCTGAAGTACAACGTCCTTTTTGAGAAGGAAATTAAAAGTAATAAGAACTTGAAAACAAAATGAAGTTGGTGCCTTTAAAATCTCTTCACAAAATTTAAGTGATCTTGCAACAATGCTAGTCCTGACACAATTCAGTTTAAAAAAAATTCATCATTTGCAAAATAATTCTATGATATATTATATACATTCTTTTGCAGTGTCAGAGGGGGCAATTTATTGTCCACACTGCTAATTTGTATTTACTTTTCCTAAAATTTGTAACTGAAAAAAACAAAACCCAGTTAGAACAGCAGCCACAAAAATCTTGGTTCTCTTGAATGCATTCTGCAGAGAAAGCTTCCTCAGAACCATGGTAAACAACTGAACATCAATGTTCTAGAAACAATCTTCTTTTCAAGGGATAAGCTTGATAATTTCATCTTCAGCTTTTGTTTCATTAAAAATTCAGCAGCAGCTTCCAAGGATCACAGAGTAGATTATCCTAACCATACTCACATTTGGGTGAGATCTAAGACATATTGCAGTCCAGGGCAAAGTACTCTAAACTACTTCAGGGGAGGAAGTTTTCAGCCCAGGTATGAAGTATTACCCCACAAGCAGTTCCACTGGTCAGCAGCTATGCAACAGCAGCAAGACATGGTAGAATACCTAGTCATACAGCATTTTTAATTCCTCGAGGAATAGCTGAGTTTATTTGGCTTGAGCTATGATTTCTAAGAAAATATTTTGCATCCAAAACCTTAATTCTGATCCTGACTTTCTGCATGACCTCGGGTCAATATACCTCAGCTCCTCCTATACTAAAATGAATGCAGCATAACTTAACCACCTCTATAAATCTTTATCCTCCTTAGATGAAATGTATTTTGCAACCTAAGTGCAAAATCTTCTTACTTATTAAAGGAGGCTTCTACCACAGCCTCTCATTAATGTTGTTAGGGTCACCCTTTGCCTTTAAATCCAGCAAGACAATTATTGACTACTGACCACATCACCCCTGTCAGAAATACAAAACCAATATAAACATGCCTGTGCCTGGCAAATCTGCCACCTTAAGCAATGACTTGCATAATTTGATCTCTTTATCCTAATGCATCCCCACTTCAGTAGGTTTCTAGCAGTCTTAAGTGGATACACTTACATTAGCCAATCTGAAATCCTGTGGGTGTTGTACTGGCGCTAGTGCCAAGGTGCTCTCAGCTTTAGTTTATGAGCTACACAGAGGTTACTACACAGATCAGTTCTCTCTTCCTCACGCTTAGGTTTTTCAACTCATTGCAAACATAGGTTCAAATTTCCAAACCAATAGGTAAGACTAAAAAATAAAATATTGTCTTAACCTACAAAATACTTTCAGTAGCGACCCTATTAAACTTGGTAGGAACCTACAGTGTCTACACTATCCATTTCTGGAAAAAAGAAAATTTACACTGACTTCAGTGATACCATATCATGAATGATGGGTTGTTGGGATTACTGTAGTTCTTAATACTGAATGCAATTTATTGCATACAATTAATACCTACCTACAAACAGCAAGGACTGAAAAGATACTATAACACTTATTATTAGTAAGTAAAAGCAGCCAGTTAAAAATCTATTGGTTTTAGTGTATCATTGAAAGAAATCTCCCGGCTATTACAGTGACCAGTTCTTTGGTGTTGCTGGGATCAATTTCATAAATTACCAGAATTACTTGTAACACGACACTTTACCTGAATGAACCCTACTACTGTCAAGCTGTTTCAGAACATCGCTTTGCTTTGTAGATGGCAAAAGGGTGACTTACTTAGAAATTATGTTGGCAAGAAGTCACGAAAAGGAAGCTAGGAAGTAACAATCCACCTGGAGCAGGTTAAATCCATCCAAGAGCTGATATATATTTAATAATCAAGTGGAGATCTGCTAAGAATAAAACACCATTCCCTGACAAAATTAGTTCTTAAAAATAGTAAACTGGGAGAGCAGAAGTCTGTAAGAACAAGAAGTGCTTGCTGGCTGAAAGATATTACATTAGCAGTAGATAAACTGAATAAGTAGATTATCACAATATGACAGGAGCAAACTGTTGCATCCCAAATACAAGGACAGCGTTTTCAAAATGGCAATGAATTATGACTAAGGAAGAATGCACACATATGACTTTTTCATCCCTCACCACAAAAATGTGTTACAAACAGGAACTGACTGAAGAAAAAATACTGTCAAAACCCACAAATTTAAGAGACATAAGAATGGCAAAAGCAATTTCTAAGACAGTGGAATTAAAGAAAACTAACCCAAAATATAGTTCCTCCCCATTTACCAATTAATAAATCTATGTATAGATTATTCTAAATTTAAAAAAAAATATTAAAAATTGCAAGAGGATTTAACAAATTATTACACTTTATTGATTAAAAGAGATTTAAATACTAAGTAATTAATAGATTCTCTTTATGACCCTAACAACCTCTATTTCCTCCCCTTTTCTGAGATGAGTACTGCATATACAGGTTTCCCTTTCTTTCCCTAAAACATCACATTGCTTTGAGCTTTTCCTTCTCTCTGAAAAGTAACCTTTTTAAAAGTTCAACAAGTAGATGACCCTTTGTCACCTTCCCTTTATGATCTATTCAGTACTGATGAAAATCATAATTAACAGAAACACTTAAGAAAAAGAGCACTGAGTTGTTTATAATTCAACACTGAAAAAAATATTCTAATGAATGAACTTTTAGCCATTGTTTTCAACAAACATGTTTGCCTTTGAAACAGTTTTAAGATTCATAATATGCCTGGATGTAACTGTTCTTTAAACCCACCAATCTTTTCTACCAACATTCAATTTATTATTTTTTTTTTAATTGTTAGCAATATGCCATGAGCCTGGAAAAGAGTAGAGGATGCAAGTAGCCTTACAACAGAAATACAATCTGCAGTGTGATAAAGGTACATACAGAGAGTTCACAATCTTAAACCAGAATGCATAAACTGGAGATATATACACAGTCCCTATGGAAAGCTTTTAAAGTTCTGCAAGAGCTGCAAATAGCAACAAGGCCTAAAACAAAGCCAAGGAACACTTGGAACATCTGAGAAACTGAATGTCAACACAGTATCATTTATGAAAATATGTGGTGCATTCTGAGAAGCTCCCTCGCAAGACTCAGTCTGACCAATGACTTTAGCAGGAGGCTTAACTGCTTTTCCTGCTACCTTTCTGCTTGAACCACTTCTATTTTGACCATCGAGTGAAAAGCAACAGCCAGTGTAAATCTCCCCATCTCTCACTCATGATATTTAAACAGACTGGGTTGCCTATGATTCAGGTTAAACTTCCATTAAAGGACTTCCCAGCTTTAATTAGTTTTTCAATGAAAGCTGCTAACAGTAACACACAGCAAAAAAATTGTACACAGGCAAATAAGTTGGCAGAGTGAAGGACTATCAGGTGATACCAGAAGGTTACCTATCAACAGAAGAAAACTCATCTCCGTATTAAAATGCACATCTTTTGAGTCTGTATAAATTCCTGCTGATCGCAACATATTTACTCTTTCAAATATTTAACACTGGAGTTCAGAGGAACTCTGGAAATTCCAAACAGCAGAAAAGCAACGCAGCAAAAAGATCAGGATTGAAAACCTGTTATTTTTATTTGTATTAGAGCCAATAAGCCCAGGTACTGATATAATGAAAGTTGCAACCAGGTAAGAACGTGTTTATTATTCATATTGCAACAACAATAGAAATACAGAGTACCTCTACATACAAAAAGACTGTTCCAGCTTTAAAATATAACTCAGTGCTTGAAACAATCATATGCATAAATCCATTGCTACTCAGTACAGCAGTCCACTGACACTAAAAGACATTCTGGAAAACCATTTATTCCACTGGCTTGGAGACCACGGTTATTACAGTAAAATAAGTAGTTAATTAATTGGGTCCTCATGCAGCTACTTCCATCATAAAAATGTATCCCAACAGCTTCAGTGGTTTAAATGCCATTGTGAAGAGAGATAACTGAAAATCTGGTCCCCATTAATTTGCATAATAAATAATAGGCTACAAAACGGGATTTTCTCATAACAGTCAGCTAGTTAAAAAGCTGTTTGTTCTCTTTTTTTTATGTGGCTGCAACTGTTTTCAACATCTGAAGGAACAGTTGAAAATAAATTTTAAAAACTTACAATTGCAGGAGGAATTACTGCATCAATATAATAATTTTAAGAAAAACTGTCAGTAAGGCTTAGAGAACCATACCAATGACAAAATGCAGTCCGCTGAAGAATATCTCCTTTGGGTGGACTGAAGAATATCCAAGTATAATGACACCTGGTAAGACATATGATGTAGTAAAAAATGATTCAACTTGACCAAAATCTGTACATACTTCTACGAAATGTGATGGCATAACAATTCGATGAGCCTAAAAGCAAGCTTCTTCAAATGCATTCCACTTCCTCAAAAAACACTGACCAAATCTTGAGGGAAGAGGATGAAAATCCCAGCATTTTTCTTACATGGAGAACTCTTTTGGTTTCTAGTTCATGTGTCTCAATTACGGAATTATCAAACAAAAAGGAAAGCATAAGCTGTTTTAGCGAATCTATAGATGTGGCCAATAGCCATAGAACATACAGGGAATGGACGGATATTTTTGAGGAAACTGGCAGTCTGAATAATTCATTCTTCCTTTGCCATTAAAAAACAAACATAGTCCCTGGAGAATTTTAGGTTGTTTGTTTTGAGGTTTTTTTTTTAACCTCTAACTCCTAGGTGGGATGTTGCCACAGTCAGATAAAAGGAATACAGCTAAGAAATGCTACTGTAACCTCCCCATCACCTGACATGTATGTGTGCCACCAGATGCTACAACTGAGCTCTGATACCTTTTCTAAGTGTTTCCATTCTCTCAGTAAGACCGTGCACCACTCAAACCCAAAATATCCTGTAGCTGAAGTGAAGAAAATACAGGCAACAAAAAGGAGATCAGCAAAGATCAGCAGGAGGAGGAAGTAATGGTTTCTGAGTCTATTCAAGTAAGTCAAAGACATGGTTCATCATCCGATCCTATCTTTGCTTAAACACAGAATTCCAGTTTATCATATGGTCTGCTTTTTAATGTCCTTAGACATACATAAAAAGCAGAATACACATACATAAAATCAGACAAAGCACCTATAATTAATGAGGTAAGGTAAAATTATATCTGCCCCATACACTTGTGTTTATGCAGAGGGAAATAATCCGTTCTTCAAATTGAAAGACGGTACAAAAGAAAACTTGCACTAAATTATTTAATTTATCTGAGGATATATTGTTATATAGAGAGAGTAAATTTAAAGAAAATTATTAAGTTGTCAGGTTTGTCATAGAAGTTGTTACTTGCAGTCATATAATTGTCAAGGAACATACAGATGTTCTAGTCAAATCTCAAGCTCACAGCAAAAGGCTATAGTGTCAAGGAATGTTTTGACTACAGCATTTCCTGAATAAATGGGAACATAAGACCTTTTTACTGATATAAAACTATAAATATGAAAATACAAGATTTTTTTTTCCTTTTTAACATTCCACTTAGAGCATACATTCAGTAAGGTATCACATACACATCATGATAAAGGGAGGGTGACAAAAAGTTATACTATGCAGAGTGACAGAAAAGTCTTATTGTGTGTTTCATACATCAAAAGCATAGTTTTAACTGCTACAAAAATTCAAACAAGTTCTTCAATTGAGTCGCACATGAGCAGGACCACTGCCTTCAAGCTAAGTCATGCTTCTTCATAAGCAATTATAAGAAATAATTATTTCCCTAATAATTTTTTGTTTATCCTCCAGTATTATTATTTTTTTTTTCTACAGAATAATACTGTATATGACCACAGAGTCTTTTAGTGCCTTGAGTCTAAGGTCATTGGCCTGCTTCTCAGAGAACAGATCAGTATAAAAAAGGAGCCTGAAATAAGATCAAAAGAAAACATACATTCAAAACCACAAGAATTATTCGTTCTGCTTCTGAACTACATAATAGTCCTTACGAGTTTAATTCTAAAGTTGTGTGAGAGCTAGCTGGCAAAAAACCCTAACTATAACTTATCAGAAATGTAAGCTATCTTGAGTGATTCTCAACAGCTGCATTTTAAAACAGAATCAGGACTACAAGTGCATAAACTCTGATGAATACACTGATTTATTTTTAAGTATGTTGTACTTGGAAAATCATTATAAACCAAAACAAGACAGAGCTTAGCAATGGAAAAGAAGCTAAAAGAAATCCATATGTGCTTCATCTTTTCACATTTTTCTCCTCAGAATAATCGTTCTGCCTTCACTGTTCTCTTCTGTGCTCCAAACTATATTTCCCTCCCTCTCTTATTTCTGCCACCTTCAATACAGACCTCAGAATTGCTAGTCACTTCTCCTTCCCTTGCTTTGAGCTAATTATCCAACTTCCTATCATTCACATCCTTCCCAAGAAGTCATTTCTCCAACAAGTTTTCTTCAACAATACTCCAAAGACAGATGCATTCATGTGTACATACAGGACAAAATCAAATCCAGGGGAAATTGGGTACCTGTGGGTACTTGTGAACCTGAATCTGAAAGATCAGGCTGGAAAAATGAGAGGTAACAAGACAAGAGTTAAATGTATTCTGCATTTGTTTCTGTAGATTGGATGGCCCATGTGCTAAAAGTTGAACTGGAATTGTGGGCAAGATCCAGAAATACCTCCTCAGGAATTTCTCTAACTTAAAGGTTTAAATACTTGAGAACTGGGTATCTGGTGGTGGAATGAAATCATAGTCAGTTGCCTACAAAGCCTACAGATAAAGAAAAATACCTTCAAAGTAAAGGTTCCAAAAACCCAAAAAGCTGTGTGCAGAGCCACTAAGGAGAGCCAGTAGGGAACACTGCATTTTACACATGTTAGAGCTTGATCTCTTCTCTTCCATCAAAAGCTTGACTGCCTACTAAGTGTCCCCATTTGAAGTGAGTTAAGGGAAGAAGTCTCCACGGAAGACAGGCACCTTAATAAACAGGGCTGAGTATTTGAAAAATTCCCTCTGGTGTTTTCTAATATACATACAAGCTGTCATGCCTGAGTTTTGCTCTGAAACAGGTGGCATGGGTACATTTGAATAACACTTGGGGAATCTGACTTAATATTCAGGCACATCCCCACTTAATCGGTGAAAGGCAGTGAAAACGAGTGGAACTTTTAGTCCAACAGAAATCCTTAGTGAATTTAAGCCATCTCTGAGGCTAAAAGTAGAGCATGAGCTCACTATTGTTTTCTTATGATTTTTGTCCACTTCTTCTAAGTACCATTTTAAACACTAAAGCAGGTGTTTCATATCTTGCCTTTAGAAAAAGGAGACTGTGAAAGCAATCTCCATTCGGTACAGCATCATGGAGACTACATCATCTAATAAATAGGTAAACTACTGTATATCTTCATTTAACAAAAGATCCATGCTGTTCCTGAAAAATAAATACTGTCAAGCATGTAATTTCATCGTGTCAATAGCAACTAAGCACTTTTATGTTTAAAGATACAAAAACTTTATTATGAAAGGAAAAAGAAACTATAAAAATGGGTTTCTAAAAAAAAAAACCAAACCACAAATGCTGGCTTCATCAGAGAGTATAGACTGTACAATAAAAAGTTGCAGACTGAAAAAAAGAGAAAGAAACAAAGAAGCAAACAAAAAACATAAAACAAACAAAAAAGCTCTGTGGTATCTCAGCTAACATTTATCTGTAACTACAGTCCATACCTTCACTATTCATGGCACTGCCTATGTAAAACAGCCAGCAATGATGCAGCCCGATGAACAGTAACCTGGTGCAGTTTCAGGAAGGGAGTAGATTGAGAAAGACAAGAGAGGAAAAGTAATTCCAGCAGAAAGCTGAAGATACAGGGTTTGTTGTCAGCAACCTGCTTCTGTACCTGTTTTTCAGGAGAAAACTTCTTTCCTGTCCCCTTAAATAACAGCAACAGACATACACAAACAAGAACAATATGAATTGCTTAAATTTTTGGCTCAGCATCATACCTACGGGCAATATAAAAGCACCAGGGTATGGGATGGACTGCCAGTAGGTGGTATATGTTGGGAAGTGCCTAACACTGCATGGAAGGTACTAAGACACTACAGCTTCTGCTGAAACAATTTGCCGGTACTCGGGATCGTGCCTCTGATTGTGCACTGCCAGCTGTTACACAACACATTCCTGGAATGAGTTCAGCCTAAATGAGCTATGCTATGTTTAGTGCAGGACATAATGGGTTATGAATCAGGAGGACTGAAGACAAGAAGCTGTTCTCTCTTTTTTTTTTTTTTTAAAAAAAACAAAGATGTATTTCCAATGTGTATTAAACACTCCAGTAAAACAGTGACTGCAACTTTGAAAATATCACTGCAACCACTTATCCCATTTAGCATACCACCTGTATGACAGAAAACAAAAATATGTGAATACAAATGGAAAGTAAAGTTCTACCCTGGTTAAATCTGCCACACGCAGAGACCTTTTCATACAACACTATCAGCCAAAATTAGAAATGTCAAAAAACATAACGTCAGTGAAATCTACTAATAAAATTAAATTCCATCAAGGCTCAAACCACAGGAGGCAGCAACAAAACCTTGGTAAACAACCTTATGCTATGCTTCAGAAAAAAATCAGAGAGAAAAAAGCTAGCACCATTTCTTATTTTTATTACAATCTAGACCATTTCAATCTAATAGAGTTATTTTTTCAGTTAACTGGAGAATCAAATTAAGGGGTTTAGTAATCTAACTACCCAGTAGGCAGGTGCAATTAAGTGACTAAATCCCAAAATATGGCTGTGCAATTAAACAGCAGGCATAAATTTGTCCTTACAAAATTATGTCTTCTTTCAAAAGCAACCCCTTAGGGGAAGAAGACACTAAAACCCAAGAGAATTCCTTATACTTTCTCTTCAGACTTGCAAAGTAACTGATCCTTATACTTCATCACCAGAAGGCTTTTCTGTTAGATTGAAATTTGGAACAAACAAAATAACTCAAAATGAAAAGGATTTGTGGGAGGTACGTTAGTAACAGGCATGTTTTTCTCAGTTCTTTTTAATCTGCCATATAGACTTAGAATTAGACAGATCTGATCCAAGTGAGCCAAACTAATCCATAAACTCAATTAAAGCAAAACTCTCATTGAGGTTTCTACTTTGTATTCCATGGATTGAGTTGTTAAATTACTTTGGCCTATACCAGCACAGATGTAATATGATCTCCTTTAAAGCCAGCAGCTTTATAAAACCATGGGGTTTTGTTAGGGTTTTGTCTCTGGACAAGTTCAAACTTATGTAGACATTCAACTTGACCAATGTGAAGTGGAGGTAGAGTAATAAAAAACACATCACTCTTCTCTTTAACTAGGCACCAAATTTATGTTAAAACAATGAAGTTATATGGTGGGGATAATTATCAAGTCAAATTGGTTACTTTTTCCCTCTTAGGTCTTTTCCTGATATAGGTCCTTATCTTCTGCCCATGAATCAGTATCATTTACAGCATGAATTAATATAACTGAGCTTGGTAAGGAGGAAACATATACAAAAGATCCAGTATTTTATGTAGAGGATAATTTTATTAATAAAGCAGCACACACTAGACCACGGTGTTTTTCCACACAGTGAGATAAAGAAAAATTAAACTGCAAGAACACTTAAAAAAAAATAGTCAGGTTCTGTCCTATTCCTTGTTTCAAAAAAATAACTTCACATACTTCACCCAAAACATAACAGAGAAACAAATCCATGGTACATTGTCTAAGAGCAGCCATCAATGCCTCAGTTCAAAATGGTTAAAACAACATGCTTTCTAGTGGTAGTGAAGTGCTTCGGCTTAAAAATATTTCTCCATTCAAAATAAAATGCAGAGAATAAATATTTACTGGACAAACTAAAAGATCAGAACTAGTGCAGGCCTTAGTTCTGCAAACCATCTACCTATAAATAGCACCACTACTTACACACCAAGTTATCGTCATAGCTGTATTACGAAGGCCAAAAATAAGCAGATGATTTTTGCTACAATATTTTAATATCCTGTTTATAATATTTAAAATATGCACACAAATGCTTAAACTAGAAATGGCTACAGATGAATAACTGATCCTAAAATAGGATCCAGTGAATCTTCAACAGTTTTGCTCTTTTGTTTTAAGTATGCTGCTTTCTTTTTTATCCAGCAGGGCAAGATGAGAGAAGATGATACTAAACAAAACTTCAATACAGATAAGAGAAAAATTAGTTAAAAGATACTCAGCCCTTGTGCTGATGAGACATCCTTCTTTAGAGAAAAGGCTTTGTTTATCTGACAAATGTCTAAGGGAGAGTGCCCTTGAAGAAGCACTTTTTGCTAAGATAA
Organism: Apus apus; assembly: GCF_020740795.1. Lineage (NCBI taxonomy): Eukaryota > Metazoa > Chordata > Aves > Apodiformes > Apodidae > Apus > Apus apus. Next base: position 50,770,963 of record NC_067283.1, read on the forward strand.
TTTCTGTTTAGAGAAGAGAACACGTGTTTGAGTCAGTGGGGTTTAGATGCATAAACCTAATAAGACACAGCTGTACTTTTCCTTCTCCAGCGAAAGAAGTTTAAAACAGATTGAGAAAACAGTTGATCGTATAAAGAGGCAGAAAGGAGAAGAAAAGTAGTTATGGTAAACACTTTTTAAACTGATTTTCTGCTCTACATACATACATATAAAAAAAAAACCAACAAAACCAAAAACACCCAGTAGATAAGTAACCTTCTCAGTGGTTATTAGCTTACAGGTAAAATTTCAGGTAAAAAGTGAGATAAAAGAGTGGAAAAGGTTGATGCAATGTAAAAGCCCCTGATCAGAAGTACAGTCACTTCTGTCCCTACCTAAACTGCTGAGAATTGCTGCATAGATAGGTGCAGATGGATAGATGTTATACCTATATCCTCACAGCAAGGCAGACATCTCACAAATCTCACTCCAGGGCCTCCTAGGAAAGGAGATAAGGACTCTGAAAGGCCAATAAACAAAACTCAGGCAGGGAAGCTTTTATGTAAATGATACAGGGGATCAGGTAAGATAAAAGTTCAAGCTGGTCAGAAGAACAATAACCCTGTAAAGCAATTTGATGTGAGCAAAACTCTATTTTCTAACAAGAACTTTTGAAAAATCCAAATCACATGAAAAAGTTTTGCAATACCTGAATATTCAAGACATTTGGTAACTAGTGAGTAACCCACCCTTTCTTAAACACCTTGTGGCTCCTAAAGTGCCCTGATGGTGTTACTAAAGGTTCACTTCATTGATGGATACGTGTAAACTGATTGCAAAATTTTTCACCTGAACAACAAAACGAGAAACTAACTTCAAAACGATATTGAGACTTTCAAGACTTCTCATAGTATTTGACTAGAGTTGAACTCTCAGACTAGAACAATTTTTAAACTTCATCATTTGCTGATATTTGTAATCTATGTGTATATACATGGGTCTACACATTAAAAAGGTGGCACAGCATGGGACCCAGCTAACTTCTATTCTGCTTCTATCAAAGATGTATCCACTGAATGGCAAATGTAAATGTGACTGTTGCATGAAGACCAGCCTAATCTGAATGTGTAAACAGTACTGGGCATCCACAAAATACAACAAAAAGCTAATCAGGTTTTGCTAAGTCTGCTTCATAGCCTTATAAGAGAGAAGTCATGAAGGGTGGTAAAAGGTAAACTAAAGCAGTACTGAGGGTAGTCAAAAGTAAGTTTTTATCAAAAAGACATATTTACTTTTGCAAAAGTTGACTGTGGAGCATACTGAAGATATCTCCCAGATACTTAAAAAATTAGGTTTACTTTTCATTCCACTGATACATTTGAACAGTTCTTCACAAAACATGACAGCCCTTAGCAGAGAAGGATGTTTAGCGTTTTTTTTAACACATATTGCTTCAAATTTCTATATAAAATCCACCTATAACAACGGAGTGGAAGGCACTAATTGATGCACTGTGAAAACATCCTTTAAGCTGAGTATCAAAATGTAGCAAAATTTCCTATTCCAAATAGGGGGGTGGAATGTAGGCAAGAACTGTGTGATTTCAGATTAAAATATACTTTACAATTCTTACTTCCATGTGAGACAACACTTAAATAGAATCCATACTTCAACATTCTGTAACAGGAAACATTCCATTAAAAACAAAACCGGAGGACAAAATACTCTAGATTAAAACAATTGCATATATAATTACCATAATGAAATATTTCATTTAAAGCCTAAATAGCAGAGAAAGAATTCAAATATTTTAATAGGCAGAAACCAATTACTAAAACACTTTACTCAGATGCGAGTAAAAATTGAACAGCATATTCAGTTAATTCATAGAATCGTAGAAAGGTTTGGGTGGGAAGGGACCTTAGAGATAGTGCCAACCCCCCTGAATGGGCAGGGACACCTTCCACTAGACCAGGTTGCTCAGAGCCCCATCCAACCAGGCCTTGAACACTTCCAGGGATGAGGCTTCTACAGTTTCCCTTGGCAATCTGTTCCAATGTCTCACCACCCTCACACTGAAGAATTTCTTCCTAATGCCAAACCTAAATCTCTCCTCTTCCAGTTTAAAACCATTATCCCATGTCCTCTCGCTACAAAAAAGTCCCTTCCCACCTTTCCTGTAGCCCCTTCAGATACTGAAAGGCCACTATGAGGTTTCCCCAGAGACTTCTCTTCTTCAGGCTGATCAACCCCAACATTCTCAGCCTGTCTTCATAGGAGAGGTGCTCCAGCACCCTGGTCCTCTTCATGGCCCTCCTCTAGACTCATTCCAGCAGGTCCATGTCCTTCTTGCACTGGGGGCTCCTGAACTGGACAGAGTACTTCAAGTGGGGTCTCACAAGAGAGAAAGAGAGGGGGAGAATCTCCTCCAGAACTGCTGGCCACAGTTCTTTTGATGTAGCCCAGGATATGGTTGGTTTTCTGAGCTGCAAGTTCATACTACTGCCTGCTACTACCAGTGATAAGTACCTGGTGCATCTATATTACGAGTTTTTGAAGTCATCCCCACTTTCTCTACTTTGGTTGATGTATCGTTGAATAGTCTCAAGGAGTACAGATAAGACTCCTTTTAGATGGAGCAACACTAGAAAATGTACTTCAACCACTAATGGAGTCCATTGGACCAGATTAGAGAGAGTCGGAAGTGAAACACCCTGAAATATAGATAGTGTGAACATCAAGCTCTCCACATGAACTGTTTCCTTCCACAATTGTTGGGGTTTTTTGCCCTGCACTGTTCATCATAGCTATTACACTCACTGTTCAGACCACAAATTATGTCTACTGTCATGTGCACTTCCATTTAAGTACTGCGGAGTAAACTGAACCTGTTACTTATCCCTGTTCTTTGGCATCTGAACTTAAGTGTGCTTAGTCTCCACAGCTCCAAGTGGACAGAGAAAACCTGCTGATGCTACATTTCTACAAACCTAGTAAAAGAGCATATGCACTATTTATTCTGAAACAGGCAACTGCACTTTCCTACCCCTTATCTTTTAACTTGCTAGGACTGGCTCAAACATTTTTGAAGCTGTATAGAGAAGCAGATCAGAGAACTTGGGGTGATAATAGTTTAATGTGCAAGAATGGCATGAGAAGCCCCAAAGCAAAAACACATTCAGTCATGAATGCTTGAACCTAGAGCTTCCCCCAGTGTCATGAGGCTCCCTGCCCAGCAGGCAGGAGCACTGAGTTGCCATATGCAGGCATCAGGGGAAGCCCCTGAAGAGCCTATGGAAAGATATGGGCATCTTCACTAGTTCCTCAGTTAACTCTTCAGAGCAATCTGCTCTCGTCACTACCTGTCCAGCAGCTGAGGCTTCTAATGTAGGTGGAATGAATGACCAAGCTTGAAACAGATGCTCACATTTTCAGGTACTGATATAGTTTGTTAGGGGCTTGAAGTAAGCACTCAAAATACAGCTCTTAAAGCTTGATGAAAGTGTGTTTAATTCAAAATAAAGTCTATCTGTGGTATTACTGATCTTGAATATATTTGCTATAGATCTATATATGATGTTAACATACAGTAACCAATAATAATATTCAAAAAAATTAAGAAAATATTATGCCATCTACTTTCTCTATACTGAATAGTGAGGTAAGCGGAACAAAATTCTGACCTTTGGATTCACAGACAATAGAAAATTGTCTTCCCCTTTTCTCCTTTTAAAATGGTAGATATTTGGTAGGGTTGACCTTTGGAAAAGGCAAAAGTCTGCTTCTTTCCATTTCTAATGGATTAAGATAATAACCTGAATATCTGGATAAACACTCCAATTAAATATCAGTAGTTCTGTGTAAATCTTATACAGATCCAGATGCAGAATTCAAAGCTACATAGGCAGAAACCTTCACATAATAAATTATATCTAAGATAACTCAGAAGTTCATTCCAGACAGGATTTTAAAAGTTCATAACTTAAGAGGTTTCTGTTTATAGCTTTAATGAATGAAATGTAAGATACTGGCAGCTTTGTCTCATTCCACTGCTATGAGCTCAGTAAAATTCAGGGGACAGAGGTGAGGGGACAGGTATTTCTACACATGCAATAAGCACGAAGAGTGTCTTGCATATATGGTTAGCATAGCTTTATATATAGTTAGCATACTATACTACATGCTGAGTAATGTACTTGGCTAAACATAGAATTCAGGTTCCAAATGCACCACTGCAGATCCTTCAAAGATAGAAAAGCTCATAGTTTCCTATTCAGACATCCTTCTCCTTGGATCAATCTAATCAGTTATACCCAAACAAATCTGCACTACTTGTGTTTGATATTGAATTGCCAGTGTTGGTGGTCTTAGATTTCTATTTCCATCAAAACTCTCTGCAGGTACTCAGTTACCATTTTTTCCTTCTTTATTAAATGTCATTTTTAACACATCAGCTAAAAGCATGGCAATTATTTGAAACATCATAGAAGAAATAAAGAGCAGAACACCTAGTTTGCAATGCAACTTGGTCTTAACACACTTTGCTGGATGGGAGAGTGGGGGAGTTGGCACTTGATGATAATTTTCTGCATTTGGTTACTTTAAAATAATAAATTTCATTTCTCTTTAGTTTTTGAAAAAATATTTCCTTACAATATAGTTAACCCTTCCCTGGCTTAAGATAGACCAAAAGTTGCTATCAGTATCTTTTACACAGGACAAGATTAAAACATAGTGAAAATGGACTCAGAGTTTGTACAGCCTTTAGAAAACAGGACTTCATAAATATACAATATATTTTATCTCTGTATAAAATAATGATCAAATAATTTTAAAGTAGTGCTAGGCAGCAGGTTGATCAATATTAAGGCTCCTCTAAGTGGTACATGACAGACTGTTTCTGGTCTTACCTTAATTGATACTACTCTTCAATGTAATTAACATGCCCAACATAAGTTGGGTGAGATAAATTACTTCAGCCTATGCCGCCTTTCCAGTGCCAATGCTTCGATCATCAAAAGACCTGACAAATCTGTTCACTTATCACTGTTTCAAATATCAGAATTCTCCTGTTCCTTCAGTAAAGGTGAATCAATTACCAAGACATTCTCTTTTCTCTGGGCCATAAATCTGCGTTGGAAAACAAAGTAAGATTTCTACAAACTTTTGAAATTCAGCTCAGTATGAGAGAAATTACCTCTTGCCAGAAAAACTCAAAAATACCAACTCCAGTTTCTACTGGAATGGCAGGTGGAAAGAGATGTCGTATCACAGGATAAATGGATATGAACAGGTATGAGTGACAGGCCGCTATTTTTCTGGGAGAAAGGAGATGCATATAAACAAGGGAATGTACCTTGTCTATCCAGAGATTCCTGTGGAAAGTTTTGTGGGTTATTTTAACATCTATAGAAAGACAGCAGGTCTCTTGAGATCTCTCTCATCATGAGCCTGTTAATTCTACTTCAAGTAGTCCCTGCCAAGAATAGTCTCCTCTGAAACTGTTACTTATGACAAAGTCAGGCAACATGTATTACTTAATGTACATTGCAGATTTTAAAACCCATTCAGTTTGCTGTAAAAACAGATGTTTTCTTTGTGGTATTTCAAAATGAAGCACATCTCCGTGGTTCTGCAATGAGGACAACACATATCTAGCAAAACTATAGTCCAAAGATCTAAGATGGCTTTAAAAACCTATCTTAAGAACTCAAACCCAACTCCTTTTTTTCTGTGGCAGCAGATAATGATGAGCAAGCATGCTTGAAACACCTGCTTTCACAGAGTTAGCAGAATATTTCACTATTTAGGATTTAAGGAAAAGGATGTAGGAGGGAAGGCCCCTCTGCCCACTTCTGTGACAGAAGACCCAAGTACTTCTCAAAGCTGGTGTAGAGGAAAGGTGGAAGCCTTTTTTGAGAATTAGAGAATGGCTCATAATACTTAATTTATCCTATATGAATTTTTTCATTCCTATATGAACTTTGAATATTATCTTCTTTTCTACAAATATATTCCCACTGTTTTGTATAAATCAGGCTGAAAACACTTTCAGGTTCTCTAGACTGAGCTGCATGAATACTTAACATTTCAGTTGGCTAATTTTTTGTTATTTATTAACAATTGTAATAGACATTACTATCATCTCTGTTTTGTGAATCTGCAAATACCCTAGAATCCAATTTTAGGAGTTTTTGAACAACATTAGTTCTCATCTGCTCTTTTAGAGAACAAGTTCAGGAATGTAACTTGGCAGAATACTGTTCTTTTGGGCATTAGGAACCAATAGGTAATGCTCAGTTCAGGAACAAGTGGCAACTTTGATAACCTTTGACCTAAACTGTTGCAGAAATGTTCCTGATTTTGAAAGAAGAAACCAACAGATAGCAAATGCAGGTAAGGCAAAACTCAGATTGGTGAAAATGTACTCTAATCCCTGATCAAATTACTGAAATCTTGCATTCATGTCAACTACCTTTGTCTACATGTAATACAGTAACTTTTAAATGATACCTATGATTGTTCTTTAAAATTCAGGAACATCCTACACTCTCAGAAACAGTTAACTAATTCTTCTTAATGAAATTCAGACTACAAAATCACAGAACTGAATATGCAGAGCAGCCATGTTATCTAGACAGGCAATCCAGCAGTCCTTATCACCTTTGCCTTCATAACTACCAATAACCATTAACACCTTCTGCAGCTCTGCTGAATACTACAAGCTGAGCACTGAAAATAGTTCATTATTCTCCAGGAAGAAAAAGGGTGCCAAGATTAGAGAACGAAAGAAGAAAGTGTGAGCAGAAGGGAAATCACTCTATAACAAAGCTGTTTAGAAAAAACACATATGAAATATAGATCTTAAGGTTTAGCACAGGAGAGGAGGGGCACAGTTACTGGAAAAAGAAATCAGTTTTGGCTAAATAGTCTGTTTCCTAGTTTGTCTTTGCATTGAAGTACAAAAGATAGGACATGATTCATTGTATTACTATAAATATCAAACATTGAGGGTCTAGAAAAGAAACAGTGAAATAGAGGATGTGACACATTACTTGAAGTCAGTGTGTAACAAACAGAACAATATTCCAGAACCCAAAAAGAAAGCTAGAGGTTCTTGTGTTGTCCTTTTCTTTTTTAGAATTTATTCTGCATTACACTGCATTTATAAGACAGCTCCTCTGAAAAATCCTCTTAAGAAAGAGAAAAGAAAAGGAAGAATGGAAATTTAATTTTAGACCATTCCAGACTGATTTCTAGTCCATACTCAGATGTCTGGAATTCAGCCAGAATCAAAATTTTATTTTAGAGAAAATGAACTAACACAGTCCATGAAAAGTTTATGATCCTAAAGTTTAGCTGTTAGCTATAAATATTCCAAAATGTTAAAACTACTGCTCAAGGGTATTTGTGTGTTGGCTTAGCTTCATATTCATGATGGAGTCTTGACCTATTCTCCATTTGACAAAACCAAAAAAAATACTAAGGATAGGAGAAGCAGCTGTCCTAATATGACATTTCTTCCAGGCTTACAACCAATTTTACTCCAAGAAAGACGAATTACAGTTGACGTAGAAAGACCAAAGGGCATTTTCATTTTGCCTACTGTACTCTCTTGAAAGTCCAATAAGACTACATATACTTAGCAGTGTATGTGCTTAAGAACTTTGTTGGATGAGGTCGCATGCCCACAATTTTAGAGCTGAGACAAAATCACCAGGAAAAAGCATAAATAAATTCTGGCACAATGGACTTTGAACACAAGAATGAAGAGGCTCCCCATGATACACAAAGCACCTTTCACGGCATAAAAATAAATTAACACTTAAAGCACTGGTTCACTAAGTAACAGACCTCAGAATAGCTTTACAATTCCTCTTAATAAGAACACACAATTTAAAAAATGCTAATAGCATTCTGGGTTCTCTTCTCAGTGCTCCTATAAAGGTCTAAATGCGCTTCAGCTGCTGTGGCTGCAAGTCACACAGCAGCCTAAGTTAATGTAAACTGGAGTAGTTGTGGCTTCCCCATTCCCTTCTCCTTCCTTGAACCAGCCGTCATGCTCCTGCAATTACATGGTGGATATAATGTTGGAAGGTGATCGAGTCAAGAACTAGGATGTAATTTTATATGACACTTAATTGGATCTATTGCCTGCTGTCAAAATGGATAGTTGTGCTCTCCATGCATCATAATGTACATACCAACCTTCTCCACAGCGGAACTAGCAGTTTTGTACATATAGACCCAGTTACAGTAACCAACTGACTCCATAAAACAGTAGCTTTTTTGGTGATCTAACCACAATGGATAAAGACTAAAGTAAAAAGCTCCTTTAAACTTATTTGGGGCAAGGTTTCAATCAGTTCAGGTTCCTAAAGCTGCCTTACCACCTGGTATTATCAACAGTAGCACTGGCACCAGCAAATGGAGAAACACTTGGTGGCTGGGAGGAAGACAAAGCCATAGCAACTGCCCTGAATTAGGCTACAGCTCATTTGAATACAACCAATCTAGTTTTATGTTAGCCAACCTAGGTACTGCTAGCAGCCTAGCTATGCAAAAGTTAACTTTTCAGGCACATTTTGCAATGTGCACTGAGGAACAGTTGCAGTGATTGTTTGCTTAATGCTGCTAGGAATGCAGACCAGATAAAAGCATGCACACGCTTGTAATCATGTTTTTCACAATTAAAAAGTTTGCTCGATTATTACTACAAGGGAGAGAACTTATCCCCATTTGATGTGGAACATTTGAAACACTTTGTTTTTCTCATTTTCTGCCATGCTGTGTTCTACCCTCTGTTCTTACCTTGCTGCTTTTTCCTCTTTCCCTCCTGCAATGAGAGCAGTTGCCAAGCTCTGAGTGACATATGAAAAAATACAACTAACATGCATCCAAATATTGAACACACCAAAACAAAGCCACAAAAGAACAAAATTTCCTTGACAAACAGAGCCAGAGGAAATCTCTAACTCTGCCTTAACCACATATAATTTTAGCATTTCTAACTCCTAACTTTATCATTTCAGGTTTTCTTGAATGGGATCAGAGACCACATTAAGATTGAAGACACAACATTTTAATAACGCTAATTCCCAGAAAACAAGCTTAGCTTCTCATTTTTTGAGTAGTATTCTCCTGGGTGCTAAAACAACTGAGGTATTGCATGGCATTGCAGAGCCCGTCACTATACTCATGACACCCAGGGGTACTAGACTTTAAGACAGATACGACATGTGTGAGCCAAAATACATTTAATAAAAAAATAAATTGCATCTTCAATTCATTATTAACATGACGGAAAGGGCAACCTTTGTAGAGAAATTTTAAAGACAACTACATTAAGTAAGAGTTCAGATCCAACTAAGTAGTATCTTATTTGCTGTCTTCATAAATAGGAGCTGTAAATTGCACTGAAAAGTAATCTGGCCTAGATGATGTCACAAAATTCTTTATTTAAGAAATGCAGCAAACTAAAGAACTGTAGGGTTTTTGTCGTGGTTCACCTTACTCTGTGAGGCAACATAGGTTGTAAATATCATGCCACTGACAGAAGCAAATGTGTCCACAGTGAGTAGCATAGTACATTTGTTTTGGGGGTGGCAGGAAAGGAAACAGACCTACTTGTAACCCCACTCCAGATATCACATCCAGTGCTGCTAAACATTTTGGAACATCTTTTTCCTTTTCTCCTGAAATAAAACCAAAGTTTGAAGCCAAGGTCTGCATTGAGAAATACAAGCTATTTTGACATCTACCATATGTTACCAAAGACCTGAATTCAATTAGCTCCAAACATTGGCATACTGCTTACTAACACACAGGTTTAAATTTACTGACATGAAAACAGGGCAGTAAGACACACTGCTTAGTGCAGCATGAGCTCTCCTGGTCCTACGTTTTAGTAGCTATTACAAAATTCAGCATCTGAACTGTTTTTAATTTACTTTTACTTCAGCCTCATATCCTACTTTTGGAAACACTGCTGTAGCTTTAATATTAAATTGGTGAGGGTGACACAGCAACCACTGTAACAGGTTAAAAAGTGGATGCAAGGATACTCTGTGGAGTACGTCAACACAGAGTAACTCAGAATAAGGATGTGCTTACCAGAGACAGCTAATAAATATTTGACAAGGCTGACAAAATTTGAAGTACATCAGGGTGAGCAGTAAGGACTGCATTGCTGGAACTGTTGATTTTAATGAGGGCCACAGCTCTGCTGTTGCTTGTCCCTTTTGTGGAAGCCTTCTTAAAGTGCAATATTGTCTGGTCCCATTATACCAAACAATTCTTTAAGAAAGTCATCCAACCACCCTCACCCAAAGTGGTGATCTTGAATCAGTTTGAATCTTTTTGAATTCTGTTAATTGTAACTGGTGTGTCCCTTGATTAGAAAATGTCAGAAGACCCACATTAGCTATAGTCAAACTTACAGAGTCAGTTAGAAATAGGACACATTTGAGCAGTAGGGACAACATGGTCACTGCATCTCATAGACATAGGCAATAAGAATCAAGTCAAGAACCAAGGAGTTTGTGACAGGCTATCAGCTATGATAGTTGTGACAGCACACAGAGGCGGGGCTCAAAAATACCTCACTGTTAAGAGCAGGATATGTTTTTTTGTGAATTAGGGATACGTCACGCTGGGTACCTATGTTACCAAGCATTAAAAACACTCTTAACACTACTGCATACAAATGTAAAATAAGAATTTTACAATCCATTTGAAACGATCAGTTTGAAGAGCTACAGCCAGTATGACCAAAACATGCACTGCCCCAGCAAACCAAGGGGAGCACAACATTGAGCCACGGCAGACTACCAGGATTCGGGGTTAAACCATCTTCTGTGACATCTCTACCCTAGCATCACAGTATCACCTGCCTGTACAAACACAGAAATTCCTCTATAGCAAAGACCTGAGTTGTAGAACTTTGATGGTGCATTAACATTTTGAATATTTCATTCTAACAATTGAGAGAAAAAGTTGCTGATACCAACTCTGGAAATTTTTCAGTACTATTCACAATATTATGTAACTAAGATTATATGCCCTGGCATTATACATCATCTGTATGACCAACAATGTCCATTCCTTGACAATTCAAAGCTCTAGCAATGCTCCAAAGTGGCTTAATGGCACTGATAATTTCCACAAAACGACATGGAAAACCTATTTGTAATTCCACTAACACTCTCCAACAAAGAGCATGTGGGAATGTGCTCTTTCAGGCGCATCAGCAGTTCTTTTAATGAGAGTCAATGTTTCCATTCAAATCCCTTATTTTTCAAGAGGTTGCAGAGTCAGCCCTCAGGGAGAGAGAACTAATGCTAGCAGTGTCAGGTGCTTTCATGCAATCTTGTATCTCAAAAACAGTCTTTATTCTTTTTTTCTAAAAAAAAAGTTTAAGCCATTAGCTCATAATATGGATGGCTGCCTTCTGGAACTGGGAGGGGAGAAAGGGGTGCAAAACACTAAAATTACTTCTAAATGAAGGTATTTTGGAAAATAACCTCTAACACCTCCACAATGTCATATTTTTTTTCCAGCAAACAGTTCTTAAAGACCTAGAGCTAATCTCCCTTTGGTGGCCAGTGTTGACAAGCTATAAAGTGAGTCTTGGCATTTTGTGTAACCTGGTTAAAAAGACCTGGAAAACCATTTTACAGACTCATCCTGGATTTAGATAATATTCATCTGATCTATCAACATTACAATGGTATGAAATTTAGCATTCTGAGAAAATTATCAAAAAAGTTTGAGGACAGAAGTAACCTTTATTATGTGTAGTCTGACTTTTATATAAAACATAAGCTATACAATTCCAACCCTGAAACTCTGCATCAGAAAAGCTCCTTCTTGGAATGCTCAGTGACTTTTTGGGATTTCCTAAAACTTCAGTACTGGTTTTCAGCAGTAGAGGAGGTCTTAAAGTGTAGTGCTTGGCTCTGTTCCGTGCTATTGAACAACTTTTAATTACCTCTTTTATACAAAGATGAATGGTAGAAGCCAAAAGTGTCTGTATTTTTTTTTTTCCATTAAAGTAACTGAATTTGAAGGAAAAAGTTCAGGCTCCCTATACCACAATTTATTAATTTCATACCTTTTTTCTGGCATCTCAGAAGAATTTCTGAGACAACTCATGCAGCAGAGTGTAAGGCACCTCTCAGTTCTTTGTTTCATTGACAGTCATGAAACAAACTGGAAATAGAGACTTGTTTAACCTTTGAAAGAAAATATTTTGTAAAACAATCCCATAACCATTGGCATAGGGCAAACAGAGGCTGATCTCTTTACCTACTGCAGTGGATAATATACATTATAATATACTTGAATCTGCCAATATTAGAAAATAAATAAGACTTGCTGTGTTCTCCTGTGTTGTATTACATTTCACAGGAGATGTATATACAAGCTCCTACTAAAAGAGAAACTGCACTTCATTTGGTATTGACTTAATGAAGGAATTCCCACATTAATCTCTTAAGCCGTACTGCTCTTTAGAAAAACAGACTCTGTGGAAATGAAAACCTCCATAAATCTCTTCAGCTCTCTCCAGAAAAATAGGCTTTTTGTAGCCCAGTGATTTTCTTTGCACCTTTTCTTGTGGAAACAATTAGCTTAGCAATTTTAAAGTATTAGGTGGGCCCAGCTGCAGGCTGCTGGTATCTTTCCTATTATATAGCAGTGTCCATACAGAACAAACAAGGATCTACTCTCATAGTACTACAATATATCAGTGGGAAATACATAAGTGAGCTACTACTAAGATTAGAGCTTGAAGGAGTTTTCACTTACCTGAGGCCCTCACAGGTTTCAGTGTTTTTGACAGATTTGTTTCTAATTCAAGACTTCATTTAGCTCAAGGACAAAACATTGTGCTGCAATTCGCTTGTCAAAATGCTTGAAACTGAACTCAAACTGTCAGAGGCACATTTACCTCCTCAGATTAGTCCTGTTAATTGGTTCTTTGATGATTTGTAAAAATAAGTCTGAAGTCAGACCCAATGTTCTTCCTTTGTTCATAGCTGTGGTAATCAAACTCAAAGAAGTTCAGGTTCAAAACTGTGGTCATTGACAGCTGAAAAGTGTGTTGCCAGCGAAACTGATTCATTCAACTATTTGTTTTGAAAGATTATTCTGGACATGAAATCCTATTCCAGACAGCATGTACATTTTTTCAAAATTATCTTTAGCTTAATTTATACATTTCCCTTTTCTTTAATCTCATGTACAATACAGTTAGCATTACAATTGATTTCTGTCCTGTTATACCAGTTTAACCTGAAAAAGTTAATTGCTTGGCTATGTACATTGAAAATATTTTCACTGCAACTGGCAAGAATATCAGTATCCAATTGATTACCAGTGTAGTAAACAATGATAATTATAGTAACAGTACTGAGGCCACCTGTATCTTTCCTCTGTATGTTGAAAGTTTAAGGCAGTCATTAGTCCAACATATAAATATGTCTGATTTAGAGCAAATACAAATCTTTCACAGATCTGTTTCAGAGTTTTTACAGCACATTTAAAACACCTTTCATAAGAAATTCAAGGATATGTCTCTCCTTCTTTTGTAGGTAAAAGATAACATTAAGAGCAGTACAGTACAAAATTAAAAAAACTCAGAGGCTGGTTGGCAACAATTTATATCCAAAACCTCTTTACTATGTAACTGTTTGTATGAAGTCAAGTGTTTAAGGATACTCCTTTATAAAATCAAATAAACTAAACTCTATCGCAAAACTTCATCTTATATTACATCATTTTGCAATAAGCTACTTAATAGATGGCAGCTGCACACAGTTGTTTATTCATGTAAATTATTATTCATAAGAAAAATTAAGCATTTATGTAAATTTAAATGTGCCACTGGACCCTTTAAAGAAAACCAGTTCAATCTTGTTTACTAACAACAGTTGTTTACACAAGGCTGTGTAGCTAAGCATCTTTGTGGGCTGTAAACGTGTTAGTTCCTAAAATTGTCTAGGTATAATAGGGACAGCAATCTTTGATTAGAAAGTTAAACTTGAAAGATCCTCTTAAATGGTACCCACAACACCTAAACGAGCATTGCCATACAATGCTGTAGATCAAGTAACAAATAAAATAAAATACACTGTGTAAAATTTGTAGGAAAAGATGTGCAGCTGTGCAGTGTCTGAGCGAAACTTTGAAGAGTGTTTTGAAAATTTGGCTGAGAATGTTATGTTTTACTGGAGTTTATAGATCAACCTCACAGCCATTTATATGTAGTTGCCAGTGTATTTAATCAAAAGTAATACGCCAGATGCTTCAAATTAAAGCCAGTTAAAAAATCTATTCCAATACATAAATATAAATACTGAGACAGTTTTCGGTCTTAGATGCTCTGAGTATTAAACTATAAAAGTTTATTTACTTTACGAAACATAATCACGAAGGATGAGAACTTTGAAATTTAATCTCTAAGTCATCTAAATATTTGCATGACAGCAAAATACAAAGAATTTAACTAAAAACAGTGGCAGCACAGTAGCAAGTGCAAATGCCAAACCTTTGGTCTCATGAACAGATTCTCAGAAATATTTGTATTTAAACAATAAATGTAAATAGTGGGCCATGCTCTCTTTGGAAGAGGCATTCTGAATTATCACAGCAAAGTTAGGCAACTATTTGCCTTAAAATATTTAAGACTTTTTTCATTTTGATAGATCATACACAGGATAGATTTACAGGATCTTGGGAGAAAAATTCTGCTAGAAAAATCAAGTCTTGCAAGTTGTGAAGATTTCAACAGCTGCATGACATGACACTTGACCAATCTCCCAGTGTTGTCAAATCCTGAATGACTAAACAAACTACAAAGTATTTGGCACCCTTTTTCCACACAAAAAAAGAACCCAACTAAAAAAACAGATGCATATTTCAGTCAAACCATTTCTTGATTCATACTAAATTTTCATCTGGTTTTCCATCAACTTAGTGGAGTTACTCATCAGCATAAAACTCTTCACTCATAAAAGAGCAAACAGATTCTCTCTAAAATACTCAGTAAAATGCTGGTTAGAGAAATGCCTCATAGAAAAGTCTCTTTCACAGTAAGCAGCATGCAGCAGTAGCATATGAGGACTACAGAATACTTTAAGGGTTATATCCTAATAAATACATATGTTTCACCCTACAGCTCATCACCAGACATACTTCAACTGTTCAAAGAAAAGTTGTTTTAAGGTGGTTCACCATTTCCCTTAGAGATGTCTCTAAAAAGCCAGAATGTAAAAGAACTTCCTTATACATATCTGTTACAAACCACATTTTCAACTAGTTTCATCAGAAATATTTAAGTACATGCAAGAACTTGAGAAGTGGAGTTCAGCAAACCTCCTTAAACTGTTACCTTCTACAACATACAAAAACTTCTCCTTGAAATCAAGCCACTCGCTCAAGCAGACTGCATCTCTAGTAAGAAATTCTCTCTTCCAAAGAAGAAAATGGAAGACAGTGGGAACAGCTTAACAAAGGGAAAGGAAGCCCACAGGACCTACATGAAAGAGTCTACAATCACTGCATTTGCACTTGTGATTGCAGCAGAGCTCAGCATATCTCCATTGGTGTTGTAGCTGTGATCTCATAGAAAAAGCAATGATGTCACAACAGACTTCAAAGTGGGCTCAACTTCAAACTATATTTAAATTCTCCACCAGGCTTGTGCAGCCCACAATGCAATCTGTGCTGCTCTATCCTCATTCTAACCAAAACACCAAGATCAAAGTTAGATTTATCATGCTAACATTACTCCTCCAAACACAATGCACACAAACTCAGTGCCTCGAGAGGGTAAACAGGAAAAATTATTTTACATCTCTGGGACAGAGAA
This sequence comes from Apus apus, assembly GCF_020740795.1. Taxonomy (NCBI): domain Eukaryota; kingdom Metazoa; phylum Chordata; class Aves; order Apodiformes; family Apodidae; genus Apus; species Apus apus. Next base: position 50,786,813 of record NC_067283.1, read on the forward strand.
TGTTCAAAGGAGTACTTTTGTACCCACTCAAAGCAAAAGCTGTTGGTAACAAGCTACTGCTACAATTGCAATAATATAATTTAGTTCCAAATTTAATGAACCTGATCCCATTCTTTATGGAATCACAACATACATGGATTGGAGGAAAAAAAAAATAATAAAAAAAAAAATCTGTGAAGTATTTCATAATAAAAAGAAAATATGCAACCATTAAATCCTCTCCAAAAGAGACCCTGTGATTGGGCCAGAACCATTCACTCTCTCCTTGCACAGACTTGCAGTATGACTACTGGATGTCATTTTCTGCTGTCATTAGTTGCTATTCCAAATAAAGCCAAAAGCCTCACTGGCATGCTTGGCAGCTGCCCTGGAAAGTCTCAATATTTTACATGAGATAACTTGCAAGTTTATGGCAGGATGCTATCCTACAGCATACTTTTCTCATAGTGAAGGACAGTCTTCCAGGTGTTAGTCTCTCATTTCCCTCACTGCTCTTTGTATAGGTCATACAACATATTGAAGGGAGTGACCTCTTTCCTAGGTCTATGTCTGCTCATGAAATTCAAAGGGCTTTTAAAAATTCTTAGCATGTCCAAAGCCCATAGTAGCCTACAACGCAGTGACTGGCAGTCATCTCCATACACTATATACCGCATTTCACTACCAAGAGATTAGCAAGCTGAGATATTTATTAGCAGCAAGAGGTTCCTGTAAATTAATTGTTGAGTATTTATTTCGAGTTTTGGCAAATTCTGCAGTCGGGGGTCAATGTCATACTGTAACAGGTAGATTGACGGCCATACTGGAGTTAGATAGCTCAAGATTAACTGGACATCCTCTACACAAGCAGCAACCACAGCAAGTAATCACATAGACATGCTCATAGAGGTCAGAGTCTCACACAGACTTCAGGGTTCCTCTTGGTTTTGAGGTTTCATTTCTCTATGTTACAACCTTCCCAATAGCACTTCTCTTCAGCAGATTTATATGCACAAGCAATTTAACTATAAGCAAGGGTATCCAAGTACAGAATACCTCTGAGAGGACTTGTTTCTTCCTTTCTCAGTGAGGAACTCCCACTGCTTCCTGCTGAGACCTTTACGATTCAGGTCTTACACTCCTTTTCAGTAGATAAGGCACTTATCTTTGTTCTGCTTTGTTTTTCTACCTCTATGATTGTATTTTCGACAACTTGAGTTTTGTCCTAACCCAGCATACTGTATCAGTGGGAGAAATCAGAGATTACACTTTGTTCTGATATAGAAATAAATGTGTTCACACTAAGGCAACTCAATTACTCCTCTTCAACCCCCCAACAAACACAAACACACACACACATTGCGTGTAACTTTTAACATAATTCAACTTGTACAAAATCCTGTTGCTAAGATTTGGTCTGGCACCAGATGGAGCAAGTACATAACTACAAATCTGACTCTGTTTCAGTGGATGGTAGCCCATCACATTCAGCTGAAGTTCACCCATGTCCTACAGAATCCTTTGGAATATTCCAACTTGATCAGCTCATTTTATTATTTTGATTTCCATTTTCCTCTGTGAATGCAATCTGTTACTAGACATACTTCTCTTCAGGATTCTGACAGAGGGATATCTGCCATTGTGCCCATGTTCATACTAAAATACAACTGAAGAGACTCTGTTTTTTCTCCTCACTTTTGAGCTATTTGGTGTTATAACCTCAATCTATTTAAACCTGTATCATTATAATGCAGGATTTTTTGGATAAAGAACATTAAGTTTAGGCATGGCATATCAGTTCAGTTGATACAGTCTAATGAAAAATACTAGCTAAACGCAGAAACCTCTCTAAAGCCAGAATAATTTTGCATTGCCATTAAACTACCTCTATACCTCAAGATATGAATAACACAAAAGCCACCTATAAGAAGAAAACAAAACCTCTCAACTTATAATCAAAACCTACCTTGAACAGCATCAGCAAAAGAAGGAAGATATACCAAGCAAGAAAATTGATATGCTGCTTTCTCCCTTTTTTCTCTTATTGACTGGGTGTAGTTAAATTAAATGCAAACTCATAAAAAACAATACACAAGACACAATAAATATTCTTTGAGGGCTCTTTGCAATCACCATGGTCTTGCTGCAGTCTCTGATGCTTGAGCAAGAACTCCAGCCAAAAATATCATGTACAGAAAAACACTGCAATGCTGTGATTTCATGCCCAGTGTTACCTTATGGTTTAAGTAGCTCCCTTGGCTTTTATACTTGTAGCAATTAGAATTTCCAGACAGCTCAGTGGCAGTTATTCTAGGTGCTCCCTATCCTACAGCAGTAACTGACAAATGGCAGTCAATTCTGACTGTGAATGAATTAAATTCACTGGTATAACACAAGGCTATAATCCTGAAGACTTTTTTAAAAGTCTTCATAGTTTTCATTCTGCCTTTTATAGTTACAAAGCAACAACAGCCAGCTTTGTGATGTAAATCTCAATTTTTATCATTGGCTAAGACTTACAGTAGGATATGTAAGTCCCCGTGCTGCTGTTTCTGGATCTCATGAATACACTTCTACACTTTTCCTCTCATGCCAGTCTTTTCAGCAGTAAGGTTATTTAAACATAGCAGAACACTATCTACTGAAGAACAAATGCGTGCCTGATCAGAAGAAGGGAGTATCAGACAAAATAGAGGGATTGCCTGCCATATGTTCTTGATTTATTGGTCTAGTTCCCTGAAATTGGAATTTTTTCAGATTTGTATCCTACTTCAGAGAGATTATATACTTTTCCAGGGAGGTACTTAATATATCCAGATGACAATGTTTAATTTATACATATGTCAATTTTGACAGCTTACCTTCTCCTTATGAGCTGAAGTCCATGAGGACTGCAAGTAATTAACACTCTACAAAACTTGGAGCTCTAGGTCTTCAGTGGATTTTTCAGGCAGTTTTGTAAGCATATACTCATTATGGAGATTTAAGTTACTTTGTAGCATTATTATACATTGCTGCATTAGATATCCCTCTTCCCTGTCCACTATTTCAAATCTGCCAATGTAATTAACTATATATTCCAACTCACTGCCTGTCTGTGCAACAATTAACTGGACAAACAAGCAGCTGAACGCATTTTAAACACACAACCATTTTTTCAAGATGTATAAAGACTTTGTATTTCTGACTGTTGTGGGTTGCAACCTCTAAGCTGCTCTTCTCAACTTCAGCACTGAGCACATCAACATTAAAATACATTTAAAAAGAAATATTGCAGGACAAAATCAATGAGGAGGGAAAGAGGACTGAAGGTATAACTTAGTAACCAAAATGGGAAATAGCTGCAGTCAAAGCCTGAGAGTTTACTAGGCACTTTATTAAACTGAAATGTACTACTTTACAGTGCTGCTTTTAAAATATGTTAACACTATATCACAGTTCCCGGCAGCATGAAGTCTTTCCAGAAAACGTGCCATCACTGTATGCAGCATATTTTATAGCCAGTATAATTTAATTTGATTACATCCAATAATATTTTTCTGAAATTCTAGGAAGTCTCCCCACAAAAGATAAGCAATGACTGTATTTTAATCAGCTGGCACAAAGTCTAACCACTGTACTGCAGGAAAAAAAGCCTTTATTACACCAAAATGTCCCGAGTTTCATTTTGCCTCTGCTGAAGATGTCATGAGTAAAACCTGCAAGAATGTCATTCAAGTAGTAAGGAGCACAAAATTTTTCAACTTTGAAGTTATTTAATTCCAAGATTGATTGCTACAGTTGAAGTATTCTTGATAGATGTTGGATAAGACTCCCACACACTGGTATAGTTACTGCAAGAAAAACTGAAAATCCTGCAAAAACACTCATTTGTTTCATATGTCCACAAACATTCTGAAAAGATGAGCTGTACACCTCTAAGCTAAACAGTGTAATTTTCCTTTTCTTACCAGGCTTGGATTTCTGCTCTGCGATGTGCCCATGATTGGGAAGCGTTCCTGTGGAGCCTGGTATAATCATCCTTTCCTCTAAATCAGACTCTGGGATTGTAGCACAGCCACCTAGTTGAAAATGGAAGAACCTTGATGTGGTGTTTATGCAACAAAACAAATTCCCCAGTGCGTAATTACGGAAAAGAGACAATAAATTAGATGACATGAACATGTAAAACTGAAATAGTCTTGTCTTTCATTTCACAGAAATGTTTGTTAAGAAAAGCATTTACCATTGTTTAGAAGGCTGATTATGTCTTAATGGCTCCTCTCTACTACTTACACTGGTTTGAAGAGTTTGAATCCATTAAGACCACAGAATATGTAAAACTGGTTCCACAAAAAAGATGGAAATAATGTGATTTGTGTCAAAGATCAGATTACGGGGAGCTAGTTTTGTAATAAAAGTAATTAAGTGTGAATGAAATAACTTTACAAAGTCAACAATCCTTATGAAGATTGTTTGCTTGCCACAGAGAATAGCATTATGGTATTTTTTGGATGGGCTATTAAATACAGTATTTTTATAGCTTAGTACTAGACGTGGAAACATAGTGACACTTTCACTTTCCAGTAACACACTGCACTAGCAATGCCTTGTGGAAATTATTTTAGGATGCACGTCTTAAATAGATTCTCTGTATTTTGCAATCTTGCTTTCTGAGGAGCTCATTAGAGAACAGAATGACTCACAGCTTTCTCTTCAAACATGTATAAAATTCCTATGTTTAAAATATGAAGAGGGGGATAAACTAGTATTAGTATCACCTGAAGAAAGCTGCAGTAGTTTGCAGTGGAATAGACTGAGGTAAATTCTTCCAAAACAGCTATAATTAGGACACGGAGGGATGTATCACTATTCCACAGCAAAAACATGCCCTTATAGTAAGTGCATTGCCAAAAATATAGCACACAGCGGAGCTGCATCTTTCTCATAGCCCTCCCAGGATCACCACTGGCCAGCAAACAAATCCATGTACTTATCTATTGCGTTCTGAAAGCACGTGTTTAGCAACAGCACACCAACTCGCAGGAGAACACAGACTTTTCACCCTTGTGTCAGAGTTGTTTGATTTTGAAAATAAATGTTCTACTCTAGGACCCATAAGTGGTGTACCCAATGTGCATCAACACATGCTATTCTCTCCTTAGAAACTAAATCAGTAAACAAGTAAAAAAGAAGATTGCATTCCCAAGTAGGAGAGCTGCAGTTTCCCCAGCACTTCAGAAGCATTGGCAAAGCAAGGCACCATGTCCTGCAGAAACATACCACACTGTCTAACTAGGGTAAAGCCCAGCAGCTCCAGTGAACCCTGTGAAAACACCCATTCCTACCAGAACAACCGATACAGGATCCTTTGTTCCTAAGAGGAAATACAAGCTACGACATTCCAGATACATCCTGACCGGAAGTATAAGATGCATCATGGGGTTACATTTGATTTAGAGCAAGTACATTTTTTCAGGGAGAAAGGAAGAATTAGGAGTGAACATGTCAGCAACATGCAGACTTACAACATGCAGCAGCTTCAGATACTTAGAATACCTGCTACGAAACTGAAGGAGAAAGTAGAAAATCAGAAAAATGCCTTCATGTTAAAATACTGTAATGCTGGGACAATGTCTGACATTGAATGAAATATAAATGTACCTACACCCTAAATGAAAATAAAGATCAGTAAACTGATACTTCTGTTCCCATTTGTAAATTGTGGCTAAAATGTAAACTATGAGATTTGATGAAATGGAAACCAGCACTTTAGAAGTCAATTTAGATACTTTTCATTCTTACTCTTCAGATAAAATCTACTCTATTAAATCATAATCTGTAAATGCAGAATACAAAATTAAGGTTTCCTGCACAAAAGAACTATTAGGAATGGCATCATACATTTTAAAAGGTTTTCTAACATTTACTAACAGCACGAGTGAAAGCTCAGAGAGTCAATTAGCATCTATTGAATTTCTACATGGAAATAAAAGAACTTTTACAACATTCATTCTAACACCTGAAATTCAGTAACTGACACAGCTTTGGGAATTGATGGCTTTTGATGCCAAAATATTTCATTACTCATCAACGACTGTTAGTAACTGCATAAGAGTAGGAAAAGTTCTATTTGCCCTTAGGTACAATACAATACTTGCTGAAAGGAAGCAAGACTTCCTGCTCTTGATTTTGATGAGAGAGATTCATTAAGATTTACTTGTCATCTGGTACTGTAAGAAGTTATAAAAATTAAAAGCTAAGTTCTTCCATAACTTCTTCCATAAGCGTGTTTTCTTGACAGAGAACAGTGAGAACTGAAATGTTACCAGTGATAAGACTATTTTAACATCAAAAAGAAAATGTAGATAGAATACACAGTGCAGCAGTAAAGCATCAATATTGAAAGTAGTAATTATTTCTTATTTCTGCAAGGATACTAATAATTGTTTTATATTAATAGTGTTTTAAATACTATTGTTTCATAAAGGCAATCCAGGCACTGAGAGCACTGTTCTCACTGGGGCAGGATTTAACCAGGACTCTTGGGACAATAATAATTTAAATGAATAACCAGACAAGAAAACAACGCAATAGCAATCTTTTTACTCTTAGGAGGCAATGAGCCTTAGATGATCAAGGTCTTTGTGTGTCCCCCATTTCTACCTTAGTCTTTTAATATCTATATCACCTTCTACCTGAAGGAACTATGTCCCTCATGTTGTTCAGCTGCCTAGGACCAGGTAGGATGTCTGGACTGTCATCTATCTACATCAATCTGCATCAGCAGAAGTGGTGTCTGCTTCTTCCAATGGAAAAATCAAATGTTTTGCTCCCACAGGTACAGGTAAGATAATGATGTATACCTTTGACAACGTGCTATGATTCCCCATAGGAAGAAAGGAGTAGAGACCCCAGTAAGACAACTGTGACACTAAGAGAACCAAAACATTCAAAGTAAATTGTAAGACTTCACAAGACTAAAAAGGAAACTCGATAAAGCACAAAAATAACCCACTGCATGCAATACCTAAACCACAGTGACCAGGATTTTGCAATTCAAAAACTCAGAAGGCAGCTATCTGAGAGAAAAAACAAAAACAAAAACAACAAAAACACCACAAAAAAAACCAACCACCAACCTTTTTCTGCCAGAAGTCTAGAAATCTTTATTTCATACTGCAGGGGTTCTATTAGGGGTATCTATGCTGACTTCTCTAGTCAGAGACTAACAAAACTTTAAGTAAAGATATCTCTGAATTATTGTATATTTCTGTATACATTTCAAAAGTATCTACTGCATGTCTATTTTAAGGAGCATTTAAAATTCTTATGCACCTGGAATCCTAAAAGAAATCACAGCAGTAGAATAATTCACATTAATTCATAATTAAGTGAATGGTACAAATCAGAAAAGTGAAATATTGAAGGAAAAAGGGGGAAAACAGGCAGGAATAGTAGTAAATAAATCTACACATTGGAACAAATCCAAGTTGAGAAGTTCTCCAGATGTCAGTCTGTAAACAGTGCTTTATAAAATGAATTCCCCCATTAATTTTTGGCAGGAATAACATCTAGAATACGTTATTACATTTGACCCACTCTTTTCCCCTTTTCTGTATAGCTAAATTCTTGTCTGACATCACAGATCTTTTATCAGTTGTGATGAATCCAAGCAAGTAAGCAAGCAATCTTTGGTCAGCAAAGCTGTTTGATAGGGTACAACATGCATAAAATTATGCTCAAGCTAATTGTGAACTTTGTTCACCAAAGGAAATGAGACTTCTCTTGTTTATTTTCACTACATCTGTTTTTGTAACACATTTGGTTCTTAAGCTGGAAAAAGACACCCACACCCAAAGGAAATATAAACATATAATACATATTGAACAAAAATTAAGTACTGACAGCTTCCCTACAGGTTCCTATCACCATGTTTTTGCATGTTTTAACATGATTCTGAAAGTTGAAAAAACAGGAAAACAAAAGTATACATCTAAAAAATGAAAAGGCACTTTGAGGGAAAGACTATTTGGGTTTAGTCTTTCTTTTCCTCTCAATCACAATCTAAACTATGCATAAACTTTCCATTTTCCTCTGAAATTAACTCTTATAAGGGTCTACAGACACAAGGAAAAAAAAATGCTTCCTGAGCAGTCTTTGGCAGCCAGAGTCAAAATAGGAGCAGGAAGTCCTCTTAATAGCAGGTCTTGTAATCCATGTGTATACCATTATACAACAGAAATAATCTAAACAGCAAAATCATTTCATAGATTCCAAAACTATATGTGAAGCCACGTTCAGTTGTGTTTTCTGTGCTGTCCATAATTTTTAGGGAAGCTTATATTAAAAATGCAGTCTAGGGCATTAGAAATTATTCTTTCTAGAACAGAGTTAACCAATTACTTCTACTGACTCTACCACCTACATTTATCCAAGCCCTGTAAATTTTTTTAGGATTTGCCCATCAGAATGTAGCTTGCCTTTTCAAGTAAACACTGCATGGAGGATTTGTAGATAGACAGTATTATTGCTACTTTCTAGATGGAAAATAAATCAAAATCTATAGAAGAAAACAATACATATTTGAGTGGACAATGAGGTCGAGGGAACGTTTATTCACATACCAGGTCTGGATTAAAGTCTGTCATTTAGAAAGACATATTCCAGGAATGCAAGCATATTTCCATTGCAGACCGTAAGGAGGTGGGGGGAGAAAGGTGGATTATTATTTTTTTTTCAAAATGGGTGTCTGATAATGAACACATTTACAATTTACAATAGAGAACAGTCCAGGTTTAGTTCAGGTATTCACTAGAAGAACAGAGTCACTAATTAATCAGTTACAGATTTCAGAACATAGCACGTAAGTCTAGTAGAGTGGCTACAGCTCTGCAGTCACAAAATTCCATGGTTTTGTGCCTGATCTGACATAACCAAATCCAATCAAATTATGGAAAATATTTCCATATTACGTTCTATTAGAATAATACATTAATGAAAAATCATATCAACTGAACATGCAGTCCAAGGTCAGTGAAGATCACCAAAACATACATCTAATGGGAGCACAGAGAAACACACCGGACTTGCTCAGCTTTACTCGTTTTACTCAACTGTTTGTTAACAAAACTTCCAGTTCAAAAATCCCACAGTTTTTCCCATAATAACTTGCCACTATTTGCATTGACAGCTCTGCAGATATAATCTGCACCAACTGTATGGCTGTTAGAGCTTGTAGCTCCTTCAAATATTTTGAACATGTTTGAATTCAGAAAATCTTGACTTACGAAGTTCAGGGTACTCTGGCACTATAACCTCTTTATGGACACAACTACGCTGTTTAAATTGTCAGATTGTCTTGGCCACTCTTCCAGGATGAGAGTCAGTGTATGTGAGATGGAAGTCATAGAAATGGTATTGGGAAACACATTGCTAAGAAGAAATCTAACAGCTGTTTTCATTAAAGAAGCATTATTGGACATTGTGCCAAGAACACACTCAAAATCAACATCTAGCAGTACCCTTACTAATACAGGACTGAGAATGCAGTTACATTAAACTATATAATGTCATTCAGTCTCTGCCGAAAGACATCTGTTATTCACCATGAACACAAGACTAATGATGACAGTTGTGCTTTAACAACATAAATGTACTGTTCCATCCAACAACCTATTCACCTGATGAGCACAGACTGGCTGAAAAACACGCTGTATGTTCTGGTGTGTGTTGGGAGAGATAATTGTTACTGTTTTGTAGTGCTGGGAGGACTTCCATCTGCCTTTATGTAGCAGCATTCAAAAAAGAACTTTTCAAGGAAATATCAAGTCTTGACAAACTATAAACAATAAAAATCATCATCTTATTTTTCAGAGCACACTTGATATTCTTTTTTGACTAGGTCTCACATCCTCTTCCCCCTATTCAGCACATGACTAAACATAGCTTTAAATTAGCATAACTCAAAAAGGTTTTCTTTCAAAATGCTTAAATACAGCAGTAGCAGAAATTATAGATTATATCATCATATTTTCAGGACAACATTCTTCATTCATGCTACCCTTTTTGGAAGCAAGAGAAATATGCAAGGGATTTGTCATTATTAGACTTGTTTTACAAATATAAATTCATTTTGTGCACATAAGTATACATATGCATGTATCAGGATACATGAAATATAAATAAAAAATTACAAGTATTTTGTTTTCAGTGAGACATTCTTCCAATTCTATAGAGTTTGTATGTATTGCCTTGTTTCAGTAACAGTGATAAGGAGGCTACTAGACCTTTAGACTTTTTGACTAATTTACTTGAAAAACTTCAATAGGTAATGCTCCCTTTGATAAAGATTTTCTTAATTATTTTTCTAAAATGGTATTCAAATTAATGTCTACTGTCAGTTCTGGTTTTTATCTGCCAACATACTCCAAGTGAACACCTGAAAGTCAATGTTCAGAGCAGCTGGGATCTCCAGAGTATGCTTGTCAAAAAGATGTTCACAACACTGTCTTTATTTAGTCTCTAAGCTTTATTCAGTGTACATCAGAAGGAGACTAAAAACTAAAATGGACTGTTGTAACCTTACTACTAATCTCTCCTGGTATTCATCATGCTAAAACGTTGAGAGAAACATTTTGCTCCTGATCCCATTTAAACACACTTCCTAGAGGACATGTATGAAGCACTCTTCAAGTAAGCATACAGACACATATATAGACATTATATATTTGTATGTATACCATACATATACACACAAATTTTGGACTTATTAGTGAAGAAAGAGCAAGTCCTCATTCCCTGCAGTCAGAAGTCAAAGAGACAGTAAATGTTTGTGGTGTAGTTCACAGTTTTGTAACCTCTGAGTTACTTTGAAGGTAAAGTATTCTTTGACTGGTTTAGAGGAAGAGAAACCATTTACCTTCAAGGAGATTGTGGCATATTAACATAGGCAAAACACTGTTTACAAGCTCTTAACAGCTCAGTAATGCAGCTCAGTAAAACTTCTGTTCCAGCTGTGAAAAATGAAATATAATGCAATTTGCTGCATGAGGCCTTGCTATGCAGGGTCTTTTGAATGCCTGAGACAGCCTTGATGGACCCAGTAGTCAGACAGAAACAGTTAATGTGGGGTTTATTCCTAATCCAGATAAGAAACTGAGTGAAATCAAAGAAAAAGAATTTGAGATGTACACTAATGCAAGATTTTGGACAAGAACAACATTAGGAACAAAAACTACTGACATGAGATGCAGTATCAGATACAGCATGGATAACCAAAGACAGTGGACTAGTAACTGGGACACAGGTATGTACTGAAGGATGTATGTTGCTCAGAAAGGCAAAATTAAAGTGGCAGAGTAATACTTTATGGCACTGTTGTGATAGACGAATGAAAAACTAGAATTGAACCACAGAGAATTAGTCAATTTGGAAAAGGATTTTGTTTAATACACAAAATGTCCAATTTTAGATACAAAATACTGAGATCAAATTTTAATAGCAATTGCAGTTGCTTTAATATTATGAGAAGAACTAATATTATCTGAAATAGTGTTGTTATGGACATGAAAGAAGATACAAAACCCACAGAAATAATCAAGGGATGATAAAAAAAGGCTCCAGTGTGATGACCACCTGTGTGAAATCCACCTGACAATCTTCCAAGTAAGGATCAAGAAAGGAGCAATACTATAGAAAAAGGCACTCATAAGACATGTGAAATACTGTGTCCAATTCTTTTTACCCTGTTCATGTCAGGCTAAATAAACCTGGAAAAATTTGACTGAAGGTTAGTAAGCTCATATAGGAAACACCTGAAACACGAGTATGCTTAGCTAGGAGTACTAAAAATGGAACAGACTGATCTTTACCATTACTGCATTTATGCCAGAAATCCTTATTGTCTGGCAAAATAGAAGGTAATCTTAAAATAAGGAATTTGATCTTAAATTATTTTTTACTTGAAATTATTTTTCTGACTACCAAGAAAGCAAGGGCTTTGAACAAGTCCTGAACAGAAAACACAAAGATAAACAATTTCATTTATGAATGGGACTAAAAATAAACCATTAGTTCACAATGGAAAAAAAAAAAATAAAGATTAAATTCTGTGACCAAAGTATCATTTAAAATAATTCATTAAAAAACCAGCAGCGATACTGTAAGCACTTAAGAACTCCAGTTCTGACAATTTTGGTTCCCAAAAGTATTTGGCAAGCAAACTTACTAAATTTACATTCAGACACACACTGGACTATAAAATATAAAATGCCAAGTGTTGACATTTAATACAAGTAATAAGACATTGTATTTTTAAAAGGGTAATGGATGAGCCTCTGTTCTTTTGTATCTTCAGATACTACTTAGAAATAAGCAACTCAGTGATGAAATAAACATGGATACAAGCATCCTTTTAGTATTATGGAAATAAACCAGAAGAACACCTACCTGGTGACTTTCCAAGATAAGCAGCATATAGGTACTTTGGGCACTAAGGGTCTAGGAAATCAAAGTATTCATCAGAGAGAAAGAGAATTCTATTTTATTTTTTTTTTTAAGGCAGAAGTTCCCTTCCACACTTGAAATGCAGTCTTTGGTGAAAACACTTTCTTTTCTGTTTATTATATCACAGATAACACATTGTTTTAATGTATCATAAATTTTTCCTTTCTCAATTGTGCAAAAAAAATCAGATTTGTCCATAACACGTAAAACCTGAGTAACGTTGTATTTGTTTAGTCTAAAAATAAATCACTTTTACTTAATGACCAACTATGATTTTTAATTGTACTAGGAGCTAAGAACAAATCAAATTATAATAAGCTATCTTAGATCCAATACTGCACTAATAAGCACACATTACTTATATTTACTTTAATTACACTAGTACTTAATATTTCATTTTCTATATACTTCACTGACCAAATAAATCCAAGTATTCATAGAATCACAGAATGTTTTCAATTGGAAGGGACCTTAAAGATCATCTAGTTCCAACCTCCCTACATAGGCAGGGACACCTTTCACTATACTAGGTTGCTCAAAGCTCCATCCAACCTGGTCTTGAACAATACCAGGGATGGGGCATCCAAACACAGTACTCTCCAATTTATAGATAAGGATGTAACACAGGACAGTGTCAAATGCTTTGCACAAGTCCAGGTAGATTAAATCAGTTGCTCTTCCAACTCTGTAACCCCCTAGTAGAAGGCTATCCCAAACTTGTCAGGTAGAATTTGCCCCTAGTGAATCCATGTTGGCTGTTACAAACCACTTCTTCATTATTTTTACAATAAAATGCTATGTCTGAAAAAAAGCTGCTTTTCATATGGGAAGGCACAAAATAAACTGTTCCATCTTATTTAAAAGCTGACATTGCTGCTACCATACAAGATGATAAAGTGACAGAGCAAGTAGAATAGAAAGATGCTCTCAGTCAGCTACTTTTATGCCTTATGCTTATTTAATTCCCTCTATCAACTCTCAAGTTTTTTAAAAAAACAATCTTGTAGCTTGACTGTGACAAGAGGTTACTCATTTTAAAAAACTGGTTTTGTAAATGTGGCTGTTGGAAAGGGTCCAGAGAAGGGCCACGAAGATGATCAAAGGGCTGGAGCACCTCTGCTATGTAGACAGGCTGAGAGAGTTTGGGTAGCGATAGGACCAGGGTAACTGTTTTAAACTGAAAGAGGGAAGATTTAGGTTAGACATCCAGAAGATATTCTTCACCATGAGGATAGAAAGGTGCTGGAATGGGTTGCCTAGGGAGGCTGTGGAAGCCCCATCCCCTTAAGTGTTTAAGGCTAGAATGCCCAATTCTTGCCTATAAGCACTAATTGGTTTGGAAGGTCAAGTTGAATATTTGAAATTGGTTTCTACTGTCTAAAACCACTGTAAAATGAAGGAAGGTTTTTGCCAATGTGGATATGCTTTAAATTATTTGTTGGACTTTTCCATATGAAGTACTGATTAAAACAGCACCATGGCTCTTCCTCTTCCTATACATCAGCAATATCATTCCTTTACATGTTCTTTTTAAATCTCACCTCTTCTTTCTTTAAACCCTTTGGCTACAGAACTAGCATATGTATACTTGTCATGTCTACTTGTACATCACTTGAACTTAACCTAAGTCTAGGTATTTTTATGTGAGTGGCAAACCAAAGATCACACAACTAGTTTGCTGCCAAATATATGACCTTTTATATTAACTTATTTTTGTCAGTGTATTTTAACAAAAGTTTAACAACAGCATTAGCAATTTCTGAGTGTAAAATATTGTAAGTTATTCTAAATATTGTAGAGTCAAATTGTCTACAAACACTACCAAATGTTATCCTCTCTGTAACATTATGTAGCAGAAATATTTCATAAGAAAAATAAATTACATCTTTTTTACTTATTTCTGTTTTTACTCCCCTTGATATCAGCTTTTACTCTGACAGCACCAAAATTCATGCTGACCTCAGTAAGATCCAAATTCCTTCATTAAAAAGATAAACTTGATGGGAGACAACTTTTAATAAAAAAGCACCCAGCAAAAACTCCACAATCCACATACCCCACAAAAAATATCCCACTACGTAAACACCATGCTATTCAATTTTCTTGTGTTAAAAGTCTGTGTTCTTACAAAGAATTCGTTGTACAGCCAAGCTTACTGAAGGTCTGTGGCATTCTAATTCTTTTGCCTACTCAAAATGACTGAAACACACTAAGTTATCTTAGCTTCCCACCACCCCCCACTAAATAAGGTAAATTACTTCATACACAGAATGACCACAGGCCAAGGCTACATTTCACTGCTTAAAAAAAACACCAAGTAAAGCACAGCAATGTCTGTGAAAGAGTTCAAGTTTAGGATTCAGTGTCCACTCTGGTAATGCTGAAAAGATTTTTAACTCCAAGTTGTTCTGAAACTTCAGATTTTGTTACTGATTTCCTATATTCTACAAACAGTTCCCTACAGGTCAATGTACTTCTCTCCTCCTGTAATATTTATGAAGTCAGACCAGTATCTAGAAAACAACATGTCCTTCAACACTCTGAATACATGACAGTATAGTATAGGATTTTAAAGACTTGAGAAAAGCTTATTTCAATTGACCAATCATTTCAACACATACTCATTTCTTCTAATGAATACCTAGCCACTCTTTCACAGATGGACTCAGGAATAATTGTAAATACAAGATAAAGTGATATAACAATAACAATAATAATAATAACAATAATCACAATAATCACAATAATAACAATAACAATTTATTATCATTAAGCACGTCAACATTTACATAACATTACATATGCTTCTTTCATATATTAAATATGTATTTGACAGAAATACTAAACAGGAAATTTCACTGGCTGGGTATAGGCTTTCCCTTTCCAAATGACCCAGAACTAAAGAAGAAATTGGGAAAGACATTGTCTAGGTAATGATTTGTCTAAATAGAGTTACTGAAATCCAGATTTAGTTTCCATTATGTAGTCAAATAGCCTGCAGGTATAAAATCTTCAGCTGGCACCAGGCTTAATGCTCCTTTATTGATCTGCCCATAGGTTAAGTGAAGGCGTAAGGATATGGATTGTTAGACAATTCTTGTTCTGTCACTGATTATGGAAATATAATACACCTTGCAGCAGCACCTGCACTTTCTCTACCATGGAAGGCTACTCACAGCAAACTGCTCATTTTATCCTGTGAACTCTCTAACATTTGTGGTATTTTTTGTGCACCAGCTAAATGGCTGAATTTGTTAAGCACCAATCACACAGGAGGTCCTCTCTATTATAGAGATTCTATGGTATAAGCAACAATGTATATTAGATTCTTTTATTCAAGTTACATTAAATGCAATATACAGTTATAATTAACAAGGCATATTCAAATTATCCGTATTTCTTGCCTTTCCCAAGAGATTCTTAGCTTTTCCTCAATTAAAGATTTCAACCAAAGGAAAAAAAATAGTCGGGGAAATATAATATTTCAAGTTCATGTTTTGTGGCAGTTGCTGAAGTCAGCCTTTGCAAAGGGCTTGGTACAGCAATTAATACTATTATGCTAAGTGTTTCCTACCTGGTGCTCATTAGATATCAGAATAAATTTATCTATGTAATTTTCATACTTTCTTCATACTTTTATCTCTGTACTTGCCATGAAGACAAGAGAAGAGCATTCCTGTCATTGCACCTAAGTTAAAGAGCTTTTACAGTCCCTTTTTTTATTCCCCTCACAGAACATAACTGGGTACTTGTGTTTTCCTTTCCACTAACACCAAATCTGCAATGAGCTGAACAACATCTGTACCTTTCTTTCTGTCCAAACACTGAACCAAGACACACCTGAAGTGAATTCAAACTGTGAAGGTACTTCTAAAAGCAGTCCACTCACAGCTCACTCGTCTTCTGCGAAGTCAGAAGGTTATCAATCGTCACGTGAATATGGGTAAAACAGCAACATAACATATTGTCAAGTAAATGGAATAAATCCTGGCTAAATTAAGTCAATAGCAAAACTCCCAGCAACTTCAGAGGGGACAGGATATCACCCTTATTTTGTTGATCAAAACAATTATTTCCCTGTTTAGAAGACCCAGACTGTCAAGCCTGCCAAAAATGTATTAAAGCAACCTACCATGCCGAGTCTTCATTGTACATATCTCTGTAACTATTTCTTTTTCATTCTACCAAGGTAAACTGTTGACTTGTCAAAAATATAACAACATAATCGAACTGCATCCACAACAAAGACCTTTCTTTCACCTAGAAAAGAGCCAGACATACCAAAGCTTTCCTCAGCACAACCCTACTACCGGTCTGCAAATGAATAATTATCATCTCCCTCACCACCCCTTGCCAACCACTGGTGTTCATACCTGCTGAAGCAGCCTATCTGCATTAAAAAGGAATGGTTTGAACCAAGAAGTTAAGTGTTTTCTTGGTTTGGCAGTGTTGTGTTGAAGAAAACTTCCTATTTTTTCAGTGAACCAAAACGCACGCACTTGAAGGATTATTTTCTACATGGCATGGACCCAAATTCAGTGTAGAATAAGCATGAATCGTATGACTTGAGCACCTAATTATTTCTTCAAAGGATTTACAATTTACATTGTAACTACACTATGCAAAATGATCTTGTGTATATGGAATTCAATAGTCAAAGAGAATCAAGTTATCCACATGAGAATCGATTTTACACCAAACTAGAACAAAACTCTGCAAAGATGACCAAAAATAAAAGCTCTTTTTCTGACAGATACCAATACTTTGTTTTAAAAAGAAATATTTGGGACATCTGTTGTAAGACTGTGCAACAAGCATTTCTTTTCTTGATAACAAAAATAAATAATAAAGCAGAATTGGTTAATTCATTCTTCTCAGACTGGGACAGTATTGCAAAGTAATTATCTACCAATACAGTGTCTTGGTAGTGAAACATGGCAGCTGCTTACTGCCACAGGCACCATAAGATCCTGTCTTACTTTCAGAAGGATTTTTAGGATAGACTCACAGAAGTACAAGAAAATCCTGTCTATAACACGTGATATGGCCCTTGCTAGATCTGAGCCTCTTTAATTACCTTATCATATCTGGCTCAATTCTACTTTACTCCATAGAATTTCCTTCTTCTCAACAATTTATGGTAGAATGTAATCAGACCCAGGATAGCTAATCTAATTTACTCCACTAACTTTAATCTCCTGCATAACTCCTGTGACATTATTGCCTGTTTTATCAATGACCTGATTGAAACGAGACTGTCAGTTTATAACTTCATTTAAGTATCCCTTAACAGCCTAATACCTCTAATGACTGCTCTGGTTACAAGAAGCATCTCCATTTTAGAGAAGATAAAAAAACAGAGTTACTAATTCATATCTATTTAAATAGATTTTAAGATTGGAAGCAAATAATTGATTGTTTAGCCAGACTTTATTCTGAAACGTCCTCCACAAATTCCTGTATGTAATTCAAGCATCCATTTATTTCTCAGCTGCTTTCAAGAATGTCCCCAGCAATTATTTTTACTTTAAAAACCATGAGTTCTGACTGAAAAGTTTGTTTGAAAAAAGTGCTAGAAAAAACACACGCTTATCAGTACTCTGATACAGTTTTAAGATAATAGTGAAAGTTTTCTCAGTGCAGCTATAAAATGTAATATAGTTCAGCACCACACAACTTACATTAAAAAAGGTTGTTCATAATATTTATTGCCCTCTGGTTGCACTATTTCTGTTCAGCCATCCATTTGAATTGAGGCATCCTTCAGCATCCATATACATCAGACCTTCTCTTTGATCTCTAATGGTAAATTTAAAGGCTGAGTAACTGTTCTTTGAAATACACAGTGTGGCACAGCTGCTTATTGTTACATAGAAGACAGCAGGTCATTAAAATTGAAACTCGATTAATACAGTGGAACATCCCCCTAATCATATCCCAACTTTGAAGTAATACCCCTTCTGGTGATATCTCTAATTTACAGTTAACTAGTTTTCCTGAAGTGGAATAAGAGTCAAGCTTTGGTTAAGGTCAGAATTAATAAAGTGCATCTTTCATCAAAAGACAGAGAGCTACTGGCAATGCACCCTGCTGTGGTATTTGCACTTACAGTACACAGCAAACACCCAGAGATGCAGCCTACCATGTTCATCACATGAAATTCAACAAGTCTTCAGCAGTTTGCTGAAGGATTTTCTAATTCTGCAATAAAGTACTTTAGCATTATTTAGTTAACTATACATTATTTTTTTAATTAGTGCTTTAGCAACATTCTGCCCCTCCAAGGATAACTGAATCGAAACAAACCTTAGGGATTCAAGTTTATGTAGCTTTTGTGTTTTGCTTGCCCTCTTATCACCACTGTTTGTGGTTCAGCCAGTGACACAATTAGAAAAAAAAGAAATATTTTAAAGAATTTTCAAATCTCCCAGTGTCATGAAGCACCTCATGCTTGAATTCATTACAATTTCTAGCTTAAATACCAAATTAATGTATTAGATGTGAATGAATCTGAACACACAGGCAAGGGAAACAAATGTATGTACCTCCAGTTATCATCTGAACACTAGCTGAGCCATCGACACCAGCTTCCTGAGTAGGCTATCAGCTAACTGCTCACAAACATAAACATAACTGGTCTTCTAAAATGCCCTTGCACTTTAAAAATTAAGGATAAAATCTTCAAGTTCAATACTGATAATGCACAACTTCGTAACAATGTCAGGCACTCGTATTCAGGGTGACATCACCCTTTTCCTACCTAGAAAAAGCCATCAAGACCAATGGGGTTAATTCACAATGTAGCTAACTAAGGAGCTTTACTCAAGCTCAATCTGCATTCTGAGCTGAAGGTGATTGCTCAAAAAACCAAAAAAATAAAAGGGAGATTCTACACCTCACTGACTGCCATCCATAACCTGCGACACTACGTTAAAACACCACTATTTTAATCTTCGGCTGATATGCAAGGCGCTGAGCTATGCTTTCTGAAGCACATCTTGTGGTCCATGCTCTCTAAAATCCAGTCTGCCCAATCACATCTGCCTCCAAGTCTGGTGATCCAACCACCCAGAGGCCATGAAAACAGTCCTGCTTCACCAGATGGATGTGGCTGCCTAATACAGTCCTTGAAGTCCAAAAGTTCTCTCTCAAACTGGAGTAGTCTGAGAGTTCCTCAGGAAACTATAATTGCAGTGTAGTTTGTCCTTGTAACAAACAAAATATATATATAAATAATTACTAAAAAAAACTATTAGGACAGACATCCCCAGCTCTCTGAAACCCACAACCCAAGAAAATTTAAGGCAATATTATAATAAGATTGTAACTGTAAGATTTGTTATGTAGTTACAGATTTAAAAAATATTCTAGTATAGAATTTGTCATGCTTAGATTAAAACTCAAGGCAATTTCTGCTTCAAATGTTAAAGCTGCTCTTTTACCTACTGAAGCTGTAAAGGCATTTAAAACTATTTTTTTTTGTTTCAAAAAAAGCATTGGGAACTTTTTTGTTTGCAACTCAAAAACAGCTGTACTTTGCAAGTAAAAACTTTCCAAGTGCTTGGCTCTCTGCAGATTTTTGGCAAATCTATTTGAAAAATTGAAAAGTGGGGGCCTGAGCCAAAACTTAGTGAAGTCTATGGAAAAACTCCCATAGATTTCATCAGGATTTGGATTAGGCCCTAAAAAAGACTGAAGTAATTGAAAAATCAGTTCTGCATGTACAAAATACGAAATTTCACTAGGTTTAGATTTATTAAGCTCCTTTATGGTAATGTGGAAAAGTAAACTCATTGTAAGTGGCATTAGTGAAGTACATAGTTTTACACAAAACTCCACAGATTCCAACATGTTACTTATTATGTTATGCCTACATCATAATAATTATGAAATCAATCCCACACATACAAGAATACTTGTACTTAATTTTAAAAAGACCTCAATATTGAGGAAAACATAATAGTGTCACAGCTCAAGTGATTTTTTTTTTTTTAAGGATTAAAGAAAATATGGAATAAGAGTTTCTCTTCAAAAGCTGTAAGACAAATTCAGTGATAACAAAAAAACAATGTAAAAAACTACCTCATTCTGGGCACACTTGCTCAGAACAGTTTAGAAGATTTCAGCACTACCAATTTCTACTACGATGGATCTAATTTGTGGCAGTGTAAGAGAAGAGGAAGGTTTACCCAACCTAAATGTTCCAGAAAACAAAAAAAGGTAACAAATGCAACGGAAAATGGGTAGTGATACCTCAAATAAACAGTTGTATCTCTGTTGACTAAAGGATGCTACTTCCAGCCAGAAGAAACTGAGTAAGCCATTAACTTTGACATATTCTGGCTTGAGCTATGTATCACATTAAAAGAAACACAATCAACTTAAGATAAATATTGCACACACATATTAAAAAAAAAAAATTTGAAGTCTGCCAAAAACCCGTTTTCAGCATTTTAAGAAAGAAGAGTGGAAAATGGAGCATGGAGCATATCCATCCTACTTGTGGGTGGATATGCTTTGCCATGGTTGTACTTAGGAAAAGTAGACAATCACTGTAATTTTGTGGTGGTCTTGTCTAGGTGGAGATGGGAAAGGAAAAGTAATGTACTCCAAACTGCAGAGCTGATTATGCTTTTCAAATGCCTACAGCTCATGTATGAGTATCAAGGCACTCCATCATATAGGTAGTTCTTGAAACATCACAGGAAAACAAAACTTATAGGATGAAGGGACACTTGTTAAGTGGAAATCTGAAGTATAAGTGGTCACACAAGACTGACTCTCTATTAATAGCATACCTCAAATAAAAGGATCATCCTAGATTATTAAAGTTTGGCTTTGCATTATTTGTTACAGCCTCTTGAAAAATCTAGGTTTTACTCTTACTTTTTTACTTGCTCCTATTGAGTCTTCTGAAATGGAAAGTAGAAGCTGCACAGCTTCACCTTTAGCAATACTTTTTCCATAGTTTTGAACAATTAGTTTATTAGTGGAGATTTTAGAAGTGGTTTTGCTTGTGGTCTCCCAAGGACTCCAACAATATAGAAAATAAAGCCCAGTGACAAGCACAATCACTAGATGCAATTCTTTCAACTGAAAATTATGTTCATCAAAAGCTTACCTCAACAGTTATGAATCATTTGTGAACACTTACACTTAAGTAGGACATATTAAAATTTAATAGGTTTCAATGCAAAGAGCCAGCAATTGGATCATACAAACCAAGGCACTAATGTGTTGATCCTAACTGTACTTAGCTGAGGCAAGTTGGAATTGCAATGTTGCCAACTAAATTCCATAGTACAAAAAATGAATGAATCCCAAATCTCATTGGGATTTCTTTTTTATTCATTATGCATGACATTTTCCTCTTTAAATTATTCATTTTTAAAAAAAGGTTATTGCTTTAGCCTTCTTAACCTTTGTACTCCTTCCCTCTGTGGTTTTTGCCAGCTGCAGTATCAATCTAGGAGGGGAGATTTTCGAAACAACATAATAAAAACCTTTTCACAACCCTGCCCACAAATGTGTCTTGTTACGCTTCCATCTTATTTTGCTCCTTTTCACAATGCTGGAATTTTGGAGTGTCCTGAGGGGAAAATTAAAAATAAAAAAAAAATTCTATCAGTGCCTTCTTTTCAATTATAAAAATTAATCCCAACGCTTTACCACTGTTTATGTAATCCCTGAAAATTAAACACTTGAAAAACTATTACTTGAGTCCAGTAGACTGAATTCATTAAAGACCACCTCTGACACTCTTCCTCACTCTCTTCTCATGTTTGACCTTCTGATCTACATTTTTAAATGTGTTCACCTGAACCATGTGAATTATATAAGAACAGGCCACAAGGCAAGTTGTCTCACCACAATCTATTAATGTTACCTGTGTTTTAACAGTAAAACACCTAAAATCAACTGTATGTAGGAGCTACAGCACAAGACTGCAAGGCATATTTGAATTCCATTTCTCCACAGGTGTTACTGGCTTATGGTATGTCCTGGGCAAGTCACTTAATTTCTGTGTAGTTCCCTTTTCCATTCTGCAGAAAGGAATCAACATTATTAAAATAATGGAAATTAAGTGTTTAAAGAGTAAATAAAGTTACAGTGGGAAGAAGTTACAAAGATTAAAGATTCACATCAGAGCCAAACAATCACTGTTTCTGCCTCCAGCGAGCTGTTCTTAAGCTTTTCTTGAGCAACCACAAAATCTTGTTGCTGTAAGCACTCCCAAAACTCTTCCTAATAATTTGCTACTCCTCTGCCTTTTCACTAAATTGGCTTTATGGGGCAAGGGACGTATTTTAGTCTCAAAATTAGAATCCAAATAATTAATTTTAAACGTTTGATGTATTACTATTTGCTTATTTCTAAGCTTTTATATTAAGATAGAACTGTTCATCATGAACATCTAATAAATTTCTTAAATATTTCAAACATGGAGAACTTTCCTCATGGAAAGTATGATTAGACATTGGAATGGACTGCCCAGGGAAGTGGTGGAGGCACCATCCCTGGAGGTGTTTAAGGAAAGACTGGATGTGGCACTTAGTGCCATGGTCTCGTTGAGGTAGTGGTGTTAGATCATAGGTTGGACTTGGTGACCTCAGGGGTCTGTTCCAGCCTCAATAATTCTGCAGTCCTGTGAACTACAAATCACACTCAAGTTGCAGCACTACATCATGTTCCATTATATACCATATCATGTCTCTTTATTAGCTAGCACGACATAACGTAACAGAAGTGCGTGACAATGCTGGAGCTGAGAGGATTGAGGCAACTTCTTTGTTCTTATTATCATTCTCATGTGGTTATCATCTGCCATTAGATGGAGAAAAGAAACATGTTTTAAATGGCTAAACAGCTCAGCCATGCAGAGCTGCACAAACTGGATACAGAAGTGCACAACGATCCCACTGTCTATGGATTTTGTTGCCTTTGTTAAATCCTGCTAAAATTTTATTCTCTGATAGATCCACACTAGCACTACAGGATTTTCTCTGCAGTCAGTGCTTTGGGCAACCCTGATCAACAGCTGATCAGGAAAAGGGTCTTCCTACACTTTTATTGCTGCCTCGCACTGTCAGAGTAATTTACTCCCTTGAGTGGCTAGCGATAGAATTACTTGCTCCAACTACCACAGGGAAGGAACTGTGCATAGAGTTGCGTGGACATCAAAGGGCACAGGATGGAGAAGGAAACCAGTGAAGCATCTTCTAGACAGGAGAAAAGCAAAAAAATCATTGAGGAAAAACAGAGAAAATCAAAGCAAGCGGAGCCATCCTAGTAGCCTTACTAGACAGAAGAATTAAACAGAGAAGATAAGAAGTGTGCATTTTACCAAATCTTTGTTTGCCACAAGGCAGTATGAAAAGTATGGAACATTTGAAAAAACAGATACAGTTATGATGGATCTGTTTTGGTTTCAGTGTAAGCAGTACACAACTTCCCACAGAGAAACCTTTTCCTGGGTAGGGGAAACCCAGCTTCTACACGAAATGGAGAAAAAATTTGTACTTGTTAAAATGCAAACATTCATTGCCTTTTGAATCAGATAAATATGTCTAAGTTTTGAGGACTAAAGAAACAGAAGGTTAATGAATGTCATGCTTCAGCGATATGTAGCTATACTTTACACATACATATATAAAACAAATTTACTCAGCAAATGTGAGAAAACTCTTTCTCTTCAAATGCAAAGTTTAGTCTTTTTTATATCATCTCATACATTGAAAAAAACCAACACTTTTTCACTCAATTAACAACCTGCTACCTGGGGAAATAAGTCTTTCAAGGTACTTTATTGATCAACCTATATTGTTTTAAGGAAGCTAGAAAAGATGAGTTAGAGTTTTCATCGCAACAGTTAAAGTGAGTTAATATCAATCTCGTATTTAAGGGCCTGAGTCAACAAATCCATAGGAATGAATTGGCATGCAGTGTTTCCTACACGTGATTTAAAGCCTCTGGGTCCATTTAAGAAAAGAAGTCTTCAACGAGCTGACTTTCAATAAGAACTAAGCACTTTTAGGAAGGTTTAGATTCATGAGAACACTTACCAATGTCCTCTACGCTCTTCTGTAAATGGTAGTGTCTCATGAAATAGTGGAAACAGGGGAGGGTCAGTATGAAAAAGATGGGTAAAAAAGCTGAATCTAATTCAGTCAATGAGAGTTTCCACTAACCTCAGTGGACTACTAGCTCCATAAATCAACACCAACCCATCTTCAGGTCTACAAAATCCTTGTAGGCATTAGCAGCATGCTTTTTAATAAGCATTGTTAAAAGCTTTATGAATACACAATACATTTAAAGTAAAATACAATAAAATATCTTCAAGCATTATTTTAAAGGTTACAAAAGAGGAAGGTAGTTCAATATTTTATTGCTACAGAAAGCATATGGATAATATTTTAAGTATTACATTTCATAATGGGCCATGGCCTTCTGCAGATATAAACAACTATGGATCTTGTCACATCAGTGAGAAAAATATATATATATTGGCAATTTTCATATACTTCTTTGCAGCAGTATGGGGGGGCTATACAAAGCTGCCAATGCACTATGATAGCAGACTCACAATACAGTTACAGGAAAAGTTTTCAAACCATGATCCATCAGCCTCTGGTGATTTTGAGAATATCTGCTGGTAGTTCAAAAGTGTTATCTAGTCCTTGATGCTCAATTCTGTGCCTTCCTCAGACTGCTAAATTACTTTTGAATAATTTTCAACTATGTGATTCTAACTTCTCCAGGAAAAAAAAATAAAAAAAAAAAAAATCACTATAGTTGCTGCTGAGATAACATGACAGATGGGAGATTGGAATCTGTGTGAGTACAAGTGGCAGGCACTAAATTTCACAAGTTATGCTGTGTATGAATCTGAGAATACCTGAGTTATACTGCTTGTTCCTTTCCCCTGATGACCAATGAAGAATTTATTATTAACAGTATAAGAGAAGAATCCACAATAAGAAAAATCCTAGTCTTTCTTTATAGTATACTTTGTGTATTAAGAGCTTTGCAGCAATGTTTATATCTAACATATATATAAATGAATACTGCTCTTCCAGGAACTCAAATCCACATGTTTTTCCAATTAGTCCTGACATCTCCTCAAGTTTAGTAGCATGTAAACAGAGAGTTCCTTAAGGAATATGACACATTCTGTTGCATTCCAGTTAAGAACACATTCAAAATGGGCAATATTCACTCATAGATACCACTATAGGATTTTGAAAAGAGGTTTTTATAAGTTTACATGAGGGAAAGAAAAAAAAATACAAAAAAACCTACCAAAACCAACAAAAAAAACCAATACAAACAAAAACCCTAGAAAAACCTTGTCTTCCTAAGCATGACTTTGAATACATTCTGGGTTCACAGATATATATTTAATATGGTAAAGAACACTGTATTTAAATTTAACATTTACCCATTCATAATCAGCCCAACAGGATCATGATTATACAAAGGATTATAATCAACTTGATAAATTAAAAAAGCTTTTAACTGCAGTTCTGAAGATTCAGTTGACCTAAGAACTTGATAGTCTTTGGCATTCCACAGATTTCAGTAACACAGTAACACATTTTCAGGTTAAATAATCATTTCTCTACTGCTCCAGTTATATTCAACTATGTCAGTAAATCATGCTAAAGCACAAAGATCTTCTAACCAAACAAAAAGAAAAAAGAAAAAAACTGAAATCCAGTAAAAAAGTAGTAAAAAAAAAAGAGGCTGGTTTAAAGAGAAATAAAGTCTTTAAAGAGAAATAAAATCCTAATTTTAAAATCAGAATTCCTGCTTGAACAAAGCTTGAAACAACGGAGATGCAACAGGACATTTTCTGCACACCAGGAAGTACTATAGGAAAAGCAGGATCACATTCTAGCCAAAGAGCAGCTGAGATACCCAAAATCCGGGTGAGGTAATACTGCAATTAGAGCCCCCATCAGACTGACACCTAAACATGTCTCTAAACAGCCACAGCTGACACTGCTCAGGGCTTTCAAAGCAACCCTGCAACATACACAGATATCATAGGAGACATTTTAAAGCTACAGAATTAATTCCCTGCAGGTCATCAGGATTAATGCTATAAATTCTCACACAATTCCCAATATATGACAACCTGGGTGGTCTACAGCACCTTTCCCTGGCACTGACCCACACTTGGGGTTGGCACCACTCCCTAAGCCCCTCACCATTCCTCTCATCCAACTATTTATGGATTGCCAAAGGCAACACAGAACATGATATAGCCTGATGTGGCTCACAGTTAAAATCATATTTAGCCAATGATCATGATTAACTTTTAATCATCTTTACAAAAACATTTTACATACTGGAAAACTACCATGTACCTCCTTAATCTTCTCTTTCTTTTCCCTCAGAAGGAACAAAAAGCAAAATTGTTTCATTTATTTACAATTATTGGGCTCTTTTCTAAACTCTATTCAATTTGTCTAAATTTTTCTGAAATTGTGCTACACTAATTTCAACCAAATCTTTCTCATGAAGAACAGAAAGAAATAATTATATCTTCTCATTAAAGTCACATGACTACATCACTAGGTCGGAATTTGCCTTTAATAGGATTGAATCACTGATATCTATTCAGTTCCTCATCCATTATAACCCCCAAGAGCCTATCCTCTGGCAATAGTGCTGGAGGAATTATTTCTCAATTTTTAGTTTGTCTGATTCTTATTTGCTAGAGTCCTTTGTGCTTGCCTTGACTGAACACTATTGTACTTCAGATTTTTCCACTAATCTATCAAGATTAGTTACTGCTCTTTGAATGTGCTTGAAACTACTACTAGATAGTTGAAACAAACAATTATAACATTCATGCTCCATATTAGATCCCTGAAGCCATTAAAGAAAATAATGGACAAAACTATACCCAGCAGAGACCATAGTGTACCTCTAACATATACTTTTGGATTAAGTACGTATACTGACAACTATTTTCTGAAGGCATCTTTCTAATAGCTGCACACTTAAAGATAATCATCAGCTTTTCAATGTGGCTTCAGGCACTTTCTCTAGATTTCAGGGCACATAATCTTGACTATATTAAATACACCTTCTAGAAATCCAGCTTACTGTTCCAGTGCTGCAATGCCAGGAGGGTCCTAGGCACTTTTAAACAAGTTTTTAAAAGTTAGTTGCTATAGAAAAATGAGTTCTCACCACTAAGAATAGGTTTAAGAAAAAGTGGCACTGAGGCAATTTTATTTATTATCCCCACTAACTGCACTGTTTTCACACTGAGGAGTGGTTTTGGGCACATTAACTTGTTTCTTTTACGTGAATCTAACGAGGCAGATGAATGCATCTAAAGGACTCTAATAATGGAGGATCAGTACAACAGAGATGAACAGAGCTAGTTCAACCCCCCTCTGAAATATACAGATTGATACAAGCCTTTTTGCCAGCCTCAATTATTTCTCTGCTTCTAAGGGACCACATTCCCTGCCAATGCAGAGACAGCCACAGAAAACCCAAACAGCTGACAAGAAAAACATGTTTTAAAAGTCTCGGTAAAATCTTTATTCTCCCAAGAAAGCTCCCAGCTTTCTCTAGTCTGTCCAAAGACAAACACCCACAGTTTCAAAGCATACAGCCATCCTGCTAGAGAGCAACTATTTAAATACTGTGCTATTCTAAGCATTTGGCAGGAGTATTTCTCTCTAATAAGCCTGTCCTGTAAATGAAGATGAAATTTCTTATTTTTAAGCTCTTCCATCCCTTTCCAAAAACCACATTGTCTCAACAATTAATGAGTAAATGAATAAATGTACAGACCCTTTTGTCAAGACTTCAGGCTGAACTCTTGGTGAAAACCAGACAGTTGTATTCGGTTTTATACTTTCTTTAAATACCTTCTTGTGACACTCCAAAGCATTAGCCTAATTAGGTCATCCTTTTGATTCTTAGTTAGGTGATTTGATATTCAAAATGGGCCACACACTAGAGTCAGCAATTTTGAAAGTAAAATTATTTACTTTGGAATCTGTATTTCGATTACAGGTTTTCTTTTCAATGTAAATCATGGCCAAATGGCATTTCAAGCACAGCTAAAACAGCTTACATAGGTGGGGACACCACTATACCAGGTCTCAACCAGCTCCTTACAGGTACTTAATTTTTCACTGTTCATCATGTAAAATGGTAATTGTGGTCCCACCTATCATCAATACATGGCTAAGAGCCTCTAGTAAAATAGCTTATGTTTTCCTTAGAACATACTTCTTTGTGTTCTTACTTCAGAGGTAGTATAACCTATCTGTATCACAATGGTCAAAATTATTCTAGTACATGTCGCTCATGCATTCTTGATTAATTGGTTCATTCAGCCTCATGTAATAGAAAATAGTGGATTTAACATATTTTTACAGTATAGCCTTTATATATGCAACACGGAGATCATGATCAGACTGCTTTACCAAGGTCCTTCATGAAAAGCAAGACCTCTTATAATTTGTTACAATTTTTAAGAAATTGTACTATTTTCCTAACAGAATTCATCACAACCAAACTGAAGTCCCCTGAACTCAACAATGCTAATCAAGTGAACAGGCAGAAGGGAATTTCCTTATTAAGTACTCTATTAGCTTAGATGGAAAAAGCTCAGCTATTTAACCCTTTTCAAAATCCTTAGAAGGAAAAACAGTTACTATATAATCTTCTCAATGTTCAGCAAATCAAATATTCTTAACGCATTTTAGCCTTACAAAGAAATACTGACAAAAAGCCTGTAAAACTGATTTTACACTTATTCTGCCTCACTTCACTTCACGTGATCATAATTCCTCTTTCAGATATGGATATAGTGTAACACTAAGGAAAAACTATCTCTCTCATTTCTGCCATTGCACAGACTGCAGCTGTTTTACCAAATCATTTAAAGTAGCACACACAAAGGGCTGTACACAGTAATAACAAGGACTTCTGAGTTGCTGAAACATTGCACAGGCCATCAAAGTTACATCAAACAGGAATTAAATGTTTGTAATGCAAGGAAGAAAAACACAGAAAATCAAGATACTGCCCTAACACAACTCAAAACTCTATTAAAAACGATACTCACAAAGACAAAATAATAAACTCCCAAACTGAAGCACGAAGTGTGCATACGAGACATACTTTTCCCTACAGTTGTGAAGACTACTGTAGCTGCAGGAAGCCACTGAAGCCAAAGACCATAGCAATGCTTTGTTATTTAGGAGACTATGAAGCTGAATGGACATCCAATTAAAATTCAGAGCAGGAAGCTGGGAAATAAAACCGTTCTCCAGGTCAACAGGAGTATCTGATGTTTATTAAGAAACTGTCTTGCCAGAGAACCAACGCAGGAAGAAATATCTTGCAACAGTACAAATATGCTAGCATTCAGACTCTACAGAAAAGGTGTGGCCTTGCTCCCACTGCCACCAAAAAGTAGGAATGGAGAAAAGGACATGAATAAAATATCTTTGAACAGTAGTAATTCCATTACATTAACTTAAAATCACTGTACAAACTGAAATTTTCTCCAAATTCCTTTTTTAAATGAGGAATATTATTCAATACCTACTTAAATTAGTTTCATCTTCAATTTAATGCTTTCTGTCAGATATCACCCACCCAACTAGTACTTTCTATAGCTGGAGATTTCTTTTTATTTAGTGTTACCATTCCCTCACAATCAGTTATATATGGATATGCCATTAAGTCAGCAATGCAACCATAATCATTTCTCTATGAAGACATCAGGACTTTTCACTCCTCACTTTTCCATCACGTTAGAAACGCACACATGAATACATTCAACTTTTGAAGTGCAAAGAAATACATGATAAAGCTTTTAGAGGATCAAGATGACCATCTGAGGTTCAATTCCTGCATTACTGTGCACGAGCTGTAAGAGCAGCAGTAAATGATCAGATTGAAATAAAATTAGATTTAAAATTACCCTATTACCTAACTTATTCTGCTGGTCAGCAACACAGTCAGTGAAAAACAAATGGCTAACACAATAAAATGTGCGTAATTCATAGTTTTAATATGCAAGTACATATTTTGAATTATGAATATGTACTTCATGTCCTACCTGGCATGACAACAGATTGCTGAGTGGCTGAGTCTGTACTTATGGAAAGGCGACCACCTTTGGCCAATCTATCACAGAAGAGAGTGATATTCTTCTTCAGTCTGCTAGTATCTTTGGGCATGCATAACTCACTGCTGAGAGTCAGGGCCTGTTCCTTAGAGCTCTTTGACAAACAAGTTCTTAACAAGTAAGAAATTGAAGCATCCACAGTTTCTTCCCAGCCCTGAATTAAAGAAAAAGAAATCAAATCAAATCAGGTGAAATGCAATATGTTATAGCATATTAAAAATAAAGCAACAAATCAAGGACTAAGAATTTTCAAATGATACTGATACATAAAATAACATGGGGGGTTAGTGTCACGAACATGCAGTTCTTCAGCTTGTACAAGCAAAAAACTAAAACCCAAACTTGTTCCAATATTGAAATATAATTTCAGTAATAGCAACATATGGACAGTATGTGACAAAAAAGTTAAATTCAGTAGTTGTATTAATAACTGAAAACCTGATGTAAATACAAACATACTATGTAGTATATAACATGCTGAAGAAACGTCAAGGCCAGGAAAAAAAAGTTATCCAATTATACATTCTTTGGGATTACAGTCTAAGATTCTAAAAATACGCCAATACTGCAGAAAACCATAACTGCAACCCAAAGGAGCAGATATTCAGTATCAATTTATCAGGCCAATCAACTTTAAGTTATGACACCTACAGCAGGTGTGTCAGTGCTCTGATGAAAGAGACAGATTTCTAACAGGCTGATGTCAAGCTGTCATAAACATTTGAGAAGACTAGTTTAGTAATCAGTTCACTTAAAACAAGCAGCTACCTATGGAAAAGCTTTCAGGAGGAAAAACTATATTTAGTGTCATATTCAGTGTACCCATTTCCCAAAAATAAAGTGTTCACATCTACAAACAACACTCAGTAAAAACAAGTAAATTTCTTTTCATGAGGCACCTTGAAAAGCACCTTTAAAAGTTAGTTTCAATATGTTAATCTGGACTATGGTTTTTCGTGACACGAACAAATCAAAGACATTCCTTCAAGTAAGAATTGTGGATAGCAGAGCTCTTACTATTTGTGACAAGGTTATTAGGTTAATGAATAAAATCTAACATATGACATATATCTCATTTATAAAATATGCAATGGAGAATTGACTCTTCTTGATGCATTCTGTAATCTTAATTTACACCCTGTGATGAGACCATGTGATTACTCCAAAGAGTAATATAATTAATGAATATGCAGGATGGTAACAAACCCTGCTCATCTCTTTTCACTACAAATCTTACAGAGCTTGGACAAAGTTAGCAATTAATACAAAGGTTTTTGTGGTCTGCTAACTTCAATACTCATGGCATCTCTAAGTATTCAGCTACCTGTAAGTAAATTTTTCATGTGTGCTGCCTACATGTATAGGGAAGTAACACGGCTTTTGTGAAGGCTGTGGTACTACTTTTGACACAGAGAAGCAAAGGCCACCTTTCCTGATCTTGTTACTTCTGAAGAACAGGTCCAGGACAGATACATACTAGCAGTCAAGCACCTCAGTGAGAACAGTCATATGAACTTCATCCTGGTCCAAACATACACTGTTCTTAAAAGTGTCCTGAAAATGTTCTTTATCTATACAAACATTTTACATTTTGCAGAGGAACCGGATCAACTAGTGGGGTTTTCTTAGTCAATGTTTGCCTTTCCAGACTTCAGAACAATGACAACGTCAACCTACTGTCTTATCTGGACTTTGCCCCGAAAAAACATGCAAGTTGAAAAAATCATGCCAGTCAATGAATGATGTGGTAGCTTAACGTTTTTCAAATATTCTAGAAAGAGACTATTGGAGTGTAATCCACCCACTGACCTGTGATGGTGACAGGAAAGAATCCATTCTGCAGCCAATTTAAAAAGGTTAATGAGCTGGTAAATGCTGTCTGCATTCCCACATACTGGGCAATGAAACATAATATGTACAAAGCATCAAAAAACAGTCAAGCCAGGCACTCCTAATTATATTACAAATCATGAAAAATAAGACAACATAAACAGAGGAATATTGAGTTTCACTAAAAGACAAAGAAACATGTGATTAACTGGTGTCAGTGTACAGTAGCGGAGAGGCTGGCCAATATATCCCTCCAAGTAAGTTATAAAAATTCAGGCAAAAGGAACATTTAAATAAGGAGACTGAAATACAAGCTAACGAAAGTCAGGAAATTAAAAGTAGCTAGTATTCTGTCCTTGGCTCACACAGGTATGTTTTACTTTGTACCACAGCTTAAACATTTACTAGCCCTTGTTCTTGTATTTGATTTCCATGTAAAACTGGTTTCTCAGTAGACCATAAAACTATCTTCTCCAATTCAAGGACTGTTGACGTAGTAAGTCCAGTCAAATCCAAAGTAGCCTTGATGCTTAGTGAAAGAGGATACAAATCTACCTCAACATGAAAAAAAAAATGTTGATGGAAATCTGCTGAGGTGATTTTACACAACTAAGAATTAATGGCTACAAATAAGACCGCATTTGTCAGCATTTTTAATTGGTGCAAGGGGAGAAATAAAGAACAATAAAAATTCTTCACTCCTCATACATTAAAAAGTTGAAAGATGTTTGAAAATGGAAGTGTTCTAGTCTAAAGCCCACACTGAAAACTGGTTCTACAGCCAGAGCTGAAATAGTCACTAATGGCTTTCAGTGTAGTATTCTGTGCAGTTAAGGTCTGAAAGGAAGACCTTCAACAGTAATCTGTCATCTTATGACCAGCAAGCAGAGACACAACTCCCACAACAAACGTGAGTCAAAACTCATGGAAAGAGGTATTATTAACTCATGTAAATTCTTTATATTGACTGTATCACCTGAAATAGGTATGAAAAACAATCATTTAACTTTTTCACTGGGAAAGGCTTGGCTTCCTATTTCACATGTATACACTTAATTTTCTCTTGTAGGTAATAGGTAGAGATTGGCACTTTCTTTTCACCAAATCATATACACTGCAGGAGTCTGAAGACCAAATGTAGCTTTGTGGTTCTGGCAGGACTAAGACTGCTCTAGTGCACATCACTTCCATTTATATTATCATTAAACATCCTCAGGTGTCATGATGTATCTGAACATGATAGTGTTAATACCTTCACAGTGTCACCTTGGCATAAGGTTTAGTCTACAGTATCTAATTTTTAGGAATCTTTTCAGGTTTTGCCTTTTGCTGAACAAGAAGAAACCTCCAAAATTATGCTCCCTGCAGGGTAAACGGCTAACCTAATATTATTCTAAAATACCAGGCAATAAAACTGAAGGCCCATCCAGAATGTGAGATCTCACGCTGCAGATAATTCATCAGGTTGTAGAAAGGGCTCTGATCCTGTGAGACAATATGCAGGTGGAGAACATGGTTATCAGTGAGGTTTGGGGGCAGGCTCTATTAGAAGGGACAGGACTCTAGCCTGCTGCTTGGCTGCAGACTCAACTGCCCCTGAAGTTTAGCTGGTCAATAGACAAGGTCAACTAGACTGACACAAAAACAGGATCTGAGAGAGGGATTTCATTAGGGTTGTTAAGATGCACAGGATGTGTATATATAGGGAGAAGCATGAAGTAGGCTGTTGTCAAATTTGATAGGTTCTTAACATATTTGTACTGTATAACTAGCTCAAACATTTTCTTCAGTTTTTAGATTCCCCTTGCCTCCACCAACAGCATCACTCATAAGTCACTGGAAGTTAAGATAAAGTACTGGTTAAGCTAAGTTGCTCCTACTGAGGTTTAGTCAAAAGCCTAACTGCTTGGCACATAAGTTTATCATGGTTGATTTCCATTGCAAACACATACAAAAGTACCAAGTGCAGTATCTAAAGACACTAAAGTGACACCACTTGGAAAACAATGAAAATCTGACAGTTCCTGCTGCAAACACCATGCCGGAATTTCTGTCAAATATAATGGTTTTACCTCATGTTTCCCCTCAAAACAGGGGTGAGCTGCTTCCAACACAGTCAAGATCTAGAGAGACTCAAGTAGATAGTACTACACATTTTGTTACATCACTTGGAACAACAGCAACATAAAATTTAGGATATTTTACGCAGAAGTTTTACCACATGCACCTCCTATGAAAATAAACAGCACTTGATTCTGTTTAACTTAAAATAGTCAACAAGTTTTACCAAATTTTAAGTTGTACTTGAGCAGATAATGAATAAATTGAAAGCCTTCCTTTCTCCATATCGTTCAGTATTAAACTTTATTAAATTTCTTTCTGAAACATTGCAGGTTTTGACACACAAGCCACTGATTCAACTGTAGATGAACACACAGCTAGAGACCCATGCCAAGTTTCATCTGATAGACTGATTAGACTAATCATTGAAAAACATTCAAAGTCATGTTTTTCAACAATACACCACAGGGCTGCTTAAACATATAAAGGGTGGATAAAACTCAGGTAAAGAATTTTAAAAGTATTACCAAGCTGTCTGAAATTATGACACCACTAATATAAAATAGGTTTTACCTGGACCAGATTATAGCAACTATTCATACAGCTATGTAGCTTTGTAGAAACAACCTGAAAAGTACTTTTTTATTTAAATTCCTATTCTGAAAAGTTAAAATTTATCATTACATTGAGTATGCATATTTACAAATTACACTTGCTAGAGCAATCATTGTGAGCTACAACGTCTTGTAAGAAAAATCTAACACATGCAAATAGTAGATCTTTCAGATCATTTTGAGGCTTTAAAAAGAACACACCCACAAGCAGAGAAGAGATGCAACTGAGAGACAGGAGTATTGGGATGTGCTGAGAATGAATGCTTAGATTTTATGACACAGCAATTCTTTTCCTTTAGTACTCTGCAATTGTCATAAATTCTCATAATGCATTAGAGCTTAAATCCTACAAAGGCTCTGAACACAAAACGCTCAAAGGACATGCAGACCATGGCATGCAAACTCAACAGGCGGGGGGTTGAAAGTTTGAAAATTGAACTAGTTTATTATAGTGCACCATAATACGAGTAAAAATATAATTTATGTTCATAATTTTAACCAGATGACACCAATTACTTTTCCTCAATTTTAATACAGATAACCATAGACACTCAATTTTGCAAGCTATTAGTCCTCCAATGTTTTTCTTCTCTGGATAGAAGAGATGAGCAAAGGGTTCTCTTTGAATGTAAACAGTAGTTCACTTTGTGATGCTTAATTTAAGAAAAGTATGTAATAGGTCCGTAGAATTAACTATTGTACCACTCAAACTGATGGAAACATCCTTGTTGTAGGAAAGGAAAACAAAAGAAAGTAAATGTGTAAATGCCAGTTCCACAAAAGACATCATTTAGCTTGGAGATGACACCTACATAGTTTGAAAAGATACAGTTGAGTAAATGGTTTAGACAAAAGAAAGACACATTGTCCTAAATGTCGAAAGAACCATATGGGGAAATGCTTCAAGAACCACAGAAACAGAACTTAGTTTTGACTGCAGTTGAGAGGTGAATGTTGTCTCCTGAAAGTTTGCTTACACGAAATACACAAACAGGACTGGAAGTTACTGAAATCTTTGCCACACTTTTGACTCCGGTTTAAGAGCTTCAGAAGTGTTTGCCCTAAAATCTAACAACCCAGACTTTCAGTACCAACTCCATTCTTACACTATGTAACAGAAAAGCAACAGCTTCCCAGTGAATGCTTGCTAGTGATATAAGCCCCCTAGGACAGATTATTATCACTATTTATAAATGCTTAGAAGTTCTCAAAACTGTTTCTCCCTTTTGCTTTAATTAAATCACAGAACCATAGAATCGTTAAGGTTGGAAGGGACCTTAAAGCTCATCAAGTTTGAACCCCTTGCCATGAGCAGGGAACCCTACCACTAGACCAGGTTGCACAAAACCTTGTCCAACCTGGCCTTAAAAACCTCCAGGGATGGGGCATCAACAACCTCCCTGGGCAACCCATTCCAGTTTCTCACTACCCTGACAGTGAAGAATTTCTTCCTAATATCTAACCTAAATCTCCCCTCTCTCAGTTTAAAACCATCACCCCTTGTCCTATCACTGCCCCCTCCAGTGAAAAGCCCCTCCCTAGCTTTCCTGTAGCCTCTTCAGGTACTGGAAGACCACTATAAGGTATCCCCGGAGACTTCTCTTCTCTACACTGAACAGCCTCAACTTTCTCACCATAGCAGATGTGCTCCAGGCCTTTGATCATTTTAATGGCCCCCAAATAGATACTTCAATCCACATTTAGAATATTTTGCACATTCCTAAAATGCAAGAATATTGACTCCTATTCAAGACCAGAATCTAGAGGTACAATAGCAGCTCTGAGCAACCACTGCCATCAGCTGAGCTCCATCCTAACAACATCATCTGTTGCACTGCATCTAGAACACCTCAACTCACCATGCTATGAATTTTTTTTTTTTTCCTGCATAAAAATGCCCAGTAAGCTACATCAATACAGGGTAACAATTTGGTTTCTTGTCCAAATAATCTGAAAACATATAGAAGAATCTGCTCAAGTAAATGAAAAAATGTAAAAATATCTCTTACACCTCATTGAAAGGTAGACAGTCACAGATGGACAGTTCATGCCAGAAGGATTACAAGTCTTCTGTACTTATTAAGAAAAAAATCCTAACAATTCTCTGAAAAGAACCTTCTCTAAATAGGCATAAAACCTATGGAGGCATCTTTCAAATTCCATTACTTCATTGCCGCTCAAGAAACAAGTAATTTTGGTCACAGAAAGCTTCTATTTCTAATTTAGTTTATAAAACGCAAGATGAGAGTACAATTTCACTCAAACACTGACTACAGTTATCGGAGTTTTAAATCAACAACAACAAAAAAACCACTATAAAAAATGTAACATGCAGATAACAGCAAAACAAGGGAAATAATTCACAGAAGATTACAGAAATATATATATAGTGATGCTTGGTGATAAATCTCTTCATAAGTTTAAAGCACAATAAAAACCTTTCACACACATTTAAAGCACATTTAAAACCTTTCACATAAGATGTCTTAGACAGGAAACTGCATCATCTTTGTGAGAGGATTAGATTAAAATAAATTATAGTACTACTTAGGGCATACTTTCTCCAAGCTGGAAGTAACCAGGCCAAGCTTTCTGGATGGGCAAAGTACGCTCTACAGGGAGCAGATCTGGAGACATGAGCAGAAATAAGTGGCTCCTGTAAAAGCTCAGATACATCGTAGGGCTGAGGACATTCCAGGGAAAGGATGGGGTGGACAGTACGGAAGGATGGAGGCAGAAGTGATTGTCAGGAGGTAAGTTTGAGCATAACTGGTTCATGGAATTAACAGAACTCTGGCAATTGTGGAAAACGTAGAGATCTACAAGTTAATATTATTTGTATTAAGTGTAAATCAAACATTCTAATAGCACATTAGACAAACCTGAACGAGATTGTTCCCAAGTTGTGCACATGAGCTAGACAAATACTGGATTCTCTCTTTAAAAGTCTGTATTTACTTTGAAAGCCTTTATCATTATTAATATTATTCCTAAAGCAACAGCTATTTTCCAAGTTGCTTATGAAGTAATTTCTCCTGGAGTGACAGCCAAGATAGTTGTGAAAGAATTCAAATGCAATGTGAAACATACTGCAAAAACTACACAAAATTGGTGCAAGCCAAGTTTTTACAGCTGTTAACTCAGGAATTTGTCTGGCTCTACCTTATTTCTCAATTTTTAGTCAGAATAATTATTTCATTAGTTGTCAAAAATGCTAGAATACTTTGAAGCTCACTTTCTGAATTACAACCTTGGCATTTATGCTTATCCAAATCACCAAAGAGGTTTCTGTATCTCAGGCTAATTCCTTTTGTATCTATGCTAATTTACAACACCAGCCTTGTATGTCTCAATACTTTGCTTTTAGAGCGATTTAAAAAATCACCTTATTGTTACACACGCAAACTGGTAATCAAGTGCTACTGAATGGGTAGTCTCCAACACAGGCACAGGCTATTGACAAATTCTGCTTGGATTTCACTGTGCTACCAGTCATCCTAACCCACATTCTTTAAGTGTATTCCATATTTATAACTGACTGATTTGTCCCAAAAAGGAGATAACAGCTACAGCAGCCTTGAAGATGGCATGCAACATTTGCCTGTTGTGCCAGAAATGGAGAGACAAACTTTCTTTGTGAGTGAAAAATGACTACTAGAAACGATCTAAGGCATCTAGGAGACCTTTTGAACAGATTTTAAATTAAGATGCTCAGCTTCTTCCATTTTGATTGACTATCTATACAGTACTCAGACAAAAAACGCAATAAAATATTGATGAAGTGTTTAATATATTAAACTTCAAACAGTCTAAAAAGCCTAATTCTTTAAGATTAACATGACTTGAAGAGTTATCCTTGTAACAATACCAAAAGCTTTCTTTCAACACAGTGCATTAAAAACGCCAGTCACAGCTTATTCTAGAATCTTCTACAATTGACTTTGAAACAACACACCAAAACCAAAAACCCTCACATACATGTAAGTAACAAAAAACTACCACTGGAATACTTAAAAAGCTAAGAAATGGCAAAACCCTACACATCAGTGGAATTCAAGTCTGATGAAAATCCCGGCAAATTACTTAAATAAATTACAAATCTGTTAAGTAAATAAGAGGGGCATTTGAAGTGAGCACACAATAGAAAAAGCACCAGCTGAAATTCTTATACTAATCCTTCTCTCTCTAATTGTATCTTCCTTTAAATCCACGTATTCCTAGAATCATTGAATTGTTTGGGTTGGAAGGGACCTTAAAGAGCCAGCAGTGTGCCCAGGTGACTAAGAAGGCCAATGGCAGCCTGGCCTGTATTAGAAACAGTGTGGTGAGCAGGTCCAGGGAGGTGATCTTCCCTCTGTACTCAGCACTGGTGAGGCCACACCTCGAGTACTGTGTTGAGTTTTGGGCACCTCAGCACAGGAAGGACATCAAGGTGCTGCAGCATGCCCAAAGAAGGGCAACAAAGCTGGTGAAGGGCCATGAGTGGAGTGGCTGAGAGAAATGGGGCTATTAGGCTAAAGAAAAGGAAACTAAGAGGAGACGTCATCACCCTCTACAACTACCTGGAAGGACATTGTAGAGATGTAGGTGCAGGTCTCTTCTCACAAGTAACTGGTGACAGAACAAGAGGGAATGGCCTCAAGCTGTGCCAGGGGAGGTTTAGACTAGACATTAGGAAGAACTTTTTCACTGAAAGGGTGTCAAGACACAGGAACATGCTGCCCAGGGAGGTGGCTGAGTCACCATCCCTGGATGCGTTTAAAAGTCATCTAGATGTGGCGCGTGGGGATATGGCTCAGTGCTGGACTTAGCAGAGTAGAGTTAATGGTTGGACTCGATCTTGAAGGTCTTTTCCAACTTTCCAAGTGATTCTATGATACTATGACAATCTAGTTTCAAAGTCCCCGTCATAGGAAACTATGCCTTCCACTGAACCAGGCTGCCCATTCAACCTGGCCTTGAACTCTTTCAGGGAGGGAGCAACCACAAGTTTCCTGGACAACCCTGTTCCAGTGTCTCACCACCTGGCTTTGAACAGTTCCAGGGATGGGGCATCTGCAACCTCCCTGAGCAACATGTTCCAGCGTCTCACTACCCTCACACTAAAGAATTTCTTCCTAATGTCTAACCCAAATCTCCCTTCTTCCAGCTTGAAACCATTGCCACTTGTCTTGTTGGTATGTGTCCTTATGAAAAGTCTCTTCACAGCTTTCTTGTAGCTCCCCTTCATCCGTAATATTAATTGATCTTTCACTTCTATTGGCATTTAAAATAATTCCGTTCTAGTGGGAATTTGCAGAATGCTGAAAGCAATAGCAAAGTGAAGATATAGCTGAATATCTAAGACAAGGTAAGAGACATAACTAAAATGAAGAAAATCAGTGAGATACATAGTTCTAGAAGAACAGTTTGAAACAATAGATAAATCAATTTCATTTTAAGCTAAGGAAAGAATCTGAGGCAGAAAACACACTTATTTGTGAGATCATACTCTGTAGTTCTTGACAATAGGGAAAGAATCCGTTATACACATTTGGACTTAGCATATATACCTACCCCAGACAAATAATGGTTTACTTAAAACACAAGGGATAAAAGACAAAAGCAAAAAACAGGTAAGTACAAGGTAAAAAACTTGGTAACTCTGACCACACTGGCACTTCCTGAACCATGAAGCTCTGTAGAGGTCCTGATACAACAGATATTTAAGGTATAAAAGATAAGAGTTTATTAAGAATAACAAATAGGGTACAGAAAGGAATCAAAACTTAGACAGGAAACTGTATGACATCTCTTTGCAATATTTATTGAACTAGTCTAAGTATAGTGCAACAGATCTGTGCAGAGATATTTAACAACTACTCATGCTAGCAGCTATTTTAAAGCTACTTCAGAGCATCTATTTCAAATATTAGTGTCTCACATTTTGAACTAGCAGACTGCAAATATCAGCTTTAGAAAAAATCCTTTGTGAATAAGGGTGTTTTGTAAAAAAAGTCTGCCACAAATACACCTCTTATTTCTGCACAGCTGTGCTGTAATTACCAGCAACAAGAGAAACAGCAACTTAATTTGTCTAATGTAGGAATATTTAATAGACACTCCAGCAGCATAAACAACTTTTCACAAGAATTTCTCATTTGAGTCATGTTTGGTAAAGGTATATACTGATATTCAATGGCAACTTCACCAGAGAGAAATCTATATGACTAATTCTTTCCTGAAAAGTACACTTGACATTTAAAACTTTATTCTTTCTCTGGGTTTTTTGTCCTCTGAAGCACAATTCACAAACCACCGAATGCTTCCACATTAAATATAAGACTAATAGTTTTGGGAGGATTCTATTCTGTGGACATTTAACTTTCAATCCAGATTTGCCAAAACCTCTTTCTATAATGTCTTCAGCTTTAGAAGGAAAGCTCATAGTGCATATGGCTTAGAAATCATAATAGTGGTTTTAAAATTATCTTATACAATATGTACTATTTGTCTTTTAGGAATGATGTTCCTAAGCTAATCTTCTACCAAGGATCTTCTGGAGAAATCATAACATAGAAAAGTAAAGCAGTGGGTGTTTCAGGAATCTAGCAAATTGAGCACTACTAAATTCAGGTTCTGAAAGCTGTGTTCCATAATGATGATGACTTCTATCATTCAACATTTTAATATGCTTTTCAAGTCCAATTCAGAAGTTCCTGCTCACAGAAACAAACTACGACTATTTGCAGTCATAGGTTTTAATGTATTAATGAAATAACTGATAACACAATGAAACAGCATTTCCCCTGCAAGAAAGCAGAACTTGTCCAGGTGGGGATCATAGTCATAATATTTCTACAGCTGCCTAACTCCTCCATGGTTTTGGGTTCAGCAATTTGCTCCCAGGGAAGTGCATGCTTCACCAAACATGATATATCAAGATGGCTTTAGATGATGGTGTTATTAGCTCTTCCATTAAAATTTAATTAATCTCTGATTATTGTAGCCAAGTTTCCACACGGACTGCGTCTTTTAGGATAAGATGTTCTTCATTTGCACAGGCAGACCTTAAAAAATAGGTCAGAATTAGACTAGAATTTGACCAGCAGTCTTCCTTAGTTTGACAAGTAAATTTATCTTGCCAAAATTATCTTTCAAATTGTCTCATATTACAAAATCAGAGCAATTCAGAGTGTGTCCTAACACCTGTTTTTTATTATTTTATTCCTGGACAACAGTGAAAATTATGAAGGACAGCTTGTTTTTAACAGATAAATTCCAACTATCTTAATGCATGATTACTCTTCTAGTAATGCTTATTTGTTTTAATACAAATATATCCTGCCCGGAATCGTGAAAGTTCACATAGATCAATATTATTCTGCAGAAACCATTCCTGAATCCTGAATTTTTAGGGGTTTTTGTCATCTTAATTTTCTCTTTAACTTTACTCTTACAACCATTGATCCCTTTCTGGGAACTGATGAAAGAAACTCTTGTATGCACTACATGAATGGAGTGGTTTGGCTTCTTTGTTGCCTGCTTCAGAGGTCTGTTGTTTTGCTTTTTAGCACTGAAATCATCTAACACTTCATCTTTCTTTTCCTCAGGAACTTTTCACCAGTTAGCTAGGAAAACTGAAGTGCTGTTTGAGTTTTGCGGATGCTGTCAGAGCTGTCTGCAGGCACCCAAACACATCAGCAGTCTTGCTAAAGAATGCCATTCATCCAACAGCAGGTCTGCCATATGCGAGGTCCCTAACTTCAAGGAGGTTCAGTAAGATAATTTCTGATACAGGGAAGAGAAATCAGACCTTGTTACAAGTAGTCTGCAAAAAGAAGCAGACAAAACGTTCTAAAATAAATAAAGGTTTCTTGAGTCA
Source organism: Apus apus (assembly GCF_020740795.1). Classification (NCBI taxonomy): domain Eukaryota; kingdom Metazoa; phylum Chordata; class Aves; order Apodiformes; family Apodidae; genus Apus; species Apus apus. Next base: position 50,829,822 of record NC_067283.1, read on the forward strand.
TGTCACTGCATCTCAGCTTATATTTTATTTTCATATCAGTGATATACTTGGGGAGGAACTTCTCTTACTACAATCTCCTTTATTAGGTTACCAACATAAGATGCTATGAAAGCCTGACAAATGAGTTTGTTTCCAAAAGCTGTGAAATATGGAACCATGCCCCACATAAAAAGATTGTAGCTCTTTAAAAAAACAACAAACAACTCGACAAAAAGTTTGTTTCCTGTTTAAATTCTCACAGTACTTTAGGTCTACTCACCACTAAACTCAGCTCTGTTGCTTCAAACTGTGGAATCACTATTCTCCAAAAATGCAGAGGTGAGGACAATGAGGATAGTGGCAAACTGGACTTGAATATTTACTTGGGTAGCTTATTTTCAAACTTACACTAGAATTATCGGTTTTTCGCTTCAGGCAGTAGCTTGGGCAATGATCATTAACTCCACCAAAGTACAACGTTGTCTTATGACCTGTTTTAATTATGAGTTATTAAAACCACCTTTTGGCTATATCAAATCCTCACTTATTTGAAAAACCTAGGACAAGATGGTGGAAATAAATTATGCAATCCCTATCATAGAATGATCTGGGTTGGAAGGGACCTTAGAGATAATCTAGTTCCAACTGACATATTCCCACTAGACCAGGCTGCCCATCCAACCTGACCTTGAACACATCCACAGAGGGGGCATCCACAACTTCCCTGGGCAACCTGTTCCAGTGTCTCGCCACCCTCACACTAAAGAATTTCTTAGTAGAACCTAACCTACATCTCCCCTCTTCCAGTTTCAATCCACTACCCCTTGTCCTCTTGCTACAAGCCTTTGTAACAAATCCCTCCCCAGCTTTCCTATAGCTCCTTCAGGTACTGGAAGGCAGCCATGAAGTCTCCCTGGAGCTCTCTCTTCTCCAGGCTGAACAACACCAGCTCTCTCAGCCTGTCTTCCCAGGAGAGGTGCTCCAGCCCTCTGGTCGTCTTAATGGAAAGAAATATTTGAACTGGCCTGTCTTAATGTAAAGTGAGTCTATCCCCACCTGTGCAGGTACGAGAGAATACTGGCATCATTTTTAATCTAGGAATTGAGACAAAGAATCTTACCATTAACTAGAAGGAAAAATTTCATCCCAAAAAATAGCTACTCTGCAAATCGTGGTAAAAAAGCCAGTGAGTCTTTCTTTGGGATCTTTTAACAAGATAAGATTCCCATGTTATCTTCTCACACTATCTAGCAATGTCTTTGTAAATTCCAGTAGGCAGACTATACAATAACACAGTGTATGAACAATAGCTTAGCTATAGGTTATCTAAATACTACATTAAGATTGCCATTTAGAACCAAGATCAACCATCAAGAACTTGAGAACCAAAAGCAGTAATACCACAACTGGTTCCACCTCTGTCCCAAGAACATGGATTGGATGGTTTGATGATAAGATTTAATATACCCTCTCAGAAACATTTCTGACTGTGAGATCTGAAAGAAATTATGAATCTAATTGCATATCATTAAGTATATGTTTGATATAAACAGAAAGCTTGACAAAATTATTGGGAGTATCTCTCTTATTTTCTCAGAAAATGCCATGATGTATGCTTGGCTTTTTTTTTAATCAAATACTAACATAGCATTGTAGTATTTAGAATACTCAATCATAGCTTTAAATTGATGTGAGACAATCAGAAAATAAAACCAAAAGTAAATATGCTACGTTGCAGTCTATAAACCCTCTCCTATTACACAATATAGGCAATACACTAACAATGCTAAAACTGAGAAGTTTTTTCAGTATATAAGTAATTACAGTGGAATTTTACAATCAAATAAACCACATTCTATTTCTAAAACTCTAGTACAATGCCTTTCAATACACAGCAAGAGTCTGCAGATCTTTCAATTAGGACACAATATCAAGGGAATTCTCCACTGACAATTCGCTTCTTTAAAAGAAACTACCCAAAAGAAAGAGTCACTGATTATGTATATTGAATGTTAAGACCTTCTGGTGAACAACACTGCCATAATCACTGTAATGCATCACTCCTGTCATTAAGCTGTTTAGATGACAACTGATTTGAACTCCTGGTATGCAGCACATACTCAGTAATTACTACTGCACTAAAATATTTTAGCTTCTCTTTGTACCTGAACTAGATAGATTACATTACATTACCCTAACAAAGGGAAAGTTTAGAGGTCCCCATCACAATATTACATAGAAAAAAATGTCTGATAACAGCAGCTTATTTAATCTTTCAAACAAAGGCACGTCTCTCGGGACAACTAAAAAGCTTTGTAAGATATCCAAGTTCATTTTAAAGGAGGTACTATATGCTGGAGGCAAACTAATCACAGCAGAACACAGGTCTGCCTTGACTAATTTACACCAAGAAGTAAGATCCTCGAGTAGGCTTCTGCTCACAACAGACACAGCCCACTGAATACTAACTTCAGTATCTCTGATTGTGGCAGAAAAAAGATAGCTCAAGTTAGGTACAAAAATTCTCAATGCACTTTTAAAATAAAACCCAACAGATTTTCTATTAGCATAGGTTTATACCAAGGCTGAGTGCTTGTTCTGAACAGAGAAGGGCCACAAGGATGAGCACAGGGACGGGAGGACCTGACATATGAGACTGCGAAAACTGGGTTTGTTCAGCCTTGATAAAAGAAGGCTTTGGAAAGACCTCATTACCATGTTGCAGTACTTAAAGGGCAGCTACCAAGAAGATGGAGACTCCCTATTTGCAAGGAGTGACATGGAAAAGACATGGGGTAATGGGCACAAGTTGCTCCTGGGGAGATTCCGATTAGACACAAGAGGAAATTTTTCACCATAAGGACAGTCAAACACTGGAATAGTCTCCCAAGGGAAGTAGTAGATTCCCCCACATTGGACAGTTTTAAGTCTTAGCTTGACAGGGTGCTGAGCCACCTCTTATAAACTATAGTATTACCTAGAAAGGTTGGACCAGATGATCCTTGAGGTCCCTTCCAACCTGGCATTCTACAATTCTATGATACAAGCTCCAGAGAACACAATTAAACAAGACAAGAATGCAACGATTCTTTCCATCCTTTCTCTCCATAACACACATCAAAACCTGTTTCTGCATGGTTTTGTTTAAACTACTTTTACACCATCTGGAAGGAAAAGTGAAAGCTTTACAACCATGTGTCCTTCTCACCACCTACTCTGTCTTTCTCTGGTGTATTCTGATCCTCTTGAAAGCAGGCCAGGAGGCAGAGTGCTGAGCAAATAAGCCTAACTTCTATATCAACACATAAAAGCAAGTAAGTCTGGTGCTTGAGCCGTGCTCTTACTTCTCTCATTCTCCAGCTCTGTCACACATACATGCCTGAGCAAACGATATGGGACAGGATCCAGGCACTGCTACTGCACTTTTTTTGACTTCACTTCCTTGTACTGGACCTTCCTTGCCCAGGCAGGAGTGGCAATATCATTCTTTCACCTTCATGTTTCCCTCACTTGACAATCTTACACTGCCCTGAAGCAAAACTAAACTTCAGACTGAGGTTGACCTTCTTTAATGAAAAACCATACTTTTTCAAGGAAAAGCTCAAAGCTCCTTCCTTTTATTTTTGTCATTAAGACTTTAAAACCCACTAGCTTTTTTTCCCCAGGACAGTGGGACTTAGATGTTTGACTGTACCAGAAGAGTCTGTCTGAATGGTTCAGTTGCATTGCCTTTTTTCAAATAGGAGGAACTAGTTTTGATTTTTGAAAAAAGACTGTCAGCATCATTAAATGTAAGGTATTTTTCCCAGCTGGAAAAAAGGAAATTAATTTCATGTGCTTCTCCTTCTAAACCTACTTATTTTCAGTGCTATTATCTTTTTTTCTAGAAAGAAGAAGGATTGGACTATAATGTATCTGCTCTAAACTTATCTGTTCACACTAATAAAGAACACAACTGTATTAAAAACTGGTTCCAAGTTACCAGTTGCCACTTGTCTACTCTCTCGTGTTTTTTGTTTTTTTTGTTGGGTTTTGGGTTTTCTGTGTTTTAAAACAATTTAAAAGTAGTTACAAAATAACAAAAGATAATTTGTAGTGGCCTATGACAAATAATAAAATACAGGATATTTCACCCTATTTTAAAATATTTAACTGTTACAGAGTTGGAGCTTTGCATTCAAATAGTAGTTAAAATAACAAGCAGACTATAGAAAACACAAGACACAAAGAACTCATTCCAGATGGGATTTACTGTGATCAAGATTTAGGCTGGATTATATTCTAATTACAAGAATCAGCAAAAAGTTACCATTTACAATAAATTCTAAGAATTAGGGCTCATAAAAAGTACTCTTGACAAAGATGTAATGATTAGCTCAAAGCTTCAACAGTACTAAACATTAATGGAAAAATTCAAGAAAAAGTTGGCTACTGTCACTCTTGATGGAATTAAGCCTCCTGGAATTACAGAAATAATGGTATCTTTAATCTTGCAACTTTCACTCAGTAAAGGATTCTTTCCACAGATAGGTATTTTCTATAATACTCAAGAAATGTAGAGTAAAACCCATCTGCTATCACACATAAAACCTAGCAGGCTATCTACTCTTTCCCAAGTGACTGTTTTTTCTTTTTCTGGTGATATGCATTCAGAACATCATCTTACAGAAAGACACTCTTGATCTCTTGATAATAACTCCTATGACTCTTCTTTGGCACTTCATTACTCTCTTCTGGCACCATCTCTTTTCATCATTGCCTCAAAGTATATTTTTCCACTTTATCTAATCAACATTGTAAAGCAGTAAATTTACGCTTACTAACTTAAGCTAATTACAGTAGATCACAGAGTCACTTAAAAATATGCATTTAATCCTCAGGCATTTTTTCTTCAAAATTATAACTTCATTAAGAAAGTAAGATTGAATACAGACATTTACTCGGTTGGTATGATTCCAAACACAAATGAGATGAAAATGTACTTCCTCAATGCCAGTTTATAGTGATTACTATTAACTACAGTATCATAAATGTGACTATAGCAAAAAGAAGGATGATTGAGCAATGCAAAAACCTGTATGTCATTATTTAGCAACATCATGAGAACTATGAAAATATTTATTCTTCAGTAAATTCACTGTTGATGGCTATACTGCTGAAGGCTCTCCATCAGTCCTGAAGTTAGAATGTTAGTATTGACAGACATTTTTTCTCTTTGTAATATCTTAAACAAAGAAAGCATTAATAGCTTAATGATCAGACACATAAACCATCAGTCAATCTGGATGCCATGCAATCATTATATCAAAACTATCCCCATGTAGCACGAATCCTTTGAACCTCTAAATTAACCTGGACAAATTCCCTGCTTTCCCAAAAGGATTTCCTAAGTTAAACACATGCTTTATCACAGACTCAGTATTTTTCAAAAACCTTTTTCCATCCAGTTACCTCAGCTTGGTAAAATATAATCACTGAAAAACATCTCTGAAAATGTTCCTTGCTTTTTGAATTTTTCAGACTTTATAGTATTTGAAATCGTTGCCACATCCTGTTATAAACTAATAAGAAATATACTAGTCTTGCAGAACAGTCACCAACTCTCCTGAAAGTAGTTAACTGCATAATGAAATCTCTGATATATCATCAATATCCAAAAAAGCACTCCAAAATAGCTTCCTACCATATATTTCAACAGGTAGTAAAACAAAACTCAAAACCAGTATCCATCTTAAAGTAGAGTTTGCATGGAACCGTAACATGATGCTCAGAAATACTAACTACATGCTGTATTTTTAATATGGGTTTAATTTTAGTTCCACAGTAACAAAGTACATTGGGACAAAACTGCAGCTAACTTTTGCAAGAATGAGATTAATTCTTACTCAGTTTTGGCATCGCTTTCTTAATGGTTTCATTAGCAGAAGGACTAGCTCATTTATTCCACTGATTAAAAGCAGAAATCTGACAGAGCTCATTCAATTTCTGGTGTTACACTTGTTAGACTGTGTAGAATTCATGAAAGAATCACTGAAAAGGGGGAATGTCCACGCATTTCCAACACTGAACAAGAGCAACCCTTTTAGCCAGTTTAATCAAAGCCAAACTACTTAGGTGCTAGTAAGAAGTTACTGCTGGAAATAACATATGATGCCAAATATCTGTTACTCCCAGAAAATATGTAAGTTTGCAGTATAACTCCCACTTTGTCTACAAAGAAAATAAATTACTTTTCTTAGAAAAAAGTCTGCAGCAACAGAAACGATTTCACAGTCTGAGAAAAAAATGGTGACAACGGGAACACAAAACATCACTTTTGTATCTGCTCAATATCTAACTGAAGAAACTGCTAGATCTAGAAACCAAGATGCAATCTGCTCAAAATGGAATAGCATATATGAGAATAACATTCATGTTATGGTCAGAGAAGCATTTCTTTTATGGTAATATCATATCCTAAGCATTTCCATTTTATTACAAAAACACTTCCATAGTTTAATGCTTACAAGACAGAATTTATTCTGGAGATGTAGACTGCATCCAAACTGTCCTCTAACACACTACCTCCAAATATAAGTACAACAATCCATTGTTCAGAATTGTTTGAAGAGTAAATAAAAATTCTTCAGAGTACTTTCTTTCACCAGCGTTCCATTCAACTTCTTGCAAAGAAACCTAGCAAGGAAGCTTAGCAAAGAAGCTAGCTAGAAGCTTCTGTCTGTAAATATCATCGGTATGGCAGAAGATTTCTCCCTTTCCTGTCTAAACATCTCCTTAAATTACATTCAGATTTGTGGTATCATAACAATTTCAATATGGCACAAATTTCAGTATTCTGTAAAAGTTTCATTCCCATTTCCACCTCCAGTTACTGTTGGCTTACATTTTTCATCCTAGCTGTTGTTACACTACTTATTTGATGTCTTACAGCTTTAATATGGGATACCGTTAACTACTGCACCAAAACCACATTGAGATTTATATTGAAGTGATATCCTGTACTTTAGGATACACAGATTCCCCCACGTTTTAACAGAACATGTGCCAAAGCAGTGCAATTCCTGACAGCAAAATAAAAGTGAGTAATACAAAAAAATGGTTGTTTGGGCTTTTCTGAGACTCATGTGAGTTTTATTTCTATTCTACTCAAGGAAATACGTATTCAGTAGTGCAGCTTGATTTTTCAAGTTCAAATGGGGACACAAAAAATCTCAAAAAACCTTCTGTTTTGCCTGCTATGGGTCAATATCATGTAAAATGCCAAACACTTTCCCCTCCCCAGGCAGAAATTGCAGATGATCCTAGCTTCACTTGGAAGCCCGCACAAGCTTTCTAAATGGCTACAAACCATTCTAAGTATTCTTGGTATGTACCAAAATCTGGATTCACTGTATATTGCAGAAATCCTGTACAGAGCATAAAAATTAAAATTAATGCATACTTAGATAATACTTATTTTTTATTTTATAGAAGTCATTTGTGAAAGGTTATGCATGTATACTATACAGTTCAGACACCTAAAATGAATTGTTGACATGCATTAATGTCAGAGCTTATTTCTCCTCTAACTGTGGCATGCTATCTTAAAGTATTTTTTTCTAGAATCCAACAAGAAGGCTGGACTTCAAACTAACTGAAGATGAACTTATTCCTAATTAAAATAAAGCAGCGTTTAGCTGAGGACCTTAGACAAGGATAGGACACAGCATTATCTTTCTTTCCGAACCACAAAATTTTGCACACAATCTCATATAGTCACACATGAAATCAGAGCAAAATTTGCAAGATATATAAAAAATGCAAGACTATCTAGAGCACAGTTTGGAGAATACAAATACATTATCTATTCACAGTATTTTCTTCATATAACTTTCAACCATCACATAAGCCAACGTGCAAACACTGAGGACCAATTACAGGAAATGTTTCATAGATTAAATATATTGCATGATTGTAAGTACGTGTCCAGATTTTATAGGTCTGCTGCAATGTGTGCTTGTGATTACAAATGTATGTCTATTATATAGTTTTCATATTAGTCTTTAAAAAATTGGGGCTATTCTGCTTTTGCTAACAATCAGACAGCGGTTAAAACCAGCTACACTTGCATTAGACACTTACTTGGCTTGATAAGGAAGAATTAAATAGAAATTAGCTGGTAATATTCATAAATTCTAATGAAACATTGTATAATCAGCTCCTACTTTTCCACTATTCTGTGAAATCAATGTCATTTGCACTAAGCACCTCCTTAATAAGGCTATTAGATCACTTCCAAGGACTGTCTTCAACAAAGTACATGAGGAAATGTGTAAATTTAAGCACTTAAACACTGTCAATGAGCAGTTTTCAAACAGATCTTACAGACTCTTACCAGCTCTTGTGTATCTTCTGCTAATGGCAAAAATGTTGCTTCCAGAATAGCAACTTGATCAGCACTAAGCTTCTGCCACAGACTAATCAGCATAATCAGCAGATGGGTGGCACTTTTCAACTTTGTGAATGCCTGGAACATGTTGGCTTGATTTTCTTCTGCTGCATCTGCTAGAGCTATTACCTGCAAAAATTACAAACATCTATTAACTATAATTTTACCATCCATGAACACTCAACACTGAAATTACCTTTGGCACACACTTGCTTTCCTTTAGAAGATCCAGAGGAATTCTGTTTTCCATAAACACAAACCACAGAGTATTAAGAGAGTTATCATTTATCTAGATTTTTCTTTTGCATACCCAGGCAATTTCAAGTCCATATGGCAACACGATTATCTAGCACAATCAGCGTAGGAAGGATTCTGTTTAAAACATATTTGTAAGGCAATACAATGACCTCCATAACATAACACATGATAACAAACTAACTTTCAGTTTTATACCACACAAGACACTAATCCTTATTTAACTGGCAAGCCTACTGGTTTAATAATAAAAAAATTAAAGAATTAAAACCACCACATTTATTTTATCCAATAAAAAAATGCAGTATATCATTTTCACATGAACAGAACCTCCACCTGTTAATTGATTCAATCTCCAATCTATGTTTTGCACCAGTTGCTTCAGCTTCTATACCAAAATGTAAACGTTATGGGTCCTGTATATGCAGGCAACACCACTTTAACTGCCAGACTTTAGGAAAAAAAATTGAAAATAAAAAAAAGGCAGATTCACTTCTTGCAAGTTGCTAGGATAGTTTTGGTGAGTACTTCAAGATGGGGAAAAACAGAAGAGCTATTATACGATATTCTACTCATTTCAGAAATAACTAGTAATTGTATATAATATCGTCCACTCATAGCATTACAAAAGTAGGTATTTTGAAAAATACTGTTATAACTGTTTCTTTCTTTATATGCAATGTTTAGGCATTTTTCACCACTGATGAAAAGTGAAGATGACAGTGCTTTCAATATGCAATTGCTATAATTTCAATTTGACAAGAGATTATCCACTGTATTTACACTAAATTATTTTAATTAAATGAATGGAATGGAGGTTAGAGGTTTATCCTGGGGGACCACCATTTACAGGACCTGCTTTCATGAATGCCACTACCTCTTCAAGATCCTGAATACTTGGCTTACAGCAGCACTGATTATCTTCATTGTCATTTAAATCAACGGAAAGCACCACCCTCAACCACTTTCTCCTTCTGTTTATTTATCTGCAAAATGGGGTAATAGGTGCTTAAAGTGTAATTAGTCTTCCAACAATATTTACAAAGTTAAACTTGCCGACCTTGATCCATTAACATTTGGCAACAGTAGGAAAACTAAATACTATACAATGCATCTTCAGCCGGGAAACAAAGCCAACCAGCTGTTAGCATTTGGTGGAGGAAAACTATTTTTAAACTACAACACTGGTATTAAGAGATGTGTGTGTGTTCCCTCCAAGCTCCCATGTGACTGAGGAGATAAAGAAAACAGAATTTTAGGGAACTATAAATATGAAACATTTCAAACAATGTGTTCATAGCTTTGTTTTAGATTTTAAAACGTAATGCTTCCAAACAAAATGGAGACCCCACAGGACACTCATGAGTCCAAACACTGCATAAATCAGAGCCAAGTAACAAAACAAGAAAAAAAAAAGCTCAGCTAAACATGCAAAGGAGAAGTGAGAAATTAATTCCAAATAGTGAAAACCAACATAACACACTATGGTTAAAGGAGAGTAACAGAATCACACAGACATATCATCTAATGCAACCATGCATGCTTGCAGCTTGCTCAGAGCAAAGCCCTGATGTTCTTTATACCTCGTGTTCTACACAGTGGAGTTCCAATTTGCTATTAAGAGTTATGGGTGACAAAGCTACATGACAAACAATACTACACAGTATCCTACATCACCTGCATCTGAGCACCATACCCAGTAGTTGTATGCACTAAAGTTTGATCTTTTTGAGGAGATGAACAAGAGTAAAGTTCTCCTCAGTCTAAAAGGGCTTTCCAAGATCTAATCACCTTTCCTTTCCAATAGGCATTTGAGAATGCTGGGAAGTAAAATATACTAAGATTAATTTAAGACACTGATGACATTCATCAGCATGCTTCCTATAATATAATTACTGGATGGGATAGCACAATGGATTAATTCAGAATTCCTGGAATTCGGAACACAGGCAGGTTAGCTATATCCTATTAGGGAAAATGCTCAGCTAATCTCAATTTTGCTGAAAAAGCAGGCAAATACAGTTGCACATCTGTTACATCTGTCTGAACTCCATCTACACAAAGGTAAAGTACACCTTCCAGACTGAGTCATTAATTATTCCCCAGGTGGTCTCTCACCGTGCTGTATTTCAACTCGCCCTGTACTGTATACACCTCAGAGGCAGAAATCACATAAAGAGAAGTAACTGACACAGCCTTTTCCCTTAAGGAGCCTTCATTTCAGAATTTGCTTTCTTTCCATATTATAACTATGATCAAAGGAGATGGCTCAGCTTTTCATAGACTACAGATGTAAGATAAATAGGGCCTTGAGCAACCTGATCTAGTGGGAGGTGTCCCTGCTCATAGCAGAGGGGTTGGAACTAGATGATCTCTAAGGTCCCTTCCAACCTAAACCATTCTGTGATTCTAGAATAAATATCCAAGTACTCCCAATCAATACCTAATGTACAAAGCCTATATGCTATCTTGAAAGTTGCTTCATAAATAAACTTTTAAAATACAGCTGTTAAAGTTTGCCTTTGGTACAAAATTCTGCCATTCTAATGCACAATAATACAAGACAAATATTCTACCAGCGACAGACTTAAGTTTCTAAAAGAGAGGTGCAGGTCACTGAAACACAAAACAATCGCATCTTTCCTTGACTGCATATGTATATACATATATATACACATATATCTTTGCACTTGCAGAGAAAGCAGAGAGACCAACTGGAAACTATGAAGTAAAAAGTCCACCTATATTGCATAAGGCCTAACACTGCCCATTTAACATTTTTCTTTCTCCTTTAATAACACAAAACTTTTAAACAAAGAAAACTTAAGTCTTCCAAATAAGTTTTTAAAACTTTCTTTCTAAAAGCAATGGAAAACAGGGAAGTGGCTGGCGTAGGAAAGGTTTAAGAGATGCTGGAATAGGTTGAAAGTCCAGTATTGAACACACATTTTTACAACTGATCAAACCTTGCTTTTCATTTATATCCTTTATTTTAAGGCCAAATTCTTGCCCTGTTACAACACACCCACCTACAGCAAAGTACATGCTGGTTAAGTTATTAGTGAAAGACTAAAAAGAAAAGAAAGAAGTACTATTCTCTCAGTTAAGATAATATTTAAGATTTTTACTGTCATAGTCAGAGTTGCAAAGGTAGAGCTGAAACCCAGAAGTATTTTAATAATCTTGAGAACTTCACCCCTCAACATTATTACCAGAATTTGACTGCAAGAATTTCCAAGCCTAGAACATGTCTCATTTTTTCAGCCTCAAGTGTTCAAGCAGAAAGATTTCTCTTCATGCTTATTTCACTGCTAAGAAGACCCTGTAAGATGTGAAGTATTTGAAAACTGTAAACTAATGGTGATTCAAGTTTTAAAAATAATCATATTTCTCCATTATTAGTGCTTACTTAAAGATATTTTTGGGCGTTGTTTAATATCCAGCAATAACTTCAAAATTACTAATCCCTCTTGAAAAAGGCTTGCAACATACCTACTCTTGTATATTCAGACAAGTTCCCTGGGGCAATAATGAACATCACTCTTCAAAGCTTATTCCAATATTACAAAAAAATACAAATACTATTCCAAAAATACAAAATTCCTTCCTACTAGCTGGTTAGTAAGTTGAAGAAAACTGAAAAAGGGCAAGAAATGAGCCTTAAGTTCCAAGGAGCTTTCTTTTGAGTTGGTACCAAATACCACTGGGACTGAAGACTCTCACAGGTTTTATGCCATATTCTAAAATGGAGAACAGGAAGTGTGACTGATTGTTTTTCTTTTTATAAAACAGCCAAGAAAAATATAACTGTCCACCACTGGTAAAACCTTAGCCAACTAGTCTTATTCTCACCTAGCTCTATCATACTGGGTTCAGCTTCCAGTAAATTTGAAGTATCTTCATTTTTAGCAGACTAGACATTAGAATAAATTCTTTGGTCAGAGGGCGGTGAGACACTGGAACAGGTTGCCCAAGGAAGCTGCAGATACCCCCTCCCTGGAAGTGTTCAAGTGCAGGTTGAATTGTGCTTTGAGCAACTTGGTATAGTGCGAGGCGTCCCTGCCCACTCGGGAGGGTTGGAACTTGATCTCTAAGGTCCCTTCCAACCCAAACAATTCTATGATTCTATGATTTTATGTTGAATTATCAAGACATTTATGTAAATGAATCCACAGTAAATTGATCCATGATCAAAGTCTTTATACCTGGTTTCAAAAGAACAATGTGTACACAATTATTCAAGCAAAAACAGAGATCACAACTCATAGGTCTTTTCCTGCAGTTTTCTTACGGAACAATTTATTGCAATGTAGTTATTTTTAACCAAAAATCTGTCTTCTTAAAGCAGGACTTTAATGCATATTAAAGCAGAAAACATGACAGTACTACTCTATTTCACCCTTTCCCACATTCACTCGTTCTAGAGAAAGAAACACTGCTCAGTTACTAAATCTATAACAAGATCTAAGAAAATATTTTTCTGGATATAAGAAGTCTGCATCACATATTCTACTTCATATAGAACACGTTATTTTTTTTCCTTAAAAGCAAGCCCTTTGCACACATGGCCATGCAGCCACATACAAAAACTAAGACATCAGCAAAGCAAATCTTTAAAACAGGTAAGACAACATAAGTGACAATACCAATGTAATTAATAAAATCCTGAATATCCCTTTTTCTAGGAGCAAACTTTTTTATTTTTACATGCAATTCTCAAAGTAGTTGAAAAAGTAACAAAACAGTGATTAGCAGCCTGATTCCCTGTGCAGACCACCTCACTCAACAAGGATTGTGCTCTCAGCTTTTGACAGGTGACTAAAGCTTTATGGAATGCAGGCAAAGATATCCATGTCAGAGAGTGATCTTTATCAAACATTCTGTCACCAGAAAAAATAGCCAGGTCAGTCCTGCAAGGGAGCACTGCTAAAAGCAGCAGCGTTCTCACAGTGCTGCAACGGGTACATGAGAGCACACGCTGGGATTAAGAACCTCAGGCCACAATTATCTGACCTTTATAAGAATGCCTCAGCTACTGCTAACGACGACCACAGTTTTTAAAACTGTGCCATATGCCCACCATGATGATGACAAAGTGTCGATTCCCTAGACACCAAATACTCAACTTTCAAGTGAAGCTCAACACGACCTCAATCCGAGAAGACAGGGCAGTTTAAAGACATTGCACCATGATCCATGTTTTATTTGGATGCATCCGGCTACCTCCTCAAATTCTATTGCCTCACCTGGTGAATGCAAAATTGACATCCCAAGTAACTACTATAGCAATCTGTGCCTCTGGAAACTAGAGCAGCCAGATTAATGAAATACTCAAGTTTACAAGAGAAGTTGAATGGTTTTGTTTTCTTCTATGTTATTTCTACAACAGAACTATCATTAACAGCTCTACTGGACCTTTATAAATTAGAATTTGTCATAAAATATCATTTCCATGCACAACATAAGTTACAGGTTACGACGGCAGTCAAAGCAAACAATCTATAGCAGTGAAATGAATGTACTGTTTAAATTTAGAATCCTCTTTTGAGACTTCACGTATATCTAAACTGTGTTTTACCTCCACAAACCCAAGCAATACTGGATTATCATCACAGAGACTCATGCCACATAATTTACTTTGTTTTGTTTTAATAACTAGTGACAATGATGTCTGGTGTTCCTCAGAGTTCCGTATTGGTACCAGCACTGTTAAATATCTTCATCGAGACACAGTGAGATCAAGGGCACCCCCAACAATTTTGAGGATGACATCAAGCTGCATGGTGCAGTTGACATGTCAGAGGGATGGGGTGTCATCCAGAGGGACCTGGACAAGCTTGATAAGTGGGCCCATATGAACCTCATGAAGTTTAACACGGCAAGGCAAGTCCTGCACCAGGGTCAGGCCAATAATCCCCAGTATCAATACAGGCTGGGGGATGAAAGGATTGACAGCAGAGCTGCAGAAAAGAATCTGGAGATACTGGTAGATGAAAAGCTGGACATGAGCCAACAATGTGTGCTTGCAGCCCAGAAAGTGGTCAAGGGAGGTGATTCTGCCTCTCTACTCTCATGAGACCCCACCTTGAGTACTGTGTCCAGTTCTGATACCCTCAGCACAAGACAGACATGGAGCTGTTGGAGTAGGTCCAGAGGAGGGCCACAAAACTAATGAGAGGAGCACCTGTCCTATGAAGACCGGCTGAGAAAGCTGTGGTTGTTCATCTTGGAGAAGGCCCTAGGAAGACCTTATTGCAGCCTTTCAATACTTAAAGGAGGCCTATAAGAATCACAGAACTATTCAGGTTGAAAAAGACCCTTGGGATCACCAAGTCCAATCATCCAGAAGGATGGGGACAATTTTTTTTCATGAGGGCCTGTAGCAATAGGACAAGGGGTAATGGCTTCAAACTGGAAGAGGGTAAATATAGACTAGATATTAGGAAGAAATTTTTTACAATGAAGGTGGTGAGACACTGGAACAGGCTTCCAATAGAAGCAGTAGATACCCCATCCCCAGAAACACTTGGGGGTCTGAGCAACCTGATTTAGTTGAACTAGATGACCTTTAAAGGCCTCTTCCAACCCAAACTTACATTATTCTCTATTACTAAGAAAATCTTCAGGGATAAAGTAACTATCATTTCAGATATGTAGAGACATAGGAGTATGAATATGGTCAGTTCAAAAAGAAAGAAATCTCTACCCTTCTCATTTTATCTTTGTCTTCACAAGTCTTTCTTCCCCCAGCTTTTATCTGTACCATTTAGTGGGTTCAGAACCCCAAGCACCTGAGTGCATTATCCAAAAGTACTTGATTGTTAATACATTCAAACCTAAATTAAAACTCTGGTAGATCAACATCTTCTTGCTCCACAGGAAATTTCTATTTTGTGTAGACTCTTTAAACAAGGTATGCCAGTAAAATTCAAACATGAAGACCCCGTGGTTAGCTCTACTGTAAATGGGTATGATCTATTTAAAAGAAGCAAAGTCATATTCCTGTAAGCCTAAACATGCACCTCTTCATATGCATAAATCAATTTTGAAAATTTTTGTTTTGGCAATACTAATGTAGTGGTAAGAAAACTGCTTGTCTGCATCACTGTTGCCAGTTTACTGCTTGTTATTTGGTAGAACTATTAAATACCAAGACAGTGGAAAAAAAAATATATTGAAGGAAGGCTACAAACATCTTCCAAAATGCATATGTTACATCCCAATAAATTTAGAAGCAAGTTCTACATTATAAAACCCATATTTAAAAGTGCAGTTTTAAAATTAGTATCTTATGAGGGAAATAACATCTGCTACAAATTACATAAAACTCAATAAGCCACTGAGTTACAATAAATCCTTTACTTACCCCTTCAAAAGAAAAGTTCCACTTAAGCATAGGGATGTGTTAAATAATGTACAGATATGTCACAGAATCTCTGACAGTCAATGAATGTTGAAGACATAGCTTCACTGCAAAGCTGTGGTTGAAATGACAGCAATATATAAAAAATACAGCCAAAAATAAGCTAAATGGTGATAGGGAGATGAAAAGCTTGGTTTATATCAGCAAATATATGGTATTATGTAATGATGATCGATAATTTTTTTCAACAAAGGAACACATTTTATACAGTGAAGCTGTATGTTTGTATATTAAAGTAAGCTGTGAAGCTACCTAAACATTTTTTTAAAATAGGCCTCATCCTGCAAATTTCTAATTGTATTTTAGTCCAATGGGATCTATGAATAGCTAGGAAATCAAGGAAGACCCATTAGATCTACTTCTGTAAACGTTTATGCACAGTGAAGCTCAATGGGTGAAATCAGGGATTTGCTAACACCAGTAGGAACACTGCACTGATTCAGTAAAGGCAGGATTGCATCATGTAAAAGACCACTCCCCTCAGTGTGATCAGCCGCATGCGCCTAATGGGAAGAAAGCATTTGCAGCACATTAGATATCAGGTGATGAGTGTAGTTTTAGAAACAGAATAAAATCCACAGCCTATTGCTTCCTAGAAGGTACTCAGTAAAACACAGGCTCATCTCATACTTGTATTTTTTTATAATATTGAAAAACAAACTCAACTAACAGATAATATATTTTTCCATCTATACAAATGAACACAAAGCTACGGCAGCAAATCCTATTCCAACATCTTTAACAATAAAAGAATCAATATCAAGCAAATCAGCAAGCCAGTTAAGACAGTGAACTTGTAAACTAAATTCCAAGCCATTAACTTGCCCACTCAATCACACCTGAGATCTTGGAACTTCTGCCTCCCAGAACCCCTCATTCAGGTTGAGCTAGCATATAATTTGAAGTGATTAGAAAACACTGTGGCTGTTAACACAATGTCTGGCAATAAGATTCAGAATTAAATTAAAAGAATACACTCTGGAAACAAATTCTAAACATAGCAATCAAAGAAAATGGATGGCAGACTAATTAGAAGCTCAGACTTAACTACAAAACTAATTTCAGCCCATCTCTCATTAAAACTACTTTTCTATTTTGACACACTTTGTAGATCTTCTGTTATTAGTAAAATCTTGAGAACATGTGCCAGTAGATTTGGAAATAAAACAGGCGTCCCCAGTCAAAGTGGAAAGGTCACAAAACATGAACTGCTTGCTTGAATACCTTGTCCTTAGATTACAAGTTTTGCATAATTTCTTCTATTTTTTGTTGAGAAAGAGACAGCCATTTCAAAACAAAGGAACATCATGATGAAATGCAGGTTTTGTAAAACTCAGTCAAAAACACAGTCTATATAAAACCTGAAGATAATTTAGCAAAGAGATTGGAGTTCACTAGGTTTTACTGGATTTACTAGCAAAAAAAAAAAGTTTCCAGAGAGTCATTTAGTGAAAGTAAAAATGCAAAGTGCCACAACAGTGAATTTCAGCCAAAGCAGACTCTTGTGTTCCTTCACAGATGACACAGATCACAATAATGCCCTGCTCCACAACAATACCCAGCAAATAACTTCAATGAACCTGAGCTGCATTCTACTTCATATGGTATTCAAATGCTATGCTAACAGGGATTGTCATACAGGTGCAATTATTTTCAGTGATACAGATTTAAATTTATGGGGGCAAGGTAAGTACTGATAGACCAAAAATATCCTAGTGCCACATAACACAGCACATGAACTTCCACTAATAATGAAGAAGCAAAGAGCTTATCATATCCCTGCCTGAGACCCTCCATCTATAGAAAAAAGAAAGAAACCAAAAAAGGAACCACCTGAAGTAACATTACAGTGTATTCAATAGGCAACTCTTCCAGTGGTGATCAAAAGAACACAGATTTTTTTTAGGTCATCAAATACTCTGTGCTGCAGAAAACGGCTAATGATACCTGTTCTTCTGCACACCTGGAACTGCACATTCTATCTCTCCTCTCTGAACCTGGCAAATTACAAAAATTTTCACCTAAAATACCCTGCTAATTCACAAGCACAAAGCCCACAGGAACAGAATGAGGTGCAGTTTTTGAGGTGCACACCGGCCCTAACACAGAATAAACTCAGGCAGTGCATTCTGCCAGCCAAACCTAGGAATTAGAACTTAAGCAGAAACACACAAAAAAACCCAAAACCAGCAAATATTCATCCCCCAAACTGGCTCTTCTTATAAGCCAAATAAGATGAGCTACAAAACTCAATTTTTTTAATGTATAGAAATTATTCTATGATGGTTTTTCTGATGAAGTATGTCTCAGCATAGGCTATGAATTGGTGTCCAGTGAATGACAACATTATATATGCATATATATGTTTACAGGATTAGGGCTTTATTATTAATCATAACATTGTATGTTTGTCTCCTGCTGCACTTCTAAATATATCAAGTAGCTATATGGCTTTCTAATATTCATTTCAAAATGTGTTATTAAATGATGCAATTATAATCTCTTGGCCTTTGAGAAATGTAATGAAAAACAGTTCAAAATTGGCAGTATAGGCAACAGTCCTTCACCCATGTCTTTGGAAATAGGACTTTTTCCCTACTTTCAGTAGGGCAACTGCAAACTCTACTCATATTCCACATTGTTGTTCTTTTCCTTAAAATAAATGAAAAGATAGAAGAGCTAAAAAATAGATTAAAGAAACTTCCAATATGTTTAGCACCAATTCTCTATTGAAAGAATAGCTGTGTGGCAAGCTTGCCATTTTTTGAGATAAACATTTTTTACCTAGCTTCACTACCTGCATACCCTGGTATTCTGACAGACGAGCAGAACAGCTCAGGCCACCTGGAGTAAACAGGGGAAATCATCTTTCACCTTCAGAAAAGCGTTGGAGGCACAGTCAACAAGTTCAACTCAACTGCAGTTCCTAGAAGAAGGGTATTTTTTCCATGAAGGAAAAAAGCAGTTATCAGCCTACCTTCAAAAGCACAATTAATGCATTCCTACAGCAGCCTTCCATGTACACAGCTCATTTTTGGACTTTTTCTAACACAGCTGAGTCTATGGAGGAGATAGGAAAAAATGTGCAAGGTTTTTTTCAAGTCCTGCTGACCTAGACTAAGATTCCCACAGGGGCTGCTAGAAGTAGGAGAGCAAAGAGATAGCAAGTGTCAGCTAAGCTTCAGTGTCTGAAATGTGATAACTAACCTTGTAACTTTCTGTTTTAAATCCAGAAAAATTTCCTCCCTGTCTGAGCATGGATAGTTCTACTGCATAATATTTGGATTAACAAAAAGTATCCTTAATTACGTAGAGCAGGAAAGAGCTCGTTTTTCAACACTAATATAACCACACACAAATACACCCCACTAAATTAGTAACAAATGCTCTTACTGATTTTGGCTGAGATAGGTTTTCTGATAAGAAAAGATTTTCCTTTCAAAAAAAAAAAAAATCTCCATTTAAACACTTGTCTTGTTCCCCTGATGTAATACAGCTGAAGTTCATGCCCTGGTTCAGTCAAATCTAATAGTTTTAACTTAGTTTCAACCATTACTGGTCATAATAAGACATATTCAAAAGGGTATTTATGTTTGCTTTATTCTATTGCATCAAAGTTAGGAAAACACATCTGGGTAGCGTACATTCTAGCCACACTGCAGACCAAAAATTCAGATAAACGTTTTGTCTAGAGGGATGACTAAATAAGTTGGCCAAATATCAGAACAAATTCACTTTGATGTTTGAAGTTGGTGGAGCTCAGAAACATGACCTAAATTATACAGCTACATCCTCTGAAAGAGTAGCAACCATCTTTTCCTTTAGCATCTGCTGGGGAAAAAAAAAAGCATTTGTTGTGAATTATGGCAGAATTTAACATTAATTAAATGGTAGGAACCTAAGGACAAACATTAATCTACTTTTACTCCTATTCACGAAAATTCACATTCATACCTTTCTCAGGACCATCTCCAGTGCTTGTCAAAACTGTTACCAAAAATGCCTTGGACTCAGCTTAGGAGCCTATAGAGGATGGTACTTGAGATTCACACTGTAAGTGCACACAACTGAACTCAGACTGCACTGACAGGTTCCACATGAGCAATTCCCTCAGATTGATGCTGAGCCACTTGTCAAAAATTAATGAAGATACATATAAATAAATAAAACCACCTATCAGGTGTAGAACTAACTTACTGAGCTCCATCAATCACGTAAAGAAAGCAGACAACTGGCATGTTGCTAAATGATAGGACTGGAGAGAATTACTGAGCACCATTCCTGTGGGAAGAAGTACTAAAGAACCCCCCCTGTGCAATGAGAGTATGAACCAAACATTATGTTCTTTTCTAAATGGAAAATTCCTAGGAGAAAAGAGAAAAGAAAAATAATTTCCCAAAGGAAATAACACCATTGCAAAGTTTACTATTAAAGAAACTGGAGGAAGAAATGCCTGCTGCCCTCATGGAGCAAAGAAACTATGAGAAACCAGGAAGATATGTAGCCTTGCTTTATCTTGGAGCAAATACAAGAACACAGATGTTTAAAACAGTGAGATCCACGAAGACAAATTCTAAAACAAGGTGGTTAGTTTCCCTTAATTTCCTCTATAAACTGTGGAGGGACCGTTGCTTTTTTTTTTAGCCATGGAAGGTGTCCAACTTTTGGTGACTTAAAACTCCAGAAGACCCTTCTTTTTCTCCATGGCTATAGAGGAATTTTAAATTCTGTAAACAATAACTGCCTTTATGAAGCTCACTCACCCATAGCATAACAAAGGAAACATCACCTAATCAAGAGGTAGGCATAGGTGATCTCTAGCAGTAAATACTGCAAAAAAAAGATAAACAGTATCAAAACACCATTTCATCTTATCAATGTAATTATCAATATAAGCCTTTCCCTTACCTTTATTGAAATAAACAACTAATAGCTTTTAAGCAAGATCTTGCCACATGCTTAAGTACTCCAATATAGACATATTCTTGTGCCTCACCATACTGTACATCAGGACCCCCTTAAAATTTCTCCCTCCTCAACAGTTGATCTTTCTTCCTTACAAAAGGCAATAAAAATTGGAGGACACGACAAAGTTGAATTTTTACCATTTCAGCTGTCCTTAATACACCATTTGTAGACACGAGCTAGTGATCATCACGAATGAGAAGGCTAAAGTAATTTTTTTGCAACACATATGCTTATGACATTTTTTACCAGTGTTCACAACACTTCAAGACAAAGGCAAAATATAGAAAACAGCCAATTTTGTGTGATCAGAATTATTTTTCGGATCTCCATTAAAACTGAACTGCTGAATTGTAGTAACACTGCACTAAGCATTAAAAGATCTTGTTTTAATTTTTTGTATTTACAAAGTAACAAAGCGTAGTAACCAATTTTGTAATGTATATGTTGGTAATTTCCTTTACAAACACACTTAGTTAATGTGACGAGAGGTGTTTCCAGCCTTTCACTATCATTTGAAGCTAATTCCATTACTTCCTATAGGGAGGTCTTTCAGTGAAAGGCACAGGTTCTTCCTCACATGGCAGACAAGTATACACACACTGAGGTTTTCTCAACCAGCAATTTGATTCTCTTTGTACATACTCAGTTGACAAAGCTTTTACTACCACTTCACAGAAACTATACATTACAGTCTACATGTCGCTTGATTAGCACACCTCATCTCAGTAGAATGACTGAACTCCCAACATGAGCCACAGAGTAGGTGAAGCAGTTTCAACAACGCATTAATAACCTGAACCCCTACGTTGTGTTTCTTAAAATCTCACTCTTCAAAAGTATGCATCCAGAAAGCAGCTAGCATTGCTTTGCTCTGTAGTTAAAAAAAAAAATCCCCAAGACTATCAGATCATTTGTCACTACTCTAAACCTGTAACAGCAACTTAAGGCAAGAGAATAGACTAATAACATCCTCACATCATTTACCAGCCCTCCTGTTCAGGACTTCAGAGACACATTTCAAATAATTCCTTAGGAGCAAATGCAAATCTATTAATTATATAGTCAGGTTCCACTTTCTGTAACTCCTGACTGGGACATTCCATCACCTGCAAATGACTACAGAAGTTGATCCTTCCTCCCTTTATCCACTTCTCCACAATATATCTTTGCAGGACAATATGTGTCTTAAGGAGTGTACACATCAAGGCATGAATTCTCAGTGTCAGGTCTTCACCTGACAGCAAAAGCATAACATCCAGAGTAAACAGAAAAAGGAGAATAGGAATAAGTTAAGGGTTCAAAGCATATTACATACTGGTATTCACCACTAGTAGCACATAAGACAAAATTCCCAACACTTACCCTTAGTGTGAATAGTAACATGCTCTAAATATGCAAAAGCAGCCAAGAAAGTGGTCCACCACCAAGTTAACCACAGACACTTTAGTTCCCTTAAGAATAAAATTTTAGTACATTTGGATTTGGATTGATGACCCATACAGCTCGAAAGTTAAATAATTCTGACTATGAGTAAACTAAAGCTTTACATAGAAATCCTTAAGAGTATCTCTTTTCCCATTGAAACAAGCCATTCCAATCTAAAGTGTATGCCACACATGTCTGTTTAGAACATAAAATGCAGTTAAAAAAATAACAAACCCAAAGCAAACAAGTATCCTTTATTTGTGGCTTACATGGTTAAAGCAACACATTTACGAAGGGACTGATGTGAGCATTGTTTTAGGGACACTTAGGGGCCCATCCAGAGAAAACAAAATTTCACTCCTTCTGCTGACATATGAACAAGGACAGCATCTAAACATAGTAACATACTGAAGTTACTCTAAGTTGTTTTCCACTTCCAGTGCCAGAGATAAGACATATTCCTAGTACTAAAAAAAGCTAAACCGTATTTTGAGATAGAGGCAAGTGATTTTAGGAGAAGAATGGTTATTCTCTGTTTACCCTGAAAAAGGATTACATGTTCATTAATAAGTTATTGCTTCAGCAAGTCTCACTGATGAGGTTAACAGGATAAAATGAACCACAAGTTGGGGGAAAAAATAATTTTATCTTGCAGTCATTGTTGCTAGCATGTCCTGAGCACTGTAAAATTAATCAATCTTAATTTCTTATATATAGTACATGTGGGTCAAACATCATAGTCTATTTTTTTAAATTTTTTTTTCACAAATATAAAACCATGGATTTTTGCTCCACAGTTGTTCTATAGTAAGTCTGTCAAAAAAAAAAACAACTAACAAACTATAAAAAATAAAATTCCCTCTACATTAATAAAGCAAGAAATTTTCCTTACATCAAAGAAAGCTATGCCACTGACTTCAGCATAACTGAGATTTTACATAAGGAAAATCAAATGCAAAATATACACAAGCTAGTAAAACACTTTCATCCAATCCTAATCCTTAATAATACTACTATCTATATAACAACATATAAATATACTAAATATATTTAATTCTTAAGGTATAATTCTATTCTTAAATAGCAGGTTTCCATATATAGATAAAACATGCAGCTGCTGTCACTTATAATAATATTCACAGAAACAGAAAAATTGAAGCTGCCCTGAACTTGAGCACAGAATTATCCTGATGTAATAGTTCACTTCATAAAAAGTAGCTCCATATTAAATGAAAAATTCTTTCCCCCAGAGTTAATATTTAGCATTTTCAACATTTGAAGATCACTACCATTATCAGGAGTTATTATCAGAGTACTGATGGACAAAATCCCTTTCAAAACGACAAGGGGGTACTTCTGTCAGCAATTATCCCTGCTAATTGGAAACTGCCCTTTTTCATTTAGTCTCTTCTAGCGAGTGCTCCTCTTATCTGTTTTTCTCCATGTGGTATCAGCTAGTGTCTCTCTCAATTCACCAGCTGCTTCATTTAACATTCTTACCACTCCATAATCACTTGTTTTCTTTTCAAATACCTTCCAATTTTCAACAGGTTTTGACTATGTATTTCTCAATATATTTCTTTAAGGTCAATCTGTGAAAATACTGCAAAGATTTATTCTTCTTGGTCACTTGATATAACTTCTAATGGTAGATGAGTTAGGAGCATAACTTGTTTGACAAGATATCAAGATACTTTTTCTTTCAGCTTTGATGAAGGCAACATATGAACACAAAGATTTAGCCCCCTCTCCTTTATATTCAGCTACCCCTATCTGCCCTGTCCTTTTGTGGCAATTTTGCAAAATAATATCCATAACAGTAGAAATGGGAGACAAACTATACCAAATCAACAGTAGTAGTTATAAAACAGAATCCTGAAGATACAGCTTCTTCTTAACCACTACAAAATAAAATTCAATAACATAATCAATAAGAAGTTTTGTGGGAACCAAAGATAAATTATTTTTTCAATAATTTAAACATAATTAAAGGAATATAATTTAAAAACTTATCTTTCAATACATTTCAGTAAATTTGTATCAACTATTATTGATTATATTATAGTCCTACATAACTCTAACACAATTCCATTCCAGCCATTTCATTATTTTACTCAAGATTAATGTCAGGCCAACATCCTTACTCTTACCTCAGTCTTCCTTTCAATCACTTCAACATCAGCTTTACCCAGTTATCTGGAACTGTTGTCCTTTGTCAATTATTAATTTTACTTGTAGAATTAATTGTTTGTCCAAACCTTTAAAGTTCTTAAATATGAGCTAAACTGGGGATTTTTAAAGGTTTACAGTAATGCTTCATATTCTCCTTAGTGAATAGTGGAAACTATTACATCATTTGATCAGAATACAACTTCTCTTTAGATCAATGAAGTAGATTTATTCAACATTTCTGCTTCTTGAAGTTTACACCGCAGCTGGAAAAAAATATCCATGCAGCAACACTTCTAATGGAAAAAAAAAAGTGTCTCAGATAATAGGAACTCAAGATTCTTAAAGATATAACTGCAAAATAATATTCTAACATCCTTGTTTGCAGAATGGCCCCCTCATTCTGACCCTTATACATGCATTTCAAAATCCATCAGAAGAAAGCTGGAGGAAAAATATGCTATTAACTAATTAACTTAAATAGGCAAGGGATCAAGCAGGTTTCTTCCCTATTGTGCTGTGGTCTTTTATCCCTATCTTCTGTTCTCAATCTGACTGATACTGCTTCAAGACACATGAATACCTCCACAGGAAAAAAAACCCCACACCTGCACTAAACTTATTCTTAGAGCTTCTCCTTCAATCCGTGTCATGAATGTAACTGTGACAACTGAAATAGTTGTGAATTTTATAATTTATATTTTCTTTCATTCCTCTCTACTTCAAGAACACAGGATGCCACACATTCAAGTAGCCACATATCAGCCCATTTGCTTTAAGTTAACCCAATAAAGTAATTTACAACTCATTTTTAAAGAGTTCAGTTTATATATTTTGAAAATATAAATGTTATTAGCAGTGTACTCTTAGATTTCATATGATGAGAAAATTGTCTTAGCACGTATACAAATATTTTAGTGTGTAAACACATTGTGAAATGTGTTTGAAAGCACCAGTGGCATTTATGACAATAATGCTGATGTGCTTGTCAATCTGCTGCAAGATGATTATACTAACAACTAAGGTCTTGAGTGGCTGTAATTAAACTTCCCACCATATTTTCCAGTTTTCAAATTTCTGATTATATTACAAAAGCTTCAGGTTAACTGGAAGAAGACAGTTATGTTCCACAGTAACACAGCATCATTCAATAAGTGCTTGCTTCTCAGTAAGGGTCAGATTTTGCATATAATCTATGGTCCCCTAAATTGGCTGCGACACCAGTTCTACTCAAGATTTGTCATGGGAGTTAAGATTTGCAGGATTCAACCACCAAGAATTCCTGGGTTCTATTCTCCACAGCTAGGGAGAATATGATATTTATAGAACGTGATATTTTGAGAGAGAGTGAGTTTGCACATTCTCTCTATATATGGGTAATATATATATTCCATACACAATACAGAAAAAGATTTTTTTTAGGGACGCATCTTCACTGCTGAAAACTGTTCTCTCAAGAAAGCAATTAGCATTCTAGTTATTTTCAGGCAAAACATGAGACTTCTCTGGATGGTCCTATTTCCAGTTATTTTCAGGAGTCAAACAAGTAAAGGGCTTCTCCCTATATCCCATTACAACTACGTTTATTGATGTTCTAGTAATTGGTGATGTGACAATAAGCACCAATATACCTGTCAAAACAAATACATTCCACATATTACCTGAATAAGATCCCTGTAATTAAAAGGCTAATACATTAACCCATGGTGCCATGTACTACGTGGGCAGCAAAAAAAGATGTTTTCACAATGTCTTCACCGCATTCTTTCCAACCTTATTATGACTATTTGGCAGCCCACGACACTATTTTAACATAGAAATGGCCAATTTTAAAAATTGATGGGTTTGTTTAATCTTTTTCCATAATATTTCTAGTTCAAGAACTAACAGAAAAAACAAGATCCGTGAACTCCCACAACTTTTTCATATTATTGCTAGGAACATTGTAGCCTGAATTTTTCTCCTTCTAACCTAATCTGTAACTGCTTTAGAATGCATTAATTGAAGAGTCTTTAATTTGAATCTTTAACCTGGCAATTTTTTTACTCTGGTTTGCTATATTTTGTCGGTCTGAGATAAGGGTCTTCTGTTTATAAAAGGTATAATTTGTCTTTGCTGAAGCTCACTTAAGTTGTCAGAAACTGTAGCACCAAGACTTAGGGGCAATTTTATTACTTTATTTCCATAAGTGGAAATAAATCAGCTCCTTATCAATAATTTTGCACACAAGCTTAATTAAAACATGATAACAAGCAAAGAATGAGTTGATTTAAAATGCAAATTTAAAATATATCCGAAGTATACATACAACACAATAGCCTAAATACTAAAAGTATAGCTTTTCATCAAATTATGTCCATGTGCAGCAAAGAATTGTTTTGCAAATAGGCCACAATCTGTACAACTCCTTAGAAAAAGTTGTGATCATAAAGAATAATTTTACAGGCAATGGTCCTCCAAGCCCATGAGGTTAATATGAATGGCAAATATAACCTATATGATTACCTTTTTGTTTCTAATTGGGTTTATATGTTTTCTTCAAGTCAGTGAAAATTCTGTCACATTAAAATGACAAACTCTTTACAGCCACCTGGTTCTGATGAACAGGAATACATCCACGTGAGAAATGTCAGTGAACTTCAAATAGGACGTTGTGAACTTTGACCTCTGAAGTCAAATGTTCATGCAAATAAAGCCTTGAAATGGTTCAAGAAAGTAGTTTCTACTGGTGCATATTAAAATGCAAATTGCAGGAGATTAGTCTAATAACTGACAATTGGTGACCTAAAAGTAATTTGCTTCTAATCCCCACTCAATTTAAAACAATATTTTAATAAACAGAATCCTTATCAGTTGCTTTCCTCATTGACATTTTTTCCTCTTAATGTCTATATTATTTTTCTTGTTCATCTGATGATATTACCCCTTCAATGGAAATTAAGCAAGGGTGGTTCCTCTATGACAGGATATTTGTCTGAATTCTGTTCTCTATGCATTTAGCTGCCTTCATGCTTTCAGAACGAGCCTTGCTACCTTTTTAGTCTTAATCTTAGCTAAAGAATTTGATTTAGTAAAAATATTAAAAGCTCTTTGCATCTTGGGTGGAGAGGTACTAATGTCACCAGACATTCTCCTCTTTGTCCTAATTAGTACTATTGAGAACTTTTTAATGAGCATTTTAACAAGTATACACTTCATTCTGCACCTTTATCTTGTCAACAAGCTCTGCTCCTCATGGAAACAAACAATAAAAGACTAACTTGACATCTTTAACAAAGGCTCCGTCCTTCAAAGACACTGGGGTGAAGGAGCAATTTAATTAAGATAGGAAAAGAAGCTGCCAATCAAATTTTAAAACACCATTCATTAGATAGGTTAATAGATAAAAAGAGTGCCACAATTTCTGGAATCCAATCTCTTTCACTGCTGC
Source organism: Apus apus (assembly GCF_020740795.1). Classification (NCBI taxonomy): domain Eukaryota; kingdom Metazoa; phylum Chordata; class Aves; order Apodiformes; family Apodidae; genus Apus; species Apus apus. Next base: position 50,857,899 of record NC_067283.1, read on the forward strand.
AAGCAATACCTCACTGAACATGAATTGCTAAAAGGATTGACATAATATATTCTAGGGGAGGAAAGGGTTAGAAATGTTCACATATTCCAGTGATTCACTCTGCCATAATGCTTGCAAAGTAACACTGATGTGTTCCCCTTGGGCAAACACCTGTTTAAGAATTGGGACATATCATTAAAAGTGACTTCACCTTCTTTTATGCTCCATGCCAAATTCAGTGCAACTCATTTGGATTATGCCACAGCAGCATTCCATTCCCATGTTCTGGACAATTAATTGGCAACCTTCATTTTGACTACTTATCTAAGGTGTTTAAAACAGGGAAAGAAAAAGAAACAAGCTTTTGGGTTTTCCACCTAAAGAAATGGTGCCATTGGATGAGTTAACACAAACACACTCTTGAAACCTACAAATGAATGAAGCAAATTCTTATCTCACAAAGTGTACTGCACTTCTCATTTTATTTCTTGATGATGTCACAAATTTATAGAGGAACCTTTCTTAAATACTAAAAAAAACAAACATGTCAGCACACAGAGGAGAAAAAATTCTACTCTGAAAATTATGCAAAGAACTAAACAAAGTCTTTTGCCATCAATAGCATTTTTGCCAAATTAAGGTATGCAAATTTTTGGCAGAGATTTTGCTGAAAATTAACGAACTCTAAGAAATCGTTAAATCGAAATATAACATTGTACCTATTCCTTTGAACAACATCATTAAAAGTTACATGTGCAAAATCAGAAAGCTGAATCAGTAATAAGTAGGCTACTTAATACCATAGATTGAGGTTCAAATGCACCAAATATCTTTCAATAATTTCAGATAAGAATACTCTAAACAGCTGAAAGCTCATTGTTATTTTAGGTATCTAAATAACATATAGGAACCTACAGCACAGTGTGTAAATTTGAAAGTGTAAAGACTAGTGCTTTTAATATAAAAAAAAATTATTCACCCATCTGACATTTATTACCGAACATTCTCATTTCTATTATTGCCATCAGTCATCTCTTCTTTTCAGTGTGCTGCATATAACTGTACATAACAGAAGTTAGAAATAACACTATAAAATTGATGGAACACCATAAATAAACACTGGTTTAGTTGCAGTGAACCACATCCTGCTTACTAGGCAGGCATTTGCTTTCTGTAACACACAGCAAATGCATACTACCTAATCCAAAACACGGTTAACTTCCTACATCACTTGCTCCAATATCAGAGACTTCAAAGCAGAGAATCCAGCTTGTAAACTTCCCTATCAGTCTGCCCAACCTGTCTCTACCACCACAGTGAGCACAGCACCCTCTGCCTAGTACCCGCCAGACTACCTCAAGCAGAGCCTGGGAGCTCCTCCAGAGGACATGAAGCCTGCACATAATCACAGCTGCCAGAATCCCAACATCCTCTAGAGGTCATTTGGGACTTGCATGTCATCCCTACACGTCCCCCTTTTTGAGGGAGTGCTGGAGCCCCTCTTTAAAAGCAATCTGGACACAGGGTCTACAATATGACCCCATACCCCATCCCAAGCACAGCTGCCTTGGGGTAACTTGGAGTGAAACAAAATTCACTTTGAAGTCCATGACAACCAAACAGAAAACACAGGCTTCCCAAAATGCCTCTAATAGGCTAGATTGGTCCTTCTTTTGGTGCTAAACTTTAAGAGACAAGATCTAAATGCACTAGCTAATGCTTTTCTCAAGTTTTATGCAAGGCCAAAATCAGGCAGATGTAAGCACTACATACTCATTATTGACCATTAAGAAATTATATTGAGCTAATAGTTTATACCAAACATTTACATTTACATTTTTAAATTTATTAATAGAAATACAAACTTTAACTTTTTTTTAAACCTGAGACATTACTGCAAGGCTATTTCTTAAAGGCACTTGATAAATCATAAAAAGAATTAAGATGAATTCATGTTGCAGTGTGTTCTCAACAGTATGCACATGACAGTTCCCTATGTGTTTCAAAAATATTTCATAATAATAGTCCAATTAGGGAAATATTAACCTTATATAATAAGCCTGTAATTAAAAAATATTGCTTGAGATTGTAATTAAAAATTATTGCTTGAGATTTAAGACTAGAAAACAAACTTCTATTAACAAACTTACTTTCATGAAATTATGAGTAGCTTCAAAAGAATCCCATTCTCCATGTCCCCTTCTCCACTCTGGACAACCTAGAAAATTTATGTCTTGTATTTCCAAAAAAAGTAAAGGTGACTATTGGTCACCTTTGGTTGGTCCTATTGGCTCCAGTCTTTTTGAAAAAGATACAAGACACATTTATGAAAAGCATTATCAAAGTATTAAACAGGCCTTTTCTTGCTCATTATTTCAGGTAGTCATCTTACTTCATAAGCATGGCCAATTACCAGTTTTATCTGGAAAAGTGGCATAAGCAATGCATTAGAGTCACTCAGACAGCTGTGATTATCTCATCACTCTAGAAGGTGACACAAGTTCAATTGCTGCTGCAGCTTCCTGAACTCCTATGACATAAGATGGGTAAATTTCAAAAGATAATGTTAATTTGATTCAGCTAGATATCTTAAGTAATTTGAAGGCTGATCCAGTTAAGTCTGAGCTTTTAAAGCTGAGCTAAAATATTTTGAGGCCAGGGGAAGTTTTGGGAACAGTATTATTACACCTGTGTAAGAAAATGTAAGGAAAGCTTCTCTCATTTTGGGTACAGATGGCAGGTCTACCTCAAGCAACTGAATTCTTAACTATGGTTCTTCAGCAGAAAGTTAACACTCTCAACTGAAACATTGTACCTGATCACAGGAGAACATCTAAAACATCTCAATGCAAAGTATAATTGTTTAGTTCAAAATTCTGTGTATATTAAACACTTTTTCCATTGTAGCAGACTAGGATTGATCATATATGAAACCAGAAGTAATGCATGTAACAGGCAGTTTGAGAGCAGCAACTTTTAATGCCAGTATAGGTACCACTGCAGCATTCCTCCAAACACTGTCAATTAATTCTTCATAGACTACTTCTGCATCATTAAAAGTTAAATAATGAAGACCTTCTCATTTCAGAAAAAAAATTATTTGAAATTTGAATTGGAGACTAAAGGTTCTTCATGGAGTTTTTACCTTTTCAGAGAAGTTCACTTGTCTTTGTCCTTAACTTCAATCTCCAGACAATGCATCTTTTAAGCTTATTAGAGACAGATGTCTACCTCTACTCTTAAAATGGAGTACTACAGCAAGGATATAGAATCTTCTTTGTATGACCTGTTTAGTAGTTGAAACCCATGAATTTAAATCTGCCACTGAGCATCTGAGCAATACTGTTCACCTCTTGCAGCTGTGACCTGAATATCAGGGAAAGCATTTCACCTTGCTTTCTGGTACCTATTTAGTAAAATTAAAAGAAGGAAATAACTTGCATATAATTTTGTTTTGGTAGCTCTAACCATTAAATGATAACTATACTTTCAAAAACTATGGCAATTAGTGAACCATGACGAATGTACCACTAGGGGAATGACATTCCAGTAGTAAACGCCTTTTGGAAGTGTCCTCAGAGATTACCAGTAAATTGTGTAAAAGCTAGAGAGGATCCAGTAGGAAACTAAAACGGATCTGCCCTGAATACTGCATTTCACATTCTTATTAGTTACCTACAGCATGGAATAAAAAAATATACACAGACACCAATGCAAAACACCCCATCATGAGGGCACAAAGAACAAGATAAAACTTTTGAATAATTCTGAAGAATTCAAGGTTTAAAAAATTTGATACAACACAGAAGCAAAGAAAATTAAGGATTGTGTTTAGACAGAAATATGTAACTGTATAATATAGGAGAGGGTATGTCTAGGGTTATGTAGCAGATGTGCAGAGAAGGGCCTCAGCACTACAGCAAATCAAAATCTGAAAACAATTCAATGGAATTCTGCTGTTGGAAAGAAAAAAACAACAGGATACTGCAGTGTCTAAACAGTGATTGTATATACACACACAAAAATAAAGCTTTAATAAAACCTGAAAACATCATTCCATTTTGCTGGAAATAAGACACCATGAAAGGACTAAATATTAAGATGAAAGACACTGCTGACTACTATTAAACATTTCCATGCCACTCCATATGTAGCATTTTCCTAATGCTTTTTCTCCTGATTTATATTGTTGATTTGTTGTGCTGCTCATTAGGCTCACATTACATGCAAAAAGGTCAAACACATATATGCATTTTAGATTGATAGGCTGGAGGGACACAACTAGATCCTTGTACAGCTTAACTACAGTATTACAACAACCTATCTGTTGCTATCTGTATCCAAGAATTACACTAAGTATTCCTTGAATGGGCATTATAAAATGTTTTGGGTTTAACTTACTCTTTGCTAGTAAGTAGCACAAATATGTCAACCTGTTGGGTTTTTTTCATAAAACATGGAAAATCAGATCTGTATGTTTGAACATATTCTGTAAGTAATTTACATTATGAATTTGAAAGACAGCACTAATATGTTGGAATAATGCAAAAGAAATAAAGGGTCCCGTTCTCCTGCGTGGCTGAGGTTTGTGCATTATGGTGTCTTTCAGCAGAAGTGATCTGAGTCACATATACTTAGTTATCTGTAAACACAGCAACTGTGCAGATAGTCTATTCTCAGGGATAGTCGAGCATGACCCTACCGAGGGCTCTCATGAGTAACTGGCATTTCTATATCCTCCTAGAAAGACAAAAAAAACCCAAAAAACATCTAAGAAGGTAAGTACAGATGGCACAGGATACTCCAGCCACTACATGAGCAGGTCAGTCAGGTGCAAGTCAGCTCTAGCCCAACATTTCTACTGAGGTGTGTTTTGCGATGTGCTAACCAACCCAGTAAGCTTGAGCACAGCATTTCACACCACAACTTCAGAATTGCAGAAAGGCCAGAATTAATTTGTATCTGACTGTAACAAACCCTACCAAACACAGAATTCTCACAGGATCATTTCTGATACTGAGACAGAATTGCAGAGCCAAGGATCTTGCTCAATAGATGCAATGTTGAAATGCAATATACATATGATTGCAATCTTAATTGAAGCTCTATACTCATCTCTCTGCCATCAATTCCTTGTGTGCTAAATAGAGTAAAATCTCACACCTCAGTCTCAAATGACAGACCAAAACTACAAGTTATCCAAAAAAGAACTGTTCCCCCACATTTCTGCCAAATCATATATTATGCCTAACCAAAATAAAGGATAATATCCAACCTGAATAATGTAGAGCCACTTCTCCATCTGGCCATGGAGACGTGGCTGTCCCACCTGTTGTATTATGAACATTTAATTCACATGTAAAACATCTGAAACATTCCAGAAATCAAACTGAATATGTGCTGCTAGAAGTATTCTACAGCTATCTTTATAAGCTTCTGTACTTTATATACATAACAGACATACACAAACATATTTGCACTCACTGTATAACATACTACACACTATATAAATACACTTCCACATTTCAGCTATACAAAATAAGCATGAGGAATTTATGCTTTTCCTATGCACTTCCACAAAATTGTTGTAAAAAATTAATGCAATTTGCCTTTTTTTTTTTTTTAATTTTCCTATTTAGCAGGGCACCTCGCCTAACACTGAACAGAACTGGCCCTTTTCAACAAGGACCAAAGCAGTGTGCAACTAAGATGCACAGAGCACACTCTCTCGAGGCTAGTATTCTGCTGCCAGAATAATGGAGGCCCACTTACTCAGCTGACCTCCCATCCTGAGAGGTATTAGGACTCCTCCTCAAACTACTGAGTCTCAATCCTGGCTTAACTCCAGTACTGCACTCGTTTCATAAATGTGCTTTCAGAGCCAAGACATCTGTGTACTTCAGTGACATGCAAGTTATAAAAGGAGTGTTTATATCCAACTCCAGTATAATGTGAAAGTTTAGCAGCCACAAGACAGCTTTATACAGTGACTGGATGTTACTTAAAGGCTTCATTGTACTTTCTATGACAGTACTCAGCAAAATAACTAGAACTCCATAAATTAATTACACTTTCTTCTAATAATTACTAAACTCTCCTGGGTTTATATATAAGATGGCCCAGGCATCAGAAAACATGGCAGGAGGCCCAAAGACTGATTTAATACTATCCCTACTGACCAGCACTTCCCCTTATCATTGTTCACTGCAGGAAACAAGAAAGCAAGCTTCAAATCACACAAAATGTAGCACTGCAGCTGCTGAGCTGCAGAGCCTTCTGGGTGTGCTTTGTCCCAAGGGCCAGTGGTTTGATGGGGTAACCTGACAGGACCAAACTTCTTTCATGTCTGTGAATCCTACTTCTGACATGGCATTTAGAGCTTTCATTTCTGTCTCCTCACAGTTCAGTCTTCCTACATGTATCACTCACACTGGTAAACTCAGGCTAGCAAACATCATGTACACTCAAGTATTTTAGCAGTGGTTTGAAAGGAATGAAAACCCAGTATTTTCAAATATCTGTCTACCTCTTACGGACAATAATAGTACATACTGCTTGCCTACAAGAATTAATTACCTGTATTCCAAATAAAGCTAGACACACACACAGAAAGGAACTTACAGTCATAAAATGCATTATTACAGTGTCAAAAAGCTACTGGTATGAGCTGAGAGCACAAATATGTTTTATCATTATTCATCGTCATCTGAATCTGGATGGAAAAGTCACAACTGCTAACAGAGACACCTAGATAGATACCATATTGGAAAAGGAATGTATGAGTAAGGAAGGAAGAAAACATCTGGAGAAAAGCACCATTTGTACCTAATCTTCCATGGAAGATGTTCTAACATTCCCCTAAGAATTATGCCCACTCTGTTTATTACTTTCATCTAATGCCTCTGCTCTCATGTGCTAAAAAAATCCCATTTTAGATCCTTAAGTATATGATTTATTAAACCTATAATGAAATGAATAGGAGTACACCTTTAAATAAGTGAAGAATAGAGTGCTGTCAGGACTTCAGTAATTTGACAGAAAAATCTATATAAGCTTTGCTGACTATTTTATATTTTACTATTATCAATCACACTTCCCTACTTTTGCTTTTCCCTTTAAGGTTGTTAAATTCACATTCACTGGGACTCTGACTCATTTTCTGTGATAAGAAGAAAAGCAGAAGCATGCAGTACCAGCTTGGAAAGGTTTACAGATGCTTTATTTCCTCAGAACAGCGAGAAGCACATTCCTCTTCTCCCTTTCACCTTGCAGATTCCCACAGCTACTTGCATCTTCCCATGACTTTCTATACACATACCCCAAATTCCCTTGCCTGGTGGCTTTCATGCCCCCCTGCATAAATTTCCTTTCACTGCTCACATTCCCTTGTACTCTAGAATTAATACATGTCCAATTCACCACATTCTATCCTCTTAACCAATTACACTCTGCTGGACTAATATCTGAAAGGATAAAGCAGGCTCAACATAAACAATTTTATGCAGATTGGGATTTTATCACTTTTATCAGGTAACATGATTAAAAGATAAGATTTTGATCCTAATTCTTAGGAAAGTTTGTCAGTAACCATTGCCAAATAGAGTCTTTTTCAGATAGTTTGCAAATTATTAAAGATTTGGCATGTCTCCTTTTTTTCTCCTCACTTCACTGATTGACAAGCAAGACAAATAACTAAATAAAATCCCCATCTTGAATGTGAAATTCAGCTCCACCTTAAAAGCAAAGCTGCAACTGGCTCCTTAAAATGTTTTATGCCCTTTCTAGGTACATCCAGTGCTAAGGCAAGTGCAAATAAATTAAGAATTCTTTGAAAATACAATATTTAAATACAGTACACAAAGCTTCTTCTGTGGAGCTTTGGTCAATACTCAATACATTATATTTTCTGAGACAGCTCCATTGCCTCCTTTCCATAAAGCCTTACTTGTAGAGACGGGGGGGGGGAAATGCATTTTCCTGTCAAAGAGCTCATCTGCTAGCACTGCAATGAATACAACATTTTTAACTACAAGATGAATGTAGTGTGAAATGAACACAGGTATCTATGATCCTTCCAGCTCTAACTGCAGTTGTGTTATGAATATTTAAATAAACATCTGGATTCCCTTTAGAATTTAGCTGAGAAGGGAATGTTATGTTGAGAATAGTGGACTGGGAACAAGGATTCAGACTTCTTTCTAATGCAAGAAATTATTTGTTACATGGTTTCTGCATCTCTAATAAATACAAAAACATATGTACATAACAGCTTAAAATATATTTGAGAGAAGTGCAGATTTTAACATTTTCATTTTGCAAAATATTCAGCAATTCAAAATCTAAATGCAAACACATAGTATTAAAGCTTTCCAGTAGAATTTTCAAAACTATTCCATTTTTGAGCAACAATTTTGTGAGATTCAACTTTTGAAATGGTCATGCTCTCAACATAGACAATAAAAAATAATTTAAAGAACAAAAATACAAAGAGTGGAAAATAATAATTCAAGTGAAATATTCATTTAGCTTAATTTCAAAATGTTACCTTTCCAATTTTCTCCTTCAGTATTAGGAAATACAAACAAATTGAAATTTCAACATGAACAAGAAATCTGTACATGTGCTCCTTACAGAAAATGCTTGAATCAAGCATTCTGAAAACCTGGAACGTTGGGAACTGGTGTTAAAAGACTAATTTTCATGACCCGGTATTTTCTGATTAAAAAATACTTTGTCAAAAAAGCTAAATAGCTCCAGAGAAGAGACATAATGAACTCCAGAATAACGCTGTATCTGTATGGAAAAACAAAAAATGCAAAAGACTAATTAAATGTGGTAGAAGAAAAGAAAGCCAAAATAGCAAGAGCAAGAAAAAAGGAAAGGGAGATCTGCAGTAGACATTCAGGATGCCAAAAAGCAGTGGCTCCTGGAAATTTGGATTTGTGGGTGTTAAAGGACAATGAATTTAAATAAAATCATAGAAGACAAAGTGAGAGTGGTAAAATTATTTCCAATTTAGACTCAAAAGATTTCAACAGCTATTCTTTTCAGATGACAACCTGTATGATGAAGCTACTGAGAAACATATTTAAGCATGCTTTCAATAGAACAATCATCTTGAGATGGAATAAAGCATCCAACACCGTCAGCAATTCTTTAAAAAGTGATGGTGGAGTATGGTTTCTCCTATTTCACCCATAAGGCTATATAGCATAGTCTCAGTGTATTTTTGCTTCAAGTAAAAAAGACACACAAACAAACCATAAGAAGCCCTCAGCAAAGCTCAAGTACTCCCAAACCTCTTCATGGCCCACCTTAGTTCAATTCTTCTAGCAGTGCTCACAGCTTCCTCATTATTTATCATCATCACAAATACTTTTTTGCACCTCTGAACAGAATATCGATTGTCAATTTGGAAAATTGATCCTTGTGTTTAACTGAACATCTTTCTTCACCAGTCTTCCTATCACCACTTAAACATCTCACAAGCTTGTAATGTGAAATTTGCGAAGGCACAGAAAATTCCAGTCTTAGGGTTACAGGTTTATGACTGCACCACTAAAATCCCCCAGTGGTTTAAATGGATGATGAAACAGGACTCATATGCGGATCATAAGCTACATTTGAAGGAATACTCAACACTGTTGGAAGGGAGCATTCCATGAGCAAAATGACATAAAACTGTCAATTGAGTTTTTACATTCAGAAGAATTCCACAGATCAGTCTTCTGATCTGTTATTTTTCCTAATGTTATACACAGCTGTAAGACTTCGGCTCTAGTACCTTTGATTTTAAAGGTGTAAGGATCAAAATTTAGCAAGTCAACCTGGTAGAAATATGACTGCTGAAACACACAAAATACACAGTGAAACTTTTACGTCAAAACAGTATTTGTTCCCATTGCTGGCTTTTTTCCTCCACCTTTAATTACTGGTGAAATGGTTGGGTTTTGTTTCAAGGATTGAGGCACTGGAACGGACTGCCCAGGAAAGTGGTGGAGTCACCATCCCTGGAGGTGTTCAAGAAGCATTTAGATGTAGTGCTTCTGGATATAGTTTAGTGGTTGTGGCAGCTAGATTACAGTTGGACTCGATCTTGAAGATTTTTTTCCAACCTTAATGATTCTATGATTTTAAGATGAATTGCACAATCAAACATCTGGACAAAGTTCTCAAAGACGATTATCAACCCCAACAAATTTGTCAGGCCAATAAAAACACACTCAAAAAGAGTATTTCAAAGCTTAATACGGAACACAGTTTACAAAATTCACAGAAAAATATTTTAATAGGAATATGTGGGTGAAAAGGTAGATGAAGAAAATCTCCTAAGATTACAAAAACTCTTCATTTTACTCAGTATGATTAAGGAAAGATTGAAACTCAGTATCTTAAGAAATAAAACCTCTTATTACACTAGCATTTTCTAATTGCATTTACTGCTTACCTTGCACTTTTAGTGCACACGTTAGTACCATACAAACTAAAATGTAGCAACTTAAGACTGCAAAAGCTGTCATAGTAAAGCTTAAAAGACTTCCAGATCTTCCACTACCAGATCTCATAGTATATTCACGAGACCACATTACCCACAATGCAACTAACTACATGTGACATATAAACCCTAAACAACTAAGTGACAGACTGCCTGCTGGACCTAATTATTTGTTTTTAACTGCTGTGTTATTAGTTTGCAGTAAGCAAGGAAAATCTCACCCTAAGAGTATGAAAATTGAAAGAATAGAGAAACTACTTCTAGAATGAACCCATAATTATATCCTAGTTGCTAAATTCCTTTGCTTTTATTTGGCATCAGCTAAAAACATACTGGTAGGGTTTTTGTGCTACACAAGTAAGTTTTTACCTTCCCAGAGCTGGGAATAATTAATACTTTATCACATCATATTTTAAAATAATTTATATCTGGCATAATGCTGTTGTGAATATACTGATTATATACAATTACTCTAAAGACTGAACACAAATTGACTTGAACCTCAGTTTCTAACTGTACCTAAAAAACATCTTGTTAACTGCACTTCGTTCAAATTTTACACCTATAGTGATCCTGAATTAAGATCATGGTGCACCAAGGAGTTTGTGATCCACACAACAGTTCACCTACACAGGCCAGTGTCGTGCTGCAAACCCAGCATGGTCTTCACATCTGTGTTATGCTGCAGAAATCCCTTGGCCAAAGGACAAATGTAACCAATCCACTGTAAAAGAGGAGCATGTAGGCTTCTCCACCTCCACATCAGCAATTACGTCACTTGCAGGGCCTTGCCTTTACCTGACAGTGCAGAAAGAAGGTTTCCTGAGAACATTGCTCCTTTTGGACTGTAGAAGCAATAGCGAGTTGTTCCCTTTTTTTTCCAATCCTTATAAAATCCTTTAGTAGCTTGAACAACCAAAATGGAGAGTGTCTTCTCCAAACAGTGTCTGCCCAAAACATTTCACGTGGGTTGAAGGTGCATTTGATTCTACATCACCTGGGCTTCCCAGCAGCTGAAGGGACATAAGATTATCTGTGCTTCTTACAGTATTAGCCCCCATAAACAGCATTGGGAATGATACCTCACAGAGTTCAAGTGTCTTTCTTACCTGGATCATAACTGACAAACAGTTTCTAGAGCAAAGCATCTCATGCCTAATAGTCTCTTATCCTACTGGTGGCTTCTCACACTGCAGCTGGTAAACCCCTGATAGCCTGGGGCTCTACAGCATCTTCTGCTACCCACGAAAGACTCGGAAAGCCATATCCAGGAAGGCATCTAATGGAAGCTGAGTATCTTTACACAAGGCTAAAGCACTGCCCCAGGAAGTGTGATGACAGGTCCTAACTCCCCTTACTTCCTATTAACAATGACAAGACCTTGTGATTGGACTCTCCAGTCAAAACTGGACCCAAATGAGTAGGGAATGCAAATTTTAAGGCCAGAAAATAAAGAATACAAACCACAAGCCAGTGAGAAGTATTTTATAATCCACTGAGCTGTTTGGCTATTGCATATCCTACCCTAGCCAGACTGAATTCTTTCCCCATAACTCTGTCCTATTCACTGGAATGCATTCAGATGTATCTACTCGTATGAAGGTCAAATACCACACAAGATACTTTAACTTTTGTATTTTTTTTTATACCTCATTATGCTGGATATAATCAGGTAAAGGGCAGCAGAAACACACTGGGGAGGAATTTCACTGATTTTCTGGACCATTTGACTAGAGCTTCTTCCCAGATTTTTGCAAGCAAAGAGGCTCATCCTATACTGATTTAATTAGGATTTCAGTCAATTCTTTAAAAATAAATTGGTATCATTGTCTGATATTATATATGTGCGTGCTGCAATAATGAAGATGAAGTTGTTCAAGCACTCAGTCTGTAACACTCAAACATATTTCTGAAAAACTGACAAACAGGCAATGAATCAAAGCCTAGTCTGTAAAAACTCATGTAAAACCAAAAGAACCCTGAATATGTAAATGGTCACTGAAAATAGTAACTTACCCACATTTTCTATGCTAAATTCTACTCACCATCTCACAGACAAAAGTTTACTACAATGAAGACGTGATAACACTGGTGTAAATAACTGAGTTCTCTACTTCATCCTCATTAAAGCTCTTTTATTTAAAAGAAAGGTCTTTTATTGACATAAGCTGCAGCATGCACACTTCCTCATCAGAGAAACAGAGGAAAGAATCAGCACATACACAAGTACCTTTCAGAACATCCAGAGCCTGTTAAAGAATGCCAGCCTCCTTATTCTCCAAAATGTTGAGTACATCTTTTCCCCAACCACAGTAAAGACCACAGTACAGTCATGCCTTTAGCAGTAACTACACACTTAAACACAAAAATACTGATCCTCAGTGTTTTTTTTCCTAAATTTTTGTTTTCTATTCCTTTGGTATACCCTTCCTTCACTATTGAATCTATTCCTTCTATACCTCAGGCTGTCTCCCCTATTTTACCTTACTTATCACTAAAAATCTGGAAAGTCTTTGCCGCCCCTCGTCTTATTTTTTCAGATCCATCAGTTTGTTTGATCTGTGAGCTTCCCATTTCTCCAACAGCACTCCTAGCTTTGCTCAGGCTCTCCCTGTCTCCAAAGATAAAAATCCAAAGAATTACATTTTCACAGATTCCAGCCATTTCTCCTTCATAACATATCCAGCTTAATTTATTTTTTTTTATTAATGCCAGGAAGAGATTGTTTCATTGTTTACACAGCTGTTTTTAAAAATTATTTTTTAAAAAAACAAACACATTCATTCTTCAAACTTTCATATTTTTTTTTCCTTGTAATTCCACATCCTAAGTATTTAGGAATTAAGATTTTTTAAAATTAATCTTCATTGATCTATCTAGATGGTTAGGAGAATACTTGTTTTCAATTTTTTCCTCTGAAAAAAATGGACTTCTTTTACTATTCTGAGAATCCAGGCCAGGCTCAAATTATTCAGTCAATGAACAAATTATCATTGAATTTGACTGACATTGGGTTGGGTCTACTGCACATGAAAAATGTTCCTGCACTAAATGTTGAAGAATGTTAAACACTTAAATGAAAAAGGTTTTTTTTATATACTAGCAGTGGGCAGACCTTCACTAATCTTAACCACACTGTGTAGCTGGCTGTAGTATTTATCTAAACCAGTTAGACACACAGCAATTTACATGATCAAAAGAATACCCATAGGATCATACATGTGGACCAAAATGTCAGACTGTTTTATCTGAAGGCTGTTTTTAATTCTATTCTTGCTGCTTTTGTAATGTGATGGTTTTCGTTATTTGGCTCTTCTAAAGACATTAGCTATCAGGAAAACTAAGATACAAGAACTAAAAATAAACCAGTTCTGATACATGCTCTGCCTTTCACAATTTGGTTGATAGGTCTACAATACATTTACAATTCTCATTGCACAGGGGGGAGGAAGGGGGAAGAAGGTCTGAGTAGTATCAATAAGGTGCTGTTGTTCACTCTGTCTTGTCACTAAATGTGAAACAGGATCTGAACCACAGCACAAGTCGCTGTACAAAGACTCTTCACACAAGATTACCACTGCAGAATTCCACATAATGTTGGCATTGCTAATGGGATGAAACTAGAACAGTATGAATAATACATTACATGCACCAATCAATGTTCCACTGTAATGGACTGATGGAAAATAAATACTCTTCATGAAAGCCAAGGAAGAACTTTCAAACACAAATATTATATGATTATTCATTTATTATCTTTACTAGATTAAAAGAATCAACTGTGACAAAAGTGTTAAAAGCAGCATGAATATGGCTTTATCTTTACCAAATATTTATCAATGCTTTGAAGCATGACTGGCTTCTGTACTTTCATCAGGGTTTTCTTCCCTTCCTCTCTCCTTTCCCCTCAGCTCAGGACTCACAAAATCTAAACACATGTTTTAAATAACTTCTAGGCCTCTATAAATCAACTATTTGGATTTTAAAACTAAGACCAAGTAGTATGTGTACAATAATTTGTCTCATTTTGTCCAAAAGATCCAGATCCTCTTCCCCTCTTCAGTGTATCATCTTACTCATCTTTTCTTCCAAGTACAACCTCTACTGCATTCCTCCAGCTCCCAAGTTTCCTAAATTCTTATTTTCTTACCCAGTATCAACAGCCATTCACACGTGTACGTTCCTTGAGCTAAAACCAATCTTCCTCCTTAGTCTCCCTAGCACCGGTACCTATATGTACTTCCCTACACAAAACCTTCAAAATAGACTGCACCCACCTCTCTTCTGGGCTTCACAAGTCCACCCAAGGCTCAGATCTCCTTCCCTACTTCCTCACAGCCTCCATGAACAGTAAGACTCTGTGCAGATCATAAATACCCCCTACTAGTCACAGTGCCTGGAAGAGTAAAAACAAAAGCTGCATAGGGTTTGCTATCATGGTAACAATGACAGCTCTGTATTCCAGGGCCCTGACTCTCTCCTCCTCTGCATGCAGTTCATGAGCAATAATCCAGAGGCATATAGTTTGTATCATCATTGAATAAAAAAAGCACAGGTACCTCACATTATCTTCAACTATACACCACTTCTCTTTTCCTCATCTCAAACAACCTACAACAGTGAGCATGCTCTTTGTAGCCACTATCTTAACATTCTTTCCACTTGCTGAATTTTTGAAACCTTCATTCTACTTCTTACACAAAGTGGTTCTCAAACCAATGACTTCTTCATACATTTATTTCAGAACCAGCCTACTGATACTCATCATGACAACCATCATCCCAAAGTCTCCTCAATCCAAAAGGCTTTTATTACTACCTGCAGGTTCATTTCTTATTACTAAAACTTTGCAATGACACACTACCTTGGCCATCTGTAAACGCTGAAAGTTTTTTTCAGATTGTGATTTCCGATCTACCAGTGATCTTCCGAGCAGAATTCGTGAAGCAATTTACAACTAAAAATACAACTACCTACACAGAAATCCCACTCAGCTGGCAGGTATACAGCTGGCCCTGCCAGAAGGCAAAGTCAGAGGCCAGCTTCTGACTGCTGCCAGTGCCATTTTAAAATATCCGGTTTTATAGGATTAAATCAGTGCTTCTGTAAAACAATGAGATGCTGTTTGTGTAAGTTCTAAGTACTTTATTTTCTATCTTTATTTACGCTATTTTCCAAACAGCAGGGGAAAATTAAAAAAGCAAAGTGAATCAGTGTGAAGGTACCCATTATGTTAAAAAAGGACAGAGAAATACTGTATTAGATTGTACAATATTTGAGGCAATTATTGGTATTTTAAGGTTGGACTGCCTGCAGAGAAGCATTCCAGCTTGAGTATGGCACACTGTGCTACCACAAAAGAAATGTTAATATAAGAAATACTGTAGGGCAGCTCTAAAATTAGCTATTGCAACATGTCCCACACTATTCTGAGAGAATTTTAGACTTTTCTTCATGATCCTTATGGCCTGCATTTGTTGACCACTTTTGTTTTGTTTTGTTTTGTTTAGTTTTAGGCATTTTTTTCCTTAGTTTAGACTAAAAATTGTGCTCTGTAAAATTAAGCATCACTTTCACAAGAATATCACCATTCCAACAATCACATTTTCTTATTAGTGATTCTTAAATGTACTCCTCTCTGATAAAGTCTTTGCAAAGCAGAGGCAAGAAAAATACAAGATTAGCTCTGCACCGTTCTTGCTCTGTTAAGTTTTTTATGGGAAGTTTATGGGAAAAGGTTATTAACTAATTCCCTTCAGACTACAGACTGAGACAGATCCAAAAATTTAAACAAAAAAACAGTATTAGAAAAGCCAATAAATAAACCCAGAATCATCTCATTGTGTAACAGCTTTTATAAATGCCTCCATGTCCTTATCATTCTGAACTTCATTTTTAACCAAGGATGTTAGAGTTGTTAAAATGAAAACTTAGTTAGGATTTGGTGTACTGAAATGGCAAGAGCTTCAGAAAAAAAGAAAAATAAAAAGTTTATCCTGGGCTTTCACAGCATCCAATTCATCAGATGCCTTGAGCCTAACTGGAATCTATAGGTAAGAACTCCAGCAATTCAGAGTTAATTCACATAGCATTAAAAATCCTGACAAAACCAAGGCCAGGCATTTTCAACTTAAACAAACTTTCTTTCGCTGCCATCTGAGAGATTCAAGGCCACAGAAGAAGAAAATCATTCAGCATGTATCAGAGGCTGTTACCACCAACTGCTAGAGCCAAAGGACATGGGAAAATTGGGGAATTGTTGGTTGCAGCAGACTGCAATGCTAGGGTAGCCTCCTAAAAGCCTGCTCTGCTTTCTCTCCAAACAAACATCCCTACCCCTCTGGCGTGGCAACGTAAGTTTCTCCATAGGTTACTTCTCTCACTGTGCCCTAGGGAACTGTCCACATCTGACCAGTGAGAAGGAGGAAGGGACTAGTGCAACAAGCAGTGTCCTGCAGTTCTACCAGCAAAGGTTTTAGGGAATGGCCACTGGTGGCAAGGGGAAAAGGGACCCACTGAAGGATGGGAGGGCATACTGTGGGGATGATGGGTCTCCAGTGCCCACAAACAACTGGATGGGGATCCCAGACTCAATCATCCTGTCTCTCATTTGACCCATTCATGTTGATTAATGAGCTGAGAATGAACTCGTCTGGGAACATTTCCCACTTTAACTTTGGCAGTGCAAGGCATTTTGAAACCCAGCATCAGGAGGACCAGGGGATCAGGCTGCAACCCAAACAGTGAAAACATAAGCCTGCTTAGAGCTCTAAATCCAGATTGTGACATGGGAACAACACTAGAAACTATTAGTAAAAATGTGTGGCTTGATTCAAGTTATATAAGTTTTAACAGATGGGTTAAGGAAAACCACTTTCCTTTGAGATTTCTTCAGAATTATTTTACATATCCACTTTAATTTTCGATCTCTGAACATATACTCATGTTTTCCTTAGCTAAATATGTAGCTCTTATTAACATGTTTTAAGACTAAATCTCCTCTTTTCAGCTTCTAAAAACAACTATTTGCTTTAGTGATAAAAAATGCTATACTTCTGGGTGATCTCTTTAGTGTTCTTTTCTATTGCTAATGCCTAGCTAAGCTATGTCTCTACGAACAGAAAATACTGTGAAGTGAGATGTGCAGACATAAGGAAAATGCAAGAATCCTTTTGCATTGTTGGGAATTTTCCCCAGGATTAAACTAGATGATTGACTTAAATTATATACATCATCCATAAACCAGTATTCACACACTAGTCGTACTTAGATTTTGGGGGGTCAAGGTAACTATATAATATTTTTTTAATGGTGTCATTTAAAGTAAAATTTTAAAAGGCCAAAGAAAATTCTTGCATGTTACAGTGAAACAAAAGGCTTGCTAACTTCTAAGCAACCAAGCAGGGGGAAAACTCCAAAATGTTATTAGCTAAACTTATAAAAGGCAGGGGAGTCTATTAGTTTAAGTACGGGGAAGAAGGGAAAAATTCTGAACTGTCATCTCAACTCTTCCACCAGCTTACAGTTCAGCCTCCAACAAATTACTACCCAATATCATTCAGCTACCCTAGAATAATTCGAAGTTCTGCTTCTATTTCCAAGGAATGCTTGAGAAATCTTAGACTTCACTTATTCAATATATAGTAACACTTCTTTATTATTTTCCTAGTAAATTCTAACAGTGTCTCAGAGTTGCTGACGAAAAAAACCTGCAGAAAGAACTTAACTAAACCACAATCTTCTTATACAGTTACTCCATAATTTGTTAGGCATTTTAGGAATTATGAGCTCCTAATCTAAGTCCTTCCTTTTTTTACAATGTAGCAATCATTGACAGGAAAGCCAAACATATTTACAATATTTGTCTTTTGCTGCACTCTGGTGGAACAATCAGTTTTTCCACTGAAAGCAACATTGCTCCATATGCAAAAGTTAACAAAAGAGAGGCAAAACTCCAATAATCTTTCTCCCTGTCAAAATGTACTCATTTGAAGCACATTTTTTATTTTTCAAATGAGAATTTAGACATTTGAATCCATATTTAACTGACCTAATAAAGTGGCCTATTTTGAAAGACAGAGCGCCTGCAACATTCCGAGACAGAGCAGGATTAAGAGGGCTCCCTACTGCTCAGAATGAAACTACAACAAGTTAAATGACTCAATAAGGCATTGAAAGGAATCTTGAAACACAGATCAGAAGACTATGGACTTGTGTGCATCATTTTAACTATCCTTCACCTAACAAACACATGTTCTTAAAAAAGCAACACATGCACAAAAACTTAACTCCCTCTCCACTTGATCCCTGAACATTTTTTTTTAAATGAGACAGTATCAGTCTACTGAGAACAGATCTCAACTTGTGTTAACAGTCAGAGCTATAAACTCCTATGATAATTCATTGCAGCTGAGGATCTTCTCCACAATCACCCAAACTTGGTACACAAATTAAATGTGACCTCCTACTAGAAAAATGCACCTGTGATCAAAACAAAGGAGAAACTCCTTTGCATTTACTATAAATTTAAAAAAAAAATAAATATACCAACTAACCAGAGAAGAATCTGAAGAGGAAGTAAATAACACAGATGCAACAAAACAAATGTCAGTGTTCCCAGGGCAATGAGGGAAGCTCTTTTAGACCTGCCTTGGAAGTTGCAAATACACATGTTGGCACCAGTCCCAGAACACAAAGCATACTTTTCAATTTTTACTAATACCTGCTAAAATTGTATCTTGGCATTTTTAGCTCAGAAAGAAAATTAAGGAATGACCCTTCTTAATGCTTTGTAATCCACACAAATCTCAAGAACTCTTCTCAGGGAAAGGCTTCCACAGAATTTTTTATTTTTCTTCTTTGCAAAGAACAACAGGGCCTCTTAAGAGTCATTGCCTTTACAGACTGCCTTGTTGAATGTAAAACCAAGAATAAGTATAAATCCTTCAAACCCTCATATGAACAGTGAAGTAATATTCCAGAGCTTAAAGATAAAGTATTTATTAACACTGACATAAGAAACAAAGAATGAAAAGAAGTTTTTAGAGAAATTACCTACCTCACAGGTAGTGAGCCTAAAATTGGAGGGACCAACCAGTTTTTCTGTAAATGC
This sequence comes from Apus apus, assembly GCF_020740795.1. Taxonomy (NCBI): domain Eukaryota; kingdom Metazoa; phylum Chordata; class Aves; order Apodiformes; family Apodidae; genus Apus; species Apus apus. The sequence continues at coordinate 50,877,485 of NC_067283.1, forward strand.
ACTACTGGTATTCCCCTCACTGCTATCTTCAAAAAACTTTAATACATTGCAGAATTCAGAACTGGTTTTCATAGAAATTAATTTATACACTAGAGGCCAAATGTTTCTCTGTTCCATTTCTGGGTTTCCCACAAAACAACAAACCACATGAGTAAGGCGAAGATTGTATCAACGTGTTCTTCTCCATTTGTCTCTGGTGTCTTTGTTAAAAATAAAAGGTCAGTGATATCACAACATTAAACTTAAATGGAGAGTTGCACTTCAAACAGTAACCAGGCCAGTCTGCAATTTTTAACCTGTAAACGTATGGGAAGAATGGGTGAAGTAACTTTTTGATGACACTGGGGTTCCAAAAACAAATGGACAGTGAAGGCAACAATTTATGAACTAGATAAGGAAAGCAGTAGTTAAGTACTTGGTAGGAATGAAGTCAGACAGAAACCTGTTGTAGACAAGCTTTCCCTACTGTGCATCTCAGAAAAAAGTGCAAGATTAAATTAAGCAGGATATTTGGCCTACAACAGGGAATTGCATGTTGTTAAACTCTAATTGCAGTTATAAACCACAGTCTCTTTTTCCATGCTTTTATAAAAAGGAAAACAAGCAAAAGGTAAAGCAAAATGAAATTTTAAAATACAATCCAGTAGATGTGAATAAAATACTGAAGATTAAGCCAACCTGCAAATTGTTCATAACTTCTGGAGTTTAGAATTTCTGCATACAATTTATAAAAAAACCAAACAGAAGACAATCTTTAGATTTGCCTGAAAAGACAATTCAACAGACATTTTAATGAACCGTATTCCTTGTGATTAAGATCAAACAACAGGCTTCTTCCCAAAAGGAGGTAAAAATCTGAAAGATAACTATTAGTAGACAAGAAGTAATCTGTTTCATATTTGTTTCCACAAGAAAAAATAAATGGACTGTATCAGAGGCTCATAAAAGCTAAAAGGAATAAATGTAGCTAGAAGACATAGAACATAGTGAAACATAGTCTTTTTGAAAATACTTATTTTAAGATAGACTTTCAATTGCCTATTGAAATGATACAGAGAATGAACAAAAAAATGCTCATTAAGGAGAAATGAAAAAAATAAGGAAAATGCAAGAAGTTTACTTTTCCTCCAGCAAAGCATGGAATTTTCTCAAAACTCAAACTCCATTCAAATTGAAACAGAGGCAAGGGCTACTGTTTTCTTTAACATGACAAATCTAATTAGCTAGCAAATATTTAACCAATAGCTAGAGGTTGCTCTTTAAGTGCCAAATAATGAGATGTAATTAAGGTAGCAAAGGCAAAAGGTTACTAATTTAGGACATTTCTATGGTGTAGTGTTTAAATTATAGGTTTTATACAAAATGCATGGGCCAATGCACAAAAAAAATCCAATTTTAACGGAATGCAGAACAAATTAACATTTTAACATTATAATGCTACTCAATTGTATAATAGCATTTTGTTAAGTGTCACAGAACAGAAAATAAAAGTAACACTCCAAGGTATGCTTGTTAACCTCTTCAAGCTAAATATATTATGAGCCTACTGACAGCAGTAAATAGACACATTGTAACATGAAAGACTCGAATTCAAAGGCCTTTAATAGGTGTTGCTTTTTCTAAGCAGATTGGCCTTAAGAGTATAAACAAGGAACAAGATAAAAATTATGTTATCCATACCAAATACTTTCAAACTTCCTAAAGGGAAATTGAATGATTCCTTTAAAAATACCTTTACAAAAATCCAGTTCCTGTGATACTCAATGCCTTTTTCTTCACTTCTTCCCACATTACAGGGATTTAGCCTGACAAGTACAGTCTGTAGCAGCCATATACAATGTTTTCTTGGTTGAACAAAAGGCTTTTTGGAAAAGTAAGGATTACAGTTGTTACAGTCAAATCCTGCCACCTCAACATTACAGTTTCATGGTAGTCCATCCAACAAGAGACTCAAATATTTAATTTTAAGATGTCTAAATAATACCCAATCTATATCCGTAACAAATTGCCAATATTAAAACCAAGAAACTGGCAGCCACAAAACTCTGTCAAAGAACTCAAGGGCAAGCAGAATGGGCAGAACATTCTATTTAATAAAAGCCTTAAAATAGGACCTTGGTAGTTATGATACTCATCGTTACTGTCCTCTTCCTTTCTGACTTCTGACCCCCCTCAGTTCATTACACCAACTTCCCCTGCAGTAACCACCTTTTTTCCTTTTCATACTGGTTCAAATATCCACAGCCAAATAATTAAAGGCTTCATAATGTGGAAATACCTACCGTGTGGAAGTTAGTAGTTAAGCACAACTGAAACAAAATAGACCTGTTGAGACGCCAACTGGCAAGAAGAAATGGAGAAAAAAAGTTTTTTGTTATTGTCAACTTAGAGATTTAACTGGGAGTTCAGCTCCAACGAAAACTGTACTTTTTATTAAAAAGATCTAAATTTGGAGAACGACCAAACAAGTTACATTTTTCCTCAGAGAGGCACTGGCTAGAGCAGGAGCTCTGAGCTGACTGCAAGGAACATACAAAGAAACAGATTTTTATTTTTATTTTTTTTAATAAAGTGCCTTTACCTTTTTTTTTCTTCAGGATTCCATAGTCCACTACTATACCTGCCTCTGGTAAGTAATACCAGGCAGAATTCTAACTCAGTTGATCAGGAGTGTGCAACTAATATGTAAGCAGCATTAGATGTAGTGGGCAGAGTAGGGGACTTATGACCTGACATCTATTCCCATCTCAGACACTGGTCTATAGGGCAGACCAATGATCTATAAAAGTAATTTCAGGCCAGCCATCATCAGTGACTAAATTAAATGCCATACCTCTCAGAGTACCCAAGATTAACTGAACAATGATTTAGATACTTATTCTCTATAAGTTAATGGAAATAAGTAGTTAGAGATTGATGCAAAATCATTTTAGATTAAGTTAGCAGCCAAAACAGTTGTGTTGCTGTGTTTACAGCAAAGATACAACAGTACCCAAATTCACTTCAACACCCAACTCACACCAACACCTGCAAGCATCAGTTAAGTAACACAGTTGGTTAAATTGGTCAACTATTTAGTTACCAGGGTTTTTATGGGGGGAGGGAGAAGGAAGGAGGTTTGTTTTCAATCAGTTTGGCATATCATGCTATTAAATTACAGAACTTATGTAGCTCTCCCCTCTTTTATTTAGTTATTGGCATAATGAACATAGAAGTCAACACAAAAACCAAGGTTTTCACTGAATCTGTGGACAAAAATCTCCAAAATATTTACTTGGCATGAATTTGAAAACAACATATACTTACTATGCAGCCACAACACAAAATTAACAACAACTGCACATCAAAGAAATCAGTATCGCTTATTGTGAACTTACACCAGAAAATTATCTAGGTCAATGTTATTTTAGCTAGTTGAAGGCACAGCACCCATGTACACACTGGTAAAAGTAGAAGTTAACAAAAACCACTCAATTAAAATGAGCATTTCAAAGATCATGTATCCAAACTCACAAAGCAACCATTGTACCTTCCGATATGCCTACTCACTAGTTGTTCTCAGTTTTATAGCTTTTATGCCTCAAATACTTTTGTACTGCAGGGCTGATATAGAAAACTTCCTAGGCAGCAGGAAGTAGTATTAGTGTTTTCTATCTTTGTATGAAGACGGTATCAATTTTTTAATTCAAGTTTTGATTACACTACTGCATAGCACTTCTTCTCTTGCCTATGGAGTACATTTCTCACAATGAAAGAGCCTGTCAATGATTTAAGCTTCAGCAGAAGTACCTGGTATTTCAGATTATCAGATACAACATTTCTTCCAAAGAAATAAGACTTACCAGTATTTCCTGTCTTTGGGGAATTGTAGCCAACTGGTTCCATTTTCACTCATTCAAATGTACACAACGTTGTTTCTGCCCCTACAGGATTCCCTCATATATGGTCTGGTGAGCTCATGTTAGGCTGAGGATACAAGCTATACCCCTACAAAGGAATACTATTTTTTCCCCTTCAAAAAGACATTGGCCACCGAGAAGAATGTCACGAGAAGTGATATAAATCACTTCCTGCCATTGCTTTTATACACCAGAGGGTACAACTTGCTCATACATCTGAGGGCTTTTCCAACCTTGATGATTCTATGAATCCTCCCATAGGTCACATTGGTGCAGCAGCTCTAAGGGGGAATCCCACCCAGGGTGATGTAGGTGAAAAAATATTGCATTAAATCATACCTCTAATCCTTTTGTGATCTGAATGGAACAGTGGGTGTTCAAACCTGGCTATTTACAGGTTCAAGGGGAGAAATTCAGTAGATAGGGTGGTATGACAACACAGGGTAGATGAAATCCTCTTTGTTGAAAACATGAAAGGCCAGACTGAATGGAGTCCAGCAGACCTCAGTTGAGGAGCTCTCTGCCAGATGTACACACACAAGGGCATTCTATTTCCAACCATTTTCTCTTTTGATGGCTGTATTGTTTCTAGTTTTTACATGCATTTAACACTCTCCACAAAAACAAAACAAAACAAAATTTAAAAAAACAGCCTTATTGAAGATCTGAGCAATTTTATCTGTTAGTCCCACACTCCGGCTGACCTGAAGTGAAGACTGTCCCGCACTGAAGCAAGTAATTGAAGTAATTGCTACCTCTGACCAAAACACAGAAGAGTTGTGCCAGCAGTCCTAATATATGCTTCCCAACCACAGTTAACTACTTTCAGACATTTTTGGAATACATCTTCTAATAAAAAGGGGCTTTGATGACATTGCAAGCATTCCACTGTTAAAGCTAGCTAAGTCTTAGGGAAACAGAAACATAACACTATTTGAACACCAGACTTTTAATTATATGCAAGTCAATAAGCTACTTTAAGTGGCTATGAAAAAACTACATTTAGCAGAAACTGCAATAAAACAAGAGAAGTTAAATATAACTCCTCCAAAGAGCAGCATATTTATTCAAGCCAAAAAGAGCTAATTTATACTGTGGGTGTAGTTCTCACTGACATTATCTGGGGAAAATGACTATTACAGGAACGGGTGTGATATATAGCCTTTGAGTCATGCATGATAAACCCTAATGGTTTTGCTTTGAGGTAAAAGTCCTTACTAATCAAGTAATGAATCATTCCCAAAATGTAGAGTTCCTGAGGCCATGTGTGTCATGTGGACTCCACAGAGAATACTCAATCATTAATGATCACTTCTGAGATTTTTATCAACTGATTATTAAGCAAGAAAGGAGTTAAGGGTCTTGAACAAAGAGTTAATGGCCCTTTAATGGCATTCCATGCGTTTTAGTGAATAGAGCATAATGAATTTTATTTGCCAATGACCACAAACCACCAAAGTGCTCCACACATTGCCAGTGTGAAAATAATGCAAGGAATAGTACTTACACTTTGAAAAGATTAGAAAAAAATGTTTACTTAAAACATCATAATGTCCATACTTATTTGGTATTACATATGTAGTACATTACAGACCAGAAATAGACACTAGCCTCCTAAATCATGAGATGGATGTAAAGTAGGGAGAACAATGGGAAAATGTTTTTTTCCTTTAGTATATTAGGTGTCCATTAATATGACCAATCACAGAAGCAAAATTTAGCCCTTAAGACACACAATTTTAAAAAGACATTCAGAAACAATTCTGAGGACTAAAATGAAGAGATGATTAGTTATGTGTATGTACATATATATGCACATGTACACACATATCCTGCCTTTAAATTACCTACATCTAAGAAGGGCAAAGGCATTTGCCTTTGATATACTCTTCATGTACTGAAATCATCGTGGAAATATCAAAAGAAATTTCTCCATCTAACAGCTTGAAACTACCAAGGTTTACTAATGTAGAGTATTTCCAGTTCTCTAAAACAAAAAAAAAACTGATTATAGAAAAGTCAGTTCAATCTTTGAGTCTGCAATCAAGTCCTGGAAATAACAGACCCAAAAAATCAAATAGGAAGGCATCCTCTGATAGCTGGGGGAATCTTATTCTGAGATCAGAGAAATATGGCAAACAGAGGAATATCCAAATCTCTTCCTGAAGTGACAAAATTAAGTTAGAAACTTCTAATTAGGGTGGCTCTGTTTTCCACACAACTGTATTTTTCATGCTAACAACAAAATGCACATTTAAAAACTCCTTCACATAATTTAATTATAATTTACTCCAAGAGTTAAATACACATACCTTCAGTAGGGTGGAAATTCAGGATGAGGAAAAAGCTGGAAGAGCTGTCGTGAATTTGAGTTAACTGGACTCCAAGAAACTCTGAGCTAGAGAAATACCAGATAAAAGATCAAATCTAGAGTGCATGCCAAGAGAGCTTAAAAGAGAGAGGGCACCTGCAGTCCTGCCAGTCAGAGCACCCAACAGCACAACTAAAGTTTAGAACAGATCTGCAAGGAAGGGTGTGGACAGTCACAGAAGCATTCCACACCAACTGAGAGACATGAGTCCATAACAGTCTCTACATAGCTACACCAGTAAGAACAGGGTATATTAATACATTTTTACTCAACTTGAATGCTGGTACAAACCTTCCAGATGGCACCACGTTCACTTCTAGCTGGTGCTGAACATAGGCAAAGCAGATGTGTGACAATGTCCCCAGGCATAAAGGCAAGGCCATAAACACTGGGCCAGAACTACATCTTATAAACCAGGGTCTCTAGAATAATGGTGGTTTAAATAGCTAAGGATACATTCTGAAAACTAATTAAAAGTGTTCAACGAGGACAAAATATGCTTACATTTAGGTATTTGTCAACTGTTAATTGGAATATTGGTTTTCATCTAGTGCCAAATTTCAGAGAAGAAATCGTATAATTCAGAAGACACAATTCAGAATCCAGCCGTTTTCTCCCTAATGATTTACAGCCAAAACTAATATTGCCCAATAGTGTCAAATCCTATAAAATGGACAAGAACTGGCACACAGTATTTTAATACCTAAAATACTGCTTGACAAGGTTTCAACACCCTTACTTGATCACAAACCACAACAAAAAGACATAACATGCATGATGAGCCGCATTAGGAAGACAGCTTCTCACAATTGTCTTGTTAAGTCAGATGTGCTCAAAGGGATTCTAACCAAGTTCTTCTAAGTTCTATTCAAAACTCAGATTAATTCAAGAAACAAATATTTAGTGCACTTCCCATGACCTCCTAAATTATGTCCATGGATACAAAAGACTTGCTTTTTCTTCATATATTTAGCTTTGGTAGTTTACTGTATTGTAGTTCTTTTTGGATGCTTTTCTAAAAAAACCCAAACATTTAGTTAACACTTCAACATGTTCTTTTCGTATGTGTATTTTTAGAGCAAACTCATAGCTGCAAGTCAGATCCTACATGTGTTAATCAGGTCTTGCTCTAAAATTTCTTTCCTTGAGAAAAAGGATGCTATAAATTTAGCTTTAGATTTTATTATTTAAATGTCAGCTTGCACGACTAGAATAGATCCTGTCATAGGGCATGGCTACTCCACCTTACTTTGAAAATAACATGATATTGAAGGGCTCTAAAAGGATCACTTGCAAGAAAAAAGTTATCCATAAACAAAGAACAAATGCAAGGACACCTAAATACCAATCCTGTGCATGAAACTAAGCTTTGGCAGCTGGCATTAACTCATAACAGAAATGCTTAAATTCCATCTCAAGCACCTGATATAGTCCATCTTTGTTTAGATTAGGCTACATCAAAGAAACAGTTGTGTAATGAAGTTCATAAAGTTCTGAAAATATTAGAAGCATCTTTCTTCAACACTGAAAGCAAAATGGTAACTCCTGTGACATTACTAACTAAAAGAACTCATGCATTCATTTACAGACATTTGACTTCCAAATCCTTTGCAAAAGTCATCTGTTTCTCCAGAAGCCTCTACTGAATGGCTCAAGATCCCCAACTAGCACCCAGGGGTATATGTGAGGAACAACTCAGCTCACAGAATTTAGGGAAAATGGCTACCCTTACACACAGACAAAACTTTCTCAGTTACAGGTAACAAGCTCCTACACAGATTACTACTGTGTAAAGAATTAAAATGGATACTCCTGATGGAATTGCCTTCTTTATTCTAAATGAGAAGTCATGGTATTTCTACCTGGAAGTATCAGTGTTTGTTGACCACTTCCAACAGACTGATGGCAAAATGTCACACTTATTTTGCAGTGTTGCCAGCTATATGAACAAGATAAATAATATACGAATGCTGAAGGGGAAACAGATGAGAGAGATTACACTGAAAAAATCTGTGGGAAATGTTTGTTCCAACTCCCTGTAAACACTAACCTGTGAGCACCACATGAAACCCAAAAGACTATTTGAATACTTTTCCCCTTGTTCCAAGCAGTTTTTAAGGGAAAAAAATTCCTATGCAAATAGATCTCTTCAAGCTGCAATCCAGATGCAGAACTCACAAGATTGCAAGACCAAAACCAGGCAGCATAAACACAAACCCTATACTATCAGGCAGCAGAATGAACTGGGTAACTTCTAGTTGCTTACTGAGAAAGATGTGAAAACTATGTTGAATGACACTGCAACGCTGCTTACAGCCAAGTACTTCTGTGAGACAAGTTATTCAGTAGTAATATAAACAAGATGACCATGACTGAATAGATGCATTAGGAGAAAAAGGGAATAAACTTGCAACATCAACTGGTTTTAGCAGTTCTGTCTAGAAAAACAGGTTAGATCCTCTTACTAATGGCAAGCCACACTCAAGATTATAACATACCTTAAAGAAAAAGCTGAAATGTATCACCAATAAAAAATAAAGACCCACTGTTGTAGAACATGTCATTATTAAGCCTCGATGCCTGAAATTATGCAACTGTGTTGACCATTTATGTCAGACTTATTCTGTTGTTCCATTCTTTGTAACTGTCATTTCCAAGGACCAGAAAAAATTTGACAGTGACATGAAGATCAAGAAATTAAGTTACCTCTCTCTATATATATTTATTTATTTTTAGTTAGCAGACTGGAAGGGGAGAGATACTATTAGTATTCCTGCCGAGACAAGGGAGAGTGTCCATCAGCACTGGCTTGACAGCACACAAATAAGCAACTGGCAGGGGAGGTGCTGGTGCCATAGGTAAAAGTAGAGATGTCAGTATTGAAAAGCACAAGTGAGTTAGTGGTTTTGCAGTGTGGGGATGCTGAAGCCTCAGATCATGGGGAAACCTGAGGTACTGTGCAATAGTGTCAGCAAAGAACAGGAGAGGAGCTGTGCTTATGACATACGCAAATGCGGGGATACAGGACAAATCTGTTGGCTTCTGATTTGTCTTAATATTGCTACCTTTATTTCTAATGCAACACCAAGTAGAACTGATTGCTTTGTCATTACATTTTTTGTAAAACTCACCTGTTCAGTCCTGTCTCAGATTCACATTAAGTACTTAAAATACATTAAGCAACAGTCATTGCTCTAAGAGAACTCCACCAAACATTTCAAATTCATCCTTCCTCTTCTTTCCATAAAGGAATGTGACTGCAGTAGTTTTCTAAAGATGGTTACAGAATTAAACAGAGCTTAGAAATAGACACAACTAGTGTTGCTTAGATTCACTAGGATAAAATCCATGTTGATTGCAATAAGAAGTTGAATAGTCTGAATTTTGACGTGTTAATTCCAGCTTGTACCTCAAAACCCAAATCTAATGTTGAGAGTAAATGCATGAAAATTATAATTCCAGGGCAAGCACCTGCAGCTAATGCCAAACTATGATTGGGTTTTTTATTTTTAATAAGATACAAAACACATTGTAAAGCTTAAAAATTATTAAATTATACTTTCAAGCAATAGCATGTATCTAGTAGGTGAGCATTATACAAAGTACATACTGGTTACAACAGCTACCATAAAATTTGCTGCAGTTGCATTTCATATTTGAGGTCCTTTAAGCCACAAAACACCTATGCAATCTTAACTACTCTTCAATTGCTTTTAAATTTATCTAATTAAATTCCCTTCTTAGAGCAAGAGCTAGCAGCATGTCCAATTGCACTACTACTTTTTTTAACCAGAGATCAAGAAATTAACTCACAGGTATACAAATAGCACCTATTGCCAACTGATTTGATTATTTTCATAGCACCTTTCTACAAATCATTCCTAAACATCATAAGAAAAATATTTCCTTTTTCTAACATACAAGGCTGCAACATATATAATAATTTCTTTTCCCTCCAAAATGGAACACCTTAAGTCACTCTCTGTTAAGTGTCACTAATACTTAATCTATTTAGACACATAACATTACTTCATAAAGATCAATTCTAGAAGAAAAAGATTAAACGGGACTATAAAACCTAAACAAGTTTTTAATCACTGCACACTTTGATGCCTACTTATTTATCTGTTATTGTGAAGAGGGGAAGTTAGGCTATAGTTTCCTTATAATAAACTCATTAGTAATTTTATCGCAGCACTAAATACATCTGGCCTTGTTGGTAATACACAAGGACTAATAGGAAAATTTAGTTCATAAATAGAAATGTTTATCAGAGAATCAAATGAAGCTTGATTAATTTTCTCTGGCTCGCATTTAAACACAAGTTGTACCTACATATCAAACACCTTTTACTTGAACTTGAAAATCTGAAAATTAACATTTACTATCTAGTTCAATTGTAAAACTCAAATCAGTTAAGCAATTCATACAAATTTGCAGGTGGGCAAAGGAACTGTACAAAAAAGTTTCAAGTAGATATGTATCACACCTAGGCAATGAAACTACGTGAGTAGAATATTCACTGTTATTTTATTTGTATTAAAAAAGTTGTTCACATAAAAGTTATGTATCTGCTGTCTAACCGGTCTGATGCAAGGCAGTAAGGGAACCAATAAAAGGCACCTTTATATCACCATAGATATAACACTAGAGCTTCAATTTTAAAAAATCCCAAACTATAATAATTATTCTACTAAGAATGTAACCCATATAGAGTCCAAGTTACAACTCTGGGTTAGAAATAATAAAATCACATACTAACTGGAACCTCATTCCTGCTCTAGATGAAAAGGTTTGGAACGCACTATGAAACTAAAACATATACATTTCCTTACTGACTGCAAAACCCAACATAAAAAGTAACAAAACCTTTCTTTGTACATAACAATTACTTTGAAGAAAAATGAAGGGATAAAACAAAGCAAATTTTTGTTTTCTCATAGTAAAAATATTTAACAGATAGTGAGGAGATAAGGTTCTCAGACAATGTTAAGAAAAAAAAATCCATTCCTTTTCTAAAAGTTGGAGTCTTATTGTGGGATTTATCAAGTCTTTTTCATTACAAAAACCCCTAAAGCCTCTACATCACCCATTTTGAGTTCAATCCAAATTCCACTGAAACAAAAAAGAGTCATTCCACTTGAGTCTATTGAGTATGGATCGTAATTCTTCACTGAATGCATTCTGCATTAGGAAAACTACAAAACACAACCATGGTGCTCAAAACATACAACTTTCCAAAAGAAAAAAGAGGCAACTTGTTTGAAAAATTCTTCTGAAAAGCAATATTCTTAAGTAATACAATTTCATTAAATTCCAGTGTCAAAAAAGGCTACATACTTGAATTTTTAGAGTGAGACTTCATACTGTTCATATTTATCCAGCCTCATTATTTCTTTACTGAAAACACATGTACCATATTTTGAATACTTCAACCATTTGCATTAAATATAATTGTTCAAATAAAGACAGAAGATGATACCGAATTAAAGAAAATAAGGTCTTTTCTAAAACAAGGAATGCATCATCAAACAATTTCATTTCACCCACATAGCTAAGAGACAATATTAAAATCCTACCACAGCTCTCACTTTCAAAACAACTTATGCAGCAGTTGAGTTTCAATGGTAATTGCTATTTTACCTCACTTTTGTTTATACTAACAATAATATAATTTCTTTGTTGCAAGGGCATTAAAACAAACAAAATGACATAGGAAATCTATTAAGAAAAATATGAGCTTGCCTAAAACAGTCTTAACAAATGTGGAAAAATGTAAGCAGTTGTTCTCTGGAAAGAAACCTTTTTCTTCATTCTCCCTTCAACTACAGCAATTCTAATTTAAAAAGCTCACAACAGTAATTGTTAAGAAAAGCACCCATCTGATTTTGGTTTCAAGGTCTTTATAAAATAAGCCCCTGCAATATGTATCTATTTCAAGTACCTGCTTTTTGTCATATTCTCATAACTCGTCTCTCAATTCAGCTGCATAAGAAAACGGTCAAGCACATCCAAGTTGCTTTAAAGCTTAAACGCAACAGTTCTACACAGCAAAAGCAGACTCAAGAGTCTGTTTATCTTTAGGGCTTATTTAGTCATGCCATTTCAAAGTGTTAAAGAATCACCCATCTATCACAACAATACCTAGTATTTCTTAAAGTAACCAGAGAAGTCCCACTTGCAAACGTAAACCATTTCATAGTTAACTCATTCATAGTAAAGACTGAAATAAAGGCAAATCTGACTCATGTCTAATCATACACAGAAAGGTAGTTTTCTCCAATTTAGATAAATGTTTTCTTAGAGCAAACAGAAAGGAAAAACATTTTTCCTCAATACCTTTGTTTTTTAATTGTTGTGATACACAACAGCACATAAAGGTAAATATGTTTTCCAGAAAGGAATCTAATTGTGACTTGGCTTCTTTAATAAGGCATGTTAGAAAATAAAATCAGATCCTTCAACAGAAAAGCAGAAAAGACATGAAGTAACTTCCTAACCAAGGGCTCATCATGAAACAGGAGTTATTCTAAAGAAATGCAGGGTTGAGACAGGAAAAAGAAAAATCGTTTTATATTTTGTGTACTTCCAGTATAGGGGTGGTTTAGAAATTTTTTTAAAAAACATTGTTCTTCTGCAGCTATCACATTCTGAAATGATTAGAACATAAAATCCCCATAAGAAAGGACATGGTCAGCCTCACACAATTTTGTTGTGAATGTTAGAGCAGCCAAACCATTCCACCAGTTTACAGTGTACCATAAAATATTTACACAAGCTATGAACTATAAAATATTTTCACATGAACTATAAAATATTTACACTATCAACATCAGTTAGGAAAGAATGATGTGCTGTCAAGCTGGTGTGACCGAGGAGTAAAAATTTTGTGGTTGCAGATTAAATAAAACTATTGCAAATCATCTGGAAACTTGCAAGGAATATTAGGTTAAACAAATTACTGCTTCCTGGTCTCTTGGATGGTTAATGTAACCAGGAAAGCATAGCTTATATGTTTTAAGCTAAGTTTTACCAACAACATAAAGAAAGGTTAGGCTCATAATCAAACTGTACTGACCTCTCTGAATGTTCCTTCTAACAAGGTGTCCAGATGTTGAAGAGGAGCAGGAGTTTTGTCTTTGAATCGTGTCAGCAATCGCCGCTCAATAGCTCGAAACTGTACAGCCCTTTCAGACAACAGCTCCTGAAACTTTTCAGCATTCAAACGTAACTGCAATTTAAGGGTTTTCCAGAATTCAGGTTAAAGTTCACATACATGTATGCACATTCCAAATGAAATGAGAGAACAACAACACAAGAGAACAACAAAATGAGAAAATTTTTGGGAGACTATTACTCCAATATGATAATGTTGTTTATACCAGTTTCAGATTTTACACTCACCTTGAAGCTTATGAACATTTTCAATGATTTGCCATTGAAATAAAAACTATTTTTCAGTCACAATAATCAATGAAAATGTGTAAGTTTGTTATCAAGAATCCTAATAACAAGAGTGAAATTTCACCACCAAAATCTCAAGGCTCTCTCTTGGTTTGATGTACTATTTATGACACATATATAAAGTGTATTTGACTTGATATTCAGTGCAGTAGAAAGTAAACAGTTATTCCCTTAAATGTGAAAAAAGGTATTAAATTCTGCACTGTATAAATTACTGTCTTTTCCGAAGTGAGATCCTTCTTCATTTTGTATACATTGATCACGTATAGGAAGTTTCTTGTTTACAAAACTGAACAACACTGTACATCAAATGCTGAGATAATATGAAATAATACTTTCTTTTTATCACCTTACCTTTTTCCAGTCCACGCCTTAACACAAAGAAAACACAAAATAAAGGTGAGTCTTTCAAAAATTTGGGACTCTTCTGTACAGCTGACATGTTGTGACTAGTGTAAGTTATCACAAGAAACATTAAGACATGCAGCTTTCCACATGTGAGCATTATGACACACCTCCATTTTAAAGTGCCCCAAATTGAGCAGAAAAATTAAGTTTCCTAAATTTAGAAAACAGATTCTATCTAAACATAAGCAAACATACTATTATATCAGCACATGATTAAGAAGGACAGTTCGTGGAAGCTAAGAGAAAAAGAAACACTATACAGCTTTTCTAGAAGTAGGAGAAAAAGAGGGACACCTGAGGTGATATTTTCACAATCCTGCAAAAATGTGTGTTGAAACTGAGATGGGAGCATTAGAATCCCTTTGCTAGATCATTTGGTACTTTTTAGTCCACATAATTATTTTAAAATTTCAGAAACTTCAGAACCACCAGCTACATCATAATTAGATCCTAACTTAGCATTCCACCAACCACACCTCTATTTCCAACTTCAGTGTATTTCAGCTTGTTACACAATCTAATGAAGCCTATGTTTAAGGTGTTTCTACAATACGAGTCACCGAAAAAAACCCCAACCTTTAAGAATTTCAAGTAAGGTGAAAGACTAACAAAATAACAACTACTCGTGAGCTTGAGAGATAGACCGGGCTAGATCCAGGCTGAGTCCTTGAAAAATCCCAGAGAATCGAACATCTTTCTGTGGGGTGATGGCTCCATCTCACAGAAAATCTGGCAACATGAAAACACATCTAGTAGTGTTTCTCACTCTTCTATGCATATGTTGCTACTTTTGCCATTACATGAATGCAACCAACATTTTAAAATAGTTATTATATTTTACTGGAAAGGAGTGCAGTTATTTCATTTTTATTAGTTATTCTACAAGAGATTTTTCATTGTCATCTGCATGGCCAAGCAGGAAAAGGTAATTACATTTTACTTATTATCTGGTCTGGTAACCAAACCTCCTTGAGCCTCCAATCCTAATTCTACAAGTGCAGTCAGCTGCTTTTTTTAAATCTGAAGGGATTTTTTTTTAATATAATTACAAGGATGATTAAAAAAAACCACTCACAGCTTCATTATTACAGAAGAGTAAAATAGCCTAAAATAAGGACAAGTTTTAGGAACAATTTTACAAATAACTTTACCTTAGTGAATGAAGAACCCATGGCCTCTATACAGGCAGTGAGCAGATGAGCAAATAGCAGTACCATAATTTGTATTACTTGCAGATTTCACACTAGCTAATTGCATTCTGTTAATCATAAGGACTGCTTCAGAGGCAAAGCATGTTCCATAAGTTAAAACTAAATGATGACATTTTTTCCAGCACTTAGATCCAATTTTCTATTTTCTGAAAGCCTAAAGCCTGTAATAGCTATAGTTACAAACTGATTCATCATACTACTACAATACAAACAATTTTTAAATTAGCAGAACAGGAATGAGTCACATTTTATGTAACATACCTCAAAATGTCGATCAATTAGTTCAAAATATTCTTGCAGGGGAATTGAACCAGAAAAGGTACATGCAAAATCTTTGCACTTTTGCTTCTTGAAATGTTCTTCAAGTCGAAGCGTGAGCTCTTTTGTTATCAGCCAAAGGTCTTCTAACTGATCACTCTGGATTCTATATCGTTCTTTGAAAACAAGAGCAGATACAAGACTAACACACATTCAAGTCACATACATTCACTATACCACATAGCTTAGATAACACACAAATTTAACTTGCTAACTGTATCCAAAGTTCATATGAGATTTTCAGAAGAGACGCTTGTTCACAAGTACTGAAGAAATACTTGTCTTTTATTAATGTCAGTCCTAAATACTCTCTTCTATCCTAATTTTAACAGGCGATTTTGTGGCACAAAATGAAAGTGTTTATCGCTTCAGGACTACTTCCCTTCAGAGTACAGGCCTGTTCACAAAGAACAAAGAGCTATGAAGAGCTACTATATATAAGGAAACAAGAGAAGTAGTGGATGATATTAAGGCCGTTTGCAATTCTCTGCCACAACACAACCTTAGTGAGCTTTCCAAAGGGTTGGAAGCAGAATCAGGTTCAATTCACTTTGGATCATGGCAGAAGCACAGCATCCCAAACATCTGATGACAGTGGTAGCAAACCAATGCCAATCCACCTAAAATCTTGAATATCTTTTGGAAATGGCTACTGAGATCTTAAATAATACACTCAATATAATTTATATTACATCTCCACTTCCTAGACTATCTCCTAGTAGGGAAAGCATTACTCTAACTAGACATAGAAAACAAAAAAGTTTTGATAGTGCTATGCTTTACTCTAGATACAGCTAATATTAGTAAGAAAGTTATTTTTAACCATCTCCACACTATGGCTTTGTAAAAATGGCTCAGTGTAGAGATGTAGTTAATATAAACTGAAGTGAAAAACCAAATCCTTTGGTTGCCTGTCCAGGAAATTTATTTAATTTAGCATGTTTTAGTGAATTTCAAATTATCAAGCTAATGGAATGAGATTCTATTTCTGTCATTTCTAGTCCACATTTGTATAATCCCCTCTTTTGTGTTCAGGAAATCAGAATTAACTGAATGCTGAGAGAAAAACATTGGGGAAAACCACAGCAGCTTTTTTTGTTATTATTTTTTTCCTGAATAAAGGCTTGCAAACAACAATTCCTTTTTCTTTTCATTACTCATCTACCAATGTCATATTCAAAGGGGTAGATAGCATCTACCTTATCCAAAGAGAGAGATAGAAATGCAGCTATGAGGAAAGAGAGTTGTTGGGGTTAGATACAAAATAGGGTTTTTTTCACCCTTGTTAACAAGGTTCACAATAAATCAAATTAACCAGAACTCTTTAGAACTTGAACGTACTTATTTAAAATTTTCTCAACATTAGTAACTCAAGATTGTTTGACATTACCACTGGCATCATTCCCAGGATACGTATTTCACTGAATAAAGAATGACAAATTCTGTTTACAATGTAACAGGAAAGAAGCAAGTTTTATTTAAAAACATGCCTGTTAAAGAAAAGAACACCATCTGCTAAAGATAACATTCAACCTAATATCCATTTTTTAAACACTCACAATGTAATGGCTGGACTTTGTTGGATATATCATCATACTTTGCCTTAAGTGATTTTTTTTCCTTGAGGGAAATTAGCTCAGATGTTTTCAGGCCAAATCAACAGTCTTTCTATTTATAATTGACATATCTAATATATTAATGGTTTTAAATGGAGAAAACTAATTTCCTCAAAAATGCATATTTAGTTTCCATACATTTTTGGTCAATACAAATACAATCTAATTCTACCATGGCCTGACTAGAGAGCATTGTAGTCATTTGCTTTACATGATCTTCCAGCTCTCAAAAAAGAAATTAGATTTAGAAACTGTATGAAGCTGAGAATCTTTAGTTGTACTAAACACATCCTTTAAACAGAAACACGATGAAAAAAAACTAAATAACTGCTTCTGCACATCATGCTTTTGTAATAGTTAAACAATTTGTGCAGTTTTTATTAAAACAAGCTCCACTAATGAAAATTACAATAGCTATTCAGAAAATTCTGTAACAAAAGCTGAGCTGAGGAGCACCAAAAGGTTACATGAGTTACAAAGCCTTTTAACACTAGAACAGGTTGTCCAACTAGCACAAAGAGCATTAAGAATGGTTGCCCTGCCAGTAGGTTAGCTGAAGGAAAACTAGAAGATTCAGTTGATTTCTCAGTTAGGAAGCCCACACCAGCAGGAAAAAACAAAACAAAAATCAAAAACCCCCAAAAAGTCACAATTATCAGCCAAGACCTCTTTACGCTTTGTTTAAAAGACAGCTTTAAAATATCCAGCAAAAAACCTTAAAATCTTAACCTACATGGAGTGAGCTTCTTTCAAAATGGATTAGCTAATGCAATTAAAAACAAGTGTGACAACAGATGTCAGTCATGCTAGCAGCTTCAGCAATGAAACCCAACTGAACCTTTCATTCCTACATGCAGTTCTCCCCATTCAAAACTTAAGGTCCATTTGATAAGGCATAGGGAAGAAGACTCTTCTTCTAAAGCCCAAGATTAACTTCTTTCATGGAAAAACAGCAATAAGGATTATTCAGTCCCAATGAATTTTTTATTTTTTTTACATTTTTTCTGAAAAACTATTACTTCTAGCCAGTATCTAAACATACAACTTTCTTTTTGAAGAACATTTCCACAACAATAATGTTGTGTAAGCACTTTTACAAAGTATAAACTCAGTGTTAAACTATGTAGCAGAATAAGGCCCTCCCAAATAATACCAATTCATCTGCATTCATTAGTTTCACAGAAGCTCTGTCCACTCAAGCACAATCATTTTAATATATTTAAATTCCACCAAGCAATGCTTTTGCATTATGGTTAGTTTCTGCTCATAAAAATATTCTGAACTATACCAGACCTTTTACAATTTTTTAAAAAAGTTGTATTTAGGTAACATTTAAAATAAGCAAACTCCCCCAACAATTCTGTAACCAACCCAATACAACACATGAAGTAGATGGTGGCAACAGGCTGATAACATGGAAGGTGGCATCAAACAACTCATTTGTTTTCTAGAGTAAGTATTTCCAGACACAAGAAATGAACAGTCACACCGAAAGATATTTTGTATCTCCTTTGTAAAGTGAACTTCACAAGCAAAGCAGTGTGGGAAAGTTTATAGTAAGCCTGCAAGCGTCATTCCTAGCTAGTGAATAAACAAACCTGAGAGGAAAAACCTGACTGCTTGCAGAGGGGGAGTTAAAAGTTATGGCTTCACTAGAAGCTAAACACATTCACTGCATAAGACACAAATTTTGTCCCTTACACAGCATCAGATTTAGCAACTATGCAAAACATCCAAATGAAAGATTTAAATTGTAATCCAAAAAAAAAAGTTATTTATAAATCCTTTAAATTATTTTGTTTTTAGAAACTATCATTGCATGTCTAGCTAGTTTAAACTGTTTAAGATCTACTATTTAAACAAATATTAAAAACAAACTAACGATAAAACAGCATGCAAATAATGCATACAAAAACCAATACAAATGGATTTAACACTAGAAATGTAAAGAGATTCTTGGTACAAAGTTACTCTCCAGATGGTTTCTGTTTTTAACACATTTGATTACATTTAAAAAGGTATTAAATATTATCTCATAGCTCAGAGCTGATGCCACTAATATTTATATAACCCGAAATGAATACCGATTTTTGAAAACAGTGAAGCAGATTATTTTTGTGTAGGAAGAATTCCACATCAACAAACCAGATTCTGATTCCCCACTGAAAAGAGTTTTCAGAAGGCATTCACACAAGTGTGCCATGTGAACGCTCTGCAATGTGCAATAGGTACTTTAGCCTTTCCATTTTTCAGACTGCTATATTAAATGAAGACTTTGTGCTCTGCTGACACGGAAAATGCGAAACACAATTGAACTGACTTGGTTCCAACACACTTGCCAAGAATGAGTGTAGCAAGCTGTGCAGTTGTACAGGGCAAGATCATACACTTTCCAAAGTGAAGAGACCCAACATTTTTTAAAGAGCACAGACGCACAGGTGGTTAGAACATGACTACTTAATTCACAAACTGCCATATAAGAGACACTGGACCGGGTTACAGCATATATATATATTCACATACTTTCTGTAAACATAACAGAAAGGATATTGAATCCATAATCTTATCTTCCAAAGGTACTCAGGCATCTGATGATACAGACAAGCATTTAGTTAGATGTAGAGATGCAAATAAGTAGGGTCTGATGCCTAAAGTCAAGTGAAAGCGGAGAGTTAGAAACCTACTTCTTAGTCCCTTTTAAAAATTCCAGTAGATTACTCCTTCCAAACACAAGTGTTGAAATACCTTTGAGGAAAAGAGGGTTTTTTCCATTCTTACAATGATGGTATTAATTCAAGAATAAAAACACTGCTAAAAACTTGAAGAAAATGCAGTTTCTTCAGAGAATTGTCACTGTGATGTACTACACTTTGACTATGATTTCTTGTTTTGCTATAACATTTTGTGCCTTCCCTAGTAACATAATTAGGTATTTGAGAGGGGATAAGAAACAGTCAAATAACACTTTGAAACTTGTGTCAGTTCTCATACAGTGATTATTATTCTTTTTATGATCCATATTCTCATTTTGTATATATATTAACTGATTATTAGGTCTATTTTGCATTAATACTAATAGCACTTACGTGATGTTTTTGAAGCAAGAAGAGTGGTTTTTGAACCAGTTAAAAACTGAAACCCCAGAATATTCACCTGGTCATTCTCAGATGGATCAACGAAGTCTGAAAGAGAAAGTTAAATAGCATTTTCTGAAATTGGACACTGGTTTTCACCAAACCTCAAGCCATAGCCAGGACCATATTAACCTTTGCACAACTTTAGGAAATGCAATCTGAGTAAGACTGCTCCCCTTCTGAGAGCTCAGAAGTAAAGAACATTCATATTAGGTTGGTGTACACTCCATTTACAGATGGAAGCTGAGCCACACACTGTTGCTCTTCCCCAGCCTGGAAACAAAAGGTAGATTTCTCAAAGGTTATGTCTGTACCATCTAAAAAGAACTGTGATTAGTGTTCAGCCCAATAACTGGATGCAAAATCCCCCTTCATTCAGATATTTACGCAGAACTTATGTAGATATTATCATGAAAACTTTTTAGAACACTCTTCAGCCTTCAGCACAGAGCACAACAAACACCTAGCTTGCAAAAACTAGCTACTCTTCACAGACCACACATGCCCACCTTTCTTTTCATTGGATCACACCAGGTTAAAAGGCTCAATTTTAGAGTACCATACTCTAAAAAACTAGTCCATACCACCTGTGGTCCCAACCTTTCCCTAGAAATAAGGCAAAATAGGGAGCAGAAGAGAGAATTTGTACTGAGTACACCAAGAATCTAAAGCTCCTTCACAGACCACATCATAAACAGCATGCTTTGGAAATGAGATGAACAGAAATCACAAGATTTTAATAACTTCTTCTGGAGCACATTACGACTATGTGTTATATTTTCAACAATGCGTGTCTAGGTAAAAATATAATGCTGTACTTTGAAAGAATCTCTAAACAGAAATCCATAGTTCCATAAATGTATTATTATGTAGCCAGAACAGAAGCCTATGACTAAAATTCCAAAAATGTAGACCTTTGAAAAAAGCTTCTGTTTCAAGTATTATGCAGTACACACATTTGAGAGAAAACTTATCTTTATCCTCAAAGTGAAGGAAATCATGCCACCAAAGAATCCAACCATGCCTACTCCAGTGCTTTCAGACAAATGTACTATATAAGCTTTTCAAAAATAGTTGTAGCTCCACTTTAAAATTACCATATTAAACTTGCTGTTCCATACAGCTCTCAAAACTGCTCCAGAACCATAGTCCTCTGAAGTTCAGAAACTTAATCACTGCCAGACTGAATTTACACACAATCAAGCCCTGTCTACTCTTTTCTTCTTGTGTTAGTATGATCATCTACAACAATGCAGCCAAAAAATACTCACTGAAGCCAACCATATTCCCTTTTTTGTCTGTGTTCTATTAAGCTAAATAAGTCACTTTCTTTTAATTCTCCTCTTCAAATCCCTAGGTAGTGCTCATATCCTTTTTTCTACAATCTTGAGTTTGAATTAATTTTTATTTAATACCAGCAACCAGAATTCAGCAAGCCAGTGTGGTAACATAATAGTTTCCTGTGTGGAAACATTTTGTCTAACGCATCCTCAATTCTTCTTTGTTTGCTTATGATGGCACCATATTGTACCACAGTATTACTGTGGTAACTTCTACCTCCTCTACCTCTTCCAAACTATGAGCACATAATTACAGCAGAAATTACTTCAAAACATTACATTCTGCAGTACTCAATATAATTCTTCTTTTTCCAGTCCGAAATGGCACCTAATTCCTCCTTCATACTATTTCTTAGTATTCTCATAAATGTAAAATGTAGCTCAGGTTTGTGCACCAGAAAATATCACTAAATATTGGTCTACTTTTTGATCCAAGAAGGCTATTAAATAACAGCTCCAGATCGTTATACCAAGAATTCCATAAGTCTTTCACCAAAGCAACCTTGCATGCAACATACACCACTTTTGTTTTGCCTTGCTTATTTTTATCCCCATTACAAAACTACTGATGCAAGTTGATGTAAAAAGATTTTCTGTATACTTAAAAATTAGATCTGTATCATGCCCATCTGCAGTTTTGCCAGAGATAGATATACTAGCCCAGGAGGATTATTATTGAAATGTTATGCCACCATTTATTTCAAAAGACACTTTTTTAAACATTTTAACATTAGCCTTGTTAATTACCTCATTACTTCACATAGACAAAAATTCCTGCAGGACTTATTAACACATCTCTTTTTATAGACATTTAAAAACCTACCTGGAAAAATAGCAAGAAAACTGATGGGAGGTTTATTGGTATCAATAGTTAGCTTGTGGCTTGCTGCTTTTGAAGGCTGAGTTGGAAAGCAAATTAACCGCAAAGGCAGCCTGAAGTTACACTGTGCGACTTTTGGTATTCCTAAAATGAAAGAACACAGATTCATCTTTCATATCCATAGTCTGAATAGAAGCTTCTTCCATACTACTCCATAGTACCATTCTCAAAGATGTATAGAAAGATACTTTTAATGTGATTAAGAAATATGCTAAAACAAAAACCATGTAACAATCTCCATTTTAGTTCAATTTTCAGAATGGTGAAAGAGAAAAGAGGAAGCTTCAACATGAACATTTAGAAAACATGTTCATTAGAATATGTCAAAAATTTGCTCAAATATAAACATTGTTTAAAATTGCTGGCATGTCAGAAAATGCCCAGTATGTTCTATCTGAAAGGGAAAAGTGCTAGTTGCTATAAAATATGGAATTCTTGCTCTTTTGGGCAGCCAGATTATGGGCTTTTTGATGAAGCAACTAACAGGGATACCTTATTTTGCCTGGTTACAAGTTTCACTATAGCCACCGAGATTCATCTTACCAAGAACAGTGTTGATGTCATTCATAGCAACATTTTAGAGATAATAAAGTAAGTTACTGTCATGGATCATATTGTGAGGGAAAAGTCATGAAACATATATAGCATACCAGTCATGTAAGCTTAGCAGGTTAGTATAAAAATGAGCTTAACCATTTAAGTCACCCAAGGAATTCTTTTTGCTAGCAGTTGTGTCTGCTGCTTCATGGATCTCTTGCAATGAAAAATTATTTCTAAGATTCATCTCAGGGGAAAGATATTACTATTCAGCCCTCTGGTTAGCAGTTTGTTAGCTCTTTCGGCTGCCTGATAATGCCTCCAAGTAACTATTCTGCAGCAGCTTGTAAAAAACAAAATCAACATAAGACAAGCAGAAAGTATAAGATAGGTCCTCAAAACTAGGATATACCTGGGTTCCGAGAAAAATTCCTGAAAAATACTTAATAATTCATGACCTGTCAAAATTACTCTCTCAACTGCTTCTTCACCATCTGATATGAATATTAAAAACTGTGCTTGATGACAACACAACAAAAACATCTTACTATTGAACTCAGATATGGATATTAATCAAAAGGGAAAAAATGGTGACAAAACTAGCCAAAAATATTTCCAAATATTTTTTATAATTAAAACAAGATATTTTTCTTATTTCAAACCAGCTTTTCATAGTCTGTTCTCACTCTGCCTCATCATAAACATATTCCATATTTCAAAGTTCAAATCAAAACTAAATTAAATATTATCTGGCTTTGGGGGGGGGCTAAGGATATTTCTACTTCATTAATCCTAAATAAATAAATAAATAAATAAGGAAACAAGCAATCTCCAAGAAAATTTATCACTGCAGTGAGAAACTCTTGCTGGGAAACACTTTCAGAATATTTCTGAATTTTAAAAAGAAAGAAACAAAGCAATAGCAAAATGCGGGAGCCAAAACTTCATCAATCTCTTAATGTCTAACAATAAATCTGACTTCATCTAGAGTGGTGATACACTGCACAATATACAATCTAGTACTGTAATAAAAAAAAGTGAAACAAGTTTCATATTCTCTTCTAATGTGAAACACAACAAATTCTGTAACATTATCTCTTAAGTTATCACTAGAGGCATACTATGCCCTTACCTGATAAAAGTAATAAACCAGTTACATGCACTATAGTTATTTCATTTATAATTTACTTATGCATTCATCTTAAATAGAGCTGAAACAAAGCACTGATGTAGATGAGGATCAATCAAGTTCAGATCTCTAATTTAGGATGTTAATTATTCAGAGAATTTATGCTTTCTCTGGTATTGATGATCCTAGGTTACAGTGTCCCTCACAGTAACCCAGATAAAGTCTGTCCCAGATCATTTTACAAAGTTTACTGTGCTCCACAATATCCTCTTCGACATCAGGATTTAATTTTGAGTAGAAAGTTTTTAAAATAAAATCCAAATCTTCATTTTTAGAATGTTAACCTTTCAAATTATAAACATTCATTTTTATATAGCTTGTTTATACATCTATTGTATTTTAAAATACTACTTAAAATGTGTGGCAGAAATCTGCCACATAGTGATAACTGTTCTTGGCAAGAGCAGTATTTTATTGAGACAGTTCAAGCATCTATTCGCTGTACCCAAGGTATCCTGAAACACCCAAAAAAAAAGAAAGGGAGTGATTAACACAGCTATCTACTTTTTTTACATCAATGAGTATGCTTTTATGAGCATAAATATCGAAAAACAGGACACAAATAGGCATACATCTATATGCATAACTTCTGTTCAGGAAAATTGCAAAACTGAAGACAGCCTTTCATTTGATTTATAAATCTATGACAAGCAACCTTTTTCACCTCTCCAAAGCACGAGGGAATTTGTACTTACCATATATTTTTAAAGTTAATAAAATACCTCCCAACAGGGACTGCATCTTGCCATTACATTGCAAAACTGCCCTTCCTTATATTTAGTCCATCTATACATACACTAACTTTCCAGTCCCACTTTCCCTTTTAATTTTACCTTTTGCAAGTATCATCTCTACCACAATCACAGTCATGTTTTGTACTGCTGGTATTGTCAATTAGAAAGGAGCCTTTTAGCCTTGAATAAGATGTTTCCAATAGGAACTGGAATTAAGAGATGTTAAGTGACATTCTCAGAGCTGCTCAGCCCAAACAGCACAGCAATAGCTACAAACGATTAATAGCTGTTTCAATTGCACCACAAAAAGCTGTAATTTAGCTGCCTAAAATCTTACTGAAAGTTGAAAAAAGTAGCTAAATATATGATAAAGAGCATACAATTGCATTTTCCATTTCCAAATTCAAGGCACAAGGCACTTAATACTTCACAAAATTCCTATGTTACATATTAGAAAGTGCAATATAATTCATCAACAAGTGTCTTTACTACTTTCTATTTTCCCCATGGGTGACCGGCTTATTTTTAAGCCTATTTACTTTCAATTTTCTGAAATATTCACACCTTCACAGCATCACATCAGGGATAAGAACTTACAGAAATAACAGGTAAAATAACAGCTCCCTTTCAAATTTATTTTATTCAGCATATGCTGTCACTTATCATACCATTTAAACTTTTCATTTTTTCATTTACTCACCTTCAGGATTGAGCTCTGCCATATAACCAGCAATGGGACAAAAAAGGAAACAAAAAAAACAAAGAATACGTAAGATGCTACTAAAGTAAGAAAAAAAACAAGGTAGTAACTAGTTTTAAATCACTTTTAAATCATTTGTTAAATAGGCAATAAAGATGTAACGCTAGCCGAAAAACAGACATGCAACCACATTCATCAACAGTGCAATCCCATCCAATTGAGTGACTCATTAACCTTCAGCTATATGAATCCCACAGAGATATGCTGAAGACTGATTTGGCCACAAATATGGATATCTTAAAAAC
Source organism: Apus apus (assembly GCF_020740795.1). Classification (NCBI taxonomy): domain Eukaryota; kingdom Metazoa; phylum Chordata; class Aves; order Apodiformes; family Apodidae; genus Apus; species Apus apus. Next base: position 50,903,591 of record NC_067283.1, read on the forward strand.
TAAAAGAGGAAAAATTCTCTAAATGAAGTCAAAAGGCATTTAATTTGTGTTTACTAGTATATTACATTTAGATATTTGATTGCCTTGTACAATTTACATTAGTATCTGTATGTAATTTAATAGAATTATGCCCGTTTGATAATTTTGATGAATATCCAAACATTTAGTAAGATCTTAATTATGCTCCTTTATTTAAAAGCTTTCCAAATTCTACCATCGAAGGTAAGTTTTTAACATTTCTTCTAATTAGTTTCCTAATTCTGTTAGATGGCATGTCTTCTGGAGACTTTTTATTAATTGCACATAAACAGTCAAACATAACTAAGATACATTTCTTTACTTCTAACCAAAAAGCTTGCAAAATCCAACTTAATATCTAAAATATTAGTCTAAGTTTAACTAGCAACATCTGAAAGAATACATTCATTTGCCAGTGACAAGTACCCTTTGATACTCGTGTCTTGCAAAGCAAAATCACAGTAGAGAGCCCAGCAGAACAAAAGGCAAGCTTTCAAAATCAGAGGATTCTAGATACTCAGAAGTATTCTACCTACACAGTATTAATACAAAATCTTTCTAAAGCCAAATCACTAAATTGAGCACTTATGAAGGTACAGCAACTCATTCACAAGGAATAAGCAGTCAGAATCACAACACAGAGGGACTTAAATTCTACAAGCTCTTTGTGCAGGCTCAAGGGAGGAACATCATATTTTCTCCCACCCTCTCCACCTATCTGCAAGCCTTGTCTGAAGAGGGCAAGTTCAAGTTCTTTAAAACACACGAGTTTCAGTTTTGTCTAGAAATAAACATTTCAATCATCCCACAGCCAAGACTATCATCATAAACACAATGTTTCAAGTGAGAAGTGATGTGAAGTAAATGCTTAAATGAAAGTGTATACATAGGACAAGATACATGAGACCACCACACTTCAGAAGCCCTGACTCCACAGGCATTTCTTTGATGCCAGTCTATACCACATCACCACTCCATTCCTGCTGGCACAGTTCTGGGTTTGCACAGTACACCAAATCAGCAAATCTGGCTGAGAAATAACTGCTGATTTGTAAGCACAACAGGGAAGGAGGTGAAGGAGCAAACGCAAAGTAGTGAGAAGTGAAGATCAGGCAGTATAAGCTGGTTTATGCTGCATTTAACCTGATGTGGAAGCCCTGCCTAAATACAGTTTCTCAGTAGTCTGACACATTCACAAGGCTGTGTGTAGATCAGTCTTCAGTTATGGATAGCAAGGTAAACATATTCTATCACTAGAGTCATTAGGGCACTATAAAACAGAAGGATTGAGTTTCTATTCCTTTAGTTTACATTATTTGTTTAAAATTAATATGTTCAACTGCTAAAAGGGAAGTGAGAAATAATCGCTCCAGATGCTTATTGAAACCTCTTCCTCTGTGGGAAGGCAGTTATTGTCACACTTGCTGGCAGCCCAGAAGGCTGAACAGTCATAACAACGTAATTAACTTCTCAGTCCAAGAGGTGGTCCCTTGAAGAGCAGTAGAGAAGTAAATTGGTAGGACAGGGTGGGAAAGCTTGCACAGCTGCTTTCCAAGCCATAAACATGATTTTACCTCTATAAGATCAATTACATCACTTAATGATGCTACATAAAATATTAACTAAAACAGAAGCTAGACTCTAATACATACTATTTCTTTAATGACTACTGCCTTCAATAAATTTTAAAAGAACATTTATAAAAAACAGGTAAAGAAAAAGACCTCAAAAAAGGCAAATCAATTGCAAGTTTCCAGTGGTTCACCTGTTGGTGTGGTATATGAAACCAGACAATTTCCTTCTAGTTCTGATGGAGAACAATTCCCCTTCAAAAAGACAGACAGGACCACAGTTTCAGATGAATCTGGTTCTAAAAACAATACAGAATTAAAACTATTGATAGGAGTATTCAAAGTAACATATTTTCTAGTACTTTGGGAAATATTCTATTTGTTTCCATCAATTCACCCTTATCGAATCACTGGGTGTGCTTTTTTTAAAAATCTTTTTTTCTAAAAAGAAACTAGACTCTCCAACTTATAACTATCTTGAAGCATAACCAATAAAACAATTAAGCACACTGAATACAGAGAATACCAAAACAAATCCAGTTTTATATTGTGATTTTAGTATTTTACAAAGTCATCAGCACTTTGCTCCTGTCACATGTTGAGAAAACAAACTGTCCTTCAGAGGACAGTCAATGAAGCCCTGTTTCAGTAGTGACCATTACTGAGCAGAAATGGTCCACAGTCCCAACTGAGGCAGGAGGACATGCATCTTTGGTCTTCAACTCCACAGTCTTGAATGCAATCCCATACTTATTCTTATCAGAGTTGGAAAAAGGCTAGAATCACAAAACAGTTGATGCTAAGTTGGAAGCTTATGCTAGATTGTCCCTGGGTAACCAAGCTTTCTGTCTCTGCTTTTAGCTCAGTGGTACCATTTCTACATAAACAGGATTGCCAGCAAAACAAAATGCCTCAAAATACCACAGAATAACTGCTTTCGTTTTCCTTTTCCATCATGAAGCTGCCATCTGCCTTTCCTCACTTGCCATGCATTTTACCATAATCAAGGATATAACTCCATTACTTTCTACCCTGTCTTCCTTCACGAAGCAGTATCTAGAAGCTGTGGAGTGCAAGCAAATTTCTAATTGCCTTAAGCTGCAGTGTATCTGCAACAACAGACTCAATGAAGGCTGGACTATACCTTTCCTCAGAAAAGGTAATGATACAATAGCAGTAATGGTACTATTATCATTTACCTAAATCATCAAAAACGAACTGGTCACAGGTCACTGCTAATGGAGCTTGTACACATACTGTCAGGTTTGGTTTCTGTGCAGTCACTCTGCTCTGTATTGTAATCTAAAGCGAGACAAAAAAGTATTTGAAGGAAGTAAGAAATTCATCTCTGTACAGCAGAAAACAAACATAAGCAGTCAAAAGATATTAAAAACCTGCAAAGAAAAATGCAGCAACAATGCTTAAGAACTTCAAATTTCAATTTCCAAACCAACATTTTCCTTTTATAATTTGTATTTACTTACAGCCAATAATGGAATACAGTAACTTGAAAGTCTACAAAAATATGTTGGACCAAGTGTAACTAAACTACTCTACTGTAAGTGAATCTGGTTCAGTAAATACACCAGTTACCTTCTGAACTTTTTCACTCAAGACAGAGGGATAACGTGCGAGTTTTTTAAAATATAAGGCTCCACTGATATTTCTAGAAGATCTTGTCAAACTCAGACAAAAATTATTATTCTTTTCAAGTAATCCTGAGGAGAAACTACACTTGCGCACACAACTGCACATGCACCAACTTACATTTTCTTTAGAATGATTTATGGGCAAGAATTCTCATGGAACACTACACTGATGTCAATTTTCAAATTAGATTTTCCTAGATTTTTTTTTTTCACTAGAAAAACCTGTGAAAGTCTTTTTACAAAAGAAAGTCTATTTTTGTTTCTCAACAACTAAAAAGGCAACTGAAGATAACCAAACTTTTACTCCCTTAGAAAAGTGTAGGAAAAATTTTTATTATGACTTCAAAAACAACTTCATTCCATCCTAATAATGTTTTTATGTCTGCTTCTTGACAAACATGAAAAAGAAAACTCCAGTCACTTTCTGACTTCAGCAGAAGGCTTGCTAGAATGACACCTTGTCATACTGAGGAAAAAAAAAAAATATACATTGTGTTTCACTTTTTACTCATTTTTATGATCTAAGTGAAATACGGAGAAAGTGACAGATTTGATAAAATTTGCCACCACTATGCTACTGTTTGAGTTAGGCACAGTACCTTTACTGTGACTGATGGTACTGCCTCTGCTTTTACCTCACTGTCAATGGCTTGCTGTGAAGAAAAAGATGAAAACAAAGTAAATTAAATATTACACATGAATGAGTGAACATAACGAATGCAGTATTACTTTCCTACCATCAACTTGGTAAGCAAGGAATTAACAATAAAGGCCTTATCATGCTTATGACAGATTAAAATATACAAAATACATTTCTGAGTTCCTTCTGAAAATGAAAAGCCTCTGTTTGAAATTGCTTGCAAAAAGGATAGCAAAAGGTCTTAAATGTTGTATATATAAGAAACTAATACACTCTGATATATGAATATTTGAAACTGCTTTGTTTGGCACACTACTTTCCACCGTATATTTATTCAAATTCTGGAAATGTCTTCTGTTTTTCAGCAGGGAAAGGTGACTTCCAATCTGCCAGTATATTATATACACACCATAGTGTGTACTATAAAATCCCCACACACCCTCTTATAATGTTTTGAACTTTAAAAGAAAATTATAGCAGGCATCTTGCTAGGCCTGTTAATTTCTATTTCAACTGGCAATTCCATTTAATTCAAAATTCATCTTGACCTTGCAGTCTATTTTAATATCTTATTGTATGCTCGTATTTCGTTTTGCAATAGGTCAGTACTTACAGTTTAAGAAAATGTTTCTGTTTATTTTAAAGAAACACTTCATTTCTGCAATAATTCCAAATTAGCAGCTTAAATTTATATCTTCTCATGATAAATGAGTAAATTAAGAACAATCTGACGTCTTCTACTCACTCTCCTTTTCATCCCAACATGCCAGTGTACGGTCCACATTTGCAAATTTCTTAACAAGTCAGGAAGCTGGTAAGATCTCTGCATTCTAGATACAGAGCCTTCATTTGTATATTGTGTATCTTTTTCAGTTTAAAAAAAAATATGGCTATTTTCATACTGGCTTGTCACACCCACTGTCTCTGTTGGGTTGATCCTGAAGCAATAGCAGGGGTGCAAAAAGATTAATCCTTACCTTATTATTCCAGAGATCAGCTGGACTTCCTGGATCAGAGGCCATACATAGCAAGTGGTGTTAAATAACCAGAATGGTTGTCCACTTGCTTATCTGATCCATTTTAATACATTTGTGTCTTCTTTACTTTTACCACACACATTGCAATTGAAATCTTTTCACAAGTGCAGGACTATCTGCAAGCCTGTGATTTCCAAGATCACTGCAAAAGCCCTAAAATTGTTGCCACATTTGTCTTACTGATCCCTTCTCCTTCCCCATGAAGTATCTTATCAGATTTTTCCTTTCCAGATGGCTACTGAAGGAACCTCCAAGAAAGTCTACCACACAGGAAACTGACATTTGGACAGCCTTTGCAAATTAATGGCTTGACTGATATATTGAGTTACTTACGAAACAGACTGTTCACATGTGGGAGGTTGAGTGAATGAGCATGCCAGGATGAGAGCATTCTATGGACCTAAGTGTTCTAAGTCTTGAGAGAAGATTATTGCAACTAGCCAAGACCACGTCACACCGTCTCTTTTTCAGCAGACAAGTGCTAGGACACTAGCACACTTTATAAAGAGGTTGCTTTATGGAAGGATAATAGTACTAGAGGCAACAGTAGTGGTAATAACAGTTTAAATTAATACATCAAATATATAAGTATTAAAAAGCGGCTCCTTCTGTATTGTTTACAAATTAGCCCTGAAAACAGTTTTGCATAGCGGCCAGAAATGACTACTTACAGCTAAAAGAGTGCAATGAGTATGTTCTGAAATGTTAAAGTTAAAAGTTTGAAGACATACTATGGCTCTCCTGAATCTTAATTTGAATCAATTTTTATATACTACACATGTATACAAGATGAACAAATTATATAGGTGGCAACACCAGAGAATACTGAATAATGCCTTGCCAGAGAAAGATTATTTCTTACAATGCATCTTTGAGTAGTTTGTTTATTCTATCTTTAGAAGATCCACAAGGTGACACTTCTACTGCTTCCCTCCGAATTATTAACTGTTCATCTTTACAAATCCTCACCACTACAAAGTTATTAAAGATCCTGGGATCTCATTTAGATATGCTTGCTTAGTTAAGAGTCTGAAGATCCCCAGACTGAAAATACTAAATTTTTATAATTCTAAAGTAATTTTTAAAGTGAATTTAAAGTCACAGAAAACTGGGGGCCATGCAGAAGCTCAGTCCCACAAACATAATTACATAGTAATCACTACCCATACTCAACCGTTATTTATTCGTGTATTAAACCAATGTTGACAGAGTAATTTCCTTTTTATACAGGTACATACAGATTCTGCATCCAAATCAGGAGAAACTTCTGCTGTGACAATTACATCTCTTTGTATTTCAGATTTGGGCAAAATATCTGAAAGAAAAAGTAAGTCAACTCTCCTTAAACATGCAGCTACTTTTCTAAAAATAATAAAATATATTCAGCATCAAGTTTTAGAGTGACATCAGGACAACTACCAGTCTTAAGGAAAAAAAATGCATATTATTTTTGACCAAAGAAACTTCCCAATTTTGTAAGATTTCTACAGACAATCTAAACCTGGATCTCATTCAGGATTTCTGATTTATGTATGAAAAAGGATTTAGATGCATTCTAGAACAAGATTTTACACCTACTACCCATGATCTTTAGAGAACATAATGAATTTTTAAACTTTTGTCCTCACACTGATATCCTAATACACCTCTAATAAACAACCATCTCCAAAATACACATTGGACACCTCATGGCACTGTCATCTACATAATTCGATAATTAATATGTTAGACAAAGAAAGATTCTGTGCTTAACAGTGTAAAATTAAAATATATTTTAGGAATTCCTCTGCATAGAAGGGATATGGAAGTTTTATGTACAGAACATTATACTGGGTTTGGTTACCCAAGAATGTTATGAACTCATATCCATTATATAAAACTTTATGCAGATTCACATATGTAAAAAATGTTGTAAGAATTTAAAAGCTAGGTACTTAAACACCATGAGGAATTAGATAATCTCATCTTAAGAGCCCAGAAGTCCAGCTCTAAGGTATTTGTGTTTTTCTGGAAAGCACTTGTAGAAGAACTCAAACAGAAAATCTATAGTTCCTAAAGTAATAAGTAGTAAAGAATTAATGTTGAGGGGAAATTAACATATTAATTGAAAATATGAGAGCATGAGCACTCAGAAAGCTGCAAGAATTTTACTACATATAGGGTCCTGAAAACAACCCAGAACTCGTAGGCAGCACATTATCTAACAAGAAGGTCAAAAGATTTTGATGTAGAGAGGAAATAGGTTTTTGTTTTCTTGGGCTCAGAAAAATGCCTCCCTTTACTACAAAGAAACAAAGCAAATCCAGAGCATGCTACTCCAATACCACCTACCAAAGAAGCCTCAGCCTGTTTCATACTGCCACAATTGCACACAAGCGGTTTTGCCAATTCCACACAGCTCAGCAAAACAATGCACTTGACAGACAAAAAAAAATCTTCCTTTTCTATCCCTTCTTAACCATTTCCTTTCAGGTTGCTTCTTTAAGTAAACTATTATGCACTTTCTGTTATAAAGTCATAGGACAGACATACACGTTAACTATCAGCTTTTTGTTGCTATTATGCTGAGCCAAAACATCTATGTTTCATCACTTATATCATCCAGACTGAGGCAAGTAACATTAGATTTAAGTTAATATAACAGGTAGATTTTTAAATATTTCATCAGTTTATAATGTTAATCCTTATTCTTCAAAATGTATAAAACAGATTAAGTTCAACAGTTTAATGGTCAGCACTGGACAGAAATTCAAGACATTTATGGAAATAACTACTCTAAGGTTTTTTTATATGATGACCTAATTCTAAATACCTTCCATGTTTGGAAGTCAAAATGAAACAGAAAAATTATTTCCATATAAGGCTAGATATTTTCAAAACACAAACTCTTCCTGCACAAATGTGAATACAAAAGACAGAAAAGTCAATGGGTCGTTTTAAAGATCATGCTTAGGAGTAACTTCATGGTAACCAATGTTCAAAAGTGTTTTGTATTCAACCAGACAGGATCAACAGTTAAGACTTAGATAAAGTTATAAGAAAAAAGCCAAAATTAAATAAAGCCAAAACATCTGAAACTGAAAGGCATTTTCCGTAAGTAAAACATTTTGCTGTAAGAAAGGTTTTATCACAAGATTTACATCCAGTCAAACAAAACATCATTAGAGCTTCATTCCACAACAAAACAAGCATTCATAAAAACTCCTCTAAGAACAATACTGTAACACCTGAAATCAGATTTAAAAGACTGAGGAAGAAATCAGAGGAAGAGAGACTGGGTAAAAGATCAAGAATACTCACAATATACTTGTCAAACATACCATATTAGTTATTAGAAAAGTTAAGAAGGACAGCTATGTTTCCTTTCTCTCTCTAGGTCTTCCACACCATATGTTAAAACTAACAAACAGAAGTTGATTCACTTTAAACGTATTTTTTCTTTCCATCATGTTTTACTTTCTTTTGGCTATGATAAACAGATAAGACTGTCAAATACTTATAAAAAAGTCTGTGATAAGAATCAATGGAATTTACCAACATCTACACACTTGAATAACCTACTACTAATCTGTAAAATTAAGACTGGTATTAGTCTATCATACTAATGGACAAAGTGATACTAAATTACAAAAAAGAAATCTTCAAGTTGTACAATCAAGATCACAACTGCAGGTAAATAATTTCTAGGGGTTTCACCTGTGGGCTTTTTCACTCTTATTCACAGAAAGCCATGACTATTTCTTTAGTGCATTTTCAGAACATGTTATCATCAGGAAAAATAATTGCTTCTATTTGTCCAAGATTTTTTCATAGTTTCCTGTAAAATCAGATACTTCCAATTCCCTCTGCAAGTCAGACACTGTTTAAAAACTCAGTTTTGAAAATAAACTTTCAACAATTTATGTAGAAATTGTGCCCTAACTTGAAGAAAACTAATAGAAGTTATTAGCAACATATGTAAATCCAAGAGCTTATCATCATCAGCTATTTCATTTCTAATCTCTCACTATGCTCATCAAATACAACCACTTCTGAAAGTTAAAGTAACAGAAAAGTTGCTTTAACAAGTGTCATACTTGAATTGCATTACTTAAGAAGCTATTTGTAGTAATAAAATAGAATTTGGCAACACTTCTGCTCTCTCTGAAGTCTATCAGATTGTTGCTGTGAAATTCCTTACATTTTCTTGCCTTTGGGTAGTACATGCATTGTCTTTTTTTCTCTGAACCCTTGTACTAGTGAGAATTACCTGCAGTCTGACAGCAATATCTTGAAAGTTCCAGGACGCATTATGAAAATACAAAAAAAATTAATCTGTATTCAAGAGCCTTACAGTATAGGATTTTATTTATAACTTTCTTTTATTGAAACCTAAATTTCATTAAATATTACATTTCCTGCAAAAATGTAATTATGGTAAATTATGAAAACAAAATATTTTGAAGTGCTAAAAGGAAAGTCAGGTGGTTAAACGTAGGTAAAACTGCAGAAAAGGGGAAAGTATACCTGTTTTTGTGGCTTCTTTGATGATTTTCTGAAGCTCTTTCATTTCAGCATCTAACTCTTCATAGTTTATTTCTCTAGAATCAACCTTAGGAGCCTGGAAAATTGAAGGATCAGTTCCAAGGTAGGAACACTGAAGATGTCCACTGTCACTCAGAGTGACTATAACACCCTTTAAATCTCTGCATAAAAAAAATAAAGCTCAGTAAGAAACTAGGAAGACAAGCAGTAACATTGAGTTTATGCTGTTTCTACTGGTCCATTTACAAATATAACAGAACTTCCTGATTTTAATGGAATTATTTGACCAAAAGAAAACAATAATACTTATTCTTCAATTCAGATGCATTTATTAGTATTACTTTATTAATATAACTTATTACAATCACACCTAAAGACAAGCCTGTGCTAGACAGACAGGTAAGACATCACTAAGAATCTGTATAATCAAGAGAGATCCAGGAAAGGATCATAACAAACAAGCTGAGTATACTGCACAGTTGTAATATTTCTTATTTACAAATTGTTGCTTCAGTTTTTTGAAGTATGAATATTTAGGTTGATATACAGGAAGAGCAATTATCTAAACGGAACACCAAATAAGGGACAGGATGCATTAGAAGAAATCATGAATGTTCACCGTGAAGATAGCAGCAGGACTTCAATGGCATCAGCAGCACCCCCAGTCCATTTGTTGGCTGCTACTGCAACTACTATGCTGGCTTCAAACCCTGACCGGCTCTTCCCTGCAGTATCTTTCTGAAAGGAAGGCACAGGGTTCTAGATAATTCCCCTTACACTGCTCTGGATCAATACCAATGAGTGTTTTATTAGCTACACTATACTCTCTTTTCTCCCAATGGAACAGTACTTCATTGAACTTACTCCTACCAAAAAATAGCTCATTTTGCTTATCTCATCATCTACCATGCAAATACAAAATTTAGGAAAGTGTTTGACAAATTATGAGGCAACAGGGAGTACTGCCAGCATTTTTCTTAACTTGAAGGTTATTCCTAGACAGAAGAGGAACTGAACAGTGAAGAAAGACTAGCATAGATGTTAACAGCTGAAGTCAGGAGAAAGCTTTCATTTTATTTCTTAAAATGCTTAGTCTTAATTAAAAGCTTATATTTCTTTTCATAATAATGAGGTGACACACACATGCCCATCATGTGCTGTTATTCCATACTTAGAATACATTACAGAAGACACTGCCTGTGTCAAATACAACTATCAAATAAAGAAAAGATTGATCAAATTTAATTCTTAGTTACAAAACTTAATTTTTATAAAAAAGCCTAATGCACTGTTCCACTATTTACACCCATGTGAAACATTTATGCAAATATTCAAGCTACAATTCATAAAGAATTACCAAAAATTATTTTAACTTAACTATGCTGGTAACTTTCAAGCACCTCCTCTAGTACAATCCTCATCAAAAACCAGGTAGCTATCAACAACAACAAAAAAAAAAACAAACAACCAGAATTGTCGCTGGTTCACTATGTTGTCTTGTAGCATGGCTCCAGAACACAAAGACAGGAAACCTTATCCAAAATTTTCCAAGGTAATAGCAATTACAAAGGCAAAGAGGTGTCACAGATTTTTGGTAACTGATGGTCCAACTGGACAGTCCAAACCCCCTTTTTACAGAATGCTAAGGCCATAATTACAATGTTGGTTTCACAACTGTCATCTAAATACTCTGGAAAAACTATGCTGTAAGAGAGTTTGAGTGGGACTGGGGACTCCTTGCACAGCTCGTGGGGAGACACAGGCACACAAAAATAAGCAAAGCATATGCAATTTACTAAGCTACTAATTTCTAGCAAAAAGCAGGATTACACATTACAGTTTCTACATACTGTCCCGACAGAGATGAAGGCCCCCAGCCCCAGGGGAAGCATCATGTGGTGCAAGAGGCAGTCGGCAGGTGCAGCACTTTACGTGGGCGTCCCCACGGAGGCAACAGTGACCTCAGCAGTGCTCTAGCCCAGTGCCCTCAGGAACATCCCGGTTTTATACCCTCAGCGGGGGGATGGAGTTCCAGCACAGGGGGCCAGCCTGTGCTGCAAGTCATCCCACCCAGGTTACATCACACGAGGCAAACACATGGGTCTGGGGACCATGATGCCCCCCCACGGTGTTACTTCATTTATCTTCCTCTACCTCCCTTGTCCTTCAGCTGTCCTTTCTGAGCAGTCACTGTCCATGCTCTAATCATGGAAACTGAACAAACCACAGCTGTGGCTTATGCAAATGCCAGCTGCCTCCCAAGGTTCTGTTTCTTCTTTTATCTGTTTGACCACAAATTCCTCCCAAGATTCTGCTTTCCTTACCTGTTTCAACCATGGACCACTACTCATCACTATTGACCCATTCCAATACAAAGAGATCATCTGAAATCTGTACAGTTATAACTGCACACAAGACCCCACTTGGCACTATACAAATAAGTAGCTGCTGCAGGTAAGTTTGAGCTCGCACTTCAGGAAGTCGTTTTTACTCAGTGAATAAAATCAGCCTCCTAGACAAACTACGAATGTATTGAAACTGATTGGGTTGGGGTTTTTTGGGTAACAGGTATTCCCAATTCATCCTTCACTGCAGGTGGAACGAGTCTAAAGTGCCTTTTGGAAACACACAATAGGACTAAAACACAGTATTTCCCTTATCTACTACATAAACTCAGGTTAAACAGAAACAGCCTTCTCTTTTGGAACTTCTGATCCTATAGCCACCAAAAAAGGCTCCAGGTATCGCTGCAATTTTTAACATATATTAACCTTCACTATAAAAACTAAGCAAGCTGTCATAGGAAGCTGTCTTTGTGAGCACCATAAGGCTGGAGATGCCAAGTCTCCCCCAAATACTTGAGTGGAAGACTTAACTCTGAGTTTCAACTTACATATCCAGTACTCATGTTAGCAACCATGCTGTTAACGCGATGGCCTGTTTGTGACCCATAAGCTTGGAATTTGCATCCATTATTTCTGACAAATAGTAAACTCTCAATCCAAAGATGAAGTGGAATTAAGCACGAGTCCTAGTTTCTCTGGCTGCATTAATATTTGTTGCTGACTAGAGTCGGCTTCCTTGCTCAGGACTGGATCTGTTGTTGAAATTACACGCAAAACTGCTCATCCTAGTTTCCTTACATCCAAAAAGCTCTGTACAACACATACCTGTGCTACATCTTCAGAATTCTGGATGGCACATGGAACAAATACATTGGGCTAACTCTGAGATCTGTATATGAACAACACAAGGAGGACCGACTCTTGTGAATACTTGGACCATTACACAGCCTTAGTAAGGAATGCAAGGAAATAACACCTAATGTATAGGACTTCACTTAATGCCTGCTGAGGATTTGCAAATAACATTGCTATACTGGCCATGGGTGCAACAAAGTCTTTAAAAAAGGGATATCATCAAAGCAGATGTTGCCATGCTACCAAATATACTGCCCCACACTTTGCTATTTAGTTACCACAAAAAATCAAGTTGCTAAAAAACAAACCGGACAACAAGAGAAACTACATTATGAACTTGTTCCTCAACCAGAGGAAGAAAACTTGACACCTGACAGTAAGACAATATCTAAAATTCTCCACCAATGGCTTTGGACCATCTTAAAATTTCTTTCCTGAGGCTATGAATCTGTTAAACTAAGAAGGAAAGATCCATGAGGACATCTGAATTTAAATCAGAAGGGCATGAAGAAGGTTACACTGCTAGCAATAAAACTTTGTTGCTATTCTACTAAAGTGTATGTTCTAAAGTGGTTTGTAAATACAGTCCTTCCTATGTACCTTTAAGTTGGCAGACTCATCTGCAGGCAGTCTATCAAATTAAATTAATTCAAATAATTGAAGTGATTTTTCCTATGTAAGTTACACTTAACTTTTGAGTTTATCAGCATTACAGAATGCACAGTCCACTCTCCATACTCCAACTCTAGCTTTCTCATTAGACATGACATCCTTTATGTCTGCACTAACTCAGAGACAAAAACATTAAGAAAGCAGCATTACAAATGACATTTCTCCTTTGCTCCAGTTGCTGTTCTGCTGGGTCCCAGGACTGTTCAACATGAAACACATACAAATATAAAAAAGTCTTTTCCAGTAATTTTTTCATGCTACAGCTGTCCATGAATTTTTACATCAATAGAAGCAATAAAAAATATGGGTAACCAGTTATAACATGTGATTTACAATACATTAATTTCTCTGTTGGAGTGTTTGTCAGCCAGTCAAGATTGCTTTATTTTCTCAAACTTTTATACCAGTGGTTAAAGACAGCAGGGGGAGGGGGAGTATATTTAACAGTTTTATAGTACTTTCCCCACAGCTACTGCACTCATACAATATCCCTGCAAACACCATTACTTCACTTGGCACATTCTGCACACAATCTGGAATTCCAATTACTTGTTAAGTTTCTTTTATTGTAAACTACTTTTTTTTTTACTATATATCACACAATAGTCAAAGTAATAGCAAATCTAAGGGGACACTTTAACAATGAGGAACTCAAAGTATGAGACAAATTATTCTGGTATCTAAAATAACTTTACAGTACAAAGCAACTCCTATACACATATGGAAATAATTTGAAAAACAATAATAAAAAAATAATGGCATATGCTTTTTGTAGATCTTCTCGTACTAAACAAATTGCTCACAACAGAATTCTTGAATAAATTAAAATGCTTTGCATGCTTCCAGATATATAATATCCAACTGATCACTCAATTGACTTAGAAACACACATTGGACTTCTGAGCTCTACTTGAGTAAGACAAACTCAACCTTAGACAACTCTTAGGACAAGGTCTGCTTATTGACAACATTTACAGCTTTAATTATTTATAATAGCACATAAAACTTCTACCTTAATTTCAGAAGCCATCTTAATTGATATTAGTCATTAGAAAACAAGATGCTGTGCAACTCTACTTTCAGTCCCTTACTGATAATATACTACTTACAAACTACTAAACTAGGAAAGTAATTGCTGAAATGTGATCAAGCATTTTTAATCCAGTTCTTCCTCATTCTACCACCCTCTGAAGTAATTATAAGCAAAAGCATAACTACAATAGCACTTTTTAGTTTAGTGCATTTGAGAACTCAAATGTTCTAAGTTTCATTACCACTTCAATGTCATTTTAGGTGTAACTGTGTGAAGTACTTGATAAAATGCTGAAGGAATACCATAGTAGGAGTAATAAACTGTAAGAGTTTTCTAACAGGTAATGGGAGTAAAAGTCAAAAGCCCACCTTACCCTCAAACACACTCTGAAATCAGACCTTCAGCTGAATATTAAAATATACCTGGTGTGACTCAGTGCTAGCTACCACTGATACTTAACTGGGTTTGGGTATCTGCAGAGCACCCTCAGGCTCCTTTGAAACTCCTTCCTCATTAAAAAAAAAAATCTTTGTTCAACACAACATTAAAAGTAATACTTGTGTAAGATGTCCCCAGTCTGCTACTATATATGAAAGCAGATGTTTCCCCTCAGAAATTAAGATTCTTTTAAGGCATTTAACATGCTCTACACATTCTGCAGAGGGCATGCAGACATACAATATAAATATAGTGTTCATTTAGAATTAACGGGGAACTACATTGAATATCATTAAGTGGTCAGTAATTAGTGCTGTTGCTTTACAGAAATCTTTCTTCATCTTTCCCATTTCTGATAGTTTTGGGTTGGTCATCTTAACAGAACACCAGACACAAAGCTAGTTAAGAAAATTAAATACACTCAAGAGGAACAAGAAAAATGAAACATGATTTAATCTTGATAACCACTGGAAAAGCAGTCAAAAAAAAGAAAAGTTACAACTAGAACTGCAGGCCAATTCTTATGTCCTCTTACAAGCACTGAAATCAACCAAGAGTCAGAACTGAATAAAACACTAATTTGGCCAGAGCGCTACCATTTTGAATGCCTGAAGGATTCTCCAGTTTCCAGGTCTTATACAGGACTCTCTTTCTCTAGTGGGAGTGAAGACATTTTCACTGGCACCTTTACATGGTGACACCACACAAAAGACTAGTAAACTAGTCCTTTAGTGCATGACAAATTCAGCTAAGTCTTCAGCTTGTGCAGTTTTCTGCTTGAAAGACACTCTTCCTAAAAGGCCAAACAACTTCCAGCAACCACATAAAAAGGAGATTTATTTTTTTTCACCCAACAGCAAAATTAAAAAAGAAATGGAAATTGTTTTTACTTTTACTGCCAAGTTTAAAAAAACCACACTACTCACAAAAGTTTGTGTCAGGAGTCTTTTCTGCCAGACCACTACTGCCACCTTCGGGGCAGAACAACCAGGCTTGTGAGGGCAAGCCAAGCAGCACAGGTTTCACACAGGAGAGCCCTGAAAGCTATCATATCACATTAAATGCAGCGTTTGGGGTTGTTTGTTGTTTGGTTTTTTTTAATTGCTTTGTTCTGTTTTGTGGTTTGTTTGGTTTTTTTGGATGGGGGGTGATTTGTTTTAACAGGGTTAGCATAACAGCTTTGAAGTCTAAACATAAGGGAATCTTAACACGTTCAGATTTAACAATGAATGCAGAGGATAACGGATGCAGAGGTATGGATGCATCACAGACATCCATACAGGACATGACCTGGTTCCTTCAGACAGGGAACACACATACTGATATAAAAACGTGATTCAAGCTCATTATACAAATTACATATAAAATTAATTTTATATGAATGATTAACCAACTTAGTTTCTTCTTGTTTAAAATATAAAATCAAAACTTTATCAAAAGCAGTCAAATTTTTGTTGAATACTGAAGTAACCAGCTATACAAAACTCAGATTTCAATTAAAATTATTATTTGTCACAAATTAGAATAAAATCAGAATATTCAGAGGGATGACACAGGCCTCCAGAAATACATTATCTTGCTTTGGGCAAAAAAAATGTAAAGAGTTCTGAAGTATATTATATTCAGTGAAAAGTTCCTAACTTCCACACTGCATTTATTACCACAGTTCCATATCTAAGACACTTAGTGGCATTACCTGAACTGAAAACAAATGTGAGGACTGACAAGAAAACCTCTAAGAGCTTCAATATTAAGAAGCATGAGAAATTACATTGTGATTTCATTTATGAAAATACCAGTATTAGCAGTAAGAAAGAAATTAAAACCAACTGTGGTACATCTAAAATACCTCCATGCTTCACTCCCTCTCACAGCTACACCAAGAAGTATATGTCTTCAATTTGCACATCCTTCACCTGAAGTCTAAAATCTGATTCAAGGCTGGACTGGCTCACTGGCAGACACGTGTACAGTTTCCAAATGCTCAAAGGCTGTATCAAAAGATAGCAGCTATGACATTGTAAATATAGGATCTGAGGGGCCTCAAAGGTTTATCCTTCATCTAAAACCTTCACTTCTCCCACTTTAAGATAGTGATCACAGTCCATTTCACTCCAAGCAAGCCTGCAAAGGCCCTAGCATCTCTGCTTCCAACAACAGAGATGCAGGGTGCTATACTGATAAAACCTACACTCTAGTAAGTTTATTTAGACAAAGCTTATTCTTAACTATTGCTTTCATACAAGACAGTACATGAGAAATATTAGACCACCCACAGACTACAATGAGGATAAGAATAGCCATCATGTCTTTATCACAGATTTATTCTGAAAAGATTAATTACATAACTTTAAAAACATTCAGCTCTAATTTCCATGTCTTTCTCCTCACAGTTTGACAGTGATGTTCTTGCAAGCTTCAAAATTCTCCAGCATTTCAGGCAGGAAAAACTGCATATATTTTAACAATACTTATCACTGTTCCTGTACTTTGTCTTGTATAGAGCAAAGCTGCTCTTTCAATGCATCTCTGGCACTTTGCACTGCTAGCTGCCTCTTGTCTCCATTGCTTAACATAAATGTCCCAGCAGCTGGTCCTCATGTGAAAAAATGCCTTTCATGTTAATAGCATAATAACCAAGACCTTCAAACTCAACTGCCTTAGGCTGTTCATAATCACTGTTTTTCAAACAGGTTGTCCAGCACTTCCATAGGCAGTGTCACAATATATCCATGAACTCCAGCCTACTGCTCAATTCCCAGCTCCAAGACTGAGCTCAGAACCTGAATGAATTTAAAAGCTACTCTCTCATCACATGAACCAGAAGAGGGAAATTGCAGGTTAGCCAAAAAGACCCCATGCAATTTGTTCAAAAGCAAGTATTTCATGTTAAATACTAAAGGGGGAGTTACTTGCCTTCTTGTTCTTGGGCAGTTAGAATTTCCACTTTTAAGGCTTTTCCCTAGAATCATGAGGGTAGGAATATTTTAAGTTTTATTCTAAAGAAAATTTAAATACTTGCAAAACCATATGCCTATAAAAAGTAGGCTTTTTGAAACAGCAAATAATTGACATGCAATAAAATCAGGAGAACTGGCAATATGGGCATGTGCTTAATATCAATGCAGTAAATACCATTTGAAACTAACTTGCTAGAAGGCCCAGTCATGAATCACAGTATACACTCGACATAATATTTAACACACAGGCGTCTTCTCAGGGATCAAACTTCTACTAAAGTAAAAGAAATACAATTACATTCATATTTTGTGGCTAAGCTACACACGTTGAAA
Source organism: Apus apus (assembly GCF_020740795.1). Lineage (NCBI taxonomy): Eukaryota > Metazoa > Chordata > Aves > Apodiformes > Apodidae > Apus > Apus apus. The sequence goes on from NC_067283.1 coordinate 50,921,666, forward strand.
TTCTCTACCAAAGGCTTTTAAAAAGCGTAAAGTTTTGTTTTTCTATCTCTTGACCATCCAGTGGCAATTTAGTGATGAAAAACAAATGCCTTTTTTCTTTAAATTGTTTCTTTAAAATGCAATCATGCTTAAGTAGAAATATTCTAGAATTCTCTGCGTTTAAATTCTCAGATCAAGGCAACATTCTTGCAGAACATTCAAATAAAAATTTATATATATCCATATACATAACTGACCTGTTCATACTGTTTGTCATAACTGGCATTGCTTCTATTACAGTACTACCATACAGAAAAAGGGAAAATCTCTCAACAAACTATAAAGTTTGATTCCTGCAGTTTTCTTTCCATAAAATTGTGTAATAAGTGCTAAGTTTTGCTGGTTTTATATGTAAGTTTTGCAATTTTTATATGGTGATTCTTTAACAGTTGTGGTAGCTGTGGTGATGTCAGTTGTAATAAGGAGTAACAGATGGGTTGGAGTGAAGAACAAAGTATTTTCAAGCATCTGGATAGCTAAGAAATTCAATGAGAGGGGTTTTATGTTGATTCCACCCTCTATTACCCTAGATGTGATTGCACTTTTACACCTTATATACTTAATTCAACTACAGTATTCCTTCATATTTTTTTCCAGTTAAATGCAGTTCCTTTTGCCCTTCTACTGCTTGGAAAGCCCAGCTACAGAACATACATTCATCTAACCACCCAATGTACTATGATTCCATGCCAGAGAACAAGCTTTAATTTCAAGTTCATATTTGGACCAGATCAGTATTTTCTCACTTGTAAATTGGTTGCAGATCTTAATTTTCTTTAAAAAAAATATTGGAAGATAAAACTTCGTAAAGCACATTTTCAGTGAATGGCTACACACTGGAATTCTCAACTCCAACTTCTGGAGTCATGTACCTCATTTAAATTAAACTGATCAATCTGTATATCAATCAACATGAGTTCAAATAGGGGAATCAATCCTGTGTCAAAATAAAATATTTAAACACTAGCTTACATTCTCTTCTTTATGAAGACAGGTTGGTGAATCAGAAACTTATAAATAAGCTTTATGCAGACAAAGTGTCATGAAGTTAAGCATGTTAACTACGTCAGCCTCAAGATATTACTCATATACAGGAAACAAGTCTAGGTTCTATGAAGCCAATGAACAACAGTCCCCAGGGACCTTATACCTCATTAGACTCATAAGTATACAAACATCAGACTACCAAGCCAAAAAAACACTCCAACTTTTATCTGTATCCCTAAGTGTTCATCTTGGTTATAAAGAATGAATGTCACATGTCTGTAGTAGCACATGCCAAAAAAGAAAAGTCAAAGACCACTAGCAAGAAACCACTATCTTCATCAAGAGGCTGCAAATTACTAGAGAACTAAACACTACACATCTTTTCACACTACTAGTCTGTGACGTGAGTTATACATGCTCTTTTTACTAGAAAAGTGCAATAAAAAACAGGCAGCTAGGAGTAAAATGATAACTTAGCAAATAGTAAGAGACTATTGCTTCAGTAAATTACAAGTCACTGTCTCCAAAATGAACTTGTAAGTATTTAAAATATTGCAAAATACTCTTTTAATGCACCTGCGTAACCATAGGACAAGCAGGCATTTTCCAAGAGAGAGGAAAGTGCAGTAGCCATAGCTATCAGCACCACATGAGACAGCACAAATATTCAAATACAATTTAACATGATTACATAGAAAATTAACTTTTAGTATCTTCTTTAGTGAAATAGTCTCTGGTTCTTCATTATTTCTGCAAGGGGAAGAAGGACTCATACATGAACATTAGAAATTTTAGACCTACTGAACTGCTTTGTCATAGAACTAGTAAGAAAATTGGACACTATTTTAAGTTAATGACTTTGATGTGAGTCATTAAGCTGCAGTATTTCCTGTATCTCAGCCTACACAATGTAACTTTGAATGTATTACTTAAAAATCTCTAATTCAGTAGAATCCATCATCAATTATGTAACAGTGTAAGTCAAAACATGAACACCAATAACCTATGTGTAGCTGCCCTTAACAGATAACTGATGAATACATGGCTATGTGATACACTGGCTTTAACAGGCTGGTGGCTCACAACACTGACACTAGGAGTTCAGGTGTGATCCCTATAGTCAAGCCTACAGTGATCATAACTGGAGAAGCAATAAGAAAAATAACTTCAGTAAATTTCAGATATCATAGTCAGCTGTAGTGCTAGCAATTAGCAGGGAAAAAAAAAATAAATCCCTTTTTTTTATTGCAAACTGAGCAAAATAGAATCAGTGGTCAAAACCTGGAATCCTGTGATATTTTATGGGATCATTCCTCAGTATAAACTTAAGTAGACTTGAAGTTCATGAAGTGATAGAGAGTGGATAAAGCTTATTGAGTAGCCTTGCTTGCCATTTTCAACATATAAAATCTATTTCCTGGCTTTTCAACAGTTACTTTTGTTTAAAAAAATAATTTTTCCCCATTTGAAATAATGGAAATCTATTTACTAGCTTAAATCAAGCTTATAATTTAGGATCTGGAAATGTAATATTTCAAGAAACTCAGGAATTCTTATTCTTTCAAGGTGACAAATTATTTTTGCACAAAAAACCTTTCCAGACTGCTTTATATTTCCTCTTCAGAAAACATGCTGTTCCATTACCAAGTAAAATTATATTTAACTATCAAATGAAAGTGAAAGCAAGTATTCTAGTAACTTTCACCAACTTGTCCATACCTGTCAACTCCTTGTAATAAAAAGAACTTGACATTTTAGAAGGCATACATGTCATTTTGTGGGTTATCTGCTTCAAGAATCTTTCTTCCATGAAGAACAGTCCTTTTGCTCACAGATACAGCACATAATAATGCTCACAAAATAAAGTCAGTTCCTATATTCTAATTCTCAAATGTAGCTCCTAAAAGAAAGAGGCACCACATATGCATAGCACCCAGTTACCTACAGACAAGCATTACAACTGTCTGAGATTTTCTTTTGGATATTTCTAATCAAATTCCAAAGCAGCCGAAGGTGAAAACATCCTTCATTTAAACACAAAGTTCATTGGCAAACTGGGCCTAAAGTAGTAAGAGTCCCCAGCAAATTAAATAGAGAAGGAAGAATTATCTTTCCCATGATTCACCTCTGAACTCAGAGAAGCCTGGTTTACTGTTACAACTGTGCCTGCTGATAAATTACATTTTTTTGCCATAGACATACCACCAGACATCATTTCTTGACAGATAGCTGAAAGCACGAAGAACCAAAATTAGAGGCAACATGAAATACTGACTTGAAAAATAAAGGCATTTGAGGAAGTCTGCAGTCTATTTCAGTTTAAAAGGAAAAACTCAAACTACCTTTTAGCTTTCATAGGCTTATCAGATAAAACTTAAAGGCTGTGTACAAACAAAAACCAAGTACTAAAATTAAGACTTGTGAACTTTAAAAAGGTTTAGAAGAAACAGAGTCCCCAATTTAAACGCTTCGTGTTTTCCTACTGCAAAAATAAGTTTGTGACTTGGAAGTGAACAAAACAGAAATCCCTTTCCTGAGACTACGTTCAAGCTATAATGCTCTACCTATGTGGTATTTAATACAACTCACCATGGCATTTCAGATGTTTGTGATGGAAACATCCCTGAGGCTAGCAACACGAGCTATTTTGCTTCACACTGAATGCACCTTAACATAATATTCCAGTTTCAGGTCAGCCAGGTCAGAGAAATACTTAGTGCAATCAACCAGCTATTAAATCATGGTGCTCTTAGGAACAGCTTTGCCAAGCAAGTTAGTGTCAAACAAATAGAAAAATAGTTAAGTATTCTCATCTATTCCGAGAACCTTTTATGGTCAAGCATATAGAGACATGATAATTCAGGCATAGAAAAACAAATATAACTTGTGAGAGGCTCTCAGAAAGTGACTGCTACTTTCTGAATGAGTTATTTCAGATGATTCAGACAAACGTAACGCACCCTTTGGGCGCAGGACTATTAAGTCACTTGCCTTTACAGGCTCAGATCCCTGCCAACAGGAAAAAGAAATACCTTCATATGAGGCACTTTAGCTAACAAGATCTATGTAGGAACCAGACTACTACAGGCTTGCATCCCACACAGTTACCTGAATTATGAAGGGAAGAAAAAGAGGGAAAAAATATCTAACACTTGTCAAGAAGTATCAGAAAGTGACAAATTAATAACTAATCTGTAAACATAAGAGATACTGGTCATGAAATTTCATTTGCAGAGGAGATGAGGAGCTACAAGGAAGGTCTTAGAGAAGAGGCCTCTGATGAAACAGAAAAACGTAAAATAAAAGGCAAGAAAAAAGGGAATGGACTTTGAAGTCAATGCTAAGAAACTATTTATATAATTACTGGGGATACCAAGCAAACACTGCTGCTCACAATGATCATTTCAACACTGAAAACTTCAGGGGAGTAGAAAATATCGTAATTCCTTTGTGTGACTTCCCAGGTTTCAGCTGTTCTAACTGCAATATATTAACAATTTCTCTTCAAACCACCCCAGAAGGTTTTTTTTGTTTATTTGAGGTTTTTAATCAACTCAGTCAGAACACCTAAACCGTTTTCTTTAGAACTTCAGCTTCAGTGACAAAGCTTTTGTACAGCCGTAACTTTAGGGATGACAAGACAGGGCATGCAAAAACGTAACTGTTCAAAAGAAGGTTTATCAGCTGGAAAATGAAATTATGTTGAAACAAAGTTTTAAGCAGTTTAATCCAAATTATGTAAGTGGTTAGACCTCTGAATCAATTCAGCCAGCGTTAAACATGCAGGAGGCCCCATGACATCAAAACAACATCAGAAGCAGTTAGTAACTACTATACAATAACAGAACCAGAATATAAACTGCTAATAAAATAAACAATTTTATTTATATTTTTATAAATAAAATAAACAATTTTATTTTATAAACAATTATTAGAACTGAAGTTCCAGTTCAGTGATAACAGAGGTCTTCAGGCAAAACCTAGAATACAATAAACTCCTAAATTTTTGCCTGTAGTTCAAGTTTCTGATCATAAGCCTTTTGTAAGAAATTTTCAGCTTCCTGACAGACAACACTTAGGCTTTAAAAGGCAAAAAAGCATAGTTCCACTGCTTAAAAATGTATCACTTTTAGAGTGCAGATACACCTCAAAAATGTCCTAAGTAACCACTTACCTTTTGCTCTATTTTTCCTTGCATGTTTCTGAAAATGTGATGGAAATCAAGGAGTTTAGGCTGGAACTTAATCCCAAATAATGTAGCATATTTTAATTGCTCACATACTAGTACTGCAACAGGGGTATACTGCATTTCACATTATTGTAAAAGGAAAAATCGATTCATAAAGAACAAGGAGGGGGCACACACGAGAACCACAAGTTACTTCACTGGAATTCTCCAAAGCACTTGAAGAGTTGATCTTAGAAGTAGACAATCAAGATTACAGGATGAAGTATGTAGGTGCTTTTAGGAGACATAACTGCCCCAAGAGGATTTACATACAACAGTTTCTAATAACACTCTTGTTCAGCAAGCTAGAGCCACACATTAGAATAGACATTACGTCAAAAAGAAAATACAGATGAACATACATGATCCATATAGAAAACTACTTATATTTTAAGTTTTATTGCAACAGAAGTGGAAAGGATGTGAAAGTGACTGAGGTAAGTCATATTTAAGGCACTTCAATCTCTCAGCCGTGTAGTACTAACAGTTCTTTGCTTATCAAAGTACTTATTATTACAGTAGTGCCCAGAGCCCCCAGCTGAGACAGAGGCCTCTCGAGTGGAGTATTAGAAAATCATTATCAACTTGAGACAAGGAATTCCCTTTAAAATTATTTTTTTTAAGTATTCTCTTGCTTAAGCCAAATTACTATGCCTATGAGCTTTACTACAGTTTCTGCTGTTTAGCTCATCTTTATTTTTCATGTCAGAAAGCAAAAGCATACTGCATATTTTTCAAACAGAAAGCCAGAAGAAACCTAGCTCTGAAACACATATGCCCTGGACTTCTCCCTGCCTTTCAGGCCACTGGGTCTAGACAGAAACATTCCTCCATTCATCAGTATCTGTATAAAGAGGTTTGTATAACTAGACTGCTGTCTCCCCACTCTCACAGAACAAAACCCCAAACCAAACCCGAATATTAGTAGGTCTGTGGGAATTCTGAATCCAACTAGCAAAACGATCTCTCCAAATTCTCACAAAGATCAAACTCCTGAGTGTTCAAGTTCACATGGAGCAGGCAGAATCTGCATGAACTTCTTACAGGCATTATCAAAACAGATGGTTTAATGGCATGAGTTTCCACACAAATAATGGTAGATACAAACATTAAGTACAATCTACTGTTGCAGGTATCAATGCTTTTTTCATCTTTTTGCTGACACAAGCATTTTTTCCAAACTTCAAAAGGTATACTGTCATATCCTGCATAATTAACTTTTGGTTATACTAACTGACCCACTGGGACTATTTTTTACATTTTACATGTAAGATGTGTTGGATGAAAATCAGCATAATTCTCTCCAGAGTCTAAAAAAAATTAAAATTATTAGGTAGCCATCAGTACCAAACAAAACACAAACATCCTTCAGATTGCTCTGCATAAACTAGTAGTCAGATGTCGCATTTTCACCTGCCATGAGAAAAATACATTATTTATGATCAAGTATTGACTACAATCCAGTGCGTGTTGGCACAGCAGCCACAAGCCTGCTGGGGATCAGAAGTAATCTACCTGACAAGGACACTCCTACTGCATCTCCTATGGTCACAGGCACTGGGCAGCCAGCAATCACAACACCTCTGGTGACACATAATTCAGGCTTAAACTGGATTGTAAAAACAGTTGAATTTTTCTGTAGTTTGCTTCTTTCTCTGATAAACTCAGCACAAGCTATCAATGTCATAATTGCTCTACACTTGATCCTCCACCCAACCCATTTTTCCCTCATCTGTCTTAGGTCTATTTTACAAGAAGCTTTGGTCTACTGCAATGCAATCCGGAGCAATTTAAACAGTTCCTTAGTTTCCACAGTTTAATATTGGAGCTGAATAATCTGTTCCAACCAATCATCTCTGGAATTCATATGCTCACGAAGAACACATTTTTTCCCTGTTTTCCTGTCTCAGGGAAGGCTCTCAACAGATTGCAAAGCTTAACTTTTCATGCTTTTAAAGAAGAAACTACTCCGCTGGAGATAAGAGACACCAGGTTCTACCTTCACTCAAGAAAAACAAACTAAAGCACAGTAATTCTAGTACACTTATAGAATTAACAGTATGACCATTAATGAAACAAATATTTTACAAAACAAAGAAGAAAAACTGAATGTTTCTTTTACAAGTTACCTTGTTTGTTACATATGTCAGAAGTGTTAGACTGTACAAGCAAATTTCACCGCAGAAAATTAATCTGAAAAAATTAAAACTTTAACAAATTACTTACTGTAAATTTGCTACTTTTACTGACACAGGAATGTGGGGAAGCTGAGTGGCCCATTTCAGTGTAACATCTTGATAAACATTCAGCATTTTACTGTGGTTTCCAATTAGAGTGTTTATTGTTCCTTCTTTCACTGTTAAAGATATAAAACCAATTTTAGGATGAAAGATTTTCAGAAGCCAGTACTTTTCTTCAAAGCTTATATTGCTACACTATTTTTTCTTTTCCTGTTAAGCCATTACTTCTTGCAAATTAATTTAGTAAATTAAAGTGACAAAAGTTATGAAAGCTACATTAACAATAATCAAGAATATATGTGATACATTATGGATACTAATTTCAACTGCATGCCACACAACACATGCCCCAACTTTCCAAGATTCTAGCCAGCCATGTTTGGTAACTTAAAACATGACTAACAAAGACTCATAATTGCCATGTTAACATGGCAGGAGAGATATAACAAAATATACACTTAAAAATCAGCTACTTAGACTTTTCATTAAATACTTGACCTGTGAAAACTGATTAAAGGTGTATGAGGTGTGTGCATTTATAGATTTTTATTTATAGTATAATTTAAATCAGAAAGCATAAAATGTTAAGACAGTTAAGATCATATTTAGAAATTCTAAAACTCTCTTTTAAAATAAGATGGTGTCAAAAACTTGTCAGTTTTTGAAATATTAATATAGAATAGGTACTAAGAATCTATGGTTCTATAGGGGCATCCAATCAAGTTACTTCCATACAGTGTAATAAGTTAGTTCGACCTCCTAAAAGTAATTGTTTGGTTTTTTAACACAGTACAAGAGAGAAGGTCCTCAAACACTAATTTACTCTTCCAAAATCTCTCATTCTTTGATGTTTGTTGCAATGTTAGCCTGAGCAAACCTATTGAAACACTAGGCAAGTACCTCAATTTGGTGATTAGAAAGTATCTACTTAGATTTTACAAGTTATGACACTTCTCACTAACATTTGAAATCAAACCTATTTCATCCAAATAAAATCCAAACCAAATTTCATCCACAGATTGTCTATAAATCAGCAGCTTATCAAATAGTTTATTCAGTGGAAAATAAAACATTTTGCTGAAAAAGTAACCAAGCTAAAATTAAGTTGAATTTTACTTTTACAAACCTGAACAATAAGGAATGAAGCAACTTGGACTGTAATCAAGCTTTTTCATGAATCGAATTTGCCCATTATCCTTAAGGCAAAAGAAGTTTCTCTCACCAAGGACAAAAACAGAAGACACTGCCTGATTAAAGGAGACAACACGTATATCCAGTGCTTGCTCTCCAATGTTTAACACCCAATCCACCTTCAGAAGAAAACATGTTTCAGAAGTCAGTTGACAGCAACATATTAATGACAAAACTTATAGAGAAGGTCTAGAATTCATCAGGTTACATTAATATAATAAACATTGATATAAAAGCAAAATCAGGTTTTTTGAATGAGAAAGTACTAGTTATCCTCTCATTTTGAATGCAGCTGGTGACTTCATTGTGACTAAAGCAGCAAAAACATACTCCACTTTCTGAAATAGTCATTAATTGATGGCTATGCAGCTCACTTCAGTATATTTACGTTTTATAATACACATCCCATTCAAAATGAAAATACTTTATCTATTGAATGCAAGAACAGAATATAAAAATCTTTTAAATCCTCCTCTGTACATGTCTTTAGATGTTCAGGGAAAGGATAGAGTGTAAAGATGGTAGCTTATTCTACCAATACATGTAAATGGAAAACCAGACAGTTTTACATATACAACATAATATTAATGCTTGCAGTCATTAATGTACACCCTTCAATCTGAATAATGTTTCTGTATATGATAGCTTGTCTACTTTCCCAACTACATAGGTTGATATAACAAGCAACTACTTACAAATCCTGATTTTCCTATAACCTTACATTTTTAAACAATACTACTGCTTTTTGATACATTTCATTGTTTTGTTATTTCAGCTCCTCTGAGAAATTTCAACTAATTCACAGAGGCAAAAAATTGCTTTTGATTGCTGACAAGCTGGTTAAAGAGAACCTCAGAATTTCTAAAGTAAAAAAATATTGAAATTCACCTGCCAGCACTTCTCATATCAACAACATTAATCACTTTGCTTAAAGAATCCTAAAATGTGTTAGCAAACAAACTGGCAATATCTGATATATGAAGCTGGAAAAGCCATCTTAAAAGTCAATGGAAAAAAAAAAAAATCAAGCTTATTACATTAATCTCCATGCATGCTTCTCATTTTAGAGTTTAAAAATTAATTTGCATCCTGATGAAGATTCCAGCTTTCTTATTTAGAAGTATGTGCTCTAATTCAAAATGTAGGATTTTGCCTGAGTTTGAAAAAACTATATGATTAGCCACTGGAAGGAAGATGTTCTCCAAATATTTTACTGTCATACCTGAAATATGCTGACTCTAGCATTTTACACAGTACTTTTATCACACAAGCTATTCTACTGCAGGACCACAAAGAGTAAAATCTCCCTCAGCAGTTCAAATGTTAAATGGCTTAGTCACAGGGACCTCCTAAGGACCATTGAATCCACACCTTTTTGACTAAAGAGTGCAGGATACTGACTACTTATGGAAACATTTTTCACTGCTGAGTTTTCTCTAAGTACAAAGGATTCCCCAAGTAGAAAGAGGTTAATTTTCCAAGTCCAATACAGAGCCACAAATTGACTGAAATTAAAAACATAAGCAATATTTCAAATGTATTTATTTTAGCACAGTTTAGGTCCTGTATTACAAAGCCTGTCTTAGAAAGACTTTTTTCCAGCACACAGTTCTCTCTATTTTCCTCATTGGAACAACAGTGAGTTTTAAGGCCCAACCTTAAACAACTCAGGTCCAAAGAAATCATAATAGAAATCTGCTGGAGGCTTTCCATTGCCTTTAATGGCAACTGGACCAGGTCCTTTGTCCACAGACAATGTTTCCATTTGTTACTTAGCATTGCTCTTTTTGAGATGTATGCAGTGTATCATACAGGTTATGTAAAATAAACAGGTTTTACCACAAGTCTTTTTCCAGAACTAAGTTTCTGCTGTTCTGTTTCTTGCCTTTCATCAGCATCTGTCGCAAATGCCAGTACTTGGTATCTGTTATAGGAAGTGTAAAAAAGTTAAAAGATATTTGTCGTTAATACCTGACATTAAGCTAAAAAATTGTATACATGCACAGTAGAAGCAGAGTCTAAAAGCATTGTTAGAAAGTCTACTGCAATGCATCTATCGTGAGGAAAGATGTTAAGATAAATATCACTGTGGGATAACAACTAAGTGCAAAGGCAGAAATTAAACATTTCTACTCGGGTTCTATCCAGTGTTAAAATATAATCAACAATTAAATATATTAGAGAATAGAAATCTAGACCACAAAGACAGAAGCAAGAAATCAACATATTTTCAAATGGTGAAATTAAGATTCTAATAGAAAGTAAACTTTTTTGCTCTCATTAAGCTTTAAAAAAAACCAGTCCTGAACTACCTCAAACTCACATTGAACAGCAACATGTATTGATGGTCAAGTACCAGGTACCTGTGTATAAGCCTTTAATCACAAAAAGCTCAAGCCACAGATAAACACAAGCTTTCCATTCAGTTATCACATCAAGTACTCAATAATTTAACACAAGGCATTTTGTTTTTATGTCTTGAAATAATTCAAAATCACTAAAAAATACTGCTTTCAAATTAAGGCATTGCTCTATATGAGCTATAGGAAGATGGATAATTTGAAATTGGGCAATTTGTTTGCTAAAAACACTAGACAGATGTTATGTTTTTAATTTACTATAATTAGAAAAATCAAGTTTAATGCAACCATAGCAATAATCTCTTCTCTCCTTACTATGTCTATTTCCTTCACTTTAGAAGTATTATTAAGTCTACTATAATGCCCTAATACTTCAGGCACACCAGAAATTAGTACCACCGTGTATAGCCCTGGGCACTAGAGACCAATAACTAAGTGAAGAATTCCTTTAAAATACACCTTCCTATAATGAAGACAACACACTTCTGAATCAGTGGCAGACTGAGGAAAAATTTTAGCCATATTTGCTGTAAAAGTCAAGAATCTAAACATAGTGAAAATGCATGAGATATTAAAGAAAAATATTTCTTTATTCCTTACCAATATTAATAAATTCTAGTCTTATTTTAGGAAAAATAACCTTTTTTTAGTCAATTACTTTTACTTGTAATACATATATCTTCTCCTGTATTAAGGAAACAATCCACAATACCTATAATCTGCTCATGGCGTATTCAAAATCTAAAAACCATCCAATATGACCTAAGCTTAAGCAGCATAATAAAAAGAGTACCAATTGAGAAACTCAAGTGATAGTAGTGTGACAAAGCACTGTTAGATTTTCCATTCCACAGATTAGTTTCCCAACACAATCTGTAACAAGTGACATTCTTATTTTCTTTAATATGATTACCTCTGAAAAAAATTAAGGTACTTGTCAGCCCATTCCTCCAGCTTGATGAGATTCCTCTGAATCACCTTTAGTTGCTAGTTAAAAACATGGATGACTACTCAATAAGGCTGACAGCTCTGCCACCTTTTCATCCATTTTTTAGGTTTTTTTTAATCGTGGGTAGCAGCTCTGTCCCCAGCACTGCTAGGCATAGATTCAAAAAGCCTAAGAGCAAACCTTGTCAGTTTTAATGGAGACAGGATGAGGAAAAGCAAACATTAAGTTCCTTAGTCTTTTCACAGCTTTGTAAAGCTGTCCCATCTGTTCAGTACTGGGTCAGTTTCCTGGATCTACCTTTTACATTTGAGGTATCCATGCAAGTCCTTGTACTTCAGACCCAGTAAAAGTTTTAATCAAGCTTATATCTTCTCAGTATCATCTCCTGCATGCCCACATTATGCTTATATTCCTCCTTAGTAGTCCATTTTAACCTCCATCTCATACATTTCCTTTTTTCCATTTGAACTCAGGAGCTACCTGTCCAGTCAGGCTGCCTTCTGCTACATCTTATTTTCTTGAACATCAAAATGGATTGTTCTTGGTTCTTGAAAAAGTTAGCCATGAAGATTCACCAGCTCTCCTGAGCCCTTTTCCATTTCAGGGCAGCCTCTCATAAGATCATGCCTACCAGTTACACTGAACAAGCCCAAGTGTGCTCTCTTGAAATCTACAGTCTTTCATCCACTGCTTATCTTCCTCACTTCTCTCAGGACCTTAAACTTGTATCATCTCAAGGGCACTGCAGTCAACATCGGCAGCTCTCAATGGCAGATACTGATTACTTCTCTGAACATTTACTTCATCTAAGTTGTTCAGCAAAGTATCTTTCCTAGCCTGACTGCCTAGCACTGCATAAGTAAGTTTTTCCCTAATGCACCCAGAAAACCCTCCACACTTCTGAAGCCATGATGTTGCCCTCCTAGCAGACATTAGTCCTCCATGAGAACAAGGGTCTGCAATCGGGAAACTTGTTTAGAAAAGGCTTCATAGCAGTCATGCACCACAATGTCCCCTTCCTCAAGCATCCACTTGATTCTGAACAGATGAACGCTTGATAAATTCTCAACATGGTGCTTGCATAAGAGAGCCTCATGCATTAAAGCTGCTCCTCCATGGTGAACACAAATATCCCCTTGTCTGTCATTTCTCCCTGAAGACCCAGGAGCCATTGATTGCAGCTCCTTAGTCATGCAAGCTACCCTGTCACATCTAACTGCATACACAACTTCTAGCTCCTTTTCTTTGTTGCCAAGGCTGGAGATGTTTGTAAAATACACTTAACATGGTAAGTGTTATGTTATCACTCATCCCACCTCCTCTAAGGTATTATGAAAGCATCTCCCTTTGACCCTTATATCCTGTTCCATCACTAAAATGCTGGATTTTGTACCTATTCCTCAGTATAGCAGCCAAGAAGGTTAACAAGTCTCCTCTGCTGCTTTGCCAGGTGGATTCCATTTCTCCCCACCAGTCCTCATTTCTGTGAGAGGATCCTATGACCACAAAAGCCAAAGCCATGTCTCAAATCTTGTCTGAAAACTGAACAGATTCATCATAATAGCATCTATTTGCATCAAATTTAAAAAAAAAAAAAAAAAAAAAAACAAAGAAAAACTGTTTGAAACAACTGGAAGGAACATCTTGCTCAAGTAGTATAGTGCAGACAACACTGTAAGCTCAGATTAGACTGAACTGAAGCAGGGAAAAACCTGGCACTTGCATAACACAATGTGCCTTGATAAGCTAGAAAACTTAGCACGTTTATGCAAATAAAATTGGACCATAAAGTCCTCAGTACACACAGTAGGCTTTCTTCTATTACCGTACAGAGACAATTTTCACTCAACAACATGCAACACCTTCTTTCCTGCTACTCCCTATCATCTGCTTTGGCATATAATATTAGTAAAGGCAATATAAATTAGCCATGATTACTCTAAATTTGTTTACATACTAAATTACATCACCAAAATATGCTATAATTACTGAACATGAAGACATACTTGTAACTCTCAACCTGTTGACAAGACGACACTGTAATGAAAGAATCTGTCCGAGAGCTGTAAGTCAAGGGACCAGGCAGAAGAAAACCTGGTAAAAAACGGCCAAAAGCATAACTTTCCTGTTCAAACAACATGAGCATCCCATCCATGGACTGTATGCATATCATATCTCGACCTAAGGAACACAAAAGAAAGAAATAGAAAGGAAACCAAGCAATAATATTTACATAGTTTTAATCCTAGAACTGTTAGCAAATTTAAATTTTACTCATATGCAACCCTAACAAAATTAGACTCATCTTAATTTACATGGGTGTTCACTATAAGGAAGAACACTAAATATTTCAAACTCTAAGCTTACTCAAACCAACTAGATTTTTTGGGAATAACATTCAGAATGTATTAAGAGCAAAAAAAGAGTTAGCTATTTTATTTCAACCCAAAATTTCTTAAGATATAAATACTATAATTTTGGTTTAAAAGATGCTTCAAGACTTCCCCAAATCCCAACTTACTCTGGTTCTCAAATGCCTCTACACCTTACAAGCATTCGTTACGACCGCAGTTTAAAAAGAACCTATTGTCCTCTTTCAGGTCCACTTAAACTATGCAACAGGAAGTCCTATAACTATGCCTTCTAGACGAAAATAATACAATGGTAACATTTTCCACACTTTGCATTCACATTTTTTGGCTTCAAGGAAAGGAAAACCAAAACAGACCCATTCAGTGTTACCAAAAAACTTATAGAAAAAAAAAGACGAAGTGGCTTTTGTGACAGTGACGTGGCTTTACATCTCTGGAATTTAAAGTTAAGCCTCAAAGTTGTGGCTTAGAAATAGACACGAAAGACCCAAACAAATTGTCTGCTTACTAAGCTCCATCCTCAATCCTTTAGGAACTGTTTTCTAACATTCGAAGGTGAAGCAAAAATAGGCTAAAACTTCATTCTTACACTTAGAGTTTCAAAAGTCAAAAAGCTACTCGGTATCTGAAAAAGCAACAAATGTAAAGTACAGTGCAAAACATTATCTCCCCTGTGATTCTGCACAGAGAACTCTGTTGCAAATATCAGCCATTTGATAGGAAGGACATTCAAAAGTATAATTGATGAAGTTCATTTGGTAGAGGCAAAGTTGAATCAGTCTTGAGTAAGCAAGTTAAAACACTTCAATCCTTCACATCAATTATTATCTAGACAGATATGCAAAACAATTCCAACAGTGTAATTTCAGGAGCACTGATGGCATTTCAAGTGCTTACCCAGAACACCCATTTCTTCCCTTGTGTTCAACCTCCACCTTTTCTGAAAACCTTTAAGGTCATTCTTATTTAATGGAGTTGGTTGTCTGTTTGAAAACTCTGCAAATGCATACATTTTGAGGAATAACACTGACAATATCAAATATTTTGCTTTAGCAAGGCAGTAATAGCACTTCCAATAATCAAATTAATAAATTAAAACATAGACATGAATTTTATTCAGCAGTAGAAAAATCCCTTATTCCCTATTAAACATAAGAGAAGTAGGCCATTAATCAAATATCCTTGATGGCTTCAAAAAGAAACAATGAAAACCCACCTTCCTAAGCTGAAAAATGTCAGAATGTGCACTACTAAACTAACATGTTATACAAAAGCAATTCTACGTGGAAATCACTGAAGTACTGCTCAAAAGTAGTCGGACTGAGATTTTGCCTGATACTTAAGTAAAACCAATATATCTTTGAGTTTTTTTCTACTACTGCAAGTGAGAAAATGTAAATATATCATCTTTATAGCAGCTCATTAAACCAGTGACCACTTGTCACTAGCAACTTCAGTTTGATGATTTAAGTCTCAAAAGTCTCATCTATAACATTCTCAAGTTTGTACCACTACACTGGAAACTTGAAACATTAAAAATGTTTCCTCTATGTGCAGACTGAAGTCATACACCCTTTTAGGAAATGTAAACTTTACCTCTGTTAACAACAAAAGTCAATGAAGAAATGTTTGCTGTGACTAAATGTAATAATTTGAGAGAATTATGGGTTTGACATAGATCTTCAAAAGCATTTTTTTAAACAGACCAATTGTTTTAGAGCTGTGATTTTCCTAGGATTTTCTTCATAGACTTTTAAAATTATAAAACAGTCTAGGGCTTCTGCTCAATTTTAGACTTTGTTTATAAAATTAGAAACAATTTACAATATACAAATACATTAGATATGTACCTCTCAATGTGCATAACTAGTACATTTCCTCTGAAATTATTTGCATAAAGCAGCTTTATTAAGTCTTTAAGAATCATTTAGCCTCTTAATTATTCTTCATAGGACAGATTCCCAGACAGTGTGCCCAGGTGGCTAAGAAGGCCAACAGCATCCTGGCCTGCATCAAGACTAGTGTGGCCAGTCAAAGTAGAGAAGTGATCACACCCCTGTAATTGGCACTGGTGAGGCTGCACACCTCAAATATTGTGTCCAGTTCTGGGCCCCTCACTACAAGAAGGATGTCAAGTTGCTGAAGTGTGTCCAGAGAAGAGCTACCAAGCTGGTGAAAGGTCTGGAGAATAAGTCCTATGAAGAGAGGCTGAGGAAACTGGGATTGCTTAGTTTGAAGAAGAGGCTGAGGGGAGACCTCATTGCTCCCTTCCTGAAAGGAAGCTGTAAAGGAGGAAGGAGTTGGCCTCTTCTCTCAAGTGAGTAATGACAGGATGAGAGGAAATGGCCTGAAGTTGCACCAGAGGAGGTTTAGACTAGATATTAAAGAATTTCTTTACCAAAAGATTGGTTGGACACTGAAACAGGCTGCCCAGGGAGGTGGTGGAGTCACCATCCCTGGAAGTGTTTAAAATAAATATATAGAGCTTAGCAACATGATTTAAGCACTGAATGGGTAGATTAGGTTATAACTGGTGGATTTTGGTTGTGGTTGGACTTTATGATCTTCAAGGTTCTTTCCAACCAGGAGTATTCTGTGATTCACAACTTATAGCTGACATTCTGCATCAATACAAGATGTTACAGCAGCTACTGGCCATTATCAGAATGCTTATACTAAGTCTCTGAAGTACTAGCCAAGAACACCCCAATGATTTCATTTACACAAGATTCAGAAATTAGGCAGCGTGATCTATAAATAAGTACCTTTGATGTTTCAGTTGAAAAATAAAGATGCATGCATGGATTTGAAAATTATTTAATATTGAGGTTCTTACAATTCTGAATGTCCTGCTTATCACCACTAACAGGTGACATTATCAACTATTATTAGTGTAAATAAAAATGAATACATTCATAAAAGAATTGCAGCAACTACACAAGTTCAAAAAGTATCACTTGAAGCACGCTCAGGCTATGAGAAAACAATTTATCAAAACCAATCTAATGCCTTACTACTCCTGGCAGGAGCAGTGCTGTCTACCTCCATCCTTCTGGGCCTCCAGCTCCCCTTGCTCAGGTCACACAGGTCCTCCCCACACCCAAGCCAGGTCTGGTAGTTATCTGATGGCTGTTAAGCTGATAATAGGACACCGTCCTGAATTTGTAGGGTTTTTTTTAAAGTTTCAGATGAGTGAATCATCACTCCTACATAATTAACTCCATACAAGCTTGGCAGCTGCCAGGGGTGAGCTGGAAAGTATCCAGTGGGACACGGCTCTGGCAATGATTGTTCAGAGCATGAGGGCACAGGTGGTGTTCCTCCTTGATCCTGCTGAGGAAGATGAAGGCCATAAGGAAGACTAGATGCATCTTATGGATTGCACTGCAGGTATCCACAGCAGAAGTTGGTTTTATGACCATCCAACACTCTGAGTATTGACAACTGGTTTGGAAGCATCCAAGGCTGCATTAGGAAAAGTGCTACAAGCAAGATGAAGGGAACAATACTTCCCCTCTACTCAACACTGGTGAGGCCATATCCACAGTATTGGGTCCGGTTCTAAGCAAGCCAGTACAAAAAACCCTAGGGACAAACCGCAGCAATGGGCCACAAAGATTACTGAAGAACTGGTACATCTTTCAGATGAGGAGAAGCTAGAGAGCTGGGGTTGCTCAGCCTAGAGAAGAGATGGCTCAGGGGGAATCTCAATGTGCATAAATACCTAATGGGAGAGAATGAATAAGAGGGAGTCTGACTCTTCTCTGTAGCACCCAGTTACAGGACAAGAATCAACAGGATAAACTTGATCACATTAAATTCTATCTGAACATAAATATTTTTTTTTTACTGTTGAAGGCCTTCAGACCCTGGAACCCATTGCCCAGGAAGGCTATGGAGTGTCCTTTCATGGACATATTCAAAACACAACTGAACACAATCCTGGGCAACTTCTTGCTGAACACCTGCTTGGGAAGTGGGATTGAACCAGACAATGTCAAGAGAAAAATAACTCAGATAAGGCATTTAAAGAAAGTATTCCATCTTTCAACTCTGATTCACTCCAAAGCACTAGGGTAAATATCTGTTCCTCTAGGCTGTGAAATTTCATAGGACTTGCACATACTCCTGATCAACATACAGTGAAAACCATTATAGAAACCTGAGATGTTTTTCCACTGGTATCATTTAACACTGATAGCATACCAGCTTCTACTTCCCAACAGCTGCTGACATTATTATCACACTGGCTGACACAGTCTAGAAAAAGTGTGAGTTATCCAGCTGTACTATGAACAACCAGTAAAAATACTCTGAAAAAACTTGTACAAACACTGACAACTAGTAAATGGTGCTAGTCCACTAGTTGCCACCAGAGTCTCTTGGGTATAGTTCTTAAAGTGTAGTTACGGGTTACTAGAAATAACTAGTGGCACTTTTAATTGGCACAAGAAAATAGAGTTTCATAATCCATGTGTCCATGTGATCGGTTATTCTAAATCTGCTACCTCAAAATCACATATGTTCATATTCAGCAAAGACACACTGAAAACCCTCTCAACACTTCACATTAGCTAACCATTCAGTTCCAATCGTATTTTACACCTTTATCAAGAACACAACCCTGTAAGTCTGATTACAGAGTCTTCAACACCTCTTCTACAGTTTCCTATGAATTTTCCTACCATCAGCAGTGTGCTACAGAAGAAATCTGCAGCTGTCTGACCTATTTGCAGATCCTTAACTTTCAAAGTCTAGCTTCAGTGGAACTCCCTGGTACATGAAGAAACCTGAAGACAAAAAGATCAGCCTGAAAAACTTCTTTAAAAGGCACAGTAGAACACATTTCTACTTTTTTTTTTAAGGCTTATTTTTCACCTTTCCTTCCTAGAAAAGTATACATAACACCAGAAAAATCCTCAGAATTATAACACTGTGTGTAAGTCACCAAAAATTAACAGTAATTACGTTTAACTTTTTGCAATTCTGCTATTCTGCTGTTTGAAATATTCTAAATAGTGTTTGATATATCATAAGATTAAAATACATTTACTTATAAAGTGAATGCCCCGATTAATACAAAATTCATGTATTTTGTAATATAATTGAATTTAACCTACCTCTGGTTACACTGATGGTAGTGAGAAAGCTATCTTTTAGACAGCATCTGGACACAACCTTCAGGGTTGAAACTTTTCTAAAATATACAACTTAGTTGTTAGGTTGTATTCTTCAGATATATTTAATATGCAGTGGTAATCTAGTGTACATATTTCAAATAAAATAAAAAAGTAATATGGCCAATAGAGGTGCTGAGGTCTTACTGTTTAAGTAGTAATAGCTTCTGATCTTCAGTAAATAATGAATATCAATCTTATTCTTAACAATTTCATTACATCATGAAAATGATTAATAGAAAAACAACAGCACCCTCTACAATATACGTGAAGCTACATGTCATATCAGACATGGAATCATTTGTCTTTAATAATCACTAATCACACAAATATAATTGTTAAAATATCTACTATTTTAACAGCAGTGATACAATTGAACATGACATACTATGGCAAATTATTTAGAGCACTCCAATGATCTCCAAGCCTGTGATAGTACGGAACTATATGATCTGAAGAAACAAATATACATCGGGCAC
This sequence comes from Apus apus, assembly GCF_020740795.1. Classification (NCBI taxonomy): domain Eukaryota; kingdom Metazoa; phylum Chordata; class Aves; order Apodiformes; family Apodidae; genus Apus; species Apus apus. The sequence continues at coordinate 50,941,688 of NC_067283.1, forward strand.
CTAAGATTGAATCAGTAATCACTCTTTTTGCCTTTAAAAACACAGTATGGCTTCCTAATATACCTACCACTTTGTTAATCATATTTGTGCTGTTCCTACTCACTAATTTTCAATTTTGGATTTTTAACTAGCTTGTCCTAGTGGATCAAACTCCAATTTTTCAAACTATTACATGTAAAGCATAATTAAGTAAAACTGTGTATGAACTTTTATTTTCCAGCTTTTTATAGACCATCTTATTTCCTTTGGCCATTTGTTTTTAATGTGCAGCTAGTGAATGGTGTTCTTATGTTTCACTTTAAGAAATGTAGTCTTCCAAAAGCTCAGCCAGAAATGTCCATTTCTAAAAAGCTTATTACAGCCAGTTGGCTTTGTCAGTGACATATTTATAAAGTGAAAATATAACCCATAGTGTTTTCTGCAGATCAGATGGAATCACTTAGTGTACTCTATGCAGTTTCAGCGGCTTGTGCCTCAAGAGGAATGTGCCTCAGCCAGAAAGTGTTACTTTTTAAGCACAAGTCAAGCTACTGCTGTTTTGCAGTTTTGTTATTCTAGCATGATATGAATACATTCACATCACTTTTTAACCCCAATGTATTTTTAGAGCTAATGCAAAGCCAAAATGAGAGGCAGGTGGTAGTGCTTTGAAATAAGCTTATAATTAAAGCTATTTTGAAGCTCAAGTTCTTTGCATGTTAATGATGTCCTCTACTCTGAGCCTCTCATCTCTGGCACCAATTTTCATAAAAAGTACATTATGTAATCACAAGGCCTGAGCACCATGTGAAATCATGCAATGAAAAATACATTATCAAGAGGGATAAATTAGAAGTCAGAAAAAACTTCATAAAGTTACAGATTTTCAGGAGACATCAGTAGAGAACTTTACTGCCTTCAGTGGTGATCAAAAGCTTCAGTCCAAAATCCTTGGATTAAAGGAAGCTTCAATGAAATAAAATGGAAATATAAACTGACAGTTATAAGAAACCAAGAACCTAAGATACACTAACCTTTAATGACACATGGGGAATGCTTTTCTAATTGGACAAAAGGTAAATCCACAGTGCATGGACCAGTACAGCAATGCACACTAACTATATTCCTACAAACTGAAACAGAAATTCCTGTCCTAACTCAAAACACGCAAACGTGTTTTCCTTCTCCTTCATCACTGAAATCCATCCCCAAAAGTTTCTCCCAGCATAGAGAAGCTCCTCCAGTTCAAACCCATTTTGGGAAATTCAACTTGTTGCTGAGTATAGCTCCTGAAGCAAAACAGATCTGGGTCAACTGTCAGAAAAGTACTTCAGGAATCACTTTTAACTTATGGAAAAACCATCTGAAAATACGTTGATGAGTTCTTAAAACAACGTATGTCTAGTAAAAGGCAAGTCTTAGGTTACTTCTCTAACCCAAAGCAGGAAGCACATGTCAGCATACATTCAGAAAGAACTCTGAATTGACTAGCTTGGTGGTCTGGAGGCTGCTCACTGCATTACTACAGAAGGGATCAAAGTTCAGGACTTCAGCTGCAGCCATTCATTCTAGGCCAGAGGATTTGCCAGCACCTCCAAGGCAGTGCAATACCCTGAACACACGCAAAGAGGAAAAGGAAAAATGCCCTGCATCACTCAACATTAATGCATGTACCCATCCCAAACAATGCATGAAATGTACATATGTTCCAGCTGAGATTGACTAAGTGCTTTTCTGCTGAAATTGAAAAAATTACTCTAAAAGGAAGGAAATAAAAAGAGAAGTTTCAGAGAAACTAAGGAAAGTGTTTAGGGAAAACACAAAATCCTAATTCTACTGATGTTAGCTTTAATTATTTTCTAATCCCATCCAGATATTAAACTATAGGAGATAAACATGTACACAAGTTCCAATACAAGAGATGTTGTCCCTGCAACAGCCCACTCTGAAAGAAGCCTCCCTGGGTCAAGACACAGTAAAGCATGCAGAGCTGCCATGAGAAAAAGAATCTTTTTCCTTCTCTCAGCCATCATACTACCTAACCTCTTGCAGATTACTGATTGCCATAAAGCATAAGGAGACTTTAGACAGAAAGGGAATGTTGAACTACTAAAGCATCTCCAAAAGCCAATGAGCCCTCACTGGCACAATCCTTTAGAGAACTGTGATAGACTCCTTTTATTCTTGCTGCTACTCATACCACACCAAATAGTTAACACTATGCAACCCAGGGATGATCTCTCTAAAACTCATATGGACCTGATGTAGTAGAAGAATCCTTAGGAAAAACAAAAGTGTGGTACAAAGAAGCACAAAAGACTCCTGCAGTACAGAGGTCCAGAAGTGCCACAGCTGCAACATCCAGTTCTCACTGCAAGAAAATTGGAATTTGGCACTGTGTAGACATGGCAGGTAAAGTCTCCTCTCCTACATTATAGTACTAAAATTTGTTTTCTACAGCCTTCATATTAAGTGAGGGGTTTTGCCAGCATTCAGAAGCAAATGGTTCTATCTAGTGCAAGACAAGTCTCAGGAAAAATGTTCAGGCAGCTATGAAAGCAGTATCACAGTTCTTTTTTCCAATACAGCAGATTAGAGAGTGTATAAATAAAGTAGGTCTTGAAAAAGAACATTCCCTATACATTGGAGAATAGCTGTATGCATAGATGAAGCCTGAATAATGATGATTCATGAAGAAATGGTGTATTTTTTTTTCCTTAAATACTGTTACTTGCCTCCACTTCTCAAGCCCTGGCAACTGCAGCAGTCTTCTTCGAAGCCCCTGCATTCATAGAGGGCTTACAATAGCGACATATGCTTTTTCTAATGAAGGTGGGAGAAATTCTAGTCTGTGAAGCTTTTCAATGTCAAGTTGCCCTCATCTGAAATTACACACACATTAATACCTTACTGAACCAGTAAATCTTCTGCAAATAAAAATTAAACACAAGTACTGTGAAAAGTTGTCCCTTCAAATCAATAGCCTTTGACTGAATAGTTAAGGCACACAGACCTTTCATTGAGATAAAAGTTGAATATAGGCCCTATTTTGCAAAATTTTAAATGAAAAGTCATCAGTAGAATCTCATGTCATCATCATAAAATAAACCTATCATCTTTAAAATTCCACTTCAGACCTGCAAACTTATAACCAGAGTAACAAAATCCCACTGTTAAAACAGTAACATTCACCATCTTTTCTCCTACTTCTCCATTTCAAGTCTCCTTAGAGTAAAAAGCTTCATGATTCCTAAGCACTTCCCAAAGCACTTTGATTCTTTACTAATTTTGAGATAAAGAATTGTTGAAAGTATGTGCTGAAAAATGATCTCTAGACTAACTGAAGTCCCATCCGAAGAACTCATTAAAAATAGTTTATAATTAAGTCTAACAGTCTGAAGCTTACAAAACAAAACTGGGAGTTTACAAAATCTTAGGTGGAACACCTACACCTCCCTTCAAGAAATTTCAAATATCCCATTACAATTAGAAATAAGCAGCTTGACTAAATAGGCTCAGAAACATCAATAAAATACAGCCACTTTTCACATTCACATAATTTATATCCTAGGCTAGTAACCAACATACAGAAGGGACTAACTCCTACTCTGTGGTCAAATGAGTCAGCGAATTACATCTCTATCAAAAAAATCACCATCATCCCTATTGGTTTCACTTTTGGCAATCTCAGAAAAGACAACATAGATTTAGAAAGCAGGAACAATTTGTTACATTATAAGACTGTTGGAAACACACTGAGAATACTTGAATGATCTTTATTTTTACTTCGCCATTAACCTTGCAAAATACTTTCACAGGTAAGCAAAATTACACACATTTTCATTCCAACCAATCATCATACTAAAGAGCAGCTTCATACATTTTACTTCTACTGTAATCGTTCCTTGTCTGTTTTATTCACTATAGTCACCAAATACTTTTTTTTTTTTTGGGGGGGGGGTTATTCATGTTTATCTGTATTAAGCCATACTTTTAATCAAACTCGGTCATGCTAAAGGAATGCAGAAATCCAGCACAGCTACAGCATTAGTACTTTAAGTTACAAACCTTCATCTGATCTGACATTATACAAGGGGCAATGGAGCAGACAACCACACAATAAATGGTGAAATTAGATTAATTTTGTTTAAAAACTGAATTTTTAATTCAATACCCAAAAATTTACTCTTGGTCTGCAAAACGCTTCTTTTGTACTAGACCACTGTTTTAGATCCCTCAGAATTCTTCAGCTTCCCCTGAAACTTCAAAAATTTGCCACTTGAAGCACAGCATTGTACAGCAACAGCCCTTAAACTTCCAATAGTCAGAGGCTCTGCTACTTAGCAAAAACTGATCAGTGTAAGATCAGGTCTCATTGCCCAAAGCCTGCATTACCACCCAGGGAAAAACATGTCAGCCTACACAAAACAAGTCTATAAAATGAAGTCTAGAAAAAAATACTTTTTTTCTAGCTTCTTGAGTTTCTAGTTATTTGGTGACACTTTAATTCTCATTCATCTGCATGTGCACAGCTGTTCAAGTTTCCCAATTATTAACCTATCAACAAGGACAAGTTGTAACCATGATCAGCACCAAATGAATACTATAAAATTAGAATTTTTCTCATGAATCTGAAGTAAAATTACCTTGTCACATTTTCACTGATTTTTATCTCCTTTTGCTAGTCCATTCCCTCTCACTTTTGGTACAGGCAAATTGTATTCATTGTCTTTGATTTGCATTCTTTTCTGTGCTTGGAAGACACATTCAGGCCTACTCACCACTACCTAAAACCTCCAGTAAAATCTCTCTTGAATCATAGAATGATGTAGTAGAGTGATTTCTAACAGGAATTATTTTCATCAAACCTAATAACCCAAAGCAAACTAATTAGAAAGCATTGTAGCCTGTACCAGATGCATTTTACTCCTCTAGGAAAAGCAACTAACAAGGGTTTGGTGAACTTTCAAATCAATTTCTATAGGCTATAGTTTTTTTGAAATGGGATAGTCACAGATGAACATTAGAAAAATGTTAGATAGATGCATCCACATGAAATGCTAGAAGATTTAATAAGTACATATGTAAATAATAATAGTGTACATAGGTTTGAAGAAATAGAAAATTTGTCATGCCAAACTCTTTTTATATATATCCTATACAGGATAATATACTGCATTTCTAAACTTTACAGACAGCATCTCTAAACTTAAGTAAAACATCTGATATGATCTCAGACAACTGTCTCACAGGAAACCAGAGAAGGGCAGGCAATAGCACTAAGAAGAAGAATCTGGGGATTAGAGTAGGATGATGAATTAAATATGAGTCAACAATATGTCATCTAAAAGACAAATGAAAGATTGGGTCATTATTAATATACATGCACTATTAAAAACATATGAGGTAATTATTGTTCTGCTTGGCACTTGCTGATTCTTGGCAGGAGAACTGCAGAAACCATAATCTCAGATGCAAGATACAAAACATGTTATACTACCAGTACACAATTATTGCACACATTTGGGTACCATACCTCAAAGAAATTAGAAAAATCATACAAAATCTATCAAAGTTTTGTACAACAAGTCTTTTACTTATATACACAGCTGCTCCCAAAGTTATGTATTCCTACAATTTGTTTTACTTATTATTAATTATTGTAGTTTGTTTAAACAAAAATGCAGATTAAGTCATATCTCTAGCAATTTACAACTGAAGCAAAGTTCTGGCATACTGAAAGCAATGGGAGCTTTTACTTCAGTTAGGCTATGAACTTATTATTCTTGAGAGAAGCTGAGGAAGGTGAAAAGAAACGGATGGTAAGAGAAAAAATTTATTCACGTTAAATTTAGAGAAGAGGTACTAACTCCATTATTTAAACACAAAACACTAACAGGTTTCCAAAGTCACATGAGAAATCATTTAGAAATAGTCATCAGCAGACCTATTCCACAGAAAAAGCTCAAAGACCAAGCCTTTCAAATAATCTGTCCTTATCCAGAAGCAATCTAACAGTTAAATATTCTGCTCCTTAACAGAACTAGCCAGTAAATCAAAGTCCAAATTTATACTGCTGCTGTATTTAAACATAGTCACAAGAATCATTTAACCTTACAGCATAAAGCTCAGCTGATAATTTTTTTCTGACTAACACCTAATAAAATTCATTATTGCAGAATTGTGGAAAAGTTAAGCACACTCTACCCTTCTTATAAAGTTTCCTGTTATAAGGTTGCATGGCTTACACATATGTTGTATTTCATTATTAAAAAAATTCCTCGGTATAGCACCCTCTTTGTTGTAACACTCAAACATACTTTGCCTCTAGGCCAGTACAATAAAAATAAAATGAATTCAAGGCCATTTGCTGAGAAAAAGATAAGTTAATGGTATTTTCACATGTTTTTTTGCTTGTGACTTTATGTCAAAGCTGTATTTTCTTTTTTCCTTCCCTTTGCTATTGTTTTATTATTTCCCTCTATTGGTACGGTATCCACTGAACAACTTCAAATTAATCTAAACTATTCTGGAAGCCAGCTTAATGCCTTAAGGTTTCAGATTAAAAACTAAATTCCAAAATCTGTACACTATTAGGAGGATCCAATTCTAAATAATTTATCAACTCATTTAATCAGGATTAATTCACTGATTATTTCACTATTACATCGTTCAAGTTTATTTCATGGAACTGCACAAAGTGGTAATATTGCTTTTGCAGTGAAAATAAAAAGCTATTATCTATAAGTGAACACCATTCAAAAATAACTCCACAACTAAGAAAGCCCTTGTTTTGACTCTGTCACTAAATCAAATCAGTATTCTATTCAAGAGTAATCCAATATCTTGTGTGTTCCACTGGTAAGCTACCAATATGCTACCTCTTCAGTTCTTAAGTAGAAGGCAAAATCTTGATAACATAAATTGAAAAATTAAACTGGAAGTGTTGAGAACATTTATACATACACCTGAATGTACCACTCACACTCTGGAAAACAATCACAGAACTCAATCCTCACCTGGGAGAGGTCAACATCCTTTTTATTTTATTACAGCACATGATCATTCACACACTCCCTTAGCACTTCAGCCAGTAGCTGAGGAAACCTGCACTTCCTACACCAGTCCTCAAAGTGTACAATTCCAGTATTCACTCCTTATGCACTGCTGTTTGTTCCTGTATGACATACTATCCTGCCCACCATTCAGTTTAATGCACAAATGACCACACAAAATGTATGTGATAACCTGCAAAGCTAATTAAGCTTCAAGTATTAGTGGTTTTCTTTTTACTTTAATGCACTTCTCTATTCTTCGTCATTTCAGCAGAAATTGATTTCTTAAACTTCCCTCAAACAAGTAAAATCTGACTCCAGGCAAAAAAAGCAAAGAATGAAATTGTGGTCTGTTCTACACACTTTTTCAAAACAGTAGTAAGGGGGTACTCAGGAACCTGAAGATATAGAAGTCCATGGGACCTGCTGAGATACATCCCAGAGTCCTGAAGGAATTGGCAGATGTAGTTGCCAAGCCACTGTCCTTGATACTTGAAGAGTCAGGGCAGTCAGGTGAAGTCCCTGCTGACTGGAAGAAAGGACAAGTTACACCCATATTTAAAAAGGGTAGAAAGGAGGACCCCGGCAATTACCAACCTATCAGCCTCACCTCTGTACCTGAGAAGATCATGGAACAGATCCTCCTAGAAGACATGCTAAGGCACATGGGGGACAAGGAGGTGATCCAGGACAGCCAGCACAGCTTTGCCAGGGACAAATCTTGCCTGACCAACCTAGCAGCTTTCTACAACAAAGTGACTACATCTGTCAATCAGGGAAAAGCAGTGGATGTCATCTATCTGGACTTCTGCAAGGCCCTTGACACAGTCCCCCAAAACATCCTTCTCTCTAAATTGGAGAGATATGGGTTTGATGGGTAGACTGTTCAGTGGATAAGGAATTGGCTGGATGGTCACATCCAGAGGATAGTGGTCAATGGCTCTAAGTCCAGATGGAAAACAGTGACAAGTGGTGTCCCTCAGTGGTCAGTGCTGGGTCCAGTGTTGTTTAACATCTTCATTAACGATATTGACAGTGGCATTGAGAGCACCCTCCACAAATTTGCTGATGACAGGAAGCTGGGTGATGCAGTTGACATGCCAGAGGGATGGAATGCCATCCAGAAGGACCTGGACAAGCTAGAGAAGTGGGCCCAGGTGAACCTCATGAGGTTCAATAAGGCCAAGTGCAGGGTCCTGCACATGGGTTGAGGTAACCCAAGATATGAATACAGGCTGGGGGAGGTCACACTTGAGAGCAACACTGTGGAAAAGGACATGGGGGTACTAGTGGATCAATAGCTGGACATGAGCCACCAATGTGCAGTTGCAGCCCAGAAGGCCCACTGCATCCTGGGCTGCATCAACAGAAGTGTGGCCAGCAGATTGAGAGAGGTGACTCTGCCCTTCTGCTCTGCCCTGGTGAGACCTCACCTAGAATACTGCATCCAGCGTTGGTGCCCCCAGCACAGTAAAGATGTGGACCTGTTGGAATGTGTCCAGAGAAGGGTCACAAAAATGATCCAAGGGCTGGAGCACCTCTGAGGACAGGCTGAGGGAGTTGGAGCTGTTCAGTCTGAAGAAGAGAAGACTCCAGGGGGACCTCATAGTGGCCTTCCAGTACCTGAAGGGGGCCTACAGGAAAGCTGGGGAAGGACTTTTTATAGGGGATTGCAGTGAGAGGACAAGGGGTAATGGTTGGAAACTGAAGAGATATTTAGGTTAGAGATCAGGCAAAAATTCTTCAGTGTAGGGGTGGTGGGACACTGGAACAGGCTGCCCAGAGATGTTGTGGGGGCTCCATCCCTGGAGGAGTGCAAGGCCAGGTTGGATGGGGCTCTGACCAGTCTGCTCTGGTGGGAGGTGTCCCTGCCCATGCAGGAGAGTTGGAACTCTATGATCTTCAAGGTCCTTTCCAACCCCAAACATTCTGTGGTACTTCTGGTTTACTACATAAGAGCATAATACCATCACTTTTTAAAAGCAGGCTCCACCTCAGCTGAGTAGTCATCTGTTGAACAGAAACTGGTGAAATAGGAGTACGGCTGAATTTCCAAGTTAGTCTTTCTCAGATTTCTGTAAGGGCAGAACAATACCCTCAACATGAATAAGACAGTCAAGGTACAGATCAGATTTCTATATGTTGCAGGTACAAAATTAAAATATCTGCAGCACGAATTAAGGCTATAAAAATTAATTATGAAATAATATTAATTTATTTGGCTTGAGTTAAAAACTAGTTTTGCCTAATGCCAATTGCCTGCAAATCTACTGTACCCAAAAAGTAAATTCTTGTGATTCGAGAGCGAGCAGTTGATAATTACCTTAACTATCTCTGAGTGATTACCCATTGATAAGTTTTAATGACTACATGAGGATGCTTCACTGCTATTGTTTCATAACATTGAAGCCAACACTCAAACTGATTAACCAAAATTTCTACACAGCTAGAACAGATCCAATTCAGCATTATTTTAATTAAAAGGACTCAAGAGATAAAAATTCTACTAAAGAGAATGTAAATTATTTTGGTGGAATTGTAACCAAAAAATTAAGAATGGAACAAAACTATGATCAAATCATGTTAATCACAAAATTTAACAATACTAGCTCAAAATCTAAATCACTACATACGTAACATAGACAAAATCATCACTGTTTTTCCATAAATATTGTTTTAAGATTAAACTATATAGGATATTGCTTAAGGTGATAATAGCTTAATAGTAGATTTATGCCTTAAGAACTGAACTGGAGGTACAGTGCTGCATATAGAAGAAAGGAATTCTTAATTGAGACACTATATTCAATTCACTTGCTTCACTCTATTGCATTCTTTTAACAGTCACAAAATACACAACTCATTTATGAGAAGTTATCTATCAGCAGTGACTTTCAGTCAGCCAAATGAAGTTCCATCATTTAGTGTTTACCAGCACAGTAAAACAGTTAGAACTATTTTATTTAATTGTCCTCAGAAGTCTTGATACATTTGTCTTGTAAGACATTTGAAATGCTATCCAGTATACAAACTAGAATTCTAAACCAGCACATCTCATGTTGCATCTAGTACACACTGTTGTATAACCAGTGCAGCTGCCTCTACACCACATGGCAACTACGGAAGACTAAGCTGCTCACATTAGAGAAACTCAACTGAGATATTTGACAGAGTAATAGAGAGCTTGCTTTTGTGTGACCAAAGACTCTAAACAAGCCTAAGATGCTCAACAACTTTGTCACTTCTCTCCTAAGCAAAAATATGAACCAGTTACGCAAGCTATACTCTTGCTACTACAAACTGATCAAGTTATTTAACAAACTTACCCAGTAACTTGGCACTGACTCTACCTAAAGACCCAGAATTGCATACTACAGACATGAAAACAAAATACTTTCAAATATATTGTAAGCTATCAGAAAACACAGCTTACTATGAAAATTGATTGATATGAAAAGCAATCTCTGGTGGCATAACTGCATGATGCCATAACAGTATAACCTGACCTTATAAAAATTGTCATAAATTAGGTTATACAACGTAACATTTTTTTGTAGAGTTGAGTCCTCACCATAGATAAGGGTGCAATATGAATACAAGTGCAGTTTTTTTCACCTTATTTTCTTAAAAATAATCAGAAGAGCTTACAGTAGAGTCACTTCAACTTGTTAAATTTTATATTTGAAGTAAAACATGAAGACTGTACAATCTGTTTATTACTTAAGGGCTGTGACATTCTGTGGTTAGGGTTAAGAGTTCACTTGGTTGAAAACCAGTGTTCAGCACTACTAACTCATGGTTTTATCATGAGTCATTCTTTCTAAAAAGACATGCTAGAAACAGAGCATTGCAGGACAAACTCAATTTCCAACTCTAAGATCATGAGGAAGAGTTCAGAAATACAAAAAGAAGATATACACAAAAAGCATTCCACATAACAAAAGCAATCCTTTCTGTAGGATTCTAGCTAAACATATAAGGGATTTCCTTGTTATTTCCCACACCCCTGGCCCATTAGTGGTTTCGCTGAGTCAAGTTCATTTCACCTTTGTTAAATTTCTACAGCCAACAGAATACTTTGTTTTAATCAATAAAACACTTTAAGCTATACAGGTTTTCAGAAAGTGTTTGTTTTCTATACTTCATTACCTCTTGCAGTAAATACACCTTTAGAATCAGATCAAGCATAAAGGCAGCTTTAGAGATGCAGCCTACTAACCAATAACTGTAATGAGAGGACCATCTAGTGGTGACAACCACAATTCACACTCTATGTTTAAGACAAATGCACACTGTTGATCTATTAAAGACACTTGACAACTCAGTCTTTGCCTTTTTTATTCCATAGCTTAAATCATTACTTTATATTTCAACCTTCTAGGATGAGATTGGATAAATGGGTCTGTTGATTGTCTTCATCTGTTCTTGTTATGAGGATATCTTCGTCAATTCTTTCACATGCGAAGGCTGCGCATAGCATCAAGTCATTAATCTGAAGCTGCTACCAAGAATGAAGCTGCTAGCAACAAGGCTACAAAATCTATTTGTTCACCTCACAATTCTCTGTTCAAAGAAATCTATAATACCTTCTTTATTAGTATAAGAGACCAAAACTACCAGCTGATAAACGGCAGTTGTTCTTTGTATGTTTCATAATTTCATTACATTTCAGTTACAGAGATTCACAATTTAACAGACCAAATTATAACATAAGGGTCTAAGATTGCCACAAACTAGCAAAATCAGGACAGAAAAAAATTTACAGTGGAGGAAGCCGAGAACATGACACACACCTAATGGTGTTTGTTTCTATATTTTGAACGTATCAAACAACTACATTCTTCCCCAGCTACCACAGTAACAGAAGCGGTGAGAAATCCTCTTCCCTAATGAAACTGCAGAAAGTAGGCACCAGAAGAGTTTTATGTAAACACACATTTAACTACAGACAGCTGAGGGAAGCTTGGTGGAGCTTCTTAGCCAAAAACATAAAACAGTAGTAGCGCACTTGCTCCTAACAGCTGTTCTGCTTAATTTCTGAAAAGCTCTAACAGGACTTTAGGTCAAACAATACCCGAGAAAAATTTCAGGTAGTTTCTTATTAAAAGACAGGCATTCTAAAGACACTAAGTTGCTTTGTAAATAAGAGAACTAAATTCTACTCCAACACATCCTAAACCAAATTTTATTATGAAAATTGAAAGTTTGGTCTGAAAAAGTCTCTGCCTCGTCAGCCCCTGTAAGGCTCTAGAGGGAACTGCAGGACTTTCAGCAACTCCAAGTTAAAGAGCTGCTGGATTGAAACATAATTCCCTTACATATTTTTCTGCAGACTTTGATGCCTGCTTATTTTTGAAGACAAGAGAACATGCTTGAACTCTTTCCCCACAAGATTCTCTACAAAGCACAGGGCAGCAGTCAGGAAGAGGCAAGCCTCAGCCACCTTCACCACTGTTCAGCCTTCCTAACAGAGCAGCTGGCAATTCAGTTAAGGCCACAGTTGTATTGACTGCATGTGGGTCAAAAATCACAATATTAATGATTACAGGAGAAATATTAATGCCAAGAGGCAAGTATTTTAGCCAAGGTAAGAGAAAGCAGTAGGGAACTGATCATTTTCCACAATATCCATTGAATTGGCAGGCAACTGTCTGGAACCATTCTCAGGTGAAAGAGAATGTTCCTGGGGGACATATTCAACCTCCTTCCTGACATGCCCACAGCATGCTCTCCTTGTACATACGCTTTCCTCCTCCTCTTCAACTGCCATTCCCCTTGGTCTACTTCGGTAGCTCTGCAAACTTGACCTCTGAAGTGCCTAAGTAACCTAGGTTACAGCAGTAACAGACAGCAATAAATACAAAAGCCCTTCCTAAGTTAAACTAGTCCACTTCCAGAGTGCGGTCTAGAGGTCAGGCTGTTAGCAAAGCAAGCTCACTGCTGTACACTTACAGCACTGCCCCCATCATGAATTAACTTCTGCTGAAGGCAAGAAAGACTGCTAGAAGATGTCTGGCAAGAATTCCAGAAAAGGCTGTGGAAGACAGATAGTAAAAAATACTTATTTACAGACTGGCTGGCTTTCAATTACAGCCCAGAGCATCTGCCAAAGATACACACAGATACTATAGCAGGCCATACCAGGACAGGCTGTTTCCTGCATTACCAACATTTGATAGACCTCCTTTCTGGCTCACTCTGGCTGGTCTTGCAAGATGGAAATAAAATCACAATACTGTTATTTAAAAGTCTCAAAGAGATAACAGGGTATTAAAGATAACACTTAAAAAACCCTAAATATTCACTGCAAAAAGGTCGGGGAAAGATTAAAAGCACATCCTGGACAAGAAAGCTAATCAAGCTGTCTAGAAAAGCCACATAAAAGGGACATTCAGTCCAGGAAACCTACAATATGAAAATTCTTTCATTTCTCCAAAACAGCTTTCTCCAGTGTCCATTTTGCCTACTTCTCTGATGATTTGATATATAGCTTAGTAACCTGTTACCAGGTATGCAAACATTCAATACAATTTTCCTAGATTTAAGTCTTAAACTTAAGAATCATTCTGCAGTTTATGATATGAACATGTATTATTTATTACATAATGCAAATTTTTGCCTTCCTTGTTTAACATTTTTGCCACCTCAAAACAAGACTCAAGGTCATACTTTTTCTACAGCAACTAACATACTAATGCAAACTGGAACATGGGGAAGAAGGAAAAGGAAGGCAGCCTGACATGTTGGAGTAGAAGTGCTAGCCCCAGCACTAGAAAACAAGAGAAGATAGCAGAACTTGCCGGAGTTCTCTCTGCTGTTCTTGCTGCTTTGTCAGGATTGGCTGTCATTTTTATCATCCTGGGTGTTGAAAAGTGTTTGGCTGGCTAAGTAGGTTCTGAGGTGAACATTACCATCTCCCTAGCTTGCAAAGATATTTTCTTCATTACATCACTTGCATCCCCCCCAGGTTATGATAAGGCATATGAGACACACATCAGGCATCAAGACTGAGCTGGTGGTCAGGCTTCTACTTGTATCTCCATGGTAAAGAAACATGCATGCCAAAAATCTAGAGTTTATTACCTGTGTTGTGGTACATAGGTATTTGTTTCATCCCTGAACCATTCCCAGACACTCCCAACTCCTAGCTTACCCATCCCCTCATCTACCATATGAGGAAAGGCTAAGAGAGCTGGGTCTGTTTAGCTTGGAGAAAAGGAGGTTGAGGGAGGATCTCATAAATGTTTACAAATATCTAACAGGCAGGTGTCAGGAGAATGGGCCAGACTCTTCTCAATGGTGTCCAGTGGCAGAACAAGGCAGAATTGCCACAAACTGGTAAACAGGAGGTTTAACCTAAATATAAGAAAATACTTCCTTACTCTGAGGGTAACAGAGCCCTGGAACAAATTGCTGAGGGAGGCTGTAGAGCCTCCATCCCTGGAGATGTTAAAAATATATCTGGACATGTTCCTGTGTAACCTGCTCTAGGGAATCCTGCTCTAGCAGGGAGGTTTGACTAGATGATCTCCAGAGGTCCCTTCCAACCCCTACCATTTTGTGATTTCAATACATCTGTTACTCCCAGTCCACTACATTTATGTCAGGAAACACACCATTCCCTCTTCTCAGATTCAGGAAATTCTATATTTTCTTTCTGCTGTTAACAAGAATATATCCATACCCTATACACTCACTCCTCAGTATACTCATAGCACAGATACTTTCCCACTCATACGAGCTGACGGTTTTTCCCAATGTGATCATGCAAAATTAGTAGGTGAAAATCTCTTCAAGCAGTTTTTGGTCAGCTGAATTTAAGTCCAGGAACAAGCTTGTGTTTAGAGTAAGACATTGTAGAATTATTACCAGAAAATTATTAAAGACAGAACTGAGGGAAATTCTCCACTATGAGGGTGGTGAGACACTGGAACAGGCTGCCCAGAGAAGTTGTGAATGACCTGTACCTGGAAGTGTTCAAGACCAGGGTGGATGGGGTTCTGAGCAAACTGGTCTAGTGGAAGGTGTCCCTGCCAATGCAGGGGGCTTGGATCTAGATGATCTTTAAGGTTCCTTCCAACCCTAGCCATTCTAAGATTCTATTATTATCTGCATATATTTGCCATATTGACCTCAGAAGACTTTCTGCCTTGGTAAAGTGCTATCACTCCACCAACAGTTTAGGGACACTACTTCTATAGATGACTACCACTTTCCAATATTCTTGGGTGACCTACCTCTGAAGAGAAGAGATGTCATTTATAACAAACCTAAATGCTTCCAGGTTGGAACACAAAGACATTCATAACTGTGTCACAAGTTCAAAAACAACTGATATCTATTAAACTCATTCAAAATTACAAACACCATAAATATTTTCTACTCTTATGTTCTTCCAATCAAAAGTTTTTTTCAAGTATGCATTACATAACTTTAAACACACTTTACATTTTAGGTTCAGAGAATGAAGATGTTAACTTTTTCCTTTGTGGAGGTTAGGCAAGATGCAGAAAAGCAAGACAGAATTAAACCATGGAAGAAAACAATTTTAGATGCTAAAGTATTTTACACATTGAAGTATTTTACAAGGGAAGAGCCGGGTTTTTGTAATTTTTTTAATCAGTATTATCCTCGTAAATCCGTATCTTGTTCAAGATGCAAGGAAACAACTATTCCAAATGTAATGTTCTTTGCCTCGTTTTAGCTTTATTTTCTATATGCATCAGATAAAATATACCACCATCAGAGCACTGGAACAGGCTGCCCAGACAGGTTGTGGAGTCTCCTTCACTGGAGACATTCAAAACCCGCCTGGACGTGTTCCTGTGTGATGTGCTCTAGGTGACGCTGCTCCAGCAGGGGGGTTGGACTAGATGATCTTTCTAGGTCCCTTCCAATCCCTAGGATTCTGTGATTCTGTGATTTATAGAAAGATTGTTTCCTCTAGACAGAAACTTCATGTCACCTTTCAAAATGTACCTGTCCACAGTTAAACAACTAATAATAAAGATTATGCAACAAGGATCTTACCTTTTACACCACCAAACGGACCGTAAGTCATATTACAAGCAGTTCTCTGAAGATTGTGCTCATACATCAGTTTAATCTGATACTGGTTCCCATGTTCCACATTTCCCAAAGTCCCTAAAAAGATTTATGGATATATATTTATACCTTTGATCCATGCAATGTTGAAGGAGTAAAGGAGTAACAGTTTAAGCAACCTGAAAAACTAACTAGTGACTCTGAGATATGAAAGCTTACACTACTGCTTTCTTCAAGAAAATCACCAAGCTACAAAATTCCTAAAGGCCAGAACCAGAAATAAGGTCTCATTATACTAAATATGCTATAAATAGTCAGCAAAAGGCTGAGATTTTTAATATTTAAATGTATTTGTCTTCAGATTAGGAACACCTTTAACATCAGAAAAAAAGCCTGCTGCTCAAAGGGGAATTATCTTATGATTCTCTAGTTATTAACTGAGAACACTATAGCCAGCAGCCAGCCTCAGCTGTATTAGTTTTTGTCTCAAATTAATCTGTAACTAGTTATTAGCTATAATTTGACACAGCTATGCTTAGGGCACATTTATCACTCACTTCTACTCTGTTTGAAATTCAATGCAGTGATCACCAATGCAAAGATAAGAGAAAAATATATGTAACAAAAGTAACTTTATTATATACATCAAATACACTGAAAAGATCTCCATGGACTTTAATTTCCTGACTCCCTGAGGAAACTAGCAGAAATTCCAAGAGGTCTTTCTAAAGAAACTAGAGCTTCCCTTATGATAAACAGAAGTCATTCCTGCACCACATAAGAAAGCCAAGTTCTTCATTGTGTAAAGAAACTCTTTGGAACAAATAATATCAAGTAAAAAAAAAACCAAAAGGAAAACAAAAAAACTTTACAGTTATATCATCATGGAAAAGGTGTTCTGAGTGAATAAGCTAAATTCTACCACACCTTTAAGTATACAAATCTTACTCCAACACCATCTTAAATAACATGCTATGAAAGATTTGTAGCTTATACTAAACTTTTAGGCAACTTCTCCAACTAAAACCCAATATAGCTTTTAAGCAATTACTCCTAACACAAGACCACATTAGGGAAAGTTTTGGAAGAGACATGAAGGAAAAAGGCCTGGCTGGATAAGTAAGCAGCAACACCAGAGGAAAAGCAAATTAGAAAGTAGTTAGCCCACGCATACCGACTGTAATACAGTATCCAGGCTGGGCCTAGGATAACTCTCCACCCCCAACTCTCCATGGGACAATTCTATGTGTCAACAGATGCCACTGCTCCTCCCTGTCGCACAGCAAGCTCCATAAAGCCCTTGAACACAGGCAGCAGCTCTGTGCAGTGCCACAGGGAGCCCTGAGCACCCGGCAGCGAGCGGTCTCTCATGGGAGGCAGAGGAGGGACCAAAGGTGAGCTCACTCCAGCCCTACACTCCACACTTCACTCCGCACTACATGTCACATTAGGGGGAGAAGGAGGTGCAGGAAGGTGCAGGCAGGGAGGCCAGTGGCAGGAGAGGCAGGGGGGAAGCAGCATGGGGAGCAGCTGCAGGCACAGCTCAGCATTATTTTTTTGTATTTCACATTTCATGTAGTTGCCTGTATCTCGTTGTTAATTTAAATATTACTTATTAACGAGTCACCAGAAACAGCTGTGGAGAAAGGGGGACACCTTGGATGGCTGAGCCATAGCTCACAATCACCAATTAGTTTAACAAAAAATTTTTGGTAGTGCTCAGGTGGCCAGCTTCTCCCCACCTTCCTAGCCACTCACCCCCTGCCTAAGTGCCACCTCCTCCTCCCTCTAATGTAATATATACAGCAGGCAGGGCAGGAACAAGCTCGCTGGCAGTCACCCCACCACCTCCTATGGGAGACCACTCACTGCCACATGCTCAGGGCCCCCCATGCAGAGCCCCCACCAATGTTCAGGGGCTTTGTGGAGCTCACCATGTGCCAGGGAGGACCGGTGGCATCAGCTGAATGCCAGAAAGCTGTCCAGTTCTGTGCAGGCCAAACTTTAGTTAGCCCTGAAGGATTTGTCAAGGAGAAGCAGTATAGTTATTTTACTATGGATAACAAACATAGCAACATGTATAACACAAGTAAAAAATCCCCCTTTATGAAAGTGTAATGTGCCATAGAGGCAAAAGGAAAAGTGGGCATTATTTCTCAAAGGAGCTTGTTTGAAAGTACCTGTTCAGATGAGCAAAATTACCATTACAGCCCAAGTGCTTACAAATTCATATGAAGAGTCTATTAGAGGATTGGAAAACCTCACTTTTATTGTTACTTAAATGCTTAAGCCATGTAGATCAAATAGCAAATTATAACTAGAAAAATCTAGACTCGTGGCTGCATGCCATTAATTATAAAATAGTTTTAATAAAAACTGTACTGCTAGGCTATAATCCTAAGACATAAGCACTAGTGCAGAGAAGGGTTAGTATGAAAACTGCAATACCTCTCAAACTATCACCCCACAACAAAAAAACAATTTTATAAGTGTCTCCAGATAAGATAACTAGAAGGCAAATAGAATTTGGAAAGAAAGCATGTGTTTATAACCTCTCTGCCTACAAGGCTGTGAATAGGAAGCAAGGTGGTCCTATGGGACAACCATGAAAGAAGCCTCACTTGTCCCTGCACAGAAAAAAGAAAAGATGTTGTTTTCTATTGAACACTGAGGATTAGGTACAACCAACAGACCTCTTAAATCTGTGTTTTGCTTTAAGCATATATTACCAAGAATGCATGCACAGAGCAGGTATTTTGTGACTTGCCTCTTTACCCACAGAGCACACAGCACTTAGGTTTTACAGACAAAGGCAGTAGAAGAAAGAGGATTTAGTAGTAGTTTCACCATTTTGTCAGTACTAACCTATCTTCTCTTGAGCTACATTATCAATGTTCTGGCTTTCTAAGAAACTATACAGATTTTTGAGTTCAGAAATAATTATTGCTGTTTCATTTTTAAAGACATAAGTAATTTGTCATTAAACAACCATTAGTTCATTACCATGCTGAGCAGTAACACCCACTCCTAAAATTGTAATGAGAACTAGTTGCTCACAAGCACTACCAACCACAGACCATCAAACACATCACAGCATCTCAAGCACTGATTAGATCAGCAAAACTGATAACCATTGGGAAATATCTAGACCTAATTACTAATGTTTCCTCTTCACATACAAGTTTCCATATGAGAACATGACTGCAGCTCTTCAGAGATGACAAGAAAACATTGTACTTAACGATTTTAGCATATAACCTAATCCAAACTTCAGAATATACTTAAAATCACTGGAAAGCCTGTGTCTGTAAACTAACCTGTAACAGCATATACACAGAGTTTCCGGGAATGCAACACAGCCAGATGAAGTCCTTCAGTACCACTGTAAAAAAGGTTTAGAAAAAAAAAAAAGCACTGTTTCCAGATAAACTCCAAGTAAAATGCATACAGGATAAAATACAATTATCATGTAGGAATTACTTTCAAGTGTGAGGCAAATCCAAAGGTTTGAGTGTTAGATGCTAGCGTAAAACCTCAGAAGTTTCCTTCCTAAATTCATGCTGCAGTAGTAGAAGTTAAATTCAAAATAAAAATCAATACTTTAAGAACATATTTTCAGATTTAAATATGAAGAGAAAGTCAAGAATTTTCCCAGCTTAGCTTGAAGTTACTTTCAAACAACTAATTCTTCCCAAAACCAGTGGTCTTAGATCATAACAAGTTACTCATGTCTTCTTAACATCTAAAAAACCTTTCAATATAAGATTTTTCCTGTCCTACATACTTCTATCTGGAAGTGTAAGTATCTGGAAGATTACCCTCCCACATACATTAAGTAAAAGTTTTCTCAAGATAATTCACGAAGCAGATCAAATGCATACTGCAGCATTCATAGAAGTGCCTAATAGTTCATCTGGAAATTGAAAACTCATCCCACAAAATAAAGAAAATCACATCTAAACCTTAAACAAGCAGCAATATAGCCTGTTGACTTACGAAACAAATTTTCCCACTTCCACCTGCAATATTGGTTCTCGTAACTGCACTTCCAAGAGCAAGTCTTCAGGTTGTATTTCCTCTCCAGGTTTTACAGGATGTGGACTAAAGATTCGGAGGTATCCCATATAACTGCCCACAATAATTTTATCTAAAAAAAACAACCAAGACAAAAAACACAAAGGTGACTACAGAATACAACAGCACATGCAGAATTACATTTACCACAGAAGTGCTTCAAAGAATACCCTATAACAATAACATATACATGATTAAATTAATTTTGATTATGTGCTGTCTTCTAGGTTAAGATTAGCCACTAACTTTTCTGTAAATCAGTGAAAACCTGTCAGCAATGAGCTAAATATGGCAACTATCATGATAGTGGCACTGACCATCATTACTATTCCATCACTTTAGATTGAAGTTCACTCTTCTTAAGAGGTCCCATCATGGTTTTGAAGAGTACTTCCAACTTTCAGCTTCTATGTCTTGGATTCGTGCATACACATACTACACCAGTAGAAGTGTGAAATTTTAAAACTGGGACAGATTATGTTTACCCAAATGCAAACTAAAGCCAGAAAGTTACTACACCAGGTCAACAAAGCTAAGAGCCTTGACATCTCCTGCTCAAGACAAACCCATTATTTCAAAGAGGAATGCAATAGTTACATGAGTTATTTTGGAATCAATATTTTAAGCAAGTCATCATTTGGTTGTTAATGAATAATAAAACTTAGACTGAAGATTAGGAAAAAAAAATTCACAGAAAGAATGGTTAGACACTGGAACAGGCCGCCCTGGGAGGTGGTTGAGTCACCATCCCTGGATGTGTTTAAGGGTCATTTGGATGTGGTGTTAGTAGATATGGTTTAGGGGAGAACTTTGTAGAGTAGGGATGATGGTTGGACTCCGTGATCTCAGGGGTCTTTTCCAACCTGAATAGTTTTATGATTCTATGAAAACATTCTTAATGAAATAAACCCCAAAGAGGTGTCTCCCATTATAACAACTCCAGTTTGTTGCAAGTACTTATTTCCTCTAGATATAGGTCATACCAATGCAAATCAAAATCAAAACAAATAATACTTGTCCACAGGTCAGGAGAACACAAATACTCAGGTGCACCAGACTCTAAAGGTTTGGCACAGTTCCACAGGACCCCATGTCAAAAGCTAAAAGCAGCTGCTTGCTTCCTCTCCAGCCACAAAAAAAACTTGCATACCCAAGTCCCTCACTCAGATAACACTGACACATCTCTTCCTCAGCTCAGTAAAAAGTAGTCCATCAACAGTAAACTAAATTCCTTGTAGTTATTCCTTAAAAATACTTAAACATAACTGAAGACGTTTTGACCTATGGTTAGGTCTTTTTTTTTGCAACTAGCTGATTCAGTTTTGGTTCAGGAAGAAGAGCCCAATCTAAAAACAAAGGGAAAATATAATGTTGAGAAAGTAAATAAAACAGCAGACTAGTACTCTCACAACACTGTTTAAGTTTTGGTTTTATACAAACTATGTTGGTTTTTTTCTACTAGGAAAAGGCTATATAGAACTCTGGCAAAATCTGGGGGTTTTTGATCATGGGTCAGTCTACACAACACCAGGCCTGCTGGCAACCAACAGGGGACAACTGTCTCAAAGGGGGAAAAGGACCTTTGCACCAGAGTTAGCAGGGGTCGCTCAAAGAGCTTTATACTAGATTTGAAGGGGGAAAGAAATAAAACCAGGCTTGCTAGAGATAAGCCTGGGGGTCACAGGCCAACATTGGAGGGATAGTGTGCTAGCAAGGTCCTTCAGTCTGCTGTCTCAGTGGAGGTAGGGGATGGAGATCCACACAGCAATAGTGGCTCAAGGGTTACTGATGTGTTAGACACCAACAAAGTGCCTTGGTACAGACACATCAAAATTAGGACTTCTCCCCCAAAAGAAGGTGGCAGGATCAATAGCCCAGCTGAAGTGCATTTACACCAATGTATGCAGCAAGGTCCACAGAAAAAAGGAAGAGCTGGAAGCCACTGTACAGCTGGAAAACTGATATAGTTGCAATCACAGAAACATGGCGGAATGATTCACAACTGGAGTGCTGCAAAGGACGGCTACAAACTCTTCAGGTAAGAACCATGGGAAAGATCAACAAAGCAGACATCTTGGTGACAGTCCATTATAGACCACCCAACCAGGATGAAGTAGCAGATAAAATACTCTATAAGCAGCTGGGAGAAGTCTCATGACTGTTAGCCCTTGCTCTTGTGGA
Source organism: Apus apus (assembly GCF_020740795.1). Taxonomy (NCBI): domain Eukaryota; kingdom Metazoa; phylum Chordata; class Aves; order Apodiformes; family Apodidae; genus Apus; species Apus apus. The sequence goes on from NC_067283.1 coordinate 50,964,022, forward strand.
GGACTTCGTCTGCTGAAAACACAATACAGTGGAGGGAAAACAGTCTAGGAGGTTCCTGGAGTGTGTGAAAGATAACTTCCTGACACAGCTGGTGAGACAGCCAGGGAAGCCACCTTGCTGGACCCATTGTCTGGGAACAGAGAAGGGCTTGTGGGTGATGTGTTGGTTCGAGGCCTCCTTGGGCACAGAGATCACAAAGTGATAGTGTTTTCAATTCTTGGAGAAGTGAAGGGGGTTAGCAGAACTGCTACCCTGGACTTTGGGACAGCAGACAGAGACAACCAGGCAACCTGGTTGACAGAGTCAGTTGGAAGGCAGTCCTGAATGGCACAGAGGTCCAGGAAGGCTGCACATTCTTAAGAAGGAAAACTTAAAGGTGCAGGAGCAAGCCATGCCTGTGTGCCAAAACACTAGCCAGAGGGGAAGAAGGCTGGCCTGGCCAAACAGAAAGCTTTGGCTGGAACTCAGGAAAAAGAAAAGAGTTTATGACCTCTGAAAAAAAGGGGCAGGCCATTCAAGAGGACTGCAGGGATGTCATGAGGTTATACAGGGAGAAAATTTGAAGGGTCAGAGCCCAGCTAGAACTTAATCCAGCTACTGCTGTAAAAGACAAAATATTTCTATAAATACATCAGCAACAAAAGGAAGACTAAGGACAATCTCCACCCTTTATTGGATGCAGTGGGAAACACATCAAAGGATGAGGTACTTAATGCCTTCTTTGCCTAAGTCTTTAGTAGTAAGACCAGTTGTTCTCAGGGCACCCAGCCCTCTAAGCTGGAAGGAATCAGCAGCAGAAAGAAGTTCCCAAAATCCAAGATGAAATTGTTAACGACCTGCTACACCGAGACACACAGAAGTCAACAGGGCTGGATGAGATCCACTCAAGAGTATGGAGGAAGCTGGCAGAATAGCTTGCCAAGACCCTTTTCATCATCTCTCAGCAGTTCTGACTAATAAGGGAGGTCTCATCTTACTGTCGATTGGCAAGTGTGACCCCCCATCTACAAGAATGACCAGAAAGAGGCTCCAGACCTTTTAGCTTGACTTGGGTTCTGGGGAAGGCAACGGAGCAGATCATCTCGAGTGCCATCACACAGCACATACAGGACAACCAGGCCCAGTCAGCATTGGTTTATGGAAGACAGGTGGTGACTGACTAATCTCATCTCCTTCTCTGACAAGGTCACCTGCTTAGGGGGTGATGTAAAGGGCCTAGAACAACTCTCCACAGGACAACTCTGCACAAGTCAGCAGATGCTACTGATGCTCCTGGTGCACAGTGAGCTCTGCAAAGCCCTTGGCCCACCAGTGGGGGCTCTGCACTATGTTGTGGGGACGCCCAGGCACATGGCAATAGTCTCTCACAAAGGGTGGAGAGGGGACCATCAGCAAGCTCATGCCAGCCACATATCTATTACATTAGGGGAGAAGACAGCATACAGACAGGAGACAAAACAGCAAGTAGGAGTAAAGCAGCACCAGGCCCAGAGTATGGCAGTACCAGCACTGGAGCAGCTGTTAGGACTCAGTGGGAGGCAGTGGGGCAGCTGTCTTCTCCCTGGCTTCCAGAGCAAAATCCTACCCCAGTTCTCCCCACCCACCCAGCATCTCACTTGCACATTAGTTGGGCACACTTATGCCAGCCAACTTCACTTTTGATGTAGTTGCCTTTATCTCATCATGAATTTAAATAACTCGATTAACAAGTCACCAGAAATAGTTGTGGAGCAAGGGGGACACCTCTAATGGCCAAGCCATAGCTGACAACCACCACTTGGTTTAATAAAATGTTTTCTGACAGTACTCAAGCAGCCAGCTCCCACCCCATACCCAGAGTTGCAAGAAAGCTACTGGACCCCTCGCTATAAGACAGATATTGAAGCACCAGGGCATGTCCAAAGCACAGCAACTGAAGCCCATGAAAGGTCTGGAGAACAAGTTCTACAAAGAGTGTCTGAGGGAACTGGAGTTGGCTAGCCTGGAGAAGAGAAGACTCAGGGTAGACCTTATCACTCTCTACAAGTACCTGAAAGGAGGTTCTAGTCAGGTGGGGGTTGGTCTCTTCTCCCAAGTAAGAATTTATAAAACAAAAGCAAGTGACCTCAAGTTGCACCAGGGAAGGTTCCTATTAGATAAAAGTTTACTGAAAGGGTTCTTAGGCACTGGAACAGGCTGCCCAGGGAAGTGGTGGAGTCACCATCCCTGGAAATATTTGGAACACATGTAGATGTGGTGCTTAGGGATATGGCTTATAGGTGGACTTAGCAGTATTAGGTTTACAGTTGTACTCAATGATCTGAAAGGTCTCTTCCAACTTAAGTGATTCTATGAATTCCTCCTGAAAAAGACTGTATACCAAACAAGTAACAGCTCAAGTTTGCTCAAATCCTTCTGAAAAGGGACAATCTAAATACAATTAAGAGTATGGTAATAATTAAAAACTTGATTACCTCCACTGAGCAAAGAGAGCTTCAAGATGAGCAGGAGTATATCAGCAAAAGATCCCAAGTATTTATTATTTCAAAATACATACACACGAGCTCTTCCTGACAACAACGATCATTCCACAATTACTACATAAAAACGCAGGGTTTACTTAGGCAAAGTCACTAATTTCAATGGCCCCTTATTTTCCAAGCAGAAAAGGTTGTTTTTTTTCTAAATTCTTAGCTTATTAGCTCTAACCTTCCTTTTTTCCCCCTTTAGGTTTTTCCAATTACTTACAATGTGTGTTTACTCACATGACTAACTGAAAATGTTCTATTTAAAAATATATTTACCAAAGGGAATAAGACAGATATTATTACTGAACACAAACAAGAATTAAGATGTTAGGAAATTTACAAATATGCAAAGAAAAATGACATTGCATTTGTTTCCTTAAACCTGCAAGGACAGATAAAAGATAGCAGACTTCAAACTAAGTAGCCAACTAGCTTGGCTAATAAGCTTTCAATATACATTGGTCAACACAAACTTGCAGACATGTAGTTTAAAAGTCAACAACCAAGTAATTCTGAATTTACCTTGCCCACTGCCACTATTATCAACATCAGCAATACACAGACAGCCTTGGTCAAATTCTTCCTTTTCTCCAAGTAGGGTGGACCACCACTCTCTAGCTTTAAACAACGACATTCTCTACTGAAAAGGAAACAAAACATTGTTAGCATATACTAACAGACACACAACTGTTTATACAAACAACTTTCTTTCTTAGCAAGAAATTTTAAGTATATGCCACCTCTTAACTTCACACTGTTCTACTGTGAGCTGGCTAAATGTCAATTTCAGACACTCTGAGCTTCTGGCTATGTAGCTCAGAAACAACCTTAGAAAATGTCTTGTCATTTGTTTACAAACGAGTTGCAATAGACACAGCTAGTTACATGAAGAAAACGCAAAACCACAACAGCTGCTTTTGAAATTGCTGAACGCCTTCTGTAACAAACAGTAAGAGAGCAACCGAAGTTTTCAAAGTCACAGAACCGAGATTCCCTCTTACCAAGGAGTACGAAGACAACAAGATTCTGATGCAAGTCTTCCGCAAGAGAACTTCTTCTAGAAGAGCAGATGAAGACATAAACAGACACCATCAAAACCTCCACCGAGTAATCGCCTTGAAGATGCCCTAGTGACACGGCTAAAGAACTCGGTCAAAGAGGGCACAAATCAGCTTTTCTGCTCCCTACCTGCTGTTATTTTAAGAAGACAGGCGGGGGAAAAGAGAGAGGAGCCTAATCCTTTTGCAGGCAGCTTGACACTAACCTCAGCTCAAAACCCATCTCCCCGTGCCTGCACTCACTCTGCCGTGAGGGGGACCAACCTCAACACTCTCGACCCCAGAGCCCGCGGAGGCGGGGAGGGCTTGCGGCTCATCCCAGGAAGAGGGAAAAGCGAGGGGCACAGCTTCCTCCGGGGCAAAGGCAGCCGGCGAGCCCGCGCCTCGGCTCCGAAGGACACAGCACCCAGCGAACAACAACGCCCCGCTCCCCCTCCCCGCAGGCGGCTGCCATCCTTCTGTCGGCGCGGCCGCCCCGCACGGCCCCCCCCCTCCTCCCCGCACGGCTACAGCACCCGCACCGCCTCCCACCTGAGTGAGCCCCGCGCCGCGGCAGCGGCGGCCGGGCTCGCACGGAACGCGGAGAGACAGCAGGAAGACAAGAGAGCGGCAGGGGCTTACCGGAGAGCGGGAGGCGGCAGCCCTTCCGGAGCGGCGGAGAGCGCCTCGACCGCGGTATCCTGAGGCGGCGGGACAGCCCGGCAGCGCTACAGCCCCCTCCCCGCCGCCGCCGCCATCTCCCGCGGCCTCGCCCCGCGCCTGAACCACCCGCCCGGCCCCTCCCAGCCCCGCCCCGCGGGGGCGTGGCCTCGGCGCTGGGAAATGGAGTTTGGGAAGCGGGATCGCTCACTTCTTTCCCGGGAGAGGGGAGAGGGGGGTGGGGTGTGTGGCGTGTGGCGAGGGGAAGAAAGGCGGTTCTTTGCGTTTCTCCAGGGAAAAAAAATCTAGTCTCCCAGCCTGAGCTTTTCCCTTTAGAAGCCGTCGCAGGAACTGCTCCCCCTGCGACGCCCTGACCCTCCAGCCCTTCCCCCTTCCCTTCCCCCCCCCCCCGCCCCCCTTTTTTTTTTTTTGCTCTCGCTTGGTACCGCCGGCAGGGCGGGCGCGCGTGACGTCTCGCGGGCCGCCGGCGCGCGGCGGGGGCGTGCGGCGGCGTGGCTGCCGGTTTGGTGACCCCGGCGGCCGGTGGGGACGCGCTGGGGGAGCCCTCCTCCCCCACAAAACCCTCCCTTCCTCCTTCGGCGAGCGAGGGGCCGCCCCGCCCCGCCTCCCCGCCGCGGCCCCCCGCCATGGACAGGACCGCCGTGGCGAAGGTGGGAGCGGTGGCCAGCGCCAGCGTGTGCGCGCTGGTGGGCGGGGTGGTGCTGGCCCAGTACATCTTCACCATGAAGAAGAAGACGGGCAGGAAGACCAAGATCATCGAGATGGTACGTGGTAAGAGGCCGAGAGCGGGGGTGCGCACGGGAGGCCGGCCGGGCCCCGGCCGCCCCCGGCCGGACGCCCTGCTCCTTCTCCCTGTGGGCCGGCTCCTCGCCGTGGAGGCGGGAGAGCATCCTTCCCTCCTCCGCAAGGCCCGGCGCTCTGGCCCACGCCGCCCCCGAATCCCGGCCCCTTGCCCGAAGCCCGCGAGTCCCTTCTTCAGACAGGTGCCCCGCACACGCCGCTGCGGGCGTTTCGTCTGCTGGCCGGCGCCAGAAGCGGGGAGAGGCCTCCTCTCGGGAGGCGGGGGGCTCTGTCTCGTGTCCGCCCCTTGAGGCGACGGGGCAGGGCAGGGGTGTTGAGCCCCTTTCCTGATCGGCAGGACGGGCGCTGGAGGCAGGCGCGGCTGTTCCCCTGGCGCCCCGAGGGCGCTGTCCTGCCTGCCTGTGCCGGGTGTACCTGTGCCCGCAGCTCCAGGGCTTGGTGGCGACTCAAAGGCCTGCTTGTAACTTGCGTGAGAGAGAAGGCAGGAGGGGAGGCGTGCTCAGCCATCTGTTGAAGCTGGGAAGTAATGTCTGCTCGCGGTTACTAGCAAAGGAAGGTGGAACTCACCTGCCCTTGTTAAACTTCTTATTTAGGGTATTTAATATCTGCCTATCAGTAACTGGATGGTAGAAGAACTTAGTTTCGACAATATGCTGATTGCAATGAAATCCTTTAAAAGTTGGGTTTGTGGTTTTGGCACCGCTGTACAGAAGAGCTGAACTGAAATCATTAAGTCACTTGATGATAGCCAGTGAGTATTTTGTGATCTCTGCTGCAAAGCCTTACTGAAAGCTCAGATTTTTGTTCTTAATTACACGTGGAAACACAGGCTTGGTAAGAACTAGGATTCTGTAAATTGTGAGCAGTCTTAAGTCCTTGCTTGGCAATGTGATGAAAACACTTCCCGGTGGAAGTCATACAATGCAGTTTGTGATAATGTGGGTCCAGAGAGGAATTTTACTGTGCTTTTTTACTAATCATTGAGTCATCATACTTGCTCTGGAAAAAATATTTGGATGCGGTTTCTGGGCATCAGTCATATCATACAACAAATCGGAGGGGAAGGTGTCTTGCTTTTTAGTATCTGTGAACCTTCTTACAACAGCTTGTGGGAGAGCAGAAAGTCTGGGTTGCCGTTCTAGAGAGGGTTTAGATCTATTTCTAAAAAAGGGATTTGGACTCTGTAGTCTGGTTTTACAAAACTCATTTGAAAACTTGTAAGTGATTTGTTGAGTTTTTTTAATTCTAGTACTGTAACACTGGAACTTATATTAGAATTATGTGGACAATAAAACTACAGCATTTAAAAGCCTGATCCTACAAACATACATAAGGTAGAGCCAGTAGTTTCACCAGCTCCTATCCACAGTATCCCATTTGAGCTGTTGTTCAAAAAGTACTTAATAATTGATAAAGATGTATTTGTATTAACTTTTTGTACAATGTTTAAATGGTGTTTTGACTGGGAAGACTTTAACTTATATCTTTGTTGCAAAGACTTTGCCTGTGGTAGGGGAAAAAAACCAAACATTACACCAATGTTAAATTTATTTCTATTAAGTGAATTTCTTAAGCATGTACTTCAGGTAACATTAATGTAATGTAGACAGAGTTACTTCAGCTTCACTTCTGAAGCAACAGAAGCATTAATAGTAAATATATATAGCCAGTCACATAAAGTTTTATTCTGCGTGTTAAGACACAACTATCTCCCAAATCTTTCTCTTATACTTTGAACAGCCAAATTACTGTTTCTGAGAAAATTAAAAAGGATTCCTACAGTCTGGTGAAGATAAAAGTTAGCCATGAGGCTGCTAACTTTAAGATAAGGTTAATAAGTAAATTGTTTATTGGAGTAATTTCTTAGATAATATTTGATAGATACTTTAAAAAGAGATTAAACCTTACTGTAACACTCAGTCTTTTAGAATTTTCAGGCCCCAGACAAGTTGGCAATGAAGTTGTGGATCCTTACATAGCAAATCGGTTCTACTGACAATAGACTTCAGTTTCTTGCTTACTCTTTGTAAAACCTTTAGAAACTTTGCAGAAAACGTGGTCACAAACTAGAGTTAGAGATGTTGCTTAAGTCTTTTGGATGCACTCATCTGTAAGGAAACAGGCCATGCTAACTGAAATATGGAGTTGATATTACTGCTTAATGGAGTAGAAGTATTTCTTTGTTGTTTGTCTATGTCATGAACAAAATTTTTAGAACCTTGGATTTTTTTCAGCAGCTTGTTCCTTACTCTTTAATTTTGGAGGGTTTTATTGTATTTATTTCATAAGGATTGAGAAACATTATAGAGCTGGTTGTCAACAATAGCAGAATAGCTTAACCTGAGACTGAAAACTGGGCAGATGCCAGGTTACGTTTGTCTGTTTCTCCATTCTGTCCCTCAAATTAGAGGATCTGTTTACCTGAAAAACAGACTTTCTATCAAGTTTCGACAACAGCTAATCAAAAATCAACTTAAAATGCAGTTTTCAGTTTACAGGAAAGTTTTCAACCAGCCACTGTTAAATGTGTTTGGCCAGTTTCCTTTTCTGTATGTTGGGGAGGAAAGGAAATGCATGCATTTTTGTAGTATTAGAATTTACCTGGAGAGAAATAAGCGAACAATTAAGAAATGAGGTAACTGATATTTATTTATTTCCCTAAGAAACAAAGTAACAGATTATGTGAGTGTGACTATCATAGGGTTTGTATGGGGTAGTTTTTCAATTACTCTTGTTTTATTTTGCTTGTCAGTCTCTGGTGAGACTGGCTTTTTGTTTTACAGGACATCACAGCATTTGTGCCACAGGTGAAGGATACAAACCTCACAACTGTCAGTAGTCACATACCACTCTACTTCTTTTATTCTTGTCTTGTTGCTAGTAACCAGTTGTTAGAGTAGCTGTGACATTAATCTGGCCTGAGACATTGATGTCTTCCAAGTGGAGAATGACGTAAAGCAGTATGTAGTATGTAGCAGACATATTCAAGAATCCAAATGGCTAGTATGTGAAACTCCTTCATATATACTTTTTCCTTTACAAAGATTAAGAAGAGTTTGAGCCTGAGCAAGCTGGAATCAAATAAAAGGGGAATAGAAGGAACACGGACTCACTCTAATAATACCACTGCAGGCCATTGTCACTTTCTGGATATTGTGGTGATTGTAGAATCATAGAATGATTTGGGTTAAAAGGGACCGTAAAGATCATCTAGTTCCAACACCCTGCATGGGCACCTCCCACTAGACCAAGTTGCTCTGAGGCCCAACCAACATGGCCTTGAACACTTCCAGGGAGGGGGCATCCACAACTTCCCTGGGCAACCTGTTCAAGTGTCTCACCACCCTCACACTAAAGAATTTCTTCCTAATGTCTAACCTAAATGTCCTCTCTTCCAGTTTTAATCCATTACCCCTTGTCCTTTCACTACAAGCCCTGGTAAAAAGTCCTTCTCCAACTTTCCTGTAGGCCCCTTCAGATACCAGAAGGCTTCCCCTTGACCTACTGGCCACGCTTACTTTGATGCAGCCCAGGACATGGTTGGCTTTCTGGTCTGCAAGCACACACAGCTGGCTCATGTTGAGTTTTTCATCCACCGTCACCCCCAAGTCCTTCTCCTCCAAGTTGTTTTCAGTCCGTTTTCCACCCAGCCTGTATTTTAGCTTCAGATTTCCCCAACCCAGGCGCAGAACCTTGCACTTGGCCTTGTTGAACTTCATGTAGTGTGCACAAGCTCACCTCTCAAGGCTGTTGAGGTCTCTCTGGATGGTCTTCCTTCCAGCGTGTCAACTTGACCACACAGTTTGGTGTCTTCAGCAAATTTGCTGAGGGTTCACTCAGTGCCACTGTCCGTGTTGCTGACAAAGATGTTTAACAGCACCGGCCCCAGTACTGACTCTTGGGGAACACCACGCGTCACTGGTCTCCATTTGGACATCGAGCCATTGATCACCACTCTTTGAATGCAACCATCCAGCCAGTTCCTTTCACAACAAGTGGTCCATCCATCAAATCCGTACTGTTCCAGTTTCAATACCAGGATTCCGTGTAGGACAACGTCAAAAGCTTTGCACAGGTGCAGGTAGATGACGTCAGTTGCTCTTCCTTTGTCCGCTGGTGCCGTGGCCCCATTGTAGAAGGCCACCAAATTAGGCGGGCAGGATTTGCCCTTGGTGAAGCCATATTGGCTGTCACTAATCACCCCTTTGTTTCTCACATGCCTTAGCAGAGCCTCTAGGAGGATCTGCTCCATGATCTTGTCAGACACAGAGGTGAGTCTTCCTCTTATTGCTAAGATACGTGTAGAAACTTTTCTTGTTGGCCTTAACATCCCTGGCCAGATTCAGTTATCTCTGTGTTTTGGCTTTCCCTACCTGATCCTTTGCTTCTCCGACAACTTGTATGTACTCCCCCGAGGATACCTGTCCCTGCTTCCACTCTCTGTATGCTTTGTTCTTACATTTAACTGTGTCCAGGAGCTCCTTGATGACCCATGCAGGCCTCTTGGCACTCCTGCCAGCCTTCCTCTTTGTTAAGACACATTGCTTCTGGGCATGGAGGAGATGATCCTTGAATAAGGACCAGCTTTCCTGGGCTCCAGTCCCTCCAGGGCTTGGCCTCATGATAATATTTAAAATATCATGACCTTGAGAGCTATCCAGTGATGTGATCCATGTGGGAAAATACTGTTCCAAAAGAACAGTGCCATGATATGAGCCTAAGTGGTGAGAACTGAAAAAACTCGGGAGACCTAATACTGCCCCTACCTATTGAGGTGTGACTGAGGGCAGCCCTTACGTTATTAGTGACTGGAGTATTAGAATAATTTTTAGAATATTGTTAAAATTTTGCAGGCAAGTTAAATTTGCTAAGAGTACTGCAGATGTCATATATAGCTATTCCTATAAAACTTTTTTTTAGACTATGTTTCTCAATAGAAGAATCACATTCACACAGTGATTAACACCAGCATTATTAAAACAAGGTTTTGTTGCCCACAGGCTTTTTGCACAGATAATCATAATGCATAATGACCTAAATGTAGCTTGTAAAGCAAGTTTACACAGGCCAGGAAAAAACACTTTGGTATAGTTCAAGTTGATACAACTTGGATACTAGTAATAGGTTTTTATTTTCATTGTAAAATAATTCAGTTGGAAATTTTAAAAATTTGAATCCTAGGAGAAGAAAAATTGACACAATTCCAGTGTATTCTTCAAGCACTGTTAAGAATATGCATATATATATCCACTATGCAGATTATGTACATAGTAATATTTTCTTTAGTATAGTAAGCTGATCCTTCAATTTAGCTATCTGTTTCAGAAGTCGGTTTTAATTTTCTGAAATTGCCACTGCCTTCTTTTTTTTTTATTCAGTAGGTCTTGAAACAAATATTCTTACAAGGAATAATATGGGAAAACCAATTAAATCTTTAATTCTGCATTAGTTTTCTTAGAACTGATTTATCCTAGACGTAATAGTTATCAAAAGCATGATGATGAACTACATCTGAAAATTGAGCTCCAAATACTAAATATAAGTAAATGTCAGGGTATGACATACTGTAGGTGTAAATCTGCTCAGAAGAGCTTTTTCGCTGCTTTGTCTATTGTATAAAGTCTTTCTTCAGGACAGAAAAGCAATCCTTTGGTGAATCATTCTGCTCTGGAATATGTTTACCTTTTTACAGATGCTCAGTATGTTAAGTCATCTTTTCAGCTGATTTTTTTCCTATTTGCAATAGCTCTTAGTTATTGGTTGGGCTGTAATGGTATCTGTTCAATTAAAGTATTTTTAAAGATTAAGACCAATTGCAAATAATGCAGGTATTAAACATTTTAGCTTTATCAAACAATGTAAGCAATAGGAAGGCTAATTAATTGACTACATAGTATTGCAAATTTGTTCCTATTATGAGTTAAAGTTGCATAGCTTTCAAAAGTCAGTCTTAAGTTAACACGAACTATCAACTTTTATTCTAAATAATCTATATTTATCAATATAGGCATTGAAGAGACCCTTGGTATGGATCCATGCAGGAGAATACTAGCTTTAAATTCAATAGCAATTTTAAATGCAAAAATGTAAATGTAAAAAAATGTCACCGTTTCTGGAAGTCTGGAAACTTTTTATATGTACCTTAACTTTTGAAGTTCTTTCCTTAAAAAAAAAAAATAAAAAAAAAAAAGCTGCCTCCTACTTTTTATTTTCACTTTAATGAATTACATAATACAAAATACATAACCTTTTTCTGTGTTGGCTAGTTCCAGTTCACATTAATGGCCTTCAAGCCATCAGCTCCCTTTGGTCTCTCCGTATGTGCATACACAGGCATATTTTGTGCAAGTATACAACAGTGAGGAGTAAGTCTTGGAGAGAGTTTAAGGAAAGATACCAGAAGAGGAGCACATTGTTCGATTTCATTGCTGTAATCTGGTACCTTTGTCATATGGTAATTGATTGTCAAGATTTAAATTTTAGGTGAATGAGCTGCAGCAGGCAGTGTAGATCAGCAGGTGGCACTAGTGTGAATTTTTCATTGGTTTGCACATTCGGCCTCTGAAGATGGATACACACTATTTTGTAAGTAACCTGTCATTTAAGAAATCCTGTCCCACACGTCTGGCAGTTCTTGGCCACAGCCTGACTCCGGGTCAGACAGGTACAACTGAGCTGCTCCTGCACACAGAGGCCTAGAGTAGCAGCTCTGGGTCTCTGCTACTCGTCAGATGCTCAGCAGTGAAATTTGGCTGATCTCATCACATGCTAAGTGCAACTCAGAGGCAAGAATAGCTCCCAACTATTCTCGTGGCCTCCTTTTCTAACCGGTGTACAAATAAATATAAGGCCATATAAGACTGGGCAAGAGAATTGCATAAGTATATTGTCATGGAGGATGTGGAAAATAAAAATTAGGACATGAAGTCTAACTTTTCCTTTGCAGTTACGTTATGGTGCAGCAGTGGGTCTGTAGTGATTATTTCTTCCTGTTTTTTGTATAGTAGTTATGTTGACCAATTGCTGGATGTCAGCCACTTTCTCTTACCCCAGAGTAATCAAACACCAGTGGTCAGCTGCTGTAAAACATCAGAGAATTTACAGTGATGTGGTAGGCATGTTTTTAGTCCCTTGCAGCAGCTAGACAGGAACTGTGCCATTAAGTAGGAATCTGCGGCAGTTGTGTTGATCACCTCTATCTTAGATTATTTCTGTGGAATTTCTGACTGTTTAGGAAAAAAAAAAAATCAGTGCTCATTAAAAGTCTGCTGGATTTTTCGAATTTGGCTCATTCTTATAGAGTGTTTTACTTGAATGTTGAAAAAAAATGTTCCAGTACAAGGGGACATATGCTTAAGGGTGCAGCATGCAGGTCAAAGATTACACCATGTTTAAATACTAAAAGTGACTTTTTTTTTGTTTAGTAATGCCACACAATAATTACAAAAATAATTTTCAATAACATTTATATAAATTACGCAAATAATGCCTTTTGCTGGAAGGAAAGGTGGCTTCTGCTTTCATATTGGCTAACCAATAAAAAAAAAAAGTTTATGTTTTATTGAAGGGGTGGGACTAGGCCCAGACTTGTACATTGAAGGTTCATTAAGTGTCTGAATATAGAATTTCAGACCTCTTGAACTGGTATTGCCAGCAAGAAAGATTCGTGTTCAAATGCACTTGTTCTTACTTGTTTTCCTACTCATTATCTGTGGCATCCTTCCTGCACCCTTATGTAAAGAGCTATTTGTCTGCTTTGCAGATTGGATCACTGAAATAATCCAAGTTTATCAGAGCTTTTGTTTTTACCTAAGGGTTTCTTTTACTCCACCTTAATGCTGACAGAATGAATACCACTGAAATGTACCTTAACCCTCTTCCTTTAAAGCTTTTTTGGAAACTTACTAAGTATCAGACAAAAAGTGTGATTTTTACACTTAAACAGTTATTAGTGCAACACTTATTATCCTGGATTGTATCTTTGCATCATAAGTCAGTTATGGGTAAGCCTTGGTCTGGTCTGCATGTTACCACGGAGGAATTGTATGTGAAACTGAAGGGTGGGAACTAGTACAAAGCAATAGCAGTATTGGTACACTAGCAGTAGTAGTAGCATATTACGAAGAGTAGTCGTGGTAGTGTTAGAACAAACTGGTTTTGAGCACATCCTGAATCACTTTCAGATACAAGAAATAAGGAGCATCCAGTCGCATTTTAATTGGATCCAGCAGTCAGAAACACAGTAAGACACAGAAAAACAGTGAAACACAGAAGTGAAACAGTCCATCTTGCCTCAAATCATCATGCAGCCTGTTACTTTAAAATGGGTATATGGTAACTGTATTTCATCTTTAGACTTACTGGATTATTTAATAGATTATTTTTTCCAGAAGTTTAAAAAGGGTCCTAACAGTTAAAAACTCATTAGTCTCAATGTGTAACTTTAATTGGGATATATCATTAGCACAACATTCTTCCATCAGAATTGTAGTCTCTGGTAATGCATTGTAGATTAAACTTTGTCCTGCTGACTTTGTTTTCAAACTGGGTCCTGCAACTTCACCATTCAAGGGTCAGAGTTTATCTGATCTAGATACAGCATGCTTAGGTTTAGTGAAAAAAAATCTAAGCAGATTATTTTTCTTAGAAGTAGATAAGAAGAGAATCAGCAGCAACTGCTTCAGTCCAGGCCTTGGGCTTAATGGACATTCCATTCTAGATAGTGTTACCTCAGAAGCTTCTAGGGGAACAAGCATGTGTTTTATATGTGCATGTAGCTACATAGATAATATTTTATTATAAAAAAGTATACACAAAAATGTGCCATTTGGGAAAAAATAGTATAGGTCATCAAATGTATGTTATTACACAAGGTGAGCTTTTGCACACCTGACAGATAATTTAATTAAGAATTTGTAAGTATACCACAGTACCTACATATTGCCAATTCTTAATATTCCATACAGTTTGCCAGCGTATTCTGAAGAAGTATTTGTGGCAGTAACAACCTCACCTGTAAGCACTGTTTCAGTAAGCTTTAGATTCTGTGTAACATGAGTGGAAAGTAGATCTTTCAGATAGCCAGACTCCAGCATCTATCCCGTTACCATAGCAGTATTAAAGAAAAATGAGAGTACCACTCAAATTCAAAAATTCTAATTTGTCAAAAAATAATTTTCCGTATTTGTGCTCTCTGAAGAAGAGCTGGTAGGAAAAAAGGATGGGATAAAAAAATAAAATGCTTGAAATAAAACTGAAGCACTATCATGAAGAGCAAATTACTCTCCCTGACATCACATGTTATGAGCAGAGGGTGTTGACTTACCTTCCATGAAAGGTCCTGCCTAATATGATGGTATCATGTGTCTGGCAATGGTCTGTAGCAGAGGCCCAGGGAAGGCATAAGAATGGGGCAAATTGTCATGATTTATTTTCCAGAATTATTTCCCAACCTCTAGCAGCTTGTATTTCAGAGACAGTGTCTGTAATTTAAGATGAGCTTTTTGCATGTTGTTATCCAGTATCTTTTTAAGGCTGTGTATGCTTACACTATAACCAGAGAGGAATTCCACATTTTACTACTTAATTGTTTGACCCATAGCTGACTCCTTTCATTTCTTTTGAATGTGCCTCCTCTTAATTTTAGTTGATGACCTCTATCTCTTACACTGGAAGAGACAGTGAAGAATCTTTCCCTATTAACCTTTCCTAAGTCATCTAGACATTTATTTTCCAGGCTGAAGAACTCTATTATATTCAATTGTTCATTGTATGGAAGCATTTCATATCATGTGTTATCCTTATGGCCCTTCTCAGGGCCTTTCCCAGTTCTGCTCTATCCCCTGTAAGGTAGGGAAACCAGATCTGCATTTAAGTTGCAAGTGCATAACAGATTTATAAAGAGGACTATCCAGAAAGCATTGGTAAGAATAGACACCAGTGAAATGCAAGTATGAAGGACAATAAAAAAGTCTTAATTTTCTTTCTGCCCGGACTTGAGTGAGTGTCATAACCTCGAGTTCTTCTTTCAATTCTAGTGCTTTAGAGCCTAATTGTAAAAATTAAGCATAATATAATAACTTCTTAGTATTCATCTGAGCTTGCTTACATTTAGAATATTTTTATATTCTTTCTTTGGCAAAGTTAATAAAACACAAACAAACAAAACCCAGATTAAATTCTGGTTCAAGTAACATCATTTATAGACTGGTATTTCCAAGGGACATGGTTTCTGACTGAAGATCACTTCATCATTTTGAGATGCTCACTGATTGTTAAACAATACATCACTTTATTATTTTAATCTCCCATTTTCAAAGATTAATTCTTTCCAAAGTGAGGGAGTGGGAGCAAAGCACAGAGATGAGGTGACTCCTCTAACATACAACTGGAGGTAAAAGATGCCTGCCCTGAGCTGTACTGATATATCCCAGAATCTACAGAACTAGTTCTGTATGGTATGTACTCCATATATTATCTCAGAAAGAGACTAAATTTGTGCCTGGAGTAGTAACTGGCAGGAGAAGATCACATGAAATTCAGGCCCTAGTTAATATTAGTTGTTCATAGGCTTCTATAGAAGTCTTTGAAATATTGCATAAAGTGTCAACTTCTGTTGCCACAGTTCTGACTTTTGTAATGTGTCACAATACCTCTGTGTTTGAGAAATATGTCTTTGATTAATGTGTAAGTCCATCCAAACCTCTTACCCCTAACTTCTATTACCTGGACTTCAAGATATCAAGTTAACAATGTATTGTAAGATTTGAAATGTCTGATGATTTATCACCAGCAGAGCTCTCTGCCTTTAGAGAGGTTTTGTAAGCATAAAGGACAATGATGCTGCTGATCTTTTATTCTCTCAGCTGAACTATCAATTCCATCTAGAGTTGCAAGTCACGACTTCCTAAATGTTTCAAATTGATGCTAAAAACTCTATTAATTTTTTACTTCCAGAACTGCAGAAACTGGCTTTAAAAACAAACACACCAAAAAAAAAACACCCTTATAATTCTGACCTCATTATAGACTTTGATAGAGTAACTGCCTCAAGGGATCATTAAACCAGAATAATTTATCACACTGCATGACCTTAACATAGAATCATAGATAATAGAATAGTTAAAGATGATCTATATCCAAACCCTGCTGCATGGGCAGGGACACCTCCCACTAGACCAGGTTGCTCAGAGCCATACAACTTGGCCTTGAACACTTCCAGGAATAGGGCAGCCACAGCTGCTCTGGGCAACCAGTTCCAGCATCTCACCACCCTCACACTAAGGAATTTGTTCTAATGTGTAACCTAAATCTCCCATCTTCCCGTTTAAAGCCATTCCCCATTGTTCTTTCGCTACATGCCCTTGTAGAATGTCTTTCCACAGCTTTCTTGTAGGCCCCTTCAATTACTGGAAGGCTACTATAAAGGTTTCCTCAGAGTCTTCTCCTCTCCAAAGAGAAGCTAATCAGCTCTCCATACATAAGCCAAACATTGTTCATGTCCGATGTTTAAAACCTTTGCTTAGTCCTAATGCAACTGATGGTCCTACCCCATGCTTAAAACATACATTTATCTTGCTGAATTAGAATCTCTTAATGTAGCCTTACTTTTTAAATGAATGACAGTGGTTTTATCAATATGCCATTTTTCAGAGTGCAACATCATGATGTATTAAACGCAACAAAAATAAATACTTCAGAAGTTTAGCTCTTCTTTAGACATTTGAGTGTATGTGTTAAACTCAGGGGTCCATACTGGGACCGGTGTTGTTTAATATCTTCATTAGTGATATTGACAGTAGCACTGAGAGCACCCTCAGCAAGTTTGCCGATGACACCAAGCTGGGTGGTGTGGTTGATATGCCAGGGGGTCCTGGACAAGCTGGTGAAGTGCGCCCAGGTGAACCTCGTGACGTTCAACAAGGCTGAGTGCAGGGTCCTGCACTTGGGCTAGAGCAACTGGAGATATGAATACAAGCTGGAGGAAGACATGAGAGAGAACAGCCCTATGGATAAAGACCTAGGGATACCAGTGGACTAAAGCTGGACATGAGCCACCAATGTGCAATTGCAGCCCAGAAGACTAACCACATCCTGGGCTGCAACAAAAGAAGTGTGGCCAGCAGATCAAGAGGGGTGATTCTGCCCCGCTCCTCTGCCCTGGTGAGACCTCACGTGGATTTCTGCATCCAGCTCTGGAGTCCCCAACACAAGAAGGATGTGGACCTGTTGGAGTGTGTCACAAAAATGATCAAGAGGGCTGGAGCACCTCTCTTATGAAGATAGACTGAGGGAGTTGAGGTTGTTCAGTCTGAAGAATAGAAGACTCTGGGAAGACCTTACAGTGACCCTCCAATACCTGAAACGAGCCCATAAGAAGGCTGGGGAAGACCTGTTCACTAGGGCATGTAATGATAGGACAAGGGGTAGTAGTTTCAAGCTAGAGAAGGGTAGATTTAGGTTGAAAGAAGTTCTTTAATATGAGGGTGGTGGATCACTGGAATGGGTTGCCTAGGGAGGTGGTAGAGGCCCCATCCTTGAAGACTTTCAAGGTCAGACTTGATGGGGCTCTGAGCAACCTGGTCTAGTTGGAGATGTCCCTGCTTATTGCAGGGGGATTGGACTAGATGACCTTTAGAGGTCCCTTCCAACCCAAGACATTCAGTGATTCTCTGATTAATAACTTCGTGTGTTCAATACAGTCATAAACAGTCAGACTATAGATGATCACCAGTTTTGTATTGTAATAAAGATTTCTCTCTGATCTAGAAAATCTCTAAAGTAACTAAATACATACTGTGTTCCAGCATCTGTCTCCTCTAATCTGTTCTGTGCCTACATTTTTTTTGCCTTTTAAAAATATAATAGCTAAGTAAACAAGTTCTTAAGACCTCACCTTCTTACCATGTGTCTTTAATTAACTCAGTCTTTAAAATTTTTCTAGCACTTTTCCATAGCAAGTGCTGTTGAAGGTCTTTCTGTTTAAATAATCTCTTGCATTCCTCATGAGTCATAGCTATAATACACACAAACTTTTATATACAAATAATATTTCTGTATTGCATCATACCAGCTGTAACTATAGCTAGCTTTTTTTTTTTTTTTTTCAGCAAACCTATACTGGGAAAAAAAAGTGGTACATAAAATTGCTGCAAGGCATCTTTCTAAACCTTTATTAGTTGAAGTATTCAACAATTTACTTTAAAAAAAATAAAAGTAACTTACTTCTATATGTAACTTGCCTGTGCTGTTTATTTCTTTCCACAAATAAATGCACCTTAGGGCAGGGGTGTGTAAGGACTGGTAGAACCAGTTTTTCTTTGCTTCAGACTACAACTTCCAGTGCTTCATAGTCTTTGAGAGCATTCTGAATCTATACAAACCAAGTTCAGGTACTACACCACAATATCATTTTAACTTTTTACTAGTCTTACATGAAAGACAAATCATGTAAAGTTTTAAGTATTGTTCCTTCCTCTCTCTGTCGCTCTTTTTCTGTGTAAAATATTCTGCAGTTGAGATATGGCCCTCAGCCAAAGATAAAAGGTTAAAATAGAACCGATCTGTTGAAATAGCTATACCTCTTTAGTTTGTGGTTCTTAAAATATATTTGAGTGACCTTCAGTATTGTGAGAGTAGAAATGTCATGCTGGAGTTTGTTTCTCTCTCTATTTAAAAAAAAAAGAAGTGGTAATTTGAATTCATCTCTTACCAGAAGTAAAACACTGGAAACAAAATGCTCAGCTGGCTCAAATCAGCAGTAACAGAACATGGTCAGTAGTAGCAATTGTAATTAAAGTGTTTCACACAAAGATTTCTTAAAGTTGCAAAGACAGTCTTCCTTGTTTTGTAGATGAGGAGTTTCATACACGGCATTTTCATTAAAGCGAAAGTACATTGTTGTTAGAGAGATACAGTAGAGGTTTTTCCAAGAATTAGGTGTTGGCTGTATTAATGTTTACAGAAATTTTGCTTATGTCATTTTCTAGTTCCTTCACTAACACCATAATCATTCACGTATAAATGCTTTCTAGTTAGCCTGGTATACCAAATATTAGTCTGTAAAAGCTGGACTAAATTTATGCAACTCTTCTTCCATTTTAAATCATATGTCAGTTTTTATAAAAATCTAGGGTTTGTCCCCAACTTTCACAAAGATCAAGCTAACTTTCTTTAAATTCTTGATAGGATTAGAATTCATTTTCTCACTGAATCACAAATAAGAATTACCAGAATATCAACAGGCCAAGCCCCACCACCCACCACGTATGAGGGTCACAAGACTCATTCAAGACTCATTTAAATCAGTACCATTGTCATCTTTGAAATATATAAAAGTTCAAAGACAGGTACTTCACAAATTGAACGTATAAAGGAATGTCTTTACCTGAACTACATTATCCATCTAGCAAGCACATTTACTTCATTGTTCGTAAGATTTTTCAGAATTTGAAATCAGCAGTGATATAAGTTACAGCTTTTTGTTTTGCAAGTAATTAATATTTATTCAAAATACTGCATTATACATAGCTTTCCTAAACATTATTATGGAGATACTATTAACCAAGAGCATGCTAACTATAAAAATACTATAAAAGGTAATATTCCCTGTATGTTACCTACTACAATAGTGTGCAAATGCCGTAACCAGTAGGTTAATAGGAGCTATGAATCCTGGCAAATACCAATGCCAAGTATGCTTAATTTACTGGCTATAGTCTTTGCAGGGATTATGTTATAATTTGAACCTATCTTTCAAAATGTTTTGCTACTTCAGGCTACGGCAGACCTTAACATGTACATTTGGGGCGGGGGGAGGGGGGTGGATCTTGTTCAATTCTGAGACAATGAGTGTTGAAGAAAGTTGCAGGTTTTGTATCAACTGAAGTATTCGCTTGTTTGTTTCATTGGGTTCAAAAACCCAGCAAGCACAACTGAAAAAAAATTGAAGTACTCTGTAGGAGGAATCCTGACAGGAGTACATACTGGCCTACAGTTGGAATGCAGACACAAAACCTACATGGATCCACTGTACCATTCAGAAAAAGTCTATTGATTGGTTTTGTGTGGTTTTTTTTAATGTAGAAAAACAGCCCATCCTCCTTAAAAGGAAATTTTCATAACTAATTAATTTCTAGAGTCCCGGTGATGTGGGGATTTTTTTAATAGCATTAAGGGTTTTGTATGTGCTACGCAACTCACCTGCCATTGCCTCAGTTCTGATGTGCACTGGTCACATTCGTGGCTACATATGAATTGGCCTGATGTTTGTGGTTGCTTCTGGCAGCCCAAAATAGTGATCATAGCCCTAAGGTTGAACATGAATGATGGGATACGATAGGGAAGCTTGCGCTGTTGCTATAGTAAGAGTTAACTTCACATGACACTTCTGAGCATTTACACAGCTTTGAAGTGTAAGATCAGACACTTCCGTCATCCTCTCACAGTAAAAAAGATTCCTTTTAAACACATCTTCTGTGTCGCCTAGTTACTGTGTTTGATTAGGCAATGTGCCTAATGACAAGCTTCTGAAAGCATGTTGATTTGCTTTGTCTCAAAAATCCTGGCAAACAAGCCTTCTTAATTTCCTGTTTCAGTATCACAAAGATAATTAAAGTCCAAGAAAATATTAATCAGTTGGCTGTTTCTGCACAAATAAATGTGTGCTCCCTTGTAAACATTAATGAAAGTAAGTCAATGAGCTGTAGGAAATTTGTTGTGGTCTGCAACAGGAAATCATAAAATACTGGGAAATATTTTTGTAAGAGGGTTAAAAAGTAACAAAGT
The DNA here is from genome assembly GCF_020740795.1 of Apus apus. Classification (NCBI taxonomy): domain Eukaryota; kingdom Metazoa; phylum Chordata; class Aves; order Apodiformes; family Apodidae; genus Apus; species Apus apus. Next base: position 50,984,834 of record NC_067283.1, read on the forward strand.
AGTCAACTTCTGCTTTGAAAAACAAGTGCCTACCTCTGTTAGAGTAGTCGAAATTTGCCTGCCTCATCCATGAAAGCTGTTAATTCAGTGAAGGTCAAAGGTTTTGTTGTTGGTACACCAGCTGATCATCTCTAAGCCTGTCAGGCTGTACTGCTGAGCACAACAAACTGCTGTGCATTGCTGATGTGCGTCACAGGACCCTGGGGTTTTGCACGGGGATTAGTCAGGCTGTATTTGGAAACGCCCTCAACTGCACCTTGTGCTGCTATATTAGTGCTTCTCAAGCAAGAGGAATTTTCTTTTGCTTCTGCAGCTGCTCCTGCAAAACCCTCTGGTAAGTGTGCACAGCTTCTGTCAACGGTACTGACTCTCTTCTGCTTGCATTTTTAAGCCAGGATTATGATCTGAGGCATTAGTTGCGGTTGTTTATTTTCACAAATTGTATTTTTAGGATAAAAAGCTGATAGCACAGAACTGGCAACAGCATTGAAGGAATAAACACATGTACCAGTTTCTATTGAATAGGTTAATTCAGCTTAAATGTTCCTCTACTTCTAAATGTGTATCACAGTAGTCTTAAGTGTGGGTATTGTCAGTGATGAAGCTATGTACCATGCATGTCTGCTTTTGTTTCTGTACATCAGGAATAGCAAAGATTACATAATATAACAGACCAATTCTTAAAAGGATTTGGTTGGTTTTTGTTGGCAGCCTGTATGCAAGCCCTGCGTCTCTGGACTCTGCTTGCCACCTATGCTGTTGCAGTAGGACAAAATCAAGGACAGAAGAATCAGGAGTGCCCTAAGCTCAACGCACAGGTACTCTCCTTTAAAAGCACAAGAAGAAATGCTATTGTCATGTTTTCTATGAATGCTCTCTCTCCAGATTTTTTTACATGCTTTTTTATTTTTCCAAACTAAATATCAGAATCCAGCCCAGTCAGTGTAAAACAATGTAAATAATTAAACAAAATAAAACAGGAAAAAAATTTTAGTACACATCCTATTGCATTTCTTAAAATAGCTAACGTAGTGAAGCCACTTCCAGTTATTTCATATAACCCTGGGTATCTAATTTTGTAGCATATTATCAAGCAACCATGAAGATACTTAATGTTCTGTTGTTTCACTTCCGTAACAACATTTTCCTACTTTTTAGATAAGGAGTCCTAAGGCTTTATCTTGGTAAAACTACCAAGACAGTAATTTGGTAATTGCTAGTTTCTAAGGGTTTCCTACCATACTTGAGTTTACATCATACAAATATCAAACATACTATGTTTTTTCTTTTGGTAATTACAAATTAGTAAATGTCTGTCCTGAGCTCAGGTTATGCTAGTGGGGACTATATGGTTACTAGTGCAGTTCTCTTGACTAGCTGCATATAAATGAGTGACTGATGGGACTACACTCACATCCAGTAGCTTTTCATGTTCCTGTCTAAAAGATAAACGTATTAACAGCTGGTTGCTACTAAGAGAAACCTCTGTTGTACTCATGGACCAAAATTCAAATTGTCTGAAAGAAAGCCAAGACTTTGTTTATGCATATATGAGCATATGAGCACAGGTAGCTATGTAGGAACATATATAGATGGAAGAAAGCTATGGGCACATTCCTGTTCTGTGGGTTTTGTTACTGTTCCCCTGCTTCTTGCAACTTATACATTGCAAATAGCAGAAGTTGCATGAGGAAGCTTGCATGCTTTTCAGAAGTTTTTTGATAAGCTTTGTTTTCTAGAATAAGTAGGTGAAATAAACTTTTCTGTAATAATATGAACAAGAAAAAAGGAGTGGAAAATAAGGCATAAATGGAAATTAAGGAATGTGCCCCTTTTTCTTTGTCATGTCAACAGACTTACTTTCTGTACTGAAACCAGTTTTCTGTGGCTTGCCAGGGTAGTATCAAATTTTACAGCTATCATTGATTCCATGCCCTGCCTTTTTTGGTAGGTGTCCATAAGTAAGTATATGTGATAGCTAGTCTTCAGAAATAACGTTAAGGGTTGCCTTTCCTTGCCAGCTCACCCTTGTGTGTGCTCTGTATCACAAGTTAATAGGTTAGTCTGATCTAAGGCAGGTTTACCAATGAAGTAGAAAGAAAAAAAATTCTGTGATAATAGAAACTCACATACTGTCAATAGCTAGTTCTTAGCTGTTGTCTTGGGCCTTTTACAACATTGTAGTAATCTGAAATTTTGTGGAATGTTTTTAATGAATTTGTAAATTCAAGAACAGTCCATATTATTATTCAGAACTTCTGACACCTCACAAAGTACTCTATCAATCATTGGGAATTATGGAGAAGTTTCCTTAAAATCTTATCCACCCATAATGCAGGATATTTTCTCATGACTGATTTTTGGGAGGCATCCATACTGGATCAGTCTTTGGAAAGTAAAAAAACTTTGATTTTGCCAAGTAGTGTAGGCTTACAGAGTATCAGTATAAAACTACATCACCCCATTTTTTGTGTCCTTGATCAAAGCATTACTTAGAATCACAGAATCATAGAGCAAGCTGGGTTGGAAGGGACCTTAAAGATCATCTAGTTCCAACCCCCCTGTATTGGCAGGGACACCTCCCACTAGACCAAGTTGCTCAAAGCCCCATTCAATGTGGCCTTGAACACTTCCAGGGAGGGGGCAGACTTAGCAGACTTACAATTATAACCTCTTATATTTCAGTTATTACTAGTAATATTTCAGTCTGTGTATCTAGATTTGATTGTGAAATAAGCAATATCTCTATGTAGTTAAGGTAGCAAGTCATTTATCAGCTCCTCCGTCCCAACTTAATATTACAAATAGTGAAAGCAACAGAAGGTCCCACAGTTGTCCTCTTTTTATTAGTTACTCTACTATTCACAGAACCATAGAATCATTAAGGTTGGAAGGAACCATAAAGGTCATCAAGTTCCAACCCCCCTGCTGTGAGCAGGGAAACCTACCACTAGACCAGGTTGCACAAAACCTTGTCCAACCTGGCCTTAAAAACCTCCAGGGATGGGGCATCAACAACCTCCCTGGGCAACCCATTCCAGTTCCTCACCACCCTTAGAGTGAAGAATTTCTTCCTAATATCTAACCTAAATCTCCCCTCTCTCAGTTTAAAACCATTACCCCTTGTCCTGTCACTATCTTCTCTGATGAAAAGCCCCTCCCCAGCTTTCCTGTAGCCCCTTCAAGTACTGGAAGGCTGCTGTAAGGTCTCCCCAGAGCCTTCTCTTCTCTAGGCTGAAAAGCCCCAACTTTCTCAGCCTGTCTTTATAGCAGAGGTGCTCCAGGCCTTTGATCATCTTGGTGGCCCTTCTCTGGACCCTTCCCAACAGGTCTATGTCTTTCTTGTGCTGAGGACACCAGAACTGTACACAGTATTCCAGGTGGGGTCTCACCAGAGCAGAGTAGAGAGGCAGAATCACCTCCCTGGCCTTGTTGGCAACACTTCTTTTGATTGGACATCTTCTGTTTTTTAAATTATAGGGACTTAAATTGTTGGTTTACTGGGTAAGGAAGTAACTGTTCTACCTCCAGAACTCAGTTGATTCTAAAGTTCAGCATAGTCTTCACTCCAGAATATAACATTACACTTTGTACACACAATCAGTTACTAGTTCCCTAGGATACCTGATTGGATGTGCCTACTATAGCAGCTGTGTTTAACCAACTCTTGTTTAATTTTAATAATCCACCTGACACAACATACACTTAGAAATACACTGTCTGAAATACTGAGAAAACAATATATATAAGCAACACCCAGATACAGCATAAAAACAGCTCTCTTGGCACTCTTGCTATCCCATTGTATACAAGAAACACTGTTTCAAAACTGGAATTCAGTATGGTCTTTAGAGTAAACACTTTTCTTCTTTATTTAACCTAGCTGCACAGATACGTCTCATGTACTAAATAGACTTGTAATTTTCAGAACTGTCCGTGTTGTAAATGACCCATTCTGTGGTTTGTAGGACTTGGGGATTTCCAAACCTGCGTGAAACCGTTACTGTTCATTCATCAAGGTACGACTATACCATTGTTAGCTACACAAGAATTTCTTACATTCTTATTACAGTTACCTGCTATCACAAACAAGCGGATCTGTTTTTCCTCTTCATAAATAAAATTAAGCTCAACCTTTAAAATAATATTTTTCAGGTTTTTTTTCTCCTTGCTTCTCTTTGGAAGGCTCCTTAAAAACATCAGAGACTAGATATTAAATATATTTATGGGCAGCATATATGCCAACCACTAAATACCTCTGGGAGTTGTTATCTTTTAATGTGTGTTTTAAAAGAGATACTGGTTGCTGAACTGTTTCGGTAACATACACATGTCCTTGGTAAGAAAGGAAAACTCTTCTCACACTTTTATAAAATGACAGAATAAATAGGGGAGCATAAGTCTTATTATGTACTTTCAGACATCACAATGAAATAATTCCTTTTCCTGTGTTTATATAGTTTTAGTCCTACAGGTAGAAGATCCTTGCTTTGAAAGGCCTTCTTGCCTTTGTTAGGTGCTGTGAAGATTTTTATTTTGGGCCTTTTGTGTATCCTGAGTTCACTCCTAGAGCTTTCTTAAACAATTAACAGAAACACAAATTTTATCAAATTGACTGAACTTTCCTTATTAGCATTTTTTCACTCTTTGTTCTCTCATATGTCTCATCAGTTCTTTCCAGCTTGAATCTGCTTGTCTCTTTGAACTATGAAGAATGGCAAATACGCAACAAAAACCCAACAGCTAGGCTGGGCAGAAGTTTAAGACATTGAAGGAAACAGCTTGCCAGGAAACTGGTGACTGCTTGTTAGACAGTTTTGTTTACTTCTAATAATGATAAAGCCTCAATAAAATAATTGCTACTTAATGTTCAGTTGCAAATATGAACACAAGGAACTAATGATGAGGAGAGCGGCTATTTTGACTGTCTTTGAGGCTTTATCAGATGCCATATCCATAATGAACACTTGGTTTTGCCTATGAAAATGCCTGCAAGACTGAAATAATCTGAGTTACGCTGGCTGCAGAATACACTTTTTTTCCCCTCAATAAGTCTTCAACTCACTTCAATTCTTCTGTCAAAATGAAAGATGTATTAGAAATAAATGAACCTTAAAAACTGATCTTGAGCAGGAGTATCAGTTTACAACATCAAAGCAGGAAGCTTTCATCATACTTAGAATCTTAAGCAATGTCTTGTTTAACATCACCTACTGAAGTGTTTACTAAGGAGGTTTTTCCTTAGGTTGTTTCAGAAACTTACGAAAGACCTCAGTCTGAAATAAAACAGTAGTAGGCAATACGGCTTTCCTCATACATTCTCTCCCTCTCGTCTCTCCATATCCCCCAACATCTGTTCTATTTAAATCAGTTATATTAGGAAGTCTGTTGCTTAGTATATGAGTAAACCAAATGTTTTAGCTAGTTCTTACAAAAGCACATTTAGATTTTGTTTAATTTTTGCCTTCCAAGTCTAAAAGTACATATATAATTTGCCTTCTGTAGTTGGAAGGCATTAGAGTAGTCAATTTACAGTAAAAAAAATTACAAAACAGTCCAATGGCTTTATTTTTCATTGAGAAAAAATGCTGTAGAACCCCAAACAAGTGATAAGGTTACTTTTTGTTTAACAGCACTGTAAAACATATAAAAGAAATACTATAAAAATCTTTAAAGAGTTGCAGATTGTTGTTTATTTTGTGAAGCTAGGTCAGTTGACATACTTCTGCTGATAATTGTAAATAAATATCTATAAATGCTTTGTAGATGTATTTCTCAGAAGATTAGGGAATTCTTTAATGGGCATTTTTCAGGATTTTTTGTTTAAACACTCAATAGCTTTCTCAATGATTCCCAGTTTTGGATGTAGCTGATATAGTTGGAAGCCAATCATAATGTACATTTTTTGAATTTGCTGTGCTAATAAAAATAGCAAGGCACTGCAGCCACATAAAGAAAAACAATCTTGGTTTAGGAGGTACAAGTTTTACAGAAAATGTCTTTGCTATGGAATAGCAAAAGAAAACCTTAAATCTTCCAAACTAAATGAAATTAATCCAGTTTGTTTGTTTATGAGACTTATAAACCAAAGAAGTAGTAAATTGCCTGTCATGAAGACTTTAGAAAAATGTCTATGTTCTGTTTTCATTAATGTCTTTGAGGATATTAGCCAGAAAGTAGCAGTAAGCATACTGGGAATTAGAATTATTTATTATATTGAAAAATAGGAGCACTGACATGGAAGGGAAGATACAATCCAGCAAGACTAGATGTAAAATTAGCACTTTGTGCAACCAGCTGATTCTGCCTACGATTAATTTTGAAGACTATCTGGTCATTACCAACTGAATTTGAATCATCACCGTATTGCTGCAAACATAGTAAGTATATTCAGATGTATATGCAAAGATTTTATCTGAACATATAGGCCAAAGCAGGTCGTCAGTTGAGGCCTTTTCAGAACACAAAGATTATACCCAGTTAGGGATGCTGTGTTTCTAGACCAGTGTGGTTCAAACAGATGGGCCAGGACATCAAAGAATTGTCAGAGGTTTAAAAAATTGTGCTCTGCAAAAGAAGATTGAAGAAACTGGAGTTTTTTGGTTCACAAAGAAGGGAAAAATAACCAGTGAGCACCTGTGGAAAAGATGACTTTCCTCCAAGTTGAATGACCTAAAATTACCATAAGGAAGGTTAAGTAGATATTAAGCAAACTTTTATGAACATAAAGAGAGTTGAATACTAAAATATACAGTTTAGCAAAATGTGAATGGAGGCTTTGAAGAATGGGTTAGACAGGTATCTGCTGAGAATGGTGTAGCTGTAATAAGTTTGCTACTACCTGAGGGCAGAGTGGACTAGAGCCAGTATTTAAAGGTACCTCCAGCTCCTTCTTTTCCCTGATGCACAAGTGTCTTTCTCATAACAAAAGCATGTTTGCAAGACTTTAAATTACTACTTTTTCAATTGATAACCTAATTGCAATCTGACTGTGAGATGGTTGTTACTAATAAACAAAAGGCTTAGTAGCATCAAGAACAGGAAGAAAGAATATTGTGAGACTTATTAAGAATTGGTGGTATGACAACTCTTGTTCCAGAAATGGGTCTGGAAGTAGATGCTGATAGGTTTTTTAAATGCCTTTTTTCCCCTTTAATTAGCTCATTGCAGCAAAGGTTACATGCTAGGTATAAGAGAAGGAAAACTGAATGATCAGAATGTGAGAAATGTAATTCCTAGCACTTCATCATCTGTGAAGTGCTAGGAGACAAACAAAAATTTACTACTCATAAATGCCCATGCAGACAGACTGCAAGTATCTGATACCTCTGCTTTAGAAAGAGTCCATATATTATTATAAAGGAAGTCCATATATTATTATAAAGGAAGGAAATACATACCAAATTTGGAGATTTCTGTCAGTAAGTCAATTTTACCATTTCTGCAAGGTTGAAGAGAAACTTCTAGAGTAAATGAAGGTTGGGGAGGTGTTGTCTGGAGGGGTGGTTCTTTCGTGGGTTTTTGTTTCCCTTTTTTTTTTTCCTCTTTTTTACCAGATCAGCATCTATCATAATTGATCCTTAAGTTCCCCTTCAACCTGGTATTCTATGATTCTATGATAATATTCAATAAATATTCTTAATCCACGTGGTGTGATAGCATGGGTTATTTCAAAAGTGTTAAAAACAGCTAATGGCAAATGATGTGATGGACTGCCTAGGGAGCAGGGATTACTGTATGGCCTTGTATTGGAATACCTGATTGACGTGTGCAGCATTTTCAAGAAAACAGTGGGTGTCTAATAGCAACCTGTCTTCTGTATCTATGTTAAAACTTTAAGGGCGTGTTAACTGTGGCATATTTGAACCACAGAGTGATCCCGTATGTCCTGTTTGTCTATAGCTCCCTTATTTTCTACAAATACAGTTACCTCTTGTATGAGTGTCAGCTTATTGAATAATTTGATATTAGGAGAGAGAATGAAAACATATATTGAAAGCAAACAGAACTTGCAGTCATCAGTTAGTACATCCAGAGTATTATTCTATTTCTTCTCACTCTACACTTGCCTTCCTGTCCTGGCCACAGCTTGATGTCACATGAAATGAGGCATAGATACAGAGCTTCCAATCTGATGGACAGCAGGTATTACCTGGTAAGTTTTCCTCTGTAAATATATTTCTGTCTTTGTTCTTACTCTTCATAGATGCCCGAATTTCAGAAGAAGACTGTCCATATTAAGGACCCAGGAAGAGTAGAGGAGATTATTTGTGGCCTCATCAAAGGTGGAGCTGCCAAACTTCAGGTAAAGATAATAAAAGGTGTAAACAGTTGAGAATGAAAGCAATCATGTGATTGTCACTGTGCCAAAAATTCCAAGAATAGTTACAACAGAAGTCAGCCTTTAAGTAATCTCCAAAACTTAGACGTCTGTTAACTCTTCTAATAACCCTTGTTGATTCAGCTCTAATTCAGCCAGACAATAGTTAACTGATATAAGCTTAATGATTTCAGAAATTATTCTGACCAAAGGAATCAGAAAAACAATGTTGTGAGAACAAAGTTATTCTTATGGGATATTCTGTTTTACATTACAATGCTTCAATTTCTGTCACACATGCTACCCAATTGCAACTATTGCTGATCTTTCAGAATTTCTAGCCTTTCTTTTATTTTGTCCATGTTGTAAGAGAGTTTTGCTTTTTCTTTCTTTAAATAGATTATTACAGATTTTGATATGACATTAAGTAGATTTTCCTACAATGGAAAAAGATGTCCAACTTGTCATAGTGAGTACATTCCTTTTTTATATATGTATTGGTTTGTTCACTCCTTGTAGTTTTTACTAGATTTTTATTTTCTCTTCAACTTATTCCCTAATATGAGATTTTATATGCCTCGTTACCTAATCTGTACATCATAATGAACAAGTATTATAGTGAGTGTCTTATCTGTTTTATATATAAAGGTTACTGGCTAGATATGTTAGGCTATCTTATTTTTAAGAGCTCATAATAGTCCTGACGCCTGCAAAACGCAGATAGTAAACTCCTTCTAATTCTTGACATTTTTATCCTGTAGCCTTTTAGAACAATTGAAAAAAAAAAAATCAATTTAATAATGAAGTGGGGATCCTAAAACATACAGGATGCCTCATGGTGATTTCAGAAAGAGTTAATCTCAAGAAACAGACAAGAGGGTTGTAATTAGCATTTTAATTAAGAGGTGAGAGAAAGGGTGGTAATACATCCGCATGCTTCTGAAGAATAATGTTCCCCTTACTGGTTGCTGGTAAGAAAAGCTCTGACAAAACACAGTGGTTGTCATCCAGCGTTGTCTTCTATGCCAGTGTCATATAGCAAAGTAAAAGAAATATAACATCTTGTTTAACACTTTTTTTCTGCACCCCTTCCAGACGTCATTGATAACTCAAAGCTCATCACAGAGGAATGTCGGAAAAAGGTAAACAGAAACCCTATTAGTTGTTGGCTTGTTGTTCAGACAACAACCTGGCTGTACTGTGCATTGAATCACACACCACAAGGAAACAAGCAATACTTTCAAATCCTTAAAGCTCTCTGAGCTGTCTCACTGACTGTAAGGCATCCAGTCACTAATAGACGTGAACAGAAATATTGGAATACTTGATACCAGCATGTAGTTTAATTTAACAGTACTCACATTTTCTTCTTAGATATATTTACAAGATAACTCTTAGTTGAAACAGCATTTCAGATTCCATTTTGTCTAAATAACGTGACCAAAATGAAGGAAGTTATTTTGATTGGTTAGATTAAATACCAAGTATTATTTTATTAAAAGACATTAAACATCTGTTGGTTTTTTCCCCTTCAGTTACTGCAGCTGAAAGAAACCTATTATGCTATTGAAATTGATCCAGCTCTTACTATTGAAGAAAAATATCCATATATGGTAGAATGGTAAGAGACACCTCCCATCTTCAAATTGTACTCAGATTAGATTAAGTTTTTTAAATCAAAATAATGACAGCAGTTTGTTTTCAGCTAACATATTAACTGAATTATGTCTTGTATTCTTGTGCAACAACTGTTTTTGCTTTGCTATGAACTTGAATGAGCAAGAATTAACCATACAGGATGCTTTTCATCATGAGATTTAATGAAAGGTGAATCTTTACAAGTCAATTTCCACCCATTTTTTTATATTCTAGGTACAATAAATCTCATGCACTACTCATTGAACAAGGCTTACAAAAGGATAAGTTTGCTGAAATAGTGAGGGAATCTGATGTTATGCTGAAGTAAGTTCCTTGGGATTTGAACAATACTGTTTCAGAGCATGTTCTATAGATTCTTACTGTTTGTTTTCAGGGGAAAACCAAACAAACACATGAATTCCTGAGAGAGTGACACCATAATCTTGGAACATACTGAGCTCTTCATGCCCCCACTTATTTGTATTTTGTAGCTAAACACTTAATGATCACAGTGTATACACTAGAGGTCTTAAAAAAAAAAAAAACCTTAAAAGTTTGAGTCCCATCTCTGCAAACTTCATTTCTGTAGACTTCCATCCTCTAGAAACTGCACTGGTGGCTCTTTTTTTGTACAGGTAATGCAGAGTTCAACTTTGTTCCTTTGAAAAACAATCCCTGTAATAGTTTCATCTGATATAAAAATTCAGTGACTCAAGGAATATTTTTCATATGTTGCAATAAATACTGTTCTTCATTTATGGCTAAAGGCAAGGTTAAAAGTCAGCAAAATCCTTGCTTGTAATGTGCTATGGCTCCCATCTCTTTCAGAGTTCTCCAAAATTGTCTCTACATTTTGGATTACTGAAACAAGACTTAATTTGTGCAAGTGTTTATCACACCAACTAAATACTTGTCTTTTACAAAACAGACAAGCACACCATCTCAGCCTGGTTGAAAGCCTAAGTCCATGTGGATTGAATCTTCATTCACAGGCTAAGATTCCCTCAAAAGTTTTCCTCATAATTATTTTTTTAATGTAAAATTCTACCTATCAACGTCTGTGTGGAGAAGGCACATAGAGATAACATTCTGTTGTTCCTGGAACATTATACGTAGTTTTGATTGGGTACTGAAAACTAAAAAGCTTTTAGGACAATAAATATTTTCAGAATTTCAAAACAAAAATTTTTTGAATGTTAACCACCCTACAGAAAGTCAAATATTTAAGCAAGGAAGATTGAAAGGACATGTACAGCCTGATAGTAGCTAGAGAGAGTTCTAGATGCTTGCTCTTTCTGGGGTGTTTGGGGAGGGGGAACTGTTTTTAAGTCTTTAAAACAAGATTAGACGAGGGGGCTGAATTATACAGATCAAGTAGCTTGATGCAAGAGTTTCTTGCTAAATCTACATGCCTCATGTTGATGGTTCTTGCTGATCTGAAAAGGTGAGGCAAAGGAAATGAAGTGAAACACTCAGGCAAAATTAATTTTCCTTTTCCAAAGATTATGCAAATGTCTTCTCAAAACCCTGACTTTCCTTGGCTTTCTTTACTTGATATTTGATTTGTGTTTACATCCTGTGTTGCAGAGAAGGATATGAGAACTTCTTTGATAAGCTCAGTGAGCATAATATTCCTGTATTCATATTTTCTGCTGGGATTGGTGACATTCTTGAGGAGGTTATCCACCAGGCTGGGGTCTACCATTCTAATGTCAAAGTGGTTTCCAATTTCATGGATTTTGATGAAAATGTATGTATGAAAGAACATTCTTATTGAACATTTTGTGGTATTTAGTAGCTATTCATATATAATACAAGATTAACATTTTAATGCATCTGATGTAGCCATCTTCCCTGCCCTATAGAAAATTAGAATTCCTTAGTCGGCACTCCTCTGGGCAAAAAACAAGCAAAGGAGAACAGTTCAAACACAGTGTGTTGTAACTAAGATACCTTTTCCTTAATGACAGCCTCACAGTCAGTCAGCCCAGTACAGTGGTACTGCTCCTCCTCCAAGTAGAGACAATTGCTGCCTGTCTAGTCTTAACAATCTTATTACAGACATTACAGTATTTAACAGTAATTTGTCTTGTTTATCATCAGAGATTACATAGTTCAGTGTTAGTTCAAGAGTAACATCACATATTTCATTCTAGATTCTGTCTGGTCTATATGGTACTAGAAATAACTTCAGTGTGTTTTTTTAATAGGGAATATTAAAAGGATTTAAAGGAGAATTGATTCATGTTTACAACAAACATGATGGTGCCTTGAAGAATACAGAGTACTTCAAACAACTGAAAGACAACAGTAATATCATACTGCTGGGTGATTCCCAAGGAGACTTAAGTATGGCAGATGGAGTAGCAAATGTTGAACACATTCTCAAGATTGGCTATCTCAATGATAAAGTGAGTAGTCTTATAACCTTTTGGACTTTGAGTGAAATACCATAAATTGGATACGGGTTCATTACAATAACCTTCAGATATCAAAGCAGGTGTTTGGCCCCTGTTCATTTGGAGATTTCAAACATTTTTCATTAGTTTCTTCCTTGAGGTTTTTTCTAACTCATGAGCTACAAAAACAAAACACATAAATTGCTTTGGTTTTTTTGTACTGAACTACTTCTGAAAAGGTATTTTGTTGAGAAGTAAAATTCAGAGGCTAGAGAAATTAACTCTCCTAAATTCTTGTGGTTCCTCCCCCTCCTTTCAATACTGGATTGATAATTGAGAAAAATTTTCATGTTCCAAATAAGACATTTAGGCAGTGTCTCTTTTTTTTTTTTTGAGGTGACACAAGTGACTGCTAAGTTACAATGCACATCTATTTGCATTCAGGAGGGGGAAAACTTCAGTTTTCTCTTTCTCTCAGCATTTTGGAAAACTGAGGAAATAGTTTTTCTTTCAGTATCTTTGTGTATGAGATCCTGGAATAAATGTGAGGTATTATATCCTGGAATGCACAAACAGTTAAGTCAGGCTACTTCTACTCTGTAATCCTATAGAATTCACTTATAGGAGCAATACATATTTGCATGGCTCATTCCCTGAATTTGGTGGAAAGACTGGCCAATATTTTCCTAACAAAAAAATCTATCAGTGATTAATTCTAAAACTAAGTGGGTCTTTCTAAGTGGGTCTTTCTCTTTATCCCCTCTGCAATTAGGTAGATGAGCTTTTGGAAAAATATATGGACTCTTATGATATTGTCTTGGTGAAAGATGAATCCCTGGAAGTTGCCAACTCCATCCTACAGAAAATCCTGTAAATTGCAGTCTCGAGTCACTCCATTCCTTCCAGGAGGCAACTGGACAGAAGAGCACACGTGTGCTATCTTAGATGTGTTTATTACTCATTTACAGAACTGTTTAATTTAATTTAAAACTTTTATCTTCATTTTGATATTTTGAAATATACATTGTATCCATTGTCAACTAGAAGCTCCTTTTACTGCTCTTAATGCTTTTCTTTATTGTCTCACACTCCTGTTACAACTAGATTTCAATTGGATTTATAGATATGAAACTGCTGCTGATGGGATACTGTGGTTCACTGTTTTTTAATCAGACATTTCAAAGGAGCATTTTAGAAGATGTGGCTATTTTGTAAAACTGAAGATGTAAACGTTCTGTGAATAAGCAGTGTGTGTGCTTGTGTTACCTTTTCTTCTTTCAAAGAAGATATTTCAGTCTCAGCTGTACTTTGAAGGATCTTACTCATACGCTACAGACTTTTCACAGTTTTTCATACATATATTTTTCTTCAGTAAAAATGCTTTATTCACCTAATTCAGGCAAAGTGTTTATTCTTAATAGTTATTTTTATCATTACAAAACATTCTATATCCTTATTCTTCCTTTATCCTCTGTGGAATGGGAAGGATGTTTTCATTTAGTACATCTGAGTTAAAGTTTCTCATATTTGTAACAACAGTTAGTTTCACAAGCTAATAGTACACAGTCAGAACTTCAGCCCCTTTTCTGATCTTATTTTGTGTACTACTCCACTTCTAGCCTGCTGTTTCACATCAAATCTAGCATGGCTCACCTAAAATAACTTCCCTTGGAATTGTCACAATGAGCTGCTCCAGCCACAGAAAATCAAAACAAATCTAGATCTTAACCTTAGATTTTAAAAGCTGACTTAGCCATTTGAATACAGCCCCAGCTTTGGAAGCTGACTGGTATGTTGCAGGAGAAGTTAAAGATGGTGTTGTGACCCCAGTCCTGTGAGGTCTCAGCTATACTAGCTCTATTCATTAGTAGAACAGAGGCAATCATACAACTTCCCTAACATGCAATATAGTCATTCACTGTTGCTTTCTTTTATACATAGCAGGAACTTTGCCATGTTCCGTTCCCTGAGGAATTGTAATAAAATATGGGAGAGGCTATACCTGCATTCTCTCCCACCAGCAACTGGGAGAGAAATCCCCTAGAGAAATGGCCTCTTTCCTGTCCAACCTGTGGCACATTATCTAAATTCTGACTTGGTAGCACCAGTCATTTGTTCCAAATCAGCAGACTTGCATCTGTTACCACACCTACTGGAACTTTGCCAAGAAGGCGGGACAGAGGGGTAGTTTCCTTCCCCGGCCTCTGCATCCTCTGCAGTAAACTGAAGTTAGCCTCTTATTTTTGAATGCGTGGCAGAGGCTCCACACCAGTCTGAAGCAGCTTAGCATCCTTTCACAGTTACCCTGCACATGGTGTGCAGGCAGATAAGTGCTGAGCACAGGGACCCTTCAGAAAATCCAGCCTGCATCTTAACAGGCAAAGACTGAGGGATGACGCCCTCATTGTATACAATCTACAGCCATGCAATTCCCTACTTACAGCAGAAGGGCAGCTATGACATCTGCAAAAGCAGGAGTCTTAGGAATCATCTATTTGAGCAGAAAAGCACCTAAATTGTAAGACTACTGAAGAGAGCACCTTGGCTGCCTTCCATTTGAGAGCCATGACTCAGGCAGCAGCAGACTGGAAGATTTGAAAGCACCCTGGTGAGGCCAGTGACAGGAGGAGACGGGAGCAGCAGCTGCCTCAGGCCTGGCCTGC
This sequence comes from Apus apus, assembly GCF_020740795.1. NCBI lineage: Eukaryota > Metazoa > Chordata > Aves > Apodiformes > Apodidae > Apus > Apus apus. Next base: position 50,999,854 of record NC_067283.1, read on the forward strand.
CAAGAGCCTGTCAGCCAAAGCCAGGAGACAGGGAGAGCTTGCAAGCATTTAGTGACAGCTGCTGAGTCAGTGGGATGGAGAGAGCTGCTACTCACCCCCTCTTTCATGCATACCCCCCGCCGCAAATGAAGCGTCCAGCGGCAGCGGGTGGTGCAGTTGACGTGTGACTGACAGGAGCAAAGACTGGCTGAGCAGGAGACACTGCACAGACAGGGCTGAAGGTGAGAAGGACTTAAGCTAGTGGGGCTGAGCAGGGGAGATGCTGCTGCTCTAGGAGCTGCAAGGTGAGCAGCTGCCTGGGGTGGAAGGAGTTGCAGGCAAGGGCGGGCAGGTTGGGGTGTAGCAGATCCCCTTGGAGCAGCCAAGGACAGCAGTTTTGCACAAGTCCACAGAAGAGCAGGAGGAAGTGTGTTAGAACATACCAACCACAGAGAGACAGGACAGGCTCACAGGCACCTGAACACACAACCAGGATGGGTGGGAAAGATGTTCCTCAATTCACAAGGTACACACTTTCTTTCTCCCATTTGTCTCCTGCTTGGCTGTGCCATTGAGCCAACCTTCACACCCAGTCCCTGTGTCCTCTTTCCCTGCCTCCCCATTTGCCTGGGCCAGGCAGGAGGGAAGGATGGGCGTATTGCAGAACTGCAAGGGAGGGAGCAGCTTTCTGCACAGTCACCTGCCAACACTACAGTTTCAGCACCACAGGCAAGATAAGCAGGGCGATGTTATGTAGGACACCAGCATGAGCTGCCTGTACAGCAGCGTGGTCTGCACCACCCCGGGCACAACAAGGCTTTTTGGGAGAGCTGCAGTGTCTGCAGGGGAGGTCAGCAGACACAATTTCTTTAACAGTCTGCATTTGGGGTTTCAGGCATTTAGAATATCCGTTAGCTGAGATAATGTCAAGGTTTGAGGTGGGGCAAGGAAGGGGGGTTTTGGTTATTTTTGCGGTTTTTAAACAAGCAATCATGCTGGCTGCCAAACTGAAGTCCAAAAGGCAAAGGCCTTCTGAAAAACACCACGGTGTTTGGATGCACTGCTTACTCAACCAGTCTCCAGTTCCAAGAGACTAATTACCAGGCATTACTCCCAAAGTTTACAGTGGAACAAGATTTTTCGTTTACAGGCAGGTCACCTTTGGAATACAGATAACAGCTAAAATTCAGAGTATGTGAAAAGCGGCTGATAGCCACAGCTCCACAGCGTGTCAGCAACACATGCTCTGGCACAAGATCATTCTGGCTTCAAGAATGATGGATTTCCCTGGCCATCCCAGCACCCATGAAAAGTTGGGGGCAGTTCTGGTCTGCATCATGTTTCTGAGAAGCAGGAAACACTGATCTAACTGTCTCAGGATTTCACATTAACACATTGATCCTCCCTCCTGGATCTTTCCTCAGCCTCACCCAACCCTACAGGAAGGAAGCTGTTGCTCCTTCAGCATGATGAGGATCTTATTGTTCAGCCTACCCACAATTAAAAAAAACCAAACAAAACAAAGTAAAATGAAACGACAACCAAAACCAGATACAACAGCACACACAAAGCAATATGGGAAATGATTAGACAGTCTCTTTAAAACCAGCTACCAAAACAGATCTCTAACTAGATCTTAATCTGAGTTAAATTTGTATCCAGCCTGCTAGATCCCAGGCATGTTAGAAGTGATCACTTGATGGTTTCCAAACTACATGGACACTTAAATTCTTTGCCTTGGTAAAGGATTTCATGTTAAACAACCATCTCTCAAGCACTTTTTAAGGAAGATTTCCCAGTCTGGCCTCCAAGCAGATGGACAATAAATTCCAAAAATCATCAAACATTTAGGCCACAACGATGATCACTTCAAGAAAAGGATTCTTACGCTTCCAGAAGTCAGCGGGTAAGTTAAGATCTGCAGCATGATTTCTCCATTAAATCCTGTTAGTCTCAGGCTCTGCATTTAAAGGTCTGCCAAAGCAGAGCACCTTCGTTAGGCTGCAAGAGCAGCTAAGCTATTTTGCAACCATTGAAATGCCATACGGACAGCTTTCTAGGAAAAAAACAGTTAACTCACATCATCAACCTGAACCAGGAGCTGTGATTTTAAAAACCTACATATATTATCAATACCATTTAATCATTTCACATCCCACTGCCAACTCTTAACTCTTGCTTATACGGTAGCCAAGGGAAAACAAAAGATGTAGTTTTAGATATCCTCCACTTTTTCAAAATGCCACCTTTTTATCACTGGTCTGTTGGTTAGAAATCAGAACGGAAATAGTCAATCACCTCTCCAAATCCATCAACAAAATTAATGACAAACAAAACTTACACTCCAGCTACAAGTTAAATCACCATTCTTCAGCAAGTCTAACTCATGATTGCCATCCAGATTCTGCATTCAGTTTTAGGAAAGAGATACTATTCACATTATGTCTTTCTAAATCACATTTCTGACCAGAAACATTTTGCAACTCTAAAATTAGATTTCATTTATTATTCAGTTTAGAAAGAAAGGTACCATACATTTCCCAGACCATTTTCCCACAGTCCAGAAAGTATTTCTGAAGTTAAAAGCAGGGAATAAGCAGCAAAATTAAATGAATTTGCTGCCTTCTTTTTTCCCCACTACTCACAAGATCTGTTCTCTCTGTAGCACATGTCCAAGGTCAAGTATTTGGGGCCCTTATTTAGCTAAAAACATTTCCTCCTTCTGAGTGGCTGTTGCAGCCAGCTCAAATGTCCTTCTGCTGTCAAATACATACAAATAGTCCTGAACCAAGCCAAAAACTTGACCCAAGTACTAGCTAAGTTGCCATTTTTAAGCTTAAAGGAAATTCTGAATATTTTTTCACACAGAACAAATTACATTTTAATTCAACAACTGCAAAAAATGCAAACTGATTTTATGTTTGTTTGTTTTTAACACACTGAGAACATAAAGAGTTATACAGCAGAAAGTATCTCTGGTCAAGTTAGGGCATAAAAATCACACCTAAAAAAAATAATTTATAAATACCTGCATTTTTCTGGGTGTAGAACCATAGTCCTTTTCCATTGAGCCCCTGACAATCCAGCAGGTAATTGCCAACCCTGATTGCAGGCAGCTTCCTTTTATCAACCAGCTTCCTCACAGGAGTCAGCTGCCCAGCTCTGAGAATAGCACCTGGCTGTTTCACCAGAGGAGCAGCAGCACTCTGATTTCTGGAGAGTCTCTCCTTAGCTAAACCATCCCTTTTCATCCAGCTATTAATGACCCTTAAGCTGTTATCATCTGTTTCTCTTAAGTTTTCTCAGTGAAGTGTGTAAGAAAGTATCTAAATAGATAATTTCTGCATTAAAAAAATCATTTCACATTTTGAGGTAGAAAGTATTTCCCTGAAATCTATGTCCATCACAGGCCACCCTCTTTTAATGGGATGGTGACTGAGAGCCTGATTCATCATTGGAGGCACAGGGGCCGTGCTGAGCTCTCCCAGTCCATACCAGCACAACTTCACTTCCCAGCCAGCTCCCTCAGGCACTGATTTAGGCTCACACCCTTTTCAAGGGCTGCCAAGCACTGCAAGAAGCAACGGGTAGAGGATTCAACAGAAGTACAACCCTTTCCTGAGAAGGAAGGTGGGCCCCAGCTTTCCTTTGTGACAGGGGCTGACAGCTGCCCACAGAAAGGAGAAGAACTGACAGGGTCTACGTAAGTAATCAAACATTCTGGGTATTATGCAGTGTAGCCTAATGCAGCCAAGCAGCCCTCGCTTCTCTTCGCTTTGTCTGGGCAAGTAAATGCTCAGTGTAAATGCAATTATTTTGCAGCATGTTTCTCCATTTATTCTCTGCTTTCCCCCAAAGTTGCAGGGCAGCCTGGCAGCCTCCAGATTTGTGAGGTGGGGTGAAGTGAGGAAGCAACAAAAACTTCCTCTTGACAGAAAATCGTAACTGAGATGGATTGCAAGCCATGTTTGCTAAGGCCTGAGGAGCAACGGAATGAGAATTTCAGGTGTACTTATCCTAGCCAGAGGCACTGGTAAAGTCATACCTGCTACCTCGTTGCTGACCTGCTCGACCAAAACAATCCAGCACAGTCATCTTCGGGATTACCAGCTGACTGCACTTCTTTGTGTGGTGCTGCTCTTTGTCCTGCATCTGCTCTGCAGTATGGCTTTGCCATCCTGGTTCACTAAGACCTCTTCAGACCGCCTCCCAGGAGCCATCTAGAACGATCCTCCGTGCAGAAAGAGCAATTCACTAAGATTTTCTCTGGAAAAAAAATTCTGGATACCCAGAAGACACAGTTGGGTTTGGGGGTATGTTGGAGGAGAGTAAGGAGTTGTTTCCACATAGAGAACAGCTTCTAGCAATACTCAATCACTTGCTTCCAGCTCCTCATCTCAGCTCCATAAGCATGCAGAAACAATTGGTGCATTTGAAGCACAGCAACAAGCCAGCAACCTACTTCCAAATAAAAGAAAGGAGAAAACTTTGTGCAACAGTGTTCTAAGAAAGCTGCTTTCACAAGATAATACTGCTTCTAAGAAGCCATTCCAGTCATAAACCTTTGGATTACAAGTGCCATCCTCTTACACCTGGCATAAAGGGCCACTATTACATCAACCCCAAACTAGACCAGACTTCCAGTGTTTTACATGCAATAGATGTGGTTTTGGAGCTACAGATGAAGTGAAAATACCAAACCTTGGATGCAAAGCCCAGTGAGTTTGCTTCCACTAGCTTTGGGAATGAAAGGTTTCTTACATAAAATTATTTCATTTCAACAAGACACTTGACATTCCCAGCTGAGTGAACTATCATCCTCCCAGCTGCCACAGTAATATGGATTGGGTAATTTAGGGAACTTCTTCTAGGGCCAAAGAATGACTTCACTTCCCCCATGTAAAGTACTAAAATATATTTGTTGTTGTTGTTGTTTATTATTCTGCATAATGTTTAATCAAATAATCTCAGTTTAAAATATTTTTCCTAAAAATCAATAGCAATATTGGACGTGCTCAGGATAAGCCCTCTATGTGTGCTAGAAAAGTGCTACAGAAGAGTATTTGCTTCTACTCAGATTCCCCACCCCTCAAAATGTCAGGAGAAAAAAACCAAACAACTGTAACAGTTGTAGTTGATCAACATTTTATTTAACAAAAAGATCAGTTATCCATCCTTTAATGGTATCAAACTCAAAAAAGTATCTCACTGCACTTTCTATAACAACTGTATTAAAAACCAATACAAAATGTTTTCATCCAATTGAAAGGCCAGTTTTCAAGAAGAGCATCTCAGGGGGCTTACAACCCACGTGTACAGATCAAGAAAAGCAAGAAACCAGACACACAGCATATAATTGGAAGCACAACTCCCTTGTCTTCAACAGTGTCTCACTATATGTATTTGTGCTCTTTACATCTAGTGTGCTGAGAGGGGATCCCACGGCCTTCCCAAGAAAAAGGTCTGTCTGTTCAGTGTATTTCATGTTGAACAGCATCCTACATTTCTAAATCTAATGGGTGGTTGTCTCAGGAGTTCATATAATCTAAACAGCTCTCCCAGGGCTGATTTTGTGTTTCGAGAGATAGGCCAGAACATCTGCAGGCATAAACAGATGAGTCTATTTCTTGATTCTATCACTGTCTTTTTGTTTGTTAGCCATGCCAGACTGCTCTGCTGTATAAACTCTAAGTACTTATTCCTTAGTGTAACAATTCCCAAAATAGGAGGCAGAGGCCCAACACAAAATCAGTTGTACCTGCTATTCATGACAGTATTTGGACCCCATAATACTAATATTTAAAGTCTAACAAAACTATAAATAAGGTTGCAACTAATAAGGTTTGGGAATCACTGGTCAGAACAGTGTTTCACCAGGCCAGCAAGAAGAGTCAAGGTTATTAATTAAATATGATAGAGATAGTAGCAAACTTTTATTTCCTAAGGTAAAAACGCAACACATAAACAGTTACAATTCGAGGCCTGTCAAATTTAATTCACAGCTTCCAGAAATTTTGGAATGGCACAGCTATCATTTGCATGTTCTGAATTTGCAAATCAGAGCTCCTGCTGGCAAATATTTGTAGGAGTTTGTTCAGTTAGTGGACAGACTGCTTTCTGAAAGGGACTGGGCTCAATGTCTGACAGTTTTTTACAGGTTATTTTAATGGGGAACACTACCTAGTTTGTTACCCTGCAGAAATATTTTGGATACAGAAGGTTGATTTAAAATACTTTTACAAGCACTCAGTCATTTTTTCCCCCTGCCATCCATCCAACCATCCAAGTGACTGTGTATTGTTCAGTGGCAACTTCTAATCTTTAGCATAAAAACAGACCACGTGGTTCACAACACCACATATGGCAGTAGACTCTTTATCCATTTATACATCCCATCTGGAGGCACTTAACACTTTTTTCAGATATGCCTAACAATTCCAGCTGAAACTTTCTTCCTGTTTTAACAGCCTACCAGCACACAGGCACAGGCAGACACAGGCTGTCTGAGTGCTGACCTTTCAGAAATATGCTTGCTGAAACCTCTTCCAGGACACACTTTCAAAGGGTAGGTCAGCTCAGGACTCTTTTTTTCCTCTTTTAGCTTTACAGTTCATCATGTTCCTCTTTGGCCTCCTGGTCTTTCAACTTAAATTCTTCAGCAGTAACTTTACCATTTCCATCCCGGTCTTGGTTGGTGAACATATTTTTAACAATCTTTTCAAAATCAAAACCAGGAGCCAGTTTTCCTTTGCCAGAATCGACTTGTGCTTGAATGTACTCTGAAAACTAGGTGGAGGGGAAGGAGGAGAAAACAGCTCACAGTCAAACAGCCATTTAAAACTGCAGAATTTACAAAAGTACCTTTTATTTGTTGTTGACTATTTAGCTTTTTAGTGATTAAGTGTACATAAAAGCACACTACTACTATCCTATATAGCTTAGAATCCAAATTGCACTAATTAGGACTGACACAAGGTTAAATCACTCTTTGTGGAGCTCAACTTACTCCAGCAGGTCCTGGACCCATAACAAAGTACGTTCTTTTTCATAATTTAAGGGGAAGATGAGTGGAACAGAGAGTGACATTAGAACAGATCTAAATGGAGAGAGAGGGTTTAATTTTGCATGCTGATACAAGAAACTCACACTGTAAAACAGACATCCACCTGCACCTTACAAGAAACAACACACCAGAAAAAAGAATGAAACACAGAAGAGAGACTTTAAGTATCAGGATACCGTAAGACTTGTTAAAGTAGCTTCAGGCAGTATGACTTCTGCTTGATTCCATGGTGGGGAAGGTTACAAAGTTAGTTGTCCCTAAAAATCCTTTTCCTTCTACTCATGATGAAGTTATTCAAGGTGATTAGATAACATCTGGAAGTCATCCTGCTAGCTTGCCCAAACCAGGAAGTCCACAGTCAAACACAATTTTTTCAATTACTGTTACATCTCTGATGCTACCCGTTGAATAAGCTCCAGCAATGGAAGCTACTTCTGACTTCCATTTACACCTTTTAGGCCAAGCATCCTCTCCTCACTTCCCGGCTTCTCCTGCTCCTTGCTAGGTGACCAGAAGGATGTGGATATCAACAGTCACATCCCACCTCACTCGTTCTCTAGACTGATAAAAGGTCTTTTCTTATCTGCAAGGATAGAAGAGGAGGGAAACACAAGAGAGAAGATGGAGAAAGAACGAAGAGGGGAAAATGAGATTTTGATTTTACCCCATCGGCTTGTTAAAATGCTGGAAGGCATCTCATGCTGTTCCATAGGTCCACAGCCTGCACCCTCAGAGCTGCAGGCAGCACTACTCCAGCAAGCAAGGACAGAAAACAAGATAGAGAAAGGGAATAAAGAAGAGAGTGAAAAAAATAGAACTTGGTTAAGAGAAAATGCAGAAGAAAAGGGAGGTTTTTATTATGAGAGATGGTGTGGCACAGGCAAGTGGATTTCAATCAGGACACCTGATGACATTCTCACACTGCAGATTTTAAAAGCAAGCAAGGGGAAGGAGACTTGCTCACACAGCACACAATTCACCCTCTGAAGGAGCAGCCACAGGCGCTTCCAGGCTCCAGAAGTGATTACACATTTCCTGGATGCACTGCTGCAGCCTCAGCTTTGGCTCAGAAACTCACCACAAACCTCCAGTCAACAGACACTGAAGGCTGCACCCTATGCCCTAAGTTATCTGTTGTTAACCTCAGTAGGGCAACCAATAGTAAATTGTCTTACTTAGTATGGCCATTCTTAGATTTCTTTTTGGTTCCATCTCTAAAGGTAAATAAGCATGTTTTAACTGACAACTTGCTTTCCTGTTAAATTCACAACAACCACTGTGAGAAGAGAGGAGGAAAGGAAATAAAGAGGGGGGACAGAGGAAAGAGGGGGGAGAGAGGGAGGAGAGACCCCATTCTTCAACATCTGAGTTGATGCTGGTAGGAGAAAACATCTTGGTGATGGTGGTAGGAGAAAATCACTGCAAGTGTTTTCATTGCCTCAGCTTACCTCTTCCAAAAGAACCTCTCCATCATGATTCTGGTCTATTTCTTCAAAAAGATTGGGAGAGACTTCCCCATTCCATACAAACATGTATCCTTCAGGCAAGCCAGACACCAGTTCCAGCAGTTCAATGTCAAAAACTAATACAGCACTCCCAGGCACTTCTCCTTCTGTCACAACAAATGGCAAACAGGGGTATTTATCCTCACTTACATTTAAGAGTGTATTTCCTTTTAATCCATAATTACATTTCTCTTCCTGATCCAACAGGCTCCCTACAGTGATCCCCAAGCCCCAAGAACCCAATCCCAACAAAAATTCCTGTTCACTTCAGCAGAAGTAATCAAAACATAAAGGCAGCCTTCATAATAAAACTGCATCCATTCCCCAGGTAAAACTGTGGGAATTAACCAGTTCTCCTCTAGCCTGCCAACACACTGTGTATCAAAGCACTACTGAGAGACTGAACAGTGTTCAAACAGTTTGGGATGTTACCTCAATGAGGGCATGAAAGGAGTTTCATTTATTCCTGAAAAGGAAAACTGAGGTCACCTCTAACTTCTGCCCAGTAGCAAATGAGCAGTCTCTTCAGATATCTGGGTTTATACCAAAAAACTAACCCTCATGCCAAGTTTCAGGCCATGTATATGGAATGCAATTTGAATGGTGGCAAATGCCTATGACAGGTATTGTTTATAATGTTTTTGAACACAGTACATTTTTTATATAATGAGGAAATTTTCAATTTATTATATACAACTATAAAATTTTATAGAATAGGATAAGAAGATGCATATATAATAGTAATAATTTTTCATGGAAGACAGGTACAAGTGAAAATGCTTCTTCATCTCTTACCCCAAGTTGATTCTCCATTAAGTTGGGCAGGTGATGCCTGACAGGCAGTCTTTATAAAATACAAACTCTTCCGGAGCTACTCAAAGAACACTGCAAGTTATGCAACTGTTTCCATACATATCAAACTGTGTTGATCTTGGCAATCTCCCAGTAGACTCCATTCTCTCATGTCTTTTAACTCAGAAGACCAGTAACAACCACACATACCGGGAGATGAAATTTCTCATTGCTTCTATATTGTTCTTTTTATTATTGTTGTTATTAGAAATGTATAAGCCTCAATGCTCTAAAACAGAGCAACCTGCCTTAAATGTATTGGTATTGGGGTACACTGTTTCACATCTTATGTTCAGTTTATGTAGTTTCTGAATTTTGAGTTTTCTTTCAATTTCTAACATATTAGTGCTTAACAGTCCCCTTTGGTTTTGTTTCCTGAACGACCCGTCACATGTCCAAGCAGGAGTACCCAATTCCCTATCCCAGAGAACAGTGTTTACATTACTCTGCAACACCAGAGTGCCTGGAGCTTTCCATTTTGACAAAGCAGCATTACTGGGGGCATGTGTTCCCTTTCGTTCTGGAATGGTCTTTATATTGCCCACAGTAACAGTATGACTTAAAAGACAACGCAGACAGTATGTTCCTTTCATTGGGAATGGGGGGTTGGCTAAAATCATGGAATGAAAAACCTCTTAAAAAAATCTCATTCAAGCAGGTAAGAGACACTCACCCTATGTCCTCAGGCACAGCAAGTAACAAAACATGCATATTCATGTTTCAATTACTCGAGAGATGCTAAGTGGATGTGCAGTAGCTTTCACTCACTTACCAACTCCATCTTCTCCATAACCAAGATGGGGTGGAATAACAACTGTTCGTCGTTCCCCGACACACATGTCTTGAAGGCCCATGTCCATCCCTATCACCACCTGCCCAGATCCCAGAACTATGTTGTAAGTCTTGCCCAGGCTGTGTCTGGAGGAGGGGAAGAAAAACCAAAACAACATCTCAACATACAGTAGAGAGCATCTGTTGTTCAAAATCACCACAGAAACAGCAGTTTCCAGTTAGTATCCTGTCATTGCCAAAAAATTACCTTTATGCCTAATGCTCTGTTCTACCAAGCAGTTACCTGAAGCTGTTCTCAAGGTAGCAAGTTTTTTAATGAAATCAGTCACTACAACATAGCAATCACTTAACCAAAGTTGCTTGGAAGTATACAACTACTACTGCTATTTACCACTATAATATTTTTAATTATACCTTGCTGTTGGTGGCTCATTTCTAAAATTAGAAATGGTAACAATTTAAAACCCCAGAAGTTAAACCTGTATTGTGATTCTAAAAGCAGAGTGTGCAGTGTTAAGACTTTCTACTCAGTGTGTGTCACAGCAGCAGGACCCTTTATTTTGTCAGTCTCCTTTCTTTGGTTATTTGGCTTGGCAACACAGGTTTGTACAACTGAGCATTATTGGGAAAGAAAACAATTTGGTGGCTAGGAGGTCAGCCTTAAAATTAGGAGCACGAGATTCATGATCTTTGATTCTCTATAAACTGTTTTGAACATGACAGTTCTGACATCCCTTGGTTCCTGCTACGGAATGGGAATTGAGCATTCCTACCATATAAAAGGTTTTTTGAATCTAAATACATCATTGCATACATACTTGCCTACAGCATCACATCATGTGCTTCAACATAAGGCAGCTTTTCAGCTCTGCAGGCTACTGTGTACACTGTGAAAATGATGAGCTGCTTCCATGTTATTTATAACCTGTTTAAAAATAGCTTTTCCCAACTTCCCTTCCAAAAAGAAAATATTCTTTAGATGACTTGCATTATCAAAAGATGAAGGCAGAAAATAGCTAGCAGAAATATTCTTGTAGCTGCAGTGAACAGTGTGATGGGCTCACTTTAGTTCTGTATGAGACAGACTGCAGCAATCTCTGCTTCCCTCATAAACCTGCTGTCAACAGGAAGGAGGAACATTATAATCACAGTCACAATCAAGCACTCTGATAGTTTCTCCATGAGGACACTTAAGGCAACACTAGAATAAAAGAGAACTAGCACCTATGTGTGGTATAGATGTGGTAGTGACCATTTACTATAAAACACATTTAGTATAAAACATAATTTACTAAAAATCAAGCTAGCTTTAACAAGACTACACTGAGTACCTCTACCAGAAGTCTCTTTGGAGAACTGAATTGGCACAGAGTGCAAACCCTACACAAGAAGCTGAATACACCTGGGTAGTCTGTTCACAGAGAGCCCTGTCCCATGCTGGTCTAACTGGCCCAGACACACAAACTAGCCCATTTAAACAAACTGCCACACAGACAACCTGTTGCATCACTCCACTTGTAGTGTTTATGTTCTTCTCCAACACACTCCTACAATCCTCTTTGCTCCCAGTTCTCTCATTATGCTATGACAGATTGCCTTTTTCTTTTTCTCCTCCTATATAACTTAGGCAGGCAGACATAAAAACACATTCTACATAAAGTCACTTAAAAGATATTTTTTTTTAGTTCCTGCCAGCCTGCTTTGCAGGCAAACCATTCAGCTTTCACAGCTGCTGGGGACTTTTTCTTTACCAGGTGACACACTTACGTCGAGTCTAGCAAAGTACCATCCAGGAGTGAGGCGTTGTAGTGATACTTCAAGTAATCTCCCTTCTTACTCAGGACGGTGCAATTGGAAGGTTTGTAATTAACAGTAATGCTGACTGAATCTGAGGGGTTGTGGAAGTCAACCACGTGGATGTCAAAGACCAGCACTGCAGATCCTGGAATCTTTCCTAAATAGGAAACAAATTAGGCAAGTAGAGAAAGAAACGGTACACAAACAGGCTTATGCTGACCAGGTACTGCACCCTGTAGGAATATATATTCCCAGTGTGTCTGCTACCAAGTCATCTTGGCCTTCTCATTCAGAATGAAAGGATTACGTCTCCTCTGTATGCAACAGATGTCAGCTGCATCCAATGTAAGAAAAAAAAAAAAAAAAACCAGCAGAAAAGCACTAAGCATGCACTTGGGTCAATAGTGAAGGAAAAAATGTCCATTACTCTGGATTTGAAAATTATGCAGAAACGAAGCAATAACCATACATTTCCTGTGGCCATCCTAAATAACCAGTTAGTGTTTCAAGTACCAATTCATTATTGATCATCAAAATTCTCTTAGGACTTTTCATGCTTCAAAGGATGCCATTATGTCTAAAAGGATTTACATTTTTAAAAGGCCATGGCAGCAACTTCTCTCCAGGATGACCTCCAATCACGTCACCAGGACTGACAGACACACCCAGGCCCAGGAATGGGTTTTGTTGGTAGATGAGTCTAATTCCCAAATCAACAGCATAGTACTTGCATTCCTAGCAGAAGGGATTTTCTCCTAAGTCTGTTTTTCCAAATAACATCCCAGGAGGCACCTTTTGAAACATCAGCCATAAAACTGCGACCAGCTAGAAGGGTTATTATATTGAACCCCTCACAGCTATCTTTTTAGGTCTTAATGAGTTTTCCCAAGGGAATCCTAATTGTATGTTACACATACACAGAATTTTGCTGCTACGTTCATCCACCATTTACAGAAGTGGCTCAGGACTCCACAAAACCTGTGGCTGTGGAAGGAACCAGGAAGAAAACTTCACACAATTAATTCCTTTAGCACACAGAGCTTGTTAAGACACACAGGTAGGATGATCTCACACTGCAGAGCTCCTGGCATCCAAGTACCAGCCTGAAACACTGATTATCCAAATGAGTTCAGGACACCAAGTACCAGGCTGCCTGAAATACTAATTATCCAAATTATTTCAGGTCACCAATTACACATGAGCTTGTTCTGCATTCTTGTTGTCCTACCTATTTAAGCTAATTAAAATAATTTTGAAATTCTGGGTGTCACCCTGTCTGGTGCATGCCCACGAAGTAATGAACTAATTAATAAGCCTTTCAAATGCCAAAAAAAATGGAACTACACACAGATGCACTGAGCAATAAAAGAAACTTCATTAATTATGGAAGATTTGAATGAAAAGTCAAGCTCACCTCTTCCTTCTTCTCCATATCCAAGATGAGGAGGGATGATTATTCTTCTTTTCTCACCAGTGCATACACCCAGCAAACCTTCATCCATTCCAGCAATCACATAACCCTTTCCAACGTAGGTGTCGTATGTACGATTTCGGGAATAGCTAAGGAAAATGTTCGCATTTGAGCGGCATCGGGTGTAGAGAGAATCTTGCAGTAGGTCTGCAACACAACTCTTCAACCAGATACAGCCAAACACAGGGTCATGAACTAGCACCTGAGAGGCACAATCACCGTGTTCAATGACTCTAGGCCACCAAGTGTCATCGGTCAGTGATGCCCGTGTCATTTATTAACCAGTACTGGGACCCTGGCTAGGGACAGCTTATTTCCAAATGCATTCCTACTATACACTAAAAGAAAGTCTGACCTATTTATGCATTTTAGAGTGAACAGAAAACATGTTTTGATACGTAACTGAAAAAAAAAATACCGTTTTCTCCTTTTAATTTTCCTCTGCCCTGACTCTAATAAGTGCTTATCAACTAGATATGGTTCACATTAATTTTCATCAGACACCCTTCCACTGTCTGATTTTACAACCACAGCTATGCAGTTCAACTACTGCAAGTGGGAGGTGGGATAAATAGGTTATCCTGGGAGACACAGCATTAAAATGAGTCATGACAACAAAACAGTACCAATATTATTCCTCCCTTCCAAACTATGCCAATCACTTATACACAGGCTGAAGGATCTGCTTCAACACCTAATGATAGAATAAAAAAGTCTACAACAACCAATTATATTTATTGCAAGGATGTGTCTGTCTTCTGCCTTTCTTCAAGGTGTGCTACACAAAGTCACAACCCGAGGAAGGGAAGGCAAAAAAGGTTTCAATTGATCTTTACAAAGTAACTCTGGGAAAGAGCAAGACCAGCAGAGACACTGATGTATTTCAGAGGTTTATTCAACTGCTCTAAGTCCAGCCAGCCCTGGCTGAGCTGCTCAGGGGCAGTTCTGCAACTGATTATTGCAGAGGTAAAAATAAAAATGAAAGAAAATATTATTAGAGCTCTCGACCCCAGCCATTTGCAGTGCTTTTGGCATGCTCCTTCTACTAGTGAGAATTTTTTTCCTGGCCAACTCCAAGGCTTTCAGTAGTTATTCTTAGCTGCTCTGTTATTTCATAAATACTTGTTAAATACTGGCCCTTATTGTAAATTCTGCAGGAAGCCAGGATACGACACTCTATTAAGTCCTCTAATAACTGTCAGCACTTTAGAATGATGTCAGTGAAGCATTTATTACTATTTATTGACAAAAACTCTAATATAAACACTATAGCCACTTTCAAAAATTCAAATAATTTCATTTTTACAGACAATACTAATTTACATCTCAAAAAAAGAGAGATTCTGGGCAGGCGGACTGTGAATAAGCTGTGAGTTCTTAACTTACAAGTTTTCGTAAGCTGTAAATGAAAGGTCTACAGTGATGGCTGCTGATGCAGTTTTATCCTCCCACCAGGCTGGGCAGCTGAATGGGGAGGTCAAGGTTAATTCTGAACCTTACTGCACCTCAATTCAATTACATGAGATACAATTCCCTGACTCTTGCTTATGGGAAGCAGCACAAATGGCATACTACTCAGCTAATGTTTGCAAACTGATCCTGATCTTCAGCTTGCAGCAGCTATAAAAGTATGGGGGGGAAAAAAAAAAGTTTATTTTGTAAAACATTTTATAGTGGCTCACTTTCAACTCTTCTTAGCTACTTGTGTCAGCTGTTCTGAAAGCTGGAGTGGAAAAGTAAAGTACTGCTCATTAAAGAGCAAACAAAAGTGACAGAAAGTTACAAGGACATTATTCATTATTTCATGCTGTCCATGAGATCCATGGGCCTAGAGAGGTTTGAATGTGATGTGACAGCAGTCTCTCTTCCTTTATCACAGAAACTCTGCTGCTGAATTCAGTCTTGAAAGTCCTAAGCCTTCAAAATGCAAACAACTTTCAAGTACAAATAAAGAGACTGTCTTGAGATTAACCTCTAACTAGCCCCTGGCACACTGACTCACAATTCTGAGGACATACAATGGGAATCACATTTATTTTATCTCTTTTGTAGTATTATCTGTTTGGCAGATAAATTCCACGGGGCACAGTGTCTCAAATTTGCAGAAGCAGCTGCAGCAGGTGGATCACCACCCCTAGATGGCGTCACAACACAGACTAGGCCTTTGTCTTCCTTTCCATATTGAAACGGTTTCTATTTAGAGTTTTTTAAGAAGGGAAGACTTGCATCTCCACTCAAAAATTTCAAAAAGGAAGGAAAGACAAAAAACTGTCTTCGGGTATTTTACAGACCTGACGGATGACTCAAATTGGAAATGGGATTTGTAGGGGGCTGGTTACCTGGAATCAAACAATGTGCCATCCAAAAGGGTGCCGTTGTAATGGTATCGCAGAAAGTCTCCTGCCTGGCTTCTCCGCTCACAAGATTCAGGCACCTGCTGGTTCTCAATAGTAATACCATCTTTGGGGTTATGGAGATCTAACAAAACCACATCAAAGACGAGGGAAGCTTGGCCAGGGATCTCCTTACCTACAGAAGTGTCAGAGCAGAAAACTGGTAAGAAATAGCAGGTGTTCTACAGGGAGCTTAAATATGACCTCCCCACCCACAGTCTGCTTCTAGTCACTCTTTTTCATGTGTGGGTTTGCTACGCAATTCTCTGACTGAATTATTCCATTCAGTTCCTATTGTGATGGCAGTGCCTCACTGAAAACAACGGCCTCTTCAGCAACACCCATCTTAGCCAATATACACCAGGTCCACCTGAGCTGCACCATTCAGTCTACCAGTATTTCCAACACATTTCATGAAAGCACATAAAATAACCACTGGACTACAAATGTGGAGCATCTGTCCTCACCATTCTGTTAATATCAAAACAGAACAACACACGGTGGAAGTTGAAGAAGGGTAAATGAAGTATCTCAGTTAAAAGGTACCCTTCCATCTATACACAAATTATAGTGCAAGTTGATTTGACTGAGAACCATTGAGCTCAAGATCCTGGCAAAATGTTAACACATAACTCCACGAACTTTTGTTATCCACTGAGACAGCTATCACGGTTAATGGTAATGAAGTCATGGAAGAGGTATGAAACTTTGTACACCACAGATACGTCCTTAACCATTAGAGCAGAGTAGGAGTTTAAGCCAGAAAATAGGCAGCCCTATCCGAGGGGATGTGACACTGGACCTGATGGTCACCAATGCAGATGAGCTGATCAGGGATGTCAAGACTGGAGGCAGCCTGGGCTGCAGTGACCACACACTGGTGGAATTCACAGTTCCCAGGGATATGAGTCAGAGGAGGAGTATGGTCAGGATTCGGAATTTTAGGAAAGCAAACTTCCAGCTCTTCAAGGAGTTAGTCAGTAGGACCCCCTGGGAAACAGCCCTTGGGACAAGGGAGCAGAACAGAGCTGGCAGATCTTTAATGATGCTCTCCACAGAGCACAAGAGATCTCAATCCCCAGATGCAAGAAGTCAAGTAAGGAAGGGAAGAAATAAGCATAGCTGAGTCAAGAACTGCTGCTGGCCAAACTAAAAGGCAGGAAGGAACTGCACAAGCAGTTCAAGTAGGGACTGGTGTCTTGGGAAGAGTACAGGGACACTGTCACATCAACAATATAGCCAGTGGGATTGAGGGCATCCTCAGCAACTTTGCCGATGACACCAAGCCGACTGGTGCGATCAACAGCCCAGAGGGACAGGATGCCATCCAGAAGGACCTGGACAAGCTAGAGAAGTGGGCCTGTGTGAACCTCATGAGGTTCAACAAGGCCAAGTGCAAGGTCATACACCTGGGCAGGAGCAACCCTCATTATCAAGACAGGCTGGGGGATGATGTGACAGAGAGCAGCCCTGCAGAAAGGGACTTGGGGTACTGGTGGAGAAAAAGTTGGACATGAGCAAACAATGTGCGGTTGCAGCCCAGAGAGCCAACTGCATCCTGGGCTGCATCAACAGAAGTGTGGCCAGCAGGTCAAGGGAGGTGATTCTGCCCCTCTACGCTACTCTTGCAAGACCCCTCTGGGGTGCTGTGTCCAGCTCTGGAGCCTTCAACACAAGAGGGCATGGACCTCTTGGAGCGAGTCCAGAGGAGGGCAACAAAAATGATCAGAGGCCTGGAGCACCTCTCCTATGAAGACAGGCTGAGAGAGTTGGGGTTGTTCAGCCTGGAGAGGAGAAGGCTCTGGGGAGACCTTATAGCAGCCTTCCAGTACCTGAAGGGGCTACAGGAAAGCTGGGCAGGGTCTTTTTACAAGGGTGTGTAGCAATAAGACGAGAGGCAATGGTCTTAAAACAGAGCAGGGTAGATTTAGATCAGACATTAGGAAAAAGTTCTTTACAATGAGGGTGGTGGGTCACTGGCACAGGTTATCCAGAGATGTGGTGGAGGCCCCATCCCTGGAGACATTCAAGGTCAGGCTCGACCAGGCTCTGAGCAACCTGATCTAGTCAAAAAGGTCCCTGTGTACTGCAGGGGGGACTGGACTAGATGACCTTTAAAGGTCCCTTCCAACCCCACACATTCTATCGTATGATTCTATTCTAATTCAGAAAAGCACCCCTAACTATATCTAACTGCCCTCTCATTTAACATGAAGCCCAGTATGTATGACCTGCAGGCTGCATACAGTCTCATAGGACAATTAATCTATCTTTTAGTTATCACTCAGGCATTAGTTGCAAAAAAAGAGCATAAAACTGGACCTAAAAATACATTTTTCTTTTGTAAAAACTTCTCTGCTCTCTGTGGCAGTCATTGAAAGAGTTACACAGTCATCTGACTTCCATCTTTTGGAGCTACTGGATAGTAACCTCAGATTATATTCTCTGAATGAAATAAAATTTCCATATATAAAGATTACAATTGCATCAACAGTATGTCTGTTAAGCAACATACTGGTTAATTTATTTATTTTTAATCTTTTACTTTCTAACCAGTCCAATGTGGTACATAATACATTTTGAACCTCTCTTTCCATCACCGTGTTCCTTCTGTCTGAAATGGGTAATAACACTGCCCTATATTTAAAATACTAAGTACAAGGTTTCTTTTAAACAGGGACAACTTGGGGGTGGGGAGGGGGAAATTGACTTTTACCATCTCCTTCTTCTCCATATGCCAGGAAAGGTGGTATTGTGATAATGCGCTTCTCTCCCACGCACATTCCCAAGAGGCCCTGGTCCATACCAGGAATCAGCCATCCAATTCCCACATAGGTATCGTAAGTGCGCATCCGATTATGGCTAAAAATGAAAAAGAAAACCCAAACAAAACCAAACAAAATACCCTATAATCGACCATCAGACAGCCACAGGAAAGAACAATATTCATCCTCAAAAGACACATGCTACGCACAGTGTAATTCACAACCTGCTGCTTCAGATACTGCTCCTTGATTTACCAAGGGCTGGCTGGGTAGGGTTTTCCAGAGTGCTTAGCTATTTCAGGAACCTAACAGAGGTTTTGAAAAGCGGCTCACAAAAATAATGGCAGCTGTTATTAAAGCATCATTTTCCACAGCACTTTGATGACATACAGATGCTGTAAACTTAACATCTCAGAATGAAAGTGTTAGTAGCTCAATTTCACCACATACTGCTTAGTTTAGAAAGCTTGTATCTAACTTGAACAGCTCTGCTGCAGTGGTTGTAAAAACTATCAACAGACTGCAATAAACAGTAATATAGATATAGGGAATGACATTTTCTTTTTTAAATAAAGGATCTGGGCTGGTAATGCTCATGCAGAAATAACGTACTGTTTTATTGGTTTGAGTCAGTACTGCTGCCCTATAATCCCTGCATAAATTACAGACACTTACATGATGCTATCTTTCATTTCTTGCCTTTCTGGACAATTAGCATTAATTGTTATACCAGTGAAGGGGGAGGAAGTGATGGTTTAAAGTGCCATCAGATACCTATTAAAAGACACAAAGACACACAACCCAGCTGTGTACCTTGAATCAAACAGGGTCCCATCTAAGAACGTTCCATTGTAATGGTATCGTACGAAGTCAGACACCTGGACTGTCCGAGGACATTTGCCAGGTTTGAAGTAAGTCTGAATCTGCACTTCATCCTCCGAGTTCCAGAGATCGATCAGAAGGACATCAAAATGGAGCACAGCATTGGGGGGTATCACACCAGCTGCAAAACCAAAAAAAACACAGTCTTATTTCCCTTTTTCTACAAGACATCAGAGAAATGGGAACCAATTTACGCATTCCCTAAACGAAATCCATGATGTACAACTTACTCCTTTTTGTGCTTACATCCCCCTGTCCCCTTGTCACTCTTGCAGCTCCATAAGGGAAGGTAGAATCTGGCAACATGAACTGTTATCAAATACATCCATCAGGCAAACTGCTCTTGATTTAGCATTTGTTGCCTCCTAGTCTGCAGAGTAAAGCTGCTTTTGGCACTGACAAGACCTTGTGCAGCGCTGCAATGTCAAAACATAACTATTTAACAGTGAGGTAGGTATAAATAAATAGTTAACTTTAGTAGCAAGGATCATTTGCTGACGGTCCTCTATAGTCGACAGCTCTTCCTTCCACATGTGGAGGGAGCCTGGAGCAATTAGCTGGGCTGTAGGCTTAATAAACGCTCCTAAGAAAGGGAAAAACCTCTCGGAAATTCACTACTTGCAATTTCTACCCTTCTCTCCTGTGACTCCTTTTTCTCCCTGCTCTGCTCAGTCACCACCTGCACAACCAGCTGTTCACCAGCCCCGTGCTGCACTTACAGACGCCTTCACTGCCATAGGCGAGCTGCGAGGGGATTTTCACGAACCGCCGCTCGTTCACGCACATGCCGACCAGAGCTTGGTCCATCCCAGCAATAAGTTGACCTTTTCCCACAAACACGTTGAACGTGGACCCCCTGTCATAGCTAACAAGGAAAAAGTGAGCAAAAATATTAGTGGTTTGTTCACTCATCATTCCACTATTTATTTTTTTTTGAGAGTTTAACCATACCTTGTCTCCCCCTTGCCCTGTTAGCATAACTGTATCACAAGACAGCTGCCAAGAGACGGGGCAAATCTCAACGTTCCTGAGACTTCAGCCCAGCTCTCCTTCTGTTCACTGCCCACCATCTACCCGAAACACATCCTAGTGGTGTGCAAAGTATCCTGAAGGCACGACAAATGGCTAATTCACACACCAACAGAAAAATGAAACCCTCTTACAAGATAGGAAAGGATGGATGCTCCCACAGTAGAATCTCAGCATACTGATTTTGGTGAGTAACACACCAAAACATCACACAGGATCAGTAAGATTTATAATATGAGACATCTCGGTTTGGGATTCTCTGTGGGAGAAGAGGAAAGGCACAAAGGTGCCTTTTCGAGTAATAGCTGTGAGATTTGCCAATTTGTTATTTATTTTCTCCAATTGTTACTTATTTTCTTCTTCACATTTTTAGCTCTCCTGTCACAAACTTTCAGCTGCAAAAAATACAGATGTACTTTAAACAGCAAGTTTGCCAGACCAAGAATCAAGTTAGCTACCTAAATGATCTTCCACAAGTAGAAGATATCATAAGACATTAACATTTGAAAGGTAAAAGAAATTATAACAACATTTTCCACAGAGAGCAGCAGCATTACCACAGCAGAACACTAACATCAGCTTACGTGGTTAGTTTGACCACTGTAAATGTGCACAATGACCCCACTTTGCTGTGCCCAAGTAACTGCCACCATTTAGGTTTTTAAAGCAATGTGTAAACATGCAGCAGGAAGCATTTCAAAAGCTTCATGCCTATTTTTACGCTTCCATTTTCTCAAATTCCTTTCATAATTTTAAGGACTTCTGGGGTTTGTTGTTTTTTTTTTTTCATTAAAAGGCAGTACTGGGAAAAAAATAAATAAATTTTTAAAAGGCTTGTGCCACTTTGCCTGCTAAAATATTCTGGAAAGCAGCCAGCAGCTAGGTATCACTAGGGACATGATGTCAATCTTTCCTTCAAAGACTGTACACATCACTTCCACAACTTACTGAGCCTCCTAACAGCCCCAGAGCCTTGAACCTCTCAGATATTTTACTGAGTGATCTCTCTGTTTGCTCTACTTTTTTTTTTTTTACTCTTTTTTTTTTTTTTCTGGCAAGCATTACCCTTAAACTAGACAAGTCTCTATACAGACCATTCACTTTCAGCTGCACAAATACTCCTACTCCGAGGCGAGGATGGAAAATATTTAAATCAGGTCCTAACAAAATCTATTCTACACACAAAAACATAACTAAGATGTTAAGACTAATAACACAATAGTTTCTAAGAAACCCCAAAAAGTAGTATTTTGTAGCAATTTATGAAGTTCGGCAATACATCTGGGATGGACTCAAAACAGAAGAACTCTTTTGTGCCAAAAATAAACCTACAATTAAGGAAACATCAACGCTAAGCAGAGAACCGAACAAAGCAACGAACAGACCATGCAGCTTTGCAGGACTGACTTTGCAGATTCCTGAAAACTAAGCAAAATTAGTTTCCATTAGTGGAATTTACCGAATTAGCAGCAGATGACTGGGCAACTAAATTCAGACTTTAAAATGCAAATCATTTTATGGCCATGAAAACAAAAATGCAAATACTGATGGGAGGAGGGGAAGAATAAACAGGCACATTAGTTAATTTATGTGACACAGTCACGATTACTGTCAACAGCCTGTTAACAAGAAGAGCTGTATTACTACCTTCTCCTTGGAAATACTTCTCAACCTCAAGAACAATTTCAGCAGTTGAAGAAGAAACATAGTGAAACTGCCCTCAGTTCAACACCTGCAGTATTTTTTAAACTGATTTCATAGTAGTGTTTGACTAAACAGATGCTGGTAAATCCTTTCATAAACTGAAAAAAACCCAAACAGGTAACAACTCTGACAGGTAGAAAAATAACTTTGGATAACTTTAGTATAAATCAACTGGATATCTTTAACTTGTATGTGCAGGAAACACTGTAGATTTTACAGCAACGACTCTGAAGTATTTTTCCCATTGACCTACAAAACATTAAAATCTCCTAATTTTCCATTGTCTTAACATGACAGACCACTGCCATCAATTTCAGAAGACTAGCTAGCAAACGACAAAAATATCTGTCAACATGAGCTTCCATCTAGAAAAAAAATTATGAGCTGAACAAACTTAACTTTTTACATTCTTTTGAAATTAAGATGCCCATACAAATACTCAAGTTAGATTAGTCTATCATCATTATTTTTCATTTACTGGTATGTAGAGGACCCAAAGAGATAAATGCTGTACCGTGCTAGTGTGGCAGTGTACTAGGTTAACAGCTGGGCTTTATCTTGAAGGTCTTTTCCAACCAAAGCAATTCTATGATTTTATAAGTTCCACACAGCTTGTTCCTGCCCCAAATAATTCAGTGCTAAATGACAAGGAACTTGGAACTAAAGACCTGGGAAGCTCCTCCAGGTGCCCTGCCTCAGTGTGGAAAGTTGCTGGTGCAACCAAGCATAGAAGTCCCAGCACTTATCTGTAGAAATCAGAAACACATTTCTGAACACATGGCTGGTTTTCCAATTGCTGCATATTTGTAAAATGAGCAGTGAGGATGCTGCCTTTCTTTGCATGTCCTCACATCTGCAGCTAAGATTCACTTCCCAAGATTGTCAGTTGCCAATGAATTCACTGTCCTTGCTGTGCTCTTCTCACTAAGACTGCACCAATGCCAGCTACAGCATCCCCCACTTTATCTGGAGAAGTGCTGGAGAAGTGGCACTGCCAGTGTGCTGAAGTACAGTCAGCTCCAGAGGAAGAGCTGAGCTTACTTAGAAAGACAGTTATTTCCCTAAGGCTGTAGATTTTTCCTTGAAGCACACGGAAGATTACCAGGATTACTGAAAATATGTTTTTGTTTTTTTCTTTCCAAGTAATACTTTGATCAGTGGCAATGAATGAAGCAAGAAAAAACAAATAAGCTGTCAGCAGCAGCAGCAGCATCCTTCTCAATCTCCTGATCCCACTATTTAGGCTTCCTGATCTCAAAATAACAGCAGGAAAGCTGTCAAGCACTTTACAGGACATAGGTCACATTTATTCAAGGGGAATTCATTCAAAAATTTCCGTGTATGCACAGCCTGGTAACTCTTGTATGTCTAGTAAATATGTTGATTCAGAAAGTTTTTGTTCTAGTGGGTTTGAGAAGACACAGGAAACATACAGAAAGAAACAGGCAGGAAATCACTACATTCTGTGAGAGACTGTGACACATTATACACTCCTGTTTACCAGGCTAACCAAACATCCTTACGGTCTCCTCTCTTGGAGCAGCAAGCTCCTGCTCAGCACCTTGGAGAAGCAACTGGAAGAACGTGGTGGGGATCCAGCAGGGCACACAAACTCCTGCGAACTGGACCCAGCCACTGTAAAGGTCTCACCCCCAGCAGCCGCACCCCTGCTCTTGGCCCTTTCCCATTTCAAAGGCATCTTCCCAAGGTGGCCTGTAAGTCCTGCGTTCCGGCTACCACGGCGCTGCCCGGCTTGCCACTGACCTGCTTCCAACACATCTCCCCAGAAAGGGCTCAACGGGGCACAGCCAGGAAGAGCAGTGGGACCCGAACCTCTACGGCAGCCTTCACCCAGCCCCATCACCTGCCAACACCCACAAAAAAAAAAAACACCCTCGTGGGCGACAGCCTCGCTCGCTCCCCTCCCGGACCCCAAGCGCACCCTCACACGGGCCAAGCCCCGAGGGGAGCGCAAGCCAGACCTGGAGTCGAAGCGGGTGCCGTCGGGGAAGGCGCCGAGGTAGTGGTAGCGCACGAAGTCTCCGGGCCGCACGGTCCGCGGGCAGCTCTCGGGCACGAAGCGCCGCTCGACGCGGAGCTCGGAGCCGTCCCCGGGCGCCTCGGCGGGCACCGGCGGTGCCTGGCAGGCCGCCCAGCTCACCAGCAGCGCCGGCAGCAGCAGGAGGAACGAGCCGCAGCCCGGGCCGCGGCCCCGCCGCACGGCCGCCGGCCCCGCCATGGAGGGCCGGAGCGGGGCAGCCGCGGGGAGCACTGAGGCAGCCAGGGGAGGGTGGGAAGGGGTGGGAAGCTCGGGGAGGCCGCCCGGCCCGGCCCGGCCCTCCCGCTCCTCCTCCTCCCGCCGCTGCAAACGTGGATGAAGCGCTCCCACCCGGGACGGAGGAGGAGCAGCCTCGGCGCCGGCTCCCTCTTAGGTCGGGGATTAGCTGAAATTGGGGACGGGGAGGGGGGGGGGGGAAGGGCAAAAAATCACACGAGAGAGAGAACAAAGAGACACGTAGAATAAAAACAGTTTACACGACACTGAGACAGCAAGGATTAGAGGGGAAAAAAAAACACGTCCGAAGTAGTCAACAGCCCGTTCCGGAGAACCAGGCCCGCACGGGATGAAGGCCCGCCGCTTCCTCTGGGGTGAGGACGGCTATAGCCTTGAGCACTAGGTAGAAAACTCTGACTAATTTGACTCACGGTATTAACATATCATTAGCATACCGATGCACGATTAGCATACTAAGAAAACCCACCCGCAGGGACCCCTACTAACAAAAAAGCCCACTACTCTGAGGAGGCGTGGTGAAATCTTTGAGCACGGTCACTGAAAATGGAAGCGAAGAGCTTATAAACCCATGATGTGCGGGAGTGACCGAATACAATTAATTTTACATATTTCTGCCTGTGACAGTAGCCACTGTGTTCCGAGAAGCTGATCTCTCTTGGCGGAATACCACCTGGCTCCGTTTTCTGCGCAGAACCGGAGAGGAAAGCGAACACCCCGCTTTCGGGTCCGCACCCCCAGGGCTGGCCGCGGGGCTGGAGCGGAGCAGCCCCGGCTGCCCGGCCCCCTCCGCGGGCTGGCGGGGGGCGGCGGGGCGACGTGGCGCTGCCTGGGGCCGCCCCAAAGGCAGCCCGGGGGGCGGGCGGGCCGCGGGAGGGGCTGTGGGCCCTCACCCTCCCTCGGGATGCGCCGGGAACGGGCTGTCAGAGGCACAGCGATCAAGGACGGAGCTCTGCAACAGGGCGTGTTGTTCCTGCACCCCGTGCGCGAGTTCTGGGGCGGAGGGAGTTGGGGCTGTTCAGCCTGGGGAAGAGAAGGCTCTGGGGAGACCTTATAGTGGCCTCCCAGTACCTGGAGGGGGCTACAGGAAAGCTGGGGAGGGGCTTTTTACAAGGGCATGGAGTGACAGGACAAGGGGTAATAGCTTTAAACTGGAAGAGTGGAGATTAAAGTTAGACATTAGGAAGAAATCACTCACGGTGAGACTGGTGCAACACTGTAACAGGTCACCCAGGGAATCCGTGGATGCCTCATCCCTTGAAGTGCTCAAGGCCATGTTGGACAGGACTCTGAGCAACTTGGTCTAGTGGGAGATGTCCCTGCCCATGGCAGGGGGGTTGGAACTAGACGATCTTTGAGGTCCCTTCCGCCCCAAGCCATACTATGATTAATTGATTTTCAATATTTGTAGATTAAAAATCCTAC
The DNA here is from genome assembly GCF_020740795.1 of Apus apus. Taxonomy (NCBI): domain Eukaryota; kingdom Metazoa; phylum Chordata; class Aves; order Apodiformes; family Apodidae; genus Apus; species Apus apus. The sequence continues at coordinate 51,025,804 of NC_067283.1, forward strand.
AGTCAATGTCCCATTTTAGATCAAAACTCTCAGGATAGAAATTTATGTTGGTATCTACTGCTCGATGTACACCAGTGTTATCGGTATTCACAACACCCTGTCAGGGAAACTTTGCAAATGACAGGAAAAAAAATCACCTGACAAGCACCTAGTAAGACATCAGTATCCCAGTTGGCCAACTGTCCCCTCGTCCCCTCACACTGGTCTTGCATGCACCAGCGAGGAGGAACTTAGGTTTATTCTCTGTTGTTCTTCTCCCTGAAGAAGCATAGAGAAGCTGCATGTGAAGCATCAAACTCAAAAACAGTCCAGAGGAGGACCTGGGGCTGATGGTGGATGAGTAGCTCAACATGACCCATCAGTGTGTGCTTGCAGCCCTGAGGGCCAACCATGTCCTGGGCTGCATCAAAAGAAGGGAGGTGATTCTCCCCCTTTACTTGGCTCTTGTAAGACCTCACCTGGAGTCCTGTGTCCAATTCTGGAGCCCCCAACATAAGAAGGACAGGGAACGCCTGAAGAAAGTCCAGATGAGGGCTGAAGCACCTCTCCTGTGAGAACAGGCTGACAGCCTGGAGAAGAGAAGGCTCCAGGGAGACATTATAGCAGACTTCCAGTACCTGAAGGGGACCTAGAGGAAAGCTGGGAAGGGACTTTTTACAAGGGACAACGGGTAATGGATTAAAACTGGAAGAGGGGAGATTTAGGTTAGACATTAGGAAGAAATTTATATTTAGTGTGAGGGTGGTGAGACACAGGAACAGGTTGCCCAGGGAAGCTGTGGCTTCCCCATCCCTGGAAGCATTCAAGGCCAGTTTGGATGGGGCTCTGAGCAACCCGGTCTATTGTGAGGTGTCCCTATCCATGAAGGAGGGTTGGATCTAGATGATCTTTAAGGTCTCTTAAACTATTCTGGGATTCTGTGATTCTATGATTCTATGATATGAATAACAACATTTTTTTGAGGTTTGGGGTAACTGGTTGGAAATGCAAGCATACCTAGGAACATAGCTTATTTAAGAAACAGCAGTGATAAGATTTAGTTATTGATAAATTATTAAAAGTAGCACAACTCCTACCTGAGTTGGCTACTTAGGAAAATAAATTACTAAAATCAGGGCAGCCAGTGTGGCAACAGGTGCCTGAGTGTGGCAGTTGGGAAGACAACAGCTCAGGGGCCCAGCTCCCCAGTCTTTGTGCATCCACCCCCCAGCTGTACCATCCAGCAACAGAAGGGATGCAGCCAAATCAAACGTTTTTAAAGTGCTTTCAAACATGCTCTTGTATAATGCTGACATTTTGCTAGGAAATGGTTGTTGTTCAATGACCTAACCAGTGAAAAAGGTTAGCAACACAGGCAGTTATTTAAAAATAACTAGAATGGCGGTTACAATTCGTATCCTCCTTCTAACAACAGCTATGCTGCACGTTCCAAATCAGCCCTGCAAAGCATCCTTTAAATGAGCCATGTTAATTGTCTGGCAGTTGCCTAATAGCTTAATTTAAATGGCTTGTTTTCATGTTGGTTTGTATGGACACACTTTATTTTCTTTGGGAGAACACATAGTTCACCATTACAGTTTGCTGATAAAACCAACATCAAGATAAAGCTTACCCCACATTTGGCACTACTTTTTGCCAGGCAGTGACACAGTCTTTATTTATGCCCATTTATTTAAGAACTTCCATGTTTTCTAAACAATTCCTTAGACTCTTACTATTTATGTAGTTTTGTACACATTACTCATCATCTCTGACAACAGTTCGTTTCTGATGTAATTACCACTGCCTCAAGGCTCCTATAATTATTACCAGTTTTAACTCCTACAAGAGCCACATTTCCATTCTGTGTTACTAAACCTGCATGCTTCACGACTCCGTTCCATTCTCCCTGTAGTTGATGCACCATGTGCCTTTCCACAAGCACATGGAGAGATCAAGACAGTTGTCAGCCAGGCAGGTGTATTGCTTTCTGGCCTCCTAGTTTTATCAGGGAGCACAACGGTAGCAGAATGCAAAAATTGTATTTTCCTTAGAAAATATTTTTTCACAATATTTTTTCAAAGCACACGAACAGACACATACACACACACACACAAAACAAATTCTTATTTCTATGCCGGTGTGTTTGAACACTAACCCAGCTTCCCAGGAAGCATTTTGGGGATGCTGATCCGAACGCCTGTTCTTCAGTCAGCCGGAAGCATAGCAATGACTAACAGTGTGAGCAGGGAGATAAGCACAGACATGCCTAAAGCTCCTAGAGAAGCTGGTCCTGGAGGGAGGATTATCCTTCTCAGGCCTAAAAACACAGTACAGCTGAGGTCCATTCTCTCTTTGAAAACTTAGCTTCCGGGAATGTCACAGGTCAGACATCAAATGAGGATTAAGGAGCTGGGATTTGTGCCTGTACAACTCGTTTGGGAGGATGCTGTGTGCCTCATGTAATGTTCAAGGGGCTGCAGTTCTTCTAGCTTTGGGCTACACTGTGTCAAACTCAAGTACATCTCAAGGATTCAATGCTGTTCCCAAATCTTTTGAAGGGCAAGGAAGTAAAATGCCAGCTCTCATTCTTTACTCGTGCCTCATGGTGGTGTTACTATTGGAGCCCGTCACGCAGAGGAAAAATGCAAGAGCTCAAGTGCCAAGGTGGTCAATACGAAAATTCCTTCATACACTGATGGTACAAATCATGTCTCAAAAGCACTAAAGAGAGCTGAGGAGCGTGATGATGGGTCATTTCACATGAAGATTAATTTATGGTAACATGGGAAAAGGATTTAAAGTTTCAGCTTGAGTCTGAGGTAAGCAAGACACCACTGGTGTGTAACTTGAGATGCTGTTCTGCATCTCGGAATGTGTTTGAAGCCAAGCCCCAGGCAGTCATGATAATGTGGGCCTAATGCAAATTAAAATGTTTGCAACACATTCGGTCACATAAACATAGAAGAGGTTGTGACTAGTGAAATATTCTGCTGAGCAGCTGTTGGACTTACCCAGCAGTCAACCACTAACTGCTCTCAATTACCCATCATACAGCTAAGATTACAGCCCCAAAGATTCAGTCCCTGGATGCCTGAAGTATGTGTTTTGTTTTGACATGGAGGTTTTCTAAAAAGGTAGTATTCTGAGACAGAAAAATAGAGACTAGATTTACAACGTTTTCAAAATACTCTACCAATTATAGATCAAGAAAAACTGAGGTAGTCCTTTTTTTTTTTTTCCTTAGGAAAAATATGTCAAAAGCTGCAGCTTGCTGACACCTTGACATTATGGCAGGCAAATTTAGAAAGAACTCAGATAATAGAAGTAAAAAACTGACAGCAATAGGAAACAGAGCTTGATATAAAAATCCAGTTAAAAAACCCCATCAATCTGCATTTAATCGGCAGGTTATATTCAGAAAGATCTCAGTGTAATCCTGGTTTTGGCTGTATCATCTGCAGAGGGATTGTGTGAAGGGACCCTGAATTATTTTCATCTTCTGCAGTTTTCCACAGCTGTTCACCTCAGATTGTACTATTTTCCAAAATCCTAAGAAGCTCTTTAGAGAATGGTTTTGGGTTACAAGAAATGTGAAAAAACCAATGCTCTCTGTGCTGATTTTCAAATCAGGAAAACAAAACCCAGTTATAACTCAACCCTACTTTCTCCTTCTAAAGATCTGTAAAGTTTGTGGAGATTTTCAGATACTTTCCAGCAAGCACAGAAACAGTGTATCAACACCAGTTTTAAGTATTAAATATGACTATACTATATCCATAAAACACTCTCAGTAATACTGGTTTTAGTAAACAGCATTTTGAACAAAAACTGTTTTTATTTTATGCAGCTACATGAAAAATTCAGAGCACCTGGAACCTGAAATAGCTCTTTGTACCTGAAGTATTTTAATATAAATTCTACCAGGTGTGTTTCTCTCAACTATATATTTAAATGTTGACAATTTCCACTTAATATTCATGCATTCATCAGACAATGTATGTGTTAAATATAAAAACGCCATTATCCTCATTTCACAATAAAAGAAAGGGCTTGGAGACCTAAATACCTTGAAAATAGAGACCACAGAGGCTAAAATTCAGTTTTTTTCAGAAAAGCTAAAATTTCAACGTAAGTATAAAAATCAGTTGACCAGATTTTCAGAAAAGTTCATCTATGGAAGGACTAAAATTTAAAAAATTTTGTCATATCTGACATATCTAGTTAACATAAGCAGCTAGAGAGAAAATGGGAAATGAGCTGGATAACAAATTATTGAAACTCACATGAACTGAAGCATATTCTAAATATATTGCAGGCAGCCACGGAGTTAGAGAATGGTTCTGAAACAATGGAGTCCTTATACTAAGCTTACACTAAGCTGCAAAAGACTCGATATTCCTAACAAAGGACACATGTGGTTAAGCCACAGGTTTTCAGTCTGTGAGTACTGTGCACAAGCAGTCAGGAAGCCTGCTGTACATTGGCCTAAATTCCCAGGGAGTGGGGGTTTGCATTTGCAACGGAAGCCATCTAGGAGACTGCACACCAAAAACAAAAACATAAAAAAAAAAAGAGGCAGAAAACCAGTGAGCTAAACTTTATCATTCTGCCATACAAAATTCAGAAAACAGTGAGTGCCATTGAACTTTCATACACAGCATGCACCAGCTCAGAACTGTGCTGCTCAAACTATGCAGAGCAGAGTGGTTCCTGCAACAAGGATCATGCTGGTTTTCTTAAATGTATTAAAAGCAATCAGACAACTACTGATAATTTGCCTATTATAAAGGGTCTCTGCTGAATCAAAAGGGAGGGCAGAAGAATTATACATTTATTTGAAGAATAAAAAGCTTCTAAAGAAGCAGCATAGACTCTAAGGTCTGAAAAGCAAAAGGTCACAATTGGGTAACTACTTTATCATGCCTAAGTTTTATCATGCCTGATCTGTACTCTGTCTGCTAGAACTGTCATGGCTCTATAATTAAAAATAACAATGTTTTGTTCCAGCATTCTTTTAAACAACGCTGCCTTAATAAACTTGGTTTGTAAATTAGGTGTGGACTATGACTTCCATCCAGAAAGACAGAACACCCTTTTATCCAAGTTCCAGTCAACCCCCCACTCCCATCCAACCAACCCCTGCTTGCAGCATTTTCCCTATAAAATGCCTTCTGGAAACTGTATACATTAGGAGGAGAAGAGGAAATGGTTCCTCTGCAAACAACTTGGCACAAAATGAACTCTGCAAACTTTCCTGAAATGTAAGAGTATCTGTTCTACCAGGAGTAAAACCTGCCTGCATTTTGAAATGAGCACACCACTTGCCTGTCATGGGTAAAAGGATTATTTGCACAGGGGATCTGAAGAGAGGCAAGTCAGGTCAGTCACTTCTCTGGATACCAGCACTGTAGCTGCCAGTGGCCATGGCCTAAGCAAACTGGAAAGAGGACACCTTGTTATTTTTCCCCTACATCAATATTAATATGTGAATCCCCCAGGAACTGCCCGAAGTGAATAGGCATTACAGAACAGTGCTCACTGGTTCTTACTAGTGTATGTAGGCATTAAAGCAGGTGCTTATCAGGGTCCACTACAAGAAGATCACTGCAACCATCTCCCCTAGTTAGTAAGCATTTAGTGACTCTTGCATTAATTTTTATTTACATTTTCCATCTTGAGAAAGTCATGTATTCAGGCATCAACTCCTAACACTTCACCACTACTAGAAATGTCAACATTATTTTGGAAGCAGCTTCACGTAGATTGATTTCTGAACTTGTTTTTAACAGAAAAGAGTTCATCTAGGGTGGTTTTATTCCAATAACCTCTTCTAGCTATCTGATCTGTGCACTTAAGGAAAATTTTAGGCCCAGGCTTAGAAAATTGGGTGTTATAATATCACACAACCATCTTTAGGTGTTTCCTTAGAGTTGGTAAGATCATACTGAGTGCTGGGCATGTTCTGATCCCACTCCTGTTTTGCTGGGCTGTTATAGCACAGGTCACAACCTTTGTGCCTTCTCCACCAATTGTAGCAACTAATTTTCATCAGTCTGTCCTTACATTTAGGGTCCAGATCAAACATCCCATGCAATCTATGTGGGCTGAAGAAACACTCCATAAACATAGAGCCAAGAATTAAAGTCTTGGGAAACGAAAGATATTAGTCTGGTTACAATCATGCTAAGACTTATAGTCCAAATTAGCTAATTCTTGCAACTTATTCAATAATAATATAATTAAAACTACTATACATAAACTTATTATCTACACCTTTCTCTGTTATCATACTCACCCTTTGACTGGGCTCAAAAGCCAGTAACACCAGGCTTCCTTAGAAAAAGCAATGGTTGGTTATAGTAAGTTATCAGCATCCCGAGCTCTTTGCCATGATTACAGTGCTAATATTTATGATTTCTTCTTCCTCTTTGCCAGTGGGAGAATGATGTGCATTTCTTCCTCCTCATTTAGGTCTGCTTGGGGTCATTTTCACTGGTTTGCTAACAGTCTGTTCTTTGTTGGCTCACAGTTTCATGTTATACCTCAGATCTACTACATGTTCTAGTTTTTGCCTGTGCTGTAGACTTTTCCTTTGTTCTGTATGTTAACCCAAAAAATTGATTGACTCAACTTCTAAGGCTTCATTTCTTTATAGATGTGTGGTTGACAGTTTGTGGTTTGTGTCTACAGCCTTGAGGCCTCTGTTATTGCCCTGTGCTTGAATTTTCAAGGCCTCCACCATTATTACTTTGGGGGGTTTATTTTGGGAGGCCTTCAAGTTGTGGGTTCCAGATAAATTAACTAATGTTTTATTTCACACAGCCTAACCACCTGTAGCCAACATCTACTTGTTTTTACAGTATCAGTGGTACATTATGAAAATTACTTAATAGCTGGGCAGAACACATCTCATTTCTTAGTTTATTCAAGCATGACCAAAAAGCACAGCATGAGGCTGCCACGAGAAAGCCCTATTAGAGGATGCTAAGTTTGGGCTTTTTTTTTTGGTTGGTTGTTTTTTTTAACACACTCCACAAGTCACATATAGGATAATAAGCACAAATCTGCCTAGATACAGATTGGACTAGGAAAGAATGTGTTTTCTCTACCTATAATGATATATTAATCCTTCTATTTCTGCATCTATATAATTATAAATGCATGACAATAACTTTCAAGCAAAAGTTACTGTGAGGAAGTGTTCCTGAATGTCTTGGATGTCATTCATAGCAAAACTAGCATATTCTATTATTATTATTATTATTATTATTATTATTATTATTATTATCATTATCATTATCATTATCATTATCATTATCATTATCATTATCATTATTATATTACCCTCTTGAGAGGCAGGGAAAGAAGAAGGTCTAGAACTAGGAGTTACCATTCATTTCTTTTCAGTAACCTAGACAGAAGCTCTTGGTAACCTGACATATGGGAAGTATGTCAAGCTTAAAGAGCTGCAAACTTCGGAGAGTTTTGGAAAAACTGCCATTAAGTGGGAACAGCTGTTCTGCATGGAACAAACTGATCAGCTATTTTAACAAGAGAAAGTCATCTTCCCATTTAATCGAGGTGGCAAGCAGAACCTTTACCTTAAGCTTTTTAGATTGTATTTTTCATCACTTTATTTCTGTAGTTTCTGTGACCCATTTAATAAACACTGGAGCCTTTTTAGGCCACTTAACCAATGTTCCACTGGAAAGTTGGCAACTGGAGGGAACATACCAAAGGCAGATCCTGGCACTGAAGATGAATTTGCCTATTTTACTTGATACGCTGGGCACCATTTAAGTGGGAACTGTTTTATCAGTCACTGTATTATGGAGGCAACATTCAGGAAAGGAATCTGCTTTTGCAAGGGAAAAGTTCAAGCAAATTGATCCCTAATAAAAGGATGTAGCCAAAGCTCAGAAGGAGGAATTTCCTGCAGCTATAAAAAAAACACCCTAACAACAAACTGGCTACCAGGCAAAGAATCTATCCTCGATACCTATTAAGTCAGTAGGAAAAATACTGCCAACTTTGATGACAGTAAGACTATAACCATTAGGGGTTAAACAGCAGCATATATATATATAGACTTAATATATGAGGAACAACCATTCTGGAATAAGTATCATCCCTCTAATAAGAGGTTCAAATTGCAGGAGTTGTGACTCAGCCTTTAATCTGTCAAAAAAAGATAAATAAGAGAATTACAGATTTCAATGCATCTGGCTGCTTCTTATGGAACCGAAGTCCTGCCTATTCAGCTTAGGCATAAGTGATCCCACAAAGGACAGCATGTTTTATAACAAGGTGGGAGACTGTCCAAGGGTTGTCAGCCAAAATCTCCCTTCCCAGCTGTTGTTATATAACATGACTTTAGCATCTGAGTGCTCCTACTACTCACACAGCTCCCAGATGTCCTCAGTCCTTACTCAGGCAAAGTCTCTTGAAGGCTACATGAAGCTTTGCCTCCATAATGATGTATTTGGAGGCTTCTATTAACAGAAGGGACACCATGTCAGTGTATAACCCAAGATGCAGTACTGTATCAGTGGTGTACAACACAAATACTCATCCATCAATCACCACAGAAGTATGGATGCATCCATGCAATCAACTACCACAGGCTTGAAGGACAGAGTTTATGAAAAGGAAAACTATCATTCCTCAGTTTATCCGTCTTTGGGCTAAATCCAATAAAAATACGTGAATGCTTAAAATGGGATGTAGCCTTACAAAAGGACTTCAAACTAAAGCTGCAGTTTAAGCAGCTTTGCTCAATTGCTCTCCAACCCTAATTCCCAAAGCCACTTTCCTGAAAGTGCACACTTTCTTGATATCCTGGGTAGCAAACTAGCCTTTACCGAAACAAACATTTCAATGTTTAGTTTGCACCTGTGCATTATTTGGATGCAAAACTTTTATTTTCTTCTGCCTAGTTTTCCCAAAGTCTTGGCCCTGCAAACATTTACAGATTCCTAAACACTGATGGGATCAAGGTTGTACAAAATGCAGCTGCAGCTATCATCTTCTTTCAGACATTTGGTCTCTTGCTCCCTTTATGTGATGATGTGTGGCAGTAAGCACCACATTAAAGTTCAGGTGTGTAGGAACACTTCTCACCATTGAGCAGTGCCACTGTAAACATGAGATTAATCTGAGAAGCAGGAAGTAGGAGCATGATATTGTCACCTGGTGCAGTGGTGCTAATCAAGGGAGAACTGGTCTCTGGTCTCTACTTAGGGCATTTATTTTGTATCTTACAGAAAGCACAGCTCCCAGCATTGAGATGAGCATCCTCTTAGAGTACTCAGAGCCAAGTTCAAACACACTTGCCCTTCTAACCCCATGGAGGCTCATATGACTTTCCCTACTGCTTCCCAAGAGCAGAACATAATGGCAAATGGCCCCCACCACCACAGCCATTAGCCTGATGGTTAGCATATTTTTTTCCCAGTGAGACATGAGCCACCATCACTAAACAGACTGGGGAGGGAACCACAGAATCACAGAATGTCTTTGGCTGGAAGAGACCAAATCCTAGTCTCTCATTTTCTAGTTGTTCAGCTAATACACAAAAGAAATTGCCAGCACTTCCACTTCAAAGACAACTTCTAATTTCTCTTTAAGAAGGGTGTCAGCATTTCTCTTCCCAGCTGAGGTTCCCAAGTGGAGAGAAGTGCCACCGCTGTTCTGAGGCAGCCTGCTTTGAGGTCAGAAATGGTCCAGGTATTAGACTCACTCTGTTCTGAATATCTTCTATCAGATAGCTTCAGGCAGCTGTGGGCTGGCCATGCTGGATTTACATGCTTGCTAGGTCAACAGTTGGACCTGATGATCTTACAGGTCTTTTCCAACCAAAATTATTCCATGACTTAGACTGTGCTGTTTAGCCTGCTGCTTCTTCTGGATCCCATTAGGAGGCGCTTAACTTCCCATGGAGCCTAACAAGGGTTCAGGATTCCTCTCGTGTGCGTAATATCTGACACATAATCAGAAACAGATCTTGGCCCAAAGCTCTAGCCAGTCAAAAATGGATAAAAACAGATTGGCTGACATTCTGCCAAGGTTACACTCTCACAGGCATACTGATGCCCATGGGATGACATAGATGTAACTTAATTTAGCCCCACTGTTATCGCTTGTAGTTGAAACATTCCGTTGTTTATTATAAAAATAGTGGACATTCTGAAACATACAGGCCTTTCAGATACTTCACACTGCCACAGCAATTCCAGTGTTCCTGCTTAGATGCTCTCTGGTGAAGCTGGAATTACAGTGCCATGACAGTCAGCTCTTACGGTAAGACAACATTTCCCCAAAAATTCACTTCTTGAAGTGTCTGAACCACTACGTTGAAATAAAGGAAAAAAATAAAACCCAAACCAACTTCAAAAAAATACCTTGCTAGACACAAAGAGCCAGATCCTCAGCTAATACAAACACTTGACATGAAACAGATTTAAGCAATTTACAGATACTGAGGGTCTTCGCTCCAGAACAAAAAGAACTGAAAACAACCGTTACAATTTTTCTGCTCCCTCTTTCTTAACAATTCATTTATTTTGATCTTTTCCAAAGATTGATACAAAAGCAATTGTCTCCTTGGGTAGGTGTGCAACAGTCACAGGAGTCCTGGGTTTTCTTCAGGAAAGGAGGAAAAGAAACTTTGTAACTACCTACATCTTTAAATAATCTCCTTCTATTAAAAATGTGGGGTAAAAAGGTACTTCTGAGCTGGGAAATAAAGTAATAAAGTTAACTGCTAAGACAGATGAAGAAATGCAGTAGAAAATTATCTGTATCAAACCAAAGAATGTACCTCTCTAATTTTATCTTCTGTGTCCTCCATTAAGTTACTGCTGTAAAGTGTATTATGCAAATGTCCTGATCTGCTCAGAAATTATGGCCTGGGTGTACAAGCCACTGGGATGCAAAGAATGCAGACAAGAGAAGACAATATACCATGAACTGCCTGTCTGCCTCCACTTGCAACCCCACAGTGCTGTAGGCACTTAGTTCCAGAATTTGTGTCAATTATCCTGTCTAGGCTGAAGTCATTGAATCTGAGGTCATCTAAGCCAGGCCCTTACCTGCTCCATACAGACAGAATTCCTCTTATTTCAGCCAAGCTAGGACAGTCAAGGGTGTACAAAAACGAGACTGGCAGGGTTTCTTGAGAACCCACATCTCTTTTGCTGTTGCACACATCCCTCCCATAAACTGGAAACTCTCTATCTTAGAATTAATTAGGTTTTCTGACACTGTCCTAATGTACCGGAAAGCCATTCCAGAGTCTGACTAATCTGCTGGTTTGAAAATGTGAAGTATGAAGGCACTTGAAAATAGCTAAGCAACACCGGAATGAAAGGGGGGCTGAAAAAGTCCATTATATCACATGAGTTTGCTGCCAAAATAAAGTCTCCATTTAGCAGGCATCAGCCCAGCTGGTGCTTACCTTTTAGTAACTATTGCCATTTCTCTAAATAGAGTGAAAAAATTGATACTGGGCCTCACTTAAGTTCTTTCAAACATTTCAAATGTCATGGAGACACCTCAAAATATTTCTCCTTCCTCATTTTTGCTTGAAGATAGAAGACCATGTAAGGGACCAGTCGCGATTTGACGTGTTACCACACACTAGCAGCAAATCTCTTAGCCTCCAGCAAACACCAAGTCATCTGCTTAACCTGCTCTGCAGTGGATTACCTTAAACGACATTACCTTCCACTTGCCTCATACTAAACGCAGACACACAGATATTTAATTCAGATTAGCAAATAAACTGATTTAGCTGCTGAGCCTTTAGACAAGAGGACTTCAGTGAGTTTTGCACCTTGGGTCAACTGCTGTCACCTGCCAATTCAAGAGATGGCAGCAACTCAGCCTTTTCTTCCCAGATTAGGCCCAGAGAAAGGCTACCTAATAAAAACTCACGAAAGGCTCACCACTAAGCAAAACAAACAAGCTAACTACAAAACCATGGGATGAATGAAAAATGTTATCTTGCAATTTATGCACCATCTCATGCCATCTCAGATTAATGTGTTGGAATCGGTTTATGAAGAGCAGAAGTTGGAGTTTTTTTGAACAGTATATCTGCAAGATCATGCCACTTCGCTGCTGGGTTTTGTTTTGTGGTAGCATGGCCACTGGATATTTTCCAGCACCACTAAACCTACAAATTTGGCATGTGAAATAAAAAACTTCATCAATATTATATGTTAGTGGTAGGACACGCGAAAGCTAGATTATTTTCTTTAAACCTTAAAAGAAGAACTGGATCTTTGCAAAAGACAGTGACAGAATTAACCAGACAAAAAGGGTTTCCCGGGATATTAAGCTACAATGGCAGTCACTTAGTTGAATGCACATGAAAATTAGATGTGATCTTTCATCCCAAGTAAGATTTTACCAAGTAGAACCTCAAACAATATTAAAGTGGTGCTTGTTTAACACTATTACATTGTTAAACAAGCCCTAAGATTGGTATTGCCATTGTAAGATAGAAGGTTTTAATTACTGTTTTAATCTTATTGTACTTCAGAAACACAGGTTGCTGTAATAGTACTGAACAGCAAACAGGATCCTCTGCCTTTGACGCACCCTTATGAACTGCTAAGATGATCAGTTAAACCCATCTTCAACTCCTGGACTTCTAAGATACATTTTTTGTGTTGCACTCAAATCCCAGAAACCTCATGGGCCCATCAGCTTCAGCGTGAAGCTAAAATAATTCGAGCTTTGCCCTCCCAGCCCTGCGCTACCTCTGTCCCTCCTCCTGCAACAGACAGATCATGGCTGGGGCAGGAAACGGCAAGATTCTGGAGCAGATTCGGCTCTCTAGGGCTGCTCATAGCTCGCCAGAGAGGAGGGATTTCTCGTTGGCTAGCCAGGCAGCTCCCAGCACAGCAGCTCCCAGCACAGCAGCACAGCCTCAGCCAGCCCTGCCAGGCAGGGCCTGTGACCAGGCCTTGCCCCACGAGCAACGTGCGTCCTGTGGCGCCAACCCCAAAATAAAACCAACCCAACCCAACCTGTGCCCTTCTGGCTGCTGCGAGAGACAGCCCCGACCTTCTCCTCCCTCCACCTGCGTGCACGGTGGCCTCTGGCAGGCACGGCCCTGCGGCCTCCATCAACAACGGGAGCCTTCCTGGCGCACCGGGCCTCTCTGCCCCCGTCTCAGAGGCCCCTCAGCTGCATCCCCCGCTGCACCCCAGGCCTGGCTGAGGGTGACCCCCTCGCTGCCAGCGCCCTGCCCAGCCTGCCGCTCCTCCCCGGCCCACCTGCTCCTCCACACCTCTCGGCCGCAGCCCCCGTGGGCCCAGCCCTTCGCCCTCCCGCCTTCGCCCCAGCGCGTCCGCGCTCCGGGCCCTCGCGGTGCCGGGTTGTTCGGTCTGTGTGTTCTCCTTAAGGGTGTCGGGAGGGCGCAACGAGCCCCCCCACCAGGCTCCTCTTCCTCCCCAAGCAGGGCAAGAGGTGCGGGAGCACCAGCGTGGCGGGGCCCTCCCTGCTGCCTCCCTCGGCAGCACCCGAGGGTACCTGGCAGCACCTGACGGCACCTGAGGGTACATGGCAGCACCCAAGGGAACCTGGCAGCACCTGAGGGAACCTGGCAGCACCTGACAGCACCTGAGGGAACCTGAGGGTACCTGGCAGCACCTGAGGGAACCTGGCAGCACCTGACAGCATCTGAGGGAACCTGAGGGTACCTGGCAGCACCTGAGGGAACCTGACAGCACCTGAGGGTACCTGGCAGCACCTGAGGGTACCTGGCAGCACCCAAGGGAACGTGGCAGCACCCGAGGGAACCTGAGGGTACCTGGCAGCACCCGAGGGAACCTGAGGGTACCTGACAGCACCCGAGGGTACCTGGCAGCACCTGGCAGCACCTCGGCGCCTCAGGCCGCGGCAGGGCAGGCGGACCCGGCCCTCCCGCACGCCAGCCCCGGGCGCAGCCGCCGCAGGAAGCCGGGGCTCGGCCGTGCGCGCCCCGCCCGGCAGGGGAAGTGAAACCGAAATGCGCAGCGTGGAGGGCGGGGAGCGACGGGGCCGTCGTGGCCGCCTCGCCGCCCGCCGGGCCCGCGCCTGCCGGGCCCATGTCCCACAGGGCGCCGAGGGGGCAGGAGGGGGAGGAGGAAGCGGCGGCGAGGGGCAGCCAGGCGCGGGCCAAGGGCCACCCGGAGCCCGCGGCGAGCGGCGGCAGGACCCAGGAGCGGCATGAGAGGAAGCGGAAGAGGCAGGAGGCGCAGCAGCTCCAGAAGCTCCAGCACCTGGAGTCCTTGTAAGGCGCGGAGGAGGGGAGGCTGCCCGGGGGGGTGGGGTGGCTGCCCGGGGGGCTGGAGGGCGCGCAGGCCTCGGGGCCTGCCCGGGCGCCCCCCGGCGTGTTTCCCAGTGCGGGGGGGGGGGGGGTTGTGGTGTGTTTTCGTCTTCACTGCGGAGCTGGCCCCGCGGAGAGCAGAGGCCCGTTGCCTTCCTGTCAGATGGGAAGAACGAGGCCCGTGTATCCGTGCGGGTCCCTGCTTCAGCCGTGGGCCCGGCCGGTGTCCCCGGGGCGAGCGGGGCCCGGCAGCGCTGCTCGCCCCGCGGAGGTCCGGGCCCCCTTGCAGAGCCCTTCGGTGACTTCCTAGCCATTCTGGGGAGGGGGGCAGAGGGAGGAAAGCGAGTCTCTTCCAGGTTCCTAGAAGTCTAGGAGTTTCAGCATAGATGTAGAGGTTCCCCATCCGGCTTCCACTCGAGCGGACTTAAAAAAAAAAAAAAAAAAAAGCACTTTAAGGTGAAAGGTTTGAGATCTGCTTAATGAGTCCATCAGCACCCTGAGCTGCTGTAAAAGGCCTGTGCTTTTTCATTGAAACGGGTTTAATGAAATAAAAAAAATACGAAGGTTCACAAGCACATGATTTTCTCCTTCCCAAGTGAAGGTGTTTCGCTGTTATGAAACATGCTAAACAGCACTCGAAAAGTTATTGTTAAAAATAATTTTGTAGCGTCGAGGTGTTTAACTCCTAAGCACACATGCTTTCTCAGTTCTTGTGCTCCGTGTAGCACTTGCTTGCTATTTGGCTTTTAATAACCCTTACGTCTGCTGTTAACCCCAGAGAAATGCATCGGGAAAGATGGTACTTTGGTGAGTAAGGTTCTGTCTTTAGGTTTAATACACAGGGAAAAGATGAAATTCATATATACTAGGCTTGGCTGGCAAAGATAGATGCAAGGAACAGTCTGACTTGACATTTTCAGCTGAGCATTTCTATGATTCAGCAGTGCTGGAGTGAAGAAATTGAGATCTTGAGTGGGGGTGCTACAGAAGAAAGGGGACAGCATTGTGCATCTATGGTGACTGAAGCAAAGTTAGATGTACCACACGTCCGTGTAAAACAGTGCAATGAAAGTAGTTGATCTCCCACAAGGATATGAATCTGACGGATGTTTACAAGAGATGCATGTGTTGATGTGACAAACACTGCATCTCAGTCTGCTCCGCATCCAGGTATCTGTGTTGTGATACCATTCTAGGTGATTATTGATAGATTAAAATTTAAGGGAAAATGTGAGGAGAAGGTTTTAACCCTATACCATTGAAATACTGTATTTTCTCAATTTATTTGTCTGTGCTAAGCTGCAGAATAACAATATTTCTATTGCTTTCCAGCTATGAGAAACCTCCCCCTGGGCTAATTAAGGTTGGTAAATATATTGCAGTAAAAGTTTAGTATCATGAGGCATTTTCACACAACCTGTCTTTTAGTTGTTTATCTGAAGTGTCTATGTTACCTATATAAATTACAGAGAGAAGTGGTGGCTTCTGGGGGACAACTCGGAGGTCCTCAGTTACAAGCCAGCCTCTTGGACTTGATGAATCCAGAGTTAAATACCCAGAATCAGACAGGATGACACCAGCTCTTCCATAACCTCTCAGCACATGCACTTAATGCAGTATTTAATAGTGTGGGTAGAGGGAAGTCATTTATGGTCAAGTAGATTTTCAGTTTGTAATATTTTAAATATTATTCTCCAATACTGAAGTGTAAAAATACTGTCATAATGATCATTACTTTTGCCAAATGTATATACCTAAGCCATAATCTAGTGCTTTTAATCTAAAAGATAATTTTTTGTGTTTTAAAGGCTGTTTTGGTTAAGTCTCGTTAGCATAAAGCAGAAAAAGGAATCTCTGCTTGTCTGTTAGGTTTTAATTTATATTATTTATTGAAATTAATTACTAGCATAAATGTGAAGGAATGGAATTAATATGGCAATAAAGTTCCAACTGGAAAATTCCAACTGGGGAATAAAAAAATTACTTAATGCTGTTAAAAGGGTCAGGTATTTTAGATCCTTCCTGTGTTACAAGAAAACTTACAGGGGAAATAGGTTGCATGTTAAGTGAAGGTCTGCCCACTGGCACTATTAATTTTTACAAATTTAAAAAAAAAGAAAAGTGATTGCATTGTCCTTATCTTTTTCCATAGGAGAATGAAACCAAACCAGAAGACTGCATACCTGATGTACCAGGCAATGAAAGTGCACGAGAATTCCTGGCACATGCCCCAACCAAAGGGCTTTGGATGCCTTTGGGAAAAGAAGTCAAAGTCATGCAGTGTAAGGCTGAAAACATTCCAGATGTAGTTGGAGCCATCCATTTGCTGTGGGGGAGGGCAGAGTGTCTGGTGGACAGATGACAAGGTCCAGGTAGATTGGCACCAAGTTGATATAAAAGCAATCGATGCCTTGAAGGCTGTAATAGCCTTGCATTCTCAGGGCGTTACATTGATCGACATTGGTCAGCATAATACTTGTACCTCTCTATTTGTTTCAACAAATGCAAAGCATTTTGCATAAATGTGTTTTCTGGTTTGTTTGTTCTTTTCTTCTTCTGGTCTGGCTTAGAGGTGCAATTCACTGCTTGCTTCTGTTTTTTTAAAGGTTGGAGGTGTAAACGTTACGGACACAGAACAGGAGACAAAGAGTGCCCATTCTTTATTAAAGGCAATCAGAAATTGGAACAATTTAGAGTAGTGAGTACAAATACTGTAGTGCTAACACTTGTGTTTTTTAATACTGATGATGCTTAATCTTGCAAGTGAAGAGAAGCCTGTTAGATGATGCTTTATTAAGGACTTTTCCTCTGTCTCTAGTATAATATAGATGCCGAAAATCTCCTAATAAAGAAAAAGCTACAGATGTGGTTGGATGTTTGACTACTTTGCAGAAAACCTACTCTTCGACAGGAAAATTAGTAATTTTTACATTTAAATTGGAAATCTTCAAGAACCTGTTTCAACCATTATATTCAGCTTTTGTGATTAAAATGTCAACGTAACAAAAAATGTTTAGTCAAGCTTGAGCTGCCCACATTACAGCTGCTTCAAGCCTTCCCCTCTCACTGTGAACAACCACATCGTGAAGCCCGTTGTCTAGGTCTGTAATCCAGTCATTGTCTACAAGTCTGATCTTGTGCTACGTGAGGCTACATCTCCGTTCTGCAGATTCATTCTGCATGACCTCTTTAACTTCTCTTGTTGCTCTGCATTGTTAAACTACATTTCAAGTTCTCATCACTTTGTTTCTTAAGCCCTCATTTCTGTCCTTGAAAAATGCAATCTGGCCTTACTCTGTCCAATCAGAATGCTGCTGTAAAAAGTACTTTCAGCCTGCTTTCGTGACCAGATTGCCTCTACTTTTCACTTTTCCTCAGGCTTCTTCTCTGTTGCCTCAAACTCTTGCTGTATCTCTGATGTATCTTGATGGTGCATTCCCAGCATCTTTCAGTTGCTACTGACATTTTAATTCCCACCTCCAGTCAGCATCTGATACCTCTTCTTGGTTTAACTGGTTTGCTCAGTCTTCCAAAAGAAGTGATCACCTGATCTTTTTGCTGCATTCTTGCATGGCACAAATTCCCCTTAAATACACATAAAATTGATGTGCTATTTGCTTTCTCAACATTCTGCAATGCCTGTTTAATTAAAAAATAACTGATTTAAGAACCAGTAATAGTAGTGCATAGCGTGTTAAGACAACTCCAACTTCAGTATCAGTTTGTCTTATATTCCTTGCTCCTGTGTTCCTCTGGTTTTGTATCCAAGTTTTTTAAATATGCTGTAAGGGCACTGCTCATTATTTTAAACTTAAATGTTCCTTCTATTTTTAACTTACATGTTCCCTGTAGCAATTCCTATAATATATGTATGGGGGGTTCTCTTAGTTAGCTATGATGAGAGAGGGAGAGAGGTAGTGTACCTAAGGAGAGTCCCCTTCACTGCTAATGTAGCTAGATAAGCTTTTCCTGAAGTAAAAAAACAGTTCAGATTAAGGATGTTAAGTGGGAGAGTATACTTGTGAATTAAGAGCTCACTAAATGTATTTTATCTTTTGATGAAAGTCTCTCGTATTGGGTTGCTTTGGTTTATTTTTTTAAGAAATATCAACAGTCTGTGATGAATACTTTTCTTTATCAACACTGGATTTTCTGTTTTCTGCTTCTAAAGGCACATGAAGATCCAATGTATGATATTATAAGGGAAAATAAACGTCATGAAAAAGAAATGAGGTAAGCGTATTTCTGTAGTAAACTGCTTTTTCAATTTGTTTTTCATTCTGCTAACGTGATACTAATGTATAGGTGAAAATTTGATACAAGCTACTGGTACCAACTCAGAACATTTTTAATGGCAGTTTCTTTATGTTGGCAAACATTAATGTGTTTCTACTTTCTCAATAATCACCCTTCCTAGTGTTTCCTCCTTTTCTTTCATTGACTTCACTGAGATGTTTTCTAAAATTTGGTACATCAGAGTGCCTTCAGTAGACTCAAGGGGTGGATTCAGAAAGCTAGTTCTAGGCACTTGATTTTGTTCTTCGTGTGAAGTTATTACTCAATATATAAAAGCAGCAGAGTTCTCTGATGTGTTCTTACATGAACTGCATCAGTGAGATAACTGAACAAACTATAGGTAACCTGTACAGTAGTGCTGCAGGTATGTTAGCAAATCCTTGGAAAGGATACTGAAGAAAACAATTAAAAAAAAAGCAAGTAGTTTGTCCCCCATTTACCAGTAATCCATGAAAGTTCAAAGGAAGAATGCCTGTCATAATATCTCTGCATCTAAAGTAGAGACTACTCTGTGAGCCTCACTGGCATCATCTCTGTACCAGCAGGGCCATGAATGTCATATTGTAATTCCCATATGCATCTGTGCATGGATAAGCATAGAATTTCTTGTGGTGGTCTGGACATAGCTCTTGCCTCCTTATTTTGCACACATAAATATTGGCCAATAATCTGTCTTTGATATCCCATGGGATGGAAAGTCCCTAAGAAGAGAGCATCTGCTCATCATCTCAAAAGAGGTATTTTGGTGGTTTGTGAAAACTCGCAAGTGTAATTCAGCAAGAGAGGGAGTGTTCCCCTGCCCTTTGTGTGCAGCTTCCATTTCTCAAATGAGAAAGGAAATAGTTGAAAGCTAGAATAAACTGTTACAGGTAGAGGAGAGCTAGAAAGAATTCTCATTTACATTTTTTTAACTTAGAATACAGCAACTGAAGCAGCTCCTGGAGGACTCTACCTCAGAAGATAACAGTGATGAGGAAGATGAAGATAGCAGCAGCTCCACTTCCTCAGAATGTAGAGATAAACACAAGAAAAAAAAGAGGAAGAAGGAAAAAAAAAAAAAAGAAAAGAAAAAGAAGAAAAAAAGAAAGCGAAAATCATCTAAATCTAATGAGAAGTCAGAATCTGACTGACAGCAGTCATCTGCTGCATGCTGGTTGACCTCTACTTGTGAAACGCAAGGAAAGATCCAAAGAATGAGGAAGAAACCACCAGAAAGGGCTTCATTAAACTCAGAACGTGCAGATGGGTACATAGAGCATCCTACAGTGGCTGGCCTTTCCTGCCATTCTGCAGTGCTGCAGCCAGAAAGGAGAGAGAGCTGCATTAAACAATACTCAATCAACCATATCTTTGTACTGTAAAACGTGTGCTAATGGTCATCCGTCCTGGTCAACCTGGGCCTCTGCATTGCCGTGTGTGACTATTAGCAGAAAGTGGCAACTACCAAGCTGTCACCAACAAATCTGCAGAATTCAGCAGACTGTCTATTGAAGTGTCTTTTCTCCATGAAGTTATTTTATTATATACAATGCCTCATTGTAAGGGGACTTCAGTTTGTACTGTGCAGAGCACTGACTGTTCACTTACAGTGCTTACAATAAGCAGGTTGTACTGTATTTTTTTTTTCTCTGCATACTGCCTATGTGCTGAAGTTCATTGTACTTACCCTAGTAATGACAACTAGGGAAATAAAGAGCACTGCTGAAGGGGGAAAAAAAGTTAATCAAGGGGGTTTACTTCCAAGACAAAACTGTAGTGTCAGCAAGACTTGGGGTTTTTTGTGTGTAGCAAAATCTCAACATCATCACCATTAATACACACAGCTCTGTAATACCTAAAGTTTTCTTCAAGCCATAGGCGTAGGAGCCAAGTGTAATGATGCTAGATGTTCAACTCATTGTAAAGAGGTAGTGTTTTTAGTTATTTAAAAAGGGAGGTGTTCACATTAGAAATGAAAAAGATTAATTTCTACATACATTTCAGTATCAGTTGTTTTAATACATTTGAGTTTTCCTTTTAAAAAGGCTTGGGGAAGTAAACTCCAACTTATTTCTTATGTTCCCTAGAATTATTTAATGTAGTAATATCTTATGAATCTTCCCACAAGAACATAAATGAGCAAGGCCTTCAAAATGGTTTTCATCTACATGCATGTAAGCCACAGAACAGTAGCAAAGAACGTGTAAGCAGGAAGAAGAGTAAGTTGTGTACTTAATTAATCTTGTGAACTGACCACACTTTTATTTTAAAGAAGCTTGCAAGGCAGACTTGATTAGAAACATTGGGATAACAGCAAACTGCACTGGAACAAGCATATCTGTATGAAACATCAAGGTACAGTGATAAAAAGCTGTGATTTGAGGAGCCAGATGATGTATATTGGTACTGTACTAAAAGAGGAAGAAAGATGTGCTTTGAGAGCACTGTGAAAGACACATAGAACTTAAGCTCTGTGTTTATACTTATATTGAGAAAAAAAGGCATGAGAAATTTCTAACAGTAGAGTGAGCATTAACAGCAAAAATCAAGGAACCACAGACTAAAATGCATTTAAGACTACTCTCTTGAAAGCTGTAGAAAATAAGACAGGGTAAAGTATACACTGTGTTTTCCCCTTCCTACCTAAGTCATTTAGTAAAAATAAACACCCATTCCTTGCCAGTCATTCACAATATGTTCTGGGGAAAAACAAAGTAGTGAAGGTCTACTTAAAATAAATTATCTTATTCTCAGAGCTTGAACATGGAATTGTTTTATCCTCCAGTATTACTTTGTAAATGTCCTTGTGATGGGATTTACTGGTGTCTCCTGACAGTTCTGTGTATCAGCACCATCAACAAAGATTTAACAGCTGAAATAGCATGAGGACATTTGTGATGGTGTGGTTGTGTGTATTGCCACATTTGGTGCTGAGAACATCCTTGTGTTTATAGCATTGATGAATGTTGGGCATATGCTGGCAGCTACAGCCAGTATTCACCCAATGCATTCCAAAAGAATTCTCACTCAAGTTTGTCTAGAGCAGAGCTAACCTAAAGATTTCTTCAGTTATTTCAGCTTTTGCTATCAGATTCTTCTAAAGAATCAATAAAAACAAACTCAATTTTTTCTTAGTTCGTCATCCCATTCCTTGCTAATGGGTCATTCCCAGTTACCTACCAGGGTTTACTAGTTGAACAATCAAGAAAAATACTGTAAAAGGCCATCCTCCAACTTACATCAAATGCAGTTTAAAAGTTTGTTTTGAGATACCAAGTCAGTGTTCTTTACCAGACTAAGGGTCTGTTTAACCCAGTATCTTTTCCTACTCATGGTCAGTAGTGGGTGCCTGCACAATAAAGCAGAGCAAACTCTAGTAGTATTATTTCCATTATTTCACCAGAATGCTGTCTCGGCCTGTACTGCTTGTAGTGCAGATGCTTTGTAATATAGGATCTATTTTAGTATGTAGTAGCCTTGGATATAGGCTTTTTTTTTTCTTTACATTCAGTCACTTCTTTCAAGCTTTGCAGTCTCCTTTAGCAAGGAGCCCCAGGGATTAACAATTGCTGAAGAAACATGATTTGCTTTCAAACTGCTCCCTGCATGTTTTATTTTTATACACCCTAGTTGTCATAATGGAAGGCATATGAACAGTTACTTCCTATTCATTTTCAGTGGATCATTACCAGTTTTATAGTTCTCTATCATATCTCATACATGAAGATTTTAGTAGTTCTCCACTGGAATTCATAGAAGTAGAGCCCGTTTTGAAGTTAAAAGCTAAAATTTTCAATAGAGTAAGATTCTAAGTAGTGCTGACTGGCAGCCAGTGCTAGAATGCTGAGAAGCACGATTCATTTCACCATTTGGCATTTTAAATAGTGCCAAATCTGGCATATAAGAGACTAGATAGCTTAGAAATATGTAGACAGGAGTATTTGTATAGTCCTGTGAACCTGCATGAGTGTGAAATGCAGCTCCAGCATGCCTCATAGGCAATAGAGCTCTTCCGGTCTCAGGTCTGTTTATCTTGATACTCAGTCATTCTTCTCACATTACTTCGGCAAAAATACTGACCTCTGTCTTGCTTCGTTGGCCATGAAATCCCTTGGGGTTGACAGTCTCGTTAATTCAGATGGCCAGTGGCAGTGAGACAGGGAATCTGATGATTTTTTAAAACAATGTATTTGCTTTACTTTGGTACAGTTAGCATGTAATGAGTGGGTTTTGCCACTGGCTCCTGTCTTCTGCTGTTTGATTTTAATAGAAAAATCACTAATATTTTCCAAGATAAGGCAGAAAACAGGGCATTGGGAAAATTAGAGAATTGAAACCTGGCAAGCCAACATAACCCACTAGCTCCACCAGCCATTACACCACACCCACTTTGCAACAGAGGTTTTAGTCAGCTACAATGATTTAGAAATTCTGAGTCACAGACAGTGAATCTGTCCAAATGAAGCTCCCAGCTTGGCAGTCTCAGAGGCCTCTAAGGTTTGCTACTGGCATGCCAAGCAGCAAATAGATTCTTCAGCTGCCCTTCAGTAGATGCTGCAGAAAGCATGCGCAAGCTTCCAAGGCAATGCAGTACTGCTACAGTTACAAGCTTGTAATACTGCCCACACTGCAGTTACTCATCACTGGGCAATCTAGCTTCAGTGGTAACAAAAGTTGACACGTATGTGCATCTGTAACAAATTAAAGCTCAAATACCACTGGGGCTAGTTACCTGGCTGAATAAAGAGAGCCCAGGCTTTAGTTCACAGCCTTAAAAAATGCAATTTGTACTTCACAACCTTTCTGAAGCATGGCCATTTTACCCACTGCAACATCAAATATAGTTGTAAGCCAGTAGATGTAGTCCACAAAGCCTCCATGCTACTGAGTGAAGAAAGAAAAAAACAAGCAGAAAATTTAGCTTTAAGGTCACCGGACTAAGTACTGTGGAACAGAGTACACCATATATAACATTATCTAAGAAGTGTCTCTGCAGCAGTAGAACATGCATACTACTTTAAGCATTGGTGTGGATCCATAGCACTGGCACACTAAAAAAAAAAATAAGCATTTAATTTAACCATTTTTCTTTTCAGATAATGAGCTGTCTAAACAGTCCTACTGCTATTCCCTCACATATTTGTGGAAGTTGCATCATCAGGCCTTAAATTGCTTCTGCCACCTCTGTAGAAAGCACTGACGAGTGCAAGACCCATGAAAGGATAACTAGCACGATCTTGTGAGTTCCTGTGGAATACTAGCCATTGCTGAAAAGCAGAGTGCCATCTAACTATGAGATCATGAATATTACTTTATCAGATAAGCACCAAAAGACAAAATTAAGCATGTCAGCAGAATTGGCTTCAATTCGATCCCAAAGCTCCACTCAATTTCAGGGAAAAAGTCTATCTTTACCTAAGAGGTCTCAATGATAGCTGAGGATTACTCTTAGGTCATCACTTGTAGCCTTCAGCTGAAAACTGATTCTTTGAAACTCATTCTTTCCATCAGAATAAAGTCTATCCCTCTCTATGAGCAGCAGATTCCTGTATTAGATATTCAAGAGAGCAGTCCTACATTTTCCAGAGTATTAGAAAGCTCCATGCTCAAGTAATTCTGTCCCTCATTTTATTCTTTGGTGGAACAGAAGTTTTATGCAGCACAAAAGCCAAATAAGAATTTGTATTCCTTATTTTCATGTAGTGCTTAGGGTAGAGAGGAAAAAAACTTAGCATCTCAGTATGGATGCTGATCCCCTAGCAGCTTGGAGTAAAGGCTACAATTACAGTAGCTCTAACAAGTAAGCAAGTGCTATTAAAACCAGAGAAAAATCAAGGATCAGTTGAGTAGGGAAACCTCAACACTCTTCTCTGAGGGAAAAGAGCTGCAGTTACAGGTCAAACTAGTAATTGCTAGGCACAGAACTCTAATGCAGTCATAGAAAACACTACTTTTATCCATGAAGGTTATTCCAGGGCAGAGAACACTGGGAGAGGAGGCAGAAGACAAGTTCTGTCTGTCCACACCACATTTAAGAAAAAAATTTGTAGAGAGTTTCTCTTATCTTTCTCACACTACCAGTTTATTTGGGAATAATCAAAAAATGGTGGTATCATGTTTATTCTTCTCACATGGTGATACTAGCTTTCATAGACATGAACAAGATCACTCATTTTTGAACTATCCACCTCATCTAGATCAGTCTGTTTCCATTATTCATGAGATGGCTCAGAAGACACCTAGTTTTATCACCTTGGTTCTGTAAAGAGACTTTTCCATAGTGAGTTGCCAAGGACAAGATCAACTATAATACAAGTAATCAGTGAGAAGTCAGGAAACAGGGCACACTACCATTGTAAAAACTTCCATTTCACCTTCAAAGTCCACCTCTCCAGCTCAGGGGCTCCACAGAAGACTGTTAAAAGACTCCATAGAAAAAGAAGGGAAGGAGATGGAATCATCACATCAACTCAGTGCTTTAGTTTTAGTCCTTAAACATGAAACTTCAAGTCAGTACTCGGCTTGATACAGCTTAAACTATATTCCCATACACTTTGACAGAACCAAATCAGCCAAAAATCCAGCTGATGGAAGAGACTCTTGTACCTATTTCCACACCATACAGACAAACTGACTATGATATGACACTGACAGGCTTCACAGTCCTGCAGAGCTTAAGAACAGGGCATCAGCAAACAGTATGCAGTAATAGTATTGATGCACATACATCTCTATCACAAGCTTTTTTGCTAGTATGTATAGATGGAATACAAGCAGTCACAAAGTGCAATTCTATTAAATTTATTATTTAAATAGTGGTTGTGCTAATTGTAAAAAGGTGGCTTCAGTGTTCCATTTTATTAGTGTCCTCAGTCTACAGTGCTACTTCATACCCCTTAAGAGAGCACAGCAACTTACAAAATACACAAGAGAATAATAATTGAATTTTGGATTTATGCAAACCTCTGATAACTTTTTCCCCCTCCTGCCCCAGTATTTGCAGTTATCTTCTCTTACAGAGGGACTTCCTTGTTACACGTCCTAAAGGAAAAAAATATATTAGGGTATGCATTGTCCCTCCAAATAACATGTCAATTTGTTTCTAAAGAAAGACCAGACATCAGTGTCCGCAATTCCTATTGTGGAAAAGGACACTGATGATTGATATTAGAACTATATACTCCACTTCCCAGCAAGTATAAATTCTGTAGAAATGACATTACACTGGGTTATTCTGCAGTCCAATGGATAAGAGTCACATACAAAACTTGCAGCATATTTTCAGTGTGCTCTTGTAACAACATTATTGAATCCATCCAAGAAACAACAACTATTTCTGGGGCAAACAGAAGTATTTTGGGATGATGCAAGTTTTTCTGGATGCTTTTACAAAAGAAGGATCAACAATTTAAACGTTTAACACTGATGTTCAAATAATCTGACTTCAATGCTAATGCAAATTCTTACTAATAAGATACTTCAGTCTAAGATTTTGTTTCCAAAATACATAAACCTGTAATCCTCAGTTTCATAAATGAAAGAGAGATGATCATAAACTCCTGTACTTGAATTAATGACTGAATATTCAGGTTAGCTTTACTATGCCAAATCGTTCTTTTCCAGAAGGAATGCGGGTCTTTTAGGTAGCTCCTTGTATGCACTGACCCTTCTCAATTTATAAACTCTTCAGATTCTTCCACAAATGCACAAAAGCATATTTGTTACTGAACCTATTTAATGTGATTTTTACCCTCCTTGTCTTTCCCATCTTCCTCCAAGGTAGCCAGAAGGTCCTACTCTATAAAGAATTATCTATATGCATTTGTGTTGCATCAAATTACAATACTTTGGTTGAGACAGACCTATAGCTTCAAAAAAAAAGATATACTGCAAAATGACACAGAAGCCAACAGTTTTAAAAAAGAACAGTTTGAAGAGCAACTAGTCTAAAATAATGGGTTTTAGTGGTTCCCCACTCCCCACCCCCTACTTCCCCCTTTCCCTTAAATAAAGGGAAGGAACCTAACCTGGTCAAAGCTACAATGGTATGCAAGCAAGGTAAGTGTTCAAAGTTCAGCTTGCCTTTTTTCTCATCTTGTCTGCTAACATAGCATCTAGTATTATTTCACAAGCTATCCAATATCCTTGCAGTTCAAACCAAGAACCATTAGTCCCTGAGACAATAATGAAAAAAAAAAAATCCTTGTAATGGTCATTTTTGTAGCTGGTCACTGTATACCAACCTTTGCGTACACAGCCTTTAGGCATCTCCCACACTTCTTCCACCTCACATCTCGTGTCTCTGCGTTTTGAAGGTGGCTTGCCTATTCTTTTCTTTGGTTTAACCAAAAGTGGGCACCCTAAAGAGCAAGATAAGACTGGTGTTATTTCTACAAAGCATGGTCTTACAGCAAATTTATCTTGGCTTTCCCCTACTGCTTTGTAGTGTTCCTCTTCCTCCCTTCCTTCTATGTGCCCATTTTACTGGCATTACATATATCAAGGAACAGTCGTAGAATCATAGAGTTATTGAGGCTGGAAAAGACCTCTGAGATCATCAAATCCAGCCTATGACCTAAGACCACCACAACAGCTAGACCAGGGCACATCCAGTCTTTCATTAAACGCCTCCAGGCATGGTGACTCCACCACTTCCCTGGGTAGTCCATTCCAATGTCTAATCACCCTCTCTGTGAGAAGATGCTTCCTAATATCCAACCTAAACCCTCCCTGGCACAGCTTCAGGCCATGCCTTCCCATTCTGTCACTAGCTGCCTGGGAGAAGAGCCCAACTCCCACCTGACTACAACCTCCCCATCTTGCATGTCTACAATATTTAATCTCCATCTAACTAATTCTGGACACATTGTATTTTAAGTCATAACTTGGATAGGTGTTAATGTGACAAAAAAAAACCAACACAGTGAGTTGGCTAATTCTGCTCTAGTTCACTTTTCAAGTGTTCCAACCTAGCTGATAGCTGTCCAAGTGACAAAGCTCACCCATTGTCTTAAAAAGCCTCAATTCTTTGGACTTTTTCAGTTAGGTACACAGATCAAAATGTCAAATTTAGCATATGACATTACTGCTACAGCAACATATCTTGTTTAGCCAAACCCCATTCCTTGCAGGGCATTTGAATTTAATTTGAAAAAGCCAGTTCAAAAGTGACATTTTAAAAAACAGGTAATTTTACTAGCACTTCTGAGGCATTCATTAGCATGATTCTATGAACAGCACTCAGAAAATAGAGTCCTGCTTCCTAACACTGAATGTGATAGCTTCTTCAAAGTACATATGCTGGAAGGGGCAGAAGAAAAAGCAGTGAATACCAAAAGGCCAGACATCCTCAGTATGCTGCACCACCTAAGAAGTCATAGAGGGAAAGTCTATCAAGTCATAAGAAAAGGTAGAAGGGACACACTGAAAGTCGAAGTTAATAGAACTATTTTACAACTACTTTTTTTTGTTGTTGTTGTAAGGAGCCAAGAATAGTGCTGCTAAAGTAAAGGCTTTTCAACTTCTATAGAGCAGGCCAGTACAAAACTAAAGACAACATTTTGAAGAAGTCCAGGGATAGAAAGGATAGAAAGCTTCCAATGCAGGAGGCAAATCTCAAACCCTGACATACTCAAACAGAAAAACATTGCAGAGAGAAAACTCTAAGGAAAACACTCTAAAGCATAGCCTATAGGGCTGTTGATACAGAAAACCCGATGTATATTATCACTGAGCTGAAGGGAAGCACGTCAGTCTGTTCTGAAGATAACTTTACTCCACTATTTGATAGACTGATCCTTGAAAGCATGTGACCCAGGAGAGTAGCAATACTCAGACTATAAGAAATGCTGCAGTTGTTCCAGCTGCAGCTACACTAAGAAACACCCTTGAAGAGCATCTAGAAACAGAACTGAACTCCAAGTAGACCTGAACTGTAAAGAAAAAGTATTCTGCTTCAGGAAGGAAAAGATATGAAAACTACCTGACCTTTTTCTTCATTAGAATAACTGATTTGTTAATCTTTTCCTTAACCACATCAAGATGATTTGCACCCAGATGCCTTTTAGCAGTACTGGAGCAACAGTTGATTCATGCTAGCTTCTCTGAAATTGGCCTATGTAGCTATCACACATGACTTCCTATACATGTTCTACTGTTGAAGATTAGGAACTACCACAGCTTGTGCACTCAATAGAAGCATAATCTGGGTAAAGCATTAATACTACAGTTTATGGCAGTAGCCACTTTGAACAAATAAGAGCTTTACATGGCCACAACAAAGCATTTGATGTTTTGATTTCCCAGGATGCCTTTTAAAAAAAAAGTACCTATAATGGATCCTTATTCTCATGTTTGAATTTGAAAAGCATATATTTTATCAGTATCAGAACAATGAAAATTAGTTTTATCTTCAAATACCCAAATATCCTAAATGTGCTGGTTTGTATCATATCCTTTTATATAATATCCTTTTGAATATTCCTTAAGAACAGAAAAACATTGAGGAAATAAGTTGTACCTTGCTCTTTGCTTTTGGCTTGGGGAGACAGACTGCCATGTATTTGGCTGGCAAATTTGGGTTTAGCACCACTTCTAATCCAATACTCTTCAGGTGGTATCCCCATGTTCTCCCTTAAAAACCTTCCTAGTTAAAAAAAGAAAAAGTTGATTTCAAGTCAGTAGTTTTGCTAAAGTTAATATACTGTTGGACTCACCAGTCAGAATGCAAAGTTAGCTACAGAATCTAAATGTAAGAGTCTATTAAAATAAAGACATTGCTTTCTGGAGACCACATTGACCAAAATTACAAGCTGCTTTGTAGAAAGATAATGAAACACTAAGTCTGTTATTAGAATGGTTAGAGCTGGAAGGGACCCCTAGAGATCGAGTTCCACCTCCCCTGCATGGGCAGGGGCACTTCCCACTAGAGCAGGTTGCTCAAAGCCCAATCCAGCCTGGCCTTGAACACCTCCAGGGATGGAGCTTCCACAACTTCTCTGGGCAACCTGTTTGAGTGCCTCAGTATCCTCACACTAAAGAATCTCCTCCTGATGTCTAACCTAAATCTGTCCTCTTTCAGTTTAAAGCCATTACCCTTGTCCTATCACTACAAGCCCCTGTAAAAAAAACCCTCCCCAGCTTTCCTGTAGGCCCCTTCAGGTACTGGAAGGCTGCTATGAGGTCCCCCTGGAGCCTTCTCTTCTTCAGGCTGAACAACCCCAACTCCCACAGCCTGTCCTCATAAGAGAGGTGCTCCAGCCCTCAGATCATTTTCATGACCCTCCTCTGGACATGTTCCAACAGGTCCACACCTTTGTGTTGGGGGCTCCAGACTTGGACATAGTATTTCAGGTAAGGTCTCACCAGGGCAGAGTAGAGAGGCAGAATCACCTCTCTTGATCTGCTGGCCACAATTTGAAGTAGACCACCGTTTTAGATGTCTTTCATGATCCAAGACTGTATTAAACAGCAGCCATGTACTGAAGTACCTGCATAAACAATTATGAACCCTGATAACTCAGCTTATTCTCCGTTCAGATTAATCTGACTTGTACCAATATCTACACCTTTGATTAAATGTTCTTTTCTAGATAAAATTTAATACAGTTTCACACTTTATGAAAATACAGCAAAACTTTTGTTGTTAACAGTACAAGAGTGGCAGCTACAATAAAAAAACCTAAAGGTTTGACTCCTCTTCTGCTGAGGAGTCACACAGGGTATAGCCACCAGATTACAATTAATTTAATGCTGTTTAATCCACCAAATATAGGTCTGTGATGGGAAGGTCAGAATGTATACATTTAAATGCCAAGCTTCCAAGGCATTATTAAAGAACAGTAAATGTGTAGTTAAATTACCTTACATTTTTCAAATGAATAACTGCCACTAATGTCAAAGTTAATGACATCAAATCTAACTCACAGGAGAGTTTCTCCAAAATTCTCTGCTGATTATGAAGATGCAGAATCCTTATGTAATGGGGTAAAAAAAAAAACCAACAACAAATTGCAGCAAAACTCCCCTGCCTCAAAAACAGTTATTCTGCAGGACTTCTGGGTCTAAGCCAAACCTGAAGCTACAACATTCTCCAGTCATCTCCCTGGTTCAAACTACAGTTTGCAACTGCAATTAAGTGTTTGTGTGTTGTATTAAGTAGCACTTTGTCCTCAGCAATTAGCTTACCTCCCAGGAATTTCCGTAGCATTTGCTGATGTTCCAGTCCTTCTTTCCTTGTCATAGGCCTCTTTCTTCCATAATACCCATAGTTACTGTATACAACTTCATCTTGTCCTTTCTCCTTTGGCTTGTAAACTACACCAATGTTTTCACCTAGCCCACTCCTAGTTTTTATTTTC
This sequence comes from Apus apus, assembly GCF_020740795.1. Taxonomy (NCBI): domain Eukaryota; kingdom Metazoa; phylum Chordata; class Aves; order Apodiformes; family Apodidae; genus Apus; species Apus apus. The sequence continues at coordinate 51,056,737 of NC_067283.1, forward strand.
TCTTGAGCAGGCCAGCTAATGAATTGAGCAGGTATAGCATTTTTAGGTGGCTTCCAAAGTAGCCTCTGCCCAACTTGGTAGAAATTTCCATTACTAGGTGCCAAGATTCCATACGGAGTGGCTTCTTGAAAGAAATATTCAATTTCATCCATGTCATCCTCACCATCCTCATCCTCTCCATCTTCATCCTCCTCTTCTCCCCTCACAGAGTATTCTTCCGAGTCCTCAACATCTGAAAAACTCTTAACTGCTTTTTTCTTGAGGGAATTGATTTTTTTCCTACTAGATGATCTGGGAAGGGGTCTCAGCTTTCTACCTTTACTGGAAGCCTCTTTAATCTTCACAGTTGAAGAGTTTTTGACATCTTGGTCATTCAAGCTGTTCATCTGCTCCCTTCTTACAACTTCATCCTCATTAAGGGACCCACCACTTTTAATTTTCTCTTTCTCTAAGCCCTCTGTACTTTTCTGGAAAGTATACATGCTTTTCTGAAGCACATAGTCAGGAACAAAATAAGACACTGGGGCATTATCAGTTGATGAGCCTTCCTCTCTAGAGGACATGTCATCAGAAGAAAGACTGAGTACACTTGGACGTTTCCTTTGTGGCAAACAAACATTGTAGTTGTAGTTTGTGTCCATACTGTCCAAACAAGCCAGCCAACTGCTAGAGGGAACGTACTTCTCAATCGATTCATCACACCAAATACTTTTATCTGTTTGACTTTCATTGGTTGCACTGTGGCTTAGATTCAGCTTTTTCTGCTGAAAACTCAAGTCACTCATTACCTCCATACTAGATGGAAGTAGTCCTGCTTGTTGACTAGAGCTGGGCTCTTCTTGAGAATTTTTTGAGCCTGTAGGTTTTTTAGAGCCAGATTTCCTAGCTGCTGCCACATCCTGTCTTAATGCTGGGTCATCTATGCTAACAGATCTTGCCAGCTCTGCCATTTGCACTGCCACAGCTTCACCTGGAGGAGATTTTGCCCCCTGATTTGTATTCAGCTGCTTTTCTGCATCCAGCTTCACTTCATTTTTATGGCCTCCTTTTTCTTGCTCAGTTTCAACATCCTGTTTTGATGTGAGAACAGCTTTTCTCTCATCTAAGTAAGCTCCTGGCACCCTTTTCTCCCTTTCATGAGGGCCATATATCATTCCTTCACATGAGCTAACAGAAAATAAGTCACGCTGCACTATATTCTCTGGGACTGGTTTACCACCTGCCACATCATACAAAGGGATAGTTTCTTTAAAGGACTTCCACAGTTGAATAGCTGGAGAGCCATTTCCATATTCTATCCTCACTTCTTCCTTCTCAAAGGCATAGCTTCCAGTAGGAAGATTTCTATACTGCGTAGAGCTGGAAGGGCTCTTGTTAGAAAACTCTCTGTCTACTACAATGGAAGATCCAGATGAATCTTGTTTCTCTGAAATACTTTCGGTCTCTGTTCCTATACCAGAAGAAACACAGGCCATATTTCCTGCATCACAACCTTTCGTTTCTTTACGGATATCCTGATGCTTTTTTTGCTTGTTTTCAGGCTGTCTAGGATCAGTCTGTGTTTCTTTTGTCTCCATTTTTTTCCCAGAGGTACTGTAGTGTCTAAATCTTGTTGCATGATAAAACATAGGGGAAGGTGGGGGAGCATTAAAATAAGGCCTTCTGTTAATTCTTGCATGCATTGGATGCTGTGAAACAAAAAATCCAGGGTACTCATGGAGCGCAACAGAATAAAATGGAAAATATGGATTTCCACCTCGGAAGCCTAGACATTGGGGATATAAAAAAAAAAAAAAGGCAAATATATCTTCTTTCTGAAGTCATTCTGATTAATACTTGCTTGCATACACAAGGACAGCAATAATACCAGAAACACAGAGACGCAGAACACTCCACCTGTCAATGTTTGGAAGCAAATTTGTTACAGAAATCCAGAGAGTTTCTTGTTATGGAACAGCTTATCTGGACAGCTACACTTAAAGCAGAGTTTGATTTTATTCTTTGGAACATATGCCAAATCAGCTTTCTGTTTGTTTTTTGTTTGTGTTTTTTGGGTTTTGTGGTTTTTTTTTGTTTGTTTGTTTTGTTTTTTTTGGGTTTTTTTGTGCTATTTTATGGACTATGTTATAGTATAGTCCTTGAAAAAGACAGCTCCAGGTAGAAGTTAACATAGGTATACCAATTACAAGATGTATTTAACAATATTGTTTCTGTGTGGATTGTTTATATTTATCTATACCTATAATACATGCATACATATATGCAAATCATGCTGATTGTCAGGCACACTCAAGAGCTCTGTTTCTTTTAGGATAACCATTTCATATTATTTTGCTTAGTTTCCATTCTCCAGAAACAGATGCTACACCTTCAAACTACACTTAGACAACTAAAATATTACATTAATTCTACCTTAAACTCCCAAGGAGCTTGTTAACACAGATACACAATCTAGCAGTAAGTTTATAAGCAAAGCCACCACAAACAGCTCTCCTGTACCTTACCTGAAGCAGGTACGCAGTACGGATTGTATGCATGACTGAGGTACCATGGACTTGGAAAAGGCTGTTGTGCTGTTGGCTGTGCATAAAAAAAGGGTCTGTTCTGGTTTGTGGAGTATGATCCACCTTCTGAAGGTGAGGCAGTATTCATTTTTTGTTTATACACTGAAAGAGATAAATGACCAGTATTAACCGCTTTTAAAACTGCATTACTTAATGGTTTTTGTGTTCTGTCAGAATTCAGCAGACATTCTCCTCCCAGTTCAATGAAACCAGATCTTTCCAGAAAAGAATTGTCTTCCAAACAGGAAGGAGCAAACTGACATTACTATCAAGGTCAAAGGTTTTAGTTGTCCTTTGCTAAGCAAGCTTTGTGACAACCACAACAGCAGTATTCCAACCAGTTAAAAACCGCCTCCAGTCAAGTGGCCTTGAGCAAGAGGCCTCAAAAAAAGAAAAGCAATAGAAGGCTTCGTACGATCAGAAGCCTGCTGCTTAGTGAAGAAAAACACATCTTGATGCCAACACATGTTGTGTTTGAGATCACAAGAAAAGCTCTATTAACTCAGGATTTTTACTTGGTAACACCTAAGAAGGACAGCTAACAAATATTTCAGTGACACTATGCTTCCTACACATAAAAAAAATAAATGCTAGGTAACAAAAAGAAGCAAAATCCTTACACATAAATTGACATTCAAAGCCATACAAAATTGACAAGACATAACTTCCTCCCACACCTACTCATTTCCTGAGTGAACTAATACACTTAAATTAAATCCATTCCAACTCATGCAAGTGATAGTTTACAAGAAAGAATAAAAGAAACCCGAGAACACAGAAGAACTAGTGACTGTGCAGAAGAATAAAAGCTCAGCTCTTCACAGAATATAAACATGTCAAAGTTACAGAAAAAAAAAATATTAAAAAAAAATATGAAGACCTGTTACAAACTACCACACAGTTCAGCCTAGAGCATCAGAAAACTTTCAGGAACACTGGAGCCCTCTTCAGTTTCCATCTAGAACGACCAGCTCTTGTAAGCACAAAAAGCCTACAGATTCCCCTCACTCTCCCAGGCCAAAGCTCCCAGAATTATTTTGAGCTTTGAGAGCAATATAGGGAAGAAGAAAGAAAAAAAACCCAAACAACAAAACCCTACAAAATGCAAGCTATTCGGGCCCCATTAGAGCCTCTCAAAACTAAGGTCCATGCTGTTGCTTACAGCCCAGCAAGAACTAAACAAATCCTCAGCTCACCCTCTTTATGACAGGCAGCTGCTACTTCTCCACTCCCCCGTCGTCCACCTGAGGCTCATTTAACACTGGAGGGAGGGGGCGGGCGCTTTATCCATCAGTGCGTGGGAGGGAGAATCAAAGCACAAGGACAGGAATACTGGTGAAAGCCTTCAGCTGGAGTGCAGTGTCCTCTTGCAGGCACTTACGCTGCATTCCTAAGTGAATCAATCCAGCGTGTGTCGTTTGCAACACCAGAATTTACATGAAGAAAATAATGGGTGTCAAAGGGAAGTATTACCCATGTTCTGCTTAATACTATTGTTAAAGGCACCTTTTGCAGGAAGAAAAAATAATCAGACAACAGAAGTCAGAGTTTACATTTGATTTGAAAGTTTGCCAGTTTCTCAGTACTGAGTAAAGGGAGCAATGCTCTTCCATCCTAACACAGCCAAGTGGACTGACCAATGTCATGATCTTCCCATATAACAACAGAAGCATTTATTCCAGATAATTTATTACATGAATGTTATTAATGTAACAGAAATTTATGTCATTAGTATAACAAATTTATGGGAGACTGTAGTTTGACTCTGCCCTGGGTCTTTACAGGAGATGAGAATCTGAGGGGCCACTTCAAAGCCTCAGATCTCTGAATGACAGAGCAGTGGTGTTGGAGAGATGGTGAGACAGGGGGGCACAGCGAATGCACCAGGCAAGCAGCAGGTGAGTGGTGAGGGTAAAACAAAGAGGTGTGGATGCTTAGAGACTGTTTACATTTCTAGGCTGAGAAATTCCTGTAATTTCTGTTTCTTGCTTTCTATAATGCTCAGATTAAACTTGTCCTGTATAAAAACAGTATAAAATGCCTGGGAAGGACTACTGGTCTTGTCGCTCACCAACTTCCCAAGATAAAGCAGCTCTTGCACTTTTTCAAAGGGAAAAAAAAAAATAATTAAAAAAAAAATCACTTTTTAGCTGTTAAAAATTTGCTTGTCCTTAGGATTTTCCTTTCCTGTGGACCAGCCTTCAGTCTTCAGACTCCTCCTGCCTCCCTCACCCCTGCTGCTTCTCTCCTGGCACAGGCTTGAGGCTCCACAAGCCTCAGGGGGCGATTGCTCAAGGGGCAGGCAAACCTCACCTCTGTGTAGCAGGACTCTCCATCTCTCAGTGTGCCTGCCTCAGTTTCCCTTTATGATTCAATCGCTCTGTCTCTCGGTTTTACAGCCCTAGGCCTGGAGTGGAAAGATTCCCACGGGAAAAGAAAGGGCCTAGCAAGCTCTGAGCTGGTAACAACCTTGACAGTACGAACAGCCAGCCAAGCTGATGTTTATAACACCAACTGCTCCCTGGTGTCGAAGAACTCAGAGCCACAACCAAGCCTGGAATGGAGATAAAGTAAGAACTAACAGATAAACGAGTTTGTTTGGTGAGAAAAGGGCCTTCTTGGCTTTTCCCAGTTTTCCTTTTATTCTCCCATGAGAGATTTTAGAGGTACAGCTAAAGAGTTAAGAGGACAGCAGTCAACCCACTTTATTCTAGAAAAGCCTGGTCCCATCTTTGGTCGGAGAGGCTCCTGTACACGTTCCCCAGATGTGCTGGACCTTCTCCTCTCCAGCAGGGACATCTGCTCAAGCCATCACTCCTTCCAAGTTGAGAGAGGAGACAAGGGGCACCCGGCTGTGGCCGTAAGAGGGTGAGAGACACCCACTCCCTCTGTTTTTATTAGCCGGTTTTAGATTTTAAGAAAGCTTTCATTGCTAAGTTCTGGAACTTCAAGGCCTCCGGATCCTTGTTAGATAATTGCAATGACCGTATTACCGCCGTGTGTGCTCACATGTGTATTTTAATAATTGTTTTCGATGAGGCCTACGAATAAGCAAGTTGCTAGCATTAAAAAAGTCAACCTCTGCCAACCGACTCCTAGTTGTGCGCTCTATTCTTGAGGTACCTTTTCGCATCACTCCTTGAACGTGCCGATCCGCTGCCCCGACGCCCCAACCCCCCCCCACCCCGGCTGTGCTTCCCTCCGGCGGCTCAGCCGCCGACACCCCGCTGCCGCCTGCCGTCGACCTTCTCTTGCGCCTCTACAACCTCGTTTGCTCCCTCTCCCCGCTCGGCTGGCCCTGCAGCTCCCGCGCGGGGCCGACACGGCGCCCCAGCTGCCCGCCCGCTGCCTCCTCCCGCGGGAGGAACCGAGGGCGAAGGGCGGGAGGAGGCCCGGCCCGGCCCGGGCTGCCCCGCGGCCTCCAGGCTGCCGCGCCCGCCTCCCGCCGGCAGAGGGCGCCGCCGCGGCCCCGCCTGCCCGCTTCGCTCGGCGGGAGGAGCGGGGGAAGCAGGAAGCGGGGGCGGGACGAGGCGCCGGGCCTGGAGCGCCGGGCGGGCCCCGCACCTTCCTTCCCTTCCCTTCCCCCGCCCCGCCCGGTCCGGTCCCGCGCCTGCGCAGGAGGGGCGGGCGCGGCGCGGCGCAGCGGGACGGCCGGCGCGCGGCGGTGATGCGGCGCGGCTGAGGCGGCGAAGGGCAGCGCGCGCCTGCGCGCCCAGCGGCCGCCGCCTCCGCAGCCCGGGCGAGACCGGAGCCTCCGCAGCCCCGCAGCCCCGGGCCCGCAGCCCCGGCCCCGCAACGCCGGGCCGGACTGCTGAGGCAGGAGAGGAAGCGGCGCTCGGAGGTTCGTCCGGGGAGGGGGTGGCGGCGGCAGCGGCGGCTCTCCCGCGCTCGCGTCCCGCCATCCTTCGGCGCGGCCGCGGCGCCGCTTCCCGTGTCCTGGCCGCGGCGGCCTGCGGGGCTGGGGCTGGGGCAGGGGCAGGGGCAGGGGCAGGCCGCCCCTCGGCGCGGGGGCTCTGCGGCAGGCTGCTGCTCCCCCTCCCGCCTGGGCGCGGCTCCCGCTCGCCCCCTCCGCGACCTGCGGCCGCTCCCGCCCGGCCGCTGCGGCTCCGGAGCCGCCGGGCACCGGCGGAGACCGGGGGCAGCCCGGGGGAGGAGGGCGAGGCGGGTGCCGGGGCCGGCTGCTGGCGCGGCGGAGCTCGGGAGGGCCGGGAGGAGGAGAGGGGCGAGGGAGGCGCGGCGGGCTCCCACCGGCGGGGCTGCTCCTGGAGCCCGGGGTGCGGCGGGGCTGGCGCAGCAGGAAGGGGCTACCTTCCCGGGGCTTGGCGAGGGGCTTGTTGGGGAAGCAGGAAAGGCATTGTAGCGGCGGAGGGACGGGACGGCTCACCTGGGTGTCAGGAAGAGGGGGAAGAAAAAAGACAAACAAACAAACTGCGCTTTATCGCTGCTTCCCGCAGTACGGGAGGGGACGGTGAACTTTGGGCTGTCGTGGGGTGGGCAGGAGGGCTTCCAACGCGCAGCCCTCCCCTCCTTGGAGGAGGCTGGGATGTTTGCAACTTCTGTGGGTTTTTTTTTAGGAGATGCCTGAACGGGAGGAAGATACGACAGAGTCTCGTAGGAGAGCAGCGCTGTAGTGGCATTGCCGGCTCCTCTAATTGCCCGCCTTTCCTTGCCGGTATGTCGAGTCGGGTGTGTATATACAGTATTAATGCCTGCAGTGAGTGAGGGTGGGATTCAGCGTTTATACGTGGATTTGAAGAGTCACTTTTCTTAGTGAACTCCTATCGATTAAGGATATGCATAGTATAGCTTTGAAGTTAGCCATCTGCATGCCTAAGATTCTTCCAGTATTTGCCGTTGTCGCTGTTACGGGTAGTATCGGTACCTGCTGCCTTTGAAATAACCTCAGTTACGATTTATAAATGGATTAATGTTGTGGTTAGCACCTGCGTTTGTAGAGGTTGCCTTGCAAAGTGACAGCTTGGGCTTCCTGCATGACTTGGTGATCGCAGGGAACCTAAAAGGCTGCATTCTGTTGTGAGCTGGCCGAGGGCTGCGTCTCTGCGGACCTACACGTGAAGGTGATGTGTTTGGGAGATCAGTGGAATACATGGTTAACTTGGTTCAGTTTCTCATAAATGTCCTAGGAGAAATAGGTCGTTCTTAATAGGTGTGTAAATCATGGAGCCTCATGAGCTCGGTAGAGGCGTCAAGCCTCTTCCCTAATTATTTTGGTGAGTAAAGGGGTCCTGCTGTACTCGGTGCTGTGTGACTAGCATCTTGCAGGAACAGACCAAAGCGGAAGAAAAGATGTTGCAGATTATTCAGTATTTTTATTTTACTACATTTTGGACAGGTTGTTTGTTTGTTGGGTTGTTTGGTTTATTTTTGAGGCAAGCTTTTTTGTTTTGGTCATGTGATTATGAAACAGACCAGAATTTGTGCAAGTCCTAAAATTTCTCTTCCATAACTTAGTGGCTGTTTTATTTTGATAATAGATGTTATATATGTGAATAAGGTATCCATTATAAGTCTATTAACCTTTCAGCAACTAAATTGCAGTTACTATTAATCTAATTTCTTAATGTAGAAATGCTTGAATTTATAGTTAGGCATCATGTCTCATAGTGAATATTTAAAGGAATGGTGTATACATGTCAACTGGAATTTAAGTTGTTAAGTAAACCAGACTGGGTTCATTAACCTGCTAGAGTTCAGGAAGGAAAAAAAATCAACAACACTTTTCTGTACACACATGATACATGGCTGGATCTTACTGGAGATATCTGTGGCCCACTTTTTTTGTTCAAAAGTTAATTTTCCAAAACAGGTCAAGTCTTTCCACAAAACAGAAACACCCTTGGGGATGGAAACTACCTGTGTTGAAGGCCAGTTGCCAAGCTGTTGGTTTATCTTGTGCTGATTTTCTTTCTGAGCAGGTATTTCCTTTAGTGTATAACTTCCTTTAGGAGCAGAAAAACAGGAAAGAAACTGGTAATGAGGGGTGCATTGTGACCAAACATGTTGTTAGCATGGAGCCTGACACTTGCAGTCTCCAGCTTCTGTGTAGTTTCAGAAAGCTCACTTGCCTCCCAAGCATAATATGTATGGAAAATAGTACTAGTTTCCAAGTGAATAGTTATGTTCAAGATGATAACATAGCAGGAATAAATGAGTCCTTGTTTGTTTTATTTTTCTGTGAAATTTCATGTTGCCTTATTAGAATCTCCTTGATGTCCTCAGTTTCTGGACTGCATTGCTATCAAAGACACCTTTGATGGCTTTAGAAGAGAGGAAAACTTCCAAGTCTGGAACTGCTTCATCAATTACCTATTTCATTTTTAGTTGCCAAGGATGCAAATTTGATACGATACTCAAGAATCTAGAGCTTCCAACTCCTTTTCCCTCTTTCCCTTCTTTTCTCTTTCCCCTCCCTCCTTCCCTGTTGGCTGGGTGTATTGATGTAAATAATTTATTTTAATTGTTTTTAGTCCGCAGGTTCCCCCTTGTTGTTAGCTGGTATAATAATCTTGAAACCTGTGGATTTGTACTTAATAGTAACTAAGTATTGAAGTGCCTGAGTTTGGTAATTTCCTAGCTACCTGGGAGGACTGCTATCTCTACACACATGAATGCTTGTGTAGTTTGTTCAGTTCTTAATTCTGACACTGTATGATGTTAAAAATAGTGAATGACTCACTTCTTTCAACGTGTTTTTACTTGTGATTTGTATGAAGCTGCCCTTGGATGGAAATGGGATTTGGATTATAAGTGCACAAAAGTAGTATTTAAGGCTTTTTTTATTAGTTAAAAGTAGATTAAACAAGCTGGATGTCCAGGGAAATAAGTGTTGGTTATTGTTTTTTTCTTCCAAACATACAGGTTTATTGAAGTGTTAATTGTAGTTAATGGTGTTAGAATTTGAGAGGTATTTAGATGGCTGAAGATGCAGGCAGGAACCTGTGAGACTTTCTTACCTCTTTTTGTGTTTCCCATAATTTTGTTGGAATTTAGGCATCTAATCTGCCAGAACTTCTTAATTGGGTTTTTAATAAATAAAAAGTATCTTGTACCTTTCCATACTAATTAAATTGGAAATAGTTAATATTCTTATCCGCTGTTACACATTGAAATATAGTCTTAGCATGTCCATATGTCTAGTGCAGTACGCATCTCTGTTTATCAGGTTTTGCCTGACCTCAGAAGATAAACAGATTCAAGGAAGGCAATTAATATCCTGCTCATTAACATGTGTTGACTAATTTTTGGAATGATCTCATTCAGATCTGAAGTACATGAACAAGTGTTAAAGCCACCCCTTTAAAATTGTGTAAGCTGAAAGGAGCAAGTACTTGAAACCAAACCCTCTTATCAACCTGTTACTTAATGTTGCTCTCCAGCTTGAAAGGGAGTTACTTTGGATCACCTGGTAATTACTCACTTTAGTGAATAATTCACAATCCAGTACTGCTGTGGCCTTCCAGCAGCCACCTACCAGTCCTGTTTTAGCTGCCTTCCAAGAAGGTACCCAGAACACAACAGGTGTTCCAGTGACATTATTAAGTGGATGAAGTCTTATTCAAGGGTTGTTTCTTGTCTATCAGAATTTCAGTTCAGGATATTAAGCTAACTTCAGCTATAGATCTGTTGGTGCACAGATCAGAAATGTTAACCGTGGTGGTTATGACAACTTCAGGAGACTGTAGTGCATCCATGGGTATCTTTTCCAGCTCATAGTTTTCGAGTTAACTGAGAGTCAGCTGTATGCTAGCCACGCACAGTGCCACGAGAACAGTGTTGGGACTGGGGAGAACTGAGCCTCCTACAGTTCCCCTTTGGCAAGTATGGAGCTTTGGGCAAATCGATGCTTTCTTCATTGCTTCAGTTTTTTAGCCTCTGAAATGAGGAGAGTATCTCCTTTAAAATTGTCTTGAACTCTTCAGAGAGTTGTGAGGCGGGTAGGTAGTCTTAGATGACTTTCCAGGCACAAAATTATGTTCCTACACTGTTTATCCTAATGTTTTGGAAAGATGCGCTTTTCTTGGGCAAATGAAAATACAAATCATGGTATTTTTAGACCAGAAATTCAGAGACCTTTCGTGTGTTTATTGTTCTCCTGAGGAGTAGTTAGTATGTTTTCACTAGGAGGGGATGGGATGTGACTCCTGACTTTGTGACAAATATAAAATTTGGTTCTTTAGAGAATGGTGGTCAAACACAGTTTGGATGTGGAAAACAGGAATACTGCACGTTGCATGTTCCTGTCATGTGCCCCTCTGGAGCACACAATGGGAATGAGATGGTTTCAGATCAGTTGTAAACCAAGAACTCTCGCTTTGTAAATTTACTGTTCAGAGGTGGTTCATATCACATAAATGTTCTGCAACGAGACTCCTGTCATCTCCTCAGTCCTTTCTGCTACTGAGGGTCATACTCAAATGTTCCAGCTATTTATAGTAATTAATTTCACAGTTTCAACTCTTCAGTTGAATAGATCTACCTTTTCAGTTATCAACTGTCAGCTGCATGCTGACAAAAATGTCTTTAATCTTACTAGCAGGTATATATCAATTTCTCCATGGGATCTTTGACTGGTTCTGTTACCCAGTGAATAAACCAGTACAGACTAACTTTACCTTTTGTTGTTCTTGTTGTTGTTTTTGTTTTGTTTTACTGTTTCTGAAGTTTTATATTCTTTAATATCACATCAGAAGAGGAAGTTATATCAATGACTACTACTGATGCTGAGCCTGAATGGAGCTTCATCCACTAGCTTGTATTGTTCTTGAAACTTTACTCCTAAGCCAGGAAAAACAATGCTGTAGAGAGACCTGGGATGCCAGTAGAGCCATGAGCTATTTATTTCTGTGGGCCTAACACACTTAGGAGGCCTGCATGTAGCCATTTAAAGTTCAGTACAAAATCTGTCAGTGGATTAGGTTGCATGTTAAGCTGTTATCAGATAGCCAGGATAGTAGTCAGTGATGCAGAGATAGGATGCACACTAATTTGGTGAAAAGAAGCTGGGACTTGAAGCAGAAGGTCATTGTTTTAGATAAGCAGTATCTTTGTGTATCCTTGATAGGCTTGTGGTTTAGTGACTTCAGCAATTAACTGCACTTGAAACTTGAAGGTCTGAAGTCAAGACTTAAGGTAATAGCTGTTATTATAGCAGATAGTAGTTTCTTCTTCCTCCCCCAGATGTTAACACCTTTTCTGGTTTTCATAACTAACTGCCTTCACTGAACAAACAGTGAACATTGGATTTTACTGTTTTGCAATTACACAACCAGTAAAAATGAAGAGTTTGAGATTCCTGTTTGTGTTTATTTCTTCACTGAAAAAGATTTGTGACAATATGTTGGTAGTAATTAAAGTGGCATTAATTAAGCATATCTGTTTTAAGTGAGTGAATGTTAAAAGACAGATGTCTTTGAACTGTTACATGAACTAGCATTTCTTCGCTCTTTTGTCATGGCTGGCAGGTATTGCTACAGCCATCACATTACACTAAATTGAGTCTGTGTGGAATTTTAAAGTATGTTGTTTCAAGTAAGGTATATCTGCATTTACCATTTATCCTGAACTATAATGACAGTGTTGTCTTAGACATTAGACAATCACATCCCTGGTTATTCCTTGATTTTTGGAATGTGAGAGAACAGTGCAAGATCTGGAAATATTTGGTAGTTGTGACAATAAAACCTCCATCAAAAAAGACACCAGAGTATCATAACTATCCCATTCTGAATTGTTTTTATGTTCACATGGAAGAAAAGATAAAACCTGAGCCCATTTTTAATAGGAGGAGAAGAGTCCACACAGGAAAACAGACTTTGGTAGCGTGTGGTCATTGTTTTATAACCCCTCCAAGTATTTTGGCCCTTGCTATCCCAGCATTCTTTTGCTCCTGTTGTCTCCTTATTTGTGTTTTCTGCTGTCTGCAGTGGTCCTGTTTACTTCGCTGTATGGAAATGACTCAGAAGGAAAAAATACAGAATGTGAAACATAAACCTATTCTGCACAGAGAAGATGAAGCATTGGGAATATAGGCTGATAGGTTTTTTTAAGCCTTAGCTCTGGTTCTGCTTATTCTCTAGGAGAATGCCAGAAGTGGAAGAAATGGGTTGAGTTTAGTTGGAAAATGACAGAATGTTGAAGAAACTGCATTTATGTTTTTAGTGGCCTGGTACTGGTAAGCTTTACATAGACAAAAACACAGGAGCAGGAAAAGCAGCTGTTGAATACGCAAATGAAAAAAATGTGGTTATCTTATCAATGCTCAGTGGGTAATTCTTGGAAGAGGAATTAAGTCTTCCTGAACCTCCTTTTAACTCTTCAGTCTTAGGAGCTATGTTGACAAAATAAACAATCCTAATTCATGAATCTAGGCCTTGATGAGAATTAATATACAAACTCTTCTGCTTTTCAGTACTTTTGTTGGCTGTTTTTTTTTTTTAATCCTCACTTTTTTCCTCAAAAAACTTTTTGTGCAAGTAATGAAGTACTAATTTAGAAATAAGTTTCTTAGACAATTACTTTAAGGGGTAACTGTGAAAGGGTTTTGAAAAAGTGATAATGTGTCAATTAATTCTGTTTTCCTGTTTTCAGTCACTGAAGTGCAGCCACTGGTCACGAGATGTTACCACGAAACCTACCTCAGGCTTCGCTTTTGCTCATTCATTTCCTGCATCGTAGATCTCGACAGGGGCTCTGCAGATGCTCTTGAAAGTCGCTGAACAGATTGTGACATCAAGTCAAAGCATGATGACCTAAGAGGTCAAAGTCTGAAATACTGATTCAGCAGTCCAAGATAACACTGCCTTTTTTATCAGTATCACTTCTGAAGGCTACATACCTGCTGTTTCCTCCCTGGTTACTTCAGAAACGTTCAACTGACCTTTCTCTGGCAAAAAGATCTTGACTTTTCTCTCTGGTCCTGGAAATATTAATGGAATACAGTCATGTCTACCCAGGATGAGAGGCAGATAAATACCGAGTATGCTGTGTCCTTGCTGGAGCAGTTAAAATTCTTTTATGAACAGCAGTTGCTAACTGATATAGTTTTGATTGTTGAGGGCACTGAATTTCCCTGCCATAAGATGGTTCTTGCAACATGCAGCTCCTATTTCAGGTGAGTATTCAAAGCAGGATCTGTTAATTCTAGAAAATTTGAGATGCCTGTTTTTCAGTGTAATATTACTTAATTGATTAACAGAGGATTGCTGTTCAACTCCATGGTTTTCTTTTCTGAATCATCTGGTTTTCTGTGTTCAGCAAAAAGTCAGATGCTGTGCTCTTGCCTGAGTCTTGCTTCAACGCAGCAGGGGTTTTTTGTATTTATGGTGTTTCCTGATTTGTGGTTTTTTGTTGTTTGTTTTGTTTGGTTTTTTTGAGGGGGGAAGCAGGGTTGGGGAATTTTGTGGTTTGTTGGTTTTGGGGTTTTTTTTCCACTGAGATGTTGCTGTAATTTTTAATACAGTAAGTCCTGCTTCCCTGCTGTCAGTTTTTTTGCCTTTTCTAAAGTTTTTGTAAGATACATCAAGTAAGATATGTCAAGTGCTACAACTTTTTGCAGATACCTTCCTAGTAAGTTCTAGAAGATGAGGCACCCTGAATTTTCTGCAGTGATTAATTGTTTTTTTGTCAGCAACACAAGATAATCAGTCTGCCCATCTGGAAAGAATTTGGAAACTTCAAACTAGTCTTGGTGATATCCATGCATGTTTTACCTTCCTCGTGTATTGAGGAGGGATTCTAACTTTTCTTTCCTGTTTAATCAAGGGAATGTTTGCAAATTCTGTTTTCTTGTTGAGATGGGATCACTATGCAGAACACTTTGAAATGTTTTCTGCATTTTGTCTGCTTTCTTGAATAGAGAATAACTTCTCAAGCAAGGAAGTACTTGAGGGTTAATTTATTACTTTCACCTAAGTTTTTGTTGCTGCTGGTTTTTAGTGTTAATTTTTTCATATAATGAGTCTGGTTCAATTTTTAGTAACAATTTTTTGCGATCACTAGATAATGATTATTGCTGTTGGCCTTCTGTAAATGATACAGTTCCAAGTCTTTAAAATAAAATGGTCACTGACACTGTGGCCAGATTGAATGTGGGTGGCTGACCATGGAAGCTGTCATGAGTCCATACAGTGTGCTGCATTAGAAGATGTAGTCAGATTTCATATTCATATATGTTTGTTTATTATTTATGGATTGAGGTTTTGGCATGGGTTAAAAGAAATCAGGCTTGTGGTTTTGTCATGTTCTGTTCTTCTTCTCTACTTTGGCTTACAGAAAGATGCTCAGCTTCCTAAATTTGGCTTGATTATGAAAAATTGATAGCCCTGAAGGAGGCTGTGGGGAGAGGGCAAGGACAGGAAAGCATCTCTTGGCATGATCCAGTCACTGCGTACAACCTGCAGCCAGCTTACCTCCTTTCTGTCTTTATGCTTGAATGCTGTGCTGCAGCAGCCCAGCCCCAGCTCAGGCTGCTCAGCAGTGTGTAAGCATGAACTAGAGCCAGATTCTTCAACAGCTACCTCTTCCTTTCTATGGAAAGGCATCTCTCCTGGCACTCTTACTGTCTTGCTTACCTTTTAGAAGCTGCATGGCAAGTCGATACTCACTTGGCCAGTCAGTGATCCCTCCTGAAATGTAGTTGCCCTGCGTTAAGTAGCTTAGCAGAAGACTGAAAGATGGTGGTGGCGCAGGGGAGAATGGTAGTGGGGCACTGTCTTTATATCAGATGCTTCTTGGAATGGCTTTGATTAGGGATTGAATCACTGTGTCCCCTTCACCTCGGCAGCTGGAGGCAGGATTACAGGGTGCACCCACTGCCCCTTCTAACTTCTCTCGTATCTGGCTTCCTAAAATGCCTCAAATAAATATAAAGAGCCTAGAGCTGAATTTTCAATACAGCTGTAAATGCCAAACCTGAATTAATATAAAGCTCTTAAAATCAATGTTCCTTATTTTAAGAAAATTGGCAAGTACCTGGTTTAACAGTATGAGAATCCAGTTAGTTCTTAACTGCATTGCAACTATAAAACCAGAATGGACAGTAGGTCTATAAAGCATTATGGAAATGATAACTTTTTTTTTTTTAATTGCCTTTTTACTTTTTCAGGAAGCTGTAATGGAAATCCTGAAGACTTTTTTTTTTTTTTCCAGACCAAATTGGATAGTTGATTTTTGTCTATAAACTGGTTTAGTGCCTATTACAATAAATAGTATATAAGGAATACTTTCTGGAGTGCTAGTGTTTGCACCTTTTTCTGAGCTTTCTCCTCCTCCCAGATGAGCAAGCCTTTTGATATTACTTAGCTCGGTTCATGGCATCAATCTGCTGCTTTTGTTAAAGAATCTAGAATGTTACCTGCATATGGTTCAGCAGTATTTTCTGGAGGATGTTTCTCACCTGACACAGAAAAGGTTTTAAATTTCATCATTAAAAGGCTAAAATGAATGAGAGTTCTCTGCTGATTAAGACAGAAAGAGTTTGCACAAATATAAAATATTTCTGCAGAAGGCACTGATGGTATATTTTGGGTGTTCTGTACAAGTCTTTTATTTTTAATACTAGGTAGTAGCCTATGGTATCTACCAAACACCTGTAAACAGGCAACCAAGTTCACTTTTGGGAGTGTAATCACTGAAGGATTACAGGTGGTAAGTGACTTCACAATTACTGCACTTACTGTTGGTCCTTGTCTTAATATGTGTATTTCTCTTCAGAGCCATGTTCATGAGCGGGCTAAGTGAAAGTAAACAAACACACGTACACCTGAGGAATGTGGATGCAGCCACTTTGCAAATTATCATAACTTATGCATACACGGGTAACTTGGCAATAAGTGACAGCACAGTAGAACAGCTTTATGAAACTGCCTGCTTCTTACAGGTAGGAATCTTTTATTTTGACTATGAAATAACAGCTTCTAATACCTGAACCATTTTTTTTTCTTGTTAAAGAGTCTTTTCTGTTTAGTCATTTCAAAATACTCTTGTTCAGTTTGCTCAGTACAGACAGCAGTTGCTTGCCAGACACATTTAATGTACCTCTCCCTCCTTGTTTACGGTTCCTGTGGAGGGTGGGAGTGAAACAGTGCACTTCCAACATCTAGAAAATTAAGTTTCTCCAGCAGATATAATCATGTGATGTACTCTATCTGTATGAATCACTTGAGTAAGTTGCCGCTGCATTTTTTTGTGTGTATAGGATTCCAGACCTAAACTCTGGTGTTGTGCATTAAATGCTAATACTTCTACCTTGCTGGTAGGTGAAGGAATAGATTGCATGCTGTAATACTCAAGTGTGTTGTTTCTTTGCATTGCAGGTAGACGATGTGTTGCAACGGTGTAGAGAATACTTAATCAAAAAAATTAACGCAGAAAATTGTGTGCGTTTGTTAAGTTTTGCTGATCTCTTCAGCTGTGAAGAGTTAAAACAGAGCGCAAAAAGAATGGTAGAGCACAAGTTCACAGCTGTGTACCACCAGGAGGCTTTCATGCAACTGTCACATGATCTCCTAATAGATATTTTAAGCAGCGACAATTTAAATGTGGAAAAGGAGGAGACAGTTCGTGAAGCTGCTATGTTATGGCTGGAGTACAACACGGAGTCCCGATCGCAGTACTTGTCCTCCGTTCTCAGCCAAATCCGAATCGATGCACTTTCAGAAGTAACACAGAGAGCCTGGTTTCAGGGCTTACCCCCTAATGATAAATCGGTGGTGGTGCAAGGACTGTACAAATCGATGCCCAAGTTCTTCAAGCCCAGACTTGGCATGACAAAAGAGGAGATGATGATATTCATTGAAGCTGCTGCTGAAAATCCAGGTAGTCTTTATTCTTCTGTCTGTTATAGCCCCCAGGCAGAAAAGGTTTACAAACTCTGCAACCCTCCTGCCGACTTGCATAAGGTCGGGACGCTGGTAACTCCTGATAATGACATCTATATAGCAGGTGGGCAAGTTCCTCTGAAAAACACAAAAACCAATCACAGTAAAAGCAGCAAGCTCCAGGCTGCCTTCAGAACTGTGAATTGCTTTTACTGGTTTGATGCACAGCAAAACACCTGGTTTCCAAAGACACCGATGCTCTTTGTTCGTATAAAGCCATCCCTGGTCTGCTGTGAAGGATACATCTATGCAATCGGAGGAGACAGCGTCGGTGGAGAACTCAACAGGAGAACTGTGGAGAGATACGATACTGAGAAGGATGAGTGGACCATGGTGAGCCCGTTGCCTTGTGCGTGGCAATGGAGCACAGCAGTAGCAGTTCACAACTGCATCTACGTAATGGCACACAACTTGATGTACTGTTATTTTCCCAGGTCAGATGCTTGGGTGGAAATGGCAATGCGACAGACAAGTAGATGTTTTGCTTCAGCTGCTGCTTTTGGTGATAAAATATTCTATATTGGAGGACTGCATATCGCTAGCAATTCTGGTATAAGGATCCCAAGCAGTACTGTAGATGGGTCTTCCGTAACTGTGGAAATCTATGATGTGAATAAAAACGAATGGAGAATGGCAGCCAACATCCCTGCCAAGCGCTATTCTGACCCCTGCGTCAGAGCCGTTGTCATCTCTAATTCTTTGTGTGTCTTTATCCGAGAAACCCACATGAACGAGAGAGCCAAGTATGCCACCTATCAATATGACCTGGAACTCGATCGCTGGTTTCTAAGGCAGCACATATCGGAACGCGTGCTGTGGGACCTGGGGAAAGACTTCCGGTGCACTGTAGGAAAGCTGTATCCATCTTGCCTTGAAGAGTCCCCATGGAAACCTCCAACGTATCTCTTCTCACCAGATGGAGCTGATGAATTTGAGCTGGATGGGGAGATGGTTACTTTGCCACCTGTATAGCTCCCAGACTAGACTGCACAACTGATTCTGTGCTCAGTTATCTTGAAATGAATGATTGTGAAAGAACAGGTCTGTAAACAGAATGATCACGCCTGTCTTTCATGAGTGGTATTTTTATGCCCTACCTAACACTTGCCACCATCCAGTATGAATTAGTGAAATGAGCAGATATACTTCCATAATCTGAAATATTATCTAATAATTGAGAAACATATATGTATATCATGAGCTTAAGCATCTGACTTTAGTCTAAAGAATTAATTTCTAGCTCTATGAAGTCTCAGTTCAGGAAAATTAGCTTCAGAAAAAAGTAGTTACAATTTCTAGAATGATGTCACAACTCCTCAAAGTATCTTCCAGTTATATTTGAACTACTTCTGGATATTCTACTTAAGTGCTAGTTCTATAATTGTCAGTGTGGCCTAATTAAGGACTGTGCTACACTTACTTAATACTAATTTCTGTGTTGGTATAGTAATGCCATTAAAAGAAAAAGAAACAAATCCCATGGATCTACCTGTGGTAGGAAGGGTAGATCTTCCATTGTATGGTAACATGCAGGGCAAAATGACTGCAGGTTCAGTCAAGCTGTATTATTAGGTGCATGTATTCTATTTTCACTAACTTATACCTGTCTATTTAGAATACAGGTCTTCCAAGCAGCTGGTAGTTTACCAGGTGTGGACTTAAGTTGCTGGGCTTGCAATAGGAATTGTCAGCCCTCATAGTGCGGGTCTATGTGGAGCTTTAATCAGTAAATGCCTCCACATTCTGTATTACAGTAACATTGGCTCATGTATATTACTTCCTGCTGCTGATGTATTTTTCCATTGTAAAAGAAAAGTTTTAGTGTGGATTAACCAGGTCTTTATTTTCTGTTAATTTAATAACAAGCATTACTGTAGTGTGATTGTGTATAGATATCCCTTAGCTATCAGGTTTTTTACTTTGGGGGGGTGTAGGGGGGAGGAAAACTTCAGGAATACCCTGTGCTCCGAGTGCAGGAGAGCAGATGCCTAGTGCTGCTCTGGCATTAATCCCAGGAACCACTAGCAGTAGCGGGGGCGCCGCCCATCTTAACATCAACACAGGTGCTTCATGACAAACCTTACTAGCATGTTCAGCTGCATCATGTTCTGGCACTGTATTTTAAATGACATTAATTTATTAAAAAAGACTGAATCCACCCGAGTTCAAGTGTGCTTTCTGGTTGAAGCAGATCCAGTTATGACACCTCTCCACCACGTGCACACTTCTAGCAAGTATTTTGTTGAAGGCCACTCTGTGAAAAGCTTGGAGACATGTACATTAGTTGACTGTGCTTACGGGTCAGTGAAAGCTGGAAAATGAGGTACTGAAATAAAACTGAGGGTTACACAGAACTTGAATCCCCCCACTGTGGTTTTTGTGAGTCAGTATTTCTCCAGTCATGGGACAAATTCTGAAAGCAGAGAAGGGCATTAAGGAGGTAATGAGGGATCTTCCTCATCAGCTCAGAAGGTGGGAGACCTCTTTTCAGTCTAATATTATGAGCAAATTTACTTACTTCATTCTCTGGATTATCAGTGCCTTTTCCTGAATTCTGTTTCTTATTCCCATACATAAAATTAAAGCTTCCAACAAGACACCTATATATTCTTGAGGTTGCGTCTCAAGCAGATTTACATAGTTTTGTCTTATACAAGCATTAAAGGTTTTGACTGGAAAAGAGACTTTAGGTAAGAAACCTGCCACATATAAATCTTGCTAATGCTTTGGCATTTTGTGCCACATGGGACCCAGAAAATGATGGCTCCAACAGAAAGAGACAAGCTACTTACTTTTTTATGAAGATGACATAACATGTTTGCATTTACCATTACATCATTTTCTTCCTTTTTTTTTTTTTTTTAAATGCCTGAATTGCTTAGATAAGAGGGGAGAAGTGACTCAGAAGAGGCTGCTGATTGGTCTGTTTATATTCCTTCCTGTAGCCTGGGAGGTCCAGTCACAAGCCTGCTCAAGAGAGTATTATACATGACAAGAAAAACAGTGATACTACTTTATAATGCAGGTTGGAGAATGGCACACCTTGGGAAAAGTAAGAGTGGTATCTTGGTAACTCCAGCCTGAAGAGATGCTCAGTTCTGTGGGTTGTTCTCACTTCAGCCTATTGTATCAGGCTAAGCCTGTGTTCTTCAAGTGCAGATGGTCTATAGCTAGTGAAGGAGCACAGTGGATCTGTTCAGTTATCAAGAACTTTCAATTTGAGATTAAAATCTTGTGCATAATTTCTTACTAAAGGAAAAAAAAAAAAGGCAAATTTGAATAGGAAATAAGTTGCTAAATTGTGGTGGCTGTAAGTTACAGAACCTGGAAAAACTGTCCTTGATTTTACCCATCTCTGAGTATCTTTCAAAATACAGTCTACATGACTTCCTGCTAGTCTACATTTTTTAATGTATGATGGTTAATTTTTTCCTAGATATTATCTGCATTTTTTGTAAGATGATGTAGTACCTTATTTAAAATTAACTTAGCAATACATTACTTAAAGACAAGCCTAATCAAGTGTTGAACAGCTGTCTAGCAACTGTTAAAGACATACTTACTATGAGTTCACTACTTACACAACTAGTTGCTGCAGTCAGTATTCAACCCCAAAGGAAAACACAGCTGGCAAATGCTATTCTCAAATCTACAGTCTTTCCTTCCATAATTTGAGAAGGAAACTGCAGGCAAAGTGTTGTCACGTGCCTGGAAATGGTCACTAGTGGTAGAATTAGAGAGACTTCTGTAGGAACAAAGTAGCTGAAAAAACACAGTTCTCATTTCATAAGTAAAGCAAATATGATTAAAGCCTTCACTGAGTTCTAAACAAGTACCTTAACTACCAAGCTTCAGCTCAATACCAGCCTATTCAACATGTACTTGGCTTTGAAGAACATTTGCATACAAGTTCCAATGGATCATCTTTGCATGTCCTCAAGCTTGGCTCTATTTGAAAATGTTTGCTTCTCTTCTGGTCCATCATTTCAGTTCCTCCTACCTAAAGTAATAAAAAAGCGATTTGCCTTCTGCTAATTTTTAATGCATCCACAAATTTTTACAGTTGTTTAAATACATACCTAAGGGTACTAGTCAGATCTAGGGCAGTGACTTGCATCAAACCACACAGAACAGGGTCAGGTGGAATTTGGGGGGGAAGAAATAATTTTATAAAATTCTAAAGTGGACTTTAAAAAAATAAACTAAAGCACTGCCTGGTTTGAAGCACTGCTTTTCACAACATTTCTCCTTTCTGCTTCTGTTAAGATGCACAAGCACATGCCACACCACAGTACAGCTAAGAAACAGCTGTGAACAAACCTGCAGCCCATCCAACTTACTAGCAGGCTCCTGGTTTTCTTCCTCTGTTTCCCATTTACAGATACCTTCAAAATGTTTTTTTGCTCTGGATTCCTACATGAAAGGAAATTTAGCTTAGGCAGACTCTGAAGCAGGCTCACCCTCAAAATCAGCTTTTTTCCACTTCAGGCTCAACCACTACAAGCTCCCGGAGAAGAGGCTGAGGGGAGACCTCATTGCTCTGTACAACAACCTGAAAGGTGGTTGTAGTGAGGTAGGTGGTGTTTGCCTCTTCTCCCTAGTGACAGGACAAGAGGAAATGGGGTCAAGTTGCACTAGGGAAGGTTCAGATTGGATATTAGGAAAAATTTCTTCACAGAAAGAGTGGTGAGGCATTGGAACAGAATTATTTAAACTATCTCCCTCCTACAACTTTTATTATGAGTACACTTCAACAAGGCAGAGTTCTTATTCACAGAACTTAAATCCTGGAGAAGGAGTACTAGCAGTCTGAATAAAATGCAGGGATGACTCGTGATGTCAGGAGGCAGTCCAGAGGAAACCTCTTCACACACCTCCCAGGTTTCGGTATGAAAGAGGATGGTAAACAGCCTGAACCAGCAGGTGAGAGCAAGACCTGGGTCAGTACTGAGCTACAGGAACTTAGACATGGAAAAAAGGACTAACAGAGAAGACGGAACAGGCAGGAAGGTGAAACAGAGTAATAACATTCCCTGTGTGCTTTCTCCCCTCCTGCTCTAGAAACGCAGAGGTCTTCTGTGGCCTGGTCTAACTCATGAAATGAGATACCTTCATTTCAGCAAATAATGGGTTTAAGCACTGTACACACTAGTCCTGAAGTATGACTGGTCACCTGAAGTGTGAGGTGACTTCATCTCTTAAAACAGTATGCTGTGCTGAATACATAAATGCACTCTTGGGCACCTCTATTGCATAAATGTGACCAGAGAGACAGTAAGCAGGACAATAAAAGGCATTAAAAAGGTAGTGATGTAATGTAGACCTTAAAGTCTATTCAGAGTATGTGCCAGACATCAAGCTACAACTTGATGCTGAGATTTAATTTGGGAAGTGCAAGAGCTATGGCTAGTAGCTGATTTAACTCAGAGCACTTGTTTCTATTGAAAATAAATAAAAATATTAAGGAGTGAGTTCCATGATATAAAAGTGGATGTACTCTTGATCCAGCTCTTCAGCACAGCATTACACACATCAAAATACATATATACACAATTTATTAAGAGCAGCAAATGTCAGTAACCATAGGTCAAATGCAATATGTTAAAATCAGCACAATTTTATGACTCAGGTATGCCTGAACTTTTAAATCCTCCACTGTGATTCTGTGGGAATTTCATGAAGTCTCTGAATTCAGAGAGGAGAGACCAATTGAGTTTACTTCATCTGTTTCATATAACATGGAAGGGACGTTATCCCCCATATGGTTTTTAAGACAACAAAATACCTCTACATCTGGCTTCACTTTAGGTACCTGTTCTTCCATCTATACATTCTTACTTTGCTTTCTTTATGCTCACCTCAACTAGAAAGCAGTGCTATATTCTTGGTGATCTAGATTAAGACAAGAAAAGAAGATTTTATAGGTATTCTCTGCTTCTATTGAAGCAAGTAGTAATAACACTTTCATTAATATTGGTCAATAAATTCAGGCAGGGAAGTAACAACAACAAAAAAAATCTAAATTTTCTATCAGTTGATTATGGAATACTATTGCAAGAGGAGCAGTGTGTGGGTGGACAATTTTGAACCTATATGGAAGGACTCAACAGGACAGCTAGACATGCAAGCTCCATCGCAACTGAGATTAAGCCACATCTATACAGATGTTATTCACATACCATGTCAATTTGTGGGGAATAAAGTAATCCTCAGATTCTATTCTATTCTCACTATTTAACTAACAGAAGGGAGCCATCTCCATTTATTTTAACAGACCCAAACACTACTTCAAATGCTTTATACAGAATGGGATCAAGACCAGAAACATGACAGAATGGAAACTCTGTGCCTGCTTTTTTAAGTTGGTCTCTCCTCTACTGTTATATTAAAGACTCAAAACACCATGAAGCAATTTGTCATACATCTTTAATCATAGTACAATATTGTAGTGTTTCTGCCTTTATCAAATATTCTCAATGTTGCCTTTTTTATGAAAACTAATACCTGCAAGACTGTAAAATTACACTGCACAAACAATGTTATGTAAATTTATCTTTCATTTATGTCCCTGCACAACCACTTGCACATGGTTGGAAAAATCTTAAGTTTTAGAGAATTGCAACCATTTTCTAGACATAAGCTTCACCTATTTCACATCCGAATGTTATTTAAGGCAGTTAGTTTCCTCCAACTGGAAACAGCAATGTACCAAATTATCCTCAGCTAGGTACAGTGATGGCAGAAATATTAAAGTTTTGAAAGAGCTCACTGTGGCAGAGAACTGAATGTGCAGCAATTAGTTTACTCGGCATCCTGATTTTGACTAGATGTCACAATCCATATGAGCTATGTACTATTTTTAAGCTAAACCTACATCAAAATTTTACAGTCGTACCTAAAGTTCTTACTGACGTAAGAGAGGTCTGTGACCTACTGAAGACTTTAATCAATTCACAATGATTCAGTGCCCAGTAGAGAATAAAGAGTCAGACTAGAGGATCCTCTTGTCCTACATTTGCAAAAAGGAACATCCACAATCGTTTTAAATGGAAGACAAATTTCAAAAAGACTGCCAGCGTATTACAAGCAGCTACCAACATCAAAACCAGATGCCTGCATGTGTCTTCTGATGGAATTAATTTCTTAAAATAATTCAGCTTTTTGAGCAGACAGAACTTCAAACAGGCTGGATGTATTTATTTTTCAAGCAACACAAGAAAAATCAAATACATTAATTGTATGTTCCATTATCAAGCAACAGTTTTGATGTTTAAAAACTGCATTCATGCCTTCACAATTAAATACTGCCATATTCGTTTCTCTGCTTAATAGTAATTTCTATGGAAATCAGAAGCTTGTTTAGGCAAAATACTGAATCTAATTACAAAGGTGCTTAAAACATGTACAAGGTCAGACAAGTGCGAAGTACTAGAACACTGATCTAAAAATGATAATTATATTGTGGTATTTGAGGAAACTGGTGTCAGATGTGCACAGAAATTAAGGTTATGACGTGAAAATGACTGATGAAAAATGCTGAACAAATGAAATACTAGGTCAACAAGTTCCTCAAATTCTGGTGCATAGCAAAAACACAGGTTGATGCCTTTGAGAGTCTAGAGGTGCACTCTTGTCTTGCCTGCAAGTTATTTCATGCTGCACACTGACAGCCAGAAATACCTTTGCAACACACATCATGACAGGGCTGCAACAACAGGTTCACAGTTGACTCAGAAGAGGCACCATCACCAAAATTCATTTAGGAGTTGGAGTTTCTTGCAGTGCAGAGATGGATGTCAAGATCTTTTGAAATGGAAGTTGTCTGCCTAAATCTTTAAGTAATCACCCTTGTACCAGGAATTTTAAAAGAAAGGGGAGGAAAATAACATGCATTTGCATTGGATCTAACTAAAGAGGTAACAACCATTACATTAAGGGGAGGACTATATGAGCTTAGATGAAACTCAGTGGGTGGATGCTTTCCTACAGCCCAAAACTATGTTTAAGCAAATGTCCAAAAGCAAATATACATGTTAATTAAGGCCAAATATTATGAAGATCATTTCACCTCCACCTGCTGCATAAATCTTAATTACCGTATGAAATTAAATCACAGTCCAACTTGCTAGCAGGATGCCTGTTTTTAAATAAGATTGAAAATGAATACAAGTTTCTTATTCTATCATTCGTAAAGAAAGGAAATACTCCTTATCAGGTTGTATGTTTGGCTCCAAAACAGAGACAGTTGGAAAAGTGGGAAAAATACTGCAGACAAAGATCTGTCTGGTCTTCTTGCCCATAAAAGAAATACTGTGAAGTATGATGACAGAGTCCCAGCACAAAGCAGCAAGCAGCCGTGCATCAGCTTAGCACTGCAGAGAGCACCTTGTTCTGCCTCCCCTCAGATCAATCTACTGGGAAAAAAAACTAGAAATAACAGCTTTCTAAAATCCTTGGGCCAGCAAGGGTGTCTGTGGATGCAAGGGGAATGCAGAGAGCTAGCAAACCAGCTATACCGATCTGGAGCATAGGAGAATTCTACAGAAGAAACTCAGGTGAAGAAGTGACAAGGAAGGATATTGAAAAAAGATCCTTGAAGATCCTGTTTTTATACCTTGTACATGTAAACACCAACCACTTGCCTGGCTCCTGGAGTCAATACTGTGAGCTGTACACCTTAATTTACCTGGTGTGCCTTAAATTGCTGGAGTTAGTTTTAGAGGTGCTTAAATCCTTTATGCACCTTTATTCAATCTTGACTACAACACAAAGCCTGACCACTTAAATCCCAGAGAGCAGATACGTTAGCCATTTCACAAAAGCAAGTGATTATTTTTGATTACTCTCTCAATTGCATGCTGAATCAGAAAGCTCTAGACTCATCCTGAATAAATGCAACCCTAGTTTCACTTCACCAGAGCTCTTCTTGCATATCAAGTATTATTCAGTCTTGAGAAGATATGAATTAGAACTATATGAATTAGAGAGTTGTGGAATAAAAAAGAAGAGCATCAGAAGTTTTAGAAGATACACAAATACACACAATAGACCAGGAGCAATAGTTGCAGTTCTATAGATACATTTTACTTGTATATCAGAAGCAGCAGGTTACTACAGCTTTAGGGGCCTTTTTTGCCCTTCTATAATGAAACTACTCAAACTAACTGTATATTTCTCAGGTTTCTCCATGGTCATTCTATCTAATTTGTCCTGGAAAATAGTAATAAAGGCTTCAAACCAGATCCTGTGTTTTCAAATTGCTATTTGAAGTAAAAAAAAATTGAAACCTTCAGTTTATGGGCAGTAACCCTGTGATACAAGTGTGTTTTTTCTATTAGCTTTTCAAATGCACCTTAAGGAATTATAACTTAATTTACTTCAAAAAAATTACATTTGAGCTTTCTTGTTTAACTCTTGTACAGCTCCTGTATTTTATTTGAGGAACAGAAGAAATAACCATTGCTTGAAATCTTGGCCCCAGAAAAGAACATGGCAAAATGCTGGCAGGTACTGATGAGGCAATAAACCAAGTGCCTTTCACTACAGCAAGCTGGAACACTTGATAGTGTAATGCAGAAAATGTTAACAGCTTCTGTGGGGGTGGCAGGCATAGAGAGGCACACACATTGCAGGAAATAGGAAACAATCTCTCTCAGAATTAGGAACCATGGGAAGTGGAACACACTTGCATACAGAAGACACCGCATGCATGTTACATATGAAATACAGCATTTGTGCCACATCTTTTCATATTAACTATTAGATTTCTTCCCACAAGGATATGAACTGAGTTGTTTCAGTTCTTCTCTCAATTCTGGTGTTCCTTTCCTCATGAAAAAAAAAAAAAAAGTGATCCAAATAGAACATTCCCTGAGTCAACACAGAAAATCTATACAGCTGATTTTCATTTAGAAGAGTCGTCATAACTTTACTGGCAAATAAAAACTATGCACAGTTTGTGCTAGTTTTAAGCAGGTTTACTACTTCGTTTTCATATATGTACGATTACATCCTAATAGAGCAAAACCTCAGAAAACTGTCTATGATCCAATCCCAATTTGGGAGAATTGTCTTGTAATACTTTTCCTGAAAAGATCTCTCCAACTGGAATCCCATTCTCATCCCAGGGTAAAACCACAGCCAAAATATATGCAAAGTTACAAAGGCCTACTGAGTAACATCAAGAAAATACTGATTTTGCACCTGTCACACAGATCTGGGAACACAAAGAGAGCTAGGGACAGTTTAACACAATTAACCGTACATGGCTGCAGAGGAGAAAGGAAAAAGACCCTTAAATCAGCCACAGCCCCACTCTGCACCTTGCCAATGTTAGTTTGCAGGTGAAAGTGAGAAAGTTCCAACTGACTGGGAACCCTTTAAGGGTTTCCACTGTATATTTTTGCAGCAATGCTCTCAAATCCAACCTGAAAGAGGAATCAATATTTATACTCTGCTTACTTCTAACAAGAGTCCACAAACATGTGGCTATCTGGATTGAAAAATATAACTAATTTACATAAATATTTTCAACATCCAAAAAATGTACAAATCTAAAGTCAAACACACCGGACTTGCAACAAGCCCTGTTTGCTAATGTCTTTACAAAGGCTCAGTTTTGAAGAACAGCAGTAATTTTAAATACAGCCAATACACTGCAAATGCCTTCCCACTGTATAGAGACACTCACCGTTCTTCTGTACTTCTAGTGAAACTGAATGGTAACTTTTCTCATCCACTTGCAAGCAATATATACCTTGTTTTGGTCCTGGACAGTTAATCTCCATGCCTGTGTTTTGGAGCAGTCTCTTTACAGCTCAGAGAAAACATTGCACCTGAAATATTCAGCAGCATTGTGCAAAACCATCATTTAGTCCCCAAGACTTTGGGTTGACTGTGTAAAAGTGGAAAACCACGATGACATTGCTGATTTCGCACTTGTGAAGGCTCCTCCGACTGACTGACCTGCATTACAAAACAAAAGGAAGGTCAATAGGGCAGTGTTATCATTACTAAACTACTACAAAGAAATAGAGAAAAAAGGAAATTGCACGATCAGTTGTCCAACTTGGGATCTAAAATCCCAATACAGAGAATATATACTGTATCAGAAAATACTTCTTAAAAAATTGAACACTGTAGCTCAGCAGAAATGGCCGATGTTCTCCTGGATGGCTTGCTAGACTTCAGGCCAAAAGGTCCTCCTTGCCAGAGTGTACAACAACAAAAAGAGTAGAAAGACTCCAATCAACAGAAGAGAAAGTTGAACAATTTTTGGCAAAGCTACTGCAGAACAAGTATCAGATTCTTCAGTGTGGGAACTCGCATTATCTTGCACTGCAGGATGACAAAATGATGCTGCCCCTGGTCAAGTGCAACAAGTGCTTTTCCAGAAAATTACACACTGTTGCAAAACCTGCAGCAACTGACACAAGGTCTTCCTCTGATTTCAACCAGCTCTGCATAGTTTCAGTCAAGGTGATACCAAAGTGAGATTAGCTCAATGCAGAAGGTGATGTTGTGGTCTAAGCATTCCCAGATAACAGGAGAGCATTCAGCTGAATATCTCTCCTTCCCACATTCATTTCAAGACCATGCTGGGAAAGGAGTTTATAGGATTTTCTTTGTACAGCTGCTTCTCTTTCCACTATCACAAAGTACACAGGGCCTCAATCAGCTTCTTAAAAAATGATATGGCTTAGATGTAAGCCTGTTTTAAATACACCTCTTACCTACAGCTTTTCCTGTCTGTACAACATTTCGGCTGGTAGAAACCATTGCATTTCCAATCTTCTTTCCACGTTCACTGTTTTGCACAGAGCTAAGCAAGAGAGATACTGAAAACTGTTAGTTGACTGATTCTTATTACTGCCAGGTGTAAATAAAATACATAGCTAAAATATATATCAATACACACCCACACATGTATATAGTTCATACATATTTTTACACATATATGTAATCAAGCCCATAAGTCCTGCATGCATCTTGTCCACATAGACCAGCTAGGCAAGCTTCTCAGAGGAAGAAAAGATGTCAGCAAGACAGGAATCAAAATGCCCAGTGGTTCATTCTTATACAGCACACTTTATACCTTTCCTAAATGTTTACCAAACTGCACTTCTGTTCCAGATGACTGAGTCAGATTCACAGTAGTTTTGAGAAGGTTCAGCCCCGATTATTTAAGCTTTAAACAAAACAGTGATTGTTGCTGATCAGTCATTATTCTTTTTTCTAAATAGAATTCACTTTGTGTCTTGCTTTAAGATTATATTTTTGATCGAGTACAGTTTACACTCATGCTGTTGTTAAAAAAGATGAAAGACACTACCATCATTTGGAAAGAAAAGCACAAAAGTAATCAGATCTACTGCACACGTGTGATCACTTGAAAATAACCTCCTTTAGTTTTCAGCTGTAACATTCAAGTCCACATTTCAGGCTTTGCCAACCCATTTATATAAAACTTGACAACAGAGCATGCCACATTCTTTTCCCACTTTCAGAAACTTCAGTGTAGATGCGAAAGGCAGAAAGAACAGAGTACATCAAGAACAAGTTTAAGCTCAGTTTGCAAAAGCGAGTCAGTTTGATGAGTATCTGCAAGTCATATCTGGAGAATAAAGGTACTGTTTTAAAAATAAGTGTCATTAGAGACATACTAAGAACTATACTAAGAACTAGTGGTCCTTTTACATTGATTTCAGGCTACTCAGAAGAGTTAGTATTTCCCCTTTCAAACACAAAAACAGGGAAAGTAAAAGATTACAGACACTTCCACAACTTTCCAATTAAGTCTCTACAAAGACCATCCATTAATAACAAGAGCTACTATCTGCATGCATCTCATTGAAGGCCATTACCTTGAGATAAATCTTGACTCATCTGCAATTTCAGTCACCATCACGGAAATTTAATCTGTCATTGGTCAGCAAAAGCAACAAAGAGATTCAGTGGGCTGAAGTCTGAACCTTTTTGTTCCTCAAGCTGCTCTTCTGCATTAGTATGTGTTCTAGGTCTACTCACAGTGTACTGAAAACAACAGTCTACAGTCATGGCAGGTGCAGAACCAGCAGCAGGCATGTACTGCTAATTTACAGGCACCTTAAAGAACCAGTCTGAACTGATAAAGTCAACATAGCTAAGTGAGAAAACAACCTATTTTGTTGGTGCATAAATAAGAAGAGTCAGTTAACTGCAATTCCATGTTTGAATTCTGGACTAAGAGCTGAACAGCTATGGGAATAACAAGTGAGTTTTAGAGTTGAATACTACAGGTAAGAGCTAAGACAACTTAAAGTTCAGCTGAATGTGCTGCAATAAGAGATCACGTAAAACTCATTTTAAACTTCTAAACTGAAGAAATTGAACCATGTCTCAAGTACGTATACAGTAAAATTTGAGATTTTTAGAATAATGCTGTATTAAAAAACAGCTTTTTTTTTTCTAAAATCTCCTAATGATGAGACCTAATGCAAACATACAGAAAAACAGATTAAAGTTTTAACAGCTTTAATTTACAATTTAAAAATAAATACATAAAAGCCTTATAACTGCAATGAAAAATATCAGGAATCTGTTGTGTAAAGCCCAACACAGAATAGTACATTAGCACCACTTTTCCCCATTTCAGACAAATGTTCCATCTTTAGATGTGGTGATGTTTTGCAAGAGTACGTTGAATATAGTTTCTTGTACATGGCCAATTTAAATCATTATTTTGTTTATTTATCACAGCAACAGTTATACAGTTATTCATCCTTGACTACACTTTAAAAAAATTACAAACCAAAGTTCTATATACTTACTGTGACAATCTTAACTTTACATCTGATACAGAGTACTGTCCCTGGAATGGGTGGCTAAAAGAGGAGGAAAAAACCAAGAAAATTAAGTATTTTTTCACCATGAATCCATATCATACAATTATTAGGTGTAGTGTTCTCTGTGGCTTACACAAGTGGAAAAAAGTATTCTGTATATACACTATTATGTCACTTTACAGAAGGTTGAGTGCCAGTCAGCATTCAACCTTAGATTTCTTATGAGCTACCTGTAAGTACTACTTAAAGACCAGACATGAACAATCTTTTCATACTAAGGCAGAGACACCTCCTTGTAGCAACAGACAGCAAATAAAAAAAGATCCCTTAAGTAGACCAAAAGAGCTTTGTAGGTCCAAAGAAAAACTTTCTCCAGACTACAGCAGCTGACAAAGCAAAGGCAAACAAAGCCTTCCTGCAGTACAGTAATAACCCATGCTAAACAAAACACATGCACAGCCAACAGTGTTACCAAGCCTGGCATCACCTAATCTTTGAGTGAAAATACACAGAAATCAACCCAAAATATAGACGATGCAAAATAAAACGGCCAGCTCCCCTCTGTACCCATTAATAACAACACTGGACACAGCTATTCCCTGGACACCTGGAAGCAATTAATAAAAAGCAAAACCATCTGAGAACAATTCCTGAGGAATGACAAACTTGCTATAGCTGGGGACAGCCAACAATTGGCTAAAACGTGTTTCACTTCTCCTGACTGGACATATATTTCCTCATAAAACCGCAACCCAGAATTCAAGTACTGAAGAACAGAAATAATCTGCTTCTGTCCTTACACAATAGGGTCCCAAAGCTTCATACTTGGGAATGTACAGCAGAAACAACGGGAACTCTGTAATTCTACAGAATGGTGTGCCTGACCATGCATCCTAGGAGCTCTTCATCTTAAATGCTAAAAAAATAAAACAATGAACAAGCAACAAAAAAACCCAAAGCTTCCTTACCTAGAATTTACCTCTGCAAGAGCTGGATGCTTGTTGCTATTCCATACTCTGTAGTTGTGGGTATTTTTCCAGGCTGCTACAAACGCTGTTCCAAAGTCTGACAAGGTCTTTTCGTTGTCTGATAAATTAAAATAAAGATGAACATTTGTAGCAGTTCCTTAGAGGTGTAAGACAAGAATATTTCTTTTTTCTTGTAAGGAAACACTAAAATCTTCCAGGCTTTTATCAAATCAAAGGCAATTAAAACTCTAGTACTAAGAACTGGGTACTTTAAAAATGTTTTATTATTTTAATTTTAAAGTGTTCCAAATATAAAATGCTGGGGCAAGAGAAAAAAACAAACCAAACCAAACTTGAAAATTATTTTTAATTTTTTTTTTTTTACTAACTTATAAAGCTCTAAGTAAAGAGCTCAACCAGAAAACAAACAAACAAACCCTCATCCAAACATAGGCCTCTTGACTTAACTTTCTGGGCAAAGACAGGAAAGGGGAGAGACTGGCCACATAGCAACTAAGAACAAAAACATAATTTTCATTGGTCTTGGTCAGATACACTGGGCTGAACCACGCTATTACTCATTCAAATTTAGTAAACCCCAAATTTACTCCAAAACTGCAGTATAAACTACTGTGGAATAAATTTATCATAACAACATCCCCTTCAAAGCACTGAAGAGTATAGGAAATAATTTTAGAGCCAGACAGAGAAGTAGTATGAGTCCCCAGAAAATCCTGATATTTCATGTCAATCACGTAATCATCTTAGAATATTAATGTTGTCAAAGTATTTAGCATCTATGACTTTAAAGTCAAGTTCTCAATCCCATGTTTTCTCACAAATACCACAGAACAAGATCTGAATTCGTTAACTGATGTGAACAGAGAACTATCATGATGAGAATGAAGTTAACAGGGTCAGTGTTGGGCAAACTAAACATTTTCTACTAATATCCCCCTGGGTTTTTTTTAGTTATACTGATGCACAAAAGGTTGGAGCATAGATAATTGCCTCTGAGTTAAAGCAAAAAACTGTTGAACTCCAGAAAACAAGCTTATAAAGCCTCTAGATGACACTTTTTACTTAAGTGAATCCCTACTTCAGACCATGGAAGGAAGGGAAAAGAAACAGGACAGCTTAGTAAAACTTCCTTAAGACAGCTGCCTAACTTCCTGTCTCCTTGAACTTAACTAGTTCCCCAAAATTAACTTCAGTTTGCAATAGTCTTTAAGACACCCAATTTTGTAAAAGTCTCATCATACATGGGGGTTTCAGGTACTTTGCCTGAAAAGAAGGAGGCAAAAAAGAACATGTGTGCAAGGCTGTGAAGTAAGGAAACTATTAATAAACTTGTGAAGAAGTAATGTGAATAGCCAAGGACAACCAAAAAAGCAGCCTAAAATGAAACACAAAGCAGAGGGAGAACCAATGGTAAGCCACATGTTTAATGCAACAGAGCAAATGCTTTTCACACCCATCCTCATCTCAGTTCTTAGACAAGGCATCTGTTGTACCTGGTTGCAGCACAGCAGCAAGCAGGGCATGAAGATAAGCACTGAATTGAGCCCTGATCCACTCATCTCCTCCTTCCCATCCAGTGCCATCAAGGAAAACATCATCTCTGTTCTCAGTTACATGCTTCACCAAGTAATCTGCAAATCTCAGGTCAGCAGTTGTTGGGTTGAGGATCTTACGGAGTTCGGGATCGTGGATTTGTACATGAGCGTCTTCTATCTGTTTGGAATGATTCCAAGGGTAATCATTTATATAAACAAAACTGCTTACCTATACTACTATATATTGCTATCTGAAACTAAACCTACAGTCTCCTAAAACATCAAGAAGAAATAAGTGGTCAAAGAAATCACAGTTTATCTAATCCTGTCCTAACAAATGATACAGACTGAATAAGCTTCTGCATTTAAGAATTTATTTCATAGAGAAGTAATTCAAAATTCAGGCATGAATGTAAAGCTGCATTTAAAACGCAACCTCTGGTCCACCCCCCCTCCTCTCTGCCTCTCTCTAGTTCAAGCAGTTCAGATGGAAAGATTCATACTTCCACAATTGCATCACTCAGATGTTTCTGCTGACGGAACAGGATGTTGGTGGCTCCCGCAACAAAGCCGCGGACTGTTACATCTGACAGAAGGTGATGCTGCTGCAGGGCCATGTATGGCAAACAAAGGTACCCCTAAAGTAGCAGAGATATTTAGAGGATTAATATTAAGACAAAAAGAAAAAAAAAAAAAAAAAAAAAGAAGTCTGTATTCAGTTTTTCCTAATAAAAGCCAGCACATTCAACCCAGAATGAACTTCCGTTATTAGTTTCAGCCATGATTACCTATTGTTTTGCTGCATTACATCTGCAAAGCAACCAGACTCCACATGAACTACATTTTTCAAGAGGTTTCATTGCCTTTCAGTCTCAGGACTGAAACTGAAATACCAGGCAAAGGAGTGAAATTAAATGTGTTTATAAGGCAACAGAATGGAGATAAAGAATCACCTCTCCACTTGCATACCATGGTGTCTTCGGGTAGTCCCGAGGTACATAATGCAGGAAAACTAAGACTGCTATCTACATTTTGTAGGTGAAGATTTCACAGCTCCACAGATAGCCATCAATTTTTGATAAGCATATCATGCCTGCCTTATGAAAGCACAGGATAGAAAGCAATATACCATGCTTTATAGCCACTCCACGCTAGTAAGTTAATCCAGTAACCCATATTCCAATTAAAAAACACCCCAATCATTTTGAAAAAAAGGCTTTGAGGTGAGTCATTAAGCAGCAGCTGTAGGTACTGTGATTTTCTTTTTAAATATAGGATGAACATATCCCTGAAGTCTAACATTGCAGTCTAATTCCAGCTGTTCAACTGCATAAAGCCCAAAGCAATTTATTCACTAGTAGAAACCTGGAAGGGCTAAAGGCATACTGGACACAAAGAGCACACACACTTTATCACACAGTGCATCATAATTGGAAACATATGGAAGAAAAGAGCACAACTATTGCCTTTTATTGTATTAGACACAGGGATGGCTTTCCAGATGACAAGCACTTATCAGCTGAAAACAAACAGCCTGTGTCAAAGGAACAACAGTCCTTTGAGAGAACTGCCAACCTAAAATGGACATTTAAAAAAAATAATCTTGAGAAATTGGCAAAGAAAGGTTTAACTACTGCATATTCATGTATCAAAGCCTTGGAAATCTTTCAAGTATCAAGTGTCAGTTCCCAAATTCACAATTTTATGTAGGTATAAGGACTTTCATGTCTCTGAAAGTGTTCCACTCTCTTTAAGAGTGCTGTGCTGGTTTTGCCTGGAATAGAGTTAATTTTCTTCATAGTAGCTAGTATGGGGCTGTGTTTCACATTTGTGCTAGAAGACAATGAAGAGATGTTTTCATTATTCCTGAGCAGTGCTTACACACTCAAGGCCATTTTTGCTTCTCACCGCACCCCACCAGTGAGAAGACTGGGGGTGCACAAGAAGCTGGGAGGGGACAGAGCTGGGACAGCTGATCCCAACTGGCCAAAGGAATATTCCACACCGTATGACATGATGCTCAGCATATAAAGCTGAGGGAAGAAGAAGGGGGAGGGGTTGGACACTATCGGAGTGATGGTGTTTTTCTTTCCAAGTAATCATAACATGTGGTGGCTTTCCTGGAGATGGCTGAACACCTGCATGCTGATGGGAATCAGAATCATAGAATCCTAGGGGTTGGAAGGGACCTCAAAAGATCATCTAGTCCAACCCCCCTGCAGCAAGTGACTTCCCCATTTCGCTTTGCTTGTGTGCACAGCTTTTGCTTTGCTTACTAAACTGTCTTTATCTCATCCCACGAGTTTTTTCACTTCTACTCTTCTGATTCTCTCCCCCATTCCAACCAGGGGGAATGAGCAAGCAGCTGTACGGTGCTTAGGGATTAAAACATGACAAGTGCAAATGAAATGGGTATAAGATCTCAAGAAAACTGCTACCAAAGAAACAAGTATCACAACCTATTTTTCCTTATTTTAAGGTGTACTTGGATAATGTGTTACAGCATCTGGCAAATGCCTGATTCATTCAAACTTGTCAGAGATATCAGTCTTTCCATGGCATGGCATAAAACAACCCTGAGACAAACATCTCTAAAAGAGATTTAAACTTCCCACTAAGTGGTTAAGTTGTAACTTCAAATCATGTTTTTTTTGGTGCTAACTTAGAGATGTAAAGCCTGATCTGCTTTAATTACATTGGATGAACTCAAATGAAAAGTACCTTTGTGGAACTGAAGGTAAACATGTAGAAGCTGTCAGCTCCCATAAAATTGTGCACTTTCCCATTTTATGAGCTTAGTAGCAAACTAAGTTTGCACTCGTAGGGCCCCATATCAATTATTCTTGCTTTCAATCTACTATTTTTGATAGAACTACACTAAATGCAATTTACAGGCTGTTCTTTTCATTAGACAGACCATAAGGACAAAGAGCAGACTGCAAATCTTAGTTGAAAAAGCACTTCTAGCAGCGACATGAGGCAATAACAGGGTAACAACTTGTGAGCTATTCACTCAGGCCTATACAGTGTGCCATTTTCCATGGAAGTTCTTGTGAGAAGCTCAAACACAATCATCAAACACAATGTTCTGCAAGGAAATGAGGTGTTTCTTCCTTTGAGGGAGCTAATCTGCATCAGCTTGAAGAAATAAGCCTGAAACTTCTACTTGCAAATGTTCATCTAAAAGGTTATTACATTAAAAACAAAACAACCGTATTATAACTTGTTTTACTGACAAAAGTATCTTTAAAAGGGATGCATTTACCCAGATTTTTATGGAAAGCCAGCCCTAGTAAATATATTGCTCCCTATCTGACAATGCCCATGAGAGCCCTTATCAAGACTTTGGAATACCTGGAGTTTAGCTAGGCAAGCTTACAATTCAGCACCTCAGCACCATGCACAGTGCGTCACAGAGAACCCAGAAGAGTTGCATGTAAACTAGGGTGAAATTATATATATATATATAAAATATATGTACACATTTATTTATTTATACATATATATAATATATAAAAATATATATATTGGTGCGTGTATATATAATTACACATTTATATACAAATTTTGTGCATATATACACATACATTTCTAAATAAATATCTATATAGAAATTAAAATATTAAAACATAGCCTTAGGTGTCAGATAAGATACAGCTTTCAGAACCTTAGTTTAGATTAATGTATCTAAACACTTCCTAAGTACTCTGATCTTGCCCCATAGAGGTTAGATCAACAATTCTTCAGAGTAAAAGAAAACAGTAGTTACTGATACATACTATTTATTAACCACAAAGGGGTTTGCAGGTTACCATCATGTAGGGATTGCAAATAGTAAGTGTACATATGAAAGTGGAAAGTATATGTATGTGCCAAACACACCTCTCAGACATGCACTCAACACTTTCCACCTGCCTAGGAACACAGTCACTTTCCAGAGACTCTACTTACATGTTATTGTAGGTCCCTACTGTCCATTTGGAGTTGGGTAACCAAATTAGCCACTTCTGAAAAAACAGATGCCTTTATGAGCTACTAGTTATCATGAACAACATGTTTACCTTTGTAAAAATAGCCAGTGGCATACCATACTGGTCCTCTTCTAACCCAGATATCAGTCCTGGAACAAGCACGGTGTGTCCTGTATTTGCTTGGGGCTGCACAGTGATCGGAAGGCTTTCTGAGCTCATGCCTGTGGTTGGAAGATTTTCAGCCTGTTTTGATGCTGTATTTTCACGTTCTCCTTTCAAATTAGAGTCCTCCAAAATGCTTGTATCTAAAGTCTCCCAGTCACTTTCAGAGGACGCTGGAGAAGTGTGGGAAGGAACTTTTAAGTGCTGCACAGTACCATTGGAGGACTGAGATCCATTCCAAGTCTTCTCTGACTGAGAGAAAGGCACATTTGCTTTTTGACCTTCCAGTGAATGGCTTCCTGCTATCTTCCTGCCTCCCTCTCCCATTCCTAAGTTTGTATTTGAAATAGCAGCAGCAGAAGCAGAAACAAAGTCATCTAACTGTGGTGTATGTTCCTGCAAGCCAGCATCTTCTGATATGCTCTTTCTTGGCCTGTACTGTGAGCAGTCAGTAAGACCATGTTCAATCATACCTGGAAAGTGATAACATGCATAAGTGTCAGCATCTCAACAGAAATTTAAGTGACTTTTGTTAAAGAAAATTAACAAAGTGCTCTTGTGTACATAGTTTAAAAAACACACTTTAAAACACTACCTGGGGGGAGGGAAGGGATGGTGTTAAAAAAACCCAAACAAACAACACATTTTCTCTCGAAAAAATCTGCCCCAACTTTTTTTGCCTTGAGGAAACTCGTTAGAGATTTTAGTTTGTTTCTTTTTGGTTGGTTGGTTTTGGTTGTTGTGTTGTTGGTTTTTTTTAAGACACATGTAGAAGGAAGAGAGAGGTTTAAATGTTTGGTTTTTAAGGAAGTTGACAGCAATGTGTGACTTATTTTGAGTCCCATCTATGTCACCCACAGGCAATAAAGAAGATCAAGTGGTTCCAGTGAAGCACAAGAAATAACTTACAGAGTGCATGTATTAAGTATTAGTGTACATAGCATGTGGACATGCACACAAGCCACCCATTTTCCAGGCAACATACCAGCATTACTCTATTGTCACATAAGCTGTTTTCCAAATGAAACTGAACAGCCAGTCTCACTTATCACCAGAAAGAATATAAAAAGAAATCCAAACTTCTCTTCTTACCAGGAAACAGTGACAGGACAGTCATCAGAGCTCCCACCAACCTATTTACTGGAGAAATATAAAACAGCACCTAGTGGCAGAAGGGAGGAGGGTGTGGGGAAGGGGAATTAGGGAGGAAAGAATGAGAAAAATAAAATTACATCTCATCATGACAAAGATAGAATACATGCAAACTATCCAAAGCATTGCTTTTTACATTATTTTAGGAAGTCTGCTTATCAACAAAAGCTCTTCCAATAATCTAAAGTAAATATTACAATATGTCTATTGCACCCTTCTATATTGAAAATATTGTAAAATGTGTTATATATACACAGGCACACGTGTGTGTAGTATATACTTGTCAGTCACTCAGGGTTTTCTGTCAGTCATTCAGATTTTTTTCCAAATTGATCCAGTTACTGAATGACTGACAGAAAAGTCATTCCTGGCACATTGTGTAAATTCTTGTTCATTTGTAGTACATTAAAATCTCTGATATAAATCAGAGAGGCCAAATTATTTCCCTTCCAGAATTCTGAGAAAAACATATGCAAAAACATGTCTTCTAAGAAAACATATTAAAGATATGCAGATAAATAAAAGGACAAATCTAGCATGTATTTATTACAGGTATCTTCCTGTGATTAAAAAAAAAAAAAAAAGATTTTTTTTGGAAACAGAAGACAGGACTAATATTAACTTTGGTAAAGCACTTAAGGCTTCTGAGAAAATAGAACCTCCTTAATTAAATCAGAGAGACTGGGATTAGTAAATTAATTAGGAACTCAAAAGGGGAGCGTTAAAGGCTAGCAATGAAAAAAGAAACACAAAGCAGACTGGATATTACTATTGGAGTTCCTCCAAGACAGGCCTTAATGGGAAGAGGGAAGATAAAACACCCCATAAAAGTCAACTTGTTTAACAATGCAATTTTTACATCCTCAAGCATCACAATACTAGTAAAAAATACATTAGCATTACAAGGTATCCACAATGTAAAGGAATACAGAATGATCTAACTGGTTGACTTTGCAGGCCAGCTTAACAGCTACATAATGAAATTAAAAATGCAAGTTTGCAGACTTGGTCTTAATAAAACACTTCTGCTGCAAGCTAGGAAGCCACTTTGGAAGTGACTCAGGATTAACAACTCATATTCCACAAGTATTTGCAAGTCTACAAGCTAGTGAATTGATGGAACCAAGAGAAAGACCTATGTAGTCCTAATAAATACCAAATTACGTTTAATGGTACCTCAGCTGAAATAGTCTATTGATAAGATCTTGTACAACTTTTCTTTTTTCAAGGTGAGTTCAAATTGCAACAGTCACAAAAAAGGATGATGAGCTCATCTGAGGAAAGAATGTGGGCTGACTGCAATGGGAATAAAGAAGTCTAACTTCTTTTAAGATGCTGCTCTGTAATGCACATATGAAAGATGCATGACAGAATAGCACCGAACTACAACAGAAATCCTATGATACCCCTAGGGGTTCAGAGTCTCAGACACCATGTATTCCCAGCTACCTTTATTTTAAAGCCTATAGAAATAATTCAGTCTATAAAGAGGTACCTTGTATTCCAGAAAACTATTCCAGGGTAGGTTTTTGTTTGGGGATATCACTTACTTAAGTTGACTACTTTGTTATATTTGCCCCATCGAGTTCCTCTACCATCTTTTCATCTATATGGATGCACACTTCCTTACCCCTCCCAATCCCATCATATGGCCTACAACATTTACATTAACAAACTGGGTGGTCCTGGCAGCAGAAAGTCAAATCATCACCCATCTGGAAGCAGTCTTCCAGCCTAACAACAGCTGGAAGGTGAAAAAAAAATTCTTTTAGCCTGTGGAAAAGCATCAAGCAAATTGCTGAGGATTAAAGGAAAACAGTCTGTGGCATTCACGCATTTTTCAGCTCAAAAAAACCTGGCATTAGTAGTGTCTTCTTGCATATTATATTTAAGGTCTTTGAACATACAGATTCCCACAGTTTTTCTGGAACCTTAACATCTGCAAGAAAACAGGCAGTGCCAGAAAACCAAAACGCTTCCTTTTGAAATTGCAAGTGTTGCCTTCCTGCTTGAGCTTAAAGAAAAACAAAAACAAAGCAAGCTGCAGGTTTATTCAATTAACATCCAGTTATTTTCAAAACAATTTCATATGTTTGAGTCATATGACCATGGCTGGGAAACCCTTCCTTCTCCCTGTGCATTTATATCTTGTGGTTTGAGCACCTTCAGAAAACAACTGTAGCTCAGTGAATTGTCCAAATGATAAACTGACCTGATTAAATATTATTGATTTTAAACATATGCTTTATAAAATCCTAATTGGAAAATATTGTTTCCAGTTATGTTTAAAAAGAAACAACCAAAAACATTGTAGACTTTCAGAATGTATTAAGCAATTTTTGGGTAAAAGCTTGCATATCAAGTCATGATTACATACATGTCTACGCGTATGCCTACATCGTAATAATATTTTCTTAAGTATAGCTTTTGCATAGCCTTTAATACAGCAATCTTTAGCATATGGCTATTCCATGCAGAAATTGTATTTATTTTAATCAATAAATACTCAGAATTGTCGAGGTGTATCTAACTTACAGAATTAAGTAACAAGTACAAACGCTTTGTAGCAGCTGTTAGTTCTATTTTTAAAGGCCATATTTACTTACTCACAAAAGATACCTAGACTTTGGATAAAAAAAAGCCCCAAGTATTTTGGTATCTTATAGATTAAGGCCTACTGACTTCCCTGCTGCAGCTATCAGGAAATTCCTGTGTTCCTTCTCAGCACTCTGGGGAAGCTGAGTTTTGCCACAGCAGGCTCACTGAAGAAAGAGTGATTTTTGGGAAGACGAAAAAAAACCTTTTTTTTTTTAAAAAAAAAGCAAACCAAACAAAAATCCCCACACAAATGTTTCTGGGAGCAGATACACAGTCATTTCACAGAAGGGTCCTGTTCGAGGTTACTAACATATAAACAGAAGAAGAGAAAAATGAATTTACTATTTCACATCTGCTTGTATATTTTGCATATTCCACATAAACTTCCAAGATAGCATCGCTTCTGGGGCAGTAAAATAGCCCAAAGAAACACTGAGCCTCGAATTCCACAGTTTTTACCAATTTATAATCCAAGTTCAGCTTGGCCTAACAGAAGTTCTACTCAGAGAATCCCTGTAAAGCTGTAAGCTCCCTTTCTATCAGTTTGTTCACACAGATACCCATTTGCGTTATGTGTATCCTTTCTTATCTTTTACAATATGTTAAGGTTTTCCACTCACAATCACATTTCACTTACTCTGGCTGAGACAGCTATCAGCAAGGCAGAGTGTGGACAGAACGTAAGTGGAGAGAAATTTATACATCAACACACAGCAGTTACTTTGACATATATTGGGAAATGATGCTAAGGATGCAAAGTTGTTGGTATGACTTCAGATACTTTGTTTTGTTTTTCAGTAGTATATTCAACATAACTTCATATTAGAAGAATGTAACAATTGCATTTATTTTTCAATTCCCTATCTCAGTCTTCAACATGTTACCTTTTTCTCTAGAAGAATCAATTTAAAAAGAATCAAGACCTGAAAAAAAACAAAGGGAAAACTCAGTGAATGAACCAGTGCCATTTAAAAATACTGTGCAAGCAGAATCTCTTATGTCAATATTTCATGTTAATAATTGCATAACTGTCATAGCATCAAATACATTCAACCAGTGAAAACCAGTGTTCCAATACCCTTTCTTCACGTAAGCTCTCATTTTAAAATAGCATTTGAGATGCACGAAGAACCACCTACACAATTAAGAATTGTGTAATTTGAATCATACAGAGCTTATCAGAAAGAATATGTTGTGTAATTCCAGAATTTTAAAAAACAGTACACTGGATAAACATAAAAAGTTCCTC
Source organism: Apus apus (assembly GCF_020740795.1). Classification (NCBI taxonomy): domain Eukaryota; kingdom Metazoa; phylum Chordata; class Aves; order Apodiformes; family Apodidae; genus Apus; species Apus apus. Next base: position 51,099,677 of record NC_067283.1, read on the forward strand.
CACTGAAATATAGAAAATAATTCAGTGAAATACCAAGACTAGCATTCACCTCACCTAGTTTTAGGCATCTAGATCAGAAGTGGCTGCCCAGACTCTCTGCATTTAAAGAAACACAGATGCTTCTGGGGCAGACATCTGAAGTTAAATGAGTTCAACCCCGAAAATCTACTGAGCAGGTACAAATACACTGTGAAATCCAGATTCTCGATTTTGTTTCCTTGATGCCTCTCAGTTAATAGAAGATTCTAAATGCTATTTGTACCTTAGGTACAGGACACACACTCAATTTCAATATTCCTTATGAAAAAGAAGAGGTGCACATCCCCTCAGGTTCTATGATGGCAGAAGCTGCAAAAATTACAAGACAAGGGAAAAATACTCCATATTGCATCTGCATGGACTTTAGCAATATTGTTCTATTATATTGATCTTCTGAGAAGCAGGAAAGAAACAAGACCATAACTGAGATACCACTTGCACTGTGGGACAAGACTAAAGAAATGTCTTACAAACAGAAATCTCCAGGAAATCCAGCAGACACACAACTTCTCAGTCTAGAACTTACTTCACTGAAGTTATGTAAGCAGAAGGGAAAGGGAAATCAGGAGGCTGTAACCAGAAGTACTTAGTAAACAGTCTTCTTACTCCTAGATCAGGTACATCTAGACAGGTTTGTTTTTCAGTGCCTCACAAAGCATTTTACTCCACAAAATAAGAGCTGTACTTTATTTACCCAGCAGAGAATGCCTACCTTGTGTCTAAAGTGCAGAACAAGATCCCGAGGAGACAGACCTGAGATACCAAAGAGAGCAGTTATTATGGTTTAATAGCTAGTAGAGAAACTAACTTACTTCTTGTCCCCATTTTTCAGGAGGAGAGGGACAGCCATTATGCATTCTATGTGAACCTGGTTATTTCAATAGCAGAAATTCTTTTAATCAGGAGCCAGAGTTAAATCTACAACAGAGACAGTAACATGCATAGTCAAGCACTCAGTTACTCCTGTTGGCTGCCAAACAGCACTGTGGAAACACTGAAGTAAACACTGTGTATTCAGAATCAAATGGGAGATATCCCAAATAACAGGTAGATGAAAGCTTGAGGACCACACACCAACAAACAGTTCCATCTAAAAATCAAGAAGGCAATGTTTCCCAAAAGCAACCATGAAGTTGCTTATCAGACTCTTAGCTAAAGAGGTAAACAGGGCTTTCAACGTATAACTAACTCCTATTACGAAAGCCACAGTACATTGATCAGACAGTTATTAAAGAAATGCATAACAGAATATTTTGCAGGCACACAGACCCCTGGTGCTTATTCTGGTAATGCACATAAACAACTTAGCTCAGGAAGGGAATGCATTGATTAGTTTCACATTATGTCTGCTGCTTGTACAAAAAAAAAATATTAACTTACCAAGATAAACTTGTGACCCTTCTAGCAAAGTACTGCCCAAGGAACTATTCATATGATCATAAAGTTCCTGTAAAAGTTAGAACAAAGGGGGGGGGGGGGGGAAACAGAAGCCATCAATGACACCTGATCACACAAAATCCAGAAAAATAATATGCCCTTATTCAAGAATTTTCAAGTCTTATTCCAGAGAGAAAGTAAAATTTTACTAATTGAGTCAATGGAGATACAGGCTGACAATCATGCTCATTTTGGTATTTCACTACAAATCAGAAAGCTGACCCTCTGTAAGATTTTAGTAGTTCATTTAGTTCACTTTAAGTTATGACAAAAGCTGGCTATCTGAATGACCTATGAAAATGTAACCTTTTAGCACTACTTAACAGCACTAAAGTGCATAGGCATACACAGAGCTCTTGACTGTGTGGCTATTACTTACAAGTTACCTTTAGAATTGAAATTCGCGAGAAGTCTTTTTCCTCAAAATATGCATGTGTAATGAGTTGCAGCTTTGCCTGAAGTAACCCATACAAAGGCTTGGAAGAAAAACAAACACAAAAGCAAGTGAAGAAAATGTATTTAGTCATTTATTTTAAACTTGAATCTTCTCATATTCTTATCTGGCAATATAGACACATTACTACACACAGAGCTCATGGAGAGGCAGTCCCTAGTTGCTATCTTGCAGCATCATTCTCTTGCACTCTTTTTAAACTATGAAAATTCTATGTTCTTTTCATTTACATATACCAGACTATCACTGACCATCTTTCTGGAAAAGTATTTACCTGCTTTAACACTGCTCGTACAGCTCTCCAATAATTTTTTATTCAGCTTTAAGTACACAACAGATTTCTGTTGACTGTCTAGTAACCAGTAGGTTTTGCTAAACAGGTAGAAATACAGGATGCTTCTTCAAAATAGCAGTAATGCTGCATGCCTGACTATCTGAAAACCTCTTTCATTGTTGTCAATAGCCATGGTCTCCAGTTATTTTAATGGCCCCCAATTTTACTACATGAATATAAAGTCAGTAGCACTTAAGAACAATCAGAAGTGCAAGTACATATCCTGGATCTTGACAACAGACACTTCTACAATTACTCTTACAAGGAGAAGCCAATTCAAAGCAGTGCCATGATTCAATTTTACTTCAATATCTTGCTGCCTTCTAAATGATTTAAGGAGAGCTGTTTAGAGGCAAAAGTTCCAAATGAAAATGGAAAACAAGTAATTTTTAATATGCGATTTGAAAGTGTTTGGGGAGTTAATAAAACATTCTTACCAGCTGACTGAGAACACAGACACTTTTCTGCACCGTTTCTCGGGTGATGTCTGCTTGCCGTACTTTTAACGCCTAAGAAACAGAAGTATTAACAGTATTTTTACCCACAGACAATTTAAAAAATAATTCTGTCTAGTTGCTGTATACCACTCCTTTATTTAACAAAATCCTAAAACTGACAGCCTTCAATGGTGGAATATCTAAATATGCATCAGTATACTCTTACTTAGTAAAAATGCTCATAACACTGCTATGTCAGAGTCATGTTCTCATCTCACTGTGCACAGCAAAGATTCAAACACAGCTGTGATGACAGGCAGAGGAGTATTTAAAAGGTGCTAGCATGAGAAAAAGGCAATAACCCTGGAAAAAGCAAGAGCATTTTAACTCAGGGTAATGTAACAGAAGAGAAGCCACAACACATCACTTGCTCTTCCCTAACGCCCTATGTGAAAATGGATCAGGTTGAAAAGTCTACCTATGCAAGGATTTTCTTTGAGCTCCCCATAAAATAAAGGGGGCATCATCTGCAGAATCGACTCCATTCTCAGCCAGACCAAATGGTCCCAGCAGACACAGAAAGGGTGGTAGCAGAAATACAGCCAAGTGATTGACAAAATTGTATGAAACAGCAAGTGTGAGGACTGCAGCCCACACATCAAAAGGGACAGAGGGAAAGTGTGCTAGAGATGTCATACGAAACACATTGGTTTGTCCTATTTGTTCCAAAGAGTTCATTTTAAACATCTATTTATCTTCTTAATTGGTTAGTAAACAGCATAAACTGGAACAAAGAGCAAGTTATTCCAAAGTTAAATAGAACAAGACTCTAAATCGTAGAATACAGCGCAGACTGGATGCAAAGATAGTGAGTGAACTTAAATCAACCTGGATTTAGTTCAGAAGAAATGGAATTAAAATCTGCACGTGTAAAATTTCTCTTACAGCATAAATAAAACCTTAAAATACATTCAAGGTATGGTTAACACTAAAAAAGATTACATAATTTACATTTTCAGAATACCAGACTCATTTAAAACTCAAACCCACGTGGCATTCCAGATTCTTGGCATTTGACTGGAAAAGGGAGTAATTTTTAAAGAAATTTTAGTAACTTCTCAACTGTAAGTCCACAGATGATACTACCATTACTATTTTTGAAAATATGGACATATTCTAGTAGATCAAGTACACAGTTCCCTCAATGTGATCAGGTGCACACTACAGCTCTAATCAATTTTTCAGCTTTACAGCTAAAACCTACCAGCAAGCAACTACAACAAATGGGAAGGTTCTGGTTGACTCTGCAACTGCACTTTTGGCAGACAAGATAGGTGAAGAGAAACATCCCTGTACTTGCATGGTCAGATCCTAGCAAATACTCTAAAATTCTTCATGGTCACACATTGGAGAAATTTCCATTCTTTCCACCCAGGAGGCCTACTTCCTGGAAACATGACTTAGCCACCTGACAAGTCTGTCAAGTTTCATATTGCTACTTGGTGCTGATGCTTGGATTAGCTCTCAAGAACCAAACCATATTTTTCAGTTGCCTTGACCATTTCAAAAGACTACAATATGCCCGCTGACACAACGGAAAGAACTAGCTCTCAAGTTCTGTAGCTACTAACTGTGCACATTTTCATAGATTTCTAATGTACTTTGACTTAATTTCAGGGTGGTTAATGCATCAAGCCTATTATTTCATTTATACAATAATTCACAACTCAGAAAGTTACCTTTGCTTCAATTTGCCTATAGCAAGAGATGCCATATACTGTGGTTCGACTCCCACTTCTCGGTGGCAAATGGAAAAACACGGTATCTATGAAAAAGAAAAGGCTGTTTCATAAGTCACTATCAAAAATTCAGAACTTTTATTCTCAGCATCACTTATTTATAAAAAGGTTTAATGCTGAAAATACTGCCATGCTTACTTTCTGATAGTAATCTAAGGAATTAAGTAATCTATAAACCCATACCTGCACCCAAATCAGCACCCAAGATGCTTTGTAGGAAAAGCTCTAGCTGTGCTAATGCAGATATTCTGAAAACAGCCTAATCTTTAGCCTGACCAAGCTCCCTAAGCCCATTGAAAGAGTCTCAGAAGCAGCTGATGACAGCAGAGAAGCACCACTGAAACCTACAGGCACACTGCTATTCCAATGTTATTCCAATTCAGCACAAAGGAGCAAAAGCAAGGTGCTATGAGGCAAGGTGTGTAGCTGGAGTATGATTAAGAAGGTAAATGCAATGAAGATTGGGAAGAAAAAAAAACACCAAGGAGGACATACACAGTTGAAAGATTACAGTAGCTGCTACCACTGCCAAGGGAGATATCCATGCACCAGCACCACTATCCTAACAAAAAGGATTTGTCAATCACACAAAACAATCACTATCTCAGTGCAAGTATGACATGAAAGGAAAAAAATCTCTATAAAATATGACAAATGCTTGTACGGCTTGAGATACATACACACACGAGTAAATACACATATACTTAGCAACTCTTTTGCAGTAGTACCAAGTCCTAAGTAAAGGAGAGGGCAGCTGGAGAATTAGGAAGCTAAGTACATCAAGTTAAAACAAAATAAATCTTATTAAACTTAGCATTAAAGGGTTTCTGAGATTTTGCTGTTTTAAGCAACTTCCTTGTTCACTGCTCAAAAGTTCATTCCCCCTTCAACGAACTTCTGAGAAAGCCTTGTTTTGTGCTAGGACTACACACAAATAATACGTAACCCTTAAGCTTTTATTGACATCCCATTTCTTGATATAGAAGATATACCTTTATCATCTACTTCAAATTCTGAAGCAACATATAATTGCCAATGTATTTTGCAGCTTCAACAAAAAGTACAGGAAGCCTACTAGTGCAAAGAATCATTGATCAACTGTTTAGCTATCAGGATTTCTCTTTTAGTTGCAGTAAAAGTAGCACATACAACTTCCTCTCTTGTTTCTTACCTTCCTGATAGTTGTGAGCACCATCTGGTAAGGCAAGAAAGGGCAAGTATTTCCATTCTTCTGGTAAACTGTGGCTCTCATGTCCTTCTCCAGGCTTTAGGGGAGGATAGGAAAATTCAACCTAAACAAGCAAAAAAAAGTAGGGGAGGCAAAGAGAATACATTACTGTTACTAAATAAGTAAGACTCTGTGATTCAGCCTACCACCTTTAGCAATGGTATGAAACAAAGTTTCTCTTCCTACTAGCATTCTTTGTCTCTTCCTCCACTGAAGACTGACTAGTGTTTGGTCTAACTGACAGGCCCTGGGCAGATTTGGCTCCTACAGTGCTCCCACCTGGCCTAGTACCTTTTCCTCAAGAGAAACTGTCATGCTTTGACAATTAAACCAATGACAATGATGCTCTCAGTCCCTTTCCCCTTCCACTCAGGTAGGGAAGGAGAGAGAGAACAAAGAGAGAGACTTTCGGGATTGAAAACTAAACTAGATAGCTTTAATTAAATACTAATGATAAAAGAAAATATGTACAATTATATACAAATGTGTTCAGGAATATGCAAACCCCCTCTTGCTTCTCCCCACTCCCAGCAAATCTCATGGCATCTCCTGAGCTGTGAGCAGTCCTGAAACGTCCTGGAGCTGCTGGAGAGAGAGGCAGAGCAGACAGGAGCTGAGGGGAGAGGTATGAAGGTCAGGGATGCACAAGCCTAGGAATCAATGGTGATGGATAGATGGTGTTCTCCCCACACACTGGCCATGGATGGGAGAGAAGGGAAGAAGAAAAAGAAGGAAGTTGTATTCCATGATCTGAGCTTATGTAGATACATGGAACGGGACACTTCGGTTAATTTTGCTGTCCATCCAGTCCACTCCTCCCTATGGGAGGGTTACAGATACAACTGTGCAGCTCCTATTGCATCTGAGGCCATGAAGCTAAGTGTCCTTGATGTCTTAGCAGTAACAAACATTCCAGTGTTATCAGTCCACCACCTAGAATACTTGCTGCTAGTTAAAAGAGAGCTCACTGAAGGAAAAAATAATAATAATAATAATAATAAAAAATCAGTGAAAAGAAAATTGGCTTCATCCTGGCTCAAATCAGGATGTGCGTGAAACAGATCTTCAAGCAGAAGACATCACCCAGCAGCTGAGTACCTCCTCCCTGTAGCCATTGCTGCACCTGCAGTACCTCCTCCCTGTAGCCATTGCTGCACCTGCAGTATCAGCAGGGAGCATTGCTAGCACATATATATCCTGAAATCAGATTTGGGCTCTCATGCCCTTGAGTGCTCATGACTAGGTCTAACACATGCGAGCCCTCTAGTTTACCTTACCAGATGTTGAATAATCACAGAAACTAACCTAACAGCAAAATAATACTTTGAAATATTTTTGGTTTTGACTGCAATGTGTTCTACACATGGGCCTTAAGTACCTCCTTTTCCTTTCCCCAAGAAATCCCACTTTTCAATTTCACCTTTCATTTGCCATTTACCTCTTTTTCCTCGAAACAGGGACAACCTTCATATTCCTCATACTACACTATATGTCTACTACAGAACCCCATAATCAGCATCTTCACAGTACTATCCTTTCATCTTCTTTTCCTATGGACACCCTTCTGGGTTTCCAGACACTTTCACCAGTTCTTTTTTTCCAGTCTTGCATTTCTTAAGTTATCTAAAAAAATCTTAACACAAATTTATCAGTAATTTTTTTTAATGACACTGGAACTTTTCTTGAAGGACATTTAGAGATAAATTAGTGAGCTGGACATTTTCCATGTTTGTATACATGAAAAATAAAAAAGCATAAGCATACAGAAAATCTTAACGTTTGATGGATGAGAAAATAAAAACACTGCAAAGGAGTACTAAAGAAGAAATAGGATATAAATCAAGAAAAGTGAAATTCTTCACCTTAACACACGGTGTCACTCTTTCTACAACTGTTGCCACTTGAAAAAATGCACATGGGACAAGAAGATGCGACAAGAAATCAGACTTGCTGAATCAATTTCAAATTTTCTTTTTCCTCACATCATAAAAGAGATCTTGAAAATATACACAGAAAAAATTAAGGGTCTGGTCAATAACCAAAGACCTGAGCTAAAGCTAAGTAGCATACAAATAATAATTAAGCAAGGGACTGGGAAAAGAAGGCATGCAATAGAAAAAGGATTCATTTCAGCAGGGGAAGGAGGAGAGAATCCAGACCTTGACTTGTAGTTATTAAGGATCCATAGAATCTTTTAAGCAAAATATGCCATTAGGCAAAACAGAAGAGCTTTGACTTCCAAAGGAGAGACAAGCACCGGAATTAGCATCCACACAAAGAGCAGAGAAACTGTCATTCAGTACATACCTAAATCCTGAGAATTCCCTACTGTCTTTTTTAAATCACAGATCATGAGAAAACTAAAAATTTAGAAGCCTCATGTAAGTATCTGCAATACAGAAGAGGATTGTACCATATGATTTGATGTCCAGACTCAAACTGGCTGGCTGAAAAACCACTATTTACAGAACTACATGTTACTACATTCTTGCACAAAGAGTAACTTCAGCAATAAACAAAGCACGAGTCCTGTTTTAAAACATAAATACTGTCGACAAGTATCTACACCAACATCCTAAACCAAGTACTTTATTTCACTGCACGGCCAATAGAGAGGGGTTCAGATTCACCCACTGCAGGAATTTATTTCTGTTGAATACAGAGGAAACACTGCATCCCTTAGACTTCAGTGAATACCTTCAAAGCACCATTCCTGTCAGGCAGAAACTCTAAATAAGGAACTGAGACATCAATACTTCCAAGCACTTACAGAATTCATTTGTAGTGTACATTCCATCCAAAATAATGAATAGGAAGTTCTATTTAAAGGAAAGGTAAGACAATTTAAGCTATATGAAAAATGTGATCACTAAGAGCTACTCCTTTTTAAGGTTCAGAATAAAGCTAAGACATCTGGCTCCTGTGTTCTTTTGATATCATGAAATGTGCTGAAGAACTACTTCGTTTTTCTAGCTCACAACATACTGTCAACACCTCAACTGCTATCAAATACTCCCAGCAACAGGGATTTCTGCAGGCTCTGACCAAGACCAACCATGATAGGGGAAGGGGACTACAGAAGGGACCTGCCACACATCACTTTTTCTTGCTCTTCACAGAATGAAGAGCTAATTTTTTTATTTAAATACAATGTATTTTTTATGTAAATCCACACATATATACATGCACATGTGTAAACATGCACTTTAATTTCCCTGTGTGTCATTAATATGTATGTATTACAAAAAAATACCTGGAAATATGAGAAACAAAGTCTTTTAATAAAGCTCAGTAGTCAACAGAAACAAAGTAGTAGATACAAGTTTTAAGAGCTGACTGCTGGAGAAGATTTTACGGGTTTTTGTCTCCTAAAGAGAATGAACAAAGGCTCAACAAAATGAAAATCAAATTCAAAGCTGATCTCTTCAGAGACTTTGGAATAAACTACATAAAACATGAACTAGAATCTCCACTCCCTTTTTACTCTTCAAAGTGTCCAGGGATTTTCATTACATCTGAAAATATTGATCATGCCTGTCAAGCAGTTTTGATGGCAATGCTTTCCACCTGTTCAGATTTTGTTCTGTAAGTAGGTATCTCTTGATGGATTTCAGAAATAAAATTAATGCAGAATACCCTTTTGTGATTTAGTGGAGAAAAAAGTAACTCTGCTCTTCACTACACAAAGTTTTTACATCCTTGTGGATTACCAAGTTAAAACACAGTAAGCTTAAAAAAAAAAACAACACCCTAAACTGAAGTAAAACTGAATTTCTGGAACTGACATTGTAATTTTTCTGCAATTCTGCTGCATTTTTTACTAAGCTTTTATATGCAGCTTGCAACTGAATAATAGTTTGGATGCAAAGCACCTACTGATACACAGTTCTATCCTGTTTGTGGAATGAAAAAAAAAAAAGTCCAGGTAATCTGTTTTGGCTCCTTGTCTTTAAAGGGACTTCCTACCCAGAATAAATTTATTAGGCATTCAATATTCAATAACTCCCATTAAGAAAAAGATGAGCGCAGGCAAAAGAAATGTATTTCTGTTCCAATATCTAGGAACTAGCACGATAGTTTCTTTTTAAAAAGTGGACTGATACTGTCTTCTACTAAATTACAAATACAATCAGCAGAGAAGTTAAAGAAGGTTGTTGATAAAAAAGGAATTTCCAAAATATATGTGCATATCCATCTAAACTAGCCCACTCAAACATTAGACAGGTAGCTGACATCAATTTCTGGTGACCTTTATACTGGGGTAAGGTTGTTTTTTCCCTATCTTTGAAAAGTGTCAAGTGTTAGCAATTACAGCAAGAGTAAGATGCATAGTGAACACTAAACTGGTAATTAAAAATGTGCTGGCAAGCCAGTATAAACTTACCATCCTCCCCATTCCATCTATTTTCACAAGTTTAAACTACTCCTCTTGCAAGTTAACCCCTCTTAGCACAGTCACAAGACAAGCTTTCCTCTTTAATAGGGGTATTCTGGAAGACTTCTCTTCAGACCAGAAATGAAAAAAATCTGGACCCAACCAATTCTTCCATTGGTTCAATGAGAAAGAATTGAATCTCAAAAAAATCTGAACTATTTCAAATGACTGTATTACATCAAAGACAAAGATGCTTCCAGTTAGTTGCAGAATCTAGTTTACAGGGAACGAACCCATTCCAGTCTCTGAACAATTGCTGTGATGATCCCATTGCTTGTACTGCATCAATAGGTAAAATAATTGCTTCAAATGAAGAAAAGGAGACCAGAAAAACCCACTCATCAAATTCCTGTTTATAGCTTTACCCTTCATGAATAATTTCAACACATTCCATTTGAGGATATCAACTCTTCCTCTCACTTAAGAAAGAAAAGCAGAAGGATGTTGAGTATTGAGTATAATGCTAAACAGCAGCAACCAAAAACTTGATTTTTCATTCTGAGTTAGTGTGTATTTGTCCTTCACTCAAAGCAAGAAGCTTTAAAGGATGTCTTCTTTATATACTAGGGCTAGCATAGCTAGATCCAGAGAAAACCAGAACACCAATGATTTTATCTGAATCACCGTAACTGCAGCATACAGCCAAGTCAAATTCAGGAACATTGTTAGTCTTTCAGCACTGAGAACAATTTATTATTTAAATTACAATTTAATCAGATTTAAAGTATGAACTTTCACCATTTTTGTGACAGAACCAACAGATCACAATCTACAAGTTGAAGAGCCCATCCATACAACAAGAATGCCTATGCAGTAAAATAACGACCTCTAACAACAGATTTTTAAATGCAAGTTATATACTTATATAGTTTCGTATCTGTGCAATAACTATGTATAATACACATGCATATATATTTTAATATGTACAAACAGAATAAATATTACGTATTTTTATATAAGTATATACTTTAAATCCATTACTCACAAACTAACAGCAAAGGAAATCCAAAGGTAGGGCATAGCCTTTTCTACCCTTCCAGTTCCTGAAGCTGGACCTTCCTCACATTCCTGTATCATTAAATCTATAGAGCAGCCACTTACACAAGTTTTAAGACACAATTTGTATTGCTACAGATGTACTAAATAACCACTCAAGTTCGTTTAAAAAACTGTGACTAGATTAGTAAAGTTTTAACTCTTAGTCTCTTAAAAGATAAAATAGCCTGAAAAACTGAAATGTTCCTATTTGTTCTCAAAGCCGTGCTAGTGTGCACTTCAGACAGTCTTTCCAATTACTTAACACTTTATAACCATATAGTTCAAGTCAGAAATAAATCCTGTACTCTGGAACTTTTGCTCTTACCAGTCTCTTCAATCAAAGAGTTAGTAAAAACAAACAAACCCCGAGCTCCTCCCAGAAGACAAACATAATGCTGTTGCAGCCATTCCAGCCTCGGGGACTTGCTGAGGAACTCTGTGCCCTCAGGTAAAGACTTTGTGGTCTTACAGAAAGTAAGTTACAATTCATACCGGATGAACTCTTAAGAAAAGATACAAGTTAGCAGAAAGGGCAGCTTCCTTAACGAAACAAGAGAGGGCAATCCTCAGCTCTACTCCTAAATTGTCTCGGCCCAACACAGCAACTATTGTAGACTGGGGTCAGCAGCAACCAATTTTCCACCTACACAACCTGCTGCACCCCCACCAGCTCTTAATAAACACGATCAGCCACACAGATTAGTGGCATTTCCTCTCCCCAGGACAACACCCAGACTTCATCACACATGGGACTCAGACGTGCATCCTTTCTTCAGCAATGCTGCATGCCCTGGCTGTCAATGGGAAGGAGCCCACAAAAGCTGGCAGAGAGTTGTCTAAATGTTACAGGGAATCCTCCTTTCCCTTGGAAAAATGGAACCAGCACATTTACTTGTCCATTCAGAAACAGCCACTGAGTATGTAATTTATATAGCATATATTGCTGAACTGATGCAGTCCAAGAGAGTAGTCCCTTTGTCTTACAAACAAAAAAGCATTCAGGTTCTTCACCACAGGACATCTGATGGTTCCAGAATGGCTCTTTGTGAACATGCGCCTTCCATACAAGTTTCAACACTAGATTTATTCCTGAGAGCAGACAATTCTGGCTCACTACCAAGTATGAGGCTGAGAAGCTACACAAACACAGTAGTATCATGAAGCAGAGAACATACTCTGTTCTAGGTAAACCCCAAGAAGCAGACAGCCCATGCCCTATCTCCCAGCAGGTCAGAGGAGATAAGGAACTTGCTTTCACATCTTGTATCCACAACTTTCTGAGAGTGCTTTTAGAAATAACATGCCTGCCTAGGTGTAATAATTCAGCAGCACATACAAGCTATGGGAAGGACTACCAAAATTAGGCACATATCATAAAAAAAGGCTGTGTTAGGACAGGAAACACAAAGTTGATACTTTCAAGTTCCAATCTACTCCAACTTGCATGACCACTGTTAAATGATTTTACAGCTTTGAACCTCTCTCTATTACATATGTTTATGTAAATTACATTGCTACCTTTATAGAAGTGCTGAGAGCTCAAGTTACTATTTGAAAGCATTCTGAAATGGGTAGATGAAAGGTGCAGAGGTACGGAAATACGTATTTTACTGATTTAGCATTTATTCAACAGAGAGTTCAAGATTCTTGGATGTTATGATACAAAGAAAGAACAGACAGATCTTAAGAAGAAAGTTCACCACGATGACTACGGAAAGTGTTACCTAACTGTGAGTAGGTATTTAGGAACCTTCTCTCAATTCAGACATTAGGGCAATTATGGAGAAAACATCCAGTATGGAATCCTTCAAAAAATACTTCCTGTCCATGACTTCAAGGAATCCAATGCAAGATTAAAGCACAGTGCTCTTTAAAGCTTGAAAAACTAAACAAAGAAAGAAAACAAACAGAAATCTACCATACTTGAGAATTTTTCTTAAACAATGAACACAAACTACTAAACAAGTGGGTTTCATAGCCATGCAGAGAGTAGAGCCAAACATTAATTCTACACACAAGATCAGAATCCATGTTATTGCTTACTGAAATGTGAAATAAGCAATTACATGTGTGCTTAGCAATGTATTGCTTATTTAAAACAATTAGCAACCCATGCTTATTTGAGCATCTTTTTTAATAAAGGCTAAAAGCTTCTTTCCAAGTATCACCTGCTGAACATAAGCAAATTCATGTATTTTATACAACAGACTAGTCTTTGATACTTTATGTATGCTATGATTAAAATAATCAAAAGATTTCGTGCTCATAACGGTCCTTTAAAGTGCTTAAATAATATTATTATAAGCAGGGACCAGTAACAAAAGGAATTGCGTTACTGGTTATCATCAGAGCCAGGAACAAAGCCCTTCGGCTTGACTCCAGTCTATATCCTTTTCCAGTTATTTCTTGTTTCTGTTGCACCTTTAACAAGATCTTGTCTAATCACTAGAGAATATTACATATTGCATAATACCTGCCTACTGTGCTCCCCCAAAATGAAGACAAAAGGACTTTACAGACAACAAAGCAAACACTTCTCCTACATGACTAAGAAAGTGTCAAGCATATCTAACAGAATCACAACAACCACTGGATTGGCAGAGATCAAGAAGAGAAAAGGTTATTCTCCAGCAAAGCAGAGTCTTAGCAGAAAACAGGGACTGAGACAGGCTAGAAGTGTCCCCTTAACAGAAGGGAAAGATGCCTCTGGAAAGGCTGTGTGCAGAACTGAGAGAAGAAAGTGAATTCATTATTTCCCCTCTTACAAGCAAGGGCTAAAATAGAGGACACAGGAGACCTGGAAACACAGGCAGTTCTCAAAGAAGTTGATAAACACAGCAAACTGAACTCGCTCATTCCTTAGACACCACCTAATTCTGAAAATAAAGTCAAGCCTAATTTGTCAACAATTCTGCTTGGAGACATATGCTCCTGGGGCGTAAGTAAAAACAGACCATGTGCACAGATTGCTCAAGCCATGTTGCATGCATCGCAATAAGAACTGCCTCCTGGAGCTCAAGTACCTGAAGCTCTCAAATGACAAGGAGGAGCACATACACAACTCAGGAAGTGAAGGAGTCTTAAAAGGTATTCTTCCCTCTCAAGGTTCATATTCAGGCTCTTCTCTAGAACTTAGGTATCAGCTGTTTCATTCCTGGATGGTCAGGCAAGACACAGGGAATTGGTCTTCAAACACAGCCCCCACAAAAAACATTCTCACACAGACAGACAACTCCTATTTCAGAGAAGGTAAACATATTTACATTACAAAGTTTAAATACTTTGAACAAGCTTTGAGTCTATACCAAAACAGACTTTTGTATTTACAATAATCCACTCCCCATGTCTGTGACACCAAGTTTAAATTGTCATTTTCCACTGGTGTATAGAGCAGTGTGTCAAGATCAGCTGCTGTTATTTTACAGAACAAGGATGCCAAGCAAACAAAAGTGACCGGTACTGTGAGCAAGTCCATGACACACCCAATACTTTTCCCACTAATCAGATTTTTTTTCTGTTTCACAACATGGTTGGAAATGTCTATGCTTAAGAGCAGTCTGGAAGACAGTTAAGCCCTTGAGAGGATACATGAGACAATTGCCACCCACTGCATCAGGTCAGAAACAATCTACATAACTGCTCAGTACACTGAATGCAGACAAGCTGGGCCTTGCCACGTGAAGTGACATTACGCGTAGCCTGACTGGTGGTGACACAGGGCCTGAGTTCACTCAGATGTAACAGCCTCAAAGCATCAAGACAGGACAGGGATTTTTGTGCCAGGTCAGGCAGTGCAGTAGTAAAGAGACCACCTGTTTCCTGCAGCAACCAGCCAGGGGACTTATAGGGACTCGTGCATAGCTCTCTTACCTTCAAGTTTTCCAGCTTTGCTGAAACTTTCTGATTTTCAAATAAATCAGTTCACATTTTAGCTTTACCTTAAAAATTAATGATTTACTCAGTACTCAGGATATTTTAAGCTTTCTACACCCTCTCACTAAAGACCTTTACCGTAAGATAGGTAAGTATTTTCCACACCATTTAACACTTTCAAAAACTAAAATGTTTTCAGGTAAACTAAGTGCTGCATTTCTCACTTGGAATGAGAGGAAGTGTTTCATGATTCTGAAAAACAAAACAAAAACCTTCCCCTTTATTTGCTCTGAAATCCCTGCCCACTAACTTCTACAGCTCCTGAAAACTACTGAGGCATTTATTAGCATCTGATTCAGAAGAACGGCACAAACTGCCCCACAATCCAAGTCTTACCATCCAACACTGAAGCAGGAGATCAACAGAAAATAGTAAGAGCCAGGGAGCTGTAACAGTAACCTACTGAAATAAATTAGTCAACCAGCTACAGATACTCCAAAACAGATCACGCCATTTCTGTGGCAGGATTCCCTTATTACCAATTTATTTCCCAGTGTTTTCCTGACTTGATTCCTGCAGAGCCCGAGAACTCCTACCACACCAAAACCAGGTGTTTTACATTAACAGACAAGAGTACAAGCAACTACATACGACAAAGGGCTGTATTTGCAATGTCTCTCTCATTAGGCCACTCTGGTCATCAGCAGCAAACAGGTATCAAAAAAGCAGGTATTTTTGTATTTTAGAGAAGTGTTTGTCATGTCATTTCAGATGAATTTAAATCATGATTGAATGAATACTACCCATGATCTCTGCCCATTTTGGGACATTTGCTATTTAATTACACACTGAGGAGGGTTCTCATAAGAAGTCAGTATGTACAAAGCAAAGAACCCCATCACAATGCCTGCTTCACACCAATTGTGGTTGCCTTTTTTTATGAGCCTTTTGAGAGCACATCAAATGCTAGGCAGACATACTTTCCAGCCAAGCTCCTCCTCCAATTCTCTGAGCACTCTGCTTTAACTACCTTGTCTCCTTGGCAAAGACACACAGCAACCAGCACTTTTTGAAAGTCTCATTGGTATCACATAACAAATCAGTTACTAAGAGGCACAAAGAAGGAGGCTGGCAATCTGCTCGAGTAAACAAACAAAAGTCTACAGCTTCTCCAAAAGCTTTCTCCATGCTTGCTAGAGAAAACTCCTTCCAACGTTTTCAGGGTTTTAGTTGAAAAACACAAAGTGCTGCCTTCACACCACCAAGCCTTCGGGACAGTAAGCAGACCCCAAGTTTTTAACAACTGCCCAGGAAACTGCATCCTCAGACTAAACAACATACCTAAGCCTTCACTTTATCTGTTACACAAGCCTACTTCAGCCACTAGGAAGACCCATGGTCCAACACTGGGCCCTTGGAAGGAGCCCATGGAACAATCATCACTCTTGTACTATTAATTAAAAGGCACCGAGAAACAGACCAATTCTCAGACTCTCCTCTTTCGTAAACAAATGCCTGTGGTTTGTTTTTCAAGTCTGTGCAAGAGAGTGATATTCTCATACATTTCCAAACTGCACATAGAAGTCTTTGCGCTATAGGTTAAACATTTCTGATACTGAAAGTTAATCAACAGGAAGCACTATACACTTCAGACATAAGGATCTAACCAGAACAACACTTGTCTAAAAACGTGTAGGAATCCATTTATGTCTGTTACCAACAGCAATCCCAGTCAGAGAATATTCAGAGCTCAGTTTCAAGTTACTTCTGTACTCATCAGCTTTACACCACAAGTATCTTTCTATTCCCTGCCTTCCACAGGACAGCTTCAGAGGGAAAGTCAGCTAATGAAAACACCTAGCATCAAGAAATTAACACCTCAAACTCCATATGCAGTCACCAGCAGGACTATTTGAGAAAAGAGAGACAGAAACACAGAACCCAAAAGGAGCCTTCTCAGACAAACAAGGTAAATTCCTGTTACAACAGCTCAGCAAATTCACTCTGACTTACTGCCATTTGGAAGCTGCTTTGAAAATTTGCTTTTCTGCAATTAGTAGTTTCTCATATGCCATCTACAGTGCATCTGCAGATAGCTCACATCCACCTATTTTTGTGCCAACGCTGTCCTTTAGATTAAATGGTTGTTTTTTTCCTCCTTATTTTTCACTTTCCAACAGTCCCCCAGAATACTATTGCCTTTAATACAGTGGTTCAATGAATACTTCAGTGGCTGCTATCAAACATGACAACCAAAAAGAGAATCATAGGATTAAAGTTGGAAAGACCTTTGAGATCATCGAGTTCAACCATCTGCCCTACACCCCTGTGACCACCAAATCATCTCCCAAAGCACCACGTCTACCTGTTTTTTGAACACTTTCAGGAACGGTGCCTCTACCACCTCCCAAGGCAGCCTGTTCCAATGTCTCACTGCTCCTTCTGTAAAGGATTTCTTCCAAATATCTAATCTGAACCCAGAAATCTCAGGCTGCTACTTTCAAACAACTCTTTTCCACCCCCATACTTGTCTTCTTGTGCCCACATAGCTGTCTTCTGCAGAAGCGAATGAGAGAATTCAAATCCTTTTTTCTGAAAGGTGAATCAGAATTTTTATGCATCGGCAAAAACATCATTACCCTATAGGACAACATTTGTTACCATGCTTACCCTCAAGTAAGATCACTGCTGTGACTTATCCTTGATCATATGCAATCTTATTTCCTTTCCAGAGGTCTCCCCATATTAATTCCCAAGCCTATACTGTTACTATTAATTCCTATTGCATGACTTCATAATGCACTTCACATCCACCATTCCAGCATTCCTTATTATCCTGCTCTTGCATGACATTCCAGTCTTCCTTTGTAACACTTATTCCTGATGTTTGTTCATCATAGATTTTACTGTGTAATCAAGGCCAGCATCACTTCCATGGGCCCAAATTCAATCTTGAGAAACACCCCTCACAAGCACCTTTCAGACCAGCAGTTCCTCTTCTGACACAAATCTGTTGCTGCTTCCTCTCCTTCATACTGTTCCCTGCCCAAGTACCAGCTCTTGTAATAATTCTCCGGTATCTCCACCTTAGAAAAAAAATGACTTCTTGTTGTTGTTGTGCTGTGTGATCTGTTATTAAGTTCCAAGCAGATTCAAGCTACTTTGTTTCTTTAACAGAGAAAGTAAATCAGTAATTTATTCTTACAAAAGATGCAGGTCAATCAGGCATGATATACCTTTAGAGAATGCACACAGGACTCGGTCTAGTTAGTTTTGTGTTGTTAATTAATTTTTTCTCTCTCAAATTCTCCAGAGCCTCACATACTACTGATGTCAAACTCATTAGGCTCAGCTGAGCAGCTCCCTGCCTGCAGCTCTTTTAGGAAATGATATTTAGAGATCAGTAACAAATTTGCTAAGTCAGAGGTAGAATATATTTAAAACTGGATTTCTGGTTAGATTTCCCTTAAGAAGCCTGTCTGTTGTTCTACCAGTTGTCACTGTATTCCTGAAGCTGTTCTCACCATGACACAGCTACCCTGTTCCCCTTCCCCAAACACCTTTCTCTCCAACTTCTCCAGTTCATTTCTTGAGATAAAGACGAGTTTGGTTCAGAGGTATTCTGACCCAAATTTTTAACAACACCTGAAAATGTACTTCTACAAACATTTTAGTGGCAGCAAGATAAAATTCACACCTACTAATTTGTAGTTTGGGGTTTGGTGGGGGTATTTTTGGTTTGGTTTTTTTTGAGAGGTTGTTTTGTTGTGGGTTTGGGTTTTTTTTTTTTTTTGCTTTGCATCAGCACCACATAACATTACAAGAAAAGAAATACAGACCCCAAAAGAGGAAGAGAGGCAATGAAAGCCACTTTTATCTCCAACCTATGTCTTCTCCAAGAGGACTCCTAACAGTCTTTGACAAGAAAATGACTGATAAATACTGTAAACCATGCAACCTAGATTATCTAATTAGTTCACAGGAACTGATACTGCAAACATCCACAGGTAAGCAGCCGCTAGACACCCTGAGGAGAAAGAATGCATTACAAAGCCATACAGATTTTTCAGAAAAAGAGATGGAAGAACACATACAAGGAGCTATAGCACTTCTGCTCCAGCCTCTGTTGGTATGAGGAATTGTTTTACACTTACTATTCTGTGCTTGCCTTGTTTCCTGAAGCATTAACAAGCAATAATTTAACTCTCTGGTACTCTGTATGAAAAGCATCCATGTAAGACCTATTAACGATCACCATCACATTCAACATTGTTTTGGCAATTTTTGTAAAGATTCAAGAACGCTGCATGGGAGAGGATGTACTGCAAGTCCAACATTGGATCTATCTGCAAGGCAACTGTGTGTGCAGCCCAGCAAGGCAACACCACCTCCTGCTTCAGGGATAACAAAGATTAAAAAAAAAACAACCCTGAGTATAAAATACCTGCGAAACACACCACATCCACATAAAATGCTTCTACCTTACAGGCCACGCGAAGCCGTCAAGCATTTCCCAAAAAAAAAAAAAAAATAAATAAAGGGGAGACACGCAAGGAAAACTTAAACCGAGGGTGGGTTTGCAGGCGGGGGCCGCGGGGCTGCTTTGTGCGCAAGCTGCCAGAGCTCAGCGCGGCGCCGCACGGCTGGGCCGGCGAGGAGAAAAGGCCAATTTTTTTTTTTTTTGAAAAAACTAAACCTCTCTTTCTTAATCCCGTGTGCCGAAGCGTTAACCACGCAGCACCCTCCCCAGGCAGGGGGGCCGGGACTGGAGCCGCCTCCCCGCTCCCAGGGGAAGAGCGCTGGAGGCCGGGCTGCGTGGGGGGCTCGCCCGGCCCCCGCTCCGCCGGGCCCTCGGCGCGGCAGGCCCGGGAGCCGCACTCACGTAGGCAGCTCCATCAACACCCACCGCCCGGAGCGGCTGAGTCACGGCCCGGCCGAGCAGCCCCCGCCCCGCGCCCGCTGCCTGCGGGAACCCCCCCCCGGCCGCGGGGAAGGGGGAGGCCGCGGGCGGGCCGGGGCCCTAACGCGCTGCGCCGGCTTCAAACCGCTCCTTCAGCCGCCCCTCCTGGAGCCGCAGCAAAGGGTCCCCCCAGGCCCCGCGACCCCTCAGCAGCCGGGCTGCAGCCTTCCCCGCGGGAGGGCAGGGAGGAAGCGCAGGAGCGGAGAGGGGAGGCGGGAGAGAAGGGGCAGCCGCCGGCGGGCGAGGAGGCGGGCGGCAGCCGCGCCCCCCTCACCTGGCAGCCCTTCTTGTGGTGAAAGCCCACCACCACGATGTGCAGCACCGGGCCCCGCTTCTCCATGGAGCCCCGGCGATGGCCGCCCTGCAGGATGCCGCCGCGCCCGGCCCTTCGCTCCGCCTCCAACCGCCCGCCGGCCCGCACCCACCCGGCCCCGACCGCCCCGCGCTTCCGCGGCGCCCAGCCCGGGGAGGGCGGCACGCCTCCCGCAGCTCCTCCCGCAGCTCCTCCCTCTTCCCGCTCCTCCCTTCCTCCCCACGGCCGGGCGGGGCTTCGCCTGGGCCCGGCGCCTCAGGAGGCGGCCTACACCGCGGGGGGAGCGGTGGTGGCGGCTTCGCGCTCCCCTCCTGCCCCGCCTGGAGCTCTCCTGAGAGGCTTGTTTCATCGAGGGGCGTCTCAGGGCCGAGCGTCTTCGGTTTAGACCGCAGCCGGGCAGCGGGGTCGCCCGGGCCGGGGCAGCCCCCCCGGATCTCGGCTGAGGCCTTCTCGCCCGTGTCCCCGTCGCGCTGCGGGCACCGCCGCTGCTGCTGCGCTGCGAGCAGGGGAGGTGGCACTGCCGCCCGTCGTCTGGTCGCAGTCTTTGCCTGTGGAAACCTCCTCTCAAAAGCCTCCTGCAGAGCGGAGGGCAGCCCTTCCTCGGGCTGCTTTGCTTCCCGTGTGAAGCCGTGCAGGGGAACGGCAGCCCAAAATGAGTTCGGGGGGGGGGGGGTTTCGGCCCAGCTGTGTCAGGTGGGTTGCTGAAGGCTAAAAAGGAGAAAAGTCAAGTGAAGGCTTCCTCCGTTAGCGCTGTTCTGCGGCTAACAATACGTTCTGATACCCCGCAAAGGCAGTTCAAAGGCTTGTCCAAGAGCAAAGGCAAATTTAGTGAGAGAAAAAAAATCTTTATCTTGCTGCACTCCGACCATGCTCCCTCTTTAACCTTTGTTGTGATTCGGTTCTGGTTATTTACATGAGCTAGAGATTGTGCTCTTAATTATTAAGATCCTCTGTGGAAACTGGAGGAAAGACTCTTTTTGAAAGAACAGTGCTTGAACAAAATCTGGTCACTAGCACAATACCCAGAGGCTCAGATTATAACAATAAAGCATGTAATTATGCGTTGTTCCTCAGCTCCAACAGAAGTGCCATTATAGTAAAAATATACTGTAGGGAACACAGGATAAGCTACAAGGAACAACCCAGCTCTGGCAAGTGAATAATTTCTTGTTACTTTTACTCTGTAACGTACTGTTTAGAAACATTAAAAAAATAAATTATATCTATATCTTTGCCATAATGTCCTGCAGTAATGATATATCTCCCGAAAGATGCATTGGAGAGTTTATCGCTCATCTTCAGCTGATTGAGGAAAAGGCAGTCTGGCATCACTCTTACTGCTATGGATTATGCTTTATAGAGATTTCTTAGTTATACTGCTGGATAATTTTGACTAATTGCTTATCTGAAAAGATTATTAGATTATTTTTTTTTTTTTCTGTTTGAAATTTGTTTTCCTGCTCAGGCATTAAAAATGTTGGACTGGCAACATCAGTCTGTTCTAGGAAGACTAGCTGTCTGACATAATCTGTGTTTTCTTTCGCAGCTCACTCTGCGTGTATTTGTGGGAAAGAAAAGAAGATGAGAGCTGCTATAAAACAGAAGCTCTTGGAAAAGTCTGCCAGATTATTTTTTTTAATTAATTTTATTTTCTTAATGCATAGCTAGCAAATATCAATGAAAACTGAGCCCTTCACTTCTTTGACTCCTGCTTCCTCCAGCAACCAGCCAGGGGCTGTGTGTAGCTCTCTTACTTGCAGGTTTTTCCATTTCTGTGACAGGCTTCTCTAGTATCAGTTTACAAGGGTAAATATTTATTCATGCACGTGAGGTGTCCCAGCCAAATTGGAGCACCCCAAATGTGGATTGACACAGGGCTTCTATTGCCTTGGAGCATTCTAGGTGCTGCACGATACAAGTAATCCCCAACAGTCATGCTAGAGATTCCCAATTGCAGTAACACTTGGAAAGCAATTCTATTTCTGCAGCATTCTTTTTGCCTGTCTCTTGGTCCAGGTGTCCCTGGAGTCAGCCTAGTGATAGTTACTTACTATGATGCCAGATGATGCTGGGACGGTTTCAGAGATGTGCTAGAAGGTCTAAGATGCTGGTGTTCTTTTCGGTGGCCAGAGGTGTAATTTATTCTTCATGGGCAGGTCTAAGCTTCTAGGAAGCTAAGTCCTTATTTCCAGGGTCAGGCTGTCCTCTCTTTTGTTTTACTTCAGCATGAACAATACCAGTGCCTCCAGTAAAGTTCTACCACCTCGTTACACTGTAGGGTGTCATGTGACCTAATTAATAGGTATTAACAAAGTTAATACACTTTCCCACTGTAAAGCCTGATAGGTGCAATAGTTAGGGAAGGGAATTTCCGTAACAGGTCTTAATTGCCTTGTGTCCTGTGGAGTGTGAGAAACGTGTAGAAACTCCTACCACACTAAAACCCTGTGTTTTGTATTCATGGACAAGAGTATGAGCAACTAAATAAGACAAAGGGTTGTGTTTGCTGTTCCTTCCTCCTTTGACCCCTCCTCTTACCAATAGCAAACACTTTTGGGGGAATACTGATGAAATCAAATACCCTACAATCATGTTACACCACCTCCAGTACAAAACATGGCAAGGACTGAAATTCTTCCAGATGGTATCCCTCCCAGAATATTAACCGTAGGGCAAATGGAATTGGTTACACCAAGGGATTGCACAGTGGGATTGTGACCTATTAGTCTAGACATGAAGATTCATATAATGAATACTGTATTGTTCTGTACCTTAACTTCTCCTCTTTTACATCCTCTGTTGATATCAGATTCTCGAGTTCTTGTATTTCCGGTAACTTTGATGAATACCTGTGCTTTAGCTAGAGGAGATAGCACTGGAATGGTGTTACTGATATCACAACATCCCAAATGGAAGTTCATTCCGAAAAAGTGCAAGCCACAACTCTTCAACCTGTGTGGGCAATTACCTCACATCTGGTTATCGAACCCTGAGTAATATTAGCTGAAAGAACTAGAGCAATGGCGTAGGCAACTGGAAGGAGATGACACTCCTGTTTTCCTCCCTTATCACAGGTCGGCTCATCGTGCTTTGTAGTCTTGTACTACAAGCACATGCTCGGAATACATTTCTGCAAGATCAGCATGTAAATACTGGCATTTGGTTGGCCTCTATGGTAGCTATCTCATCTGCCTTTTGTATTGTATTGATTAGCAACTGCAGATCTTTTGACAACATGTTTTATTGGTGTGCTAACCCCAGTAGCTGTATTACAGAACTGTACTGTGCTAAGTGCTTTTGAGGTTCATGTTCCTCATAGTTACTCTTTCTGAGTGGGTAATGGCTGTATGCCAAGGAACCCTACAAAGTTGATCGGCAGTGGCCTGTCTCCTTCTTCAACACCATAAATGCTGCTCCTATTTTGAAGACATTTGTTACTTCAACGTAATAGGTGAATCAGCCAGCACAGAGGATGACATTCAACACCTCCAGGATTTAATGCACCAAATGAAACAATCTACTGGTGAGTGGTTTAATTCCATGACAGGATGGGTGGGACACCTGATTCAAAGTGTTAGTTTAGGGATAAGTTTGTTCCCTTTTCTATGCATATTTATTATGTGCTTTAAATTACCCTGCCCTACGCCCCAAAAGCCCAAATGCACACCTCTAGCTTTCCCAGCTCCAGCAGAAGTGGTCCCCTGAATGAGGGGGTGAAATGTGGAATAATAATGGAAGATTGGCAAGGAGGATTATAAACAGGCTCATTGCTTGCAGCTGGGGTGTAGAAAAATACATATATTGTACTAATTGTTTATCCTTGTGTGCTTGACAAGTAGAGCATCTGTGTTCAGATAACACAGCCTTTGATAGACTCAGAGGGATCCTATCAAACATACTTGATACTTGCCCTGCTGCAAGCACGGGTAAACAGGAGGGCTGCCAGTCCTCTCTGAGCTCTGCAGTGCCTGCATCCCCACCTTGTCTGCCTCTGCCCAGCTGCTGCTCTGGGGATCCCCTGGCTGGTGAGGTAACAAAAATAAATGTACTTTCCGCTTTTCATCTTGTGATTTTGTGGTTGTTCCTGCATCCTGCCTGCGCTGATGCACACAGCCTCTGCTCCTGCCCCAGCTGGCACTTCCCTGTGCCGCTGGCCTCTGCTCACAGGGGACACGCCAGCCTGGCAGCTCACAGCCCACTTCATCCCAGGGTTACACCTCTGCCCTGGCTCCTGCACGGAGCCCAGCAGGGCAGCAGCACCTCCTGATGCCAAAGGTTGTATTTAACTTCAGAAACACGAAGTCCAAGCGCTTGGTGTTGCCTGGGAGCTGGGCACATGTAAGACCCGAGCAAGGAGCCCTATGGTGCCAGCAGCTGCCCGTCCTTGAAAGGTGTGTGCGTGTTTCTGAAGGCACCACCGCTCTCCTCGATGAGGACAAAACATACTCAGGCTCAACTCTTCCGGAGCCTGACCATCACGAAACATGCAGTGGCTCTAGAAGCCGAAAATACCAGGTTGATTCGATGCTGTAGCATCAAGCAAGCAAAGTGTGCTTGTTCAAACACAGGTGATGTTTTCAGCTCCCGGCCAACTGTGCACACGCGGAAGGGCTGCCAGAAATACTTCCTGGAGCAGCCCTCTTGGGAATGAATGAGCAAAGTCCGTAAATAAGAACGAGCACATACACCAGCGCTGTCGTACAGCGCAGGGCCCCTCCGCGCCTCACACGGGAGGAGACCCGGGCGGAGGCCGCACAGGCACCCGCGGGGCGCCGCTGCCCGCCTGCAGGAGACGGGAGCGGCGCCAAAAAACAAAGGGGCTTTTTTTCCTTTCATCCCCACCCGCGCGCCCTCAGCGCCAGCCTTTCCCGGCGGACCAGGCTGCGCTGGCGCCTCCCGCGCTCGCCCGGCGCCTGCGGGAGGCGGGGCGGGGCGGGGTCTCTGCGGGCCGCTCGTCGGGGCTGCGGGGCGGCCCGCGCCGGCAGGCGCTGCTGCTGCTGCTGCGCAGGGCTGCGACAAGATGGCGGCCAACGCCACCACCAACCCCTCTCAGCTGCTGCCGCTCGGTGAGTGCAGCCGCCGCGGGCCTGCCGCGCCACCCGGCGTCCGGGGCGGAGGGGAACCCGAACCCGAACCCGAACCCGTCCTGGGGCTGGCCGACCCACGCACCCCCCGCCCCGGGAGGGAGGCCGTTTGCGAGCCCCTCTGGCTGCTGCCAGGGCCGCCGCCGCCGCTTGGCGGGAAGCTTGAACGGCCTGGGCCAGGGCGCTTGTAAACAACGGTTTTAAATGTTTGCGTCTGTTTTTGCTTCAATTCCTGTCGGTTTTTTTTGTTTGTTTGTTTTTTTCCCCCCAGTATCCGCAGCAATTCTTGTTTATTTATTTATTTATGTCGCCTTCTCCGTGTCAGGGTTTTTGTTCTGAGAAAAGCACGCTCTGAACGACAGTGTCTTGGACTTGCCTTGGGTTTTGTTTTTTTTTTTTCTGTCTTTATTTACAGAACTTGTGGACAAATGCATAGGTTCACGCATTCATATTGTGATGAAGAGCGATAAAGAAATTGTTGGAACGCTTCTAGGATTTGATGACTTTGTCAGTATCCTTTGATTGGAGGGTTTCGGGCTTTGGCTGAATTTATTGCTTTTGAGAGATTTTTGTTCACTGGATAGAACCTTTTTGGATGGAGAGGTGTTTTTTTTCTCCCATTTTATTTTGTAAATAAAATCAGAGTTCAGTATGAAATTAAATTAGCTTTAAATATTTCTATTTTGAAATTATGGGCCTTATTTTTCTTGACAATGAACTTTCAGATATGGTGTTAGAGGACGTTACAGAATTGTAAGTATTGTTTTTGCCTCGTGTTGCTAGTTTGGTTTCTCGAGAGAAAACATTGTATAAGAACTATGAACAATGTCTTTATGTTTTTTGAATACTTGCCAGCTGAATAGTTTGTACCTTGGACTTAAACTGTAGAGGGTGATCTGTTCAGGACAAGCATCTCATGGAGTAGCAGTTGCATGATTTGTATTTTTAATCAGTGTCCTAATTTGTAGCCTTAATTTTGTGTGGGTTGTGTGCTGAACTTTTCAGAAGTTTGTTTGCTTTTATGTTTCCTTAAGGTGTAGGCAATAATTTTAAAAGATTGTAGACTTAAGGATAAGGATTTATTATTTTGTCATGCTGTGTTGCTCTTTCAAACCACTTGAGTATTGGTGGTATTCAAGAAATTGCCAAGATTTAGAGGGTGAATCTGTATATCTAGGTTCTGAGCAGAAAAGCACAGTTGATCTTATTAGTTGCCAAGTAGCCTTCTTTGCCCAGGTGGGTCAACTTATCAAGATAAAGTTCTAGTGTGGCTAACTTACTTGTTAGTTCCAAAAAATTGAGATGTTTATGTAAGTTCTGTAATTAAAACTGTAATAATTGTTCCTGGTTGTGTGTTCTTACTTACTTTTTCTCTTGGTACCTCAGTGAGATTACACCTGAGGGCAGAAGAATCACAAAGCTGGACCAGATTTTGCTAAATGGAAATAACATAACCATGGTAAGTCATTGTTGTTAAAAGGCTGTGTGCATTTATTTTCTGCACCTGTAAATCAATCAATAGTTGAGTTCAACTACTTGAAGCTGAGCTTTCCTGATTGTTCCATTACAGAAGCTACTTCCGACTAACTTCTGGGGCATATGTGTGTATGAATTGATGCTGAAAAAGTGATCTTAATTCCTTACTTGCTACGTGTTATAGTTTAAAACAAACTAAGAAACAAAACAATCCAAAAACCCCAAACATGAAAGGAGCATGGCCCTAAGCTTATTTTGATTAATGCTTTTCTGGTCTTCAGATGTGCAAGGGAATCACTGGCTTTGTTTCCCACTCTGTAGGCTGGTTCATACAGTGGCCTTTAACTCATGAGTGTTTGCCTGCATAAATGTGTAGGGTGGGATGCATCTACATTTCATCCATTATCATTTGTGTAGATGTGTTTGTAGCAGTTTGGATGCTTACAAGCTCCTCAGGTCATTTGGTGATTATGATCCCATGTGATGTCCAGAAAGCTGTACCTTCACTTGCTCTGAAAAAACAAACTTGGAGGGCTGTTGGATTATACCAAACCAGAAGCACTATGATTTTTAGTTTGTCGTGTGCTAATGTATGTAGGTCAGTCTTGAAACAGTAATTAAATAATGTGATTATACATCTCTAAGCGGAATTCTGGAGCTTCCTAAATACCACACAAGCAGATCCACAGTAGTTTCTTTGCTTGTCTGCGTAAGTAGCTACGAAGTGTGGACTTTCTACATAAGGGCATTGCTAATTTTCTGGGAAGAGGAGGACTGACCTGAGCCTATGTCATCTCTGTGTGAATGAGGAAGAATCTCCATCTTGCTGCTGTCTTACCTACATTGCATCTCCTCACTCTGTGTCTGAGCAAGTGCTATCTTGATTTAATTTCAAAGCCTTTTTCCGCTTTGGTTATTGTTCTGTGTCCTTAAAGGGTAGTGCATGTTCTGACTTCTCCTATGGTGTAAAATAACTGCCATCCAGTTAAGCTGGTGATGTACTGCTCTTGAAGCAGATGCTTGTGAATCTTGCAGATTTTCAGCAAGACACAGACATATTTCTGTATCTTGTGTCTTTTGGGGACACATCTCCCCATGACTGGAAGACTGTGCTGTAGACTTTTTCCTTACTTCAGACCCCAAAGCAGTGCAGCTCTTTTTCTTTAGAAGTGCTCAGCTAATTATTA
This sequence comes from Apus apus, assembly GCF_020740795.1. Classification (NCBI taxonomy): domain Eukaryota; kingdom Metazoa; phylum Chordata; class Aves; order Apodiformes; family Apodidae; genus Apus; species Apus apus. Next base: position 51,127,771 of record NC_067283.1, read on the forward strand.
AGAATGTATCAATGAAAGTAGTGGTTGTCCCTTTCTTTTTTACTATATTTGTGTTTTTCTTTTTATATTTTTTTCTATTGTTCAGTCCTTTACTTTCTTCAAAGGAAAAAGCTATGCTTACCTTCAGCTGCCTGTAGAAGGGTTCAGGTTCTTTTTTATTTTTTTGGGATCTGCTTTGCAATTGGAAAAGTTGGAAAAAGGAAACCAGCTTCCCAATACAGTGACAGTCTTGAGAAGAACCAGCAACTGGAGAAATGCTTCACAAGAGCAAGCGTGTTTTTTGTCCTCTTAAAAAATGAGCGGTAGCATTTCTAGGCAGAATTGTCTTCTTGAAGTGAGTAAAAAACACTTTAAAGAAAAAACTGTTACCTAGGATCTCCTTTGTGTTTTGTTAAACATACTTTGTATTTTGGCATGTTACCTCTCTTTCAATAACTGACTCTGTCTCTTGGGAGACAAAGATAATAATGAATCTAAAAACCTCTGTTGTGGTCTACCGTGAAGTTTCCATCTGCTGAAATGCTGTAAAGGAAGAACTGTCACATATGGGTTCGTGAAACTCAAATCTCTGTAGCACTAACATAAAATTTTCTTGTTCTTTTATAGCTGGTTCCTGGAGGAGAAGGACCTGAAGTATAAATTGAACAGTTGTCATCCGTGAAGACGTGTTTTTTATATGTATAATCTGAATAGAGCTTTTGGGGTATGGATCTGGGTGGGTTTTGGTGTGGGTTGGGTTTTTTGTTTTTCTTCTTTGTTCACATGCTCTTTGAGGTTGACATTTGATAGAAGACAAGGATTTCCTCTCCAGGAAATGTGTGTTAATGATAATGCCAACTTTGTAAGTTGAAATCATGACCTGTGAAGACGTACTCATCTGTTCTGAATAAAAGGCTTTGTTTTTGTTACTGTGTTCTGTTATGTAAGTGCACAAGTTATTGATGGTTCTGTAACTGGTTGTTGGAATGGAAAAATAATGGCTGTTTTTCAGTTGCTGTCAGTCTTCAGGTTTTTCTACATCTGTTCCATTTGTGTAGGGCCCAAGTCTATATAAAACACAAGTTGTGAGCTGATGTTGCTGTTTTTTGGAGTACAGGCAGATACTAAGCTGGATCATTTCTTTAAACACAACTTGAGGCTGTGTCACCAGAAGCCACATGTTAGAGTGCTGTAGATTTCTGAAAGCTGTTCAAAGTGGATGCATCTGTTTGATGCTCAGCAGCCTTTGGTTCTGCTGGCCTTGAGGTTCAGTACTCCTGGACTTCTGTTGTTTGGTAGATATACTTTCTTGTAGTGAAGGTTCTGTAATGGTATTTGACAACTGAGAACAGACAGACCAGACCTAGTTCATGTTGAGGGAATAAAAAAGCAACCAAACCATAAAAAGTTTAAAATTTCTCACTCATGACAGTGGTGACTGTGCTTTCACCACTGAGTGGTGCTGTGTATATACTGAAAGTGGCAGCTGCCTATGCCTGCTGGCGTGGTTTGGTGTAGTTTATAGTAAATGTTCCTTTGGCTGTGTCTGTTCTCCTGTGATATAAAAACTTGACAGATATTGGGAGCAAGTGCAACTTTAGGAGAATTACTATCAAGTAAGGAATTGCTTTTTTTATTTTTTGTCATGACGGACAAAAAATAACTGTTTCAAAATCATGTTCACTGCAGCTTATGTTTCCATAATTCGCTATTCAACTGATTTCTGCATGTAAATATCTTTGGAATCACAGGTGCCTGCTGTTACTGTAGGCAAGCATGGTACAATATGGGCTCACAGGGTCAGAACCTCCTTTGCCTTCCTGTCACCAAAAGAAGAAAGAAGAGTTGAAGAAGGGGGCTCAGGAGCAAAAAAAACTGCAAGAAAGTTGCTTTACTAGATCCTTCTGTCTTGATTTATCTGACAGAAGAGCTGCCTTCTGCTATCTGGCTTTTAGCCCAAAATACAGTGAGAACTTCACTCAGTATTTTGAAAACCGTCTTAAACTGAAGAGAGAGATTTCATGCTTGAAAGAGAAAAAGATTAGATCTTTGCTTAAGAGTAGCTTCTCAAAGGGAAACTAAACTGTTCTGTTTGTTTTTGGATTTTCGTTCTGACAGCACAAACATCTTATTTTCCTGGGATTTGTTATCTCTGGAAAAAAAACAACTTGATGCTGCCTCACTTCCTTCTCTGGTTGTCTTGTTTTTCACTCCCTCCAGAGGAAGTGCTAAGACTCATCTTTTAGGAAGGCATCTAAATTCATGACTCAGGAGGTGTGCAGACAGCTTCTGTGCATCCATATGCTGTTAATCTTTGTAATAGGAAAGGAAGGATTTTTACCTTTCAGCTGAGAGTATGAACTATTTGGTATGGGTGTGGTTTGCTTTGCATTCAATATTCCTGTTGCTTTGGAAGTGCAGGTTATACACCTTTCACTTGAATGAGTTTTGATGTGTTTTGGTTTTCCTCCCCTAGAAATCTAGTGCTTAATCATACTGCACTGTCCTGTAGAAGCTGTGGACATTGTCATGTTCTCCAGAGTACTACTTAGGGTGCCACTTACATGTAGATCATTTAAAATAACCTTAAGTTTAAAAATATGGGAAAGTTAATGATGCTCAAAGTTTAGAGCAGGGTAGTCATCAGCTTAAAATAACTTTATGCTTATGACATGCACAGTGATAAGTTCCTTTCAGCTTTTTCGGTTTGGTATTTTGTTGTTTGGTTGGGTTTTTTTCTCCTTTAAGATGGCACTGGTTGCAGTGATTTTTAGTTTTACTACATGACCAACTGTCTTAATATTGATATGGTTCCTCTCTGCCTACGATTTCAGTTTACTTGCAGACATTGTGAAGATACCTGTTTGGAGATGTGAATTATATATGTGTGAGAGTGTGTATGAAAATGGTAAGATCTAAAGTGCCCTCCCCACAGCCTTAGTTTTGCTAATCTATGTTTCAGTGTATCAGGATTTGAAAGTGACCAGAATATTTCTCTTGCAAATGGTTCCATGTTTGTCTTACTATTGTGATGAAATAATTAAGAAAAAACAAAACAAAGCACTAAATGTTTTATTGCTTACCCTATAACTACATAGGCTTTCCCTATCTAGTATTTATTCCCTTTTTCAGGATTCGCTATATTTTATTACTGTATGAAATGGAAAGATATTTCTGTCTTACTCATGGAATTACCCAGCAATTAATTCATAGTTTCAAATTCAATTGAAGGATATTTTGCATCCTTGTGTTCAAATATTGATGTTAACAGGCCATCATTCTGTTTGTGTCTTTATGGATACTTAAAGATAGGCAATAATCTTATTTTTTCTCTGGCCAGCACAAGCAAGTCTTCCTGGTTTTGCAGTACCTGGAGCTTTCCCCTAGCATCAGACTTGTAAAAGGGGAAAACCTGTGTCAACTACACAGTTACCATGGTAGTATTTGAAATACTAAGTTGCATAACAGTCTCAGGAGGAGTATGTGTGACTGGGAGTGAGATGCTGTTGTGCTGCATTAGTAACATTTGCTAAAAAAAGTTTGAAGAATGAAGCATTTGCTTTATGAAAGATACTCGAGGACAATTTCTGATGCTGCTAAAGTTTGTTGAAAATTTTTCACTGATCTCAGTGGTCATGCAGGTTTGATTTCTGATCATGCATTCAATCTGTATAGGACAGAAACCTGCATTTCAACATGATGCAGATCCTTTCTATAGCAGTAGTTAGTGTTGGCACGTGCCATAGAATTCGACTGATCCTCTCTTGAGCTCATTTAAAATGTTGGCAATATGTTTCACAATGGAAAAACTGAAAGCAGAATTGGTGGAGGAAGTGTAAATAAAAACTGTTGCCTACCAGTGTTGCTGGCTGCTCACTCATTTTTCTGTAGAACTCAGGTTTTTTTAAATTTTTCTACCTCTGCCTGTCCTCTGCACCTTCAGTCATCTCCTAAAGTTTGTCTGTAGTTTTCTACATTATATAGGTAAAGTATCTACCTACGTCAGGTAAATACCTGTTTTATTTTATAGCACTTTGGTCTTTAATAGCCTTTAAATTATACAAGTAATTTAAATCTTGGAACAAATGTATTTACTTATTTTTGTAAGTAGTCATGAAACTCTTATTTATTAGTTCCCCCTTTTTAAAGTGAAATAAAAATTAATGTTAAGTAAGAAATATATTGAAAGTAAATGTTGGTCTTCCTACTGCTCAGTATCGGGAGATGGTGGGTAATACAGAGAATTGATATTTAAAATTATGAGCATTTTTCAATATATTTTTTCAGGTCTGAGGTACACAGAGATCTCTTTCATATGGTGGTGTTTGGTTTCACTGACTTCAGCAGAATACACTGACTTATACTAGCTTTGATAAGATTTTATACTCTACCCAACGTAGTGTTGCGATAACATGTCATCTGAAATAAAAATTGTGTTCAATCACTGCAACTTGGAGGCTGGATCTTTGATCTGTAAACAGCAATAGTGATGTTTCAGAATCCGTAATCACAACTTCTCTGGTTTCTTGCAGTCCTTCAAGTTCATTAAGGACAACAGAGACCCATTCTTTTCTCTGAAGGTGCTATCATTATGTAGAAGTATTATGTTGTCAGTTTTAAGACGTGGTTTAACTGCTGTTGTATTCTGCTTTCATGCCTGAAAAACCAGTTGATTTAAATGGATTTGCACAGGTTATGCTAATGATACGGCTGGAAGGAAACATGATCTTGTGCGTTCTGAGGCAAAACCTGTATAAGGTGATGGTTTGTAGCTGAGTGGGAGGGGTTGGTTAAAGATACTTCTTATCTGCACAATTTAGTATCTTCAATATGAGTGAACAGGTTCATTTTTACAAGAGGAAAGTTATAGAGCAGTTTTATCCTGTGTTAGAATTAAGTTATTTACGTATTTACTGAAAACAATGAGTCTAGCACAAACACTGAAACACCTCTTTTAGGTAGACTATTAGAACTTTTGTAGAATTTTCAAATAAGGATCTGTGAGTTTATGCTTGTTAAGCCTGAGACATTCATTACATGATGCCCTGTGAAAAGGTAAATATTGCTAGTAATTGATATTTGGTTTGCACACTATGTGCCCTTTGTATGCTCTGAAGTTACATGTAAAAAACTTTGATTGTTTCCTTTTTATTTATAAAAATTCTCTTCATCAAACCATATAAGCATGTGCTTAAATTCCCTGAAATTCAATGTTTAACTACTTGAATTGCTATGAACTATTGTGTTGCTGTAAACTATTTTGGCAGACAAATCTAAGAGGTCAGCTTTGTATTCCTACATGTGTGTGATCAGTATGCAATGGCTCAGAACAAGTTACCAGGCAACTGCACTCCAGCTACAGGGGAGCCACAAAGCACCTGGCCTGTTCCTTTTAAGCAGTGGAAAAGTACAGATTCTCCTGCGACCACAGTCACTTTGTTTAATGTATATATATATATTAGTATTTTTATACTTCTCTCATAGTGGAAGAAACACTGTGTTTTGTAGCTTGAGAATCACTTTGCCAAGATCCTTTTATTTCTACAACGGGGACAAAAAACCAACACAATTTTAAAACAAATTAAACTCCAGGCAAATTTCAGATTCTTGTTCTCACAAGCAGTTTTACAATTGTATATCCTTGTGGACTGTACTGAGAATGAGTATCTTGTCTGTGACAAGTTTCATTTTTGGGGCCCCAGATGCTTCTGCTGATCGTACTGCCCTGGTTTGCTAATGGCAACTGGCAACAGGCGATGCCTGTTGATTTCAAGACACTGTGGAACAGAAAAGGTAGTCTGCCAATGTTCTAACTGCTGTTGCAGATGGTGTTCCAGTGGATTGCAAGTAACATGTTCCAAGTATCTTTTCCTATGATTGCTGCATACTTTTTTTAATCAGAAGAGTGGTTTTGTACTCCCCTTTCCTCTCAAATGCATGTTAATCTGGGTTGCATGGTGTTGCAGAGGCCTCAGTCTAGCAGTTATAAATTACTCCTTTCAGTTCTTGTGCATTTATGAATGTGTATCTGTCTATATACCTACTAAACAGTAACATTTATTAATACTCATATGCAACTGCTACAAAAGTCAGCTATTTTGTTATAGTTTGGTGTAGCGTTACAGTGTTTGCCCACAGTCAGTTGTTTTGCTATCTATGAAGTATCTGGTGAGAGATAAGGGAAACGTCAGAAAACAGAGGAATAAGGGTTTACATACTGCTTACAGTGGTCTGTTGGGCTAATGTTTTGCAAGAAACTGAGATGTTAACTTTCAAATGCTGTTTGTGTAGATTGGCTTACCTAGGAGTAATCTCCTTTAGTTGTGCGTAACAGGGAAATAAATTATTAGACATGTGCATATGCCTACGTAATTGTAGGTAGACAGCCAGGGATGACACTTGTGTTTGGTGACTGTAGAAATACAAAGGGGCAGCAATAGGGAAAGCTGAACCTTTAAAGATATTCTAGTGTTGCTGTAATTCTGAAAGTGAGTTACCAACTTTCTGTATGGCTCTTGACCAATTCTTGTCTAATTTATTCTTAGAATTTTCCTGTAATTATTACTATTGTTGTAAAGATTAATACTTACCCTAAGTTTTTCAGGTTATAGTTTAAGCCCCATTATTCCATGTCCTATGTGCAGTGGGTGTTTTTCTTGATAACTACCTTTTTGATGCTTAAACGTTGTTTTTCTTCAGTGTTTCCCTTTCCAGGTTAAGCAGCTGTTTTTTAATTTATGCCTCTAATATATATTATAGCTATACTCTATCTATATTCTTCTGCAGGTGATTGAGCACCCTCTTGGACTTCCTAGGCCAAGTTCCTATACTTACTAGTTATATTACACCCTTCTTGAAATGCAGTGCATCATCTGGAGGGTTCAGCAGCTAATCTTTGCAAATATAATGCAGCAAAAATAATGTGTGGATGTCCTAACTCAGGTGTGATGTGTGATGAGGAATCACTGAACCTTCTAATTAGTGAGAAATTGTACATACAAACTAGATGAGAGAAACAGGATAGGATGGTCTTCAAGCTTGCAGTGTAGCTCCATGGGCTTTGGATGACTAAAGAAATGCATGAGGCTCAGGAGGGAACTGCTCCTGGATCTTAGTGAAAGATGGTAAATGATGTGAAGAGAGGTTTTCCAAGTCAGAAATTCAAGTTAGGTGCCTAATTCCAAGTTGCCTGTGAAATTCTTGTCTACTAGCCTTGCTTGTGTAACTTTGTGTATTGTCTTGCAGCTTTTATTTTGGAGTTAACAAGGTTACACTTGTGTGATAGGTGATGTAGTGATCTCATAATAATAGGCACAATCAAAGTAATGGAAAATGTCAGTATTTGAAACAGAGCTGTGGTGAATTATTAACGACTTATACAACTGTTGCATACCATGTCTTCCATGTTACAGCTGTTCAAATCATTGATACTGTTTCCTCAGACTTTGAGCTGTCACATCTGAGCTTTGTTTCAGGGTATGTTCTGAAGTTGCTAATGGCACTGCCTTAGCCTTTTGACAAAAAAGAGTAGAAAAGTAATTAGAGCATTGTCAGCATGAGCAGCAGTTAAACAACATTCTTTTCAAGTTAATAGGGGAGAAAGTTGCACCGGTTTGCCTGGATTCCCTAATACCAGAGTTCTTCTCACACTGATCCTCTTGTATTTTCCTCCTTGTTCAGGGTCAGTTTGTGACTGGAATGAATGCCCACTGCTTGTAACTGTGGAAAAGAGATTTTTATTTTTTTTACTTCCTTGTGTGATAAGTAGATATTGAAAAAAATTGTATGCTGCTCATCTCTAAGTCAAAGATAGGAATTGTGTAAGAATGTGTTACTGGAAAATAAAATAGAACTGGGCCTCTTGAGACAAAAATGTGTTGATGAAATAATGTAGTATCATTAATCAAGACATAGTGACTATTTAATCAGCGAGTAAACAGGTTCTGGCAAATATGAAAGTATGGATCTTAACATTGAAACCATGAGGGTTGTTTTTCTTCCCCATTTCAAAAGTGACACAGCAGAACCTATGTAATTTCCAAAGTGGTAGCAGCTCCTTCGACTACTTGTTAGCATACAGAGCAGAATCTGCACTTTCTCCTTCTGTGTGGCTCTTGAAAGAAACTTGGTTGCACTTGTTGATTTGTTGGAAAAAACCTGAGATGTTTATCAAGTGCAACTGTAGGAAATACTTTTTTTTGCTTTAACAATTTCAAATTTTCCTGTATTGATACTTATTAGAATAAACAAAAACTTGAAAAAATACTTTAAGGATTAAGCTGTAAGATTGTTTTCAGAAAAAGAGTAATCAACAGAACATAATTTTAGAGAAAGTAGTTTTCATAGCACTTTAAGGTGAGTTAAAATAGCTGTTTCTAAGCAAAATGTTTACCAAAAGATATTTGCTCTGTGATTCTTCTGTGGCCTTTTAAATGAAAAGTTGGCTATGTGAGCTCTGTGTTTTAGAAAACTGCTCTGCTTTGCAACCTGAGAATGATCTGAAATAGAGCAAAGTATGAGAGGTGTGGTTTCGGTTACTATCATGTATAATTTAAACATACTGTATATCAGCCAAAAATGTCTGTGATTTAAAATCTTCATTTAACTTCATAAAGGATGGATGTGCCCAATGAATAATTTCTTGTGTCATGCACGTTGCCAGTGTTTGACTACTGAGGGCAATCCTAGCAGTTGTAAACAAGAACCTCAAACATAAATGTATTTCAAATAATTGTTGTATCACAGGTAGTCTAAAGCATTAACTTCTTCTGTTATGAATTCTTACATAATAATCCATTTCTTGTTTTATGGGATGGACAATGCAAGATTTTATAAATCTTTAAGCAAGCATTTAGAAATGCTGTGCCTACATGATGCAAAGCAGTGAAATAGTTTGAAGTTGCTCTTCTAATTTATTTTATTAATAAAATTCAAGTGATCAATTTATGTTAACAGATTCTGTGGTGGATCATGTACTGTCTCCTCCCCCATAAAACATAAAAACTGTTATAAATATCATATTGTAATTTCTGGCTCAGTCAAAAGAAATTTGCTTGCATCTCATTAAGAATAAAATTCAGCTTCTAGATGATCCAGTACTGCACAGATCTAATAATACTGAAAATTGAACTACAGCATCTACACGTTGTTGGACTGGAGTCAGAATGTTCAATAGTTTACAGGTGCAAACCTAGCTGTAACCAAATGTTTTTACCATATTGTAAGTAATTTTTTTAATCCTGTGTTGGGTTTCAAAGCTATTGTGAATGCTAAGCTGTGCGTATGCCACGATACAGTATGTTTAGTAGGTTGAAGTTTAGGTTTCTTTACAACACAAGAACCAAATCACATATGGCATGTCATTATAATTTACCCCAAAACCATAGCAGGAGAATTTTGCCAGGAAGTACCTGAAGAGAAATCCATGATACTTCCAAATTACCTGTTTTCTTCACAAGTGACAATGTGAGTTTTCAGATGTAGCTAAATGAAACACATAAGGAAGAACCTGTTACTGCACATGAAGGAACTGATATTAAACTGAAGTCAAGTTTTCACATAAATTTTCACTGTGCATATTCTTGAATTTTTAGACTGGGGCAAAGGGAGGGTATTTGTCACATTAAGTCAACAGGCTTTTCTAAGGTGTGTACTGAAAGGGCATGTGCTTCTTGCTCCAAGATTGAATAAGCAGTTCACGCAAAGAGCTGGGACAGCTTTGAAAGTGAAATAATTCACTATTTCCTGCTTAAGTCATCAATACTGATAAGCCCTATAAATAGTGGAAATTTATATAGAATTTAAAACTAATAGTTTCCTCTTGCAAAGGCTTAACAGTACCTTGGGGAAAAGCTGCTTCCCTTTGAGATTAAAAAGAAATTACTCCTGTGGAGAATAGCTGTATATACTATAAACTTACCTGCCTTAGAAGGTAACTGTAGGACTCATGCTAACCCCAAGACAAGCAAACAAATTCAGTGAGTTTTCTCTACAGACCAAAATTATATGAAAGAGTTATTTTACAAGAATGACATTTCTCAGATAGCCATAACAATGTTTTTTGCCTCATGTTCAACTTTTAGCTAAAAGAAAGCCTTTTTGTCCTCAAACTCTGGTTGTCCTCTGCACCTGCAGTGGAATCAAGGGTGAAAATTATCTGGTTCTGGAACCTTGATCAGAGCTGTGAATGTGAAGCTCTTAGGGAAGAGCTGTTTTAACTTAATCTAGACTTTTTTTTTTTTAAGCAAAGGAGATTATGCTCTACTTGCTACTTATTTTTATGATCTTTCTTTTATCCATCTTTCTCTTTATTTTTCTGACATGCTGGAACCTCCCAGAGAATGGGTTGGTGTCATGAGCACTTGGGCACAGTGTATTGATTTGAGTTCAAATAATTGGCACGTGTTTCTTAGGCTGCTGCCTATAAAAAGCATTTCACTATGGCAGTAGTCCCAAGTGACAAAGCGGATGGGTTTGTTGGTTTAATTAAACCTCTGTTGCATTGCTGCTTTCCCCATCCCCTATTGAGCTTCTGTCAAAAATCGAGTAACAAGGCAATCTTGACATGGAAATGTTAAAGGGTTTTAAGGCAAGAGGAACTGTTATTTAGTCTGCATCCCAGTGTGCTGTGAAATAGGTTTGTGTCAAGCAATTGCTAAATCAAACTTAGTATGATTGTTGTTTATTATGCTAACAATTAGGGGATCAACCAGAAGTACGTCATTAGCTGTACAAGTGTAAAGAAGTAGCTGAATTTCTGTGATCCCTTCAGACTGGATACACATTATGTTGTGTATATGTATAGCTAATATTCACGTACTTAAGTAGTGAATAGTTCTAGCTTTTGTGTACAGAGTGTCAAATGACTCAGTGCTGGATACTGTAAACATCTGGAGAAATCGGTGCTGAAATTCCAAACTTGCAGAAGAGAGCCACTACCTTGAAATATTTCTTTGCTGTAAATAAAGACATCCACTAAAGCTACAAATGTTGTTTAATCAGAATGTCACCTTATGACATTCTCTTTTACTATCATAGAGTAAAATTAAGATAATTTCACAGTGAACAAAAAATGGGAAGATCAGGGAGACAAAAATACAAAAGCTTTATTTTAAATTGCAAATGTCTATAAAAAAGCAGTAGGAAAACATCCAGTGACAAAACTATCTTTACAATATAGCTTTACTCCTCTTTGGTTATTTATCCCTCTCTGTCAGCTCTCCAAAATATTCCAAGTCTTTTAGTTGCCTGTTGTGTGTATATTGACTTGTGTGTGCTCTGTCTAAAATGCCATGCACAGAACAGTTGTTTCATTTTATTTGAGGCTCATGTAGCTAAATGTATAAAGGAATATCTGAGAGCTGCAGTATAGATAGCTTACTTCACTAGGAAAAGCTAATTATTTAATGGTGCAGTTGTGTTCTTTGGAGTTATGAGTTTCTGATCTCGTGAGTATTAAAATGCATCCAGATAATAGGTCACAGCTATTTGTTTGAGAGGAAGTGATGACTCAGTCTTAACATTTGAGATCCCTGTAGCTTCTGAATGTACTACATCTACGGAAAACACGGTAATAGCTCACAAGTGGATGAGATGTTTCCAGACAACAAATAGAACACATAAATAATAGTTTACAGGCTACTATGTTAGAAACTGGGAGTCAGACTGATGTATCAGAAGGTGCCTTTTAAAAAATCCTCATAGTTATCTAACCCCACTTGTTTGCCTAAGTGGTTAAAGACTTTTTTTTTAAATACCCCTGGACTACCTCAGCTTATTTTACATGTCTAAATGTTACTCCTGATGGGTATTGAGTCCTGCTGCTTTTTCATGGCATCACAGTGAAGGTATCTGAGCATAAGGGAAATGAGGAATGCTTGTCTAGAGAGGGTAAGAGGTGCTTCATGTGTGACTTGCATGCTTCTGGAAAAAAGAGTCCTTAAACTGCCCAGACCTAAAAAATTACTGAGCTCAGCTGGGTTGTGGGGTTGTTTTTTTTAATTTGTTTGTTTTTTAATAAATTTCAAATTTGGAGATGGATTTAACTTTTGTCTCTGAAACTTGTTTAGCAGTAGATGAGGAAAAAGGCCTACAGCTAGCCAAAAATCAGGAATTAAAAAATCAACAAAATCACTTCAACAGCAATAAATGTTCTAAGTAAATATATTTATACCACTCGCTCTGAGAGGGTATTAATGTTTGTTGTCTTCCAAGTCATTCAAACCTGACAAAGGAATCCTAGGCTAGAGAAATGAGGATTTAAATAGTTTTCAGTGTAAATGAAATTAAAAGTTGATTCATGCAAACATTCACTTTGCTGGAAAACTTTTTTTTTGTTTCTGAAAAAAATATATAAAATAGTCCATTGCATAATGTGAGTGTTGAAAGGCTGCTAGATATGAGATGGGAGTCCTACAGAGATGTAAAATCCAGGGAAGTAGTGCAGTCGAGAGGATTTGTTTGTGTTGGATGGCATAGATGTAGGTTTGCTGCTAAACCTCAAGGTTGTAATGGAGGAGAAAAAGATTAGGCTAAGGGTCCAAGATGTGGTTTGTGCTCTTTAGGAGAGAGAAAAGCAGCAGATGGAAGAAGAATACCAAGGCCTCATTCACCCTGTGTTGTGGACCTGGCTTTGAAACACAGCCACTGTACTATATATACTGTATATGCTTCAGTATTTCTCCAGGTACTTCTAGTTAAAATGTTTGGGCTGCTGGTAGAGCAGAATGAGCGTGCTATTTTCTTTCCTCCACCCCCCATTAGTCTTCCTCCCCCACACTTGTTCTTTGGTTGCTGAGCAATGCTGCTGCTCTTGTCTTTGTATTGGGGGTAAACACTGGTGTCATGTATCTGCTGGTCCTGCTCTGTCTGCCTTCACCACGGATTAAATGTCATAGCTGCTGACAGAAGGCTTGTCACACCTGGCTGAGGGAAAGGGCATTGTTGGCAGCTGCATCTCACCTCCTCTGCTGGCAAATGTCTGTGCTCACTGACAGAGCACAATCCTGGCAGCTGACTGGGGGGGGCCAGGTGTCTTTGATGTTCACTGTTCCATGAACTTGTGTAGCTTCATTTCCTGCCACTTTGGGACTTGAATTTACAGACTGATGCCTGATAGTAAGTTAATGCTGTGGTCATTCCCACAGTGGAGAGGAGTTTTTGTCACTTATTTCTACAAATCTTTTCACAAAACTTGCATTAGCTTTGCATCTTGGAGTGCTTTACACTTTCAGCTTCAGGCAAAGCTTATAGAGTTATGTAATTATGAGGAAGTCAGGGATCATGAAAGCCTTATTTTCCATTAAACTGAAATACAGCATCAGAGGATAATTTCAGGCAGAGCCAGAAGGAGAACTTGCATTGTGACAGACCTCGATTTCTTTTGTTTTGCATTTCAGAACAATTGACTCTCAATCTTTAACTCTGTAATAAATGCTCCTGCCATTATGTTGGGGTCACAGCTGTAAGGCAGCTTCTAGCTGGTGAGTCACCAAACCCAAGTATTTGTCATCTACCCCCTTACAATCTGAGATGGCCCAACTCGGCAACAAATTGTATGTTACTCTTTGGGCTGTGTGTGCAGGGCCTGCGTATCATGTGTCCGAAGGGGCTGGATGGAAACCCTGTATTTAGAGCTTACTGGTGACCCGATGAGACAAAACGCACACCTAGGATTGTGCAGTTAGATGGAAGTGTTATGCCTGTGTGCAATTTAGCTTCATGTTGATTTTTGCATTTCTTAGAATTTTGTCCCCATACTTAATGATTCTTCAATGCTGTACCTCATAAATACTTTTACTCCTTCTATTTAAAGTATTGATCTTTTAAAAAAATGAATAATTTTATAAAACAAACTTTCCCATGCCACAGCCCAAAACTGAGGAAAGTGGGGAGATGGGGTTGTTCTAGAAAGCAGGCTAACACTTTTTATTTCCAGTCCCATCTTCTGGTGCTCAGGTGAAGTTCTTCCTGACCAAGCAGCTTCCTCAGAGAATAAGTAGTGTTTTCTGTCTGGCATTCTCTACTTGACACACTACTTTGTGCCGAGGCCATCTTCTCTGCAACGACAAGCAGGAAAAAAATACAGGTAGACATGCAGAGATATAAAGAATTAATCAGTTGCAGACGGTTAAGATGAACAGGCTGCTTGTGCCGTTGCTCTCTGGTTTTTCAATAGAGTAGTGGCACTGTGTTCATCCAGAAAAGGAAGACCGCCCTAGCAAAGGAAATTCCCATTCACAGCTTATTGCGTCAGCCTTGAGTTGCTCTGCGATCTCGCTGCAAGAGCACAGCGAGAGGAGAGCGAAGCGGCTGGCGGCAGTCGGCTCTGAGGAGCAGAACTGCTTGGGAAAGGGGTGGACTCTTTCCCGGCAAACCCCGCAGCTATTTTACTTCTGTTCTTGGGAGAGATGCAGCCGGTTGTTAACTTTTGTGTTGCTAATTGGTGTCGCTGAAAGGTTATGTGAAGAAACTGAGACACTATGCTCAGTAAAGCGTGTGTGTGTTCTACTTTAGACATCTAAGGAAATCTGTATCACAGTCCCGTAGTCCAAGGGTACCGGAGGAGCCTTTGCAACTTGCAGTGCCCTGGTGAAGTTCTATGATGTATATTTCACAGATTGGAAATTAAAGGCGGCTTTGGAAATCGCCAGCAGCTGAGAGCTGCGTTCAGATTGTATAAGACCTGTGCTGATGATGCTGTTACAGGTGGTGATTGTATCTATAGTAAACTCTACAGTTACACGCTATCGATACAGCATGGTCAGTGATGCTGTCAGGGTTGGTATCACAGAATAGCTGAGGTCAGAAGGAGACTCTAGAGGTGGTTTGGTCTAAAGGCAGGGTCAGCTGGAGCAAGGTGTGCAGTGCCAAGTCCACTTGCCTTTCCCTCTGTGACAAGGTGACCCTGTGATTGGTCCCTGGAGGAAATACTGAATGATAAATGAGGGCATGAAGAAGTGGTAGAAAGTGTTAAATTTACTCTCGCTCCCTTACGAGGAGCAGCTTGAAAGCACCTCTTCGCCGGTGCCCGGGTGCCGTGAGCTCCCCCCATGCCGCTTCCTCTCACCCACCGCAGCCGGTACCGGCGGGGGTAGGAGGCAGCTGGGATGCTCCCAGGGAGGCGGGAGGAGTGCGTGCAGGTCCGGAGGTGCTGGGGGTTAGTTCTTCCCAGTCCCGCCTCTCCACACTTTTTGCGGGGCTGGGGACGGGGCGGAGAAGTTGGGGGGGAAGAGGAAAGCAAGGCGGAGCCCGGCCGCGCCAGGACCGGGGCTCTTCTTCCGGCAGGGGAGGTGGGGCCAGGGCAGCGGCGCTCCGGCCGTGCCCGGGGTGGGCTGCCCGCACAGCGGCGGGGCGCAGGCCATGGGCTCGGTGGCCTCGGCGCTGGGCCGGCCGCGGCGCGCCCTGGTGCGGGTGGGCGCGGAGCCGCCCCCCGCCGCCCCGCGCCGCGCCCCGCCGCCCGCGCCGCTCTCCGCGGTGCTGAACCCCCGCGGCGCGGAGGAGGCGGGCGGCCCGGCCGAGCCCCCGGCGCCCCGCAGCAGCCCCGGCGCCCGTGAGTGTCTTGCAAAGGGGGGGGGGCGGGGGGCGGAACCGGCGGCGCTCCCCCGAACCGGTACCCCGCCGCTGCTGCGGCTTCCTCGGCCGCGGGGTTTGCCCGAGCGGCGGCGGGTCGCGCATCCCCGCCGGGGAGGGCAGGAGGTTCCCGGCGGGAATGCGGAGGCGAGAAGCCCACCATCGGGCATCGCCCTCCTCCGCAGCGAGGACCTTCTTGAGAAGTCAAGCGGCACTTGCTGTAGCTGTATGAGAGGGATGGGGACGATGTGTCGCCGAATTGTCCTAGACCAGGATGAGGTGGGGAGGGGACCGGGTTAATTGCTGGCAATGTTAATTAAGCCCTCTAGTCTTATCCAGTCGTTCCGGTATAGCTGTAGGATGAGAAACGAGCTTGGTAAGTGTCAGGAGTTTCTTCCCGGGATGCTGTTAGAAGTTGCTCCCCCTGTGTCAAAACTTTCTCAGCTAAGACTTCTGGTCTTACTGTGCATGCCTGTGCAAAACTTTTCCCATTGCTGTCCTTCAGTTTCAGAACAGCTTATCATACTTTTCAGGTGCTTTAAAATGATCAGCGTGTTTTATTCAGTCAGGAGTAATAGAAGTGGAGGTCTGGATACTCTGGTGGTTAAAAAATATTTAATATATTGCAAGGGAAGGCAGGGATGTAATCTCATATAAAAACAGTTACCTACTCAGGGAAGTAGATAACCAGCTCTTTATGCTACTTGACATCAGCTTTTTCTTGTCCGTATACCTCCAGTTACATTAGGTGGTAGGTGAGTGTAATTGTTTAATGAGGCTTGTTTCATAGCTCTCTTTTGTTGTGTCTACTCCTTAGACCTGTCACATAACCATTTGAAATCAAGGATCTAACAAAGCTTAAGGGTACTCATCTCACTAAAAGCAAGGTATGGCTCCTCACTTTTAAATGCAGGATCTCTAATGAGATAGCTTGACCATGGTGACCTTTTCATTCATACCATTCCTTCTTTCTTCCTATTTTAATATCTCCTGTTTCTGACAGTAAATTAGTTGTAGTGACGGTTTTTATGTCCCATCAGTTTTTTAGAAGTCACTGACTCAACTTTTCACTTCAAGTCCTGTAGTTATGTCTTCAGGGCAATGTGCTTGATATATGAGCAGCTTTATCATGCCAACAGCTTAAATTCCTCAAAAATTTAGAGTCAGATCCTGAGGTGCTGTCGTCCCTTGTAACAGACATACCGATGATGGTTGATACCAATAATTTGCCATTAGAATGCGTCTAGTTTTGCTTTCTAGCTCTTCACTCTCCAAGAAAAAAGAGTATGTACAGTGGAATATGTGGAATATGCAATCTACTGGGTCTAAGTTTCTTCTTTACACGTGGTCAATGTGCTGTTTACCTGGAATTTGAGTTGAAGGAATTAATTTGGTATTAAAATAGATTTTAGAGCACTTATCACTTTTTTTGGTCGTACGTTGTAGACTTCAAATACTTTCAAAGTATTTCCCAGGGGTCTTATTCTCAGCAATGATACCACCCTTTCTTCTGTTGCAGCCATTCGGAGTATTTTTAAGGTATTCTTTTTGCTTATGCCAGGAACATATACAAATATTAGCTAAGTAGTGTCAAATGTAATGCAAAGTAGATTTTCTCACTTATGTTTTAACCCATGTAATTAAACTTACCAATGATGTCTTACACTGGCTGAGATAATGTGTTTTGAGATGGATTGAGTTTCCCTGAAGGAGACTGCTGTCAGGAACTATTTGACTCAACTGGGCTTTGCTTGCATCCAGCTTAGTGACTTGGTTTTAGCCTGGGCTTGAGGTGCAGGGAGTTCCTGGAGGGAACTCAAGTTCCTCAAGGGACTTCTCTGGTAGTTTCCTGAGCTGTGGGGAGCATGGGGACAGGAATGGTGGGAAATGAAATCTGCTATTTTGCTTGGTTCCCTTCACATATGTCAAAGAAAGGGCCTGACACAATTCATCCTGAATTGCCACAAGTGCCACCATCTGGCCTTTCCACTTGATAGTGGTTTCATCTACTTAAGAGCAAAATATATTTAAGTATATTGAAAAGTAGCTCCCAATGGCTTCATTGATCTTGAGGCCTAGCCTTTAAGTCACAGAAGCATATCACATGATTGCATGTGATTGCTTTATGGTGCTATGATTGCAGGGAGACTATCTGTTTAGAGTGTGGTATATGAATAAGACAAAGGGCATAAATTAATGGAACTTTAATTTATCTCTAATGATTTTTGATCACAAGGCCTCAGACAGTAGAGGAAAAAGGTTTGTTCTGATAGAGCACTCGAGCCTGTCTGAATCACAGAGTTACCAGCCACTTCTGATCACACAAGCTAAATGCAGGAAAACAGTCAGGCCCTCATTTATTAATTAGTGCTAGAAACTTGCTAATTAACTCCTTCATTCTTCTGAGCATTCTTCTTGACTCCTTCTGAGCACAGGATTTCTTTACTGAAAAACCGATTCCTGTATCATTACCAATGAGTGCTTGGCCTCCTGCTTTGCCCCACTGATTTCACTGCTGTTTCTGTTAACTGAACTCATCAGGGGTTTCTCTGATACCTTCAGAGCCCTTTCCCAGCCCTCAGTCAAAGATCTGAAAAGTCCACCTGAGGCAAGAGTGCTCTTTTCCATGGCTAGCATGCAAACAAGCATCCCATGTTGTCTCCTAGCAACCTTACCATCCTTGATAGAGCCCTCAGATGTTAAATTGCTCTTTCATGTCCAATCACAAATGTTACATCTCCCGCCTCCTCTACAAAATTAAGAGAACCCAACACATTATCCAAAATGAGTATGAAGGGTGAGAAGACTCAGTGAGCTGCTTTGTTTCTCTGCCCAGGTGTCAAAAAAACCCAGTCCTTACAGTCGGAGTGTTAGTCAGGTTCTGGTTAGTTACCTTAATGAAAATGACTATGCAGAAATATTAACGTTCTTGGAGTATGTTATCTGTGGTTATTCTCTGGTTGAAATATGATACCTTTGTTCTAGATATGTTTTGGAATTAATTTATTTTATTATTTTTTTAAAAATCTGTAAAACATTTAATCTCATTTGTGGAATGCTCTATTAAGCTGGAGTTGTGCACACACACGTTAGAACAAAGGACATCACTTCAAAGTCCTAAAGGGTAGTTACAGGGAGGTAAGAGGTAGTTTTAATGTCAAGTTTTCATCCAATGGACTCTGTGACATTATTTGTTAGCTGCATCATTATCTCTACCAGCTCGAGGAGTAATTTATGTCCAATACTGCTGAGAAAACACGGGGGGGAAGGAGAAATGAGGAGGGGATGGCAGGGAATTTTGACTTTTGGGGCATCAGACCTGCAAGCTTAGGCGTGAAAACAATTTCCTAACATCAGCAAAAATACTGAAGGGTTTTAATTTGACTTTTAGGAGAGCAGCATTCTTTCAGTTAAGAACTTTGAAGCCCGTCTTCTGTTAACAGACAACATTTCAGCAGACACCTACCGTTCTTTACATGCTATGTTTCTTCTGTGGATTTTTATTGATTGTTTTCTATTTTTCTCTACTTCTCTACTGTCTCCACTCATGATTATTTTCTAAGACATTCATAACTGTATCTCTTAATGAATGCAAATCTACAGAAATACAGAAAGTGTCCAACTTCTGGCAATACGTGCATAAAAAAAGTTTAAAAATGCATCTGTATTTATTACTTCTGGTGCCTTGGGGCGCTAATGCTGGCTGTTTATGGAAAAAAGGAATAATTTAGGAGGCTAAATTTTGTATTAAACAGATGAGATATACATCTCTTAATTGGGCTCTTGGGGACTGTTTCAGGATAAGAGCATGCAGTGCTGATAAAGCTTGCTAATTACTGGCTAGCAATGTGGTTACTGCCATGAAATATGAAAGATCAGAATCCAGTCCATCTTAACTAGCTGAAAATGACTAAACCCAGTAAAACACTGATTTGATCTGAAGGTTTTTCCTAGATATGAGGCTGAGGCATTGCTGTGAAAAACGAAATGGCTGACATTATTTCAAGGTGGTGATGTCTGGCTCTCAGTAGCGGGGGCATGTTGCCAAAATGCTAATAAGGGATTTTCAGAAAATATAGCATTTAGTCAGTGGTTGGTGTGCCCACAGCCTTCTGGTCCAAAGCACAGATCTCTGATATTTCAGCTAATGGAATAATTAACGCAGCAGAACAAGACTTTATTACCCTTTTGAGTATGTAAGGTGCACGCTGCCAGTAGTTTGTTAAATTAAAAATTTATGTATAACAACATATTTGACAAGCTTATAGAAGAGATAACAGTTGTTAGCAGGAAGCTTGCATTTTATCTTCGTGGTAGTTAGAATCATAATTTGAGAAAGCATGTAGTCTAAAAGGCAGAATTTTAATAGATTATTTTTTTGTTTAAATATTAGACTGTCAGTTCTTCCTAGTGTCCCATTTAAAAATCTCCCAATACTGATAATTCCTGTGCTTGTAGTTATTTTCCTAGTAGTAAAGACTGTGAATGAAAAAGAAGTAATATCTTACAGTGGAAGACATGGAAGTCCAGGGGTTTTCAGGTCAGTGCTGCTTCTATTTGGACAAAAAATACTTGGATAGGGAGCTTCTCTCTCTTTCTGAAGAACTCTGGTCCTCATGCTTGGACAACCTTTGAGACAGACTTTATAACTGAGCAATTGCAATGCACAGACCCCTCTAGGGCACAACTCTGAACACCCTAGGCAGCCCAAGTACTGCATCCAACACCACCTGTGTGCTGTTGTTTCTTGCATCCCAGGCACGGGGATCTGGTCTGTTCTGATATTGTTCAAAATCACGGAGTGGTTGAGGTTGGATGGAAGTCACCTTGTCCAACCACCTCTGCTCTACCTGGTCCATCTAAAGCCAGTTGTCCAGGACCATGTCCAGATGGCTTCTGAATATCTCCAAGGATGGAGACTCTACAACTTCCCTGAGCAACCTGTATCAATGCTTGGTCACCCTCACAGTGAAAAAAATAATTCCTTGATGTTCAAAGGGAACCATCTGTGTTTCAGTGTGTGCCCATTGCTCCTTGTTCTTCATGGCACCACTGAAAAAGGGCTAGCTCTGTCTTTGCACCTTCCCTTGAGATATTTGTATCCACTGATGAGATCCTCCCTAAGCCTTCTCTTCTCCAGGCTGCATAGTCCCAGCTCTCTCAACCTTTCCTCACGTGGGATGCTCCAGTCTCTTTATCATCTTTGTGGCTCTTTGCAGGACTCTCCCTGTCCATGTTTCTCTTACACTGGGGAACTCAGGCCTGGGCCCAGCACTCCAGCTGTGGCATTGATAGTGCTCAATAAAGGGGTAGGAGAATTTCCCTTGGTCTGCTGGCAACACTCCTCCTAATGCAGCCCAGGATATTGTTGGCCTTCTTTGCAGCAAGGATACATCGCTGGCTTGTGTTCAACTTGGTGTCTGTCAGGTTCTTTTTTGCTAAGCCTCTTTCCAGCCGTGCAGCCCTCAGGATATACTGCTGCCTGGGGTTGTTCCTGCTGAGGTGCAGTTCTATTAAATCACCTGTGCTTAGTGAAAACATCTACTTGGCTCCTAGTGAATTAAGTAGACACCAGGAACATTTTGTAAGATAGAAGCAACCAGTCTTCTTCTTGTACTCCTCTGAGTAACTTTTAGGCAGTATTTTAAAGGTATCCCACATTTTCTGAGCACTCAGAACTGACAGGCAGATTTCCCACAGTTACTCTTGAAAGTTCAGTGAAAAAAAAAAATTCCCTGATGAAGCTTTTCTTGGACGCTGACCCACCCATACTTTCTTTAGGAGTGCTACTTTGCATGCTGATGGTGAAGTGAGAAGGAATACGGGTTCCTCTCATACTTTTGCAAGACTTGGAAATGAGCTTGAGCTGCCTGGACAAGTGAGGGCCTTGGGATTAGTAGGAGGGAGATTTCTTATAATACATTTGATTCTAGGTCAGTATAAGGTATCCAATGCCTGTTATATAAAATAGCGTTGCTTTCCTCACAGTTAAGTGGGAATATTTGTTCCATCTTTTAAAACACTTTTTCGCCTTGGTGGGGAACCTTCAGTGCCAATGTCCAAGAGGGTGTAGCAGCCTTAATTACCCTAATCAGCCTCTCCTGGTGTCTCCACCCACCCTGCCCAGAGCACAAGAGGTCCATTTTAACCCAGCCTGGGGCTATCCCTTTCTCCCTGAGAAGTGCTGGAGGACTGATGGTCTTTGTTGCTCCAGACCCTAGCACATGGGCTGCTTATTGGCTTTCTTGTCATTGTGGATGAGGCTGGCCATCATGGGATTGTGTCCAAGCTTGGCTACACTGGCTGGACAAGATCCTGATCTAGCTTCCTGGCTTGGTATCAGACCTATGTAGTCTCCACAGGCTTGCATAGTGACCTGGACTTGTAGCCACCTCTGGGGCTGCCCTTCTGCTTTACTGGGGAGGTCAGTAAAGGCTGGAGAGCCCCAGCCCTTGAGGAGCAGCCAGGTCTTGCTGTGCCTGGACTGGTAAGCAGTCTTTCAGCCTGCTTCTAGAGCTGGAGCAAAGCAGTTCAGGTCAGCCCTGGTGTGACAATATGATGACAGAAGGGCTTTGGTTTGGTGAGTCCTTTTCTTTCCTTTTCTTTGTTTTTCTGGGGGTGGAGTGTTCTTATGTTTTTTATTTTTTTAACTCGTGTTTTGGAAAATCAAGATCTCTAGTTTAGCACAAAGAGTTGAAAATATCTGAATTTTGAAACCTATTGAAATTACTGGCATTGCCATACTTGGATAAGCTAGAGCTTGGGGATAAATACTGTTTAAGGGAAGTCTATCTTCTGAGTCCTGAGAGGTTTAAGCTAGCTCTGTATTCTGGAGTAGCAACCCCAGAACCAAACATTCTTGGCTAATTATCTTAGGCTGGACTGATTGCCCTGGGTACTGTGTTACCCAAATACACCTACATCCGTTTGGATTCAGGTTGGCAAAGCACAGGACATGCTTTTGCACTGTTGTGGGCTGCTAGTTTTAGGCCAAATGGCACAAATGTGCCCTCTGTGGGTATGACTAGGTATTCCCAGAGGAGAGTGTTCCCAAGGCCAAACAGCAGCTCAGGATGCTCTTTCTGTGTTTCATGGCACCTTTTTTCTTGTCTCTAATTCCTGAGACACAGATCTTGGAAACTGCTTGCTGTGAGAGGAGGATGAGGTGGGAAGCAATGAACACTTGCATTGCAGTATATTACAACAGGCTTTTCAGCGTGTCACGCAGTCCTGTGCTACAACTGTGACCTCACTTTGCTCCCAAAGTAGTGTTTTAAGGAATGAAATGCCTGTTTTCTGTAGTCTATATAAAATCAGAGATACTAATTTTAAGCAATAGCTAGATCTTGGAAGACTTTCCAAGGGAAGTAAAAATTATTATGACTGTTAGAAAGATGAGGAGATCAAAGTATAGCACCTGGTATAATGGGAACGAGCTGCTGTGCCTAAAGGTGCTACCATCTGCAGCTGGGCAGTAGCAGCTTTGTGTGGGCCTCAGGACTGAAGCAGCTTGGCCAGGGTTTGATAGGCAGAGAAATCTCTCCTCCCCTGTTTTATTAAGACACTGCATGTGCCAAGTCATAGAGCCCATTATGAAATGTGGGATATTACAGCAGATCTGCATATAGATGTTATGGTGCCCTTGGACTACAGTGGAAATGCTCTTCAGGTTCTTGCTAAGCACTGAGCAGAACTAGACAGTGAAGGATGTCTGTTGATTGGTCATAAGCTATAATTCCAATGCCTTATTTGTAAAATAAATTACTTCTTTTCTTGATGATGAATTTAAGCTTGCAGAAGCTACCCAGGCACTCCCAGTGACTACTGTCAGAGCATAATGGTGTGGAATTAAGGTTGGGCTGCAAGGGTGGCAAGTGCTTTATTTATGTATTTTGGGATTTATTTAGCTTTTTCATTAGATCCATATTTAGCTGCTCAGTGCATCTTGAAAAGACACGAAGACCACAAAGCTCACCCAGCTCTCCACTGGCAAAATTTGGAGGCAATGAAATCTAATTACATATTTGAATTTATTTCTAGAACTTAAAAACCCAGAGGAAGGAAATAACAAAATCCCTGCCAATGTAATTGTGACTGTTGTATATTATGTTTGGTGTTTGGTTTTTTTTCTTGTTTGTTTTTTTTTTTTTCTTTTTGTTGAGCCAAAGCAGCAAACACAGGAGTATTTCACTCTAGTAAATGTGCAAATAGCACTTTGCTTATTATCTATGCACCAGAGTTCCATTCATGGCTTGTTGATATTCAAATTATTCCTCTCAAGACCCAAGGATCACAAAAAGACCTGGCTGATTGGATGCATAACACAGAGCTAAGTTTCAGCAGCTCAACCTGCTGTACATTTGGTTCCTGTGACTGGAAATTTACCTTGATTCTGACTGAGGTTTTGAGAGCAGACAGGTCCATAGATTGTGTGTCTGGTGTGAATAGAAAGGTACTGTTTGCAACTCTGCATTTTTGTAAGCAAAAGTTACAGTCTCTTTCATGAGTAAATAAAACCCATCTTGTTTTATTTCACTTCTGTGATCTATTTTCTAATTAGTTTCTGGCAGGCAAGAAGAACACACTGGATGTTGGGAAGCTATCCTGAGCAAATGGCAGCTGTGCACCTCTGCTGATATGGTCTGGTTTTGGATGGCTTTGCCACTGTTGCAGGCAATGTACTGAGCTGAAGGGACCTTTGGGGTGACCCACTACAGTGGTTCTTGTGGAGTGGCTCAGGGAAATCTCTCTTTTGGTCTGCTGGGGAAGGGGAAGCAGGTGGTGAGACTTGCTGCCATCAGCACCGTGTACCAGCACAGCCCACCTGTAACTGTGTGGGCTTTTGCTGCTGGGAGTAAGTGTTAGGAGGTGACAAGTGAAGGATGAAGATTTTCTTTCTGTATTGGATTCACATGTTCAAGTGAAATTTGTAAAATTGTAAGAGGAATGTTATGGGCATACTTCTGCATCTGCATTTTCTCATCCATTTCTGTTGATTCCTCTGACTCATAGGATTTTTTCTGGTCTGCTTGCCCTTACCACCACAGAGAGGTACCTGCTTTTCTGTAGTTGCTGTTGACAATTATGACTCACATTTGCTTATCAAGGGCATAATTATATGGAAGCCTGACATGAGGATTTTTACAACACGAGGCAGGACTAAAGATCATTGTTCTGAGCTACAATTAAATGCTTATCTTATTGCAGCTGGTTTTGAAGTGAACTTGATAGTTATTATTAACTGTGTGAATATATGTATATCTGCAACAAACAACTGCATCTGTTGTATCATTGTTAATGCAACATAAAGCTGAATTCTCCTTCAGTTTGCTTCCCTCTTAGGCTTTTCCTAATTCCTGGATAGAATTGCATGCTTCAGCATATGTTGCTCTCCTGTGCCCAGATCTTGGTTTCTGGTGTCTCTTTTGGGCTGTTCCTGGTACCTAGAGGAGAAGCAAAACTGCTGGAGATGCTTGTTTGGCATGGGCCAAGGATCTATCCTGTTTGGTGTTTTGTGGGTTGTTTTTTTTTTTTGCCACAGAACCTCTATTACCACAGTAGCATCAGTGTGCGGTACCTAATTGGACATTCAGGGTCTTGCTGATGCTTTACTTCATCATGTGAAGTCCCTAGGTACTCCCAGACCATGCATGTGCTGCTAAAGAAGTGAGCTTGAACACTACTCACCCATCCTTCTGTGGTGTTCCCTGGTGTGCTGCTGGTCTCTGTGTGTCTGGATGGGGCTGGGGTGGAGGTGGCACACAAAGGAGTGTTCTCACAGGTGGTAATGCAAGTCTGGCTCAGGTTTGGATCCCTTCACAGCTATGCAGTAGGGCCACTAGAAAAGAGGATTTCTTTATAGTAACAGAATTTTGTGATATTTCGTGCTGGAACAGAGATAAAAATCTAGCTCCTATTGTGTCTATGCAGGGGTAAAATTTTCTGCATGCCACCCACGTGATTCCTTTGGTTATGTGTCCCTAGTTCAGGCCTACAGCATTGCATCAGAATTGAGCTGGCCAGTAAAGAAGCTGAATTTTATTCTTGATGAAAATAATTAAATGAAATTACCAGACAGTTTTTTTTTCTTAGGCAGACAGATTTTTCTGCTGTGCAAATTCTGGACAATACAAAACTATCATCTGCAGTGCCCAGCAATCTCTTGTTCCTGTGGGCTTATATACTCACCCTTCTTAAACACTTCCACCTTTGTGGTCAGAGTAAAATTGTCTATAAATTAGCATGCTGCTTTGGTGAAGGGAAATGGAAGTCAAGACAGACTTGTGAAAATGTAAGCATTGCTAGCACAAGATGAGAAGTAAATCTAATGCATGTGATGGCTTTGGTTTTCTATGTTATTGCTAATAAGAGGTCTTTGATCTTGATTTGCAGGCATGTACTGTGTTATAACAACAGACTAACATCCTAAAATCTTTTGTTTGAATCTGATTTTATTGACTCTACTTGAAGTATTAAAGCATTAAGCTTTAAAGCATGAAGCATTAAAGTTGTTGGTAAAAACTTCATTTAGAAAAATACCTTGAAGGAAATGAAAAGTAAAGTTATAGCTTCACTGAAAATTTTAGTTGCTTATAACCAGCTGTCCAAGAAGGAAATAATTTTTCCACCTTCTCAGTATTCCTAAAAGAAATACAGCTAGAGACCAACCAGCATCCACAGGCCTAAGTCCAGTCTCTTGTGTGTGTCAGGAGGTAACTCATGAATGTCTATTTCCAAGCAAACCTAATTTTTCTCATAATCCCTGCCTCTTCCTCTTTTAAGACCATTTTGTATGACATCTGCCAGTTGTGTCTGATTCTGTGGTAGCTTTATGATATCTATGTCCATTTATTTGTAGGCTTTAATCATGATTTAGCAAATACATTTTTTTTTCAGAAGGCACAAAAGGGTGGTGGAGTTTCACTGGTCAGTAGGTGTGCTGTTTAACTTGGTAGAGCCTTATAGGTGGTGTTTTTGTGCAAACCAAGAGCTCCCAAAGAAAAAGGAATTGATTTTTATGGCTTATATTTTTTCTCTCCTATCCACTCTTTTGATTTTGACAGATCCAAGCATGTGCAGCCTTGGTATATTATTTTGTATTTGTATATTACATATACAGTATTAGTCTTTCTATTTTAGTGTCTCGGTGGCTACCGCCTTCTCTTCTGTCTGGAAGGTACCTATTAAGCTGCTCAGAGGAATCTGTTGGATTCAGCAGCTGCTGTAGAAGCTGTTACTGCCTGTAACTACCTTCTGCTGGAGGTCATTATCACACCAACAGCAGCAAGCAAGTGCTGGCTCTTCAGTTTCTGCAGCTTGAAGCTGGCTGGCACGAACCAGCATATTAATGCTGTGAACTTGAGGTAGCTGAAGAAACATCACACAGTTGCTCTTGTTGTCACTTTTGCTCCTGGTGTTAATCTTCTGCAAAACGGAAGAGCTCGAGGTGATAAATGTTGCTCCTCTGGCAAAGCCCACATGACAGCCCTGAGCTGCAGGACTTGTTTTGGGGTAGGATTCAGGATGCATTGAAACCACCAGGATTTTACCTAATAAATTCACTGGCATCAGTGTTTTGAGTCTTGTATCTCTAGAGTGTTAGATGGTATCTAGTGTCAAGACCAACTGAGGACCATAAAAAATAGGCACTTAAGGTTCCAGTGAAGTTAAAGCAAGATAACCTGCTCTTAAAATGTGAGTCTATCCAGCAAGGTCAGCAGCATTTGTGCACCAAACGTGAATTTTGTAGCATACTAACCTGCTACACATCGCTTGAGTAGTGTAGGGTTTTTTGAAAATGTTTTCTTTCATGTTTGTAAGAAGACCTATTGATTTTTTGGGGTTGTGGTAGTGGTGGGGAGAGTGAAAGTGAGTTTGCATTGTTCTGACTGAAGACTTGCCTTTAAGCTTACAGGTACATTAATAGTGTATGATTCTCTTGACTGTAAGGAGCCGAGGGAAAACAATGCAGAAATTACCCGTTTTATCAGTTATTTACAAAGTAGTCTGTTAACAAGGAAAACATAACTTTTAATTCTAGACAAATGAGGTCCAAAGGAAGTAGAAAACACTGTCAACAGAAGTTGGCAAGCCTTTATTTTCTTCTGAAAGGCTAAGTCCACATTAAAACCCATTTATTGTTGTTTTAAACAAAAAGGAAGAGGGAAGGAGAAACAAAAGTTTATATCAGATTATGACTGTATGTCCTCATCTGTAGTATGACATTAATTTGGAAAGATGTGTTAAGAGGGTGCCATTAGCACTTCTCCTATACCTTTACAGTATGTGCAAGTAGGCCACAGTTTTCATTGTATACAGTGTAGGAGCACTGTGGACATCTGTATATTTAAATGTGGATTCTGTGATGGGATATTGATTTTATTTACTTGAGTTTCTGGCTCCTGTGCTTTTAGAACTCTAATCAATGTAAGTGATAGTCGGGCTCTGTCTGCAGTAGAGATGAATCAGCTGTTGTGTTATAGCAGCCTGGACCCAACTTCCCTGTATCTACTTGGAGTGGAATGTTAAATGTTCTGTTGGATGAAAAGCTTGGCACTGTAAAACAAACAAACAAAAAACTCCCATGTGATTCCTCTAAATTCTCACATGCTTTTTTGCATGCAGCTTATTGCTGACTGAAAAATCAACTTGTTCATCAAAAATGGTTTAGGATATGAGCAACAACTCAGCAAGGAGCTGTGCCTGTGCAAGTACCTAAGGTAGTCGGTAGCGTTGGGGCTGCCTTAAAACTTGTTGGGGCTGCCTTAAAACTTGTTGGGGCTGCCTTAAAACTTGTTGGGGCCCTGGGTACTGATTGTGGACCTGAACAGATGAGAGTAGATCATGTACTCAAGGAGAAAGAGCATTTTGGAGTCCTCTGCACCTATACAGGCTCTAGTGTTGAGGATCTAGATCCAGCTAAGCTGCTGTCAGCCCTGCCATGACTAGTGGAGGCCTTTGGGGGCCTTCTCAAAATCCAGGCAGGGATTTTTCCCACAGGGTGTTGTGACAATTGGGATTTCTGCCTGAATCCCCAACTGAAACTGTTGGGGGTGAAGTGGGGGGCTGTTATGAATATGGAGGCAAAAATCATTACAAGTCACACTTTCTCAGCCTTTTCTGACTCTGTTAGCTTTTCATCTTTGTTGTGGGTTAACCCTGGAAGGCAGCAAAGCACCACACAGCTGATGCTGGCTTCCCCTGAACCCCAGTGGGACAGGGAAAGAGGAAAGGCAGAGTAAAAGCAAGAAAAATGGTGTGTCAAGATAATTGTTTTAACAAGTAAAGGACAAGTGGAAGAAGAGAGGAAAGCAAGCAAAAGGGATGCAAAGGCAATCACTCACCACCTCCCATGGGCAGACTGATGCCCATCTAGCGTCTGAGCAAAAGGTGACTAACCTCTCTAAAATCCCCTCTTCTCCCTTCTTACAGCTGAGCATGGTGTTCTGAGGCAATGAGTATCTCTTTGGTCGTTTGGATCATCTGCCTGGTTGTTTCCCCTTCTAAGCTCATGTGTACCCCCACCCACTCACTCTGGGGAACAGAGTGAGAAGCAGGCCCTGGCGCTGTGCAGACACTGTTCAGCTACAGTTAAAACAAGTGTTTTACTGGTATTGTTTTTGTCACTAATCTGAAACATAGCACCATGTGAACTGCTATGAGTAAAATTAACTCCATCCCAGCCCAAACTGATAAAATGTTATAAAACTGATGGGACTGATTACTTTTTTTTTTTCTAACAAGGAATAAGAAATTATTCATCCTCAGATATAGCCCTGCAACTGGATCATTAATAATCTCTGCCATCATTTGAAACTGGAATAATATTTACAAATGATTACCCAACTTTGCATGAGCTTTTGTTACACCATGAATTTTAGCTAATGGGAACATGACTACACATTAGCTGCAGTACTGCTGTTATTTAGTAGTAAATTATTAGCAATCAAATCATCCAGGCAGGACTACCAGCAGGATTATGTTGTACTCCTGCAATGGCTGCCAATCTGCCCACCTGGCTACGTAGGTTCTGGGTTGGATAAGGGCCTAAAGTGTTTAGCTCTACACATCTGCCCTCAAAGTGTTTTAAGTGCTATATTGCAAACAGAAAACTCCCATTTTGTGATGATCTGGAGAACGACAAATATTGACTGAAACAACATTAACCTTGCTTGTGTATGGAAATAAGCTTTACATGGATAAATCTTCTTGAACTTAAACTGTGGTGGCAGTATCTAAGAGGTTGGAGTTACTTTTTGGTTTTCTAACAACAAAACTGGAGGTGTTTAGGCTAGCCATTTGGAAACAATTAGTAGCAATGTGGAAGAAACGTGCATGTGATTGTAATTTTTTTTTTACTTCAGCAGCTTCTTTTGTTTCACTGAGTCATGTTCAAAAGTAAAACGTTACCAAATGTTTAGTATCAGTGACTCAAAGCAAACAGCCACTCTCTTCAAAAGGGTGCCCAAGCAGCAAACGATGCTTAATTGTGTCCCTCTTGTTGTTGCCCCCGGGACTGTGAGCAGTGGGAGATGTGTGAGGTTGCCAGGGAAGGACAGGTCAGCGCTGCTGGATGAGTAGAGAGCACACAGCTTGCTGCCAGCCTCTGCTGCAGAGGTGCCGGAGGAAAAAGAAACAAAGTGCAAAATTATTTGTTTGTTGTTGAAAAATCCCTCCTTTTCTCCCTCCCTTAGGGGAAGGAGTAGGGGGGATTTCTTAATATCACTTCTTTAGAACCCTGTAGATAAATAACAGCGTCTGCTAGTAGAAACAATGCATAATATAAACCAAACCAGACTTCCCCTACCCTTTGAAGTTCGTGGAGAAGCACCTGTCCCTCTCTCTCTGCCCAGGCACCAGAGCTGTGGCCTTTTCTTTCTTTTGTCTCCATCTAGTGGCCACCCTGCCCAGCTCAGGATCGGAGTCAAGCTTGGTCTCCACGTACGTGGTGCCCACATCAGCGAGCCTGCGTACAAGCACCTATCGGATCACAGGGAGTGGGAAGTGACGGAGAGAATTCCCAGGTTTCTGGACCAGGATGGCTTTCCTCTAGGAAACCCCAAGGGGACCCTGTGGTTACTTTGAAACGTGTCACTGGGCTTCACAGCTGGAGAGCAGAACAGTGCTCACCAGCTGTGAGACAAGGTGCCCTGTTTCTCACTGCTGTGGCAGATCACCAGGGTGTGTCAGGAGCACAGGGTTAAGATTTTTGATCCCAAATACTGCTGTAAACACTCAAGCCCTTTTTAAACCTCGAAACTGTTTCCTAGCAGGAGATGTGAGAAACAGAACCTCCTTTTTTAAAATTGAAACTTAAAGCTCTAGACTGCAGAGTTATAAATAAATCTGGAAAACAGTATGAGTGACTGTAGAATCAGCTTCAGTTTAAGGTAGCTGCAAGCAGAATCTCGGGGGGGGGTGTGTGTGAACACCTGCAAATTCCTCTACAGTATTCTGACATAAGGACTGGCTTTCAGAAGAGGGCTTGCCTCACCAGAAGGTTCTACACGTGGATGTGTCTGCATCTGCCTTGATGTTGTACTCTTGCCCAAGCAGGTACACTCCAGCTCCTGGGTAAGTGTTTGAGCACTCCTCCTCCTACCACCTTCTGTGGCTTCTCTTTTCCTGGAAAGTGGTGGTGATTTCTTGCTCCACCTGGGAGGAGAAAAAATCTTTTGTTAACGGGCACATCAGAGGATGATCCTCAGACACAGCACCTGAGGCTCCTGATCAGCTGGGCCAAGTCTTGACTTGAGCTGAGTCATGAATAGCTTGGGTATTTTTACTGGAGATATTGCAAACAAAGACGTGTCTTTACAGAAAGCATTTTTAGATTGACACTGAGGTTAGCAGCAGAGCAGAAAAAAAGCAGAAAATGTATGAAAAAATATTTATATAGGGAATACAAAATTTTCTAGATTTTTGTATTGTGTTGATTGTGTAAAGGGCTAAAGAGCTATTAACGGGGTCTATTTGAGATTTCATTTCCTTCCTAAAGGAAAGTTATTTTCTCTTTCTGTATTGAATCTTTAAGGTTACTGCCAAATCTTGGCAGTATCCTTTATTTGGGGCTCACTTTCCCTCTCCAATCTTGCATGCTATTCTATTGTTGCTACTGTTTCATACAAGTTATTCGAAGTTAATGCTTGTTCAGTTTTTATCTGAACTGCCTTTCTTGGCAGACTTCAATCAGTAATGCAGTTTCATGAGGACTTGCAATCTTAAATACTGAATTCTATACTGTATATCTGTAATTGAAAATACCAGCAAGAGTATTAGGCAAGCTGAAAAATAAACCTCTGGGTACTTATGTCAAGCAGCTAGGTAGACAGAATCTTGATGTATGTGTATGTGAAACAGCACATGAAAACCTGACAGTGAATGGGCCTGTCATTTATTCTGTTTTATCCTAGCACATTGATATAAATTGTAGAAGACCCTTGCTGCGTGAGATTACATTACTTCATTATTTTTTTGTCTAGAGGGACTAAATGTGGGAGGAGAGGCTGCATCTTAGTCAAGACTTGGAAAAACAAATAATATTTCGGGGAACACAAAATGCCAGAGGCTTTTCTTGTCAACCACTTTGTTCCTTTTGTTGCTTGACAACAGGACTTCTGAGTTGCTGATGTTGCCTCCCCATCAAAGAGCAGATGATTCTGGAGTGCATAGGTAACTTCATTTCTTGCTTTTGCAGGCCTAGGTAAGGCTGCACATCGAGCAGGATTTTGCACATTGGACTTATCCCTTGTGCTGCCCTGAGGTTGACGTCATCTGTTGCATCACCAGACTCTTTCTGGCACCCTGGAGGGAAGTGGGGGATGCAGGCACTTAGCAGGGCTGTTTGGCAGAGCAGGGGGGTGGGGGGGAAGAAAGGTCTGGGATCATCTGCCCAACCTGACTATCCAGTGTTTAACATAATAGT
Organism: Apus apus; assembly: GCF_020740795.1. Taxonomy (NCBI): domain Eukaryota; kingdom Metazoa; phylum Chordata; class Aves; order Apodiformes; family Apodidae; genus Apus; species Apus apus. Next base: position 51,160,244 of record NC_067283.1, read on the forward strand.
TCAAAGCACCAGCTGTAACAGCGTGATGGCAGGGCAGCCTTCAGTGATGTTTTACACATTAGAAGATGTGAGGTCAAATTTGGCCAGTGCATATCTGCTATTCTATGCAGTAGGAATAACTAAGTTTTAAATTGGATGAAAGAGCCTCTGCTCTTTTTCTTAGGAATATGTTTTTTCCCCTCCCTATTGAGCTTTGCTATACTCTTTCTCTGCTCTATCATTAATAAGAATGCTGAGTGATAAAGTGCTTCTTGCCTTTGAAGTCAAGTCTAATAACACTAATTTTCAAGCCAATTTGAAGTTTTTTGTGGAAGAAGGAGAGCAGAACAACCCCTCCACAATCCATGAGGATGCAGAGACCTGCGGCAGCACCTAGACACACAAAAATCTATGGGGCCAGATGTGATTCACCCAAGGGTACTGAGAAAGCTGGCAGAGGAAATTACCAAGCCTCTCTCTATCATCTACCGACAGCCCTGGATGACAGAGGAGGCCCCAGATGACTGGAGGCTTGCCAATGTGATGCCCATCTACAAGAAAGGCCCGAAGGAGGATCCTGGGAACTACAGTCCTGTCAGCCTGACCTCAGTACCAGGGAAAATCATGGAGAGACATCTTGAGTGCACTCACATGGCAAGTGCAGGACAGACATGGGATCAGGCCCAGCCAGCATGGGTTCAGGAAGGGCAGGTCCTGCTTGACTAAGCTGATCTCCTTCTATGATCAGGTGACCCGCCTGATGGATGAGGGAAGAGCTGTGGATGTTGTGTATCTGGACTTTGGAAAGGCCTTTGACACAGTCTCTCACAGCATTCTCCTAGAGAAGCTGATGGCACATGGCATAGCCAGGTGCGCTTTCTGCTGAGTAAAAACTGGCTGGCCGGCTGAGCCCAGAGAGTTGTAGTGAATGGGGTTGGATCCAGTTGGTGGCTGGTCACCAGTGGTGTCCCCCAAGGCTCAGTTTTTGGGGCCAGTCTTGCTCAATATCTTTATTAATGACCTAGATGAGGGGATGGAGTGCTTTCTAAGTAAGTTTACAGATGACACTAAACTAGGAGGAAGTGTCTATTTACTTGAGGGTAGGAAGGCTCTGCAGAGAGACCTGGACAGACTGGATTTATGGGCCAAGGCCAATTGTATGAGATTTATCAAGGTCAAGTGCTGGGTCCTGCACTTTGGTTATAACAACCCCATGCAAAGCTACAGCCTTGGGGATGGGTGGTTGGAAAGCTCCCATGGTAGAGAAGGACCTGGGGGTGCTGGTTAACAGCCAACGTAACATGAGCCAGCAGTGTGGCCAAGAAGGCCAAAAGCATCCTGGCCTGCATCAGGAATAATGTGGCCAGGCAGAGTAGAGAGGTGGTCATGCCCCTGTACTTGGCATTGGTGAGGCCACACCTTGAGCACTGTGTTCAGTTCTGGGCCCCTGACTATAAGAAGAATGTTGAGTTGTTGGAGTGTGTCCAGCAAAGAGCTACCAAGCTGATGAAAGGTCTGGAGAACAAGTCATTTGAGGAGAGGCTAAAGGAACTGGGAATGTTTAGTTTGAAGAAGAGGAGGCTGAGGGGAGACATCATCATCTTCTACAACTACCTGAAAGGAGGTTGTAGGGAGGTAGGAGGTGGCCTCTTCTCTCAAGTGAATAATGACAGGATGAGAGGAAATGGCCTGAAGCTGCTCCAGGGAGTGTTTAGACTGGATATTAGAAAGAATTTCTTTACTGGAAGAGTGGTTGGACACTGGAACAGGCTGCCCAGGGAGGAGGTGGTGGAGTCACTGTCTCTGTAAATGTTTAAAAGAAATGTAGATGTGGTGCTTAGGGACATGACTTCAGCACTGAACGGGTAAATTAGGTTATGGTAGGGGGATTTAGGTTATGGTTGGACTTGATGACCTTCAAGGTCCCTTCCAGCCAGAATGATTTTATGATTCTATGATTTTAAGGTGGGAAAATAATAGGACAATCGTTAGTTTCCCCCTCTGCCCCTAGTCTGGTATAATGTGTCTTATTATGGCCTTTGATAACAGTTATCACAGCAACAAATAGTGATGGATATATTGCAGTAATCACATTCTGCTTCAAGATCCCTTATGGGTCACAAAGTAAATTAACATTCAGCTATCAAGATGCTGCAGAAAACTTCCTCTTCTCTTTCAGAGAGATGATCTGGGTTGTTAGGAACCTTTCAGCAGGAGGCAACTTTTCCAAAGTCCAACATTACCCTAATTTAATGGTTACTGAGCAGGCTGCTGTGTACAGATAATTCTCCAGATTAGTTGGAGGTGCTGTACAGGAATCATCAGGTGGAATTTAATTCAATGTATACCAGCAGAAGAATGGGAAAGTGGCTAAAGGGGACAAGGTGTGTTGGAGCTTTGATAATAGGGCACTCCCTCTTGTGGGGTGGAGTTCTTCATACAACAAAACCCTTTTAAAGTCAAAATGGTTTACACTAGTTATATTTGTTTGCTGCTGTTCTGCATTCCAGACCCTAGCATAGGAGCTAAACAGCATGGAGTGGCATGTGGTGCCTTTGGAGAATATTTATGGTCCAGGCAAAGATGGGAGTGCAACATTAATGTGTTTTGTAATCACAGGGGGTTGTGATGGTACAAGAGGAGGTCTTGGGTGAGAGTAAAAGCAATGGTGATTACAGAGGAGGTTAACACATTGGGCTCCTCTCCCTGACATCTTGTAAGAAGGACTGAAAACAGCAGCAGAAGTGATCTACTGGATGAAATGGAGAACATCTGTACGTCATATGAAATTGATCCTTATTTGAAGAGATCTTAAATTGGTTTTTAACTTCTCTGAAATGAGGAGAGTAAAAGCATTCAGTTAAATTTTGCATTTGCTGTGTACATAAACAAGCTGGAAAAGTGAGTTAATTTTACACGTCCAAAATCAGAAGAGATCTCAGCCATACAGGGAGATTTTGAGAAGCATATGAGGACTGATGAATCACCTAGTAAAATCACATGTGTGCATGTTGTTAAATCTCTAAGCAAAACACACTTCTGCATAGCAATTTTACATAAGGATGCAATACTTTTAAAGAGAAATAGGATTTTCTTTTACATCGATTAACACATTTTCCTATGTCCTATCTATTGCTTCCTTGTTATTAAAATTATTTTTTCTGAGCAGTTCACAAATATGTCAATTCTGTAGTTATGAAAATACTTAAAAAGTTAACTATGCTCACAGATCTATTAGAAGAAACCAAAAGCATTACCCTTGAATATGAGAAGTTACACCTTGGATGTAGAGTCTGAGTACACAAGAACACAGTTATGACTGAAGACCCATGAGATTGGTTATTTACTTGAGAATTGCTGTCTTGCTGTGTGTTGATACTACCCTGATACTCAGGAGAATAAGAGGAAAAAAGTTAATACTTTCGGAAGTGATTTGTGTGTGTTTTAATGGATCATGGCTCAAAACACTTTAAAGTCTATTGAAGTACTGCAGATACAAAACCAGACAAACTAGGATAATTCTGAGGATTGTATTGATGGTTATAACCACAGCTCAGATCTCTGTGGATCCCATCTGGTGTATTTGCATAAGAGGCTGAGTCTGTGCTGCTGCTGCCTCTGATGTAAGTAATTCCCCTTCAGGGGTCTATATCCTGGATATGGGGTTTTCCTCATAATTTGTTAAGCTATACTTGTCCCTGACCTCAAGGCAATCCTCATCTCATCTGTGAAATGTCCTGCTCCTGATAAGAGTGTGTTTTTTTGGACAGAGGTTGGTCAGGACACGGTGGCCAGTTACAGGTCACACAAGGGCAGCCAAGGAGCCCAACTGAAACATGGTTTACCATGCAGGTTCCTAGGTCATCCTGGCTTTGGTCAGCCAGATATTGACTTGACAGGGAACTATCTCCTGGCATGACTGTGTTTCTCTAGACATGCAGGCTGGTGGGTCTCTTCTGTCCCAGTTTGGACTGCAAGGCTCTGCTGGAGCCTGTTACACCTGGTATGGACTTAGCAACAAGGAAGCATGGCAGCTGCAGTGCTCCTAGGTGATGCAAATGTTGGGCCACTTTCATTCACAGGCATTTTTTTCTTTTTGGAAGTCATGTTCTCATTCTCTAGGAGTCATATTGATGTAAAGCTGCCTTAATCCAGTAAGAAGTGACCACAAGCTTGAAGCATGCAGAGCTCTTACTGAAGTGACTATGTCCACTGCAAGGGTCATACTGTGTATTTCTGCTGATGGGAAAGCTGGCACTCTTTACTGACTTCATCTAACTACTGTGGTGTGTCTAACACCTAATTCACAGTATCCAGTGCTGTTAGTTTTCTCACGTAGCTGTGTTTCAATCTTGCAAACGAGCTTCTATTTGTTGTCTGTCAGTTAACTACCTATACATTTCTTTAAACCTGCTCTTTTATTTATGTTCTTGTTTTCTCTCGTAAGTCTGCATTTGACTTAGGGGGATTCTAAGCTGATATGAGCCTTTACAGTTGCATTGATTTCAGGCAAAGAATTGATTTGCCTAAGCTGAGTTGGAACTGTCTTGGTAACTTGTAGAAATTACCCACAGCTTCCTTACTAGATATAATTTGCCCTGGGGAAGTAATTTGGGAATTACTGTGGTTCACTCAGGTCAGTACGTTGTGTATGCAAGTGATTGGAAGCTTGTGCTTCTGAGAAGGGAACAAACCCTGTCTGAGGACAGTTACTGAGCAACTGTACAATTGTGAAGCTTTTTTATTCACTAGCCCACTAGTGATGACCTTCTGCTTTGCAGCATGAAATGTCTCTTCTATTAAAAATATATAACAAATGTCTAGGGATACTTCTCTTCCTGCAAATAATTATGTTAGAATTCATATTTCTACCATGCTCTATTTTCTGTAAAAATAATTAAATCTGGTAAATGTTAATTTTTCTACTGGAAGCTCTCAGGAAGAAGATACTCCAAACGTGCTTTTTCTTATTTAAGCATGAGATTGGTGTCTTTACTGATGTACTTTGGTTTGTTATGTTATAAACACAGAAAAAATGATACAGATCTGACATCTGATTGCAGTAACACTGCAGTTATTGCTCCTGTTTGTGGGTTATGGTGGAGGATGCTGCAAAAGGCAGGTTGGTTTCATTGGTTTGGTGCATCTGTGTTCTTGGCCAGTCTTTGCTGCCCTGTGCAGGTATGATCTCTGCTTTAACTGGAAGAAAATGTTGCAACTGGACTTTGGTGGTGGTTACATTAGCAAAATGTTTGTTATACATACTTTTCCATCCGTACTCACAGAACTAGTTCTGCAGATGCATGAGCCATTCTCCCCTCTAAAATGAAATACTAAGGGCATGGGCATCCCAGCTCCTGTTAGGAAGGGGTCTGTGCTTTCTGTGAGGTGACTGAATCCACAGAGGCAGTGCTGGAGCTGCCCCTAGCTCACTGGTGTTTTATCTCCCTCAGTGACACAGTGCTGGGTCATTGCCCCTGCTCTCCAGAGTGGCCACATTCCTGTGGCATTTCAGAGACATGGAGCAGTGGCCTTTGGGCCTCTCCCCGTGGAAAGTGTCAGAGCAGGGTGTCTGCTGAGAAGAGTGACCCAGCCCCTGTGGTACTCTTACTGCCTCAGAAAATCAGTAGCTTAGGGTCTATAAAATCATGCTGCTTTACCTCCCTTTGCTAATTACCGGATATAATTTATTATAATTAAAAATTTCTTTAGCTTGGAGGAGACTGAGGGGCAACCTCATCGATGTTTACAAATACGTTAAGGGTGAGTGTCAGGAGGACAGAGCCAGGCTTTTTTCAGTGATGTCTAGTGATAGAACCAGGGGCAATGGGTGCAAACTGGAACATAGGAGGTTCCACGTAAACATCAGAAAACACTTCTTTACTGTGAGAGTGACAGAGCACTGGGACAGGCTGCCTAGAGAGGTTGTGGAGTCTTCTTTGCTGGAGACATTCAAAATCCTCCTGGATGCCTTCCTGTGAGCTCTAGGTGATCCTGCTCTGGCAGGGGGGTTGGACTAGATGATCTTTTGAAGTCCCTTCCAACCCTTAAGATTCCGTGATTTCCTGGAGAAAACAAGCTCTCAGTACAATTAACTTTCCCTTTTATTTTTTTTAACATGTATATTGCTAAAGTCTGGTAGTGAATAACAGCCAGAGTATTTCGTTGCTCTGCTGTTAAATGAATTAATGCCTAGATTCATTAAAGCAAGTTCTTAGTTGCTTGTTAGACCCTCTGTTTTTCTGGAATGTTGAAATTTCTGAGTGACTCCATGTGGAAACAACTGGCTTAATCACAGATGGCCCTGAGAATGGGCAGCTGGTTTCAGAATTATTGTGTACAAAGCAAATACATATCATAGAAATGCAGACTGAAAATCAGAGGATCACAGAATGCAGTCGGCTGGAAGGGACCTTTAAAGGTCATCTAGACCAACCCCCCTGCAGTGAGCAGGGATCTCTAACTAGATCAGGTTGCTCAGAGCCTGACCTTGAATGTCTCCAGGGATGGGGCCTCCTCCACCTCTCTGGTCAACCTGTTCTGATGTTTCAGTGCACACTGTTTTCCATTCTAATGGAATTTTGTGACATTTGAGGTTCTTTGTTATATTTTTCCTCTTCACTGTTAAATTCTGCAGCATGTATTCTCAGTAGCTTAAATATTTCTGTGGCATCTCTCTAGAATAATTTGTGTATTTCTTTTCCTTTCAGAAAAATCTACATAGAAAAATCAGTTATGAACTTTGTTTTGAAAGATTTAATTGACTATTGCAATAAAATCACACGTGGCTTTGTAAATATGCAGCTTTATATATGTACACTTAATGTATGCAATAACTAAAACTTTCTAAAGTGTTGATGTATTACTTATCAGCCCAATAACTCCGGTTGTAGCAGAACAAATATTCTCTATTAAAGCACCCTCTGCTGCTGTTTTACTTCCAAGGCAACAGCTTGACCTGCAAAGATTACCTATCCAGAACTACCAGCTGGAGACTTTTGCATTTTGATTACACTTGATTTTATCATCTGTTTTTCTGGGAAATGACAATTCTTAGAGTGAAGGATTAATTTTCAACCACGAGCATCCTCTGGTGAACTGTGTTATTACGCTCATTGTTTGACATGAACAGAACATTCTGTATGAGACTTGATATAAGTCTCCGTTCACCTCACTGGGCACTGCAGAAATGTCAAACGGAGCAATCTGTCCCTTTTGGAACAGCAGCCTCATCCCCTCTGCAGCTCAGACAGGCACAGCAGCAGCACCTGCATTGTGGTGTGCTCAGGTGCTTTGGACATGACCTGCATCAAGTTTTGGCCTCGGCCTGTTCTCAGACTACAAAACCACTGAGAATATGGATGCTCCAGTGCAGCTGTAGAGGGGACAAGAACGTTTCTGGAGTCCTCAGCACTAGTGCTTCTAAGACCTGGCCTTTTAAGAGAGACACTCTACTTGCTCCAGGGTGTTCTTATGGTGGCTGTTTACCCGTCGTAGTTTGGATGATGCTACAGTTGCAAATGTGGGAGATCAAGTCCTGAAACATGCTGTTGGCAATGCAGCAGCTCTCTGGGCTCCCTGCTAAATGTCATCAGCCTGTCCTGGAGCTGTGTCACCACGTTTGCACTGTCACTTCTGTCAAGCTGACATGATCACAGAGGTGTAGCCTTCTTGGCTTCAGGTACCCTGTAGCTTTAACCTTCATTTCACTAGTTCTATACCCATGATTATTTCAACCTTCAGGTGTTTTTCAAACAAACTGCTGTCGTTAGAAGTGCATACGTACCTTCCCTTGGCATATTTAATAAAAAACTGCTAATGTGTATTTAACCTACAAAATGACATTTTTTGGCCAAATGACTTCAGATTGTTCTGTGCTTTCTGAAACCTCTGTCTTTGTCGTTCACAGAACCTGTACAGGTAGCTGATTTTTTTAATTATTATTATTTTTTATTCTTTTTTTATGCTTTTCTGCATGGCTCAGTAGGCTGAGTTACTGCAGAGCATCACAGGAGCTAGTGTAGTTTCTTATTTGTTTGCTTTCTTGTGTGTGGTCTTGATTCTGTATGCTTACAGGGAAACTGGTGCATATCTGGAGAAAAGTCTGTCATCTGGAGACAAGATTTTTTTGAAATAACATTATTGTCTGGCAAATGTCCAGTGGCTCACACTCATCTTCATAACAGCAAAAAACTCAGTGTCTCCTGTAGCAGAGTATGGTCTTTAAATCTTCAGCACAAAAAGCCACATAGATAAATTGTGGTCTATTCTTTGAGAAATATATAACAATTATACTAGGTAATAACTTTGAATTAAATATCCTTGCTGCAATAAGGAAATACAGAATAATTGATGCAAGCAGTTATATAGTAGAAAACGTTAGGGTGTTCAGGAACTGTATTTGTGGAAAACTGAATGTTGTTTTGAGTAGTCAAATTAGAAAAGATGTCACTGACTTTAATTTAAAGTGGCTGGAGCTGTGCTTCATTGATGGCAAATCTAATACTTAAATGTGGCACTGTTATGACATCTTTATATTGAATGTATGTTTTGGTTGTTGGTTTGTTTTTTTTGTGGGTTTTTTTGTGGGTTTTTTTTTGGGGGGAGGGGGAATGGATGGAGTGAGAATGAGAAAGGAGCAACCTTCTTTCTCTTGGAAGGGGCAGGGCAGGAGGGAAAGCAGGAAGGAGTTGGATACTTTTCCTGGGGCAGTGGGAGGCCAGTTTTGAGCTGAGAGTTTCTCACAGGCAGCCTGCAAGACAGGGTGGTGAAGAGGAAGCTTAGAGATGAGTGATCCTGGTACACCTCTTTCTTATCCAGACTGAAAGGATCCTCTCATACCACATGCAACGTGAACTGGTAGCATTTGCAGGACATTGTCCCTAAACTTACTAAAGTCAGTGGGATCATGGATTTCAGGGAACACTACAGTTCAATGCTTAAATTAATTACAAGAGAATCAATAATGCCTGCAAAATTTTCAGGGAGTGTCTCAGGCAACTGCAAGCACATTCTTAGGTTTACATATCAACCAGAGCAGCCCAAGTTTTAGATTCCCAGTTGTTGCTTTATGCTTTACAATGCTATGAAGCTTGGTGTATTGAAGAAGCGGCCTTCTGCCATGGGCTTAAGAGACCAAATCCCCCTCCAAGTGACCTATAACTAAACACTTTGCAATATTTTTGCAAAATGAAGTATTTTAACCTACCTGACTGTTGTAAAAAGTTTATTTCACCATGATGAATAGCTATGGTGTGGAACTCATAGCTCCAGAACACCACAATGGTTATGTGTCTGTATGGATTATGAGATCTTCTGTAGTTATGAAAGTAAATAAGTGTCCATGATGAATCCTTAGGGCCTGGATAAATAAATGAAAATTCTGTGGGATATCAAGATGTGGATGGGGGAATCAAGAATTATTTGAGACAAAAATAACCTGATCTGCTTGTAAATTTTTCTGCTGTGATAGATGCAAGATAATTCATAAGTAAAGTGTGCAGAGTATATATGGTTATCAAGCACTAGCTGAGATGTGACATTTCAGTACCCTTCAGTTGTTTGTGCTATTGACTAAGACCATCAGTAGCACCATAATGGAAGAACCTAGCAATAAATCTTCCTTAGCCTTGTCCATTTTGCTTTGTTACTATTTTTTGTTTGTTTGTTTGCTCAACAATCTTTCTTTGCTACATCCATAACTGCTTTTAAAACAGGAGACTATTAGTAGACTATGAAGAACTATTAAGGAACACATATGAGCTAGTAATTTTACAGTGTGCAGCCAGTAATTGTTTCAAGGGAAAGAAGTTCACATGACTTATCAGAAATCACTGTTATGCTTCATATGTGAAATTCCAAGTCCTTACTGGTGGCATCTTTTGTGTGCTGCATAAATAAAAAGCCACTGCTGGCTCTATGTGCTTTGTCTTGTTACAGGAATGTAATGGCATTGTGTCTGCTGCAGCAGGATGCCTTCCTCTTTCCCACTCTTCAGACTCACATGCTGCTTCTTACAGGAACTGATCACAGAAGCATCAATGGAAGAGAGAAACCATGCGCTGAAGTAATCTGTTCTCAGGAAGTCTTTCACTGCATTCAGTAGGGCAATAGTGCTAGAAAAATCTGGGGTTTATATTTGAGAGTAGCAGTGGTAGGTCCTCAACTTGATTTGGCTTTTGTTGGGATGACAAACTTGTTCTGTGTTGTACCCATTTCTTTGGTAGGTGATGTGTGCCAGGATTACCAGGAGGTGGTTTTCAGTGATTTGAAAAATTGGGCTCTTTAACATAGAAAGCATGGTGAGACCATTGAAAAGCATCTAAATACAGAAGTTATTAGGAACATTGTGATCATGCATTGTGAGCATATTTTTGTCACAAATGAAATGACACAGGCATGAACCTTTTTTTATTTAAGCTGGTGTCTCTTGCTCTCACATAAAACAAGGTACTCTTGGAAAAGTTATATTTCTGTTCTTACTACTTTATTTTTTTTTTCTTATTACTTGCATCACAAGATGCAGGAACAAGCCAAGTAAATTTTTGTATGAAATTCACACTTCTGAATTTCAAAAGGGGGCCAGCATCTCCTAATTTGTTTTAATCACAAGAATTAGTATTTTTAACAGTTTCTATAAATATGTCATAGATGGTAATGCAGCAGAAAAATAAATGAATAATGTTACAGTATTGTTCACCCTAAAAATGTGTTTTGACTATAGTAGCCAAATGGTTTTGGCTAATTTATGCCATAGGGTAGTTGTTTTTCTTTTTTTTCTAGAGTTGCAAGGGAGAAAAAAGGGAATGTGAAAGGGAAAACAGAGAAGATGAGTGTAGAATGTGAAAATTTGCATGCAGGTTTAAAAAGTGTTCATCCAGTGCTTTGCTTCAAAAGCTGTTTAGAAACTTGCTTTATTTTTAAACATCCCCCAGTAGTTCTACAAATACAAAGATTTCTCAAGAGAAAAGGTGCAGTGAGTAAGTGTTTTCTTCCGCTGCCGGGTAAAAGAATAACCCATGACTAACTTTTCCACAGGAATGCAAGTAGAATCTGCGTAAATTTGGACTTCAGCAATTTTGTAGCAACATGGTTGAGCTGTGAGATGACAGGCCCACCCTACGCTTTTAACACCTCTCCCACCCACAGCTTGTAGACAGGCAGAGCCAGAGATGGCCAAAAACTCAAGATGGTTCATATAGTGAGATAACTGGGGCACAGATGGAATGAGGTTTTGCTTTCCCACGTGTGTTACCTATTTTGAAAAACCTAAACAGTTCCATCCTTCTTAATACATTTTTTTTAATCACTGTCTGTTAGCTAGCCACTTGGCCATGTCAAGGCAGCTACAACTGTGCTTTTTGGAGCAGCCGGGAGGCTGCGTTTTTGGAATGAAAGGTGCTATTATTTTGGTAAAGCCTCACTGGGTGAAATATTTTGGCATTTCTCAAGTGTAAAAGTTCTCAAAATTATTTGATCAGCTCAATCACAAGATTTTCTCAAGCCTGGGCCAAGAACCTCTCCCGCTGGGCCATGGTCTGCTGTTTCCCCTTCTCACTCCTCATGCAGCAACGCTAGCCGCATATTGGGCTATGTTATCAAGTGTGTAGCCAGCAGGCTTGAGGGAAGCATTTACACACCTTGCTCAAGCACTTGTGAGGCTCTGTTTGTAGCAATGTGTCCAGCTTTGGGTGCCTCAGAAAACTATTGATGAACTGGAGTGAGTTCAGCCACTGTAATGATGAGGGCAGGGGAGCATGGGACATAAGGTGACACTTTGAGAGCTGGATTTGCTCAGTCTGAAGAGCAGAAAGCTCAAGTGGGATCTGTCAGCTGATTTCAACTACTTAATGAGAGGATGCAGAGAAGACAGAGCCAGGCTCCTCTTAGAGCTGCACAGCAACAGGGTGAGAGGCAAGGGACAGAAGCTGCAACATAAGAAATCCCAATTAGGTTGTAAGAAACTGTCACTGTGAGGGAGACAAAACACTAGAACCAGTGCCTACAGAAGATGTGGTAACTCCATCCCTTCAGGTATTCAAAACTCATCTGGGCAGGTCCATGACCAAGTTTATCTAAATATGAAGTTGTATCTAACATCATATTTGGCCCAATTTTGAGCAAGGTGAAAGGGTGTATTGAAATTTCTTAATCAAAATACTTCCAGAGGTCCCTTCCAACCTCTGATAGTTCATTATTCTCTTCCACAGGCATGTCATTGCCTGCTACCATTATTGAAAACTAACAAGTCTTCCATCTTGGCTTGCTTCTGCAGTGTAGGAGAACAAGCCCAAGTTTAACATTTCAGCTGTTGGTTGCAGACAATGCTGTGACAAATCCAGTTGTGTCCTAAATAGTTGTGATTGTGACAGGACTGTTGTAGCACCGTGTTGTCTAGAAGCTATGACAGCAGCATCTCTGTTGCCTCAGCTCGTGTTTCTCTGTGCAAGTCCCAATGCTAGGGTGTCTTAGCATCCTGGATCAATAGTGAACCCATGTTGATATAAAGCTATGGGTTGTTTTTTACTGTGCAGAAGCCACTGTGAGGAAACTCCTAGTCACAGCACTCAGAGTAGCTGTATGGTCTTGAAAAAGAAATCTTTTTCTTTGCCCCCAGATCATCCAATTTAATCATGGTGGCCTCTGGTCATGGTTGCACCTGACAACTAGGGAACCACTGAAGTTGAGCACTTTTTTTTTTTTTTTTTTTTTTTCCCATTTCCAAGGTCCTCAATTCTTAGGCTGAAATGAAATGGGAGTACTTGCATGCCAAAAGGAATTACTTTACTCAGGTTTCGTGGAGGAGAAAAGGAGGATGTTCTGAATAGGGATTAAAATAACACTCAGAATAGCCTTTGCTGGCAGTCGAAGGAATTGGATGCTTGTCATTTCAGGCTACAGTAATCACCTTAGCAAGCACTCATCACTTGAGGTGAGGTTATGCCTCTGTAGAATACTTTTCTTCACTCTGCATCTATAAATAAGGAATGTAAAACTCTTCTTAAAACTTTGGTTTGGGGCATTACAGGGAAAGGTCTGATGTGTAATAACTCCCTGGGGACTATCTGCATTAATGAACCATCTGCTACTATTTCCTCTATGAAGCATCATGGACAGCATTTTCCTCTTTGTCATGCAGTGGTAATGGAACGTTCAGGTGTCTTTGAAACAGGAGCACATTTTTGGTTGTTACTCTTCCAACCCCAGTGACTGCATCCTGTCTCAGGCAAGCTTGTCCTTGTTAGTCATTATAAAAGTGACAAGAGATGGAAGTAACCAAGAGGCCTCAGGTCTCCTTGGCAATGGTGATTAATGTGGGTTGTACAATGATGTGGTTCATTCACAAAGGAGGCGAGTGTGGAGCTGTGAATGCTTCACTTACATGGCATCACAGCACCTGGTTGTATATGGCAGGTTGCTGCTACTTGATTTGCCTTAAACATCTCACTTTCTTTAAAAGAAAAAAGTCTTTATTCTTTACTGTTTCTTACAAGGTCTGAGGCACCTGATCATCACCTCATACATTAGCTATGCTTATAGAACACTTTTCTAATGGATTTGCCTCTCTGAAGTTGTGCTATTCTATCTGCAGCGTTTCCTTTTCCAAGCAGGTGAAACAGATGTGAAGGATTCTCCTACACACATTTAGATGGCAGGGAAATTAATTCTGACTTCCATTAAGTTACTTTGAATTTATACTGCATTACCAAGGAGGGAATCAGTCTCACAGTAGTACAGTCATGTAGGGAGATTACTGGTTGTGTCAGGGAAAACAGCTTTGTTTAAACACACTGCACTGAAGCTTAAACTCTGTAGCCTGCCAGTGCTTTGGTTTTGCTGGCAAGAAGAGATGCTTAGTTGTCCAGGTAGGCCTTGGCAGGTAAAAAAGCACCAAACCTTGTATGTCCTCTCTGCTTGTTGGCTTGTATGAGTAGAGGCTGTGCCTTGTGGTAGTACCAAGTTCAGCTCTTTTGTTTTAGGAAAAATTTAGTTTGGAAGAGTATAGCCTCACACAAGTTTTTGTTGACTGAAATGCACAAGAATGACAGACCTAGATTTTTATTAAACAGAAAATAGTTTTCTCTTTAAAAAAAGTCTTCTGCTTAAGTACACAACTCTTTATCTACTAACACTACTTTTTTTTGAGGTTCTCCCTCATCCAGTTTTGGCAATCAGAGTATCTTTTTCAGAATGCATCTGTTCTATGGAGTCTTGCATCTTGTACATGCCTTTAGTCTTTCAAAGTAAAAGCCAAGTCAATTATTTAATTCTTTCCTTCCCCTGGTCCACGAATCCTCACAGCATGGGCTTTGTTTAGAAGCACCTTGCAGGCCACTCAATAACTGGTAGAGATCTCTGACCAGCTTGTCACTTGTCTCAGATGAATGTAGTTTCAAGAGAAAGCTATCAAATGAATAATTTAAACTACCATTTTGCTGGTTTTATTCCCCACCCCCATTTGTTCACTGTAGTTACCCCCTTTTTTGAAAGTACCCATAATCAAATTCATAACCAGGATAATTAAAACATTAATTATTTTCCCTGAAACCAGCTGTTCTCCTGTTTTTCTTCCTATCTGTGCTCATAAACAGGCAAGGCTTTCTGCTGTATTGAATACCCATATTGCTGGCAAGAAGCAGAAGTGTTGCAGTTTGCTACTACCTGAATATATTAGTCATTAATGAAGGAAGTCTGGTAAGGATTTGCAGGACAGCTGGTGCATGCAACAGTACTACTTGCTAGTGGCCATCTCTTTCACAATATTGTGCAGATGAAGAAGTAATTAAAAGGTTAAAGAAGATTTCTCAGCACTGAGAAATGTTAAACTAACATTGCAGCAAACTAAACAGAACAGGATAGAAGCAGTAAAGTTCCTCCATGCAGCCTTGTCAATGTCTAATCTCCTCCTCCTCCACCCCCTTTCCTTGTTAGGTATTTTTGGGAAAATTTTGTGTACAAAAAGCCTGTTGGTAGACTCCTGATGCTCTGGGGAGATTTGTGCCTGCTTGATACAAGCAGGGCAAGCATATGGTTTTGGCTGGTTCTTGGGGATGAAGCAGGTGCAGAAGGCAGTACCTGCGCAGGCACATCAGCAACCCTGAGCCAGGGCTGTCCTCACTCTGTGGGCATGATCTGGGGCTGTCCCTGCCTTGTGGGCACTCTTTGGCTTCTGTCTGAGCTGGGGAGCTGTGACAGTGCATCTGGCAGCTGCTGAGAGGAGAGATGTCTGCCTTGGCATCTCACCAGGGAAGAGGGAAAAGTGTTGGGGAAAGTGAGAATAGGCAAATTAAGGACTTCATCTGAGAAGAGAGGAAGAGCTGAACTTGTGCACTGTGGATGAGAGAGGCTGGGTGTTTAAAAGTTGTCTAGATGCCTCACAAAAGTGATTTAAGGTTTCTCTGTTGATGCCAACTGGTCTTGGGGAGGAGTGAGGGGTCAGTGGAGTTGAGTGTTCAGGCCATAGCACTGAGAAGGGTCTGGTGATTCCTTGTCTGGCTTCAGACACCCACTGTGAACATTCTCATGACCCCCATCTGTACATTAATTAGTAGCTCCAGTTTGATCCATCTGAATTTCTTTCTTATAGCAGGCAGTGGTATTTTGATGTGTTGAGATTAAACAGCTGAAGAAAGAATGGTAAAACTTGGAAGTGACCTTTTGCTAATGGTCCTCAAGAGTGTTGGAAAGGATTTGTTTGCTTCGACTGTGACTACTCCCTTGTGAGCAGCTTCAACCTATGGACTTTAATTGGTCTGTAGATGTTATTCTCTTGCCTTCATTTAGTTTGGTGGGAAGATGCTGAGGAAGGGGAGAAGTTAGACTGTCTACTTCACCTCTTTACATGTTTTTGTTTTTTTCTGATACAGCAGAGTTTTCCATGCTCTGCAGAGAACATTGAAGTTAAAGTGTAAGAAACACAGGGACAGAGAAAGAGAAATCTGAAACCTGATTTAGCAGAGATTAAGAGGGAAAGGAAATATGGTTACTGCTTTGTCTATAAATACTTCTTAAAATATTACTTCTCTTACCTGCTGGGATCTTGGATTGTATTCCAAATATGCAGAGCATTCCTCCCCACCAGGAAAGCATTTCTCTGGCTTTATACCAGAGTAGACTCTCCAATCTGTACCACCCAGGCTTGAATTTTTGCTATGTTGGGAGTTGCAGAGCACTTTCACTTGTGTCTATTCATTTGCAATGCTCTCAAAAAGAACAGTTACACTGTCACAAAGTCGATTACATGGTTCAAGGTAGAGAAGGAGTGGACCCAGAAACTTGTCTGGCCAATTCAACAGTGATTTAAAGGAGAGTGGAGGAGAGCCTGGAGTGGATACTCTTCTTTTGGCCATGAGCATGCAGTGTGGCATAGAGATTTGTCATGCTGCTGTGACAAATGTGATGGAACCCTAATTCATTCTTCTACTGGCTCTGCTTTTAGCCTGTGTCCAGCTCAACTGGGAAGAAAATCCAGGGCTTTTGACATCCCATCTTCATATCCTAAGACTCCACCCTAGGTGGGAACCCTGGCCTGTTGCTTGTGATGCGTGGATAGATGGTGTTTGTACCGGAAAACTCAGCGTTTGGTACCCCTGAGTTTCGCTGTCAGCACTGCCCCAAAGTCCTCCAGCTGGTTACTCACCACCTTTCTTACCTGTGCAGAGAGAGACACTTCTGCTGGGAAGGGAATGTCAGCCCCAAGTTCAAGGAAAGCAAGGTAGTGTGAACACTGGAGAACCTAACCCACTTGTTCTCCTCCAGATGGGAGTAAGAGCTTCTAGTAACAGTCCTTCCTGCTGCAGTTTAATTTTTTTTCCTTCCCTGGTTGCCAAGGTTACACTTTAATTCTGTTTAGCAAAAAAGCCCCATAAGTAAACTTGACCTTGGGGACTTCTATGTTAATAACAATGGCTCGTTTGTGTGTATTGTGCTCAGCTTCCACTGAAAAGGACAGGGGCAAACAATCTGAAGACAAGGGGATGGGACAGAGGTCCTGCTTCACATTAAAATCTGCAGTCAGTTTGAGTTTGATCTATTAATTTATAAACTTTGTTGGTAAACTCAGCAGTCCTTAACACACCATGAAGCTGAAGACCACAGATTCACTCTGCAGAACCCAGCCAGTGTCTGTTCCTGCCTTATGCTTTTTTGTGGGTCGTGAGGCAATCAGATATCTGCTCAGGTTAGATTGTTCACATGTCATATACTGTTAGGCCCTGAAAAACACTTTAATTTTATGTATTAAGCAAATAATAATGTATTAAAGTTCCTAATCAGATAAAAAGAAGCAAACACTTTATGCACCTTTTTTTTATGTTACAAAAACTTAGCAACAAAATGTACCACATTTATGCTACTCACAGTTACAATGACCATTCTCACCTGGGTTTTGTTCTTACAAGATGTTGAGTGCTCAGACTGTCAATCCAGCAGGGTTTAAGCATGTAATTTGACTTTAAGGATGCAAGTTGTCCCATTTAATTGAAATCATTGGAGTGATTAAAGGTACGCAGGTGGATAAGTGCTTTGCTGGATGGAAGCCAGAATGCACAGAATCTTCCAAGATCAAATCCTTAATTATTAAATTGATTTAGAGCAGTTCTTGTATCCAAGGCAACAATGGTAGAGTACTAAACTCTATACATCCAAAAGAATGTAGTTAGTTATGTTCAAGTAGGGGTGGGCATAGTTTACTGAAGTGTGTTCTTCTCATGCAAAATCTGGCTCAATAGTTGTGTGTTGATGAATACAAATGGAGTAAATTAGTCACACTATGGGTCCTATATGTAAATACTTATGGAGTCTTTTTATTTGCTTACTAATTTAACTCAAAACCAGTCTTCATATCACCCTTTTTCCTCTCAGTTATTAGCTAATTTGTCCAGATAGTTAGTAGGTCTTTCTTATCAAGTAGATGTTACTGACTCTCATATATTATCTGACAGTATCTGAAATACCTATTTCTCTTGTCTCTTCTTCCTGGATTTCATCTTATCTAAATGGGGAAGAATAATTTATAGCTTTTATACTCCAAGATTTCATTTACCTGCAATATGCTAAACTAGTAACTAATCAAAAAATCTTAAAATATTTGAAGAAAAGTAAAAGATTCTCCCATTCCTTGTTCTATTTATGTTTGAAGAAGCTCTCTATTCTGGAAACTGCCTCAGGTTGTTTTTACTTATCTAAATCTGAGATATCGTCATCGTAGTTCAAACAAGCCAGTTCAGACTGAACCAGTTCTTTATTATTTTCATCTGAATACTGAATTGCTTTATGACAGCTGAAACACAGTTCATATCAATGGTCTAGGTAGAGAAGAATTCATTCCAGGGTCTTTCATATGGAAAGAGAGCTGGGGAAAAAAACTGATATTCACTATGGCCCTGTTTGTTTTTCCGTGGTCTTTCCACCTAACCATCAAGTAAGATGAAGAATATCCTTGTTTAGGATGAATACATTGCAGGAATTTACTTTATCTTCTGAGGTTTTTGTAGTGCATATTAACTGTTGATTTATGACAGTGTCAGGTCATCTGTAATCATACTCTCTGTTCTGTGTCTATTTCCAGTTTACTTTGGTATTGTTTTGTGTCTTTGTGTGACTACATATGCTGTAGAAATAACAGACAATTTTATTTTTTTTTAAACTAGTAGTGGGGAGAGCAACCTGTTTCTGGTGCAACTGCCTTTTTGTGTCAGTCTGAGCTTTCAGGAAATGGGAAAAATGTGAACTTCAAAGTAGCCAAGTTGTGATGCCACAAGGGAGTTCACAGCTTGAAAACCCTGAGTATCAGTTAAAGCCATGCAGAGAATATCAGATTAGGCTTCTGGAAAGCTCCATGTAGGAAAGGTGGGATGAAATTTTTATCACATGAAGATAAATACAAAGTTTAAGCTACTTTTTCGTGTTTGTGGTCCTATACCACCCTCATTTCAAATTAATTTTGGTTTAATAGAAGATAATCCCACAAGAATTCTACAAACTGTCTTTGATTTTGTAGCAGGTATTTTCTGAGTAAGAAATGAGCTTCTTATTCTCCACTCTGTTGCCTATGGAGCAATGATTTCTGTCACTACAAAGAAAAGGTGTTTCACCACCACTGGTGGTGACTTGACTTTACCACAGAGGTAAAGGATGACACTGTTCAGTGTCCTCGACAAGGAAGCTCTTTTCCTGCATCTTGCTCTCTGCATCAATTCTGCCTCTGTATTGCAAACTTGTCCAGGAATTGAACTTTGAACTGGTGCAGATTTGCTTGCTCCCAGGTTTCACCAATGAGAGGGGACCATTAGCAAATTTAAGGAGCAGATGGATATAAAGTAGTGCTGCTTGGGGGCTAATGTACATACAGTTGAATTACTTAAAGCTGGTGTGTTGTTCTTTAGCTAATGTCTTGATTTGATCTGTGCTTAAAATATTTTGCTAGATTAGCTGTCAGCTAGAAATATGCTGGAAAACAAAACTTCCTACATCGCTGGGAAGAGAGCTATGTTGGTAAAAGTTTTTTTTGGTATCATCTGGGGAGCTAGCAGAAGATTTAAAGCTGCAGATGACACCTGTAAAACTCCCTCTCCCAGGTTGCCAGTAGGTTTGACTGATAAAGCTCAGATCTTTGTCAGTGCAGGCTCTTCCACAGTTATTTATTATCTGATAGAAAGCAGCATGTTGTCTTTGTGTAGTATTTTGCAAGTTATCAGTTTTAGGACTCTTCTGTCAGTAGTTGTGTGTCTCATGCCCTAGATCTGTCTGATGCATGGCTGATATCACAGGGCACTGAGATTTTCTCTCGAAGCATGGTTTGATGCCCATGCTGCTGATTCCTGCTGCCACCACTTAACAGCAACCTCTGTCAGTCAACAGCTAGAAATCAGTACACAAAATAACAAAGCTGGTTTAGATACGAGATTTAAACCCGAATTTAAACCCTGGCTTGTTATTTTTTTGAGCTTTTGGAGCTTATTTTTCAAGCTTTAATCCAGACTGGCTCTTGCTAATTGAGAATGAAGCCTAGGGTAAGACTGTGAAGAAGTTTCCATTGTGCATCACTGGGAAGCTCCAAAAATGAAGACTTTTAACATTGTTTTTCATTATGGATCAATAACTAGGTGGGGGTTCAGGAGTAAATTGTACCTCCTGTGCCCAGGTTCCCTGCATTTTTGATGCTCTTTTCTCAATACACTATTATTCAGTGCTTAAAAGTCCTTAAAAATTACTAAAAATTAGATGTTTAAAAGAAGACGTGGAATCCTTATTTTAAAACTTCAGAGCATACTGGAAGAAGAGGGGGTAAAGCAAAATAATGTCTTCTGAATTTGAATTGCTTTACATGCAACACAGGCTAAATAGATGTAAGATGATAAGCACAGAAGCTCTAGCTAAGAAAAAATATTAGAGGAAATAGATTCTTTGTGTATATATCCTACTAGTTTGACTGACAGTACCAAAATCGATAAAAATTGACCTGAGAAATCTAGAAAACAAGTCAAGGATAAGAAACATCAGACATGCTTTTTTTCCCCTTCTCCAACAGGCAAATGGATTGATGTAAATAGCCAGTGCTGAAAAAGTCACCTAACCTTGATACTAGTAAAAACGATGTAAAAGCCAAACAGTGCCCCTAGCCACCTGCAAGCAAACTCTGCAGGAGTATCGTTGCTTTCTCACACTGCCTCCTGTGACACAGCCCCACAGTTGCTTTGCCTCGTGCTTTGCTTTCCTACAGTCTCCTTACAAACTCCTGAAGCAAAACTCTCATTACTGGCTGCCCAAAGGTGTTTTCCAGAGACTGATTTATGTTTTTTTCTGCCCACCAACCCTATCGAGCTAAACACATGCTACCACAGCCCCACTGGGCAGCAGTATGACTTTGTCAGCTTGTTCAGCTGGTTTTGTGTGGTTCTGTTCTTAAAAAAACAAATCAAAACAACAGTCTGTGCAATGGTCTGAAATAAAAGCCATTTTCCTGGCTTTCTCCTTTCCTTCCCACCAAAAGCAGCTGAATTGGCACAGTTCAGAAGCTGGTAACCTTCACTGAGGAGCGAGGGGGAGAGAGGCGGGCAAAGTGGCTGAGGAAAAGCCCTTCATGGCTTTTGGGACCCAATGGGTTTCTTTCTCAAGCAGGAAAAAGGGTGAGGACAAGAGTGTGCAGGATGTAGGAGTGAAAGAGGCTCAGGGGAGGTCAGCACCTAGCAGGACTCCTGGCACAGTGGAAAGCAGACAGAGGGAGGCACTGTGATCCTTCCTAGAGGGATGGGAATGAAGGGTGATGAGGCACTGGTGTGATGGAGCAAGTAGGGCTGGATGCCTGAATGGGGGAGGCACACAGGGAGACTTTGCATTCATGTGTACCCTTCAGCAAAGTTCCCGACTGGTTAATGTTACGGAAGTTAAAAATATAAAGCTTGCAAATAAGCAGTTGTTTAAATTGAATGTTAAGAAATAAGTCGTGCAAAGTTACTAGTTTTGGTAAAGCTTCTGAATTTGGCCTTCAGTAACTGAAAATGAAACTAGAGATGGGGAGCTCCTCTTAAAGATACTTTTTAATCACCTTTTCTACTCCTGGCACTTATACCTATATGAGGATAACTGTAGAGGACATTTATCTTGTTTTTGAAATGTGTTGGGCTGCAGGGATACAATACAGATACATTCTAGGGGAAGATGTTTCTAGATCTCCTTAGTAGACTTTCCTTTACTCCCCAAATTATTCCCTCTCCAGACACTACTGACATCAATACTAGTGTCAGGAAGCCTTTAAGTTCTGAAATAGTAATAGATCTTTATACAAAGAGGAGCCAAAATTGCATGCTATTTGTGAGAGGGAGTGTTTCATATAAATTACTCTTATTATTCTGGTATTGTGTTAGAAAATCATGTTGCTAAATGTATGAGAGGGAAATTATTATAATGGGAAGTGTCTTAACGTAGCTTAAATACCTGACAAGAGCATTTCAGAACCAAATCATTCATGCTCCCACTTGCTGCCAAAGGTAATGTACTGCCTTTCTCATGATAATATGATGTCCCTGACTTGCAAATTGAATATTAGCCAGTAATGGCATAGGAAATCAGAAAAAAATCCATGGAAACAAGTGTTGTGAGATTGCATCACAGTAATGCAAAGCTATGCTCATTCTGATGAACTGAAGAGCTCTGAATGAATTTTGCCATGAAATTCTTTAGCAGTGAAGATTTTCCCTCACGTTGAAATTTCTGGGGAACCCTGAAAGTCGGGTTCCCTGAGTTAATTCTTGGACATCTTTTATCTAAAACTGGAACCAAATCTTCCTTCCCAGAAAGCTAGTGGAGTGGGCAAGACTTAGTGGGTACAGCTCTGCAGACACTAAAACCAGTGAAAGCCTCAGAAGAAACCCTGAGCTGCCTCACTCCAGGTAAACATTGTGTTGCCCATAATATAGACAGATGTGCTTGTTGTTTTGTGCGCTGAGGGCTAAATAATATATCTGTAATAGTAACTGTGTTGTGGGATTAAGATGACTGTGGAGGACAGAAGGAGGGACACTAGAAAACTGCTACAAAAGCATACAGTATGAACAGTATAAACATCCTTCTTTCTAAGTTGGAAAGATCTAAGTTTGATGAGTGAACCGTTGGGTGGATAAGGAATCGGCTGGATGGTCATGTCCAGAGAGTAGTAGTCAATGGCTCAATGTCCAGATGGAAAACAGTGACAAGTGGTGTCCCTCGGGTCCATACTGGGACTGGTGTTGTTTAATATCTTCATTAATGATATTGACAGTGACATTGAGAGCACCCTCAGCAAGTTTGCTGATGACACCAAGCTGGCTGGTGTGGTCGATATGCCAGAGGGACAGGATGCCATCCAGAGGGACCTGGACAAGCTGGAGAAGTGGTCCCAGGTGAAGCTCATGAGGTTCAACAAGGCCAAGTACAGGGTCCTGCACCGGGGCTGGGGCAACCAGAGATATGAATACAGTCTGAAGGTAGACATGCTAGAGAGCAGCCCTGCAGAAAGGGACTTGGGGTACTAGTGGATGAAAAGTTGGACGTGAGCCACCAATGTGCAATTGCAGCCCAGAGGGCCAACCACATCCTGGGCTGCATCAAAAGAAGTGTGGCCAGCAGATTGAGAGAGGTGGTTCTACCCACCTCCTCTGCCCCAGTGAGACCTCACCTGGAGTAGTGTGTCCAGCTCTGGTGCTCCTAACAAAAGAAGTATGTGAACCTGTTGGAGTGTGTCCAGAGGAGGGTAACACAAATTATCGGAAAGCTGGAGCACCTCTCTTATGAAGACAGGCTGAGGGAGCTGGGGTTGTTCAGCCTGAAGAAGATAAGACTGTGGTGGGACCTTCCAATACCTGAAAGGAGCCCGGAAGAAGGCTGGGGAAGACCTGTTCACTAGGCCATGTAATGATAGGACAAGGGGTAATGGTTTTAAGCTAGAAAAATGCAGTTTTAGGTTGGACATTAGGAAAAAGTTCTCTAATATGAGGGTGTTGGATCACTGGAACAGGTTGCCTAGAGAGGTAGTAGAGGCCCCATCCTTGGAGACATTCAAGGTCAGGCTTGATGGGGTTCTGAGCAATCTGGTCTAGTTGGAGATGTTCTTGTTTATTGTAGGGGGGTTGGGCTAGATGACCTTTAGAGGTCCATTCCAACCCAATGTATTCTATGATTCTATAATTACACAAAATCACTGTCAGCTGTTTATGCTTTGCTGTCTTACATCAGTGGTGAGTATTCCTGTTTACTGATTCACCAAGTCAAACAAGTGTCCTCTGTCCTCTTTGGTGGGAGGTGAGGTCTTGACAGATGTCTCTCTTGAGATCTACTTTCTCATTATGTTGTTGCTCTGCTACATATGGGATAATTGCCTTTTCTCAAACATACTCTGACTAACACAGGATAAGCTTTCCCAACACACGTGTTTTCAGTAACACAGTGAACTCCTCCTGGTTTTCAGCCATCTTGTCCTTATTTCTTGATAAAGTTATCTCATGAAGAGCAGTTCTGTTGCAACAAGCTTGTATTTAGAAACTCTATACACCACCAAAATATCATCTACATCTTCCCCTATGAACAAAATAAAAATTGAGAACCTTTTTGCATGCAAACAGTGAGAAAGTCTGTGCATTGGCCTGAGCCTGAGCAGTGGCCGTGGCAGGTCTATGCAGGCTGATGGTGAAGCTTTGCCAGTGGTACAGCTACCTTGCCAGCACTTTTAGCTGGGATATCGGCTCAATGCAGCAAAGCCTGGACAGAGAATTGGGGCTTAAGTCCAGTTTTGACAATGTAAAGAGTTTGGACCAAAGCGTATCTAAGACTGAGCCTCTGTCCTAGAAATGGTCAAAGCAATGAAAGCACTGAAGGGTCTCATGTATTAGGGCCTGCTGTTGCCTGCAGCAAGTGAAATGGTCCCATCCCTCCCCTGCGACAACTGTTCTTTTCTCTTTTCAGACTGCGGCTTTTTAAAATTGAAAATCAAGTTCTGTGTGCTCTGTTTTGGGTTTGTTGTATGGTGGTAATAGGAGTCATTACAGCAGAAACTTTACTTGGAGTCAGCAAGGAACCTAATGAGGCTGTTGATCAGGTTTTGTAGGGTAATGTGAATGAGCTGAGTGTGTATGTGTGCTCTGCATCCCTTTTGATCAGAAAATAAATATGGTAGATCAAAGCTGCCCTCAACCTGATAAGATGCAATTTTTTTATGACCATGAAATACTATGGAAAATGACATTGTCCTGTGGCATAATAAGCAGAGGGGTGAACAATAGTAAGGAGGTTGGTATCAATAGGGCTGCAAGCAGATTCTGTACATGGTCATGCCCACATCCTTTTGTTATGTCTTGCATCTGTCTTTAATGATCCTTATGCAACACATAGTTAACAATCTGGGATTTAAAACCCTCAGGACACACATATTTCCTTTTTAGTCCTTCCATGACAACTAAGGAAGCCTGGTGTGTGGTGATGTCTGTTGTCTCCTTCATACATAGGTACAGCTGCTGCTGATGCGAGTGGGAATGAGTCTGAACTGAAGGCAGAAGAGTGCTTACTGTTTTCATCAGTTCAATAAAATTACATAAAAGCTCTGTGGTCCTCATCCTAGGGTTCTTTGTCAGTCTCTGGACTACACTCTTCCCTAGGGTATCTTGACTAAATTTGGATTTCTGTGCCTTCCATCACAGAGATCTTTGTGCAGTTGGGAGAATTACTGGGTTGTTTGTACTTGATACTATTTGCAGCATAACAGATGCACGGAAGGTTTAAGTTAGGAAGTTGTTGCTTTATTCTTGTATCATCTACAGCAAAGAATGAAGAGCAAGAAAAAATGATTTTTTTCTGAGTGATTTATTTATTTACTTCATCTCAGGGAAAACATGGATCTCAACATCTCCAAGATGCTTTGCTCCTACTGGTATATATTCTAATCTGCCACTTAAAGATAACGTTCACTTTCACATTTATAGTGTGCACCAAATCACAAGAAAGTAACATTCTTCTTTGAAATAATGAAGTGAATGCTTTCTGTGAACTTGGAGGTGTCTTTTGTTTTATAATCTCCCCAGTTTGTGAAGCCTTAGTCAGTCAGTTGTTTGGGCTGTTGCTAGGAAGTTTTTTCTTCATCTGTGATTGATAGATGTAGCTGTGAAAGTCAATTGCATAAAACTAGGCACTGCACTTCAGTATGGATTGTGTTACAGAATTAAATTTGTGAATGTGATGTCTCAGTTTTGCGAAGGTAACAGACCCAAAGGTCTGTAAATGTGTGTAGCTTTGCTGGGTCGTGGTCTACTGTTCCTCATTTACTTATTGTAAGAAACAATTAAATCAGAACCTTTGCATGAGTTTCATACATTTTAAATATACAGCTGTGAAGAACAGGCTTCTAAAATCCATAGCTCTCTTTGCAACACTTGCATTCACTGTGTGAATAAACTCTGACATGATAAAATATGAAATAAAAGATGTTCTAGTTTAAATCTTTTCTTTAACTTCTGTATTAGAATACTACAGACAGCAAAACAGAAGAAAGAGAAAACATACAGCCCTTCAGACAGGTTTCTGTGCTTAATTACACTTAAAAAAAAGAGATGAGAAATCACATTGAAAAATATGAAGCTAGAAAAATCAAGCAAGTAAAACTTGCATGAAGCCTTGATTTGTGCATCACAACTTTGTGCATGAGTTACGAGTTGACCTGGGCTGGCTGCCAGATGCCCACCCAGCTGCTCTTTCACTCCCCCTCCCCAGTAGGACAGGGACAGAAAATAATATGAAAAAAACCTCATGGCTTGAGATAGAGGCAATTTAATGAAAAAAGGGAAAGTCTGTGTACATAGGCAAAGCACAAAAAAATGTATAGTTTTATCGTTTACTTCCTGCCAGCAGGCGATGTCCAGCCACGCTGTGGGAAGCAGGACCTCAGTTTATGGGTAGCAGTCTTGTTGACAGACCAACCCTTTGATAACTAATGCACCACCCTGCCCTCCTTCTCCACTCTCCTCTTGGATTGTATTGCTGAGCATGGCATTGTATGGTGTGGAGTATCCCTTTGGTCAGTTTAGGTCAGCTGTCTTGGCCTATTGACAGGCTAAGAGAGTTGGGGTTGTTCAGCTTGAAGAAGAGAAGGCTCTGGTAGGAACCTCACAGTGGCCTTCCAGTACCTGAAGGTACCTACAGGAAAGTAGGGGAGGGACTTGTTACAAGGGCTTGTAGTGAGAAATCAAGGGTTAATGGTTTTAAGCTGAAAGAGGACAGATTTAGGTTAGAGATCAGGAGGAAATTCTTTAATGTGAGGGTGGTGAGACACTGGAACAGGCTGCCCAGAGAAGTTAAGGAAGCCCCATTCCTGGAAGTGTTCAAGGCCAGGTTGGATGGGGCTCTGAGCAACCTGATCTCGTGGGAGGTGTCCCTGCCCATGCAGGGGAGTTGGCACATGATGATCTTTAAGGTCCCTTCCAAGTCTGACCATTCTATGCCTGCCTTTTGGCAGGGGTGTTGGAGAGACAGCCATGATGCTGTGCAAGTGCTGTGGGCTTATCAATAATGTTCTAGCTACAGACTCAAACTACAGCACTATATGGGCTGCTATGGGGAAAGGTAATTCCGGCCCAGTCAGACCCAGTACAGCATGAGTGGACAGTGCAAAACTATAGCTTAGTTTTACCTTGAAATGATCTCTTGTGACTGTTTTGATGGAATATCACAGTGGAGAGAAAGCGGATGTGGTTTTGGTAGTTAAGGTCAGCTCTTGTTATCCTTTCATCCAGGGTTTCTGTGGATTAGCTCCAGGTAAGTAAAATGCCAGAGCTTCATGTCTATACTAAAATATTATTTAGTATTTATACTTTGTTAGCAGAGGTGATTTGGGAGCTGCTGGCTACATGAAAAGCAGTGTGACCTGCAGGTCAGGGGTGGTGACTCTTTCCCTCTACTCCACTCTCATGAGACCCCACCTGCAGTACTGTGTTCAGCTCTGGGGTCCTCAGCATAAGAAGGACATGGAACTGTTGGATTGGGGCCAGAATAGGACCACAAAGATGATCAGAAGGCTGGAGGACCTCTCCTATGAAAAGAGGCTGAGAGAGTTGGGGTGGTTCAGCCTGGAGATGAAAGGGCTCCAGGGTAACCTAATGGTGGTCCTTTCAATATTTAAAGGGGGCTTTCTGAAAGAGACTGAGAGAGACTTTTTATCAAGGTCTGCAATGACAGGACAAGGGGCAATGGTTTTAAACTGAAAGAGGGTAGATTTAGATTGGACATAAGGAAGAAACTTTTTATGATGAGGCTGGTGAGACAGTGGAACAGGTTGCCTCAAGAAGCTGTGGATGATGCATCCCTGGAAGTGTTCAAAGCCAGGCAGGATGGGGCTTTGAGCAACCTGGTTTAGTGGAAGGTGTCCCTGTCCATGGCAAGGACATTGGAGATAGATGATCTGTAAAGATTCCTTCCAACTCAAACCGTTCTGTGATGATGTGACTTTCAGAAATGGCTGTTCTAGCAACTTGTAGAATTAATATAGTATTTACCCTTTTTGAGAGAAAAAGGGGATGAGGACTAGGTTTTAATTTGGCATTTATAATAAATAATGGCCATTCCCCACAGCCCTGCTCACCCCTTGTGTGCCATACCAGCTGTGGACTCCACAGGCTACCAAAAGAGCCTGGCTACCTGCCCTGTTGTGAGTAGCTACAGGTCTTTTTCATATTATTGTTCCACTGCAAAATCCAGCACAAACATGCTATAGATGTAGGCAGCTTCTGAAAATTCTTAAAATAAAAGTAACATTCAGGATGAGAGAGACTGGTTAAGGCAGTTATATTTGCCAATAGTATCTTTTCAGTTGTCAGATTTTCAGAGAAGGGATATATTTCAGTATTCTTTTTGGGGGGGTTTTGTTTGTTTGTTCCTCTATCCCTCCGTCTCTTTCTCTTCTCCTTCAAAAACTACTTTTACATATGTCAGCGTGATAAAAGCTGGACACAGATCCATCTTTGGAAGAGTGGTGGGTGGTGGTGTGGGCTGGGGTTGCGTTGGGTCAATTTATTGTTCAGGCTTTCAAGTGGAATAGGAGGAAATTGTGAAATCAAGGTTGGAAAGAGAGGTCAGCAATACATTATTTCCTTTCCTTTTCAGATTACCATTTCAGCTGCAGGGTATAAAAACATGTTGAACAACAACAAAAAAAGTAGAGTAACTTCTTTTTTAATGATTTCAGATAGTCCTTTCTTTATATGTGAAGGTAAAATAAAATGCCAGTGACTCTTCTGTGTTAAAAAATATTTTTTAACCTTTTGTTCAACATTCTCTTCTTTGTTTGTTGTAGTTTCCCAAGGCTATTATGTAATAACAATATCTGTATTGTGCAAGGGCTTGTGAATTCTGTTGTTATGCCACACATTTGTGGGACTGGAAGGCCAGCTCAGGTTGCAGTGAGATGTGTTTTTTGTGTGTTCAAGTGATTCTAGAGACAGAGCTTGAAGAATGGGGGGAGAAGTGAAGTGTTTGAACTGTGAGGATGTAAATTAAGTGACAATGAATGTTTAGAACATCAGAGCCCCATAAGGGTTGCATGGGTTAAAGTGATAGCAGGTATTTACTTTCAGACAACTTATGTAACGGATTTTGCCAAGCTCAGTGTTCATTATCTTATAATGAGAGCAGCTTATGGAGGAGGAAAGAGATGTTGCTGTGGACCCTTTGGCTTTGAAACCTTGGCATGTAAACTTAAAGCTTAGAACTACTGGTATAAACAACTTTAAGTTTGTGTTCATTATCTGGAGACTTTGGAAATATATACTGAAACTTTTCTAGGCAGTAGAGAAGCTGAGACACTTATTTAAAGAAAAGAAACAGAACAAAACAAACTCCTCCTCCAACTTGTAGATATTAGGGGTAGATATTAAATGACAGGCAGAATAGGTAAGTGTTCAAGTTGTGGTAAAGGTAATGGAAACTGGATGCTTCACTCTTTTTTTTTTTTACCCCCAAATGTCTTAGGACCTTGTTATCTGTCAAAATGAGCTTCGTTTGGATGAGTAGGTTCCAAAAAACCCTGAAGTAGTTCTGAAAATCTTATTTCTCTTCCCTGCCCACACCCCTTTGCCCCCTCCTTCCCCCAATTATTTTTTGAGGGTGGTAAGACCATTACAGCCTGCAGCTGAAATAGAAATATAATATAATTTCTTTGCTAGCTTTAAAATACTGCACAATTCTAGTGGAAGAAACAGTCAGCAAAGCAGACAGCAAGCGAATATGAAGCTTTGAAGCTGTACTCTTAGGTAGTTCATGATCATGCTCTCTAGATTATTATTTGGCTGGTTGGCTTCAGAATTCAGCACTCCTTCAGCAGAAGGTAGTTTTGGGACTGAGGGAGAAATTAATGGAAGCATTATAGGAAAGGCTGCTGTTGCTATAGATTTCTGCTCACAAGCCGATGGAAGAAGGTATCACCCTTCTGACAGCTAACCAATAGTTTTTGATGTTGGTTTGCCTTTCTATTCTATATGCTGGTAGACCTACTGGTAAAATAGTTAAGGGACATGACCCTGACTGACAAATTTTCTCCCCCCAAATTTTCCATCAGCCTCCCTGTTGTGACAAAGCACAGAACACCTGAAGGAGGTGGTAAGCTCTTGTACAGAGGTGGGAAAGACTTGTGGGAGTAGGAATACTTTGTGGCCAGAAACCTCAGTTCGTCAGGTCATTTTTAATGAGCACTGTTAACCATATGCAGACACAGGAAAGCAGAAGTATACACAGTTTATGACCATGATTATTACCTTCTCTACTGACTAAGCTACAGAGTGGACAGCTGGGACTAACATCTTGCCAAGCATTAATGTGGTCATCAGCCCAATGCAGGAATGTGATGAGTATTTGCTGGCCAGGCAGTTGTTATTGATGCAGGAAGGTGCTGCCCACTATTGTTTCTTGGAGTGGGCTGATCCTTGATCTTACCAGGCATCCATCTTCTGACCTTCTGCTTTTCTTTGAGAGTTTTATGTGTCTTGGTGATTTTTTTTTTTTTCAAGTCCTTGTGTGACTATTTCTGTCTCCTTAAATTCTTTGTTTAATGTTTTTTTGTGTGTTTTTTTTTTTTTTTTTTTTTTTAAACTACTTATCTTGCTGACTTCAGTTTGTGCTCTATTTACAAGAAGTGTTTTTGAGTAAAGTCAAGGCAAGGTCACAGCCAAGCCTCAGGTCACATTCAGATGAACCTCAAAGGGCTGGGCTATGAGTTTGTTTCCTCCTTGGATAGTTTGATCTCTTTTGATCATTGATGTCATTTTTTGTTGATATTAGGGCCCGGCATCAAGTTGAGCCTCCACTTACACCTGTGCCTAGTGGGCTGCAGCAGGATTTGAAGTCTTGATGGCAGTGCTCAAATCAAAATCCAGCACCACAGTGTATGCAAACAGCTGCCTAGTTAATACCTGCCATCCATCTGGTGTTTCAGTGTCAACCCACCACTGTTGAGGTTAAGTGGTGATTGCCACATAAAGAAGTAGTCCAGGTGCAGCTTGGAAAAAGCACTGAGTCATTAGGATGGTGGAGAATTTTTCATCCCATGCTTCTTGTGTGTTGTTAACCATTTAATATCTCATTAACTCTCTGTATTTGTGGTGAACTTTTGGAGTGTCCTGCTGTGTGAAACCACCTTAAAGCAGCTTTCTGGTACCTACAGGAAAGCTGGGGAAGGACTTTTTACAAGGGTATGTAGTGTTAGGGTGAGGGCAAATGATGTTACACTAGAGCAGGGTAGATTTAGATTAGACATTAGGAAGAAGTTGTTTACAATGACGGTGGTGAAGCACTGGAAGAGGTTGCCCAGTGATGTGGTGGAGGTCCTATCCCTGGAAACATTAAAGGTCAGGCTTGATCAGGCTATGAGCAACCTGATCTAGTTAAAAAAGGTCCCTGTGCACTGCAGGGCAGGCTGGACTAGATGACCTTTAAAGGTCCCTTTCAACCCCACACATTCTGTGATTCTATTATAAGAAGTGTCTTTTATTCCTTTAGTAAAGATCTATTGTGACCTTAAAATGTTTCTCCCTCTTCCTGTTTGTAGTAATGGCCTACTGAAGGATATTTGGACTCTTGTTGTGGATGTCTTTTTCTGCTGGCAAACAGCTCTGCTTTTAATTTGTGTGTGTGCAATGGTTAATGGACGCAGCAAACACTTATCTACCAGTGTTTGTGTGAGTGTCTTCTCCTATCCCTAGCCACCATTCAGCAAGAAGTGTGGCCTTGTATATCATAATTGTAACATTCAGGTATCTTCTAAAATCACAGTTCTGGTGTAGCTGGGTGTCAGGGCTGTGCCTGTGTGCTTCCTCAATGTAATTAATGATTGATTCCCTGGGTAGGTCAGGAACTCCCCAGCTGGTCTCTGCATAGATGAGAGAGACTGATTTGTGATAGTGAGCTGATTTGAGAGAAAGTGACTGACTTAACTTCTAACTTCAAACCCCAGAGCTCTCACAAGACATTTGAAGGCTCTGTGTTTTCTTCCTGGACACTGCTGTCTTCCCAGAGGTGATAGGCTGGGGGCTTGGGGAGCTGCAGAGTTTTGCTTTATCACTGCAGGGAGCTGCACTGGCTGGCCTGGCTCAGACATTGTCTCAGGTTCTTCTGCCAGCTCCCACCACCTAGTCAGTTCAGCCACCTCTTGCATGAGGGTATTGGTGGGCACCTCATCCCAAGCAGTCACTTTTTTTTTCCTTTGATCATCAATGTTTTCCAAACCATATTAGTTGCATCTTCACTGCCACTAGTGAAGTCCTTGTTTCAGAGCAGCCTATCTATCCTGTCCACTACAATACCCTTTCCCAGTCTGACCTTTCAAAGTCAGTGGAGCTAGTGGCCTTCCCCTGCTGCCCTGTTTATTCCATATGGGTGGCCCATCTGTGCATGTGCATCTTCATGGAGTGGCTTAAAAGATCCCTCTTTCCTTTAGTTTCACACTTTTTTGCTGCCTTGAAAATATGCTCAACTGTGTAACCTTATTCTTGAGTCTGGCCCAGGTCAGACATCTGCATGTCTAATGGTCCAAGAACAACTTTTGGTGTTGCATTCTGCATGGGGGTGTTCCATCTAAGATGCCCAACACCAGCCTTTTGCAGCAGAAGCACACTATTTAACCTGTTAGTGTTGATTCTGTTCCTTAAACACCTTATCCTTAAACTTTGACTCCCCTTTTCTTTTTCCAGGGTTGTGTTTTGCCCCATGTTCTTCTCTTGCTAACTTTAAAAGGCCAGTCATACCTGTACTTCTCCAGAAAGCCCTTGTGGCAGTTGCCTAAGTATCTGCTTTAGATGGTTTTGGTTTAGTACTGAACTGTATCATAAATTCCTTTCCTCCTCTCAGTGTTATCTTCCCTTCAGCAGACATACTGGGGCAGAGGGGACATCTTCTACCACGGGCAGACACTTTAAGAGCAAGACTGCACACAGTTTATGAATATGGGGCAATGTGAGTAAAGCACAGAGCAAACAGCTGGGAGTAACATTCTGCTAGGCTGAGCATGAATTTGCTCACCACCCCAGAGAAGGCACATGGTCAGTCTCTGCTGGCCAGGCAGTCCTCAGTAAGGCAAGGAAGTGCTGCCTGCTGTTGTCTGATCTTGCCAGGTATTCATCTTCACCCCTTTTTCTGAGTTTTTATCTTCTCTTACTGTTTCTGTTTCTTTATTTTTTTGTTTGTTGTTTCATTTGTTTGGGTTTTTTTGAGTTGTGGAGTGACTCCAGAATTTCTTTATTTTTACTCTCCTTGTCTTGCTGGCTTTAGTTAGTCCAGTCCCCCAGTAACACTGAGCCAAGGTCATGCATGCGTTTCACACAGCTGGGCCTTAGGTCAGACAGTTGAGCCTGAGAATTGGAATGAAGGTTGCAAGGCTTTGCTGCTGCACTCAGTACTTTATTAAGCAACCTCCACTGTGGGTTACAGTGAGTCTGATAACATACACCTACTTCTTAGACCACAATATAATGATCACTAATGATCAGGGGAATTTATCCTTAAATTACAGGAGCAGTCCAGCAAATGGGAAATTGTAGGACTCTTAATTGGCATAAAGTTGGATTGAAAAGTTGAACTGTAAAAGCTGTATTGAAGGAGTAGTATGTGGGCATGGGAAACAAGACAATGTAGTCATCAACCTGTCTGTTTCTCTTTCTGTGAGATGTTCAAGTATATTTATATCCATCAGATACCAGCATACAGATTTTCTGACTGGCAGTTTTTTCCTTCTACGTTAAGCTTGTAGCATGTGTGTGTTTTGTATATTATATACATGTATAAAAATCAAATACCTTTAGGCAGAATAATCTAGGTGTTTACAGAGGCAAAAAATATCTTCTCCCTCCCAACACAGCTATGGCCCCTTTTGCTCCCATAAAAAGATGAGCAAACTCATAAATCTCATTTAAATGTTTTTATAGTACTGGACTAGGTTTGTTGGGTTTTTTTAGTTAATGAACACTTGCCTGCTTGATGATATTTCTGCTGGAAGTGGCTATAATTTTAAAACCATTTCTGTCTGCCAGTGAAATGTTAAGAGTTGTTGGAAAGTCAGTCAAATGGCCTGTCTAATGTTCATATTCTGTATGTGTGGGTACTGTAGGTCTGATTTAGTCAGGCTGTTAGCCAAGGACATCATTTTAAGAAAAAAAATAATCACCTACAGTCCTGATAAGACAGGAGTTGTATTATTGGAGGCTTCTTACAGATGAGCTATGCTAGCTTATTATCAAGTACTTTGATTTCTCACCTCTCTCCCTTCTCACACGTTGTGCAGAGTCAGTGACTGAGCACCCCTAAATGGAACGGTCAGAATCAATTTGCCATTCACCTCTCTCAGCACCTCAAAGACTGTTTTTCTTTCTAAATCTTCTTATTTGTGATTGCAGCAGCAAGCTCCTCATTTCAGAGCTCTCTTGAGAGCTAAGCAAATTGACTTGGCGACCAGGGAGTGCTTCGGGAAATGGGAGTGGAAGACACTGGCTGGCAGGGTGTTAGTAATGAGTAATGTTCACACTGCTACAAATCTGTGGCAAATGAGTGCTGCCTGTTCCTTGTTGCATAACGGAGAACACCTCTGAAATTCAGATGTCCATGAAGTGTTCCCTCAGTTCTTCAAGTTGGGTGAAACAAGGCCAAATATATTATGTCACTTGTCAGGTAAATAACTTGGTCAGCTCACTTTACCATATACTCCTTTGCCCTGAGAAGCTGCTGGCTGGCAAGACAGGGATCTGTGTCTTTTCAGCTGCAGAGACCTGGTTCAAAGGCATGGGAAGAAAATGCAGAAAACCCACAACTCAACCCCAAGGGTTAATCTCTACTGCTTAAATGATAAGGAAAAGTACTTTGCCATTAGCCATATGGGCTTTGTGACAGGTGGGCAGACAGTTGCTCCTTTTTGTGAAGCATATTCACTAGCCTGTAGGTGTTATTTTAAGGGTTATCTGTGTCCTGTTGCACACACACACAAAAAAACAGATGCTGATGTCACAACAAACTACAACTCTGCCGTATTTCCTGCATCGTGCTCCTTGCAGGGAGGGACTATCCCTCCTGTCCCTGAAGCCTAGCATCCCAGGCTTTTGTTACTCTTGTGTTCTCATGCATCAAGTGGAAGCAGGATCTGTGACCCCTTGGCCAGTTGCAGCTGGTGCCTGGAGTAGTGAAGGAGGAGAGAGGCTGTCCCAGGGCCACTTTGTTTAGCAGGGACAAGAGCTTGAAATGGTGCTGCTGGGAGTCACTTGTCACTGGAAGACACATCTCACAGACTCTCCCTCGTTGTTTCTCCTGATGCACCAGGCAGTCTGTATAGCCCACTGGAGAGATCTCAGTTGATTGCTTGTGGCAAAGTATTCAGGTGTACTGAGCTAGAAAGTGGTTTTGTTAAGCGCCTTGATGGGGAAAAACACTGCTAATTGTATTCTGTCCTGT
The DNA here is from genome assembly GCF_020740795.1 of Apus apus. Taxonomy (NCBI): domain Eukaryota; kingdom Metazoa; phylum Chordata; class Aves; order Apodiformes; family Apodidae; genus Apus; species Apus apus. Next base: position 51,195,662 of record NC_067283.1, read on the forward strand.
TTATGATTAGTTGAAGGAAATACAATGTCTTTTGTGGGAGATTTTACTTTCTACTTTGAACAGGGCTGTACAGTAAGACATACAGCATAATTACTTGCTATGAAAAGCATCAAAGAGAGACGAGAATGTCTCGTGAATAAAGATATTTTCGTGAATCACTGCAAAGATTTGCCAAGCTACATTTAAGATGCAGATACAGAAATTCAAGACCCCATTCTACTAACTTTCAGGATTTTACTGTTTCTCTAACAGTTTTTTAAAGTAAATTGGCCAGAACAATTTCCCCCCCCCCCCCAGTATTCTAACTCCATATTCTTTGTGTTTGTGGTTTCTCAGCTCAGATTTTAGTCACATTTCTGATTAAAAAAAAAATCTGTCCTGAAGACTGGAACATATTACTAATTAAATAAAATGTTGAAATACTTGCTTAACACATACTTGCGTTTCATATTATTACAATTCTTGGAGTAATTAGATTCAGTGTCTCTTTTTCTAAAAGCATATTTTTGTGACTAAGACAGTATTTTAGCAAGCCCCGAAGTAAAGGGCTTTTGTGAAGGGATGAGGAAAATGGGATAAATCCAAGTTTTAAATCTTAAGGCTATGTTAATCCATTAGCAGAAATCTCTTATCTTTCTTGAACTTTTGCATGTGCTTGGGTCTCAAAGTGGTTCAAAACTGATGCTGCTGGGACCCGTGGAGTCTGCGTATTTATTAGTTTTATGTTTTGATATTTTATTTACTGTTATGAAATGATTTCCTTATTGGTTTGCTATTGTTTCCCTAAGGGGTGGACGTAGAATGTTTCCTAGGTGTGGTCAACAAAGCTCAGGCTGGGGCTGCAGGCAGAAGGGTGTAGGGGAAGGTCCCAGGTGAGACTGGTCTGGATCTGTTAGGACCTTTCAGTGCCCCCAGGGTCTTGGTGCCCTGTAACTTCATTAGGCCTCCATACCCTCATGAGCTTTGGGAGGAGGCAGTCCTCTGAGCCTGCAGAGCTGAATTCTTTGCAGCTTCCAATGACTTAGCCCCCTGAGAAGACAGACCTTGCTAGATTTTACAATGATATCTGGAAAATGCACTTATCTTCTGATTACTAGTTTTTGGCCTTGTTAGAGGCATTCAAGTTGATTAATTATTTCTGACAAGCAATATTAACTGTTCTATCTCTTAGCTGAGAGCTCCTAGAGGTGGCTCAGTACTGACACGCCAGGCCTAAAGTGTAACGAGCTATGCAAGAAGGTACCATGGACCTCGGAGCAATGGTCCTCTGATCTGAAGGGCCAGCAGGAGCCTGGCTTCAGACACAAGGCTGTGCCTTGGGTGCTTCTGGGACTTTCTTTGAGAGGACTGTACAAGTTACAGTGAATTGCTCAGGAGTTTTTATACTCACCCAAACACCCAAAAGCTACAACGTGAATGCAAACCTGATTTAAATAAGGATGCAGTTGGATCAGCTGATCAGATCTTCCAGCCTTCTAATGCTGAAAGGAGAGGGTCCTGCCTACCTGGTTCTTGCATTATCTCATATTCACCCTGCACCCTTCTTGCTTCTTCATAGTGCAAGGTGACTTTCATTTTACATAAAAAGCAGGAAGGAAATCCCTATTAAAGAGTAAGTAGATCCATGTGTTCAAGTCTGACTGTTGGCAACATCGTAGCCAAATTTTCAGTACCATCCTTGAGGCCTGGTGCTCATCTCTAAAAGTGTCTTTGCTGTGAAAGTGAAGTGAATTTGCTGCACCAAAAAAGGGAATGCGACAGTGCAGCAGGGAGGAGTATAGGGAAGGGTGGACAATTCCTCCTTCTGGTGCCAGGGGCCGAAAACTCACAGAACTGAACTGATCTGCTTCTGAAAGCTGATCCTAAGGAAATCCCATGTTTCTGCTCCCTCACCTTCTCTCCACTGGACTGACCTCTTCCACCTTCACTTTCACAAAGACGGAGGTCAGTCAATCATTGCCAGTCTTTTTCTGAAGATTCTCTTAACTTCCTGAAATTGTTATTGTGAAAAGTTGATTATTCTTACAAAATAATATTTTTATGACTCTAGATATAGATGGAAAGGAATATTATATTGTATGGAACTGAATGCAGCAATATACAATTCTTTAAAAGTGGCATTAGAAAATACACAAGTAAGTACAATAAATCCTTGTATTCAGGTCCAAATGTTAATGATTCACAGTTGAATAATTAAAGTCTTTCCTCCTTTGCTAGTCTTGGGGACCTGTTGCACGTTGTCCTTTTGAAATTACTGCTGTTGTGTGCTGAAAAAATAAATATGAAATAAATATTCCCACAGAGAGGTTATAAACAACTCTCTTCTTGGGCTAAATCACCTACCTTGCCAAAGGTGTGCAAAGGCTGCATGAATCTAAGGAAACAGTTTCTTCCTGCTTTGCTTTTCATGGTCTCCTGGCTCTATGTGGGCACTTGGTATTGATATTTTCCTATCAGGCAGGGACTATTGAAAAAAATTGCTCCAAGAATCTGTCTTCTAATCAGTAATAATATGTGCCAAGTACTTATATGAGTATAACAACATAAAAATCTCTCTCTAGCTAATCACCAAGGCTAATTGCCTCTGAAATGTGGACTTAGTTACTATGAATTCTTTTTTTCTTAAGACACAAGTTTGTTTGCAGGTACTTGCTGCAAACACAAGTACCATTAAACGAAAATAACAGTTCCTTAATGATAATGGAAAATCTCTCTGCTGCTTTGTGTTCTGTGTTAAGCCCATATCCAGAGCTGGGGGTCAGGAAGAATTTTTCCCTTGGATGAGTTTAGTGAGTACCATTGCTGTGCTTGTTTTCTTGCTTACCTGTTGATTTTTTTCACCAGTCCTTGAAATGTGCTTGCTTGAATCTTCTGAGAATTTTAACCTTTCAAAGCTCCTACTGGTGCAGATACCTAAATTATTGCTGCTGCCTTGGGCATCCTGCCCTTGATCTCTGTCACTGCTCTTCTCCGGCATATTGCACATTGAAGGCCTCTAGCTTAATCTGGGGTGTGAGAATGTCTAGTGACCTGGGCAGTGTGCATTTAGAGAGGCAGAAGTCTCATGAACGGAATGTCTTCATTTTTGCTGCCTTTGGGAGTTGTTGGGTTTGATGATCCTTATCAGTTCTCATATGGCTGTGCAGTTATGTGGTCTGGGTACTCTTAGCACTGAGATTGATCCTGTGGGCAGAAAAATGATTAAGTGTCGTTTTATTAAAGAATGAAGTGTGGTGGGGTTTCATGAAGGAACCAGACTGCCTTTTTATGTTCATGTGAAGAATGAAAATGAATTGATTTTTTTTTTTTTTTTTTTTTTTTTTAAATCATAGAATCATAGAAAGGTTTGGGTTGGAAGGGACCTCAATGATCACCTAGTTCCAAACCCCCTCCCACTAGACCAGGCTGCACAAAGCCCCATACAACCTGGCCTTGAACACTTCCAGGGAGGGGGTTTCCACAGCTTCCCTGGGCAACCTGTGCCAGTGTCTCACCACCCTCACACTAAAGAATTTTTTCCTAATGTCCCACTTGAATCTCCTCTCTTTAAGCTTCAAACCATTACCCCTTGTCCTCTCATTACACATCTGTGTAAAAAGCCCTGCCCCAGCTTTCTTGTAGGCCCCTTTCAGATACTGCAAAGTTGCTACAAGGTCACCACGGAGCCTCCTCTTCTCTAGGCTGAACAACCCCAACTTCCTCAGCCTATTTTCATAGGGGAGGTGCTCCAGCCTATCTACTTCCTTACTTCCCTGCCCCGAACTCACGTAAAACCACTGCGTGTGTGTGTAAGTACAATGAAGAAACAGCTCCTGACACACTGCTTCACCCACAGCACAAAGTATTTAATTGCCCATCCACTACTCTGATTCCCCTTGTCTCTCCTTTTGAAGTCATTCGGGTTATTGGGATGGGACATGTATATAGGTTACCTAATGGCTTGGTTGCATGTGGGTGAATGCTGCTCTTCTGTGAAGAGTGTTGCAGTGACAGTCTTGTGGGTAGTAGTTCTGTTCAGCCACACTTTGCTATCTGCACGGTACTGTCAACAACCAGGAAATCAGGATCTAGTTTTTCTGCCATTGGTATGTCCTAACAATTTGCATAGCTGAAAGTATTTAGTGGTTTAGTTGGTTTTCAGGTGATACCTGTTCTGTTCTTGGGCCTTCTGAGCAGACCGAGAACAAGATGCCCATAGGAAGTAGGTTTATGGGGGCAGCTGTCCCCTTGACATTGCCAGGCTTTGGATGGGCAGGTTATTGGGGGAGAGCCCTTGCTATATGGGCATGGACCACCCCAGGCTCCTGCCTGGCCACTAGGGCAGCAATTCTGAAGGAGCTCACAGAATGGTGCCTACTATTTCCAACCTGCAAATGAATGAATTAATGTGACGTCTGCTGGTACCTGACAATTCAAGGCAGGATTTGGCTCCTCTACAGCCACAGACCAGATTTTTAGGCAAAAACATAAGCTAGTCAGTTAGGCTCTTTCTGTATTCATCAAACTAAAACTTGCTGTAAAAATGGCCCCCTCTGTGGAGGTGCCCATGTCTCTTCCTTGAGTATAGAGGGTGTCTGCCTGACCAGCTTAGGCTGGAGGCCTGCTTTTCAAATGGCTGGCATTTAAATTAAATTACTTCCTAGGCTTCCCACTTTTGGCAAAGTCAGTCTTCTAACAGCTCAAGGTCTCGGGGTGGGAGCTGCCAAGTTGTAGTACAGAGATTTAGCCCAGAGCAGGTTAGGGCAGATGGCAAATGGAATTATATTATGTCTGGGTCTCTTATGCTATACTCTTATAGTATATGACATATTTGAACTAGTTCTGCTGCTTCAGACTTTTTAGGAAGATGTGGCTTTATATATGTGTGTGTGTGTATACATATAAATCAGCTGGCAGTTCTCAGTACACTAACTTTTTTGTATCATTAAAAAAAAATCAGATTAAAGCCATAAGATAAATGGAAATTCCATAAGCATTATGAACTTGGACAATAATGGAATTCTAACCATGAAAAATATGCTAATTGAATCTCTGACTTTTGATTAACAATCAAATATTGGCTTGCACTGTATATAATTGAAAGGAATCCTCTTCACTAGCTTGAGTATGCTGATGATTAAAGTATTCATTATGGGAACCTACTTTTTAATGGTTCAGCAGTTGATTAGAGCAATAGAACTGTGCCCTAGTAAGATCTCAGCTGGTGTATTGTGCCCAGTTTTGGGCTCCCCAGCTCAGGAGAGACGGGGACATGCTGGAAAGAGTCCAACGGAGGACTACAAGGATGATTAAGGGACTGGAACTTTTGTCATACGAGGAAAGGCTAAGAGACTTGGGGCTGTTTAGTCTTGAGAAAAGAAGACTGAGAGGGGATCTTATTAATGTCTATAAAGATCTGAATGGTGGGTGTCAAGAAGCAGGGGCCAATCTCTTTTCAATCATGCTCTGTGGTAGGACAAGGGGTAATGGATGCAAGCTAGACTACAGGAAGTTCCACCTCAACATGAGGAAAAACTTCTCTACTGTAAGGGTTACAGAGCACGGGAACAGGCTGCCCAGAGAGGTTGTGAAGTCTCCTTCTTTGGAGACTTTGAAGACCCATCTGGATGCCTTTCTGTGTGACCTGCCTTAGGTGGTCCTGCTCTGGCAGGGGAGCTGGACTTGATGATCTCCAGAGGGTCCCTTCCAACTCTTAACATTCTGTGATTCTATAAATATAAGTAAATCTGCTATGTACATAGTGATGGTAGATCTGGTACCTGTTGTTCATTCCCTATGACATGGCCTCCATCCTGCTGTTACTGTACAGGGAACCCAGGGCAACTGTGCACATAAAACCACCACATTCTGTTATTATGCCTAAAGCAGATAGTGTGAAAACCCCATCTCCTCCTCCCTTCCTTTTCAGAGTAGTATTTGCTGATTTAATTTGTCAGGACACCAAGCAGCTTTGTGCTGCCCCTCTCGGGTAGAACAATCACTGATACCTTGCACATGGCATAAAAAGGTGTTGGTATGTGCACTCTCATGGTGTGTGTGGGTGTGTGTTGTGTGTACATTTCAAACCACGCTTCTGAGGCTTAATTTCCATTTATTCAAGTGTATTTGTATCAACAAGGAAAACAGCCAGTTCTGCAAATAGGATGTAGGCTACATTTATTTAGCATCAAGGACACTTTGATCTGGCCAAAAAAATTCGGGTCTAGGAACTGTGTGGCTTTAGCAGGCAGTTTGTTTTGGATACCTGCTAAGAGAAGTTGAAGTTGTTGCCTGTTTTACTTACTTGTATTGATACAATTGAAGAAAGAGCAGCTGGCTCAGGGAGGCAGTAGTTGGGAGCACAGATAGAGCATTAGGTTATCATTTTTACCTGGCTGCTTTTAAATTTTTGTAGGTAATTTGAAGAATGCATCTGTCCTGATAACTCAAACACTTTAATTCAAATTCTGGTCTGGAATGGGTACAGTGTAAAATCTAGCCAGAATGCACATATGCAAAATAGGTAAAAGCAAGTATATACACAACAAATATAAAAATAGGGAGAAGTGATGCTCTTGACTCCTTTGGGAGGGTATGTAGTTAGTATACGGTTACCCTGTGGAACCAAATACTGACACAGTAGGCTAACATTCAGGACACTGGCTGATAAGAAGCTGTTCAAACAAGGCAGCTCAATTTCCCCTCCAGGCTGGAGGGGAAGGAGCAGATCTTGATCTTAAGAGGTAGGGCAGCTTTGCTGAATCTGACGAAGTCAGGCTGGTTTACACCATCAAAAGATCTACTTCCTTACTCTGCCTATTGTAGCATGCCCTCAAGATTTTCACACTGTAGATAAAGCATGTCTGTGGATTCCTTTAGCATAATAAAATGTCTTGAAAACTAATTTTGCAGAAGAAGAGAGAAATCCAAGTGGGGGAAAAGCCACTCTCTCTGACAAAATGGAAAGGAAAATCTGTCAGTATCGCTTTAATTGTGGGATAGTCCCAGGAATGCTATTGGAAACAGAAATCTGTTGTCATCATATGTATATGGCACAATTTTGTAGCGTTAATTCTATTGCAACCTGGTTTTAACACTGTTCCCCAAAGCTTTATTTTGTTATGCAATGGTATAATTTTTATTGGTTCTGATTTTGTTTGTATTGCTTTCAAAAATGGCTGCTGTAATAAGGAGAATCACATTACACTGGAGAATCATACTTCAGTAGTGTGCAAAATGAGACTAAAAAATCAAATTAAAGCATAAAGACAAATGAAATGTGATCAGCAGCACTGTTTAGACAAGAGTGGATTAAAAATGTTTTGCTGTTGAAATTCTATTATTTGCTTAAAAAAAACCCAAGCAAACAAGGCGAAAAATCTCATTTAAAAAGTGTAGCTGCACCCAGAGGCAGGGATGTTTTTGGCTTTCACGATGCCAGGGACTACAGATTAGTGTGTGGAGAAAGGGGGTAGATGTATTTACAGGCATCTTTCAAAATCTTCACTTCTTCCTTTCCTGCTACAGCCTCTTTCCCATCATGTAATTGCAAATGCCCAGACCAGATGCTCCTTCACCTTGTAGTTTTGCCTGATTACAAGTTGTACTGGAAAGCTTTGTGATACAGTAGTTTGTTAATATGATGTTTTTCCTGGACACAACACCAAAAAATGGACCTTGCTCTTGTTAGTGGATTGCATCTAGTTGGAAGAGGATCATGACTTATCATGTTATAGGCTGCAGGCCATCTGGAGAAAGTGTAAACTACTACCAAGGATTCTGCTCTTCAACTTGTTAGTCTTCTCACTAAGCTACCTCTTCCGGAGTTTAGATGCCTCAGGCTCTCTTGGTCCTTCAAGGAGAGAAAGGGCTTTGCCAGAGAGCCATCTGGGCTTTAGGAGCTCTGACTCACCTTTGGGGTTGCTTGCTCGCTGCAGGGGAAGCCTTAAGGTTCCTCATTTAGGCACCTCAGCTAGGTGCCTAAAATTAGATGGTATAAGTTCCTCCTGTGTTTCTGAAGTAAGCAATACATTTCCTCTGAATGGCAGATCTGCTTGAAATAGTTAAGGTGAAGTCCAAGCTCAAAATAATATTACAGACTTTTTTTTCCTTCCCTGTTTCCAGATTTATTTGATGCATTTGGATTTTCACCCATGGTATGAAGTCACTTTAAGTAACACAAAATGAGTGTATATTGGGAAATACAAAATAGCACAAAACAAGACAATACTCCAGCACGTTGGAGACTGTTCCTTTTGTCAGTGTTTGGTAAGGGAGAAAACACTAAAGCTTGATGCAAGCAGAAAGCATCAGAACAAATAAGCATTAAAAAGTCATATTGCCTTCTGGGTGTAACACCTAAAAATAACTTAAATGTAGTGGATGGAATATGACCTTGACAATGTATGATAAAGTCATCATAACATGCAGGTGGAGTACTTCTAGGAAACAGTAAAACAAAGAATCTTTCAGGGAAGAATGCCACCTCTGCATAAACAACCTGCAGTATGTAACTGCACTGTTGCTTGGTAGACGTATACCAAGCACCTCAGGGGTTTTCAGCTTAATTTCTTCTCTGAAGCTGAAAGTAATTTTCTTAAGAGATTTATCAGTTCTTGGTGCATTATGCTCAGACCTGAGAAGTGCGGAGCTTTTCTTTGGGATGTTAAATGTTTTCAGGTGACACTAACACCAGTGATGAGAGAACCCTCTAAAGCTGCTCTGAAAAATATTTGCGTGTAAAATTGATTCAATTGAAGTTTGTGAAAATAAAGTGTTCCAAACAGTGTTTTCAATGGTAGGACCTGTCTGATGCTTCTGTGGTTCACTCTGACCAGAACCCAGAATCTCAGAGGTTCCTTACCACTAGAAATCCTGCAGAATGGGGACCTCTCTTGTCACCCATGTAACTGATCCTCACCTTTGGATTCATAGCCAGAAGGCTCCAGAATCAAGATTGTTATCAAAATGAGTATTTGGCTAAAGAGCAACAGTGTAGTGAGAAGGAGAATGGTTCAAAACAAACAAAAGAGAGAAGTCTCTGGGCAGTGTTTATTTAGGCTGTGGACCTCTCTGCCAAAGGATGCTGAGGGTGTTGAAGGTTTAAGCTGATTGAACAGAAAACTTTTCACTGTTTATGAACATACAGAAAACACAGCTGGCTCAGGAGGTACCTTTGTTTTTTATAATTTTTAGGATCTTTATCTTTTTTTAGCATCTATTTTTGGGCAAGAATGGAAATATGATACAGGACACTGGGTTCAGTGGTCTGACCCAGAATAGCTGCATTTTTTTTTCTTTATTCAAAGTCAAGTTGTCAGTTGTTTTAGGAGACATTTCTGAAAATATAAAAATTTAGAGATCCTAATTCTGCCAACTTCAGTACAAGTACTACAAAAGCATCTGGGTGCCTGAGGTCTAAATTCATCATTGCTTCTGTGAAACTTGATTGTGCTAGGAACTGGGTCAACAGGAGTACAAGCATGGAAAACCAGGAAGACAGTTCCAGTCCTGCTGAAGTGGGTGGGAGTTTTGTCCTTGCCTTCCGTGGAACTAGAAGTTTACTTAACGCTTCCCCCCCTCTTCTTGCTCTACAAGAGCCAGAGGATCTGGGACTGAAATAACAAGTTGTGTCTTTGAGCTGATACACAGAAGTATTTATCCATGCAACTGTTTTTTCAAAGTTTATGCTTGGGAAAGTATTTGGGTGTAAATTGCTACTAAAGATCTTTCAGTCTCTCTCAGACAAATTTACATAAATAATATGCCTTTTTATAGTGCAGGGTGGAAACAGACTGCTGAGGGATAGAGTTTAATATCTGCTTGTTAGAGGGGGCTATTTTTTCTCAACTTCCTTTAGCACACATGTTGGAGGATGGCAGACTGGATAGATATTTGGTTTAATTTGATACGGTCTTTGGTTAAAATAAACTTCCTGAAAACATGAAAACTCTTCTAGGCATTGAAAAGTAATTGGAAGACATTAAAGTAACTGCTGTATTATGTGTTGACAAATTAAACGTTACCATGGATACCCTGGTCTGTTTACAGCAATAATAATAAATACTTTCAATTCACACTGTGCTTTCCATCTCAAAGGATTCCCAGGTGGTTTACAAATTATATCCAAGGATTGCTCTACATGGCACTGAACTGCAGCCACAAGAACTGCCTAACAACCTATATCAGTACTGCCTGGCAGTGGAAGGTAGAAAATGTACTGTACCCTGAGAGGATCTGAAGGGATTGTTTGGGAAAGCAGGATGTAAGCGGCAGAGCTGAACTCTAGCCAGAGCTGAATGGCAAAATGCGAAAAATCAGATAGGATCAGGTATCAAGTTACTGATACGATTTGCTAAGTCTTCAAGCAGCTGGATTAAATTTTTACTAGAGCTGGGACAAAACTGCTTCCTTCTTGAAAAACTTGCAGGTCAAAACCCTTTCCCCTTTCACCCTGAGGTGAGTACCTCTGCAGTTTTGAAGGGAGAGAGCATCCTGTTGCAAACAGCCAGTTTAACGCCCTATGCAGGGGTGCAGGAGATCCAGCTTCTACCCTTATTTGATCACTCTGCTGAGTGACTGTCTTTACTCTTCCTGGGGCAGTTGTTCACTATGACCTTATGAGGAGTAGCTGAGGGAACAGGTCATTTAGTCTGAAGAAAAGGAGGCTGAGGGAAGATCTTACTGCTCTCTACAACTATCTGGAAGGAGGTTGTAGTGAGGTGGAGGTTGGTCTCTTCTCCCTAACAAGCAATAGGACAAGAAAAAATGTGCTCAAGTTGTGCCATGGGTGGTTTAGATTAGCTATTAGAAGAAACTTCTTCACTGAAAGGGTAATTAAGCACTGGAACAGGCTGTCCAGGGGGGTGGTTGAACCACCATCCCTGAAGGTGTTTAAAAGATGTGTAGAAGTGGTGCTTAGGAACATGGTTTAAGCACTGGACTTGGTAGAGTTAGGTGATGGTTGGACTGGGTGATCTTAAAGGTCTTCCCCAGGCAGAACAATTCTGTGATTCAGTGAAATAAGCTTATAAAAATATTACAGTTGTTTGGATTAGAATTAGTTGGGGCTTGAAAAAGATATCATTGCAAGGTAGATCAGATGTGAATGGGCCAGTCATTTTTCTCTCTGACAATCTGTACAAAGTGGCTGAAGCTCCAGTGAAGGAGTTCTGGATATTCTTGGGGCTCTGGATATTCTCCTGAGCAGAGAATGCAAATACAACTCTCCTGCTTCCTACATGTGTATGCAGTCCCAGGCAGGGAGCAAGCGAGACTGTGCCTGCCCACCTTTTTGTTTCTCCTGGAACTATGAAACTTGACTGCAACTTCATGATCATCACTGGTATCTTTCCACAATTTTTCTTCATGAATCAATGCTTTATGACTAAAGGACAAATATAGTGTTATTGAATGAATAAATAAATAACTAACCCTCCAAATCCTGACAGTTCCAATATGTTCCTGTCCTTTAGATAACATTTATCTTTGTGTTCTAGATATAGTGTGAGTTCTCTATGCTTTTGTCTTATGAGACAAAGCATTAGTGACTTATAACCAGTGACAATGATGCCTTAGCATCACTTTATACTCAGTCTGTTCTTCTACATTGTTTAGGAGAGGCTGCTACATGGTGGAGTCGAGTAAATTGCTTGAGAATTCTTCACTGCAGTGACTGCCTGTATAGCAGCAACTCTTTTAAATTCCTGAGCTATGCCTACCCTTCTGAGATCAAGAATCATTGCAGGTGCAAGTGATAGAAATGCTATATCTAAATAGTTATAATTATTTCACACTTCAGCCTTGAAAGGCCAAGAAACCTGGAAGACAGGTCCTTCTTCCTGTAAAAAAACCCCAAATAAACAAGCCCGCACTACTAACAGCTTTTTCTTAACTGTAAAAGAATTGATAATGAATATACTTATTTGTCACCTTATTAATAATAATATATAATGATATAATTGATAATATTGTTAGTATAATTAATTGATAACAATACAGATTGCCTTGTTATTGAGCATTCAAATAATTAAAAAAAATTGTTAACTACAAGGGTTTATTCTACTGAGGCTCTTTACTGAGGATCTTCACTGGGCTAAAACTAAGTGGAATTTAAATTAACTACTGGAGTTCAGTAGTGACGTTTTTCCATCCTTTGAAGAGAGTGGATTTAAAAACTGCAACATTTCTATCTGACTTAAGCTTTTGTTGAGAAACCAAGGTAGGGCTGAGGTTTAAACCTTAAACACCAGACCAGGTTTGCTGATATTTTGTAAACCTTTTGGTGTGTGTTGGGAAAGCTTTTAGCAAACTGTCTCAGCTATTATTTTGATGGCAGTCTTCCTGAAACTCAGTGTTTCCTTCTGGTTTCCACCCAGAACAATGCAAAATATTATTAATTTACCTGGAATTTACTTTTATGTTTGGGAACCTGAAAATTGGAGCGCTATAATAGAATGTTTTTATGTTTGATACGCATTACAGGAAAAAGAAGAACATCACACACATTTATGTGAACTGGTATCATTAGGATATTGATAGTGTTTTCTCGCATACCTGTTCATAAAAACTTGGCTCACTGGTAGCTTTCTGTGAAAACTTTGCCAGCCTTGACTCTAAATTTTGTCTGTTCATAGGATAGTGATGATTCTCCTGCCTTTTTCAGAAGATATTTAAACATGACATTTTTAAACGTCATTGGGTAAAAAAGCTGCAGAGAGGAGTTTACAAACCATGTGATAAACCACAGGAGGAGGAGGAGCTCTAAATACTTCTTTGTGTGTGTATGTGTATGTGTGTTCATCTTGCTCAGTTTATCATCATTACTGCTAAATTACTTTTGTTGTTTTCCTACAGTCACTTACATTCTTACTTACTGATAGTGTCTTGTGTTCTGCTGCCAGTGGTGTTTCCAGAGACTTGCCATTTCTATAAGTAGTAGATGATTGATGTTGTACTGGAATCTTGGGCTGATTCATTATATCTCCAATGATTAAAACACGCTGCTCGTATTTTAAGGGCTGAAATCTGAGCGGAGTCAGAAATCCCCACGAGCAAGGGGAGCTCCAGAAGCAGGGTCTGCAGCAAAGCAGGCAATACAAGTCTGTGGGTAGATCACAGCAAAATCCAGTCCCTCAATCTTTTTTTTTTTTAATTGTGTGCTGACTCCTGCACAGAGATTTGACAGATACAGCTGGCTTAATGACTCGGTAGCCTTGCATTAATTGATTGCTGGTTTAGATACCGGAGCCTCCATCCAGTTGTTAAACTCTGAGCAGGCACGTCGGTGACATGCCAGCGAGAGTGCTTGGGGGAGGAGAAAGCTGCTGGGTGCATGCCTCTCGGATTCGGCTGCCTGCGCCAGGGGATGTGTGAGCTTGGGTGTGCGTGCTGTCACAGGCAGATACTCAAGGGCAGCTCAGAGCGAGCTTGGGCGCTTTGCTTCCACAGCAGAGAGAGAGAGGCTGCTGCTGAAAGTACAAGCTGGCAGGATCATGACAGAGCCAAGCAGCAGAAAGGAAGGATTTAAAAAATGCCGGAGTGCTACTTTCAGCATCGATGGCTATAGCTTTACAATTGGTGAGCCTGATTTAATTCATCTTCTTTCCTCCCTTGTCTCTCGTCCCTTTCTTTTCTCTCTTTCTTTGCAGCCCCAGTAAGTAAAGGTAAAAAACAACTCTTGACAACTGCCTTTTGTTAATATATGCCTTTAAAATGTATAGATGCCCTTAAACTTTTTTCTGGGTTGGTTTTCCATGCTGCCTTCTATGTTTTCTTCTGCCCAAGAGCCTTGCCTTTGACACGCAGCTGCTCCAAATCCTTTTGCTGGGTTTTGGCACAAGTTCACTGAGATGTTTGCAGAACTTTTTTTTGGAACCTTATCTCAGGAAAGCCTGGGCTTCAGGATTGCAGGTTTCCAACTTGCTAGCTCTGTTTCCTTCCAATGAGTCCAGAATATAACCCTTGGGAGCCTTGGCTTTGCTTCCAGTATTTCTTTGTTTGCTTAACCAGTGTTTCCAAATTCTGCAACATTTTGCCATTTCTCAGTTTGCGTAAAGATGTGTGTAGCAGCTCTTGCTGCCTCTCAAACACAAAAAGCAAAATTGCTGGAGCAGGGAAAGATGCGAGGAGAGATTAGGAATTTGAGGACTGGTTGTTTTAGCTGTTTGAAGAGTGCAGTCTATTGTTCGTATTCCCTGTCTCAGGGAAAAGTGAGGCTTCTCAAAGCAACAGGTGTCTATGTGTTTTTCCAAGAGACTTGCTGTGCAAAAGTGAAAATCTGAGGATTCCCTCAGCAGGCTTCTCTGCTAAAACTGTGTGTCTCCCTAGGCTATGTTATATAAACCCCTATAGATCTTAGAAACGAGGCAAACTTACCATCCCATTTTAATTTTTAGATGAAATCCAGGTTAAAATACATGGAACAATTACTTGTAATAATAACTTGATGCAAATTCCCCTTGAATACCTTTAAGATGAAAGAGATTCTACTTCCTTGCAGTTATGAGATCAGAAAAGTTTTTCCTGATTTTTCCTGGTGTAATTGGGTGACAATTTCATCTAATAACAATGGACACAAGCTTTTCATTGGTGTCGGAGGAGGTACCTGTTTCTTCCTCTGCTTTATGGAAAATTGGTTTCACAGTCATTAACATCATGCAAACATTAAACTGGCTGAAAAACATTTGCAGGTGGAAATATGTTTTTCATTAAAATATCTTTGTCATCTGCTAATGTGCATATAGCATTTTAAAGATGAAACTGCTAGGCAAATGCTACTTTTCAAATTTCTTTCCTGAATGGGAAAGCAGTAGTACTTTCACAGGTTAAGCTGTAGCATGCTTGCTTTTGAACTCCCTATCTAAATCTGCCCTCCTCTCAGAATCATTACTAATAGTGTTATTTCATCAGTTTGTGGCAGTCTGGAGGATAAGCATTTCCTTTTTGAATCTAGGCACATTATCTGAAGACGCTGAAGATTTATGGCTGTGGCTAGTATTTATTTTTGTTGTTGTTTGTGAACAAACAAACAGGATTGTTGTGTTTGTGGGTCTTCTGTCTTTACTGTTACTCATGCTCATAAAACAAATAGACTGAATTTTGGATCATATGACTCAGGTTTAGAATTGTAGCTTCTTCTGCTTCTGAGGGTAGATGTTGCATAGGAGTTCCTGTGCTATTTTCTTCTCTTTGGTGCACAGAACCAACATATTGATTCTGTGATCTGTGCATTATATAACATTTATTTTTATATCTGGCTAAATGTGCATTGGATTGACTCACATAACCGTGAAAACTCTGTAAACATGCTATTTAGTATTACCAGCACTGTGTGGTAGACAGACCTAAATGATTCATGTATTTGTTAATCTTTGTCCTGAGAAAGTACCCAAAGGATCCCACAGCAACATTAGTGTCAGGAATGGGCTTGAACCTCTTTTTTTCCCCACAAGATGAGACTTCTGTGTAAATATCTAGTTTTGGATGCTGCAAATTTTTAAGAAGTCCTTGGGAAATGCTGAGCTGCTGCATCTGCTATTGAAGCTGTCAGCTAGAGAGGAGGCTGATGCTCTCAGGGAACAGAGTAATATCAGGTTGAGAGAAATGATTTTCCATTTAGGTGGAAAGGATAATATTTTACATTGATTCACCTTAATTGGTAAGAAAGAATGATCTTCACAGGGTTTTGAAAAATGATCACTTAGAATAAGAATGAAAATTTCAGTGAAAGACTTGGGCCTAACATCAAACATGAAAGCATGTGGGCATGGAAGAAGGCTGGAGTAAGAAAAGCTCCTTGCCGATAGCTTGCAATTAGCTTCATGTCTCTGGAGATGGTCAGCACCTGCTCCCACAGCAATGGGGGTAGAACAGGTGGTAGAAGAGGAGAGCTCTGGGAACCCCCACTTCCCAAGGACTTCACAGATCCCTGTGGAAGAAAGGGATGTGCCATACCAGAAAGGCAAATGTGTTTCAATGCTCAATAGCAGTCTTCTGTATGAAGAAACAGGGTAATTGCAAATCCTTTCCTTCACATACCACCCTTCAAGCAGAGACCCTGAGGAAGACTGAGGTGTTCTGCTCTATGCCCACTGAAAATTTCTGTGCAGTTTTGGTTATTTTGCTTTTATGGACTTTTTACACTGGTAGTGTGATGTAAAGGGGCTATAGTGGAGCCAGAGTGTGAGTCACTTAGTGGTCCATTCAGTACTGGTATAATGTGCTCTAGAAAGTTTGATGAAGGCTTCAAGATCTTTATTTGCCATGGTCTATGTCAGCAAATTTCAGAATCCATGAAGTTTTGTGCACTCAAGTTATTGTATTTCAGCTCTTGTTTAACTTTGGCTAAATTTTCCTCCACTAAAAGTAAAACATAACAGAATGGCAGCTCAGTTTAAATGAAAGTAATTAAGAGTTAAGGCCTAATTTTTTTTTTTTTTTTTGGTCTGCACCTTGTCTCATCACTCCTGTGCAAAAGAAAGGCTATTAAATCAGAATGCCAGTGTGTTACTTACTTACTTTGCTGCTGTAATTGACTGACTAAAGGTGCAAGACAGAGAAACATTCAATGCCTTTAAACCTGGGAAAATGGTAAACACAAACATTAACAAGA
Source organism: Apus apus (assembly GCF_020740795.1). Lineage (NCBI taxonomy): Eukaryota > Metazoa > Chordata > Aves > Apodiformes > Apodidae > Apus > Apus apus. Next base: position 51,212,253 of record NC_067283.1, read on the forward strand.
GAATATTTTCTTTCTGTGTTTATCACCTTCTTGTGACTAAGAGCTAACTTCATTAAAGCTCCCACTCCCTGCTTTTCATATCCAGAAGCACTTGGCAACACCGTTTTGTCTCACCCAACGTATCTAATAAATTTATTTTTATAGATTAGAATGAAATGAAGTAATAGGGAGTTCTGCCATAACTCAGGTGTTAGTGGAATGGAGGGATGTGGCACTGAAACACTTTGTCTAATAGCAATAGTTTCTAAATAATGCAGGAAACGTCTTTCCTTAGGAAGAGGCTTTCTCCATTTTGTGTGCAAAAGCTCTCCCTCCAGTTCTTATGGAAGATCTGAGTTTTGTTTCGTGGTGCTGTAGGGCCCTATTTTGAAATAATTCTTAAAAAGTGGGGTTTTCCCAATGTTGCTGGAGTTTCTCATGTTGCATTTCACTACCTGAAACCCATTTCAACATCCCTTTCAACCTAAGAGGTAGAACAGCCGAAGTAGTTTTTGCTGGTCCCTCTGGCAGATCCCTTAAAAAATGCCTTCTATGTTTTGGTCAAGAAAATCTTGTTTGAGGAAGTGCGTGTGCTGTGTTGGTCTGAGAAGACTGGAAGCAAGTTAAATACTCAATTCAGTTTTATTAGAATATGGAAAAATACCTTCAGGTCTGTGTTGGTTGCTTAACTTTTAAAGAAAATGCTGCTGTAGATTTTCTGTTATTCTCTTCGGAAAGGTTGTCTGTCAGGAGTGGAATAAAAAGGAATGGATTTTAAGAATTATTCTAGACAGAAACCAGGGAAATAAAAGCAGTTTAAAGTTTTCTGTACTGCATTTTAGCCAGAGAACTGTATATGTTATGTTTTGGTTTTGTGTATTGATTTTCAGCCGTATTGGACTTTGTCGTTCATCTGAGGGCAATGGCACCTTTACAACCCACAGAAGAGGCAGGTTTCAGCAGAAAACACCTGTAGGTCCGTCTGCACTGCATTTTCATGGAGATTGACTTTAATTCTGCCCTTAGTTGCTTACAATACAAAAAAAAGAAGTCATTCGGACTGAAAGCAGTGTAATTATAAGGTGCTGACAAATCTCTTGCTAATTCTGCATGTGCGTCACTCGTAGCCTTCCTTCAAAGGAGGTCTGGGGGAAGCATCTGGCTGGGGGGTCAGTTTGCTTTTGGGGAGAGGGGTGGGTATCTCTAACGAACAGTGTCCCTGGCAAAAAGGTGAAGGGGGAATACATACAGCCAGCACTCCTCCTGGTGTATATGTGCTCCTAGTGCTCCTGTGGATTATAGCCTCTCCTTGTCTTTGTACGTAAACTCTGTAATTTTCTTCCCTATGACATAATACAAAAAAAAAAAATTAAAAAAACAACAGTGAAACTCCCAAAACTTTGCTCTTTTGTTTGTTTCTTTGTTGTTTTTTTTTTTTTTGGGTTTTGTGTTTTTTTTGTTTGTTTGTTTTTTGGTTTTTTACTTCCCCTCTCTCTCGTGATAGACTTTGAGGATATTTGTCTCAGGAAGAGCTGGTGGGAAGCACTGATGATTTCTGTGTAAACAGTGGAATGCTGTCATCTGAAATCTAGGAATTGAGAAATCTAAGTTTATTAATATAATAAAAATACTAAGCTTGCAATAGGATGTGTGAGTTCTAATGTAATTTAAAGAAGTCTGATGTAGTTGCAGGAGACTATAAATAACTAAAATCTCTTCCAACATAGTCCTACCCCCAACAAATTCACCTCAAGAAGGCTGTCAGCAAATACATTGTGACATAAAGCTCTAAAGTTATGAGAGTTTTTTCTGCTCCTTTTGTTACAATGTCTAGTCTCTGCTCTGCTTGAAAATGCACCTGAAAGGAGTCTTCGCAGTTGATGTGTGTATGGGTGAGATAACCAGCCGGCCCTTTGTGTGGAGTGGATCATCTCTGCCACACTGATAGGTAATAGGAATTCCTGCTGTTGGAACTTAACCTGTAGCTGCTTCAATAGAGGAGTGGAGATGGTGTTTTCTGTGGTGTCTGTAGAGTCTTGATATTGCACAGATACCTTTGGTGTTGCAGGGGTGGACTGCTGTCAGCTAAGTAAATGATCTTTATAAAGACTGCAGGGGTAGTTCTTCCACAGCAAAAAGCCTGGCAATGTTTTCATGGAGGTCTGTCCACTTGTCTCTGTAGAGGTCTACCTTATCACTGCTACCTGTTTTTCACATCTGGGCTCTTCTGCCTGTACCATGGCATCCAGAAGCACAGTGACTGTGTGGGGCTGTCCTCCTCTCTGTCAGAGTTGTTTGAGCAAGAGGTTGCTGTGCAGGGGAGCACACCAGCTTCCAAAAACGATCAGATTCTGACTGCAGGTCCCTGTGGCAGGGTCACACCACAAGTGGTATTTTCCTTTCTTCTCTTGGTTTTATTTCTCAGGGAACCTGCAAACAGTAAAACCTTTGCAGCATGTTTTGATGTGATCCCTGTTCTCTGCAGCTGACTTCCATACATGGGAAAATAACCTCCAGAGCCCTGCTTGAGGAGAGATGTTTATGGATAAAATCAATGTAATCTCTGTCAGGAAGTGTTCCCTTAATTACTTCACATGATTTCATTTTTTCTTTTAAGGCTGGTGAATGATGTATGTCCAGGTCTTGGTGCGCAGTCGTCTCTGTTCTAGCTTCAGGAATAATGGCACCAATTGGTCTTAAACATCTCAGTGTGTTGGCAATAAGATTCACTAGTGGGAAGTAAGCTATGAAAACTGGGCTTGTGGGGCAACAGAGCCCCCAACACAAAGTGGAGACACCTGGCTGAAAATAGGAACACCTCTTCCCTTTGTGTTGGATCCTGGATCCCCTGGGCTGTTGGTTGCCCTGCTCATCTTCTGTGAGGGAAGGAAGCACAGTCAGTTCTCTTCTAGAGACAACAAATGCTTGTTGCTCCGTGCCAGGAGGGGCCCCATCATACCATGGTGAGAAATAACATTGTCCATGTTTTTGTTTTTTCTTTGGTCTTTGGCCAACTAACTACTACTGCTCCCAATGCCTTCTGAATTGATGCCACAAGAAGAATTACAAATTTCAGATTTTCTAGAACACTCAAATTTTGAAAGAAGTAAACAAGCATGAATTCTTCTGTGCCTTTTGACATCAGTTTTAGTCAGGCAGCCAGGCCTGTTCTTGAGCATGCAGACTTTAACTGGGAGCAGCCTTCCCTCATTTGCAGTCCCAACTGGCTCCCCCTCTCATGCTGAAAGCCAGAGGTCTGCATCCTCCTACTACTGCTATGAGGACCAGAGTCTAGGAGCTTTCAAATCTAATTGCCTTTGGGGATTTGCATTTCTGCTGCAGATCTTCTATTTTAAACTCTTGTGCTGTACTAATTGGTCTCTTTTCTTGATGTAGTGTAAAAGCAAGCTTATTTTTCCAAGTTTCTGTAGCTCTGCATGAGCACAAAACCAAAAGGCTTCTGGACGTATCCTGTACTTATTTGTGTACTAGTGCAAATCAAGTCAAGAGGCAGGATCCTTGCAGTGGTAAGTCTCCATCACTTCATTGCAGTTGGAAGAACTAAACTGATTTAATGTTGAAAATCACCCATGTTGGACAGCCTTTTCCAGTTAGAGCAAACACTGCTGTAGGTTAGAGAAGAAGCTTCTGTATGTACAAGGAAGGCAAATCCTGCAGCTTTTCCATGGCTCTCTTCCAAGACTTCATCGAGATTATGCTGGTATGATTTTCCTCCCCACTTCTCCCTGCCTGGTGGCAGAGTTTGTATCTAACAATCCTGGTGAAATTTGATCCCAGATTTCTAATAACTACAGGATTGAAATTTTCAGGCCTAGGAACTTAAACCTCGTGACTAGGTCAATAGCCTCATGCTACGGGTGCGTGCAAAGTTGGATGCATGGTGCAGGGAAAGTTGTAGTAATTACTGAACAGATGCACTTAATGAGGTCTCTACTGGCTTCCCAGCTGGTGGGTTGAGCCGTGCACTGGGAAAATGTGACAGCAGTCACTCGGGTCATTGTGTGACATCATATCCTCCCCCTTGTTGTCATAGCAGCTGCAATCAGCCCCCTGAAAATTTCCCTCAGGAAGACTGCAGACATCATCTCTCTCCATTAAATGGCAGGACATGGTGCTTAGTCTCTTGCTGCTGCACGACGCTGTATCTTTTTTCTGTTGATTCAGTGCCCTTTCCAGCTCCCTCCCCCCTTCTCACAGTGATGCACAGCAATGAGACCTGTCAAATGGTGTGCTATCAGGAAAGCGGAGAGGGTAGAAAACTTGCTCAGCCAGTACCACTTAATTGCTTTTTATGGACCCTTTTTTGTCATTCTTTTTTCTTTCCTTTTCTGGGTCTTGCATTCTTGAGCTGCAGCAATGAATCTAGTACCCCAAATTCATACTAGTGTTTTCATATTTTATTTTGTGCTCCACGAGTTCCAGTACAATTTCATTAGAATCATGTAAACTAAAAACTAAGCTTTCTCGCTCTAGTCCCACTACACAGCTAAGTACATACAGAAAATTTCCAGGGATTTTTTTTTTAATATATATATTTTTAAGTGCTAGTTCAAATAGAGCAAGTTATTAAACCACTTTGGAAACAGACTTAGAGTAAAAATTACAAATAAAATGTTCCTCTGCTCAGGATACTGAGTTTGAGTTTTGTTGTTTGTTGCTGTTTTTTTTTTAAACAATCCCTACAGATAAAGACAAATGATTTACACATAGCAGGCAAATACCCTTAAGGGTACCTAAATGGAGAATTTAATCCAGGTCATGATTCAGCTGTTGGATGTGCACATGAAATCTTACTGAAGCCAAGGAATTTTTCAAACAAGTGGTCCTCAGTTAGTTGCAGGCTGAGGAGCTCCGTTGCGTAGTGATAGAAGTGAGCTCCTTGATTAAATGAGAGCAACAGGTATTTCCATCAAATTCCAAGTGGGTACAATTGCAATTGTAACGCTGTAGGAAGTGAGCAAAGAAGAAAAATGTGTGGAGAAAAAGAACTCTGAAAAGTACAGATGCTACTGCCAGCTGTGCTCCAAAAGCAAAGTGTTGCTCTCCTCTCCCATTAAAATGAGTTCCACAGGGTGGGATGTTTTAAGCACTGCTGTGTGTGATGTGAATAGCATAATACTAAGCCCACCTAGTTTATATTGGTATCTTCCACCACTGCCAAAGCTGTGATTATTACCGGAAATGTATTCTCTTAAACATCATCATTTCCCTTGAAATGTACTCTGTAAATGGAATCTTTGGGATTTTCAGACTTCTTTATTTGCCCTTATTTGATGGTACTGCACTACATTTTATTCATCTGCAGGAGGGAGATGGCCTTTTCTCCAAACTGCTGGCCCTTGATTTAGAGACAATCTGTGTTCTTTCCGCCTTGAACATTATCATAATTCAGAATTAGAGAACTTGCAGGCTAAATTATGGTCTGACTCTTACACTACCCTGGTAACTCAAAACATTATTTGGCCTGTAGTGTATATTATTTTTCTTTAAACTGCCATATAAGCAAATCTAAGACATCTCTGGCAAAGCTGTTGTTTTTTTTTCCCTTGACAAAATCTGGAATATTAAAAATAGACATTGATAATCAAAGCTGATTTCAATCTGAACCATAGGAAGGGTAATCTTTATAGTCCATGTACAGTATATATAGTTTACAGTTTAAAAAGTTATATAACTCTTAATGGAACACAAGGGACCATGTTAGATTATACTGCTGCTCCTAGGAATGTGAATAATTTTTTTCAGGATTAATTTACAGAATCTCATTTCATGGTACCTCAAATAACAAAAGCAGTGGGATTTTCCAGAGCCCCAGCTGTTGGCTAACTCTGCTGTTGCAAAAATCAATGGATATCTTCAGAAAATCCAGAACAGCACACCCTGTGTTACTTTTGAAAGTTCCTTTGCAGGTAAAGAGTTAATTTCTTTCTGGTAACCTGAACATTTAAATAGAATTCCAGCAGGAAATACGTAAGACCTAATGACTGCTGCTAACCTTAGCTTTTAGTTGATTGTATGCTTTTCATAAATTATGCAGCATATATAGATCAACTGATAATAAGCATCATGCTTTACTTCAACAGAATGAATTCTCAGTTTTCACAAGCATAATTCTGGGTAGATTTGAGCTGAAAATGTTTAATGACATTTGGGTGCATGTTTCTTCTGCAAAAATGATTGATTTTTCCACACTGAATTTTTGCTTGTGAGAGGGGTGGATATGCAGATACTTGTTTTACCTCTTTTCCCTATTAAGTGTAGATAGAAATGATTACATGGAAACCTCTTGCCTCACAGTGCAAAGCCACAGCACCCTGATGTGTTGGTGCTGGAGCCTGGCATACTTAAATGATGATTTTCCCAGAACTGGGTTGAACAGGAGGTGTAGCAGCTTCTCTGTGACCACATTTTGCAGCCCACTTTGCTACAGAGAGCAGACACTGATTGTGGGTAACTTTGATTTATCTGGCTGTAATGATGAATCCTTTATTCTTGGCTGGCTCTGCTGCAGGAGCAACCTCTGCAGAGGCTCAGGACAAAGACAAACAGCTGGAGGAACCCTGATCAACCATGACTGTTCAGAATACCACCTGGGAGTCCTCACAAGAGCCTGGGGAAATCAGGGGATCCTTGCTGTTATTAAGTGTTGTGCATGAGTTTAATTTGGACAAGCTGAAGCTGCGACTTGAATATGGGTCCATGTCAGCTGATGTTAGATCCTGTAAGTAAGCAAATGCCTCAACTATCAGTCCAGTCTGGTAATGCTCCCCAGCATTCCTCCATTCCCAAAGTATCAACAGGTTGTTATTATTACAGTTGCTAGGTGGCTTAATGATATTATTCATGTCTCCATGGCTAATGCTAAAGGCTTAATTGTTTTCGAATCAGGGGATGTGTAAGTACTGAGAACAGCAATTACAGCATTGCTGATAACTTGGATCCACTCGCTCCTGGAAGATGCTCCTGTCAGATTGACAACATGATGGGAGTCAATTTTCCTTCATGGGAGAATATGTTTATTCTTTAGTGATGTTTTCTGCCTTATGTTCCAGTCTAATGCTTCCTATTAATTAGAATTCATTCTACCATTTAAGAGAAGTGGCATTTTTGAAGTTAAATTCTGTGCAACAACTTGTCATATACTCTCTGATTCTGTTTGCCTACTTGCCCTCCAAAGCAGCAACAATAATTTGAGCCTTCTGTTTTATTAGCTGTCATTTACAGTAACACATTATGTGATTAATTATTTTTCTCTAGCTCTTCACTGATACTTAAATGAAACCTCTGGGATGTGTTCCCAGCTGGTTGTGTGTTTACATGTTGTGTTCAGTTGCTTGCATTTGATTTCTCTCGTGTTGTTTGTGGCAAGTGAGTTTTGTGTCCTTTTGGGAAGTTTTTAGCTTTGATTATTTCAGTGTTTATTAAGCACTAGTTTGCTCAGATGCTTTGGATAAACCTTCTCAGAGAATGTCTGTATCTTTAGGTCCCTAAGCCAAGAGGCAAAGGAAATTTTGCTTTGGAGCACTTTGGGAAATTTGGCCTGCAGTGCAAAGGTGCTGTTACAAACATTTTTTTCAACTGGGATGAACAGGATTTTTCTGCGTTGGTGGAATGAGTGTTACACTGGAAGGAGGGGGAGAGAATTTTAGACTTGGAGTTGCACGTCTTTCCCCAGCTTCCATAGTTCTCTTCATCCTTTGGCAATAAGATGGTTGAGCCCTGCCTCTTGCTGACACTGCTGCTAACCAAGAAGAGGAGATGGAGTTTTTTTGGATCAGGAGTCTTTCAAAGGAATCTGCAGGAAGGAAGAAAGGAAGACAGGACATGCTTTGAGTGCCCAAATCTCTTTCAATAGCTTTGCTAAGACTAATTAGTGTTTCCAAAGAAAACCATAGAATCGTAGAATGTTTTGGGCTGGAAGGACCTTAAAGTTCATCTGGTTCCAACCCCACTGCCATGGGCAGGGACATCTCCCACAAGACCAGGTTGCTTAAAGCCCCATCCAACCTAGCCTTGAAGACTTCCAGGGATGGGGCATCCACAGCTTCCCTCAGCTACCTCCTCCAGTCCATCACCACCCTCACAGTGAAGAATTTAATCTCCCCTCTTCCAGTTTTAATCCATTACACCTTGCATTGTTGCTACATGCCCTTGTAAAATGTCCCTCTCCAGCTTTCCTGTAGGCCCCCTTCAGATACTGGAAGGCTGCTATTAGGCCTCCTCAGAGCTTTCTCTTTTCCAGGCTGAACAACCCCAACTTTCCCAGCCTGTTCTCATTGGAGACGTGCTCCAGCCCTCAGATCATCTTCGTGGTCATCCTCTGGATTTGCTCCTGCGGCTCCATGTCCTTCCTTTGTTGGGAGCTCCAGGGCTGGACACAGTACTCCTGGTGGGGTCTCACAGGAGTGGAGTAGAGGGGGAGAATCACCTCCCTTGACCTGCTGGCCATGCTTCTTTTGATGCAGCACAGGACACAGTTGGCTTTCCGGGCTTCGAGCACACACTGCTGGCTCAAGTTGAGCTTCTCATCAACCAGCATCTCCAAGTCCTTTTCCTCAGGGCTGTTCTCAATCCAGCCTGTATTTGTGGTCGGGATTGCCCCAACCCAGGTGCAGAACCTGATTGAATTTCATGATGTTGGCGTGGGTCCAACTCTCGAGGCTGTCAGATCCTTCTGGATTGCCTCCCTTGCCTCCAACATGTTGACAACACCACATACACAGGTTGGTGTTGTCAGCAAACTTGCTGAGGGTGCACTCAATCCCACTGGCCATGTCACTGACAAAGATGTTAAACAGCATTGGTCCCAGTACCATCTGTTGAATGCCACTTGTTGCTGGTCTCCATTTGAACATCGAGCCATTGACCACTACTCTTTGAGTGTGACCATCCAAGCAATTCCTTGTCTATACATCAAATCCATATCTTTCCAATTCAGAGACCAAAATGTCATATGGGACAGTATCAAACACTTTGAACAGGTCCAGGTAGATGACATCAGTTACTCTCCTTTTGTCCACTGATGCTGTGACCCCATCATAAAAAGCCAACAAATTTGTCAGGCGTGATTTGTCCTTGATGAAGCCACCAACCACCTCCACAATGTACATGTGCATTAGCACAACCTTCAGGAGGATGTGCTCCATGATCTTGCTGGGCACAAAGGTGAGACTGACTGGCCTGTAGTTCCCTGGGTCTTCCTTTTTTCCCTTTTTGAAAATGGGGGTTACATTTCCCCTTTTCCAGTCAGTGGGAACTTCAACAAACTGCCATGACTTCTTAAACATGATGGAAGGCAGCTTTGCAACTTCATCTGGCAGTTCCCTCGTGAGCCGCAGATGGATCTCATCAGATCCTATGGACTTGTGGACGTTCAGGTTCTTTAGATAGTCTTGAATCTGCTCTGAGTGGGTAAATCTTCCTACTCGCAGTCCCTGCCTTTGCATTCTGCAACTTGGGTGGTGTAGCTAGAACCCTTGCTGATGAATACCGAGGGAAAAAGTCATTGAGTAACCCAGATTTCTCCATATCGTGTGTAACCAGGTCTCCTGTTTCCTTCTGGAGAGGGTCCATAATTTCCATAGTATTCCTTTCTTGATACTGTAAGGATACTGTACCTTATGGACCTTGAACTCCTAAATCAAATTATGCAAGTTGGAAAATGCATTGGAAATTTGTGAAAGGAAGTAAATATCCTAATACTTTTGTAGTTGTGAAATAGTCTTCTAGCCAAGCTTACTACTTCAAAATGAAGCACAGAGCAGACTATGGACACACAAAAATTAGCCATAAGCTACATGCTTATTTAAAAATTCCATTAAAAATATTCCATAAACTGCCTTTGCAGATGGCATGTCATCTTTGTCATCATCACTACAAAATATTTATTGTTTCTTATTTGCAACAAGCTGGTTGTTGAAGTCACTGAGTAGCATTCAAATGGCTAAGACATTTGTGACTGCATCTTATTTGATAAATGAGTATATATTCAAGAGCAGTTGGTTAAGTGCTCTGACTCAGGCCTTGGATCTTTCCTTCTTTTATCATAGGTTGCCAGCAACTGGATTTGAAGTTGGGTGAATCTTTTAAATACATTTGTTTAAAATTTCTGTAGCACTAAGACAAAGCTATTCTTTAAATTGTGAAGACAACTTTGAGGGAAGAGTATACACTTTACTGGTCAATACTTTATTGGCAGTTTTTATGAAGTTATAATGGTGATGCTGGCAAATATTCCTGTTGGCATTTTCCACAGCAGAAGCGCTTAATGGTTTGGCTGTGCTTGCTTCAAGACGGAGATGAAAAAAAAAGAGGGGGGGGAGGGTTGGTGGTTAAAGAAGACGTTTTTATACTTTATAACCCATAGCACCTTTGTGTCAGTGAATCCTTTTGCATCGTGACTGCAGACCAGTTGTTGCAAAGGCAACTCTGAGAAGAGCTGTCTGCAGGGGCTCGCCAGCAGATTGCCAGTGACAGGGAGCTAGGAACTTCGTTACTATATGCCAGAAAGCATTAGTTATTGACCTGAATTTCTATTGCTTGAAACAATTATATTGGATGGGATCACGTCACCAGTCCACCTCTGCTGTGAGCAGGTAGAAAGCAGACAAGCTGAAAAGGAGAGAGACATCTGATGGTGCTCCTAACATCTGCACTGGTGGCTTATGAAGTGGTGTAGCGTTACTGTGTGGCTGACTTGCTGTGTCACCTATTAATAAGAGGTTTATTTACCAGGGTTATATTTCTTAGCTTTTTGCACATGCCGTTCTCTATTTGTGAGAAACCCTTCCTGTCTGTGCCACCTGGCAGGTGGGCCAGAGCAGCATTATGTTTTGCTAATTAAAGATCAGACTTGTTTTCATGAGTTGGAGGAGACAAATCCTGCCCTATTCTTGGCCTGCTCTCTCAAGTACAGGCACAAAAAAGCACAAGGTTTTTTGGTATTCTGGGTTTAAGACTATGCTTTGCAGGGTGCTTTATCTCTGCAGGGCAGTGTTTTCTACCTGGCCATTCAGAACGGTGTCCTGAAATAGTCCTTTATATCTGGGGAGGGGTGGTGGGATGGCAGAGGAGTGTGGATGCAGTGGTGCCAAACTACATAGGGAATCTTGTGGCATCTCACCAACTTCTGCAAATTGGCCATGAGTGAAGGAAGCCAGAAGCTCAGAGCATTTTCACTGGTGAACGACTTTTCCTGTGTTTCTGGAGTCATTCTGCACAGGGTTGTAACTGAAATTAAAATATTTATTTTCATTCTAGCAATGTGCTTCAAGATAGCAATTCTGTATGTGCATGAAATGTTTCTCCAGATTAAAATAAGGCAAAAAAGAAAATAATACAATTAAAAATTATTTTTTCTTTCATTTTCTAATGCCTTACATTTTGCATATCATGAGAGGATTTTATTTTCCCATTGAAAATAATGGCAAAAAGTTCTGCCAGTTTCAGTGGGATTGTGGCTTGGATTTGCACAGGCAGGCATTTACTTTAGAGAGAGAAGCAGGGCATCACCTTCTTGAGTTTGAAGCTTCTCTTACAGAGTCTTTTTAAAGTATTGTGGGCAATGTTTGTGCAGTGTGTCTCTTTTCTCTACAAGTAGCAGGAAGGCTGTGACAAAGGACAAGTGACAATAGGCTGCATGGCACCAGGGCAGCCTTAGTGGCCTCCACTGTTCACATTCAGCCTCCTGTTCTTGAGACAGAGCCCAGAAGAGGGAGAAGGCTTCTCTGCTGATTAAAACTGAGTTGCTGAACAGTTAAAGGGGAGGCATTATGGTGAAGTCTTCTCAAAAAAGAGGATGTAATGCTCCTTCTTGCATATGCAGGATGGGCAACCAAGGATGTCTTCCATGGCCTGTGGTCCTTGCAAACCTGCCAGTGTTGGCAGATGAAAAAGCAGTAAAGTGCAGGGCCACTGATGTACCTGAGCTGTGAATCCACTCTGCTGTTTGGCACGTACAATTGTTACCTGCCCAGGATTCCCAAGATTAAAAGAGCTAGCAAGTCTACCTATCTCTGCTTGTCTTTCTGTCAGCATGCAGCTGAAGTGCTGATGTTTTGGGGAAAAAGAGGAATTTCCAAGGCCTCATTTTGAATATATACGTGTGTATTTGTGCGAATCTATGGAAGCAGGGGGAGGCAAAGGAAGCAGCAATTGTAAAGAAATTTAGTAGAGGTATAAATGAACAAAGGTATAAGGCAGTGGGGACTTGGTGGTTGAAGAAGCTTCAAATAGAAGGGAGGGTTACTTGAAAGGGCATCCTTTACATGTAGTTGCCTTCCTTGCTAGGCTCTTTTGTCCCCTTGGTGTTTTGGGTTTCATGGGGAAACATTAGGAGTGACGTGTAGGGAAAGAGGTATAGGGCAAATTGCATGTTAATAAGTAGATGTAAGTCTCCTCCAAGGGAAACGTGGAATAAGGTGTGGGCTTCCTGTCACATGCTTCCTTGAGTGCTATCTAAGTGTGCTCTGGGTCACCTCTGGGCTTGGATGATGCCTGAGATCCCTGTCTGGCAAGGGAGGGAAGGAGAGCAAACGTCAGAGGAACTTCCTCAGGAGCTCCCCACTCACAGCCAGAGGGCTAAACCTGGATCCCCCTGGGATTGCAGACTGAAATAGAAAGGTTAAGGAAATAGTGTATAATTGGTCCCTGTTGAAAACAATGGACTTTTGCCTTGTAAAACCAAATACTTTGTGAATGAAGCTTCCAGAGACTGCATGTTTTGGAGTTAAGGTGAACTCTCCTAGGAGTTTGAACACTTCCAGGCGTGGCCATCTATATCCAGGATGGCCTAGGAACATGTCCAGATGGCTTCTGAATATCTCCAAGGATGGACACTCCACAACCTCCCCAAGCCACCTGTGCCAGTGCTTGGTCACACTCACAGTAAAAAAGTGTTTCGTGATATTTAGAGAGAACTTCCTGTATGTGTGTATGCACATTGCCTCTGGTCCTGTCACTGGGCACCACTGAAAAAGCCTGGCTCTGTCATCTTTGCACTCTCCCTTCAGGTATTTCTACACATTGATGAGTTTCCCCTAAGCCTTCTCTTCTCTAGGCTGCACAGTCCCAGCTCTCTCAGCCTTTCCATATATATGACGAGCTCCAGTCCCTTAATCATCCTTGTTGGCCTTTGCTGGACTCTCTCCATCATGTTCACGTCTCTTGTGCTGGGAAGCCCAGTACCAGGCAGAGTCAGATGTGGACTGACAAAAGCTGTGTAGAGGGTCACCTCCCTTGACCTTCTGGGAACACTCCTAATGAAGCCCAGAATACCATTAGCTGTCTTTGCTGCTAATGAAGGTTGCTGGCTCATGTTCAAGCACAGCCCACCTTCGTCATCCCTGGAAGTGTTAAAGGCCAGGTTGGATGGAGCTTTGAGCAACCTGGTCTAATGGGATGTGTCCCTGCCCATGCGTGGGGGTTGGAACTAGATAATCTTTAAGGTCTTAAATATTCATAAGGTCTTAAATAATTTCATAAGGTCTTAATATTCTATGAATAGTCCTTTCCAGCTCAAACCATTCTGTGATTATGTCACCCATCAGCAAGGTCAGACTTTGCATTTGGGCATGATGCTGCTGTGACATCTTCCCTCCTTTTTGAACCCCTGTGCCAGGGAACTTCCAGGACTAGGAAGCACAAGAGAGAAATCATGGCATTGCACAGTGTACTAGCTCACCTCATTCCAGGTATCCCAGTGGGAAAATATATTTTTAGGCTGTGCTCCAGTGCTGTAGCTGCTCTCCAGGCAAAACCCCTACCACTGGGTTATGCATTGGAAACAGGATTGCTGACAGAGGGGTCTGGGCTTCAATTGCTGTTGATGAAATAAATCTAATATTGCATGACCGTGTCTTGCCTTGTGGCACGTATTGGGCAGTAACAGTACAGGGATTAATTACAGGGCAGTTGAAAACAAGGCACTGAGGGGTAAAAGGCAAATGCAAAGTACTGTGGTTAGCTCTCTCTTTTTTTTTTTTTTTTCCTTTGACTGTTCCTGTCCCTACCACAGTAGCAGAAAATACCTTTGCTATGGATACAAAGGCTCTAGCTCTCTTATTTCTACAGTAACAACTTGTTTGCAGCCTGACTGCACTAGCATCATGAAGAGGTGTGCTGCTGCCGACGGCTGTCAGAAAAGCTCTCTGTCATCCTAACAGGTGGCATTTGCAAAAGTGCCTAATGATGTGGGAGCTCAGGGTCTGCTTTCAAGTGTGACACAAACCCTTAAGGGCTTACATCTTGGTGATCTTTAAAACTAGGACTTAGACTCCCAAAGCATTACCTGCTCTTGTATTTCAGTACTGATGTAGGGTAATGGCTGCATCAATCTTGTATTTCCAGGTAGCAGAAGCCTGACTGAGCGAGGATGTCATTGTATCACCTTCTATTTAAGTGCGTGTTGATCAAGTGCTCTGGAGCTACTGCATTTCACCCATGCTAGAGAATCATTTGGTTTGCTGCATCACACAATTTTATGACCAAGTTGTTGTATCAGAGCTGGCAGGCACATGTGGCTGAAAGAGTTTGTTGCTCTGGGCTGCTTTTGGATTCAGTTATTTTTAAATCCAGTTATTTTCGTGAACAAGAAAGAGCAAACTTCACCCATATTGGAGTCTAACATTCTTTTATCCATGCACAACTCAGTTATTTTCTTTTTGATTAATTTTTTCCCCCAAGATCACTGTATTTTATCCCTGTGTGGAACAGCAGCATACGTTCTTTCCTTTATTTTGGTGTTCAGCCAGGGAATAAAAGTATCTGGAAGAAATTTGCAGGAGGCCTCCTTTACTAGTATTACAAAATTCAAATCCAAAGGGTCACACCCACAAGAGCTAATTGTCAGACTGTGCTCTACTGATGGGAAAATAAGTAGTGTTTCCATGGTAACTTCCTAATGAGTCTGCATGAAAACCTTTTCAAGAACTTTTTTTCCAGTGGATTAGACATTTGTGAGGTCAAGCGGCTTCTATGCTGTAGGTATAACCTCTTGTGATATTACTGGTGGTTTTTAAACAGCCCAATTATTTTCAAGGACAGAGCCTCAAACACCATCTATACGAGCAGCACATGAAACCAGGTCAGGACAGATTTCACCTAATGTAAGGCATCCTCATCTGGGGTAATTATGTTGGCTTCCTTTATAATCAATGTAGATAAATAGATTCTTGTAAGGTGTTGCTTGTCTGACCTATTTGAGACATCAGGTTCAGGCTGACCTGAATCGTGCTGTAAAAGTGCCATTTTAATCAAATATAAAGGGACCCTGGATGACCATATCACACTTGACAATAACAACTGTAGAGATGCCACCTCACTTCCCAGATGCTTTTACAATCTAGAAGTTTAGAAAAAAAAGGTAGAATGAGTAATTGTATGGTCTGGAAAGGATAAAATGAGGGACACTCATTATAACAGTTCTCAAGTACATAAGTGATCAGATGGGAAAAGTGATTGAACTGGACAAAAGGAGAGGGTAAAACACTTCTAATAAGGATAGCAAGACACTGATGTTTCACTGAGAAGTACCAGTTAGTTGCATTTTTGGGCAAGCATTCCACAATTTGTTTTATTTCCCAGCACTCTATAAGTTCCAGCCTTCTACTTTGACAGAAAGGTACTTACTGATATACTTTTTTCCTGTTGTCAAGACAACACATGGTTGTATATCCACCTTTTGTTTCTGAAGGGTGTATTAAAAACCCCCAAACAACAAGCAAACAGGTTCTTCATTTTTTTTTTTTCTTTCTTCTTTGTAAAGGATTTTTTTTAACAAGTTGTTTTATGATTTCGAGTGGGGGAGGCAGCCAAAGGTTTTTGGCTGCCTGGAGTACAAGAAGTGTCATACAGTATTTGAATGGAAATCAAATCCAAAGAAGATAGTTAAAATATCAGCAAAGCAATAAAAATCACATATTTAGTATCTACAAACTAAGCGCTTAATGGGAAATTAGGGGGAGATTTCACTTAGTTCAGAACAATAATCAGTGGTGCTTTTAATAAAAAATAAAAAATTTAAAACTTCCCCTTTGTTCCTCTAGTTTCAGTTGACTACTCCTCTATCCCCAGGTGTAGCTCCACAGACTCCAGCTGGTCATTGATGTAGAGTGACACCCCCTCCTCTTCTGCCCTGCTTGTCTTTCCTGAAGAGTTCATATATTGTGTCTCTAAAGTTTGATTTTCCAGTACACTTTCCCAAATGGAAGCAGATATGTTCAAAACTGTGAAAATATCATTTCAGGTTTGGTAATTTTCCTCTATTATTTTTCTACTTGACTCAGAGTTCAGTTGCACAACTTGGTCATGATGATGACACGCACAACAGATTCTGCCCATTTCTGCAATAGTTAAGTTTGCTCAGAGGTTAATATCTCTGACTTCTGGATTGCCCGCTCAAAACATATTGTGGGTTGATATAAGTTTTAGTCAATGTGACATTTACTTCTTCTTAATGTTTTTAAGCCCTCCAACTCCTTTTTCTATTCAGGAGTGCTCAGAAACTGAGTCTGAGAGAAGAGGAAGAGTGCAAAATCTAGTAGCATATCTTCTGAAATATTTTGAAATTGAAACTATGTAATTTGAGACTTCCTGGCCTTTATTCTTCCTGGGTGTTTTCTTGTCTCACAAGTTTTTTTACTCTGTAAGGCTTCACAGTTATCATGCATCAGCATTTAGAACATCAGAGGGAGCAATACAGTCTGTATCCTCCCTGAAAAGGAAACAAACTGAAATTGCTGCCATGTTTTAAAACCTCAGAATGGTGAATGTATGGGAAGTTTGAAACTGTTTCCTTAAACAGGGGCCTAGAATCTTCTTGTTCTTCACCAGTGACTGAGGAGATGCTAGTGAAATTTGAGGAAAAAATGGATTTGTTCAGTGGATTTGCTTCTGGGACTGTAGCACAGCTTGGTGCATTGCAAACTGAAACCCTTGATGTGCCAAAGACCATTAAATGCAGTATGTGCTGAAATACTGACTATGGATGCTGCAGATTACTGGCAGGCTGAGAGTTTTGGAGTGGCCTACTGGAGTTTTACAGGCACCTTCTGTGGGTGGCTGGTGGACTTCCTCAATGAATGTCTATAAATTTGCATGCACACCTACTCAAGCTGTCTCCAAAGCAGATAGACTCCAGCTGGCTCCAGGCTGAAAGATATCTTCTAATTACCATAGAATCATAGAATCATTAAGGTTGGAAGGGACCTTAAAGATCATCAGGTTCCAACCCTCCTGCCATGAGCAGGGAGCCCTACCACTAGATCAGGTTGCACAAAACCTCATCCAACCTGGCCTTAAACACCTCCAAGGAGGTGGTATCAACAACCTCCCTGGGCAACCTATTCCAGCCCCTTATGACCCTAATGGTGAAGAATTTTCTCCTGATGTCTAACCTAAATCTCCCCTCTCTCTGTTTAAAACCACTACCCCTTGTCCTATCACTATCATCTCTGATGAACAGCCCCTCCCCAGCTTTCCTGTAGGCCCCCTTCAGGTACTGGAAGGCTGCTATAAGGTCATAGAATCATAGAATCATAGGGGTTGGAAGGGACCTCGAAAGATCATCTAGTCCAACCCCCCTGCCAGAGCAGGGTCACCTAGAGTACATCACACAGGAAGGCATCCAGGCGGGTTTTGAATGTCTCCAGCGAAGGAGACTCCACAACCTCTCTGGGCAGCCTGTTCCAGTGCTCTGTCACTCTTACAGTAAAAAAATTTTTCCTGATATTCATCCTAAACCTCCTATGCTCCAACTTGTATCCATTACCCCTTGTCCTATCACTGGTCTTCACTGAAAAAAGCTTAACTCCATCGTCTTGACACTCACCCTTTACATATTTGTAAACATTGATGAGGTCACCCCTCAGTCTCCTTTTCTCCAAACTAAAGAGACCCAGCTCCCTCAGCCTTTCCTCATAAGGGAGATGTTCCACTCCCTTAATCATCCTTGTGGCTCTGCGCTGGACTCTTTCAAGCACTTCCCTGTCCTTCTTGAACTGAGGGGCCCAAAACTGAGGTCTCCCCAAAGTCTTCTCTTCTCCAGGCTGAACAGCCCCAACTCTCTCAGCCTGTCTTCATAGCAGAAGTGCTCCGGGCCTTTGATCATCTTGGTGGCTCTTCTCTGGACTGTTTCCAACAGGTCTATATCTTTCTTGTGCTGAGGACACCAGAGCTGTACACAGTATTCCAGGTAGGGTCTCACCATAGCCCTCTGAAGACTAATACTGTGAGCTATTTTGATTCTAAGCTAAACCAGTTCAATGTGTGTGTTAGTGTTCATATACATGCACAGACCAAATGGTGCAGGTTGAAGCATGCTGTACTGAGGTTAAAGATTTCTAATGACTTTGCTTGTACAAATGTCACCATCTGGAACTAGCTCGTCTAAGTTTTTATATTGAAGGAACAGACTGCTTATATTTAGAAATCTGAGATTCTAGATTTTCTTACGATATATTACGTTACACTGTCATGTCAAATTTCAATAAAGGGGGATTTATGCTGTTTCCATCTAAACCAGCTACAAAATACACCATGATTACCTAATAAGGTTGTATCACTTGATTCTTTCACAAGAAATCAAAAGAAAGAAAAAATTGTTTGCTTCTGTTGTGCAGATTGTAAGTTTTTCCACTTTTCTTATGTAGCTCTGATGAAACTTCTGCATCTTAAGGTGCATTTCAAAATGTATTTATTAAAGCTGAGTACATTAGACATTTCTCACTTGAGATTGAAAGGACACTGCAAGTTCACACATTCAGATAAGTTATAGCTGCAGTTCTAGCCTGGGACACTGAATCCTACTGTGGCTGATTATATCTGCAGTCGAAACTGGTGATAGTTCAAGAAACCCTTGATAAGGACAGTTTAGAATTGCTCTTTGAAGGTTTATAAGGGTGTCAGATTTTAAGACTTTAGATTTCCTTCTGGATTATTGTGTCTACATCCTGGCCTGAACCCAGGGATACTGCTTATTCCACAAATAGGCTTATTCAGAAAAACCTCAAGAGGGTAAAAGTCAAGCCTTCTTTTATGGACCTGGAAAATGGTTGTTATTCTTTCCTTCCCTTAACTGTTTTCTTGGGAAGAACGTGACCTTAGAAAACACAGAGGGTTAGGTGGGTGGGAAAGGTTGACCACTTCCTGGGCTGTGCTGTGGCTACAGTGAGGCTGTTACTGCAGGCATAGTGGAGGGTTTTTGTGGGTTTTTTTGGTGGGTTTTTGTTGTTGTTGTTGTGTTGTTTTTTTTTTTTTTCAGCCCAGGCTGAAAGACACTTTGAAAGATCATCTGGCCCAACCTTTTGTGGGAAAGGGAGCCTAGATGAGATTATCTAGCATCTGGTCACATCCAGTGATGGGGACTCTTACCACATCCCTCAGGAGGTTGTTCCAGTGATTGATTGTTCTTACTGTACAAAATTTCTTATATCAAGATGAAACTTCTCCTGGTGCAACTTGTACTTGTTGTCCCTTGTCTGCCTCATGTGACTTCTTGTGAAGAGAGAGCCTCCATCCTCTTTTTAGCTGCCTGTTAAGTACTGAAATACTATGATAATATTCCTCCTGGACCTTTTATTCTCTAAGGAGAAAACACCTCACTTCTTCAGTCTTTCCTCACAGAGCAGGTTCCTAGCCCTTTGATCTTCTTCATGGGCCTCCTTTGGAATCTCTCCAATCTTTCTGCATTTTTGAATTGCAGGGACCAGAGCTGGACACAGTACTCCAGGTGCATACTGATAATTGCTGAGTGGGACGATTGTGTCTTTTCCTGGGTCCTATTTTGGGCCCTTTTTCTAGATGGGTACAACATTCGCCTTCTCCCAGGCATCAGAGTTATTTCCCAATCTCCACAGTTTTTCAAATATTATAGATGATGGCCTTGCAACAACGTTGACCGCTTGTCTTACCACACTGTGGTGGGTTCCTTCTGGACCCATGGATTTATGGGGGTTGAGTCCTTGAAAGAGGCTGTAGACCAACCATTTCTTTGTTGCTGGTGAGCCAACATGTGTTGTTCTAGCTGCTTGATCCTGTGACCTGGGGTCTACCTATTTTGATAAAGACACAGGCAAATAAGGTATCAAGATCCTCTGCCTTTTCAGCTTGATTAGTAACTAGTTTCCCTGCCCCTTTTAGCAATGGCTCTATGTCTTCCTTGTGCTTCTGCTTACCACTTATGTGTCTGAAGACATGTTTGGCCTACAGCTCTGGCTGACAAGACAGAGGAGGAGGTCACTTGGAGACCCGTCCTTTTCACTTGTGTCCCCAAGGCTCTGAAGTCCTGCTTGACTTTGCCCAGGTTTTGCTTTACCTTGTTATGGTGCCCACATGAAGAAGGAGCAGAGGATAGTAGTCTGTGCTTTTAACAAGTGTGGCAGCCTCTCTGTGACATCCTGGAGCAATCCTGAGAAGTCAGCACCACCTAGCTCTATTTTTTCTTGCAAAGTCTCAAATAATGCTGTTTTTGCTTGTTCCACCTCCCAAACACAGAGCAGCCCGGGGGCTGCTGCCTTCCTCCGCTCACTGTGTGACTCCATCAGAGCCCACCTCGGGCAAGTGGAGACTCAGGAGGGCAGGTGTGATCTTTGCAGCCTTCCACTTGGGCAGCAGCTTCCCTGGTAGGAATCTCTGTCCAGAGTGGTCACTCCCAGCGCTCGCCAGCTCTCTGTCACCACACTTAATGTCAGCCCCCAAACACTGCCTAGCAAGTCCTCCTCGTTCTCTGGAGGCCTCGGGCTGCTGGGCAGATTTGCAGGGCCACCAGCCAGCTGGGGTGCAGCCTGCAGGGTGGCGGGTGAGCAGAGTGGGCAGTAGCCACAGGGGCCGGTTGTTCACAGCTTCCCACCCGTGTGGGGCAGCAGTGGCACCCCCCAGCTCTCGCCTATCCCTCTCATGAGACCTGCTGCCTGCTGGTCCCTCCACAGGCACAGACAGACCAAGGGTGCCAGGGAAGCTGCAGACCCCTCAGGCAGCCGGCTGCCATCTGCAGAGGTAGGGGGAACCACCGCCTCTCGGCTGCTCAGCTGAGGGGTGAATAGGGCCTCCTTGCACCCCCCTGCCTGGGCAGGAGTCACAGGCAACACTGTCAGGGCAAGGCGCCTGGAAATTTGGGGGAACAGGGAAGCTGTGTCCCTAGGCTTTTTTCCAGAGAGAGCAGAGTTCTCCTAGATCTGCTTCTCTGGTCAGTGACAGCATTTATTTCCCCTGGGTTTTTTTTCTGCTCCTTTGTTTGTTTTTTCCATTGTTGTGGGTTGGATTTGGATTGCTTCAGGCATTGCCAGGTGACAGCATGGGTGAAGAAGACAGGTAAGAAGGTTTCAGAAGCTGTGTGGGAGCAGCTGTTGGTCAGAGAGCACCAGGTTGCTGCTGTGGATGTTTCACCAGGCCAGGAAATGTGGGGGTTTTTGCTGCCTGATTCATGTCCTTTTAATTATTTCTTGGTATGAAAGCCCCATGAATTGTTGTGAAAGTGCTAAGTGTTGTCTCCCAATATGAAAAGCAGTGATTTCTTTCTTCATAGCTATTACCATGGTGGATGGACCAGTTGTATGAGTGTAACAAAATGCAGGAATGTGGATTATCTTAAAAGCCTATGTCCCAGAATGCAAAACCCCACATTTTTTTGTATTTAGTTCTTGCTGGAGATAAATGCCCAGACAGTGCGAAAAACTCCTTTGATTTGGAGAAAAAACATTATGAAACAGCATTCAAAGGGCTATGCAAATTATTTCACACAGAGCTTGAGAATGTTTCTGCGTTGCCTCTGGTGGCCTTTCCTGGCATCTGGGATGCTGTTAGCAACCATGAACTCCAGGAAATCCACAGACATTTTGAAATCCGTCTCAGAAATGTAGGAGTGAGGGCATTGAATTCCCAGATGTAAATATTCTTGAACTTCAGAGGAATTAAGCTCTGGATGCCCTCAGTGTGACGTCATCCCTTTCTTTAACGAGCTGACAACCCAACAAACAAACAAACAAACCTTCATGTAGTGGCAGTGGAGGGTTGAAAACTAACTGTTCGCTCTCTTCTTGTGGAGCTCATTTCCTTCCTTCTGTATCATGAAATACAGAAAAATGGGCTCAAATCCTGACCTGAGTGCTCAGCAATGCCACTCTTCCCTCTGGATAGTACATGCTCATTGATGCCCAGAAAATTGCAAATTAGAGGGACTGCAATTAACAAGCAGCAGTGATAAAGGTGGGTGTGACTTGTGCAGTAGAAAAGATGCTCCTTTTCTAGGTGAAGGAAAGCAAATTCTGCTTTCCTTGACTCCCACACAACCCCTTTGTTTTCAGTAGGCTTCCCACCAGTGCCTCTGCAAGCCTGTTCTTAGGTGCAACCTAAAGCAAAATTTTCTCTTCATTATTTCCACATCTCAGAGGCAATTCTGCTTCCACTGAACTGAGTGGAAATTTATGAGTAAGGATAACGTTTAGATTTGTCTCTTTGCCACAGTAGAGTTCATGCGTCTCTGCCTATTTTCAATAAATGTCAGCTTTGTGTTGTGTTTTTACTGAAGTGACAGCTACTGAATTGGAGAAGACCAATAGGAGAAAATAAAATCATGGCAGAATTGTTGAATTGTGGGCTTGGGAACAATAGATGTGCCTGCTTATAGAGTACATCTCTTTGAATCTCTTAAAAGGATTTTTTCCTCTCATAACTTGAGTAGGATGCAAATATTTTTGGTCTGGTGGATTTGGTATTTTTAGCTTCACTTTTTATTGTGTTGTGAAAAAAAATGAACAGTCTAATTTTTTATGTCCCATGGTGTTACCCACTGGTCCAGAATGTCTGAGGCTTTCATATCTATTGCATATCTGCACTAACACTGCCATTCTTGATCTGGTTGAATGAGAGCTGCTACAGTGAATAACATTACTGACTTCCCCATCTTCTCACTCTGGTTTTCTTCTGTTTCTCAGGCATGTTTTCTAGAGGCTGCATATAAGGAGGAGAGATTACTGGAATCCTTTCTTATTCCTAAAGGCATCTGAAAATTCTGTTAGGAGTCAGTTGCTGTAAAATGATCTTCTGAAGTTATTGCAGAAGTGTTTAAGATTTTGTAGAAACTCTTCTAAGGCTCAGGAAGGTACAATCCTTACGCTCAGTTTAACAAAAATCTCTGTAGCCTTGATTACATCTTTAATGTGACATTTGGGAATTACTGGTTCTCTGAAACAGGGTGCCCTGCTGTTGAATTAGCCAGGCACAGCACACAGCACTTGGTCTGGCCATGGTGAATATGTTCTTGGACGAGCATGGTGAGTTTGTTATTTCAAGGTTTTGCTTCAATGCCTGTGGCATTTTTGATCCAATACTGCCAGCGTTTTAAAACCATATGCTCTCACCCCTCAATGTACCAGTCTAAGACTCTATAGAGCACAGGATTATTGCACTATAAGATATTAATATAGTGGCAAAGCAAGTCTTCCCTGCCAGTTTCCTCCTACCACAATGCCATTATTTCATAATGCATGTACTGGAATGAAAATGTTAATAAAATCAACAGGAGTATTTGCTAACTGCAGGGATTTTTTCACAGTGCTGATAACCCCTAATATCAAGGCAGAGGTAATGATAATAATCTGTGTACTTCTGTGAGTCTGTGCTATGTTTAGTTTGTTAATGGACTGGAGAGTGATTTCTCATTATGAGCACTAACAGAGAAAAAGTGGATGTGGAAATGACAGGAGAGACTGGGAGCTTAAGTTTATAAAAAATCATAGCATTTGACAGTTGATCCAGTCTTAGTGGAAACTCCTTGGGAGCAGTGCTAAGCAATGGATCTCAGTGAATGGTCAGAGTAAGGTGAGAGAAGGAACTATGGCTTTATTTAGATCTTCCCTTCAGTTGACTGAAGCAGGAGTGGGTGAAAACCCTCTTACAAAGAAGCAGTTTTGAATCTCCCTCCAGAGCCTGATTTGTTTTGCCCTTTTATTTATTCTAATGTACAGTCTTTAAAATATTTTCCCCTGGAAAATTATATTGATCTATGTATTTCTTATTGAAGTGTGCTAATATTAACTGTTATATAAAGAAGCTCTACTATATCAGAAGCACCAGACAAATATTATTACAGAGCTTTGTATATAAGTGGTGGTATAATTTAACTATGATTGATCAGATATCACAGCAGGTTATTCTTATGAAAAGAATTGGTGCTGTCTTGGAGATGACAACACTTCTGCAAGCTCATTTATGAAGCATAAGAGCATGGGTAAAACAAGTGTCTTAAAGGTGACAGTAGGTTGAAATTCAATATGAGCCTTATATGCCACGTGAGGTTTCATAAATCAGACAACCAAGTAGATAGCTTCCTTGTGAACTGGTGTTCCTCTGGGATTAGTTTAGGGACTAATGCCATTGCACAGCTGTGGCTTGGTTGTACATTTTCTTTAAAGACATTTTTTAATAGGAAGGTGAGTTTTCAACTTAATTTGTACAAGTCCTGCTTTCTTCTGAGAAAGACTCGGTTTTTCTTGTAAAATTAAAAGGTGCCAAAGCTGAAAGAGCCTTAGCTTTTGAATAAAAATCAGTACTTTCCATGGGAAACATCCATAGACTCTTTACAAATATTTTGTACAGCACTTCACACATCCTTCTCAAAACTTTATTTTTTTCTAAACAGCTCTATTGGCAGAGTAATCTTTTCAACTGCCAAAACACCCTTTTGAAATCCAACTGCTAAACTGCTCTGCAACTTTGGATAAGGCATCTTCAATTTATCTTCCGGCAAATTCCAACAAATTGGGAAAAACCCTTTCTTTTTCTCTCTTTATGTTCTTAATCAGAATTCACCCAGGATGCATGACCAGCCCTTGGGTGGAGGAGGCAGGTCTTCTCACATGCTCAGGGAACAGCCAATTGCCAGCTCTACTGGGGTCAGGAAAGAATTTTCTCCTGGGGCAGATTGGCCCTGGTACCCGGGGGTTTTTGGCCTTTCTCTGCAGCACCAAGCACAGCCCCTTGCCAGGGCTCCTTTGGGCCCTTTTGGCCAGGTGCCTGCTGCTCCTGCTCCATGAAGGTGGCCTTTCTGCCCTGCATCTGGGGGGAGGAAGCTTTCTAGACCCCCAGGGTGGCCCCCGGGGGTTGCTTCTTGTCCTCTGTAGCATTGAATTCAGCCCCTTTTCAGGGCTCCTCTGGGCCCTTTTAGCTCAATTCTCACCTGCTGCTCTTGCAGGAGGCAAGGAGACCCTGGGGGTGGGGGTCTCAGGGAAGGTCTGGTCCCAGCCATGGAGGCCCCCAGAACCCTGGCAAAAGTAAACTATACTGGTCATGGGCTCTCCTGTAGACATTTGTTGTTGGGCACTTTAGAGACCGAGTATTACGCCAGAGGGCCTTCCTGTCTGAGGGAGTAGTGTTGTCCTTAGGTTCTTTTATGTCAGTATGCTTTCCCACAGGAAACAGCTCGGACATTTCTATAAATGAATACAAGGAGAAAAAATAAATCCAAGGGGAAATGAATAGGTATTGCTCACCTCTAAAAGGTTTTCAGCCATGGAGTTGAGTAACACGTCCTGCTTTAGTCTGAGGACTTGATCTTTGAGCAGTGCTAGTGACAGAAATGCGAGGTTTTGCCATCCTGTGGAAACTCGGCTCAACTGGAAGAACACAGAAAACTTTAAAAAACCCCACTTCACACTTGCTTTTTTGCAAAGTTGTGCAGATGGTCCAATTATCTCAAGACGACCCAAAGGTCCGACCCCCATCAGAAGGTACATGCATCCTTCACGCAGTGTGACAGAGCCAATGTGTAGGCGGGGGCACGGTTACCCATTCAGTCCCTCTGCTAGAGTAGCTGGGGAGAAACATCATCAGAGATTTCCTCAGGGTGTATTTCTAGGGAAAGGAGAAGGTAGGAAGAAGAGTAGCATAGCATAGTTCAGCTAGAAGGGACTTAGAATGATCACCTAGTCCAACTGCCTGACCACTTCAGGGCTGACCAAAAGTTAAAGCATGGTATTAGAGCATTGTCCAAATGCCTCATAAATAATGACAGGCATGGGGCATCAGCCACCTTTCCAGGAAGCCTGTTTCAGGATTTGACAACCTTCTCAGTAAAAGAATCTTTCCTCATGTCAAGATTGAACGTGCTCTGACACAGTTTTGAACCACTCTACTGTAAGTCACTTGAAATTTCATTTAGACATCATCCAATTACCTCGAGAGACGAAATAGATAGTGACTTGGTGGTGTCACAGGGCTGTACAGGCAGCTGTCTGTATTCTGTGGCTTGGTGTTCTGTGTTTGAAGTCAAAGCCTGAAGTTGTGAGCTTGATTCAGTATATGATTTTTCCTCAGGACTTGACCTGGTGACCCTAAGGAAAATAGATAATTTCTGCTGGCTTGCAAAGGACTTGAAATCAGGGCTGTGACACTTCTAGTGTCCACCTGCACAAGGGGGCTACTTTCAGAGTGATATTACTTGATGTGTAACCACATCATAATTGGTGCCTATAAAGGGCTATATCTGAGTGAAAACCCAATATTTAAAAACCATCTAAACTGAGCCAGACTAAGGCATGTGCAGTCCAGTGGTCTGTCTTAGTTGGTGTCCAGAATTGCAAAGTGATCATCTTATTTTTCAGAGCTTTGTGGTGGGACATTTGTCTCTTGGATTAGAAAATCAAGGCCAGGGTCATATGCTTCCCATTCTTCTGCTGGGAAGATTTAAATTTTCCAGGCTCAAAAAGAGTGGAGAGGAAAGAAAAGCAGTATCTCAAGGAAAGCACCAACTTAAGAAGCTTCTGCAGATTTTCTCTCTGATTTTCTCCGCATTTCAATCTGCCATAGTCAGGCTGGGGCAGCTGAACATCCTATGACAGCAATTGCTTTTGTAGTAATATAGAGAATGGCACAAACACTTGATTTTTGTTCTGCATCCTCATTTATAAATAGGGATGATTGCCTCTCAGCTATGCAGGAATGTAGCTGGGTATTTGTACAGTGGAATTATGATTTAAAAAAGGGTAAGGAGTGCAGTATGAGAGAAAGGCAAATGGGTTTGGCCTCATCCAGCGATGGCAGCACTTCAGCTCAAGTGCTACAATTTGAGGGGAACACGATGAGCAATGGAGGAGTGGATGAAGAAGTTCCAAAACAGAGGATTGCTGGTGGACAAGGGTATGCCAGTCATGAGAATGTCTTGCTACCACATCTGATACCAATTTCGTGTCTCTGCTTACTATGCTATTTTTAATATATTTTCTAATGGAAGTGAGTGGGAAGTCATGGTAGCCCACATGGGCATGGTTTATTATTTCCATCTATCTGTCTTAGATTCACTGTACAGAAATAGATGACCTAGAGCAAGCTTTCTAAATGTACAGTTACCTCTAGGAGAGAGATGTGAGTGGTTTTGCTACAGTGGACAATCTCCTAGAGCTACCAAAAATATGACATCTCAGCTAAATCTAGAAAATCAGCCTGGACATTTCCAGGTAAAAAAAGAAATAAAAAATAATCATATTCTAAAAGCCAGAAGTTAAGGTAGCTTCATCATCTTGCAGTGGGGAAGTTTATATATATATATATATATATATGTATACACAGACACATAGATATTATTTTCCATAATCTACTGATTCACAAAAATTTTCAAGCTCTTAGCAAGCAATTATGGGTTCATCACATGCTGTTGGTGGCTGAATCAGCCAGTGGCCTATGTATTATGTCCATGGCCAGGGAGACAGAGGGGCTGTGCTTTTTGTACTCTGAAGGCTGGCATGGCAGATGTTGGGAATGAGCACAGTCTGGAGTTTGTGTGACCAGAGTAATTTGTTCTGTGAACTTAGAGAGCTGGAGAATAATCAGTCTACAGAACACATGTTTATAGTTTGAATAGATCACAAAAGACTGTATCTTGGTTTTGAGGTTTTAAGAATATGTTTGATGTGGACTTTGGTACAAGGAAGGGGGTTTGGGTGTGAGTAGTTGCTGACATTTGCTCCTGTTTTCCTTCACCTCCAAAACCCAGCATCAGGGCCCCTGCAGTCTTTAGGTGCTAACGTGGTCAAAGTTTATGAGTTCAGTGTTTGGACCTCTGCCTCTAAATAAAATTTGACTGATGCTCTGTAGAGTATTAAATAGTTTTACTTCTTTTCACACAGGTATTTTACACCTCTTTCTCTGTTAGAATTCCCATGGGTACACCTTGCCCTTCTGAAAGCGTTTCAGTGGCTGTGGATGAGACACAGAAGTCCTGAAATCTGTGCGTGGAGTCAGATTCTCTTCAAGAGTGAGGCAGCACTCAGTTGTCTGAGGGGACAAAGTGTTTTCCACCGTAGAAAATACTTGCCCATCCCAGATGCAGGTAACATACAGTGTAAGGATCCTTTCATAAGGAAAATGAATCATCAGTTGTGTACAGTGTTTCTCTCCTAGTTAATGAAGAAGGAAAATGTTCTGTTTGAGTGTCATTGCCAGGCAAACATCAGCAACAAAAATCCATTAGGAGTTATTTTGGGAGACATTGGGTGTTGTATGCCTCTTGGTTATTACTTCTGATTGAATCATAGAATGGTTGAGGTTGGAAAGGACCTTTAAAGATCAACAGGTTCCAACCTACCTGCTATGAGCAGGGACACCTCCTACTAGACCAGGCTACACAAAGCCCCATCCCACCTGGCCTTAAACACCTCCAAGGAGGTGGTATCAACAACCTCCCTGGGCAACCTATTCCAGCCCCTTATGACCCTAATAGTGAAGAATTTCCTCCTGATGTCTAACCGAAATCTCCCCTAATTCAGTTTAAAACCATTACCCCTTGTCCTATCACTATCATCTCTGGTGAAAAGCCCCACCTCAGCTTTCCTGTAGGCCCCTTCAGGTACTGGAATGGTCGCTTTGTCCAGCCCCCCCTGAAGTGCACAGAGAACTTTTTTACTAGATCAAGTTGCACAGAGCCTGGTCAAGCCTGACCTTTTAATGTTTCCAGGGATGGGGCCTCCACCACCTCTCTGGACAACCTGTTCAGTACTTCACCACCCTCATTGTACAGAATTTCTTCTTAATGTCTAATGTAAATCTTTCCTGCCCTAGTGTAAGATGATTGCCCCTTGTCCTATCACTACACACCCTTGTAAAAAGTCCCTCCCCAGCTTTCTTCTAGCCCCTTCAGGTACTGGAAGGCCACTATTAGGTCTCCCAAGAGCCTTCTCCTCTCCAGGCTGAACAATCCCAGCTCTTTCAGCCTGTCTTCGTAGGAGAGGTGCTCCAGCCCTCTGATAATCTTCTCTAAACTCACTCCAAAAGGTCCATGTCCCTTTTGTGTTGAGGGCTCCAGAGCTGGACAAAATACTCTAGGTGGGGTTCTTGCAAGAGTGGAGTAGAGGGGCAGAACTACCTCCCTTGACCTGCTGGCCACACTTCTGTTGAAGCAGCCCAGGATGCGATTGGCCCTCTGGGCTGTCAGTGCACACTGTTTGCTCATGTCCAACTTTTCATCCACCAGTACCCCAAGTCCCTTTCTGCAGGGCTGCTCTCTATCACATCATCCCCCAGCCTGTATTCATAATGTGGATTGCTCCTACCTAGGTGCAGGACCTTGCACTTGGCCTTGTTGAACCTCATGAGATTCACACAGACCCACTTCTCTAGCTTGTCCAGATCTTTCTGGGTAGCATCCTGTCCCTCTGGCACATTGACCACACCAGTGACCATCCAGACAATTCCTAATCCACTGAACAGTCCAGCCATCAAACCCATAGGTCTCCAATTTAGAAAGAAAGATGTTGTAAGGGACTATGTCAAAGGCCTTGCAGAAGTCCAGATAGATGACATCCACTGCTTTTCCCTTAGCCACAGATATAGTAACTCCACTGTAGAAAGCTACTAGGTCGGTTAGGCAGGACTTGTCCTTAGTAGAGCCATGCTGGCTATTGCAAATCACCTCTCTGTCTTCCATGTGCCTTGTCAAAGCTTCTAGGAGGATCTGTTCCATAATTTTACCAGACACTGAGGTGAGGCTGACAGTTTGGTAGTTCCCAGGGTCCTCCTTTCTATCCTCTTTGAAAATGGGTGTAATGTTTCCTTTTCCCAGTCACCAGGAACTTCACCTGACTGCCATGTCTTGTCAAATATCATGGAGAGTGGCTTGGCAACTGCATCAGCCAGTTCCCTCAGGACTCCAGGATGCATTTCATCAGGTCCCATTTTCAGGTTCCTCAGGTGATCCCGAACTTTATCTTCACTTACAGTGGGAGGGACTTCCTCCCCCTGGTCCCCATCTTGAGGTCCTTCAGTTTGGGAGGTGTGAGGAGAGAGGTGTCCAGTGAAGACTGAGGAAAAAAAGTCATTGGGAACCTCAGCTTCCTCCTCATCTGTTGTTGCTGGTTTGCCATCCTTCCTTATCAAGGTGGAGACACTTTTTTTAACCTTTAACTGAAGATTGTGTTTTCCTGTCTTCCAGAAGTATTTTGAAACATAGCTCTTGTATCAAATGTGTTATGTGATTTCTGGGTATGTCTAAGAGGCACATATTGTGCCTTTTCCATCTGTGTAATTGATTTATTACTTAATTGTTGCAACTAATTAGAATCTAATGGTGTCCAGAGAGACGGTCAAGTCATCCAGTATTTTTTATCAGCAAAAGGTTGCTGCCTATTCTTGTAACTTTGTGTACCAATTTGTTTTATAGGCTGTGTTTATGCCACCTGTGCTGTTGATGTTTACAGCATGAACAGTTCAAATCATATTAATTTGCTGGCATTTCCCACATGATACTGGGATTCAATACTCTAAAAACTTATTGGGTGACTGATTCATGAGGGGCCTGAGTAATCTCTGGCTTAGTAACGTGTGCACTGGTAGCATGATTCCTGTGCTTGCAATTTATGTAGTGCTGGATAAAACCTCCCAGAAGCAGAATTTGCCTCATTATGAGGCATTATGCCTTTCACCAAGATTTATTTGCATCCAGATTAGAATGGAAATTAATTTCAAATATGCATGGTTTAGTGTTAAAAAAAAAATAATGAAAAAATGGTGGGATGAAAACTGAAGAAGGTCCCACTCACTTAGGAGAATGAAGTAAATATCTAATCTGATATGGAAATCAGCCTAGACTTCAGCATACAAGGGTAGAGTGTGGCTGGTGAAGAGTATCTGAAGAGATGGTGGTACAGGAAATCCTTGGAAATACCAGAAATCATCTTTCATGTGGGTTATCACTTGCTCACTCAGAGATTCAGCTTCTTTCTCTAGCTTCATTAATCCATACATGCTTTCTCCCAAAAGCATATTACTATTAATAAACTTCAATAAACACAGGTTGGAGAAGATTTCAGGCCATCTGGAGGAAAAAGTCGTTTTCTCATTTACATGTGTTACATACATAGGTCTGTTAGCTCTTTGCATCTCAAAAGACTCCTGTAAGACAACTGTAGGATATATATATGCAGAATTTCCTCAGTAAAAACTGTATCAAGTAAAATCTAAGATTTTTTGGACAGAGCAAAAGCAGAAGTGCTCTTTGCCTCTGAATCCTTCCCCTTTTGATTGCAGGGCTAAACAAATCTGAGATCTAACCTACACACACCTTGTTGGTCCCAGACAATTCCCAGTCAGCAGTTAGCTCACAAATACCAGGAATGTTGCTAGAAATGCAGATTCAGCATTCTTAGAGTTTTCTGTCCTGCTCCTTGCTTTGCTGCTCTACCTGCACCTTTGCTCTGTGCAGCTGTATGGTAGACAGAAGAGCATTACTCTGTATATGACACCATCTGATGTTTGGAAAGCACTGGCAACCAAAACCAAACCTGTGCTAGAATTGAAAAATGCTTATTTTTAAGGGGGGACACCTGTTGTGTTGGATACTGTGAGTCTAAGAGCTGAGCTGCTGAAACACAGATGCTGGGTGCAGTGGCCCGAAACTTGGTGTAACATTCAGCTGGAAGGTGGCACAAAGGTGAGACGTGTGTACTTAAAACCTGTGGTGACCAGGGAGTGCCATCTGCCACTGGAGTGGGGGAAATACTCTAAAGTGCATAAGAGTACAGTTAAAAGGCCCTCAGCAGGCTCTTTCCTTCTAATAGTTGACTTGATGTTCCAACTGAGACATCAGTGCATGCTATGGATTTGTCCAGGCTCTTCTGCAATACAGATAGATACCTACAACCCGGAATAGACCAGTCTGGCAGGCAATCTCCCAGCCCACCCTGTGCTAGCCATTATCAGTAGATTTTATTGCTCTCTACAATTGTCTGAAAGATGGTAGTGGTGAGGTGGGGTCAGTCTTTTCTCCCTAGTAACAAGTGATAGGACAAGAGGATATGGCCTCGAGTTGCACCAGGGGAGGTTTAGCTTTGATATTTAGATATTGGAAGCAACTTACTCATCAAAGGTGTTATCAAACACTGGAACAGGCTGTCCAGAGAGGTGGTTGAAATACCATCCCTGGAGGTGTTTAAAAGATGTGTAGATGTGGTGCTTATGGACATGGTTTAGCACTAGACTAAGTAGAGTGAGGCTAATGGTTGGACTAAATGATCTTAAAAGTCTTTTCCAACCAAAACAATTCTATGATTCTGTGACCACTGAGTTGAAGACAAAATCTGTCTGCTTGACCTTTACATATGGGCTATAATAGTATTTTCTGACCGGATTTTGGTCTCACTGGGTCCAAGTCTTTTGATCCCTGCCCCATGGAGGATGCAGCTGCTTCTCCTTCACCATGCCATCGCCTCAAGTACAGCTGGATTTGACTCTGAAACTGTGAACTGCTCTGGACTTGCCTTACTCTGTGTAGACGTTCTGGTGTCTCTGCACACAGTGTCCAGCAAGGCCTTCTTTGGTTGGGGTTTGTGCTGCAGGTACCTGTCATGGACTCAAGTCACGGAGGGAGTCTTGCAGGAGACCTGAAGATCTCAGGGCCCCAGATCTGGCTCGCCAAGCGAGTTCCTCGGCCTGATCGAGGCACCAGTGTTTTAAGGGCACCATCTACTGGCTAATGGTAGCAAAAGGAGGAAGAGAGTTGTTAAAGGGTCCCTCTGTTCACCGCAATGAATCCTGGAGCCACCTTCATCAACAGGTCAAGATGAGAAAGCAAGTAGGGAAAGCTGGAGTGACACTGGGTATGGGTCTTAACTAAAGCCAGACTTAAACTGACGATCTTAAGACTTATCAGAATAATAAAATTTAATCAAAAGTCTTTCTGGGTTCCAAAAAGTCTGTTACAGTCAAGTTGACAATAAGTTGAGAGTCTCAGTTCTGGTCATATTTTGCATCCTTTTCTGGGTTTCCTTAGCTTGGTTGGTCTTGTCTCTAGAAAACAGCATTTTTAAAGAATGCAAAGAATTGACAAGGTTTCTGTGTGCGCTTCTAACATGCTCTTCTCCTTATGTGCCCATCAATGCTGTTCCTCATGATTATTCTAGCTACTCAGAACAAAAAGTCAGGGTGGTAATTCCTCTCCTTGATAACGCTCCTCTTTCTCCAGATGTAGTTTAATATTGTGAGAACCCCAAAGAGTCGTTTGTGCTCTTGACTAAGTGAATACCACCTGGGTCACAGAAATGTTGAGAGCTATGCCAGTATGAATCTGAGCCAGAAAACGAAGGATTTGTATGTGTTTTTTTTTATCCTAGGTGATACCTATATATGCAGTTCTAAATGTCAGAGGCTTAATCTGACACAGGCACAGATCCTTACATTTAATTTAATTTTCTTTTAAATGATCCCCTGAGCTTCCAAAATTGCTAGTGAATTTCCTTATATAGGTGGAATAATCTCACTTCATTCTTACTGTACTCAGTAATGCAAATGACAAAAATGACATTTTATTTAAGACTTAG
Source organism: Apus apus (assembly GCF_020740795.1). NCBI lineage: Eukaryota > Metazoa > Chordata > Aves > Apodiformes > Apodidae > Apus > Apus apus. Next base: position 51,246,050 of record NC_067283.1, read on the forward strand.
AAAACAGCCCAATATAAAATAGAGTTTGTAAGGATGACTGGAATCATATATTGCCAAGTATTATTAGTGGCTAGTGCTTGACTGTTGGGCAATGATAGGAGTAAATTATTATGTTGGCCAAGACAATACTTGCAGGTGCCTGAGGTGTGCCTTCCTGACTCTGAAAGCCAAACTGAACCAGACAGAGAAGCATGCAAATTAATATCTTTGGTGGCATGAAAAAAAAAGGAAAAAAAAAGGATTATATACCTATGTATATATACCCAGATGCTGTTGGTGTGAACAGTCTTCTCTCCCTTATATGCATGAGAATTGCTATTACCATTACTCAATGTAACATTTTAATTTGAATCTTTTTATTTGTCTCTGTTTTCTCCTTTCAGTTGCAAACGAGACAGGTGACAAAAATGCCCGACCGCTTTCACGATTTGCCCGTAAGTAGCCCTTTTTATTTTAACTGGTGAATTTCTATATCTACTATTAAAGTTAATATACAGTACTAAACTGAGGAACCACAGTACTTAGTTGGAAAAGCCACTTACACAAGTTCAGTCTTATTGAACAGAGTTGATGCAAATTTAAAAGAATGGAAGGTTTTGTGGCCTTATTACTGTTTCTAACATAAAGCATAAAAGCTTATAACAATACAAGTGTCACAAAGCCAGCTGAAGTTGGCTACAGTGGGTACAAAATGATTTGGGCCAAGCTTTTGAAATAACATAAGAGAAATGAAATTAAACCTTACTCATAACTTCTCCATCACCTTTTGCTTCACACAGCAGGGTTAGGAACTAAAGGTACATCTGGGGATTTGAAATAAGTGACCCAAGCATGAACAAAACAAGGGGTTGCATCTGGTAATGTAGCACCAGTTGGTTTTGACTTTGCCCATATGAATTATTAAAAACACATGTGGCAAAATATGTAGGAATGGGGAGGAAGAGAGGAAATGCTCTTCATAATGCATGCAGTTTCATGATATTTTGTGATTATGTAATGGGGAAAAATCCCCTTAGCACCTTTAAAAGGGGGCATTCGCCATCATCATTGGTGGTGCACATCAAAACACCAAAAGAACTCACGTTTATGGTGCAGTATTTCACGCAGTCACAGGATGGCACTCTGAGCATGCCGTACCTCATATAGGTACCCAAGGTGCATAACGCAGAAGGAGCTGCTGTGGCTATGAAATCTGTTGCATGTAGTGACTTACAAGGGTGACAGAACAGATTGAACCAGACTGAGAGAAGATTGTACTGGATTTCTTTATTCCTGGTTTAGGGTTTATTTTCCTTCATGCTGTAGAAAATATAATTTAAAAGGGGGGTCTACTCATCAGTCCTGGCTGGTTCAACCCTGAAAATGCATATGGCAAAGGAAATCACAGAGGAAAGAAATGTAAATGCAAACATTTTCAAGTTCTTTACCTCTCTGCTTTTTATCCATTATGGCTCCTGAGTACCAGGTACAGTGTTGGAAGATTCAGCCCAAGTACTGTTTATTCCTGGCTATTTGGGTTTTGAGGACTTCAAGCTGAAATATTGCCTGACAAGTAGGTCAAACACAATGTTGTGATGTTTGTAACTGAACTGGCATTTCAGTTCTGATTCTGACATTCAAAATAACTTGATTTTCGGTAAATGTGTACAGGGTGCAGGTCTGAGACCCAGGAACAACCAGGTTCCATTCCTGCTTTAATCATGTCTCTAAAGCAGGCACCCAAGCCTTATTTGCAGAGGTAGGGATGACTGGCATTCCATGGAAGAGAACAGACTGGCAGATGGCTATCAGCTGAATGAAATCACAAGATAAGCCATTACAAGGCCTCATTGTATGACCCAGTGATTCATGGGTTTAAGCATGGAGGTGAGATCAAGGCCTCAGTAACAGCAATGAAATGCAATGCAGAGAGGAACACACATATAAACCTGGCTGGGAAATAGTCACAGAGGCATAATATAGGGATGAAGGGAGATCACTGAAAATGTAAACCAGACCTTCACTGTCAGAAGTTAAATTTAGTGACTTGTGAGTCAGACTGATGATTTTATGACCTAGCAAGCTTCTCATAGGGTATAATTAATGATGGCTGTGTGGTCATGAGCAGAATAAGATGACAACTCTGAGGGAAAGGGAAGGAAAATTAGAATGGGAAATACGTTTATGGAAAGGAGGGAAGTATCTGAGGCGTGTGCTGTACTAATGTGAGTTAAATGGAAGATGCTCAAATTTATGCTGACAGTACTGTAACCTACTCTACCCTGCCATGCTACATTGAACAAACAGTGGAGTACAGATCAAACATTCAAAAACATCTTGACTGAATGGCAGAAAAAGCTGCAGCATTTGAGGACAAGGATTCAAACAATAACTAAAGTAGCAGAGCATTACCTTTGTTATCCTGGTGTCTGAGTCACAGACTGAGTATCTTCCTGGATCGTGCCTTTCACATTCACTTGAATGATTAATTCAAAGGCAATTATTAACTTCTTCACAACAGAGAACAGGATTTTTTTCATTGCTCTGGAACAACTGCCCATTTGAGGTCAACCTAGTAAAACCTACAGAGATTTCAGTGCAATTTACAGCTGGGCTCTTGTTGAACACCTAAAAACCACACCCATTTTTGCCAACCTTATTTACCTGATCTACCTTTTTGTGCATGAAATCAAACACAAGATGACCTACTGAAACCCAAATGAGTCTTATCCATCCTGACTGTTGTCTGAAGGTCCCTGGAGTATGTAGCTGTTTCCTCTTTATTTCAGGAACAATAAGAGGGAAAGGCTGCTAGTGTTGCTTAAAATTAGGAATGGTAGTTGTGTGGTTATCAGTGCTCCAGGTAGCTAGACTTGCAGCCTAACATTTTCAGGCTACATTAAAGTATTTGAACACCTACTCACAGATTCTTTAAGCAGAGTTCTGCTTTTGAAAATATGACACTGAAATCTATTTTGCTTTTGCCTCTAGCTCAGCTATAAAAATCTTTGATGGGGTAAAATAAAATGAGGGAGAAGCCTTTTTACAAATGTTTACACTTACTCACAAGGATTTGAAATTAAAATTTAGTTAAGTGTTATTCATTCCAATGCTAGAGCTATCAAATCTCTTGTACTGTTAAGTGTCAATTTCTGTTCCATTTAGGAGACTGAATGTAAGAGGTTGCTACTGCCTTTAGGAGCAATTAATGTGCCTGTTATCTGACTATGGTATCTTGCTACAAGTACCACTGTGCCATCAGTCTTTGTGGGGATTTAAATTCATCAGGATTTCAGGTAGCTGGAAGCTCGTGGCTGATGCCTGTTGGGGCAGACCAGATGACCAAAGCAATCATTTGCCAAATACCCTTCACCTGAACATAGCTGCAGGCAGGCTGAACACTGGTTAGGACAGGTGGGCATAGCATTTAATTGCTCCAGTGAAGTGGGTTAATTTGTGTCAGCTGGCTGATTTCCCACTGTTGATCTTCAGAAGAGCCAAGTAGATCTAGGTCTACAGATCTAATGAGAGGGGGAAATCTGTGTGGGATGGATATCCACACTGGAGAAAAAGGTATGAGTGTATGTATAGAGAACACAGGGAAGGAAATGTCTGTGTTGAAACAAGTGATTGTTTTTCTTTCACTGTTTTTATTTAAAGAAAAAAAAACACAACATGTTGATTTGAGTGATTATATGTTTTTTAGTGGCTACTAGTTAATCTGTTGTTGCTGGTCTTCAGTGGTAGTGCAAAGTACAAGCTACTTATTGTATCTAATAACTACAGAAAAAACCATCTTTTCTGCACTGTGGAGTTGTCCTGTGCCTGACAAGCTGGAGGGTTCATGGAATAAGAGGGCAGAGCTGAGGAAATGAGGAGAAGGTGGTGGTTTGGGAAGTTCAGCAGATTCCTTGGAGTAGTTGCAGGGGGAAACCTCAAAATTATACAAGTGGCTTCAGAGAGCGTCTTTTCCCCAAAAGATGACTTTAAATAGTGCGCAGCAACTTTTTGGCTGCAAGTGTTGGTGTCCTGCTCTCCTGTCTTAATGTGCAGCATGTATGGCTGGATGACAACTGATTTTTCTTTCTTGACAGGTTCCCTGCTCAAACTATGCTGAGTATGCCATACTTTTGAAAAAGAAATGGTTCTCTCAACATATTATAGGGAACCACAATGTTTTTCGCTGTATCACAGGCAGCCTGTATGATCAGCTAATTTAAAACTCTTACATCCTTTTTATTTCCCATTACAGAATGGGAAAACAAATGGTTACCTATTCAAGTAAAACTAAGAAGTTTTTTGGAAATCTGACTGGTGATCTAAAGAACAGAAACAGTGGTATTGCCATAACATTGCAGGTCCTTGGATCATAAAGGCCTATGGATGTTATTCCTGCAGCTGTTGTGTAGATGTTACTTTGGACTACCTGGTGTGAGGAATAGTTCTTCTGCCTATTGTAGCATAGAACTCAGCACAGGGCATCAAGTATATCTGTGAAGTTTTGTATGGTTTCCTCTTACATACTTAATGTACTGCAACAAGAAGTCAACCTTAATCCGTATGTTTTAGGTCTGCTATATGTTTCTTAATTGTCTCTGCTGGAGACAGAGTCTGAATGCTGGGAAAATATTTGAAAATTTTACCTGTGCTGTCTCTTATAAAAAATCAGTTGCTGACTTTAGAAATATTCAATTTCTCAGTTTTTTTGTTGTTTTTTTTTTTTTTTTTTTTTTCTTTCACATATTGATGAAAAAGCCCAGGGAGAATGATTACCAGAAGAGTTGGTGCACCTTACTACTTTGGAATCCAATAGGATTAATGCTCACATTCCCTCTATTGTGGGAAGTCTCTTAACTGAAATAATGAGTGTTTCAGTATTTAACTGCTCTTGGGATCTTCTAACTCACCCATGTATATTCTATAATAATTGAAAGTTAGAATGTCGCATAGGTTTTCAGTATGGTGGTGTCACTGGGAATTTCAGAAGTACCTAATTTATTTGGAAGCCATTTGGAAAATTTTGAAAATATGAAACAGATGCTTAAATGTTATGACATGTATGTCACTTATTCTCTGCTCCAAAAGCTGGGAGGATATCTGACTGAAGGATGCTAATTGTGCGTGGAGCTAGACTTACAGATGAGGATGGGTTCTCTGAATGACATGCACAAGGCACCTGGTGACACTTATAAATAAATGTAAAAAAGATAACCTACAGAAAGTTTTTCTCAGTAGACATTCAAATGCCAAAACCTAAGTTTCAGTGGAAAATACATGTTTTCTGATACTAGTCCTTCAGTGATATCTTTAATCTATAATTTAACTGCTATTAACTTTAAGAAAGTAAATTATTAATATTGTATGAATTTGGTACTTGCTTTTTTTTTTGGTTAGTTCTTCAGCTTAAAATACAGCCATGTCAACACATGCTAACCTGTAATCTAAGTATAATGTGGAGAAGATGATTTTTATTGACATGTGAAAACACTATGTTCTGTTATAAAATCTTTTTATGGGAGGCACTAGTTTCTTGGATCTAGAATGACCTGAATGTTAGTGCTTATTTCCACTTTGAGCTTTATTTCATGTTTTAGGGCTTGATCCCAAAGTATTTTGATGCAAAGGTAAAAAGGTAACAGCATCTTCGTTCTCCAAAGTGCTGAGTGATTGGACTACAGGCCGATCAATTTTTTCCTTCTCACTCTGTTCTTGCAGGATCTAAATCACAAAACTGCTTGTGGAATACCATTATCGGTGGGCTGACAGGCAACCTCAAGGAAAGGCCAAAACCGACCATTATCAGTGACCCTAGACCTCCTGAAGAAATCTTGGCAGATGAATTACCACCGGTGGACAGTCCTGAGGCGCTGGTGAAAACATCTTTCAGGTCTGACAGATACAAGTTTACTTTATTTATCCTTGAGAGGATATCTTTTTAAGATTAAGTCTGTGGTGTGGGTTTGGTGGGAGAAATTGATACTGAAGGATTCCACAATGCTGTGTGTCTTTGTACTGAACAAGAGTGAAAAAGAGGTCTATAAATAACACTGACTGGACTTATCTTTCACTTCTCAGACCACGTTAGTCTTTTTAAAAGATTAGGGCTAGACAGGTATAAAGAGTGTAAGTAGTCAAAATGGTCAACAAAGACGGCTCATTATATGAAGATGTCTTTGAAGGCTGGTGGTGTTTCATTTGAAAGTGGCTTTGTGATGAAGACTTGGCACTTTAGGTCAAGTGATGTGCTTTATTGATGCAAGGGAGAGCTAAACATTTTTCTGTTGGTGTAATGTCTTGAAAACTGTCTAGCATTAAATTATTTTGTCAAGGAAGTTTCTGGACAGGAGCTTGCAAGTGAGCGATTCCTGCTGTTGTAAATTGTGAGATGTATCTGTTGCTGGATTTTCCTCTATTTTATTTAATCATGTGAATATACAGCTGTCAGATGTTTCTTGGAGGCATATCTTCTGAAAAGAATTTTCTCTAAGTGAGGTAAAATAGAGAAGCCGTGTGGATGCAGTGGATCAAAATGTGAAAATTAGTGTGCCTAGTAAAAACAAAGTGAGTGGCAGAATTCAATTGTCCAAGTGTTTTTGAGCTTTTTTTTTTTTGTTGTTGTTGAAAAGCTATGTTCTACTTTTATAATAAATGCACATGTATGGAAATGTAAAATGGTTTTTCTTTGGATAAATTTCTCTGACTACAGTGATTTTTGGTTACAACTCAGTCTGTCAAACTTGTTTCAGTCTTCATATAATCATGATTTTGAAGGTACTTATTTAAGTCATTAAATTTGGTAGTAATTTCAGATATCTTGTTTATATGGCTTGACATTTAAAACCATTTTACCATAAAGCGAGTTTATGTTAGTCTACATAAATTATGTAATTCCAAAGTGCATTTTCATTCTTTAATATTTCTGTTGAAATTATTCAGCACAAGGGTTTCAGAACCTGGATCCTAATTTTTTTGTGACCCATGGTATATAATGGCTTTTAAACACTTTGTGTCTCTGATGTTTAAAACCTATAATTTCAAGATCTAGCTCTTTTTCAGCTTTCAGTTCTCGTAACAAATTCTGGATAGCAGCATTCCTTACATTGCCTTCATCAAGAAAATTTCAACCATTTTATATGACAAAATAATGTCACAGTGTTTAAAATGGCATGATTTGATTATGTGAGTAGGGGTGACTCTTGGAAGAAGTGAGCTCATATATAAAATAATAAAGACTGATGAGTTGGAAAATGTAATTTAGCAAAATAGTTTTGCTAATCTGGTTTAAATGGCTTTATAAACATTACAGAACTTTCGTATTTCATCAGTATAGAAATTACTGTACAGAGTGGCATTTTGGGGTGGCTTATATAGATGGAAATTCAAACAAATTGTTGTTGGAGAAAATTGTAACTGTCTACTGTTATAAAGAAAGGAAGCCCCATGTGTGTTTAAGAGCTACACAGAGGAGCGGAAGAGAAGAAAGTACTTTGCAATTTCTGAAGATCTGAGAACATAAAAGCACTGCAGTGTTTTCATGCAGTTTGAGATCTTGTTGATACTATGGTGCAAACTGGGGGTTAGGATGCAGTAGCATCTTCTGTGTGATGAGATGCAGATTTGATTAATCAGATTATTCTGTGAGTGGACATCTTCAAGCGCTTCCTTGACAGAGTTTGACTGGTGTGTCTGAGTGCCAGTGATTGTCTGCCAAGCATGGGCTTTCCTTGTTTCTTGTTTACTAGACACTAGTGGAAGATCTTGCTACCCTGTGGGCTTTTGGGAAATAAAATGTCCTGTACAAGTTGTCCAGTCCAGCCTGTCTTCATTAAGAATATGGTGGCTGAATCTCAGGGTGTGTAGGGAGGAATGTTGGGCTTGGATGGACTCATTTTACACAGAGAAGCACCGCGTCTTGTACTTGAACATGACTGCTACAAACCATAAAATTGAGCAACTCCCTTCCTACCTCTGATTCACCGCTGTTAGAGCAGTGTATGGCAATGCTATCCTTTTCATGCATAGTTAAAAAGAAAATGTCTCTCTAGTGTCAAATGAGTCACACTTCCTTGTGATTGCAGTATCTTTTTATGTGAACACATATACTCAGCATGAAATCCCAGTTGCAATCTCTGGTATTAGATCTTGTTTTCGACTGTGCGGTACTTATTGTTTGGTAGCTTGGAAAATTAGGAAGAGATCTTTATTTTGTTCAACATCTAGATATGAGCTTGAAACTCACTTAAACATAAAAGGAGGAATGTGATGATTTCAGTCATTTTGGCTGTAGTCTTCTTGTAGTAATAATCCCTCTTTAAGACATAAGCAAAAATCAGACCAAAGTGACCCCCTCTCTACACCCCAAATAAGTATAGTCCATGATGTCTCTATAATTAAAGTGTTTTGATGGTCTTGATTCTCTTATACAATTTATTTTTTTCTCTTTCTTTTCTGAAGATGCAAAGAACAAACACAAGATTAGTCTAAACAAAGTTTAATACCTTCCTAGATAATTGAAAGAGTTTGTAGGACCTTCTTGTGTGCAGTATTGCACTGAGCAAGTGGTCATAAGTAATTGTGTGTCTCGACTAGACGTACTATTGCAGTGCTTACAACATATGTCTCAACATCCATTTTCACTGGCATTGACTCTATTTGTCTAGGAAAGGCAGAGGAGAATTCAATATATTGAATTATATATGAAAATACAGTGGAAGATGGAGAATCGGGGATTTTCCCTATTTGACAATGAAAACAAATGTAATTACACATGCATAAGTGATTAGCTTCTTGGCCCGCACTGCATGCAACAAATTGGATATAGCTACTATTAATCTTCGCACAAATACACGAGTTCACTATTACAGGAGCTGTGATCTCTTCCTCTTTTTTTGATAGCTGTACGTGTGTCAGCATCCGTGTATATTAGCTGTGGATTGATGGAAACTCAGGAATTTTAGGTGGTGGTCATATGGCCTTGTCAGGTCTGCATGAACTGGATGTCTGGAGATGCCAGTAGTTGCCAACACTGAAGTTTGTAACTCAGAAATTCTTTTCCTATATGTGCTAGATCCCTGAAATGATCAGTGATGCTATCCGTATCAGTAAGAATTAAGTGGTAATTAATGACCTCTTGAGGAGACTGTGAAGGTTACAGCCTGCTTTAGGTTCTGTGTGCCGCTCGCGGGAGCAGATACCCAAGCAGGAATTTGATAGTGCCAGGCTGGCCCACCAGGGGGAGCAGAGAAACAGGAGACAGGTACAGGTGCTGTTCTCCAGATATCACCTAGAAGTTTGAGGAAACGCTTTATGTTGGAGGGTACAAGAGAAGCTGCTGTATTTGTCTCCAGTCTGCTGCCTGGAGTGAACCAAGTCACCTGGGTGGCACCGGCCTGGCTGCAAGTTAGATGCATCCAAGATGTCATGATTTCTCCTAGACTTGCTTGGTTTTGATGTACAGGAGAAATCATAGAATGCCTGGGGTTGGTCATTTAGCCCAGCCTGCCCTGCAGTGCATGGGGACCTTTTTAACTAGATCAGGTTCCACGGGGCCTTGTCAAGCCTGACCTTGAATGTCTTCAGGGATTAGACCTCCACCACATCTCTCTGGGTAATCTGTGCTAGTGCTTCACCACCCTCCTTCTTAATATGCAATCTAAATCTACCCTGCTGTAGTTTAAGGCCATTACTCCTTGTCCTGTAACTACACACCCTTGTAAAAAGTCCCTCTCCAGCTTTTCTATAGGCCTCTTCAGGTACTGGAACGCTGCTATAAGGTCTCCCCAGAGCCTTCTCCTCTCCAGACTGAACAACCCCAGCTCTCTCAGTTTGTCTCTGTAGGAGAGGTGCTCCAGACTTCTAATAATTTTTGTGGCCCTTCTCTGGACTTGTTCCAACATGTCCATGTCCCTCTTCTATTGAGGACATCAGAGCTGGGACACAGTACTCCAGGTGGGGTCTTGCAAGAGTGGAATAGAGGGGCAGAACTACCTCCCTTGACCTGCTGGCCACACTTCTGTTGAAGCAGGCCGGGGTGCGATTGGCCCTCTGGGCTGTCGGTGCACACTGTTTGCTCATGTCCAACTTTTCATCCACCAGTACCCCAAGTCCCTTTCTGCAGGGCTGCTCTCTATCACATCATCCCCCAGCCTGTATTCATAATGTGGATTGCTCCTACCTAGGTGCAGGACCTTGCACTTGGCCTTGTTGAACCTCATGAGGTTCACACAGACCCACTTCTCTAGCTTGTCCAGGTCCCTCTGGATAACATCCCATCCCTCTGGTGTGTTGACCACACCAGTTGGCTTGGTGTCGTCTGCAAACTTGCTGAGGATGCCCTCAATCCTGCTGTTTATATTGTTGATGTAGATATTAAACAGCAATGCTCCCAGCATGGACCCCTGAGGGACACCACTTGTAACCTCTCGCCATCTGGACATTGAGCCATTGACTACTGACCTCTGGATGCAATCAATTCCTTATCCACCAAACAGTCCACCCATCAAAATCCGTATCTTTCCAACTCGGAGAGAAGGATGTTGTGGGGGACCGTGTGAAAGGCCTTGCAGAAGTCCAGATACATCTGGACCCTCGGCCCTGATGGAGTTTCTGTATTATAGAAAGCCACTGTGGTGGTGGCTATGTGATGTTGTGGCTGTGCTGGATCTTGTGGCAAGGGAGATCCCATAGTACAAGGTGACTGATGACCAGGAGGAATGGAGGTGCTGATCTGAGACAAAATGTTTAGTCTAACCTCCTATCCTGGTTCAGGGCCTGTGTGACAGCTGAAGTAGGTCTGAACTAGTGTAGTCCAGCCAGCTCTATCTAGCACATGGGGGCTTGAAGCAGGAGTGTTTACAAATCAGGGTATCAGGCAGCTGAATAGTCAGCAGGTGAGGCAAAGACCCTCAGTCCTCTTCCAGACAAGCCTTACTGGATACTTGTGTGGCTGTGCTGAAGTGGAAGTGATGTATATTGTCTCTTATCAAGGCCATATGTCCTAGGAACCAGGAAGGCAGCTGCAGTTCCTTCAGTGAGAGTGTTTTTAAACTCCAGGCTTACATGAGTTCTTAATTTCTGCCACTTTTCAAAGTATTTTCAGTTTGAAGCTGGTAACTCCCCTGCTTACCTTAATAGCTGCTTTTCCTATGTCATCTGCAAAGTTTCAGTATCTTTCCAAGGACAGTTTGTTTTCCTTTCCTTATCTGCTTCGGTTCTGCTTTGGGAGTCTTAAATCATACTGGCAGCTAATCTTGTATTTATGGTTCAATTGTGGGTGATGTAAACTCTTGCTCATGCCAATTACTGGCCACTTGGTCTACGGATAGAGGTGATACTGCTATGCCCCAAAAGCGAACTCTTCAATTACAGCGCTGTGTGCTGGAGTCAGCCCATGAGCCCCAATCATGTGACTCAAGATGGCATTGATGGCAATGAGTTATGAGCCTTCCTTCTCCCCACCTGGCCTGAGTCATAGCAAGAGCCCATCTCCTTTCACATGGTGGAGAGGGACCTGCAGGACTTCTTCTTTATCACCTCTCATGCTTTGACACTGCCTGAGCAGCACCAAAGCTTGGCTGTAGCTAACTAAGCTACTATGTGGAGTCTGAACGTCAGAGAGGGATGTGATGCTGTGTGGAAGAGCCATGACCATGACTGGAGTTGAGAGCTAGTCATGGGATAGAGTAAAACCCACCCTACCTCTTATTACTCAGTGTTGATTTATTGCCCTTTTTAATGCTTTTTTTAAAAAAAAACACCACACACACAAAAATGAGGTGTCAGTGTCACTTGCCATAACTTGATCACAAAAATAAAAAAGACTATCCAAGGCTGGAAACATGAAAGACACTTTCTCACTGGCTTTTATCCCCATCTGCAGCAGATCCAGTTCTCACTAAACATTAAAATGTAAGCAGTGTCTCCGAAAACCACCCTTCTCAACATCTTTCTCAATCCAAACTTATCATAAGGTGCTTTATTTGCATTTAACTTAAATTCATCTATATTCTATTCAAACTTGTTTCTTACTCCTGTTTTCCTATTATTTATTGATAATCATTATGATGAATAAGAAGTGAGAAGTGTTCTGTTTATTAAGAAATGGCTCCCACATAATTTGTCTCTCTTCTCTCTCCTTTTAACTGTGCCTCCCTTCCAGGTGTATGTTAAGCTTTGTGAGAGCTGTGCACTCATTTGTTGATAGATTGAGTCTCATGAGTCAGAAGGGGAATGATCAGAGGAGAAAGATTTATATCAGTTACTGTTCAAAGGCTGCATTCCCTCTCTCTTCACACATCCAGACAGGTCTAGGAGGAAGGTGTTTTTTTTCAGGCAGTTGGAAGAGAAATGGACTTCTCTCTCTCTCTTTTTTTTTTTAATATCACAGTTGTCTTGTTCTTCATAGGATAGATGTATTATCAATGACGAGCAAAGCCAGACATTCTGTCCCTGTGAATATGAGACATATTGAAAGACCCAAGCTGAGAAATTCAGGTGGACTGTGGGTGTCCTAGCAGAGCTATGCCTCTGAAAGGAAGAGAACAAATCCCCTTCCAAAATGGTAAGTGGAGTTTGAGCTGAAGCTCCGTGGATAAAAAACATCCTGGTAGCAATAAAGTCCTGCTTTGAGGACTGACCAACGCCTGTTTTTAACCATACTTCTCTGCCTGATGTGTGTCTCCTGAATTTTATACCAGAAAAAACTCTGAGCATTTGTTTTGTAGTTGTGCAAGGCTTCCAATTCTGGCTTTATAAACATACAGATTACCTCTAGTCCTTGATGTGGAATATGCTAGCACCCACCACACACAGAAGGCAGACATATATTTAAATCCAGACATGGCATACCTGTACAACCATGGGAGTCTCAAAGGCCTGTGCAGCATTTGTGTGTGTATACGGGGCTGTTCCAGGGACTATGAGTGGTTGCTTGGCTTACTGAAATTGCCAGCCCAGTCTTCCTTGCAGGTTTACAGAAGAAACTGTGTTCAGGCAGGGAGTTGTATACAGGAAAATACATTAATTTAAGGATCATAATTATCCTTGCAAGGAAGAAGTGCTTAATATTACGCTATTTACTTATCTCCACCTTGAGAGATTAATAGCTTCTACATACTAATACCCTGAACTAGATACCGTGCGATTCCCGTTGAGATAATTTTTAGGCTGGTTTCCCAAGTACAACTGGCTATCCTTTTCCTAAGAAAACTCCTGTATATCTCTCAGTCCCTCTTCCTGTTAACTTTTTAAACACAGCTGAACTTGTCTACCATTCTTTCAAGCTACTGATTATCTCACAGGCACTTAGTTCCTACCTAGTTTGTGAAAACTGATGGTAGGATAAAAAAGGGTTCCACTGAAAGAATGGATAGGAGAGAGAAAAGTTGACTTCCAATAGTTGTACTCTGGCTGACCAGAGCTAGCATGCTCTCTACCTCATCAGCATGTGTAGCTGTGAACCAGGTGCCACATGTGACCACACAAGCAGGCAGGACAATATATGGACAAGCCCAAGGAGAGCAGAGAGGCAGGAGATGTAGTATGTTGCAGAATGTGTTGCTACAGGGAAGGTAGGAAAGATGTAAAGCACAACTGTGTAAGAAGCCAGTCATAGTTTGTGATGCAGCTGTGAGTACTATAATTGGTGCTAAGGAAAGGTATTTTTGTTACTACTATTACTCGATAAATCATACCTACCTAATCACCCTGGTGGAGTGGACCATGTATCTTATTCTGGTAGATTAAGTGAATGGTATGCCATGACACCCTCTACTCCTGTCATGCAATTACAGCCAGCATGGTCTTTCTCTGCACATGCAGAGATACAGGGTTTCCTTATGTGTACTTATTCTCCTGGAGTGTCACCTAATGGGGAAGAGCATCTATTCAGGCAAAATAACACCAGGAAGGGGCTGGAAACCACCTGACCTAGACCTCCAGCCTGTGATCTGCACTTGGAGGGCACATGGGAGGAGGGGATGCAGGCTCTGGAACAAATTTATTATCCTGGCAGTCTGCATGTCCTGTGAGCTGTAAATTGCTCATTGTGTTATTAAATTAAGACTGTCATGGTATGTATTTCATTCCCAATGAGAAAATGGTGGCTTTCTTACTCTTGGCAGTCAGAGAGGCTGTGATGAGTGGAGATAAGTCTTTGACTAATCAATTGCTGAAGCATTACCTTGAGTTCTTAAGTTAGAGTAAGAAAGAAACATTAGAAAGGCACTCAAAGGAAATTCCTATACAGTTTTATCTACTTCTAAATGCCTGGCTGATGGCAATGAAGTTAAGTGAAATGTTATACTGTGATGTTTTTCCAAAGGATGTGGTAAAACATCCTCCAGATCCAATTCAATCAGGGACAGATGTGGTTTGGTTTTGAGACCATAAAACTTGCAAGTAAGAGCTCAGCAATGTTTTGAAGTGAATAACAACAATATCATGAAATTACCCAACCTAATCTGAAGGCTGATGGATAACAGCTTAATCTTCACTAATGTCTTGCATTTCTACTTAATGTGAAGAGCTTTGAAGAATGAGGAGAAAGGAGTACTTACTCAATTAAATGTAACTATGACAATCAGATCTGGAGAGAAAAACTGTTCTGTTTGGGAAAATGCTAGCCATTTATACATTGAAATAGACCTTTGATTTTTTTTAAATTATTTTTTTTTTTAAATGAAACTTGAGAAAATCTACACTAAACATTTACCTGGGACACATTGGGTATCCCCATATGTATTGCAGGTGTCATCCACCCAGTCGATCCAATTGATGAATCCCATGGGAATGCCATTAACACTGGGCTCTAGGTTCTTAGGAGTTACCTTTTGCAACCCCTGCTCTGTGTATCTCTCTTTTGATTCTGTGGTTTCTGATGAAGGTTTTATCTGGTTTGCCTCCCCATGCAAAATGATTGTGGTAACTACTGTATTTTGCTGGATATTCTTTTGCTGGAAATTTGCAGCCCAGCCTACTGGGGACTTTGCAGACATATAGCAACATCTAGGTAAGTAAAGCTTCTGCAAACTGTCAACACCCCTTACCCCCATAACTTGCTAATGGCTGTTCTTTATCTGTTTTTGTTTGTTTGTTTTTGCTTTTGTGTTGTTTTTTTTTTTAATGTTAAGCTGCCTGCTGGTAATTTCTAGAAACTATTTTATGCAATAGAAAGGTCTTACTTGGAAATTATCACACTATCCATGAGTACTCAGCACTTGCTGATGTCAGAACCACAGTATCTGTAGTTTGCAGATTGGGACATTTATTTTTAGTTTCAATAACTTTTGAATCTGAATCTGCTGAAGTGTTCACAGCAAGACTGCTAAAACTATCATGTGTTACTTGGTTTCCATCTGAACTTTATAAATTGACCTAAACTTTATAAATTGACTCAGGCTGTTTTGAAACCAGGCCTTTAGTCTAAGTTTGCTGTCAGTGCTGCTCTTACTCTGGCAAAAAGCAATCTTCTGTCTTCTTTTGATGGAAAGACCTTCATTTTGAGGTGTGGAAGCTGACCCAGGAGTATGGGCTTTGGGTTCCCATTGGTGCCTAGTGATTTCTTCTGTTATGTATACGTACCTTTGAACTATCTCCTCTTTCATGTGTGCACTTAAGAGTTCCTTGACAGTGCAAATTTTCTTTCAGCTCAGCTGAAAAAGGACCAGACCTGAAGTTCTGTTTTTTTAAATAACAGCTACTGAAGAGCGTTTATTGTAAAAAGGGAAACTGTCAGAAGATTTTCCCTCTTCATAAATGATGTGTGAAAGCCTCATTTAGATCAGTGTGAGCATCTGCAGTTGCAGTTTCTAAGATGAACAAAACATTTCTGTTCCCAGTATTCCGAACCCCAAGACTGACCTCAAGGTGTCATGTAGTTGTCACCAATACTATCTGCTCTTGAATCAAAAAGATGCTTATTACCCTGCTGGCTTCTTGTTGCAATTATAATTGAGTCTGCCCTAATTCCAAACAAAGCTATTAATAATAAAGTATATTCAGATCCATTCTGAAGATGAGATGTTGAGAAAATTTTATTCCTCTTACTGCACTGTACCTCCTCTTGAGGGCTTCTTCACTTCTTAAATTGTTCTGGAATTGCTTATAATAGAATTATCTGCAGTGTCAGCTGTACTTGAGTAAAAGAATTACAGAGTGTAGTAATGTAAATACAGTGGGCCAAATTTGCTGTAAACTGGCATAAAGCTCAGTTGGCTTTCATAGAGTGACATTGATTTACTACAGCTGAGTATACAGCTCAATATTTCAAAACAGTGCTTGCACACTGAAATTTGCATATTTTTTGATTAATAAAGCTGGTAAACTTGGCAGAGTGTTCTTGCTGAATCATGAGCGATGCTGTCGAATAATGCATTAATCAAAGTGGCTTGTGCTAGATATAGCAAAATCCCTTCTGGGGAATGCCCACTGGCTTTCACAAAAACTTGGTGAAGCTTGCAGACTTTGAATCAGTAGAGCCTTTAAGTCTTTACCATTTTTCTCCACTTCTTTAATGCTGATTCTAATACAGCCAAGGCACTGTGAGCATCTGAGGATGGTGTTGGCAAGCCATGACCTGAAATATGTAGGTTTCATTTGTGTTGATTGGGTTTACGTATTTGCTCATTGCATTGGTTCTCAGGAAAAAAAAATGTGCATAGTGCTTTGTCACTTGATAATTTGTTATATAATATATATGACTGTGTTATCCTGATGTATCAGCTCTTGTGCTAGAAAAATTGTCCTAATTTTTAATAAAATCTACTTGTTGGTATCAATAGAATAGAGTCCTAGAATACAGAACAGTTTTGTTCTACAGCAGTGTCAGATCAGTTACTCTTTTTTTTTAACTAATTAAATGTTTTTTTTCTGAACTGAAGTGCAGTTAAACTTGGATTTGTCATATTCTCTGTCATTCTTTTTGAAGCAGTTGTACAATTATTAATGAAAAGTTTATAATAACACAAATTGAATATATTTTACAGGGATTGATTTATTTTTTTTCCCCCAGCGTGATTGTTATGGCTTATATAACTGTAACTTATGCTGTTTAACATTAATGATCTGGATAATGGGGCACAGTGCATCCTCAGCAAATTTGTAGATGAAAAAGCGCCCAAACCAAAACATGAGGAATGACTGGTAGAACAGATGAATGTACTGCCATCCAGAGGGACCTCCACAGGCTGGAGAATTGGGCTGACAGGAACCTCATGCAGTTCAGCAATGGGAAGCACAAAGACTTGCACCATGGTGAGGAACGACCCCATGCACGAGTACCTGCTGGGGGATAACTGACTGGAAAGCAGCTTTGCTGAGAAGCACCTTGGATCCTGGTAGGCAACTTAGACCATGAACCAGCAATGTGAGTTTGCAGCAGAGCAGGCCAACAACATCCTGGACAGCAGAGTGTCACCAGCAGGTCAAGCTTCCCCTCTGCTCAGCACTGGTGAGTCCACATGCAGAGTCCTAGGTCTAGTTTTCAATTCCCCAGTTACAAGAGAGACAGGGGCATACTGGAAAGAGTCCAGCAAAAGGACCATGAAGACTGGAGCACCTGCCATAGAAAAGGAGGCCAGGAGAGCTCAGAGAGTTCAGCCTGGAGGACAGAAAGCTTCCTAGGAGCTTATTGGTATAAATACCACACAAGATGGGGCCCGACTCTGCTTGTTAGTGCCTGGTGACAGGACAAGAGGTAGAGGGCAAAAATTGAAATGCAGGAAATATCATTCAAACCTTAGAAAAAGCTGTTAATTTTTAAAAATTATTATTGTTTTTTGTTTTTGTTTTACTGTAAGAGTGGTAGGAGATTGGCACAGATTGTCCAGGGGAGTTGTGGAGTCTTCATCCTTGGAGACAGTCAAAACAGGACTCAACGCAGTGCAGCATAACCTGCTGTAGCTGACACTGCTTTGAGCAAGGGGGTTGGACTAAATGGTCTTCAGAGACGCCCTCCAGCCTTAGTGCTTCAGTGATTCTGTGGTGGGAATGGTAGCTGAATTTTATCACCCTGTGAGTAAAATCCCAGTGTCTGATCTGCATTGCGGATCTGTTTTCTGCATTGCAGATTTTTGGTGCATCTGCACTCGTCTCCTGCATGGAACTCCCTCTGACATCAGTAGAAGTAGAGGTCTGCACTGCAGATTCATGACTGGGATAGATCTCTTGAGAGTTTCCCCATCTGTGTTTAAGACAAACCAAAAAGACATGTTTCAACTTTTTCCCTATGTAAACTGAGTGTTTTGTGAATTGAATCTTCCATAGAGAAGTTTATTAACATGCAAGCTTCGTCTTCCAGTCATCAAAAGAAAGCGGTGCTGAGTTCACAGCTTGTATAGATGATAGGAAAGGAGAAATTCATGTAACGAGATACTAATACAGATCCTCAAATGTATTTTTAATTTCTCTGTACAAGTTTGCTCTAAGAAGGGAGGGGAGGTTCAAATGACTGAGGCAACTTCCATAAAGAACTGGTCAAAACTTTTTCATGAGTTCATCAAGAGTTGAATAATGATCTTAGTGAGACTATTTGTAGCCTTAGAAATCATTAGTTCATTTCCAGGGTCAGCTGAACACTTAGGTCTGTCTTGAAGGGAGGCCTGGCAACAGGGGTTAATACTTGTTGCTTCTGCAGAAGCATTTCTGGGGGTCCTGCTGTGCTTTCTCTAGGTCTTAAAAAATATTGCTTAAATATTTATCTTCAAAGAGATACTAAACTAAGGTGTCATCTGTTTTTAACCAGAACTCTTTACTAATGTTGATTTCAATAGAGAAATTGGCCTAAAATACTGCATGGGAAATTCTCTATTTCCTCAAGCACTGAGATAAGATGAAGTGATAAAAAAAGCAAATAAGCACATTCTCTCATTAACCTTTCAAATATTGAATTTGTGTGTCTATTGATGTGCAAAATATTATTTTATTTCTCTTGTCAAAAGTATCAGGAACTACCTGTTAAGTGCTTTCTATAGCTGACTTTCAAAATTCTCTGTATTTGTTTTGGTGGCCCTGGCATGGCCTCAGATGTGAGACCAGATTCTCTGCCAGTTTTACCTGTGCAGTTCTATGAGAGTACCTGACTTCAGCAGAGCTGTACCAGTATATGCCCAAGGCAGCTAAGATGTTGCAACCTGAATGACATTAGCTAATTGAATACAATTCAGATGGAGCGAGATAATCAATCAGTTCTCTGGTCTTTCTGACTGTCTTCATACATCTGTGGGAATTTCAGGGAACCTGGTGATAGTGACAAAGTATTAAAAGCTAACTTCACTCAAAATTTCAGACAGGTAGCATGAACAATTGCTATCTTTGTCTTTTTCTGGGACAAGAGATTATATTTTCTGGGGAGAGTGTGACTTGCACTGTTGACCACATTGAGATGGAGCTCAACAAAGCCTGTTTTTGAGACAAAATTCTGGCTTTTAAGGGCCAAGTAAGTGCAATTTTCAGACTATATCCCCGTGGTTATTGCTCTGGCTAAAAACCTGCATCCATGCTCACACTGTTTAACATTCCCAGTTCAGAAAGGCTGAGTGTGGCATGGGATAGTTGCCATTTCACAGCACCTGACTATGGTCTGCCTGTACTGGTGAGCTTTTGTGTCACACCTGACTTCTCTGTAACCATGCAGACTCCAAGCGTTACTGCTCCCTGAAGAAAGGATGGTGCCTTGCTGCAGCCTAGGCAGTGTGGACATATGGCCAACTTAGCCTGCAAAGTGGCCTTGACAAGATAGCCTTAATATAACCAATGGAGAGGTTAGAAAGGATCACCGAGTTAATTTTATAGATGTTTCCTGGAATTTATTCTTCTCAGCTTTACTCTTCTTGGTTATATATTCTTAAAATAAACCTCTTTAAGAAAAAAACGGAAAATTCTGGCTCTGTAGTTTCCAGGCAGCATGGACTATGAAATGAAATAACCCAACCGTATATTTAGAAGCATGCAAGTACATGTCTCTTAGCTAAACTTAATATAAAGATATAGCTAACTCGAAGTATTACGTTAGCATTGAGAATAATGCTGTACCTGTTTCCTGATTCACAAAGTAGAAAATATACTTCAGTTATATGAAATTTCAATGAAAATCAGTATTATTTTGTTGTATATCTGAGAAAGAAATTTAATACTGCAAATTTCTTAAATTATTTTGGAACTTTTTCTATAGTAGGTGCTCTTTCAACTTTAAAATGTTTTCATCAGAATTTTTTGATACCTCTGAAAAGAATAATGACATTGACTTTAGATGTAGAGTTGAGTGTATTATCAGTAAGTTTGCAGATGACACCAAGCTAGGTGGGAGTGTTGATCTGCATGAGGATAGGGAGGCTCTACAGAGAGACTTGGATAGATTGGATTGTTGGGCTCACATTAATGGTCCAGGCTTCAACAGGGCCAAGTGCTGGGTCCTGCACTTGGGCCACAACAACCCCAGGCAATGCTACAGGCTGGGGAAGTGTGGCTGGAAAGTGTCTGGCAGAAAAGCACCTGGGGGTTCTAATTGACAAGTGGCTGAATATGAGCCAGCAGTGTGCCCAGGTGGCCGAGAAAGCCAGTGGCATCCTGGCCTGTATTAGAAATGGTGTGACCAGCAGAAGTAGAGAGGTGCTTGTCCCCCTGTACTCAGCACTGGTGAGGCCACACCTGGAGTGTTGTGTCCAGTTTTGGCCACCTTGATTCAAGAGAGATATTGAGGTGCTGGAGTACAGAGGAGGGCAACAAAGCTGGTGAAGGGCCTAGAGAAAAAAAAATTATGAAGAACACTTAAAGGAGCTGGGAATGTGGTGTTTGAGGAAGAGGAGGCTGAGAGGAGACCTCATCAGTCTCTACAACTACCTGAAAGGTCATTGTAGAGAGGTCTCTTTTCACAGGTAATCAGCGACAGAACAAGAGGGAATGGCTTCAAGCTGCAACAGAGGAGGTTTAGACTAGACATTAGGAAATTTTTTTTCACAGAAAGTGTGGTTAGACACTGGAATAGGCTGCCCATGGAGGTGGTTGAGTCACCATCCCTGGATGTGTTTAAGGGTCATTTGGATGTGGAGTTGGTGGATATGGTTTAGGGGAGAACTTTGTAGAGTAGGGACGATGGTTGGACTTGGTGATCCCAAAGGTCTTTTCCAACCTCAATAGTTCTATGATTCTATGATTTTGATGTGAGTAGTTCACTCTGCTACAGGAGAATAACAGTTAAAAACGTTGACAGTGTCAGGGTAGGGTCCGTGGCAGGAGGCAGCACATTCCCATCTCTCTGCGTTGGCTTGCAGAGCCTCGCTCCTCACTGCAGGTGGCAGGCTGCCATGCTGCTCCGAGCACGGAGGTGGGTGGTTTTGATACTGAAGGTCAAGCTCAATTCCTCTTTCATGTGCCACAGGTCTGTGACTAGCTGATGAGTGTAGCTGCACATTATGTATATGCAATGGGAGATAAGAGGACTGTTTTGCTGTGGTTCTACAAAAGCTGTGGACAAGAGGACCCAATGACAGAGGAGTGATAGCCCTGATAAGCCAGACTTCTACGTAGTTGTCTAATTTTAGTGTTTATCTGACCATTAGATAACTGGAAGTGTTGTCAAATGACAGATAAAATGCTAAAAACATGCACTGTGACCATCCTTTTATCATTAGTTTCTAGTAACCATGGGGATAGGGATCCAAGACATCTGTTTTTGTTTTCCTGTTGATCAGTTCAAGGGTGAAATCAAGAATAACTTCAAGTGAGAGTCAAATGGACTTCAAGCTTGTAGATGAAAATAAGTTCAGGGACAGACTCTGACCTTGTTTATCCACAAAAATAACAGTGACTTAGAGATCAGTTTATTAACTTAATACTTGCATCTATTTAGTTGAATTCAGTAACTGATGCATGCAGTGTGCCTTTTCTAGCACACCTGCTTGGAGGAAGATATTATCATGCCAGTTCAGACACTCATGCAGCAGCAGGAAATCATTAATACAATGTCTGTCATTTTCTTCCCTGACTTCTTATAGACAAACATTTGAAGTAAGGCAAAGGGGTATCTTTCTCACTGTCATTCTCTTTATTTCCCTTTCTTCAGCCTGTTTCCATTGTAGTTTAATTTTGCACAGAAGTGATGGCTTGGCCATGACAGCTGACTGATGGGGGTTCTCTCATTTGCCCCCTGTCACTGCAGGAGCAAGCTTACTGTGATTGCTTTACTCACCATGTTAGGCAATCAACCAGCATTTGTTGATAATTTATGCGCTTGCAGATTTGTAGTTGTCATTCCATTTGCCCCAGTTCTCTCTCTCTTATTTTTTTTCTTTCTTTTCTTTTAAGCTTCTGACACAGGTCACAGCCCTTGCTATCTACTTTAGGTAATCCTCTCTGAAGCCTTCCCAAAATTTCTTATGGATATTATTCAAGAAAGCAAAGAAAGGGTCAATGAACAGCACTGAGACAGACAGAATCAGGTGCTGTCAGTTTATATTTAACAGATGACAGTTTTCTTATTCAGAGTTAAACGCCCAAACTTTTTCTCATTTCAGTTCTTTGAAATGGTTTTACTGTAGCCCAAGCAATCTGAATCTATTGTTCTTGGGCAAGAGTTATGTCCTGTTGGTGGGAGAACTGTGTGGGTGGTGTCATACATCCAACTTCCATTTCACCTTCCTGTTGTTCAGATGTCAGAATCCGTGATCAGTTGTGAAACACAAATACAGGCACCTTGTATACATTTTTGTGGCAATTGCAAGGTACCTGCCACTGCATATTACTATATAATATTTTGTCATTGATACAAGATTGCTGCTGAGCAAACTCATCCTTGTGGATGTAAAAAGGTAATTATTTGGCATGTGCTTGAGTTCACTGTCTTTTTATGATATCGTGAGTCAAATTCAGTGTGTCCTCATCTTCGGTGATCTGGACTTGGCTGTAGTTCAAGCTGTAAAGTTCAAGCTGTAAAGTTCAAGGCTGTGGTCATCACCCTTCTGGACAGTAGAGCTTTCTACAAGCTTACAATTATGTTTGGAAAATGGAAATAAATAATATTGGCTTTCAAGAATTTTCTGAGTTTTAATGGAAGTTTATAATTCTGAACAAAAATCTCTGTGCAATCATAACTCGGTTGAAGTCTGTGAGTGACTAGGCAAACAGTAACATGGGAAGTTTGACAGAAACCTGTCCAGATTAATGAAAACATTTGGACCACTTAGCACAATGTTCTGGTTTTGTTTTATTCTTGTTTATTTTTGAGTACAAACTTTAGGATATCTTCTTGGCCTTATTAAGGTATCTCAAGGTTTTCAATTCCTGCAACAGGAAAGTTCTGAAGTTATCCGGAGACCTTTCAGGCATGGGATGCTTGACTGAGCAATGCTAAATGAGGAGTGAGGAGTTTTTGGAGTCTGCTATTAATAGATGTGCACTAATCCAGGACAATTTAATATTATATGAGATTTGGATAAAAATATATACATATAGAAGAGATGCAAAAGGGGAAAATATTCCTCAGATGAATCACTCTGATTTAGATAAATAGTTCTCATTCCACCTACCAAAATGTGGATTAATATGCAGAAAGAGTAACTGCAAAGTAATGTACAAAACCTGATATCCACCTGCTGTGTAATTTCTAACTCTTAAAGAGCAGTAAATGATGCAGCTTCTTTACCACACTGGTTGCATTTAGCTACAGAAATGGGGAGATGGCAACAGAGAGCTGTGATGAGGCTGTGTAAGGATATTCCTGTTTTAAACAAAGGCTGCCAAATGACAGTGTGTAATTTGTGATCATTTCAATCAAGGCCAAATAGATAGGGGAAACAATTATGTCATGAGCTGCAGATTTATGCCTAAAATCCTCTACTTTAAAGAATATAAGTGAACTTTGAGAACAAGTAATTCTTAAACCATATTTTACTCTGTCCACTGTAAGTTAAGAATATGTAAATGTGTATCAGACTGATAAAAGGGAAGTCAGATCTTATCTGATTTTACTGAATAGTAAAATGAACCTAATCTATAGCATCTTACCTTGGTTCTCCTAGAGACAATATGGCCCACTCTCTTCTCATCTGCATCAAGATGTTGCATTTTGTTTTTCCTTGATGGCAGTTCAGTTGTCAAATTGACAGCTTAGAATTTATTCTCTAAGCAAATTACCTGTAGTTTGCCAAAAGCAGGACTGAGGTTTGTGTGGGAATTCATCTTAACTGTGGGTGCTTGCTGATTTTGTTTAATGTCAGGGATCTTTTCTGTGCTGGAGGTCACAGTTTCAGGGCAGAGGGACAAGTATAGCAGTCAAAAAGTCCCTCCTCCTTTTGAGCTTCTTTGCATCTGATGCAGCTCCCCAGACCTTTTCAGAGGCAGACAGCAACATAATTTGCTGGAAGAGCCAAAGGCTGACCTTCGAGGTGCTTCTACACTGCTTGTCTTCTCCTGTGTCTGAAAAGGGATTTGATCCTGGGGAAAAGAAAGTGGACTAGAAGCAGAGAGCAGGTGTAGTTTTTTATAGCTTATTTCAATGCCACATTTCTATAACAGTGTAAACCAGTTGAAATTACAGAAATGAAGGTCTCAACCAACTGGCTTGCCAGTGCTAGAGATGTAAGGATAAAAATACAAGTTGCAAATTAACCTATTAGCACTTTGTTGTATGTGTGAATCTCTAATCTACCCATGCTGATTCACATATCGCTTTTTGTGCGTGTACAAAACCACACACTTTACAGGGTGTCTAAAAGATGGTCATCCTTTCAGGCCCTATCATGGTATAATGTCTGTATTAATCACAGAGCAATAACTTGAAATAACATTCTGGGTAGGTGAAAAAACAGCATTGGAATATAATATTTCTGTTGTCATTATCCTCTCTGGAAATAAACTAAAAATATAAGATGTATTGCAGTGAAGCTTACACCCAGTTGAGTGAGTAGGTGTACACTTGTTTTCTCACATTTAGATGTTTCTTCAGCTATGAGATAAAAAAGTGATCACCTGAAATTAACACATGCATATATATTTTGTAATCTGAGATATGTAGTTACAGGACAGTAAGTTTCATGCTGGTGGACAGTAGTTTACTGATAATATACAGCAGATTTTGCCCGTAGGTCAGCTAAATTTATTACTAGAAAACTTGCTTTCAACAATTATAATCTGAGATTTAGAAGAGAAAACACCATCACTGCAGTGTGAAGTATTTTCAATGCTTAATTTGGTGTATGTGTTTTTCCTCTGGAGGCAGGGCTACAAACCGTACAAAAACATGCAAGCATACTTGAAGAGCTGTTGGCATTTACTACTTTCTGATAATTTCTTCTGGAAAAATAAACAAAAATCCAATGAAGCCAATACACACCCTAAGGGGCAATGCACTTGTATTTGTCAAGTATGTACAAGTGGAGAAAGACTGCTAAATACTCTGCTCAAAAGTAGAGTCCTCTTAGCTGCAGAATTTTGAAAACAGTTAATGAAAGTGGCAGCTCTTGCTCTTGAAAAGAGTACTGTCAGGTTTCAGAAAGCAAATTATCTTCAATTTTCTCCCTTCTCATACAGTAAATTCATCATACCATGTCTTAGTCCTGTGTTTGCCTACGCTGTGGATAGAGGATGCCATGTCCATCTTGGATGCGCAAGATGAAACTGATGTTTTACCCACCTTGTTAGCCTTTGCACAGCCATTGTCTCACAAATGCCAGACTGTGTTTGCAGGTACCTGTGGGAATTGTATGCATAGCTAGGGGGTTAAGCAGTTGATGTTGACAATGAGATGGTGTTGAGAGAAAGCTGTAATGCAGATAGCTCTAATACGGTAAGTTACTTCAAATGACCATGTGTATATGAACAAGCGAGTGAATATTGATACATAATACAGGTAATTAGGAAAGTGTATTACAAAGGTTTCAAGTCTATGTGTATAGAGTTTCTTTCACATGGTACACACTAGGCAGCTGTACATTAGGTAATTTTAGCAGAGCTTGAGCTGAAGCAACTGTTTTGTTGGCTTGTTTGTTGTTTTTTTTTTTTAAACACTAAGATTTTTTTTTGTTAGTTTATCTGCCAAGATTTTGATTAATTTTTCAAGTTATGATCTCTAAATTGCATAGCTTCTCAAGCTAAAGAGAACAAGTTTAATCTATGAATATTTACCTTCAGCAACTGGTAATACTTTCTACATCAGATTTTATGGTACCCAATTTCATTATGGAACAGCTGTGATGTAGGCTGCGTAACATCTTGACTTAACATTGGCTTTACATAAACAGGACATCTTTAGGAATACTGATGCTGATATATGGAGCATATCAATGATGTTTTGCTAACTGAAGGAGACATGCAAGAGCATGCTGTAAAACATCATTCACAAAGTTTATTAAAGTGAAGTAGTACTGTACTCTGTGAGCAACATCAAGTAGTATACATGGGTTTGCTCAGAGTCAGAGGGGCTAAGATGTATGGTAAGTGTAAAAGCAATTAAATCCTACTCCAGCTGGTTATGAATAATAGGGATGTTTTGTTAGCTGGCATAAACGGTGAATATTTGCAAACATAACTGCAGTGCTGTTTCTTGGGAAATGGAGAAGGAATAAATACCTCTGCTGCTATTTCACTGCAAGTTTCTTTGACCTTTGAATTAGCTTCTTTAACCATTTGACAGTTCTGGAGTAAATTGTTGCAGTTAAACTTTTTCAGTTTTTCTCTGGTCCTGTTTAGAGCAGAAGGGATTTTTTAAATGTAAAAATTATTGTTTTCATAAAATATATTTCAGTCTTGAGTCTGTTTAAATAATGTGATCTCGTGGGGAGCAAATCTTAGGTCAGTTAATGGGTTCTTGGGTCAGACACTGTCTGTCTGGCTTATGATAACACTACTTGGAAACAAAATGTGTGATTTATTCAACCATTTTAGAGAAGGGTGGATATGAACATAGGAAGACCCAGAATTACACGGGCTGTGAAGTATTTTATTGAGGCTTTACAGAAAAAAAAAAGGGAGAAAAAAAATAGCTTGGCCTTTTAAGATGTAATGACTCAAAAATCATCCACAGCATAAGTCAATCAGGCTGAGTGGAATTACCAAAGATGCATTCTGTGGTAACTCTAGTAATAGAAGAGATAGTTGAATCCATTTAGCAGGGCTATTTTGATTTCTTTAAAAAGACACTGCTCATAATGGGAGGAATCCAAGTCCCATAATGGCCCAGTGTTTTGAAGCTCATGTGGGAAAGATCTACTAGTGCAAATAATTCATCTACAAGCAATAGCTGGTAAGAGTGCATTGATACAGCTGGTGGAAAGTGCTCTCCTCTGTGTGCAGTGGATGGTCTTAGCAGTACCCAGCTTCTTTGGAGGCAGAGAATTATGCTGTCCTTCTTGGCATCTCTTTTGCCTGGAAAGTTTTTAGAGATGGACTGCTGTTCTTGCCCCCACTGGAGAGGTGGCTTATGGCTCTTTCTTTGTGTGGAGGAGGAGGCAGCAGTGCAGGTCGCTGTGCTGTGGGGTGGGTGTGTAAGCAGCAGGGTAGCTGTCAGTGGAGCTTCCACCTCAAAGAGCAGCCCTGGTCATGGGTGTCCAGTTGAAAGTGTGGGCATGCAGCACAGAGGGAAAGCCCGTCACTCCTGTTGCTGGGAGCTCCTGATGCACCACTACCTCAGCAGCCTCTGCTGCTGGCTCAGAGCCCTTCTGCAAGGCCCATGTCTCGCCCACATCCTCTCCTAGACTGCTTCCCACAAGGGAAATCTTCCTGTCCTGCTCCTCCTAGAAGGTGCTAATAGTCACGAATATACACTTGCCCAGTGAATCATCATCTCATGTGTCTTCGTGCCTCCCCCTGTTTGGCAGCCCTTCAACGCAGAGCTCATCACCCTGCTGCAAAGCCCCTCTTCTGCCCCCTCCCAACCTCCCACGCCTTCCAGCTCAAAACTCCCGTCTCCAATTCCAGTCCCAGCTCCTGGCACAGATTTCCAGTGCTCATCTACCAGCTGTAGGTACAAAGATTTCATTCAGAAAAGAGCCTGGCAGCTTAAAAACCAGAGACAAGATTGAGAAAGGTGGACCCATTGTAGACTTTCTCAGGCCTTTTATTCATCCTCTGATTAAGGTTGGGGGTGATAAATACTTCAAACTCTGCAGAGGAACACTGCTGCCTTGGAAAAAGGTGCTTCAGAGACACGAGACAGCTGGAACCTGTGTAGGGAGTGTTTGGAGCAGGCCAAAGGAAAAGGTCCTGGAAAAAGGAGGCTCTGTTTCTGCATATGGTGACCTCTGTGGTGGTGTGTTGGTTATCACAGGTCATTTACTGTTTTGTTTCCAGAGTAGGGTCATCTTGCTTTTAGTGGTTTAAGAAACCAGTGGTACTTGCTCTTACATTTCACCTCTTGTTTTTTCTTTCATTCTGTCTGTGCAAAAAACAGTGCAGGCTGGATTTAAACTGGGCTGTTGTTTTTTCCTGAAGGTTGGTGAAACTCTCCTTGAGAGCAAAATTAATTTTTTGCAGTTTTGGCAATAACAGTGATGACTCAAGATTAGAAAAGTGTAACAGTGCACCAGGGTATGACAGTATAGGAGAAAAAAAGTTTGACTGAAAATCAGGAGTTTTTCTCTCTGCTTGCTGAAATCCATTTTCTTTTTAACTGTTGCAGAAAATGCAAAGCCAGGAACTGGCCTGTCTGTAAACTGCTTTTGGGCTTGATTTCTTCACCCTTACACTAAGCACCTTATTTCAGAGGGCCTATTTGTGAAACCAGCAATACTGCTCACAGAGGAGGACACTGTTCTCAGTAGAGGGGGCAGAACCAGCCTTTCTAAGGCTCTTTGAGTTATTGCTTTGTAAAGAAGCACAGCAACCTTCATTCCCATCTGCTATATTCTTTGCGTGATTTAGTTATTAAAAGTGAGCTGAAGGATGTGCTGTGAAAACCAAGTTAACACAGATATGCAAACGAAGGCCCCTGGTATTAGATAATTTACTGAGTGAGTGTGATTGCCTGGTCACCAGCTGTTAGAGTCAGTCCTGGCTCAGAACAGGCAAATAGGAAAGTCATCACTAGATTAAAGAAGACAAGAGCAAATAAGAGTATCAAGAACTCCTTAACAAAATATTTACCTTCCTGTCATACTCAGGAATCCATTTCTTGTAGTACTGCAGTTCATCACTTTCTCTGGCAGAAAATATTGTATCATTATATTAAAAAAAATGCTGAAAAGCAGTTAAATACAAGTTACACAGAATGTCCTAATTATATATATATATTTAGCCAGCTATATGAAAAGTACCTCCTTACAACAGTATGGTTGTAGATTAGTTTTTGTTCCTAAATACAGCTAAGTAAGTTTTCAGCTTAAAGATTTGTCTAAGTTAATAGCATTTTTCTTAAATATAGCCTTTTAAATTTAACATAAGTTAACAGGAGATAAAGAAGACTGTGCCAAATTGAAATTATAGGGATGATTTTCAGATAGGCAGACTGAATTTGCTAAAATTGGAAATAATCCTGCATACCTGAGTTCCTTTTTACTTCTGCATCCCTTGCTACAATAACAGTAGAGTGCTAACGATAGGTGTTTTCTACCTTTGGGACATAATGGCTGAAAGAATGGCTGAGGGAATCCTAAGACTTCTGGATCCATTCCTGAGATCACTGTACAAAAAGCGTTTGCCTAAATGTATCCTTTAAACTCAAAGAGTCTGAGTTTTGAAGAATGTCTTGTAGTACAGTCTGACAAATAGAATAGTGATTAAAATGCAAGAAAGGAAAACTTTACTCCTTAGGCTCTTTTTAGTGACATTTCTTTACTTTGGAACAAGAGAACTCATGCCTTAGTTCTAATATAGCTCGTCAAATACCAACAGTCACACCCCTTTTTCTGTGCCTTTTCTGTGTCTTCCAGTGAGTTCATGATTGTATAATACAACAGAGATCTGTTCTATCTCAGTGCCATCTTCCCTGGCCAATGTGCCCAAATAACACAACAGAAATGCGGTCTGAGGTATCACATGTGCGCTTGAGATTCCTCTAGTACTGACATGAGCCAGGAGGACATTTGAAAGACAAGCTGATATTTCTAGCTCTGAATTTTTGGCTTGGTGTTGCTTACAATTCAATATTTAAAAAATGCTTATAGGCTGCCATGCATAAAGAAATGTTTGTATAACTTTAAAACACAGGGACTGACTGGAGGGCAGAGGAGAAATTTCACTTAATCAGCATGACTTCCTTTAATGACATTCAAAGCAGCTAAAACACTGGGACAAACTAATGACCTTCTGAACCTCTTCTCATTCATTTGCAAGATCTGAGAATGTGGTATCAGATGCAAACTACTTGCTAGCTCTTGTCCTAAGTCTCAGCTGTGTTCCACTTGCTCTGCAGCAAGGCTGTAGCAGACTGCAGCACTGGCAATATTAGATGAACTCCTATGTGGGATGCATTAAACCAGCAGAAACATTTGCAGGGTGAAGGGGCTAAAAACCTGCTGGAGTTTGTTGGCCTCATCCTCAGTGGTAGGGGATACATAAGCAAGTCCAGTCTTCTGCCTCTTTTTTTTTTGTGCAACACAATAATTGATAGACATCTGCATAGGGTCTTCAGTTAGGTGCATAATTCAGAAATTGGTTATTCCTTCCCTTCTCATGAAGTATGTTTTCTCTTACCTTTTCCATCTTTTGTCATGAAATTGTAGCTTGCCTTATTGTTTCCTGCCCTAGTGACAGGGCTTTGGCAGTGGAGAGACTGTTGTGAAAAGGGCACCCAGATACCACGATAGCAAACCTCATGTGAACACCTCAGGAGATTAGATGGAAATGCCATGCATGACTGTGGTGTTCACTCTGCCTGTCCAGAGCCTTGGTCAGGCTGGTTCATCTGCACAAGGTTGGCATGCTGTACTGGAACACTGCATCCCTCTTGGGTTGGTAAGCCCTACAGCATCTGTAATCCAAGGGCCTATATTCTAGAACATGAATAAAATTCATCTACTTGAGTGTCTGTTTGACATAAATAGTTACCAGTGGAAAAATGTAGTGACTATCTAGAGATGCAGAAGTCAGCATGCAGTAGAACTGGTGTTGGTATCACCCAGTAATAGACATGTATAAACTTATGAGAAGTCCAACCTCAAAATATCATGCTCTAGAAAGAGTGTAAGGAATAGAAAGATAGCAGGAGAAGCTCATACTGGAGAAAGGTTGAACACCATAAGTTTCTCCAGGCAAAGAGAATGAAAACCAAAGACAGAGCCTGGATTACATTTCCTTTGTACATCTGCAATGGCAGATGCTCCAGGTTAGCATAGTCTAGCTGGTTTACAGAGGTTTACTTTGCTTTCTTAATGGAAGCAGCTCTCCAGGGATGCTGTAGGCCTGATGCTGTTCAAAGGAAACAGGCTTGCCTTCACGATTTTAATCCATTTACCAGCCACTGTGGTTAATAGGGGTAAGGAACTGGTGCAACACTAACACCCAGGTGCCCATGGCAAATCATCTGCTGCCCATCTGTCTGCTCAAGACTTAGTGACACATTATAGTCCTGGGGCCTTGTGGCAGCATTTCAAGCTTCAAAGCTTGGCAATAATAAAAAATGTTTTGGTAACTGGCAGCACCTGTGTAGTATATACTGGGATAGGATTTGGAATTTGCTTTCAAAGGAATCTACATGAGGGTTAGGCAACTGTGTCTGCACTTAGATACCTAGATTAACCAGCTTTGCTTGGTCGAGATTAGTTACACAATCTACTTGAAATCTGTAGTACCATTGACAATATCATCTCTCACTTCAAAAAGTGACCCAAGTCTTGCAAGGAGGGATATGTAATGATGCAAAATGGGGGTGGGGGAAAGACAGAGATAAAAAAAGTACCCGGGCTCAAGATACTGATAGGTATCACATTGAGGTGACCAGTTCAGTTTCAAGCTTCTGTTCTGCCTGCCTTTCACATTGCATGTAAGTACCAGGCTACTCTCATTTAAGGTTTTGTTGCAGGAAAAAATATTAGGTTGTCATCTGAGTCATCTCTAAATTTCATTTCCATGTGTTACTTCCAGGAATGTAAACAAGACAGACCAACAGTCTGCAAATTCTTGCGTACTGTGGCTTTCTTCTGTGTTCTTCTTTGTTGCTGCTTAGAATCAGCATGCAAAGGGTTATTTTTCCCCCCATAATGTTTAATTTCTGCTATATAATATCTATTACATTATACACAGTGTAATAACTTCCTGATGTTACAGAATACATTCCCCCCACCCCCTTTCTGTCTCCTTATTGTGTGACAGATCAGAAGACACTTAGAATTGCCGAATCATGTCTCATATGAATATGAAGTGACACAGAACTGAAACCATCTCAAAATTTATGAGAAAATTATTGCTTCAAGAAGTGCATCAAATCAAAGATGATTACTGGTACAATACATTTGCAGGAAAGCTACTTTTTTGATAAAGAGAGAAATTCAATCTTACCAAGGCGTCAGTTATAAATTCATTGCTAAAGTGGCAAGAGCAATCTGTGCTTTGCTTTATACTACTGGGAAGTACAGTTTGGCTTACTTGACAGATAAGGAAACTGAGGAAATATTATAAAATCCATTTAAATGAGTGCAGTGTTATTTTGATATCACTTGTGAAATTGTCTATCGGCGCTTGTTTCCTTAAAGAAGCCCATATGATTATATCATAGCAGTGATTTAAGTTCAGGAAAAAGACTGAGCATGTTTTGTGAGATGAGCAACCTGCATTTAGATGCAGGTTTTGGCAGTCTTAAGCTATTTGTAGATCCAGTTTTGAATTTCATCAGCCTGTTTGGGCAAATATGTAAGAGGAAGAGCAAAAAAAGAAGTAAGTGTTTAATAAATGATATCTATTTTGCACCCTTTTCCTCACCCAGCTCCATCCTCTCACATCCCTAATTTCCTTCTATGTGTCCAGATTTACCAAAGCAGCCAGGCAGAGGTGACAGTCTGCAGTAAGATGACGGGGAATTAGTCTTTTTGCTGTTTGGTTGGGGCACATTCCTGGGATGGAGCCATGTGTCTTTTGGGCCCTGCTCCAAGGATTATTCAAGTGTTTCTCACAAAGCAGAATAACCTCAATGGGAGAGGCTGAGGTAAAAGATACTTATAACATCGGCTATGGTAGCAGTCAGTGAAGGCATTAGCACTCTCTCAAGGTGCTAGACTTTCTTCAAATCTCTCTGTGAAGTGAAGAAGATCAAATAGAAAACGGGTCTTCCACACTCCACAAAATTAAGCAGCTGCATCCCCAGCAGCAAGGTTGAAAGACAAGGAGAGAACATAGGTAATAGCGCCTTTTCCTTCCTTGTTTTGCCATGTGCACATTCATTTCAATTACAAATTCCTTCAATTTGGTTTCCAACTGAGCGAAACTTTTATAACCTTTGACAAGTGATCTTGATCTTCTGTGGAAAAAAAAATAAATCTAACAAAATGGCAAGACCATCTGCTTCATTTGGTAATAACGCTGCCTTCTTCAAAGTCACCTTCTTCTAAGTCTTTGCATTTGCTTCTTCTTGACAGTAGATGCAGTGTTTTGTACACTCCTGTAAAATACAGGTGTCACCCACTTATTTTTCTTCTGAATATTATTGCAGTTAGAGGATACCTGCTTCTCAGTTTTTTCCAAACACTCCGACATAGCAAAAGGATGAAATATGAGTACTCCTGATTTGAACTGAAACTTTGAAAGAAACAAACAAAATCCCCTCCATGATCATAGAGTTCCTTTTGCCTGCCCTGGTTTGGATGAGGCAAAGGTAACTTGCAGCAGTATCTGATTACTGCAGGAAATAGAGGTCATCTTATTTAGCGATCTGGAGCTGTAGATGTAGTGCAGCTTCCATCTGTCACTTGCAATTAGTGTGGAGTACTGAACTGGTCTGGAAATGAAGTATGACAGGATCATGGTGAACCAGGCTAAGGGGAAGGAAAGCTGGGGTAAGGGAGGTTTTGGGAACTGCTGCTGCCCACTATGATCTCTGTGAGTGCAGGATGGTGTTGGCACTGCTTCCTTGGCAGGCTGGGTTGGAGTGGTGTGTAAGTGTGGCCCTAAAACAGCCTTTTTCTCCAACTCCTGAAAACAAAATATGGATGTAAACAGGCAGAGCCCTTCACTATGCTGTACCTCACACTGACTCCCTGGATTCAGAATCAACCCCAGCAGGCTGTTTTCCAGAGTTCAATTTTGTTTCTTAAAAGAAAACTGATTATTGCAAGTTTGATATACCATTCATGTTCTCCCTCATTCTGGTTTCTAAAGCATCCTATTTATACTGTGAATTTACACTCCCACCTAGTTTTCTATTTGCAAGATTAGATTCCACAAGACACCTCCTTGGGAAGTGGAAGTTAATTATAATCCAGGAATTCCAGTAGGAGCTGTTATTTCCTGAAGCTCTTACTACCCACT
Organism: Apus apus; assembly: GCF_020740795.1. Lineage (NCBI taxonomy): Eukaryota > Metazoa > Chordata > Aves > Apodiformes > Apodidae > Apus > Apus apus. The sequence goes on from NC_067283.1 coordinate 51,280,412, forward strand.
GAGGTCTGGATACTTAAAGATATTTAGGTTTGTATTTTCCCCTTGAAACATCCAGATCTCAGTACCTCAGTACACTGACATGCTCAAGACCACTTTTCAGCAGTTGTGCATTAGCTGAGGGAGCTGAAGAGTGGCAGGAGAGTGTTAGAGGTAATTTCATTCAAGGAATGCTGCTGTATTGGAAAAAAAAAAAATGGAAATATGTGATAGTGCAGTGAAACCTCCCTGTACCAGTCATCATTCACCCAGTGTGGCATACTAGGACTAGATACATTTTCAGTGTTTTTGGCTTAGCTGTGTTTTTCATGTCTCTCCAGAGCTTGTATCATAAGGGTCTGATGCCAGAGACCACTGTTTTTTCATAGTAACATTGCAATTTTTAGCAGGAATTTAAAAAGATGCCTAACAGAAAGTGATGGCATTTACTTAAGCTTAATTTTTGCAGAGTTTTGGCAACTCCTGTACCTCTTCAGACCTTGGAGTTCTTGAGAAAGCATCAGCAGAAAGAGCCTTTCCTTGTCCTGCTGAGTAGCAAATGCAACTGAAAAGAAGCAGGCAATTTTGAAACTTTTAAAAGTTGTTGCCCTTGTATTTTATTTGATTTTGGTGCTTCATAGTTCTCTTACATAATTTCTTTTATCCACACAGTGAAATTAATTTTTATTTGTAAATTCTCCCTGTGCCACAGCCAATCTTCCGTCTTAAGGAGGAGTCCTGAGAATACCTGATGTAAGCAGGGTCAAAGATAGGGGCTAGAGGCAGAGCTTTTGAGAGAGACTTAATCCATGACAAACACACACAACCTTAAAGCATTTGAAAGTGATATTGAAATACTAACCCATTCTGTACATCTTTCTGATACCTGTGATGGACTGCACCACAGGTAAAATCTTTACATGCCAGCCCTTTTTCCAATCAAGTAAAGAAACCATATCTCAATGCATCTTGTGTAACATATTTTTTACACCCACAAGGGCTAAAAATAACTGCCTCTGAAAATTTACAAAAAAGATAAGTCTGGGCTCAGCTCTGAGTCTCTTAAATATTTTTGTTTCCAGTGTCTTCAGTATAAAATGTTTTGCAAGGAAGTTTTGCTGGAAGTAAAATATTTATCTGTCTCATTTGTAGCAAGCTGCAACCCATTTTTTATAGGTACATACACTGTCTTTTATGGTTTTCTGTAACTTTTTGTCAATTCTGTGATAACATACTTTATCATGTTCCCTTCCCTAAACACTGACTGATGCGCTATTCCAGCTAATAATTCCAGTAAATGTGATACACTATTATTCTTTTAAAAATTAATTTTGCTTTTTATAGCATTGATTCTTAGGTGTCTTTAGAGTGTTTTTTAAGTGATTTTAGAACTTTGTATAGCTTTGATTTTCTGAGCTTCCAACAAAAGCTTTAAAAATAAGTTTCTCTATGGACAAGGCTATAGTGTAATTTATTTAATAACAGGTCAAACTACTGTACTGCTGTCGTGATCAGGGACCTGCTAATGTAATCAGTAACCCCAGATCTAGCCCAGTGCCAGGTTGTCATAGAGGCTTGTGTAGTCAAATAACCTTTCGGTTACAAGCAGCCCTGGAAAGGGTGAAGAATAAGTAAACAGTAGGCTACTCAATCTCTGTTCATGTCTTGATATTGAGTTTTAGCTGTGACACTTAGGTTTGTGACCTAAAAAGCTAACAGATCATTACGACTCCTGTAAGACCTATTCTTCAAAATCTGTTTTTGTTACGTTGGCCTTTGGCCTTCTTCCCCTTTCCTCCTGGTGGTTCTCTGCCACTAAAGCAGCCTCATGAAGTACATCACAATGGGATTTTCTGTTGGAAGCTCCTTGAAGGCAGGGCTTATCTTAGTTTGGCAGAACACATGGAGGACTCTGTGAGTGAGCAACCTGATGAAAGCAAGAGCTCTTTTCTGGGATGCTCTTTCCAAAGTTTGTGAACAGGTTGCTTAATGTTAATAACAGAAGAAAGTTAAAAGAGCTGTACAAGATGAAAAAAGACAGCTGCTGTCCCCTGGTGTTACAGATAGCTGTAGAAATACCATCTTCCTTCTTGCTCCTTTTCTCCTGGAGAATAATTATCTAGGCAGCTGGACTCAAGTCCTTCTGACCGCTGTCTGGTTACTAGTCATAAAATTCTGTACAGCACAGAGGAGGCAAATCAACTATAAGCGAATCTGACAGAACAACGCTGGGTTCAAGAGGTGAAAAAGCTCTCAGTAAGCTGCTAGTCTTGCTGAGATACGACACAGATGTAGCACAAGAGACAAAAGAAAATGTGTTGCTGAGTTTTGGGATTTGGGCTGTGTTTTTAAAGAGGCATTAGTTTGCACTGACTGACAGCTGAGTTCCTTTTAAAATACACGTAGCAGGCAAATGAATGCAGAATTAATGGCAAGCAACATTTCTCTTGTGAATACAAGCCCAGTTAGTAAAAATCAAGTCAGTTGCATTTCTCAAGGTGAGGGACAGGAGCGGCCATTTTACAAACAGGGTTACTGTCCCATTCAAGTGGCTGAGGGATGATGCTCTCCAGCTTGTAGTGTAGTAGGTGCTTTGCTGAGCCATCCCTGAGCCAGCTCTGAGATAAGGCTTGGAGATGCAGCATCACACAAGTCTTGATTAACCACAAACTGTGGACTCTTCACACCCTCCTGTTAAAAACAAATAAAAATCCAAACCTTCAGCAGAACAGATTGGCTTTAGTTTGTATAGCGCTTGATGCACGATAGGCTGTGTTCCCTTTGCTACTCTGAAACAAACTTTGCAATAGTATATCTTTCAGCAATTAGTTTTCTGATTTACCCCGCTTACCGTGACAACAAAGTAACATGAACCACAGTCCCTCCTACTGTCCCTCTGAAAATCTGGGAGGGAATGAAAAACCTAGTATCCTTCTGAAGTTCAAATAAAGCATGTGCCATAATACAATATTCATCAAGACAGCGAGTTATTATTCTCTGTACAGTGCAAGAAAATAATAGAATCATAGAATAGTTTGGGTTGGAAGGAGCTTTAAAGATCATCTAGTTCCAAGCACCCTGTAAGGGCAGGGACACCTCCCACTAGAGCAGTTTACTCAAAGCCCCATCCAGCCTGACCTTGAACACCTCCAGGGAGGAGACATCCATGGGCAACCTGTTCCAGTGTTTTACCACCCATGCACTGAATAATTTCTTCCTAACATCTAACCTAAATCTACCCTCTTCCAGTTTAAAACCACTACCCCTTGTCCTATCACTACACACCCTGGTAAAACAGGATGTGGACGTTTGAGGTCAGCTGTGAAGTATGACTCAATGCATGTCAAAAAACCTGACAGGTTTCTAGTGGAGGGAAAAGCTTCACAAAGTTACAGTGTTGGTGGAACTGTAATTATAACTGTTGATGGACTTAGAGTCAAAAGAAGTACTGTCGTGGTTTGTGGGTCTTTTTATTTATTTATTTATTTATTTATATTCTAAATGGACAGTCTAATTTGTTGTCAGTTTTAGCAATGGAAGCAAAGCTGCTCTAGAAAGGTTCTCCTGAAATCTGGAACCAGTGAAAGGAAAGCTGAGTGGTATATTTTCAGTGATTCTGTTCCACAAGAGCATCTACATGCCCCAAAGAGACATAAGTGCAAATGCTGTAAGAATATATATCAAAGGCATTTGCATTTTAACACATTTCGTTTTACGGGCTTATTTTGGAGGACTAAGGCTTAGCTGTCAGTTACTGGAATGCATTTTTGCTGCTTAATATATTCTGAACTGCTCCCTAATTTTGATTCACTTAAACGTCTGAGAACTTTTTCAGTTTTGCCATGGGGTCAGGTGAAAATAAGTATCTTTTCAGTATGAATCATAATTTTGCTTGAATTTCTGAATCCTATGCTAAGAATCTGGGTGTGTTATTGGAGAATTCTCTATGAAAGTGAACCAAACGTCACATCCAAGAACACAGAACTTGTGCTCCCAACTTCTGAAATATAATTTGTTCTCTGTAGTAAAGCTAGTGGTGATTCCTTCTTCGTCCCTTGCAGTCTCATGGCTTTACTTTCCTCTTCTACTACAAAAACAACTTTGTACTGGTATATTGTTTGATAGAATGAGGCACCAGGCACAAGAAGAGGTCTCGTGTCAAACTGCCTCCTAGTTTTTGCTGTGAACTATAACACTAAAAATTATTAATATGGTTTTGAGAACTTGGGCCACTGTTTTCCTAAGCCTCTAGCATTCCACAAGGTGGGAACTAAGCCATTTTCACAGAAAAGCCATTTTGTGTGTTGTTCTGGTATTAAGGAGATTCACCTGTGAGTAATTAATAATTTTATTGAATTTTTTCTAACTTTTTTTGCTAGCTTCCTTTTCTGTTAGCTGTCACTTCAAATTTGGCAAACAGTAAGCATTGTGCAAATAGCCATTTTGCAGTTACCTGAAACCCTGAACTTGCTGCTAGCTTTTATGCTGGTTCTCCTGGATGTTTTTTCCCCCCTTGTGAGAAAGTTCCAAATTTTAACACTTGTATCAGTTCTTTTGTTATTGCAAATAAAACCATCCAGGATAGCTTCTCTTTCTGCTATATATAAACACCTGATAGGCCTGACATTTCAAATAAAAAATTAATACCCCATACTGTTATCTGCATACCTGTATGCACGTAGTACTACACTAACAGGTCAGTGGTGGAATGAAGAGGTAAGAAGGGAAAGGAACGTTGAAGTATTCTTAAAACATCAGAGAAGTCTTCTTTGTTTTAAACACTTGCAAAGAGAGTGCAGAAAGCTCTTTTCTCTGACACCACTTGAGTCTTGTCTAGATACAGAGTGAAAGGAGAGACATTTTGTGCATGTTCCCAACTTACTGATAAAAACTCTTGGAAAACAGCTTCATTCTATAGATAAAATAGTCCAAAATTATGGATGACCTAACTGTCTGAAAACAGTACAAGTTATAGCAGTGCTGGTTTTCAGAGCTCTGTGGAAGAGGACAAGCATATGCAGAATAATTTGAACCAGTCTCCTTAATGTGAAGCTGTGGGAAGGGGAGACTTTTGACTGCATGGTGTTGTTGATCGACACTGATGCATTCCTACCTAACTGGTTACTCCTGATAGCATTATGGAGCTTGCAGTGCTTTCTGCTCTGAGTCTGCTTCTGTTGTGAAAGTATAAGCTGCCTTCCCTGTCCCACAAAGGGCAGGAGAAGTTGGGTAATTACACATCCTTGTCTAAAAAGAGAGGGGAAGAACTGGGAGGGCCCTGGAGATGAGGAATTATGCCCAGTGATATGGAATCTGTTTGACTGCTTAGGCCAGCACAGTCCTCCAACACACTCTGTAAGAGTGCCAGGTATTTATCAATATTTGTTTTCCAAGATCAATTATATTTTTACATATAAAATAAATTAAGATTTTAGCTGCATAATAGGCAGCATATTTCATTTGGTTTAATTACTGAATGTGGACCAGATCCTCAGCTAACAGAAACTGGCGTAGTTCCTTTTGTGTATGCCAGATTTTCAGCTTTATTTCTTCCAGTGGACCTTCTAGTATACAGCTATTTGAGCACTTAAAAAGACATACAGTCTGAAAACCTGCAACTTTAATTCCCATTCATGTTATGAATATGTGGATTCATACTTCCTATTAAAAAAAAATATAAAAATAGAAGTGATGGGAGAATAAACAACTTCAAGTAGTTCAGAAGTACTACAATGGGAGGAGTGATGTTTAGTGGTTATCTGAGACAGACAGTGCAGCCTCAAACATCATCTCTCAGCAGAACGAACATGAACATGAGCACAAGACTGTGCAGAGGTCTAAGGGTGCTTGTACTGTTAGAGTGTCAGTGTCTTAGCAGAACAAAAACATAAATCTGTTCAACTGACCGGAATATTGATGCTTGGCAAGACTCAAAGAGAAAGGTTTTAAGCTAAGGAGTGCTCTTTGCTCCTTTTTCTGAAATGCTTCCCTGACTTTACTGAACCCAGAACTTTGCAGGCCAGAAAACATTTAGAAATCTACTCCTGTCAAATCTTGCAATATTTTTCTAAACCTATTTTTTGCCCTTCTAATATTACTAGTTTCAGATACATTTTAGCAGCAGACATTCCTTTCTTTAATTCATGGTTCTTATTTTGCAATCTGACATTTATTTATATTTTTTTTTCTGAAAAATTGTCAACCATGCTCTTCTTTGAAGAAGGTGGGTACTGGGCCTCTCTACTCTGCTCTGATGTGACCCCACCTGTAGTATTGTGTCCAGTTGTCATCGTTCGGGCCCAACACGACAACAAAGAACCAGCCATGTGGCTGCTCGCTCACCCTCTCCACCAACACAGATGCTGTGGGAAGGACAAGGGCCAACTAGAAGCTCATTGCTTGAGACGAAGGGCAAGGAGGGTTCCCTAATCAGTGGATTAAGGTAACATGCAAAACAGACTCAACTTGGGGGGGTGTGTGTGAAAAATACCACTAATCAAATGCCAGAATCAAACCAGCCCACCAGTTCTAGACTCCCCAACATCAGGACATGGAGCTATTAGAGCAAGTCCAGAGGAGAGCCATGAAAATGATCAGAGGGCTGGATGAAGCACCTCTCCTATGAAAACAGGCTGAGAGAGTTGGGGCTGTCCAGACTGGAGAAGAAAAGGCTCTGGGGAGACCTAATTGCAGCCTTCCAGTGTCTGAATGGGGGCTACGGGAAAGCTGGGAAGGGACTTTTTACAAGGCCTTGAGTGAAAGGATAAGTAGTAATGGATTTAAACTGGAAAAGCGGAGATTTAGGTTACACATTAGGAAGAAATTCTTTGGTGTTAGGGTGGTGAGGCAATGGAACAGGTTGCCCAGGGAAGCTGTGGAAGTCTCGTCCCTGGAGGCTTTCAAGGGCAGGTTGGATGGAGCTTGGAGCAACCTGGTTTAGTGGAAGGTTTCCTTGCCCATGGCAGGTAGGGTGTAACTAGATGATTTTTAAGGTCCCTTCTAACTCAAATTATTCTATGATTCTATGATCTGTTCAAGATCAGACAACAATATGGGATTGCATCATTGCATTGAATAGTACAGTAAAGCGTATTATTGTGAACAGGCTAAGTAAAAGAAAACTTTTCTATTTATTCTTTTTTCTATTGTACCTCTGCAAAGAAGGCTGAGTCCACCTCACTAAGGTAAATAAAAGTTTCCCTGCTGAATTCAACGGAAGCAGGATCCTATGCCATTTTTGTGCCATTCTACATCTATCACTTGAATTACCCACAGTTTTTATGCTTTTGTTAGTATATCGACTTACAGCCCAACAGAGAAATTACATTTCTTTGTTTTTCCACAAAAATCCATCTCACTGTCTCAACTGATTTCACTGAAACCAGAAACAGAACTGAGTTAGCATCAAGATGTGGCACAAGGGAGAGTAAGAGTACACTTTACACAGCGGTGTTGGTGAGAGAAGAAATGACTGCACAGGAACCTAAGATTGTAAATTCAAGTGATGAGGGAGAGAGGCTACAAGGAGGAGTCATCTAAGCCTAGAAAAACAGTTTGAAGGAGCCTGGCATATGCTTAAATGTAAAACTTAAGAAAAATAAGTTACTGGAGCAACTGAGGTGCCTTCTTTTTCTTCCCAACTTTCTGAAACACAGTATAATTGTTAAATAGACTGAAGCTATATCCACTTAATGTTACACAACAATCCAAGTGTTTTTAGGGATGAAGGTGTCTACTGGTAAGGCAGTGACCCATCACAGGTGAAAAAAGAAATCCTTATTAGTTATATTACAAAAATTTGATTCATCTACATGAATTCAAAACGCTGAGCAGGTGGTGCACAGTCAAGTCTCAAAGTCTGCAGATGATGCTGATAGTCAAGTCCCAAGAGCAATTTGCTCTAGAAGCACCTCAAAAAAGTGGCAGGTGAGCTTCAGTGCGAGCGACTGTAAAGTTGTGCATACAGAGAAAAACAGTCTAAAACTTGTTGGTATAATCTTGAGCATCAAAAGGATGGTTACCACTCAGGAGAGGGATCTTGGAGTCATTGCTTACAGGTATCTGCAATCATTAGCTAAAAGTGCAGAGGCAGCCAAAAAAATCCAGGAAAATATTTGGCATTACCAGGAAGGGTACTGGAGACAAGAACAGAGGGCATTCTTTTGCCACTGTTTAAAGCTTTGGCACACCCACATCTTGAGCCCTTTGTGCAGTTCTGGTTCCTGTATCTCAAGAAAGGTGTAGTGGAGTTAAATATATTTGTGTGTGAGCATATATGTATACAACAAAAAATACGTAAGGGCGAGAGCATCTGCTCTGCAAGGGCAGGTTGTGAGGAGATGTGAGCAAGGTGTACAATATCTTTAAGGAAGTAGTATGAATTCAGACCTGATAGTCACCAATTTCAGCAATACTAGAATGAGGAAGAACTCTCTGAAACTGGTAGGAAATCAGTTTAAAATAGATAAAGTATTTTTGACCACAATAGGTAATGAACTTCTCAAATTTGTCTCTGCAGGAGGTTGTGGAGACAAGTGATACCAGCAGGTACAAAAGGGGTTAAACAAATTCCTGGGTAACAGGTCTGTAAGAGGAATGAAAGGTAAAAGGCAGGGCTGTACATCCACAATAGTGTGGATGCTGGAGAATTAGGAGAGTAGCCTGTAGGAAATACCCAGATTCATGTCCTGTCCCTAATGCCATCTCTTATGGCTGCTGGTAGCTTTTACTGTTTTGTAAGAGGTGGACCACTTATCTGACCTGGAATGGCATTTCTTGTGTTCATAAGTTTTCTCCCATTTCTTCAAATAAACTGTCAGTCTTTTCATGTTTTCTAAACAGATGAAAACAATCTTCTAAATACCCATTTTTCTGTAAATAACTATCCTCTAAAACTGAGGAGAAACTTGAAAAATATAAGTGAAAATAGATTTAGATGCCTTGTCTTGATTTGCTTTATAAGAGAGAATGCCTGGGGGCACATTTAGTACAGACCTCACGAAGTGCTGTGACTCACACAGAGTATTGCCCACGCAGATTATGTTGGACTGAGATGCTGCTGACCCTCTGACAAGTTATAAAGTATCTTGAGTCTCACAGATTGTGAGTAGATGCTCTCTGACTGCTGAGTTGTTGGATAAAAAGCAGAGCAGACCAGGATGATAATAACTGCTATCACTGCTAAAAAACATTTTACTGTACAAAAGTGTGTGTTGAACACAGTCTGTGTGTGTGGGTCAGGATGATTGTAGCACATTTTTTTGGCAGGCATATCATTCAGTCAAAACCTTTATCATACCTCTTAAGTAGAATTCTTAATATGTATGATTTATCTCACTGGAGAAACAGGAAGGAATCAAGACTAGTCTCTCCCCACGTTTGACACTGAATAAAGCCATGGGCTTAGAGATTTGGATTTAGATCAATATTCAGGGTTTTTTTGCTCCCTCTCAAGAGCCTCAAGATCTTCCACTGCAGACTATTGAGGCAACATAAGATGATTAAATCCTAAATTGGGCACTGCAGTGCCTGAAGTAATTTGGGACTAATGCAGGTTCTTCCCCCTTTTCCAGATTTTTTTTTTTTTTTTCCCCTCTCCCACTGGAATTACTTGATCTGCAGTTGGTCTTGGATATAATTGCTGGACCTGTAAAGGGATCAGTTAAGATGAGTCTTGTTTTAGGCTCCTTGATTGATGTGTGGTGGAATAAGGAATTGGGTTATCTAGCATTTATTTATTTTGCCAGAAATTTTCCACTTTATGATTCCTTTTGATTTGTTGATGTGGCAATGTGGCATGCACTGGTAGCTGCAGTGTCCTGGGGGTGCACATCCTGCCTTCAATGCATCCATACAACTCTCCTTCACGATATAAAATTTCAAGTGATATTAAAGTTGTTCTCATTCCTCTTCTATCTACTGGTACCTCTCGATGAAGCAGCCACGGGTCAGCCCACACAACCCCAAATTATAAATTCTCAGCCATCCCTCAGGGAAACACAAACTCAGTTGACTTTGGGACTGTGAATGCAATTGGAAATCAAAAGCTTTGGGGATTCAGTGATCACCATAACAGGGTATTATTAAGCAAATTATTACTGAGCAAGTAAATAAAGCTGATGCACAGTATTATTTCTGCTGTACATACAAAAGGATCCATAGTTGAAATGCTGGTTTGAAGGCACTTCTGTTAGCTGGGTTCTTGTGAAATGAGGTAGCACTAGTGTTCAGGAACAAGAAAGAAATTTCTGTAGCTATAGATTTTAACAGAAACTCACATAGGTAGGAACCCTCTTCTCTTTTTATTTTAAAAGTACAAACAATAATACCATTAGGCAGTAGCAAAAAATATTATGAAGATGGGAACTTCTAGATCGTCTTAGTTCTGCTGGACCTCAAGAGTTGCAGGGGACCCTGAAATTTTTCAAGGGTCTATGCACCTTACATTAAGAGAAATCCTTTACTTAATGTGTAATATTGATCTATATGAAGGCAAGACTAAGTTGTTCTGTATCTTATATTTCAGTATCTCTGTGCAATGACCATTTTAACACAGAAAAGCCTTTCCCTTTACACCGTGTGCATGCATAACTTCCCAGGCAATGATTTTTCACTTTCATTAGGGTTCATTATTTGTCTTCGTGTTGTGCTCTGTGGTCACTCTACATGATAGGAGCACTGTACATGATGAGGACCATGTGGTACCTGCAGGTACCAAAGCCCTGGAGGCTGCTGGACATGAATCTGTTCCATTGCTCTTGGATGAGTAGCTCTCTTCTAAATCCTGTGCTTCTGCCACTCCGTTAACAATGCTGGTCAGTCATGCAAAACATGAGGGGGCTTTTTGTGTGTAATGTGCACCTCTTGCAAAAAAAACCCCAAACTTATATTTGGCTGTAGGGAGAGACAGGAAGGTAGCAACAAAATCCAGGCATCTGGACAGAGACATGATTTCCTATGAGTAACCTTTGCCTGAGGTTATGCCTGTTGCTTGCAAAGCACAGTAATGTGTGGGTGTAACAGGTGATAATGAGGGAATAAATAAATGTGAAGTAGGAAATATGATTTGTGACGTTACTGGGAGCTGGCAGATGGTGCTGGCCAGAATGATGCTGAGTGATAATCACAATGCTTCAAAATAAAAGCATAAAAGATTTGTTCCTTATTTTCTTTATGCTTGGATACTATTGAGCAAGCTACCAGTAAAACTAGTTCTTCCTGAATATCACTAGTCTATGAAGAACCATTTTCTTTCTGTTTATCACATCTCCATGTGCCTCTGCTGCTCTGCCTCCAAATACTGCATGATGTCAAAATTGTTATATAGATTATTCCTCTAACAATTTAATTTCATGTAAGTGATATTATGCAATGAGAATACATGTTTCAGAAGATAGCTTTTGATCTGTAAAAAATATTACCACTCTAAAGAAAAGAAGTCCACGTATCTCTGAACAAAAGTGTGCAGAGCTCCTCTTTACCATCCCTACACACTTCAGATCCTTCAGTCTTTTCATGTTTGGACCATTCTAGCTTCTTTCTGTGTAATATCAAGATTCAGCTGTTCACACTCTGGGATGCACAGACTGTTCACAAGAACATTACTGTGGCATCCATTTTTAAAGTTTACTCAGTTTTATGCATTTCAGGATAAAGTGTAAATTTTCCTGCATGTTTTTTCCTTCTTCCTGTGTTAAGTCCCCATTGGTGGTGAGTGATGACCAATATCACCCCAACACTGGGACCTTAAACTCAAGGCTTGATGTGATACCAAAACTTGTAAGGGTGAATGCTGGTTGTGTGTCCTATTCCCTGTACTAGCTGGTGTGAACCCATTTGTTCTGCATCTGCTGTTCTTCACTTGCATCTGCCCCCTCTCTGCTTTGCAGCCCTTTGCTCATCTGGAAATAGGGAGGGGAAAAACTAGGGAGAATTTGGGTTTCATCTTCTCACCCGTCTCTCTTCTCTATCTCCTTCCGGGGGATGTGATGGGGGGAGAGAGCTGCTGTGCTGCAGCCTGTGATCCTTTACCTGAGGTTGTGTTGGTGTGGAGTCAGGGACAAGGTGGGAGCTCTTAGTGCTGCTCTGCCTTCATGAGCTGCTGTCCTATGGAAGGACTGCTCCCTTTCTCTCCAGTGAGCCAGACCAGTCCTTACCCACAGATTGCAAAGCCCCATAAAGCCCTTCCCAGGCTTTTGATAGCAGTGTACACAGTGGCACTGTGATACTTTTTTGATAGAAAAGTGTGAGAGGCCAATATTATTGCTCTTGGCAAGTTTTTGTCCAAACAAGTGGAAGTGTTGCATATAATATTAGTGTTTCCCCCTCCCCTTAAAAAAAAGGCAAAAAAAAAAAAAGAAAAAAGGCAAAAAAAAGAAGTAAGCAGTGAAGAAAATGCTACATGTTTGCAGAGAAAGAGGATTTGTTACTTTTTTTATTTTCCGTGTTGTGCATTAAATTATTTATTTTTCTGACTCAAGCTGATATTTTTCCACATTTTCCTGAGTGCCTCAAGGGATTTGGGTTGCTTCATCGCTCTGCTCTTTCCCCGTGCCACTCTCCATGACTGGATGACTTATTCCCTTGATGCAGCATGTCAGTGCCTGTCAGTGTAAGTGTGGAGTTGAGAGTCCTGATCCACTAAACACTTCAAATACTTGAACATAGGTATGGTTAAAGATAGTGGTGAACCTTGTTCTCAGGATCAGGGGCTATATCAGAAATATATCAATTAATTCCATGAGGCATAATTTCACCCTCTTTCAAATCTTGCTGTCATTTTGCTTTGATAATGGCAATGTGTTTTCTCCTGTAACTGTAACTGATGTTTGGGGTTTACAAATTTTGCAGCTTTCTTGCTTGAAGCAAAGGTTAAAGACTCTTCAAGGACAATTCTGAATTTCAGCTACTACACCTGGTCCCCCTTAGAATTAAATTGACATAGGGTAATGTCTGCTGTGAATCACTGAATTTAGGAAAGTCCTGGTATTTAGCCCATCTCTTAGATCATATGATAACTGTAAAAGTTCATGGAATAGGGGTCTGCTAGTGTGGTTACCACTGTGAATGTCAGCCTTCTGCTAGGGACTTCAAATGGCTCTTTGAGGATGTAAAATAATTAATTTTGACTTAATTTCTGTAGTTGTTTTTTTAAGGTTGCTGTACTTGACTTAGGATTGGAGTAGTTTTTGAAATAAAAAAAGATATCCTCTAGGAACACACAACTGCTGTGACCTTGAAAGCTGGAGACCTGCTGATTGGTTTCATATCCACAGATCTACAGAATAGGTTGGGTTAGAAAGGACCTTAGAGATCATCTAGCTCCAAGCCCCCTGCCATGGGCAGGGACACTTTCCACTAGACCAGGTTGCCTCAAGCTCCATCAAACCTGGCCTTGAACACTTCCAGGGATGGGGCAGCCACAGCTTTCCTGGGCAACCTGGGCCACTATTTCACCATCCTCACAGGAAATAAATTCTTCCTAATATCTCATCTAAATCTCTCCTCTTTCATCCTGAAACAATGAACAAATTGAATCAAAGAACAGATGAAAGGTAGAAAGCAGCAAAAAAAGGGATGGAAAATACTACAATCTACTGAATCTTTGGATCCCTGTCCTTAAAAATACATGAGTGCAGAGAAGCAGCTTTCTCCAAAGTGCAGAATTTCTACACAAGCAGTGATGAGCAGGCCATGTCCCACCAAGTGGTAAGCACTTATGGTAATTTTGACCTTGATGCTGGCCAGCTTGTTCAGGGCAGCTGCCAGCTTAGCGTTGGCCTTGCTCAGTGCCTGCCACTTGGGCTCCACTTTGCAGTGTACCTGGTGGAAGTGCACAATGTTCACTACCCAGGAACATTGCTTTCAACAATTTGCTGCTTCAAATGACTGATTTTTGACCAACAGTCCATGGCACTGGAAGCACTGTGGTCAGATGGGACAACAAGGAATTATCTGTGGTAGCTGAACAGAAATGCTTAAAACCACAAGTTTATGTCTTAGTGTTTTTGCAAGACAGTAAATGATGACTAGAATCAGGTGTGATCTTTTTTCTCTAAAGGGACTACAAATATTTGCAACACATTCTTGATAAAGAATATTATAATGTCTTGGGTTGGAAGGGGCCTAATAAAGGTCATCTAGTCCAACCCCCCTACAATAAGCAGGGACATCTCCAACTAGACTAGCTTGCTCAGAGCACCATTGAGCCTGACCTTGAATGCCTTCAGGGACAGGTCCTCCACTACCTCTCTGGGCAACCTGTTCCAGTGATCCACCATCCTCATATTGAAGAACTTTTTCCTAATGTCCAACCTAAATCTGAAAAAGTAAAATGAATATCCTTAATGCCATTTCTCATGTTTTAGCAAATGTTGTGTGTAAACATTACAGGCATCTAATTACTCCAATTTGAAGTAGGTTTGCTTCTTGCTGAGCTTTCAGTTGGGTGATAATAATTTCCCATATTAAAACTTGTGTGCATGGTTCACTTTACTGCTGTTTTTTTTTCATTAACCTGTTTCAAGTATGAATCTATTATAGTTGCTTTGCTGAAGGGCATACAAGTATGACATGATGAGTCTGAGTGCCCCATCCTAGCAGGTATAGAAGTGTATGAGTATCTTGACTCACTTGACTACCACTCATTATGTAAATGAGGTGGGTTAGTGCATGGACACAGTTTTCTCAGCCAGAAGTCATTGCAAGGAACAGTACATTTTTCAATGTATGTAGAAGCTCACGTGAGATTTTAGTTGTGCACTGCAGAAGTGAGAAAAAAGCCAAATGCTCATGTCAGAAACTGCTTGATAGATCAGGGTAGCTGTTATCAGTGAAAGCTCTAAAGTTAATTTTGTTTAAATTAGCACTTTTAACACATTCATACTAGTAGCAAGCAAGTCACACCTTTAGGAGATTATACAGCACTGTCCCTTAAAGATGGGTTTGTGGCCTTCTCAGTTGGGGCTTTGTAGCCCCCTTTCAAGGTACCACAAAAGCTACACTTCTGCATTGGTAATTTTTCCTAGGAGAGGGGTAGAACCACAGCTTGAAATGGACTTTAACTCATTTCTTCTTCAATTAAAGAAAAGAAATTCACATTTCAAGAGTTCCAGTCCACATGGTCAAGTGTTTACTTCTTGAGCTGAGCTTACAGCTTGTTTTATTTTTCCTTTATTAACAATTTATTAATCCCTTAATAGTCTGTAGTCTGCATGTGTCACTGTTGTTCCTTCTTGTTTCTAACCTTGGTGGGTTATTTTTATTAATACTTGTTTAAAGCATGCATAGGTATTGAGATACACCACAGACACTTGAAGTTCTATTATGTTACCTCATTTTATGTCATATTTTGGGTATACATGTGATTCTGCTGGCAGTCTGCACACGTCAGTGACTCACAAGTGCAATCTTCCTGGACAGTAAAGTTATTAGAGTCAGGAAGCCTTATGTATTATTTTAGTTCTGTGGTGATACTGATGATTTTTAAAAACTTTCTTATTTTATTTGGTTCAGAATAAGAATCCTTTAATAGTTTTTTCTGTGCCTTTTTAAGTTCCTGGGAAAAGCAATGTTTTGTAATTTAATACTTAAGGTCTCCATATTATACTGCTAAGGAGAAAACCATTGAGCGAAGTTGGTACCAAGAGAACAGTACAGGTTTGACATCCTGCTAGGGGTGAAGGCATGTGACTTCTTCCAGCTGAATCCCAGCATCTGGTCTTCCTGCCAGGAGATTCAGTATATTTTTGGAAGATAAAAGCTTCATATTTCTAAGGACATACCCTGCATCCAGAAACACTGGGCTCAAATAGACAACTTTTCAGGTTAAAACACGATCAGGATTTACACCAGGTTTGGTGCTGTAACCAGGACTAATGGACTAAGATGTGGCTCGTAAGAGTCTTAGGTTATATCCCAACCAGAGCAGCAAGTAAAAAGTCCTGCATGCCTTGGTGGTCACACAATTATTTTCAACCCCAAGAGATTTTGCTTTGCTGCCACTGAATTTTCATACCTGCCACCAGTGTACCCATTTGAAAGAAAAACAACATCAAACTACAATAGACCTAAAGTACTTCAGGGGTGAAATGTAAGTATCTCACCAATGTAAGGCAGTCCTGTGTACTCGTATGAGAGGCTGGTATGGTTTTGTCTTCAAAACTTGCCTCTGGGAGGGTTGTCTGAGGGAGAAGGGACACATCTGCCTTCATTCCCATGGAGTGGGATCTCTGCAAGATATTGCCTAATAACCTCAGGAGAACTCCCTCTCCTTTTGATGCATGAGTACCAGCAAAGATTTTTCCTGTTGCAAGGCAGCTGCTGAGGCTATTAGTTGTGTGAGTCAGCTGAATCCCTGCGCTGTAAGCAAAATTTTGTAGTGGTGGTGGAACTGACCCAGCAGAGGAGCAGGAGCTGCAATTTGAGCAAGCAGCTGTGGCTTTTCTTGGCCACATGCTGAAGTTCTCAGTAGATGAAAGCTGATGGGCCCTTTAAGTTCATGTTTAAATGGGGTTCTGTTTTTATTGCTCTTCAATACAATGAAATCCCTCCAAGATCTGTCCATGTTCTAGAGTGATAAATCTCAGCTGAGAAGTAGGATTAAAACTAATATGCACAAAAAAAATGCAAAGGGTAAGCCAAAGATTAAGTTAAATAATTTTGTTCTCTACTTTTGTATTAACACAACAGTGTAATTAAAATCTGAGAGTCTTTACAGCTTACAAAACCAGGCTCCTAGTTACAATTTAGACCCTGTTAAAATACAGAAAAGACACCTATTTGTTTGGCCCATGATGAGGAAATAGCCAGCCCAGTTCTACAAATGCCCATTTTGGTAACAATCTTAACACTGGCATGTGAAAACCCAGTCAAATGTGTGTTGAGAAACTACACAGGCAAATGTTTTTGTTTAAGAGTCAACTGAAATGCAATACATTACATTTGTTGAACTAGTAACTGGAATATATACATATAAATAAAAAAATTATTGTCTCATGTTTCTACAGAAACTGGAGGGGTTTTAGGTGTAAGGTGTGTCATGTCTTGACATTTATTATGTTTGGTTCTTAAAATGTTTTTTGTTTCCTTTCCTTTTCTTTTTTTCTTTCCACCATAACTTTTGATCTCTACAATTTACTCAGACACTAATCTCAATAAATCAGAGTAGCAGTACCATCAATTCTAATACGTATTTGTACACAATTCATTCTATGTGAGCTTATGTAATCTTTCTCCAAATGAAAGCAGAAAAAGCCTTCTCCTTCCCCTGTTCCTCTTAGCACCCTTGCAAGATGAAATGCTGCAGCAAAACGTTTCTCGGCTCTGATTAAATCATGAGTCAGAATTTGTCAGGTCGTGTGGGTTAGAATTGCTGAGACTCTTTTGCTGCATCAATTTCAGGACACATTGTAATGGAGTGTGGATCTGACTGAATGAAGTCAGAGCTGGTGAAGAGAGGGAATTTCCTCATCTCTCTGGCCAAACATATAGACAAGAAATGACTTTTAGGAGCCTTTGGATAGCAATAAATCAATGCCATGAAAGAGAGAAGGTACTGCTTTGAGAGGGGTGACAACTGACACCAACTGCATACCTGAGCCACTTCATAGGTTTGCAAGACATTCTGCTTTGAGCAGATTAGGTCAGTTTCATTGTGAATTAAGATTTTAAATACTGCACAAAATTTTTTCAATGCTTAAGTATAGGCTGAGATGTCATTCAGCATGAAACCTATGTTGAATCCAGTTGCTGCCAAGATCCACAATAGGGTTTACTAATATTTTGTGGTTTTACAGTAGATGCATTACAGATAACCAAATATAAGCACTCTTTTACTGGCACAACAGGCCCCAAATCACTCTTATGCACTCAGGGGTGGCACTTCCCTTATGTCAGCATATTTATCACTTATCATTAGAATGCAGCATTTGCAGAGTCTGTATGTAATGTGCTTCCAATACCCTGTTCAGAACTCACATTTAGCTAAAAAATATCAACACAAAGCCCATTTGAGCAAAATACAGGAGACTAATACTGCATCATAACAATGCTGGAGACAGAATTGCCTCATGGTAGAGGGAACTATCATGGGATGCTGCATGAAGAAGAAACGACATTTCCACCTTCCCTTCTTCATGATATCAGTGTCATGTGTGCCAGAGTGAATGTGTGGAAATTAAACCAAATAGTTATTGTAAGAATCTCTTTTCAGGCCTTTTACCACTATAGACTTTACTGGCTCCGGTTACTAAGCTGAGCAGTCTAATATGAAAACAGTCTCTCAGTGAGCTGGGCAGGGTCTGCACAGTGCAGTATGGAAATGGATATAATTGTATAGCTAAATGTTTTCTTTAATTGTTGGTATGTAACAGAGTAGCCTAGGGCTGTCTGTGCACTCTTTATACTGACTCTTCTAAAACTTGTAGTGCTTCTCTTTTTTACCTTAACACTCTTGAGTCTAGTCTCACGTTTGTAATCAAACACACACACACATATGTATGTGTGCACACAGTAACTTTAGCTTCTGTGCAGATGGTCACAAGTCACATAGAGAAAAGTGGTTATTTGAGAGTGGATAAACATTTAGAGTCTTGG
Source organism: Apus apus (assembly GCF_020740795.1). NCBI lineage: Eukaryota > Metazoa > Chordata > Aves > Apodiformes > Apodidae > Apus > Apus apus. The sequence continues at coordinate 51,298,982 of NC_067283.1, forward strand.
GAATCCAAAAGCAACTATAATCCTTTTAGGAAGTGCTCAGGACTGAGTTGTTATGGTGGCAGCAGCTTCATGCATACAAATCAAATATTTACTGGTGGGTGAACTGACTGCTGCTGAGCATATCTTTTAAAGATCAAGGCAGCAGGTGAGAAGGAAACACATTAAGGCATGAAGGAATCTAGTACATTATGCTTTTGTCTAGGTGGGTCATTAAGATACAGTTTGATGGATTTATGATACTGTATTATATTTATCTGAAGGAAGGGAATACAACCCACTCCTCTGGCAAAGACAGATTTGTTTCTAAAGGATGATAGTATAATAGCTTCTTGATTGCAAAGGGATTTAATTGTAGATTTAATTTTAGTTGCCTTTATTATTAAAATACCTCTTCAGGGTAATTTTTTTATGCTCTGGCATGTGAAATATACTGTTTAAATTTCTCTCAGGTGTGACCTAGATGAGTAATTTCACAAGCCACTTGTGGAAAGTTCCAAGATAATTTCCTGTCAGAGGTGTAGTGACTGTACTTTAAAGCCATTCAAAACATGGCCTGCTATTTTTTTCCTTTATCTAAATTCACCCTGTCCTGCCACAGTACAAACACAACTCATTGTCAATGTGTGAAAGTACACTGATTTTCATGTGGTGGACCAGTGTGATGAATCTGAAACAGAAATCTGGAGAGGATATTTGTAGTTGGCATTCTGCAGGTTCTTGTATATGATTTGACTGAGAGAGGTTTCTAATTTGGACTTGCGGGTGAAAAGTAACACAGAGCCTGAAAGTGAGCAAAAATGGTTGAACCCAGGTCTGTAAGGAAGGAGTCTGGACAGTACCCTTTGCCAAATCAAAACATTACCAATAAGCCATGAGAGGGAGATGAGCAATGGTGTTTCCCTTGTGGATGGTTTGTTTCATCATCTGTCTCAGGCACCAGTCAAATGCTATATGTGGGAACAACATATACAACAATAATTTCACTGACATCCTGTGCTGTCTTCAGTACTTCCATTTATTTTTAAATCCATCCACTAGTGGCTAAAGTTGTGGTAATATGCAGTGGAAATGGGGAAATAGATTAGATGAGAGTGTGAACAAGAAGTTGCTGGAATTTGATCAATGGGTCTAATTCAAATGAGAATTGCATGATTTAACTTAAATGACGATTTTAGGAATATTATTTGTTCTTACAGTGCAGGATTTATCTTGAAGATACTTAGCATATTTTTAGCTATTGATAACTCTTGACGTTGCCAATTAAATGCACAAGGCAGCAGTGAACATCAAGGGCAGATTAAACTATTTGTGATCCAGCAGTGCTTTGGAAAGTCAGGTTGAGAAACAGTCCTTGTAGATGCAGGGGGAACACTATGATTTTCAGCTAAAATTCTGCACGCTTCAAAACATCTGTTGAAATCATAACAGTGTAAGGATTTGATCTTAAAGTCAGTGGGTTTCTTTTCAAAACACAGACTGCAGGACTCAGAGGGTAGTAAATGAAATTCTAAAGGAAAACTGTAAATCTCATGCTAACAGGAAAGGGTTCTTTTCTTTCCTGTGGCAGTAATTTGCAGTGTTCAGGGTTTCATATGTATTCATGTTCTTTGCACTATCTGTGTTAGTTGGTTTGCTTTAGAATACTTTTATGTACAACATGATAATGAAAAAAGGTAACAGCAGTACCAACCACTGTGTAATCTCTCTGAATACATGCTGGCAGTGACAAACAAATTCCTTAGCACATTCTACCTGAGTGGGCACGTGCCTGTGAAACTGTCTGGTCAAAGGAGCTGCCATCCTCTGCTCATCCAGCAGACAAGAAGGATTTAGTTTTGCAGCAACAAGAGAGAGAGGGTATGTGCTGCCTTTGAACCTTCTACTGTGTGCATCCTGACGTGTGGATGCCAGTTACCTGCCTAGGGAAGGGGGGCTGCCTTGAAACTTCCTTGTGACGAACCGTTCTGCATTACTGTTTCCTCATTCTTTGGGCAGTCTCTGGAGTCTCCCCGACTACATCCATATATGTATATTTATATATACATATGTGTGTGTGTTTTCTTGCTATGACATTTTTCTGTACTTTGGGTTTGTTACAAACATTTTCATGCTTTAAACATGGTAAGAATCAATCATGCACAAAGGCTAATTGTAGCTACAAAGGATGGGGAGCATGCCATTGCAGTGAAGCGCCTAAACCTACCTGCAGGCTCACAAAACTCATGTTTTTTTTCCACAGGGAAAAGGTACTTCAGGTTTTGAGGGCAGACCTTTCCTCTTTCTAGTAAAATACAACTTATGAGAAGTGAGGAAGCCCCAAAGCCCTTAAGCTGTTTAAGGGAGCTCAGCAATTGGAGCTGAGAAGAGTGGTCTTTGAGGAACACCTTTTAAACCTTTGGAGCAGTCTCTCCTGTGAAGTAAAGAGTCATTTCTACTGAATAAAAATATACTAATTTCTTGCATCTCCTCCTGTTACCTTTTTTCTTTTCCCCTCTCTGGAGAGTGGGTTGCCCTGAGCTGGTTGTCCTCCCATGGGAGTGTCAGCCCAAGGCCTCTCTGTACAGAGGCAGGAACATCTGCAGGGTACAGGACTGAGCATAGGTCGCTGGGCTTAGTCTGCTGCATTGAGTATCACAGAGTCACAGAATTATAGAATGTGAGGGATTGGATGGGACCTTGAAAGGTCATCTAGTCCAACCCCTCTGCCAGAGCAGGATCACAAAATCACAGAATAGTCAGGGTTGGAAAGGACCTCTGAGATCACTGAGTGCAACAAAAAAACTCCCAACAAATCAAAACCAAAACAAACCACACAAAACAAGAAACAAAATGAAACAAAAACCAGCAAAACCAAACAAAACCAAACACAAATTCCACAGAACCATACCCCAAAAAACCCCGCAATACACAACCTACAATCTCGGCCACTGAAGCATGTCCTGAAGTTCCTCATCTACACATTTCTTGAACACATCTAAGGACAGTGACTCCACCACCTCCCTTGGCAGGCTGCTCCAGTGTCCGACCACTCCTCCAGTAAAAACATTCATCCAAATATCCAATCTGAACCTTCCCTGCCGCAACTCCAGACCATTTCCTCTGATCCTGTCACTACTCAAACACCTCCCCACCACCTCCCCTCAGCTATCCGGAGAGGACCCCTAGAGCAGATGACACAGGGATGTGTCCAGGTGGGTTCTGAATGTCTCCAGCGAAGGAGACTCCACAACCTCTCTGGGCAGCCTGTTCCAGTGCTCTGTCACCCTCAGAGTAAAAAAAGGTTTTCCTCATGTTTATGTGGAACCTCCTGTGCTCCTGTTTGCATCCATTGCCCCTTGTCCTATCACTGAACATCACTGAGAAGAGCTTGGCTCTGTCCCCCTGACACTCAGCTTTTACATATTTATAAACATTAATGAGGTTGCTCCTCAGTATCCTCTTCTCCAAGCTGAAGAGGCCCAGCTCCCTCAGCCTTTCCTCATAAGGGAGATGTTCCACTCCCTTAATCGTCTTTGTGCCTCTGCGCTGGACTCTTTCAAGCACTTCCCTGTCCTTCTTGAACTGAGGGGCCCAGAACTGGACACAATATTCCAGATGCAGCCTCACCAAGGCAGAATAGAGGGGGAAGAGAACCTCCCTTGACCTAGTAACCACACCCTCTCTAATACACCCCAGGATGCCATTGGCCTTCTTGGCCACAAGGGCACATTGCTGGCTCATGGTCATCCTCCTGTCTACAAGAACCCCTAGGTCTCTTTCCCCTACACTGCTCTCCAGCAGGTCAGTCCCCAACTTATACTGGCACTTGGGGTCATTCTTTCCCAAATGCAAGACTCCACACTTGCCCTTGTTGTATTTCATTAAATCTCTCCCTGCCCAACTCTCCAGCCTGTCTGTATAACCTCTGCATAAGCTGGGGAACCTTCATCTTCAAGTAAGTCAGGTGGGATTTTTCATTCATGCTGCTCCAGTTGGGGTGCTTTTCCAGAGGCTCAGTACTTGAGTTTTAGAAGCCTTTTAGCTTCCAAATTGTTTTCAGGGCCAGTTTATTTTCATTTGTTCTTGTGACAGGGTTGTTCTTTTAGAAGTTTGTGGTTGTTTTTTTCCTGGTGTTTATGTCTGGAAACTACAGAGAACAATTGCAATCCTTTTCAACCTTCCTTTAGCTCTATTGAAGCAGCTGTTCCCTTAGGGTCTGCATGAGCAAGTACAGGTAGGGAAGACAGGCCAGCTGTAGCAGTGGACAATCCTGTGAAGATCTTGCTCTTAGTGGTGGCCCAGCTCGCATTGCACTTGTCTGTTTGAAACATTGAAACTGAGGCCTTTGTAAACTCCACATGTATTGTATCTACCACACTTGCATGATCACAGGAATTGGATTCAGAAAGAGAGAGAACAGGTTAATCAGCCATGATCTAATGTGATAAATAGATGTTGATTTTTATTCTTCTTCCCTTTTCTTTCACTGTTCTTTCCTCTGTGCTCTGATGCCTGGCACACTGCTGAGATCAGACTAATGAGCTTCTACTTTGTCAATCACTTCAGCACAAGTTTTCTGTAGGTTGTAGGTCCCTGCTACCAGGCAGACATTTCTCTGACCATGATGGACTCCCTGGTTTCAGAGCAGTTTGGTCTTGCATTTTGCTTCCAAATTCTGCTTGTATCTATGTCCAATGCATGTTATCTATGGAAAAATATGGGACATATAAATTTAATTGGAGAACTAGGGGCAGAAAGGTCCCAAAGCAAATATTTGTTACTTGTGCTGCAGTCTGCCAGAGCTGGTTGGTCAAATAGCCCTGACTTGGCTACATCTGCAGGTAAAGACTAGTGGAGCGATCAGAGGTGGTTACCTGTCTCCCCCAGGAGACAGTGGATGAGGATAAGGGAAAGAATAGCATTTGGGCTCCCTGGCATCAAAAAGCAGTGGTAGTCCTAAAAGCGACTGTGAATCTTTCCTCTTCACAGCAGTTGGGCAGATCCTAATTAAAAAAAAAAAAAAGGCAAAAAGGGGGAAAAAGTGGAAGTCTGGTTTATAAATAATTTCCATACTCTTTTAATTTGATAAAGTTCAATGGTATATACACAGGTATTCCACTATAATAATAGATTTATTTTGGCTGACTTTTAACAATTATTTTTTATATTTATGTAAGTTATTTATTTATATATTATAATTCCAGAAGGGATAATAATAAGACACAATAATCCCTGTCTTCATGCTTTGTAATTTTTAAATATATTGAATACAAGATCAAATGTAGCACTTCCATGGTACAGGGGGCAGCATTGGCCTGTGTAAGAAAATATAATTTGCATATGAGTGACAGAAAAACCTCCCACTTACGCCTCTTAAACATGTAAATAGTGATTAAAACCACTTTGAGACAATTTTCTTCTTGTTTTGAATAAACTTTAGTATTTTTTCAGTCCCTTTGCATCTGAAGATGTGAAAGATGACCTGAAGCAAGAAACTCTGCAATAAAGTTGTATAGAGGCTTCAAGTCCTCAAAATGGTCTACTTTGATCTCATCAGATGTTTGCTGGCAAAAAAAGAAAAGACTAGAAAGCCAGTTCTTGTTTAATCCTCTAATTAGGTATTTATTTAAAGTAATTAGTTACTTGGACTACTCATATCTTACTTGCTTTTGCCAAGACTTTTTGTAGCTGAGTTTTCAAGCTCTCCTCATTCTTTCTTTGCAAAGCATTTTATAAAGCTCCTCTTCCTTTAACCATCACTCCTCTCTCATGCCTCCTTCCTGAACTGTTGTGTATAGTAACACAGGTTTTAAGGCTTTCTAGGGCTGTGGAGGCCACTAAACAGACGTAAAAAAATGCCCTGCAAGAGTGACAGTACTTTTGTCAAAGTTGCAGTGCTCTGAGAGAGTGAGATGGGGATTTTTATTAAGCTATTGCCATACCATGGTTTAAGTCATAACTTCAAGTGTCATCAGGATGGAAATTTTCTCATTTTGGTAAAGCCTCCCAAGCTGAAGAAGCTTTCTGCAAGCTTTCTTAAATCTGCCTTCACAGAAACTGAGCAACTCTGACTCAAAAAGGACAGACCGTGAAAGAGGTATGCATTTGGCTTACTGGCAGTATTAGTTGATAGTATTTGATAGAAGAATTCTTACCAGTCACCAGAGCTTTTAAACAAAATTGTCAGCTTGACTCAAGAAAAGTTTAAAAGAGCAGGACCTTTTCCACCGACTTAATCAGTTGCATTTTTTTTGTGCTAATGATTTTACTGTCACTTTTCTATTTTTTTTAAATATTTTCTTAGATGTTAAGCTAAAATTTGCCTTCCCTTAAAACTCCTGCCATAGTATATGTAGTCCTGTTATCAGTCTGAGACTGAACACATGGAATAAAACAGTAGTCTTAATATATTTTACTTATATATATCTATATACCTAGCTCACTGGTTTTGAAATTTCTTATAAAGTGCAGCATTCCCCGAGTCAGCTGCATCTGTGCTTCTTCCGGACAGAGAAGCTAAAACTCTCCATAATTACTGGATGCAGCAGAAATCACAGTTCCCCAATCCTGAGGGAACTGAGTGGTTGCTTGTAATTAAAGGCAGTTATCAGTCCCTTATATTTCTACTCCTTGGCTAGCTTTAACCCTACAGCCTTGTCTTCCAGCCCTTACTTCAGGCTGTATTAATAGCTCCTCAGCTATGGTGAGAATCAGTTACCATCAAATCCTGAAATCTAATCTTAGATGGAAAAGATGAAATTTCCCTTGGAAACTACTGTTTGAGAAGTCCTTGATCAAGTTTAGTAAAACTAGAAAGTGGATTTGCAACAAAATCTGAAACCAATGTACCTCATTTGTACCAGTGTAAGTCCAGGTCGTGACTTGTTCGCACTGAAATTCTATATAGCTGAATTGTGACTCTAGAGCAGATTCACTAGGCTTAGGACTTTATAGTGTTCTTGGCTAAATGGGATAGAGGCACTTATGCTTTGATCATAGTTTCTTGCTATCAAAAATCCTTATTAGTTAGGTGAATATTAATGCTTTTTCATCAGCCGAAAGCTGAATCAGATACAAGTAATTCTCTTCACTTCCATTTATTTTGTAGTGAAGTGTGACAGAGTTAATTATGCTATTAGATGGATTGTCTGATTTATTCATTTTCTGCATATCATGATTTTTTTTTTATTAACTCTTCATATACTTAGCACAGTGCTTACCTTCTAAGAGTACAGCCTTCTGAGGTTTTTATTGGGCTCAGGACAGAGTGCTGTAGTTCTGATTATTTTCAAAAATATATATGAGTCAGCTGAAAGTGTCTAAATATTTCCCAATTCCTCTTCTATTTTTTGACATGAAGAATAAATAAATACAATTCAGTGATACAGCTGATCCCCTCTCCCTCCTCCTAAGCCCCTCCCAGACAAAAAAAAAAAAAAAAAGGATAATGAAAAATTGTTCTTAACTGAAAATGAGCAAGAAACTTTTTTCCTGCTAGGGTAAAGACTGAGAAAAATCTGCCCAGCTTATTTTGGCATTAGCAGAATTAGCAGAAATGTCAGTGTTTTACAAACTGTTTGAATATAGTATTAGCATAATATTTTGGAATATGGTGCTGGCAGACTCATCACAGTGTTTGCCATGATTGAAGTTCAGAGATTCAGACTCAGATGTTCAATAATGAAAGCAAAGACAAATACTCTACTGTAATTTTAGTTGGAGGCATTAGTGGTAAGAGAATAAAATATATTCTGGATTATTAATGCATGGACAGACACATTAATACATTGCAGTCGTACTAATTATAGAACCTGCTATAATGCTTGAAGCTTTCATTCTGTCAAATCAAATTAATTGATGATAGAAAATGTGTGTTTATGTGGGCAATATGTAGGAATAGCAATAGGCAACGTTTCAGTCTGCTTCCAGTGCTACCCCTTCAGAATGGGTTAGCTTAGCTGGTTTTGCTGCAGTCCAGCAAAGGCTTCAGAAATCTTGCTGTTTGAAAGCATCGCTCTGGTTTGCTCTTGCTCAATGAAGCGCTGTTTCTGTCAGACAGGCTGCTGCCTTGGAAGCATTTTTGGATGAGTTTCAGAGGGCCTTTTAAATGTTATTGCTATACCCACTTAGCTCTGGTGAAGTCTGCAGGGAGGACTCTGAACTTCCCCACTCTTTTCCTAGTCTTTTTCCTAGTTTTTACTTAAAAAAATAAAGACACTGTAGGGCCTTTAAGGAAAGTTATTGTTGGGCAGTTTAATCCAAGGACAGAGCCTAGTTTACAGCTGCATGTTGTGTCAGAGGTGGCTCTGACCACTCTGCCCTGGACTTCTGTATGAACTACCTGTCCCACCACCCTGAGGCAGGCAGACCTCCTCTTGCATGCCCTGATATTTTGACTGTTTTGCAGAAATGCCTTCCCTCATGGAGGCACACTGCAGATGCTGACCTTCAAGCTGGCTTCAAGCTGCAACAATGTAGGTTTAGACTAGACATTAGGAAAATTTTTTCACAGAAAGAGTAGTTAGACACTGGAATAGGCTGCCCAGGGAGGTGGTTGAGTCACCGTCCCTGGATGTGTTTAAGCGTTATTTGGATGTGATGTTGGTGGATATGATTTAGGGAAGAGCTTTGTAGAGTAGGGATGATGGTTGGACTCTGTGATCCCAAAGGTCTTTTCCAACCTGAATAGTTCTATGATTCTATGATTCTTCTCAACTGCCTTTTAATACCTCTCTGCTGTCCGTCGGCACCATTCTCCTGCGTCAGAAATCCTGCAGGACAGTGCACTTAATCAGGAAGGAGAAGTAACTGTAATTAAGATCCCTCCTGCACAGGGCTCAATCAAGAGGCTTTTAACATGCATGCAAGTATAGTCCTGGACTGAGGAAGGGGAGGTAAAGAGGGTGAAGCCCCCATTTGCCCAAATCTATGTGCTGTGATAACGGTGGCCAGTGTAAAGCTTGTTTGGCCTGCCTGGGGCCTCTGTGTTGCTCTTGAGCCTTTGCTGTCATTTATAGAGTTGATCTAGTGCTCTAGGAAGGGAGTATGCAAGAGCTACCCCAGGTGGGTGTTCTGGGTCCTTTGCCACAAGTAAGTAGAGAAGGCAAGAAAGGCTTTCAGAGCTCAGGAAGGAGTCTTCCTGCCCTAAATCTCATGCCAACAGAGAGAAATCCAGTCTCTTCTTTCAGTTTAGACCCTATTTGAAGGAAGCAATATGACCTGGATCCCTCTTGCATCTCCTGGGGGACAGATTAGAGAGGTGCTTGGATGCAGTACGGTGTGTTAAAATTTGTGTAGTGGTTCTCCAGCCCCAGGGGAGTGCAGTGCTGCGTACACAGCCCGGTCTGCACTCCCAGCACTGCCTTAATCTGTGGAGACTGGGCAATGGATGTCTCCAACAGGCAGGTGGGCTTTCACTCACCTGAGCTCTCCTCTGTTTTGAAGATGTGGCTAATCCTTCAGGAAGTGGCTTACTGCTGCTTCTGTCACTTGATGGTCCTGATAGTCAAGCACTTTAAATTAAGTGAGCCAGATGGTGCCATTCCTGCCTGTTGGAGCTGGACTTGCTGTGTGCCTGCAATTTGTTGCTTCTAACATGAGTGCAGCATCCAGCTTTCTGAAAATCAACCTCAAGTGCTTCAGAGACCCTCCTGGGAACTAGCAGTGCAGACATATGGTTGAATGCCATTGCAAGGGTGAGATGATCTTCTCTGGGAAACAGGCAACCAGCCTGCCTGAGGTGCTAAGTGCCTGTGGTGCAACAGACCTGGGTAGCAGGTAGGATCTTCATGCTGCTTCAGCTGCTGGGAATTTCTTGTTGCCTCTAATAAGTTTTTGGAGTTTCAGCTACACCATGGAAAGAAAAAAAAAGTTGCTGTGTACTGTAATATTTTGTTGAAGAAGAAAGGACACTTTATTTTTAGGAAGTCTCATGTTCCTTTTTTCCTGGTCTTCTTCTCTACAAAGCAAAGCCAAATGAAGAGACAACGGGAACTGAGGGGGAGAGAATCTTGCTAAGAGGTTAATTTATTTTATTACCACAGAGGTTTGACAGAGTGGGGTCTCTCCTATGCCAGCTCCAAATTGTGTCACAACACTAAATGAAATGGGGCAGGAAGCCACCTTGTGTCATGGCTTTCTTCTCACTGATATCTCTGCCTGCATTGAGCAGATGAACTTGTGTCTCTGTCTCAATTTCCTTTAGCTAGGTGTCATAACTCTAAAAAATGCTTGCCTTTGGCAGGCGCAGCATCCTCTGACATGTTCCCAATTCCTCTGTAGCTGCCTTTAGACTTTCCATTTGCTTCCATGGGCTCCAACACTGGTGTGGCTCTTGCCAATGCTCTTTCCTCTCTGAGTTCATGTTTTGCAGATCACCTGGTTTCCTGCAAATGCTGCAAGCCCTATCTCTGCCCATAATTCCTATAAATACCATTGCTGTGGCAACATATCAGTCCAGCCCTCAGTTTCCTCAGCAGTCGAGTTCAATCGCATTTTTGTCTGCATTCTCCTGATTTGGCCCGTCTCAACTTCCTGGTTTTATTTGCTTTCACAATTAGCTATCAGATTGCATGGTCCTTGTATTTGGTAGCTTATGATTTCAAAGGCTCTTGGAGGTCAAAATACCATGAAACAAAAAGCCACACACCATTCAAGGCTGGGAGGATATTTAGGTTCTTTTGTATCACTTTTTGAACAGGATCCACTCAATATTAATTTAGTTCTTCAGATCTGTGAAGGTAACCTACCCTGGCACAGAATCTCATAATTCTCTTTTTTCTTTTCTCCATCTTGCTGTCTTTTCCTGCCCAATATCTCTTCACTGTGTGATGGTCCTCTTAACTATGACACTAGTTCATAATTTTTCTGGTATTTCTGCAGCCTATAGTAACTTTCCTTTAATTCTTAGTCTCAGCCCTCTATTTGCTTTTAGATATCAGCTGAAATTTCTTTCCCCTTTCCCTCATAAATTTTCTCTTCTGTCATTATATATGTATACTTTCTGGTACTATCTGGTATTTTAAAGGTAGAACTTGCATAGTAAGTAGTAACATGGTGAAGGTGAAAAGTACCTGGGCCCTGCTAATCTCGATTGGCCAAAAATTTCTGAGGAAAAGAATGAGTCACTGGTTAAATAGATAACATACAGGTAAGGTACAGGCATACAGGAAACACCAGCTTCAGATTGTTGTTGGCCTAATATTGTACTCATGACCTGGAGCTGTTATGTTTATAATTTAAAAGGAAAAGGTTATTTTAAAAGTGTGTGGATTGTGGCATATAGGTAATACATCTATCTCTGTTACAATGATGATTCCTGGTAATAAATGAAACTTCATGGAAAATGCTCCTGACTAGTGCTGAGCAGGAAAAATGTAATTCTGTGCATTTGACAATGGAATTGAAAGAGGTATAGAGGAAAAAATGAAGTGTAAATGGGGATTTTTGTTCTGCCAGTGTCTTTATGTAACTGTGGTAGGCCACATGTCCTTGGGATTGAATATCTTTCTCTGGTTTTTGCTTGAGTTTTTGGGGTTTTTTTAGAAATCTAAAACCCATAGGAGCTAAGGGTGAGGGAGCTTTGCCTCCTACAGCAAAACAGAAATCTCAGCATCTCTTTGTTGATTTGTACAAAAACTAAAAGCTACAAAGGGTTTCCTTACATCAGATGGGTTACATTTGGGAAGTCTAATATCAAATGTATCTTGTATACTTATTAGCAAAATGATGCAGAAATAATGAAGGACAGTAACGCCTTGCTCTTGCAGCCTCATCCTCATCAGTGCAACTCGCTGTCCCTCCCATAGGTGGGTGGGAGTGCTGTGCTGGTTCTCAGATACAGACTTTAAGATAAGGAGTAGGAAATGATTATCTGTCACCTACGAAACATGTGGCTGATCTTCTGGATCTTACTGATGAATCAGTAAAACTGGGTCATCTTATTGACAAGGCTGGAAGTGCCACAAATTTGTTAAAAGTCTAATATATAAGCCTAATTCAGTACAGGCTCTTTCTGTCAATACGATGTAACTCTTTATGGAGCTGTCTTATTTCACTGGAATTAAAATGAACTCTGGCACTTTTTCTACTGTGGAAGACAAGGTTAAAGTTTTGTGGTTTTACCTCAAAACTTGATTTAACTCTTTCATACCCTTCCAGCTGAAAAATGCCCTTGGCATTAATGAATGAAAGGCTTCTAGTTTTTCTGTGTATGAAAAGCATTCTTGAATATGCAAGAAACAAGAGAGTGAATTGGTAAGTTGTTGAGTTTTGCAACAACTCAACAGTGCAGCTTCAGAGCCTGAGCCCAGTTATAGACCGACTTGCACAACAACAAATCACTAAGCTGAAACCACACTGATTTTGTATAGGTACATAAATCTGCGATTTATTTCTTTTTTTCCATGAGGTAGGAGGATCTCTGTGAAGGCAGGATGGTCTGTTTTTACTTTTCATAGCTAGATTTTGAAGTAGTCACATTTCATGACTAAGAACTGATTTAAGTCCCTTAAGCAGGGTCTTGCTTGATTAGGCTAATTAGTGTATTCTTCACATTTCCACATTCCAACTACTCAAGAGTGTTGGCGTGTGGATTTGCACAACTGGCATTGCAAGTCACCACCAGCAAGCAATTTTTCACTGGAGCCTTTCTTCCTTCACAAGGCAAGCTCTGCTGTTGCAGGCTCTGATTCTCAAGAGGCAGCTTTTGCAACACGTGACAAAACGTGTTAAGGCTGAGACTATGTGTGGACAGTTGTTTTCCTTCTGCTCTAGTGGCTTCAGCTGAATACACCACATAAATAACCTTAACTAAAGAGCTGCATGCCAGAGATCTTGGCAGAGTTTGAGACGTGCTTGATGGGCTCCGTGCAATGACGGAAATGCCTGTCCTTCCTCCTGCCCTGAGCAGGAGCCCTGCAGGTGTGGTGAGGGATGCCCTGTATCTCTCTCCATGTTGTGCCTGGGGTCAGTACAGGGGTGTCCCAGCTGACCCAGAGGCAGGTGTCCTATTGCAGAACTGGGATTTTAACCTCTCCTGTGCAAACCTCTTGAGTTCGATCCATAGGTCCTGTTACAAGCCTCACGCTTTATGAATAATGTATTCTCCTTTCATATATTGCTTGGGATTCTTGTTGAAAGGCATCGTTGAAAGGCATCCGTGACTAACAGGCTGGGGGCTTAGATCTCCCTGCCGTGTGCATACTTCCCCTGCCATGCTTTAGGGTGCTTTAGTCAATGGTATGTTACTGATTTATTTATTTAAAAGAGTGTTTTGCCCCAGTCGAAGCCTTATACAGCCCGTGCTGTGCGTCGCTCTCAGGAGAGCAGGCTGACTGCAATGAACAGATGGCTGTTTGCCAGGAGTCAGTCGCTCACTTTCTGTAATTTACCCTTCCTTTTAAAAAAAATAAAAAAGAAAAAAAAAAAAAAAGAAAAAGAAACAAACGAAAAGAACACATCACGGTTTGGCTTGGTTGGGTTTTTAATCAGAGCTAGCCCTTCTCCAATAGCCTGTTCCCCTCTCGCACGCCCGTGTTTGTGTGTGTGTGCGGGAGAGAGGGAGGCAGAGAGAGAAGCCGTGCTTGGGCTATGCTGACAGAAGACTTCTTCCTCAGTTGTCAGGTTTCGAGCCTGTCGACAGCGCTACTGGTAAGTGGAAAAAAAAAATATTGCCAGGGCGGCGGGGGGGGGGAGGCGAGCCCGGAGGGACCGTGGGCTGCCACTCGTAGGGCGGCAGCAGCGGGCAGCCTCCCGGGCAGCGCTCAGCCCTGGGACCCGGGCGGCCGCCCCGCTCCCCAGCTGCTGGTCCAGACAGCTCAGCTGTCAGCAAGGGATTTTCCTCCCATCCTCCCTTGATAAAGATCCCTCAGCTGGTATTACTGATTGTATCCTTGGCTTGTTGTAAAACCAAAACCAAACCAAAAACGAAAACCAACCCAAAAATCCCCCCCTCCCCCCCCCCAAACCATCAAAAGCAAAACGAGGGAAAAAAAAAAACAACAACCCAACCAAACCTAAAAATCCGTGCGGGTCTGCAGTCTGCAGACGAGCCTCTAATCCCTGGGGTCAGCCCCAGGATGGTGGGCTGCTGGTGCGGCTGCCCCCCGCGTACACCTGAGCGTCCACAGGCTGCCCACGCCGCCCTGCTTGCGAGGAGGGGGGAGAATTGGCTGCAAAAAAAATGTTGGCTGCTCCCGGGCAGCGTTAAAGGTGGAGCGTGTGCATGTGTGGGGGGCAGCATCCGTCCTCGCCGAGCTTTAACCACAGCGGTAACCTGCAGCTATGGAGTCACCGACTAAGGAAATCGAAGAATTTGAGAGCAACTCTCTGAAATACCTACAGCCAGAGCAAATAGAGAAAATCTGGCTTCGTCTCCGAGGCTTGTAAGTAGTACTTCTTTTTTTTTTTTTTTAATTTATTTTTCCATCTTCCTCTCTGCTTTCCTCTCATTGTCAAAATTACTGTAGCCCTTTCTTTTTTGCTTTCTTGCTGGTACCTTCAAAATCTCCCAGGAGTTTCCACACCTGTTCTCCATAAGTACAGTGACTTAATCTTTGCAAAAGATTAGTTTGCTTCCTTAAATTGGACTGCTTGTTACATTAAGCAAACGTTTTCCAGTGGGAGTGTAGAAATGTCATTAATGAGGCATTGTAAGATATAAGCAGTTACTGAGATGCTAATTACTTAAGCTGCTATACTAGAAAAGTTTTGTTACAGCCTGTATGCTACTTAATGGAATCCTTCATTTTCCATAAACTTACTGTTAGATGTAGCCTACAGAAGACTTTCCCCCCCCTCGTAAACAGACACCACTTCTGGCACTGACATGGTTAATAAGGACAAAATAGGCAGAGAAGGCACAATTGGAAAACATTTCAAACAGCATTTGTAATGACAGTAAATCCGTGTTCCACTCATTGAATTGTATTTATTCATTTATACATTAAGCCTGACTTGCCACGAAATGATGGGACACAGCCTCCTGGGTAGAAAAAAAAAAGTACTTGTGCTTAGAGAAGAACTTGGCACTGCAGAAAAGTAAAAGTTTATAGGCTGTGGAGTTTGTGTAGCTTATTTAGAGTTCATGTCTGGCGTCTTTCAGATTCTCGGTATGTAAAATACTGTCTACCAGCAATAAGATCCTTTACTGGCAGCAAAGCATTTATTTACCCATCAGTTTTTGGCCAAGGCAAAGAGGAGCATTATCTTGTTAAGCTACATCCCTCTGTGTGTTCAGAACCGTTTTTGTTTGTGGGTTTTGTTTTGGTTTGGTTTTTTTACTTCAGTCTCACATGTTAGAGTTATTAAAATTTCAGCCCTCAAGGGAAAGGGGGAGGGAAAGGGAAGAAGGAGACTAGGGAACCACAGAAGCAAGAAAATGTAAAAAAAACAAAACAAAAACCAAACAAACAAAAAAAACAAACAAAAAACCCCCACAAACGGCTAATAACTGAAAACAAATGGGTCCAAGTTAAACTTGAATTGTTCTTTGGGTGTTATTTTTTGAGAGCAGTGATGACATACTTTGTAAAGCATACCCAAAACTTCTGTAGAACTCCAAGCAGCCTAAGAGACGAGCATGAATATGTATTTCTTTCAAGGCGTCACTCCAGGAAGCCTGTTTTGTGAAGGAACTTAATCAAAGGAGATGACAGCTGTCCTGTAAGCCTTCCAAATAGAACAGCCACGCAAAACAAACCCTCTTGTTTTCAAATCTGTGCCATGCTGTATTTTGAGGAGTCCTTGAATTTCTGTCTAATACAGAGTTTAGGAGCATGCTGATTTGAATTCCACCTGAAGTTCATAGGTGATTTTTCAGCAGCATTGTCAGTTCAGGATCTTTCCTGCTGTTAATACAAGGTGATGACTGTATTTTATACATGAAGCTCTGGTCTCTTCTACCTTTTGGAAATTTGGCAGAACTATAAGACTTATCCTAGATATATAATAACTAAACCTCAGGCTGTTTTTCAGTATAGCCCTCTCTGCTCGCAGTGTTTGTGTGAGTTTAAGAAACACATCCTTCTCCTTCTGAGTTTCAAGATATTTTTTTTTTTGCCTATAGTGGAGACAGATTTTTTTAAAATTTTTTTTTTGTAGATTTCTTGATCACAAGATGAAAACTGAAATGTGTTCTGGTCTAATTAAAGATTGTAGAAGATTTCCATTTCCAGTCATTATATGGAGGCTTTTTAGCACATGCATACACACAGAGACAAACTGGTTGCAGACTGAGATTTGACATCATGTTTCATGGTTTCTTCTGTCCATTTTTATGCATGTCTGTATATGTAAGAAGAACAATTAGATGTGCACAGCCATCTTAATTAGCTCTTAAATAAGATGCTTCATCCTGGAGAGACCAAATACTACTTGACAAGACATCTCTCCCCCTTCCCTGGTACACTGACAGCCATTTCACATTAGTTAAAAGGCACAACAGTGCTACTACAGTGGTGTTATACAGGTAATGAGAGAGGGCATGCTGCTGGATGGAACTGCCCAGGGAGTTGTGGTCTGCAGCAGGCAGATACCTAATAGGTCATTTGATCCTGACACCCTTTAAAGGAGGAGGGCTGTGACAATTTAAACAGTATCAAATGCTCAGCAATGGGTTGGACATCTTGACAGGACTTAATCCATGGCAACTCTGGTACCTTCCTCCCTGTTTCCCCCCTGCCCAGTTCCAGCTGGTGTGTTTACTCACAGTGACTCAGTGGACAAAACAATATTCATCACCTCTTGCAGTACCTGGCTTTTCCAGGGGGTGGGGAAGGGGGCTTTTTAAATTTTCAGCTCGTCTCAGCCTACTTGGTTTGAAGGGATTGGAAAACCAAAGGCTGAAATGGGGTGGCTGAGATGAGGCTCTTTTCAGACTCCCCTAATGTAGTGTGGTTTTGGCTTAAGCATGTCTGTTGAGGGCTTTTTTTGCTGTGTGCCTGGTACCGTTTGGTCCCACAGGATGGTTGGCTTTGGAGGTTTGGGCACTAGGTGTACATTTTCAAGGAACAGGGAGGTCTTTTGGACAGCGTGCAAAGGACAGCTTTTTTTGTGAGGCTGAAGCCAGCTGTCTGTTGCATTGTGAGTCATATGTTGCTGTAAGAGTCAGACAAGATACTGAATTTGCCTCTGGAGTGGAAGGATTCCCTTCTCCTTTTCCTTCTGTGTCTCTCCAACAAATGGCTTTTTGGTCCAGACAGCCTGGTTGCTTTGTAAGGATAGCAGTGTGAGGTGGTGGTCCTTGGGCAGTGTACAGATTCCTTTTGCTTTTACTGGTTAAGAATGAGATAAAATACTAATGCAACAAAGTTACTAAAATGTTTTTATTTTATATTACATATTCATGGCTTTTTGATACTGTGCAGCAATTTATAGGAGAATCAAGATGGTGGACCCATAATGTTTTATCAGGTTTAAGAGAGTGTGATTTATTGCCTCACCAGGCAGTAAGTCACCTGTGGCAAAATATTTGGGTATATCAAACCAGGGTTCTATGAAATAAATGTTGTCTTTTATACATGACCTATTATGTATTAATTTAGGTTTAATCACAGCTTAGAAAAGAATCTCTTAGTGGTCTATTATTAATAATCTTTCAGGAAATGTTTCTGAATAAGCTGTTTTCTGGGCAAAGGTACCATTAGGGGTATATGAAACTCTCTGGAGAAAATCTTGAAAGTTGAGAACTGACAGTTTTGCCCTTTTAACTTATATTGAGCCAGAATGTCAGGGATAGGTTTACTCTGGGTTTCTCCTGCAAGAAACTGTGTTTCTTAAGGAGCTGTTGATTGCTTATGGCTCTCAATAGCTGCTGCCACCAGAAAAAGGGTCTTGAGTCTCTTGCTGTGTTCTTGTTTCCTTGCCTCATCGATCCTGTCCAGGAGGAAGGCTTATTTAGACTTGTTTTATTAAGCTTTGGGCTTGGACATGGTATGCACAGGAGTTACTAAAGAGTCTGCCCTCCACTCTTCTATGCTTGCTT
Source organism: Apus apus (assembly GCF_020740795.1). Lineage (NCBI taxonomy): Eukaryota > Metazoa > Chordata > Aves > Apodiformes > Apodidae > Apus > Apus apus. The sequence goes on from NC_067283.1 coordinate 51,316,944, forward strand.
GTAACTCACTCTGTTAAACTTGGGACCTTCTGCTCTGCAAAACATACTGCTTAAAATTAGGGGGGAACCATTACAGGACACTTAGGAGCAGAGCTTGAAGGCCTAATTTCAAAACATGTCTGCAGGTTGCTTTTCAAGCTGATGGTTTCTCTATAGGGAGTTTTGATCAGTCATGGCTGTGTTGGGCTATTCTTGTTTTAGCACTTGGACCCTGAGCTGTGGGACTGCAGTCTCCCTGATTAGGACCCTTAAAGCTCTGTGAAGTGGCTTCAGTTACCTCCTGATTTCTCAAGAGCAGAGAAAGCACCAAAGCCCTCTTCAACACTAGAATTATATGTCATGTCTGATGGCATTGAAGAATGCAGAGGCATTTATCCAAAGAGCTTTGCTAGTTTCAGTAGAGATGTGCTAGTTTGTAATAGTTGTAGACCCAGCTTGGTGATACTTTTGGTTTTATTTTGGTTGCTTTTATGCAGAAAAATAAAACCTTGGTGTCTAGCTATTACAGTATTACCAGCATCACTGGCATCTGCTAGTGCTCCTGCTGTGCTTTTAGCATTGCAGAAGGAGAGGAGAGAAAATTGGTCTGTAACCTTCTTTCCAGTAGCTGAGATTATAGTGTTAAATTGCCAAATACATAATAAATCCCTTTGTTCTCAGTGTAGTACTTCCTTATGCTGCTGAAGATGAAATTATAAACAGCAGCAATCTCTGAACTGTGACTCAAACGAGATGCTTGACCTTGACCCCATTTTTTGGACTCTCCTGCCTCAAACCCATCAGTGTAGAATTGGTCTAAGAAATTGGATGGGGAAATAAGATAGAAACACATGTAAATCAGTGTCTTTGAAAACTTTGTGGTTTTGATGAAGATCTGGGATAATCTTTCAGCACTTAGGGCATTTCTTCAGCTTCCTCTGCATAGCACCATGCAGCCCATTAACCTTGTGGAGGTCCCAATACAAACACTTGTGTAAGATCCAGGTTTGTTCTTGAAATAGGTGGTGAAGCGGCAACTGATTTCAGTTGGAAAACACGGAGCCTGGATGACTGAAGATGATCTGGCAAGTGTTAGGGTGCCACTGCTCGGTTATCTGTTTCCCTGTCTTATCTGTATGTGCTCTATGGTATTTTTAGGTTTCCTTATTTGAAAAATGTCACATACAAAACAGCTGGTTCTGCCAGTGACAGTATCCCAATCTGCTTCGTTTCCGTTTACATGGCCTTCACAAACAGGAAAATGGAGAGCTCCCTTCAATTCAGTGTTGCACTCTTCATTGTGGGTTTTTGTCCCCGAATATTTTAGGTGGCAGCAGATAGAAGAGGTAAAAAAGGCCCAGAGAAAGCACCACTTCGATAGGAAATGTGCGAATTAGTCAGTTTCCAAGTGGAAAATGTAAATATGCTAATTTCTTTCTGGAGGTGAGAGAGGCATTCTGGCTGTCTTTAGTCTTAGTTTCAGTCCCTCCTGAACTTCTTGAGGATCTAGCTTTAAACTGAAGTTCTGTTCACCCTGGGAGCAGAATTGAGCTACTTTCAACTGCATTTATACATAGCTGCTGCCACCTTGTTTCTAGTTTGCCTTTCCTAATGAGCATAGACAAGGATTATCTGTCAGAGAACCATGTCAGGAAACCTCTTTGTAGGTCTCTTGGGCCCGAGTTTCACTTTTCCTGTGGTTGTCATCATTCCTGGAAGGATTAAGCAGGTCTTGCTGCATTAGCAAGTGGGTGCTGGGGACGTGCTGGCGGCAGCAGTCCTCCAGCATGACTCTTAGTTTGGATGAGCCTATGCTGTGGGTATGAGTGTCTCAACTAGATCTATCTTTTGTCAGGGTTTGGTTAATCCAGAATATTGTTCTCCCCATAGGGGGAAGAAGGGCTGAATTTTACCACTAGACTAACTTGTAACAGCTTGTTTTATACTCCCTGCAGTATAGTCCTTGAAGGAGCAGGGGGAACAGAAGTGCTGCTAGCTGCTAATCTGATTGAAGAATGGACAGGGGATAGAATATATTCTAGTAAACAGTGGAACAGCAACTTCAGAAAGAGCTAATTACACAGTAGGGTGTTTGGAGGTAAAGTAATTCAGTGAACTGATACATTTTGCCACATTCCTTCTGTTACTTTGTTCCACCCAGTGACTTTTTTTGAATCTTAAATCAATAAATGAGTCCTGTAGGTAACGAAAGAGAGAAGACTTCATGTTTAATGCTAAAGTGTTGACTAAGAAATAATCTATGCTCTCTAGTTTTTGCCATAATAATAATAAATTATTTTTCTGCAAGTGGTACAAATGAATCATACCTGCAGCTCAAAAAGCAATTATTTATTTCAGCAATCATAAAAAGAAGACCACAGTCTGTCATAGAAGAAAGGGGCTCCCTTTGTAATATTAAATTCAGTGCTTTTCAAATATCACTGCTATAAAGCTTACAATCCTACACAGGAAATGGATATGAAAAAAGTCATTTTGGGGAAGATGAATTTAAACCTTGGCTCAAAGGGTGTGTGTCTCATTCTGGAATCCTTTTTTAAAACTGTCTCGGTGGGATAGGAGTGCATACAGAAAGAAATAAAACCTGATGGAAGACAGCACTGAAAAATCCCCTGCATGTGTGTGTTTTAAAGGCTGTGAGGCCAGCTCATCTCCTAATCTGCCAGCTTTTGGTGGATTCAAACACTATATTAAACTCAATTCAGCTCTTGAAAGGATTTTCTTTTAGTGTGTTTCGTTTTCTTCCTGCACTTCATGTGAGATTTTCCTGTTCCATTCTGTCTTGTCTTGTTTCATACAAAAAAAAAAAAAAACAACAAAAAACCCCAAACAAACAAACAAAAACAATTCGGTCCCTTCAAAATACTAGAAATAGTCTGACTCTGATCTCAGCTGGTAGATGAGGGAGGACTGAGGTTCATATCTTAGGGCTGACCCATTAAAACCCCATAGCAGCTGTGAAACATACCTCTTCAGATGTGAATCACTCTCAAAACATTGGGGATTTGGATAAAGTGGAGGTTTTCTAGAATGGCTTGCTTGGATTCATAAGGCTCGTTTTGATCTCCTGAGCTGTGTAGTAAGTACTGGGAAGAACGACCTCATTGATACCAATGTGTTTGTGGGGGTGTAATTAGAATCCAGTTCCTTGTCTTTGGAGCATTTTTTGGTATGTTTGCTTTGAAAAGCTAGGTTTTCCAAGTAATTGATGGCTTGAGAAAAGTTTTTTAGCCCTGTCATGGTGCAAAGCTTTTTTTGACAATGTTGAACCCAACTTTTTGCTTAAATTTGAATTGTAGCTGAGCAATAGTCCTTCCTCCAGCAGATTCCGTCCTGCTCCAGGCTTCTGCCAAGATTTGTCTGCAGTTGTCTTGGATATTTGAAAAATAGATTAATTCTGAAGGTGTGATTATAAATACAAAGAAACCAGAATTGCAATAGGTTTTGCAATAGATTAAGAGTGCAGCTCAGACTCTGGTAAAACTGGTTGTAATAAACTCAGCTGGTTGACTTCAGTGCAATCAGGATTCCTCTAAAAAGCTGGTCATGTCCTTGTTGGGGTTTTTTGAATTTTCCTGGCCAAGAAGGGTTGTGCAGAGTTCTGGGAACCGTAGCTCTACATGGCTGTCAAGAAGAGGTTTGAATGGCTGTGTCTTTGCCCAGGAGTCCAATTCATGTCACAGCACTCTGTCTTGCCTTTTTTGGGAGGACCTCCATGCCTAGCAATTGGTGACATTGGGTGGAGAAGTCCATGTAAGCTCAGGCATGCAGCAAGAGAGGCTTGTTGTAATCTTTCTTAAATAGAGAAATGTAGGAGACAGTTTAGTTAATAAGATGCATATAGATGTGTATGTTAAGTTCCATGCTTTTCTTCCATATCTGTCAAGCTGTGGAGTAGTTTTGTCATTAATGTGACACTTTGAATGGCTATTGGTAGGTCCGTGTCATCACTTTTGGAGTGATTTCTTACACTTCTAGGGACAGATAATATTCATGCACAAAACTTCTAGCTGAGACAGAAAGTGGCACAATATCCATCTGTAGCACGAATCCTGGCTTGGCACAAATCTCATTTCAACACCAAGATTAGCACAAATTAAACATAAGATCTGTGCAATTTTTAACAGCTAAAGCTGTACAGAGCCCTTGAGCTACAGCTGTAGCATGCAGGGAGTCCCCACAGAGCACATGGCACAAGCTACAGCAAGCATCCAAGGGCAAAGGAGAAGAAGCAGAGCATAAACCTCCTTGAAAGGCTGAGAAGTTCAGATGGTTGCTGTAAATGATGCTCAGATCACGCTTCCTCCCATGCCTCCTGTGAAGCAGCTGTTTTTCTGGGATTCACTAGCAGTAAGCAGTTACTGGTGTCTGATAAGTGAAGAGTCTGAATACACAGTTTAAATATTCTCCTATACACGTATCGATGCAGCAGGGACAGCTACAGTCAGATGGGAGAACTCTCTTTTTTTCAGACTTGCTTAACAAGTGAGAGGAAGCTGTGGGGATTGAGGCTGTGAGGGGAGAATTGGGAGATCATCTACAAAAGAGCATACTGGCTCACAAAAAGGGTGGAGAGGAGAAACAGAGAGAGTGTTTTTTTTTAAAAAAAAACAACAAAACACAACAACAAAACAAACCCAAAGCAAACAAAAAAAACCCCAAGGTGGTGGATGGGAAAGAGAGAGTCCTGTGAATTTTTCAGGTCTTTACTTATAAACATTTGTTAGAGTTATTTACTTCCAGATTAAAATAGCTCAGAGCACAACGTCTATGCAAGTCATTTAGGAGTTTTGCTGGAAATTGCAGGGTCAAGGGCTGCCTTTAAGGACATTTGAAAATGCTGTCCCAATCTGTAGCACAGTGTTTTTGGCCTCACTCAGATTCTAATGGGAGACACTGCAGGAAAGCCTGGATGCTGCAAGAACACCTCTGCTTATAAATGCTTTACAAAGTACTGTTTCTGTGTCACCTTCTGAGAATGTCTTCCTTCAGATGAATGTCTGGTCTCTTCTCCGGGAAGCCATTGCTTTGTTTCTTTAGAGGATGGGGGAACTTTCTTTGGTATCTTGGTCAGATTCTTGTTGCAATATTTGTCAAAATTCTCCCTCCCAGTGTCCTCATTAGCATTGTTTGGGCAGTCATCTTCCCTTTCCCTAGTTGCACTAGTGTTCCAGGTGCAGAGATCCTACAGATGAATCCTACAGATTTGGGTGCAGTTTGACTCAATGTATAGATTAAGTTATTCATGTCATACAGTGAGTGTCTTTAAAATGTTTTACACAGAAAGGCTTTTGTATAAATGCTCAGCAATCTCTAGAAGACCTGTTTCTAATTAGCTCAACTGCAGTGAAGATATCTTCTTGCAAATGAAGAAGAATGAAATTCCTGAGTTATGCAAATTTGCTGAATCACTTGGAGTAAATTATCCTGGTGGTTCCACCTAGCCTCACAATCTATGAAATGTCAAATTGCATTTTGAATTACCTATTTACCTTATGGAGATAGATCTGCTACTCTTTAGGGCCACAGGCAGCAAACTTGGCTCCTTCCTTACAGCAGCCAAATTTCTAAGAACTAGAGTTGCAACCACAGCACCTGGTATGTGGAAAGAACAGGACTTGCTTATTTAAATACATCTTTATATCTGAGGCTTCTGAAGACACCACCCCCACCATGGCTGCTGTGGCATCTAGATGCTTATGAGACAGCTGGTGACAGCATGGAGTAGGGCAAATCTTGCACAGCCTCCTCCAGTCTCTGTAGGCATGCTCAATGCCTGTTCCCACCCGCCCACCAGTCTGTCTTATTTCCCTTTCCTGAAGTTTCCTCCTGTGTGGTGAGGAATTCCCACACCAAGACCACAGGGCAGTGTTTCCAAACTGCAGACATCAGTGGATGCTGCCTTTCTCCCTCTCCTCCCTCTTCCCTTCCTTCTCTCTTCCTTTGTGCCCAATTCAGTGGAGCCAGCTGCATGACAGCATACTGTGTTACTCATGCCTGGGGAACTGGTAGAGGAAGGAAGGATGGGCAGGGGCAGCCTTCTTTACTCTATAGAGAATAATGTTGTGGTGATGCAGAAACTGTGTTGCTGGAGTAGCAGGCAGCCTGGTGGAGGTGCTGAGCCTCACTGCAACCAGCAATTTTGAGGATGGAAGCCTCTAGAAACCACTTTTCCTCCTCAAAAAGGCCTGCACTGGCTGTCCCAGAGGCCCGTTGTTGTTCGAGTGACTTCCCTCTGTAATGTCCCTGCTCCTGGAGAAGCACAGTGCTGGGAAGCCCAGAAAAAAGCATAGGTGCTTCATGAGAAGTTTAAATGTTGCTTTTTCCTAAGAGTCAAATTTACAAATTGGTCTATTAATGAGGAGGCACTGTCAGGACAATAGCAGTCCTGACTTGCTATACAAAGAAGTGTTGCTAAAAGGCTTGAATAATTTTTAAAAACTAGCAGAGTGCTGAAGGAGGGGGTGGTTAGGAGGTGGGGACAGCGAAGTGAACCTTCTTCTGGAAAGGGAACACTGCATCTTTGTGCAGCAATTTTTTTTTTTGCCCCATGGTTAGGCTTGTTTAACAGTAATCCAAGTGTTTCAGCCTATAACCCAGAGTCAGGAGAGGGCCTGGCACAAAACCATGAGATTTAAAATTCTGCGTCACACCAGCTGTCTACTAGCAGACAGAGGGGGTGGGTTGTGTTCAGGGGGAGGAAGGCTGGTGGGGGAAACAATAACAAGCAACAGTCTGATAGGTTTACCAGAGCTTAGGGCAAGATACAGATTTGTTTAGCAAATTCATGCACGCGGCTGGTCTGGTCTGATGTAATTCCAGTCCATGTTTCCTGTCTTGGTATTTAACCCAGGGTATGAAGAATGATTCACCCCCTCCCCATCTTTGTGCCTACTGTAACTAAGTACTGAGCTACCCTGCATGAAACAAACTGGTCAGCTGCCTGTTTGGCTCCTGCAGAATCTGAATGTGTTAATTTCACATAGTAGCAGTGATTAAAATAATTTTTAAATCAATGCATGCTTGGTTTTTTTCCAGGGTCAAACAGCATTTTGCTACTGGGTGAATAGAATTCCTGCTAAGCAGTATAATGTGTTTCTAATGTACACGATACATAAATATTTCCCCTAGATCTGCTTTATATAATTTTGCTTTGTTTTATTTCAAGAGGAACTGTTCCTTTGTACACTCCTTGCGTATGACTTGTTTTTCCAAGCTCTTTTCTTAAGGAAGCGAACAGGATACAACTAAAGAACGCACAGGAAAGTTGCTCCCTTTTTTGAGACATTGTAATAGCAAGGAAGCGGCATCCTACTTGTGGGAGGTCAGTCTTGCCGTGTAAACACACTGTGAAGCACATCTACAATCAGAGCAGCAGGGAGGTATTCTTCCCTCCCGGCCCCTCCAATCCCATTGTGCAGTAAGTGCCACAATCTCTTCCAGTGGGAGAGGCTATAGAATAGGCATGTTGAAGTACCACCCATCCTGTACTTTGCAGGTCATCACCTTTGCTAATTTCAGAGCCAAATGTTCCATAAGTCATCTGGAGTGGCTGGCTAGAAAGCAACACTCAGTCAGACTAAATATGTATATATTTCTCAAATAATAAATATGCTGAGGTTCTACAGTATAGTGATTTAACAATACTTTTAAGGTGTGTTTTTTTTAAACATGAAAACCGAGAACTGCTCTATATTCTTTTCAGACCTCAGGACTTTATTTTCCTGAAATATTCTCTCCTGTAAATGGATTTTTATGAGCACACGCTTTTCTTGAGAATGTGATATGTGTGAAGCACAAGAGAGTTTGCTTGTTATGTACTAAGAAAAAGCAGAATGAGCAGTAGATCATATTCTTTTCAAGGGGTTAGATTTCAGAAACAGCCTAATTTTATTTTTTACTTCATATTTTTTTTCAGTTAAATCCTTACCACCTGCAATGGCAGGTGTTTTTGTTTGTTTGTTAGTTTTTTATGGGTTTAGTTATCCCTTTTCTAGGGAATTGGTGCCCATCACACTGGCTGTGTGAACACTGAAGGAATTTAGATTTAAGTACCATTTAAAGTAATCATTTCACTTGAGACCATATAGTATCATAGCATCAGTAAACATCAGATGTCCACTGAGATCATATCCATGACACATCTGAAACAACTCCAGGCTCTGTCCACTCAACTAAATGGGTAGAGAAAGGATTGCAGCTATACTGAGCTGTACAGCAGAAGAAATTCCTCACTGCCTGTGCTATCACAGAGGCTCTTTTGTCAGGAGAATTTAAACGTATTGCCACTCCAGCTATGTGTCATGTGGAGTTGGCAAACTTCTTAGACCCCAAAAGACCAAGCAAGAAACTGGTTGTTAAACCACAGGTAGGAGCTGTATCATGGCAAAAGCTCACAGCAAAGCAGAGGCAACACAAAAGACATCAACCGATCTTTCTTATGTCCTAATGACTGCAATCCATTTTGGAGATGAAGCTGCAAGATTCTTTTTTGCCCGGTAATTTAAAAAACACAGTAGCTGGCCTGGTGAAACCCAGCAGTCAGCCAGATCAGCTAAAATTTATCCAAATAACATTTTCCGTGGGCAGTATTTGTGAGGATATTTTTCTGGCCTTCAATTATTTACATACATTATTTATTGATGGCAAATTGGGCACAGGCTTCATTTCCTCTTGGCAGCAGTTTTACTTGTTTCCAAGATGTGAATGTTTTCCCCTCCTTTTTAAATCTATAAAACTGTTGTGCCTCTCAACTGTCTTGTCTCTTTTTCCACTGTAATCATCATACCTGTTTCGGGTTGTGAACATTTCTTGTCTTTGTATGCCTGCACTGTGCATACCCATCCTTCAGAGCACATAGACTCTTCTAGTCTATTTAAAACAAATGACTGCCTCATTGTCTCATGATTTCACTATGTCCTCATAGTTCAGGGTTGAATTTAAAATTACTTCTCATGTTTTTTTTTAAATCCCACATAAACCCTGTTAAATTTCAAGTACTACCTGAATTTTTTTCTCTTTACTAACCCACTTCTTACCATTTCTTCTCCTCGGCTGTCACTAGTCTCTGTGATTGCATGGTTTTTAACTTAGCACAGTACTCTGGTAAACAGCCCCTGTGGAAGAAAAAAGAAAAAATATTTTTTTTATTACTGACTAGAAAGTGGAGTAAATAAAGCAAGAAAGCTGGTTTTCCTGTTTCAATTAAGGAATTATAAACCCAGCAGGAGCTGATGTCATGATGCCCTTTGAAGTCTGGCGATCTCACTGTATTTCTGACTCCTGGTCAGGGCTCCCACGGGATCCTGAGCTTTGACAGATTCTGGTCTGTAGCCTGTGCTGCAAGATTGGGCTTTCGTGAATTGATTTATACATGGTTATTAATATAGGCTTTGGTAACATAAAGTAAATGCATCACTAATCCTGGGATGATGATGATGATGAATTGGTAATGCACTGCATGATTCAGAATATCGGGCTGCAGGGCGAGAAGATTTTTCCATTTATTTTAGTGATCCTGTCAGTCAGAAAATCTAGCTTGATCTGAGCCCCCAGCCTCCCTCTCCCTGGGAGTGATGCACAGGGGGACGGTGCCTATCTCCAGTATGAGCTGCTTTGCCACTGTGATATGGCTAGAGAGGGCACCTGGATTTGGGAGCTGGGAAATGCTCTTGATTGTCCTGTATAGACATGGCCATCGAGGGGAAATCTTGGGGGTTTTGAACCAGTGAGCTCCAAGGGTCTGGGGACAAAAGTAGTAAACGCGAATTATGGTTGACTCTTTCAGAAATAAGAAGAGGAAGGATATCATTCAGTAAAACTGTAGATCCTCTGATAGGTAACAAAAAAGCAGGAAGGATCTTCCAGATTTGACCTCTAGAAAGACTAGTTTCTCTTTTGCCAAATTTCATCACTGTTGGCTTGCCAAATTCTTCGACAGGCTTTTAGAAGCATTGCCTTAACACCTGTTCTAATGTCAGAAGCCCAGCTCTGGCAGGAGAGGAAAGAAAAAAAAAAAAGCAAACAAAAAAACCCAAACCTACAAGAATGTGGATGTTTCCTTATGGTAAATTGACTTTTTCTCTCTGCGCTTCCAAATTGAGGTGGTGAGAGGAGCCCTGCAGGGAAACAGAGATGAATAACCCTGGCTTGCATGAGCTATGGTGTGGTGGAACTCCAGTACTGAAGGACAGAAGTTGGGTGCTTCTGTTAATGGATGATTAAGTTCCCACTCACATCTTAAGGCTGCTAATTACAAAGCTTCTAAATATAGCAAAGAAGTCCCTCTTTCCCCTCAAGCCTATGAATAACTAATTTTAAATAACTGCTTGTGGCAAGTGTTTTCTTTAATAATTTTGGTTCCTTTGAAAAGCAGTTCTTGTAAAATTGTCCTCTTCAGGCAGGAGGTCTGCACTAAGCTCCAGTCATGTTTACGAAGATCAGTGACAAAAACACAGATATGGCAGGCTCTGGCAAGGCTGCATCAGCTGGAGGAGCTAATGTCCCTGTAGTTTCTTTCTCCTCTGCCTCCAACACACATCAGGCAGAAAGCGTGCCCTGGCAGTGGCAGTACAAAACCCAGTATCTTTGCCTAAAGTCACCATTATTGGCAGTTTAAGCCAAAAGGCTGAACTTTGTACTGAAGCAGGTGATGCCCAGGGATACACGTGTCCACCAGCCACGCTGCAGGGCATGGCGCACAAGGTGGTTGAGGGCAATATCTTTTTTAACCACTACAGCAGATTCACTTTAGCAAGTCTCTTGGTACTCTCAAAGGTCTTTGCCCTCTCTTTCCTGAAGAAATGTGGATGCAGCCTGAAAGCAGACAATTGATTAGATCCAGGTTTTTGCATTATCAGCTGGTGGTATGAAAGGGAGAGCACAGACTGCTGAGTTTTAAGGACTAAGAGATCTGTCAGCTTGTTAAACTGCTTTGACCAGCTGTGCATGCTCTCCAAGCCCTTTGCAACAGCCAAGCAAAACAAAACTTGTTAGATTAAGCCCCTGTGAGCACCAATTCTGAACTTCAGGCTGAAGAGTGAGTTACTTCACCATCTCAGCAGGCTAAGGGCATGCTCATGGCACTTGGCTTTCCTGAGCTGGGAAACATTAACTCACTGAGAAGTGTCACCTGCACTCAACTGTGTGTACCTCAGGTCATTAACCACACATCCATCAGTCTGTGGCCTAAGGCTGATCACCAAACTCAAGTTAGGAGCCTCCAGAGATCTTACCAGGGGCAGCTCTAACCCAGCAGCAGTGTGAGCAGAGCATGAGGCTCATTAACTTTCAGATATCAATACAGATTTTAAAAAATGAAGTTAAGCAAAGATCCTCCTGTTGCTTCTGCAGCACCCGTACTTTTACTCCGTATACTGAAAAGATGCCATTAATACCAAACCCTGTGGAAAAAATGTGGAATAACACCATATTAACCAAGCCACTATTATGAGTAAAAAAATTAAAGTGGTTTAGGTAATTATATGAAGGCTGTGTAGGAGTTAAAGAGCAATTCATCTACCAGTTGATATTCTAAGTTGTATGATTATGGGGGAAAAACAGAGCATTTGGTAGAGTTACTTAATTCCCCCAGCCCCTCTGCCCTCACTCCTCTCCATACCTGGTTGCATTAACTCACTCACCTCGCTGAAGGGTTATGCCTGAGAATGTCATTACCAGATTCAGACACAGTTTTTGTGTGTTTCTATTACATTTTCTTCCTCTTGAGGTTTATAGATGCACAGGAAGGGTGGGAGTTTTGTGACAACTCAAAACTAATATTATTTGGGCTCCAGTTATGCCCTACTGTAATAAATTGATGTGCAAAACCCCATCTAGCTAAAGCCACAAGTCTGAAGAGCTAGCAAACTAATGGAAAAGGCTCTGAAGGGGAAATACAGAAAGTGATTTCCCTAAGGGCAGACCACAATTAAATGGCAGAGGTAGAAGCCTAACCATGGGAACAGATACTTAGCCTTAAAGATGTTGATGGGCATCAAAACACAGAGAGGAATTTTTCCCATCTGTTTATTCCAACTGGAGTGCCCATGTAGCTGCAGCTACCTACATCTGGTTGCTGCTTAAATACCTTCAAAAGTTGGTCCTAATTTTATGTTGGGCTAGTATATCATGTTTCTCTGGCCATGCAAAGTATTGATTCATCCCCAGAAGAGCAGGTACTGAAATAGTGGGCTCAACTATCTTGTTGACTTAATCGCATTTGAGCCAGAAATTTCATTCTACCCACCACTTTGTTTAGTTTAGAAAATACCTATTTTTAAAACCCTTACTCGGTTTATGTTCATTAGGCTTCAGCAGCCTTGTACTAGGACTGACTCACTTCATACTACACTTGTGCAAATACAATTGCATTGAGTTGACTGAAGTTATTTCTAGATTAACTACTAATATAGGACCTACCTAGTGTGAGTCACTTGCTAATTCTCTTCAGCAAGAAAAAAAAAAAAAATCTTCCTTGTTCTGATTTTTTTTTTTTTTTTTAATGTAAGCTAAATGTAGATCTATGAGTAATATATTCCACAGCAGGTAACAGGAGCTGAATGGATGTGGCACTTCTTCTGGCATGGTATGTGTGCAGCAGGAGAAGAAACTGAACTTACACAGCTTTGGTTGTATCAATAAGCCTCTTCCAGGCATGAGCACAGGACAACCGACAGGTGCAGGAAGATGTGATGTCATCTCTCATTCTTTCCCTCCTGGGAAAGAGGGATAACTTGGGTCTGTTCAGAAAATCACAGGTCCCTTAAGCTTGACTGGAAGATGTGTGTGTTTCCAGATTTATCCTGGAGCACCTGCTAAAGGCAATTTAGCAGCTAGTTTCTCTCTGCATAGACTCCTCTTGGGGAGATAAATTAGGATAGTTTGTCCCATTTTTTATTTATTTTTTTTAGATAAACAACCAGCCAACCCCCAGACAATCCTGAAGAAAACCCCTTCCCTCAACCAACCAACCAACCAAACCTGAGCAAAATCAAATCCTCACCCTCCAGTTTCCTCTTTTTAATTCACACATGGCTGCTGATTACAGACAACTGCTGATGCTGGCTTTGGTGTTAAAAGAGTGACTTCTAATTTCCTTGTTTGCAATGATCTCATTTAGTGGAAGGTAGGTGTGGGTAGTGGTCTGTAAGCATAAAGAGAATAGATGTTGACATTGTTTCCAAAAGCAAACTGAAGACTATACTTGGAAACAGCTATGTTATCAGTGCTGTCTTTTTATAATGTTGGTGAGTAGCATTGTTAGACCTTGTTTTTGAAATGCTGGAGGTTTAGGTATAAGGAAATTTTTTTTACTGAATATCAGAATCTGCTAGTAGTGTTCCTTTTAAAGCAAGTCCATGCAGTAGTCATACTGAATCTATAAAGAAGGCATCCTTTAGTTACATTCTCTTCAGCTGTAACATGCAAATTCTGTGTCTGTAAATGTCACTAACTTGGTACATGTAATCCTTGACTGTAATTGGACTGCAGGTGTGGAAACAATACACAACAATAATAAAAAAAATACAACTATGATTTTTAAAACTCCTGTGGCAAGATAAATGCTGGGTTTTTTTTTCTGTGATAGTATATGGTTTTCGAACACAGTAAAAATATTATTGAGTAAAAGGAGCATTAACGGTGCAGCTGAGCAGAAAAGTGATGTTAATACTCAAATGCAAATAGCACCCTGAGGCTAGGTAACCTGTTTAAAATATACACGGAAATTTTAGCTGATCAAGAGTTAATGAGTGGTATCTTTGCTCAAATGTGAAGCTTGGCTTAGAATGCATCTTAAGACACTTTCAGGGGAAATAACTTGTAAATAACTTAATTTGAAAATTTAAAAAGTATATAGCAGAAATAAAAACTTAAACAAATTTGGATTTCTTGGGAATAAGATATTTTAATCAAGCTGGACTGGAATGGTCAATCAGGTGGGTTTTTTCCAGCATTTGCTTTTTGCAAGAAAATTTAGTGAAGTTCTGTGTTTGTCAGAATACGAACTTCTGAATCTGAACCCTTCAAAATGAAATTTCTACTTTTCAGCCTTCTGAAATTTAAATGAAAAATTTCCTTAGAAACAGATGTGTCCCAGGTTGGCTTCTGCTTGTTTGGATCAGTATCCTGAATGCCAGTAAGCTAGAGTCTAGATACTGATATGAATATTTGCTTTTACTCCTCCACATCTGTTCCAGTGTAAATAGGTAATTCTTCACACAATGGAGTGCAAAATAAATATTTTTAAATTATTTAAAACTGAATATCTAAGATTTTTATGGTTCTAACATGGTCAGAATACAGAAGTTGATACAACATGAGTGCGATTTCTAAAGCTAATATTGGATGAAACATTTGACAGACTGGAGACATTATTCAAGCTCCTTATTAAGTAGAAAATAGCACTGTGGACCTTTTTGCCATGCTTCTTCATACTTTTAAGAAAAAATACCCCTTGTTTGGGTTTTATAGGTCTGACTTAGCCACAGTTTGCCATGTGCAGTAGTATCAGAGATAAAGAAGCAGAACTTTACACTTATAGCAGTACACCCATTCTAACAATATCACTTATGCGTTGGAAAGGGGTGGGCTGTCCTGTTAGTGTATGGATGAGGAACAGGGTGTTGATCTTGCACTCCGCATCACAGTCCACACTGATGTTTCTATCACTACTTGTTAAGTTTAGAGGTCATTAATTATCCTTCAAAATACAGAAGGAGAGCTGAGCAAAAGTGGGATCAATGGCCTGTTTTGCCAGACTCTTTGCAAAGCCATTGCAAAATGCTGTTGTAGGTTCAAGGACTCACAGATAACAATGTTGATACACTTCTGTAGCTAATATTGGAGCCACATAGGTTAACCATGCAGCAGGGCTCATGACTGTTGTCTTGCCCTGAGCATTGGCAGCTTGGGTCATTGCCTGCTGCAGAAGACAAAATCCACCAGGCTAACAACAGTAAGAGGTTTACAGACTTTGCTGCAATTGGAGTGGTGGTGTAAGGCTTGGGGAGGAGAATAGGTGCTGTCAGTATGCTTATCTGTTCTTACAGTTCCTAGTCCTCAGCTCAGGTCAGTTAGGTCCCAAGATATGCACAATGAAGTAAAGCTCATTGGTGCAGTATCTAGGATTTGGGTGAAGGAGAGCTTGCCAAGATCTAGACTTTCTTTTTAGAACAAAAGTGAGTGACCACAGCCAATTTGGTTGGATGCGTCACATCAGCACCACTCCATCTAAGTTGGTTTTCCACTTGGAGATAAGGCCATACTTATCTGCTAGATGGAGACTTAAAAACTACTTCGCTACTAGTAAGTAGAAGTAAGTTTCTGCCATTTGGACTTCCTGTTAAGTAATTTAGAATAGTAACTCATTCATTCCTAGCTGCAGCAACCCTGTCTTAAAAGAAAGGGCAAGATGTACATACAGGAAAAGACACCTTTTTCTACTGAAGTTAGTGGCAACCACCACTGAGGTTAGCAGAAGGGAATGGCTACATCAGGTTTGGGACAGTCTCATGGCAGAAGTGACTTCACTTAATTGCTTCTGATTTCTGATCATCTCATTTTCTCCTCCTTACCAGTGGAGCCTTCTTATCTCAGTTATATTTTGTTCTTTTCCTGCAGGAGAAAATACAAGAAAACATCACAGAGGTAAGAGTAAATCGCAGAGGAATGGAAGGTATTTGTGAGTCATCTGTCTCTTTTTGCTAGGGGGTTTGAAGGAGGATTTTCCTGTAACCAGATCGGTTTTGTTCCCAGGGAAATGCCATTCTACTGATTATTTCCCCCTTTTAAGACCCGCTGCTGCTCCAAATCCCCTCTGCTGCTAGTGGCAGTCTCCTCTCTGATGTTAGTGGTGGTTCTCCCTGAGTATGGACAGAAATATTTATCCTTGAAGGTCAAAACCTAATAAACATCACTCTGTTCCTTCTGCAAGATATGCTGGTTCTAACTCCCGTCACTTACTCATGCTTTAATAACAAAATGGATTGTGGGCTTGTAGTATTGCTAATGATCTGTGCCTTTGCAGGAGACTGAAGGAAAGCAGGGCTCCTGTTGATTAACAGGCCCTATTACAGCTGCCTGATCTTATTGCCTTCTTACAGGAAGGAGACCCAGTGAGGGTCTTTCACAGATTCGTTTTTCTTCCTTTGGAGTCCCTGTGCTCGGTTGCTTCAGAGCACACACCTTGTAGCACAAAGTTTTTTGGTGCTGAGTTGACTCCCCTGCCCCTGGAGTATTAATTGGTGACTATTTCACGGCATGCTGAGCATCTTTAGTTCATGTTGACTTTAACTGGATTTGAGACTCCTGCAGAGTGTGTCCTAAAGACTAAACCCTGCAGCTCTGCTGAATGTGCCCTTTAATGTTATGTGATGATGCAAGGAGCTGGCAGCTAAGCCAACGTGATGATGTGATGGGCTAAGGCATCACAGCCACCCCTCCTGTTTGCTGTCACTCTGTGCTGAAGATGATCACTCCAATGGAGCTTTGGCAGGACACAATGTGTGTGTGTTTTTGTGTCACAGCCTCAAGAGACTAAAGTGTGGTGGTCTGAGTCACATATGAGGTGGGTTTGAGCTATGACACTTTAGTGGAAAATACTGATTTGGAGACTTCTGTGCTGAACTGTGTAGGTAGGCGCTGCATAGTGAGAGACACAAGAACAGGGAGAAGGTAAATTTGTTACCAGGTGTTTTCCTAAATGTGGAACTGACACTGTACTTCTGTTTACTGCTCTGTCGTGTGTGTCTCCCACCCCCATATCTGTTGTTGCTGCCACAATTGTTAATTAATTATGAACATGTTCCTGGGAAGAGGTCTTGAACTGCTGCAAGAGTATTTGTTCTGTGGCTGAGATGATTTCCAGAATGAGTGACTGCTCTGTGTGTGTGTGTCCCCTGCACTGCTTGCATAGTCCTGAGCTCTGTGTCTTATTTGAGTGTGTTTTGTGTATACATAACTAGAGTGAGGGAGGCTTGTGCTCAGCATCTCTTCCATACAGGAGAATTCCTGTAAGCCTCAGATGAGAGATGAAGTATGTTAAAAGCTCCTACAACCCCAATACACAGTCATATCAATGACATACAGAGAATTGATTGTCAGTCTGTTTAAACATACCATTACAAGGTTAAGTTTTATGCCCTGTGGGATTTTGAACTTTTCTCTTGCTGTTAAGCTGCCTGACTGGTGATATGTGCCCATATGGCAGCTGGGTAGACAGGCTTCGTTGCCCTCTTGCCCTCTCAGGTCTAACAACTGATGTGAGCTCTGTGGAAGCAAAAGGCCACTCCAGGGATTGGTGCACAGCAATTGCCAAGCAGCTGCTCTTGGTAACCTTGCTGAGTGGGTGCTGGCTGTCAAGCAGAGGGTAGCTACTGTGGCTGGGAGCCACCCTTTCCCTGCACCTAGGGCAAATTAGCTGGCCAGTGAGCTTCTAACTTGAATTTACTACCTCCTGTGTGATTAAGGTGTGATGCTAAATGGGAAATGGCACATACTGCCATCTGATGCAAAAGTGTAACGTCTAGCAGAAGAACGTGGTAGGCCAGCAGTTCAATTAAAGGCTGGTTTAAAGTAGCATATCTCCATTGAGATGGTAATTCTAGCAATGAACACGAAGTGATGACTTGGCTGAGGCCTTCACCTTCATTTCCCACCTTTGTCTTTTGTGGGGTTTTCTTTTTTCCTTTGCCACAGTTTTTCAAAATGATTTTGGTGGTTCCTATGTCACTGGATGCTGGAAGGTGACTGGCAGCTGAACTGAAACAATTCTTGCTTCCTTTTCTATTTTCTTCCTTTTGTCTCTCTTTGGGGAGTGTTCTCACATAAGAATGCCTGGATGACAGTAAGCATGACTTAGCAATGTAGGAGAATGTACATTGCAGTGTAAAGAAACAATTTCCTGTGAGTGCAAACCTGTTGGGAGGGAAGATGAGGTACATGCAAGAAAACTTGAGAATAAGATTTGGGGTAAGATCTGATCCATTCTGAAATTGTAATTGGAAATGACAGACACTGACTCTAGGATCCATCATTCTGTTAACTGAGTTGACTCAAATGCTTTTGTAACAATAATATATAGTTATGATTTTCCTCATAAACTTAGAAGTTTCACAACTGTCTAGACAACCTTAATTTCATTAATCCCAACCTAGTAATTGCATCCGAACCACTGAACTGTGTTGTAAATTAATCACAGCAATACCAGAGAAACAGGTTATTTAATCAGAACTTGGGTCATCTATCATTCTTCCATCTAGTCCCCCTTGTGTAAGTGAATAATTAATGCAGTTTAATAGCTTGTTAAATTGTGACTGGAGAGGTAGTCAGCAAGAGGGAGAACTAGACAGGAAGCCGAAGCTCTCTTGAACTTTCAGGTCATGGGTTGGTTTTGCCTTTTTTTGGAAAACCTGAGACCTGCATCATGTTTGATTTGACTGTTGAAACTCCCAGTTATCCTGAAGACAGCCAACTGTGGGCTGCTTCTCTTCCCTTGGAAAATACTCAGCACCTTCAACTCCCTGGGAGATTAAAAGGGAAATGAGCCTTTCGAGTAGCCCTTGGAAATCCCCTCCTAGATTAGGTTTGTCTGCTTGGGTGACATTCAACCAGTAAAAAGAGTCCTGGTATTTTATCTGTCCATTGTGAATGGACAGTAGCTGTTAGTGCTATACATGAAGTACAAAGTAGAAAAGGAAATGTAACCAAAGTGCCTTTGAAATATACCTGTGACCCTGAAAGGAGCATCCTTAACGGGCTCTGCAAAATACTAATGTGATTTCTTTTAAAAAATTGTACTCTAATTAAAAAAGGTTGACATCGGATACAAACCACATGGCCGGAACATCAAACCTGCCTTAATTTTCGTAAGTGTTTTGTTTCTACTTCAGACTACCAGGCAGAAAAGTCATAAGCAGAGATTATATTTTCCATCTCTTTCCCATACTTTCCTGTTCTTTCTCATCTGTGTCTGTGCTTCTCAATTCCAGTTTGCCCCACTATTTAGTTAACGTAGTCTTGAAGGAAAATGTAAATGTGAACAAGTTCTTCCTTTAAAAAAAAGTGATATATTCATGTTAGCATGTAGCACAAGAGGTAAATCCATACAGACCCAAATGGCATTGCATACAAAATAAGTGGAAAAATGTGGGTTTTTTTTCCCCAGCTTTAGTTGATAGTCGTATTCACAGTTATTCATGATGATACCTCTTTAGTTTAAAATAATCCACTGTCTCTTTTGGATTATTTCAAAATGCAGGTAAATTTACAGCCTTGCAAATATAATTCTAGGTAATCTTAAAGTTGGGCATTTATTCAGGACAAGATCCTTTAAGGAAAGCTGTATTGGGATTAATCTTGTCCTTTAGTGCTGTTAGGACATACTAAAGAGATCTTAATTGGAATGAAGCATCAGTGCTCTCTCAAAGCTGATCGTCTGAAAAGGGGCATTTTATATGGTAGTAGTTGTCACTGCCATTGGTAGAATAATGTAGACAGAAGAGGACCTCCAGAGGTCATCTCTTCAAGCTCTTTGTTGAAAACGTCACTATTGGCCCTGATTAACTCTTGGCATTTGTCAGTTTACTTGGACAATATGCTTAGTCCTTAGTTCTGATACAGTTTCATTTCCACAGCTTATCTATTGCCCTTGCAAGGTTATCTTAATTACAAATTGCAGAGAAACTGAAGTTAAATTTTCAATTCAAGGCTACTGGGCATTGTGCAAGAAGAGATCTGCTAGCTTTTTAATGTAATATTACACATGGAGCTGGTTCTGTTAAATTTAGGGAAGAAAGGTATTGATTTGTTGAGTTCTTTGTATTCATTGCCTTGCAGAATCATAGCTGCTTTGGAAAAAAATTGAAAATGGACATGTAAGTAAAGCTTTATTTCATTAATATGTGATGGGGCAAATTAAAGTGACATTGGCAACTTTAGTTCAGTATTTTTCAGCTTTCTGGGTGCTTAACTTCATAACCTGAGTGATCTCCTAATGTAGCTTAAGTGCAATCAGATACTGGCAGCATTACATAGCTCTGAAAAAGAGGCTACAGTTCAAGTAAACAACACTAAATACAGTTGTGTTTTAATTCATGGGGGAAGTTTATATTGGCTACATGTTAGGAAACTGTTTCGAGAAGAGCAAACCTACCCCCCAGAAAATCACAGCTTTGTTCTCCTAACACTTTTATATAAGAGGAAAACATAGGAAATGACAGAGGGTTTTGCATACCCTCCAGCTTTCTGTCCTTCTCCTATTTCCCTCAGGTTAATAATGCTGGAAGATGCAGTGAGATTGTACTCCATACAGATACACAGTTTATTTTGTTTCTGTTTTTTCTGCTCTTGAAACCTTACTCAGTTTTTCTACCCCAAAATGAGGCATCCATTTCTGAATATGATGGTTCTGGTAGAGAAAGGTATACATTTTGGATTCCTGATATGAATAATGGGACTTATCTTTATCCAGAGGAGGAGTAACTTCAAAATTATTATGAAACATGAGTAAATAGTGACCAAATCTTTCTTACTGATGTGTATCCCTATTTTTTTTTCCAAAATTAATTTTATTCTGTATCTTATATAGTGCCAAATAACTATCAAAAAGTACAAATCCTTAATGATTAACAACTATTAAAATACTGAATATATTGAGCATACTTTTCAGCTGATTTACAGTAGCTAAAATATTACTGGTTCTTCAGAATTTGTTCTAACAATAACACATCTTGCTTGTTAAGGAATGGACTCTGCCTGATGTGCATATGGAAAAAGTAGCTTATGCTACTCAGATACTGTAATGTCAAGTGTTGTTGCCTATCAAAAGAAAGTTATGTTCAGATTTTTCCTAAATGTGTTCATGTTTAGGTGAAATGCAGCCATGAACTTCAGCAGCATTTCAGCAGAACTGGTAACACACTCTTGCTTTTGCATTGGTCCTCTGTTTGTACAGGACCCTGTTTTTCAAAATTTAATCTTTGCATCCTTTAGATGCAGATTTTACAGATATTCTCTGTATCAATTTGTTAGAATGTATTTGTAGATTTGAAATTTTATTTTTTTTTCCTTTTGCTAGAGTAAGCTTGATGTGAAATGAAAATTACGTTCAAAAGTTATGGTCTTAAATTAAGATAAACCTGTACAAAACTTTGGTATCAGACATTCAAACCAAAATGACTTCATGAAGTATAGATGCTTTCTTTTTAAAAATTCTAACTGCATGGCAAGTTTTCCTGATTCGAATCTTGGGGAGAGGGCAGAGCAGTAGTTTTGTGCCTCCTATTGTTTTTCTAGGCTTCATTATGAAAAGTTGTCTGGAAAAGAGCTGCTGGACAATAGGTTTTTCATTAGCTGTGCACCCAGGTGATTAACACTCTAAAAATAGGTGATACAGATTAGATACACTATAGCCTTATGGTATTTTGGCACTTCTGTTTCCACCTGTTGGAGTAAAATAAAATAGTGCACATATGAATCTGGGATAGCTGCATGGAGAGGAATAAACCTGGTCTCCTGATACTTTCCAACTGGATTTGTTTGGCTTCCTTCAGTGACATCCAGTGATCTTCACACAGAGTAAATTGAAGTAGCTTGCTTTTTTCTTTGGGGTTTTGCAGTTTTCTTTCCTTACAGGCATGGAATATAATTCTGCTTGTGGGTACACAGGTACCAACAGGTAATTTTAGTTTATCACAGAATTGTCAAGGTTGGAAAACACTTTCAGGGTCACCAACTCCAACCATAGATTAGGACTTGGTCAGGGGTTGTGATAGGGAGTTCTTCTCCCATGATTTACATATAATATGTATAAGAAGGATAGTAAAACTTAATGAAGAATTTAATCAAGCCCTGTATTATTACCTATTAGGCATTATCTTCCTGTAAAATACTATTGATTTTTACTTTTGTTTTGTTTTGCCCCCAAGAACTGAATTACTCAGATTCAACGCATACAACCCAGTGAAACTTCCTTAGTGTAAATGACATTAACTTTGATGTTCTTTTTTTGGTAGCATGAGAGGGAGGAAGCTAAGTGGTTGCTGTTTATGCAGTCCCTCTATGGATAAGCAGACAGTTCATTTCCCAAGTCTGGATGAAAACAGTCAATGACACTAGTAATAGGCATTTTTGTGTGTGTGTGTGTTGGAATTTAATGTAATTGTTAGTAAATGCAGGGGCTGCTCCATAGAACTCCACTTTTTCTCTTTATTTGCACTGCAATTTCTTGATAATGTCTCAATGTTCATAGAAGATCTGCATAAGTATCTGAAAAAAAATGATTTTTATTTCCTGAAACTATTAACACAGATGTTAACACATCAGCCTCCAGTCGTTCCTTCCCTAGCTGCCAGTTCCTATTCCCTTGTTCCTCCTCACCCCTTTTTCCCAGCTGTATGTGTATTTTTCTAATCCACAGCATAAGGAAGAGAGGTGTTAGTCTTGACTCTCTGTATCCCACCTACCTTCCACCAGCAGAAATTACGCACAGCAGCACAGTCTTGTCTGTTGAAAACCTTTTCTTGCCAGAGATACCTGAAGAGAAGAGTGGAAGATTTGGGATCCCACTGCCGCTTGCTGCTAATAGGCTGTATCACTCTACCTTTCAGTTGGGCATCCATAAATTCCTGGTGACTAAAACACCAAAAAGAGGAAGAAAGCAAAATAACTTAAATGGATTTATATATATATATATATATATATATAAATAAATATATATTTTATATATATTATAATATATATAATATTATAATTATATATATTATTTATATATTTTATATATAAGTTTAAATTGAATGCTAAATTGCATCTGGTCAAGCCAATAATCCCAACAGCTGCTAAGGGGTTGCCTCCTCTGAACCAGTCGTTCAGGTGGTAGGTAGGTAGTCTATTGATTTTTTCAATTCAAAACTATAGCAACTTCAATGCAATTTTCAGTACAGTGGATAATTACAAAAAGCTGATCATTTAAATTACCTTAAGATGCAGCACTTTTATGACAAATTCAGAACTCTTATGTCTTCGTTTTTGTCTCAAATTCTGTTTGAATTGATGTTTTAATCTGTCTCTTATTTAGTGGTCAGACCAAGGAACATTTTTTGAGGGAGTAAGGAGGAGATAGTAAAAAAAAAATAGTGTCTAACATTATTTTAGCTCTTAATGTGGGAATGAACTTTTACTTGAGGACCTCCTCTGGGGGATGGCAATATAATTGAAATCCTGAATAAGATTCCAGCCTTCAAAATCTCTCACTTCCTCAATTTGTGTCTCCCTTGAAAATGATGAAGAGGCAATCCTAAAGCATTTTGTTAAAAATCTATCAAATGCAAGGGATGAGGCATCCTTGCAGAGATAATTCGCCCCAGGAGAGAATCAGCAGTGTGACTTTTTCTCAAGAGAAATTTCTCGCTTTTAATGTGGATTACGCTGGAGCCACTAGCAAGTCTTATCAAATCTGGAAAAGCTATAAACCCTCTTTCCTTATTGCTACATCAGAGAGCCTCTCAGATTTCTACTGATTCAGCTCTGTTTGCTTTAGTATGTTCTCAGTGGACTGAGTTTTAGTAATATTTTTTCCCCCAACAAGTGCATTTTGTTTGCCCTCTCATCCTGCTTATTTTGAAATGATAACTTGAGGATGGCATTTAACTTTAATTAGATGACAGGTGAAGAAGTCCTCCAGATCTTTCTGCTGTATCTACACAGATGCTGCACTCTCTTTGCTTGAAAGGATTTATCGCACATTAAGGTGAAAACATCTATGAGAGTCTCTTGTAAAAACCTTGGCAGCTCCTTGCTGAGTGCCATGCCATCTCCACAGGCACGGGGGAGCATGGCCAGTAATGTGTTTTGACAGACTGCCTGGCTTCCAAGTGTTAATACCAAAAGTGGAAAATCAGTCTTAAGTAGAAGCAAAGGACTTGGACTTCCTTTGTGTGTTGGTTTAAAAAGGAATCACGTGTTAATATGCTTAATACATGTTTCAATGAGCACCACCACTGAGAAGCTTAAGATTGAGAATCAATTTACTGTAATTTTTTTTGGCTAGTGTATCTCCTTCCCTGAACCCCATCCATTTACTGATGAAATGGAAGATATACAGACCCTGTCACAGAATTTAATGTGTACTTTTCCAGGGTTTGAAGTACTGTTAGATGATGATGTTAGACTGTCATCATGCTTCACGAGGCCTTTTAATAATATCTGACGCATTTATTTAATGTGCCTGATTGTGTGGAAGTATGAGCAGGTACATGCACAATAGGTGCATTAGATGTTTCAAAAGAGCTCCATCAGACTGATTTCAAGTTCTCAAGAATAAAGGTTGGCACAATAATTTCCAAACACGTGTTGTGAGGGTTTTGTGTTGTGAGGTTTTTTTAGTTTTGGGGGAGTGTTTTGGGTGTTGTTTGTTTGTTGTTGTGGTTTTCTTTTCCCTCAGCCAGGTTTTGGGAGCAATTATAGTAGGGAAGTGCTTTGTTTTCTCACAGGTTTTAGAAGCAGTACTTTGGACATCTGGGCTTCTAATGTCTGGTCAAAAAAGGTTTTTTTCCTAAGTTTTTCCTTTTTTCCAGTACAGCTTATTCTTCATCTTCATTCTGATTCATACAGTACTTAAAGCCATGTTCCCCCTCACCTATCTATAACCATATCTTCAGAGAGAAGAAATAACAATTGCTGAAGTAGAAGTAATACAGTGAAATCATGAGGTCCTTCTGAAATTTTTATTCTTAACATCTACAAGTATCTTCTTTGCTTCTGTGTACCACACTGGGATTTAGTGGTGCATGTAATTAAGATTCATAGCTTTGGAACCTTTGTTGACTAATATTTACATAAAACATGTTTTCACTTCATGTTTAATTATTTTCTTGATTAGAACCATCTATTTTTAAAAGGGTAAAAAAATATTGTGCTCTCTTGAACTTGTCAGAAAAAATGCTTCATGCAGTGCAGAAAGCACTCTCTGGACTCACTGATCAATGATACACATTTATTCTATGCTTGCAGACCAGTGTCTGATCAACTTGGTTGTCAGGGTCTGGGGTGTTAATAATAATGAATGAATTTAATGGAAGTGGTTCTCTCTTGGGTTCTTGCTTATTCTTCTTTGGAAAACTAACAGCAGATAACACTTACTGTAGTCAAAATAGCAAAATTTAAAAATGTGGGAGATGCTGACAACATTTCAAATAAACTAGTTCTATGCATGGAATCTATTTATTCTAATTTCTTTGTCTGCTAAAAGATGGTTTTAAATTCTAGGCTTTTTCCCTCCTGCTCCTATCAAAGCAGATACTACTATAACTGAGTTAGAGATGAACTGGTAATTTCCCTATTGGAGGTTTTTTCAGCTACTTAATAGCATTTCAACAAATGCCATACTTGGTGATTGCTGACTAAGGACTTCTCCAGTTTTGTCTTATAGTCAAGACAGAAATACTTGCCCACTCTTCACTGCAGGAGCTGATGGGATCCATGCCCCGAAACAGCATGGATTTATATCCCATGGTTTTGTGAAATAAGTTATTGCCATCAGAGCATCTGGTTAAGCCTCTAAAAAATAAAAGATGTTGATTCTCATGACAGTGCTCAAGGAACGAGCTCAAGGCAGAGCAACTAAGCTTCTGTTGATGAACCTCTGATCTGTGCTTGTCTAGGTCGTGATTAGAGCATAGAAATGAAATAAAAAATTGGACTATGGATGCTAACTGTGTTACACATGGGTAAGTAAGTTTGATCTCCCATGCATTCAAGCCAGCAGTAGATTTGCTTAAAAGATAATATCAAGACTGTAGTAAAAAGATGTTGTTTGCTCTCTGAAAAGGAGACAGCCTGTTGCTGCTTTTTCTTTAGACTGGCTAAGGCATAGCAATGGCTGTACTTCAGCTTTCTTACAGATTGCAGTTGTAATTTTTTACTTTACTTTTTTTTATTCCTCTAGCAGTACTGTGAAAGTTTTCAGATTCTGATGACAAACAGTCCTTCTGGGAGTTTCTGTATTAATAAACAACAGTGACAAAAACTTGCTGTATTTCATGTTGTAACTTCAATGTTAATGACTCATGAGGCATAAAGAACTTGAGCACCGGTCTGTTTATTGACAGAGCTTAAAGACACCAAGGACTGATGTGACAGTAGGTATCATTAATCAGCAGCCTTGTTGCTATCTCAAGCAATGCTGTGTTTTGATGGCTGTTTTAAAGAAAACTGTAAAAGCTGAACCAGATGAATTCATCTCCCATTCTGTCCTGAGGCTTCCCAAGTGAGGGGCCAGAAGGCTAATGGGAACCGCAGCTTCCAGAGGCAGGAGCTTTGTCTCCAGAGCCTGAAGGACTCTGCCCTCACACATGCCCTCAGCACACACAGCAGTTGCCTAGAAGAGGTCAGTGCTGGAGATGATTCAGTGTCAGGGCCCAGAAGGATTGTCATAGCTACCTCACATTGCACACCTGGAAGTGGTGAATATCAGTGTGGACACACCAGGAAACATGGAATAGATGTGTCTATCCTGTTTTTAAAGTGAGATGTGAATTAGCTGGAGGACAAACAGTTTCCAACAGAGTATTCTTGTGAGGAAAATCCTAAATACCTGAATGTTTTTACTCCTTTGGGACCAACCCTGAAGATTTTTGGTGATGGCAGAAACAGCCTCTCCCAAATATCTTGGAACTTCCCAAATGACCATTCACAACACTTGATTTAGTTCAGTTTCATTTCACCCCAGTTCTCAGCTGGATGGTCTGAACTCTGGGAGTGCAGTGTCCCAGTTATTTTGTCCATGGAACCCTATAGGCAGGCCAATGCTATGATATTTTTGTTGTCCTTGAGAAACAGTGAGAGTCCAAGGGCAATCAACATCAACTCTCACCTTTTTTATCACGAGAAAACAATGCTCAGCCTTTACTTATCAGTATAGCCTTGACACTGCGTTCTCATCTGAATTCAGGACTGAAACATCTTGGAAGGAAAACACCATTAAAGCTGGATTTGTGTTATCATCACTTGTCCAGTAATCTTCACTTGGGATGAATTTAAAGAACAGATGTAAAGATATTACTGAATTGCAGCTTTATTATCCTTTAATGCTTCAATTAATACTAACATTAATACGAGCTGTGCAACGGCTAGACTTGGAGATGGGGCTTCTGTCTCATGGTTTGGGGCAAATTCAGGACAGTTAAAAAAATGACAGAAGGTGGGACAGAATCTCGCAGGTGTTTGAAACCTGCAAGGAGTTTGTCACATCACTAGCAAAAGCACTTTCCTCTGCAATTTGTGTTGCTCTTATTAATCCAGTGGTGGCAACTTGGAGGGCTTTGAGAAACCTCACACAGTGTCTACAGACCCACGTATGCAGAGGTTATAGCTACAAAAGGTGTAGGTGGAAGATAAATTTCTTCAGTTCCTTACTCTGAAAGGAGGTGTTAGAAACTGAGAGAGAAGCAGAAGCAGGAATAACATATGCTAAACCATATTAAACTGTCTTGTGCTCTAGCATATCACTTCAGTAGGGCTGTGTTTAACATCTGGATTGCCCTATTTTGAGAGTGGATTAGCGACTTGCTTGGTGAATGAGTGGGTAAAGAAGAAAATGAGGAAAACAGGGTAAAAAGACATGACTAGCTTTTTCTGATGCAGACCTTGTGACATCTGCATATATATGTAACTGCCCATTCTTCATTTGGAAAACTCTTTGTAACAAGAGCAGACTAGACATAATTCACCTGCTTGTTCTTCCAACTGTTTGTTGAAAGGCTGTAGTTAGGAGAACGTTTTTCTTCAAAGCATCATCCATCTATGGATTCAGCAAAAGTTTTCAATCTGAATTAGGCATGTGCTACTCAGGCATCAAGTTTTGTGAACATATGATGTATTTTTCTCTATGAAAGGATTTCAACTTGAGGAACAGACACAGAGCATTAGGGAAAGCATGGATTCAATAGGAAGCACAAAAATATAAGATTGTTGCTTTGAAGGAAGCTTGTTAATATTTATATATGACATGTATTTCAGTGGATTAATAAATTACATCTGTATTTTGGTCAGGAATACACAGAGGAATCTTTCAATTGCTGTTAGTTTTGTATTAAGGGAAAACAGAAAGACAGCAGATGAAGTTAGTTTAAGTGTACTGTTAGGCATTACTCTTCTGTAAGAAAATGTCTAGCAAACATTTTGCATAAGAAGGCACTTGAACAGCCATAACTGTGTAATACAACTTTTAATAAATCTGAGTTTTAGTTCAGCAGTGTTTCCCCATCTGAGGAGTATTTCTGTTGAATTAATGTACATTACTAGTGTTCTTCTGCAATTGAGTTGGAGCTCAGCACACTGAAAAGTAGAAGCTTGCTATTTGAAAAACAGGTGTCACAATTGTTAGGTGTTAGCTGTCTCTCAGATCTGGAGAGGCATTTGTAAGTCTGGAAGCTTTTCTTCTAGTACTATAAGTTAGAATCCCAAAGATTTAATCTCAAACAGAGGACTTAATTGCTGACACATAGACATCCTGTGTTGTTTCACAAGACCACGTGTCCTCTGCCTTTGAAAGGGCCTGAGTTTTCCGTATGTCTTTGTGTGCCAACACACTCCAGATGCTTTAGATGCTGAGGGCGCTTCAAAGGTCCCGACATACGTTTGTTTAGGTGACTGATCATCACCCTTGTCACTGTGTAAATTCAGGCTGAAATATAATTGCAAATTAGGTTTTGCTGAACAACCAAACTTCTAGATGCTATAGAGACCTCTTAGGTCAGTATTAGGATTAAGGTGTTATTTGAATGTTTTCCTGTTACTGTAGTATCAAAATCATAAATAATATTGGAAAAGCAGTAGTAATAGGAAATGTGATCTATGTGTGAGTATGTATTTGTAGGCAAAGAAGTG
Source organism: Apus apus (assembly GCF_020740795.1). Taxonomy (NCBI): domain Eukaryota; kingdom Metazoa; phylum Chordata; class Aves; order Apodiformes; family Apodidae; genus Apus; species Apus apus. Next base: position 51,345,825 of record NC_067283.1, read on the forward strand.
GAGGAGGAAAGGAGTGGGAAGTACTAGGAAAGCAAGGGTGCATTATAGGACTGTTCAGCTTTGTTGCAGACTATGAAAACCAGTCCAGGTTGCAGTCAAGACTGCTAAGTGTTTCATAGGAAATCAGTTTGATGACTTAAGTGGTTTTCCTAAATGTATCCGTAACACATAAGCAATACCAAGCTATGGTGCCTAGTCCAGATGAGAAAAAGATGTGCTTAATGCATCTTATACCTTATCTTAGTGGGTGTGTTTAAAAGTCCTGAAGAGGACTCTTCAATGGAAGGAGAAACAGAGAAATCTCTTGGCTGGCTAACACAGAGACTCAATGTGCACTGTCTGTTCCAATGCTTTAAAACTCGTTAGCTAATATGTGTATTTTTGTTCTGTTATTAGAAACTGTTTGATCCCAAACTGTTTGATCCCAAATATAGACTTACTGTCTGCTTTCAGGCTATATTGGACGTGGATTTCAACACACAGGGCTCTTCCAAGCTAGTATGAGGAATCACTGGCACAAAAAAGGCAAGAAATTTTTATCTCCCAGATTGCCTCTAAGGCAATCCTAAAAACCACCACCTTCTCACAAAATCAAAGAATGATGAAGCAAATAGGTGAATGTTGATTAAACAGTATTCTGACCAGGAGTGATTAATTTTTAAAAATGGATACGTTTTTGAGGCAGAGCTTTTAGGAGGAGAACTGCACAGTAGATAATTGCTCAGGTCTAAATTCAGCTCTGTGACTGTAGCAATGCACGGAGATCACGTGGCAGTTTTCTTGCACACCAAGCGTGTTTGTGGTGAGAAAACTTCCCAGCGATCATCTTAGAAACGTTCTCATTACACATTCACAGTCATCAGTTAAACTAATGGTTGTGACTGAAGATACCATAAAGCTGTTTTGCCTCTTGCCTTTGAATAAGTTAGCTGTCTTCCCTCATACTGGCTGTTTCTAAGCCTCACTGAAGCACACTTTGTGGACAGCGTACAGCCTAATTTGTAGTGTGTGGTTACAGCTTGGTGACTACTCAGAACCTCTAATTCATTAAACTGTCCTTGGTGAAAAAAATGGTAGAAACTCATGCAAAGACTCCGTCCTATGCAGCATTTTCCCTTCCCTGTGAACTACTTACTCTTGCATGAGACTGCAGCACCTCATTCTGTCACTTACTAAGAACAGTGGTGACGTATTATTTTTCGCAGTACAGAGAGATAAAGTAATCTCATTGTGGTAAGTTAGCTTGAATTGTCACTTCACGTTGCCGTTCCTGAGACATTTGTTCAGCGTCTGTTTACTGCCTGGGTCTTATCAACACTTCCCAAGCTGTACTGTTTGGAAACCTTAGGTTTGAAACTTAGCCAGTTCTGCTGAATAGTTCCAGCAATATATTTTATTACCTGCTTTTTGACTTAACATACGCTGCAGGCCACGTGGAGAGTATTATAAGGATTCAGTGGTATGATGCTGATATCCTATCCAAAGGATACAGCTGTAATAAAAGGGGGAAAAAACCCCCTCAGGAACTTGGTAGATTATCAAATAGAGCCATTCTGTAGGTCTTAAAAGGATCACACAAATCATCAGCTTAAATTTACAGTGTCCTGAATGGAAATACGTACTTGTTTTAAAGTTGCATTGGTTCTGATTTTCAAATAGGAATGTTATGGTACAGTGTGAATCATTGCAGAGAACATTAAGCTACAGACCTTGTAGAAGGGAAGTTATGTTTGCCCTTTCTGGAAAAATGCATCTGCAAGGAAGTATTGTGGTTTAGGTAGCACGACCTTGCCTAAAAGTTTTATTTCCCCTTTGCTTTGCTTGATATGTTTGACATTCCAGTCCCCCTATTTGTTAATTTGGGGATATTCAGCAGCAGCAGGTCTGCAGATCTGTGGGAGCTTTTTCAAATTACCTGAGGTTCTCTTTTATTGTTATTCATAGTATCTCTAAACTTTAGCCAAACAGTTTACTAAGTTTGATAGGTCATTTTTTACTATTATTTTTTACTTATTTTTACTAATTAAAATTATTTAATTTCCTCATCTCATATTAAAATAAAATAAATGCCCTGTATCTACTGTTAATCTAGCAAGTTGTCATAAAAATCGGTCTGTTGGATGTTTTCCATGTACTTGCCTGTTACATTATAAACTAATGTTATGTAAGAGAAACAAATTAGAGGGGAAATATTTTGTTGTTTGGCACTCCTCAGATTATGAAACAATGTTTACTTCACTTAAAATACTGAATCCATTCCAGATGTGAATAAAGCTTTGAAAGGTATTATTTGTGGAAAGAAATAGTAGATTTCCTTCATGTTTTAAAGAAGGATTTTTTAAATGTTAAGGGTCATCAGTCAAACCCTCACTGAAACTTCATCAGTGGCTTAAAAGATTTTGTTTGTTGATTGCTTTTTTTTTCTCCTGTACAAATACACAAGGACATTGAACAGTCAGCATTCAACTTGAGAGCTACATCTTCTGTCTTGAAAAGTATAACATATGCTGTTCTAACCTTTATAAAAGCATTCAGAGTTCAGACTTTTTTTTTTTTTTCTGACCCTACAGAAAGGTTGCATGATAAATGCTGGAGAGCTGATGGACTTTCTTTATTTCAGGAGCTCGTTATGGGAAACAGTTGTCACATTTGAGCGACTCCACAGTCTGATAATTCACATACGGTCAGTCCCTGTGTGCATGTCTGGGTGTGGAGTGTCATGTGGCAGGCAGAGGCAGGATGGCTAAACTTCTGCTTAGGTCTTTGACAAAATCCTGTTTATGTGCCTTTTTGCAGAGGAGATAAATAGATAAAGTGAAGCTCTGAATCTTATAAAAAACTCTCCTTATTTCAATTTGAGTGATATTTGCTGTTTAGGCTTTCGAACTGGTTGGTACATGCCTAGTTCATGTTAAACATGTGCAGTTAGCTGTCTCAGGCTAGCTTTCGGAGACCGAGGATCTCTTCTTATCTCTTTCTTTCTGCCCTACCCCTAGTCCCCACCTCCCATAAGCTATAATTAGGACTGGCTGGGATGACTGGAAAGACACAAGCTCTCATACATGGCAACTCAAATGCCAAGATTCTCAGTCACAAAAATTGTTTCTTAGCCCTCATTGTGGCCTCTTGCTGGATCCTGGTTGCAAAATAAACTTCCAGATAAAAAGATATTTTACATCTGAATCATGACACAGAGGTGCAAATGAAGGCTGGGGTGCTGAGGTGTAGGGTTGGAGCTAAGGCTGGAGTTGAGGCCAAGCTGGGAGACTACCACAAAAGCCTGCCTGTCTTAGAAATACTGCCGTTGGTTACTCTCACAGTCTCAACCTTTCTGTGCACAGCCTGTCCCACACTTTATATGTTGTCTTCTCTGTTTTCTGTTAACTTGGTGTATGTACTGAGTTAATTATCTCACAGAGATAGTTGCTGAAAGGTTGAGTAGCTTTCAGAGTGGAGTTATATGCAACTAATACAAGTGCGAGAGATTAAACTGTGGCACAAATCCTGGGTTAGATAAATAATATGTACAGTTCCCAGCCCTGAAGAGAATTAACAGCCTAAGTATGACAGATATAAAACAGCAAGTCACATTGGGAAACCCTAAGGAATAAATGAAAGGAATTGGAAGAATTATTGCTGGCTGTGCACTTGTTATGAGCTCAATTACAGCCTGTTTAGTGTTATTAGGGACAGTTGTTTTGACCATAGTGGTTGGTTTTAAGTGCTTAGTTGATTTAGTTAACAGGTTTTGTTAAGGGCAGAACTCATCTTGCCTAATTGTTATTTGTCTGCCAAAGGGAGATTTAGTGGAAGGTGGCTCTTCTGTGAGTGACTGTAAAGGGAACTTAAGTAGAAAACTTTGGAAGAAAGACTAAACATGTATTTAGATGGTCAGAGTTAGGTGATGTGATTCCAGCCCTGCTTGGTCTGCTCAGTTTTACAGGCATATATGGACATATATTTAAAGATAAAATAACATTGTCTGTGGGGTCAGGACTATGAACTGGAGCCTTATAACTCATAAGGCATGTTCTGCATTTTTTAGAGAATATTTTTTATGGCATAGCTTAAGTGTAGGAGTTTATCCTAGTTTAGGTAATGATAGATTATGTGGAGTTTATTTTTGTGCTTTTTTAAATCCTAAATATAAGCCTATTTAACACCTCTGTCTCATGTAAATGCATGTAATTTTTACTAAACAGGAAAAAAAAAAGTATGTAATCGCATGTAGATAGATAAATTTATCTATCTCTGACTACCACATTTTGCTTGCAGACAGATCTGTGATTGCCACAGAATTAAAGGATTTCCCCCCCTCAGAGTCTCAGAGTCCCTCAGGTTGGAAGGGACCTGAGAAGGTCCTTGCGTCCAACCTCCTGCTCAAGACAGGCTCAGCAGTGAGCTTAGACCAGGTTGCTTGGGGTTGTATCCAGATGGGTTTGGAAAATCTCCAAGGATGGATATTGCACAAACCCTCTGTTCTGCTACTTGGCTGTCCTAAGGGAGAAAAAAATCCTTCACCTCTGTTTGGCCCTCTAGTGATCCCACCAAGAAGTTATTTTAACGCCACTCAGAAATATCCTGGATGGTCTGAGTCCAGCCATTTGTGCCGCTCCTTCAGACAGAAGGCCAAGCCTGCTCTTTGTTTTCCATGGGCACTTTTCTTAAAGAGTGAGCATACCTGTCCATCACAGCATCCCAGTTGTGCAAGCCATCCCACCATGCCTGTTACTGCAACCGTGATGCAGTTCTGTGACTGCATGTGGAGCTTTAGTTCCTCCTGTTTATGTACGGTGCTCACATGGATGAGCAGTGGGAGGTAATAGTCTGAGGACTGGAAAAGACTCAACTATTTATTTATCATATCCCAGATAAGCAGCAAACCTCTGAAAACAGGTCAAAACACCAGAAGGAATCCTTTATCCCTTGCAGAAAGGACAGTCCAGCAACTATTGCTCCCATTTTCTTCTTTATGCAGTCACCTAGTTGAGGCTTAGCTGGCTATGGTGCCTCTTCTCATGCGAGATGACCTTTCTCCCCTGTTTCCTGAACTAGAAGAGAAGATGCCCGGTTGTCTTGCTAGAAATTGCAAGTTTTAGTCTTCCTCCATCTTGGGAATTTCAGTCCCTTGAAGGCAAGATCTAGATTTCCCCCACCTCACAATACAGGCCTCAGATTCCTAGTGCTGCAAGGTCTACAAAGGCCATATTGATCTCCTGTTCACCCTCTCTGATACTGTCCATGCTCACCTCTTCTCACAGCTCCTTCACCTGGCAATCAAATGTCACAATTACAGCATTCTTCCCACAAGGGAGGAAAGCACTGTTCCCAGGCATTTCTTGCAACCTGAGACCCGAACAGTGGCATCCTTACCCAGTAGTGCTGTTTGGGTCAAGGTCCCTAGGCCTCTTGCTCCAGCTGGTGTTGGAAACCACATAGCACACACACCGCTGTTAGTGTACAGTCCTTGGCAGAGGTTCTTGGTTCCTTTACACTCCTGCTGCAACAACTGCTGGGACACTATTAATAGCACTTTGCCTGTTGGTCATGTAGCTTCTGCCAAGCACCTATTGCAATCGGTGCAGTTGATCAGCAGTCTGTTGTAGACAAAACTACGGGTACTCTCAAGTCAGAAAGCAGCCAGCAAAGGTGGACTGTTGGAGTTGGTGAGGCTAAAAAGCATATAGCAGACTGCGGAAGCTAACCCTCAACAACAGCAGCAAGTCACCAGGTGCTTCCTGAAGTTTTACTGAATAAGTAGTCTGAAAATTGCTACAGGTCTGTTAGCTGCCTCTCTGCACCTTTGCAAATATTCTGTTCTCTTCTACCCTGTAATCTATCTTGAATGCAAAAATAAGAATCTAAAGTGGTGCAAAGAGTGGAATCTTGATGCTTATATCAAAAGCTATTTAAAATGAGCCATAATGCTTTATCACTGGCAGGTAGTGAAGAAATTGTGTCATTTAGTGGCTACTATATTTCAATATAATGGATACAAACAGAAATTGTCCATGAGTAGTGCTCATGGCAGCATATTTCCATATTCCATATCTGAAACCCTAATTCTCCCATTACATTAAGCAATGAAGTGTCTTATAGCCTTTGGCTTGACCAATTTGGGCTTTCAGCTTTGGTCTATTATAATTTTTGCTGTAGTTAATCTGCTTTAATATTATCTAACTGTGGTTGCTCCTGTGGTGTTAGAAAAGTAAACAGATATTGCAATGTGCAGCATTTCTCAGTGTCTGCCTTTGTCAGGAAGGAGTGGATTTGATGTACTGAGTGTTAATAGGTCTTTTTTCAAACATCAGCAAATCAAGGAAATGCAGGCTGCCCGTTCTCTTTAGAATTAACATCCCTCTATTGCTTCTAGACATTTATAGCAGGAGATTTATAACATATTTTTGGTTCCAAGTGCATCCCATTCTAGGATAGCATAGACTCTTCCCTACTCCTGAATTCTTGTAAATGTTGTTATTAATACCTTTCTGGTAAGTCTGTGGTACATGTGAATGCACATTTGTTTTGCACTGCACCACCACCATTCAGAACAACCTCACAGCAGCAGTAACAATGCACAGTGTTGTTTTCAAAATTTTCCTCCCACTTCTGCTACAGTCTGTTTACTGACTAGACAGATGGAGTGCTTGAGAACTTCTCTTAAATGATACAGAACTTTTTTCCATAATCATATTGGTTACAGTGGAATTTCTGTGAGGGGGGGGGAATCTGCCTTGGGACAGCCCTGTGAAGGGAACAGAGGAAAGGTAACCTGGAGGATACTGGCTGGGTGGTTAAATTACTCAGCTGACATACAAGAAACTGGATCCACATTAGATTGCCATTTTGCTTTCACAACACGTTGAAGAGAGTTCAATTTAATTCCTTGTTGGCATTAGAAGCAAATTTCTGAAGCCTTGATTTTCTTGTTTGTTTTTCTTTCTTGAGTCAGTAAGCTCGTTTGCCAAAAAGCTCTGTCCATGATAAGCTACTGAGCTTTCCTAGTTCTGGTACAAAATGGTTGCATCATGTATATATCAGTCTGAAATATGGACTACGAATATTTTTCAGATGTCCTCAGTGTAGTTTCTTTGAGAGTGCAGTGGCAATAACTGGCAGTTAATGGAGGCAATAAGAATCAAAACCAACTGGATATCCACTTACACTGACAAAAATAATGGACTTGCTTTTGCAAGGACTTTATCAAATGACTCGCGAGCCAATTTTTTTAATTATGGTACTTGACTTTCCCAGTCACCTAGTATCAAACATACTTTGGGTCGTGCCTGGCCAGGCTGTTGCCACGTACTCATACCGATAAATGAGGTGAAATAGCCTTTTTGGATTTGCAATAGAGCTGTAGATCTAATGCAAGTAGTTCATAGGTTAAAGGCCTCTTAATTGGTGCCTTGCATTTTATCCCTTTTACATGTGAACACTGACTCTGAACAGAATTCCTGGAAGGACAAGTTCTGCTTAGTGTGCAAAGGTAGTCAGAAAGCAGATGATGGGATACAATATTCAAAAGGCTGAAGATCACTTCTGGGAAATTCCTGCCCTGTCAGTATTACACGTCATGGTAACTCTCTATGATATAAAAAATGCAGCAGAGAAAAGAAGGTTGGTTCCACAGCCTGGTGGCCAAAAATTACGAGGCTTCCATGTGAGGAAAGATTTGAAAGATGGAGAAAATGTCTTTTAAAGATGCGATACATGAGAGTGGATAATTTGGTGTTCTAGAAACAACCACAGAGAAAGAGCAGGCATTATCTCTTCCCTGTAGTATAATGCTGAAGAGTGGAGGAAAGTAATTGAGAGGCAATTCTTTCAATTTGATAAAGATAACTGCGTCCTATCAAGCTGTGTATTTGTAAAGCAAAAAGTTCATTAGAATTCAGAGTGGTGCTTGCTGCTTCTACAAAAGGAAGAGAATATTTGCAGCTAAGTTATATATAAGAAGTCTTTTCAGAAGGCTATTAAAGCCTGTCCATCATTTTCCTGATGGGCTCTGCACTGCACTACATGAGCGGATTTTGCCACAATTTGTAGATATGCCCCTATCTGATGGGCAAGTGCCCAGTGAGAGAGATAGCTAAGTAGCTAAGCAGTTGAATGTTAAACTTGTGTCTGAAAGTGCTGTAAGAAAGCCAAGGTAGTACAGAAGTGAATGAGGAACTCCAAGATGATGTTGTACCAATGTTAATTTTACTTTAAGGTATCCAGAACTGCAGCTTGAGAGTTCAACCCTAGGGATTGTTAAAACCTTTTAAGATGATGATGGAAAATCTATTAATATTCTGCACATTTTTTTTTTTCAGAGCAAATTTCTTTTCTAAATGTCTCTGTTAGAGTAAAAGACATTTTTTGTATTTTTTTTACTTTTTAATATACAGGATGATTAGAGAAAATTAACTCCTCTTCAGTAACTGTGTAATCGTTAGTTGTCATTCAGATATGAATTTGATTCAGCTGAGTGATTTTTAAAGAACACGTGCATGAATTCTGAAGTGAAATGTGTTTGTGCAGACTGATCTAAAAAATACTCTTAGTTTTTTAATCGGAGAAAGGGAGAAAAAGTGATGAGAAAAAAAGGCTGGCAGCTTGTTCAAAATCACAAGTGATCCTACACTATATTGATTTAATTGTAGTGCCTGTGAACTTTTTTATTAAAACTTTTTAGAAAAACAGAAGCAGTCTCAAAGAGTTGAATGCCTTGTGTATCTCATTAGCTAATACTGGATGGCAGAAGGATAAAATGAAAAGGGAGCAAACCAAGACCAAGGGAAGAAGAGGTTTTAAGCAAGAAGAAAAGGAAAAGTGGGTATGTTTGAAAGTTTAACTCATTTTTCTGTTGGGCAGTAGATTTCTGGATGTTTCAGAATAATTCCTTAGTTTGGGCTTGATTAGATTGTGTTGCAAAATACTTTGAAATTTCAAAGCTAGTCACTCTTTCCAGAAAAGGGCCATGGAAATCACTTTTTAAGTTTCTAATACACTTTGGCTTTGAGTTCCTCTCATTCAGGCTCTCTGGCAGTTTAATACTTGTGTAGACCTACTGGGGCTTCATGCTGAGTGGGACATTGTGCATCCACAGCCAAATGGCAGAACCCAGCCCTTGCCTTTTACTAAAACATGCATTGACTTCTGTTTAGGGTTTTGATGTGTGATTTTGTAATGGGCTCATTGCTTCCAATGTGAATTATGTTATGGCACAGACTTGGGGAAGAAAAGGAGAATTATTGTTCAACCCATTTTTGGGATAAAATGTCATTAAATGCTTGTAATCAGATTGCATTGGCTTTGAAAGGAGGCTTATGAAGCAGAATTTTGCACTGTGAATAGATGTTAGGTATGCAGATGGTCTAATAATTTCCTACTTTGGGATATATCAAGTGAAATATTTGCCTGACAAACCATCCCAATGGGTTGGAGAGAGGAGACTGCTAAACTAGAAGTCTTTAAGTGATAATTTATTGTACTCATCTAGGCAGAATGCCATACGTAATCACAACATTAATGGCTCATGCAGTAACAGGTAGAGTCTGGAGAGAGGGACAGTATGTTTTATTAGACCAAAATGTGACAGAAAATGTAGAAGTCTTTAGACAAACAAACCTGCCTTCAGGTATGTTATCTCTACACTACCTCTTCCTTCACCTGTCATAGCTGCAAAAGCACTACTTCCACAATCCAGAGTAATAAGGTAACTTCTTTTTGGTATGGAAATAGTTACTGGGTGGAGCAGCAGGGGTTAGAGCTGCTGATTAATCTCTCCAGCTCAGGTTATTAATGTTGCAAACGTCACTCCCTATTAGAGTCACCCTCTTGAGTCTGTCACGTCCTTTTTTGCCGACAGTTCTGAGATCAAGTTTGACATAGAGCGTGTGATAACAGATGGGCAGCTGAGAGAACGGGCTGGGAAAGCATTTCAGCCTTCTTTGAGGGACATAGATTATTTATCTCCAAACATTGTTTGCTTTTTCTGTGGTTGCCCACATGTTATAGGGAACCCATCTAAATTAAGCTGTGCAAGGAAAGTCAGTGCACGGTTGAGAGGACTGGGTACAGGGCTGGGATTTTTAGCTCATAACTCTATGAAAAGCTCATCTGTCACCTATGAACTGAAATCCTTCTGCTCTGCTTGTTTCCTTCTGAAAATCGGAGATGGTTTGTTGCTAAGAAAACTCAATGTTTGTTTGTAGGGAGTGATCTGTTGGGAGCCACGTGGTACACAGACCTGTTTGTGCTGTTTTCATGCACTCTTGAAAACTTGTCAGGCTGTCTGAATTTATTATTTTTTTTTCTCAAATGCTGAATTTTTTTTTATGAGTTAAATTTTAAATATTTAAAAAGAAAAAAGTTTAAAATGTTAGTTTTCATGTATGTACTAGACAAGATTAATGTATTTTCATCACCTTTCATACACTTTATGGGGAGAGAAAGGGAAAAAGAAAAAATATTACCTCTCTTAAGTCAGTTTTAAAAAACATGTATGTGTCTCATTTTAGGGTTGACTGAAGCCTCTATGCTCAGCATCCAGTTTGCACTCTGTTGTGCTAGAGGCTGTTTTAACATTATTTTCTAAAACCTGAAAAAGTGGGAGAATGGGAGGTCGAAATGTCTACATGTGTGCAGGCCACTCAGTGAGCCTAGCATGTAAATGTTGTGGTTGCATGTTAATGCTCAGTGAGGTGCAATCTGGAGACATACCCTACCTCATTCTTCTTCAGAGTTTTACATCTTGACTGGACATAAATTGATTTGTGTGATCTTAAAAGTAGTGTTTTCACAGAATCACAGAATCTTAGGGGTTGGAAGGGACCTCGAAAGATCATCTAGTCCAACTCCCCTGCCAGAGCAGAGTCACCCAGAGCACATCACACAGGAACGTGTCCAGGCGGGTTTTGAATGTCTCCAGCAAAGGAGACTCCACAGCCTCTCTGGGCAGCCTGTTCCAGTGCTCTGTCACTCTCACAGTAAAGAAGTTTTTTCTGATCTTTATGTGGAACTTCCTATGTTCCAGTTTGCATCCATTGCCCCTTGTCCTATCACTAGACATCACTGACATCACTGGCTCCATCCTCCTGACACTTGCCCTTAACATATTTGTAAACAGTGATGAGGTCACCCCTCAGTCTCCTCTTCTCCAAGCTAAAGAGACCCAGCTCCCTCAGTCTTTCCTCATAAGGGAGATGTTCTACTCCCTTAATCATCTTTGTGGCTCTGTGCTGGACTCTTTCAAGCAGTTCCCTGTCCTTCTTGAACTGAGGGGCCCAGAACTGGACACAATACTCCAGATGCAGCCTCACCAAGGCAGAATAGAGGGGGAAGAGAACCTCCCTTGACCTAGTAACCACACCCTTTCTAATACACCCCAGGATGCCATTGGCCTTCTTGGCCACAAGGGCACATTGCTGGCTCATGGTTATCCTCCTGTCCACCAGGACCCCCAGGTCCCTTTCTCCTACACTGCTCTCCAGCAGGTCAGCCCCCAACCTGTATTGGTCCATGGGGTTGTTCTTCCCCAGGTGCAAGACTCTACACTTGCCCTTGTTGAATTTCATCAAGTTTCTCCCTGCCCAACTCTCCAGCCTGTCCAGGTCTCGCTGAATGGCAGCACAGCCTTCTGGTGTGTCAGCCACACCTCCCAGTTTAGTGTCATCAGCAAACTTGCTGAGGGTACACTCTGTTCCCTCATCCAGGTCGTTGATGAAAATATTGAACAGCACCGGTCCCAGTACTGACCCCTGAGGGACGCCAGTAGTCACAGACCTCCAACCAGATTCTGCCCCATTGACTCTCTGACTCCTTCCTTTCAACCAGTTCATGATCCACCTCACTGCCTGATCATCAAGCCCAGACTTCCTCAGCTTATCTATGAGGATGCTGTGGGAGACAGTGTCAAATGCTTTACTGAAATCAAGATAAACCACATCTACTGCCCTACCATCATCTATCCACCTAGTTACTTCCTCACAGAAGGCTGTCAGGTTGGTCAAACATGACTTTTCCTTGGTAAACCCATGTTGACTGCTCTTAATGACCCCCCCTGATCCTTGATATGCCTAGAGATAGTACCAACAACAAGTTTTTCTATCACCTTTCCAGGGATGGAGGTGATGCTGACTGGTCTATAGTTACCCGAGTCCTCCTTCTGGCCCGTTCTGTAGACTGGTGTGACATTTGCTATCCTCCAGTCCTCAGGCACCTCTCCTGTTACCCAAGGCTTACCAAGGATGATGGCATAAATATCCATTATGGGAGTCTTATACATGTGGACATCTGCTATCGAGTGCTGTTGAAGAGGGATTTTCAAAGGATTTGGACATCAACCTATATTAGGATGTCAGTTCTTATTTTCCTTTGTGGCAGCTGGAGAGAGGCAGTTCTGGTGCAGTATGAAGGCAAACTGGGTGAGTGAGGACTTCTTTTATACCAACAAGAAATTGTACTTCATAATGAGTTGTAAATGGAAAGTTTAAGTCTTCTCATGCAACAAAATAGTTCTTACATTCTTAAGGTCAATTAGGAGATAAAAAGTGATGCTTGGAATAGGTATTTGTATCAAAAAGTCCAGCATTATTTGGCAATTAAAATCCCCATGCATTAGATATCACACAGATCTGCACAACGTGTGATTTTTATTATTTATAGAACATCTCTTAGTGCTGCTGTCTTTAACCTTCCCTCTTTTTAAATACTTGACTAGTCAAGTGGCAAAGAAAGCACTCAACTTGGAAATAACCATTTACATTGAAAATAGATCTTCCAAACTGTAAAAGTGAACTTTTTTTTTTTTTAATTGTTTACTCTCCAGGAAGAATTTCATTTGAAAAGCAGTAATAAAATGTTGACTTCGCATTTAAAATCTACTCTCTTCCCATGGATGTAGCAGTTCTTTCTTGCAATTAGCTACCTTAAGTGTTTAAGCTATTGCTTATGGCCTGTTTAGAGAAGCATAAGGACAGATCAAAGCTACTGATATCATATTCATAGTCCTATATGTCTCATGTGAAGTTTGCATGTTATGAGAATTGCCACAAATGTACTTTAAAGTTGCCTCCGTTATTTTAAACCTAGTTTATGTCTTTCAGTCCTCCAACCTTTGCTGAGATTTCAGTCTTGTTACTAATAGCAAGGTAATGGTAAGGCTAGCTGAATTTTGTGTTTACATCTATTTTTCAATAGAAAATTTGATTTAGGGCTAAATATATTTTCACAAAAGTGTCAATTTGTTGTGGAAATTAAAAACAAACAAACCACAAACAACAAAATGAACAAACAAAAAAGAAAAGAACTGCCCAAAGATTTAGACCAAAATGTTCTTTTGAGTTGATAGCCAAGATTTTCAGATTTGGATAATTTTTAATTATTACTAGAGCTGCTCTTTGTTGTTTTTATGTTAGCAGTGCCTGGGGGTCCTAATTAAAACCAGGGATGTACTGTGCTAAAACTGTGACATGTACCAATGTGTAATGTTCCTTTCCTGATGAGTTTACAATGCAGTCACATTCTACAAAACTAGCTTTCCATCTTTTCTCCTCTCTTCTTCTGCAGCTTTATACCTCATAAAAATCAGTCATTTTAAAGCCTGTATGCCATGAATGTTGAACATGTCCTAGGCAGAGCTTAAAAAAAGCCAGACTTTAGTAAGTAGAATACAACATTTAATTTTGGTGAATTATCTTTACTCCTACTTCTACCTTACTCTTACTTTCTGTTTGAAGATAGAGACTTCCACAAGTGTTATTTGATAAGCAATCCAGCTATAATAAATTTGCAATGCCATCAATTCATTGCATTATCAAAAGGCCAATTGCTTAATGTACTTGAATTGGAACTTGCTGCAGGCATAGAAAAGAAGCAACTCACTCTGTGATGAATGGCACTTACAATTAAAATTGAATAGGCTTCTCTGGAAAGTTATATTGGCATTTGCTTTTTGCTTTAACTGCAGAATTGTTTCGTGACAAAAGAAGAGATTGAGAGGATAATAACAATTGGATTTGCTTTGCATAATATTGTCTTATCCTTGCTATAAATCTTTACCAATATCAGATTCACAGGACAAAAACCTCAGACTCCTCCAAGCTCATTTGTGAAAATACCAAGCTTTGAGATTCTGAAATGAGGCTGGAATAAAAAGGTGCTAAATAAGCTTCTCCATTTTTATAGTATTGCAACATTACATTCTTTTCTCTACCCACTCTGTTTAGGGATCTTGCACACAGAAGGTATAGTTGTAAGATGTATTGGAAAATGGATATAAATTGTTTCCAGAGTTTTTTTCACAGGTAGATAAAAAATGTCATTTTCTGGGAGGCAGGGTCATCTGGTGAATAAGGTATAGATCTAGGAGCCACAACACTTGGGTTTCACTGCTCTATCCTCATATCTCTTCTTGGTTCTTGGCAAGATCCTAAAGCTTAACAGTAACAGAACCCAAATATTTGCCACCTAAGTATTGATATATATATAAATGAACTGCCTTAATAATTAATTTGTATTGATTTGAGCAATAGAGCACATGCTGATAGGGACACTGTTTTAAGGCCCTACAGTTGAAAAACGTTGGTGACAGCACCTTTCACCTAGGAGCCTCAAAGAAACCCATAAATCTCATCTGACTGCACCCCAAAATCCTCTTTTTGGGGCACTAGCGGTAGAGTGTCATGGTGAAGTCAGGGAGACTGCTCTACAGAGAACCTCAGGAGTTTATCACATAAATGTAGTGAGTTAGTGAGTCTCAAGAATTCACAAGTCCTGATTACTAGTTAACTAGTTTAACTATTTAGCTCATGCTGTCAATCCAATTTTGTGGAGTTTATAAGAACCACCATAAAATCAGAGCAGAACTTATTTTTATGAACTGACAGGCTCATTCTGCCCACTGTGTGTGAATTCACATTGTTGCTTGTGAAATTCTTCTACAGAAAATCACAGGGCTTGCTAGTAGTAAAATTAACAAAGCCTCCACTCACAAAAAACGGGGAGATATTTTTTTCTATCTTAAAGCAAATGAAAAAGCCTTGCTTAAAACCAAACCAAAACCTCGTGAAATTTCTTATCCACCTTCATTTTTATTGATAAAATACTCATTATTGCTTGTTGTGTAACAAGAAGTCAAACCAGTAATATTATTAATAATTTCAGTTAGTTGCTGTGCTCAAGACCTAAATGTCTTAGCCATTCACTGAAACTGGCTTCTGTTTTTATATTAAAACTATATGTACTGCTAATCTAGCTAAAGTCCTGATGCAGCTTCTATCAGGATTTTCTTATAGTCCTCAATTGTAACATGTCCAAATTACCATCTTTGTTGAACTTCTGAACTTTTCTATTGAAAACAAAATCCCCAAAACCTACCAAAGGGAGTTATATTTGCTTTTTTACATCTGCCTTAATTTTGGAATAGAAAAATATTGTTGATTTTGGGTTAGGTTTTTTTGTGTTTGTTTTTTTAAATTATTTTTAAATTATTATTATTTTTAGTGTGTGTGTGTGGTTTTTGGTGGGGTTTTTTTGATTGTTTGTTTTGATTTTTGTTTGTATGGTTTTTTTCCCATTCAAACAGGTATGTTCTTGATAGTACTTAAAATAAAGGAGGCCTTGTTGACCCTCTGGAGCCTGAGAATTCTTCTGCCTCCTAGCTCTGGGTCTGCACCTCAGCTAAGTCCTGTTTCATGTAAAGATAAGACATGCCATCCTTCCCCTCATGCCTGGGATTCCTTGCAAAAGGCACTCTAGTGCAGGCCAAGAGGTATATCCTAGCCAGTGTGGTGTGTGTCAGTCTGGCAGAATGGGACAACTCATAATTCTTCTAGTCTGAATTTCTCCTGCTGATTAGACCCACATAGTCTGCATTATTTCTTTACATCCTGCTTTTGATTTTTGGGGTCTGGACTGTTGCACACATTGGGAAACAAAGATCAGCGAAAAGGTACTGACACAGGGCAGTGGTAGCACCATCATTCAATCCACTCCTTCTAATACTAGCTGTCACATGTACCACAAGAAAAGCACAGAGATAGGAACATTTCTGTAGCTTTTCAGTCATTCAGTTTAACTTCCATTTATGGATGGTGTTTGGTGTGCTTACATGTGTACATAGGCAATGTCTCCTTTCTGATGTTGGAGAAATAACTCCTGTAAGATTTGTAGTGAGTATGTGTGATGAGAGCGTGTTCACTGCAGCTCAGAGCCCTTATTAATAACTGTTTGTGAGCAGTTTATGATTTGTTTAGAGTCAGTGGTTATGTGAAGTAATTCTTGAAGTGTATATGCATAAAACTCTTTGTGAGGTAAGCATTCATATGTTGTTTAATACATACATTTGGTTTAATCATCGATTATAAACTCACGCATCTCGTTGGAGCTTTCAAAATAATTGGGTTTGTCCCAAAGCCCCGGCACCTTCAGTGATGTGGTTATGAGAGAAATCCCTGAGAAACTCAAAGATTTTAGCACCTACTTGTGAAAACAAAACAAAACAAAACAAAAAACCAAACCCAAACCCAAAAAAACCCCAACAACTACAAACCCTAAGAAAATATAATACAAGTCTCAAAAAGCTTCAAACTGAAAACAAAGATTTGAAAAAGAAATGAGAATTCTAGTGATTAAAAGCAGTGAGTGGTGTTGTAGAACAGAGTCATGGTTTTTGAAGGGTGGAAAGGCTTCCAGACAGTTGGTCTCATTTGTATCCTGACTATGTATGGATGGAAAGGGCTCTAGGCATGGTTATCATGGAGGTTCCTGGCTGCAGGTTTAGAAAAGCCTGTGTCAGAGAGGGGCAAGGGGCAGGCTGTCTGCTCCCTTGTGTCTCACATTTCCATTGGAGGGTCTCTGAGCTGAGATGACTGCTTCGTCCTGAAGAGGTGCTAGTCTTTGGTGCTCCTTTCCTCCTCCTATGTCTCTCAAGCTGCCTGGCTTGTGTTACTGGTCTTCTCTGCATCTCTACAGAGAATTATGTCATCTCTGGAAAAAGGAGAAAATTTTTACCCTTCATCACCTTTGACAGGATGAGCAGAGCAGTCCTTTAAGAATACAGTGTGAGTTTGGTGGCTACTTGTTTCACTGCAAGAATTTGGGAGCAGTGGGTCCAGATGTAAAAAGTTCATCTCACTTTTGGTTTGGATATGGTTGCCTTACAAATTCAAATTTCCACCTCTATTAATGAAAGCTTTCCCTCCCACAAACCCTGGGCAGCAGGCTTGAAGGTGAACAGAAATGAAAGTATATATTAAGAGCAGCTACAAACAACCTTCATGGTTAATTTAAGAGCCCAGTCCTCAAGGAGTGACACAGTAACTTCGGCTGTGACCTTCCTTGTTGCTGCTGGCTATTGCACAGAGCATTTCTAGAATTAATCTGGTGCTTTGAATCAACGAGGCTAACGTGGTAGACCTGCTCTAATCAGTGGAGGAAAAATTGCACTCATTTGCAAGCTCGTGTGTAGGCTTTTTCTTTTTTAATAATATGTTCTGAAACATGTCTCGTCTTACCTCCTTCCCTAGCAGAAGAAGAAAGCTTGAGGATTTTTCCTGCTAGGACCACTCAGCAGGCCCTAAATACAGAAGAGCTTATTACTGTTCATTATGCCCAGTGCTAGTGGTGTCATTTAAGTCAGGAAAACCGCTATGTGTTCAGTGGTTACACAGCATTTAACCTACATAAGCACCAGCAGGACTGTGACAGGTAATCATAGAGTTATACCTGGGTTGTCTTTACTTCATTCCTCAAGTATTACTGCACAGTTTGCTCACAGAACAGAACAGTGTGCACAGCTGTGTGTGTGAATGTAATCATGGCACATTTGCACATCAACTGCATCTTGACTGCAGAACGGCTATGAGCTAAGTGTGCCATCATTTTTCCTCTGTTTATTTGGCACACGTGGTTTGCCTGGGCAAAAGAGAAAAGCAAAATGTGGCTTGGCATTTTCCTGCAGTCCTGCTTTTAGGTGTTTAGTCCTCAGATACAGTATAGGGCTTTTCCCCCTCCAGCACAGACCAGGTCTTGAAGAAAGATCAGGAGTGAAAAAATGAATGGTTATTTTCTAAGACTTATGAAGGGCTTTTGGGAAACCATCAAAACAACCTCCTCCATGTGAACTGAACCAGATTTAAGTTGGCAGAAACCAAATGACAATCCATAATTTACTCCACTCCCTCACCTATCCATTCCTCCGCACTTAGAAAAACCTTAATCAAAATATTTGAATGTAGTTGACAGAGCTGAAAGTGAGTAGCTTCAGTCAAACAAGAACAAACTAGTGTGATGTTCCAGATCCTTTGCTGCTACAAATGGACAAGGTATCTCAGTAAACCTCAGTGGAGTTTGGCTATTTTACA
This sequence comes from Apus apus, assembly GCF_020740795.1. Lineage (NCBI taxonomy): Eukaryota > Metazoa > Chordata > Aves > Apodiformes > Apodidae > Apus > Apus apus. The sequence continues at coordinate 51,364,178 of NC_067283.1, forward strand.
TCGGCTGAGAATTTAGTCTCAGATGTTTTACATTGTACTAATTATGCATTATGCACTGCCTGATGGCTATTCCAGCTTTTTGGTGGAAAAAGGTTTTAGAGTTTTTGATTTGAGAGTGCAAAACACTGCAGATAAAAATACCACTGTAAACTCAGTCACCAATTGCTAGGAAAAGGAAATTATCAGGAATAGCTGAAAACCACCCGGAGACTTGAAATATTGGAAGGAATAACCTCTATCAGGGGAGTTTACATTTAGTGGCTGAACTGTGTGTTCTGGTAAGATGCATGATGAACCCTCCTGGCCACATCTCTAACTTGTGAACCCAGTGTCAAGGTTCAGCAATTAAATGAGTGACAATAATGCTCTCTGTCCCCTCCTTCTCCAACCCAGGAAGGGAAAGGGGAGAGAGATTAAAGAGAGAGGCTTCCAAGTTGAAAACTAGACAACTTTAATTAACTACTAATGATAAAAGAAAAAAATGTACAACTATATACAAATATGTGCAGGAATGTGCAAAACCCCTCTTGCCTGCCCTCACCCCCAGCAACTCCCACTGCAATCTTCTGAGCTGTGAGCAGTTCCAAAATGTCCTGCACTGCTTCCAGAGACAGCAGCAGAACAAAACAGGAGCTTTTTTTCACTCCGTAAATATCAACATGAGTTAATCTCCTGGTTTTAATCACTTAAATTGAAAAAAAAATGTACGGAATGGTTACAATATATCTGATGCCCAGAAGCTGTGATGGCAAAGTTTTAAATTCATAGCTGTGTAGCTGCTTGGCTTTTTTCTACCTTGTGCCATTTGTTTATTATTTTGTAGTTACACTTTTATTCTAGCTATCCATTTCAGATGGCAAATGTTGAGTCAAGGGAACATGTTTGTGATTTATTTCATGGATAAAAAATGATGATAATACAATAAAAATCAGATTTATCGAGGTCATAGCAGGATACCTTTTCAGTTAAGGCAAAAATCAAGCATGCTCACTGACAGAAGTATTGTCTTTTAATTTTTCCCTCAAAATATGTAATCATTAAAATTAGACAACAGAAAAATCTTATGGGAGCCTTAAAACAATATCTCCTAAATAAAGAAGAAGAAGAAAATCAGTTCCATTTTCCGTAAAAATGTTCAGCAAAAAGCCATCAAGTTTCTCAGGGATCATCTGTCCTACTGTTTCTGCTGGGAAATGTCTTCAGTTATGGGTGTCAAAATAGAGACATAACCTGTTCTGCTGGGTATGCTCTGAAGGCACAATAATAGTGTGTAAGTGTGTGACAGATGCATGATTCTTTTTCACCATCCTTTAAAATGTGATGTGTGCTTTTTTAGTGGACATGTATGGTTTATTTTCATCCTCACTTTCTATCCAAACACATAAAACATTTGGTCTGAAAATTTCCCATATTCATGACATATTTTTCCTTGGGCAGCAGGTAATATCTGGTGAATAACAAATGGATGGCATCATGACAAAGCAGGCAGGCAGCTTTTTTTTTTTTTGTATGAAGCTATTCTTTTTTATCTTTCTTTCCACTGACATAAATATGCATGTGCCGAACTAATGCAGGCTCAGTCTACCCAAGTTGGGGGTTAGGAGCACTGCTGTCTGCAGATATGTGTTCCTGGACAGAACAACTTTCTCTCTCAAGGGATTCTTTTTAACAGTGAAGCAATGAAGGTTTTGGCTTGTCACTGGGTGGAGATGAGGGTTCCTCTGGCCAAAAATGGTCAACATGCAGGGAATGTAATTTGTCTGGTCCCAAATACTGTAGGAGTGAATGTTTTTTTCTTGTATAAAATCCATCTCTTTCAAAGAGGTGACTCAAAACTCTTGTCTAATTTGTAGTTATCAAAGTCCTGCTCCTGAATGCAGCTGCAAAAAGCCATGTACTGAGCAGAGGGAGTCCTTTCATCAGGTAAGAGCAAGGGAAAGCTAGCTGGGGAGGGGTGGATGTCCTCAGAGAGAGGCAGAGCTCCTCTGGCCCCCGATGGCTGAAGGAGAGCCCACACAAGAAAAGGAGCTGAATTCCGGAATCAAGAAAGGCTGAACTCTGGAATCTCTCAGCAAATTCTAGAAAATGTCTTTCTATATAGAGATTTAAAGGAAGTGTGGGAAAGGTCTGGAGGAAGGCAGATGTGTTGGTTTTGACTCTCATGGGCTTTAGGAAGATATCTGGCAGCACAGGGAAGATAAAGTGATATCCTGAAAATCAGAAGGCTCATCAGGAGACCCCAGGCCTTTCTGACTTCTGTGCCAGCACCCCACGTCTCAACTGTGCACGTGCCAGTAAGTGCATGGTATAACATATAAATAGACATATGGCTCTGCAGAGCTGGCATGGACCGGGAGTGTCATGCAGAGCAGACGTCACTGAGAAGGTTAGGACTGCAGCCCACCATTCCCTCCTTGGCGTCACCTTTTGTTCCCAGAATCCTCCCATCATGTCTGACAGCGGTGTGCCCTTCTGACAGATGGGTTTAGATGCATGCAGCTTGGAAACCTAGCTGAGCATCAATCTTGTTAACTCCAGGGTAGCCCTGCTGACTGGGACAGGGTGGAAAAGTTGCTCTTGTGTGAGGGTCTTTTTTGCCTACAATCTACCTAAAAGGTTGTAATCTCTTTGCCTCTTCACTTCCTGGTCTTATTATTGAGCTTGAGCTAGTTGGCTGTTGTTCATGTGCCTTAACCATGGTTAACTGAAGACGTTGCAGCCAAAGAAATAACTACAACAGGGCTTAAAACCAGCAGCAGCACTGCAAATATGCTAGGTGCTTTCCAGTGCAGATCCTGCCCTAGAGACCCAAGGAGATGAGGGAAAGGGACTGCCTAGGATCAGAGTCATGGCAGGCTTATGTCACTTTACATACACAATTTTCCTACCATAATTCAATCCTCTATCTTTCTCAGTTTTGCTCCCAGAAAAGAATGCATATTCATTATTCATGCAATGAATTAACAATACTGATAAGCAGAAGGCTTAATAGATAATGCTTTCTGGAGTTGTAAAAATAATGCTCCCTGAGAAAAAAAAAAGATGATAGTTTTGAAAATGAGCTTAGTCCTTCTGCGTTCTGAATCATGACACAAAGTCATGCTGTTGCTCTGTCTCCCTTGTCTGTATTGTTTTGAGAAAAAAAAAGAGGTTGTTGAAGGGCTTCTGAATATGCTTAGCATGTATTCTGCATTACACATTCAAACGGCATATACCTTCTGTAGCAGGACTGAATCCATGTTATTTCCTCTTTTCTCTTTATTTTCTCTTAAGTCCTGGAACATGATGTAGCAAAAGAAACATTTTTTTGGACAAGTTGTTTATAAATGGTACGGTACAGTATATCCTGCAAATTAACATGTGTTTACTTTAGGTGGGTTGTTTATATAATGCTTTGTCAACACTGTGTCACATTCTTCTGTGCTGTATTCAGACTAGATGATTTTACACTAGTCCCAATGTATTTCACTGCAGCAAATGTTTCTCTCAAATTTATTTCTTATTATTTTCTGAGCAACAAATACTCTCTGGGAGGTTTCACTGCAGCATATAACACCAACAGCTCAACAATGCTTTCCCTGAGTTACATTTATATTGCATTTCTTATATCCTCCTTTCTCCCAATCAAACTGTATTTTTACTCCAGATCTGTTTCTCCACCTTTGCCGGCTGTGTTGCTGTTGCTCACCTCTTCTTAACTATCCGTATCAAATAGTTCAGTCTAACAAAGGCTGCAAAAGATTAAAGGGTTCCTACTGAATAAATGTTGTGCAGCTGTGGACATTTCAGGCCCAGAAGAGTCCTAAGGCTTCCTATTTAGACAAATGGTATTCTGAAAGCAAGCACTGCTACTCTTTGCCAACACCCAGTTCTGGGAGGTAACAAATAGCACTTTGATGCTGTGGGGATCAGCCTTTATGGTGCCATATGCCAGCCAATTATTTCACTCTCCTTAGGCACAGAACTAGTGTTTTCCACATGCCCAGATCATGCAATTAATGTGAAATGGGATTGCAGTGTAGCAAAGAAGAGTCGGAGAGTGGACCTAGCTTGTCCAGCCACCTTTCAGTTTGCCAAGAAAAAGCAGCTATGCTGCTGGTAGCTACAAAAACCAGAAGTGGAAGCTCTAAACTCTGTGTTGGTCTATGTGTCCCAGAATAATAGAAAAATTTAGGTTGAAAGGGACATCTGCAAGCCGTGTGTTCCAAGCTCCTGCTGTACCACCTGGTCCCCCAAACTTGATGTAATCCACAAACCTAGAGAGGATACATTGCACCTAGTAATCCAAGTCACTGATAATGATCTTCAGTATCATCCTCACCACCACAGTCTCAGTGTCTTGGGATAGCCATGCCTATGCATAATTCAGAGTGAGCGAGTTCATAGCATGTTTTGGGAGAAGTGCATGGTTGCAGCTGGACTTTCACAAGTACCCAGATTTAAAGGTAGTTCAGGTAGGTCTGCAGCAGGATGAGCACAGCCAGAGGGAGTTGAAGGTTGACGCACAGCAACTAGAAAAACATGATGCTTTCCTGAGACATGCTGCAATTTTTCCAAGCAATCCCCACTTGTGCTTTTTACCTCCTTCTGAGCCTCTTTTTCTTCATTTCCCCTTGGATACTACCTGGTTTTAAGGCGATCAAGTTATTTGCATGTATATTTATAGGAGGAGAGAGAAGATCGAGATGAAGTCTGGGGATTTCTGGCTGCTGTCCGTGTTACAGGAGAGGAATCCAGGTTAGGTGAAAGATGTAGCTAAATGACTGAGGTGCAAGAATTGGTGTGGGATGCAATCTGTGTAATATGATATCTGTCAGGGGACCCTAAGTCTTACCTAAGGGAACCCAGTGGACTCAGCCTTATGATCGCAGTTTTCTGCTGAAACAAGATTCTTACAGAAAAAGTTGCTGAAAATGTTTTGATCTTTGCTTTCCTTCATGGTTATTGAGGAACCTTTTCTGTGATTCATTTAAAGTTTACAGCAGAATTTAGCCTGAGATGAAATAAAAATCTGAAGCTATTATGAAATGTTTGGTGAATTATGAAGGACAGGCAAGTCTTTCTGGTCTCTGACTAAAGTCAGTGGCGGGAGAGACAGAGTAGGCTTTGAAGAGCTACATTAAGTTTCTCCTCATGCCCGGAATTGCTCTTCTTCCCCCCTGTTATGGATGATTATGCTCATTATGCCAAAACTAGCCTTTGTGAGTCCACCTTCAGATTTCATAATGGACAATTACCAGAGCTCTGTTATCTGACCGCCTGGGTTGCCTCAAGAGAAGGCACAGGCACCTTTTTCCTCCAAATGGATCTCCTCTTTATCAGGCCATGTTGATTTTTGCTTTTCTCTGAGCTGTTTGTCTGTTACTTAAATGTTTGATAATTGAAGGCTGTTGTGTATAAATGAGCAGTTGTATTATGATTATTTGTTGCGCAAATCCCAATTTATTCCCACATTCCCAAAGAACATCTTAATTTCCTGTTACTCTTCCGCATCTGTTGCTCATTAGAATGTTTTCTAGTCAGATGTTTTGGTTCTTGGAAACGTGCACCCTGAGCACATCTATCTCTGTGCATAGAGAGGGTGCACAAATGAAATCCTCTTGTTTTTTTGAAGACATAGTATGTCAAGTTGGGTGTTTCTGTGAGCATTTCTAACACCAAGTATCTACTGACCTTTCTTACCATCTCTTTCAATGGTAGCTGTCAGACACAGCATCATTTTAATGGGGCCAACCCAAGTATCTTCTCTGTGATGTTTTGAAAGAAGCCTTTTCTGAGAGTAGTGATATTTTAGAAGTGGCTTGACAGAGGTGCTTTTTCCAGAGATTTGCTTGTGCAAGTAAACTCAGTGCTGTCAATAGATGTAGCTGTCTGAGATAGCTTTGGGCTGTGGAGCTGCTACTATTCTAACAATTGCAAGCAAAAATGAGGCTTCACTAGAAGCTGGAGCTTACATGTTTGGTCCCATAGTGTTTCTTGGGAGGTTAGACGCAACCCTGTCACCAGGAAAGTCTTACTCTCCTCCCCCTTGCATAGTTGATTCTCTCCATTTATGTATCTCTAGGGAATGGTTATTATTTAAATACTCCTCTTTTTGCTTTTCTAATTGTGCCTTACTAGGAAAATAGCACTCATTAGTGCTTGTTCACATGTTGTAAGGATTGGACTTCAGGCCATAATGACAGAATTACTCCTCAGCTTCAACAGAGATGTCAAACCAGTATTTTTCTCACCATTACACAGTGAGAAGCTTTTGAAGGCTGGTCTTGTCAAGCTGTGAGAGCGATTTAAAAACTAACAGGAATGTAAATGATATGAAACATTTCTCATTTGTCCTGTGCAGGAAGAGCCAGCATGTGTTCATACGTGCTGTGGACCTGTTTTCAAATCTCTTATTCCATCGCCTGGTATCTATAATTATTATTTCTTTCTGAGCAATGAGAATATTTAAGTCTGAATTACAGACTTTCATATCTTTAGTAAACAATTTGGTCAGGATGTGCTACACATACAGGGAAGACCACCAAATGTCACAGACTCTAACCTAACAACAAATACAAAGCAGAAGTAAACAAAGTATTCATAATATGACTTTCTAATGAGATTATGTGAATCACAGCAAAGCTAGCTCTTCTTCACATTAATTCCACAACCCCACCCCTCCTTATTGCTCAGAATTCAGCTCTCTCATCTTCTGCTGGTGACACATTTGCAGTCCTTTCTTTCTGGTTAAAGTTGTGTAAATGATTGGGTTATTTTTTTTGTTTTGCTCTTTAAATTCCTTTGCAGAAGAGAAGTATTTTGCAGGAAAATTATTTATGGTGCCAAATGAAATGTTTTGCTTAGCTGAAAAGCAAAGATGCTGCTTCTGAACCTGTTTTGCTCTTCCAAAAATACAGTGGACTTTTTTTTTTTTTAATTGATATGAAAATGTTTTGCTTTAGAAAAGAGATGGTTTTGGCTTGTCAGAAATTTTTGGCTATATTTTACATATTTTAAATTAATCAGAATTTCACATCAGTTTTCTTGCTTTGGAGCAGCAATTAAGTATCTTGGTCCATCCTTTTACTCTTTTGTAGCCATGAAATGAAAAGTCTGACAGATGTGAGAGGTCTCCTCTTTCTCACCTACAGGTTGAGGAGAGATGTGTGGCTCTGGTGTAAGGCTCCTCACACTGCACCATCGCCAATTGTGGGCTGAGCTCAGGTGGGCAGTCGTCCCTAGCAGGGAGAAGGCATTCAGCTCCATCCTGGACCAGCCTGCACTTCACTGCACCTATCTTCTTGTTTGGTGATATTTTGTAAGGCGAGCTCCTGCCCTCTAGAGTCTGGGCTGAGATCCTTGGATCTGTGTCACTTGAAGGTGAATAAGGAAAACATTATCCAGTGAAGCACCCAGTCTTCTTGGCAAGCTAAGAATTGTTTCTGCAAGCTGTTAAGAGAAAATTCCCACTGGAGTAATTACATCTGCCACACCTGGGTTTGCTCACACACCCTAATATTTTTCCGTATCGAGGCATGCAATTCTCCAAAGCGTTTTTCTGCTTTTAATATTTCCCATTATTTTGTTTAGCTTCCTTCTTTTTGTGTTGCTTGGCAGTCCTTCTAACTAGACCCATTTTAATATAGTGGTGTATTTAAATGAGAAATCAGATTTATAGATCTTTCTAATGTTACAGCAACCTCTCATTTCAACTCTTAGTCAGGAATCGATTCAATGACCTCTTTCTTTTTTATTAACCGAGCTATAATCTAGCTTCTTCCATCTCTTTAGTCATAAATGTTGCTGTTCAGAACTAAATGGAGAAATTTCTTCTTTTTCCATCTTGTGTTAGCTCTCTAATAGTTTCTGGGCATTTATTACTTCCATATTCTGTTTTCTAATTTAATAACTTTGCTTCCTAATTTTCTATGATGCGCTCCCTCTTTTTAATTAAGCTGAGTAAATTACACAGTGCTCTGTAAGGACTATTCATAATAAGTGCTTATAATCGGGAAAGGGACTCTCTGAAATGACATAAAAGTTTGTCCTTATTTGTTCCTTATCAGTGTCTCCCTGCCAAAAGTATTCCATGTGTAAACTGAAAGATTTTCTGTAAAACAAACTGTGTTGTTTTGGCCTTCTATTGTCTGTCCTTCTATCCCCAGAATAAGCTAGTGCAAAGGCTTAGCTGTTGAGATTTCAGGCATACAAATATACAGGATAGTTTGTCATTGGGCAAAACTTTTCCTGTACCATTAGGGACCAGTTAAAACTTACAGTTTTGTAATTGAACAAGAGGAAAAATGGTGGATTAATGAAAAGTCAGCAAATAACTAACAGGCTTTGAAGAGTAAGCATGCTCTTACATCCATCCACAGTCAAGTGAACACTTAGGTATGTAGATAACTGAGGTGCAACAACAAAAGAAGAGAGCGAGAGAAACATTGACTGTAACACCTGGCTGAATTATTGTCTGGAGTTGACCCAGCTGCCTTAGAATGGTGAGGAGGGTCACAGAAAGATGGTTGGTGAGTGCCAAACCTAGGGACTGTCTGGAGCGTTAGATGGGGAGCTGGGAACATTTCAGCCCCTGTTGCCACGGCTGAATGTTTTGCCATGATAACTCCTGATCTAAAGCAGATGCCTGTGCTCATGGCAGAGGTGAGGCTTCTCCCAGGATGCCCAAATTGGGAGACACTGTTGTGCACAATGCATGAGCCTGAAAGCTGGGGTGGGGGCAGATAAGAATGTAGTAAGAAAAATGCCAGCAGCACGTCATGTTTTCTCAGCATGCTTGTCTGGCTTTTGAGGACATTCAGCCTACCCATAAGGCTTTGATGGGGGTTCCCTTATGTGACAAAATGTCTTGCTCTCATTCTGATGAAAAGTACCACCCCAGATCCATGATAGGTATACTCAGTCACTGGTTATTCTGCCATGCCTACCTGATATAAATACAACTGTCTTCTCAGAAACACATTGTTACCAAAATGAGAAAGGTGGTAGCTATTACTTCAAATCTGTTTTATTTACCACTTCAAAATGCAGTTAGTTAAAATGGCACATACTTGATGCTAGAAAATTCTCAAATATTTATATATCTGATGAAACTCTGGAGAGAGTAAGTGCAGAAATGAAGTGTGTCCCACTTCAAGTCTTCCAAGATCTTTTCCAGTAAAAGATATCTGTCAAGGCTAGGAGTGGAAGAGAAGATGAGTTAACCTCAGTATGTTTAATTTGCTAAAGATCTAACATAAATATAAAAGTAAAAAATACCATTGCTTGTATTTCTATCAAATTGTACTGAATTCCTGCCACAAAATACCTGTTGGCTTTGCATATCTTCATAAGGAGTTATCTCAGTTTTGCTATTCCCTTTGTGACTGTCATTTGTTATTTTACTTTATTGTACTGTCTGATGAAGTGTTTATGGAGTCTCTTCTTTGGAAAAGATCAGAAGCAGAATCATGACACTTCTGTTGAAGTCTGCTTCCTCAAGTATCATGCTAAAAAAGGAACAGGCTTTCTTTAGATAGCTGAGCAATGTGGGAGAGCTGAAAGATGTTAATAATGAATGTACTGGAATGCAGACCAGTGCACGTCATCCAGTAAAGACTTGCCATGCTCTGTGGGTGCTCCTGTGGCTTCTGGAAGCGCCTGTAACTCCACCAAACCTCTCTTGGTTCCTCACAGATCTGTCTGTACCTCATGAATATGCGATCCCTTTGTGTAGAGGTGTGTTGTGCTGCCAAACTCTCTGCAAGGAATGATGGTTCTGTCTTGCTGTTCACATTAATTTTTCTCACTGGGAGCACTCTGGTTTCTAGGAATTATGTTAGTGGTGTAATAAAACCCAGGAGATTACTAGAACTGGAATCAGGAACTACCAGTTTGAAGGCAAATGTTTGGTACCAGACTTCTGACAGTTCTGCAGAAGGGGCTGGACAGGCAACCACATAACCTTCCCAGGGGATGGCAGAAGCTCTGCTTGGTTAGCATAAAAAAGCTTGCCTCCACTCACCTTTTGTTTGTGTAGTATCCTCTTGCTTTATATCTTTTCAGCACATATAAGACTGAGGTAGGTTTTAAAACCATTTATTTTTGCTTATCCACTATATACAAAGGAACTGGGAAACCCACTACTTTTGAACTATAATTTACTGTATAATTCTAAAAAAAATATACAAATATTTTTTGATTTCTTCTGGTTCAGTAATTATTCTAGCTATCTTCAGGAATATATAGAGATAAAAAGAGAAGGAAGTCTTATACAATTTTTTAATGATACATCTGCCATTTATAATTTTATGTTAATCCATTATATCCCTTAACTGTATTTAAAATGTTCAGTATTTTGTAAAATATGAAGCTTGGTATCTAGATCAATAGTCTTGTCTGTTTTATAAAGTAACCAAACTGACTTATTAAAATCAAAGTAGGTATTGGTCTTATTTTATCTTACCAGTTTTTTAAGTTCACTGAAAGAATACTAGGCTAGAGTGGAACAGGAGAGAGATGACAAGACAGCAGTTAAAAAGGAAGATAAGGAATGGAAAGGAAAGGAGGTGAGAAGCTCTGAGTGAGGCGGTCAGGGTTAGTGGAAACATTTCCTGTAATTTCTTCAGATGTTTATGGACAAGTACGTGACCCATTTTTCCAAGACCTTTGGGCATTTATATTGCAACGTGTAACTCCTCCAGGGTCAATGAGGCTGGTGAAGTCTGTATGCCACTAACATCTCCAGGACTGGGCTTTTTTTTGGATCTCACTTTTGTAACATCAGTTTTGAACAACTGTTTTCCTGTGCTCCGCAGTTCTTTTTTTCCCGTCCCTGTATTTATTTCATCCTGATTAAGCACCCATCAAGCTTAAAAATTGCTTAATTTGATTTTTAAAAAGTGCTTTCTGCCTGCGAGTTCTGTCTCAAAGAATTAAATGAGGGGAAGCATATAGAGAATAAATTATACCAAGACCTTCTGTCTTTACAGAATTCTATTATGAATGTTGCTGGAGACTTGAGTTACCTTAGATTTTGTCAAATGCTTTGACTTCCTTGAAAAGTTTCTGCATTTTGATTACTCACCAAAAAGTAAAAAAAACCCACCCTAAAACAACAAAAAAACAGAACAAACAGAAGTCTAAAAGCCTTATCTTGATCTGATAGATGGCATAGACTTGTGTTTGTCTAACATCCCAGAGAGGATCCCCCGTGCAGAGGAAGAGTCAAGATGCTATCTCAGCCCTTGTGCTTACAGGACCCAACATGGAGAAGAAAACCCAGAACCCTCTCCACCACAGCAAACCAGCAGGGCATGTCCACAGCTACATGGTCGCTGCTTCCTTATCGTCCACCTGACATAAATCAACTCTGAAATGAAAGCTGCATAGCTTACCATAGTCCTGAGCCTCAGTTACTACATGGTGCTGGCAGAGTATACCATTATTTCGAGCTTGGCTGCATACTAAATATCTGTATAGCTCCAGTCTGCTCAGAGAGGCTGTTACCTGAGTGATAGGGCTACTTTGTTCATAATTTCCCTGTACCCTGTGCTCAAATTAAGCATAACTCTGTTTTGTGTAGGTGGAAGGGCACATTACAATCTTTGGGATGATGTCCTCTGGTACTTGGTACGAGTTTTTTCTTGGGATTCTTGCCCCAGGGTTTGCATGTTTCTGCTGCTGTTGCTGAGGATGACTCTTGTCAGCCCTTTCTGAATTGTAAGGGCCTCTCAGTGTACAGACCTTTCCCAAAAGGAGCATGTTTTTTTCCTTAGGAACATAATTATATTATTTTAGAAATCAAGGACATAGCATAAACCCATAATTTTTTGAAAGAAAAAATCCTGGCAGTCAGTTGTGCTGTTAACTCTACAAGACTATTTTGTGAAAATATCAATTCATATAATGAATGGGGTAGATATTTAAATGTATTTGTTTTCTCTTTGTGTTTCTATTGCAATGGTAGCGAATCCATCAACAAATTTGTTTGCTGTAATAAAAAATAGTATTCAGTCCTTTATGTCATTCATTATTTAAAGCCATCATTAAAAAACCCTGTAGTCATTAATAATCTTGAAAGGGCTTGGTACGCTGAAATGTTCATCATTAGAATTCACATTACAGTTACCTGAAGTCTCAGGCACCAATATCAGTCACTCCGTATCCTGTCATTACTCAGCAATGGCATAATTTTGTATGTTGACTTGTCATTTCTGCCAGAGAGTGGGTGCATATGGAAAAATAGTTTAATTGTATTTCGAGCATGTGGCAGAGTTGAAATTATGACTCATCAGATGAAGAAAGGAGGAACCTTTGTGCTGCAATTAAAATCAGCTTTTGTTTATACTGTGTATCAAGAAAGCTTAGTCTTGGAGAGGCTCCAAGTATTCAAAGGGTTTTTGAATGATAGTGTTTCTACCTCAGTCCCAGGAACACTCAAAATAAAGTAAATTAATAAAATAGGTGATTTAGAAATGTTTTACTGAAGTCTGAATCCAAACATTCAATGTTCCCTTTACAGGCTCACAACTCCATCCCAAGCCCTGCTTTTCTTGTTGCCTCACTGTTGGCACTATCAATTATGAGCCCCAGTGCTGCAAACACACCAATGTGTCCATAGTTTTGATCTCTTTCAAAACCTAACATTTGATTGTTGGGAACCCTGAGTTCAGTGCCTTGTCATGGAGAAGCAGCACTGCCCTTCTGTTCTGATCTCTCCTGCCTTGGCACTGTGTATTCACGTATACCAGCTCTAGCATCTGTGCCTCCTTTCTTCTAAATGTTTGCACCTTTTGCAAAAGTTAAAGCCCCAGAAAATAGTTTTTCAGTTATACTTGTTGTTCCTGGTCTGTCTTACTATGCTTTTGATTCCAGAGGCTTAGCCTGATTCTGTTAATTCAAAGTAGGTTGAACTCCATTGATATGTAAGAATGTGTGTACTATATTATACCATTTCACAGGCTGCAGAGATAGCCAGCATCTTAGACATTATATGACAAGTAACTAGTTTTGTTTTACTGACTTCTGCTCCCATATCTTCTGAATTGCCCAAATAAACTCCTTTGTTTAACTGCAGAAGCCAGTGCTATGGCAGAAGAACAAGTGCTCATCCAAATGGAATTTTAATGCTTTCACCTAAACAGCCATTTGCCCTAAGGTAAAACAGAGTTAAGCTTTACTGAGGAATTTAAAACAAATACTAAGCAGGTTTTTTTCTGCATAAATAAGAGAGAAGTGGGACTGCTGCATAGTGAAGAGGCCATTGCAGAAAATCTGATTCCAGCCCCTAAGTGTTGTTGAGACTTTACCTCACATTTCATAAGTGTTATGGGTATAGGTGAACAATATACTTTGTTTTGCACTGTAGCAGGCCACTGCTCTGGTAGCCCAAATGATTGTGCAAGTGTGTGAACCATTGTTTTTTTCAGTGTGCACTTAAGTGGCAATGTCTGGAGCAGACAAGATTTACTGACCTAACCCATACACAAAAAGTGTTTTCTTTCCCTTGGCATTTGAGGAGTCAGAGAGAAGTACAGCTGGAAGAGTCTTTGTTTTCACAGGTTTCTCCTTTCCCATGGCTGTGAAGCCCCCTAGGGAAGGATGGCCAGGGGAAGTTCATGGGCTTCAGGAACTCTCTGTGGGGGCTGAACATAGAGTGTGGGTCATAGGTTGTAAGGCAGAGTGAAAAGGCAAAACTAGGAAAGAAAGCATAAAATGGGAAATTATAGCTACCAGGGAGATACCAAAATGAATTTAATCTGCTCAGTTTGAACTTAATCCATTTAGTTTGCAGAAAGTCAATATTTTCCATATCAGAATACTTGGATAGTTGAAATTCTGAGACTGTTTTCAGAAAGCTGAAATTCCAAATACAGTGACAGATTTATGACTGGGCTGCTGTGTCAAGGTAGAATTCTGTGATTGGGTTAGTTATAGCATACAATATATCTGTATTTGAAAAAAATAAAGAAGTAAAAATAGCCTACAGAAAGAAATACTTATTTTTTAATTTATTTTTTTTTTTAAATATATAGGTTTTAGAATGACTCTTGAAGAAAGAAAAATTAAAGACAGAGATAAATGTTAGAATGGCATAGAGTTCAGTATTCACTTGCTAGTGGTGGACTCACTCAGACTACGTGACAATTTTCTTAGCTACTTAACTAATATTTTAGAAAAATGAGGAATGGAACTTGCAATCCAGTTAGACTTTGTGAACTCCTGGTATTCAAGAAATTCTTTCTTATCCTGGAGGAGATGGGGACCAAAATTAGAAAAGGAAGGTGTCATAGGGAGCTGGCTGAAGCAGAGGCAACAACAGGATGTGAGGAGGGGTGAGTTACAGGCGGTTTCTACATAGTTCCTCGCAGTCTTGGGGCTGATATTATTAGCAAATTTGGCATGTAGAATAGGAAAAAAAAAATTAAATTACAAACATTCAGAAAGTTCCATCAGTGCAAAGGAGTGTAGGACAATATAGGAAAAACTCTTAATGACTGAGGTTGGAGTAACTAGAGTGGGATGAAAAACAGCAATGTAAGTGCACAGTTGGATATCTGTATGTTTAATAACAAGAAAGAATTTCATAGTTATATAATGTAGCAGTGACAAAAGAAGACTTAGGCCTGCTATTCATTCATATGAAATGGGTAGTAGCAAAAAAAGGGCAATTGCCATGCTAGGACATGTCAGGTAAGACATTTTAGTGCAAGATTTTAAAGAAGCCATTGCTTGAGTCCCTATGTAGAGTACTACATCATTCATATTCAAGAAATTGAGAACAAAGGCAGAGAAGAACAGGTAAGCTGAGTGTGGACTAGAAGATCTGGGCTCATTATCCCCCCAAAAATCTTAGAATGTGAATGTGATTGCTGTCAGCAAATACATCACGGAAGTAAATGTAAGAGAAGGAGAAGAGGCGTTTGTGGTGTTGAACGATGCTGCAGAAATTAAGGGGTTTCCCTGGTTTTGAATGGAGAAGTGAAGATGTTAACCAACACAGCAAGGAGTTTCAGGAAATTATTTCTCAGAAGGTAATAGAGAACCAGACACACAACCAGTTTTCATATAGTCTTGACATGTTTGAGAGAGACTATCTGGTGTCTGGTTTGATATTTGAGAAATTATATGGTAACTTTTGCCAGTGGCTGACTGTTTTAATCTCAGTGATTTCTTTCTGTTCTATGAGTACCCCAATGTATCTGATTTAGAAAGTGGTTAGAAGTAGGAAAGCAGTCTCATATACACTGATACTACTTCCCTGCTGTAAAAATATTTACACAACCTAATAATGATTTCATAATTCCTCAGTGTGGAGATGAAGTGGAGACAGAGTGTTTTTTTGTGCTGTTATGTCCTCTTATTGGGAATACAATAGTAATGACTAATGAGAAGGAAACCGTGTTTGATGTTCTTCATTACGGTCACAACATTTTCAGTGATGAGAGAGAAACAAATGATTACACCTGCTGGAATTTGTGGGGGCAGATATCGTTTAGAAATCACGTCTGCCTTGTCTATTCCTGTGTCAGCACCCTTAGGTATATCATACACGCTTTTATTCTGAAGAGGATGCTATTCTTTCCAGCCTGCTTTCTTGGTTTAATCTTAATGGTTTTGGACAAGAGTATTATACTATACAATCTCAATTCTTTGCTATAGCAGGTATCATCTTGCAATTTAAAACTTCAGAAGACAGTGAAATGGGGCTATTTCAATAAACACAACCTCTGAGGCACCACAGTGAGAAATTAGTGACTCATCTGAGAAAACTTCAACAGAAGAACACATAATCACTAGCCAGTTTATGGTTAAATACCATCTGAATTGATGCTGTGGCTTCAGCTGGACAAAATTTCTGTTCCCATGAGAAAACTCATGGTTTTTACTGGGTTCTGTGTTTGGCCATCTATCTGTACAGCCAGATTACAAATCCTCTGACATGCTTAACAGATAATGGGTTGTTCTTTGACCGTAGTTGTGTTTGCATAATCCTATTATGAGTACAGTGGAGTTAAGCCTACATATCAAGAGGAGAATGTAACTTTTACTGTATCGTAATGAGAGCCAATTGTGTGCTGTCTTCAGGTCTTTTTCTCATGCACCTTTTTGAAATTGGCCTCCCTTGGTAACATGCTCCCCGAGTGTTTCATGTTGCTGGTAATGTTTAAAGATGGAGTACAGAACAAAGGGAGTTCTTGCACAAATGCTGCCTTCTCTGAGGATATAGATTGTGATTTCACACTGACTGGTGAAATAAATAGCTGTCCCTTGAGGTATTATATTTCCTTTCAAAAAATGCTATGACTAGGGAACAGTAAAACCTAGTTTTTTAAAATTGGACTAGTTCCATTCAGTAATCCCTGTGTAATCTGTCTATCTGGAAGCCACAGGATTGCACTGAATCTGAGGGCAGACAGCTTTGTCCTTACAGATTTTCTTAAAAAGCTGTACTGTTTTATTTTATAATTATGTACATACAATGAAAGTGATATTATAATATGTATGTTACGTATATAATTATATCTTATTAATAATATTTGGCAAATAATAGTCTTCAATATTGTTCTTTCCACTGAAATTGGTGGAAATGGTACTGGAGCAAGAGCAGGAAAAGACTTTTAGAGAGAGGCAGTGAAAAGGGTACCTGAAATTACAGGCCTGGAGTTCAGTTGCTCTGAAGAAATTGAGTCCTTTACTGTGGAGATGGCAGATCAGAAAGAGGAGATGTTCACTGAAAGAAGTTGTTCTACTCTTCGATTTCCCTGAGGGATGCTGGGTATATCCAACAACATGGATGTGGGGGGAATGAGTAAGGACTATTGACTGGTGGGACAGGCACTGTAAAAGGATAGATGTACCCCATCTTGTGTGAAAACACTTTGCAGAGCTTTGTTCTCCAGGATATAATAATTCTAGATGGAAACCTGTGACAGTGTCTGCTATACTGCAGGTATAGGTGCCAGATGCTGTCACTCTTTGTTTACCATGAGTAAATGAACATCATTTTGAGAGTAGTTGGTTTTTTTTATAGCTAACTATCATGAGAAAGAATAGTTGAATTTCACCTTGCATGGTGTTGAGTTATGAGTAATGTTATGCCTGAGGTACCTTCTTTAAACCTTTGATGAACTGAACAGCACTTCTCTTTCCTTTATTCTGAAGGGTGAAAGGGAATTATACACCCAGTCTATTATAAAATGCAAGTGGAACTCTATCTTATCTCTTCAGTCCATTGATTTAGTCTCATCTGTGGACCCATTCACACCCCTCCTGTCAAAAAGGGGTTCTTTTGTTATGAGTTTCTTTTTCAATTTTTAAGAAAGAAACAGAAAATTGAGAATTTTTTGTCCTCATAGAAGACTTGATTATTTGGGTATCACAGAAGCCAAAAGGCAGATAAAAATAACCACACTTTTTTTTTTTCTTTTTTTCAATCTCGTGAATGCATTTTGGTCATGGTCACAGCTATTGTTTCAGTTGAGGCAGCTGAGTGTGCTGGAGTGAGTCCAGAAAAGGTCAACAAAGCTGGTAAAGGCTCTAGAGCACAAGCCTTTTGAGGAATGCCTGAAGGAACCGGGGTTCTTTAGCCTGGAGAAAAGGAGGCTGCGGGGAGACCTCATCACTCTACAGTGACCTGAAAAGGAGGTTGTAGGGAGGTAGAGGCTGGTCACTTCTTGCTAGTAACAAGCAACAGGACAAGAGAAAATGGGCTCAAGTTGTATCAGGGGAGGTTCGGATTAGAAACTTCTTCACTGAAAGGG
This sequence comes from Apus apus, assembly GCF_020740795.1. Classification (NCBI taxonomy): domain Eukaryota; kingdom Metazoa; phylum Chordata; class Aves; order Apodiformes; family Apodidae; genus Apus; species Apus apus. Next base: position 51,381,922 of record NC_067283.1, read on the forward strand.
TGATTAAACACTGGAACAACCTGCCCATGGAGATGGTTGACTCGCCATCCCTGAAGGTGTTTAAAAGATATAGATGTGGTGATAAGGAAAATGGTTGAAGCACTGGACCAGGTAATTAGTTTATGGTTGGACTCAATGATCTTAAAGGTCCTTTCCAACCAGAACAAATCTGTGGTCCTGTGATTCTGTGATTTTGAGTGGTCCTTATTTTCAAATACTTTGAGAATCAATACTTGAATCAGTTCAGAAAGTACCATCTGTGCACGTAGAGCAGCTATGCAAGTAAATGTTACTTCACATGTTGTAAGAACACAAGTAAAACACTAAGGAAAATAAATCTCTCAATCCCATTCTTCTGTCCATTTATACAGACTGAGGAGATTTGTCCTGACAAGAAATCAAAAAAATTCTTTTTGGGGTTCTGGAAAATAGTCAGAGTTGACAGATGGTGTACCTAGCTTTGGGTATGGATATAGACAAAGGGAACCCATTTCATCACTGAGAGGGAGAAGCAAATGGGATTAAAGAACTGCCCAGAAACAAAATTTGTTTTCTGTGAAACGGAGCAATTAATTTAATATTTTTTATTATTATTTGTGCTTTCTTCAAATGTCTGCTCGAGCAGAAGCAAAAAATCGAAAGGCCCTGAGACAGACAGTTCTGTCTGGATTGTCTTGGTTAAATTAAAACCAGAAACTCTGAAGAAAAACTCTATAGTCCAGAGCTGCAGTGCTCATGGTTGCCAGCTATCCCTATTTTCACCATTTTTCTCTTTCTCAGCCCCTTCTCAACTTTTCACACTTTTTCTGCTCCAGTGCTGCTTGTTAGCGAGTCTTGAAAACAGTTTTAATTGACTATTTTTTTAAAAAACATGATGCTGCTGTCTAATGAGGAATTGTGGTGATAAAGGGAAATGATGTATCTTCTGCAAACAAATCAAGGTAACTGACCCACATAATGTTGATGAAACACTAGCTGGTCACCCTGATGTTAATGACATTGCAAGAAAAGTCTTGGGGTCTCTGACATCTTCATACTTCTCAAGATATTATAGTTGTTACTCATGGGCCTTGCTATGCTGCCTAATTTATTTTTATTAATGAAATGTTAAATAGAAACCTGTATTCTTCACATTAGCTTCTGTCTCTAGGGAGTTTTCTTTTGAATGTTATTTGGAAAAAAGCATCAGCATTGAAGTTCAATGAAAATGAATAAGCAAAAAATGGTCATTACTTTTGTGATACTTAATAACACAGATGCCTTTTCTTTATCACATTTATGGAGTATAATTACATTGAGTACATGAGATTTCAAGGTTGTGTTACAGTTTTATTCATAAGAGCAAAAAGATTTGATACATGCAGGTCCTAATGCCCATGCTGTGACTGTCTGGTGGAGACTAAAATTTGCCCCATTCTAACAAAAGAACACTTGGGTTATGTACTGGAATGAAATGAACTGAAGCTTTATCTGTATGGCGCATCTATGACAAATACTTGAAGATTTGACTTCCCCTAATAGGTACCTGTTTAGGAAAAGCTTTCCTCAAACAAGGTCCTCTTCATATCTGAACACATGCATTCCTTTTGTATTTATTTATTTCTTGCAGCAGGGAAAGAGGTGGAGAATGGAAATTGTATCCGTTTCAGATTTTCATAGTCGTTACACTGTGCGCTCCCTGTTGGGTATATAATAAAATAAATGAGGCTTTGAGAGACACTCAGCTCCTTCTGTACTCCACAGATGCAGCAGTAATTTCTGTTGCTTATGGGGCCACTTTGTTTGGGTTCTCTGAAGAGAACTCCCAGTCTTCAAAAGTATGTGATAATGAAAGTATATATGTTAATATAACAGATCTGAAACATAAAGGCATTTCTCAGTGTTTTTGTTCAGTTCCCTTCATGCTTCCACTATTTCTCTCATAAGACTTTTCCTTTACGTGTTTTCTCTTTAGTTTTCTTCAAGTTTCCTTGACTAGTCAGCCCTCCTTATTTCTTACAATTCTGCCCAACTCTTCCTCTCAAAATTGTACTCTAGTGATATACATGCTTCACTCTCTGCCTGCTTTTGTTCATTTCTTTTCATTAATTATTTTCTACAGATCTTTACAATATGTTAATTTCTAAACTACAGTTGTATAATGTGGAGTCTTCTTGAGATAGCATGTGTGGATCACAGCATGGGTGGGGAATTTCCTCTGATTTCCCTCAGCTGACTCTGTCTTCCTATTTTCTTGCCAATGATGGGGAGATAATTTGGATTACAAACTGACAACACTCTGGAGTACATGAAAATAAACAACTTGATTAGCAGAATGGAAAAGGGACAACAGATATCCTATGAGGGTTGTGCTTCTAGATAAAATTTCCTGCTTAATCTTCCATAATGCTTTGGGAAAGTTCTGTAATTGAAATTAAAATGCAAGACCTGAGAAATTACTTCTAAAATTGTATGGTTTGGTTTCTACTTATTAGATTTCCACTACTGTGATATCCAGACACTGTAGTTTTGTCTTTAGTGCATATTCTGGAGAAGAAGGTGTTATTGCTAGGAGGCAGGTGAGAATAAAGCAATTTAGGTGGCAGAAGCTGGGGGGAAAAAAAAAAAAAAAGAAAAGAAAAAAAAAAAGAAAAAAAAAAGTTGAAATTACCATAAAATTCTAGCCTACAATCACAGAGAAGTGGCAGAACAAGGATTCAATTTCAGGTTTCATGTGCTTGGATTAGAGTTTAAGGTGTTTACCTTTTTCATTGTAGTGAAATAGCATGGTTGTATTTGTGCTGTTACTTTCACTTTACTTACATAAGATGTATTAGAGAGGAGGGCAAGATATGAGAGTAACACGGTGATGGTAATGGGTAGACTCAATGTGAGCAAGAGAAAAAGAAACCCTGGTGCTCAGTTTCCAGTAAGTGTTTCTGTAGGCTGGGTTGTTAAACCCATGCAAAATTACTTTTTACTCACAAAAAACTGAAGTTATGTGAATTTGATCTGCGCCGACCTTGTTGAAAGGAGATTAAAGCCCTAACCTGAGAATTCTGGCACTTCCTTCTGGTTGTTAGGCTGAAAAACAACATGTGAAGAGCTCTTCTTCCTTCCAACCCCCTGCCCATTTTCTTTAAATGCAAAACTAAGGGGAAAAGGGTGGGAAGTTGGCATTCTCTTGGGTGTTTTTTTTTTTCAGCTTGGTTAGGTTTTGGTCAAAATGTAAATGGTTCATATGGTTTACCTGATCTTTGCTTTGTGTCAGTGATACTTCATCTGATCCTTATCTCATTCCCATAGAAGAAGCTGTTTGCTTTCTCCTTGTGCTCCTGACTTGTGCTGTCTTGAGCAGTTGTAGTGGAAATTACTTCTGGAGGAAGTAAGGGAAAGGGTCTGCTGCTAGAAGTCTGTTGTGCTTCTGTTGTAATTTGCAATTTGATTACTGTGATTAACATTATATAGTTTCCTTTATAGTAAATAATTACATTTATTCTAGCTTTAGAGAGATATAGAGTCAGAGATACTTTTTCTATTTAAAACAAGGAAAGCCTCTAGAATCAGACTTACATTTTTAAATGGGTCTGTTGTACCTTTCAGTCAAATTCAAGGGTGACCCACCTTAGAAGCCTTATGAATGGTATATATGCAAGTATCAGCATGTCTACTGTTGAACACAGCATAGATACTTTTGAAAGAATGAGTTAGGTTTTTCCACAAAATGGAACAATTGTGGTGAAAAACACAGAGAAAGGAAAATATTAAAACACTTTTAAAATAAACACAATCAAAGTTTTTTCTCTGCTAAACAAATTCTGAAGCTACATCTTGCTTATCAGTAGCAGGACATGTCAAGATGAAGAGACTTGTCAATTAATTGAACATAAGGGCAGAAGAGTCTTCAGCCTGTGACAAGACACCTACATTTGCAAGAAACAGTGATTCCTAAATAAAATAGGAATGGGACTGTGTGTACATTATCTTCCAAATTACTGAATTGCAGAACTTTGTAAATTAGTGGAATTAAGGGCTAAGTTGGGCTTGTTGGCTACAATATTAAAAGACCAGACAAGGTGAAATGAAGCAACAGAAGGCTTGTCTAAAGCAATGACAGTGAGAAGAACTTAGGAAAGTTGTCAGAACACAGGTTGTGCAATTTTGTTGGCTATCATAAGATAACAAAAAGATTAATTTTAAGGAAGAAGATATGCTTAGCAGTGATTCTGTGAAGAGTGAGTTAAAAATGCTGTTTTATATTGTGTCCATCCACATGTCTGACTTTTGACATTATAAACATCTGTAACTCTAGCTGGAGGGTTATTCAGCTTATTCAGCTTATTCAGCTGAGTACAGACATCCTCTCTGGTCTGTCTGCAGAAGTTTGGTGGTTCTGGTGATGTATGAGGTGGAAAAAATGCTCTCTTGAACAAAATGTACTGGCCTTTTTTATATTTCCATGTAACAGGTGGACTCGGGTTTGCGGGCTTGGTGTAATCACCTCCCACCTCTTTTCAGAACTGTTAAATTACATCAGTCAGGAACCTTAAAATGTCACTCAGATGATGAGAGGGGCCACACTGCCCCTGAGGGGATCACTGCTGCTGGTCTCCTGCTGTCTTTGGTTGAGCTGAAGTAAACTCTGAGCTGTAGAGTTGAAGTGCATCATACTCTATGTGTGGACATGTATAGTCTGTTTTCAATTCAGGTTGCTTCAGGGCAGGTCCTGCTGAAGGTAGAGAGGACAGAGGAAGACAGCACTGCCAAAACACTAGCTGTGGGGCCCCCAATGTGTTTGCAACCCCACATAGCTGCTGTGACAAGATCAGGGAGAGGCAAGCAGTATATGCTGGTGGGGAGGTGGAAATAAAGCAGAGGGAAGCAGTGCTGAGGAGATAATCTACTAGATGACTCTGACCCTTTTTCTCCAGGTTCTTGAGAAGTTAGTGAACATAGTGTGTTTTGTGCCTGTTTGTTCATTATTTATAATAATTAGTTGAATGGTTTGTATGAGAACACCAGGCTGTAGATTTGCTTCTGAATGACTCAGCAGAATTAGTGCTTAGAGAGGTGTTTATGCTAATAACCTGCTATTTCTTCTGGCTCGCCAAGAGCATGGGGGTTTTCTTTCCTGGACTGCAGGAATTCCACATCTTTCCAGATGATTTTCTCATCTTCTCAGCACCTCATATTCAAATACTTGTGTGGTCATACCATCATATCAGTGCTTTTCCCTTTATTTCCCCCTCTTTCTTATTATATATATATACATGTATTTTTTAATAACCTAATAAACAAGCACTTTTTTCCTCATACATGTGCATCAGAACTGAAAAAAATTCAGAAATATTCTGTGGGTGAACAATGGTTAAATGTTGGGGGTTTTTTTCCAAAAAAACTTCCTTGGTTTTGCAGTGCTTGCCTTGTGATAGTAAGTTATTACCAAGCAGCATTCTATGCAAGGAGTAAGTGATACTTCACAGATAGTTCCTCTGAGGGTGTAGGATGGGAGGCTATTTTGATCCTTTTTGTCAAATAGTTTGTAGCTTTCATTTCAAGGCAAAGACAAATTGCTGAGAAAATAAAGCACATTCTCACCTAGACATCTATTTAGCAAATACAAATGAAAAAAATGCTCTACAGGCTTGATGCTTTTGCCTTCTTCTGTTAACAAGGATTATTTTTCCTTTAGCTTTAGTTATTAGATAAACATATCTTGCTGTTTGAGAAGGTCTGTTGAAGTCTGTTCCTTTATTCTTGTGTTCACAGGAATATTTCTATGGATTTTTCTGAGAAATGTTCTATTATTTCTGTCATTAGAAACAGCAGCAAATAGCACTTTTTTACATCTTCCTCAGATACTAATTGCCTGTCTTTTTCCTCAAATTAGTTCTATGTACTTCATTAACATCTGCAAACATATTCCTGATTTATGTGATTATGAGTGAGATGTGAATTAGAGAAATAGATTTTAAAGATGGAAAGAGTTGATATACAGCAATTAAATTTAGTAATTTAAAATTTTAATTAAAATGTTGACTTTTACATTATTCATTGTCTTGGCTACATCACAAGTCACTTAATTTCTGTGTATTCCCTACCCGCCTCACCTTTTTATAGTCATAGGAATGTTTTTAATACTTTTGCTTACCTTATAGAAACATTGTCAAGATTACTTTTTCTAGAGCAATTATATTAAATAATTTCTAAGTCCTTTTTTAAGAGTTACTATGCCTCTTTTGCTGTATTTCATTTTCCTAGGGGTTAACATTGGAAATAGCATCAGAAACAGATTATTAGTTGAGCAAAAGGGACTACTTTTTTTTATGACTATAACAGACTCATACTCACTTCTATTAGCTCACTACTCACAGGCTGCCAATGCATCACTTCTCATTGTGGCACGGGTCAAGGAATTTTAGTGATTTCCCTGGTCCTTTTCTGAAGCATTCATGGAGATTTCTCTTCCAGCTGTCCTGCACAGCCAGTGCTATGCAATAAGAGATTGCTCCAGTGTCCTGAAGGATAGACTTGTGGGATTATAATTAGATTTTACTTGGTGATTTTGTTTCACTGAATATATGTAAAAAAAGAATACATGAGCAATTGCTTTACTATAAGCCCAAAGGCATTGATCAACATGCAATGGTATAGGTGACTGCTCATTAGCTGATGTGTGTGCTTCATGCAGGGCCAGTCATTGTGCTATTAAGTGAGCTCTGAAAATGAAAGTGTCTTTTATTGCCCCTAGTCCCTGCAAGCTGCAATTAATAAGGGCTGTTCTGCAAATGCTAAAAGCTTTGCTCTTGCAGGGTTACTTTTGCACTTCCCACTTATCCCTCTCCCTCCTTCCCTGGCTCCCAGCAGCTCCATAGGGAATGAAGTCTGCTGAGAACCAGAAGTGAGTCATTTCTTTCAGCAAGTGAAATATGCCTCCCATTTCTCCCAGTCTTCTGTTGAAGGACTTCTTTTCTATTTCAGCAGGCATCTGCTGATCTCAAGAGCCTTTGATTTCCAGCAGATGCAGGGGTCTAGAAGGGCTCACTACAGTGTAAGCTTGAGTATGACAAGGCTTTAAAAAGTGGTCTGGAAGGAGGCTGCTGAAGTTAAAATGATAAAATTCCCTTTTTTGCAAGCAGGGCAAACTGCAAATCCAAAAGCTGCCGTTGGCTGTAGCTTTAATCTAGTAAATGTCACACAAAGCAGCATGTCCTATTTTGCATCAGAGGGAGGCTCAGGTGTGAAAGAACCAACTTTTTTCTTGCCAAATTTCATGCTAACAGAGGAAGGCTTTTCCTCAGTCTCATCCTCCCCCAGCTAGCCTTCGAGGATCAGGATGGGGAGTAGGCGAGGAAAGTGGCCCAGGTCTAGACAGCTGCTGGTCTCTCACCCTCCATGGGTGGTGGGAATGACAGTCTTGTGTTTTGAGGCCAGAGAGTTCAAGAGGTCTCAACTCCTGATGCTTTTAGGGAAAAAGATTAATGTAGACAGAGTGCAAAACTGGCATAAAAACCCTGGTAGACCTTCCCTGCTCTATTTCAGTCTTAGTGGTGTACAAGAGCCTCCAGTTTGCTGGAGTGAACGGTCGTGTGAGGAGTCAATTGACTGAGGAAGAGAGATTCAGGCAGGGTAGCATCTTACGCTCTGACAGCCAGTGAGCTGCAGTGGTATGAGCTAGGGGAGAACCGGCTGAAAAATGTGGGATTTTGATAACTCTGATGACTGTCAGAGATACTTGAAGCAGTAGATTTCTTTCGGTCATATGATATTCACAGTGCTACATGCTACCATTGCCTGTCCTCTGCCAGCATTACCTCAGGATCTAAGTAGTACAAGGAGGTCAAGAAGGAAACCTTGAAGTTTCAAGCACAGTACCAAACCTACCATCTTTTTTTCACATGGTCAATGATGCAGGTGTTTTACTAGCAGCAGTTCTGGGACAATAGGCACGTTATATATTCAACTCTGTGGAAAGATTGGGCATTGTACATCCCAATGTGGAAACTGCACTATCTCTACACCTGATTGTATAAAGGAAAAGATTTTTAAGCTCCAATCAGTTGTTTGTCAAACACATTAGTTACACCTTTTGTAAGCAGTTCTTGTTAATTTTCATAATTAATTCTTACTTGTTGCTGAAGATCTTTCTAGTTTGGTTTGTTCTGATTTCCCTTCAAGATGGATCAAAGTTATGGAATGTGTTGTATTTCTGAAACTAAAAGGGACATGAAGATATTTCCAAAGGTCCAAAATTCTGAGCCTGCTCTTCCTCTCTGGCTGCTTTTTTGATGATTTTTAGACAGACTTATTATTCCCTCTGCACTGGCAGTTTGGTCTATCAGGTATCATCCTTTAAGTTGGCAGTCAACAGAATATGTGCTTATTGTTCATGGACCAGACTATTAATTGGCTGGAGCTACAGGTATTGGAAAGGTTTCAACTCTCACTAATTGACCAACTTTTTTCTACACAGCAAACAAAGTTCAAGGTAATGAACCCTTGGGTTACTAATACCAGTGTTTTACACCTTGCTGCAATCTCTGTGTAATAAATCTTTTTGAAGTAAAGATAGAGTCATGGTGTCAAAGAGAGTCAATGTTCAATATCACAGTGGAGGGAATTTGTTGTTCCAAGTGCTAATGAACTTGGCATCAGTGATGACAGCTCTTGTGTTAGAACTGTCTTGTCACTGGGTATTACAGTTTCAGTCACATATATCCTGCTGTTCACTTGACTTGAAATTTATGTCCAGTGATTCTCGAAGAAGCATAGGTTACTGGAGTACAGAGTAAGATTTAAGGTATGTAAGTGGGGGTTTGCTCTTAGTAGTTACTGGTGCTATCACAGGATAGATTACCCGTCAACTTCTGCTCAAGTACTTTTTTTATTAAAAAAGCCCAACCCAACAAAACCAATGCAAAGCTGAAACATAGCAAGGAGTTAACATCACCCCGAGACAGCTAATTCCTCAGTAATGCTCATAAATTCTGGTCTATCTGCAGCCAGGGGGATAAGGACCTGGATCCCTATTCTGTATTTGTAAGATGATTAAAATCACCTTTATACTGTATATTTCTGATGTGTCCCCTGCTTAGGGAAGTGCAAAGATTTATTTTAAAATACAATAATTTCATAGGTTTTTGCTTGTCTTTCATGAAGATATTTCCTAATGAAAGCTTCTTTGTTAAAACATCTCTGAAAGAGATGAAAAGACTTATTTTGGAGTTTGTTTTTAATCCTGGGGCCTGCTCCTTTACCCAGGAAAGTCACTTACACGTCTTCCACTCTGTGGAAGATTGATTTACCAGCACCGTATCATTGAGGTTGGTGGCTGCTTCATGTTTTCATGCCAATGCATCTTCCTGAATTGGGAGCAGCAGGGATCATACAGCCTTGGAAGGTGGATGGTTTCATTCATTAGTCAAGGGAATTGCAACAGGGAGCAACTGGGGGCTAGTTAGTGATAAGTCTGCTCTACTGTATGATCAAAAGTACTAAGCTATTGGCTTGACATAAACCACACCTAACAGTGGTGTATACAGAGAAGATATTTTCCAACCTTTTTTTTTTTTTTTTTAAATGAATTGTTCATTGTTGCCCAACACTTCAAAACTTAATGGGAAATACGAAGACAGGTTTATCTCTAAGGGTGGTATGTCTATGGAGTTTAGAGAAAGAAAAAGAAATGTTAGGTTAAATCTGTGCTCACACTTGCCTTAATCCGGTGATTTCAGTGGTGTCTTTCTGTTCTCTGACAATTTGTGGAATAAATAGTGTTTCCTGTTGTGGATAACTCCTGCTCAGAGCTGGGACATGCTGGTTATAATAAAATGCATCTAATCCTTAGAGCCATTTAACATCTGGAAAGCAAGTTGTTAAAAACATAAAGCACACCTAATCCTGTGAGCTGCTCAGAGCCTAGAAGGATTTCTCTTTCTGGAATGCTTTAAAGCCACAACTAGGACATGAGCTGCTGAGACATTTAGTGTGGTGTACTATATATTCAGGCTGTCAGGGTTGTCTACCAGGTGCTAGATGAAAAATTATGATAGCATTGCTATCGCAGTCTTCATCTTACATATGCATAACTAATATACATTTAGAGGCAGTGACAATAAGAGCAAAAAGTATATAAACATTGAGAATACATACCTATAAAATGCAAGAATACATGAATATGTACAATGAAGATTTTCCCTGGATGGATATTATTTTCCTGGTTAATGAAAAGGATCTTGATCTTCCCAGCCATGCTGGTAATGTGTGGATTCAGGAAAACTGACCCATTAGTTGAGTGGCATGATATAATTTAGTCTTACCCTAGGAAAGAGCTAAAAACATAGTCTTTTGATTTGGCTCTATTAAGCAGCAGAACCAATATATTGTTGTTGGTTGTTTTGTGGTGTTTTTTTTCTTCCTCAAATAACTCCAAGTAGAAATGAAATAACTTTTTGATATATCACTAGCCTTTACTTAAACACACGTTGTTGTATTAGGCTCGTATTTCTCTGAAGTGTACCTATAAGAACCAGACTGACAATACTTGTTTTTGAAAAGCTGTAATAGTGAAACCAAAATGTTTTCATGAACTCAGACTCCTTCAAGCTACTTACAGTCAAATTGGCGAGCTCCAATATGTGTCCTATCCCTAGGTTTTTCCAAGTGTCCCTGGTTTTGCAATATCACCTCATTAAATCTTCCCAATGGAATTGACTGCATTCAGACTTCTGAGGATGTTCACACAGAACATGCTGGTGTGATTTTAATGCAGTACAGAGATATTACAGAGATATTTGAACCATTTCTGACCAGGCTTGAAACTCAAAGAAACCAAACAAGTACTTGGGCAGGTTTTTCAGGGCATTTTAAAGTATGAACTGTCTGTCACAGCAGTTAAAGGGACACTGACGTCAGAACTAGATTGTGCAGACATCAGCCTATGTCATTATAATCAAAGCAGCAATGCCAGCGTGTCTGATCTGAGTTCTGTTATCTACACAAAGCAGAAAGCCAAGGATGTCTTGTCGGCTAATGAAGACACTTGTAGAGGTGGCTTCTGAGTCCTATTTTAGCTACACAAAATGCTCAATGGGCTTAGAATCTTTCACCATTGCTTACAGAGGGAGTGTTAAACTAACCAGGCTCACAACTCGGGAGAATCTGTCATGTCCCTAAATGGGGTAGGAGAAATACAGCCCATAGAGATGATTGAAGTGGCATCAGCCACATCAAATGTAGCAGGCTTAACTTACAAGTTGGGGGCCACTGGATGATTACAAATACTTCTTCTTTTCCACTTTTTTCTTCTTTTTTTCCAGTGAAATTATTTCCTTACTTCTTTGGGACCTTGAAGTTATGTTTTCATCTCTGCTGGCATTAGTGGGATTAGAAAGTATATTAATGGTTGTTTCATTAGGCTGTGCAAAGAAGATATTAAATAGTGTGCTCTATTAAACCTAGTTATTAGCAAAATATTGCTGTAGTTACTAATATAATCAAATCTGTTAGGAATTCGTGTTCTTGTTTGTTCAAACACTCTCAGACAATCACGTCAGAAAGTCAATTAATGAGCGTTTGCTCCATTAAAAGAGAGCCTTGATTAATTTTTAAAAATCAAAATCAATTTGAATCAGATTGGTTTTTGAAATGTGATAGTGTTGTTTTTTAGAATGGAAAGCTAGGGAGGAGGGGAATATCCAAAGCTTGACATTAGTTTTGCTATTCATTTGCTAGGTGACCTTAGGGAAGTTGCTTTATTCTGGGAATTATCTCTAAAAACAGTGGGGTCAAATCAATGTTTTTCTCAGATTTATGTGCCAAATTTACTACCAAATAGAGAACGTAGTTTGTCTGTCAGCCCTGGAAAGTCAGCCTTGGTTCCGAAATTAAGTGGGATTTGAGTTGTTGCTGGTAGTTAAGCTTCTGCAGGATGATTTAAACCCTTATTCGTGTGACCGCAGCATGCTGTTTACAAAGACTTTTGTATTCAGGTAATGACTAAGTGTCCAAGATAACAGAGAGGAGAGAAGGACCATGTGTCTTTTCTCTGTCACTTTTTTTGACTGTAGAAGTTACAGGAAAACTAGCTCTGTGTGTACATGAAAAACAAAGTTACATTCTGCCCTGACCAAAGTCAATGCAAGTGTTGTTGTTATTCATATCCCAGAACACTGAATGTAACACTATAGCTTATACTGATGTTCACACCATGGTTTGCAAATTCTTCTTTTATAGCAATTTAGCTGTAAAATTCACAAAATGCTCCACACCAAGGATGTTTCCCTTTGTTAAACAACTGACAAAGCTTTATAGCCGTGTTCAGACACCTTGGTAATATTCAGTGTACTATGTAGACATATCTCTCCTAAGTGGAGTGGGAATAACTTCATGGCAGTCAGTGAAATGACACAAGTAAAGCTTGTGATGGGAAGAGGAGAACGAGGCCTGTTTTAGTGTGATTTTATGGATCTCATTAAAAATAGTTCCTCAGTAATGCTGGAGTCAAAATTTGTTACCCTTCCTAATATTTCATGTAGGAGGCAAGGGAATTTACCAGTGAATCTCAAAGCTTTCATACTGAAAGATCCTTCAAGATTGAGAATAAGGTTTCTGGTTTTGTTTTCAGTACAGACCTGCTTTAGTTGGTCTGCACTTGGACGTAATCTTAGACTTTGTGTCATAAAACAGTCTTATGATTATTTACTATAGTCACTAGAGAAGCTGACTTATTTCTTGTTTGTGGAAAAAACTTTGTTATTAACTATGGATTGTTCCCGAGACCCAGAAATAGCTTTTTCTTTATCACAGAAAAATCTGACCTGCTTCTGTGCCCGGGACACCATCTCTCACTGGTGTTGTTCAAGAAAAAATTCTGGAATAATATGAGAGCCATAAATTCCCATGAGAGATCATCCCTGGCCAACATATATATGGAATTTGGATTGTTCAGGAGTTTTGACCACAGAGAATATAAGATGAATAAAAGCAGGCTTCCTACTTGCTTTTATCAGCATATGTCAGAGTCAGCATTTCACTACATCTTCTCTTAACCCAAGGAAACACGTAGGTTGGAGTTTGCCAAAATTGTTTTAGAAAGGAGAGGAAAGATGTTGCACAGAAGAGAGTTTATTTTCAGCGTAGGTGTTTTAAAGCAAAAAAAAGTCTAGGACAATACATAGAAAAATACTGCTGAAAGCGTTTTTGTAGAGACAAGCACTGAGAATTTAGGAATGCCAGCTATATTTTTCTAGGCAATCTTACTTTTTACCTTCTTGTGTGTGTCCATTATTATTTTCAATTGCATGCTGACAAGAACTTAAAATCTTTTTGTTGTAGTTCTCCCTCATTCTGTAAACAGGTTGTACAGATAAATTTTAGATTAAGGTTTCAACTTTTCTAAAATTTAATTTTTGTGGGTAGGATAAAACTCTGAGTTTATATAAAACCACATCCTAAGCATAAAAAAGAACACAAATTCCTCTGCTATCAAGGCCTAATTTCCATGATTACTAAAAGTTATATATTGAATTAGCATAGGAGAAGCTGCCGTGTACTGGAAGAAAACAAAGAATTAATGAGATTCTTGGCTTTGTTTTGGCTATATTTCTTTATCCTGTTATTATCTTCACATATTCCATCTGAATATCTGCAAGCATATGTAGGTTTTATGATGAGACTCCTACCTTATCCTGGTTTCAGCTGGGTCTTAAATAAAAATGTTCTCATTTCTTCTATTAGCCTTGCCATGCAGTGCACTATGAATTGGCAATTCAGTGAGTGATATTATGAGAGAAAGGGTCACAAATTTACTTCCAGAGGCAGTCCTTTATTTTAGTGTATGGCATACTAGCTGCCCACAAGTCAGTTTAATTCTTTCTACTCATATAGTACACATTCTATGTATAAACATAAACTGCCAATTTCCAAGTGTTCCTGCATGGTAACTTTGGCTGGACCTAAACTCAAACCTAACCAAAGGGAAGAAGGGCATAAGGGCACTTACATGACCATTTTTAACATATATAGCTCTAAGATGGGGATTTCCTTCTTGCATCCTTGAAGGAATAGCTTACCTTGCTTCCTCTGGTAAGTGCTGATATATTGCACGCCTGTAGTGAAATATTGCTCTCAATTACCCAGCCCAGAGATATCTGGAAATTGCAACAGATTAAGTGATAAGCAGAATCAAACTGAAATGTGTTTTCTTTGCGTGCTGTAAGCATGCTCTTTGGCAGTCACATTGATGGGAATTCTGCACTGCAAGAAACATTGACTCTGCTACAACAGTGATTAAACTGCGTAACATTTTTTGGCCCATCTGAAGACTGCTGTTTCTTCCTCTAGAAGTGATTTGCCTTAGATTTTGAGCCATGTATCTTCAAAGTGCTTAAAGGGAAGTCCCAGTTGAAAGGTTCGGCACGCTGTCCTTTCAAAGCCCTTGCACTTTATTGATTAACCCATCCAAAAAAATGGAGGTACTCTAAATCCTAATCCCTTCCTGACAATAAGATTATATTTTAATTTATATATTGGGGTATTTTAAAATGTGACAAGTTGCTTAGAAGGAGTAAAGCTTTTGTATGGAAGTTTTTAGAGAGTCCAGGAAAACTGGAAATAAGTAAGTAACTCTACAGTTAGTTTCAGTGGATTAGTTCCAAAAGTAGAGTTTTGAAAGATGCATACATCCTTTTTTCATCTTCTTCAGTCAACATTGGTTTGTTGTTTGTTTTTTTCCCCACTCTCCCACACTTAAAAGTGTTGTGGGAGGGCTGTAGAGAAGCATGAGCAAGAATCCTACAAGGGACCAAGTATTTCATAGAATCACAGAATCACAGAATCTCAGGAGTTGGAAGGGACCTCAAAAGATCACCCAGTCCAACCCCCCTGCCAGAGCAGGATCACCCAGAGCACATCACACAGGAACGTGTCCAGGTGCGTTTTGAATGTTTCCAGCAAAGGAGACTCCACAACCTCTCTGGGCAGCCTGTTCTAGTGCTCTGTCACTCTCACAGTAAATAAGTTTTTTTTCTGATGTTTCCATGGAACAAATTTCATGTAGCAAAAAAAAAGTGAACTTGTTTTCATGAGAAACCAGGAATTGCATGGTAACTCTTTAAGTCTCTCTTTACATCCATCAGTCAGTTGATGAGTCAGTCCCATCAAGCAAATTTTTTTAATTTGAAAGAAAATGTTAGTCACATTGATTATATTTGGTTGCCACAACACGTAGCCTGGGGAGTGTACAAAGGCCCTACTGCCATCTCCTTGGGCTGCCATCAAGTGTTTGTCCAGAAGCTAACTTCCAAGCCCAGGTGAGGCAGTTTCTTTTGCACACATTTTGTCATGGAAGAATAAATCCCTTTTACAGAATTAATATGTATTACTTTCTAAGACCAACACTTGGGTCTACTGAATTTCCTTGCAGGATGTAGAAGAGACCAATTAAAGTGTGAGTTTCCAGAGGTGTTGTATCTTATGGTCATTACAGAAGAGAGGGCTTTGAGTAGCTTCTAGTGGCCATGTTTTTTGAACATTAATCAGGGATAAGTGACAGGATAATGTGAGTTTTGTATGGAGAGGCCATAACACTAGTGCCATGTGCCACATCCTTATTTGTCCTCTGAAAAGGGTGACTTTCCACAGGTTTCTAGTTGCTCTTCCCCAAGGTATTCCAAAGCCATTTTAAATGCCTTGGTGTACACTAGTGACAGTGAAGGCTAAAAAGTTATGTCAGTTTTAAATTGAAAAAAAGCTGAGGAGCAAGAGTGTGCTGGAAAGAGTGGGGTAAAGATCTTGCATATAAATTTTTCATTCTGTTAAACCTTTTATGGAATGAGAGAAAACACCTGTTTCCTATGCCTTGTAAAAGGAGTTAATGTGTGCATACCATAAGGGAACATTTTATAATAGTTTTCCCTGTGTGATGTTGTCCTTAATGGAACCATGTGATAGGAAAAGCAGCCAGGAGTTTCTTCCCATTTTAAATTTTATTCAGCAGGGTCACTCCTCAGAGGACCATGGCAATCACGGGGATTAAAAGCAGATTTCCCCTGTCCCACAGTGACATCAGACTTCTGTACCCATGGAGGTACTTTTCCCATTGCTTTGCTAACACACTCTGCTCTCAGTGCTTCAGCATGTGTTCAGCCCCACAAGAAAGCTTCTGGCAATGATTTCTGAACAACCTCTGGATTCTCCTGACATGGACATAGGGAAATCCTAGACACATCAGGAGAAACATGTATCGGTACAGTTGTGGTTTATGTAATTAAAGCAATATAGTACAAGCCACCTCAGAAACACTGCATTCATAGGCATCTGTACTGGTGCTTGCACGAAAGAACAGAAAACAAGGCCTTACAATAGTAATGTGACACAGTAAACGTGTGATCTTGTATTCAGATAAACCCACATCTGCAACTTACAAATCTGGATCATTTAGAAGTAAGTATGTTAGAGACGTGTGTGTGCACTGCTTCAGTTTTGAAAACCAGTAGTTTGGAAGCATGGTCAGCCTAATGAATAAGGCCTGGACTTATGACAAGTCTATTAAATTCCCATTTAATCCAAGGTTTTTTCTCTTTCATGTGGACCAAGACAGTCAGTCTGGTCTTGAATCCCAGCTCTCCATATTTAAAATTAATTTAATGATGTCACCATAGGAAGGAAAGAAAAAAGCCTCTAAGGTTTGTGGGAGGTGCTCATACCTAATGGTGATGAAGGCTACTGAAGTGCTTGGATAAAAGAAAGTTTGTATAAGCCATGCATTTTAATACCTCTAGGTAGTGCATTTTCTTTGGGGAGAAGGTCTGTAATCATTTCATGTTCCAGTCAAGGCAAAATACTTCATATATTTTTGTAGTTGTCATCTTAAGCTGGTTACTCGTGGCTGAATTTTTCAAACTTACGCCATGTCTGTAGATAACTTGAGTGTTAGAAAAGCTACAGGCCCAAGTGTGCTTAACTCTGTTCCTTCTTCCCACCTCAGACAGACCCATGCCCATTTTAGTTAGAAACTTATTTTCGTGTAGCACAGCTGATAGCATTTATGTGGATAAACAATGTTTTCTCTGCCAAAAATAATGTGTGGACTTTCTTGAACAGTAATTTTATTTTGTGCTGTGGAAAATAAAATGTTTCCATTGTTAGATCAAGTTGAGAGTTACCGCCAGTTCCTACAAACACTGCCAGACACCGAGTCTAGAGTGTGGTGTGACTGAATCTTGGCTCCACCAGAAACAAAAATTCTTGCTTCTGTCGTTGGACCAGCTTCTACTTTTATGTAGACTAATTTCTGCTTTGTAGGCCAACCCAAACAGCAAATGAAAACTCACAATTCATAGCCTGTTTGGGTAAAAACTAGATTAAAAACAACCCTGTTTACGCATCTCTTGGCCTAAAACCGACTTCTTGTTCTAAATGATCATCAGTGATGACAGGAAGATTTACTGGTCCCCTCCAACCCCATGTGACAAAATTAGTAATGAAACAACTTCAGGTGATTTCTTGATCTAAAAAATAATGAGTATATAGTAAGTAAAAATCCTTTTCATCAAATTGTTTTGATTGAGTATTTACAAAAATATGTCAAGCTTAGGAAAAAAAATCATTAATATAACCATAATGATATGCTCACTTGCATTAAGCAATCAAGACTGGCTCTAATGGATCATACTTTGTTCTGTTGTTTTTTCTTTTTAAAAATCCACTTGCTTTCCATTAAATCATTGTGATTATTATTAAAACAAAGCAATTAGGCCTTTCAATACGATATTTGAATATTTAATCTGTTGATCTGAATTATCAAAAGCATCCTTCCTCTGAAACATAATTTTTAATTATCTTCAGTGGTGGTGTATCTTTTATAAGTACTCTAGCTGAGACATGCAATTATCCCATACAATAGTTGCAATGAAGTTTTGGTTGTTAGTGATGTCATGTTAAAACTGTTTGTGTGACTGTTGCACTGCATCTGCAGACTGCTTTGTTTTAGGATTCAGAAAAATAATTCATGCTGGGCTTAAATGTACAGAGATAAACTGGTAAACTGAGCCATCAGGTTTATGTTGGGACTGAAGGCTAGAGTGCTCAGCCAAATATGTGGTTAGTTACGATGGGCCATAAGCAGTAGCTCTAGAAAAGGGAGAGAGTGAAGGTGAAATGTTTTGCTTCATGCCACCTTTTGACCTGGAGCTTATATGCTTAGTTGTCTAATGGTAGCATAGTTGGATTGGTCTGACCATAAAATCCCTTTGTAGTGAGTCTGCACAGAAGCTCTGATTGTATTGAAGTGTGGATATTAAGAGATTGAGGGCAGACATGTCTCAAAATGCTGCTTGTTTTAGAAGCTTGTTTTAGCATTTCTTAGAAAGTCAGTACCTAGTTGATTGATTAGTTTATTGAAAGATCTTGACCTAATCAATACACATGTATTTTCCCCCTAGTGTTCCATCTCTTGTTTCCCTGTTTATCATCATGCACCCACTGTCAAGCATTTAGGGCCCTCAGTCCTATCCCTGCTCCCTGTTGGCTGAAGTGGTTCCTTGCGTGGCCTCATGCCTTCACCTCACTTTCTTGAGTGGAGACTTCTTGAGGGATTTCAGGAGAGGTGGGAAGGGACATGCTCAGTGGAGCAGTGACTTGTCTTTCCATGCTAACTGGTATTTCCTCTGTTGCCTGTGGTAGCCATGACTCAAACCTCGTAAAGTTTATGCATCAACATAAGCCTTATGGCTTCATCACATAAGCTTCCAGAAGAAATGCCTAAACCCCTCACATCACATGCAGTAATGTAAGGCAACATTTTTTTCTTGTTTGGATTTACTAATCATTTTATTTTCCTTCAGATTGTATATTGAGTTGTTAAGGCAGTGATTTAGATTTAATGGTCTTTTTGATTTAGCTGCAGGACGCTTAGATCCTGGAGCATGTAATGAAAGAATAGCTCAGGCTGGAAGGGACCTCTGGGGTCAGTTCACCCATTGTCCTGCTGAGAGCAGGGCTAACTTGAGAGTTAGGCCAGTTTGCTCAGAGTCCTGTGCTACTGGCTTGCAAAAGTTCCAAAAATGGGCATTTCATAACTGATCCAGTGCTTAACTACTTTCCTGTAAACAGAATTTTTTTTTTTTTTTGGTTGGAACAAGAACAGTGCATATAAACTGGTAATGAATAAATTTAGCTAGGAAATCAGATGACTTCAGAGGTGTTCTAGAACAGTGCTCTGATAGGATTTGTGGGAGGAGAAATGTCCCCTTGAGCCCAAGATGCATATTTGTCTGGTTGAAAAAGTGATTATATGATATAACTGTCTGATAGCAAAGGACTTGACTCAGTGACCCATTTCAGATTTGAAACCTTGATGCTTTACCAGTGATGAGCATTAAATGTTCTTCTTGTACTTGAAAAAATTTTCTGCTTGTACTTGAAAGGGTCACATTTCTGCTGCTTCCCTGTATTTATGTAGAATTGGAAACATCGTATTTATCTTACTGTGCCCTCCTCTGGTTATATTTCTGTAGGGAATAGGAGTAATATTTCTCCTTGAGTTAATGAAGCTAAGTCTCTCCTCAGAAATTCAAGAACAGAATGGGCACAATAACAGCTTGTTGTCTAATTTACCAAAGGACCAGTATTATTCACAGTTGTTAATTTTGTCCCTCCTCTTGGTCAGAAGGACATTTCATACTCTAGGTTTGTTAGTACAATAGCTTTTTCAGGCAATTAATTCTCAGGTACACATCTATAACAATGTCAGTCTTTTACCTCAATAGTTTTTTTCCACACATTTATCAAATTATCTTTAATTTCTGCTGCTTTACACCATTGTATGAATTATGAAGTCACTACTGAAATCCACCTTTGTTTTGTTTCTGAGTGCTGTTATAAGTTGGAAGCCTTAAGAAATAAGTCTGATTGTGAAAATATTTTCATTCGTCCTCTAGCATTGGCAAGGCTGAGTGTGCTGTGAGGGAGTGGACTGAAGCCCCATGACCACTGTGTGGACTCGAGGAACTGAGTGAATTTATGGAAAGTTTTCTTGGGGGAGAGGGACAGAGTGGAAACAGCAGCAGCTGCGGTGTTAACATTTCCTTCAGCCTGCACAGCTGCAGCACCTTGCCTCCATCTGCACCCTTTGCAGTGTCTGTCTCTGCAGATAGGCATATGTGCACACATAGTATAAAATTATCTTTTACTCAAAGGCCTATTCTTCAAAGGGAAGACAGTGAATAACTGCTTTAGGTCCCAAGCAATATGTAGAGATTTAACAGCCTTATAAAAGGCTCGGGGCTTTGAGCAACCTTGTCTAGTGGGAGATGTCCGTGCCCATGCAGGGGGGTTGGAACTAGATGATCTTTAAGGCCCCTTCCAACCCAAACCATTCTATGATTCTAGAAGAAACACTAAATCTAGTATGAAGTAGAAATTTTTGTTCTCTCTGTCTGGATCTAACATGCACTATGTTTTAAGTAGAGTTGTTAGAAGGAAAGGATTATTTGCTTGTGTTGTAGGAAACGTAAAATTGCATCTAATGAGCTTGTTTGCAATTTTTATTAATGTATTTTGCCATTAAAATAAATTATTTTAAATATTAAACACAGTAATTACATGTTGGACAGCATTTCATTTAAACTTAGTGTAATGGAATAGATTTTCTTGTAGTCTCAGTTTGCTATGAATTCACTTTCTAAATAGGTTATTGAGTTTTAGGAGGCATATGTGCCTGAATAAAGCTATTAGCTGTAGTAGTATGGATATACTATGACAAAATATTCCTTGGAAATGAGTTTTAAAATTATGTGTTATGTACTCGATATGCTTTTCACTGAGTCTTTTTTAAAAGAGTAGTTTATTTGAGAATACACTTTGCCAGAAGAGCTTCTTTGGTTGTGTAAGAAGTTGAGGAGCATGACAAATGAAATGTCTCGAAAATCAGAAGATAAACTTAGGCTTTCTAACTGAGCCCTGAGGATTCAGCTGTTTTCAGGGAATTTAAAATTCGTACTAGGTGCTAATACTTTGGAAAATTAAGTCACTGAAGGGTTTCAGAGCCTTAGTTAGACACTTCCTAAAAACACTCTTGTCTTTATGGACTCTTAAAAAGCCCTTTCACAAAAGTATCTAAATGTTTTCCAGCAGCATAATAAATGACATCAATTATGTTTTGAGAAACTGCAGTAACAGCTTTACCAGAATTGTAATGACCTCTCATCTATTTTATGTAATACAAACACACCAACATTTTAGCAGTCGTCAAATTTTGGCCAGGAGTAATGGATTGTTTCGTATGGACTTTAAAGAAGTTCTAAACCTACAGAAGTGTGTTCAAGCAAGCCACTCACCAGGATAGTTTCATGACAGGTAATTCCAACCTGGCAAGTTAGGAAAATGTATTATTTTTTCCTGAATCTTTGATTCTGGAAATATGCTAGAGAAAATAAAGGAAAGATTACTTAGAGGAAATACTGGTTTGGCCAGGCTACTGTGGAAAATACTGTTTGAATTCTCTTTTATTTTGCTCTTGTCTTTTCTGTTTGAGGAAACAAGAAATCTTTCTCTCAGTCACTGATAATGAAATATACCTTGAAATAGTTTTCTTCAACCTATACAAAATGTGTCTTTTCCAACTCAAAATCATCAGTCTTTCTATATGTAATAGAAAAGAAAATTTATGTCCCCTGGAAAAAGTCGAATGCTAGTTCAGAGAAGGTTAATTATTTGCTGTTACTGTGTTAACTTGCACGGTTTGTCAGCAGGAGGGGAGGCTGTTTACAAAGTGCAATTGTGAATGTCCCACTTCAAGGGGTGTGGGCTGAGTGATGACTCAGTTTACTCCTGTCTCTAACCCCTGCTTCTCTTCAGTGACAAGTAACAATAACATTGGGTTTCTGATATTGCAAAAGCATAAAAGACATGGCAACAACTGCCTGTCATTGTCAGTCTGCCTCTCTGTACTATACACTCAGCCCCAAGGATTTAAGTAGAAACTAGGTGCTAAAGGGAACTTCCATAGCTTTTAGTCTAATTTCAATAGAAATAGAAGTGTTTGACATTTGGTAGTGGAATTTATTTATTTTTTTTTTATGCCAAGCATTTAATAGATAAAACTATTCAGAACTTTTATTTTGACTTTTAATGAGGAGTTTACCCTCATTTTGACCAGCTCTACTATTTGCCTTCTCAAATCATAAAACCAGGCTGTCAAAATGGCTGAAGGAAACGGGTCAGCTCACTGGATGAGAAAATAAGTGTACTGTTAGGAATGATGCTGGGAAGATGAAGTGATAAATATCTCATGTTTGGGAGTACACCAACCTAATACCTACTCATAGTGGCACAGTACAAAGTAGAACATGATTTCTTTACAGAAAGAGCATGTTTAGAGAACAAATAACACAACCAGACTGGAAAGTTTTTCTCTCTTTTTACTAGTGTCATTCCTGAGTCATCAGAAATGTCCTTTTGCCACTCAGGACTGTTTGTGTGATTGTAGCATGTTACTGCTGTTGCCATTCCAGTAGTAAACAGGTATGGTGGTGAATGTTACACCCAATAAAGGCTGGTTTCACGTGGCTCTGTCGCATTATTAGACCGATATGGCATCCAAAACCATGCAAGCTTTTTTATGTCTTTGGAGCATTCACAGCATCACCTCTACTTGGAGTCCCTGAGGCTTAGTAAATGTTGTGCCAGTGCTGACACCGCTCTCTCACTCTCTTTCTGTATCCAGCTACTACTCAATGATTAGTGTAATAAAGATTCCAACTTGGTTGAAATTCTCTTAGTGTTTGAAAAGTTATTCAGGCAGACGGTTCCGTATCACTTGTGTATAAGCACCTGTTTTTTAAAAGGAAAAGGATAGTATCTTTAATAGACCATTTGAAGAAAAGGCAGAACATTTAAGAATGGAGTCTTTTATAAGGTTTATAGCATTTTTTTTCTTCAGCTTTTCTAGGTGATCCAATAAAGTATGCTTCCTCTCACTATGAGTTTTGTGTTGTGTAAAACATAAAGCCTCACTTCTGCAGCAGCAGTGGTTATAATTAGATTGGTGCAAGAAAATAAATAACACAAAGCAATCTTCCACCACAAAAAGGAGTATTACTTGTCTATTGGTGAGTGTCCTTCCTGCTGCTTACAGAGGCCTTCACATCTAATTGCTTTGGTAACTGGTATGTGAGGTATCCTTTGCATGGCTAAGAAGAAACATAGCCCTTCAATAGGTATGGTGGGGTTTTTTTCTGCCTTTCCAAGCAGTCATTAAATTTGCTTACCTTCTTCCTTGATCTTTCTCGTGCTGATACTTCTATAAAAAATGTGTATAATTTTTGGTGATTAAAGCTCAGAGCTATCTATAATTATAGTTTCTCTCCCAACACAGCCCTTCAGATTCATTGAATGTGTATTAGTAAGTTAGGGACGTGTTTAAAATTAGACACATTCTCTACTCACTTGTAGTTGATTATCTTTGTTTACTGCGTTCATCCTCCTTGATGACCCTGGCACTAACTTAATGTTTTTTCCATACTGACTTCTACAGATTTAGTAAGATTTCTTATAGAACTTCTTCAATGTATATCATGCCCGAAAGTATGAGTAACATTTGGTATGAGTTCTTTTTCTTCTTGGAGGCAAGTCAGAATGTCAAATACCAGAAGAAATTGGCATCAGCAAGTGGAAAATGTTAGCCTTGAGAGGGAACTAGAGAGTCCATCCTTTACGGAAGTGCCCTGCCTTTTGTTTGTGTTAAGTTTCATTAGTAGAATAATTTCTACTCACTGATGTTAATGCTATTCTATTAATATGTATATTCTTAGACCGTATGACACCATGTATGATAGTGAAAGAGGCTTGTGCTCATGATGCTGGAATAGAAAGTGGGTGGAACAAAAGCTGACTGTTTAAAGATTGTGCTCTCAATCACACAACTATTGCAACTTAGTTTAGCACAGGTTTTCTTGCAGCTCAGAAAATTGCAATTGTGTTGTGTGTCTATTTTCTTACACTGGTAATCTAGAGTGTAGGCAATGCAGGCACTGGTAATCGATGGACAGAGAAATGGACTTTGTTAGTGTATGAAGAATACATGTTTGTTCTTTCCATCTTCAATATTATTTGAAGGCCTAATTTGTGTAGCTACATCTTTTACACCGGGCTTTAAGTGGTTAGGATAGATCCACTCATTTCATAGAATCACAGAATCATAGAATCATAGAATCATTAAGGTGGGAAGGATCATCAAGTTCCAACCCCCCTGCCATGAGCAAGGACCCCTACCACTAGACCAGGTTGCACAAAACCTCATCCAACCTGGCCTTAAAAACCTCCAGGGATGGGGCATCAACAACCTCCCTGGGCAACCCATTCCAGTTCCTCACCACCCTTAGAGTGAAGAATTTCTTCATAATATCTAACCTAAATCTCCCCTCTTTCAGTTTAAAACCATTAGCCCTTGTCCTATCGCTGTCTTCTCTGATGAAAGCCCACCCCCCCCCCCCAGCTTTTCTGCAGGCCCCTTTCAAGTACTGGAAGGTGCTATGAGGTCTCCCTGGAGTCTTCTCTTCTCCAGGCTGAACAGCCCCAACTTTCTTCATAGCAGAGGTGCTCCAGGCCTTTGATCATCTTGATGGCCCTTCTCTGGACCCTTTCCAACAAGTCTATATCTTTCTTGTGCTGAGGGCACCAGAATTGTACACAGCATTCCAGGTGGGGTCTCACCAGAGCAGAGTAGAGAGGCAGAATCACCTCCCTGGCCCTGCTGGCCACACTTCTTTTGATGCAGCCCAGGACGTGTTTGGCTCTCTGGGCTCCAGCACACACTGGCAGCTCATGTCGAGCTTCTCATCTACTACCACCCCCAGGTCCTTCTCCTCAGGACTGCTCTCCAGCCATTCTCCCCTCGGCCTGTATTTGTGCCTGGGGTTGTGCCAACCCAGGTGCAGGACCTTGAACTTGGCCTTGTTGAACTTCATGAGTTTGGCACTGGCCCACCTCTCCAGCCTGTCAGGGGCCCTCTGGATGGCATCCCTTCCCTCTTGGGTGTCAACCACACCACACAGCTTGGTATCATCAGCAAACTTGCTGAGGATACACTCAATCCCACTGTCCATGTCTCCAACAAAGATGCTAAACAGCACTGGTCTCAGTACTGACCCCTGAGGGACACCACTTGTCACCTGCCTCCATTTGGACATTGAGCCATTGACCACAACTCTGTGTGTGTGGCCATCCAGCCAATCTCTTATCCACTGAGTGTATAATCCTTGTCAGTCATGGATTCAAGCACATACCCTTTAGTATGCTGTTGTGGTTGTAGGCTGAATTATTAGAGCTCAAAAAACTTTGCCTACATAAAAAGAATGTTACTGACAAATAAGCCATTGTTAAATGTCCTTGACAAATGTGATAGTTTTGTTTCTAAAGCATTTATTTCGCTCAAGGGGTTTCTACTTTTCCTATCCTGTTGCCTTATCATGGACGATTTGAAAGAAATGGAAGCAATGGGGCCAGCAAGAATCAGTCCACCCTCAGCTATGTGTCAGTTTGATCCTGACCCTTTTTGACTTGTTTTACAGAATTAAGTCCAGCTTCTACCTGAGTCAGCACTGGTAGCAGCAGTAGTGGTCAGGCATGTTACAACTTTCATGCTAGGCTGATGGGATGAGCTCTAATACAATATCTATATTTTCCTGGAATCAGAGAAAAGTTCAGTGTCTTCCCTGGTGTCAGAAATAGGTCAGCTCTGAGTATGGCAAGAAGTTTTTTTCTTTTTGGGGAAGCCAGAACTAAGACTCAGACTGTCACATGGGAGATGTGGCTCAGGTTTGTCTGGCTCTCTGAGCACTCTGGCAATGTGCCTTTGCATCTGTGGCCAGTTCCAAAATGTTGCTTTGTCCTTCCTGAAACAAATAATCATTTTTATTACCCAAAGCAATTAGCCTTTTAGCTGAAGTCTCAAATATTGTAATGAACCATAACGCTATGTAATGTAACTGCATGATTGATTAAATTGTTCCTATGTCTCACCACTTATAAAATGTTAATAGCATGGCTGAAAAATGCACAGTGAACAAGGCAGGGTTGTGGATTTTTCTGAAGACATACGAAAGGGGTTTTTTGGCAGTTTGCTGATACGTTGGAATGTGCTGAAGCTATCAAATAAAAATATTGCGTGTTCCTCAGGATGTGCACATGACATACTGTATCATAGATGGAAAGACCTGTGGCCCCTCCAGGTGTGTGTTAGGTGTAGATGGAGTAGTACATGATGCAGAATCATATCTCTTATCCAAGGCAAATGGTCAAATCCCTTGTTTCCAGCTTTCAGATCAATGCTTTATCTTTCACAGTTTTATGTATTTTAAGGAAACACACATGAATCTTACTGAAGTTACAACTTCTAAATTGTCCCTCTAGATAGAATAGGAGTTTAAAATCAAAATACTGTCCAGAGAGGAGAAGTATGCAAATGGTTAGGAGTAACAGCTGTAATCACAATGTGGACAGTGTGTTTTAGGCTGAAATAGCATGAGTCAAGCTGCAACTATTTTTAATAGTTATTGGATAGATATGTGATGTCCTACATAAGTAATTTAAAAATAATTTTCATGTAAGGGACATGTCACCAATTTCATGATTATGGTTCAATGACCATAAAGTGTTATGATAGTGCTATGTACTGCAGTGTAAGATGATTGATTTTTTGATATATTTTTAGTGTATTTATTATTTTAAAGCAGCAGTAAAGTTTTTTTTCCTCAAGTCAAAGAGAAGGAAGTGGACTCTTCTGTTAACAGCCTGAGCTGATCCTATGAATGTTTATGCTTATGCTTGGCTTTACTCATGAGCAATGTTGTGCAGCTGTGTTAAGTGGAAGGTTTCAAAATCCGACACTAATTTAAGAAGACATAATGATAGAGCTAATAGACAGGAGGAAGAAAAGGGACATAGCACAATATTTAATTAAAATACATATGGCCACTGTATCAAGAGCAACCAAGAGTATCAAGAGTTTTACATTCAAGATACTGTTTTCTTCCTTTTTCTTATCACATAAAATTTAAGTCCTGATCCTGGGCCATGCTGAAAGAGCCTATGCATCTTGAAGTCAGTGGGAACTAATGAAGCAAAGAACCTTGTAAATCAGTTCTCTACATATTTTTTAAATTATTGTTTTCCTCTCACTTTATTTTTTTATTATTTATCAAATACTGTTTAAAGGAGTTCTGGGTCTTAACATTTAGTACTTCCACTGATTATATTTGCTTTACCATTCCTTAACTGAATTGTTCACCAGTTCTCCTGTGATCTCAGTCTGTTTCCAGAAACTTTCAATATTACACCCTCATGAACCCTCACTCAAACCATAGCTATGGTTCCTTCTTTTCCTCTTCTGCATTCCCAGTGGGAACAGGATGTTGTGGTAATAAGCATAGATATTTAAGAAGAACATATAAGTGTCTTGTTTTCTCAGAGATTATATTGAGAAGCAACATGAGGCAGGCTAGCAATTGCTAGCTCAGAGACTAAAGAAGTTGGATGAAATGTGGGTAAAATGGATGCTACCAGGGGTTTTTAATTCCTGGGACTGAATATGAGACAGTGAAAGTCTGCAACACAGTAGATTTCAGGTGAAATTCTTATTGTGTAAGGTGACCCACATGTTTTGTCAAAATGGTCTCTGTTATCCAAAGGATCTATAAACTGAGTTCAGGTAATGTTAATAATTTTAACTTGATTAAATGCACCCCCTACAATTCTTGGTTGTTTTTGTTGGTGGATATTAGACTTCTCCATGAAAAGTAACCAAAAGATTCTTGTTCCTCCTCATTCTTGTGTGGAGTCACTTGAAAAAAAAGTTGATCCTTTCATTGCATATTTTAGAGAGTAGAGCTGAAAGTTTGCCACATCTTTTCTCAAATTCCTACCTGATTTCAGAAACTTGGCAAGCATAAGTGGGGTGTATTGTTTTGTTTTCGATTTTTCAGAGTTTAAAGTCAAGATGAGAGCAACAGAGTCTCTTATTTAATTGCAGTTTAAAGCAGAGTTACTGTGCACAACAGCTTTTTAGTAGGCTTGTTTATGGTGCCAGAACATTACAATGTATTCTGTGACGTTAATGAAGTGTTATCAATTGATTTGAAATGTAATACTTATGGACTCATAAGTCTGATTCATTTATTCTTATATTGACATTCATTTGTTTTAAAGGGAAGAAAACATCTGAGGTCTTAATTTCGGTCAAGTGTTGGAAAAGTATCCTGAACAGCTTAAGAAAAAAATATTAATACATATCTCCAGAAAGACTATAATTTATGTATGGAGGAAGCAAATTACCTGTATCAGTAACATTAGTAATGTATATGTTGTTTTTAATCCACTGATATTTAGCAGGAGTGACCCAACTCTCATATAATTTACAGACAAAAAAAAAAAAAAAAAGAAGCCCTAAAATAAAAATTTCAATGAAAGATCTACACATTTAGTTTAAATTAGTGGAATGTCTGTCCCATGCAGCTTAAAGACACTAGAGTGAATCCCAATTTAATTGACAGCTGTACTTGGGGGATGAGCAGAGGAAGGGGTGCACATGGCCACTGCAGTGGCAAAGTGAGACAGCAACAGTGGGCCACCACATTTTTCCTCTTTCAGGAACCAGGAGGGTAGCTTTGTAGAGAGCTTAAGTAGTGTCTTCAAGCTGCCATCCCTCCTACAAGTTGCTGGCGTAGGTGTGCAGAAAACATAAGACACACAATTTGCAGTTTGCTTCATCAAACCTATGGTTCAAATTGCTAACATGGATAGATGTTACAGGGTTTGACTGGTCCAGGGCAGTACATACCCACCGTTAATCCCTGAGAGACACTGCTTCTCATGAGCAACCAGCTCTGAAATACAGTCCCCCCTGCTGCAAGGTATCTGAACTACAAATGATGGAGTATTGGTCTTTGCCACTTATTGTGGCTCTGACCCAAGTCAAGGCTGTTCAGCTGGAAACCAGGTTTGTCTCTCATTAGTGTAATCAAATGGAAAAAGACAGTAAAGTAATTAGAATATGTGTCTGAGAGTGCAGTTAATGCCTTCAAATTGGGCCTTTGTGTTCACCTGTATGACACTTGGAAGGTTGTTTTGACAGACTTAAGAGACACATAACAGCACTTTAAAAGATCTAGATCCACATCTTTCCTTTGCTGTTATTTGTGTATATCCAATATATTTTTATATGAGAGTGTGCAAAAGGAAAACAGGTGGGTTATATCATCTGGGACTGTTGTACAGAAAGTAGGTCAGATTTTAAGAAGATGTCATTAACTGCTCTCATATTTACTGAGAAAGAGTTGTGCTGCTGATGTGCTTTCAGAAGTTTATATACAGAGAAACAGGAATGATTTCAACTGTGTATAAATATAGCCTTTGGTCTTCCTTTTTATTCTTTTAAATCCAGTATTACCTGAACAATAGCTTCTAATTAAACTAACTGTTCTTCTGTCCCAGTAGTGTTCCCCTAAGGGAATATGTTTTAGTGTGATTGCCAAAGTTTGACTTTCTTACTACTTTATTTTATTCTGAAGAGTAAGGAAACTCAGTGCCTGATTTGATTTTTTAAAATATTAACTGTCAGAAAGAGATACATCAGTTTTTTCAAACTTATATAGGCATATAGGATTTGCCCTGTTCTTTGAGATTTCCTGTCCAAAAATGTAACAGTTCCGTTAAAATCCATATATGTCCTTAAAATAATTTTATAAAATGATACATTTTAAAGTATAAAATGGGGGAGGATGCTGTCTTTTTCAGTCCTCTGGTGCCTTTGAGCCATTTAAAAGTGATTTATCAGGCTGCAGAGAAGTTTAATGTCAAGCCTATTTATATTGCTGAATATTATAACTGGAGCACTGAGAAGTAATTAAAGCATGAAAATGCTTGATCAACTATTGTCAATGTTTTAAAGTGTGTCATTCATTATTTCATGCAGTTCTAGGTCACCAGTGTGGAACATAAATTCTTATGTATCGATGATGTAAAAGAAGAGTAAAAAGCAACTTTATGTAAATGAATTACTGTATGGAAATTTAAAATATAAAATAAGATTTAAAAGAAGGAACAGTATCCCACACTGGAACAATGAATACACATGCACCCACGTATATAATTTTTTTGCATGAGCATTGCTTGGGAGACTGCTTTTTCTCTTTTAATTTTTTCTTCCCCAAAGTTTCCAGTCACCAAGCACAGAAGCAATAAGCCTTTTACTTCACGGAAAAAAGAACTGAAGCACTAAAGCCAGATCGAAATGGTCCTGCACTGTTAAAATCTGTGACTTTTTTTCAGTCACTGAAAATAAGAGATGGTCATTTTATTAGTGCTTATGTTAATTATCAACTCTAGAAAGGCTTGAGTTATCAGACTATGACAGTGTGGTATTTTTAGATGTGGACAAGTTATTTTTATGAATTTTAATAACTCCTTCTGCTCTGCAAAACTAATCTCAAGGCACTTTTAGAGAACAGCTATTAGAAATCATCCCAATAAATTAGTTTTAAGCTCCTATAGCTGAAGCAGTTTTTCTGGGTTTTTTTGTGGCATAGCCAGCAAACTTAATCACACAAAGTATTAAGGCTGCAGGAACCAGAAAGTTGGGCACCACAGTGCCTGGCTGCCAGAAGCTTGGATCCTAGCTGGAGACCAGCCCATGGAGGGAAGTGCATGGGGTATCATTACCCTTGAGGCTTTTTTAGATGGTGAGTTTCAATAACATCCAAAGAAGACATCACTCTACTTTAAAAGAAAGAAACAACATTTTTGTTTTCTATTTATATTGTGGCCTACTAGTTAGAGCACTGGCATAGGCATGCCAGGATTCTCCTCCTTAAAAGGCGATTTACATCAAGTTACATCAAGCCTTGACCTCCTCTCTCCTAGCTAACTGAAAAGGCAGTGTTGGAAGATCTTCAACTCAAAGAAATGTCGGATTTGTGAGACCACATGAAAAGAAAGAAGGAGGAAATCTGAGTGCATGCCAAGTCAAAGCTTCATACTTTGTTTATACATTTTACCCACCTCTTTAGGAAAATAGTAGTCTTTTGCAACAAGGCTGGACAAAGCTGTACTTTTGCAGCTGTGTCAACCAACAGATAGTTCTGCACTTAATTTTTTTAAACTGTGATCTAAAATTTCCACTCAAAATATCCTATCTAGTTACAGGGATACTTAAAAGCAGGAATTTGAGGACCTAAACGTGAATTGGCACTTCTGGGGAATTAAGTCATCAACTATGGATGAAGTGTCATATTACACTGGCTTAGAAGTGGGATTGAATTTGAGCAGAGAAATCTTGACTGTGGCATTCCAGTCAAGTCACCTGCCTGGTAGGGAACTGATCTTAAACCTCTCATCACTGTCTAGGCCCTCAGGGAGGATTAGGTTTCCAGGTTTGGAAAGATGGAGTCACAGGGATTAGTGTTGACTTAATAAAAACTTGAATTCAATACGTGAATTCTCTGATCCTGCAAAATACTGCAGTGTGCTTAAGGTCATCTTTATTTGGGAGATCAACATCAAAGCCTGTCTTTTGTCCAACCTCTATTAATCTAAAAAAAAATATAGTATTATAAGACAAGGTTACAAGAAGGTAGAGGGAAAATGACAACTCCAAGGCGTTTTAACTACAATTGATTCTTCAAGTCAAACTCTATGCCCATGAGCACAGCAAGTTCTAGCTAAAGTGATTGCTTGTTCTGTTGGTAGACTCAGCATGGTCAGAGCTCATCCAATTTAGATAGTTCTTGTGCAAGACAGCTTCATGTGAACTCATTGAGCTGAATTTTGTAGCATCATTCATTACAGCACTGTAAAGAATGGCAGAAAAAATTCTGGAAAAGATAGCTATTCTCAAAGAATCAGTCAGATTTTTCTCAGCTCTTGCCAGTTAAAAAAACACACACACAAAAAAAGTTTTTCAGTGGACGTGTTTCATGAATAACATTGCTTATATTTGGACTTCGGCAGCAGAGACTGTGCATTTCTTTCAGAAATAATTTTTGTCCTATGAAAATAATAGCTGAAATCTGACTTTGCCCTGTCAGAATCTAGAAAATGGTTGTCAAAACTCTGGAGTGTCTCTTTATACTGTTTTCCTTCACAAATGATACTTTGCAATCTAAAGATGAGAAGTCAATGTCCTGATGTGGTCAGGGAGTTGAACTAGATGAGCATTGTAGGTCCCTTCCAACTGAACTATACTATTCTCTTCTTAAAAGATCAAGATGGAAGCCCCAGGTAGACAGCAGAAATTAGGCAGTCTCATTCATGTTGAGAAAGTAAAATGTGGTACACTTATTGTTAATATTCATTCAGGACTTAATATTGCCTGCAGCCTTCCACTGAAGCTATAGAATTGTATACCCATCATACAGGTCTCTCTCCAAACAGATGACAGGTTCAGTTGTGTTACTGTCTACTTTTAAGACATTTGGACACCATATTCAATGAGTTCCAGACGTCTAAGATAGGTTAAACATGTATTTAATTTCAGGTTTGTTCTTAATGGGAAAGATTTAATTCGATTGTATTGTGCAAATTTGGGAAAGATGACTTCATTTAAATCTAATATTTTCTGAGATTGTTTGACTGAGGCAATCTAAACTTTGAGAGCATATTTGTCTTTAAAGCATCTTAAATAATTTCTATTGGTTGCTTGTGGTTGTTTATTTAATTTTTCCCAGTTTTCTATAAATACTGTGGAAAGTCAGTTTGGCCTCTTTGATTGAGATAAAGAGACATAAAGGATTTAGGAAATAACCTTTCCTCATATATCTCTCATTCAGAAATGGCTGACTAGTTTAATAAATATTTTTCAGGATATGCTTTTACCTTTAATA
The DNA here is from genome assembly GCF_020740795.1 of Apus apus. Lineage (NCBI taxonomy): Eukaryota > Metazoa > Chordata > Aves > Apodiformes > Apodidae > Apus > Apus apus. Next base: position 51,414,777 of record NC_067283.1, read on the forward strand.
AACATCAATGCTATTGCATCACGGAAAATACTTCAGATTGGTTGATTATTGATATCCCTTCTCAAGCCTTTAGAGTAGTTACACTAATTTCAGTCTTATAGGTTCTCTGTAAGCAGACTTAATCTTCAGCCTTTGCTCTCCTCTAGTTAAGAAAATAGTATGTGTACAGAAAGGCAAAAGTGGGAGATGTATTGCAGGAGACATTATGTTTTCAGTACTTTTTTTATCCACAGAGCTGTTTTGGTTGATGGGTGTTTTCTGTAAAATGCATATACTCCACTGTACCACCTCACACCTCCTTTATTTACTGGTGTGTAAGATCTCTGGTTTGTGTGGTGTGATATGAAGGAAGACTCCTGAAAGATCAAATCTGTGGCTGGAATGAGCTAGGGGACATCTGAAACCCGCAAGGTCTCTGAACATGCTTTCCATATAGCAGTGATCTTAGCAACACTGAGGTGGAAAACATACCTTATGCAGCCCTCTGATGATAATTTCTAGCCTCCAGAAATCAGGGTGTTCCTGGTGTTTTGAAAAAGCTCTACGTAACCTCATTTGAGGTAGGACTGCCATCTGTCTTTCAGATCAGTGGAAAAGGGGAAGTAACTGGTGACCCTCAGAGTTTGGAGAACACTTGGGTCCTGCCTTCATTAGAAGTGCTACAGTGCTAATGAGCATGCTGTAATGGTCTGTGGAGGCATTTTAACATGGTAAAGTGGGTGTAAAGTAAGTCAGATTTTCCCAGTAGTAGTCAGCTAAATTGAGCTAATAAGTATTACAAAGTACAAGGTGAGAAAAAAGGTCAGATAATTTGTGTTAGCTAACTCTGGCTATTTTTCTTGAACATGTTCACTGTATGTGGCAGTCTGAATCTAGATTAAGTTAATCAACAATGCAGCTGGGCTGCATTCTAGTGGGAATTTTCACTTAGAAAGTATTATACTGTGAATTTTTACTAAATTTGTTGTACTTATGTGTCCAATAACTAGACTACTCAGCTGTGTCTCTCCCATTTTTTGGCTTCCTTAAGTGCCCTTTCTCAACCATGTGGCTTTCCACCCCCTCAATACTATAGATAACTTTACACCTTTGAAAGCATTGTGTTGGTTGTTCATGTAATATCTACTGGACAACTGCAGGGAATTATTTTTTTGGCCTGAAAAAAAGCTCTCAAGTTTGAAATCAAGCATTTTCCTTTTAGATTTAGATTTTAGCAAACAGAACCTTTCCTTGCTCAGACTGTTTAACCCAGGAAAAATAAAACCAGCATGTTGCTAGATAGAAATTCAGCACATAGAAATTGATCCATGAACAGAAACAATGAATTAATACTATGTCCTGGAAATTTCCAAATCATGCAAACATCCCTAAGTCTAGACTTGAGTGTCTAGAGACATTTCAGCTTCTCATTGTACATTCTGTGATTATTGAAAAAAGAGAGTCTGAGAGATTATTTCACCTCTTTTGTAAGGATGATGGGAAAATACATCAACTCATTTTATTGCCACAATAATTATAAAATCAATCACATTAGATATTATTGTTATCTCTTCAGCTTTTATATTTGTAAGACAGAGCAACACTACAAAGTTCATACAGCAAAAATTAATCAACGCAAGCATTCATTCTCATGACAGTTTATTTCCTGGAAATGTGAAGGGGAAAACAATGCACTAGCCCTAGAAAAGCTGGAGAAGAGATCACTCACAAGTTCCACAGATGTATCAGAAGCTTCTTCTCTTAATGACCTTTTTTCCCACCTCATGGCCAATACTTTTGGTGATGCTTTTCTCTTTCTTTCCCTTCCAACCTGGTGTTTTCTCAGCTCTGTGCATTGCTCTGTCCTGCTCTTCTAAGTGTTTGGTGTACATATATTTAGATGCATGATTTGGAGAACTGAAACTTCCAGCTTGCCAAAGGTGAAAGCCAAAGACCAAAATACCAAACCAGCAAAAATATTTCATGGCTATAGGCCACAGATTCAGATGACTGGCATTGGCAGTGGTGAAGAACTAAGTTCAGGTAGCTGCTCATGCACACTTTTAGCTTTGTCCTCTCTTTGTAGAATAGTGTCAGAACTTTTCTGGCCTGTAAACACAAGTACAGTTGTGTTGAGGTGCTGCTGACATGAGTCATACAGCCAGTCCCCAGGCTGTGTTGTAGTTCTCTCTTTAGGCACAAGAACACTCAGCATTGGAAGAAACGTTTGGCCCTATCCTAAGGCATTTTGGTCTACTGGGACACTGAGGCAGTGACAGCACCATGAAGCTCCCACAGGATGGTACACGTGCTTGGTTTATCATGTTTCTCTCCATCAAAGGCCCCTTGGCCTCATATTTGGCTCATATTTCTTAAGTGCATGCTGTAGGAGCCAAACAGGGCACGTGGACTATTGGACTTCCCCTAATGTTGGCTGTGCTGGTGGTATGAGTGGACGATACGAAGGGAGAGGAACTAGAAAAGCAGTGAAAGCTGAGAAGAAAAATTACAAGATCCCAGTCTAGATGCAGCACCTTGAAGCTACTGACTCAGGTGGCAACATGTAGTGGAAGAGACCAGTGGGAAGCTCACCTATCTTCAAACTGAAGAAAACGCACTTGTAAGGAATCAATCACAGAAAAGTGGTATTTTTACTTCTTTAGGCAGTAAAGTGTTTTAAAATTCCATCTTTACATCAGGTTGTAAAGCTTTATGCTTAAAGCTTTGACAGATTGCTATCTATCCCCTCCTAGCTTAATCATACAGGTTATGTATCTTCACAATTTCTTCCTTGCAGCTACATTGAACCTTGTATCTGAAGTAATTTTACATTGTCTCAGCCGCCAGAAGAGGCAGCACCCTGCAGCTTCCATCTCTGCCTGTTTTATCTGAATCAATACCTCTAACTTCCATTTAAAAACCTGTGCTTCTTCTCAGAATGTGTGCATTTCCAAAGTGACCTCTAAAGTTGCTTTTAGCAACTCACCTTTGCGGAAGCAGATGGTGTGCTGAGAGCTCAGCAGAGTCCATGTACAGCTGAACCCATCTGGCACTGAAGAATGCTATCCTGTATTGTTTACTCAGGGCAGCAGACTTTCTGGGGGTATCACCATCAAATGTTTCCCCTCTTTTTTCATTTTCCTTCTGTTACCAATGCATTCAAACCCCATACAATCAATGCAGCTGGATGTAAGTGACGTTAAAAACAAATTCTGTGCCCAGTGCTACACAGAAAGGAAACACGTCCTAATGAGAGAAATCACTATGGCAGTAGGGCCCACAGTGGCACAGAAATACAGAACAAGGACCCATAGAATGTAATTTCACAAAGGTTTTGTTCAGAATCCAGAATTTGAAATACTGTCTTACCATGCTTCTTGCTGCTCCCTACTGGACTGCAAATGTTTAACTTAAATATTTATAAGCAGCTGCTGATTCTCTTAGCCTATAGCCACAAGGTTGAGCTAGGTAATCTGCCTGTGCTAGTACCTACACAGGAGCTTCTCTTTTGTGTTTTTCAGCAGCACTGCACTCCAGGCAAGAAAGAAGGAAAGAAAGGAGGTTTTTTTTACTAAAGATGATTGGGTTACAGTAACTCGACATAGTGAAAAAAAGACAAGGGTTACATCCATGTGTTTTTTGGAAGAGAAAATCCTAGTTTTGCTGGACAAAACCTGACACTTTCTCACTTGAACTTTTTTGGTTTTAGTTCAGGGAGTAATTTATCCTGACTGTACTCTTTGAGTGCATGGGAAAACACTGACAGGGAGCCTAAATCCCAAGCAAGCTGTGCTGCAAGTACAATAACATCTTATTTACTGCTGTCAGCTAATGCTCTATACAAATTCAACACTCCCACAAGAACAGTTTGTAAATTGAAATAAAATATTGTAGCTGGACTTTTCTGTGTCTAAGAACAAGTTATGAAAGAGCTCACTCAAAGAGATTCCAGAGATAGGGGAGAAGACGCTTTCCAGAGTACCTTTGTAAGTAAATACAGATTTGTGTCTAGCTTGAATTTCATCAATTAATTCTGGGCCTCCGCATGTAGATTTGCTGCCCCTTTTAAAGTTTTTCTGGGAACTGAATAGGTACAGTTTTAGCCTTTTCAACAGTGCTTGAGAGAGGCCTCTTTAGCCCTTTTCTTTTGAATCTACTGTAAAGTTTTCTCAGGTACTCACTTTTCACACCCCTGATGCTGACAACGTGTAAGGCTAAATATTTACAAAGACCTTTTAATTGACTCATTATCTTCTAAAACTTTATCAGTTTTCTTTGTGGGTTTTGTTTGTTTGTTTATTTTTTATTTTAAACATGTTCAGTACTGCAAAGGGTAGAGAAGTATTACAAGTTTGTTTAAATTTGCTAAAATTTATGGTTTTGTTATTATTCACTTTTTTCCCTTTCTTTTTTTTTCTCCTTAACAGTTATTTAATGTAAATGATTATGAGGCTAGCACTCTTTTTACTTCAGGATTTGAATTCCTGTGAGTCTCTTATACAATTTTAGAAAAAGTGTTAAAGGCAGGAAGACATTGCACATGAAAATTTGTACTTCTATAATTTGAAAAATAAGCAATGTTTACATAGGAAAGAAACTACAGTAGCTTGCGTTGTTCATTTAGTATTGGTTGAAGTCGAGGAATACCATGTGAAATTGCTTATTTTTGGTGTACTTTCAGAGCATCACTTATGACTAGACCAGTGTAAATCCTAAATCAAAGTAACACAATGTTCAAAATCAGATATTTTGCTCTCCACTTCACTTTTAATCCATAATCATTAATTTTGTAGGCAATTTTTCTCACTGCAGAACTCTTGGTGGCATTTTCTGAGGTTTTCCAGTCTTTCTGCTTGTCAATGGCAATTTTAGAGGTAGCTTTTCAAAGCAAATTTCCAGGTATGGGGAAAGTTATCTTCTTTTTTTTTGAATGGTTGAATCTGACATGTATGTTCATCTGAGTAGCCTGGTTTTACTCAGCTGCAGAGAGGGATAGAGGGGCTGACCATATGATACTCTTACTGAGCTATTTAACATTGTAAACATGGCACTCATGAAGCCTGTTTTATTCCGTGTTGGAGCTGAGGCTTTCTTTACATTCTTTGTCTAATCACAGTGAAAAGGCTACACTGCTGTGATTTCCTCAGTGGAGGTCTAGTCATGTACGTTGGCCATTTATTGTCATGCAATGTGTATAAACAAATGTTTAGTAAGATCTTTGACATCATTTGAAATTTACTGATAGTTTTGTTGGTCTCTAGAGGTGGAAAGACAGTTTGAATCAGCCTCATTTCCTTAAGCAACTATGTTTAGAATAGATAATTTAGGCTAGAACTAATAGTGTATTTTTCTTTATTGTTATTCTTCCCTCAAAAGTCCTTTGATTATTCCGTGAATTCCCTAGCTAGTCCAAAATGCTGTCTCAAGGGGAAACAAAACAAGAATATTTATTTTGTGTCCTTTTAGATCCAGGTAATTCCATAAAAGAATATTACTGTTAAAGATTTTTGAGGCATGAGTGAAGTCTGCTGGGAAACATCAGGATTTTCACACCCTAAACCTACAAAATCTTCCTGTTCTGGTCAGAGACCAGCATATTCCCCTGACAGTATTGCTACAGTCTAGTATCCATCTTGTGTTACCTCACTGTTACAAAAAATGCCTCTGTAGGCTGAAAGCCACAAGACAATGATGTGTGTTTCCCCGCGCTTGCCATTCAAGATTCAAAATGCATTTTTAAGTTCTTGAAACTGAAGTCTTAACTTTTCTGAAGTCCTTTTCTTGGCATCTTAGAGTAATTCTTCACTTGAAGTGATTCATATCAGTATCAAAATGTTTAACCAGTGCTTAACTGAACTATTTTATCCTTACTGATGGCTTAATTACGGCATGTTGTGTTCTGGTTTGACACAGATGAGATATTTTCAGTGTTCATATTAAAACAGAGGAGTTTGTCACATAGAACAAGTACAAATGGACTTTACATAGCTTTGTTTATGTGTTTTACACAGAATGTGTAAACATCATTCCAGATGCTCATCCAAACCTTACTGAAAAACTGTGAGAGCGTGGTTACTGTTCAGATTTGCCATTGCCACCTCTGACTTGAGGTGTTTGTGATTTGGTGTCCCTAGCATGTGGTGTAACAAGGCATGAAGGAGAGATGACCATTGGTAGCACAAACTAGACAAAACTGGGAAAAGACAGGCTGGATATGTTTTCAAAAGTTTTTGCCTATTAGATGAAGATTGAAACAATCTTTGATAATTCAGCAACTTGCACAAATGTCTCATTCACTCTAATGCTTAACACCATTGTTTTGAAACGACTGGCTGTCCTGATACACTCCTTTCCTTTCCCTTCCCTTTCCTCTGATGCTACCACACTGTTGCCATTTGACATAGTATTTGCGAAGCTTTCCCTCTGCACTACAGGACAGAAGGTCCTCAGAAGCTTTTTCGCTAGTCTGTACCTCTCAGCATCTCTGTAGTAGCTGTCAAAGTGCTATATTATTTAAGGAAGAGGGTGGCAAAATAAACCAGCTTTGGACAGCTTCAGTACCTGTTTTCCCATTTTTCATTATTGATGTTGTTCTGCAATCTTATTAACACAAGGCAGAAAAAGGCCTCCAGAAAGTCAAGCAAAGCAAATCACTGAAATGATGATAGTGAAATTTCAACTAGTGAAAACTGAGCCAAAACTGAGGATGGGGGGAAGAAAACAGGAATTAAAGGGAAGGATAGGCAGGAACAAGATAGTCTTTGTGCCAAAATTTCAAGTTAATCCATATTTATTGTGCCTGTTCAGCAGGATTTGAGGAATGAAAATGTACCAAGAAAAATATGAAAACATCTATCTGCAAAAGGATCATTTGAGATCTAACACTTCCTTCAGTCAGAGCATGAGCAGGAGAATATATCTGGGTATTGCAGTAGTGACTACAGCTGAAGCACTTGGTGCTTCTATAGCAGGAAAGCAAAACTAATTGGTCTGCAGGTATCTGCAACCCAATGACAATCCTGCATGGCATGTGGAATCCAGCAGTGCATGCAAGGAATGGAGATGGGAGACATATGTTCTTGTAAACACAATAATAATATGCATAAGAAGTTTATTTTAAGAAATGATCTTTATAGGTTTCCTGTTGTTCTTTATTACATCTTTTTCTTATTATCACTATTCAAAGACATTTTTAGTGCTGCTCCTCTTTCTAACCTTGGATTATTTCAAACAGATGTTTTTGAAGTGCTTTGTTGTGTTTTGTTGAGTGTGTGCAGGAAATCTCAGTCAATTTTCTTTCTTCTTAGATGAACAACCATGAATGAAGAGTGTTTCCTACAATTTACTATTTTGTCAACTGTACACAATTTTCTTTCTGCAATTTCTAGTGCAAACTTTGCATTGTTTAATTTTTGCCTGCTAGTCCATTTCTTAGTACAATGAGCAAGCTATCCATCTCAAAAGCTTCTTTTTCCCCAGGAGGTCATTTCCCTATCATGCTGTCCAAATTTGGCTAATTGCATTTTTTACCCAGCAGGCTACTGCATATGTATTTCATGGAATCTTGAGGTTTTCCATAACATTTGCAATTTGTACCAGTTGAAGCAGCCATTCTAACTCTTTGTTTGTTTGTTTGTGGTTTTGTTTGGAGTTTTTTTTATGGCTCTGTAAAGGAGAGGTGAATGATTGCAATTAAAATAAGAAGGTAAGATTTCCCCAAGCAAAAGTACATAATACATTCTTAGGATGGACTTCTTCAGACACATGCCTAAGCTCTTTGAGTTCATCTCTAAATAGGACGCACAGTCTTGGAGAAATGAGGATGGCTCAGAACATTTGCTTTCACCTGAGCTTACTTTAACCATTAATGCTGCCGTGGATAGATTGTGGTTTTGGGTTAAATCCAGTTCCTGTGCATAGTAGTAAATGTACAGATTTGAAAGGCTAATACTGGTTAGCCACAGTACACCCAGATCTTTTAGCCATGCTGCTAATTGAAGTAGACAAGGGAGCAGTCTGCAGTGCAAAGTCCAAACAACTAGGGTTATCAATAAAGACGACCGTGTGAAGAACTATTTCAAATCATTTGCATTCCAAAAAAACATGCCTAGGACCCTATCTGGATGGGGTTTTGTTACCATTTGTGACTTGGCAACCTTGAGCTTTCATTTTGTAATTGCCTCTTCTTGCCATTTCTCTCCAGAGACCATGGTTCTCCTGATAGTGCCCAGGTTGTTAAAAATTCCTGGCACGGCAAATATCTAGCTCGATACCTTCATCGAGTGCAGCTAAAAGTTGGCAACACCCTTGGTTTTCCAGCCTCTAGCAAATACAAGGGAATGTTTGTTGCTGAATTTGGGAATGCTTCCCTCAAAATAAAGGTAATTAAGGGTGGTAAGAATGGGCTTGTTTTGTAGAAGTATAGACTGGCCAACTTGCAGCCACCAAGAGGGAAATGATTTTGGAGTTTAATGCAAACATTTTGGGCTTTAGGGAAGTAACAGCTTACTTTTAATAATATTTGGTTAAAAGAGTAAATTGTATCTTGAGAAAAGGCATATTAAGTATCTGAGCTAACAAATACACATGCTATTATTACCAGTGAAGTGTGGTGAACTCTTGAACTTTCAGAGTGATTTCTTCAGGCTAGAAAATCATATAGAAGAGCTTTAATATGGTGATAAGTAAAATTTAAGTATTGTGTCAGATAAATTTTTTGTGTTTTAGACCAGTGAATCAGCCATGTAAGTGATGTCAATCAATTAGCTCTGTAATATTCCTGATAAGTATGTTGTCCATAATGGAAATCAGAGGCAGAAGAGTGAAGATCTACATCCTAAGTTTGTCTAAAAGCCTCAGTGACTGGCTATCCAAAATTTACCAAGGATGGGTATAAGCCTTTAAGCATAAAGCAAATGGTTGAAGTTTTTTAACCATAAATCTGAGTATTTGCTATTTAGAGTAAAGAAAAATCTGTATTTTTTTTATCAATGAGTTACCTCTGATCACAGCAAAAATTAAAGTTAGCAGCTGTGTAAAATGTATAGTTCATTAGAAAATGCTTTATAAGTCAAATTTTTTGTATATCACAAAATCTGTCTTAGGGATCTAGAGGAATTTAGGGTCTGTTACAGTAAGCAGAAGTTTCCCAAACCCAACAAAGAGCGTTGAGGTCTTAGGGGAATTTGCCACTGATCTGTGCCTCTTTCTTGCCACAGTTGATGTGGTATAAATGAAATGTAGTCTTTCTCTGGGTCTTGGAAAGTGCTGATGGCTGAAGGTGATCTGAAAGGAAGTAGCCTGAGAATGACTTCTGCCTTTGCTTACTGGACATTTCTAAAGGCCAGGCAGGGACATATTCCTGCTGGAACTTGACACCGCATGTGGACTGTGATCTGCACTTGCCTAACTATCCTGTGAGCTCCTAAAAGCTGCTCTGGAATGTAATTGATTTTAGGAACTGGAAAAATTACATAATTGCAGACTTTCTGCTCATGGATATTTAAATGATAACAGATGGGGGTGAACTAAGGTTACAGTGAAATATTTTGAAATTATCTGTTTAACTTCTCGCTGATCTCTGTAGTGAGCATTAAGTAAAGAGTCAGCATGGAGCTCTGACATTCAGATCTGCACAAAGCAATCTGCTAGCATCATTTGGGAGAACAACCTTGTTCAAAGACCCAGAAATGTGATAATTGTGGTTTAAAAGAAAAAAAATTTCCATCTGTATAAAACAAAGGGGAATGCGTCACTGGATGCATCAACTCTAAACTGACAGTGTGTGTTAGTTGCCTCAAATGCAAGTTTAGATGGTTTATTTCAGGTACTTAAATTTAAAGATGCAAATGAAAAATTTTTGTATTTGTGGCTGAAATGCTATGACTGAGGTCACTTTTTATAAAAGGTGCCAGTGATTTGAAAAGGCTTAACCCTGGGAGACTTCATTTGCTGTCTTTGGATCTCATTTTCAACACATTCAGTGATCCTGTAGTTTTCCCAAAATCTAATCCACGCTAGTATTCCAAAAAGTAGTCTGCCAAAAGGAAAGCTTACTTCGGGAAACACCATTTAGAAGATGGCTAGTTGTGAAAACAAAATATAGCCAGCTTTCTTTGTCTCCCACATCTGAAATTTACCCTTGTTCATCTCAATTTATTCAGTGGGAAGAGGCATCTCACCTCATCTTAGGTGACTGAAACCACAGTGACTGCCTAGGCTCAACTTTTAGCTCATTTCTGGCACTAGTGGGGGAAGAAAGGTATGTAAAAAAGGCAGACCATCCTTTCCTGAGGAAATATGTGACTGGCAGATTTTGGAGGTGATTAATCCTGGCTATCTATCTCCATCAGCTTCCATGAGCATCTGTGTGTCTTGATTTCTATCAAAGGCTAGTGCTAAGTGAGGTGGTTGACTTGAATGTAAAAAGACCCATGACCACAACTTCCAATGACGTCATCATCAAAGACTGGCATCAAAATTTTGCCCACGTTAAGGCTTTTTACTGCTTGTATTTTCTGTTTCGGTTCTTGAAGTTCAGAACCCAGGAATGAGGAGGGTGTTTGCACATCAGAAGAGAATACCCCCCTTAGAACTTTTCAGTAGCAGGAGGTGGAGGCCAGGGTAATTCAAAGGACTTGGTGCTGACTAATTGCTTAGGCTGTTGATTTTCTGAAAATCGTCCAGTAAGCCAAAGTTTCCTGATGTTTTGGCACAGGACTTCCCTTCCTGCAACAGGCATGAAGGGATTTATGACTGTGAAGTGGAACTATAAACTATATATGATTTCACTTATAGTTGGCTGATGGGATCAAATGCCTATTTGACTTAAGGTCAGTTGAAAAAAGCCATTTACCATCCTGCCAAGGCCACTGAACTTATCACTCTTGCATTTTCATGCTTCTAAATAAGGCAAAATTTTTTGATTACTTCAGTCATACTCAATGATCTTAAAGGTCTTTTCCACCCAGAATGATTTTGTGATTCTGTTCTTTATTTTTTTTTTTTAATTACTCAAAGGAAGACAGATATTTCAGGAAACATGAGGAAGGCAAAACAATTACTTGGGAAATTGCTTGTAATTTCTTCTGATGAAAAATGCCAGGATAGCAACGCTCTGTGCTTCAGTGATTGCTCCACACCAACAATTTTTTTATTTTGTTCTTCTGGATGTTGTCACTTGCGTTTTTTGTATACAAAAGCAGTGACAGAAAATTACTATCTAGCCTAATACAAACCCATTGAGTTTGCTATGCTATTTTTGGTTGTGTTTTTGAGGATTACTGCTAGAGCTGGCTTTCTAGGATGGGTCTTTTCCTCAGTGGTTCACACGTGCTGTATCTGCTGAGCCTTAGACTAAGATGTGGCAGATGGTGGGATGAATCATACCTGCTGACTGCTGTGAAAAGGCACAGTGAACTCCTGGGTTACTTTCTGTGTGTGCTGTACCCCTCCCACCAATCCACCATTTGAGTGGAGCATCAAAAGGTCTGCTGTATAAACAGTGAAGGCATCTGTCCTGACTGGAACTACTGCACATCTGCATTATGCTACATAATGGCATGCTGTCTGCTCTGGATATTTTTTGAGCAGTGTTAAATACCCTGTGCATTTGCTTTGCAGTTTCTTTGCACCCTAGCAGGTAGTCAGATACCCTCCTGGGGCATGTGACAGACCTTCTAAATGTTCACAGCTTGGCTGGTCTGCACATACTCTCTAACTCTGATATGTCCTCAGATTATCAGATTTATTGAGTTTGTACAATATAGTGAGGTAGCTATTGCAAATCTATTTCTGTGTAGCAATTTTTGTGTAGAAATATAGTTGACTGCACAGTAAACATCTGTTTCTCAAACTTATTACTGAATTCCTTACCAGTAATTATAGTGGTTTTCCAGAGAGGGGTAAGGAATGTAGTGTAGATCAGAAGGCAGGATTTTGTCTTTCAGTTCTGCAGACGCTTGTCCAGCCTACAGGGCCAACCCCTGGTCTTTTTCTCTGTAAACTGAAGCTGGCATTTATGCAATCAGATCTACCTCTGATCATGACTTTGTTATTTTCTGAAGCTTGGGGTTACATTTATTTTTTTTATTATTATTATTTTTTTAGTCAGTTTGAACTGGCTGTTAAAAGAATGTTATCACAAAGAGGTGTCTTTGAAATAATTATCTTGGGTTTTCATGACATATGGGTAATTTGACTAACAAAAGCCATATAAACACAGACTAACAGCAGAAGGTTCCTCTCTTTCATGCCCCCAGAGTCAGAGTGATGATTTGCTGAAGCTGAAAGTGTTCCTCATCAGTGGCTAATTGTAATGACATTCTTTTTGTCTGCAGAAGACTCATGGAGGACCTTAGTGTAACTGGGATCAATCTCATCGCCCTCCAGATTTTGCTTGGGAGCCTCTATGATGAACAGGATCATGAATAGAGTCTCCCATAGTGAAGTCAATGCTGACAATATTTTCAGAAAAAACTATCTGTATCTAAGCATTAATCATGGCAATAATATTAGAAATGGTTTCTTGTATAGATGTAGCAGCTTGCATTCTTTGCCATTATCCAACTACAACATATTTTACAAGTATCACCACTTCCACTGAAAGCTGGTGGCAGTTGAGACTGAAGAAAATAACTGAACAGCACAAAGTTAGTTCACAAGCATAGGAGAGGATGTGAGAGCAAACCTGATTTCTTACAGAATGTGTTACAGGATCCTTTATGTTTACAGGGAACTCCCAGACTGTTCGGTCATGAAGTGCAGTGCCAGAATTACACTGAATGCAATGGGATATTGTATGCTTAAGGAAACTTAAATTTTCATTCTGAAAGTTGATTCCAAAGCTTTGGAAACTTAAGGAACAGCAAGAACAGAATCTCTGCTGGGATAGGAAGCCAACAGTCTATATATGAAACGATGTTTTATTGCTACATACACTTATTATTGTCAGACATCCATGAAATTTTTTTCTCTGTACAGAATTTCCTTGTACCGTATGTGCTTGGTGCATGAGTAAAACCTGGTACGTCAGTAAAACTCTCACAAAAGAATTGAGAAGGGACTTTCTCATCTGTAGCTGTAGCTGCAGAGTGATTTGGTGTTATGAAAAGGTTTTCTCTATTTGTGTGTATGAAGGACATACGCCTATGACAGGAAGTTAAGAATGACACCTCTTCTGGGGTTATTACAGCAGGAAGCCAAGTAACTCATTTTAGCTAGCTGTGTGACTGTGAGAGTGGGACACGTTTGAGTGGTCCTCAGATCTCTTGAAGTTTTCAGAACATTTTCGTATTTTGCAGAATGGTAAATTAAAAGGCTTTTTTTTGGTCTGGGGTGGACCACATCTACCTTCTGCTCCTCCTCCTCAGGTGGGAGACAGGAAACTTTCAATAATTTCTTCCAATCTATATCTGTAGCAAACTATTGAACTCACAACCCAGGCAAATAATCCACTCATGGGGATTTTCTGGTCTAGGGTGCTCACACTGAGCTATTCTTCAGGATTGACCTATCAAAGATGAGTCCCCAAGTCAATCAACAAAGATCTTCCATTTCAATGTATTAAAAGGAACCAAGGAGAAAACACTTCAGCCCAAGCTTCCGCTCTCTAGTGAGGGCCTTCACTATCTGGACAGGGCTTAGTTGGATAAGAAATTCCACTGCAGGCTTTCTTAATGAAACTTGTATCAGACTTAGTGAGGCTTGTGAACAGCTTTTGGTCTCAAAGAATTGGTGACACTTGATGAAAGAACATTGTCTCAAAAGAGTGCTTAACCAGCTCTAGCAGTGCTGTGTTCAATAGCTTGTCCTCTTTTCCCAGCTATAATAAAAAATCTCTCTGCTTTCTGCAAACCTCCCCTTTCAGGCAGTAGGCTGTCATGGTTGAAACAACACATTCATCAGGTTCTGTTGTCACTATCAAACTGCTTAGCCATAAATATCAAGAACAAAACAGGGATAAATATTCCATCCCTGGTAATACTTAATGACATTAGAAATTTTTTTTAGTAGTATTTTTTAAAATGTGCATTCAAAATATTTTTTTCCTCAGACAGCCCAATGACATGAGAATGTTTCTCAGGGTAAAAGATTGAGTTGTGCTCTTGAAAACATATGGTGAGTCACAATCATAAAGATGTGAAAATAAATGTAAATACTAGCCATGCAGCTTTGCAGACTTTACACTGGGTGAAGGAACTTGCCCCAAGGATTCAGACAATCCGTGTGCTTTGCATGTTAATTGAAGCTGACTGGTATCCAGACTGCAGTGATGTTAATCTTCTCTGCAATAATATGTAATGTTATTTTTTAAAAAAGTTAACAGCATAAAATCAAGCCCTCTAGCTAAGGAGATAAATATTTGTACACAGATACTGTTTAATTTATAACAGAGAGGAGAATGCTTGAGGCAGTTACTAAGAAATTTTACATTTCATGAACATGCTGAAAACAGCTTCCCTTTTTCCTTTGACTCAGTTTGGATCTAGAGAGGCTTTGGGTCTTTGAGCTGTGTAATTTTCATGGACTTAGTTCAATCGCCCAGTTTCTAGTAATTTGTTTTCTATCTCTCTGAATCTTATGCTAGCTGGTAGTTAAGGGAAACAGCAAAATGAGCAGGAGCAGGGCTGTGGAACAGCATATACTTTGGATAATCTCTCACCTTCACTGAGGAGTCAACCTGCCTGCTTTACAAGTATTGCTCTGCTGAATTCAGTGGGATTATTTGCAGATACTCTCAGGAGGTTTTACGGTGGGTGCACACAGATATTTGCCTTGAAAGGCCAGTGCAGGAGGCTGTATTCTGGAACTGGCTCTTCCCCAAGATTTTACACCTACTTGAGCTCCCTGTGGGATCAGAGCAAGTTAAAATGCATAGTATTGCTGAGGACCAGGCTTTTCCTTTGGGCAATTAAAGGATTATTCCGAGGACTAAAATGTGAAATAAATGAATAGAACAAAGGCTCTCAGATTTTTCCATAATATTTGGCACATGTTCACAGAGAATTTGCAGACTGGAGGAATAGCTTCCCTTGGAAATCTCATTAAGAAAGGCATTAGCTGTATCATAATATAATTAAAAAACTAGATTTAGAGCTAATACTGTGTGACTAACCAGTTCTTTGTAACTGTTGTGCTGATGGCTGTGATCTGAGAAACTTTCAGCTGACCTCCAGCCTGGCTCACTTGTGCCATGTGCCATGTGTGGTTTTAAGACAGCTTAATATTAAAATGGTTAATATCTCTCTTCTGCTCTGGGATCTCCTTCTGTGCAGGAACTATCTGCTTCTCCTACAACTAGCTCCATGGGCTTCAATGGAACTAGGACCAATAGATCTGGGCAAATTTTTAGTTCTGAATTTGAAAGAAAAAGAAAATTAAAAAAAGTATGTAAATGTAGGTTTTGGTCAGTCTATAATGAAACTTTTGAAACAGAAGAAAACAAATCATGCTTAGTTTGAAAAAAAAAAAAAGTCTTGTTCATACAAAACAGTTACAGTAAAAGCAAAGTAAATGATGAACTGGGTTCCTTGAATTGATTATGAGAATTACATCACTATGTTTCTTTTATTCAGTAGCCTGACAGGCTCAGCATTTTCCTGGGAAACAGCACATATGACTGAACCCTACTCACTTGTGGCAATGACTAGTCTATGGGGTAAAGACAGGAAGGCAGCATCTTGCCCTCTCTTTCCATTGCTTTAATACAAGCTCTGAAAAATAAAACACATTAAAAGTTCGTGGTAATTTTTTTATACCAGTTTAAATGATTCAGCGAATTTTATTGAATTCTGGAATCACTTCAGCCACCCTGAAACAGAATTTTTCAGCTAATAAATTTGCCTGGATGCCCTTCAGTGGGACAGCTTGGCCTTAACTTTATGATTGCATTTGGGATTATTTCAGAAATGTAGAGATACAGAGAATGCATTAAAGACAAACTATCTCTGGACTCATTAGTAAAGGTAGCTGGCAGCAGCTGCTGTGACTCAATGAATCAGAAATAGTTGTAGATAATGGATGGTAAGACAAAGTCAATGCAATTTTTTTAATTTTTTTTTTTTCTCACGAGAGCGGCTGATCGTATGACAAGGTTTTCTTAAAACAACTGTACTGCTGTTTTTCCAAATGATTGATGCACACAGTACTCTGCATAATCTTTGATGATGAATGCTGGTGCCACTGTTACTCACTGTGCTATTATTGAACATGAATTTTGAATGACTTGTGGCATAGAGCTGTTGAGTACTTAAATCAAGGAAATAAAAGTCAGGAAAAGCCAAATATAATTTTCCTCCTGCATTATTGACTCCTCTGGCTATTGTACAAAACATGGTTCTGGTAACCAGTTAAAAGGTCACAACTCTGGACTACCCATACACAGGATGAAGGAAGGGAAGGAATATAAACCAATACTTACTGTTTGGATGTGAAAGGTGTTTTGTTTATTTTTTCTCTTCTTCCCCTCTTGTACTGGCAAGAAAAGCTGGGAATAGGTAGGATGGACCAATGGTTTGGCTCTAGGGAGGAGGTGAATTAATTTTCCATGTGTGCTGCCTGAGGCTGGAAGCACCTTTCCTAGTGCTGCTCATCAAACACAATGTGTCGTTGCTTACACCTAGTGGTGCAGTTACAGAGAAAGGGGTATGGGAGCAAGGAGCTGTGTTTCTTTTTCCATGGGGCTGAAGTTGCTCCATGGGTTCCCTGAGCATGGGATCCTGAGCTGGAAGGAAACGTGCTGGCATAGTTGAATGCTCTACACCTGGCTTACAAAGATGAGAAGAGTTGTGTTCAGTGTATTTGTACATCACTCACCTTCCCACCTCAGTTCTCACATCAGGAATGAAGTATTGAACAATACATTTGGTTTTTGACTTACAACAAATGGATGAGTTAATTGTCCTGGAGGTGGAGGGTCCACTTCATGCTCAAGGTTATTGTAAAGCTAAATATGTAGCCTTGTATCAGCAGTACCACTGTCAGCAGGAGTGGCATTTATGTGGCCTAGCCAGAGGAACAACTGATATTTTTTTTACAATTTTTGTTCTCCACAGCCTCACTATATATGTGCAGAAAGGAAGGGGAAGGAAACCCGTGTGGAAGGAGCTGTTGGTGCAGTGCACACAGGCAGACTGACTGCTCCTCTTCTCTGTCATGAAATGCAGCCCCATGGAGGGCTGATTTCTCCTAAAAGCACAGACATTACAGGGGCATTGTGCTAGAAAAGGATAACAGATACTCACTTCAGGAACTTTTTGCATGTCTACTGTAGGAGGTTGGGCTCCCACTACAGTGAGAGCAGGCACCTTTTTTGGGCGCTAGCTCTGAATTACCTTGTGGAAAAGGTGCTTTTTCTCCATGGAGTACAGAGAAAGTTGAGAATGAGTAATCTCCTGAGTAGAAGACAAATTGTTGATGACATGACTATTCCTCTACATTTTTGCATCTTGAACAAGACAAATTAACAACCTACACTGTTAAATCTGTATTTAAATGGGTTTTTTAACTGCAGTTTAACAAGGACTAAGACATTCACAAAAATGTTTAACATGTTGAGTTTTTTATCCCATTGTCCTTTGACAGGAATGATAATTTTCTTCTTCTAATTGTAAGCATGTATATTCTTGGATGTTTTAAAATATTTAGATTTTACTCTTTACTTTTATATTTTCTTCTCCTCTTTCTTCTCTTTTCTGTTGTTCTAATTTGCCACAGAAAGAGTGAAGGAGATGAAAAGATTAAGGAAAATTCCATAAGTATATTAATTGTCTTTGACACAGGAGACATTCTCTGCACAAATTTTTGTTTACAGAAAGTCTGTTCCCCCCTCCATAATAATGAGATACTGATAAAAAAACCTTCCATGAGTTTTATTTAATATAGATGCAATAGTCTAAGGGTGACTTCTTGATCTAATGAAAGTCATAGCATTTCCTAACCTCATATAGTGTTTCTGCAAAAGTATTTCTAAGTATACTCTAATACAATTTTCCATATGTGTGCATCAATCATCATAAATATCTGACATTGTTCAATGGATACTACTCAAGAAGTTACTTCATTTCTTATGACTGGAGTGAAATTGCCCTCTCTTAGTTCCTGTGTAAATTCCAGGTGTTTTCTATTTCAACTTATTTTAGTATGAGTAGGGGGACACACATAATTTGCTGACTTATTTGAGCCTAAACATAACATGGTATTTGCTTCCATCATTGTTACTGACCTTTGAAAAGTGATTTTTGTTGATTTCTTGTATATGGCTTAAGGAAACTTGTAGACTTCCAGAAGTTTTTACCTGCCAGTCATGACTGCTAGGTCTCATGCTGGATCCAGCTTTGAAGAGATGCTCACTCTCAATCCTATTTCCCTTTGTACTGATCAGATTTCTCTTTGCCTTTTCTCTAGATTGCGGTCTCTGGTAAAGCAGTTAGAGAGAGGGGAAGCTTCAGTTGTAGACCTAAAGAAGAATTTGGAATATGCTGCGACTGTTCTTGAGTCAGTATACATTGATGAAACCAGGTGAGTTAACTACAAACATCAGCACTTTTCCTATATCTAGTACCAATGACACAAAATTACACTTCAGTTGGGAAAGTTGTTTTAGCCAAGAGTTATTATTCACAGGCAATATACATTTAATCATTAGAATATTATATTCTGTGTAGAGCAGGTCTTCTGTCCTCGGCCTAAAAGATTCTTGAATTTTCCTGGGGCAGGGAAGAAGATCAAAAGCAATAATACATTTAACATATATTCTCTTGGATACTTGGTTTCAGAATAATTGTGTCTCACTTTTTTTGAAAGTTTCTCAATTCCTACTCCTCTGTTCCTTTTGAGTAGTGTTAAACATTTTCGCTTGTATCAAGTCTTTGAAAAAATTTTTACTCGACGTCATGATAGAGGTGGACTGGTAAGACATTGCAGAGGAGTTTCTCTCTCTGTTATATGCCATTTTCCCAGTGCTAAATGCACTTGCAGAGCCACCTCAGATGACCAGAAGGGGAAAGAAGACGGTATGACACTAACCGGGAAGCTAGACATGACTGTAAATGCACTCTGAAGGGCATAAAGTTCAGGAATATTGACATACTGAAGAGAAGTCAGTGGATGATTATGTAGTTATGCTTCAGGAGGCTGATAATTCTTGTTTTTTGACCTAGTAATGAGTTTAAATATCTGACATTTAAATATACAAGAGAATAAACAATCTGATGAAGACTTGTACAATTGGGTTCCATTAGGAATGACAAACAAAAGACATTTAACAAGTGTTTGAATTAGAATATGTGTGAATCTCCTTTTTTGTGAATAATGTTTCAATGCTCTCCAGGAGAGTCTGTTTACCCATCTTTTTCCTCCCACTTCTAGGCGTTTACTGGACACGGAAGATGAGCTCAGTGACATCCAGTCCGACTCTGTCCCCTCAGAGGTCCGGGACTGGTTGGCTTCTACCTTCACACGGCAAATGGGGATGATGCTCAAAAGGACAGAGGAAAAACCCCGGTTCAGGAGTATCGTCCATGCAGTACAAGCTGGGATATTTGTGGAAAGGTAAAGGAGCATGGAATTACTTCAGTCCAGTAGTTGTCCAGGTACTGCAGATTTCACCTGTAGTATGTGATGACACAATGACAGGAGATAAAGGAGAGTACCTTAGGCCAGAAGACTCTGGAGAACTAGGAGATTACTCTATTCAATGAAGAATACTTTGATATGCTTTTAGTGATGTTTCTACATAGATCTGGATAGTATCTCAAAACCTGGGATTAATAGACTGCAATCTGAAACAGCACATACTGGTCTTTTCTTAACATAATACAGATTTAGTAGCATAGTTGGAATGATTTTGACAGAGACTGTGCACCTCTGTATTGCCCTTGGTGAAGAGTGACAGCTTTTAAAATTCAGACAGACCAGACCAAGCCCTCCCTTGCTTCTGTTTACCTCTGTGCTCTAGTACTTCTTATGATGGACTCTTAAGAAACAAGAAGATCCTGTATTACTGGAATGAGCTATACACCAAAACTGATGTGAAAACTTGGGAGCTCAGAGAGGATTTCCAAAAACCCATTGAGTCCTCTCAGCCCTCTCTGTTGGGATTTGCATCAGAACCTACTGCTAAAACCAATTTTGTTCTCTGTACTCTGTAAAATATATAGTAATTTGAGTTGGACTCACTTCCAGTCTTATTGAGTAACAACTCTTTGCTGACATCCTTCCTTCAACCTATGAGGGCTGGTGAATGTGAAACTGTCAGCAGACTTTAGGCAGCATGAAAGACAGCAGGTTCAAGGTCTCTACAGCAAAACTCAAGTCAGGAATGGAAAAGAAGAGCATCTTTCACAGCTCATCAGAATCACAGTGACAGTCTATCAGCCCTCCGTGTGGGAAGTTGGGTGTATCAGGCAGTGGACCGCATGCCACACAAACACAGAGAAGCCTCCTCTGACATGTCTGATCTGAATCCCTGTGGCTCAAAGGAGGAAGTGTTCAGATATGATATGGCATCAGAGGAGAGCTGTGGCTCTCCTGAGCTAAGGGAGAGGGACTCTGCCTGAATCGTCCCTTAAGAGAAGGTTATGGAGCTTCTGACAGGAGAGAGCAGGGGGTAATGAATTTTGTAGTTTGGGTAATGGGTGATTTCCAAAGGGGGTTGACCTTTTTCTGGTCTGAGTGCAGAACAGGACAAAGAAAAACAGAATTAAAGGAACACTTCACACACAATCAGTTCAGATGGGAAAAGAGAACTTTCCATCATCTCCTTTTACTGCTACATTGCTTAAGTGCAAAAAAGACTGACCTACAGAAAGGTGTTTTAGCTATGACAAGAATTTCTGTGTTCACCAAGCCTGTTAAACACAGTGTGGTCTGAAAACATGTTTAAAATCTGGTACATACTTCAGTGCTTTGTTTAGAATGGTTGCAGGTGTTGATTATTGCCTTATTCTTTCTCTCTCCCTCAAACACACACACGTCAAACACCAAAAGTTTTTATAAAAGTCTTTAAAAATGCAGAGAGAAGTAACAGCTGTACCAAACTGGAACTGATTCATTACACCTTAACCAATGATTTCTGAAGTGCTACATTCAGAATTAGCTTCCACGTAGACCAGCAAGAACTACAGGAACTGAAAGGCCATTATGGTCATCTGCAGTGGAAAATGGGGATCATCTTATTTACCTGAGTGTAGCGTTTCCCTTTGATGAAGACTTCATATTGGCAGTTTCTATGTCTTGCCATGTAGCCAAGCTATGATATACTAGCAAGTGTGTAGTCCCAAGTTAGGCTATACAGTAAGAATAGTCTAGAGAATATTGTGCAAGTTAGGAACAAAAAGGAAGAAAAAAACCAAATTGCTGTTAGGGTTTCCTGAGCTAAATAAGGTCTCCTGTAATGGTCTGTTATCTCATGGTTTTTGTTTGTTTGATTGGTTTGTTTTGTTTAATTTTATTTACATATTGCCTTGTCTATTTTATCTTGGTAGGATGTACAGACGGACTTCAAATATGGTTGGTTTGAGCTACCCACCAGCTGTGATTGGAGTGCTAAAGGTAATCCCAATAAAAGGTGTTGGGGGGTGGTGTCTGTACAAAGCATCAAGGTAACACATTGATATTTTAGTTGGTAAGGGGTTCTTAGCACTTTCCTTTTCCTTCTCTCTGACATTTAGTTTAGTTCACCTACATGAATAATTTAGTGGTCTAAAAAGTATCCTTTCAGGAAAAGAAAGAATAGAGTTCAAGGCTGTGGCCATTTTCAGGTTGTGAAGGTTGCAGTTCTGTTCTAGATTATGGTGGTTTAACTGAGGACTTAGTCTGGAATCAATCACAGCCTTCCACAGGGAAGAAAGAAAACACAGATGGGGAAAGGTGGAGAAAGAAAAGGATCAGTTGCCATGAGAGAAGGGAATTTTCTACACTGTTCAGCTTCGTGTCTTCAAGGTGACAATCAGTTTAGGAAAAATGGCCGTTTTATGAGTTTTGGAGGCTTCAGAGGAAAACTGATTAGTCAGAAGTAGTCTGAAAAAAAGGTTTCCATCCATGGGGCAATTGCAAGGTAAGAATCTTAGGCAGGAATTATCAAGACTACAAACAGAAGTTAGCAACTTACTGCCTACAAATCAGCTTTGCATATTATATGTTGTATGTGGTTCAACCATACCATACAATGGTGAAAAAAGGTGATACAGTGGGGCAATGCAGAGGGACATTATGTGTAAAGCTCAGAAAGCAATCCCTTCTGCTCTTCTCCACACTGGAAAGACCTACAGTTTGGGTAGTGAATGCTTTTTGGTTTGGGTAGTACAACTCATTAAAAGATGTGGAGGAATTGCAGAAGGCCAGTTGAATGAAGGAATGATCAAACATGTCTTTCATGTACGGAATCAAAGCAGCTGCCAACACTTCTTTTCCACCTGCATGTTGACAAGTGTTAGCTTCACTCCTACAGATGAGATATAAAGTCTTTGTTCTTTTAGAACCACACTAAATAACAAGCTTATGAGGTAACATAGGAAGAGGTTCCTCAGCAGTAACAAGGCAGTCCAAGACCTATCAGCTTACAGAATCCCTCAACTTACAGAATCCCTCTCCTCTTTCTATGTTTTTAAATGATTAAGGTCATAAAGAGAACTGATTATGCTAGAATAATTTACAACACATCACTAACAACAAAGGCCAGTTTTTCTCAGAATGAAATAATGCTTGCTTGACCACTGTGCATTCTAGGATGTATTTTTTTCCAAAACTATTTTGAGAACTTGTCTTTGCCTGGACGGCCTTGAGGTTGGTAGTGGGTGTTGCAGAAATGGGAGATAGTAATTTTGAAGAAGTCTTCTGTCTTTGAAATAATACTTAATGTTAAAATTCTAAGTCCTATCTCCTTAATGAAAAATGGTACACATTGTTGCTTGCACCAATCCAGTAAAGCCAAGCAAAAAAACCCTACAACTACTCAACTGCTTGGGTGTGCTCTGTAAAATCAACTGATGGTTTAAGCAGGGTGTAGGAGTGTACCACACATGTCTCTAAAGCTGTTCTGGATTGTCATAATCAACAATCCCTTCAGAGTCATCCTCTGAGGACAAGGACTGAGATGATGTGGAGTCAAAAATAGCTTATTTTTGAACTTCATGCTCTCCTTTTTGCTGCCATGGCCAACACGTATTCTGCACTGAGTAACTCAAAGCTGTGGAATCAACTTGGCAAAATGAGATTGTTTTTAATAAAGCAATACTGCAGGTTCTGCAAAAAAATGCAGATGGAGTGTAGCAGTGCAATTCCTAAGTGTATAATCTCTTCCATTTTTTCAGTGGATGAGAAGTTAGGCAATTTTTTTAATCAATTGCACAGCATTGCTCTGTATCTATTTATTGGACATTGATTTTACTGCTGCAGTAGCTTCCTGACTTTCTGCATGACATGGGTGTGATGATGTAAAACTTTTTGCCACAAAAGGGTCTGTTAGCCTTGTATCTCATTTGAGTAGTTGCCATACATACGATTCATATAGACATGTTTGAACAAGTATGTTAATTTCTCCGCTAAGCTGTGGTGATCTGCTGTCAGCAGTGTAGGACAGAACTTCACATTAACTAGCTGCTTAGGTAGTTACCTGCTTTCAAAGTTAATTTTTCAGTGTTTTCTGATGCCCTTGCTGTCACAGGAGTATTTTATGTGCTAGCTAACATACAGGTGATGAACAAAGATCCTGCAGTCATTTACAATGTCTGCAATATAGACTTCTGCTTGTCGGTCCTTCAAAGATGTCAGGTCTCCCAGTAATGGCAAACAGAATAACATCTGTTACTGCATCTGCTTTTTGGCTTATAAAACAAACCAATCTCTCAGGCTAGGGATAGACAGAAAAGCTAAAAAAAAAAAAATAACATTAGAAAGAGGTGGTGTTTCACTTCATCTCTAGGTTCCCCCAAGCAGTGAAGCAATGGCCAAGTATTACAGACACAGAACTGTGAAATAAGACATCTTCATCTGTGAGTAGTTATACCATAGTGGGGGTATGTGGCATTAGAGCAGTTTATGACCATTCAGCTGAGGCTACAGGGCCAGTGACCTGGATACACGTGTAGCACAAAGTTTCCAGAGCCCTGCTTCACCTGCTCTCCTTAGGGAGAAGAAGCAGGTTTTCTGCCTCCATCACAAGACAGCCAGGAAGGTCTGCCTCCCTTTAGATCTCTCCCCAGTATAAGCATCACTTCTGTGTTAACTTTTTGTTTGTTTGTTTTACATCATAAACCCCACTAATTTTCGAAGCGTAACTGGTGTTGCTGCAAGCTTCTAAACCATCTGTGACACTTCCATGCTTCTGTTAAGAGGATTTTTCCTGCTAGTCATTCAGGGGAAAATGCTACTGTCATTATTGTCAATAGCAAAACATCTGTTGACAAGAGCAAGGATTTCTCTCATAGTAAAACCTAAGTAGTTCTACTGTGAAACTTCTTATCTATGTGGTTAACCATTGTTTCACGAAAGAGAGCAATTCTGATGTATTAATCTGCAGTGTCACAATTTGGTAAATTTTATCTGCAGAAAGGGCACAACATCAACTACACGAAAAGTATATCAAAGAACAAATCCCTTATGTTTCTCCAAGATAAGATTGCCTTAGAGTGAATTGAATTTCAGCACAGTTGAGACATTATTTTCAATGCTATAAGATCAAAAAGTAAATTATTATGTATATGCAGGTCTTGAAATAATTTGCTTCTTTGACTAAGTGATTACAAAATAAAAATACTCAAAAACCTGGAAAATACTTAAAATAGACTGTGTGCCTTGCACATTATTTTTCTTGCCCATTTTCTAAGTTTGTTTAAGGGCTTCAAAATATGCTTTGAAGGTGGAACTTTTCCCTCTCTTGATTGTTTTTTCTCTCCAATGCCTACTGAAAGTGTTGAAAGGCTACAATTTATGATTGCTTTACTGTGACTTGAGCCACAAATCATCTCTGAAGAAGCTTAACCCTGTCTTCAGCGTGTGGGTTCCACACAGCTTGTAAAATCAACTGCTTGGGAAGCAAGTGATTTATTAGGGTAGGTAAAAGGAGAGCTGAATTTTCAACATTGTTGATGTTCACTCACCAATTAGCCTCTCCATGGACTGTACCTCCACAAGTAGCACACTCAGCTCTGTGTAGTCAACACTATGCAAGTAGCAAGGTTGTCAGGATTAGCCCATGCTGGAGAAAGCTTGTACCCAAATACTTTGGTCTTGTTCAGAACATAAGAAGTCTTGTAGTTATGCTGATGTATGGATGACCAACCACAAGGAGCTTGAAGATCACTGTCCTTTGCATTTGACTTGGAGTCAGGTACTTACCTGGTACATGACCATGATAACAAACAACAAGGTGGTCTGGGCTGTAAGAGCTCAGTAGATAATTTTAATTTAGCATTTTTAGTATTGCTAAAAAGGATGGCAGATATTTAGATGGACTCTAATCCAGAACAGTACTCAACATTATATCTAGCCAACCCCCATTTCTTGCACTGGGAGGAGCTGTACACATGCGTGTGTGAAATGTAGTCTTCTTTCTGTCTTGGTGAAAGCTTCACAACAAAATGGGAGGTAACTTGCAAGAAACTTTGAAAGTGGAGGTAAACTCTGGTGTACGGATGGCAGTCTTTAATACATAGTTTAAGTAGAGTCATTTGGATAAATCCCTGCAGGAAGTACATCAAAGTTCTCAGCAGGCAAGAGAGACTGGGAGCTGATCCTCTGCTAGATGCAGCTGCATGGTTGATTTGTGTATCATTCTTCTAGCTAGAATGTCTTCTACACCTTTCCTCTTTGTTGCTAGGAGGGGAGAAAGATTCACAGGGTTTCAGGAACATCCAATTCTGAGATCAAGGAGCTTTGTCTTTCTAGATGATGAGTGCTGTCAGCTCCCACGGCCCTCCCTGAGAGTTGAGATTTGAACTCAACCTTGTGTGAGAAATTTTATACCTCATACCTGAGCTTTATGAGCTGGGAAATGAACGTTCCCTCCTCGGTCTCTTGACTGACCCCCCAGCAGCTTTAATATATCATTTACAGCTGACTGGAACTTTCCCAACTGGAATTAGTTATAAAGGTTGTTTTTATATCATTGATAGCACTTAATGTAACATTACTGTGATTTTCTCCTGCTCTGTAGATTTCTGAAAGCTCCCATGGACTTGCTTATTTTTGAAATAACAGGCAAAATCAGGGTCATGCTGTCTTTGGTCAGTTTAAGCTGCAATAATCACAATTCAGGTTTAATATTAAAATCAGAAGTAACTGAGTTGCTCTTTGGGTCTAGCAAGATACTTCTTCCAGTTAGTTGTTACTTTGGTCGATTGAACAGTAAGTGGTAAAAATATGACCCCAAGTGCCTGTATTTTTTTTACTGCAAAAAAACGTATCATCTTATTCTTTTTAAGCACACGTGAAATATTGGAGTCCTTTGCTCACAATACGAAATGACAAGAACTCTATAGGGACAGCAAAATCTAGAAGTTGTAATATCATCAAGAAACATACCTATGTTATTCCTGTTTCCTTCAAAGTTAATATTGTATTTCATAGATATGGCACCTCGGTAGGGGGCAGAGAAGGGTAAAATCAGCCACAATAGAGCCATCCCTGTGTTTCAGCTGCTAAACAAACCAGGTTTCCTATCCTTTTAGATTCAGCCTTTGCTGATTAAATTCTGCTGTGGAGAATTGCCATGTTAGACAAGCAGTGTATGTGTTTATAATGAAAGATATAAAATATTGATGAGTGTATTAGACTCTGTGCTGGTTAAATGGAATTGAAGAAGTAACAGAAAAAAAGTTATACTTTTACATCACCACTGTAATTCTCCATTTGTTGATGTAAAGTGATACAAATTGAGCTAGTATTGTGAAGGGAATGACTATATTAACTGCCTTTTCTACCCACTCTTGCAGAATGTAGACAAGTGGTCCTTTGATGTATTTGCACTAAACGATGCCAGTGGGGATCACGCACTTAAATTCATTTTCTATGAA
This sequence comes from Apus apus, assembly GCF_020740795.1. Classification (NCBI taxonomy): domain Eukaryota; kingdom Metazoa; phylum Chordata; class Aves; order Apodiformes; family Apodidae; genus Apus; species Apus apus. Next base: position 51,441,770 of record NC_067283.1, read on the forward strand.
CTTCTCACACGCTATGATCTGATCAACCGTTTCAAGGTCAGTAGTTAAAACATGGGTCTCTTCTTCTGTCTTGGGTTTTGTTGAACTTCGCTCTTATCCTGCTTTTTTGCAGTCAAAATACAATTTTAGAGCTTTTTTAAGGTTTCATGGACACTGCGCCATGAAGTAGGTGGGAGTCCAAACAGGTGAAACACTTGAACAGGTAGCCCAGAAAGGTGATAGATGCCCCATCCCTAGAAACAATCAATTTCAGATTGGACTGGACTCTGAGCAACCTCATCAAGCTGAAGATGTCCCTGCTCTCCACAGGGGAGTTGGATTAGATGACCTTTAAAGGTGCCTTTCAGCTCAAACTATTCTATGATTGTTACAGAGGTTTGCAGATATAACTGTTACTATATTTTCCTCCAACTTTAAACAGGCTTTAATTTGGATGACAGAAACATTGCTCTTCAGATCTTGAGTAATATTCCCAAATTCCCTGCTGTATCTTCCTCCATTGACACTTCCACTCCCTGGGGGTCCCCACTTACTTTGGCTGGAAAAGATTTACAGGTCTCTGGGTCCTGTGCTTATTCAGGAGCTGCCTGCAACTGATCAGAAATGTTTGAAGAAGGTTACTGGTCAGAACTGCATCCTCCTCTCAAACGTCCCCAAGAGGAGAACCACAGTCCTCCTCTAACTGATATTATGAGTGGTTTAGGTATTTTATGTTTGAGCAGATGAAACTGGAGAACCCAGGTTGCCAGGTTGCATATGTTGCAGCTAACACCACCTTTGTAGTCTCCTCTCTAGAAATCCCCTGAAGAGCATTTTCCCGAGTGTGCACTGTTCTACTCCTGGAGTCAGAAAGGCATAGGAAGCCCATAGGATGGGCAGGCTGGATTTTGCCATGAAAAGCCAGAGGTCTGATAAATTATGCTTCTCTTTGTAGAGTATCTCGGACTCGCTGTATGATGTGTTTCATTAGAAAATCTTGAATATGAATAGTAAAGCAGAGATACATACCAGTTAGTTCTGAGGGGAACAGAGAAACCCTTGTGACCTAATTAGAAACATTTCTCTAGGGGCAACCAGTCAAGTGTTTCCTGTTACTTTTCATACTGCATGTGTCTTCCAGATGGCATTTCCTAGTATGCTTACTTACTTGTGTGTGTTTATGTGTGGGAATGATTCATCCATAATGTAATTAGGGATGGGAAAGCCAGTTTGAGGAAGTAACCTGGATTCACTCTCTCTCAAATGCCTGTTTCAGATTTTTTATCATGTTATCTATTTGTGAATTACAGACTGCTCTTTGGGACCTCTCTCCTCCAAATGCTAGCCATTAAAGGTGATTATTTTGTTTTTAATTCTGTGCTGCTTTCCTCAGATCCCCATTTCTGCCCTGGTGTCCTTTGTGGAAGCTCTGGAGGTTGGCTACAGTAAACACAAAAATCCCTATCACAACCTAATGCATGCTGCAGATGTGACACAGACGGTCCATTACCTCCTTTTCAAGACAGGCGTAGTGGTAAGTACAGGAGTTGGCATCCTGAATACGTAATGAGATTACAACAGTTTTGGCTCATTAAGGAGATTATGATTATCCACAGTAGAACCCATTTGCGCTGTAGACAAACTTCATTTGATATGGCTGTACTAATGAAAGCAGAGATTTAGGATTATTTAGGAATATAGGTGCAGATATGAATAACTCCTTTAACAGTGAGCTAAAAGAGGATGAAAGAGAAGCCCAAGCTCAGTTTTCCACTCTATCATGGATCTCCTGGGTGATTCTGCCACGTAACACTTGTTGGAATTCATTTCACCTAATGTGGAGCAGCAAACTGTCTAAGCTTTCATCTTTCTTAAGAGAGCAAAGCAGTACCCCTGAAGGACAAGTCATTCCACTTACCTGAGGATGACAAGAGCCATGCTCTGGAGATGCTGATCTCCATCCAGTTTCTACAGCAAAACCAGCTGAACTGGTTTACAGAGAAACCTACAGGCAGCTGAATTCTGGCAATAGTGACAGGAATGGATAGAAGGCTTACACAAAGATACTTTGCACACACTATGTTTCCACAGTGATTGTCAAGATAAACAACAGAAATGTTTGAAGATGGGCTAGAGAAATTGAAGGCAGACATTCCAGAGTCAGCCATTGCAGTTTGGGTTCAGCTGGTGGCTCAGAAAATTGTTGACCCACTCAGTGGGCAGAATAAATGGTAGGGAAGACTAACTGTGTACAGGATACACCTTGTATCTCATTCTCTTAATCTTCTTGCACCTGGTTACTGCTGGAGACAGAAGTGGGGAAAAAAAAAATGCTTTCAGTCTGATCTTGTGTTTTCCACTCTTTTCCACTTAACTGTTCTCCTCACCTTTCCCTAGCATCTAATTTGCTCTTGGCCCTTGCATGGGCAGAAGCATAGAGGCAAAGGTACCAGTGAAAGGAAGGTTCATCTGTTCAACATTTTGTGTGGTTCTCTCATTGCACCGTGGCCATTCACTGGTTGCTCTCTTTGTGACTGGAACTGGAATACATGCAGTTCTACTGTGCTGTGCTTCATTTCGCTGAGGTCCTTTCATTAACAAGTGTGCAGAAGCAGCCAGGGACTTCCAGCTCCAGGGACTCTTTGCAGTGCAAAACACACGTGTGAACACAGATCAGCAGAGGCTGAGGCTCTTATTACAGTTTCTGCCTGCTTGAACATTCCCTGATCATTCCAAGCTCTGTAACTGGGAACTGTTGAAGAAAATTATGAGGGAAACCCATGGCTGCTTGTGACTTGGCCCAACCAAATTCTAATAGTGTTTTTGATGCCATGAATTCCTTAAATAAATATATATGTATAAAAACACCATAAAGGTTGGCAGTCAACATCATTCATCATAATTCTTCTGTCTGCCAGTGTATGTCAGTGATGCCTTTCTCTGTGCAGCTCAGTGAGAAACCTGAAGAAATGCTTCTGCCAACGTGTAGTGTGTGATGGAGCAGGGGACAGAGAGGTGCAAGCTAACAAGGCATAGAATACCTTCTGCTAGGTCTTTTAGGCCAGTTTCAACAACTGTAGAGCTATTTATGCTTGTGTGCATATGGTTCTGCCTTTCTGCAGTCCCTTGATTGCTACAGTAATGTTATTTTCAATTCAGAGGCCAAACTTGGATGCTCTTCTCTGAGGAGTAACATACACCAGTACCTCCTGTAAACATGCCCTGAGTCTTCTCTGTTGAATCACACCTGTGAATTGCAATGTTTACTAAAGATGTATCTGGAATGAGTCAGGCCCTGTCTGTCTCACGACCTAATCTAGGGTGCCCGATTCATAGAATCATGGAATTGTAGAATCATAGGATAGCTAGGGTTGCAAGTGACCTTAAATATCATCTAGTTCCAACCCCCCTGCATGGGCAGGGACACCTCCTGCTAGCTCAGGTTGCTCAAAGTGCCTTCCAGCCTCGCCTTGAACACTTCTAGGGATGGGGCTTCCACAACTTTCCTTGGCAACCTGTTCAAGCGTCTCACCACCCTCAGGCTAAAGAACTTCCTCCTAATGTCTAGCCTAAACCTCCCCTCTTCTAGGTTTTATCCATTACCTCTTGTCCTTTCACTACAAGCTCTTGAAAAAAGTTCCCCCCATATCTTTCCTGTAGGCCCCTTCAGGTACTGGGAGGCTGCTATGGGGTCCTCCGGGAGCCTTCTCTTCTCCAGGCTAAACAACTCCAACTCTCTCAGCCTGTCTTCGTAGGAAAGGTGCTCCAGCCCTCAGGTAATCTTCGTGGCCCTGCTCAATCTTCCGATTGAAGTTGTGTCAGTTGCTCCTAATGGTGTCTGAAGCAAATAGGAGTTAGGTCAAATTTGTAACCAATACAAATGCATACTCAAAATCTCCCATGAGATCATTGCTGCTCTTAGTGCCATTAGTTAATGAAAATGGACTGAAGGCTCTAGTCAGTAAGAATAATACAATGTTGAGAATGCCAATTGCATTTTAAAGGTGAACAAATGGATCCCCCTTTTCTCCTCAAACCACTGGAGAAGGGCAGTTTTCACTTGGGGCTATTCTGCTCTGAAATGTGCCTGGATGGAAACAGCTGCCCAAGTGCCGCAGCCCTCCTGCCTTTCCAACTTGCTGCTTCTTGATCTGTTTGTAATTTAGCAGTAACTCATCTGTGAGTGAATGAGTGCTATTTCATTGCAGCCCATGTTGCCACAGGGCTGACTGAGGTTTCATATTCTGTATGTGAGCACAATAAAGCTCAGCAAGTGTTAAAAAAGAGAGAACTGGAAGGACAAGAAAACACATGAGTAAGTGATGGAATAATTTGGATATTTTTTTTCTCTAAGAAGGAGAGGGATGATGCAGCAGACAAAAAGGAAAACAAAACAAACAACCCCAAAGTAAACTCCCATAAACTGAGCTAAAAATCTCCAGTGTTTTTACTTCTGTACAAAGTAAACTCGACAGAAATTCCTTGAGCTGCTCCAAGACTGTCAGTTTACTGTGTGTTCCTTGATTTGCTGCAAGCCCTGAGCTCAAATAACCTATGCTGGATCCCCACCAATCTATTCCATTCCTCCACATAGGAGCAAAGCAAATGGTGCTTTTGATTAGAAACCAAAGAGTAAAAAGATAGTTGACACCATGGCCTGTTCCCTACTGGCTGTGGAGTTGAAGACCTTAAAGCCAGAGGAGCTCAGGAGCTCACAGTGATATTTTTTTTCTGTAGAACCAATTTTCTCAGCAAAGCTCCAGTGCCATATTTTATTCCTACCACTAAGAGGAAGCTTTTTTATTCTGTGTGGGGAGAAAAAAAGATCTGTGGGAGCCTGCTGGAGCCCACAGGATCCAATCCAATCTCTGGAGGGCTCCAGTGATCCCCAGAAAGCTTCAATGATCTCTGACGTTCTCCAGTGATCTCTGATGGTCACTGGTGGGCTCCAGTGGGCTCCAAGACCCCTCCTGGTGCTGTGACACTGCTGGTAGAAGGTGATCACCCCTCTCCTCTTCCACAGGGCTCAGGGCAGAGGAGATTACTCCCATCATGAGGGATGGGATGGGGGGTGAGAAAGCAGGGCTTATAAGAGTCTTGACAAGTGGGTGATCTTCTTGATGAGCCTGCTGGTTGTTGGTGTGGCTTGACCACTGAGGGCTGGCATTAGCTTCAGGAGTAGTGCCACTTGCTGGGAGCCAGTGGTTTGGACCTCAGGCAAGACAAAAGTTGTTAAGAGCACAGCATCAGTTAAGGTTAAAGGGAGGTGTTTTTCTTTCCTCCACAGTGGCTAAATGACAGCCTGCAAACAGAAATCTTGCTGACTGTTGTTGAAAGAAGGAAAACTAAGCTGGCTGTAAAGGTGTTTCTGGTGAGGGCTTGATGTGCCTGTGCTGCCATGGCGACAGCAGATCCCAGCATGTCCCTTCTCCCCTCATTGTTCCAGTCCTCTGCTTTCATGGTTTGTACGGATATAGAAGACAACACCAACTTTTAAACTATCCACTAGTGTCTTGGTGGAAGGTGTAATCTCTGCTGTTGAAGTTTCTCTATAAATAGAGAACAGCATACCTTGCTGTCAAGGCTGCTGTGCGGACACCATCTTCAGAGGATTGTCTTTTCTTTGGATTAGATGTTTATGAGCTTTTGGGTGACAGAAAGAGATGATGCAGGTGGGAGGCACTGTTACTTCATGTAATGAAAAGCATCCTGGGTGATGTTTGAAACAAAGAAAGTCTAAGTACTGTTAAGTCAGTGTTCTTTATTCACGGCGCTGGACACACAGGGGATAGCTCCTCCAAAAATGTGTGCACCTTGCAGGGTAAGGTGAGAGATATATATACAGCTGATACTTAATTATGTGTAATATTTCTAAGAAACAGTTTACATATTCATTAGTTTCCTGAGAAATCATTTACATAAGTGTCCACCCATTATCACATGCATGTTAAGTCCATTAGGGTCTATTGGGGGTCGTTTACTTCATCCTTGAGTCTTCCTCACCAGAACCTTTGGCTGAGTTCTGTCTCTTCTCCCATTTATCTCTGCCGACTTTGCAGTAGAACTGGTTACAGCAAGCATCCCTTGTCTCAGTTGAATGTCTTCTTTCTTCTTCAAGGACCCTTGTATTTCTTCCCTAAAACTACAGATAAGCTCACACAAAAGGCTTTCACAACTCACTAGCCAGTAGGCCCAAATGAAAGATTTGCACCCTACAAGCAGTTAACTATTTGAATTCAGAGTTCAGTTAATGCTCTGTTTCAATGTGATCTCAAGACACCTTTTCTATATTGATACCATACTTGTTGCTTTGATGCTGCATGACCAGGAATAAAAGAGAAGATAGGTTTATCTCTTCATGGTCAGAGGGCAGATTGTGTCTCAGATGTTTCATTGGCCTGAGTGGGTAGGCAAGTTATCTTTATTGGAAAATGTTCTGATATGATAATGTTTGGTATGACTGTGACTCTCTGGAGGAGATTAACTCGATGGTGTCTCTATCTCCATTGGCTTGATAAAACTGATAGATTAGAGAGGTATAATCATCCTTTATATTTCATCAGATTGTGTGATTTCTGCTTCTCCTGGATACAGTTTTAAGTTATGTATTTTTTAAAGACTTGGATATTTTTTCTTGAGTCATATTATTTAATAAGTCACTCAGGGGAATAACTGTTTGAATTAAGTAATTTTGGTTCTTCAGTAACTTCTTCCTGAATACAAGACTGGGCTTGAATCATCAGAAATAAAAGAGAAGAAGATACTGTAGAAATTCAAAAGAGGTGTCTGACTTGACAACCCCACTGGTAACACTGGAAATGAGAGCTGAATTTGCAGACACCATATTGTGTTGTGTAGGCTTTGAAGACAATTGCAGAAACAATGTGCTAAAGCTGCTCAGAGCAGAAAGTACCAGCTGTGTGTATCCCAGGCTCCAAACTGACTGCGAAGCAAAACCAAGAAATGGATAAATATCCACCTTCAGGTCTCTCTGTAATGTGGTTCAGCCTGGCCTTGACATGGCAACACATGCACAAACCCGTCATCCTCTAGCAGATGTCTTTTGAGATTTTCTCTCGTGCATTACCTGTGTCCAGAAAATGATCTGTGTCCACGTCTTTCAAAGTCACCTGCTCCTGTGCTGCCTCATGTTTGAAGTGACAAATAAGAACTCCTTGTTATTAGAATACTTCCTTTTCCAATGTATCTGAAGTATTTTTCCTCTCTGTTTTAGAGGGAATTATGTTCTGAGATAAGTACAGGGGTCAGAAATGTGCCTATTGTGGATTTACATTTCTAAAGGGGAAGGTGGTATTTGTGTGCTTGTGAACATATGTACGTGCTGGCACTGAAGTCAGTGACTCATTTGCCTGAACTGAGCCCCTTGCTTTTGTTTTCCTACTGCAACGAGCTACGCACAATGTATCCCATGCAGACCGTTGTGATGGAGTTGCACTCCAGAGGACGTAGGGAAGTGTCTGCTGTTTGTCAGGAGTAATCCCAAGCAGTAATTGTTCCCACAGTCAAATGATTTGTGGCGTTTGGTTTAGGATCTAATATAGCACAATTAGAAACCACTCTTCTTTTACCAGGAACGAGATTTGCGACACTGCATGCCAACCATGACATTTCAGCTTTGCTTCCCTTCTTAGAACGTGTTTTTAAAACTTTGGGCTTGCTGTTTGTTTGGGGTTTTTGTTTGTTTGTTTGTTTTTGTTGTTTGCTTGTTTGTTTTCTTTTTCTTAATTTCCACCCCACCTCCCCTGAGGAAAGCAACACATCTCAATATGCATAGATTAACGTAGTCTGAAAATGAGCTCTAGAGGTCATTGATGCTGACCTCCTGCTCACTGCAGGGCTGGCTTCTAATAAACTCATTGTGTTCACACATAGTAAAGAGGTAGGGGACATTTTCCTCTTTCAAGAATTTGCTCATATCAATATCTTATCCTTACTCTGGCATACACAGTTGTTCAGTAACTCATTTTCACAATATTGTTTCAAGGATCTGGGACACGCTGGAAGGTAAGACCTTTAAGGTACCTTCCAACCCAAACCATTCTATGCTTCTATAATATTCAGTGCCTGAAATGTCTATAATTTTCCTGTTATTTTCTTCCTTGGAATGAATTTGTTATACTTTACTGTATGAAATAGAATATTCTGGGTTCTCTCATAGATGTGATGTTGAAAGAGAATTTGGAATTACTCTGATGGAGGATTGGTATATACAAGCATGATGTGTAGGAACAACTTCCAAATGCTGACACACTGCTTATTTCATTCTTTCCTTTATTTAACTCTGTTGTTCAGCTGTGATTACTACTTTATTTGGTATTATTTTCTGATTAATGTTTATAATTATTAGGAATTGCCATATAATTTCTTTCTGAGTACAGACAATAAGGTGTAAATGGTACAGTTTCAGAATTGTTTCTTGGATACTGCCAAGAAGTACAAGAGAATGTTTCCTGCAGCAGACCTGTAAAACTGCAGAAGTGCAGGACTTCTGTCACATCTGTTTGTACCAAAGGGAAGTGAGATGCTCCTTTCCTCTAAACTATCATGATTAATAAGCAGATCTTCATGAGCTCTGAAAATGATAATTACTTTGGAATAAAAGACCATAAACTCTGCGGAAGGAAACAAGCCTATTATTGTTGTCTTTGCTTTGTAGCATTTGCTTGGAAATGCATTAATTTTTTTTTTGTTATATTTGGAAACACTGCTCTTTCATCTTTCTTTTCCTTTCTCTATGTATCCTCCTTTTGCTTACATGCAAATGACTTGCCTTAGTCGCTAATTATTTGTATTTATTATGTGTTTAGGAAAGAAGATCATGCATCATTACCCTTTTTTTTTGTTTCCACTCTGGAAACCAATACTTGCTCTTTTGCACCTTCTTCCCGCCGCCCCCACCCCCCCACCCCCACCCCCCCCCCCGTGTAATTGCAGAAAGTTTGAAGGTTTTGTTCTGGGTTGTTTTTGTTAACCCTTTAGAAATGAAAAACTTTCACATTTCCTCACTCTTTTCACATGCGACAGTGTCCTGCTGCTTTCTCAATAGTTCTTGATGTTTTTTTTCTTTAAAACTACCTCTCTATTCCCAGGATGAGGTCCATCTCAGACGAGTGAAAAGTAATACCACCTCATAAATGGAGATTTCATCCCTTCTGCAGGCTCTTTGCCATCTTGTTTGCTTTTCCTTGCAAGGTTATAGCAAAAAAAAGGAACTAAAAGGTTCCAATTGCTTACCCACTATTTCCCTCCTGTAACTCACAAGCCTATTTTGATTTTCTGTTACTTACACTGATTTATTTACTGCCCTCATTTCACAAGTGTAATCATAGTCTGTATTCTGTGTGGTCTCCCTCAAATGCTGTTTTGATATATAATACCTCTTCTCAGGTGTATGACACCCTATTTGAAAGCCTACAGTACCCAAACGTGTTCAACAAGTGACATTTTGATAGGGTATGCAAGTTAGCACTTTTCCTCTGTGTGTCTTGAGACGTCATGCACAGAGCTCACTGCCTTACTGATGTTGGGACGTAAGACTTGGGTCATAAGATACTGTCAGAGTGGGACTTGTTGGATGATGCCCAGAAGGTCTAAAATGGATGCATTAGACTAGCTGGAAGTCTCCCATAGTAGTTCTGCATGAATCATGTAGGTTTGCTCTGCCTGTTCCTGAATGCTTGTGTATTGGTTTTTTATCCTATCATTTGCACTCTCTCCTATTGGAAAAAGGGCAGAATGTGGTTGAAGAATTGAAGTCCAAACCTAGAGTTGTAGTATAGAAACCCCGGTTCCTTTTTTTGCCCATTGCAGTTGCTAGAAGTTGTTGCTTAAAACTTGAAATCGTGTTCTTAATCAGCTGTGAAGCCTTCCTTAATCACTAGTCACACCTGGAAACAGAAACATCACAGATTGCTTCACCATCAGTTCTGTCTCTTACTATCCTGGATCAATAGTGTAGAAATGAGAAAATAGTTAAGTTTCTGTGTCTGCTCCTTTCTTGACCCCTTCACCTTCCTTTCTCTGAAAAAAACCCAACCAAAACCAACCAAAATAAGAGCTACCTGGATTATGGTCAATGGCATTATGCAAAATATCTCTTGCTAGTGTTTTCAAACTGCACCTTCAATGTAAGGAGATCTTTAATACTGAAACTTGCTTCATTCTCTATTGGTTATGCAGAGAAGGCTGTGAAAGGCAGGAGGAGACTTGCACAGGTCACAGAGCCCCACAGTGACCTGTGCTTCCCCTGCACATGGTTAACAGGCCAGTGGTGGTCCCTGAGCTATATTAGATGTCTAGAATAGATTTATGAAACCAGACTGCCTTTACTAAGCTTTGAATTAAAAGGCAGTTGGTACATGAACGTCTGTCAAAACGTTTGCAGGTTGACAGTGAGCTGTTACAAAAATATTTAGCAACCACTGTGGTAAAGGTTTCCTCTAAATATAATACATTTAAGCATTTCATACAAATATTTACAGTGTCTACAGTATCTAGAGCCTTTGTCTTCAATATGCTTGATGTTAACAGCACTCCTTGTGTGCTACAAGTGGAAAACCAGACATAAAGTGATTGATTTTCTCAGAGGAATATTATTAAAAGCATCTGAGTCATTCAGAAATCTCAGTCAAAAGTGACTTAAGTATTGAAAAATAAGGCTTTGACTAGGCAAATAGAAAAAAAACACCTTGGAGCTTTCTCAAATGTTTCTATAAATGATAATAACAAGACTTACATCTTGTGGGGTTTTGTACCCACTTCTCATCATGATTCAGTGACTGATGAGGACTTTTAGTTCCTGGAAATTAGTGGCTTTCTTCTGTATGTAAGGCTTGTCTACCCAGGTCAGCTGAGCTGAAAATACATACCATGGTGGTACACACATACCTGCACATGTATCATTGAGTTCTGCTTGAAGAACATTTATTTTCTTGATGTTTCTCTCTCTCTTCTTCACACATTGCTCTTCAAAAGGAGCACTTTTCTCCTTGTTCAGCCTTAAGCCTTACTAGCTCCCTACCATATTGCTGAAGCCCAATGTATTTAGATGAAGCTTCAGGAAAAACACTGTTTCTGCTTTTGTATATCAACCAGAGAAGTCTGCTTTAAAACAGCTGGTAAACTGCAGGGGAAAGGCAATGATGTGCAGCATTAACTGTCAGCAGGGGATAACTTGCCTTAAAAGACAAGAGCCTTAGTACCTGGGACAATGACAGCTTATCTGATTGCTCTGTAATCTCTTTTCAGCACTGGCTGACAGAGCTGGAGATCTTCGCTATGATCTTTGCAGCTGCCATCCATGACTATGAGCACACTGGAACCACCAACAACTTTCACATCCAGACACGGTGAGGTCACTGTAAAACATGATGAAAAGTTCAGAAATGGAGGCAGAAGCCTTTGGTGAATAAAAGCACAGCCATGTAGAAAAGTGCAGGAGTTTTTGCTTTCAAGTGTTACAGAAGGAAAGTTTGCTTCTTTAGGTTGTATTTAATTTTCTTTTGCTCAGCCATTTATAATGAAATCCATGTCTTCTAGCTTCCTGAACACTGTTTCATATTAACAACCAGGAAAAAGGTCCTGAAATATTTCTGTGAAAGCTGCCAAAGACAAATTGTTGTTCAAAGCCATGTTTATTGATAAATGTATCATTTTGGAGGAGGCACTGTAATTCAACAGTTTTTTTCTCCTTGTTGAATTTAAATAATCAAACTTTAACTGCATAAATCAAGAAGATATGTTTACCATTGCCTATTCAGGGATATAATTTTTTAATGCTTTGTAAATTGCTAGACAGTAATTGTCTGATAACAAACTAGACTGGATCAGTGTCTTTTTTGAACTTAGAATCTCCTGTAAGGCTTTTGTGATGGTGAAGGAGAGAAGGAGAAGATGAAGATGGCAGCAAAACTCAGAAGTGGGCAAAGGTTATGAAGTCTCTAGTTGCAGTGATAACTGGGCATCTAATGTCTGTGTATTTTTTTGACAGTGGGAGTATACTGGTAGCAATGACAAAATGTCCAGATGTCCTTGACTGACACTGCACACTTGGACATTCCTAAGATGCATTGAATCTCACCCTAAATTAGATGTCCGGAGTATGTTAGCTGAATCATGCTGCGTATCACAGATAGATTGCTAGGATAAATCACACATATGCTCAGGAAAGTTTGGGAACACAGAAATAAGTTTCTGTCTCTGTTTTGGGCCAAGCCACACTCCACTTCTTACAGCTTCATGCATGCAAGAAGTAGGGATCTGCTGTATTTCCCAAGTACTTACAAAAGGATTCAGGGAAGCATAATTGTAATTTAACTGCTGTAACCCTGGATATCAGAGGGTGTAAAATGTCAGAGGAGAATAATATACACTGCTCTCTGGGAAGCAGAAGTGAGTGGGGACTGTAACAAATCATACGCACCCTCAGTTGCCATTTACTTCCAAGGAAAAGCTTTGCCTTCAGACCAGCGCAGACATTCATCAACCTCAGATCTATCCCCTGGAGCTTAAAATAAGGCATGAAGTACCTTTGGTCTTACTCTATCCCACTGGCCATTGCCTTTCTGTACAGTATGGTCTAAGTGTACAGATGACAGAAATCAGTTCAGTTTTATCATGCCTGCAGCCAGTTTGCTGTTCTGGAAACAATATTGTGACACATCTTGCAATTCCTTACGTGGAGATAGTTAGGCTTTAATATGAGGTCAACATAGACAAGGACTGGCCAAGAGCCTCATGAATCAACTAAATTTACATCTGTCTCACAGCTCTCAGCACTTTTTTTTTAGTATATAACAAAGAGACTAGGTAAGTCTCAGCTGATAAAATAGATTTTGTAGTGAGTTTTGATCCTCAGCTTACTTTTACTGAGTAACAGCAATGAACAAAATATTACAAGAGCTCTTAAAAGGCTCATATCTGTGCTATAGAACTAATCTCTGTAGCTGGTGGGAGGAGAACTTGTGAATGTGAAACTCTTGAGGCAGGGAAGAAACATAACCTCTCCTGTGTTTTCTTTTAAATGCTAGGTCAGACTCAGCCATTCTATATAATGACCGATCTGTGCTTGAAAATCACCACGTTAGCGCGGCGTATCGTCTTTTGCAAGATGATGAAGAGATGAATATTTTATCTAATCTCTCAAAGGATGACTGGAGGTAAAAACGAACATGGTGGCAGCCCAGAAACATTGCGGCTTCACCAGAAACTGTTATTTCCTTGTTGGAACGGCAATACACGTTCTAGTATATTGTGTATTAGTGTTTCTATGGCTACAAGAGAAAGAGCTTTAAAAGGTGTTTGTCTGGCTAATTTGGTGTTGGTTTTCACCTCTGGTAGTGAGACTAGACTTCTTGAAAATGAATTGTAAGATACAAATTGACTCCCCCCTAATTTCTAAGTCTCACAGACACCCTTTGCACATATCCATTTGCAACAGAGTGTAGAGGTAGCCTGCTGTTTTTTCATTCCAAAGGATAAACATAACCTTTATCTACCTTGACACTCCCTGCCTAGAAATTATAAATGAAATAAAATAATCCAATCCAAGGAGCATAAATTAGTGTGCATATATGCAAAGGTGATGTTAGAAGTTGTAATTTAAAACAAGCCTCATGCAACATGTGATTTATGGGCCAAAACTGCCTCATGATTTGCTTTCTAATAGTAGACAGTTCAAACTAATGAGGGCTTTCTCTTTTTGTGTGGTGTTTTTTGTGTGGTTAGTTTGTTTGAGATTTTTGTAATCTTCAAGGGGTGGTGCTTTAAAAATAGCCTAGTGTGTTAGACAGGAAGAATCCTGCTCCATGGTCTTTCTCATGTGAGGGGAAGCTTGCATCTTACTTAACGCATGGTATCTCCTGCATATGCTTAAACATGATAGAGTGATGATCAGTTTGTTCTAACGTAAACGTGGGGAAAGGAGCCCTCTGTGGCATAGCTTATAGCAAGCTGGTCAGTCTTACTAATCTCTTTAGCCTGAATTGTCTGGTTTTTTCAACTTGTGGACAGTGATGCAATCCTATAGCTGAACACCAGGAATAAAACACAGGAACTTATGTGGCTGATGTCAATCAATGTGAGTGTTGTGGAGGAGTGGCCTGAGAAATTCTATTCCCCAATACAGAAAATAGTCTCATGGTGGGCAGCAAGCAGGAACTTAACAAAAAAATAAAATCTGCATTAAGGTGTTAAAAATTTAATTTAATTTTTTAGCTATAGCTGGTAATGCCTTGTCAAATATTGGCAGCAAATTACTGGTTCCTTTTATGTTGCAGGGGAAGAGCAAGGAACTAACTGACTAGAAACAGCAGCCTTCAAGTCACTGTCTAAAAGGAACAGTGAAGCAGCTAGCTGAGTATGCTTCATTGCATACTGTCTTTAGGAAAATTGCTTTGGAGCTTTAAGCTTTAAGGTTTTGCTTGCATCAAAGCTAGATTCAGATATCTCTCCTTGATTCTGTAGTGTCAACATGTTGTGTTCTCTTGTAGCAGTATGCTTGGACTCAAGGTTTCATATATTAACCCATCTCTTTAAGAAATACTCTAACTGCCCGATATTGAGTGATTTAGATTGCTTATTTGTTCTTTCTCAAGTAGGACTTTATAAATTTATAGATGTTGATCAAGCAGCAACTGCAGAATAAAGGCCATTATCTGGATCTGCTCTAATATCAAGACCCTTGTGAGTTTTGTGTGGTTTTGCTTTTGACTGCCACTTTGAAATCCCATAGGCAAACACTTGGGAAACAGTGGAAACATGAGCTGACTTCACTAGGATCTGAGATGTTGAGAAAAAAAACCAAGAAGCCCAGAATTTCCCAGACTGCCACTCAAAAATAGGACTCTCAGGATGCCTTGGGAAACTATTACAGTGTATCCAAATTGGACTATATTTTTGTAGACATACCTGATAAATCTCTCTTAGCAAAAGGCCTGAGTGATGGTTTTTGGAAAGCAAATTCGTCAGTGCCCTTTTAAGCTGAGCTCTCACTTGTTTTTGTCACATTACTAGTAAGAAATAATCTAATGGTCAGTGAATTTTGCAATCCTAGATGTCTTTGTGGATTTAATCATTCTGTGGTATTCAGTCATCTAGTTAGGGAATGTATCTTCAGGAAAGAAATGTCGATAATTAAAGCTACATTTTCTGCTGGAAAATAAATAGGCACAGGTTTTGTAAGGAAAGCAGATGAGACTAAAAGATCTTTTGAGTTACAATGAAAGAGAAAAGAGTTGAATACTTAATAGTACTTACACTATATATTTTTTCTCCATTTAGAAAAACTTATGCTGCTTATTAAATATTTGAGCATCAGTTGACTTTCCTCATTTAATGAATCCTATTCAAATAATCAACAAGTATATTAATAAACTACTGCAAAAATGGACCACAGTGAATTAAGAAGATAAACTGCAAAGTGAACAGATGCTTTCCGAGATACTGTTATAGATGTCTTTTCTGGCACTGTATTCTGTTGTTAATAATTTCCATGCAGTTTATTGAAACAGTGTATGCTTAGCACAAATGCTTTAACATCAAGTAGAGGATTAAAAGCATCTGGATAATGTTTAAGTCTTTAACTCCGTATTGAAGTACAGCTTTGGGAAGTAACCTTTAATGCAATACTGACTTTGTCAGTAAAGCTGCTTGGGGTTTCGTCTCTTAATTCTGAACCCTTCTTGAAGATCCATGTTACTCCTTTTGAAATTGTGGTGAGAAACCTTAAATGTTAATAATATTTTACTTAGGAACCACCAGCTGCTCTGTCATTACCATAGTAATCTCAATTTGTTAGTCATTCTGCATTTCCTAACAATAACAAGGAGTTCTCAACTCGGCTTATGTGCAGTGAGACTTCCTGAGATGGATAAGTATGGCAGTTTCTGTTTGGAAGTAGCATCAGAGGTGAGCAGTGCCTGTGGAAGCTGGTAGCTCTGCTCTGTTTCCTAGGTATATCTCAGCTTCCTAAAGAACAAAATTTGTGACTTTATGGACACAAGGATGTGAATAAAAAATAATCCAAATAGCAGTCAAGAGCTGTGTGCTCCTAGCAGTGCAGGCTGAGTGCCCACACTGCCAGCATGACAGCTCCAGCAAGAATGCCACGGTCACAGCCGGGGAAGGAGTGGACCTCAGTGCAGGACAACTGACAAGACAGAGACCTCTTTAGGAAGGCAGTTGTGGTAGAAGCCCCAAACATCCTTGCTAGCTTCTCGATATATAGTGATATATACTGTTTCAGGGGAAATGATGTTCTGAGATAAGTACAGGGGTCAGAAATGTGCCTATTGTGGATTTACATCTCTAAAAGGGAAGGTGGTATTTGTGTGCTTGTGAACATATGTACGTGCTGGCACTGAAGTCAGTGACTCATTTGCCTGAACTGAGCCCTTTGCTTTTGTTTTCCTACTGCAACGAGCTATGCACAATGTATCCCATGCAGACCATTGTGATGGAGTTGCACTCCAGAGGACATAGGAAAGTGTCTGCTGTTTGTCAGGAGTAATCCCAAGCACTAATTGTTCCCACAGCAAAATCACATGCTGTTCTTGTAAAAGTTTGTTTCTATGCATTCAGATTCTCCTCTTCTTCCTCTCTTGCTTTCCTTGACAGAGAGGTTTGTGCTGCTGGGAAAGAAGCAGACCAGGGAACTGATTAGGACTGGTGAACAAAAAAAAAAAAAGATCCAAAATAATTTTAAAGATTTTTTTTTTAATCCCCATATCATTGCCAACTTGAATGCTGTTGTCTAGACAAGTGACTGTAGTTAAGGGTGGGGAGGAGGAGGTGGGTATACTGGGGGAAGAGTGAGGCTGATGACATTTTAACGTGTTCAGAAGTCCTGACAAGTGCCACCCATGGGATGGTGTTAGCACAGCAGCTTTGGATCTCTACACAGTGGTGGCCTGGACCTGGAACTTGAACACTGCCACCAGACGCAAAGGAAGCATGCTCAAAATAGGACATGTTCTTCATGAAACATTCATGAAAAGAAGAATGGTAACTTTTCTTTTTAAATGAAAGCTGACAGGTTTCTCAATCTCCCAAATCCAGGGCTGGTATGGTAACCTCGGGCTGTTTTTCCTTGGTTAACAAAAATTCATACAGGAATAGTTTGAATGAATAATATCAGGGAAGTAGTATAGGATCTCAAAGGTCTTGACTGCATATATGCATCACGTGTACTTGGGGATGTTTTGTAACATGCTGTTTTCACTTTAATAATATGACTAATCTTTCAACATAGGTATTGACCAGTTTTAGTCAATTGGATAGAGGTTCAGGTTCAAAAGTTCACCTGATTCATGCTGAGACTTTACATAGGCTTTTTACTTCCACCTAAGAATGTCCTAGAAAAGAAATCAATTTAAGGAGTTTGTGCTTAATTGAAAAAGGAGTGCTAATACTGAAGTGCTTTTCAAAAACCATCTAGGTTTTCTATTAGCAAGGATTAGCCACCTGACTTAAATTGCAGCCCTCTGAATTGTGTGTTCATTTAGAAAATCCTTCATCCTTTTCCCCATCTCTGAAAGAGAGATAATTGAAAGAGTGACATACAAAGGCAGAAGTACTGACAATAATTTACAGATAGACAAGAGAAACTGGACTGTGTCTCATACTGGGTTTTATGTTTCTCTTTCCTTGCTCTTCTCATCATGACGCCATCCAAAAGAGAATTCAGAGCTCTAGTGATTGAGATGGTGTTGGCCACTGATATGTCCTGTCACTTCCAGCAAATCAAAGCCATGAAGAATGCTTTGCAGCAGCCAGAAGGGTGAGTCATTTCATAACACTGTGCAGTGAGGGGCTTGCTTTTCAGCTGGTGCTTTGCCATTGTGTTTGACTTCAAAAGCACCTCTCCAGGGGCCCTCGCTCTCTCTGATATCCACAGCAATTCTCTTTCTTCTGGTGAATTTTGGATGAATTCACTTAGGAGTGGACTGACAACCCCTCTCATACGCACATCTCTGTTGTGTTCTGGTAGACCAAAGCTTGCAAAGGTCACCATGTTGGGATAAGCCTCCCTGGGCATTTCCCTTTGAGTACCAGGGTAACATTAAGACGTGATCCAGCTGAGTGACCTCTACAGTTTGAGTATGACTCAAAGTCATAAGATCTGCAGAACACAACTTACGCATTGCCCTTCTGCCGATAGTATCAGCTGCCACCTCTGCAATCGGTCTGCTCCGTAACCAGAGGACAGATGAAAACAGCTTGAGATCCACTGAGGGAAAGACTAGAACATCACAGATGGACCACCACGAGGAAGGCTTTTTCATCTTCCCAGTATGCCACTGGAAGCTGTAATATTTGGTCCTCTCAGAAGATGCAACTCTTCCAGCTATTTCAGACAGTAAAAACCTGGAATTAAAAATCAAGACTATCCATCCCAAAAAAAGCATGATTTAGTCACTAGCCTCTGTGGTTATGATTTTAAGAAATTGCCAACTTTTTTTTTTCCTATGGAATCAAATGCAAGGATCACCTTCTGACCACACAACAATGAAACATTTATCAGTTACTGTGCAGATTATCAGTGCTCCTGAGATCTCATCGGAACTGTTTACTGCAGTAAGACTGTAGGGACCAGCTTCTCTTTTGAGCTACATAAAATGCAGCACAGCTGAAGTGGGGAACACAGCAGCTCTTCAAGCCTGCTTGTGCTGACAAACAAGCTTGGAAAGAAGCTTAGCAAGGCTGAACACTTCGTTTTTGCACTTCTTAATCTCTTACAACAGAAGCAGTCTATTTTGGATAAATTAAACAATCTTTCATAATAGTCTGATTTTATGAACACGGAAATCATTCCATTAATATCCTGGCCAAAGATTCTAATTACTTCATTTCCCTGCTTAGGTGAGATTTTTGTCATTCTCTACTGTAAGAGGAGACAATTAATTTGTTTGATCTTTTTGGTTTCCAGAATTGACAAGCCGAAAGCCTTATCCCTGTTGTTGCATACAGCAGATATCAGTCATCCAGCCAAGGCCTGGGATCTCCATCATCGCTGGACCATGTCTCTGCTAGAGGAGTTCTTCAGACAGGTAAAGCTAGGGAAGTTCCCCTGCATTTCTGCAGCACAGAAGCAAGGTCTAGGACTGGGCAAGTAAGTAGGAAAAGATGAACACAGATCCTTTCCTTTTTTTAAGAACCTCCTAAATTATATTAAGATTTCTCTTCTGGCATCAGTAGCACTGACTGTTATGCCTCTTGGGAAATGAATGTCTGATATGCTGCCTACAGATATAGATGCTATCTACATAGTAGAAATTCTGATTTGGAAAGCTAGTATGTATTTCAAATTAGCAAAGTATAGAAGATGTGGTATTCTACTTAGCTGTGGAATCATACAGAACAGATTTAGGTAGCTTTACTTTACAGAACTGTACTTACAGTGTTGGGTAAATATGAAAAATGCATTATCTTTACTTTAGATGAAGTGAACTGATCAAGTTTATGGCTCACAGTGGACTGCCTGCTGACAAACCCACAAATCTAGACAAATCATTAAGCTCTGTGTGATAGCTATAAGCTCCCCAAGTGACTAATTAAAAGCATTTAAAGAGCGGCCTTAAAAAAAAGTAAAAATAAACAGAGCACTTAGGAGTGTTTAAGATACTTTTCAACAATATGAATTACTAAACTAAGCGGAACACTAAATGCTTTATTTCCCTCCACAGTTCAATAACTTAATGTTTTATATTAAATCTGAATGCATGAAAGAAAAATATACTACATTTTTTTTAAAGTTCTAACAATTTTTTTAAACTGCATCTGTTTTTAAAGGCACTCTGCAAATCCCTTCTTAATAAGGACATAGCAAGAATTTCCTCTGAAATTAATTCTTTCATTTGTTTTTCGAAACCAAGAATGGGTTTACTAAATGGAAACAGGTTGATCATACCTGCATCCGTCTCTGTGTTGCCACACAGGAGGCTAATGCAAGTAGGATGATTTTCACATACATTTTAGGGAAAACTGTGCATTTTTATGCTTTTCTATCTCAAAATTATCCCGGATGTGTTAAAACACACTACAGCTGGGTCCCCGAAAGACTGCTGAAGAAATTAAGACTAGCTAGATATGAGACCACAAAAAGCCCAAGTTTTGATCTGTTTTTACAAGTAATGAAGACAAAATCACTAATTTTGTTTCCCTAAGAATAATTTAATTTCAGCCAACAAATCCTGTTTCAGTTTTGAACGACAGATGTCTCCACTTTAGATAAAACATTATATAAAGCTTGTAATCTAGTTCCAAATTCAGATGCAGTATTAAATCTCTCTTTAGGAGAGCCTTTAAGCTTACCTTGAAGCATAGACTTGTCTTGAGTGAACCTATTTATTCCTGGATCACTAAATACATCCCTACCTGACAGCAGAAGAGCAGCACACTTCTCACAAGCTGAGTAGTACTACTAGCCAGAGGCAACCATGGTAATGCTACCTCAGATCAGGTATTTATTTTCTCACGCCCTTCACCTGCAGGCCCTCTCCTGTCCTTTCTGTTACACACTCTGCAGAGTCGAAAAGCCTGACAATCCATATCAGCACAGATCCCCAGCCCTATTGGTTTCCAACTACTTTGTGCTGTGACACAGGTCTTCCCACACCAAGTATCCATGCTGTAGGGGTGGATGATACTTCTGAGAACAATACTGATATTTTACATTCAGCAGCTATGGTGGACACCTCTTAAAGCAAATGTCTTGCGTGAGTTAATCTGTTTTACTGATGCACTTTAGCTAGCTATGGGGGAGCTGCCCAAACAGCTTAAAATAAGTCAACTATCTTTCTGAACAGTTGGAGAGGCAGTTAGAGGTTCTTTCCTGAGTAGAATTAGCCACTGAGGATTTTAAGAGGTACAAGGAGTAAGACAAGAAGGATGATTAGGTAAGAACTGGCACTGAGAGGTATTTTTCCTGAGAGATTTAGCAGACACAGGAAAGAAATGTTACTTGGTAATATTTTTATATCACACTCCTAATATAAAGCAGAATTGTTCTGCAATAGAAGAATACTATTACTTGTTGTTCCACCCAAAAACTCTAACAGGACTTGTGCCCCCACTTCACGAATGCTGTATTAACAAAAAGAATTCATACTCCTTGGAGTAAGTTTTTCTCTGATGAATTTACTGGCTATTTTAGCTTCCATTTGATACTAGTAAGAACACTGGCAAGAAGTTCAGCACATCTAAAGAGAGCTGCTGTTTAAGGAGTTGATTCTATAGTGTAGTTAACAGGTATTACGAATGCTCAGTGGGGCAAATTGCAGCTATGTTGTCCTATGCCTCTTCTCCACATAAAGCAATGTGTTGTAGTGTGACTGAACCAAGTTAAAGAGCTTTTTGAGAATATGCAGCTTGAAAAACTGAGGAAAAAAATGGAGTTATAACACTTGATCTTCTGCATCATGTTAGAAAAGGACTTTCAGTTCTGAGGGCTGAAAAGAGTGTTTGGACTTTTGTACTTAAGCACCCACGTAAAATGTCGACAATGTCAGTGTTTTCTTTGGATGAAAGAAGTGTCTGGCCAGCCATGACCTGTGAATTCCTTATCTGAAAGACTAAAAAAGACATGCAAAGAAGTGCAAACCCTGAAAAATCAGTCAGGACACTGGTATTTCCTCTTGAAATATTTGCTCCTGCTGGGTTCTCTGAGAACTTCAGTGAAAAGCACTCTTGTGCTCAAGTGGATTTTTAGTTGGTGCATAGCAGTACCAAGCAGGCAGGAAAAGCCCTGAGGAATGATTCACTGGAACCAAATTAAGTTCACTAAGTTCTGCTTGGACTACAACTTTTTCAACCAGACAAAAATTCTCCACAATTTGTATTTTAAAAAAACAAACAAACAACACAACAAAAACCCAACAAGAAACAAATTCAAAACTTAGTAAAGAAAGTAAAATGAGAGGCTTTTACAGTCATGACTGAAGATATCAGTGTCCTGTCTTTTTCAAATTTTTTCTCAATTTTGTTTCTCCAGGGTGACAAAGAAGCAGAACTAGGGCTTCCCTTCTCTCCACTGTGTGATCGCAAGTCGACTATGGTTGCTCAGTCTCAAATAGGTATGTCCCTTTTGGTGTGTGCAAAGTAACATCTTAAAAGCACATCTTACTCCTCCCTGTGGGGCTAAGATCTTGGTGATCTCTCATAATTTGGAACTATATTAAAGAGAGGAAATAAAGCACAATGGTGTCACTTTCCCCAGATCAACAATTCAAAGCTGAGGAGCCATTAAATTTATGGTTGTGGTTCCATGCAGTAACGAAGTTACCTCTGATGTATCTGCAGAGATGACCACAGTACCTGGCTATGACACTACTCCATGCTTTTCCAAGGCACAGACAGCAACGTGTCATTGGTGTATCATGGGTGAATATTAAAATGTAATGTGAGTCCCTTCAGTGACCTGGGCAAAACCTATTGTATGTTTTCCTGCTTATTCCTCCCACCCTTTCCCTCCCAGTTCTTCAAGCCAGCAAGCATTTTTCACTGAAGCCAAGCAAATAGCAAATCCATAGTTCCACCCACTCAGAAATACAGCACTTTGTCCAGCTGAAAAAGTAGAAGAGTGAGGCATCAAGCCTGGTATTTGGTGAGAAACAAGAAGGGCTAAGTGAAGTAAAACTGAAAAGGTAGATTTGTGGGTAGATTTTTAACAAAATAAAGATAACACGGATCCTAAAAATGAGGGAACTGAGGCCAAAAGCAGAAAGAGAGACAATGTATTAAACAAAAAATGTAAGTATGGAATTTCTCTCAAAGAAGAAGACAAAGATATCCCTCAACTAGGAAAGTTCAGATTCATATCTGTGTCTAAGAGCCATTTCTATTTAAAATTATTTCATTGTTCCTGTTGGACAAGCCATTCTCTGAGGGACCCCACCCCAGATTTTTCTCACTTGGGAAGTTTAGACAATTCAGCTAAGAATGTGAGCCTGAAAAGCTGGGCTACAAGCCTGAAAAGCCAGGCTACAAGCCTGACCTGGTTGCCAGACTTGCAGCATTCTCTTCTCTGCGACAGTAAACCAGAAGAGTGGGAATGTGTGTCCAGTGCAGTGCAACTTCTGAGGACATGTGTGTTCTGCCAACAGCTCAGTGGGGGAAAGCAGCAGCAGAAAACTCAAAGTGCTGCAGTCTCAGCTAAAACTCATGTTGAGGACTCCTGAGCAGACTACACCTACTGATGTGCTGTGGGAGAAGATCAACTCTCTCTCTCTTTCTGGCTGGTGTGGAGACTTCTCTTTCATGTTCCTTCTATCAGCTTTCAGATATGTCCCTCACTCCTTACAGGGAAGAGGAGTTGTGCTTCTCACGGGGTCCCTCTGTGTAGGGTTGTGTGTACTTGGAAACCAGTTTTCCTTGTCCTCCACTCTTGTGCTTATTTGCTCAGAAAGTCTAGGAGAGCCAAGACACTTCTGCACTGCTGTCCCTTGTGTCAAATTAGTGCAAAATTAGTGATGAATTCAAGCATCACCAACAAAATTCCACTTTATAAAAGAGGCACTCATCAGTATACAAAGACAGCCTTATTTAGTTATATACTGTTTGTCCTATTAGATTTCTGCAGTTTAGTAATCCATTTACATTAATAGGGTACTCTATAAATCTTGCCTTCTGTCATTATAAAATTTCCATTTTTGAGTCTGCTGCACTTATTGGCAATGCCTTTCTGCAACGTCTTCTTTGTTAAATCAAAACCTCTTATATTTTCTGACTGTCTGCTGATGTAAGGCTTTCAAAGTTGTAGGCTACATTCTCAGACAAATAGTCTGTTCCCATTCATTTATTTACCATTTATTCCAGGGAGCAATTTGTTAATTACTACATTTCTTTGCAAAAGTAAGTTCCTATTGAATTCCAAATGGTACTAATACCTGCAACAAGGAGCCATCAGTTCCCACAAAGAAAACCCTTTGTCCTTTGTGAGTTACAATTGTGCTCTTGGTTCTGTCAGGGACAGAGCCTAGAAATCCCATTCTGGTGGCTCAACTTGTTTGTAGATGATGATTTGCTGCTCACAGGTCACTGCAGATGCAACAACAGTGGACAAGCATTTTATTAATAAAAGATTTGTACAAATGCAGACTGAAGAGTAGAGACTTCTTCCACAGAAATTAAGTTCCTGTAACAGCAAAAACTTCCTCTAAAGAATGTCTCTCTCTCCTGTTGCTTCAGTTTGTGAAGAAACTGTTCAGTTTAAACAGATAATTAAAAACTCTGAATATTAAATAATGAACCTGCATTTTAAAACCTATTAATGTTAATGCTAATGACCAAGTTAGCATCCTTTTTCTTCTTCAACAGAATGAGTGTGGTAAATATTTCTGTATGACAGTGAAGTTCAGAAATCAGGAAAGATTCATGTCCAGAAGTCAGGCTGCTTATCAGAGTGGGGGAAACAAGAAAACCAGGTTAAGATTGTATTTCCCAACAAGAATATCAGGAGTTAAAGCTTCTCTGTCTTTTTCAGGCTGTAGGAAGCTCGTTTGATTGGAGATCAGCCTTTGTTGTTGTTATCCTTTTTTGCAGCTCATAAATGTAGCAGCATCCTTTTATTTTTGTCCTTTGGCTGGCAAGAAAGAAAATTACAGCTTCACAGCTTCAGAAAACATTGGCTAAAGGCTGATGGGTGCATGCTGATGATTCATTTTTCTTTCTCTTTTCTTTTTTTTTTTGGGGGGGTGTCATTCTCAGGTGGAATGAATGAACACTAAGCACATGTCTGGAATCAACCCTCAGCATGCAGTGTTAATTGGTGAAGTCATCTTAGTCACTGGGGTACATAATTTTTACTACACTCATTCTATCAAAAAGGAAAAAGGATGATTAAATGGTCATTGGCATTAATAGATTTTAAAACCCAGGTTCATTATTTGATATTCAGGGGTTTTAATTAGCAAACTATATCACTGTATTTAAATCACAGTGTCTTAAGGGAAGAAGAGAGAGAACACTGAGGCGAGGGAGGCACTTGGGAATGTGGCTTAAGGTACATAATTACCAATAAAGTCTAAGTTTTGTTTATGCAATATAAGATTAAGTTTCCCAACTTTATTATAGCTTATTATTGGTATAGGGAGTAGAGGGACAAATACCACTTACCAAATAAAAATTCTCCTGGGTCTTTGAGTTTGTTCACCTGTGGTCCTTTGTGCCACCTCTGCCTGTGTCTGCTGATAAGATGCAAGATTTCTCCCAGGGAAAACTTCCAGTTAAACCTTGTGGGTTTTGTGCAAATGTTGAATATCTCAGGAAGCAGATCCCACCACCCTGCTGCTGAAGTTAGTGATGCAGTCGTACATCTGATATGAGAGATTTGCATGTCTCAAGGTTGTTAGTGGTGTTACTTGCCAAGCAGAAGTGACAAGGCACAGTGGTTTGGGTAAAATACTTTTTGAGTGAATAGGAATAAAAGATATATATAGACAGGCAGACAAACACATGTATCATAGAACAATAGAATGGATTGTGCTGGAAGGGACCATAAAGATCATCTAGTTCCAACCCCTCTGCAGTGGGCAGGGACACCTCTCACTAGACTAGGTTTCTCAAAGCCCCACCCAACCTGGCCTTGAACATTTTCAGGGAGGGGACATCCACAACTTCCTAATGTCTAACCTAAATCTCCCTTCTTCCAGTTTAAAGCTATTACCCCTTGTCTTGTCGCTACAAGCCCTTGTAAAGAGCCCCTCCCCAGCTTTCCTGTAGCCCCTTCAGGCACTGGAAGGCCACTGCAAGGTCTTCCTGGAGCCTTCTCTTCTCCAGGCTGAACAGCCCCAACTCTCTCAGCCTGTCCTCATAGGAGAGGTGCTCCAGCCCTCTGATCATCTTTGTGGCCCTCTCCTAGGCTTGCTCCAGCAAGTCCATGTCGTTCTTTTGTTTGGGGCTCCAGAACTGGATGCAGTACTTTGGGTAGGGTCTCATGAGAGTGGAGTAGTGTGGGAGATTCACCTCCCTGGAACTTCTGGCCATGCTTCTTTTTATGCAGCCCACATTATGGTTAACTTTCTGAGCTCAAAGCACACATTGCCAGTTCATTTTAAGCTTCTCATCAACCAGCACCCCCAAGTCCTCTTCCTCAGGGCTGTTCTCAATCCATTTTCTGCCCAACCTGTGCATGGGATTGCTGCGATCCAGCTGCAGGACCTTACTCTTGGCCTTACTGAACTTCAAAAGGTTGGCATAGGCCCATCTCTCAAGCCTGTCAAGGTCCCTCTGGATGGCATCCCCTCCCTCCAGCATGTTGATCACACCACACAGCTAGCTGTCATCAGCAAACTTGCTGAGGGTGCACTCAATTCCACTGTCCGTGTCATTGACAAAGATGCTAACCAGCACTGGTCCCAGTATCAACCCTTGAGGAACTTTGCTTGTCAGTGGTCTGCATTTGGACATCAAGTTATTGACCACAAATCTTTGAGTATGACCATCCAGCCAATTTCTTTTCCACAGAATCTGTATCTTTCCAATTTAGATGTAAATAAAGTTTTCATTATCCTCAGGTTTCCTGTGGCCCACTTAACACTGTTCTCTGTACAATTTTCAGTGTTTTAAAAAATTGTATGAAGTTTGCTGGGATTATCTGGGCTGTGATCTAGCACACAATTTCCTGTCATGGCTTTATACTGCATACATTTCTGATTACTCCCTGGGAGGAAGGAAATTTCTTTTCCCCTAAATTTTAATAGAGTTATGGAGGCACATGGCTCAGATGTTCAGATAGTACTGCATATTTTCTTCAGATTTACAGAATGTTAGTATGAAATTCTATGAACTTGCAAGTAATATTTTTTTATTTGGCTAGGTATAAAAATACACTTAATTACCTATCCATTTTGGACTTCAGCAAAATCAGGGAGGGAAATGGAACTAGAAGGATGCTCAACTGCTTTGCACTCAAGAAGTAGATCAAAGCATCTGCAAATTCAGGTGCCTAGCCCATGTGGCCTCTTCTCTTTTTCTTGTTCTGTTATCACCTAGAATCACTAGTGTCTATCATAGAAAAATATCATGACCCAGTCAGAGAATGATAATATTATTAAAATAAAATTAATAGTTGATCATTACCAAATATTTAAAAATTGTAACAGCATGGAAAGACCTGAATCCCAGTGTGCCTTAGGAGGGATTAAGGACATAATTTTTTTTCTGCAGCACTAAGAAATTTGCTAAGTGAAGTGCTAAACTTGAGGAACAGCCCTTGTCCCAGGAGAGAATTTAGGGGAAACTAAAAGATACTGAAAGCTTCTCAGTCTCACATTATATCAATACAACATGGATTTTCCTTCATCTCATGAGCTAATGGCCACAGGGCTCTTCAGTCTGCCCTTCCTAAAATTCAGATCAGAGACATATTAATCTCTGCCAGACTGTATGCTGCAGTTGAAATTATTCAGCTCTTTTTTTCCCCTTATATTAAAAAATGGGGGGAAGGCACCTAAATCTATTTTATTATCAACAAGAACAAGCTCAGAATATTCACAGCAACCCATGGATATGCAGTAAGAGAGGTTTGAGTGTAACCCCACACCAGCAATGTTTACCAGTATTGCTACTGTTATATTAATTTTCTGCTTTTAGAGAGTTAATCTTTAAAACTGGGGTTTATCCAAATCTGCTAGGAATTTGGCTTAAATATCACACTCCTCTTATAAAACAAGTTCTGATGCATCTGTTTATGTTCCAATATGCTGCTATTTCTTTCCAGTGTTTAAGTAGGTACCTTTTATTTCATGCTTTATCCAGACTTTTGGGTCAGGGATTAACGTATAACTCAGTTTTCCCTTTCTAGTATTGAACTCTTTTAAGGTGCAATTTTTTTACTCTGTCTTTTACAGTGTGGTTGTCTGCGATCACTGAAGCAGTGACTCCATATAAATCCTCCTCTTGCCTGCTTGACTCTGCTTGTGTTTCTGCTCAGGTTTCATTGATTTCATTGTGGAACCCACTTTTACTGTGCTGACCGACATGACTGAGAAGATCGTGACTCCGCTCATCGATGAAGCTTCTCGCTCTGGCATGTCCGGGTTCAGACGTTCCAGGTGAATAACCACCTACCCTCTCCCTTCACTCTGCTCATCTTGCCAGTGCACCCAACTGCTCTGGTCCTCCCCCACCTCAGCATTTTTTCCAAGTGGCTTTAAGCCCCATATCCACATTGCTGATGCTGCAGCTCACCTTGTGACGTGACTTTGTTGCGGGGAAACTTCAGCCCAGAGGAGGGCAAAGAGGGAAGCATGAACCTGAGCCATGCCTCCAAAGGCAGTGAGCACAAATGGTTGTAGCTGTGCAATCAGGTGGACTTCAATCTCTCAGTCGCTGATGTCAAAGAGAAGGTAGAGGGAGTTGTCGATAGGCACTCATTTCTTTATATCTAAAACTATAAATGGGACTGAAATATGAAAGAAGACTGGGAAGAATAAGCACGTATTAGTGACAGTATTTAGGTTTATGCAAATTTGGGAAGTACTGCTGGAATTCACCTGGAGTTCATTCAACCTCTGCTGTTCTAGAGAAACTACTCGTCTAGTAGTTTCATGGACAAGGCATGGCTTGGGATTCAAACGCCACGTGGTTACTGTTCCCTAGAGTAGGGCTACCAAGTCAGAATTCCTCTCCCAGGTGAATTCTGTACTCTTGGGCTGTTACACAAAAAACAGGCACTAATATCTTGTGCTAGCTTGCTGCCATCTTTGAAAGACAACTGTAGAATTTGTAAGTGAAATGAGTGCCTGATTCCAGCCTCAGCTGAGGTCCTCTGCCTCATGGCTCCCAGTGGTGAATTTAGGAGCCTGCTCCTTTGACATATTTGATTTCTAAATTGTCTGACTCTCTGTCACAGTTTTTAACTCAGGATCAGCAATTAAACCAGCAATAATAATGCTCTCAATACCCTCCCCCTTCCACCCAGGTAGGAAAGGAGAGAAATGAAGAGAGAGAGAGACTTTCTGGATTGAAAATTAAACTAGACAGCTTTAATTAATTACTGATGAGAAAAATAAAATATGTACAATTATATACAAGTATGTTCAGGAATGTGCAAACCCCTATTGCCTCTCCCCAGCCCCAGCAACTCCCACAGCATCTCCTGAGCTGTGAGCAGTCCCAAAATGTCCCAGAGCTGCTGGAGAGAGCAGCAGAGCAGACAGGAGCTGAGGGGAGAGGTATGAGGGTCAGGGATGCACGAGCCTAGGAATCAATAGTGATGGATAGATGGTGTCCTCCCCAGACACTGGCCATGAATGGGAGAGACGGGAAGAAGAAAAAGAAGGAAGTTGTCTTCCGTGATCCCTGACATTACACTGAGCTTATGTAGATACATGGAATGGAATACTTTGGTCAATTTTGCTGTCCATCCAGTGCACTCCTCCCTATGGGAGGGTTACAGGTACAGCTCTTCTGCTCTGGTAGCATCTGAGGCTGCAGATTCAACAAGCAGAGCAAAGTGACCTTGAAGTCTCTGCAGTAACATAAACATTCCAGCATTATCAGTCCTCTAGCTGGAAAACTTGCTGCTAGTTGAAAGGCAGTTCTTTAAAGGAGGAAAGAAAAAATAAAAATCAGTAAAAGGAAAATTGGTTTCATCCTGGCTCAAACCAGGACACTCTCCAATACATGTTTAGGGAGTGAAGATGCACAGCAAAGGCAACAGCAACATTTGGAATTATTCTAATTCTTAGGGACTCTGGACATCAAAAAATAAGCAGGAAAAATCTGTAATTTTTTTTCAAATAGTGGCTTAGGTTGTGCTGCGTGCTTTAACATCAGTTGCCCTGCAGTGCAAAGGAGGAAGAGGAGGATGAGGGACTCAAGCTTAGCTTTTGTTTTTCCAGGTTGACTCTGTTAAGTTACCTAGACTTACGGTTATTATTTCTTCTTAGCTGTATTTGGGTGCATGGGATACTGATTTCTTCTGTGTTTTGTGATCTTGTATCCCAGTTTGAATAGCATCAGTCCCTCCGAAGTTAAAAGATCAAGTGTCAAGAGCACTGGGTCCGAAGGAAGTGCCTCACTCAACTGCTCCATACTCACTGTGGACTTCAAATGTTTTAAAGCCACCTGGACTGAGGTGGTTCAGCAGAACCGGGAGAAATGGAAAGCACAAGCCACCAAAGGTAACAGCCAGACTTCTTAGTGAAAGAATAAAAATTCTTTTGAACTCTTCTTCTTGAAGTTCTTCTTCAATCAAATTATTCTCCAAGTAAGCACTAGTAGTTTGAAAGAATCTGCTTTTCAAGCTCAACAACCTATGCTGAGTTCCGAAAGACAGGGATATTTTGTCTCATCTGTGCCTTAGACTCTTACGTGGTGTAATTGTACATAATTAAGAGGATATGGACAATGGGAGAAAGAAAAAAAACACAAAACTGTAAGGGAGGTCCCCTAAAGTAATGAGTCAGACTTAGAGTGGTGCAAAAATAGCTAGAACATTTTTGTAGAGAGAGATTATCAATTGCTCACTGTTATGATTGAAAGAGGTACAGATGATAGCTCAGGGGAGAAGGACAGGATTCACTGCTGGTTTTTAGTGATACATTGGATAATGACTTGGGAACTATGCTGCAAATGCTCATGATGTCTTCCTGTCTTTCCAGCAGTAATAAGGGCCCAGCAGTGGGGGCAGCAGTGCTGTGTCCAGTTTTGGCCACTGCAGCTGAGGAAATATATGGACCAGTTGCAGACAATGCAGAATACAGCAATGCAAATGTTGACAACTACTGGTTATAGCTGAGAAGGTTTATAGCTGAAAGCAGTTTTCTGAAGACTACTGCACCTGTAAAATAGGGGAACTATTTTATTATTTGGTTTTTTTACATAGTCCAATACCCTGGTCTGTTAAGAGGAGAAAAAAATGGCAGGTGATTACAACTTGATAATAGGTTAGATTTTGGCAAATCTCTATTGTTGGAGTTGTTTTGGAACTAATGAGAGCCATCTGTTGAGAACCACTTAGGTATAAATGCCCCTTGGTTCCAGTGTCTAGATGGTTGCCCAAGGTGTCCTTGAGTCCTGGGGTAATTTATATCAGGTTTGGAACAAGAAAGGAGGAATGTATCACTGATTTTTTGTTTTTGTTTTTGTTTTTTTTTTCCTTCATGAAACTGTGATGCAATTTCTTCTCTGAGCTGAATGCTTGTTACTCAAACCCTTATTTAATGGAGTTGTTGTATTTCATGTAAATTGAAGGAGTTAGATTTTAATGTATTATGTGGCTTTGGAGCTGATGGGAGATATGGCATAATTCTCCTATATGCTAGAGCAGATCATTCCTCTCCAGCTGAAAGGCCTGTCTAAAGGTGCAGAAAACCACAAATTATTATTCAAATTAAATTTTCCTTTGTGATTAAAACTTGCTATTCAGGGAAAGCCTTTCTAAACATTACATGAAAATGAAAACAAAAACATAATTCAAAACCTGTTTATTTGCCAGGGGCTTTTTGTACCTTTTTTATTTTTTTTTTTAATTTTTTTTTTAATCAGTATTTACTATTTCATGGTTCTTTGTGGACAAACAAATTAAAGGTGACCAAACAAGCAGAGCATTTAAATGGTCAGTGTTGCACTGTACAGGAGTGTTGAGTGAACGAGGACAATACAGTTAACTAGTTTTAAGGGTTTCATTTCAACATGTACCATACGTATTTGCTTGTCTATTAAGGACCTACTAGGTCCTTATCCTATATGCAAGAGAAACTTGTGGGGAAATAAATAAAACATGTCTTACATTTCACCTAAAACAAATATAGAAAGTAGACCATTATAATTCTGACTATTTGACTTTTAAGTGTGCTTTGTACCCACTTGCAGTGACTGTTTTGCATAAAGGTTTTTATCTAAATGGGCACATATAAATGTCAAGTTCTGCTTCAAGTGGATGTGCACACGTGGCTTAACTAATGCTGCTACTGGTAATATGTATTGATGCTGGATTTCATATCCATTCTTTACATAGTATCCTAACCTGAGGTCTTTGGTGATTAATATTTTAGCTGAAAAGGAAAATGTTTTATTTTTAATTGCCTCATAAAAAATCCTTTTAGCAGCTCCTGACAGTGATCTGTGGAAGAACTAGTTGGTCACTTGAAAGCAACAAGCTCACTAGTCAGCATTATTAGGCACAGGAGCCCTTGAGTTAGGCCACTATATCTTTACCTTTCTGACAAGCCTTTAGCCTGATTTACTTCATGGCTTTGCCAAACCTCATCACCAATAACATGGATCAGGGCACCTGTTTATGGGTCAAGGATTCAGAATTTCTGTGTTTCTGGATGCATTTAGCAGTACAAGTAGGCATGTTTTTCTCTTCTGAAAGATTTATACAAACACATGGCTCGGCATTCCTTTGTAGGGGCTGGGGACTAAGAAACTGTTCTTGGTCTGCAAAACCCTCACATGAAAACCTTTGTTCAGCTGCTCCTGACTTGCAGCAAGTCTCTGCACCCCCCTCCATCTGCCTTGCCTGTCCTGGCCATATGCAGCAAGGCCTGCTGCACAGCAGGAGTTTAAATTGCTGACCCCCCATCAAACTGGTGTCTTGCAATGCATCAAGATGCTCTGCCAATAAAAATAAGAATTATTAAGAGAAGACAGATAAAGCGTTTAACTCATGATTGAAAACAAATAGCAGCTGGGGATCAGAAAGGAAGGATAGTAATCTATTATTATTATTACTATTGTTATTGTCAAATTGACTGTTGAATATTGTATTTCCTTTGGTAATGGCATTGTCAGTGGGCTATTTTTATCCGTACTGTGATATTTATAGAATATGTCTCTGACTGTGTGGGCAAGGTAAGTGTGTTTATTACTGATCTTATTTAGATTAAATAATCATCACTAAATAGCTACAAATTAAGAAAGAAAATAAAAAGTAAATAATAAAGAAACAACCTGATGTGCAAAGCACCTTTAGATACTGTATCTTCTGACACTAATTTTGACAAGAGGCACTTGTCCAACAGTGCTGTAGCAAGTCCCTGTCTCCTGAGATGAATTTCTCTCCTGTGGCTTAAGTGCAAAATGCTGTATTTATTTTTTTTCCACATCCCCAAATGAGAGGGGTTGTATATCATGAGACTCCAGGGAAAATATCAACATGCCTAGCTGAGCTATGTGTGGAAGCTACCATAGATTTCAGGAATTATTAATAAAATGAAGGAGATTCATATATAATTTAATTATATTTTGGTGTGAGCCATAATTTGTTAACTTAATAATTATTTCTCTTTAGTTAGCTGCTGGAAAGGAAATACAGATTGGCATTTCTTACAAAGATGGCTCTCCCTGTTTCACTCTTGCATTCCATTGCTACAGTTTTCTCAAAAAATGGTTCTGATTCACTCATAAGAAATATTTGACAAGTCACTTAGCCATTATTTTGTAATTTTTACTCATTGTCCAAAACCCTGCTCCTGTAAGGAAGAAAACGTCTTCCCTATAAATATCAAGAGTATTTCCATAGGACCAAGGTAGACTTTATTTAGTGTTTTGTAGCATCTGCTCCTGTGCTCATCAGCTTACACAGTCTCTCAGAAAACAGGAGATGCCTCTGTGATTCCTATCACAATTAAAGTGCAATTGGTTGCTCACAGTGGGGTAATTACTGGGCTACAATACTGCCTACCCAGAAGTCTTGAATACAGGCTCAGGACAGTCATATCTGAATGCTTAGCCTCAGTATTTATATAGATATGCTCCAAAGCTGGTTAAACTCACAGGTTCCATATTGAGTGTGTGCTGGGCTGCTTTTGCAGATGAAGTGTCTATTGATCATGGAAAAGGGGGAGAAAATTAAGGGGTTTGTGCACACCCAGATCAAGGGCTGCACTGAGGGACTGTGCTCGTGTCCTGCTTTCCAGTGTGATGCAGGAAGCCACACAAGCCTTGGCAGTTGTCTGTTGGGGTGCACTATACCCAAACTGGACTAGAAATATAGTGGTCTCAACATCTGGAGCCAAAATAATTTGCAACCCATATTACACGTAAGTGTTGCATCAGGACCTAAGGTTTGAATAAGAGCAAGAGTAATACCTTGAATAGGGGAGATCAGCTTCTCTGTGGATTGTTGTGTTTTTTTTTCTGAATGACAATATTTTGAGATGCTGCTGTTGTTCAACACTCACTTTTGAATTTATACCTTTGTATATTTGTGACTGGCTGTAAGACTTTTTGGGATGGAAGGGGAAGTACTAGTAGCAATATATTAGTCTGCCAAGAAAGGATAAGAGCCATAAAGAAATATAATGGTAAGTAGAAGGGAAGAGATGAGGAAGTTGGCATTGGAAGCAACCTGAAACAAGAGGGGAAAACAAGTAGGTAACAAAGAACCAAGACTTCTTATGTGGTTTGAGTTTCATAAGACAGTATGAGATAAACTGAATGTTGTTTGACTGATTGTTGTATGTCAAAAATTAAACTCATCTTGGCACTCCTAGGGCCTTCAATAGCTTCAATACCACTTTTAAATTTGCCTTTTAAGAATTCTGAGGAACTGCATTTTCAAAGATGAACTTTATACGGTAAAAAAAGAGCATGAACATAGTATGCATTTAGGCCAACTTTTTTTTTTTTTTTTTTTTTTTTTCAGAATAGTTTCTTAAATGTTCTCCCATGCTCTTTTTCCCTTGTCAAGTCAATTCCTACATTTATCAAAGTAAAAACTCTTTGCATGTAAAAAGCTGAAGCAGATTTAGCAGATTTAGTTGTGTGTGTTGTATCATTCTTGTCAAATTGACTGATAATCATGATTTCTTTCCTCGCTTTGCTTCTCCCTTTGCTGAGGATGCAGAAGAAAAAGCTAAGAAAGAAGCAGAGGAAAATGTTCATCAGGGAACAGATGAAAAGAAAACCGATGAAAAAGATGAGAAGAAGCCATCTGAAGATGCCACAGCAGCAAAGACAGAGAACAGCAAAGAAACAAATCCTGGGGAAAACAGAAGTGCAGATTCCAATAAGAGTAATGTAAATGGGACTCAGCAAACTGGGGTGAACAAACATGAAGCCTCTCAAGGGAAAAACACATCTAGGACAGATAAGGGAACTGATTCTCATCACTCAGCAGGAGAAGAAAAACAGCATGTCCAGAATGGTGAGTTCTCTTCTCCCACTGAAACATAAATCCAGCTTAGTGACGGATAAACCCGATGTCCTGAAAAAGGATGTTTTGGGCCCAGAGCCTCTTTCTGGACATTGGCATAGACACGGGCATATGAGAATTGGAAACTCTAAACATCCTAGTGCTCTTCCATAATAGATGAGGTACATCATAACTGCTGGGGCACTTCTGGAGGAAGGGAGGAAATGTTTTTTCTAATGGAAATGAAGCAACTTGATACACAGACTGAAAAGCTGAAACAAATATTCTTTCTTCAGTTTGACCTTAATGGCTTAGGGAACTGAGAGAGGAGAAGTCAAAGCCTAATACTCTTTTAAAGACAAATTAAAAATATCTTTGAATTGAGTCTGTATATATGTATATACATATATACATATATATGTATAGAACAGAGGACTTCCCCTAATCTGTGTTTCTAAAAGTTCTTTTATTTATGCTTCCTTTGCTCAGCTTTTTTATTAGGGCAGTCATGAGGGTTTATTTTGTTTGTTTGCTTGTTTGTTTGTTTTCAGAAATTTTATTACAGTATTTTAACTTGCTATAGAACTAAGTTAAAATAAAAATCACATTTCACACCCAAAAAAGCTGGAAAAAGATGTTTGAAAGTTACATTAAACATTTAAAAAAAATATTAGACCCATGAGAACAGATCAGTCGTCCACTGGCCATTTCACTGTTCTTCCCTGCCCAGCTCCTGCAAATGGCAGTACAGCAACATATGACTCGTCACAAACTTACTTAGTATCAGAGAGTCCAAAACAAGTGAAAAACACAGACTCAGAAGGTTCCTCTTGGAAAAAGACTGAGTGAGCTTACAGACTTTGAAAATCCCAGGCTCAGGCAGTGAGTTTCAATGGCAGCAGAGGCAGAAATTGTGTTTAAAGCATTTCTGGTATGATACTTATGTGTTTCACTTGGCTGCTGGTCTTCCCCAGTGATCTCTTAATCATGAGGGCTTTTTTAGACGAGAAGGACTATGGGGATACAAACTGCCAAGCTTTGTTACATGTGGGAGTTGTCTTCACTGTTACGTGGGTGAAGAGGAGCGGGCCCCCGAGGAGACAAAAAGGTTAAGAACATAAGAAAACCCAGTTAGACTGCATAAGACTCCTCTGAAATCCTTTGTTTTACATGCTTCTAACAATATGAGGCTTAAGTGTGCTCTAGTGATTTTGATAGTACCTTTTTCTGCACTGTCTCTCTGCTGCAGGTGTCAAAAATGCTTTGAAAGGAATTTTAATGATTTCTGAAAATTATTGTCTTCCTCAGGACAGGAAATTCTGCTCCTTAATTTATGGGAAAAGGCTTTTATGAGGTACAATCATTGCAGAGTCTTTGGACACTGACGAAATCTTAACATTCATATCTCTGGGTTAAACACAGATTCCTATGCACATATAAGTTAATATCTCATTGTAAAGTATTTGCCTTATTATTTCTATGCCTTTGTAATCCCTTTCAGAAAGATCATTATGGTCGTTGTTCTGCTCTGCTGCTGGCAGTATGGCAGAGAAGATATTGTGATACTCAAAAGTCCCTTATTCATAATAAGTTACGTTCAATGAAAGGTCAGAAAATGTGTTGTCAGATGAGCCTGAAATCTCTCTCACTCACTCACTGCCTTTGTGCTTTATCAGAGAGATCAAACTGTGAAACAGTGTATGTGTGGGTGTTCGTCATCTTTTCCTGCATGCAGGGTCAAGCAAATAATTTATGCAATGGTCAAATAAAGCATTATTAGCTCATCGCTACTATCAGACTTAAGATGGTTAAGGAAATGTGAGACTTTTGCACTTGTTAGATACATTTTCATTTCATTTTCTGAAGACAGTGTCCTTCTTTTAGAGGCCACCTGTCAAGCTGATACCTCAACCTTGCTTGGAGCTGCTCATAACTTTCTGTTCAAGGAACTCAAGTCAGTAGCAGTGTGGTCAGCTGAGGAGGTAGCTGCATG
This sequence comes from Apus apus, assembly GCF_020740795.1. Lineage (NCBI taxonomy): Eukaryota > Metazoa > Chordata > Aves > Apodiformes > Apodidae > Apus > Apus apus. Next base: position 51,478,846 of record NC_067283.1, read on the forward strand.
TCCTGTGTCATCTTGCTCTCATTTTTTTTCCTACCCACACAATGGGTAGGAAATAGGAAGGAAAACATGAAAGTTTTGACTCTGAATAAGAAGTGACAGGACATGTTTGTTTTCCATCCTGTTGAATATTTTAAGATTTGAAAACCATTCTTCTTTTATACTATGATGAAACTCAATTGGAGAGAGAGATCAATCCTCTCTCATCCAAGAATAACAAATATTCTAGTTGTTAGGACACGAGGTGGAAGAGGGAGACCTTGCTTCTATATAATGTCTCTTATTTGAGCCGTTTTGAAAATAAGTATCCACTGGTCATGACTATTTGAAGTCAGATCCTCTTTAATACATAGTACCTATAATTTTGATCTAGAGGCTGTGAAATCGTTATAGTAACAAAAATATTAATACAAATGGAATAGCACTGCTTTATTTCATCCCTGTGACACACCACATATTTACAAAATTCTGAAATGAGAATGTACATCTTTTTGTGTTGCACTGTGGGTCACAAATTCATTGCTACTCCTCTGGAGGGGAAGGACAAGCTTCCTGCTGCCCTCTGGGCAGGCCGTTGTTGCGTCTCCAGATGTCTGAAGGAAGGACACCTTCTTTGCTGCTGTTTGGACACTGTAGCTGAAAAAGCCCTGTTCTAATAGAGATCTCCCTATAAGTTACTTTTCATTTGCTCTTCCGTTTGGCACTCTGATTCAAGGACAGGATGGTCTGGGAAGGTCTGATGTGCTTTGCTGTATAGAGGACAGAAAATGAGAATTACTCTGGTTAACATTCCTGGCTTCATAAAATACACCCCAGCTCAAGTTGCCATTTTCATTCTGCATCAACCACTGTTCTGCAAAAGGCCTTGCTTTCCTGGTTTACTATAGAGACTCTCAAGCCAATGACCAATGCTAACATGATTGTTTGCTCCCTGATACCGTCAGCAAATAACCAACACACATGAATCTGTGGATACAAGAAACTGGTAAGAGAAATAAGACAAAACTATACAGGACTGTTTGTGATGTCTAAGGTGGTTCTTTAATGCAGCAACTTATGATGAAGTCTTGGAGAGTCTTAGTCCTTTAAAAGCATAAATCTTTCAGAGCCCTGATTTTGAAATGAAGATAGTGCTCAGGTTTTTAATGGCCTACATACAACCAAAGGGAATACGAGTTTTCCTGTGCATTTAAAAAGGTGTCAACAATTAGAATAAATTTAATAGTAGATTGTAAAGCTTGATTCGCTGTTGGAGTTGGGTCAATTTTTTCTGGTGCTTTATTCTATAAAAATGTGTTAATCCAGTTCTTTGTGAATTCAAACCTTTTCTCCTGAGGATTTGATTGGGTTACAGGCATTAATAAACTGCAGTCTACGTTGAAATACTTACAGTGTTTCTTATTGCTTCTTTCTAGGTGAATTAAAGGAAGACAATAAATTGGACAAAAAAGATCACTCTAGTGTGGGGGATGAATCAAAGAAAACAGATGGTAAGGACAACATTTTATTACATTTTGTCACCTATATTTATATGTAATATATTGTTGCCTGAACATCCTCAGTTTATTTTAAAAACAGAAAATTGTGTGATAACCAGAGAAAGACTTAAAAGAACCAGTCACTAGATTTGACAAAAGCCATTGGGGCATTCTGGGGGAAATAATTAATTTCACATAATGCCCAGCACCACTGAGTTGTTCTATTGGTAAGCCTTATCCACCAATATCCATGCAGTGCCTGCAAGAAAAATTCTGGATTATTAGAGTTGCTTAATAGGAAATACAGATTTGTGAATCTTCCTGACTTTCCTTGGAATCCTCTCTGCTAGGACAAGCTGCATGGGAGATGCAAACAACAGAGCTAAGAAAAAAACCTGCACAAGGTGTCTCTGTTTTTCAATTGCATGTTATACTATGCAAATACAAACACAAAGCTTTCGTGACTTAATTGGCTGAGGGTTAATTTGCCACGTGCTGTCAAACCACAGGTCTGGGAAGCAAACAGGAGTGAGCGTATCAGCATAGAGGTCCTATTAAGGATGCTATAGAAAAAGGATGTTGCTGAAACATTGTTGAGCTGAAGCAATCCCAAGCCATAGAACAGTTTCTCAGGCATCTGGGAATAGTTGCAAATGAGTCTGAGCCTAGTGTAAAGTTCCATAGATGTTTTAGCAGCCTTGACAAAGTGGAAAGACAGCTCCAAGGTCTGTGGCACATTTGCAACTGTGTGCCTAGGGGCTCTGAGATAAAACCTTTACCCACTTTGCTCCAAAAGCAATTGCTTAAGTATTAGGTAGCAAAATAAACAGAAACAAATATTAGAGCTAGCATTTCCTTTGTGTATGTCTCAGTGAAATCCACTGAAATACAGCTATTCCTAAATGTAAACAATACAGTACTTTGTTTTGATGGTGAAGAAAGACAACCTCATTGTAATTACTCCAGTTTAGAATTATACCCATTTTTTGTTTATTGCTTCGTTTTAAGAAGTTACTTAAAATTCCTGTTGCTCTAGCGAAGTGATAAGTAAGAAGGAAGAAAATGTGATACCTCAACTAAAAATGTAGAAAAAATTGTCTAGAAGCAGGTATTATCTTCAGACAACTAAATGTGTATTTTTTGAGAGAGGGCCCTTAGCAACAGTTCTTTAGGAAAATCCAATTATTTTGTTAAGAGGTAAAATTATTTACACACTTGAGTTAAGTGTCTTAGGAAAACAGTCTTGAAAAAGTACCATTCACAACTCTTTCTGCGGTCATGCAGAAACTAAGCACAAATACTCAAATAACATGTGATGCTTCAGATGTTCATGAGTATGTTGAGTGCTGTATGTAGCTATCAAGACCCCAGAAGAATAAATAGGCAGAATGGCTACTCTCCCCACTGAGGTGGGTAATGAGGAGTGACTGGGCTGGAAGGCTGCAGCTGGACCAGATGGATGCAGAAATATGGGGGCTTCTCTAGGAGCATTTAGGAGCATCAGCTCAGCCAAGGGAGTAGACTTGGGAATCCCTAACTTTGAGGACCAGGTTATGTTTGAAAGCCTGCATTACTAAGGTCTCAGAAATATTAGGAACATCTGTTTAGCTGGGCTGGAGAAGCAAGAAATGATAGTTTCATTCTGTCTTGAAGGGTGAGGATATGAATGCAGTTTCTTGCAAGCTGCTAGTCTTTGTGTGGTGTTAGTAATTTAAGGTCTGTTTTTTCTCCTGTAAGAAAAAGTTCTGTTTGTCTCGTTAGGGAAACGACCAATATCAGGGGACCAGTTGATTACAGTGAATAAGCAACTGTAACCATGCAAGGACAGTTTTTTGGCTGAATGCTTTTAATTCAGACACTGTAAAGACAGATCGTAGCCAATGATCTCTTTGATAGAAGTCAGGAGAAAAACTGTGAATGATGTGCCTTAGAAAAGAAAGTGCTAGAGTGGCACTTCTGTTTTAACAAATCCTGTGCAATGTGCTCTGTCCATTACTCACTCCAGAGCAAATTTCCTCACAAGCCCTGTGAGGGATGTGGAGAAAGGAGCATTATCCATGGATAATGTATAGCTGTTTGCAGACTTTTGAAATGTTTACCCAAACATATGCTTTCTCATGTGCCAGTACATGGTCTTTCACATACTGGAAAAAGGGATTAAACTAGGGAGTTAGACAGATAGAGGTTACCATCATAATGCACTCACCACATGTAGTTTGCTGGTTCTTGAAATGCAGCCTGAATTTTTGCAGTGTCACGGGTACTTGGATTTTACAGCTTCTGTTCAGTATGTAGCTGGAATATATTTGTAGTAAGTGGTGTCCTTTTGTGTAGCTTCAGCCTTGTCACCACCACCCATTAGCATCATCTAGAGCCCTGCACCCAGCTGAGGTCAGTTTGCTACCCTGTTCTACTGCTCAGGCATTCTGCTCCCAAATTAAAAAGCTACAGAGTATATGTTGCATAAATCTTTGCAGAAACTGTGTCCAAATTGCTTTTTGAGCATATACAAAGGAAGTTAGAATCTTTCTGGCTGTAAAAGGCCTTTAAGATCATCAAGTCCAACCATTAACCTAGTACTGCCAAATCCACCACTAAACCATATCCCTAAGCACCATATAATGAAGTTCAGTAAGGGCAAATATAAGGTTCTGCATGTGGATCAAAGAAATCCTAAGCACAAGTACAGGTTGGTGAGACAATGGATTGAGAATAGCCCTGATAAAAAGGATTTGGGAGTGCTGGTTGATAAGAAGCTCAGTATGAACCAGCAATGTGTGCTTGCAGCCCAGAAAGCCACCTGTATGCGGGGCTGCATCAAACGAACCTTGACCAGCAGGTCAAGGGAGGTCATTCTCCATCTCTGCTCCACTGTAGTGACACTCCACCTGAAGTACTGTGTCCAGCCCTGGGGTCTGCAACAGAGGATATGGAGCTCTTGGAATGTGTCCAGAGGAGGGCCATGAAAAGAGGGCTGGAGCCTATGAAGATAGGCTGAGAGAGTTGGGGCTGTTCAGCCTGGAGAAGAGAAGGCTCCAGGGAGACCTTACAGCAGCCTTCCAGTACCTGAAGGGGCTACAGGAAAGCAGGGGAGGGACCTTTCACAAGGGCATTTAGAGAGAGGACAAGGAGTAATGGATTAAAATTGGAAGAAGGGAGATTTAGGTTAGGCTTAGAAAGAAATTCTTTAATGTGAGGTTGGTGAGACACTGGAACAGGTTCCCTAGGGAAGTTGTGGATGCCCCTTCCCTGGAAGTGTTAAAGGCCAGGTTGGATGGGGCTTGGAGCAAGCTGGTCTACTGGAACTCTCTACCTGTGGCAAGGTGGTTGGAAATAGATGATCTTTAAGGTCCCTTCCAACCCAAACCATTCTATGATTCTATAATCTACATATCTTTTAAATACCTCCAGGGATGGGGCCTCCCTGGGCTTACTGTTCCAGTGCCTGACAATCCTTTTGGTGAAGAAATTTTTCCTGATATCCAATCTAAACCTTCCCTGTCACAACCTGAGACCACTTCTTGTTTTGCTTTTCCTTGTTACTTGGGACAACAAACCAACCCGCACCTCACTGCAGCCTCCTTTCAGGTAGTTGTAGAGAGGGGTAAGGTCTCCCCGCAGCTTCTTTTTCTCCAGACTAAACAATGCCAGTTCCCTCTTCATAAAACATGTTCTCCAGACCCTTCACCAGTTTTGTTTCCCTTGTTTGGACACTCTCCAGCACCTCAGTGTCTTTCTTGTACCGAGGGTCCCAACACTAAACACAGTACTTGAGGTGTGGCCTCACGAGTGTTGAGTACAGGGGCACGATCACTTCGCAAGCCCTGCTGGCCACACTATTTCTGACACAAGCCAGGATGCCATTGGCCTTGGCCACCTGGGCACACTGCTGGGCTCATATTCAGCCAACTGTCAATGAGTAGCCCAGGTGCTTTTCTGCCAGGCAGCTTTCTAGCCGCTCTTCCCCTAAGTGTTTTTTCCCAAAAGTTGTTAGAATATCTTGTTATGGAAATACATACATGCCAAAATGTTTCTAACACATCTGTCCTACAATATGGGGAACGAAGTGGCCAGGGGCATGTAGAATAACTATCCCTGTGGGCATGAAGACATTGAAGCCACATATCTATGCTGTATTCACAGGTGTAAAATGTAGCTTCTGTGTCAGAGTTACCTTCAAGCTATCAAAAAATGGTTAAGTGGGCATGCCTCCAGAAAGAGGAGCTGGGCTCACCGAAACAGCAAGGAGCTACATAGGTGTGTAGCCAGAGCTTCATGTGACTGAATCAAGTCTGTACCTAAGCTAACTACTTTAAAACTAGCTTAAGGATGGCTATGTAAGCTGCAGTGATGCCTTTGATTTCAGTCTTAGCCACTTCAAAATCCTGTGCAAGTCTCTTGAACATAGGCTAGTCTCTTTCTCATGTTAATCTAATGTTTGTAATATTGTTTGTTGTTGGGTTTTTTTTTTTGGGGGGTTGTTAGTGCTGGGTTTTTTTGTTTGGTTTGGTTTGTTTTCTTGTGTGTGGTTTTTTGTGTTTTTTTTTTTTCGATGGGAGATGCTGTTTGTTACTCAGTACTGCACCTTTTCCAGTTCCAATAAAAGAGATAAGGGATTGTCATTTCCCACACAAAGACACAGCCCTATCAGAGACGTCATCAGTACATGCAGTTCATCACATTTCCTGTGGGATAGAAAATCATTAAACCATTTGGGAAAACATGATTTTCCCATGTGAAATATTTGCTTTTTCAAAACTTCGAATGGAAAATTGTAAGCAGTCACATGGAAACAATTTTTATTTACATTCACAAGCTTTATGGCTTTACAAAACAGACAACAAAGGAGAATATTATTCTTCCTCCTTTTAGACTAGATACAAGGAAGAGATTTTTTACAATGAGGATGGTGAAACACTGGAACAGGTTGCCAAGGAGTTGGTAGATGCTGCATCTTTGGAAACATTCGAGGTCAGGTTGGACAGGACTCTGAGCAACCCAAACTATTCTATGATTCCCACTTTCACAGTTTATCACTACCACCTCCTCATTTTTTTACCACTGGGAAAAAAATTCTACTAAGTTAATGTAAAGTTTTAAGTGCAGTTCTGTTTTGGGGACCAAAACACAGTTCATCCCAATATTCCTTTTCAGCAGATAAAGACAATTAAAAGGGTCTTTTTTGCGTATTTGTTCTGAGAACTTATTATTCTGGTGGCAACATGCAAGTTTGCAGGTCATAGCACAGAATTACACGCGATATTTGTATCTTGAACTAGTACAGAGAAAACTTCATGTTCCCTGGGTATGTGTCATGAGCAATGCTCCCACCTCGTGGTGAAATCACTACCCAGCGTTTTGACAGGCCATAGTTTCAGTAATACACTGTGCAACGAAATAGAATAAAATTTAGTTAACTGATATATAACATAACATAAAAGAATATGTAGCTTTTAAAACATACAGACTCTATGAAGATTTCATAACAGGCTTGCCAGAAATTTAGGTTTTAGTGTTCTTCATTTTGATTTTGTTAAGCTTTACCGTTGCTTAACAGTAGTAAAAAGCCTTTCTTATATGTTCTATATGTTGCTTATGCCAACACATAAAGCTACCTTTTGGACTTAATTTTTCATGACAATCATTCCTTGATAAGGAAGTGGAAAATTCCCTGATTAAAAAGTACAGGGGCTTCCTTTCATTCTGTCCCACTTGTTCCTATAGGTCAAGTGGCAGAGTAGTTGGCACAGAATGTTGTTATCTGAGGATGCCTTTAGTGTAGGAACATGATGGGGGCAAGGAACCATGATGATGGCTCCACTCCCATACAGAGTCAAATTAACAACATTCTTCCCAGTCTCATTTAAGGAGAACACATTTTTTTTCAAAGCAGTTCAACCATTTAAGAATTGTCTGTCTTTGCAGCCTTCTGCAGATACGGTTTTCACGTGTGTCAATCTAGCCAAGACCAGTACATTCCAATTAACACTAAGTAGACTTCTGACAAAAGCCTGCTTTTTTAATCTGCATAATGCCATGTTGTTTTAAAAGAAGTTATTCAAGCATATAAATGAATAACTTTTGCTAATATCTTCTTGAGAGAGATAAAAAGGTAAATTTCAGGTCATATAAATAACGCTGCCATTTTTATTTCTACTCCGAAAGACTGGCTGGTTTCTCCATTATTATCAGAAGCAAGAAGCCCATTTCAGTTTGTAAGGCAAACACAGTGGATTCCTCCTTGGTGCTTGATAGTGTCAGAATCCAGCAGCAGTGGCAAATTGGAATGACAATAGTTTAAGACTACTTCTAAAGACAATTTCCTTCTTTTTCTTCTTTTTATGGCCTGTCATTTGAATTGCATTAGAGGTTATTGCCCCAAGTAAGAAATTGGAAAGCTTTGTACTGATACCTTCTGGAAAAGCTTGCCTGAAAGCAGGAAGGCATTTTGCTATCCAAAAAGACATATTTCACTATATTTTATTGCTGCTGAACAATTGCTCCATAGTAGCACAATATAGGATAACTGGAGGGGGAAGAGCTTCTGTGCATTTTAAAATCTTTTTTGTGCTGTTTGGAAAAAAAATGACTGTCTAGTTTTGCAAGTGGCATCTGAGGCAAGCTGGCATTTGCATAGGGGCACGTATTCTGAATAATTTTTTATGCAGTTTTAATATCAAATAGAAGACGAGCATGATTTGATTTTTGAAGCTAAATACATTGTTAACATCCTGACCTCTAGAACGTTACATCACCATGGCACGCACGTTCCATGAGAATATGAGGAATATGTAGAAAGGTACCTTGTATAATTTTGTTGATGTGCAATCATGCTGATGATTTTGCAACCTGTCAGTTTGGTAAGAGTGTGTATGTGAATCTTAAGGAATGCACCTGGTTTCCCTCTGAGACTCGGATATATCTCTTTTTAAGCCTGCTTTCCATCGTTCAGGCCATGCCAGGTGCTTCAAAAGTCCTTAGGATGCTTGAGTGCTTTTTGCTTCGACTTTACATGAAGTCACAGATGTATATGAAAAATTTGAAAATTGGGACTAGCATTTGGCTTGATTTCAGATTCAAGTGAGTATGTGGAATGCTCATCCCAGATGCATGGTGAAAAAAAAAATAATTCACTGTATATACTGAAGTAGGTTTTTTGAGTAGTTAACTTTATGGGAAGCAATCTTTCAGGTGTCCTTTGGTCCTTTATATAGTTCTGCTCAGAGATAGAATATAACTGCATTGCTCTTTGGGGGTAAGGTGCATGGTCCTGGAAGTATGGAGGGATTTGTAACTTCCTCAGTGCATCACAGAAATTCCTCCTTGATTTTGCACCATTGGACATTTTATTGCACCAGTCAGGAAGTGGAGCTGTGACCTTGCTTCTGTTACAGTCCTTCTTTCCCCTTTTAGGTTAATTTTTCTGTGCAATCATGTATAGAAAATCTCTGCTTCAGCAAGAGGAGAGTCCTTCCTGCTCCTCAGTTACAGGAATTTATGTTCGGTCCAGTGACAATCAGGCCTCCTTTTCACCATGCAACACTTAGCCCTGAAAGAGAAACAAGATCATGTCCAAAATGAATGACTGAAAATATGGCTAGTCAAAAGACATCAGTGACCTTTAGCTTTCATCTTATCTCTTCCCCATGGAACAACTAGCTTCCAATTTGAGCATTCCAGCTACAGGTATCTCACCTGATAGGGGCTCTGACAATGTATTTTAAATTGAAGAGTTAAGGAGAGAGAAATACAATAGTCAACTTTCTAGGAATCCAAATGTAAAGACTGCACTCTACAAATTGCCCACTGGGTTCTTAGGGGGTACATTCCTACCCCTTGCTTTGTGTACTGGGCCTGCTGCCTGATCTGTCCCTGTATGCAGAGGCAAAGCAACATCAGTCACTTTGCTGCTAACTGCAGTTCTGTACAATTCAGTCCACAGACGCTGGACAAAGAAGAGAGAGTAAATTTACAGGTTAGTTTTTTGAAATTCATACCCTAATAGTAATCTTTATTACTTATTACCATTAATCAGTCCATCACTAGACAATTCAGACTTCTATCTGCTTCTAAACCACTGCTTTGCTCTTCTTAATGTCAAAAGCTTTGACTTGGAGGCAATAATCCATGTAGAAGAAGAAACCAGCAAGTTATATTAATTGAGAAAGGCTATTTTGCATCAGGCTAAAGTATTTAGGAATTTAAGTCTAATTTAAAACAAATGATTGTCAAAAACTGAAGAGGCACTGAAAAAAATCCAAATGAGAACTTTTACTTTCAAGTGATGTTTCACATTTTTAGCCAGCTTAAATAAATGGTAAAAATAAAAGTTTTGTTGGAGTTAGATGAAAAGCTTAGCTTGATTTTCTCTCCACCCTCTCCACCAAAAAACCCACTCCCCAACAATAACTTTTGCCACGAGAGAAAGAAAGCAATTACTTGTGTCTGTCCCAGGTGTAAGCATTATTATAATTTTTCAGTTTAGTCAATCAAAGAAGCAATTATTTGCTCAGTGCTAATTACAAAATTCTAATTCATATATTTAGCTGGAAACTTTCCTGGCTTGGATAATCCTTCAGCCCAGGGCAGCTGATCCATTTTGGGCCTTGAAAAGCACTGGCATCTTCACTTCCATCCACAACAGAACAGCTCTTTGTGACAACCAAGATCTAGCTTTTACCCCAAACATGTTCAGAGATTTTAATTATGTTTGATTATCAGATATAGAACAAGCCTTCACACTTATTCATGTAGGTGGCTTTGCATACGAAGTATCTAATTTCTTTCATACATGCTGTACTTGGGAAACTCAGATGTTACTTGGTGAAACCAAACTTTCTGCCAATGTATTAATTATGTTTTTCTCTGCTGTTAAGTATGCCCATAATGTGCTGGTAAGCAAGCAACATATATTAAAACAAAGCTAATCTCTTCCTTCCATCATTGATGTGATCTCAGGTCAAGTGTAATACAAGCTGTCAAGCAAGTATAAAACTCAACATCACTGTGAACAGGACTAGAAATTATTTGACGTCATGAATGATTTAGGGATAACTATGTGCCAAAGCTAAAAAATCATAATATCCTCTATGCTCATGTCCTCTCTCCTCCTAGAAAAATGAATGCTAAGCACTTGAGTGGTCTGCTAAATTAGAATGATGGAATTTAAATTCAGTTTCAAAACAAGTATTCAAAACTTTTTCCCAACAGCATTTGTTTTTCCTAGCTTTAGCCAGGACGCAGGCACCTTCCAGTAACATTCTATTTTCTTTGGAAAAAAACAATTGCTCTAAAATTTCTCATCCATTAAAAATACAGAAAATGGAGAAGAATTAACTTATAATGCATATTTCTTCTTTATTTCACTGATCTCCTGAACTTTGTTTCTTAGGCCTCATTCATCTCTGGTGCAACAGAAGAAAGCGAATAGCATAAATATGCAAAATTTATGTCTTCATGATCTTCATTTTCTTTGAAAACACTTTCCAAATTACTTTAGCAGGAGACAGAATCATCCAGTGCTGAGAACTGAGCAATGGGATTTTTGACATCTTCATTTTATCCTGAGTGCTAGCAGTATCTTTAACAGTGCTTTTCAGATGGTGACAGGGTACGACAGAGCACACTTTAGCACTCAGAGGAGACAAAAAATACCCAGGCTTTGGGAAATAAGCTTACAAAATTAAGAAGTCACTCCTTCAAGACACTGAGTCCCCAAAAGGAACTAGAAATGGCAGATGTATCAATCTGCCCCACCAGCTGCGAATAGTCCCATCATTTGTAGTAAAAAGGGTAACTATGTTTTGGATGATGGGTTATCTGAGACACCTTTATTCAGGCTATTATTCCCCCTCATTGTGCACTGCATCAGTAGTAGTTGGTTTCTGATATCAATTGCTATAGAGCAATCTGTCATTTCTCTTGTCATTCCATGCAGTGCCTGGGTGGAGCAGAACGCTGAGGGACAGCAGAGTTTTGGAACAGTCTTATCCCCAAAATCCTAGGCTTTTAGTAAGTGAGGGCAGAGGCTACTTTCAAACACCATGACAACTTTTTTAGGAGCACGTGAACAACCACGCCGAGTCAGAGCAAAACTCTGTTTAGGTCAGTCATCTACTCAACAAAATTTCATAGCAGAGATCTTAATGAATAAAAAATAAAACCAGAGCAATGCATCGCCCCTACACCTTTCTGTCTTCAGAGAGCTAAGGCAGAGGTCACACCTTTGATTTGAATAGCCACTGGTAGATTTTTCTTCCATTACTTTGTCTGTCTTTTGAGCCCAGGTACTTTTTTGTGTACTGAGCACTGAGGCAACACAAATCAAAATTTACTTAGGCATTATATGAAAAATCATATCTTTTTATTGGTTTCAAATTTACTGCTTGATAATTTCATTTGACAGCCCCCTTCCTGGACTGTGGAAAACTGAGTACTTGTTCCCTACTTACATTCTTAGTGCCACTCAAATTTTCATTTATCTTTTATTAGGTTCTCCTTGCAATTCTCCCTTTTCAGACTAAAGAGTCCTAGCATGTATAGACTATATGCGTTCAGCTTTCTTTCAAGTGCAACCCTTTTGATATCTTCAGCTTATGCTACTACACCACACTAACAGACTGTTATACACATGGTTATTGGGATGCAACAAGAGAATCTGATTTTAGAATAAATTAGAAAACCCATAGAATTAAAATTTTTCCCCTAAATTTTTAAGAATAAACTTACAAAATACAAACCCTCAAAATTTTGATTTTAATGTAATTGTATGCTGATAATTTTTTTTGTTGATATCTTTGTGATTTTACATCATAAAAGCATGAAAAGACATCGCCATGGGGAGCTCAGTAAAGCACTGAATTCATATGTTTAAGTGAGGCTCTCCTCTACTTTTTCTGTGTATTAAAATTCTAACTCAAAAACTCTCTTAGGGTAATAGTACCTCAAGGACAATGTTATTTGGCTGTGTGGTGGTGTTCCTTCATCCCCATCAAAGTGCTCATGCAGCATGCTAAGAAGATGAGATTTGTTCATACTAAGCACTACATTTTCAGAGGTGACAACAGTCTGCTCAGAAAGAAAATCCAAGTGTATAATCCTGGATAACTCTGGTGTCATCTTGTGCTTCCTTCATAATTAAGTACGGTTACAATGCTGAAGGAACACATATTGGAGCAGTGGAAAAAAGGACCGTGCAATAACCTCACACTTTCATCACCTGGGACTGCCAAGCAAGCTAAGTAGTTTGTGAAAAAGCCCCTGCCCTCAAAATTGGCATGCCACATCCCTGTCCTGCAGTCTGCAGTCTGCATTCAGCATATATTTCTTAGGAGAGAAAACAGTAGAGTTTTCTTTTAAATGAAATTTTAAAAACATAGGGCTCGGTCTTGTCCTGGCAGCCCTGAAGGTCTTGAGCCGTCTCCGGGCAGAGCCGTGCTTTCTGTGGAGAGGAAGGGATGGAAGGAAGGGACAGGCGTTTGGCTGGAGCAGCAGAGAAGCAGTCTGGGAGAGGTCAGCTCTCCATTTCCAGCTGGTACAACCGGCATCACGCCTGTCATTTATGCTTGGTGAGGAGTGTGAGTCATTACGGAACAGGTGTAGGTTTTGAGTCAGTCTAAACTCTCAGTTCAGTCTAAATGCCTCTGGGGCTCTGTTCCTGTTCTCCAACTGGGTAGCAGATTGTGAAAGTTTGCATTAGACAGGCATAATAAATGCCACCTGTTAAAAGAGGTAGTTCCTGTAAGGCTTTGTACTCCCAAGCATTTGTTTAATCACAAAAGGAGAGGCAAATGTGTGAGATTGATCACCGATTGTGCAAAACTGACAGCCAGCTAACTTGCTGTGTGGATACAGTTGTATGCTGAGTGATTCTGTGTGAAGGAAAAGATGAACTACAGAGTACTTTCCCTTCAGGATGTCAGACTGTACAGTAACATATTAAATGTATACATTCATAGACCAGCGAGCACAAGTTAAAAATGTATAAACTACAAGCTGATAGCAAAAATGGACTTAATAACCTCACAGTGGGTGCTGGTATCACATGAATAGCTGTAGGTGTGGTATTTGCATTAGTGATCAAGGGGAGGGTCACTGCTCAGCCTTGACAAACAATATAAACTCAGCAGTGACACTGAAGGACTGAGATCTGTGTTCAAATGCGACTATTTCAGATAATGAAATTCATTATATGCCAAATGAACTATTTAAAGTCTTCCTGTGTACCAAGCACTGCATAGTCGTTCTTTTTCCTCTGTCAATTATCTTTGCTGATACATACTAATATTTGCACTGGATCTATTGTGCTGAAATGAGAAAGAGGCTGAATCACATCCCAGGTTATAGGGAAGCTATATTGTATCGAAAGGGAAATTCAGCTCCACCAAGCAGAAAAACAATTTAAAGCAAATGCTGTACTGGAATGATCTCACTGGAGATGATGATGTGGCTAACAGAAACAAAAAGCAATATATGACTCAGTTCTCTTCAGGGAACTTCAGAGTCTGGAAAAAAAAAAAAAAAAGACTACATTTTCCCTTGTTTCATTAACAGGGATGAGAGGGGGCAAAAGTCTTGTGAGTATGGATGGCACAGGAAAGGGAGGACATGATGGGTGGTACTTCAAGCTGGTGTGATTCAGGAAATCATTTAAGAGATTCAGAAATAATTACTGCTCAAAGATGCCAGTTAGTCCACATGCCCCATGGCCTTTCCTTCTGTGCCAGTCTTTCCTCTTTAAAATGTGGCTAATGATACATCTCACAGGATTGTTATGATCCTGTTAACGACAGTAAGTCAGACATCAAGGAAATGTAGTCCTAATGTTACAGCTGTTACTATTGCCCATTGTGGATTATGCTGTAGGTAGTGGTGGGAATGTGACAATTCAGTCTAAATAAATCAAATGAAATGCTGAAAGCCTAATTCTTCATAACAGTGCCTTAGAATTGCATCAGTGAGCAAGGTATTGCAGCAACTTGCAAGGTATTGCAGCAACTTACAAGGTACTATCCTGAAACAGAAAGCCCCTCTCCTTGCTACACAGTATAAGAACATGATACCTACTCTAACAGATCTGTGCAGCCACTGCTATGCATTCATCAGAGATAGGGCAACCCAGCAGCAAAGCCTTAGACATTTGTTTTTGTCTATTTTTCCTTTTCCCAAATACTACTTTAAAAAAGAAATAAATTTTTTAAAGAAGCAATATATGATTGAAGGCAAAATAAATAGGTTTTCTGAAAGGACCCAAAGAGATTCTGGTGTTTCAGAGGGCATGCCCAGCCTTACAGATAAATTCATCTCTCCTTGGGCTGCATCTCCTTGTTTGGGTGACTCTTTCAAATGTACATAGGTGTTGTAACAGTAGCTCAGCAGAGTGCTGGGTGTTTTCAGATAATTGCTTGGGACGGTCAATATTTGAAGCTTTTCTAGAGGCCCTCTTGAGGAGGGCATGAGGACAGTTGGATAGAATGTCCTCTTTCGTTAGAAACTGTCCTCTTTCACTAGAAATAATGAAAAAGTTTTCTTGTCTACATTTCTTCGTCAAGGACTTATGTTTATTCTGAAGATTCATTTGTGGTATAACTACATAGAATACAGTTATGTTTGTACATTCAGGATAATGTTAGTCAAACATAGCCTAATGTTGAGGCCAAGCGTTTATAAATTTTTGACAGAAGAGTCAAACAGATTGTAAAATGCACATATTTTGTTAGATCTCAAGCACCGACCCATACATAAGGCTGTGCTTTTCATTGCCAGCTCTTTGGGAGAAAGGGGCTTTTAAAAGTTAGTGCTGTTTTGTGTGCAGAACATTTTCTTTTCTTCACCCAAAACCATCGATGCTTTCATGAACAAAAAGGTATTGAAAGAGTTAATGAGCAAGGGTGATGAGACAGCACTACAGCACAGAAATGTAATGAGATGTCTTGATCTAAGCCTGGTGGATTCTGTTACATGATCCCATTAATGCCAAAGGTTGAATTCCCACTGGATAAGTCAGAGAGCAATGGATTTCACTTTGTTGTCAGTCAGAATGATATTTCCAGTCAAGCCAATAAGAAGTATTGCTTTGGTGCACCTCACCTTGAGTCCTTTCAACAGCTAAGAAATGCTGCACTGCTTGGAGTAAATGAAGCTGTCTAAACTGATGCCCCTTTTCTTCTTTCCCAGATTACCTGCTCCTTGGACAAAGGGGAAAAAGGCCACATTTGACATTTTTCTTTTTCTTTTTCTTTTTCTTTTTTTTTCCAGATACAGAAGAGTAAAAATATATTTTAAAAGAGACTGCCAATTTCTTTCATCATTTTAGCTGAGCTGCTTCATTCCTGTTCTCCTCCTCCTTCCACAAAGACCAGTTTCTGGGGAAGGCATTAAACAACTCTCAAAACACTCCTCCCACTGGCTACTTCACAGCTAATGACTCTGGGTTCTAGGGTGGGGGCCTTGCTTTATTGGGTCAGTTTTATTTTTGTTTGTTTTGGTTTCGTGTTTATGTGTGCATTTTTTGTTGTTTTGGGAAACTTTTTGTTAAAAAAAACCAAAACCAAACAAGTGATGATTTCCTGATGCAAATGGTTCCATTTTTCTGAACAGGTCAAGCAAACAGATGAGAGTCATCTTCAAAAGCCATTATTATCCTTTGCTATGCCTCATTTTGTGAAACCAACATTAGGATGATGCAAAAGAATATTAAAAAAACAAACAACAACACAACAAACCCAAACCAAAAAACCCCAAACTTGATTATACTTCACTTTTACTATTTTTCGTTTCCCCAAGAGCCATTTCCAATTGCTGGTAGACAGAATTTGACATCAGTTTTACTGTCTCTGTAAAGATTTTTATGAATAAGAATGGTGAATTTGTAGGGTCATTTGACCATTTGTTATGCTTGGTGTCTTTTCCAGATGATGCAATAATAGCAAAATGTTTTTGCTTCTAGACAGCAGGCAGACTCATTCAACCCTAGATTTTGTTCCGTTTTTGCAGTTAGTATGAGGAAAGGACTAATCAATGAAAGTGATATTCCCTTGGGGTAAATTTTGTTGTCAGACTCTGAAAGCAAGTGTTAATGTACTGTTTGATGAGCCTGCCTTAACTTGGCATTATCATTAATTAGCTGTTTCCCACATTTGTCCATGGGCTACTAACAACCTTTCTTTGTCTGGCCTGCAGATGTAAGAGAAGGGCAGCAGGGAATCACATGGATCAATTCTTACTTTCATCTCAGTGTGGTCTTTCATTCATTAATAACTGAACAGACAGGGCAAAGAAAAGGAAATCGTTGCTGGAGGAGCACAGGCGGACAAAACTAAAATGAAAAAGTGTGTTCTAAATACACTTCTGGAGTCAGTGGATAAAACTGTCTCATCCAGTGGAGTTAGACACATGGAAAGTAGCCATAATTTTGGCTCATTTTAAAAAAGAAATGTTAAAGAGCTAAGTTGCTCAGGCCTTGATTCAGGAAGGTATCTTTTTATGAGAAATGTCAAACACATAGGTAAGTGCTTTTCTGGCTTGAGATCTTATTAGGGATCCAGTTAATTATAAGTTAAGTTTACCTGTCTATGTGGAAATCAAGACACATACATACACACACATATGCAACTGTTTTTTGCTTAACTCCTTTTTGTTTAGGATAAGGTCTTGCTATGTTAGTCTTCTAGGTATTTTACAAGGAATCAGACTGCTGTCATGGCTCTTTGCTATTAGAAAACATGCAAAACATTGGTTTAGAGGGGTAAACCTTTGGTGTTTCCTCTTCATGTTCAAAAGCACAGGACTTTACCACCAGCCTATATCAGAGCCTGGATCTCTGTTTGTCCTTCAACTGTGCATGTACAGGGACAACCTTCCCACGACACTAGCAAAAATCACAGCAGTGATCTCAGCCTAAATCCATAAGTAAATATTAATACCTTCTCACTCAGGAGTGTTTGTATCTGGAATTTTGATTATTGAAGCTAGAGATGTTTTGAATTCTTTTCTTTGGACACCAGAATTTTGAGTTTGTTCAAAGCCAGAAATTTAGATTAGGTTCATGCTGTGAAAAGGTTGCACTTCAAGCACATTTTTTCAGAAGGAAGAAGTATAACTCCTGCAGTTCTTAGAACTCACAGTTGGCTTCACTGAACCAGCTCATTAAAACAAAATAATGATAAGGGCACAGGGAGTTCCCATTTGTGAGCTCCTGGCTCTGTGGTAGCTCTGGGGTAGATTTTTTGAGGAAAGCAGGGTGCTGGGAGGACAGTGGTGCCGCTCAGTGCTGAGCACACTCCATGTTGTGTGATAGGCAGAGGGCTGTGTCACCACATAGCACTTTCCCCCCTCCCCTTTTCCCTCCTCCATAAGCATTCAGCCCTGCTAAGAGTGGTAGAATATTACTTCTAGCCCTGGCCAGGCTCTTTGAAGGCCCATCGATGAAATATCTATAATGCAGAACTAAATACCGCAGCGATGACTCAGTCCCTGCTGAGTCAGACTTCTCCCTGGAGTCAGGGGGAACATAACCCTCCCTGAGTGTTTGGTCAGAGGTGCAGGATGACTTAGTAAATATTTTTAAAGTTACCTTTACCTAATATACATTGACTAAAGATGCCTTAGATTATGCACAGTAGAATAATAATAATAACAAAGAAAACCTAAATCCTTTTCTTCACCCACTTCTGATACATATTTTCTTTCTTTCCTAGAGTGACTTTTTTTCAGTCAGCAAAGCCAGACCACTTAATTTTCAGCTGGTCAGTTCTTGTTTCTGGCACAAAGGTGTGAAATCAGACTGGAAAATGTTTCTCCTTGATTGTTAGTGTCATTCACCACTGACAGGAGCTAATATGCAAGTGGTGGATTTGTAATCTCTTGGGGACTGCAGATCAGAGCTGCCATTCTAGAAGAGATGCTATAGTCAGAGTTACTGATCTCAGTACACAGGTATGCAGTAAAATGTTTTGCAATATACAGGCAATCACAGCTAGCTCTAACATTCTCCTGCTCTTTTAAAATTATTTGAATAAGCTGCAGTGTGTCATTAGTATTTTTTAGAATTTTCTGTTGTCATCTACAAAAATCCCCATGAAATCTATTAGTCTGGAAATATATAAAGTGAAATCTAGAAATCAAAATCCTACAAAGAGATTGGGCCAGATGAAAGCAACTATTGTGGGGTCCCCTCCCAGGATCACACCTACATTCCCCCATTCCATTTGCCCCCCACTTCCCTGGAACACTCTGCAGCATTCTGCTAGTGCATTGTGAGCCAAGGAATGGTATGTTTAAGCACCTCCCAGTTAAACTAGAGATCAGCCACTGTGCAATTGTGTAAAAAAAAATAAAAATTATTTTAAAACTCTGAAGAACTGCTTTCTCTTTTTTTTTTTTTTTTTTTTTTTTCCTCCATGAAAGGAAACAAAAGTGGAAAAGGATTAGGTGTTCATTAGCTAACAGCCTAAAAACAGAGTGAGAAAGGATTTCTGCATTTACATCCTTACCTTACTTTCCCCAGATGCATAGAAAGTATGTTTCCAGAAGCCTTCCTTTTCCATCTTCAGTAAGACAATGAAGGCAATGAATAAGCCAGAAATTCTGCAAATATAGGGCCCATACCACTAGCCTCATGCTGGAATTCTATGGAATTATTTGGGAGCACCCATCAATAGGCACAAAGGGGTCTTCTGATGCCTGAGTGCATCTCACAGGGGGTGGCACAGGCTGGGAAGCTGTGTGAAAAAGACAGCACCCTTCTGCCTCTGCACAGGAACTGCTGGTGCTCTCAGAAAGCTCTACCTTGCTGGAAAAGCAGCAGATGTCTTCTACTTCCCAGAAACTGTTGTTGAGGGAGAATATTGTTCTAACTTGAGAGAGAGAATCCAGGTAGTTTACCCCTGTAAAACAGGGAGGGATACTGTTGCAGGTATCTCTATTGGTGTTCTTTCCTATAGCTGGAACTGGTGTTCAGGGAATTAGCAGACCTTTGTCTCATGGTGATGTAGGGCTTGAACTCCTGGAGACACTATAATTTAAAACAAAGGTGACAGTTCTTTGCGCTGCACCCCATCAGTAATTTGTCCCATGTGTTTTTGTGGCAACATGCAAGTGTTCACACATGGGAAAGGAGGGATTTGTTTACTTTTGAATTTATTTTTCAAAATGTAAAAACCTCTAATGCAGCCTCTCAAAATGTTTAAGTCAACCAGCTTTCCTTACAAATGACACTCTTTTAGGTTATATGGTCAGATTTTTGTCTTTATAAAAAGACAGTGGATGTCACGAATGTTTTCTGTGTTTGAGAAAAAAGACGCCAGAAGCCAACTTTTTTTTTGCTGATGACCAAATAGGTGATAGACTAAAAAAAATAATAATTTTGCAATTTTAGACTTAAAACATATTCCAGAGTAGCCAATCTAGGCACACTGATGCTTATTTAAAAGTGCAGCCTTTTGTATAGCTCCAGCTGGTATAAACATGCTATGTATTAATACAGTAGGATGCTTAGCACCAGAATGAATCTGGAATTTGGAAGCCTGTTTCCTGATGGGTGAATGAAGGGGGCAAATTCCTTTTTCTGGATTATTCTTTTTTCAAGCATGAATTTTGTGGTTGGAGGGAAACTTCACAAAATGTAGTTGGCTATGCCAGGAAAGAATGGAATATGGTGGTGGTTTTGCAAAATACCCTTTGAATATGGAAATATTTGCTTATATACTTATAAAGACTTCCAAGCTCAGTCTGGAAGCAAAAATATTTCAAACAAGGTAGCTGGTAGTACTGTGCTGCTTTTTAATCAGAAGGTCCATGAGGTCATCTAGCTAAGGCAAGTTCTTTTGCTGTTAGTCATTGCAAATACTATAGTAGGTCCCAAACGTGGCTCTTAGTTAGAAAGCCAAATAATTTGTTCAAAGTAAAAATTAACAAACCCGACAAGGACAATAGTATTTTTGCTTCAATTAGAAAAAACTAGTCTATCTCCAGGAGCTCATGAGATAGTCTTAAATATGTCTTGTTGGCTTTTTCCTCCTGTTTAATTTTTAGGATAATGAAACTCATCATCCTCTGATGATCTATACCACACGTTAGCCATGTATACTCAACAAATTACAGCACAACCAAGTCCTTTTCTTTTACTCTTTTTTAATCCATCACCTGCCTCAATAATTAAAAACAACAGAGCAATTCTGTGCTGTTGTTTGTGTTGAACTGGTGGTGATCTCAGCGATGTGCTGGCGCAGTGTCTGAATGGCAGCACTCAAAAACAAATTTTGTGCAAATGGCTGCAGGGAGTAGACATCAGTGCTGGCCAGGTAGAAAGGAGGGGAAAAAAACCCACATGGTTTCACATTTTAAAGCATAAATTCAGCTCCCTTCAAAGCGGGTACAGCAGTTTGTCCCACTTGTGTCACCCACAGCATGAGCAGGTCTGCTTTGGCCTCAGTGTAGTGTCAGGTGTGGATCTTAACGTGGTGCAATCCTTGCTTCCACAGGGAGACAAGTCTTGTGATCCCAAACAACTCTTTCCTTGTCTGATTACTGTGATTAAAGCAGTAGCAGGGCAGGTGACCACTGCCAATGCCATTATTTTCTGTTAAAATGCATCTCCGCTTGCTGAGACTGCAATTGCTGCAATGTCCCTTCTGATCCTCAGCAAGCACAGGGGGTTCTGCTCTGTACCGAGGCAGGACTGAGACACATGCCTGTCTTCAGGGCATCAGCTCTCCCTGTTCTGGTAACTTGACTGCCAGGTAGAAGAAAGTGTAGCTGGCAAGCTGGCTCAGGACCTGAAGCTCAGTTTAGTCATTTATTTACCCTCCTATGAAAGTGCACAACAGGACTCACTCACAAATCTCACAGCACACTCTTGGCATTTTGTATTCTTATGATTTCTTCCAAGTGCATATGTATCAACTGCTGTGTACTCGTAACACCCTGGTTTTAGAAGCTATCCAGTGGTAGGAGGAATATATGTGATCTTTTTGTCTCTGCCAGTGGTTGTAGGAGTGCATCTATCAAACAAAATTACTTATGGCCATTGGGGTTTTCTAGTGATAAAACCTAGCAGTAGAATGACAGAGTGAGCATTTTCCTTTTCTTCTTGCTTGGATAATATTTTTATACTCTTTTATATGCAATTTTTTTAAATATTTGCTATTTTTATTGTAGAGTTTACCAGACGTTCTGATTGTCTACAGGCCCAGATTCTCACAGGAATACTTCCCTTCCCTTTTCTCCTGCCCCTTCTTCCCCAACAGGCAAAACCATTGCATTTGCAACATCAGCTTAGAGCAGTGTAAACCTAGGGTCTGATCACTCTTTCAGTTGCACTGAAATCAAAGGAAGTTCCATACAAAGTCCTGCTGGTCTCACCACAGCGTTTGGGGCCAAAGACTAAATAACCTAAATTGGTACAGCTAAGTACACGCAGGGCAGTCTGTGTAAAGCCAGGGCACCAGGGTGGTACTGTCTTCCTTTGCTGTGATAGGAACTCCTTCCACCACAATATGTTAAATAAGACTATGTATCTCTGTTTGTTCTGATGATGATGCTTCTTGTAATCACTTCAATCAAAGTCACACCCTAGTGCACTGAGTACCTTCAGCTTGGAGGAAGGGTGGACATTGTGGCTTATCTGTGACAGCAGATTTCACTGCTCTTGTGGTTAACCCTATGGTGACAGGTCCCAAATAAAGTTAAGAAACATTACATCTATGGGTAGGAAAGATAAGGGGAAATTAACCAAATTCAAGGGTCTTGGTCTTGTAAAATAACGTTTTCTCAGCTGGCAATCTGCAGGGAATTCTATGTATGAAGTCGAACATAAACTTTACAGTATGTTTATATTAGCAGAAGTGATAATGAAGATGTCTTTCTTGAACTGAACTAAAATAAACAACAGACACCTGTTCTCTCACATTTTTTAAAGAGACAGGTTGTTACACTACTTTGCACCAAGGGAGAGAAAACAAGTTAAAATCCATGCTGAAAGCAAAACTCCATTCAAGTTTGCTCCTGGGACTGGGTGGGCAGGGTAATGAAAAAAAAAAAATACACCAAAATGATACAATTTCTAAGACTCATAATGAAAAAAATTGCAAAACTGAAATGAATGCTACCATGTAATGCCAAGTATTCTCAACTGTTCTGAGAATAATTTTAAACAATATGTTTTTATTGTTAGTTCCTCATTTGAAAGAAGAGGCTTGTGGTCTCTAGATGTATAAAACATTTTTCAACATGCCAGTTTTTCTGTAACTGAGTTAATGTATGTTCATTCTATTACCAAATAAAAACAATGAGGTCTCTGCTCCATTTGAATTAAAGCTGTAGAAGGGTTCATTTTGTTCTGGTGCTTTCTACACCCGATCCAGGCATGGCACTTGCCATTTATTTTCCAGCATCCTGGGCCCTGTAGAGTACTAGTAATGATCAATTTTTGTTCTGTTTTTTTAAACATAGTGGGAACTTTGCTTGGACAGCAGCCATTGCTCACCACTTGCCCTCCTGGGGAGGAGTTAGTGGCAGGGAAACCGAGGTAGAGAATTCAAATACCTTATTTCAGGACCCTGAGTTAAATCTCTACCTGTTTGGGGATTAGACATTTTAACCTCACCTTTCCCCTTTTCTCTTTTGACTGAAATCACATCTCATAAGACCATCTAACACAGCTGCCCACCACACTCATGCTGACTGAAAGACTTGCTTGTGTGATTTTTTTTCTCTGCCACTGGCGGTGTGAGTATTGATCCCACAGGGCTGCTGTCCTGTGCTCCAGCATTGCTTATAGATGTCCTTTCACAGCTTTTCAGGTACTTCTCTACCTACCACCTTCTACAAAGTATCTTCTTCCATAGGTAGACTCCAGCAGTGTCTGTGCAGTAGTCACCACTCCACCCAAGCAATGACCAGAGTTTTTCCATATGGCTTCTCTTTTTCTATTCAATTTTTTCCATAAAACAGAAAAAAATAATGCTGAAGAGTGGCAAAGGCCAAGCCATTCTCTCTAAGGGGGATGTAAAGTTCAGAGACCAGCATGAAAGGCTTTGTGCACTTCTTTTTGCCTGAAATTCCACTTTTAATTCATTGTTTCCCTCACTTGGAGGTTCACTGGTATTGATCTCCCAAAGAACATGCAGTGTGCTTATGTATTCTTAAACCTTATGTATTCTTTTACCTTACTGGCTTGGTTTGAGTCTTCATGTACCTCCAGTCCTGCAAGTAGAGATAAAACCAAGCCGCACATTTCTCTTAGATATTGAGGGTGTTGATGTAGTCCACTGTGATTCTCAATTCAAAAATACTGATGGCCACATAAGCAAGAGAGGAGAAAAGACAGTTTGAAAAGGGCACCTACTGATTTGTGTGACTCGCCTCTGCTTGCAAATACAGTATCAGAGTCCTTTCTCTGGTGCATGTAGCCGGTGACATAAATGTCTGGAGCCGTGACCAACTGGTGGTACCCACAGTGATGCCAGCTGCTCGCTGAACTGCCACAGAAGCAAGGTAAGTGCTGTGGAACTCCCTTCAGAGCCGTGCTGGGCAAAACAACTGGCAATTGCCAGTTCTGTGAGGACACAGAGGTGGCTGAAGGGAAAGCTGTTGGAGTTCTGGTAATAGTTGATAGGTCCAAAACTTGACATGAAGCTTCCAGAATCAATTATGCAGGTATCTCCACCCAAACCCAGTAACTGATAAAAAGAAGAAAGATGTATTTGATACTGACTGCTTTAGATGGAAAGGTCCCCACAAGAGAGGCTACTTTCCCAGTTAGCCTCACCTAAAACCATTTTTAAGAAATGGCAGAAAGAAGCCAACAAACACCTCATAGTGATAGCAGCACTGCAAAAAGCATTTTTGTGGCTGGTGGGACTATCATTCATCCATCTCTGCTGAAACCACTCTTTTTTTTCCAAAGGTCCAGTACGACGTACAGCTGACTTACCAGGCTTGAGTTCCTCAGCAAACCACCTTACATTGCCAGGTCAGTCAGTACCATCTCACTCTCCTTTGCTTATAGGTGAAGCTTTAGAAATAGGCACTTGCAGTACCTACTGTTTGGGAAATGGGTATAAACAGATAACTTGTTCTCCAAGTATGGCATGACTTTTACACATCACATTAAAAAGTTACACTCATTTAGTGGGGCCGAACAAATTAACTGTTGGTTTTAATGGACTTGAGAGTATTTCAGTTTTTTTAAACAAGTATCTTCTGTTTTATTGCTTGCCGTGCAGGCTCCACAGACTATATTAATTCGATTGGCAAACTAATTTGGGCCTTTATCACATGGACATAAATGTGAAGGGAAAAAATAAGGCAGTTTTGTGGACCCAAGCATAGCTTTTTGGTGCACTTCCCAACTACCAAATCCTGTTATCTCTGTTTCAACAAGACAGCCAGTTTCTTAATCCCTTCATCTTTGTCCCACATGACTGTCAGAAGAAAGGGGGGGGATGGGGGTGTGGGTGTGGGGCAGGCAGGGAGATAATATGAAGCACTTACACAAAATAGTGGCTTGGTGTGAGCAAGATACTATCTTGCATGCCCATATGCAAGGCCATTAATATATGTATAATTCACAGTAGGTGAAAGACAGAGTAGGTCTACAAGAAGAAAAATAGAAATCACCATGAAAAAAAACAACCCCAAACATCAAGTACTGAAAAAGTTTTAGTAGAGATATTTTCATCAGTGACTGCTGTGCCAGCAGCTGAGGTACAGTGTGGCTCCATATATAGATGCCAATGTGCGTAGAATGTTTCTGTGCTGATTCAGTTCTCCAAGCTGTTCATGGCATGATGCCCTTTTGCAGCCACCACCTTACAAATTGTTCCCCCAGCCATAGTTGCAGCCACCGCTTGGGTGTAAGTGAGGAAAAAAATGAGCAGGAATGTCAGAGACTTTGAAATACTCTTTTCCTTTAGTAAAACAACGTGCTCCATGGAGTACTCTCCTGCTCAAGAACAAGAGGCATGAGGACTCCCAGGTAACTAACCCAAACCAGTTTTTAGAGAGAGAGAACAGAGCAGGAAATATAATAAGTACACCCTCTTAACCTCTGAATTTTCTTATCATTGTCAGTGACAATAAATATTAGCTGTATCTATTACCTATATCCCATAGGGTCCCAGCAGTTGTTAAAGTCTTATATTCATAGGAGAGGATACTACTTTGGATTATTTCATTCAGGATTTTCTTGCAGGTGACATTTAAGGGTCTTGCTCTTTGGTGAGATTTTGGAGAATCTTGTTTTTTGGAGAAAAAAAAAAAAGTTTCAAGGAAAACTTGTGGAATGAAACTTTCGTGCGAGACGACAGTCATAACTCTCAGCTAATGTAAACATATCTAATTTCAAAATGAGCTCACTTTTTATGCATTTTCACATGTTTGCATTGGTCTCTTGTTTTGTTTTGTTTTTCGGCAAGCAATGATTACCCATGCTTTTTCATCCATCTCTCCAGCACTGTACCACTTTTAACCCATCAACCCCTTTATGAGTATCTGCAAAAAAACAAATCCACATCCCTTCTTATAAGAGATACTTTTTTCTGAGCCTTCAGACTACCATTATAATAAGAAAGTAGAGAATAAAAATGCAGAAGAGAGGGTTCTGGCATAAGGTATCAGGTACAGTCCCTTTTTATTGCTGACTTGCTAAATTACCTTGCTGAAATCCTTGTATGCCCCAGTTCCTCAACTGTTTGGGAATTATATTTATTCCCCTTTAAAAACTATCCAATCTAGGGAGCTGTTAAATGTTATGAATAGAAAACCAGTGTCAAGGAGGATCCACTTTCAAGAGAGGGGAGCATCCAACTTAGGAGTGTGCCCTCTTCCAAAAGGATGCTGTGGATTTGTTGCCAGTCCAGCCTTAACTCCAGTGGCAATACTCACTGTGACATTTTGATTTATAGGCAGGTGCCTTCTTAGGGAAGTGACTCGCTGTGTTTCGACTCTGTTAATTAGACAACTCCCACCTCAGTGTATGTTTTGGCACCAGTTGGTGTAGGGACCCAGCGGGTTTTCTTTATTTGGCTCTTTCACACTGGAACTTTCCTACTTGTGCCCTGTTATTGTGGCTTACACAACAAATGGTTTACTCTGGTAGGGTTTGCAGGTCAGCCCCTCTCATACAGCTATTTACAGTATGTGATGGGGAGTGGATAATTGTGCCATATTTTCCACATATAGGCTCCAGTGATGCATTTTGCTTGCAGCTGTTAGGGTGTTGTTTCTTTATGCCTTATACAGATCATGGTTTGGAGGGGAGCTGCTTTCACTGGAAGCAGACACTAATTCATGTGTAGTTAAGAAACAGTCTGCAGAAAAGGCACACACACACACACTTTTCTCATTGAGAAAAAGTTATTGTCTTGCTGTTTTTTTTCTGGAAAAGAAGAGGAAGTTTTGTTGTGTTTGGCTTAGTCTCACTTCTGAAGAAGTGAGGCTGATGAAACCAGGCATGTGTGCACGTGATCCCATCAGCCTCTTTGCCCGCAGGTTGGTTGCTCCCCCTCGTTGCTAACTTTTGAATCTCTGCCCTTGTCAATTTAAAGTGTGCTAGCAGAAGAAACACGCAAGAGGTCCCAAAGCTGAGGAAGTTTTACAAGGCTAGGTGGCTGTGTGCAGAAGTGAGCCCTGGCAGTGCTCCCACCTGGGCTTGACTGCTGGTGAAACCAGAGTACCCCAGCAGCTCAGCCACACCTCACAGTGCCTCAGGGAGCCCAGCTCCTGCAGGCACAACTGCTGCCTTCTGGAACAACTCCTTTTTCTCAGTCCAAAGAGGATGAATCAACTATTCTCCAAATATCCTGCACTTTGTATGGTGAGGAAGCACAGTAAATGTATTGATGTACCAGAAGTATTACATTCAATAACTGAGTGACCACATTTTTCTATCTGTGGCTTGAAAACATTTGGAAGTCTGCTACTGCCAGGGTCCTGGGAGTGCTCATAGGCCTCCATGGCTGGGATCCACCTCTCCTGAGACCCTCACCCTACCACCTCCTACCAAGAGCCCACAGGCTCAGCCCAGTGCCTCCAGTCCCTGCCCAAGTGACTTGGTGGAAGCAGGATTTTTAAATTATTTTTCTGACTGTTTCAGAGCCAACGCTCACAAGCATTAACACAATGCTCATGTTCAACCAGGAGTTCAGGCTGATGTGTTCTTCAGCTTAGCTTGAAAGGCAAGTCCCAGAGCTGCAGAAAGCAGCAGCAGGAATACAGGCCAAGAAGTCTCTGTCTCCTGAAGAGTGAAAACATGAAGAACGAGGACCAGGACTGACCCCCAGCTGCCGGGCATGAGAGGCCATAGCTGTGGTGCATAAGCAGCAGGCAGTGCCCTCACAAAATGGGGCAGAGCCCCCCCCACCACGCAGCCCCACCCACTGCAGCCCCTCCCACTGCAACCCCACCTACCACCCATCCACCCAGCACCCTTGCGAAGAAGGTCTTTGAGGTGCTGCCCCTGAGGGAGTCCTTGTGCCCAGGAGGCCCAGGGGATTGTCCCTGCCCCTCGTGGTCATGCACTGGGCACAACTGCTTGGGGTCCCTGATGTGTTGTCTACCTCATTTGTCTGGGAAGATGTTCAGATCTTATCTAAAACTCTGGCAAATCTCCTTTTCTTTTAGACATTAGTATGTTAAGTACTGGAAGAGAGGTACTACTTTGTAATTTTGAATGTTGATGCCAAAGTTGGTATGTACATTCAGACTGTAAATAAGGGTGTTTATACCATAGACATTCATGTGGTTATGGTGATGCCAGAGGTGAAAGACAGGGGGTTTGGTTCCCTCTGCAGGAAATTTAGAGAGACATAGGGAGCATGTAGGATTTCCTCACCGTTCCTTGCCAATGCATCAAGGGACATTTGCTACTATACTCTCAGAGGAGGTTCAGACTTGACATAAGGAAACATTTCTTTATTGAGAGGGTGGTCAAACCCTGGAATAGGCTTCCTGGAGAGGTGGGTTGGTGCTCCAGGCCTGTCAGTATTGAAGAGTCATTTGAACAAGGTCCTTAATACCATCCTTGAACTTTTGGTCAGCCCTGAAGAGGTCAGGCAGTTGGAATAGATGGTCATTGTATGTTCCTTCCAGCTGAACTATTCTAGTCTATTCTAGTCTAGTCTAGTCTAGTCTAATCTAATAAACCTGATGATACACAAAAACACAGTACATCATCATATTCCTGAAAGTTGGATCTTCTGCGATGTTATGGAGCAGGGACTCAGAGTTCAAGTTGTTATATAGGGTGAGGTTTAATGTAGGAACCGACTGGGCATAGAGGAGAGCATAATACACATGCAGTGGAGTAGAAAGCATTCCTGGGCAGCTTTTGTCTGACTAAGAAGTAGCTGCCTTTGGACACTCTCTTTGAGGTGTCTCAATGGAGAGAACAGTGAATTTTGTATAAACAGATTTTTCTTAACATTCCCAGGAGACTGATTCTCCCCAAGTTTAGAACATTTCTTGAGTGTCTAGAAGGAAACACAGCCTTGGTTCTCCTGCTACTTTCTCCTGCAGATCCTCCTAATAATTAAAAGAGAAATCCTCCTTTGTTGGCAAAGGCAGGAAAAGGGAGAAATAAGAATCCCTCCTGGATGTGCTCCCTTGGTTTAACAGCAGAATACAGAATTAGGAATGCCAGTATCCCTAGCTTTCCCCTGTCATCTACCAGTAAAAATGCCCAGTGAAATTGTTCCTGTACCTCACTGGTGAATTTTTTCTGAAACTTGTTTGTTGTTAGACTATTCTAGTCTACACTGGCACTGTCCAAATAGCTATTCCTTGCTTTCATTGCCTTAATTATAGCCATGTTCTTAATAAATAAATAAATAATAATATTATTAATAATAATAATAATAATACTCTATTTTTCTTAAATAAAAAAAAAAAAAAGGAAATCCATGCTTTAGTGGTATCAAGGTTAGAACCTTGTAATACTTACATCAGTCCATGCATGAAGCTCCTGAGAATCATAATATACTGAAGCCCACAAAAAACCTGTGAAGTAAGTATTCTCATTTTTATTTCCATTTTAGACATGGAGAAACTGGAGTGAATGTTATAGTCTAGGTCACACAAGAAGTCAGTGAGAAATCTTGTAACAGAGCTCTGGAGTCCTGAGAGAGAGTCTTCTCTCATCACTTTGAGTGACTAAAGCCTGAAGAAATTAAATGTCATGGATTCCCTTTATTAACTCCAGTATGAAGATAATAAACAGCATTGTCAGTGTGGTGGATAAACCCCCCTAAGCCCATTAGCCAAGTCAAATCTGCTGGCAATAACTCCAGTAAAATTCCAGTTAACAATAAACATTCCCCCATGCTGAGCAATGGAAAATCCAATAACAGTTTGGCTGAATCCATGCTGAGTACAGAAAAATGGAATTAATCTGAAAAGTGAATGTGCCTCAAAGAACAATTACTCACCTGGATATTTTTCAAGCTTTTAATGAATGTCAGTCTAGTCTATTTGAGAACAGGAAGAATTATGATTATGCAGAAATCTGGATGTGTATTTCTAAATGTTATAAAATCTGTAGGGTTTTGTTTTGTTTCGCAAGACATTTTAAAGTATAATTAATTACTCAAGGAGTTTAATGTGATAAGAGTGTGACTGTTCTAGCATTTGATGCTAGCTAGCTCACACAGGGGAATCTTTTTTGCTTCTTAGGATTCATGCTGAGAGCAATGACTTTCAAAGTGCTTATCATGCTAGCTATTGGTTTATTACTTGGTTATTTTGCAAATTATAACTAAGCATAGGATTAATATATTTTTCTCATAGACATGTTTAATTTTTATTCTACCTTTGTAAAGGCGTGAGGAAGCAAGACATAGATTCAAATAAACAGAGTCAAAAAGACAAGAATAGTCAGATACAATGGTAGCTTACTTGGGGCTTTCACAATAGCCTGTAGTCTACTGGAAAATTGCAAGAAATATCTCAGACCCACCTGTTCCTAAATTCTAGAAAATGTGATCTCAATCTAGATTCAAAGATACTTTGAAAACAGTGAGGTGTTTAGCTACCTACATATAGGTAGTTAAGTATAAAGTTGCCTCTTCATTTAGTCTTTTGGCACTTTCATCTTCTGTTTCAACTGTTGTTTCCTTCACCTGCATTGGTGTAGCTTTCTGGCATGTCCAAGTAAGAACATGATTTCAAGATCAAGTATTCTGAAGTGCTTAATCTCCCAAATTTCAATTTTGGATATTTCAGTGTTTCATTCTACTGTTTTACAACTATATTTATTATTTCTATTTTCACATCTTCTTTTTTCACTGTACCTTTTCCTAACCCTCTGTAACCAGCCATTAAGCCAAAAGAGTCCTGGCTCTCAGGCTGAGAAACCCTCCTTTGCACAGACAGGCTGTGCCAAGTGGGATGGAAGCACCTTCTAAGGATTTAATTTCTTGTCCACCAGCAAGTGAATGCTGGGCATGGTAACCATCATTGTTCTTCCTTTGTCACTGCCAGCCATCAAACCTCAGCTGCATCACCTCAGGAGGCCCACTCACAGCTCAGGAGAGTATTTTGCAGCCTTCCACAAGAAATCGGAGGAGTATCCAGTGAGAAGTAAGCTGCTTGACCAGAGGGGAAGGATGAAGAAGATCCAACATATTTCCCAGAGCTGGAATAGGAAATAGCAGAAGAGATGAAGAGTCATCTTCTGGAATGACACTCCTCACAGGCAGGTGGAGGACATTGTTTAGCCATTGCACAGGCCATGCTGTGTTGTACAGAAGCTGCAATTCTAGATTAAAGCAAATTTATGATTTAGCTAAACAACATAATGGGCATTTTGTTAGAAATGTTCTCAAATAGCTGCCTTATTATTGCAGCATACGCTCACTTAGTACTGAAATATTGGGCTGTTACCTTATAAGAAGTAACTTTATACTGTTACGTCCTGTCAAACTAAGGAAGCCAATGCTTCCCTAGATTGTTGGGCTCCTTATGGTGTTCTCCATGTGACCTTCTGCCTACCAGAAGTAAGACAACAACTTCTATTTCAGACAGCACGGGGTAGATTTTTCTTGCCCTGATGTACTGAGAAGTGTCCTCCTGTCATAGTGGGATAGGTATTCAGGAGGTAGAAGGCTGGAGTACAAAGAGTCCTATTGCTTCATTCATTGGAAAAAGAAGACATAGCACAGTTCTAAAATAGTTATTTGCATGAACTCTGAAGAATGTTAAATAAAATCCATTTTCTTTTGGGCATTACTCAACCACATGTTGAGTTTGATCCCATGTGTTATTTTGGTGCACAGAGTGTCCTATGGGCTTACATTTCAAAGCTGAACACGCCCCCTCTGAAAAAGTTGCTCCCAGGTTTTACACTGTGAGAAACAGTGGCAAATAATTCTCTGCCCTCTTTCTCCAGGCTCTTGGTGATTTATGTACTATCTCAGCTCTCCCTTTCCAGGCCAGTAAACTCTGTCCTCTTTGAACACTCCTCACAAGCAAGCTTACTCTACTTTTTATCTTCCTTGCTGCTCTTATATACATGTATATATAGGGTCTATTTTAATTTCTTTTTCAAATGAGAGGATGAGCACTGCAGACGGTCCTCAAGATGCAGGTATATGAGAAATGTATAAACTAATGTAAGGACAACTTCTGTTTCATCTTCCATGCCTTTTGAATAGTTTTTAAAGTTGTAATTTCCTTTCAAAACTTCCTTGAGCACTGAGTAGTTTCTGTAGAATTATCTATAATACACAATATTCTTAGAATTTACTGTAATATGACCCAACTATTCTAAAATTCTCTATATGCATTATATTCATTATAGAATTATCTATAACAAATCCTAATCAATGTAGTGCCCAAATGCCCACATGGAGTTGGGTTTGCCTCTCCCTATACACATTGTTCTTCACTTTTCAATACTGAAATGGTGATTTCACCGATTACACTGAAGTAAGCTGCTGCTGCTTTTTCTCCTTCTTCTGTTGCAACCTTTGTTTCTGTTCCCTGCTTGTTTTCTTCTTCCATCAACACCTTTTCCAAATCACATCATCTGGATAAGCACATTGAATAGTAGAGAGGACAATCCTTTTTTACTAGGAATGCTGACCCTCTAATCCCACTCTTCCCCCAACCCATTGTTAAGCAGCTATTTACTGATGTTGAGATCATATGTTAGGATCTTCTTTCACTTAATGACAGCTCAGTAGCTTTGACAGCCTTTGGAGCAGGACCTTGTCAAAATGGAGAACTGCAAATCACTGTCATTTCCTCCAAGGAAATCTCAAAGATCTGTGATGCAAAATCACTTCTACAAAAACGAGGCTGACCCCTCTCTGTTATGAGTATCCATGCTACCTACCAATTCTTATTATTTATCTTTTCTAAAAGTTCACTCACTTGTGAATTCACATTCTGTTATACATTAAGGGTTTGTCACCATGTCAAACATCAACACCTCGTCAGCTGGTGCATGTAGCACTGTTGTGTGACAGTTACATTAAAATAATGGCTGGGTTTTGCATGGAAAGAGCCAGGGTGTTTTTCCAGTGTTACATATACTCCTCACTCCCTTAGAGAGGATCACTGGAATTCCAGGCACACTTGCCCTAAGGTCTGACACTTTTCCACAGTGTTTTGCCAGACATCTCCACTGCCCGAGTCTTCTGCTGTCACCTTGTTTCAGTTATTTTTGTCTGTTTTCCCCTGTGCTTCACGTTTGTGGCGTTGACCTGAACCACCATCAGAACTTGTGACTCCAGCAGCTGGGCTGAATCACTGCCTAAACCAAACGCAAAAGGAATGCACTTTAAAGCCTCCTGCTTCTGAAAAGTGATTTATCTTTAGGAATTCCCTGAGAACTGTATTTTGCTTGTAGAATACCCTGAAATGTTTTACAAAAATAGGCTGTATGGAAATGCAAAATTATACTATCCTTCCAAGCACATTTTCTGTCTGTGTCATTTCCTTCCTTTTAGGACATCTTTGGTTAACACTGTACCTGACTGTGTCCTACCTGACTGTTCTCTGGATAAGTGGGGGGCATTGGGTCTCTTGCATAAGCTAAAAGGGGAATCTCTTTTTTTGCCTTTCATTATTACCAACAGTTTATTGTGGTTATTGCTTTTGTGTCACTAGCTTCTCACAAAGGGAGCTATTTTTGTCTTTGCTCTCCTGCTACACACTCTCCTTTGCCACGAAGCAAAGAAAAGTTGCTTTCTTTATTTTACTACTGTGAAGTCAATCCACACACAGAGTTGAGGTATTTGCTTTAATATCCAGTTCTGCACAGAAGAGGGAGCAGGGAGGCATTCCACAAAGCAAGCTCAGTTTCCTGAAACACGAGTGCTACTTTTATACCCAAAAATGTGAGAAATATCTGTATCTCTAACTTTATTCTATCAATGCCACAGACAATTGGTCAACTAACCCCTCACTTCCATTTAAAGTGGCGATGCTCAAGAATTTCACTATGTCTGCTCGAAGAGTAAGGGGCTTGTTGTTAGTAGGGGTCCCTCTAGCCTGTGGGTGTGAATTTTAGTATGCTAATGAATCATTAATATATTAATATGGTGATTTCAATTACTCAGTGTGTTTTTGCCCAGTGCTCAAAGCTGTAACCAAGACAAACTGTGGGGAGTGCTGCTTTCCATCCCTTCCATCCGTCCTGCAGGTCTGTCTGAAGGCCGGGCTGTTGACTGCTTGGGGAGTGTTTCCTCTAATTGGAATCAGGTTTTGTCTAATTCTCACTGTTTCACTGTTATCTAGGCCCTGTTTTTATTCTGTGTCCCCCTTATCATAGAATCACAAAATCATAGAATGGCTAGGGTTGGAAGGGACCTAAAAGATCATCTAGTTACAACCCCCCTGCATGGGCTGGGACACCTCCCACTGGATCAGGTTGCTCAAGGCCCCATCCAACCTGGCCTTGAAGATCTCTAGGGAGGGGGCATCCACAACCTCCCTGGGCAACCTGTTCCAGCACCTCACCACCCTCACAGGAAAGAAGTTTTTCCTAATGTCCAACCTGTTATGTCCTCTTTTATGTGATTTTTCATAAATGTGAATTTTTCTTCTCCAAATTTTATTTATTTCAATTAATAACTGACATCAATTCCCCTCTTTGAGACTTAAATAAATATATATATATATGTGTATGTTCTTTCAATGACATCGAAATGACCCAACTGAGGTGTCATGGGGAGCTTATATGGTCTCTTCAATTTAAATGTAGTTCTGATCAGGATCATCTTTGCTCTCACTTTTCTCCAGTCAAGCCCATGCTGTGCCAAGTTGCTGCATATTAGAGTCCTCTCTAGAAA
This sequence comes from Apus apus, assembly GCF_020740795.1. Classification (NCBI taxonomy): domain Eukaryota; kingdom Metazoa; phylum Chordata; class Aves; order Apodiformes; family Apodidae; genus Apus; species Apus apus. The sequence goes on from NC_067283.1 coordinate 51,513,611, forward strand.
GTGTCTGTTCACCCAAGTGAGGGTTTTTACTTTTTTATTTTTCCTGGAGCTGGGGAAGGTGAAGAATGCTGGCAGATACTCATTGGTATTGGAAAGATACCCTAGTGTCTCTTCCTTCTTCCAGAGCCCAAGACTTTTGGCCTAAATTAAATACTGCCAAGTGGGAGAGAGAGGATGTTTGTGCAGAATGCTCCTTGTAAATATCAAGTCTTCACAAAAATAATTCCTAAGCAAAACAAGATGTTCTGATGGCATCCAGCCTGATGCACAGAGCTGTGTGATGGAGAGGATGGGCTCATCCTTTCAGTCCAACCCTGACATCTAGTGTACACCAAAGGGAAATTTTCCAAGTGTGAAGTTCAAAAATGAAATCTGTATTATTTGGGGTCTGTGTAGCACTGGGGCTCTGGCTTTCCAATGTACTTGACCTTTTTCTGAATTGATGATTTCTGAGATTACCACTTGCTGCCAGCGTAGAAACAAGTCTGAGTAATCTATCCCTCTTGGAAAGTCTTATGATCTCAGACTAATGATGCCATTTAGACTTATTATGAATTACTGGTTGCAAATCAACATTTGCAAATTTAGCCTTTTTTCTGTTTAGTCCATTTGTGAACTGGGTCTTTGCTCTAATCACTGGATCACTTTGCTATGGCAAGAAATTTTGGTAGTCTGTTTTTTCAGAGAGGTTTTTTTGTTTTGTTTTGTTTGTGCTTTTTTGTGGCTTTGGTTGGTTGGTTGGTTTGGTTTTTTTTAATCTGAATTACAAATCTGAATGTTAAAATCCATAGTAAATGAAGCTTAGACTCTTGAGTATTCATTCTTGATATTTTGTGTATTTCTATATCTACACAAACAGGGATTGGAAAGGAAGATTGGCCCCAGTGTCCTCAAGGGCAATTGCAGCACCCAGACCAGAGATGGAGGAGGGAGAAGGGAGGAGGAGCTGTGACTCAGCAGCTTAAACGTGCCTTTCCAGTTCTTTAGGCCATGAGGCAGACAGTTGGGTTCATAAAGCAAATTCAGTTCTGGATCAGCCATATCCCCACCTCCTTTCTCCTTCTTCTTGAGGCCTGCTGTTCACTTCTGTTTCTCAGGTATCTGACCAGCCCAAGTCCTTCTGGTTGATCCCTCACTATCATTTTGCATGTACTCCTCCTTTTACCCCAAACTTTTCTCCTGGTGTCTCAGACACCTGCTAAGCATCACTGAGCAGCTCTCTTGGTAAGGATCCTGGGTTATAGCCACAGAATTGCTGAGGCTGGATGGCACGTCTGGTGTTTACCAGTTGAAATAGGGTCCAGTGGAGCAGGTGACTTAGGGTTGTGTCCAGTCTGGTTTTGAAAATCTCCAAGGATGGAGACTCCACAACCTCTCTGGGCTATCTGTGCCCGTGTGGAGTAGTAAAAACAAGTTTTCTTACTTGTATGTGGCATTCTATGCATTTCAGTTTGTGCTCACTGCCTCTTGTCCTGTCAGTGGGTATCACTGGAAGGAATCTGGCTCCCTCTTCTTTATTCCCTCCCATAACAGATTTCTATACATTTATAAGATCTCTTTAAACTTTCTATCTCCCGACCAACAGAACACAGAGAAACAAACCTGGGATAGATGTAACTCTGTCTTGGACCCTAAGACCACCTGGGGGCCTGAAACCTATTTTGAAGGTTCGAAAAGACCTGAAAGCTTGGAAAAATCCGAAGCTTATGGCATTGTGTCTTACAGTTCTAAATACACAGTTTGCATTTTACAGGATCATCACACCAGTAAGAATCAGCACAAATTGTCCATCAAAAGCCATTGTTTTATTTCTGGAATGTGCTTTCTAATTTTGCTGCTGCTTTTCCATCTCTCCAGTCCGTGTCTTTTCAGGATTCTTCAGGATGTTGGGTATAAATGATGAATTAAGCTTCCCCTTACAGCTGCTGGGTCTGACAGACCAACAAGGATTCCTCCTGCAGGACCAGGAGCCAGTATAGTGGAGTAGAGACTGGCTTTTAATGTTCACTCTTTCTACTTGTAGAAATAACTTTCCAGAATAGTGGTTGTTTATTATTATTATTATTGTTGTTGTTGTTGTTTTACTGTGTGGGATGTAAGGAATGCAAAAACATGTTATTAACTTAGCTAAATATAAATGAGAAGCCAAAATTTCTAATGTACTTCACTGATGTTCACTTTTGATTTTGGCTTGTAGATGCAATTGCGGAGTAATCTCTGCATACAAGAATACTGTAAGGTTATGTGTACAAAATGTAATCATAGAAGAGAATTGTTTTGGTTGGAAAAGACCTTTAAGATCATTGAGTCCAACCACGAATCTAACTCACTTAACCTGTGGACCTCGTGTTTAGCACTACAAAACTGCTCATTACATCCCCTTCAGATGGGTGATGGGCTTTCTGCAACCCTTAGTTTGAAGTTGCTGAAGTGCAAGGCCATTAGATGCCCTTGTCCCAGTCCTATTGTAAACAGAGACTTACCCCTTAGTTTCCAGGTAGAGGTTAATTGAGAATTCACTCAAAAATATTAGCTATTAACAATGTCCCCAACTGTAATCCGTCTTTTATTCACTGACTGAAAGAAACACTGAATCCCACCTGAGACCTTGGACTGGTTGCTCTGCCCAGTGCAGACTTCTGGAGTGAGATGCAGCTCCAGCTAAATATCTGAATGCAAGGCAGCTCCTAAGACCCTAAAGCAATCAATGCCACTGTGCAGATAATGTGACTTCAGTCTGGAGCACCCCAGTCCTACCAAAGGACTTAGCCTGGTTCTGTGCTTTCTGTGCTTTCCATTTCCTTATATTTTTTCTGTAATGACCATGAGGGACTTTTGGAGACACTGGGTACAAAAGCATTTCTGCCCCAGAACACACCAAATCCAGGCATTTACCAGTTTCAGTACTATCTGGTTTTAAAGGAAGAGTTCAGAGCCAGAAGGACAATGATTAAACGCAATAAACCACATTCACTCCATTGTAAAGTCCACACGCGATTCTGCAACACCTAAAGGCTTTGTTTTGGGGGAGAGGGGAAGTGTTTATCTGATTTGGAAAAAATCCTGTCTTATTTTCAAATAAAGTAACTTTTAACACTCACTGAGTGCAATGAGGCAGGTGAAAGATTCATTCATTCTGAGAAACAATTCATTGCACTGCTGCCCAGGAACATTGGAAAAGCTCATTTTTACTTAATTGATCAAGTGAAAAATTACTTTTTAGCAGTTTTTCCTACCAGGCTATGAATATGCAATTTTGAATGAACTGCAGCAAATTATGTATGTCGTGGCATTTTTATGGCTGGGATTCAAGTTGATCTATACAGGGATGGTAAATTAGGCTGCTGTGCCGTCAGAGATGTCACTGGGACTGTAACTCCTCTTTGGACAAAAACACATAGTGCTGGGCTTAAAATGTGCTCTTCCCCCCCCCCTTATTTTTTTTCCTTTTTTTTCCCCCTTTTTTTTTTGTATTAAGATTCCCCAGTCTTGGAAACAAATAGTCTTCAGAGTAATGAAGTCAGTCACATCTTATCTGTACTACTGCCTTGTGTTGTTAAGGACCTTCATGTTTAAACATGTACATTTTCACAGCTAATCCATTGCTGATGTTAATTTGAACCTTTTCAGGACTACACACTCTTGCTGTGTTGTGCACTGAAAATACTAACCAGCTTCACTGGTAAAGCTGGACTCAAATCACACATATTCCTTACCACATACTTGCAGTGACATACTTTACTGTGTACCTTATGTGAATGTTGTTGTAGGAACTACTGATTGATTACATTTTAAATATTACCTTGTCTTGCTGATAAATGAACAGAATTTAAAACGTACACCTCCTAGGTATCAGGCATCCCATTAATAATATAGCTCGCTTCTTGCACACTTTTAATACATGATTATTTATTATAAGCTTGCTGATTACATCTTGAAGCTGAATATTTGCGAATGGACTGCGTTCTCATGAAAGATGTTGGGTCAGTCTCTGTGGCAAATTAAGTCCAAACTAGTGTGCTCCTCAGCTGCCTGCCTAAGGGTGTTAAAAAGATAGCTAAATTCAGTCTGCCAGGCTAGATAATCCTTAACCTCTCTGCTGAGGTTCCTAAGGGTCCAGCTGGCACTGCTGCTCCATCTAATGCCCAGAGCTATTAAGGTAAGCACAAAACTACCCAGTTCTACCTATTTTGTATAATATTCTACAAGTACCCGTCTCTGTTTGTACAAATGCTGAAAGCTGTAAGCTGGCTGTGAAAACATTTCTTGACTGAATCAATGAGGTAACCTATTAAAAAAAAAAGTGTGGTGCTTCCACCTTGCAGTAAGCATATGCCATTGAGTAGGACTATTCCTTTTACTCAATTTTTACTCTCCTGCTGTGATTTTTAAACTTTTCAGACCCTCCCAACTGACAACCTAGGACTCAGTTTGAAAAAAAGCAGGTGTCAAAAGAAAAAAAACATGGAGTAAAAAGATCAATCCAACTAGTTTATCTTTCACCAACCCAGGAATAAAACCTTTGAAAGACAGAAGAAAATTAATATACTACCCTGGTGTAACAGGCAGGTGCTGCACTTTTCATATGCTTCTCTTCTGAGAGCTCTGCCCTTTGTCCTGTGTGATGTGCCAATGTTGTCAGCCCTTTAGCTTTAAGTTTTCATACTACAGTAAATCTACCTTTTTCTCCTCACAAATACAAGATGAGCAGACACAGGCAGAGGAAGTGTTTGCTTTGCATTTCAGGGACTCTAGAGTTGATTCCTGCCCTCCCACTCTCTCCATCTATCCCATCAGCTCTGCAAATGGGAATTTTCACTGTGGTCAGTCTTGTTCCAGCAGAGGAAAGGTGGATGATGAGGTGAGTTGTCAGGAGAAAAATACAGTTTAAATCATTGACGGATGTTTTATGTCCCTGTGCTACCAACTGCTCTGGTATCTAGTGCTAGGTACATGGATTGGTGGTGTTCTTAGTGTTAATACTTATCATCATGCTGCACAAAGCTAGATCTGACCTGAGGCAGATTCCTCATTGACAAAAATCCTGGGAAGCTGCTTTTAGTAAACCAAGAGAATCCTTCCAGCCCCATGTGTAAGTGAAATTTCTGCCATCATCTCCTATGATGTTTGCTGGGATTTCATGAGATGAGGATAACCACTTGAAGATAATTTAAATTCAAGTGCATGCTTGAGAAAATTATTATTTATAAAAATGAAAGGACTGTTTGTTCTATGTGCTGCCACTTTGAATGACCCAGAATTATTTACACTGCATTATGGGAAATATCACTGTAATCTTAACTGGGGATTGTGTCTCCATCCTTTTCTTCATCTTCCATAATCACTGTTTGCTTTTCTTCTGTAAGCAGCTTAGTGCCTTAAAAATAGAGAGAGAAAAAAGATTACTTCTTTAGAAAACATCAGGATAAGAAGAGTCTTTCAATCCTCTCTAATTTCTTGGTCAGCATCATGGGAGTTACTCGTTTATTTTTGGTACATCAGTCTCCTGATATCTAGTGAAGTAGAATTGGATCATTACATTTTTAGCTAAATTTACCAGGCACTCTTCAATCCAGCATATTTCTGGTACTTGTGAAAAGAGATGCTGAAGTTTCATCTGGGAATCTGTTCGTTCAAACAGTTTGGGAAGCTAAAAACGGGGAAGAGCTTGCATGATGAAATAAATATTGTGATTGATCTTTTTAACTGAGTCAGTTTATGTGAACATGTGTGTGCATGCATGTTTTCTGTATGTACACAGTGATATTGCTTAGGTCCTGCAAATGCAGCAGCCAAGAGACAAATGTTAGAATACCCACATGCCAAATGCCATCCTTGCTGAAGTTTTATAGTATCAATAAATTGCAAAAGAGACCAGATTAAGATCAATGTTAAAGCACTCAGGTATGTTACTGAAGGCTTTGAGCCAGTATACGAGTTCCTGAGGTTTGGGATCTTAACCAGCTTTGAAGCCATCCTGAAGAAAAATCAAGCTTCATCTCTATCGTGAGAGCACTGAAGAACAATATGACATGATATTGAAAGGAATTTAATTTCACAGTTCAAACACACCACGAGGATTCCAGAAACCTCTTTGTCATCTGTATGTATGCTACATATAAGTGTTTGCTTCTTCCCAAGTCCTTCTCTATTAGGTAGATGAGTTGTGGATCATACCTTCCATGAGTGTCTGCCTCTCCCTCCTTCTCTGTCTCTCTTTCTCTTGCTCTCTCTTACACCTAAAACAGTGAAGTCTAATCCTATGGATCTTGAGGCTTTTATGTGATATCAAGATGTCACATTTACTGTAACTGCACTCTTTATTAAAAATTAAATCGAGTGAAGTGAGCTTAATGTGTTAGATGGAAAAAGTTCTTGGTCCTTATTTTAACAGATTGTGTCAGTGTTGCTCATTCCCAGTAAAAAAAGCAAGTGACCTGCAAGATATATTTTATGCTCACATTCCTTCATGTGGAGGTTAACACAGTCTAAAAACAGGATGAGAGTTACCATTTTGTCAAGACCAATGAAATCTTTCCCTAATTTGGTTTCCTGCTGTTTGCTCTCAGTCTGTGCTGACCAGCTGAGTTGTTCTGTCAAACCAACTTGTTTTGCTTCTTTCTGCATCAAAAGCCCTGTCACAGAGAAAGCTTTCAGTCTTGACTAGCTCTAAAAATAGAGCAATACCACACAGGAAGATTTTCTTCAACTTTGGAGTCTTTTCAAGAGGTGATGAATTAATGAAAATATTAACCTATACTGTCCTACATTTAAGTTAACTCCTACTTCATTTATATGCAGTTCTTGTGAACTCGCTGGTTTCAGTGGGACCATGAGATAAACTGAAATGCATGAATGAATATTATTTTGAAACACAAAGGACTTAATTTGTCCAAGCAACAGTCAAGTAACCAGCATTGTTAACTGCAAAGACTTATGCCAGTTTATAGAGATGGATGTAAATGTTCCTCACCCAGATTTCTATTCATATGTAGAACTTAAGCAAATACAGACAAATTGTTTTTTATGTTGTCTTTGTGGTTTGGTTTGTGGGTTTTTTAGAGGAAGGTGGGGTTTTGTTCTAGTGGTTGTTCTTTCTTCATGGAGCATGAGGAATGAGGAAAACAACTAAAATATGTTTAAAATGTGAAGCTACAAGGGCTCATTTGATGAGAGCTAACCTATTTGTTTGGAGGGTAAACTCAGGAATACGACATCAGGAATGTAAGCTAAATTAAGCTGTACTCCACTCTCTTATTTGAATTATGAAGTGATGAAGGAAAAGTATGTTTATGGAATTCTGACGGCCTGGTTATAGCCCATAAACTAGCCTTTTTCAAGCAGATGCTAGAGACAGCTAGAAGGTAGCAACAAAGTGGAGATCCCCAGCTCTCAGCTGGACTCACATCAGTGGCACACCAGATGCTTAACACAATCCATAGAAAGATGATGCATCATTATCAACAAATGGTGACTTGTGAACTTCAAAAGTTTGCAGTAGAGTTCAGGATTCAAAGCTCAGAGAAGGTCTTAGCCTAGAGATGCAGGTTATTCACTTTCCAGATCACAGACCACCAGCAACTTCCAAGACTAACTTTGTGCCTTTAAAGTCAGCCTTTTAGTGCAAAGCAGTGGAAGATGTAATTGGGATGTTTTAGCTGGAATTATTTCTATACCAAAAGGAAACCATCTTTGTCTTTGATACAATGCCACTGATCACTTGTGAAGAAAGTATGCTTTACTGAGTGTGGTTTGGAAATTCTGGGTTTAAAGGAGTGAGCAGGATGTTGGAATCTGTAAGTCAGTCTTTTTCTGTTTACTGTTTGAATAAATCACTTTGCCTCCCTGTCTCTGTTGTCCTAGCTCTGTGTATTATAAAATTCAGCTCATTCTACAGATCTCTTTTAAGAACTGGTAGGTTCTTCTGTTAGTACCTGCCAAGGGATCTGACCAAAGAAAGCTGCATAAAATTCCACGTAGCCATATTTTCCCAAAGAACTTGAACTACTTGTGAACTACTTGCAATTTTTAGCTAGAGACTAGGACTTCAAAGGCTCACAGAGACATGGAGGCTTCTGTTAGGAAGTTCAGACTTAGGCAGAAGAAGTTGGCTTGCATCAACCATTTGTCAGGTGTCACCTACATCTAAACAACTCCTGGGTTGTAAATCAGCAACCCACCAAGATGGCACCAGTTCCAGTTGCCTGCCTATGCAACTTGGTTGGAAGAGTCCTGGAGTGCTGCAGTCACATCCCTCACACTGGAAAAGGGCAAGGGGTGCCATTAAACCTGTACTTCTCCTGCGTAACCCAGAGATTTTTCACTGGACAGTTGACGTTATTCTAATGGAGTTACTTTTACTAGTTTTCTAAGGCATGAAGGAGTATGAGGGTTTGATACTGTGGTTTTACTAGTTACCTCTGATCTGATTAAGGAGCAGCCACATTTCAGGAACTGTGTTCCCATATCTACATAGGTATTTATATTCTTGCTCAAACCCATGGGCCTGAGGAGCTCTCAGAAACCCTTCAGTTAACTGAATATATTGCTAAGTGGAGATGATGAGAGTGTCCCAGAGCTGACTGTGGGCTTTGAATCAGATTCAAATAATTTACTGTCATGTGAGAGAAAAAACCCAACACAGAATTGTGATTGTATTTTGCCTTCTGATCTAATTCCTTCAGAAAGCCAAGGTCTTAGCTGACTGCAGGGGAGCTGGCTACCAGAGAAGACCTCTGCTTATGGCCCAGTTGTACACATATGGATCAATGTTATTTGTGCCTTTTCAGTTGGAGTTCAAAGGTTGACTACATTTAGAAGTCAAACCCTTGTAGGGGAGGGTTTTCTGATGCTCAGGCTAAGGACTGATTTCTTTAGTTTCTTGCAGACAACAGGTAGCCATGGGTTCCAGCAGATTGTAACATTCAGATCCTAATTTAGCATCCCCCTTGGGTGTTTGCAAGGTGTAAAAAGGATTCTGCTTCTCACTTGGATCATGTGCTGTCCAGTAGATACATCATCACTTTGTATGGCCTGTTTGATTTGCTTGTATTTGTGATAGAATATCTCTCTCGCCACCCAAGGAGAGGGACTGTCCTAGAGTGTCCATAACCAGCTGGTCAAAATGGAGAGAAATAACACAGCTGCCCATTTTTATTTACATTTACAACAAAGCTATTTGTGTGGACAGCTGCTTAAAAAGATAATCTAGTAATTAAGCTCTGCTACTACAAATAATTAAGTGGAGTGTTTTGAATTGGCATCTGGAAGTGGTGCTTGGGAGGGATATGAAGGGGAAATGTTAGAAACAGGGACGATCCTCATTCGTAGGTCGCAGGGGATACATGTGGCACCAAGTGTGCTGCTTACTGCAGCAAGGCCACTAGCAGGGAAACAGGGACATAAAGGCTTTTCTGTATTTATTTAGCACACACAGCCCCACCAGGGCTTCTCAGGTCTCTGAGTCTATAATTCAGGCCCTATTTTGCACAGCAGTTCCGCAAGAGCTGCGTTTGTTTGTGCCCTGTCTGCTACCTGACGGGATAACCCTGAAAGTAAACAAGTAGTAAATATTGGACCAGCCCTCAGCCACAATGAGCCACTTTTTCATGGCAAGTCATGGAGCCACTGGTGGCGAATTTCAACCAGCAGAACTCTGTATGTTGGCATGGATCTTGAAAAGGAAGTGTGCATTCTTGGAGTAGGGTGGGAATGCAATTCAGGCATTCAAACACGGAGGCCACTTTGCAGCATCAAGCAGGCTGCTTTGAATCTGTGCTACATGCTGGAAGGTGGCTTCACCAGTAGGCAAGAAAGTGCTATTGGAGGTATAATTGAAAAAAAATGAAAAATGCATTAATTTCTACCATTTTCCCAACAGCAAATACACACAGTTTGAATTTTGTTATGTATTTGAAGGTTACTTTACTTCTTATTTTTTTTTACTACCAAATCATTTGGGGATTATAATATGTTTCTGTTACCATGTAACTTGTATCAGCTTCTTTTCACTTTGAAAATTATTAAAGGTTTGAGAGAGTCTTCACGGGAAGCAGGATGTGAACATCCTTACAATGATTCTTATTTCCCTCTTAAGTGCCTACCTTGGGCTAGTTAAAGCTAGGGTAGAAAAATGAAGTACTAAGTGACTAGATGTTAATCCAACCAGAGAGTTGTTGAGACAGGTTAAGGAAGTAATTCACCTTAGCTGCATCCTCTTAGCTGACAAGCACATTTAAACCAAGCAAGAGTCAAGCCTCTCAGGTTCACTGTCAAATATTTTGTCTTTGATTTTTATCAAATATGTTTGTTTCACTTCCAGATTCTTTTTCTCTGCATATACCCTGAAGTGCAAAGGACATACAGCATCTTCATAGGTGCTACAAATGCAACTTTTCTTGGGAGTGTTTTTGAACTGACCAAAATAATGTCTCATCTCTCCTCCAAGGTCCACAGGAAGGGTAGGCTTCAAGTATAACACAAAGGGCTAATATTTTTAAAAAAATATTTTGATAAATTTTGCCTCTATTTCCGTTTCTCAATCAATTCCTAAAAGATTTTTTTTCCCACCTTATTTATTTGCCATGTGGAATTTATGCAGTGCTTTACGTCTTCAAAGACCTTCATAAATACTGATGAATTGAGGCTTTTCTGTGTGGGAAACACAACAAACCAAGGGTCTTAGGACCAAAACATGGCTGGCTGACTTCATATTGTCATCAAGCACTGCATGTTATACCAGAAGCACAGAACTGTCTTTATGGTACTATTAACGAGAAGCTCATCACAGCTTGGTTTCCTCAGTGCATGTTAGGAACTGGGTAGTAAGAGGGGGTTAATCAGGACAGCTTTACTCCAGGTTATTTGAGGCAATGCTTGTTAGTGCTTGTGACCTAAAAATTTGCATGTGCTCAATTTGAAAAGCAGGGCAGTAGTTGGCCTTTCACAAAAGTAGGACCATGTTTGCAAAAGATAATAAATGTTTTCTTTTACTCCCTTTTCCTTCTATACCAAAAGTGTGAGTAGGAAATACAGAAAAGACTTTCCATGAGCCACCACTACTCCTATAAACTTGGACCAAATAGGTTTAGCTCAGCACGTACTGCTAATTACACGGGGCAGAACAACCTATTTCCAGCCTCCGCCCAAGCATACCTTTGACAGTAGGAATGTTTTGCTTCCTCTTTGGAGCACCTTTACATAAGCACATTCCTTACCAATTATCAAGGGTGGGATGTGTACTGCAGGTGTATCTTTTCTCCTGGGCTTTTTCTGCTCCAGTTCAGTCATCTGGGAGCCTGGACTCACTCCTCTCTCTCTCTGTGGCTTCTCTGTGATACCATATCTTTTCAGCAGATTATCAGAAAAGTCTGAAAGTATGCCTGCAGGCAAGAAAGAAACAACAAAAAACCCCAAACAAAACAAACCCAAAAAACCCCACTTCAGTCTTGATCACATCAAAGAAATTTGCACCTGTGTAACTGACCCGATGACTGCTCTGAAGTAAGACTTCACAAGGGGGTGACCTGTTCTGCATAGTGTACCTACTCTTCAGGTTTTGCAATGGTACACATTTCCTCCAAGTCAATTATAGCACACAGGCCATAGACAGTGACACTATCAGGCCACCTGGTTTCTTCTTGTAATGGACTAAACTGCAGCCCACCATGGTAAAGATGAGTGCAATCTTCTATTCCAGAACCTTAGATATCTTAGCAAAACAATCATACAGCTGTTCAAACCTCTGCTTGGGGGCAATTTGACCACACAGAAAAGGCTTGTTTTAATTAAGGAAACACTGTTTTCTGTATGATACGGCTACTACAGGCAAAAAATACAACTCTCCAGCCTCTGAGCCACTCTTCTGTAAATGAAAATTGCTCAGGGGAAGATACATGTGAAAGCTGAACAGAGTCAAGTTCAGTATCTGGATTATAAATACTGGAAAATCCCAGCTGCTAGTTTTTGACTTGGTGAATTGTGGGTACACAGGTGACCATGCAAGTAGTTACTGGGTAATTCCTCTGTGTATGAGCAGCATGGAAAAACTCAATGCAGTGGATACAAAAGCACAGCTCTCTCCCCTGGAGATGACAACAAGGAGTGCTTGTTAGCAGAGGAAAGCAACAAACATTTATTCCTGCTGCTGGTTTCATCAGGTCAGGTTTCAGTGGCAGTGTCCTGCTCATTTTTCCCTTCCCCAGGTTGGTGGCATTTGGCTCCTGAACTGCAGAGGTCTGTAGATATGCAGCAGCAGGCAGCATCCTACAAGGAGCCCCTTTGTTGCTGCCATGGTTTCTGGCTTCCTGAAACAACCACCCTTTGCCAGAGTCCCCACAAGCAAAAGAGCCCTGCAATTTCCTGAAGGAGCAACATGCAGCTGGCTCATGTGCTTCTGTGATCTCCTCCCAGCCTTCTCTCTGTTCAGCCTTGCACTGAGTACGGGGTAAGATTTTCACAAGAAAGTACAGGGGCTGAACCAGATCCTTTTTGATTTTGGACCAGATCAAATCAGGATGTCTAGCACAGCTCAGGAGCTAGAGATAAGTACACATTCATTTATCACATGAAGGCAGCAAGAATATGAGCTCCAAGGCAGCACATTTTCAAGAGCACATGCCAACTCACTCTCTTATTCCCAGACACCGTTTGAAAACTCTTCCTCTAACATAGAATGCCTTTGAGAAACTCAGCCCCTCTGACTGCCTTCCCAGGTGCACATGGTGAGGAGCTGCTTTCTTGCTTGTCATAAGTGAATGAGGGGTCTCTGGACCTTTGCCCAGATTCAGTCCCCTCAGCTGAACTGGGACTTTTAAGTCAAGAGATGTATTGCTCACCCGTTAAAGGTGGTGGGGTGTGCCAAGCTGGTGTATCTTTTCTTCTTGGCTTTTTTTGCTCCTGTTCAGTGTTCTGAGAGGCTGGGATGGTTTTACCTTTTCTTGGCTTTTTTTTGAGGTCACAGCTCTTAATCAGCTGCTCTGACAGATCTTCTGCAGGGGGAAAAAAATGCATAGACATTGAAACTGAGGAGAAGTAATAAACCAGATGGTGGAAAGAAAAGCTTTAATACTGCTTTCATCTGAGTAAATTAAAATGCCTCTGGAGAAATATCTCTCAAATAGAAAGTCAGTACAAGAGGCTTCTGTGTCACACTACATGGGAGTCAAGTGGCTTAGGTAGTCCTTGTGTGTTGTAGGTGGCAGACATAAAGCATAGGTACAGTAGCTGTGGGCAGCTGTGTGCCACGTGGCAGAAGGAAGGCTGCACCATCCCATGCAGAGGTCCCACAGCCATCTCTGTTTCCTCCAGCGTTAACTGTGCAGGCTGTGTCTTCAAGAGTTACAAGGCCACTTTTGTGAAGGAAAGATTTACATGTGTGGGGTCAGCCTCAGGGATTGGTAAACTGAGCCAGTATATTGTTGCCTTCAAGAGTTGGCTTTCTTTCCAGAGCCACTGAGCAACTGGCATTCGCTTTTGATTTACACAAGATGACACTGGATTTTTGGGTTTCTCTCCAAGCAAGCCTTGACTCAGATGATTGAGATTGTCAGCATGGATTTTCTGCAAGGATATGCATTTCTGGGTGCTTATGCAAGCCAAAAATATTGAATCTGGCCTGTCATTAGTATCATCATGCAAACTAATTCTCTGATTTCTTAAAAGCTGCTTGTTTGGCTTCAGCTTGGTCCCCCACACTCCTACCCAAACTCTAACTGCAGACTTGGGTGCAACAGGATTTCATTCTAGGCTCTCACACAGTGTTTCAGGCAGCTGTACATTTGTGAGCCTATGGGTAGACATGGGAGGGATGACGTTCGGGTGAAGTCCCTAGAAGATGTAGTGTCTTCTCCTGGCCCTCACAGGCTTCCTGTGTGGTCTTAATGAGCTCATTTAACCTCCCATTGCCTCAGTTTCCTGACTGTAGAATGGGACTTGTTCTGTACTTATTTAAATAAGTAGTTTTAGGTAACAGTTATGTTTAGTAAGCCAGCAGTTGTAAAAGTTGTGCCTGTGGCTAGAAGTGCTGTATGGTAGAAGCAGAACTAGGATACCTTCCTTGCAGGCCAGATAAAAAACGTTAATAAAATTATGCTTGCCTGCAGTGAGACACTTTTGACGAGGAAGTGAAACTGCATTTGTGTGTCATTATTATCACCACAAGGGTAATAACGAGGAAATAAATTTTTGTTTCTGGGTTGCTAAAACTTCATGACAATTTTGCAAGGCAGGAGTGAAGCAACAGCATTTGAAGTAGAGGCAAAGCCCATGAATATGCAAAAAGCACATCTATCAAGTTTGAAGTCTGGTATTTAGGACTGTGGCAGATGCCTCTGGTACTCTCAGTGCAAAAGTTATGTAGGTTCAAGAGAAGAAACAGATTGATGATGAAGGAGAAAGAGCATTCAGAAAGCTGTCCCAGTGAAGGCACAGGGGCAGTTTGAATTCTTTTCAAATTATTATACTAAAATTGCATATGGAAAATGTATTCAGGGAAGGCTCAGCTCCTACCTTTCAGTTCATTGTGATATAAATGAAGAAACTGCTTTACTTTTTCAATCAGAAAAAAAAAATAACTATTATTCTTTTTCCTTTCTCCTCTTTAATTAACTTTGCTCTAGAGCTTTGGCTAATATTTATATGCAGGAAAAACTCTCTTTGCCTTTCCATCTGGCATCAGGAGTGTCAGCAGAAGGTGCAAACTATCAGGTTTCATGAGGGCTCAGTTGTGTCGCTGGTGGGGAAAAATAGGCACTGGACAGAACTTAATGATGTGCAGACAGCACCTCTCTAATTGCTGCAGTGACATAACCTAATAACACTTACCTAAAGGGTTACAGTGTGAATCTCTCTTGTCCAGTCTGTCTTCTGGGATATCAAGTGGCTGAACACATTCTGTTGACATCATTGAAATGGGCTTTTCTCCCACTTTGACTCTACTACACACACAAAAAAAAAAAGACAAAAAAAAAAGACCATGACATAAACCAGACATACTGGTGTTATGTATCCAGTTGCTAGCCAGATCATCATCAGAAATTCTTGTCTTCCAGCTGCTCTATGTCACAGAAGCTGCTGGGCTGATTTTGCTGATGTGTGCTAAGAGATACATCTATTCACTGCCTTGGTTACACACTCATATTGCATTTTCCCACCTGCCTTACTCTAAGCAACCCACAGTTCCTTGGCTCTACAGAAACATACTGACTTTGTTTATACAGAAAGTGCTGTCACATATACAAAGTAAACATTAAGAGATTGTTCTGTTCTGGTTTTCTTCTCAATTTTTTCTCAACTGTAAGTTAAGGATCATATTTGGTGTTCATCATAAAATCTAACTTTAATTACAAATGCTGTTGAGTTAATCTTCCAGTCCAGCTCCTCCTCTAAGAAAGCTTGGATACCTCTGAAGACCCAGGCATGAGTGCTGCCTCTGAAAGGTGGCTTATGCCCACAGACCCTGAAGCCAGCAAGAAGCAGACTTACCCATTGCTTTGGTAAGAGCATGGAAACCCGTTTCACAAAACTCATAGTTCTCACTGGATTGCTCTTTTGGCTTTTTTATCCCCCTTTACTCAGAACTGTAGAGGGTCCTGGAGCCCAGCCTCCTCCCTGAGCTCCCCCAGCATCCCCAAAGCTGAGATCTGGTCCTGCACTTGCTCACCCTGGGACCTCCCCAGCTGCCACCAGAGAAAGAAGGAAATGAGATGATTTTTTTACTGTCAATCATTATTATGGCTGTTTAGCAGAAACCTCTCAGAATAAAAGAGCAGTGTGAAAGGAAAAACAAAACAAAACAACTTTCAAACTGAAGGGACAGTCTGAGTGATCTGAGTATCTCCCTTCTGCAAGCAATAGCTGTGGTGGTTTCTTACTCACACTCCCTGTTCTTCATTTTTGGGGAATAAGAGCAGAAAGTGACTTCCTTGTAGGGAGGAGAAACGCAATGAAGAAGAGAAAAAACAGGAGACAACATGAATAGTATAAGAAAGAAAGATGGGAAGAATTGGGAAAAAATGGAGGCAGGAAGGGGAGGTGGAGAAGGAAAGTTAAGCAGAAGAGAAAAGCAAAAGAGAAAGGAGGATAGGGAAACAGAAGACTGGGAGTTTATTTTTATCTTGCTGGAGGTAAAGAAATTACCTATATTATTTCTCTGTAAATTGCAGTGGTTGTTTGTCAACAAGAAACAGAACAGTAGGTGAGTTAACCTAGTTTCCATGAGGAGCATGCATCTATATAAAGAACAACTAATCCTCAAGCAAAATCCAGTCACATAAATATTTGCCAAACAGAATATGAAAGGTTGCACTCATAATCATGCACTGAACTAATTCTTCAGGGGATAGAAAAACATGTCCTAAACTCCAGAGACTTCAAAGCAAGTAGATCAACACTGGCTGACAGTAATAAAGGTCAGGAACATTGACTCATAATGTATATGTGGGACTAATTCCCATACTCTTTAGTATTCAAAATTCACAAAAAATCCATAAAATCCTACAAATTCTTAAATACCTTACTGAAGCAGGTCTGGATAAGGGGTTCAGCCTTCAGCTGTTCACTGCAGAACTGTCCCAGTCCAGCCTCATGGCTTCACTACAGGATTATACTGCCTGGAGACTTCCTTTGCCTTTACCAAAAAACAGTCTTCCACTTGGGAAGACCCTGCATAAAGAAATCTTTGAATGCACCTTAGCGTGGTATGGTTGCTCTGTTTATCCACTGCATAAATAAACTATAACTGTGGCTTAAAGTGAAGCATTCAATATTTTATTTAAAACATCAACTCATAATCTGGCCATATGAAGGCTCACATTGCATTTTGTTATTTGAGAGAGTGTTTTTCCTTCAGTGTAATTTGATTTTATAGGATTTGATGAGGGTACACTGGCTAAATATTGTGATTATACAAAAAATGTTCTTTTCTGAAGGGTACTCTGTTCAGAAAGTTTTCAGTAAAATCAGGGATACCATTTCAGACTACAGATTTTTTCTGAACAGGTCTTGAACCAAAAAAGTTGAAGATAGATGTTAAGATTTAAATGTAAAATTAGTAGTAACTTACATTGACTGGAAATGCCCTATGAAATAGGATTATTTTTGGTTTCATTTCACTAAATTGTATCACTGAGTTATTTCACCTAATAAAATTGAGCTTTGTAAAGAGACTTAATGTAGGATTGGTATATGCAGATTATTAGTCTTCCTCAATTATTTTTTCTTAATACAGTAGTTCAAAAACCAGTATTCTAAAATAAGTCTCTTAGACCTGTCTTTACATTTTCATAGTCACAGATGCCAAGCTCTCAGCATCTTCAGTGCTTTAAAATATGGCTTCACAGCCTAATTTCTTACCCCAATATTTTTTTGTTTGCCCTGCAGCCAGCACTGCCTTGCTTAAAAAAACTGCTTCCACACTGCACATTGTGACAATATCTGTACACCAAAAGAATAAAAAGAGAAAGATTACCAAAATGTATCATGAGTTTTGCCATCTTGAGTGTATACACATTGCGTATGACATGCAAACCTGTCATATGTTACACCCTGTCGCTGTGCATTACACGCACAGCTCTTCTTCAGAGAAGAGGTGATGTATGTGAGGGTTGTAATGGTGCTTTTCCAAACCACTAAAATCAATTCCTGCCACTAAAGAAACAGATTCCCCAGTAATGCTTCATGTGGGGAGGAGGACTGCTATCGGGACTTATGTATGAAGTTATTAATATGCCTTTGCATATGGTAGCATGTTCTTGGATTTTTGTGTGTTAAATGTAACTCTTTCCAGCAGCCTTCATGCTAGCACAGCTTGCACCCTCTGCTGCTGTCAGCCAGCTTGGTAGATAATGCTTGGACTATAGATGATGGCCTAAGGTGGTTTTTTCCTTGCACTCTGTTGTATCTCTTGACATAATGTGCCACATCCATCCTTGGTGCTAATGTAATGGTTACTGTGGAGCTCTAAATCACAGCAGAAGACACTTCCCAGGATGGCTGTAGATTTTCCCATAGAATCAGGAGTTGATAGTAATTTAGCCTGAGATTTTAGTACAATGCAGCTAGGCTGGATGACCCCCCTCCAGAGATATGTGCCTAAAGGAGTAACCTGGAATCTCTTTGGGAAAAGAGAGCTGATAGACACATCTTAAATGCTTCCCTCATGGTTGAGACAAGTTCTAGCTTTGCCTACATAGTTTTGCATTTGCTCCTTGTAAAAACATTTGGCATTCAATTGGGTTGGCTCTATTTACAGACAGAGAAGAGCAAGGAATGATAAGGCAGATTGAAATGTGCAGCTGTGAGTAAAAGCCACTTTAGCCTCGTGTGGATTAGCCCTCATGCTGAGTCGCCATCATGTAACAGCAGAGCTCCTTTCTAAGAGATGGCAATTCAGACGGCATATATCTGATATTTTCACTTTCTAGATATCACCTTTGGTACCGATGGATTTCTAGATAGCATAAAGCACACTAAAACCTTTTCATAATTCTCAGTCAGTTGGCTTGATTTAAAACGTCCGCATAAAGCTTTCCAGAGAAAGAAGATGTTGAGCTTGTACCACTCACTAACATAGTCTTAAAATACACACACATTCATGCAAATAATAGGATTCTTTTTGGCCTAAATTGTGAGGCTTCATCAAGAGGTCTACCAGTGCGACCAGTTCTATGCTTCCATTAGGCACAAATATTTTGCCTTGAGACAGACAAAGAAAAGAGTTGTGTTTTACTGTTCTCAATGTGCGTGCTGGTTTGGTTTGGCGGGTTTTTTGGTAGTGGGGGATGGCCCCACAGGTGGCTCCTGTATGAAGCTGAGAAGCTCCTCCAGCTCCAAAACCAGCATTAGAGAGACAATAGATGTGCCTCTGTGACTGACAGACAAAAGGACTGACACAAGACCTGAGCAGAGTGAGCAGGAAAAAAAACAACCAGCTGGAGAGGAAGAGCAGTTCCATAGCTGGTGAGGAAGAAGGTGCCCAAGCAAAAGTCTCCCTGCAACCCATGGTGAGATGGCAGCTGTCCCCCTGCACTCGTGGAGGAATGTGGTGGAACATTCCATGAAGGCACCAGGAGGGGTGGACTTGGATTATGCAGCTTTGGAAGACCCCAGCACCAGGGGAGGTGGCTGTTCCCGGAGCAGCCCCTGACTCTGTGGGAAGCCCAGGCTGGAGCAGCTCCGGACCTCGTGGGAAGGACTCATGAAGGAGAGGTTGGTGGAGGACTCTCTCCCATGGGAGGGACCCCATGGGGAAGCAGGGAAGGACTGTAAGGAATCCTTCTTCCTGAGGAAGGAGCAGCAGGAACCACCAGCCTGTGAACTGACTCTAAACCCCATCCCCTGTCCCCCTGTGCCGCCGGGGGGAAGGAGGGAGAGAAACTGGGAACAAAGTGATTTGGGCCCAGGAAGAAGGGAGGGGTGGGGTAACATATGCAAGCCCTGCTCTGTGTATTGTGTGTGTCCTGTGTGTGTTTGATTACTGAGAAATTAAATTATTATTTTCCACAAGTTGAGTCTGTTTTGCCCGGGACCTTAATCGGTGAAGAACCCTCCTTGTTCTTTTTCTTGACCCATGAGCTTCTAGTTGGCCTTTGTCCCCCATCCCACAGTGTGAGTGTTGGGGGAGATGAGTGAGCGGCCACGGGGCTGGCTCTTTGTTGTCGTGTTAGGCCCAAAGCACAACAATATGCAGTTGGTTTAATGTAGATATTTTTTTCTCAAATAATTAGGCTAGATCTTAAGGCATGCTCATCAAAAGTGCATGAATTTTTGAGGCTATCTGGTCATCTAACATCTAAAGCAACCTGAATTCAAATTTCATGAGAAAAACCTACTCTGCAAGATACACAACTAAAGCATTGAGAACAAAGCTAAAGAGCTGGACTTTGTTAATTTGATCCTGAACTAGGCACAGAAATGGCTTTGTAGAGGGGAAAGTTACATTTCTATTTCTTGTCTTCTAGGATTTGAATAGTTGCAGGTGCTATGCAGCTACATAGAGATTAGGTACATATATATTTGTATCCAGCATCAAGGCACAATGCAGTTCTCAAGGGAGTCATCAGTAGGTGATCATTCTGGAGAATCTGCAACTCTCATCAGTTATTGGGGCTAAGTGAGCATTCATGTCAATAGTCCTCACCATTGTACATTAAGGGTGTTACATATGTTACTTGTTACACATGTATATCACTCCTTGTATGCTGAATACTTAAAATTTGTGGACTGGCCCTTTGTAAGGTCTCCTCAAACTGATTCTGAGGACTTCAACAGACCACGTGGTGTTGTCCACAAGTATGTGGATTTTTCTTTTTTTATTCTTCTGTTGTTATTGTTGTTCAGAGGAATAATTTGTTTCAACAGTTGACAATATGCCCAAGAAAACACATGACTAGTTTGCAAGGCAGACTTAATCAGGAAAGAAACAGTTGGCATGTTGACAGGGATGTTATATAAATAAATATATTCTTGATCACATCCTTGTTGGGTGGCAGCAATAAATCCAAATTTATTGACTTTGGTGAGTTGATAATAATGTTCCTGAGGAAGCCTGTGTGACACTATGTACCTATCTTCTCCTGGACCCAGAGCACTTTGCATGAACATACTTTTGCCATGAGCTGAGAAAAGGAGAGTTCAGGAGCAGAAATGTGGGCAACTGGGGCCCTGGGGTGAACAGCATGCACACATGCTTGTCCACGTTCCCACAGGCAGGGCCTGGCTTTGCTGCTGCTGATTTGCTCAACAGTTGGGAGATGGGAAGAACTATGTGTGCTGCCTCATGCAGCCACAAGGCAGAGGTTAGACTGCACCAGCTACAGTCCAGCCTGCACCCAGGGCAGCACTTCACAACCCTGCCCTAAGAGCTGCTCAGCCATTAAGGGTTTGTCCTTTAAGACTGGTGCATCTTCTCCCACCACTGACATGCTTATGGTCTCCTGACAGGTTTTAATTATTAAATTGTTATTAATTGATTTGTCCTTCTCTGTCTGGCTGCAATGAGCATATGAGCAAGAAGGGACAGGCAGGCTCACAGCATCCCTACCTGCTCTTCTCTTCCCTCCCTACATGGGAGGCAAAAACCGACCTTCCTTCTGTGCCATGTCCTCTGCAGTGTCCTATAATGTGAGCAGGCCTCTCATCTGCATGAACAAATTTACAAAAGTGTAAAGAAGAAATAAGATGCTGTCATCTGGTTGTAGTCATCTTGCTCCACCTTCCCCACACAGAGCTCATCTGAAACAGCTCCTTGGCTAAGGGGAATGGCACCACAACTGGCTGCATCTGGCTCCTTCCACCTGCTCTCAGCAGACAACCTTAGCTACTTTACCAGACAATATGCACCTTCATGCATACCCTGGTCCTATCCTCTACTTAAAAGGGCTTCCTGGGCAACCTTGTGAACAAAGCAAGACAACCCATCTACTGCAGTCAGAGTAGAAAACAGATGCCCTAAAAGCCTGGATGTTCATGCTTTGTGTTTCAAAATTTTCACTACGAGTTTTGCTGTATGTTTAATGTTACTCTATTGGAGTGGGCTTTTCAGGGGCACAGAAGACTCATGCCACTGAACAGTTTCTTCTTCAGTTAATTGTGCACTAGGCTGCTCTCTCCAGGCATCCTTGTCACATTAGAAAGCAAATTTAAAATTCCTTAGGAAACAGGTATTTGAAAGCCTGATCCTAGCCTCCCACTCCAGCCAAACCTTTTGCTAATAATAACTGCATGAACACAGAGATCCCACAGAATAGTCTGGGAGCAGTTTCCTCTCACAAGCAGGGCATTCCCAGGGGCTAGTTAAAAAAACCCAAGTTGGGCTGCAGACTGATTCCCACTATCTCCCATAAACTTGTTAAATAAAGAATAAATCTCAACAGTTAAACTTTGGTTGATGGAAAAACAGAAGCAAGATACATTTGCACATGTTCTGGTCACAAAGGTTTTGTCTTTGGAGGTAACAAAGTAAAAAAACAACAACAAACAAACAAACAAAAACAAAGCCTTCCTTAATTATTTCCTCGGGGTATAAATTAACCCTTGATGCCAAACCTTTGTAGTGGGATAAGAAGTCCTGACACCAGTTCCCACGGAACGGTCTCTCCAGTTGAAGTTAGTTGAAGCAGTTGTCTCTAAAGCTCTCGCTTCCCCACGACCCCATCCCAAGTATTCCAGCCACATGGGACCATCCCTAGCCCACTCCTCCCCGAGTAGGGACCCCGGGCTTGCCTGCTAGTCCCCACGGGTGACACGGGCGATGTGCCTTGCTGGCGGTGGCTGCTAAAGGACCAAAAGAAAACAGAAAAGAGCAAAGCAAGAAGCCACCCGGGCAGGGGGGATGTGTGCGGATGAAGTACTTACGGAGCAGTGGGAGGCGGAGGGGAGGGCGCGATGAGGCGTCGGGGCTGGCTGAATTCAGCAGGACCCTTCTGGGCTGGGGCTGCCGCTGATGCTCCCGCCCGCCTTATCTAGGGAGAGGGGGGCGCCGTCGCTATGGCAACGCCGCGCTCAGGCCTCCTCCGAGGGGCTGGGGAAGAGCATCACCGCTTCCCTGCCCCTTCAGCCTTGTAGCCCTGTCTCCTTCCTCCTCGGCGAGCTGCTGAGGCCGAGGGAGAGGGAGTAAGACTGGAGAGCGGGGGAGGCCGGCAGCACCTCAAGGCGAAGGCATCTTTCCTGCCAGATCGCCAAGAGCCGCAGACGCTGCTGCTCTCAGAGGAGCTGGGCAGGATGCAAGAGCTTCAGCAGAGGGAGCCGAAAGCCGAGCTACAGCCGCCCCGTCGAGAGGCGCAAGGAAAACGGCGAGGGGAGGGAGAGGGGCTGATGCTATGTGGGGCCCAGGGGAGAGCTGAGGATAAAAGTGGAGGGAGGAGGCAGGGCACGTGCCTAGGGGCAGCACCGTGAGCAGGAAAAGTGCTGGATATCGTCTCCAGAGCTGAGGTTCAGCGATGACTGCCGTGTTTGTGTATGCATCTGGCCACAACTCGTTATACAAGGGTGGTATTTATGGGGGCAGGCAGGGAGTCTTCTGTGACTGCCAGGTGTTTGCCAGTAGAGACAGGTCTCTCCTATTTTAGCCCATGCCTTTGGATGGAGCTGTTATTTCAACTGAGGGGAAAAATATACAAACATGCCTGATGCTGGAAAAGCTCTGGGAGAAACACTCTACTTAGTGGTGGGATGGTGAACTGCCCCTCTCTTAGTATTCACTTGCAACAAAAATGCCTTTATCCGTGCCCTTTTATTAAAACATCTTTAAAATTGTGACTGCTCAGAGTCGTGGCTTTCTCCTCCTCTTTTCCTCCACTCAGCGACTGCAATTCAAAAGCACCAGCAAGCACTGCATACTTTAAATTAGTCAAGGTTCCTTCGTAAATAATCTCTTGTACTGAAGGCCCAAAGGGACAAAGCGGTAATTCCCAGCTCTTCGAACTGTGCAGCACCCTCAGATCCTGCATATTTCAGGTGCAGTGTGGCAAAGTGCCGAGAATGTTTAACACTAAAGGCACCACCTGGAAGCACTGTGAGCTTTTCCCATCGATGGCTGGGAGAAACAAGTACATTCATGACCTCACAGAGTGTTAGTCGTGTCTGTTTAGGTGTCTTGGGAGACCCATTTTTAAAAGCAGGATGATAAATACTCAAATCATTCCTGAAAAAATGAAGCATAGGCTTCAAACCATACTGCCACCTAACTCTTGATAAAAATTTGCTTTTTATGAGTTGCCTGTTTCCATTTGATTTTACTTTTCTCTGTTGCAGTGAGTTTTACATTTCAAAAACTTAATTTTTACACTGAAATGCCTTTTACTTAGAAACACAAATGACTTCATATTTTCCTATGAATTCCTCAGAAAAATCAGAATGAGGTCACTGAAAAGTGGGCTCACAAAACAAAATGCTTGGATCAGAAATGTAGTTTGAAACTGAGCCCAAGATTGCCTTTTTACATTTTCATTGTTCTGATTGAAAAAGTCAGTCAGCCATTTATAGCAGAGGAAAAATTCCCAGAGGATGAGAAAATAATTGCCTGTTCTAGCCACGAGATCCCAAGGATGCTTTGGGACTATTATAGGAAAGCTTTACTCCAAAGTGAACTGGCCTGTCACACTCAGCAATATCACACATCCAGCCCTCATCTTCTCTTATATTTGTCAGGTACCACATGATTCCACAAAGCATTTTACTGCAGCAGAAGATTTACCCCTGTCTTTCTAGAGGGGCTGGCACATTACCAGTGTGATGGAGGATTTACTCCCAAATCTGATCTTTTAAATGTTTACAGTTGTTGTCCTGCTTATAAGAGGGTTGGGAGTACTGCCAGCTTTCTAATCCTTCCTGCTCAGTTTTTTCACAAACACAGCTTGGAAAATAGTCTGAGCCTGTAATAAATCTGCACTTTAACCCTCTTCCCTCATGCACAAGCATTTCCATCAGCACTTTGGGAACTACTCATATAACTAGAGAT
This sequence comes from Apus apus, assembly GCF_020740795.1. Classification (NCBI taxonomy): domain Eukaryota; kingdom Metazoa; phylum Chordata; class Aves; order Apodiformes; family Apodidae; genus Apus; species Apus apus. The sequence goes on from NC_067283.1 coordinate 51,538,068, forward strand.
AAGCACATGCCTAAAAATTTCCAGGTTAGTACTTCAGAAGACAAGCAGTACAGCTCTGAAGATGAGAAAGGAAGAGATGATCTAATAGAAACCAGATAAACATACAAACACGTGCGTATATATACATACACATCCACACACGATTAAATATGTGCATATATTTATACACACATATATATAACTATTATCTAACTATGTGTTTGCTACTTTTATACTTTTTCTGGCTTGCTGTAATTCAAGGGTTAGATTTTCAAATGTCCAAAGGGCATTGAGAATTTGGCCTTCCTTTGATACTTTTTTTCCTGTTAAAACTTAACATTTTGATGCTGAAAAGTTGGCTCACTTAAGCTTTTCAGCACAGCAGAACACAGTTATTTCTTGAAAGATGCATGGTGCCCCTTCATGTTATGCTTGCTGGTCAATAGCAGGTCTACAGTTGGTTTTGCAATGCAAGCACAGCTGGCTTTTCAACACTGTGGTAACTTCTAAAGGTTATTTCCCAGCTGCAATTTTGCTTGCAGTGAACTCACTTTAAATCTATCCAAATTGAAGACCAAAGTCAGATCCCACTCAAGGCAGCGTCAGTCCAGTATGACCCATTTTAAACACTGAATTTATAGAAGGGGAAGCCAGATAAAGCTGTGTTCCTTACAGATTACTGGTGCCATGCTCATTCCGGCCTAAGCGAACCTGCAGTTTGGGCAGTATCATATGGGATAAATGAAATAGGACTGCTGCAATGGATTTGGAGGGTTGTTTTTTGAGGAAGTCCTGGTAGAATGACGCTATTATTATGCCTTGACTCATCATGTATGGTGTGTGTGCATGTGTATTTTTTTAGAAGTCTTACATTAAATAAAAATCCCACTTCTGGGATGGGGAGGAAAGTTACTCCAACGAGATTCCCCAGCCTGGCCGAGCACTGCAGCTAGCAAAGCTCAGACTCCATGGGACATTTCAAATGCCTGTACTTTCTCATTTTCAGCTTTCCTCTGTACCATCATTAAAATAGTTCTACTGTGATGGATTTCCCTGCTGGTCCTCTTTATAAACCACTGTCTTTTTTAATAAACATCATGATCTGGAAAAAATGCCAAATACGCAAAGGAGGCAACCTTCAAGGCATGGGTGTGGAGTGAGAGTAGCTGATGCTGCTGGCAGAGGCAAGGAGGAGTCTGCTGGGAAGAAGGTGAGACTGTGCTGCACAGTAGAGAAACAAGACTCGGGAGGTCCTCTCTAATGAGGTGAGAGTGAGCATGATTGTCAGTACGAGGAGGCCTGTTGTTCTAAAGATGATGTAGTTGTCACCTCTGCATATTTGATATTTATTGCAGAAGGCACTGAAAACTAGTATACCCTCAAAGGTATGTATGGAGATATTTCACTGTGCTTCTTGGAGGGTTTTGTATTCACCTGCTTACATTACAAATGGTTTAGATTTGACTTGGCACTAATAAGTCCTAAGAAGGGGGAAGTTAAAGCTGATTTTCACAGGTCTTAGGCGTATAAAAACTGCATATGATCCAGCCTGAAGCAGATTCTCTATGCAGTAACATGGTTACATCCAAGATAATACTCTCTCCAGATAAGCAAACTCGGGGCTTACTCTGTCCTGATGTGTTTAAGCCCAGCTTCAGCCTGTGCTGCTTATTTCTGGGTGAAAGTGTACAGCACAGTACAGAAAGTTCAGTCCAGGTTTATGCTAACTGCTAGGCCTCTGCATGCATGTGCATGCCCAAAGTAAATTTTTACATAGAGAATGAAGGAATTGTATTATGTGAGGACCAGTTTAATCACTTTATAAATGTTGCCATAGGCATAAACCAGACAATGGCTGATTAAGTTACTTTGCAGCCAGAGCAGTTCAATCAATAAATCACTGCACAGTGCTGGTTCTTTATCAAATTGCCTCAAGTGCAGTCAACACTTGTCTTCAGTGGTTTCCCTCTAAGTTGCTGAGGTTAAAAGTGCAATAGATTGAAACCTGTGCTCAATATGCCTAACTTTTCAGACAAGTTATTATGAACACATTTCCCCATAAATAAAATAATATGCATATGGGGCGTAACTTGCATTTGTCACAGACTCAAACATAAAGATAGCTCAGGTTTTTTAAACAGGTTTACTTGAGGAAAATCATTGCCCCATCCTGAAAGGCAGCATGTTTGTCCTGGGTCCAAGAGGGAAACCATCTGTGTTTGTTATACTGCTGAGTGAAACCTTTAAGGCTAGAGCAGTCTCTGAGGCCCAAAGGAGTCTGGGATTTGTATCTACCCTGACAGATGGCTCATGTAAATGTCCTTCCTGCTGCCCCTGCAAAGGTTAGGGGGATTACAAAGGAGGACTAAAAGGCTGGAAAAGAATAACACATTTAGAGTGGCAAAGGAAGTTTCTATGTCACGAGTCAATGTCATGTCAAGGCTCCTTGAGCAAACTTAAGGGAAAAAAGTATCTCACTAAGTTGACAAGAAAATGGTTAGAGATTAACCTGGGCTTTTACATTTAGATAGATAATTAAACACTTTCTGATGTGCCTCATCTATAACCAACTCTTCCTGCTTATTTCAGGAGGAGTAAGCCAGCAGAGAACATGGAAAGAAAAAGAGGTGTCTTTAAATGAAGAAGAAAACTTTTCAAGTTTGGTGCTCCTAAAGACACTTGTCCATGGTTTTCCTCAATCCTTATGCCAGGGGGCGTGGGGGTTGAGGGAGTTACTTTTAGGGAAAGACAGATGTAAAAATCCAACAAATAGCAGATGGTAGTGGAAAACTATATTCCAGGGAGGGTTAGGACAAAGCAGTAGAGGATGACCTCTGGCCCATGCAACTTGTGCTTCTCCTTAAATGCATCAATCACTCTTATACAGCATGGAGCAAAGGTGGGAGCTGCGGTAGAGTGACAGCTGCCGTTTCGCTCTGAGAGGTCTTTCTCCTTCCATTTCCAGGGACATTAGGTCTGTTATGTTGCTTCTTTTCCTGGAGCACCCACTGCCATTCCTCATCCTACCCTCTAATGTCTTGCCCTAGTTAATTAGGTGCAGAATCAGTTTATTCCGTGCATTGACATGCAGGGTCTTTCTGCTAAAACACTATGGGCTTGACAAGATTACAGCATTTCTAGCTATGCATTTGAGCATTCTATTTTCAAATATCATCACAGCCCTCCTGCACTTGTAGCTTAAACTATTAAACAGCTTCTAAAACACCACCGTGTTGCTCTCCTTTCTAACCCCCTCCACATTGGCTGCTTGGTTTTACTAGTAAAGACTTGGAACCTGGGAAGAAAACAGCTTCTCTCTGACTGGAAATTACATGCATGGGTGTAAGAAACGCCACTGCCTACAAAATGTGCTCATCTCTCAGGCTAGAGACAGAGACTCATTAGCAAACTCCTGCTGTCCCTGGGCCTGTCTGTGCCTCACAGCAGGATGGCAAAGAAATGTAGACATCCGATATGATGTCTGTTTACTTTCCTGACAAAGGGTACTTTGGCATATGTTATCCAGTAAACACTTTATTAAGAGGAATAAACTAGGCTTCATTGAAACCAGATCACAAGTCTTTCAACCTAGGGCATGAAACTAAGAAGCAAGGAGTGAAGTGATCTGCATGGGAGGGTTTTCAAATAAAACAAGGTAAATATTGCCTTCTGTCACCTTGCCTGGGAATTTCCAGTTTCCTGCAAGCACCTTGAAAAATCCTACTCAGTCTTTATTCTTGGCGTTACAGCAGCACCACAAGTGCTAGTCATTGCCCTATGGTGCAATGTGAGGGCATCACTGTGCTGACAAACTTCCAGTCTGTGGCTGGCTTAGGTCTTGAGGGGGCACCTGGGCAGAGATGCTGACTCCTCCTGCATTGCTCAGTCAGTGGCAAGCTATGAGCTGCATCTCTGGCATTTCTCTGTACCTTCCCTCTGCAGGAAGAGATAAGAACCTATCTTTCCTTGTGGGATGTTTTGTTTTTTGTTGTTTGTTTTTTTTTCCTTCTTCTTTTGCCTTTGCAAAGTAAAGTAAATCTAATTTACTAATCTAATTCGGTAGATGAGAAATAGTCATAGATTAATTGGTGCTGGCTAGAAAGGGCAGAGGATGAAAGTTCAAGGAAATGGTCTTCTATATGTCACATCTTTACCACTTAATTCTGAGTGTCATTGCTGACTAATGTCTCATGTAAACCCTTGCCTGGTCAACTGGCTGGCACAGTCAGAGCCCTGAGGACTGCAGTTTTCTTATCAGGATATGCTCTTGAAAAAAGCAGCTGTTTTTACAGAAAATACATACATACATATATATATATATATATATATATATGTGATGTGTGTGTGTGTTGTGAATATTATAATTTGTGATTCTGTTTTTTGCTGTTGTTTTCTTGTTTTGTTTTTCTTCCCAAAACATTTTACTTACAAAATTAAGGAGCTGTAATAAAGATGATAAAAAGACCCATCTTGTGTTGATCAATGAAGCAAATGAAAGCATCTCCTAGTTCACTCATTTGAACAATTCTGTTCTAAACAGCTTGCTCAGAAGATCTGTACTAAACATTTCTGTGCCGGCCGTGTTGCTGAGAGAAGGTGTCAGAGCAAGAGCACTGGCTTCCTGCGGAATTCAAGGATTTTTTTGCAGCCAACTGACAGCTGCCTAGTTCGTGGCCCTGCTTGCTGAGGAGCTGAGCTAAAAGCTGAGGGGAAACAAGGGAATGTTGCATCCTGTGGTGGATCCTGAAAAATTCCAGATTGCTAGCAGCGATGCTGCACCAGCAGTGGCAGTCATGCAGGGCTTTGCCGTGGTCTTAATCCTACATCCCTCAACTTTCAGATTGCAAATCCAGCCCATAAAGTACAATTAAGGGAAGGAGAAATAAAGTGTGCTAATAGTCCTTGGTTCCTAATGCTAAACAGATTACTGCCTGCTATTCAGAGCAGGATGGTGTCCTCTGCCTGGGTCGATCTCTTTCATTACAGGTGATGGTACAAAGGAGGTAGCACAAAATATTTCAAAGGGGAGAAAAGAAAGAAACAAAACTATGTGGGATGATATTTGTAGGAGCAGTTCTTCTTCCACTGAAACCAACTCTAAAATTACCTTAATTTCAGTGCCTGCACTTCAAGCTTGCAATTCTAATACCAAAAAGGTGTGATAGTCATTAGAATTTTATCCATTCTTCCTACAATGTCAATGGATTTGAGCGCAGCTGATGGCTTGGCAGCAAGCTGCTGAACACTGAGCCCAGCATGAGTACATTACATTTCATTCATTTGAGACATATAAACTTTGCTTCGTGTGGGATTTGTGTAAATACTTGCACAGATTCCTTATCTGCAGAAGCTTGCTCCTAGCAAGTTGTTAAACTCATTAATAGGGCAGAAGGAAGACTGTGCTCCTATAATTTCCAGTTCAATTATTATAGAGTGCACAAAAGCCTAATTCTACAACAGTCCAAGGCAAAACTCCCACTGGTTTAATGGGGCCAAGATGGCACAAAGTTAATTTCCCAAAACAACATAAAAACTGGAGACTCTCCCAAAAGAGTGACTTCAATGGAGTCTGGACCTCAGGAGGTGAAGCTCTCCATTGTCTCAGAAATGCAAATTTTGTACCTTACCAGGAAGATGTTTCTAATGTTTCACCCATTAGATTAGGAGCGTTGCCACAGTACACAGAAAAATGTGCTTGATTAATCAACTAATGCAATATAATTTCCATTATGCACATAAGAGTTTTTACATCATCAGAATAAAATGGGCAGCTTTTCTGCCTTTGAGGACAACCACTCTCATATTCACTTTCACCATCACTATTTAGACCCACAAGACATTGGGAAAATGCCTTTTTTGAAGTAATATCATAGTGAAGAGAGACCACTTGGGTTATGTGAAGAAAACAATGCTTGGGTAATCTCAGAGAGAGGAATGTTTGTGAAGCTGCTATTCAGTGGTAACTATTTCAGTCACATTAATAAAAACTCTTTTAATTTGGAAAGTATCCAACCATCAAGTGTCTCTTTGTTCGTAGTTTAATTAAATGCCCATTCTTTGGTAGGTTTCCTATTTATCAGAGATGAAACATCAGAACAATAATTTCTAGTATCAGGAAATATTGCAGAGGCAGGTGAGAGCTGCCTCTTGTATAATGGTACAGCAAGACCACAGAGGATTCATTTTTGTTCAGTAGGGCCAGGAAATTATTAACATAAAGTATTACAGAAAAGGCTGAAAGATCTTCCAGCAAGTAGGTTTTGAAAACAAGTTGAACTGAACCCTCTTTTCATTACATAAACTCTCATCCACCAAAGGTATGACGCAGGTTTAAACCACACACCATGAGTTTCCAGCCTCCGTGAGTATCTTGTGGAAGGGTAATAGTGGGGTGCCCACTTTCTACAGCCACTGGCACGAATGCTCCTATTCATGTGGAAGGAGGACCAGAGACCTTGTGAAAGCAGCAGTTGTGGCTTCCCTGTTAGAGGAGCAGGGAGAGATGATGATGGCTGTAGGAAGATGTGGAGAGGCAAGAGCATAGTCCAGTCTGTTCCAATTATTTTCTAATTATTTATGTCAAGTGGGACAACTCCATCCATCTAGATAGCTTGTACCCATCCAGGCCCTGTAACATGCTACACTCCTGTCCCTAAAGTATACCCAGACTTAGTTACAATTGGCTGGAGATGGTGTGCATGGGGTGGAGAATGAGACTGTTTCACTCTCCTTCCCTGGGGCCTCCTGGGACAAAAAGAGAAAATGGCACCTGTCTTCCACACATACTTTAAAAAAAAAGAAAAAGAAAAAAAGAAAAGTATTTTTTATGATCTTACATAGACCTCAGAGCTAGGCTTTTTGAATGCAAATGCTAAGCAGACAGGGCTGGCCACCAGTTTCTGAGCAGCAAGACCTGTTCCTGCTCCTCAGCCAGCACAGACATTGCTTCACTGGGAAAACCTTTTCCTTAGCCAGCATGGAGACACCTGGGAAATCATCCCCATGAGGCAAGTTGCCTGCTGTGGATCCTCTGTACACCCAGTGTAAGCCTTGTCTTGACTCTTGGGAGCTGGCACACTGGTAGCTGTGAAAAGCTTTGTAAATAGCTGTGCACAGGACTGCACAAAACAGACTGGAAAATTGCTTCTAGCTCCACTTTACCTATGTTGACGTCTGCTAGCAGTTGCAGAAAAGGTCATCAGACTGGTTGCAATTGCAAAAGTCAAGAGCCTGTCTGTGCTTCTGCCGGGAGAATATCTATTGACTAAGGTCAATGCAAATGGGGACTCTCTGAGAGCAGAAATGGGCTCTCTGAGGCCTCTGGAGAATTTTGCAAATCCTTTTCTCCTCCAAGTCTTTTTTGTTCATATACACACAAAACTTACAGTAGTCTTGCATGGCAATTCGGCACTGGAAAACTACTAGGCATCCCTCATTTTATATAAAAGGACTTAATTTTAGCCAGAAGGGGAATGGAGGACTATTTTTGCTAATTAGTTCTGAAAATGATTGACTTTAGACAAGTCAACCCACTCTTTGGGGAATCAAGGGGCAGTGTGAAAGTGGTGCTACATCACACTTCTTGAGCCTCTAAAGCATTCAGAATAGCCTAGATAAGAAAATTCAGCTGGCTTCATCCATGTCATGTCTGGCCTTGTTATGGGCACCTCTTATTTACACCTCAGCAAGGTACAAATATCAATGTAATGATTGAAAACATCAAGCTTCCTCCGTCTCATAAAACTGGGAAGAGGGAATAGTTTTGTGTAGTTACTGATTTCCAGCTGTTTAATTAGTGTTTACAATATCTCTCCTTGAAAATAGCCATGTGCATTTCATTCCCTATTTGCTTGTTTCATTTAATTTAATCAATTGTTACACACCTGTTTCCACTTACTTAAAACAACCATTATCTTCAGCATATCAAATATGAAGCAACATTACAAGTAATTAATCTTTATCCTTGAAATGTTTCTCTTGGAGTGGTATAATTAAGAATCCAAGCTACAAAAATAATCAGGTATCAAGTTAGTACCTTAAAACACCAATAGACAAATGACCTTCTTTGGAACACTACAGGGAGATTTGAACACAAATCCACAGAAAAGTAAGAAAACTCCTAGAACATTTTATAGGAGATTGGGGAAAAAAAACCCAACAAAACACTTTTATTCTGAAAGGTGATACTCTGTTAATGAATGCTGGGAAGAGACAGCATCAGAGAACAACAAGCAGGTGTTTCTTTAGTGATAGGAAGGAGAGGTGGGTTGCTTCCTCTTCCATTTTACCAGGGACCATACACCCATGCATGTATCATACTGCATGCAGCTAACTTCCTAGACCTGATGCTTATAGGGAAAATCTCAAATGAGGCTCAAAGCCATAAGGCAATTAAAAAAGTAACAGAACCCCCTCCACACTCCTTTTTTTTTTTTTTTTTTTTCTTTTTTTTTTCCAATTAATGATGTCTGAGCTCTTGCTTGTGCCAAGCATGCCATCCAGAAGTCAGGCGGAGCCAAGGCCCTGGCCCCAACCACTATCTGCCTGCCTTCTGCTGCCCTGGGCTGCAGCACAACCTCTCCGACAACCTTCCAGAGGGGATGGCAGGCTCAGCATCCCAGGGCATCTTAAAAAGAACAGTTTTATAGACTCTCCTTTCCCCTCCAGACAGCATAAGCACTAACAAACATTAAGAAGCAACATTAGCCAGAGTTTCACATATGTGCTGTTAGCTGATTAAATCAGCAGCATGGGATTAGTGCCTGAGAAGTTGTGTTTCACATAGTCTCTGAATCTCTCCAGCTATCTTAGAGTTTCGCGGCTCTTACCTGACTTCCTTTGAGACCTTCATCCTGTTTCCTTGTACTGTCTAAGTGGAGTAATTAATTTATTCCTCCAAAGGGCTTCAGTGACTGCAACAGTATTTTCACACAGTTCCTCTGAGTACCCTGTTGGATCGTCTCTTCCCTCTGTGGAGGAAGAGAACAAAAGGAGAAAAACCTAAAGACCTGAAATTAAGGTGAGGATTTAAAAAAAAGAAAAAAAAAACAACACCAACAAACTATTTTTTATGCCAAATTTTCTTTCCTTATTTCTTTTTGCAATGTCTGGAAATCCCCAGTGTGTCTGACAGAAGTCCCTAACTTGTCTGGATTCTGCAGAACAGAGCATTGCCAGATGATGGCTCACGCTTCACTGGCAATGTTCTGTCATCTATCGGTGCTAACTATGGATCAGTGTCTGTCTCAACAGCCTTTTTAATAGGTACTTTATTATTTTGACACATTTCCTTCCCTCTTGTTAATCTAGGGATTAGCAATGACATGTCTAAATTCATGCTTAACTGTGTTAACATTATCCCTCTTGTATTGAATTTGCTGCGATCTCACATTGCTAGCTGCCTAGCAAAAGACCAACACATCCTCTTGCTCAGATATTCCCACTGAGACTCTCTGAGGTTGTATTTGTGGACTCTGCGGCTTTACCTGACAGGCTGGCTACAATTCAGAGCACAAAAAGGATTGAATCTGAGATGATATGCTATTGAAAAAAATAATCAATTGAGGTCCTATAGCAGAAATAAAGAATAGAAGAGTAATGAAGAAGTAAAACTACAAACTAAGGGGAAAACAGTAACAGAAAAAGTGTCTGCACAATCATAGAGCACATGGGGAGAATAATTTACCCATGTGCCCGTCCTAGCCAGACACTGCAAACTTACTCTGACCAGGTGCTTTGCTGAATTCCATCCCTGGCTTTTCTTCCGATGGATAGGTGTTTACTGTCCAGTAGGTGCACCACGTGGGCAAACTGCATATTGTGACCTTCCCTGCCTTCCTTGTGGGTTCCCAGGAAAAACCAAACACCCTTCCCTGCTAGCCATTCTGCTATGTAAGCACAATCCCTAGCATAGAGGCCCAGGCTTCCCACTTTTCCTGTTTGCAGGCACCTGCCCACCAGATGCTGTGTTCTGTTTTTCCCCTCAGTTCTCTCTCTCTCACAGCACTTCTCTCTTTCTCCTGTCTTCATTCTGGTCCCATCTCTTTTTGCAGATGCTGTGTCTCTGTCGTGATTTGGGCCTCACACAAGAACAAAGAACCAGCCCCGTGGCCGCTCACTTAACTCCCACACACACACACTGTGGGATGGGGGGACAAAGGCCAACTAGAAGCTCGTGGGTCAAGACAAAGGGCAAGGAGGGTTCTTCACCGATTAAGGTCCCGGGCAAAACAGACTCAACTTGAGGAAAATAATAATTTAATTTCTCAGTAATCAAACACACACAGGACACAACACACAGAGCAGGGCTTGCATATGTTACCCCACCCCTCCCTTCTTCCTGGGCCCAAATCCCTTTGTTCCCGGTTTCTCTCCCTCCTTCCCCCCAGCAGCACAGGGGGACAGGGGATGGGGTTTAGAGTCACTTCACAGGCTGGTGGTTCCTGCTGCTCCTTCCTCCTCAGGAAGAACGATTCCTTACAGTCCTTCCCTGCCTCCCCATGGGGTCCTGCCCAGGGCAGAGAGTCCTCCAGAAACCTCTCCTTCATGAGTCCTTCCCACGAGGTCCAGGGCTGCTCCAGCCTGGGCTTCCCACAGAGTCACGGCTGCTTCAGGAACAGCCACCTCCCCTGGCGCCGGGGTCTTCCAAAGCTGCATAATCCAAGTCCACTGGCAGGAAATCCGAGTCCATTGGCCACAAAATCCAAGTCCAGTGGCCAAGTTCACCTCTCCTGGCACCTTCAGGGAATGTTGCACCATGTTCCTCCATGAGTGCAGGGGGACAGCTGCCATCTTGCCATGGGTTGCAGGGAAACTTCTGCTTGGGCACCTTCTTCCCCACCAACCACCAGGATCTTCATCCCAGCACTGCCTTTCACCTCTCCAGTCCAGCTCTTCTTTCTTTTTCTGCCAAGTGCTCACTCTGCTCAGCTCTTATCTCAGTGCTTTTGTATGTTAATGGAAGAGGCATCTATTGTCCCTCTAATGGCTCCTTGGCTGGTTTTGGAGCTGGGGGAGCTTCTCAACTTCTTACTGGAGCCACCCCTGGGGCCCTTCCCCCACTACCAAAAATCCTGCCAAACCAGCAGTCTCCTCACTCTTCCACATACTTACTTCTTGGCTTTGGTAAGGGGAGATGAATGTATGTTTTCCATGACACTTCCAGTGACAATAGAGGAGTATTTACAATTGAGTAAAGACTTGGATTTGGCAAGGGTTGAACTTTGAGAAAAGACTCAGAAGAGAAAAAGAGTTTGAACAGGAGCATTTTTTTGCAGACTATGATGACTGCTCAAAATTCGTAACAACTCCTGGCTCTCTTCTAGGAGATTTCTGACAGAAGAAGGCAACAGCTTCAGACTCAGCTCTTATCAGTGAGACTGGATGAATGGCAACAGAAATGAGTGGCTACAATAAAGCTGCTGGACTTTGTAAATTGGACCAGAGGAGAAAATTCTTTGGAAGGAAATGTACAAAGTTGAAAAACCAGAAACCTTTTGTTGGCATCCAGCTAGATTTGGTTGGAAAAGATTAAAAGGATGGAGGAACTACCTGGAGAGAAAAGGCTGACGGTGCTGGGACTAATTGGTTTGGCCCCTCAGAATTATAGAATCAGAAAAGGGGTAGAGAAGGTGACTGCAGACCACTTTTGCACCAAGTCCTAGAGTTCTGGAGTCAGCAGCCATTCATTAAAAATAGGACATCAGTTTAAAACTGATAAAACAGAAGAGTTCACACAGCAAGCAGCAAATTTGTGTACTTTGTTTCCACAGGAATTAGTGGGACCTCATTGTAGGAGGGTACAAAAAGGATTAGATTTGTTAATGGCGGTGAAGGCAGGCTAGTCCTTCTGTGACTGGGATGTTGTATTAGATGATCTCAAGAGGTCCTTCCCTCACGTCCTCCTGTGATTCTGTAACATTACAGATACTAATGGGAACCGGCAGAAACTTACACTCTTAATGTCCTTCACCCAACCACTGTGGCTACTAGGGACGTATGAGGAGAGCAGCCTTCAAAAGTAGGCAGGAGCTCCCTGAAAAACGTTTCCTAGTTTCCCTGTCAAAGATACTGTTCTGTCGTAGCTGGTCTGGCCCTGTAGCCCATTTCTTATGTTCTTAACAATTTGTTGCAATATCAAAGACTTGGATAGCCTTCAACCAGTTGTTTCTCTGTGCTTTGTCTTAATCTGACTGTGGGCCTTAAACCCTTTTCTTGTCTGTGATCCTGACGTGCTTATAAGCATCTTTGGGAAGAGCAACAAGTGATTTTTTTTCCTCAGATTTCTGAGTGAGGGCTAAATCACCTTACCTAATTTCACTGAGGAACTCTAAGTATTGGACTAATACTTTTGAGCTACCTTTAAACAGATGAATCTATACATAGGTTAACAACTGCTTAATTCTTCCTTCATCTAGTTTCAGGTCTCACATTTTCCTTATACCTGCTTGACTGTTACTCTTTCTCCATTTCTTTCTGTGTCTGCCCCTTGTTTCCAGGTTCCCCTGTCCCTTCCACAGCTACAGCATTTCCCTGTGCTGTCCCCAGGCCCCTTAGTTCACCTCCTGCCTGAGTGGCAATCAGCCCATCTTGGTGCCCATCTCTGAGGATGAGCTTGCTAGGCAACAGCTGGATATAAGCTGCTGACACCATGAGGCTATGGCATCAGCTCCCAGAATTAATTTTCTTGTCACCAGCTGCTCCGAATTTCCCTAGATATCTCACTCCAGCTCCCCTCCATCCCTGATCACGCACACATTCTCATGCCACCATGGCTTAGCTCAGCAGGAAAAACTAAGACTGAGAAAGGCATCTCTCACATTTGTCTGGCCCAGTTTGGGATGACTCGAGTGTCCTTGCTTCCATTTTGACAGTTGTTAAATGGGACAAGGATGCAAGGAGTCTAGGCTACCCTGCTTCCAATATACTGTGATTAGAGTAACCATAGATCTGGAACAGCTCTCCTGATGTAATGAGTAACACTTTCTCATTACTGCTATTCCTTGTAGATCAAAAATTAAGGGCAGTGGAGCCCCTATGCAGGGCATTACAGAAGCAACACTGATACAGTAAACCCTTGTTTTGAAGTAATTAGGTTTTTGGTTTGGGGTTTGGTTTCTTTGTGTTGTGTTTGTTTGGGTTTTTTTCCCCAATGACTACAACCATTTCCTATTCCCCATAATTCACTTTCTGTCAGTAGCTTAGAAAAACCCCCAGACAGTCCAGGCAACCTTAAAAAAAACACTAATTCACCAGCAAGATAATACTCAACCACAGATATTCCCCCTCACACACACCTTGTTTCAAGGTAGGGCTACAATGGCCTGACTTGAGTAATCTGTTGAAAACGAAACTCTACTTGTTTTGAAAAGTGTATCTTATTGGGAGCTGATGTAAAGCAAGTTCCCAAAAATTCACAGAGCAAATTGAAAAATGGGATGGATCATGGGAACATCAAGATGGGCACCATGGTTTTCCTCAGCACCCCTCTGGAGTACAGGACCCTTTGTCCTGCTCATTTTCAGGACCCCTGGTAACCTCGCATCCTTGGCAGACACTCTGCTGAAAATCCCTGCAATAAATGCTTAGTACAGCCATTCCTTGGAGGCCGTGGGCTAAGCAGAGAGCACAGAAGAATGAGAGTATTTTACCTGTCTGTGTATTTGTAGAAGGTGCCAGGGGATAGAGCTTGCCATTGACATACAGCAGATACATGACACAGCGCCTTCAGGTGGCGCCACAAGGAGCCCTCATATTCCCTTAGGATGAGGAAATAAAGACTTAAGTAACTCCTGACTTTTAGTTTCTCCTGTTTCTTGAGTCCTCACTACTTCTGTGGCTATCATTGACTATAAGTCCTAATGTCCTAACAGGCTTCTTTTGTATTTAAAGCGGGGGAGGAAACTCAGGAAAAGGCTGCTGGTGTTCTGTATTTTTTTGTCATGGTAATGAATGTTTCCTATATTAAGGCTGAATAGCCTCAATGGGACACACCTGTGTCCCTCTTGCTAGCTCTGATCCGTGCTAATTGAGTGAGTGATGTGCCCATTGAAAGACAATGGAAAAGAGTGAAATGAAGATGGATGAATTCAAATGTACCTCTCCAATGAAGTGGGAACAGTGTTTTCATATTCTTTTAATTCCTGGAAGTCTCAGATGTTCTGATTCTGCATTTTCCCATTTGATAGCAAAATTACCTTTCTGTTGATGCTTCCACCTCTTTTACCCATATCCATTTCTATAGGGAAGATCAAAACCTTATTTCTGGAGCAGGGGGAGTCAAAACAGTCAACAGCCTTATAAAGTGACAGTGCAGCTGTTTCCTAAGTAGCAATGGATCTTAATGAAAGGCTGCTCATAAAATTATTATCGCAGCAGCAAGTAAAGGTCCCAACTGATATTAGGCCCCTATTGTGCCAGGCACCATATGAACACATTAGGAGAGAATAACTTCTCTGCGAGGAATTTAAAACCTCATTAGATGAGACAGAAAGAAGCTGTGCCAGGAATAAGGGTTCCCAAAGGGTAAAGAAAAAGAGCCCGGTCACAGTGAAAACACATGTTAGAGCCCAGAATAGGACGTCAGCTTCTTGCCACCCAGACTGGCTGGCAGCTCCAGAGGAGAAAGTCGTTTATATCTAGTGACTCAGGACTGGTTTATTCCTATTGCTTGAGTCCAAAATTTGAGACTTTTTTTTTTTTTTTTTTCAACACTAATTCCAGAGTTGCACAGGGAAGGCCATGGGCCTGACCTGGAGCACCTCATCCCCATGCACCTGGGTGCAATTCAGAGGCAACACACCCAAACTGCTTAGAGCTGGGCTGTGCATCCAGCAGGAGGTCAGCACCACATCAAAAGCAGCCGTACCCATATTATTTGGCTGTCACACCCCCTCTCCTGAGCCATGCGTTCTTCTAAGCCAGTGTCAAACCTTCTTTGGACTTGGAGCTGGAAGGGGCTGAACTCCCCAGATACTACTTTTCTTGGAGTCTGTTGGCAGCATTGACAATTAGGCAACTGATGCATTAACATGCTGGAGAGGCTCTGATGTTTATTCATGTGCTGCTCTCGAGGGTTTATTGAATTGATGCCTGGTAAAGCAACTAATGGGAGCCCTTGGCAGGGTACCTTAGATGGATTTCCTTATTATCTCTCTAGATTTTATACTCTCTAGCAAAATCCATATTCAAGCTGGTGCACAGTGCAGCTTCTTTTAGCTTCAGGGTTTAAAGATTTATGTGGCGTCAGGGAAAACCGCTAAAGGCAAAAGACAATGACAAAAGAAGTACAATCCAAGAGACACAAATTGCTACTGAACTAGGGTGAGCAAAAGTAATCATTAGGTTTTGCATTTTCTATCTTTGTTGGGGAACCATTTTTTAATTGACTTCACCTGCCACCTCCTCCTTTCCTCCTTTATGCCTTGGTTAGGCTGTAGTTTGCCCTTGCACTCCAGAAATTGTAACCAGGGCAAAAGAAGTGCAGAGCCTTTAACAGTGAATTACAAGGATTTCAGGAGGCAGTTTTAGGTTTCTGTGGGCATGAGATGCCAAAAGAACACGGGAGAGCAGGGAGAAGAGCCAGAAGTGGGTGCAGGCTAGTCCCAGACTTTCCTGATAAAAAAATTGCTGCTCATTTTCTTTTCTCTCCCATCTCCAACAGCAGCCTTAGGAGGCTTAGTCCAGCCATCATTGTAACATGCTTGGAAGAATCATGAAGTGAAATATCACACTTTGTGCTCTAGGATAAGTCAGAAGGTTTTTCCTTTTACCACTGCTTGGCATGTTATTTATTGCTACAGATTTACTCTATTAAAACCACATTGAGGGCTTGAAAGGTTATCTATCTATAAATGCAAACAAGTTAGGAGTATCTGTGGGTGTCTAAGTGTTGCATATAAGAGAACTCTAGCTTGTCCATTATTTTACAAGTAAGTTGAAATGAGGAATGGGATTGCACATATTAATCACCCAGAGACTATTCAAACAGGAAAGTTTTGTTAGTAGGAGTAAGATTCAGTCCTGGTTGAGAATACAAGTGGGAAAAATTCTTATAGTGCCAGAAGGCCCACATGATCTAAGTAAGAAGAGCTGCCACCTGCCAATACCATCTTCTCTACACAGGGACATAAGACAGGCAGACAATGGTTGCAGCATCCCATACCTAGAGAGCTTTTATGCATCATGCTGCAGTGATACTTGCAAAAAACTTCGTATGTCATGGAACGAATCACAGTCCTTGTGCAGCTGAGGTAAAGAAGCTTCTCTCTTCTAGGAGACCTTCAGCTCTGACACCATTGTATATCCTTCACCATCCTCCTTAATTGCCTTCCTCCACAAACTGAAGTACAGCATCTGCAAGTGCAGCTCATAAGCCAGTAGAGAGAAAATACTAAGCCAAATGTATTCCTTCTTCCACCAAAACTTAGGCAAGGAGTACTTTGGTCCTGCTGTCACACTGCCTGAAGATACTGTCACAACCACAAATCTTGACGTACAAACCCTTAAACACTTACTAGTGTCGAAGCGGTGTACAAATCCCATGCGGGGTCTCAAGAAAGGGGCAAATTTCAACCAGTAAAATTCATGGCCCAGCAGGATGTGGAGGATCTTGTCAGTTCCTGTGTTACGAACTTCTCTCCCCCAATCATTTTATTACCCTGAACATCTGTGGAAACGTGGAGGTGCAGTGAGCCTCGAGGCTGCTCAGCACGTCTGACTCCATTTTCTCCTTAAACATGTGCAAATGCTATTTCTATTTGCACCTTTGCAGAGCTGTGATTTGCAACACCAAAGCCTAAATGACACCTAAGATCCCTCCAGAGCATTAAACAAACAAGCCAGTAGGACATCTCACAGTCTGGGAAGTGCTAAATTGAAAGCAGTAGTACAAACTGCACTGCTTTGAAAATCACACTGAACGAGCTGAATTTCTTTGCTGTGATCCAAACCCAAGAGGTCTTTTCTCATGGCTTTTTCTGCCTGAATCCAGGCGTTGTACGCTCCCCAGAGAGCTGAACCAGGATTCTGATTCAAGGTTTGTAATGTAGAAAATCTTGTGTTTCTAATCTCATTTTGTTTTTAATTGAATTTATGTGAAGCAAATATGAAAAGGAAGAGGACAGCCAGGAGACTATCCGCAGTAATAGTATTTAACATTTTATACAGTCAGTAAGTGTCTGGCTTGATCCTGATAGTAGAGAGAAACCTCATAGTTAGAGGCAAGTTAGTAGCAAGTTAAAAGCTAGAAAGTGGCTAGGAATATACAAGGTAGTTTGGGCTTGAGTGAAGGACTGTATTAAAATAACTGGCTATAAGGATCTTACCTTCTAGTGGTATCTCCTGAGCTGTCTGCAAGTTCTTTAGTTTCTCCTCAAAAGCAAGCCCTCCCCTCTTCCTTTTAAATGACTTTACAGAGAACAGCCCTATCCCATGTGATTGCCAATAGGAGCATAGTGAGCTTTGCAGTCACAGGAGAGCAAAGTACATAGCACCAATCTTAGAAACATCCTTTAAAAACTCCTGATCTTCTGCCCAGTCATCTCATTGCAAATGAAACTGCTGTCATCAGGATCTTCTACAATGCAACATTGTGTTCATATTTTATTATTATTTTTTTCTGTGATATACCATGTGCTTCAGGATAAACACACTTATTAAAAATAATTTCCATCAGTCTGTCCTCCAACAGTCTCTTCCTTCTGGTGAACCATTACCTAAAGAATGTTGGAAAGATTTCTTCAACTGGAAAAAAAAGGGGAAAAGAGTGTTATTTTTGTTTGTACATTGAAAGAATGACCAAGACTACTCTTAAAAGGAAATCAGTGCAATAGATGACAAAATATGAGCTCAAATATTTCAGCTCTTGTTCCTCACTGCCTATGCTTCTTATTATTTGATTTGTACTCTAAAGAGCCTGATTCTGATTGATAATATCAGTGGTAATACCAACATAAAGAAAGACAGTAGTATAAGACTACAACAAAGACCATTCCCTCCTATGGTGTTTACATGAATTTTATGCAGAATGTAACCCTAATTGTTCATTTCAGAGAATGATCTGTTCTTTAAAACATGCTTAGGTGGAAGAGACCATTAAAATGATTAGGCAGATATCTA
Organism: Apus apus; assembly: GCF_020740795.1. Classification (NCBI taxonomy): domain Eukaryota; kingdom Metazoa; phylum Chordata; class Aves; order Apodiformes; family Apodidae; genus Apus; species Apus apus. Next base: position 51,556,164 of record NC_067283.1, read on the forward strand.
AGAGCTTTTCTAGGTATATTTTGTACTGGGAAAGACAGGCACACAATTTTTTCACTGCTACATTGTGAGATCAGATCAGTCAGAAATGCTGACTTTGCATTTCTTCAGAAAAACAACAAACCTTACAGTTCACTGCCTTGACTGCCCTTGTAAAACTGGGTAATTGTCTCTGCAAATTGAAGCCATAAATTACTAATTCCACACAGTGGGAGAGGGCTGAATATACTAATTAGTCAAAGAGCTGCATTCAAAGTTCAAGCAAGCCAGGCACTACCGTCCATGTATTTATTTATATGTTCTCTCTGGAACATCTAGATCATTGCTACAGTTTACTGAGCAATATCAAGGCAGGTCCAGTCCCAGTTCTACCTGTGTTGCCTGTGCAGACTGAAAGTGCCCTGAAAGTGCTTCCCTTCGGATGAATGCACAGCTTAGTGGGAAAGGGTTCTGACCTAGACTGTGGCAATGAGACACAGAACACTAAACCTGAATTGCAGGTCAGCAATCCCTTGCATGTAAAACCTTGAGGGAGAGACTGCAAGACCTCCTTATGTTGTGTAAAAATGCCTCAAACTCATGTTTTCTTGGGGAGGTCCTTTTATTTCCATTTTACCGGTGGAAAGCTCCTGAGGGTCAGACTCTGCTGAATTCAGCTCAGGTGGTGTCCTGGTAGAAAACTGCTCTGGGGGTGCCCTTGGCTGCAGGGCAGGGAGCAAGCCTGTTGCTGGTGTGTTTTTGCCAGGACCTCTTTGGAGCATCATTTTTGAGCGCCCTCTTTGAAGATGCAGGGTGTCAGCAGCATCTGGAAATGCTTGGCTATTCAGGTCTTTTCTTTCTCTCTTCCAATCAGAGAGTCCAAGCTCAGAAAACAGATGGGATTGTTCTACCAGTAATTGGTCCAGCTGCTGCAGAGAAAATAGAAGGAAAAGCATATTGCAGTAATAAAAATATAATAAAAGGAATCAAACAGGATACTCAAGAGTACATGAAGCATGCCTGCTTCTGCTTGGTCCAAAGAAGACATGCAGTATCTGGCAAAGGAGATGTTGCCATAAAAAGGAGGAGAAAGGCCTAAAGGATATTTTATTCCAACAGATAGATCTAATTGCCTAATGGAAAATCTCCAAATGGACTTCCATCTGTGACCATTGCAGTCTTGACCCTCTAACCCAAGTTTGTCAGGGAAGAATCAAAGACAAGTAACTGATCCTCTGATCATGTTTTCTCTACCTTTCCTTATCAGATAGAAAACTGTTCCAGAATAGAACCAGACCAGCAACCATTTATCAGTAATTCTGTAGGCTGACTGCCTGTCAGTTTATTCTGGAAATCATGGGACCTTTATAGAGCAGAGGAGAGTACAGTCACGTCTATAAGTGGCACTTTTCTTGGGTAGTTGAACGCAAGCAGCATAAACAAAGAGAGTCAAATATGTAAACTGTAAGTCTGTTATCCTAAATTCTCCTGGTTTTTGGTGCTGAAAGATTTATTCAGATGTACCTCAGAATTAACACATTGAACACCAAGTATGAGGATGCTTTAAAACTTTAAACTCCCCCTACATGACACAGAGCAGTAGATTGTGCAACTTACCATAAGGATGCCCTCCCTGATCTGGCAAGCTTGATCATTCAGCTGAAATTCCAGCTCTGCAACCTCCTGATGAACTGCTTGCCGTAAGAGTTGTAGGTGTCTGGCCTCTTCTCTGTAGGGGCAGCAGTGAAAGCACATTTGAGTGAGCAGTGAACACCTTCCTCTTCCTCAGCCCCATCATAACCTGTTGCAGTCCTGGTTTCACCCATGATCACAGGATACCTTACAAGATAATAAATAACAGCCCCTGTCTGCTTGACTCTAATTTCTTTGATTATCCCAGTTGCAGGAACAAACACATTGTAGTTGCAGACCCAGCTTGGATCTGGGCAGGTTTGTCGCTTCTGATTTGTCATCAGCACAGACTGCATAAATGCCCTACTTTCAGGCAGCTCAAGACTGGAAGCTCCTAGTAACTTTTTGTGAACCTGAAGCTTCTTGGAAATCCCTGTAAACTTGGGCTGAGGCCATGAAGAGCTAGTTCAATTTTTCCTGATCATCACTAAGTCATAAGCACTAAGTACATGGCCTAAAATGTCTTGATGTGTCAGGGATCACTTCCCACCTCCCTCCCTGAATCCAGCATTGACCCAGCACACTGAGCTCCATCTGACTGGATCTGTTCTTGTGTTCCAACTGCTATTAAAACATAGTAGTTGCACCCTAAAGATCTAACCTGCATTTATGGAGCAATCTTCCCCTTCAAAATACTCATATTTAAGGGCCTTGAACAGTGTGGAGAGAAGCTGGACTTTCTCTGAGCAAAAATCCCATCACAATAAATTTATCCTCCACTTACAGGGTGCCCACAGTCACACCTCACTGACCAGAAATGCTGTGCTAACACAAGTGACTAGTCATGTTGCATGTGCTCATGGGCTCTTGTTGATGCTAGTTCTGGATTTAGGCTGCCATTTACCTTCCTTTATCTGACATGGTGCTGGAGAATAGCAGCTGCTGTTCAGTCAGGTGCTGTTCAATCTCATTCAACTTCTCCTGGAAGTGCTGGCAGGAGCTCTTCATTGCTTCTATTTCATGGAGGGTACACTACATAGAAAAGCACGAACATACCCCACTTTACTGCTTTTCTTTGAGCACTTCCAAGTCGTGTGTGTTTGAAGCTGACAGCCCAAGCGGCATGGGGTTCTCCTCTTACCCACAAAACAGGGACTCTGTGAGCAGATGCTGTGAAAGTCCAGATGGCACTTCAAGTGAGCTTGCTCTGGGTATGTCACTCACATCCCAGTCACCACCTTTTCTCCTAAAGCATGTAGGATTAAGTGCTGGCACTACTCGAGCCAGTGAGAATTTCATTTTTGCCATTGAAGGAGAAAAGGACTTTGATCAAAGATCTGACACAATGTGCCAAGTTCTGACATTATTGCACTGTTGGCAGACACTATATTTGAGCAGGATGAGTTGCTATAAGTTAAGGATAGATTAAATTGCTGTCCACTGGAAGTTCAAAAATGTGATAATTTCTCACCTATTACCAAAGAGAAACCTAGAATTAGATTTATCTAACCAAATGTAGACATTTACTGCAGTACACATACATGCAAGTACTGCAGCAGAGCAAATGTTCTGATTTAAAAGTAGACATCCACCCATAACAGGTGAGAAGATCTATGTCATGACTGTGACCTTTTCTCTAGGTATCTAGTATGACCAATCATCTACATCTACCCTGATGTAGCCACCTACACCAGGGAAGTCTCTAGGCAAATGTGATGAATGAGCAGGAATGGTACACAAAAAATTATAAGATTTGCAAGTTACTACTTTGTAGGACAGGACTGATATCAGTGCAGACCACTAGTGACATTGAAATATCTACGTTTCTAGCCACTTTTCTTTGTTCAGGGCAGCAATGCAGACAGCATAATCCAAACTATTTTGGAGACAATACCATCTGCCTTCTGAAAGCTTGCTCCCCTATTATGTTGAAAAGGCTTTGAGTGCAAGAACGTGTTTGGCATGTTCCCATCTTGGCAGATTTTGGTGTCTTGAGGAGGTTCTGTAATTCAGGTCACTAGGGAGAAGTCAATGGGCCACAGAAAAATTTCAAGTTGGTTTCTCCAGGCTAACAAAACTCCAGCAAGCACCATGCAAAAGATGCAAGGGAGACAATGGGAGCAGTTTTGGTAAAAAGTCATGCCAGCCATTTTAGATGAGATATGGGCAGCTCTGCTGGCACTGATTCTTTGAACATATTGCAAAGCACAAGACAACAGAAATTTATTCAGAGTTCAGACTCAGCAAGGATGGAAAGGGGACTAACCATTCCAGGACTAGTCTCATGCAATACCTTGTTTAAGTTAAGGTGCATGTCAGCAGGGTAAATTTACTGTCTAACAGTTTCTCCATGGTGGTTGTATTCCCCATGCATGCCCTCAGTAAACGGGACACAATCTGAGTGAGCTTCTCTCAGTAAAAGGTGCACCTACCTTACCTGTAATTCAAAGCACAAAGAAAGCATAGTTGTAAGCTTTGCAGAGTGGCTAATAGCCAGTAAATTCACTCACTTATTGCACAGTGACTTTGGTATGGAGCCATATCCCTAAGAACAGATCTTGGATAACGGTGCCAAGTCTGTTCCTCCCACGCTCCCTGTCCATAGACTAGAGAAGACAAATCACCATTAGCCCCCGTTAGAAGAGTGATAGAGTAGCAATCAAAGAGAAAAACCTTCCCAGTGCAGCATAAGGCACTGATTCACTGCCATCTTGTGGCAACAAGAAGACAGCTGACAAAAGGCGTATTTTCCACTACACCGTTCAAGGAAAGACAAGGTATTGCAGATTTATATATGGCAGCATAAAACTCACAAGTTTCACTTTCTGGGAACTTTTCTCTGACAATTTTCATCCCCAGTTTGTACAAAAGTTCATGTTTCGTTTCCTTGTGAAGAGCAAAAAGAAGAGGAAAAATGGAAATGCCTGCAAACCAGCAGAGAGTGTGCTGCTCCTAACACGTTTTTCTCAGGACATAAATGCCACTCCTGACTCCTTTCCTTGCTTTCTTCCCCAACTAACTCTGAGTTTTTCTCAGCTTTTGGGAACTTTCAGCAATTCTGAACAAAGTAATACAAATCTGGTGACATTTTAATATTGTTATTTTAATTATTCTATTTAGTGGGACTTTAGATGTAATGCTAGCTTCATATTCAATTATAATAAAATGGCTCTGAGAAGGCCAGAATTGGGGCTCTGAGAAGTTGCAATTTACTTTGATTTAGAGCTGTTTGGCTTGTGGTGTGCACCTGTGTGTTCACAGATAGTCTTTCAAGAACACTAAGTAATATAACCTAAATGAGTTCTCAGTGAAAGAGGATTACACTAGATCACGTAACCTTGCATTTTCTGCAGTCCAGTAAGTTCCTCGGTTACTGTAACTCAGATGATTCACAGGAACTCATTCTCATCTCTCAGCTCATTTGACCTGTAGACCTTATTACTCAGTTTGCAGTAACTATTTTATGACTTAATTGATGTACATAAGTTACTAAAAGAAGCAGCCCAACAAAACTGAAGGCACACAGATAAGTTTGCCATTTTTGTCCAGAAGTGAGTGTTTCTTTGCCATCCATTTTCTCGGTTACATTCCCAACAATACTCCTCACTAAAGAAACAAGCATGGCAAGAGAAAAAAAGGAAAAGGCAGCTTGTGGATTTAGCTCCTAAGTGTGTGAGCAGAGCTGTTCACGTATACGAAGAAACACACTCACCGGAGCAAGGTCGTGCAGTGCAGTGTCCTGTAGAAGCATCAGTGTTTTCAAGAGCTGCAGCTCAGTGGAGGCATGGTGTGAGCAGCAGCCCACAGGGCAATGGGGAGAGACACCCATGGGGCAAGTCCTTGGGCAGCAGCAGTGATAGCAGCAGCAGTGACAGCAGCAACTGCCCTGCACGTCTCCAGCACCAGAGGCTTCGCCCCAGTAGCGTGACCTGTACTTGCCACAAAGCATGCTGTCAAGAGAGGCTGATTTTGTCAGGTGACTATGGGGAGGGTGAAGCAGTGGCAGCCACCTGGGTTTCTTGGCATGGGTGTCAGTTTGACTGGAGGCTTCAGCGGTCTGCTTCACACCATCCTTTGAGGTCCCTGGGTCTGACCGTATGAGAGGACTGGTCTCAGAGTGGTGCACTAACATGTCAGAGAAGTCCACAAGATCTTCTCTAGCAAGGCAGCTCACAGGAGCATCTTGCCCTGTGCACTTCACCCTTGAATTAAACTCCAGCCTTGAAGACATCTGGACAGTAACAGATTTCAGAGGGGCAGAAGCCATTTCACAGTTTTGGACAGCATCTCCCTGTTCTGATTTGTTGACACATGATATCTCCCCTACACTACCAGTCTCTTGACCTTCAGATGACCTTAATCCAGGCCCTTCTGCTAGGCAGGAGGGATGCTTCTGAGATACTGGCAGAGAACATCTTGAAGTGGCACTGCTCCCATTTTGTGCTGCTGAACCCCACCAGGGAGTTTCTGGGAGCCCTGTTCTGGGGAAGCATCTTGTATTTTTTGAATCTTCATCCACTTGGCAGGACTCCTGCCTGTTTTTCACCTCATTCACTGCAAGCAGGGTACCATCTTTGCTGACCACTTCCACTCCCCACCACTGTCCTTTAACATGTTCTACACAACCTCGATGGGCACTTTCATGACATGCAAATCCAGTGTCCTTTTCAGTCAGGCACATCTCACCTTCATCTTCACCTCCAATTTTGGTCCCACTGATGACTGCAGGGTTTATGGCATTCAGTCCAGTGGAGCTTACATCCACTTTTTTGTGTTCTGTACTAAAGTATAAATTATCATCAAGTTTTGAGGAGCAAGGATCTCCTTCATCCTGAGTATCATCCTGAAAACAAGGACTCTGCTCATTTATGCCCTCCTCTTTTTCCAGTTGCTTTCTTCCAGTTTTATCCTCTTCCTTGTTCATGTCACATAACATTTCTTGTTCAAAAGTCTGTGGCTCAGCATTATAGGCCTGATATTTGCCATTTTCTGCAGTTAGCAGCAGATGAGTCTCTTCTTCTTGGTCACTGCACACTTTTGTTGATCCAGGTACAGTCAAAATGCTCTCACAAGCTCTGTTGAAGCCCTTAGCAACATAATCATCTGGCTTTTGTTGAAAGTCTTGGTTTAACATAGAAAAAACTGTCCTATTTGAAAGACCTGTTTCTTGATTGAGGATATCAGAAATAAAACTAATCTTCCCTGACAAAGATGAATTCTGAAAGGGGAAAAAAATAAGAGAAATGGAAATACTACATTTGTTCTATCACACTGGTTTACCCACTACTGTTTTGCTCTGGACACCCCCAGGAGATATTTCAATTCATCTTTAAATACCACATGAACTAAAGAAGCTAAGATGCTTGTAATATTTTTTTCTGTAATGCCTGTAACTTTGTGCAAATCTTGCATTAGTATGGTGGAAGAGTTGCACAAAGTTCTGAGAAAGCTTCTTGCCTTCTGAGGCTTCCAAGGAGGATATATTTGTTTTCACAAAGCTGTCACAACTCCATGATTTTTATTTTTTTTGAATGTTATTTGTGCCAGGCTTACAGAGTTTTCATAGACCTAGCAACAATTGCTCATTTCTTACCTGCAAACCTACAAGGTCTGGCAGCTCCTCCATGAAACCACTGCTGTCTGACTGGCAGCTGCTTGTTCTCGTCACCTTAGCCCCTGCTGGGCAAAACAAAAGGATAAGAAAAATTAGAAAAGAAGACAGAAAACAGTACCCAGCCAAAATTAATAAAGAGGAAAGCAGAGACACTTTAATTGTACATTTGTAGAAATACTTTTCATCCTGGCCAGAAATCTGCAATATTTCTGCAACCAGAAAAAATATCAAAATATGCTCAGGTTAGCTACTGCTGATGTTGCTAAGCGTTGACTTATTCACCAGTGTCATGATAAACTGCAGATTTCAGATTTTGATATATTCATACAACATACACAATGTAAGTAGCCTATAAAGCAGCCAACCACTAGTTTTCCTTTGTTAAAAACGTTGACATTCTATTGTTACAACTGGCTTAGGCCGAGTCTCATTCATACCTATGTATGGCTTCAACCAGGTGACTCCTGCAGGGAAGAAGAGCTGCCCTAGCCTCTCCCTAGACCAGATTATCTCTTTGAGGCACCGTGTATAATTTTTTGCTCATTTTTGGTCTAGCGACAAGAAATCACAGTAACAAGCAGAGATGATGTGGGGTTGCATGGCAAGACGTAAAGGCAAGAGGAGGATTGCCTAGCTTTGCTCCAGAGAAGGTTTTTAATCTAGCAGACACATAAGCTAGCTAGGTCAATTTTTATTCCAATTTTTACAATTCAATACATTATACACCAATAACTAGCTGATTTCATGAACAAAAGCCAACCTTCTTTAAGAGTAAAAATGCCTGAGAGTATACCCTCAGTTATGCTGTACAGCCAGATACCTCTCAGCCCCTGGACAACTTGCACTTTCAGATAATCTTCATCCTCAGGTAATGCCCTCATTCTCAGATAACTGGCACAAAAACAAAGGTAGGGTTGGGGGGAGCAGGCTGAGGGAGTCTGCTGGGGACGGGTGGCAGTCAAGGCACTCTGGGTATGCTTCCTCTCTTGTTCCTTGCACAGATAATCACTACTGAATCCTAGGGCTTTTAATCTTCTGGTTATATCCATGAAAACATGACAATAGAACTTAGCAGTTCTGAGACCTAAGTTATTAATTCTCAATGGTGTGAATTGGAAAATGAAAAAAAAACCAAAACACCAACCAACTATAAACTACTTTTCACATACTGACAGAATATGGGCTTTATTAAACATACATTGGGCATAAATTAATGAAAATTACACAATCTATTTGTAGGCAGCAACTGTAAAATCAAAAGCAGATATAATTGTATGGTTTTTAAATTAATTACTTGCATTGTCAGTCCTGGTATCATCAGCAGCACATCAATCAGTCAGTCACTTTTCTTTTTTGGATGAGAAATATGTGGTTCCCATTTCACACATTACAAAATCTGCAGTGATGTTACTGAAAATTGCCTGTTTGTGGGTGGTCTCAAAACTCATCCTCGCTGTTTCCCATGAACAACATCATGGTTCAACTTCTCCCCCAGGGAGACTGTTCTACAGATTCTTTAAACTTTTTAAAAAGCTGTTTCAATTATCCTTTGCATCTTTGGCAGCTGTTGCTTCCAGTGTGTCAGTCTGGCCTATAGTTTTCCATACATAAAAATGAAGAAAGATGGGCTTAGGAAAAATGTTGAAATACTGAAATGTTTCAGCTACTGTAGTCCCAACTAATTTGGACCTCAAATTATTTGAGTTTCAAATACTCAATTATACTCTAGCATCTTAATAACTGACGTTTATGCTTTAAAGCTTGCAGAGTTAGAAGACCACATTATCTGCTTACCTAGTGTTCTAAGGTGCCTGTTTGTCTCCCGAGACATGTAGGATACCACAGTAGCTGGCATGCTATTAGAAGTTATGTGTAGCTAAAAAACAAGTAACTTTTAATGGAAGAGTAAGTGCAGTTAGAATTCATCTTCTGACTGGTCAAAACCAGGTGGCTGGAGCCAGGTGTGGCCCATTTATTACAATAAGTTCAATGAATCTGTTCCAACAACAGTCAACTGTGTTTGTGTTCTGCCAACCCACAGCCTTTCCAACCACATTTGGATTTTTGCATCAGCTGGGGAACTACCTTAAAACGTGTGACAGTGAACTCCAGGCTGATCTTTAGGTGCAAGGTGAGACATTAAAGGCTGGGTGAAATGTCTGCAGATCTAGATAATGCCACTAGAGTTAGGCTACAAAAGGACCTCCATGTGTCTCCCTGTACTTGCCCTGGAAGGAGGTGAGAGATGTGCTCTGCTATCATCTCTCTCTTTGATTATACGTGAAAAGTATGTACAGAAATCAAGGCTCAAACTACTCTGAAAGGCTATGGAAGTATTTAAAATGGTAATATAATAGGACCTAATGACCATTCTGAGCATAAATCCAGTTTCTATGATTTCTATGTTGGCAAAATAGAAACTTATAAAAGAGAAGAAAGGTATAGTATGAGAACCACGTAAACACAGTTCACCTGTGCTTGTGACTGTGATTTCCTGTTCTCAGATCAGGTAGTCACCTTCATCTGAGTTAGGCATCTATTTTTCACTTACCTACATACTAGATTTGTAATGAACTAATACCCTTAGAGTGAAGGCTTAAACTCCTCATATAGCCAGTGGAAAGCCATATCTCTAAGGGTCTCAGCTGCAGCTCGTTTCCAACTACATTCAGATGCCTAATTTAATCATTACATCCCACACTGACTCGCAAGATTCTACCCAGTGTGCCAAGCCCTGATGAAGGTAGGCAGGTGAAGATAAGGAGTTTTAAAAAATGAGCTGTTTTCCTGGCTCTGTAACACTTTATTCAAAGCCAAAGTTCCCCAGATCTTAGCGGAAGTCTGAATTTAAAAACAGACAGTAATAATTACTGTGAGACTCTAGGTCAATGTGAGGTAAAAAAACAATGAAGAAATTGTCAAAATCCTCTCTCAAGGACTTTAAGTTGAACGAAGTGCTCCCAGGAGGAATGTGGAGCAGGGATGCATTGGGAAGGCAGGTTGCACTGGGGCTGTTCTGGACTAGATGAGACATGAAAGCCTTTTCAATTTGAAGCAGCTCAGTTTCAACCTATGTAAATACCGTTTGGTTTCATGTCTGTATACCAGAGCCAAGTAATGTTTGCATAATGGAGGGCAGCACCTGCATACCAGGGAAACTGTTTTGGATGAGGAGTGGGCCAATCTATCACTTCATTTCCTCTTCGTGTCCCAAACAGGGGTTAAGTAAGGCTGAAAATTAGGCCATGCCTGATGCTGTCCTGAGAAGTAATAGTGTTTCCCGCTTTGTGAAATGTTCAGTAATGTTAATCACTTGCCAATGGTAACAGCACAGTTTTTCTTGGCGGGCTCTAATACCCAATGAGAATACTCATAGCCTGAGTTTTTACTAGCGGATTTGCAAGGGTCCAAAGCAGATCTTTTCTAGGTCTCCTGGGTCAACTTCCTGTATCTGCCAGGTTTCTGATAATGTTCAGGTGGGATGCTGGTGGTGGTTAGTCTCAGAATGGTCTAGCATCTAAAGCCTTTTCAGTAGTGGCCAAGGTCACTTAAGGGACACCACATCTTCACAGCAACAATTCCTTATGTTTAAATGAACTACTCTTTTAGAAACTGGAAGAGATTTTCCCTAGGAGGGATACAACCTGGCCAAAATTTACACAGCTATTTTGACGTTTTTAAGGTGCTCTCGCCTTTCTCTTTGAAATGTGCTTTTTTTTTTTTCTTTTGAAAACAATATTTTTTAATTTGAAGAAGAAAGGTGTACAAAAATGGGTTAAATCACCTGAACATTAAGCAAAACATGTTTTCCTTTCTAGTCTACCCAAACTGCATTTTTCCCCGATCATTTGGCTCAGCCACTGAACCAAAATATCCATTATTCATGTAGCTCTACTGAGTCTTCCTAGTGTGTGTAGACACTCAAACCTGTAGAGATTCTGTAAATACATGCAGAGCATCACACAAAGGAAAGATAAAGTATGTTTGGAGTAGAAGTAGAGACGCAGACCAGTATTCAACTATGAACTAAAAATTACAACTCTGGGCCTTGTGCGGAGAATACATCTGGCTATGCTGGAAAGAGAAAACCTGAGAATTGCCCCTGAAGACCTTGGTGAGGAAAACCTTGGCTCCTCGCCTTTCTGTGCTAATTGAACTGGGAGAGTTTAGCTCCTGCATCCCATTTCTGTTCTGCCTGAATTTTAAATAAAAATAGGTTAGAGGAACTTACTAATCAGGTTTCTGCTTCATTTTGTATCATATAAAAAAGTACACGCCTTCCAAATCCCAAAGGTCCCACAGCTTTCCAGCCCTTTACTTGATCAATCCAATTTCATTAAGATACTTTTTTTCTCCCCTTATTTGCATGCAGATAGAGTGGCTTCTGTTTTCAGCAACCATCAGTGCAGGAGCTTTCTGAAACTATCAGACTCCTAGGTTCATCATTAATGAAAGAATATTCCCTAATTAATAAAAAAGTAAGTACTGGAGTATCACTCTGCATTACTCTAAAGACTCTTCAGCTGGTTTTCTGTAGAACTGGCTGCAAAAAACACCACCTCTTTCTAGTCTCCAACTTGAAGAATACTTGAAAACTGCAAAGGATGCCATGGGAGATACTGCATTGCTTGTAAATAATAGCATATTTTTTGCATGCCTTTTGAAGCACATTAACATTGATGAATGTACTTCAGTATTTATTTTCTACATAATTTGAATACGTGGGGAAGCATAGGCACAAAAACTTCAAATGCAAGAACGCTGGTGCAAATTTGAATTTTAAATTCACAAATTGAAATCTAGACTGCTCATCCTGTCCCAGGAAAGAAACAGAATGGCCTGTTGCAACCTAGCAGTGCTGTTCAAATTTTAGATATTTTTGTAGCCATTTAAATGTTGTTGGACATTGATGTGGATAAGTATTTCTAAAACTATCCGATACATACAAGGGAATGAATAACACACAGAAGCCACAATTTAGTCAGATAGTTTGTAAAAGAAAAAGAAGCCTGAGATACTTGCAATAAGGCTTTTTGTCCTCACTCAATAAGCAAAGGCATTTTGCTGTCTCACACAAGTCTCTCAAGACATTGACTTTATTACAGCTTAAACACTCATACTAAATTCATTAGGGAAACTAGATTCAGGCTTAAGTCTATGCACAACATTTCCACACCCAGAGATAAATGGGCACACAAATATCTCACTGATTTGGCCCTAAAAAGCACATCCATCCAACAATAATTGAATTAAAAAGTAGTCAAATGCAGTAAGAGATGGAGCGAATGAAGATGACACTGGGTCCAAAGAAGTGCCAGAGCTGGATATTTTATTACATTCTGGACATTTTGTGGTTTACTTCTCAAACACAGGCATCAAATACTCAAAAGTGCTTGATCCACCAAAGCTGCTCAGCACTATGGCTCTTGCAGCTCCAAAACCTTGTAACACACAAGAATTTCTGTCCTACACACCTAAAAGACACTTTCAAGAACACATTTCCAAACAGGAGATTCAGAATAGAAATAGGGTCATTTTGATTAGTTACTGGATCCTTCCCATTTTGGCATTTCACACTACCTGCCTGCTCAGCAAATTGGTAAATCCATATGTTATCCTTAACAGCACTGCCTGCCTATGGCATTGCACAAAATGACATTGCAGGACAAGATGGATACACGTTAAAGTGATATATCAGCTGTGTGGCACAGTTACAGATGGTCCTGTCCTGTGATGGGAGAGCTGCTGCATCTTACTCCCCTCTCCTGCTACTCAGAGAGGATAGGCAACATAAATTTTAAGTGCCACACTCTACTATATGGCCATTAAGAGCTACTAAAACTCCCCTGAAAATATGTATTCTGCATAAGCCACAAAGCACCCGTTTTTATTTAGTCATACGATCCAGAACAGTGGATTTTTGGAAGTTCACTGAAACTTGATGGACCATAAGAAAAGATTTTGTACAACTTTCAGCGTTTTGGGCAAAAAACCACTGTTATTCCTATCAGTTCCCATGTTATGTGGCAAAACTTGAACCTATGGTAATGTTCCATAAAATGTGCTTTGTTCCTGGTAAATGGTGCTCTCCTCCCTTAGATTAAGAAGTAGTCCCCACCCCCCCAGAAAACTGCAGCAATCACTGGGTGTTGACAATGAACAGAAAAATTTCATTTAGTGCCACAGAAATCCCAAGGGAAAAATCTACTCTTAGTCATTCTTCTAATATTCCTGCAAAACTTCTATAATACTTATTCATTTTCCCCTTGCAGAAATGGTGATGACCAAGCAAACTGAGGTGAGAATGATCTAGCTTGTTTATCTTCATTTTCTAGCCAAATGCACTACACAATTCGACAGCTTGCCTGTAAGAGAGAGAGATCAGACCAGAGGTGCTTGCCACTGGAGCAGGGCTGCAGCACTGACCCCTTTCTCTACAGCTACGGCTCAATTTTGTGTTGCATTTCAGGAGAACAATCACCAGATGGCAGCAGCACATAAACCACAAACTGTGTTTCCGAAAGGCCCGCACAAAACAGCGTTTTTGTCGGTGTCCTGCAAATTTTATTTTTCACTGACATTATAGAAGAAATTAGAGAAAATACCTTATCAGAAATGTCATATTACTTGAAAGAAAATCATACACCCCAAAATGCACCAGATGCAGCAAAAGCTCATATTCCAAAACAAATGGAGCTAAAAAATGTCTCAATCCCTTGCTCTCTTGGAATTGAAGAGGGATTTTATGCTGACCATCTAACACAGTGTACTGAGTGAAAAAATATATATACAAAAAAATCTCTACAGAAAACAATTTCTGTTATTCATTGTGCCACACCATGCTGTGCTGCATGAATGGAACAGGACGGTCCATGCTCAGAAGAGCTTACAAGGTGAACAAAATCTGGCTCCTCTGAGGTATTTCCTTCTGCTTGTCAAAACCTCGGCTCTCACCCACTCTGCAGTGTTCTTCTCCCGATTACTTTGGGTACTGCTGGCATATGGAGCACTTCAGATACACTTTCGTTTTTGTGGGGTGAAGCCAAACTCATCGTGAGCAAGGGGGGAAAGCCCTGCACCCTCCACAACCACCTCACGTGGGACGTGGGTGCACGTATGATGCACAGTAGGAGGTGACAGAGGGCCAGGGGGGATGAAAGGTGGTGGGCACATACATCGTGTGACAGCTACTGGTATTTCTCTTCATCTCCACTTTCAGCACCCTTATCTACAGGGTCTGGCTGTCACAGCCATCATTAGCAGGAGACACGTGTGTAGCCTCAGGGGCACTGGGAGTGTGCACACTGTGCTTCATGTCCTCCTGCCCAGTCTCCCGCTCATCGCCCAGGGCCTAGCTCCCCACAGAGCTCTGGGTGTTCATGTCCCCCTGGGAGGATACTGGCCTAGGTGCTGTCCAGATATCAGCCAGGGAAACAGGTCATGGAGCATTAAAGGCAGAAACTACACTGGCCCAGAGGATGGCAGAAATAGGTAGGCAGCAAATCTACGTCTATAATCAGAGCATTCAACTTCAGTCCTCTTCCAAAACACCCAGGGAAAAAAGCAGTTTTGCACCAAGTTCCAGCCAGGTTTTTGGCTTAAGATTCAGTGTATAGTATGGTTATGTCTAGCATGCTCATGGCACAGCACAGCCAGCAGGCAGAGCACAACAGCCTGGAGACCTGCCGAGGTTACAAAACCTGTGTGAAGAGCAAGGTGAGAGGGTGCATTATGAGCTCCCCCATGCTGTGGCTGGACAGCCACGGGTACCTGCACTAGATGCTTGCATGCTTTAAAGCTGGTGCACATATTTACTGATTTAAAACTAGCTTCAGTACATCTGCTGTGCACTACAGTCAGCGCCACAACAGCAGGTATAAATATACTCCTTTGTGAAATGGCTGGGGCTGGTGGGTGGGTTGGCTCTCTCACATTACAGGTTGTCCTGAGCTCAAACATACAAGGAAGCTTTGGAGAATAACTGAATTAGTTGATAATATTCTGGTAAGCTATTCATTAAAGAAAAATGAAAACATTTCAATTTCCTTTTTTTTTTTTTTTTAATGCTTATTTCTCCTCCTCCCTACCCAAATCAGAGATGAATATGGGCAAGGGAAGAAGCAGGTTCTGTACCTTGTAAGTCACTGAAAAGAATGTAATTTCCTGCACTAGTAAACCACCCTGTGCCTTTCTAATGATGGTCAATATTGTCATCTGTGAGCTTTGGTGGCAGAGGTTCAACCTCCAGAAGTCTCCACCTTTGCCCCTTCCAAGAATATTCCCAGCACAATTTGATCCATGACTCTGGAAACTCCCTTTAATAGGTTAGCTGGAACTACTGAAAATATTTAAAATAGCTGGGGACAGAGGTCACATCAGATTTGGTAATACAGGTTGACATTGTGAATCTGTCACTGTCACTGAGAGCAACGGACACACCCCTGCACATGGCCATGCTCAGGAGCACGGCGGCTGAGTGAGTCAGAGCCTCCTGTTGTATCCTGCCTGTCCTACACGAGAACACACTGCCCTAGAAATGATAAAAGTATAAATGAGTAATCCAAGAGCTGAATTTGACAGGAAAAGAGAGAACACTGTAGGCAGCTCTCTGTGATAAATTATGTTTCTGCATTTTGGGAGGTTAGGAGTAGTGATGAATCTAGTCAAAACCTGAAATTGCAGTCACTTTGACAATGGTCTTTTATCTTCCCTCAGCTGATGAAACAGCTTCAAACTTTGCCAGGTCCTCCTCCTACTTTTCCTTGAGAGTCAGTATCACTTCCATGTCATTTCAACTGAGCTTCAGCCAACTGTCATTAATTCATGTTCGTGCCGCTGCCAAATGTCGGGAGAGACGGGTGATGGTTGTGTCTGCTTCTGATGAAAATGAGAGGTAGAGCTGAATGTCATCAGCCTACACTGTAGATCACATTACATCACAACTTCTCCCAGTAGCAGCTGCACAGAGATAATGAATAAAAAATAAGCAATCATGGGGAGCCTCAGAGGGGTGTCTGCAACTGAGTGCACCTCACAAAAGGGAGAATGGCTTCCAGAAACCCTTACGGACACCTTTGAGAAAAATGAGTGAAAAGCCCCTATGTTTTAGCTAGGTTCTGCAACTTCTGCTTGGTCAGCAGAGCCCAAATCAATTGGGAGGCCGGAACAGGTAGCTGGCTTTTTGGCTGTACCTTGTAGAGACCAACAGTGAATTATTATAGCTCTATTTCCATTAAGTAGCCATTAAACTGTGTTCAGGGGGTTTCAGAATGTCAGGCTTCGTAAGCTTATCTCTCTTTGTCAGTGATATTTTCCCAAGGAGAAATGCTAAGTATCAGCCAGTAGATGACAAGTATGTAGAAGATCTACAGAATAGGAACCATGTTTCTCATCCGTAAAGAAATCAGAGCTCTCTAGAGCATAAAAATACACCCAGGATAACACCAAAGGTCCCCTTCTCTCAGTTGTCACTGACAGTGAGGAGAATCAACATTCCCATAGCATCCATGGCGAAACAACATAGTACCATCAGACAAAGGATGTACACTCTCCCAAAGTTGCCTCAAAGCCTGAGCTCTATGTGGGGTCAGGACTTCTAGTTTTGCAACAAGATTCAAAGGATTAGGCTGTCAACTGGAACAATTAGCACAGCAGCATGGAGGTCCCTGACTGCACAGGCAAGGCTCTTATCCTCCTATGCTCTGTTGAGGATGTGAGAAGAAAAGGTAGAAGAGGAAATACTAGAAAACACCTTTCAACATCTCAGCACAACTTCAGCACAACTAGATTTCATTCAACAGTTTTCTTGTTCAAAAAACTATCACTATTAATCTAAACCAATGTCTCTCAAGTATTCCGTTGTCAAAGTATTTTGTTGGCCTCCTGAATACCTAACTTCTTTCATTAATCTTTCCCCCCCTAAGATTTAAACAACAACTTTTTCCCCCCCTAAGATTTAAACAAGAACAGCTTTTATAACTTGCACCAGGCCATCTGCCTTAAGTATGCGGTGTGTGCATATCCTTTCCCACTAGGATGAATCAGCCTGCTGTAGTAGGACCTAAAATATGACACATACATGCAATGAAATGTTATAAATGTGCAATGACTTTACTCACTGAAAATCATACAACCCCTCAAAGCTCCTGGGACATCTGCTTAGATCTGAGCACTGCAGGCAGGGTGTCCTGACACCACTGGCAGGTCGGACCTTCCAGAAGCCATATTAAAAGTCTGACAGACTTCCTTTTTTTTTACTACCCCTCCAGTTTCTGTGCTCAGGAACACGGCACCACCACCTCCTGGGGCTCCATCTTTATATCCATTGCTGAACTTAGGTGCAAGTATGTGGGCGAGATACATCAAAGAGGACAGTGGAAAAGCAAAGCAGCCAGGTTATTCTCAAGAGCTGCAGAAGTAAATTGTCTTTCTAGGAGGACTTTGAGGGAATCAGACAACTCAGGATGTTTATAAACAGGAAAAAGACACAGGAATGTTTGAAGACATAATTTCACAACTTCTCTTTCACTTTGCTCTTTTCTCTCAGTCTCTGTTTCCTACTGGGATCACAGGACTTCCCCTCCAGATTTCTTCAGGCTACAAAATGCATTAAAACGATACAGCTTCCTCTTATTCACACTTTCAGATCCCTTATGTAAGAGACAAAAAAGAGTAAGAAGGTCTTTATGTGGTTCATGTGCAGAAGATGGGAAAAGCATGGGCTGAGGCATTATAAAACTGGAGGCAACCCAAAGCAGCTAAAGAAAGTGGATGTCTCCTTTGTGCCAGGTCACCTGCAGAAGATAAAACTGTTGCAAGGGATCTATCATGGATCTATTATCCATCATGTTTTATGAAGGGAGAACTCATACCTGGAGACTATATGTGATGGTTGACCAATGCTAAAGTTTAACATAAATGTCAGGCAGTATCAACACAAGAGTAGTTGTAGAATGTTTAACATTCAGATCCTGATTTTGATTGCAACCTTAGTAAGTCTTCCCTTTTGCCATTTCTTTGCCTTTTCCTTTCATTTAATCTGTACTTAAAACAAAAGGTCACTCTGTTATGCATGAAGAAAAACAGTGTTATATAGACACTACAGCAAATAAGAAATATTCTTATATTACTTCTTAATCTTAAACTTATATCACTTCTTAATACTGAAACTACAGAAAGGTGCAAAGAAAATCCTGTACACTTGGAAGCATAGGAAAAATATGTTCCTTTTCTTCTTGGACTTTTGACGACATTCCTCCTTCCGTTGCAGGCAGACGTTACAATGGATAATGGATGATAAACACGATTCACGTTCTCGGAGCTCAGTCAATTAAAAGAAATAGCAATTGCATTCTGTGAATATTCCCATGGAGCCAAACCAAAAGAGGAGTTGGTGAGTAGGAGGAGTGAAGGTGTGATAATTGAAAGAATTGCTACTTGGTAAGTCAGAGGAGCTAATGTGTTAGCTCAGCATGGGGGGAAGCTAGGACGTTCCCAGCTGCTGCAAAAACTGGGTGTATGCAATCCCTGGCACCACTCATTGGGACAAGATGAATCACAAGCGCTTCAGTAGTGAGCCTCCATGTCACAGTGAGCCAGATGGAGGTGGTTACTTCTCTGATTGATTGCCTTGTGGGCTACCAAGGGCTTTTCCAGCAGGCTAATGCCTTTCTCTTGGCACTCAAGTACTCGGGAGCACTGTGTCCTCTTGGGTCAGCACCATGCAGGAATTCCTGCCTTTTGGGTGTTTGGCCGCCCCACAGAGGGAGAGGGAAGTAAATAAGGAGCGAAGGGGAGCAAGTGACTACAACATGCACCAAAAAAACCCACTGACTTCTTATGCCTCCCTAATAGATGTTGCTGCTAATGAATTTTCAGGCACGTGCTGAGTTAACGGGGGTGAGCAACACTGAAACATCCTTTAGTTAAACCCAGTGCTTTACAAAGGCTAATTGAAAAAGGAAGGAGCAGCAGGGGTGGGGTGGGGAGAGCAAGGCAGGAGAGGGAGTGGAGGGGGAGAATAGCTCTATTTTTCAAGTGCTGAATATGAAATCCCTGCAACAGATGAGTTTACATGCAAGCCTGCACCTCATCAGGGCAAAGATACAGTGAGTGGAGTCAAGTAATTTTCCTCGGCACTCAGCATCCCCAGCCCCTTACCCTGCCCAGCCAGCTTCCTCAACTGTGAGCTTTAGAATATAAACAGCCAATAAGTAAGGACAATAACTGTAGTTCCTGCTGAGAGCTAACTCTGCCTGTCATGCATTTGCTGGGTCCTAATACAGGACAGTGAATAAAGCTTCATTACAGAACAATGGAGTTAGCTGCCAGAGCCTACAGATTTGAATAAACAACAAATAAGCAACATCTGCTCCAGCATATGTGTATGGTAAAAAAAAAAGTCACAAAATAAAAGAATTTGTAAATGCCAAAAGCAACACTAAACTGCCAGTGCTACTGTAGAGTGAATTTTTAATTGCACATGCATACAGGCAGGCTGTGGGTATTAGTCTCACATATGTCTGGTTGCTGCCAACCTGGGAGTATAGATGAATTTAATTAAATAAGGATTATCCCTTCTCCCCAGTACAATTACTTATTTATAACAATGATAAAATTGCCTAATAAAAAAGATTGTAATATTTTTTAAAACAGAGCTAGAAAACACTCTGCTTTCCCTGTAAGTCATTCAGAGACGTTTGGGGGGTTTAAGCGTCTTTTAAAATTAAGTCTCAGCATTCTGCCAAGAGAAAGGGAAAAAAAGCCTTATCATAAAGCCTACTGCAGTTAAACAGCCAGAATCTACATTATGGAGAAATATAAAGAAGACACACAGCAGCCAGGGAATTGGCTTTCACGGGGAGTGTAGAAAATTAAGCAATTGGACTAAAATTGAGGCCAGGCTACAGAGCCAAGGGACAATACCACAGAGACAAGTACTTCCATAAGTCACCCATCTTGAATATGCTCTACCTAGGCAAAGCAGGCAGCTACTGTATATCTCTACATCTTCTCACCATGGGCAACTTGTCTTTTCCCACTCGGGTGAGCTCCTGTTTCAGCCGGGTCATGCCAGGGTCTCACATCATCATCATCACTCGCACACTTTCCAACAGAGCCCACAACAAAATGAGGGTGGGCCTTTATGGTATCAGGTGCTGCATGAGCCTTGACAAATAGGCAGCCTGTGCCCCAGGGAATTTGAAGGCTAAATCTAAATTCAGGCATGCTCTCCTGGGACCTGAGGTTCTCTTTGTGTAGGCCACTGGTAGACTCTGTTTCCCACAAGCTCCTACTTTGAAGACCCCTGCTTATGGGTCTGAGCCACATCCTGCTGAATTTGGTAGGAACCTAGAAACCTTAAGAGCTAGGTATTATTCACAGCTAACAATATTATGCTCATAATCTGCAATTTTTAGACTGTTTCCATTATGCACAACAAGTTGAAGTCTCAATAAAACTCCCTTGGGTATGGAAGGGCAGGCCATTTAAAAGCAGTGGGAAAAAGAGAAAGAATATGAAAAAAGCCTGCAAGAAAAAGCCAAAAATCTCCACATTAAATTTAGGCCAAGCATCAATGATACTAAAACAACAGAGAGAGAGAGAGAGAGAGAGAGAGAGATTTGAGTGTTTAAACAAAACTCTAAAATGGTATTCTGGTTCTGAAAAGGCATAAATCTTTTATAAGTGCGGTTTACTTGTATGATTTTGGTTGATCACTTAACTGTATGACAGTCTTACCAGAATTAAATCCAAATAATTAACTTCTGCATTTTCTGTCATGTAATTACTGTTAAATACATGCTGATTCTTATGTCTTGAAAGAGTATTCAGGGCATATAGTTATTCTTTCTCCTCTTACACTGTGATTGATATACCTATACAATCTGCCAAATCCATTAATGCCCTTTATCATTAAATAACAATCATTTTTTAGAGATGGTCAAAGAAAGAAAAAAAAAAGCTTTTGTGGGTTTGTATTGAATTTTGATTATTTTTTTTTTCCCCACTGGGCTATGTCCACATTCTCTTTTTTACTTCATTTTCTTTTAATTTCTCACTGAATGTTTGTCCAAGTGATGTTTTTCACTGCATCAGTTCTGGGTAATCGTTGTTCTTTGTATATATAGTAGCATGAGCAAGAATACTGGTATGGGGACACATTTTTGTTCATGAAGATCAAAACATCCATCAGAAAACAAAACTGAAGTAAATTCGTGTGACTCAGGTGACAAATCATACAGTCTGAATAGCAAGAAGAACCTGACATTAAATCCCAAAAGTCACTGGAGCCATGCATTGACTGACTGGACACACACAACCCTGCCAGAAGGTGTGGCAAGAGCAGTTGAATGTCATAGGTATGCAATCTATTGCACATAAAAAAACCCAAACCAAACCAAACCAACCAACCAACCAAACAAAAAAAACACAAACAAAAAACCCTCCAAAAAACCAAACAAAAAACCCACAAAAACCAGCAACTAGCAAAACAGCAAATGTCTGCTTATGCATAATTTGAAAACAAAAATAAACCCTCAAGAATTGAAGAATTCATGCTATACTCTGTCACATTTACTCAGCTCTAGCATTTACCAAGAAAAACCCTATACACTGATGAAAACACTGGCCTCACTGAAGTCAGTGGGACTTCTGTCACTGCCTTCAACAGTCTCATGATTTCACTCCTGCAAATCCAGCTGTCACTCCAGACAACAGCATGTGTGAATGATCAGCATGAGTGGGTATCTGAAATTTCCTTTTAGATACCTGTGTATGAACTTGGGAATTTGTGCTAGCTTTCCAAAAGTGACATAATGTAGCCCTCAAATTCAAACTGAGGGCTCATCAGACTTTCACCTTTCACCTACCTGCTTCTTGCTACTTATTAGTTCACAGTAAATTTGTCACAATTAAAAAAAAACAAAACAAAACCACTGCCAGTCCTGCTCTAAGCACTGGTTGGAAAGGGTCACTAGAGCACAGGGCCAAGCACTCCCTGCTGTGGAGACTGAACAGCCTTTCCTCCAGCACCACCTCCCCTGCCAGAAAGTGCTTCTCTGAATCCAAAATCAGATTGCCCCAAATGACAGCATAACATCTGGTCTGACAGCTTTGCTTTTAATCCTTTCACAGATTCCTCAAATAACTTATATTCTAACACATGATTCAGTACTATATCAGCTCATGTGGTGTTAGTCTGTGTGAAATAGGAGATTCATATGATGGGGCAGAGGCCATGCTGCCACCACAAGATCCTGGTTGCACTGTCCTGGCTGAGGGGCTGCAGAGCCACTATCTCCAGTCTTCTGCTTGACTTATTTCCTAGGGATTCAAGAGCTGGCAGATCACTGAGCAGGAGAAAAGCTTTGGTGCTTAAAGCTTTAGACAGGGACCCCAAACACTCAGAACTGTGTATGTGAGGTGCTCTCTTCATGAGCACTCATTGTATCTCCCTGACAAGATGAGTATAATTTACGGCCCTGTGATTTATCAAGTCATATAATCTAGATTGCCATGTCCAGAACAATGTATCCAAACGCCAGAGGTGATGGGAGTAGAAAGGGAAAACATATTGTTAGGATAAGCTTTAGAAGCAGTTACATGGGAACAGTGCTTTAAAAACTACCAAATTTTCTGTTTCTTAATGCTCACCTGAAGTGGTGTCAGGAGCATTTCCACAGGGATTTTCATCCTCAAAACTCTGAATCTGAAAAGAAAAAGAGAGAAGGAAAAATTCTTATTTGTATTAATGAGTTTGGGTGTATGCTTTATTATGAGGGGGTTAGGAGCAAAACAAGAAAAAAAATAATCTGGACATTTAAAAGCGAAAACATAAAACCTTTCAGATGTTTGTTTTTTCATTTTTGTTGTCTCCTTTAAAAAATATTTTTTCTTGTCATGAACCAGGCTCTAGTCTCAGAATATTTCCAAGCCTTTCTCAAAGAAATGAACACATAAAGTTTCCCAATCCATAAACACACTTTCAATCTTGTTTGAGCAGCCTCAGAGAAATGTCCCAAGAAAGAAAGAAAGAAAGAAAGAAAGAAAGAAAGAAAGAAAGAAAGAAAGAAAGAAAGAAAGAAAGAAAGAAAGAAAGAAAGAAAGAAAGAAAGAAAGAAAGAAAGAAAGAAAGAAAGAAAGAAAGAAAGAAAGAAAGAAAGAAAGAAAGAAAGAAAGAAAGAAAGAAAGAAAGAAAGAAAGAAAGAAAGAAAGAAAGAAAGATAGATTTAAAAAACTACTTAGTAGAAGAAATCTAAGGAAATGTTACCATATGGAGGCAAATTCTTGCCAAAGAGGTCAGAATTTTTCTCCTCTAGGAATGAAGACTCATATGACTTTTTCATAGTATCAAAGGGAGCATCATGTCACAATGCTGCACAGACTCCTTCAGAAAAAAAACTTTCTAGAAAAAGGGCTCTAGTAGACACAAGTAATTCATGGACATGCATGTTGGGTGTGCCCTTTATGCAGTCTGTAGCTCGAGAGATCTCTAAGCCACTCACTGTAAAAGGCTAGAAGTCTACAAGGGTAGGATTGCTCTATATGTGACTGTTACCCTCTTCCCCATACATCTGCTACTGTTCATTGCCAGGCTAACCATTGATCATAGAATCACAAAATTATCTGAGTTGAAAGGAACCTTAAAGACTATCTAGTTCCTACTACTATCTAGTGAGACACCTCCCACTAGATCAGATTGCTCAGAGCCCCATCCAACCTGGCCTTGAACACTTCCAGTATTCCACACCTGTTCCAGTGTCTTACCTCCCTCACATGGTTTCAGCCTGTACACAGTTCTTACAACCTGAATTTAATGATGCCTATTTAATGATAACTTAAATAAGTTAAACAGTATACACCCTGTCTAGTTTGAACATACAGCATTCACAAAATTGTATTAGACATCAAACTGGGGACTTTATTATAATCTCTATTTACTGTGATGTCAGTGTCCTTACTTTTGTGTGAGCTTAGTCACAGAGCTTTAAGTCCAGCATGCTAAGTGTTTTACAAAGACATATGGGTTGCTTTGGGACTATAAATTTTGTGTGCCAGAGATCTCCAAAAGACAACCTCTTCCCCACTAAGGCTGATAACCAGGCCCATGCCCTGATGCTTGTGTCAGCTCTGCCCACACAAAGTCTGCACCAAATTTTTCACAGAAAAATGCACCTTTAGAAGTACTTTAGGCAAATGTCACAGCCTTAACCTGGCCTTTTCCAATGCTTTAAAAACTGGAAAACTTTTTGTAAGCCTCCCATCTTTTCCAGCCACTCGCTGCTTCCTCCCTCCCTCCCTTACTCATTTCATATAGTTTCAGGGGGATGCCAGCCATCCCATTTCTCCTCCTTTATTTGATTCTTGCAGAAGAGCCTAATTTCTGGACTCCTTCCTTTTCCTCATTCTTGAAGAATGGCTGGAAAGGGAAGAGTATTCCTGTTGGCACGACAGTGGAATCTGTATGATTAGAGAGTGTCTTACTATAGCCCTTTTACTGCAGTAGTGCAGCCTGAAAAACTGCTGCTTACACAACATCTCTGGATGTAAGAAAGGGACTGACAAGTATTGTGGTCTCTTTTACTTCTTGTCCAACCCCCAGTGACAACCCACTGTTCCTAAAACATACACATAGCTGAGTATCATGGACTTCGCAGAGTGTATATGAGAACAAGCTGCTGTTCTGAGTTATTCTGGTTTTGAGATGCTCAGCTTACAGAGTGGTAAAGTATTTCCAACATTGCTATAAAACCAAGGCTAATTTTGTGATGCATCTTTCTGACAGAACACACCAGAAAATTAGCTTAGGGAAAAAAAAAAAAAGAAAAAGAAAAAAAAAAAAAGAAAAAAAAAGAAGATAGGAAAAAAACCCAACCCTGGTTAATGTCTGGATCTGTAAAAATATCCTTTGCCATATGTATTAGTGTTTCTGCAACTTCTGTCTATATAAAAAAACTACCTAGCACTGCATAAAACATGTTAACATTTTGCATTATCATACTACCTGAATGAATCCTACCTCAGTAACTTCAGTGCCAACTTCTTTGACAGTATCCTAATACAAAGTCAATTTAAAATAATCAACCCCCCAACAAATAGTGTATATCCTACTGGTTTTCCCTATAATGTTGCTGCATTGTGATAGAAGTAATTGACTTCAGCTTCCATCCTGAAAAAGAGACTCCAAATCCATATCAATATGGGTGGAGATACATTGCTAGTGAGCAATACACAAAAATCCACCTCACCTCTTCCATTTCAAAGGAGTCTGGCAGCTTGCAGTTTAAGTCAGACACTTTTTTGAGCATGTGGGCCACAAGCAAAGGTGACTCCTTTCTTGGTCTGTCTTTGACAGGTACCTCACACACAGGAGAAAGGTTGGGCTGTTTTGCAACTAGGTCCAATGAAGTCCAGGTTTTCCCCAACGGAGTTGGTGGACAGTGGGATGTGGGATATGCTGAGGCATCTTTGTCTCGGGGGGGTTGCTCCTGGGTCAGACAGCCCACCCTGACACATGCAGAAATGCCCACCTGGACTCGCCCGCTTTCAGCAATATCTGCACAGAAAGGAGGTTGCTCTTTCTTGCCAGACAAGGTGGCTTCCTCAGGTGCCAGCGAGCCCTTCTTCAGCAGTGTCGTCTGCTGAGAAGTCCTTTTCAGAAGCTGGCATGTTGTTCTCCACTTGGCTCGTGTGACAGCAGGTCTGTTCTTCGCAGCATCTAAGAGGCTCATCTGATCCCCAACAGTGTCCTGTGCTTTGGTCTGTTGGGTGTTGACATCAGTCAGCAAAGATGAGAAGGCACTGGTTACGTGGTCAAGTACTTCCAGCTGTCGAAAACGTTCTTAGGTTTGGCAGAAGGGGAGGCAACATGGTTATTAAAAATGTAATTTGAAATAATCAGGTACAATGCTTATTCCAACTTGTCATTGCCAAGAAGCATACTAAGTACCTCAGTCTAAAGTAGATAAATTTTTCCCTTTGCTTCCAGATGACCCATTCAGGATAAATACAGAAGTCATTGCATAGGTCTTTATATCAGACAAACATGCAACATTGAATTAGTGGGGTCAAGTGCAGCTGAATACTGCTCTGTGTGAGCAAAGATTACAGAATCCAGCCTGAAATTCTCCAGTTGGCTGGGCTAGACTTGGATGCCATTTTTGAGGACTTATTAAAATGTGTGTAAATAAAGTTATTAAAATCTGATCTCTAATGCTCACAGGTGGCAACTGTCCAGGATAACGGCAAAATACTTGTAGTCATTAACTGATAAAAACTGACCACAGAAGCAATGTTCTTGTTTTCATAGCAGCCCAAAGCAAAACAATTTTCCCCCAGAAACTCATAGCTAATGTCATATAAAGTTTCCCAGATTTTTTTCATTGTTGTAACCTCCTGTAATTTCTGGGTCATTTTTTCCATGGCATAACATCTAAAGTTAGGTGGATAATATTTTCTTTACCAGATCCTGGAGATTTCTATCCCTACAGCATCATTAAGTTATTTATACAAAGAAACAGAACACATTTGCTTGCACGATGTGTCTGTGCTTATCCCAAGGCAATGAATATGTCACCAGGATTCCTCCTTCCTTGAGAGATTCATGGAGGACAGTAGATGGCAAAATGTTAAGTTTCTTGGCTGCCATTCCTATTAGAGAGCAGCCAAATGTACTGCATGCAGCCTGCACGCAGGCTGTTGGTAATGCTGCTTCACTGACAATTAGACAGCAAGGGGATATTTAACATGGATCTGAGTTGGTCCTTTGCATTGGGACCAATGCTGTGACATATAATTACTGACAGTTCCTGTATCTCAAGTATACTGCTTTTTTTTCTTTG
This sequence comes from Apus apus, assembly GCF_020740795.1. Classification (NCBI taxonomy): domain Eukaryota; kingdom Metazoa; phylum Chordata; class Aves; order Apodiformes; family Apodidae; genus Apus; species Apus apus. The sequence goes on from NC_067283.1 coordinate 51,583,227, forward strand.
CCCCAGACATTGCCTGATTTTTAACACTGGAGGAAGATGTCATTGCTGCCACTTCTTAAGACATGGTCGAAAGTTTAATCTGATGTGATTTAAAAGAGTTATCTGATCTATCAGTACACACATTATACAGCGTTGCATAATCTCCATTTGTGTAAGTTTGGGGTGTCAGAGTAAATAATTTTTGGTCTTGTATATCCACTGTGCTACCACATGCTCTCCATGTAAAGCACATTTTATCCTCAGTATTTCTTCCAGCTCCCACTACATCAGGCCATAAAAATGCCAAGAACTGATCTTTGACTGACATTAAAAAATGCCCTCACTCATGTGCAATGTAATAAATACACAGGTCATGGAGAAATTACGTCAGGGGCAGCCTTGCTTCTTGGACTATTTATCTCCAGGCAAGCAATCCCTTCATTTTCTAGTTCTCCCCAAGGATCACAGCTCAAGTAGGCAAGAGGATGGTAAGATCTCTTGAGTCCCTGCAGACTGCTGCAAAGCAGTCTAAATCTGTAGAACAGATGAGATATTAAAGGACAGAAACATGGATTGATTTTCACTAGAAACTTCAGCTGAAATAGCAAATAGCCATGCAGTAAACAAGGTCAATCAATCTTCAATAGAATCTGTATCTTTTATAGGGTGTCTAATGATTTTATGATCAGCCATTTTATAAATAAGGAAGCTCACAGGTTTGTTCCTCCTTCCTCCTTACATAGGCCGGCATAGTTATCTACATGAAAGATTTGGAAAGTCTTCAGTAGGCCCTCAGTGGAATGAAGGAATACAGACCATTTCCGGAGCCAGCAAGAAATTTTCAATTAACATCTTTTTTTCTCTTTCTTTTTTTTTCTTTTTTTTTTTCACAGCAAATGGCAGAATTTGGATAAACCCCAAACTTTTCAGTGGGAAAAATCAAGACATCTGAGGAAAAGTGAAAATGAAATTTCAGCATTGTCTGCTTTGTCATATATTAGAATATTTTACTTTTTTTTGATTGTTTCAACTTGAGTGTTGGCAATACTGTTTTTGCTTGACTCAAAGCTGTACTTCAGAGAATGCATTTAGCAATTTATATTTAATTTTTCTTCTATGGGTGGATCTACTGACTGACATATAGCTCCTCCCTCCTGTCTGATCTGTGGTACTCACAGGACAACCATGTATCATGGGAAGTGGTGTCTACCTAGTATGTTCTCACAGAGGAGGGTGAGACTTGAACTAAAGTCCCAGCAAGGGGCTTGCAGCACCTGAGACAGACAGAAATGAGTACCAAAAATCCACAGAAATGTGACACCAAATCCCATGTGGATTTAGATATACCAGTATGGAGAGGCGATATGAAACTGTGGTGGGTTTTTTTTTATTATTATTATTAAGCATCAGATTTAAACATTTCGGTATGTCTGAAGTAAGATGTTCAGAAACTTTAAGTTGTCAGGAATTTGGTGATCAACATATTCAGAAATATAATTACTTTTTACTTAATTTCTGATTGTCAAGTGATTTTATTTCTTCCGTTAGGAATTTAAAAAACACTCCTAATGAGGTCAGTAAAATTTTCACCATGGCCAATGGAAGGAAAGAGCTTTTCTTTTGGATCTGGCTGAGAAACTGAAAGAGTGAATGACATTTTTGAAAATACACCTTATTTTTTTGAACTGAACCTTTTGAACATTCTCTCTGACAATGCTGGGGAGCCAGCATGAAGCAAGGAGACAATTAACAAATAACTCTGTAAGAAGCCACGGGCATTTTAAAAGTCAGATCAGCAATGAAGCAGGTCTGGAAAATTATTTTCATCCCAAGCAGGGAAGAGCCAAAGAGAAAAAGGAAAGGACTGCACTAGGAAATTAATGGAATATGAAAGTGGATTGGAATTACTCTGCTATGGATGTTCTCGGTCTCTCTCACCTCCTCCTCCTTTTTTTCTCCAGGTTTGTAGCCTTCTATCTTGTACCTATAATCTTTCTCTTCTCTCACTTTCTCAGAATAACATGTCATACTAAATCAACTAACTTTCTGTGCTGATTTAGAGAATAGGAGAAAGTAAACTGACAATGAGATAATTTCTCAGGCAACTCAGATTAGCCATGGAAAAGGAAGGAATTGCTAAAAGACAAACGAGAAGGATTCAGGCTGTATTTGTATTCAAATGGTTCAGTAATAATAAACCAAACAGGGTGACTATAACTGAGTTCATGCAGTACATCTCTGGGAACAGTGGTTCCATACAGTCTTGAAATCTCTAGAGGGGGTGGTGCATAGTCTACCTCATTTTTGGACTCTGGACTCATTTTTGATGCCCTGGCAAAGCAGTCCTGTGACAGTGGGAAGTCTGGGGTTCTTTAAATTGTTCAAGGAGAGGTAAATGCCAGGGAACACCTCTAGACCTGAACCTTCTACTTAATTTACAGAGCAAGGTCTTTTTCTGGGTTGTCTTCTGGAGGCCTTCAAAAGCACCTGTTCTCCTAATTGACATTACAGGGAATGTAGGCTTCTGCTTTAGAAGAGCAGGCTCACTAGGTGCCTGAAAATTTAAGTGCAGTATTAGTACTGAAGGCAGGCTGATTAGGTCCAGCTCTAAAGATGCAATCCTTTTCAAATCTAATAAAAATGAATTTACTCCTCATCCTTGAAGCTGTATCTCATTGCAAGTTCATAAGACAGCCTAAGGTTGAAAAGATTGGAAAAAATCAGTTTGCCAGTAACTTCCATTGGAGGGTGTTCCTCAGGATTTTGTACACTAAATCAGATACACCCATTTTCAGCTGTAAATTCTCTCCTAAATGCCAGCTGTGGGAAGATACTTGTGCAAGATTACCTACATGGTCACAGACATACCAGTTTCTTAAAAGAGGGTTTTTTAAGTGGTGGCTGGGTCATCACCCTCAGAAGTTGCCTGACTTCACTTGCTATGGAGATAGAATGATTCTCTAGTGATTAAACTCCTTGAGATGGTGCTTCAGTTAAATGCCTATAATTTGGTGCAGTGAACCAGGCTGAGGTAATCCCCACATTAAGGGAATGTAGTCAGTGTAAAAAGAAGAGGTAAGCATCTCTGAAGGATGAATCCCACCTCTCTTTTTTAAATGTTCCACGTCCAGACACATACTTAGGAGGTCTAAGCAGATGGTGTGAAAACCCCCTCCCAAACTGTCAAAAGCAAGATAATATGTTTTGATGGACATCACACCCACCAAAACAGAAATTCAAATCTTATCTTACTTCACAGCAACTCCCCCATACAGATAAGCCATTAACATGTACTGAGTGCTCCCATTGAAGATGACTGCAAGACAAGTCATTAAATTCACACCTTGACTTACAACAACCTGCCTTCACTGTGCAGACTTCTTCCCTCAGAGGCTCTTCCTCTGCTCTCATTCCCTCCTAGTTCTCTACCTTCTTCCCTGAGATCCCCATCCACCATCCACTCATACTGATTATCTCTGTTCCCTCTCTCCCTCTCTCTCTGAGGAGTTACAGAGAGAGAGAGAAAGAAAGAGAGAGCTGAGAAACCTGTTTGATGTGCCAGTTTGCTGTAAATATTGAAATGTGTGCATGGGGCTGGCTATTAAAAAAAAAAAAAAAAGGAAAAAAAAAGAAAAAAAAAGAGAGAGAGAAAAAACCACATTTTCCACAATGCTCTGACATTTCTGGTTCAATTCTCATTCCATCCATACTGCTTCCTCAGTGTAATTCTAAACAGGAATGTATGGGCTATGCGAGAGATCCTTCTCCACTGAGCATCTTAAGTAAGCAGAAGATTTCAAGAGCCATCTGGCTATCCTGTGCAACAAACATGAAGGGAAAGGATGGGAAAATTGGACTTTCAGATGGGTGATATGCCAGTAAATTAACAATGCTATTTTAATGCAGAAACATCTTCAGGGTGAGGGCCCTGTATTAATTTCTTAACTGCAGAATACACAACATGAGAACTGAAACCATCTAAATTAATAAAAATCAAGACTGTGTGCTTTAAATGATGGGATTTAGTTGCACTTAAAATACGATCCTCATCTACATCTGAGGGCATATTTGAACCACTGAACTGTTAGGTTTTAGTTAGGGATTTGTGGGTCTGATGCATAAGCTCTGGCAGGTCTAGTAATGGGAAGTTAAAACTTTGTCATCTGCTTGCCACATTTCCCTGGAGAGGGGTTCTGCTCTCACCAAGGGGAAAAGGGAATGTGGGCCCACATCTGGCCTACCTGAGTTCAAAATCCTGTGTATTGGCTTACATCATCAGTGATGGTGGGTACATGGTGTGGGTGAAATGACTGAGGCAATACACCCATGTTCAATTATGCAGCCTCTGTGACACTGATGACAATGTCTGGTGATGGGGAAGGTCTCACAGGGGGTGGGCAGCTAAGTTTTAAAATGCCACAGGCTGGTAGCTTCAGCACATAAATCAGTCTCCACAGCTGCCGAGAGGTAAACTGTATTTCAGTCACATTAAGCAGTTTCATTGCCAGAAAGGTGTATATGATGATCTTCAGTGTCTCCTGAATACATGTCCCTTTTTCATGCACTTTTTTTGGTAAACCTATTCTTCCCTATCCTCTCCTATTTCTTTTACCTCCTTGCTAAAATTACTCCTTTTGCCAAGAAGTATCTCCTTACCATATAGATTTGGTCTCTCAATGCCCATCCGCTGCCTCTGCGCTTCCAAAAACACTCGGATGTTGATCCCTTTTGCTATGGAAGTGCCACTGAGGAACCGAGGAGGGATTTTAGTGCAGACATCAGGTTCTTCTGTACCAAACCCCAAATCAAGAAGAATCTCCACTGGATCCTTTTCCCAGAAGATTAGCCATTCAGTCATGCTGTGATGAAAACACGAGGATTATTTACACCACTGTTTTAGTAACACTTTTCTCTTGCAGTTGCTATCATATGATAAATTCTGTTGTAGAGACTACTGCTTAAGTGAAAGCAGTAATTTCTGATCACATTACCAAGAGATTAACACCCGTTCCTCCCCCCAGTGGAATTTGGTGGCATGGGATCTAGATAGCTTAGTAAAAGGAATATTAATAAAAGATGTTGGTTCACAGCCCTGCAGGCTCACTTCTCTCTAGACATGATACTGATAAGGCATGCTGAGGCTGTCATAAGACCTTGCTGCCTTTTAGATCAGAGACCTGTTATTAAGATGGTCATTTTGATCTTGTTTAAATAAATTAGGAGATGCCTTTTTACAAACTAAGACCTTGAACTGCTCGTCCAAAATTGTGCTCATCTTTGCTGATCTCTAAGTGGGCTAATAGCTTGTATTTCTAGCTGGAAATATGTAGAAACAACTAACCTCTGTGGTGCACCGGTGAGGGAGCGGGAAGAGCCAAGACTATTGCATCTTGACATAACGGGACTTTCTGAAAACTCTTGCAGGGACCTGGTTGGAAAAAAGCAACAATGAAATGTGTTTACTCATGTGCTCCTCTGGGATGTCATTATGATTATTTTTTTTTTTTTCCTAGAGTAAACATTTGCATTTTATCTGGGTTTAATAACGACACATAATAGCAATGCCTTAGGAGTCGGCATGAGAGTGCAGCAATACACATTCTCAAGAACAGTATGTTACAGTAGGTGTGAGAACGTAGGTGTGAGGTACCAGTAAATGCTAATTATAAAGGTGGCAGAATGGCTCACTTTTGACAGATGGTGAATCTTTGGGGAACCTTTAGAGTGCACGGTTTCTCTAGCCACCTACTTCAAAAGATATAATTGCTCTTAACAAAGTTTTGGAGAGAAAAGGCACAATGAGTTGCACCAGCAGGAGTGGCACCTGAGAATTGTTCTCTGTTTCACTTCTCATTGTGTTTGTATCCACTAATCCGCAGAGAAATAACCACTTTTCAGAGCCTGCTCACTGCAAAGGAAACAACCTGTATCACAGGAGTCTTTCTCAATAGGTAAGATGACATGTTTTTGTTACACCCAGGCTTAACTTTACCTACACGTAGCTATGAAGATCAGTGGAAAAATTGCCTTGATCAATTTTTTATCATAGCAGCACATCCATTAGCTCACATCTTAAATAGGCCTTGAGGGATATTTAGATTTTTTTTTTTAACTAATACTGTTGTTACCCATTTGAGGAAAAAAACCCAACACAACAAAAAACACCAAACTTGAAAAATTAATCCTTTTGTGAAAAAGGAAAGGAAGAAAAAAGAATTATTTATAACACATCTTCAAGATGTCTGACACCTACCTCCTGTAGTTTTGTATGGTTATTTGTACCATTTCTCGTACTGGCAAGGAAACTGTAAACAAGAAGAAATAAACCACATTTATTTTCCTACTTTCTTCCCCCCTCAAACCAGAAATGTCTCAAATGAGAGAAAAGACTGATTGCACTGTATAAAGAAATGCTTTAGCCCAAGTGGCAAAGCTGGAGAACAATACCAATGTGGGAAGCTAAATCACGGTGTGTGTTAGTCACAGATAAATGCAACACATTACAAAAAGAAGGGAAAAATAGGTGCCTTTAGATTTCACAAACCAGTAGTGGTACAGCCTAAGGCCCTGTTTTTTAAAAGTAAGTAATAGGAATTGGGTTCCACAGTCTACTGCAGAGCCGTCAAAGACATACATCAAATATAATGAAAATAACATTTAATCCCTGTGTTTTGAGTTAAAAAAATACATTTTAAACATAGTATTTTAAACTGTTGTTCCAGCACACAGCGTTACACCTTTTTTTGTGTATAACTGCTTTTCAGGTATAATTAACTGAAATGTTGCAAGTGTTTTACTATTGATTTCTCTGGGCTTTGAATCATGCTATAAACATGTTTGAAAGGAGGGAGACAATTGCAGGACATCTGCAAGAGTGTCTGGAGAAGAAAATACTCATCCAAGAACTGGCAACCTTGTTTACTGGACTTCAAGTGTGCTGTACCTATGAGCTGTAAGGTACACATTTCATCATTTCACAATGATGAAATGGGAATAAGTCAGATGCAAATACACGGTGCCTGTAGTTATCAGTTCCTTTCCCAATGCTGAAACACTTGCTGATCCTCTGAAAGCTGAGGTAGGATCACCTAAGAGCACAGTAGATTCCTCCTGCATTCCACAAGATGAATAATTTTTGTTTAGCTTTTAAAGTTTTCTTTTCCATTTAACAAAATTGTGTCAATAAAAGAGAAAACATCTTTTCATGTTCTCTAGTGGATTATTCCTCCACTTGTAAATTCTACACAAGCTCCTTCTGGCTTACTCAGTGCAAGGATATCCATCCAAAATGAGAACATAAAGGTTACTGACATCCTGTAATTTGCTGTGGTAACATAAACCAGACTTTCTACCAGCGAACAGAGCATAATTTGAATAAGAATCAGCTTCTTGTATGCCATTTCCTACTCACGTGCCAACAGAAGATGTAGATTCACTATAAAAACGTTTGAGAATGTAAAAAATTAGAACTGAAAGTGAGAGTGAATACAATTTTTCCCTAGCAGTATGTAGGCACTCCTCTCTGCAACAGAACATTATCCCACAAACGGCTTGCTGATGAGATTTCCTCAGGTATATCAGATCATCAGGTCTGAATACATACAAATTAAAAAGGTAGCACTGTGAAACACTGGCCAGGGTGTTAAGTAAATAATTTAATGATGAGAAAGCTGTTTTTTGTTGGAGATATAGAAAATAGCAGGTCACCAAAAATCAAAGGCTGAGACTTGTGATCAAATGGGCAGAACTTGACAGCAAATTGGGTGAGAGGTAAACTAGAGGTATGATACCTTAATTATTTTTTCTTCTGGGCTAAAATAAGTTGAATTGTCCTGCATTGCTTTGGGGCAATGACATGTCAATGTCCTGCTAATCCATCCAATTTACTAAATGGCAGCAAACTGCCCAGGAGCCAGTATCCACCTCATGACTTGGACAACTTTGCTCTTGCAACACGGGCCATTTCACTCATGCTTAGAGTCTCTGCTTCTTTCTCTAGTGAGAAGACTCTCATGAGAAATTTCCCATTAGAGAGCTTGACATTTTGAAATATTAGATTGTTTTCTTCATATTTAAGAGGTCACAGAAATAGTAATGGGGAGGGTACGGTATTTAAATTTCCTGATCTGTGTAAGTATTTTGTTCCTGACACAAGAAACACTGAATCTCATTACCAAACTGGAAGATACTTTGGGGGAAATAATGCCCTTTAGAAATCTGTCTGAAAACCTTATGAAAACAAACAAACAAAAAATACATTGTAAACCAACTGTGGTGCTAATTGGTGCTTTGTTTACTGCACATCTAAGTATATTTTTGCACATGAATAATATATTTTGCTAAGCAAAATGTAGCCTCTGATACTTATGAGAAGATAAGGCATTTCAGCCTCAGGAGTCTCTGATTAACAAGAGACAAGATTAAATCACATTTTGTTGAACTACATCTCTTACTTGTGAACCCAAGAAACAAAACATGTAGAAAAGGAAGTACTGATAAATAATATTTAGGGCTTACAAAAGCACTGAAAATGCAGACATTTTCAGGAATACACAAGGAGCTGTGAGGTGATTTGGACTTCTGGTTCCTTTCTTAAAAAAATAAAATCTCTGAATTCACTATTTGGCAGATTGGGAAAGTAGGCAAGAACAAGCAAGAAGTTCTACTTTCAGGTCAGGCAGAATTTCAGTCACTTGAAAGTCTTATCCCATAACTTCCGAAACAATGTGCAAACCTCTCCTAGAAGCCCCCATTGTTTCAGTGGAAAAAAAAAATCAAATCATGCCAGTGGCAAAGGTGAGCCTAGACTTTACTGTTGAAGGCCTCATATAAGAATCTTAGTACAACTCCAAACTGAGCAAAAAATATATAGTTTACCCGTTAATACAAGCTTTTCCCAGAAACTCCCCCCTTAGAGGTCTGTGGTGTTTGATATTTGGTAGTTAAGCAGTCCTTATTAGAAATGACAAGTTATGTTCTGTCATACCTGCCAGCTCTTGGCCTTGTACCTTATCCTGACTCTTAGATAAACTGTAAGATAAAATCATTTTTAAAAAAGAAAGAAATTTAATCCCCCCAAAAAACAGTTGGTCTTTCCTGAGAGGAGACAAGGTGAGGAAGGCATCCCAATAGGCAGGCAGAGCACAGGGCACTCAGGGCATGGGTGAGATGAGTGGGGATGGCCACAGGCTGATCTTCTTTTTTGGCTGTGGATACCATCTACTTTCTCCTCAACATACTTCTGTTGAGATTCAAATCTTATATTTGTGCTTAAGGCAAAGCCAGTAAATGTTAGTATTTTGCAAGAGTAAAACCTGCCAATTCTGAATTTACATTTTACTAAGAATCTAATGCCTATAATTATCTAAAAGGGTGGGTGCAAGGAAAATGGAGCCAGACTCATTTCAGTAGCTCCCAGTGACAGGATGATGGGCAACGGGCACAAGCTGGAACATAAGAAGTTCCATTTAAATATGGTGAAAATCTTCTTTGTAGTGAGGGTGACAGAGCACTGGAACAGGCTGCCCAGGGAGGTTGTGGAGTCCCCCTCTCTGCAGATATTCAAGACCTGCCTGGATGTAGTCCTGAGTAATGTGGTCTAGGCAATACTACTTTATTAAGAGAGTTGGACTAGATGATCTCTAGAGGTCCCTTCCAACTCTTACAGTTCAGTGAGTCCATAATTAAATCTGCTTATCCAAAGCAGGATTGAGAAGAATTGAAGAAATAGAATTTTCAGTGCATTACATAAGAGGTAGCTGTACAATAGTTCTCAGATGATCCATATCTGCATCGTGACACGGTAATTGTTAATGACACTGGTAATAATATCTAGTCCTGCACTGTTCAGCTGACTTGGCCTTGCCCTGCCACTGGAAAATTCTGCTATGATGTTACCATACATTACAGCTATTATTTTGCTCCTCACCATACCTCCAAACATCATTCCTAAGGCTGTGCCTTTTTTTTGTTTTGTTTTTTTTTACTCCTCCAGTACAATTCTGCTTCTAACCAAATGCACTTCAGCTGCATTTGCTTAAGTAGCAAATGCATGAAGTCGTACTGAAGAGCTCATGGGAAATACTTCACACTTTGTTGTTATCATGAAGAAGAATGAAAAGTTTTAAAAATCAGAATTTTAATGAACAAAATGCATTCAAATTTAAGCAATTTCAAAGTTAAATTATATTTCCCTATGGTAGCACATTGCCTTAGAGAGTTCTAGGTATATGTAACCACAGTTTGTGACATAAATTATGCTTATGCAGCAGGCTATATCTCCCATGGGCCACACAGCATTGTGAAATTCCCATGATGTAGCAGATAGTTTGATCAGAAAGCTATCCAGACACATGCTGGGAAATGCTCTCCTACAAAAAATACCCTGGAAATGAACAGAGCAATGAGATACATTTCTCATTAGGAACTGGGTCATAAGCAAGATGTGTCATTTCAGACTGCATAGTTGTGATGTAGCTCAACAAAACAAAAACCTCATTTTTTTGTTGAAATCAGCCAAAGCAGAATATTTTGGTCTATATTTTCAGGGGTCACAATTTTCCTACTGGAAACTTCAGTATTGCAGATGTCATATTTCCTATTGGAGAAATCAGGCAACAGATAATCAAGTAATAACGTCACCCAAACTTGCAAACCACAAGAATTCAGACAGTGATGAATATCTTCTGCAGTGTCTTCTAAAAATGAAATTCTTACATAAAGTATTGCCTGATCAGTTTATAACAATTAACAACCCTGTTGTATGGCTTCATTTTTTGTGAATCCTGAAATGCTTAAGAAATATTAGGAGAAGGGTCTAGTAATTTTCTTTAGCACTCAGGGCTAAGATATAGTGGGAGGCAGGTTTTTTTTTGCATTAATGCCTCCAGGATTCAATGGTATAACTCTCATTAACACAGTGAAAAGATATGGAAAGACTGCAGCAAGCAGAAGTCTTTAGACTCAAGTTTTTAGAGATCTAATTTGATGTGTAGAATACAGATTTGCAAGGTCACTGTTTTCTGTTGAACTACAGAGCAAGAGTTGTTTTAAGACTGTCAGTATCTGCCTAGCTGTATAACCCTGAAAGCCCATTGCTGGTGCACTGAAGATTAAGATCTCCCAGTAAGTCAGCTTGTTTTCTCCAAACCAGTGTTTTATATTCCCTTCATGGTCAATAAAAAGAGTAAGGCATGGCCATTCAGCTGCATTACGAGGAAGAAACAAGGAGCTGTTTGGAGGTCCATTTCTCCACTGATGGAGAAGCAGCCTAACCTTGGACAGAGCTCTGAGATGGCTGGTGAGATGATCCCCGGTTTTGGGTGAAGACAGAACAGTAAAAGAAAATGGGAAGTTTTGATGAAAACCAAGATCAGATTTTGCATGGTGATTTTTCCCCACTCAATGAAGAGAAAGGAGGCAAGCTGAAACCACAAGTGTTACATGGAGCACCAATTTAAGCATCTGGTACTTACAAACTGGCCTGGGGAAATAACAGGTTTGCACATATTTAACATTCCTATAGGAAATGCAAACAGGTGCTCAGATTCCACCTGAACCTCTGTGGGCAAGAATAAAAGACCGAGAATGAAAATAAAGATGGAGTTAGTGACCAAGAGCAAAGCAGGAGTGCTTGTCACCAGCACAAGCGCACCAATAGAGAAGAAAAACCCAAACCCTGACATTGTTCTCTGTCACCATGGGATTCCGAATATTTGCAGAATAATTTTTTCCAGTCTTACCTAGCAGCAGTGTTAGGAAAAGGGTGGTCTACCACTTTGAACAGTGGAGAGTCATTATCTAGATAAGTCCATGATGCTCTGCTGCACAACAGAATCACTCCCTTGTCCATCTCAAAGCTATGGCCATTCCACTGGCCTGAATCTAATGCCAACTTACAAAGCAAGCCTGAAAACTAAAGAAGATTCCCTGCCCTGCCCTTCTGTATCGTAAAGCATCAGCAGTGGTTTTAGAGTCTATCAGTCAATAGAAAAATCTACTGGTGATCATATGGTGGGATGCTATTTTTCAAGGCTAAATCCCTGGGCTGGTATTCTAGAAACATGAATGTCTTCTTGAATGGGCAAGCCTCCTCTTTCATTTGCACTTCAGTTTACTGTGAGCAATGAAAACAATATAGTACTGCCTTTTCCAGTGGTATCCATTTGAATTTTAAGATTTTTGGCCAGCAGGACCTTGTACCCTGATCAATGTAATAACATGCTCTTTTTCTTCTTTTCAGTACCACTGTAACAGAAATTTAAAATTCTTCTGCAATGACTAGCACTGGAGCATCTTGTTCCCTATCAATTTCCATATCTTTCAGAAATTAACTTTTCCCACATGTTCAGACCTGTTTGCAACCAAAAGTGAGCTTGGTATGATGCCACTGCTATAGCTGCCCAGCTGCTACCCCTCAGACTGTGAAAACTGCTTCAGCAAACCAGTGAGGCAATGTTCTCCCTGCTATCAAGGCTATCAATTACTAACCACATCAAGGTGGGATTGTTCTTGAGGTGATGAGAGGGGTTAGGGAGAAGTGGTTGCATCTGATTAGAGCTCGAAACTAGGCCGTGTCAAAGACACTCAGAGAGAAATCTTGAATAAGGTCCACAGGAGCAGCTTTTAAGTGGTTTGGTATCAGTGGACACCGTGTTGAAAGGGAACACCTATGAAATGCTACTATTACTAATATTTAGTAAATCTGGAGGCTTTTTGTCTGATCATGAGCGCATTGGTTCAAGGAAGGCACAGCTCAGCAGCTGCTCAAGAGGTGTCTCCACTTAGCTTCCTTGAGACTCTTGATCTGCATTGCCTGGGACATGTCCACCACAGCCTGAGAAAAATGCCCATCACCAAGGTGAACTGCAGCTAAGAGAAGTGTTTTTAGGACTATCCTGTCCTGAAAAGCCAAAGGATCAATGTCTAGGTCTGTCATAGTCCCATACAGCAGCCCAGATGTGACTCCAGAGACAAAAGATTTTACAAAGCCAACTACCAATGATTGTTTTCCTACCTCAATTGTTTTTCTGTCCCATTTGGGCAAGTTGTCAGGACAAATAAACCAGGATAATCAACATTCTTTGAAATCACTAAGTTTTTTGGTTGCAGTTAGTAATTTGTTATTGGGTTTGTACACCAACTCATTTATTTTCTATTATTACCTTTTAAGAGACCTTGAGACTAATAAAAAACCATGAGTAAAAGAGTGAAATAAAGAGCTTACAATCTCCTTTGTGCAGAGGGTGGCATATACAGCATGAACTGTGTTTCCAAGTTCTTTGGCAGACAAAGTCCAGAGTCTCATCTGCTTGCTGTGGCCTAAGTCCTTCCAGTTAGAGCATTGCAGCTACATAAGAATGATGAGAAAATATCTATCACTGCATTTGGTCAAAGAAAAAAATCTGCAAGGAAAGATAGCCTCCCATCAGTCAGAGAAGTTGCCAGTAGAAAGATGTCAAAGAAAGGACAGAGGCAGAAGGACCTGTTAGGATGACTCATGGAGGAGAAGACGAAGTGGTACATCTTCTTAGGATTCAAAGTCAAAGTTTAGAGCTAGTCAAATTGAAATTAGCTTGTTTCCCAGCTGAGTAATGGCCTGATTCTCCATTGCCTGATGACTTGCACGGCCACTTGCAGCAGGGCACAGTGAGAGTAAAGGTGCTGCCATGGGACTGAATTGTAAATGACACAACATGAAGGGCAATAAGGAGTTTGGCCCCAGATGTGGGAAGTACAGAGGTAACTTCCATTGCATTTAATTAGTGCTATCACCATTAATTTCCTATGCATAGACAGCAGAAGACATCATTTTGATTTCAAATTAATTAACACATAATGATTAATCTGATAGGGTACATCTTTTCAGACAAGAGTGTCCTCTTGATCACAGTTTGGGTGCCAGCACCACTCATCAGCTGTGTGTTTTAATTTCTAACTGCTCTCCAGAAGCAAATTTAGCTCTGCAAATCTGTTGATGGAATGAATGACTGGCTGGTTTCCATGTTCTGTGTGTTTTGTTCATTTGATAACACACTGAGAACATCTTGGAATTTTTTTATTATTTTTTTTCCGCTTTATTCTTCCCTTCTAAAAAGGTTTCAAGGTAGAAACTGAGAACTTTGCATCAATGAGAAATTCAAACCAGATCTTTACTACAGAATGCAAGAAATTTAAAGTTTCTGAAAACTGAAAAACACATCAACAGTTTATGGCAGGTTCCCAGACAGATTTGTCTCACTTCAGCTGCCAGCATTTAACAGAACCATTCTCCTTGCCACCAACTACAGTAAAGTGTGTTTGTTTCACTGAAACAGGATCTTGAACTTCATCAGCTTCACACCAATATTCCTCACACTGTATGATGCCTGCTGGATAGTGCTATTAATATTACTCTTCCCTTTCCATTTGTCAAGTGATTACTCAATCACACTTGGTTAATATTTATCCACTTTCTTTAGACATTTATGAATGCAAACTTCTTCATATCCAGGGGCACCAATACTTGAGTAAACAGCATGCAGTCAAATAGAAACTGAACATATATATACAGATATGAATTAGGAGGTAGCAGCAAATCTCAGATACTTTGAGTTAAGAAGGCCATTAAATTCCCAAGACATTCCATCTCCATACAGAAAAGTATTTGAGCATATTTATAGTGACTGGGTTGTTTTGGCATGAGAGCCGAATACTAAATATCATTTTGCAATACAGAATGCAGAAAAAACCCTAAATGCTATTTTTAGGTCCCACAACTAAGATGAGAAACTTTTCTATTATCACCTCTATGAACTTACATATATAGTTTCTGAATCAATTGTTGCCTTTAGGAAATAATTAAAAAAAAAAAAAAAAAAAAAAGAAGAATGGAAGGGAAAAAAAGGTCCTTCATACTATTACTGCAGAGTCATTTATGTGACACAGTTGTGTTTGGCATTCTGGCTTAGCTACATTTTGTATGGCAGCTCTATTAGGGAGAAAGCTGATGATAACTATGTACCCATCTCTGTTCCAGTAAACAAGAGGAAAAATGCAGCTAGCAAAACATCCTCAAGCAGGAACAATCATAATTTCGGGTCTGTGTAATATTATTCACTCTTTTCAGTTGCCATTTACAGGGGCAAATCCCTACTTGAACACTGGGGACTCACGCTTTCTCTCTGTCTTACTAGAAGTGAAAGATGACAAAATACTTTTCAGTTTTCAATGTTGATCCCTGGCTTTGGGCAGCTAAATGAAGTTGGGGTCCCCTTTCCCTGCCCATCAACCTGCAAAAGTGATTAAGCACACTGAAATCCTAGCTGTTGCAGGAAGATTTATTTTGTCTCTTCAACATGCCTGCCATTTGCATCAAAAGAAATGAAGGACACATGGTTTGATTTTCAAAGCAACCTCTGGAACATCCATGTGAAAACTCACAGGTGAAGTGACTCCAGGGAGTGAAGTTTTTCAGCAAGTGTGACAGGTAGTGAAAGCTAGTAATAGCATTTCAACCTGGCAAATAGAAATTTGGGTAGGTTTCTGTCTGTTGCAAAGCCTTTGGTAAAATTCATGCTTGGAAGCCACAGTATCAACTTGTTCTGTTCTTTTCAAAGTAGAAGTCCCAAGTTGAGACAATCAGTGTTGCTCACTGTGAATAATGAATTGGAAGCTGATGGTATCATCGTGCTGCATTTTAATCACAATGAGAGTTCACTCTTAATTGAGAAGAAACATAACAGATAACGCTAAATAACAAAAGCTAAAGATGTTTCTATTTGGAACAGCATAAGACTGCTGAAAAGGGAGAGAAAGACTTGTGTTTTAAGCTTCCCAGATACATAAGGGAAAGTGCATAAATTCAGTGAAAGGTTGGCACAAGCAAGGAAAAAAAAACACTACAACGAACAACAGTGAAAACAGTAAGAACAGCAATAATTTTGAAGTACACTCAGTATGAACCTGGTCTCTATGCTAAAACACATCCCCTCACTGGCTGAAAGAGTCTATGAAGCTATGAAAAAAATCAAAGCTCTTTACATCTGGAATTAAGCTCTTTTAACTGGAATTCTCACATTTTATCTTACATATCAGAAGAGGAATAAAGAAGGTTTTATAAATTTTTTAATTGCTACAATGAAAAAAATTGATAAGCTCCAACCTGTATGGATTGATCCAGCAGTTAATATAATGGAATAATTAGAGACTGGTGCTTCTGTGCTTCTGCTCTGCCCAAAGGTTGAAAACCTGGAGGACAAGAACTGGTGTTCTTGGCTTAGCTTTCCACCCCCGTTATTTATTCATTTATTTATTTATTTTCCAAAGATAGCAGGAAGAGCAAGGAAAGGCTGTTTGCCAAGAAGTGGTGTTTAAGTTGACAGCTCAGAGCGACGATTATTTGCTTAGCCTCTGGGCAAAGGGAAAGCAGAACTCTGGACTCGTCTAGTTTTTAACAATGGGAACGCTAGAAAAAGACAGGGAAAGACCAGATGGAGGAGTGAAGGCAGTGATAACTGAAACAAAAAGAAAAAAAAGCCAGAAGTTTCTTTGTTTGCTTCCATTTCCAAGAAGTATATTGCTGTCCCTTTAATTCTGTATGCCTCTTTTGGCACATGTACCAGGGGAAGGATTGCACTTTACTAAGGAAGTAATGCAAACTTGTCTTCATTTGGTTACCATGGATATGACACTATGTGAGACAAAGCCTCCCATTTGCATTGCAAACAACCAGGAGCAGTGAAGGACACCCAACTTGATATTCTGGCCACAGAGTGTCCCAGGTTCTTTCTCATGACTGATCACTAGTAAAACAACCACCAGCTTTGGGTCTGCGCTTGTTACCAAGAGAACAAGGGTGAGGGATGTTACATTTCAGGTGAAGTAGGAAGAGGCAGGATCAACCACACCTGCAGAACAAATGGCATTTCTTGTTCTATCTGGAGTGAAATGGATAAGGAATAGCTGTGGAGATCATTTAGCTTTGCAGCTTTTTTCACCCTGGGGTATTAGGGCTGAATTGAGATGTTGGAAACCTGGAATAAGTGATTTCCATGAACACTGGAATAGAATAGGAAGTGGCCAGATCTTGTGATTCCTGGACTTTTATGCAACAGCTTTTATCCAGCTGAGTGCCCTCTTCATTCTACAGAAGTACTATATGAAATACCTTAATATTATACAAAATCCAGTTAAATGAGCAAGATCAACAGTCCCCTAAGCAGACTTAGTGGGAACCAGCATAGTTCAGTGAATAACAAAGGAAGAAATTGTCTTGTTTCTCTAAAACAAATTGAAGATGATTGTTTGTCTATTAGATTGTTAGATTGTCAGTAATTCTTTTTTATTGTTTTCAGCTCTGCCAGATAGATGCTCACACAGCATTTTTATTTCAGCTGACATGGAATACAAAGAATATGACCTTGCTTCTCCAGATAGAAATGGCCCAAATTGCCATAGGTCTGATTGAGAAAAAGAAATGGATCCCAGATAGTTGGCTCACACCCATGAACTGAAGGATACCTTTCCAAGGGATCTTAGGCCCACATTAGCCAAAACAGTAGATCAGGCATTTGGCAAAAATATTGGTTAATCCCTTAGCACTGGTCTAGGCCCATCCCTGATGTGGCCAGGGCAACTAAATAATTCCAGGATGATCTTCTTGGCTCCCCACTTCAAGAGAGTGGCCCACAGCTGGTGACAGGGCACCAGTCCCACCTAAATAGCTTTCCTTTGATAAGGAAGATGCAGCCAGATCTCCCTGTGTCCTTACACCACTACTCTCTGTGGGTACAGGGGACATAACTGGGACCACCAACCCTTCCATTTGCCACCAAAGGGTCAAAAAAATAGTACTTTTGCACCAATTTAATCCCACTCACACCAGTGGATTTGTTTCCTGTTGGTGTCTGTGAGTGAGAAGAGCATCACCCCCAGATGTGTCTGCCTTTTCACTTTCTTCTAAAGCAAGAACTAGCACCATGCTTAGCCCTGAACACTTTTTTTAACGCTGTGCTCATGGGGAGCTCAAGCCCACTGCTGTCATATCCCTAAGCAAACACCGTAAGCAAAGACCAGGAGCTCTGCAAAAGGGTTATTTCTTTGCTCTGCTGTCCCACCTCAGCATGCTCCTTGAACTCCCACTCAGACCTTGTAGCAGCACAGTAATATGTGCACTTGAGACCAGTTTTAGAGGTGCACAACATCATCACCACACCAAGGTCTTCACATACCCTGAGGATTACTTCAGGCATTTCCAGTAGCCCTAATGTTAATTCAGCTACCAACTGGATGGAATCTGCCACATCTTTCAGTGAACACGCTGATGGGGAGGCAGACAGGGAAGGGAGTAAGTGCTGAACACAGAAATACTGCCTCATACTCCTGGTGCCTGTGTAAGCACCACTGTACTTTATATGCTCATGCTTCAGCCTTTCCCTACCCTTTTGGAGTGCCTGGTAATGAAAGAAAGCCCTAGGTCTGCTCTTTGCTCCTCCACCTCTGCACCAGCCCACAAAGCAGGTCAAGAAGGGAGGGGAATGAGAGTGGGACTTGAAATGGGATCAAATACCTGGACTGGCAGCTCTCTCTGCATGCCTCTGACAGCTCCCTAGGGATTCCCAGTCCTCAGTCTCCCTTTGCAGGGGTGCAGAGTGGGGAATGATTGTCCCTGGGTTGCTCTTAGTGTTCTTCCAGGTGCACCCTGCAGCAGCAACAAGAAAGCATCAGTGCCAGCCTGTCTTGTCAGGCCAAAGCAGATATAAATCCTGATCATACATAGGTCTCCTTGAAAACAGATCTTAGCATTTAGTTTACATTTAGTCCCATCATTCTGTCCTGTAGAAACCTTTTCTTCCTTTGTAACAAAACTGGTAAGGGAACAGTTTTCTTGGCATTTCTTTAAACATCAATATGCCAGCCAGTAAAGCTCTAGTGGGGCAGGCATGATGCTAAGTCACTTGAATGACAAAATGACTCAGAGTAAATCTATTTTTAGCCTTTTCCGAGCCAGGAATAATTCACCCTGACTTGTACAGACAAGACTATATTTGCAGAACTGAAATTTAGAACACTTGTATTTTACTTCTTGATAAAACTAGGATCTTCAAGTCATAAAGGATACAGCAATAGTTAAGTGTATTGGCCCTTGCAATGTCATTCTTACAGGGCTCATTTCAAAGTATTGCATCAGTGCAATAGATTTTTATACTTTTTGCTATTTATAACAAAACAGTCCAAGTGGAATATGGTTCTCACCAGCCTTTATATCCCTACCCCTTACATATGAGCTCAGACTTCTTTTTTGATGAATACAGTTCAAAATCCCAGTACTGCTTCTGGGATGGGTATGCATTTCACTAATATCTCAGTGACATCCTAACATGGAGAGGCAAATGCTAATTCTGCTTTCTTGCAGCTAGTCATACTTGATTTTGCCATGATTTTGGCACAGATTCAGATAGCTTTAGGTTAGTTCACAAGCAGCCTGGCTGACTTCAGTCAGAAGCCAGCATGCTTGGTATGTGCCAGCGTTATCAGGAAAGAAATCAGATGAGGCTGACCTCCTATCTCAGAGGTACTACATGTTCACCAGAATTGCTCTGACAAGTGTTTAACCACAATTACTCTCTTCTTTCTCTCTGCAGTACAAAGTTTCTACTGATTTTTATTTCATCTGGAAGTGGACAGGTTTTGCCCAAAACTACTCCCAAGTGAACTGCCAGTCACCTAGCTCTAGTTCTGAGAAAACAAGATTCAATAAAAAATTAACCACCCAGAATTTGGTTCAGAATTCATCCACACTAGACTCAGCTAACCATCACAAACATTAACTTCTCCCATCTGTCAACTGGCACAGGAAACTCTAGGGGCAAACATTTTACTTTCCTGTGTTGATAAGAGTATGCTTTGCATACTGGGGGCAGGCAACAGGGGGGATGGACTCTAAGTATATGTAATCTTTTGTGTTGTAGGCCAGATTTTATGTCTCTTAGCAAACAGAGATGTCATTTAAACAATTGCTAGTCCTATTTCTATGTCTGAGAAAACAAAGTTTATGGCTGATGAGTCAATAGCTTAATCTGACTTTATACAGACAATTAAAATTATATGGCTCAATATCTCAGATAGTGGTATCATTAGACACTGTATATTTAATTGTTTAGTGACATAAGCCTTAAGCTTTAACCACTGGTAATGGCAATGTCCCATGCACATATATAGTGTGAGAGAGGGTTATGCTGTGTTAGACTTGCCTTCCCCCTCTTAAATATGTTTGCATGCAGTGGAATAGTAGAAAAGGAATTTTGTCCTCCAAAGATACTTTCTTTGGCAGAGCCCTTCTGCTAGCAGTGCTTGTCTGGGGTAAACTTATGATACAAACGCAGTTTCAATAAAGAATAAGGGAAAGTAAGCAAGGCTTACCTGGGCTAGCACAGGGACTACAGAGCATGCTTTAATGCTCCTGCAGTGGCCAGAGGAGGGACAGTTGAGAGTCTCCAGCAGCTCCAACATCTCAGATCAACAGCTGTGAAAAACTCTTGCAGCTTTCCTGTTCCTAAAGGAGTGAGGACAAACATTTGCCTAACCTGGGCTGATATTTTCATAATCTCCACCCATTCATGCAAAAAAGAAACCTGTTTTGTCTACTCTACATCACATAAGTGTTTCCAATAATAGATGCATACAGGAAGTTTTATACTGTTGAGATTTTTGTTGCACAAAATTGATGTGGCACAGATTTTAGGGCCAGCAAAACCTGTTGTGAGGGCTGCTGCCCTTTTGATGCCACAAGTCAACCTGTATGTGCACAAAGCCTTCCGGGAGTGCAAAATACACTGGGAAATCCTGTGGGGTGAGACAGGCATAGTCTGGGAAGAGGTCCCAATGATGTCCAAAACTGGACTGCCTTAATGCATCAGTCCTTACCATCATCTACAAGCGGGAAGGTCCAGATGTCAGCAAGAAGCCAGCCTGCCCACTTGTCAGTCAGGTGCCTGGGGATGGTGGAAACCATAGAGCTCATCAGAAAAATAAAAATTCCTGGTGCCTTCATGACTCATGTAAATGACACAAAACACTCTCAAACATCAATCCCAAGAACAAACAAGACTTTTAAAGCAAACAGGTGAGCTAACAAAAACAAACTCAGCACTTGAAAACTAATGAATATAACAACGGAGCCAAAGCCTACAAAGCTGCTCTCATCAAACTTGAAATAAATAAATAAAATAAAAATCAACAGAATGACAAACAATAAATCCAACCTTGCAAAGCTACTCACAACAACACAATATTCCCAAACACACAACTACTGCAGGGTTTGCCATTTCAGCTGGGGGCAAGGACACTTTTGATAGCCCCAGTACACCAGAGATATTGAGCAGACTAGCTAGCATGGGTATCAGCCAGGGCAAATATCATATCCCCAGCCTGGCTCAGCCTCTGACTTCCACTAAGTATTTTGGATAATTTGATTTCTCTGCCTCTACACTGCACCCCTTGTAAAATTAGGATTCTAGCAACCTGCCAGATGGATATTAAGCTATGCATACCATTTTACACATTAAAATTATACATTTTCTATGGCCATATAAAGTTAGTCCTCACTGAGGACAGAACATCTCCTCTGTAAGCAAATGCTACAAACTTGGAAGGCAGCACTTGTGAGGGAAAGGATGCTCTTGAGCAGTCTTTTGACCAGGAATCCTGACCAGAAAAGTTTTCTTATTGTCTCCCTCTATGTGTATTGAAAGCTTAAGGGTCATACTGGATGGACTTCATGAAATAGCCACATGATGAAACTGTAGTTGAGTAGGTTAAGCAAACCAATATTGACACTAGAAAAAATGAGATCAAAGAAAAACTAGGAATTAAATCTGGATCTTTGTAAAAGCTCCTGGAAGGGAGTTACTTATCAGGCATAAATACATGTAAAAACCACATGGTTTCATTAAGTGTGATTCATCCTTCCCTCTTTCTTCCTCCCAGTCTTCTCCTACACTTTTTGGCTTCCCACCTAATCAGTAAGGAAGTCTAAAACACAAACCACTGGTTTCCCACATCCATTTGCTATCCCTTCTTGCTCACACTTGAAGATGTACAAAACTGGAAATAATATAAACACAACAGAGCTGCACTGAGCTCCATCCAACTCCTGTGGTACAGGGCTACCTAGTTTGCTCTATTGCATGGCATTCTACAAGAGATAAACAAGTTTAACACTACTAGTTGATATTGCTGCAAGATGCAGCAGGATGCTCAGCAGGGCCTGCAGGGATGTCTTTAGACACAAAGTTGTGTTGCAAAAACTTCATATAGTAAACTCACCCTCACAAAATTATGTTATCTTCCCTAGTGAAATTCTAGCATTTTTTAAGAGGGAAAACAGCACCCAACCTGGATTAGCAATGTATCTGCTCATGTCTTCCTTTTCTTTGCAGAGCATTCAGTAGACCATTGTACTTAAAAGGTTAAGTGAGAAAAATCAAAGAGGTAAAGAAAAATAAACCAGCTTCTTTTCCACAGCTTTTCAACAAAGTCAGACACTATGTCCCCATGTCTTTGCAGTAGACAATACGATGTAATTTATCATTACCATGAATAAAATTTATGGAACATGCAAAAAAAATCCTTTCATGATGATTTTCATCATGACACAGAAACTAGGTTTCAAAGGCATCTCACCCTCCAGTATGTAACTGCTGGATCAAATTACCTTCTCAGTTTTCTCTCTAATTTTTTTCCCCCATGTACAAAATCCTTTCTTTTTGTTTATATTTCTGATCTTTCCACCGTTCTCATTTAATATTTTTCCCTTGTTTCCCCAAAAAGTACCAACTAAAATTGTACAAGTTCTTTCAAAACCATTAAGTGCTTCTTTTTTAAAAATATCAAGCCAACTAATTTTATTGCTATAATTTAGTTTGAAAATATGTAATTTTATAAACTCCATTTCTGTGTTAAAAAGCTTTTCGGACTGGAAAGGAAAAGGATCTTGTGACTGTAATAGCACATTTTTAACAAGCCAGAAGAAAGGCTATCCTAAACAGTTTCAGGTCAAGATGAACTATTTCTAAAAAAAATGTTCTCATTTTGGGAGATTTTTAATGAGGAAAATGTAAAAAAATGTTCTAACCAGCTTTAATTCCTTCCCCTGCTTCTCTCTCAACCTCAAATTTCTTTGAGGTGAGTCTGTTAAAAGATACATCTGACTTTCAGGAACAAATGTTACAAGTTTCTAAGAGAGGCAAGGTGATGAATATGATTGCCAAGTGGTTCCTCAGGTTTGCAAGCCAATGTTCTGCATTTCCTGGGATACCACGGGACATTCACCTCCTTCTCTCCGTATAGTCCTTCACTTCCTAAAAAGGAAGCCTTGGCTGGGACTCCAGAGTCAATATATTTTGCTGTGGCTCTTGGTAGAGGATGAAAGGCACAGATTTGTCGCATATGAGCCACGAGAAGGGACTGTCTCAAAGACCAGGTATTAGAATTTTGCTCATTCATCACTGGAGGGGATTCAGCCTCACCCACTGCAGGAGATGTGGGATTGCACCCACAAGCCTAAGGTTTTATTTTCTGTAGACAGAGTGGATTCGCACAAGCACCTCAGTGCCCCCAAACTTCTCTCCTTATCTCAGTGCGAGCCCACTCTCTCCAGAGCAATTGGATGAAGTTTGGGCTTGGAAGCAGCAAAGCTTAGAATTAAGCACAGCTTTCACTGCTCTGTTGATAAAGGCAGACTTACACTTGAAATTCAGCAAGCTGGACTGACCCCTATAGCAGCAGATTTTCTGCCAACTTTTCTGCAATAATATTTTAAATTTTCCTTCCCCATCTCCTGTAAAACAAACAAACAAAACAGCAAAAAACCAACAAAAACCCAAAAAGCTCATCTTCTCTGTCAGAGATTTAAAGCCACAGATGCCTTATGTACAAATAAAATCTAAAAGTTTGGTTAATGACCTGTGACACTAAACTGAAACTATTCCTCTCAGAGCTATTTCTAGAATATGAGGCAAAAGAAGAGAACATTTTTTCAGCAGGACACTCATTAATAAGGAGCTATTTGCATGTGTGCATGTGTCTGCTTTTCCATGGCTGTGTACAGGGAGTGTACAAAACTATAAGAAAGTGCTGAAAGTATATTTTCCAGAATGCTCTGTGAAGTTAGCCAGAAACACAACAAAAAACAAATCTGGATGGGGAAAACAAATCGTGCATGTTCTCTTGCGACCCACAGCACAAAGCTCATTCTGGGCTCTTGCCATGTCTTTTCTACCCTCTTCTGTCACATGAGAGACTCCAAGTAAGAGTGCTAAAGACAACTGGGAAAACAGCATATAAATTACAGGGCCTGCCCTGTCCTATGACCACACACTCTCTAGAGATGTCTGGTTGGAAAGTTTCTGAAGAACTTTCTTTCTCCAGTGAGAAATGTGGTTATGTTGAAATTGAGATTCCTATGAGAATGAAGCTTTCAGAAGCTGGGAATTTTTATTTTTTTTAGTTGTTTTTACAAAAACAAATTTAGACACTCCAGTGTTTCATATCCCATTTTCCCACTGTGCTACTGTTTTGCAACTAACAAACATTGCTCAGCAACTACAAAAAGTAGGTAAACCACCTTTTTTTTCATTTGTTAATAACAAAAGTGTGCAGACACTGGCATAGAAAAGAATAAGCTGGTGTCTAGAAAATGATACTGTGATCTGAAGTAACATTTTCAAAACTGCCATAATCTAGGAAGTCTATATGACTTCTATAATTTTCTATTTTCCCATGACTGCCTACAGATTAATATGTCTATGCAAAGTTTTTTGGTTGTTACCTTTCACTAAATGCCCTTTATAGGAGGAAATAGAAAAAGAGATAGGAAATTACATACTTTATAAACATAATTCAGATCATAAGCCTTTTGGTTTTTATAGAAAGATTAGAAAGACAAACTCTATTAGTAAGTGCAGAATTACTATCTTCTTCCAAATCAAACCCATCTCCCATACAGAAAGAAGTAAAATTATTCTGCTACCACTTATGTAGTCTAATTTTATCATTGCTAGGTGTCTGTTCATTATTTTTAAGGAAAGGATGCCACAGGCATCAGTGCCACATTCAAAATGCTTTATAAGAACATGTATTTTGGAGTCACTCTGTCTTTTCTTAAGCACGTCAGCATTTGTGACACCCTCACATTCCTTTGGCCTATATATTTTTGGCACTGAAGATAGCTGGATGCTCTTCTAGCATATAGCATCTCTGAAACATTCCAGTTCTCTTTAGTAATTTGCTGCAATAAAATACACTGAGAAAGCAGGGTAACAGAATTTGGACACAAACGTTTATGAAAAGATCTGCGTAATACTTGGTTAACTGAAGAGATGTGCAAATATCCACCAGCAGAGGTCATTTTCACCCTAGAATGAGTTAAGGAGCTCATAAAAAAACCTCTGTCCTTTTATGTAAGGGAACTTCTTAAAAACAGTCCCAATGCCTGTGGTACTCTCCATCAAAACAAGTAATCTGGGGTAGGATAGAAAGAATATTAAAAAGCAAATGCTCTTAATTTGATCACATTCAGTCTGTGCTGTGAAATATCAACAAACCCCCTGCTTTTACATTTCTTGTGCAAATGGGATTGGTCAGTTTAAGCAACCCTGATGGCCTAAATATTTCTTCTGAGCAATTATAGTTGTCTGGGAGAAAACTTGCCTACGCAACACTAAAACTTCTTGTAAGTCTCAGTAAAAATGCAGTGGGCAAGTGGGAGCCATCTGTTTCTTTCCTTTTCTTTCTCATGTCTACCAGCATCATCTGCAACTCCCTTCCCAGAAGGAAAAATCCCACCCTCACATATAGTCATGGCATGGCTATCATGGAGGGTGTCTCCAACAAAGGAACTGTGTTCACAAGGACATACACAGATCATTCACCTGAAGATCAAACTATGAATTAATTCACACTGACATTTGAGTTTCAGGAAGAGGGTACATTTTAGGATTTTATCTTGAGCAAAGGCAAGAGCTGTTATTTAGAAAAGGAACCTGAAATACATTTTTAAGAAGTTAGAAATTAAGAAATACCTGTTAAGCATGTCTATGACATGAACCTCAGAAAGCATTTAACTGTTGTATTGTAACAAATTAAAAATAGAAACAAAGGGAAATGGGAAATTTCATAGAATGTGCAATTGTCCAAAATGAACAAAGTCTAACACAATGATTTAAACACTGAGTAATGTGAGAAGAGAGTTGATAGTAACTAACTCTCCTACAATCACATTGGAAAACATGCCTATGCTGGATAACAGGGAGCTTGGATTTTGTGGGTTGTCTTGGCATCTTAAGGGTAACAAGATGCTTGGGATAACATTTCCCTCCTCATTGTCTCACTGCCATTACATCACCTGTGCTCGCTGGCCAAAAAAACACTCTACTATTTAAATTTTTACTTTACTGAAATTACAAGTTTCCACTGTGGCAATATTGTGCTATCTGCTCAAGAAACACAGTACAAAACCAGTATTGTTTAACATTCCCACAGAGCTTATTGCATGTAACATCATATGAGACTCAACCATACTAGATGCCGTGTAAGTGCTATAAGCACGTACTCCCTTCTAGAAGCATAGAAATTATTTCCAATATGTTGCAAGGTAAGGAACATAATTTTACAGTTCATTTGGAGTTCTAGAATGTTTTTCTAGCAAGTCAGATAAATTTCTTGAACTGACAGATCAACTGTGTCTGTCTTTCACACACAACATTTTGGTGAACTTTCTACCCCGAAACTTACTGTGGGACTAGATGATGCATGAGAAACTGTAGAGATGATGCTCTTTTGTTTGGTGCTTTGAGAAGGTCAACATATATAAACTTGTTATAAAGCAGTCCTAGGATAGACAGTTCCAAGCTGGACTGTGGACAGGCTGGTGTCTTGCACAATAACACATTCAACAAAGATGGGCTTGAGTTCCATCCAAAGTATCTGAAAGAAAATGTGAAAACTTTGCATCAGGCCCAGTGACAAAGATACTGAGGGATGGGTTTTGTTTATAAAAGGCATAAAGGTTGTTATTGGGGGCAATAGGAAAAAGGGAGAAAGTATGTGAAATATCCCTTCTAAGTCTGAAAACACTGCTTGGCAATCACTATACAGGTCTTAATGCTTGGCAAAGCAATAATAACCCTATTTCTCCTTGTTTTACACCAAGGACCGAAAGGGGAGTTGAAGGAGATTAATTACTTTGCCTGCTAATCAATGCAAAGACATATTTTTTCTGCTCCTCCATCTCATAATTTTTATTTCATCTAGTTTGGGTTTTTTTAGGGTTGCCAGATGTCCCAGTTTCACTGGGACAATCCTGGTTTTTGAAGGTACATCCCATCTGCTCTTGAAAATATTTCTGTTCACTGCTCTCTTGTTGATTGTGTGCATTTAGAGCAGCCAGAAAGCAAAGGACTGCAGGAGAGAGGCTGATAAATTAGTATCAAACTATAAAAATCTACCCATATTTCCCCAAGGCTGAAAATTAATTCTGTAGGGAGACTTTTACACAAAATGTAAATGGTCACTGTTGACATGCAAGGAATTATGATTACAAGTCCCACCACTGCTCAGAGATCACCACTTGTGTGCGTGCTTCAAACCGGGAGCTGCACTTCTGCCCTCCCTGGGCTGCCTGAGCCCCCTCACAAAGGAAGCCCTGCACTTTTTGACTGTATGGTCAAGAAAAGGGATTGTCTAAGACCAGCATAGAGGAGGACATTGCGGGAAAACTTCAAACCAAGTGTTGGAGTTGGAGGCAGCAGCACTGCAGGTGACTATGCTGCCTCCCCGAGCTGGGAAAGTCTCCCAAGGAAGAACCGAGGGAAGAAGGCTACAGCTCCTTTAGTTCGAAATACTTAGAGATAAGTGGAAGCTCACTCCTACACTTTCAGCTCTGGATCTATTTCACAGCTGCTAGGTCCCATGAATATATCACAATTATATTAAATGTATCATTATATTATTCCTAAAGCTTCAGCTACTGGAGCCAGGTGAATTAAGAATCAAATCTGTTCATCAAGAACAGAAAGGGAGTTTGTGGACCTCATTAAAAAAAAAAAAAAAGTATGCCCATTTAACTGTAAAAGGACAAATTAAAAGTGTGCCAAGTCAGTTATTTTCCATTCCTTTTCAAGGTATTCTTCTGAGGCTTGACTCATGGTTTTGGAACACATGGGGAGAACAGGAGAAGATCAAGAGAAAGAGAAAGCGATGATATCTCAAATGGGAGGTCATCTTCCTTCAGTATGGTGCCATGTTTGCAAACAAATCCCACCACAATATCTTCTGTACCTTCCCTCAGACTTAAGTTTATCCATACAATTGTATCACTTTGTTCCCTCAAATGTCACATTAAAAAATGCCAAAGGGCTTGACAACAACTACATTGCAGGCTGTACTGAAAGTAGAGGCATAAAACTTCCAGAAGCTAAGAAGTATAACTGCTTGCCTTTTCCCTCCCAAAGCGTGGAGAATTAGGAAAAAATAATTATAATAATAAAAAAATCTATAGTTTTCACTCATCTATCAATACTAACAGATAATCGAGCTCTTTTAAGAATTAGAAATACATTAAATATATTTCAACCAGTACATACAAAGTACTGTTAGTGTATTTATAAACTAACTCAGTACAAACATTTTCTTGCAAATAGCAGCATATGGGAGCACCAGGTTTCTGATAGCATAGAGAGAGTTTACCTAGTGATAGAGTTCAAAAGTGGGAAGAGTGGAATACCAAAAATAAAACCCACCAATCTTACTTACATGAAATCTAAAAGGAAGATTACATGCACAAAACTTGGACATCTTGCATGGGATTCTTTGTCCAAATGACTGACTGGAAAGGGAGCCAGGCTCAGCAGCTCAGGCACAGAAATTTGCAGTCCAGACAACTGGAGTGAGATGGGGTGCACCCCACTCCTAATGGTCTCAATACAGAAAGAGGAACACTAGATTTTTAAGAGTTTGGAAAGCCCCCATAGCTGCCCCACGCTTACTGAACGTAACAAACTACTCAAAGTAACAAAGTGCTCAAAACATACTTACCTTAGTGCACCCTGGAATCATGAAGGACTCACACTGTTTAGAACCAGTAACTTCACCTGGAATACTTATTCAGAACAGAAAGAATTTTAAAGGACTGAAGTACAGAAATAAGAGAATGATTCTCTTATTTTCTTCTGGAATAAAAAAATTAGTGGGAGAACAACTTCATTGTTTTCCTATGCATTTCTAATTGATGGGAGGAAACTCTAGAAACACTCATCCTGCCTTTCCAGCTCTCCCTGCAACAGTCAGCTGTCTCACCAGCCAACACAGTCCTTCTGCTTCCTCTTTCTTGGGATTAATATCTTGCCTCTAAACATGAGCTCAGTGGAGCAGAATTTTTTTTCTCCCCTTGCATTGCAAGGTCCAACTTACTAGCAGATGCTTTAATAACTGTCCCCATTCTGCTGCAAGGCTCTCCTAAGCACAGTCCATGGCACCTCCACGTTTCCTTCAGCACTGTATTGCTCCATCCCATACGACCTTCTCTGGGAAGAGGTTTGGGGAACAAAGCTCCCATCTTGTGCTAAAAGAGGTATCTGTTACAGCATTGTTGGGTGAATGCAGAGTCCTTGCAGGATGCCATGCTTTTAGGGCGACACACAACACTCTGGTTGCAAGCTCATGGATTACAAACCACCAAACTTAGATAAAAAAATGAAGCACATTTGTTGGCAAACAGGAGTACCAGCAGTTTCTGACAAGTGAACTCAAACTCTGCAGCTGTGTGCAACCTACCTGAACTTGCTCTGTCCACTCTGATGGCATAACTAGGGCATAGGTTTAACTGGTAGCAGACGGTAAGGAAAGGAACATTTGGAGATCATGATTCCCTAACACTATGGCAGACATTTTATATTGGCATACTTTTTAAAACTAAAACCCCACCTTAAAATACACATCTTTTTGCAGGCGAGGTGCTATTTGCAGAGGAAAAACATACCTCAAAGGTCACAGATAATTACTTCTTAGTACGTTAATTTACCTAGTTTGTGGATTCAGCTGACCACAGTACTTGCTTGTATTGTGTGTGGAATATTAAATCTATGTCATCTGCAATGTATAGAAGCCATAAAGTTTATTGCCAAATGCCTGTAGAGGAGTCAAAACATCTCGAAGACTTACTAGCAAGCATGTCAATAATTCACATAGCAAGGCCAGCAATAACAGTGCCACCATTTACACAAAAGATTTCCAGAAACTCTTCCTGGCTGCTACATCCTATGTTTTCGGTAAGGATGCCAGTCATTTTTCATTTGACATTTGTTCTGAGTTAAAAGGACTTTACATTAAATTTTAAAGCTGCACAGATACAATTCTAGGTGCATGGAGTGGAGCAGTGCAAACAAAGCCTCTTGTCATGTTTCACTTGTCTCCATACGGTGATATTTTTGTTTCATCAAAGATGAGAAAGGCACTTTCACTCAATAAATGATCCCAAGTGTCACCCTTAAGCACTTAAATTTTCTGGAAACAAACAAACAAACAAACCAAAACCACCAACAACAAAAAAACCCCAAAAACCTACACCTGGTGTTAACATAAAGCTGCTCTGGTTTTGGAATTACAGAATTATCACAGAATAGTTTGGGTTGGAATGGACCTTAAAGATCACTTATTTCCAACTGTCCTGCAATGGGCAGAGACACCTCCCACTAAACCAGGTTGCTCATCCAGCCTGGATGTACCATGTAGGGGTCCTTCAGATTTGTCAGAAAACAAATAAATATAAATATTTGTCCTGATATGTGCCTGGCAAAGAGCAACTGGCAGTTTGTATGGATAAATCCTAGAATGCAAGCATACTGACTTCCAGGATACGTCTGTTTCACAAGGTGTTTACCACAAAGACTCTCCACATACATGCGATGTTCCCCAAATACTGTCTGCCCGCTGGGCAGCATGTGTACAAATGTTTCTGTCCAGAAAATATATGAGGCTTACTCTTATAAAATGCCATTCCCACAATTTGATTAGTTTCCTCTGTATCCCACATCAGATCAGCATTTCACTGTATGGTTAGACATGCAATTTAAATACCAAAGTAAATGCATATTTTGTATCAGAACTCTTGTAATTGCTTAGCCCAACCTGGATGCAAAGAGATCAAGCAAAGTGTGAACACTCATTAATTCCAGAGACCAAAGAGGTTAAACTCAGTAGACCTCTAAACTACAGGCAACTGTTCAAAAACTAGTGTGTCACTAGAGTATTGTATGTTCTCTGAGCAGGTTAAAAAGCAATCGAGAAAGATCCAAAGACAATTCTGCCTCTAGGATGAATTAATTCAGAGAAGGGAAAACAATACTGTTAAATAAGAAATGACACAAACTTCTATTTGAACTTGAAACACATGAGATCACAGACCTTTGGAGAAATATATAAGATTGTATTTGATTATTTTCTATTTCTTATCCTTATTTTCTCTAAGTGATGAAGACAGGAAGGGCCAGTGCTGACATACAAAAGAAGAAAATATTATTAAAAGCATTCTCACTGTGAGAGGTTAAAGCATAAAAAACATTGTGAAATGCCTTTATTAAATATGTAAAGCTATTGTAAATATGTGCTTATGTGCTTGAAATGCAGTCTTTTGTTCCTCAGAGAAGATGAAATAGAATAAAGAAAGAGAGAAAGAGGAATTGCTTTAAGTCCTACGTCGCACATCTGGTGGTACAAAAGTCTTACAGCAAGGGCTTTTGGCAGACCCAAGCACCAGGCCTGGTTGCTGGTGGTCCCCCATGCAGCAATGTAGCATGGCAGACTAAAGGGAGATAAGGTGACCACCACACTAGCTTGGAGGTCTTGCTTTCCACAGCCAAATAATTCAGTAGGCCAGGAAGCAGGGAAAAAGGCAAAGCAGGCACTGCAGTCCTTGACTGTGTGCCCTTCCTTCCTTGCTCTCTAAAAAATGCTAACAGTGGTGGTGTTACTGGCCTCAGAAATTTCACCCTCAGGGAAGCCCAGGAGCCCACTAAAAGGGCTTTCTCAGGTTGCCTGCCTTGGGTCAGCCTTCACCCTTGTGCTTCCTTGCTCTCACATGGCCCCACATGGCTTGGAGACTCCTCCAACACTGCTCAACTCTGGCCATTCTTTCCTGCTACAGGAATAAATCACTGGTTAATCACCCATGCCTTTTCCATCCTTTGCAAAACAGCCTCAGCTGGGAGCCTGAACACAGAGCAATATTTGAGAACTGCCCCCAGATGTCTGCTGGGAAGATGCTTATCTGGATCCACCAAGTTGATTATCCACTTTGTTACCCAATGTGTCCCTGTTAAGCTCCAGTAACATCTACATGCATGGAAATTTTGTGTCTCAGAAGAGGGACGCTGTATTTTGTCTCACAGATAAGATTACATATGGGATTTTCAAAAATTGTTATAGATCAGTATTTTAAGTGATTGCACAGCAGCTGCATGTCTGCTATGTGCCTCACTAGTGGATAGGATACTTCCCAGTCCTAAATGCAAAACAAATCTCCCATGTTTTAATTCAAATAGTCTGGAGAGGAAGCAAAGTCTTACAGTCTGCAAGCTTTAGATAGACCAACTGGCACCTACTTGCTTCAGAAATTGGACAAGAAATCCAAAGTTAACCTACCTACTTGAAGGGTATGGAGATTATGCATAACCCTTGGCCAGCTGCATTTATTTCTGCTATGGTTTTAATACAGATCACATCCATTATAACAGCTTCTGAGCACCCCACAACTTCTAATGGATTTATCTTTGTCACGGCTTTTCTTAGATGGCTTGGCAACAGAATCTCAGAGAAGATAAATGACCTGCTTTAGACCACCAGGGAATTTTGGAGAGGGACAAGAGTCTGCACATCATCCTTCTCAGTCACATCATCTTCTCTTCCTCTCTGAAGAACAGATAATCTGTTTCCAGAGGATCTGAAATAAAATCTAGACAAGAGCCAGTTGCCAAGACTTGATCATCCCAAATATGAATATTTGCCTGAATACTTTTGCATAACATGTTCCTGTTCTGGCAGGACATTGTATGCCTTTTGGCTCTTCTCTGCTTCTGCTTCAGAATATTTAGCATTGCTGAAAATTTGGAGCATTTCTATCTATAAACTAGATTTTGCACGTGCAAATCACCAGGTGCTATCAACAATATAGGATGCCCCTCATCATTGCTGTGGACAGATGAGGCCGTGCACACTTGGGCATTACACATGTAAACCACTTGCTTAGTCCAAAGTGGATATATTTTCTCCAAGGCAGATAAAAAACATTTCAACTTCTGCCTCTGACTTCACTGGAGATTTGAAGAATCAAACATACTCATTAAGGCAATGAGATGATCTTTAAAAAGTGAATCGGCTCAGGTCTGGTTTCCTGGATTTTAAGGGAGAGAAACAACAATAGAATAACCAAATCATGACTTGAAAGTAAATAAAATGAGAGAAACTGTACTAGTTGCTGACTCTTATAAGAAGAAACATATGAACAGTGACAGATAAGTACTGTGTCACTTCAGGGACAGAAGGATTATGTGTATCTGCTTCTACATTATTGTCTTTACCTGGACAGATTTCCAATTGTGTCATCCACACCAAGGGGAGCATTACCAGATTAATTACTCTAGTCTACAATGAAGTCTGTGACCGTAGGATCTAAACATATTTAGCATGGAGCATGACATTTAAATCCAGGAGGGAAGAACCTGTAAGGCTTTGAGAGCTGCAAGTATCTTCAGATATTTTGGAAGTACAAGAGGACTAACTTATATACCATCTTTCCCCCGTGTATCATAACCCTTACTTTCTTCCTAATAAACAGTCCTTTAAATATACTTACCCCTGTAACAGGGATAACCAGAAACTAACTAGTTGCAGATATCGTGCATCTAACTGTCCAAAAAGCTTTAGCAAGGTTCCTGAAGTTTGTGGTCTCTAGGCATTTAAGAAAGAAGATGTTCTGGTATTTTCAGTTGAATTTTACACATTCAGCCTACAATATCTAATGGCTCTCCTGCTTTCCTAAATTCTAAAGATTATTAGTATTTTATAATGCAAAAAAAATGCTCTCAGTAAAGTGAGTTTTGCAGAAGCAAGGCGATTTTAATACAAAACAAATTTTTGTATAATAGCAAGTTTGACTTTCCTTACTTTTCTATCTTGCTTTTAAGTGTTCAGAAAACTTCAACAAAATTTATAATTTTCATTCCAGTAAAAAGCAGTTGCTTATGAAAAGGCATTTTCAAAGAAGAGACTGCTGTGACCACTCACATTGATAATATATCACTGCATTGTTCACAGAGGATCTTGATGCTGACAACAGAGGTCAGACCCACCGGTGATGGAAGTAGCTGGTGTAACATTAACAGGATCTGGGACTACCAAATTGCTTCACATTTTTTTCAGGGTGACACTGTGCTTTTTTGACAGTGATTAATCCAGCCTTTACAGATAAAGCAGAATATACTGACAAAAGCCCAATTTTGTTAGCATAGAATACTATCAGCTACCCCTCATACAGCTACATGTGCCATAAATCACTCCTTGCCCTGCCTACCCATGTCAGTTATGTCTCTGCTAATAAAAATGTGTGGTATTGACTGACATTACCCAAGTCATTGACATTCATTGACATTATCAGCCAATTTTGCCTGCTCAAACATAACTAGCTGAAGACAGCAGCACTTAGGAAGACACAGGGGATTATGCATTACCTGTCCTCCTGCAAACAGGCATCCTTGAAATAGGTGAGGATGTGGACACATGCTTCAGAGTTAGCAACCTGTGGGGAGAAAGGAGCTGCTATCAATTCAAGTTCTCAGGCCTTTCTGAAGACAAGGAAAGAAGTGGCCCTAAATAAGATCAACCACCAGCTGAGGTGATCTAGCTGCAAACATCACACACCTGCTTGACCTCAGGGATCCCTCTGGAGGAAAACTGCAAGCCAGGCTGCAGCCTGGGCCCAGTGGCTTTGCTACCTAAGCCCCACGTGTGAACACGAATGCAACAACAGCCATAAGTTAGAAAAATCATTTGCTTTAACTAAAATCATTTCCAGAGTGCAAGTGTGAAGCCAGGGTTGAGTAATTCTGGTTTGAAACATGCAGTGTAGGAGACAGACAATCCCCCAAAACACTTCACTAACACTAGCCAATGCTTTGTGTGCTACATTTTTCTTTTTGCAAGAATTTTTCTTCCTGTGCTTTGCAACTGTTCTTTTATGGTTTCCCCAAGAAAGATGGCCCAAGCCAATGCTCTGAATCATGAAGCCCAGTTTCAGGACTTGCATAAAAGGATAGCAGTGATACTAACAGTTACATCTGTTTTTACAGGTTCTTAACCTGACAAGCAGGCTAAAGTTCAAAAGCCATTTCCCCAGTCTTCATGTAGTCATAAAGACATTTATATTCTGGAACCGGTTTTCTTGCCTTTTTGCACAGCCATTAATACATTTATTTCTTTTTTGTTTCATAGCTGCCAAGTCTTGCACAGCTCCATGTGTGAATTTATGCAGATTTCAGAATGCGCTAATTCACATATTTGCAAATTGGCAAGTGATTGGCAAAGATGTAAATGAGCTCATTTAGTCACTTTCCTCTCCCCTTAAACTTCAGTTTGGGATCTGTAAAGCAACACTAGTTGTGAGGAGGGCTAAAGAGCTGGTTTCATGGTAGGGAACAGCGGTTTGGAGCATATCCTAGTGTCCCTGAATAAGGGGGAGATGGTTTGAAGAAGGCTGTTGGATCAGGACATATGGTGAATAAAGTAATCTCTTGACTCTTCTGGTAGATACTAAGATTTTGTTGTAAATAAGGCAAGCAGAACATGGAGCTGGAATGGAGACATCGAAGATCTCACTGGCTGGGGTTGCTCTTCCCCCTCCAAACTGGGTAGCCCCATGGGCACCCATCACAAGAGCTGCCAGCAGCTGTACCTGCAAACCGCTGCTGGCAGTGAGGGTCTGACATAGCTGCTGCATAGAGACAAGCCATACCAGATGGAGGATGGCAGATAGCCCTCTTGGTTTTTCCTTCTAACCAAGAGCAGCTTGCTGATTTTGCATGAAGGGCAATGGATCCTGGAGAAAATAACTACTGCTCTCCAATTCTTTCATTGCTCACAGCTCAGCAAGATTTGGTACAGGGTATGCCCTGCTGAGCTACCTTACACCAGCAAGTCTAAGGCAACCTCTGATCTTCTCCTTTTACTTACCTGAACACGTTAGAAGCCCTATCACTCTATTTGCTGTATCATACTTTATGAGCACAGGATTTCCCAAAGTCTGCTTATTTCACCCAGCACCAGTTGTGCTGCTTCTCCTCAAAAGCAAGGTATTTGTAATAGGCTGTATCACTTCTAAAAATTACTGGAATCTTGTGCATGTAGTTTTTAGTTTGGGGTGACAAAATTAGCAGAGTAGCCTCTCAGCCTCTCTCTCAGAGTCAGCCAGGGCTGAGAAACTCAGGTAGAATAAAAGGGGGAAAAAAAAGGGGAGGAGGACAGAGAAAATATACAATTCATCCTCAAGTTATCTAGGGCAGTTTGCCTTAGAATTAACTTAATTAGCTTCATTACCGTGTTTCATATGGAAATATTTTAGGAACAATATTCTTTCTGTGGCACTCAGGTAGTTAAATCCACACAATTTGTTTTTTGAAGCTTGGATTCTGCTGACTTTATTTCAAGCAATCAAAAGTATCTAATTTGCATTCACATTCACATTAGTGGTCCATATGTTAGCCCTGTTTAAAAGCTATATGCTGCATTCATCATGAAATACTTGGCTTCCTAGCTTTATCTTTTTACTCTGAAATTATTGTGATAATATTGCAACTCTTCTATTTAGACTATTCTCAAATGCAAGGGGTTTTGTATGATTTGATTCTTTTTCAAAGCCTTCCAAGGGTAGGGCTTTTTAATTTTTGTTTACAGTGTTATGGGAACTTGCAAATTGGTGAAATAACTCACTACTGTCATTTAATATGACAGTGCATTATTCCTCATACCTAAAGCTTCATTAAAATATCAGGATTTCAATCTGCCTCTGCATAAGATTTCAGACCACACACAGTGTCACGAAGTACATGCCCTTCAGAGTTCATAACACTACTCACTGAACTGAGTCAGCCTCTTAAAATGATAAAATTTGGTTGTTACAATATGCCAGGAAATACAAATATAACCAAACATTGATGCATCAAAAAGTTACCCTGTCTGCACTCCCTACCCACCTATATAACCTTCCTGGGTTACAGCTGTTATCCATCCTGTGCATGACCCCTCTTGAGAGTCAGTCCCTTCAGAGGAACAAGAGATGTTTCAGTAGCATGAATGAAAAGTCACAGATACACCATGTCCAAGATGCTTCCCACTGCGCTGACTCACTGGCAGAAGTACAGCTCTGAAAATCTTGAAATGATTTATCCATAAAGGAGTGGGGCCACATCCTCAGTTGTTACAAGAGACAGAGAGCAATGACTGGAGCTGCTATCAGTCCCCTGAAGCTGGTGGAGCACCACTGACTCGGTGATGCTGGGACAACTGGTCCAAGCTTTCTGCACAGGTGTGAGTGAAACCTGGTAACAACAGTGATAGGGCTGAAAATTCCTCAAGTTGGGGGTCATGCTTTTCTCTTAGCATTTGCTTGCATAGAAAATTAAACCTTCATATCTGGGGGAAAAAAAAAAAAGAAAAAAAAAACCCTTCAAGCTTTTTCTCTCCACCCTACACACTCATTGTCTCTGTGCAATTGCCTTAGCCAGAGGCAATGTCAATACACAGGGAAAAGAAATGAATATTTAGGTTAGGGGAACTACTTACACACATTAAGAAATTTCTTTTTCAGAGACAGGTGTAATCAGGGGGGAGGGGGGGGGGAAGATATGCATATGCAAATCAGCATGTAAATTAATCTTCACTAACAGTGAAGCCATGCCTGGATCCAAACTTCCACTGTTTCATTTGTATGGCAACTGGGATATCCCAGTTATGGACATCAAGTCAGCTCTGGTAATAACAAACCTGACAATAACGTTCAACAAAAAACATATTTAGCCTTCTATAAGCCTTGAAAAAATTCCTGCAGTCATTTAATTCTCTATGCACCTGTGAGTACAGACTGCTTTATTCCCTTGAAGCACAAATACTAATGATTTTTTTCCCCTGTGTGGTACTTCCAGTTTAGACAAAATAAAAAAAGAACAGGTTATGGGATAAAAACATCGTTAGCATGACAGTAAGGTGAATGCTCCAGGTTTGGACTATCTCAAAGAAATTCCCAGCTGAGTGTTTAAATTTGTCTTGCCATTTTAAGCCACTAAATTGGGATCACCATTCTTAGGACTTGACTGTATGTTGGGAAAGTGCTTTGGATAGTACAGAGTTTTCTGTGGTTGACTGAGTATCCTTACAACCTCAACAAATCTTACAGATCACATGTGCTGTTCTCTGCTGCCTTAAGATATGTTTCATCAGAAAAAAAAAAAACAACAAGTATCTATATCTACCTTGGAAATAATGTGAAGTGTACCCATAAAGTGGGACCCTCTCCATTCACAGTCTTTAAGTTAGAATTTTGCTACTTTCTCCCACACCTCCCTCAATGAATTTTAGTAGATAACAGCATGTCCTCCATTATGTTCTCTTACCTTACGAATCAGGCTGCGTGGTTCTCCGCTGCTCAATAAACACATTAGATGAATCACTTCACCGTTGCCAGTTGGCAGGTAATAAATATGCAGGTTAGGAGTGTTAATGATTTAAAAGGTCCAGTCCTGCTCTTGTTGCTAGCAACCTCATCCCAATGAAGCTGAGCTAAAACTGACTGCAAAAAGCTAGATTGGGTGGCAGCTCCTGCCATTTTCTACTAGAAGTTTCCTGCAGCTTCATACTGCACCAGAGTATCAATTGCTCTTCTCCCCGTTTCTTAACAGTGTGGGGATTGTCAGATGAGATACTGCTCTCATTGGAAAGTCTGTAGCCAGAAAGATATTGACAGATCAGGCTCATAGGTTTTAAACGCTGACTGGACAGTATGGAAGAGCTAGTTTCACATTTTAATGTTTCCTTTCTCTATAAAGCAATGAGACTTTAAAAATCACCACATGATGTCAGAATTTACCTGCAGTACCTCTTTGATTCATGATTAAACCATGCTCCAGCAGAGTACTCAGAAACATCAGAGTGTAGATAGCTTGTACAGAAACCAAACTGAGGGTCCCATGAACTCTGAGGACTAATGATCCGGCATAACTCTTCCATGTAAGCACAGAGCACACCAAGCATGGAACTGTAGTTACAATTTGTTTCCTGGAATGGCTAAGTGTTCTGGTGTGTACACGCATTTTCCACTGGAAGTGAGCATCTTGTGCATGCTTTATGGTAGGTAGGGCTCCTTCTCCCTCATTACCTGGGATGATTCTTGTAGAATATCTAGGAGGGCCATGAAGGTGATCCAAGGGCTGGAGCACCTCATCTTTGAAGACAGGTGAGAGAGTTGGGGCTGTTCAGCATGGAGAAGAGAAGGCTCCAGGGAGACCTCATAGCAGCCTTAAAAACCTGAAGGGGGCCTACAGGAAAGACAGTGAAGGACTTCTTTCAAGAGCTTGTAGTGAGAGGACAAAAGGTAATGGATCAAAACTGAAAGAGGGGAGTTTTAGGTCAGCCATTAGGAGGAAATTCTTCAGTGTGAGGGTGGTGAGACGCTGGAACATGTTGCCCAGGGAAGCTGTGGAAGCCCATCACTGTTCCAGGCCAGGTTGGATGGGTCTTTGAGCAACCTGATCTCGTGAGAGGTGTCCCTGCCCATGCAGGAATGTTGGAACTAGATGATCTTTAAGGTGCCTTCCAACTCTAGCCCTTCTATGATTCTATGAATATACAATCCTCAGCTCACATTCAAATAAATAAACATTGACTTAATATAAATTGTTCTCTTACCGTATCAGAACATTGTGTAATTAAATCATCTCACTGGTAGTGTGTACAGATGGCTTAATTTTCTGTAATACCCACTAAAGCTCAATTGACTTAAAGGGTACCACTAATCTGTTTAAAGTTAAACCCACAATGGATAAATTTGTAACTCAAAAAGGATTTGTCTGTCTAGTAGACCACCATTTTCTGAAATCTCTGGGGAGAAAAAAATAATTTACTATTTAGAATTACTACTCACTTAAAAAAATAAATAAAAAAAAAAGAAGGAAAATCTCAGCCCTGTGGCCATTAACAAAGTAGTAAGACTAGCAGATGATCTCCCTCTCAAAAATCTTTCACTGTAAACATTTCTGTCAGACTGGAACACCAACACTGACAGCAAAAGGCACAGCTTAGTCTTTTTTCCAAACAATGCAGCATATTTCCACACTTTCATGCAACAATAGAAGAAGAAAAGAAAAATGAATCTAACGAACTCAAGTGAATTACCAGCCAAGACATTGAAATAAGGTTTACAGCTTTTTCATGGAGTGAAATTTAACATCTCCAGAACCTGTGCTCTGAGATCGTTTTCTGTTTTTATTGTGCTGAAGCTTTAAAAAATTGCCAATTAAGTCAAATTAAGCTGTTGTGCAGTCAGCTTCTATAATTACTAGCAATAGTTTATGGTAGGTTCAAGCAAACAGAGAGTGTTAGGATTTTGGGGGTTTTTTTGCCTTTTCTGTGTGTGTGGTTTTGTTGTTGTTGGGATGGGTTTTTTTCTTTTTTTCTTTATATTTTTCTTTTCTTTTTTGTTTTGTTTTGTTTTTGCTAGAGTAGTAGCTTCTTTTTGTAGAAACAATTATCATGGCAGTGCTTCCCAGCAAAGAAAAACATAGCCTGCAGCCATCCTATATTTCATTTTCAGTCCAGCAGTTTTAGAGAGGATTTTGCTTTTCTAGTGAATGTACAATTAGAGGAAAACAATGCAAGGTGACAAATAAAATTGTGGGGCATCATAAAGCAGGCAGAGAGGCAAATGAGGAAGAATGGATAGGAAGCCATGCTGGTCTGGATGGCTCCTTCCTCTCATGCCCAGACTTACAGTGCTGGTAAGTATCTGTTCTAGCACATAGTGCCAGGACTCTTATATACCCCCAGCAGCTGAAAAAATATGTGTATAGCGCATTATATATACAGAATATGTGGGTCCTGTGTATGTTGTTTGTAATTCCACTCCTCCTTTAAAAGAATATGGAGAACCTGAAAAGGTAAAGGGAATGGTGGCAAAGGTGTTCAAGAGCATGATGCAGCTTTTATATGACATACTTTTTTTAAGAGTAATGGCTAAATAGACTAGGACTCTTCCACCTTGGCATGGGACGATGGTGTGACTACCTATAAAACCACGAGTTCTGCTGTGATACAGGGCATGATCTTTTGCTGTGTCTTCTGGTGTAAGAAGCAAGGCATGTGAAATAAATCTAGCAATGCCAGGTTTATAATTAACTGAAAGAAATACTTCTTCACATAGGATATGTTTAGGCTGCAGGTCTCTGTGTCAAGGGATGCTGAAGATCCTGAGTGTCTGCATGAGCTCAAAAAGCAACTGGAAAAATTCAGAGAAGTTTAAAAAAACCCACAAAAAAACATATTAGAATCAGTAATCTATACTGCTTTGACAGAGCTGAGACAAGGAATGACTTCCCTAGCCTTCTCTTTACAGCCGTAGCATCTCCAGTCTTGCGTCCAGTTTGCCTTTTGCTCCAGTATTGGACAACATTGTCTAGACTGTCATATCTAGGTTAAATAGTTACTTTATCAGGGAGAAAATAATTTGAGCCTAACCATTGTTAAGCAGGGCAGAGAGCAGTACAAAACTGTATTTTATGTAAGGCACAAGTAAGATACAAATTCTCTGGTAGCAATATATTGGTAACTTGTAGCACCTAGCCCAGCACAAGTTCATAGTGCTTTACAAACCTACACAGTTTCCCAACACCTCCATGTTGGCATTAAGATAAAATGACATGGGCCAGCACCGGAGAAAACTCTGGCATTCACGAGTAGAGAGATTAGCCTTCTTTTACAGAAGGAGAAGGCAAGAATACACAGATGTTAAGAACCTAGCCCAAAGTGATCTATCAGCATAGCCAAGACAGCAACCATCCTCGCTACCTCCCAGTCCTATGCTTAAGCCTCTTGACTGATCTGCTCTCCAGCTGAGAAGCTCTACACTGATCTCTGCAACACACTTCCAAGCAGTGCTTGCTAAGTGGCATATCCATTACCACCAAAGAGATGCAGAGAGGGAATACAGCATCAGAGTCAGCGGCTGCCTCAACTCCAGCTCCAAGCAGCCTGTTCATTAAGCACTTTACAGAGTTTTTCCACTCTAAAGAATGAATAATTTGTTCAAGCACTGAAAACTAAAGCTGGTGCCAGATTAACCAGTGCCAAGTTAGGGGCTATTTCAATGAATGTGCATAGCCTGAGTCCTCCATGAAGTGTGGGGTGCTGTGAGGACCTGTAGAATAGACTTTCCTCTGTCTACCTGGGAAATGAGCTGAAGGAAACTGTTTCTGCCCCACAGTCCTACCACCAGCCAAGAGGATGCCTTGGCTTGCAGTGCCCACCACAATTTGGCCTTGATGCATTGAGAGATTTACCAAAGGATTGTGAGGGTTGTTTCCTCTCTCCAGTTTGGTTTGGTTTTGTTTTCTTTTTAAACTACCCCAAGAAATGTGTAACTCCAGATTAATGGCAAGGGGGAAAGGGAGAGGAACAACAAGAAGTCAATTTTTATTCTCCTTGAATTAGAAACATGAATTTTCTTCCCCTCCCATGGTGAATCAGTATTCACCGCTCAGCATTCAGCTAAGATGATCACCGAAAAAGGAAAAGCAAATGAACAGTGATGTTTCTTAGGGTATGAAATACTTTACAATTAAATAAGGTGCTGCGGAGTATTGTGCTGATCACCAGTGATTGGTAGCTCTCTGCTAAGCTGCAAATGAATTCAGCACAGGACAGCATTCCAAATTGCTCTTACAAGCTTTACTTTATTATTTTTATCTGGTTATGCTCTGACTCTCATCCAGAATTGCACTTAATGCCTTCGTCTGAAGTTGTTGAAATGGCACCCCATGGCATAGTGTGACAGTGAAAGGATATTGCCTTTGGAAGCTGCTAATGGTCCATGAAAAGAAAACAGCAGAAAACGGGAAAGCAGTTGTTCCAAAATAATAAGAACAACAATCTTTACATTTTTAGCTCATTGTCTTTCCATTGTCAGGAAAGAGGATTGAGAATGGACAGAATATAGTTTGCAGATAGTGAGGAGTTGCAGATCCAGATGGGTTGCAAGTCAAATATACAAGTAATGAAAAAATAGTGCACTATATGTAGCAAAATCCTTAGACATTTTTAATCTTCCCCCTGCCACTCAACATTATTGTTTGCTACATAACATTATCCCCAAGGTATCATTATTCCCCGGGGTGGGAGAGATGGCTTGATAAAGTGTCATTAGAAATGAACAAACCAGGTTGCAATGGTCAGGCCAAGCTACAAATCCTCAGTCCTGGTAACTGTCTTAGACAAAGATACTTCAGTGACCCCCCAGATCAAGACCCCACTGAAGCCAAAATGAGCTCTCTGCCTCAAACTTTTTAAACTTCAGAGTACAAAACACAGCTGGGAAAACCTGATTCCACAGTTATTTTATTTCCAGTATTGCAGAGGTGAAGCAATAGTCACTTGAATAAAGCAATGTCAACAGGCAAGCTATGAGCATATCTGTATTTTAACAAACCTGTTTGTCATAATTGCCCCAAAGCGATAAATTTCCTTATTGTCGAACACACTAGTACAAGTAAAAACAAAGAAAAGAAACTAAAGGTAACAGTAATGGTGGCTTATCCCACTCACAAAAACTTTTCTTCCACTCTTAAGACTATTTCTATGGTCATTACTGCCTTAGCATAAGCTTTGGCACCTGCCTCTGTATCCCTCAAGACCATAACAATACCAAGGCACTAACTGGACCCCTTCACATCCTGTATCAGGCTACCAACTTACTGTGCTGTTGTAGGACAAAAACAAGGAGATATCAACCTCTTTGCCTAGCACAGCAACAACAAATTGCAATCTGTGTGTTCCGAGTTACTGTAACAGCTGTCTAGCTTACAGTGTATTTCACTCCAAAGTAAACACTGCATTTTTTTTTCCAGGATAACCACTACTCAAATTATTTACTACCAGAAAATTTGCCATTTTTTCTTCCCCTCTCCAAATAAAAGATGATAAAATAATAACAACAACAGTAATAATAATTATAAGGAAAAAAGATCACCCTAAGAGACAGTAATGTTTACTGTATAGTGATTTCCCAATAGAAATTCATTCAAAATAAATTTACATTCTACATTTAAAGAAGATATAAATAATTCATGTTCTCATATCATGAGCAGTCTGCATGTCATACACCGGGGTACCTGTAATTTTTCAGTTTATTCATTTAAAATTTTCATTCAGGAACTCATTATAATGTTTTTTTGTGCTTCTGTTCCACTCTGGTAATTTAATAGTCTTCAATAGAATTATGTTAAATTAAAATGTATCCGGTTTTACCATTTCAAATCTTTTTAGCTTTTAATTTAATTGCTGTAAGCTTCAATTTT
This sequence comes from Apus apus, assembly GCF_020740795.1. Classification (NCBI taxonomy): domain Eukaryota; kingdom Metazoa; phylum Chordata; class Aves; order Apodiformes; family Apodidae; genus Apus; species Apus apus. Next base: position 51,627,848 of record NC_067283.1, read on the forward strand.
ACTTATGTACTATTAACTCACCTTGTTCACTAGTTCTACTCTCAGAAATATTAAACACTAACCTCATAAAGACTGGAATCTGGGGTTTCACTCCCCGTAAGCCACTTCTGCATAAATGTCAGTCCATCTCTTTCAGGCCAGTGACTACTGTAATCTCTGAGAGCAGAGTCAGGCTCCATGGCTTTAGTTTCAGCAGCTGTTCCTCTACTCCGTAAACACAGTGAAGTCCCTCACTCATTAGTGCATCCCATTGTCCTCTTACAGACCTTTCCCACGCCAACACAAGATCCTACAAGTTTCTACTTGCCCAGCTCCTGCTCAGGTTTATCACTCATGCGAGTTCCTGCAAGAATCCCCAAGTCACTAAGGTGCTCGAAGCCAAGCAGGTAAGTAGATGCTTTGCTGGAGAGGGCAAGAATAGCTTCTTCTAGGATCAGTGACATAGAATGGAGAAGGACTTCCTCCCAGTCACAGAAAATTTGGTGTCTTAAAACAGAGAAAAGGAACAAGTGATGCACAGAATGGTAGAAAACAGCAATTAAGGTTTTCTTCTGGATTTATACAACTTTATATCCCCATAGGCAGGGAAATGGTAGACCAGGAAGATCTGTATCAGTTTGAGTCTCTGATGCCAAAAGGTTTCCTAAGCTGGGCTGACCTATAAGGCAGGACTGTTGCATATATAAGACAAGAGATGCTGGGGGGGTGGACGGGGAAGGGCAAAAAAAGAAAGAGAAAAAGAAAAGATAAAAATAGCTCTGCTCCTCTGTATTGGCCCTTTGCTTATCCTGTGTTGCGGGTGACAACACACCACTGATCCATACAGTGACATTATCAAGTTCACACTGTTCTGTAACTGCAAGTGATTGGATTAGTTTTATAATAAAACTTTTACAGGTGTTAATATTTAGTGTATTTTTTAGTTACTGTTACAGACTGACAAGTTCTGGCTGGCCTGGGTTGAGTGGTATTAGCATTGAAGTTAACTTATAACTTCAGAAATGGATGGGCTATTTCAGATTATACCTTCATTATTCCAAGATAAATGACTTGCATTTATCCACTTTCACTTTCCTCTGCTATTGTGTTATGTCCTCTCATGTCCTTCTGAATTTCCTTATTACTGGTTTAAATTATTACAAATTCTTCCACCTGGGAGTTTATTTCCCTGTTCCCAAATGCCAGTCAGCACTTCTCTAACTGCAAAACTTGTAGCACTCCTTTTCTCCTAGACTATTTTTTCCCCTTATTCCTATAAGAGGGAACCTTTTTCATAGGCATCTCATAGACAAATTTTGTTAAATAAATACAATCTCTTTCATTTTTGATGTGCAAAGACATTTCAAAGAGTGAATATAAATAAAATCAGAAAAGAAATTTTGTTAGAAAATACTTTCTGGTCATCTGAAACTACCAAATTTATGGTAAAGATCTTGGAAAATCATGCTGCAAAAATGGCTTAAAATCAATCAGATACATAATTTACTGGGGGAAAAAAAAAAAAAAAAGGTAGGTAGATACATACTGTCCAACTTTGTAACCTTGCTGCATAGGTATTTGTTGGCCCTAGATGTGCAAGAGGTGCTAGACTCAATCTTTATGTATCCTCAGGTTACAGAAGGCTTGACCTTCTTCTCCCGTGTGTATACATACGTTGTTCCTCAAAAGATAAAAAAAATCTACCCAAATCTAACTGGCCAATCAGATTATTATGACCAGCTTTCTGTAGTCAGTGGCATGGGAACAGGCAATGTGCTCAGCAACACACGTGGCTTGCTTCAGAAATCATCTACATGTAAATAACCGTAGATGAAATATTTGTTAAGGTCTATCTACAGCAAAGTCTAGACTCACACCGTTGGCACTGTATTAAGACTCTTCTGCCCCCTGGTCACTCTGCTGTTGAGAAGAGACAATGGCTCACACTTGGATCAGACCAAATGTCCAGCTTGCTGAGACTCCTGTCTCTGACCGTGGTCAGCCATGGAGGCTGTGTCATGGCCCCTCTTCAAGTGGTAGGAGATTTCCATTTAGGAAAGGCAAAACCTGCCAAAAAATAAGTAGTTTATTCTTCATGTGCAGTGATATATGTCTGTCTGTCCAGAACTCATGTGGCCTACAGAATAATAGAATAGTTTTTTGTGAAAAAGACCTTTAAGATCATCAAGTCCAACTGTTCACCTAGTACACTGTCAAGTCCACCACTAAACCATGTCCCTAAGCACCACAGCTACATGTCTTTTGAATACCTCCAAGAATGGTGACTCCACCATTTCCCTGGGAAGCCTGTTCCAGTGCTTGACAACTATTTCAGGAAATAAATTTTTCTTCATATCCAATCTAAACTTTTCTGCAATCAGCAGTAATATATTGCCATTATGAGTTAACACCAGCAACATTTAATTTTAATATTAGAAAGACATTGAGCTTTTCAATCACTCCACAAAGACATGGTACAAGGAACTGCCAGGTATAATGTCCCACAACAACTTGAACATGGGAAAGCAAAGTTTTGTGCTTTAAGTTTCAAGCAGCACTGAAGTTTAGCTGAGATTTTTCCATGCCAAGTTTCAGCTTAAAAGGAATTTTTCTGGCTACAGTATAAGCCCTGGAGAATAGGAAGCATTCTAGAGGAAGCATCAAATCACACTTAACTACTGTATGGCAGAGCAAGTGGCTGTGTTACAAGACAATCACTCAATAAGATAATTTCTTATGTTAGCATTTTAATTAAAATAAAGAATATTTGCCTCCATCTTAAACTCTGCAATTCTCTCTTCAAATTATACAGACAGACAAAATGCACAAAGCAAACAGAAAATAGGATCAGAAATCCTAGCAGGCTCGAAGGCATGACTCAGAAGCTTTGTAAAAAATATGGCAAATAAAACCAGAGTTAATGATTCCATAAACATTTATTTTGAGGAAATATTAACAGTGGTCCCTAAAATGTTTCTAGGCAATAAACAATAAATAACACCTATTATTAATGTAATGGTATAAAATGTCATCTACCACACATTTGCAGTACTCTAGTTAAATACATTAGTAAACAGCATTCCAGTATGGATTAACACTGAACAGAAGCTCCAGATGTAGAGATGTTTCCCTGTGGTTTTATCAGCAGCAACATGGTTGGTGCTAGCCTAACCCTGATCCCAGCATGGACACAGCCTTTGGCTTGCACTGTTTGTTTTCTGGATGAATAATAGCACTTGTGCAGACTTCTCACTCAAAACACTTTCCAGTGGGCACAAAATCTGCCTCTAATGTTTGCACCTAAGCTTTCATTTTAAAGTAAACCCCTGGGGTGAGACCCTGTCAATCCGGCCTTGCATACTGCTCTCTCCAGCTAAATGGGTGCCCAGATTGTCCCCTACAGGGTCTTGTGCCAAGAGAAAAACAGGTCTTCTCCCATCCATGCAACAAATGGTCCAGGAGCTTTCTCCACATCTCTTTCCCTTACTGCCTTCCTCTGAGCAGCATATTTTCTCAGCCCAAAGGCAGCAGTGGGGAAATTAGATGGTTATTGGGCAGCATGTGGCAGGACCCAATAATGTTTGCCAGGCCACTTTTGACAGTTGAAAACCTCCTGAGAAGAGACAGAGCTTTCTGCATTGACCTCCCACTGCTCCACCCAGCCATGTTGCTCTGGGGTGAGAAACACTGTCTTACCCATCAGGTTTCTTGAGAAAAACAAGCAACGTGGCACAGACCAGCACTGGATGAAGATGTGGTGAAAGCCTTTCTGTTCACTTCAGTTAAAGGTGATCTTCTCACTGTAACCTACACAGATGTGTTTTGTAGGAAGGCATTACTGATCCTACCCTAGAAGATCAGGCTGGTCCCCAAAGACTTCTTTCACTCTCTCCAATCCCCACGGCCCCCAGGTGCTTAGGAAATCAGCAGCCTTTCACCTGGGCAGTAGCACTCCGGCCTGGTTGACATCTACCTCCCAGAAATGGCAATTTTTATCACTGATCAATTCGTGATGGGAGACATGCTTAGGTTATACGAGATCATGTCTCCCTCTAGTGACTAAATGTCTGTATTTTTGAAAGCCGTGACCCCAACTTTAAAGATAATCATTAAAGGGGCTGTAAAGTACACATCTACCTATCTATCCATAGATTAAACTCTCTCTCTTTTTTTTTTTTTTTTTTTTTTCAATCTTGATTGTGCACCAAGGTATGAACTGGATTTTGCTTAAAATTATCCAATTGTTAGCAAAGTCGTAAGACTTCTCAGTAGGCACTATGTCTCCATTATACTGTGCTTTTAAACAAACAAAAAAAAAGGCAGTATCTGACCAGGAGGAATGATAGAACTTGATTAAACATTCATGATATTTATTCTGTACTGGCAGCTAATCTTTGTCCAAACATTTAAATCCAAACAGTGATATTTAACAGCAACTCTACTGAAACTATCACTTGTGCTTGCTACAGATATGAGGATCACTCTTTCTTATTTGGCAAGCTAGAAGATGTCTACTTATCCTCACCAATAAAACAGTAGCCCATTTTGTTTTTAAAAGACATAGAAAACTGTGTTCAGGGTTTCATCAGCTGGAGACAAGCTTGAACATCAGAAACTGGAAGCTTGAAGCTTCACAGAAGGCCTGCCATGCTGGCTTCTTCTCTGGCTTACCCCACAGGCAACAATACACTTCATACTGATAATAAAGAGCAACAACACTCAGAGCATCAGATAAGGAGGATATCTTAGGATTTAGAAAAGTAAAGGCTTTTTATCTTTAACCCTAGTAATACGAAATGCAGTACAAAGCATGGATAGGTACATATCAACAAATGGAAGCTGAACATAGGCATTAAGAATGACCAAAAAATATTTCCATGGCACATATCAAAGAATGAAAGCAAGGAAGAAAACACAATATCTCATGGGAGATATGCATATTCCTCAAATATGGGCAGGAGGAAATAATATAGAAAAATGACAACATACCTGAGCTATGCTGGAAAAAAAATAATTGCAAAACAATTTTTTACAACTCTGCTGAAGCTGCTAAAAAAGCAACAGAGAACAAACTCAACTTCAGACTCAGATTTCCACTCAAAATGTTTAAGCAATTATTATAAATACAATCTAAAAAGGAGCTGAAATTAGTATTTTTCCATGTATTTTCTTTATCAAATGAGCTTCCAAGACATAAAATCAATTTAATTTTACATCTGGCATCACTTTTTTCCCTCATTTTTAGTGGCACTGAGCTTGCCTAAATCCACATGTAATTTGTGGGAACACTCAGAGATCAACAATTTCAGCATTTCTCCTGACTAGGAAACCATGACCTGGTTCTGCAACTGCCAATATGTTTGGCATCAAATTGTCATAGGATCCCATGAAGTGGGAGCAACAAACCTCTACCAACTCTTATCACGATGTGAGCTCCATGCTATCCTGCTTGATACACTAGGATATTCACAGAAAATAGGATAAGAAAAATTGTAAAGTTGGAAGTCAGAATAGCTGCCAGAGCTCTAGGGTTCCTTAAACTGCTCCTACCTAATTGCAAAAGAGGGTGTTACATCAGTGTTTTTTATCAGTCATAACTGGACTGCAAAGCTTAAAAATAACCCTTGAAACTTTTCTTAAAAATGCACTGTGCCCTTAGTCTGTTTTCTCACATGGCTTTGTTTTTTCTTCTTAGTCAACTCTAGTTCAGCTTCTTCTGTCAGCTCTATTCTGGTCCTGCTGCAAAGGAGTAACTAAACCTAAGTGCATGCCTCTCATACCTCAGGATGTCTGTAGCTTCCTTTAGCTACGGTGTAAAAAAAAGTGAAATTGTTCTTTCTTTTTGCCCTGAAGGAAACCATATTGTAAAATATTTCCCTTTCAATCATCTATGTTCCCCAGTTTACTTCTGCAGCTTCACGTCACTAGCTAGAGCAATAATATGTCCAGATTAGAAAAACCTAGATAGGTCAGAGAAATACAACCCCTCTACAGGCCTTGCAAATGGCACAACCAGCCACCCCAGCTGCCAAGATGTAGAAGCTACTGCATCAGCAAAGCAGACCCCACATCTCCGCCGGTTTATTTCCTTCTACCTATAGGTGGCACCAGTTATGTTTGTAACATCTCGGCCCCTGCTTGTTGTCACTTCTGCGGACCTTGATTGCAGCTTCTTGTCTGATTTCACCCTTGCTGTCGGTAGAGGTGTTAATCACAAACTTTAAGTACCTTCCGAAGCAGCTTCAGACAGATTAAGCACACATTTATAAAGTAAGAAACAAACTCTCCCCACGTCTGTCAGTTTACACACTTCCACCGCCTGGGCGTACATCCGTGTCCTCCATCTGTCCTCAAGCATTAAGGCCAAATGGTGGCAAATACCAGTGTGAATCACACTTCTCAGGAAAGGTGGCTTTATAAACCTTAGGGTGTATTTAACATTGTTCTCCCATACCTGCCTCTGGTGAAGAGAAGCAGAAAAGCCACGAGGATCCCAAGTGAGAAGTATCAACTCACAGCTCACTGACATTTACTCAGAATTTGATGGTGTGAGGTTGACTACTGTTTGAGCCACAGACCTTTCTAGATTTTAACCATTAAGCTAAACCACAAATGGTTTTCCCATCAGAGAAGACATTTCAGAATTTTGGTTAAAAGCCAAAAACTTGTAAAATAATGCCGTTCAAGAAGAAAAATAATAGACGTTCCTAAGATTAAATTGTTGAAATAGATGATGTTAATAATTTTTTAAATTATTTTTTAACATTTTAAACCATAACTTAACTAAAGTACTGTGCTGAAAGCATTGGTTTGAGTTATAAAACTGTAAACTATTCTTCTTGAAAATATCAAAAGGCAACATTTCAAGAAAACACTTTTTACCCTAGAAATGTTTGAGATTAGATCAGAACAATCCAAAGTGATCCTTTCTACCAAGCAGTTTTATTGTTGTTTCAATGAACCTCTCTTTTCCAAAAGAGAAAACATAGAATTAAAATCAAAATGTCAGACTTATTTTGTGTCCTATTTCTTTTTTTTGTGATCTGCTAATGTTACCCTTTGTTGCCTCTCATTTTGTGCTTCAGTTCTTTATATTTTTTATATTTATATTTTATATTATATTTAGTATATTTTAGATTTTTTTAAAAAATTGTTAAAATTATGAAAGCCAAAATGTTGGAGAATAGATGTATTTTTTTTTATTTCTCCCCCACCCCGACTCTGGTATTTGATCCTGGCCTTTAGGAAAGGAGGTTGCCCTTAGCACCCTGCTCCATCTGGAAAGAACTACAAGGAAGACCTTATCCTAGACACATGCAAAACTTCTCCAAAGAGCCTGAGAACTGCCTCAGGTTGCTCTGTCCAGCTATATGCCCAGCACACAATAAAAAGCAGAGAAAAGTTGGATCAGGCTTATAATGCCTATTGAGGGAAGGACTCATTTCACCCAACTTTAGCCATCTAATCTGTAGATAATCCAGTCGAAATCACCCTTGTAGGGTCTCTCAATATTCAGGAGTGAGTGGTTATCCATCTCAGCCTGCAGCAGTTTCCCAAATGATGAGATGTCCTCCAGAAATGTCTCGAGTGCTTTCTGAAGCAGCCTGGTTTATACTCAGCCCGTCACACTTAGCTGGTGTGTTTGACCTGAAGGCAAAGACCCCATGCACATACCCTGAATGCGAAGGCTGCAGAGCATGCAGAGGCAGCTGCGTGTCTCCTTCCCCCCTGTTCTCACCAGCCAGTTGCCATCTGCATGGCTAGGTTTTTAAACATCATGCCATTGTTTGGGTGCTTTGTTAGGTGTTCCTCTGCCCAGCCTTTTACTCTTCTCCTTGGCTCCCAGAGCAAAGGTAAATATTATTTACTGCAATTACCAGGCTTTTCTGTATTAAAACAGGTGAATAAATATTATGAATATAAAACACTATCTTGTATTCTAACACTCTCACAGAGTCTAAAGAATCATAATCAATTCCTATTGCAACATTATTTTAGTCACCTTTTCTGTTGTTTTTTTTAAATTATTAGTTATTGTGCAACTTATTTTTTAAAAAATGAATATGTTTTAACACATCTTTGCTCCGTTAAACTACATTTTACACATGAATTAGCGCGAATTTCATTGCTGTATTTTCCCAACTTATTAAAAGTGCTGTACTTTACAAATAAAACTGCAGGATGGATTTATTATTTACAATTGTATTCCTACCCTTCATATCTACTTAATATGTGTAAAGTGTTTAGTTTTCCAATGTAGTCCAGCTGCATCACTGGAATCAAACTTGTAATTGTCTCTTTGGGATTTAAAACCATTATAGTTGTGCTTTTATGTTCTCTTTTGTTTTGCTTGAATCACTTTTTCAGGTCTATGAAGTACAGCTGGCACAATAAAAGTTTGATCAATGCATAACCAATGCAGTGTATATTTCTTCCAGATATATAAAACCCAGGTGAAAAATGTTAATCTATGAAAATTATCTTTGTCAGCTACTTATTCTTGGAATTTAAATCGGTTTCAATCTTGAGGTATATGGTTTGGCCTGGGGTTTTCCAGTCTGGGTTTTTCAACAGTTTCTTTTAATGTGTACATTTGACATATTAAAATGAACGATTGCCTGATGTAAAGTTTCAATTACCAGGGCAGATTTTTTCCTCATACTGTGATACTTGAATAAAATTATCCTGGTACCACAGGAGTTAGCACTGGAAAAAGCCTGCACAAGCAGCCTTCATTTCCTTACCAATTTAGGATCCTCTCACGCATCATTGACATTGATGGTATTGGATCATCTACTCAAATCCTTTAGGCCTCGAAGTCACGCTTTGGGCGTATGGGAAATCACCAAATCCCTGCCAAGAAACTGAAAAATTAAACCATTCAGATTTGGCAACATGAACTCCACATTCTGGAGTACATTAACCTGGTAGACAAATAATTCTTGGTCTCTCACACTGATTTAGTGGCCTTCTCCACCAAAAGCCTGACTCTTCTATAATTGCTGGTGGAGCAAGGTGTTATTCATTAGGAGCCAGGAATCCAGACCCCAGCCTTCAAATAACATTTATTACACTATGTCCATTTAAAGACAAGTGTAGAATAAAGTAGAAAGCAGGTAAAATTTCAGGATATACCTTTTTAGTGGTAGGTTTTCTAAATAAGTGTATAAAAACATTGTAGGTGTATTAACATAAAACCACAGAACCAGCTTAAAGGTGGTGTTGCCAGAGCTCATGGTTTCAACAAGTTTCACAATATTTGCTGTTTGTCTCTGAAAGCTCAGTTTCAGGATTTAAATGAATACATTAGGCTCAGAAGCAAGACCAAAAATAAAATGAACTAGATTTGTAAATAAATTTTGAAGCCAACTTCATAATAAGAATGCTGTTAGCAACTTAGATCCCAGACTCCCCTATTTCTGTTCATGTCATATGTAGCACAAAACAGAGCCCTTTATGGTTACAGAATATGACTGACTTTGTCATTAGGTCTGATCAGGCATGTAAGCTGTCCATACACCCTAACAGAAAGCCTTTCACAGACACATCAATTTATTAAGGAATGAACCCAATTGATATAAGTGTCATAGCTTGAGTGGTGAGCATGTCTGGACTTTCTTGACTGCCTATGCAATAGGTCTGGTCCAACTGAATGTGCAAGATAGTTTATTTGTGGAGGTACGCATAAAGACAGAGTCTCCAGAGTAGTTATAAGAAGGCTTTCCTAGGCACTCTTCAGGTATGTATTATAAACACATCTACAGAAAAAGAGCACTTGCATCAAAACATAAACATGATTTGACCGAAAATGTGAGGGAAAACAGCTACTTCTGCAATAGAGCTGACTAGTCTGATTGCAGTGGAGTCTCTCATACCATCCAGGGCAAGAGCAATTTTCTAGACAATATTCACATTTCTTCTTCCTGTCTATATAAACCTAATTACGAGACGTAGGTTGTTGGAACTTATGTTCATGTTTATAAATTCAAGATTCACATTCTGTGAATGTGATTGAATAAATAGTTAATATCCATAGGAATGCCAAGCCTTCTTCACTGTACGTTCTGCCATACAGTGAAAATACTTTGCATATGGAAACATAGTCATGCAAATTTCAATCAATACTCACTTGGATGATTTTGTACTTCTCCTTTACTCTGTCATTAGAAATGGGTGTAACAAGAATGTCTTGACAAGAGAAAAAAACCCCACAAGGTAATCACGATCATTACTCAAGGGAAGACGTCATTTACTAATGCCACTAAACTAAGAGAGAGTCCCAAGGTATGTTCTGAGATATTAATTTGCAATATATATTTAATAGACAGCTTTTTATTTACTGCCCAACAGACATTTCTGACAATTCTTCTATACTAATATACTGCGTGGAACTCTTCTTCTAGACTGTCCCTTGAATTACAGAGTCTCACTGTGTTCAGATAAACTCTGCAAGACCTGACTCCATCACAAATATCTACAAGAAAACAGCCATGCAATAGGGATAAGTTCTGAGGAAGATTTAATCTTCACCTATTTGTCACCTATGTGCCCATTTCTGTGCTGTTCTTCTGCCCCTTCTGCTCATTCCTCATCTGTTCTTTGGTTACATCAATAGTAGTAACTTATCAAAAATACCTCAGCGATTGAAAAAGTGAATCTGACATGACTTGGCAGATCCCAGGGAGCTTCCAGGAAAAAATCCTATTTTCTTGACTTTTACTGATTTGAAACAGAGCTAATTGCAGAGTATGATGTTCTGACCCCCCACTCTGGATGGTCAGCTTCGGTATGGTTGCTCCTGTTCTCAAATGACTGCATACACAGCTCAGATCTGGCAACTTCAAAAAGAAAATGCCCTGCAGTTCTTATGTCTTTTCTAGTATTTAAGCCATAGTTGTTCACTTCAAAACAGCCCCCAGACATTTTTAAAAATCCAATGAGTGGTCTCCTTGCATCATTTTCTACCTAGAAAGTGGAAAAAAAAATGTCTTAGTAAAGAAATTTCTCCCATCTTGAGAGTCAGTGGGCTTCCAGCTCCCATATTCCTGACAGTCTTGAAAGTTGGACTTGGGGTTTTGAAAGTGCTATGAATATTTTTTCTATCAGACCTGGCTCAAGAAGCAGTTTCCTACACCCTCCCCATAACCTTCCATTTCTACTGCTTCCCTGTAAAAGATTAGAGCTCATCTGTTGTGACAATGCTTGTATGTTTATATTCAAGAGCACTTTTTTCTTCTGTTTCCTTTTTTTAAAAAAACATTATTTCACATAAATGGAAAAATGGTAGTGAAGAACTGTCTCCAGTTAAGAAGTGGTGACAGGATAGTGGAAATTCCCTGAAATGATTTTCCAAACAATTATTTTATAAAGTAGTATTTAAAAATAAATTATTTAAGGCCTTGTAGGTTCAGTGACCACCAATGTGGGCTTCTCTCACCCTCAGATCTCATGCCACCATGACATCCTAGCATGGGAGCTAGAAAATCAAATGCGATATCCACCCTGACATATATCACCATCTTTACAAAAATACCTTTATCCCATCTGGCTCTTACTGTCATACTGCGATTTGGTTTGTCAAGGTCTAGGTCAAATCCAGCTTTTGCAAAACAATTCCCTATTTTCAACTGTAGAGATTATTATGTGAATAAAAAACTTCAGCAAGAGAACTGCAGGGAGAACTGCTGCCATAATTTGGATGGTGTGAGATGTCTGTGAAGCTTAGTTCATTCTTCTAACACAATGTTTAGGTAGGGTAGCTGCACTACATTCCAAATTGTGCTCATTTAAAGTAAATTATTTTTCTTTCGTGGCACAATAATTGTTAATTGTGAATATTTGCCGCCACTACCAGGATACAGGTAAGAGGCAGAGTAGCAGAAGACTTGTTAATTTATTTTACCAGTGGGATGTAATGGTTCCTTGGCACCTCTCCTCTCCGAGAAGAAAGAGGCATGAGGAAATTATGTACTGTACATCTTTCAGTCTTGTTTTCTGCCATCATTGAAATTAGATACTTGTATAAAGACCTACAGCATATTTTGTAATGCTGCACTCTCTTGCACTGTTGCTTTAATCATGTGTAATATAGGTGATAGTACATACAAAGCAGGAAAGAAAATACATGTTCAATAGTAGCTGGTATTATGTCTCTTGACTTTTGAGAGAAAGGCCAGAGTAGCAGGTTCTGGAGCCTGAAAGTCAAATGCCTAACCATCAAAAGTGCTGTATGGACATTCATGTCCCATACACTTTCTAATCTAAACCACCACAAAGCTTTCCCCACCCACAGTTGTCATCAAAAAGGAGAAGGCATTTCAGCCTCCATTCTCATTCCGATCTAAACATCTGTGCTGAAGCAACCACAAAAGAAGATCTTTAAAGCCAGTGGTAGCCATAATTATGTAGTTGTTTGGCCAGATCTCCCACTAACTAGGAAGTCAGCTCCCACAGGATGTCAAACCACCATCAGATGTTTCTCTGAAAGCCTTCTTGCCAAGCTCACAGTACAACTTGGATGAAGTTGCAAACCTTGTGTTAGAAAGCCTTTGTGCCACTACCAGCATTTCTGGACCCCTCAAGGTTTTTATTGTCTGCACATGTCACTCATGCATGGGAGATGCAGCTCTAGCTTGCTCAGCCATGGCAGGTATGTCAAGACATCCTGGAGCAACTCAAAGAGAAAGTGTGCTTCCAGCCTGTCTCGTTGAGATGACACCCCCAACTGCCTACTTTGTCATGGTCTCTCCTTCCCACAGAGACCCACAGTCATCTACCACATCTTGCTGGTAGATGACATGCACCAGTACAGGTTAGAAGATGACCTGCTAGAAAGCAAATCTGTGAAGAAGGCTCTTCGAGTCCTGGTGGACAGCAAGTTATCCACAGGACAGCAATGTGCCCTTGTGGGTAAGAAGGCCAATGATATCCTGGGGTGCATTAAGAAGAGTGTGTCCAGCACGTCAAGGGAGCTGCCCTCTACTCTGCCCTAGTGACACCCCACCTGGAGTATTGTGCCCAGTACTGGGGTCCCCAGTTCAAGATGGACAGGGATTTACTTGAGGGAGTCCAATGGAGGTTGCAAGGATGATTAAGGGACTGGAACACCTGCCTTATGAGGAAAGGCTGAGGGACCTGGGCCTGTTTAGTCTAGAGAAGAGAAGACTGAGAGGGGATCTTAATAATGCCTATAAATATCTGAAGGGTGGGTGTCAAGAAGGAGGGGCCAATCTCTTTCAGTCATGCCCTGTGATAGGACAAGGGGCAATGGATTCAAGCTGGAGCACAGGAAATTCCACCTCAATATGAGGAAGAACTTCTTTACTGTAAGGTTTACAGAGCACTGGAATAGGCTCCCTGGAGAGGTTGTGCAGTCTACTTCTCTGAAGACCTTCAAAACTTGTCTGGATGCCTTTCTGAGGGACCTGCCCTAGATTCTGAGGTTATCTTGCTCTGGCAGGGGGTTGGACTCAATGATTTCCAGAGGTCCCTTCCAACCCCTAACATTCTGTGATCAGGAGAGCAACCACAAGTCTGTACTGCATATGCACGAGAACAACATCTAGTTATGAGAGAACGAGGGATGGAAGTTGGTTGTATAAGACTTGCATCAAATACATGAGCCTTGTCTACTCATGCTGTCCTCTATGAATGTGTCTTTGCATGCAGATGCCTGCTCCTCTCACAAACCACGGTGGTGTTTGGTGCTGCAACTGAAAGGAAATTTCTTGGGGTTTCCCCTTCGCTGGAAGTCCCCTGGTTAAGACTGCTGTTGCTGGGGAACTCTGTGCAGCCTTTCCTCTTGTTAAGGGCTGAACCCTGTAGTCTTGATCTTTAATTAGCTTTCCCCTGACCCCTCTGCAAGGCTTGCCACTGGAACGCTTCTCCCTGGGGTGAGGAAGACACCTGCTTGCGTAAGTAAAACATTTTTATGAACTTCTTTAGAAGTGCTCAGGCTGAGAGAGCTACCAGAACCTGCAGAGCGCTATGTCTCTGCTTCACAGTAACAGGGTTTCTCTAAAATACTGCCAAGTGGCCAATAATTAAGGTCATTTCAGCTTTGTCCCTTGTATCTCACTGACATCACCTGGGTTCAGGCCATTCCCAGTCATGAAGATTTTACACAAGACAAGAAAACAAGAAGGGCTGATTAAATAAGTATTTTCACAAGCAGCCTCCTGGCTCTCTGCAACACAGTTAGGCAATCAAATGCAAGGAGCCTGTCCCTAAGTTAAAGGGATATCATCCATGTCACTGGGCATAGACATGAAGTATTTCCCATCAAGAAGTCAGGGACATTTGGTGACATTGTCACTTCAGAAAAGTTTGAGCTGGAAACTCATCCAGTGTCTAGAGCAATTATTACTTTCTGAATGCGAAGGCACAGTAAGAGGAGTTATCACGACACATACCACAACACAGCTTCCTACAGAGCACCCACTAGAGAGATGAACTCCCCCGGTCTCCCCACAGTCAGCAGACGGAAGCAGGAACCATCAGAAAAAGGCATAGTCCAGGACCCCACTGAAAGCACACAGGACTGCTCTCTAAAAAAATTTCTCTCTTTGTTGACTATAGATGGTACCTTGGAAGATAACACCATGGTGTGGCAGTTCCAGAAAGCTGGGTGCTGAATACACACTGGTAGTATCATCAACCAGTCATGATTACAGGGGTTATAATTTCGGTCTCCCTTTCCTCTTCTTGCTAGGCTTTAGTGATTGCTGCTAGCAGTCTCACTCATAGTTTCTGCATTGCAGCCTGAGTTTTCATTATCAGAAGCAGTTGCACTAATCTTAGCAATTCCCTGGAGCCTGCAGCTTCACTTTAATAGCTACTTTTTCTAACTGAATGTTTTGCATTTCACCTGGGCAACTACTACATCACCCTAATACTGTCCAATAGGGTTCCCTCTGTTAGAAAGGAGATTTTCTTCCACCTTATGGCCTTTAGTTGTAGGATTATTTCCTCCTTATTCCTCTGGCCAGAAAGTTCCATTAATTTGCTGAACTTTCCAGCACTGGGCCATGAAATGGGCAACACCTTCATAGCTGGAATCCGGGCAAAACCTCATCAGGTATGTTGAAGTCACTCAGCCATCTGAGGAAGAGGTCTGGTTCCTCCTTCAGTCATCCAGGCTAGCCTGCCCCAGGACAGTGTGGCATGCAAACCATTAGATGTTTGTGCATCAGACACCCATCCTCCAAAATCTTCAAGAGCCTTCAGGCAAAATTTCTTCTCTGCTTTCCGGGGTTACTTTGGTTATGATATGGTATCTATCAACTTTGCTTTTCTTCAAGTGGCCTCAAAAAATTTCTGTTGTCTTCACTCACCATCAGATAGTTTTTCCTCTGTGTCAGTGGAGACCGGCTGCTGCCTGACTTTTCTAGGTCCAACATGCATGCTCAAAGGTTCCCTGCAGCAACAGCCCTGCCACGTGGAGCAAGCCCAGTAATTTGTGCGCTAGCATGGGCTACCAGTGCACAAGTGTTGAACTGGAAGGATATGTTTCCAAGCCATATTTTGGATAGTGCTATACGAAGGTGTCTGCCGGGAATACTGATCACATCATCACTTTCTGTTTCTTTCCTAGTCGGTGCTGCTGCAGCATACATGGATGGTCCTTTAATTCTTCCTCCCCTTTTGCAACATGCTGTGTGACACAACTGCAGTCAAGAAAAATCTGAAGGACTCTTTCTTCTGGGTTTGTATTGTGCTTTCAAGGAGTACCTTCACAGCTTAAAAGTGTTGCAATGAAGTGCTGGGCATGCAGATGCTGGAGGTTTGTCAGGAATATCCTCTGGGGGGCTGTGATCTGTTTCAGTAGCAAAGCTGTATATGTGCTGATTAAGTTCCTGATACCCAGGGACAAAAGCAATAATCCATTTTTTCCATCTGAACATTATTTTGCTGTGTTGACATCTATGCTCTCAATCTTTCACTGTAGAACTGCTTCTTGCACTAGTGCTGTTCCAACTGCTGCTTGTTAAGCATTTTCTTGTGGTGGGACTTCCCTTGTTTTCATAAAGTATTTTGTCTCTTTCCCAACTCAACAGCGTCCTTCATGTTCCAGATCACTGCTCCATCCCTGCTGTTATGGAGGCCTTGTGACTTCTGCTGATTTTGGCACCCAGTATTAATCGGTAAGTAACTACCCAACACAGGGGTTCCAGTTTCTTAGAGGCGGTTGGTTTATAAGGCATGGGGCCTGAAGTCCTTCATTTGCTATGCAGTGATTTACATTCTGCTATCATCCAGGTTTAGTTTATGCTTCCCAAATTCTGCTTGAGCAGCGGTATTCCCTCTTGTCTTAGTCACATACCTCTAAGTTGTCATGTATTTTTTCACCTCCTGGCAACATTCATGCTTCACGCACCCTTTTCCCAGGAAATCTCATGTGCCGATAACAGGCCAGAAGGTGTTTCCTACCAAATGTTGTGGCTGCTTGTCTCTTCTTCCAATCTCACCTGCCACACCAAGGACAGACAGGTTGTATTCAGAATATGCTGCATAGTCTTGATAAATAATAGTCTACAGCATAGGGAGCTGCTGACTCCCCCAAATATTGAGTTACTGTTTTTGCAATGATTGGTACTTATCCAGACTGTAATTTTCTTCCTTGTACCCATTTTAGAGGCTTGGCTACTTTAAATCACACTCTTGTGTCAGACACTGAGGTTCCTTTACCTCTTTCCACCTTGCTCATGGAAGCACCTGCTGAAATACCTGAGCTGTCAGTACTAGAAACATGGAAGGTAATTGATTAGTGCTGTTTCCAGGTTATAACCCATGCTTGTGGGCAAAAAACTCTTAGCTGTTAAAAAAAACAAACCATTTTACTTGCCTCCACTATAAAACAGATTGCACAGACGTCAAGATTTTTATCAAAGTGAAACCATTTTCTGTCTTGGGACTGATTTGCCAGCCTGTCAACCACATAGAAAGAGAGATTCTGACCTTTCCCTTTGCATCTATATGCAATCTGTATCTCTCCAACACTTGGGGTGGAAGACCTCCATATTTCGTTAGTCCTACTGATGCAGGCAACATTACAGTCCAAATGGAAGCTGGCTTTTGCCCATCTCCCGTCTCATGAATACAGATGACTTTTTTCCCCCAGTTACCAGTTTTGAATGTCACAGGTTTTCCTTTGGCCCTTTGCAGCTAATTAGACCTAAGCAGAGAGCTGCGTTGTGATCCTCCTCTTTGTGCTGTACCGTAGCCAAGAAGAGTGCTGTGTCACTGCTGCTGCTCAAGTCTCTTTGGGGGTGCTCTCCAACTGCAGGCACCGTACGCCCTGTACTTTTCTGTTTGCTTATGCGTCATGCTTCTGCAAAATGGTTTACTTTGTGGTTGGAATCAAACAGCCTTCTCAAAATGCAACTCTTCAATAAAGCTGAAATGAAATGTGGACCTCATGAAAACAGAATGTTTTGCTATTTTGCACGGGGGAGTTTAGGAAGAAGTTGAAGAGATTCACAGTTGTTGAGTCAGCATTTAGGGGAGGGTGAGGGGGCAAGGATATCCCTAAGTGGCCTGAGAGTTTTCTTTTAGCACAGTTTTGATGGTCAGAATTGGAGACAACATCAGAACACAAAGCTGCAAATATGAGAAGATGGTATTTCAATCTAGATCCAAAAGCAAGTTTGCAGCTGTTTGTAAATTAAAAGAAAGAACAGCTCAGTGACTTGGGACATTGCAGACCTCGATCTACGCATCTGCCTGTACTTTAGGCTGATGGGGTACCAGGCAATTTAACCTTCCAGGATGATATCTGTGTGCTTGTAGTGCTGAGTCCCAGTAATATCCTTTTATAATACACAGCATGTCCTAAGTCAGGGTGAACACCTTCATAGCACAGTGCCATGGCTTGTACATCAGGGCTGCCACATGTAGGTATGTGCTTCCATGTCCAAAACAACTCCCACTTGCCCACAGGGCTAGATTTTTAGAGAGTGCCAAAGGATGCACATAGAGAACTTGATGCACATAGAGAACTTGCTTTCACTGAAAGCAGCAGTGGGGATCAATTTGCCTCTATAGGTCCTGGACAGGTTCAGAAATCCAGTTACGTTTCAAGAATAGTAATGACGTTAGTCAAAATAAGTTTAGTTATTTGGTCCTACAGATTCTTTGGTTTTTACCTGAGATGACATTAATGAAGGACAAATATTTTTTTTCTCATAATTTCTCCTGGTCGTTTATGATGCAATTGAGTATGAGAGAATTTTTTTGTAATATTAAAGGACTGACTGTAAGACCTAGATCTTCACTTTTAGTCATGAAAAAATTATTTTAAGTAACATTCTTTACCCAAAATGGTTCTTTCTTAATCAAATACTTACTCAAATTCTCTCTTACTAGTAATGGATTTCATAATTGCAACAAATAATATTTCAGAAAAAACGATTAATAGAAAATAATAATTGCTCTTACTGTAATTATTTTTAAAAACTGATACAATTTATTAATTTTTGTGGTAAATGTAAAATTAAAATTTAATTATTTGCAAGGGGAAAAATTAATCTTGGTTTTAATCTTCACACAGACATTATAATAACAAATTATCATACCTGGATGTAGGTGTATAAAGGAAAAATAGGGGTCATCTTATTTCACAGGGATGATCATGTTTTGAATTATCTTGCATACATCTAATATGCCTGAGGCGTCTTGGGAGCTAATCAACACCTGCAAATCTCACAAAAATTAAATGGATTCAAGTTTATAAGATACTCCTGTTGATTTAGGCCCAGTTTGCATTTAGAATTCACAAACTAATGAAGGTATGCCAGAGAGGACAGTTTATACCTGCAAAGTGTACATTAGCTTAAACTCATTCCTTGAGCAGAATAGAAATATACTTCATTGAAAGTATAACTGCATCTATGCTACAGTTCTAACTGCTGTAGCTAGATTTTTAAGCTTAGTAGCAAAAAAAATTTAAAAAAAAATAAAAAAGAAGCAGCAAAGGGGCTTGCTTTGTTACAGCAGAAGAGCTAGAGGAAACTGATACAAGTCTTGAAGTCCACAATGCAGTAAATGCACAGTGGTGGCAAGTGCTGGGCAATACCCATTTGAATCCTTCACAAAACCTGTGCAAGTGTCAAAGTGGCATCAACAGCTAAAAGCTGATCAAAGCTTTTGGGCAAGGACCCAGTGAGCTTTCAGGGGCTGTTTTGGGGCCAGCCTCTTCTCCTCCCCCATTCCCAGTCACAGTACCCTTGAAGAGATGATCAGTGTCACTTGGGAAGGACTGGCGATTTCCTCCAGCTGTAGTGGAGAGAGCAATGTAACGTGCCCCAAAGAAGTACAAAGACTTCCTCCACTCACCCCTAGGAAAACCAGCTCTGCTCTGGCACCCTGAAAAGGGCATTTGTAATCAGCCTACAGATACTACAACATCTGGATATATTACCCAAGAGACAGACACAAATCTCTTCCATGTTCTCTCAAACCTCACTAAAACTTGGGACAATGGCTGTCCAGACATGCCAAGTTTGGGTATGTAGAGCAGAAGGACTATATTGATGTGTACGAGGGTGTCCAAGGAGGAAAATACAACAGTGCAACAACCTGGAAAGCTTGTAACTTATCCTGGGCTTTTATGAGCTTCGCTCAGTTTGACCTCTCAATGTTAGCAGTTGGTTAGACAATGGAACTAGGAAGAGGGGAACTCTCCCTGTCCCATCCATCACACGGCAAGGAGGCTCCTTACAGCTCCCCTTCGGCACCTAAATCAGATCTGCAGCAGCTACCCTCCCATAAAGATTTGACCATTCAGAAGCAACTCAGAGTTTCACGGTTGCAGTGGCTCACGGCAGAAAATAGTTAATGAGAAAAACAGCTGAAAAGGTGATAAAAAAGCAAAAGCACAGGGTGGGAGGGGGAGGAGGAGGAGAAAAAAAACCAACAACCTAGCAGTCTTAGTATCTTAGAGCACATATTTGCACTCTGTTCTTCTAACAAAAGACACGACGAGCTTGCGCGCGCACACACGCTCATGCTTATTCTATGCTTTTTCGCCTCATCTGGCAGCCGCTTTCCGGTCCAGCAGACACTAACATCTAATGAGTCAAACTTCCCATTTTCAGACTAATCAGTCGGCTGCACTAATTGCAAATGCAAATATGCAAATTTATATTAATTAATTACTCTGCTAATTAGTTCTGCGGTCTTTTTGGGGTAATAAATCATTGTGCAGTGGAAGGGAAACACGTCCTGTCCCATTTCACTCCACATAAAAATTTAATGTACTCATTGAAGAAAATATAGAAAAAAAAAAAACCAAACAACCCTGGTTCTGATAGCTCTGCTTCTAGTGATGAAACTACCCTACAGAAAGGTATGATTGTAAGAAGGCTTTCACATCTCCAGAAAATGCCATCACTAAGGTGCCTGTTAGCAATTTAATTATCACATTATGAGCTGCAGGAAAGGCCAGTTTGCTGTGCTGCAGGCTGTGACTTTGAGCTCCATAGTTCACACATTTTGCAGCAAATGCTGTTTATACATACGTGAAAGATAATCTGGAGGAAAGCACTAGGTTGCTCTACCTGGATGGACTGCTAAAGCTTGTGCTCAAATCCCAGGAAGCTGGATCTGCTAAAACCATCATGACTATATAGGCTTTAGTCCTGCAGCCTCACTGGATCACATTTGAATGAGTTGGCAGGAAAAATGAAGAATAGATGAAAAAGAAACTGTGTGTAGAGCCCTTCCCTGCCCTTGAATCTTACTTTGGCTCTGATCAGTTTCAACAGGGAACTTTTGGCTCCCCAGCCAGAGCCACCTCTCCCTTACACACTGGGAACAGAAAGGGTCACTCCCCTGTGCCTAGCCCCACTGGTAGCCTGCATGGCCCCAGGGAATCTGTGGGCTTCCTTCCCCATGCCAACATCTGAAAGGTGCAGTCAGTTCCCCACTCTGGCTTCATGCCCCAGCAATAGCACACAGTGCTGCACACTGTTGGAATCTCAGTTACTAAAGCTTGTCAGGGTGTGGAGGTCCCTGTGTCAGGGCTTATTCTACATCTTCCTCCATTTAGGACAGGAGAAAAACATCCCCATAGCATAACAAACCAAACAGCTGTGAGAGTCACCGAGTCTCCTCATCACATGGAGCCACAGCGACTCACAGCAGTGCTACGGTACACGCCTCATGACAGGCACCCTAGGAGCCAAATCTCCCTGAGAGATTTAGAAAGGCATTAAGGAAGGTACATCCTATTATCTCACACAAGCTTAGTCTAGCTAGAGATACAGCATCTCCCTCAGCTCTCAGAAGATTTCTCCACCCTCTACTTTCTTCCTTTTCACTGTTACATACCATCATCTCGATAAATGTGAAATGTTCACAGAGCACTTTCACCAGAGTTTGAATGTGATCAAGTGTGTTAATCTGCCTCATAGAGACAAGATGAAAAACAGATAAAGATTTTATAAAAGTCAACAGAGCTCTTTTTGCATCTCTGAGCTTCAGGCATCTCACATGTAAAAAGTCTTCCAATTAAAAAAAAAAAAAAAAAAAAAAAAGTAAAAGCATTAGCAAATGTTTTGCTTTATGCTTTAAATTATTTAGTTTAAATTGAAATAATAAATGAGGTTTAGAAGTAATTAAATTCCAAGAGCCTTTATCATGCTAGGATTAACCAGAGCTTAAGCTGCATAGTTTTCCTCACAGTTTGGAAACCTAAGAAAGTTTATTTCTTATATATATCTCTTTCCTAGCCAACCCTGGAATAAAATACCAGATAATCTGAGTAAAATACCAGCTGGTAATCTGAGGTCCTGTGACTTAAATTCTGGGAAACGGAGGAGAGGAAAAAAACTAAAACAACTTAAATTGACCAAGCAGCTTATTGACTAGCCAAAAATAAAATTTAGTTTTAAAACACTGTCACTTTTTCTTGAAATTCTAATATGCTCTAATGGCTATACCATTTAACATCATGCAAATTAAAATATTTACTTAAAAGCAAGCCACCTCTGTGATCTTTATAGCTTTGCAGGATCCTGGATACACATGGGATCCAAACTGTTTGTTATAGAGTACAGTCCTCCCCACCTGCCGTGCATTTGCCTGATACTGAAAAAACCAGCTTCTTTAATTCTTTAAAAAAAACCCAACAAAACACACACACCAAACAACTCTCCAAGTTTTCAGAGATTAATATGTAGAGATTTTGACAAAACTCCACAGGTAACTATTCAATAATGAATAGGTACAAGACAGTAATGGGACTTTGTTCTGCTTGTCTGTAGTGTTCTTTAAAGAGATACATTTAAATCATAATTGCACTGGGACAGGAGATACAACTTAAGACATTTGAGAAATTCTTTACACCCTTTGATGGGTTAGGTTCAATTAGAAAGCTTCAGCAGCACATGCATCTTTGGCAAATTGCAGTAGGCTTCTTCACAGCAGGCACTGTGAACAAGAAAAATTACCTTTTCTTTATCTTTTTTAGACTGTGTTCGTGAAATAGCAAAGAAAGTTTTGTCAGTACTTATTTCTGAATAATATTGTCTTGATTCAGAACACTTAGTATATAGTCAGAAAAAAGGTGATGCTAATAAAAATTCCATCATGATAGTCTATGTTTATTCCCCTTCCGTTACTTCTGGCTGGTATTTATTCTCCTGTCAGGGCTGTGAAATCAAGAGCTTTCTTAACATATAGGACAGGAAGACCCATTTGGCATCCAAGATGAAACCCAGATGAGTGCTAAGATTGACAGTGTTTTCACCCTTATAATTAGCTATTCACACAAATGGGGTTTTAGTTTGCACTTATGCTTGGAACATGGCACTTTTCATACAGAGAGCAGCATTCACATGTGAACATTTTCACTTTTGTTTCTTGTTGGCAAGTAAACCAGCATACTTGCTATTGACTTCTGTTAGCATTTTCCTATCTATTATTCACTTTTTATTAGTGCCTTGTTTAAAAAGAATTTAACACGAGCAAAACCCAGACAAGAACTATAGGCATGCCTCTTTCATTTGCCCTGCTCTGGAGGAGGACGGCACATGCCTGGAGTCACTGTGCGGCTTCCAGGGTGGATGCTTTCCACAAGAGTAGCACTGGGGCACAGCTTTCCAGCACCCATGGTTTTTTTTAAGAGTTAAAGACCCCTTTCCTTTGCTGAGGGAAGGATGGGTGGCCCCATCCTTCAGAACACGTACCATGCTGATCTAATTTGCAGCCTTGTCCTCGGCTGTGCACTGACTCAGTGATGTCTGGAGGAAGGGTGCAGAAGTAGAAAACCTTACGGCAGTACAGCAACGGTTGCCAGAAATTCATCAAGGATTGTGATGGGTTCTGAACAAGATCCTGTTCATTCTAAATCGAGGAATAAGAGGCTCAGCAATGGAAAAGAAGGAAAAAGGACAGCTAAAACATTGCTGCTTTGTCAGATTTGAGATGCAACTGATTTGCTCAGGCACATTAACAGTTTTAAACAGAAAAAAAAAAAAAAAAAGAAGGAAAAGGAGAATCCTAAATGGACTGTGCTCAATATGTACACAGACTAGAGAGCTCACTGCTACAAGAAGTAGATTTCAGAAATGTATGTTTGCAAAAAGGAATTGATATGCATATCAGAGTTACCATAATTAATTACAATAACGTTTTTGGGTCATGCTTCAGGGCTCACAGAATTCAGCAACTGTTAGAGAATGGGCTGAGAGTTAACAAGGGTAATTTCTTTTTAACCTTCATGTACACATTTTAGGGGTCTCTCTTTGGCAATGGCGATTGCCAGAAAATAAACAGGAGATGAGACTGATCTTAGATCTAAACAAACAGGAAAAATTCCTGTGTTCTCAACTGCAGACTATATCCCTATGTGGTCCTTCATCTTATGGGAATGGATGGCATTTAGTAGTTGATATAGCCTCTTTCCTAATTCTTTATATGGCTAGAATAAAAATTGGGATAGAAAAAAAAGATAAGGAAAACTTGATAATTTGCAAAAAAGAGGTGCCATAATACACAAGGCCTTTTGCAACAAATAAATTAATATTGTTCACCTCTTTAGAAACTATTCCATCTGCAATGGACAGGAGGACAACTATCAGGCTAGATTAAAATGAAGATTACATATAAAATCACTGGGGGGAAAAAAGGAGAACAGACTAATGGTGGAGAAAAGGCACAAAGAAGCCCTAAAGGCAAACAGTAGAATGAATAAGCATGGTAACTGCAAACCACCTAAGCAAAAAAATAAAAATAATGATGGGGGAAATAGCAGTAAAATGGGAAAATCATTTGCCTACACCAAACCTCTATGACTACAGCTCTTTTCCTCCAGGCACTCCAAGCACAAGGATGCCTTCTAACCCAAGTGGTAGGATATCCAGAGAAGCAAACTGAGACTGCTGTTCATCTCTCCTAGAGGAGCAGAGTGATGCCTCCCTCTCTACTCTCACATGCATACAGGACCACCACCATATCTCAAGAGAGGGCAGCTGCTTGGGGAACTGGACTTGAGGCCAGATAGGGGAGTATAGCACTATATAGCCAAGGTGGGACCAGGGCTCAGAAGCTGCGGTTACAGCTGCCCAGGAAGGGGCAGCAACAAGCATCTCAGATGCAAATCAAGGTGTGAAGCAGGTTAGTGTTTCAGGGACGGGGACTTCCACAGGTGCAGGTCAGAAAAGTGGAGCTGAACCATCACATTCCTTCTGAAAACAAAAAGGTCTGGCTTGCACTCCTTTATTGTATTTCAAAGTCCTGTGATCCTCTTCATTGGGGGATAATTCATTGTACAACTCTGAGGCAGAAATGCTGAGCCTGCTATGTGACAGGTTGAAATGGAGTTGTGGCTGCAAGACACCTTGAGTATTCTTCCAGTGAGTTATCCCAAAAATTCTGTGTTTGTTTTCAGTCCCAGCCACAATGAAACATTGCAATACTTGGTTGAGATAATCCCTAACAGTATTTTCAACAGAAAAAAAGCCTGTATTTAAATTTCAGAAGCTTAACCCTTTCAGCTTTTATGTACAAAGTAGGAAACAACCGCTCCTTGCCAGACACATCAAATGAAGAAATGCCTATTTCTCTGACAACACTTGTTGCCATGGGAGTTCTCCTCAGGAGCAAGCATTCCTTGCAAGCCCTGATTCCTGCCCTAGCCACATATCCAGGTACAGAGGGATGGTTGCACTGAGGCAAGATTGCAGCATGTCCTGGAAGATGCTTTATGGCCACAGAACAAAAGCCACAAAGAAGAATTGGGCCCTACACCACAGGTCCCATCACCTAATGTGTCTTCTAGAACAGGAGACATTGACATTTAACTTACTGGAGAAGTACACATTTTGGGGGAACCCAAAAACCAGATTACTCCTGTTGGGATTTACTGACCCCACAAAGGTCTGATTTTGGGTTTCTGAGCAGATAGTCAACAGACTTCACCAATGACAAAACATGTCCACGAATATTTTGATTTATGAGAACAGCTTGATCATGAGGAAATTGTTCTGGGAAAGGATTTCCAACCAGATCTAGTGGAATTTGATTTGCCTAACAGCAGTCACCAAAATAATCAGGCTGTCTAACACACACACCAAGTTAGTGGAAAGTAGTGGAAGGTGGTTCATTGCACTTAGACACCCCAGGGGAAGACGGTGCCATCTCTTCCCATGCTCCACAAGCAAACTGAAACAGTTGGCTTTCAGTCAGGCAGCTACTGAGCAGTAAGCTGGGAGCATGTGAGTCCTTCCACAGCTCCACATGTATGTACAGGTTTGTTATTCATCACTCATCTAACATGATGCTGGGTGCTGAGTGAAGTCCACCTGGAACTAAGCTCAGTGAAAAGCCCCTGTCCTCACTGTCACCCTCAGCATCACCATGGTTGCATGTATCTGGCTGAACAAAACAGAAACAACATTTCAGGCTCTGCAAGATTAAGTGGCAAAGACCTGAAGATGTAGCCAAGAATAAAGGTTGCAGCAGCCAAAGATGACAGGAAACTCTTTTTGTTCCCTAATAGGAAAAACTCTGAAATGGAACTGGTGTAAACTTTGCATGGGATTTTAAATATCCTACTGGTCTTAAATTGGCTTGACCACATTGCCTACAGTGTTTAGGCAGCTCAAAACTAAAGCCTTGAAACAAGGGTACTAATACTTACATAAAAAAGACTCAGTGTCAATAAAAATTTCTAAAAAAATTAAATCAACAAGGGCTTTGGAAGGAATCTTACTTGTTGAAAAAGGTTTCCTTTGAGGAAAAAAAAGGGGTTTTGTTATTGCTGTTAACTAATTATTAATTTTTATTTCCTGTTTTCATTTCTTATTTGAATTACCATGTAACATAAAGATCAGAGAGCAAAATGGTTTTGTATGTAGTTCTTTAACATTCACTACCTAGCTTACTTAATGAAAAACAGAATGAAATTCCTGGCTTTCAGTTAGTTTTGTTGTTTTGGTTTTTTTTTTTTCATAACTTAGCTTCTCTTACTGTATTTGAATTCATTTTCTTTTTCAGCATTTTACTTATCCAGAATCAAATCTTTGCTTTGAGAGGTAACACAATAGTAAGTAAGAAGGTTAAGTTTGTAGCTGATCCTTAAAACCCTTTTTCTATATAAAGCATGTTAAAATCTCACCTTTTTTTTCCTGCAAGAGCAAAGACACACATGTATCATATTTGACTATTGCCTTACTTAAACAAAGCATTAAAAAAAGCATCAGTATACCAGACGCCATTTGATCAAGGCAAAGGTTTCTTGACTGAACACTTACAAGATGCAATTTGAACATCTGACTTCCTTGAAAATAAATTGTTCAGTTTATCTGGAAAAGAAGAGTCAGCACAGTTGGGTCTGGATGGATTTTATCAGACTGTGAACTAGCTGTGCTATAACTAGAAAAACACTTGAGCTAGATCAGGCTGGAGAGGAACAGAAACATGTTTATGCTGTGCTGCATTACCACTAGGATATCCACGTGCTCCATAGACAACAGTGCCACTGACCTTTTTTTTTTTCCTGCTCTGCCCTCAGTCTGACATATTCTAGCCCACATCACCATTACCCAAGATAAATACGAATCAGTACCATCACTCTTGCATCAATCTATCACCAGTAAGAGAATTCAGAGTGCAATCAGCCCAGCTGGAGACAACATCCAAGTGGAAAATATATTTGTACCTAAGAAATGTGTACATTTGTACTTGGGACTTAAACACATCAGGCTCCTGTGTGATTCTCTAGCCACCAGAGCACCCTTTTTTCCTAATCGCTTGCAGATATAAATTGGGCTCTCTGTGCATGGTAGGGTGTACGTGGAATTCACAGCAATATTCACAGCATCTATCTCTGGGAACTTGCCCCTTATGCTTTCAGTCAGGAACAGATGTTTTAAGTACGTAGTTTGAATAGAAGTTTCTTTATTCTCCTTTGAGGTAGAAAAATAAAATTGTTTCTCTCCAACATCTTCTCACCACTTAAAAGCTAGAATGAGGTCGATGGGAAGGGCACATGTGCGTGAGACTCAGATCTGGAGACTGAAAGTTGCTGAGCTCTCAGTGTGTTTCCCACTGTACATCTGACTCACCATGGGAACTACTTGAGCGATAGCTCCTCCATCTATGAAAAACTGATACGAACTCACTGAACCAGCAGGAGCTGAAGCTTAATTTCAGGATGTACAGTGCTGAGAGATCTCTATTTGCCATGTGCTTGAAGATGTGCAAAGTAACTTTCACAGTACCAAAAGTAAGAACAAGTGGATTTCTCTTGCATATTTCCTGTAGGAAGTCCTCAGTGCTTGGAATATCTTTTCCAGCCACTGATGGGATTTTGCCATTTAATAGTCACACGTTAAAAAAAAGTTCCGAGTTTTAATTCCACAATGCTACTTTTGTGCATAAGCAGTTATTAACTTTGCATCAACGTCTCCATGGATTAAACAGTCCCTAAGTACACATTGACAGCACAGATCGTTATGGTTATGGACCCTTAACACTTAAAATGGGAGGGGAGGGAGTTTTCATGTGTGTGTATTCATCTCCTTGTTCCCTCTCTTTCACAAACTATAAGGTTTAATAGCGATTAACACTAGACCACAGCACTTCTAAATTAACGATAGCCCTGCCAATTCTAATTGGTATTCTAATTAGTTTGACAATTCTACTAATTAAGAACATTAAACTTTTTAACAAAGGCTATCTTTTTTGTGTTGTGTTTGGCAAAATGGAATTGAGGGTATAGGGGAGCCTGAACTGGTACTTCAGAGAACTGCTGACGATTAAAGAAAAAAAAAAAAGGATTCAGGGAGCATGTAGAAACATTTATATATGGTACTTAAATAACAAGAATAGGCTTTCTGAATTACAGAATATAGTAAGTTATAAAGAAATTGATAAGTGAAATGGCAAATCCAGACTACACGGCTGGAAGAAATTTGCTTTTTGGAATCACTCATTTAGTCCAGGTGCTATAGTGAATTTGGTACTGTAGGCAAACTGAGACATTCCTTTGTTTGCAGAAAGATCACATTTTAAAATTTACTATCCTTCAGGTATGAAACAAAAGCAAAGGAAAAAACCTGTGTTCCACAATGCAAAATTTTCAGTAACCATTTGTTTCACATCAATCAAAACATCTCATTTTAAGAAATAAAATTGTTCTGATTTTGATTTTCTGGACTAAAACTGATTTTGAAAAGAAGAATCCTTTTGAGTTCCTTTAAATAAATTAAAGACCTGACTTTTCCTAAATGTCTCATTCTCAGGAATTTCATTATAATGCGCTTAATACACAAAGTTTTAAGCAGAAAATTATATGCAATCTTCTGAAAGAAAACACGTTCCACTTCCTGCCACTTCACGTCACAAGGTCAAACTGCAAATAGCTTGTTCATAATGAAGATTTCTCTTTCTGTGAGAGTCAGAGCATTTGCACAGAGTTTTTGCAAAAAAAATCCCTCATTAGTGTTAGTTTGTGCCACAAGAAACAGGCTGAATGAAAAGCATGGAAATCAATAATTACTCCAAACCCCACCAACCCAAACCTCACAGATTTTACTCTTCCGACACCCAGCCTTCAAAGGCAGAGTGCAGGAGCTCTGCATCTCTCACGGTTTGGCCCTCTGCTGTAACACTGAGTGTATTCCCTCCATCACTTCACCAAACTGCTGTTGCACTGCCTGTATTCACACGGTTGGAGGGCTTAGAGATATAGGGAGAGACGGCTATTCCAGTCACCATCTGCCGGTGACAGCAAGTATTCTCTAAGCGGCTGTCTTCAAAATTCATAGCAATATGACCTTTTGAGATAAATTTTACCTAGATGGCTTTACGTGCCTTACAGGTCCTAATGCAGAGGCCGGCACGGCTCTCTAGACTGAAAGTGCACTTCAGATTTCAACCCAACCCTTGCATAAAAGTCCTGAACACAAGAATGAGGCCCTGAGCGTACTGTAATGTACTCTTTAAAATGTATATCTTCAAATACTTTGCAAAGTGCATATTTTTTTCTCTCCTGGTCACACTGCAGTACTAATGAATCAAACCATAATCAGGATTTTCTAAAAAATGCATTTGAACCAAAGAGGATCACAAAGAAACCAAAATAATGCAGCTGAATACTGGCTGACATCATGACAGAAAAAAAAAAGATTCCTAAGTTGCAGAAATATATGCATATTCAGTAACTGCTTCTGCATTGCCACTGCCTGTTAAACATTTTGCAGAATGTGGCCTGTGTGACCTTTGCCCAATATTTCAAAAGCTTGAAGAGTCAGGCCCCCAGTAAGGCCCCACAAACCAAGTAGAAAGTCAGCTTATACAGCAGCTAGCACAACAGAGGGGAAGCACAAGCAGGAGTTGGGCTCAGCAAGCCACACTCCCTTCTTAGGAAAGGGAATTTGGCCAGAAAAGAAGGCTTTTTGCCAAACTTCCAGGTGCATTCTGGCCATGGTTGCTTTAAACTACTTGGAGATTCAAACCTGCCCTCAGCCAGCCCAAGGACTGAAATGAAAACTCTGGGCTGCCAAAAGATACTGCATGCTCTGTAAGGTGAGACCACTTTGTAGAGCAGTTACCTCCAAAAACAACACTTTGTACTCAAGGCTGTTGCATGAAGTACTGATTTTCATTATGCCTGGTGGCTGAGGAAACTGGCAAGTTGTAGGGCTCACACAACTCCTTAGAGGTTACACAGAGAGAAGAGATGGAAAGAGGTGGAAATTACTGAAAATATCATTTAGTTCAGCTTCTACTTAAATATGTGATAACTTCACCTCTCTTTATGGTAGATCATAACTTCACATTGATTGTGGTAAATTTTATTGACTGTTGTTAGACAATGCTGCTTCTGAGGGAATGTCCATGTCTTCCCAAAAACAGCTGTGCAGGTATAAGCAAATCTTCTCTTGAGCTCTGCTTCTTTCAGTTGTGTACTTGAATAGATGGAAACCATTGCTCAATTCTTAATCTTCTCTTTACTCTGTCCTATAAAAATCACAAGGCGTGCAATGGCAGTGTAAGTAATTTACAACTTACAACATCAGTGTGTCCTCTTAACCAGGAAATTGGGTGAAAAATAAATGAAAATTCTTCTTTATAAATAAGAGTAACATCAGTTACTCTAAAAGTAGATCTGCAGCTAGAAGTAGTAGAATTGTTCATTCATCACTGAAAAAATGTTCTTTAACCATCAATTTTCAACATTATTTTGGAAAAAGATCATTACAGCCCCACCTGAATTCAGCACCATTTTAAACCTGAGCTGAAATTGGATGTGCCTTTCATTTTCTCAGCAGCTTAGAGGCCAAATCCAGAAAACAGTTTCATAAAACCCTGTTCTATTTGAGGTCAAATTCTGCCACCAAATCTCTAGTATTGTCAGGGGAAAATTGATCCTGTGGGTAAAATACCTCAAGTCACCCAGCTTCCACTTTCAGCTGGGACAAGCTTTCTGTCTTGAGATAAAATGTGATGGTCAAGATCCTCCAAAATATATTGTTGTCTTTCCTCTACTACCTTCAAATCACTGAATATATGTATAATTTTATGTAACAGGAAAAAGCAGAAAGGTTAGAGGATCCAGTGACTGTACACTTCATTTGATCTGCTTCTGGAAAATAATTTCTGGACTGTTTATCAAATAGACATCAGGTTCTTGATTACTCTTAATGTTTCCATCAAGCATGCTAAATTGGTAGAACAAGCTGAGAATCTGTGCTTTAAGATCCTTGTGCCTCCCTTTTCCTCCTGGAAAGCAGCACTTCCCTGCTTCATACGGGTGTTACAAAGATTTGTTTTGTGTTGGTTTTTTTTCTGTTGTTTTGAGCTCTTTAGGGGTTTTTTGTTTGGGTTTGATTTTTTGGGTTCTGTTGTTTTTTGAGGGTTTGTTGGGGTTTTTTTGTTTCTTTTGGAGTGGGATGTTGTGTTGTCTTTTTTTTAAACCCTAATTTACCTTTCTTTTTGATAAGTACATGTATTATAACAAGTTGCAGATGCTGTTTGGCAATTGCAGGTGCTTGGAGTCAAAAGTGGGATGCAGATTTGGGAAATGTGAGGCAGGCCATAGTTCATTAACAGCTGGGGAAGCCTGATTGCACAGCTTTCTGCTTTTTGAAGGGAAAATTTAGTTATTTTCATCAGACCAGTATTTCAGGAAAAGCCCTGTCATAGAAGGGTTATAAATTCAGATAACAGAAAGCAAACCTAAACAAGATATTCCATCATAGAAATCCTGAGTCATCCTGCCCCACACTTAATACTATAGCATAAAAACAAGCACCTCAGCTGATCTTTACTGTTAAGAAACTACTTGTATATTTGTACATAAGAGAGAGAACTGAGATTTCATAGGCAACTGTAGCTCTGGCATTTCCTACTGTCAGCTACCCAACTTCTCAACTTTAAAAAAGTGCTTTCAAAATAGTTTTAAAGGAATTTTTATTTTCAAGGTCTGTCCTTTTTTTTTTTTTTTCCTAAGATGTTCAGATATTATTTCAGCATGCCGCTAAAATTTGCCTGAGGAGTGCACGCAAGAGAAAGGAAAAGATTCTTAGGAGCTTACAGCTCACCTGATTCTGGATAAAATTTCATGGGGGTAAAGAAAAGTCATTTCTCTAGCCTGAGGGCTTTCTCCCTGCTGAGTTTCAAAGGTCTGCTGCAACTAATGGAAATGTCAGACTTTCTCATAAACTTTGCAAGGATATTTTACAAAGTTCCCCTTACAAAGCATCCTACAGTTTCATGGGAGGGAACTGTCCACCAGAAGCTATTCTAACTCTTAGGTTCTATTTTGCACATTCATCAAGTCAGTGCTCATTCCACTTCTCTATTTCCTTGCATCTCACATTTAATTTGGACCATGCTGTGTAGTCCTAAGCAAACTGCTCATCACAGTATGTGCTTTCTCTGAGGCCATTCTGCTCTTCTGTTGCCAGGCACATGGAGCTCCCACCACTTCCCAGAGGGGCTTTGCCCCAGCACTGCCCCACCACACAGGGCTCAGTGCATTCTTCCTCCTCACACTGCAGATGATCTTCTCAGAGGGTGAAGGCTGCAGGAAGGAAGAAAAACTTTTGGGAACATCCACACAGGTGATCCAGGGAGATCATCCAGTCAGATGCCTCTGCTTAGGGGAGATTTGAAGCAGGGAGAGGAAAGCAGTCCATCAGCCTCAGAGATTTTGTAAGGAAGGGGTGCCCTGGCTTATGGAAGAAATAACATGATTTATAGCCATAGGGTCTTGCCTGGGGGGGGTCTTGCAAGCAGTGTTGGTCTCCTCCAGGGTCACACGCACCCACACTACCTATTCTAGAAGGGACTGGCTGCAAAAACCAGGCTTTGATGGGAATGGAAACGTTCTCAAAATGGAAACACGGAGGAAGCACGTGTGTGAATCACTGTAGGCGCCAGCAGAAGAAAGGGAGAAAAAAAAAATAAACATCACTAACTAGCTATTTGACAGAGATTGCCATTAAAGAGTAGATGCTGATCGGCAGCATCAGGGTGTGTGCTACAGCCAAGTGTCCCTGCTGTAGCCTCTAAAGTCTGCCAAATTCACCAATCTCAGAATATCCTCCAAATAGGGTAGCAGAGAGTGTGACAGCACCAGTCACCAAGTATGAATGAAAAACCCCTCAGTTTCTCAGATGTACCATAGGGTTGCGTCACACCACAAAGCAACAGGAATGATCTTAACCCCCTGCAGTTTCAAGAAGTGACACAGTTACATGACTAGTCTGACTAGAGCATTTTTCCCCAGGGAGAGAAATACCTTAAATCCCGTATTTCTGCAAGGTCCGGATCGCCTCTTAATCTAGTAAGAAAATATTTAGGCTGTATCATGTCATTACTTTTCACAGGTGGAACCCCTTTTTAAAAAAATATTTTTCCCATCTTAAGATTATATGGTCCCACTCTCAACTTTTTGAATGTTAGTGTACAGTGAATGTGTCATATCTAAAAAATTATACCCATTCTGGTCATGGTAGTGTTTAAGAAATCTAAGAGTAATTTCTGATCACAAACTCATTTTTGCTTAATCATAAGCAATAAATATTAGAGTCTGTTTTCAAATTTGAAATTCATGTTTTACTCCAGCAACTCCTATTAAAACAGAGTACCTAACCTTTCTGCAGCTCTTTCATATTAGTCCCTAAAAGATTTTTCAAAACATAAAACTAAGGATATCTGACTAGAGCAAGAGGTGCATCCTCATTACAGGGGGTTTATGTAGGGCAAAGAACATTTATAGTATTTTACAGCATTAGCAGGTAGATTAAAATCACATTTTCAGACTTAACTGAACCTTGTCGAACTAATGTAGGCTAGTTCTCTGAAGGCAGAAGTCATTATTAATGTCTTCCTCAATCTCTCCTGGGAGAAGGACATACACCCCTGTAACATCATCTTAGCACTGGTGAAAGAGGGCTTAGCCAGCCTGATGGGAACTGCAGGTTCCTTTCACAAAGGCATCCAAACTCGCTGGCAGCCTACTGGGGACACAGAGAGGCAGAAAAGGGCTGCGTAGCCACTGAACAGAGACACATCATTTTGGTCCCATGGATGCATACAAGATATGCAGGTGGCATGCAACGTGCATGTGGCATGTCAGTCTGGTTTCCCCACCAGCTCCTTTTGTGGGGACATGGTCCTGCCTGCACCAGAGGGTCCCAATTCTGACCAGTCTGAAACTCACTGAGGCTGGCAGACCAGAGTC
Organism: Apus apus; assembly: GCF_020740795.1. Lineage (NCBI taxonomy): Eukaryota > Metazoa > Chordata > Aves > Apodiformes > Apodidae > Apus > Apus apus. Next base: position 51,662,022 of record NC_067283.1, read on the forward strand.
CCTGCCTAAGACATCATCCTCTTTTGCCCTACTTTTGGAAAAACAAAACCCAACACAAAACAAACCATAAAAAAAACCCTCAACAAAACCCCCAAAAGAATGCCCCAAACAGGTATTCTCACCTGCTTCTGAACTCTGAACTCAGCAGCAGTCTGAAGCCAGGAGCCACTGTTTTTCATACTGTAACCCATGTATTTGCCCCTCGTGGTCTGGCTTTGCTATCTAGGATGCACTAGACATGTGCTTCCCCCCAGATTCACTCCCCAGGCAGCTGAGGTAGCCATGGAAAGAAGCTGTGAGTCCAGCCCTGCTGCAGACATGTAGTTAGGTTCTTGCATAGACACCAACCCCCAAAGCCTGCCCAGAGGCAAGGGGGCTTGGTCCTCCCTAGGTTTTTGGGCTGTGCATGTGGGTGCTGTGACAGGAAGGCAAACTCACACCAGGTCATGAGCAAGGAGGAGGGAGCTTGACGTCACAGGATTACCACCATGACTTTACACATGGTTGAGAAGCAGAACTGCTGTGACATGTAGCCTTTACATAGAAAGATGAGGAAAGAAAGAAAATAAAAATATTTTGGTAAGCGTCCCCCTTCTGAACAGTCCCCCACTGCCCACTAGGTCACGTTGCTACCAGTGAATGACCCACACTACCACACACCAAACTCGTCCTGAGCACACATCATTAGAGTTTCTTAATAGTCATGTTACAGTGCCACTGGGAGGTCTGGGCCAGGAGGGATGGGAGAGAATGATGACATTTAAAAAAAATAATAAAAATAATAGAAAGAAAACAAGAAAAAAAAAAGAGAGTCAAGACATTCCCTGGAGACTCGATGGTAGCGTATGAAGTTATTGGAAGGACTCCCATTGATTGCAGTGCAGTTTGGGTCAGTCCTCCTGATGCACCGTGGAGGTTCTGCAGTCCTTTGAACTCCGTATTATTTCACTGAATCTATTAATGTTTGGCTGTGTTAAGTGTATTCTAATAATATTGCATCTGAAATAGAGTAACTTATCATTCAAAACTATACAGCTTGGGCATGGGGAAAAAAATTGTGGTATGTTCTCAGTAACGTATTTGGTGCCGTGCAGCCATTCTACAGCGTGCATTTCACTATGTTCTGTGTATTATTCTTAACATGCATTCACAGTAGACAGCAAAGCAGCAGTTATGGGGTATGCTGTGAATGCATATTAACAGCAGTACACATTTGCATATCATGGATCCATAATACAAAATGTGTAGAAAAATCCTTATGAAAAGTTATTATGCATGCACAGTAAAGGCTTTTTAAACCTTGATATCTCAGCTATTTTGTTTCTCCGCTATTTATTTGAAAATATTAAAAAGGTCAAATGATGGATTAAGAATCTGCAAAAAGGGAAAGTTACTACTACAGAGGGAATCCTTCAGCACAAACTAATTCATTTATTTTGTTTTTAGTAGCAAGATAAGAGTAATTCAAAATGAATTTTATGATAACATTTGAGTTGTTAAAAAAAACCAAACAAACAACAAACACCAACAAACTGATTCAGCAATAATAAAAAAAAAATGAGCGAGAAAATATTTAATAAAGGCATATTTTGGAGTCTTGGTGATATACCTGGAAATTTAGACAGTCCTTCCCTTAACACAGAGCCACTACAATGTCAACCTTTCCTTCTGTTTCTCATAGTATTTTTAGTATGCATTGAAACAGGGCTTGGTTCCTCAGGACTTCGCATATTTAGATATTGTGCATTGTATAAAACTCTGAATATGCAAATCTTTGAAAAGGTTGACAATCCTTAGGAGCTTCCACAATACAAATCTTAATACATACATTCCTATTGAGAATAATGGGATTCTATCCTTTGCTCTGTTACACAGATTGTAGTATTTGGGATAAAATAAAATGAATGTTATGAATAGTACAGCTCTTGCTCCTTCTGAATAGTTGACACATGAGTTTTAACACCTTTGTCACTTCAAATACATTTACCTTAAAAAATACAAATTTTAAACAAACAAATAAAAGCTCTTAGCTCTGCAAAGAATGAATGACCTGGTATTTCTCACTTCTGTGAAAAAAAAAAATAAAGTTTGGGGAGAGGGTTATTTTAAATATTTTTTTTCTGAGAAAGGCTCTAAAATCATTGAGCACATACACAGACATGTACATGACACAATCTACACACACATGCATATCATTCTGCCTAATTTTTTGTTCCTCTCTCTAATCAAAAAATGCCCAAACAGATTTAAATGAAACTTTGAGAAAACAAAATAATTGGACTGGGGCTGTGAACATTAATGCCAAGCTTGGGCCCGATGTGAATTAAAGCAGATGAGTTATAAACCCTTCAAAACCAGGATTTATAACAGAAACGCTGACACAGACCCATAACAATAGCAGCTCTGCCAGGGATTATTTTAATACTAAAAGCATACTCAGTCGCTCACTTTTTAAAATAGAGATTACTTGGTCACTCAAAAGCAGTGACATGCAATAATAATGAAAGCAAACTTAAAAAAAAACCAACATGTTTCTAAGCTGCCACATCGTTCCCCCTGTAGCTCTCTGGATATCGCTTATATGTGACATGTCACTCCTTAAATTAAAAAACCCGCAAACTCCAAACACACCAAGGTGGAGTTTGCCATAAGCTCCATGGCAAAGCTGAGCTGAGAGGCTTTGTCAGCTTTATTTAACAGTTTCTTGCCAGTGAAAAGAGACAAAAGGGTTAAGGGAGGACGAGCAGGGAGTGCAGGAGAAGCAGCTGACAGCAGAAACAAGGGCACGAAGAAAGGGAGCAGCCAGGGAGGCAAACGGAAGAGCAGGGGGAAGATTTTAGGAGGAGGAAGAGCAAGTTTCCGAAAAATATAACTCAGTTTTTAAAGAGATTTCAGGGAAGCATTCACAAAAAGGCCAGGCAGGCAGAGAAAATCTGGCAGCAGGGGAAACTCCCCAAGCACCCCAAGTTATGCCTGTGTTGGCGCTGCCCCGCAAGGAGCAGGTGCCCCCAGTTGCATCGCACCAGGGCAGTACGGGGTACGAGCAAGCCCTGCCGTGTACTTTGGACAAAAAGGCATAATTTGTTAAACCTTCACATGGTGTGTCCAGTTTCCCACAAATTCCTCTTTTCTTTTGACAATGTCAAAAACTACAGAGAGATGTGAGGGGAAGATTCCTTAAAGCTGGCAGGGTTGCTGCTGTCACCCTGCTCTCTGGGGCAACTTGCTGCGCTCAAAAAATTCCACACCCCAAAAATCACTCCCAGCAGCATCACACAAAAACTACTTTTTGTGACCATGCTATGCATTATAGCACTGGCATTACTTCCCCATTCCTGCCTTCTCTTTCTTGCCTTTTTTTTCTTTTTTTTTTTTTTTTTTTTTTTTTCTGGGGTACCAGGTGCACCGGAGGGACTCGGAGCAATACAAGACAGGGCTTCTCATATAAACAATACCATATTAACAACCACAGGGCAGCCGTACCTGTAGGCAGGGATAGCACCAAATGTTGGCACATCTATCCGTGCAGCTAGACTGCTAAAAAGATGCAGCTCCAGTGGAAATGCACCTACTGTATGTGAAATGCTGGTGCAGATTTTTTTCCTTTTTTTTTTTCTTTTTTTTTTTTCTATCAGTCTAACCTTCTGTGTTGATACATGAATACTGGTACCCACTTAGAGGGATGCCAGATGATCAGTGCAGAATGAAGGTCCCAGGAGAAAGGCTCACGTGGTTTTCTCTGCCCCGTGACGTCACTAGCAGATGGCATGGGTACCAGCTCTGGCAGTTGGCATCAATGTCACTTTTTAGAGATCAATGAGATAGTGCAGATATACACAGATCTAGACTCCAGGAGACGATGCGACATTCAGACTGAAAAGATTTGGAAGGCAAAAAATGAAAACTGATTTTTGAATGAAATAAAAAGCTAAGGTAATACAAATAAAGATATTTCAGTTGGTGCTGGGTGTGCATGCAAGTGTTTAAAGATACAGTATCATTGTCTTGTATTTTATGTATGCTATTTACTGTCTAATAACTCCTCCTAACATTTTGTTCTTCTGATGCAATTGCATACTTTGATTGGTGTTATGTAATATTGCAAGTGTGTAGACAATATAGGTAGAGTTAGTCTTTGACCGGGGTTTTTGTTTAGTTTTGTTCTATTAAAAAAAAGAGTCCCGGCATTCGTTTTGTTTGTCTCTTTGAGGACCGTGGGGGATCCAAGCTTTTGCTGCTCCCAAACTGCAAACAAAAGCAAAATAATTGGGAAGAGGAAATTATTTTCCCATTCCAGGCTGGATTCTGAGCACACGTGCAGGATTGCAGTCAGAATCTACAGACCGCTCCTGTCAGCTACGAGCTGGAGGGAGACGTCTGAGCCTCGCAGAACATAAACACTGCTATAGTGTGCAGAGAAATTTTCACCTCCCCCCGACTGCAATTGTTGGGGGAGAAAAAAAAAAAAGGGGGGGGGGGAGAGGTAAAGAGAAAAAGCAAATAAGTTGATTCTAACCAAACAGATAATATCATTAGGATTTTTGCTGGGAAAAAGGAAAAAAAAAAAAGGTAGGGGGATTTTATTTCCTAACTCTACTCTGAATACATTTAGGGTTAGATAGTTCTTATTTTCACCTTAATGTAAAATAAGTAATATGTGATCTTCATACAAACCATTACGAAAAAAATTAAAATCTTAGTTTTTCATTATGCTACTAGCTGAGTGCTTGGGGGGGTATATGTCTCTCTTTTTTTTTTTTTTCCTAACCCACTCTAACTTACTGGAGTTTAATATCTTGATTCATAAGGGAAAAAATGTGGAGGGGAAAAAAACCTTTACAATAGAAGTCAAATAGTGATTTAAAAATATTTATCCATCAGTTACTAGAGATATGTCACTTTTCAGTATTAAGACAGATCTCGCTCTCCTCATTTTTTCACCCAGGGGAATTTGTATTAATGAAATTTCTGTATTGCTTTATCATGCTTTGCATTTCTTTGAATTCCAAGGTGGCCAGGGTTGGAAGGGCTTGTTTAAAAAGAAGATAAATGAGCAGGGAGTTAATTGTACATTTGAAATATTGATTTACTCTGTATTTATTTGTGAGAAGCATAGCTTTCTAGTCTCAAGATCCTGAACGTTTCCAATTATTTTAAGATTCTGGACAGCTTTTATTTTTTAAAAACTGAGCATTTGCAACTGACATTTTATGCAAAAAATATAGACTGCGCGTTTATACATAAACATACACACACACACACAGAGCGTGCACACAGATGCATGGAAGGTGCATGAGGGTGTGTGTGTGAGTCGACGAACTTTAAAAATGGAAATATTTAAATATTGTGCTGGCATTCTTTCAGGTAACTTAAGATTATAGAACCATGTTAACACTACCGTTTGATGAGTCTGTTGTAATGCCAGAATCCCAGATGTGCAGAAAGTTTTCCAGAGAAAGTGATGACCAAAAGCAAATGAAGAATCCAGAAAGCTTTTCGAAGCAGATCGTGCTCCGAGGAAAGAATATTAAAAGATCTCCTGGAGAAGACACAGAAAAAGAGGAGGAGGAGGAGGAGAGAGAAGAGGAGGATGAGAATGGCTTGCCTAGGCGAAGGGGCCTTCGGAAAAAAAAGACAAGCAAGATAAGGATGGAAAGGATCAAATTTAGGCGACAAGAAGCCAATGCTAGAGAGAGGAACCGGATGCACGGCCTTAACGATGCCCTGGACAATTTAAGGAAAGTGGTCCCTTGTTATTCTAAAACACAAAAACTGTCCAAAATAGAAACTTTAAGACTAGCCAAGAACTACATTTGGGCACTTTCTGAAATCCTGCGAATTGGCAAGAGACCCGACTTGCTCACCTTTGTCCAAAACTTGTGCAAGGGTCTGTCCCAGCCAACTACAAACTTGGTGGCGGGATGCCTGCAGCTGAATGCAAGAAGTTTCCTGATGGGCCAAGCAGGGGAAGGTGCCCATCACACCCGGTCACCCTACTCCACCTTCTACCCCCCCTACCACAGCCCCGAGCTCGGCACTCCCCCAGGGCACGGGACTCTTGACAACTCCAAGTCCATGAAACCTTACAATTACTGCAGTGCTTATGAGTCCTTCTATGAAAGCACTTCCCCTGAGTGTGCCAGCCCACAGTTTGAAGGTCCCTTAAGTCCTCCCCCAATTAACTATAATGGGATATTTTCCCTGAAGCAAGAAGAAAGCTTGGACTATGGCAAAAATTACAATTACGGCATGCATTACTGTGCAGTGCCACCCAGGGGTCCCCTTGGGCAGAGCTCTATGTTCAGGTTGCCTACAGAGAGCCACTTCCCTTACGACTTACATCTGCGCAGCCAGTCTCTCACCATGCAAGATGAATTAAATGCAGTTTTTCATAATTAATGAGGAAAATGAAAATAAACAGTGGTCATTCACCTCCCCATCTAATTAAGAGCAAGCAGATGCTTGGGCACTGCGTAATTGGCACAACTCTATTTAACGTGTTTACTAGTTCCTAAAGTGTGTTTCAAGTATTGTGGGGATTTTCTATGTATTAATAAACCCTTTTTCCGATAAGTATTTTTCCTTTCGTTTTTTTGTCTGTAAACGCTGTGAGATTCTGATTCCTCTCAGAGGTTATTTCCCCCTTCTTTCCCCCCCCCCTTTTTATTTCCCCATTTGCTTGATTTGTTGAGCAGTGTGTCTGAACACTATTGCTGAAATAAAAGCATACACACTGTGTAAAGTCAATGTCTATTTTGATTGTACAGTAATTATACAAATGCATGTTATTGAAATCAGATTAATAAAAATGATGTATTTATAATTGGTAGAAAATATATATTATGTATTTGAGGAGAACTGGATTAAAAATATTCAGAACTTTAAAGAAATTATCTCAGAACTGAGATGGGCTTGCAATATGCAGAGGTGAGAGTGCAGCAATATTGAAAGCTATGCAAAAAAAAAAAATGCAAACAAAAAAAACCCAACAAAACAGGTTTTTTGGTTGTTGTTTTTGGGTAAGCTAAGGAAAACCAGTGATTGTCACTGACATTATTCAGCCTGACCTTTAGAGTGTTGCTGGCAAGGGCCACATGCTAATATTTTAGAAGACGTTGTCGAAATTTTGCCTCAGTTATTTTGACTATATATAATCAGCACTTTTTTTTGTATTATTCTGACTTCAGATGTAAAGGTTTGTTATAACAATGTATAACTGTGGTTTCTCACTACATACTTTAAATGCAATTAAACATAGATGTTTCCACTTTTAAAATACATCTCTTAGCTGTGATACTGTATTTTGCCTGATACTTATTATTTCACAGTATACAGCTGTGCCTCTGGTCTTGCTTACACCGTTGTAGTGCTTGAGCCTGGGGATGGAAATCACAAACCATCAGGGCGAACCTCACTCTATTTTCAGAAGGAGGTATTAGAAACCCAGCAAAAGCAGACCCAAAATAATACAGAAACTGCTGTGTGCTAAATAAAACACAAGTTAGAGGAAGAAGGTAACTTCATAGCTCAATGAAACTCCGAATTTCATATGGGAGAGGGCCCTGAGTGGACATGTAGGCCACAAGCTGCCCCTCCAGCGCTGGCTTGTGGAGGGGTGGAGGAGTGCGGGAAGCATAAAAATTGCAGAGAGAAGGGGTCTCTGAACATTGTTAAAGTTAGTCTTGGCTAATAAACAGCACCACTAAACTACAGATGCATCTGAAACCCACATTAGTCTGCATGGCCCCTGGTACCTTAAAAGAGTCGAGATCAGTGGAGGCTCAGCTGTTTTTTAACCGCTCAGACCTGTTTCTCAATAAGCTACAGGAGTGATAAAATTAATGAACAGGTAAGCTAAAAGCCAACAGCCTTGAAACCTCTGAGTGAGCTAGACCTCTTGATTTTGAGGGATAAATACCAGCTACCTGACAAGCATTCAACTGAAGTACCAACACTGTGATTGAGCTGAGCATAACTTAAAAACACAAACAAAAAAAACAACAAACAAACAAACAAAAAACCAAAACAAAACAAATGCAAAAACCTACTTAAAAACGCAGATTATGACTGCAAGTCAGGAAGCCCTGGCTGAATCACAGTCTGGGTCACAGTTTGTTAGTGACACATCAGCCTCAGACTGTCACTTGAGTGTGCAGCTTGACAAAGAGGGGACAAGCCAATATTTCCTAATAATTCGCCTAATTTTACAAGTAGAACTTGTCATAAACAGCCTGCACTGTCAAGCATTATAGATCCTTCAGGACAGCAGCCTGACATTCATCTCTTCTAAATAAGACCAGGTTATCCCAAACTGCTGGGGAGGAGTAACAAGTCCCCGAGTTCGGATCAGAGTCTAAATTCTTCCAAGCTTCCAGGAGGAGGAGGGCAGACATGGGATTTTGCTCAACCAATATCTTCTCTAGACACAAGTATCAGGTCCAAAATAGATACTTTTGAAGCAGAGTCTTGTTCAGGAGGCTTGGCTCAGAATTATCCCACCTTTCCTCAGGGTCAGGAAATATGGAAGGCACAGGCAGCAGTTTTTTGCCTTGGATTAAAGGTAATGGTGATGACCGTCAGCTCAAAAGCATCCCCAGGTGTTTTTCACTGAATACAGGAAGGGGTTGGGGAAAAAAAAGAGCTTTTGTTATTATTCAGAATTAGCTGATATTCAGCAAATCGTGAAAAGGTGTCAGGAGAGCAGAAGGGGGAAGAAGCCAATCAAGGAGAGGAAAGCGTTCAGTCCTGGGCACAGCTTGGCACAAAGAGACACTGAGATATGTTAATATATCACAAGGAGCTATAGGTAAGTATCTGCAGAAATGGGGGATTCTTTGAAGGGGGGTCAGATGCCCTCCCCCACTGAGCAGCAATAGCAAACTTCTCTCACCAAGTTTTGCAAGAGGGGCCTCCTCCAGGAGGCTGAAAGTTAGCTCAGTGCCTCAAAGCAGCCTTGCTGAACCGTGGAAGGTTGCATTTGCCTAAGTTGAGAAAGAGAGGAGGCAGCTGTGAAGACCTGCGCCAAGGGGAGGAAACGCCTGCTGCAGTCCACTCAGCAGGTGCCCGAGGGGTGTTAAGATTTCAGGCTGTACAATCTGAGGGTCTCCAGCTCTGTGGTCCTATATTATCTCAGTACCTCATGGGCCAGTTCCAGTTTCCCCTTCTGGCAGCAGAAGCAAAGGGAAAGGGGGAAAAAAAGAAAAAGAAATCCCTGCCAGTTCGGATCTTTCTCGCTCACTCCATGACAGATGGGGAGGCAATTCGCAGCCAGATTCCCCCTCTGGTAGCTCAAGGCAGGCACCACACTTGCTTAGGGCATTGCAAATTGGAAAGCCAGTCCAGAATAAATAATGGAGCAAGTCATAGAAAAATATTGAGACAGCATAAAATACCCCCGACATTCCCTGTCTAGGAGGGTATGGATTATTTAAAGATACGGAGGTAGGGGATTCCCTTGAGAGCAGGCACTTTTGCATACCATCTCTTTCATGCACATGACAAATATTTCTGTGCTCCTTCACTGGCCAGTCACAGAACACAAGGTGCTCCGAGCTCTGTCATGATTTATAAAAGCCTTTGAAGTCACCCTATTTTAGGGAACAAATCTGAGCATCAGGAAAGTTCTGATGTTTTAAACTCATGGGAATAAAAGCCAGTGGGTTTCTTTACCCGTAATCTCTGCTTTATGAGGTTTATTTCCTTTCAACCCCACTCATACAGCAAAACAAAGCTGCTCATTTCTGCCTGCCTTCTTCTCCTCTTAACTGCCTTCACTTCCTTGAGGATAGAAATATGTAAAATAGCTATTGCCCCAGCAAAATTGGGTGAGAAGTTTCTATCCTCCCCAGTTCTCTAGCACAAGAGAAATGAAGCCTTCTGTCAATTTTAGAGGTGGGAACCCCAAAGCTGGCAGAAAAAAAGCTATTTCAAATGTGGTTTTGTTACACAGTGGAACTCTTTGCCATTTATTATTTCCCAGAGTATAATTTCAGTGTGATTTTTAAAAAGCACTGTATGTTTTTATGGTACCAGAAATACACTAATTATTTAAGAATGGCTGTATTGGTTCAGATTAAACATCCATCTAACATAATATTCTGTTTCCAACATGAAGGCATAAAAAAAAAGAATAAAATGTTCAAAGATGTCAGAGCAGGGTGAATAAAATAAATATTTGTTTCACTAGTAAAAATGCTGGAAAAGAAACTAAACACCATGTTCCAGGATTTCAGCCAGCCCGACTGAAGACAGGGATGTGCCTGAATTGGAAAGGGGTGGGAGGCATGACAGTGTACTGCTGGGTTTGCATGCTTTCCTTTGCAACACTGGACTTACCAGTAATCACTGAACAGGAAGGACTGGGTAGAGCTACCTGTACCTCTGAATTGTGCCTCAAAAAATGCCTAATCAGAAGTAAAATTTAAAACCAATGGCCCTAGCCCTGCAGTCCTACAAATCCCAGTGAGATGGCAAAGAGGTAACCACTGCTTTGCCAGAGCACGGAGGGGATCTCAAAGCTCCTCTGCATTACAGAAGGAATATGCTCATTTTAGGGCACATCCTGGCTGTGCTCCCTTTGGGAATGCCTGCATTCTTTCACTTCATAGCTATCTGCACAGATTTTTAAAATGTATGGAGATCGCACAGGCACAAACATGACTGCAGGTTTTTTCCTATACTAGCAATTCTCTCTCCTATTTTTACCCCTACTTTACTTTTCTCCCCTTTGCCTGTAGGGCTCTGAAATGGCAGCAAATTAAGTGAAATGTCATCAATAAAGATGAATGAAATCCCAGTGAAACACATGGCAGAATCTTTCCTTTCAAAAACAAATAATACTTGCCTTCATTAAAAAGTAGCTGCGTGGTTTTGTTTTTCCGCTTGTGACAAGACTATGGTTATATTTTATAGTCCATACCCAAGGTCAAAGCAGGTTTAATCCTGGTACCAAAATCCTACAGCCTTTTGATGTACAAGTAACAGAGATGCTACTGCTTTGGACTGAATTGTCAGGAAAGCAGCTCCCCTTATAAAATTTCAACGATTTCCAAATTAAAAGCAAAATCAAACAAACAGAAAACAAACAACAACAACAACAGCAACAAAAAGAAACCCAACCCTCTAATCTGGTTGTGGGTCTGACCCAGAGCTGAACCATGGCAGCAGGTTGTGATTTTGCTCTGGAGAGACACAGATCAGCATGGTGAACAGCTGGCACCATGCCACCACAGAATCTCAAGGGCAGACCTGTCGTGTCTCACTGATACAAATCTAACTACCAGACACAGGGCTGCCATGCAGAATCCTGCTCCCAAGCCCTCTCCCTGCCTCACAATCAGACCTGAGCGAGTCGTCTCGCAAAATTCTTGCACGTTACGCCAAAAGGATGGCCTATTTTCCTGCCTTCCCCCCTTGCCCCAGAGGATGTGCTAGAATGAGCTAGAAGGGAAAAAGAAAGCCAAATTCACAGGGAAGAGAGCTCTGGAAAAAGAAGATGTTTCTCTTTTTTCTTTTTTAATGCCTGCAATGTGGAGTCCTGATTTTGAATTGGCATCACCCAAAAAGGTTGTTACAGTCTTGTAAAGAAGTTTCCTACCCCTTCTTCCCCAAAACACTGATTTCTCTTGGCTGTTTTCCTTTGTTACTACCTCCTTAAACTTCCACTTTTATCCCTGTAGCTGCGCTACTTGTGCTATTTAATTCTAGGACACCATGTATGCAGAATGCATCACACAGAAACAAGCCAGATCCAGCTGTAGCCCAAATTCTGTACTCCTTCAGTAGGTTAATTTAAAAAAAAAAGAAAAAAAAAGGGAACTGAAAAGCAACCTTCACATTTTATAATTTTCTAAGATATTCAGTGTATCCCCACCGCAAACCCAGACTAGTCAACATTACACTGTACTTTCTGATATTCTGGGTGGGGTTTTTGTTTGCATTTTTGTAGAGCACTATTAAGCAAGTTTGTTTTTTTTTCCTTTAGGTTTTTTGTTTTGCTTTGTTTTTTACTGGAGTTGATTAATATTTGAAATAGTATTCTCAAACTGATGAAATTTCCTGGCCTATAAGTATACCCACATGTACAAGGCTATAAATTCTGAAGTGCTTGGACATTCTGTTTGTAAATGAAAATTATAATAATAAACTGAATTGGAGGTCCTTGTACAGATAGAGAATCCAGGCTAAGTCAGAAATTATAACAAAAAATTTGTACTCTTGAAAGCAGCGACATGAGGGCTTGAGTCTGCTCTTGTTCCATGGGAGTTCAGCAGATACCAGATTGGATTCTAAATCACAAGGGAAGCTAAACGTAGCCTTCTCCACTACGTTATTTACAGCCATATGAGCAGATGCATAATGCTTAGATGCAACTGAAATGACATTTCTGTTGGGCAGACAGCTTGCAAACAAAGAAACTATGACGGGATCTTTCTCAGAATCAAGGGGGAAGCCCACATGAATACTAGTGGATATTTGCCCTGCACCAGGCAAAGCACATGTGGGAAAGAAAAGCATCGTCCAGACACTGAAAACAGCAGGAGCAGGACTCTTGCTAATTTTAATAATGAAGCAATTGAGATTCCGTCCCCAGATTCTGAGGGGGAGTCCATGTCAGTCACAATGCAAAGCCCTTTCCCTCTGGATTTACTGAGAGCTGTTCTTGTACTTGGCATCTTTTTCTTGATAACAGGCAGTACTTTAGAAAAGTAAATACATTCCCCAGTTAAGATATGATAACCATTTTGATTCGCTTCACACCCATCAGTGTACATATCAAGGCATGCCTACATTCTCTAGGATGCAGATTTTGCAGGTTTTCATAAGAAGATGCAGAAATAATTTGAAAGAATGAATGTAGCAATACTAATTATAACGTCAGTCAATACGTCCAGCCACTAGTTCTCAGCTGGTTAGATACACATTCTTTCAGCCCATGGATTCAAGCTTATCATAGCCATTATTTTCCCTCAAATTCTAAATTCCATATATTCTTACTCTTTCTACACATCCAATTTGTCCCTTATTCAATAAAATAATAGAAGCTTAGCTAAAAGGGTAGCCCTGTCCATGTGCTTCATCTCACATTCTCTTTTTAGAAGACACTTAAGATAACTAAACCCAGAAATCAGAATGACAAATATTGCAAGCACAGAAATACAGCTCCAACATAACAAGTGGTGCATGATGCAAATAAATGCCACCAGAAGCATGACTGGGGCTTTCCTAGTGGAAGAGTAATTCAGTTCAGGATGCACCATGGTGCCTGGTGGAAAGACAGGTAAGGAGGTACTTGGCTTCTGCAGGGAGAAGGTAACTTTGTGTTCACAACAAATGCAGATAGTTCCCTCCCCACAGCCAGGTACATTAAACCTAAGCTGGGGTGCCAGGGTGCTTTGCCTGGACAGCAAGGCTGTCCCACCAACAACTGTGTCTATCCCCATTTTGAACTGTGCAGTTGCTTTGCACAGCAGGTCATCTACCCCATAACAGTTACTTCAGCCTTCATGCTGGATTAACAGGCACTTCACAACAGCTGAGCCTGCAAAAGATGCCCTAGAGGAGATATGTTGCTGTACAATACATCCACATCTTACTTAATCACGGGTTCCCTGTACCCTCAGGTACTCACACAGATGTCAGCGCGTTCTGTAAGATGGTGACTTCGCCATGAGTAATGGCCTCTACCACAGGCACAGCCTTATGGAAAAGCTCTTCAGTGGTTCATTTAAGCTGTGCCTAGTGGCCTCCATGAGAGACTAACAGTACAAGCTGCCTGAGTGCAATATCTCACTGCTACTGTGGTCATATTCCTTACACTCTTTTTCCTAGCCATGTGTTGTGATGTGCCCTCTCTTCAAATTCAGAACTGCTCTGGGAAAAAAAAAATACCCTAGTAGCATCAGTATTAATATATTAAATATGTTATTAATGTACCAATGCATAAGAGAAGACATTTTTTATTTTATATGGGAACGCACATTTCTAGCAATCCCAGACCACAAGCATACACCCTCATCCTTTGCCTTCTTACAGTCACCAGTGAGATGTCTGGGAAGCAACTCCTCCTCCAAAAAGGTTAAGTTATTGACAAGGAAGTAGAGCACACAAGAAGAGGTAACTTCTATGCTCAGGCCAATTTTATATCCTAAATCAGTGTTATACCTGTCTCTTCCCTCCTGCAGGCCAGCATGTGTGAAGGTAGCAGTAGACATTAGAGAGTCTTTGCTTAGTTTGCCCATTTGACCTGTGATTCACCCCAGCTCCTGTATCATTTTAAGGTCTCCCGGTCACTCAATTGTTATGTGACATTCTACTTGAAATATCCAGAGAATTATTAAATAAACTCAGTCTCAAATGATAGTCTAGTATTTTTTTTTAAAGATCCTCAGATTTGTTCCTAAATGTATTTAAATCTTACCAGTGAACATGATGCTGGTTATTAAAAAGTAATTCTGGAGAAATTAGCTTGCAGCTACAAAATTAATATAATTCATTTATTACTTGCAGCCACAAATCAAAATGCTGTTAACACTGCTGCATGCAATTTAATATGCACAGTAAGCTTCCATATGGCTTCAATTTTGGGTTCCCTGGTCACTACAGAGGCTCATTTGCAGAATGGTCTGTAGGCATGTGAAGTCAGCTTGTGCTTGCTGGCAGAAAAGCTGTTCTAGATAGTTCCCACATAGGCACAACAGTCCAAACAAGTCCAAAACCACTAGCACCATTCAGGATTATCATATCCTACATGAGACTGAGGAATATCCACATGCATTCATAGAACCACAGATATAACCAGTGTTTATAAAAAGGCATCCATAGTCAGACTGCTATTACCAGTTCAGCCTCCTGACTATGAAGGTACATTTTTTAAAAGCACTGAGCATCCAATACCTCTTTTGAAGTCCACAGGACCAAAATACAACAAGCTGATCCAACATCAGCATTGACTACAAAGATTAAAAACAAGGAAAGAGCCTACATTTTGACAGACATAGGCTGGCTGTTATTGGAAGTACTGCTGTACTTTTGCATAACACATTTGGAGCTGTGCGTACACTGTGATTAGTCTGAGGACACCAACTAGATAAAGGCAGTAGGTTGCACATACTTTTTTTTTCTTCACTAGGCTTGTTGCAGAACCTTGTAATATCTGATTGACTGTGTTTGTCCAAAGTCACCTCCCTCTTATCTTTTTCAGCAATAACACCACATCAAACTCCAGCAACACCTCGTCATTGCCTAACAAAACCCACTGAAGAGTGACTGAAGTGGATTTATGCCTCTCTAAATTCAAGTCTTTTCTAATATGAGCAGGCCACCAACTCTGGCATCCCACGCCACAGCTCTAGTCACTAGGCTGCAAGCCTACATAGGGCACAGCATTACTCATTCCGTACCTCCTTCCCCTCCTCCAAAAAAACCTCCCAATGAAGTCTTTCTCATAACCAAAGCAAGATATTTCAAATCACTTCCGCTTTGTTGGAAGTTTTCTGACCAGCTTTGCTAATAAAATTGTCTGAAGTACCCAGGCTGCTTACTCTGTTGCTTCAAATAGGCAACTGGCATCAGCTGTGCCATGGTGGTAGGCACCAGGTCAACAGTAAATAAGGCCAAAATCATAGCCACAGAATTATCTTTTTTTTTCAATAACAGCACTTGAAATTGAACCCTCAACACTTGTTCAATAAGTCAGCAGCTGGTTTGATTCAGCACTGTTCAGCTGTGTCTGGCTTCCACTTATAGCTGGGAAACAGCATCAAGCACAGCCCCAGTCATAGCCAAATTCGAAACAAGAGAGCATGGGGCTGGGGCAAAACATCCCGCCTTTCACTTTCTGAGACCTCAGTACATGAAGTAACAGCCTGAAAGCACCTAACAAAGGCATGGACACCACGCAGAACTAGGAAACTAGGAAGTCAGGCTTACTATCCACTGTGATAGTCAAAAAGTATGAGAACGTGGGGGTCTTGATGACTGCTATTTATCAGAGACACCTTGGAGGCTTCATTAGCTGTTGGTTGTTCAGAGGGGTTGATATAAACCTGGTCCCTCACCTGGAAAACATCTTTGCCAGCTCTATCCTGGGCAGCAAAGGCATCAGCACGCCACTGCAACCTGGCTAACCACGGATGGGGAAAACCATCAGAGATCAAAGCACTAACAATGCTGAAGCCCTGATTCTGAAAAGGTTCAATGAAACAAGTCTCTGATCTAACCTATTCTAGGATTTCAGGTTATTTTGACTAATTTCTAACTGAGGCTTTTGGGACAACCCCAGGCTAAATTATTGTGAAAGAAGGGAGACAGATGGAGGGAAGAACAATAGAAGCAAGCAGCCTATTATAACTTAAGCACTGCTCTTCCTGGCACTCCTGACATCAATACGCCCTGTCCACCAGAAGGGCATCATGATGGAAAGCAGGCTCACAGAAATATTTCACTGCATTTATACAATTATTTTCTGAGAAGGGAGGGAGCAGGGGAGCTGCCTTCTTTATTTTAGTACTGTCAACTGTTGGTACAGAGAGTCTCTCTTTGGTGTGTTATGTTCTCATGAGCTGGCAGACCTGTTGGGAATATAATGAGGTCTGTGCATGCACCTCCTGGTGTGATGTTTTAAAACTCCATTTCTAACAACTTATTCCTCAGATGCTCTCCTGATTTTCTTGAGGCGTAAGGACCAGTTGACTATGCAAATGAAAGAAGAGAATGTAGGAAATGAGTTAGACACAAAGGGAGTTGCTGGCAAATGCCATTGCTTCCTCAGGGCATAATGGTAAGAGACAGCTGCTACTGCCAGCCCAGAAGCGCTAGCTGAGGGGGTTTGCACAGCGCTGTTGAAAATCTTTAGTCTGATGAATAAGCAGGCAGAGGCTCCCTATACTTACTTACAAGGCAGGATTCCCAAACCAAGAGCTTTGATTCTTGCTCTGCTGTTCCCCATTACCTTCCACTATAAATGCACACAGGAGTGATACCAGATAATTTTTGTAGCAGTTTGAGAGCTTATTGTCTGGAAGTCCTTTGTAACAGGGAGGGCAAGACAGGAAGTGGACTTCAAGTACATAAGAAGCATTGTCCTTTGTAACTTCTAAAGGTGTTACTGTAATAATATGGTCACAATTTTTGCAGAAAGATGTTAATGTAGTTTTTTATTATAATTATTTTTTTTTAATATGAACCGCATCCATGACTGTAGAAAAAAAAATCATTCCACAAATATTAAATCACTGTATATGATACTATGATTTTATTTTTGATTTTCACTACGGAGCAATTCCCTCAAGTAATTATCAAGGCAATTGTAACTCTGATACATGTATTTTGTCTTTCTGCCCAATAAATGATAGGAATGTAACTGATGTGAATACATAAATATTTTAGGACTTTGTGCTTCTTAAATTGTTTGGAAATACTTACAATAACCAGTAAATACTGATACTTTTCTTTCACCTCCAAAAAAATTTGTCACTTGGAGAGCTGGCACAATGCTTAGAGTACCACTTTATGGAAAAAATAACACAAATGTTTATTGGTAGTATTAAAATAAATGCTTGGTGCTTTTCAGCTCTGAGCAGAATAGCTGTCTGGAGTGCCACATGTTATGATCACCACAAAAATACAGAATAAAAATCCTTCCATGGGGGAACACCTTCATTTCAAACAAGGGAGAAACCAACCCTCTGAATATTAAATTATTTTAAAGCATATTATATTAAAAAAATATATAGATGAATGTTTGTGCACTTTTTCTAGGAGGGTAGGGATGCCTGTTACTTTCCAAAACACCCAGAGTGAGCCGGTGATAAGCAAAAGGCAAATTTCCCAATTCTTCTGCTCTTCCCTCAGCACTTCCCAGGAATCATGATAAATCTCAGCTGAGGTTAGTGTGCTCAGCAACAGAAGGCTAGGCAAGATTCTACCCTCATTTATGCCAACAAAACCCCTTTAAACACATTGGATTTATTCAGGTATTAAATGAGGACAAGCATGAAAACTTTGCACTGAACTCAGACAAAGTTCCATATACTTCACACTTCTATCCAGCAACGAATAGAAACTTTCTGCTCCTGTAGAATTCCCTTTTATTTTTTCCTTTTTCCTCTCCCCCAAAGCACTTCCCAGTTGTGAGTCGGCACCAATACTACGGATATATGCATGAGACAAACCAAGACAAAACATTTGCCCAAAGAAGTCACAAAGTGAGCAGAAGCCTGGTGACCTACCTCCTGAACTGACCTGAACCAGATTCCTTAAATCAGATTTCAGACATATGACTGAGCTACCATGGCTTAGTGGCTGCCATGCATCAGCTGAGACCCAGTGAAAACAGTTTAAATCAGTGTGCTGCCCTACATTTGCAACAGCTCAACTTCTACACAGGAACTCATTAAGTTATGGTAACTTGCACAAGTGCCCAAGACCTCGATCACATGGTCTACCCAGTGGCCCACATAACTGCCCAAATCATACTCTCTGCTGTCATGCCAATAAACATCCTGAGCCCATCTTTCCCAAAGTAAGGGTGTGCCCAAGAAAATAAACTCGGTACAGTTTTCCAGTGAGATGCTTCAGAAGACTCCTTCAGATAAAGAGAGAGCCCTCAGGACCTTGTTATTTCTTTGCTCCCTGACCTAGAACTGGACAGAGCTCTCTGCAATTCAAATAAACTCCAGGGATGGTCTTTACCATATGTTTCATATACAATGTTTTCTTCTTTATCCCACCAACAAGGATCATGCTGTTAATTCCTCTTACCTTAACTATTGTAATTTCTTCTCCTTATGATTGCCTCAAGACCTACTTCTCCAGCACACTTCAAGCAACTGCTTTTTCCTAGGGGAAAAGAGCAACATTTATTTAATTATTTTTTAAAAAAACAGCTCTATAACTCTATTTTCAATAAATTCTATTGACTCCTTCATTTAAAAATCCAGTTACAAACAGTTTCTATGCTTCTCTCTTCCTCTCTAAACCATCTGTTCATCTATTGTCTACTAGAAGTGCAGTGCAGGAAACTTCACTTCAGCTGGTGGTGTGTGAAATGCAAATCCTGATCCTTGAGCCATATCCCTCTTTTTGGAAAGAGGGCTTCTATTAATTCTTGCTTTCTTCCTTAATTTCTCTTTTGGCATATTATAAATGTGTCATTTAACTTTATTTAACATTTTAGGATTCAGATCACATTAAAATGTTATGCAAAAGTAAGTTAAATTTTATTGTCTTGCATGGATTCTGTGTTGTTTTGCAACCTGTAATATCCACCAAGAGAAAAATCTGTGAAGATAATTAAATTATATTAAATACTGAGCAAAAGTAAATATCACTACATTCTTGACCCAGCGTAGCTCAGTATATCAAGTTTTCTACATCAGAAATTTAAACCTTGAGGCAAATGTTATCTCACTAATATATCTACAGATAAATAAAGTTGGATAAAACTGAGAAAATCTGAGTATCTATAAAATTGCCATGACAAGATTTGCAGCAAGTCAACTTACACAACCAGAGAGTTATGTGCCATGAGGGGTAAAAGCAGTGAGAACAGTTGCATGCCATTCTGATGCCACAAAATTATCAAAGCAGCTCAAGAAAAAGCAGGCTAGTCTCCCAGTTGACAATGACATTATCATAGCCATTTCAACAGGTAAATATGATTTCGGCTTTGTGCTGTATTGCAAAAGCATTGATTATCTGTGAGTTGCCTCTAAACATACTACAATGGTTACCCCAGATTTAGGACTCTTGAGCTTTCAAGCGGCCAAAGTGAAGCTTAGCCTTAGGACTACCACCCAGAGCTGATAGCTAGGCTATGCTAGCAGAAGGTCTGCCAAAAAATGCAATTTCCTGGCTGAGGAAATAAGTAGGAAAGATTGTTGTAGTTACTTTCACCTGGTTAGGGTGAGACCTTGCTGCTTGCTCTGCCCAGCCCAACCAGCTGTGAAATAACATGATCCTATAGTAGCCTGTTACCGCTCTTCGCTTGTTCTCTCAGCTCTCTGAGGCAATGTCTCTTGTTGCTTCTTATCTATGAGATAATGTCATGGGAGCAAGGCTCAGCCTGTCCATTAGGGCATCATGCAATCTCTCTGCTATCCTACAGGAGAGCCAGTAAGCAGCTGTCAACTGTCTCAAACTAGGCATCAGCGGTCAGGGAAGGGCTGGCCTCAGGCTTGCCCAATAGACACTCTGAATGGCCTTCCCTGGTGGCAATTTGTTCAGATCATTGGCAGGTTTTAAAGTTGTGTATTCACAGCAAAACCTCTGGGAAAAGACAATGAAAAGTTTGTTCTTTGGCATCCCCATGAGGGAATCTGTACGATGCGAATCCCTTTCAGCGAGGGGGAAAAGGTATCTGTCCCCAAGTGTTTATGTCTAGATTCTATGCCAGGAGCACAAAAGCAAACAAAGGAAAACTAACATATTTGATTTTTTTTTTTAAAGGCAAATAGGTAATGTTCCCCAAAACTGAGAAAACTAGAATAGCTCAGCACACAAAAATATGGCTAGAGACAAAACCAAATGCATCCTATTGCATTTTCCCAGAGCTAGGAATAAAGAAACTAGTTCATAAATTCCATCAGGAGCTTGGGGATTTTTGATGTAATGAGTTTTACAGTTTCAGAGGAGACTGCTTTGCTAATAATTATGTAACAGTAATTAAATCTGAAAAAGGCTGTACTCTAACTATGTTGATTTATTGCAGCTCCAACAAAGTACTCCTAGAGTGTGCTTTGGAGCGTGCACCTCCTCCCTCCAGTTTTCTTTAAATTCTCACAGAGCACTGGGTCACAGATGGTCTGAGATGCGATATTTTCCCTATTAAATTCCTAATAATCTTTTTCTGAGGCTGAGTCATGGAAGCCTGGGGATTTCTCATTTTAATTAGAAGGTTTAAGGAGCTAACTCTGTTTGAAATTTCCTCCTAGGAGATATGGGTGCAGGTGATCCCATTCAGAAGAATGACACAATATCAAGGCCAACATCTCATTTCCATATTAGATTACAGCTAGTTTGGCATAACTCCTGATCTGGATGCTGATTATGTGCTGCCTGAGCAGGAGGCACGAACTTTTACCATTTGAAAACAGGATTATTTTAGGATTAAGTCTGAAGACATTTTAGGCTCTAGCTGGATGTTTTCTACCCTACCACAATGCTCCATCACCCTGTGTAGAAACCACTTAGAAATGTGAATTATTTATTGGTCTGATTGAAGCAGTAAGTCTCTGTCATTTGGAAATCAGGGTTGTTAAGGATTGTCATACAAAGAGATTTACCATACTGTCCAAAATGCTGGTCCTTATGGTACATGAGATATTACTGTTTCAGGTGGATTTTGTCTACAGATATTATAAGCTATACAAACAGAGCATTCACCCAGCAAAATGTTTTATGCACGGCTTTGGTATTCACAGTACATGAAGAGCAACATCCCACCCCTGCCATCCAAAGGAGGTTATTCTTAGGCACTCATAGTTGAGTCTGAACATTTGTAAGAGTGCCTGTTGTTTAAGAGTTAGTTGGTGTACTATTCACATGTCCCTTGGTAGTCTATTGTGAAAAAAACCCTGCTTCTTAGAAGACAGCTGTTGAAGTTTCGTCAGCCTATATTGTACAGCCAATTCCTGTGCTTTAGGAAAATAATGAGCATCTCTTATTCTTCCAGTGTGGCATGCAGTTGTCAAGAAGTCAGATGAGACACTATTTGCCTTTTATAACACTAGGTAGCTTCTCACTTTTCAAGACAGAAGTGACTGTATTTTGGGCAAATATAAAATGTCACCCACTCTAAACTGCACCACTTAAACACGCTAAAAATAAGATGTTATTGGAAGTAGTACTGCAGCATATAGACTTGGCAGTCAATAGGAGAAATAACCTATTCCACAATAAATTCTGCCAGTTTTGCCATCTCAGTGAATAGGTTTTGATGAGCCTGAAGTTTTAACTTCATAACCCATTTTAAAAATACTCTGCATCTAATTGTTCAAAAGCTTAAATTGTCATAAATTAAAAGGTTGAATTTCTATATATAATCAATCTATTTGTATATGCAATTTTATGCCCTTTGTTGCTGAAATGTTCTAAAGATTTGGGATTTAACTTAATGGCAGGTATTTCTCTTATACATCACAGAAATAAATAAAAAAAAATTAAAAAAATTAAAAAAAGAAAGAGAGAGAAGAGGGGTTTAGGCTGTTTTCCACAGATCAGGTCCAGCTTTACTGTCATATTTTGATATGTCTGCAAATGGCCCACAAAGAAGGTAGCTCCCAGTAAAATGCTATACCACTTGAGAAAAAGGAAGAAGACGTATTAGTAATGAGTAAGAAAAGCAAACCCTTGTCTGAGACATAGCGAGAAAGAAGTATTTGACCCACCCCTAGGTTCCACGTAATATTTTCTGTGTATGAAACATTAACGCCTGAACTGCAAAGACAGACACTCTTCCGAATGCCCAAGGGCCTGGCTGCTAATGTGAGAATTGGCTGGATTTGGCCACTTGCTACATGATGCCTTTTGTGAAGCCCAGGAAGAGGCTGGCGGTAACTGCCTTGCCGAGGCACTCACCTGGA
This sequence comes from Apus apus, assembly GCF_020740795.1. Classification (NCBI taxonomy): domain Eukaryota; kingdom Metazoa; phylum Chordata; class Aves; order Apodiformes; family Apodidae; genus Apus; species Apus apus. The sequence continues at coordinate 51,684,605 of NC_067283.1, forward strand.
AGTGGGTTGACCTCTGTGGCATGTATTTGTAACACTGTTTCATGGAGTAAGAAGGAAACTACACCCAGCACTTTAACTGTACAGAAAACCCAAAGGTGTTAATTTCCCCAAGACTGATTTAGGGAGAAGCAAGCACTGCTTTTCAGGTCCCATTCACATCAAGCTTGAGATGCAAAACAAACCCCTCAGTGGAGGGTCAGCAGAAAGTGCCAGCAACAAACCATTTTTCAGAAGCAATTGGACTTCCAGCTCTGTTCTCCTTTTTGAGAGCCCAAAATGTGAAAACACAAGGAAAGTTAAGTTCAAAATACTCTGTAAAGCAAAGAGTTAAAGTGGCAGATGAAATCAGGATCTGTAATGAGTTAAAGGGAAAACATCTCTGAGTTCTGATTAATGACCAGGGACACCTAGAGCTGCTTTGCCTGTCTCAGCAGTACATGACTGGTGCAGCAGGGTAATGTCTAATAACTAATCTTTGACACTAAAATTAAGTCATTTTGCAAGAAAGCAGGTCATTAGAAGCTAAATTGAATTATAAGTAATACTATCTCTATGGAGGATTGTAAATTAATTGGTTTTTAACAATAACATTTCTGTATTTTATTAAAGCAGTGTAAGAATTCAGCGAAGAAAAGAATGTAGCAGATAAACAGGGCAGGTGTTGATGATGCAAATGAAATAGATGACAGATGGTTAGTAGCACGATCACTCACTGTGTGTGTATAATGGATAGAGGTAATCAAATTCCTTTGTGAATTGGTGACTTTCTTTACATCAAGAACTTTAACTGCGCCGTGCTTATACAGCTTCTCCTTAAAAAATTAACTCCACTCCTTGTCATTATCTGGAGGTGCAGGACACTCATATTTGCATACTGTCACAAACAAAAACCAGGCATGCAAATAAAACTCCACCTGGGCAACCAGCTACATTCACAAAGTGTTCATGGGACTCTGAAGAAGCCTCTGCCATCAAAGAGCAGCCCAGATGACCCCTGGTGTAAAGTCTTTCCTCCACCCCTGAGGAGGAACTGCTGGGCTGAATACGACCCCACAATGTGGGTGCTTGCCCCCAAGCCCCAGTTCATGGTTCTGTCTCAGAGGAAAGAGACAAGTTAATGCTGCAGCAGAATAACACAACTGTTGCCTGCTGATGGGTGCTAGGCTTGGCTCAGTCCATGGCTGGTATACTGATTTTTGAGGGAGATTAATTTCATGGCATCACACAGCTGTGCTTGATGATTTGACATAGGCTGCAAGAGAAAATCACCAGGACCTAGATGCAGAGACATCACATCATTATATACCCACCACACACACATGCAAACACACCCAGGGAAAAAGCAGAGAATGCTTGAGCCAGCACTTACTTTACAGAAAGCTGTCCTTGTTCTGAGCCAAAAAAATGAGCAAAAATAATTGCTCAAGGACTGCAGACACCAAATCGGGAGCCAATCTATTAGAAGAGCAGTTTCCAGGATGAGTGCAGCATGGGCTGCTGACAGGGTAGATGGGAAATATTATCTACACACGGCACTTTCTTAACACTCTGCATTTCATCAAAACAAAGCCTTTTCCATGGAAGTGCTCAGCACACAGTAATATTGGGAGAGCCCTGCAAAATATTTCTATGATCATTAGTTGACATTGCCTCAGTCCTTGCTCTTAAGATTAAGTGTAGCATCACTGCACCAAGGCATCCTCTAGCATTTTAGTGGTGTGGTGTTGTCGGGGTGTCCTAAGGGTGGCATAAAAGGCCACTGGTCTTGTTTTCATGGTCTAGCAAAGTCTTCCTGTAAGGATCTGTTCTGCTGAAGCATCTGTGTTGTCCACCCTTTCCTCTCCCTCGAGGAGCAGTGGGCATGACTGCCAGAGGGCAGAAGGGTGGCAGGATCCCCTGCATCACCCCTCCACCACAGCTAATTCTACTCAACAGACCAAATCTCTCCTAAGCAATGAAAGCGCTCAGCAAAAACCTGAGCTCTAAGGCAAGATTAGTTTCAGGACCACTATGTCAGCTGCTTGTACCTTCCTCTGTCCCCAGTAACTGCCTGAGCCTGGATAAATGCAGATCACTCACCACATTTACAGAGTGCTTTGAAATATGACAATTTTTTACAAGTGCTACAATATTTTGCTGATGGGTGTCCTGCTGCACACCCACAGCTGTGTGCAGTATTGGAAATCAGGACAATATATTTGATTATTTGCTTAGAGGATGCAATATCTGGTACATTGTACTGAGATGTAACTTTTTCATATTTTGAATATTTGTCCGTAAAACCCTGAACAGGAGAAATAAAAATTTAAAATAGCTAACAAAGTACCACACAAAGGACTTATTTTTTTATTTTACCTCTTTGTAGCAGTTTCTTTTACCAGCAGTCCCCTACAATGAAGTCAAGGAAAACAACCCATGCAACTGCATTTGGTTGAGTCAACATGGAAAAGTGAGCTAGCTACCTTTCAATAGAAGCAGAAATGCTTTCTTTGGCTGTTAAGAAAGCCATCAAGGAAAAAAATGGGAAAAAAAACAACAACAACAACAACAAACCAACACCAAAACCTCCCCAAAACACCCAACAAAACAACCACCCATGATGCACATTAAATACTGTGCTTTAAGTTTAATGTCAAGAATTCTAGAAATCCTTTTTGGTGAGAGTACAGATACACCTAGATGCTGAAGAAAGTTTACTACAGTTTATATTAGGGAATTAAAATACTTCTCTATGTTAGATGACCAAGCACATTATCTTCTGTAACATATCAAAAACACACTTCTTGACACTGTTCTAGACCAGACTAATTTTTTTCCCAAAAAAACCCTACACCTACTCCCTATTAAAATTGAATTGTAGCAGGTTTGTGTATCATTAGAACAGTGGAGATGTATACACAGTCCAGAGATTACCATATGCAACAAAAGACAGGAATTGCATTCAAGACCCCTTGATGTTTCAGTTTATTCATGCTGTATTTCTGTTTTATGATTCTTTAATATTATACAGCCATTATTTTGGTTTATTCATATCTATACTTATGACTGTCACCTGCAAACAATTTAACAAAGTTATTAAGAAATTTTATTATTTTTCCTATGGGAAGGCTGCATATTTCACAAAGGAAAGAATCTGTGGTGATATTATTTATTTTGGGGAAGGAAAAACATAGAACCTTCATGATGTTTAGAAAATATGCATGAATCCTTCAATACTGTGAGTATTTGAAATAAAGAAATTATTGTCACTGGTTTTTGAAAAAACTATTTAGAAAATATTTTATCACTGTCTTTAAATTATATGTTGCTTCTGCTCCTTGCCTGCCCTGCAGAGACAAAACAGCAAAGAATGAGCTTGGTTACTCCTTTTTAGAAAGCAGCATTGACAACTAATTTCAAAATACATGGGCAGTGTGTTAACCCTCACTTTATGTTAAGTCTAACCTTGAATGAAAAGCTGTAGCAGTAGAAAATACGGCCTGTTGCATTTTTGTTGCTGGTGATGGTTAACAACTAGAAAAGAAAGTGTTTGACCTCTTGGATAGGAGGCTGACCTTACAAGACTATTCTAACTGTCTTGTGCTTGACTGGTTGCTAACAGGTAAATAGAAAGAAATCTACCCAAACACATAAACACTCTGTGTGACCAGGGGTTCTACGTGACTGTTAAAAAACAAACAAAAGTTGTAAAATAAGATGCTTAGGAGAAGACTGGACCCAGGTGTACACTCCATGCCAGGGTTCTAGCTCATCAGAAACCAAGCCAATAAAGCACTTAACTATTGCCTATGTGTGGTCATTTTATTCAGATGAGAGACCTTAGAATTACTTCCCACAAGGGTAAGAGTTCTCTCCTGTGGGGACTGGAATTGTCCCCATGCCGGTGCTCAGAAGCTTCTTTAGGAGGCCACACAGTCATCTCTGGATCATGCAGGGTTCACATTTCTGCCTTGGCATCTAAAACCACTGGAATTTGTGATGGATTACTTGCTTAACAGGAATAAGAACTGGAATGTTCATCGATTTTAGCTGCTTTCCCCACCCTCTCTCCTCTAAGTTCATTTTGATAGAGCTACATATTCCCCAAAACTCACAACATACTGCAGGACACCTGAGTCACAGAATCACAGAATCTTAGGGGTTGGAAGGGACCTCGAAAGATCATCTAGTCCAGCTCCCCTGCCAGAGCAGGATCACCCAGAGCACATCACACAGGAACGTGTCCAGGCAGGTTTTGAACGTCTCCAGCGAAGGAGACTCCACAACCTCTCTGGGCAGCCTGTTCCAGTGCTCTGTCACTCTCACAGTAAACAAGTATTTTCTCATATTTACATAGAACCTCCTATGCTCCAGCTTGCACCCATTGCCCCTTGTCCTATCACTGGACATCACTGAAAAAGCCTGGCTCCGTCCTTCTGACGCTCGCCCTTAACATATTTGTAAACACTGATGAGGTCACCCCTCAGTCTCCTCTTCTCCAAGCTAAAGAGGCCCAGCTCCCTCAGCCTTTCCTCATAAGGGAGATGTTCCACTCCCTTAATCATCTTTGTGGCTCTGTGCTGGACTCACTCAAGCAGTTCCCTGTCCTTCTTGAACTGAGGGACCCAGAACTGGACACAATATTCCAAATGGCAGCCTCACCAAGGCAGAATACAAGGGGAGGAGAACCACTCTTGACCTACTAACCACACCCTTTCTAATGCACCCAGAATGCCATTGGCCTTCTTGGCCACAAGGGTACATTGCTGGCTCATGGTCATCCTCCTGTTCACCAGGACCCCCAGGTCCCTTTCTCCTACACTGCTCTCCAGCAGGTGAGCCCCCAACCTGTACTGGTACAGGGGCTTGTTCTTCCCCAGATGCAAGACTCTACACTTGCCCTTGCTTGTTGAATTTCACCAAGTTTCTCCCTGCCCAACTCTCCAGTCATGGAGAGTCATGGATTTAACATATATTTTAGCAACTACAGTGCAGTCTCTTAAATCTATTCCCATACTTCGAGACTACCACAGAAAACTTGTATTAATTAATATGCTGTGTCTCACTCACCACCCCAGGGCAGGTGTTGGGAAAGGAAGGAAACATTGTATTGCATGCAAGTTTGGGCACAATATAAAAAAGACATCAAACTATTGGAGAGTGTCAAAAGGAGAGCCATGAGGATGGTAAAGGGTCTGGATGGGATGACTTATGAGGAGCAGCTGAGGTCACTTGCATTATTCAGGTTGGAGAAGAGAAGGCTGAGGGGTGACCTTGTTGCAGTCTATGGCTTCCTCATGAGGGGAAGAGATGGGGCAGGTACTGATCTCTTCACTCCTGTGGCCAATTACAGGACTCGGGGAAATGGCAGGAAGATGAATCAGGGGAGGTTTAGGTTGGATATCAGGAAAAGGTTTTCACCCAGAGGGTGGCTGAGCTCTGGAACAAGCTCCCTAGGGAAGAGGTCAAAGCACCCAGTCTGCCTGAGCTCAAGAAGCCTTTGGATGATGCTCCCAGGCACATGGTGTAATTCTTGGGGTGCCCTACACAGGAACAGAAGTTGGACTCAATGATCCTGATGGGTCCCTTCCAACTCAGCATATTCTATTATTCTATAACCTATATAGTAAAAACCTGTAAGTTAAACTAAATTAGCATAGACTTCAGCTGAGTAACCCTGATCTATCCATGCCAATGTTGAGAAGTAGTGTGATCATCCATTGTTTATTCATCAAAAAATTTACTCTGTGGGAAGGTGGGAAAAGGAGAAAATAAAAGAAATAATATCAAAGATACCTTTCTTTTCATTCCTCCAAAGAAAACAAAGCAAAAGCAGAATTCTTGTTTCTTTTATAAGTTACATAGATTTTTTTGTGTGTTTTTTTGAGCCACTTTGGAAGACCCAGGATGTCTCAGGCTAAAATAGTGGTCTGTGTTCAGAGGGGTGGATGCATCCCTATTCCAGTAACAAACCACAAAGTAACATGTATTTACATGATGCAGCAGTTGCAAGCATGTGCAATCCTGCATTGTTTCTCCAGTGTGCTCTCTCAACAACAAGTAAGCATCCATGAGCTGGAAAAGCACAAAATTACCACTTTTTCACTTTGAACTCTGCCATGCCTGTGGGACTGGCCCTTGCACTGAAGGGCTACCATCATACTGGTCTTAATATTCTCATTAGTGGTAGGCAGAGGCTAGCTGTGTTTTCAGATGGGAACAGCAACAAAACACTTGTATCCAAGGCTTGTTCAGAGAGTTTCTGGCTGCCGTGAACTTTATATGGAGGAGACTGAAGGCATTTGCCTGTGGGCTGGGAGAGTGCCAGCCACAGGGCAAGGGCTGGATACTGAGAGACAAAATTATACACACCTCTGTAACCTGCTGCAGGCCAATGGAGGGTCCTGGACAGAAAGAGCCTTTAAAGCAGGTTTTTTGGATCTCCTAAAACAGGTAACAGATTTTTAGAAATCATATTAAGATTTCTAGGTAGGGTTTAATTTTTAAACCTATTACTGGAGAAATAAGTGACTTCATTTTAGATTTCTTTTCTATTCAGAAAGCATGTAATTTTTGTTACCTTAACCTAATTTTGTGGCTGTTACATTATTTATGTTACATGATGAACTTTCCATGTTTGTGTTTAACTGGAATATTGGAATAGGAATCCAGTATAGAACATCTATTTTGTAAGGTTCAGACACCACCTCTTCTGGTAGTGTCTGAAGACTCGACAGCTGCCTTAAAGTTGTTGAGGTATTTCAGACAGATAGCAGCACCCACTGCAGTCCATGAAACTTCTCTGGATTTCAATGGGCGAGGACAGAGAGAAATGGCTGCCACAGCTTTCAGGAAAAGCAAATCACCAAGAAAGAGGAAATGATACAGTAAAGGACTCCTTCCTTTCTATGGAGAAGAAAAAACCCTTTCCCTAGACATGTGAGAAGCATTAATGAGAAAACAAAAGTCAAAGATGTGGAAGAACGGATACGAAGGATTTGTCATGAGCTAGACCTAAACCAATTCCAGATAAAAATGACCAAAACCCCAGCTTATATGTGCCTCTTAGTTACCACATGGCATCAAAGGTGAAATTAGAGCTGCATGAGACATAGAAAAGCTAATTTGTTCCTAAGAAAATCTCTAAACAAAATTAGCAGTAGTCAGCATAATCCAGTGATACGACATGCATGTGATCCATGATGTCCATCGTGCAGTCACTTAAATATCTGATGGAAGGGTTTTGATTAGCTTTCACAAGAGCTTGGCTGTTGCAGAGGAGGAGGCAGTGAAAGGAAAGGCAGCACAGCTATTGCCATAGGGAACTGCATGGAAGATGGGATGGAGAAAGTGCTGTGGGAAAGGCCCAGACAACAGCTGGGCAAGACACATGTGACAAGCCTGAGAGGAAAACAAAGCATCTGCACTGAAGCACAATCAGAAGTCTCTGCACTGGCTGATAACAAATAAAGAGGAAGTTGCACCATACTTATGCTGTTCAGAAATGACTCAAAGCTAAGCAGCTCATCACAGGCTGTAGAGGAGCAGCAGCAAGTCAGCACAGGGAAATGCAAACCTCCGGGTCACACAGCCACTGCCTCCAATGCTCTCATGGCAGAGGCTCACAGAGGACAATTCCCCAGAACTTTCTCCTTGTTGAACTTAAAAATAACACAGACTGATCAATAAGAACACGATGCACATTTGCAGTTGCTTATAAGCAACCTGCTGACTCAAGTGGAAACATCCAGTTGCTGTGGCACATGGACCTTTACAGCCACATGTGACTTTTGGGAGGTAGCAATTAGAAGTGCTCAATCTACCTCCCTGCCCTGGGGATCAGCTCTTACCTGCATTTCTGTTTCAGCTTAGTCTTAGGGTTTCCTGATTAAAACAACTGTTAGCAGTGCTGTCACTGTTCTGGCCTCACGAAAGAGCTGCTGTGTGTTTTTTTCACAGGAGACCCACAGCTGGAGGGAATGGAAGCTTCATGCACCTGGAGGGCTACCTCGCACAATATCCCCATCATCTGCAACTACAGCCTCCTGGTGTAGATGCACACAACATCACTCCTTGGAGAAATGGCAATACCCAGGTGGTCAAATCACACCGAGCATCTGTTTTTCTGATCTTTATTCTTTCCTTATCTCTACATCTCCACTGAGCCTGACATCAGTGCCTAACCGTGCACACAATGTGCTCTGCAGCCATCAGCGGAACAAAATGTCAGCAGGTGACAACTCATGCTTCATTGGTGCTGCTCTATAATTTTACAGCAGTATATACAAATTAAGTCTGCCTCCACTTTCTTTTTTTTTTTTTTTTATAGAGGAAATATTATTTTGATGCTGTTTTCCAGCAACATCCTTGCTAGCAAGTAAAGGAAAAGTAGCAGTTCATACTAAAAATCTTTACTTGAAGAAGTGGCTCACACTTTTGATAATTCATTTGTGAAAGTTACCGTGCCAGATATAAAATGTGTAAGGAACAGATTCAATATGAACAAATATCAATGAGATCTTTTAGTGAGAACATTTTGGAAAAGAGAGAACATCAGAATAGGAGAAATACCCAGTTTTCCCCTTTTAACTTAGATACATGTATGACTGCTTTGTTCCGTGCAGATGTACATCTACTTGGGTTTCTTCAAACACCCCCGCCTCCCCCTTCACTAGGTTCAGTCCTTTTTCTTAATGAGGCTATATTTCTGGCCTCATCAATAACATGCAATATTTACTTGTTGTGAAGCCAGTACAAAAGAACTCTTAAATCAATTACATTTTTTTAAATTTCTAAGTGACCTTCCTTATACCATACAAGAAAGATAAGAGTCACCTTCCCAGTACCTTTAAGCAAAACTCCATTATGTACTGAGACATTTTTTAAACTAATAAGAGGAGCAGGGAACTTGCTGTTATGGTCAGTATGGTTTAACAGTGTTACTTGGTTTTGCTGGGTCTCCTCCCAGTGCTGGCCAACTACAACCCATGTGGCAACAAATACCGGAGTTCTACAGAAAAGTATTTAAGTGATTTGTCTTGGGACTTTACTTCATCACCTTGTTTTCAAATGCTGAGTTTGTCATGCCCACTGCCACTATATGTCTCTGAGTTTTGTATCAGATTCACAATTATAGCTGGAAAAAAAAAAATATCTTGTAACATTAAAAGGAGATAGGGAGACAACAGGAGAAAGAGAAGATGTCAAGTCAGGGATGGGTGATTTTTCAGTCAGTTTCAGTAAAAGCTGATCCCTCATAAATGACTAGATACATTTTTTGCACCTAGTTATCTCTGGGAGATCAAAATTTACTGAGACTGACTCCAGTTTTCACATCCACCTACTAAGACCTAAACCTCTTCTTCTGCTTCAGCATGCTGGTAATCTCCCCCTTGCCTGCCCCAACAGCAAGCTACAAATCTCCCATTCAGGTCACGGTATTGTAAGAGAGCAGTAACAGTAGCCCAAGGAGCAACAGTGAGCAATTCAGTCTCAGAAAGACTTTGACAATAAACTCCTTTTGTTAACTGCTTCAGCCACTCAAGCACTTGTTTTATAACTACTCACTGTACCTGGTTTTAAATACCTTACTCAAGATTGTTGGATCAGGCAGCTAAGAAAAACACTTCATTCCTCCAACACAGGTGGTGTATATTTTAAGTCCTCATATTTGTCAGTATTTACATAACAGTTCATGTAAATCTGGAAAATATTAATAAATCTAGCCTTTTAGGACTACTCTCCAGATAGAGAAGACAACATTTTTTAAATTAGAAAAAAAACAAAGTTTAAATAAACTTGTTCCTACAGCCTAGGAAAACCCCCAATGTCTTTGGAAGTGCTGCTCCATCTCTCTTTCAGCTTGTTACCAAAAAAGAGCAGATTTTGAATGATTAGCCCCAATGAATGAATTGCCTGCTGGGGTTTATAACACTAAAACACATTTCATTTATAAATTAAATGTTTTTTTCAGCTTGCCGTGTCAAAAAAAAATCCCCATGCTCTGCTGTCTTATGAAATATCAAGCTTTAACATGTTGCTGATGTTTTATACATACTGACAGTCTTGTTTACTAAATACACGTATTGTCGATTGTGCTGTCCCTAACCACATTGTCATCTCTACACCAGTCTAACTGGTACTGCTGCTAAGCATTATCAGTATTAATAACAGCAAGTAAAGCATGGAAAACACACCAAATGTTTCCTCAGCGGAAGGTCACATTCTCTGCTGACCTGCTTCCCCCTTTATATTTAGGGCAACACAGAGAAGTGCAAGACAAGACTCAGTTTGCAGCTGATCTTGTACTGTGTCATGTCTCAAAGTCCTGCTCTTCTTCAGTCACAGGCAGCTTCATACACAAAGGATTTACGTGCAACTCCATTGCAAGCAAAGATCTGCTCTGCTTTGACTCAAAGCCCATTGCAGTCCGAGAAGGTCCACCCCAACAATCTGTACCAACCCCTTATTGTCCATAGCACATTTATAATTATTAACCAGCAGTAGTGTCAGCTAAAGCAACTCGAGTAGAAAATCCCTAGATTTTTTATTTGAGGTAATAAGAGCCCTTTAAATAATAATAATAATAAAAATATCAGAGAAATAAGGTTCCCTGCTATACCTTGTAGGATGTTTAAAAGAAACTACAGAAATGGTACCACTCTTTATTAAATGTTAAGTGGTTCTGAAAGAGTAGCTTCTCGGGGAGGTCCATTTAATTTCTAAACAGTCCCACTGGATTTCATTCCTTCTGAATTCCATGGGGAAAGAAGAGGTAGAAACTGCATTTAAAAAATAATAATATGACAATGAGAGAGGAAAACATCTCGCAAGCTCTGTACCCTTCCCACAAAAAAAAAAAAAAGGAAAAGTAAAAAGGATGATTTAAACAAAAATTAAGGACAACTCACATTTGAATATTATATCTTTGGGCACAGAGCCAAATGCAGATGCATCTAGCCATGTTTTGGACCGAGGCCAAAATCTCTCAGTCCCAGTTGTTCAATTTTATAGCAAGTGAACAAAAGCGAGGGGGGGGGTTGGTATAATATGGTCGTTTGGTAACCAATGTTTGGGGGCTTGTTAAGGTGCAAGTGAGGGTGTTTATGTGAAAGAAGAGCATAAAATTAACACTGTGTTCTTCAAACCAAAGGATGATCTGTGTCATGTAGCACCGTATTTTGTGATTATTTCCAATAGCATCAGGGCAGCTCAGAGGAATTATTTACAAGTGAAGACATTGTGTCAATCCACTGGGTTTCACTTCATGACCATCTTGAGAAAAATCAAATCTGGACATGATATGCAGTGACAAACCCAAATATACAGCAGCCATTGTGTTTCTATCTGCAGGCAAAAACCTACCTACAACAGTGTTTTTATTTTTCTCTTATAACACTGCTAAAACAAGTCAAACCTTTAGCAAATCCCATAGTGTCTGGGAATACTAGCACACTAATATTGGGGTTTTGCTCCAAATTGCAATCCAGTCACCAGGCCTCTCTGACCTGACAGAGTTGGGATGGAGCAGAAGAGGCCATCACCAACAACATGAGGGACATGCACTCTCCCCTCCAGCCTTGCTAATGTGTTTCACGGTATGGAGGATCATCGAGTGGGGAAGTGACAGCTGCAGAGGCAGCACCAGCCACCGCAGACCCATGGGATATTAGCAAGTACGTAAAGGCTGATCCTGTCTGCACTAATTTCCTGGCTGTTTTCTCCGCAATGTGAAGCTTTCCATGGAAGGGTTTTTGGGTCAGCAAGCTGTATGTTCTGGCAGGTACCTAAAGTGATTGGGACCAATTAAGGTGACAAAGGACCTCTGTGCCACCAGCCTGCCACCTCCATTTCTGTGACAGTTCGGGGTGGCTGCTCCTGCAAGAGTGGAAAAGAAACCCTCCCTCTCAATGTCTACTGGGAAACTAGTGAGAAGCTCAGTTAAGTGAGTAATAGTAATGATTAATAATCCAGAGGATTTGTAGCTGCAGGAAGTTAGAATTGCTGGCTGAAGGGAGAACAAAGTCTTTTTGATGTCTGGAATATTCACAGTGGCCAAAAATCCTCTACAAGGTGAAACCAAGAGTCCCAAGCCCTACCATTGCTCTTGAGTCAAGTGGAGAAGCAACATGACAGCCAGAGTGAAAGGATAGGCATTGGAGTATGAGGGCAAGCACAACCACCCCAACACCCAGCGTTGACCCCAACTCCAAATGATCCTTTTGCAGAGTAGGGGGAGGGCAAGGCCAGCGCACCCATTGCTGCCACAGCTGACCCTGGACACTCTGTAATGCCTGTGACATCCCCACAGGCAGAGACAGCAACAGGTCTTGGAGGACCATTTTGAACACTCTCCAGGCTGTTCTTGGGCACACTTCTCTAAGCCTAAATTCAGCTCAAGTGCAGGCGGCTGCCTCACAGTTGAAGTCAATGAAGTTGCACCCACCTACACCGGATCTGAATTGACTCTATGAATAGATATGTACAGGGTAGGATATTCAAATTCTGTGGTTGCCAAAACTAGACATCTGTGTCAAAGCATTTGACAAGTGCACTGATATATGTCAGCAAATTGCCTGAGGTACTCACTAAAAAACTACAGTAACTTTCTCATCCTGAAATACTTCATCTGTACAATGATTAGAAAATGGCTACAAAGGCAAAGTGCTAATAACTCCTGCCTGAGCATTTAACTGTAAGCTTACATGCAAGAAACGAGACTGCAACTTAAATTGTGTTCTTTTTAAAAGAAAAAAAAAAAATCAAGAAAATAAGGTGCAAATAAAGGACCTTCAAAAGCAGCTCCCCATGCCAAGGATCTCACTGAGATCTGATGGTGAGGAAATATTTGTGCGAGTTACCAACTCAGCCTGTAACCGCTGCAGGAACCTCAAGATTATCACAATAATCAATTCAAGGGAGCAACCTCTGTACAAAGTAACATTGATGGGTCAAGTGCCCTGTCCTGTTCTCTGGCTTAATAACCGAGCTGTGCAACAGATTGGTGCTTGAGGAATCCATATGCTGACATTCTGCCTCACACGCCTCAGCCTGGGCTGCGCATCGCTGGCATTTCTGGTCACCACATTCTAGCAAGAGGAAAAAAAGCCAAATTGAAAGAGAAAAAAAAAATCTCAAATTCTATCCCTTTTATTATCAACGGAGCTCAGAGCTTCTAAAGGCATGGAAAGGGCCATGAGTGAATTATGTGGAAAGGAATACTGGAGACAGAAGGACATCACCTCTTGTTTAAGGGGAAGAAGGTTGTAGTTGGGATTTCAGCAGGACATGGTGTATATATATTCTGTTTTGAAAAGAAGATGGCTTTATTCATAAATACATGTCAATAAATGCAAGCTGCTAGAGAACACCACAACAGCTCATATAGGTCTTTGATCATTAGGATTTATATGTTAAACATAAAACTTGGAATTGCAGCAAAACTCCAGTTCTATGCTTTTCTTATGTATTCACTGATTAAACATCCAAGAGAAAAAACAACCAAACCAAACCACTGCTATTTTAACCCACCCTGAATAATTAAACAAATGTTGTAAAAATAAAAATATAGTAACAGGAAAGAATTAAGAACAGGAATGTATTTTATAAAACAACTGAGATAAGGTAGTTCTCTAAAACCAAGCATGAGAAAAAACAGTTTTCCTGAGAACATTAACCCAGCAGGAAAAAAAAATAGTTAGAAAGTCTTTAACAACTCTGAGGAGCAGAGCAAATTACCCTGGTGCACTGCAGTTGTGACATGGCTGTAGCCATTTGGGATAACAGGTAGTGTCTCTTCACAGCAGTGACAGTATTTGACATTAGTTTAGAGCTGCATTGCACAGGATAGCTTAAGCTACAGTAAATTCCAAAGTGCAGCTATGTTACTCTGATTGCTGCAAGATTTAGTTCAGTAATTTTATGCAACTGACAAATAGGCAGATACAGTATAATTTAACATTTATGAATTGCCAGTCTCCTCATATAAATACTGTAAGGAATGCTGCAATTATCAAATTATCTAAAGAAAGTAAATAGCAATTTGGGATGCTGCCTATTTGCTAAAGTGATTTATAAATGAACATAAGCACATTGACTTAAGAGTCTAATCCAGAGATGCAACAAAAAAGTTACTCTGCCTAGCACAGGTGTTTTTGTAATTGTGATACATTAGGAAATTTCACTGTCTTTAATGGACCTCAATCTCACCCTTCCTCTTGAAAATGAACTATAGAGATCTGTGATGGAGAAGTGCCAAGGAGTCCTCTCTGGTTTAAGAGGTAAAAATGCAATCAGCTACACACACATACATATATGTATGTATATATATTGCTATAACCTGTTTGGCTGTCTCACTTTTGGAGTTTCACTGAAGTTTAGCACAAACCAAATTCAACACCCTAGTTATTTTTTATCTGGCCCATTAAAACCACTCTTATCAAATAAGTAATGCTCACTACGAGGTAAAGAAAGTCTTTCATTAACTCCCTTTCTCTTGCCTACAGGCAAGAAGAGCACCTCCTCTTCCCCTTCCTCATTGCCAGGGCTGCCCAGAAGCAATTGAGCAGGCAGCAAAGCTAGCACACCAGAGCAGAGGTGCAGGCAAAGTTAGCCCTAGTTAACTCACAGGAAGGGAGGTTTATTCATGTGAATGGAATTGTATAAAGAAAATCCACTGGTTTCCTGAAATTTGACATTCATTGCTTAAATATTGGATCAAGCCCACAATCTGGAATAAATCGTCAAGCAGAAAAGCTCAATTTCTTTGAGCCACAGACACACAGAAATGTGTGTACTAAAGAAAAGTATATAAATGCCAAATCTATACAATAAGTGAAATGCATTTAATGTAATTAAGAATGTATAAACATACAGAGATAATTGCATTTTCTATGCTAGCAGAAATACTTTATCCACAAGGACAAGCTAAGAACACATGGATTGTCATCCACTGCTTAGTTACATAAAAGCTTTTCTTGGAAAACTATAGGCAGGGACCCATATATCTCAATTTAACATGATCCCAGAAAAAGAGCAGCAAGAATTGGTCAATTTAGAAAAAAATACTTCAGTCTCTTGCATTGCTTTGGTCACTATAGTATTAGGACACCTTCCAGTAGAATAGTAAGCAAGACAGCAACTGTGTCACACATTTGTTCTTTCTTCCTCCCCCCAAGGGAACAATTGTGTGGCATTTTCCTTTTTGTTTTTCTCATGCACACAGACTGCTGTGGAAAAAATTATATTGGGGAAGCTAGGGTGAAACACTTCTGTTAGTGTTAAAGATTATAAACTCTGCAATGATACTTCATCTTTCTGCAAAAGCATTACAAGCTCACGCAGAGATTAACTTTGTCCTTTGAGGAAAATAATCTTTTAGCCTTATATACAAAGCTGTTCTGTCTTGTTGACCTACACCAAGTACTTATCACACAGAGCACTGGATGAGGGCTGAGTCATCAGCACTGTAAAAAATACAGAATATTGGTGAAAACATGGTCACAGCCAGCCACCAGAATCCTTAAAAGTCTAAGCTGGAGTCTTTTCAATAAGCAGACACACTAATTTATGTAATGAACCTTGTAAACCACTTACTCATCAAGAAGAGCCTGTCAACATTTTCCCAACAAAACTCTTCCAACAGAAAAACTGGCTTTCTGACTAAAATGAAATTTTTACAAAAAATAACTACTTTCTAAGAAATTTTTTCCTGCTTACTGAAAAAATAAAAACATGAAAACTTTTTGAAACCCATTCTCTGAAAAGTTCTAGTCACAGGCATAAACTTAGCTTCTTTTCACACATCTTGACAATGTTTAGATCTGTTGACAGTGTTGTTATCAAGAAATGCCGAGGGGACACGGACAGAAATCTGTTTCATGTAGCTCATTTAAGTTAATACCTTCTCCTACCGTTTGCTATCCCAGCACAGCCAGTATGCCCAGAAATAGATGGAGACAACCATGTGCAAACAGTGGCTGGTGATAAATCCATCAAAATTAAAATTCAAGGTCCAGAAACCTTGACAACAGGAGGGATCTAGATTTGAGTCTGACAGCAAAATGAAAAGAGCAAAATTCTCATTACAATTGCTCCCATTGTGAACTGGGGGGTTTATTCCTAAAAAGCTGCATCACAACTAAACAAAGGTTGCCACCGCTTTCCCAGAGAACTGAGAGGCTTGCTCTCACCTTTGAGGATTCATCCCTGTTAGACTCATGGACATCCTGCTCCAGGAGTTTAAGGCTAGGGAACGTCGTAGAATACTTGCATACCAGACCTAGCACCAAAGCTGAAACCTGAACATTTATTTTGGCCTTTTCTATTCAAGGTCAAAACAATCTCTACATTTCATTGTCAATATCTCAGATGCAGAGTAATATCATCTCCAATCTAATCACAAACTATTTGCCCAATTTATTCTAACATAATAGTGCCCCAAATATCTCCTTTTTTTGTTAAAATTCCTACCTAGTATCATAGTACTTTATTTACAATTACTTGTAAAAATACAAAAAACAACAAAACACACAAAAAACTCACCACCACAAAAAAAAAAAAAAAAAAAAAAGAAAAGCTTTACCTTGTTCCACCTAAGTCTTGCATGTTATATGACCCTTCTGAGACTCACTCTTCTGGAAATTTTAGGCAATAACTGCAAAGTCCCAAGTGCCTGGAGAGGAGGCAAGACTTCTTTTGCCTGTGGAGACAGGCACACAACAGGAACAGCCACAAAAAAAAACAACAACAAAGGCAAAATGAGGGTCTAGAGTCTTATACCCTTCTTTTCAGTCTTTTATCAACTCTCCTCCCAAGCTCTTGCTCTATCAGGTGTGTCAATAATTCCATCAGGTTGCACAATTTTGAGGCTAATTGAGTTCTCAGGCTCTTGTTAACTTTTCCACCACCACCACGTTGTTAGCTCTGCGCAGATGAAGTTTAGTCTTACAACAGCTCCCAGGGGCTGTAAAGACTGTTACTACAGCTGTAAATGATTGCTTTAGAAATAAAAGGATAACAACTGAGCACCTTGAATACAATGAGTCAAGAACTGTGAATAGATTTGCTCTTCACCAAGGCACCTGGTATGGAAAGCCTAGCAACAAAGCAACCTCTCTGTTGTTCGACTGTGTTCCTGTGTTGGGTCCTACTGGTCCTAAATACTAGACCACATTGCATACCTATGTTGTGGTCAGGCAAAAGTGACAGAGATACATATCAGTAAGGACTGGCCAACACATACAGATGCCGAGCAGAAGTGGTAAAAGTCAATACTGAAAAATTAAATTTTGTGCAACCTTTCCAAGAGAATTCTGCAAACATTCATAAGTCATGCAGCATCTCAAACATTGCTTCAGCCAACACTGTCCTCAAGCACTGGGTCACCACGGAGGAAAATGCAAGCCACATGTAGTGAAAAGCAATTGAGGGCTTTATCTATAGCCTGCTTATGTCGGTTGGTTGCATTTATTTTGCCTTATGTTTTGCTAACACCTCCTCATGGAGATTCTGCAGGCAGAAAACTCATGTCCTTACAGGACAAAGGTGCACCCTCCACTGTTTTTGGAAGGCACCCTGCAGGGATATCCTGGAGCTGAGACTGACATATCCAAAGTGAGCTTCTTCAATGGGGGTTGCATTATTCCACTTTTTGAAAGAGGACAGGAAACTCCCTTTCCTGACAAAGGCATTTCGAGTTTTGACCATGAGTGGCACCAGCTCTTCATAACCTTCTGTCTCATCAGCCGGGGAAGAGCAGACTTACATTTTTTATATTTTCAGTACAGTCTCTTTAAGCAAGTCCTGAAACTGCATGTGAGTAAATGTATTATGCCCCAGGAATGCAGATAGGGAAGTGAAGACATCAGTTCGGTGATGTTTTATATCTGCACTCCTGTCAGCATGAATGCTGAAATCTCTGGAGGTAAAAGTCTGGAGTATTTCACCATCATTGCCAACAAGGTATCAGTAAACTCCATTACAAACCCTCTGGGGGCACGGTAAATGAACAAAAGTGTATGTTAGCCTTGGCTCTGTTTTCCATTGTTAGACGAATGAATTAAATCAAACGTGTCTGATCTGAGGGACCGCTTGGGTTTTAAAGTTTGAAGGGATGATAAATGAAGTGTAGCCTTCCTTTTTTTCTTCTCTGAATTTGTGACGAGCCCAGTGGCCTGCTGAGAGGAGAGGGAGGCAAAGAGAGAGACAAGGAATGGACTGACACTGGATTTGCAGTGTCTTATGCCTGGGTACCTGTAATAAAAACTGTATCACATGCATCATCTCTGAAAATGCTGTGTGTTGTTTGGTGTCAGGCAATTCTGTATTCATGCTAATGTCTTTCATGGGGATAAATAATACCATGCTCTTCAACCAACTGTATTAAGTGATTCCTGAGCCTTAATGTCCACATTTATAAATATATATAGGTGTAAGACCAATCTGACTAAGGCACCTTAGTTATGTTCTTTCACTTAATATCCTTATGAAAGAGCCTCTCTCTATGCTTGACCAGTGGGGAGACTACAGAGCTCATCTTCCTAACTTTGTCAGTAATTTAAGGTCCCTAACTGCAACTTCTCATGGTTTTTCTTCTATCACCTACTTTTCTTGAATGCAGTTGGGTTTATCGACAGTGTGTTTGGAAAGACAAACTCCTGCAACAACTCCTGCAGAGGAGCCTGCCCCATATGCCAGCATCCAAGGACATCTATTAAGCTCCCTGATTCTCCAAGGAGATAACTGACGGTGATAGCTGAAGAAAACAAGCTCTAGTAAGTCTGAAATGGGTGGGGAATGCAGGAAACCTGGATTTTATTCCAAATCTGTCATAGAATGTTGTGTGACTGATCTTAGGCAAATCTTTTTTACTTCTCATAAGCTCTTTTTCTCTCCCACTCATTTTCTATCTTGTATCTTCGAGCTATAAGTTCTTTGAGATAGAATACCAACCTTTATATATAGAGAACAAGAGGATCTAAGCTGGATGTTACATGATTAAATCATAAATACAGCACTTTGGTTCTTTGTTATGCACATACAATTTTTAAACAATTCAAAATTAGTGAAATCTGCTTTTTCAGAGTAGTAAACTGATACAGGACACTCAAGTGACTAGCATTATCTTCTGAGAATCAGAGGCAAACTATGGACTACAGCCTTGAAATCTTGACTGCTAATCACTTAATACAGTCCTTGTTCTCTTTGTATGGAGTCTGCTAACTTGGAATTACTCTATCCTTTCCAATGATATACATCCAAAGAGATCAATAAAAAAAAAAATCCTCTAAACTTAGATAACAAATGCACAAATGTATTTTAGCTCAAAAATATTACGGATCCAGAGTTGTCTTTACATGTCACAATCTCATTTTCTTACCCATGCTTTTACCATGTGTTGTAAGCATATGGCATGTTGGCAATGTATGACAAGAATGCACAAAGTATGGTGTAAAAAAAAAACCCTACCAAGAACTTTGAGAAGCTGCCTACTACTCTATATCGGCCTTGAGTAAGTCAGGCATCTTCTAAAGTACCCATTTTCTTGTAACCTGAAGACTGTCTCTGTTATTGCCAGAGGCTCTTATTTTTGCACTAAATAGAAATATGAAGCTCTGGAAGTGGCTTGGCATTCTGGTCTCTTGCTGACAATAAATAAAGGTTAAATCATGAGCTGGTTTAAACCAGTGGAGAGGTTAGGCCATCTAATCTAACAGGCTCCCTTGTCTTTTCCTAATTAGCACAAAAATCCTGAATTTGACTGCTCTTGTGCAATACCAAAGCTCTGCTTCTATTATTCATTCACTGGCTACAACCTTCTGTTGTCATTATTCAGTGGATGAAAGGGACACTTAAGGTGGTACTTAGCCTATACTACTAAATTAAATAATGCAGAGGAAATTTTTTCTGCCACTGAAGCTGAATGTGGAATTCTCAGAACTGTTTGAGAAGCCCAGTTTTGGCCTGGGCCAACCAGCACTCCCCAGGCCATCCCTCAGCATTGTTCAAATATTAGTAATGTGAACGTAGCCTTCCCAGTGCCAGGCAGCCTTAGGGCCAGAGAATTATCCTAGGCATGTTTAGCTTACTACTAGACAGCCAATATGAAAAAGCTGGTGGCATCTGATTTGAAATCTTAAGATTTAGTCGAAGACTCTTGACAGAGAATGAGCCTCCATACTTCTTGGTTAGTCAGTGAAAGCAACAGGTATGCAAAAAAATCCAGTCATGGCTTTAAAGAAAGCCAGAGCTAATCCTTCTGTGAAAGCCTATAATAAAGCCTAGGGCTAATGCCCTCCTCTTCTCAAGCCCCACTGTACTGTCCCAGATTACACCCTGAACCCCTACTCCAAACTTTTCTCCCTCCTGTAGCAAAAAGCCCATGTCCTCCAGCTGACCCTTAAATGCTCCTGTTAGATGAGCTAGACCTGCCTCCAAATTCTTGACAGCAGTAGGAAGGAAATTGCAGTAAAACACAGCAGTAAGAAGCAGCCAACAGTTGAGATGGTGTCACCTCACACTTCCCAGCCAAATCCTGGGTAAATACTAGTTAAAGTGATTGAGAAATGGGCCCTGAGCTGCAGAACCTGAAAGCAGGCTGCAATCACATTTGAAAATTGTTTTCTAATGACATCAAAGCAGCTATTTGCTGTGTATTAAAACTTCCTGATAATCTTAAAACACTCAAAACAATATTTAAGCAGACCAAGGAATGTTTAGCTCAAGTGAGCAGTTTTGGTACTGAATACCCAAATTCATTCTCATGTAAGGGGATGGTAAAAGAGTAAACTACTTCTTTAAGCTAGTGAAATGTTTGACACCATGCCAGCAGGTGTTAATTAGAGAGAACATGTCCAACTAAACCCACTGAAAGTTGGAGTGAAAAGAAGCAAGTTAAATTATGTGCTTCAGTGGTGAGCACTGTTTCATAGCAGCTCAGAAAGAGACTATGAATCACAGTTCATGGCACAAACCATTCACAGCTGTAAGTCAGAGAAGTTGTTGACAGGATTATTTTAGTGCAAGTCAGAAAACCAGACCTATAGCAAGGCTGCCTAGCATTGTCAAACCTATAGGCTCACTGTAACACAGTCAACACTAAAAATACCTGCAACAATTGTGTTGTTGAATACCATAGGTCTGCTTATCTTTAAGGTATGTTACAGTAAGTCTAACAACATCCCACAAATGTAAGGACAAGTTATACAGTTGTATAACATCTGATCCATTTGTGAAAACAGACCCATATTCTCCATTTGATAGGCTAAATCCAAATGGCCAGTCACACAATTAAGGTACCCAAATTTTCCTCACTATTATAAACTTTGTATTAGTGGTTAAGAAGCTCCCCTTTAATAGAAAAGCTAATTTAGATAATTGTGTGCATACAAAATAAATCATCAATTGACACCAGGTAGAGGATTCAAAGTCATCCCCTTCTCACAAAATTAGCAGACATGGTCTCTACAAGCCTGTCTTATTCTTAACAAATTTATGCTACATACTTCAAAAAACCCAAACATTATTCTACAAAACATGATGTACTGGACAAATGAAACTCTTAAAAAGTTGAATGCATTAAGTGAATAGGAATATGAAGCCATTAGTAGTGATGAACTGAAATATTTTATTACCTAGAAAATAAAAGGAAAATTCTTTGGTAGACATAAGGCAGCAAAGGAATTAACATCAAAAGAGATTATGGGCAAAACTCTTCTTTCAGCTCTATGAGAGTCTGTACTTGAATACTGTCTTCTCCCTTGTTGCCCCAAAATGCAAGATTTCTGCTGCACTTGAGGCTGCAATTTCTCGTCCTTCCTCCTTACCTTCACCTATCTCTTACACCTGCCCCACTTAAGAGGAGGCAGGCAGTAATGCTGCACAACCTGGGCTCATGGACAACTGCACTTTGTGGCCTCAGCCCGGTAGGTGTTGGTAGGTTTTCTCCCATAGGCTGTAAAATGAGCAGATCTTGGTTTTCTGTGTGAGTAAATGAGAAGGAAAACGAGTCTTGGGTTTGTAGAGTGCTGCTGAGGCAAGGGCGTGAAGAAATCCTGAGCTCCAGCCAGGACCCTGGGCTCTCTCCTGCTCTTGTGTTGGGCAGGTCTTCCAGCCTCCACTTCAGAGCTGGAAATTTTAGTTCTCTGAAGAGAAAATACATCAAAACAGCAGCTTGAGAACCATTAAAAAAGCCCAAGAACCCAGCTGACAGTCACAGTGAAGCCTGTGAACAGTCTTAGGTAACAAAAGGGTTTGTTTCTTTTCCTAAGAAGTCAAAATGTTTGTTTTAAAATTTTGATACAAAATACTTTGTTTGTTGTTTTTGTTTTGTTTTGATTTTTAATTGAGATTTCAAGTTCAAAGTAACCTAACTATTATATATATATATTCTTATATATATTGTTTCAAGTGTTACAGAGTTACAAAATAAAAATGGTAATAAACATTTGCTCAATTATTTTATTGTCATTGAAACTTCAAATTAGTGTAAGAAGGTAAAATTGCAAATACATCAAAATATTTAGGTGTCCCCCTTATGCTTAAACTACACACTACAATTCCATGTGATTAATTTCACAAAATAAGAATTCAAGTTATAATGCTCAAAAAATCAACTCCACCTTGCTCAAAAATGAAATTTTTTGTATCTTCTTGTTGCAATTCAGATTAGAGTGTCTCTTCAAGGAAAAAAAAAAACAAACAACAAAACAACCTAATTTTTTTCCCTTCATGATTACAGGACTGAGACAGAGTTATTTCAATGCCTTAACAATCCAGAGCAGTACATGCTTCTCAGTGTCTCTGTCCTTTAAGGTTTCTCACTCTGATACTTCCTCAGTTCTCTCTAGTACTGCTGCCTCAGTTTGCAGGAAGGCTGTGGGTGCCTTCAAACCATTCTTCTCTGCATAACAACATAATCACAAAGGGCGGTGACAAATGGACCAAGCAACTCTTTCTTGACATGTGCCATTTCCTTGAAGCCACTAAAATCAGTAGAACTGTTGCAAGAAAATTAACTTCATTGGAAATATGATTCTTGGCAGAATTAGTCATATTACATAGACTCTATTTAAAATTAGAAAAACATTGACCAGAGCACATCTATAGCCTATAATAATCATCACAATTAGAAAAAAAAAAAATGTTAATAAATTTGCTTAATTACAGCTCATCTCATCAAACGCAGCCTAAACACAAGATCTGAATTAGTTTTCTATGAAAAGTTTTAAATTACTGTTATTATGCTGTTAGGATCATTTGGGACAAAGGAAAGACTGACACAAGTGTAAAGTTCTGCAAATAACCTGGTTTTAAACTAATTTTAGCTGGCAAGCTAATTAATGGCTTTATATAAAAGTCCTTAGAAAGTCATGCAATACTTGTAAAGGAAGAACTCACGTTTGGTGAGGATCTGCTGCACTTTTCAGAGATAAAAAAGAGATAAGTCTCTATTATACAAGCCAAACAAGACAGAGTTGTAACTTTTGACTTAAATGTTACTGGTATTTTATGTATTTGAATGGACCATAAATACCCTAGCAAATTAGGACATCTTAATATTAAATGTTTTCTAACTCATCTCTTGTTATTTTTTGATGGTGAAATTTGCCTGCATCAACTGAGTTAGTTAGTGCAGCTTATGTTCTTGAAAGAGATCTTACCTTGATAACTTTATTGCTCTTATATAGATATACTTTAGGTATTTAGGTAGTGCCTAGAGATGACTCCATAGCTCCAACAGGAGAGGTGCAAGATGTTCTCTTCTCTTCCAAAACACTCTACAGTCAGTTAATTGGAGCACTTACTTGGGTCACGATGGTTTTGAATCCCATCAGACTGAAAAAGGAATTCTATATGGTTGCCCCAGGTTGAGAACTCTGATTTGCTGCATAAACCCAGCAGCAGCAGCATTATTTTAGAAGAAAATGGCCACAACAGCATTTCCTGCAAGGTCCAGTCCTGTTGATATTCATGAGGCATGCTCAACCTTTTTGGCTGAAGCCACTGGAGAGACAGGAATAGTGGATCAGAGAGATTCTGGGTTCTTGTACTTCAGAAATTGACATTGCCTTGCTCGGAGGAGTAGTGTGGGATGAGCACACAGGTAGGCGTGTGGGCATCTCAGAAGTGACAGGGAGGCACACAGTGGATAACAGGGTTGCATCACAACTCCGGACCAATGTGTTTACCTTCCATATCCATCCTGCTATAGGGCTACCATTTTCTTTTTACCAGTGAAATTTTACCTATAACCTGCAGTCAGGGAACATATTTTTACGGTGATTGTGGATTGTGAGGGAAAGAGCTGGTACTGTATTGTTATGCAGCCTGAAACACACGTACCACAGTGAGACTTACGTTGTCATTTGGTACCAAACATTCAGACACCACTACTTACAAGTCAACACAGTTACTACACAGTTTGCATTTGTACCTCACATCAGTTGTAAGCATTGTAGGGACTTTGTAAATGCATGGTTGAAGTGTTTGATTTAAAACAAGGCAACAAAAAGTCTGGTAAGTGGTTTAGTTGCATTTAAATATGCACATCCACATCCAAAAAGAAAATAATGTTAAAATAATCATGCTAGTCTAGAATCGAGTGATCAAATTCGGCTTGCAAATGATTGTAAAACCGAGGTAAAAATTGTAAATGGAGCTGAAATGCAACACAATTAACCAACTACATTCTAGAGGTCTCCCTTCATTTACTTTTTTATAATCTAAAGGGAAAAAAAAATAAGGTACTGCTGTTGGTACATTATTTCTGCTTAACGCACAAGATCAGTAATTAAATGTATTTCTGCTGGTCTTGTGGCCATATGCCTGCAATATGTAAAAATATATTTGCTTCTTTTCTTTTTTCTTTTTTTTTTAATTCCTTTTGTTCCCAGTACTGACTGCCTGTCAGAGTGAACCCTCCAGATTCCTGTGTGCTGGTATCCATGGGCTCTTTCTTGCCAAGCTGCCAGTCTGGAGCGTCACACCTTACTGCCTTTAAAGATTGCCCTGCAGAGATAGAGGAAAATGGCAATTTTTACATGATGCAGTCTGGCGGCCCAGGAGATTTGAAGTCAGAACTGGTGCCAAGATTTACCCAGGAGAGCAAGCAGAGGCAAAACAGAGAACCTGGGCCAAAGAAAAAAAAAAAAAAAAAAAAAAAAAAAGAAAGAAAGAAAAATAAAAAAAGCAAAGGAAGAGGGGAGTGAAAGGGAGGAAATCGTGGCAGAGTGGGAGCAGGTTTTCTGATAAAGGGTGGAAAGCAGGTCTAAGCAGTGGACACTACATGTTGTTTGCATGTGTTTATTAAGAGGGTCAGGGTCCTAAAGAAAGTCAAAGGGAAGAGGTCGGCTTTTTTTGCATGCCCCAAATTGTAGTAGATTGCAGAATGTAAATGAGACAATTATTACACCAATGCTCATCAAGCTGTGCTGGAAAGACTTCAATAGCCTGATGAATATGCATGCAAATTTGTTAATTAAGTTAATTATTCTGCTGAAAATTCATTTGTCTTCCAAGGACATTTTCCCAATGATTTTAACATGCTTGTGCCATTAGTCATGCTCCATGCTATTTAACATTACTTTTTGTCCACTTTTTCTTTTTTCCTTCCTTTCTTCTTGCTTTTTCTGTTCTATTCAGGATTTTTTTTTATTAAAGCTTTAAAAACAGATGATTGGTTCTCTTAATTGACCTCTGCAACACTGGAAGATGCTAGCAGCCAGCTCTGTAGGAATCCCCTAAAACCAGATTTCATTCAAATACTTGCTTCATATATAAAAAGTCCCTAAATTGTCACTTAAGAAAAGGGGGTTGCCAGGGGGAGCTGAAGGTGGGGAGTGACCCTAACTGGCATCATTAGGGCTGGAGCCTGAATGAGTCCATGCAGGGATCAGGAGGGGGAGGGGGGGGATAAATGTGTCCCTGCTGCAGGCTGTTTCCTCAGTTGCAGGCTGGGTTTGGCACAGGGAGTTACCTTGCTCTGAAAGGTGCAATCTCCTCACACCTCCCTTCCCTCTGCCTGTACAGCTATACACAGAAACATATGCGTTCAAAGAGGAACAAGAACTGAGATACTTTTCTGTCACCACGAGGGCCAAAACCTGTTACCATGGCAACAAAAGGGAATCGTGAGTTTAAAAATCATGTCTAAATGGCAAAATGAAATACTTTAAAGAAACAGAAGGGTTTAGGTTTTTCTCTTCTGTGAACAAGAAGCGCAGTATTGTTACAACTTTGCACAATTGCATTCTCAAAAAACAGGACCTTCTTCTATCCATTCTCAAATCCCCAACGTTTGAAAATGTGTCAGAGTACACAATTACTTTTTTGTATTTCTAATATGTATTAGGCTTTTTCTATAACTCGATAGCATTTAGCTGCTGGTTCCTCTTAAATTCACTTATTCCTAATCTATTATTTGCTTATTCTAATCTGTCACACACGAAAAATAAATTATTTTTTCCAGCAAATGGGAAAAGTCTCAAAATTACAATGAGATGCTTTCTTTCCTACAGCAACAAGGATACCAGGAAAAGCATAACAGAAAAGGGATTATAAGGAAGAGAAAATTGCGGATAATGGAGTTTAAGAGAATTAATTGGCAAGATTTCTCTTTTGTGCAGTCCTTATACATTACACAGTCTGAATGGCACTGTAGTGTCACATAGATCGTAAACCAATTAGGATGATATTTTAAACCCTGTAATTTCTGTAATTCCATCTGCTTTAGATGGTTTAATTAGTGAAAGTTACAAAAGCCAAATATATTTGAATATTTTGAAATCAAGCCCAAAGGCAAGAAATAAGAGTTACTGAAAACACTTGATGTGCAAGTGGGCATATTGCATGAGTATATGCAAATGGGGAAGGGAAGGCTTTTTCTTTTCAAGTTTTGGTGTTGTGGGTTTTTTGGGTTTTTTTATTTGTTTTGGTTGTTTGTCTGTTGTGGGTTTTTTTTTAATGGAAGGTGGGTTAAACGATATTAGTGGTGAAATCCCAATTGTGCAGAAGACAGTGTCATCCCCCAAAAAAAGTGTTCATCCCCAGAAAAGGACCTGAGTCCTGAGCTGTTTTTCTAACAGGGGTATAACTGCTTTCTTAATTACCTAGACCCCATTCCGCTCCTTCTGAAATCAAATACAAACTCCTCACTGGGAACTCTGACCAAGCCCTCCATTTTCAGTATGTAGTTGGACTCTACAATATTTCTGACTTTAAGATGGTGGAGGGAAAGACTGGTCAATGGGTAGAGCCTTTTCACTTCCAGAAGCTCTGTCCCAAAGCACTTGCTCCTACTGTTTTACATCCCTAGCCTTTGCCCAGTGAACTGGTGAATACTTTGATTAAAAATTACTTTTCACTTGGCTGGAGGATCATGCACAACATATCCCTGGCTCTCTTATTTTTTTAAAGTTTACTGTGGACCTGGTTGTGAGAAATTAAACCCTATCATTTTCTGGTGTGTCTCCAAATTGCTAACAGTAAACATCATAAAAACACGGAAAGCCACCGTGCTGGTATCTTCACTCCTACAAATAATCCCAGAGAAGTCCATAAGGATGATGATTTGCATGGAAGAGGGTTACACTAAACAACCCATGAAATCACTTTAACGTGCTGAAAAGACGAATAATCTCTCTTTTTAAAAAGGAATTTATCGGAACTTTCAGACTGTCTAAAACCAATTAAATGATGAGCACCGCACGGTGTTTGTTTAGCGATGGTATTTCTCCCGCGCAGCAGCTGTGCATTATTATGGACCACGAATAGCTTCAGTCACTGGTGACTGACAGCAGCATACTGAAGACAGGGTGTACGCTATTGCAATGTCTGTCACCCTCCGATTGAGACACCGTAGGTGTCCAGGGCTGTCCTTGATCACTCTGAAATAGTCCAAGGTAAAACTGTTACTCATAAAAAAAGATGACTTGTCTTTCCACTTAACAGGAACACAGTAACAGAGCGAGCTATTCATTCATGGTGCCTTCTACAGTTTAAACAAATCACTTTTGTTCTATCTGTTGCGAGAAATATTAAGTCAAGGAAAATATGTAACATAACCACAATTGTCAAACAGTGAAGATGAAATGGAAAATTTAAGAGGAAGCAGCAGTTATATAGTGGCATGATAAGAAAAAAAAAAAAAGGGTAGAGGGACACACTTATAAAATAATTTTGTCATTATAGGGCAACAGCTGCTTTCTGTAATTGTCGGGAAGGGTTTTACTAATAAAGTTAGCACATAGTATCCTCTTGCATACTTGGTTCAGTAGCCGTTTGCAATACAGCATTTCCAGTTAAGGGTAGAAGAAAGGTGAAATGAATAAAACTTCCCCCTATCCAAAACCTATAGCCTTGGCTTCTAAGTCACAACAGAAGCAGATGAGCAGATGTAATGATGAAGGATCACTCTTGCTCCTGGGATTACCTAGATGTTTGACTCTCGCTCTGTATAACACAGACAGCCAATTTGCTTTCTTTTCCACAGCCTAAAAGCTGCATCCAAATGTCCTTGTGACAGCTGGCAATTTTCACTGTAGGTGTGTCATGAACATACACCTTTCCTCCCAGTTCAGAACCCACTGGTAAAGGGTGGCCTGAGCATTGCTCTCGAGGTTGCTGAGAACAACTTAGTCTTCTGCTAGGGGCTCCACTATACATTTAGTGTAAAGCTGGCAGATCCTGGACAATAACTTGGTCAAACACCACCCAAGTTCAGAAGCATCAGTTTTTCTGGTAATCTATTTGGGGCAACATCTTTGTAGTTGTAAACTATTAAATGAGCAAATTGGGTGAACATCATTGACAGTAAATACTAAAAGAAGAAAGAGCTATTGCTTAGCAGCCGAGAGCCTCCTTCCACTAGATAGCTGTGGGTCTTTTCCCCTTGCTTCATATTTCTCTCTTCTCTGGACCTCATCAGCACATTTTGCGATTAGTTGCCTGCTCTTTGGTGCTTCATGACTTCACTGCAAAAGCATCAAGTATTTAACCATACAGACAACATTAGGTAATCCAGGAGTGACAGAAGTTCAAGGTAAACACCTATTCCAGGACAAAGCAGAGGTATAATAAATAGTTTTAAAATCCAGAACTAGGGACAACATGGAAATAACTTAAGATACATACTTATTCAGAGTTATTACAGCAGACAACTACTGCCCCATAAGGGTTAAAATTCCCTCCACAAGTATGTTAGGTAGGAAAATCCAACCCATACCTCCCCACAGGCATAGCCGGTGGAATTAGATGTCACTGAGATACCTGATGCTCAGTGTGGGGAAGCCAGGCTGTAATCTGGAGAGGGCTCCTGTGCTGGTCTGCACCAGCAGCCTCCCTGCTGGCAGGTGGCCCCCAGGCTCAACTACCCCTGAGCTCCCACCAGCAAAGAGGAAGTTCCCCAACGTGAAAAGAGGCTAAAAGGCATCTCCCTACCTGCCAAAAGAAGCAGTTCCTGCGCTGATGCTCTTCCTGTTGCTGGAAACCAAATCCTACCAACCAGCTGTCCACAAGCTGGTGTTTCCCCTTCTGACAGCAGCAGCACACACCCGTGACATACTAGGGCCTACAAACTCATCTGAGGGGACTGTCAGCAATTCTCCTTTTTCCTCTAAGCTACAGCCTCTTGCCAGGTCTGTGAGCTCTGGCCCACCACATAGGGCACACATGTTCTGCAGAGCTGCAGCAGGTTTTTTGGCTCTGGACCAGATCATGAAGGAGGCCTGTGCCTCCAAGACGTGGACAGCAGAAGCAGTTTCATCATGTGATGGAGACGAAATTGAGCCCTGGTGTTTTTCACAAGCCACCAGAACAGCAAGACTGTTTCCATTTGTTTCTTATATTATCTAAAATCATAAACTGGGAGTGGTTTACTGGCCTAACTGCATGTGCTATTGACTTCCAACAGTAACTTTAGGCAGCAACTTATTACTTTCTTGTTCTGCTGCTTTCTCATAGAATCATAGAATGGTTTGGGTTGGAAGAGACCTTAAGGATCACCTAGCTCCAACCCCCTGCAATGGGCAGGGACACCTCCCACTAGACCAGGTTGCTCAACAGCCCATCCAACCTGGCCTTGAACACTTCCAGGGAGACGGCATCCACAACCTCCCTGGGAAACCTGCTCCAGTGTCTCACTGCCCTCACAGTAAAGAATTTCTTCCTAATACCTAGTCTAAATCTACCCTCTTTCAGCTTAAAAACATTAGCTCTCATCCTATCACTACATGACCTTGTAAAAAGTCCCTTTTCTCTTCCAAAAAGCACCACTCAAGTTGCAGTCAACTTAGAGCTGCACTGCAATGTTCCTCACTCCATTGACCCTCAGAGTACTTAATGTATCCTGAAGGACCACTTTCCTCAGGGTATTTCCCCTTGAGAAAGCAGACAACCCTTGTGATCCCGCCTCCTCTGCTACCTTCTCTTTTGTTGTCTCCACTGCTAAAATCATGGCCGTGACATGGAGGTAACAACAGTGGTGATAAAACCTTAAGAAGTAAAATGTTGCTACGCCTGAGCCTTCAACTGCAAAAGAAACTTAGAAGGAGAGTTGACTCAGCACACTACTGCAGCAATTCGTTTCCTTTTTTAAAAATCCAACTCAGCCTATAAAAAAAAAGGGGGAAAAGAAATGGCAATAGACTTATCAGTGAATTAGTCATGGCAGATTTTGGCTCTTCTAAGGCTGGCAGTTACAGAACTATACCTAATCCTGTCACAGTTTTAAAATTAATATCATAGCCCACTCTCATTCTGTGCATTAGAGCATTCATTGTGGTTTTCCCTCTGCAGGAAAGACAGTACTAAAATCATGAACGACACAAGCCAAGGCACACAAGTTCAGTGTGAGCAATCCTTGGGATCATGGTGGGAAATGCCCAGGTCATGCAGAGGGTGAGAGATTCTTGTGACAGATCTCCAAAAGAAGGGCAGAACTTTGCTAGGGGGACATAGGTTGTCAAAGCTGCAATCGCAGTCAGGCAAGAGGAGCTCAGCATTTCTGGCACCACTTGCTGATGGTTGCTGCCTTCTTTTCTCATTCACTTCTCCTACGAAGGCCAACTCCATCCCATTCTGTCAGCACAGCTGTGTTGGTCAGAGGTGCAATGAGATGTGTTCTCTGACAGCATAAGCTGCCACCACGCTCTGGCACATTATTTTTCTCCAGTTATCATTAACACTTACAGTGAATAAACCTCTTAACGTGGATTGCCGCAAATCCCCATTTGTCTTCTGTTCTTTTAGGCGAAGAAACACAATATGTGTTTGCGCTGCAGTCACAACAAAGACGGCGAGTTCTGCCCACGGTCCAACCTAGTTTTAAACCAGCAGCCGTGTGGAGGCAGAATCACCCTGCAGACAACAAGAGACAGATCAGCTCCTGCTGAGCATCTCCAGATAGCACAAAGGCAGCCCAGGTACCCCTCCATCACAGCAGCCACTCCTGGGTAGACGCACACTCGAGTGTGTCACAAGTCTCACTGTAAAAATCAGTCTTCAGCTGAAGATGCTCCTGTGAGTTTCTTGCCAATTATGAGATATTTGGGATTTCTCTTTAAATCCCAGTGCTTTCCAATCATGCAATTGTGTCAGCAATTTCAGCCTCCAGTTTATAAAAAAAAAATAAAAATAGCAAAAAGTAAATGTTTAACCAGGAAAAAAGTCAGCAAGTGAGACCTCCCTTCTCAAAAAACCAAAAAGTGAATTAATAGACAAGCATGTCTAGAGTTTCTTTGAAGGCTGGAGGACACACAAGGAGTTGCTCATGTTCTGATTTAGTCTGTACTTCTTACAAGACTTCATCTGCTGGTCTCTGCAGTGAATGCCAGTGGAAGTTTTGTCATGCTTGGTGTTTGCACTAATGTGTGCTTTTTCATACACTTAACATTTTAGGAAAATCTTTACTTCAGTCATACAGCATTTTAAGCTAACACATGCTGAGCAAACATCAGGTTCCTATCCCATGACTCATTGTGATACGACTCCATTACCCAGTCCAAAGGAACAGGTACACGGTATAGTTGTCCTTATGTGATAAAGAAATAACAGACATACTGGGGTGAAGGGCTTCCCACCTGGCTCATGGAAGAGCCATGAGTACACCAAAAGTGCTGATGGAAGACACCATGTGGAAGCAGAGAAAGACAAAAAAGAGTCAAAAGCCAGAAAAGACAGACAACCAAAAAACTGATGTGTGCTTTCATTCCATGGGTCACTACAAAACATAAAGGGAGAGGGTGCAAAAGCATTTGAAAATGAGCACATCACTAGAGTAAGTTAAGGACAATAATAAACCACATGAGAACTACTGTAAACAGAATTCAAACCTTCCTGTACAGATCCCGATCTAAATCACCTTGACCAGAGCAGACCAGGGTTAACTTTCAGTGGATTTTATGACTGTGCTTTCAAAGGGGAAAAGGAAAAAAGATGTGCACAAATAACATAATGCTAGTTAAAAAACCAAGTTCATCCATAAGAATCTAGTCTCATTATTATACATTCTGTTGTGTAGTGTGAAGGACCCCTTTTAAGCTTTCTTGAAGTGACCCAGAGAAATACAGATTTCTTCACAAAAGTAAAGAGGGCACTGTGATTACAGCTTTTCCTTTCCTCCTTCCTCTCTTCCTTCTGCTCTCTCACTGCCACCTCCCATCCTCTGTTTACAATTCTAACTGTATTTACTGATCATCAGCAAATGTGTAAACGATGTAGTCGGGATGGTTAACATTCTGTTTAGCCAATATCTTCAACCTTGAGCTTGCAAATGTTCCTGTGAGCATTGGTGGCTAAAAGACAGAGGTTTTCAATTAGAGCCGTGCAAGTGCTTAATGTGTGCATCTGTTCTGAAGAAAAGCTAAACATCTTTAAAATTTTAACACAGGCACACTGATATTGCAAAAGGAAAATCAAATGTCAGTGAGAAGCAAATGGTTAAAAAGGTTGCTGAGGATCTTATTTGCATTTTTTGGATGGCTAATTAGGTCACAAGGGTTAATATGTTAAAGAATGGTCTATCTATTGTTATGTTGGCTGTCAGAGCCTATCTCAATCAAGCATAACTACAGATTACGGGGCAGCTGTCTTTGATCAAAATCTGAGTCCTTAGTTTCATCTCAGTTCAAAATGAAAAGCCTAATAGTTAATATTTTAAAATATTTCTGTAACCTAAGTACCACTGTGAGTAAAAGTCCTGCTGAGGAAAACAGAGCTTTCTTACTAAAAAAATCAAGGAACTTCTCACGAATTTAGGTTGCCAGTCTGATGTACCAGAATAAGGTATGGTGGTGTTGCCATAATTTTTTCCTCTAAAACAAACAAACCAACCAACCTAGTCTGTTTCAGGAACTTTCACAATCTGAGCAACATTTGCTGAGGGCTTGTGTCCCTTCAGTATATTGAACTAGAACAGAAGCACTATTAAAACGGGCTTATTCCCCCATTATTGTGAACAATTACTTGGTAGACTAGGTTATTTTAATGGACATATCACTTTAAACTAAGCTTTCGCATCTGTTCTGCCCTCTAATTACAAATGCAAAAAGAACATAATTCACAACCGCATCATAAAAAAGGAAGCTGTAAGTGATTTAAATGCATGTGTATGTTCTTTAGTAAACACAACATGCAATCTGCTGTGTTTTTCCCATGTACTGAGAACAAATTAGATGGAAAAACTGATATACTGACCAGAGATTTCTCTCCCTCACTCCCTTAATTCCCCCAGTAGAAGAAAGATTCCACTGTATGAATTATTCTGTTGAAGAAGTAACTGGTAGAAGAATCAAGTACATTCTCCTGCTTTCTTCTTATACAGTAGAGGATTGAATAAAGCTGAGCAAGTACTTCACAGTTCTTAATTTAACAAATTTTGATGTCTTCTGTCTGCAATCTGTCCCTTACTGATTTACGGTTTTTTTAGTTCTTAAAGAAGTAGGAAAAAAAAATGACACATGGGTTTTTCCCCTCTTTTTGGTCAGTACCAGATTTTTTTAAATCATGTTCTGCCCACTTATGACATGTTTCTTTGTTGCAATTACTGCAAATACTGGAGGAATTTTGCTACCATTTTTGTTCCCAAACAAACATGGCTCATAAACAATTTTGAACAGCCATCTGACGTGTCAGTTTGAGCAGATTCAACTAGTTATTACTGGAAGAGAAGTAACTTGGTTCATGCCTCCCTATCACAGTGGTTCTCGGAAAGCAGGATGCCAGTAAATTATTGCATTTAAAGAAATTTTTCCTCTTAATATTCACTTCAAATTCACAGTTGCTATAAATATGCCTGATAGGAAACCCTTTATGAAATTTCTGTATGACTATATAAATAACCAGTAAGATAATTTTGACATCTACTAATTTATCTCTGTAACACTATATAAGGAGTTACCGAAGTACAACCAAGAACTAATTTTCTCCAGCCCACTAGCTGTACTGCTCGCTTTTCCAGTTTTTGCCACCAGGCTAGGTGGATAACATGCTTGTTCTGATTTCCTCACACACTTCCACAGCCCCAGGAACACTTCTGAAGAGTGGGCTGCAGGACTTCTCTCCAGAAAGTCAATGCCCTCATCTAACAACGAGCCTTTCAGAACACCACATGGGCTGATATTGTGGTTTTTCCCCCACTATACAAACTGTTCATCAAAGCACAGAGAAGATGTCAGGAGAAATGCCAATACGTCTGAAAGATTTTTTGCCATTTTTTTTCCCCCAGCTATGTCTAATACAGGCAATTCCCTCGCTACATCCCTCTTCTCTCACTTAGTTTACATTGTAAGTTTATGGAAGGGCTGGTATAACAGAATTGAGCTCTTGAGCTGAATCCTTAGATCCCTGATGTGATGAGATCTCCAAAGATGTTTGGAACAAGGCTATCATCTACCAATGATCTGCAACAGTTATAGAGTATTATCTCCATATTTTAGAGATTTTGTCGGTCACCTAACAGAGCAGAAGAAACTCCATATTCTTAGTTAAGCCCCCATCTTTTGAAACATAGCATGGTTTCTGGGACATTTCTTTCCCCTTCTTCCATTGAAACAATGGGGACTGGCCACAGCTATGAGCAGAAAAGACCATTGTACACTTTTTACAGTCCACTGAAAATCTCATGTTGAAATGACCAAAATCCCAAATCTTTACTTTTCCCTTATTTCATGGTTGCCAGTCTTCTACTTCTTGCAGTGATTTTGTAACATTATCTCAAGAGTGTTAGGTGGTGTATGATGATGCATGGAGCGCCCTGTCAGTCCTCCATCCCTTCCAACACCCGATTATTGTGGCTAAACAGCTGAG
Source organism: Apus apus (assembly GCF_020740795.1). Lineage (NCBI taxonomy): Eukaryota > Metazoa > Chordata > Aves > Apodiformes > Apodidae > Apus > Apus apus. The sequence goes on from NC_067283.1 coordinate 51,719,885, forward strand.
GAACAGCAGTGTCCACATGCTCCTGTCGCCGCTTCATGTTAGGAACAGATCCAGTTAGCAAATCGTGAGTGAGCTTTAAAGCTTAATGATGTAAAGCTTTGGGGAAAAGCCTGAATCTGCAAATTTCACTGATGTCTACCTAAAGTTGAATTTGCATGGCAGCTTGGCAAGCCCTGGCCAAAAAGTGCACCCTGCCATCCACGCTCCCCTGGACTTGATGTCATTTTCCAACAGAGATGCTTGTGGTGCTAATGTACCAAAATGGAATTAATGGGATTTTGTTGGTAGATCTGAGAGCTCTGCTTAGTGAGACAATCAAGATTATATACCAAACAAAAAGCCTGACTGCAGAGGCCCATAGCCCATGGCCCTGCCAGTCAGCCACACAGACCCTCTCAGAGTGTCACTGAGCCATAATCCAGCCAGAACTATGGCCTAGAAAATATCTGTCGTAATTTTGGTCTGACAGGCCCACACCAGCTCCCTTGAAGAACAAAGAGAGCACCGCAGTGTGAAATTTAGAGACAAAATGAAATTACCAAGAAGAAAGTGCATTGAGTGACAGCACAGGAAGCTGAAATGGACCTTCAGGACAACACACATTGGGTACCAGCTTCTAGACGCCTCCCCAGAATGTTTCAAATCTGGAGCAAGCAAAACTGTTATCAGCATAGCTTTCAGGGGACAAAAAGAAAGGCAGGAAACATCACTAATTTTTTTCCCCTCACCTCGCTTCTCTCCCCATCTAATAACCACTGAAACACAGCACAACAGGCATGTCACACTGGGATTTGGCGGGGCTGGAGACTGTGACATCCCAAGCCACCCGTGCTCTCCCATCCCTTCCCTCTGCTGTCCCTGGCTGCAGCTGGCACAGCAAATGGCCGCTTTCTCACCGCAGCAGTTGGCTTCTATTGTTCCTATCGGGCATCAATAGGCCTCTGCTGCTCCGCTTTATCCCCGTAACAGGGAGTGCCCCAGCAAGCTGCTGCACTGCTTGTCTTCACCGATCCCCGGGGACCATGGCAGAGACCATGGCACTTTTTTTTTTTTTCCTCAAGAAATGGCAGGTGCCTGCTCTTTGACAAGGTGATTTTGAGTCTAGCACAGCAGACGTACAGGGTAGGAAACAATCCTTGTCTGCACTCTGCCTCCAGCATGAAAGGCGGGCATTGTCACTTGGCAGTTCCCGTCTGTTCTGGGCAGTTTAGTGCCCTCGTGTCAGGCGGGAAGGGGAGCTACCACACCAGAGGGAAGCAAAGCCAAGTTTATAAGCAACACTGGCAGGGTTGGCCCCACAGTCCCTGGCTTTTCCTTCCCCCTCCTCCTTCTCTTCCATCAGACTCTCCGCAGCTCTGTGTCCTCTGAGAGGAGCTGGGCTGGGCTGCATGCCTTGCCTTCCCCTCACTTGGTTTTTCCATATTTGCTCTTCACCCTTCCTGGTGATTTCTCTTCCCTGTCCCATGCAGCAAAATCCCCCTTTTAAACAGACACAAGGCTGATGCCGTGGTGGTGTATTAGAGGCAGGGTCCTGCTGGCAGGTCACCACCCTGCACTCAGCTGCTCTCTGCTTCTCACTGCAGCAGCTGCTCAAACCACTCATATAATCATTTTGGCCTCTCAGAGCACCCCCTGCTCCTTGTCCTGCTAGACCACAACCACCAGAGCAGCTGTCCATCTTCTCCTATGGTTCCTAAGGACTGCTCTGGTGCTCTCTGCAGGACTTTTTTACGCCCATATTTGCAGCAGAAACCCCAAGGGTGCAAAAGAAGACATGAGGAAGCGCGGTTTGAGGCAGAGGAGCCAGTGCTGCTGGTCTTTCTGGTGGGAGCTCCTTGAGGACTGATGAAACCCTCCCATTTGATGTTTTTTCTTCCCTTCAACGTCCTACTTCTTCAGGAGTTCTGTAAGCCTGCCAGGAAGTAGGCTGACCTAGAGAGAGGAACAGATATATTTTTGATGATGAGAGGGGAGCAAGAAATGGGAGGGTTTCTCACGGATAAGAAATATCCTTCACAGAACTGCATCAAATTTGGCAGCTCTGAGAAATCTCTCTAGATCTCCTTGCCCCATCATGCGTTATGTCTAAATGATAAAAAAGGCTGTTCTCTCACTAAACAAGAGTGGAAAAATTCAGAAAGTAGGACATTGCTTTCTCCTGAGGTAACACCTCTCTGCCAGAGGCCAGGTGGGCTGCAGGAGGATTTTTGCCACTGTAACTTAAACAAAGAGATAGTCTCAACATCCATCATGACTGTTGTGAGCAACAACAGTTGCAAAGTAAGGCAGAGAGATGATAAAGCAACACAACAGCATGGGTCTGTCACGAGGTGAAAATCCATCTTGCAAAATTTAAGGCTTTCCATGCTGAAGGAAAGACTGAATGGTTAAGGCTGAGTAGCAGGATTATAATGATTTCTCATAGGGCCACAGTTGCCAAGCATTTAAACAGCAACAACTAAAAAAGATTTTTTAATTGAAATTTAAAAAAAAATGCAAAAAAAAGAAGAAAGGATTAAAGAAAGTCTACTCTAGAACTTTGATTCTTGGGATAACTTCATGTATTATCGATATTAAAACGTAGGTTCCCATACACTATGTGTGAATAGTGTGAATACGCACCTTTTTAACAGTTGCTGCACCGTGGTGGCCTCATGTGGCAGAGGGGTCTCATGGCTGTGCTTCCGAAGTGCTTGCAGCACTTACAGCATGAGTATTTCCACTGCAGCCAACAGACTATTAAATTCCCCATGACAGAGCTGCCTGTAGAGCCTTTCTCAGAAGGGGTCAGGTTCTGTTTAACTCAGCCAATGTGTAAAATTAACTTTTTTTCTTATTATTTCCTTCTTTTTGCAAGAAAGAGAAAGTAATCAGAGCCTTACATTACCATCTTTTTCCCCCTCCTCAGCTGAGTTCTTCCACTCCATTAAGTGCTATGCATATGCCCTTACTGACCCCCAATATACACAACTCATTTTGGGAACCCAGAAAAGGTCAATTTCTGTATTTATATCTTTTTAGGTGAATTATGGCAGTGGCAGTTCTTCCATTTTTCCATGTAACTACATAATACTTCACAATATGTCCTTTCAACATAACTGTGATATTTTTTCACAGCCATTTGGTCAGACAGTGCATATTTCAGTAACTGAATGCCTGCAATTTCTAGAATTTCCATACTGTCCAAATAGGATTATCCAATTGCTGATAATAATTGGTCATTCCCACGTAATGCTTACGGGTGCAGCTATTCTAAAACTTGTGCAGACGAGGAAATCAAAATGTAGAGAGTTTAAATGCCTTGCTAGAGGGCTTAGCAAGAGCTGGTAGCAAAGGCAGGCACAAAAAAAAATACATCACATCCTTTACTTTTTTGTGATTTCTCCTCCAAGCACTAGGCCAGTCCAAAACAAACAAGCATAGGATTACCACCAGAATGTGTCATATTAGATAGCTGATGCTATTTGAAAAGTCATTTCAGGTAAGGAAAAATGTAACAGCCAAGTTTTGCAAAGATGGCAGGTTCCCAAGAGAGGGCTGTGGCTGCTGACGCCACAACAGTTCATCAACTGGATAGGCATATACTTCTGTCTCTGCTAACAAGTCATAGAGCAGAATCAAGGCTGACATGTTTAACTACTTTTATTCTCTTTTCTAATAGGATTAAATCCATTTTTCATAGAAATTTGCATATCTTGCAGTATGATGCGAAGGTGGGATTCTGCTCTATTGAATTACGATGTGTGCCATGCAGAAGGGATCACAGCCTACCCAGCTCCACCAATGCACTTCTTTCTAGCCATGGATGTTTCTCCAAGTTTAAAGTTTTCTATGGAGAAGTTTTAGTCAACTGTTCTTTCACTTGTTCTGGCTACATATACTTGCTTTCCTGTAGAACTTGCTAAGGAAAATTTCTGTGGCCAGAATATGATCACAATATTGTGAAAAGTCTGACTTTTTTTTTCTATATTTTTTTTCAAATTTTGATATATATCTATTTTTTTGGATTAGAGACAAAGAAGCTCACATTTGAAAGGTGTTTCAAAATTTTTATCAGACTTGGAAAAACCTGAAAAAAATGGATTTTAGGTAGGAGAGTATCTTGGTATCTCTCACCCACCAAATCAAAACCTTTGAACCAGCCTGTGTAATACTGAGCCCCAGCACTACCAGCATTCTGCATCAAAACTGGAGAGTTAACTCAAAAAAAGCTCAAATAATATGCTTTAAAAATGGGAGATATTGGTAAATCATGCCAGAAAGCTAAATCAGATGCAGCCTAAATCATGCAGCGCAGTGAAGAAAATTCTCCTGCAAAGAATTTACGCTGGAGAAGCCAGAAGTTATTTTCATCACCTGCTGAAGGTGAATTTTGCCCAGAATTTAAGCTAATTAACAACAAATTGGCCATATTTACCTGACAGTTTTCCAAGTGAAAAGGAACAAATGAAAATGAAGAGAAGAGAAGAGAAGAGAAGAGAAGAGAAGAGAAGAGAAGAGAAGAGAAGAGAAGAGAAGAGAAGAGAAGAGAAGAGAAGAGAAGAGAAGAGAAGAGAAGAGAAGAGAAGAGAAGAGAAGAGAAGAGAAGAGAAGAGAAGAGAAGAGAAGAGAAGAGAAGAGAAGAGAAAGGAAGGAAGGAAGGAAGGAAGGAAGGAAGGAAGGAAGGAAGGAAGGAAGGAAGGAAGGAAGGAAGGAAGGAAGGAAGGAAGGAAGGAAGGAAGGAAGGAAGGAAGGAAGGAAGGAAGGAAGGAAGGAAGGAAGGAAGGAAGGAAGGAAGGAAGGAAGGAAGGAAGGAAGGAAGGAAGGAAGGAAGGAAGGAAGGAAGGAAGGAAGGAAGGAAGGAAGGAAGGAAGGAAGGAAGGAAGGAAGGAAGGACACAACCTCCCAGATACACACACAAACCAAACACAAAGTAAAAAACCCAGAAACTAGCTAACCAAAAAAAAACCAACCCACACCAAAAAAACCCACAAAACCCACCAACAAATATTTCATTTCAATTTCATTTTAAAAAACCAAACCAACCAAACCAAACAACTGACTCTAGTGGCTTGTGCCTAGCGGTTCGCCTCAGAAATGGCAAGAGGGAAGAGGAAAATCTCTTCCTGAGGGTCATGGACCTTCTGCAAACCTCCCAAGGCTGCAAGATCCCGCGTTGCTCTCCAGCACCAGCTTCGCTCGGTGCAGGGGAGGACTCCCCGAAATCCCTGGATCGCAGTGACCTCTAGGGGTAAGCTCTATATCTGCAGAATCCCCCTGCTTCTGGATAAAACAGCGGGGTTTTTTTCTACACAAAAGGAGCCTCCTGAGCATTTTTTTTCCAGAGGATCATCCAAAAATCCTCCATGAAGAGCTCCTTGGTGTTTCCATATATATGAAATTGCGAGTATTTCCAGAGAGGAACTTGACACAAAAGGTTGCTTCTCAGAAAAGAGATTAAAGTAATTACCTGAGAGAGCACATGATCTCAGAGTGAGGTTAAAAAAAGCCCAACCAAAATAAATAAATTAGAGACAGACCTTCTGTCTGTTGAACAGAGTGATAAAACTGATACTCACCTTCATGAGCAAAGGACGTGATGGGGAACTGCCTTCCATTCATTAGTACCAAGGGAACTGCAGCCACAGTCCTACAAGAAAAACAATGCTTTCAAAATTAAAAAAAAAAGCAATCCTTGGCATCCAACAGCAGATAATTCATGAGTGTTGTTGTTTTGTGAGAGCCTCTACCCCTTTCAAAACATTGTGAATCCAAAGCTTATTTACTTAAAGATTCCTTTCTCTTGCCAGACCAACATAAAAAGTCTGTAAGGCAGAGTAACTTGTATGCTGGCAGGTTAGATTTCAGCACACTCCCCATTGCATGAGGAATTAAAAGCTCAGTCCTGGCTATTTGTAAAAGTTGTGTAATTAATTTGTAGCATGCATTAAAAAGCTCCTGGGAACTGGAATGGATTAAATTAGTGATTTCACTATTGTTCAATCAAGCCATACTCCAATTCTCAGGGAAAAGACAGGAAACTATAAACTGGAGGTAATAACTTCTAAATCCTGCTTCCAGTCTTATGACAGCTGCCATTAAGGTTCAAACTCTGACTTCTTGGCTGTTAACAGACTTTTCCACAGAAGTAGCCTGGCCTGTATCGATATTTCAGAAGTGAACATTCATAAGGAGAAGGGTTCCATATAGAGATACAATTTTATGGTCTGTTCCGGATGCACAGAACTTTCTAATGCTAGCACAGGTGGAGTGTGACTGCACATCTTCACACCCTGGCAAAACCTAAGGAGTCTCACTACAGGCTTGCCTGTAGTACCTGAGGACACACTTTAGAAAACCTTATGATGAGTAGACATCAGATGTGTGGATCCAATGTGTGAGATGAGAGGAGGAGAAGGTACATAGCAGGCCCAAGGAGAGGACAGGAAGTATGGTACTCTGTCCACATGGCTGCTGATGAGTGGGGCTTCCACCTCCTTCCACCATGGATGATCTGTGTACATTCAAAGGCATTTTGGACAGTGATCTGGCTGTTTTCTGAATGTAATTTTACTACTATTAAAGATTCAAATAATATGAACCCCTCTAGAGGAACAATAACAACAACAAAAAAGCCACAATAAACCCACAAACAAAAGAGCAGTTAGAAGAGAAATATGATGGGATTTATTGGACGCAAGGCCACAGACAGGGGAAATATTGCTTGGTATAAATATAAGAAATAAATGGCCTAGTGCTTCTTTAAGCAAGAGAGAATCAGAGCAAAACAGCCCTGCAAATCAATCATCCATTACAAACCAGAACATATTGGCATCTCAGTCTGCAGTCACTCAGGATGGGGGCGAAGTCTCCTGATGCCAGCATTGCTCCAGGCTTTCTGAGACATCTGGTCATTTCACTGAAAGGTGAAGACTCAGAACAGAAGTGAATACACATGAAAATTAATTTAAGAGACGGGGGGAAATCCTCCCTCTAGTTCTGTTGGGAAAAGAAAAGGGGAGTCAGTGCAATGCAGCACATTGACTAGGCAACAAGCACGAGGAGGAGGGAGTGTAACTGAGCTTGCTGCACGGAGCAAACCAGCAGTCAGATCTGACGATGTTTTCACAACCTTATTAGAAAGTGGGTAAAAGACACAAATAAAGCAAAGAGAAGTTAACCAATGTAACACCAGAGGTCGCTCTAGAATAGGATTAGCTGCAAGGCCAGTTTCCCTTAATCCTGTGCAGTGACAAAACGCCAGCAAACACAGCTGCCCTGTAGTGTAAAAAAGTGACTGCAAATAGAGTTGGGTTTTTTTGTCTGCGTGTAGCACTTTCAAACAGGCATAATGCTCATATATCCATGGGAAAAAGCGCCATTATATTTTTTTCTCGTCTCCTGCTGATGCTGAAATAAAATAATCTCATGGAGTCAGACTAGAGCTAATAGCAACACGCCAGGGTGGGACTGGCTCCCACAGGAGAAAAGGGAGGCATTTTCATCAGTTATATTCATTCACTGGGAGAAATATTATTGCCCACAATAAGTAATGCAGCATCACTTTGCATCGGGGGGATTATCAAATATGGGGGAGAGGGACAGGGTGTCACCAAATAACCAAAAAATGAGCAATAATGGAAAAATAACTAAATCTAGGTATAGCATCTGACAGCAAGGTCCACTGATATTCCCTGAATGTCTTTGTCTTCAGCAGTTTTAAATCTGCTTTTGCAACCAAAATCTCTTCAGCCACGGTTACTTTTTTTCTTCTTGATTCCCATGTACAGGAGGAGTTGAGTTATTGCCTGCTTTCTAGTCTGAGGAGTGATGCTGCCTTCGTTCAACATCGTCTCTCAGCTCTTTCCTCAAATTTATGACTCTTCCTGCCGCGCATGAATTTCTTTCTTTTCATTGAAAGAAAGCTTGTCATTTTGTTAATAAATTCACATTTTCAAAGAAAGAAACTGAAACCTCACCTCTAATTGCCTACACTCATACAAACTAATGATGCTAGGTTGGTAATGAATTTGACAAATTCCTGTGGTAATTTGCACTTCACACTGGCTCTGTGTGGGCTTGCAATAACATTTGCTACACTAAAAACATGAGGTGAAATCTTGGCCTCATTTGAATCAATGATTTTTTTGTATTATTTTTTTTTTCTCTTCCAGCCTCCTCAGGGCTGTGCCGTGATGGTGCCTGCTGAATTCAGTAGCATTATCTGTTTGATTGCTGTGAACATGGCCATATGGACATATCCTGTGCCACATGGCATCACAAATGAAGATCTGATTTTTTTCCCCCAAGAATTATAAGATGTTATGCTATGTGATGGTACCATAAAATATTTAGGTTAAGTCCCTGCTCCTGCCACAATCAACCATAAAGAATTGCAGTGATCTCAAAGGGACAGTATTTCACCCTAAAACATGAGGAAGGGCAGCTCTCTGGTGGGGGAGCACAGGGGACTTATTTAAGCTTGAGTCCTGGAAGCAGCCTCGGTACTGTAGTGCTGAGTTTTCATTCAAGCAGCTATGTAAAGATAGTGTATTGCCCTTTCACTGCTCTTTCCCAGCTTTTGCCTGCTTTTCAACACAAGCATTTGTGTAGCCTTTTGCTATACAAACAGAAGATTTGCTTTTTTCCCTGCTTCCCCAAAGTAACAGATATCCTAGCGATAACTAGGTAAAGATAAGCAGCTTATGACAGACATGGGATCAAGCAAGACAAGACTCCGTCTCGCCTCCATTATGTGAATCATTTATGGCTTTTAGCAAAACTTCAGGGAAAGGGGTGAGCACTCCTCCTATTTCCTCAGTTTACTGTTATTTTTATTCATGATTTTGTCGTGAGAGCAATTGCAATCTTATTTGAGGAAAAAAAAATAAAGGAAAAAAAGAAGTAGAATAACAAACATAGACAAAATAGGAACATGGGAAGGAGGAGGAAACATTTTGGTGTGGAAACACAACATACAGCTGGGTGGTGTCTCAGATATCTTCCACTTCAGTCAGTGTCAGGGCAGTATTCATTTAGCATTTAGAAATATGTCTCAGTTGCATTCCCTCCAAGATATGGAGCAAGAAATATTGCAAAAAACTTTACTGCCTAACACTTCTTTTAAAAACAAACTGCACCTGGGCCAGCTTAGCCAACAACCCTAAAAATGCTGAGCTTTTCCCCAACACCTTTTTTCTCCCCCCTAGTCCCAAATTATTTTCCACGCATGTCTTTGGGAAGAGCACACTGCAAAGCTAATGAGGCTGATGCAGATTTCACCCTGTAACCCTGGGCTTTGTCCATCAGCACAGCCAGTGCTGGCTGGGCTATGGCCACAGGGAATTTACCTTGGGCAGTGGGTCCCTTTGAACTGCACAGAGCACTTGTGGAGAAGTGTTACGGGAAGACACAAAATAGTCTGTGGCAGCATGTGACTGCACAGACGTCTGGCATGAATAGGAGAAATTGCTGTTTAGAGGCTTCAGAACGGTTCAGTAAATGGATAGCTTTTCAACAGCCCTGGGTTTCCCTTAGTGTGCTTTTTGAAGACCACACAAAGACAGCAAATGCTTGAAATGCATAACCAACCCAAAATCCCCGTGGCTGCCAGTGAAGAAGCCCTGCCCAGATTTTTGCATGTAACTTCTGTGCTCATGCTACTTCATATAATGGTGCCTGTTACAAGTTAAGATGATAAAGTGGTGTATAAAAGAACTAAAAAGGGCAGAACTAATCCTAGGGATAGCTGTGGGCAGCTAATAGCATAAAAAAAGAGTTTAGCTGAAAAAATGAGTGCAGTAAGTTTTTGGTTTAGTGTCTGCACAAAAAAAACCCAACAAAAAAATAAAAAATTGAAGAGTGACTTTCTTGGTATGATGCTAAACCTAATAGGGAAATTGGAATGCTTCTTACACAACAATTTATCCTTCAAGTTCTTATAATGATTGTGCAGCAGATCTTGCCTCTTAAAGACAGTAAAAAACAATTTATTTGAAGAGGTTGTCACAGCCTTTTAACAACAAAGCAGAAATAATTCAGTTTTTCTACTTTTTGTTCAAGATCTGCACGCTAGCAGTGAGCAGCTCTGAGTACACATAAACTTGGCTTTTTTTGAGTTTACATGGTGTCAGTTTTACCTCCAGTGTTCCTTTTGGCATGTAGTGCTTGACAGCGCTAGCACTGGACTGCAAAGGAGACAAATACAGTTTTGTGGGAAGAGAATGTTCACTCAGAGATTCCGTTGGTGAATATTGCAAAAAACCTAGGAAAGGAATATTTAAGACAAGCCAGCGGGCAATTTTCATTCCTTTCCACTTCCAGTGTTCTTTCCAGCTTCTTTCTTTCCTAAGCCACTTTAATTCTCAATTAAACAAAAAAAATCAATATGTTAAATAATAATAATTAAAAAAAAATCTTCAGCCCCTAGTGTACTTTATCCAAAAATGTCACGAGGGCCTCTTTTAGAGCAATTGGCTAAAGCCGCAAGGCTAATGTTCATGTCCATTAGTGAACATTAGAGTTGGTCTGATCTCTAATTTTACAGTCATCTTGCCTTCAATAGCCTGTAGGTTTTCTTTGGCAGGCTTCTTGTAATGGTAATGAATTGATCACTGCTGGATTGCTTGAAAGCTACACAAGCTTTATAGACAGTGGGCTTAATCCTCCTCAGATTTACATTCACTTGGTTGCTCCAATTACATCCGCTGTGGCTGTGCTGGAAGTGTTTGTCATAAAGAAATGAAAGCACCACCCAAAGCACCTAAACTAAATAAGAGGGGGTTTTTAAGATGAAATGTTTTAACTTTTTTTTTTTTTTTTTTCTGTCTAGGATTCAAGGTCTAATCAGGTTTCAAGTAGTCTGAGGTTTGTTGAATCTGTAATATAGTGTTTGAGGTAGACTCCCTGAGGACTTGCCAAAGATCAAAAAAAAAAAAAAAAAGGATCCTTGCCCTGTCAATAAAATGAAAGGATGCAGGAACACAGAGTGGGATGTACCAGTAAGTAAGATATGGGGCATTACAGTAAGAGAGACAGCAGGATGCTGTTGTGGTATTACTGTAGGCACCATGAGAGACAAGCAATTTAAGGAGATTATCCCGATTATCCAAGGTGGCTTTGAATACACTAGTATTCATTCAGGACAAATAAGGGAAGTATAACATTACAAGATATGACCCATGTTTTCTTAACCTAGCCTACAGTTCTTAAGACTATTACAGCATACCACTGCTTGAGCAGGGCATAGACTCATTGTCTGGCAAAATTAGGTACTTGATTTTTTAGTAATTTAGGTCAGACTAGTAAATATGAATCACCATGGAAACTCGTCTGAAATAAAAATGTGTATTACTTGAAAAGCGCAGCTCTCATTCCAAGTGTGTTCAGAAGTGAACAAGAAAGAGAATGCTACATGATACTAGATTAACTTGCTCTGAAATTGTAGGACCAATGTCATTTTTGCCAAAACCAAAATGTGTTTCAGTCTTCTCTCACACTCTTTACGTTGACTGTGGAGTTTTGACCAGGCAGAATTTTACATCTTTGAGATCAATCACTAGGATAAAGATCAAAATCCTCAGGGATTTTCAGAGCATTTATTTTATTTCCCACAATAGGGTCTAGGGTATGGAACATCAACAGCACCTCAGGAGACAATACCACCAACAGCAGCTCAGGAGACAGGTAGCTGACTCCACTACTACTCAGCTTTAAGAGTAGGAATTTAAAAATTGCCCAGTGGTTAATGTGATTTGACATGTGTTGGTGGTCTACATGAACTGAGGTTTTGATGCCTGCCCAGTCCCTGGTAAAAAACTGCCAGCACTAAATTGATGGTGACTTTAGTTATTACTTCTAACTCTTTAACATGTCTGCTGTCACAGGCTTAAGGACTAGTATTGTTCTGCTAAACAGCACAGGCACACCCATGTAACCATTGACAGTCCCACGGAAATTTTACTCACAGGTAGAAAGTAGGATCCAGCTTCACATTCCCACAGCGTCTCTTGTTATTTCAGTATTCAAATGCTCGCTATGGCAACACTCATCACAAGACTGGTGGTGCTTTGAGGGCCTCCCAGGGAGAGGACTTGGTCTTCCTGAGTTTCCATTCTGCCACCTCTCAAAGCACTCCATCTCCGCTGGGAAAAAAATTAAGAGTGGGGATGCAAAGCATAAACAATAATTAGCATTTCACATTATCTTATTGTTGCAACACAAAGCTATGGAAGAAGCAGTCATCACCTATTTTGAGACTCACTTCACAATTTAAATTCAGTGTTCTTTAGGGGGACACCTTTAACTTCATTCATGGTCCTGACTAGTCTTTAGCAGCACTTTAGCTTTTACGATGAGACAAGCGAAGTAGAATTCCTTTCATTGTTGTCATTAATTTTGTTGATCGGCCTCTGAAGGACAATTTTCCTCTGGGAACAACTTGAAATGTTTTGCTGCAGTAACATATGTTCAAGGTGGCAGGAGGAAGGTATTTGCTATCGACTTTATGATGGGCGAATACTAGACAGTAAAACAAATTGTAAAGAGCTATGCCAGAAGGTGCAAAAACTTTAAATGACAGACAAGCAGAATGATCAGTTATCATTTTGGTGAGGCTTGAGATGACTCAAAATCATACTAGGAAATTGGATCTTTGGAGCACTTGGTGTTAGATGCTTGGGATATGTGATATTGGGAGCCTGTCACAGGTTTAGTCAGAAATACTGATTTTCTTTAGAAGTAGTTTTTTGGGGAAGGAAGGCAAAAGAGCTATTGCAATAATCCACTCTCCAACTATAAAAGGAAAGACACGTAGATCAAAGTTTAAAAAACCCCAAACCATTCTCCAAAATCTTCCTTATTCTATGTTACCTTCTATGATTCTAAGACAGGTGACATCTGACTTACATGGAAATGGGGATATTTTTTCCTGCTAATTTAGAAATAGGAAATATTTTTTTATTATTATTACAACCACTGAAACAAAATGAGCTCCCTTAGGAATCAAGAGGAGTCCTCTGATGCTGGAGCTCATCTGAAGAATTTCCTGCCCCTGCCAGCTGAAAACCATGAGGATGCACAAATGCTTGCTCTGCACCAGACTGCTCTGGTCCACCTTGCCCAGCATCGTGTCACCAACACTGCCTGGGGGCAGACATAGAAAAAAGAGCAAGTTGAATGAGAACTTATATTTCCCCAAAACACTTGCCCTGCCTCGAGTGCAGGAATCACCAGGATTCCCTGAGCCAGAGGTGATCTGTTTTCCTCTGATAACCATTACTGCATTTTTCTTCTGTATGTCAGTCAGTTTTGCATTGAAAGCATAATCAGTGATGTTAAATGGGGAGTATTTTTCTGTGTATTCTTCACACCCCAGAATATCCCAATTTAGGTATACACACCTTAACCACTGAGGGTCAACACATTTTGCCAGTATAAAGGCCTGCATGCATTGCTTCCCCATAAGAATGGTAGGATTCTCTACCATTATAAAAGCAGATTCATCCATGCAGACTTCTCCACACCAGGTGTTAGGGAAATATCCCTTAAAAACTTAAAGCTATAAATAAATAAAAAAATACGTAAGAACAAAGCTACATTTAATTAATTTAATTAGTTCAGTTTTAAGGGGCCTTACAATTATTATCTAGTCCACCTGAGTCAGTAAATAGCACTTAAGCAATTTCCAAGGGGCTTATCCTAAACCCAGTGTTATTCTCCCGAGGGATAGCAACATCAAAATTAACCAGTGAAAGAAATTAAGACAGAAAGAAAGAACTCCAGATTATTTCAGGATACTTAGCTTACACCATTCTTTCCTTAGAAAACATGTGGTCTTTGCATTTTGACCATGTCATTTTTCATTTGATTGAAGAAAAGTTTATTCCTAACTCACAGCATCCCTTTCATAGTACGTGCCAGCTTTTTTTATCTGTTGCTAAAATAAATCATTGTTTTTAAAAACACTGCAAAGATTTTATCACCCTGTTTTAAGACTGTCTTCCCTGTACCTCATGTCAGCACGCAGAGTTACGTGACAGCTATTCTAGTCAGAAAATTACCAAATTAATCAATTAAGTAACATTTCCTCTGCGTACTAAGGTAAATTAAAGAGACTAAGAGGAGCAGATCATTCTACAGACACTGTGCTCATGTGCCAATCCAAACCCTATTGCACAAAACAAAAAGGGCCATCTGAAATGAGTACCCACTGAAGGTGACTTTGGCACATCAAGTACCAAATGCCTGTGTGGTTCTGAACTTTCAGACACTCAGCGTCTGGGGAGATTTGTCTTGTAAAATACCACATACACCTGGCCCCTTAATTATCAGCTGTAATTGACAACTTCACCATCTCATAGCACTTTTTTTCTGCCCTTATTGCATTGCTGAAAGTAATTAAAACAATAGTTAATTGTGCTTTAAGTGCATGATATCTTAGGAAAGAATCCAAGTATAAATAAAACCAAAGAGTGTTTTGGTCAGCTAGCACACGGTCAGCACTAGCTGGCAATTTTATGATTAAAATATTCACTGAAGTCTAACTGCTTTATGCATTTATATACTTGAATTACCTGCTGTCAAAACACAGCCAAAGCCTCCCATGGAGAACGTCTCTGATCTCTTTACAGCTCACCTAACATGAAGGCATCATTCTCCAAAGGTCTAGAGGCGTAGCCATGGGATGGTTTCCTTCAGCTCCTACCAACTTTCTCCATGGGCCACATAGGATATCTGGTTCCAGAGCTAGAGTCTTCAATGCCCCTCTTTGTTGAACACATCTCATAAAGAGTGGGAAGCCCGGAGAGCCAGTCTTACATACAGGTGATGTACAAGGCATTGGACAGAGAATTTGGTACCTCACCTAGAAAACAGTTTCATCTTCTGCTCACCAATATTCAAGAAGGATCAACTCAGAACTGGAAGGAAGGGAACTATTTACATTAAAAGTCCTTGTTGGCAAGAGAACAAATTTGGATCAAAATGACCATTACTAGTACCATCAAAACAAGGTGCTGGAATAGGCTTTTAGCAAGAATAATAAGGAAAAGAAATTTAACTGGTTCTACTGGACCTTGTTCAGTTCACTAATGAAAGGAAATATATAGAGTAGTTGCCAATGAAAACAGGAGACTGGACTTGAGGACCTTCCAATCCCATGCTCCTAATTGCATTTCAGAATTTCCAAACAAAATGTTCACATAATTCTGAAAGGCTGAGACTTTGGCAGGCTTGGCCTTTTTATATTATTTGTCCACTTCCAAAAAAGTTTCAGTGATTCACATTTGTACATATCTACCTACCTACCTCAGACTTCACATTCGTTACTGCTTTGACAAGGTACAATTCAACTGTAAGTTAATTGAAAAGGAAGCCAAGGAAAGGATCACAGGGCCTGACATAACCTCCCAAAGGCCTCAGAACTACTGATGCATTTGTGAAAACCACCAAGTTTTCAAGACAAATCCTTCTTTGGGTTTGAAATAAAAGTGACATAAATTTCAAACTAAGTGTGAGCTGGGGAAAAGAAAAAAAAGAATCACTTAAATAAGAGTTAGCCTTCTTATTTAGACAAATTGAGAGAAAAGGGTATTAACACTTACGAAGCAGTGGAGAAAGTAAAGAGAACTCCAGGTAAAATGTTGGCAGTGTCTGTAGGATGGGAGTAGGACAAGCACATTTGAGCAGGTAGAGGAGTATGAGACAATGTTACAGTAGGGTGACATGTGCCACCTGGTCAAGGTAAAGCACAGGTCTTTCCCTTGATGATGCCATGTCATGGATATAAGCTTAAGCTAAGAAACAGGGCAATATTGCCTTGATTTTGGCATTTGGCAATGTCACAAAAAAACTTGTGTTTTCTTACACTGTTAGATGCAGCCTCTAATCCCCCTCCCTGAAAATTAAAATAGGGAAAACTATTTTACCCCATTTCTATCAGCTTCTATCCAAGCCAATATATAAACATTATTAATTTAATACTGAGCAAGTATTCTGATCTCTTCTTGGGAAAGCACTTGATTGTCAGCTTCCCATTCTGTGCCATTCTCCTTGAATCAACACAGCAAAATAGGCAACAGGAATTTTAGCCATCAGCCTGATTATTCTAGTTAGATAAGGCAAGGGGGCAGATCTTGTCCAGTTCTCAAGTGCCTCATCTCCATGGGGAGACCAGTACAAAACAACTGTAAGTTCTCTATGAAGTGGTCTCTTGGCTGGATAAAGTGATCAGTATTTTACTTTGCCTTCTCTGTTTCTGGATATAGCAGGGACTAGCATCATTAGGATTGAATTACACAGCTCCAGCTCTCAGATAGCAAACCCAGAGGAATACTGTTTAAATGACAGAAATTACTGTACATCACCACTTACGAAGATTAGCACAAAGCTTGTCTCAGGATGTGTGTCCTTCAGCTTCAATGGAGCCTGTTTGAGTCCCTTCTCACTTGTATTAGAGTAAATCTAGAATAAATTCATGAATGTCAATACATCATACCTGAATACATGGCTGCAGCAGGGAAATCTCTGCTCAGGGTTACTGCTTCATTAATTTCTGATTCTTTACAGCTGTTGAACTGCTGGTTAACTTACCAAAAACACTGCACATCCAAAAGTTCAGGCATTAAAATGACACTAGCTACATCAAAAGCAAAGAAGAAATTAATCATAAATCCACTAATTAATCCTGTCAGACAGTCACAGAAAATCATAGCATGGCTAAGACATGAAAAAGTGATTTCCATTGCTCTTTTGTTAAGATTATTCATTTCTCCACTATCACGCCTTACTTCTTGCAAGACCACTTGCAAATAAAATCTCCATTTGCAACCATTTAAAATGTTAAAACCTTGAATGTGCAGGAGGGAGCAGTCACATGTCTTTAAATCCATTTGTGCATCTGAATCTTAATTAACAGTTACATGAACAGATTAATTAAATTAACAGAAAAAAATAACAGTTTTGTCTTATTTTAATTCTGGTAGCAAGCCAGATAGGGCCAGAGAACCACAGGATCTATTTTGTGTCTTTAATTACTCCCACAGCACTCTCCTTAGTCATTCTGACACTCAATACCTCATGTGTTATGGGCACTCAAAATTTCAATTAAAAAACAATAAAAATCTTACCTCGGACTCCTCAGGTCACTATCCATCCCACTAGATCCAAAAGTTGTGGGGAAAAGATCCTTCTCTAACTACTAAATGGAAAAGATCTGACAGAGGAGCTCCTGTTAGATCCAATCCTCAGAGCAGGCCAATGGCCAACAGGGGAAACCAAAATGTCAGACCAACCTGAGCTAGGTTGAGCAGCATGCTAACAAGGAGCTGGTATTTTTCTGTGGTAAAAGAACATCTTCCTCTTCTTGAATCTTGACCTAGTTTTGAACTAGTTCTTCCCTTCTTTGTGAAACTGGAAGAAACAAATCTGCAAAACACTTCTCAAACACTTTGTGATGGAAGTCCTAAGAGGTTCTTTAAGCCACTGAAGGGTGAAGGCAACACAAAATCCTGCCAGGTACAGATGGTTATTCTCTACTCACTGAAAAGAAAGGGAAAGGCAAGTGAGCCCCAGAGAGGGCAGTGTTAGCTCATCCATCCTCCAGCCCCACGATAGGACAGCCACTGCCTGCTTACACTCATGCACACCCTCACACGATAACAAATAGGTATTAGTACATCTAAAAGCTTCTGGTTATTAT
The DNA here is from genome assembly GCF_020740795.1 of Apus apus. NCBI lineage: Eukaryota > Metazoa > Chordata > Aves > Apodiformes > Apodidae > Apus > Apus apus. The sequence goes on from NC_067283.1 coordinate 51,737,562, forward strand.
TTTAGCTGCTTCTGCACTAAAGCTTCCACTAATCTCCAAAAGCAAACTGGACATTACATTCCTCCCTGCAGCAGCATCCTCCGACTGCTTTTGCCCAACAATGTTTTCTTTCCCCTGAACCAAGCTTTCATGACCGAGAACATTTGTTTTTACTTTGAAGGCTGCTATCTACATGCCAGGGCTCTCACCTCCTTGGAGCTCTCTTAATGCCTTTGGCTTTATGGTACATAAAGTCGTGCCCTGTCACCAGTACAAATGTGCTCCAAGTCACAGGTGAGGTCTTAGTTTTTAGATATTTAGCTGACAACCTAAAGCAAACGAAACACTGCTCCTGTATGGCCAGAACACATTTAAACAAATGGAGCCAAAGATGAGGAAAGGGAGAGCCTTAAATTTCAGATTCACTTTTTCAGTTCTGTGTTAGAACAAAAGTTCAGCTCCATTCATATTTTACCACAGAGGTTTCGCCCAGCCTCAAAATACTGAGAAAACTTTGCTGGGACCTCTAATGGGCATTAGAAACACAAAGAGGTACATCACAGCCATAGAAATCCATCACATTTTTTTTACTGCTTCTATCCAGTTTCTACTCCCTTTCACAAAGTAAGCATGGGGATATATGTCTCCTTCTCTGGAGACATTCAAAACCCGCCTGGACGCCTTCCTGTGTGATGTGCTCTGGGTGACCCTGCTCTGGCAGGGGGGTTGGACTGGGTGATCTTTCGAGGTCCCTTCCAACCCCTAGGATTCTATGATTCTATGATTCTATGATTCAAATCTTTCAAATGTCTTATTTAGCTACTCATAGAATAAAAATCCTTGCCCCAAAAAATACATGAAGCTGAATAATTTAACTTTCATCCAAATTAACACAGATTGAAACAGACCTCATGTACAGGTTGACACTTATAAGGCAGTATCACCACCATGTGGGGTTTTATTTGATGTTGATAGAGCAATACTGTTGACATAAATAATTCCCACTGCTATTATTTTATTTCCATTGTTTTACAATACTGTAGTCGAGCTACTTATACTCTTAGTTTCCAAATACCTTGATTTTATACACATAATAGAATTATGATTAATTATGTCCATTACCCACACGCAGATAAACACAAGCACATACCATTCAATTCCAATGTACATGAGAAAATGTCTTACCCGATTAATGGAAAAATACTTGAGCTGGACAAGGTCAATAAGTGACAAAATGATATTATTAGGATAATTTTGCAGCCATTTTTTATTCCAAAAAGTTGTATTTTTGTAAACCTGACATTTCCAGAACAGTGCAAGTGAATTAGAATACAGGTGAACATGAGCTTCTAAAGACAGGTGACATCAGTAAGAGTGAACACGTTCTTCCAACCACAAGTTCACAAAAAGAAACATACAATTTTACAATACATAAGGAGTGAAATTCTACGAAAAAGGAGTGACAATGGTGTGGGTACCCTACTACGTATGCAAACTATGCTCCAAAAGCTATTATAGTCTTCATGCCAGTCTAATCAACCAAATCCTACTTTCACTTATATCCAAGAAACTCTAGCAAGTGGGTGAACTTGGACAAAGGTAGAAATTAGTTCCATGACTCCCTTAATCCTTTAGTGAAAGCAATGTTATATATTCCCACACCACATGGATACTATGCTTGAAACTTGTGCAAGACTTCGAAATGTGCCCATAAACAAAAGACATTCAAGAAAGTCGATACTGAATATTGCCAAACACAATCTGTTGCTTTCAGCAAGCAGTTACGTGCACATCTCTGACTTGTATGTAAAGTCCTTCCCATGCATGTATCAAGGCAGAGAAGGTTGTCCTCACTGGTACTCAAAATTGAAAAAGTCTTTGCCACTTTGAGATGAGAAGATTGCTTAAGTGGTTTCCAGGCTTGGGGTTCACACCAAGCACACTTTCTTTCTCTGATAATCCAAGTGATTTGTGAGGTTACTCCAATTCAGAGGCTGCTCCAGTATTTTCTAGAGTTTGCTGACTTCCTCATTGTAATTGAGCAAACAAAAAACTAGGTTTATTTAAAAAAAAAATAATAAAAATAAGGCTAGTATTTTTGTTAGCTACAACAGCCAAGTACTAGAGCATAGCATACTCAGAGTACCCTTAGCCCGGCTCTTGCTTGGGGTGAACAGATGGAAATTCACTTCCAAGAGTACACCCTTGGCTTTCACAGAGGCACAGAGTGGTCAGGGTTGGAAGGGACCTCTGAAGATCATCTAGACCAATCCCTCTGCTAGAACATGATCATCTACTGTAGATCACACAGGAACACATTTTGAATGTCTCCAGAGAAGGAGACTCTACACCCTTTCTGGGCAGCCTGCTCCAGTGCTTTGTTACCCTCACGGTAAAGAAGTTTTTCCTTATGTTTACCTTGAACATGTTATGCTCCAGGCTGTGCCCATTGCCCTTTGTCCTGTCCTTGGACACTGCTGTAAAGATACTGGACCCATCCTCCTGACACCTGTCCTTCAGATATTTATAAGTGTTCATGAGATTCCCCCCTCAGTCTCCTCCGGGCTAAATAGACCCAGCTCTTGGATGCAGTATTCCAGATATGGCCTCACCAGGGCAGAGTAGAGGGGGAGAATAACCTCCCTCAACCTGCTGACTACACCATTCTTAATGCACCCTGGGATGCCATTGGCCTTCTTGGCTGCAAGGGCACATCGTTGGCTCATGGTCAGCTTGTTGACCACCAGGACCATGAGGTCCCTTTCCCCAGAGCTGTTCTCCAGCAGGTCTGCCCCCAGCCTGTATTGATACACGTGCTTGTTCCTCCCCATATGCAAGATTCTACACTTGCCCTTGTTGAATTTCATCGAGTTGCTCCCTGCCCAACTCTCCAGCCTGTCCAGGTCATGCTTAACGGCAGCACAGACTTCTGGTGTGTCAGCCACTCCTCCCAGTTTTGTATCATCAGCAAATGGTCACAAACACAAGTGAAAGGTGGCAAATGCTTTCAGCTCTTGGGAAGTGAAATTCATGCCTGTGCTGTGGACCACCAAACCTCTGAAATGACTGTGATTTTCTTGGTGTCAAGATGGAAATCAAATGGGGCTGCAACAGCATGGGCTCTGCATTAAGTGACATTTTCCTTAATTTTTTTACCCCTTTCTTCCTGGTTGTATTTTTCTAAGATTGTTTCTTTCCTACCCTAATAGGTAGGAAGAAACCTAGGTCCCCTAAAATGTCAAGGGTATATCTGTAAGAAGACACCTTGCACATTGCCAGCTTCTGGGCTTAAACAAAGGATCTCTCAGGTACCAGATGATGTGTATGAAAACGTTACTGCCCCACCTTCTAAACTTCCACCTGCATAGCTTAGAGCCAGTGCAAAGTGACCCTGCTGAACAAAAAAATAAAATAAAATGCAATGCCAATTCAGCAAACCTTTCAGTGAAGTTGTCTGAGACAATCAATGACTTTGTCCTGAAACTGATTGACTGGAGAGAACCACAGTACAATGAATTCCTCAGCTCTGCTGTGCAAGCAGTACAGCACAAAGGAACTAACAAGCAGCTGACAGATGGGAACTTCCAGAGCCCTAGAAGCAATTTCCAAAGTAACTACGTCTCTCCATTTTTATACAATTGCATTTATCATGATTTCTTAATTTCAACGAAAACCCAGCAGATCTATAGCACAGCTATTTTCTATACCTTCTTGAAGTATGTTATGTTTTAATAAGATCTTTGGGTTAGAAACTCATTGCAACCCACTGATATTACAGGGTTTTTTGGTTTGTCTTGTTAGGTTGCTGATTAAGGAGTTGGAAAGGTGATTTTAATACTAAGTACTGGTATGTTTCACTGTCAAATTTGTTTACTCTAACTACAACCCAGTAAGAGCCACAATGGAATATGAAAAAAAGAAACAACCAAAAAATTCTGAAGAGTATATATATAAAAACAAATGAGACTGTGACAACAGAATAACTGAGTACCTAACAGTGATCATACTAAGAATTCATGGATTATTTGAAGAATATATCACTAATCTGGCCAACAATTAGTTTTTCACTGAGTGACAACTTGTGCTGGATCAATAGTACACAATTCAAGGCAGAAATAAAAAAAGTCCAGTGTGGGCTCAATTAAATGTGATCTACTTTTGTTTGCTAGTTACTTTAGCCAAATAAAAATATTGCCTTAAGCCAAAACCTAAAAATTTTCCAACACAATATGAAACACCTAATGGGCATTTTACCTTTTTAAACTCTGTTCTTCATATACTTTAAAAATGTTGCAAAGGAGTAACTAATCTTAATCTTCAAAATATTGTAATGAAGTATTTTTGGCAGATTGGAAAGTAAATTTTTGTTTAAACTTTCAAATTTGTTTACATACACAAATAGTTTCACTTGTCCCCAGAATTATTTTTTCAGCAAATCTACTTTTTAATAATTTAGGGGGGGGAGGCTCAATTTTCGAGAAGGCAGATATTGAAAATTCTTACAGCTAAGTAAGTGAACTTCTTTTCTCGGCAAACATTTTAAGCAATTTCTTATTCAGATCTTAGCTGTGAATCACTCTCATGTCCAACTTCTGTCAGTCTGAAGTATTTTTGAACAACAGAAAATACAGATACATGAGGTTCAAATACTAGCAAAACTAACTGATGTCAGAAATGCCATCCTGTGAGGAATTCAATAGCTTCTAATACAACAGTGTGGCTGAAGGCCACTAGTCTTTTGGTTTTGCTTGCAAAAACTGCAGTCCACTACATGTGGTCATAACAGGATTTCCCCTCAGCAGATTTTTTTCCAGATTCTGGCTTAAGTGATCATTTGTTATATGAAATTTGTCAAATCACCAATGACTGTTTTAAGAAAGATAACTTATGAGGCTAATAGCTTTTCTTGCCAAACGTTGAATCAATACACTTCATTCACTTAAAAACCATCTTCTGCTTAATGGGTGCAGATAGTTAAGTTAATAAATATTGATCAATACTGTAGTAAGAGCAAACACTTGATGTCAGTGGGGGGAAAAAAGCAAACAGGAATATGGATGTGGTTAATTTTTTTAAATTTGAAGCTGTAATGAATTTGGCAAGGAAGAGCAAGAATAAGACCTGTTCTCAGGCAGATTTCTTGCATCGTCTCTGCATTCAAGTTTCCAAACTTCCAGCAGTTCTTTTATCTTACCCTTATGGAAGGAGACATTCTGCAACTGTTCATTCCTGTTTCTCCTTCACCTTCTACCACAGAGCTCGACCCTTCTTTCCCTTACATGGATTTTATACCAACACAACACTAACTTCTTATTTACACAAGGTGCAAAGTACAAGTAGAATCTAAACCCAAGTCTTAAAAGAGTTCCACTATTCCTATATGGAAATCCAAGAGGTTTTCGATGAAAATTGGCTGAATTAATTACAATTAAGTTTCTTCTAATTCAACAAATTATTTTTTAAGGAATTACCAGTGACCAAAGTGGCAATCTGAGATCCAGTAATGTCTGCATCTTGACTAAACTTCTTTCTTAATGCTTGAGGAAGGATGACATTCAGTACTTGAAACACCCAGACAGGGAATCTCAAGATCCATACATTTAAATACTTGCATCTACTTATCTCTCTTGAAATTATCATATAAACAAACTCATGACTTGTGTATAAAACTCACAAGGCAGGCACAATATTCATAGCTTGTAGCAATTTATCACTTGCTTTGATAGCAACAGATCACAATAATTAACAGTAGTTTAAAAATTATCCTTCTTAACATTAATACTAATACAGTTCTTTTTTTTTTTTTTTAATTCCAATGACATTGTCAATGTCATAGTGGTTGGCCCAATTATATTCTTCTGGTATCTCAGTTGTTCAGTCTTCCATTGTTGTTAGTTGTTCAGTCTTCAGTCAGTACATTATCAAAGTACTAAGAGACTGGCAGAGAGAAAACTTTCCAAAGGAAAGCATTCTGTGATGCATCCTTCAGTGAGTAAAGGAAGCTACAAGTCTTGCTACTTGTCACTGAGGAAGCCTTTTCATCCTCTCCCATTGAGGCCCATAAAGAGCAGTCTGAGATACAAAACATCACATTTGTGTAATGCTTTAGGTTCTTTAGTTTATAAATCAAACACCAAATTCAATTCAAAAAAAGAAATAGTGAAAAGACTTTGGCTTACTGCCATTAAATGGTCTATATACAACATTACCAAGCCTTGTGAATTAAGCATATGAGGATTTCAGCTACTTTTATCTGCAAATCTCTCTTTTCTCTCTTGCATTGAAGTTTAAAAGTACAATAGGATTTATATATACATATACGTGTTTCCAAGGATGTAGCCAGATATCAGTGCTTGAGTGAACTATATAGCTATTCAATAGAAACTATAAAACATTGATACAAATATAAAGACATAATCAATATAAAAAGCCTATATTTATAAAAAATATTTTTAGGTAACAGTCTTCCCCTGAGGGTATACCACATAGTTGGATTCATAAATATTGCTCTGCACTGCAGCTTGGTTACTAAAGTTCGAAGTTCAGCTCTTAAATGAAGTGTAAATCGCTCCAGTCACCTGACATGGCTGCAGTGGTTGCCTCAGGATATGTTCCCTAGCTTGGTGGAGTGATAAAGACACAGCATCAATGGGGTCTCCGAAAAATCTGGAGAAGATTCCTTCTTCCACATATGGAAGATACGAGAGCAGGACCTATAGGCTAGCAAGCACGTGTCACATGACTGGGCTTTAGTTTTTGTGGGCAGTTCACTGATTTTTCTGGACCCAGTCCCAACTATCTTCATTCTCCTTTCTGCTCTTTTCGGCCTCAATGATTTCTTTGTACCTCCGGCGGAAGAAGCCCATCTGCAAATCAAGAAGAGAAGACAGTGGTAAGTAACAGTGTCAATAAATTTAAACTTACTTTGTCAGAAAATAGTGTGCTGAAAAAAGTAGCACAGGTGTCAATATCTAATTTCTCCTAGCGCCAATCTGGAACTATAGCTGCTTGTTTACATCAGTATAAATTACAGCAAACTGGGTCCCCAATCTTCACAAGTACTCTGCTCTTTAAAGATTAACTACTCTGAGGGAAGAGTCCTCTTATATGAAAGATTATTAAAAAAACCCCCCAACAAACACAAAAAAAACAACCAAATAAAGAAGTCTTTCTAATAAAGACAGATCAGAACAGGCAGATACAGGTTTATTGCTTTCAAATAAAGACTGATACAAAATTTGGATCTGAACCTAAAGCCAGGCTAGCACTTGGGTCCTGAGTAAATGCTGCCAGAGTTTTATGAACTGTGCTCTCAAGTGTCCATAACTGCACAAGAGATCAGCAGAATACAGTATGCACACCTCCCAGAAACCAATTTCCAACTATCAGCCTTTTTTGTAAGAAACTCTTTATTCTGGAAAAGCCAGCCTGGTCTACTGTCTATCACAGGTGCTCCACCACCATTCTGAAGAGCTCTGCTGCCACTTCTACATACCCATCTCCAGAAGTATCAGCCCACTGCTGTGCAACCATAGGTACTTTTCTTCTTGCCAGTAACCACTTTAAGTTCAGATCTCAAATTTTCTATTTAAGGATAATTTATCTTAAGATTCTTTGGAGGAAACCAATAGCTTCAGACTCTTCTTTTCACTAAATTATTTCCCTTGTCCCATTGCTACCAACTGTATAATCTGCAGCTCAGAAGGCAAAATACAAGCCTGATCTTGCAAAATGCAGAGCATCAACAATAGCTCCTCCACAAGCATTCAAGATGCTGTGGGGCTGATAAGAATTTTTGCGTATCTTCTTGTTTCCTCAACTCCTGTACTTAGCTAAAGAAAAGCAAGTGGTTTGAATTTCAGTTTGGATAAAAACCTCCCATAGATGTTTTTTTTTTTTTAAGTCTTTCAAATAAACAAAAATAATTTTAATAAGAGACTTTGGTAAGCATTCAAGGATAACTCCTCAAACTTAGCAGTGCACTATTGAGACCACTGAATCAATATTTTGTTCATCATAATTAAAAATGTATGTAACTCCTACCATTCTAAACCTGTTTTCTTACTCCTGCTGGGTAAAACATGGTGCTTTAGTCTTTCTTTATCAACCAGTTATTACCATCCTTTATTCCCAAATTGGCTATATGTAGGAATACTTCGTGCTGTTTTGTCACTACTAAGTTTCTGTTAAGTTGGGCTTTTTAGTTTCAGTTCTTTAGCAACTTTAATTTTCTTCAAGTATATTTTAACTCACAGGGATATGAAAGGCAGCCTGTTCAAATTGCCAAGGGTGCTTCTCCAACAGAGCTTTCTAAAGCCAAGGTTTTTGCCAGTGCCCCCACATAAATCCTGAATTCACAGCAACATGAGGCCAGACACAGGTAGCATCTCTTACCTCTGGCGCCATGTGGTCTAACAAGCCCCTTTTGTGGGTAACTGTGGACCACAGTCCTAGGGCATGCTATTAATATAGACAGGTGTACCCTGCTGAGAGCATAGATGTACATTACACACATGCCTACAACCACTTTATAACTGTACAATAGGTAGACATGAACATAAATGCCTATGATCTCAACTATACAGTGGACCCACGACCTTCCAAAAGGTCCCACAAGTTGCTGGAATTAGACCTTGCAAGCAGTTTGCTCATAGGCTTGTGCACAGACTATGGATACAGTCTCTTTCCCATCCACCATAAGCAAAATTTTATTTGCTGCTCAATATGTGCACATATATGGACAATGGTGGTTTTGCTCTGAAAAACCACCTCACAAAAGGGACACTTGAATTTTGGAGGGCCATGTCTCCCTCACCTCCTACCATCTTTCAGAACAGTGTATGCAAGGATTCAGAAAAAGAGAATTAAATAAGTTTTTCTAGTTTCCTATTCTTCAAACTTGCTCTAGAATCAGATCTAATTCTTTCTTCATTAGAAAAATATCATTACTAGTACTTGCACCAATGTTATACAAGTGAAAGTAGGTATTTTGAGAAGACATCCTCAAGATGGCATCATCAAAAAACCCAGTGAAATTTCACCATTGATGCCAACATACTTCAGCTAAATGGAGGCCTGAAGCCAATAGCAGAAGTTTCTCTAGATTCTATTGGTTTTAAATGGTGGTGAATTATTTTATTGATAATAGGTAAGGCAAAAAAGCTTAAGAACCTATTACTCGGTTGTTCTGCCCCAGTAGGATTTTTATTGTAGGTACTTCTTTTAGTCACAGGAATCTGCAGATATTCTTGACATATGGTTCAGGGAGCAGATGTGCTGAAGTAGTAGGTGCCATTTTTGCATTATCAGTTTTTATAACAGACCTACATACTCTGCACAGTAGAAAAGAAAATTGCCACAGGACTTCATTTCCTAAGATAAAAAACTGAAGTTCAATTTGTAGCTTTAAAAAACAGGTTTTAAAGCCTTAAGGTCTCCATCCTTCATGCAACCACATCCTTGGTACAATAAAATCCTCTCTTGAAGATATAATCAAAATTACAGAAAGGCTTTTTAATTTCCTCGAGGGCCAAACAAACAAAACCAAACTCTTTCCCACTGTTATTTTAATAAAAAAAATGTCTGTTTGTGAACATCTGCTTGAAGAATTCTCTTGAAAAGTTGGTTATTATAGCTTTGGTATTTTACTATTTTGTTCCCTAACACAGAATGCTTTTGTATAGCTTTCCAGTAGGACAAAAAAGAGAGCTGAATACCTAAATATTAATGAAACGTGAAATCCTGCACCTAGCAGTGATTCCACTATGAAGCTATATATGTTTACTTGCTGTAAATGATGTAGATAATCCCAAATTATGAAGCGGACTTAAGTGCAAGCAAAAAGAGAAACTAGACCTTAAGGATTTAAGGGGACAGTGGTCAGGGATTAGATATATTTCCTATCCCTAAAAGGCAAGAATGTGCTTTGTTACAGGGTACTGTTCCTTAATGTCAACACCGCGTATTTCCACTTAATGTGACAGAGTCCCTGTCATCACCAGAAAGGTGTCTGTGTGTTTTTTTTTTTTTGGTAACGGCCATGAAAAAATGACAACATAGTCATTGCCTCACAGGATACCACACGGCCCAAATTTCCATCTCCTTACAATAAAATGATTTCATTTAAAATGACAGCAATATTAACCCATATGGTGAGGGCTGACAAGTGCCTGTGGCAAGCTGGAGAGAACAAGCAAGTTTAACATCATAGTGAGGAGATACAGGGGTCATAAGGAGGAGGACACATGGACCAAAGCAGGAGAATTGGTGTAATATGGAGCTAAGTATATACTGATTCTTTTGTCACCCGGGGCAGAAGTGACACCAGAAGACCTACAGCCTCTGATCTCTCTTCTATGGCTAATGCAAAGCCCTTTTAGAAGGGAACTCAAAAACCCAGTGAGGACAGCACTGCTGGGACTCAGTCTTGGATTTCAAGCTGGGAGAGGAGAGATCCTAAGCTTTAACAAGGGTATTGCTGTAATCTCATCTGTGAAAAGGGTCTTTTCAATGGGCCAGATGGTCTCCAGTCCATGTTTCATGGGCAACGGGTCTCTAATATTGCTCAGTTCTCACAAATTTTGCTTTCTCTATATACAGACATATGCCTGTGTGTACACGTGTGTATGTAAATGGCAAAGGAATACTCAAGTCCAGGGCTGTGACGTCATTATGCAATGTGGGAATTCACAGCCACTGTATCCAAGGAAAGGACTGATGATCATGCTTTGACCAGTCAGCTTCTGTCTGAGGAAAATGTCATTCCTCATGAGAGGGAGAGCAACAGGACATTGAATTTAGGGAGAGAGTACAATGGGAAGCTGAAGGGTTATTATGGATCAAGAGGCACCAGACACCAACAGCAATTAAGAAATAAGAACAGCAAATTACAGCCAGCATTTCAGATTTGGGTGAAAAGTATTTAGGAAAGAGAAGGAGATCCTCTTGAGTTTTGGGCATGTCGGGTCAGTGTTGCTGAAAAAAAGGTCTCAGGAAAGGAGCAACACTCAGCATTCACTGTGCATTACTCTTAATCCTGGCAGAAAGAAGCTGCTATGCCAACGCCACCATGTCCTACTGCATTTCTTCTGTGTGCAAACACAAGGGAGAAAAAGGGCCACTGAAGACTCTGAGAATATAGGAATAGTCCTGAAATCCTAGGGCTATTACTGTTACTCACCGTCAATTGAGGCCCCACACCAGAGAAAGGAAAGAATGCCTAAATTGTCTGTGAATCCACAAAATGTTGTGTTTCACATCTGCCATGATAAACTGTAAAGATGTCTGATTGCTTTTCAACAAATCAAAACAACTTCAGGCAAAACCAAACAAAATGGAAAGAAAAAGCTGCCCTGATCTTTACCAGAAATGACAAACTATAACCAGTACTTTCTGGAGGTACTTCAAGAAAATATTAGAGCTGCTATAAATAGGTGGCTTAGATTCAAACCCTGAAACCCTCCACATCCTTTAGTTTAGTTATTCTAGCCTGCATATCCTTTTCTAGCATAACCTTACTGCCATCTACAGTATATGCTGAGCAGAAAGCATGTTCCTGGCAAAAATGAACAATAAAGCAATAGAAAACCTGTAGGCTGGGAAATTATACCTGTTATTACAAAGTTATTTCTTGCCAGGTGACACTACTGTCAAGGCATCTATTTAATCTTGAGTGCTTAAAGTATCTTTTACTGGCACACACAACTCCCTTTGGCTGTGATGCCAGGTTTAAATTCCTTAAAAATCATAGATTAGTCATACCTAACACTTGCATAAAGATGCATTATTCAAGCACTCACAAAAACTGAAAACCTCAGTCAAAATTATTTCAAGGTATTGAACTAAAATAATAATAAATTACTGTAGTTCTTTTTCCTGCTATTTTCTGCACTTCCATCTGCACATCCAAAGGCTGATCACTGAATAACTGGACTTTGTATTTCTCTGCACTCCAAAAGTACAAACATTTAGTTGACATTTCTTGCATTACCATCCCGCAGCTATCTCTCCAGGGTGCCAAGGATAAATACATTTGAAGAGTGATGATATTACAAAACAAAATTTAATCCACATTGGGGAAAAAACAAAGTTGATGAGAGAGCAACCAATACCACTGTCTTTGTTATATTCACTGTTGAATAAATGTCTACAGAATTTTTATCATGCCCAGTGAGGTTAACTCTCCCAAACAAATAAAAAGAGGAATAGTTTGTAGAACAATAGTTATGTTGGTTTTCTTTAGAAGTCTTCTTCCTCTTTACAACACCCATTAAGAAACATGAAAAAAAACCCAAACAACAACAGCTATTTACACTGCTGAAAAAAAAAAAAACATTATGTCTTGATTTATAGTAGAGTTTGCAGACTATAACTGAGCTGGGAATAAACATTTGTGAAGAACAATGTTCAAACAGCATCCAAAACTAGATCAGAGACTTGCCACTTTTTGCACAATTTTTAATTGAGCTCATCTATTGCATATTGAGGTACTAAGTTGTGTACAAAAAGTATTGCTTGACCAACAGATTTCTTCTAATGGAAGTTACTGACCACAGTGCAAACCTGTAAGTAAAAAAGATGAGACCAAAGGAAGTACTCACGTAGATGTAACTAAGAAATAAAATTAAATTTAAGAACACTGAAGAAATGTCCCATGTAATGAGGCTTTGACAAGATACTTTGAGTTTGGTGTCTTAAGCTGTCTTTCATCTATTATACAGTTTCTTCATCTACTGTAAGCACTATGCACAAACAGCTACAGCCTATATGTACATCATTAATCTTTTACTGCCACACTTCTTCAATATAGGCAGAGGTCCCAAACCTTGTGGCCCTGCAGAAAGAATTAGCTTACCTTTCTCCTCACCTTTTTTGGGTGTGTGCCCCTTGTGCACTTCTCCCTTCTCATAAACACTGCCATAGTTAGAAAAATATGCAGCTAATCACAGCTCAAAGCAGGACCAGGAGCTTCACCCCAAGGAAGATGCCACCAGTTGGCACAGCAGCAGCAGCCCCTGATGTCACTACTGCAGAATGATCACTGGTTAACAAGTGCATCTCACTTTGCTACCAAGAAGGTAGGAAAAAATACTTTGCACTTGGATTTGCGTGGCCCTGAATAATTTTGGCAAGCCACCAGGTCCAAGAGGATGCACTGTTTCCTTCCTTCCAATTAAAGGACCCTTGCCATAGTAAAGAGGGGTCATGAGGAGAAATTGTGTATCAGCTTTTCCACAAAGGACTGGCAAACTGCCACCAGCTGGGTCCTCCTATGAGGAAAAGCCATGTTTGGAAAGTGGACATGTCCTGTCTGCAGTTAAAAAAGAAACTGCATATTCAGGAGGAAGGATGACAGTGTGTCTAAGGTAAACTCATGAGGGCTCCAGTGGTCTGGCTTTGATTATTTGGTCTTCTATTGACTTTTTGAGAGGCAAATCCCTTAACTTGCCTGTAACATGGGTCCTCATTTGCTCAGTGAAACATGGACAAGAAAATAAATACGTATGCTTCAAACTTCACCAATCCATAAGTGGCTGGTGCATGTGTGAGTTTGTATACACACAATATATATACTTTGTATAAATATGCAATGCTATATGTATTTATGCAATGGGGGAATCGAGGCAAAAAGAAGTTCAGCATTTTACTCAATGACAAGTTCTCCTGTACAAACACTTTGTTTAGCTACTATGGAAGAACTTGATGCCCAGGATCTGTATCTATCTGATCCTAATGTATTGCAACCAACAGACATTGCTGTGGTAGAAAAGAATTAGCAATGTACACAAAATTGCACTTGACTTTCAAGTTACTTTCATATAGTCTGGATAACTGACTTAGGATATTAGTGTTGGTACCTAGGGTAAAGATCTGTAGTCCTCCAGTGGATTTCAGAAGGAAATATATTTTACATGCACTGGTAGTAAAATAAGCATAGTTTTTAAGCACATATATTATCAGGTAGTTATTTTGTAATGTTGAAATACTAAGAAATTCTTTAAGTGCTTTTGTTTGTCCTAAGAACAGTCAGTGAATTAATAAACCTAGTTCAAGTAGTCATTAAATAAACTACGAATTTAACCAAATGCTTTATGTCTGTCTCAAAGGCCAAATTTTCAAAGACTCAAAGGCTAAGTAGATACACAGATTCTGACTACCAGCATGCAAGGAGAAGATGCATTTAGATGTGTAAAAGAGATAACTGCTCACAGAGACAGTCACTGATACAAACAATCTAATTTAGCACTTTGTTTTTGTGAATATAACAATCCTTGCTATTGTCACTGCTGCTAGAGTGTCCTCCCACTCTAAAAACAAAGCCCAGTGATCAATACTTAACCACTCCTCATGCAGCTTTTCACCCAGGAGTTGTTCAGTTTACTTCAATGGACCTACCTGCTAATGAGGTGAATAAAGCTGATCACTCTGGTGCCTACCCTTGGAATATCTTTACCATATAGGTAAAATCTAGTTTGCCTCAGGCAAGGCTCATACTCGCTTAGAATTTGATTAACTTGTGCATACATAATATATTTTGTTAAGGACTTAGTACTTACTGTACTTTAGAAATGAAAAGAACTTAAATAACTGGACTTTCAAGATCTTCCAGTGCTGAGTTCTGGTAACTTGAGTGCAATGAAAGCATGAACTTCTTGCAGGATGGTAACTGTGTACAGTAACTTTTATGACAGATGTTACCAGCATATTTATACGTGTAATTAAAAAGTTAATTATTCAACATTAAAACTTATAAACACTTCCAAATAGTTTAAATATTTTTTTCCTATTGCAAAATTTAAGTAGTTTATTTTTCAAAGAGTCATAGAATGAACACAGTCATCATTCCAAGTTCATATTTCATTATCAATCTCAAAAATTTGAAAGAACACAACGTCTACTGCAGATATGTCTGGAGAAATTACTAGATACTAGATTTTACTAGATTACTAGATTTCTTAAACCTCAGCAGGGAATAGGACAGTAGTTAGGCATACCATTGCTGTAAGTGAAATTAATTTATAACATATGTCAATCCATATTTTCCATTTCCTCTTCAAAGAAAAGATAAATAAAATATTTCCAGCTTTGTTTGAAAACCAGAGACTAAACATTAAAAGCTATTTCTGGAATCAATAAAAAGTAGCATAACAATTATATTTTGATATATCTGACCTGCCAAAATATTTTAATGAAAGTTGCACTATGTTCATAATTATCAGAATAGATTATTTTCATGAGTTCAGCTGAACCAGAAGGAAATGGCTACGGCTGGTCTAAGTCATAACACAGCATTTCACACTGTGACATCAAGCCTGAAGCGAGAATTCGGACTATGCAAGTCACATTTTCTCTGTTCTTGGCATTTGGGTCTAAGGGATGCTAAGGACATCCAATATAGACATGTTGTGTTCTGGCAATGGGGAACCTTGGAACCTTAGGTACTCATTTGTAATTTTCCAGTCTACACACATGTTCTTATTCTGGTTTGGGCTCCTGAAAACGGTGGCTATCTTTCTTCTGTTCAGAAAGATGTTCTGAACCACAACCCAGTCCCTCTCTTGCCAGTGGCTTCAATTTGTTTGCACAGTGCCAGGATGAGAGCGACATAGCTGCAATGCCTGTGATGTTCTCAAAGTGCCCTGGCATGCACAGCTCCCATTTGGAGGACACTGAGAACACAGAGAATGCTCACATGCAACATTATTGTTGCCCATTTACATTGCTCGTTTCATCAGGAAAGATAACAAAGGCATTTCACAAGTACTGGACACATACGACCTCTGAAAAGGTGCCAACCTTGCTCTTGAGGCTGGTCAACAAATATTACATGGAAGCCAGCAAACTCACTGGGGAAGGCAGTGTTTTGGCTAAAAGAAAGCAGCACTAACTATTTACTTGTGTAAGAACAAACAGAAGATGTCCAAACATAATCTTCCTCTAATATCTGGTCAGAATTCAAAGAGCACAGCAAATCATCCCAATAATGTACCGTAGAAAACACAACACGTGAGCCACTGTTGCCAGAATACAAACTGTTTTGGTCTTGGGAAGCCAAGGGTCTACAAACATTTTGTGACACTCACTTTGGTGCAAGAAAAACTATTTAAAAACAGCTTTGTCTGTTCTTTAAGAACATATGCAGACTTCAGATCATCCACCTGACTTCTGCCTGGTGAAAATGTCATTATCTAAACAGACAACAAAGCACTTCCCACTGTGCCATTTCCTCAAGGTTTCACGCTATACATAATGAAGATCCACACATGCTTGCAAGGTAATACGGGTTTTCTCAGAAGTTTATTATCACCTGACTGCATTTTTATTATTTATAACAATAATATTGAAAAATTCCAATTGTAGGCCTACTGAGCCTAAAATCTATGTCAAAAAAGTTGTATCCCTGAGAAGCCTACATATGCAATAGCAAGTAATCAGCTTACTTGAAGCAACTAGATAAATGGGTAACAAAAACAACATGAAAAGTTTGTCAGAAAACCTCTACAGAATACAATAATTTGAGTACTACACAAAGAGGAACTTCAGAGTACACAAATTAAGTCCCAATATTTGCAGTTTTGATGCACAGACATGACAGTGCTATTTAGTTCCTGCAAGTAAGGATCTTACTTTTGTAAGTGAGATGAGTTGAAAAATGAGAAGACAAAGCTGGGCAGAAACTTGGAAGAAAGCATGAGAAACTAGTGATGATATAGTTTTAAACTGAGGTGGAGAAAAATAATAATTAAAAAATCCCACAACAACAACAAACAACAAAACAAAAAACAAAGGCCGAGAAGAAAAAGGAGAAGTATAGATTTCCCTTTTCAAGTTCTTAGGCAGCTTGTGCACCCATCTACATCTCCACCCTTCTTATCAGTAGCCCCGAGTAAATTCTCTCACAGTGAGTTGAGCCAACTGCCTTGTTTATCTGAACATTAAATATGATCCTTATTTTTAAAGCATCACCACAATAAATAGTGGTTTATTCTTGGAAGTAGATGTACAGAAAGGAAGAAGCATGTGAACTCTGAATAGGCACAACTTTCAAAGACATGAAACACCACACAGTTTGAACAGGCTTCTCTGTTCCCACCTCTAAAATCAATGTTTGAAAGCTATGCAGCTGTGGTAACAAGTAAGTTACATCCACCTGGGAAACTTCTTTAATTGAAAAGTACTCTTCCTGGAAATATTATATATATAGATAGATTATAGATATACAGAGCTGAAATTATATATATATATATATATACACAGAGAGAGAAAGAGAGAGAGAGAGAAGCCAGACTTCTCCCCTATGCCAAAATCCAAAGAGGTTTGATGAAATAACTCTATGCATGTGCCTATGTAACTCTGGGAAAGGAGGGGGCTAGGGGGGTACTGGGGGAAGCAGTTTTATTTCATTGCAGAGCTACTACTACTCCAAAATCTGGCCACCAGGAAAGGAGGCTGGTACAAGGACTGGCCAGGAGATGGTGGTTAGCCTCTGCCAAAGGACCTCTAGATAAAAGGGAAAGAAAATGTTTTGGGGCTTGTAACAGGATAGAGGAACCACTGGCAGAGAATAAGTGCTGGGGTTTGGTGTGTTGTATTTTTTTTTTTCTCCTCTGCTGGAAAAAGGTGAGCTGTATGTTTTGGCCCATTGTAAAAAGACTTAATGTTTGAGGCCCAAAGTATAGGAAAGTGTCTCCTTCCAAAAAATGGGAAAACACTGGCTTTTGCTACCTAGATGAATTTCAAGTTAGCTTTGGCTTTGGTTAGTTTCAGATGTTTTCTAAATGCTGAAACAATATGTGAGGCAAGGGCAACTATTGCATGTAGGGAAATCAAAGTGTTTGTGCAGTCACAGAAAAGAGCCATAAGGCTTCTCCAAGCAAGAAGCCCAAACACACCTTTGAAAAACCTGCTTGGGTTTGTCCGGCTTTTTTAATAGAACGTTCTAGTTAATAAAGAAAGCTTTACATTTAAAAATTTGTCCCTTAAAGCTCTGCTAGCAAACAGCTGCATCCATGCATACAGCCTTCACTTAAATGAGGATCTTGCAAGTCCAGCATTTGATAGGATTCGTAAGCCCTGTTGGAAAAAGCCAGCTCTAAGCCTGCACTAACTCAGCTCAGTAGACACTACTATCTTCACAATATTTCTCCTAAAACTAGTGAAAAAACGTTTAAAACAAAAGGCAAAAAAACATTCTGTCTAGCACATACTGAAGAGCAGAAACCTTCCAGCTAATTAAAAACCAACATATGTGGGTGCTATGCTGCGTGTACTTCTCCTCTCTGCAATCATGTAAAAAATCCAGGGTTTGGAGAAGAAGAGTATCTTATTACATATGGGACACCCAGAGACCAACTCTTTGCCCCAGGAATCCAAAAGCTATATAATGGTCCTAGAAACCTCCTTTTACACAACTCAGAGCTTGGATACCCCAGGGACAGGCTCAATTCGGAAAGAAGCTTAATGTCTAGATAAGTAAGTTTAAATGTTAAACATGCCACAAAGGAACAAAATAATGTCACAGCAATGAATATAAAAATCTTTGTTTTGCAAATCACTTTCACAATTGGCTCCACAGATCACTCAGCTGTCCAAATGTCCAGTCTGGTACTCACTTACACATCCTCTCTGATATCCTCTGGGCACAAACCATTTTTTTCTTTCTTTCTGTGCATTTTATCTAAAATGATATGGCTTGAATAATTCATACCACAGCTCAAGCCAATTTAAACATAGAAACTTCAATCCATAGCACTGTAAAGTACTACTATTATTAATAGAATATTTACTGTGTTATAATATATTATGCTTCAGTTTTTCATTTGCATGGCCTATGCCAATTCTCCCCTGGTTTATGTGTGCATAAATCCACTGTGCCTAAAGGGAACCTTGTCGCCCTACAGGGCTGCAGTCCTAACAGCTGAGGGGAACATGTCTGGGAGAGCACTCCCCAAAATAATCCAGCCGTGACCACCCTTCCCTCCTGAACCACTGCCAGGGCTTGTGAAACCACGGGCTCGTCTAGCACATGGGTAATTGGCCCGAACCAAAGTGACCTACTCCCCTGCTCCATTCTCCACAAGCATCTGGAGGCCACCAAAGAGGTGCAGGCCAAACTCTGCAGTAAAAAACAAGATGTATTGCTGTGGGCAACAGCACAAGAGCCCCTCCTGCTCCTCTTGCACGTGGGAGACCACAGGCAAGGCATGAGTGGGGAGAGCAAGCTGCACTGCAGAGGAACCTGGAAGAGTGGGAGCACGTCCTCATGGATGCCTGCACAAAGGCATCCAGAGTGGATCAACAAGATACAAATAGCCCCAAGTGGCAGGGTAAAGCTGGGCTATCCAGCAAAAGTGGGGCAACTCTTGCTGGTCTGCCTTACACAGAGCATCTCCTGTACAGTGAGGGAAAAGGTGTTCACCACTTCTGAATCCGTACAAACTTAAACCAAGTGTCTATGTGAAATACTAAATTAAACAGAGAAACAAAGACAGTCAAAAAACCTATCAAGCTCACTCTAAAAAGCTTGTTATGTGTGTATAAGGACAGCTATCTGTGGTCTTGCATGTGAATAAAAAAGCTTTAATTTGAAGTGAAACAGCCAGGCATTTATCATCACTTCCATTGACATCAAGCCCCTAAACTGGGCAAGTTTAGACCTACAAATAATTAAATAATTACCATCTTCATCTTATTGTATGCACAGCAACCTTATTCTGTATATCCAGGATTTTGTGCTGGAATGGCCCTGAGATCTTAGTCCAGCAAACACCGTTAAGTCTAGCAGTGCGTCATGTGAAATATATACATGTATTCTAATATTTTTCTGCAACTTTAAGGAGCTGCTTGCTCTGTCTGCCAAACACCAGCGTGTTTGAGGATTTGTCTGTTGTGTTGCACCACTCATGGCGCAGTTTTGCACACAGCAAGAGTGCACCTTCCACAGAGGACTGAGACACAGCCACTGCCAGCAAGCCCTGTACCTGCTGCCAGTGCTCAGTTCCCTTAGAATGAGTTTGCTCCAGCTCTCTTTTGTGTAAACAGCTGTCTTCCAAGATCACAGTTAAGCTCTAATTAATTCCCTGCTAAAAATATAATTCAGTTTATACTCTAGTCCTAAAATTTGGGTCATTTCTAGTTCTCACTAGTGGTTCTAAGATGCCCCAAACTCCATCTAATTCAAATCTGTTCTTTCATTCCCCAGATAAAGACTAAACCACTTCCAGTATGTGTGGGTTTTTTTTTTTTTACTTCCTCATACATAAAATTTAGGAATGACTGTAGGATATATCAGCCAATTATGTCTAACAAATATTTACAATCAGACAATTAAGATTCCTCTGTAGGACTGCAACTTTCCCATGTCAGTTTTATCTCAGACAACTTTAATATTGCCAGTAACTTTTATAAATATAGCAACTACTGAGTGCAAAGTGTTACCTAAGTATATTTATTTTCCAAGCTAAGACTTAAATGAAAATACTGGCTGGCACTAGCAGCTACACACTTTTAATCACGTTTCTCTAAAACAAAACCTTGAATTATAAGTTCCTTTAGTAATCATGCAACTATGTGGATTAAGCCCTGGAGTACAGCTAAGAAAGCCTGGCTTTTACTGCCATCTCTTCCACAGGACTCTGCACAGGGCATCTCACCTTGCTTTGCCTCAACGCTTTAACACTGACATGCAGAAAGGTCTATATAGGCCTGGTGTTAGTTATAATTATTTGTTGCTGTCACTTCATGCAACAAAATGGCAGCTTCTTAATGTGTATATGAATGATCCTTATAAAATTTAAAAGAGCTCAAGTCTAAAGATTAAACCAGGAAGAAAAGAACTCCATTAATTCTAGTAGAGACCAAGAACTGAACTTGTGTCTGATTCTCATGGGGACTCACAGTGAAAGGTGCTGTTCCTCTTATCTTGCACATTTTCAAACAGTTCATCTAGTGTCCTTTTACCCTCAGGAAACGAGCCACATGAAATCAGTCATCTAGGTATCAGCAGCAGTAACTCCTTTTTCAAAACTGTGTGTTATTAGGACATAAACACTGAGCCATTTCCAATCTCACATTTTTCCATTCTTACAAGCTTTCTGCCATCTTAATTCCACAGATTTTTTTTAGGTGTTTCTTTTTCTTCAAAATATTTTTTTTTCCAAAAAAGCAAAAGCATTACCCACACGCCAGAAAAGCAAAAGTTAAGAGATATTATAGACCATGGTCTTGAATTATTTTCCAAAGGGAAAGCACAGTCAATTTGACCCAGCCAGTATATGCTTAAGTATCTTCAAAACCGCCTATAAAAATACTTCTAAATCTATAACCCATATAAAATGTATATAATCTATGAAGTAGATGTATAATCTATAACACAGCTATACACACATCTGCACAATCTGTAATAAGGATTGCATGGCCAGTTTTTTGGCCCAGGTTTGTAAATTCATTTTATAGCCTGGCAACCAGCAGTGATCTGTCCTTGTGCAGCACACAGGGGCTGTGACCTCCAGCCCCAGCACAGCCGGCGAGCAGAGCCTGCAGCACACATGCTGCTGAACAGCATGAAGCAGGCTGCTGGACCTCAGCCACAGGAAGCAAAATGAGGTTGGACTCGTTCCCATCTGTGCATTTGAGATTTACTTCTCTCAAAGACAGTCCCTGACCTTGGCCGTGGCCTTTGAAATTTATGGATTGGTAACAGGGAACTGAGGAATTAAAACACTTGAAGCTCCTTACCCTTTATATTTACCACACTGGATGGCTGCTGCTGACTGTCAGCATCAGGCCAGTTTTACCACGTAACAGTGCCTGGGTACAAGAATTGTGTCTTATCAGAGATGGTGTGAAGGTTGGCTTTTTACAGGTCCCGGTGCTTCTTGCTCTGGTACTGCATTTTACTCAGCTGCAACTCTCTCTTTAAGGGAACTGAAGAATTTATTGCTGGATACTCCTCTCCCCCCAGATCTTTACCTCTTGAAAACAGCAGTTACCCACCAGATTTTGCTAGGCATGCACCCAATCTTTCAGCTAGTCAAGCAAAGTTGACCTAATTTTCACAAAAACCTGTGGAAATTAGTGAGTCTCAGTAATCAGAAAATCATAGATATGTACCAAGTACCTAAGTGTGAGGTAACAGCATGTTTCTAAGAGGGATCCTCCTTTGTCCTGAAATGGTATCAGAGGTTTCAATATTTAATAACCAGGCCCGAAAAAAAAAAAGGCCACTTCTTCTGTACATCATGAGTCTCTCCCTGACCCTCACAAAAGCCTGGATATGAAAATAATTTTTCTGGCCAATGGCTTCTGCAATTGAGTGGACAATTATTTCGTTCCTAAAACAAAAGGATGTTAAATGCAAGGATAAATTTAAGCTTTTTTTTTTTCCCTGGGATTAGCATTGGTGTCTATATTGCATCTGTTACCTTACCTTCCATAAGAGCACAGCCAGCAACAGGAAGATGAGAATTCCCACTAGCAAACTGATGGCAATGATCCATCCGACAACATACCCACGAGGCTCCAGATTGTGCAAAGCCTCAAAGACCACCTACAAAGCAATTAGAAAAAGATTTTTTTTATGATTGGAAGTTGTATTGTTTTCTCTTGTACTCATCTTATTAAACACATTGCATGGTGGCCTCACTGATCATATTTCATCTGTCAAACAAATATGGAATGCGTCCTTAATTTTGTGCTTTCCATCTATTTTTTGCAAGAGATTTAAAGCTTTCAAGTGGAATTTGAGTAGCCATGCGTTGGATCCAAAGGATATCAGCTTCCACTCCAAAATAACTCTTACCCTGCCAAACCCCAACTCCAGACACAAAGCTTGTTCTGGTGCTGGGCCACCAAAGGTGCACAAAGGTTTGCATTGAAATACTCTATCCCTTGGATTGGCAGAGATTGCCGTGACTTCTTGCGTGGTTTCTGTTACTCATCATTTGGCCCTGCCAAACACCCCAATGTTTCACATGAAACTCATGTATGCTGAGCTGGTTAACTTCTTTTCCAGAAAAAATGGGACTACTTGCATATATCCCTGTTGAATACAAACTGTCCCTCTTGTGCTTCACAAGATGCACTGTGTGAAAGCGGGAAAGGCACATGCAGCCACGGGTTCTTCTGGGAGCGAAGAGAACAGTTCCCTGCTGTTCTCTTTTCTTATTTTGTACAGCATGTATGGCAGGGAAATACATCCTACGAAGAGCCTTCCTTAACCATCTGCTTTAAGAAGAAAATGGGAACAAATTATACTGCTTGTATATACTACGTAAAGTTCCAGTCTCTTATTTCAGTCGAAACCAGTTCCTCAGTGGAAACTCAAAAACAGTTCCCTTCAGTGAGGGCTATTTCTATGTTATATTTTGCAATTTAATATCCAGCAAATGCAGAGAGGCAGCAGAGATTTTTTTTAAAAAGGTAATACATTTGCTTTGTCTGGCTTTGTTTTGGTTTGTTTTGGAAGGCAAAGTAGTGAGTTTTTCTCCCTCCTTCACAAACCACTTTCATAATCTTTGCTTAAAAATGTCAGAACCCTTTTGTAAACACGAATTTTTAAATCAATCTTTTAAGCAACAACTAAAAAAAAAAAAGATAGCTAAAAGTGTGTGAAAATCCAGAAGTTAAAAAGGGACCACGGTATCATACAGCCCACTTGGATGTTGAAGGTGGGCATTCAGGAAAAGGCTGTGACAGGGAGGTGATGGCAGCACTAGGAACAGAGGTTGAATAGGAGGCTCTGGGTTCTCAATCCTCAGGTTTTCAAGGCTCACATAAAGCCAGGGGGATCCTGAGGCAGTGCAGGCAACAACCCTGCCTTGAATGCAAAATGGGACAGGACAGCCTCCCAAGATTCCACTAATGAACATTTCTGTTTCAGTAAGCATAAGCAGTCTTGACAAACAGCCACAAAAATTACAGGCAGAGATGAGAGAAAGCAGGTGAGTAGGGCTATATTTTGTCACTATGTTCCCATAAAGAAGTACTCAGAGATTTTTGTCTCAGTTTCACAGGCTAGCACTGATTAAGACCACAGCTTTTCTGGAGGAGGAATTTTAACACAGATGATTTACATACACTATGTTTTTTCTTTTGATGAGGTATTATCAGGTATTTGATGACAATGTGACATGAAAACATAACAAATGGACAGGAACACAGCTATACATAGATAACGTTATCCAAATATATTCCCATAACTATTATCACAATGCTCAAAATAGCTCTCAACCATCGACTAGTTCTGCATCAGAGAAAAAGAATAATTTTAGCATTTCAGACATCAGCGCAAAGCCTTTGTCAGACTTTAGACATCTTGCTGAACAGAGTAAGTTTTCTAAGCAGCATACTTTCCCTCACAGCCTAGACAAGTGTAAGGGAAATACCAGACAGAGAGATCAAACACAAATCTTGTGCCTTCCTCATATTTCTGAGCCAGCTTGGAAAGATGATCTGATGCAGCAGTCCATTTCTCATGGAGGCTATGGTTAGCATCTATCTTGCAGACCCAAGTCAGATGACTATTACTTAGATGATAAGGCACTAACATTATTTTTCTTTCTGACTCCAAAAGAAAAAAACCTCCTAACATTTTAAGTATAGCCAACTTTAGTCAAGAGGCCTTTCAAGCAGTCTCTGGATGCAAAATGAGGTGGTGCCTTCTATCCACTACTCAGAGAGTAAATGTTAACATAACAAACCTCCAGCACAATAGACCTGCATCTCCTTCATGCTGCCAAAAGACAGAGCCAGGAATAGCTGCAGAGATCAAAACACACATCATCTCTACTGGAAGAGCCCCACGTTTAAGGTTTGAAGTCCACTGGCTGGAATAGCTTGGCTGTAGCTTTTGCAGTCACAGCTCGAGCTATAAAGGTAGAAAATAACAGGTTTTTATCTATCCAGTTTCTTCTAGCAGTCTGGAATCAAAATACAAGCATAAAAAGCCCCTATTAATGGCTTTGTGGTTTGGAGAAGAGCAGGGATGTTGTGCATGTTAATGTCCTTATCCCTCTCAAGCCCTCAAAATCTGCCTGCAGATTAAGCAACCACTGCAATGAGATTTGGTAAAGACACAACCAACAACAAAAAATCCAAGCCAAACAGCCATTAAACCAAACTGAGCAGACAGTGTACATCACATGTTGGGAGCATCAGCAAGAAGCCAGTACAGTAAGTGGTGGGAGGCCAGGGAAGCAAGTTGTCCCGGGGAGCGGAGGGTGAAGGTAGAGGGTGACGTTACTAAAGGGAAATACGCCACCATCACCTGCTGCTTGACCCACTGGCCATGGTACAGTCTCTGAAAGCCAATCTCAAGTGAATCTTGAGCTCCTCATCCCATCCACCCCCACAGCACAGTCTCTACAGGGCAGCCAACATGTTGGGGGGCACAAGGCAGCCCCCTGGCCTGGTGTACTTCCCACAACCCTGACAATAGAGAAGACAGGAGAGATAAGAGCAATTGATGCATAAGATAAGGGTGGGGTGGGAAAGTATCCCAGAGATGGTGGTGGGGGGTGGCAGCTGTCTGGTTCAGAACAAGCACATGCAACAGTTATAAGACATGGAGCAGATTACAGGCTTGTTTTCAGGCTCTGCTGAAACGCTAGGGAATGGCCAAAACACAGTTGGTCCTGATGATGTATGAGGAATTTTCATTTCATATTTCAACTGTACTTGCAGGATCTGAAAGCAGGGTAGCCTGGGAGGCAGCACAGCTTGCTGTCTCCGCGTAGCTCTCACCTCAATCAACTTTAATGCAATATAACTGCCCTTCTATAAAATGACAAGAGATCTGCACTCTGTCATCTGATTCCTGAAATGCTGAACCTGCGTGGACAAGGGCATTTACCAGTTCATCTTCTACCTGTGCCAAACACCTGCTATACTATGACAGTGAACAAACAGAAAAGAATAATAATTTTATGTAGTTTTTAGTGCTTTTACAACACCCTGTTTCAGTAAAGTGTGTAGGCAAGAAGTTAACTGAGTTGTAATTTTGCAAAAACAAAAGTTCATAATGTGCTGAAGCCCTTTGTAGAACAGGCACACGCTGCTGAGCTCAGAAAGTCAAGAAGCATACTTGAGGAAAATCTGGTCAGAAATACGTAATTGCAAAATGTTCACTTCTTTTTGCTTATGCACACTGAATTAATTTCATGCACTTGTAACATGAACCACAGCACTACTGAAGGCATGGGGTTATAAAAAAAAGAAAAGCATTAATTCTGTATTATCACTTAGAACATTTTTGGTGTTTCAAACCCCACTGTACTGCTGGCTGACTAGTCCAACCAAGTGCCATTATACTAGAAGGGGGACTTACAGTAAGGACATCATTCTCCTATACATCTGTACATATATGTATATGCATCCCTTTATATATATTTATCTATTTACATCCAGTAAAATAAAACCTTGAAAGCTCTTGAAAAAATACAAACCTGAGATATCCTTGCTACCTGCTTGTCTCTGTCCCTGGGAAATTAACTGTATTTTATTGCTACTGTGTATTGTTTGGTTCCTTTACCCAAGCATGTGTTTCTACTTGCCAGACTGCACTGTAAAGACAGGAGAATCTATAAAGGGATTGTTACAGTAACAGATGGAAAGGTAAAACTCCAAAATGAAAACCACAACAGAATAAGGCAGCAAATAACCCACTGGAAAGGAGGCTGCAAAGCTGCTGGGGGAAGCAAGTATCTGGCTCCCAACAGATTAGGATGTTGCACCCATCTTACATGTAAGCTGTAAATGTAAGGAGAACAGGTGCCTTAAAATGCAGTGTTTCTGAAAGGCAAGACAGGGAGGAGGTGGTGGGTTGATGAGTGGAAGAAGTATTCCCATGTGCATTAAAAAAAGGCTGGGACATCATGAGCACTGTCTAGTACCACAAGCTGCTCCTTCCAATGAAGACACGGAGAACAAGACGAAGCCAGGAGTCCTCTGCCTTGCAGGCAGATGGCTAAAGCTTAGGCACTTGAATTTGCATTTAAATCTCTCTGCATATAAATATGCACATAAATATCTCTCAAAATAAACCTTCTAATCTCCACAACCAGAAACTTTTCCCTGAAATATATTTGTTTATCATGCAAAAATAAACATGAGAAAAAAAACCAAACCAGCATGTAAGGCAATCATGTGCCTGAACTGAATTAAACCTGAGGTGACAGGGCTGAAAATGAGATCACAGTGAACTCTACCCAGAAGGAGGGAAAGTTTCAAAGGCTTGATGAAGCATACCTGTGCTGAGCTGACAGCACCAGACAGCTATATGGTAGCCTTCAGCTTTACAGGGCACTTTGCTGCAGGAGCTGCATGCACTTTATCTGGGGTTCCTCTTTCATCTGTTCAGCTTTGCATTCCCTCACTTTCAAGATAGGGACATTCAGAGGCATTTGGCAGGTTTTGACATAGTGAAATCCGCCCTATCCTCCCCTCCACACTGGCACTCCCAAAGGGAAGTCCTTTTGCTCCATAAGAGCACTCTTGCTCCTGAAGACAAGCAGCAAGCACAGGATGTGAATTCTCAGCTCTGGTATTTGACCACCACAGTCTCATGGAGCTTATTGTTGGTTTCGCCTCACATGCAGAGAAGAATAGAGCCAAACCTTCATGGAAACCCATATGCTGAAGAAAAGAAAGTATGTCTCCTGAAAATACCACACCGTTTGTTTCAGCCAATATGTACTCATGTTAATACAACTGTCATTGCAGAGCCAAATCCAAACTCTGTTCACCTTCTTCATGTGATTTCTCCAACATAGGAGTTCAAACAGTCTACTGTATGAGGAGACAGAAAATATATCATTCCAAATCACACAAAACCATATCCAAATGAGGGAAAATTATTTCTGAAAAATGCACAAATGCATCTTTTTTAAAAATGGGTTCATTTCAGAGACAGCCTGCTACCCAAAACTTAAGAGATATTTACTTAAGCTTTTGCATCTCCCTACAAATTGTCTCCTAGTGTTTCTAACAAAGCTGAAATGTATATGGGTAGGCCTGCCACCGCTGGTACTTCTTAGAGTAGCATCACAAACATTAGTCTTCCTTTTCCTTTTGTCTTCTTTATACATAGTTTGCACTCTGATATTGTACAATATATTGTAAAAGTGTCCAGTGAAGTAAGGGCACCTGGTCCTAAAAAAATCACTGAAATGTGCTAATAAGTCTACATTTAGCTGTAGAAAGCAAAAAGGACTTTTCAAATTTACCATGAAGTGTCTAAGACAATGTTTTTTATTGTTAGGGAACACTTTTCATACACAGCCTCAAAGGAAGTAATGCACATCTGTTCAGAAGGAGCTGCTGTCCAAATGGCTACACTGCAGCAGTCCATGGTCAATGAAAAGAATACAGGATGGGCTTTAAAAAGGAAGGGAGGTGTATGAACAAAGACATTTTCTCTCTCCTGTCTGTACTTCCAGCTGAATAGCTGTGGTTTGCAACAAGTACTATTCCCTTCTGCATTCCACAAGAGGGAAAAATGAATACCTTGAGCCAAACCACGTCTTAAATTGTTCCTTGAACATGACCCTATGCAAAACATACAGCAATGATGAAGCTAACAGACATATGGAAGCAGCATAAAGGAGAGAGAGCAAATGGCACTCACATTAGAAAAGACCTGAAACTACGAATTGATGTTACGTGGTTACAACATGTCAAGCACCCTCCTTTACAGCCAGGGCTTCCCAGAAACTAAGAGCAAGCTCTTGTTTGAAGACTAATATAGCTTCCCAGCACACACAGTGGACTTTGTAGCTGTTGCAACTCAAGGCTTGATGAAAGGCTTTCCGGGAACAGAAAAAGGACAATGTTGAGTTTTGTCGGCTGGCTTTTGGTTTTTTGTTTGTTTTATTTTTTTCTCTAAGCATTAGATAACAATGAAATACAGCAGAGCTTGCATTCCTAGATAAAAGCATTTCTAGATTTTAAACATTAAATATTAGTAACCCCACATGTTTTACATTGTGCCTATCATTGTAAGAGATTATAAAAGCAGTTATAAATAAAAACATTTGGCAGAGAGATCCTGGCTTCTTCCATTTCAGGTGGGGCATGAGTTTCACAGTCAGGTGTTACTTCAGTCATTAATTAAATTTTTGCTGTAAAATTGCAAGATTTGCTCTGTGTAAGCTGCAGAACTGAACAGAGATCAAGCAATGTATTAACAGTCAGGGCTAAAAGTCACTTATAAGGCACATTCCCAGGGAAGGCTAGCTATGTTTTTCATTTCAGCTGCCAAGCCTACTTTTTAATGCTCCTTAGAATGGTCCAGAAACCTGACAACAAAAATAAAACAGAAGGGAAAAAATGGGGTCCTGTCATATAAAATAACTTCTTTTTCTCACAAGTCTAATAAAATAGAAAGTTAAGTCTGGGGTTGCAGACATGATGGAGAAGACGGTTACTGGAGTGGTGTCTCTACTTTCAGATTGAAGGCAGCAAATAGATGTTGGCTCAATTCTTCCTTTGCTGGTAGGGTTTTAAAGCCAGTATGTCTGAGAGAAGTGCTTTAATCTGGGAAATGAGTATCTTCCAAAAGTGTGATGAATTCCTAAAACCTCTATAGTACTCACTGAAATTGAGCCAATAAGAGAATGGTTGCATGAGCTGGTGGTGATGACAGTCTCTGGGGATAAAAGGGTAACTAAGAGATAGGATCTAAATCATGTTCCAAAAATACACAGCAAGAGGATAAAATAGTTCAGATTACTTCTGATCCTCACATGAGAGAGAAATAAGAAATGAAACTTTAAAGTTTCCCTAGACAAAAAGAAGGCTGAATTTGGGTGTGGCCCCTTGTTCCATTTTCATGTGTAAGTATTGGGCAACTTGGGAGTAGGAGACCAAAGCCACTACCTCCTTCTCCAGCAGATTATAAACATGGCCCTGTATAGTTTTACTTACAGCAAAACTATACAGTGAATTCACCCTGAGCTTTAATACTTCTCCTTCAACTTTCAATCCAGCCTCCTCAGCACAAAATGCACTACCGGTTCAGACATGAATTTAATCAGCTCAGCACAATGCAAGAGTTAAATGAATGTCTGAAAGTTTAGATCTCCTTGCTGATTTTAGCAGCTCCCAGAATTTTGTTAACACTTAAATATTTCATAGTGGCACATGTGAAAAGACTTTGCTGAGGTTTCAAGTCTCTCCTAGTTTTCAAGGAAAATCTGAATTAGATTAAAGCAGATGTTAGCCCTAGAATAGGATGCTAAACTTAATTTTGGCATGAGTACAATTATAATTTTGGCTAGTGCAACACAGATCCTCTTGCTCCACATAACATAATTCACTGTGATGGCATGGTTATCACAGAGAGCAAAAACACAGAAATACAGTTCGCAACATTGGTAGTCTAGCCAGACCAAGTCTGGGCAGTCTCATGGGCTAGCCCAATCCAAGCCCAGACATAAATTCCAGTTTGTGTAGAGCTTTCAATGATCTCTAGCCCACTGGGATCAGGAAAACTTTCTCTTCAGGTTTATTTACTTACTGGTTTTTCTTCTGGGCTCCCATTGGGCATTTCCACAACTCTGAGGTCAGGGTCCACCCGCACCCTCGCCCTTGTGACAAACTGGATGACTGATGAACTGTCCTGAGAAGTAGAAAGAGGAAGACTTGAATTTAAGGGTGCAAAAACATATAGCTTAGCTTAAAAAAAAAAAGTATCTTATACTCATACCAGATAGGCAAAATCAAGCACATTATCTCAGATTAAAATAAAATCAGGTACGTTGGACTTTAAACACATCACTGGTATTTGGTCTGCTAATGTTTCCCACATTTACCACAAAAGCAAAAGACAGAACATTGCCAATCAACACGGGCAGGTTCAACAGCAACCAACAAATAAAAGTTCCCATTTTTTCTTCAAGTTAACAGAAAAAAGATATACAAAACCTAGGATAAAGTCAAGTATATACCAAGGTGAATACTGCTTAATTATTTGAATCTGTACACTAAATATCTTAAACATTCAATGTACACTTCCCTTATTAATGTTTGTTCCTCCTATATTTTACACAGTGCATTTTAGCAGGCACATTCCAATAAGGTACCATTTCAACACACAGGTTAGTCATTTGTGTGCTGTTCACCTTGGGAAATGCAGGTGATCAGCAGCAAGTGGCATGCATTGGTGAGACTGATCCAAAGACACGTGTAAGCACTGTATGTCTTTATAAAGGAATGTTGATAATGGTCATCTTGGAAAGGGCCCAGCAGATGGGATGAATCCTGGCTGCTTCCAGAATCTCCCAGAAGCACATTGTGTGTGCGTTCAGTTACTTGCTTTCGTATTTCAGCATTTCTATAAGCACATAACAGATACCTGAAACTTCTGGCCTTGCCTTTAGTTCCTGTTTTCAAATAGGAACAAACATTAGCAGACTGGTTGGTTTCAGCTGGAAAAGCACTCAGGGTTAACAATTGCTTTAGAACTGCTTTCTAATAAGGGCTCTCTCCAATGTTTTTAATCTAGCAGCTACCAAAACCATGTTTATTTTAGTAGGCTTATGTTATCAGCTTTCTCCTCAGATTATTTTACACCTTCATAATCTTACAGCATCTTGCCATGATTATAGTCACCATTTTTGTAAGCAAAGTAAACCAGGCCCAAACACAGCAAACCACTAGAAATTTAAAAGATTTGCTGTCTCATTCAGTGGCTTCAGAGAAGACATGAAAGCTCAGCATTAATATGGTCGTGACGCATCTTCTTAGAATAATAATCATTTGGAGCAAAAAATTACAAACATCTGCCACGTCTCTCTTTACACAGAAGGAATGATAGATAGCTCATCACAGTTTACATGCACTTCTTCTACTTTTCAGTTTTCCGAATGAAAACTTTCAGAAATCAATTCAACTTTCATGCAACATCATGCATACAATTAGGGCCTCATTTGTTGTTTCTTGATGTATAAATTTCGTAACTTCATTTATTTCTGTCTTAATGGGTAAGAACTAGGATTAACACCTCCATATATGCTGTTGATAAATAGATCTGTTTTCTTTGACACCATGATTTTTTATAACACACTAGTAAAGAGAGGAAGGAATGCAAGTTTTCAGTCCATTGGCACATATAAGCACACTTAAATTGGTGTTTAAGACAAATTACAAAGGGAGCATGTACCTTCTTCAGTATCTCAGTATTCAGCAGCGTGTAGATACTTATATCACATGACTCTGCTTTGGCTAGTGAGCTTAAGTTGCAACGTATAATTAAGCAGGATCTGCCTGGTCTTTCACAGTCCTACAGGAAATATGGAAAAAGCTGTTAGGCAAAGGAAGAAAAAAATGCAGTGACAAATTTTGTGACAGCAAACACGCCAGCTGACTAAGTTACAAAGTAAACTGCTAAAATACAGCACTCCTCATCAAAATAGCAGTAACATTCAAGATGTGAAGACAGCTGGATAGAGAGACCTGCATGCAAGCAAGCCAGGTAAAATTCAGCCCTCCACAGAGCTGCTGAGCTAGGCAAGTGCCTTGGGGCTGGGAGGAGCAGGGCCCACTGCTGCACATCAGCCCTCTGCATGGGACAGGCACCCAGCTGCCCCACGTGCCTTTGACAAAACACAGGAGCAAAGGCTTTGGTCACCAAGTGTGTGCTGCTGTGTCATGTAACTCCCTCCCAAATGCACTTCCTGAAACTTCCTATTTCCATTAAAACATCAAATCATTAAAATTCACTAACTATCCCCACAGCACAGCACCAGTATCAGGACACATGCAGCAAGCATTTATAATGAACCATCTGCTTCATGCAGTTCTTCATGCTAAGCCATGCAGAATCTTTTGTAATATACACTGTCCGCACAAATTTGTCATAAGCAGACTTTCTTACCAATACTTTTCTGCCAGATTTTGTGAAAAAGGCAAATATTGTGTGAAAAATATTTTCATTTTCTTGAGGAACAATGCATGGGCTGAGGTTTCTGTGAAAAGAACAGCTTCCTTTCTCCTGACCAACCTGCAAGCACAGTTGTAAATCACAGTTATTATTCTGAATTTATCTAAATGACACAAGAAGGTGGGATTAGCCTGTCCATAAAAATACATCTACATCTGAGCTGGATGTCTGAAATCCCATTAATAGCTAAAAGAGAGAAATAGCACTTTGGGAGCAAAATAATCCTAAAGTAAGTATCTATGGTAAGCCAGACAAACCATTTTCCTCTGGAAACACTTGTATTACCCTGTGTTTTACCTTTTTTTAACTGCATTATTTGGTACTTTGGCCAACTTGGCTGTTTCACAGTTGATACGAGAGCTAATGAGATAAACAAAATATTTCTGTAAATGCACAAACCTGGACACTAAATGTGTTCTTTTACCTTCACCATAAGTAGTGATTTATATTTCCTATGTTATATACATATTCCTCCTGCTGCCATCCTTAAAATCTGTATGAGTGAGAGAGAAGGAGATTTTCCCACAAATCACCAAGTGACATTCTTGCATATCCTGCTGTTGACCTCTCCACATCCTGTACTCTGAGAGTACCTTGTACCTTATTGAAATCACAAATCCTTGATTAAGGGAGTAAAAAAGTTGTTATAGATACGAAATTACCGCATGCGCTGAGTCTGAGTCTGCATTAGACAGTTTACAGCTGAGTTAGCCAAAGTATTGCCAAAAAAAAAAAAGAAAAAGAAACAAAAACCAAAGGTCTACCTAGATCTTAAATACTATTTTCCAGACAAGTGATGTCTATGTCTTGACAATAGAGACATTTTCTGCTTCACTGGCCCAGAAGCTCTTAATAATCTGTTCTCTGAAGTATGTATTCATAACCTGGCTTTACATAATCTGTCCTTACATTCCCAACAGATACAGGCACAGGTAGCTACCCACAGTTTACAGCCTCTTTGGGATCAACTGAAAATTAAGACTGTGTTCTCCATTTGTCTGTATCACCTGGAATGAGTTTTCATTATTTATTGTAGGTAAGAGATTCACAAAGCCCACTGATATTTATTTTCTTTGAACTTTCACATGGAATTAGATCCAGATCAACCAGAAGCTCATGTTAAATCAAGAACAGCAGAGAGTCAAGGTCTATTAAGAACTTGTTCTTTCTTCCTGAAAGTTTGAATTACCAGACACTTGGACAGATGTCATTAGATTCATGTAAGAGATACAGAAAGAACAGTACGAGCTTCTGCACTATCCCAGCTTTTGGTGTACTCTTCAAATAGTCCTGCATTACATCCTGTATGGTGTAAGTACAAGCCAAACCAGAAACATCTCACAAGGCTAAAAGGAATTATCTGGCACAAAGCAACATAAATCTGGTCGTCTCTAAATTATTCTCTTTTCTTAAACTGAAGCTTGGCTGCATCTCATCCTTTTAAAAACACTTCAGCTGAAATGAAGCTAGTCATCTCCAGAGGACTAAGTCTGAACTCATTCCTCTCTGCCAATTATACAGCAATTCTACATGAGGTGGCGACTCAATTCAGCCCATGTTAGGAGGGACACATCCAAGGACTGAGAACCTCCTGTCACCTGAGCTGCTGTGGAACAGATGAGCAGGTCACCTACAGCTTATTTTAGTAGTCAAAGGCAGATGCCACTTCCTAGAAGAAGGTAGACACCACTACTTCACCTGCAGAATTTATGGCAATTTAACCAGGGAGAAATTAGGTCATATTCATTCATGTTATCTGTGATCAATCACTGTACACTGCCAGTCACTAGGCAGGAAGGGATGGAAGGCTAACGAAAGGCACTAAGTTTCTTTTAGCACTCTTAGAAACAGCAGAGCCACACAACTAGGAAAAAAGTAACAAAAATACCTTGAAGTGGGTGGATCATGCTGAGGTAGAAGGAAGTTCAGCCTTTCTAAAGGACCAGCCACAGTCAGGTTTTTGTTGTTGATTTTTTTGTTGAGGTTACTGTCAGAGACTTGTAATTCAAACCACTTCTGATTTTCCTCAGATTTTACATGCATAAAGGGAAGGTTCAGTCAACCAGTCAAACTATGGTAATTTTTCATTGAACTTTATTTTCCATGAAAGATTCAGCTCTAGGCAATCAACCAGCTAAATAAAATATTAGCACAAAGCTCCTGCCCGTGTTATACGGAGACTGAACTGCATTTCTGAATTACAAATCAGGATTTGGCCTTACGTGTGAGCCTCTTCTTATTCACAGTGCTGCCCCAGCCACCTGCTTTTCTCCTTATGACCAACCTCATAATGAGGTGCACAAATTTCTGGCAAAGTTTAAAGGCTTTACATGAACAAGTGCTTGTGATTTATAGATCCAAGAACTGTGCAAGTCTTTGAAATGGAGTAGGTAGCCAGGGTCTTTGACAAAGCCTTGGAGTTTCAGAGTACATGACATACTAGAGCTTTTTGGAAATTTCCATGTTGTCTCAGCAGCCTATAAACAGAAAAGGACCTCCCCCTTAAGTGATCTTCCCAGGCCCTGGGATCTAACATCTCACAGAAATAGCTGAATGGGGTTTTCAGACCCGTGCAGAGAATGTGGAAAGAGATTAATAAACAATAACAAAACTGGGGTGGGGGAATGGAGACAGAAGGGAGACTCTCTTAAATCCTACATTAAGACTGCAGCTTGGGAAACAAAACCCTGCCCTGATTGAGCAGTTCTGCAGCCGCCCATGGAGAGATTTCCAAAGAGCTGCATCAGACCTGTCTCTGCTTAGTTTTATTTTGTTTTCCAGAAGTTACTTACCCATTTTAAGTCCTATGTAAAACCATTTGTGGTCTGGTGCATTGGCAATACAGTTAAATCTCCTGTACTGGAAGTGTACCTAAAATCTGTACCCAGACAGATGTAGACAAAGTCTCATTAGCACATCATGTAGGTCAAACAAAAAGGTGAAGCAGGCTAACTGTGCAACACCCAGGACCTGATGTCCACATCACATACTTTTCTACCTTGTTTTGAGTGTGATCCTATGGCCTGAAAGTACTGCACTGACAAGAGTGCTCCTTTGCATTTCTTTTACCTGAAAAGTAAACTAGTTTCTGCATTCTCTGATGTGACCCACAGCTCCCAGAGTGGGGAGGGCTGGAGATTTTGCTTTAGAAGCTCATTTCTGGCTGTACTAAGGTGCTAGTAAAGAAGTACTCAAGGCATACTTTGGTCTTCAGCTCAGCAGAACTTCTGCAAAGGCTGGTAACTACAAAGGTGCACAAAAAACACATGACACATGCTTGCTAAGAACAAGTTTTCAATTTTTTCACCTACAAGTGTGGATCATAGAATCATAGAATGTTTTAGGTTGGAAGGGACCTCTAAAGGTCATCTAGTCCAAATCCCCTACAATAAGCAGGAACATCTCCAGCTAGAACAGATTGCTTAGACCCCCATCAAGCCTTACCTTGAATGTCTCCAGGGATGGGGCTTCCACTACCTCTCTAGACAACCTGTTCCAGTGATCCATCACCCTTACAGTAAAGAACTTTTACCTCATGTCCAACCTAAATCTATCCATTTCTAACTTATAACCATTACCCCTTGTCCTATCATTATATGGTCTTGTAAACAGGTCTTCCCCAGCCTTCTTATAGGCTCCTTTCAGGTATTGGAAGGTCACTATAAGGTCCCCCCCAGACCTTTCTTCTTCATGGTGAACAACCCCAACTCCATTAAAAAAAATTAGCATAATGTTTCCTTTCTTCCAGTCACTAGGGACTTTACTTGACTGCGACTTTTTAAATATCATGGAGAGTGGCATGGCACCTGCATCAGCCAGTTCCTTCAGGACTCTGGAATGCATCTCATCAGGTCCCATAGACTTGTTTATCTTCAGGTTCCTCAAATGGTCACAAAACTTGTCTTTGCTTATAGTGGGAGGGACTTTGTCTTCCTGGTCTGTCTTGTGGGCCATCAACTTGAGAGCCATGAAGAGAGGGGTTGCCAGTGAAGACTGAGGCAAAAAAG
Source organism: Apus apus (assembly GCF_020740795.1). NCBI lineage: Eukaryota > Metazoa > Chordata > Aves > Apodiformes > Apodidae > Apus > Apus apus. The sequence goes on from NC_067283.1 coordinate 51,774,483, forward strand.
TTATTGAGAATCTCAGTCTTCTCCTTGTCTGTTCTTACTAGTTCACCATTGTTTCTCATCGGGGTGGGGGGTGGGGGGGGAGTGATTTTCTGATGGAAACCCAAACTTTTTTGAAAGTCTTTTTGCCTAAGAATTTATAACTATATATATATATATATATATATATATATATATATATATGACGTCATTGTTTTGATTTGATTGAAGCATATTTTGACCATCTTGAATAATGTCTTCAACTTTCACTTGAGTCAAACCAAGAACAGAAGTAAAATTTTCCCACACAAGTTATTACTGACAATGGTTTCTTTTTTTACCAGGCTGCCCATGTGTAGGGATGTTCCCATTCTCTAGGAACATCTTGTCATAGACTGCAAAACACCTATCATCAATATATCATGTGTTTTTTCTAGTTTTCCTATCATGGAATAGCAGAGTGATTAAAGCCAGCACTGCCTGCATTCCAATCTCACTTGTGTTCTTGAACATCATTGAATGCCAGAATAGCAATCTACAACTTTCAATAGTGAGATGTGCCTCCCTTAGACAGGCCTGCTTCCAGAAGGTGGACATGTGATGCTGAAAAATTACCATGTTTTTTTTGAGAGTTTTAGCTGGACACAAAAAATCTAAGGGACTGAAAATACTCACCCATGAACATACATGTGTATTCTCCTATGTATGCAACACATGTGAATACACAGACTGTGAATGGCACCTCACACAAAAGGCCTCCAAAGGTCACCATAACTCTGCAAAGGCCGATAGTATTACTAATCTACCATCATGCAAAAAAAGCAGAATATTCCTTATCCTGCCTACCCTACCCAAAAATGGCCACATGTTCAGAGTCAAGTTAGTGTCTACCTTCGTTAATTCACCAGAAGTTGTCATCCCCTTAAAGAGTCCATAAACATGCTTGAGAGACAATGTTTAAATACGACAGCCTATACAATGGGTTACTCTGCCAACTTCTTGTTGTCAGCACAAACCACTAAGCTTCTCAGAGACAAGACGTAACCATTGGTGAAAGCATGTGCATTACTTCATGCTTTAAAAATGCTGTATCTGCAACAAGAAATTCCCACAGGATGACTTTAGTGGACTCTGAATATTTGAGAGGTCTTACAGAACAGGGGCAAACCCATAAAGTAGCAATGATTTTTAACCATTTCTTATTACACAGCTCTTAAGAAAAAGTGGCAGGAGGACACTTCAGAGTGAAACAGTTGTATGTAAAGCGTAACATGTACATTCCACACACATTACATCCGAAAAACCTGCAGGATATTTAATAGGGCTGTATAGGAATAGTGTATTTTATTTATTACATACACAGGGATCATCTTCTCTGACTTTTCCTGCACATGTAGTGCAGGGATTTCTGAGAATACTTGGGCTAGGCTTGGCACTCTAACAAGGTGGCTCCAGTGCAAGGGACACAACCACTTTTCCCTTCTCACATTTCTAATCCAGGTCAGCCTTGGGTTTGGGGATCTTGGAGTTTCTAGAACTAATACACTTGCTCCCTCAGCACATTTCCCCTCAACACATCAGCTCTGTCCCCCCTTCAGGGTACTCGTAAAATAGTTTATGTTCACCTGTAGCTACTCTCAAAACATGGGGCCTTTAAGAAATCAGGGCTTGTTAGCAAACATTTTAAGCATTCAAACCATATTGCCTGTAACATAAATTGCACAGGTGGACTGAAAGTGTCACTCTAATCAACTTGACACCAGAGAAATATTTAATATTTCATAAAGAATAGTTGATAATCAAATACTCAGGTGGCCTGTAGCTGGAAGCTGAGTTTCCATCACAGAGTCATAATATCACAGGCAAGTATGCAAGCATGGGATTGCAAGGGAACTGTTTTCTCACATAAGCAAGATGGACAAGCTCCAGTGGCACCTTCTAGACTTAACCTATTTAATATGCATCAAAGGTGAGACCCTCCATTTTCTTAAAGCCTCGTATCCTGCACAAGATGCCAACGTGGGAGAGGGAAATGAAATGCAATTTCCAAACAGAGGGCTGGAAAAGGCAACTGAGGACCAAGCACAGGGAAGTGGAAATGGGCAGCTGGCATAGGATTAAGTATGTGCATGTGAGAGGAGTCTCTCAGAAGAACAAGACTAAAGATCATGAGAAAAATAGCTGTTGCTTCCAACAAAGCATTAAGTACAATCTCCCTGCTGCATTGCTGTATATAAGAAGTGGAGTGCTCTTCCCATATTTAATGATTGGCATTTTGCAAGACAAATAGGCAAGCAAATGGTATTAAACATTTTCCAGGCTTTTCCAGTTAGCCTGATTCCCCGCTTGAGCTAAATCATCACCAGTTATTAGCAAGAGTCTGGAAGCCAGCAACATTAGGTTGACAGAAAGCAAGCATGAAGGTGGAATCTAGCTGTGAGTGTGTGTGGTGGAACCAAACCCAGGTCTGAACACTGAAAATGGGCAAGGGCAATTTCAGGGAAAATGTCATAAGACACAAGATACTTGCAACAGCAACTTTATCTGCAGGAAACATGCTCAAGGTCTGAACACAGGTCAGTTGTTTCACAAAATTGTTAACATTGTTCAGCTCCGAAATGGATGCCTTTCTCATCAGCCCTGGGATATGCTGGCTCCAAAGGACAGTTTGGCTGTAGACTTCTTGAAATTGCTGCCAGATAGTTTTTACATATTTCTCCTTCTTTACTATTTTTTTTTTTCTGTTTTATTTATGTATGCATGTCTAATCAGTGGTTCCAGTTTGAAAATTGGATAATAAATAACAGATCCACTTTTGTTTATCTTTGTTGCTAACCGTAGCACGTTCACCCTAATATTAGGGTAAAAATGTATACGTGTGTCCTGATTCAAAGATACTGATTCACCCTATAGTAGATGAACAGAGATTAATTGATAGCCATGGTTAATCTAACATGTCACACACACTGAGGAAAAAAAAGAGTACTCACAAGAAATTCCAGACAAGGTCAGACTTTCAACAGTAGACAAGTAAGTTATGTAAATACGTTATCTGAGTACTTGCTCCATATGCCAAAAATGTTTAATATTCACAGATAATGAAGTATGTTTGAATCGGAGCAGTTTTGTTGATTCTGGCAATAAATTTAAGAGCCACTGAAACAACAGAAAAGAATGTTTAAAATTAACCCGTTCAACACGTGGTGTTGAAAGATTTAAACTAAATATAGTGATGATATAAACTAAATATAGTGATGATGTTAAGCAAAAGCAGTACAGATCCAATGGGTAAATTTACAAGACCATGAGAGACAAAACTTAAACAGCAAAGCAGAGATGCTAAAGCATTAAATCAGGACAGAGGAGTATTCCACCCCAATGCTCTGTCTCTGCTCCTCCAGCCAAAAAAACCCAAAAACAAGACCCACTGGATGCATGTTTTGTATAGATATGTGCTAACCTGATTGCAACACCTATAGATGCACTTCTGATGCACTTAACTCCACAGCTTAAATCAATTACCTGTTAACCAGGTTCGATCAGCATAATCCTGCAATATTTGCTAAAGTCTTGGCCCTGCAACCACTTTGCACGTACTTAGCAGCAATCCCCAGAAGTACTACTCTCAAGAATCAGTGCTGCCTGCCCAGTTTAGGAAGAAAAACAAAGATCTTCTGATTTGAATTCCTGACTTACAAGACAGCCGCTTCTCTCCTAGACAGAGGGCACCACCACATGCACACAGTGACAAGAAAGACTGACTACTCATATGATTTCACAGTGAGCTCCACAGAAGGTTCAGACTTTAGAACAGATGAACACTACCTTACATGGAAATCAGTTTAACTCTAACATCCCTGTGCTCCTTATATATCAGTCTTTCACAGCTGAAATCCAAGACAGAGTCACTAACTTTCCTCTCCCTATGATGAACTGTGAAATGCTTAATACATGAGGCAGCAAATAGATCTCAAGGTGTCTCTTTTTAAAAAGCCCCAGAGATCACTTGGAGTTCAGTGCTCCTTCCACTAGGTTCTACATGTCTCCAGCACATCTTCTACAGCCTTTCCTATGGTGCATAAAACCCAAATAAGCCCATGGTTTTTCTTTATCTAACTGTTGGGCCTTCCTCATGGGCTGTGTCGATGGGAGGATGAACAGCTCTGAAGACTGAGCAGATAAATACATCCCCTGTACTGCTCCAACAACTCAGGTGGGATGTTTCACTAAAGCAGATATTCAAATGTATTGGAAGGGTAGCTATGATCAGCTCAAAGATCTAAGCTTTCCTTAGAGGCAGTGGAGAGAAGGTATGACCTCAAGAGGGTGATTTTGCTGATCTACTTCAGACATCTGAAGATTAAATCAGTCATGCTCATTAAAAAACAAACAAACAAACAACAAAACCAACCAAACAGAACTTTCCTGGGGACTGCAGTGGTGGTGAGGTATTTTAAGTTAGGCAGATGATGTCCTTTGTTTCCAGGAGATCCTCAGTGTTCTCATTCCTCCAAGGAATAGTTTATTGATACTTTTGATAATATCCAGTACCTTGCTCAAGACTGGAATGATTTATTTTCAAAGTCAGGAGAGAAATCCAACAAAAGATGTTTACTTCTACTTTGACACACGAACAGGGGGGTAAACCCTTCTTCCATCAAATGGGAGATAGAGTTCATACGTACGGATACAATATTTTTTTATCTCTTCATTTCTAGTTTCTAAATTTACATTTAAACCACAAATATTGCATGTCATTTATAAAAGAAAAAGGTTAGTTTATGAATTATCATTTTAAAGAGGCACATATGTTAAAAGAATTAATCAACCAGCTCATTCTTGAATTTCCTCCTTCGTTGTTTTCTGGCAGGAACAGCTTCACCAGTGGGAAAATGGTGAAAGGATGTAATTCTTACACCCCTTCAAAAACAAATTTTAAAATTAAATTAAAAAATAAAATAAATAAAAAACATTTTTAGACTCTCTTCTTTTAAGTAGTTCCTTCACCAGGGGATTCTCCACCCGAGAAGCTTACAAAAAGTCTACTGTATTTCTTTTTTCATGCCTCAGCAAATCTCCTGATTACTGTGGTATACACCAAACCTCCTGCTTCCTTCATGAATCTGATAAGCATTAATGTACACACCAAAATCATTTCATATGACTTCTTTATCTGAAATTCACTTTTATAAAAAGGCAAATCAGCTGTCTTTTTCAAAGTTGGGATTTCACATAATCAGCCAAGAAAATAGGAGCTATGGGCATTCAGTTGACACACAATATTAATCAGAATGCCACAGTACATTGATGGGTCGGGAGGTTTGGGATGAGAGTGCTGGAAAAATTCTATAACTAACTAGACTGACAAATTTCTCTTTAGTTTAGAAGCTAATTGTGAGCAGGCCACAAGTGAACATGTCAAGTGTTGCCATGGTCTGATTTAAAACATAGATCACAGTGCATTTTTGTCCTTGTTTCAATGGCCTTGATCTTTATAGCACCAGTCCTTCTTGAAAGATAAACTTATCTTTGTATCTTCAAAATGTGCTTTCCATGAATATTCTCTTTAAATAGCATTTGCAAAAAAAAATAAAAATCACTGCTTATGGAAATACTACAACACTCACATAACTAGAACATTTGGACAAAACAAATAGAAAATGTCACAAAATTTGTCCAAATCCGATTTCACCTAAAACTCTAAACAAGGAAGTCCCAGAAAACTTTCTGCCATGTTACGAACTCTTCCTATCCCAAAGACAATATCCAGCAATGCACCAAAAGATCATTTTCAAGCACTTTAAATGCAGTGAACTCTAACCAAGGCATGGCTTTTGTATAGTGATTCAGATGGTACCTGTAAAGCAAAATGGTTTTTTGTTGTGTTTTGGTTTTTTTCCACTTTGGACTTATTTTAAGGTTCTAACTCAGGAAAGAACTTAATTTTAGGGCCAGATACCCTTTCCTGTATTCCTGTATAACAATGAAATCTTAAAAGAGAGCCAAGTTCCTCTTCACTGAAAGAGCTACAGTTTATCATGCTGACATTAGCAAGATGCTTGAGAGCTCCTTCTAAGCTTTGGTGTCCTGTTTCCTATGTCTAGAGGCAACTGTGCCATACTGGACCATGACATGTGCTCCCGCCTCCCCTGACAGCCCATCCAGGAGAGGGTGGATGCACCAGTTCCTTCTGGAAGTGAAAGGGCTCCCAGGTGAAGCCAGATTCCATTGCTATCACAGAGATGTTCTAGACCAGGGGTAGGGGGAACAGCTCCAACTGCCTAAACAAAATGGTTTTGAACAGTCATTAAAAGGAAGTAATTAAAGCAAAGGAGGCAGGAAGGTCAGCAAGTTTCTGTACAATACACTCCCTGGCATGAATAATTTCCTCCAGCAATCTAGCGATGCCTTTAAATATGGTGCCAAAATATGTGCATGTGAGCATGTGTATAGAAATCACCAAAATGAAGAGACTACAGGGGGAATGACTAATACAGAGGGCTAAAATAAATCTTGCTATAAGTCAGGAATGTTCCTATACAAACCTTGTATCAAGGGTGGCAACCAGTAGCAGCATAAATTGCTGGTGGAAAAAAAATTTCCTACATCAAATATTATGAGCAAATATTTATATTTTCACACGCTGGGACTGTGTATATATATTTTTCAGAAGCAAAACCTGAAACTTCAAAAGACAGAAACTAAACAATTTTGAACTGGCTGCCAACAAAAAAGGGTATTTTTTTTATGTTATGACATACAGGTTTGTCTCTGTACGTGGAGCATGCAATAACAAGGCTGACAATCTCCACACGTGCCTCAAGGAGCACTTACACACTACCAGCACTTTGGAGAGCTTTGGCAGTCCCCCTTTGCTTATGGTTTTAAACATCAGCAGTGCAGTCATCAAAGCATCTTATTCTTATGCTGGAGGATAGCAACCTACAGATAATAAGCAGAAAATACACTTAAGATTTTAAAATGGCAAAGCTTTCTTTGTCATTATGCAAGGGAAGAAAAACCTCAAGCAGCCTGGGACCTTTCACGAAACAAGACAGAAAGCTTTAACTCTTCACCTCAACGTCTTCCTGCTCCTTGCAGACATTACTGTCCAAATGCCAGGAAGAAGAATGACATGAATGCTACACAAAATTGGCCTTATATATGTAACCTGTCATCAGCCAGAGAAGACTTGTGGCTCTGGGACTGACTCAATTTTACTTTTTCTGTTTCAGCTTTCACAGGAAGAGAATAATGTTTATTTCAACAGTTTTGCTTATTGAACACGACAAACTTTTCTACAGTCCCATGCTCGAGCAGCCATAAACTTAAAAGGCAACTTGGAAAAGGAATTCTCTTCAATTCCTCCATGCCGTTTATTCATTTCCAAATCAGATTTTTTAAAATCTTACTGATACCCGGCTTAAAGGCAAAATCCAGGTCTCACTTGCTCAGACAGAAGAAAGGTGAAGTGAAAAGTGAATATGCCAAGCATCACAGGACGACTGGAGGACTTCTGGTTTTATTTTGCTCCCCAACCAAAAGTGATGGAAATACTGAACCAGAGCCTCACATTAACTGGTTCATTCAAGATTAATGGGAGTGGGATTCACTAGCCTAAGGTTTAACACATTTTACATTCTCTGTAGATAACTCACAAAGTCTAAGCTTAGACTCCTAGGGACACTCAAGGAGATTAGATGGCTTTTCTATTGTCAGTGAAGACTGTCAGGTGCTTCTCCAGAGTTGCTTCTATGCCTGTCTCTCTCCATTAATTACTAGAGTAAGAGAATATAGTAGTTTCAAAAGATTCTATTACTAGCAATTACTAAACCAGTCATTTCTACACTTAAATATCACAAGTTATGTACAGAGAGGGAGTTTCTCATCAGAAAACTGAGAACAGTATTTCTTTCCTTCTCCTTCTTTTCGCTGAGTTAACTTTTATTTCATTGCCTAGATTGCAAACTCTTTGAATAGACTGCCTTGCGACACGAGCACCTCACTTCCCAACAAGATTCTTATCTCAGTAATAATAAAACAGCTTTTTATATCCTCAGTATCATTTCACGCAAACAGGCTCTTAAAAAAATCAATGCTTGCTGGCCTGCATGATGCATGCAATAGAAGAAGTAATGGCTCCTTCCAAAACCTCACAAGTGCACATGGCATTTGCCCTGGGTTAACACTGTGTATCTTTGATTCTGGTGACAGTTGTCTGACTGGAGTCTAAACAACTTGGCAGCCTTGCAGAGCTTGGTCCCACCAGAGGAGGGGTAAGGGTCATCTGCTTGCTCTGCAGTTGGCTTCCAGTTCAAACAGACTAATTCAGTTTCCAACTGTTAGTCCCTTGTTCCTCATAATTGTGTTTACCTTCACTGGAAATAAAATAAATAGGAAGGCAACAATTTGATCCAATTCCACAAAGCCAGCATCAGAGTAATCCCGGACACATTGCTAATTTATCAACAGCTTCAGGAAATACCCTGGTTAATTTGGTAGGAACTCCCATTGTGAAAATCTTTTTGGATGCCCTGGAAAACAGCTCCTTGGCTGGCAAGTCAAGTAGCGCTTCCCTTGCCCTCCAAATTAGCTAGATACCCAAAGGAAATTACTAATTTTTCAGTTCACAACCAAAACACACACAAGTATAATGAACACTGTTTTCCTTTGTGAAAGAATAATCAACGGCTTGAAGAGTGGAGAACATATATTTCTGTTAACACTAGCCCCACTTTACTCTGGGTGAAGCTTTTCTGTGTAATCACTTGTACTGTTCCTATGACAACACTTTTATCAATAAGCTGAGGTCTTTCATTTATTAGGTTTTTAACCTGGCTTAAAACCTCTGCAAGAAAGCAAAACAAAAAAAAATATATAAAACTAAACAAGCACTAATTTGTCTTCTGTGCTTCCAAAATATAATTTACTACTGCAGAATTTGAGTATCTACTATGTAATATCAATGGTGAAATTCCCTAGTTAAAATTACTTGAAAAATTTCTAGCATTTCCTTTTGGCTTAAGATTTCTCATAGGGAGGAAGTTCAGGGTCTTTTTTTCTTCTAGTTTTCTTTCAATTACCCATTTTCTTTCACTTTTGGCTTTTACTGTTGACTTGTTTACTTAATATATTAGGGGTTTTGTTGGGGGAAGTGTTGCAGAAACTCCCAAGATCCCTCAAAGAGCATCTGAACATCTCTAAGGCAGAACTCCAAATGTCAAAACATCTCTGTGACCTGATTTTCTGTGGAAGACAATCTTAAAGCAGTTTCTGCAATAAAGCCAACAGCTTAGAGCAACAGGAACAGAGGAAGCATGAGGGCTGTCATTTCCTCTAAGAGCAGCAAGATAATAATTCCTATTAACACCTCCCAGAGATACAGACCGTTCCACTGGGCCATATGTGACTCTTCCTTTTATTATTTTTTGTGCCTGAAAGATTAGATCAGTCATTATAACATGAAGGAATTAGCCCTTGGCACTATCTTGTGTGGTGTATGTGTTTTTCAGACACAAACTCTAGTGTTTTTACTACGCATTTTCACCCAAAATTTCATTGCTGTACTCTACATCACAGAAGTGGTGAAATAATTATTAGCTTTAAAAAAAACAAACCATAATGTCATCAAATCCCAAATGCTGTATCAACAGTTGCAGTTACAGAGAAATGACAATTCCTAATCCTCTCTACTAGCGATGGCTGTTCCGAAAGGTCTGGCAATGCTGACACCTAGAGCAGCTGGATTTTAAGTATAAAGGTACAATTACAGAAACACCTGCACTGTCTGAAAGGACATTACCACCTTTACTGCAGTCTAGATTCTGGAAAGTTCAAAATAAGCTAAAGCTTGAAATCTTTTATGATTATAAAAATGTTCTTGAAAAAAATGCTGTTCTAACCCATTTTCCAAGGTTCATGCCAATCTTCTGTTTTTAGAGTTTTGTTTAGGTATTTTTAGTCTATGAAAAGCTCCATGATTTTAGTTCTGTTTTCAGTCAGTAAAACTCAGCAGGAGAGAAGCAGGAGGAAAGAGACAAGGATGCTTTTCCTGTTACAATAGTAAGACTTGGGAGATGTGATTTCAGTGCCTGGTTCTGACACAAATTTCCTGTGTGACCTCAGGCAAACCACTTGGTGTTTCAATTATTTATCTCTAAAGCAGTTATAACCACTATCCAAGACAGGACTTGATTGTATAACATTTATTAACACGTTAGAGATGCTCAAAAAGTCATGTACTAGACTCCGACTGACCATATACCTAAAACCAGTTGTTGATATGATCTAGGGTACACCAGTGAGTCATGCAGACACCTCTCATAAAACCATACTTGCCTGGTATCACTCTTCAACCTGCAATGCAAAAAGATCTCACAACAGTAGTTTAAAATTTCTACAAAGACAAATTGCAGAGTAAAAGAAAGACACCATCTAATGTTGGGGGAATGCAACCTGCTGTTGAAGAAAAGGGATGCAAACCCTACAAGTATTTATTTGCACAGTACCCAAGGCCACACCACTTGGCCGGACCTCCTTTAGGTAAGCCATCAGAGGTACAACAGCAATAAGTGCAAGATGTAAAGTTTTTCTCTATGCCTGGCTTTTCTAAAAGGTATCCAACACTATATAGTCCATCCCATTGCTGTTCGTGCAACTTAGGGTCCTATGTAGAAATCCTGGCAAACTGTGCCTGAAAGTTAGCCCTTGTCCACTTGGTGGGTAAGATACACCTCAGCTAATTCAAGCATGCAAAACAGATGTCTTGTCTAAGACAATTTTTCCAGACTTCTGGAAGAGTCAATACAGAGAAATAAGAAATGCCTAGAAGAAATTAATCACATCCTAAGTTAGATGGGTGTATATAGAGGTATATATATACAACTCACACCTTTCAACAGCACAAATCTTGGAAGTCCGCTTAAAAAGGCCTTATTGGATCTATATTTACACAGATTCAGTGACACAGTTACCTGCATAGGAAGGATGGTAATACTTTTCAGCCAACAGCCAAGAAAGAATCATATTTCTTTTCAAGTAGCCCCAAAAGCTGGTTCCACCTCACAAAAACAGATTACTCTGAATTTAAGCACTCAATTTACCTCAGAAGTGAGGTTTCCCTGTCTTGGCCACCACAGTAGAAATTTATTTTGATTTTTCTTTGCAGTTGACACAAAATCAGCTTTTGAAAAATGTGTTGAAAGAATCAATTTCTCTGTTACTTACATTTGTTAAAAGAACACTCAAAAAGGGAAAACTCTAACATGAACTATAGAAAAATATTTTGATAATGTATTTAGACCTAGTGTTTTTGCAGATAACCACAGAAAAAAAACATAGAATGTGAGTCAGCTTGGTAACACATCCCGCTGATACTGCTTACACCAGTTAATCAGAGAGGACTCCAATTAAGAGTCAATCCTCTTCGGAGCTGTGACTCAGGGAAGAGTTCTCCACACTTCCTTCAGGATTAGCCTGACCTAGTTTTACACTGCATTGTAGGAAAACAGTTAACACACAACTGGCTGTTTGCCCTAGGTGAGGGACAGCAGTCAACAGCTGGAGGGGCTCAGCTGCTTCTGATTATCTGGCCACAGATACAAAGAACCTTTTGCTAAAAAAGCAACTGATTCATCTACTTCGGCTGGACTTTTTTGTTTCAGTCATCAATAGCTCTCAGTGCCTCTCTGGGCTCAGAACACGTCGTAACAAACTCACCATCATCTGTTGAACATGAAATATTTCAGCTCCAGTGGCAGAGAGGCGGTTTGGAAATGAGATGTCAAGAAAAGCTCCAGGGAGAGTGCTTGGTCCAGCATTGTAAACCTATAACACAAAGATGCATATAAATATATAAAAAACCCAATACAAATAAAATTACATATATAGCTGCTAACAAATGGGAAACAAACAACTGTAGAACCAGAGCTGGTAGTATAGGTAAAATGTTTAAAAATTCAAATATTATATGAGTTTTTTCAATGTCTTCCAACTAAGGCTTCTTTTATAAGTATCAGGACAAAGTCAAAGGTTTAGTTTATCTAACAGTCTCTAGGCACAGCTCATATATCAAGTGAGAAGCAGTTTTGCTGGATAATTACCAATCATCAATACAACCAGCATGAGACTTCTGCCTCATATATAGAGACACCGCTAATACTCTTGGAGTATTTTGGTAACACCACCCGGAAAACTGTAAGTAATATTGCTGTCTTAGTTCACATTCACATTTCCATCTGGTAAGCAATGTATTACATTCTGCATATGTTTTCCTTATGGAGCAGAAGCCAAAGTAATGATGATTGTGACTACCGGACTGCAGGTTTGCTGAGTGACTTGCCAGGAAATGCATGTGAACAACTTCCATTCAAGTTCTAGGGTTTCCAAGTAAATTGAACTCTTAGCAGAAAAGACTGGCTTTCTATCAACCACCCCCACAAATTTTCAACAAAAACTCAAAGAATTTCCAGTCCACCACTGAAACTTATCCAGTGAAAATTCCAAAATTTGTGGGGTTTTGCTGAAAAGAAACAATCCATGGAAAAATGTCAATGAAAATAAGTTCTCATGTCTATCTACATTTTCTATCAGGAAAAATATTTCCTGGTTGCTTCTAACAACACACATATTAACTGCATACAGCAAAGTATTAAGCTCATTAGAATATCTACCCCCACTGAGACAGTACTGTCAAAAGATGTAGCAATCAGTTATTAATTGTCCAAAGTATAAATATTAAAATAAACAGGTTTTCATTCCTCAAACACTGTTTATATTTGAAGAAATGCCTGGCTGATAAAAAGAATCAGATCACAATGCCAAATCCTTACAAAAACCCTGAGGCTCCAGACAGGGGGAGAAATCCCACTGCAGTGCAGCAGGATAAATGCTGCATGAAATACTAACAATGTTTTATGTTAGACATTTAAGAAAACTTGATTATCTCACTGAGATCAGATATAAGAGTTAATGCAGAAAATACTTTTTCATTGCACATCTTGTTACTCCCTCAAAATGGTTCATGGATCCGTTTTCTTAATAACATTGGACATGGTATAGACTTTCACATAGAAAAACCACTATAAAGCCCCATTTTTTGGTAAATCATCTCTTTTTCTTGGTTAAGAAACTATTACTTCTGTCCATCTGGAGAAGTTTAATAAATGGCAGGCAAATCATTAAAAACAATTAAGCAAACAGTGATACAAACCGTGCTTTGCCCATTATGAAACTCTATCCTTTCTCTCTGACACACACAGTTATGAGGTTTACCATGGTACTGGAGAGCATATCTGTGAGTTGTTACACCATAATTTTCTACTTACATGTGGAAAAAAATATTATTTATATTTCAGCTTGTAAGTGTGTGCGTTAGAGACAAGGATGGGGCAGCACAAACAGTGGCTCTGCCTATCTACAGATACTCTCTCCCTTACCCGTTACCACTTTGTTTTATCAAAAATACTAATTTTGAACAAATTTCAATTTTAATTAGTTAAAGCATCAGTACATCTGTTCTTTATCTGTTTTTTAACCAATAACTGGCTATGGTGGGGAGGGAGGAAGGCCTATAAACCCTCAAGAATGAAGTCAGAATTACAAGAATTAATAGCCTGGTTCACAAAAGTTTTAATGTCCTGAAATCCTCCTTTCACTCCTTTTCAGTAAATAGCTAAGGGAACTACATGACAGTGGGGGCTTAATTGCTCTGGACTACAGTCTGTCCACGGAGGAAGACATGTGTTATTCATTATGAGCTGAGTGGCATTCATGCCTAGGAGAACAGAATTTTTCACAATAAATGATTCCCCCACATTTCTGCATGATTTATCATTCCCTAGTTCCATCTAGTGGTCAAAAAGATTACAAAGTGCTTGTAATACAGTCATGGCAGCAAGACAAGTTAATTTTGACTGCATCACAAGAGTGTAATAATAAATTATCCACATGTTTTGCCACATCAGGAACCCATCTAACTGTCATGTGAAGTGTCATCTATAGACAGTACTTGAGCAACACTGAGATGCTATGAGACATTTAATGAAACCTTCTCACACCTGTCTTTTTAGTGTCAGTCTCTTCCCTGTGCTATACTCTTACTTATACTATACAAGCATTTTCATACTGGGAGCATTTAGCAAGTCTGAATCCCTTGTGTTGGTTTTCACGAATAAAGGTGGCCCACTCTGGTCAATGACTGTGCCACTAGAAAGTTATTCCTCCCTTCGGAACCTGTGACTGCATCCAAGATTTGACACTTGAGTAACCAGAGCTCCTTACTCAGCAGGTGATGAAAGGTAAAACAGAAACACATGGTAGCAGCTTCATTCATATGAAAGTGAGATGTCCTATTTGCAATTCTTGTTATATCCAGATAAGGAAATATACCACCCCTGGATGCAGTAAATACACTCTCCAATCAAGAATGCATTGCACAGCATCCAGTGATTCAGAAATGTGCCAAAGGCCATACCACACTCAGAATAAAAGAGATGCAAAACCAGAATGTCCTGTTATGCAGGAAATCAGTCAAAACAAGGATCAGTTTTACCTGGAGTGTGAAGTTGAGAGACTGGAAAAGGCACTCATGGTTTTCCAACTGAATGAAGTTGGATGTTTCCACAGAATCACCATAGAAAAATGAAGTAGGGAAGACTTCTCTGGAAGATCAAGACACATATTTAGTAACTCGTATTTGTCAGCAAAACTAAATTTATTTGCGGCAAGCTGAATTGCACCTCTTGCTTTCAGCTCATGTGAAATTCTATGGGACCATTTTACATTAATTTTACATTGCAGGAATCAACACTTCATTAATTGTCTGAGTTTCACTACCTTAATGATTTGCAGCTGGTTAAAGGGAAGACCAGAGAGGGATATAACTTGCTTGCAACTTCAGTGCCACAGGCCAAGTTTTCTCAACTACTCTTACTGCCTTATCAGAGTGTAAAAGGCAGTCAGGTTTTATCAGAAGAGACTTGGATGCACAGCACAGTATAGTACCTGGAAATCCTGCAGAAGAGGACTAGGAGGGCTCTAAGCATCCTTTGTTCCTCCTTCTAATCTCAGGCTGCTCCACTGGCTGGAAAGAGTCCCGAGTGGAATTTCAGACCAACCTTGGTGAGGGGAGTGCCTAAAACTTTGGTTCCTTCCCAGATTGTGCTTTTGAATCAGAGATTTTTGAGGCAGTATTTTAAGCCTCTATAGGTACGTTTCCTTTTTTCCTTTCTGCCTCCTATGCCAGGGATTACTAGTGGAAACAGTGACAGACAGATTTACTCCTCCCATTTAAAGAGTCATGCCAGAAGGCTCCTCCCAAACATGGCACAAGCCCTTCCGGGCTATTTTGGACCAGGGATGACATTGTTCTTGTAGACTCAAATGCGGGATAGCTAATAAAATAAGCTTTAAATTACACTGTCCACAAAAAAAAAAATCAAGTATTACTAATATTGATATGCCTGGGAATGTTGTACTCTTCAATAAACCAAAGTTTTTTCCTGCTAGTAGGAAATTTCTGTGAACTTCCACCGAGTCTTGTTTATGAGAAAAAGATAATCCACATAATCAATTGGGTGGGGCCCATAAATTCAGAGACTTTGTGCCTCAAAATAGTACATTCTGAAGATAAAGTAAAGAGCCCAATTTTTACCAGTTTTTTTGGCATGCAGGATTCTGTAGGTGACAAAGAGAGATCTAAAGACACAGATGAAAGCATTTGTATCTGTAAAGCTGTACAAAAATTTATCTTTGTCAAAGCATCAAGAAGCAAGGGATACAAGCAAATTTCTGCACAATCTGCAACAATGAAAGCATTCAAAACCTTTCAGAACACACTTCTTGAGACTGTACTCTCAATTTAGAGGAGATTTTTGTCCTTGTTATTCATCTTGTGAGGTCTGACAGAATTCTTCACTTCTCTGAGCAGGCTCAGGCACATCTTCTACACATTCTGACTATTGTGGCAGGAATTAAAGGATTTTATTTCTATGCAAGAATGTGATAAAACCCAGACTAGGTCACGAATCTGAGTTTACCCAGCTTTTCAGCCAACTCATATATCAGTTCAAGTAACTTTGCTCCTACACATGTAGCACACTGGTGAAAGGAATTTTTCTACTGATGCCAGCCTGCACAGATCATTTAGACAATAGGTTCTACCATAAATGGTGGCTAAAACAAACACTGACCTATTGGAGACAATGCTGATGAGTTTTTGCTTCCCTAATTTAGGAATGAATGTCAGCTCTCTCAGTCTACATGGATGCTAATTCACTTCATCCCCAAATTCCAACTTCAGCACTGTCAGTGCCAAAAGATGGTCTGTCTGTTGGAACTGACCACAAATCTGTCATTCTAGATTTAAGATTGTACTGGAAGGGAAGACCCCTGAGTACAAAGACAGGAACTCACACATGTGCAGCCCTGGGGAGAGGACAATGGCTATATGTTATACAAGTATTCCAGTCAGAGGGTGAATGATGTTCCTTGGGTGGTGTTCAGACATCTCACAGACTAGGGAGCAGAGGGAGTGGGAAAAAGAACAGAAGCAAATTCTGATTGTGAAATTAAACAGAAAGGCAAACAGCTAGACTCCACAAGTTAATTGAAATCCCAGAACATTTGACCCTAACCTTTGGCCTGGTGATTCTCAACCATATCATTAAAGGCATGCCCTAAGGAACAGGATGTAATTTACTTGTTCTTTTTATCTTAATATCCATCATACCTAGAGAATCAAATGAATTCAAATATGATCCCTAAAATCTCTACGATAAATGTGATGGTAACTAATTAGCACTAGCTAGAAAGGAATGGGAAAGAAGTACAATGTTGGAATGAAAGACATGACAAATAAAATTCCCAGATAATGAATGAGGTTGTCTGTATTTCCAGAGTCTGGGAAGCAGATAAAAAGCTGGCTTCATGTAAACAAAGAGAAGAATTCAGTTTTTGCTGGAAAAGACTCAGTTGTCATTGTTAGGATTACTATTATCGTTATTTTTATTTGGTGACTGGTACTTACCCATTGATAGATGAGTCCACTTCATGCATCAGGGGCACTGACAAGGTTAGAGTATTATCATGCAGAGATTCAGTGCGTTCTAGGTTTCCACTGTGGCAGAAAGGAAAAATAAACATGCTGGAAATTGACAGCCTTTGCAACATATCACAGTTTGACAGCTACCATCTCTCTGCCTTGTACTTTGAGTCTCTCTATTTGAGTGGTGTCAGCTCTCCTCCTTAAGAAGCCTCTTAAAGATTAAGAGTTACATTTGTCCATCCCAGCTTGGAGAGGGCACACACATAAAGCATGTGTTTTGCTGCTGCTCTTCTATGGCTGTGACACAACCAGGCTCATACCAAAAAGCCTATTTTGGAAATATATGTTACATATGTATGTTACTCTTCAGCAGTGACTCTGGAATCACTTTTGCCTTGCAGTTCATTGGATTTACTCACAAGTCAAACTGGAAAAGCAAAAGATATGATCCTATTTATTTGAGGACAGTATCACTGAAGCAACAGCAGGCAGCAACATCCCAAGTGATACCATGCAGATGATGAGATGCTCAAATTACAAAAACAGAGCCTGCTGGCTACATGCACGCATAGACATAGATCAGCTTTCTGTAACTTATACATGGGCCATGTCTGCTAATAAGACTATGACCCAGATGGAAAACTCCACAAACTTTCAGTCCCAGAGGGAAAAAAAAAACACAACAAAAACAAACACCAAACAAACAAACAAACCACCAAAACAAAAACAAAACCCACCCACACCAAAAAAACCCAAACCCAACATTTAATAAGAGCTTTTCCTCTGAATAGGCTCAAAGCAGAGTCCAAAATTGAGACCTTTCTCATCCAAAACAAATACCAAGATACCATGGCAGCAAGCAGAATAAGCAAGTCGAATTCCATATAGGGTTCATGGGTACATGCTTATCTGTTTCAAATAGAGCAAAGGTACTGTGAGAAAAGGAGAACATAGCTCAACCAATCAAGCTCTAGAAAAATAGTTTAGTCCAGAAAGCAAAGAAGAGGCTTTAGGGTTGTTGTTTTTTTTTAAATAGAAAGAATAAATGTAATGTTTAGTCCTTCTCTGATTGATCTCTCCCACTACTGAACCAGTCTGCTGTTACAGATGCTACTGTCAAATTTGCAGCTACAAGAGACAGGCTTAAGTGGCCTTGAAGGTCCATACATATTCTGCCATGAGAGTGTGGCATAGCTTCTTTGTGTCCAGCCATTTCTGCCAGACTAGCTCCAGTTTTACATGTAAACAATGTCCCCCCTCATTGCAGTCCGGCCACAGCACAAACACTTCCACTTCCTTACTACAGATTTTACCCCAGGGCTCTCTGCCACAGCCCAACAACTCGTGTTGTAGAAAGGTTTTATTGTATTTATTTGACAGTGAAGGAATTGATCAAGTCACCCAAAGTCACAGAGAAAACGAGGGTAATCAGCACTGGGACCTCCACTGTTGCCTTTGGAGGTTCAGCTGAATCCCTCATAGCACAACTGTCCTCCCACCCATCCTTATGATATGAGGAACTTTCTCTTAACCCTTCTGAGCATTTGCACTATGTGTACCAAATGCTGTTTGATTATTTCTTTGCTCCATCTAAAGGGCACTGACTAACCCTTCTCACTGGTACAGCACAGAAACCTGAGGAGTGAGGTTATAGAGGAAAGGTCTGTGCTATCCAAGGCAGGGAAATGAGAGGCACAATCTGGAAAACACTGGTTGGGCAACTTTATAACAGTGCAGACCCATTTTTGCACTGACTGGCATTCACCTAGCATCATCCTGATGCACCTCCCTGACCTAGAATCATCATGAGGTCATCTGACCACACGATGAATGTCACCTCACAGAGAATAAAACTTCTCTAACATGCAAGAAATGGCCTTGTCCCTCTGATACAAGGTCTCCTTTTCAGTCTTTCATACCAGCCCTGCGTTCTGCAGGATCTTGTTCCTACTTACAGCAGGGAAGGACTATGCCTTAGGAGAGCACTCAGCAACTGCTACATCTCATCTCTCATCTCCAGCTAGTTGATGGGGTGTTATTAAATTTGGGAGGAGAATTCAGGCTGGAGAACCTGATTTTGACTCAAGAGAGTATGAAGTTGGCCCACTCACACAGTAAGTGGAGGCAGGAACCTGTCACACACATGGCAAGTCAGAGCAGCACCTCACGGCCCAGCTTAATGCAGCTGTCCATCTGTTTCCATACACACCCTGACAGTACTTGTGACTGAATCACCCACAGAGTCTGTCTCTTTGTGGCACATCATTTTAGGAGGCACAGAGCATGTGTCACACCCTTTTTTTCTGCCCAAGATAAAATCCCTCTGCAAGCATACTTGGCATCACTCTACTTCAATCCCTGCTCCAAGTGCCCTTGGGGAAGTGCCCTATTCAGCTGTTTCATGCAGTCTCTCATAGCTCACTGAAGATGCAGAGGAAGAAAAAATAGATGTGCAACTTTGGAAACTGTCAGTGAGATTCCTGATGATCTGATGAAAGCATTTATATTTTTTGGTTTGCATCCAAACATGCTTATTTCATTCTAATGCTGGAACAAATGGGTCTCCCTGGTGTGCTGATCATCAACCACAGCTGAGCTGAGCTTCATATGGGGTCTAAAGGGATGGGCACAGAAATACAAGGGCCTTCTGACTGAGAGAACACAAAATGGTTTTTTTCAGAATTGCAGCTGCCTGGTAAAGAAAGCCCAAGTATCATCCTACCCTGCTTTCAGGAAGCTCCATCACATGGTTCCTCTATATTATCAAAATACATGCAGTTAGCTCAAATAATTTAACCTCATTTACTACACATACACATGCCTAAAACTAATGTCACCCAACCGTCAAGCACATGTAATGCACACTTCATGTGACAAAGACCATCCAAGTGATCAAGATGTACAAAGGCTCCCTTACCTTTGGGCAGTGACAAGGAAGGTAAGCATTTCTTCCTGTCCTGACAAGTGGCTTGTGTCAAAGATCACACTGAACTCGTACTGCACAAAGAAAAAGCAGTATTTAGAGACACTCTGTATTGTTTCAAAATGTTGTTTGGTCTGAAGCTTCACATATATTTTACTGGCCTAGCTATACAAAAGCAGTGCATTTTGATACATGTAAAAGAGCCTCCTCTACTGCAGAGTAGCTTTTAAACCTTAGCAATCATGTTTCTGTTCAATTACCAGAGTTCAATTTTTCCTTCATTGGGAAAAGGCCTTTACTAGAATAGCTGTTCAGTTGTATTTCTTGAGGAGATCATCTGCCAAGGGTAGAGTCTTCCAGTATAAGGGGATCACTACCTGAAATTACCTCAGCACCAGTCTATATGTTACTTGCTGATGAAAAGACCTTTTGGGGGAATGAAGACCATGCTGTAGGCCTGCACAGAGACTTGGAGCAGCCAGCAATGGCTAAAGCAGCATTCAGGCCACCCACCATAACAGATAAAACCAGGTGCTGATCGTTAAAAGCTAATATATTTTGATGACCACTGCAGCAATACATTAACTTTTCCATGCAACAGTGTTTCTACCTAACTCCAAAACAGTTTTGGTGAAGTGATGCTGTTTCCAAATTCAGGCTAACTTGAATGGTTTTCTGTAAAAAAAAAATAAATCTGAAGATAACCCAAGTATGTCATTCTGAGAAAAACACTGAAATTTGTGCATCCCAGATAATATTTTCCAACTGCATTTATTTTTCCTATTTAACCTTTTTAAATGTTTCTAACAGCATGTTCCAATCAATAAAGGCCTTAAAAGAAAAAAAAAAATCATGTCAGGTCAAAGGATATGTTGATTCTGAAAAATTTCATACTGATTTTGTTCAGGTCATCCTGAAGTTATTCCTCATCTTCCCGTCTGCTTAAGTTGGTCATTTGTGCAACTCAGTTTAATGACAGAAAGAAAGCGGCTGGATTTTTAAACGTTGCAAGAGAGTTCATCTACTACTGAGCAAAATCCTCTTTAAAAGCTACCAGGAGACCATAACATTAAAATGAAATTAATAAATTTTCATAGTAATTCATACAAATTCAGTTGCACTTTAACATGAGAGAAGACAAAAATAAAAATAGAATAAGGCAACTTAAATAGGACAGAGTCTCTTTCTAATGTTTTTCAGAGAAACCATGTAAGGCTTTTTGTAGCTGCAACTCTTGCATAATTTTTCAAGAACATTCTGTTGCAGTGCACAGGGTACTATCATTGGCTCTGCCTGGTGGGAAAGAGGACAGCTACTCTCTGTAACTGTGAAAGGCCTAGATATCCGGGTTAGAAATCTGGAGAAAGCAACAGCCACAGACATTTAACAGAGCAGTTGCCCTTTCTGCCACTCCTTGGAGACAAAGAGGTGAATAAACCATCACTCTGCAAGTGCAAATATCACATTACCCTAGATTTCGATCTCATGAAAGGAAATCCCACGCTGCACTTGAGGAAGTCTGACTCCAGCAACTCACAGGCAATGCCCAGCTCCTCCTGTAAGAAAATAAAAAATACATGAGATGATAGATTTGGGAAGAAAAAGAGGATTACTAAGAAATACCATTGTGATGAAGTATCTTAGAAAACTAAACATATCCCACCATAGCACTGTTATTCCCAGAAAACTAATACTCATTGAATAAGGAAAAGTCCAGTGTTGCATTTCCTCACTCTACCTCAGACAGACCAGCACTGGTAAGAAGACAAACATCAGAACATTGCTCTGAGAAACAGATCACAGGGAAATACTGCCTGACTAAACACATTTGAATCAGGGGATCAGCATGAAGTTCTTGGATAACTCAGATCATTAGTTGTTCCCTCTGTTAATTAAAAGGCAGCTTTCATGTGGTTCAGAATACAGGTTTCCTAGGGCAGCTTTTCCAGGTAACAGTATCATAAAAACTGTGTTGGGTGGTAGTGACCAAACTATGCCATGCACAGATACTGGAGTAAACATTCTTCTGCTCCTGAGGTCATTCACTACCCTCATCTCTTTCTCTGGTTCACAGGATGAACCCCAGTAACAGGGATACCAATCTTCTTTAGTGATAGAATGGTAACAGGGATAACGTGGGGGGATGAACTTCTCTTCATGCTAAACAATGACAGACTATAAACATAGTCAATAACACAAATTAAAAAGTTTAGACCAGCCCTATCCTACTTGACTGGTGAGACTACACTAAAACAAACAAATATTCTTCTATTGAATGGAAAGTGTTTCACAGCTCCATAAAATGAATGTCTTACTCTAGGTTAGCATGCCCTAATCTCCAGATTTTCAGAGAATAGTTTTGTGCTCTGTCACTGTGGACAACTTCTATCTCACTAAATTTTAGGACTGGGATTCAGTTCCAGAATCTGATATGCACTTTTATGTGCCTATAGAGCAGGTGAATTCCATGTGACCTACATGTCAGTGCTCCCATCATTGTCAATGGATGTAGAAAACAGTTCAGCAGACCAAATGTAGATGTTTAGGTTAGACTCAGCTGAGTATCTCTCTAGACCCTAGTACTGACTAGGTCATCACTGGACCTGTGGTATTGATGCTATGCTACAATATGAATGCCTAAATTCAGACATCTAAATCTAGAAACTAATTCTATTCTAGACATGCAGCTGAGTATGTATTTACTACAGGACATATGACTTCTGTGACCTATTTTTGGTATCTGCAGCAGTTGGTGAAGCCCAGGCTGTTTCCTTATGCACTTCAAGTACAGGTTCCTCTTTAAACATGCATATAAAATTTACACGAGTACCATTCTCAGCTGGAACAAGCACATGTGGAAGTAGCTTCCTAGAACCATGGACTCAGGCTATATATATCTCCAAGAAATGTCTCTGTCATTCACATTTTGACCCAGTGCTCTACAGATCTCTTATTCTAATTACAAGTCTGACAGCATTCAAATTCTTGATCTTTTAACAGCTTCCTGTGACATCTGAAAGACACAAGTCTCCTTTATCTTTAAAATCATGACTCAACTCAGGACACATTTATAGAAAATTACAGCTAACACTACCTTTCTTATCTGACTCAGACAGTATTTCACTGGTTTTATATGAAAAGAAAACATGAGAAAAAAATTCATGCATGCTTGGAGATGCCTGGTGGCATGATATGACTCCAGTACCACTCAAGTACTGGAGCAGGAGCCTCCACATTCAGCTTCTTTATAGATTTGTTTCATTGCAATCTTCAGCAGGCTTCTATTTCCAGAAACAAAAAAGAGAGCACTCAAATATCTATCTCCAGTTGTACAAAGCCACCATCCTCAAATGCTGTGCTAGATTTTCTCCTTAATTTACGACAAAACAGTAGAGCAAGTCCTTCATGGTAAAGCATCTCCTTCACTTGCCTTTTCCTCTTGGCAAACTGGGATGTTCTCCAGTTTTATGTGAGTGATCAAGTGAACACAATTTCTGAGCAGCTGCACAACCAAACAAAAAAATTCACAGCTGTTTCCTCTGGGAAGATTCTTTGTTCTGTGTTATTCAAATGTCCCTTACTGCCTAACTGTGGCAACCTATGAACTCTCTTTCATCAACTCCCAGCCTCTGTTCATTCAAGAGGGGTTTCTATTTACATAGCTGTCTGGTGGTGACAATGACCAGACAGATCCAAGAGGCTGGCTCCTCTCCTCAAGGCCACATCACTTCAGAGATGTCAGAAAACACGATAACAGAAGGAACTCTCATCTTGATAACAGCAGAAGTGCTGAACTCCTTCATTTTGCATGTTGGCGGCTGCACGCCTTTGTGGCCCTGACAGGAGGCAGGCAGATGCCAGTTGTTTAATAATGGCCTGTTAAGGAAATGACAGATAATGTTGCACTAGCTGGTTTTGCTGTTATTAATTACAACAGCTTTATGGATGCAGTAAGTAAGACTGACTTGAACGACCTTCTGGCTTCATTAGCATACTATCCAGTTTAATTATTAATATTAATAGAACATTATTCAAGTTCAGATTGTGCATTAGGAAAAAACTCTTCACTGAGAGGGGTGGTCAGTGACTGGAACAGGCTCCTCAGAGAAGTGGTCATGGCAACAAACTTGTCAGAGGTCAAGAGCATCTGCATGATACTCTTAGATAATATGATTAAGTTTCAGGCAGTCCTGCAAGGAGCAGGGAGTTGGACTCAATGATCCTGATGGGTCCTCTCCAAGTTGAGATATTCTTCGGTTCTGTTAACACTGCCAAGTCAAACTGATCAATAGTAGGAAACAGCAGAAAAGTTTGCCTGTACCACATTGCTTCAGCCTTCTGCACATTTGTAAATTACACAGGCTACACCGAAAACTTCCCTCATGGACCCCTGGCTTTGCTCTCTCTGTGATTAGGATGGGAAAACTCAGCTAATGAGTAAATACTTGTTTTTCCTTCGCTGCTCACTGTTTGCCTTCAGGCTTTATTTGCAGTGCACTGTTTTGGAGAGAGAAAATTGTTTCCTCACAGGGTTTCCTATGGTGTCCAGCTTTGTAACACTTGGGCTCTCTGTAAACACTAAATAAATTCAATTTTCACACTATTCCAGCAAGTTGAATCTAACAAATATGGAACACAAAAAGCACAACTTAAGGCTTTCAGAAATTTTGGACTCCACTTCTCACTAACATTAGCTAACGCTTGTTGTGTGCAGTGCTTCTTTATGACAATATAACCCGAGAACCCAGCTTACTGTGTGAGTTTCCAGAGCAGTTTCTAGTTTGCTTAAAAAACAGAGCCAAAAGGGTTGGAAGTTTCCCTTCCAACGAGACCATGTGAAGGTTTATCTGGAAAACTTTGTTTTCTTTCTGAATCATTTCACAGCATTTCATATATTTAAGAGAGTCATTCAGATAAACTGTGATCTAATTAGCCAAATACCTGTATTATTACTGCTTAACAAATGCAGACATGGATATGAGAAACATGAAGCTCAAGCTGGCTCCAAGTCTGTTTCTCAAAGTCCTTTATCACAGAAATAAAAGTTCCTGATAATTGTAACACGTGCAATGAAACAGTCAAGTTCTAACCCCATTAGAAGGGGCACACGGAGAAACAGCAGCTCACCATATTGCTGTCAAACATAATCCCTGGGACGTGTAGTCAGGTGTATGAGCAGAGATGTAACAAAATGGCCTTATTTTTGGACATGAGCATTTGGAAGGACAAATACGATGTGAGGTTTCAAACTAAGTACTACAGGGAGTTGCTAATGATCACACTAACACAGTCTGCAGAAGAAGCAACCTGGGAATGCTGCTGTTTGCTAAATTTAAGACTTCAGAGGAGAAACGTCAGCAATGCCCAAGTTTTTCCCCATCCCTCTGCTGTTTCAGACACTTGCCTGGTGCAACACACAGTGCACCACACCGAGAAACATCAGATTTCTTCTCCACAGGCATTTTTGGCCAGTACCTGTCTCAGCAGAAGCGAGCAAGTCCCAAACATGAGACCTCTGAGTATATCTGACTACAGGCTGACAACATGGGATGAGCCTTTTAGCAACGTCTCCTTGCATTCTTATCCATAACCCATACACTATGTGAAGTCAAGTCCTTACTGCCCAAAACAACTGGGATAGAACAACAACCTGAAGAATGGAAGAGGCTCACAGAGTAATTTGCTTCATACAGGTAGACAAGCTAGATGAAGCTAAATGCTTACCATTTCAACATGAGTAAAGCATTTTAATCACATAGATGGAATGTTGGGTTATTGGATCATTATCTAAACCTGAAACAACTCAAGAGCTATATACTTCCACTGACTTCACCTAGCTGATTATCTCAGGATATAATATATGGAACTAACCCAGATTTTGCTCTTTTCTGATCACAGCGATCATAACTGGACTGAAAGAACAAAACACTTTTCAGGCCATATAAGGTAGGTTATCACTAAGAAAACAGCTTGTCAGCACTAGAACAGGTCATACTACGTCTTTCATTGCACGTATTTTGGCATTTAAAAAGCCTGTCTTCTCTTAGTAGTGTTTGATGGACCCAGTGTTCTCACGGTACGAAGGTGGGACCAGCATTGTCTACTTTGATCTTGAAGGGTCCTTTTCAACTTGCCACCAAATTTAAGACTTAAAAAGAAGGAAAAGAGAATGCCTTAAGAAAACAGTAAGAACAAACTGCTGGTTGAAGAAAGGCTGCCTGGCTCTGGATAAAACAAAGTCAATCTAATGCAACATGTTGCTCCTAACTGGTATCCTGAATGCAGATGACCAAATAACGGCCACTGTGCATGAAATGACACAGCTCAAAGAAAGATATTGAAACTTCCTCAGCTTTACCTTGATTGTTTTCAAATCAGATCATCTATGTTTTGTTGGTTTTTTTTTTCCTCAGGGCAGTCTTGCATAGCTTGTATGTGATGACTTACTGATCGGTTGATACATTCTGAACCTTCTCTGCCTCATTTCTGTCCAACCAAAACCCTCCCACCTTCCTGAGCCTGATCTGGCAGTTCATATAACCATATTCTGATTTTTTTATCTTTCGCACCCTTAGGGTCATTCATCTCATCCACAAAGGTAGAGTAACCTTTCTGAACTGATCAGGTCATCAGTATGCTTCTTCAAGTTGCTGCCACCCTTCATCCTCATCCATGATTGGATGCAAGCTCCTTGCCTCACGAATCTCCTTAACTTATCTCCCCCTGGCCCAATAACTCCCTTTCAACAATCTCCAGTACCAGGCTTTTATCTGACACCTCTTTTACCAAATTATGACTGTCAGCAAAAGCAAACAAATATGAAAGTACAGGTCACTTGTGCTACTTAGCACTCACCAGTGCTCTCACTGGTGTGAATTCAACCATCCAAACCCTTATTTATGGCCCACCAGCTCTCTGCTTTTCTAAGCACACAAGCTACTAGTAGGTACTACATTTGAAATCTCAACAAGGAGATGCAACAGAACAATACTAAACTTGCAAAATTATGTGCCAGATAAGGCTCTGATTTATTTCTTTTTTAAATCATAAGAGGACAGTCAACAGAAAGTTTTATTAATGTCTGAACTTAGGGTAAGTTTAGTACTGCTCTGAATACTGTTAATTATCTGTGCCAGAGGTTGACTTCACCCTTTTAAATATTCTTCTGATTAGCTGTTATTTTTTAATAGATTAAAATCCCTTATGAAAGGCACTGAAAACATCCTCATTGCAGAATTGTTAGGATAATTTGTATATTTAAAAGGAAAAAATCCTTCCAACTTGTTAGAAAACACATTTACCAGCAGATTGTATTTCTTTTTCCTTAGTTACACTCAAATTAAAGCTTTTCTGTTGTTGTTTAGATAGAAAAATGTCTACCCTGCAAATCCTGGCTACTAGCACTTATGCTCTGAAATAGAGGAGAAAATGTCCTGGAAGCCTTGATATTATGTTGGCAGAACACTCCTGTTTTGAAGATGTTGAGAATTTATTTAACTTGTTAGTTTTTTTGATGCTGCTGTGTGTTTTCCAAAGGGTACAAAAGAAGAATGAATACTGAGGAACTGATGAATACTAAACAAGAGTGAATACTGAAGAACCCTGCACTTGTTGCCAGAGCACACACTCTTGTTTTTCTTTTTCTTGCTATTACTGGTTTTCTTGTTCTCTAATGCCTGTCTGTGAACCATTACACTTGACACCACAGGGGATCATGAGAAGTCCTAAAACAAATATGCTAAGAAAAGATCACAAAGGGCTACTTGCACTGTACAATTCACACTATACTAGGTCTCAAGAGGGAGATGCTATGCATCTACCTACTACATACTCTGTGGTATATAAACCTTACAACTCATTCTTCCCATTAGTTACTTGGAAAGGTATGTTCTCTGACCTGCACCAAAGACAGAGGCTTACATCAGGCACTGTGAAAAATACAGTCTTGCTAAATATGTACAGTTTTTTATTTTCATAACGGACCTTGACATTAAGCACACACATATCTCAGCAATTCCAATTTATATTTTTGTTGAAGAGGGACAACTTCCCAAATGAGAGTTTAGATGAACATCTGGATGTTTTGTTCCACCCAACAGGACAATTATATAGACCTGAATTGAATGTTAAGAACTTCTTACATTTGGGATATATCACTGGATGTATGTCTGTTTAGAGCTGGCAATCTTCTTCCCAAACACTTCCCATTATCAGACACATTAAATAAAGGCTCACCTCTTTGATCATGTTTGAGGTGACTTCTTCAAATCACTCTTCATAATCTTAGTCTAAAAACCCTTCAGTTGTACTATCAACAACATGTGCATTTCCCTACGGTTTTGAGAGCATCATTTTTATTTTGCTCTTATCCTTATTTCTCCCTGACTCACAATCCTCTTAATGCCTTCACTGAGGCTTCAAGGATATGAAGGCTTGTCAACTCATTTAAAAACTACCCCCTGGGCATACTGATGTGCTTTCTTTTCCACAGCAACTGAGGTCACAAAAAAACGTGGGTCATAGTTACCCACACGTACAGAACAATTAGGGCTGCCTGAGCTCCTGAAAGCTTGGGGATTTTATTAAACTAAAAAGACTGGTTCAGGCTGAATTTTCCTATGACTAAGAGCAAGTGCAGCTCACAGTAATTTAAGCTTGGAGGCCCCTTCTCATGCATACAACAGCTTAGTTTTTCTAACACAAAATTCCACAGATACCATGCTTTCCTCCAAAATGGGGCTTCTCTGAGTTTTTTAAACTGCAGGAACAGAAAGAGGATCAGCAGCATTACTCACCAGGAACTCTTCCCAAAACTGTACCACAATTCAAGCAAAAATAATCTGAAATTACCAAAATGGTGTGTCTGATCTACCCCAGATACCTCTTAAAAGTTGCTCTGATTATCTTCCCTGAAAGTCCTTTGGGTCTTTGTTGTACTTGTGCAACTAGTAGTCCGATGCCTGCTTTGCCTCTTTGTCAACAGTGATCTGTTTGCTGAACAGTTAGTATTTCCTTTGTGTCTCTGGGCTGGACCCAACCAGGCACAGACCTTCCCCAACTCCTTCAGCCCACAGCCAAGGCACACCAAAGTCATCAAGTGACTCGCTCACGTTTGGAAATCTCAGTATCTCATAAACTAAGCCAGCAGTTTTGGGGTTTGGTTTTCCTGTTTTTTGCTCATCTGTTTCAGATGTGACAACTGCACGAGGCACTGAAACACCCAACGCCATCAATGTGCAGCTCCCAACACTGCACAAACGGGGTCAGACAGGGAAGGCTGCGCGCAGCCGCAGGATGCACTGCTTCCCTGGGGCCAGCTTCCCAGGTGGCAATGGTGGCACATGGTGGTGACATTGGGCCACCTGGGAAGGCCACGGGCTCTCGTGAGCCATAAGCATGCAACATAGCCTGGGAAAAAAAAAAAAATCTTATTACTGATAGTAGCTTTGAAGATGGACTGCAGTGGTCTGGCACAAGGTGGTCATTGGTTTTAAAAACAACCATAGGTTCAAGAAAAATTCTCATACACATACACTTCAGGGAACTCCTGCTTTCAGAGCAAAAATCTCATGAGGTTAATTCCAGTTTTTTGACACATGGTTTACTCAGTAACTTCAAGCAAACACCTTGTGTTCAGGAACTCTTCTGCATGCACTTCTCCACTAGCCAAAGCAAACTGTGTGACAGAATCACATGTAAGGAGGAAAAAGATGTTCATGATGGAAAGTAATTAGGATGGCTTCACTCTTTTAAAGTAACAGCTGTGTTGCCTGAGCTTCACATGTTTCTTCTGTTATAAACAATTTCCAAGCACAGGTGGAATACAAGTAATAATGTGAATAACATGCAGGACAAGTCAATGATAAATCAGCAGCAATAGCAACTACAGTGTGAAAATTATTGTTAATAATTACCCGCTAGGAAAATTATTACAGAGAGAGATATGGGCTCAATATAGACTTGCTCAGCTAGACATGGCAACGGAACTAGCATTTGCCTGACCTCTTGCATGCAATGATTAAAGAATTTTGGCTATCCAACCAAATGGATATAAAAAAATTTTGCTCGTGGATTGCAAGGGTCTGTTTTAAAGGTGTCACAAGGACCAAAAGTTTTCCTTTACTTTTCAGCCCAGACATTCCCCTAACAAACCAAATCACCAAATATGAATGTCACACATTGTAAATTCTGCAGCTCCACAAATTGCTGTTTCACCAGCAAAGACTTTTGTCATCACAGCACTTTCATGAGCAAGCAAAACTGCAAACCTGAGTACACTGACATGTGCATAGCCAAATGTGTATAAAAAGATCTGGAGGAGTGGAGCATCTGGGCCTGTGTTCTGATAATTAAACGATCCTTTGATTCATTATGAGAAAATAAACTTGAAAGGGGGTTGGGGAACCTCAACAGTTGTTTCATAAAAAAAACTAGGGGAGAAAAAAAAAAGAAGTTTTCTTTGGCATTAGCAAGAGATTTCCTGTCCCACTCCATGATCTCACTAGTAAATGCTGGAGGCACACCCCACCCCCAAGCCCAGTGAGCCTGGCTTCAAACAGCTTGGATTTGCTGCTTAATTTGTGAAAACAACTATTTTGATATAATTAATTAGAGCTTCCCGCCTCTTTTCTCTCCTCCCTAGATAGAAGCTATTTATAGATCATGAGCTCACCCATCCCAGCCGACAGAGCAAGTCTTTGAGAAAAAAGGGAAAGAAAGACAAAACCTCTTTTATTTACTGGATAATTCCAACATTCTTATTTCAACTCCCTTATTCTCTCTCAAACTTTTGTCTTAACTGGCAAAAAACTAGTGCAGCCTATTTTTAAAGCCTACAATCTCAGAAGCTGAAGAGGCAGCAAAAATGATTCACTCAGCTCACATAATTGATGAGCTTGTTCCAAAACAAGTTTCAGAACCAATCAGCAAAACCTATTGTTTTTCTTCTCCATCTTTTAAGGGACTTGCAGGGCAGGTGGGGAAGCTATAAGGAGAACAGGAGATTTGGTGCCACTCTGAGAAGCTTCACCTCCTTTGCTGCCATACCATCATTTTTAACAGACCAATTAGACTTATGTCATAGATTCACAGAATGGTTAGGGTTGGAAGGAACCTTAAAGATCATCAGGTTCCAACCTCCCTTCTATGAGCAGGGACACCTTCCACTAGACCAGACTGCACAAAGCCTCATCCAACCTGGCCTTAAACATCCACTACCTCCCTGGGCAACCCATTCCAATTCCTCACCACCCTTATATTGAAGAATGTCTTCCCAATATCTAACCTAAATGTCCCCTCTCTCTGTTTAAAACCATTACCCCTTGTCCTATCACTATCTTCTCAGATGAAAAGCCCCTCCCCAGCTTTCCTGTAGCCCCTTCAGGTACTGGAAGGCTGCTATAAGGTCTCCCCAGAGCCTTCTCTTCTCCAGGCTGAACAGCCCAAACTCTCTCAGCCTGTCTTCATAGCAGAGGTGCTCCAGCCTCTTGATCATCTTTGTCGCCATTCTCTGGACCCTCTTCAACAGCTCCATGCCTTTCCTATGCTCCAGAGCTGTACACAGTACTCCAGGTGGGGTCTCACCAGAGCAGAGCAGAGGGGCAGAATCCCCTCCCTGGCCCTGCTGGCCACACTTCCCCTGATGCAGCCCAGGATGTGTTTGGCTCTCTGGGCTCCAGCACACACTGGTGGCTCATGTCGAGCTTCTTATCTACTACCACCCCCAAGTCCTTCTCCTCAGGACTGCTCTCCAGTCATTCTCCCCCCAGCCTATATTTGTGCCTGGGGTTGTGCCGACCCAGGTGCAGGACCCTGCACTTGGCCTTGTTGAACTTCATGAGGTTGGCACTGGCCCACCCCTCCAGCCTGCCAAGGTCCCTCTGGATGGCATCCCTTCCCTCTAGGGTGTCAACCACACCACACAGCTTGGTATCATCAGCCAACTTGCTGAGGATACACTCAATCCCACTGTCCATGTCTCCAACAAAGATATTAAACAGCACTGGTCCCAATACTGACCCTCAGGGAATGCCAGTTGTCACTTCCTCCCAGTTGGACACTGAACCATTGACCGCAACTCTCTGGGTGCTGCCATCCAGCCAATCTCTTATTCACCAAGTGGTCCATCTGTCAAATCCATGCTTTGTCAGTTTAGAGACCAGGATGTCTTGTGAGACAGTGTCAAATGCCTTGCACAAATCCAGGTAAATGACATCAGTAGCTCTGCTACTATCCACCATCTCTGTAGCCTTGTCATATAGAGCCACCAAATTGGTCAGGCATGACCTGCCCTTAGTGAAGCCATGTTGGCTGTCACTCATCCTCTCCTTATTTTCCATGTGCCTTAGCAGATTTTCCAGGAGGATCTGCTCCATGACCTTGCCAGGCACAGAGGTGAGACTGACCGGCCTGTAGTTCCCTGGGTTTTCCTTTTTCCCCTTTTTAAACATAGGGGCTATGTTCCATTTTTTCCAGTAGGTAGGAACCCCATCAGACCAACGTGACCTCTCAAATATGATGGAAGAGGATCAGAGACTGCATCCACCAGTTCCCTCAGGACCCATGGATGGACCCCATCAGGTCCCATAGACTTGTACGCCTTCAGGTTCTTTGAACGGTCATGAACCTATTCTGTTACAGTGGGGTGCTGTGTTCTCCTAGTCCCTGCTTTCACCTACTGTGGTCTTTGCAATGAAGCTGCACAGTTGCCAGAGAAGATTGATGCAAAGAAGTAATTGAGAACCTCAGCCTTCTCAATAGCCTTCATAGATATATTTCTCATTTCCTTCAGGAGAGAGCCTATGTTTTCCTTAGTTGTCCTTGTATCCCCACCATACCTATGTCAACTTTCACAGTACTACACAAGCTAAATCTTTCTTTTCCCTGATTGCTGAAAACTGCTGAACTTAATTTCTTCAAGATATAGGAAATATTCCAAGGAACATCACCAAGATCCACCATCCCCACAGAGCTGTTAGGACAGCTGTCCCATGCTTATCATGAAGGCCGTGTTTCAGTTACACTGTCTAGTCAGGCCTGTATGACCCTTTTCCACGTGTTAATTTATGGCTACACATAATCTGCCAGCAGAGAGGGAGCAGCTTAAAGGTCAGACTTGCACCTGCCCACACAATAACACTCATCCACTGGAGCACTCTTGGGCATGACCTGAATGTTATTAGTAAGATAAGGAATTCCCTTTAAATTTGGGCATAGTGGGCTGTATGACTAAGCAGTGCAAAGCTTGTTATTTAGGAGAATCTGTTATAGTGTCCCTCAAGTACAGGATGGTAGCCTATTTTACAGCGGTAGATAACCAGTGGGGTTTTCCAAGAGATTAATGGCTGGAGACAACAGACTTTCTCCATGAGGTCTCTCTATGCTTCATAAAAGCTTACAATAGAGATGAGAGCCTTATTCTTGGTTTTATATCCTTTCCGGAGAAAGTGGTACAAAACCAGTCACAGAAGAAAACAGTTCTCAGCAAAGCAAATACGTGTTTTTTGGAATCTGGCTCTTAGTGACAAGTTTGCGTTTCTGAGGCCACCCCTTCTCCCCATAGCAGCAATTAGCATCTGAGAAGTGACATCACTGCTGACACCACTGGACCATGGAACTCATGCTGGGGCTCTGGCCCCAGGGAACAGGCGTTAGCTCACGCTTGGCACCCCTGCCTTTTTCCTGAGTGCAGGGGGCTGCCAGTCCAGTCAGGACAACCTCCGGCTCCTGAAGGCCTCTCTAGCTCCTGAACACAACCCAAACCAAATGTTTTCCCCGGGCCAGAAAGTTTAAGCTGTTTTTCTCTCCCAACTCCATGAGCCTGTAATTATTCCTAGATCCCATCAGGGAGGAACCACCTGAACTGAAAGGCTGCAGGAAGGAAGCCAGCAGCTACCTCGACTGCAGGTACTGGAAACTTCTCAAGGATGCCTCGGCATCCTTTCCTGGGTGTTCTGATATCTGAAACTTTGAAAGAGCATGCAAGGGCTTGTGGCTTCTCCCAACCACCTTTTGCCAACATTCCTCCTTGATTTTAACCCTTGGCTTTGGGTAGGGGGGATTTGGGATGGGATTTGCCTGCTTCCGTGGAAGAACAGTCTGAGAAATATTAGAGAACAGTACCAGCTCCAAAGGGAGTACATTCATTTTCTACTAAAAATGGAAGAGTGTTCTCTCCTTGGAAAGGAATCCTCTGTTCTTCATGGTATTTAAGCAAAAAAAAAAAAGTCTTTAGTGTTTAGTCATGGCAGGGAGCACCACTTGCACTTGAATCCCTTTCTGGTCTCTCCCCCTTGCAAACTGACCTTTTTTTTTTTTTGTCCTTTTAAAGGATGCTAAGCTATGACAAAATACTTCTAAGCAAGATGACTTCATTTAAGACTGTATTATGATCAACCCTCTCTCAAAACTGGCCCTTGTTTGCTGTGTCACATCCTCTCTCTGGAGAACCAAGAAAAACAAGAGCAACTGGGCTGCTGCTTGTAGGACAGGCAGTTAATGTCACTCTACAACTAAAAAAAATACTAAAAATGCAACGTAAAGCATCAAGCTCAAAATACAGAGGATTTTTGCAAGCTCAGCTTACCTACTGAATACTTTAATGTAATTCATGTCTACAATTACCAGGAAATTACTGCCTTTCTAGGCCTGTATGAGTTCAAGTATAATACAAACAAAAAAACCCTACCTCATTCCAGTGACTCAGTTTTCACCTGTCCTTTGTAATTCTCACTAAAGAATCAGTCGTAATTTTTATTAAGACACAAGTGCCTTGCACATAACAAGTACTTTTTATAGTGGAAAAACATAATTATCGCTTGGAATAGAAAGATCAAGAATTCCTTGCTTGGAAAACTCTGACTAAAACAATAAACAGACCCCTTTGTTCTTGTTCATCTTCGCCTGCAGCATTTAAAAACTATGTACAGTCACTGAGAAAAAAAGAAAGAAAAAAAAAGCTGACACCAAACTTCATTTGAGGTCTATTGCTCGTACTATTTTCCAGCTGAGCCAGCAAGACAAAAGTATACTGGTTTGAAACTGGGATTAACCCATTGGCTCCACTAATGACCATAACCTAACAATTCTTATTTTCTCCTCCATGGGTAGTTCAGATGAGAAACAGGAGAAGGGAAAAAGAGAAGGCAGGGGGGAAGGGGATGGAATAAATAAAATAAAATTAATTAAAAAAACACTCAAGGGGCAATAATAAAGGTAAGAGGGTTGTTTTTTGGTGTTTGTTTTTTTTTTACTTGGACCAAAGAGCCAACACAACTGGAAACACCAATCATTCAATTTTCAGAAGTTCTGACAATTCCAATTAAAGTTGATTTTTTAATTTAAAAACAGATGCTCTTCCTTAGGATCAGGATCATACAGGATATCTGTGAGTCAACCCAGCATTGTCAGAAGTATTTATATTTTCAGTCTATTCATATTGTACAGATTTTTAACAAATTCAGCGGCTTTATTCCTTACAGACATTAACACATGCATTGCCCCATTTATTAGCAAGGAACAAGGTAAAACAAAAGGTAACTGTGTACTTGCAGCCAAGCAACAGAAACTACTTCCCAGAGCCAAAGTCAGTAACACACTGCAAATAACCCAAACTCTGCTACTTTACAGCAGGTATTTTGTACCTCACAGGTTATTGTTTTCAGTAGATTGTATAGTTGAGGAGACAATCACATGCAGGTTACACTTATCAGTAGATTTTTATACACACCATGTAGGTTCGTGCAAGTTTTCCAGCTGATATTGTAAAGGAAGACAACTATCACTTCTAACACGAACTATGATCACACATTCAGCTAATTTCACCAGTCATTTAGACTGCGCTATTCCTAAAAAAAACCCAACACTTTTTTGGATTAAATGCCCATTCAGACACAATCACAGAATTGCTCTGGTTGGAAAAGACCTTTGAGATCACCGAGTCCAACCATAACGTAACTCTATCAATCGTTAACCTAACTCTACCACGTCCAGTGCTTAATCCATGTTCCTAAGCACCACACCTACAGATCTTTTAAACACCTCCAGGGATGATGATTCAACTACCTCCCTGGGCAACCTATTGCACTGTTTAATTACCCTTCCAGTGAAGAAGTTTCTTCTAATATCTAATCTAAACCTCCCCTGGCACAACGAGCCCATTTCCTCTTGTCCTATTGCTTGTTATTTGGGAGAAAAGACCAACCCCCACCTCACTACAATCTCCTTTCATATAGTTGTAGAGAATAATGCAATTGTCCCAAAAAGAAATTAAGTCTTGAGAGTCAAAAAAAACCCCATGTCCTGAACTATACACTGGCATGTTTCTATATTCTCCATGCCATTACATGTATATCCAAACTACATATGCTGTTGCAATCTGTCAGCAGTGCACTGAATTTGATTACACCTTTATTTAAAAAAAAAAAAAGTGGATAAACACATATGTTTTTGTTATTACCTCATGGTATGTGTATAGAAATACTAAGATCAATTAATAACAGCAGTGCATTTTTGTGTGTATGAGTCCATGCTCTCCAATAACCCAGGGAAAAGTCAGAGACAGGGAAGATGATGGGAAGAGAAAGGGTGTAAGCTTTCCTTCATCTCACTTCACATATAGATGTATGTATACGTGCTCACACACATGCATCTCACATTACTAAATCATGGTTGTATGGCAACATTAACAGGCAATTACACAGATAATTATACAGATAACCCATGGGTCATACACATTATTCTGTATCATCAAAAATATGTCTTCAAAACACAGTTATCTTAAAATAAAAAGCAGGAAAAAACAACAACCAAGCAGCAGGAATAATAATAAAAAAAATGAACCAACTTTCATTTCCTCGTGGTATTTCTGAAAGCATAGATAATAAATGCCCACATACACTGTAAGACAGACTTTTGTGTGTAAGGTATCAATTACACTGAATATTGGTGTACTCAACTGCAACACAGCTATTACCTCTCAGTGTTACAATGAAAACCTGAAATTAATAACGAGTTCAGGGAATAAATCCAAATGTCATCAGCTACACAGTTAAATGAAAAAGCAAATGGAAAATCTCACAAATTAAAAAAAAAAAAAATTAAAACCAAACTGGATGAGGAAACAAAATCAATAAAATCAAGCCTTGCCCCCTCCCTGCCTTCTTCCCTGGCAGTAATTTTCAAGTGCAAAGAATAATATTAAGGTAATAACAATGAGTTTGGCACTGGGTATTTTCCTGGAATTAATAAACCTTAGCTCAACCTACAATTCCCAAAAACCAAAGCCAAATCTGAAACCCCAGGAAATGCCTTTTGCAAACACGCACAGCTCTGGGGGTTTGGTCTTTCCCTTTCAGAAACTCAAATGCAAGGCACATCAGGACTTCATAAGAGAAAAACCTGGTGACATGATAGATGATACATAACCTAGGGACAGTGCTGAAAGGAAAAGGTATAATTCATTACCTACTCCACTGGGATATAAAAACAGGTTTTTTAATATGTACTTTTTTTCTTTTATTTTTCAAGCAAAAGCGTAGCTGTTCACTTTTAAGGCTTTACTTTAAGAGGTGCTGCTCTACTTTGTAGAGCAGCCCTGTAGAGCACTCCTCCTTTTACCCTTGCTAAGTGGAAATCTCCTTACTATTCTGCAGATGGTTATGGCCTAAAGTCAAGCACAGGTTTTCTGGCCTCCTCCCAAAGGCAGGCTGTGAAAGCGCTGCTGGCTGGGAACATGCCTGGCTCGGCGTCCCCTGCAGCCTGCCCAGGCGGGGGATCTGCTGAGACAGCCCAGAGAGAGGGTCCCCAGCTCACCCCTGGAACCTGCAACAGAGCCAGCTGAAATGCTTCTTGCTCTTCTTGCTCAACACCTCTGGTTTTGATGAAACACCACAGGAAGCTCCTTCTCATAAAAAAAAACAAACCAGATTTGAGGCCTGAAGGCCTCCTTC
This sequence comes from Apus apus, assembly GCF_020740795.1. Taxonomy (NCBI): domain Eukaryota; kingdom Metazoa; phylum Chordata; class Aves; order Apodiformes; family Apodidae; genus Apus; species Apus apus. Next base: position 51,812,374 of record NC_067283.1, read on the forward strand.
TGAGGGGGGTTAACCTCTGCTCATAGGAACGCAGACTGATACTGGCTGAACCAAGGGTTACATCACTGGCTGTCAGCTGCTCCAGGAGAAGGGATCTTAGCTCACCTAGCTCCCTGGAAGGAATCAAGGCTCTCCATCATGTTTTTGAAGGAAGGGAAAGAGCAAGGAATAAGCAAGAAAGAGGAAAGAGAAAGGGAAAACCAAAACAAACAACAAGAAAAAAACGCAACAAAACCAAAACAGACCAAAAAAAAAACCAAGAACACACACAAAAAAACACCTTTGTCTTTCCTTTCACACCAGAAGTAACCAGGAGGTTCACAAGAGAGCCACAAAATCCCATGGCCCCAGCATCAAACCCAAGGGAAAAAAAAATGTATGATTTCTTAAGCAGCTCTAGTGCCTCCTTGGATTTTCAGCTGAAAACTCTTCACACCCTTACTCATCCTTTTGACTGTGCAGATGGGTTTGTTTAGGTCTTCCTACAGACAAAACTGCTGTTGACTTCAGAGACACTATGCCTAAAGCATGACTTCAGGATCACACCTTGTGCTTGATAAGATTAATTAAAGAAGGTTTTGTTTTTATTTATAGATCCTTTTAGCATCACAGGAGAAATCTGAAGAACTAGGTGAAAGAGCAATTGTGACCACTTCCAGCCACACAGCACCATTAACTACAACATTCCACAGGACTAAGCAATATAAATGCACGTAGATGTATACATGTATATTACACATGTAAATACACATGTAAATATGTATATATTTCTTTAGACTTAGTGTAAATGTATTTTTTCCACTCAGGTTATAATTTATCTCCTGGAACCATTTTGAGCTGCCTGTCTTAAAAGTGACTAAAAAGAAACACTTGCAAGAACAGAACTGACCTTTCACACCAGAAATTCGATAAGCTTTAAGCTTTGAGTTACAACAAAAACAAATCCAAAACCCAACAGCTTCTTGCTGTAATAAAAGCTACTGAAAGACAGGTAAACCAACCCTCACCTAAATCTTTTGCAGAGGAGACCAAAGTTCGGATGATTTTAACCTTAAGAACACAGGAAACAAACCATGTCCCATAGATTTCTCACCTCAAATGTTGGCAAGTCTCTCTCCACTAAATTTAAGAGCAAAAAACTATCATGAAGAGAGACACTGTGACATGGTGAGGTCACTGGGGATCTTTACCATAGAAACAGCATAGCCTGTAAACAAGCACACCCAATTATCAAGTGTACTGAGCTCAATATATACTGGACCTTACCTTCTATGAAGGGATTTTTCCCTTTCTCCCAGAAATGTAGTTTATCAAGATAATTGTCTAATTTGTTGTGGCTCCATCTCAGCAACTGAGGCAGCTGAAGCCCTTTTGCAAAGCTCTCTCACATGGCCAGCACTGATGCAACCATGGCAGCAGCTCCTGGCTCTGCACAGATCCCAAAGATGTGCATAGAGAAGCAGGTCAGCTGGTGATCTACGGACACAGACTGAAATGGGGCAGGCAGCTACTGCCTGCAGCCCAGGGAGCCCTTCTCCACTCACTTGAGGAAGTCTCATAATTTTAGCACTTCGGATTTCCATTCCCTCCTTCACCTGTATAGAAACCAGGACCTCCGCTGGTGCCTGGCTTTAATGAAACCCTACCTTGGGTATTACAACAGCAGGTACATTGGGGATTCACTGTAAAGGGGCTCTGGAAAAGGTTGCCTTCTAGCCTCTACAAGAAGCCCACCTCACATGACTGTACTCACCCACACAGCCGTTCGTCCTTTAGAAAACGATTCCCTTCATAGCTCCAAGGGGAGAGCAGGGCCAGGCAGTCAAACAAAACCTCTCAATAATCTGAGCCACACATTCCTCAAAACCACTATGTTTATATATGTAAACAGTCACAGTAAGACTCATGATGAGCTATTTCCAGGACAAACACTTTCCACATCTCATAAGTCAGAGCATCAGCCCCCCACCCAATCAGCATAACTATTCTCAGTGTATGATGTCCTATATGTTATTCTAGAACCATAAGATCCTTAAAAACAGAGATGCTTGGTTACAGCTAACTAATTGCTAGCTGTTTAAAAAGAACCAACAAACTCCAATCAGTACTAATTACACAACTAAAGCCAGTCTCCAATGCCTACTCCCTGAACATGGGAGTGGTACATGAATCTTAAGTGGAGAGTACGGATCAGAAGTCTAGCCTTCAGTTCCTACCTGCTGGGGGATATTAGGTGGCTCTAACAGCACTTGCCCGAAAGGTGCGGCTCCTTACTTATCCCTAGGGAAGCATAACAGTTGAAGTTTTAATTAAGCATCCACAGAAAAAGAAAACTAAAATAGACAATTAAGTAAGACAGCTTCAAGTGCATGGCTTTTTTGTTCCCAATGAAGAAATGGAGCAATTTTACTCCAGGGATGCAAAAAGTTTTGGTGCACCCTGGAACAAAAGTTAAGCATTAGATTTACAAAAATAGAGAGGCAGCACATGGTGTGGTTACTGCCACACTACTTATATTCCCAAGCCCTGGCTATAAAAGCTCTCCTGGCAAAAGGGTTCAGATCCTCTCATCAAAATGATATATGGCTCAGGCAATCTTCCAGATGCACTTGTGTCAGAGCAAGGGGTCACAGCTTCCATGCTACTTGGCATCACTCCCCTCTGACCCTCTGACAGAGTGGTTTACAGGAGCAAGTCCAACTGACTCCAAGCAAAACCAGCTGGATTAAATCAAACTTCTAATTTAAAAGGTTTCTGATAACCAGCTGGATGTGAATCGAGACTGATCATGTTAACTTGTCTGCCAGCAGATCCAAAGAGGCTGTATCTGCTGGAAAAAGTGGTACAGCTGAATCCAAAACAAGACCCATGTCTTTGGCTTTCATGCCCTGTTAGTATCCTGCCCCTGCCAGCCTCAAGACTCTTAGAAAGTATGAGCAGCATGGGATAATGGTGTAAGAGAATTTCCAATTTGGAAAAAATTAAACTCTGCCTGTGTCTGTGCCTCTTCTGTGCAATCCTAGTCAAAAGATGCTGGCAAGTGCTCTGGGAGCGAGGAAGAAAAAGCTCATATACAAATTGCTTGACCTCCCTGCTAACCCAGAAAGAGACCGTACCACAGCACTTGTGAGAAGAAAAACCCCAAAGCCGATAAGCAGCATGACTCTGGTGATTGGCAACATTCATAATTAGCACCAAGGTTTCAGGTGCCCACTCACAAAGGAATTATGGGAAATTACTTCGACTGAGGAAGCCATAACTTCACTGCTCCCCCTGCCCTGGCCCAGCCCTGCTAACATCACTCAGCTGTTGCTTGGGAAAGCTGCTGTGAGAAGCAGGAGGAAGGTTACACACAGCTGGCTTTGGATGCTGGGAGCCTGTCTGAAATTTAGGAACAATCCACAGCTGGAAATAACAGTCAGCAATGGGATTTCCTGAACTGTTCTCTCCATGACCAGCACTGAAATGGGGTTAGCTGATTCCTGCCAGCCCTTGAAGGGGCCTATAGGAAATCTGGGGAGGGGCTTTTCACCAGAGAGGGCAGTGATAGGACAAGGGGTAATGGTTTTAACTGAAAAAGAGGAGATTTAGGTTAGACATCAGGAAGAAATTCTTCACCATGAGGGTAGTAAGGCTCTGGAATAGGTTGCCCGGGGAGGCTGTTGGTGCCCCCTCCCTGGAGGTGTTCAAGGCCATGTTGGATGAGGCTTTTGTGCAGCCTGGACTAGTGGGAGGTGTTCCTGCTCACAGCGGGGAGGTTGAAACCTGATGATCTCTAAGGTCCCTTCCAACCTTAATCATCCTATGATTCTAAGAGCAGTGACATATTAGTGCTATACATACTGGGTTATTAATGTTCTTTTTACTATTATTATGTTATAGATACTATTTTTATATGACGGCAATACAGTTGCAAGCCTCAAAAAGGCTGCAATAAAATCTTGTGCTGTACCTGGGCTGAGTAATGTATTAAATATGGCCCTGCCCTGCCACACTTAATGCCACTGCCAGCAAGTTCATAGCACTTTTTCTGCAACTGTGCTGAAAATAGCCCTCTGCACTGAAAAGCAGCTCAAGAATGGTTACCAAAGTGCCTGTTGCTGACAAGCATTTTCAGCAAAACATCACAAGCCAGCAGGCAATTCCAATAGATGTAAAATGCTGTAGAAGTTTGTAGGAATTTTTCCAGACTCCTTACTGCACAAGCAGAGCTCTGCATTCTCCTACAGAAAAGTGGTATCACAGCTGTTAAGTGGATTTTTCAGACTCTGAAATAGAATACTTTCCTGAAGTTGAATTAAGACTATAGGACAATAAACTTTAATATGTATATTTAAAAATGTACCCTACACAGAAAAGGGGATCAAAATTTCTTTGTCAACGTTGCAAAGAAAAAGAAAATCTTTCTAACTAACCACATGAGGATTCTTTCTCCCTGTCTCATTTTTTTTCTTTTTTTCCCCCCTAATTTTTTGTTTTAAAGAGAACATTATTAAATCTCTTCGCATTTCAAAAGTAAGATTTTTCTCAGTGGACACATTATGAAATTCACTGCAGTGCAGTACTCCCAGGCACCTGTAAAACAATCCACCCCTTCAAAGGGGAGCAGTGACAAGAGAGTTAAGTGCACTACAAGGAGCTCAGGCAGGAATGAGGAATCAGGCCCCTGGGGCGTGTGCCACATACTGTGCCTCTCAAGAGAAGGACTGTCTGTCAGAAGCTATGGAAAGAAATAGTTGTGCTTCTTCCATGGAGCTGGGGAGGACTGGCTGCAGTTCAACAGGAAAATCAGACAGTGGAATATATGGAGTCCCTTAAATATCAGTCAGCAAATGCTTTTTCTCCTCATATAGAAGTGTCAAAGCCCTACCAGGTAGTCTCATAATCCACCACATCTCATGAAATCTCAGTTTCCAGAAAGCAAGGAGGGGCCAGCTCCACTAACACCCTTCAGGGAATGATACTATCATCATCCCTGAGCTAGGTCATTCATCTCTTTTTAAACACAAAGTGCAACATTTTGTCTCAATAGTCCTGTTGAAAAGAAAACAGCACTAAACTTCTGCACTTGTCACATCTCATTGTAACCAACTCACAGAAAAAAAACAAAACCGCATTGAATCCGCTAGGAACATCCCATGGAAGAAAGAAATCATTCTCTTCACCTTTACCATCAATTACCATATCTACCCCAACACAACCCTGTGTCTATCTTTTAAAAACTGCTACTAAAACAATTAGCAGATTATACACTGATCCTGTTTACAAGATCTGAGGAAGAGGGAAGACTACATGCTTCCTTGATGTGTGCTGTATTATATTTTTTTTTAGTATCAGCCAGTTTCTATGAGCAGAAGACACACTGATTACTGAGATAACCCTACAACAATATAATTTGCTTCCAGAAACTGCTCCTTCTAGGTGGCATTCAGAACAGACATTTCAAGTCTGCTACAGACCCAGACTCAAGGTAAAATACCAAGGGATACAGCACATCATCTTCAATTTGTTCCCTCACAGTGCTGGCCAAGAAGACCAACAACAAAGACAACTGGTGTTCCAGTTAATCTGTATGTGTAAAATATTCAACATGTAAGCACAGAAGACAAAAAACCCACAACAGCACAACAAGCTTTTAAAAGAACATATATCAAGCTTGCTTTCATTTCCAGTGCAAAGAAATGGAAACCCTCCCACTCACTTCAATGGGAGCTGGGCCAGACCCTGGAAGTCTCCACATAAACCTCCATTAAGGAGAAGTTGAATATTGGCATAAGACATTTCTATTTTATCCTCTGTTTTTTTTTTCCTCCTGATAAACTGCACAATTGCACGACATAATGCCTGAAAATTAAGCTTATAATATGAAGACAACTTTTTGAGGCTTGCAACTTTATTAAACATAATAGTAAATACCGAACACCAAGAGAATTAACATGTATAAGAAGTTATCATAATTCTGTTTATTATTTAAGAGGTTTATAATAACCAAAATCTATCATAAACCATGACAAATAACAGTGAAATATCATTGGTTCAATGGACTAGTTTGATTCCATGCTTTGCAACAGTTGTGCTACTGTTTTTAATACAGCTCTTATGGATTAGCAAGCAAAGCAAAGCTCCAGCAGAGAGACAAACGGCTGTGAAAAGCAGGAAGAAACAGGCAGCATCTTGTTATGTTTGTACAGCTCCCATTCTGCACAATTATTTTCACATTACTCACACTCAGACAGCTTTCAAGGCCATCAGGTTGTAAAAAGCTCAATTCAGTGTTCGTATTTCAACACCATTATCTCTAAATGAACGCATGCTAAGAAAAACAACCAAGTATTTAAATCTAAATGTAAAGAGACTAAAGCTCAAAATATTCACCTGACTCTATGCGAGGGAAATCAAAAGCACTTTTGATGTCTTGCATCCTGGCCACAGCCCAAGCTTGCACCAGGATATAAGCAAAGAATACCTTTGTATCTTGGTTTCAATGAGGAGAAACCAGGAGCCCAGGTCAGGAGATGGCCAGGACTGCTGAGTGCAGTAAGGCACCATTAAAACTAGAGGTACCTTAATACCTCAATCAAATAGTTTTTGTTTTTATTAGTGCACCCCAGATAACAGTGCTGTGTCTTCTACAGAAACACAAAAGGTGTAATTTACACAGATCAAATGCACAAATGAAAAAACCTCAGTAAAGAGCCTGGAAGATACTCAACACCAGCATAACCAGAAATAACTTCCAAATGTCTCAGCAGCCTGGACCAGGCAACCCCCTGTCCCAACATCTTGCAATTACATTGGTTTAAAGTTAAGAGACTTGCTCACAGTGAGACTGGCCTTTCTTACCTTTTGCCACATTTTGATGAAGAAGAGCTCCCCAGAAAAGTTGAAGAAAACATTGGTGTCGTAAGCATCATCCCCAATGTTAGAGATGGAAATGTTAAGCGAGATGTTCCTCACTGCTCCCAGGGCCAGGTAGGCAGTTCTGTCATCAACACTGTAGGCAGAAACAGTTATATCGTTTTAACTCTGGACAACTTACACACTCTGGTCCTACTTCATTCCTGGTATGGAAGTGTCACAACTCAGCTGCTTAAAGGCTCAGCAGTCAGAAGTTCAGTAGTGTGCTGAACGGCCAACACAGCATGTGGGGAGTCGTACAGAGAATAAGCAGCTCCCCAGTCCTGGTGCTGACACTGCCTTTTGTGCTTGTCAGGAAATCCCATGATCCTCATGTGAAACAACTTCATCTGAATTATTGTTAATATGGCTTTTTTTTTTTTTTTTGAGAATAAAATAGTTGAAGATTGTAAAGTGATTAGAGAGGGGAAATGCAACAAGTGCAAGATATTTTGCCCACATAAAAACGCACACGCTATTTCGCTTTATCTCTTTAATAATTCAAACTTATTCTAACATTCTAGAAACTTTCTAAATATCTTCTTAAAGCTATGCTATGAATAAAAGAAACAGAAAACAGGGTCAAATAAAATTCAGAAATAGGTGTAAATGGAAAACTGTTTTAAAATTACAACCACCATCCACTGAATGTAACAGAACTTTCCTTGGGTGTTTATGCTAAACCTAGCACGATGGAGTCATCCATAAGTGGAATACTAAAGGAATAGTTGAATTAAAATAATAGTTATACATAATGAATCAATAGACTATTTTAATAAGGTATCACACATTATGAACACATAAGCAGAGACATGCACATACAGAGGTAAATAATCATATACACACATTTATTATTTGATATTTGGTGTACATTTAATCATACTAGTATGTTCTGAAGATAAACAAGGAAGAATGAAGGCTAAAGATACATCACAGGAAAATATAATATGAATGCATAGGTCTGCAGGTCTGGAACTAAAAGTATAGAAAAAAAGATAGTCTGAAATATACCAGGCATACATGTAAAAAAAGCAAAAAAATTCAGAATAACATCAAACTGGCTACAGTTATCAAAACTGTAATCCAAGACCATTCATACAGCCCAGAGAACTGGAGACAGTGTCAAAGGGAAAACACCGAGTAGCTCGTCATAAAAGGGCAGAGACCTTCAGCCACACAGCAGAGAGATGCTCCAAATTATTTCCCCTGGGGCACAGCCACCCTAACAGAAGAAAGAACCTCTGAGGAAACATAGCCTAGCACCATCCACCCTGCCAGGCACTGTTGCAAGGTGCATGCACACACAGGAGCATGCAACAGCACAGAGAAATCCACAGCCAACCAAGCCACCTTTTATTCACCCATTTTCCATGAAGGAATGCCTGTGTTGGACATGCATAAGTTGGCACAAGTTGCCCCTTTACCTATCAGAAACTCTCTGAAAATGTCCAAGATGCAGGTTAAGTGCAGTGTTTAAAGGCAGCCTGTCCCTCTACTGCCACCAGCCCTCCCCTACCAGCCTTGCTCGTGGTACTGCAGCCAGAGCACCAGTGTAAAACCAGGGTTTCTGAGAACACTGTGCTTATAAAGCTTTCAGTATCTTCTGCCAAACACAGCCATACTAGACCTCCAAAGGCAGACCTCATTGGGCTCTACCTCCCTGCATTTGCCTAGGAGTTTCTAGACAGGGGTTTCCAAAGGTACACAACCATAGCAGCTGGGGGCTCCAGTGAGTGAGAAGTTCAGAGTAAGATGGTCAAGACTCAGGCTTTAAAGCTGATGGTTGTGAATTGCAAGTGTAACTTTTCCATGTAATGCAGACACTATTTATAGCATATTTGTTTCCTCTACTTACTTCATTTACTAAGCCCAAAATTATGGCTTACAGTTCAATGACAACTCCTTATGAGGCAGATGTAAGTCTCCAGGAAACGTGCCTGCTTTCTCACACTTACAACCAACTGCAGACACCAACTAATCCTACTGATAATTGGACACTCTGCTTTCTAAACATTATGGTTTATACTTACAGTCAACTGTCAGTGCAAATAAACATTTGCAAAAATGTATGCAGCACAGGAACGACTACAAAACTAGTGTGAGAAGTCAAAAAAATTTGAGTTGTTGCTCCTTATATACAAATTAATGAGACAACCATGTGAGAGTACTCAGAAGCATTTAACCTTTTGGCCCCAACTTCAACATTTACTGTTGAAAAGCAGACAAATCATGAAGATATACTAAACAGTCTGCTGAGATTTTCTAATAATCCTAAATGCGTATTTGGAAGCAAAGAAATAAAACAACCATTTCTTTCCATGAACTTCATCATCTCACTTCTTGCAACCACAACAAAACTTAATCAGCATTTATCAAACCCGTTAGCAAAACCTGGAAGTACTGCTTCATTAAGCAAAGGAATATGACAAGACATTTTTCCTGTGTAGGCTTGATACTAAATGCAATGCACACTACACAATTCTCTTTGAATTGCTAGTAGCAGCACTTTGAGGTTTAACATAATGTATTAAAATTTAAATTCTCAAGACAATTGAGAATACTCTCCTTTCTACTGAAAAATGGAAAATACTCAGAAGAATATCCTATTTAAAACTAAACCCACAAAAAAATAAAGTAAAAATAAACACAACTGGGTTGTGTTACTCCTTTCTAAAGCTATCACTCCTCTGTTATAAGTGCATCATATCAAAATGACGTTTGTAATAACACTTTATTCAGCAGAGAAAGAAAACCCACTTTCTAAGAGCACATGGTAGTTGCTCCTACACAAAATTCACACACCAATCAACTCCAAAAAACCTCACTGCTCTTAGGCTGTTGGAGGAGTTCAGGTCTTCCTCTGGAAGGTTACACCAGATTGTGCTGTAAGTCCTATTTTAAGAGAGCAGCTTTCTGAGTGATTAAATCTGTATACATCTGGAATGAATCAGGTTCACTTGCAGTGAGAAGAGGATTAGGAATCTCCCCGCTCACAGGGGAGCTCCCAGGCCCTGTTTGCTGCCGAGTGCATAACGTCATGGGGCGCGGGCAGCCAGCTGGGGGCTGGAGCAGCTCTGCTGCCAACCCAGTGCCATCCCCCTCCAGCGCCTGCCGTGCATTAAGCAGCCTGGCTGCCAAGTCAAAATATGTCAACTAAAGAACAGTTGTCACCTGCCAGAAACAAGAAAACCAACTAAAGCCACCCCTTCATCTCGACAAGGTATGTCAAACAATTTAAGAAACATGATCAAGCAATGGCTTTCAGTTTACCTTCTGTTGGATAAGAACTATAAAGCTGCCAGCATGCTCACCATGGCCCTTATAGCCTTGCTCACATCAAGGAAGAGATTATACAAATAAAAACAGACTCCAATTTTATTTTTTTTTTCTTAAAAAAGGGGGGAAAGTATCAAGATATAATCACTTAAATGGACAGAACACCACCATCTCATTTCATCAAATACTACACACAACAATCTGAGTAGGAGTTCTGGGTAGACTGCAGACGTATATATACACATTATACACAGGCAACTACCTTTGTAAACACACACATATGGGCATCTGAAGGGTGTCAAGCCATCAATATTTGCATGGAAAGGGAAAGAAGCTTGACATTCAGAAGTACTAAATACCTGCAGCTTTCATTCACATGACCCTGACTTGCAGATAACAAGCAATTTTGAAAATCAGGGTCTACACTTCTACCATGGTTTTGAATTCACTGGCCACAGTACCACATATCAAATGTAAACAAAAATATTTAACATATTGCTCTTAAGTGATTAAAACCAAGAAAACTAAATTCCAGGAAAAAACAAGTATAATCTTTTTTGAATGCTTTCACATTCTTTGCTAATGCCTATGCTGCATCACTGCAGTATGGTCAGCAGCAGCAGCAAAACCAGCTGGGAAAGGCAAATTGAAAAGATCTGCAATTTTCATTTCCCCACCTCCCAAGATGCTGGTGTTTTTATTAACATGGGTCAGGGGAGACATAATCTGCATTCCAAAAGGTACACAGGGACATATTTCTCTATTTCCTGCACTACAGAAAATGTTTTTTTTTAAAAACTGAAAAAGCATTCAGAACTTCCTTTCAGCCTGTGCAGATCATCCATAGGGCAAGGAATGTGACAAGGTTGCATTGACCCTGTTAGTCTTCGTCACTGACTTTCCCTTTTATATTAGGAGCCTTTCTTTCCTTACAGCAAATTTGCACCTACATTGATAAATCACCACTACACAGTGAAAGTTACAGCTGGGGTCATTTAGATTGCAAGTGGGTAAAAATGCTTCAAACACCTAAAGTCTAATCTGTCCTCTGTCTTTATCAGACAAAATTATGAGTCCCACATTTTTCTTCTAAATTAGGAAAAGGTATAAGTAAGTCAATAACATTGGGCCTCTAACAGATCCAAACAGATTTCTACTTTCAACAGCCAGCACTGCAGTGGGTCTTTGCAGTTACTATAATGCTAGAATATTAATTTTGTCTCCACAGACTCTTTACATCGACCCTGAAGAACCTTTCTCCTGTTGGGTTTCTATCACAGTCTTCAAGGTCAGTTGAACTTTGGGGAGGAGCTCTGCAAATACATAAACCTCAAGGACCAATAAAAAGCTGAAACCCTCAACCGATCTGGGAATTCATTTGAATTCCCAGTGCAAAACTGAGGTAGCAGGCCCATGAACAAATCCACACCAAGTCAAAAATTAAAAAAACACCACAGAAAGCAAAGCTATTGGATTTTACACTGCTTGGTTATGCTGTTTTGCCATCGCGTGTGCGTTCAAGGTCAACTCTCTCTGCAGAGTTCACAGACGATCTAGACTAAGGGCTCGGTCAAACACTCAAGATTCTCATAGCTTATTCTGTATTAGCTGAGTTGCTGCCTTCTCCCTCTTGCACTGAAGCCTACACAGCAAAGGCACTAAGAGACCTCTTGCAGCTGATGATCACAGGCTGAGATGCACTAAGCAAGCTATGGTAAACTAGCGCTGAGCCCATCAGATCATGTCATTAATGATCTTTTCCTAATTCTATTTCTCACGTGGAAATTTTCCAGTATGCTCTGAGTAGCAGATAACATGAGGTGATGGGAAAAACAGAGAATTCAAGGAGTGATCTACTGAGGTTCTGCATCAGAAGAGCACAGTTTGGGAGTAATATCATACCAATATTGCTTCCTGGAAAGACTGAGTAACAATGTGTCAATGCTTTCCCATAGGAAAGGGCCAAACATCCCAGATGAAAAGAGCACTTACTGCAGTGAGCCCAGGGCCAAGGAGGTGGAACTACTCATGCCAGTGCCCTTCTGAAGCACAACTGCCATCTCCAGCACTTCAGTTCCCATATACATCACAGTTCAGGAATATGGCCCAGAGTGTTACCTTTTCTATCTCTCCTACACTCTAATTTTAAAAATAATGTGTTTGAGTAGTAAACAAAGGGGAAAAAGAAAAAAAGAAAAACAAACAAAAAAACACCAGTAGGAAATATTTTTTTTCTCTTTATTATGTTATTAAGACAATAGAGTGATCTCTAGTTACAGCTAGTTACCATATATTCAAAGGTTCTTGGGAAATTGTCCTTAAAAGTATTTCCTCCACATAACTCCCCCATAACTACACAATAGATAAAAATCCCAGCCACCTATGTCTGTCTTCAAACTTAAAAGTAAAAAGGACAGAACAGGACACAACATCAACATAAAAACAGCCTTTGTCATCCTACAGCAATCTGGTGTCTTCTATTACTATCAGTGATTTAAATTTTACCCAGATAAGCATAACCCTTTATAAAGAGAACTGAAGAATCAATGGGAAAAAAGCCACCCCTGATTTCACACAGTATTTACTCCAGGGAGCAGCTTTTGGTTTGAATGGAGTTACCCTGGTTTATGAAACTGTCACATGAAAGCAGGATGAATCACAACATCTACAGAAGCTCTAATCTAATCTCTCACCCTTGCAGATACACATACAAACCAATACTTTTTAGAATCACAAGCAGCTTGCTTGAAATCAATGGTACTGTGCCTACAGGAAAAAAGTTATCCACACATGTGTGTGCAAGACAGCCTCCTAAGGTTGGAACACAAAAAATACTAGTTACTAATGGCAGAAAGAAACACAAAAGATAAAAAGGTACCAAGTGTGTAGCTGAAGGTGGGATGTCTGATGTCAAAGAAAAAACACACCTAAAACACTTGTACCTAAAATCCCTGTAAAATACTTGAAGAGCAATATTGAAATAGGCAATTGTTGACAGTAGGTCTGGCCCTGAAATTTCAGGATGAAGCAGTAGCACTTTGTAACATACTTTTTCTAGGAATTATATCATTAAAAAAGTCATCACACAAACCATGTATTTATCATAGAAATTATGCCTTGAAAAATAGATCTATTATTAGATAACTTAATTTGCTTATCCCATTCCTGGGATGCTGGGGTGCCATATGTAATTTACAAAGCACATAATGAGCTGAGCATTGATGAGGGAGAAAGAGACCAGTGCCCTATTCAGAAATCATTTTCAGTGGTCAGTACAAAGCTGTTGATGAGAGATGAAACATTAGAAACAGCGCAGGTTTGTTACTTTAGAAAATTTGTTTTGTGGCAGCAGGTGTTACACATCAGGAGTAAGTTATGTGCAAATGTCAAACACAATAAGCAACATATACCCATATCAGCACATTTCCTCTATAGCTCATGCAAAACCAGCAAGACAGTTTACCTGGTGACATGATTTGTAACTGCAGGACATAATACAGAAAAAGTTTGGGTAGCTGCATCATGAAAGAGTATGTGTATGTATGCAAGTGTGTATATATATACGTACACACACGCGCATGTATGCAGCAGCCAAGATGCATTCTGCAAATACAAAACTATGGTGCATCTGTTTTTCATTGTGGTCTTGCACAGTACCAGGAACTTCCACCTCTGGATGCAGCTCACATATGACAAAGCTGCCTGAGGTTAAGCTTTTGTTTTGTTAGCTTTGTACTTCAGTTGCCAGAGCAAGAAACAATAAGGTGACTTGAACTATCTTAGGTGCATAAAATGCTGATGTTGGGATGTCTGCAAGGAGGGCCAGGTTGTACATTAGTTCAGGAATGCATTTCAATTACATGAAAGAACATCTCTTTAGGGTTCAGTTTAAAAATAAAAAAGCAAATTCCTACTCCAGTAGGTATGGTCAAGTGATTCTTACAAAACAAAACCAGTATTTAAGAAGTGACAAGAATGGCTTGTACAATATTCCTGACTGATCATCAGTGACCTGTTATTAGAAAGTAGAGATTGGGAATCTGTATTCCTATACGGGATGTGGACTACTGAGGTTTGTTAGCACTCATCACTTGATGGCTCTATTAACATCCATACAGGTTCAATCACCATATGTTCAAAAGGAACAGTACTGCCCTCTGCTATCAAACTGGACTTAATTTGAGAAAGATTTATGAAGCTCTGAGTGCAAATAACCAGATGGAAACCAACAAACCATTCCTTCATCCCTATTCACCCTCAACAATGGAAAAAATTCACTCATTCCTGAGAAGATGCTCCCAGTGCAACTTGTACTATATCCTGAATAATTGCTGGTTTTGCTAGGTAGCCCCTTCTGGAAACTAGATGAGCTACAACAAAGTTTTCCATGTGCCTCAAACATGCAGCATTCATTACACTAGCAATTGTCTGCAGGTAAAAGATAAATGAAAGTAAACTTAAATGAGAAATCAGAAGTCTGCTTCCTGGATTCACCAAAAAGACTTATATCCAAATACCATCATAAAGATACAAAAATGCAAATTCACGTAATAATATTCATTACATAGTACAAGCATTTTAACCGCACCCTTTAAAGTGCAGAAAATAACTTGAAATAACATTAAACTACCCTGTAATTTATGGAACCACTTAAATCACAGTGTGAAATTTGGCACGGTTTTCTGAGAAAACTGAAAGCAATCTACTCATACTCATTTTTCCAATGTTTTGTCATTCTTTTCTCCCTGGAAACAACTGTTTTGGTACTGTCAAAGATGTGGAGATAGGACAGCACCGAGATATGACCAAGTAAACAGCGGGCAGCACATAACTGCAGTGGGATCAGTCATAGCTTCTTGTGTCCCATGACTTGGAATTACCCATGTTGGTATGCACAGCTTTATACACACAAGGTTATGACTGAAAGTTCAAGAACACTTTCCTAGCACCAGAAATGCTAAACCATAGCATTTGCTCCTTTTTTTTGTTAATTTAATTTTATTTTTTGTAAAGCAGAAAACTAGCTCCATCTGAGCAGCTTAGCTATTTAGAGTAGCCTGCCTAGGGTAAACAGAATGTCAAAAATATTTTTGAAAGAAGTGTTTATTCAATGAGAGATGAAATAAGTGAAAACAAATTCTTCATCTGCTATGAATGAAGGGAAAACCAGATACTATCAGAGCATGTCATTAAGCTCCAAATGAAAGGATAGTGGTTTTCCTCATCACAGATGTTTGTTAAGATGCACTTCAGGGGTATTAAACTACAACAGGCATGCCATGAAACGTGAGGCCTCTTTGGAAACAAATTCCCATTGTGTGATCAAAGGAAGATAAGTACGAAGGCGTGAGCCTGGTCAAATTTATGAAACAGCATTGCTTCCCACATTAAACCACAGGTTTGCAGCTTTTTTCCATGGGTTTACAATAGTCTATGATCAGTAAAAACCTTCATTATTTTTTCTTAATTTTTCAAAAATACTACTTTATTAATCAGACACACCCAAAAAGTTTCCATCTTTCTGATCAAAATTTTATGTTGTTGCTCCTTACTTCAGAAGACACTGACCTTTTACACTGCTCCTGCATTAACTCTGTGTTCTGTGCCATTACATCTTATGCTGATGAAAAGCAAATTGGACAAAGCTATCATAACACATGTTTTTATCTGTGATTTCTGGATTCCTTTATTTCAGGTTCTGTAATAATATGACTAGTCAATACAAAACAGCTGAGAAATAGCTGAGCTTAATTTTTCAAATCCAGGTGCCTAATGATGTGTTTAGTGAACCAGAGGGAGCTCCTCCATTGGTTTTAATAGGTCTATGAGCATAGCCTTCAAATGCATTAATGCACAGAACCTGGAAAGTAATCCATTTTGCAGTTGCATAGCTAGTCACCTATGTGAAATTATTCTTTCTTCATTAGTACAAATAGTATGCTTACAAACTTCAGAATAGCAAGCTCAAGGGCTGGGGGGCCATGGGGCAGTAGTGCACCCTCTCCCTTGTCTTTTCAGTGAGATCTGAGTTAGGTACTTTGAGATTACATCCTAAAACTACATCAAATAATTTGCCTGCATATCAAATGAGAGCTTTAGACATACATTTATCTGCATATCAAGAGGGTCATGCGTAAGACAACAGAGATCACAGGAACAAAAGGAGTATTGGCAGAAAACATATTAATCCTTTAGTAAGTCACAGAAGGAATTTATCTGGAAAAAACCCACAGATCTGTGGAGAGATCAGAAGATATCTGGAAAGTACTTTTCCTTCATAAATTACCATTTCATTAATATGGAAACATTTTAAAGTCAATGAGATTTCTGACAGACTGCTGTTTTGTCCATTCTTCGACTAATTCCAAAGGGACCAAGAGAATCAGAGAGAGCCCAAGTCACAAACCTGACCTTTCAATTGGAAAAGGGCATTTCTCAAAATTCCCATTTCACAAGATAATTTTTGAAAGCATTTACTCTGACTCAAAAAAGCCCCACAATTTGAAAACCCTTGAAAAGGTCTCCAAAATGCACCTGTCACCCCTTTGGCTTTCTATGATTTTTGCTTCCAATTTCACATTTCCAAATGAAACAATTTGCACTGCTATACATGGGAACTTCAGCCAGTCTGTAGGGGAAGAACATAAATTTGAGTCTAATAAATGGTGGCTATTAATGATGCTCTAAACCAACACATAAAAGCAAGCTGCTTATTCCAAACAGCCAAACATACTCTCAGAAGCATTCCAGTGGGTGAGTAATTCTGTTTCTAATGACAGATGAAGGGTAGCCTCATGTCATATAAATATATGGAAGACAGACTTCCTCCTGGAACCTTCTCAGGAATAGCTACATTTATTACAGCATTTTGAATTGCTATAATTTTTATTATAGCAGTATTTATTACATTATTTTCTATCCAAAGAGCTCATACTCCTGTGCTTACAACTTGATTTACATACCATGCACACAATTTGCACGGGAACACAGCAGCTACATGACATGCTGCATCATCATCTTTCTTCTTGTACTGTTTGTTTTTGATAAAGCTGCTCTATTCATTGCAACACATGGGCTCACAGTATATTTACACAGCCATACAGGATTTCCTTCCTAGCTGCATCTCACAGAGAAGCCACCACCGATTCTGCTCTCCTCTTTTTAGCCAGTTTGTTTATTATAGCTGGAAGAAAGTGTGTTTTTTCAAACACCATCACTGTTACTCAAATGTCTTCTCCATGGTTTTCACTCGGTTCTCATTACAGTCAAAACAGGGCTTGATAACTACCATTCCCTTTGCAGAGTGCCAATCAGATGGATATACATCAGCTAAGAACCTGCAACTGCCTTGGTATGTCAGACGAGATGTGTGCTCCTGTCAACTCTGATCACTCAGCACTTTCAGGTTCCTCTTAAAAGACTAGAGTGTTTTTCTCCTGTAATAAAGTACCAGGGGAATGGATTAGCCATTTTTAAAGGCTAGGGGTGTATAATCTTCTACAGAACACCTACTTCAGAATTTCCCCCAGCACATCTTGAGGAAACAGATGCAGTTCAGCTTCTAAACAAGTAGCTATGGAGAGGTGCAATAAAAAATGCTGTTTGCTACAGAAACCTGATGGAAAAGACATTTGCTGTGCTGAGAAAATACAATGAGGCATTGAAGTAAAGCATGAGATGTAATAAACGTATTTATAATATTAAACAATATTTGAAAATAATAGCTAACAGAACACTTAGACTGCATTTTGCTTTTCAGTACTGGATTGATGGAAAGGAAAACTAGTTTCCTAGTGCTGTCCCAAAGCTGTGGCCATAAAGTTTATTGCAAAATATGCTATTTCTCTTACTGTTTCAGGTTGTGTCATTAAAGTTTCCCTTAAGACATACATAAATGCCTTCTTTACACTAAGATACTTTTAATTCTCTTCCTTCAGAAATTTCTTTCCCCATCCCTCGTCCCATGCATTACTGTGTGGATAGGGCCAGATTTTGCAACCTGTTATGACAGCTGCAAGATTTAACTCTGGAGACTCTTCGAAGGGAAGGTGATGAGTAGTCTCTCCACTCTGTGCTGCCAAAACCTGATATATTCATTCTTTAAGAAAAATGAATTTGAAAACAGTCATAACTGGAAAGATGAAACACCTCTCTTCTGCTCCTTCAGCTTCTCCCAGCACTGCCTTCACCAGCACACTCCATGGCTCTTCTCTACTCTGAAGTCACTACCTGTATTTTTAGGCTAACAATTCTCATACTCCTACAAATAAGTCCAGGCCAACCACTCAAAGGACCACTTGTGGCAATAACAGCACACTTGATTGCAGCTGCTTCTACAAGCTACCTCCTAATGTCTGCCCTAAAAAGTTTAATCCACATAGTTTGCTTTGCCAGGTCCAGTCTTCAGTATTACTGTTCCCCTTGTCATGATGCATGTTTTTGCTGGCAGAGGTGACAGAAGCAAGAGGCAAGGTGTCCTACAGGCAGGTTTCCAGCCACAGCACTGGAAGACACTCATAACCACACTAAGTAGGTATTTCCATGTTGATGAAGAGCTAGTTTTTGTTGAGGCAATTTTCAGGTTACAAACAGCATTTACCTTGAGATGAGTCAGAAAAATGCAGAAGAGGTGGTCGGAATCCAGCCTCATCCTCCTTGACACAGCACTGGTGCCAGCAACAGATAAGGGCAGCTGCAACCTTATCTAGCGAAGTCCTGAGACCCAGGATGGTACAGTACACTGTCTCTTCACACCTCATTCCTATGCATCATGAACTCTCTACACAAGGTTTTTCCAAATCCCTGGTGTGAACCTGGGAAACCACAGTCCATGATGACTCTTGCCCTACGTACCACCTGCCACAAGCAGGAAGAATTTTACTCCTTCATCCCACAATCCCTACAAGAAATTGGGATGGATTTACATGCAAACTGATACCAATGAAGGTGGAAAATCCTTAAGAGATTCCCCTGTTAACTGAAAACAAGCCTTTTTCTCTCCAGAATAAATGTATTCTAACTCTTTTTTACACCAGTACAGCATGTTACCTGGGTCTTCAGTCCAAGTCTCCAAGGTCATCTCTCACTAAAGCATAAGTATAAAAAAAATAAAATAAAATACAAGACTCACAAACACATCCCCCTCCCAAATCTTTGCAAAAGCTTCCACAGAGAGTGAGAAGGTTTTAAGTGTTTTTGTCATTGCAAACTTCCAAGCAGTCCTACCCTACCATCTTCTCCAGTTTCATAGTGGATTTCAGCTTGCCCAGCAGCATCATTTCCATATGCAGCAGCAGCAACTCAGCAACAGGAAATAATGAGGCAAACACAATCATATCTTGTTGGAATAGCAGTGAAGTGTCTAAGTTACACATAAAGATTTGGTTGGTTTGAACACTTTGGATCAATGGCCACAGATTAAGTAATTTCCTAGACCCAGTGTTTATATCCCAGGCTATTTGTTATTTATCAAAGGGCAGTGCTTCCAATTTGAAGGCATACGAATAAATTTTCCTAAGGGAAGGAGGGTCTTAAGAAGATCAACATCAGAGTAGACCTGGTTAGCTGTTGCCAGCACAGGCTGGTTCCCCTATTATTCATCTGTTATGTGGGTTTGGCATCTTCAAAGCTGGTTGCAATCTTTTAAACAGATAATTCTAATGATTCAAACGCATCCCAGGTGAACTCTAAATCAGAGTATCCTGTGCAGTTCCTGAGCTTGCCAGAGTGACCTCAGCAAGCAATTCTCTTGATGGTTATGTAATCTGAGCTAACTTCCTATGCACACATATGCTCTAACCAGCATACATTTGAAAGCATGTTATATAAACTTACAGACAAAACTGTACTTTACAATATATAGCTCTTTGCACAGCTTTTGGCTCTAACGTGCTACAAATTCATAAAAAGTGTGTAAGAACAGCCAAACCAAGTCAGTCCATTTAGCCGAGAGCCTTGTATCCAACCATGTCTAAAAGAAGCAAGAGGTCTATTGAAG
The DNA here is from genome assembly GCF_020740795.1 of Apus apus. Classification (NCBI taxonomy): domain Eukaryota; kingdom Metazoa; phylum Chordata; class Aves; order Apodiformes; family Apodidae; genus Apus; species Apus apus. The sequence continues at coordinate 51,832,544 of NC_067283.1, forward strand.
AACAAGGCAAGCACAGAGTATTATTTTCCTGATATATTTCTCCAGCTTCCAGCATTCTTACTTACCATTTCTCTACCATGCAAACTCGCGGCATCTACAGCATTCCCAACTGCAAAATCCACAGCTAAATCACACACTTCATGAAAGCATCCCTCCTTGTTTGTTCTTTTAATTGCTCTGAATAGTTTAGTATGATTAGCAGACTTTAGCATCTTGCAGAATCAGTCCCTAGCAGATTATTTTTCTGATCACTTATGAATATGTTTAATATCATTTGCCCTAGCACAACCATCTGTGGAATTTTCTCCACCAGGAAAACCAACTATTTACTCCTTTTCTCTGCTAACTACCTTTTAATTAGGTAGTAATGCTGGGCACCATTCCTCTCAGACCTGGGCAACTTACTTTGTGAACATTTGGTGAGAAATCTTAATAAAAGTCTTTTGCAGGCCCAGATAGATGATCTTAACCAGATCACACTACCCACATGTCCAGTGACATCTTCAAAGAGCTGCAGTAGATCTGAGAGACAGCACTTACCACTGCCTTCCCATAAACATCCTGTTTATTTCAGTTCAATGTATCTGTGTTTCATGAATTGCATTCTTTCCAATAGTAGGTCCACCAAATAATCAGACATGATTATTTAAACAAAGGCATTGCCATAACCTTGCTAAAAATGAAATAAAATTGTTTAGTGCAGATAGTAATAAAGTAGTAATTTTTTTGTCTTTCTGCCAAAAAAAACAACCCCAAACAAAAACCAGAAAATTTGTACACAGACTCAGCATAAACAGGAATAATGTGGAAAAATGCTGATGGGATTCTTTAGCACGAAACACATGGGGCTGGAAAAATTACTACATTCCTCAAGACAGGCACTTCTCTAAAATCAGAATCCATAGCATGTTTTTGTAGTTTTACATACAATAATAACAGTTTTTAAACTATGTTTTCTTTACAGATATTAATTGTATTGTTTCTTAATAACTGAAGCTACACAGCCTTTTAGCAAAAGAAAACCCATTTTGTGCAGATTTGACGACGCCCTGTTTATTTCAAAGAGGACTTCAGAGAGACACTAGAGACACTAGATATGGGACATCATTTGTTCAACTTTTCGCTATAAAAACGAAGAAACTGTATTTGAATATCCTAGGCCTTTTGACAGTTGTGACTTTTAAATTGCCAAGACAACATAAATAACAGCTGCAAAAATAAACAGCCTAATGCTTCAACTGTGAATACAGCTCTTACTGCTGTGATTACTACGCTTTGACTGACAAGAATGTAGGACTTCTCCCTTGCTTTTTATCGATTATTCCTCAACTGCAGAATGAAATCCCTCACTGGCTTCCCTAGTCTGCACAGACATGTCTCCAGCTCTCAACAGGTTTTGATCACCATGAATCTTGAGCAAAAGGTCAAAAATCCAGACTAATCGCAGCCAAAGCTCGGACTTTGCAACCTGAGACCTAACCCTTCTCCCAGCCAATCCCCCAAAACATTCCTATGGACTTCAGTCGTGTCTGGAGAAGTCCGTAACTTCTCAGACTTGACTCAGGTTCAGTTTCATTTCCAAGTAGTTACAGCATGCTCTAGACTTATGTAAAATGTATCTCTCTCCCTTATTCTTTTTTTATTTATTTATTTATTTTTTATTTATTTTTAAACCAGGGGAGTCTCCTACCCCTCACTTTCCTGACCTGAAAGGAAAACATTAAACATTTCACAGAAAGCACATCCATCAAAGAGCAATGCCTCTAGCACACAATTAAATAACTCGCATCAGCACTTTCATCTCTAAAATGTGCTAAAAATGCTGAAAAAAAGGAAACAGAAGTAATGTGTAAAGTTCACCTTTAGCCTGATTTATCCCAAAATTGAATAACTACATCCTGGCAAAACAATAGGGTTTTTCCTAGGATCACCAGTCACATGGGACAGAATATAAACTTCACCCCTAGTCTATTTGATGAGGTTTATTATCCCAGAAGAAACTGAAATAAGACACCCGTCCCCAAGTCACCAACAGAAAGAATCTGACAAAGGAGAACAGTATTTCAAGAGAGTCTGCAAAAGTTTAGAACCAGAAAAAGATGATTTGAAGAAGATCATTTACAGTGTTCTGAGAGGTTCTTTACGCTTCCATATGACATTTTTTTCTGCATGTAGGTTTAGTCCTACTGTGTCATAAAATAGTATTTTATTGTCTTTGAAAAATTGCTACATGCAGCTTTACTTTCCCTACCCCTCTCTGCTATGCTATTTTTTTTTCCCCTCCAGTTCTGGCTTTTGTGATGGGGAAGGTATCCTTCCCTGTATGTGTACAGAGCCCACCTCCACAGTAATTCAGATTCTGTATACATCTCAAGACCTTTCTTGCACTGAAGATATCACTGTTGTGATCTGTCTTGTACTAATCTAAAAAAGTCTGTGTTCGTATTTTGATGTTTCAATGTCCTCTTACAGAAAATGAATGGCATTCTAGTGTATGAGAAATAAAAAAGTTCATGTACTCACCTAGACAGCAATAATTTACCCTGAAGTTTCAAATCAGCAGCACAGTCATCGGATTGACAGTTCCTCTCAAAAACAGTCTGTGAAAAACAGAAAAAGAACTGTTACAGCATGAAAAGAGCAAGATCAAAATTCAAAGAAAGAACATGCTTGGATGAAATTAAAAAACACCACTAAAATCAGTGATACAGGAATACATGGTGTGAGTGTTAAGGAAATGCAAGGGTAGGCAAATTAGAACCATTTTAATGCTCTTCTAAGTGAATAAGAAGCTTCACCAAAAACAGACTCTCTGAGAGGTTTTCCTCAATCCTTTCCCACTTCTCATCTGACAAAAATTACTGCTCGTATAATATTTCTGGCTCTCTTATTTCTCTTCCCAACACACGTTCATTAAAGTGAAACAAAATAAACTATTTATGAAATTATTTTCAGTCCTAAGAATTGCAAGTAAGGAAATAATGCACAAAACATATTCACTAGCCTGTATTAAAGACAAGGAATTAAACCTTTTATTAAATTTTAAGGTTTTATATATGGTCGGAATAATTTCTGCTATCTTGTAAGTAACAGAAAATTACTAAAGCTGTTCTGTACCCATGATACCCTCAAATAATGGAGTCACTGTCCATGATCCTGTAAATTTTGGCAAAGGCTGTCATTTAGGAAATTTAAGAGACTCATAAAAGTAGGAACTGTGAAAAGACGACGATACCACTAGACACTGGTGTGCTATTTAAGTAGCAAAAAGAAGGGGAATATACAAGAAATCTAGGAGCTTATGCAAATCTCTATGGCAGCTTATCATGGCTAACTGAAGCAGCCACCAGTAAGAGGAGAACAGGAACACTTTCCTGGCCTCCAAAAAACCTAAATGGTGTCAAGATCATGGTTACCTTCCCCTGCTGTAAAGACCAGAGACCAATATCTTTCTGAACAGATGACTAGACTTTTCAGGCTGGAGGATTCCTTCTTTCAGAGCTGTAAGGCTCATCAGCTTACCAAATATTCAAAGGACAAATGCCCAAAATTAGCATTGCCAACACTGTTCATCTAGGAAACCTGACACTCCACTGGTCTCTTCCTTTAATAAGAACATTCCTTTCTATAGGCTTGGTTACATTACTTTTATCACCACAGGAAATATATTTCAATCTTAAATGCAAAGATTAACAAATCTGTGCAGGACACAGATAATGGTCAGATAGACTTGGAGAGGCTTGAGGGGACAGAAGGGCACGGCAGGGGTGGGAAGAGTTAATACATTTTATTTTTTTTAAGAACTCTGCCCATCTATATCAGCACTGGAGAAATACTTTGATTCTTAAGTCCAGAGGGTATTGAGATTTCTAGTCATTGTCTCTCCAGAAAGACTAAGGAGGCACCTTGCTGTCCTTTTTCTGTATTGTTAGAGCTCTCCAAAAAGGAGTGGACCTTTGTAAAGTTAATTGGTGTTGGACTGGCAGATATCAAACTATGCTGTTGGTTGCACTGAGTTGCAAAAAATGGAAAGATGGACAGTGGTCAGTTCATTTGGGCCTATTTACTTTCATTTTCCTTTCCCACTTTTTGCTTCCTCAGAATCCCAGAAGTGGAAATTGTTGAGGATTTAAACACAAGGGCTGAACCCACCCTTCCTCCTTAATAAAGACTACCACACCTAAAGACAAGAATAGCCCTCAGACAGGAATTGGCACATGGCATGCCCCTCAAAACGTGACAAGTTTCAGAGGTATAGTCTCAAAAGTCCTCAAAATTAATCCTCAACCATCATAGTAGCTATATATAGGAAAGACTGTTTGACTTTCAAAGGAGAAAGAAAAATAAACTGTAAAAATATTCTTGCCTGACAGTTTCCCTGTTTGCATTGCAGAACTCTTGGCAAAGCCAACAGAGTGATCAAAGATATGACCTGCATGTTTCAAAGAATAAAGTACTGCAAGTACATTAAGTAACTACCTAATAATCCTGGAATTCTTTTACTAAATCTATAGTTGCAGTACCTCAGAAATAATTAAAAAATACCTCATTTTCTAAAACTATTGAGCATGTATGTCTTCCAATACATGATGTAATAGACTGCAAGCTACTTTGAAATACATTGGGCGTATTTTGTTATGCCTTAGAAACCCACATTACTCCACAGCACTGTGGACTAGGAGAAAGAAATAAGGATGATGAGTCTCCAGATCCATAACTGTGTAGGAGTGAATCCTCTGGGTTTTTGGAGGATCTTGAACCCGTTCAGGTTTGGGAAAAGAAAGGATTTCCAGACAAGTCAGCTGCTAGGACCCATCAATGCAGTCACAGGTGGTTCAGCAGCCCGCTTCCATTGCAGACTAATTACATCTTTGGAGTATTTTGCTATTTTCTGCTATTTCCTGGTCTGGACAGATGTTGTTGTGACTCAATTCCACCTCCCCTTTTTGTGTGCCTGCTAGAGCCTCAATCCTGTAGCTTCTCACAGTCAATCTACTTCCTCCATTTTATTCTCTGCTATCTTGAGTCTTCCACTCCCCAGCCTGTTGCTTTTTCTGCCTTTCCAGTTGTCTAATTCCTGCCTGTTCAAATCTCTTCTAAAGAATTAAGAAGTAAACACACTTTAAGTGATCATAACATTTGTGAACACTGCTTATATATTCTGTTACTGTGCCCTTACTTGGTCTACTTGAGCTGTGATTTCTTTGGGCCAGAATCTGTACCTAACTCAATACTGCATGTTGTTAGAGCAGGAGTCCATTCCTTGGATATTCACAGGCCCTGCAGTATAATCACTAATTTTAACTCTAAGGAATCTTTACAGTGGTTTCAGCTTTACAGTACCAGTTCTAGGGATTTATAGAGGTTTTTACGTATTAAAAGTGTTGGGCAGGGTAACCCATGGGCTGTATGTCTTATTCAGAACTAGAAAAGGACAAGCAGGACAAAACAAATTCATTGCACTGTGAAAAATAATTCATAATTTTTGCAGTTACTATTACCCAAAATGAGGAGGAGCAGTTCTGAAAAGTGGTTTTACTAACATCTGATTAATTCTTACTGGATTCCACTTATATATGCCTCAGGTTTGAATATGTATACCCAGGATGGTCAGGAAGCTCCTTTACATAAGAAATATATACAAGAAACCTTTCAAGAGGGGCAGGGAACGGGCAAAAATTGCTCTGAATTAGGAACACAGCTGCTTCTCTTATCTCTAGGCCACCACACTTTTGTCTGGCGTTTCCAGGAGAGAAATTTTGTGCTCAGTAGCAGGGACAGGATAACCTCAGTCCTTTAATGACACATCTTTACTGTACAAACACAAAGCTAAAGTGCATGCACAGTGAGTCTGATAGACTTCCTGCAATCACCAGACCTATGGCAAAGCACAGAACAAATCCAGTGTTTACAGAGTCCACAATTCCTCTCTATATTCTCCCTTGCTGCTCCCCAACAGCTATAAGGAATTGCTCCATAGCAGTTCCCACCAGGTCACCAAATTTCCTGGACAAACATGGTTTTCTCAAATTCTACATGGTAACTTTTCTGGGTAGAAAAGATGATGCTTCTTGGGAGGTCAAGGAATGTGGGAGATACACCCTGAATGGTTCACACAGATGGATATTGCCCGTGTCCTTCAGTAAGTAAGTCAAAAAGCCTACATGAAAATATACTCATTAGAAAGAGTGAATACACACATCTGTACACAATTAAATGTACAGTAAGGAGAGACCTTGAGCCAGCTGATAAGGAAGGGGATATGTCTAGACAAGCACTCAGATCAGGACCTCAAAACTGTGTCCACTCTGCCTCTTGAAGAGATATAGTGGATTAAATTCCACATTATGTGGGAAAGGCAAGGGTTAGATGTACAGTTCTCTGCCACAGGAAGTAGTGGGAGAATGTATCCTTAGATCCTGCATCCTAAGCACAAGGCTGTTAGGTATTGGGCGTGAAGTTGCTCTCCTTTTTCTTCCTGCTGATGGTGGACTACTAAGGAATGCTTCTAGAACGTAAAACAAGAAAGAAGGGGCCTGGCTTCAGCTTAACGGTCAGAGCTCCCTACTCAGAGGAAGGTGATCCGGGTTTTCAAACCTGGCTTGCTACATTGCTTTACTTTCTTTCAATGGCTATGTAAACACTTCTATGTTTCTGGAAGTAGAGAACAGGAAACAGAGAAAAATAAAAAAAGCCTGTGTTTATGGCACTGCTGCCCACAGAAAATACTGAAAATCATCCAATAAACAAAGAAAAAAAAATATTTCAAGACATTCAACCTCCTGAAATTCAGGCAAGCACATGGAAATTTCAGGTTATAGCAAAAATGTGCAATCAAGACTTGGAGAGGCTGCCAGAACTGTGTTCCAGTATGAGTTGTACCCATCCCTTCACAGAAAACAGAAGTGACAGCTGAAGGACAGTGCTCAAAGAGAAGGGGTAAAAATCAGAGTCTGAAAAGAACCCTTGGAAATCTGTCATTTTATGGTCTGGATAAGAGAATAGTGGTTCACTCTGAATCAGGCCTTTAACTACTTCCTCACACATCAGCCTACAGAAGATTCAGGTAGCACCCCTTAAAAGGTGGCGGAGCTGGCCTTTAGTAACTGAGGATCCATTCCTTTAACTTCATAAACTGTACCATGTATTTCAGCAGGATAACTTCGATTATGCAAAATAATCTAGGTTAAGAAGACAGAATTCTAATCTCTGCACTGATTTCCTGTAAATTGTCACCATGCCCTATGCTTTGTGCCAGGATGACTTAGAAACTAGCTCATACTAGTAACACAAAAGCAATTCTATTTAATGGATGCAGTATAAGGAGGCTTGTTAGTCTAAAAATTCTTTACTTTTTAGATCTTGATGTCATATGGCTATTACCATGTTACCTTGTGAAGTGTGACTCCTGGGTCCTTATTTAGGGACCAGGGTATAGGATCTAATTTTCAAAAGTATTGAGCTGTAAGTAAATCTCACTACCTTTTCTTGGAATTATTTCCTGGTTTTTAGCTTTACAATTCAAACACTTGGATATTAATGTTCTGAAACATAGATATAGGACCCTGATTTTAGGCCTTTATTTATTTTATCTTTAAATTTTCAAGTTGTCTGCAAAATAAAGCCATTACCTACAGATCTACTTACCACAGAAAAATAAATAGTGACTGACTCTCCCTAGACATCCTGTGTTTCACTGTGCTACTCATGGAAACTGTCCATTCACACATCCTGCTGAGCTAAGTGCAAAATGGCTGATTTAAATTCCCACTAGAAAAGCAATTAGCATTGTGAAAAACTTTCCAAGATTTCATCAGATGTGCTGGGTAAAATGAGAACGCATGATTTCTACCATACCCCTAGTGAGTGGTGGAGCAAACAGGTGATGGAGGCAGGAATACCAGGGGAGCAACAAGTGTGCAATATAATCCTCCAGTGAAACCAAAGAGCTGTGCCGGTTCCGCATGGTGCAGGTGGCCATGGTGAGCTAGCAAGCTCCTGCAGCACCATGTAGACTTCATCAGAGCATGTCTTCATGCAAAGAAAACAGATGCCCATTTATAGTACATTAGCATAAGAAAACAGAAACTGGCCAGTAATAATTATTTTACTGCACTAGTAAAGGTGCAACCATGTAAGTCAAACTTCTCCAGCTGGGGAAGCCTACATGGGAATTAATCCACTTTATTGATTGGAAGACTCTGGGCCTACAGCTCATGACTAGCACATTTCCACTTGTCAATCCATCCAAGAAAAAAAGGCAATTTTTTCTCCCCTATTCCAGCTGCATCCTGCTTTCAGTAACTGTTAAAAACTCGGCTGGAGCACCAAGCTGAAAAGAAGAGAGACTCAAATGTAAGAGGAACAGGAACTCCCAAATGAAATTGGCTGTTTAGAGAAGATGAGGGATGAAACCTGTTAGCTATTGGAGGCAAGCATAAATTAATAAACATATGTATTAGTTACTCCTCACAGCAGTGAGTGGATTTAACAACACAACCTTTTGTCCTCATATTCTCCTGGGGTGAAGAAATACAATTGGTGGCAACAGAAATATGCCCCCTGCCTTTCAGAGCTTTATTAGATTTTTAGTCTGACTCACTTATTTTTCAGGCTGAGGCAATTTTTTCTTTTTTAAAATCATTAACAGTTCAGATCATCCAAACTGTGTTCTCATTTCACAGAACTTTAGAGCTTATAAATTCATAGAACAATATATGGGAAAGACCTGTTGGGTTAATTGCCCCACCTCCCCATACCATTAAAAGCACAGATTTCTGCAGCTCATTTCTCAATATATTTCCCTGTCTTGTCTTAAATGGTCTTCCATTTGTTTTGGATGGTTACACAATAATTCAATTGTATCATCTCAGGAGGGTCTTTAATGATATTCGAGAACATTTTCTACTCTAAACCTCCTTATTACTGCTACTGAAAGTGGAACTGTGTAAGATGAATCTTTTTCACTCAAGATGCTTTCATACTCAAACATTTTAACACAAGAGTCAAAACCTTGTTAGTCATCACACAATTATGTAATTAAAAATATAAAAGCGTAACAACAGCAACAAATGAAAAACAGATGTGGAGGCTGTTTTATCAGCTGGAAAAAAAAAAAAAGTCCTCAAATCATGAGTTATGCTATTTACGTCTACCTTTAGTTCATCTAGACCCCCAAGAATACGTGAAAGTCCTCTCCTACAATCCACCTGCCCTTCAGTGGCTTTATATTAATGCATGCTACTTTGAACTGACACAGATTTTGTGGCATGGAGGTACTCTGAACTGAATGAACTAACACTATTATAGCATCTACTCTCAAGATGTCAGGTATTTCAATTAAGCTCTACTGAGCCTTCGTATAACTGCTGAAAAGGCATGAACAGAGATAATTGAGCCTGGTTTCTTCAAGACTGTCAAATGCCTCTGTGGATTTTTAAGAATATTACATTAATATTGTAAGCAGGAACCCCCCCCTTTCTTACAATTAAGATTTTCCTTCCACAAAACAGGTTGAAAATTAAATGCATACTGCTAGAGTGAACTGCAGAAATTACCCAGTAGGATTTTAAGTTATGTTTCAGCTTGCAGATGCTTATGTGATCATGTCTCCTTTGTCTACCTATTGATTCGAAGAACCTGTAAATTAAATCAGATAATTCATATCCTACTACTTAAGACATGAACACCCTGTAGTCTGATCCTCCCCTAGCACATATGCAAAAATATTAAGGTCTGTATATCAGTATATGTGTCTGCTTGTGTGTATTTAAGGATATTTATACTGGCTATTGTTCTTTAGGAAGGCTATGAGATCTAAATTTGGGGGTTAAACTACGCCTTACACATTCTCAGTTATTTTGGTTATCCTCTACCAATATGAACAAGTTAGACAATTAATGGCTAAACCTGCTACTGCTTAAGAACAAGCATATAGACACACACATACCATCAGAGGCACTGATTTCCACTCATTCTTACTTCAGCAAGTTTGCTAATTACAAACACTTCAGAGGTACAATGCATCTGGATACCTGCTGTTCCTGTTAAGTTCTGAGTATCTTCCAGATATTTTTCCTTTTTACTGCCATTCAACAACAAGAAAAGAAACAGGCAAATGTAATAGCCTAATCCAGTACATGCTCAGGGTGGGTCCTTTCTGTATTTCCTGGCAGTAACAGCACCCCATCCCTGTTTGGCACAGACTGTGACTAAACTTGTCTAGAGCAAAAGACACTGAAGGGCTAGCAGAGGGAGGAGGGGAGGAAATCACTTTCAGCCATCCCACTCCAAAGAAAGGGGAAAAAATGGCAATTAAGCAGGAAGGGTGGCACACTGTGGATCTCTGCAAGAATAAATGCAGATGATAATCTGAAAGCTTGCCCTGCCCAAGGAGGAAAAAGTGTAGTGGCAAGACATTTCATCTGGAACACAGCAATTAGGCTGACTGCTGCAGTCTACCAAAGGCTTACTATGTGCCTGGGTATTAGTCAATTATCTTCTAACTTTCTACCTATCCAGCTACTGACACGTATACAAAGGCACTGAGGCTTCAGCTGTACCAATAAATTTAACTGCCTTGACCTCCAAAACAGGAGCACCCTGACTCCTGACCCCATGTCTAGGAATGGTTTGCAGTGGTTGGCAGAGGCTAAAACCATGTGAAGAGCCATCCCAGCAGCTTACTAGGATAAAGATGTTATTCCAATGCCTAGAAATGTCCCAGGCACAGCTCATTTTGCTGGCAGACACGACCTGACACAAGCAGGCACACAGGGATCTCTGCTCTGGAGAAGGCACCACTGACAAACCCGGACCACGCTGTGTTATGGACACTGCATTTCAGCCTGTTCAGGCATGTCATTGCTTTGTCCTCTGCATGAGACTGGGGGTGGATGTAGGCATGTTTTAAAATAGAGAATGGATTACTTGTGCAGCAAACTAAAAATCATTAAAGGTGTTCATAATTCAGCTCCATAAAATTCCTCTTATACTTTCTCATACCTTTCAACTAAGCTGATTTATATGCAAATACTTAACCAGCTTTTCAAACACAAGTGTTCCCAAAAAAAAATAGTCCTCTGCTTAAAAAGGTGAAGTTTATCCCAGAGACGTGCAGCCTCAGTCACACAGTGGTACAGCACTGTGTCCAAACTCTCACTGGAAGTCAGTGCCACAGCTGGGAACAGAGTGTCCTAAACATTTTCTGTCTCTTCTTATAACTCACAAGCAGCTTTATGGCAGACTGTTCCCAAAGTCCTGAAGAGATTGAGGCAATTAAATCTACAGAGAATATTTTCCTATAACAAAATGGTGTCTCCATCCACATAACAGCAGGTGATTTTACAGTATTTAGAACAGGCAGAATTCTAGCATACCACATTTTGAACTCTAAGATACATTACTGGATACTACTAGGAACAAATCCTCACTGTATTTGGCAGGAGATCTTTCTCCTACTTGGTTGACATGTATTTATACAGTGGGTATACAAAAATAAATGTTATAGTACAAACCACTCATGACAAACTAAGCCAAACTATGTTCTAAATACACATTACATTCCCTGAAGTAAGAAGACTTATTAGTTTTTTCCAGTGGATGGAGATAGCAACTTGATTTGGGAGGCAACAAAGAACCAAATGGAAAGTGATCCTCAGGGTGGGAAGTTTTAAAGTTCAGAATATGCATTCAAAAAATGGAATCTTTTTTTCCCCCCACCCAATCTTGACCCATCAGAGATTTTATGGTTGAGAAAAACTGTGCTGGCTAGCCACTTACAACTTGTAAAGCTGTAATCTTCTCCACACAACCAGGCTCCACCCAACAATTGTACAAGTTGTCAAGGCATCTATCAATAGTCAAGTACATGTAACTCTTAAGTATTTGCTTTTGCTACCACAAACAATTACACCAAACTATAGCAACCATAGTTTGTGGTAAGCATATACAAGAACCAAGAATATAATTAAGTCCATGAGAAATCAACTGTTACTGTATGCTAGGCCAAATAGTCCTCATTTAATTACACTATTACTTCATTTAAAGTATCAGAGCCATACTTTGTTGACAAAAAAAAAATGGCCAGTACATGAAGTCACACGATTGCATGCTTTTTCCTTAGGAAATTTCAGTTAAGATACTTTCCTTTAAATCAATCAGCCATTCAAAATATTTATCACATTTTGAGTGATTCAAGCACAGTTTGGTTAGGAATAGAAGCAGGGTTCTTCACTGTCCAGGACTGGTTTTGTTTTGGTCTTTTGTTTTTAAATACAAGCATTTTACACTGTCTTAGAGTAAAAGTTGCATTATTTTAAAATAAAGGTGACCAATAACCAGACTGGTCTCTCACATGCAATGTAATAATGGTTTAAAAGATTAATATTCAACGCAATTCTTTTCAGTGATTATGTCATTAGGGAGATGCGTCTTCTGGTCATGGGTTTCCGTGAACACTATTTCCAAGCTGACTCCTTAATGCATTAGAGCAAAGCATCACAAAGAACTTAATATGTTCAATATAATTTTCAGTTCTCATGTGAAGAGGCCACTTGATGGCTTTCCTGCCTCCTTGTTTGTGAGCCATAGGTCTGTACACGCTTGTTGGGAAGTCATGCACAAATGCAGGGAACATCTGGTTCATGGGAAACAAACTGAAATCCCAGTGAAAGTGATCACTTCAGCTTTAACATCACTTCAGTTTAAATAAAATCATATCTAGGTGACAATAAAGCCCATTTTTGCAAGACATGTGTCTCTTCAAGTATGTCTAGCAGACTTGCAGTAACATCCTGAAAGACTGATGTCTCACCCTTTCCTGCCCAGTCATGGCTCCCTCCCATTTCTTCAGCCATTCACTACTTTTAGCTTCTCTTTTTTTTATTGACAAAAAACCAAACAAACAAACAAAAAAACCCCACAACTATCTGGGCCTTTTAGCAAAGCATTATCCTCCTAACAATATCTTAATGGCATTTTGAAGCAATAGAAACAACATTTCTGATGTCAAAATGCCAATTCTTATTAGATCAACAGGATCTAGGACTTTTGAAAAACCACACACAACCAGCTATATTGAAAGACTTCACCACTAGCTCTAACACAACTCGTCCACCTGCCCTCACCCATGCTCTATCTTCTGAAAGCAGAGCCCACTAAATCTATCTTGAATTGGACTGCCAAATCATAAGGTCCCTCCAGGATCCTTAGACCTTTTGAAGATGTAACCCTTTATTATATGAACCTTAGTTCCTACTATCCCTTTTGGCCTTTAAAAACAATTTCTACTTGGGAGATGACAAAAAATCCTGGAAGAAAATGCTACGCCCTGATTTTCCCATGAAATCAGTCTTTGAGGACCCAGCCACCATGCCTTGAAGCTACTACATTAGGGCTTTGTCACCACGACTGCCACACTAACTCTGAAGTTCTGCCCACTTCCTTAGCTGAAAGCACACTTGCAGGCACACCCACTGTCAAAATCCTTTTCTTGCTAAGCTCAGTGAACATCTGGAAAGCAAATGGAAAGGAATTGTTAAACTAGCTCCCTCTCATCCAAATTACACAAGAAAACAAGTCAGGAAAATTCCCAACATATTTTTGTTTCTTCTCTATAATCTCAGCATTTAGGTATTTAATATTGATCTGAGACTGTGCCTGCAGGGCAAGATGTGACCTTTGGAGTTTAAACCCAGTGGTAAAGCATCCAAGCAGTTGTGTTCACGTAACACTTAGGTTTTCAGCACATTGCTCAGGTTCCAAAGTTCTCCACAAATTCCCATCACAGTATTCTCAACAACATTCAGATATGTAACAGGCACACAAGGCCTCTTCATAAAAATAAGAAATTCTGAGATGCATCTTTCATTCATACATTTACAAAAATAAAGCATACTTGAAGAAATACTAATTTGACTAAGTACGAGGATTATAGCCAAATATATTTCAAAAGACTTGGGTATATGACAAAGCAAATCTTTTTAACCATTTTAGTTACTATTTTGAGTAGTATTCGGGGACATGCAATTTCAGCACACAGACTAATGTGAAGCATCAGAAAGTAATGTTATAGATTATGCAAACATAGTTTAATAGGTATGAGCTTCCTGGGGTTAAAATCCAGATTTAACAGTTCACTGCTAAAAGCCTCAGACTCCAGACAGACTTTTCACAGGTTTGGTGGTTTGTTTTCTTTAAAACGTTTCCTATTAACAAGCAACACCAGCGTGTAATCATAACTCTGCAAGCATGCTTTGGAAAATAAACTTGCCCGGATGCAACCCTGAACAACTCAATCTAACCTTTAACTTGGCTCTGCTCTGAGCAAGGAACTGGATCTCCAAAGGTCCCTTCCAGCCTAAATTATCCTGCAGTTCTGACACACAGGAAGTTTTGCAAGCCACAGAAAAAGTCTGATTTTTCCGGTGGCACCTTGAGTATCACATTTGGATGATCTGGTGCTGGCAAAGTGGGAGGTTGAATTGTCCTCCAGGCTCCTTCCTTGGCAGATTGTGCTGCAACCTACAAGAACTACCCTCAAACTGGAGTCTTTCAAAAGGTCATCAACGGGGTCTCTCTCCTCTCCTGTTTCATGAACTCTAAAGGGATTTAATACCTTCACAAGCACTGTCTTGATCACTCCTGTCAAAACTTGACAAAGTTGGCTGGTATTTTCCAAAGATACTAGTGAGGTCAAGACAAACAAGAGGGGCCACAAAATCACACACATTTCACTTCCTTACGGAAGAAGGGAGAAGAAGGGAAAAAAAAAAAACAACATAATAAAAAAATCTCTAGTGTAAATTACAAGCGTTTCAAAATTAAGGGAATTCTCTTGCTCTCATCAACATCAAAGCCAAAAGGGTTTTCTGCACTGCAGAGAAGCAAAACACAATCCTGACAAGTACATGGCTGTACCTACACTTTACTTTTTCTCCGAAACAGCCTATTTTAGCATGGCATGTCCTGAAATAACAGCAGGAGTGTGTTTCCCTTGTCACATGAAAAGAAAAGAGGGCAGTGGGCCAGGACAATTTTTTTTTTTATTCTATCCACCATTCTGCCTTCACACAGAGGGGCAAATTCTGATATCCCCTGCTGGAGCCAGCCCTATCCCTTTGGCACTAACAAAGGCTCAATCTGGAAAGAAGGCCAGGGCCAAGCCTTTCATAAGAACCTCCTACAGAAATAAAAAATACAGAGGGAGCAAGACCTTTCTCATCCTTTCCCTTATTCAGTCCCATTCTTCCCAGCACAGACATGCTGAAATAAGAAAGTGACCTCACCTTGTGCTGCTCAACCTTGTCAGCACAAGTGTAACCCCATCCTGGAGAAGCGCTGATGTCAGCAACAGTAGGGATTGTACAAAAAGGCTGCTGTGTGCAAGCAACCCAGAGCCTGGCAATCCCCTGCTGTCAGTTCAGTCACCAGCCTTCTAGGCAAATAACACAGTTCAATTCTGACCTGATTTCTCTGTGCTATTTTCTGTCCTTTCTTCCAGCGGAGAATGGGCTTGAGAGCAGGTAGCTCCTTGTCTTCTTTTCCTCTCTGTATCACATGTTCCCCAAGGCTGTATGCAGCTTCAAATACAATTGGAGATATGACGTCTTTGACTCTTCTCTGTAAAAGAAAAGAAACAGACATTTTACCTATGCATACAGGCAAGCAGATTTTTACACACAAAAATTATATATACAGTTAAAGCAGATTCTTATATTCAACACTGCAGACAGGAAGCAGGGTTCTCTACTTCCTTTATTCTTCTCCATGCCAAAACAGGAACGAGCACATTATAACACAACAAGTCAGAAGATTTAAAAAAAAAAAGGGCAAGTAAAAAATTAGTTAATTCTTCTGAGACCTACTCTTGGTTCCACAGAAGCAGTGGCATATTTGGCACACCTACAAATCAAGGGTTTCTCAATAAAACTGAGACATTTTCTTAAAAATTAAAATTAATTAGGAAGTATTTCCATTAGTTTTGCACAATGTGGAAGCAAAGGGCAAATCATCTTCATCTCCATGGTTTCTAAATGCTACACGTCAACTGAGGTCTTGTCCAGTGTCCTCCATGTGTTAAAAGAAAACTCCATCTCGCCTTCCTGTTTTGAAGTATCAATTAAATGAATTGACTAGTAAAGAATCTGATGTGGTTATTAAACAAGATTAAAGACATGCAGGGGCAGGAAAAGACACCTTCCAGCACAACTCTGGAAGCAAAACTCTCAGCTCCCCCACCTTCTGCACAGTAACACTTTCAGTCTGCAAAGGAATAAAGTTTTTCATTTTCTTTATTTGCTATATTCTTGGCTTGATACCAGATGTATTAAAGGGTGCTACATTATTTATCTGATGTGACTTAAGTATTGCCTTTTCTTGTTGGTGGTGCCCAAGCCACAAAACTCATACCATTTGCCACAACATAAAATGCCTAAATCCAGTTTACTGTGCAAGGATAAAATGCTCTTTGTGTCTGTTCAGTCCTGACTTCCAAAATCCAACTAATCACAAAACAGAAGTTGCAAATGCTCTACCATGTCATAGGCAAACATCCTCTTAAATTTTAGCTATTTAAAAACAGAGTGAATTCAGCGCAGATAAAATTGAGGCAATAAATAAATCCTATAAGTAAGCACAATAAATCTTCAAATGAGCCAACTCTCAGCTTCATCTTGCATCAGTTTGTGGGCTTCTCTGAGCACAGCCTGCCAACCACAACAAATAATGGAGATGTGACGCAATTTTAATTGGATAAGTGGGAACTAACTGGCTTTCTGACCACCCTGTTTGATCTGTTTTGAGACAACCATCTGCTGTTTCCAATACCCCAACTGGCCACAGACCTCTGAGGTCAGACGAAGATTAGTGGCTAATCAAATTCCCAAATCATCGAAGTGACCAGATTGGATAACGTTTACCTTACTGCACTTTGAAGCTTCCATCCAGGCCTTGAATTCCCTCCTGTGTTACCAATGTCCACTAGTTCCCTGTGCCCAGCAGCAGCCCAGAGCACCAAGTTTCGACCAAAAACTGCTTGGAGCGGTTCATGCCTTCTCAGTAACAGACACTGATCAACAGTGGACATAGTGGCTATAGTGATGGCAGTTCCGTGACCTTTTCCCCATCCGTTCAAAAGGACCATCCACTCTCTGAAGCACTGCTAAATACCTCAGCAGAAGAGACACCAGTACCTTCAGCCCTTTGCACAGTGCCCCCCGCCCAGGGTAGGACTTGTACCGTACTGAGGTTACTGAATATCAATACTACAACTCACACAAGCTGCTGGCTTTGCTCTCAGAAAAAATCATGTGTATTAACTTAAGCAAGGATTGTATCAACACACAAGACAACTATGTATATGGAGAAACAAGACTATAAAAGAGCATGCCATGTAGCAACAGTCAAACACAATAAATCATGAGGCAAACTGCCACCTAATCCAACTGTATGCAACCAACTGTGTAAACATAGAACAATTAAAAATATAGGGAGTGGGTTAAATTAAAATCCACCTATAGTTTTTCTAGCTCTATTACTGCAATATGGCAAGACTATGTGCTTAATGACTTCTAAGTGTTTTAATATGATCTTGCAGGGTTCAGTCCAATGCCTTTTGAAGTCAAAAGACAAGTTTCCCATTGACTTCAATGAATGTTGGAGTGTGCCCACATTGTTTGCTGGTGTCTCTTTCTGCCTTATTTTAGTGGTGAAACTGTGACTTCCAGCAGCTAGATTAATTACATATGTGGATATTCCCTCACCACAGCCCTGGGGAAATAGATGTCACATACCCACTTGTCTTTAATTAAGGATGAAAGTATGAATGCTACCCAGTTATTAATTCTACCACATGTTCAGTCCCTTCTGCTCACAATCCTACAAACATGAAGGCAACAGTCTGTGGGATTTGTCCACAGTAAGACAGAGACAAGATAGCTCTGCCTCATAGGTACACCACAGCCTGTCTGGAATGTGAGCTTGTAAAGAGAATAATGTATATTCACCCAAACACAATCTGGAGAAGTACTATTTCATGTTGGAAATACACCCAGCTTTCTTTCTCTTTCAGTCTACCCAAACATAACACTCCCTGTGGCTGAATCATATACTGATGACAAGCACCAAGGATCACTTTTAAATATTCCTGATTTCTAAAAGGAAGTCAAAATATGCTGTAACAATCAGATTTGAGACTGACTGAAAAATCCTTCAAGGTCAAGGAAAGTGCGTGTGTTGCTTTTCAAGTCAGTTACATGGTACTAATGAAGTGGGTTTGCCAAGGGGAAATAATTTCCACAAGCAGCTTTTACATGTATTCACCATTATTCACCATGACGCTGCTAGGCTGACGAAGTGCTGAAAGTTACAGGCATTTCTGCAGCATGAAAAAGTATTCCTGGCAAATCATAGCACATGGACAGTAAGGCTTCATTAATGGAAAAAACATTTGGAGGACATCTAAACAAGTGTAATATCCAAGAAGTTCACATTATCAACAGAAACAACTGCGTAACAAGGGTTCACCGAGCAATAGCAAAAAATATTCAGACTGGATATCACTGAACTGCTGCAAGTTCTCCCTGTGCCTGAATTAGATTGGGGACCTGAAGCTGGGTTTCCCACAAGTCATCAGCTATCCTATGTACTTTTCTTTTCTTAGAAGCAGTTTCTCCGGGGTGGTGGGGTTTTTTCCTTCTTTCTCTTCTGGACTAGATTTAATTCTGGACATAACAAGTTTTTGCAGAACTCCGCACTCTCCAGTCCCAGTAAATTACTCGTCTGCTATGGAAACAGCCCTAGCCAGCTGTATCCCTTTGTTGGGATCTTTTATCTTTTCCTGTGAGGCATGTTGCATGACAACACTCTGAGTTGGAAGAAAAAAGGAAAAAAAAAAAAAAAGGAAAGGTATTTTGGTATGAACAACTAGGGTCTTATGAAGGGTATTACAGGATGATCCCTCACTAGCACTTAGAAAAGACAAAGAACTCCAAGTCCAAAAAGACCACAAGTTTAAGAGGATCTAAGAAAGCAATAAGGCACTTTTAGATGTTTCAAAAGACACCATGTTCCTGAAAGCTCACCCTAACAAAAAGCAGGCTTGCCATCTCTCCCAGAACAATCACCTCAAGGAAACACATTTCTTACATGCTGTGGGAGAAGCTGGGCATGGCCACATATTTCTTTCTTTTTGTTTTCTGGCTTAGCAAGGGAGGAGAAAGCAAGCAAGCAAAGTGTCTTTCAGATTTATGATTGCATTTCTGAAATTGCAAATCTGAAAAGTGATCACAGAACAATGATCAAATGTCATAGCTGTGAATCGGAACGTCATCTGCAATTCCCTCTCAAAGATGGACTGTGATGAGTGTAAGAAATAATTTTCTGCACTTTTCGTAGGCACAGCCTAAGGCACATTGTGACAACACAAACACAGGCACAGATTCCAGCATCCTGAAAACATACTGCCTTTGTGGGCAGCCACTGCCTTCTCCAATCTCAACTTTGGGCTACCAAGAGCCCACACACATCAGGAACTTGAGCAAATTTGGATGGAACAAGACAGGGATTTAGTCAAGGGATAGGATTTACTCTGCTCATGGTGTGCATTGTTGCCAGAGAGGACTGATTATAATTTCAGTTTCCTTTCAGCTGAGTACCACAGTACTGTCAGGGGACTGTACATGAGCCCAGCAAATCATGACATCTAATCCTTTTCTTCTACAAGGTGAAAATCTCCAGCAGGGGCTCCAGAGTGCCAAATTCCATTTTTAATTATGGCCAATGGACTGAGAAATAAATTGAGATGTAAATAATTCCCACAATCTACATGAAGACTACTGCAGAAGTAAAGGATGAAACATGGTCCTTTGAAGCAATGAATATTAAGTCATTTTCAACAGCACTGAGAGAAGAAATACACATAATTGTCAGGGTGGCTTCTGTGGTTGCCCCTTGGCTTTTGTCCTTGTTCCTATCTTTATGGAGTTTCTCTCTTCTTTCTCTGCAGGGAAGTTCCCTGATATGTGAGGCCTTTTTTTTTTTTTTTTCTCCCTCTGATTTGATTCTAAGGACATCAATATATGCATAGATTCCAGAGCTTTTACTGAATTCAGTACAGCTTCCAGCACTTCTGAGAATCTAGCTCTGTTTAGTTTGATGACTAAGAATGCATTCAAGAACCTGGTTTTTAAAACACTCAACTTGAAACTTTTAGTCTAAACATATTTATTTCAAGATTTAAACAAGCACTAATAATAGACTATAGGAATTTTTACAGCCTTAAACCACACAAAATAAATTTGACAATCCGGATTTAATACATAACATATTAATGCTGTAAAATGTATAAAGTCATTGTGTTAATGCTAACCCAGCATAACACTTCAATCAGCTCACAGGTCACCAGCACATAAGTCCTCAGCTCAGTGCCAAGAGATAAATAGTTCCTTGTTCAGTAATATTAAAAAAGACTCAAATGTCCACCAGCCTTCAGAGCCAAATGCTACTACTTCCACAATTTATCAAATAAAATATTGGCTGCAGGTCTTAATAAACATACATTATGGCTTATGAATCAATAAGATGACAGCACTTGACTTCCATTCTCACTCTGTGTGAACTGTGAGTCATTCAGGATGCAAGACTTAAGTGCCACACAATTCAATGAAAATATCAATTAGACAGATTGGCTTTAAACTGGAAGACACATATCCATTCGTTTCAGATGAATGAATGTCTACATACCATTCTTGTACCTGAAAATGAGTAAGGAGCAACTTAACTTCGTTGTCCTGTTCCCTGCAACACTTACTGAGTCTAAGTTTAGATTTCTTGATGTCAATTCCCAGTGAAAACTAATACTTTTAACCTTCTGCTAAGGTTCTTGTGCAAAAGAATAACCACCTCTGTCTTCACAAAAGTCTTTCTCTGTCCTGAGTTCACTTTGATGAAGATATTTAGGGCTTGTAATAATTTATTTCTGCTTGGCACAATTTTAGCATTGGTATCTCCCCCCTGTGAAGGCAGACAAAACATGGTTATCTTGAAACTGTCCAGAAAAGAACAAGTTTCCATTTCCATCCTGCACAAAAACTGTGTTTGTTTGTTTGTTTTTTTAAACATACATTTATTTTAAGACATTGCTGTAGTTAAAGGGGGAAAAAATCACAACTGCAAACCCTTTTCCAGAGCAGAGGCTGAAATAGAAGTTGACGTAGTTGGTAAAAGCTCATTTACAACATTATTGGTGATTTTTTTTTTCAAATTAATAGCATATGAAGGCAATCAAAGGCCTAATGTTTCAATGATACATGCTTCTGTTTTCTTTTAAGATCTTGTGACAGCTGCTATTCAACAACTAGGAATATAGTCTTTGTTATTAAACTTCAAACATTACAAGGCTTCTGAAGAATCCTGAAGTTTAGAACAGGGGAAAAAAAGAGCAAAAAATGTGCAGGGTGTCACACCCTTGTATGTTATTTAGGGTTAGCATTTGAAAGAATGGGAGTGCTTTCTTTGTCTTCTTAAATGCCTTGCTCCAACACTCAATTTTTCCATCAGGTCAGCAACCTCTCTTTGCAATTACTGATAACAGGAAAGATGCTGTGGGAGAGGAAAACTCAAATCCTGGAGTAATCTGGTGCTAAATAAACACCAGGCGCCCAGGAGCCTGCATGAGTTGAGAAGACACCCTGAGACAGCAAGGGAAGAGCTGTGAGGCCGAAGCCCAGCTGGATACAGCCACACTGGGTTTAAGTAGGTGTTCACCATCCCCATCCATCTGGCTTCCTGCTATCAGCTGGGGAGTGATAAAGGTATTACTGATGCCAGCATGGGAGAGATGGCAATTGATAGTGTAAATATTCCATGCCAAAGGTTACAAAGGTTTAGCAAGAATATATTACTGACAATCCTTTGGTAGTAAACAGTGAGAAGTCACCCCATGCCACCCAGAGGTACTACTATGTATTAGTGAGCTCAGACTTTGATTTTCCAGCTCTGTACTAATGCATTGTGAAAATTTAGTTTCACATTCTATCTGTACAGTTGGACATTGGGCCTTTTATTGGACCTAATGTCTTCAGTTATGTTTTTATCACTCATTCCCTTTCTCTCCTTCATAGTTCACTTTCAGTCTCTCAATGGGGTGTTTGAGATGAAAAATAAAGAAAATTCCTCAACTGTTTAAAATCATGTTATTCCCCTCTGAAGAAAACACCACTGAGATGCCCAGCTTTTTGCTGGTCCCAGGCTGGACACATGTCCATAACATTCACTGGCTTCCTGCAAGACTGACAGAATGGAAACACAAACAATTAGAAAGTCTAAGAGCTGATGGGTATTTGTGAAATAAATACTTGAACTTAGGTGAGCAAAGAGAACCCAAAAAGGAGGAATAGAGGTAACTATTCAAACATACATTTATTTTACTCTCTTTCTGAAAATACTGTATGTTTCAGCAGGGAATTATACGCAGAATTTACTGAATAATTAAATCCAGACTCTTCTGGCACACATATAACCCTACCATATACTTGTCTTTTCCAGTGAGGTTAACCCATTTCATATTCTGGTGATACAAGATTTTATCAAAACCACACTTTACAGAGATTTTCTTTAATAATATATTAAAATTTGGTCCAGAATATGAGTTAATTCAACTACCTGTTTCCCTTTATACAGCATTTCCCCCCAACCCTAATGCATAAGCCACAGAGGCCTCTGAGTATGAAGCTGCTAGAGAAGGAGTTCAAGATCCTCGGCTCCTGGGTCATAATTTACAGTAACAGGTCTGCTAAAAGTTTGACACATCCACAGACCTGGGGGAGTGGTGTTTGGCCAAAACCTCATGGTTAGCTTTAGCATTCATATACTGTATTTGCTTGCTCACTCTCTCCCTTCCTGTATATATCTAGCAAGGGATAGAAACAGCTGTGTGTATGTGTCATCCAACAAAACTTTCAGTGCATAATCTCACACACAAGCTGTCCTCAGAGCCAAAGGCTGGGGTCAAGAACTGACCCTCCCAGCACTGACCTTCCCAGCCCCTTCCCAAAACCACAGCCCACAGGGATGGTCAGGAGCTCTTCTTGCTGGTCCTGTACTCCTTTTGCTGTGTGTGGTAGCCCAGCCTGGAGGCCCAATGCAGCCCTGCAGCTGAAGGCTGCTGGTCAGGGGATCCTCCAAGGAACTGTGCCCCTCAGTCTTTGCCTGAGCTCAGCCTGCTTCTATGCAGCCTCAAGCAAACCCTGAGCTGCTGTATAAGAGTGAGCAGCCATCTCCCCCACATTCCCTTGCTCTCCAGATGGATTTTCTTCCTCCGTTAAAAAAAAAAAAAGAAAAAAAAAAAAAGAAAAAAAAAAAAAGAAAAAAAAAAGAGCAGAAGCACCAGAAACACCTTTCCAACTGCATCCCAAGAGGCAATGGCAAAGTAATCAAAAGGCTCTTCCCAAAAGACCTTGGAGGATATGGGAGCCACAGGGAAAGCTAGGATATAGGACACACTCCTCTCCTAGGGTTTCCCACTGACCATCCCACAAAGTGGCTGACTCTAAAGGCCTGTTCCTGTCACTTCTCAGGAGGAGACAATTCAGACAATGAGTCTCAATTCACACAGTTTTATGTGAGTTGAGACAGGATCCACACCCCTTTTTGGATCTGGATCCTAGGGCACATTTCATCTCAAACTGTCATAATGTATGTCTACCTCATATAATTATTAGCAGTAGGTCAAACATGTATCAGCTGAATGAGATTACTCTGCTGGATTTTGGAGATTTGCAGTGGATTTGTTTGAGAAAAGCATTGCTCTGTACCATCTGGTAGATGTCCCCTCAGTTCTAACCCTGGTCTCTCAAATGGTTGAGGTGGCTGAATGGTTTAAATAGAAGAATCACAGTAGAAGACAGAAAAGCTGGATGGCTATGAAACATCACAATAGCAGTGGAAAAAATAATTTTATGAATAATTAATTTTAAGGTGAAAAGCTGAAGGCCTGACAATAAACTGCTATGATTATTTCAATGCCATTGTGACAAAAAACATTCCAACAATACAGCTTTATAAGAAACACGTGCATGGAACAAATAAATGTTCTACTTTGCCCCAGTATCCTACAAAAACAGCTAAAGGAAAAGAAAAAATAGTAGCCTTGTATCAGGATTGAAAGTAAGTAGAATCACCCTCAGCAGAAGAGGACAGATAGAGATGAAAGAAGATTATCATTGACATTTTTACTGACAGTATTTTAATTCAGTTCAGTACAGCTGATAGAAATGGTCCTTGTAAGTCTGGCAAAGAAAGCAACATGGTACTCAGCCTGCCTGAACACAGAGAGAAAGGCTGAGTGGGTGAGAAGAATGGTGTTCATATACTTCCATTGACATATGATGGAGATGAGAACAATTTCCTTAAGAAATCTGGAGGTATTTACACACAAAAATACAAATCCTCCTTTCAGTCACAGAAGAATAGATAGCTCCACAATGGGGAACTGGGAGGAGTGTTGCAATAATGTGACCCAAGTCTATTCTTCCATTATTATACAGAGTTTTTATTAGTCTAATCCTCTTGAGAGCAGGATTGAAAAATCAATACTCGTAAAAGGGAAAAGAATTATGATTCTCTACTTTTCCACATGAATTTAAAAATGTGAACAGTGCTCCTCTGTGACATCTACTTGTATGTTTAATATCAATTCATGTTTCACAAGCTAGGTACACCTGCTAGAAACCAGTACCCATACTTTTAGCTCTTTAATCCCCTAAGCAATGGCTTCTCTATGCACATGAGCTGCAATATCTGAAGAGGGTGAGGGAAACACATTGTTCTGGGAACAATGAAATCTCTAAGGATGAAAAATTCCCATTCACTATTCCGAAGAAACCTAAAGTAACCCAATTAATTAATAATTATTAGGAATTAATATTCTTAACCAAGTAATGTTGAGGAAAAGAATTGAAGGAAACACAACATCCATTACATCGCACATTGCATAACAGATGATTCCAAGGATAGTTCATTAGCCTCTAGATCTCCCATCCTGCATATACTATATATCAGTACACTGAAGACATCTCAGTTACACCCTTGCTTCCATGTCACCTCTCTCCCCACCACTCTCCTCCTCTTCTCCCATTCTCCTCCAATCATCCAGACAGCACTTTGCTAACACCTTCCTCTCTTCAAGCTCCCTGCCTCTGCTCACAACCAAAGAAAGACCAAAAGGAAGAAGGGAAAGGAACTGGGACATATCTCAGCAGCCTCACAGTAATTTTTGCCCATTAACATCTAAATTGACTACTGAATGTAAAGCTCCCCGCTCATTTCAGCAAGGTTTTCTCCCCTTGTTTCATAGATCACTCAGGAAGAGGCAGAGCTCAGCAACCACATCAGCGTATACGACTGCGCAGGTCTCAGAGGTGGCTGGGCTGTGGGATATTTTAGGGTGACAAAGGGCAATTGTTTAAACCCACAGACGGGAGCAGGATGAACGAGTGTTTCTCAGGGGAACTAAGGAAAAAGGAAACTTTCCCTTCGAGTTCCGCTGGCTTTAAAAATAAACAAGGCAAATGTTTCCACAAATAAGTGCAAACCATGCAGTTCCCCAGATCAAAGCTTAGAGCTCTACTCTGAAGCTGGAGGTGCATTCATGGGGAGAGGAAAAAAAAAAAAAAAGGTAATTTTCAACAGCAACACTGCATTTACTGTAAGGTTTTAACCGAATATGATTAAGTGCAGGTATTGCCTCTTTACACATCTACAGCCTGCATTTGATTTTTTTTTTAATTATTATTTTATACATTACCTACCCAGACAAGAGTGCTCATCCTAACAGCAGCACTTCCTCAAAGCCCCACCTCTCACTTCCACAGCATGTTAACAGTTTGGGGCAACAGAAATCTGTGACCTGTGCAGAAGAATGTTCTAGGTGACATGCAGGGACTCTAAATAGATAACTGGAAGGTCTTTATCAGCCAACGAAAACCACTTTCAATTCCAAAGATAGCAATGCTGTCTGACTTACCATCCACTTCATCTGTGAACTGTTCACAGAATACCTGAAAGTGTGTGCAGGTAACAATGGCCTGCACCCAAGGAGCAGAAATAGCTTTTGCTATATTTCAACAACATTCAAGATGTTGGAAGCTCAGTGGTTTCATCTGCTAATTCTACTTTTGCATTGTAAAAAGTAACTTCACATTAATCTCAACAAGATATGACAGCGTAGTGAGCACTCTGTAATATTACCAGGTAGCTCACCTCTTTTGCAATTTCTTTTTTGGGTGTTCCAAATATACTCACTATTTTCCTCCCTATCATCATTATCTGCATGGTACCCTGAGCACACTGTACACTTTTGGGAATGGGTTATGATACAAAATTATCTCCTCTGCAAAGGATAATCCATTAAAAGCCAATATTGTGGGAAAAAAAGCATCTTTCCAGGCCTTGGGCATCAGACAACTGGAACCAGTGGGAGCCAATAACACTTCTGACACTGACCATGGCAGACCTCTGCCACAAGGAAGCTGTTAACATCACCAGCCAAACAAGTACTGCTTCTACCCTTGTTTCCACCGCCAAAGGAAACATGAGCTCTTCACTGCCCTCCATTTTGGGAGTATGCAGCACAGCATCACTGCCCTTGGGTAACTTTGCTTTCAAAGCTGTGAACTAAGCAGCACCAGGCATGGGAGCAGCTTTGTTACAGCTCACAGCACCAACAGCAATAAATGTGCTCACCTTAGCTATGGAACTAGGTCAAAGCAGAGGTTGTTTCATATTAAGGGGTGAAGCCTTACTTTAATTTTCTTTCTACATAAACTTTTGGAACGTATTTTTCCAGGGTCTGTTCATTTCCAAATTGGCTGGGATGCAGCGCTGAAGTAAGAGCAGATCACAGCACAGTAACTGCGTCGGAGGAAAGACATCAGACAGTGCAAGGAGCAACTGTGGAGGTCAGGGAGTACTTGGAGAGAGCGGCTAGTGCATCAGAAGTGTGGCACTCATAGCTTGGGAAACAGTGAAAGAGAGGAAGAAAAGGAGACAAAAAGACACAGCCCAGGATGACAAAGCTCTGACCCTGCAAGCAGCACATACCAAATTCTGAAAATCACCACCAGCCGCCCCTAAATGCTTAGTGATAGCTAAAGAAAACAGAAGACAAATAGCTGTGTAGGAAGCTTCAGTGGTCAGATTCAAGACACAAAGACGTTTCACAGAGCAGTCACAGGTCAGAATTCTGTACTGGATTCCCAGCCCAGCCTGCTCAAGCTCCAACTAACATTGCATGGCTTTGCCTTTGGACACTTGCCAGCAGCATGTTATATCACAGTACTATGCTGCAAACATATTAAATACATATCCACTGGCACAGGCAAGTTGTAGTATTTTTACCTTTATCTTAATTTCTGTATTACTTGTTCAGAAACTGTATCTTCAATCACAGATATAAACCACATCCTGCTCTTTTTAATCCCACTGGCTGTGGGATTTTGTCCTACCTCTCTGCTTTGGTACTGGTTTAAAAATCCAGTACAGACAAACTGATACTGCTTTGTTATAATTTGCTCCTATTTTATCAGCAGGAAACCTTTAGAAACAAACACTGGGATACTAATGATGCCCCTTGAAATTGTCCTTTTTGTAAAAATAAATGATCCTACAAGGCAATAATAGACTGTATCATTTTGTCTGCCTACTTGTATATCCCAGACATGACATTTCATTTGTTAACCTTCCATTATATGAAATCATTTGTTTAGTTACAGCATATTTTCCAGAAATGCATATAGTTAGGTCCTACAGCAATCCCTCTTGAATTTAAGAAGTCCTGGGTCTGGCTTCTTTAAATGCATGAGGCATCACCTTTCAGTCACAGGTTTTCATCATGCCTTTCTCTGCCAGATTACAAATATCTTAGGTGCCTCTTGGCCTTCATTAAAATAAACTCTGTGATTAGTTCATATTTCTAAATGATGCCTTTCCTTGGACACCTGAACAGGTTTCATAGCTGTTCACAACATCATCTAAACAGAAAGCATCTCAAGTCTTTTCATAAAGTTAGTGAATACAACTCTAGCTCTGGCCAGTGCAGCAATCTATACAGAAGAACAACAACTCCAAGGTACCATTCTCTCTGTTTGTATACCTAAAGAACTCATAACCCCTTTTTGCCAATCATCATGCTGGGAAGTCATGATAAATTGTTGGTGTGCTATGACCTTGAAATTCTTCTCAAGGCCCTCACTTTCCAGGAGACAAGCCCCTTCCTGCTTTCTATGTGGGACTTGCATTCTTTATTCCTGGATGCATGATCTCATACTTCGCTGGATTAAAATAAACTTTGCTCGAGTGGCTCAGCTTTGTAGCTGATCCAAAGCACTTTACAAAAAAATCCCTATCCTCCCCTTTAGCCAAGTATTTTTGTGTTACCTGCAAAATGTATCAGTAATTTTGTATTTATTTTCAGATCTTTAATGACTGTATTAGTTTTAATTCTATTAATTTCTATTGATCCCTGAAGAGTGTCAGCAGAAGCAACCCTAACGAATAATCCTACATTGACATCTCCTTTTTAGCTCACTCTGTTGTCCAGGTATCAACTTTTATATATAACCAGATTTTGTACAATCCTTTTTTTTTTAAAAACACAGTGCCTAAAACTCTAAGTAAAATTGCAAGCCCCTAAACCTCTGTTACATCTTCACAGCTACCTTCACTGAGCAAACTCATTATTTCATTACTCAGGGTGTTGTGCTTGTTTGATTGGGTGTTTTTTTGTTTTGGTTTGTTTTTTTAAAACTGTATTTGTTCCTTTAATTTCTTGAGCAATCACAGGACATATTTGTACTTCCATTATATTGCTTGTACAATGATGTAAATCCATAGCCCTCCAGACCAGCTTTCCTACCCTTTTTTGGTATATTGACACTTTAAAACCCTTAACGCTTGCTAGAATTTCCCTTGCGTTGCAAGAACTAGGAAAAGTTCACAATTTGGAGCCAAAGAGCTCTTCATCTGGACTTTGGCACTGCTAAGTTTCCAAACCATTTTAACGTGTTTCTTTCTGGTAAACAGTATTTCACATTGTCCATGTTTACAAATGCATTAAAAGCACAGGATGAACTTTATTAATTATGAGTGCATTTTCCTCCTCCTTTACAAAATATGTATTTAATGAAGCACTTTTGCCTTTCTGTATGAACAGCTTTATTACCACCATCAAATGAGGGGCCAATATTATTGCTAGGATTTTTTTTCATTAATGCATCACAACTTTATTCTGAAAAGGCTATAATCACAGACACAAATTCAGGGGGGACAAAGTACAGCTGCTGTTCCACAAGTACTCTTGGCCCCCTTATGGATGCCATGGAGTAGCCAGGCAACGTGTCAATGTGTCAGAAATGTTTTACCATCATAGAACAGCATAGGGACATAAGTTGAGAAACCTCTCTAAAAATGCACTTCACCTCTTCCTTTACAGAGAAAAGATAAATATGTGTCTCCAAAAAATTACTCTCAGCTTCCTCAGCATCCAGACTGATTTCAAGTGTGACAGTTTGAAATCTCTGTAACACTCACAAATGAAAACAAATGAAAACACCCACAAATAACAGCATTAAAGCAAAATTATACCCTAGACTTACTGGTATAGTGTGGCTCAATAGACACAAAGGTTTTTACTAAGAATGGAAAAATGTCCTGAAAAGCTTCATGCAAAAGTAGGTGTTTTAATCTAGAAGGCAGAAAATATTTATGGCCAAGCACAGGTGATCTGATTGCTTTAAAAATATACCTCAGTCAGGCAAGAAAGAATAAAATGAGACATCACAAGTGACAGTATGAAAAGAAAAGGCTTACTTAGCTCTGTTTTGTTAAAAAATACAGAACAATTTTTAGGTTTTCTTTTTAGTTTAAGTGGGTGGAATTCTCTTTCCACAGAGACCTGTTTTTACC
Organism: Apus apus; assembly: GCF_020740795.1. Taxonomy (NCBI): domain Eukaryota; kingdom Metazoa; phylum Chordata; class Aves; order Apodiformes; family Apodidae; genus Apus; species Apus apus. Next base: position 51,862,505 of record NC_067283.1, read on the forward strand.
ACTACTCATCAGTAAAGAAGAGGCTTCTCTGAGCATATGACATTTAAAAAGGAAACAAAAAGGGAAAAATAAAGATTATGTTACGGTAGTAGGTATCCACCTCCAGCAAGTTTTTCCAAGGCCTCTAAGAGGAAAACCCTTTCCATTATGTAGAAATAGCCTCAATTGACTTTTCCACTCCTTTAACTGCCGGTCTACAGCACATATAATCTCAAAGGTCTACCTTCAGAGCTGACCAAATTAACAACCACATCTTTTCCTTGGAAAGGGCATATAAAAAATAAACAAAAACCCTAAACCAACATAAAAATATATGACAAATCCTCCAGTGGATAATAAAGTAATAAGCATTCACTGCCAGCAAGTCCCAAGCCGCTTGTAGATGGATGAAGCCTTTTACTAAAACTTCAAATCCTTGGGCAAAACAGACACACATAGTGCTGTTAAACCTTAATGCCTTAGCAAATAACAAGTGAGATCTTTGTGGAATTCTCTGTATACTACAAAAACCACAATAACGTTATCTGCTTTGCAAAGATGAGTTTACATAAAGACAGAAGGTTTGACAGTTTACTTTCTTGTCTAATGTAAATAGAATTTAAAATGAAAATTCTCTATCAAGGAGAGGCCACAGCTACCTGGTAATCTCCTTCTTGGAAACCCAAAGATGGGAAAGTTTTCCTTTTCAAACAATGTCTGGTTACTGAATGCAGAGAGTCTAGAAATCATTTTTACTGGAAAACATCAAAGAAGTGAAAACCTGCACACCTAATTGAGGTGAAGTGCAGGTGAATACCACTGTCCCACTGCAGCTGTGCAGTCCTGAAACACACTTGTGACATGCCACAAGAGAAAACTCACACTTTGAAAGTAGCATTTTACATATCCTTCAATCACTTTCACTTTTATCACTTATTTTAAAGCACTTGGTCAAAGAAACATTTTTCTATTTTCCAAACTGATGGGTAGAAATTTACTAAACTCCTCAAATAATGACTTGTGCAATCAAGAGTTGGCACATTAATGTCTCATATGACAACCTCCAAAGCAGTACTGTCACTCTCAAACACTAAGCCAAAGCACTAGTTAAAATCCATTTTCCCTGAAAATCACTGCCTAAATGGCACATACCCATTTGCATTCTGTTTGGACCTCTGGGTACATGAGTGTGAAGCTTGACACATAAATTGTTTCCCTTCCAACTGACCATGCATACAGTGATTATTTTGTTCTTACATAAATGCAGATGCAGTTCACATCCATAGTTTTTAGAAATCTGCACTTTGTATGATCATTTCTCCACAATACAAAATCCTGGGTAGTACCCTGAGCTCCCACCCAGCCTTGAGCCAACAGAATAAGCTACAAGAGCTGCAACAGTTCAAAACGGGCCCCGTTTTTTCTTTCCATTTAGTAGAACTGTAACATATTCTGCTTCTCTTCACTGTGTTTTGCACTGTACTGTAATGCACTAACCATTTATTACAAAAGCATGACACCTGAAAGTTTCTGGAAGACCTCTACTTCATTATCAATTATGTTCAAACTTCAAGCTTAGCCCCATTAGGCTGGTTTTAAAAGTGCTTCTTAAACACATATACACAAATCCCACATACAATTTAAATTGGCTTTTTATCAAGACAGACATAGCATGTGGTTTGAATGTAAGGTATTACTTAAGAATTGATCTGGGCAATCCCCACAGACAGTAAACAATACATTAACAAACAGACCCCCAAACACATGACAACCTAAAAATACACACCATTTTAAAAGGATGGGAAGGAAGAATGCCTTAGTCAGTGACAGTGAAGCCTGGACATATTTCTAACTAATATTCCCCAAAACAAACTATCTGTTCCACATCTGTTAGGAGCTGAGAGTGAAGATGCAGACAGGAAATCCTGGCCTTACATTAAGAGTATATGCGAAGTCCCACTTCTCTGAATACAGCAATAACATACAGCAAGAAACCAAGTCCCTCTCCACAGCACAACTTGCTCCCAGACTCTTTCATAAAGTAAAATCCTGTTCTGTCCTTCCAGCAGTTTATGGTGTCTACCTGCTGCTGCTGCTATCTGTGGTGAGCCCATTAAAAGACCCTCAGGTTCATGTATAACCTAGACCTGTAATAGAGACTCATCTTTATGTTCATCACTGCCACTTGAATAAAGTGAAGCCACAATATCCAAATATTTTATGTAGGCAAAATGATACCCCTACCCTTGTATACTTTTGAGGGGTAAGAATAGATCTATACTTCTAAAGAAGAGCCAAGGCTAGACCAGTCCATTCCATAGTTCCTGAATCCACTCTTCATTCACCAGCTCAGATCTTGCAAACCTCACTGGAGGGAAGTTCAGTGTCAGGAGACCTTGATGAAGTGTGCCATGGAAGGGAAGGAGGCACAGAGACAGCTGTGGGAAAGGCAGACAAATGCCACTTTTGCTTTGTAAAATTTCTATGGCACTTCTAGCTTAATGAAAGCACTTGCCCTTTAGTCAGCCAAAATAACACCTCCACAGCCATTTACAACAACGCTGTCAGGAGCGGTTTATACAGAAGGCACTCAGACATACACTGCATATCTTTTAAACCAAAAAAGGGAGATGCTATTCATTCTTGCTTTCGAAGTTATTCTTAAAAACTCCTGGTGCTGTTTTTAATTCTCCTTATTTTCAACCCATCTGCATGCTGGAAAATTCATATATTCAACCTTCCCTGCCTCCCCCGCCCCAGAAGGAGTTCCTAAAGCAATCTAAATGTAGATCACAGTCTCTGAAGTAAGTGTAAAGTATACCCTTGCTTTCCTAAAAACATCTCTTTCTATTAATACACTGCAAATACCTGGCTGGTCGGATAGCAAACAAACACAAAGTGTAAAGGAAGAAGGAAACATTTTTTGAAAAGAGGACGAGAGGAGGCAGTGAATGTGAAAAACCCAGCACGGAAAGCAAAACCCATTTTCTCAACAAACTTGAAGAGCAGCCTCAGAGCCTTCCACATGGAACTCTGCTGCAGACTGGGCACCGTGCAGGCCAGTTGCATCCTTCCAATCACAGCAGCTGCATTTCCATGCTACACAACACCTGGCTGTAACACTGGGCAACCTCTTACAACTGCAGGGCCACTCTCCCAGCTGTGCTGGCATGACTTAGCACAGCCAGGCTTCAGAGTGGGCTCAGCTGCCTTCTCATTATTAAGTCTTTTCAGAAGCAGTTCTTTTTTATTATCTGCTTCACAGTCCTGCATAACAGAGGGCACAGCATGTGATGGTACAAGGGTAGAAATAGGGCTACAGCCTAGGTACCTGGTTTGCTAATCAAACACAGATTATGTCAACTAATCCTAGTGGCATGAATAATTAATCAAATCCTTTTTAGCTAGCCATAAGTTTCTAAGAAGCAGCATTCTTTATAATTGCCTTGTTCTGATTTTGTTGTAGTTATAAAGTAGATCTCCTCTACGATCCTTCCCTTATAGTACCTGAAGACTCCCACTCAGGGAAAAAAGCTCAGATTAACATTTTTAGAGGCCTTCCAAGCTGTAAACCATTGGAAAGAGTACATTTAACAGGTAATGTTTGTAGGAAACCAGTATCTTCACATTCAATCTGTGTGCTGTGAGCAATACATCATGCACTGGGAGTCACGACAGTGTCAAGTCACTCTGGAGAAGGACAATTGTGTATCTTCAGATTCACCTTTTAGTCCTAGCTGGATGTGTACTCCTTTTCATTAATCATACAGTTGATTCCTAATCTTACTGGGGATCAGTTTAAAGATCTCAGTCTCTTCAAAAACCAACTACTGGCACTTCACAATCTTAGTTGGGCAAGGAGGATTTAAAAGAAACAAACAAACAAAATAATCAGAAAAATGGTTCCCTTAAAAACGTACCAGAGGCCCAATAGAAGTTCATGCACATCACAGTATACTGTCTCTACTTCCCAGCCAGACTCACTGAAGTAATGCTGGGTATTTGGCTCTTGGCTACAGTCTCAAGTTAAGACAGTGTGCTTGGCCTTGGCGCTCCACCCAACTTGGGTGAGGGATTTCCAAAGAGCACATTCTGAAGGTGTGCTGCCGTGCTAAACTGCAACACGGTCCCTCACCAGGGCCGTGGGCTTCCTCACAGGAGCTTAACATGATAGGGTAGCCCCTGGCTCTGAGAACAGCCTGCCATCAGAAGCAGAGGGACAGCTTACCTGGAAATCAAGCATCAAGATGTCAGCTTTCACTTTCTTCTCAGATAGCTGTACTTTCAAAATACGTATTTTATGATCTACAGCTTTCACCACTTCCTCCCCACCCTGAAAGAATGGGTGTTTATTGCAGCTGCTTTCAAAGATAGAAGGCTTCATAGATACTCCCCAAATCCCAACAGGATGTCAGCTCTCTGACACTTCTATAGGAAGATACATGCTGTCTCTTCCCACCACACAATCCCTGGTACATCCTTATTGCAGAGTGTCAGCTCCTAACTACGGTCAGTCACAAAAAGGGCATTTTTCAGGTGCTGATTGTGAAAGCCCCTCCCTTGAAAGTACTCAAAGACCTTTTAGACCTATATTTTACTACTTTGAGCTACATGTCAGCACTTTTGGTTTTCAAACCTTTAAAATGTACTCCCTGAGTCAACCATTTGCTGAATGCAAGCTGTTTGGATGTTAAAAAGATAACAAAATAAAATGGTTCAAGTGGGTTTTTTTCCAACCTTGCCCAAATCCAAGGACTGGTAGAGAAAGTCCCATTTCTTCTACCTCTCACAGCCATGTCACGTAGAAAATTTCATTCCCCACCTAAAAAGGTACAATAGTGTGAAAAAAGGGTGCTATAATTGAAATCCTTTTGCAGCTGTAATTATAGCAGTTGCTACGAAGCCAAAGCTGTAATTTTTGCTAGCCAAACTAAAGTAAAAGGAACTAAAGTACTGCAATGTTTTGGAAAGCTACGAGGGTGGTTTTCTTTCTTTTCCTGCTGTTTAATCAAAGTAGTGAAGGGTGGGGTCACGAAGACTCATGAAAGACCTATTAACGTTCTCTACTGGGATCCAGGCTTCTCCATATTTTTGCAACATAATGCAATTAGGGGATATTTATAAATCACCCGGAACATTACCCAGACGGATCCTCCTTCCTAGTTAAATAATCAATGATTTTAAAGCCACTTGCAACCCTGAAATAGGCTCCATTATGACTTATATTCCTGTAGCCACAACATAGCTATTAATTCACTCAGAGTACAGCAGAATAATGTCTCAAGCAAACAGAAGAGAGAAGAAGCAGGCACAAGAACTCCATCCAAATCAGTCAGGTCAAGCACCAAAGAATGTCCGCACTGAAAAATGCAGTCTGAAGGATGCACATAACCAAACTGACCTCCCAGACTTCCATCATGATATAAAGAAACCCAGCAACCCAGCTAAAAATCAAAGCTTAGTTTTAGCATTGTTTGGCTATTGAATTTACATCGATCTGCCTTCCCCCCCCCCAAGAGTTCATTGTTCATTTTCATCCCAACAGAGCCCAAATAAAATTACTGAAATCTTTGCTTTTGACGTTTTACCCACGTCTGTACTTTCCAGTTCCTAAAAGGACACGTTTCAGCTCTCGTACTATGCACTGAGAGAGACTGGTGTTATGGGATATGCTCAGCTCATGCAGAAGCTGACAATTCAGGTAAGGGCTTGGCCTCATGTTTCTGCTTGCAGCTAAAGAGTAGGATTAACTGTTTGCCCAGAATCCAGCAAGATCAGGTAGTACTTCAAATGGAATAGCACTGGCTCAGCTTATAAACTCTGAGGATTCCCAATTGTTAAAATAGCTTATATGGAAACATTAAAGGTGATTGTACTTCATCACGTTTTTTAAATGTACCATCTTAGTTGTTCTACATGTATTTTCTGCAGCTGGTTAGAGGGCTTGTAGTTTTGATTTTTTCCAAACTAGAAAAATTCTACAAAAAAAGAGTGTTCTATTTTTCTTATATTTGAGATAAATTGCTGGTTAGCTATCAAATAAACCTTTATAAAAACATCCATATTTCACTTTGTACCATGGCCAAGCATCCTTTTTGAAAAAGCAGGAAAGAACAAGTTACCATTTTGTCCACATTTACGAGAGAATAAACAGTGCTATTTTTGGTCACTTGAACTTTAAAATATTACTGCAAAGAACTGGTTGACCTCTTCCAAACCACTTTATCAGCCAGTTACTTAAATACAAAGTCTATACTCCTTGCTTCCATAGCTTTTCATTTCCCTTTTCAAACCAATTTTCTTTGAGATAAAAGGTTACTGCGGATTATGGCTGTAGTCACAGATAAGCAAGGACTTCGGAGACTGTTTCTCTTTCTCTTGTGATAGAAAGATAGAAGTTGTTATATTGAAGATACAAAAAATTTCTTCTAAACTGAAGGATAAAAATTGTGAGTTCTCTTGCTGACAAATTCTCAAAACTTTGTTACTTTAAGGAAAAGTTTTAAAGGACTTACTAAATGTAACAAAAAAACTCAAGCCAAACAACAAATCTACTCTATTTAGAAAGAATTCATTCTAAATCTGAGGGGGGAAAAAAGTAGAATTAAAAATGAGGGGACAATTCACAACCATTTCCCATGGAAATGACTATCCCAAAGAGAAAAACACTGAGCATAAGGTGATGAAAAAAACCCCACCAACCACAGTTGGAGAACCAAAAAACAACCCTTTTGCTCTAGACTGCATCTTCCCACATAAGGATACAAACAGAAAAAAAAAAAAAAAAAAAGCTTTATAATGTTGTAGCATGAAATGTCCCCAGCTTGAAAAACTGAATTTTTCTCATCTTTATACTTTGGAATATTCACGTAACTTTATAAAAAGCCTATCTTTTCCACTTCTACATAGTGTCTTTTCTAAATGCCACGTCAGTGTCTGCATATAATTTGTTCTTTCTTGGAAACCCCATTTATTTCTTATTCCCTGTACCTTTTAGGCATAACGTCTCAATTTTCCTACATTAAAATTTTCCTCTCACTTGCAAATATCATTCAGCACACAGACTATGACTTGACTCAGCTTCCATTTCTGATAAACATAGGAAAAATTCTAACCCAAATGTTACAATACATAAAAATTTTAAAAGTGCATTTCAGGAGCTGCAGAAATTCACAGCAAAATTTCATAAGGAAAAGCATTAGTGCTTACTGGTAGTACAACAGACTGCTTACTTGCAGTTGTTCAGAGTTTATGTAGCTTTACTAGATTTTGAAATTCTTTCTTCCAGGGATGAGAATGATGAGAAAATGCATATTCCAATGACAGCAACTTGTTCTCATTTCAAATCAAGCCCATTTTAACCAAAACTAAGTCTCTACAGAAAAAAAAAAGCTCTCTATGCAAAAAGTAGTATTAGAGTTTCTTTACATCTCTTCCTCATGCAAATCCACTTATGCAGAATTACCCCCCTGTTACCAGAGAGTTCCTGCTATTTTATGCCATAAGAATGTCTGCCCCACGCATCTGATTATTCTTGTCACAAAAGCAATAACTGCCAGCAGTCTTTCAAACTATTCCAAGTAATGCCTTTCAAAAGAATCAGTTTTCATATGAAGAGAAACCAAAGGAGAGGTAACTGATACAAAAAGAAATTTAAACCTCTTGATCTGTTAACTTTCTTAAACTACCTTAAAAAAAGCAGTTTATTTGCAAATTGAAGGTATAGACATAATAAAAAATGTGAACATGAAAAGACACATTTTAAAAGTAAGAAAACTGAGTTGTTTAATTATGCACATAAAGCAAAGGACATTCAGAATAAAATGAATGGGAATAATCAGCATGATTTGGGAAAGATTAATATCTATCTATGTTACATCCCAAGAGTATAACTCGTGTAGCTAAACTAGATTTAAACTGAGTTACTGATAACTACGTAGCTACAGTTTTGCAATCTGCGGGACTTCTGGACATTTGTGAGTGGAAAAGAACTGCCTGCAAAGCTGGCAAAGGGATCTATATGTTTACATTTCTCCAATTTATCTTGCTTACTTCGCCAAGCACACTCCTGGATACAGTCTTGGCCACTGCCAGCTTCTAAAAGGGATGCAGAAATCTTGATTTCTCATCCTGACTGGAAGAATCATACCTTCTTTCATTAAACCCATCCCATCAAAGACACTACACTGCAGAGACATGCTCATATCATATGTACCCTCAGCAATTTTGCTGATGACACCAAGCTGAGAGGAGTGGCTGACACACCAGAAGGCTGTGCTGCCATTCAGAGAGACTTAGACAGGCTGGAGACTTGGGCGGGGAAAAACCTGATCAAGTTTAACAAGGGCAAGTGTAGAGTTCTGCATTTGGGGAAGAAAAATGTCATGCACCAGTACAGGTTGGGGGCTGACCTGCTGGAGAGCAGTGTAGGTGAAAGGGATCTGGGGGTCCTGGTAGACAGGAGGATGACCATGAGCCAGCAGTGTGCCCTTGTGGCTAAGAAGGCCAATGGCATCCTGGGGTGTATTAGAAAGGGTGTGGTTAGTAGGTCAAGAGAGGTTCTCCTCCTCCTCTATTCTGCATTGGTGAGGCCGCATCTGGAGTATTGTGTCCAGTTCTGGGCCCCTCAGTTCAAGAAGGACAGGGAAGTGCTGGAAAGAGTCCAGCGCAGAGCCACAAAGATGATTAAGGGAGTGGAACATCTCCCTTATGAGGAAAGGCTGAGGGAGCTGGGTCTCTTTAGTTTGGAGAAAAGGAGACTGAGGGGTGACCTCATCAATGTTTACAAATACGTAAAGGGTGAGTGTCAAGAAGATGGAGTTAAGCTTTTTTCAGTGATGACCAGCGATAGGACAAGGAGTAATGGATACAAATTGGAGCATAGGAGGTTTAAGGTGAATATCAGAAATTTTTTTTTTACTGTGAGAGTGACAGAGCACTGGAACAGGCTGCCCAGAGAGGTTGTGGAGTCTCCTTCTCTGGAGACATTCAAAACCCGCCTGGACACCTTCCTGTGTGATGTACTCTAGGTGACCCTGCTCTGGCGGGGGGGTTGGACTAGGTGATCTTTCGAGGTCCCTTCCAACCCCTAGGATTCTATGATTCTATGATATCAGCACTCTGTGCTACTGTCCTTCCCCTCTAAAATTATCACAGGGTCATTGCACTTTTCCACCCTGAAAGCCTCAAAATGCAGAGACCCAAAACTTCCCAGGGACTAATTTCCTGCCCAAGGACAATGGTCATATCTGTACTTTATTAATCCCTAATCTCTGCCAAGTTTCTGGGGACTGGCCACTACCTATATGTCCCCCAGGGATTTCTAAACAAGATGGAGGTTTCAATTAACTTCAAGTGCAGTCCCATGGACATGGGTGGCTTTCAGAAGCCATGCAGCAGAGGGGCTTCACATGCTGCATCAGCATGTGAAGTGCACCCTGTTGGCCAGTGCCCCTAGAGTTCTGTTGGGGATAATTCAATGTCTTCTGTCTGGTCACAGCTCCACACCAAGATGGGCACTGGGTGGAAATGCTTGCTGAAAAATGGTCCATTGAAATGGAATAAAGGCTTTCATATGTGATCTAGAGTAGCTCCAGAAAGCCCTCCTGCATGGAAACGTTGCTGCTTTTAACAAACAGCCTTAGCTACAGCATTATAAGTAAAGAATCCAAATGAACCCAAAGAAAATCAGTTCCCCCAAGAGCGATAGAGGATTTTCCCTGCACTGGTGGAAGAGAAGCCACAGGCCTTTGTTTCCTCACATGGATCCAGGCGGGCACTTGTGAAACCACCCTGGCCACGTTATCCATCTTTGTAGACCTGCCAAATCCAAACCAAAACCCTCCACTGATAAATGCATCTCTATAAATTCTCCACGTCTGAGACTGGCACACACCATGGCTGCATGTGCTTGGGGGCTACGTGGGGCAAGCTGCCATGCCAGCACAGCATCAGGGTTTGGCTGCAAGTAGCACATGCTGTTTCTGCTTTCCCCCCTTCCTCTTCCCTTTTCAACTGCAAGGCGGCACAAACAAAATCGGTCCCCCGGGGTTCCTGAGCTGCCACTGGGGAATCATGGTATGGTTTTGAGAGAGTTTGACAGAGAAAAGGAGATGGCAGAGTCCCTCCTACTGCTGTTCTCAGTGTGAAATGCCCCACAGGCAGACACTGCTGCTCCTCCAGGACTAAGTCACCAGCAGAAATAGTGTAATGACTGGCTTTTAACTTGATATTTAACATATTAAAAAAAAAAAAATAATAAAAATAAATCACTTCAGAGTGAGCCTAGATCTCTGAAAGAGATATTTTTAAGAAAAATCAATAACAGAAGAAGAGCTTTTAATCCCCTTAAAAATCCTTAATAAGCCAGCTTCATCCCTGCTTTACCTTCGGAGGCTGAGCAGCACCCCTGGGAGGAGCCAGATAAGACCACAAGCAAACATCTGGCAACTCTTCCCTCCCAGTATCATGCACGCCACCCAGCGGGAGCCATGTACAGCACACGCCAGCTCCCAAAGTCTGCCCAAGAATCATTGGAGAAGGCTAGTTTCATCCAAAACCATGCCAGGAGCAATGCTACAAGGTGGCACCACAGGTGACTGAATGACAGCAGCAAGTAGAGCTTCCTAGTGATGCTTAATTCAGTAGTACAGGCACAGCCATAAAAACAGTTCTGTGTCTAAATTAATAAATAATTATACACCTATCTCCAGCTACGTAAACCACCTCAAGGCTGGGAAACTTGAGCTGAAAGACAGTCAATGTCAAGAAGAAAACAATACCCCTTTGTAGTCACCATCCCACTCCAGCAAGATTTTTCCATTTTAATTCCAAACTGGAACAAAACCAAGTTTCAAAACATCAAAGGTATTGTGCATGAAGTAGAAATACCTTTCTCTACCAAAACCTACCAAAATCTACTAGAGGCAGCTTACATCAAGAAGAAACACAGCCACAGGAAGTTTTCAAGACTAGGTCAAATATTTCACTACATTCTCTCCTTGCCTGGTTTTACCTTCAAACCTAGATTCATTACTTCTTCAGCAGTCTAGTAAAGAACAAAAAAACTGAGAAGAAAGGTCAAAAATCACTTCCTTCAAGAGGCTGGAATAGTTCTGGAGATTATGTAGCCTCTTGGCCACAGCTCAGACAAATACTAAACAGAAATCTCCTGCAACAAAGAAGTTTCACTACATCCCAACTAAGAAATATTTCAAGGAAATAAATATAACTGAATTTCATACAAATTACCTTTGATGAACCCATCACTGGGGACCTGAGTGCTTGGGTGCAGATTGCACAAGTAGCCAATGTCCTCCCATTCTCCACCTGACCTAGTCCCTATTGCGCCTGTTGGACTTTACCGGAAAACAAACCAAAGCTAGAGAGTTTTAATCCCAGGATGTTGATGCTTACTTCCTTTGTAGTTTTGAGCAAATTATTTTGTCTCACTATCTCACTTTTTCATCTGTAAAACAAGAGATTATGCTGTTCACTTATCTTAAAGAAACTTCCTTGAGTCTGATTAAGTACTGTCTGCAGGCACGCTTTAAAAAAAACACTTCACAAATGCAAAGCAGAACATTTTTCATCCTAAATTCCTATGGCTATCCTGTTTACTAACAAGAGGAAAACATCTGAGCAAAAACAATGCATGGGGCTATTGTCTCCCTTGAGGCTCACAGAAATACTAAACAGTCTCCAGGGTAATCACAAATCATTTAACTCATTTCACACAAAAAAACCCCTATGGTCAGAGCAAACTGCCCTAATACAAACATGGCATTCGGGTGAATTACACATAATCCCACTGTGTATTCACCACCACATGCTTCACAGACAACATCTGACCAGTAAAAAAAAACAACAACAGTCTTGCTTTTGGGCTGAAGCCAAGCCCCCAAGTACCAGTGGCACAGCCACCAGTGCAGCTGACCTACTGAAACCCAGGTGCAGGCAGTCTCAGAAGGTGGGAAATAGGATATGGGGTATTTTTTCCCCCCAACTGTGCAATATGTTCTCATTTCACAGCAACCCTGCAGAGGAGGGGAAGATGTTAGTTAGGACTTATTCCTGATTTATAGCCATTGGGGTTCAAGGTGCAAATCTTAAATGCAGTTACTGCAGTAGCTGCAGACAGGGCGTGTGTAACGATGAGACAGAGAAGCAACGCACTGAAGAAGACCTTGTACTTCCTGAGATTGTGCTATACTGGTGGATTTAATAATACAAGATTTCCCAAACCAAGAGTTTTCAGAACCGCTGAAACTCCCATTGAAAAGAAATAAAAATGTCCAGAGATGCTAATTTCAAATTCAGCTCTATAATGGATGATGCAAAGTTGGTGCAAGATTTGAGTGCTGCTATAAACTTCAGGAAAATCCCCGAGACAAAAAGTAGCAAGAAAACTAGAACGGTTACTAAATAAGGCAAACGATTTCAAAATTACAGTTGCAATGGGACATTAGATCAGTAAGACACACAGGACCATCTAAAGAACCTGAAGGTGCATAAATCTCTGGGACCAGATGGGATTCACCCACAGGTCCTGAGGGAGCTGGCGGATGCAGTTGCTAAGCCTCTGTCCATCATATTTGAGAGGTCATGGTGGTTTGGTGAGGTTCCCACTGATTGGAAAAAAAGGAACATAGCCCCTATTTTTGAAAAGAGGAAAAAGGAAGACCCAGAGAACTACAGGCTGGTCAGTCTCACCTCTGTGCCTGGCAAGGTCATGGAGCAGATCCTCCTGGAAAGTCTGCTAAGGCACATGGAAAATAAGGAGATGATGGGTGACAGCCAACATGGCTTCACTAAGGGCAAATCATGCCTGACCAACTTGGTGGCCTTCTACAACAAGGATACAGAGATGGTGGATGCTGGCAGAGCAACGGATGTCATCTACCTGGATTTGTGCAAGGCATCTGACACTGTCCCACAATACATCCTGGTCTCCAAAGTGACAAGGCATGGATTTGACAGATGGACCACTTGGTGGATAAGAGATTGGCTGGATGGCAGCACCCAGAGAGTTGTGGTCAATGGCTCAATGTCCAAATGGAGGCAGGTGACAAGTGGTGTCCCTCAGGGGTCAGCATCGGGACCAGTGCTGTTTACCATCTTTGTTGGAGACATGGACAGTGGGATTGAGTGTATCATCAGCAAGTTTGCTGATGATACCAAGCTGTGTGGTGTGGTTGACACCCCAGAGGGAAGGGATGCCATCCAGAGGGACCCTGACAGGCTGGAGAGGTGGGCCAGTGCCAGCCTCATGACGTTCAACAAGGCCAAGTGCAGGGTCCTGCACCTGGGTCGGCACAACCCCAGGCACAAATACAGGCTGGGGGGAGAATGGCTGGAGAGCAATCCTGAGGAGAAGGACTTGGGGGTGGTAATAGATAAGAAGTTCGACATAAGCCACCAGTGTGTGCTGGAGCCCAGAGAGCCAAACACATCCCGGGCTGCAACCTGGGAAGTGTGGCCAACAGGGCCAGGGAGGGGATTCTGCCCCTCTGCTCTGGTGAGACCCCACCTGGAATACTGTGTACATTTCTGGGGCCCTCAGCACAAGAAAAATGTAGACCTGTTGGAAAGGGTCCAGAGAAGGGCCACCAAGATGATCAGAGGCCTGGAGCACTTCTGCTATGAAGACAGGCTGAGAGTTTGGGCTGTTCAGCCTGGAGAAGAGAAGGCTCTGGGGAGACCTCATAGCACCTTCCAGTACTTGAAAGGGGCCTGCAGGAAAGCTGGGGGGCGGGCTTTTCATCAGAGAGGATAGTGATAGGACAAGGGGTAATGGTTTTAAACAGAGAGGGGAGATTTAGGTTAGATATTAGGAAGACATTCTTCACTCTAGGGGTGGTGAGAAACTGGAATGGGTTGCCCAGGGAGGTTGTTGATGCCCCATCCCTGGAGATTTCTAAGGGCAGGTTGGACGAGGTTTTGTGCAACCTGGTCTAGTGGTAGGGCTCCCTGCTCATGGCAGGGGGTTGGAACTTGATGTTCTTTAAGGTCCCTTCCAACCTTAATGATTCTATGGCTCTATGACTTTCACCAGATTATCAGCACTCTTGCTGTAAGGGGAAATAGTGTGTCTCCAGGATGGTTTGTGGTGGTTTTATTTTGGTGTTGTTTTTTTTTTTTTAATAAATAAAAAAATATAAAAAGCAACAAAACCAAAATTAAATTAAAATATAGAGTTAGGAATTATTATGGGTTTAAAAGGGAGCAAGAGACAAGAAAATAAGTACATTAACTCCAGAATTAGCAGATGAAAAAACACTCATTTCATTTCAAAATACATCCAGAAGCCTGTTCCATCACTCCCTCATCTTGAGACTTGGCCTTTTAACCAAAAATCTGACATTTTTAAATTCCTGGCAAAAAGAAGATACTACCTGCCCATTATATCCAGCTTCCAGCAAATCAAAGTATTATTAGCTAGATGTTATTTTATTTGGACTGCAAACAGCAAGTTCCATCCCAAGTGTCAGAGGAAGCCTAAGGGTAGCAATACAGAAGTCACTGCTCTATTTGGTCAGCAGTCTTGCTATTTCCTAGCATTACCTTGTCTGGTAGCTGGCCAAATCAGTACTGAGCACCAAACTAAGGGACCTTCATCTAAAAAAAAACCCCAAAAACAAACCAAACCCAACAAACAAACCACAAAAAAACAAACCGAACAAAAATGTTGATACTTCATTTATCCAAGTAAATGGATAAAAATGCATCATGTAACACAGTGGTGGTGTCATCCCAGGATAGAAGCAAGGAGACTGGCCACCTATAATGTCAGTTTAAATTCAAAACTGCAGTTAAATGGAGCACATTTTCCTGACTACATTTACAGCATCTTTCTTTCTTAGTATACTTAGAGTGTTTCATCAGAAGCACTGGACATTAACCAGTAGCAGCCTAAAATCAACCCAGTGCATTCTCACATCAGATTTGGATTTCTTTAGTAGCAAAGTCATTAAGGGAGTATATCTTCTTAACCCCTCTTTTGTTTTTTTCTACTGAAAAGAACCAAAGCACCAAGACTACCATAGGACTTCACTAGTGAACCAAAATATACAGCAGTAAAACCCCAGGGGCATGATCCACTTCCATTGTAAAGTTTTCCCACTTGACAATTTTTGGAAGGCTTTAACCAACTGTGTTCTTTTGTGTAAAAGAGGGGCTGAGTCATCTCGTGTAGGAGTAACTATAAATACCTAATGCCAAGACCTCTGCACAAAAGCTGTAGCACTTGATATACAGTATTTTGGAGACACCAGAACACTGGAGAAAGAGTACAGCATGTCCTTTTTAGGAAGGAACATCTGTTGCACTCACTGAAGAGCAGCTGGCGTGACCTCCCATCCCCTAAATAATGTCAACTCACCGGTGTTACTTTTTACAAGCAGCACTGCAAGATTTCCTTAGAGTTTGAGGGGGGAAAAGTGTTTGGAATGGAAAAAGAAGCTGCTGCCAGGATTTCTTCAGCCACTAAAACTTTGTTCCTTTCAGTAAAACATAGTCATTACGTTATCTCATAATGATGCAAATATCTGGTTCTCTTTATCCTGACATTCTGCAGTTCATCTTGATACAGAAGTGAAACACACACAGTCTATGTCCAACCCAGTCATCACTGTGCTGCATTCCCACTCTCCCATAGTATTTTCCTGAGTTCAATGCCTCTAGAGATTAGCAAATACAAAGGCAGCTAATTTTATATGCAGCGGTGAAAAACCACGTGGGGAAGTTTAATTCATTGTCAAGATTATTTTTTTCGTACCACATGATCAGATGTAGGAGTGAAATCTAAAAAACATGAGACCAAAACAGTACCCAGCCCTGGAAGTTCCATGTGCTTTGCAATCAATGCTACAGATAAGTAACAAAGTCTTCAGGTTCTGTCTTTTTCCTTTCTTTGGTAGACAGCTCTGCCAGACCCCAGATACCTTTGTATCAATGAGTTCTGCTGTCTGGCTTTGTAGTTCTCTGTAGAGTTTCAATACTGGTTTTATAAAGTTAATATTTATAACTACCTCTAGTGAGGGCCTGAGCACTTCCTACCCCCTGAGGATAAAAGCAAAGAATCTACTCTGAAATCCCCTTGCCAAATACTATAAGCAACCATATTTCATGCTTGTAATGTCAACAGACTGTTGGAATATGGCTTGGGTCTTCACTCACATACCTAATTTCCCTGTCACATGCACACTGGCTTGTGTTGTGTTGTTTTAAACATGACATTATGCTAGTTTAGTTTTCTAACTGTTTAATTTTGAATTCATAATTAAGATATTTAAGAACACATCACCTTTTTCTTGTTGCTTTTTGTTTCCTCCTCATCCTTAAAAGACAATAAACAAAACTGAGCTCTTTAGCATGTTCTGCCGGGGCTGTGACAGGCATTACAAGAGAAGACCAGATGAACCAACAAGTATGAAAACCTTCAACAAGCAATGAGACCTTAGTTACAAAGTAGGAAGTCTTTCCTGTGACCAAGAGCAGTAGACAATTGGCCCCCAACACATAGACATTTCAGGGGACACCATCAAGTACTGCAAATTTTTTTTGTTCTTCTCCATCAGGTTTATAAAGCAATCAATGCTGCAAGTGTTCTGTAAGCTCCTGGGAATCAGTCGATCCTGAAGCATGATTCCTTAAGTCTTTCCTGTGAGGGTGTTCTAGTTGCATGAAATACACAATCCCTCCTAACTGCCTACAAGGTGGTCTGACAGTGACTACAGGCCCTTTCCCTCCAGACAGAATGTGACAAGTAGCCCACAGACCCTACTGTTAAAAGGGTGAAAAAGACTCTCACCATCTTGCTATGAATCCCACAGGAACACTTTTTTTTTCAGCCAAAACTACTAAGAGAAATCTTAAACTGCTTTCCCCATCCTCCTCTCACACAAAATACTTCCATTTCTGACACAGGACAAGAGCAACTTGAGCAAGTCAAGTTTACACCCACTCTCAGCCTGATTCAGGGTATACCACCAAGTTCATGATTTAACTATCAGGTTTGGATCAAAAACTTACTTTTTTCCCCCAAAGATTACAACAATTCATAGGAAGTGGAATAGTTTACTGGACTGCAAAGCCCAGACCAGAACAGCACAGAGCCAGCCTTGTGATTAAGGTCCTCCCATGGCCAGTGAGAAATGCAGCGTCAACTAGGAGACATTGAAGAAGAGACTACAAGAGCTGAGGGAAGACAGAACACCACTATTCCTACTATATACTTCCAAGTTCAGACACTTTAATTTTCACCTCTAATTTCTGTTATTAGCCGTTCATGACTTGTTTTCCTTGAATTTGCCCAATCACATTCTGAAGTCATCTCCCTCCTCTAACTATCACTTTTCTATGAGGCTTCTAGCTTTGTCATACCCTTTTCTGAGAGCAGAGAAAGACAAGGGTGCCCAGGTTATGCACACACAGAGATATCCTGAGCATAAATGAATTTTCAGTTTGGCTCCTAATAAGTTCTTATCAGGAATAGACTTTTTGGCTGCCACTTGAGCTGATGTTTTCAAAGAGCTAGACGTAATGATTTCAACATTTCTATATTGAATTGTAATAACCAGTTTATAGCCTTAATTGTGTGTGCGTATTTACAGCTGGCTTATGCTATATATGTTACTGGGAATTCAATCTGCCATTTTATTGCCCCTTCACCGCAATACCTTTCTACAAACCTGGAATAACAGATTTTGGGTTTTTTTTTTTTAACCCTGAATACTACCATATCATTGACACTTTTCTCCTACCCTGAATACTACTGTACCATCAGCAAACTTTGTCATCTTGTCATTAATTCCTTTCCTGTATCACGAAGCACAGGCCTAAAACACAGTTCACATGACACTCTGATAATCTTCTTCAACTACAAAACCAGACTGTTTATTTTCACTCTTCAGTTAGCTCCTAATTCACAATAGTACCTTTCCTCTTGGGCATCATTTCTACAAGGCTACTTAATGAAATATCATGTAAAACCATTTTAGAAATTAATTTCCACAATATTCAGAACAGTATCTTCACTGAACACAACA
Organism: Apus apus; assembly: GCF_020740795.1. Taxonomy (NCBI): domain Eukaryota; kingdom Metazoa; phylum Chordata; class Aves; order Apodiformes; family Apodidae; genus Apus; species Apus apus. Next base: position 51,880,531 of record NC_067283.1, read on the forward strand.
GCATCTTTATAGTCAACACAGATTTGGGAGAAACAGAGAATCCCCCTCAGCAAACCACACTGATTCTTTTCTTTATCCTATCATATGGCTAATGGACATAACTATTCTATTCTTTTTATGCTTTCTATCCGTTTCCCTCATATGTAAGGAAGACAAACAGCATTTTGTCTCCACAAAGTCTGTTAAATTTGTATTACATTTGTCATTGTTCTGATATCTAAAATCAAATTAAGTGGCAGTTTATGAAGTGGAGTTGATAGTTTGCCATTTCCTATTTGAGTTCCCTCAGAACGTCTGGGTGAAAACCAGCTGGTCCTAGAAATGCAAACACAATTATTCATTGCATCAGTTTGTCACACTAGCTCTTCCACTGCCAGTTGAGCTGGAGACAACTCACCTCGTTTGTCTCCTATGATGAAAGGATCATGTAGGAAGCCACCTAAGCATTTTGAGAAGGAACTTAAATGGAAAGAATTAACTGAGATTTTTCTGCCATGGCTTTGCTATCTGTGAATCCTCATTTCAGGACCTTCTGCTTATCATCTACAGATCTTTCAGCCTCTCACCTAGGCTTCTTCTGCTCTTCAGGCACAGGGAAGGTAACATTTTCTTTCATATCTGGGATGAATATCCTACTCACTGTCTTGTTAGCAGCTGTTACTACCAGTCCACCACCTACCTTGTTTCACGGTTTTTGAAGTTCAATTACTTGTGTCTACTACTTTCCTTCTGTAAAAAACTTTCTAAAATGGAAAAGAAACAATGATTGCTTTTACCAGAATGAAATATTTAACTTGAAAACATCTGAGGTTTTTTTGGCTTGTTGTTTTTGTTGTGTGTGTTGTTTGTTTTTTTCTTTTTTCCATGGACAGGCTTGTCAAGAACACTTCTGTTAAATTCAACCTTTGTTCTCCACTGTAGTTTTCTTTCTCCTTTACCTCCCACTTTTTCCAGTGTAGGAAAAGGGCCAAAACTCATTTAGCATTCACATAGCCTCTAATTAACCATGCTCATGAGATTAGGAAATGACATACCACTTTAAGTATTGCTTTGCAAAAGAATCAGAAAAACAAAGCCTTCATTAAAGCCATAGGGCCTTCCTCTCTGCTCCTGAATGTGTCCTAATGGGCTGCCCATATCCCAGCCAATCTCCATGTCTGTCTAGTCAGTTGCTCTGGCATCCCTTCTGCTCCCAGCTATTGCTCCTTAAGGCTATTAAATGTTACCTGCCTCTTTTCAGAGCAGCCCGTTGTTTCAGCCCCTATACTGCTTATACTGATACAAAGAACCAGCTTACAGTCCCTTGGGACTCAAACCCTATGCAGCATTCACAAATGGTAGATAACCAGGTAGGACACCTCTGTTTTGGAATGTGCCAATTCTGGGACATGGAAGGACACAACAATGATGGCTCCAGGGTACAAAAATACTAAGATCTCATTAACTTCCTTCCCTCTGGCGCTGTACTTCTTGAAATAACCTCTAGACTATTTACTACTCCTCTTGTTCATCCATCCTCCCTCTTCAAACTGACCATGCAGAATCAAACTAGTGTTTTCATCTGCTGTCAGGGACACTTGTCCCTGAGTTGAGGGGAAATGTCCTCCATGACTTATGCCAACATAGACCTACAAAATTTCAGATGAATGGATTGAGCGTTATATAGCCCAAAGAGCCTGCAGATGAAAACAATCAAAGCAGTCTGAATACCTAAGATGCTGTCATCATTGTTTCTGTGTATACCAGGAAAGGAGAACATTAATAATTTTAGTGTAATCCAAGAGGGAACCAGACACTCAGATGTTTGAGCAATGCCAACTGACACTGTGTTTCTTCCCTTCTGAGAATTAGGTGAACACAGCCATCAGCTATAGCTGCTCCTTGCTACCCCACATAAAATCAGGTTTTCTAGAACACTTCTCAGCTGCCTGACCCATCACTCAATGTGTCTGCCAGGGCTTAAAGATATCATCTGCAATTACAGTCTTTCCCAGCCCAGTCATTCCCCCCGGAGTTCAGGTTTTCCTCTTATTTTTAAAACGCTAAATACTAAACCACAAAAAGCTTCCAAAGTTGCTTCAGCCTCTCTTTGGGAGACTTTCTTTCCTCTTTTCTTAAATCACAGGACTGCTTTTAGATCCAGCAATAGAAAATAATTTGTTTGGCTTTTCAAGGAACCTGTTGACCAGACACAAACACATACACTATTTCAAACCAAAAAATAAAATCAGAGAACAGCTTAGATTTCTTTTATTCTTTTGACAGTTGCTAAGATTTTTGTCCTAGGTCTCTGCCATAACTTGGAGAAGAAAGAAAATGTTAAAACTAGAGGTGGCAGAGGAAGGAGAGTTTTCCAACCACCTTCACTTTCCTGTCACTACCTAATGAAATACTTGCTTCCTACTCAGTTAACAAGGGCTCTTCCAGCTGATTAGGGAAACAGGAAGCTGTGCAAAAAGCTGATCTCTTATAAGCAAACAGTGATAAAAACTATGATTGTTTAATAACAATATGGTCAATTTAGAACCTTTCCCTCCTCCCATATGGTTTCTGGAAAAAAATACACACCTGCAAAGGAACACTGCAGAACTGTTTACCACCATCTTCTTGTTATTAAATGAGACATTTATAGAAAACAGGGAAGAACAACTACAGAAAGAGGAAACGCCCTTTCATAAAGCCCTGTGGCTTTAGCTCATTCATCTTAGAGTCTCACATCCCATTGACAATTACTTCTCTGGGCTGTAATATTATTTTGTTCCTTCCTCAAATTAAAACACAGACTCACTCTCTGACTCTCCTTCCAGTTGAGCCCCTGTCCCTTCTGATGCCAGAGTCTACCTGTTTGCCTACAGGCACAGCTTTTCTGTATCTTTGTCTGTCACTGTAAGATACTTCAAGTGCAGCCTTGGATGAAGACACTACTGGCACAACCAGTTACTGAAAAATAGCAGTCAGCCAACTGAAGCACCAGCAGACATGTTAAATTCATTAAAATCCTGTTTAAGGATCTCCTACGATCCTGGTATTTCAACTATAATTAACTCAAAATATTTATGAGCATAGGAATATGAGGTAAGAGTACTGGGTAAGATCAAGAGACTGTCTCAGTCTGTGCCCATTCTCAACCATGGCCAAAGGCAAATCCCATCAGAGAAGAATAAGCAAAGGCCAAGCACACAGGTGATGCCCTCCTGACCCACTGTTCAGCTTCCAGCAGTGTATCAAAGCTCCCCAAAACCAGGGCTGTATCTTTGCGTTTATCTGTGAAGTATTATGCCATGGATTCATGTGATCTCTTTTTGAATCCAGATAAATCTTTGGCATCCACAAGGAAGTCAATTCCAACCAGTGGCCTTCTGCCACACTCAGTTAGGAGCTCTGATTTTCCCAAAACACATCCCCCAGGTTACTGAGAGTCATCAGAAAGAAAACTGAGAGACACATGCCTCCCAGGCTCATATTCTACCCAAAACCTCATCTCTGCCTCCCTTGGTCATTCTCTGGGGCTAAGCTGGAGCCAGCTGCTGGAGGCAAGGAAGGCTTCCAAAGTAGCCTTGAGATAGCACAAGGTCAGCATCTTCAGCTGTGACTCATGACTGGATGCTTAGGTGTTTTCTCTTTCTTTCACACTTTCTCTGGTCACCAGGACCCAAAGTCTGTTGCCTCCTGGAGGTGTCTGCCTCCCTCATACAGCAACACAGCCAGACTACAGCAATGAGGCCCACACTTCACAACTGTTAACTGCCTTAAGTCAGAAGGGATAACCTAATCTTAAAGTTTTTTGGTCCGTTTGAAATAAAAGCACTTACAACTGCAGAGCTTTGTCACGCTGGGCAACTGGTTCATTGCTAAGTCAGAGGAAGGAAAGCCAAAACCCAAAGCTCCACACCCACTCTGCTATAGCTTTTCAGTCTTCAGGTTTTCCCAGGCAGCTTCCCAGCTTGCTAGGCCTTGTTTTTCTTAGATCTAGCAAGGTCACAGCTTGAGGTGTTATAGCTTCAGGCCCTCAGTGCAATATTTTGCTATGAACATGCCAAATAACAGCTTATTCTGCTTTTGATGAAAAACAACAATAGGTATTTGTAACAGGGCATACAAGATTTAAGCTGTGACTGTATGAAGCACTAAACCAGATTTGAGTGGACAAGCCCAACAGAAGGTAGGAAATAGAGAATGTGATTGAAAGTATTGTGAAAAATGTATTTACAGAACGAGACTGATGTCCAGCTGGCAGATATGCACACACACACAAAATGCTTTAAAATTCTTCTTGTCTTCCATGCAAACAATTAATGCCTTCAACTTAAAAGCACCTCTGTGATCTATTGTTTTGGCCCCTGACCCTGCAGTGCTCCATCTCTTAGAACACTGTTGGCAGTTGTGAGTGACCAGCCTGCAGACTCTTACCTAAGCTCTCTGTGCCACAATGTATATGGCTGTGAGATTTGGCAATGTCTGACTTTGCCAAAACACCCAAAGGGAGCAGAAAAACAGAGTACGAAAGAAAAATTAAAAAAAAAAACAACACAACAAAACACAAACTAATTTGCCTGGCAGAACAGCACTGAATTCTGAGCTGGATTCAGAGAATTAGTGTTCCAGTAATACACAGATACACAAAACAAATGATCACCATATGAACTCCAAAAGCAAGTTACAGATTGTCCTCAAAGTGCAAAAGGCCTGTGGAGCAAACAGGTGTGACAAGTCAAAGGCAAAAGAGGAGAGTGACACAAAGGTCAGAAACTAAAAGAAAAATTGTAAGTGCCCTTCCAGCTTCACACCAGATTACTGCTTTACAGCTGAGAATTACACTCAGATTTCTGAACTGCCAGATCAGGACTTCAAATGTGCAACAGTATTTCCTCTTCAGGACACAATGACAGCACCAAACAAAGCTCTCTAGGACATGCCAAGTTTGGTGGTGGTGGTGCAAGGGCCTGGTTTTTTTTAAACTCTCTGAACTATTTAAACAACAAACTGGGTGGTCAGAAGTGCTTGTCATACACTGGCTAGTTGCTGGCTGGTTCACAAAGGAGATGGTGAATGCTAATGGTAGCAGTTAATAAAATCATCCCTTCAGTTCAAACAGTAGGGATGCTAGCCTTGGAGTTGAAATGCCAGGATTTCTTCTTTGTTGGAGGTGATAACTACCCAGGCATGTTTAGTATTGCATTTGTCAAACAGGGGATGCTTGGAAAATTACTGGCTGTCTCACAGGGGGCCCATTTAGGGACCACTGAACCACTGGGATCTATTTTTATGGTAAGGGAGACCAGGCAAAGAACCAGACCAGGCCTGAATCCACCCAAAGCATGGAGACGAGCAGACACCTATGTTTAGATGTTCAAACGGTGACATTGCAGTGCTTCCAAAGTAATTTGTAAGGCATGGAATATGTTTGAGGGGAGAAAAAGGTGATTATTTCACCTTTGTCTTTTAAGAAAGTGATTTCTTTGTAAAAAAAATATATATATATCTTAAAACTTAAGCCTTTATCTGCACCTGTTGCCTTTTTATTGGCTTCTTTCTTTGCAGGGCAGGGAGGGGAGGTGGGTGGGGGATTCATGAGGATAAATTCCTAGTTATATGATACTGTTCCTAAAAACTTTAATTTATATGAACCTCAGGTCCATGCTCCAGGCATTGTCTTTCACATTAACATTTTCTTTCCCCAGATGATGGATGTCAGAATTTTTATCATATTTAAACCATTAAGAGACATAGAAAGAGGTTAAGAGTGCAGGCTGGCATTCAAAGAATGAGGATCACTGTTTAATGCAATTTTAAATGATTGGGAACAACAGTCAAGCACTGAAATGGCAAGTGATATCAAATTGTTAAGTTTGGCCAAAACTAGAAAAGGCCCTGATGAATTCAGAAACACATAGAAAATTGAAAAGATAGCTGGGGCACATGAAATCTAATTTTGATAAAGCTGGAGTAATAGCCACACTAGCAAAATAACCTAATTGTTATTGTGGGGTACCATTTAAGAGAAAAAGGTGGTTACCACTATGGACAGTTCAGGCAGATCCATCTCTGACAGAGTGCAAGGCTGGTACCTGAAAAAAGTCACTTGAATCAAATGTTGAGATTCTGTTAGATATGAAAAGCACAGATGCTTTTATCTAACATGAACCAATTTTCTCTGCTGCATGTAATAAATCTCTTGTTAAGTCCACATTTTTATTCTAGGAACTGGCTAATATGGTCTTTTAGCTGAAGAGCTGGTCAAGGCTTCACCAGTGAAGAGTGCACTGTGGGTCTGGCTCTGGAAGAGAAAGTAGTCCTACCCGAACCATCCATGCTAGGGGAATTTTTGGTTCAGACCTCATTCCATGAAATAGCTACCAGGTTTCCTGCACTAGTTGGTAAAGTATTTTTATACATGAGAGAGCTTATGACCTTCCCAATAATCCTTAGCTTCATGGCCTCCGTTACATAAGGTTTAATTTTTAGGGCTGTGGGTTACATCACTTGAGAAAAGCACTGGAATTCCAAGTACAAATAAATCCGTACAACAATGTGGCTACTGCAAATTAATATACTGACTCAGGACTCACAGAACTACAGTAAACATCCACTGTAGTGCAAAGTAATGACAGATTTATGAAAATCAAGAACAGCTTCTTTGGGTTTGATGAAGAAATTAATTCAAGTTGAAGTATTTAATCTAGAATGTCTTTTTTCCACACCACATTTGAGATACAAGCAGATTTTATTTAGTATGCTCTGGAGAGCTTTTATTTTCAGTGTATTTCATATTTGGTAAACAGAAAACCAACACAGCAGTTCCACATGTCCTCAAGCTCACATTCCTGAAAAGACAAAATTCATTTTCTTGATGAATAGGCATTTTCAGAAATTACTTCAGACACATAATCTGTGCCATTTCTGACCAAAACTATACTAACACTAAGCAAACACCATTGCCACATTTCTTTGCACACAATCCATACCTTTGAAGCCTTTTTAAAATTCCATGCTTTGGAAATAAGGCAATGTATGGGCAAGCTCCTCAGAGAGCCCACTCAACAGCCCAGGAAAAGTTCAATATATTACCTGCACAATCAAGACTTCTGCAGTAAAGATAAAAGCTTTCATTTTCAGACAACCACTGAGATAACAGTTGTTAAAAATACTGAAAGTATTCATCCAACATGGTACCACTAGAACATACAAAAGTTACAGTGCAGCGTAGCTGGACTCACTAAGTTTGACCTGATCATACTGGAAAACACCAATAGAAACGAACCCCTGAATAAGTCCCTAGAAGAAAGAAAAACCTTATCCATTGGTTTTCCTGCAGAATTCCCCATGTATGCTCATTTTTACTCTCCTGTTGTGGCCTAAGTTTGTAAGAGGAAGCAGCAGGCTGGCTACTTTTCTGAAATTTTCTTGGAACTTGACTTTCTACTTACAGCGAAGTTCAAGTTCCCACAAAAATCCTCAGTGGGAAGAATCATGACACATAAGTGACCTCTGGAAGTGGGTCTGCTCTTCTGAAAACATGCAGGGTGATCCACACTGTGCAACACTGCCTGCACTTACATCATCTCCTGTTCATTGCAATGCTGCTCTGACCTTACTGAGCAGCCCCCTCAGCTTTTAAGCACCGGGCTTGCTGCTTCTCCCACACATCTCAGCATTCACACCTCTCATGCATCTTCCCCTTTCAGAAATTCATCCAAGTGGAACCTTTCTGTCAACCCATATGCATGGCAGCATGACCAAAATCTTTCTTAATCAAATAAACCAATTTAAGTGGTTTCTTTAGAATTGATTCTTCAACCATTGTCTATTTCTAAATAACAAGAAGCTGAAGCTCTAACTGTGCTACTGCTATGCAGTCAGAGCATCCTTGTATGTCCCCTTAACTTCTAATGCAGAAAATCCCCTCTTCTCAGTATGTCTAGAATGAACTCCCAAATTTACATCCCTAAGTCTAAAGCCAACAGAGCACATAACAACAAGAACCTCTGTCTGCAGCTCAAAACTAAAATCAGACACTTGCCTCATGAAAGATATGACCTGCACTGACTTCAAAAATTAGATTTTGTTGGTTTTTGTTGAAAAAGTTATGTTAGCAAAAAACTGGCTTGAAGAGGTGCCTGGCCAGGGCTCACAATTATTCCATGTCCTGAGCCACACTGTTTACACTGTGTTGGAGTACGGTGGCATATAACTGTATGTGCAGTATACCCGTGGGATCCTCAGGAAAACATGCTTTGTAATTAAATCCCTGGAATACTTTTGACCCTGACAAAGCAAACTCTGATGAAAATGAAGATGCAAGAAAGCAACTGCATTCTCTGCCACTGGTGGTTCAGGAGATACAGATTCAGACAGACAGGGTTAGATCGTTAAGCACTTTTTTTTTTTTTGCCTAACCAAAAGTGATGGATAGCTTTTTTTTGAGTAGCATTTTTCCTCACCCTGTATTAGCATTTTCTGATCTTACATTTCTCATTATTTCTTTTTAATTCAGTACCCTAAGCTCTTAGGAATTTTCCTACTAAAATTGAGATTTTTTAAAAAGTAAACATTGCACTGTTTTTAAATATGTTCAATAAATAAATACATTTGAATTCTTTTTTGGGCAATGCAGAAACTGGATATCACCACAGAATGTCATTTACAGTAGAAGACAAAGATGGTGTACTCACACCGACAAGAAAGAAATTTATGAGTGGAAGATGACTTCACACAGTTTTATATCAATTATTACATTACAGCAGTACATGATTTCAAGAAAGCCATGTAAAGCAAAACCTAGACATAAGAAAAAGTGCTTCTGATTACACTGATGTTTTTGTTAGATAACACTGTCAGAACTGTTATCCTAGGTAGCAGGACAGAAAACTATTGTTCTGCAATATTACTCATGGTGGCATAAAATGGTTAATGAACGTCAGGGAAATCATAGGACAGAGTGTGAGCTCGTTCAGTCATTAAACCAAGCATTTTCTGAGCTGCTGCCTAGGACGACTGGTGACAGACCAGACACAGCAGCCACATAATGTGGGAAAGCAGCAATGCCATAAAAACATCAAAGACCAGATCCGCTCTGCCTCTCATGGAAAAAAAAAGGGGAACGAGAAGGGCTGTGAGAAAGCAGCACAGACAAACAGACCTGCAAGAGAAAGCAGAGGAAGATGAAGCCTGGGATGAGAGGAGCATCTAACACATATAGGGATCCCCAGACTGAGAGTTTTTATCCTACCTCATAGGAGTTAAAATACAATCTTACAAAATATATCTGGGCATCTTTAAGAGGCCAGACTCCCTATTTGTCCTTATCATACCCTGAGTGATACCAGTAGGTAGAATTAGCAGGCAAAGCAACCCACTACATTGTTTTATGAATAAGTATGACAGTAGTCTGTTTTCTTTCCAAGGAGGACAGGGAAATGACAGTTCTGCCATCAGAAACCTTCAGGGATAATTTTGCCTTTCATAAGCTGCCTTATGCCATGGGTACCACTGAACATGAAGCTGTGCGACTGCCACTGCTATGGCTGCAGGTGTGTGAGTTTATCTCTCAGCTTCCTGTCCTGCCAAGGCTTCCTTCACACACTGACTGATGCAACTCTGACACCTAAAATATCATCATGCTAATCTGGAGGCATGTTTATTGCACAGCTATAAATCTTTACACAAAAAACATTAACTCCTTGGTTAGGAGCCACGGGCAAAGGTTTCCTCACCTTACTTGTGCACAGAGCTGCACTCCCTTCAGCAAGGTTACATGCAAAAGTAGCAAAGAGCAGAGCTCACATCATTTTAGTAAGTGATATCATAGCAATAGCACTCTAGTACTTGAAGTTAATTTGTTTAAATTACCAAGAAGATCATTACCAAGAAGATGGAGACTGCCTTTTTACAAGGAGTCACATGGAAAAGGCAAGGGGCAATGGGTGCAAGTTATTCATGGGAAGATCCCTATTGGGTATCAAAAAAAAAAAAAACCAACACACTATGAAACCAGTTAGACATTGGAATAATCTACCCAGGAAGTGGTGGATTCCCCAACATTGCACACTTTTAGGGCTGCACTTGACGAGGTGCTGAGCTATCTCATCTAAACCTTGTTCCTACTCAGGAAAGTTGGACCTAATGATCCTCCCAGGTCCCACCACAGTGAGGTGCAAACCAGACACATTTGGGTAAGCAGACACACAGGTCTGTGAGACAGTCGCTGAGCCAGTGACCACACAGCACCACACTACTGCAGCAGAGAAGGGTAGTCAGACCACACTAGGGCAACCAAGGATGAACAATGTGGGGAAGGCCCACCCATGCCAGCCAGCCCAGAAAAAGGGGGTACCCTGCAGCTTATCTTGGAGAACACAGGTATGAGCAGCATCTTCAGTAATGCATTTTCTCCCCTACAAGTCCTACTCAACAGCCCCAAATCAGCTTTCTGCAGCAGTATTATTTGCTATGCCTGGTTTACTGATCAGATGAGCGTTACAAAAGTTTACCAGCAGGGAAACATCAGCCACTTGCTTACACTATCAAGCTTTATTTAGTTTGTGTTTAGTTTTGTGTTGCATTTTTTTTGTTTGTTTTTTTAACCAAAGTTCCCACTATTTTCTTTTTATTTCCTCAGAAAACTCTTAAAACTCACCATTTGTTCACATGGCAACATGCCATGGCCCATGAACTATTTTATTCTGTCTTATTCTGAGATGCACTGGTAAGTCTAAAAAAGGGCGTGAGTTGAAACCCTGGAATAAGGTCACATCCCTGGGGCTGGAGGGGAGCCTACTGTCTTGTTTAGGACCCAACTTCCACAGAAGCATTTCTAACATGCTGAAACACTCTCCCCACTCCTCTGGATGCATTTCCTGGCCCCTGTGGAAATACTTAAAAGAGGAACTAATTCTTGCAGGCATTGTGGGCAACCTTTAGGAATGAATAGTTGTCCCTGCAGGCAGCAGGAGGAAAGGCCTTCCAGGGAGGAACCAGGAGCCAGCTAGCTTCCCACTTTGTCAGAATCTGCTAGTATCTGACCTGGTATTAACCTCATTCCTCTCAGCTAGCACATCCCTCCCTTAAATGCTTCACCAGCTGGCTACATGGCAAGCAGGCAGAGCCACAGGACCTCTGAGTCTCCATTTCCCTCACCTGCAGACAGAGGCCACAAGTCCTTGCTGACGTCAGCAAAGATGCAGTGAGGATAAAATTATCAGTAGGAATGGAGTCATCCTGGATGATGCAAAACTTCACTGTAGAACAACTGATTGAAGTCAAGCAACTACATGTTATTCAGAAAGCTTTGAGCTTATTAAAATTCAGGTCCTGATCTGAAGTTCATCCAAGCAGTAACTACAAGTATTTTTCTCAGGTTTAGAGGAAACAATCACTACGACGTGAACTAGCTCTCCTTTTTGAAGGGTATTAGAGGAACAGTATACCAAGAAAAAGCACCAAGGGTCCCTTAAGAAATGAATCTCCTCTTTGCAATGCAGCAAGGGAACAAGATCCTACATTTTGATCATGCTGATGGATCAAAATTAAGCAAAGTGATCTCTAAAAGAAACAGCTCAAAAGCTTGTTTCAATGCGAAGAAAGAGAAGGAACTGCTCTTAAATTAAAAGAAGCAGTGTTTATTATAAGAAGGAAACAGAATGAAAATAAACTCTGAGAGTTTTTGCACTACACACAAATACAGACTTTTAAATCCAGCATACTGTGAGGCCAACTCTGCCTGTCCTTTTATATTTTTTTGGTAGGCTAAAAATAAAACCACCTTACCAAGATAAACTTTTCCATTCACAATGTGGCAAGTTAGATCTGTCACGCATGCAGTGGTGGCCATATAAACACAGAGTACACTCTGCTTAAACACAAGCTGCTGCTGGGAGGAATGAGCACGTTCCATTACCAGGTCTGCTTCATCCTCAATCACTGCTACCTAATCCCTGCAGTGGAGGCCCTGCAGATTAAAACATCCTTCCACTAGCAGGAGAAGTGCTTGACTTTTCTTTATTGCTGACACCTTCCTTGTCTGTCCACTTCTTTCCTTTGAAGTTTTCCTCACTGTTTGTTTAAGGCAGGAAACATAATACTAATTCAGTAAAAGCAGCAGCAGATGACATGAAGAAAGTTTTAGATTTCATTACAGAAGCCAAAGGGTTACAGAAATAAAAACTGAAAATGCCATCATTTTCTACCAAAACCAGTGCTTGACTGGCAGCCAGGCCTTGAAAGAAGCTGGCACAGAATGAGACAAACTCCATCTCTGCCTTTCTGCACTTCTAAAACCTGTAAGATTAGCACTGTTGCGGAGGAAAGAAACCAAGAGAGTGTTTTAACAGCTTCCTTATTGCACATTTAAGAAGTTCTGCAAATAGGACAGATTGAAGTCAGCCAAAGCCAAGTGAACCTTTCCAGGAGTAATGTTCACATCTGCTACTGAGCGACAGAAACAACAGGTTTGGGATCCCTGGGCACCGTGTGATCCCTCTGCCAGGGGCCCCACAGGCAGGTGATGTTCTCTCCTGGGAAGAGGAGAGGAGCTTGAAAAGGCACATGAGCTGTGCAGCACTGCAAGCGCATGAGTCCTCAGGGATAGTGCTTATTACTGGCAGATTGGTACCCACAAAGGCAGCAGATCGATCCCTCCTTCTATTGCTGATAACCTGAAGTCCAGTCTCTGCAGCTTCATCGTTTGGAACAGGACGCATGAGATGGTAGCTATGGTTGTAGGAATGTATCTGCCTACACCAGAAGTCACTGTTGCAGCTTATTTCTTTTGCTCACCCACTGGCATCTAGAACAACTCTTCTCCAGGCCTCTCCTCCAGCTCTCTTCCATCCTCTTCCCTCGATTTCCCATGGCAAAGGCAACCCAGTCCTTCATTAATGGGGTAACAAAACTTGAGACTGAACTACATCTGCTGCAACAAAAATACAATTTCTTGTATTTTTTGCAACAAAGCAAAACTTGAAGAAGTTTTGTTTGCTATAGAGAGACAATGACTTCTCATTACTGTCCATAACAACTTCTTCCCCACCACCAAGTACCAACACTTTGTCACAGTGTGCAGCAAAAGCCCTTTCAGATTAGCACAACTCTGACCACTGAGTCTGTACACTTTGGATCAAACTCAACACACGGGCTTTTAAGAGACAAGCTCCACATATTACTTTGCCTTCACATGTTCTACCAATGTTAATTCAGTTTGTTTCAATAGTTACTCATTTCAGCTCAGCAAAGGAGGTGATTGATAATGATTCAACAAGAGGGTAACTAAAAACTTTCCAGGGAAAAACAGTGGAGTTTTTGCAAAAACATTTACTTTCAAGGGAAAAGTGAAGATTTTCAAGAAGAAAAGGCAACTAACTGGCTAATTGCTAAATTTTCTACTAGGACCTAATATTGTTCATCAACAGAAAAAAAGAATTTATTTTAACCTATATAGCACATCAGCTAGTCACCCTCCAAGCCCCTCCTGCATGCTTTTCGACACTCATTTCCTACTGCTGTGAATAGAGGCTGTATCACTGTTTCTCCCACTCCAGGAACCTCTCTCTGAAACTAAGACTTCGGTCTGCCAGAGGAATGATGCTGCTCTCCTTGTTTCACTCTTCTTCTTTCTAACAGTAGATCTAAAATTAGGTAGTAAACTGTTCAGGAATGGACTAAGCAGGTCCTACAATTTATTTTGTCATTTTTAATGGCTGATAATTAACTAGATTCATAACCTAAAACAATTAGGTCCAACCAGACCACTTAAAAAAAAAAATCAAAACAAGGAGGGAGAAAAGTATTCTTATGGCTTTACTTAATAATGCTCATTCATATGATTTAGCTCTGTTCCTTCCCCTCCCCCCCACCTTGACTGGAGACAGACATTTGAAATATCTTAGTAGTAAATCCTATAAAATGCAAGTGAGTCAGCAAAAATCTTTACACAAAATCTCAACTCAAATATTTAACACTGGAACATGAGAACAGGCTTTTCATCAACACCTTATTTCTTGAGGGGCCAGGAAAGTGTAATGCAACTTTCTGAAGATGTGACTAATCACACAGCAATGGAGATGCAAGAATAAAGCCATTAATTAGCTCTCAAAGCCACATTACATGTCAGTTATTAAAATCCCAAATTTTTACCTCTTGGTTAAGCCTTGCCGTACACACACACAAAACCAAATCCAAACCAAACAAAAAACAAAACCAACCAACAAAACCACAAAGGTTTTTTCCCTATGCAGGAGGGAAAAGGGTTTTCATAGAATAATACAATAAATACATTCCTCTCCATACCAAGCCGGAAGTACATATGAATGCTCAGTGCCAAAGTAATGCAGGAATTTATTGTGCCTGCATTCCTGCAGGTTTGTTTGCAAAAGTGTTTAACACACCTGTGGACATCACTAAGAAGAAGAAGCTGATGGGTCTTGATCCTGGCAGAGTCTGAACACAAACCTCAACTAGCCCCTTGCATTAACATTCCCATGCCACACCATCTGCCTTTTACACGCCACAATCTGTTCTCTGAAACTCCCAAGTGATGACAATAATTGTTAGAGAGCTGTACTACTGAATTCACATACATTTCATTTCCAGCAATGCAGATTTTACCCTTATGCCCACTCAATTTTCAAAAGATGAGGTGTAAAATATGACTGGCTTCAACACAAGGTAACTTTACGGGCGTTTCAAACACCAAAAAGAAGCAGACCATAACAATGCTACCACTAAGCTCTTCAGTGAGAGTAACATAAACTATTTAAAACCATTTAGCTAACATCTTTCACAGCTGTTGGGTTGTTCACCGGGGCTCTCATCCAACTACTACTACAACTACCAATAGAAAGGGTATTATGAGCTCCCACATGCTTTGGGTGCTATTTTAAAAGCAAGGTGGGATACCCAGCTGTAATACAGGAATATAAATTTGCTGATTATGGCTAGCTATCATATTTCAGTGAAGATAAAGGAGATCGGCAGGATTTGGATGCATAAAAGACTTCTGTATCTTTCACCCCATGACTAGCAGACAGAAAAGAGAGGAACACAGGACAGCAGTTGTGCACTGCTTGCTTTCATTTCTTTTCACTCAGCTAGACCTTGTATGCTCCATGTTGAGGTCAGAATTATAAGTGAAAAGCCAGATTTTTTTTCTTGTTATGTGACTGCAGGGTGGCGGGAGGTGGGTGGGGAATGGAAAGTGGATTTTTGACTGTACCATTTCTCTATTCCAGTCCTCTGGCTAAAATCCAATCTGATTCACTTAACAAATAGAGTATTGGAAACAGATCAGTGAATCATTACCAGCTGAGCATTTTTCCTTCTTAACTTACAAATATTGTCAGACAACACTGGACTGGATTGAGTGGGATTCATTTGGATAAATGTAGACATCTGGAATACAGATGTCTGCCTCCAAGAAGTTGCCCTTTGCTTTCGTGTAGGCCAGCGGAGACCTCGTCAATGGAGTCTGACTTGTCTCAGCCTAAAACACATGTGGAGTGGGCCAAGTGAATCGTGCTCTAAGAATGCTTATTTCTTACCAGTAATTGTAAGGGCAACCAAAGGCGAATGGCTACAGAGGTGGATAGTGTGACAAGTATCACCCAGTCATGTACACCAGCCTCATTTATGCTAGCACTGCTGTCATTTTTTCCTCATACGACCATTGTTGGCATCTTGTTCCAGACAAGCTCCAAAAAAATGTCTTAAGTCATGCTACTTTCCCCTGCAGTAGAATAATTTATTTCTTCCAGAGGGCCTAAAGTGCTGTGAGGTATCAAGCTTTAATGACTGAGCTGGAATGGAATATGCTCAGGATCACATCTTAGCCCCTTTGCACTATTTAGGAAAGAGATTACATGAAAAAAAACCAAAACCAAACAACACAAAAAAACCCCCAAAAAACTACACCCACCACTTTCATGTATGCTAAAAAGGAAAATTGCACCTGTTTTCAGTGCTTCAATAATAACCTGAAGATTGTCATCTGAGCCAAAAATATCCATTTGCAAATGCAACATTAAAACATCGTTAGGCCTTTTTTTTAATTCACAAATAAAACCAATCAGAATTAACAGTTTCAATCAGCTGTAGGCATAGACTTATCTGATTCAACAAAATTTATCTACATGTATTCTTTTTAGCTACAACAGGTTGTGTTGCCTTCAGCTGCCCTCTTACCGAAGGACAGTGCTGCCTTCCAATGCCTCTTGATCACCACTGCCTCCATAGTAAAGGGCCTGGTACATTGTTTTTGCATGTGGTGGTAAACACTTCTAGAGTACAGCTTGGTGCCACACTCTCTCAGCCACTGGCTGGTAAAAAGAATGAATATTTATCCCTTTACCCTTTGCAATTGTATTCTTACAACTCAGACCTGAAAGAGATCCACCTGAGGTAAGTATGGAATGTAACACACCGTATGCAAGAGCTGCAGCCATCTCTCATTCCCTTCAGTGACTTCTCCTTCCTTGGATTACCCAGCAGCAACTCTTGAGCAAAGAGGGTAAGAGCAGTCCTGACAGACTACCACATCCAAAGGGTAAAGGACTGTTCCTAAATGTGCTTTCGTTCATGACTAGCACAGTAGAAGTTCATGTTTTGCTATGAATTTTTAGGTGCTACTATAATATACCCTAACTGGTTTACTTCTCCTAGCAAAGATGACTTACAAGCTTCCTTCTAAACAGGCTTTTGTTTTCATAATTTTTGTATTAGGGGTGGTTTCTATAAATATAATTCACATAAAACCCAGCATTAATCTCTCTCTTTCTGTATGACCAAGACTGCTCCTAAGAGAAAAAGGAAACAGCAGAACACTTATTTATGCAAATGACTGGAGTTTATTCCAGCTTGTTAGTCAGAAATGCATCATCTGTATAAAATGAAGGGTAAGCTGCAAATGCATACTAAAAATTTGTAAATGTTAATAAAAATATTAGTAAATTAGTGGTAATAATAGTAAAGTAAGAATAAACATTTGTTTGCATAGACACTTGATGACCCAAAGGCCTTTCCTAAGGGAATGAAATAAACTTGCATATTTTCAGTTAATTTCATCCATCTGTCAAGTGAAGCAATCTTGTGGGTCAAGACTTCCATCATCTGTGTTTACTGCATACATAAGATAATAATTGGAAGCCCACAGCTTGATGTAGTCCTGTCTTTCATACCCAGATTCTGTAGCATGCATCCACAAAAATAACTTTCTGCAACACCTCAAAACAAAATCTTTTCTGAGAGCAAAGCATAGATCAAATGGTGAGGACAAAGCTGAATAAGAAAAGGTATAGACTTAACTGATTAAACAAAATTAAAAAATGCAAGTGGTACACAAATGAGCAAAACCTGATGATACCTCTCCTTAACTATGTCATTACTGAGTAAATACCCAGTTAGGAAACCAGCACAGTCACCTGACGCACTGCAACCTGTAGTTACAGACACAGAGTTTTGAGAGTTGTCAGCTGACAAAAAGGTTTTAAAAGAGAATCAGTCTGTAATACAGGCACACTAAATTCCTCTGCCAAAGCCTAGAGTCAGCTGTAGGTCCAGCACAGAGCGATGAGCTCCTAGGTAGAATGTAAGTCTGGCAGTATGCTTCTTGGCAGTCTAGGCTAACCTACATGCCATGCTCTCCGGGGATCATAAATCAAGCTCTATTTGGATAATGCTGAGCTGTTGGCAAAGGAAAACTGCTGCTCAACACTTGTCTCATGGCCTGCACCTAGCATCCAGCCTGGCACTGGAGGAATGAATTCAGCAGAACAAGAAGAGAACTAATAGTAGGAAAACTAACATGCTAAGTAACGTTTGGTTTTGAAGAAGAGTCCCAGGTATCAATCTAGTATATTTTGTAACAAGTCATTTGCAAAATACATGGCAAAGCATAAGTATTTATCTGGCTGACTAGATTTCCCACCACATCACATGTAACACAGAACCCTAAGAAGTTCTCCAAACCTACACGCAGATAATTTGGGCAGAAGAAAAAGCTGAAGAGGAAGATGAGAGAAGTACAGCAATTAGAAACACATTGTATCCTAAATTCATTTAAATAGTCCTTACATAGTGACATTAGAAGTGTGATATACATATCTATCTAAAAATAAACTTCTCTGATGCTCTTAATTTCTTCATGCCTACTTATTTCAATTATTGCATTCCATACCATACTTATTTCCACAGCAGAATACTGCACTATTCAGATGGCAAAGACTGCAGTTATATAAAAAATAAAACACACATACATAGCTTTATATGAGCCTTTTAAAGCTTTTGAATTATTTTTTTTTTATTCTTTTTCTTAAGAAGCCACTACTTCTTTCTAATTTTCTTTTTCTTTCTGCTTCTGACTGAAACTAGAAGGATGAGAACACAATTATTCCCAGTAATGCCCTTACAAAACATCTACAGAGAAGCCAAAACTGGGAAGAGTAAGAGAGGAAAACCTTCTCTCATAGGACCTCCAGCCTAAATCAAGATTTCTTGAAAGGTTTACCTTATATACTCTTATTCAGCTTATATACTCAATCTGGATTACTTTGGGGATGTCTATTTTAAGAAAACAACCCCTCAGACATCCAAACCTTACAAGATCCTCATCCATCACACTGACAATCTCCCTGGCTGTTTATAGCCACGAACATTGCTGGTGTTTAATGGTAATGGTGATTAATAGTAATAATAACCTAAGTATTAGGTGTTAAACTGGCTGCCTACCACGCAGCTCTCCAGAACCACACCCAGGAGTATTCCCTTCAAGACAAAAAAGAAGACAGGGTTAACACCAAAAGTAAGATACTGTATAGATTATGCAGTCAGAAACAGATTTTTAGATAGCTACCTTCACGGGTAGGAGTGGGACACAGCAGAAGTCCTGGAAATACATTCTGGCATTCCCTGAGGTAAGCAACCTTGTGTTGAACCCACCAGCCTTCAGTCAACACAGGACATTAGATCATTTTGTTACAGAAGGGGGAGAGAGAGAGAGAACCAATGCAAAAAAAGACCAACAAAAACAATGTAAGGCAAAATTAAGGCTATTCCCAAAATAGTAACGAAAGAAAAATGAGCCATCACAAATATTTAAGTCACTTACATAAAGTTTAAAAATAAATTGTGGCATTTGTCCAAGTTCTTGGAAGAGAAAAATAAAAACCAGTGCTTTGGATAATATTCATTGCTTGCAATGACTACAGTGTCACAGCACAGTTTCATGCTGTATTGATATTTCAGGGATACATTGTGCCACAGTTGGCTAAATATGTATTGATCAAGCAGAGATACAGGCAGCACAACCTGTCCCAGGGCATTTAGTGGGAATGGAAATACCAGAGATGGAAACACCATCCCAACACCACACTTAAACACTCACTCATCCCCCTGCACAGGAAATATATAGTGGGTTCAGGAAAGGCTCTGAAAACACTGTCTCATGCGAGTAGGGTTTGCCCTGATCTCCAGGCTAGATCCTCACCTCTTGCTGACACCTGGGATAGTTTTTGCCATCAACTTCTACTGCCAGGGTTGCAGTGTTTGTATTGCCTTGGCACAGACTGTGGACTGGGCTCCTGAACCTGGCTGTGCTCCAGGGCTCAGCCTCTCAAAAGCAGGTCATGACTTTTGCTGCCGCAATTTGAAAGCAGACAGGGGCAGCCTTCAAGGAAACAATCCCACGGGTAACACAAGAAAATGGAAACCACCTCCTCCAGCTCCTTTCTTCTAAGCAAGCTGTGGATAGGTTGGCCCCTTGCATGTGCTAGGGTCCCCACCAACCTCTCCAAGTCACAGGGAGCTCATGGGTTGCCTATTACAGCTGGAGGGCTCGAGCCTCCTCTTCACTGTGAACTGCAGAGCTCACTGAATGGCAAGCTGCTTCTGAGGTGGGGATTCATGCACTACGTATGGGAATTGGTCTGACTCACTTTCACATGGGTAATATTTTTCATACAAAATTGCGTTTGTCATCATGTGAATTTGTCAGGCTTTTGTACTTTACTAGAGCATGAAGCAATGGTTTCCCTTGGCAACATGTAACCAAAAGAGAGATTCAGAAACCCCTCCGTGATTTAAAAGGAATAGTTTATAGCTGTTACAGTTGCATGAAAATGCCTGCTTTCTCTGAATAGAGAAAATAATTATGAGAAAACAACAACACAAAAAAAAGGTTCTGCTTTATTATTTTATATACCGCTCACAAGGACTTTGTACCTGAAAGACAGAGGCTGAAGAGGAAAAAAATCAAAGTTCACAAGACTCCAACATTGTTGCTGCTTCTGCACTTCCAGGAACATCTGCCACATTTTTTTTCCTTAATTATTTAAGGACTGAAAACCTCAATACTTCCTAAAAACACTGAAGGTATCTTACAGACAACCTCAGCTATCCAGTCAGTTCTCAAAGCATCCATGAGCCATTGCCTGTCCCCAATTCTCCAGTGAAAGGAGGAAATGGAAGAGGGTAAAAAACTACATATATTTCAACACTTCTTTTAACTCCTTTGAGCATGATGAAGTTTCTGGCTTTTCAATTTTTGCACTATTTCTAGCTCCCAGCGCAGAAGCACACAAGCTAAATTTGGATGTAGAATGATAGAACTTAGTCCCTTACAAGGAACGGATTTTAAAAGCCTTTTATCAGACTGCTGTCCCTGTACGCTTGGACTTCACCAAAACTACTTTTCATGGTTAAGGGTACATTTCATTTGGTGCTATCTACATCCTAACAGATGAAAAATACATAAATTTACAATCTTTTCACATAAGATATACCTTGGTTTAACTTACATTTTTGTTCATTATTTCTGGTTTTACACTCTTCTTACCAAAGTTACATTCAGTCAGTTCTCTTATAGTCAGTCTTGCCAAATGAGAAGCTGTGTGTCCTCTAATAGGATGAAAATTACTAAGTCATGACAAGTTTAACCAGTTGTACTTTTAACTTATTTTGTCATCTAAGGAAGTCTTAAGGGATGCAGTATGTGTGCCAAAAGGAGGAAGTAGTAAATTTACTTTACTCTCCCATTAGATTCCCTTAGATTTATAGCTAACTCTTCACATTTCAGTCTAGAATTTAACACCAGACCTGGGTATTCTCCCAGGACTAAAAAAAAAAAAAAAAAAAAAAAGCTGCAGAATTCTCATCTTTTTCATTATTATTTGCTCTTACAGTCAGGCTATCACCCAATCCTAGCCTGATGGCATTAGGCATATTCACATATCGCAGAGTAAAACATATTCAGTGCTGTAAAGCCCACACATAAATGAAGATTAAAAATAGCTAGAACAACAAGATGGCAATACAATAATTCAGCTTGATACTGTATTAAAAAAGCATGCAAAAGCCATTCATTATTAAGTATTTTTCAGGTTTTCACAGAGAAAAACTTTCACAAGTAACTTCAAGGACTTTATTTACAAGAAAGTGCTTGTGTTACAGATGAGAAATTGCAAACACCACTAAGTGCAACCTAGGCAGAAAAAGTGGTCAATAGCTTGACAGTAAAAGGCAGACTATAAGATCCTCCGGTGAAATGTTCTGTGAAACACTGAAGTTGCTACATTATGTTTGTGATGGCATTTGCTCAGAGAAACCTCTTTGGTGCAGTAACACTGTTTTTGCTTAAGAATCAACTAGTTAATTATGTTCTACTCCACCTTTACAATACCCCCTTCTGAAAATGTGTTCTTATAAAGCTGTGTAATTCATACACAGCAATACAAATTTTAACACCAGATAAAAACAAAGGGCACATAACACTGCGAGTCAGTCAGAAAACACAAATGGAAGAAGCAAATCCTCAAAATTAGATTGCACATATTCCTAAAATGTGACTGTTTCGTTGCTTTGAGGATAGCTTTCAAAAGTATACTTATTTTAAAGATTATCCTTTTTTCAAAGCAACAAAGACCACTGAAAGTAAGCACAGTGGCCACAAACATTTGATGGGAGAATAGGTCTTGCAAAATGATGGCATATCAAAGGGGAGAAGTGCAAGCTACTATGCCTAATGCATCTAATCCATAAGAAGATCTTGTACATAAAGTCAGGAAAAAAGCTTAAGCACATGCCATTCAGTCAAAGTCATTGTGGGCAAGTGGAAAACAAGTGGGCCTTGTTGAAGCAGTGGTGGTCAATAGCAGCCTTGGCTGCAGTGACCATGAGATGGTGGAGTTCAGGATCCTGTGTGGGAGGAACAGAATACCCAGCAGTACCAGAACCCTGGACTTCCACAGAGCAAACTTCGGCCTCCTCAATCAATTGTTAAAGGAAGTCCCATGGGACAGAGTGCTAGAAGGTAAAGGAGCTCAAGATAGCTGGTCAGCATTCAAGGACCACTTCTTGCAAGCACAGGATCAGTGTGTCCCAATGGGTAGAAAATCTAGTAAGGGAGCTAGGAGACCAGCGTGGTTAAAAAAGGAACTGCTGGGCAAACTCAAGTGGAAAAGGAAAATCTATAGATCATGGAAGGAGGGGCTGGTCACTTGGGAGGAATATAGGACTGTTGTCAGAGGATGCAGGGAGGCAACTAGGAAAGCTAAGGCCTCCTTGGAACTTAACCTTGCAAGTTGGGTTAAGGATACTAGAAAGGGCTTTTTCAAGTACATAGCTGACAAAACTAATACCAGAGGCAATATAGGCCCACTGCTGAATGAGGTGGGTGCCCTGGTGACAGAGGATTTAAAGAAGGCAGAGGTGCTGAATGCCTTCTTTGCCTCTGTCTTTACTCCTGCAGGCTTTCCCCATGAGCCCCAGTTTCATATAGCCCCAGAAGAAGTCAAGATGAAGGAGGAGTTTGCCCAGGTAGATGAGGATTGGGTTAGGGATCAGTTGAGTAATCTGGACATCCATAAATTGATGGGTCCGGATGAAATGCATCCAAGGGTGCTGAGGGAGCTGGCAGAGGTCATTGCTAGTCCACTCTCCATCATCTTCGGTAAGTCATGGGTAACTGGAGAGGTGCCTGAGGACTGGAGGGTAGCAAATGTCACTCCAGTCTACAAGAAGGGCAAGAAGGAGGACCCGGGTAACTATAGACCGGTCAGCCTCACCTCCATCCCTGGAAAGGTGATGGAACAACTTGTCCTTGGCACTATCTCTAGACATATCAAGGACATGGGGGTCATCAAGAGCAGTCAACATGGTTTTACCAAGGGTAAGTCATGTTTGACTAACCTCATAGCCTTCTATGAGGAAATTACTAGGTGGATAGATGATGGTAGAGCGGTGGATGTGGTATACCTTGATTTCAGTAAAGCATTTGACACCATCTCCCACAGCATCCTTTTAGATAAGTTGATCAAGTATGGGATTGATGATCAGGCAGTGAGGTGGATCAAGAACTGGTTGAAAGGAAGAAGTCAGAGAGTTGTAGTCAATGGGGCAGAATCTAGTTGGAGGCCTGTGACTAGTGGAGTCCCTCAGGGGTCGGTACTGGGACCGGTGTTGTTCAACATCTTCATCAACGACCTGGATGAGGGTACAGAATGTACCCTCAGCAAGTTTGCTGATGACACTAAACTGGGAGGAGTGGCTGACACACCAGAAGGCTGTGCTGCCATTCAGAGAGACCTAGACAGGCTGGAGACTTGGGCGGGGAAAAACCTGATGAAGTTCAACAAGGGCAAGTGTAGAGTTTTGCATTTGGGGAAGAAAAATGCCATGCACCAGTACAGGTTGGGGGCTCACCTGCTGGAGAGCAGTGTAGGTGAAAGGGACCTGGGGGTCCTGGTGGACAGGAGGATGACCATGAGCCAGCAGTGTGCCCTTGTGGCTAAGAAGGCCAGTGGCATCCTGGGGTGCATTAGAAAGGGTGTGGTTAGTAGGTCAAGAGAGGTTCTCCTCCCCCTCTATTCTGCATTGGTGAGGCCGCATCTGGAGTATTGTGTCCAGTTCTGGGCCCCTCAGTTCAAGAAGGACAGGGAACTGCTGGAAAGAGTCCAGTGCAGAGCCACAAAGATGATTAAGGGAGTGGAACATCTCCCTTATGAGGAAAGGCTGAGAGAGCTGGGTCTCTTTAGTTTGGAGAAAAGGAGACTGAGGGGTGACCTCATCAATGTTTACAAATACGTAAAGGGTGAGTGTCAAGACGATGGAGTTAAGCTTTTTTCAGTGACGACAAGTGATAGGACAAGGAGTAATGGATACAAATTGGAGCATAGGAGGTTTAAGATGAATATCAGAAAAAATTTTTTTACTGTGAGAGTGACAGAGCACTGGAACAGGCTGCCCAGAGAGGTTGTGGAGTCTCCTTCACTGGAGACATTCAAAACCTGCCTGGACGCCTTCCTGTGTGATGTGCTCGGGGTGACCCTGCTCTGGCAGGGGGGTTGGACTAGATGATCTTTCGAGGTCCCTTCCAACCCCTAGGATTCTATGATTCTATGAATTTGATCTTCTGGATAACTACTTTTTTCAAATTCCCAGAGGAACATAGGTATTGCAGGACAACATACAGGTTACAGGAGAGAATACTAAACACTCCCTAAAATAACTGAGACTCCAGGAGAGGTCATGGAGCTCTACAAGGAGAATCGATAGTTAAAATTCTGCACCAAACTGGAAGCCTATGACCACAGATACAAGTTTGGATCACCAGCACAACCAAACCATCTGTAACTACCATGACATATATAGAAATGCTAGTGGTCACGTGGAGGTGAATGACACAGGGCATGCTCCTTTCCTCATTTGTTTCTGGACCTCAGGAGTTCAAGATAATTGAGTTCCATAACTGAAGTTATGCAGTGAGAGAGAAAAGGAAAAAAGGCATTGTCTGCCAAAAAAGCTCTATACTTGCAGCCTATTACTCCCACATTTCTTCAAACATATTGTCAGGCACTTTCAGTATGAACTAGGGCACTGGATTAGCCCTCCAAACCAAACTAAACCCAGCATCTGTAAGAGTCTCCCAGGAGATTTAAGTCTATTCTATGAGGTTATAGGTTTGGAACATATCCAGAAGCCACAGCCAGCAAAATTAATTGTTTTCTTTTTAGCCTAGGGAGGAGTTTTCTGTTGGAAGTTGCCTCCAATGTTTCCCAGTGAAGTGCCTTGCTCATTCCTTCCTAAGGGTAGCAAAATGAAAGGGTGATAATTTTAGGTACTCCTCAGTTTGGATAGGATATGCCGACTATGTACATGTGTGTGTCTGAGATTACCCCACAGGCTGATATTCCTCCATGTGTTATCAACAGGAAAACCACCAAGACAAACAAGCTGTTCCCTATTGTCATTTTCTGCAGCAAGACTCTAGCATGAAGCATATTCCTCTTAAGCGTAAATTTGTCCCAAAGAAGTAGTAATAAAACTTTTACAGAACAATTTGCCATCATGTGTTTAGTTTATATCACTCTGTACAAAAAACAAACTTAGGAAGTTTCTAAAACAGTACTGTTGCCTTCTTTGTTGCTTCTTTCCACCTGAGAAAACAAGCTCTTTAGTTAACCAGAAGTGTCAGAGAAAACAAAAATATTCCTATCCATCGTTACCTGCCATTTGAAATTGCTTTTCCTAGCTGAAAAGTGCAGCTCCTCTTATCTCTGTTTGGCCATTCATTTCCTAAATGTGCTGTGCATTTAGAAATGCAAAACTTTTGTGGACAGTCTCTTGAAACCATGGGCTCTGGTATCCTCCTCCCTAAAAGAGCCCCGTTCTGTTCAAGCCTATATCCACCCCTCCTGGGTGTCCAAATGTTTTAATATGTAAATTAAATCTCTTTTTGAGGAACTACACTATAGGACACAAACAACTTGGTTGACAGACAGCAAAGCCAGGCATATGCCTGCTACTGAGTGCCTTAAGAACAGCAATGAAGTGTCACACTTCATTAAGACTTTACATGCAATAGAAATGATTCGCAACTCCATTAAAACTTAAGAAGTGTGGCTTCAAGAGACAACTTGGAAAAAAAACCACAACAGTATTTCTTTCCCATTATAGAATATATCAAAGGGACAAGTTTACTAAGAGGCTCTAGATTAAAATTTGGAACCCTTCAGGGTTTAGCAGGAAACAATGCAGTTAAAAATAGGCAGGTAAAAAGAAATGCAAGAAAGGCAAAGCAGAATTTCAGTAGCTGCTGTCCTGCAAGTCTACTGACTAAGCCTCATCCAAGATTATATTTATTTCTTTAAAGAAGCATAAAATCTTTCTACTTGGTTTTATGAATGTGATTAATAGGCACTTTGTTTGGCAGCAGCTCCGCTAAAGAAACAAATTTCTGTCTGGGCCATAAACAGTGTCCTTGGCTATTTTCATATATGCTGGCAAAAGGTGAAGTGCAACAACAAACCAAATTAAAAACCTTGCCTAAAACTTGAAAAAGAATAGGGGTGGGCCTGTTTTTTTGTTTTGTTCTTTTTATAATGCACAAGCTTTTATACAGCAAAAAACACTCAAAGACACCCTTCAACCAGAAAAGAGGAAAAATTTACCACCTAGTTATTTCATCTAGCAGTGTGAGGGGAATAAAAGTGGTTTCTTTAAAAACCTAGGA
Source organism: Apus apus (assembly GCF_020740795.1). Taxonomy (NCBI): domain Eukaryota; kingdom Metazoa; phylum Chordata; class Aves; order Apodiformes; family Apodidae; genus Apus; species Apus apus. Next base: position 51,907,022 of record NC_067283.1, read on the forward strand.
AGGTGGGAAGGAGAGGGCATCTGGGCAAAAGCTCTGCTTTCAGCTCACAGCTGAAAACCTCCCACTGGCCTCAGCACACAATACCATTTGGGCTACCAAACAGCCTACTACTAGCTATGCTGCCCAATAGAGTACAGCACCAAAACACATTTGGCAGCTTAATATTGGCCACATTCTGCACAACAGTTTTGAATTTGAGTATAAGCTCACCCTTGAAAGTCAATCATACTTGCTCTTGGTGAACCTTGCAAAAACCTTTGGAACAACCCAAGACAATTCCACGGTCATTAATAGTATTTAAATCTAGATACAGTTAATGCTCAGCTCAAAGATGTCAGTCTTCCCACCAACTCCTAATACTCTTTCTGGTACCTCTGAATTCCTGTACTTAAGAGACAATGAAAAAGAACCTAGTCATGCAGCTGTTCTTCCCTTGCCCATATGAGCTATTCAGGAAAAAAATGCAGCCTCTCTTCTTCCAGGCTTCCCTCTCAAGGTGACACACCAGCTCTATATAGTGCCAGACAGTGTGTATCCAAAAGGAGAGGGCTGATTGCTTTACAACAGAGTAAGGCAATAAAACCCACTGTATTTATTTTGCTAAGACTGTATTTGTTTTGCTCCGCTGGAGGGGAGGGCAGGCTGTGCTAACAGATGATAAGTATGCTTTGCGCACTTTTGGAAAGCAGAATTGTTACAGGGCTTAGGCTTCTGTAAATAAACCTCTTTGTGCTTCCTGATCACCCAACCTGTCCCATAGCCTTTTAAGAATTTACATATGCTATGACTGCATCTGGCTGACCTGACAGTTTCTCCAATTGGCTCAGCAAAAAGACTAAAAAAATCCCAACTATGCAAAGCAAGAAAAAGAAACAAACCCAAAGATATCAACTCCGCTTTTGGTCTTAGCACTGCATCTCACTGCAGTCATCATTCCTGGCAAAACTACACAGCAGCTTTTTTCTTTCTTGCAGCGACAATAAACTTCCTGCTGCAGGCTGGAACAGGTCAGCACTTTTTGTGGTCCAAATTCTGTGAAATTCTAGATAACTGTGACTAAGTCTTCATAGCTGTTGCTGCTGTGAAAGCAGTCTCTGGTTCAAGTGTTATCCCCTGACTTGCTCTGATTTCTCTCCTCTCCCAGGAAGAGGTGAGCAGGACTAGAGGGTTCACTACCAAGAGGATCTGTGCTCACCTAGTTTTCACCTCTTCTTCCTCAATGCAGTGGTTATCATATATGTCCAATACACAATCCATCAGTTGCAGTATCAGCATCCCAGGAAAAGCCTCACCAAATGTGAGCAATCAGGCTCAACCTGGAGCCACGAAACCTCCTTGAAGTGCTTCAGCAAAAAGCTTTGCAGATAAACCCTTTCTCCAAAAAATTCTCTGCTGACAGTAGGAGAGAAACCACCCTCTCCCCCAGAAAAAAACAAAGAAAACAAACAAAAAAACCAACACAACCAAAAAAACAACAAAACTCAAATCTTCAAAATAAGTCTTTGAGTGTCTCTGTCTCTCTATATCCTGTAACACCACCAGCCAAACCTTAACACAGAGATGCTAATTCACAGGCATACAGCTTTCAGAATAAAGTGCATATTGCAAATTATCAAAATAATATCATCTCTACATCACATATGATGGTGTGACCAAATGTTCTGCTACCCAGACTCTAGAAAAAAATATTTCTATGATAAAAATACCTTAACACACACATCCTCCTCAGATGAGATGAAACAGCTATAGAAGAAGAAAAAAAATAATAAAAAATCACAACCACAAACTGTGACTGAAGTTGGAGAGCACTAAAGATGAAGTTGTGTGAGATCAGCAGCCCTGAGTATCTTTAGAGACCCAAGGTAACAGTGATGCATGGCAGACAAAGGCCAGAAACATAAAAAGGCAAAATTTGACTACAGAATTCAGCAGTGAATAAGACATAGCTGTACAGTTTCTGCTGAAAAAGTGGCATTTTATTCCAAACCTGCCTGTACAAACACAACATGAGCTCCTCACCTACACACCATTATGAAAAGCCTTTGGTATTACCGCTCCTCTGCTACTTCTCAGCCCCCATCCTCCCTGTGACCTACAACTGGATGCAATAAGAATACAATGAGCAACATGAGACTGCTTAAAGCAACCAGACAGTCACCAAGATAAAGATCTCTGGAAAATATAAATGCTGTGTCCGGTTCAATCATGTGCCAGGATTGCTGATGGTGTTTGAAGCTATTACAACGTTCACTCTGCACACAGACAGCAGTGACTGGTAGCAATGGGCAGCCCAGCTGGCTGGCCCATTGTGGGGTAAGACAACAGACAGCGTTTCCCTAATAAATACAGTAACTGTACAAGGGGCTTTCGCCATCATCATCATCATTGCAGCTTTGTGATAAGCCAAGGAAGACAAGATTTGACTCTGCATAGATCTGCAGCAGCGATGTCCTTTCTGTTGTGCGTCAAATTCTCTTGTCCTATCCACAGGCAGATCTATTCTAAATGTCAGCGGAGCACACATAAGCAATAAACAACCAGAGCAGTTACTGGAAACAGGAAACAATGTTTTCTCAGACCTGATGCCCCAATCACAGCACGTCTTAAACACACTGCTCAAGTCTTCTGAGCACGATCCAACAAATACAGTTCCCCAGAGAAAACATTACATTTCAGCTGCAAGCCCAGATATTACAATTAAGAAGACACTTGTAAAGCCTCCAATTTATTTTCTTAATCTTTTCTGGTTTTACCCATACTTCTGCACCTCTGCTCCTTCTCCTCTTTGTAAAACATTCCATTTTCTCACGTTTATGCTTGCCAGTTCTTCTACCAAAAAAAAAACCACCCAGAAAACCAAACAGAAAACAAAAAAAACCCACCAACCCAAAACCAACATTAAAACAAAAAAAGTTAATCAGATTTAGACTTTTCCTTCATTTTTCTCCAGCAAAATTGACAAAAGGTTATCACATAACATATTCATTTCCTGTTACTAGTTTCACCACTGTGGAGGGAAACTGGCAGCACCAACATGTTCCAGAAAAGGAACTGTCCAGCAGCAGAGGACCTCCCAGGAGACAGCAGGGAATCAGCTATGCACCGACATAAGAACACCAAGCAATGCTCCTCAATTTTTCAATGAATGGCCACTTGCACCAGCTGTTCATTTTCTATTGAAAGTATCGGTCAAACATTGAAAGATTGTTTAAATTAAAATGAATGCAACTTTTGCAGATGACAGCTGAGGCACTGCAAGTATTGGAAAAATTGTCCAGGTATACTAAAGAATTAAGGTTTCTAAGGTTTCAAGCAGGTTCCAGTGGAGAGCAGAGCAGGAGGTAGGGGGGAATAAAGAAAAAGAATAAGAAAACTGCATCTTTCCTCAGATGCAGTACACAACTACACAAAGCATTTTCAAGTCCCAAAGTATTTCCATTTCTTTCCCTGTTCTCAACCAGAAAAATACATTTTCTCATAAATTACCATAATTCTAGTAATTTGAAATATAATGCAGTAGCCTGCATTGCACAAGATCAAGTTTTGAGCTGCAGGTATACTACAGACCTTCTGAGATCCTTTTTCTCAGTCATGCTTTTAGGAGGAAAGACTTTAATATTCAAATTCATCAGCAGCAATAAGAACAGTAGCTCCTGTCCTGAGAGGGGACCACAAATAGAAAAGGAGTCAAGCTCAAAATGTTGATACTTATCAACTGCAAAACAATTTCATTATCTCTGTCAGTTTCTTTGCAACCTGAAACTTTTTCAGTGCTCAGTTTCATTTGGGTCTCTTGAGACCAAATCTGTCAGAAAAAAACTGCAGCAAGCTTGTATATATTTAGTTTTAACATGACTTTTCTCAGTCCTTTTGGCTTATGTCTCCAACATAGTACAACTTGTCGGTAAGACAACGTGATCCAGCAAGACCTGCCACAGGCTTTCATTTAACAAATGTAGCCTACAGAGCTCTGCTGTGAACCTTGTTTACCTAGTAGGGTTTTAGGGTTTGCCAAGCTAAAACATGAGGTCACGCTTAAGTCCAAACAGCTTCTCTATCCTCGATCACAGGCAGTCCAGAACTGATGTATTCATGTTACCACATAAATCTATTTGTCACCAGGGATTCAAATGAACAATGAAGTGCACAGATTAAGGATCCAACTACAAACAACCCAATGTGCCATGGAGGTGAATTCCTCAGGCATACAGTAAAAATAAAGGTAAAGGGGCAAGCATAAGTGAAATACTTAATAGATTTTAAGCCCACATCTTTTATCACCCATTCCATCACAAAACTATGCAATCAAGATTGCCGGTAGGAGTTTGGGGTGTTTTTCTGTTTTTCAGGGGGTTTGTTTTTGTTTAACTAGCTGTTACCTAAGGATAGCAGTGAAAGATCATGACCCCATTTCCACTCCTCCAGAGTCTGCAGGGCTCTCTTTGATGTTTCTAATGCCATGTAGCCTTGTGGATCATATCACCTTTCCCATGAAAGCACAGGGATTATCTTCCCCCACTATTTTGCATTCTCCCTTACACGAACCAATGACACTTCCTGCTATTCTTCCAACTGTGAAAAATAGCTGCTTGTATCATATATAAAGTCAGCAGCCTTGTTTGTTAACCAGCTGCTTTGCTTTAAGTTGTTGGTAATTTTAAACATGTTGAAATCTTTCTCCTGCCTATAAGTTAAATTTCCCAGGAATTCTCCAGAAAAATAGTTCTTCCCTTTGCATTCCCAACATCAACTAGACAGGCTACAATAAATAAAATAGTTTCCTGGACATTTGTAGTCCTTTAACAAATGCTGTGGAGTACCCAAAACCTACAAGACTAGTGTGAAAAATCATTACTGGGTTAGATAGAAAGGGACATGCTCCTTTTCATCGGATCTCAAGACATTAAAGCCTAATCAGATGTGTTCATTTGAGAAAGACCAGAATTAGTAAACTCACCACCACGTTTTCTAAGTAATGGTAATCTCATATGTCTACATTTGTTTTCATGAGCTTTTCCACAACTGGAAGTATAGGTGGTTTCAAAGACAAACAAACAAACAAACAAAACCACAGAAGACATCTAGTCTCTTCCCAGAGACCATCTAGTCTCTTCCCAGAGACCAACACAACTTAACAGGACAGCATTTCCTCCTTGATGGTCCCTTTATTTGTTTTATTTTCTCTCAACAGCCACACACAAAGTGTTGATAAAGCCAAAGGATGAATTTTATCTCCCATTCTCACAGTTTTTAGGTACAAAGAAGCTTCCTGGAAAAGTTTATACAGTTAGGGATGTCTGGGCCTGCTAGATTCTCAAAACAAGAGAGTGCCAAGCAATACCCACTGAATTTAGATCATACTATGGGAATATGTCCCTCAGTAAGGAAGATACACAACTCAGCCACACAACCATATTGCCTCAAACTGCCCTCTAGACTGGTAATCCAGGTTAGTGCTGGTGAGACATACACAGTTTAAAACATAAATCTTCTTCCCATAAAATGTTTAAATCCATTCTATACATTTCTCAGCTGAGATGAAAACTATTATGCTCACTTTACAAACAAGAATGGCCCTTTTGCCAAGATAAAATAACTACAGTCCTAGCAGACCCTGGATGAAGAGCTTATCACAGGAAGAACAGACCCTCTCTCTGTCCTAGCAAGTCTGGAAAGCACTTTCTGTATCCCCAGGACCATGACACATGTGAAATTAAGTTACCCCACTGCTATTTTTTAACTCTGATGAAATCCAGATTGCTCTTCAAACTCCAGCGTCCAACTGCTTCAGGATGGACCCCATGTTATCTTGCCATTCCCACGTGGATTGCATCACCAGCCCCTTGTGCCGTCAGACCTTACACAAAACTAAACACACTAAACCTGCTGCTCCTGCCAAAACAAAACTTCACCTCCCTATTTTGAGTACAACAAGTGTAGCAACAATCCAAGGAAAAGAAGAAAGAAGCCCCTTAACGAATGTGCCTGATCAAAAGTAAATAAAATACACATTCCTGGCACCAGGTCTTGAAGGCTCAATGGTGCTCAGACTGACAAATTATGCCAAGGAAGAAGTCACCTGTCAAGAAAATAATGACCATCTGAAGCCAAACAGAATCATTTTAATTGGTTGAGTATAAAAAATTAAAAAAAAAAAAAAAGTAGAATTGCAGTGAGACCAACATAAGTAAGGACAGGAATGAACTGACCTTGACATAGGCTAAGTAATGCTCGCATTTTTCCTGCTTGTATGACAGTTGTAACTTCTCTGTGATCTGCCCCACAGTCTCTCCAGAAGTCACAAAGTAAACTCTGGGTTGCTGGCTCTTTTCCTTCTTTGCCACATCAGCAGTCAAGTTATAATTCAAACCTGTTTTAAAAAGGAAGAAGAAGAAAGCAAAGGATGTCAGTGAACAATAGCTATTTTTTAGCCACTTATCAATAGATCCTGTTGCCCCCAGGACATGCGTGCTTGAAGAAAGGTCAGCCCTTTGCCAGCCCTCAATCACCAAGTTTCCTGTTGCTGCACGAAATCAAATCCAATTACTGATGTTCTCGCAGGTTTTGTGTCACTACGTTCCCCAGCCCATCCTTTCCCGTAGGAAATGATGTGTAAAAATACACACACTTAATTAAAAAAAAAAAAAAGAAACAAGAGATGCTTAAACTAAGTTGCTAACAGAAAAAGCAAAACCACAACACAAATAACAACAGCAGCCTCCTCGTTTGTTTTCCTTCTAGAACAGCACAAACCATGTAAATGTCAACCAGGATGTGGGATTTCCTGACTAGTTACTTTTGTTGATTTGCAGTCATTTTAGCCTTTAGACATTAACTAGAGGTCAATGCCTTGCATTCAGTATTTCCCTCTTAGATGTTACACAACCCTGATGGATTATAGAAGATGTACCCAGAGACTAATGAGCTATTTCTCTGTAAATCTTGTTTCCTGCTGTTCTAAAGGATAGGCAGTTTAACACAATCAGTTAGTTTGTGACTGGATGTATCTGAGACCAAAAGAAAACTTGTTTATTACCTGAAGTAGCTGTACAATGATTGAATAATCCAAGCTGCCTATACCTTTCTTTTTTGGTAAAAGCAACATCAGGAGCAATGCAACTGCAACAGAAGCATGAACACTTGTTCTGCTTCTGCCTCCAAACAACAGAAACAACGGCTGGTTAGATCCTCCATCACAGATCACAGCCTGTATGGATTTCAGCTGTTATCAAGGCAATAAAGGGATTAACATGAGATTGGTTCACTATAAATGGCTTAAGTAGTTGATCTTCATAAACAACAGCCAGTACCAGCTCCTGTGCTGATTTGTTACATATGTAGGATGCTTGTCAAATTATTGCTTTGGCTTTTCTTTATGTTATAAGTCCTAAATGATTGATGCCAGATAATATGCTCCCCATACACGTAAATTTCTTTTTAAGCCTGAATTTTATAAACAATCAATGTAAATGTGACACATTTTTGGACTGAGGTCTTACCAAATTTCAGAATGGGGTCTTTGCTGAGTTTTGCTGTGGTTTTATTTGGTTTTGTGATGGTGAGGTTTTTTTAATCAATTAAAATCTTAATCTTTCTAGTAAGACTGCTGCCCCCAGCTCCAATAATTTCTCCATCAAAATTTCACTACTTTGAAGCACATATTTAATGATACTGTAAAACTTGGTGCAAAAGTTTCTGTGAACATGCACAATTCATATAATTCAAACTGGCCTCACTTCCATTTGCAGTTTCTTGCAATCTGATGAAAAGGTCACTCACAAGTTAATGGAGAGCAAGTAGAGACATACCCTATGTAGTAAGAAAAGCCACTGCTGAGGAATCAGACTAACTACCATCACAAAGCTGCACCTGAACTTTTTTTTGCTTGCTTTTGGCTGAATAACTTGCTTAGAAGGATAATGCCTTGAATGTGTTTCAAACTCTAACAAGCTCAGCATCAAAAACTCTCCTTGAAATGGTGTTTGCTCAGTCCCACTGAAGAGCACCACCTAAACAGAAACACAGAACTGAGCCTGTTTAAAATCCCAGCAGCCTCCTTAACATTTATTTTTCTTTTTTAAAGTGTGCACATCCCACGTCCAGTTGTCTCCCTTCTGCTTTCAAGATCTCAAATGCATTCACCCATGCTGAGATCTTCACTGGCGTCCCAAGAACAAAGATAAGAAAACCTACTAGCAAACCCAGGCCCTGCAGGGGCAGAGGCAAAAAGCTTTGTGGGGAAACATGACCCTCTTCAAAAGAGGAGCACCAAAGGGAGCCAGGGCTGCAGAGCTTGCAGGGGCCCCTGGGGAGGCTCGGAGGCTCTCTGAAGGAAGCACAGAGTATTACTGACACTGAACAATTGCTTGCTACAGGCATTGAGATGCATCCCAATGCAAGCCCTGTACCAGGCCTCCACACAAAATGTTCCCAGCTACTGTCTCTCTGAAACAGCAGTGGATGTTTTCAATCAAGCAGCATAGTTCCCATCCTCCCAGCCGCCTCCCCTTTATTTTGACAACTTGTTTCTATGTTATATCCAATGATGTCACATCAGTGGAAAAACTGAAATATCATGAGTAAGGTGTTTTGTTTTTTTTCCTCAGCTTCATTGCTTCCAGCATTGCAACCAGCACGGGGAGATAACTGGCCAAACTTAGCACTGCTGCTGGTGTAAGTTCCTCCTGCTCACTCTAGTAGGAGATCCAGAGGCAAGTTTTCACTAGCAAATTAACTCTTGCAGGTAATGCCTTCAAATATTTGTCCAGCAGCTTTAAGCACGTCTGGTTAGAAATGTTTCTGGGGATCTGCCCATCCAACTTCACACAATCAAAATAAAACTCTGGCGTGGATTTGATGAGCTGAAATGAAGGGCCTGATTTTCCTAATGACTACACCTTTTCCGTAACTAACGGTTGATACTTAAAGGCCTCAATAACAGCACCCTCTGAGAAATTTTTGGTCATGTCTGCAAGACGAACAGATGAGTTACTCCAGCCAATAACAGATGCACCAAGTAAATGGCAGCAGGTATTTTATAATGGATTTTCCTCCTAAGTGACACATACAATGCAACAGCTGTCCCCTCACAGGGCTGAGAGCAGCCCTGAAGCAGAGAGGAGTGAGGAGGGATTGAAACTGAGCAGTGGTATCCCATGAACTAAAAAAGGAATCAAAGCTGGCTGTTCTAATGGGGGAGTTACCCAGTTCATCCCTTTGTCACCCACTGAAATGATGCTAGAGCACACAAAAAGGAGACGGCAAAATGATCAGCACGAATAAGCACATCCATAAGCGCTTGTTTAACTACTAGCTATAGTACTGATCCATGGGGCATGAGGGAGGTGCTAATTGGGGAAAATTAAGAACTTACTTACTAAGTAATTTTTTTAATCCATTGGAAAAGGAATTACTTCTCTACCAGTAATTACAATAAAATTATTCATAAACTTTGCTTGCAAAGAAAATTCTTAAGTAACAAAAGCATTCAAAACAATTGCCTCACAAATGACAACACACACACAAAATTCCCCCCATCCTGTTCCAAAAAGCTTTCTTTTCCCCCTTACTTCAAACTTACAAAACCTTTTTCACAGTGTTGTCCCTAGCTTCCAAGGGGGAAGCCATCCTCACAGCTCCACGCATACACTGAACAACACATCCCTACAGCATCCCTGCTTCTGAGGCATTCAAAGGGTAGCACTGAGTCAGGCCTCCATCCAAACAGACTGTAAAAACAAGAGACAGACAGAAATAACTCTCCTGCACTCAACTACAGAAGGACCCAGATAAGAACAATGTTCACCTTCGTAAGGTTTTGGATCAGGCCTGTTTCTTCAGTCCTAGATGTCACCTACCTGGACTTGTGCAAAGTATTTGTCACTGTCCCTCATGACATCCTGGTCTATAAATTAGAAAGATATAGATTCAATGGATGGACCACTCGGTGGATAAGGAATTGGCTAGCTAGTCATGCTTACAAAGTAGTGGCCAACGGCTCAGTGTCCAAATGGAGACAAGTGACAAGCGGCATTCCTCAAGGGTCGGTACTGGGGTTGGTGCTATTTAACATCTTTGTTGATGAACACGGACAGTGGAATTGAGTGGACCCTCAAGAAGTTTGCTGACACCACCAAGCTGTGTGGTGAAGTCGACACGCTGGAGGGAGGGGTGCCATCCAGAGGTGGGCCCATGCAATTGTCATGAAGTTCAATAAGGCCAAGTGCAAGGTCCTGAACCTGGGTCACATAACTCCATGTTGGGCAGAGAATGGATTGGGAACAGCCATGAGAAGGACTTGGGGGTGTTGGCTGATGAAAACCTCAACATGATTCTCCCCCTTTACTCTGCTCTTGTGAGACCCCATCTAGACTATATTTTTCAGTTCTGGAGCTCCCAACACAAGATGGAAATGGAGCACTTGGAGTAAGTTCACAGGAGAGTCACAAAGATGACCAGAGAACTGGAGCTCTTCTCCTATGAATATAGTCCGAGAAAACTGGTGTTGTTCAGCCTGGAGAAGAGAAGGCTCCAGGGGGACCTTATTACAGCCTTCCAATACGTGAAGGGAGCCTATAAGAAATCTGAAGAGGGACTTTTCACAATGTCAGGTAGTGATAGGACAAGGGATAATGGCTTTAAACTGGACCAGGGTAGATTTAGACTAGACATTAGGAAGAAATTCTTTAGTGTGAGGGTGATGAGACATTGGAACAGGTAGCCCAGGGAGGTTGTGGATGCCCCATCCCTGGAAGTGTTTGAGGCCATGCTGGATGGGGCTTTGAGAAACTTGGTCAAGTAGGTGTCCCTGCCGATAGCAAGGGGGTTGGAACTAGATGATCTTTGAAGTGCTTTACAGCCCAAACCATTCTATGATTCTATATTCGAACACAGTGAAAATATCAACCCACTTATTACACCACACTAAACCTGTCTTTCAGGCAACAGTATTTGGGATGTGAGGACTACCCTAGAAATGGATCAACACACAAATAATGGACATCAGAAGTGAAGAGTACAGCAGAAAATTTGAAGCAGTTTCTAACACATCTGTCTGCCTGTAGCCAAATGCCTAAAACTATTCCTTTTCATTGCCACTAAAATTCATCTAATTCTCAAACTGGCACTGTTAAAATTGCTGTTATTATTGCAGAGGAGATTATCTAGACTGTGGGCAGAAGTTTGTTTCCATTCTCCTGCAGAGATGAATACAGTAACAGCGCTTGATGTACAGGGATGCCAGCAGCCTCTCCTTTCTTGTCTTGGTCACCCAGAAGTGCACAATTTGAACAGGCTGAAGCCTGCTCACCCAGGCTAGGAATAGCCTTTCTCTCATCCCTGCTGTTCCTGCAGATACAGAGACCCCAGGGGAAACAAAGCAATGGCCCCTCAAGTGAGGGAGGAACAGCCTGAGTGATATTCTGAGGTGAAAGCCTGAAAACTTAAAATGCCACATTTCTCACACATCAAAGATGTACCAGAGGCTGTCTCTGTCGGGGGTCATACGACTAGATGCTCAGCTTCCCAGCAAGCACGGAGGCAGAGTAAAGGGTCAGACAATGCCTGGCACAGAGTGCAGAGCACATGCTTCAATTGGGCATGGCTCTTTGCTCAAATAAAACCATTCCAGCAATAAATTCATACTTCTAAAGACCATAGTCTGCAAATAGTATCCACAAAATGGATGGGAATTATACTGTCATTGGCAGTATCAAGCAGTACCAATAAACACAGATCCTCAAATGGCTGTTATATGACCAGTAGTATTGCAACTACAACTAGGAAAAAAAAAATAAAGAAAAAAAGAAAAAGAGAGTGGGGAACGTTTATATGCATATGTGGAGCATGTTAGGTAAAGACAGCTTTCCTTCACATGCTAGTTAATGATATAACCATATACTCAAGTAAGCATTGAATACACACATTTGCCACAGAGGAATGCTGTCTGTATCTTCAGCTTGATTTTCTAAACATCATGTAGTAGGTGACCAACTGCAGCTGCCCAAAAGCAAGAGGAACCCCCAGCTGTCTAGAGCATCCACGCCGACAAGCCTTAGGGGAGCGGTGTTCCTGGTGAGCATTGTGTTCTCACTACCCAAATTAACAGACTGCCTCTGGACATCCAAAGTGGAGATGATCTCAACACTTCTAGCCAAGGAATTTTGACATAGCATTTTAACACCTCCATATGCCTTTCAGAGTATGAACTGGACAACAATGTACTCACAGGGATATTCTGTTTTTTTCCCCCACATTTAACAATGAGAAGAGGAACCATTGCAATATTTCCATTAATTGTTCCACCCTTTGTTAACTGATACTCTTCAACCACAATACAATTAAAATGGGCTGTTAGATTACAAACTGAAAGCTTATTTGCAACATTTTATCCAAATCATATCCCAAAGGGCTTTTATAAAGGCAGATAGTTCTGGCTGAAATGTTTTCAAGACAAATCACTTTGCTAGAAGCATTGTATAAAAGGACAATGGTTGGAAGTTTTATAATCATCTACTTAATAGCAAAAAAATTCATTGTAATGAGATGGATGTTACTCGCCAAAGAAGCTGCACATGTGCTTTCACCACAATAAATCATCTTGAGTACAGTTTGTATGACAACACAGAGGAATTCAGCTGGCTCTTAGAAGACATGATGAAGCAGGAAGACAGGTCTTTTGCAAGCAAGGGGAAAAAGTATTTAGACTGTGAAAAAAGGCAGCTCACTTCTCAGCCACAGGTCCAGAGTCTGGAGATTAAAGCAAATGAAAAATTTTAAACACTAACCCCAGAAATTCAGAAAATCCATTCCATGATTTTCAGAAAGGAATTAACACACCTGGAGCACTGGAAGATAAGTGTTTTCTTAAGTGACAGAGTAGCAAGCATTTGTCTGCTGAGATTCATCATTTACAAGGGAAGGAAAAAGTGCAAAATTGGAAACTGAAGTTTCACTTGCACCAGTATTTCAGAATCCAGAGGAATCCTAAATTTAGAAACTCCAATTTTTTGTGCTGTTGAGGCGACAAAGTGACAAGCTGCAGAGAGCAACTTCAATGAGCAGCTTGTAGTTGTCATTCCATCTGAATGACAGTTCCTCACCAGTCCCACTTGTAGAGATGCAGCACGCTGCAAGGCTGGGGTGTTTTCCCTGAGGAGCACACTGCAGTGTGTGCAGGTCGATGGGGCTGGGTGGGATCCAGCCAAGAGTCCTGAGGGAGACGGTGGGGGAGCTGGCTAAGCCTCTCTCCATCGTTTATCAACAATGCTGGTCAACAGAGAAGGCTCCAGATGACTGGACGTTGGCTAATGTGATGCCTATCTACAGGAAGGGCTGGAAGGAGGATTCAGGGAACTACAGGCCTGTCAGCCTGACCTTGGTAATGGGAAAGATCATGGACAGGCTCATCTTGAGTGAGCTCGCACGGAAAGTGCAGGGCAGCCAGGGGATCAGGGCCAGCCAGCATAGGTTTATGAAAGAGAAGTCTTGCTTGACCAACCTGATCTCTTTCTATGACTGTGTGACCCACCTTTTGAATGAGGGAAAGGCTCTGGATGTTGTCTACCTGGACTTTGGTAAGGCCTTTGACACGGTCTCAAACTTCTGGAGAATCTGGCCAATCATGGCATAGACAAGTGTACTCTTCACTGGGTAAAAAAGTGGCTGGATGACCAGACTAAGAAAGTTGTGCTAAATGGGGTCAAATCTAGTTGGTGGCAGGTCACCAGTGGTGTCCCTCACGGTGTTCAGTTTTGGGGCCAGTCTTGTTCAGTATCTTTATCAATTATCTGGATGAGGGGATTGAGTGCACCCTCATTACGTTTGCAGATGACACCAAATTGGGTGGGAGTGTTGATCTGCTTGAAGGTAGGAAGGCTCTGCAGAGGGACCTGGACAGGCTGGATTGATGGGCTGAGGCCAGTTGTGTGAGGTTCAATAAGGCCAAGTTGCAGGTCCTGCATTTTGGTCACAAGCCCAAGCAACACTACAGACTTGGGGAAGAGTGGCTGGAAAGCTGCCCAGCAGAAAAGGACCTGGGGGTGATGGTTGACAGCCAGATGAACATGAGCCAGCAGTGTGCCCAGGTGGCCACAAAGGCCAATAGCATCAGTAACAGTGTGGCCAGCAGGAGAAGGAAGGTGATCATGTGCCTCTACTCAGCATTGGTGAGGTCGTAGCTTGAGTCTGCATTCAGTTCTGGTCCTCTCACTACAGGAAGGACATTGAGGTGCTGGAGTGTGTCCAGAGGAGAGCTACCAAGCTTGTGAAGGCTCTAGAGAATAAGTCATAGAAGGAGCATCTGAGGGAACTGGGGATGTTTAGTTTGAAGAAGAGGAGGCTGAGGGGAGACCTCATTCCCCTCTACGACTGCCTGAAAGTAGGTGTAGGGAGGTGTTGGCCTCTTCTCCCAAGTGAATAACAACAGGACCAGAGGAAATGGCCTGAAGTTGCAGCAGGGGAGGTTTAGATTGGATATGAGGAAGAATTTCTTCACTGAAAGGGTGGTCAGGCACTGGAACAGCCTGCCCAGGGAGATGGTTGAGTCACCATCCTTGGAGGTTTTAAGAAACATGTAGATGCGGCACTTCAGGGCAAGCTCTAGTGGCCAAGGTTGTGGAGTTTTTTGTGGGTGTTTTTTGGTGGAATGTGGTTGTTTGTGTTTGTTTGGGGCTTTTTTATGTTGATGGTTGGACTCAGTGATCTCAGAAGTCCTTTCCAACCATGTTGATTCTGTGATTCTGCAAGTCCTCTGTCATTCCTAAACCATGGTGAAGGTAAAAACATAATGGCTGAACTAGGTAAACCCAGATTTTACAATCTTTAGAAATGCTTTATCTATCCCATATGACATCACACATTATTTAAAGACTTGTAAACATCAGGATGTAAAACACATGAGTAATATTTTAATGCAGCCAAGGTGCAATTACAATTACACACCTTAAACAATTCCAGTCATCCAAGAAACTCCCTGTTTTACAGAGACTAACTAACCTGGAAGATATTCTTGCCATGAGTAAAATACTGAGCTATTGATAATCATTTTACAGACAGGTAAACGGATGCACAGAATAGGATTTGCTCCTGTCTGGTAAGAGTCCAGATTAATAATGCTCTGTTTCAAGATCCCCTTGTAGACTTTCCAAAAGTATTAATCTGGAGCAAGATAGCACTGATGGAGGATATGGATACAGAAATGTGTTGTCAAGAGGTAAACAGGGAATATGAACTCACAAAACATCAGTGGCTCCTGTGTTCTCTTGTCCTTGCAGTAAGCCCAAGGACACACTTCCCTCCTTTCACTGAGGAAGAACCTGCCCCAGCGTTACATATGCCTCATCAGAAGGCAAAAACATGCCCAAGAAAGATTCCAGAGAGACTTCAACTTTCTGGAACCATATAGCCCTTCTCACCTTGAAACAACTCATTTGACATAGAAGCTCTTTTACTGACTCCAAAGGGAGCCTTCGACTCCAGGTCAACCTGCTAGCAGGTACCTTACCTATTTCTCCAGGCACACGCTTGCCACTGAAGCGAAAGCAGGCTGTGACATTGAGGCAGTTCACCAGCTGCAAGCTGTCATGGCACTGAGGAGCTGTGATATTTATGGACGCAGGCAGGAAAATGGAGATGTCCATGGTAATGACTGGTCTGGATCTGGAGATCAACAGAGAAGCGGAATTGAGAGATCTTTCAGAGGAAAGTTTCTCAGCCAAAGGAAAATGAAGTAAATTTGGTTAACCGCACAATTTCAAGCAGACATGAAAAACGGGAGAGTGCTTTTGAACTGTAAGATAAAATACCACTTGACCTAGCTGACAAGGACTACAAGTTTCTGAATGAAAACCACTGCATCAGCTTGAAGTTCAGTGCTCAGAAACAGACTGCAGGCAGGCAGTATCAGTATTATATACTGATAGTATATAATAAACATCATCACCAGCTGAAGTTGCATAAACCCTTCCCAGTGGCCGAGGAGGATAACAAAAACAGCACATAGGCAACCAAGGACAACAAGCTTATGCAAGTGAGACTGCTTGCTAAGTGGCCTGGATGGTCAGGAACAGGTATGCAGAGACCTTAGTTTCCAGAAAATGGTCCACGGTCAAACGTCTGCCCTGAAAATAGAGGCAGAAGCACAGAGGTAGAAGATGGATTCATACATAACAGACACTACATTTATGTTTTTTAGAGGAGGGAACATTTTGCTGATTTCCTCCTGGTGAGTGGTAAGGATTCAATATCATTTCACACCACTCCATTCTGTTTCAGGAGTTAACCTTGTATACTGTACCTGAAAGCTTTCCAGTCTGCAACTCCAATAACCATGAGGTTATTGCTACAACTATTCCTGGCTGAAGAAGACCTCCACGAGAATGGTAGAGGAAGCTGAGCACCACAAGGGTCCAGGTGGATCTCCACTCTCACACAAACACAGAAGTTCCACCAGCTTGTTTGAGAAAAGCAGCCCAGAAGCCCAGGCTCTCCTGAGCCGTCCCCAGCACAGCACTTCAGCCCAAAAATTCACCGAGTGTTATTCTTCCAAAACCAACTCCAGTAATTAAAAAAAAAGGTGCAGCAACCAGCAGATTCACTTCTAAGGTAGTCCCAGCAGCTGTCCAAGGCCAGACCATGTAAGCAAATCACTTCAGGACTGTCACAGCACAAGCCACTTAATTTAGAGGTAGGGGGAAATGGAGGAGAAGAGAATAGGGACTGTGGTTACACCTAATTCATATCGACTGGAACAAGACTCACTTCAATCTCTGAGACAGCTTCTCAGATTCTTACCACAGCCTGAAATAACAGTGCAAGTTTGCCTTGTGAGATGGAGGATGAAGATAAAGGCTAACCCTAGAAATACATACAGTAATAGGAGGGGAAGGAGAAAGGAGGAAAAAGATTAAGCTTCCTAGGATCATTTCACACCTTGGAAAAAACCTCTTACCAAATGCTTGACAAAACAGAAAAGAGTAATTGCTGTAATTGATCTAGAAAAATATCTCTCTCAGAAAAAAAAATAAAATCTTTATCTAGCCATGAAGCACCGTGTCTTTTTTTCCTTAACATTAGCTCACTCGGTTATGCACTGGGGAAAAAAAAAAACAAAATGCATCTGTCAAGTGGCCATACACACACGCGAGCAATACAACAACGACAATCCGCTCCAAGTCACCGCGGCTTCCACCAAAGCCTTTAATATCACTTGGCAAAACATTTGTTAGTTTTGGCCAAAGGACTTGACAAAGGCTGCTGGAGGGGTGAGGAAAAAAAAAAAAAGAAAAGCTGATTTCTTTATCCTAAGCTGAATCTAAACAGCAAGAGTGACATGCTCTAAATCGGCAGTAGCACCAATTAAGCAGGCTGCCCACAAAGCCAGTCAGTAATGTGCTAAAGTCCTCCAGAATGCACAGGCAGTGGCTGAAGGTGTGGACAGAGGTCACCATGCTGTTGTGATGAATGCCGCTTTAAACTTCACAGCAAGCCTTTCAGGTTGCCATTTCCTCCCCTGTGTGCAACCACAATGCAGGAGAAAAATGCACAGTTATTTTTTTCTAGTGGTTTCAGAGCTGTGGGGCTGTGAGATCCCACCTGGAACACAGCACACCTTTTCACACAAGCAGCAAATGTCTTCCTCTGCGTGCATGATGAAAGAAGAGAAAACTCTTCAGAAGACGACTACTTGCCACACTGATCATCAAGTGCTTTTCTTGCCCCCTCTACTTTTTTTGTTTTGTTTTGTTTAATTGTTTCAAATGGAAACAGAGCCAAGTTTTTCCTGCCTTGAACAGGAAGCAGGCTGGCACATCTGTTCTGCAGCTCCAGAATTTGTCTTGCCAGTCTCACCACATCCCTGTACCTTCCATTAACATGCAGGAGTCTCTAGTGACTTCTAATGACATCTAGGTATTGACAGGATTTTTCTATTAAATATTAACGAGTGTAACAGCGGAGCTGCAGCCAAAATTCATACTTCACATTCTCTTCCACAGGCCTGTGCATCTCAGCCCTGCTCCTACTCTAACTCTCCAACTCCATAATTTGGTGAACCAAGCTGTCACACCTCTCTCCATCAGATGAAACAAGCAATTGCACTTAACTAATACACTCAAAAGAGCAGCCCAAATCCTGTATGCATTGCAAACGTCTCCGCATTTCATTTCCCTGAAGACTCTTATTTCATTCTGCGTTCCATTATAACTTGCAAAATTACATCCCAGCATCACACGCAGCTGGCTTTTTGCTCCACTGTGTTCCCTTAAATCATGATTTATTTACTTTATGCAAATGCAAGAATAATAAAAAAGCCTTCTCACAAATTCAGAGCAACCTTTCTAAAAAGGCACTGAGATGCAACACATCTCCTTCCGGCTCCTAACCCTTTATTTTCTTCATAGCCCTGGGAGTGCCACGTATTGTCGTACCTCGCTACGCCGTTCAAATTAGATCGTGCATTCTTTGACACCATGCATGTCTAAGGTTCTGTTTAAAAAGTAATCTAGCTTGCTTTTTCTGAACACAATGAACTAGGGAGAAAATTGGAGTGGTGGAGGACTTAGATATAAGGTGTAAACAGAAAACAGACATAAAAAGAAGGCAACAGCAGATGACAAAGACTTTGAGCTCACCTTAGAAGAACCACGTTGTCTGACAAGAAGGCTCCAACAGTCATATCTGAAATTTTTGTAACATTGAGACAGTTAAAAAGGAGGCACAGAATTCAGTTCTTTCAAGTCAGCTGGTAAATTACAGAGCATATATTTTTTTTAAAGGCATTTTTCTGACTTAAATCAGCCAGTTGCTCCCTTCAAATATCTTTGCTTCTTATTGGGAGCTTCAAATAATGGAGAGGAAAGAGAAGAAAATGCTCAGCTTTGTCGGCCTCCTGCAATGACAGGAACCAGCAACCTGGAAACAACCAGCTCTGTTGTTTGCTCAGCCTGCTGCTGTGTTTCCCAGTGTTCTCTCTGCCAGAGACTGGACATACCTGGATAACCATTGCCATCCATATCAACTCCCCCTGATATGGACTGGCCGAACATCCGCAGCATTGGGTTTATGGTTTTCCCAGACAGTTTCTGAAGAGGAAAATACACAAGTGAAATCAGTCAGTAACACACACACACAAAAAAAAACCAAACCAAAACTCAAAAAAAACCTCCAAAAAAACCTTCAAGACCGATTTTCATGGTCACCAGGGCTCTTTTCCATGGGAGTGCCACACATCTGCAGGCTAGCACTTCACCCACGCAGCCCTGAGCAGGAAGGCTGCTGACTGCAGGAAGCCCTTCTGCTCTGGACTAGGAGGAGGCCAGTGTTGACTTGGACTGAAAAACACACCTGCACTACAACCCTCATTCAGAACCCAGAAAAATAAAGAATACATCAAACAGATTTCTTGGAGGGGGATGGGAGTGGAAATTTAACTGCACCCTAGAGATTTTATCTTTTTTTTTTTTCCCTGCAGTACCTTCAGTATTGTATATCAAAGTTTCAAGTGGCACCTTAACAAAATTAGTGATTAACTGAAACAGAAAATCCTGCACAACTATTCCTTTTTACAAAGTTTGCCAGCATACTCAAAGTCAAAATGATTAATTTTCATCCCACTTGGAAATTCTGGTTTCCATCAGCTATTACGCAGTATTTTGTGTCAGTCTGGAAGCTGTATCTCATTTCTGCCTCCCCAGTGCAAAGATTAATCAACTTCTAACATAGTTTCTTTTTTTTTTTTTAATTACTAACACAAAAACTTTCTCTAAAAGGTTTCAATTGTAAATGCCTTTGTCTGAAGCAAATTAATACATCAAAATCTCATTTTCTAAGAAGGCAATCAGATGTCTCCCAGCTCTCATTCATTATGTTGGGCCACCAATGCGAGACCTGAACTCAAACCCACATCTGACTGCAGAAGTTAAAGACAGAGGAAACCTATCCCACAAAGTAATTTTGAGGCTGTTGGTGTGCTTCACAGCTTGTGACATGTGACCAGCTTTTCCTGGCTCTCCCATAAAAGGACATAATATTGGACAAAAGGTCAGACAGGAAATTCATGGAAAAAAAGACAAGTTGAGAGGAAGAAAGATATCCTGCAGTCCTGACAGCCAGTTTAAAGGAAAACCAGTGCTCTGCTGTGTACAGATCTTCTTTTCCTACTCATGGGCAGATAAGATTAAGAGAATTGGAAGTAACTTCCTCTCAGCATTACACTTGCATGACATTTTTGGGGGTCCCAGTTTGGGTGGTAAATCTTGCCTGCAAACATCCCAGCGGGACATCTGCAAACTATTAGAGACTAGAAGGCAGAGGTACAACACTGCTCTGCTTTCAAGTGCCATGAATGAGAATAGCAGGCCACAAAGCCAATTAAGCCGCTTCTACTCATAGCCTTTACTAAAACTGCTAAAGGGACTTGAGGGAACAACACTGACCAGCAATTTAAATGAAGAAAAGGTGTGTGGGGGAAGCTAACAAAATGGAAAGGATGAAAACATATACCTGCAGCCCCCCCACCTCAGCTTATTTAAAAAAGGAAAACCAGGGCATGAAGTTACCTCAGGGGTATAGTAATAGGATACAAGAAGTCTTTAACCTCTGGGTTCAAAGCTAGGGCAGGTAGGTAAGGAGCTGAAGTTGTTACACAGCTCTCTTGGTTGCACACTGGAGAAGAACTGATGGTGTGCATGGTGAACTCCAGTAGACACTGGGAAATAGCACAGACATTGCCTGAAAGTGGTGCCCCCTTGGCTGCCTTGGGACACAAGGCAATGATGGAATGTTACCCTCTTCAGCTGGGATTTGACCAGGTGCAGAGGCATACACCACATCTGATGTCCTTGCTCCAGTGGGGAGGGAGATATTGTAAGCAGGAGGTTTTGCATCCCACCCTGATGATCTGGCATCTTCCAAAAATGTAAAATTTTCCCATGAATGACAAAAACCCCACAGTATTTCTATCCTTTGCAGCAACAGTTGGAAAGCTCCAGGCTTCTCAACAGCCAAAGAACCTCCCAGCCAGTGGTTCTCAGCAAGAAACGGGCAGAATCCTCCACATGCCACACAATAGCATGTTTCAGAAGTATCCACATAGAGTCATTTAACTTTCTTTTTTCTAAAAAGCAGTGCATGGCATATACATGGCAAAAGGGAGAAGGGCTAAACTTCTATGGTCTGTTAGAAGAGTCTCCAAAATAACCACTAACCTCTTTAATTCTACTTAAATTGATTTACTGTGAAGAATCCCACCCAGCAACAAAACAAAACAACCACAACTTCAAACACTCGGAGCGAGGGAGGGAACACTCTGGCTCTCTGAAAAAAAGAAATGTGCTAGACAGAGACTAGGGGACACATGTTGGGCAGCATGAGCGTAAATTTATCTTCTCTACTGCCTGGCTACAGTAGCTAAATTGCACTGTGTCATCTTTGTACAAGATGCTATAGCATATCCCAGCTGATAAGGCTTCATAAATAATGGACAGGGAAATGGCACCCAAGAACAGCCTTGTGATTCATTGCCACACGCCAAGGAGAGAGCCAACAAGATGGTTAAAGAGGCTTCTGCAGGGCACAAAAGAAAACTTAGTACCTCTTCCTTCTTACTAAGCCTGCTTCTGCAGGAAGAAAGTGCAGCTTCCCAACTCCCCACTGGCCTCCTCGTAATGTATATGCTCAACTATGTTCCCTTAAATCATAATTGATTTACTTCATGCAAGTGTAAGAACAGCTGATAACTGTAACACAAGACAGTGAAAAATATGTCCTGACTAACAGAATTTTACCCTAGAGATAGGCAGGGACAAACTCTGGAAGAAGTCATCTTCAAACCAGGACTGAGAACCAGGGCAATGATGAGGCTACTTATTATGGGACCTCTCAGTATGGTTTATTTCTGCAGGCCCTGGAAAAATGATTTCAGAAAGGTATGGTAAATGATTGTGTCACATACCATAGAGTACTGAGGTACGATGCCATTGGCATCCCCATGGTAAATGTACACTGCTCCTATGTAGTTATCCTCCTTAGGTGCTCCAATGGCAACATCTGTAAAACAGTACAGATTACAAACATGTCACAATCCATTCCATTAATCCAACTTTTTCCCAATTTTAGAAGCCAGCTATCCATAGGAAAATAGCTCCCAACAAAGACGATCAGCATCTCATGTGAACCTGGTGAGAAGGAACTTGTTTGATTTAATGAAGAGCTCATATTAATATAAACTTAAAAAAAATAAATACAAATGTATATGAATTTGCACATGCATGTGGCTATGTTGTGCCTAATTAGAAACATGTGCTTGTTATGGAAATGTGTGTTTATTAACTAGCAACCATGCTCAAAAAGTTAATTTTAAATCCTTTCACATAAAAATCTCCAATCCAGGGGAATATCAGCTTTGTGAACCAAGACAGCATCAGCAGAACATTCATTGTAGCACTACATTCAGTTTGCTTGAGCATCCTAGGCTCCAAAATGAGGCTGGATACACTAAATGGATAGGCTGGAAAAATAAAAGGCTACTACAGGTGCACTTTTTGATCCAATTTAAGTGCAAAAGCCCGCAGAAGGAATGATCACACCTCCCATTCTCCTCCTCTGGTTGGATCTAGGGACTACACAGGTGCTAAAATTAACCTCTTTCCAATGGTTTCATACACAGGGAGTGATCCAACTCAGTCTGCAGTGTCTTCATCACCACAACTGACCCACAAGCAGCAGCAAAAACACCCAAATGCATGTCCAAGTGCAGAGGAACAGTATACGCACTATTTGTAAGGGCAACCTGCAGTGAGGTTGGGTTAGGCTTGATGGGATACTGCACCCTGAGAATCCTGGAAGAAATAAATCCAGGCTCACACTAAGTCAGCCTTTGCTTGAAAGTCCTTAATCTGTGTTGCCAGAAATCAGGACAGAAAAGGTGCCAGCATCAACACTTTGCTCTCACCAATTGCTATCACAGCACGTGGCCTCACACTGAGGGGCCTGTGAAAGGAGCAGGAATAGAATAAACCAAAGAAGATAAATCATTAGAGTACATTGTAACAGGAGTGAGAAGCTACTTCTTAATTACACTTCATTATGAGAAACACGATTATGTCAGCAAAACTGGAGACACGTGAAGACATAAGGAAATGGGAAAGAAGGAAAGTCAGACATAGGTTTTGTTTGGAGTGTGGGTATCTAAAGCTGTTTATAAACCTTACGGGGAAGAAGAAAATGCAACAGCAGGGAAAGCAAAGCAATGGTAATGAGATTGGGGTGCTAGTTGTGTGGATGTGGACTGAACCCGCATTAAGGACAATCACCCACAAAAGACTTTAGCAAACAAATCCTACGCAAGCACATTTATCCTTAGTGTGAGTGCAGGTACTGATCAGGTCCGGAGGAGTGATGGATGCCTTGCAGCACCCAGCCATGGGAGGAGACTTGCAGTGTCACCAGCCCCACTAGCATTTCCAGAGAAACAGCCCAGGAGGAAATCACACTGACCTGGGAAGCCATCATCATCAATGTCGCCGAGCGCAGCCATGCTCTCTCCAAAATGTGCATTGTAGGCACTGTCACCATCCAGGACGAGCTGCTCTTCCAGCACTCCCTAGCAAGCAGGAAATAAAACAGAGTCAGGGAAATGGTGCAAGCCCTGCACAAGGCGAGCCTTCCCTGTGGGAGCTGCCACACGTGCTGTGGGAAGCACCTGGGGCAGGGCTGCAGCCTGACTCTTGCCCTCACTGCATACAGATCAGCTGGGTGCTAGAAATCTAATTTATTTGGATTTCTAACCTTCTTTTAGTTTTAAGGGTGGGGGGAAGAAGTGCATGAGTGATATAACTAAAATGCTAAATTAACTAAACGATAGCATGATGATGTAACTAAATACAGTCACAGGGCTTGGTGAGCTCCTGAAGGTTTCCAGATGCCTAAAATGCAACAGCCCAGAGCCTGCTCTATTGGCAGATTACATCCAGGGAGTGAAATCCTCAGTCCAGGCTTATTCAGCTAAACTCCAGTGAGTTAAGGAGAATTTTCCCCTAAGCAAAGAACATTTGAGCAATTCAATTTAAAAACTTTTTAAAGTATTGGACAGAAAGATTAAAGCAAAGTCCCCAGAAAGCCTTCTGAAATGAAGAATGAGGAAAGAGATTTAATGAAATGAAGAGACAGAGGAAAGTTGAGAATAAAGTAGCTTTGTACTCCTATGCCATGAGAAGCCTTATAAGGATCTGGTATTTCTTGCCCACCCACTTTCTGGTCAGATACATAAGCTTTAGTCTCTTGCAGTCTTCCCTCAAGGGAAAAGGAACATTTCCACAAGAAAACAACATTTAGTTATGCAATCCAGCTCTGTACCCACCTCAAGGGTTGTTTTGTTTTGGTTTTGCTTCCTTTGTGAATGAGAGTAAACTGCCCTCTGGAACATGTAATAAAATCTTTTCTTGGCTGCAGGGAGTTGCTGACTTTAAGAAAATCCCACATAATGAAATTGATGCACAACAGAGGGGAGACAGGCTGGCCTGTATATGCAACTTATGTCTTTGCAGTCTTCACAGGAAAGGACAAAATATAAGTGTATTAAATCTAGCATCACTATGCATGCTTGTATTAAAATGCAGTTTTCTCCAATCCACTGCAACAACCTCTTAAGCAATGGTGCTTGCAGAATTAGACAGGTTTTTAAATGACCAAACCCCGAAATAAACCCCACAAACCTGCAAGCCATTGCCACTGCAAAGAATTTTTGCTGCAAGTGTACAAGAAGCTCCTACTAGCTTCTTGACTGTTTTATAAAAGATAAAAATGAACCCTTGTATGCTCTCACTGTAAGCAGGAAATCCTACGTACTATCTCCCTGGCATTCTGGACCCTAACCTGAGGACCCAGCAGCAATACTGCAATATAAGAGGTGGGACAGCATGTGGATCAAACTGCAAAAGTAAAGCTTGTTTAAAGGATGAGTGATAATAGAAAATAAAATTACACCAAAATCTATTCTGAATTTTCACAAACACTGCCTATTGGACTTGTGGTAAATGTTAAGTCTAGCATAAACAAATCTTATACATTAAAGTTCACATAATACTGATGAAGCAAATCAGTTTTATTTTAGTCCTTAACAACTCTGACCTAAATATTCAATACATAATAATAGGTAAACAATAATCATCTTCCCATAAATACAACAAGAGAAATATCTTGTTTTGCCGACTCAAGAAAGTTTAGACTTTTCTTAGACTGCTGTCGGATCACATGAAATCCTACAGTACCAACTGATAAGACCTTTCCATTAAAGGCTAAACACGGGATATAATAAAAAGATACAGTGAATTCAATCTCTGGGTTCTCTTCACAGGGACTCCTAAATCCCCAGACATTTTTGTTCTGATGCGTCGGTCCCAGTGACCACCCAAAACACAAAGGAAAACTCAGTCAAAGCTGCTGACTCTTACTTGGCTTTGGCATCAAATTCATGTAAAGCCACAAACACCACAAAGTTTCAACATAAAACCAGAAACTTTCCCAGACCTCCTCAAAAGATTCACAGCTCTCTGATGAATGTGGGCTGGTGTCTGGGAAACCATGACACCAGATGAGTTTTCCGTGACTTCATGCTCTGCTAGAGACATCCAGAGGCCCACTATTTGAGACACTGAGTTTCACCGTGCAATGCTGGAAGGACATCAGTGTTACCCTGCCCAGACCCACACCCCTTACCAAGTCATCTCCTGTACATACTCACGTTTCCTCTGTTGATGTAGACTGTGACTTGACCCTCATCTCTGATCTCAGAAAACATAGGTGCTCCGACCAGCAGGTCTGACAACCCGTCAGAGTTCAGATCAACTGCACATAAGGAGGAGCCAAAGTAAGAGCCCATCTGTAACCAAGTCGAGTCACAACAAAGCATTCAGTATCTGCCCACATACAGGAGGAAATAATTTAGGTGGTTTTTAATTTATTTTTTTTAAAAATTTTAAATGATGACTTGCTGCTTTATCACTCACAAGCACTCCTACAGAGAAAGCTTAGGGGGATAATTCTGGCAGGAATGAAACACTTTACTGTAACACTGCATCGGCTTGGATGCTTTACCAACTGATTAAAATTCATAACCTGGGACATGCTTAAGTGAGATACTTAAAGAGCTTTCTCACTCTAGCTTTCACTTGTCAAATGCTTAAAGGAAGGGGTGAAATAAGTTTCCCAAACCAAGACCTGGCTAGTGATTAGTTATGCCCAGAGCCAGACTTCCTAAACAGATTTGAAGCCGGATACCACAGATCTTTATTTGAAGAAATAAAGAAAAGAAAAAAGAAAAATAGTCAAGGGCTAGGGTACCCATAAAAAGAGGCATCTAAAATTACCTCTTGATCACAGACTGTCTTCCCCTGTTCTACTTTTATCAATTTGTATCAATCACCTTCAAACAGCAGCACTGGTTGTGGGTTTTGATCACAGCCTTTCCTCTCATGTACAGGCAGGTGAGTTGACACAGAAAGAAGACATTCAATAAAAGCTTTTCAAGTGATACACAAACCTTAGCCACTTTCAATCTCCCATTACTACTGCTTGAGAAAGCTGAATTACTTACATTTAAGAAACACATTCATTTAATGACATAACTTTTAATATGGATCAACATTAAATGCTAACAGTCTGCCAGCCAGCACCCACATTATGAATTTCAAAGGACATACACAAAAAGAAAATCAAAAGCAAGAATGATATTTCACCCTTACTTCATCCACTTCTTCTAAGGTACCCCCAGGCATGCTCTTTAAGGCCAACTACAAATCAGTCTCAAAACTAAAAACAACTTCCACAGGGAAACTGGAAAGATACCACTTCTTATTTGAAATTGAGAGCTGTTTACATAGTAGGAAAAATTGAGACTACAGAAATAATTACTTTGGTTAAAAAGAATGAATCACATTTCTTGCATGTTTTTCCATTCCTCATGGGGGATCTCTGACCCACTGCCTTCCATGCCTGATAAGTTTAGATGCAGAAGCCAAAGCTACTGGGCACTCTGGGAGAGGGGCAGCAGCACCTCTAATTCTATGCAGTCCTTAAGATTTAAAAGCTGCTAAATACATATAGTGGGGTGACTTAAGGATAGAATTTCAGTTCACAATTCAGACTTTTTGTGTTTGTGTGGCTTTAAGGTCAGACCTCAAACATCATTTGACACCAGTTATTTTGTAGCTTAAGCTCCCTTGTGGATTTTTTATTTGTTTATTTTTTTAATCCACTAAGGTTTTAAAACAAATTTCTCATGGGTAAGGAGCGAAAGTTATGAAAAGCATTTCACTATGTATTCAGGCAGTTTTCAAGGAAAGGCTGTTATTTACTTAACTGCAACATGGTACGTCTGCAGCATGGTTGAGTTCATGGTGCTGTGAGAACCTGAAGTTTGTGCACTTAACATTTGTAACAAGGCACTGAACTTCCTTTTTTCTTGCCTGCATTTCATTTCCTAGTTTAGCCTCCAGCAAAGAAAAAGTGAAGGAAGAAAGTGGCCTGCTTTAATGTCTGACTAACAAGAATGTGAGAGCAGAGAACTTTCACACCACTAAGAAGGACACAGCATTTTGTGAGAGCTCATTTCCAGGCAGGGCTCATTTCTGAGCACATCTGGCTATATTTCAATAACAAAATAAAGAAAGGATGATTTAGGTCAGCCTTGTCTTTAAAAGAAAATTCTCGTTTGGATTTTAGAGAATTTGTAGAAAACAGATGCTAATGGGGAAAGAGATGACAGTTGTAATTGAAGGATGTAAATACTTGGTAAGTTAAGTTACATATAAAAATAATGCAAGAAAATTGAAAAAGGAAAGTTTTTGGCTGAGACCTGGATACTTCCTGATAGCTCTTCTCATTAGGCTGAGGAGCACAACCTCAGGGACACTTAAAAGTCAACAGGGAAAGAAATTAACAGGAAGCAATCAAACACAGGAGATGCCCTGGATGAACTGGGAGGTCTTTTCCTTTCAGGATGTCTACAATTCTGCTAATGCAGAGAAAGACAAATTTTGGAGAGGCCCTAAAATACAAGTCATACTATCCACCTACACGTTATTGCAGCTTTCCCTTATTCCAGGAATGCTTTTAAAGATCACAGCTGTGTTTTGTAGGGGAAAAATTACAAAACGTGCTAACACTCCCAGCTTGATGATACAGTCA
Organism: Apus apus; assembly: GCF_020740795.1. NCBI lineage: Eukaryota > Metazoa > Chordata > Aves > Apodiformes > Apodidae > Apus > Apus apus. Next base: position 51,935,204 of record NC_067283.1, read on the forward strand.
AACACTTAAGATCTTTCTGAGGATGGTAGGTCTTCCTAGAACCGGAAGCCACCAATAACCTTTTTCTACTGTATTTCCTCTCCTTCCAAGAGAACACAGGCAACCTCAGGTAAGGAGGACCTTTTCCTTTCTGTGTTATTCCCAAATAAGGCATCTTTTTACTGTTATCTATAGTTGGACATACTTTTTTTCCCCTGCAACACATCTCCAGCAAGCCCCCAGTGAAGAACATAGGCTGCTCCCCAGTAAAACAGAACATTGCATTGTGGGAGCTGAATCTCACTAGCATTCACTAAATTTCATGGGTGAGGGGGGGGGGGAGGTCAGCTCTAAGACAGCAGTCCTAAGAGCAAAATGTAGGACTGGTTCATGGCAGAAGGCAATAAAGTTGCTCCTTCCCAAAACAGCATGTATTAAATTAAGCTCCAGGACACCCACATCTCCCAAGACAAAATCTCTGCCACTAGGCTCACCTGGCACCCCATGTCCCATGTCTCAGAAGGCAGCAGCAGAAGCTGCTGTTACATTTGTGTAATGCTAAAGAGAAACTTTAATTTCAGTCCCATGGGCATTGACCAGACATTGCAGTCATGACCTCTACAGAGAAAGAGCACATGGCTGGTCTGTAGTTGGTTGTACAGAACACAAGAAGAAAGAATTTGCTTGACAACTCATGAAGCAGTGGAATGAAAATGATGCTCTGAGATCACCCTGCCATTATTTCCCCTTTCTCTGCCCCTTAAAAGAATACACAAACACAGAAAAGCTCACCTTTTTTCCTGAAGCCTGAAAAATCTTTATTAAAGAGCCTGATTGTCTGTCTGTTCTGAAAATATAAACCTGAAAAGTGAGAAAAGGAAAAGGTTACACAATACTAACTACAAAGTATATAATGGTATAGCATTGGTGCTTTCTTGGTATACCTAGATCACGATCATGGCCATGGCTATTGCCAAGACCCAATTTCAAGACCACTTCATTGCTGAGTCTTCTTTTAAAAGACAAAACACAGAGTTCCCTATTTTCCTGATGAATCACAGGCCTCTTAACACAATAAATGCTTGAACAGTATCTTGTCATCTACTTTTTTGGTGCACATATGAGTATTTTAAAGTGTTTGGTAAAGCAGTTTTCCAACTCTCAACCCAGTGTCATCTACAGACTGCCTAGAAATGAGCAGTGCAAAAGGGTGAGAAGGCACAACCCTGTTCCCCTCCCCTTACCCAGCCTTCCCTTCTCAGGGACACACACCTGCACGTGCCGCACTGCAAACGTGACTGTGCTTTAGCGAAGGTCAGAATAGAGACTGCAACCAGACCACACCTGGCATTTACACCTTTTCTGTCCCAAACCATACGTAAATCAGAAAACTATTAAAACACAGTCTACCCATTGCTCATTTGCACAAGAAAAACTATTTTACCAAGAGCTCCTGGAGCTAATAGTATTGATGCAAGTTCAGTAACAGATCTCATACCAAAATGTAAGATCTAAAACACCTGGACTGTAGAAAGAGACTCTTTGACAGAAAGGCTGGCTCAGTCAGTGTTTGAGACTCCTCCAGCATTTCTCAGGCTTTCTCCCTAGCAGGTGCTCATGCCGTTTGCAGGACAGAAGACCCCTTACTTCCAAGGCCACATGGCAGAGCCAAGCACTTGACATAGTTGACTATGTGGAGAGTTATTAATAGGTGGTGGGACAGAGTTCAAAGCTGTTTTCAGCTGAGAACACAGCCCAGATTTACTGTGGAGAGTTGCTCTAGATACAAAGGACTCCCCAGGTTGTGCAGAGGCATGTTTAGCAGCAAGAGCACATTGCCAGGTGTCACAACCCCAATCCCAGTCTTACTAACAACACTCCTATTGACTTTGGAGAAATTACTCAGTCTCATTAAGTGTCTTGGCTTTAATCTCAGGGAAAGAAGTGCAACAAAGCTAATCGCTTTCTCTCAGGGAAGTGGAAAGGATTAGCTTATTAGAGAGTGTGGAAAGCACAACAGGACTGCTCAGTGTAATGTCCAGTACTCAACACTTCTTACCACCCCTTTGCCATGTGTTCCTGCTACCCACATCCCAGGCCAAGGGAGAATAATGGGAGTTTTTGCAACTACAGCAAGAGCCTTTAAGCTAAAGAGTCAGCTGCTTTCTCATGGATCTCATGTTAGCAGCTGTTTTTTCTTTCCCTCCTTGTACAGAGATTAAATGGGTTCCACAGAGAAAATGGGTTGGAAAGAAGGTGCATCTGAGCAGCTATAACAGAGTACTTAGGATGAGGAAACTGTGTATTTCCAAGATACATCTTCTGAGTAGAAACTGAGCTTCTATTATATCCCATATGTCCTAGTCATGCCAAATCAGGTATATGTACCAAATTCATCCTTTGCTTTTATTCCATTTTCCCCATTTGCACTGCTACCCTCTGGGACAGTGTTACTGCCAGAAATAATCTGCTTAAGCCAAGGGATACTGTTGCTAGTAATGTAGACCTCTCACTGCGTATTGCTACAACTCGGTTACAACTGATGTTGCAGCAGAACAGCCAGAGGGAGGAAGATTGAAGGGGGCTGCAGGACATCTCTGCTTAAGCACATGGTGGCAGCAGGCTCCAAAAGGAACAGATTACGAAGACAGAGGGGCAAAAGCAGATCCCTCTCACGCTTTCCCTCTCTCCCCCAACTCCAGATTCTCCAGCTTTGGTTGAGAAGTGTATAGGAATCACAGACCTCACCCTGCTCCTGTTGTACCCTGCAGCTGGGTACAACACCGGAACAAAAAGGCACACCTAACTCACCAGCCACCCTCATCTAGTCATTCACTTCCTTATATTTTTAGGACATCAAACATATGTATGCCTACAAGAAAACCTTTTTTTTGCTTTTTTGCTTCTCAAGAGTCTATCATGGAGATTTTTAAGTACAGCTGCCAGAAACCCACATTCTAATCCACTAAACATGAGCATATTATTAAGTTTTAAAAGGGACATCAAATTGCCCAGTAAATGGCATTTCATGCTATTAGAGATGTTACCCTGAATTAAATGCTGAAACAGTCCATATGTGAAGCATTGTCAAATGTATGAAGAAAAAAAGCAGAAGACAAATTCTCTTTTCCAAGTTTGTTTTTTCTTTTTTCAGACAACGTTAAAGTGATACCTATATGTTACAAATCCCAAACAGAAGTGCTGTGAAATAAATCTTGCCAGTGTCATGTTAAAATAACTCCTTTTAGGATTCAGTGGGAGGCTGAGGAAAGTGAGGGAGGAGGGATGTGAGGCACCAGAAGGAAGAAGAGGTGGAGAAAAATTGATGACTTCAGACTACCTCACCTCTCACCTGCTCAGTGCTCCAAACTACCTCATGAACACAAATCTCTTGGCTTCTCAGGCACGTGGGAACTGCATCAATATTTACTTTTTTGCCCTGTTGCATCCTACCACATTATTGTTTGACAAAAAAAGCCACACCTTTCCGATGCCTCCATCCTGGGGAGCTCCTCCTACAATGTCCGTGGTAGTCGGCTGAGAGAAATGACCTGCTGTCACTGCATATCCTGAGAGGGAGGTGGGGTGGGGAGGGAGAGAGGAAACAAACAAATAAATAAATAAACAAATACATACATACACATATACATACATAAAGCCTCATGAAAGGAAAGAGCCCAAGAAACAGGGTCAGCCAGTTGGATCACGCTCATTGGGTTTCCTGGCTGCTCCTTGATTGCATACTCAGCGTTCAGCAACTCTTCTGAGCAGAATGTGCCAATATTCAGCTCAAGAGCTCAAGGAGGTGGGAAACAACAGTATACCCTCCAATACTGTTCCAAAAGCTGAGAGAAGGAAGGTGTGCGTGGAGCTTGGCAACGGACACATGAAGCAGGTACGGGGAGTAGTTTGGTAACCACAAGTCCAGAACGGGAAGCGCTATAACAGGGACAGGCAGACACAAATAGAGCAAAGAAACCACATCATCCACAGAGAAGGATCCCATCAGACAAAAGCAGTCCCAGAGACCAGGCAGAAGATCATCCTCTAGTTAAAATCACTGCCCAGGAAGGCTTGGAAAATTACATTCCTTTTTGGTTGGGAAGGAAGGCGGAGGACAGTAGGCAAAGGGGTCAGAGAAGTTAATGGCTTAAAAAAATTTCTGTTTAAACAATAAGCAAAATGGGAAGATAGATCAAAGAAAGCAAGAGTGTATTTGAAAGAAGAAGATCAAAGATTTAGTCTTATTTGATATATTAAAATGATATATAATAACTAAAGGAGAGCAGAGTACTTTCCTTCTATGGCTGTCCTGTGTTTGCCTTGCTCTTCTGCTGTAAATTATGAGACTCTTGTCTACAATGGTGAACACCATAACTCAGGCCTATCAGTGGCAAAATCTATTTATGTCCTTAAATACGTATATATACACTCCTCATTTAGCTATCGCCAAACAGCATCTTCCATTGTTTTTAAAGATTAAAGCTTAAGGGGTAAAAGAAAGGTCAATGGGAGTCTTTAGTCATACAATACCAAACTACTGACTGTTGGAAATGCCTTCCAGGTCTCAACAGTCTTAGGTACTGGGGTTGGGGTAGATGCCTTTAAATTAAGTTTATTTGGGACATTAGCTGATTTTAGGGCAAGTAAAGCCAACTGAGCTAAAGATTAACTCAAACCTATAGCAATCTTTTCACAACCTCCTGTTGCAAACGACTCACATGGTGCTATTTTTTGTTGAAATAAATGTGTATTTGAATATGCATTCTGTAATTATGTGCTGTACCCATTTTAAAGACAGATGTAAGTGGACACACAGCCTAAACCATGAAAAATAATTTGTCCATCACAGGGCAAAAAAAAAAAAGCAAAGTTGTTGTTTTTTAAACAAGCAAACAAACATGGAATATTTTGGCTTCTTTGCTTGTACTTCTTTCCAGGTGGGTAATCCTTTAATTTGGACATTCTTACTTTCACATTTTTCATAGATATACTCTAGACCAGCAAAAAAATAAATCATTATCAACTTTATAGCATCACAGCTTTGAAATATGTATTTGGATGGATCCATTCCCACAGTGAGCACCAGAGAGCTGCTTACCAAGGTACGTGTACCGCCGGGCTATCACAGCGTCGTCGTTCAGCTTGTAGTATGTGTTGTCAGTAAGATTCAGTACTTTGACAGTCCCTGTCCAATAATAAGATCCTGGTGCCCCCATGATGACCAGCTCCTACAAAAAGAAAAACAGAGGGTGTGAGAGAAAGCACAGGCAAAAAAATAAATAACAATCAAAAGTGGACAAAATTTTGTGCTTTGCATAGTAATGGAGAAGGGACAGGATATTAACTTGAAACACCAATGATAAGCTCATCTATAACAATCTCCATTCTGTGTGCATGTAGAGAATCTCCTTCCTAAACACAAAGGTGACTGCACACACCCTAGAGACGCATGGTCTCCCCTTTTTTGGCCTATTTCAGCTCAGCCGTTCTGCCACTTCAGTAAAAGACCTTCCACAGCCTTAGTAACCATTCCTGCTAATCCAGCCCTCCTAAAAATCTCTCTCCATCTGATGCCTTTCCCTACCATCTTCCAGAAGACCTGAAGACCTCCACGAAGTGACTGAAGCATTCCAGCCCAGCCAGACCCACCACTCAGCTAGACTGTGCCTCAGTTTTGGCTGACGTGCTATACCAACCAATCATGAATGATATGGCACAAATAATTTTGATTGCACAACTATGAAACTAAAGAGCTGCCATGCACTCAACAAGCAGGGTGTGCATTATGTCACAGTTGGAACATTTTACTCTGCTCTGTCCTCAGACACACTCTGCTCTTCAAGAGACAACCCGATTATAGGTCACTAAAGACATCCAGCATGAGTTACGATTTTAAAAGACTAGGAATCAGGCAAATTTTGATCCAGAATCCAAAGGTAGATGCTCATGGATAATGCTTTTGAATCAAAACCAAAGGTACATTTACATGCAAGACAGATTGCAAAAAAGTTGTCCCAAAGCATTCAGCATCCTTGCAGGGAAACATTACTTCTGGATGTGGATTTAAATATCTTCAGCAAGGGAACAAATTAAACCTGGGAAGTATTAAGCATAGGTAAGTTCTCCATCCCTGGAGACATGAGGACAGCTGCTTTGCCTCATATCTTCATTCCATGCAAGGCTATGGGTGAACTCCATCCTTGTGGGAAGACGCTCCCACACTCGGGACCCCTTTGGGTTACCAGTTCCAGTCAGGGGCAGACGTTAAACAAGGGATTTTTCTAACAAGACTACAGCAACAGGACTGCAAATCCAACCTAAGAGGAGGATGTGGTTGGCAACAGCTTTTTTCCTTGGGAAGAGCCATGCCCTTCAGGTCAAGGGATCACTTACCGGCAGGAACGACTACCATCAGCAGTGCTGAACATACAGCAGGGGCTTGTCTGTTTGACCCAAAAAGCCATTTATCTGTATTTCCTGCTTAGTGAGCTGCAATAGGGCTGAAGCAATGAAAGTTCAAAGATATCTTTTGAACTAGGGTAGCAAAGGAGGATTTAAAGCATGGGAACAGAAACAGGCTGGGAAAAGCAGACAAACCAGGAAACAGCTGCTGCTGGCTGAATATCCAGTTATCAGACAGTGCCACTGTGGCAACATCATCTGCCATCACCTTCTGCTATTTCAGAGAGGACACACCTTTACTCTACTTATATTGACATGGACAATAAATTATGCAGACCAGTGCATATATAATTACGTGTGAGCATATGTTTGACATGACAGTAACAAGGAGCCTGACACTAAAATAGCTTTTTTTCTCCCTAAATAAAAAAACAAACAATAACAACTAAACCCAAAAGCCCCCAAAAAACAAAACAAACAAACCCAACCCAAACCCAAACCAAACAAACAGAAACCTGCCCCCAAAAAAACACAACTATGAAACATTACAAAAAAACATCAATACATACATTAATTCTAAAATACAGCTGATATACTTCTCTCCAGGAAAGAATACGGTCTGATATTTGTACTAGCTCTGGAGCATGTATTTTGCCATGTTACTTTTCTCCATCTTTTTGAAATAAAGAACTGAAGAACTAAAAAAATGTTTATCTTATGCACATGCGTATGCATTTATATATTCCCACAGATGCATATACACATGTACACATATAAAAATTAGGCCATTCAGGGAGGACTGTTTTACACCATTGTTTAAAATACAGAATTAATACTAGACACAGAGATATCTCTATGCAAGTTTTGGGATCTAAATTACAAAAATATTCCCTGAGGATGCTTCCCAGAGTCAATTCATTCATCACTAGGCAGGCATTGTGCAAGATGCAGATGTTGAGAAGGCTGGATGAGGCAGGAGGTGTTTGCTGGCAGGAAGGGATTATGCTCACTGCTCAGCCCACTGCCCAAGATGTTCTTGGGGCTCCCCTCCTGGGTCATGTGGCGGGACAGCCTCTCACCAACCCCACCCCTTCCATGTGTACATCCTTGCTTACCTCAGTGAAGAAGCCTGCAATCCCTGCCTGGCACGAGCCATGCTCTTCCCCATACTTCTTCTTGTACTCTGGATAAGAGAAGGGAAGAAAACAAACCATTATTATCCCTGGCACAGCACACACTCTCCACCTGAGACAGTTGCACCACTACAGACATACCTAGAGAGACATAAGAGCTCCTGGGTTTTACCAATGGATCTGACACCAGTGTGCACCATGGCATCCTCCTCACCCACACTGAGGAGTAAAACAAGGGCCTGAATCTGAGGGGACAACTGGCGTGCTGCCTAGGGAGACCCTAAAAGAGCAGTATCACGGTAACATGATAGCAGCAGCATCTCCTCAGTAAAGGTGCATCAGAAGAGTTTTCTACCTCTGGAAGCATGAGCAGAACAGCTGGAAACGGGAGCAAATGCCTACGTGCCACCAACTCAGCATTAGGAGGTTTAATTCTCAGGCCCATCTCTAAACCTCAGGCAAAATAAGATATTTTCCACTGCAGTGATGGTCACCAAAGCCCCCAGGAACATTTCTGGTGGAGGGATGCTTCACCAGCCCCATGAGTGCTGCATTTCTAAGTGATCAGGCAACACTCTTGTTTGGGGGATGCTCAGGTTTGCTGCTATTAATGGCCACTTACTCAGAGCACCCAGTTCACAGGGGACCAAACAAGCATCACCACAGTTTTTGTTTCTGTATTTTATGTAACAACCGTTTCCTCTATCAAACCTAAGCAAGTTTTACTTTATGCTTTTGCAGAAGAGGAAAAAAACTGTTTTTAAAAATACATTAAGGGAGGGGTGAATGGGGAGAGAGGAAGAAGAAAAAAAAAAATTTAAAAAAAGAAAATAATTCTCCATCCTGCCTTAATCCAAACATTTTCAGTTTAGGAGCATTTGAAACTTAGAGCAGGATCAGAACCTTTGAGGGTTTTACCCAGAGCTTTCTTTTCAAATATTTGCCATACTAATGAGTGCCCAGCTTCAGCATTTTGCCCCTTTCTGTATATTACAGTAATTCAGGATCCAAAGATATTCACCATATAGCCTGGAAATTCTGAATTATTTTTTTAGGGTTGTTTTATTTTAAGTAAACACTATTAACTCACTGTTAAATGACAAAAATTTTAATTACATGAATGAGCAAATTGCCTCTTTGGAACCAAGCAACATCCTTTTAAGTTGCATTTTATCTTATTGAACATCAAAATAAATGAATTATAAATTGCTGCCTTCTCACAGTATTTCTTCAAAACATTGTATTCACATACACACACACACCATTCCTCCTTCATATATTAAATACAGTCCCTTCCTAACATCACAAAAGACTTTAAACAATTTGCTGAGGTCACCCTGGGCAGAGTCCTACCAAAACAGATGTGTGTCCCTGCAGACCAGAAGGGCCAGAAGCACACTTGGGTTTCCCAGTGGAAATGCATGGCAGCAGTTCCACTGAGAAATTAAGCCTATATTTGCTCAAGACTAGTTAGAAAGCGCTGGGGCTCTGAAGCACTCGCTCTCCACATATTGTCTCTTACAGAGCCAGAGACTCCTTGCCTGGGGAAAAAAGTATTTGTTTATTGATAGGAACATTTTTTTAACCAGAGGACCAAGGAGATGAGGTTTCTCCCTCTGGCATTTCCTGAAAAATAATGTTCTGCATGTCCTAAAGTCCCTGCTTTTGTTAGGGCTGAATTTCCCACCCTTGCAAAGGATGAAATGCAGCAAGTTGCATGTCCATCCCATTCACAGGCCTTCATTTCCAGCCAATGTTTTCCCTCTATATAGGGGGGGAAATACTGAAGTGTAAATAGATGTCACCTCTTCCTGATTTTGCACTCGACCTGCCATAATTCCCAGGTGTTTGTAAGTCAAAACAAAACACCGCTAGGCACCGTGGCCCTGGAGGTCTGGAAGTTTTCTTCTGCCTTATGTGACAAAGTTGGCAAGAGGCTTTTGTAATGCTAGAGCCAAGGCTTTAAAGACTACCTTCCCAAATCCCACTTTACAGTATATACTCTTATTTTTTTGATGGAGAGCTAGAGAGACTGAGGCTGATGCTCAAAAGCAAGCACCATACCCTGCCTGAAAAGCCATTCTGAAAAGCCAAGGGCCACAGAGCGATAGCTGACTTGGCCTGACAGCCAGGCCCCCAGCTTGCCATGAGACCACAGTGCCCACCATCCCTTTAGGCTCTAGGAGCCATGGCATGGCCTTTTAACAAGCCAAATGAGCCCTCTGTCTGGGACACCAGGCAAGAGGACTTTTTCCACGTGTATTTCTTTTGAGAGGAAGCCACGATGCTCTCTCTGTCAGCCCATAACCAACCCCTGCAAGTAGGCCCTGATGACAATTTGATGGATTTAAAATGTTGTATTTCCCTATAAAATTGTATTACTCTTGGCTCACAGTTTCTTTAAGTGTCTCCTTCAAAAAACACAGAGCTCGATTTGCTTTAAAATAAAAGAGGAAAAATGCCACAGAATATTTAGCTTGCACAGTGGAAGATTTCAGTCAGGCAAATAACAATATAGCTGCAGGGAATGCCTCAGTGCAGGACGGAAGGCAAATAAAACTTGTTTCTTATTTTGAATTTTCAAATTTTTCCTTCTCTTCTTTTAGAAACAGGCTTCCCAGATTTTTTTTCACAATCCAGCTACATGTAACAGCCTCAGACACGATGGTGACTTCCCCAGTCATCGGAGCTTTGCCATAGACTTGAGTGAGGCCTGAATATCTCCAAACCAACACCTCACTTAACTCCAGCCACTTGAGAGGCCCCATCCCTCCACCCACACCTGCAGGTGCTAGTGGTCCAGCTAGCAAGAGCCATTCCCTGAATTCAGATGCAAAAAAACCCAAGGGCATGTAAAACCATAGGAGAGAAGAAATGGAGGCAGCTCTAGCAATGGAATGAGGCAGCTCTTCAAGGGTGGTAGATGGATCTGTAGCTTAATGTGGCCACGTTTAACAAACATGCAAAATTGCTTTGTTTCTTAGGATACAAGATTTTCTTCTGATAATTTTTTTATTATAACATAATTTTGCCTACTTAAAAAAAAATTAAAAGGAGAGACCAAATTCAGATCTAGGAGTAACTTGAAACAAAAACCTCAACATTAGAGGACGCAACACAGTTGATTTTCATCAACAAAATATATGTATTAGAAAAGGAATAGAGACACACATTATTGTTTTCATTGTCACGCAATGACAAAACAATTATTCTTTAAATGAAACAAATTATTATTAACTGCAATGCACAAGGAATGGGAAAGTTTTGGTGGTTTGAACAGTTGTACAATAAGCTGAGTTGGTACATCCACTGAAGTTCATACTTTCATAAACACTGCTTGTGGCCCGTGATGCTCAGTAAGTCACTAATATTGCTAGTTCTATCTGCCCAAAAAAATGGTCCTACATTTCACTGAGTGTAACAAACTAGTTGCACTTTGGTTGTAACAGTGGATAGATGGGAATGCAGCATTTCAAGTAAATTCAGAGTTTGCATATAAGAAATACTTCCGTGAACTAAAGAACACATCAAAGGTTTTGGTTTGAATAAATGCCTTACAATAATTCTTGTGGGGGAAAAAACAAAATAATTAAAAACTAGACTTTATAGAAGAATAGATAGATTCATTACAGTAGTGCAGCATGACACACAGCAGTGATGCAAAGCAATGACTGTCCTTCCTCCTTACAGGCATCAAGCCTCCATCATATCACTACCGGATCTGAACACATTGCACAGACCAATTGACCCATTTTCCTAACATCTTCGAGAGAAAACAGCTTTAGTGATATTTTGCAAGAGGAAACAGAAGCACAGAGACCCAAACACCTCAGACACTGAGGCTGTTTCAGAACTTAAAGCTCCACTCACACAGAGCAGATATCAGGACCATGTTTTGGAGGGATCCAAACAGATGCAGGGAATCCTCAGGGAACCAGGAGCCCAGCCCACACATACTATGAATTTCTGGTCTGCAGCATAACCCTTTCAGCATAAAATCACCCATTCTCATCAGCCCACCTAACTCGCATCTTCATACATGCTCAAGCGGGTCTCCTTTCCAGCCATGCAATCAGGAGCACAGCCCTGGACTGTCAAATCCCAGCCTTACAGACTTCTGCTTCCTCTCTAGAGCAGGTCTGGTTCTCCCAAGCAGTGGATGAGCCCAAAAGGCGTGAAAACCAAAACTACTTCTACCCTCCCTCCACTTCAGTGCACAGCAATGACACCTGCCCCTCCTATGACACTGCCTGCCATCCATCCATGCATCGATGCAGTGAAACGATCAAACAGCAGGAAACTGCAGTTACTGTGTCAGCTCTCAGCTTTTGCACACCTGAATAGCAACATTTGCATGAGGTTTAGGTATCACACACAGTGGATTCGGCAGTTTCCGCGTAGCTGCAGGCAGTAACTGCTGTCATGAACAGATCCTTTGTTTTTACACTTCTTTATTGTTCTTCTTCGCCTGCCCGCAGACTGCGGTGCACCCCCAATTACACAGACCACAAGCCACTAAACTAACTGCTGTGGCAAAGCAGCAAGATGAGGCTGAGTCTGGAAGAGGTGGCTGCCTCTGTGACTTTGAAGATGTGCCATCAATATATACATAAAGCAAAAGAGAGAAGATGGCAGTGGTTTGTAGCCGTGATGATCTCCTGTTATAAGAGAAATTAGGCTGAGGAAGAAAAAACTGGATAAAACAATACACCAAAAAAAAAAAAGCTGTGATGCATGACAATTCTGAAGGCAAATGTTCCTCAACTTCTTCTCTGACTAAACCTCTTCAAAAGTTTCCAAGCAAACTTCAATGCTGTAACACAGCATAAGCTTCACAGTGCAATAAAATCCTTTATCTACCATCTTCACCGAAGGAAGCAAAGGGGACAGTTACAATAAACTATCATTTGCATTGGCAGCCTCTTCCCTCCTATCTGACAGCATTTCAGTACACTTGGAAGAAACAGCAGCAATTTTTCTGACCTAGCACTGTGGTATTTGGTTTGCACCACAAAGCAGGGATGTTTTGATGGCTCCCAGAAAACCAGATGTGGTCTGGAGCCTGTGGGAAAACCTGCTTGTCCCTTTCGAAGCGAGGCACGTGAGCATGTGCTGTTCCCCATACTTACTAACCAAAGGGCCCATCAGTCTTCCCCACCTCCACCACCAATTCCTACCGCAGAGAACTAGGAAACCATCCCAGCTCTTCCCATCAGCTGGGCTGCTTCTCATGGTGGATGTGGCCACCCTTCTTCTTTACAAACTGAATGCACTGGGGGCAGGGGTAATGAAAAGGCAGCTTCCTTTTTTGGAAGGCCATTAGAACTAGGGGAAAAATAAACAAGTGAAAGCACTGCCTGGAAGACCATGGCTCCACATGCCAGCTATACCACAAAGGACATCCAGCTCATATAAACCAGATTAGTTCCTACTCAGAAAGATTGCATTTAACTATTAGGCTTGCTGCTGTTCTCATTAGCTCTCAATCGCTTCCAGACTTCTGTCAGCCCTTTCAGGGAAGCCAGACAAGAATAAGATGGATTGAGACTACTGTGTTGTTGCACCACTACCGTCCAGTCAGGAAATTTCCATTTCCTCCTTTGTCTTTAATTAAGCCTGCTTTATGTGGAGAAAAAAGATACTGTATGCATTAAGTACATCTGTCTCAGGGTCAGACTCCTCTCCCTTTCTGGTTTTGTTATACAAGCTCATCATGTCTTGGGGTGCATGCACACACATATAGATGGCGACTGATATGCACTCAACCGGCCTGCACCCATCACCAGTTAGGAAGGAGCCAGCTTTGCTTGTGGACCACACAGCCACAACAGCTTCTCGTGGGGCTTATCACCTGAGCTGTGCTAATAACGGGGCTCCTGGGTGTCAGGACACAACTGCCTGCACCTATTTGCACGCTGCAAGTCTTGGAGAAGATGAAGACGCCAGGAACTCGGCAGGCAAAGGCACACCCTCCAGTGCAGGGCTTACAGCCATGGTTCTGGCAGCCTCCCAAGTGACAGCCAAGAGGTTCTTGGTGTAGCAGCAATTCAGCAGTGTTGCACACCATGTTTATTATCCCTATCAGACTCGCCACTTCTCCCCTTCAGGTTGTTCCCCAGTGTCAGTGGAGAATTTCTTCTGCTGCTTCCAGAAAGTGAAGGAAAAATGTTACTGCAAGGATGACTGCAATCTTATTTCACGGCAAACCTCAAACAACAAATCACTCTCCATGACGTAGCATGGCTGCCTCTCTCTTTAAGCTTGTTTTATTGAGATTTAAAAGATCCAGAAGCAAACAAATGCAGCCATCCCTCATGATACTTTGTGAGTTCATGTCTGATGGGGGGTGGGGGGAAGAAAATCAATCCCAATCCTCCAATTTTCACTCTAGCATGGAGTGAAATTAAGCCAACATCGTACTGCACCAGCTCTGCCAACTTTCCACTGGCTCCTCTGCGTGTCCTAGGCCCACACATTTCTATTTTCTAGCAATTCCTGGCAAATATCCTGTCAGATTAGCAGCAGTTTTTACTCCAAAGACATGACGCACACAAAAACACCAGCGGTTTGTCTCTTCCAGAAACCACCTCCCTGCCACAGCCCCAGGCGGACCATCTTTAAGGCAGCCCAGAAGCAGGAACACAGGTTTGGAGGGAGCCCCAGCAGTGTGTCCATCCATGTGCATTGACCATCAAGTTAATACCTGATTATTGGCAGTGCATTTCCTCAGTATGAGGCCTTACCCTGATTTTGCTGACAGGAAAAAAGGGGGGAAAAAAAATAATTAAAAAAATCGTGCTTATGACATGTAGGCTTATGTGGTTTACTTTCTGCTGCAGAGCAGCTGGCATGGCATGGTCAAGAAATGTTAAACTCCTCACATTTCAAATAATGAGCAATTTCAGGGTTGGAAAATGCTCAGTGCACAAGTGCGTGCAGTCTCCAGAAGGTGTATGGGTTTGTGGCAGCTCCCCGGGCAAAGCCCAGAGGGAGGTGAGGAGCTGCATCAGAAGAAAGAGCAGGCATGGAGTGGAGCAGACCCAGCTCTGTCATGGAGCTGGCTTCACAGGCCACCAAGCTGGGACACAGTTTCTTGCCAGCAGTAGAGAAACTCTCTGGGAGTTCCACAGCCCTTATCCCTCTCCCACTTACTAATGTCAGCAGCAAGCCTTCTGGTGCTGCTGCCAACTTCAGAACAGGAGAATTAATAAAAGCAAGTAAATACATAAAATTAGAGGTCTTGCACAAAATAAAAACGGGTGCTTCTTGTCTTCCAAACTCCCACGCTCCCTCAGGCTCCTACAGGCAAGAGGGGAAAGATGATGCCAAGGACTTATGGCAGAAACCAAGGTGGTGTTTTCCTCCCACACGTTTCTCTGACGGCCAAGAAATCTTAGGTGATATCCTATCTTCTTCCTAAGAACACACCCATGCCTCTGGTTTAATTAATTGCTCTTGCTGAAGAGACGCTGTCTTCTGAAGTCTTTAGAAACGGAAACATGATACAAGAGTCTCAAATGCAACAGAGAGTTGGAAAATTAAAACGTTGACACTTGAGAATTGGAGCAGAATCAACAGGGGTAGCCACCCATTGCTCAGAGCTGGAGCCCTTCCTCTCCATGCCCTCCAAACCCAGACCATCAAAAGGTGCAAACAGGGGCCAAGACACCTTACAGCACCCAAAAACAGTTTAATATAAATGCTGCAGAAGTTCCCTGAAATCAGCAAGGTGCTAAGCAGCCCTTTCTCCTCCTCTGAAAAATCAAAACACAAAAATGGAAAAGTATCCTTAAGATGGACAAATTGGTTCCCAACTGAAATATAATTCAGGATATTTACTCTGTGCCACAGCAAAGTATGAAAGGCCAAGCTCAGAACAATATCTACTGATTACTCACATGAGAAGTAGAGAGCTGTTGCCTCAAAAACACTGTTCAGAAATGTATTATTCCTTTAACAAAGTGCAACCATGCACAGTAAGTCACAGGACCCATTCAATCATTCCGCCACTCTCCCAACTTCATCCAAAACCTACCACCACCCCAACTGTGCTGCAAGGCAACTGTATGTTACCAAAAAAAAAAGAAAGAAAAATACCAGTAGTGAGGGTTACTGCGGATGGCTATGGAAATTAAGGGAAAACACAGCAGCTGTAAAATGATAGAGCAGTGAGGGGGAGAGGTGAGCCCCACTCCCAGCCCCCACACCTCTTACCTTCGTAGCAGGGCAAGAGTTTCCTCCCGTTGGGCTGCAGGTTGGGGGGAATGATATTGCAGAAGCCATGGGGCAGGATGTATTCTGTCTCATAGTAGATGTTTTTCCAGCGGTGTGCACATGCCTAAACAGATCATATCATGCATGTCATTGACCCAGAGTCACAGGACAGCCCTCAAACCAAGGCATAGCACACATGAACAAGATCTCCCAGCATCACCTTCCCCACACTGCCCCACTGTCCTCTCCTTACACCCCACTTTTTCTAGATAAACCATCTTCTCGCTGTCATCTTCTGCAGCTCATGACACTGCCTGACCTGGCAGCTCAGATCTCAGCCTTCATGTGTGCACGACTAGGAAAACTGCAGGTCTCAGAGCAAGACAGAGCCCATGCTGGAAATTTTAAGATCCTTCACTGTGTATGAATCCTCATGGCCAGTGAAGATCTTTTGAAGTAAAGACGCACTGACAGAACCCAGCTGAAGCAGAAAAGGGGGGGAATTGTGGGAATAAAGACATAGAAAATTCACATAAGAGGATCAGAAGCAATGCTAAGACTCAGAAGATTAATAAGGCCATATTAAAGGTTACCCTGCTAGAGGATGCATGTGTGAGTCAATGGCTTGTCTCACTGGGAAAGCAGCTCTGTTTCTGGTAACAGAAGAGCTGAGCCTTGCCTACCGGTAGTGAATTTAAGTTAAAAAAGCAGAGATTTTGTGGCAACCTCAGTCAAGGTGCAGATGAGCTGCAGAGATCAAGGTGCCTTTCCCTTCATAGAAAAGAATAAGATCACCCTGCAAAACCAGAACTAAACCAGTCTCACCAGGACACAGTACAACTGCCACATACAAGCACGTGTACAAGCAATACAGAGCCTGGTTCACACCTTCCCAGAATCCATTTGCTTCAAAAAGCCACTGATGCTCACAGGTTTGTTGGAATAAAAGGAGATGAAATGGGAAACAGCAAGGGCTTTGAATTTGAGCACATTCTGTGCCATATCTCCAGCTGGTCTAACTCACTGAAATCAGTGTAGATGCGTCAATTTATATCACTTAAGGCTTGGTCCCATGTGTGTAGAGTAGCCACTATGCTACAAATCATGTCTTCCACATACTTTCAGTTTTTCCTGGAAACTTTTGGTCGGCCCCCTTCGTGATCCCCACATTTGACCCTCTCCTTCCCAGATTAGACACCCTTTCTCTTCCTTTCCTGTGTGCTACATGACTTTTCTGCCTCAGCAGCTCAGAGCTGAGCACATGGCCCATGGGAGCATCTCACAGTAAAAACTCCATAAACCAGGCACAGTTATATCCAGTAAAACACTTGAGAAGTGCATCAACCACTGGGAAACTCAAAATTCAATCCAGCAGTCGACACAGGCCCCTTCCCATTAACCCCAGGAAGACATAAAAGCGTAATACTACCCTAATTTATTTTTTTTTTAACTGAAACGGAGCAAAACCAGTTGTGCAAAAGCCATGCTGCATTCAGAGATTAATATTTATTGCTTTCCTAACTTCCACCACTCAACAAGAAGCATGTATTTCCTGAAGATGGCTATCACAGAGGGATGGGAGACTCTGGGGCTGCGGAAAGCTCTGCACCGCACCGCGCGGCGCAGGCTGCCACCCATGGCACGAAGGATGCAGCTGATGGCATTCTGCTTGACAGCCAAATGTACCTGAGGAGTCCTGTCAAGAACAGCATTGGGGACTCCCTTTCTTGCTTTAAAGAATCTCAGTTCTGATTTTAATCCCCATGCACTACTCATTCAAAATTCAACAGCAATAAAAAAACAGCACGTGAAACACTTGTTTTCAGAGTCACCAGGAAATCGTTTCTCTCCTGATGGATCTAAGCTGTGAGCACAAATACACACATGCACAGCCCTTTTAAAGACAGTACCATAAAGACACATATCATTAGAGTGACAGTCAAGTCAAGCCCGACTCCGGATGTAAACTCAAACAGAAACAGACCAGCAGTATTTTTTAAAATTGTGGAAAGGTAAATAAAGGATCATGATATTGTAAATTCCTTCACATTTTATATCTCGGAAACTGCAAGGGAATCACATAAATTAACCTACTAATCTCTCCCGGAGGAGCACAAATGGCAGAGTTAGGGAGAGCAATAGCATTTTATCACAAGCAGGAGGCTTTGCTCAGGAGTGAGGTGGAGAGGCCAAGAAAGACAGAACAGTATATGGGGGAGGGAGACAGGAAAGAGCTACTTCTTAAGAAATATGCTCAAAAATAACCAGAGGCCATGGGCTCAGTTTAGCAATTCTGGGCACACTTCACTAATCTGTTGGGATTCGATTTTTGTTTGGCTTTCTTTGGTTTGTTTTAATGATTACTCTTATGTACCTTCAGCATGCTGTGTATTCAGGCACATTACAGCTTACCACTGACTGCCTGAGTCTGTGGACAGCTCATAACCATAGCTCTAAGAGATGAGCTCCACCTCGGTTATCTCAGCAGGGGCTTCCCTGATTCCTCCACGCCACAGCTGCAGAATTTGACATCTTCCCAATGGAAAGGAGTCCTCTGACTCCCTGAAACTCATTTCTCTGCAGCCAAGCAACTAGCACATTTGTTTCCCAGCCATGGTAAAGCTTTTCCACAGCTGCTTTTGGTTCTCCTGCCTTCCCAAAAATGTTTAGCTGTATTACAGTACATGGTCCCTGCATTATTCGAAGTTGCTTAGGCAAGGTGATGTGCTATCAAAGGTGGCTGCAGCCTTCCTTCTTTGATGGCACATGTTTGAAGAGGTCTTGGGAACAGAGATGACAACTGAATTTAATGATGTGGAGAGAGTTTTCCTGTGGGATTTCTTTTCCCTAGGGTAACTGCAAACCACTGACAGCTTATATACCCTTTTTTAGATGCAAGCCATAGGTGTGCCCCTGTGCAACAAAGAGGCCATTAGCACACTTTGGTGCTCAGCAGCTGCTGCCAAGACATGGACTCCAGATCTACCATGGAACAGGGGAGAAAGGATGCAAACCCTTAAAGCAAAATAAAATGCTTCTGGGAAAGTGCACAGAGATCTGTATTGATGGCAGACACTGCATTACCACAATATAATGAATAGGCTACTTAAAAACTGTGGTCATTTTGCTCTTTCATGTGTCGAACCATGGCCATGGATTTTGCACCGTAGGAAAAGCAACACGAGAGATCCCGGCTTCACTTTGGAGCCTGGGTGCCCCACCTGAATGCATGGTCCCCTTTGCTGACTTTTAAAGTCAGAGTCCAAAGAGGAGATTTTTTTGAATGTGCCATTGTCAGACCACTTCTGGTTTGCTCTTCATTAGAAGGACTTTGGCTTTGCTGCAATTATATGTTTTGTTTTACAGATTCATGCACAATCACTGAATATGCCAGTACATCAACTACCAACACTCAATCAAAAAAGAAAAAAAGAGTATGGGCAGATGTAGCAGGTATTTAGGAAAAGTAAGACTGAAGGATGTGGCTTATCTCCAAATCATAACCCATGGTTCCCCATTCCACTCCCCCAAAAAAGTAAAAGGAGTACTTTTGCTGTTTCAGTTTGGAAAGAGTCAGCAATTTCAGATGTATTATTGCAGCACTCAGATTAATGCAAATATTGACCGCTAGCATGCACGAGGACAGGAAGCCACTGACATGCAAACTCAGAGCTTTTTCAGCTAATCTTACTTATTTATTTGTTTAAAACCTCATTGTTTGATGCTTTTCTATTTAGCCCATCACACAAACATAAAATTCTGTCTCGGTAACTTCCTGCCACAATATGGCCTCAAACACAATGCACTTTACCAAACTTCAGCTGAAGCCTCCCTGCGCAGTCCTCAGCTTCCCTACTGCACCTTTCCACTGAAGGTGGTGCTCTTTTCAGGCAACAGGGGAAGGCTGGTAAGACAGAAATGTAAGCCACTAAGCAGTTTCAAGGCAAAAGAAACATCTTCTTTCTACAATCCACAGTTAAACTGTGGGACTAATTCCTCTAACACACAACCTCAAAAGTGTGAATAGTTCACATGATTTTAAAAAAGAGACTAACTCATATTTATGGGGGGAAAAAAAAAATAGACCCCAAAAAATCCATCCATGGATACTGAATGCAAAAATATCAAAGGAAACCCTTGAAGAGATGCAGTAAATAGAACTGCAATGCCTGACAATGTAGAGTACACACACCCCTACTATTGAGCATTGCTCACAAGAGTTAGCTACTAATTTTGTTAAAAAGCTAAAATCAGCAGATGTGGCTCCAAACACACTTGGGCACATCTTCTCAGAACACCAGTTTCTCACAGGCACTTCCAAGACAACTGCATTTTAAAGGAATCCTGATCTTTAAAACTAGAAGAGTGTACATGAACCAAGCACCATCCGCTAATAGGAAATTCACAAATCTTTTTTATTAAAAAGGTATCTCGAAACAGAGAGTAACAATGTCCTGAAAAATGCAGGTCTTTTCCTCTCACAAAGGTATTCATATGCCTTCATTCCAGGCTATGTCTGCATACAGATGTGCACAGATGTTTAGTAATTAAAGACAGCGCTTTGGTGATAAATACCTTCCTGAAATCAATGAGAATTAGACACTTAACTATGCTCAAGCATTCAGACACGATCTCCTCAGTGAGGGCAGTAGAATCTTGTCAAAGGGCTGGTTTAGGATTGCCTTCAATCAGTGTAACTTGTGTAGAAATTTTACCAGATTAAGCTGATCCAGAATAAGCACACCATCAGCCATGCATTTCACTTCAGCTACATCCTGCTTTTAACCTGCTTTATATCTGAAATGTCTATCCCCTCAGCCCAAATCTAAGTCCTCACTGCCTGTCCACATCTCTCATCCTTCTAGCCTGCCCTCAGCCAGCAAGCAGCAAGCCCCAGCCTTTGCCCAGCTCCTTTACCCACCAGCTTTTCCTTCCTTTATCTAGGGAGATGACACCTAATCAGCAGCTGCAACTCATTCCCCTTTGCACCAAAATAAAAGAAACCATTATTCTTAAGATACCATTTCTACACAATGTCTCAGCATTGCCTAAAAAAGTCTATGTGCTAGATTCTGAAAACGGGACAAGATTTTTGTCTAGTTCAGCCTAATGACTGGAAAATGGAGAGGATGCTCTGTCTCAAGGTACCTTTACCCTGATCAGCGCAAGTTACTTGTCAGTTGTCACACACAAATCTGAGCCCACTTACAGATCAAGAAACATGAATACATTAATTGCTTACATTAGCATCAATGCCTTAATTTTCTGTTCTGCTATACATGTTACAGTGTATTTTATTTATGCCCCTGTTTTTCCTCTCCTCCTCTAGTGCTGAGCAACTTAAAAGATCCAAGCATCAGCCAGCCTCTATAGCATTGGCAAGCTGTACACCAAGAGACAATCAGATAAAAAAGGTGTAAGAACCACCTTCTTCCCATGGGGAAATCGGTGTGCAAGGAGTTGGCTTGTGTTTGGTCTCTAAATGCATGTTAAGAAAAATGCCTTTAAGTGAAGCAGCCTTGTCAACTTGCCTTACACAGGTGGTTGGCACAGTAATCATTGCACGAGATCTTTCTCCCTTGCAGCTTTGTGACAGTTTGCTGCCTTGTTCCAGGTCAATCCCCTCTATCACTGGAAAGTTTCCAACACTCAAACACCAGTGTTTAGAATTAGATTGTTGTCAGGGTTATTATGATAGACACTTGAAGTTTGCCTGACCCGTATACTATGAACAACGTTTTGTTGCAGTTTGTTGGGGTTATTTTGTTTCAGTTAACATTCCTGTAGACAGACACACTCAGGTAGACGGTCAAAGACCAACCACGCATGTAAACACAGGGAACTATTGATCAGAATACACCCATGTATTTTATAAAGGTTTTAGCCTAGCTCTCTTTATGATTATTTTTTTCTGACACAGGAAATGTTGTTTTGCAAAGATAAATTCCACACCCTAGGGATCACATCTGCTCTCCTTGACCTGTTTATTTGCATGGTAACTATATCAAAGACAACAAGGCCACACACACACACACCCCACTAAGTCACCTCTACTCTCAATTCTTCTGCCCTGTTAATGGAAAATTAATATACATAAATTAAATATCACCACAAGGACTCGTCTTACATTTTTTGTGGTAAGTTCTGCCATGCAATACATACACTCAGGGAAAATGTCAGCACACATATTCTCGGCATAAACACAGACAAACGACAAAAAGAACAAACTAGCAGGTACCTCCCAGACAAAGTTCTATTTATTCTGTTCAAAAACTAATCCCTCAGATTTAGGAGGAAGCCCTTGGGTGACACAAGTCAGGTGTGACAGCTTTGAAGTCCTCCCTCTATAAATAAAGCTTTCTGGCTGGGGCTCACTTTTCCTTCCGCTTGAAGGAAGGGACTACAGAATTTGCTGCCCGTAAAGCTGGAGTCCGTCAGTCACTGCCGAACGCATTAATCCTGACATGTTTAGCATTAGAGTCAGACAGCAGCAGTGGTTTTAATGAGATCAATGAAGAGTGGACTTACCAGCACACTTCCACCAGCCTTCGGCTGTCTAGCCAGGCTCACGCCCATCCATTCATCATCTCTGTCTTCTCTGCAGGTCTTTCCGCAGAGCGTACCCCGAGAATTGCCTACAGAAAGAGGGGGAATGCAGCAAGGCAAGGAGACATGAGTTTTAAATGACCACCAAAGAATCCCGACAAGAAAAGACATTGCCTATCAATCACTTGCCTGACAGCGCTCTCACTCTAAGCATCATACAAATACATAGCAGAGGACAGACCCTGTCCCAAACAGCCAGCAGCTACTACAGCATGTCCACAGCTCTACTTGAATAAACCATCCAAATGAAGAAAACGGAAGAGATAAGAACTTGCCTGCAGAATGCAATCAAAGCAAAGATTACTCTTGAAAATGAGATCTGAGGTACTTAGAAAAAAAAGATGGAGGCTTAAATCTTCAGTCCTGTCAGGCAGTATTCGTGACTGCACGAGAGACAGTTTACATTTCAGTAGCAGGACAATTCAAACTTGGCCAAAACATTGTTTTAACTCATGAAAGCTCCATAAAAATGAATTCTACTCAACTCACTCATACAACGATGAACAATATTAAAATGCCTTTTTTATTGGTAGAGAAAGCAATAACACGCATGCCACCAAGAAAACCAATAGATCGAAAGGCTTCCATTTTCTCCATCATAATCCAGCACAAGGTTTTAGATCAGAGCTTTACTTTAGGACTCTATCTTCCTCTGATTCAAACAGTACATCAGAGAAACCAAAGTCGATCCTGACCACATGCAACAGCATACAAGGATGGCTCTCACTAAGAAACTTATTTCCTTTAGCACAAGAAGCAAACCAAATGAATTATTTACTGTGTTACCCACAGACTACCACCTGGCTAATAACACTGCAGATCACACTCCCACCAGCACACGACCCAGGGTCATCCCATGCACCCTTATTTCAGGACTGCCTGGAGTAGGCAGCACTGCTCCCAGCCACCGGTAGGCTACAAAGTCACTAAATCAGGTGAAGAAAGGACAGTGGCTTGGGGCAAGCAGGCAAAAAAATCCACCTCTGCCTTGTTACTTGCTGGAGAGCAGGGCCACTGGGAGGACACCAGTGTAAGGTGGGTGGCTATTTCATAATGCTGAAGAGAATATGACACCTCTGATCCTGGTGCTCAAAATCCATCAGGACAGGCTGATGAGTCCCTCTCAATGTCTTGGGGCCTCTTTGAAGCAGGCAGGAGGATAGCTAGCCATTTGGGGTATGCTTTTTCTTTTGCTTCCCCTCTTCTACCCCCAAGCATCATAACTACCCACCTCGCCCCATATCCAGTTCTGTGCATCTTCTGTCAGGGTTGGTATGGACTCGACATTTAAACACAGCTCCTGGGGACTGAACAGATGTGCTGTATTTAGATTCTGCCTTGGGAGCACCAACCAAGACCCTGGAAACCAAAAGCAAAATAACAAGTGATTAATTTCAGGAGAAAAGAAAAAATAAATAAACAAACAACAGCAAGGTTCACATTGCCTGAGCTTCCTCAGCAAAAAGACTTCTTCCAGTAACCTTGTAAAATGATGACATTGATTCACAAACTGAAAAGACCGCACCAAATGAAGGCATTTTTCCTCCACAAAGCCAGGAATACTTCAACAAGTTACATTTCCATTAGAAGTGTAACACATTTAAAGCAATCCCCCCACGCCCCCAAAGCATTTAGGAAAGTATTAGAACAGATGACAGCAGCTGCTTCCATTTTTCCTCTGTTTTAACTATATCCCTATCAATCCAAGAACCCACAAGTGCTGAAACACACACATGCGAGAGGATGAAATCTGAACCTGTGTGCTTGCCAGCTAGCCAAAAATTAATAACCTGGTTTCAAAAGTTGAGGCATCCCATTCTGAGAATGCTTTACGTAATTACAGACTTAAAAAACAGCAGCAAAAAACCCCAACCAACAACATAGGAACAAATCTCTTCCACAACACGTTGCTATCAACCAACATTTATCACTAAGGCTTTGAAGACTATAATTGGAATATTTGCCCCATGTGAGAGCTGGGAAGCATCAATGCTCAGCTCTGACCATAGGGTTCCTTAATGTACTCTTGAAAGATGATGAGCACTCTTTCATCACTTGCACTATGATCCAGTTAACTGTTTAGCAATCTGGCAGCAGATCATGCTTTATTTCTTTGAGGGATTCTTTGAGGAGGTTTATGTGGGAAGCACAGGTATTAAGGGAGCCCTTTTACCACCTCCTCATTAAAGGGACAATCTTTCTCACTTGGTTGTGAGCAAGATCTGGGCACATGATGGTGAGGAGTGAGAGAGGCAGCTTTAGGGAGGGTGCTGTGAAGTGCCAGGTAGTTTAAGAATCAGTTCTGCCAATACCCTTGCACTGTGGGGCAGGGCAGAGCTTCTGCATGTAACAAAACCCTCTTTGAAGTTCAACTCGGGGCTGGAACTAAGGGCAAGTGACTCTGCGCAAGGATCCAGCCCACTGCTTGGGAAGCAGCAACTAAGGAAACACTGCTTGGTTTACTCACTAAAGGGATAAAGAGCTACTGGTGCAAAGTCAACACAGTACAGATGGACAGCCCAGCACAAGCCCAAAAATTGAAGCTTTCCCTGTTTGTAAACAACATTCCCCTCACCCTTTAATTTGAAGTTCCATCCCCAACCACCAGCCATCATCACCATCAGGGTAAAAACAGGGAAATCTGAGGCACAAGGCATAAGGCATGCACATATCCTGGGTCAACCAGAACCACTTGGAAGAGATGCTCCTGCATCAGAATCTGGTCTATAACAAACAGCAGAATGTCTCCACTCCTGCTACGATACGTGCACCCCTGGATGTGGGAGGTATCAAAACCACTCTGTGGCACTGGGAAGCACAGTTACAAAAAGAAGAAAAACTGCTACATGATTGTTTTCTTCCAGGTTTCATGAGCTAAGCTGTACCATTTGGAGACATTTGGTGGGGCTGCACTCTCCAATGCACATCGTGTTTTTACAAGTGAGAAAAATTAATGTCCAAAATACTTACGTTGCTAAAATCTACAAAGCCTGCACACATAGGAGAGTGAGCAAAAGGAGCCTGAAATAATAGCTCCAAATGGAATTCCCACTAGGCAGGCAGCAGGCAGAAAATCCAATGCCAATCATTTCATTTACACAGGCGATGAATGCATGTCATTCACTTATTGACATTCAAGAGGACTAACAAAAATAAATAAGGGGGGATATTACCAGCTTAAAGAGTTAGGGGTTCAAATTGCAAATGGTAAGAAACTGTTTCTATGACCTGTTATAACAATAAGATAATATAGGCCACATTGACCTCTAGTTTCAAAGAAGTTTTGCTCTAACGTAAGAAAAGTAAATTTGATTCAGCAGTCAGTGTGTAAAATACCTCGGGCTGCAGAATGCAAGACTGGACATGAAGTGGCCTAAACTGCAAAGACACTTCAGCTCTCTTTAAAAAGCAGAGAGAGAAAAAAATTGGTAAATAATTGAGTAGGCTACTAGCACAAATAATATTGCTGTCTTGAGCAAATACACCTTTCAAAAGGAAAACATCAGTTGCCATTTCTTCATGTGTACTAAGCAGAAGGATGCAGCCAATAAAGGCAACTGGTGGTGCGTGCCAAAAATAAATCTATTTTGGATTGTCCTGAATGTCCATACATTCAGATGTGACACACAATATGTCCTCTTAGGATCTTGCCTTACTGCTTCACTCGTGCACTTAGACCCCAGCAAGTAAAACCTTTGCATATTTCCAGTTCTTCCTGGTGTGTAGTGTGCTCACCCATGGCCTGAGGTCGCCTTCAGGGTAACGGGAGGTTTTCTGTTGGTGACATGCTTTTTGGCTGCTCAAGTTGGTATTTGCCATGTATCACCTACATCAGTTTTATTCAAAGATTTGAGACTGAAACATTTCCTTTGTCAAGAAGAGAGTCCTTTACTCTTTCATTCCTCTCTGCTTAACTGCCTAACTGTTGGAAGAAAGTCACCTAGTTAACTGTCATGGGACTTTTCAGCAGACCTGGATGGAACACTCATTTGTATCCAAAGACTTTGAGACCATTAAGTAAAACAAATGCCTGTTTTTTATCTACCCTACATATTGAAGCAGATCTGAAATCTTTTGCAATGTCTATGAAACAATGCTGCAGCCAGAGGTGTTTTTCTCTGGTACCATATTGAAACAGAAACACATTTCAAAACAAAGCCTTAGAGTCTAATACCTCTTGCATATCAGTGGAGTCTTGCCTGGCATAAACAGAAGATACATAAACAGCCAGCAGAAGTGAAATCCTGTCCTCTTCCTATTATTAAGCAGCCTTCAAACATATTCCAACTAGTTCAACCAGCTCCCATTGAAAATTTTGTGGTACAGTTTTCCAGTGCTACTTGATGCCCACAAGAAAGCACCAACAGTTCTCCAGCTTTTTGCCAAAGGGTTTATCATGTGGGCAGTACTCTCTGAAGAGATTATCCATGAGTGCTGGCTCTCACCACAACCATAATACTCTGCAAGAAGTCCCAGGGATATTTGTGAGTAGCTGCCTGAAAACACCTTGAAGGTGAAACCCCACCAAGAGAAAGGGATTACTTTCTGTTGAAGAGAACCAAAGGCAGTAAGAGTGGGATTTGGGGGCATTTCAGGGTCACTTTTGCTTGACTTGCACAGACCTCTCTGTGAACCAAGTATTGGGGTTTAACCTGACATGAGGAGCAGTAGGCAGAGAAGCCGTTTAACCTTTTCTTCTTCCATTCAAACTCACCCAATCAAGGACAGACATCCCCATCTGAATGGAGACAACTATGCAGCTGCGTGGCCAGAAATGATCACATTGCAGAAGCCACAGCAGCCAATATAAATGGATGACAAGAATCTTTTTTGTCCACAGGGAAATCCACACCTCCTTAAAATGACTTCCTGCAGAACAGTGACTATCACTTTGTTGGTGATTGACCCTCAGGACATACAGATTCGAAAATTAAGTACCACATTTAGCAGAAGGAACAGTGAATAAAAGTGTGGAGCTGACCAGTGGCATGGAGAGATGCCAAACACATTAGGCATCAGTCTACAGCATGCCAGCAGTGATTAGGCAATCACAGCTCAAGGACTGGGGAGTGTAGGTACCTCACCTCACTGCAATGTTAAGTGGCAGAGAAAAAAGTCTTTAAATATCCTCGCATACCACAGCGGATTTCAAAAGCAGCACCAGTGGAGGGTGCACCACCAGCATATCCCAGCTGAGTTTCTCCCCTTCAGAAAGGTCTCTGTCACTTGCTAAGCCATCAGAATAAAAACCCCAGTAGTTCATCCATTACATGCAAAGCAAGAAGCAGGAAGGCTGTTGTTTGACCTGTGGCCAACAACACCAAGCCCAGGTTCTCCAAAACACCATGGCAGCACCTACAGCATCATTACACCGTTTATGCAACCCAGTATCATTAACAAAAGGCCCAGCCTCCACAGGATCAATCTGTTCCCACATCTTCCTTCTGGCTGCACACAAATACACCATGAACTAACAAACAACATGCATCCATCAGCCTGAGAGGCAGAACAGCCTTCATTATTCCAGCAGCAGCGTGATCCAGTGACAAGCAGGGCCGAAGGAATGAAGAAACAACACAGAAACCAGACTCGTCCCTTATTGTAAAACTCCCAGCAGGACACCATGCAACTAAACTGACTCCACCACTTTTTCGTGCCAGTTATCTTGCCAGAAAGGAT
The DNA here is from genome assembly GCF_020740795.1 of Apus apus. Lineage (NCBI taxonomy): Eukaryota > Metazoa > Chordata > Aves > Apodiformes > Apodidae > Apus > Apus apus. Next base: position 51,963,220 of record NC_067283.1, read on the forward strand.
AAAGTTGTTACCCTCAACTTGCCGAGGCACTGGGGGTGTCAGCAAGAAGGGGGTATAGGGAGGGGAAAGGAGAGAGATAAACTAACATGCTATTTTAAAAAAGAACAATCAGAGACATCTCATTAACATTTTTTATTGGGGCAAAACCTGCCATTTGTTTCTTTTTAAACTGTCTGAAGGAAAGCAGAGAAATCAACATTCCTGGTCAGTTTTTGAGTCTTGACTCCGAACTTCAAAATTATATCCAGAGAACAGAAGCACTTCAGCTTGTCTCTGTTCCAAATGCAAGCAGCCACCTGGTTCCTCACTCGGCCGAAAATGGCAATGAGGGGGAACTGTGTAAATCTTTCAAGGTTTAGAACCATAAAACCACTCAAGGAAGGAAAAGGAGACATTGTCAGAAATACAATAACCTCAGCACATCTGTGATGACAAACTTTTCTTGAGATGAAAACTGTGCAAAAACAACCTTAAAATGGAAGCATCCTTGCAATTAACTATTTCAGACAAGGCAAAAGGCACTGACTTGCTACACTATGGTAATGAAGGCTGAATACTCTTATTCCACTCTAATTTCTGTGTCAAGGAGACACAGAAAACACAAAAAAGCAGCCTGACTAGTCATATTTATCTGACATAATATTTAAAACCAAATATCCCTCCCTTTCTTCCTCCTGCAAGAATATTTGTGTCATATAAATCTTCAAGAATCACCAACCCCTGAATTGGTTTAGTGAAAATCTTCAGGCCTACAGCAGCCCATAAAAACTGGTGCCTTTGTGGTGTTGGTAAATAACCGGCTGAAACACTGAGGTTGAAGAGCTGGCCATTGCAGATACAATGTTAATACAAAACAGTGACTGTATATAGACACACACACACATATATATACATACACACACACACTTACATACACACATTTGTGGATAGGCTACTGACAATAACACACTTCATCTAAGAAGCTCTCATGATTAGAAGTACATGAGATTAATATCAAGCCCAAATACTCAGAACAAGCAGCCCTGAACTGTCATGACAACATTCTCAAATGCTTGAGAACAGATTAAGACAAATAGTTGTGTGTTAGGCAGGAGCCCTATCAGCCTCAGCTATATCAATCACATTTTTGTAGGCTCATATAGTACACACACCACCAGGTCAGCCTTGAATTCCCAAAATACTACAATCTAAAGTTAACTTAGTGTAACTACTGCCCACTGGAGTGTATAGGCCAAATGGACATGAGAAAGTGAAATCATAACTCTTCTCTGGCTAAAGAAAAGCTAGAAAGCTAAGAAGAAAACTGATGTACAAAACCAAACAATAACAAGAAAGGTCCACATGCAAAAACCTGACAAATCTGAAAAACAGGATCACTTCTGCTAAGCTCTTTACTCTCCACTCATCAAATAAACTGGGATAGTATCTTGTATTTCAATAACCTGCAACAGGTAATGAATTCAAACTGGAAATCAGAGACTTCCATGCTCCAAAGTAATGGTTGAAGGTAGAAACAAGATTCTGTACAGTATAAATATGGTTTTAAAATAGTACTATATAATACAGCAAGCCTTTATATGCAGTTGAAGTGGGCATAGATAAAGGCACTGACAAAGGTTCAGCCCTTTGATGATCTGAATCTCAAGAAAGATGAGCCAGATCTTTTAACCCTTCCAGAATAAATATGTTAAAAGCTTAAAAACAATATTATGTTGCAATATGTAAAAACAAAACAAAACTCTGCTTGTTTTCAGAATATGTCCATCCACTACAGCAGGTGTCATCTCCAGAAAACTGGAAGAAGGCTGCACATACTTTTAAGAGCAGAGAGTCTGATCACTGCCCCTTGACTTTTAGGTTGCACACACACATTAAGAGCACAACTGCACATAGCAAACTAGAGTCAAGGAAATCATAAAAAAACACACCTTCCACACTTTTTATCCCAACCTCTGCTGGGCACTGGATTTTGAAGCACTCATGTAAAACAAACACCCTGGTTCCTCAATCAAGAGGTAAGTTTTCCAACCAGTGGTGACAATCCCACCCTCGCAATCCTTGACAGCCCAGTGGTGATGCTGGTCATATTGACCTGCTGATAACCCTGCCAGGTATTAGGGATAAGAATTTATTTATTTAAAAGCATTTATGGATCTTAGATACTTTATGTTTATGGGTGAAAAAGGTCCATTTTCCAAAAACTGGATTTTGAGTAACTGGAGTTTTCACTTTTGAACACTAGACTTCTTGCAGACTGCTGCCTCCAGACAGACACCCAACACTGTGAGGTCAGCTTCAGTTCCAAACAAAGTGGAATACCAGGTCCTGGTCAACCTCCCTGGTCAACCTCCCCTTCCAAAAACATCACACCATCAGGTGCTATCTTCAGATATTCACATTATTGATCAGAATGATGGACACCTACACGAGAAGCAACACATAACCCTGTTTTCATCCCTCCGTACCCCACTAGATGAACATTTCATTCACACCACTGTGAATCCCCAGCAATTTGTGCTGAACACAAGTCACTTTCAGCCTTTGCATCCTTTGTTGGTTCCTGCCTCAAGTTAAGCATTGCTTTAAACTGAGAGCTTTTCTTCTCCCAGAGCCCATTTCCTCTATGAAGTCTTCTGATAAGTCCTGAAAAATGAATGCACCATGAAAGGCACTGTGGAGAAAGGCACAGCATACAGCTACTTGTGAACTAAAGGGTGTGAAAGAAATTCATTTTTAAAGAACTGGACGCCAGCATGAATACATTTATTTATATCACAGTGCACCACAGTTCCAACATCAACAGCTGACTAATCGGGCCATATCTAAGTGTAAAAGATAAAGACAAGCTCTGTGGACATTTATTGGCAGCAGTGGCTCCCACTCACATTAGAAGTGTACCAGATGACATCAACTAGGTCCAGTTAAGAGAAATCAGTTTTCATTCTAACAAAGAGCCTCTGACCCAGACAAGAGAGAGACAGACTATGCTCCAAAGCTCTTTTCAGTCGACGGGAAAAACAAGCAGCTTGCCAGTTTGCATAATTTTCTGAGATGTATACAAACTTCTTTTTTTTTTTTCCCCTCTTTTCCATCATAGTTAGAAAAATAAATAAATCACACAGACACTTCCTCTGCGGTCCCTGGTGCCAAAAAGCGGGCACACCGAGGGGATGAGCCCCTCCAGAGTTGGAAACATCCCTCCAAGCCACCGCGGGGATTTGCTTCTTCGCCGGGCGCAGCGCGGAGGGACGAGCACGGGCAGCGCCAAGCGCCGAGCTCCCGCCGCAGGTTACCGCTATCGAGGACCATCCCGTTTCACCACAAAGTCTTTCACACCCCCTGCGCTTTCGGTCCCGGAGATGGGCTGCTAAACATCTCCCCCAAGCCAGCGGGGTCCCCCTCCAGGCACGAGGGACCGCTGGCGCCCGAGGGCGGCCGGCTCGTTCGCCACGCCAACCGCGGGTGCCCGGGGAAGGGCCAGAACACCGCCCAATCGGGGGGACCCCGCTCCGCACCGGGGAGAACCCCCCGCCCCGCGCACAGCCCGCCCGCGGGCGCGGAGACGCAGAACCGGGCGGAACGCGAGCAGGGAAGAGGCTCCGCAGCCGGGGCGGAGGCGCGGGTCGCGCTCCCCGACGGCGGGAGCGGCGGCAGCGGCGGGGGACGATGCCCCAGCGACGCCAGCCCCGCCGCATCCCGGGCGCCGCCCGCGGGCGCGCATCCCCCGCGCTACTCACCACCGCGTGCTGTCGTGGTAGTGCTGCAGCACCGAGTAACCGAAGAAGGAGCCGTTGGGGCCCTGGAAAACCACGGGACGCCCCACGTCCACGTTGTAGCCGTGCGCCAGGGCCACCCACAGCATCGCCCACAGCACCCGCGCTCCGCGCCGCCGACCGGCCGCCGGCATCCTGCGAGCCCCCGGGGCAGCCGCTCGTCCCGGTGCCGCTGAGCGCTCAGTCCCGGCCCGCCGAGCTCACGTCGCCCCCGGCGCCAACTCCCAGGCGGGGCGGCCGGGCGCGGCGCTTTTTGTGCCCGCCCCGCGGCTCGGCTGGGCTCGGCACAGCCCGGCCCGGCCCGGCCCGGCCCCGCCGCCGCTCCGCGGCGCCCGCCGCCAGCCCGCCCGCTCCGCCGCGCTGCCGCCCCCTGGCGGCCTCGGGCGGCAGCCGCCGGTAACGGCCGCTCCGACGGGGGCTCTGGCCGCGCTCCCTCCCCGTCGGGCCCGCGCCGGCCTCCGGCATCGCCGCTCCGCAACGCGGCGGCTCCTCGCTGCCACCCCCCGCTGCTGCCACCCCCCGCTGCTGCCACCCCCCGCTGCTGCCACCCCTGGCTGCTGCCACCCCCCGCTGCTGCCACCCCCCGCTGCTGCCACCCCCCGCTGCTGCCACCCCTGGCTGCTGCCACCCCCCGCTGCTGCCACCCCCCGCTGCCGCCACCCCTGGCTGCTGCCACCCTTCACTGCTGCCACCCCCCGCTGCTGCCACCCCTCGCTGCTGGCACCCCTCATTGCTGCCACCCCTCGCTGCCATCCCCCGCTGCCACCCCTCACCGCTGCCACCCCTCGCTGCTGCGACCCCCGGCTGCTGCCACCCCTGGCTGCCATCCCCCGCTGCCGCCACCCCCCGCTGCTGCCACCCCTGGCTGCTGCCACCTCTCGCTGCCACCCCCCGCTGCTGCCACCCCCCGCTGCTGCCACCCCTCGCTGCTGCCACCCCCCGCTGCTGCCACCCCCCGCTGCTGCCACCCCTCGCTGCCCTCACCACCACCCCTCGCTGCCATCCCGCTAGCCGGGGTGTCCCGAGGGGCCCTGCCGCCACCCCTCCATCAACCCCCTCTTGCATGAAAACAGCCCTTCCGCTGCTGCTTAATCTCATTTTCCACCTTCCTTCTTGTATGTCTCTCCGGTTCTGCCCTCATCTGCACGGCTGGAACCATGACCTAGAGGGAGAAGAGGGAAGTTACACGGGCGAGGGTCTGGATGAGGTCGTTTGGGACCATCAGCCCTGCTTGAACATGGGCAGGAACACCTCACATCTCTGGTGATGGAAGAAGGGCCTGATTCGTGTCACACTGAAATGAACAGGATACTTTTCCTGGGGAAAGGGAAGCCATGGGGAGAAGAGGTGTCTTTTCGTCAGGGCAACAGGAATGAAAATACCTGGGGGAAAAAATCAGATCTGTGTTTTCCAGCACTTTTTCTGAAAAAGAAGCAGCAACCTTCATGGCTAAGTAAAAGCAGAACATAATCGCATGAGCAAGATGAGCAAGAGCAAAAGAAGAAGGTAGTCTCCTCCAGGGGATAAGACCCTGCAGGGAGAAGGGGAGGCAAGTTATGTACTAGAAATCCCTTGGTCCCATAAAGCCCATCCTTCCCTTATTCAGTCACAAGTGATAAAATTTAGCATTTGATATTCATGAGAAATCATTTTTAGATCACTCTTGAGGATCAAGAAGATGCCTCAGAGGTAATTGGGACTTTCATTTGTTGTTATTCAACTAGGCTTTGGCTCTTTAATTCCACGTGCTCCCCTTGTCCATGAGGAGGTGTGCTAGGAGAAGCAGAGTAGATCCTTGGAAACACAAGAGCAGAGGGGCCATGAACTCCGAGACAACAGGAACTGCATCTTCTCACAGGCAGCTGGAGATAGGCAGCCAGGTCCAGTATTGCTTGTGCAGGTACATGATGGTTCATGGGGACTTTGGTTCTGATTACAACAGATATCCCCAAAGAAGTGCTGGATGTTGGGGCTGCTTGAAAACTGGCGTGGGAAAACACTGTTGCAGGTCGAATCGTTTTTCAGTGTGGGAAGCTCCCAGTGAAAGCTTAATCATTTTCTGCAGCGGGTTTGCACCAGGCTGTGTGTTCATCAAGGAAAGAATCTTCCCTTACTCAGGTGAGTATGTCCAGGGTTGTGAAGAAGTGAACGTTTTCCAGTCTAAGTGGCACAGAGCTCAATGTCAAATGAAGAGACTCTTATCAGTAACTTCAGCCTCTAGAGTATGGGTAAGCTGAAAGAGCCCATTTGCTCATTACAGCACCAAGTGAAAGCATCAGGGCATTTACATAGTATTAGCAGGGAGATTTATAACATTTAATGAGAAGATTTTCACAGGGGTTTTGTAACTGTGCAATCAATATGGATAAAAGTAATCTGCTTTAGGCAGAAAGTCAATATGTTTTGATTAGCAAATTGCACAAATGACATGCAATTCCATTAGTGCTACCAAGCCAAATTCTCTGCCTTTTGAAGCAAGAAAGGGATGGGGCTTTTCAGTTAATTACTGGAGCACTGAATGATGCTCAGACAAAGTTAAAGGAAACGTGGGGTGACACGCTGGAGGGAGAAAGGGGTTGATCCCTCTCCAGAGGGAGGAGGGAAGCACAGCGGCTAGATGAGGTGAATGAAACACTTGTCTCTCACGCTCTTGGGAGGACTTATTTCGTCTAGAAAGTGACACAATACGGAACTGTGTCAGTCCATAAAAAATTTCAGCTCTCCGTTCTTGGCAAGGAAGACAATCCAGAGAAGGGCCAGGAACACCACACTTCCGTTCATTTCTTTCTCTTTCTGCACATCCAAGTACTGAAGTCATCTCACAACATTTAATCCAGTGGGAATTTTGTCCGAGAAGAAACAGAAACTGCCTGTCTCAATGGTGTCGGTTTAACTGATAAAATCCTGGCATGCCATTTACAAAAGCAATGGGAAGCATCCAACTGCCACAACAAGCATAATAATAATGTACTGTTAAATGAATATGATGGTAAAAATAAGGGCTGAGAATAAGAAATAATACATGAAATCACATGCCAGCCCTTTGTGAAAGAATCAAAGTAGGAATAGCTGTATCTGCATTTCTATATCCCCGTTCTCACTGCTTGAACCCTGGGCTTTGTATCATCTAGGGAAGCTCCATACATGCACCACAAGACTAGCTTGTAGTTTACTTCCACTTGTATTAATTAAGCATTTAACTGGAATTTAACATGCTGTATATTGGCAGGGCTCGGTCTTCAGATTAATTTTTAAATTAGAAAAGTTATCTGTAAATTGAGGATTGAAACAGCACCCTTGACAATGTTTTTTAATTAATAACTAGAATTGCAGAGGGAAAAAAAACCAACACAATAATATTCTGATGGTGGAAAGAGAAAGAAAGCAAATGCCCCATGCCTGCATTGCTTTCAGATGCAGCTGGTTCATCAAGACTGAGTGCTAACAGATAGTTTCCCTCCTGGAGGCTTCTCCTCCCCAGATGCCAATGTGCATGTGATCTTAGGTTTTGTTTAATATATAGATAATTTTGCTCCTGTGACATACAGTGAACTCAGTACCATTTGCCTCATTTTTACCAACACGTTGCTTAATTTTGACACTGCTTTTCGGCAGGCTGACCTTTCCTTGCACTTGTATCAAAGTTGTGCTGTGGCATTCCTGTGGTGTTATTGTGGTTGAGGTTTTACCATCTGTTTTAAGCCAGTTTATATCCACAAGTAGCTCCACATTTTCACTGACTTCCCATGGGCACCCACAACTTACAAGTACAGTTGCTATAAGCTATTTGATCAACTCTTTGGAGCCCCATCTATTCAGGTGTGGATTTCCCTAACCTGTCCTCAGCTCCCTCCCACTCGCTCTCAGCTACAGCTGGGGAGAGGCAGTGCTCCTGCATGGGGATGGGGCTATGTCTCCTCCTCCTTCTCCTGCCCTGGCATCCATCAGCAGCAATGTGCAAATGATGGGAAAGCATCCCATAAGCTCATCAATAGAAAGACTGCTGCATCTCCCAATCATTATTCATATGTTTAGTCAGTATGTGCTTAGTGAGGAGGTTTTAAGTGAACTTGTGTTGAAGCTTTCCCATTGTGGTTGTGAGACTTGCTGATCCTTTGCATGTTTTTTATGTATTTCTCTGGCAAATACTCAATACAAGGTCTTAATGATAATACTGCAGTTTATTTTTAGTCAATTCTCACCGAGCTGTGTGACCTAATCCACCTTCAGACTCAGCTGTAAGGAGCTTAGGAGACCAAACTTTAGTCTTTTAGCAGATGATGTGTTTTCCAAATTTTTTTGTAGCTTTTCTTGCCTACCAGGTAAAGATCATCCTCTTCAATTCCTCTTGCACTGTGGCTTCATGCAAAAGATTGATTGTGGTTGCTGCCTTCATTGCACTTGCAAGGAGAATGGAAAATGCTTCTTCTCTTTCCTCTTATCTTTTAAGCCCTCATCACTGCTGACGCTGTTGGAGAGAGGGGTGTTGCTTTGTAACAAATACTTAAAAGGATTAACTACAAAAGACCAAAACATCAATATATTATAAATATATAACATGTTATAAATGTAGCATATTTTGGATAAAGAACTCCCCACATTCACGTGCGTAACAGAGAATGCAGTAGTGAACATCTGGATTGACAAGGGTAGATCTCTATTTCCAAAATTACTACAGCAACACTGAGAGGAGAGGAGCAGAGCTGCCTACATTCCAACTTGTGCCATTTCAGCCTCAAACCACTTGCAGCATCCAGACTTACTGGCACATCTAGACTGAGATTTGCCATGGTCCAAACTATACCTTCCTATGTTATTCCCATTGAATTAAGGAGGTGTCACCCTCAATTTTTGCATCCAATGCAAGAGGAATTACTTTAGCTAGGTAACACGTTCAGGTTGAGTTCCCACTGGAAAACTGAATGAGATGCCTACACTGATCTCCTCACATAGTACATGCATTCAGTTCCTACTGGTCAGTTCTTACATTTGGTTGTAGTAAGATCTCCAGCTTGAGTTTATAGGGAGGAAGAAAAATTGTTCTCTTGCTGGCACTGTTATTTTCTGTCATTATCTCTTCAACCACTGCCTCTCACCTTTCTCATAGAGCTCTACTATAGTTTTTTAAATAGACTTAGAATCCCAGAGGTTTTATTTGGATGGAAGACAGAGCCAATGCAAATCTTACATGATACAGAAGCTGATGATTTAATAAAAAATGATTTTATCATAATAATAGCTAAAAGAATAGTGGAAAGCCAGATTTTTCAGAGGCTTATATGCAAAAATCAATTGTACCTTTTTAGGTGTTTACAGGGTTTCCTTTTCTTAAACTATATTGCAGCAATCCAGTTTATTTAGTGATTCAGCCTCACCATTTTTATCCCCTTGAAAACTATGCATTAACAATGCACTTAAACACTTGCTCTGGCTTTCAATATTGGGGTATATTTCAGCCTGATTTATGATGAGTTTGTGCCCAAATGAAAATGCATCATCTAAAGCAAAACATATTTCTAAAACATTTATCATATGCTGTAGACAAGTAACTGACAGAACCGAGCCAAGTAAAAGCGAAAAAATCCATCAGGTAAATTTTTCCCATTTGATAAAGGTGTTTTGGTTGTGTTTTTTTTTCTTCTTTGCTTTTCTTAGTACATCTAGTTCTTTGCATTTTCATATTCATGTAGCAGACCTCTCCTCAGCAGGCTATGTGCTTCATGAAGTACATGCTTCAATGTAAGAGCGTGCTTGTGCTTTATTGACCTAAGGGGGAACTGGACGGCAGACTTGAAGTCAAGCATGTGCTTAGGGCAACTCAGGACTCTGGCTGCCCTTTGGAGACACAGCTAACAGCAAGCACTCATCATGTTTTGCACCTCTCCTCTGTTCTGACAGGTGACATATGTTTGCATGTGGTTAGATTTACAACCTTGCTGCATGTATTCATATACTATATGTTTTAAACGTACACACACGCATTGCAAACCAAACACACACAGGCTTCTTTTGAATTGCTTTTTGTTCACTAGTGTTGGTCTCACCAATAGGCCTGTCACTACGTGTTTTTATGTCACACTGAACAACAGTGAGATTGTGTGCTCTGTCACTCAGAGCTGGTGAACACCATTACCACAGTCCAAGGATCAAGGGATCAAAAAGCTTTTATCACCGTAACAGGAGAAAACACTCTTTTACTTGGCAATATACTGTAATCAAATTCACTATGAGCTATTCCTTTTGAGGTATGTACGTTAAAAGAAAGACCAGTGGATAAAAATGTGTAAATCAAAAAATAAGCCATGTGGCAATATATTCTGAAAATGCATGCAATGCGACTCAGATATTTACCCCTAAAATAGCTGTGCCAGCCCCACAAGTCCTCTCTTCAGCAAAATGATGAAAAAACTGTTTCCTTCATCTCCACTGACAGACACCAATCAGGACCCTTGTGAGGAGTGGGACAGGCTATCCCATGGTTAAGAAAAAGTGAAGCTCCACCAGTGGAAAAATTCAAAGCACATGAAGCTGGGCTTTCAAAAAGGGTCAAGAGAGAAATCCCATCTCATATCCATGACTACAGAGGAACCCCAGAAATACTAAGCTTATTACCCCAAAGCTAGCATTTGTCAGCACCTCACAAACAGTCCCTGAAACACAACCAAAAACATGACAGTCCTAAAACATAAGTCAGGGATATCCCCATACTTAAGAAGGTGGATGTGCTCTTAAGGCTAGTATTGTCTCAGTCTCACCTAACTTAATGGTTCTTGGCTAACTAGTGAGCTCTCACCCATGGCTGAATTCTAAACTCAGACTAGATGAGGCTGTTAAACATACGGCACAAGTTGGAGAAAAACATGTCACCAGCTTTCAAAAGGCATTGCCCCAGCCTATTATTTTTCTCCATAATCTTCTTAATAACCTCGGAGGAATTATAAGTAAAGGAGATTAATGCTGAAATTGTGGCTTTTCAAAAAAGGGCTTTTTATCCCCAGAAGACCACCTCTTCACTGCTAGCCCTGGCACTTCTGGGAAAAGTTGTAGGCTACCTGAAGAAATACATCAAAGAGAAATGATTAATCAAATCCCCCTACTGATTACCATTCTTTGTCCAGCATGAGAAGAGAATTAGACCTGCCACAACAACTGCAGTTTCTACATCAACCTCAGACTGACAAGAATTTGGGAATCTGAGACATGAGACACAATGGAACCTTATCACAAGTTTCCTAAGGAGCTTACCCTTCTCCCCAGTCAGTATCTGAGTTGCAAACTACCACCAGCTCTTCCCCCTTCTCCTAGAGGATCCCCAGGACAAGGAGACAATCTCCTAAGGAGAACCAACATGTTGCAGTGAAAAGGATAAATTGTGAGTGAAATTTTGCAAGCATCACTTCCCATGCAAAAAAACCTCACCAATTTCAACCTGTGCATTTCAAGCACTGAGCACAGCTGGATTTTGCTGCTCCCCACCGTGGGGAAAGCCACGCTGCAGTCTGTTTCAGCAATGCTATCTCAGCAGCTTATGGAACTGCTGCTTTACAGACTTCTAATCTTTCCTACTAGCCATGACAAGACATACAAAATAAATACAATACTATAAACCAGGACCCACCCTGTTTTCAGAGAGTTTTAAATCCAAGTGGAATTAGACAAATATTACACCAACTTACATGCTGTTAAATTTGTGTACCTTTGTTTTCTGCAGCTTAAGATGAAGATATTAGGTATATAATTATAAAAAGGGTGTTGATTTTCACTTTTTAGTGAACCTCCAGTGATACAGGTCCTCTTCAACAGCCTGGAACTAACTCCCAGAAACCCAGGGAAGGGCTTTCAGGAGCTTTGAGTTGGGCTGTTTAGAATTTCTTTAAGCCAAATACAAGTGAATTTTGTCTCATTTCTCTCATATCACTAAAAAAAAAAAAATCAAACCCAAAAATAAAAACAAAAATCCCAAGTGGGAAATGTGTCCAGATAGGAAAAAGTCACAAAATACTGGCCATATGGTGGATCCACTGATCCACCATGTTTCTACAGGATACTAAAGCTCACTGATTTATATATCAAACTGGTTTCTCATCTTTATTTTTTAGCCTCCATTTCTAAACCTATTAGTCTGTAACCCCGGTGGGTCACACAAGCTTTGGCCACTTGTCAAAAGGTCCAGTTTATACTGCAGCTTTCAAACATTTTGCTTGGCATTCTTGGCACATCTGCTTTCCATTAGCTGGCCACTCAATGTTTATTATTCCACGTGTTAACTATCACACAATCCTTGTGTGAAAAGTTCAGGTGAACAATAACTTATTTATCATCTTTGAGAGCTTCAAACCTGTTCTCCCCACACATAAAAAACACTTCTTGCAGTTGTGTGTGTGGGCACTCAAAGCTTGAGCCCTTAACCAAATAATTTGGGATACACAGGACCCTTCTGTGACCCAGTTATTCCTGAATTGTCTATTCTGCTATGGCTTAATTTGGTGTGTGCTGCACATACACAGTAGTTCAGAAAAGTAAACTGTGGGACTCCATAGGACTTGTTATTGGCCTGAGATATGCCAGGAGAAGAACAGTTATCCAGTTTAATAATGCCAAAAACATCAAGTTTGAGCATCCAGATAGCAAGAAGGATGCTGAGTTGAGGCCAGTGATTTTTAAAATATGAACAACAAAAAAGCAGAAAAACCCACCCCAAAGCCCCTCAACATGCCCCCAGGAAAAAACATTTTGCAGGCCTAATTCAATTTCAACCACTGGAATTAAGGTAAGGAATTTACAATCCCCAGAGTGATATTCACTACAAATAATCTGAAGAGAGAAGCATGGCAGTCGTGATAACACAGCAGGCTCTCCTGTTTATGAATGACATTATTCACACACCTCAGTGATTTGTCCTGCTATAAGAGGGGTTCTAGGGAGAATTCAGCAGTAACAACCCTGTCATCCCATAGCCCAGCAAGAAAATAAGACAAATTTGGAGGTTGACATGACAGTTTCATAGCTCATCTGCTGATTTCTACTGCGTTGCTTCTAAACTGCTCTACTAAATGGAAGTTGCACCCTGACCCTCTCTCGCTCAGTTGGTGAGGACTGACCAGGTGGCACTAGCAATGTAAGAAAAGGCTTGGGATGTCTTTCAAAATGGAAACAGTCACTGTTACACCTAAGCAGTGAGACCAGGGTTTTGGTAGAAACTCCTCCGTAAGAAATAAATAGTCCAAGCTCTGCCTCAACTCCGATTTCAGTGAAAAGTAGAACCTTTGGAAAAAAGTAAAGAGTATGTGATGCTTCCACCATCCTCCTTAGGATTGCTTACAGACCTGCATGTCCCAGGTGAAATCAAGCCATGCTGCAGTCTTCAGCAACATCACCAAAAAAACTGGGATCAGCCTGGTTGGGCTGGTCTCAGTGTGCGTTAAACCAGGTGAGATGTTTAATTAGCTGGCCTTCCCTGCCACATGGTAAATTAGTCCAAGCTTCCCAGAGTGAAGCATTTAGCAAACTATGCTCACAATTAGTTGACAGCAGCAGTGACATGAGATATAAGCGAAGTTTAATTGTCACCTTGTCAAAAGGGCATGAACTGAAGTTATTTTTACCTCCTCTTGTCCGCCACATTTATTTGATTCTCTAACTATAGTATGCTATTACTGCAGCCCCAAAGGGCTTTCTGAAAACCGTCAGGATCCTGCTGAAGGATGTCTGCAACAATACATAAATTGACTTCTATTTTTAATCAGAATTGGAGCTTATCTAAAGTAAACATTAATTCCAGCTTCCCTGTAGTACACATCTCTCCTAGAAACACACATTTATTCTAAACCTAAAAATAAGCCAGTGTCTTCATGTATTTGCTCAGTCTCCCCACACTATACAAAACAAGCAGCAGACCTATGCTGTCTAGCAACTTACTGAAAGTCACCCTCACCTTCTGCCCGTTTAAAAATTTATTTCCAAGGAGACAAGTGTTTAATGAGTAATTGCACATAACCAACACACTAAAGAGGAGTTGAAGAGACCGCCTGTATAATGCAACACAGGCTGTCACCCAGCAGCTCTCTGCCCTGCAGTGCTGTTGCCCAAAGGAAGCTACTGGCTCTGCCAAAACTTCTGGCTTGCCCTGCCAGTTTATCGAGGTGTTCACATGTGCCCATCCAGGAGGTGTGAAGACAAGTCTAGCTCTCCAAGCAAAGAGGCTGTCTCTAGCCACTAAACTTTTTTTTAAAAAAAGGTTTCATACCACTGTCACTAACTAAGGCAGTGTAACTGCCTGTGCTTGAAAGCCTAAACATAGCAAGTCCTACACACAGCCATGAACAGCACACTACAAAGCAACCACCTCTCCTTGTAAGACCTCATTTGTGCTGACCACTGCCATCTGTGCATTCCTCCCTCTATTAATTATCAAGCAAGTCATATTAAAAAAAAAACAACACAAAAAACCACAAAACCAAACCAACAACAAAACAACAACCAAACAAAACATTTAAAAACCCTACAGCTGTAGATCAGACAGGCCCATCCATAAAGGTGCACCTCAATTCCCAGGGACTGGCATGGCAGCTTTGTATTTACTAGTTGAACAAGGAGAGCACTGTAAAACCAGCACAACTTCCACAGTATTTTTAGACAGCATGGGGATACCCTCATCTTGAGGAAAAGTACAGGCAACCTGCATCTCTGCTGTTCCCCCTGTGTTTATAGCAACATCTCAATTGGTCCATCCTAGAAATGAGGTCCCACCATGGGACAACCTGCATAAAATACACAGAAACTATGCTTCATCTCAAAGAGTGTAATAACTGGGGAATCATTGTGTCCTGAATGTGCTACCTGAAGCTCGGGGGGGGGAAGGGGGAAATATAAAAAAAATCCACATTTAACTAAGCTGGACACTTCCTGTACTGAATTGGTGGTTGGATCAGATTTTAATTCAGTGAGTAACAGCACTGGAATCTCAGGGCTGAAGTGTGCTGTGCTTTAAATAATGCCTAGATAACACTTGCGATGGCTGCAAGGCTTCAAGGTGAGGACAGTTTCTTTCTATGTGGAAACACTTTTTAGGGAAGTCAAAGTCAGTATTCAGTCTGGGAAAGCAAAACATTTGCTCTCTGAAGATAGCTCAGCCTACTTGCTATTTCCATTACCATAAAGGAACAACAAAGTCTTTCACCTCATCCCTCTCCATTATTTTTAAGGCATATTACTTGGTATATTATAAGCCCTAGATAGCCATCACAACAACATACACTAGAATTGTTAGACTGGCTGTGTCTTCTTTTTGTATATTTGCAGTTTAGTTGTTTCAACCTTATAAACCATCTCCAGTGGGCTTTACCACTTCTACGCATGGGCAAGTACTGCCCATTTTGTTAAAGGATAAAGCAATCAATTATTTTCAATCCTGCCATTCATTTCCAGAATAATTGGCTGTATCAGCAAGGATGATAACTGGGTAGTATCCATATAAACATACAGATGTGTAAGTGAACCCGAATACTCAGTTACATTAACACAGAATATTCCATTCCAGCAATTATCATGTGTTGGGATACAATCTCACAGGCAGTAGGGAGATCTACTTCTAGACGACTTCAGCCTGCTCATGACCCGTTACTTCTACCCCCTCCACAACAGCTAATCAGCTACGAGAACAGCTGCAGTGTTGGTCAGAGACATGGCAAACATGTTGAACTCAAAACTTCTACAAAACCCAGTAATATATTTAATACTTCTCATCTAATCTGCCATGATGAATTTTACATCTTCAATAACTTTAATCTGTACCTGCTTTTCTTCTCTTTTCCTCATTCAGATACTCATTCTCTTTTGTCATTTCAGCTGTTTCTCCAGAGCTTGTGGCTTGAGTGAGAAAGGCTGGCAAGACACAGCAGAAGCAGCAGTTTACAGTTAAGGAGCCACAGAGCATGTGTCATGTTGGCTGCACAGAGATGCCTTTTCTAAATTTGTACTACTGTTTCTTTGATCATTTTAATTCATTTGCAAAAGATATACTTGTGCCTCATCCAAGTTAGAAAGCTTCTGAGTGTTTCCCTTACTCCAATAAAACTGGATGATGCATAAAGCTGCGAAATGCAATGGCTTTCTGCAGACATCAGCACTGGAACAAGGAGAAATCATAGGTCTAAATAAGGAAGTTAAATAATTTCTTGGACCATTAAAGTTTCCAAAATATAAATAGTGGCAAAGATTACAACATACACTTTACTATTCATCCCTTTTCCTTTCAGTGAAGTTAAATGCTTACAGAAATGCTGGAGATTCAAGCCATCAAGCCACAAAGGGAAGCCTGTACAGCTCAGCAGGTAAAGGTGTCTCTGCCACAGATGTGCTAACCTTCTTTGGCATCTGATCCCAGAGTGCTCTCCAGACCCTGAACCTGGTCAACGCCAGGGCCTTGCAGGCCTCGGTCTGTATTTGGAAAAGCCACCTGCCAAATCAAAATGGCTTTGGTTACGGTAACATGACTAATTAGAAAACAAGTACCTCGCTCATGTGCCCAATGGCCACCAGGTGATGACATTACCTGAGCTGGTCTAGAAGCTGCAACCAAGAGAAGCATATTATATGCAACAGCAGATGTCTGCACTACACCTAACTCCATCACCATGATGTGCTGGCACAGCCGTAAGATAACATGTAATTACCACAGGCTTAATTACTACTTCACTGAAATGTCACATAGTATTAAGTGGCAAGTGTAGGAAATAATAGCTGTCACTGATTTACCATGAAAGAAATCTCTAGAGATGTGCTTACTTGGAGTTAACATGCCTTTAAAATTGCTCTAATACATACAGGAAACTAACTCAATGTTAACAGAGCAAGACTAGAATCAGTATAAATGAGAGCCTGCAAAAGAAGAGAAAACTAAAGGTGGCAATTCCTAAGTCATAAATGCAATGTAGTATAACATGCAACTTAATGCTGATTTCTGTTCTAGCATCTCTAGTTTGCAACATTATGAATATATACAGCCAAAACGAGTTTGAAAATCCCATGCTAGCAATGTTTTTGAGGACCAAGGTCTAGGAATAGCCATGAGGATTCATGTATAGCTGGGTCTGGATATTCCACATGTAGGGGAGAAGCTGCCAGTTTCTTCTCATCTTGACTTCCACAATGAATCAGTAACAGTGTTGTAAAAGTTGTCTTGAAAGAGCAAATAAAAAATAAGCTTCCCAATTTAATGAAGTCTATAGAGGAAAAAGTCTCTTCTGTAGCACATATGGACGGACAATAAGATGTCTTGCAAGAAGTATGAATTACAAAAACAAAACCAGTTCTCATTATTCACCCAACTTTTCAGAGTGTCTGGAATCTGTTTTAGAGAGCAGAACCAGGTATCACTTACTGTGAAGGATGGAAAATAAATTTTAGTGTTGTTCACAGAAAGCGGAACTATAAATAGTTGAACTGAAAGTTGGAGGGATTTCCATACAACATTTTAATTAAAAGTTTGAAATAATATGTTGCCAGTAAATATCAGGCACTGAAATAATACAGGAATAAAAAAAACTGGTACTTTTCTCCTAAATTAACTATGTTTAATCCTGAGGACACTAGATAAACATTTGAAGTCTTATCTGTATAAACAGATCTACACATTTTTTCCTATGCATATATGCATGGGTCTATACATTTATAAATATTACGTATATTACATGTAAAACTGGGGAAAGTTCAACGTAAAATAATCCAAATATGTTAACTTGCAGCAGCATCTTTTAACAATCCAGTCTGAACAAGCTTGAGATCCTCTAACCTTTGCTAAAAAGGCAGCCAGATCTTCGATACAGTCTTTGGCTTTTTGCTATGTGTGACAAACACAGATATTTTATAATTAGAAGTATTTGTGGCCTGGAGTATATTAGTTTATAATCACATTGGCACTACTAGTGGTATGACATTCCAACAACCAAAAAACACTATTCAAAGCAAAGCTCTCATTTTCACACTTGCACACTAATTTCCTTTATTTTAACCCTAAAGTAATGCTTTGTTTACATATTCCCTTTAAATAAATAAATAAATAAAGCAAGAAGTGGTTAAAACTTCAGTCTGACAAAACTCGTGCTTAACACACTTTCCCATTATGTTACAGAATGGTTATGTGATTGCTTATGAGTTATATATAGAAGGGGAAAAATACTATCTTTTTCAAAATGTGGATTTGGGGAGCATTTATCTGATTTTAATTTAAAAGATAGAATCTAGGATAACTCCACAGACTCCTTTGTGTTCTTTAATTAGGTCACTTACAAGACAAAAATTATTTACTCCATCCAACATTGTATGAATATTATACAGACTACTTCAGTTTGCTCCACTACACTTAAGTCATGCTTGACAAAGTACAGTCCATAATCAGCACCCTTCATGGAAAGGGGAAGGAACAAAAAGAGAAAATGTGAAAAACAGCCTATTTGTGAGAACAGAACTGTAAGTGATCATAGTGATACTCACTGTCAGAGTAATAGATCCCTGCATTTAATTTCCCAAAGCTTAAGACAACATATACCTTAAATGGAAACCTGAAATCTATGTTTTAGATTGCTGTATTGATAGTGATAACAAAATCCTACAGAACCTCAGCCAGTTACAAGAGGAACATGCATTTTTCATAGCCAAATGCACACATGTCAAGTCTGGTCCAGGCTGCTGCTGTGTCAGGCAACGTGCTGTTCTGCTACACAACTGAAGCAAAGATATCTTATAATTGAAACCATTACAAAGAAATTCTTTTTAAACCAGATTCAATACATTTGATAGAAGAAACAAGCTTATAAAAGGAGATAAGCTATTAATGATAAATAAGCATGAAAATGAAGAGATTTTGCCAGAAACAAGGCAGTAGGAAATAAAAGATGCAACTCTGGGTCTTTAACTATCAAAGGCAAGCCACATCCCTTTAGACCATAAACAACAATTTAAAGCCAAATGTATTCTTTAGGCAGATGGTGATCACACTAGACCTTGGAGCACTGAAATTGTTGCATTTCTCTTGGTTTTGTTAGGGTACAAAACCATGCAAATAAATTCAACTTTTCATTTCTTTTCCTGCAGATAACAACAAAGGTGAATCCCAGTGCATTTGCAAAAAAAAAGAAAAAACAAATAAACCCCAATTGTATCTAACATTCTACATGTCATCAGCCTGTACTTATTTTTTTGAAGCCACACAACAATATCAGGCTGCTTACTGTGCTTTGGCCAGAGGGTAAGCTAACAGAACAGGACATGGAAAACCACTGGATATGACAAGAGAAACTGCCGGACGTGACGTATGAGAAGCTGACAAAAGGGACAGTGCTGTGAGGAATGGCTGGATCTCACAGGGGACTGTGGGGGAGTTATGTGAGAAAAGGCTCAGCTTCACAGATAATCAGAGGCAAATGCCAACAATGCCAAGGTAATCACAACTCTAATACCACAGGAAGCTGAGATTATCTAGGTAACAATATGAGAAATGCAAAATTTGGGTACACAGAAATGCAACATTTTGGGTAGTGCCCTTGGGCACAGCTGCAGCAGGACAACAAATCAAATTTGTCAGTTTCAACTACACCACACTAGTCAAACCTATTTCTGCAGCCAGGAAGACTCACCGTTTTCCTTGGCTAATAGGAGAGTATCTGGAGGAACAGACTGAACATCCCTATGGCAGGATGCAGGTTCTAGGCCTGACAAAATCAGCAACTAGCCATTGCTTCCCAACAGTACTCAGAAGCATCTTCCAAGCAGGCAGTATATTTAGAAGGTTTCCTTATGTTCAGAAAGGAGCTAGTGTTAGAGGACTGCTGCTCCTGTTAACACTTGTTAAAATTATATTCATGGAGGAATTATCACCTTGAATTATCCTGACAAACTAGCATACACAGTACAGATGACAGTTATTGATATGATGAGTATCAAAGTAGCTGAAGAACAAGTTAAGTTTATCCATACTGGCATACTGATTCAGAGGATCACAAATTACATGCCAAAATGACCAGACAGCTATTACTTAAAAGAACAAAAATACATAATTTAAAACTTTTCCCAAGCAAACTTCCCTACTTGCTATATTCTCCCACCAGCTTTTCAGCTCACCATGTGTGTGTTTCACAGGCTGCAATCCCTTGAAAATCTGAAGGTTTCCACTGACTTCTTACAGCTCAACGTACTTGAACACCTGCTCTTAGGAGAGTGATTTCCATCTGGAAATGTCTCAGCTAAGGATATCTTGAACAAGAATATGAACAAAACTGGTATATTCTTTCAAAAGAAAAATCATACCAAAGAAGCTGCAAAATTATACAGTAAATAAACTTTATTTCATCTCAGCTCTTGTCAGATTAGTGCTGTCAACAGTCACAGACCAGCATTATGATACATTTATGTATTAACTATTTACAATTTACAATAACATACTTTTTCTCCAGAAAATATAAGTACAAAAGCTAGGAGTAAACAAATGAGGTACTGCAATTTGGATTTATTGTAGGCAAAAGCATATAGAAGTGACCTTTAGCAAACAACCATAAGATCAAATTGGGAGAGAGTAGTCATCAGGAGTGCCTAGCTCATCAGGAAAATCACCTCAATCGCTACCCATCCAAAAACTTATTGCACAATTCATTCAAAAATAAAAAAATAAATAGAAGAAACAAACCATTTATTTCAACTCTTGAAAAATACCCAGTAAAGCCTGTATAGAGATACAGTAGTGGGCAATTCCTTCCTAGGATAAAGTATTTTCTCTCCTTTAAAAAAATAACCTTTAACACAAAATAGAAGACAGTGTTCAATAGAAGAGAAAAAAGACTCATCACCCAATAACCCCTGATTAGCGTTTCTTGTCAAGGCAGTTTTAACTGTATTCCCAGTCCAAACGTGGTGCTGAGTTTTGGTTCCTGCTTTTCCATTTGTGACCTTGAATTACAGCTTTTATTCGTGTCCCTTCTCAAGGAACAACAGAGATACGAACATGTTTCTAAGCAGCAGTGTCATGAGACATTCTCTTCACAATTTCTTCAAGATGGTCGTAGCCATGACTAGAAGAGTGAAAAGTTAGAACACATGAACAAATGCTACATTACCGAGAGCAACTTAGAAGCATAGAATATTGAAATAATAATAGGATAGGAATAGGAGATCCAAGAATTTCAGGTAAGTCAAACTGCCAAATTGAGCAAGTGATTCCATTCCATATCTGCAAAACAGCTGAGAAACTGTGATAGAAATGAACTCCAGAAAAGTCAGGAGTCTCACTGAAAATAGATCATCTACCACATCTTAATCCAATGAAAAACAAAGTTGTCCTCTCTGCATAAGACCTATCACAAAACTGAAATAATGAAGTCAAATTTTGGGGCTAGCAAAAAGCCTCCTCTACCTGGAAAATATTTATTGTTTTCCCAATGAAGTCAACATAATATCCATTTTTAAGTTTTATACATGCAAGAGTATTAATCCTTTTGCTGGCTGTTTACTGACATAAGTCACAAAAATATTTGAGATAAAGTAAGAACTACAATGCAGTAATGAGGTCTGAATAGTTTCCATACATATTAGCTTGAGTTCTGAAAGCATAAGAGGTGACATTAAGGTCAAAATAGAGCCCTTCTGTAACATTTTACACCAGCATTACAGGCAGCATAATGAGAATTGAAGTTTCAAACGTATCTTCCGCAACAGCGTTAGAAAAAGCTTTGTCCTATCATTACCAACAATTCAATTATTTTCAACAGAGGGCTAGAAAAAACAGCTGCTGATTTTGTCAAGAAGTGATCAAGGCTAGGAGGCAAAAAGTCCAACCTCTATTGCATTTTAAGTGCAATAAAGTGCATTTACTATTGTATTCAAAAGCTTAAAAGAACATAAAGTAGAAACCATGACTGTTTGCTAAGATGAAAATATTTTTTCCTTTGAAACTGATATTATTTTGTACTGAAGGCTATATTTGTATGACTGCAAGAGAGGCAGATAGCCTGTCAACTGCATTGTGATAACTGGCAATGGAAACAGGCCAAGTTAATCTGCTTTGCCGCAGCGGTGGGGCAGGTTGACCACTGCAGTTCAACCCACTGATAATGACTATTTTACCTGCACTGAATCCAAGCCTGGCAACTGTGCAAAGCTTTTCTGTTGTAAAGGAGGACAAAGTTGGGCTAACTGTATCCTACAGAATTCATCAGAAGAGTTTATTAAGTATCATACACCACTAATGACTTGAATCATAACCTTTTCAGGAAGCACAGAAAGTTTTACCTGTGTGCTTCCATATCCTACTCCTCTTTCAACTCCTTTTGCTTGAGTGTTCCTGGTTTAGCTTGGCTGGTCTGATGCAACCTGCACCTTTAGGCCTAAGACAACTGTTGCTTTTTTGTAATGCTACAATTAGTGTTGCAGATTTGCAATGAAAGTAGCTTAATCAGACCTGAAAAAAGGCACAATAAACTGCAAGCATAAAGCTCCCCAAATTGTTCTCCCTAATCTCTCAGGTCCTGCAAAGCAAAAAGCTCTGATTCAGGAAGATATTGATGTGTAAATGCAATCATATCCTAATTCCTCTACAGAGGATATTTCATCCACCTCTTTGAAAATAATCCACCCTCATATTAATAAGATGTGGTAATTAATTGCAAGCAGTATATGTCTCACACAAATCACACTCATTTGCCTATTCAAAAAAGGGGCTTAGAAAGTGCATAAAGACAAAACAAAGCCAAGTGGAATAAAATGTAATATATATTAATTGATTTAAAATCTGATCTGTTTTTTTCTACAAATGAGATTTCTGTAGATCGAAGTTTCAGGTTATGCTTATTGGTTTTCAATCAATATTTACCACTTTCAAACTTGGCTTTGTAAAGCAAAACATGACTAAGAGTAGAAAAAAGTTTACCATACACATATAAAACAAAAAAATTGATTATTTTTTTTTAACAAAAGCAGGAAACAACAACAAATAAAGCAGAATGCTACATTTCTCACTACAGGTTTCATCTTTAAATAAAGCAAGTATGTATTAGGCTTCACTCACCCACATGCTAACTAAGCACACTGATGGGATATTCAGAAGATACCACTGCGAGGTGAGGCAAACTACAAAGCCAGGAAAAAAAAGAGCTTATTGGACTACTTTGTTAGTAGTGTAGATAGGAACTCTGTGGACGCATGGGATTGCTGCAGTTAGATCATGGTAACTGTGTTGTAAAAGCTAGATTAGTGAAGGAGATACACTGAGCTAGCACATGTTTACTGACCTAGAAATTTGTTAAAAAGTTTTCAGAAACTAGTTAAATATATGCATGCTACACGGGTAAATAATTACTCACAGATACTTAGTACTACACACACTTAATTCTTTTCCCACAGCACAGTTCATTAATGGTTGACACATCAATTACAGATGGTTTTGTCTTCAAGTAACATACATAAACAACCAAGCTTTATGTTAAAAAATACACTGTTAAAAACACACATTCATGTTGCAGTTCTGAACTTCATAGCTCATGAGATCTAAACACTGGATATTTTCAAATACCAGCATTCCTCCTATATTAAATGTGGAGAAACATGACTGCCGTGTTAGTAAATGTCAATAAATAAAATACAAAAACCCAAGCATATTTCCTGACAGAATAGTTTATGAAGAACTCTTAAACAGAATTACAAAAGACTCATCCCAAAAAGTAATTTGTGCTTTAGTAAACAAGTTTGGTAACTTTGCAAGTGAAGAAAAAACGTATTACATCCTAATATGCCTTAATATTTAAGTTTACATTAGATGTCTAATTTCATCTCTGTGTACTTGGAAAGGAGAAAACTCAGATTAGATTTGAGCCAAGAAAGGACTGCAACATGAAACCCACAAAGTCTTTGATCAGGACATGAAGCTCTTTGAATGACAACATCCGTAACAATCAGAAAGCACTTGCAGCCTGCAAAAACCTCACTGTGTGTTCTAGCCAAGATTTAATACCAAGGCCCTTTAATAACAATGACCAAAACTTGCTGGATGAATTCAAATGACAAGTTTTATTTAGCATCAGAAGTTGTGAATATCTGTTTTAGGAAGACCAGGTTCCAAGTATCAAAAAATTGAAGGGATTGCAAAAGGTCCATCCCTCTAACCTTTCTTTTGGCCAACAAAGAACTCAAAATATTTCCTAAATACTAATCTAGCTTGCCAAAATAAAACAAAACAAAATCTTTTTTGCCAGCTTTCTACTTGAAGGTCAGAGATAGAGAGCATTAAGATAAAATCATGTTTGAGATGCATGATACTTATTGGAGCTGCAGTATTACCAGCATTTATATAATTGTAAAAGTATTTTAAATATTTAAGATTGCAACACACTCTCTAACCTACCGAGTGTACAGAAAAATGTTGAAGTCTTTAACACTGTTCTCAGATTTGATACTTCAAGCAGATGAAATGGTATTTTCTTTTGTTTCAATAGATTAACAGAACTTTAATGCAACTACTGTCAACTGAAATGTAAAAATGCACATGTATTTCTTTTACGCAGTTTCTGCAAGTACTAAATACACATGCAAGGCCAGTGAGAGAAAGAGAATGGCGTACTTCTGTAACTTACCAATGGCCGAGCATCTTCTCGTTCTAGTATCTTTTGAGTCTGATCTGCTGGGAACTTCAGCACTGTTGTTATAACCTTGGCCATTGTCTAAAAGAAATGGGTCATCTATAAGTAATTTCACATGCACTAAAAGGCTTTGTCATGTTAAAAAATGCATTTCACTTCAGAATACTGTATGCTGTTTTTAGTAATATCAATGGAAAACATAATGAAACAAGATATAACTACTTGTTTCACATCATATATGCATGACATGTACGTGAACAGTATGAAAACCATGAAGAATCTTCAATTCTCATTGTCACATACTGCAGCTACTGTGATATGATCTAAGCTCTATGGTATCCATCCACAAATACTTCAAATCCATTATTAAGACAGCTTGCTGTTAAAAATATTACTCCTACCACATTTGATCTCAAAGCAGTCTTTCTAAAAAGCCCATTTCAGGTGCACGGCATCTGAAGCAGTCCTTATGGATTCAACTATATTCACATCATCCAAATATTTTGTAAAGAAATGAAACATTGAGAAAGCAGATCCAAATGTCACATGTAGGGTCCCAGTTGCGTAAATATTTTTAGTGAGAATAGAGTGACCCCATATTTAAATACCAAATCATTTAGACATCTTCATACAGAAAGATATAAGAATGTCAAAGCTTTGTGCAAAATAGGCAATGATTATTTCCATTTTATAAACAGATCAGTGGGAAGAAAAAAAAACTCCAAAAGGCCCATAGCAAAGTTCAATTGACTTAAAAGAAAGGTCAAAGTAAGAGCTGCAGTGCAGCTCAAACAGAAGGTGATTGCTACAAAAGCAGTAACTGCTGCTCTTAAAGAATGTGGATGAGATAAGATTGCTGCTATGAATGTCTACTGTTTATTACCAGTCTCACGTGTGGAATGAAGAGGGAGGCTGTAGCAACAAAGCAGTAACAGGACAAAAATGACTGCAGTTCACAGTGAGAGGTGAACCCCTAATTTGCAACAACTGTTTCTGTACCTAACTAGGGGTAAAAATGAAAAAAAGCAAAATAAACCAAGCCCTGTTGAACTCTTATAGCTCAGCAAGTTTAATTTTAACATATAAATAGTTCCCATAATTAAGAAGCAAGTGCCTCTACCACAGTTGCCAGACGCACAAACGAATATCCTCAGTGTCATAAACCAACCAAACACTTTTCTAATTTATTTTGCAAAAATGCTCCTCACATTTATTTAGGACTAAAAGATTAAAAAACATGGAGCTTACTATCTATTCAAACTCTTTGTAACAGTGCTATCAAGAGAGCTCTCTCCTAACAATTTTCTGCAGGCCACAATGGCATGCAAACATTAAAGAGAACTCTACAAACACTGCCAATACATGAAAGCATAAATATCTGTGTGCCAATTTAAATAGGGGCTATCTGATACCCTCTTTCCTGAAAACATCCATTTTGTGATTTATTTCCAATATTTTGAGGCCACTAGTGAGATTTTCAAGCAGAAGTATTCGAGGCTACTGACAGCTGCATAGTTAGGAAACAAAGTTACAAGGACTGCAGAACTTAGGCCAGTATGTTTAATACAGGCTTACCTTATCATTCTAACAGTCTATTCCACTACTAAACCTAACAGTTTAAGTGTGTGAGCACAAATACATATGTTCCTGTGTGTGCATCTCCTCACCTATCTGCAGAAAGATCCTGAGCTTTCCTGCACATAATAGTTCTACTGTAAGAGATTATAATTTGCTCAGATATTTCATCTCTAAAAATAGTATTTTTATATTTATACTGATCAGTGCCTTTTGTAATTCAAGAGCTGCTGGTCAAACACACAATCGTCAAAATCAAAGTCTTAGAAAAAAAACACCCCTTCTTTCTCTGCAGTGGTCAAGGAGCATGCCAAGGTGCCAGAAAAATATCTCTATAAACTTACTATCTCTGATACATAAGTATTCCATTACATTCCTCTATGTACCTAGTCAGTATCAACACAAACATTTAGTACAGACAAAAAACCCTTGGACTGATTTTCTGGCCTAAGAACGGACACCAAGCAGCATAATAAAGCTGCAGGTAGAGCATCAAGGATTTCTGCAAAACTTAAGATGTACGGTACAACGACAGCACAACTGTTCAAGTGTCTGTAGAAAAGCTTATTTTATTTGACCTAGTGGTTTATGTAATTTATTTCCAAGTTCAGATATTCTGAACAAGATGCATGCTTAGAAAAAGCTGGCAATCTCATTTCATATACCCTGCCAAAAACAGGGCAAAAAAAAAAAGTTGGACTGCAGGGAAAGGAAGTAAAAACCCCAGGAAAGATATAATTTCTGACTCTTAGATAAGTAGCCACTATCAACCCTCAACATTTCTCTTGTGTCTCCAGCACTGTAACACAACAGATGCATTGATTAATGTCTCTACTTAATTACGATTTCAGGATCATTCACCAGGCTGCATAAATGGCAATCCATCCTAGATATTTTGCACAGATTGTCTTAAACTCCTTTTGGTGAAGAGGGAATAATGTCTATAGAGATCACTAATTCCACTGCTGAACCACCCTTGAGATGTGGCATACATGTATGCACTATAAAAGGAGATCCTGCACAGAGAAAGGCCACCAGAATGACCTTACAAGAGAAAATCAGAAAAAAAAAAAAGCCTCATCTGGCCCATGAAAACAAAAGCTGAGGCAAAAGTATGTCTGCACCAACAAGGTAAATCTCAATACTGATCTTTTAACTTAAGGACTATTTCGGGGGGGGGGGGGGGGGGGGGGGGGGCAGCAGTGCATGGTAATACTTCAATAACATGCTTAGACTGTGCATTAAAATACATTATCAACTACATTGTCATTGCTCATGGTTTTCCAGTCAGTGTAGCAGAATGAAACCAGTTTTCAATACACAGTTCAGTAAATTTCAAATTACAAATACAATCCCTGTGAGAACAGACACTTAGCTCAGCTTCTTTCAGTGACACATCTAATAATTGAAAGAAAACCAGCAGATGAAATCTACTTTGAAGTACTTTTTGGAGCAAAAGTGGAGTCCAATGTATCATCGTATTTAAATTAGTAAAAATGCCAGCCTTCATTTCATTTTAGTTTTCCATTAGTAAATGCCAGTGCATCTACAATCTTTATCACCTAATAAAAAGAACAGACAATACCAGAAATTATTCCCTTCTTTCAATACATCAGAACATTTACCCTCCATTAAAAATTGCTAAGAGGTAATCAAATTAGCAGGGACACATAACGGAAGAGTCACATTCAGTTTTAATAATGGTGTCATACTTCCTTATCTATCTACATCTAACTAACCCAAGCTAAAAATTGTAGTACTGTGAAAATGGTTTCTGCTGGTTGTTTAAATACACTTCCTCTTGCAATCATATAAACTTTCAACAAGGCCTTCTCAGGTTATTGTACGAACCAGATGTCTGTCTTTTCTGATTGACTTTTTCTCCTCCCAATATTAATTTTTATGAACCAGTGTGCAGGCAAATGTTGCAATGGCTTCTTCTGGTTAAATACAATGTAATCTCCAGGGCAAATAAATACATATATATGTCTACAAATGCATACATGCATACATTTATTATTTATAGTTACTCATATAGCTTTTAACAAAAGCAAATGAAAGAACGACAGAAGAGAAACCTAAAGTAAACTTAATCTAGCACTGACAGTTATTTGTTGCTGTTACTGAAGAAATCACCAGCAAACTATAGAACATGGCTGTTAAAAAGAAAAAAAAACCCTCACAACTTTATAACCCAAAGTTCCAAGTCATGTCTAATAATGTTTTTAAGATCAGTAAGAAACAGCCTTAAAGAGATTTCAAATTAGGTTTTCTTGAATGCAAGAAATGTGCATCAGCTATCTGTAATAATCGTCTATGGCTGTCTCAAGACTTGTTTGAATCTAGAACATTGCTGACAATTTTTTAGCATTTTAGCTTGTCTAACTCTCTCACAATTCACAATCATAAAATCCAGTCAATTTCTTTAATGATTTCAGTTGTTTGTTATTAAAATAGGAGAACCATCCAAGGAGCCACGGACATGTGAACAGAAGGTAACTAGCGATTCTGGGTTTTCTGGATCAGGGATTTGTATTTTTAATAAAAAAGGAATTAATATCAAAGGGGAAAATGGGATAAAGAGGGAGAGGAAGAGAAATCCCTTAAGGACAAGATGTCCTGCATAGACCAAGTTTTATTCTGTACAGAGCACAATGAGAACAAAGCTAATTAACATAAAAAACCTACATAAAACCTCTTTCCTTAATTATTAAATCTTGTCGAAGTTGAAAGCAGGGCAACAAAGAATGGAAGAACTCCAGGGAGCCCAAAAAAATAACAAACAGAAAAAAAAATTCATCCACATAGCATTCATCATCCAAGAAAAACATTTGTGTTATGACATACCTCTTTTGAACCTGGTCCATCTCTAAGCATCAGTATTGTTACAAGCTAGTAAAATTCCAATTTACAAATCATTTCACAAGCTTGCAACATACAAGAAGCCTACTACACAGTTTTTCATTACTTTTAGGAGCAAATTACTACTATCTAGAGAAGTTATACGGATTTGGGAACCCTATAAGAACACTTCTGAGCAACAATTCAAGAGATATTTCACCATCTTCAGAGCTACTAACACATGATGTTTTAACACAACTGTTACTTATCATGTTTGTTACTTATCATGTTTATGTCAAGATGACATCAAAAGAGCACTTTTGCTAATATTATGCATACCAGCTTTCATAGTACATTAAGCTTGACTCATAATGGGAAAGTGCTAGTAAAACCACACCTACCTGTAAAGGTTTATTGTCTTCATGGGTACAACTGTAAAAAGTGTGACAAGCCCCTTTCCCCTGCCAGTCTTTCTGGCATGTTGACAAGGTTTTTAAGGTATGGATCATGCCTCTTTGGGGAAAAAACAGTGAAAGCCTATCGAATCCCGTGTAAGTATTAGACAACAGGTAATGAATCACAAACACATGGTACTTCAAATCTATACAGCAAGGATGTTAAACTGTGTTATAACCTGAATCACATGCCACCATATACAATTTCCCATACCTTTGTCTCACGACCCATCATATATTCAAAGAGAACTTTCCTCAAGTATTCAAACTCTGTAGGCTCCCCAAAGAGGGAAACATCAGTATGGTGAAGGTTTCCGTCTGTGTAAACAAAAATAAGAGATACTTAAACTGAGTCACACGTATGAATCTAAATGTAACCAATGGCATGAAATTAAGCAAAAATACTGGATTCTGCACCTGGGACAGAGTAACAGCAGATGCAGAAAGGGCTCTGGGAGCACTGGCTGACAGGAGGCTCAGCAGGAGTCACCTGTGTTCCCTGGTAGCCAGGAGGGCATCCTTGGGTGTACCCAACACAGCATGACCAGCCAGTCCAAAAAGAGGTGATTATCCCACTGTGTTTAGTGCTGGTGCAGCCTCACCTTGAGAATTGTGTGCAGTTCTGGGCACCATAACTCAAATCTTTTGGAGTTGAGCAATACCTGTTCATTTCCCTACAGATTCTCTTTTTCTCTTTGTACTCATTTTTAGAAATGCCTGAGCTGTTTCCCACGGGAAAACATACTAAAACACAAGAGTCTGAGAACAGCAATTCTCCCTCAGAGAGAAGGTCCCTCTGGCCCAATACTTGGCCTGTAAAGTGACCAACCATAAATGTCTACAGG
This sequence comes from Apus apus, assembly GCF_020740795.1. NCBI lineage: Eukaryota > Metazoa > Chordata > Aves > Apodiformes > Apodidae > Apus > Apus apus. The sequence continues at coordinate 51,993,330 of NC_067283.1, forward strand.
AGAGCATATGAGCAGTGCAGGTCTACTTCTGCCAGAGTACTGGTGTGCTCATAGGCTTCCATGGCTGGGACCAGCCCCCTCTGGAAGTCTCACCTCCACTGTCTCCTGCCACAAGCCCAGAGCTCAGCTTGGGGGCTCCAGTCCCTGCCTGAATATCATCAGAGATGTGCCCATCTCTGCTCCTGTCTCCTAGATGGACCTGGGACCTGCACCACAGAGAGCTGCTCTTGTGACTGGAGATCTTGGACCTAGGTCAGAGCTTGTCAAGCAGAACTTGAGGCATAACACAGCAGAACTGTTCTGTTTTATTCCATTCCCTACCCTCCTGATGACTTGAGTAACAATGAGTGTTTTTTGCCTGAACTGTCAGGGGTTTTCAGCTTCAAATCCTATTTCAAGGACACACAACACAAAGGTTCCAAGTGGAATCAGGATTTTCTCTTTATTTCTCTGACTGTTCCAGAGCCAATGCTCACAAGCATTAACACGATGCTCATGTGCAGCCAGATCAGGCTGATAGGTTCTTCAGCTTAGCTTGAAAGAACATCCCTTGCTGTTTGGCAAAGGCAAGTCCCAGAGCTGCAGAAAATAGCAGGAATACAGGCCAAGCAGCTCCTGTTTGCTGAAGGGTGAGAATGTGAAGAATGAGGATCAGGACCAACCACACAAAAAAGGAGGATCAAGAAAAAAAATAGTAACAAGAAGAATAGGAATAATTAGAGGTGAGTGGCACTGTGGGGTATTTTCCAAAGTATGACACATGGAGATGACAAGCACACTTTTTGTCTTCCCAGACTTGCTCCACTGCTGAGCTCCTTGTCCAGCGATGCCTGGGCAGTGCTCTTGTGCCTGCCCTGTGCTGGTGTTGCACGCAGGGAGAGCTGGAATGGGGCAGCTCTGGATGGTGCAGCCAGGCTGGAGCCCTTCCAAGCACATGCAAGAAGCCCTGGGGAAACAGAGCCCAGGGAAGAGCAGAGCTCTCTGCTGCTCCAAACTTGCAATGGGCAAGAGAGCCCAAGAGAGCCAGGGCACAAGTGGGGCCTGGACGGGCAAGAGCAGCAGGAGAACTGAGCTAAAAGGGCCCAGAGAAGCCCTGACATGGGGCTGTGCTCAATGATACAGAGGACAAGAAGTAACCCTTGGGGACTAGAAAGCTTCCTCCCAGATCAGGAGACCTCTGATGACATTTCTTTCCAGCCCTGCAATTGCAAAAGGCATTAAACACCCATAACCATGTCCCACACTAGGCACTGGCTCTGTCACACTGCGGGAGGTAGGCATGTATCTTCTGTGGATTTTTTCAAGATAACTGGGCAATTTGCACTGGTGAAAAACCAAGTGTGAAGTGCAGTTTTTGAAAGTCTTTTGTGTTCATCCAGTTTGGCTGAGTTTCCACAGGATGGCAGAAACACCCTGCATCTCTGACACTAATGAGGCTCACGCAGAATTCATGCAGGCCATAACATAGCATAACCATTCTGTTCCATTTCCTGCACTCACTGTATAAAGATGAGACTTATTTCCCTGATACTCCAGGGGGTTTTCAGCTCCAAATACACATTCAAGGATACATTTCACAAAGGTTAGCAGTGGAAACAGGATATTATTTTACTTATTACTATGTCAGAGTAAGATATCTTACAAAGGAACTCTAATCACAAGAGTAAAAGCCCAGACGTATAACACAAGAAAGATATGTAAACTCTAGTATTTGTATTAATAATATTTAAGAGTCATAAGATACATATTTATTTAGCCAAGACAATCCTCATCCTGGGGTTACATTAAGCTTAAGAACTCGGATACAGAGCTGTATGACAAAACCAATAACCAAACGAAATTATGTGTGATTTGCTCAGCTGAAATCACTCATAAGCTCTATTTCAACAGTCAAAACATGGATAAGATATCATGAGAATAGTATATGAATATTTGAAAAAGACTGACAATTTAATTAATTATCTAAACCAAGGCACATATTTCAAACAAATTAAAAACTAATTTGTGATGAAAACTGTATCTTTACCTCTGTACGGTGTTCCAACTGATGTGACATACACATTCTTCTCATAATTTCTCAACCGGTCTTCCAATACATGAATCTAAACAGAGAACAGTCAAAATAATAAATGGTGTTCCCAAGCAGCTAAAATAAGCATAATGGAAAGAGTTTTGAGATTAATATAATCTCCTCCTATGAAAGCAAAATACACTTGCTTTTTAAGGAAGGAAAACATTAAAAACTGTTCTTAAAAACTATTCCTAAACTATTTAAGAAAATGGGTATACATGTGTTGTACTTAACATCAAATAAAGTTTAGTTTTGAAAAAGAACCATAATCCTGTGAAATGCATTGTTTCATTTTTCACTGTGCAAATGTTTTGCTGAACTGTATCTCAAGCATGTGATTTTTCATTCTCAGGGGACAAAAGAGTACATTGGAAAGTGCACAGATCTTCTGAGAGCACGTACGAGTCAAAACTGTTTTACAGTTTGCTTCCACAGTACACATGTGGAGATGTGCTGCATCATCACTTGAAATGAATAAAACTTTTAATAGTGCCAAGTATGATACATGAATACCTTTCACTTGTTCAAACATCACTCTTACCTGCTCTTTGAACTCCTGCTCTTTCAGTTTTGAATCATTGACTAGTGTTGTCTTCTGTGCAAGCTGTGCCTGAAAGAAGAGCCACATGTGGAAATCATCAAAACACTGCTGAGGATACACTGTAGGTATCTTTTCAGTAAACTTCTTTTTAACGCACACAAGCTTAATAAGCAGTTGCTTCTGCTTTCAAACTGCTGTGAAATAGAACTATCTAGAGAGCAAAAATCAATAAAATGTAAGATTTACCTGAAGTTCCATTATTGTGACCTAGAACAAGAAAAAAAAACAAACAAAAAATGCTGAGTATTGCATTGAACACAGGTTAAAAGAGAAATATCAATCACCTGGTTCCGATACTGCGCCTTAATAGAGGGTGATAAAACTGTAATGACCAAATTCAACATATACATATAAAACCAAGTAATCCCATAAATAGAGTTTAACTTATTTGTATTGACAGTACATAAAGCTCATATTTAAATTCACTCATTTGTTTCTGTAAAACACCACAAATATAACTTCAAGAACCTACTATTTCCAAATCTTTATAAAATACATACTGGAGACAAATTAAAATTGAATGTGTATGAAATATATGCCAGAAACTACTAACTACTATTAATACTATTTGTAATATTGTATATTTTTCCTTAATTCTCCCAAATGCATCTGGAAATCTGAGCATCTATACAAATACAACTTCAGCTTAAGAGCTTAACGAGCTCAACACTTTGTAAATACAGCAATGTCTATTAAGTACAGAAACAATTCTAAGCTGAAATTTCTATTTTTTCAGTGTTCTAACGATAAGGAAAGTAATGCTTTAGTAGTCATGGATATAACTCCAGGTTGTAAAATCATTTTAATATAAAATAATCCGTGTGATTTATTTTATTTTTTTTTAAGGCAACCTAAACTTTAACACAGAAGTGATACATACTACTTGTGGGTTTTCATACACTCTGCAAACAGATTATAGAGGAAAATAATTCCTCTATAGATCTCAAACCTGTAAGAGCAGTTCTTCACTCTGAATAGATCAGTCATCAGACCAGACATATATTTGTTCATGAAAAGAGACAGTTTATGGGACTTTTACATCCCAGCACTAATGCTTAAGGATGTTATTATTTCTCAACTGTTTATCAGTGTCAGACAAATATTGTAGAAAAGTATAGTTATGCTTCACATCAAAGTGGATGTGTGATGTTTGGCTGAGGCTGACAACGAGCAGCACAGGTTTTATAAAACAAACTTCTGTGACTTGGGAAACACTAACTTTAGACAACAAATGGATCAGTTGCCCACAAAAAGTTGCTTCCAGTTAGTGGAAGACTTCTGATTTGTTTTGTTATTAGCGCTGAAGGGGAAAAAAACAACCAAACAACAACAACAAACCCCAAACGACAAAAAAACTCCACACAAAAAAAGGAGAAAATAGAAGAGAATTAAGGTGAGACAAAAGGTACCATGGCAAATGTAAGATGACAGAATGCATTTCAATGGACACATAAAATCCAGATGTGGATTTGTACACTTCCACTCAGTTACTGCAGACAAGGTTCACAGGCTCCATCCAGTTTTCTCACCTAGTTCTGTATTGTTGCACGTATATGCTATTGTATCAGTTAACAGCAAAATTAGTTTCCTACAGACATATCAAGGACAGGCAATGGACAAATTAAGACAGGGAATAATTAAGAAGAAAAACAACTACTCTTTAACTTCTTCATTTTTAACTCCTGACCTCAGAACAAAGTGTCAGAATCCAATCCTGAAATACTGATAAAACAAGAATTGGAAGCCCACTTACAGTACTCTAAACATCCAAGTTTTGACTGGACCAGAAGATGTACCGCGAGCTATGCACACATTCAATAGCATCATCTGACTATTAAAACACGTTGTTTTAAGATGAAGTCATTAGTGTGACGACTATGACATATGAAATTCACATTCAGTTAAATAAGAGCTATGCAAAAGAAAAGCCTGTGAATAATTTGCTAAACTTGAAGTTAGTTGGAACTCTCAAAATTACTCAAGAAAGGGACAAGGGCTGAACAAGAATATAGGGCAGTCTGATACAAATACTTCTGCTTTTCCTGTTATGAAAACAAGCAAGTTCAAGGCAGAAGGGACAGACAAACATTAAGACTGAGGTATATTTGTACTGTAAGTTTGTAGTGTCAAATACATTTAGTATCTCTATTACTGCCTGTTGTCAAAAGGAAACATTTAAAAATAAGTTTATTATGAATTGTCACCAGTGACTAAAAACCTCACACACTTTTCCTCCTCTCAGTATAACAACTAGCCATATTTTCAAAGAATTCCTCAAACTAAAATGTGGTCTCAGAAAGACAAAAGCATCCATTCAGTCTTCTTTCAATTAAGACCTCTCTGTCCATAATTGATATATCCAAGGCACTATTACAGAACTCTTCACAATATGAATTAAAAAAAAGAAATTCACACTAAAAATTACCCAATGTGATTTCCTTTCTTCTAAAGGGTTTCCAGTAAAATCAACATAAAAATCACATGTAAAGGGCAAAAATTTTCACCTTAATAATCCCAACTACTGGGCTTTTTAACATACCACTAAGAGAGGTAGTATGAAGTACTGCAGATTCTAAAGAGATTCACTTTTGAGGGAGTTAACATGTAAAGAACAGACAGTGTATGGCAAAGTGAAGGCCAGAAATAGAAATAAAATCAAATTCAGAGCAAACCACAGACTTTTTATGAAGACTAAGCATTTCACACCTAAAGGTATAGAAATAAATGTTACTGCTAGCTCACTTTTTCACTGTTCCAAGATTCCTCTTCCGCCATCCTTTGTTTGTATTCCTTTTGCAAATCTTCTAGTTGTGCCTGCAACTCGCGAACTTTTGCTGTCATCTCTTCTTCACGGGCCTTCAAAAGACAAGGGAAAAATTACTTACCTAACTAATCACCTAGTCACTCAAAACCTTAACTAGAGGGGACAGAGAGCAATGAACTATACACAAAAAGAATACCCTTGATATTCAGTATAAAGGATAGTTACACAACAGGACTATGGAAAAGAGCAAGAAACAAAGGTAGGAGCTTAAGATTTTGCAGGCCTTCAACAATTAAGATGAGTTAGAATTACAGTTATTTTTTGAAAATAACAAAAAAGAGCTATTCTATCAGGCACTAAAACAGAGTTCTAAGTATAATCCAGTAAGTGTATTACTAGAGAGACTGTGCTTGCTTATATGACCTTTGTGAACAGGACACATGGTGATATAGGTACTTCCTATACTCTGGAAGTGACAAGGACTTAAATCTTTATATTTAGTTGAAGAAAAAAGACAGGCTGCAGATTACAGGCTATGCTGACTTACAAGTTCTTTAAAATTAGGGAGATTTTAGTGAAATCTTACGTTATACAAGTTTTATAAAAGATAAGAAAATATCAGATAAAGCAAAACAAGTACCAGGGGAACACTGGAAAAGAAGAAAATTCATTCTTGCAATTGACATTAATTTTGCTTCATCTTCACACCATTTATTGAGAGACACAAACCCCTCTGCATAAATGTCTTGATGTGCAATTTCTCAAACCTGTTATGAGCCAAGTCAGGAATAAAAGGGGTAATAATTCAGGCTACATTAAGAAAACCTATACGTCTGCAAATGTGTATGTTCCTATTTCTGTCAGATATGATTACGACATACACTCAAGTACACAAAAATATTTTAAGTTTTGAGATGCTTGCTTTTTTCAGGAAAAAAAGGTAGCAAATTCTCTAAGCTTTTTTTTCTTTCCCTAAAACAACAGAAACAAAACACTCAAACACACAGCATTACTTAGAAACATTTGCATGACTTCAAATCATATTTGGGCCTGTGAAGTAAGGACTCAAATGTAACTCATTGTAGATTCCGGTAAGAGAAATAAAAATCCTCCAGAAATGCAGAATTTAGACCCATGGTACTAAAAAATAATCCAAACTGGTTTATATTGTGCAATTTTTCTAAATTGGGAAACAAAAGGGAACTCTTAATCTAAAACCCTGCCATCTCCATTCAACTTGCTAGAAGTTCAAAAATCAGAGTGGAACACCCCAAACTGCCTTCAAGAGTGAAATTTCTAGTATTTAACTCTCAGTCAGACTCAGAACATAATAACACTTTCGGCTGGTAACTGAAAAGAACAAACAGAAATTAATTTATGTTTATTACTACTGGCTCTATTCAAGGCACACTTTTTATTAAATTATTCCTGGAAAAAGGGCAAAGATAAGCAAAGTTAAAGCCTGCATCCCAAAATCATGTAGAGTCTAGCACTGAAAACCATTCAATCTTTTGTTGCCATACATCTGGGGTTGGGACAATTTACTTGCAAGAACAGGAGGAATCCTCAGACTGAAGCTGGCTGCTAACTTTTGGCTGAAATGTTACTGAAGCCAAACTATATATCTGCAAATATCATGCAGATAAACTGCTCTCTTACAAATAAAAGTAAAAATGTTACTAGCATAAAAACTGTGCAGAGACTGCATACTGCATAGAACATACCTTACTTTAAGGGCTGTGGTGACAACCTGGACAGAGCATCAGAGAAAGGAGCTAGAGAGAATGAGGCTGACCCATAAACACTGTATTCAAACTGAGAGAAGCAACACACCACCACAACAACTCCAGTATTAAACTTAACATGCTCACACTTTGCCCATTTTGATCTGGAACACAAACTGCTGAAGGACACACGGACCTAACCATATAATTTTTGTTGAACGATCAGAGCTAGAGCTTATCTTTTTGTGTTCCTTCTTGTTCACCACACACATCAAGTGCAATTCAAGAACTTAGATTTTTACTAGAAAGATTTATAGCTTTTCTGTCTAGATGTGCAATGAAAAAAGAGAGTTATTTTGAAATGTATGTACTCATATCACTTATCAGAAAGATACCTCGAGGATTTCTTCATATTTTTCCACAGTTCTTTTTAGATCATCATCTTTTTCAGCAATTTTTTTATGCAACTCTGTTGTCTCTATGTGATGATTTTCTATCAATTCAGTTTCTACCTCCTGGGCTTTACCTATAAAAAAAAATAAAAGCCAGGTGATAAAAAAAAAAAGCCAGGCAATATTAAAATTTTAAAAAGTATATTTATTTTGTTAAATTATGTCACAAAAACATTTTAAAAAAATCTTAGAGACATCCGTGGAAAGAGAACTTGTCAAGAAAATTAATTTTTCACAGTCAGTGAAAATTATGTCCCTTGACCCTAAGACGTAAGAAGCTTGTTGTCTGCAGTTCATATGATAAGCTTTTTCTACCTGATTCTGGAACTCCTCTCTAAAACTTAAGATTACAACCAATATTTATCAGGTAATTTCATTACCTATTTCAGAGAGAGAAGCAAATGAAAGAACTGTAAATCTTCAGCAATTCCTCACTTGTAGGGTGTACTTCCAGCAACTGTGAAGTCCAAAGATACTTTCTGCTCACTTCCCCAACCTCCAACTTGCACTACATCGGCAAAAAGTGAAGCAGAAATACACTGTACTCTAGTTGTAACCACATGATACAGCAGTCAGACATCAGACCCAGCTGGTATCAGTGGTTACAGTGAATGAAGTCTGCAAAAAAATGCAATCCTGCTTCCCAGATGGATCTCGGTTTCTCTAAAAGGCACCCTTTGGTGCCATATATTCAACAATGGAGTGCTAAAGGTTTGTACTGCTTAAGTCAAACTAGCATTACAATAAAAACTGACCTATGTGCTTTCACCTCTAAAACTCGACACCCCATTTGTATAGATGATTAAAAAAAATAGGTACCTACGGCTATTATGGCTAACTGTTGCCATGACAGATGTAAATGTTACATCAAAGCTCCATCCTTCACAGTAATGAAGAACAGCTACAGCTTCTGCCTAATTGTGCCACAATTAACGTTTGTATGTTACTTCCTGAACAAGACAAGTTCTTTCCCAGAGTTCTCTAGGCAGTTGTAAAACAAATGTTGTCTTTATCAGAGTCCCAGATAAAACCCCTTCCCCAAAACATCTGAAGGTTTTGTTTTCTGACTATTGTACTGATTACAGCTATGTGAGTATTTCACTTACTGATGGCCTCTTTCACTGCTGTTTCCAGTTCTCTTTCTTTTTGAGCCAGCTGAGTATTGAACTCTCTCATTAACTGCTTTAAGGTGGAGTTGTGCTTTAACTCAATGTCTTCTTGTTCACATCTGTACAAAAATGCCAAAAAAATACAGTGAGGAAATAAAATCTTTAAAGAGAGTGTAAGAACAGTTTACCAAGGTAGGAGAATTGGAAATTTTTTCAAAACTGTTTTAGAATGGGATGGTATTTAATTGTATTAATTCTGTGGAATTGAGGAGGCTTTTTGTTCTACTCTTACTAAATTCACCTGGAAGGTGTACATGTTTCATTTAAAAAACAACACAGAACTGAATCCTACTGAAAGGCATGGAGCTTTTGCTGAGGAAGATAAAGAAATGGAAATAAAAAATGTGCCACATAAAAGCAGAATTTTTAGGGAATTCCTTGACAGAGAAACCATTAAGTTCTCAGCAGCATGACACAATTTTGTGCAGTTTATACTAACAAATCTTATCATTTCACAGAATCACAGAATCTTAGGGGTTGGAAGGGACCTCGAAAGATCATCTAGTCCAACTCCCCTGCCAGAGCAGGGTCACCCAGAGCACATCACACAGGAACGTGTCCAGGTGGGTTTTGAATGTCTCCAGTGAAGGAGACTCCACAACCTCTCTGGGCAGCCTGTTCCAGTGCTGTCACTCTCACAGTAAAGAAGTGTTTTCTGATGTTTACGTGGAACCTCCTATGTTCCAGTTTGCACCCATTGCCCCTTGTCCTATCACTAGACATCACTGAAAAAAGCCTGGCTCTGTCCTCCTGACACTCCCACTTAATGCATTTGTAAACACTGACGAGGTCACCCCTCAGTCTCCTCTTCTTCAAGCTAAAGAGGCCCAGCTCCCTCAGCCTGTCCTCATAAGGGAGATGTTCCACTCCCTTAATCATCTGTGTGGCTCTGCTCTGGACTCTCTCAAGCAGTTCCCTGTCCTTCTTGAACTGTGGAGCCCAGAACTGGACACAGATGTGGCCTCACCAAGGCAGAATAGAGGGGAAGGAGAACCTCCCTTGACCTACTAACCACACCCTATCTAATGCACCCCAGGATGCTATTGGCCTTCTTGGCCACAAGGGCACACTGCTGGCTCATGGTCATGCTCCTGTCCACCAGGACCCCCAGGTCCCTTTCTCCTACACTGCTCTCCAGCAGGTGAGCCCCCAACCTGTACTGGTACATGGGCTTGTTCTTCCCCAGATGCAAGACTCTACACTTGCCCTTGCTTGTTGAATTTCACCAAGTTTCTCCCTGCCCAACTCTCCAGCCTGTCCAGGTCTCGCTGAATGGCAGCACAGCCTTCTGGTGTGTCAGCCACTCCTCCCAGTCTAGTGTCATCAGCAAACTTGCTGAGGGCACACTCTGTTCCCTCATCCAGGTCGTTGATGAAAATATTGAACACCACCAGTCCCAGTACTGACCCCTGAGGCACTCCACTAGTCACAGACCTCCAACTAGATTCTGTCCCATTGACCACAACTCTCTGACTTCTTCCTTTCAACCAGTTCATGATCCACCTCACTACCTGACCATCAAGACCACACTTCCTCAGTTTATTTATGAGGATGCTGTGGGAGACAGTGTCAAATGCTTTACTGAAATCAAGATAAACCACATCTACCACTCTACCATCATCTATCCACCTAGTTACTTCCTCATAGAAGGCTGTAAGGTTGGTCAAACATGACTTCCCCTTGGTAAAACCACGTTGACTGCTCTTAATGACCCCCTCATCCTTGATATGCCTAGAGATAGTGCCAAGAACAAGTTGCTCCATCACCTTTCCAGGGATGGAGGTGAGTCTGACTGGTCTATAGTTACCCGGGTCCTCCTTCTTGCCCTTCTTGTAGACTGGAGTGACATTTGCTATCCTCCAGTCCTCAGGCACCTTTCCTGCTGCCCACGACTTACCAAAGATGATGGTGAGTGGCCTAGCAATGACCTCCCCAGTTTCCTCAGGACCAGCGGGTGTATTCCATCCAGACCCATCGATTCATGGATGTCCAGACTGCTTAACTGATGCCTAAACCAATCCTCATCTACCAAAGCAAACTCCTCCTTCATCCTGACTTCTTCTGGGGCTTTTGGGATCTGGGGCTCCTGATGAAAGTCTGCAGCAGTAAAGACAGAGGCAAAGAAGGCATTCAGTACCTCTGCCTTCTTTATATCCTCTGTCACCAGGGCTCCCACCTCATTCAGCAGTGGGCCTATACTGCCTCTAGTGTTAGTTTTATCTGCAATCTATTTGAAGAAGCCCTTTCTATTGTCTTTGACCTCACTTGCAAGGTTTAGTTCCAAGGGAGCCTTAGCTTTCCTAACTGCCTCCCTACATCCTCTGACTACAGTCCTATATTCCTCCCAAGTGGCCAGCACTTCCTTCCATGATCCATTTTTCCACTTGAGTTTGCCCAGCAGTTGCTTGTTTAACCATGCGGGTCTCCTGGCTCCCTTACATGATTTCCTGCCCATTGGGATGCTCTGATCCTGAGCATGCAAGAAGTGGTCCTTGAATGCTGACCAACTATCTTGAGCCCCTTTACCATCTAGTACCCGGTCCCATGGGACTTCTCTTAATAATTGTTTGAAGAGGCCAAGGTTGGCCCTGTGGAAGTCCAGGGTTCTGGTCCTGCTAGGGATTCTGTTCCTCCCACACAGGATCCTGCACTCCACCATCTCATGATCACTGCAGCCAAGGCTGCCACTGTCTGTCACCACTTCAACCAGACCCTCCTTGTTGGTGAGTACAAGATCCAGCAACACTCCTCTCCTAGCTGGTTTTTCACCATTTGTAGCAAGAAGTTATCATCGATGCATTGGAGGAACCCCCCAGACTGTGAATGGCTGGCTGTAGGCCTTCCAGCAAATACCTGGGTAGTTAAAATCCTCCATGAGGACTAAGGTCTGTAAATGCGAGGCTGCTTTCGGCTGCCTGTAGAAAGCCTCTACAATTCCCTGCGCCCTGCTCCACGTGCCCTGCCTGCGCAAACTGCCCCGCTGGCCCTTCTGCCGTGCCAGGCCCTGTTTGCTGCTCCTGGTCGCCACGCTCCCCAGGGGCTGCTTCTGCCTGAGGGGGTCAGGCCACCATCCCTTTGCCTCCATCCACAGTGAGTTGGAGCTGCTGCTCCCCAAAAGCTCTTACTCCCCAGGGACAGGGGCCCGGGAATGACTCCCTCCCTCTCTCTCGGCTTCTCTCCCTTGGTTTTGCCAAGGGTTTCTGTGTGGTTTAGCCGCTGCAGAAGGGGTCCACCGGCACAACCCCTCGCTCTGGTGTCCCTCACCTCAGAGGCTTTACTGAAAAATTCTCAGTACTAAGTTTTCATAAACTTTGATTCCTGTTTAAAGAAAACAGAACTATATTTTAAGTTCTGGCAATGCTGAAAATGACCATCACTAAAACAAATCAAAAGTGGCACCAGTCATTATGTCATTGTGAGAAACCGAGCTTTAAAAAAGTATTCTTGAGTTTTTAGTGGTAAAGGATAAAACAAAGAAATCGTAAGAAGAATAGGAACCAGGAATTTACCTGATTTTCTGCTCCATTTCTTCTAAGGACTCTTTCTTTACTATGTCAAGCTCCTGCTGATGTTCTTTTCGCAGAGTACGTAAGTCTTTCTGAAGACTATTTACTTCTTTGCGTAGTTTCTGTTTCTCCTTTTCAGTCTCTTCCAGTTTAGCCTGCAAGTCCTTCTGCTGATTCTGCATATCACCTAGTAACTTCTGCAGCTCCAAACCACATTTAGCCTTTTCTTCAGCATCTTCCTCAATAGCCTTCAGACTGTCCTTTCTTTCACCCAATTGTTGCTGTAAACTTTTTAGCTTTTCTTCGTATCTCAAACTCACACCTTCTATCTCAATCTTATGCACTTCATTTTCCTTCACTAGATTATCTTCCAACTCTTTTATCTTCTGCTCTAGAGATTGACTGACTGCCTCCTTTTCCTGCAATTTTTTCTGAAAATCTCCAATTATGTTCTCCATATCAAGATGCTTTTGTTCTCTAGCTTTTAATTCTTCCCTGCTGCTTGCTAAATCATCACCACAATGAGCATGCTCCTCTGCTAACAATGAGTATTTTTGGGTTTGCTCCTCAAGTTCTTTCCTGAGGCTTGCAGTCCTACTCTGGTCCTCCTGGTGACTCTTCTCCACACATTTGAGTTTTCTAAGGAGTTCTTCCTGTTTGTTTTGCAATTCTTGATAAGAGTTATTATGCTCTTGTTGTTCCTTCTCATACTTCTGCAACAATTCATCTTTCTCAGTTAAGCTCTTCTGTAACATCTGCATTTTCTCTTCGTATGTCTTCTTGACACTCTCAGCCATATTATTTTTCTGTTGTTCTACAGCAGCTTTTAGACTCTCTACTTCTTTCTCTAATTCTGTGGAATCTCTTGTTGACTTAATTTTTTCCTCTAAGGACTCAATTTTGGCCTCTCTCTCCTGCACTTTTTGTTCCAAGTCTCTTATCTGATTTTCTCTATCTTGCTTAAATTGTTGTTCCTTTTCCTCCACCTGAGACATCAATTGCTTTTTAATAGAACCGACTTTTTGCTCTGCCTTCTTTTTCAGATCTGCCAGTTTAGTGCTGTTCTCTGCAGTCAGTCTCTCTTCTAATTCTTTCAGTTCTTCCTCTTTGCTTTTAAGTATTGCTGATTTCATTTGATCAAAGTCCCTCTCCTTCGCTTCAAATTCAGCTTTCAGTGAACCTATTTGCTTTTCAAGATTAAGAATTTTTTCTTCAGCCTCCTTAACTCTATTGTCCTTTTCAACAGCCACCTTCTCTGCCTCCTGGAGTTGCCAAGCTATTTCTTTTTGCTCTGTATCTTTTTGTTCATTATACTTCTTAAGTTCCTCCATCAAGGAATTATTTTCTGAAGTTTTCTGAGCAATGTGTTTTTCTAGTTCAGCAATTCTTGCCAGGTGGTTTTTTAACTTTGCAGTTAACTCACTTTCCTCCTTTTCCCTCCTGTTTTGCTTTTGTTCCAATTCACTTTTTAAGCTATCGAGATTATTGCTTTGTGTAGCCAGCTGCTCCTTCAGTTTATTTAGCTCTTCATCTTTTTTATTGGCTTCAGTATTGCTTAATTCAAGTTTACTCTGCAAATCTTTAATAGTATCATGATTTTGTGTAAACCTAGTTTGTGCTTTCTTCTTCCATTCTGACAGCTTGGCCGTGCAATGATCTACCTGCTCAAGAGCTGATGCTTTTTCTTGACTCAGTGTCTCAACTCTGGATGATAACTCCTGGACCTGATTTAACAACTGCAACTGATCTTCTTGATGTTGCTTACTTAGCAGAGACATGGCTGCTTCCTTCTCTGTTAAACTTACCATGCTTTCAAGTCTAACATTAAGGTCATTAATTGTTTTGTTGAGAGCAGAAATCTCAGATTCCTTTTCCTTGAGTTCCTCCCTCATTGAGGTGACAGCATTGATATTTTCAGATAATTCCTTCCTCAGCTGTGTTATGCAGGTTTCTTTTTCTGATGCTGCTTGCTGCTGATGCCCTCCCTCTTTCTGCAATTGTTCTTTTTCTGTTACAAGTCCTTCAATGTCTGCTCTCATGGACATAATTAAATTGTCCTTCTCTTGCAGCTCTTGTATTGACTTTTGCAAAGAGGTACTCGCAGCAGAATGATGTTCTTTTACTTCTCTAAGTTGAGCTTCTAGTTCAGAAATCTTATGTGTTTTAATTAATATTGCTTCTTTTACTTTCACAGCTTGGCGCTCACAATTTGCAATTTTGCATGTTATTATGCCAATTTTTTCACTACATTTTTCAATTAATTCTTTGCTTTTTGTTTGCAATAACGCCTCAGCATTCTTCCAATAAGCATCTAATTGGGCCATAAGTTCTCCTGCCCACCTTTTAAACTCAGTTTCTTTTAGCTGAATTGCCTGTATTTTTTTCTCATAGTTTTCATTATCTTTGTACTGAGAAGACTGTACAGTTTGGAGTTTCTCTTCAAGTGTTTTCAGTGCATCAGCCAGCTCAGTAATTTTGGCTTTGTCCTTTTCTTCAACCGCTTTCTGTTTACTGAGCTGTTCCTGAAGTCCAGACTGCTCTTTGAGGGACTGATCAAAATCATCTTCCAATTTTTTCAACTGTGTTTTCAGGTCACTTTCCTTATCTGACAAAGCATTCACTTTAGCCACCGACTGCCTTAGTTGTTCTTGTAATTCCTTCAGGGACTCCTCTGTTTTCACCTGTTCCTCTTTCAGTTGGGTTATTTCTGTTCTGGAGCCCTCCTTCTCAGCACTCAAGATGGCAAGTTTCTGTTTAAGGTCTCCAAGTTCCTGCTCTTTCTCTTGAAGTTCCATTTCATGCTTTTCCTGGAGCTCTTCAACCTGCTGATTGAGTTTCTTTTCCCAACTCTGGGTAACTTCTTCCAACTCCCTCCTATGAGCCTCAGCAAGACTCTCAAGTTGCTCTTTCTGATTAGATTCCAGTTTTGACACAGCATCATTGATTCCAGCTGAGCTGGCATGTGCCATTTCCAAGATTTTAGCATTGAATTCACTCTCTTTCTGACTGAACTCCAACTGCTTGTTTTCAAGCTCTTTTCTGAGTTTAGCTTCCTGTTCAGCAAGCTTCTTTTTGAAAGTTTCTTGCTTATCTTTGGATTTCTGTTTAATTTTCTCCATTTTGCTCTCCTGACGTTTCAGTTTACTTTCATATTCTCCTTGTAAAGCACTAATTCTTTCTTCTGCAGCTAACAGTTTCTGTTCAAGCTCTTCCACTTGCTTACTCTGTAACTTCTTCTGTTCAACTTCATTTTCCTTTTCCATGAGATTTCTCTTTGTCTCGTCAGCCTCTCTTTGTAGATCCTTCAACTGACATTCAAATTGTTGTGTTAGAGAGGTTACTTTTTGTATATTTTCATTGCTTTGCTCTTGTAAATCCTGCTTCAGGTCATGTACCTGAGAGATGTATGCATCTAACTCACTCTTGACTTCATTCAGCTGGGATTCAGTTCTTCCTAACTGCTCACAAAGTTGCAATTTTTCACCTTCAAGATCTGTCAGCTTCTGCTGCAGCTTTGCTAATTCCTCTTCATATATCTTTGCCTGTTCATTAGAAGTACTCTGATGAGACACTGAAAGCTCCTCTAGCTTTGCAGATACTTGGACAAGTTCAGCTTCAGATCTTTCTGCAGATTCCTTTAGTTTCTGTTCATGTGCTTTTAGCTCCTCCAGACATCTGTCTTTCTCCTCCAATGACTGCTTGAGTTTGTTGAGGTCCTCTTTGAGTACCTTCTCAACATCTTGAAGAGACATTTTGTGCTCTTTTATTATCATTTCAATCTCTTCACTGTGCTGTTTCCTCTCTTCTTCCAACTTTGTTTCCAATTCTTGCTTTGTTTCACTCACTTTACTATTCAATACCGAGAGCTCTTGCTCTAAATCATTACGTACTCTTAGTGCTTCTGATAGCTCAGAAGACAGTGCTTCTAATTCTGTTTGCTTCACATCAAGTTTTTCTAAAGTTTTTTCATTCATCTCTTCTATGTGTGCACGGAAAACTGTTTCTTTCTCTTTCAAAATTGTATCTATCTCTTGTTCTTGTTTCTCTTTCATTTTTTCTATTTCAGATACTTGTTGTTGCTTTAAGATCTCAAGTTTTTCTGTCCAAAGCTCTTCCTGTTGCTGTTTCACATTCTCCAATTCTTTCTTATGTTTTTCAACTATATCATTGATTTCCTTATTATGCTGCTTCTTTTCAGACTCTATCAAAGTGCTTAATTCCTCTGATTGCTTTCTGTCAACTTGGGAGTGTTTTGCAAGAGAGCTTTCCAGTTCAAGAATCCTCTGTTAGAGAACACAGTTTTAAAAGACTATCAATATTCAAGAGGTCACAAGTTGATTAATTTTTTTAAGAATCTCACCAGGTTCACATAACTACACATCACCTTTCCCATTATTTTTGCTGTCTATCAACTTTTTATATAAGCCTTTAATTCATATTTAGTTTGCTCCCAACTTTGCTTCCATTATGGCAAGTTGGTTATTTAACAGAAAATTTTCTGTTTCACAGAGATACAATAAAAAATTAGAAATAATTTAATAAATTCAAACAAAACAGTTCACATTATATTTTCTTATTAGGATGAAAGATACCAGGAGTCTACAAGAGTATTATAGAGCTTTGTACGAATGTCTTAATGACCTTAATTCTACATGTCATAGAAATGCTGCTGTAAAATGAAAGCACTTCTATAGGCAAAACTTCCAAAATAATACTTGAAAATGGTGGAATAACATACCAACTTGCATTAGCAGGTAATATAATCTTACTCATTACATAAAGCAAGGATGCTTTAAACATTTAAGCCATTTTTTTATTTATTCAAGTATCCTTTTAAGTGTTTGTATGGTAGCAGTACTCTGCAGAAACAGTTTAAGGTTTAACTCTCCTATGTAACAAATAAAAATTATGTAGATTGATATAAATTCATATCCCATGCTGTGAATGTCTTTTTATATTTTGACATCTAATCTTATAGAAAAACAGGGGGTGCAGCATAACATGGCAATACATTACATTTCTGTCACTACAGGAAGCATGATGTGATTAAAACAACTCAGTCATAATAAAACCACAATATTTGTAAACCTGTCACAGCTGAATATATCCTGAGAGGAATTTTTGTAGACTTTTATCTTTCTGAAATATTTACTCACAGTTCTAAAAGCTTCTACTTCTTGATGCATCTTCTGAACTTTCTTGTCACACTCTGACTGTATTGCTTTCTTCTGCAGCTCTAATTCTTCTAAGGCTAGGGATTCTTGCTGCTCTCGCTCTTGAAGTGTTTTTAAACACTCATTCTGGTTTTTTTCCTGTATCAAAAATTCTGATTAGAACAATAAACTCTATGTACAGTCACCACACCTTCAAACCAGTAGGATATTTATAAAACAGTTCGTATGAGTCATATACTCATCATCTGTATTTTCTATACACACAGTTTCCATTTCATCTGTGAAAAAAATTTGCTATAAACCACTCCCATTTTCTCTCCCTGGGAACCATTTGTCTCTTAATTCTTTGTACAAAAAAATGTAATGCAATCCAGCCTTTCATTTTTGTTTATCATGATTTAGAGTAATACCTTAGAGGAATAAAGGTCTGTTCTCACTTGATTTCATTGCTGATGTATTTTTAAGCTTCTATAATTAAATTACTTCTATAATTAAATTACTTCTATAATTACAGAAAACCAAACAACTGAGAAACAGGTAGAAAAATATAGTTGGGAAGAGACTATCAAAGACCCTCTTTCCTAGGCACCAACCATCATGGAGGAGCCCAAAAGAGAATCTACTATTTGTTACGTAAAAATTACGTGATGATCTAAAGTGGATTACAGCTCGTGAAAAAGATTAAAGAATCCCAATTATTCCTTCCAGCCTGATGTAGAAGAAAATTCTTTTCTGAGGTCAAACATGATGAATAGTTAACCCTGTTCACATAACACAACACAACCAGACATAATGATATCAACACATTTCAAACAACAGCCTTGTTCGTTGTTCTTACTCTAGCTTCTGTGGCTAATTGCCAATGATTCAGAGGAAGAAATTAATTAAAAACCCCAAGTCTAACAAAAAGAGTTTTCAAAAAAAGAAGTCCTTCCCACAAGATGCAGCTGTTAGTGAGCCATGAGAGTGATTAATTATCATTATTCAGTCTGCATCATGGCAACTGCTTTGCTCTCATTCATGTTGCTCAAGTCTCTGAGCTCTCTGACACTCATATCTTTGAGTGCAGGACTCCTAGTGTGGAATAGGGTCAAATTAAGACTTTTAGTCCCACTTCACATTTAAAGAAATGTTTTTCTACAGATTTTAGGGATACATACAAGAGCTGCCTTCATCTTCTCCTCAAATGCCTTCTCTTGGGCCTGTAATCTCTCATTTAGCTCCTGATCTTTGGTAGCCATTTCTTTTTCATGGAATTTTTCTAGTTCAGCAACACGTTCCTGTGAAGACTTCTGTGAATCGTATCAGAAAAAACTGATTTCAAAAAATTAACAAAAAAATGTTGTATCATTTCTTAATAAGAAAAGCAGCACAACAGTGAGAGGAAAATAGAACCATCTCTTCCCTCATTTGCTCACTCTGAATATGTAACGATCACATGGAGCACTTAATATTAAGCCCTGACACTTCTTATTTTCAAGCTTCAAGTTATACATCCTCCTCAAATATTTCACAGTTCTACTAAAAGAAACATCACATATTTTAAAGACTCTTCTACCAAGGGAAACTTAGCATTTTCAGTTTCAGTTCAAATGTGATAATAAATTGGAAATGCAACTTCTGTCTGTAGCTTTCCCTGTATTCTTGGTATTGCATGAGCCAGGAAGTCAAGTGGTGGTACTCCATGTAGACAGCTACCTACAGCCTACAGAGGTGCTTTATTTACTATTTACTTACTGTTTACTAAGTGTACGCTTTCAGAAAAAATAACAAAAAATGTCAACACAAGAACTGCAATTTAAAGATGCTCCAATTTTCAGTTTTCAAAGGCACATGGAGTACTCCTGCAATTTCTACCTTAATGCGCTAGATTAAGCAAAGTCTAGCAATACTTGACTAGCAAGCCGTTTGGCACCAAGTTCTTAAAAGTCTACATACATTGGGCTAGGGTAACAATTAAAAGCACTGAGTACTAAAACCCAGAATCCTGGTGGAGATGTGTGTGCTGACTGCTATGAACAACTTCTTAATTCTCTTTAAAGTCTCAAGAGAATTTCTAGTAAATAATTCTATTAAATACTGTGAAACAAAGACTGTTTATTTTTACATGCCTCTAACATAGTGATTTTAAACTATTAGAGAAAAAAATCTGTACGAGGAGTTTTCTATTTTTTTCTTCAGTAACTATTTAACACTACAAAGTAATTTGTATATAATTTATTAAATAGCAAAAAAAGTTCTGATATACTAATGTATTTTACCACTACAGTTTAATCATCATTGAATTATTAGATTAAAAGCCAATAATACAGAGTGAGTTTCAGTTTTTACCTTCATAATCTCAACCACCTCTTGTTTCACTCTGGTTAATTCCCGCTGAAGATTTACCCTCTCTTCCTCACTTGCCTTTTCTACTGCTTTGATTTTTTCATCCATTTCTGCCTGCAATTTTTTCCGGGCTTCCTCTGTCTTTTGGGCAATACTCAGAGCCTTCTCAAGCTCTTCGAAAGCTGCAAAGAAAAAAAAAGTATATATGACAGTCAAGAATTATCTATGTCTCTTGATAAAAGAACACAGTTAATAATTACTGTAAATTACACAAGTAGCAGAAGAATGAATTTAGAAATCCATCAAGAATTCATATGGGTTCATTATCTAGAAAGGAAAGAGAACTGACAAATAGCTGTGATTGTCTTCTGATGTGTTCTGTACCTTCTATTCTTTTCCTAAAATCACTATAAAATACACAAATCATATAAATAAAGTATGGCTCTTCTTTTGGCTATGTATGCTGAATAACTTTGAAGAAGAGGAAAAAAGCTGCTTGAAGTAATGGCAATTCACAAGTCGTTCTTCCATTAAAACAAGCAGATGGAAGTATAAACCAGCAATGACTGCTATCAAGTCAGTTTTTCAAGAATCATGAAATCAAGAATCATGAAAGAGCTCTTCCTGAACAGAACACTGAAGTATAATGCCAGACACTTCATTTACCTGTGAGTTGTTCATTTCAGACCCTATAACCTAGATAATCTTCTCCTTAAACTGTAGGTTTGGTGGAGTCCGTACAGACAGCTTTGTTAATTTCATTATTTCAGTATTTACTTTTAATGTAAACTACTATCAGTGCAATTCAGAGACACTAAAAAATGCTTGTGTGTTATGAACAATTCTGTGCTTCTAAACTTTGCAAACAATATTCAAGACAAAATACTAGTATTTGCTCTCAGAAAACTTAAATATCTACAAGATACTTCAAAAGAACACTCATATTGCAGTGTTAAAATTTATATTGCATGACATACACAAGTCTGCTAAGACGCATTTTAGTTTATAAATTGGAAGCAGTAATTTCACAGCTTCTTCCCATGCTAAGGAGAAGCATTGTAACATACTTTACACACTTCATAGATGATGGCATAGATGACAGCAGCCCTGCAGAGAACTTGGAGGTACTGGTGGATGAAAAGCTGGACTCGAGCTGGCAATGTGCACACATAGCCCAGAAAGCCAACTGTGTCTTGGGCTGCATCAAAAGAAGTGTGGCCAGCAAGCCAAGGGAGGTGATTCTTTCCCTGTACTCCACTCTCACAAGACCCCACCCTGGAGTAAGTACTGTGTGCAGCTCTGGAGCCCTCAACACAAGGAAGACATGGACCTGTTGGAGCAGGTCCAAAGGAAGACCCACAAAAATGATCAGAGGGCTGCAGCACCTCTCCTATGAAGAAAAGCCGAGAGAGCTGGGTTTGTTCACCCTGGAGAAGAGAAACTCTGGGGAGACCTTACTGCAGTCTTCTAGTACTTAAAGGGGGCCTATGAGGAAGTTGGAGCCCAATTTTTAACAGGGTCTGTTGTGATAGGACAAGGGGTAATGGTTTTACACTAACAGGGAGCAAATTGACACTTGCTATAAGGAAGAATTTTTTTAATTATGAGAGTGGTAAAACACTGGAACAGGTTGCCCAGGAAGGTGGTAAATGCCTCACCCCTGGAAACATTCAAGGTCAGGTTGGACAGGGCTCTGAGCAACCTGATCTAGTTGAAGGTGTCCCTGCCTTTTGCAACAGGGTTGGACTAGACAACCCTTAAAGGTCTCTTCCAACCCAAATCTTTCTATGATTCTGTGATCATTTAGAGAAAAAAAACCACAAACCCACAATAAATAAATTCTGCTCTAGTGAGTGGTGGTTGTTACTGTTGTTGTTATTATTAAATACCAATATCTGATTTCCTCACTGAAACTGATGGCAGAAACTGTACAGAACTACACAAGACTAGAACTTGATCACTATTAAGGAAATCTTATTTCCTGAATAGAACACGAATGTGGAAAAACCCTGCTGCATATCAGACGAAAATTCAGTCTCAGAACAGTCTATTATATGGTTAAAGTTTTGCTTAAAATAACTTTGGCAAAATACCTCTAAAATTCAAAATCACAGTGCCAATATCAAGACTATAATTTATCAGAGCATGAAACCTTTACATTAAATTATTCTACTATACCCTGGAATACCTGGATATTATTCTGGGAACAGACAGAATTAAATAATTTTTAAAGAATTTTTTAATATGTTAAGCTTTTTTCCACTTCGTTCTATCCCCAAATGAAAATCGTAATAGACACACACATCTCTAGTTCCCTTGATTTATGATTAGTTAGTTAGGCATTCACACCACTTTTTTTAACCCTTAGGTTTTTTTGAAACTATCTTTAATATCATTTAAGCATGAGTTTCAGAAGTAAATAATAATTTCCATTCCACATCTTCTGGTAACATTTAAAACTTAAGTTCTTACCATGATCTATACTTTTAAGGCAATGCTGCAAATATGTTTTCAAAATTTAATTCCATAAAACTGCATTCACCCAAATTCTGACCTTTTCCAGAATTTTCTGCTGTTTTCTGAGGATGTCCTTCTCTGTTTACTCAAAGCAACAATCATGTTTTAGGGCAAAAGAAAGTTTTTATTGGCCCTGGCAATAACAAAGCACTTAATTGTATTCACTTTTCCCCTCCTGGTTCTACTTAAATAATGGCTATTAAAACTCATCACAGAACAATAAGAGCACTGGAGATTACTTCAAACAACAAAACAGTCTAAAAGACAGTGCAAGCTTGCACAAGGCTTATAGCTCCTTATTTTCCAAGCACAGTTCTTTACAGTTCACCTCAAGGCATTTGTCTTCTGGGACCCACAGGACTTGAGTCCTCCCCCTTGCCACCCTGGGAACAACTCGGTTATGAGCAAAGCCTGTGCAAGCGTATTTGGAGAAAGGCACTGGCTTCCTTGATGCTCCTTCTCAGCCCTAACAAAAGCACACACATCCAGCAATACTGGCCAAGTCCTTCAGTACTGGAGCACCCTAAACAGCTTTAAAAAAACCCACCCCATCTCTACAGAATTTTACAAAGTACAGCTTGAAATGAAAGCCTGCAAGTAAAACATTTCACTTTTCCATACACATTTTCTGATTCTTTTTCAGAACAGTGTGTCTTTTATTTCCATTTAAGAAATCTGAAACTTCTGCAAAAGGAAAGATAATGCATTTGCCATATCTGAGAAATTCTCTAAAGAGAAGATCCAGGTTCACACTAGTATTGACTACTGACACGTAACAGCTGAGCAACATGCAGTAGGACAGCTGCATCACCATGCTCACAAGCAGGGCACTAATAATACAAAGCTGGACAAAAGCTGATGGATAAAACGTCAAGGGGGCACGAAAGCACAAACAAGCAACACTTCACAGAAACACAATTAGCTCTCTAAAAGTTAAATTATATGCATCTCAGGCACTTTCAGCACTTAAGCAAAACAGAACAATTTTATTCAGTTAATTCAAGTACATCATGACAACTGAGTTTCAAGACAGCAGAGGGCTAAACTATCATCAAGTAGACAGAACAGAGTCTAAATTATTATTTTTAATCTATGAAGCATTTTAATTCTACTGTGGATAAAAGCGTGGAATAAAAGTATATGTTTTATACAAATACATCTTTTCTGAATGCAAAGAGTCAAGGCACTGCCTGTGTTCTTCCCTAGCCAGCAGAGCTACAGTTGAAGGAAGATTTTTTTTAACCAAGGTACTGGTTAAGTGAAGTCTCACAAAGGCACAGAAGCAGATCAGGAATAGTAACAAGCACACCAAGACTGTCAGGTGAACCTTGCAAAATCCATTCATGTGACCAAACCAGACATCTTCCTGTGCAGTATATCTATTACAAAAAAAACAAAAACAAAAACACCAACCCTGAGCAAAGCCTAGGAAGTGCAAAGTTGCAATACTGATTTTTATAAAACGTGCTAGAGAGTTGACTGGTTTACATATGCTTCTCCAAAGTACCAATCTTGGTTTCCTTCCCCTTGCCTCTCCTACCCAGTGTAACACCAGTCCATGCTGCAGACTTCTTGCTTCCTTGCTGGCACTGTAGATACGTTATCTTGACCTACATCGCCATCTACAGCTGAAAATTGTGAATAAAGCACTGAACAGGAGCAAAGACGGGATTTACATGTTTTCTTACAGAAGGCTGAGAGCAGGGATCTTGTCAGAAGTCTGAGAAACAAAGGTTGAACTGACTTCCTATAATTGACTTGTGCCCCTAGGCAGGATTTCAAATGCACAGTCTAAGCTTTTTGTTTCTTTGTAGAAAGGTGCAAAGCACACATTAATTAAGCTTGCAAAACAAACGATGCCTACAAATAATGGAAAAGCAAAATAAATTTGCTTTCTAAAGACTTTTTCTTTGTTTACAGCACAGAATATAAATCAATAATCTGCACCCTGAGAAGTCAGAAAGGACTTACGCCAAGTAGTCTCAGGAAAAACAAACTTCAGTTTACCAGCAAGCTTACAAGTACTATAAATAGCTTTGTTGAAGTAAAATGCAAATAATATACGTACACTGTAAAGCATGAAAAAAAAAAAAATCAGTTGCAGTTACTTCAAGTAAAAGTGCCTGAGAAGCACAAAATTTACTTTTTAGAGCCCAGTTCAAGCACCCCAATGTGTGATGTAATAAAAAAGAGCCCTTACCCCAGTCCTGTTCATACAAGGCTTGGGAAAGGCACCATGATTCACTTATTGGCATGTGTGGATGCACAAAAACAAGATGCTATGTGAGATTTCAACATAAAGTACCCCTAACTAAAAAAAAAAAATGAACTTCAACTGGGGAGACCAAGTTACAGCTTACACAACACACACAAAATAAGCATACACATCTTTTCACTATTTCAGTACACAAAGTTGGATTATCATTAAATCAAACACTGGAGGACTTCACTAAAGTCACTAAATTACAAAGAAAAAAGCCAGACACTTAACTCTAGGCAAGTTAAAAACATGAACTGGAAAACCACTTTTTACCCTACAGTATAGCACTATGAAAGTAAATCACAAGTATTAATCTATTATGCTTATCCTTATTTTGCCATAACATAAATGGAATTAACATTTCTACAAATACAATATTCCATTAAGTCAATTCTTCACTGAATCACGATACAGAAAAACAAGTCTAGAATTTAAAGTCATGTCACATTAACTACCCAAGAAACAGAACGTGAAACAAGTTGACCTCAAAAACGAGAAGCTACCAACTTCTTAAAACTGGTACAGCTCAAAGGTTGTGGCCTAGAAGTAATTTCAGGGTCTCCCAATATTCATGGTGCTTTTCTCAAATGCCTGAACCGCTTAGTTCAACTGCAATTAACTACATTGCCATTGTACGTCACAACATTTTTTGAATGTATAAAGCCAAGGAAGTACCAGGAAAACGTAATAAAGGTCACATTACAATTTTGCCTATCTTAGAAGTAGTATTTAATAATATTCCAAGGGTTCCAATACTTATATAACACATGCTTAATGGAATACAAAAATAAATGCACTCAAAGGTAAAGTGGATGCTTACGCACCATAAAAGTAACCAGAAGTACCTAAAAATGTTATTTAAAAGAGAGCATATATAATACACAAATCTCCCCCTAGAAGAGTGCCATGTACTCAACACATTATTCATAAGTGAAATTACTTCTCACTACATTAGTTTAGTTTTCCAGGCATTCAGAGCAGTATCTCTAATCTATTTTCAGCTTCTTGCTACTTAAAATGAGGAAATTACAGTCATAAACACAGCATATGGACATTACTTCGTAATTAAAGAGTTTTTTACTGCTTTAAAAAAATGCTGTTTCAAACAACTCTGACAATAACTATGTATCTACAGAAGTATTAAGATATTCAACTTTTTTTTTTTTAAATCATGAAGAAAACTTCCTGGTCTCCAAGAAGTGAATAAAATCCAAGTTTAGCAGAACTGACTGACTTCTGAAATACGAATTTCCAGAGCTAAAAAGATACATGCAACCTGAAATAGTAGGACAGAAAGGCACCTTATCAACTTTTTGTTGCTTTCACAAGATGAATGTTCAAGCTGTTTCTTTGCATTATAGCAGAACGATCTACCCAAAATAATCTTTAAAATTGAAAGTTCTGATCTAAATCTACATAGATTTTAAATAAACCCAAATCAACTGTATGGTTTGAAATTCTCATTACTTTTTAAAGAAAGAAAATGTGTAATGTTTTATACAAACTAACCACATCTGAGTTTTGGCCAAAAGAGCGAACTCCTTCAGATACCCATGAGAGCAAACTAAATTCTTCTAAAGGAATTTTGATAGCTAAGTGCAAAACAATTTCACTGTTTTAAAAAAATAGGTGGGGCAGACTGATCTTTAAATTAAAGCAAAACAAGAACTGCAAGCACACATAATTAATGTTACTTAACTTCCATCAAAAGAAAACTACAGTGTGTAATGGTTGCATAACTGCTAGTTTCCAAGCCTGAAGCAAAAGGAATCATCACTGCAGTTTCACTAAAAAGAAACTGGAAATGCTTCTGCTATGATTAGTGAAAGAAAAAGCTTATTATGGGTGTAACACATCCTCTTGTTTCTACTTCTTCCCAAGCTCTTACACACTCACTGCTGTGTCTTCCATGTAAAATATTGGTGGCAATATAATGATAATTTATAGATAGTTGCAAATTTCTCTCCTGACACTATACCAGCACCAGCTCTATCAATCTTGTCTTCTACAAATAGGAAAGTACAGTAGCCCTTCAGTAGTTTCCCTCCTAACTCCAGCTGAATGAATAGGAGAGACAAACGAGTCAAAAACATCCCTAAACTCTGCTGACCAGAAGTGAAGTTAGTAATGGCACTAGCAGGGGTGATATGCAAAACATTAGGAAAAACAACATTTCTTAATATCCACTTCAAACAACATCTGATGAAAGAGTGGCAAAAAGACCATGCTGAAGCTCTCTCGCGTTTACATGAGCTAAGAATTTCTAGAATTTCTTACCAGCTCTTTCAGATTTTTCTTTCTGTTCTTTTAATTCTTCGCCTTTTGTAGTTATTTGTTTGATCCGAGCACGTAGTTGGACTATCTCCTCCTCCTTCATTTCCAACGTTTCATGCATTTGTCGTTTTGTCTCTGCAATTACCATGCCCTATGGAAAAGGTCCTTGTGATAAAAAGCTAGCAAATAAATAAAACATATAGCTAAAACAATTTCAAGTCAGGACACAATCCTTGACAGGAATAAACTTCAGTCTATTAGTACAAGATTAGAGATTATGGTCATTTTCTGTGTCAGAAAATGCTAACAAGGAGAAGATAGTATTACAGATTATTTTGAGGAGTAGCTAACATTTATCTAGTGATGGAAATAACTCCTCCAGCAACTAAAGACCATCAGGAAATTTCCTCCTGGTACAGATACTTTTCTTTGAAATAAGCATTCTGTCAACAAACCAAAACAAAAAGCATTGTAGTGTGCATGCTTCTACATAGAGAAGATGCAGATATTACGACTGTTAGTCCTGTTGCTTATTACACGTACCAAGGCTGTGAAGAAAAAACCCAAACTTTGAGATACAAAAACTGAGAAACTCATCATATTCCTAAGAAACTACAGGTACTTCATTGGTCATGTTAAAATGAATTTACATTGTACCTGATCTTCATTAGTATTTGGAGGAGGAGTTGCTGTCTGGGTTTATTTTTTTTCCATGATAGCATTGAGGAGTGTACTCAACATAACTACTCCATCGTAAAACTTGCAGCATTAAGTATAACTTAACCAACCAAAACTCTAAAGTATTTATGTACAAAAACTCTTGGGTAGCCTAAATTATTTGCTTGTTAAAACAAACAAAACCACATCATATGACTAAGAACAGCTTCTAATACCAAGAGCCCAAATATTTTGAGTTTCAAACATCTTCTTTCAAAATAACAGGCATATAAAAGTAAATATTTTGTTTACCTTGTCTTGCTCTAGCTGCTCAATCAAATTCTTTGCATCACGCAGCTGCGTAATCAGTTTAGTTTTCTCAGCCATGTGAAGGTCCTAAAAAAAGACCCCAACCACAAATTTAAAGTACTGCCCTCTGTAAGAAATTACCTTCTTCTAACAAACAGCTTAGGTTTGGCTCGTAACGTGCACTATGCCTTCAAGAAAGAGCCCAGAAAAGAAACCAAGGAAATTAAAGTAGGCAGCTTCATATTATTTTTAAATCTCCCAGTGCTAGGCTGCCTTATAATAATTCAGGTATCTGAAGGCTTTTTTACAGCCCCCACTGTTCTCTCATGGATGTCAGAGCTAAACATGCAAGAAATATGCTTAAGGCCCTGCTCTGTTACCTGTATCTCAGCTTACAAGATTTCAGCCATGTAACATAATTGCTTATTAATGGTCTTCCCCTGGAAAAGGTCCTTAAAATACCTTACTCTTTCAGAGCTCTTTCAAACCAGGCTAGTGCTCAGAGACCAAGACAGAGAATAAAATCTGATCTCCAGAACTGAAGTTGAGTACAGCTATACTTATCACATTTTCATGTTTATATTACAACCAGCCACCTTACTGTTACTCCACATTCCACATTAACAGCTTTAAAAAGAAAACTGAGCAAAATATTAATTTAGCTTTAGGACTGCACTTACGTTATCTTCACTATATTGTTCTCTCTAGTGTGCAGCCCTTCTGTGTTTTCTGTTAATTCACATAACTGATGCCTCTTCCACTACATCTTAAAGGTTTAGCTCTGCTCCACTTCTCTCACTTTACCTCCTGTCTTCTGTGC
This sequence comes from Apus apus, assembly GCF_020740795.1. NCBI lineage: Eukaryota > Metazoa > Chordata > Aves > Apodiformes > Apodidae > Apus > Apus apus. The sequence continues at coordinate 52,021,956 of NC_067283.1, forward strand.
TAGGACAGTCTTTTCTCACCCCAACTTCCCACAGCTACTTTATTTCCAATATCATTTTGATGGTTATTCAAACAGTAAGGTTTCATATCCTTCCTTACAGCTTTTAGAGTAATTGCTCAATGTGTTGATTCCATGTGGGTTTTGCACCTTTAACTTGAAAAAAGTTCAGGGACAGTTTATTTAGTGTCCTGCTCGATTAGTAAATTTTGGAAACACTGGAGTTCTTACTGTGTTTTAGTAGCTACACAAAGTTCCAAGCATTTTTCATACCTTCATCTTCTCCAGTTCCTGAAGCCTCTCCTCTAACTGTTCTTGAAGTGCCTCTTTCTCGTTGGTTAGCTGGGCACAGCGCTCTTTATGTGACCGGATCATCTCCTTACAACGTTGCAGCAAGTTCTCTTGGCGCTTCACCCTCTGATTAAGAGCTTCCAGTGCTTTAACAGGATCTTCATTACCCTCTACAAGACAACATACCGATATCATCACACTCACACTGTTTCCAAGATGCAGATCTGCATTCACATTGTGGATGACCCACAGGTCTCTAAAAAAAGTTCTGCAAGGTCTGCAAAATCTCCTAGTGACTCCTGTAACTGCCAGAAACATGCTACACATACACAGAATAGCAAAGACAGTCTTTCACCTTAAAATAATGTACCTCAGTTACTATACAAGATTCAAAACCAAACTATTAATCAACAAGGTTTTCTATGCAATTAAAAAGTCATCGTGATTTATAAACCTGCCTGCTGCTACTAAAAGAATATTCATAAGCAAGTAGAAACACGAAGCAAAGCAAATCCCATCTCTCAAGTGTGAAGCACACAGATTCCTGCTTTCCCAGGACTCAGTGTGACATTAATTCTAAAATATCCAGGTTGGCAATACTACATTCAGCAGGATAAAGGCCATACTTAGCATCTAAACCATACTGCTCTCTCTGTATAACTAGCACATTGGGTTATGTTCAACTATGTGTTCTGGTCTGATGCTCTGGAGGCTGTGAGAGTACTTCGCATGAAAACAGCACCAAATTCATCAGTTCAGTTCACGACTCTTAAGTCTTACACACTATAGTCTAGAAGCAGACCCCAGGACAGGAAGCATCTTGAACCCTGATCTGTAGAGACAGAATACAAAGATGTCATGCTGGATAAGAAAATCTCTGATCTAACCCTTCATATCATCCAAAAATACAAAAATCATAGCAGATGGTGAACACAGATAATTTCAAGATGCATGTTCACCTGACTGAACCCTGTCTTTTATGAAGGATATCAGTGAATGACACTTTGATATCTCAGCAATATAACGTCCCTTGTTCAGGAAACAAGTATAGTCAATCCTGGGAGTGCCATAACTCAACCTCCTGATGTAAGGAACCCTCAGATTATTCAAAAGCATGAATATCAAAATTGATCTTTGCTTTTATTTTTTTCCCTAGAAGGAAAGAAAAATAAAATAAAATTGGAAGACAGACTGGCAAGTGAGAGATTGAGAGTTGAATTCTTATGAAAATGTAGTATCTTAGAAGGGTTATCCTTTCCTCTAGCTGCCACATTGTTTTCAAAACAATTGTCTCCTCCTAGAAAATACATCTTTACTATGACATGTGCAGCCCTAAGTCTTGTCACTTCATCATAAACAACAGCAGCATCATTCCTCAAAATTCAAGACCTCTTCAAAAGCCACAATACCTACCATTGATTCCCGGTTCCACAGTATCTTCTGTGCTGATTTCTTTTGCTGGACTTTGAACTTGTGGTTCAGATTGGATACCTGGATCAGGCAATTCAGTGCTTATCTGACCATTCTGTAACCTCTGTTTCAGCAACGATACCTAAACAAAATGTTCTTTTTGTTAAAAAAACCCAAGAATGCTAAGTAGATAATGTTTTCATCTTCAAAACTAAAGAGAGTTAAATAAAATTGGTATCAGGAAAAACCTGAATTTTTTAATATTTTTGAAGTCAGAATTATGTTGCCAACTAACAAAAATAGTACCATTATGAGTGGAGAAACAAAGACCAATTAAGCAAAACACAATTTTTTTCCAAAGCAATTTTAACTCAAACTTCTGCTAATGTTATGCTCTTAATAAAGTAGACATTACAAAGGTATTTAAGCGCAGATCAATCAATCATACATAACACAAGTGAGATTTTACAAAGGCATCCTTTACCACAAAGAAGCAATTAGTTTCTAGAAAATCATAAAGTCTCAAGAAGTTTTACAACATAGCAGCAATTACAATAAAACAGGGGCATGCTTTACAGTAAATACATATTAAAAAAAAAAAAAAAGGCAGGAAGAGCAGTTTTAAAGAACATCTTTAGGTATAGTTAGATAAGATATCTCACCTGAGTTTGCAGGACACTTATAAGTTGATCCTTTTCTTCTAAGGAAGCATCAAATTCCTCTTGGAGATGTTTTTTAGCTTGCTGATCCATTTGGAGCTCCTGAGAATCATAAGTATACATACCTCAAAATTAAAATGTGAATTTAAAAGGCTTGTGAAATTAATATTAAAAATACCTCTTTGCAGTTGTGACCCCAGAATACAATCATAAAGTGGATACTTCTTTTACTATACAACATTCCACGCAAAATAAGAACAACATCTCATTATAATACCAGCATTAAAACAGCAAGAGCCTAGATTTTATAAAAAATTATCAAGGACTCTTTCTTTCTAAAAATAAGCTTACGTAGGGATCAGTTCATGTCTACTACTTGCTTCCTGCTTCTGAGCTTTAGAAGCAATTCCTTCCAAGCAAAGTAAAGCAGCTCAGTGCAAAACCAAGTGCTAAAGACATTTACTGAAACCAACTCAGAAATGGTCCTCTTTAGATCCCAAAGTTGCTCCTGATCCTCATCTGAGGAGGAAAACAGTGAAGACTGCATGAAGACTACTACTGAGGTATTACTATTAACACAAAAAGCTAAGGTAAGCAAAACACGATTTCCAGGGACTGTTTCACACAATCAGCTTGGCCTCAGAGGAGACTTTGCTTATTCTTGCATGGCACTCTTAGAAGAAACTTCTTGGATTCAACTTAACTATGGGGAAAAACAGGCTGTATGATGAGGAAAAGGATTTTTAAAATTAATTTCTGATAATAAATTATTACATCATTAAAAGATCTATTTTGTACCATTTTAGCTTTGACAATGGACACATACCATTTTATTTGACATTTTTCTTTTAAGTCTGTTTTAACTAATGTTATAACACCTGGGCTTCCAAAAGACCAAAAACCTACTTTAAGTTTTTCAATTAATAAAAAAGAATGTCAGTGTTAGATTTTTAAGGAATCCTTACATCTACAAGATTTGAAAGAATGAAACTAAATTTAACGCCAAATGCACGTAAAAATTTATATATATATATATGTAAATCAGAAATACGCATATATCACAAATATCAGAAAGACTATGACAGAAGAGATGAAAAAGAAGTATGCACACATCCACCCCTTTTTCATAACCAAAAGTTTTATCTTTGGCATGTATGTGCCTTCCAAACTTTACCAATGGAGCACGTAGATAAACACAGGAAGAACTTCTTTCATTTCACCTTGTAGTGAACTGGAAAAAAACACACTGGCAAGCCACTTCTGTCAGCAATGCTATGGGTTTTCCCCTCCTATGGGCTGACAGTTCAGCTTAGCACAGGGCAACAGTGCAGGCTCTGGCTCAAATAAGCACAGCAGACTCAGCACTCTGGCCCAGTTCTCAGCTGCTGGGCCAGAAGCAGCAGGGATCTGAACCAAAGTACTACCCCTGTGGCACACACAATTCACAGCCTGCTTACCTGGATTACACTCCACATCACTGAAGAAGAGTGCCCCACAACTTGCCAGTGACTTCCTTTGAAATGACTGGCTGCCTGACTGGTCCCACAGGGGCAGCCTTTGCAGGTCTGCATGCGCCTTGGGTACATGCACACCCAGATGCTCAGTCACCATCCCTCACCCTCCAGGGACCAACCCTGGCCCCTGTCTGCAGGTAAGATGCTCACCTGCCTGAAGCTACTCTGCCTACAGGCAAAGGTGGGACCTTGCCATGGTCTGATGGCTCTTGCAGCCTCCATGCCAGCACTGCTGCTTGGCACAGCGCACGCCAAAACCAGGAGTGCAGCCACAGAGAAAGCCCATGGCTTTAAGCAAGCTGGTACTCAGCTCCCAAGAGAGGGGAGAGCATGGACACAGAGCTGCTCGCACGCCTGTCTCCAAATCTGATGCTGCATTGGCTGCTGGGGCAGTAAAAAAGCTTCAGTTTCACATTCTGCTTCACCAGGGTTTGACAATATGGCTTTTGTGCACTTGGCCCTTTAATTTCCTCTGCCTGTTAATTCTTACCTGTCTTTTAATTAAGCCAAATGTATTTATTATGAATATCAAATATATTAAAAGCATCTCCTTTGAATTTCACTGTAACTTAAGGAGAGAATAATCGTAACACAACCTACCTGATTTTACACCTGAAAACAAACTATACTGAAAATCCATAAAAACAATGTAAATGTAATTGAGATCAAGATGAATTTTTTTTTTTAATTGATCATCAGTAAAATCTTTATTAAAAAGTGCCTATTATTTGTATTTGCCTACCATTAGCATTATTTCTCAATACTGGAAGAGCAAGAAATTGCATAGGGATCTCTAGTGCTGGCCACGTCACTGTAAGAACCACACACACATTTCTACCTTTTCTGTTCACAATGAACAGAAAAGCAGCTCAGTTGGTACAATTAACTGCTCTTAAGAATATGAGAATAAGTCACTGAATGGGGAAAAGAGACAGAGAAATAACCCCATATAAACAAATGAAAACAAATGGTAAAAACCCCTGATGTCTAAAGTGAAGAATAAAGTCAAAAGTTAGGCAGAGAAAGGTCCTATTTATGTGTGGTATAAAGTAAATACTCGCTCAATAAAAGAAATTACCTCTCTCAGTTCCCCAATTCTGCGAAGTGCTTTATCCTGACTTTGACTCAGAATGCCCTTTAAAAAAAGAAGAATAAACATCAGGTGCAATAAATATAACTTTTATATATAAAGAATAAATAAATTCATAGAATTGTATTTCAGCAGAAGAATTTCTTTATATTTCTCAAGTCTTGATATGCAAGTATTATCATAAACTGCCAAATATAGTTTGGCAATCTATCACCTGAAATTAGCTGATGCAATTAAAAAAAGGCTGTTTTAGCTTCACATTTACTTTGATAAAGCAATATTAGCTCGGCTTCCTCAGAAATCCCAGCTAAGAAAGTGTCTTTTGTTAGACACACACATCTATATCCAGCATCTTGTATAAACAAATATACACAAACACACAATGCACTGTATTTGCACTATACATTTCAGGACTCTGAAAGGGGGAAAAGTAAGGCTTACCTGTAGCTTCTTCTTCTCCCGCTGGATAACTTTATAAGCAGACACTAGCTAAAATACAGAAAGTGGGTATAATGATAATAGCACATCTGCTTAAAGCTATAAAAATAATTTGCTTAGTTGCATCTCTATCTGCATTTTCAAAATTTTCACTTTACTTGAGAAAGCTCTTCTTAAATTTTCTCAGTGTTCCCTTTTTACATTTATAAAGCATCTCCAATGTGTTAAAAAATAAAGCCTACATGACAAAACAATGAGGTTACTCAGCATTCATGAACAGTTTTCTCTTCACTGAAAAGACCTCTAAGAACAGCCACGCTTCACAAGCACCAAAAAAACCCCAACTGTATTAGAAAGTTACATCCCAGAAAGCTATCCCACAGGGATGGACTTTTGTAAGGGTCCACATACCAGAGAGCTTAACTAAAATTAACTTTAAAACACACTTACAAGTCTAGCAAAAAAAAGTTTCTGTAATTGTGAATGTTCTCATCCATGTGCTTTGCATATACCCAGCAGACAAAGAAAGACTGGAAGTGGACAATATTTCTCATTGTAAGCTGACAAAAGGACTTAGTGAGTAACTGCACAATTTAGTTTAATTAAAAATTTGGTCACAATTACATAAGCTATCCAAAGCTGAAGTAGCATACTGGCACTTGCAAATGGAATATTCCATTTTCAAATTGCTGGAAAATCAAAGGAAAACAAATCCAAGCCCAGAAATCTCTAAGTAGCTTCAAATTCTTATTTTTTAAAAATTAAGATTTTTCAGAATTCAAAATTACTTTCCATTTCAGCGTCACACTTATTTTGCACTTAACCCTAGAACTATGGATGGCTTCCCTTACAATATCTTTTTGAGATACTTTGTGTCCCACCTTAAATAAATACCAAAAAATTACATCTTCAATTCACTTTACAAATTTAAACTACTTTCTGTCAAGCTCCAGCAAAGCAATTTTTTTTCTAACTGAACTAAAGACACTCCCAAAACCAGAAAAAACACCCAAACCTTTTTAACAGAGAAAATTAAGACTTGCTAGACAGACTACATAAAAAAACCCAACAAAAAAGTACAAATTGAAGATTTTTCATTTTGGCAACACTATTTACATAAATTTTTAAAATATATACATCATGATACAAGCCAGAAGAGAATGAAAAACCAATGGGAGACAACAATCCCTGAATTAATGGAAGACAACTGGATTTTTTTCAGGCATATTCTGAGTATTGTAACTACTGTATACTTGTTTTGGATTCCAGGGATTTTGACAGTAAAAGTCAGGAGCCTGCACAGGACTTTAAGTGCAAACGGGCCAATTCTAAAGGTAAAACACATGCATTATATTTTTATTTTTTTAAAATCCAACACTAATTCTTGCAAAGTTTTACTTTTTCAACAAATTGGAAAATGAGTAGCAAAACTACTTATAAAATTGGTTTTCAGTAAAATAGCGTAAGAAACAGTCCCTGAATTAATTATTTCCAGGGAATATCTGGAAATCATGGGGAAAACTTATTTATTGAAAACAAAATGCCTGCCTATTGCATGTACATGGAATACGGACCATTGTGTCCTTCAAGAACAAGTCTCAGAAGAAAAGTACATCTGCTGTCTTGAGTACAAGCCATACTCATCTGTACTGAACTCTTAACCCTTTCTATAGGCTTTCAGCAGAAATCATCATAGGTCTACCTTGTGGGAGTAACTACTAATTAATCTCTTTTGTTTAGAACATGGAATTATTTACAAAGAAAAGAAGAAAAGGATTTCCCACATTTTATTACCAGAAATACATCTGGCCTATCTAGGCCAGAAATAACTAGATGTACAGTAACTCAACTTCCATGTAAGCTGTAGGTTGATCCATTTGCTCCAAACAGGAAAACAAAAAAGATTACCCACTACTGCATTATCTGTTAGACTCATCTTCTTCTGTTTAGGTAAGTCAGTAGCAACATTGCCTACCTCTGAGTATTTCCCCCTATAGTTGCCCAAACTGCGCTCCATTCTGCGCAGTCGCTGCAGCAATTGCTCTTTGCTGAGGCTGTCCATATTTCCCGGAAGCTCTTCTGTTTCACTTTCAATGTCAGAAGGTGGATCAAAGGTGGGACCAGCTGTGTCCAAGTCCAGTCGATTCAATGAGTCTCTTGAAGAACTTCGTACCAGGGACTCCTTAGAAGGAGAGCGGAACAGGGACTCTTTTACTGGGCTTCGAAACAAAGACTCCATGGAGGGAACTCGGAGCTGAAGCCTCTGGGCGAAAGATTGAGTATCACTCAGCTACAAAAATTCAAAGCAAATAGTTACTTAGGCACTGATTTTAGCCAGTCAGAGACGTTAAAGTCCAGGAAACGGAGACCTGACCTGGGCAAAGGAATGACTGTTGCCTAACACATGCAGGACATCAAATAGCTACCCATCCCTTAAAAGAATCTTCACCTTGTGCAGAAAAATCAAGCATGCAACTACCCAATACGGGCAATTTCAGACAGCAACTAAATCCAATGAACTACAGCTCTGAATTAAACTTCTAAAAGAATGTATTGCTGTGTAACCCCTTTAAAAAGTGAAGAATATGTAACTAAACAAATAGTAGCATTTACTGTTTTCACAAAGAAAAATAAAATTGTGTGACTCACTTCTTGATGTATTAAACAGAAGACTCTATTTATCTCAAAGACACAAAGATATTTTCCTATGATTAAGGAAAAAAATGTATTGTAAAAGTCCTTGTACGATAGTTCTACCATGCTGTCCTTAAACAGCCCTTTATTTTATTTTAAATGGCTTTATCATTTTTACACGAAATGCAATTATTGATTTATGCAGCTAAAGTACTTGTGCTGTTTTTTTTAAAAAAAAAGGCTCTGAGCTATGGCACCATGTATTACCAGTGCTAAAGAAGTCATTTGAAAGTATTACTGCATGACATTGCCCCACAAACCAATTTTGGGACACATGCTACGAGCCACTGCCAATTCCACTCCAGAAAGTTTCTGAGATGTAATAAAAATGACCTTCACCTTTATCACTAGTGACAATTTTGCTAAGCCTATTAGTTCTTTTCCTGCAGCTAGAAATTAGCTTTCTGGCCACACAATATGACCTCTACTTTTGAAAGCAAAGTTAGCACTCCATATCCTGCACTGGCTGTGTCTGTGAGCAGTGAGTCTCACCCCAACACAGGCAGCCTGCAGCCCACAGAAACAGCTAACCTGTCCCTGCAAAAAAAGCTCCATGCATCAGTGACAACACCTGGTAACAGCTAATGGGATTATATTCAAACAAAACACCCTTTTATCCTGACAGGCAAGGACTAAGATGTATACCAAGTGCTTACTCCAACACAACATAAAGACAACACAGCAGTGAAGGAGGAAACAAACTCCTCACACCCCCCCCCTCACACCCCCCCCCCATACCTGTGGGGAGGCTGGTTCACTTCCATTGTTTTCTGTGGATCTGGGAAGTGGTTGCTTAGTTAAGTTCTATAGGAGGAAAAACAATTGTTAGAAGGAATAGACTACAAGGACAGTAATTCATAGATGCCTACAAATAGCATCTGTGCTTTTTTTCTTGCCTGCGTTTTTAGTACTTTCTGTTGAATATTTATTAAGATGTCTTCATGCAAACAAGCTAGTTTGTTAAACTCAAAACAGATTGCTGCAATATACAGAACTACAAAGCAGCTACGTGTGCGTGGATTAGTACGAGACATCTGCAAATGCTGACATCTCCAATTAAATTATTCATAATGTTTATTTATGTAACATTTATGCACAAATTAAAGAAACACCAAAAAGACAAAATGATAGCAGGAAAAATCTAATTGATGACTAGTGTTGTTTACATCCAACATGAGTAATAGTGGAATCACACTGTCTTCCTCTGTTTAAGTACATTTCGGGGGGGAGGAACTACCTGGAAAAAAAAGCATCGGTAATGGCTGTTTAACTCCAAACAAGCACAGGAAGAAAAATTAAGACTTTCAGAAAAAAAAACATCCTGTGCAAAACTTCACACTTACATTCCTCTCTGGACTCCCTAGCAAACAAACAAAAAAACCCAAAACCAACCCAAAACCAACCTAAAAAACCCAAACCAACACAATAATAGTTTAATTTTTATTACAGACTTCAGACGATTCTGTTCCTAGTCTATGCATTCTGCCGTTACAATATCCTGTATTCAGGTGTTTTCTAATCTGTAGAAATCCAGATGGTTTTCTGGTGTTTAAACCAGGTCCAACTGAAGTAGATAAAAACTTGCTAGAAACCATTTTGGATATTATGTTTTTCCAGGAGAAGCAAAGAACTGAGACACATTGAACCAAGTGTGACAAATTCAGCTAAAAACAGTGTAACTAAATTTTTAATCAAGTACCACCCTGATTCAAACTGTAAAATCTAAGGTGTATATACAACTAAAGTACTCATCATAGTAATGCATGTATCTTCTGCCTGATTACACCTTCAACTTCTACTCTGTGTGGATACCCAGAAGAGCCTACATAAACATAAATGTAAGCCTACATAAACATAAATGTAAGCCTACATAAACATAAATGTAGAAGAATGTTTCAGCATAAAGGGCTTCAGAAAGGTTTGATGTGAAGCAAATTTAAGGAAGTACAAAAATACCACAGAAGAAAGAGATATTGAGACAGCTAAGGAAGCCAGAGAAATGAGCAGTCACCAATCCAGATTCAGACAAAGCAAAATGAGCAATAACCAGCCATAGAAGAAGTCTGTTTGGATTTGGAAACGGTGCTTCATCTGGCTTGAACAAAATCTGCATTCTGCTCCAGAGCACTATCCTGCTACAGTGGACTTATTCCTAATGGATTAAGAGCTCTTCCTGGGTTTTAAATTAAAGCACTCGTACATTTTATTCTCAAATCCATTAGCTGTTCTTTTTCATTTCCTAACTAGAAAGTTAATAATAAGGGTAATCCAAAGAAAAAAATCTTCTTCTGCTTTATAATTTACAAAGCATCTACCAACTGACAACAGAAGGAGTCAAATGCTGTACCAAGAATTACAAACTAATTAAAACAAGTTCTTTCAAAAATTATATATTCTGATACCCATAAAGAGAATTAAAGGAAACTACGGAGAGTTTGCACATCTCATTCACAAGAATAATTTAATAATATTAAAGATATATTTTAAAACACAAGATTAAGTAATTTATTAAATTTAATACGGTGTTTATGAATATAAAAACCATGAACACTGCTTTTTTCTGTGAAGATCCTTAAAAATGCCATTTCAAAACTAAAACTAATGATGCTACTTTTAAAATTTGCCTATTAATTGTGCTGACATCTTTGTATTCGATCTGTATGAACACAAGTAGAACCTATATTTGGGATTAGACTTTCTACTGGCAAAAATCATAATAGGGATACCCTATTAATATTTTATAAAAAAACTGGGCCACCGCAGGTCCAGCTGCTGCAATTCTAAGTCACTGTGCTCTAGGGCAAAAGGTCATATTCTGGTATCCACAAAGTGAAAGGTAAGCAAGAATGAAAGTTGCTATTTATAAGTACAGATTCAAAAGGCTTTGAAGAGCTTAAAGAACCCTGGCCTTCCATAAGGCTTAAGAGATGTTTTGCAGTAGAGTAGCATCAGGGTTTCCAGATACCAGCAGCAGCCTTCCCTCTATGAACCCACAGAGCATATGCAACTATATCTCTATCCAAAGACTGCTATAAGTACAATCACTAATTATAAGGTTGCTTTTTGTTTCTAAGATTTATAAACTAGAGCTCAGTTTTAACTGGAGCACATTAGGGCATGCTAGTGACACTTGTACTCTTACTTCCATACTTCTGAAATGCAAACTAATTCATCTTATTTCTTTCTTAAAGGCATAAATAGATTCATAAGCCTAAGAAGTGAAAGCTTAAATGTCTGCATTTAAAAACATTTTACTGTTCTCCTTCTCAGATACTCAAAACTGAGTAAATTATGGAGGAAGGAGAACTTAGTATACATTTTCTTCCCTCATTTTCCTTTAATTTTTCATCAAAAAACCTCTCTGTCCATGAACTGTTTCTTCATGCAACAAAACCCATGCAGCTTAGTTAGTAAAGAGTTTATAATAACTTCATCTATACCCAAAAACCCACTATTACAATCACAGCTCTATGATGTTCAATCTCTTAGATCAAGCATCACTTGCACACACACAGTTAAAATACAGTCTTGTATATAAATGTGCAAGTCAGTGATTCTTGCCACTAATGTATATACTAAAAGATAATATAAAGACAACATTTGAGCATTCCCTGAAATACGTTTTTCAAAATACAACTGTACCAGGGATATTCTGTAGTGTAGTGAAAAACAGCCCATAACTGTTTGGTAAGTGTAGAAAAGCTTAATTCAATTTGTGGTGAAACTTTAAGTAGTTATCACTGGACCTGGAACATGGTTAAAATACCTAGAGAACTGAAAAAAAAATACAGTAACTGTTTCAAAACTACATATTTCAGCATAGTCCGAATGTCCTTTTTGCTCCACATCAAAAAGCTCAATTTTGAGCACACCATGGCTGAGACAGTAATGAATCTGTACTCTAAGGGCATGCTCTAAACAAGCATAACCCTTTACAGCAAGTGGAGACTTTCAACAGATCACCTTTCTAATTGCTGTTTCAGTCCAATCTTGCTTAGCTTGAGAGAGACAAATTCAACACAACATGGTCTGTTGAGCTATGTCCACCTGCTTCTTAAATTTCTAGCCTGTTACAGCTTTCAGTGACTTGTCATTTTCAGCCTCTGCATGAGCGGCAGAAAACCAAAACTGGAAAAGCAAAGTCATCATGAAGTACGAGGATGAACTGGGACTCTAAAATCACTATGGACTCTGGACTGCCATGCCTCTAAAGTATGTGAAAGATGCCATCCTAGTCTTGTGGCAATTATAAGGAGAACACAGCTTTCTATATGTGCACACGACAGCAGAAGGCTGCTTTCCTCTCTATGCCTACTTCTTTTTCTCCGCTCTTCACTCTTCTTACTGAGCTTCTACACTTGCATATTAAGAAAGCAATATTTCCAGGCAAAGAAATGTATAATTAAAATAAAATATAATTATTAAAATAACATGATTTATCATCACAATAATAGCAGCCAGGTTACCAACTAGAAGTAACTGGATTTCAGTGTATGTGACATAATTCTTTCCTGCTACCATTGATAGTAAATGACATTGTGAGGCTTCCATTGTACACAGCAAAAAGCACATAATTTTTAGACAGTGTTTATCTCAGTGTTTATCATATCCATTTATAATGAAATACATACAGATGTACATAAAAATGAAGAGACTTTCAAGGGCGTTAATGAATTCTAAGCAAACACACAAAGTTGTGCAACAACTATTTAAAGGTTGTGTAGAGTACAGTTACCTGTGTAACAGAAAAGGTGTTATTTTTTTTTTAAAGTTGCATTAAATTCACATCAAACAGCACACCAGCCAGGAGCTATAAGGTATTACTCTGTGAAATTTAGTGCAGGGTTAGCAACAGGATAGTTAAGATAAATGCCTTTGTGAGAACAAGCCACAAGCACCACTAGGTTTGCCTTCTAGTACAGTACTCTCCTCCCCCTGCTAAAGGTATCACTAAGAGGGGTGGGAGGACTCACCACACCGTGACTCTGTGGCTTAGGTTGTTTGGTGGGATCCAAAGCAAAGATAGTATACTCAGAGAGAAAAGCAGGTTCTGCTATCATCCCGGCTAGCAGCTGTCATTCAATGCAAAAAGTAGGAAAATGAAAATAAATCAAGTAATAAGGTGAAAAATGTTGCATGATTTGACTCAATTAAAAACATCTTTAAAAAATACAGCCATTTATGAGACATCAGATATTGATAAAGGTAGGATATAACCAGAAAATATTAATTAGATCAGTTCAAAACAGCCAAAATATGGTTTTTATAATTTAGAAATAAATAAATTTAAAACTACAAAAAATATCCCAGCTTAAACAAAGATAAAGACAGTGTTTCACACAATGATACTGTAATTTTTTTAAACTTCTGTGGAAGACTTGCCTTTAAATACCACTGAGACTTTATTGCTCTCAGTTACGTGTGAAAAACTTGTTACTCTGAAAATTCTATCAGCATTTCAGTTATAAACAATATAAATTGCATGCTTTTATCATAGAATAGAATCATAGAATGGTTAAGGTTGGAAGGGACCTTAAAGATCATCAGGTTCCAACTTCCCTGCTATGAGCAGGGACACCTCCCCACTAGACCAGGCTGGCCTTGAACACCTCCAGGGAGGGGGCATCCACAACCTCCCCGGGCAACCTATCCCAGTGCCTTTTGACTATGTATCTTCTAGCGCTCTTATACGCTACAGTTTCTAACTACATTTTCTTAAAAAATTCCTTACAATATTTTTCAAACTATTAGAAGATTATTTTGTAAAAAAACCACAAGTTTAACTAAGCCTGTATCAAAGAACAGTTTGCAATTCCTGGGGACAAAAAGCATTGTGGAAAAGAGACTAGAATTTCAATTCAGACTGGATATATACATTTAACATAAAGCAATCCAATGCTGTCAGGATCTCAAAACAGATTTCAAAAACTATTCCTCTCATTATTTTCCTCACACATAATAGCTCGAGGTTCATATTTCTCATAGCTTGGATTTCAGAACTGTGTGGTCTACTGACTGAACCAAACACAATATGGCACTTCCTTCTCATTATTTCAGAGCAATTTTATTTCAAGTTACTGAATAGTACTTTTAGGAATCAAATCTATTACAACATAAGTTTGAGTTAGATTTATTTTTTTTTACTGTCACATTGACTCCAGTGTTCCAGTAGCTAAATTACATAAATACAAATTGAGATATACAAATACCTGCATGTGTAAAATCTGGAATGCTACATGATGATAATTTGTGTCCACAAAACCCTTTCATAAAATGTATTAATGCTAAATGTTCACTGACAGCCACATACAGTAGCCTCTGAATGCCAGTACTGCCTCCTCATCTTTTCTAATGTATTCCTATGCTGAAAATACTCAATTACTGAAAAACCTGAATAACTGAGACTGAATAACTAAAATACCAATCTTGTAGAAAACAAAGCAAAATACAAACCTAAATAATGTGCTTTTATTGCCCCCATTTGAGTCACTATACTATATACATACATGCATATATACACACACACCCCTTCCTAGTACATATATCCATCGCTGAAGAATCCTGCCAGTTGTACCAGAAGACATTCTAGAGATACAAAGGAAGAGAAGCAAAAAACCCACTACAAAATTGTCAACTGTCTTTGCAGGGGATCTGCAGAGCACCAATTCTAAAATTCATGCCCAACTTTTACTTCTAAAATCGGTAAGCACAGTGACAATTAATTCTGACTTCTGTTATCCATGCCCATTTCCAAAACTGGTATGGGACAAGTGCTCCAATAGTTCACTTGACTTGCCATGAACTAGCTAGGTCTGAGAACCTGAAGTTAAGTTTCACTTCTAAGCTACTAACATAAGCTGCTAACAAAAGAGATGGTCCCATTTCTCCTGCTCCAAATCATCTTCCCCCTAGTCTGGACACACTTGCCTAGTGCATCCACTGTGGTTGAAATCACATGCTGAATTTGGTCAGTCCGGTCACCAGTCGTTCCCAGTCTGTTAGAAGTGTAACTTCTAGGACTAAGTTGTGTAAAAGCTCCTAGTTTATATGTATTCAATATGTAAAACCCATCTAAGTTTATTTCCTCATCTGAGGTTTTAGGCAAGGTTGTAGAAGCTCATAGTTTTGGCCATGCTATACATTTTGTACATGTAGCTCCTGAAAGGCTACATGCCAGAAAAAGAAGTGGCAAATACTATGGATATACAAGTGTACAGAGAGCAGCAGTACTACAAACAAGCCTGAGGGCCTTGTGAATTAGAAGCATGCATGTTCTCAACCACAAATAAAATTATTAAATCTGTAAAGTAAAATTTACTTTTTATGTTTAGTGAAAACCACTTAAGATGATGGAACAGCTTCCAAAGCACTCACAAATGGATTATGGCAAATATTCTTAGCCAAAAGATTGTTAACATTTTCAACATGCAACAGCTTAGTTGAGTAACTGACCAGTTGAGTCACTTCTACAATCTAACCATCAAGAAATTCAGGAATCATGAATGGTTCAAATTATCTCTTCATGATAACTGTATGGTAATGTTTGCCTCATTATATATTTCACCATAGCATTGTTTTGCTTAATCCTAATTCCACTGAAAGTACACCACATAACTTGCATTAAAAGGAATTCCCATTTTATCTCTAGTAAGTGATTATTCTTTACACAAAATAAATTTTAAAATGGATATCCTTATGTTCAGCATCTATAAACTGCCGTATTTTCAAACACCCCTTTAAGTTCATGACCATGTCAGCACAGCCAAGTTCTAGCAGAAGACTTAGACAGCAAGTCTTTCACAAAACTCAAAACCTACAAGATGACAAAGAGCTTTAAACAATGGAAAGAGTTATTTTTTAAAATTCACTCAAACTACCTGGTAGGTAAGTGGTAGGGAATCTATGCAACTCCCTTTTAGCAAAATCACAAGATCCAAGCTATCCACAGCCTAAAATATGCCAATCCACTTTACTAAGGAGTTACGATTTTGAGACAAAGAAAGAAAAAAAGCTTATCAACACAAACTGATGCAGCACTGCTTGAGTTTGCAGACATACAACTCCAGGGTCCCTATTATAACTAATAATTTACACAAACAGTGGAATGCAATTAACAGTAATGTTGAGTTTCATAGATGTTAAGTCAGAATCCCAATGCAAGAACATCACTACATCATCTCAGCTTCACTCTGCTGTTGTTTTGAGTACAGGAAAGCACCAAAATGGAATAAGCCAACATTACAATTAAAGAAGGGCAGAAGACAACAATACTGAGGCAGAACAGTAAACCCCATATCAAAATGAAATCACAAAGCATTTCCTTCCCAGTAGCCAAGACAAGACTTTCACACTTAAAATAGCTACCAAAGACAGAATACAGTTATGGTCCAAGAGTAGTATTTCCTTAGCCCATTTAGAACTGGCTGCATCTTCTCTTTAGTGAGTTCATCCTCCACTCTTGGATGCTATGTGCCCAACAATTAAAATATTTAAGTACATCCTTACAGTATTTTGTCACTCCAGCAGCTCATTACCTGCTACGTTTTTACAGCTAAATTATAGGCAGAGCTGTCTAATGAGTCCTATAATTATACTTACCTAAAGCTTTCCAATATAGACATGTGTTTTTATCTGCACTTTCAATTTTTTTCTATCAGAAAACTATTTAAAACTAGCTGTATAGTTAATTTGGGGGTAGGGAGAAGAGGAAGGGGAATTAAACGTGACTAGAAATTATTCACAGGGATTAGAGTTTGACCCACGTCTCATTGTTCTGGAGATGGCAGAAGTTGGATCAGAGCACATTACACACATATAACAGATGTTTGATTGCCAAAGGCAGTCATTATTCCCTTTCAGAAAAAAAAAAGAAAACTGGTGGTTTCAAATTTCAGATTAACCTGTTACCACGCAAATTTGAAAATTAATACATTTTGTTAGCATAGTGCATCATTGTATTTGTACTATGTTAATGCTTAAAAACGTCTATAATTATGTGTGGACAGCTTTGCCATGTTGTATACAAGCACAGTAAAAGAGAAGGAAAGGGAATAGTCTATAAGCTTGTCTAAGAGACAAGCCAGTACTTATTCATCTAGTAGTTCATGGAGCTGGAAGAATGTCAGCTATAAAGCTAGAGGTTTAAAGTTTCAACTCTTACTGAAAACTAACTTATTCCCCACAGTAAAATAAATAAATAAATATAGAAATTACTTTAGCTATTTGTCAGAGTTGGGGAATGCCAGAAAAACAAGTTGTGGGTCAGTAATCTGTTGATTTTTACTAATGTTTATTTATAGACTGTGCATTTTGCAACATAACCTTTTACATCTCATCCCTACTGTGATCAGGGACAAGTTAAAACTGAAGAGCTGAAAGCTCAAGGTTTCTCTCTGTGATTAAAAAAGCCCCAGAACTATGAGAGCAAAACTGCATTTTCAGTAACAGGCAATACACATATAAGATACAACTCTTCTCTGGTTTGTTTTTCATTCTGACGAGCAGACTAAACATTCTGGTGTAACCAACAGCAGTTGTAAAATTTAGGCTTTAGATACAAACTAGGTCATACCGCCCCCAAAATTTAGTTTTAAATTTGCATGTCTGAAAAGAAAAAAAATTACAGACATATCTGAACCACTGCCATCTTTGCATGGCAATGTCTATTCAGAAGTGGGTCAAATTAACTACAGAATACAAGAAATACACAGCATTAATAAAGGTACCACAGGAATATTATTTCAGCTTTACTTGTCCTGCTTTATTAACAGCCCAAATTAGAAAAATGTTTTCTTTAATTTAAAAACAGTCATCATATAGAACTAAGGTGTGACTGAAAGTATCTTGGCTAGTTTATCTTTAGCTCTAAGAAGAGCTATATATATTGTGCTCTGCTGTCACTTCCATAGCACTCATGAGGATGTGAGTGATATTTGGATCTGCATGACTGGTAGGTCATTCACAGCAAGCTATCAGCTGTTTGCTCTCAGTTGATTGCACCCAACTTGCTTTGTTATATTCTGCAGGTGGGCCTGACTTGTAATTATAATAGAGAACAGAAAAAATTTAATTTCTAGGAACTATACTGAACATGATTGATGTATTTCACCTGAGATTCCGTGCAAGTATCAATGCAGTAGCAGTTTGAAAAACAAACACTATTCTTCCCTAGAAAAGACTTGAAGTACTAAGTAAGCATGTTTTAATCATCCAGGGCTGTTTCAAATGGCACCAAGACCAACTCAGAAAGCAACTGATATGCAAATTGTCTGAAGAAGTTCTACGGAAATACCAATATATGCTCTTACCTCACACTGTAGTCATATTTTATGGGCTACTTGCAAGAACAGAATACAGAACTAGACAGACTTCTGCTTTTCCTTATATATGAAAAAATTATGAGCATCTAACACTGCCTCTGAAGATCCATAGCTCCAATAAGACAGAGGCTGAAGCAGTAAGCGGGCTAGAAAAAGAAACTTACCTAGTATTCCATAAGCATACAAGTCTTTCTTTTAAATTGAGAATATTTTGAAATTTTTTTTTAAAAATATCTCATTACAGAATATAAAGCAAGAATGTTTGCCTGTGCATTTTATTATAATTATTTGATCAGATTAATGCTGTCATATACAACTATGATTCACTCTGAATTTCTTTTTTAATCTAAAAATACTCTGAGTTTAAATTTCATGTTAAATACTTGCAACTTGGTATTAAAGCACTAAAAATACAGAAGACATACTAAAACATAATAGGCCAGAGGAAGGACAGAGAACATAGAAGGGAACTATGAAACAATGTAATTTTGCTTAGCTTTCAGTACCAAAAGAGTTATCAATTATTTATGCATTGCAATAACGTTTTAGCATCTCATACTCTTCAAAACCAACCATTTTCAGTGTATTAAATGCTGTCCAACTGTAGTTCATTTTAATGCCACTGCCATGTGTATATAAAACACCTTCCTGATCAAATGAGAATGCTGCAAAAAATGTCTCCTGAAAGATAATGCACTCATATAAATCAGGGTATATATTTTCAGAGCTAATACATAATATCTGCAGCTTTTTCAATCATAGCAATACTGGCACTGAACTGAATTTTATAAAAATCTAATGCAACAAATTTCAAAGTTGGTTTGATTTTAATAATTCTGTTACCATAAGTGAGAAATATTTGGAGAAATTAGATTTCATGTCTTGGTAATTTAAATTTATCTTTATTCTAGAAAAATTTTCCATTTAATGTAAAAACAGTCCTTACAAAAATGAAGAGATTTTAATTCCTTTAGCAGCTTCACTACTTTCTGGATTTCTACTCACAGGATATGTTTCACAAGTAAAATTCTCATAGCAGCTCCCTAAAATGAAGGATAACTGTAAATTTGAGGTCACTTTAGTACCGTTTCCATTTTTAATTGTATTTCTCCTTTTGCCCCTCTGATCATCCCAATGTAACCACTATATTTAGAGCATAATGTTCTTCCAACACAACTTAGTACTTCTGTGGGGAATTCTTTGCTTCTCTCATTTGTCTGGAAAAGCAGTCTGAAAAAACAGTCTGCTAGGGGGCAACATATGTCTAATGAAGAAGTACAAGACAAAATGTAATTCTCTGTGTTCTGGAATAAAAGCCAACATCCTCAAAAATAAATGCCAGTTAAGGAAAAATTCTGCCTTTCACTCAATGTGAGAGTTATACTATTTTAACAGAAAAACAGTTGGTACTTGTATAATAAAAGGGATTAGGTCCATTACCAGTTAGTCTTTCCCTTTATTTCCCACTGAAAAGAGGAAGATTTCCTTATGTGTAGGCATCATCCAGACAAAAAACAGTAAGTCAGTCACACAGAGGTACATCACTATGTCTCATGGCTTCAATATTTCATATTCTAAGCTTCTGCTGCTTAAAAAGCCTGAAAACCTTGGCCAAATCAATCTTTTAGTCTCTAGCACATTCTACAATGGATACACATAATAACAGTTCTTTTCAAGGTGTATCTTTATGTTTGCAGTGGTCAATGATGACATCAGCTGTCTGCACCAACTCATTCTAGGCCAGTGGTGACTCTCATGGAACAATATACCACTTCTATACTTCCGTTTTTTCTGGAAGAAAAACACAATCAAACACACACACACCAAGAACCCAAACCAAACCCCCAAACCAAACCAACCAACCAACCAAACCAAAACAAAAAACAACAACAAACCAAACAAAGAAAAACAACAGAAAAACTACACCAAACAAACAAAAAATCCAGCAAATTCTGCTTCCTGAAACACTTGATAATTTATCCTGGGTGACAATATTGCTTTTTGACATTTTGTAGCACCAGTTAACAGAAAACCTCTCTCCAGGGACAGAGGGAAGTCATTACATATGTATATAACAGTAGAGAAAACAAGCATTTACTAGAAAACTCAAGAGTGAACTTCCAAAATACAAAACAAAATCACCAGGTACTCTTCCTTTTGTTTCTGTTACTTCGATTACTATTGCAGGAAGTAAATTGCCAAGCTGCAATCACTGGTAGTGTTCATAATGGAATCTAAGACAAATTTCTGAAGAAAATGTGCTGTTAAAAATAGAAGTGGATTGTCCCACTGCATGAAAACACAGCTTTTTTTCAGCAAAACTCAGCAACTGAATTTTCTGGGTACGAATTAATTTCTTCTGACAAAGTTCAAAGAACAATACAAGTTCCCTCCTTTACTCCACTGGTCTGTTCTCACACTCATATTTTTAGTTTGTTTTTTCTTTTTTAATCAAGCCACTTCAAAAAGCCACAGTACTCAACAGGAGAAAGATGAGTCCTTATTATCTCCTCCATTTGCTCTATTATGCAAGTCCTGGTTACCTATCATCCCAATAATGATTTTAATAATATTTTATGATTGATAATTTAGAGTCAGTTTGGTTGGTTTGTTTGTTTGTTTGTTTTAGGGGGAGAAGGGAGGGCAGTATTTAAATCTGATAATTGATAATGGCACAAGGGCTCAGTTTAAGCCTTTAGGCTCATCCACCCTGAGTTATATGTACAGTCAAGAGGACTGCCCCAGTTTTTCAACTAAGAAAGGCATAAAACACAAAGTTGGTCTCTCTGAACTTCTGTCCCACTAACTCAATGAGTTCAGTTAGGGATAAAATTTTTAAGTCATGAAGAAGGACTTTTAAAGTTTCTTAATCTGGTGGTTAACAACCATAGCGTAAAGGTCTGTTTTACTAATATTTAACAATTCGATATTTAACCTAAAAAATAGACTACTCCTGTCTACAAATGCACAGAAAATAATGAGACTGAGGAATCAACAAACAGAATTTAATCGAGGACTCAAAGTTAGATTTATTTTTTTTTTAATTAAAGTTGAAAAACACAAAAAAACAATTCTCAACTGACCTCTTTGTCTGGTGTTAAAATGCCTTCATCATTCTGATCTGTAAATGAAGATGTCCTGCTCCTGTTGCCAGTTGGTGAAGGGGATTTGGAAGGGACCTACACAGAGACCACATGTATTATTACTAAGTCCAGAACGAATAATTCCATATAATAATTTATGAAAATTTATTTCAACAATTACTAACTATAACATGTCAGTAAAGCCTGGTCTAGATCTTACTTCTAAAGAAAACACCTAGCTCCCCAGATGCTGTCTGTGACAAGTTATACCTTACTACAAAGTCTCCAGAGCAGATTATGACACCAATCAGCCGCAAAAGCATACAACAAAATTAGTTATTTTGATTATTTCTAACCACAGTCTTCTTAGACTAGATTTGAAACTCAAGCTTCCTAATACTTCAGCAACACACTACGGTTGCTTAAGGTTTAACAGTTTTACAAACTGAGGGAATTAAAGAATTTACACATGGAATAACATCACATACCTGACAAAAGAAAAAAACAAACACAAACCTTGTAAAAGTGAATCTAAACAAAGAAAAAGGCCAGAAGAAAATTGCACATTTTATGAGGTCAGTATGACCTCGTTAATACTGTCAGCACTGAACATCTATTCAAAGACATTTTGCAACTTCATGCTGTGTGACATTGCAACGCCAGCCACGCCAACTCAAATGCAGCTTGCCAGCCTCATACTTCAAAATTCAAATATAAAATTTTAGTATAAATGTAATGAACAACAAGCTTTTATGTACAAAGAAACTTATTAGTAAGATCTCTCATTGGTATATTCTACAATGTAACTGGAATTATCAAAGTGCTGGGGAAAAAAAAAACAAACAACAACAAATAAAAAAGCCCCTTTAAAGGGACCCTCCTTTAAGGCTTTGTTGCAGCACCATCATTGAGGTTGCACACATAAATTATGCCTTGTAAAATGCCTGTCTCAGAAGACAGAGTTCAAAGTTCTAAACCATGACTGAGTATAAGAGCACTGAGAAGATATTAGAAAAAGAGCAGAAGAGAATTACACTCTTTTTATAGTTTCAGTCTGTGAGTACACTTTGTAAAATTTGGATACTAATGAGTTAACTCTAATATAACTAAAACCTACAAAATTATTCCAAATCCAGTCATAGTTACAAGGTCAAACAAAGCAGACCCAATGTTCCCACCTGAAAATACTAATCAAAAGTCAAACACCTCATCCAGTCCCAAATAACCATCAAAACTCTATATCCTGCTGAAAAATTTCACACCAGAAGTATCTGTAGAGTTTGAGAAACAGTGACAACCTTTTCATGCCAAGAGCCTACTCTCATTTTCTTCCTACTCCCTAACCTAATACCAGTGATTCAAAGAAGATTGCTTCTGGCCCTCACCATGCAGAGGGAAAACTGTTTCCAAACATTCATCGCCAATCTGCTACTGTTTCAAACATCTGAACAGTTCTCTTCACTGTGCCCTCTGTGGTTCTACAGTTTTCATAGCTGCTTTGAGACGTCTTATCAATTTACAACCATTCCTCGGGGCCAGCACTCCAAAGCCCTTCTTCTCAAAGGTGCTAAGGGCAGGGCCCATCCCCCTCCACCCCGTCACCTCCATGTCACAATGTAACCTCCAGCAACAACAGTCACATGCTCCGGGAGGGGCACCAGAGGTTGCACAAGGCTGCTGGAGGTTCTCTGCTGTAAGATTCATTGATGGATGGAAACCCTTTTCAAACTGGATAGTTGTGACCAGACCAAGGAAATGCCTTCTTGAGGAGCACTAGAGAGCTCACTGTCTTCATCTTCGAATGAGCCAGGGGCAGCAGCTGTAAGAAATGGTATGCAGAGATGCTGCCTGGAGGTTCAGTGCTTTGGAGCACCCAATGGTGTCCCGCCAGGGACAGCCCCAAAGTTCGATCAGGCGAGGGGCATTTGGCTATGCTGGAAAGCCCCTGGTAAGAGCTTCAGAGAGAATAGGGCTTGGGCATCTCTTGGGAGGCATGAACAGCCCGTGGTCAAGGAGGCAGGTCTTGCTCACATGCACAGGGAGCAACCGATTGCCAGCTCTGCTGCGGTCAGAAAGGAATTTTCCCCCGGGGCAGACTGGCCCTGGTCCCCGAGGGGGGGCCTTTTGCCTTCCTCTGCAGCACTGAGCATGACCCCTTGTCAGGCCTCCTCTGGCCCATTTTGTGAGGTCACTGCCTGCTGCAGCTGGGGGGAGGAAGGCTTTTTTCCCTCCACGGTGGCCTAGCAGCTGTCTTGGGGGGGCAGGTTGCACCTTCCTCTACAAGGGCTTCTTGCTTGTGCTTGGAAGGGCTCCAGCCCAGCTGCACCATCCAGAGCTGCCCCATTCCAGCTCTCCCTGCATGCAACACCAGCACAGGGCAGGCACAAGAGCACTGCCCAGGCATCACTGTACAAAAAAGCGCAGCGGTGGAGCAAGTTTGGGAAGGCAGAAAGTGTCATTGCTACGTGTCATACTTTGGACAATACCCTATGGTACCACACACCTCTTCTTCCTCATTCTTCACACTCTCACTCTTCAAAAGACAGGGGCTGCTTGGCCTGTATTCCTGCTGCTACTTTCTGCAGCTCTGGGACTTGCCTTTGCCAGCAAGGGATGTTCCTTCAAGTTAAGCTGAAGAACACATCAGCCTGAACTCCTGGCTGCACACAAGCATCGTGTTACACTTGTGAGCACTGGCTCTGAAACACAGTCAGAAAAATAAAGAGAAAATCCCGTTTCCACTTGCAAACTTTGTGTGTCCTTGAAAGTGGGCTTCAAGCAGAAGAACCTCTGGCATTTCAGGAAAAGAACAGACTCGCCATTATTCCAATTCATGGTGAATGCAGATAGCAGAATACTGTCGTTCAGCTGGAAGGGACTTACAAGGATCATCTAGTCCAACTGACTGATCATTTCAGGGCTGACCAAAAGTTCAAGCATTGCCTTTAAGGGTGTTGTACAAATGCCTCTTAAACACTGACAGGCATAGGGCATTAACTGCCTCTCTAGGAAGCTTCTTCCAGGGTTTGACCACCCTCTCAATAAAGAAACATTTCCTCATGTCAAGTTGGAATCTCCACTGACAAATGGAGGAGATTGAGCCAGTCCCAGCCATCCTGTCCTGGACTGGGATCAAGGGAGAAGAGATCAGGACTTCCCTCACCACTTCCTCTCCTCAAGAAGCTGTAGAGAGCTGTGAGGTTGCCCCTCAGCCTCCTTCTCTCCAAACTAGACAAACCCTGTCAGCCCCTTCCCCTGCTTTGGCTCCCTCCCTGGGATGCATTCAAGGACTTTAACATCCTTTTTAAGTTATGGTGCCCAAAACTGCACACAATACTCAAGGTGAAGCTGCACCAGCACTAAACACAGTGGGATAATCACCTCTTTGGACAAGCTGGTCATGCTGTGTTTGATGCCCTACAGGCTTGCCCTTGTGGCTGCCACAGCACACAGCTGGCTCCTGCTGAGCCTCCTGTCAGCCAGTGCCCCAAGAGCCCTTTCTGCAGGACTGCTCTCCAGCCACTCCTTTCCCAATTTAGACTTGGGCCCAACGTTACTCCATCCCAGGTGCAGAATCCAGCTATTGTTCTTGTTCAGTTTCATGCCACTGACAATTGCCGAGTGCTCCAATCTATCCAGATCCCTCTGCAAGGCCACTTGTCACTCTAGAGTCAACAGCACCTCCCAGTTTAGTAGCATCAGCAAACTTAGTACATTCAATCCTGGCCTCCAGAACAGTGATAAAAAGATGGAAGAGAATTTGCTTTGAAATTGAGCCCTGAAGAACATGTCTGGCGACTGACTGCCAACCAGGTGTAGCCCCATTTACTGCAAGCCTTTGAGCTCTGCCTTTTAGCCAGTACTTCCACCCAGTCCACCATGTGCCTGCTCACCCCACACATTCAGCTGATAATTTCAGTGTCCACAAATGGAAAGTCACTGTTCCCAGAGTCATGGTTCTCCAACCTGGAGGACTGGGCAGCCCAAAGTCTATCAGTATTATTAAAGACTAAGGCAAACAACACATTTGATGTCTTCACTTTTTCTTCATCCCTGTTTGTCAAAAGACCATCTTCAACAAGTACTGGTCCAAGAGACACCGAGAACTGAAATAACATTTTTTTTCTCTCTGTCAGCAGTTACAAACTGATGTGTTCTTGAGCCTTTGAGAGGCAGAGTGCGGGTATTCTCAATCCAAAAGCTGACATCAGTTAGTTAACTTCAGTTGAAAGAGGGAGGCCTACAAAGGCCTCCTCAGAAAAAGTGTTACACTTGAGAAATTTTACCTCTGGATTTAATCAGTCTTTAGGTCAGTAAATTTAGTCTCAGACACTAAAACCAGAGTACCACTGACAAGTTTAGGTCTCAAAGCAGAAGATATGAATGATATGGTGAGAGAAGTTTCCCTTCAAGGCACAGCACAGAAAAGAGGAAAAACTCAAGGCAAACAAGTCTTATAAAACTAAGAAGTGGCAAGGGCTTGGAAAATACAGTTTCAAAATGTCTCGATAGCTGGTAATCTATACAATGACAAAGTACCTAATAAGCAGGATGCATATTAAGGATCTGAATTACTAAAAGCAATGTTATACACTCTCTGCAAGACTCCAGTAGATTTTACAGGTTTCAAAAACTTCTTGCTCCTTCCTAATTTACAGAATCTGTTTTCAAATATATATAAAGAACAAGCAGACTTGCCTATTTTACTTTTAAGATCAAATTTATCTCAAATTTCCCTCTAGCATTACTTGAGAGCAACTGAAGAATAAGCAATACTGCAAGAGGACTATTACACATTAAAATAAACATCTGTTGTCATTTTCTGCTTCTGCCTTTCCATTCGCACCAACCCTTGAGCTGCACTATCTGCTCTGTCCACAGTACAGCAGACTAGGTGAAAATATCATTTATCATAAGCTCTCCTATTAGATTTCATGGAATGTATCAGTGTTCATTTTAACAGCCAAATAAAGACTGCAATATATTATACCGTTGGGTGCATATGTGCACTCCATCCCAAATTTATCCACAAGGCTAATTTTCAACAAGTACTGACCCTTTAACACATGCACCAAGGATCCTGAACTAAGTGGTTTACGCTGTTGTTTGCAAGGTAGCATAATTTAGCTACTGCTTATTGAAAACAGTAAGCTCTGCAGCTCAGACTCTTTACACTGTATTAAAAGTCCACCACATATGTAAATTCAGGACAGCACTCCAGTCACTGGCAAAAATATACTTAGCTTCCTATCTAGAGAAGATCTAGAGTTAAATAATTATGAAAGGGCTTAACATAAAACTCAACTAGCTACAAAAAGCTTTACAGTAGATCCATTTCCAAAAATAAAGCTCCGTTTGACAAATGAGTGATTTAAAAGATACTACATAGCTGAATGTCAGCAGTTTTGAAACCATGGTCTAATACTGAGACTATGCAGTGTCAGATCTCCCAGTAGTTCAAATGACATTCAGATCAATCCCAGGCAACTGATGGCCTATTTGTAAAATTAACCAAATTATCTGTCTGTAACTTAACAGTCACATGATACAGAGTTCATACCAGTTTTAGTCTTCTAGATCACAAGATGAAAAGGATACTTAACCCAACAAAAAGCCAGAGACATAGACATCTTTTTCAGCACAGAGTTCGCCACAAAAAGTCAAAAGCTTTCTACCCAAATTTGAACTAGCAGAGTTTATTCTCTTTTGACACGTGTATGAAACCATCACAACGTTTTTTGGGCCACTGCTGCTTTCAGAGATCCTCTGCACTCACGTTATATTTAATGTGCATTATTATAATCTGAGAAGAGTTTCTAGAATCCAACACTAATCATAACTTGGGGAAAGTAAGAGAAAAATGGCCAATTAAATTATGACCAAACAAAAAAGATACCTAATTCTCAGCTTTACACGATATTCTCAATTTTCCCTGTTTAGGAAAAAAAAAAAAAAAAAAAAGGTTAAGATAAGCACAGCAGCCCTCTGCAAGATGGAAACTGAAAACACTTACAGGAATTAAAAGAACAAGCATTAAGACGAGAGAAAGAGTTAACTAGCAATCTGAATGCCGGACTGTTATTCAGCGCACATTAAGTGTCAATTCCTTGCAACGCTACAGAACAAACACACCTCTGTTCCATCCGCTTGACGCTCAAGCAAGAGATGGCTTTCACACTCCTCCAAAAGACAGCCTTGGGGAGTGGCCAAACACCCCAAGAACACTCTCAGCAGCCCCTGGAGAGACTCCCAGGACGGCAGGTGACTCGGTAACAACCAAGTTGCCTTTCCAAGTCGGAGCGAAGCCGCCCGGCGCGGCCGGGGAGCCGGGGCGCGGGGTCAGCCGGCCCACCCCGCAGCCCTGGGCCGCCCACAGCTCGCAGGGCGCCAGGGCCTGCGCTGCGCGACCCTCCCTGCGCCCAGGCCGGCAGGACCGGGCTGACCCGCTGCCGGCAGGACGCCGAGGGCTTCCAGGGCGGAGCGCGGCCCTCAGCTCCCCGGGTGAAAGGCCACCGGGCCGGGTCGGGCCGGGCTTCGTCCCGGCACCCCCGCAGCGAGCCGGTGGGCACCTCCCGCCCCGCGGCCCCTCCCCGGGGCCCGGCCCGGCCCTACCTGCTGGGGAAGGGGGGCCCCGCGTCCCCCGGCCCCGCGCGGCGGCGCCTGCTCCTCGCTGATCTTCTGCTTCAGCTTCTTGAACATGGTGGCGGGAGGGAGGGAAAGAGGGAGGGAGGGAAGGCGGGGGTCGGGGGGCCGGCGGCGAGGGGAGCGGGGCGCGAGGCCCCGGCCGGCTGGGCAGCGCCTCCCGCGCAGCGGGCGAGGGGCGCCGGGGGGGAGGGTGACGGCGGCGGGACCGAGCTCCGCCCGCCCCGGCCCGGCCCGGCCCGGCCCGGCCCCCCGAAGCCGCCGCCGCTCCTTCCTGGGCCCCCCGCGGCGGAGCAGGTGAGCGCCGCGACTACCGCGCCTGCGCAGCCAACGTGGAACCCAGCGCTGCGGAGCCTACGGCGTGCGGCGAGGCACACGCTTCCCAACGGCACGCCCGGCGCCATCCCCGCCCCCCCGCCCCGGGGGCGGGCACCGGCGCTGTGCCGCCCGGCCGGGGCTGGGCGCCGGGCGGTGACACCTCCCGCCCTCCACCTCCCTCCTGGAGGCTGCGGGGCGAGGCCGTGCTGGGAATAGCGCAGGCGGGAGGCGTTGCAGGGCCGCCGCCAGGTTTCCGTCCGGAGGGAGGGAATCACAGAATCACAGAGTCCTAGGGGTTGGAA
This sequence comes from Apus apus, assembly GCF_020740795.1. NCBI lineage: Eukaryota > Metazoa > Chordata > Aves > Apodiformes > Apodidae > Apus > Apus apus. The sequence continues at coordinate 52,050,713 of NC_067283.1, forward strand.
GGGACCTCAAAAGATCATCTAGTCCAACCCCCCTGCCAGAGCAGGGTCACCCAGAGCACATCACACAGGAACGTGTCCAGGCGGGTTTTGAATGTCTCCAGCCCAGGAGACTCCACAACCTCTCTGGGCAGCCTGTTCCAGGGCTCTGTCACTCTCACAGGAAAGAAGTTTTTTCTGATATTCACATTGAACCTCTTATGCTCCAGTTTGCACCCATTACCCCTTGTCCTATCACTGGTCATCACTGAAAAAAGCTTAACTCCAACCTCTTGACACTCACCCTTTACATATTTGTAAACATAGATGAGGTCGCCCCTCAGTCTCCTCTCCTCCAAGCTAAAGAGACCCAGCTCCCTCAGCCTTTCCTCATAAGGGAGATGTTCCACTCCGTTAATCATCTTTGTGGCTCTGCGCTGGACTCTTTGCAGCAGTTCCCCGTCCCTCTTGAACTGAGGGGCCCAGAACTGGATACAATATTCCAGATGCGGCCTCACCAAGGCAGAACAGAGGGGGAGGAGAACCTCTCTTGACCTACTAACCACCCCCTTTCTAACGCACCCGGGGAGGCGGGCAGCCCCCGCTCTGCCCCACGAAGCCGTGAAGGGAGAAGGTGCAGCCACGCTGCCTGCCCTCCGCCTGCCCCCCGGCCCCCCAGCTCTGCCTTCAGGAGCGGGCCCGGCGGGCTCCCCCCGCGCCCGAGGAGCGGGGGGTGGGATCCGGCTCCGGCCGCTGGTTTCTTTCCTGTTGTTTGCTTCCATAGCGACTGCTCAGCCCGGTGAGTCATTACCCCCTGGCAAGCCGGGGCAGAGGCGTCGCTGGCCGGGCCGGAGGGGGCACCGTCCCGCCGAAGCACCGGGCACCTTCTTGTCACAAGCGCTGACGGAAGCTGCTGACGAAGAAAAGTGCTCGAAAGCTGCTTTTTGAAACTGCACGAAAACCCGTCCGCCGGTAAAAGTCACGTTGTTTTTATTTAGTCCCCCCCCCGTGAAACCACCTGAGTGCTCTTCTGTTTGTAAACCTGAGGGATGCTGTTGGCAAGTAACAGCGTCACTGTTGCTGTTATCTCTTTGAAATTAGGGCTGGGGTCGAATGTTCTTGGCCGCCCTAGGTTAAAACCGATGGCTTTAGATCCCTTATTGGCTGAGATCTGTGTTGTGTTGAGTCCTGTCGGTGTAGACGCAGGGAGCAGCCAGCAGTAGCTGGCACTCGTTCTCCAACAATGGGACCATTCAGAAACTTTCCGTGCCGACAGTGATGTTATATGAAGGCTAGAAATACATTATGCCATTTGCAATAAATGCTGCACTGTGGGGTCTTTTGTACAGCACCACACGATGAATACTGTATGTGGTGATCACCAATATCCACAAACATTTTCACTTAAATATGCTCCTCTCATCGTTAAGTAATTTCAGGAAAAGTGTAGATAGAAAACGGATCCTTTGCTGTACAATGACCAAAAAGTAACCAAGCTATATTTACAGCAAAAAAAAAAAAACAACCCAAACTGCTGTCAATTTTTCCTAATTTTTATCTACATGTTAAAAAAATATATATAATTTTTCAGCAGTCTGTTTAGCTGTAGATAAATTGAGGCCAATAGTGATCCCATTAAGACTCCTATGCACACAGTGGATGGCAGAGTGACTTGCACAATTCACTGATTTCTACTGAGAACAATTGTTAATTTGGAACACCTTAAAAAACAAAACAAAACAAAACAAAAAAGTCTGAAGCAACAAGCTGCAATAGTCAAGTAAGTATTTTGAAGATTTTGATGTTCTTGTTTCTGTAGGTGAGCTTGAAACAGAGGTATAGAAAAAAGTCTCCAGAACTAAAGGGGCAAAAAAGCCTGAATAGCAGTCCATGAGGAAATCAGATAAACCAGACGATTAAGTTGCCTGCAGCCATTAGAAGCAAGATTTCTCTACTTCAGTCAGGTAGCCTGTTTCCTTTAAATACAGCATGCAGCAGCACAGCTGTACAATTCAGAGGTTAGCAAGCCAAGCAAACCCTCTAACAACCTTCAATCCCCTAATAAATCCATGATTCTCCCACACCTATTACAAATGCCAGCTCACATTTCTTCTCGGCAGCATCTACAGATTACAATCTAATTTTAAACCTAAGTCACTAAGTGTATGTAAGTTTGATGGATAGATGCATAATTGAAAGGACACTGGCTTATACAGCTATCAAATAGAGAAGGACACCTTTGTTAATTCTTTCATAAAATGTATCCAACACAAAAGAGAGTTCTGTATATAGGTTCAGATAGTATGTTCAAAGTGTTTCTCACAGTACAGGTATTTTCATAGGACTAAAGGCTAAGAGAACAAGTACAAGACTAGAAACTGATAAAAGATAAGTTATTTTTTCCTACACTAAAGTTTTTGTTACTACAGAAAATGGCAAGGTGATTTATTAATAAACTCTTAATTGGCTGCAATAATACTAAACACACGTGGTAATCATATGGCAGCTAGATATTTTCCAGGGGATCTTTTTATACCACAGCAGGGTCTTTTGTTTTCTAAATACCAGTGTACATAATTACCTCCTGTTCTCAACAGGAGATGCCTAACCTGGGTTTTATGAGAAGGTGAAGTAATATTTGTATGTATCATTTAATCATAAATAGATGGGTGGCATTTAAAAAATCAAGGGCATTGTGCATTTCTGTGCTTTTCAATTGGTAAAAAACAGCAATGTTTTGTGATACAGAGCTATATGTCTAGTGTTGATCAGATAATTATAGAATCATTAAGGTTGGAAGGGACCTTAAAGAGCATCAAGCTCCAACTCCCCTGCCATGAGCAGGGAGCCCTACCACTAGACCAGGTTGCACAAAACCTTGTCCAACTTGGCCTTAAAAACCTCCAGGGATGGGGCATCAACAACCTCCCTGGGCAACCCATTCCAGTTCCTCACCACCCTTAGAGTGAAGAATTTCTTCTTAGTATCTAATGTAAATCTCCCCTCTCTCTGTTTAAAACCATTACCCCTTGTCCTATCACTATCTTCTCTGATGAAAAGCCCCTCCCCAGCTTTCCTGTAGGCCCCTTTCAAGTACTGGAAGGCTGCTATGAGGTCTCCCCAAAGCCTTCTCTTCTCCAGGCTGAACAGCCCCAACTCTCTCAGCCTGTCTTCATAGCAGAGGTGCTCCAGGCCTTTGATCATCTTGGTGGCCCTTCTCTGGACCCTCTCCAACAGGTCTATATCCTTCTTGTGCTGAGGATACCAGAACTGTACACAGTACTCCAGGTGGGGTCTGACCAGAGCAGAACAGAGGGGCAGAACCACTTCCCTGGCCCTGCTGGTCACACTTTTTTGAAGTGATTTTGATCACTTTTGATACAAAGTGGTATCCCATACTAAGCAGCAGCATACAAATTCTGAAGATACATATATCACTGCAAAATACTAACAGAAGACTTATAAAAAGGCTTTAAATGCTTTAGCGCTTGGGCAAGTTTCATTAAAATACATTGCAATATACAACGCATTTACTCTAAACCCCACATGTACCTATAGCTGTCATTGATGTATTTCCATGGGAAAGGGAATAGAGCATGAATGTAAAAGACTGTTTTGTAGCAGTCTGGACTTCTCTAATTGTCAGTGATAGTGGCTCACACATTCCTGCACTCCCATTCCTTGTCTGGTGTGAGCTCCAGTGCTTGTCAGACCTTTTCCTTAGTCACTCTGCATGTTGGGTATGCAGAAAACCTACCCGACAGAAGAGGAAACAATTTTCTGCTTACTTACTGTGCTGAGTCCCCTGAGTACAGAAGCTGCTGCAAGAGAGAAGAGGCCATCAGGAGCTGGATAGTTGTTGTCAGAGTTATTTCAGATTGCTCAGACACAGAAAGCAATTTGCTTTCAACTGAAGTAATCCCACTAAATTCTAATTCAAATTCAGCTATCAAGCAGTTGCCAAAAGAATTGATACTATTCTCAACCAATAACTATCTTAGCTGCTAACAATGGTTGAAGTATTGGGTTTTTGTATGGCCTCTAGCCAGTCCAGTTTGATTTTTAAAATGGTGGGTTTAAGTTACGACAGCTTTCTGGAAGTCACAAAAAAGCCATGGCCATAAATTATTAATTTGATTTTCAGTACTCTTCTCCATACCTACAACTCCAGTTACTTTGTGAAAAATGTATGAATTTACTAATAGCTAGTTCTTTCAATCCAGTCATTGATCACAAATATGAAAAGACATATAAGAAGGCAACATAATGTGTAGTGTTTCTGTTAACTTTTTAATGTTGGTTCATATTTTGTTTGGAAAGGTTTGCCATGTTTGAATTTTTCCTTGCATCACCATGGTGCTGTTAAAATAATGTCTAATACAAAATATTCCTATTATTCCTACCAGATAATATTTGACATTGAGGGAGTTACTTTAAAAATAAATTAACGTGAACTAGTAACTGAGTAAACAAACCTAATCAGAAGGGAGCACTAACCTTGTAACAGGAGTTACTGTCCAGAGCTTATGTACACACCAGTGTTCATTACAAACAGGTTATAGAATGATGCATTTAGCATTAATTGAAGGTTTTACTCTTACTCATAAAATTAAAAATGCTAATGTTGGTGTTAAAGTAGTCACACAATGTGCCACAAAGAGGTGCACAGGTAATTGTATTCAGTTAGGAAGTATTTTTATCTTTACTTCAGCACAAAGGTTATAAACGACAGCACATTATCTGACAGTGCAGTGAAAACTGTGACAACTCATTGTACCTGCATCCTGCAAAATGAGGAGAAATAGTTGTGTAAGGTAAATCCTTCATAGTGCTATGATTAGATTTAATATGAATAAAGCAGATAATCTGAGCATTTGTCTAGCCTGATTTGTTTGCAATTTTTGCTTTTGTACCTAAACGTTGTGTCTTAAAACCACCAGCAGATGACAGTGTTTTAGAAGATCATGACTATGCCTCTACTGAGTCACTGTCATCATTAGAAGTGCAAAACTATACCAGCAGTCAGGTGAGAGTTTAAATCTTGGAACTGATAAAACCCGAAGTTTCTACATCAGCTATATAACCCTTCAGTGTACAAAGCATGGGCTGCTCTAAGTAAGTTGCTGAATACCAAATATTAAATTTCTTTACAATGTTGCTGAGTTCGTGGTTGCTTAGCGAACAGTTTCTTTGCTGCTTCTTTGTGAATTCATATATTCACCTATGGTGCCCAGATATTAGTCTGATCTCAGTGAAGGTAACACTGAGGAAAATGTTTCATTCGTAGTAATCTGTGTGAAGATACAGAGTGACTTGAGGGAAAAGTCAGAGTTGTGTGTTCAAAATGCACAAGGCTGGAAAAAGAGCAAGGGCAGTGTCTGAGAAAACGGAAAAGTAGCCTAAAGGCTGCAGTGCTTCAAAGTGACAAGATAAATTAACTCACTTCAGAGTGATGAAAAGCTGACAGCATTGCTGCTGTGCGCTGTGGGAGACAAAGGAAGCTCTCTGCTCTAGTAGGAAAGTTGTTCAGAGATCACATTTCATGCTACACATGCCTCTTTCCAAAAGTACAAAGTGCAGTCTCAGACACTGAAGACTACTAAGAAACTGCAGTAACCAGGCTCACTAGTTAGGACAGCAGGAGGAGGAAAGTTATGTATTCAGCTGAAACACCATGAGCTGTCTTTTTGAAAATGGGAATAGAAGACAAGGATTTAAAAATGAGTAATGGGATTTGGTCCTGGAAAAGACTTATCTTCCTAAAACAAAAATATTAATTTTATCATAGAATCATAGAATGGTTAAGATTGGAAGGGGCCTCAAAGATCATCCAGTTCCAATCTCCCTGCTATGAGCCGGGACACCCCACACTAGTCCAGGCTGCACAAGGCCTCATCCAACCTGGCCTTCAACACCTCCAGGGAGGGGGCTTCCACAACCTTCCTGGGCGACCTATTCCAGCACCTTACTACCCTCATGGTGAAGAATTTCTTCCTGATGTATAACCTAAATTTCCTTTCTTTCAGTTTAAAACCATTACCCCTTGTCCTACCACTGCCCTCTCTGCTGAAAAGTTTCTCCCAATCTTTCATATAGGCCCCTTCAGGTACTGGATGGCTGCTGTAAGGTCTCCCTGAAGCCTCCTCCAGGCTGAACAACCCCAACTCTCTCAGCCTGTCTTCATAGCAGAAGTGCTCCAGCCCTTTGATCATCTTTGTGGCCCTTCTCTTGACCCTTTACAACAGGTTCGTGTCGTTCCTATGCTGTGGACAGAGCAGAGGCCTCACCAGAGCAGAGGGGCAGAGTCACCTCCCTGGTCCTGCTGGCCGTACTTCTTTTGATGCAGCCCAGGACCCGGTTGACCCTCTAGGCTGCGAGTGCACACTGGCGGCTCATGTTGAGCTTCTCCTCTACTGCTACCCCCAGCTCCTTCTCCTTGGGACTGTTTTCCATCCATCCTCCCCCCAGCTTGTATCTGTGCCTGGGGTTGTGCCGACCCAGGTGCAGGGCCTTGCACTTGGCCTTGGTGAACTTCATGAAGCTGGCACTGACCCACCTCTCCAGCCTGTCAAGGTCCCTCTGGATGGTGTCCCTTCCTTCTAGGGTGTCAACCCCACCACACAGCTTGGTATTGTCAGCAAACTTAGTGAGGATACACTCAATCCCAATGTCCATGTCTCCAACAAAGATGTTAAACAGCACTGGTCCCAATACTGACCCCTGAGGGACACCACTTGTCACTTGCTTCCACCTGGATATCGAACCATTGACCACAACTCTCTTGGTGGCTGCCATCCAGCCAATGCCTTATCCACTGAGTGTTCCATCTGTCAAATCCATGCCTTGTCAGTTTGGAGACCAGGATGTCATGCGGGACAGTGTCAAATGCCTTGCACAAATCCAGGTAGATGACATCAGTTGCTCTGCCATTATCAACCATCTCTGTAGCCCCACCGTAGAAGGCCACCAAGTTGGTCAGGCATGATTTGCTCTTAGTGAAGCCATGTTGGCTGTCACCCATCATCTCCTTATTTTCCATGTGCCTTAGCAGAGTCTCCAGGAGGAACTGTTTCATGAACTTGCTGGGCACAGAGGTGAGATTAACTGGCTTGTAGTTCCCCAGACTTTCCTTCTCTCCCTTTTTAAAAACAGGGGCTATGTAACCTTTTTTCCAATCAGCGGGAACCTCACCAAACCATCGTGACCTCTCCAAATATGACAGACAGAGGCTTAGCGATTGCATCTGCCAGCTCCCTCAGGACACATGGATGGATCTCATCAGGCCCCATAGACTTGTGCACCTTCAGGTGGTCACAGACTTGTTCTTCTCCCACACTACCTTGTTAAGTGGCATTTCCTTTCTGCTTTCTCTAGAGCATTAAAATCTTTCTCCTAACTTCCATATCACTTCAATTGTACTTTAGAAGCTCTTATGCCACAAAAATGGAGCGAATTATGCTGTAAAAGAGCAGATCCTTTATATCAACAGTGATGCTAGTCACGAGCTGGCAGCAGACTCTCACTTGAGTACTTTCATTCTCATTTCTGTAATCACAATATTTAAAAAAAACCCCACAACAACACACAAAAAAACCCAAACATCAAAACCCAAAACAAACACAAAACCACCAACAAATCTGCATGGGCAAGAACCTCCTACCTAAAAAGAGAAAAGAACTTGCTCCTGAAGGCAGAGTTTGTCCATGTGAGAAGAGTGGGCTGCTTTTAAGGTGACCCTCCCAGTGCCCTGCTCACCCACCCTGAGCAAACTATTTTGCATCTCAATGCTTTTTATTGGTGTTTTAATCAAGAACAGTGACACTATTGAATTTCCTGTAAACACATGGTTAATTTTCCTCTTGCCCAGCTACTGACAGAAAGGTCAAAGGAATGACTGCTCATTTAGATACCTTTTAAAAATACTGAGATATAAATTCACGAGACACAATTATATTTCTGCTTGGATTTTTCTTATTCTATGATAATATTTAAGCACTGTCATTAAGAAATGGCAAATGATTTTGCTTAATAATTTCTACTCAGCAGGGCCAGGAATAAATGCAAAGATCTTGAGACACTGAGGTTATTCAGTTGGGAAGAACTAGAAAAACTAATTTAATTTCTGGGATTCCCTTTAGCTCAACTGTGGAACATTGAAAACCACACCACTGGAGATGCTACACCCCAAATTCACTGCTGAGGAAAGTCACTGAGTCACAGCATGACAGAATCTTAAAGAGGCATACTGAATAATTAAATACTGAATAAATAAAGAGGCATACAGTGACTATCAAGGTAAGCATCTATTTCAGGGAGAATCAGGAAGTATTTTTCCCTATTACAATACTGTATAATTTGATTGTCATTAAGGAAAACAATCACTTTCCTTCTGTAGTATCCATTTTATTAAACTGATGGATGCAAAATACAGAACACAGTGATTTAGGAATAATTATACTACTTCCCTACATCACAGTTTCTAGAGTCTACAAAACAACAAATACACATTTTTGTTCTGCAATTACACAAAGCCATTACAAATAAAAGCACAAACCCAATAGTTTTATGTAGCTAGATCTATCAATTAGTGCTTGAATTCAGGACCTATAAAGGTTATTAATGCAACAGATCTCTAAAAACACTCAACCAATTTCAGATTAGAAATTTGGCAGCTTTTTGGACAATATCCTTATACTATATTGTTGCTTGAGTATTGTCATACTCTACATTTCCTACTACTCTTACTTTTCAAATGTTTTTGGGAGATTATTTCTCCCCCTCCTAAGCTCCTTTTATCTAGCCCCCAGGGGTTTGCCACCCACTGAGCAGGGTGGAATATCTGGCTGAAGAGACCAGAGGGCCTGAGGCCTGAAATTCCTTTCATGTCTGACCTGCTTCTCAACGGACAGGCCCACAGGGCACTTCTACATAAAGAAGAGCAACTTACCTTTCAGCTGAAAACAGTGAATGCTTCATCACTTCTGCTGAACTACTACAGGAGCAGAATTATTCAGTATTGATTTGAATACACTGTATCTGGCTTTCTTGAAGTGCTTTAGAAACAAATGCAGTGTAGGCCTGACAGTATGCCCATAAAATAAAAGGAAGCTATTTTTCAGATGAGTAAAGTGAGTTCTGAAAAACTCAAGATACTGCACAGTAACTTAGTGGTGGATATGGGATTGAAACATGGACCATTTGATACTGTTCTCAGATTTACCACTTAAAATAATTTAAACTTTGTGCTCTAGAAGACATTCTTACATAATTGTGTACAAACATAATGAAAAGAGATGCTACTTGTCTTGCATTTTCATGCTCTTATCACTGCCTCTGGGACTTCACCTGTTTGCAAAGAATGCAGAATCTTGAGATATGACACACTTCTTTGACTTGAGAAAACTACTATTTAAAAGGAAGAAATTACAAAACTGCTCAGGATACTCCAACTAACAATGTGATTTTTGCATCTTCATCTGTTAACAAGCACTACCTCAAATTAAACTCAAATTCCAATAAGAGTTGACTTGTTCTCAGACTTTCAGACTTTTGCTTACCTTATTATGTCACTCTGCTTCCACAATCCTCTCTCACACACATTAAGTTTTCCCCTGCTTAGTTCGAAAAGGCCAGAGACACTGGCTTTGCCTTAATAAATGCTAGGTACAGCATAGTTATGTTTAATTATTAATATAAAATGTACCTTATTGATTTACTGATATTAAATATTCCTTTTTGATGAGTGTATCTACTAAAATTGATCACTTACCTTTAAATGGCAAAATACCAGTTTTCCAACAACTCAAAATAAGCTCTGATGCCTGTAACTGAAATATTACATTGTTACATTTACAGAGGAAAAAAATGTTTAAAAAAAAAAAAAAAAGACAACCTAGCATCACAAAACAGCAACAAGCCTTCACACAAGTATTTCCTCTGGTAATTTGCTTTAATCCACCTAGACTTTCCCATGGCTGTGAAAGCGGAAAGGGTGTTAACCTAAACGTTGCAATTGTACAGTTCTATTTGTAGTAAACACAATATGAACTCAAACTGTTATCTAAAGAAAAATTAAGCTGACTTCAACTTTTCCTCCAGCACCCGAAACTTCATTTGGAATAACACCTGTGGGAGACAACACAAAAAAGATGCTGAATTGATGGGGACTGCCTCAGTATTAACTGCATTCAGTGTCTTCGGGTCAGATGGAGGTCACAATATGAAAGTTCAGCTCAAGAAAGATTTTACAAGTTAATTTGGTACTACAACATGAAGTAAACTAGTTTGTCACAAAAATAACAAGACAACCATGTAATCTATGACTTTGCTTGGCTAAATTAAAGGATTTTATGCAATTTGATTATTATTTCCAACCCTGCCAGGTCCCTGTTTTGAAGCTAGAAGCCATATTGCAAGCTGCTTATTCTGATTTAGCAGCAATTTGCATGCAACTGAAGCAACTCAGAGTTATGATGCAAGTCATTGTTTACTAAAGAATTTACAGTGTTATTTTTAATCTGTAACTCTTATATTAAATGCATGTGATAATACTTCTTCACAGAACTGCTACTCTGAATTATTTACCAGAGATGAAGGTCAGACCTTGTGCTCAGGCAGAGGGGCCTGCTGTGGATACTTGGGTCAGAATACATAGAACTCAGGGAAACACTTAGATGTAATTCTATCTCCTACCAGGAATGACTAGAACAGAAACACGTTATTTAGTCTTTGATTTCCAAGCATAATATGTCATGTATTTTTCTTTTATTATTGTACTTTATTCAGTTCATCCCTGTAGCTATCCAAAATAGCAAGAAATGTTATTTCTACATCATGTAGCTCACGAGACCTCTGTTTGATTCACTCTTTAATATAGACTGCCACCACCCAAAGCACCAAAAATCTTATAGTTAGGACACTGAGAGAAGAGAAAAAGCCCATTATGGTCCAAAAAAAGTGTTGCAAACAGTTAAAATCCCATAAATAGACTATAAATATACACACAAACACTTAGAAGGAAGGCGTAACTTCTTTTTGGTTCTGTCCAGACACTGTGAGAAAGATAACTTTTCACTTGGTGTCATTAACCATCGTCATGCCACTATGTAACTCTTGTTCAAAGCATGCTCAAAATCTAACAGTTTGCACCTAAAATGTTTCCAGCAGTATTCTCCCCTCTCCTGCCATGTAGTAAAAATGACTTTAAGTTAATCTAATTAAGCACCACATGGAAGTTCATACATTCATTAATTTTATTATTTGACATATGTTTCTAGATATTTGATTTTTCATAGTCTAGTGGTCCAAACTTTGCTAGTCCATTAGGGACAATACTACACAACTAACATGCTGCAGGTGAGATAAAATTTTGTTCTTGACAACCTCTGTTAAAACCTTTTAATTTCTTACAACTATGAACTATGTCAGAAAGTTATCTACTGCCCACAAGCCATGTAGGGGTTGGCATCTTCTGGTGTAGTCCATTTAGCATATGCTCAAGCAGGCACCACACAGGAAGGTTAGGCATAGAGAGATAACTGGACTATTATGAAATAAACCACTAGGAACGAGGCACTTCAGCTTCTGTGGTGTCAGTAATCTAGAGTACACAGTTCATCCTTAAAAAACATTCTCTTGTTGCCATCACCTTACACACCGCAAAACAGCTACGAAGCTATCGAGCAGTTTTGGAAGTGACTACTCCTACCTAAGGAGCCTGAAATGCTTCAGACCATGGTGGTACTTTTCTGGAGTTCAAAGGAGAAATTACTGCTTCAAGAGAAAACTTAGTCTCCAAAACTGGAAAAGCAGACATCATAAAGGTAAACAGAGTGGTTGCTCAATACAAGCCTCAGAGCAAAGAGAACAGATGAGGTTAGACTGCAAACACAATCCAGAGCAGAGAGATCAGTACACAAATGGTATTCATGGACACAAATGGATTTGGACACAAATGTCCAAAAGTGAGTAAAATTTCTGAATTTTATTTTCAAAAATTTGGACCTTTTGAATGTAGGTTTGTGTGGGTTTTTCTAAAAAATTACTTACATACAAATAAATCCCAATACATCATTCATACAGAGACACCCTAAGAAGACAAGGGCAGAAAGGATCAAGTCAAAAGTTCTGTTATAAGATGCAAAGGAAATAAGAAAAGGGAGAGAGTTCCCTCATGCTTATTTGATAATATTACCACTGCAGACAAGAAATTTAACTCCTATGAAATCAGCTCCATAAATGACAACTAGTAATTTTATTTCTAGTTAGTCTAAGAGTAAGACTGCTCAAAGATAAAGGCCTCTTAAAGAGATATATATATACTGACAGCATAGAAAACTGAGGTTTGCCTCCAGTGTTTTCAGAGGATTTTTCAGAGCAGGAAGAATGTAAATATTGAATATACTTAAAAGGCTTCCTGACTGAAATGAAATGCTTTCTTCAATGATGAGAAATGTATCAGGCGCATTACTGAACACAGAATATATTTCTAGTTTTTAAATCAACCCCAAGAATTGTTTGCTTTTTAACAATCTTACTGAGGCTGACATTTTAAATACTTAAGTATACTTTTGTGTACATTTTTAGAAAGAGGGGAAACTATAAATGCTGAAAATACAAACGGAATTAACAGAATTAGAAATGTGGGACTCAAAATTGGACCTCACAGTGCAATTACAGAAGGGACAAAGGATCAGTAAATGGCAGCCCCGTAGAGATAACAGCTCAGTATTGGGAAAGGGGAGCAGCAGTACTGCCTGCTGTTAAAGATACAAGTACCAGGTTTTCAGTACACCAGTGTAATAACATTCACAACCTTGTGATCCTGACCTTTCCAGTGCTTTTATTCTAGCAACCTGCAGCAAGCACCTACTCCCTGTCAGCAAGAGGCTGCAAAGAGCAGCAGCTTTCATCAGCTCATCAGGGATAACAGCTTATACTTTTGCACCTACTTCTCCCTCTCTTCTTACTTTTACTATAAACCCCTACCAACTCCACTCCTTTGTCTTCCCTGTGCTAAACCAAAGAGTTTTTAGTCCTGGGTGTCAGCCAGCTGCCTGGCTTAGGGTGGAGAGCAGCTGCTTCCCAGGTGGCCAGCTGGTCATGGCACTGTACCCTCACGCTGGCTGCTGGGCACCTGGCAGTGCTCAGTGCCTCCCACCAGCTGCTGACCTTGTACAGACTTAGCACCGTGCCAGCCACAGGCTGGCGTCAGAGCGGCTGGGTGAGCCCCTGGCGTTGCTTTCCAGGCTGTAACGTTGGGCTCTACATTTCTGTTTGTCGTTATCAAGGGAATGATTCCAAATTAAAAGCCTCTAGCTTTGTTTCATTTTTGGGTTTTTTTTTTTTACAAAATCTCCAAGCAAAACTCCATTTCTCATCTTAAACTAGCACGGCCAAGAGCAGATGTGAAATAGTTTCACTCAGTTTGCCGTTTTATACTAAGTTTCCAAAAATGGAGCCAGCACATAAAATAATTTCATCTAAAAAAAACCTGAAACAACTTAGACCTATTTCAGATCTTCTGCATGCACTGATAAATGTGTTGGTTACTGTTTGTGATATACTAGTATTTTACAGATAATGTTTTCCTTACAATTTTTTTCTTGATCCAAATAATTTCTGGGGTAACATTTTACAAAACATCTCTTGGAAGGCTTTTCCTTTAAATCTGACAAAGATGATTAAGTACCACCCACAAGCAGCTAATCTGAAATAAGAAATTTTTTACTACTTTTCCTCATCCAGCATTAAAGTTTTGGGTTTCTTCTGGTTTTGTTTCATTGTGGAGATTTTTTTTCCATGTGAGGAAAAGGTATGCATGTTTCAACAGTAACATTATTATAGTTAGTAAGGCACTTTTATCCTGTTCTAGGTTATATTCCAGACATCACTTCTACAATTATTGATGACAAATAATAAGGAACAGAACAACTTCTATGTAATTTCAAGTAACTACATTTTATTTGCATCAACATACATTTTTATGTTCAGATAGCAGTTTCTAATAGTTGTGTTTGGTGCCATTTTTTACATGCAACCCAGCCAAATGTCCTCTCCAAAACATAAAAAAGTAGACAAATGCAGATGCAGAACTGGTTGTTCTAAAAATGAACACGGTTGTCTTGCTTACCAGGAATTGAGAACTGTGGTATTCCCCTCAGGAAACAGGCAAAGCTTGAAAAGTCAGCACACATTTTACTTATGCTGGTCTAGTGACTATTTAAATTTCTTCTCATAGGATTCAAAGTAAAGCAGACATGGAGAGTTAAGAGAATACTGTGACATGTTTGGTGAAGGAGTAACCTAACAGCGTGAAATGGTTATTTAAATAATTGCTTCTCATTAGACACTGCAACCTGTTTGAGGTTCCGTTTAGACTAATTTTAATATTTAATTTATTAGTACACAATGTTCTGGTTTACGCATGTATATGTATTTTTTATATATATATATGTAAACAAAAGTTACATTTTCTATTGGTTATTTAAAGTATTCTTAAATTGGTGGTTTAACCGATTCTATTTTAATATAAATCCTAAAAGTATTTGTTTTCAGCCTTGAGTAATTAAAGAATCTGATGTCTATAACAAAGTAGCAAAACTAAGGTGTTGCACAAAAGCTTAAGGTGTGGTTCTAAGTATAGCTTTGCTCTGAAAAATTACTGTAAAAACAGTATGAAAAAAGTCTATATTTGTTAGGCCTTGAGTCTGACACCAGATAGGCTTTTTGTAGTCACGTAGAGAGTTTGGGGGTCCGCAGGGGGATTTTTTTTGTTTTGTTGTTTGATTTGTTTTGGTTTTGCTTTTTCCCCAAAAAAATTGTCAGGCCCACAACCTGGGCTCCTGTAGTCACCCAGCATTATTTGTTGCTCATGATTCACTTCCTGCAACAGTTCTCTGTGCCAAACAGTGTCCTCAGTACAGTTGTGTAATCCAATTTTTTAGAAGTGATGCCCTTGGTGATACCTGTGCAAGCTGAGCTGAGGTTGCATAAGTAACAAACTGGCTCCCTTTACTGGATGCTAATAAACAGGTCTGCACAAGAAACTATGATCCAGTTTTCATGTGTTCTCTCTTTCTTTTTTAGCTGAGCTGGTCAGAATAATTAACAAGTGTAGAAAATATTTAGGCATGAATCATCACAAAAGCTACTCGATCTCCTCTCGAATGCTACAGAAAAGTTGAGTAAGACTGTTGTGTCAGTCTTCCCAATTAAATAATGCCTAGAAGAATTCCCTGTATATATCTGGATTTATATTATACTGCTTCCACATTTGCCCAGCCTACAAGCAGTAGAAGAGATTCTTTTTCTTGCATCATCTATAGCTTTGTTTATTCTGTTTCAATTGGCTTGACTTTTCCTAATATAATTCAAGAAGTCCCACAGAGTTGCATCCGTATCATAGATGTAATTTAGGACACTTTAGGTTGGAACTGCACATTACACACAGAAACACAAAAACTTGCTTGTGATCCTCTATGTCACAAAGGTTAAGCTGCCATAACCCTCAGAAGATTGAACATGAAGTATACATTGAGATCAATTTACTACAAAATCTCAGTAACCTCATATTCAAGCTCTAAAACACAAAGTACATTTAAAGGTATATTATCCATTTCATTTAGTTCAATTATTTCTTACAAATATTTTCAAGTTATATATCCACTTCACAGTTTGGCCAGTTCTAGTGCTACAGCTAGGCATTTGGAGTCACTATCTGGCTGAATAAAAGATCCACATATTATCATAAGAAAGACTTGAAGAAGGATATGCTGTATTACAATCCTGTAGAAGGTATATGATTAAAGACAAATGTCAACAGGCTAGACTTAGCAGACAAGTAAAACATGTTGTAAACCGAATTCAAATGATTATCAACATTTCTGTGATATTTTTCACGTTTTCTTCTTCTTCATTGTTTTACTGTGTTTGAATCCATTGAGCATAGCATTTCGCTACGTTAAGAATAGGAACTTAGCTTTTCCTTTTTAAGAAAAATTTGTATTGCATGATAGTCCTAAAATTTCAAGCATTAGAGCTACTATCAGCTCTAATCGTGACTTGGCAAAGCTGTTTTTTGGGTGCGTGAACCATATAGACAAATATTAGTTAATTCCCACTCTTCCAAAACGGATATATACTTTGATTTTCAATGCATTAAACCTAACCTGCTTCATCTGAGGCCTGTTTGTCTAAGGAGTGCTGAGTATCCATAGCTGCTGTCTGCTGAAGTGGCAGTATCTCCTCAGAAGCTTTAAAAAAAAAAAAAAAAGGACCAAAAGTGAGCATGATTAAGTCTAGAAAGAAGATACAAAGTTATCAATGACTGGCCTCTGTGGGCAATACACAGGTTTGACAATCTCTAAAGTAAAGAGCAGTACAGAGCCTGACACAAAGAATTTAAATTCCAGTGTCCTCTTGCTTCTCCAGTTTAACAGAACTTGTATGAAGGAAGCATTCAAATAATTCACCTTCAAATAATGATGCAAATTAATGTCAGACATACACCAACAGAGGAGGACTGCACTGAAGCAGCAAGCAGCAGCATAGAGTTTCAGCACTTAATGGAAATGAAGAATCTCTCTCAACTTGGCTTTCAGTTATTCCATTTGTTTGTTTTTTAAATGCATTAGGTAGGGTATCAACTTTGTTGGTGGTGAAAATGTGATGAAGTCTCAGTAAAACTATTTTTGCTATATGGAGGATCTGGGCCCTTCAGATTTTGAAGTGAATTCTAAGAGTGGTTCCTTCAGGTAGGAAGCAAAAATACAATAGAAATGAAAGTATTATTTTATTTTCTAAAGATGACAAAAAATCATAGTAAATATATCCTAATTATATTACTAATTTGTTCACCTCAGCATATGCAGTGGAAACACAGTAGTAGGTGAAGATAATTTGGGTTGTGGGGACATCGGACTTAGGAGTGTTCTGATAAATGCCCATTTGATTTCAGTGTGTTATAAAACCTAAATGTTTTTAAAAGACCTATTGAAATTTTACATTCTAATAATACCATTACATAAAAAAATATAACATCTGCCAGACAAATTACTAAGAAAAACATATGAGAACATAGTAAAGCATCCACATGTTTACTCACTTATGCTTAATATAGACACTGCTCCTTACTTTTGCAAACTCAACACAGCTATGTAAGAGTGAGGTGATTTCCTCTGTGTGACTTGTGTGTCGTCAGTAAAACCAACTAACATTTACACAATCTCTTTTGGGGGACATATAACACACAAAAATAGATCATGACTTCAGACTGTGTTTTAAAGAATAACATTTAGCACAATAAACAGTATTTCTATACATGTCAAACTGAACATAACATCATTTACAAGTACAACTATCAGTTCTGTAAGGACAATGAAAGGATCTCTAGTTGTTTTTACAATGGCATCATAATGGAAAGCTCTATATGAAAATAAAATACACTGCTATGTATTATATAAAAAACCTTCAAATTTTAAAGTAAAACTTGAATTTTTAATTATTTATATTTCAGAATATAGCTTCACTTTCAGAATATAGGTTCATTTTTTTTAATTTTTAATTTTTTAAAAAAAGGTTTCTCAAACACTCAGTCCACAAACCTTGTTAAGATATTTAATGATTTGTCTACACCTATATGGGATCGATCAAAATAGCACCAGTATCCTCCCCTTATTTCTTATTCAACAAGCTGTCTTTGGGCACTGTTTACAGCACTCTAGTGCTTAACATTTTACTGTATAAAAACAGATACTGATCTATAGCAATTATAAAAATCTTCCTATAAGCACATTCTAAACATAAACCACAATATTCTAGTACTTAATTTTATTTCTAAAAGACTTTAAAAAAACCCCAAAACAATAAAATTACCAAAACAGTGAAAATAATATCTGAAAATAAAAGAGCAGTCTGTTTACAACAGTTTGGTCAATTAAAAAAATCTGTGTTAAAACAGATGTTTTCTACAAAAGATTGAATTTACTTGAAAATGTAGATTTCTGGAAAAAACATTGGAATATAAAACTTACCCTTAGCTGTACCCACAGCTATTCAACAGTTTCCCTGCTGAGAATGCAATGGACCTGAACCAGAAGAACTTACTGCAATGCTACTGCTGGAGAGCACTGAAAATATTGTGGGTGCCAATCCCCAGCAAAATGTATTGTATGTGCACAATTCTTACTGTAGCCTACAGATTTCTGCACCATCAAAAGTAAATAAGGTAAAAGGACAAATTAAATCTCACCTATTCTGCAGTTAACTACCACTACCAGAAACCTTGTCTTCTTCAACCTCCACAAGAACAGCTGTGAAATGTACACATGCCCACAACAAACAGCCAGGGATTTTGAATGCTTGTTTTCTTTCCACTACTTGCTAAATGTTACATGTATGCAAAAACAATATGGAGGAAGCACAATAATAATCCCTCAGTACTCTAATGAATTCTACAAAAGATTTAAATCCAGAATTTCATTATGTTCAACACACAGTCTGCATGCATTCTGCCTTATAACTATTTCAAATAATCTCTTTAAAGTCTTAAATTGTTTCCCATAATTTACATCAAAGTCATGCAACCCTTTCCCTTCTTGCTTTGAATGTAACTGAAAATCAACATTACTTTGAATAGTGACAAGTGCTTCAACAGAGCTTGACTGTGCCACAGGATTACTTATTCTTTTGCTCTACCTATTCAGTTTTCCAATAATAGAAAATATACTTCACAAGTCTAGTAACTGAATTGTAAACTGCCCAGTGTCTGTTTATGTAACTCTTACATTTAACTTACAGTCGAAACTGTCTGATTGCTATGGTTGTCCACACTTCATATTTTGTAGATATATTCTTATTTCTGAGTTAAAAAATTGGTGTAAAGATCACATGCAACCTGTCCTCCAAGGAAGGCAAAGCATCATTTTTTCTTCTTTTCTTCTTCAATCTTTTTAAAATCATGAGTGCTGGGATCAAAAATATTTATTTGATATATTTTAGTTTCTTTGTATCTGATGACAGAAATGAATCTTTAGTAGAAATTAAATCTCTTAACAAAAGGCAGGAGGAGGACAGGACTGAAAGGGCCTGGCAGAAGCCTCCAGTAAGCACACCCAATAACTGTTTTGAAAAACAAATCAAACAAGCAACAGCTGCTCCCTGCATTATAAAAGGGGTTTACACTTATTTTAGAGTATAGCCACATGAAGTTGATTTTTCGCTTGTCACAAGGGAGTAGCATAACACCCTTTTTTACTAACAACACTGGGAATTGCCAAATGAGGATCTAACAGCTGGGGAAAAAAAAAAAAGAAAAGTGTTCAGTCGTGCCAAATGAATTGTTGAGTGACGGTATCTGAACTGAGGAGATGGAAACTACGGAAATGGAAGGAGACAAAATGGGAAGGAGAGAATTAAGTGGATGGAGGTGGTCAGAATTCTTAAATTGCTACATTAAACCAATCTGTTTCCATCAGTAAACCAATCTACTAGTTAAACAAATAGCTGGAAGTTATTCTTTCCATAAGGAGGTGGAAGAGGGGTGGGGGGATGAGACAGAAAAATAGGGAGGACATAGAAGTTAGGAAGCAACAAGAATTAGAAAGAAATCCTTCACTATGGGGGTTGTGAGACAATGGAACAGGTTGCCCAAGGAGGTTATGGATGACCCCTCCCTGGAAGTGTTTAAGGCCAGATCAGACTGATGGGGCTTGGAGCTACCTGGTCTAGTGGGAGGTGTCCCTGCCCATGCAGGGGTTTGGAACTAGATGATCTTTAAGGTCGCTTCCAAGCCAAACCATTCTATAGAAGGGAAAAAACATGGCATGACATCATGTATTTAGACTATAATCCTACATGTGTGCCATCACTATTACATTCTTAATCAGAAGCTGCAATAACAATGAAGCTTTTGCTTCATTGGAAGGTTAGAAATGTTGAAGAGAGAGACAAAATTAGAAGATATTAAAAACTGCACAAATAAAAAACATGACACAGAACACATTTTTTCTCTTATCGAAGTTGTTTCAGTGACAAAATCTCTTTAAAACACTATACAGATTATTGCAGGCAGTTGACTTGAAAGTCTTCCATACAGCTGACTTACAGATACATCCTACTTAGACTTTCTTCAATGACCATCACTCTAAAAAAACCTAAGATTTCACCAATGGAATGCTTCATCTGAGAAAAAAAGCTTTAGAGAGATTTCCAGAGAACAGGGAAAGGACAGAGTAAATCAGTAGATTAAATTAGGTATTGTGAGGAATCTATACTAACCTGCATATAAAAAGACAACAGTGAAAATATATTCAAAGGTAGATCTAATGATGCTTCATTCACTCATTTATTTACTTTTACGAGAAACAGAGCAAGCTTTTTAGTAGCTTTGGTAAGAATTTATACCAGCCAGATTCATAAATAATTAAATTATTTTGTAACTGCTGTCACTTCACAGCAAAAGTTCAGTTTGAACTTTTTTTTCAGTTTTGAACTTTTTTTTCCTGCTTCAAATTAAGGGCTCATAATGAAACTGTATATAACTTGAATAATTAATTACTCATTAATAATGCTGAACTCAGAAATGGTACTGTGACATCCTGTACCATTGCCTGTAGTAACTGCACTGTGTATACACTACACTGTGCACTGCTTTTCAGTCAAGTAAACAATGGCTCTTTCAAGCCACAAAAATGCATGTCTGCTCTCAAGGAGACAAGCGTTTTGCTGCATCATTAAAGAAAAATGTGCAGCCCGTGATATCAAAAGACTAAACGTATGCAAATACCAACACTTCATTGGAGAAAAACGTACAGCTGAAAACATTTTCCCCCTTTATATAGCAATATATTAACAGAGAATCCTCCCAAACAGACCTGGGACATCCCACATTTCAAAAGATTCCACACAAACCCTCCACTCAAGTGGCAACAAAAGCCTTCTCCCACCAGCCAGACCAAACCAAAATGACCCGAGATGTTTTAAATTAAGACTCTCAATAAAGCCCAGAAAATCAGCAGGTGCGTCCTTTGCAAAAATAAAGTTAAAATAAAAATGTAGCTTTTAAGCAAGTACTTTTTGGAGGCCTTTACTACTGGTGTTTCATGGGAAACTGTCTACTTCATCTCCCTGTGGTGAGATCATAATCTATTACCACAGAAATCAATACAATGTTAAAAATAAGCTTGCTGAGGCCATGCTGTATGATCAACTGAAGAGACTGAGTCAATATAGGGTTTCTCAGGCAGGAAAATACTAATGAAACTCAAGGAAGTTGTTTTATGTCTACTGTAGTAGATTTGACTCACTTGCATGTCCCCTTTACTTTATATGCACATCCACTTCAGCTTTTTTCAGTAAGACAGCATTTGACCTCTACCAAGGGCTCTGGCGAATGCTCTTTCAGTCCTACCACTAGGCTTGTCATCTTCACAGCGCCTTTTCATTCCCGTGCAATTTCTAATACATGAAATGCCACCTCCTCCAGACCTGTGATAATCTCTGCACTCTTACAGACACCCTGGACTTCCTGACATAAGGTGTTGAAAAGTAAACGACTACAACGGGTCTGATCCCAAAGCCTCATCAATACTTTGATTAACGTGACCTCACTCTTTGCGTACAAACTGGGAGTCTGTTTAACGACAGCTTTTCTTTCCTTTCTATACATTACCCTCAGGGACTTGGGGGCTCGTTTATGTTTTAAAATTCGGCAGCGCGGAAGCCCAGCTGCATTCGGGCCAGCATGAGATCGTGTGTAGGTGCTCGCAGGGAGTTCTCTTTGTTGTGCCCACAGCGCCTGCCTGGCCGCCCCCCGCGCCCGCCTCCCGAGGCGCCTGTGCGGCACGGCCGGGGACACGGGTGGGAGCGGGACGCCTCCGGGGCTCCCGCTGGGGAACAAGGCCCACAGGTAACACCGAGAAGCAAACACGAAGACAGGCGGCAGACCTACCTCTCCCCGCTACAGGCGTGAGCCAGCCCAGCGATAAGGAGGGGGCCGAGGCGCAGAGCCGGGCGCCGCATCCCTCCTCACCCCGGGGCGCGACCCTGCGCTTCGGAGGAGCCTCAGCCCCGCCGGCTGAGGAACGGAGGAACGGGGGGAGAGGAAGGGGCTCCCTCGCCGACAGGGCATTTCACCTCGGGAACTGACAGCGGCCTCGCCTTCCCCGAGCTGAAAGGCCGCCTCAGGACACGGACATCTCACCTACCCACCCATCCCGCCCCAGACGCCGCACACGAGCCCGCCAGCCCAGCCCAGCCCCGCCCGCCGCCGCGCCTGCCCGGCCGCTCCGCGCCTGCGCTGGCGCCTGCGCGGTCCCCGCTGCGGTCCCCTCGCCGGCCCGTGCGAGGGGCTGGGGCGGCGCGGGTGGGTGCGGGTCTTGGCGGCAGGCTGGGCTCGTCTGGCGCTCCCGCGGCGGCTGCCGTGCCCTCCGTCAGCGGCCCTTCTCCTCCCGCCTTCCGCAGGGCTCTGCGGGCCGTTTGAAATGAAACCGCTGCTTCCTGCCGGCGTTCCCGCTGCGGCGGTAACCGCCCGGTATTGAAGGGGAGGAGGCAAGAGCGCGGGGCGGGGAGGGGAGGAGGGCGGCCTGGAGCGGTGCGGTTCGCCTCGCCTCGCCTCGGCCGAAAGCTGCGGTTCCTGCGGCCCCCCTCGCGGGGAAGGGGCGGGCGAGAGGGGGGGAAGAGGGTGAAGTGAGGAAGCAGCTGCCTGGCTCCTGGCGGCCTCTTCGACGCTTCGTGCCCGGCGGGGCACCCCGCGCTTGCCTTGGGGCGGCTTCTGCCTCTGTTCCTTGGACTCTGGGCGTGGGGAGTGAGGGAAGGAAGGAGCCTGAGGCGATTCCCGGACCCACGTAGAAGGGAGAAGAGGGGAGGGAAGCAACACCCTTCCGCCCTCCCGCCGTTCCAGTGTTGTGGTGCTGCCGCAGGCTGGCCCGCAGGTAAGGCTCTTTGCGGCCCCGGGCAAGGGGGGGGCAGGGTGTGAAGCACAAACCCGGACGGGGCGGGGAAGCAGGGTGGGAACCCGGTTCGTCGGGTTTAGAGAAGCGGGGAGGGCCCTGCCGGGACTCCCGCCAGGTAGGTGAAGAGAAAGGGAAGCGGTAGCGGCGGCCTGGGGCCGTGGAGTGCGGGCGCCGGCTTTGCGGCCGCTGTCAGACCTGATGCGGGTGGACAAGGGGAAACCGCGACCGCCCGAGCTCTTCCGGCGGGCTCCATCCCTCGCCGCCGGCCCGCAGGCCTGCGGGAAGGGGCCCTGCGCGCCGCAGGACCGAGTGGAGACGGCGGAACGGGGGTCGAGGAGGAGAGAGAGAGAGAGAGAAGGGAAGATGTCCTGAAATCACAGCTGTGGGTGTATTTCGGTGCCTTTTTCTTTCGCACGTTACCGCAGCTTCAGGGGTTCCTCAGAGCGGTAGGGCGTGCCCCCTGCCTGGAGAGTTATGGAAGGGCTTAGTCAGGCTGTCTGGTGCCTAGTTCGGCATTTATTCTTAGTGTATCTTACTGCTGTGATTGCAAGCAGACTGTCGATGATAGTAAGAGAGATGTGCACATTCATCAGTTTGAAAGGAGCCCCAAAACAGCTTTGGGCTGTGGTTTGCTCTGTGTGTTCTGAGTGATTACCAGTTCGAATCCTAGCGTGATACTTTCAAGTCTTTTGTATTTCGCTGATAAAACGTTTCATAGCTGGAGCGATATAACGTTGAGTTTCATTGATTTTAGTGACTCCCTCATTTTAGAGAGATCTCTTGCCATCTTTCTCTGGAAATGAGAAGGTCTAGGATCAAGTTTTTCCCTTTAAAGTGTCAGTATCCAACATCTTTGGAGATGTGTGGAGCTTTGTGGGTTGTTTGGGTTTTTTTGTTGTTGTTGTTATAAACTTCCTGTAAGATTAAATCAACATTTGTCTGCTGAGTTCTTTAAACATTCAGTGTGTCTTGACTGTAAAGCCATGTAATTAAATTTATTTGGGCCCAGAAACAGTTATCTTCTTAAAGTGGAGTGGAGGATGGAGGCAGACCCTTTTCAGTAGTTCCCTGTGACAGGATGAGAGGCAATGGGCACAAGCTGGAACATAGGAAGTTCCACTTAAATATGAGAAAAAACTTCTTTACTATGAGGGTGACAAAGCACTGGAACAGGCTGCCCAGGGAGGTTGTGGAGTCTCTTTCTCTGGAGATACTAAAAACCTGCTGTGATGCAGTCCTGTGTAATGTGCACAAGGTGATCCTTCTCTGGCAGGCGAGTTGGTTGAGATGATCTCTAGAGGTCCTTTCCAACTCTGACAATTCTTTGTGATTCTCCTTTGTTAATGTAATTGCTTGGTGATGGTGTAAGAACAGATGAAAGGTGCTCCAGCAGTACAAAATAGTGTGACATACATGACATGCTTTTTCCATTGTTCTGTGCTGCTTGGGTTTGGCGATGTTTACCTTAGAGTGTGAACTCTTACCTGTACTGAATTACTGGCTCAAGCTGAGAACTTAGGAATAGAAGACAGTTGAGTGAAATGTGTCAGAGTAAGTGACGATGGACAGTACAGTTAGTAGTGCTAGGATGCAAGGTTAGAGATGCTTTCTGAGAAAGTTATCAAAATATGTTATCTCGAGTATCTGGAAACTAAGTAACATGTAAGTGCACATAATGGACAGTTTGTGTTTATGTACTGCAGGTCCCTCGATATAGTTTATGTAAATAGTGCTATGTGCTTGTGAAGATATTTTTTTGTATTAGGCATGCAGAGGTAGAGCTGCTATGAGGGAAGAGGTGAAGGGGTACCTCCCAAAGGGCCAGGTGGGAGCAAGTGTTTCTAAGCCCACCCAGCCTACTGCCACAGCAGAGGGCTAGTCAGCAGGAATGATGTCAGCTGATGGAGGAAATGGCAGGTGGAGAAAGCACGAAGGGGTACTCAGGAGAATTTGTCCTTCTTGCTTCAGTAGCTTTTCTTCATTGTACTGTAACAGTAGTAGAAAAGAGTGTAGGAGTATACTAAATATTAAATTGGTAATGGAAAAATATCTTAAATAGTTGCAGCTTGTTACTGAACGTGGGTTGTTACCATGGGGCTCTCTGTTTGTTTCATTAAAAAAAAAATGGAGCCTCAATATAGTAGCAGTGTTTTGTTTTTTTAATGAGTAATGAGCCATTCTTTGCCAAATGACTGAAAGGGTACTCACTTTGAAAAAGCTGACAATGTAAAAATTATGGTTGTTCCATTTTAGAATAAATACGGAGGTTTCTTGTGGCTTTGTTTTTCATTACGCATTCCTGTCACTTTTCATGGTGCTCATTAAAGTTCTGTCATTTCCTCATATTTTGAAGTCATGTTTGATTTCATAGTTTGTTCCTGGATCTTTAGCATTCATGGTAGCTGTGATTCTAGAAAAGTCCATCTGTGTTACACAGCTGCTATGTAACCTACATATGCTTTACATTGTGCCCTGAGATATGCTCTGGTGAGTGACCATTATAAGAGCTTTGCAGATGCTTCTGGTCACTGATGGTAATCTCCTGTGTGTAATGTTTTATTTTGTGGAGTAATTGTGTCTCCAACAGACTGGCAGAGAGCTCATACTTCATAAAATAAGTGCCACTGCTTGAAGTAGCATCAACGTGTGATGATGTGTTGGAATTTTGGTAGTTCATAAAGACTGAGGAAGATCACCGAAGACAGCTTGGTGGGTCTGGAGTTTCCTGGTAATTCTACAGTGCTGTAGGATACCTTGGTACAGTTGCTGTCTTGCACTGTTTTAAGTTTACCAACACTAACCAGGCACGAGTATACTTTATGGCTCCATCAAGCAATACTTTTGCAGGCTGCATAATGGCTTTTTGATTGTCTTAACTGGTGACCTTCTGTTCTTCTGTAGCTTCATAACACCAACAAATAAGGATTTCAACCCTCTCCGAGGAACTGTAGAAGTTACAAGACAGTTGTATTTCTCAGATTGTAAAATGCCAAATAAACTGCAAATATGCTGCTTGAAAGGGGTAGATTGTGCAATTGTCAGTTTGTACTGAATTAACTGTCCAAAGAGTAACTTTTTTTCCTGAAGAAGCTGACATGAGCTTGTCCGCTCAGAGCAGAAAGTGTGCCAGGGTTTCTGAAGTGGGCCATGATTAGAGATGGATAGTTTTTTTTAAAAGTGGAAAGACGATTCATGAACTGGAATAACTTTGCCTCCATCATAGTGGTGAGCACTGTAATCTTTTGGCAGACAGTAATTATATGCTTTTCTCAGTCTTTGCTCTTTCCCTTTAATGTTTAGGCTCTTTTACTTGTATTAGCAGCTTTTTTTGCAGCAGCTCTAGTTTAATTGAATCTTTTTTCTGAACAGTGTTATTCTGAATGAAAATTCTAAATGAGCCCTTAAAACTAGTGCATTAAAGCCCAGTTTATTTCCCCTTATCAGGCCTCACGTGCCTTCATTGAGTCATGGTCACCCTGTGATCATGCATCTCCTTTTCTCTCTCAGGTGCCTTTGGGCCCATAGACCGCCATACTAATTCCAAAGAGCATGCCCTTGTATAGGGGTGTTCTGGGAAAGACACTTAGTCTTGAATAATTTTAACTCAAATAACAAATTTTTATTCTATGCTATTTATTTTTGTGTCTCCTTTAGAGTTTGCTTTGACAAAGGACTGAAGGTTAAGCAAATAAGATTGTGATTTCCAAAGTTCCTCTTTCTCCTGCTTCTCAAACATGAATGCTACTTCTACTGTTTTGCAGTAATAATACCTTTGGCTTGTTTGTAACTGTGTTGCTAGAGTTGCAGTTCCATGAGATGGTTCTTTAAAATTGCTGGGTTGGTTTTCCACTGTTCTTCTGAGCACGTTAACTTTTAGAACTTCACTTTAATTGTGGGTATGGTAGCTTCCATACCTCCAATCATGAGCAGTATTCATTTGTTAAAGTAAAGGGCAAGTGTTCAGTTAACTTACCAAGTATATTTAGATTCTTTGATTTCAACTCTGTAATTGCATAGCACTCCTTTTTCTTAGATATTTCTTTCTATTTAGGTATTTGGAAAAGCTATTGCTGTTTGCATTATGTTTTACAAGTATATTTTTTAGTGTATTTAAAATTTCTGGAACAGTCAAAATCAGAATAAGTTACTTATGTTTGTGCTTTATCAGCAGGTTAGTATACCGGTGAGGAATTTTTTTCCTCTTGCTTCTTACATTCATCCTCCTTATTTATTAATGTTTGTAACATTATTTGTCCAAGTAACCTTCATTCAGATTTCTTCTGTTTTCAGACTGTTTGATTTCAAGGAGTTCCTCCCTTCCTCTTGTTAATGTTCCCCTCTCTCACAGGTTTCATTGCCTTTTTGTTTTTGTGAAGTTAGCCACAACTTCTTGTGAATTTAGCCACCAGTTTAATTTGAATCAATTTATGAGTGAAATTGATCACATAGACTGTTACTGTGTATTCTGTGAGATCTTTGGGTTTTGTTGATAAAATGCTTGGTGCTATGTTTATGGTCCACTCAATACAGATGTTTAAAGGTGTGTAGCAGATAAAGACACTTAAGTTTGCAAGTGGACAACAGCAACTGCAAGAAACTGGATATTGCGGACAAAAGGTGAAACTCTTTTCCAGGATTAAAAGAATCTACTACTTCTAAAGTGCAAACTGCTATTTTTGTGGCTTTGGACTTGAAATGGAGGTGCTGCTGGCTTACATTCCTGTATTAATTAGGAAACTATGAGTCTGGTTCTAACAGCCAGTGGTGTCTAGAGTAAGGCTGCTCTTTTCTGTTGGTGGATCAAATATACAAAGCTTGTTTCTGCACAGGTGAATTTTAACTATCTTGTGGTCTGTCTTGGAAGATAAAAGGAGAGTTTCAGTCTGTTTATTTATAGTCTGTTCACACTCCAGTATCTGAATGCCTTGCATGGATGTGATGCCAAATACACTGGCATAGACCCAGGCATCAGAACAGGTGGTGCCATTGAAGGTGGTGAGTGATAGGGCCTTAAGTTGTAGTGTAGCTTCTCTTTTACATGAAACAGGTCACACTTTTTTTTTCCAGGAAGCAAAAAAGAAACAAAGAGAACCTTTAGTCAGAAGATAATAGGAAGAAGAGTAGACAGCATTGACTTGGGGAAGAGGTTAAAATTGTGTAGGCCTCAAGTGAAGAAAAATGAGAGAGGAAACTTGAAGGATTTCCTGATAGTTCTTCTGGTTTGTTTGGGGACTTCACACACTTCAGTTTTTTGGAATGAAATACAACAGATGTCACTTTATTGTTTGTGTAATGCAGTGTGTGACTCAGCTTGTAGTAAGAAATAAATGTAATAGATGTGACTCAGGAATTCTGAATTGTAAATGCAGCAGATTATAATGTACTTTCCTTTTATTTTTTCTAGTTTAGGAAGGCTAACGTAACAAACTGACATTTGTGTGGTTGTGTTTTGGTTTTGGGTTCTCTTTAGTTATTTTTTGTGAGAATTCTAATGTCAAAGCATGTATTCTTTACAACATTTTCAAAATATTTTGTTCTATAATTAGCAAGGTATGGAAGTGAAGCACCTAAGAAATATTTCTTCATGCATGTGAAATATTTGGCACCTTATATTTTTCTGAAAAGTAACACAATTACACTTGGTATTAAACTAGTTAGTCTATTAGCAATAGAACTAGATCTCATTAGTGCTGAGCTGTATAGCAAGACACAAAATACTCTGACATATATAAGCTCAGTTAAAAGTTACATGGAATGTAAGAAATTGTGACATGATTCTTGAAGGAATGTTAAAACATCCTAAAGAAAGCTTATATTGAGGTTTAGTTTCAAAGCTGGCAACAATAGTAAGTATAGAATCATAGAATATTTTATTTTGGAAGGAACCTGTGGAGGTCACCTCTTGTCCAAAGTGTGGTCAATCAGCGCAGGCTTCAGAGCCTGGTCCAGTTAAGTTTTAAATATCTTAGGGCTGGACTTCTCACAGCCCCTCTAGGCCATTGTTCAGTTACCCTCTGCCCCTCAGTTCCAGGGCTCTCAATCTGCGCGATTCCTGTTGTAGATGTGGGCACTTTGCATTTGTGTGTACCTTTGCTGTTCCCTGCAATGCCCTAGCACATGTCAGTGAGAGTGCACCTCAAGCTTGGCCATTCCTGTGTGTTTCTCCTCCCCCTTGCTACACCCTGCACTGACTGCCTCTGCTAGCTGGAGTGCAGGACCTTGCATGCTTAGGGAGGATGCTGTGCTGTCTGGCCTGGACAGATTACTCCTGTCAGCATCAAACTGGATTTTGACTGCTGCTTTTTCCTCTCCAAGGCCTCTCCCACTGGTGCAGCTTTCCGTATTTTTATACATCTTTTCAAGAGGACTCTTTTATTTAAAACATTTTTCATTCTCTTAGTTACTGTTTAAATCTAGCTAATGATCTTCTTGCTCTTCAACGTGACCAGTTGGGCAAATATTCTGGCAAATAGCCAGACAATTTTGCATTTTTAATTAACGCACACACAAATTTCTGTTGTCACATTTGTTATTGTCCAGACCTTCTTGCCAAGGGTGGGCCTTGCAGGCACCCCCCACTGTGCCCCCTGCATGAGTAAGCAGTGGTTCTACAGTTTTCTTAGTCTTTCTTTCATTCTTGATGTCCTTATAGTAGCCTTTCTTTTTGTTGTTATCAGGCTTTGCAAGTTTTGACTTCATCTGAGCATTGGCTTTCCTAGCTCCTCATTGTAAGCAAAGGCAACATTTCTATGTATCTTCTAAGTAATCAGTTCCTGCTTCCCTTTTCTAGGGGGGTTTGGGTTCAATCAGGAGTTCCATGCTCATCCCAGATGACAAATGTGGTAGATGGCTGGAAGGGATGCCACACTTGTCTTACTCCATGGTGACTTTGGCACAATTATGCCACAGCAGGACTGAGATGAAGTGGTTTTTGCTCATTTAAATTGCTCATCAGCATGTAATATTTTAAATTTACTGCTGTATGTATTTGTGTTAGTATTTATTGTCAGCCTGAACATAGCTATGTTTAAAATAACTTCATAACCTATTACATTCAATTCCCCAAATAAATGTGCCAGCTAAGAGAATCTCAGTGAATTAACAAACAAAAGTTAGTTTTGTGTTAGAAGTGGTGTGTTGTTTAAAGGATGTTCAGAAATGCAGTTCAAGCCTATGGTATGTTCAGTTATTCTGCAGTTTTTACTGAAGTGGTAAATATTTAGTTAAGAACTACAAATTCAAATAATTTCATTTCATGCTTAGTGACCTATTTTAGTGGATAGGTTTGAGTTATGTGGCTTACATGAACTGACCTATTGTGATAACATAATTTCTGGGTTGGTTATTGGTTTTTTTTGCTAATAATATCCTTGTGAAATCCTTCTATAGTAGGGGAGTATTATTTTCTGTGTTGATGCAACTTCTGCTTTGTGGCTGATCTGCTTTTCATATTTGAAGACAGCCAATAAGAGTTACTGAAAAAAGATGCAGAATTTTTGATGCATTTTTTCTCAAATATGGGCAGCAACCTGTAGCTCTGAGCTTAAACCTTTACCACATGGTCTCCAAACTTCTCTCTGTGTGTATAGATCTGAATTAATCTGGGTACAAAACATGTTTGATTGCTTGTGTTTAAGACTTAAGAGGACAGACTCTTACCAAATGGAGTAACAGCTGGCAATACTTGTCCCAGGCCTTATCTCAAGAGTCTCCCTTCACCCTGACTTTGAGCTCTGCTACCCTTCTTCCAAGACCCATCCTAACCTCTGATAATCGTGAGGCTGGACTCTTGGTTTTTTTTCTTGAAAGAGTGCTGCTAACTAACACCAGAATTAAAACCAAAACAGCAATAAAAAACCCTCATGTTGTGGGGGAGTAACAAATAAATTGAACCATGAGCCACAGAGAGATGGTAAAAACACTCCCTGGCAGGTGAGTCCTGTGTGTTGATCTAAGTGTCTAATAGTCCAAACATGGCACTACAAAATGAACCAGTAGTCTCTGGAGGAATGAACGGAATCCAGGGGGCTACTTGCGTGCACTCTTCCCTATCAGGAGTGTGTTCATTTCTGGACAATAGAACTGCATCTTCTCTGACCCCTTGAGATACTGTGTTTTTATTCTTCTAGTACTCAGCCACAAACACTGCAAGCTCTCCTTGAAGGTTTTTACCTTAAAGTTGTTATGCACCTGCAGTATTTATTATATTTAGTTTTGTCCTCAGAATAGCAAATGGAAATTAGTAAGATTATTGCATAATTGTTGTTATCTGTCCTATGTAAGAGCATTTAAGGGGGTCATCTAGTTTTAAGTCTTTGTTTTCTTCTCTCTTATCAGCACATAATGTATTTTCCTTGCCTAAGCACATAAAGTATAGTAAAAAACCTGCAAAATTTGAAGCAGAATAAAGGACTTCCTGCCTGCAAAGAGAAGACTAGCAGCATAAAGCTGGGGTGGGGGGGGAAGGAAGTGTAGAAAGTAAAATACAAAAAGAGAAAGTGATCTGTGATGCTACTTGATGTCTTTGAGTGTCAGAAAGTACCCAAATATATTTTGGCCTTGTGATTGCTGTATAAAAATATTGAGGTAAAAACTGTGTGCACAAAAACACCCTATTCACATTATATTTTTTTTTCTTTGGTTAAACTAAGGAATTATTGAATGTTTGCTGGTTAGACCCGTTACAAAAGACAGCTCTTGCACCAGTGCAATTTCAAAAGGACAGCCAATCATAGTTCCCTTCTAGACCTTTTCTATTGGCATGAAGAAAATTTTGTTCTAAATAAGATGTTTTCCCAAGTCCTACATGGGACACTTATCTTGTTTATATCAAATAGCTGGACTTGCGCCAAATTCTAATCTGACATTTGGAAGGACCTCAGTGTCTGGAAGTATCGTTTTCCTTAGAATATTTTAAAAAAGCTAATTTAGATTATTCTTTTGAGTAATGTTTTGTTGTCTGTGGCTGTATGTGCTATGTTTTGGCTTGGTGCTAATTCTTATGTTCTTGCAATTGATAACAGGTTTCTGGAACAAAGACTAAGAGGGTATTTGATTTATTGTTCTTGGTCACAATGCTAGTGTGTTTCTCTGTTCATTTTCCGAATTAGGAATCTTGTTAGGCAAAAGAATGTTTGTTTGTCTAGAAATGTCTTTACTTCAGCTGTTGTAAAACTTGTACTTTGAATGAGACCTGCAGTCTTCTACTAGTCACAGCTGAATGAAAGCAGCTGCATTAAAATGTAAATAAGCCCTATCTACCTGTTGGATGCTTTGAAACGTTTGTCTGCTGAGGCTGTCTTTTCTGTTTTGGAGAGCTTTAACGATAATAAAAGTTTAATTCTTGAACCCAGTTATTGCCTATAGATTTTCTTCAAGTCCTTAAAATTAAATGAATACTTATTGTTAAGAGGTGTGAAAAGTGACAAGGGGCATAGTAATTCAGCTAGGGGCAGTGGGCAGTTGTGCATAACTTTGAAGCTGTGGGTAAACTGGTGGGTTCTGTTCAGTGGAAAAATGCTGTATGTGCACCTTGTAGGATGCTGTGGTGTTCTGAAAAGCTGCCACAAGATTTTGTGCTGAAGTTTTCCCAGAAATGCAACTACTGGATAAATTTGTGATAGTAGCATGTAGTTTTCTTGAGTATTGGATAGCTAAAGAATTGGAAAATGTATTGCATTTTGGGGTGTGGATTGTTTGCTTGGATTTAATTCCAGATCTGAAAACTGAGGTTTTTCTCCTGTCTGCTTTTGCAAATACAGAACCAGAGAATAAAAATGGGAACTCCTGGATCGGGGCGGAAGAGAACTCCAGTGAAAGACAGGTTTTCTGCAGAAGATGAAGCTCTGAGTAACATTGCCAGAGAGGTTTGTTCATTTCAAGTTGTCTTTAATTAAGAAGCTATCTTTAATTAAGTAATAGTGTGTTAGTGTTATGAAAAAATATTTTTAATATATTCTATTCCAAATGCGAAAAGTCACATTTCTGTCAAAAGAAGCCTAATATATACACTATACTAAGACTTTGTTTAGAGTCACCACCTGAAAAATAGAGAGCTGGAAGTAACCAGCCAAAAATGCAATTAACAAGAAGTTGATACAAAGGGGAATTCTGTATACAAAGGGGAATTTTTGTCCCACCGGATATAGGAAGGAGGCAGCTGGAATTTAGAGTCTTACAGACGTCTTTTTGGACTAGTGTTTTTCTGGGAGGAAATGCTGTAGCTTGGAAACAAAAGGCTTAGTATTGTTTGTATACAAGTGGATACAGAAGCTTTGAGCTATACTATCTATAGAATTGCTCATCTTAATTGACAAAACACAAAATCCACATGAATCTGATGCAGATTTTAACTGGTCTGTAGTGTAAACTCTTGTCTACTTGCATATAAGACAAAATAGGTAGATGAGAGGTCTTTGAAAACACCGATTATGTATGAATTTTCAAATGTAGCCATCATAAACTAGGTAAAAGAAATGCTCTGTCAAAAAAATAGTAATTTTTGTTTAGTTGATTGCCTTCCTGAAAGTTGTGTTAACACCAAATCTGATGGAAGCTCTGGCCATATTAGATATTACCTGTGGGGGCCTTGTATGGTCTCATTCATCAGGTTTCATCTCCAGTTTTATGACAAAACAGTTAATGAAGGAGAAGGAATCTGGCTTTAAATTTATTCAAAGTGTTCTCTGCGTAGTTCCAGTACAGTAACATCAGCTTGCAACTTACCCTATGAAAAGTCTCAAGAGCAAGGTATAAGAATTACCTTACTTAAAATTACTGTGGGACTTTGTTTTCTTACATGGCTAACCCCCTCAATTAAAATTTGAGAGTGAGCATAAATTAAACAAAAATGAAGGCTTCCCCCCCTTAATGCTAAATTAAAATAATCATAGGTCTCACAGCTAGAAGTCTGTGTAGGACAACCTGGCCCTTAGATCCTATGTCAGGCAGCAGCTGTTGTCATTGAATTCTGTAATTCATATTATTAGCTAACTTATTCTGAAGGAAGCTTTTACTTTAAAGGAAATGGAATCTATTTATTAGGTTATACCATCAGAGGCCAAACTAAATTTTGTCTTTAAATAACATCTGATTTTACTGTGCCATACATATTCCTTATCATTTGAAGCTGGGGAAGAGTTTCCAGTTACCATGCTGATGTAGGGCATGCCAATTCTCAGTGCATGAATATAGAGAGTAGGTGTACTTTACCATTCTGAGGTTGTAACCACAGCAGTATGGCTTACTTACCTGTTTATTGTCAAAGGGTGTTTAGTTCCTCAGCTTCTTCTTCTGAAATTACCTTTTTAGCAGATGTTACTTAAAACAGTTGAATTGAGTCCTGTAATCCAGAAGTCAGATGTCATGTGAAGAAAAGGTTCCTAGAAGGTGTTCTAGGTATCAAGAGATGGTAAACAGAATATGTTGAAACAAAAGGCTGGCACTCAGGATCATCTGCATGGAAAAACTGCATAGAAGTGCTCTGGGGTTTGAAGCAGTCAAACAACACTAGGATTTATCAGAGCTTGTAATACTAGGAAAGACTTCTAGTGCAGCATATGAAGTTACAGGGGTTTTTTCCTTCAAAAGTTCAGACTTCATAAAGCATTAATTTTATTTTTTCTCACCACTCTACTTTGACAAAATTAAGATTTCCTTGTTCATTGGGATGTGTCAAAAAAAGTGGTATCTTCCTTTTGGTACCAACAAACATCTGCTTTCTAGGAAACTGTGTAAAGAACCCTGGCACTGATCCAATAAATTCCTATATAGTAATTTTTCTGCACCGGTTCAATCTGATTTGTCAACTTATGAAAATATTTAATGGAAGACAAGGGCACTATCAGGGGGTCTGGTGGGCTTGGTAAAAATATTTCTTTCTTGTGAGGCTTCTTTAATTTTCTCCATCTTGCCTCTGCATCAGAAAATTTTTCCTCTGTTGGTTTTGTCTCCTCATTTCCACATCTTGTAGCACAAGCACTATTATGTAGAGAATTCTTCTGTATCTTTTCC
Source organism: Apus apus (assembly GCF_020740795.1). Classification (NCBI taxonomy): domain Eukaryota; kingdom Metazoa; phylum Chordata; class Aves; order Apodiformes; family Apodidae; genus Apus; species Apus apus. The sequence goes on from NC_067283.1 coordinate 52,085,653, forward strand.
TTGCTGGGGGAGTTTTCATTGAGACAAGCTCTCCTGCAGTGCCTCTGCACTAAAAAAGGCACAAGTATGCTAAAACATTAACATTGGAGTGAATTACTGGCTTATTCCAAGAACAGCTGGGTTTCCAGAACTCTTTCTTTGGGACCTACTTCGTATTCTCTTGTGTGTTATCCTTCCTGGCATTGAATTCTCTGTGCTCACTGAAACTGAGGAAGAGTGAGTATCCAGGGGCAGGGGTCTGTGCATCCTTTTCTGGAAGCAGTGCACTCACCATATTGTTCAGTGTCTTAAGTGAGATTAATTGCAGCTCTTAAATTTGGAAATTGTACAAATGTATTGTGTTTATTTAAAAAACTGTAAGAGCAGGTGTAGAAATATTGTCCAGGTGTTTCCTGCAAGGAGAAGAGCAGCTCTTTAGAATAAATGCAAGTATCTTCTGATTATAGCAAGGTTAATTTGAAGTGAGCAAAACTCTTTAAAAAACAAACAAAACCCAAAACAACAACAACAAAGCTACCCACACCCTATCTCCTGAAAATATGCGGAATTCCTTTATACTACCTTCTGTTTCTTTCTCTAGCTGTTGTAATGGATTCTGAAGCTGTTACTCTTTGTCAGTCTGAGAAAGCTATAAGCCAGCTGGTGTGGAACACACTTTCTCTGTCCTGTGGAAAGTTCTGCCAAATAAAAGAGAGGTATTGTCTAAGGCAGCTTTGGGCTCCTGTCAAGGTTAGGTTCTTATACGGGAATCCTCTTTGTTTATATTCACTTTCCACACTGGATACAGCTGATACGATCGCAAGTTCTGTTTCCCCTGCAGTTTTGTTGTGGAGATTATCTGCTTATACGGCTGTTTTGCGAGCAGAATATTGGCAGCTGACATATGCATCACTGCTTCACTTTCATTTATGGACAAGTTGTGTTCATTTTCAACATTCAGCAGTAACCTGTTGTCACCAGGCATCTCTTATGATTACTTGAGACCTCTTTCTCCAAGACCAGCCTTACATACCAGAGCAGAGGTTTCAGTCACTTTTGCATTCTTGTGTTCACTTCAGTTCAAGCTCAGGTACGATGAATGTCATGCCAGAGAGTCAGAAGAGCGTGAATCTTCTCATCTCACCAGTCTCAGCCCAATAAGCTGCAGTTTAAATGGACAATGAGGATTTACATTTTATACCGTTCTGTGCTTGTAGCAGCAAATATTCCATTCTATTTTATGCTAATGAAGCTTTTATGCTATTGAAGTTTTTATGCTGAATCTGAGCTAATTAATAAAGCACCTTGTCTACAGTATGAAAATTATAAACAAAGTTTATATCTAGTGATCTAGTGAAATCCTTCTCACAAGCAAGGGGAAGGACGAAGATGCCTGTCTACACTTTGGAGACAGGTGTTCTTCTTGCTTGTCATGAAGGGAAGCTTCTACCGTATCAATTCAATGTACTAGTATACTTCTTACCTTGGTGAAGAACTTAATCATTGTTGTGAAAAGACTTAGAAGAAACCCATCAGAAAGGAGAGACTCCCGACTCAATCTTTACAAAGGCATTAAAATTAAAATACTGTCTTTTCCCCTTTCTCAATTGTGTCTTGCTGAAAATATATTGGATTTAACTGAAGAGCTAAATATTTACTTTGGAAGTTGAGATAAAATGGTTTGAAAGGTTTTCAGAAGATTGTGGCAGAATATGTATTTGAAAGAAATAAAATATATAAGTTAACTAAGCAGACACAGCTTTCTAAATATATGTATAGTTGTTAATAATTGCTTTTTAGGTGAAAAAGAGGAAACTGACCATGTCACCTGTAGTGGAAGAAGAACATTATCCTGCTACCCCTACATTTACTAAACTTATGCAAATAAGTTTAACCTAACTAAAGCATACTGCTTTAAGGCAGTAGGTAGCTTACCTGCTTGAAAACCGACAGGATCATCATGTTCTTCTAGAATGAAAGGCTGCTTATGCAGGTGCAAGGAGACATTATTCTTATTTTTTTGTAATGCTTTTTGGTACCTATTTTGAAATTAAGAATTCCAGAACTCAGCAGTTATCAGGTGGCTTTGTTTTGTTACTCAGGGCAGAGGTGATACCCAAAGATATGCAGATATGGCACTTAGTTTAAAATCACATATTTGTCCTTAGGGTAAGAGATAAGGAATAGCATGAGTATGTAGTTATGTATGTAGCATCAGATGTAGTTACTAATTAATCCTTTATTAATTAGTCTTTTTTTTCCTTAAAAAAAAGTCTTGAGGACCTCTTCCTAGGAAAGTAGTAGGTTTTTCCTACCACATTTGTTACAGAGATCTTCTATATAGTTCTGCATGTTCTTTTTTTCTCTGTATCAATTCTATACAAATTTATTGTATTTATATTTTGTGACTTCTGTTTGCCCTCCAGAATGTATAACCAAGAGATTTCTCTTCATTTTTTGTAAGCATAAGGTTTGGATAACTCACCTCTTACTTGCAGTTGAAGTGTTTAAGATAATCCAGCTATCACATTTCTTTTTAGCAATTGGAAGTACCGTTTAGAAACTTTTAAAGTGTCAGACTTGCTAGACATTGGAGAGTCTACAGTTTAATTTTTACTTCAGAAAAATAGGGATGGTATGTGTTGTATCACTTTTTAACCTGCTGTACTTTGATTAGATAAGATTGTAGTATATCTGTATCATAAATTATTTATTTATGTGTGTCTGGTCTAAAGATTTTATTGAGAACAATGAGCAATGAAACCAAAATCAAGACTAGTGGCTGGTCTGTAGTTTTCTAAGACTGAAGTTTGCTTAACAGTAACTATAGAGAGCAACCTGTACTGACGCTCAAGTTCCTGTGAGCAAGGAATGATGATGTGTTTAGAATGCTCTTCAAATACTAATTGCATTAGAAAAGAATTCTAACATGACTGCCTGTCTTTTTGCTGCTTTGTTGGTGTTTTTTAGTAGTCTAGATTTCCTTTCTGTGCTACTTTTATAGTCCAAACAGCTTTTTTTTTTTTTCAATGCAGTTCTCTATCCAAAGTTGTCATGGCACTCTATTTCCCTTAGCATGTATTTAAAGACTTAATTTCAATGCAGCTGAAGACAGTAATTTGTGAAGAGTTTCTTGGTGGAAATTTGTTTCACAACTTTTATGACTTTTTTCAGTAACACAAGAGAGTGAACAGCAGAACTGAGGAACAAATCTGTGGTTTTTGAATTATGGTTATATCTTTATTAGTATTAATTTTAAATTTCAGTTACATAGCTACCAAGATTTGTATGACAATGTTGTATATATTATAAATTAATAACAAGAGATCTGCTCTCTAACAGTTTTACTAAGAAGAAATAATTACTCAGTATTATGCCCTTTCTGTTAGCAATGTGATTTGTCTCTGGCTCTAAAGTTTGGTGAAGGAAGCCCAAGAACTGTTCTTTCAGCTGCCAGCTTCATCTTTTTGAAATTATATACTTTATAGAGGAATGTGGTTGCTTAGATTAATGATTAATGTAATAACAAACAGTTTTTTGCTAAAGTTTCCTCTAAACAGATATTTTTTGTTAAAATTTCAGGCACCCATTTTATAACAGATGTTTATAGAATTCTTCTGTATTTTACCAAGGGTTTAGTAAATTGGAAGAGATGGATTTCCCCCCCCTACTGTCGGAATTGAAAGTTAGGTCTCTGGCTGTAGGACTAGGAGAGAGTGGTGAAATGTGAATTGATTTTTAGCATGAATCAGTAAACAAATGAACTTACTATGTTTTACCAATAAAGCCTTGCCAGAGTCTAAAGGCTAGATGCCCATGTCTGCTGATCTGTAGACAGAACTAAAGCCAGACATATCAGCTGTTTGAGTCCTTTCTCTTTCTGTGCTGCATATATACCTGTGTGAAAGCTTATGTGGGGCAGAGCTCTTGTTACAGACAGCTACAGAGTAGGGCTGCAAGTGAGAAAAGACTTCCTGTTGCACGGGAATTCCCTTGCTTTCCTCAGTGCTGTCATCAGGTAGGAGGAAAAGTAGCTTTATGCTGCTTTGGCAGTTGATTACATTGTGGCAGTCAAGAGTGCTGACACATACTTGGAATCATCTTAATGTGTAAAACATAGAAAAACAGTCTTCGTGAGACTAATTCTGAAGTTAAGATTTAACTATTTCAAGTAATAAAAATACAATGTTTGTCTTTTTTCTTTTCATTATTTGATAGTTTTGTTCTTGTAGTTTAATCATAATTTAAACTCTGGGTTAAATACCCCTTCCTTTTTCATGAATTGAAAGTAATTGTTGTGAATTTCATAAGTTTCTAATGTTTTACATAAACCTATGATGTGATAGTGGCAAAAGCAGGAAAAAACTATCCTTAATTTATGACAAAATCCCATTGAATTTCAGATTGTTAAAAAGTTATTAAAAACCTTAATGTTTTGGAAGTTAGGAATTCTGAATTTTTGGCTGATGGTGTTTCTCAGAATTTTTTAATTAACATTAGCTAGACAACTGGAATTTTTGGTGGAAGACCTGTCTTTAGTGGTTTAATATTTCAATGAGAATTTTCTCTAATTCTTATCATTCAAACATTAAAATAATTAGCTTGTATTTTCCTCAAGTGTGAGCTTTATGTCAAAATTATTGCCTCATTTAATTTACTTATTAAATATGAGGTAGCATTTAGGGTCTGAAAGACAATGTGCTTCTTTTTTATTTGAGGATGGATAGAAGTGGAGAAAAGCAGTGCAGGAGATGGAATAGCTTTTTGCTACTGAGAAGTAAGGGGTGTCACTACTCTGCATCCTGTCCATCCCTTTTGCTGGTTCTGGTGTTCGTAAGATCTTTGTACAAGCCAATTCTTTTTATTAACACAGCAGAAAACTCAGAAAACTACTTTTTGTTATTGCTAATTTCTGCTATGATAGTTAAATTGGCTTACATCAGAATCTTGGAGCTGGAGCTGTGTCTGAGGAAGGTGTTGGGGAGTCCAAGGGCTTGAATGGAAAGGTGGGGAAGTCCCTTTTTGGTAATGGTGAATGTTTTAGTTCTTCAGGAACTGTAACCTTAAATTTCTTCCTTGTGTTTTGTCCAATAATAGATCTGATTTTATGATTGCTCTCTGAAGTAATTTGACTTCTAAGTTATGTTTTCTTTTTGAAATAATTCTGAGTTACAGCAGAGCTTTAAAATATTACATGGACATAGGTGGTTTAATATCTTTGTTTTGATTCTTTCTGTTTGTTTTCATGTCTTTCTGTAGCCAAAGATACTGCAGCTGCATATGTTCCTGTTTATTATGCACAGGAAAAGTCATGTTAAAGTCTGCAAGACATGAATCTTTAGATCTAGTGACAGCAATGTTTCTGAGCAGTTCTTAACAGCATGTAATTCTTTTGACTAGTAATGATATCTGTAAGGACTTAGGTATCTATCCTGGCTGAAATTTCATTCTGAGAACTGATTTCTTCACCACTTATGGCAATGTTAGAATCTTAATGTGTTCTTGTGAAGAACATTATTAAATTGAGTACTGAAACTGTTGTACAGAATATGTGGTTTTAACTTCCAGGTTTTCAATTTGCTTGTAGGCAGAAGCCAGGCTTGCAGCCAAACGGGCTGCCCGAGCAGAAGCAAGAGACATACGTATGCGAGAGCTGGAGCGGCAGCAAAAAGAGGTAATGGAAATCATCAGAAATCATTGCAAACCTTTACTAAGTTCTTACTGTATTTTATTTCTGTACCTGTATCAAATTTTATCTTTTGGAGTAATTCAGCTTTGTGGTAGGATTTTCAGCATTGGGCAGCTGCCATCTTCTCTCTCTCTCCACCCATACCATAACCTCCTCTTTTCTCTCAGGTTATATATCTAAAAGAATAATTTGCTTTGTATTTAACTGTGGATAGCACCTCAGAAAATACTAATCTGAACATGCATTTTGAACTTCCTTAGTAGTTACGCTCATATTGTGGGAAAAATCTGCTGTGGAAAAGATCTGCTATAGAAAATAGATTATTAGCACCCTTAATTTGAAATGAAAAATAAAACATTTTTAATGTGCCTTTAAATTCTACCTTTACAGGCAAAATCAGGTTATTGTATGGTTTACCTTTAACAAATGCACTAAATTCAACGCTAGCAATCAACATTGGACAAAGATTAATCTAAATGTTTATATTTAGGTAAAGGAGACTTGCATAAATAATTTTGCATAGAAAACAGCAGCTTTCAGCTTCTGAAGTGGAGTTTAACGTTGTCTAGATTTGTACTAGGTTTATAGCTGAATCACCTGGTGACTTTTGTGCATTTTTTAAGAGCAGGTACTTAACACATGTCAGTTTCTTGGCTTGTTGTTGCTGTGCAAAAGGTTCACGTAAATATGGATAACTGACAGCACAGCATAAATAATAAACATGTTGGTGCCCAGAATGTACGCTATCTAATGTATAGGACAAACAACTGTGAAAAAGTCAAGAGAACTGTTTAAATCTATTTTTAATGTATTTGTAATATACTTAGTAACTGCGTAATTTGAATATGTGACTTTAGGTATATTTCTTAACATATGGACTATACCAAAAGTGTTTGCAATCAATACCTATTGGCAAAATCTTTAAAAAAACAAACCAAAACACATTAGGATAATATTTACACATAGGGTTGTGTGTTGCTCCACACATTTCTTCTAAAAAAAAAAATTACATTTCTTCAGCAAAAAAAAAAATCTAGGAACTAGATTTTCAACAGTGATTATTTCATGGTTATTTCATTTGATTCAGGTTTTGACACAGCATACAAAAGATTGACAATTTATTATTTATAATGATTACATTAAATTCCAGGTAAATACTGATATTGGAGGGGGTTGCTGTGGTAATAAAAGTATAATTTACAAAACATGTTTTGGCCTCAGTTTTATGCTGTTCTCATTATTCCATAATGCCAGGGTTTTAATTGCTGTAGATACCTGAGATTATACTGAAGATTATATGGCAATTAACTTAAATTTTTCAAATTTTTTTGTTTAGGAATCCAGTCTTGTGTGGTGACTAATCTATATTGTAAATGGTTTGTTTTTGTTTTTACATTCTATAGCTTTCTCAGCATTCATATGATAGGAAATGGGCTCATATCCAGAAATGGATGGTAGGCTAAAACCACCTGTTGTGCATGTTTTTGCCACTCAGAGAACTAACACAGGATCTGGAGGAAGTAATTTACTAATGGTTTGCTGTGTGTCATTTTAAAGTGTTTTATTACTGAGAACAATTGCATATCAACTATATATGGATGTGGATAGGCAGGATACTTCATGGCAGCAAAATACAAACTATGAAATGAGATGCTTTTCTTAAAATGAAATGTTTTTTGTTTCCACCATGTGCTGGCTTAAAGTCATGAATCTATTTTAAATGAAACTACATTAGTTTCAATCTAGATAAACATTTTTCAATAGTAAATGGTTTTTTTGTCAATTAATTTCTGGAATTTGAGGTTTTTTTACATATTTTTTTTCTTGGCAGACTTGCATTTTTTTGTTTCCTCTTTGATAATGTGGCAAATGCTAGTCTTTTTACTCATTATTAAGTAACTTCTATGACTTAAAACAGCTGTAAAGATTTTTAAAAAAACCACAACAAAAACAAAAAAACGCCAAAAATTAATATCTAGAAAACATTCCATGCATCACTTTAACACCTCGCCACTTGCTTTCACTTAATAATGGAAAAAAGACTTGACTGTCAGTTTATTTAGTTTAAATTCACAAAGTAGAAAGGAGTAGAGATAGGTAAGTTACAATCTGAGAAAGCTGCAGTTTCGTTTAGTGCAGTGTTTCTTTAGAGTTCCTTTCACAGCCTTCATGTGCCTCTTAAAAAGAAGTTTTAGGGAAGCATTCACTCTGAGTGTTTTGAATCAAGATTTAAGTAATACATGCCAAGACTAACCATAATTTCAAATAGTTAAAACTGCTATGACTGTTAATAAGCACTTCTGTTGAGAAATCCTAGAAATGTCACTAGAAATTTATTTGCAGAATTTGTGCTGACTTAAAATTATCTCTATGCCTAGCTGACATTTGTGTGTATATTAGTTCTCATGTCACTTACAGAGAACAGCATAAGTTTCTGGTAGCTCTTGATGGAATGAGTGTTTTTTTGCTTTAGAACAAGAATTTCCAAATTGTGGAACATAGGTTGCATTTGTGAGCAATCTCACTTTGAACTTAAACTCGTAAGAAGCACATTTGCTGCAGGATGTTTCTGGGCAGATGTCCACTCCTTTCCTGGATCAGGAAACCTAACCTGTCTTAGATAAAGCACATATTTCAAGCTTAAATTCTTAGAAATCAAGCCTGATAGCTACCAGCAGCAGTTACCTGTTTGCTGTATGTACTGTAGTGCTTCCTTTATCCTTTGGCCTGAATATGCTGAACACTTAACACCTGTTTTCTATTTTCTGATTGTATGTTGGGAACAGACTTATCCTAAGTAAATTATGTAAAGAAAAGTTCAGAAAATGCTATCAGAAGCTGATGTTTTGCATTATAAGAGCATATTATTAGCTGGGGTGTCATACTGGCAATTAAGACTAATCTTAATTGACACTATAAAGCAGACAACTAAAAAGTCATGATGAAATGAACCTTTTTTTTGTTGTGGTGTTGTTGTTTTTTCCCTCTTTAGGAAATTATTGTCTTGCTGAGTATTAATTAGGCCTCTTGAATAGTCACAGGGTAGTATTAAACAAGTTAATATATCCAGTGATAATGTAGGAAGTAACCACATGACCAGAAGCAGTATGAAAGCCAGACTTGAGATGCCTGTCTGTGATCTGGAGGCTGAGCTTTTAACTCTAAACATAAGTGGCTTACAATGTTTAGAATAGTTTGTCATACTGAAAACTGTAGAAGGGGAGTCATTTAAGGAAGGATTTCTAGTGTTAGAGCCCTGTTGTAGCTTTTAAATGGGATAGTTTGGATAGATGAAGCTTATTCTTAACGTGCTTACCTACTGTACCTAAAATTTTAGAAGCTTATGGCATGTGAGGTATTTTTGTATTTAATTTTAAATTAGTTGTATTTTTTTGCTGCTGTATATTTCCTGCTGCTTCTCACATACTCCTTTGTGTGCACGAAAATGAACGTTCCATAATACTTCGACAGAAATAAAGATATTAAAGTGCCTTATCTACATCTCTTCCCCAAAACTTTTGAAGTTGGGTTTATTATTTTCACTGACATCGTAGAGCAGAACTACCTATAGAACTTAATAACTGATCCATTTGCTTAATAAGCTTTTTACTTATAATAGAGGAAAAATCTGAAATATGTGTGGGGAAATTGAAAATTATCATCTCTTAGGGCTAAAATAACTTTATAAAATGTTCACAATCCGACTGTTGCAGTTACGTAGTAAATTTCTTACTAATGGACTGGTTATTTTGTAAAGCTTTTAATTTTTTTATTTTTAATTTCTCAATTTAAATATTGTACTTTCTTCTGCATTAATACAGTAATCAGAAGAAAGATTGACTATTGAACACTAATAATTACATAACCCTCTTTATATACATCTCCTAATATATTATGTTGGCATACTTACCCAAATCAGGTGAAATCACTGTTTTTCTGATGTGAATTAGTTCAGTTGCCACAATAGTTTATTCAAAATACTGCATCACATTAAAAGTGCTAACAGCATGTTGCTCACCCTTGCTTGCTTTTACTTTGTCATCTTTTAAATTTTTTTTTTTTTTTTTCTGTGAAATAATTCTGCATTTCTTCTTTCTCAGGAAGATTCAGAGAGGGCCAGGTATTCTCACCGGTCCAGTCGACATTCGTATTTGGTTTGTGTTCAAACTGTGTATTTTTCCTTTTCCATCATTGCCATTTCAAAAAAAAAGTTTGGGTTTTGGTTTCATTATCTCAAAGCATCATCCGCTCCCTAAGTCTTCCAAGTCTTAGCAGTTATAGAGTCAGTATTTTAAATAATATAAATTGTTAAAGTTCATCTGTTTGGTTTTTTTTATTTCCTTCACTACTGACAAGGTGGTTTATTTTTATGTATTTCAGTCTTTTGAAAAGCATCTCCATTGTTAGGTTTAACTCTTTGACTGTTTTTATTGTAAATATCTCTTGCTTTTTTCTTCTTGTACATGTATTTATTTACTGTATATTTTCATATACTGAAAAGGCATTTGAGTAGGCATTTAGAAACTGGAAATACATATTTGTATTTCATATGTAATACATATGTGTATGTATTTCAAGAATCAATTATTTAGAATAACATTTAATCACAAGTTTTAAGTGTCATCTTTTCATATGACTCCAGTCTAATAGCATTTATTTCCTTTTTAAAAGGCTGAGTAATTGTATTCAGTTAGGCTTCAGATATGATCAGCTAGTAAGAATTATTGGCTTGTCTTTAACCGGTACAGTATTGAGATTACTACTTAAGTTGTACGTTGTCCTATAATTACTACTACATTGAGTCTCATGGGCAGATGTGAAGGTGCTATTAATGATCAAGCACTGATCTAGTTTAGACAGGTCTAACCTGAAGGTGCATAAATCTATGGGACCAGATGGGATTCACCCACGGATCCTCAAGGGTGCTGGTGGATGCAGTTGCTAAGCCTCTGTCCATCATATTTGAGAGGTCATGGTGGTCTGGTGAGGTTCCTACTGATTGGAAAAAAGGGAACATAGCCCCCATTTCTAAAAAGAGGAAAAAGGAAGACCCAGGAAACTACAGGCTGGTCGGTCTCACCTCTGTACTTGGCAAGGTCATGGAGCAGATCCTCCTGGAAAGTCTGCTAAGGCACATGGAAAATAAAGACGTATTGGTGACAGGCAATATGGCTTCACTAAGGGCAAGTCATGCCTGACCAATCTGGTGGCCTTCTACAACAAGGATACAGAGATAGCGGATGGTGGCAGAGCAACTGATGTCATCTACCTGGATTTGTGCAAGGCATTTGACACTGTCCCACAATACATCCTGGTCTCCAAAGTGACAAGGCATGGATTTGACAGATGGACCACTTGGTGGATAAGAGATTGGCTGGATGGCAGCACCCAGAGAGTTGTGGTCAATGGCTCAATGTCCAAATGGAGGCAGGTGACAAGTGGTGTCCCTCAGGGGTCAGCATTGGGACCAGTGCTGTTTATTATCTTTGCTGGAGACATGGACAGTGGGATTGAGTGGATCCTCAGCAAATTTGCTGATGATACCAAGCTGTGTGGTGTGGTTGACACCCTAGAGGGAAGGATGCCATCCAGAGGGACCTTGGCAGGCTGGAGGGGTGGGCCAGTGCCAACCTCATGAAGTTCAACAAGACCAAGTGCAGGGTCCTGCACCTGAGTCGGCACAACCCCAGGCACAAATACAGGCTGGGGGAAAAATCACTGGAGAGCAGTCCTGAGGAGTAGGACTTGGGGGTGGTAGTAGATGAGAAGCTCAACATGAGCCACCAGTATGTGCTGGAGCCCAGAGAGCCAAACACATCCTGGGCTGCATCAAAAGAAGTGTGACCAGCAGGGCCAGGGAGGGGATTCTGCCCCTCTGCTCTGCTCTGGTGAGACCCCACCTGGAGTGCTGTGTACAGTTCTGGTGCCCTCAGCACAAGAAGGATATAGACCTGTTGGAGAGGGTCCAGAGAAGGCCTGGAGCACCTCTGCTATGAAGACAGGCTGAGAGAGTTTGGGCTGTTCAGCCTGGAGAAGAGAAGGCTCTGGGGAGACCTTATAGCACCTTCCAGTACTTGAAAGGGGCCTGCAGGAAAGCTGGGGAGGGACTTTTCATCAGAGAAGATAGTGATAGGACAAGGGGTAATGGTTTTAAACAGAGAGAGGGGAGATTTAGGTTAGATACTAGGAAGACATTCTTCACTCTAAGGGTGGTGAGGAACTGGAATGGGTTGCCCAGGGAGGTTGTTGATGCCCCATCCCTGGAGGTTTTTAAGGCCAAGTTGGACAAGGTTTTGTGCAACCTGGTCTAGTGGTAGGGTTCCCTGCTCATGGCGGGGGGGGTTGGAGCTTGATGCTCTTTAAGGTCCCTTCCAACCTTAACAATTCTATGATTCTAATAGAAAGAAGAATCTCTTTCCTGTTTTACCTATCTGTCTCAAATTCTTCAAGCAGGCAAATTTTATTTAAGAGATTAAATACTTTTGCTGACTCAGAGTTATCCTGAATTGATGCCACTCAAGTGAAGATGAGTAGTACTGGTTGATTTGTAAGTTGGGATTCATTCTGAACAGATGCTGATGGTTGTCTGCTCACTGTTGTTTTTCCTCACACTTCAAGTATTATTGTGTTTCTATGATATTTGCAGAAGAAAAAATAGTATATTAGGATGCAAGCTGAAGAAGGGTGTAGTGTGAGGCAGGGTTTTATTTCTTTGAGATTACAGGGATATATTATTTGTTAGTGGCAAAGACTTACTTCAATGATGCAAGGTGTCCCAAAGACTGCTAATAGAAGTATTTATTACATTGTATAGGCTCTGCTTTAGCCTCTTTAGGTCACATATGGTGCTAAAGAATTATTGTGAGTGTTTGTAAACGTTTTCCTATTTTTAGTAGATCTGCCTAGAGATCAAATTGTCGTTAATATGGATATATAGGCCAGGAGAGGAATAAATTATTAAAACAGAAGGATTGGGTATTTTATTTTAGAAGATGGAATTACCTGTTTCTTTGTGTGACTTAAAAAAAATAAAAAATTGAATGTCACTTACTAAGTGATTTCAGCAGTTAAATGTAATCGTTGATTAACTGAATTTTGTGTAACATCTTGCAAGTCCTGGTGTTAAGTAAAGGTTTCCTGCAGTTATCACACAGATACCACATGATGGGACTTGGTGATCTGAGAGGTCTTTTCCAGCTGTGACAATTCTGTGATTTATACCAAATAAATAATTTAAATTGGGTTATGTTGAGTACTTTACAAACAGTAAATGGTCTACAGGAGAAGCATGTAAAATGCACTGTATGGCAACACTGAAAAACTTTTGAGCTGTTGCAGATCTGCTTTTTCCTTTTTTAACATATTTTGTATCTTAAGATGGAGGTTAAATAATTTACCCTTGACTAAAGAGTAGTCATTTATGTGACTGCCATTTAGTGAAGATTAAGAGTTATTACTAGAGCTTTTAAAAATTATTTTTGTATTGATATTTTTTTACAATTTCATTCCTAAGAGTCCTTTGGATGTCAGTGCGTCTCAAAGGAGCAGAGCAAGTACCTCCAGAAGGAGAGATCTTGTGGTGTGTAGCCTGAAATGAGCATGCTTTGATGTGTTTACATTACAATGTTTTCTGTGTCTACTTACCGAAATGGTAGTTTGAAAGCATGCTGCTTTGTAGAAAATTGGATTAGTTGGATTGCTGAAATGATTGATACAATTGAATACTTTGAGATAGCAAGTTTGAGGGTTCAAAAGAAGTGATAAGTGGTCTGTCTTGAAGATAAAAGTTTGAAGGAAATTAGTTTCTTCAGTCTCTCTCTTCTAATGTCTAAGAACAAGAAGTAAAAGGGGCAAAGGTTGTGCATCAATTAGTAGGTGCAAAGATGTTACTAAAAGTTATGCCAGGAAACCTTTTTTTCTCAATTATGTTGCAATTTTAGTCCCACAGTTAAGACTGAAATACAAACACAAATTTCACTTTTCCAGAAATTAGTATTTCTGCATATTTTGTGGTATTCCTATGTTAGGCAACTTAAATATTTGTTAGGAGACTGTTAAGCTGTTAATAGTGAAGCAGAGGTGTTGCTTATCAGAAGGTAGTAATTCAAGATAAAAACTGTTTGTAAAGAACACCAAAACTGTTAAGTTGGTTAAAACCAGTAGTGTCCTATGGGGACACGTGTTTCAGCAGGGCCTGTTATGATAGGGCAAGGGGTAGTGGTTTTAAACTGAAAGAGGGTAGGTTTAGACTAGGTATTAGGAAAAAAAATTTTTACAATGAGAGGGGTGAAACACTGGGCGAGGTTGGTTGCCTAGAGAAGTGCTAGAAGCCCCATCCCTGGAAATATTGAGGGCCAGGTTGGATGGGGCTCTGAGCAGCCTAATCTTGTTCCTGCCTATGGCAGGGGGATTGGAACTAGATAATCTCTGAAGGCCTCTTCCAATCTGAACCATTCTATGATAATACAGTATTGGCTATATTAGAAATATTTCTATGAACTAAACCTGGCCTATATTGATTTCTAAAGAATATAAAATCTAAAATCAGGGAATTCTTTGTGTTAATTTGATCTCTAGAAAGCATTTTCAGACATCAATAGGCAAAAAGAACTTTTTTTAATCCTTGCTGTAATTCTGATATTTAAGATTACACTGGGTAATACTTTAGTATGCTATTAGTATATAATGTAATGTTCTCAAACTACCTTCAATTTCTGTTTTGTCTTGTTTTTTAAGAAGGCTTTGGATGATACTAAGTAACGTTTTGGATCGTGCATTACCTACAGTCAGAATAGCTAAGGTGCACCTGTGACATTTTAACTAAACTATAAGGCAAAAGCTTGCTTAGAATATTTAAGATTTGTATGTTTAAAAAAATACTTGTATAAACTCCATGGATTTTGCTGTTGCTGTGCAACAAGACATATGGGGACACTGGCTAATCCGTTACTACAAAGCTGCTTTCTTAAGTATTGTTGAGTTGCCAAATCTGCTAGGCCAGCAGTCTCTTTACACACAGGTGACTGGCCCTTTCATCCTAGTATTCCTCCTTTTTCACACACTTGTTCATTCTGAAAACATCTTTATCCCTCCTGTTCTCCACCTTTGATTGCTTCCCTGATCCCAAGATGCTATTCCTCTGTATCCTGTAATGTCTTCCATGCCCTGTAAGCAGTAGCCTCCCTCAGTCTGCAAAGTGCCCTGGAGAGTCCACACACCTTGATGGCTTGCACACCTCCACAGCTGACTGATGGTCCTCTGGGCTCCTCTGCTTGTGTGGAGATGAGCCTTTTACCAAAACCACATGGAATATTTCACTTCACACACTGCTGTCCAAAATTATCTTGCTTTTCAGAAACTGGGATGATGTTGGCTGAAAAAAAAATAGTTATTAAGTAGTGTTCCAACCTCAGAATGGCCTTTAGATTGGATAAATGGCATTCTTTCATAATTAATAGAATGTGTTTTTGTAATTTCCTTTAAAGTATTTTTTATCATTCTTTGAAAAAAAAATGCTACTTTTTTTTCTTTATTTTAAACTTCATTATTTTAATTTCCTTTTCTTTTACTTCAGTATGACAGTGCTAAGGATAGATCTGCAAGATATTCGGTTCCTGTATGTTAACAGATTGCATGTCTTTGAGTGAAGGCTGCTTTTGGGCTTTGTTTTTAAGGTCTTATGACACTGACTAGCTCCTTTAAATTGATTTCAAATTACATATACATTTATGCTACCATACTTTCTGACCTAGAATAGCAGTATGATTCTAACACTTTAATACAATGCATGTATAAACTTTTTCTTGAAGACAATCTAATGAAGTAACATATACAAACAGCTATCTTACAGTAAGCACTTTTCAGTATTTATCTGTTATTTCTAAACTTTGTAGTGAAGTGACATACTCAGGTTACACTTGGAGGACACACTTTTTAAAAACTATGTATACATATATTTGTACTCTCCATTTCCATATAGAAACTTTAACTTAACCTAATGGAAAACTATTTCAGTCCTGAGAAAAAGCACGTGGTTTGTTTACCTTTATTTAAAAAAAAAAGTCCTTGTTATGTTGTGAAGTGGTAATACTGTGCATCACTTTCTCATTGGTAGTAAACCAAGTAGGATTTTTGTGCATCTCTTTAAGCAAAGATAAGCACAAACTAGCACTAAAAGGAATACGTAAGCAACTTAAAATTTGTTTAAAAAGCAGTGTTATCTGAATTAGCTACAGATAGGCAAACACTGTATAATCCTTAAAATGGTCTGTCATGTTAAGCTTTTTTAGTTTATTTGGTTTACGTTTTTAGTGAAATGTGAATGCTGGCTTAAGCCAAGTCTGTGTTAATCAGAGATAAGCTTGGTTAGTGTTTCACTTCTCAGTTATTTTTTGGACAGTAATGAAAGTATGGCCTATTATTCTAATAACTCAAAACTTTCTGCGTTTTGTTGTTGTATGTGGTAAATATCTTAAACCTTATGTTGGACTTTACATTTGAACATTGAAGATGCTGATATATGGTGGTATTAATTTTCTAAATTTTATTCTTAGAGTCATGCTTACAGTGAATCTCATAGTTCAAAGAAGAAAGCTGCTTATTCCCATAAAGACTTGTTGGTCAGTTTTCTGCTATGATAATTGTTATAAATATACTAACTATGTGGAGTGACATACTAATACAGTTATGGATAAATTTATGAGCTTGCTGACACATGCATACCTTTTTTAAGGGAAAAAGTGAAATCTTTAGTATTGACCAAATTCTGACCTGCAGTTGAGTATTTCAAACTGCTGTTCTGTCAGTGGAATCCCATGAATAGAAATTATGTTCCGTTGGAGGCCTGTGAAAGGCTTTTGGAAAAATAAAAAAGTGACACTTTTCTGGATTAAAGTTTATTCAGTCAGAACGAAGATAGGTGTTTTATTATTTACACTTTGTCTCCTATCAGTTAGATATTTTATAAATGGAGGCATAAAATAGAGCAAGACAGAATGAATTTACCATAAACTTAGATGTTAACTCAGTGAACTGTTGAGAAAGTCACGTGGATTATTGTGATCTTCCAAAAACTATTCTAGAAAGTTCAGTGGGTAACTTATGTGAATATAGTGCCAAGATGTTTTTGATGTAATTTTTTCAGAGGGTTTTGGCACTGATGAATTAGTAGTTGCATGAGGGCAAGTTAAAGCGACAGTGGACTCCTGTAGTGAGACAAGGCTGAAATAATGTTTATCTTCACTTGTTTGTGTAGCAGCATATCTCTGTGCACTTTTGAGGTGCTATTTTCCAGTTCTCTAATTTCTTAAAATAATGAGTAATAGGAATCTTTTTGCCTCCTCTGGCCTGTTGAGATACAAAGCGCTACGTCCTGAAAACACTACTTTTTGCCCTGTCTTCATCGCTCTTGTTTTTCCTTCTTTATATGTGTATATAAATTTTTGTCCTCACATCTGCATATATATGCAGTCTGTGTAGGAAGTGCCAAAAAAACCCAGAATTAAGCCAAAGGATAGTTGCTAGGCTTTCAGCATATATGCTTGGTGTAAGGAATAGTGGTAGGGGACAGACTGATGCTGATTGCATAGGCATCCATCCTCTATTAAATCCATAGGAATTTGTTCCCTGCTCTGATTCAGGGTAGTATCTAATGAAAAAAAAAAATAAAGACAGCAATTTTTGTCAAATATATTTTTAATGTATTTCATGCTACACTTTTCAGGGTTTTCTTATTTATTATGGAGGTAAAAACCAAAACTATTTACTAC
Source organism: Apus apus (assembly GCF_020740795.1). Lineage (NCBI taxonomy): Eukaryota > Metazoa > Chordata > Aves > Apodiformes > Apodidae > Apus > Apus apus. Next base: position 52,103,089 of record NC_067283.1, read on the forward strand.
TTTGGGCAGGGCATTAAAAATACAGATAATGCTGATATGCAGAGTATGTAAGTAGGCTTTGAATTAGTTACTCTTCACTTGCTTCAGAAAGTTACATGGATTTTGGGTCAACCATAGGGGAAATTTTATAACATTCTGTGCAAGTTCTAAGCTTGGGACCATTTGGCAATGTTGACATAAAACTTTTATTTACAAGATTTACAGATGCGACCTTTGCTTTCTCTTTTTTTTTTTTTTTTTTTCTCCCCCACAGAGTGGAATTTACTATGATCAAAGAAATTATAGCAGCCTTAGATATAGTAAACCACTTCCTTCCTGCCATACTCGGGTCTGTCTCTTCCTATATTCATTTTTAAATGTATATAAAATACATATCTTTTGTTTTGCTTATGCTATGTAAAGCAAACTTCTCTCTGTCCTACAGCATTGCAAATTATTACAGCCAAGAGTAGTTAAAATTGTATTTATTCCTTTTAAGGGTTGCCTTTTTAAAAATTAATGGATAACATGCAAGTTATTGTGTGTTCTGCACATGTGGAGTTTTAAATTTAGAATAGTTTTTGTTTCATGGTTGTATGATACAAAGAAAACTGCTGGCAGCTGTGACACTTGCATTTTCATAGTCCTGCTTTTAAAAAACAAACTAAAAAAGACAAGTATAGTGCCAACATGCTACTTTCTTCTACAGTCATATATATAATAAATCGGTGGTCTGTTGTGAGATGTGTAGTATCTTCAGTGCCTGCAGCAGGTTTAACGAAGTAGCTAGAGGAAATTGATGTGTGTCTTGGAAACCATTTCTTGTCATTCTCTTCTCCAAATCTTCTGATAAAAATACTAGATGGCTTTCTTAACATTTTAGATTATGATTTCTAATGGGTTTTCTTGAATGTTTATTCACGTTTACTTAAGTACCTGTCTATTATAGATATAAAACTTAGTATTTTTGATCTTTTGAACTTTGGGGGAGTATAGAGCAATACATTAAAAATCCAGTGTATGCAGAGGAAGTGATTTTGACTTTTTCTATTCTTCACACTACAGTCATCTTCTCTATGCAGTGATCCAGTGGCAACAACTAGGAGTTACAGGGTTAGTACAATGTAAAATAATATCTTAATTATCTTCAGACATTTTAATGGCCCTCAGAAAATATAAAATTACACTTTTGTTCTTAGGTGTCTCCTTCTGTAAACACTGGTTTGATAAGAAGTATCAGTTTGGTTCGTAAGCACCATTTGCATGGTTGCCTTAAATTTGCATTGTATGGTCATGAGGCTTGACAGTGTTCCATGTGCAATTTTTTTCATCTTTTTAAATGAAGCTTCAGCTTGTGTGTGTCATTTTGTGGAGGCATTCAGTTTAATGTTTTAACACTGTTGATTTGCCTCTTTAAAATATTCTAGTAGTCTTACTGATACTTTCACAGACAAGCATGAAGTTTATGAATACAATGATGAACAGCAACATTGGGGTTCGAATAATGCAAGCATACTAAACAACAACTGCATGTAAAATATTTTTAAAAATAAGTATTAAAGAAGTTAAACATTTGAATGGGAAAAATCATTGTCAGGAGATGACAGAAATCTGTGGTAAATGCACTTTAAATACTTCCAAATGAGATGCTGTATTTTAATTTAAAAATCATACAAAAATGTAGCAGGGTGAAAACCTGATCTGCAGCCTTACAAAATAAAAAGTAGGTAGAAGTTTCATAAGAATGGCCAAGATAGCTCTACAAAAACTTATCTTTAAGTGACGTGCATGCCTGCAACTGTATGCCTTTTACTGCTACCATAATTCAAATCCAGCTTTACACTGCCATTTAGAGACATGCTAAACCTATTTAGAAAATCGACAAGTATTTAAGTCTAGTATTTTTATGTAGTTAGCGAGGTCTTGTTCTGCACTTGGATTGCAAACAGGGATCATTTACTTTTTTGGGTTTGTGTATTCTCAAGAAAACAGAAGATCCAGTGAGAGAATGAGACCGTTAGTGACAGCATCACATATAATTCTAACATACCTGTAATTCTAATTTCTGCTAGAGAACCTTTCATATGTAGGGTGAAAGCAGCATGAGACTTCTTAAAATCCTGTTTCTCAGAGCTGCATTTATTATCCATTGCACAAATACATTTCAGCCTTGCATCTTGAAACATTCTCTTTCAGGAAAACCTGCATGGATGAGCACAAAGCAAAACTGAGAAGTGTAAAATATAGCTTCAGTTCCCAGGTGGCTTAAAACTTCAGAAGGCATCAGAACAGTGAAAACCAAAATGCAATGTAGATATTTAATTGAATTTTCTTCTGAAAATAGTTAGTACTTCTTTTAAAAAACTACTTGCCTATTTTTCAAGGTAATTCTTAGATTTATATTTGGAAATAGACATCCCTAATAGTAGGAGGAAATGCTGCTGAAAATGTTAAATTGTCCTTTCAAAAAGTTTAAACTTAACTGGAAAAATGCATAGATAGGATAGAATACATTGAAGTGCATAAGAATTGCAGTGTATAAGAGGGTGGCATAATTATTTCTGAAGCTGAATATAAGCAGTATTTCATTCCCTTTCTCAGGCATCTTTGTGTGGTGATGGATTACATAGCTCATATAGTTCTCGCACTGTAAGTCTTACAGGCTTTTGGTTATTTTTTTCATTATCTTTGTTTTCTCGAGACACAATTCTATGAAAATTGAACATGTCTTTCATAACTTTTCTTTAGCCATCTGAGTACAGTTATTCTTCAAGAGCAAGCTCAGTTCGAAGTAGTCCTATGGTGAGCGTTTCTCTTGCATGATTTGCTGAGTGCTTTGATACTAACACACAATGAATATGAGTATTTACACAGAGAATCATTTTACTGACCAACACAGACTCAAATTTTAAATTCCACATCACAAAAATGTCATTTGTCAGATGTGACTTTTAGCAAGATGTAAAGTTTTAGCAGTAAGACAGCAAAATGTAGAAGCAAATCAAGAATTTGCTTTTCTAAACATATTTTAAATGTTTCTAATGTATATAATTACAAGCAACTGGAAACTGGAGTATAGTACATTGTTGGGGTTACCACCTTATCTCATAATTGGATAGGCACATGAAACTTACTACAATACATGTGGAAAAAATCTTTTCAGGAAGAGGAGTAATGCAAACTTTGCTGTATCATGGGGTAAGAAGTAACTGGTTCATTTTTATGGTGATCAGTATTAAAAACTGAAAGGAATTTGTTCCTTTCAGGGTCATTCCAAAGATGACTTTTCATCCTGCAAAGTGTTTTTTAAGTAGAAACGTTCTGTCTTGTTTTCATTTTTCACATATTCTTAACAATAGAGGCTAAACAAACAGATTTTTCAGAGACTGGAGGTGTTTAGCTACAAAAGATGTCAGAGTGAATTTATGAATGTGTAGGAAAAAGGAAATTTTGCTGTTGCCTGTTAAGTTCTGAAACCTAAGAGGTATTAACATCCATTTCTAAAGTCTCTTGAACTGTGAAAATACTGCTTGTTTAATTAGTTTCTCTTAACATTAATTTCTTAAAGGTATATAGTTTATACATGTATAGGACTGTATACCAGATCTTAGTATGCGTATGATGCCAAGAATGGCAAGGTACTATTCACTCACACTAGTGAATTTTTAATAGAGTTCAAAGTATTTGGTGAAAAAATTCTGAAAAGGATATTGAGTTGATGTAGTAAAAATCTTATTCATAACTTTGACTTTCTACTGTTCTGTGGTTAGTATTTTGTTTCACTATGGGTAATTCTCTGGAAGTGAGCTCTGTACTCACTGGAAATCAAAAGAAAAATGGTAAGATGGAAACAGTAGAAAATACTGGTGAAAAACTGTATGGTGCATCTCTAAACTGTATTCATTTTAATAAACCTATTGAGAAAGATATTAAAAGGTGTAGCAGGAGGAAGTGTAAGGTTTTTCAGATGTATGGGCTTTACAACAGCAAAGATGAGTTGGTTTTGAATGAAAAGGAGCACAGTGTTGTCATAGATTGTTTATATCCTTTGAGTTGTTTGATCTTTTGCTGTAAGTGTCATATAAGCAGAATTCTGTTCAGAATCTTTATACTTTCTGAAATGTAAGTTAAATCAAGTTTAGTTAAATTTCTGACTTAAAATTAATTTACCTATTTTTTTAAAGGTATATTTAAAATGTAGTCTGCCAATTATAGCTGGGAAATTCTTTGTCAGAGAAGTAGTACATAACCTAGCAGTGACACAAAGTACAAATCCTGTTGTCCAAAGCATGTACAGTCTGAGACAGGTGTTCATCAGCAACCTATTTTATATGGAACTGGCCACATTTGCATAAAATATCTCACTGTCTTTAAATCAGACTAAGATGGGGCTACATCACACACATACACTGAGTAAAAAGAAAATTATTATTTTTTTAAATAGTGAAAGTGGGATAAGAATTTTCAAACTGTTAATTTAAAGATATTATTAACTGTAATCTCCTTTAAAACTAAATATAATATTCAGTGACTGCCTTTTGAAATGGAACATTATCAATACAACAGATTGAATAAACCTACTCATTAAATACTGTGCTTAACAATGTTTTTCTCAGTTAAATATTTCAATTGAATTCCCATAGTACTGTAATTATTAATGTGGTTAGGTATATTTTACCTTTTTTTCCTAGTGATGGTACAACATTGCTATTTTTTCCTCACCTTTTTAAGTGCCTGTCTGACATACAGCTTTGGGGAGTAAGCTTATATTCATGCTATTGTGAGGCCACATAAAGTTCTGAGAGGAAGCCCAAATCACATTAATAATTAGTAGGGTTGGGATTGTGTTGATTTGAAGAAAAGATAATACTTGTAGAGAAAAATAATACCTTTATTTATCAACTTATCATTGTATACTCTGTTGTTATGATCTATAAACCTTTTTTTTTAAAGTAATTTTTTATAGCTTGTGTCTGGCACTGTATTAGTACTAAAACCTTTTGTATCTCTGTACTTTTTATATTACTCCAAATGAGGGAAATGAATTGGTAATAAATATTAATTGCTTCATTTTTAGATACTGTAAACTGTAAGAATAATAAATGTGAAAAGACTTAAAACCTGTGCATATTGTGACTGAAGTATTAATATCAGTGTTGCACACATTCATGTAGACACATTTAAAGTAGCAAAAATACAGAAGAGTAATTAAGGTTTTACAACTGTTAAACTCTTCGAAAAGCAAGAATGAATTGCAATAATGGAGATTTAAGTTAGAATTTCCTGCTTCTGTTGTTTCTAAACAAACTTTTGTTCATTCTGTGATATCATCTTCAATTCTCTTTCACCCTTCTCCTTATCTTTTGAAGTCCTCTGATTTTTCTGATCAAAGTGAAACTGCTGCCGACTATTTTAGTCGCTCCAACCGCAGGGGAAGCATTGTGTCCGATGCAGATGATGTCCAAGGTTTGAATAGTGTGAGTGTAATGCTTGTTGTTATACTGTGGTGAATACAGCAAATTTATTAACCATGGATCTTCTTTTCCTACTCTGAAAGAGTAAATACTGTATAAAAGCACTCGGAATTATTTAATGGCAAATGGGTTGGAGCCTTTTTTTTTTTCTTTCTTTTAATAAATGTGTCTGGAGTCTGAATTTTTAAGAAGCATGCTGCTTTATTTTAAAGGGGGTTTTGCCTGTTGCTAGAAGCATGTGATACATGTTAACACTTCACCTTTTTTATGTGCAATAAGCCTAAGCATCTCTTAAATGTAAGATGTTGGGGTTTTTTCTTATGGAAATTAAGACTGTCTAAGTTTTTTGTGTATTTTTGGTTTAGTGACAAAACCAAATACTTCAGTGCACTAATGAGGGTACATTTTTTTATTGTTCAGTCATCCATGATGAGATTTTGTTAGGATCCCAGAACTGGAGCACTCATTGTTGGCTGTGCTCTTGTACTAAATCCCACGTCCATGGAGCGTGTTGCAGGAAAATTCTCATGACAGTTTTCCTGTGCATCCCTTTAGTCTGAACATTGTTCACAGCAAAACTACCTGCCTTCTCTTTATTGCTGCCATGAGTTCTAGAAATTCTTATTACTTGCTATAAACTTTTGTGTTTAACTGTGGGGGGAGGAGAATAGGGAAAGTTCTGTTCTTAAGCATGTCTTTGAAATAAGTCAGGGTTAACACATATAGTAGGAGGAGAGGTTGGGAGAACTGTGTTTAGCTGGTTAGGCAAAAGGATTGCAACTGCATGATTAGGTAAGAGCCAAACCCTTCATACCTGTGCTAAGCAGTTCAACAAGGGGCAGCAGCCTCATTGCAGCATACAAGGTTCAAAGGAGCCACAGCAAGAAGCTCCACAAGGAGGTTAGTGTTGCACTCTGTCAAGTTAAGGCAAGGCTGGAGAACCTCAATCCCCAGGAGCTGGTGAGACTTGGCTAGGTAAAGCCACAGCTAACCTGGACTGTTGGCAGTGGTTCTGCTTTGGAAGGGAGGCTGGGCTAGATGACTGCTAGAGTACTTCATAACCACTGTTCCTGTGATTCTGCATTTAGAGAATTTAATACTCTTACAGTGCTATGTAATTTGTAGAAATGCAGGGTATTTATCATGTGTACATGCTCAAAGCATGACGGAGATCAATCATTTCTCCAGTTTAAATTTAAGCTTATTTTTCCTCTATAATAAACCTGCTTTTCTAAAATAATTTCTCTGCTAAAAGAAGATACAGAGGCTGAGACTGGCAGTTATGCTGCCTTCTCAGTTGCCTATATTGTCATCATCATCATTATGTATTACTAGATTCCAAAATTGTATTTTTAAGTTATTCTAAATGGATACTTCAGACTCTTAACATCATTTAGAAATCTACAATTTCAGTACATCATTGGAGGTGGTGAATTTGCCACAGAAATGCAGTGTTGCTTCAGTAGAAACTGCAACAGAAGGAAAAAGAAGAGTCTCCTAAAGTAACATTTGGTTCTACTGTGATCGAAGCAGACTTCAAATCTCTTGTCCCTGGACTGGGACAAAAACAGGTGTTTTCAGAGAAACCAGATATTTGAGGTACCATACTCAATGCATCGTGTTGGTTTTATGAAATATGGCAACATGTTAATATCTTCATTTAATTCCACCTCTTCAGAGCCAGAGGAATGTAGAAAATATGGAAATTTACAATTTAACTTCTCAATATCAGAGTTACCTAAATAGGAAAGGGAGGTGGTAGTTCCTTTGGCTAGGCTTCAATATGTAAAATATTATTGAAATTATTTTGTAGGTTGCTGTTAATTAGTACACTTTAGTTACAGGTTTTTACCTGAATAGTTTTTATCCTGATGTAATTGCAGGTTTCACCAAAGAGATTGAAGGAATGAATGTGTTTTCTAATACCTGGGACATTGCCACTGGTGTCCCTGATTGTCTGAAGTGCACTTGCATGGAGCTTCGTGTTTGTTATGCCACCAAGCGTTGTAGTCACTACCCTGTTGAAATTTAATATAGTGACACGTGTTTTGTTAATCAGTATTTAAATATTGGTGATGACTTTTAAAGAACTTCTAAAAAAATGTTCTGGATTTTTCTTTTCAGGCATTAATTTATTTTGCAATTTTCCAGGCTCAATATTTTTTCCCTGTCTTGATCTATGATAACTTCCAGAATTTCTCTTTTTCCTTTTTTGTTTATTTCATTTTTCATTCTTAAGTATATCTCAGTAACTGAGCCAGATGATGATTCAGTAGTCCCTCATTGCAAAAGCTATGTTGTGATCACTTTACCTTTTCTCTTTCAGCTGGAAGAAAAGAATGAAAAATCACATTCAGAAATATTTTCAAGGGTAAGAGTTTATGAATTCAAAAATTATTGAAAATCTGTATTCATCCACTTACAAATATTACAATAGTTGCTTATGTATAAATGCTGTGTGTTTTTAGTAGGGTGAATTTTTGTTCTTTTTCAGAGCTTAATAATAAATATTTAGACATTTTTAACTGCAAAATTAATTGTCATTTATTTCTTAAGGAAATAATTATTTAGTTTATTTTTAGCAAGTATTAATTTCTTATAGAATTTATTTTCTATGTAAGAAATATTTAGCTGGAAAGGTTGAATTTTAAGAGGCTAGGGTTACAAAAATTCGTACACTAGATTCCACCAAATACTTTTTTTCTGAATCCTGGGTGGTAGAAATTACAATTTTAGAAATATTTGAAACTTCTACAGATTTTCGGTACTAACAGCCTTCTTGTGAAAGTCTTCTGAACAGAAGGGTCAAAACTGTAATTTTGTGATAACTGGTAAGTCATTGAAGAGAAACTAACATTTCACCAAGGAGAAACATAAATGCTGGAAAACAATAAATTGAAAATATTGTCTATAAGCTAATACTAAGAAATGGTAAAAACAAGAGAGAGAGATTCTATGTCAGTGAAGCAATTTATAAAGAGTAATGTCAAGTATACCAGAAATGACAGTATGATTCCTGATGCAGAGTTTTTCCTTTTCCAAGCCATCATCTCGCAATTCAGTAAGTGCAACTCCTCTGAGTGGCAACTCGTCTAGGAGAGGAAGTGGAGACACAAGCAGCTGGGTGGATCCTGATGCCTCCCTCAGTGAATTACGGGTACATTGCATTTTCAGATCATTTGGAGCTAGTTGAAAATTTTATTTGGGGTTAGGAGGAATATTTCTTTGCTCCAGAAATTCTGGTTTCTGAATAGTAAGAAGCAGTTATGAAGATCTAATTTTTAATCAAGAAATATTTCTGTATTTATCGTGGTAATTGTGTTAGTAAATATTGTTTTGGAAGTTTAGCTAATGTCAAATTTGAAACAATTCTGTTCTATTTGAGATTATTTGGATTAAAAGATATAAACAAAATCTTAATTTCCATCAAGCTGTTGTGCGTTAATTATAATTTCTGTGAATTATTGCAGACTTTGGCATTTGACAAATGCATGTAGACCTTTTTTAATGCTTTTTCAGCTATTAAGTATTGCCCCATACTTCTTATGCAATGGTTCATTCCTATGTCCTGCAGGATATCTATGATCTTAAGGACCAGATACACGATGTAGAAGGGAGATACATGCAGGGACTTAAAGAACTAAAGGTATCAGGGCTCCTCCCAAGCATGCATTCTGTATGGGTGTTTTTGGGTAATGGAGATACCACTGGTTTCACTAACTATATAAAGGCTTTACTAACAAGTTTTTGATTTCTTCAAAGCATGTATCTAACTTTTAATGCATATAGAGCATCACATTTCCATGTGAATAAGTTATTAAGATATGATTTAAATTTACATGAGATAATAAATGTTCATTATTTGGTCTATGTTAAAATACTGTTAAACTTCATATTTTTAGCAGATATTTTCTAGTAAGATGATGGAGGTTCAATTTATATTTTTCCAAGGTTTGTTAGTAAATAAATGGATATTCAGAGTAATTACTATATATTGAATGGGGAAGAAAGAAATGGGTTATTGTTATGGCAAAGAATTTAAAAGAAGTAGTCTTCAAAGTTTTGGCAAATATTGCCTCTTATGAAGCAAAGCCAAAGTAGTAATTTGAAAGACATGTTGAAACAAATCTGGGCAGGCTTATTGCTTGCAGGAGAAGATTAATTTTGTTTTAATTCATTGGTATTATGAAATACTCTTTTAAGCTTATGGTTTACATTCCCATTATCTTTGTCTAAATTACAGGTTGGTATTTTCAGTATTAGGTTAATGAGATTTGTCTGTATTTTGACTTGTTTAATGTAGTATGTATGCTTTTATTTTTGTAAGTTTTCACACAGTTAAGAGTTTGGAGTATAACTTAAAGTATGATTATTTCCCCCTCTTCTGCATTGAAGTGAGACTGAATATGGCAAACGTACCTTACAAATCTTATTCAGCATATTTTTCCTGTTCTTTACTGTTATCTAATTGTAAATTATTCCATGTAGCATTAGAAATCTTTCCATATTGGTTTTATATCCATATAGAGATTAAATTTAACAAATGCTGCTTACATGTTAAAACACATGTTACATGCTCTAGCATGTAAGTGATGTATTTAACACATTCCTTCAATATCCTTCCAGCATATCATATCAGATAATATAGTAAAGAGCTGTTCAGGGTAGCAAAAATTACTTCCTCTTTAGAGGAGAAATTACTTTGAATCTGATAGCCATATAGTTAAATGATATATACCGTGTTTTAATCATATTGCCATATGAATATTAAAAGGAATGTAAATAGCTGTAGATGACAAGATTATTAGACATAGCTATGATTGTGCTAAATTTGAATAAAAGGTGAGATTGCTTTGTATTTTCAGAGTGGATCTAACTTTCACTTTTGCATGTTTGCATATTTGCCAGCATCTCATGACTACTGTTTTGAATCTCTGAATTACTAATGTGCTATTGTTTGTTGTAATCCATTATGGTTACCAAAAGCACAAGTGTGCAGTAGACAGTAAGAGCTTGAAATCTGCTTGGCTTAAAAAATTGAATTGCATTTTATGCTATAATTAATACTGAGTAATATGCCCCTGAGTTAATTGGCCATACACAGAGATTCTTTCAGGAACTCTTCTTTCTAATTAATAATGTATTGCCTTTTTCTCAGTGTCTACTTTAGCAGTTTTGTCTTGTGTATGTTAGAAGAGTTACTAGGATACCTGCTTTTACACTTAGGTTTGTTTTCAGTAGTTGAGTATGAGATTGCTATTCACATTACCTTCATAGCTCTGTGGTTGCCTGTCCCTTGTGCTGCTAAGAGTGTGGTTTCTACCTGGCTACAAATCTGCTGCATGTCAGGAGAATAAATTCAAATGTGTAGAGTTCCAATTTAGTTATATCTACAAATCTTTTCATGTCTCAGTTTGATTTAGTTTTGTTGATTCTTTCTATATTTACTCACATCAACTAGAAAGGAATCCTTTTTCTTTCTTCAAAAGTTTTCTTTTATGCAGTTAACAGAGCACTCTTTTGATGCCTGCTGGGTTTAATCATCCTGTTCTAGCCAAACAGGCTAATTTGCATGGCCCTTTGGCTTTACTGATAGCATTGTGGGTGGTATTTCTTCATAGCTTTAGGTTACATGTAGAGCCTTATTATCCCTTTTAATTCCAGCCTATTGCCACTGCTTCATCCTTGCATATCACGCTCATTGAAGTATTTCAGAAATTCTTCCAAATCCATATTATTACTCGCCAAACTGGAAGATTACTGAAACTACATGGTATTCTAGAACCACGGGGAACATGTGTAATACTTTACTTGAAAAGGAGGAATAATTCCAAAGAAGCCCTAGCAGTGTTCCAGTTTTTTTTAACTGGTTGGAAACTCTTAGGCACAGCTTTGTTTTTTTTTCTGGGAAGTGATTCTTAGTCATCTGTCTTAAAATTAGTTTATTCCTCTTCCATAAATGGAGATTTTTTATTTTTTTTTTTTTCACCCATTTTGATCCAATCTTTTAAGCTCCAGTCTAGTCTGCTCTTTAAGGCTGGAGTCCTGGGGCACGTGGCATATACAGTAAGAGGCTGAGACAACTGGATTTGCTAAGTCTTAGGGAGGTGGCTGGCAGTGTCATTGCTGTTTTCAGCTGCCATATAGAAGGCCATAAACAAGACAGGGCAGACTCTTTTCAGAGGTGCACAGTGATGGAACAAGATTAATCAGCAAAAAGCTACATTGTAAGGGCAGAATTTCTAAATAGAAAAGTTGCATTATAAGGCAGAATTTTCAATTAGAAAAGTTGCTTTGTAAGAGCAGAATTTCCAATTAGACCTCAAGAAAGACTTCACAAGGAAGGCAAACACTGGAATAGATCATCTAGCCAGGTTCTGCAGGCTGCATCCCTGGAGATAAGCTGTGAGCAGCCACATCTTGTTTAGCCCTGTTTAATTATGACATTAGACCAGATGGAATAGAGGGAGTTCTCTGCCAGCCTAAATCACTACATGACTCCACTCACCACGCTCAGAAACAATTACATGGAAAATTTTTTCCTGGTTGTAGTAAGTTTTTAATCTCCTCTTAAAAGGACTAGAGCATCCATTCTAATAGTAGTGTTGTCCTTCTTTTCCTCTAATTTGAATTACTCTTTGGAAGTCTTTGGAAGCTTTACTGTATCTGACACTTTGACTTACCAATTTTCGTAAGATTTTTGTTGCTTACACTATCTCCAAAAAAATGTTTTATCTGGTTTTAATCTAAAAGTTAATAATTACTTGAACGCACTTATGTGTGTTCTGTATGTTTTCATTTTCTTCTTTCGCACTATGTATCTTCTTTGCTGTCTGCTATTTACTGCTTCCCAGATGATAATGGTACCCTTCTTTTTACTGCATACACTGTCTTGTCTCTTCTGATCTGTAGTCTATCAGGATGTCTCAAGTTGTTGTTTTTTTCTGGAATTTCTGAAATACCATTTTTCTCCAGCACAAAAATACAGAATTTAGTGAATGCAACAGAGTGAGATAAATTCATGTGATTATGATAAAATTATAAAAGTTAAAAGATATACTTTAAGGACGGCTTTCTCAAAATGGAGATGTATAACATGGTATAAGGTTTAGCAGTTGGAGTTTTTTTAGGTTTTGCTAGGAAACTTGGTTTGTTACCACCCTCTCCCCTAATATCCTAGTCCTTATTGTTCTACTGTTCTGTTTTCTGGAAAACCAAAGCCTGGTGCCCTTCCTGTGCTAGTACATTACTGTCATAATGTAAATAATGAAACAGGGAGGTTATGCTACCTATGCCTTCAAAGAACAAATAACATTAAATACTAGGGGATTTGTAGTAGGGGACAGATCTGTTTTGGAAAGCATGCAGACTGAAAGCATTGCAAGTTGGAAAGTGTCTGGTGTGATTGTTCTAGTATTTGAATAGTTGACACTTGTTAGAGTACTGAGGGAAAAAAAACCAACAGGATAAAATTTTGCTAAATGTCAGAATTGTGTAAGAGGGTATATAACAAGGCGTATGTGCACCTGAAGGTTGAGAGTGAGGCATAAGAACATTTACATGCTTGTTTTTATTTTTTAAATCTTTGTGAGAAATATGAAGACAAAATGTCTGCATAAACAGAGAATCATAATTATTTAAAAAGTGTGGCTATCTTAAAACTTTAAATCTGAGGTATAGAGCACTATTTGAATAATTAATTTTAAGTTAAAGCTACTCTTAGTGACTCTGGTTTTCATAGAATGCTAGAATCATAGAATGGTTAAGGTTTGAAGGGACCTTAAAGATCATCAGGTTCCATCCTGATGATCGTATTATTGTCAGAGTTCTCTCAGATTCTTTCCCTCTGAACAAATTAAGTTCTGAAGTGTTTTCTTTGCGTGCACTGAAAATACAATAAAGCTGTGGTATTACTACTTTATCCCTGTGAGTTATGTTCTGAAGGTAGCAGAGTAGAAATACATGGAGAGTATGATGTTGTAATTTTCATACTTTTGAAATGATAATTTTCGTTGCTGTGTATGAATGTGAACAATGGAAATTGAACTGTGACATGTTATTTCTGAAGAGAAGACATTAATAATAATTCAGAAACAAAAATTATTGTCTAATTGTACTGTATAGGAGACAGCCCTCTTCAGCATTATGGTGCTATTTTAGCACCATAACTATGCATCAAAAAGTCAGAATAATATATGCCTTTCTCCTGTCTATAGGATTCACTAGCTGAAGTTGAAGAGAAGTACAAGAAAGCTATGGTTTCCAATGCTCAACTAGACAATGAGAAAAACAACTTGGTTTACCAAGTGGATACTCTAAAGGATGTTATTGAGGAGAAAGAAGAACAGATAGCAGAGTTGTATAGGAAGAAAGAAGAGAAGTCAAAGGTACTGATTTTAGAGTCTGTGGAGGTTTTTTTTGTAATTATAAAGTTTAACCATAGATGTCTGGAGTACTTAGCAAGACCAATTAAAAACTTCTTGATTAGTAAAGTCTATCTCAGTGGCCAAAATGTTTTCAGTATTGTGTTTTGTTTTTTTAAAAGAAACCAACCAGCTCCCCGCAGAAAAACCCAATGCATCCCAGCCTGCCCACACACTATCAACCCCCACCCCAACCAAACTAAATACAAATTAGTTGCATTTAATTAATGCAATACACTAATGATTACATTTGCATTTGAATTGAATAAGACGTTTAGTCCCACTTTCTTCAAAAGGGAAGATCTTCGTGTCAGCTTTTTCCAGCAATATTTAGATAAATTAGTATCTGACCTTCTGTCATTAATGCTGTGCTTAACCCTTTATCGCATCTGCTCTAAATTTTATAAAAGAAAATCTTCTGTGTAGTAAGTAACTGAAGAGCTTACCTGAAATACTGATTTTTTTAAATTACTTTTTTCAGCCACTTGGTAGGTCGTTCGTGTTCTTAACATTGTTGCAGTAATTTCTTATGTAATGTTAATTGCTATTACTAGCTTCTTAAAAACTTTGTATAAAACATGAGTGTCAAACCCAAAATAAATATAAATAATTGTTTAATATAGGAATTGGAGAGACAGAAACACACATGCAGCGTTTTACAGCATAAGCTGGATGAACTTCAAGAGGGCCTTCGACAGAGAGATGAATTGATAGAGGTATGTTCATATGAGGTACTGTATGACAGAACTTGTGCAAATAAATGTGGCAGAAGATTTGAATGGAAACAGCCATTGTACACAAAATAAGCTTAAATATTACCTCACATTTTTAAGAGAATTTATCTTGTTTTAGCGGGTAGAACTACTTCTCTTAGTGTATGAAGTTAAAAATGTCTCTGTAAGTTTTTCAGATGTGTAAAATGCTTAATTCCTCTAAGAGTCATGTTCCCTCATGAGTGATTTCCTGCCTTGAAGGCAGAACTCACGTTTGTATAGCCAAAATCTTTTTACAAAACCAGAAGTTCTGATGCATGGATAATATTTAATATTAAATACTATTTTTTGCCAAAAGTTTCCTTTTCAGTTATTTCAGGTTTCTGTGAACATCAACTGTTAAAGTTTGCAGTAGTGCATGTTTGTTTGCTTACCAGTCAAGATAAATATAGTAGCACTAGTCAGCATGCTATTGGGTCATAAACAGGTTCCTGGGTGCATGGTATGTTATTTCCTTTCCCCTTCTTTCATTTGCTTCCAGAAGAAATATGCCCTAAAATCCTGGAACTATTTATCAGTCTTAATTTTAAAATGCTCTACAAAGATATATATTTTGTCAGCAATATGTGAGTGTCATTTTCCTATGGACTTTGGTACTAGCACTGGAATTTGCAGTTCAATTGGTACATCATTTTCTCACCACCTTTTGATTTCAGTAAAAAATGATTATATTAAGTTCATGGGCCAAAGTTTCTACTGCTGACTTTCAAAAACTGTATAATATTGTTTCATTTATTTCTTTCTTCATTAAGATCTTGTGCTTTCTGGGCAGTAGTACAGTAACTCAAAAGACTTCTGAAAAGTCCCACATCTATTATGGTTACTGAGAAAATAATATGCTTTGTGAACTGGAGTTGATTTGACTTACTATCAGAAGAAAAGGAGTAGAATTAGCCTAAGCAGCAGCTTTTTTCAGATTAATGCTGACAAACAAAAGCTTAGCAAATTCTGTTTGTAGCTCTGTCACTTGCTCTGGATTCTCTGTGCCTTCACTGTGAAGGAAAAGTACTTTACACTTTTTTTCTTTGATAGTTGTTGTTTGGGTTTTTTTGTTTTGTTTTAAAAAACAACACAACTGTGTGAATCAATAATATATAATAGATTTGTCTGGAGTGTTTGTTTTGGTAGAATGTAGCATTTGTGTGTTGAATATTTACCAAATGTCCGTTCAAAGTAAAGACTGTTTGCCCCATATTTACCATTTAGTTGAGTGATTTCCTCAGCTATTAATACTAACTGATAGTCAAGCTGATGCCGTTTAGGTTTTTGCAGAATGACATTGTTTTCCGGGTCCCAGATGTAAAGTCAAGTTCACTCATTAGCAAGGTGAAAAATTATCTCTAGCCCTAAAAATTCTTGTCATCTTGATACATAATTATATGAGCATACGAAAGAATATTGATTATATCTGCAGGGCAAACAGAAAAATGCAGTTTTTTAGATAAAAAAATAATACTGCATTTACTATATATTATTACTGTATCCAAAGGCAGACAGCAGCCATGTTTCACTTCCTGTATGCCTGATTCAAACTTCCTTCTTTGTACTTTCAAGAAGGTTTTCTATTTTGTAAAATGTTAATAAAACCACTTGTTAACTAAGTGTTTACTTCCAATCAGGACTTGAAGGTGTCTGGAAATTACAACAGGGTAATTATTTTCCTAGAGACATGATGTTACGCTCAGTCTGCAGTAGGAAATGTAGTAAGGAAAAGTAGCTCTAGCTGCATCAACATTTAATAGAATTAATTGCCATTCTCTTCCATGAATTCATAAGAGAAATATTTGGGTTTGTTTAGTCTCACATTTTTTCTTTAACTTCATGTTCATAAACTCTTTGGTTGACTTCTACTATATAATTTCATTTATTTCTTTAATTTTTCTTTCCATTTCCTTACATCTCTTTTCTCTTTTATTCTTCCCTCATCCTATTTATTACAGGAGAATCAACGCATGCAGCAGAATATAGACTCCATAACCAAAGAGGTGTTTGATCTCCAGGAGACAATTAATTGGAAAGATAAAAAAATAGGGGTATGAAACATATATGGGGGGAAAGGTATTTTTTTTCATTTTAGAAGTAGATGGATAACCCCCACCACCCCTTCCAAGGAATGCTGTGTACTCCAAGGAAATGAAGGCCATTACCAATTTAAATATTTAAAACAGTTTTTCAGTCTTTTTCCTCTTTAGAAAATAGCTCCACTTTATCTTTATTTGCAAAATGATTAGTACTAATTAAAGGTATAGCATAATAAACTGTTGCATACAGTTTTATAATTTTTTACAGTTTTTTTACCTTTAATCAGGACTTGAAAAGGTCATTGTTTCCTTATTCTTAATCAATGTAAAAGTGGCCTGGGTCTGTATATTGATCCATAGTGATACTGCAATAATATAATTTTATACAGATTGGAAATTTTTTTTAAAGCTTTTAATCTCTTTTGAGACAAATACAGTTTTCAGAACTTCAACAGTTTAAACCTTGTTTACAACTTGATTCCTGCCTGTGTCATAATCTTAACAATAGTGGATTTTAAAATGTTCTGGTTTCCACTACTTGAGATGAGAGACAAAATCCCCCAAGTACTGGAAAACCTAGAGAGCCGCAGGAGCTAAAAGGTCAAAATGTAGAGAAGCCCCAGTGAATATTTGTAGATAGTGCTTGCATTGGACATACCTAGTGCTACAAAACATGATCTTGAATTGACTTCTGCAGCCACACTTGCACATTCCTGTATTGCACTTCTGATCCTTATAGGTCTGGTTAGCTTGGATGCAACACTGAACTAAGATGATTTTGTGATGCCACAAACAAAATATCAGAGTTGCCAACTATTGGAATTGAGAGTTGGAATTGAAATAGTGCTTGCATAGGAGCTTTTGAGGAGCATCTGCAGGGCTCCTGTGTAGAAAGGAAGGTGGTACAGGAATAACTGAGTTGATATGGAAGGTGGTACAGGAATAACTGAGTTGATATGCACTACACAGCTCATGTAGGTCAGGCAAAGTTTGTCAGCTTTGCTTTTTGGGCAGCACATAAGTGGTAAAACTTTCTCAGACTCAGCCTGATCTTCATTGGTAACTACATGGCTCTGAACCTGTGGCTCTTCTGGGCTGCAAGTAGATTGCCTGGTGGAGAGAGGGAGTTAGTTGGATAGCCTTCAGAAAGGGTTTGTCAGCCTTTTAATAATTTATATTGGGTAACTTCTCTCTAACTAAATTAATCATACACCAGATTTTGACATAAGCAGATTTCTTTGAAAATTGATGTATTTGCTGGAGTTCAAGTCACATGGAAAAGTACCTTTTAACTGGTGGTGCCCAGTTAAAGAAAGCTCTGTTATTCAGCCCATCTTTATTTCATGTTCTGGCGCTTTAATCCATATAGCAATCCTCTCTTCCATCGTAAAATCTTTCACAGTTTTAGGTTTTCTTATGAACATTCTTCTGAAAGGGTTTTTATCTTTAACTATATTCTTTCCCTACTTAAGCTTTACCTTTTTGTATGGGACTGCCCCAGTTTGTGCAAGCACTTTTTTCTCTTTCAGATACAATGATACAGTTAGTACAGTGTATCATCTATCTAATGTTCAAAAAACCGTTACCAGCCAGACTGACAAGGAAGATATTTTTTCTTCCTTTAGCCAGAATTTCCTGCCAGTTTCTGTGTTCTTCTAAACAACATAAGTGACTTTTTACCTAGCTTTTATTTTTTAACAGTTTGGTATTGAAATTTCTTAGATCTTAAAATATAAATGGGATGCTCAGCAGCATTGCAGGGTGTTGCCAAGCACACAGAGGATCTGCATCTGCAGTGTGATTATGGGCATTTATGTCCGTCCTCTCAAGTGTGTGAGTCTATTTGCTCCTCCATCTCTGCCACAAAAATCGCAAAGATGTCTCTTTGTGTGGAGCACAAAATGATGTAAAGATTAAGGTTCTTCACACTGCTTATAAATGTAGTTACAGTGATCTAGTATGTGTTAGGAAATAAAAGGACACCTGAGTTATTAAACTATGATGTAACAGCTAATTCTTTCGTGTGTTGAATTACCTGTATTTTAGATGTTACATTCTTGTAGTAATAAATCAACTGCAACAACACTTCTTAATTTTTTTGTTGAAAGGAAGAGTAATGCATTAAAGCATTGCTCTAGTATACAGATTGTAGATAATTATTAAAATTCAGCATACTGCCATTGTTTTGTGGAGCAATAACAATATAAAGGTATACACCTTCATTTCTTACTTTGTATCAGTCCATTCCTAGACTTTCGTGTATGACACAAGGTTTAGCTGGATAATTTTCTTGGCAAAATGTATGTATGCTCTTGCAGTTGCTGTATGGTCAGGTTTATTTGTAATGCATGCAATGAGTTTGAATAAAATACTGGGATGCTGCCTAATCAAGATCGGATTACTGCAAGGTTAGCAGCATAGGCAGGCAAATCCATCTGTGCCCACGTTATGCTTTTAGCTGTGATCCTTTCTGGTGCTAAAACAGTGCTGCTAGTGGTTCCTATTTTTTTTTTTTTTCTCTTTCTCTCCATCTAAAACTGATTGCTTTGGTTTTAGTAAAGGCTGGTTGTAATACCACCAGCAAGAAATAAATAAACTAGTGTTTTAAGTGGATGACAGGCTTATGTATCCAAGGTCTTTTCTGAGGTAAGATTTCTACTACTATACCCTATGAAAGTTAGAGAAATTAGTTCAATGAATGTGACGTTTTAGGAACTTGCTGTTGAGTTCCAGCAACTTTTCTTTCTGGCCACAGAGTGCCTATATTAAGAAGAATTACTTACTCTTTTGGTATTCAATTTAGTGTATTGAAATCTACCAACAGAAAATACTAAATAGAAATACATTATAGAATCTGTTAAGTCTTGCCTGGAAAGAAATTATGTCATGAAACATGGTTAGATATGTGACTTGTAAAAGGTAGTTATCCAAGATGTGTGTTTATATATATTAAATACCCCTTTTAATTTCTTTACTTTTATTGAGCTCTTTATGTTTACTTGTAGAAACTCTCTCTGCTGTCTGTCATATGCTTTTTCTCTGTGCCATTCTTTTTCTTGCTATCTGCCTGAACCCAGGCCCTAGAAAGACAGAAAGATTACTTTGACTGCATTAAGAATGAGCGAGATGAGCTCAGAGAGGAGTTGGCTGACCTGAAGGAATCAATGAAGAGAGGAGAGGTATGTTGGTAGTAGTTACTTTACAGTAACAGAAATCCAGGAATGGGGCATGAAGTCAAGGTCATGAAAGAAGAGGAATGGTTACTACTCTTATGCAGTCTCAAAACCTGACCTTAGTGTAGGATAAACATAATGTTTTGTTATAACTGTTAACTGTTAGGATCAACTTGAAAAGCTTTTTTAAAACTTTTCTGTCCAATTGTATTTAACACTGCTCTTGTATGATTAGGTTTTTTTCCTTTTGTGTTTTTAGAAACATGGATTAGTTATAATCCCAGATGGCACACCAAATGGTGATGTAAACCATGAATCAGTGGTTGGTGCAATAACAGTTGTATCACAGGAAGCTGCTCAAGTCTTGGAATCTGCAGGAGAAGGACCACTAGGTAAAAATATCCTAACATACTTTATTTTGTATTTGAATTCTTTGTCTCCTATTCACAGTGGTTTGTGATTTCCAGTCCACAAAAAGGTACCTGTGATTCTTCTGGAATACGTGTTTACACAATTTTCAAGATGTGACTTTTTTAATTACTTTTTTTTTTTTTTAATGCTGAGTAAAAATACTGATGTATCTTTTGAGTAAAAAAACATAATAGTACATGATTGGATTTTTGTAACTCATTAGATCTCTTGGTCCAATTTGTTTTATTACTGTCAGAACATACCTTGCCTAAAAGTGTAGGGGTTCTATTAGTATATTTTCCATTGTGTTTCATGGAAAAAAATAAATCTTTAAAAGTATGTATAATCAATGAAAGAAGCTCTGTTCTAGAAAAAAATACATTTTATATTCTTTTCACTTCCTTGAAATATTTCTTTAATCAGTGTAAGGCAAGTGCAGTCTTTCATCACATTCATTAAGAAAAAAAAATAGTTTTAAAAACATTCAAAAACTAACACAACAGAAAGATAGTTTTTAGGGGCCTATATTTTAGCTTGTTTGTATTCTTAGGTTGAACAGGCTATTGTCCGCATAGTAAATCTACTGTAAAACTGTTAGTTAACATGCAAAGAAACATCTGTGTACACTTGCATTATGTTTGTACATAACATATAGTTACATATTTTTGTTTTGGCAGAGATTAGATTTGATACATGTTTCTGCTGTGGCTCCATCATAGTGAAATAGAGACGGTTTTATGCTTTGTAACTGTCAAAGTTACAATTTCCAAGGGAGTTGCTGTAATCTCAGCATGGTACTGCTTGTCAGACTATTTTGTAGCCATCACTGGTCTTCCAGTTGTACAAGAGATACTGAAACATTCCTGTGGGTCCTTTCCCAAGCACTGCTTTTGTGGTTTGAGGATACATTTTACAAACTTTTTCTAAACATAAGGGGAAGCTTAGTGCCTTTCCCAAAGAGATTAGTCTTTAAGAAAAAGGCAGAAAAAAGAATATGCAGTTTGAAGAAAAAAATGTTGTACATTGGCTCTTTTGGTATTGGGACAAAATTCTGTTTTATTATTGCAAAAAAAATCCTCAGTTGTTAATTCCTAAACTCAGAGGTCTTGCTTTTAAAATTGTTACACTAGTAAACAGCATAAATTAACTATTTTTCTCTTCTTTCTGCTGTTAGCTGAAGGCTGGTAAGTTGTTCTTGGTGAGATATATCAAAGTTGTGTGCTCCTAGTGCTATTAGCTTTAAGTTTGAAGAGCATTTTAATTTGAAAATTAGCAAAGTTATGAAAGATATATTTTTAGTAACAGATTTCTCTGGTCTTATTTGGGTTTTCTGGTTTTAGATGTCCGGCTACGAAAACTGGCTGGAGAAAAGGAAGAACTATTGTCCCAGGTAAAGTAAACTATTCTTTTCTGAAAAAGACCTTTGTGTATTCTTTTGCAGGCTATTAATATATTAGCAATAAACAAATATTAAGTACCAAAGATGCTTGATCAAATATTTATGCACAAAAGCAAAATGAAATACTCAGTATCTTACCTGGTGGGCTACCAAGAATTATTAGCTTCCCTCGCTAGTGTCTTTACTCATGTGACTTTGATCTTGGTTGGTAAAGAACTTTCACTTCTGTAGCTGACTAGCTGAAATCTAACTTGCTGCTGACTACAAGTAATGCACATACTCAAAGTTTTTATATTTTGCCTTATGTGGAAATACTAAAGTCAATAAAATTACAGTCTCATCAGCTTTTTCTTCCAGTTTGCTAAATGGTACTATTTCCTTGATCGTTTCAGTTACTCAAATAGAAGATTAATAATTAAGTAGTTGTATTTTAATAAAGCTAACTATTGAGAAGAGAGAACAGAAGAAAACATACAGCCATTGAGCAATTGTTAAGATACTGCAGTTTTTGTGCTTCTAGTTGAACACATTGAAATAATGTTGTCAACATTTGTTTTTGGGGGGAGTGTACCTTACTTTTAGTATAGATACTTGGTTTAGAATGACAATGAATTTAGTATTGAATCAAGGCTATTAGATACAAATATGTATATGCATATTTATTGCCATATATTTGTAAAAATCACTGTTAAAATAATTGCTTTATATAATGAATGGGAGTTTTGCAAGTATAACTCACATACCACTGATTTGTTGAGCAATATTTTGATAAGAGAGTCAAAAAAATAGCTCCCACTTCTTTCATAAACTCCAGGCACAGAGGACATAGCTGAAGAACCTATGTTCCCTGACTACTGGAAAATTCCAAAGACAGCTGCTGTAGCATAAAATGGAATTGTTAAAGACTAATGTACACTACAGACTTGCTTAAGACCATTGCTTCCAGATGGAGTAAAAGAGGGGACCCAAAAAAAAATGTGGATTATTCTTTCACGAAGATATTGTTCATAAGCTTCATATGTATTTAGAGTGTAAAAGATAAACTGTAGAAGAAATTCCTGAACGGTTTAATGCTGCTACCTCCTCTGGAAAGGCAGTTCTGTTAAGAGTTATTGGGTGCCCCTGCATTGCCCAAAGGTTCCTGCAGCACTGACCACACTGATAGGTTTGGATTGTGCATTGACATGCAGAGGGCATTTGCCCAGGAATGGAGATGAAGGGTTGCAGGCACAGGCCTCAGAGACCATCATCCCTGCTGCCTCTGGATGGTGCCTCTGGATGGGTCAGCTGCACTCCTGCTTACAGAACCATCTCAGCCAGTGGCATCTCAGAACTGCTTTGCCTTTTCCCCAGTGAACATTTAGATACACAGCTATTGAGCTTCTGAGAGTCTCTTTTTCACAAAAGGACTCTTCTTTTTCAGGTTAGAAAACTCAAGATGCAGTTGGAAGAAGAACGACAGAAATATTCCAAAAGTGATGGCATGAACCCAGATATCATAGGCTTAGAAAATGGTTCGGACTTGCAGCTGATTGAAATGCAGAGTAGGTATATGGTTACTGCTCAAAGGTATTCTCACTGGAGAAACTCTTTCAACTCCTTTTCCTATTAAGTCATATTGTGCATGAATATATTATTGAGAAGCTAGTTATTTGGTGGTTTATTTCCTTTCAGGAAATTTCTCACTGCAGAATAGCTTTAAAATCTACCTGTTTCAGTGTTGGTTAAGAACATTCTGCAAAGCTTTTTTTCACCGGATGACTACTTGAACAATTTCAATTTGTAGATGATAGAATTTCAGCTGAGATATTTTGTTAATGTATTCTACTTGATTTTTTTTGTTGTTGTTAAATCTTTGATACAGAAACTTAATCTTAAAAGACTACTATCCTCTGAAGCAGCACAGGAAAAAATATTAAAGACAATATTCAGTGTTGCTTCCCAGCAGCACTAAGCTGCTTTCCATTTCAAGCAGGTTATTTCTTCAGCTGAAAACTTTACATGTTTGACAGATTATCATTTAATATGCTTGTTGACAATGAATGTGAACAGAGCACTGGCAATGTCAGGGCTAAAATACAACACCAAAATAATTTTCAGAGCTCCTTAGAGTTTGTCAGGTAGGTACAAGCCTTGTGCTCCTTATCATTCAAATGTTAATATAGATGCCTACACTAAATGCTGCTGGTGTTATGTTTATTGTGATTTGACCCATTTTTCAGAGTGTCGGTTATTGTGTTAATTCTCTTTGAAAGATGAGTTTGGTCTATGTGTGTTCACAAGTGTGCATCTCATTTATGCATCTGAGATTTAATCCATACTCTTACAGAGGCACTAGTTTCTGTCTTCTAAATAACAGGAAAATTTTTTTTTCATACTCTTAAAAATTTCTGAAAGAACATGTACCTCTTTATAAACCTGTATACAGTAAAATGGTCTTGTAATTATTTTTAATAAAAAGGGAAACTGCCATTTTAGAGAATTCCTTTGAGTAATATAGTCTGTCAATTTTTTGTCTAGGAGATGCCAACAGACAAATTAGTGAATACAAATTTAAGCTGTCAAAAGCTGAGCAAGATATAACTACCTTGGAACAAAATGTAAGTGTGTCTTTCTTCATACTTAGCATTATCACTGCACTTGCTCTGCAGACTCTTTCAATACTTATTTCATCGTTTTACTTAGTTTATTCTTTGGTTTGCACAGAGTGGCACTGCAATTCAAAAACTGGGCGTAGTTTAACTGTAGGAGAAAATAATCTGAAGTTAATTTACTAAGATGTGAATGTCGGTCAAGAGAGGTTCCCTCCCCCTCTATTCTGCGTTGGTGAGGCCACATCTGGAGTATTGTGTCCAGTTCTGGGCCCCTCAGTTCAGGAAGGACAGGGAAGTGCTTGAGAGAGTCCAGTGCAGAGCAACAAAGATGATTAAGGGAGTGGAACATCTCCCTTATGAGGAAAGCCTGAGAGAGCTGGGTCTCTTTAGTTTGGAGAAAAGGAGACTTGAGGGGTGACCTCATCAATGTTTACAAATACGTAAAGGGTGAGTGTCAAGAAGATGGAGTTAAGCTTTTTTCAGTGATGACCAGTGATAGGACAAGGAGTAATGGATACAAATTGGAGCATAGGAGGTTTAAGGTGAATATACAAAAAAATTTTTTTACTGTGAGAGTGACAGAGCACTGGGACAGGCTGCCCAGAGAGGTTGTGGAGTCTTCTTCACTGGAGACATTCAAAACCCACCTGGACGCCTTCCTGTGTGATGTGCTCTGGGTGACCCTGCTCTGGCAGGGGGGTTGGACTAGATGACCTTTCAAGGTCCCTTCCAACCCCTAGGATTCTATGATTCTATGTAGGGCAGAATATGAAGAGGATCTGAAGCTAGTAGTTCAACAGAATCAGTTTATATAGCTTAATTACGTGTAAGAAAGCTGTATAGACTAGGGAGGGTACATAATTCACTCTGAAATTCAAGATTTTATTTTCACAGCTACACGTATATTTATCTTGCACTGAATTACTCGCACTATGATTGTACATTGGTAACAAGGTATTATAGTTCAGCAACTCTGTAGATCACCTAAAAATCACATGAAGGGTTTTAATTTGAGATGCATGGTTGGTCATTCTTGCCCAATGACAGGCTGCTATCCCATCCTGTGTATTTGGGGCTAGGAAGGAGCTACAAATAAAACAATCCAGTAAGTGGGCTTTAACACTGTCAGACTGCAACCAGGATTTGTCTCAAACCCCCTCTTTACTCCTGAACCCAGTGCTTGAGCTCAAGACGAGCTCAAGACTTCTTGCATCACATCCTGATAACAGTTACAGTCTCCTTTTTACTTACCACCTTTTCATATAGTCTTTGCTTTTCAACTTTCCAGGTTTTAGTTTTAATCCCATGTGTTCTCCAATTCTTAATTTTTTTTTTCCAGTTCTTCTCCCTCCTTAGTTCTTTAACTTTTGGTATCTTTTCAGCTTGGTCTTATGGTAAGTTTTAGTCTTTAACGTTTCCAGGGACCCTTGCCAGAGAGGGACAGTGAAGGGTATTCCAAGTTTCTGCCCTCAAATTTATTTTGTTTTATTAGTTCTTTTTAAACACTCTTTGCAATTATGTCTGCTGCTAACACAGCTAAACCTCTCTTTTCCAGACTAACACAGGATGACTTGTGTTAGAGTGGCTTTTCAGAAAGGGAAGAACAGCTGGTGGCAGGTGAGCTAAGGCTGGATCAGCTGAGTAATCATTCCTTTTGTCTTGTTTGGGTTTGCAGATTGCACGACTTGAAGGACAGGTTGTAAGGTATAAAAATGCAGCAGAAAATGCAGAAAAAGTAGAAGATGAACTTAAAGCTGAAAAGAGGAAGCTTCAGCGAGAGGTAATTGACTTGATTTCCTTTTCAGCTGTGTGCTCCTTCCAGTTTACCTCCAACCTTTGTTTTTGTAACCTTTGGTTACGACTTTTAAGTGTATTTTGAGGAGGCCTCCAAATCCATCAGTGTTACATTCACAAGACAACTGTAGCACATAGAAGTAATACTAATTACAATTCAGTTCAGTACTTCCTTGAAAGGAAGGATCTAAAGTTGTATTTTCTTCTAAATGTTATAACCTGTACTATTTTCAACTAATTCTTCCATAAAAATTACTAGGAAGCCAAATGCTCCCTGTGTCAAATGCCAGCCTGGGAAGAAGGCTGTGCCTCACAGGGAAGAAGCAGGATTTAACTGAGCTGTTGATTATGCTTGCTTAAGAGTATGACTAGCATGATGCCTGCTACCCACAGGAATATATATCCATCAGCAAGTAACAATGGTGGAGAGAACTTCACCTTTAAACAGAATGTAATAGGAAGCTGCAGACACCTAGTTCTTTGTGAAGGAGTGTTTTATGTTTCGATTGCTTTCCAATTATTATTTTTTTAACAGTTGAATTCTGGTTCATCTGACTGCAGTAATGAAAGTATTGTATCTTGTCTTGTGGCACTCTTATTATAAAGCATATAATACTTGTATTCCTGATTTAATTTCCTCTGCCAAAGGTTAAGAGCAGCAGGAAGTCCAAGTAAACTTAGTGATCATAACTTTTGATTTCATTTTATAGTTAAGAACAGCACTGGATAAGATAGAAGAGATGGAGATGACCAATAGCCACTTAATGAAGAGGCTGGAGAAGATGAAGGCAAATAGGACTGCGTTTTTATCTCAACAGTGAAGTGGAAATTGAAAATATGATGCACTGCTCCTTGAATAACTAGCCCTTAGCTTGTTTTTAAATACAGACTTTCATTGGCACAAACTATTTGAACACTGAGCTGTTCATTGGTGGTTTAGTTTCATAATTAAATGACATACTTCTTTTTGTAACTTATAAGAGAATTAAATGTAGTTTGAGTTCCCATATGAATGACAACAATTTTCCTATAGCATTTGATTCAAGTCAGAGCTGGAGCACAATGCTGTATGTTCAACTTAGTGATAGAAAATGTTTTTACAACTGTGGAATCAAGTTTACTCACGATCTCTTTTGGCTGCTTTAATGATGCTTGATGCTCGGAGACAACTGCATGAATTCAAGAAGACACTGTATTACTGTATTATAAACTAACATATATTTGCTCAAGACATCACACAGCACAAGTGCCTTTTATCTGGTGCAATTTACACTTTGTTGTTGAAATAACCTTTGAAATCAGATAACATTTTATTTTAAGATACATTGAGGTATTCACTAAACTTTATACATTTTGAAAATACATTTTTGTAAAATATTTAAATTTATAAGAAAAAATAGGGACTTGTATATAAAAAT
This sequence comes from Apus apus, assembly GCF_020740795.1. NCBI lineage: Eukaryota > Metazoa > Chordata > Aves > Apodiformes > Apodidae > Apus > Apus apus. The sequence continues at coordinate 52,130,548 of NC_067283.1, forward strand.
CTGCTTTTTTTGCATGGGCACACCTGAGTTTTAGGTAATTTTGTCAAATACTAGCCCCTGATACTCTTAGTATTAAGAGTGCAGATTCTAAAGCTTCTATTGTACACCATCAAACTATGTCATCTGCTGCTTCAGTGTGAGTTGAAATTTTAGGGTGGGAGGAAGGGGTGGGAAATGTGGCTAAGGAGTTTATTAAATGGACACTTTACTGACCAAAACCAGATATCTTGTGTTTTCTTCTAAATACTAAGATACCAACAGGGCAGAGCAAAATCTTTGCAGAATAGTAAATTCTGATCTCCGTTTTCCTGAGAAGTATCTTTTTGGCTTTGAAATAGTGAGTTTGAATTTTTTTTCTGATTTCTTTGCTTGGTCTGCTGCTCCTTGACAGTACTGCCATGGAGGAGGGGGGCAGAACAAGGAAGAAGGTGCTTTGTGGAATGATGTGGGTTTTGTCTGTAGCCTATTACGTGGACAGTGAATGCTAATAAGAACTTCCAGACTTTTCAAGCTGGTACATCACAAGTGGGAAATGAGCAGCACCTGCAGTGTCAATCCTGAAGCATTTGAAGTCATGCTGCTCCTCTGTTGGACTCTGCTTGGGGCTAGCAGGAACCCAACATTCGATCTGAGAGAAATCAGTCTTTTGGATTCTTATCAAATGCTTTCCTGTTGCAAATTGCTACCCTTCAGAAGTATTTCTCAAAGCAAGACAGGCTTCTGGACTCTTGCAATCCAGAGGGTTAGCACTTTTACCTGTACTGGAGCTGCTTTCCAAAGGAACAGCCATCTTGACAGTGCAAAACTGAAGCTTTCTGCCTTTCCTGTTTGGATGCTAGATGCCTCTTGGACTTGGAAAAGAAAATGCCTTCCCTGTTGAGAAAGCTCCTTGTAAGTAGCAGATCTCCCTAGGCCTCATTAAATAAGAGACAACTGTAGTTTGGTGCTCACATCAATCATTGTCTGTGCCATTTACTGTTTGCGTTCCTGTGTATACTTGTTCAGAAGAAACTATCAGGGCCTTGATTAGTTGTTCTTAATAATGTGTATTCTGAAGATAAAGGAATACTTTGGAGGTCTTGAGAGTGTTCACATGTACAGAACTCTGCCAAAATCTTATTTGACATGGTGGGGAGCACATCTACTGGTTCACTTCCTCTAAGCCTGTTGAAGCTGGACGGTTTATGGCACAGGGTCAACTGTGTGATTTCAGTTTTAACTGTGACATAAGGAGTAACAGGTAAAACATCAGTACATCCTTTCTAAAGATCAAGATTTTTAGTACTTTTTAGAAAAGTCGTTTATTACAAAGCTGTGTTAGTGTAGCCATTTTAAGTGTAGAGCTTTCCCAACTTTTTCTACTAGAAAATAAAAACAAGTTAAACAAGTTAAATTGGGATTCCCAACATTTAGACTGACTAAATAATACTAGATTGTGTGATCTGATATGACTCTTAAGGCACTTGAAGGAGCTAAGAGGGAACAGCCTTAGGAAGAATTAATTGCAGACCTTTTTCTGAAACATCTCTTACCAGAAGTAAGAGTAGTGTTTCACCAGACTCTTGTGAATTTGTTTCACATAGGTGTTACAGAGCCAAATAAAAAAGACAAGCAAAAGCAGCAAATAAACCCAACATGATTATCAAGTTCCATTATTAAGTTTTCCTTGTAAATCTGTTTCAGAGTCATGCAAGCAAAGACAATTTTTATTATAACCATATTGTAACTGATATTTGTCTGGAAATTACTTTTTCAAGGTGTGATTTTTACATTGTTGTTAGTGATAATGCAAGTTAATGTTGCAAACTACTTAGAAGGTATAAGAGGTCTGTCTACTAAGAAGGTACACTGAAGTTTTAAAAACAATCCTCCAGGATGGCCCATGCTGCTTAGTAGCTTCCTGTTCAAATTTTGGTCCTTGACATTTAACAAACTGTTTAACAAACTGTTAAAAGCTCATTTAGCACAGTAAATTTACTGGCCACCTTTTTAACATATTTTTCCCCTGCAGTCTAAGCAATTGTATTTGGTTGGTGGCATAACAAAATCTTTAGAAGCAAAATGCTTTTTTACTTGTATGTGCCTGATGAACTTTCTTTCTGAAGGATCCACACACTAGTCAAGTCAGTAATTATTCTTGTAGGGGTGCAGTCAGCAGTTGTTCACCTTTTGGTGTTACCCTTCTCCATTTCTCTGTCTGCCCGTGATTTCTTTCTACAGTATGGGAACAAAAAGTATGTTCTGTTCTCCTGTCATTTTGGTAAAACACACACAAAGCAGATGATTGATTCACATGCTCTGTGTTAACACTGAAAATGCAGAGTGTTTCCCAAAGCTTTCCAAAAGGGAAGACTGGTTGGTTTTGCTTCCTAGACATGGTATCTTATAACATGGTAGTTCATGACGGAATGTAAGACTTCCTGATCACACTAGGGTTCTAATCTTTAAGCACCAAGTCAACTGTGCTCTGAATGACATGGGGCAAAGTGTTGATATTTCTAAGGATTTTTTTCATTATAATTTTTCTGTAATACTGGGAGGGAAGGGGGAAATGTCTTTCAAGATACTTTTGTCTCTACTACCTGGGAGAGCTATAAAAGATGACAGTGCTTTTATCTTTACTAGGATAATGCCTGCAAAATTCAGTAATGGAGTTTATCTTTCTGTTGCCCACAAAAGGGAAACCTCCAAATAGAGAGAGACCAGCATGATCTCACTAAAATCCCATCTGATTGGATAAGTCTTCGATTTCAGGGCCATGCCATGACCTCAGGAAAGATGAACCTTGTTGGGAGGGCATCATCTCAGGAGACATACCCACTCTCAGCCCCGTAGATGTCACTGTGTCCTGAACATCAGCCATTTCAACTAGATCACTGGCATCTTCTGTTTCAGCATCCTGTGGCCTGACTGTTAATTCTAAAATTCTGAGGTGTTTTTTTTTTTATTTTGTTATTTTGTGCAAGATGTACTCGTGTGTGTGTGTGTATATATTAAATGGACAAGTTAAAGTTGTAATCAGAAAGGCACACAATCAGTATCACAGTTAACATTAAGCAAGGACATCCTGGAATAAATAGGCTGTGCAGAGACAGTTAATCAGGATGTTTTGAGGTTATGTACATGACTAATTTGGCAAGAATACTCAAGGTCTATATGGATAATTGGACCTAAAGAATACAGGATGTGATACAAAGAACTAAAAGAGAAATTAACTTCTGAACCAGTCATGGGCAGTTAGAGGTATAAAACTTGTGATATTGTGTTATTTTGGTGAACTTAGCTCATCGTAATGTCATTATAATACTAAAAATCATACCTCCAGATGAAAAAGACCCCTGCCCAGGTGAAACCCCTCCCCTGAGCATGTGTAATAGTAGAAATAGTGAGGTAACTATATCATAATAATATGTAAATTGCTAACCAATCATTGTAAAAGAGGATGGACTTGTAAGCTTCCTTTGAGTATAAATACATCATGGAAAGTCTCTTTCGGTGTGCTTGTTTTGTGGAAAACTGTTGAGCACCCAGCTTTGCATAAACCTGAAATATAACTAGCAATGATGTCTCCTTGCTAATAAATGGAGCCTCCTTGTCTGTGTTCTAGGAGATAGCATAATTGCACCCTTGGGAGGTTCTGCATTAACCTCTGTCATCCCTTCACTGGGGCCTGTACTTAGGGAATATAGACATTTACCACAAAAAAAAGCTATCTAGAGAAACACCTCAGTGTTCCTGAGATTGCTGAGATGTCTTGGGAGTTACCATGAAAAGCAGTACTGAGAAAAAAAAAAAAAATAAATAAATGTTGTTTTGATACAAGTATAGGCATGAAAAAAGAGGGTATGTAGTAGGGACTGACACTTGCAGATACCAATGGAGAAAGCTCTTTAAAAAAAAAGAAAATCAAACCAGTTTAAACAGAACCAGTGTATTTGTGACAAGCAAGTGCATAGTGGCTACACAACCTTACGAGCATCACTGGAGACCACAAGTTGCTTGTTGGCCAAATGACAAACAGGCATTCGCCATGATTACAGAAAGCTTGTAGGAAAAGTTACTATTTCTGGTCTGACCAGCTGAGGCTTTGTTGAGGAAAAAAATGTAAGTCAAGTTTAATTACATTAATCAGATAATTTTAGAGAGGCTTGCAAGGGGCTAGAGAAGCATCTTGGCACCTCTCAAATGCAGTATTATGCCCAATTATTGCCCACAAAAAGCTAGTAGAAAGTGAGCATAAGCATAATGGTAACATGCTGTAATACCAGTATTATCGAGGGCATGATTTTTAAAACCCAGCACAGTTTGGGCTTGCATGAACCTTTGCAGGGGTGGGAGTGGAGGGCTTTTTTGGTCTGTGGATGGTTGTTGAGGCTGGGTGGAAAGGTTCAGTGAGAATTTGGCTGGGGACAGAACACAGCAGCAAAAATGTGAAGAGGCACTAGATTTTCCTGATTAGTCTTTTTTTGGGACTTGGTGTATCAAAAGGCAACCTCTAGGAAGTGTCTTAACGCCCTTGTGGCTGTTTCCACCAAATTCCACTGAGACCGTGACTCTCCGCGGACTTGTGTGCCGGAAGATCTTACCCTGCGCTTCGCAGTGAAAACTACGGGGCCGTTCGCTGCAAACTGCTGATTTGCTCCTGCACAAAAGCCACACAGGTGAGTGAGGCCGCTCAGGTGGAGCAGCAGAACCACCGGCAATATACGCACCCCCTCTCCTCCCTTCTTCCCACAGTGCTGCGGCTGGAGGGGAGAGGTGCCCTGCAGCAGTGATGGAGGGCCCAGCCACCTCCCCAGATGGCTCCCGGCGGTGAGAGCAGCGTGGCTGGGCCTCCTGGGCAGCCCTGGGTCTGCTGCTCCGCGCTGCTCTGCCCTGGTCCTTGTGGGTGAGTTGCTTGTCTTCGTTATTTGTGAAGGTAGGAGTTGGCCAGGTCCTGGCGGAAGGCGTCCAGGAGGAGTCAGGCCAGCTTGAAGGAACAAATAAAAGAGAGAAACAAGATGAGGACAGGGCTGGGGAAACCCTACAAGGCCTCATCTACAAGAGCCAGCTGCACGAGGGAGCTGCTTTGGTTGCCTGTCTCGCAATTTGACTGGTGCTTGTTCTTAATTCCCGATGTGTAACGATGGCAGCTCTCTCGCAGCCAGAAGCCCTGAGCAACTGAAGAGCATCCAAGCCAGCAGCAGACTTCTAGCTTTGTGTTTGCAGCAGGAGAAGCTGAAAGTGAGAGAAGCCCAAAATGCCTTTCTGCGTTTAGAGAGAGAGAATCAATGCCTGAAGTTTCAGATTTTTTATTTACAAATACTGCTTCAATCACAGCTAACACAGACACCTGCTGAGGTATTTTGACTGTCTTTGTCTTGCAGTTATGGCCAGTGTCAGACTTGGCTTCAGATAATACACAGTAGGGGTCTTGTTGGGTTTTCCCCAGGTCTAGTCATTCATACTTCCTTTTTTTTTTTTTAGTGTTAGTGCTTCCTGATTTACATAGAGTTCAGTTTTCTCATAACCGGATTGTGAGACATGTGGAGCTGTAAATAACATCATTTTTTTGCATTGTTCCTTCATTAGACAAATGTGTTAGTCTTGTACTGGCTCTCATCTTAAGCAGTTGCTTGAAAATTACTGTAGTCAGTTGCTGGGCCAGAAATGCCTGTTTGTCGTGTGGTAGCATCCTGTCTTCCCATCTTTGGTCTAGACCTTTTCTTCTGTCTGCCAGGGCAGCTTCTGGTTCCCAAGTTTTCCTCTCTGAGTACCCCTATTCCTTTGTTCTTGCAAACATCCACACAATTCACATGTGGAAGCAAAGGAGAGGACTGGCTCTAAAAGTGACAGTTTTTCTTCTCTTTTCTATCCTGCTGCCAGTCATCTGAGGCCTTGCTCTCCAGGGTCACTCGGTCTTGTTTCAGCTGCTCAATCACAGTGAAACCTTTTTTGTTGGCAGATTGTGGGAATGTTTCCTTCAGCGGCTGCAGTGATTCCTGTTGTCACCAAGGGAGAGCATTGTGTGTAAGTAACTGATTACTTTGTCTTGTCAGTTCTCTTACAGCTCTGTTACAGTGAGGGGGGGTGGGGAGAGGAATGCAATGGAATGAAAATCATTCGTTGTCCTAGAAGTAGTGTATTTTTACCCTCCCTAGAGGAGTCCCACAGCATATTGTGGAACTTGAAGAAAACCCTGAGTGGCATTTTGGCCACAACAGATGACAGTAAGCCAGCTGGCTTTGTTTCAGAAGACCACTGCAAATCTGCTGATTCTGATGCCATAAAAGAAGTAGAATGAGAGCATGGTAAGCAAATCTATTAGGCATTACTTCTCCTGAAGTAAGGAGAACTCTGCCTGTAACTGCATCATAAATAGTTCTTTGTATCAAAGGTGAAATAATACATGAGAACAGAGAAATTCTGTAGAGTGATACTTGTGGCAGTACTAGCTGTGGTGAGGAGCAGACTTGAATATCGGCAAAGGCTAAAGCTTTCAAGTGAAGATGCCTGGCAGAATGGGGAATGAATTTGAAAAGTCTGACTCCTCTATCCATACCTCCTAGTGACCTTATCTACTGAACAGCTGGCTAAAGAAATCTCCTTTTCTGTGGGCCTATAATGTTTATGGTGAAACGCTATTCCAGGTTGTTCTGGGGTTTTTTTTGTCTTTTGGTTGGTTTGGTTTGTTTGGTTTTGTTTGATTGCTTTTTTTTTCATGGGTTTTTTTTCCTCCCCTTGTTAACATAGTGCCAGAGCTGGAGACCATTTCTTCAAGTGAAGAATGTGGGCTATCTGGCAGCGTGTTCCACAAAAGTATGTCCACCAGGCAGTGCTATTCAGAGATGAGGGCTCATGCAGTGTGCCCAGAGGGTTTTGCCCTTCCAGAGACACCTCACTCAACAAGAGCCAAACAGGAGGAAGTTAGAGTTGGAGAAAGCCTAGAAGATCATAATGTTGAAAACCACAAATCCCAGTAGAAAGAACTGGAACTGGTGTTGAGGAGAGTAGATTCTGCAGGTGCTCAGCTGTATTCAGATGATGTGTTTGACCTGAGGGAAGTTGTGTGTAAAAGGCTCTTGAGTAATGAAGGAGCAGTATAGGGAAGGAAAGCTGCTGAAAAGTGCTGGAGAAGCCTCCAGACCAGGTCTAGCACATCTCAAGACTTTCCAGTTGGAGCCAGAGGTGCTGGCTGAGTCCTGTCATGGTAAGGGCCACGCTTCTCAGACAGACAGTGACTTTTTGATGGAAGAAAATTACTGACCCCCCTTCCAGTGGGGCTGATATGGAACGTGTATCTGAGTTCCAGACACAAATTGGGCAGTGTTAAGGATTCAAATGATGGCCTCTGTATGCCTCATCACCTTAAATAGCTCAGCAAGAGCAACTCAGTGACCCAGACAGATGCATAGGGAGAGTGTGCAAGACTTGAACCTGAGGGGTGTGTAGTGGAGCCCAAGCAGGAACTCTAGAATGAAAGATAGGTGAAGCATCCCTCACCAAGGACAAAACCAGCTGGTAAGGAAAGTTTGGAAAGGGTTGTGTCCAGATCAATCTCTGTACTTTCTAAGATATTGTTTTAGGCAGTAGACTGATCCAAGCTAGCTTCTCTTAAAAATGCCCATGAAATGGTGCTGGAAACCATTTATCCAACCAGTTGTTGTGTCTGCAGAGAGGTAACTGAAGGTGGATCCTGTTAGAAAAACTGTTTAAACTATACTTTATGTTTTGTGATATTTTAGGAAGCAGGAAATCAGAGGTTCTAATAAGGAGCCTGGATATTCTTTAAGGGCAGGTCTGGGCTTGAAGGGGCATCAGCTTAAGTACTTTTTACTCTTTCTTGAAGGGAGAGATGAATGTCATAGGTACAACTGGTAACTGCTTAATGTCTACTAGTTAATTTGTAGATACTGTGCTTTAAGATCTATACTTTCTTGAAGTGTTAGGTGTATAATGAACTAACATGCACTGTAAGTCTTTGAACAGTGGACTCTCTTGAGCCTTCTTGTCAGTGTCCTGGGAGTGTTACCAGCAAGGCATGCTCTTGCCTGAGCACTGAGATAACCGGTGTTCACCCAGCACATGAAAGACCACTTTCACTGAAATGCAGGCAACATGGTCCCAGGCACCAGGTATGTGTCCTACCCCTCCCAGTTTTGTATCATCAGCAAACTTGATAATAATAAACTCTTATTGCTTTGTCCATGTCATCAACGAATATATTGAACACTGGACCCAGTACTGACCCCTGAGGGACACCACTAGTCACAGGCCTCCAGCTGGACTCAGCCCCACTAGTAGTACATCCAAGTATTGGTCAGACTTGTTACACATTTTGCTCTGAGCTTAATCTAACGTGGACATTTTAAATGCATTTTTCTCACTGAGACTTCTTCCAGCTAGTATCTGACATGTTCTTTCTGAATAGATCACTGATTTAACGCCCCACAATCCTCCCACAAACCCACATTCTTTATCATAAGGCTGGCTTTTTTTCAGCCTGTTACCTCCTAAACTTTACCTGTGGAGCACTTGCAAGTGTCATACACAAAGAATGAAATGGGTGCTTTAGTCTTTGTTAAAGTAGTTTATGAATTTTAATTAGAAAATGTCAAGTGCTGAATTCATTTGTCTGCATAGCAGAGGTGGGGGATTGACTGTGTCTTGGCCTCCGTTTGGTGGAAACATTCAGCTGACTTGCTCTTAAGCATGCTCAAAGACTATAATCGCCTCTGCATTTGAGGACTTCTAAATTTCTGATTTCTGTGTGTTGAATAATCCACAGATTAACCCGGAGTAATCCACATCAAGTTTATCAGCTTCAGTGAAGTACTGTAGATGTTTGTAACAGAAATGGCTGGTGTGGGTACACCACAAAAGGGAATGTGCAGTGAGAGAAGGGGAGCTGGCCTTCTGGTTGTGGTTGTAACAAATGAAATGTGGCACCTTTCAATCATGCAGCAGCTATTGATGTCATACTGCATGTCTGCTATGGTCCTGTCCTGGAGGTGATTACACATGATCAGATTTCCCTCCTTTGAGTGGGAGTGACTGGTGAGGGGCTGTCAGGGATGCTGTGCTCTCTCATCTTTGGAGCAACCAGCAAATGCTAAAGGTATCCTTTGACATCTTGTATTATAAAGGTACAGATATTGGTGATATTTTTCAGAGCTTAATTGCTGCTTTAACAGCTTCCAAGTAATTTTTCTTTTTACAGTGCTGCCTCATGCCTTAATGATGTTCACCAAGGGTTCTTTCCACCCTTAACGATGTTGGGTGGGAAGAAAAACAAAGTTAATGGCCCTGTGTCCTTGGAGAGCTAATCCCGTCAGGAGTTTGAGCTGCCTGTCCTGCTACAGTGTTGGAGGTGCTGGTTACCTGGCTTTTGAAACTCTGCAGTCCTTTCCTTTCTGACCTGGCATTTCACTATGATGAGCTAGGCTGGAAGACTCTTTGCTGAAGAAGTGATTTTTGCTCCAGCCAGACCTTTGATTCAGAAAGCATCTTCATAGTGGAAGTGCTGTCTGACTGGTACCCTACACTTGAGCTTGTTCAAAGGAGTGTGTCAGAGCTCAGCTGTTGGCTTTTCCCAAAGCTTTCTGAAGGGAAGTCCAAGGAGTAGAGGGCAGCAGAAGCAGGGGAACCAGCCCTGGGGTGAAAATATTCATAACAGGTCATGGCCTTTGTAAGCCCATGTGCACATTTTGTGTGTCTCTCTTCGCAGGAAGGAGTTTGCTAGCATTTATTTTTGCAAGCTTACATAAAGCAAGCAGGTATGTCCTCTGTACCTACTCGGAATTCGAGTATATTTACAGCAGATGTTAAAAGCTTTCTAAAGAGAAATTAGGATTGCTCTAACACTAAGAAAACTTGCAGTGTCTTGGCATAAAAAGTGATTTACAGCTCCGTCTAGAGGTAATGAAGCATCAGGACAGTGAAGAGTATAAAGCTGTGCTGTACCAGTGCACTGCAAATTAAGGACTATTTCCACCCTTCCCCCCCGCCTCTTAGGAGGGGGAAAATTTCAGTTACAGGAATACAAATCATGAATGAAATACCCTGTTTAACAGGCAGGCTGCTGGGATTCCAGGTACAGCCAATCTTTCCTATGTGGAGATTCTCGAAACCTCATGGAGTGGCATGATCCCTGGGAGTGTTGTGGGAAAAAAACCACACTAAGGACTCAAAAGGAAAATATATTTTAGTTACACATAACAGAGGCTCAATGGTTTGGTTTTGATTGCTGTTGGATTGAGGAATGTTGGTGGAAACCGAGTGCTTTCATGAAAAAAAGCAGACTGAAACTTCAGAACATAAGCTGTTAATGTTTTTAAGAGGAGGTGCAGCCTTTTGCTGTGACTATAACAGTCTGACTGAAGGCTCAGAAATTTTTGAAAGACTGAGTGCTCACTGTGGAAGCATTCTCTGTTTGTTCCTATATTTGTGACTGTACTTGAAGATAGAAATGCCTGATGTTTCTGACTTCCCCTCCTTCTATTGTTTCTCTCCCTGACTGCCCACATGCACGAGTTGAACGAGCTACTGTGCTGTCCATTGCTCTTTAGTCAGGTTAATGCCACACGTGCATTCAGCTACCATGCCTCATATTGCAAGTGGTACTGATGGGCTTGTGACTGGCATTGCTTTGAGGTCAGTGAGCTGCTGCTTGAATCTCAGTAACAGACTGTGCACTTTCTTTCTGTTAGTCTGCCCCAGCTGTCAAGTAAATAGTGTTGGTTCAAGCACCCCCTATGGGTATGAGAAAAGACATTATATTGAATTCTGTGAAAATGGTTAGAAACGTCATATTAAAGGTGAAGGGACTGGGTATGGAGTTTTGGTTGTTGAGTAATCATCCTGCTAGTAGCCTGTACAAAATCAACCTGGAAACAGTTTATTCTTACTGTTATTTTACAGTTTGAACCTCAAAATGATAGGTAGTTATGCTATTCCAGGAAAAAGTCTCCCTGAAGTAAGTAATCCATGACGGCACCTTTCTGCAAAGTGCAGTGCCTTCTTCTGGAGCTATCTCTCAGCTCATAGCCTTGTGACCACCTAAGCTCTCTTCAGGGGGCCATTGAGCACTTTGTCTACAGCAGAGACCTGTATCTTTTTGTCATGAGCTTTGGTTGAATATGAAAGATAATTTCCTCATTTTGGGAATGAATTTATTTTCAGGATTATCTTGCATATGCATTCACTTTGCCACAAACAGCAAAACTGCAGCTGGGGGATGAATGAAACCTTGAGAAGCTGAAGCTTGTGATTTGAAATCTAATCTCAATGGGAACACTGGATGATCTTTTCTTTTGAGACTCCCTATTTTCATTTCCTGTTGACTTGACTCTCGTCTTTCTTCATCCTGTCTTCTGTAAAAGAAAATCTCTGGGGGAAGTTGTTGGGATCTGGAATCTGACAACAGAATTTGTGACTGACTCACTGGTGGAGCTGCTGACAGGAGACTTTATTGATTAGAAAACAAAGGGAATGCATCCTGGCTTGTCTCAGAAATAGGGTGGCCAGCAAGACTAGGGGAGTGATTGTCTCCCTGTACTCAGTGCTGGTGAGGCTGCACCTCAAGTACTGTGTTGAGTGATGGGCCCCTCACTACAAGAAAGACATTGAGGTGCTGGAGTCCAGAGAGGGTAATGAAGCTGGTGAAAGGTTTGGAGAAAGTCTTATGAAGAGTGTCTGAGGGAACTGGGTTGGTTTAGTCTGGAGAAAAGGAGGCTGAGTGGAGACCTTATCACTCTGCACAACTGCCTGAAAGGAGGTCGTAGCCAGGTGGGGGTGTCACAGTTTAACACAGGATTGGCAATTAAATGCTTTCTGTCCCCTCCCGCTCCCATCCAGGTAGGGAAAGGAAGGAGAGAATAAGGAGAGAGGCTTCTGGTCTGGAAACTAAACTAAACCACTTTAATGAAATACATGTGATGAAAGAAAATATGTACAAATAGATACAAATATGTGCAGAAATGCACAAAACCTTTGTTGCCTACCCCCACCCCTGGCAACTCCCAGTGTACTCCCCCGATCTGTGAGACAGTCCCAAAAAAGTCCTGCACTTCTTCCAGAGATAGCGGCAAAGCAGACAGGAGCTGAGGGTACAGATACAAGGGATCAGGAAGGCATGGGCCTAGGGATCAAAGGAGATGGATAGATGGTGTCCTCCCTGGATGCTGGCCATGGACAGAAGAAGAAGGTGTTCCTGTGTGATGTGCTCTGGGTGACCCTGCTCTGGCAGGAGGGTTGGACTAGATGATCTTTCGAGGTCCCTTCCAACCGCTAAGATTCTGTGAAAAGGAACTTCACTTCCGTGATCCCTGAATTTATACCAAGAGTGATACATACATGGGATGGTATAATCTGTTTGGCCAATTTTGCCATCTGTCTGGTCTGCTCCTCCCTACTGGAGGGTTGTGCATACAACTCTTTTGCTGCTTTAGTGTCCGAAGCAGCAGATTCAAGAAGCAAATCAAAGTAGCCTTGGTCTCTCAGCAGTAACTGTAAACATTTGAGCATTACCAGTCCACCAGCTAGAAAACTTGCTGCTACTTTCAGCAAGTGTGCTGCTTAAAAGAGGATTCACTGAAGGGAAGAAAAAAGAAAATTTGCTTCATCCTGGCTCAAGTCAGGACAGTGGGTTGTTCTCTTCTCTCAAGTAATAAATTATAGAACAAGAGGAAATGGCCTAAAGTTGTGCCAGGAGAGATTTAAATTGGCTATCAGGAAATATTTCTTTACTGAAAGCATTGTCAGGCACTGGAATAGTCTGCCCAGGTAAGTGGTGGAGTCACCATCCCTGGAGATATTTAAAAGATGTGTAGATGTGGTGCACAGGGACATGTTTTAGTGATGGACTTGGTAGATGCTAGGTTAATGGCTGGCCTTGATAATCCTAAAGGTCTTTTCCAACAAAAGTGACTCTATGATTCTATGGGCTGCAATAATCCCACTGAGACATATTTTCTTGACATCTGTGTATTATGTTGCCTTCCAGGTGGTATGAAGATATTTGTCCATGATGTATTCCGCAGTTCATGAGGTTAATCTTTCAATGACTAGGTAATTACTGGAAAGTGTTGTCTTGTGTACCTAGTCGAGAGATTGGTAAATAAAACTTATCTATGGTAGATCTATATTTAATGATTATTTGATGAGGAAAAACTTGTCAATTATTTATTGTTAATTGTTGTTTGGTCTATTTTGCTGTCATTATCTATAAGTGCAGAGAATCGAATTCTCAGATTACTCCTCTGAGATTTTTTTCATTTCCTCAGCACTTTCTAAGGGTCTGCTGGTGCTGTCTGCCCCAGCAGTTTTCAAACCTCAAACTGAATAGTTCATTATTTGAATCTCTCTTAAAGTTTATTAGTGTTGGTACCTACTAGCAACAGAAGTTAGGTTTTGACAGACTGCTGTAGTCCTTCTGCAGATGTTTCTTATTTGAACTACATGTGAGAGGAATCCACAGGTAGTTTCCCATATCACCTGTTGTAGGTTATTTTGATAGCTGAGGAGGCAATAATCTCAAGCATGTAAAATTGTTGGATAGTATAGGACACACAACTATTCTACCAAGATGAAGAATGCATTGCAGATCCCTTTCCACAAATAAATTAATTTGCACTGATTCCTTCTTTGTGCTTTCATGGCAAAAGTTGATTCCATTCTGTTATATTTTCCTTGGAAGCACCAGATTGCCAGTAAACATTTTTATACTATTACATTTATTCTTCAACTCTGTAACGGGAGTAGAGCAGCTGTCATCCTCATACTTGTAAGAGCTTGAAATCAGTGAAGAATAGTTGTGTTGAAATATGTACTTGAGAAGACATGTCTTTCAAGCATTAAAGTCCTGACAACAGAGGTCTACACTGCCTAGTTTACATCTAGCTCTTGTGTGCAGTCATGATTAATAAGACTGCAAGTCCTGCAGACATCCTGCAGCACCCATGTTTCTGTGGTAGCATTAGCCCCTACACGTACATATCACAAGCCTGCATTTAGACCAACTTGCGCAGCAAACGGTGAGTTTCACTGTGTTATTGACATGTAACTTAAGCATGTGGTTTTTATCAGTTTGTTTCCATTAAAAGGAAATGGTTTAGAAGTATACTGTGGTAAAAGACAGGACGGCTGTGGTCTAACTGTCCTCAGCTTATCACCCATTCTCATCACAGCCCACCTCCTCTGAACCAGTTGTGACTGGTTCAGTTTACAGGGTTTTTCCACTAAATAACCAAAACTTCTTGCAAACAAATGCCCAAGCACCAAGAAGCCTTAAAAATCCACTTGCTCTCTTGTTTGGGCAAAATAAATAGAAATTAAAAACGTAGTTTGAACAGTGTAGGTCTGTATAAATAAACTTCAGGGATATGTGAGCTGTTGGAGAAGTAAAACCTACAACTGTGCATTTGAGAAACCCCAGAAACTGAGGTGATAACTACGTTCAGCATGGCTTAGAGTTGAATGTAGGCAGGGGCTTTTGTGCAAAAAGCTTAAAAGGCTGTGTTTTCTATCTTCTCCTGCACTCCATAAGCAGCATCTTTCAGTTTCATGTATGAGACATGAGAACAGGATTTGGGGACCATTTTAGTAAGAGAGGTCTTGGTTCATCAACGCAATCAAACGTTTCTCTAGCAGGGATAAAGATAGGGGAGACTGGGACAGTAATACCGATGATGCTACTGAAATCTACAGTAATTGCATTCCAGAAATACTTTAGTAGATATTTTATTTCACTTTGATTGGAACCAAGCCGTAACAAATAATAGCATGAGATAGCAACTGTTTCTCAAAGAGAGTTTGACTAAAGACTAGACATGTCTTTCTTCGCATTGGAGAGTAACATGACATTGAAGGCAGGAATTTGTTGCATTGGTTTCAGTATGCAGATTACAAAATAACTTGCAAGATATGCCATTAGTAAAATAGCTGTAGTTGTTAGAACTAAGCCTGACTTGTTCTCCTTCCCTTGAGACAGCATGAGTCCTACAAGGCATTTCAGTTATAACTGCGCTGCATTTTGCCTTGGTTTGGCTTAGCCCTATCAACAGAAAAGATGTAACAAGCTTGCTTTTATTGTTCTGTGTAGAAATGTTCCTGTTTAATACATTAAAAAGCAGAAAATCAGTGGTTTCAACGATCTTTGATTTCCTAAGGTGTTTATATGCACAAAGAAATTAATCAGATTTTCTAGGCATCGTGGTACATGCTGTGGAAATGTTGGAGGACAAACACAGACCTCCCAAATGCACCTGTAGGAAGGCTTTTATTGCCCTCCACATCATTACAAATACAGTGAGTGTAGATGCTGTAGACACTTAACTCCAAACTTATTGCAGGGTTTTGCCCCAAGCTGAGCAAATGCTTTGCCCCAATATATCTATCTACTTCTGATTTTTCCACAGAAATTTGAAAGGAACTGATTTGTGGAACTTGGAGATAAAGAGTTAAAGTCCACCATCAGAGAATTTTTCCTCTGTTGTGAAAAACCTTTCTCTAGCAAATCTTCAGATTTAAGGCTTTGCTCGACTTAACAAGGTAACTCTAAACAAGATGATGTTTGTGATCATTACAGTTGTTTACTTTCTTAAAAAATATCAATGTGCAAGTTGTCAGTTTCTGTCACAGTGCTGGTGTGGGGCCTCGTGGATTTCTTTAATTTCTATATGTGTGTGCCTTAGAATTGCCTTTATGTTCATCTAACTTCTTAATTAAAAAAATATTGTTAGCTTTTAAAAATTATGTTTGACTCTTGCAGCACACATCAGTTTGGAATATTTAATCATGATTTGATGGATACATGAGTGTGGTAATAAATCACTGAAAGTAAAAATAACAAATACCTGTGAATTTACAGCACAGGAATGCTCCTAATAAAGCTTTAAGCACCATAACAAAGTGCATCTGTATGCACTATATGTCAAAAGCCCCATTACACCTCAAGAATTCTGCATGCATAACAACTTTTAACCTGAGTACCTTCCTCATTTTGCAAGATGAACTTTGGTTTTAAAATCCAAGCAAAGTAACCTTACTCCTATTGCTCACCTCAGCTGAATGCTCAGAAATCCAGGATGATATAAAAACAGTTGCAGTAAAGCAAAACAAGCCCTGTACACTAATGCCAGAAAATTATTTTGGGATTTTTTTTGTTTTGTTGTTACATCTAACAGTGAAAGCAGAGGAGTGTATATGGACAAGCATATAGAAGAGCAAATTGAAGACTGTTTTGTAAGCCTTTCCTGAACCAGTATTTATGCTTTGTTTTCTTGTTTTTTGGTTGAAGCCCACATTCTGTAGATGAAGAAGAGTACGATGAGATAGTACATGGAGCTCTTCAGAAGAAGGATGATGTACACTAAATATGCTGTCCTGGGCATTAAGTGATCTGTAACAAACAGAAGTCTTGTTTAGTGTAAATATTGTACGACCTTCTAAAACACAGGTAGAACTGGGACTGAGTAGTCTGTTTACTGCTGCAATTACATTGATTATTGTGAGCAGTGTATAAACAAAGTATGAGGGTCCTTTCATCAGGTTTGCACTGCTAATAAGTTCTAGACCAAGCAGGTTTCTTACCAGTTGGCTGCCTCCCAGTGCTGCTGGGCTTTTATTCCCCAAGAATAGTTCTTGTGCTTCCAGCACTGATTACTGGTAGCACTGTGTTTGCTTGAATCCTTCTGTGTTGGATTTTTTGAAAAGAAGTGCTCGTGATTTTGCCTGAATCCCTATTAAAGCTAAAACACAATTTCTTTGCCCAAAATACTGGACAATTGCTAGGCTGATGGAGCATCAGCTGAAGCTTTGGGCATTTAACTACTTCAGGTATTCTAAAAACTGGCACTTAATGCAGGCTAATAATCTAGTAGCCCAAACAGCATCTGTACCACCCTCATAAAGCTCCTAATTAAGCAACCTAATAAAGGCAGTAGAGTCCCTTCTTATAATCCTCAATGGCAGTTAATTCAGAGTACTACTGAAGTGTTTTGAAGTTGCAGCCCCCAGATATGATGTATGCTATTTATGGAGATAATTTTCATTATGTCCTGATCCTATGTAAAAATGCTAGCTCATGTGTGACATGCATCACTTTCCCACATTTCAATATGTTTTAATTACCTCTAATAAAACCAGGATATGTGCTGTTGCTGCAGTTCTCTTCCTTAGGAGTTTTCTTTCTATCATCTAGTGGAAAGAGAGTTTAAATGCTCCAATTAGACTTTTCTTAAAAAAACATTAATTGAGAAACAGGGAGGAAAAGGGGCAGTACAGCAACAGCAAAACAGGAAGTTAGTATTAAGCAACAAAAAGAAAGATCTGTATCTGGGTGTTTATTGCTCTAAATGGGAGGTTTGCCTTTGCCCTTTCAGCAATGTGTCCATCAGGCTGTTCCTTGGCAGAGTCTCATTTATTTGGAACTGAAGTCAATTTGACCATTTGATCTCGTCACTAAAGTAGCTGGAGTCTGCCCTCACAACTTGCAGAATAATTTACATCAGGAGGGACCTAAATTAGTCTGTTAATAAATAGTTGCTAAATACTAATCCTGAGGAGAGGATGATCTACATTTCCTCTGTTGGGAATTTGCTATTTTGGTAGTTTGTTCTCTAAAACAAACCCTTTTTGTGCTTGACCCAGCAAATTTGCGTTTGTTCACGATTATGGTGTTTGTATACATTGATACATGGGCTTGAAGATGTCTGTTCTACAACCCTAAATACATCCTCCATCTAAAGTCTATTTTTGTCAGTTCTGAGCCTTGAAATATAGTTGTTACTTATGGCCATGCTCTCACTCACTGGAGTAACATTAATAGATAATAAGTTTAACAGAAGCAGGTACTATGAAAATATTATAAAATATAAAATAATAAAAACCAATATAGGCAGATTTTTTTAAAGATATTACTATGGTTTAAGCGATTTGCATTGATTACAGGTTACTTTTTTCCTTTAAAATTGCATTGTCTATCAGATTTTGCTTTGTATAATCTATCCTACAATTAAATGAGAGCTTATTTTTATACATGGCTATTACCTCACTATTGCTGGGCTTATGAGTAAGTAAGATGTTTAAATTTTGCTATACATCCCAAACAACCTCATTTTTAACTCTTTTTTTTATATATATATATAGCTGTGACTATTGTCAGGGGGTGTCAGAGGGACTTACACCTGGAAGCCATGGGTAACAGAGAGGTAATACTCTTCTCAGAAACCTCTGTAGACTGGAAAGTAATCTAGAGGGCTCAGTGCAGGCCTTTTGGAGCTTTGCTAGTTTACCCCAGAGATCCAAGAGCTGCTGTTTTTCTTTTACAAAGGGATATTCACTTGGGGAGCATAGCACAGGCTTGGTTATTTTTCCAGGGGAAAGTTTGTTAGTTTCTCTGCATGTGTATTTAACTATTGTTGTGCTGAGGAGCAGATGGTTTTAGGTACAGAAATAGAAAGCATAGTTACTGTAATTTTGTTGCAAAGAAAAAGTGATATCTGGAATAATGCGTGGAGTTTTAATACCTTGTGTTGGCAGTGATGCCTCTTTGCTTTCATGCTGATATTTGCAGTAGTAGTTCTTGTCTTTGTTTTCTGCTGGTACAGTTAACCAGCTACCAATTGAGTATTCATCCTCTTCTGCAGACTTCCAAACGCCTCCTTTGACTACATTGTCTGTTATCTCTTTTTCTCCATCAGTCCATGTCAGCCGAATAACTTCTGGGTAGAATTTCTCAATAAGGCAAAGGTATGTTAACTGATTTTGATGTTCCGTCTGCAGGATTTCAGTGTGTGCTGGTTCAGAGCTTCCTTTGTCTGGATTGGTTATTGAAGGAAAAAAAATGAACAAAATAGAGAGTTGTAAGATCAATAGTGTACAGCTAATAAATATGCAGTCACAAAATACAAATTCTGAAGAGGAACAACCTAAAGGTCATGTTAACAAATGTTTTAGTTCTCTCATTTGTTATGAAATACTTAGGATGGAAATAGAAATGTCTCATGTATGAAAGGAATTTTAGGTAAGAGGACAGATGAATTACAGCTATTTCCATCCTTTTGAAGTAAAAGCAATTTTTTGGCTGAGCTGGACAAACCTGGTATTCAAATGCACTTTATATTAAATATTATTTCAATAGACCCAAATGACAAGTTTTAATTTTCAGTCAAAAACACTTACAATACTACTTAGGATAACTGGGAGTAGAAAATATTACTTTTAACCTTATTTTTAAATGTGTTATTTTATAGAGAACCAAAATTAATAGAAGCTTTTATGAATATGGTACAGAAAATCAAGCTCAAAATCAGAAGACAAGATTCAGTTTCAGTATTCTAAACTAATTTTTGTTTAGACAGTAGAGAGTCTTTCGATGCCTGAAGAATGTTTGATCTAAGCTTTGATACTGTGCCATTTATCTGATAAGAGGAATTTAATGTTGCCTTATAATGTTTATGCAAAAACAGCTGCATGAAAATTTTGTCTACAGAATGTTAAAGGTTCACCACCTACCCTTCAAATCTTTACAGTTTTATGTCCCTAGCATAAGTCTCCACAGCTAATTAACATACATCTGCTATATCTAATTTTTTTAAAGCTGATAAAAATGGTTTTGGTGGGGTTTTTTTGGTGTTGTGTGTAGGTTTGTGGGTTGTTTTTTTTTTTAAAGGACACAAAAATTTATTGTTGCCGTTTTTTTGGAAGACTTTTAATGTGTTTTCCAAGTGAAGATCTTGATGAAGACAGGAAGATGGAATCACAAAATGCTTTTGACCCCAAAGGTTGGCAGTGCTCTTCCTTTGATTCTAGATTTGTTTAAATGTTTGAATTAACACATCTGAAAAGGAAACAAAACAACTAAACTAAAGCAGAGGAATATGCTATACCTATAAAATATTTCTTTATCCAAATAGCATGTCTATCCATACTAGGGTTGTCATAGGTAATGTGATTTGTGAAACATGCTCAGTATGAACATATGTGAATATATTTGAAATTAAAAGTGAGCTGTTTCCACAAGCTAAATGTAGGTAATCTCAATTTAATTTCCCTCTCTGGATTAAACCTTATGTAATTAGGAGGAGTCTAAATCATCCAGACTTATTCCACTCAGAGAAGACATTATGATATTATAAAAGTGGGTAGTAACTTCAAGAGTCTGTTTCAGTTAAACATGAATTTCTGCACTGCATGCATAGGCAAGGCTGATGGGCAATCATTTTTCTCTATGCTTAGCTGCAAGATGCCTGAAATACAGGTTACAAAATTTATGTTTGTGGTACAGATTAAGAGGGTTTTTTAAGGCAGCAGAGAGATTTTAGGTGTTCATCTCCTGACACCACTCTTTCTCTTTAAATTCCTATGTAAAAGTCTGCCACTGAGTTTTAGCAGCTAGGGTTTAAAGTGTGGTCTGGCTGAGTGATGCAGTTTTGATGCTTAGTGAGAAAGCGTGTTAATATAAGCATGTATTTTTGTCAGAAGCTTCTGTCTTTCTTTAAACGATCTGGCTATTCTAGATTAATCTTCTACATTGAATCCCTGTACCACAACTTAGTGAATCTTTGGGATATTTCATACTTGGTGTTTAAAAGCAAAGATGACCAAAGCATAAAGCTGTCTGCCTTCAAAAAGATAACCCTTATATTATGAATACTCTTAATTTTGGAGAGGTGTCATTGAAATGCTAAAGTGGACAGAGTTCTGTCGTATCAGAAATAAAATTGCTAACAATTTGATTATTCTCTAACATTACTTCAAGGGTTATTTTATCTTCTTTATGCATCAGTCCTCCCAGGGATGCAAGATTAAACTAATTTCTAAAATTATTTATTTGTTCCAGAGTTGTATCTATTCAGAAGACCACAATGTAGCTCCTCTCCCAGTGACACTGCACTCTGCAAAGCCTCATGACTATTTAAGATACTTATTTTAGATTTGCAAAGTTTCTTAAGTT
The DNA here is from genome assembly GCF_020740795.1 of Apus apus. Classification (NCBI taxonomy): domain Eukaryota; kingdom Metazoa; phylum Chordata; class Aves; order Apodiformes; family Apodidae; genus Apus; species Apus apus. The sequence goes on from NC_067283.1 coordinate 52,151,483, forward strand.
ACCCTGAATGATTTCAATAGGCTAAAATTTAATTGTCTAGTTTGATGTTATTCTCTTGGATTATCAAATCTAAATAGAGAAGCAGAGAGAGATGCTTTCAGCTGCTAGTTCATCCTGCCCATTTTTAAAGGCTTCTATTAAGACGAAATAATTTCCACTTTTGGAATTCCCAGTGTCTTTCCATTTGCCATAAAAAAGACCCTAGATGCTTAATGAAACATCTGAATTGTATCACAATACTGAGGAAACATATTGCAATTGTGCAGATGCATGAGAGACCCTGATGTACACGCACAGGTAAATGCATGACAGTGGAGAACTGAACAAATTAAGTTTTGCACATGTACATGTAGGTATATGTTTGCACGTGGGGGAAAAAAAGTATCTCCATAACTGTAGGCATGTTTATGGAAAACAAAGGATGAAAACTTGTAGAATTTGCTGTAGATTTTTGATGTATCTTCTGACTGATATCTAAGTCAATGAAGTCAACAAGATAGTTTACGCTGGCTTTTCTGGGCAAATGATCTGATCCTTTTTGGAGAATTTTTAAGTAATGGATTTTCACTCCATTGTCTTTTAGTTAAAATTTAGAAAAAAACTGCTGTTTACTTTGTTAAACAGTTTTCTAAGGCAGGTTTTAAGAGGTATGTAGGTCTTTAAAAAATAATATTTAAACATGTACTGATATTTCTTCAGCTAAAATCTGTCTTTTATCTCTTTTAATAAGGCAGTAAGCCTGCAAAAGATCGAGTAAATAACATTCTGGAGTTAAGCTAATAATGAGCTGTTAATGAATTTGGGTTCAAAATACACATTTGTATAGATTAACTGGCAAAAGTTTTTTCATGAAACCTCCCTACCGTTTCTTTATAATTATCTATAAATAAGATTTTATAAATAAGGTCAATGTGTTCTTAAGTTCAAGTTTTAATTCTCATTACTAGAATGATGCCACAAAATGGAGTAATTTTGTCTGGTAGTAAAAGCTTGTGAGTTCCCCTTAAAGGCAGTGGGAGCTACAAGCTCTCAGCACAAATAAACAACGTTCTTGTCCTGCTTGCCAGTAACTTCAGGTATTATCATTGATAATAACATAGTGTAGTCCAGCCCCACTGTGAGCCTCCCCAAATACCTTAAGTTGCTGTAAATCTGCACTCCATAGCCTCCCTATTAGAAAATATATATTTAAAATAAAATATAATATAAAGTATTTGAAAGCACTTAACAGAGATTCTAAGTTTCATATCAGAACCAAATATCTCATCGACCCCCAGACTGATAAAATTCCCTTACAGTAACTGCTTGGGACATTTTGGCTGGACAAGGACCACCAGATTTAACAACCACCATATGAAAAATAAGCGTCTATTCATTTGGCTACATGAATGTAGAAAGTTTGAATTCAATATCAGCTAATGCTGCTATTCCCGAAGAGTCCTTAGAGATACATACTGTAAACTCCACTTCAAGCTAATCTTTGCCATCACTTGTTTAAAAAAACCAAAACACTACAACAAAGCGAACTAAAACTGTTGTCCAGGGCATTTATTGAGCTACTATATTTCCTCTAGTGGTTTTTTTCTAGGAAAAATATTTTATTTTTCTGGAGTGGTGAGTGTTTTTGAGCACATGATTTAAAAATACATACAGTCTAGACCACCGTTTAACGGAGTTAATGAAAGGTAGTTGTGCACAACCATGACTCCTCTTAAACCTAGTGGAGAGGCTTCTCCCCAGGGAAAACCATGCAAGCCTCACATGAAATTCTGCAGACACTGAAACCAATGGCAACATTTCCAAAGGTCCAGGATTCCCCCCCACCTTTTAATCCTCTGATTGTTTGTCTGCCTGCACCTAACCAGTGCTGCAGTGTGTCCAAGAGCTCAGTTCCTCTTGGCTGGGATACATCAGCTCTGTTAGGAGAAATGTGTTTGGAACGACCTTCCCCTTAACCAAACAGAGAAATATAGTTCTTCAGCCATATTTAGGAGATCTGTTGGCACAATGTTTTCCTGTAAAGCACCTCTGTTCCCCCTGCTCTGAGGCCAAGGGACGATCTGCAGCAGCTTTTGGAGTTACCCCAGCCCTGCTGCTCTGGATAGTAAGCCTTGCACAAGGGAGTGACCTGTTATAGCCCCAGGTATCCAAAAGAAGTTATATTTCAGCAATTTATTTCAAGTTCTATATTTTACCCTGTCCTCTCTTATACCAGCATTTGGGTTCTAAAGTTCTGCTAAGTTCTGCTACTGTGAATTCCACGTAATTTTTCTACATCATACTTTTAAGTCTGTATTTTAATCTGTATTATAAACTTTACTAACTGACATATCACATTCCCTCTCCTTGATTTTGGATTGTCAGAAAAAGTAATATTTTCTTAAATATTAAAAAACTCACCAGAAACAATAAGCTTTGTGCCTGTTCCAAAGACTTTTTCTTCTAGTCACTGTGTACAAGTGCTTTGCAAAATCCTCCTGTTCTCGATGTTTTAAAAACCTTCTTTTGTGCTTCAGCATAGCCCCATTTTCTTAATAGAAATGCACCAATTCAAGCTGGTCTTTTTGGGCTGTGGCTTTAGGATCATAGAATCATGGAGTATCTCAAGTTGGAAGGGACTCTTAAAAGGATCACTGAGTCCAACACCCTGCTCCTACCAGGACTACCTATAATTAAACCATATGACTAAGGGTTATCCAGATGCTCTGTGAGCTCTGACAGGCTTGGTGCCATCACCACTTCCAATAACAGAGGCCATTATGGAACAGGGGGATGTCCACACTGAAACTTGCTCATGAACATTGCCTTGAAAGAATCAGATACAGATTCTTGGTATCCTTGATGTTTTTATTAAAGCGATTAGCAATTATGCCTATTAGTATTAATCATGGTAAGAGGCATTCACTCCACAGATTTTGAGTAGTCACATCTTCCCTCATTTATGTCTTCTAGCTCCATCCTTCTGCCTAACACTTGTTTAGATTTTCAAGTATAATGGGTTTTGGTTCAGGGCTTTATGTTTTTCCCTGTTAAAAGAAATCATAATGCAAACTAGTGCATACAGTAATCTTCACCATTTTGATTTAAAAGGGTAGAAAATTAGTTTAATCCAATGTCAGGCTATGTATAAATAAAATGTAATAATAATCTGTCTTTATGCAAAGTATGTTTTGTAATAATTACCAAAAGTAATTGGAGCTTTTTGAATTACTGAACTTCCATGCATTTGGTGAAAACAAGGTAGATACTTTAGTAACATTTAGGAGATAACATTTAAATAAATCAAACATTACTTCCATAATTTCTGCTAGGAAATTTAACTAGAACATTTTCCTAGAAATATAAGTATTTTTTTAATCACTTAAAAACAAGTTAGCAATATGCTTGTGAGTTGCCAGGGACACCCAGCTGCAGCAAAAGAGATGGCAGAGGGAAACCAGCCTCGTGCTGGCTGAACAAGTCACTCTGCTTCTGTGTGGAAGGGAAAAAACCTGGATTTGGAGGGGCTGGTTCAATCTCAGCTTCCCTGTTGCAACTTTATGAGTACCCAAATTCCCTGGAAAGATAGCTACAGAAGAATCCTGTATTGCCAGTTTATGTTGGATTAATTCCCATTCTGCTGTAGGCTTCTAAAAAGTCATCTATTCCACCAAATGCAAATGCTAAGCCCGTCTCTCAAATCCCAGCCCTTCTGTTACCTGCATTATTGTAAGTCTCGAGTCACTTTCTTTTGATCAGGACTAATTAAAAGAGAATGACAAGAACAAAAGAAAATTCATTACAAGTTGACAGGAATTTGGCTCTTTATATATGTGACTCTTTAAGTACAGATCTGGGAAAAGATTCTGCTCAAACTCAGACCCTGATGATTCAATTGAATTCCTGCCACTTATTCCAAGGTCTAATTTTCTGAATTTCTTTTCATTGAGAGTAACTTACCAAGCTAATGGTGGATAGTCACCTCTGAAAAGACAAGCTATAATGAAATGCCTGATATTAAGCAAGAGGTAAATAGAGCCCTTTTATTCTATTAATTGGTCATAAGCCGTGGCCCACATCAAGACAAAATGCTATAGAAGTAAAAAGACTTAAATTATTTAAAATAATTTATTTTAAACTGTAGGTGTGAAAAGCATGGCAACTACCTGAGTAGCAAGGTAAGGATTGCCACTAAAAACAACATGCTCATGCTGACACACATATTTCTGTTGGATTCTAGTTATGTTTTACTTAGTCTTTCTGACATAAATCATTAAATGCAATCTTTGCTTGGTGTGCTTATAGAAGCTTATGTATTAAACCACACTTAAAATATTTGATAGAAACAGTACCTCTGCCTTGTGTTGTATAGTTATTTACTTCAGGTTTATGGCACTTAGAGCATATCTAATGGGAAAAACAGAATTCTTTTCCTCCACTTTCCATTAAAACTAATTACTCTGCCGGAAAGGCAAAAACTGGATTGCTTCTTCATTATATGTATTATTAAGCAAAAGGAAGAGCATTTGGAGATACTAGTTTGTTTCTACTGCCAGAGTGCTGTGTACATGACAAAAATAATTAGGCACAAGTTATTTCACTTTCACTAGCCTAATTAAAAAAGGATTTTAGAAATCGCTGTTGCATATTGGTCTTGGTATCTGTATTGGGAAAAGGTTTTCTTAATGCTTAATTCCCAGCTGCTTGATTCTGTGCTTACTCCTTCAGTACAGATGGAGGAAAGTGTGAGGGCTCTGGGACCTACTAGAGACCAGTTTCCACCACATTTCCAAGGAGGAATGTGATCAAAAGTGGCTCAAAATAGCTTCTTTTCAGAAATGTTTGCGATCCGGAACATTACAAATACAAGAGTTAATGCAGGAATGACAAGCTGGGGAAGGGAATCCTGCACAAGGATGGTACTGACTGAGGCTCTAAATGGGCTGAGTGCCTGCTTTCTGTGACACTTACCTATATGATGAACCCAAGCTCCTATAGCTTATTGTATGGAAAAGAACGTGCAACTTACCTGATACAATGAGTTTTGTTCCAGAGCCAAACACCTTGTGATATGAATCATCGTGAATAAAGTCTTTGCAAAAACTATGCAGCTCTGTTATGTTTATATGGGTAAATAGTATTCTTTAAAGGAAATCAGATTTGCTGTATAATCAATTATAGACCCTAGATAGGTAAAAAAATGAGCAGCTGCTAAAAGTGGGAGGTGAGGGGGAGGGAGAAAAAAAAAAAATATGTGGAGGATTTTGAGGGCATGCATGTTTTTAACTGGACATACATGTTGTTAACTGAAGCACCTTGGCTCTATATCTGATTCTGGACAGAGGCAGCACCAGCGGAAGATCTATTTGATGAGATATTGTCCAAGTAATTTGCTCCTTATATACTGTACCAAATCTGACCTATATTTGGTGAACATTATGCTGAGATCTGAGGAGCACAAGACCCGCAAGCAATATTTTTGTTGTCAGTAAGATGGAGCAAAACTCTGCATGGATTTGAGTTGTACCTTCCACTAACCAGATACACCATTTTCAGATGGTCCAAATTAGGCAAGCTGTATCCACTTCAGGTGCTTAGTTGAGCCAAATCACAGGCAAGTATCAAAACACCTGAAGTATACTTGAAGCAAAATAATTTTAATAAGTATGTAAGAACATTTTGAGTTTGGCATTTTTTTTTAATAATAGCAATAACTGATAAGTTGAAGAGAGAGTAGCCTTTCTACTATGTGCATCTTTATAGAGTTCTGGATGTGCCTCTGATAACTCCTTTCATTTGATATAGTCAGACATAGCCCTAAAGGAAAAGGTTTTGCTTTTCAAAGTACCTGAGTAACCCAAAGGTTTGACACTTTTGTTTTACAACTAATTAGGAATAGCACAAAGGTTGAATATGCATGTTTGAAGACAAAAATATCTTGCATCTGTGCTGCAATAGATGTTGTATGTCCCCCATTTCATACATAAACAGCATAATTTTGTTGCTTTCTCCATATGGAAACACTGCTTAAGAGGAAAATCCTATGAAGCATTCAATAGGGTTAAAACCAGCAGGAGCTAAAATAGCAGAGCACTTCATGTAGCCAGTATCTAACTGCAATTAAAAGCATTTCAGAAGTAGTTAAGTTTTATATTTTGCACTTACTTGAAACAATAAGCTTAGTTCCACTTCCAAATATTTTAGCATCGTCATCCCACAGTCTGACAATGCCTAGCAATATCTACTACCCCGTACTTTCCTTGCATAGGCAACAGTAAAAGTGCCTCTGATGTAGAGGCTGGTGATAAACCTGGTTCAGCTTAATAGCTGAATTTTAAACATTGACTGAAGGCCTATTTTTAGAAATACTATAACTATGTTCTAATCCTTCAGCTCTGGGATTTCTTGAACAATAATCTGTTGCCTCTGGTCTGCTACATTTTATCTGAAGTAACCTCTTTTGGCTGTTCTAAAAAGAAATGTGGTTACATGATGATTCCCAAAGGAAATTAAGCAAGTTTACTAGTTATTTGTTGATTTAAATATGCAGGTAAGCCATTTTTTCCCCTTAATGTTCTGTCTTGCAAATTTCTTATTGTGTGAAAGTACCTTAATTAAAGTTTCATCAAACTCATATTTTGAAGCCCATATTTTAAATGTAAAATCCTTATTGTAAACAAAATTTACTGACACCCATAACTAAGTTCATGCCTTTGGTAAGTGGTTACGCTGTTGTCTTTTTGGCAAAAGCAGCTGCCTCTAAACAGGCACAGTTCAAAAGCAAATTGCAGCAGTGAACATTTCTGGTCAGTGGCATGGATGACACTTTTTAATTTCTCTGGAACTCGCCTCTGCTTTTAATTATAGACACCTTGGTGATATCATGCATTTTCTGAGCAACATGCTACAGGCATTGCTTTATGCTTTATACTGAAAATAACATTCATCCTATTGATTGTATAGCTTCACCAGAATTAAGAATAATATAAATGCAAAAGTAATCCAGTTCTTTTCCACAGGGCCAGGAACTAGAAATTGATTACATTCCAGACAATTTTCCTTCCCAAACGACTTAGGCTGAGCCACCTCTCTCAATAAGAAACGTTCTGCATTTCTCACTTACTGTCTGAGTGTAAACTTTCAAGCAGTTCACTTTTCTTTCTCAGAACAGGATTTAATCCATCCCAATATTTAATTTTTTACCTCTTCTCCTTTTCTCATTCCCCTGTTTGAAGTAAGTATTTAGTAATTGTTCTAGAGGCGATCGCTCTCTTCACAAGGTCAATGCATTTATCGCCCATCAACCCACCCAACTGGGGCACCACACACTGTTCATAGCTAAAACATTATTTATTAGGCAGAATTTTAATTTTCCTACTATCTCTCATTCTTAATTATCAGAGAACCTGATCAGAGTCATTACTCTGTGGAAATCAGATAAATAATAATGGTACTTACTAGAGACAATTAGCTTGGTTCCTGTGCCAAAATATTTGATCCAGATGCTTCACACTGTGTGATATGGCTTTGCAATATTCCAGCGTGCTCTCTTGCTGTGGCATTGCTGAAGAAAATCCATTTTTTCTCCCAGTCAGCCCCAGGAGGCTGAGGCTGAAGGCCTGGCCCTTGGCTTCTGGGAGGATGTCAGGAATTTCAGACTTGCACCTTGCTGTTCAGCTGACATCTAATGCTCTTTGGACCAAATCTCTTTCCTAAAGCATGGCAAATTTTTAAGCTAACCCCTCTGCTTAGTGCCTAAGAATTAGGTGAAGGTTTCTCTTTAATTTTAGGTACACAGATAGGTACACAGAGTTGTGCATGTTAAAAACCACACACCTGCAAGTCACGATCCTGCTCCTTCCAAAAGAGTACACCCCCTCTCACCTGCTGTTAAGTGACATCAAGTATTAATTGTATGGAGTAACTTTTTAGTTGTCTTAATCCAATTCAGCAGAGGGAAAAGAGGCAGAACCAGCACCAGAAGCATTGCAAAGATGTCCATGTGCTGCAGGTTGTGTTTTCTGCCCTCCTGTATGTGGTATATGCTCATCTCCAGGAATCACTCCAGGCTCTGCAGTAGTAGCTCACTGGCAGCTTTTCATATACCAGCTGGTGGGAGGAGGCTGCTCCTTTGCACATGGGTTTCTTACAAAACAGCCCAAGATAACATCAGAGAGGTCACCGTGGATCAAACAGCCTCCGTGCATAGTTTGCCACTTAAAAGAAACAGTCTGAGTTCTTCTGGGATCCTGTGTGACAGCAAAACAACATTAAGAAATAGACTTTTGTGGCTGGAGGGAGGAACTAGACTGAGAGTGAAGGTTTTTCACTTTAAGCAGGTTTAAGAAAAGCAGTTGTCTCCTCTGAAGGCTCCTGGGCAGAAACATAATTGCAACCGCAAAGTGATGGCAGGAGTGATGTAGACAGAGGACAGTGCCCACCCGTGCTTTTCCTGCCATGTCCAACACATGGGGAAAGAGGTCATCAGCACTTCACCTGCAGTTGCTGGGACTGTTAGATTATGGTCACAAAAGTGAGTAACTGGGAGGTCTCATTAAAATAAAAAAAGTGAAACACTGCATATTGCAGACAGCTTGTCTAACTTCCCTGGACAAACTGGGCTTGCAGATATGTGGAGGACAAAACAGACCTGTAGCCATTTGGAGACCTAATGCATATTTGAATCTGTTGTGTCACCAGACTAATATTCTTTAATGAGTTACACTTTAGTGAACCAAGGGAGGGGACTATGAGGGTGCCACACTAAAGCAAAATATTAAGGAGAGGCTTTGATGGTAGAGAAAAACCTCTGTGGATTAATTCCTCAGGCAGTGAGGATCAGCATGTGCTTTTTGAGGCAGTAGCTAGGAGGGAAGCGTTGAATAAGAGACATAAATATGAGAAGTTGTTTTTAAATATGAAAAGCTCTTTTCTCTGGTAGTAGCTTCAATAACTCCGTGTCCAGCTTTCTGGGTGATTCTGATGCTTCACTACTATGATGAACACCAGGGAAACAAAGACAGTGATAAGCAAGAAGATGAGGAACTGGACTGATACAGCTTAAACAAACAAACAAAAAGAACAGAAATGCCTACCTCCAGATCTCAGGAGGAATTAATAGAAAATATTCTTTCTCTGACACCTGCTAACTTTTAAGTGAAAATAAAACTTTTCCTTTGCTTAAAATTTTACAAACCTTCAGCTTAAAGCTCTCTATTTTAGTTTTCTTTGTTGGGCTAAAGTTGTCTAAGAGCTCGAATACAATGTGCCGACCCATTTCCAGGAACAACAAAACTGAAAAGTGCCCCGTTCCATTAAATAAATCCTTGCAACCAGTTCACTGAGTGCTTGAGTGAGAAGAAAGAGAAGATGGAATGAGGAGGATGGATTAGATATTGGACCTTTACCATAGCCTTTGCATTTTGTACTTGCTCTTTTGAAATCTTGCTTTTGGCAGCTGATACTTCCAAGGTGTTAGTCAACACCAAGCACGTCCTGCTTCTCCAGAGCCTGCATGAGGCCAGGCTGCTCATCTACACCAGGCAATGTGAGTTGGGATCTTTCAAGTGGTTTATGGCTGAGGGAGTGTTTGTCTAGGTGATCTCTGAATTCCTTCCACAGTGAATATGCCAGTAGGCACAATAGTAGGTAGCAGTGTCCTCTGGAATGACATTCTTTATTGTAAGAATATACAGTTTCTGGTTAGAAAATTTTTCAGCCTGGGTGCCCTCATCTACTGTTTCTGTTCTTGAAAAATAGGGCATCCTCTCTGGAGCTTTATTTGCCTTCTGTTGATACCAGTGAATGATGGTGCTGTCAGAAAATCCAGAGACGCCTTTAAAGTGACATAACAGGCGTACACTTCCTTTTGACTTAGTGGTGGACAGAGGGATCTGCAAGGGAACTTTTTGTGCAATTCCATCGGTGGGGGGGATGGGGGGAGGGGGAAAGGAGAAATGTTGTCATCAGCTGGAATCCAGGTATTTGGGAAGATGCCTGTTAGCACAGCCATGGATGCCTGTGAGGAAAAGTATGAAAATAAGGAAGGACTTACAAGACCAAGTGGCTGTTGCCACATTTGCTGCCAGAAGCAGCATGTTTGCTTGTCATGCTCTGCTGCTGTTGAGACTCAAATGAGAAGGAAACCAGATCTGTTGTACAGTGGTGTGTGAGAGGAGATAACTCCTTTTGGTGGCAGCTGGTGACACTGTATCAAGCCAGAGGAACATGTCCCCCGAGCTCCTGCAGGGAGCAGTGGAGTTGGATGGGGGGAGCAAGTGGGAAGGGAACAGGGACACCCTCCCCTGCATGGCACTTTGCTCTGTGAACACAGATGGCTGTTATGAAGCTTGGGAAGTGCTGGTCCATTGTGAAACATGTGGAGTGTGCTAGAGGTGGTGAAACCACTGAAGACAGAGCTCTTAATGGTCCACATAAATTTTACTACGATAAAGTGATGCAACATGCTGCAACAAGAATGAGATCTGCTTCAGGAAGCTTTCTGACACCGTGGCAGGATCACAAGGGAAGGGTCCCTGATCCAAACAGCAACATTGGCTGCAGTACTGCAAGTGCAGTAGTGATGGATGCTGCAAGCCACGGTACACAGAAGGAGAAAACAACAAAAAAATAAGGGTGATTCACTGTACTAAAAAAAATGCTCTTTGGAAAACTGCCATGAGATCCTATGAATAAAGGCAGCATGCGACAGTACCAACTCCTGACTGAGAGCTGTGTGCCACACCACTGGCTAGCACAGAACCAACAGGGTTCAGTGAAATCAGTGAGCACTTGCCTGCTTAAGCTTCACTTTAAGACTTTTGTGACCTGAGGCTACTTGTGCTTAGTAGTTTTCTGATTTTCCTTCTAAAATCCCATAGCTCATTCCATGTGATGGGCCAGCGTTTCAGGCACTGAATTTCACCCTTCATCAAGAGAAGAAAAGCTGATGAGCAGGCACATACTAGGCTAAAGGCACATGAAAAATTATTCCTCTCAAGCTCTTTGAAATGCTTGCTGTGCTGTGCCCAGGGCCATATACTAACTCACTGCAAAATGAAATTAAGGAAGAGGATGTTTATAAGCACCACATCATCAGCTGTGGTAGATAAGAGACTGTAAATCTCTGCTTTAAATTGGTCTATGTGGGATTTTGCAGTACCTTACCATCAATATTTCTAGGGACTTACAGTTGCTTACATGAAGACAAAGAGACTGTAGTGGGGAACTTTTTCTTGGAAGTGCTAGGCAGTGACAAGCATATCATTCCCACCACCTAGGTGCTTCCTTCAGCACGTTGTCTTTCTTTTACTGCCTTTTCTTTCCTTAGGAGGGAGAAGAATAGCTGGACTAAAAAATCAATGCAATGTTTGCTCCCTTCAAGGACCACCAGGTTTCTGCCATGGCTGTGTAAGAAGCACCAAAGGAGCAGGTTAGTTTCCAGTACCGATGTGATAATTCTTGTGAAGTCTTCCTTTGCCCTTAAAATACTAGTGTGTCTGAAGACCAGAGTGCTGATGATGACCCAGACTTTGAAAAGGACAGCTGTGCAGAGTTAGTTGCTCTCTTTGGGTAGCAGAAAAAGGTTTGACCTTTCAGCAGCTCATATCAGATGGAATGGAAAGGCAGGGGGGAGTGGCACAAGTTACAGCTTTGTGGTGCAGATGTTAAGGGAGTGGGGTTTTTTTGCCTTGGTGATCTTTGAGTTTCTATTACAGTGAGGATTCCAGTAGGCACAGTAGTAGGTAGCAGCGTCATCTGGAATTACATCTTTTATTGTAAAAACACACCGGTTCTGGCCAGAAACTTTTTCAACCATGTACCTGTTGGTTTGAAAGCCACTTTCAACTGAAGGTTTCCCTGCTGCAAAGAACAGTAATCTCTCTGGAGCTTTACCCTCCTTCTGTTGATACCAGTGTATGACAGCACCATCAAAATTTGTCCCTAATGCTTGAATTTCGCAATTCATCCGTGCACTTCTTTTCAACTTGGTGATGGATATAGGGGTCTGCACAGGAATATCTTGTGCAAATCCATCTAGGGGGAAAAATAAAAAAAGGAGAAATGCTGTTATTAGCTGGAATCCAGGGATTTGGGAAGATGCCTGTTAGCGCAGCCATGGGTGCCTGTGAGGAAGGGTAAGAAAATAAAGAAGGACTTACAAGACCAAGCGGCTGTGGCCACAAGCACTGCCAGAAGCAGCATGTTTGCTTGTCACACTCTGCTGCCGTTGAGACACAGAGGAAAGTGAAAGGGACCCCAGATAGAGACAGTGTTATGTGGGAGGAGGAGGTGCCTTTCTTGAGCAGTCTTCTGAGATGGATCTTCTGTGCAAAACCAGACAGGGTGCATTTGCAGAAAACCTGCTTCAGGCTGGCAAATTGCTACAAATGGTATAGAAGGTTGTAGTCCTGTCTGCTTCTCAGGTACATAGAAGAACCGAGGTTCTTCCAAGGTTAATCCAAGGATTGTAGCCCTTGAAAACTTGAGCCAGAATCACTGAGAAAGGGTTGTGTAGCAGGACTCTCCATATCTCAATATGCCTGTCTCAGTTTCCCTCTATGGTTCAACTGCTTTTGCAGGCCGAGGGCTGAAGTGGAAAGATTCCCATGGGAAAGGCAATGGCCTAGCAAGCTCTGAGCTGGTAACAACCTTGAAAGGTGCAAATGGAGGGCTCTCTGGTGTTGATAGAACACAGAGCCCAGCCTAGCCACAACTAGGCCTGAAATGGACATAAAATAAGAATGAACAGATCAACAAGAGTATGCTTGGTGAGAACAAGGCCTTTGCGATTTCTTCTAGTGTTTTCCTTTTATTCTCCAATGAGAGGTGTTGGAGGTATGGCTAAATAGTTCAATGATAGCAGAAAATCCACTTTATTCTATAAAAGCCTGGTCCCATCTCTGATCGGGGGACTTCCCGTACACTTTCCCAGATGGTTGCTGGGCCTTCTCCCTCTGGTGGGGACGCCTTCCAGAGAGACTGATTCTCGAGAATTAAGACCCACTCAGGGACACTCAGCTGTGGCCGGGCAAGAGTGAGAGATATTAACTTCTTTATTGTCTTTATTAGCAAACTTAATGTTAAGTAATTTTCATCATTAAGATTTAAGATTATAGAATCCTTAAAAATTGATAATTAATGTTCTAGGCCTAGTATAAAACTTGATAATAAGTAAGTTGCAAGCTTTTTAATGGTTACCCTTTATTGTTTGATCTAACTACAAGTAGTGAATTTTATTGTTAAGATGCCTTTTGCACTCAAACTTCAACTTCTGTTCCAGTCTTGATCAGTGCATACACATCTCGTCTGCAATCCCGTCCCGTTTGAGACAGGTTGCGAGGGAAAGCAGCTCCAGCTGTGTATTAGGCCAGGAAGGTTTCAGCCCAGAAGTCACCCCAGTGGGTGGTGAGCATGTGGATAATCGGAGAGCCGGAGAGGAGCCGTTGCCCCATCCTCTTGGGGAACTTCTTCTGCTGCTTCAGCTCAGTGACCCAACCCCAGCACACCAAAGTGCCTGGGGCGCTCCTGTGCTGATGCTGCCCTCCGCTGAAGCAGCTGGAGGCCACCAGCCCACAGCCACCAGGGCAGCTGCACCCTGGGGACCTGCCTCAGCTTCAGTTTCGAGTGCAGGAGGAAATGCAAAGCCGCAAGGTTTCGGTTTCAAAGCTCAAATGAGATGAAAACAATTCTTGGAAAGGAAGACTGAGAAAACAAAAGTGAGCCCTGAAAAGGCTGCAGTCGACAGCCATCACAGAGGAGCATCTCAATGAGCAGGGCTGGTGCCACAGGGCACTTCCCGGTGACCAGTGAGCCTGGGCTGCAGCATTAGGGGCATGAGGGACATGCAAGAAATGTGCTTTAGGCAATCCTGCTTTAGCAGCAGGATTGGACTTGGAAATATCTGCATTTTTTTGGCATGGAGCTTTGAGTAGTAGCAGTGGGAGGTGTCCTGGCCCATGACAGGGGTGTTGGAACTTGGTAATCTTTAAGGTCCCTTCCACCCAAACCATTCTATGGTTCCATGATTCTGTCATTCTCTCCTATTTTTATTGCTACCTTTTTCTTCAAGAGGAAGCACAGGAAGGATGGAGATATGCTTCTATGCTTGCTCCAAGGATTCTAATAGAGAAGAGAAATTCACAGCTCACATTTTTTCACAGCCACAGATGAGCCATGTTCACAGTCAGGTGAGTGCTGTTAGTACCATCAAGCTTCATCTGAAAAGCAAAGTTCCATGTATTTGCCCCCAAGTAGCTGGGGCTCCAGTTACTGGATGTTACAGATATGTGTGAGTGCCCAGATGCTACACTGTTTGTTAACATCATGTATTTGACAGTTGTCATGATAAATCATTGCTTTTCTTATCCTGCTGCAAAAAGTTTTGAGGGAGATGGCATAAGGAAGTATGTGCATTTTTCACACAGGTTAGAGCTTGTGGTTTAGAATACAAAGCACCTTTTTGTGTGGCTTATCTTTGCACACTGAACGCTGTGATGTCTTTAGAAAAAAAGTAGGCACAATAGTAAGTGCCAGAATCCCCAGTGTTTAAATCATATATCGTGAGAGCACAGACAGGCTCTGTAGGATGATTCCAAATTTTAAATCTCCTCTGGTCGATGCTGTCGTCAAAAACAGGTCTGTGTCCCCAGATATACAGGATCCTCTTTGGGGGTTCTCCAGGAAGGTGCTTGTACCAATGCACAGTGTATTTGGCACTCATTTGGCACGTCAAGCTGGCAGATCTGCCCTTCATCTGCACCTGCAGCTCTGGGGTTTGCACTGGCTGTGCTTGTGTGTCTCCACCTGGAAAGGGAAATGGAGAAACGCTGTGAGGGGAAGAAATCACTGGAGTTTGGAGCCAGGACTGTGTTCTGCGAACACATGAAGGAAAGGAAAAAGGCCTTACGGGACCACAATGAAGCTGCAAGGAGGACTGGCAGCAGCAGCAGCATCCTCCCCGTGCAAGTTTAACCTGGAAATGACATAAACAGGGAGATAAACATTATAAAGCCCTTCAGGCAGCGAATGCATCAGCAACTGGGAGGAGAAAATGACTCATTTGGCACATCCAATGGTTGTTCTTCAACGCCCTGCTGTTGAGGGGTTAAATTTACTGACAGGTAAACCACATCAGTAACAGTGTAGAAAGGACCTAAAATGCTCTGTTTGAAACAGTATTTCTTCATGTGCTATATTCCTCTCAGACTTAACCTGCTGAGCACATGCCTAAAAACTCAACTTGTTCAATCCGGCCCTTCCCAAGGAGGTTCTCCTCTCCTCAGCCCCCCCCCAAGCTGTCCCAGAAGCATGTTTCACCAGCCTTTCCCAGAACATACAGCTTGCCTGGTGGCACAAAGGGGGTAAGTCAGAGAACTTATTTTTAGTCCACTGAAGTATGAAAGTCAGAGAGGGAGGTAGCCCTGTCAGAGAAGATGGCTGGGCCTGTAGGAATTCAGGCAATTAACCTCAATTGGCAGATGGATTGCCATTGAGGAGAGGAAATTACACAGTTAAGTTCCATGAAAACACTCACATGGACATGGGATTGTGTATACCATTGCCACATAAGTGAAAATACACTGTGTCTCTGCTCCCAGCTGTCTGGCTGAGCAGTGCTGTCTCACCACTTCCAGATGTTCCCAGCTTCAGTCTGCAGCTTTCTGCTGTGTACAGTCTCTGCAATCCTTTCTTGGGTCCATCTTTTCAGGAGTTACCCAGTGTAACAAATCCTTGCCTATAACAAGGGGTCCTGAGGAGCATCGGTGTTCTGAGCAGTTGTCACCACCATAATCATTAAGATGGGAGCAATACAGTGATGAGTATCACCAGTACCCCTATTGTGACCTGGAACTACAGTCTCCCAGGCTAGATCTTCAGTGCAAATATCTTCCTCCTGTGCTGCTTCCCTGCCATCCGCTTCACTGTTGCTAGCTCAGACTGTGTTTGGGAAAGTATCTACATCGAGCAAAGACAATTCAGCTGTCATTACCATCACCCACAGGAGGGCTCCTATTCCTCAGCACAGTGCATGATACCAGCTGCGTTGTAGTACACTGCACTTCTTGGCTGTTCTCTTTGTTGTTACTTACACACTCAGTGCAAACCTGTGGGTATGTTTTAGAGGCAGGAGGTGCAGTGGTGGTTCTCTGCATTTGAGAGAAAGCCTGCCACTAGGAGAACAGGCAGTTTTCTGTACAGGCTGTCTGTGCTCTCTTAGTTCCGTGGTACTGCCACACGGCACAGTAGTAGGTACCTTCATCATTGGAGTTGATGTTATTGATTGAGAAACCACAGATGTTTGGGCTTTTCTTCAAAGAATTATACTTGGTTCTGTAGGAACTTTCAGAATAAGAAGGCTGTCCTGTGCTGATGAATAGAATCCATTCAGGGGCTTTGGAGGGTATGTGTCGGTACCAGTGTATATACTCAGCCTGGAAGTTCGATACACCCTCGACTGTACACTCCAGATATGCAGTTTTTTTTTCCTCTCTGGTAATAGATGCTTTACTCTGCTTCAGAACCACTTGTCCTTGTCCATCTAGAAAGGAGAGAAAACACAACACTCTTAGCCCGCTATTTATTCACACAGGCAGGCAGGGGATGCCTTCTGCTGCTGCCCCATGCTGTGCCAAGATGACAAGGGAAACCTACGGGACCAGGCTGCAGCCAGGAGCAGGAGCAGCAGCATCCCGAGGGCTCTTGGGCTCTCTCTGGCCTCTGCCTCTGGCAGGAAGGCAACAGCTCTCCCAGCAGAGACCAAGGGCTGTGGCTGAAGAAAAGGAAATGACTCACTGGGGCATCATCCGGAGGGGCTCCCTTGGCAGCAGGAAGGTGATGATGAGATAAAGCAGCCTGAGCCCTGCTAAATGTTAACAGCTTTTAAACAAGCATCACAAACTCACTTTCTCTCTCATACAAACAAAATTTCTCTAGTGCATTCATAAAGGAATTTTGTAATCTGAAGCAAATTTTACCACTGCTTTAGTCTACTGAAAGGCTGCTAAACTATACCTCTGGTATAGTTTTCTCAGGTCCACTGCCAGTAAAAGGGAGGGGAAAAAAAGAACACGGAGCTTAATGTATTTGAAGTTTCTCAAATTACTGCCTATCACACAGGCTGAGTGCTAAAGGGCAGAAAAAGACAGAGCAGCTAGGTGGAAGCCAGTATTGCTGCACTTGTGGCTGCTTCTTGTCACAGGTAAGGTGAGATGCTACACCCCAGAGTGGCATCTCCAAATGTTGGGTATTATGCAAGGAAACACAAATGCTTTACAACCCCCTTAGGCTTAGTTTAAAATACAGATGAATAGGGCAAGCAAAATGCAGCATTTTTTTCTGTGCTGTTAAAAGTCATTCTTCTGAATTGAGGTTGCAGCTGAGTCCTTTGGAAAGAAAATGAAACCTGTTCCCCTTCTCTGTCATTGTAATGTTATTTTACTTATGTAGGACAGTTTCTTTTCTCTTTTCAAGGATTGTGACATAGATCTAGTAACTGCTCTTCTACAGTTGTGACAGGAATGAAGTCTTTCACTCTTATGTGAAATGCAGCTGATAGCCCAGTGCTCATTGTGCTCTGGAGACCCTCTACGGGAGACCAGCAATATTGGGTCCTTTGGGATCAGAGTACCATGGTCCTGTAATTTTATGTATCTGTTGTTTAGCTCTAAACAGAGAAAGGACGAAATTACTTAAATTAATATCCTTCTGTTTGCAAAATGGAAATACAAATATCTGTTTTGTAGCTATTGTCTGCTTTGCAGGTTTGCTGGTGTGTTGCATGAGAAGACCCACTGAAGTCCATCAAAAGACTCATATTTGAACCTAACTCAAGGTTTGATCAACTCCAAGCAGAAAACGAAAAAGAAAAATAAAAGGAGATTCTCTATCAGCAGAGAAGTACAAAACAGGTATGTTACACCTGCAGTCCTGAGCCATGCATCAAGTATATTTTCACTTATATCCCTCTATTCTTCCACACAAATGACTTAACTGTGGCTTTACTCCACAGACATAGCTTCAAGGGGTAGCTGGAATAGAAGGTTTTTTCCTTCTTTTAGCCAGCCCAACCTGCAAAGTTGCCCAGAGGCTGCCTCTAAAGTGTGTCTGATTCAAGGCTGATGGAGAAAGTAGGGTGGGGAAGTTCCTGCATGTTGTCAAACACTTCAGGATCTGGCACAGAAAGCAGTGCACGTCTTTGTGCGGGTCCCCTGTGGCTCTCTACTGCTGTGCATCCCACTTAGCGCAGAAGTAGGTAGCAGAGTCTTGCAGAGTTACTTTGCTCACTGTCAGGGTGCAGAGAGATTTGGTGGGGTCCTTCTCAACACTAAACTTGCCTTCATCAGACTGATTTTCAAGGAACAGCCTGGAGGCCATGTAGGCAATGCGCCTGGGACCTGCATTGGGCTTCTTCCGATACCAGTGAATAAAAATGTTGTTAAAATCAGGATGAGAGACATGACAGTTGATGAGCACCGTCTTGCTTTCTGGCTTGGTGATGGATATGGGGCTTTGCTGCAAGATTTGTACAGAGCCGCCTGTGTGAAAAAAAAAAAAAGACAAGAATTAGAGACATGAAGCTGAAATAAGAGAGTGTCCCCTTTGCCACTGGAGGACATGCAGGCAGCAGGGTGAACAGGGCACGTACAAGAAAAAACAGCTGTCAGGATGAAAGCACTCAGCAGCCACATTTTCACTGCCCTCCTTATGGCTTCCTTACAGGGACAGTGTCAAGGCCAGACTCAAGTGGGGGTGGAGCAGATCTGAGAGACAGGAACCCATCCAATGAGGCTGTGCCAGCTGCGGGTGTGCTAAATAGTTATGCACAAGCCCTTTCCCTTGATTAACACTTAAATACAAGTCGAACAAAACAAACACCTTGAAAAAGCCCACCAAACTCCTAGAAGAAGTGAGGCAAACATTTTTTTTTCATTTTTTTCCCCGTGGAATTTGCTTGGGTGTGGTGGTTTTTTTGTGTGGGGTTCCCCCCCTCCCTTAACATATGCTTTGTGTGCACTAGCTTTTAAAGTTGCTTCTTGATATCTGGATTTTTCACCTACATGAGCTATCAGAGGATAGCACACAAGCAAAATGTCCCTCAAAAAGCAGGCAAAATTGCTGCCATAAACCACTGAGATCAAGAAGCATTTTGGGGCAATTGCTGCTGTATGTTTATTCATATGGTCTCCTCTGGGTGCCTGCTGTTGCCTGCTGCTGGGGGCAGAGCAGAAGGCTGCATCCAGCAAGGAGGGATGTAGGGTTAAACTTTTGACTCCACCTCAAGCTGGTGGTGCAAGTCTCTTCTGCCTTTCCTTCCAGGTTAGTCATCTAAAGCAGCCAAGTAGCCCTTGAATGCTGTTTTTAACAACTTGTTACCCTAATGAGTTCACACAGGTGAGTGCAGCCTGGCAAGCAGGCCAATGGAATCTGATAAGGTTTCCAGTCCTGGGGAGCACAGAAGATGTTTCTCTTGTCAGATGTCTGATGGTTTTCTCAGGCTGTGCTGTCCCAGGAAGTGCAATAATAGGTAGCCTCTTGCTGCTTTGTGATTTTAGTTATTGTCAGAGTAGAGATGGACTCTGTCCTCTCCTTCTTGTCCCAAAAATTTTCTCTGTAAGGTTTTTCATAAAAATAAGGCTCCCCTGACTGCACATACAGAATGTGCTTCGAAGCTTCTCTGGGTTTGTGTTTGTGCCAGTGGATGAAGGTATTCAGAAGAAAGTCTGACCCAGAAAAATGGCAGCTGATCTGTGCAGTCATTGTCATGGCTCTACTGGTGAAAGGTTTTGTCTGCCTGAGGCTTTGCACAGCTCTACAAAAAAGCAGAGAAACAGCATTGTCGTGACAGCAGTGACCAGCCCCCAGAGGCTCACAGACTAAGACTCTCCCAAGCCCCTGTCACTCACATCTACAGCAAAGGGCTGACACAGCCAGAAACACCTGCAGCAGTGATGTGTGTGTCACACTGTGTCCAGCCTGCCTCCCCAAACCAGCCAGCAGCAGTGTCTGTCCCCAGCAGGAGCAAGCAGGCACCTAAGGAGGAGAAATGAGTGACTCTGGTACCCATCACACAGCAGCAGCTCTTCTTAATGTCTCAGGCTTTTTAGGGGTCACAAGAGATGTCCTCCACCCCTGTATGAAAATTCCTGCAAATGGCAATACACTGCAAAGGGAAACCACTGCCCCAGCAGCTCCCAAAATTAGGCCCTGCATGAGCAGCTACAGCTTTTCTTAAAGGAACCTGCCTCATGACCAACAACAGAGTCTGAACCACAGTCATAGGCCAGAGGCTTCAGCAGTTCATTGCCCCATGCTTACACCTTACTTTTAGCCCAAATTCTCCTTTCTTCATTTGTATCTGGATATTTGCTTGCTGCATGAGGGTCCCGATCTCCAAGATTTATTCCCTAGTTACAGTACTTTACAGGGACCAGCTTCATTCCTTAACTCTCTTAATTGAGTGAGGTGCTGGAGACTCCAAGTGTAGGATGATTTTTCATCTCATGGCAATACTGCCAAAGCCTCTTCTTTTAACAATTTGTCCCATTCACTTTGAACCTTGAACATCAAAAAAGGTCCTGTAACATGGCTTCTACCTAAATCCCTGCTCCTACCGTCAGTGTGTGGAGCTACCCTGTACTGCAAAGGAAGCTCCGGTTTTTTCAAATTTTACTGACAGCTCCAATAATTAAAAAAGCATAAATATGCATCAAAAGTATGCCTGCCCAGCAAACACCTTCTTTTACCTGGCTGTACAGCTCCTGGTTCCTGCATTACTGAAAAAGTGGGATCTCTCTGCCTATCAGGGGCAGCTGCCTTCATACTCCACCACTTCCCATGGTCTTGGTAGCATTAAAAGTTTTAGCAGGCTAGAATCTATGTTTGTCTCTCTAATGAAAATAGTTCTAGTATAATCTGACATGATACCTGGAGGACATCAGTAGAAATATGCTCATTTTCATGTTCTTATTATGGTCTTAAACCTGCAAGAGAGCCATTTTTAGAGCATGCTTTCCATGCATCTCATATGGTGTGCTAACTGATTTTCTAATCAAAACTGTCTATGCTTCACAAACCAAATGCTGCACATGGGCCTAAGTATTTTTACATCAGCTGGCTTTAATCTAACAAGCCAGAACTTGATTTCAATACTGAGAGCTGAACACATACTGATGAGCAGCCCTCTGCCCTAGCTATCTCCCATCTCTGCTGCTTCCTCCAGAGCATCTGAAAGATGCACTTTTTAATGATGCTTTACTGATACTGATGCCATCAGGGCTCTTTTTTTAAAAAGCAGAAATCAGTTGCTTATGCAAGATCTAAATTTCCCAGAACTGTGAAGTAACTCACACACCCTATTTCTGCCCCAAATTGATTGGAGTTTTGCATGCAGAGTCACATGGAGTCTTCCCACTCACTTAGGTTTCAAACACAGTCAAATAACTGGAGACAACCTATACAGAGACATACTTTTTTTTCAGCCTGGCCTAACTTCTGTCAGCTTCTTTTGTATAAAAAAGTCTCTGCTAATGGAAGCAACAAACCAACCATTTCTTACATAAAAAGATCTTGACTCTTTCCTCCTGCAAATCAAAAGCTGTACCAGGAATTTTCTTTCATATATGATATAAAATCATAATGTCATCAGGGACTTTGTATAGCTCTGTACAGTTCACAGCATTAAATGACTTATTAAGTAAAAGTTTATCCACAAGAAAGTCTGAAATTGAGTGGCCTAATTCATCTTAGTGCAGAGAATGAGCACATGGTTTTGATGACCTTCTTCAAGCCATTTTTGAGACATGAGTGGTCAGGGTTCTTTAACAGGTGGAACTGAATTGAACATTGGTGGTTGTTCTGATTTCAGCTAGGAAATTAAATGTCAACAGTTTAAGAATATTTTCTGCACTGATATGTCTGATAGCTGTATCACAGCAAGGTGAAGAGAATGCAAAACCATGCAAATACTTAATGATCAATTTAGGTGAATAGTGAGAATTTAGGTAACTTAGGGATTGCCTTCCAAGAGCCTTTTTGTAGATGCTTCTATCTTGACAAAATGTTCACCTTCAGGGATGGCTTCTTCCTTTGCTGACAACTTGTAACTTGAGAAGACATGAAAATCAGGTCAGCTGTTTTACCAAGGCAGATCAGACGAGGAAGTGCACATTTCAAGGAAGTAACTGTGAAGAAATGCATGAGAGCATTCTTCAAACTTGGTGACACCATTGGCAAGTGCTGCCTCTGCCTGCAAGCCTCTCATCAGACTGGGTCACCCTGCTGTTGTCCTGCCTGGCAGGCAGAGTGTGGTTAATACTGAACCCCCTCATGCTTCTCTTGGATAAACACAGACAAGTGACCAAAGGACAGGGTTTTGAGAACAGGGGAGCATCCATGTGGGTCCCATTGGGCAGAGAGGTGCTCTGCTCCCCTGGCACCCAGCCCACAAACCTCCCGAAATCAAAGCTGGCTACACACACTTGTGTACTGGCACCATCCTCCCCCCTTTCCTCCAGCTGGTTCTCGTAGTGCTGCTGGAACTTGTGAGTGTTCAGACACACGGACTGGGCCTTTCCTAACATACTTAGCTCACTTGTGGGTCAGTCTGAAATCAAGTGTGATAACATGACAATGATAAGACATTCAGCATAGCAGGAGTTGATGAAGAGAACATAAATACAAATAGGAACTATGTCCTTATACCCTGCAGGAAATGTTTTGTGCCCCAAACCTCTTTTTCCACATACCATTTTACCTCTTCCTGTGCACACTGCCCTGCTTCTCATCACAGGCAGGGAGGACACACCTTCAGGTGACTAATACTCCTCCTGTCTTGCCATCAAGCACAGCTCAATGAGTAGGCAGGGCTTCCCCCCACCCTGATAAAACTCCTGCACCACCATCATCTGGGACATCAGCCAATAAAGACTGGTGGTGTTCTACTGTGTAGGCTTAGTTTCCTGTAAAAAATGGTGTGTGGGGGGCACACACACACTGTGTAACTGTGGTCTCACCACTGCACACAATGTGTAGGGACAGTTCTCCAGGCATCTCCCTCCTCCTGAGGAATGGCTTCACACTCCGGCTGCTTTGTCTCTGCTGGCACAGGCATGCCCATGAGCAGCCCTGGAGAAAGGGCACTGCTGGAGCCAGACCTCAGCACTCTCTCCCTAGTCTCTGGCCAGCCACAAAAGCTCAGGCTTGCAGTGGTGGAGAATGCCCATCCCTGCAGCAAGCTCAGATGGACATGTAAATGCCCATTGATACACAGGCAGAAATCTCTCTGTGCTGAAGTGTCTGACTGGAAAAAAAAACAAAGCCAACAAGAGTAATTCTTCAACCTTTCCCTAGTCTTCATCTGTTTTGCTAATTGACTGAGATCCAAAGATCCCAGGGGTAGGGAGGATTTAATAGAGCAACCCCTCTGAAACATCTGACACAGCACTGGGTCGATCAGAAGCCAGGTATAACAATGACAGCAATCATGGTAACTGAATTTGCTTGCTAAATGTTCATTTTGCTGCCTGGGAGATCTTGATTAAGACTTTTGTTCAGAATCCTGAGTTTTGTTTGGAGAGCAAGAACAGCCTGGTTCCTGCCTGAAGTATTGGCAATCAGATTGTATCTAGTAGACAAATGAGGAGAGGTCAGATTGGACATAAAGGAAACATTTTCATTGATTAAAAAACAAACAAACAAACAAACAAACAAACATTGAAGAGAGTAAAGTTTGGCCATTTCAGGACTAAAGCAAAATGTCTGATCAGCACAGGAAGTATTCACCTTGATGTAGGAAAAATATCATCACACATGAAAGCGTGCAAAAGGATGTACCAAAATCTTATGCACTTATTTCCAGACACATTCATAGCTGGAACGAGAGAGGGTGGCAACTCGTGCTACTTTGGACTCATCAGTAGTCATAGCCAATCAGGCCTGTAACACCATTGCTAGCTTCTCCATCAGCACTGAAAGCAGGGATATGTAACTGTCCTCCTCAAAGTGAGTGCAAACCTCTGCAGCCTTCAAGGATTCAAACTGGGTGAAAATAAATGATTGATTTGGAAATCTGTCTTGTTAATGTGAAACTACCACAGCATTCCCTAAGGTGTCACCCCCTGAATCTACCTCCCTAGTTGTTGCATTTTGTGGCCATCTGGTGATGGACTCAAAGCAATTGATGATGCAGATAAACCATTCAGCACTTCCACAAGGCATGAGAGCTTGCTCAAAAGAAGGTCGTCTCTGTAAGAGTAAAATCTTTGAACAGCCAAAGTAATGTCGTGTAAAACAGATGTTGCTCATCTGCTCATCATAATGCAAACATAGATTAAGACTGCAGACTCACTCCCCTTCCTTTCTTTATTAGGAAGAGCTTGAAACCTGTCAAACCTGGGTGAAAAATGAGCTGTGACCTTCATGGGAGGGGCACCTGGGTTTGAGGTAGAGTGGTGGCCCATTGCCCAGGGCTTGGTGCCAGTAGTTGTAGCTGGACCTCGAGCCGCTTGGCCAATGCTGCTCTGCTGTGACTGCTGGCTGACAAAAAAAGCTGGATGCTGCTCCAGGTGCAGGGTTCCCAGAAGGTCTGGAGGCAAGCAGGAGAGAGAGTGATGGTGAGGAGATGCTTGCTGGAAATCTATTTTCAGTCTCCTGTCTTCCTACCAGCCTCAGCACAGGGGCTTTCCCCAGCCTGAAGAGGCTGGGATGGCTGCCAGGACAGCAGTGCTGATCCCTCCTCCTGGCCCCACAGTGGAGGCTGAAAGCTGGGAAGGAAACTGAGTCGGGGCAGGGATGGGGGGGGGCACACAGCCCCAGGGCTGCCACAGTTAGGTGACAATGGGCTTTGCTGTGCAGAGGAAGACACACATAGGCAGCCAGAGAGGAATTCCATAGAGAACCAACCCCTGTGGGTATGTTGGTGGGATCTGTGCTGGCTCCCACTTTCCCTCTGGCTCTTTCTCTCCTTTGTATGGAATCAATGAAGGCCTCAGGCACTTTAGCATATTTAAATATTCATGAGACCTTTTGCAGAGGCAGGGCATCTGCAAGGCATTGCAGAGGCAGTTACACAGGTCCTGAAGGATGATTTGGTGCCTCACTAATTATTATAATTACAGTTAGAGCCTGAGTGTGTACAGGCATTTAACATTCATTGGTATCCATATGTCCTTCACCGTTCCTTATCACCTAGGCATTTTGGTTACCTATATTCACTTCAGTTTTGGTTGGATATTGTACATTTTCTTAATTTATTCTCCTCTGTTCCTAAATGCTGCCATTGAACTTCAGCTCCCAGACAGTTGCAGTGACCTTCTGTCTGAGAGCATATTGCTTTGCTACAGGGATATGCCAACATTTTTAATTTAATCCTCCAGCTTGAAATGATATTCCTCCTGCTTGACCTCTACATGAGTTCCTGTGGCTGGTCTGATGACCAGGGCTGAGGGGAAGGAGACATGATGGAAGAAGCCCCCTAAACCATCCCTGGCAGTAGGGTTTTCAGACTGGAAGTGGCTTGTGGCTTGGTGCCCACTCCCACACAGCACAGGAGCATCACTTGCTGCCTTCCTTCTCCCCTTCCTTCTCCCACAGGTGTCCTCTTGAGCAGAGACTGAGATTTTTCTCTATGAAGATGGCTGTTTTGCCAGTGAGGTCAGAGCCTGAGAGACGGAGCTTCTTCTCTGGGGCCTTCCTTGGGGTGACACAGTGCCAATGGGTGTAGGTTGCCTCTGACCTGGTCATCGTGGTATGAAAGGCTTGAACATTACTGCCCTTATGTGCCTGGCTTATAGCGGGGTCCTGCTCCAGCCCACAGCACATCTGGAAAGTCAAATGAAAGCAGCAAGTGAGGAGGCCACAGGTAAAAACATGCCCCTACCTGGGGCAGCAATGTCCACCCCTAAGCTGGGTCTGTGTAGCTGATGTTCATAGGAGGTGAATTTCTCTCCAAGGCAGTGTGCATTGCTGATGGTGCAGAGGAGGGAAGTCTCACACTGATGTCTTACACTCCTGAGGACTACCTAGCTATGCTGCAGCCCCGGTGAATCAGAACACAAGCTTGCTGTGCATCCATACATCTCTGACCACCTGTGGACTTAAATTTTCTCTTCCATTCCCTACTTTCTACACAGTAGAATAATTTTGGCTCTCTGGAATATAATGTTACCTTGTGGAGCATCAGGCAGGTGGCCCTATATGAAGAATGACCAGGACCTTTAAAAACATCAACAAACATGGAAGGAAATATATACTTACAGGGCAAGAGACAAGATAAGAAGGCTTCCAGCAGGTTTCCATGTCCCACTGCTGCTCCTCAAGGGCCAGCAGCATTGTGTGCTCTCAGAGAATGAGTACTCCAGGGCTGAAAGAGCAATGTGAGAGATAAAGTCCTAAGCCCTCTGATAGGAAAATAGAGTCACCAGTTGCTGTTGCTTCAAGCCCATTGGAAAATTGCAGTCATCAAATAGTTTTGGTCCGGTAGTGAGCGGGACACCTTCACCTAGATTGGGCTGCTCAGAGCCCCATCCAACCTGACCTTGAATGTTTCCAAGGATGGGACATCTACCTCCTCTGTGGGTAACCTGTTCCAGCGTTTCACCACCCTCATGGTAAAAACCATCTTCCTAATATCTAGTCTAAATCTACCTGCTTTTGATTTCAGGCTTTGACAGTGAAAGAAAGGGAACACGGACACACACAAGACTGAGAGGAGCTGCATCATCATGTCATCACGGTGTGGAAGCCTGCAAAGGTGGGGGATGCCTCTTTCCACTAAAAGGGAGCTCTACAAAATGTTTAGTATACGAGTGGGGGGAAAAAAACCTAGACAAAACATCAGATTCCTTCCCACTTGGTAGACCAGAAGACTGAAACAGTCTTCAAAGCATAAAGACTGTGCACTGCATTTCCTGAAAGGCAGACACGAAGCACGCGAGGAGACCACTGCGTTCAATCCACTTCTGCCCCTCAATACTACACTGTTGGGCTTGTGCCTTGCCTCCTACTGAAATCCATCCCCAGCTTTAACTCACATCTTAAGAGGAGAAATTGTATGAAAATGGTGTGGGGTCTTCCTGATTTCAGAAAAAAGCTGGGGCAACAGAGGCGATTATGGGATAGGCAGCACAGTTTGGCCAAAGATCCTGCATCAATCAGATCTATCTGGAAACACCTCACACTTCTGGCAGTACCTTTTTTTCCCCCTGACCTTTCAGAAAAGGGCAAAAAAACCAAGGGGAGGAATACTATGATTTTGTATGCTATTTTGCCGACCTAAACTGGGCAGGCAGTATAGAAAAATAGTGGAATATTTGACTTGCTGGTGCTGTCTTTACACATCTCCTCCCTCTACCTCCTTCACTGTTCTGAGGACTCCATTTTGGGGAGAGGTGGTTTGGTGCAGTATTTCTGTAGCCTCAACAGCCACTGTCAGGCAACTAAGGACTGACTGACTCACTGCTTTTGAGCATTCCAACATTAAAAGACTACAGATATTCATTTATCAATGTTGTTTTGGTGAAAAATCAAATACTGCTGCACTAACGCCTAAGAATCACAAGCTGAGCAGGGTTTTCAGTCACCCCAGTGACACCAGGTTGAACAGAGACAGGAAAAGGGGCTTTACATGGTCAAAGTAGTGTGAAGGAGCTAGAAAATGAAGACATTTTTTGTTTTAAAATGTTTTCTTGTAGTTAATAATTTATCATTTGTATTATATTTGTATATATATATACACATATATATATTTGTATATTGTTTAGCTATTAAACACTGGTAGATTATAGAATTATTTTAAGCAGAGGTAGCATATATATGTTTTTTTATTATTCCTCTTTGAATTAAATCAGCTCAGTAACTTGTTACTTGGTGCAGATTTACCATGTCTGCTTTCTGTAATGATTTACGGTGCAGTTTGATAATGTACTTTTATGTGTTTGCCTGCAGGTTGAAGTAGTCAGTTCCTGCGTACCTAAAATGGGTTTTGCTTCTGTTATTGCACTGAATTTGCCCTGTGTGTTTGCAGGTATGAGCCAGCTTCAGGTAATGAGTGGCATTCATGAAACAAACCCATTGCTGAAGATTGAGCCAGATGACAGGTAATTGGACAAAAGCAAATTCTAGCATTTACCTCCCTCTGCTGGGCATGAAGGGTAAACCCCTCAGAAGCCCTTGAGCAGCTGTGCGGCTGCTACACAGCATCCATAGGCACGGATGGACACTAAGAATTCCTGCGACACTCTGCAATTTTTAAGCAAAACAGTTGTGCATCAGTCACATTTATTCTCATGACCACTCTTTAAGCGAAGTGTGCTGTTTTGTCTTGGGCTTGGAGATATATGAAGCTCCTCAATATTTATAAAGCCTCTTCCTGTAAAACATAGACCTTACAGGCTTAAAAAGAAGGTGTTCTTAATCTGTGCAAAAGGCTATGGACAAGTTCCCCTTTCATTTCTATCTTTACAAGACTTTGGGAGTGACAGCACCACGCCAGGCATGGGGATCTGTCAGATTTTGGCCACTGAGAGACAATTTTGTATCATCTTCTAATTTGGCAATTTTGTCTACACCTGCAGAGCTTACTCCTCAAGACTACATGGTTTTCAAATTCACTGACACACAGCCAGCTTCTTCCTTCCACTGCAGCTTAATGTGTTTAAATTAAAAAAACTTTTATATAGAATTTGACCTTTTTTGAATAATTACCTGAAGTACATGAAATACAGAAAGCCTGGAGTGTATTCACCTCCTCCTTTGTAGCATATAACCTGAAAACAATAATTCAAGTAAAGAACTTACCTTGACAGTGTTTTGACATTCTTGGTCCAATTTTACTGCTTGTCCTACAAGCAGTTTGTCTAAGCAAACATGGAGGCACCATCAGTCACCTATGGTTAGCTCGGCCTGCACCAAAGCCTACACTCTGAGAGCACCAAAAGACACCCCCAGCCTGTTTCCCTTCCAAAGTCAGGCTGGGAACATAGAGGACTTTAGCATTTGTTGACCCTCCTCAGCAGATATGGGTCTCAGTGACTCCTGGAGACTCTGCTTGCTTGTTCTCTGCATGCATGGCCTGGGGCTGGGCAGAAACCCTGCATACACATGGAGTGGTACTTTTACTACTATCTAGGTATTTTCTTTCACTAAAGTTTCCTTTATCTTCTAGTAAGCATCTGAACATGCAGCACAGCTCCCTTTGGGATGATTTCAGTTTTGCCAAATTAATGTTAGTTATGAGGCCTTCCTGTTGGAAGGTTATAGGAGACACCATTTGGAAAGCTCTGCAGTCTTCCCCATATGATGCTTCTGTGCTGAACAAATAGGTCAGACTGAAGACTCCTGTGCAAGAGAAACACAGATGTATTTGAAATGCTGCCAGAGACACAGTACACACCAAGGGAGCATCACAGCTTGAAATCACTCAGATAAGGAGCCAAGAGAGGAATCTTTGAAAAGTGACTATCTTATCATACATCTCTACGCTTAGAGAGATGCTGTGTCCAAAACCACAGCCCAGTTCACATTCTCTAATTCTGAACCTGTACTGAGAATGTTTTGTAGGATTCTTCTTCCTAACAGGAAGGCCTGTCTCTTTACTCCCGAAAGAGCTGGAGTTTAAGAACAGAAGCACAGTGGCTGCTGTGTTGCATCATGGACACTCTTGCATCAAGTCCATTGCAGTCATCTTGTCTCCTGCAAAATGTCTCACCACCAGAGTGCACGGCAGAGCAAACATGACACTGCTGATTACAGCTGGCTGGAAAAACACCTTCATGCTCGCTCGAGCTGCATTCAGAAACTTGACCTTGCTTAATTGATTTAACTAATTAGTTTATGTAGCTGGGGATTGGCTTATCAAGTGGTGTTTCCTCAACTGTCACCTTAGTGTTTTAGATACAAAAAGGTAGGACTTTTACATGTGCTAAAAACTAACAGTAAAATCTGATTTTGTTCTTCAAGCAGCCAACTGGTGTTCTGGAGGCTACTGTGGCACTTTTGGCTGCTACAACTGTAATATGTGCTCATGCTCTGCCTGCACAAGACTGTGCATGAGGGGACAGCCTTGTAAACTGCTCCTATAGCCAGTGACTGCTCTTTCCCAACCCCATCCATTCAACCTACCCAGCACAGTGACTTTCCCTTGATGCTTTTTTCCCCTGTGTCAGCAAGGGAAACATTCATAAAGCATGAGCTTAATGAGACTATTATTTATGTCACGTCTTTCTGGCACTAGGGCATCAGAGCATCCTGCAATCAAATGCCATGCAATCTGAGGAGGACCATACCCCACAGCCTCGCCTCCCTTATCTTCTGGCTGGGACAGAAGCACCCAGTTGTGAGATCTGGAAGAGGTGGAGCAGGGAGAGGAGGAAGAGGAGGAGGAAAGGGACAGAAGTGTCATTCAGCTTATGTATTTTTCATTATTTATGAAAGGTTGTAAACCAGATAATTAGCTGTAAACAGAGGATGTAATAGTTCACTCACACGAGTACTAGTCTCCAGTTATTTTGTCTTATTTCCCAGGTGACAGCATGCATAATCAGCCTTCATAATTAGGAGACTGGGTCCCTAAATCTTTCAAGGGCTTTTTTTTCATGTAGAATCAGAAATTACAGCCACTGTACAAGGTCAGTAGCATTTGCTGTCTTAGGCATAAATAAGTCTTAGGAGAAACCAAGGTACAGTACCTTACTGCTTTGCATTCACCCCAAAAGCATGACATCCAGGAATTTGCCAAGTCTGACGTAGAGTGTTAATTAGAAAAATCCAAGAAAAAAGGGAAATCACTCTAGGTTAATATAACCCTGGGGGGGGAGGGTACATACACTGGTATGTAACAGTAGAACATAGAAAGAATTTCTCTTGCTTGCCTGAGAACAAGCTTCTATAGATCACAGAAAAATCCACTTATTTTATACTATTAACCTCAGAAGCTCCAGTAAAAGTATCTGAGAAGTAAGTCTGATTGTCTAATGAAACTAGAGTAAGGAGAAATCAAATATGAGATACAGTTGTTAACCCAAAATGATAAATAAGTTTCTATTAATGAACTCCTTCTGTTAGAAGGGAAACATTATAATTCTGGGCAACCAACAAAGTCCTTCCTTTAGTATCTTAGTATATGAAATTTTGCAAGGAATATAACAGTTATAATTCTTCCTGTAAGACATCTGTTTGCTTTGTGGCTCTAAGGTGCATGTGTGAGATATGAAGACATACTTGGTGCTAGAACGGCATGTCACAACCACAGTAACCTGCAGCACTTAAAAGACACAGGCATCATGTGCAATAGTATGGCTTTCAGGACATTGTCAGTACATCTTCCTATTGCCAGCAAATAATTACAGTCCTTGCAGCAAGATGTGAACATATGATGGTTTTTGAAAGTATATTTTTCTTTATAGTGAGGTGGAATGAAGAAATGAAGAGTCAAGTCAAGCAGTATTTCTGAAGGGCATGTTAGACCTTTTCTATCTATATACAACCTCAAGTGTGCTGCAAACCCCCTTACCAGGGGATTTGGCACACTGACCAGTACCAAGGACGTGAGAAGAACGGTAACTGCACACAGTCAGCACTGGGTGAAGAAATGCTTTGGGTTGCTCATAGCATCTGCCTCCTTAGGGTTATGGCTGTCACGCCTGATGGTCTGATTAATTGTTGGTCTGCCAAGGTTTAATGCTAGGCCAGCTCTTTAGCGAATGACAGATGCTCTCTATTAACCCTTTTGCCTTCCCAGAAAGGGAAAGGAAAGAGAATGAGAGAGAGAGAGAGAGAGAGAGAGAGAGAGAGAGAGAGAGGGAGAGATGTGTTGAAAACTAAACAGCTTTAATGAAACAGTAATGATGAAAAAGAAAAAAAAATATATATATATATATATATACACAAATATATAAAAAACCAGTATCACACTCTCCCCCCAGTAACACTCAGTCCCTGAGAAAGTCCTGGACTGGACTCCTGGAGTCAGCAGCAGATGGGAACTGGATGTAGGAATGCATGGATTCGGGAACTCACAGACCGGAATCAAAGGCAGAAGACTGGATGGACTTCCCCCCGGAATGCTGTCCATGGACAAAGAGAGCTCAGCCCTTGCAGTCACTCAGATCTATACCAAGTATGACATGCATGGGATGGAATACTTCATTTGGTCAGTTTTGGGTCACCTGTCAAGTCTGCTCCTTGCTGCATGAGGGTTGCAGGTGTGACCCTTTTTCTTCCCTTTAGTTTCTGGAGCATAAGTAGTTCAGCAGAACAAAGCATTCAGCTTGGTTCAGCATACCATTCTCCAGCAGTAACTGTAAACATCATGTGTTAGCAGTCCTGGAAGTAGACACTGACTGAAAATCATGCTGTTAATTTCAGAAAGTGCAGTTATTTAGAAGAGACTTTACTGAAAAGTAATATTAATAAGACAATTGGTTCAATCCTGGCTCAGATCTGGAGAAAGAAGTGGTGACATGGTGTCCACAGGGAAACTGAGGGTCCATTGTCCAGTGCTGCTCTGTTGCAGTGAGCTGTAGAGCAGCTGTTAACTGAAATGCAAGTGCTGAGATATAATTAAGCAGGAAACTGGCCTGGAGGTCATTGAAGTCACACCATAAATGAGGTGTAATAGGTTATTATGACCACCTCAAGGTAGTGCACTGGAGCCTGAAATTTCCTATAACACACCAAAACCAAAAGAAAGTTGTTTCCCTGGGGAGATTCTTGCCTCTGGCTGGGTCACTACTGGCCACCAAACCTGTTAAAGGAATGAAGAGAAAACCAAAGAGCTTTCCAGCACCTGCCTTAGACTCTGATGGCTCATTGTGACACTTCAAAACCAAAATCACAGCTATCACAGTTGAGCCATTCAGCTTCTTCACAAAGCACAGCTGTCATTAGACTTGCTTTTGAAAGCTACTGCATTCTGAAAAACAGACAGAAACCAACCTTCCTCCTCTTCTAGAGCAACAAAAAAAATCTGTTTCTTCAACTGAAATTTGACAAATTAGAAACAGAGTGGAAACAGACAGCGTTTTCATGCAAAATGAATTCCCAGGCAAAATATAATGAAAAATAACTGAATTGCTAGGAAAATATAGCTGTTCCTAAATATTTTCAGCTTCCAAGCATCAGCAAACAGAATAGAGTGGATTCACAGAGAACCTTCTTTCCACACAAAACAAATGGACAAGTGAAAAATTACTAAGAGGTAGCAATCTTCAGTTGAGGGATGGTCCAGCAGAGACAAGCTCCCTTGGTGCTTGTGGGCAGGTATTGGCTGGTGTTCAGAATCTGAAGCACGGAGGAGCATCTAGGAGACGTGCTGAGATGGGGTTCAGAACTTTGGGAGCTCTGACCACAACTAGGGTTCAGAGCAAGAATTTAGATGATGCACCTGTTATGCCCTGCTTCTTTGGAAAAAGAGGTATTAAATTAAGAGTGGATTAGCTAATAGAACATATAAACTATACAGACTTCAGTGTTACAAAACTTCAAAAGCACCACAGATGAAACAACTTCTCTGGATCAAAGGTTTATTTTTTAATGACACAGCACTGGAAAACATAAGTTACAGATGACTTGTTGATACAGGATACATTATATATCTTAATTTAAAAGGTTCTGTGAAGGTATGCTGCATAAATACATATAGTGAAAATATATTGTGTTTATTTCTTCTCAGAGATTAGTTCTGGGTTTTTTTTGTTTGTTTGTTTGTTTTTTTTTAATTATCTATTCAGCCAATTAAATAAAAAAGTATAGATTAGCATCATAACTGCTCCCCTTCCAGATTATCTCATTGTATGTAGCTACTGCAGCTGGAAGGGGAGACTGAGCCATGCCTTCTCCAAGTTTTAGCAGCTTTGAACATGATGTTATTCATCATCTCAGAATGAAAATTCCACATTACAAACACAGATACTGTATCATGTTTTGGCAATGGAGCAGCTAGTTTTGCTTTGGAGCAAAACTGTTTCCTGTAATGCCAGACAGTGAAAGAGCAATGCATGTACTGATGACACTACACAGTCAAAGAACTACGATGAAGTTGTGAAAATGCATATATATCCATATGCACTTATATATACACATGTAAGTTCCTGTGTGTATATATACTATGCATGTCCAAAAATAACACTGAAAAACGTTGCAGCAGTTAATTATTTTTTAAACACATGAAACTTATAATAGTTTGACTTCATTACTACAGGATAACTAATTAAATCTTCTGCAGTGCAACTCAAGACAATACACTTAGTGCAGAGAAGTTAAGGTTTTGGTATTGAGGAGGCTAATTTCAGATTTCATGGGAAAGGACCAAATACAGGATCACCATAGCTCTGACAAAGCACAAACAAACCTGTTGCCACATATGTGTGAACAAATAAGGACATTTCTTTTTTTATTTGATTTCTTTTCCCGTGTACTGCTTCAGAGGTTGCTAGCTTAACTGCTTGCACTCGTGCTCATTTGGATATGTCTCAACAAGCTTCGTCTGGCACCAGTCTGTAAACCATTAACAGCTTAAACTACAAAAAGGTGGGCTCCTGTGTTTCAAAGAGGTTAAAAACCTACTGACTGAGCTTTGTACCACGTTCATCTGCCTGAGCGGAGAACTACTCCAGATGGCGTGTGAAGTTCTCTGGGAAAAGTCCTTTATAGCTATTTGCATCTCTGTACTGAAGCCACTCGGATTCCTTAATGCCTGTCAACCAGCCAGCCTCCTGCAAGGAAAAAGACAGAATCTCTTGAACGTCAGGTCTCCCCCCTTTCCTTGCTATGAGCTTCAGACCTGAAGGCACTTCAGAGTCACACAGCCAAACAATTTGGTGCTTTGGTTAAAAAAGCCTCTGATTTTGCACAGACTGTTTTCCTTGTCCCAGACCACAGTTTTGTGAGAATGAGTGGCTCTGAGCATATTGTATGGCCTTGAAGCCCATCGAACCCCCAGCCGAACTCAAAACTGGATAATCAGTCTTCCAGGTCATCCAGTATTATCCCAGCTCAGCCTTTGTGCAAATCTCTGTTGAAATTGTTTTCAAAGTTCCTACAATGATATTGGTGCACTTGTACAGAAAAAGCATCGCAGTGGCCCAGAAAAATTACACAATGTCATAGATGGGGGGAAAATGTAGATTTCAATCTGATTTTTTTTCCTGAGCATTCTTGTATCTTGTTCATGTATCAGCAGTTGGAAGAAAGAACAGTTTTTGTGTCCTCTGTAGTCACTATCTCTAGAAACTCAAATTTAGCTGATATTCAACTATTTTTCCAAAAATTCCTAGAAACCTAAACCAAAATTTGACATGCAAAATTGCAAATGAAACCCACCAACCAAGCAATCAAAAGAGAGATTTCTTATTGGATTGGAAACTGCTGTGTTCTCTGAAGTGTTATCGATTCTACCTAGAATAAAATAAATTCAGTATTTTTTTTTCATTATCATCCTGTTCTCATCTCACTAACTCTGTGCTTTGTTCCTTTTAAGACCAGGAGCCAGAGCACAGCCATGATAAACAGGGAATTTCTAATGCTGCCATATTCTTACTGCACAGAGAATACACAAGGAGATAGAGCGATAGGAACAGATCTTCACACACAACACCAAGGCCATGATTTCTCAGTGGCATCATGTCATGGTGTGCTGGCTCTCTGCCCCAAAACAAGGATCATTCAAGCAGATACAGCTTATGGATGGCATTGGTTGGGTACATGTAACTAGGGATACATTTTTGAAGCATGTGGAATGTCTGAGAGAAAGGAACTACAGCTTTCTAGCACAGGCAGAGTAGATCGTACAAAGGAATTAACAGTTTTACTGGATAATAACTTGCACTTAAGACTAATGGAAAAACTGAAGTCCCTGGGTGGGACAGGTTTGCTTTGAACAGGGAACACAGGCTGATATTACCAGTTATATAAGAATTCTGGTTTTGGACAGGTCAGTTTTGAAGGACAGTAAAGAATAACAAAGATAAAAAGACTATATAAATCAACAAAGTACCTGGCAAAAGACTAAAAGATTAAGCTTTATGGTGATGTTAACCATCAGGGGCAAATATGTACTAAGTAATAAAGATCAGAATGGTTTCAGAAACTGAATATATAATGTTTTATTTTCTCCATCATTGCACACAGTTTACTCCAATTAATGCTAATGGAATTTTGCTGTACACCGCAAAGGAAGAATATACTTCATGGATTCACCAAGTGAAGATTAAGCATATTTAATGCAATGCCCAGCACTCATACATGTTTGAAGCATTAGTATTGAGACCTTTTTTATGACATATTCTTTATTCAGAGAAGTGCTCTTAGCTACCTCATGAGGAAGGATCCAGCTCCCCTCCTCTCAGCCCTCAAATTAATGGGAAACTTTTCACCAACACTACTGGCACCAAATGGCTGGTGCTAACACTGTGCAGTAAAGTCTTCTCTCTCAATGCAGCAGCCAAAAATCAATTTAACACATGGATAAAATTGTTTAAAAATCCACCTAACATGCATTGTTAAAACAAAAGTAGGTGTCTTATTAAATTAATGTGTTGTTTAATTCACGTTCAGGCTTCCAGAGGGCAGAGTTAGCTTTAGAGGCATGCAGCACACATAGCAGCACCTCCACACATTTTGGCTGCAGGACAGCACAATTTTGTGCAGTCTCAGTGCTCTCTGTGGGTGAATTTCTATTATTCCTCCAAATCCACACATAAAAGCTCCGAACATCTAGGGACCATGTAATCAGTTCTACTGAAATGTTAAGACATTATGATATATAACAACGTTATGCACAATTTGTAAGTCATCTTTCATAGTGTCTTTGCTTGTCTGCATAAAATCCACTACAGAGGAGCATTAAAAACCCCTAGAAAATATGCTGGGGTTGGATTCTGCTAGTTACATGTATCTGGGATTTCAGATGTAGCCAACTGTGCCATTTAGTCTCAAATGAAACCAAGTACAAAGACAAAATTAAAAATATTTGGGTTTTCTTACACAAATGATAATTTGATTACACATTCCCAGTGACTATCATCTGTGAGAAAAAAGGGGGAGACAACGAAAAATGTCAACAAAAGAAAGAAGCACATGTTTTTTACCTGATCAGCTGTGGTCTCAGATGGAATTACTAGTACAATATCTCCTCGTTGTAAATTAAGCTCATCACTGTTAGCTGCCTCAAAATCATGTAAAACTTCAACCTGAAAAAAAATAGCACCAAACATATATAGACATGATCTAAATGGAAACATTTTCTCCACAAAATTCTCTGTTAAATCTTTATTGCAAAAAAACCCAAATCTTTACTGAAAAAAAAAATAAATAAAAAAGTGCCTTCTTTATGTAAACATATGGCTATAGGAAGGTACATTCCAATCATTAATGTTGACATTGATTCAAGTAAAAGTTTTCTATTTATATCCTCGGAAGCAGGGACAGCTTAAGTAAGTCTTCGGGAAACTAAGGAGGAAAACCTAAGATCCTTTCCGAAGATCACAGGATGTCAAGAACATATGATATTGCAACACCCCACAAGTCCTGCCTCTCAGACAAGTCCAGCCACCCTTACTCCTTCTGTGTAAGAAACTTGCTTTCACTCCCTGCTATCATTACTATATCTGAAAGAAGGACAGCAAGACTTTGAAGCTTCAGTTCCTGGGAGTCTTTCCCATGTTTATTTGCAGATTCCCTCTCATTCTCTTTTTGTGGCCACTGGATATTATTTGTGCTGTAAACATCCATAGAAATTTGAATGTGATGTACAGCACTCGTTTCAACAGGTAGATTAAGGAGGCGAGTAATTGGAACCCTACTTAATGCATGTCCTGGAAAGAGCTCCCATTTACTGTCAGATGGGTATGCCAAAAATATCTGGCTTTCAAAAGGGCAATTACTAAAACATTGGCAGCATCAGGATATCGTTGCAAACAGACCATTTTTACTAAATGGTTCTGCCTCCTTAAGAGATGTGCTATTCTAATTTTCTCAGAGCACAGCCAGTTTCATGGTGACTCTGCAATAATGAAAGAAAATTGCATCAAGAACCAGATGGCAGGCATATATTCTTCTTCTCCGTATTTATGTCTGACCCTAGCAAGTGTGATGAAAAACAAAAGATGAACTATGTCTGAGTCAGAGTTGCACAATACTGTTCACCCTCACCTTAACGTTATTCTCTGGAAATCTTGAGCAATGAGAATAGACCAAGAAGAATGGCATACTTATGGAGTGCTATGGGATTATTTAGTCTGCACTATGCAAATTATAATAGGAAGTATGCAAAGTGCATCTGTCCTCAATGAGGTTTTCTGCTGCTCAGTGATTCTGAAGGGAGAAGCATTATCAAAGAACCTTGTGAACCAGGCAACCCTATGGATCTTGCCAGCCAAGGAGAGAATTTCTCTTAAACCTCATTAAAATGTTCTGTTTGATTACCCTAACAGTTTATAACTGTAATACTACTAAAGTAATTGAATGACATTTTAGTAGCTTCATTACTGTGAATTGTAGAAGTCCCATGTGTTTCAATAGAACCAAAACTTCCACTATAGATTTTCAGGCCAGAAAAATGCCATTTTAAAATATTCATATAGTTATAACACGGTTTGGGTTGGAAGACCAAATAATATATCGTTAGCATATATCATATATTATTGCTGGCTAACTGTGGCAGTCCAGTTTTACTCAATATATTAATTTTCAGTAGTAATTTGGTGAGACGAAAGGGTTCTTGTACTTCCTTAAGTCTTACACCTAAAAAAGGACAATCACAGCAACATGAGTGTACAGAAAATGTATCTTCTCAGACTTGATCTATGGAACAATAACTCAATGTCAAAGTTGTGTTTGTGTGTATTTGTATGTGCAGGTGTCTGGCTGCTAAGCTAAGTGTCTTTTGGCCTCAAGAAATCATCACACTGCCTGTGCAGACAGACACATCCTCAGAAGCTGAAGGGATGTCCAAAAGAAGAAAGACAAAGCAGACCTTAAAGAGAAAGCCAGGTGGCATCGCAGAACCTGCATCTTCTGCTGGAACAGGCTGATCTTGAGAAGGTGCAGCCTGCATTTCTTCAGTGGGTTTCTGTTCACTT
This sequence comes from Apus apus, assembly GCF_020740795.1. NCBI lineage: Eukaryota > Metazoa > Chordata > Aves > Apodiformes > Apodidae > Apus > Apus apus. The sequence goes on from NC_067283.1 coordinate 52,190,536, forward strand.
CCAACTTGGGAGGTTCCACTGGGAAAAGTGTCAGTGCCCTGAGTGCCCATCTCTGCTGTGGCATCTTTGGATTCGTCCACAGTGGCTTCGTGTTCTTCCCCCTCATTGTTTGATGCTGGCTCTATTACTACGGAAGGAATGCTGCTGATCTTTTCCTGAGGAAAAAAACAAACAAACAAACCACAAAAGCAGGATAAGAATATTTACTACTTTATTTGAAGCAGTAAAATACCATTGTTTGTTTACTGCACGGAGCAAATACAGGTGATTCCTTTATTCTCCCCAGTGGATTTTTAGATTTAGACAGAAAACGGTACTTGTGCAAAAAAGCAAATGAGCAACAACTTCCCTGTTTTCATGTCCCCCTAAGTCTACTTTCTGTATCACCACAAATGATGGCAGTAAATACTAAAAATGCTCTGCAGGTAGTTTAGGCTTCATTTTCCCTGTGCATGGAAATTAACAGATCTTTCTCCTTTGCCCTGCTTCTAACTTTGAGTGGGTTTGTGTAAAGCCACAAGTGCCAGGAGTCATTGTCCAATATTTCTTTAGTAATTCAAGTCAGCAGGATAATAGCAATATAAAGGTGATGAAAAGAGGAAAACATGACCTATTTCTTTGGCTGATTAAGGGGATCTCTCCTGATTTACAGCAATGTAACAGGGAACAGAGAAAGCAAAAAGGCTACGCAAGTAGCATCTGACCAATACTGAAGACTAGGACAAAAAGCATTTAATGAAACTTGTTGGAGCATCCAACCTGAAAAGAACATGTTCACCAATCCTTGCCAGACCATGCTGCTGTGGTGCACAGAAGTAGTACAACAGGCAATGGCAAGAGGTGGCAGCTGGCTGTCCAGCTGCAGGGTCTGCTCTAGTAGCTGTTCCCCAGCTCTTCAGAGGTTGCAGAAGAAAAGGCAGCAGGCCAGATGCAGACACAGAGCTTGACCACTGTGATTTACATAAAACAAAGTAATGCTATTGATAGGGCATGATGCCAGGAGATAAGAAAAATCCATTATTTTCTCTGCCTCTTTCTTCAGAAAGCCCTGTTAGGCTATGTGATAAAGCTTGTCTCCAGGGGAACACAGAGAGACAACAGCAGGAGGGTGAGCCTAGACAATACCCTGCCAAAGCTGCTCCCAGGCCCATCACAGGAGCCATGAGCCCACCAAACCCCATCTCCACAAGCCCAGGGGAGCAGAGAGCCACAAACGCAGGCACAACCCAAATTAAGCACTCAGAAGAAGGGATACCCTGTGTGGTCCCCACCCAGTGCTAATCCAGGAGATCCTTACCCTTGCTACTGATTGCGCCTGGGGGCACAGTGCTGGAGCAGCATTGCCTCTCTTGTGCTGCTGGATCTGTTTCAATCCCCCTACACTCTCCTGTGCAGTGACATGAGTTACCTGAGACACAGTAGCCTCCTTTTCTTCTCCCTGAGGTTTGTCACCTTCAGCAACACCCTCCTGCTCAGTGGTAGCAGCACCAGCTCCTCCTGCCACAGCCACACCATCTTCTGCTGCTGCAGCCCATTCAGTGGCAGGTACTCCCTAAAAACAACAGGAGAGGGGGACCATTCAGGGTACAAGTTCTGGGTGTCTGCTGGAGAAACCATGGACCAGCCTCTGCTCTGCAACCTCTCTGGGTGGTGCCAACTCATGGCCTTGATTTCATTGGAGTTGTGGAGAAGAGCAGTGCCAGAGGCAAGCTGGTGCAGGAAAGCTGATTGACAGGTGGGAGAGAGACATTTATGAAACCTCACAAGGCACCACCTAGCAGAGGCCTCAAGTGTTACTACTGGAGTAACAGTTTGCCAAGGCTCTAGTATGTTTTCCTTCTCTTGCCTTTAGGCTGTCTTTGTAAAAGAAGTTAACCACAGGTTTCTGCTGAGAAGGGGGAGCTTGCAAGCTGTCCAGGGGTCCACAGGACCCTGCAAGTGTAGTCTGTTCTCGGTAAGAGGCTTCAAGCCTTCTCCAGCTACTGTCACCGACCTCTAAATATGGGCTGTCTCCAAATATATTGCCTTAATTACATACTTCTTTCTAATAGAGAGACTTGCAAATCGGGGAATTTCAACAGAAGCAAATATATTCTACAGCTGGATAAAGATCAGAAGTCCTCAGGTTCCATCTGTCATTAGAAAAAAATATGACCACAAAGATCTATAGCTAGGCCAGTATAAAAAGAAATAAATATACATAAAAGCCCATTCAGCCTAGATACGAGTGAACCATTTCTAATCAGTCCATGTTGAAAAGTTAATACCTGTTTTGTTCCAGCTCTTGAAAGGTTGATAGAAAAGCAGCTGCCTATAGATCAGGTTGATTCCTTCACAAAGTGGAGGCTGTTGTAATTTATGTATCATCCTAACATTTGTATTGATATGTACTGGTATATGCGTACAGTGGCATATTGGATATATACTTACAGTGGATTAATCTTAAGGGTTGGATAGTAGAAGGTAAATGACAAAACTCATTTTGTTAATCCAATTAACATCAACATGCAATTTTTGATGTATGGCAGATAGCACCAGGATAGAGTAAGAACACTGAAGAGAAATTGTTTTCTAGGTATCGATGTCAAGCTACAGTTAGCAGAAATATCTCTGATTTCCAGTTGATGGCCTGATGCTCTTTGTTTCCCCAGTTTGATCTTTCCTCCACAGATGAGGCTAACTCAGCTACCTGAACTCAACTTTGAACTACCTGCAATTGTTCATGGCCGGTCTTCAGGCATTGTTTGTTAGCAATGACTAATACACAGCACTACTCCTATTTGCTGCTGTTAACTGATAGAGAAATACTTCTGGAGTTCTTGAAGGCAGAAAATACTATCGGGTTTTGTAGAAATCACTGGAGAAGTTTTAGTTCAAATTGAAATTGCTGCAGACAAAGGATGCCCTATCATGGAAAGAAATAACATCAAAAGACACGGGCAGATGTTGACATCTTCTCCTGTGACATGTAAGGTATGCAAGCCTGCCACTCACCATATGGCCAGTTTTAGCAGCCTTGACCCAAGAAGATATTAAAATAAATGATGAGTGTAAAAGCTCAGGAAAAGGCTAGTAGGAGAGAGCGGGAGCAGAGTGCCCATCAGATTGATTTTGTGCCATGTGCTTCTAGCAGCAGGCTGCAGAAATTGATCTTGCTGTCTTTTGTGACTGGGATCAATGCTGCTTCTCTGTTTATTGGATCTGTTTAGCTGATTTGATTTCCCTAAGAGGGAGAATACTAATTTATGTGCATCAGCCCTCAAATGCCCCACAGTGAAAGAGTGATGTTCTCACAGCCTATAACCATGAGTTGCTGATTGTCTACCGGAGCTCACAATTGCACAATCATTTGTTCTTGTATCTTACATAACAAGAACAATGCAAGGTAGATGATTTTAAAAAGCCTTTACAAAAATATATGTGAGGCAGCACAGAATGAACATCACTATCAGCACCAAATGTATTTGATTAGTACAGAAAATAAAAAGAGGGGGGCTAATCCCACTGAATTAATACTCAGCTATAGCGAACCAGGTACTTGCAGATGTAGTATTACCTTACTTCACATTGAAAGCTGATCCTACAATCCTCTTTTCCATAGGTCGCAACAAAATTAGACAGTCCAATGTTGTTCCAAATTGGCTATCTCTAGCAGTATTATTTGAATTTGGACAGTTGTCCCATTGTACCAACCACACAGGGCGACAAAGAAAGGGTCATCCAGTATAATGAGGGCTGCGACAGAAGAACCACTTGACTGTTTTGATTGCAGCAGAAATCATCTCTGCTTTGCCCAGGATGCAGCTGATTCACATGGCTGCACTCTCATTAACACCCCTGGCAGCTCAATGCAGTGGCACAGATTTGGAAGCAGCAAGAAGGAGCCCAGGGAGAGGAGAAGGAGAGCTACTGAGCCTGCCCCTGGGGGTCTGCCAGAGGAGCTGTTCTGTGAGCTACACCAGTTTTCCAGAGCTGAAAATTTTGCCCCATGGCTGGATTTAGGAAGGGACTGAGTAATTTTTGTGACAGCTGGTTGTAATTCAGATAAGCCAGCTAATACAATGTCAAGAACTAGTCATCATGCTTTAGAGAATACTTTGATTGCTTGCAAACTCTTGGAAGACTTTTGAGATAGTATTGGAGAATTTCTTCTGCTAGTGACAGTATCAGAGGGACCACCCTCCCCTGGAGGCCAGGTATCAGCTTAGCAAATAGCTTGATGTCCCATGGCAGCTCTTCTGCATACATTAACACTGCCATTTTAAACAGAACACAGGGTCACATCAGCTTCATCAGATCTCAACTTCATCAGGACAAGTGGTATTAGAAAATGGAAATATAGAGAAAAGGGAAAGACACATTTCAAAGACTCTGCCTTGGTGCTTGTGGGATAGTGAGGAATTTCTTGCATGTTTCTTCTTGGACCAGACTTGTTGGGAGTGACAATCCAACATTAGAGAAGCAACTCAATACTCTGTGTCAATACCACACTGGGCTTGTTCTACAACTCCTGTCCTGTACTATCTTGCTAGTCTAATTCCACTGATTTCTGCTTGGATGTGGTAGTACTGGTACAATACCAGTGAGTTCCAAACTCACTTCCCAGTGACACTGAGATACCCTGGAGCCACAGAAATATCCTTGACTCTAGCAGAGCTAATATTTTTTTACAGCAAGGTAAAAAACACAAGCTTGTACAGCTGTGACTTACTGTATTCTGAAACCAAAGTGAATAGAAGAAACCAGTTTACAATCTTTTTGTATATGTTGTGACTCCAAAATGAATAACAACAAAAATGGAGGTTGCCAGCACCTCAAGATAGAAATCTTAAGTGGCTAAAGACTAGGAGTTACAATCTCTTTCTTAGTCCTTACTTCTATTCATGCATTTAATATGTAGTGATTCCTCTTGTGCTGCTTTCTGTGCATGCTTGAACACTTTATGCTTTCACTTTAGTAATAGAAGGATTCAGGGTAAGTAGTTCTATCACCTCTGAAGAAATACAAGCAAAATACCACCATTAGAGTCCACATATTCCCAGCTTTAAGTATTTAATAGATCTTCTCCATTCCTTTCTGATTTAAGTGTATTTAATTTCATGCCAGATTTGTGCTTTAGAAAAAAAAAACACAAACAACTTGTAACATTATTTCCAAATATCTGTTTTAGTTCAGGGCATACTGTGCTAAGAAAAATACATGATTAATCAAAGCTTTTTTTGTTTTTATAAAGATGTTTGTGGAAAGGCCAGGCAAACCAATTTATGGGAAGTGTAAAAGCTACTCAATCTATGCAATGTATTTCCATACATCAGGAGAACCAGCATTGTATCTCCTACCACAGAGCTGCACTGTTTGCTGCCCTGAGGTATTTATCACTCCATACTGCTGCAAGAGATAGTTTCCAAGGCAGGTCCTGCATTGAATGAGAGATGCTCTGTTGTTAGAATATATACTGCAGATACAGATATATCTGTGCAGTGTTGGAACAGATACAGTAGCTGAGTCACAGTCACATCACATCGGCCTGCATATTGATGAGATGCAAATGACAAATATACTTTTTGCCACGATTCCCTTGAAGATATTAAAGCACAACCACACTCTTGAGGCTGTTCATATGTACCTCGCTCTCTTTCTCAGCAACTCCAGGTGTCTCCTTATCCCCTGCCTCGACACTGTCCTGTATAAAGAGGAAATACGGTCATCACCTTAGTCATGCCGAGGTAGTTGCTGCAGAGAAATTGGTATTAATCAAGCTTAATGGAAGTATGCATGGGATGTAATGAAATGAATGGCTGGAAATAAATGGGATGGTATATATCAAGTGGAAGGATTCTTGCTGCCACATATAATCTGAAATAAAAGTAGTTATAGGCTAAAAACCAGGAAACTAACCCTTTTATTTATGTAATTATCACACTGGAAGGGGGAAGGACAATTTTATTTCCTTTTGGATTCTCACAATAGCACTAGCATTGAAGAATTTTTTAGTAAGCAACAACCTAGCACATTGCTGACCTTGCAGTTTCCAGCAAGCTCAAATTTCTTCCATCCAAGACTAAAAAACTGTTCCTATTATAACTTGCTGCTGCCCCTGCAACTCTCCAGTTTCAAGGTAAATTTTCTAAAACACTTCTGCCAATCATATTGGACTGCAATCTATTTAAAGGGGCTGTTCAAAAGAGATGGATCACAGAGGTCAAAATTTATTTTTGCAGAATCACCTTTCTCTAGGTCCATATTCAGTGGTATATGCAGCAGGTGCCTGACATTTAAAAAAAATGAGATGTGTCAGGGGTTTTCTAAATCTGACACCCAAAATTTAGATGTTTAAGGAATCAAATGCACCGCACAGAAATGGTCTTCCCCAAAAGTGCTTTCTGTGGCAGTGATACCATCTAACACTAGGTCATTTTTACAGAAGCTGTAAGACTGTTTGAGTACAAAGTTTTGGAAATCAGAAAAAAAGCACAATTGTTCTCTGAATGCTTTGGGACAGCTCTGCCCATCCTGGTTTCTAATTCTACAGTTGCATTTATGAATTTAACCAGTGAGTTAAACCAGTAACATCTCTTCAACTTGCACTTGGATTCAGTTTTGGCTATTGCTCTGCCTTGGTGGCAGGTAGAGGTTAACGAACAGTCAAAACTGCTAAATTTATGGTGTGGCTTGGACTAGTTGGGAGTGCTTTTTTTCTGTTCAGCTTTGACTCCCTGCAGACACAGGGTATTTCTAAAGATGCTTTGCTCAGGAAAAGCAAATCAATGTGCCATTATGGAAATCTCCTTTGCTAATACATTTTGAGGCTGTTTTGCAAACACAGCCAGGTCAGATTTTCTCAAAAGAGCTGTAAGTGTGAAGACAAGTCATGCAAACCTCTGCGAGGGCATGGTAGCTTGGTTGGTCTGCTTTAGCAACCAGAAATTAGGCGACCTCAAATGTTCAGGCTGCAGCTGACTGCCTTCAAACACCCACAGCTGTCACTCCAAAATTTATACCAGTTCCAGCTGAAATGGCTGCATTTTTTTTTTTTTTAATATAAGCATGCTGAGTTATATCCAAACTTCGTATCACTCATGTTTTTTTTCCTAATCTAATCTTCTAGTATTGCTTGCAGTCACCTCTTAAGCCCCAAACATGTCCAGATGCCAAGACGGCAGCTGCTGACAGTGGTGTTACCATAGAAACCTCTCACAGAAACCTCTCACAGCCTGTTAAAATTGCAGTGTTATATATCCTTTAAAAAAATTATTAATTCTTCTTTCTTTTTTTTTAATTCAAGCTTTCCGCCTCCTTTTTTTTTCAGAAGAGATGTACACAAATGTTTCTATTGCCTGTAAAAGCTATATGGCCAACTGCAAGTCAGTAGATACACACTCTTCCTACTTTTATCACTATGAAGTGCTGAATTTCCACCATCAACTGGATTTACAAGTGAATTTGCCTTTGGAAATGAGCATCATCTTGCCCTTTTTAGTCAGGAAAGTCCCAGTCTTTGCTCTTCTTTTAATAACAACCTGGCAATATTCTCTGGTAAGAATCCCATCAGCCCATCTAATATACATACATATTTTTAAATGAGAACTGTTTGCCAGGCTAACTCAAAGCACAGTTTTAATGGGAAAGGGGAAAATAAGGAGAGCTCCCCTTGCTTTCCAAAGCTAATTTGACTATTGTGCACTAGTCAAATTTGTAACAATTTGCTTTTGCTTTTTTGATTAGCTGGAAGTTGGGATTTTGCAGAAGGTGGGGTTTGAGACGAGAGGCATGGTAGCATGAATTGTACCTTGTTTAGGGAATGAAAGCCCAATAAAAAGGATGTAAGAAACAACATCTGAGTAAAGAAATACCCTTGTTCTGTAAACAGAGAAGAATCTGCTGCTGCAGGCTTCAACAGAATGATACTATTCTACATCAGTTCTCTTCCATATACAAGAGCCATATATTTTTAATGGTCTCATGCTCCAAGTTTGCACCTGCACTTAGCTGCACACTCAGAATTTGGACAGACTTGACCACTCATTGGTATCTAACCATTGCATTGCTCTCCCAAATGACATATTCTGCAGTTTGGGCACTGTGAATTGTACCTACTGTGGGATTCAACTGTTATTAGATACCCTCAAAGCTGCAGGCTGTTTCCTGGTCTCTACAGTGTCTGCATAGAGCTTATTGGGAGGAAGTTTCATATAGGATTACTAACACCTCTGAAACCCACAATATTTAGCTCAGTGTCTGACTGCTTTAATGGAAGAACATCAGAGTCCAGGCAGGCATCAAACCCAAAGCACTGAAAGGCTCTTTCCAAACTAATGAGCATAGTGGAAGTCAAAAACCTGATCTCTGAGCAGTGCTCTCAACTCCAAGCACTGTCTTTCACATGTAGAAGAAGAAGAGGAAATAACCAGATTTCATAAGCTTTCACTTTATTATAATGTTCCCATATCATCTTTGTTTGAATGTGAGAAAATGATGTGGTGAGAGAGGTAGTATTATTTAAAATCAATCAGCAGTTGATCTATTATATCCTTTAGACTGTGTCCTTTGGATTTTACAGCTGCCTTTGGAGATGCTATGGAAATAGGGAATTGGTGTGCAGAAGTCCATGCAAAGTCTTTTTAATAACCTCCAACAATGAAGAATGTAGGCCTTTTATTTTCTGGATTAATGGGATGTGACAGGAAACTTATTGCTGAAAAATTAAATTGATCAGTGGCTGTTACTCAAAACTGGAAGTTACTAAACTCGATAAAAAGATTCCCATTAAGGAAGTGTCTCTCAATATTTTATGTCTCCACTTTTGAAGTAAACTGTCATTCATAAAGCAATCGAATGCAGATGTGCTGTTGAGAAATTACATGCTTTCATCTTTTGCAACTCAGTGTACTTTTCCTTAGCTTTGATCATATTTGTCATTAATCCTAACCTTAAAAATTCTTCTTCACAAGTCCTGTAAAGCGCTTCTCAAAATAACAACCCCTCAGAGCCAAACGCAGAATGATTCAAATTCAGACATTTTTAAAATCAATGCTTTTAGCTTATTTTCTCAAATGACCAAGGACAACTTCATATTCAAAAAGCAAGCAAAAAACAACTACAAACCTACTCAAAGCTGTTAAACTTCTATTTAATGCCTGTGGTCTTCCTCCTGAATCGCTCTTAAATTTCCTGTCTCTTCCACTGGCTTTCTCTTTGCCTTTCTCCCAACAGCTCTGCAGCCCTGTGCCTCAGCTAGAGCAGCTGCTGACAGACCCTGGGCTCAGAAGTCCTCATAGACAGTCAGGCAGCAAAATGCATCATCTGAAAAGGTCATGTCAGGTGACAAGCAGATGTGTGGTGCTGCAGCCACAGTCTGTCATTTAGTTAGTGCTTAAGACGTGCAACAGGCTTCAGTACATTGCTTTGTCTTACTGTGAGGCAAAAGGAGCTGGCTTCCTTTCAAAAAAAATTGGGAAGTTATTTTACCTTTTTTTTCTTACAGATAATCAAGATAATCTGTAATATCTTACAGATAATCAAGATAAAACCATCTAGAAACAACCTTTTCAGCTTCACTGATACATGTTCTTCTACATTATTCCCTGCCTTTCACTCACGGGAAGAGGAGAGCTCCAGACCAATGACTGATTTCCCATCCCTCCTCTCTTCACCTTTCCTCCCTCCCTCTTTATTCCAAACTACCAAATTTAATCTGAATAGATGTGAGGCATTCTGGACAAGAGTTTGACAAAAAATATGTGCCTCAGAAAGGCAATTTCATTCTTTGCTTCATTATAGAGATGACAAGTTATTACTGTTATTTATATCAACTGAAAAGAAAACACACAGGTGGGGGGATAGCCTGGTCCCTACAGACCATGGGGTTTCTTCATTTGGTGATGTCATTTGCTCCAGATCATACCATGGAATCAAACAAAAGTGAATAATAAAATAAATAAATAAATACTCAAAATTCATGCAAGTGTAATCAGAATTAAACCCTAAACATAGTTCTAGGGAACACACTGGGCCTACTTCCCTCCATAGCTTCAGTGCTGCTAGGAGTGCATGGAAGGGCTGGACAGAGACAGGAATTATCTTCTCTTTCCCCCAAAGTCCTCCAGAAGAGCCCCCACAGCACTGCCTGTCTTTCCTTCCACAATAATTTTTTTTCCACTTAGAAAGATGGGAGCAAGGGAAGAATGAATTAGGCAGTTGCTACAGCTAAAGTTCAGCTTGCTTCTTTGCATTATCTGTGTTGGATACCACTTTTTAATCCCATGGTATGGACAGCTGGAACAACCCAGGGAAAACTCATCAATTCATCTTTAAGAAGGTCTTTAACAAACTATGTTTGTACTCCAGAGCCTTGCACACCAACTCTAGCACTCTGTTCCTCCTGCTGAAGATATTTTGCTTAGTACCACACGTGGCTCTTGCATGGGTCTAACATGGCCAGCAGATAACCAGTCTGTCCTTGGCAGGTAGAGCTTGTGGACCTACTTCTGTCCCTATAAGTTAACGACATTACCTACCTGGAGTAATTGATAAATGTCACCATTAGACTTGTAGCTTCTGAGCCATCGCCATCAATAAAAAGGTTAAACAAGATCAGCTCCAGAGACAGACCCACAAGATGCCACAGTAGCTGCATATCTGATAGGTCTTCTGTCAATGCTCTGCCTGTCACACCTATAGATGCAAGTTAATTCCACTTTCTTCAGCTAATTTGCATCTGCACCAGCTTAATAATGCTTTCTGTGTGGCAGTGTATCAAAAGCTCACTGAAAAACACCTAATTTTGCTATTAATTTGTTATCACCATCTCTGCTCAGCAGATGAGGATACTGGAACTCAGCCAAGGCCAAGAGCAGTTCAGCAAGCTGAACCTTGTCTGTTCAACCCTTATGGCACTAAACTGTGCTCAGTAGTAAGAAACCAGAGCTCTACAGCTTTCACTGGCTTCTGTGGAGCTTTGAACATGGCACTGTCTTGAGGAAACCATGAAAACTGTTGGCCTACAAAACCAGATCAATTTTTCTCCATGGTTTCCTAGCCTGTGTTTGTCACCCATCACCAAGACCTTCTGACAGTAGTGTGTAGAAGAGGAACCTCAACTGAATAAAAAGGATATTCACTGAGATACAGGTTATAAAAAGGAAAGCTAGTTAAGCAGAAAAACCCCATGCCTACAATCTCAGACTACCTCTTGATTTGTGGTGATACTGGGTGCCCTGCTTTGTTCTTTTTGCAGAGTTGTCATTTCTTCTTCTCCTTCCACTATTTCCTGAATGCTGATATGTAAAGATCTCCAAACTGGTACTTTGAGTTGCCTCTTCAGCTCATGGCTGGCTTCTAAGACCATGAGACTTGTAGACATTTATGTTACAATAACTTTTTTTCTGGTAATTTCATACTCTAGCAAGGACCACACAAGATGGCTTAGAGCTTACAGCTCAGCTTGAAATGAAATGACAAAACTGGTAATATGGTAATTTTAAAAATGGCATCAAGTCTTTCCCCTTCTGAAGTTCATCTGGAATCAATCAATCTGTGAAATCACAATCAACCAGCTGAACTTCAGTCTAAAATGCCAAATATAAGAGGAATGACATTCTAGGGCTGAGTGGAGGATGCATGCTGGAGAGGCATGCTGTGACACAGAAGGTGCTGGGGAAGCCAGCCATGGATGGATGGTGATGATGGAAAGGATGGCTAAAAATGCAGGAAGCACATTCACTATGTCAAAAGATGGCTTGGATGAAGCCCGGGAGGTTGTATGGTGGACCGGTCACTCACCACAGCCTGCTCTACTGGCTCAGCAGGCTCAGCAGGGACAGCCTCTTTTTCCACAGCAGCAGGGGTTTCCTCGACCTTGGGTTCCCCAGGTGGAGCTTCTTCACCCTCAGTCTTTTGTTTTATTGATTTTTAAGTAGACAGCGGAAAAATTGTTGAGAAGCACATGATAGTAGGGCAGGGGGAGAGGAATGGAAACCGTGCCTGGCCTTACAGCATCTAAAGGTCATTTTAATCCTCAATATTCTACATGTAAACTGAGCCAGGCCTACATCTCTCCCTCACAAGGAAAGAAAGCATCAGCTTCCTGAGCTACAGAAAGGGGTGATGGAGATGGGGAGAAGGCACTCAGTTTGCTCAGGTATGCTCTGGAAACTGATGGCAAGCCCAGGAGCTGAAACTGGCACCTGTGTGTACCATCCCTGGGCTTCAAATATGAGTTTCAAAAATTATCCCATCCCCTGTTTTCTAGTTCTCTCTGTTCTCAGACAACATAGTCCCTTCTCCAGCCAAGGTAAGAAGCAACTAGAAGAGATTCAAATGGCTTTTATATGCACAAGGGCAACCGCTGGCTGCTTGAATTCTGTCAGTGTGAAAATCATCCCTGGTTTCTTACTAAAATACATTCCTTCTTGAGCTCTCAATCACCTACCAGACACCCATTTATCAACCCACTATTGGGATTTCCACCCTTTTAGGTTCTGGCTTAAGCTTGTTTTTTAGCAAGAGGATTTAGCAAACATCATCAGCCCTGCAACACATTCAGTCCTGTGGCAAAATAGCTCACAGCAGAAGTGCCATCTCTGATGGAGACATTACTTTGCAAATACAGGAGCATACAAGGGGAAAGCTGCAAGCTGTGCTCAGCATATTCCATTTATAACGATGGCTGACTCAACCAGATAAAATAACCCCAGCAGATTAATTTGCCATGAGCAAATTGCTCAGCATAATACGAAGCTGAAAAACTATTTAGCTGCTCTGCAGTTGATAACAGGCAGCTGGATTGCAGGTCTCCTGTGATGAAGAGGCAGCTTCCATGAAATTCTTAAAGAGAATAAAATCTTCTCCTTGATGCTTTTCAGGAAAAAAATCCGTACCCTTTCACTATGTTTTTTCACCTATTTCATAAGCAGACTGATTTTTAACAACGTACAGAGAAGTCTGCTTAAGCAAGACCTTCAGGATTTGGCAAAGCATAAAGAACAGTCCTTATAATATACCATGCCCTCCTGAAATCACTGTGTGCAGTGTGTTAATGCTAGCTCCAGGGAATTTCATGAACCAGAAATAGGACCAAAATGAGAGACACAAAGTAGATTTATCCCAGTTAAGGTGACTAATGAGTTTCTGAGGTTTAACAATGGAAGAAACTTTTAGGCTTAAAGTCACAGGTAACATTATAATGCAGACTGCACTGATGTGCTTCAAGTCACTTGTGGAGAAACAGCCTTCAGACTATTTACCACATTTCAGCTACAAGTAAAAATACTCTCACCATATTTGGTAACCATTACAAACACAATCATTCTACAAAAGCCACATAAAATACTACTGAGTATCACCCTGCTATTCTACATCCTTACTCCAGGCTAACCAAAGACTGTAAGAGAAACTTAGATACTACCCAAGGATGATCACTTCCAAAAGGATTATCCTCTTAGAAGTGAACTGTGCCTCCTACTAATATGTGGGGAGTGGATAAAACTACAGCAATACTGGAGATATTTAAACAGCCATCATGTACTGTTACCTGTACACTAGAGCATAGTATTCACTCTTGCATTTCTTAACTGCAATAAATCAACAAAATGTTTGACTACACCTTTGAAAAGTAAATATATCTTAGAATACCTTGATTTTCTTTTATTTTTCTCTCTACTATCCTTGTGAAAGACTGTTTCAGTGAGTAAAGATTTACAACTACAATGATACCACCCACCAACTCTTCCAGGGAGGATGCGGAAAAAGGAGAAAATATCCTTGCACAAAGGAAAACTGTTGCTATTTTTTATAAGGCATTTAAAAAGGAGGCAAAAGCCACCACTTACCAAAGGCTCTGTCACATTCTCATTTGGTTGCACTGTAAATGCAGAGGTATCCTAGATACAGACATGAAAAACAATGAAGCAAAAATATTTGAAACTGGATGACTACAGGTATCTATCAAAGCCTTGATTTTCTTAAGGGTTTATTAAGGTAGTCACAAGTAAATTCACATAGAATAAGATGAGAAATAGATAATGTGAATAGGAATAATAATTATTGATTAAGCACTACTAATATTAAAGACATTCCTTTTTCAGTTATATAGTCTATGCTTCTTAACTGTATGAAGTTATTAAAGGCAGTAAAAAACCCTTCATTAAATACATGCGACTTGCAAGGACTTTGTTTCAGGCACAATGTACTTCCAAGTTGTGAAACTCCATCTTTTTTACATGTGCTTTCTCTCATCCCATGAGCTTCTAGTTGGCCTTTGCCCTCCCCATCCCACAAGATGTGTGGAGGAGGAGCGTGGGGAGGGGGAAAGTGAGCAGCCACGTGGCTGCTTCTTAGTTGTTGTGTTAGGCCCACCACCCCACAACATAATTTAACTTTCAGATTGAAATATATCCTAAATGGGGGAAAAAAAAAAAAAAAAAGGCAGAAAAAATATACATGATATGTACACACAGTCACTGAAAGTACGTGACTGAGGAAACCAGGCTTTACAGGATTGTGAGAAAAACTCACAAAACAGCACAATGGAAAAGCTAAACCAGTTGTTTTTGGAGAAGAAAATCAATCCCACAAAAGGTAGTCAGATTTTTGCTATTAAATTCAGTCAGGACAAGAATACAAGAATATTATAATTATTCTAGCAACATCTAGAAATAATTTCTGAGAACACACAAGGCTTGGATTTGAGTTTGTATGACATTGTTGTGCAGCTTGTCTGTAGAACAGATTTCCTGAAATCGTACAGCCAGTCCTAATCCCTTTCTAAGAGCACAGAAAATAAATTACTCTAAAACCATGTTTATTTCTTACCTGGGCAAATCCATTAAATGCTGTGCTGGATGCCTAAGTGGAAGTGAAGATCAGAAAAAAATTATAATTTGTTTACTAAATCAGAACACCAGTCAAAACAATGTTAATTGTAAAATAAAAATAGACCAAACATTAAAATAAATAAAGAATAATAAAAAAAAAGAAGGGTAAGGCAGCAAGAAATCTGATGACAGTGCTATTTGATAGCAGGTGTCACAGGCTTAAAGAAAACACCAAAAATAAAATGAAAAAGCAGAGTAACAGAAGTGTTTTACAAAAGAATAATAACAGCAAAAAAAAAAGACAAGGTGCATTTAAAGTTACACATATGAAACACAACACGTGTGAGGCACAGCATGCCTTCACAGTTCAAAGCTTCATTCACTGTTCTGAAATGCATTTTTGCCAGCCTGCTTCATTACACGGCTGAAGGGCACCACACTATGAGCAGTTGCATGGCAGTTTTTCAAAAAAAGAATAGCAAGGGCTCAGGAGGGGCAGTGGGAAACACACAAACGGATTGTTTTTAAACGACAAGGTTATGCATGGCCTAGGGAACTCTTTGTCTAGACTAGGCTACACACTGGGGTAGGTACCTCTTCTTTATCAGCCTCAATTTCCTGGTACAACAATCCATATCTCCGGTTAGCAATTTCATCTTCAGATAAATCTGAGTTGTTGGTTTCATTGTCTTTAGGACTAGTTGAACTCTCGGTGCTAGCATTTCTGGAATTTCCCATTTGAAACAGAGTCAAGGGTCTATCTATCTCCTTGCTGGGTCCGGGATTGCTAATGGCTGCCTGCTCCCCAGGCAAGCCTTGTTTTACAGGTGCCTCCTGACTTTTATTGCCTGTGGTCGCACCTACTTCTCCCCAGCTGTTATCAGTTCCTCCTAGGTCTTGTGTAGACCATTTAGTACTAATGCCTAACCAAACATTTTCCATGTTACCTTCTTCAGAGTCTTGTTGCTTGGGGAAAAAGGGCCAATTATCCAGTCCATTGGCTTGGCTATCTGGCAGATTAGAAAACCCCCAGGAATCATTATTAACTGTCGGATCCCAGTTTGCCAGCCAGGGGTCTGTTTCGAAGGCATCAGGAACACCACTGCTACTAGGATGCTCTTCAGCCACTGCTGCTTCTGCCCTACCTGTCATTTGGTCTTCTGCATTACCTAGCCAAGGATTAGCACAGCTTGTGCTAGCAGCATCAGCTGTCTCGAGCAGCAATGGCCATGCTTTTTCAGCAGCAGCACTACCATTTGGGAGGAGGCTGATGCTATTGTCTTCGGTTCCTTGACCAGACTCTTCTGCACTGAAAAAATCAGCATCACACAGAACATTTCCAGTATTTGTAGGGTCCTTTTCTGTGTGGTCAGCTACATCTAGGTCAACATATGCCGTCGTATTTATACACTCCATGGATGTACTCTCTCCAGCACCACTGTCAGTTTGTTCTAAGCCATCCTCAAATGTCCTTTCATGGTCCTGATCCCAGATATCAAAGACTCTCTCAGGTTCACTGCCAGTGTTTTCTATAGTTTTACAGTTGTCCACTACTATTCTGTCCCCAACTTCCAGCCCTGTGCTCAACAATGGTATTTCTCCATCTGCCTCATCAATGATAGTGACCCCTTTGAATTCTTCTTCCCCAAGGTTTTGTATCTTAGCACCACAAGTTCTCCCAGAACCCCCATCATTATCTTCCAAATCATATACATTTTCTACCTCTGTGCTGACTAAATTTTCAAGATCTGATTTTGCTAAACCCTCATGAAGTTCTGCCTCACTGTCTCTTTTTGTTTCGCAACCTTGCTCTTCCAGTCTCTCTATACCTTCTACCTCCTTGTAGTTAACAGCTCTGGTCTCTACCTTTTCACTTGGCTTGACACCTGCCCACTCTTCTTCCTCCTGCTCTTCCTCTGCCTTTTGCACATCACATGGGAGAGGTTCATCCAACAAGCTATCAGTTCCCAGGATGGGTGTCTCAAAACTTGTTAAGTTCTCTAAAGGCTGACTGGTCACCACATCTTCCCATGGGATATTTTTGGCATCCAACTGGTCGTCCAGTGAAGTCCTCTGGTTTTCGTTTACAGAAGCTGACCCTGGTGCAGCATCCTCCTGCTCACCTACAGCAGGCCAAACACTAGCAGGCAGAGTACCCGTGGATTCGCTCGAGGTTTGCTCTGCCCCAGGGAAAAGCAAAGAACCGCCCGCAGCAATTTCCTGGCTGACACTGGGTGTGCTAACATCTAGGCCCCAGTTGAGTGAACCTAGATCAGTTTGAGATCTGTTAGTATCTTCTGATGACCCACTGTTTGGGGTTTCCTCCATGACCAGGTTACACAGGGAAAGACTTTTTGAAGAATCAGGCTTTAAGCAGACAGAAAAGCAAAGAAAAAACACAAGATGAAAAAGATAAAGGCGGACTTGATGAGAAAACACAAAATTCATATTTTACTAGAGCAATTTTAATTTAAAGAACGAAAGTGACTAAATTAAGCAGTTTCAGGAAAAAAGCTATGTGGTTTGCAACATTTGGAGGCAGTAGATTGCAATGTAAAAGAGCAGCACTGATAGACAAAACCAGAAAACTACATCTTACACCACACTGATTAAAGCACATCTCTAGGTTGGCTGCAACGTTAGAGGGAGGTTTGCTTACCGGCTGCACCAATTCGCTGCTTGTCTGTGTAGAAGAAAATCATACATAGAAAACACAGAAAGTAAGAATATGACATACTTTGCCACAGCAGCACTTCACTAACTAGCAGTTCTCAAACAAGCAGCAGTTACCAAACTAGCCGGGGAAAGGAACAACAGGTCCTCTCCTGCCACTCCACTGAAGGCTTATCATCCCAGGCCCCTGAATACAAGCCACACTTCTTGCCTCTGCATTACATTATAAAATAAGTTCTACATGTACAATGAATATTTATCACATCTTGCTTTCCTCTGACAGCCACTGACATGTTATTGCAGGTACTCTATTGCATCTCAGTTGAAAAGGGAGGTTGCTCTGCAAGACAGCGAACAAGGAAAGAAGCAACCCAAGTGGCATCAGGGCTTACTTGCATTGACACTACAGCATTGCTGCTGAGGGCCCTGAGCATCCAGCTCCGATTCTCCATCACCCTGGGCCATGCAGATGCATTTACATCCACACAGAGTAAGGCATCAAGTCACAAAGCCAGCTATCTGTTCTGCCATATGGAACAGATAAAATCCTGCATGAATGAGCAACAACTACTCTGCACTACACTTATTATTATGAGAAACTCAGTAAAAAGTTGACTATCCCTCATTTCAAAACAGTTAGCTCACTTACTCTTCTTTTTTAATGTATGACAGCAAAGAGGAAAATAATTGTAATACAGATTACATGTGTAATGTTAACAAGATATAAATAAATCTGTGTGAAAGGAACACATTGATAAGACTATCTAATGTAAGTTTAGAGCAATACATTCAAAGCATTTCTGGTTTTTTTTAAGCTCGTTTAGATATTGGCAGCCTTGAAATTTTATCTAGTCTACAGACGTGACTGCTTTTTCAGGCTTTTTTAACCTTTCCCAGTAGAAAAAGATGAGCATTTGATATGTATCATGCACGCTATGTATTCATAAAACAGTGCTGCAAATCTGATTGCACAAGAAGCATCCACATTTCTGTGCTGGCCAAAGCTGCAAAAGGTAAAAAGCATACCAGGCTCCACACCAAGTCAACCCAGCTATGTCCGTGACAAAAGGTCAAAAGAAAGTTCATGAAATTGAGTTGTTTTCTCCCTGCAGATCATTGTATCTGATTTGGTATCAGGAGGAAAGAGGAAGGATTCATGCGGTTTCCTAAAGCAGTAGCTTCTTTTGTAAATAACTCCAGCTCACTGTATGCCCACAAAGACAAGTTAAATTCTCTCTTCACTTCTGAATTTTAAGAATATGGTTGTCCATTGGGTTAAGGCCCTGAGGAACTACACGTTCAGATAACTAAAACAGGTGACTAGTATCCATTCCTGCCCCCTAATACCTGTAACTCGAGCATGAGAATAAAAACAACACACACTTTGCTATAATGATTCTGAATCTTATTAGCCTAGATTTCTGACATACTTTTGGTTTTGTGGGCCAAGCAACAGATTCTTTTTGCTGCCGAGTTTTTCAAATGATCCCCAGTGCCTTCATACATTTCAAAGTGTTTGTCATGGTCTGTAAATTCTTTTTCTTGGCTTTTGGTAAAAACATTTTAAAACTGAGTTCAGGGTGTAACAAAATCAGAGCCACAGAAGTACCCCAGTTAGCAAGGATAAATGTCAGGGCTTACCGTCCATAGATCCCATGGCAATGTCTGAAAAAAGGAGGAGGAAAAAAGAGGCTTTAGCGAAATACTGTTTCTATCCTGTATTTTCAACACGCTACATAAGTATGTCCATTAACTAACAAGAGAGAACTTATATGCATATTCGTAATACATGTATATTTTATATATTACTGCATGTGTTTATGCACATGTATGGATACGTATCTGCATAACTGGCTTTTTGGTTAAATGGGATGGGCAGTATGTGAGAAATTGTGACATCTCCCCACTTAAAGCAGTCATTGATTTCCAGTGAGATCATACTGCTGTACACTTGAGTAACAGCCAGATTCTGAGCTGGTGACTGAACAACTTTTAAGAGCTACAGGAGTCTCTGTAAGGTAGAAGCTTTAAAGAGCTTATACAGGTCAGATTTTTTTAGCCAGTTAAAAAAAGGATCCACCTATCCACTGAGAACAAGTGGGTTTTCTTGTATCTCTGACACCAGGAAGGAAAATGGCATGCTTTTTGGGAAAGAAAACAAGAAAGTTGACCGATATTTTTTTGTCCAGTCTGTTAAGTAATAAATGTTAGTGACCTCTCAGCAGAAAAGCTGAAAGGACAGATGAAAGAAAAGCAGCAAACTTCATGCCAAATATTAATAACCCATTACATGAAAAAGATCTCTACTAGATGATCCTAAAAGCTGTCTGAGATGCTTCAAAACATACCTACTATATGCACACCCACGTCTATGAAAAACTAAACGTAAAACCACTAGTAAAGTAAAATGCAAAACTATTCCTGAGATATTCACATGACACATAACATTTGCTTGAGAGAAAGGACTGCTGCATTTAGCTTCTTTTCTTGCCTGCTTCTTACTTTATAAGGACACAATGGTCTTTGAACAACTCCTCCTTTCAGGAACAAAAGACACAGTAGTAACTCACTACTCAGATTTACAGCAAATGAACATCAACATCCATTTCTCAATCATTTAAATTTTAAGTCCAGGTATGTGTTTCTTCAGTGGATGTAATTCACAAGTGTACCTGCTTACTCTGCTGTAACACTATTAGCAGAACATTCAAGCTTTAAGGAAAAATGATTAGTCTCTACTTATAGTGCTAACTGGTGCAGATTCTAGATGTCCTACAGACTTCTGTGGAAGGAAAGATTGCTAATTTTTCATTTTTTTCCTTTCATTACTGATGAGGCTTTGAGCATAAGGGCGGAAGGAACGTACTGAGGAAAAAGTTTAACAAAGCACAGCTAACAGAGATGAAGGCTAGGCACATTTAGAAAGGCCACTTCTGAAGAAGTCATAGGAACAGAAAAGCGAGTAAGGAAGGGCAGACTGGAGCCCACTTACTGTGATCTCATGAGAGCAGTGGAGGGAGGTTATCAATTAAATGATCAATAGAGAAGACATGCCAGGCCTCCTGAGGCACCATGGCGTGTCTTCAAATCACTACTTCAGCACAATTTGCTGAAGGGAAAATGTCCATGACTGAGGCAAAAAACATACACATATGCAAAGACCACTTAAAAATCTCTTCTTCATCTCCCTGAAAAGTGTCTTTAAAGACTGCAACCAGCAATTTCAGTCTGCCATAGCGATGAACCTGCCACATCCAGTAAGACTGAGACCCAGACAGCAGCTATTCCCCTCTTCTAAAACCATGGTGCTCTAACTTAGCCACACACTCCTGTGGATGTGGACCATCCCTCCTCACACATATCTGTTGGAAGGAAAGGTGAAAGGAAAGGAGAGACTGAAGGTGCTCAGTGAATACTTCCTACACACCTAGATGAAAAAATACAATGTACTTTTCTATCCTGAATTACATCCTTTATTTCATGACACAGCTCAATCTAAAGCAACTCTTTTCCATTAAATGCTTCCACACTCTCTACAATATGATGTCAGGACAAACTTGCTCTCTCACAAAAGTTAAATGTCTTTGGTTTAATGATCCCACTGCTCTAATCAACATTACAAGACAAGCTGATAGTGTAGAGTTAGCAAAGTCACAGCTTGTGTTTTCTGTCATACTGAATGTCAAGGAATTTTCTTCCCCTTCCTGTTTGGAGGGAGCAAGAAAATTAACATGAAAGATGCACAAAGCCTCTGCTATAAACACTCATCCTAGCAAACCACAAGGAGAAATTTCAGCTAATGTTCAGAGTGCTGACAATACACGGTTGTTCTAACAGTGCATGACCCATCAGAGATCACTACAGATCTCATTATTTAACTAGGGCTGCACACCAAATTCATTAACTGAAGAAGAGAACAGCACAGGACCGTTTCAGCATTAAAGCTTCTTGTCTTCTCACCCCTTTCCCAGTGCTGCATTCCTGAACAGCTGATAAGCCCTCTCATGTCTTACAGTACAAGCCAGGTTAGTGACAGCCATATGCATAAAAATTTTGCTAACAGTGTGTTAATATAGTTTCGGTCTCCGTGTATAAGACAGAGCTCCAGCTCTGCTGACCAGGAAGACTTCCCTATTTTACTATCAGCCCTACTGGTAGCTAGGACAAGTTTTGGGTCTTAAAATAGCAGGTGCCCTATGGCAAGTCAATGTAAATCAGCAACTTGATATATCAGCCTTTTTTTTTTCCCTTTTCTTCTCTTCTTCATATTCCTGCAAGAAACTACCATGGCAAGTATTAACATAGAATGCAGAATTCTTTAACACAACATCCTGCAAGGAAACATCATACTCCATCCTCCCATTTTCCTTGAGGTTAGGTCTAAAATAGATTTAAAAGCAAAATCACTCAGATTATATGCCCTGGTTGGTACATAAATTCCATCACAGCAAAGCAATCGCATGCTAACTCCATGAGACCTGGGTCCCCTGAGGCATCTTTCCAGACGTGAAGAAGAGTCAAAGCCAGGTCAGAAAAACTGTCGGGAAACCAGGCATCGGAGAAATATAACATTGGCACTAAGAGATATTCTAAAGATGGAAAATAATGGAATGCTGAAGTCAAAGCAGAGGTACCAGCAACCATTCTCATTTTACCACCTGACAATTTCCTCTCCTTCTGGTATGTTATCAAGTACAGGGCTACGGAATAGGAAAGATAGAGAGCTGACAAGCTTTTCAGGAAGATCAGACTTCTCAGACACTGCTCATTAGTACACAAGGCAAAATCTTTGTGACCAAACACAGCACTTCGCATTCACTCGCTTTGCCTACCTCAAAGCAAAGAGATACCTGAGACATGGGTGAATGAGTAACTCCTGTCGATACAGCATCTGGCTTGAAAGGATCGAAGTCCAGATCTAGCAAAGATTCCTCTTTCTTAGCTTCAGGAACTTCATTCTGTTTGAAGAGAAACATAAATATTGAAAAACTCATCTTTTTAAAAGCCACCCTGGACAGCAAAGTATAAAGAGTCCAAAAGGAAAAAAAAAATCGTATCACATACTTTCTAGCTGCAGTGCAAGCCAGGAGGGGAGGAAGCTCTGAAGACTTTTCTGAGCTTTAGTGTAACTTTTAATTTTATTTTTATGAGCTTCACTCTTCTCATGCCTTTGTTTTCTCTGTAGTGCCTTTTCAGGCTAAACAAATCACAGTCCTCTGGAAAAAGTGCTGAGTGTTCACTGACTGTGAAGGCCCTTTTAAAGTGCTTTGAGTCAGGCACCAAAATTAAAAACCAAATAAATGGCAGCCAATGTCCATACATTCTAATAAGTGACTCTCTCCTCAAACAAAAACACTAGTAATAAGCTAATATAGAAGGACATAAATGCATTTGAATTAAATTTCAGTTCTGAACAACTATGAACATTTAATGTCCTTAGGTCTAAACTTCAGGAAACATCATACATAACACAAAATAAATCTTGCTACACTGATTTGCTTGTACAAAACTGGATTACATAAAATCATAGAATAACAGAATCATTAAAGTCAGAAAAGATCTTCGAGATCATTAAGTCCAACTGTCAGCCCTACACTCCTGTAACCACTAAACCATTTCCTGAAGCACCGTGTCTACACTTTTTTTTAACACCTCCAGGGACAGTGCCTCCACCACCTCCCTGGGCAGCCTGCTCCAATGCCTCACCACTCTTTCAACGAAAAATTTTTTCCTAATATCCCATCTGAACCTCCCTTGGTACAACCTGACCCCATTTCCTCTTGTCCTATCACTAGTCACTAGGGAGGAGAGGCCAACACCCAATTCACCACAACCTCCTTTCAGGTAGTTGTAGAGAGCAATGAGGTCTCCCCTCAATTTCCTCTTCTCCAGGCTGAACAGCCCCAGCTCCCTCAGCCTCTCCTCATAAGACCTGTTCTCCAGACCCCTCATCAGCCTAGCTGTCCTTCTCTGCACCCTCTCCAGCACCTCAATGTCCTTTCTATACTGTGGCACCCAAACCTGCACATGGTGCTCAAGGTGCAGCCTCACCAGGGCCAAGTAGAGGGGCAGGATCACCTCCCTGGTCCTGCTGGTCACACTATTCATGATACAGGCCAGGATGCCATTGGCCTTCTTGGCCACCTGGGCACACTGCTGGCTCATGTTCAGCCAGCTGTCAGTCAGCACCCCAGGTCCCTCTCTGCTGGGCAGCTCTCCAGCCACTCCTCCCCAGGCCTGTAGCTCTGCTGGGGGTTGTTGTGGCTGAAGTGCAGGACCTGACATGTGGCCTTATTGAAACTCATACAATTGGCCTTGGCCCATCAATCCAGCCTGTCCAGATCCCTCTGCAGAGCCTCCCTGTCCTCAAGCAGATCGACAGTCCCACCCAGCTTAGTGTCCTCTCCAGACTTACTGAGGGTGCACTCCATCCCCTCATCCAAATCATCACTAAAGATGTTAAACAGGAGCAGCCCCAGCACTGAGCCCTGGGGAACACCCCTCGGGACCGGCCACCAACTGGATTTAGCTCCACTGAGCACAGCTCTTTGGACCCGGCCATGCAACCAGCTTTTAACCCAGCAAAGCCTGTGTGCATCCAAGCCACGACCAGCCAGCTTCTCTAGGAGCATGCTGTGGGAAACTGTGTCAAAGGCCCTGTTACAGTCAAGGAAGACATCATCCATAGCTCTTCCCTCATCCAATAAGCAGATCACTCTGTCATAGAAGGAGATCAGGTTAGTCAAACAGGACCTGCCCTTCATGAACCCATGCTGACTGGGCTTGATCACCTGGTTGTCCTGCATGTACCACATAATGGTTGTTAGGATGATCTGCTCCATCAGCTTCCTTGGTACTGAAGTCAGAATAACAGGCCTGTAATTTCCTCGATCATATTCCGTCCCTTCTTGTATATGGGGGTTACGCTGGCTGATTTCCAATCTGCTGGTACCTCTCCAGTCAGCCAGGACTGCTGATACATGATGCTAAGTGGCTTGGTGAGCACCCCTGCCAGCTTTCAGCACTCTTGGGCGGATCCCATCTGACCCCATAGATTTGTGCACATCTGTATGGTGGAGCAGGTCACTAACCATCTCCTGCTGGATTGTGGGGGGGTCATTCTGCTCCTGGTCCCTGTCCCCTAGCTTAAAGGGTTGGATTCCCTCTATATAACTGGACCTGTTACAAAAGACTGAGGCAAAGAATTCATTAAGCACTTCAGCCCTTTCCTCATCTTTCGTCAATATGATTCCTCCTGCATCTAGGCAGATCATGTTAGAGTCTTTTTTCATTTGCATTTAATGAATTAGCCAAGGCCTCTAATGTCACTATAAATATACATTTTGGTGCAATGGGCTAAAGGTCTTTCCCTCTACAAAGTAACATGAACTAATAATTAGTGCGCTTCAATATAAAATTTTATTTAGCATGAAGCTGCAGCTGAGATTCAATTATCACTCATGTTAAGAAATTCCAGACAAACATCTTGGTGTTGGTAACAAGGCTAGCACTGCTTAATGCTAGTTGTTCAGTGTGAATTAAGTAGTGAGAGAAGCCTGTCTCTTGATGTAAAGGATATGTAGATGGTAGACTGCTATTTTTAAACGTGTTCAGATCAGCAATGGTAGCATAGGAAATTATTTGTACACACACATTCACACATAATCCTATGCAAGAATGGTAACACAGGGTCAGACCACATAGCGCAATGTCCTGTCCCTGACTGTGACCAAAGGGGGAAGACTACAACAACAGGGCAGTCATAAGAACAGCAAAACTAGGAGGTAATAATGATCTTTAAGGTCCCTTCCAACCCAAACTATTTTATGATTCTACCATATGATTATGATACTAATAAAAATAAAATAATGTCTTTGTATTATGAAAACATTTAAGAGGGTAAATTCTCAAAATTTACGCATATTTATTAGTAATAAATATTCAAGTGCAGGTAATTAATGGCTTCCATATGCCACAAGACATCTGACCGCTCTGTCACCTGGAAACAAGGTGAAAATAGCTCCTCAGCTCCCATGCTAGGAATGACAGAGTGATCTGGCACTCTTCAGTTGGAAAGAGGGGTGCTCAGGGGGGATGTAAGTGGGGTCTGCAGCAGGATGAGAGGCACAGGCACATAGCTCCATGACTCCTCCAAAGCAGGAAGACAGGTGGCAGTGAAGTTGATGGGGGGAGATATGAAATAAAGGTGGTGCTGCTCCATGTGGCACAGAGTTCAGCTGGGGACCTCCTTACCATTGGGTAGTGTGAACGAAAAAAATTTACATGTGTTGAAAGACTTAAAAAAAACTGTGGCATAGTCTGTTGGTGATTACTAAATACACAGAAACCATGCTGAGGAAGCCCCTGAGCTGCAAATGACTGGAGGCTGAGAGACTATAGGAGAAGGGGGTGTAAGGAGTATCAACTTTCCTTGCCTTGTCTTATATTCTTCCCTTGGCCTCTGCTTTTCACCACTGGTGACAACAGATAACTGGATAACTGGTCTGATACACTGAAGCCAGTGTTACAGTCTCACACTTTATGAAGTCCAAATGAAAAACAGCCCTCCCCACCAGTAACCAGCACTACATTCTTCCTGTCACATCTTTCATCCAATGTATTTAGATTTCATCACGTATAGCCTCGAGGCAGTGGCACTCATGTGGTCATGCAGCATGATGAAACAACACAGCATTAGTTAGCATATGGAGATGGAAAAGTTACTCTCAGTGAAGTCTGAGAATGAAGTAGCTTTTCATGAGGATGGACTCAAATGAATCGGAATCACTTGAGCCATGTGTGGTGACAGCAAAGGTAACTGTAGTGTCAGGGTATGGATCCCTGACTGCAAAAATTACTATTGCCTGTTACCCTCAGACCAAAATGAAGGAACATGTGTTGTAACTTTAGTCACAAAGGCCCAAATAAACACACAGTATAACTGAGATATCAGGTTAGATGGAGATTTAGGGGAAACAGGAACCTCAGGAAATCCCTCAATAAGGGACAAAGTTGTTACAGAAAGGCCTGCCAATCATCCTGTGTTAACTCCACCGTAACACGATGAAGCATGAATAAATGCCACATTTGAAGGAAGCACCTGTGGCAGAAACAAGGCTGTCTCTCTCAGAGGACAGGTACATGCACAAGGGTTGGAGAAGGCACAATAAACCTGTGAGGACTGCCAGAACTGCCACCCCCCTCTCTTCACAGTCTGTGAAAGTCTTAAAAATACCCCCAGCAGATAAGGGTTTTTCGCTTCAGAGCTGTCAGATGCATTAAGAAATGTTAAGTACCTGGATGGGGCATATTATAAAGGTCTACAATGTCCAAGCTAGTAACTGAACACTAGGGAGCAATGTGATGTGAAGAAAACAAGAAATAAAGCAAGGAACATTAATTTATAAATTATCCTTTCATCTAGTCACTCAAATATCACATCTTCTCACCTCCTTCTTTTACTCAGCAGTAATTAAATCTATTATTGACAACGAATAAACTGCAAGTGTGAGCTGCTGTGTTGAATCTGGGCCAAAATAATCAACAGCATCAAGCAGAACTGTTTTTCAGCATCTTGCACAGCACTGATTTCATTAGTACTACTTGGTAAAGAAAGGTGAACAACAGTTACAAGTTATTTGTGTTTCAGAGGAGAAAAGTGTTTGGCCTGTTCATAATCCCCTCTGAAACATGGGATCAATACAGCAAAGCTCTATTCATTAGCCTGTTGGTTTGTGTCTCTGTGTGAGGACTGTGCCAGGGACATCAGTCCTGGTCCTTTGGGAAGTCCTGCACCATCAGGGGGCTCTGCAGGCTTAGGACAGCTTCCTCCATTCTGCCCAACAAGGGCTCTGGGAGTACAGGAGATGCCATAAGCACCAAAAGGCATAAATCCTTGTTTCCTGTGGATTTCATGCAATATATTTGCAATAACTGGTTCTCTTACAGAAGTATATAAAACCTATATATAGTTTATTTATTATTATAAAGGTTATATTATATTGTGTACCACACTCATGCCTGTACATACTTGGAGATCTCAGATACAGCAAGGATGCTTGTAGTGATGGGGGTGGGTTCTATGGAGTAAGAAATGCAGCTGATTCATGAGAAGGTGGTCAAGGAATAGCTTAGGTCATTCCCAGGTCAGTGGCTGTGAAGGAGGGAGGGACATAAATCACTCAAGGAAAGGAAATGAATTTTTCCTTGGGGGACAAGGGAAAGATTTCAGTTCTCAGGAGCAGGTCCCACCTTTATTATGCCATTCCATTTTTATACCTACCTTGTGGAAAGGCCATAAAAATTCTGGAAATGTGACTTACACTAATTTAAAGCCCCATTCCAGTGTCAGCTCTTAATGGAAAAACAAATTGGTTCAATTTCTGCTTCCCTGGCTGGTCTGACAGGAAAATGTTGGGTGAATACAGCATTTAATGCAGGGGGCCTCCTCCAGCACAGGAAACCAACACATACCACCGATGTCAAGGCTCATGCTGTCAGAGTGGTAACTACCATGAAGACAGAGCACAGTGATGCAACAGTCCTGCAATTGCCTTTCAGCAGGAGGGCCCAGCACCAGCTGCATACTGGGAACTGCCATTAGTTCTTTAATTGCATGGGGACTTAACTATAAATAACTCTTTTCTTTTCCAAATAGATCCCTATGGACAGCAATGCTTTCTTCTCCCCTCCACAAGAAAGCAATGTATCACATGTTCTAATTCTCTAAAATAATTTTGTTTTCCATTGCTTTGCCTACATTCTGCATGTTGTCAAATGATCACAATAAAACAAAAATTCACAAACATTCTGCCTAAGCTTCAGATCTGCATATTCCTCCTGTGTCTATCAGACACAGGCTTAGATTTCAGAGTTGTAATTACCATAATAGAAAGAGTCCATTATTGAACAACCAGCAGTTACCACAACTGCATAAAAGCTGAATAACTGAATACAAATGATAGAGAAAGATTTTACACAGCTCTGACTTTGTTTCCTTTATGAAACCTCTAAAAATCTCATAATTTCCTAATAATGAGGTAAAAGTAATTTTGATCACTTCTCTGCTGTGCAAGTAATGTTTCCATGAGTCAAAACCAAGTGAATGAATAATTTAGCTGGAGCAGCCTTTTATACCTGCAAAAAGTTGATTAAAACAGCCAAGTTCCATTCTTTTTTTTTCCAATCACTCAAAATAAAAAAGGAATACTTCTTACGATTTTGATGGAAGAAACAGAAGTAATGAAGGACCACTGTAAAGTGCCAGTGGAAATGGCTAGAATTAGGAAAAAAAGCATCATAGATGAACTCTCAGCTTGTAATGCATTCAGTTAAATCTCAAACGTGGCAGAGTTTCACAGTGTTTTTAGTCAGGCTTTTCAGGAAATCTCTCATTTTTTCCCAATATGTTAGCAATGTTGGCCCTTTTGAGTAATTATGTGTGGACTATTCAAAGATAAAACACTGCATATGTGACCTTTTCAACATAACATTAAAGAGTAATTGTGTCTCTGCCTTCTGTCCGTACCCTCCTCCTCCCTCCCCATGGAGATCAGCCCCAGGACCACTATCTTGGAGAACTTAGGGTGACTGCAATGTTGGACCCCTACACCATACTCTGAAGCTTACCTGTGATGGGGTTGTCACATTGATTTCTGGAACAAAGTTGTCATCAAATAAGTTAATGATGTTCTCCTGTTGCAGCTCCTTCGTGGGCGTGAGCTTAGGCAGCGGTGGAACTGGCGGACCTTTCCTCAGCTAGGCAGACAGCAAAAATGTCACAGTTCAGGGATAAAAGAAAAAGCTTTAAGCTAGGCCTAAACAACTTGTGTTAGGTTATCTCTGCTGCTTCACCTTAAATGTGGGAACAAGCCATGCGCTGAAAGGAACTGTTTGGCTGTTCACTACCAAATGCCTTGAAATAAACACTGTGGGAAAAGCAAAACAACTCTATGTTTCAAACTCATTCCAAGTCAAAGTTTAAGATTTCAAAAAAAAGCTCTTCTTGGCTGATTTTTTTGGTGTTGTGATGGGCAGAGAGTGCAAGACACTTTCTTTCCCATGCAGCTCATAGTTGGAAGGGCGATGCTACACAGAAGCAGGCCTCTGCAGCACTCTGGCTTAATAAGCTCACTCCCATTCAGCTTCAGGATTTTGCCCCTGCTCACCTGTTGCTACCTTTCAAGACTTCTTAATGCTAAGAGTACATCATGTCTGGGAACCACAGCACCTCAAAGGTGCTGAGGTTGCTAATCCCCTCAGGTCTCCAAAGATTCACGTAACTATGACAAACTAATTGCTTGGAATAATACCAAATAGTACTGGGGAATTCTAAAATCTATCAAAATATCAAGAAAAAAAAAATTCCACAAAAAAGGTGGAATTAAGGTGGTCTAGTGACTTGACACCATGGGCACCAGTAAGTCTAAAATTAATTGTATCAGACAGTCATATTCAGGCAGCGAGGTGCCACATTTTGGGAGACCAGAGAAAGCAAGTGTGCTCATATGTAAGTAAATGAAAAACTAAACTTCTTCTGATGTGCTCTCCCCAGGGAAATGGCATGCAGCACAGAAGTTATCCCAATTCTGAAATCATCAGTAACATTAACATAAGTCTTTGTTCACCAAGTATCACATATAACTCTTATGCTACAGATTAAACGGATGCATGAAACTGATTCTTACTTCACAAATATTGGTGAGAATAGAAATTACTCATCTGACGCCAACAGTATCAAACTTCTAAATCCAGTGTTAATAACAACCAGTAAGTCTTTAATTATCAGTAATTATCACAGTAGTATTTAAACTAGCTCTATTAATTACTGTTTTAGAGGGAAATCCATGTTGGCCAGACCAGTGACACTCACTGGCTAATTTTTCTCCAGGGTAAACACGTATTTGAAGATGAATGAAGAGCAGAAATATATAATGTACCATTATTCACAAGGAGATTCTAGAAATGAGGTTTTTAATCTATCACTTTTGGGATACAGGTGCTTACAGACTATGCAACTTCTTAGGAAGTATTTTGCTTAATCACCACAAGTTCCCTCAGTTCAAGGGGAAGCTTAAATTTTCTTCATTTCTTCTGGTATAAAACCCAGTTTCCACTCATGCTCATCATACAGAGATGAACAACCAATGAACAGAACAGAGTGCAACAGAGTCAGTGTCGTCCCTCTCATTTCCCCGTCAGTGCCTAGATGAAAAACCCACCATAGACCTCATCTCAGATGTCTTCTACTGCACAACAGGCCAGTTTCTCCTGCTAGGTTTTCCACTTACCTGTGTGGGTGACTTAGGCCGGGCTGGTGCTGGAGATGCTGGTGCCAGCATATGATTGGGACTAGCAGTAGGGCTAGGCAGGGGAGAGACCTCCTCTGGTGGTGACGGTGTTTTTGCAATGCGGAGTGGACCTGAATCACTAGACAGAAACAAAGCAACGGCAAGGACATGCATATCATTCTGACTTACCACCTTGACAGTTTGATGCAATAGTTGAACTGCATCCCTGAGGTAATGCCAGTGACTACAGAAGGCACTACACACAGGAGATGAACTGAGCTGTTATATAGTGACTAAAACTAACATGGCAATTAAATTAAATTAAAATTGTTATCTACAGTGTCAAAGGAAGTTCGAATTTTGGGATCTTGATTTTTGAAACATCTGTTTACCTGATCATGATAACTTGATGAAACAGTGTACCTGTATTTTTTCGGAATCTGAATTTGAAATGTGTCTGTCAAAGCATGTAACTATCATAAAATGTGAGATGGAATTATTTTCTTCATTTCACACACTTCTCAGAACAAAAGGCTCTAAAGGTAAAAATCCCCAGGGCAAGGCATAATGCTGAATAATGCAAATACTTCTAAAAGCTCAGCAACTTCAAAAAGGTTTCAATAAAATAAAACACAACCAAGATTATTGTAAAGCCATAATTATTTAAGAGGGACAACTCACTACAACTACAAACAAGCAGTAGTCAAGTGACTTCAACAGAGCTCTGCTGATAGTAAGAAAAGATCTGATGAAGTCCTGAGAAAGGATCTGCCCTCCCCATGAAAGGACCTGGTGCAAACACTGAGACATACTCAGCTACCAAGAAATGTGAAAGCTCATAACTTGGGGAGACTAGAAACTACAGCACTCAATGACCACAGTACTCGCTAAGAAAAGAGCAACTCATCTTCAGGGAGAGCAGAAGCACTACCTGATTGAGAAGACCACACCAGAAACATGTTCCTAATGCTAACACAAGAAAAAAATTGTTCTTTGGAAAGCACAGACTTAGCTCACACTCACCACCTCGTTCTGTGGAAATAATAAAAAAAAAAAAGCAAAAAAAAAAGCAGTTATTAAAAATTTTCTTTCCCAGGTGCAATATTTGCCTTCAGAATAGAGTACTCCAAAGCATACAAGGTTTTAGGATGTTTCTTTGTATATAGTTATTTAAAGGAAAGAGCAGATACTGTACTTGTCTAGTATCTACTACCTATGCATCTAAAAGGAAAGCTGAAATCTTATGAAGACCCACTCCTTGTAGATTTTTAGAGCATCATAGCTAATAATGGAAGTTAAAATCTATTCAGATTTTCACACAAGGCTCTGTGAACACCACAGCAAAAGCAAGTAACATAGTAACTAAAAAAATAATGTATTTCTAAAAAGCATTTAAAAAGTAAGAAGATCACACCACATTAATCTATGGCTGTCTACTCATTTGTAGCAATTATTTTTTTCTCTCATTGACGGAACGCATAATTCAGTGGGAATGAGCATGTGCATGCTGGACACAATCTAGGAGACACAAGTGGACAAAATACCTGCTTATTACAAAAACTGCTTGAAGTTTTCCAACACTGCAGTATTTTTCATCCCATAAAAGCATTTTACAAATCCTTTATATAAACCTAGTTCTGCCTGGGAGTCCATCCAAAAGACGCTGGCATCGATGATGGATGAGCTAACAACTCCAGAGGCAGTGTGTAAATATATCTGAACATGTATTAACACTGAACTAATCTAAAACAAAATTCTTGGACATGTTCAGAATTTTGCATTAGGTCAGAAGGTTCAATATTTCATTCTAGGTTCTTCCAAAGTGAGATCAAAACATATATAGAAATATCAGCCATATGTTTGAGCCAGATGTTATGTTGTTTGGTCAGTCTTAATTGTTGCTAAACTGAGTCTTGCTTGAGGGCAAATTAGCAGTAGTTATAACATTGTTCTGTTGCTTCTGATTATTTTGGATTGGCTGGGAATTCAGGACTTATGTATTCACTGTAAATATAATTGTGTTTTCATAGTCTCACTGTTTTATAATTTCAATCTACTGTAATCCATTTCATTAAAAAAGTATTAAACTCACCTTGGTGCCCCTTGAATGGTGAAGGCCTTGTCTGCATGTTGATCTCCCAGCTTTGTCATCACTTCATATAGCTTGTGACATAGCTGAGAAAACAAAACATTTGCCTGAGTTTATATAAAGCACTATAGCCATGATTAGAAACGCAGGTGATGCATCTGGTCTGATCACCTGTTAATATATAATCTGATAATTTTAAAATTGCATGTAGATCCTTCCCAAAATACTCAGTGCCATGTATATCAAAAGCCTAAGTGGAAACGTATCAAAATCCATAGAACCAAAGATAACAGCAGTTCTTCAAAAACATAGGCTGGTTTTCAGATTACAGGTTTTTAAGTGTGACTGACAGCTGTCAGGTCTCTGATGAAGGAGGTCACTTAAAGTTTAAAACAACACGAGCAGCCAAGAAGATCCAGGTTTTCCCCTCAAAAACCTAATTCCAAGTTACGTGGGACTTCAGCCAAGTGAGTTTTCCATACCATTTTTGTTTCTGTTAGTAGTATATTGCAGATAACACATGACCACTTAGCAAGGCACATTCAAATGACCCTCAATGAAGCTGCTCAACTTGCTTAACAGCCCCAGATACAATGTTGCATTGCTGACAATGCTTGACATGCTTTTCTTGTACTGATTAAAGCAATGAGATGCTTAGCAATTGGACACAGAAAAAACACTAAAGGCAATAGTATGCTTAAAAAAATGGAAAAGTTCTCAAAATGGAAAGTGAATTTAGTACTATACCTGGCAATGCACTATAATCCAAAATTGTAAGGGCTGCCCTTTCTGTTAAAAGGAAAAAAAATGGCAAGGAGCAAACAATACAAAGAGGACACTAGAAATCCGGATTTAGGGCAGATTCTCACATGTGCCTCTGCTAGATTTTTACTGCTGCATTAGAAGACATTTGCTTTCTGTTATGCAAATCACACAATCATTTGTACATGAGATATTCATTTTTACTCACTAAAGCTATTTCCTTGTGAAACTTGGCTTCAAGGCTGGATACATTTTTGAAGGTGTTCACATAGAAGCCGACTCGTCTAGAGAGGATGTCATGAAGAAAGGGAAAAAGAGAATAAAAGATAGAGGTGGCAGAGCCAAGGCAAATTAATTATTTTTTCCCCAGAGTACAAGCAGCATACTGGAGTATTTTGTTAGCAAAGCAAATAATTGGATCGAATGGCAAAACTTCAGACTAGTTAGCTCATGATTATTTCTGTTTGTGTTAAGAACCATCGCATTTCACTCCTCACGGAGTGAACCCTGTTGAGACTACTCCACAGCAGGGGGCTCAGCTGGTTTTAGAGAAGGGGAAGACTGGAAAAGGACTGGCACAAATTCAGCACAAGAACATGAAAGGCAAGGTGCTCTGGGCACCCCACCTCCCACTGGACAGCGGGCAACCATTGACTGAGAGAGGTACCACTCTGGCACTGTGAGCCCTTGTGCCCAAGATGCCATTGCAGCACTTAGGTGATACGGGTG
Organism: Apus apus; assembly: GCF_020740795.1. NCBI lineage: Eukaryota > Metazoa > Chordata > Aves > Apodiformes > Apodidae > Apus > Apus apus. Next base: position 52,224,891 of record NC_067283.1, read on the forward strand.
CATCTGGAGGCTGCTCCAAGGCACACAGCTCCATATGACCTGGGGTGGGAGGTCCCGTGCTCAGTCTGCCTTTAGGAAATCAGCCCTGAAATACAGGCACATGTATGTAAGAGAAAATAATGTATAACATAGACTAGACATTTTTGCACTTGCAGTTAAAAATCTGCTTGCTTGGGGCGAGTGATTATATACCTTTTGTACACATTTAAACTAGAAGGTGTTTTCTTAGGTTTTGAACTCTTCTTTACCTGTTTAAAACTTTCACGTGTAATTTCTCCAACCCTTTATGAAAAAAAAAATCTTTGGTGTAAGAACAAGCCTGCAAAATGTCAACTCAACGGATTATTTTCTTCCTGAAGAATTGCAATAACTAAAAAAAAGCACTCTGAAGGCAAATGCTTTCTAAATTATGTCTATTGCTCAAATTAAATTCTACCTTTCCCTGAGACTAATTAGTGGGCAACACACACATTGAAATAAAGGAGTCCTAACTCTAAAACATTCATATGCAGTTTTACTTTTAGTAAGCCCATAAAATAAGTATCTTGAAGAGCTCCTAAGAAGTTTTTCAACTGAAATAGGCAGAAACACAGCAGGAAAACCCTCTATTGTTCTGAAATTGAGCAGGAATTAACCTAGAAGGCAGAGAAGACGAAGGGTACTTCAGTGACTCACAACACACTTCCACTCCAGACTGTCATTTGTTAAAGAACATAGCAGGCTAATGAGATGCTTATTTTTCTACTGCTTCTCTTCTTCCATTCATTTAGCCTGCATTTTCTGTATAAAAACAACCTATGATTACACATCCCAAATGAATGATCTATGTCATCAAATGCTTTTACATGGCAGAGAGTCAGCACAAAACTATGAAATCTATATTCTGAAGTATTTATTATACTATTTTGTCTTTCCTCTACTGCTTTGGTAGTATTTTATAGGAACCTGGAAACATCAACTGCCATAATCTTTAAACATTTGTAAAGTTCTTCATTTTGATACCTTCTACAGAAAAATGACCTACCAATAAACCACTGGAAATCTTCTAGTAAAGTGTGTGGCTGCTTTGTACAATAGTTTTGATAGTGGAAACATTTGATCCTTTTTATTAACAAGGGGCATGGTTTTTTGTTTTTTTTTTTCCTTGAAAGGACCAGGTATCCACTACCAAGGTTTCTGAGAAAGGTGATGGAAGCAGTGGGTCACAGTCATGATCTGCTGTGCTCTGCCACAGTTCTGTATCCACAAAATGGAGACTTTTTTGCACATCACAAGATACAACAAAGAATCTAAAGTGTCAAGATACACTGAAAGAAATAAGCATAAACACACTAATAATAACTGTGGATAATTTTCAGACATTTTCCCTTTTATTATTTCAAAAAGAAAGCAGACAGGATCTTCAAGGTGCCATCCAACCATTTTCCATCAGCCACTAAAATCCTCTGGTTCCCTTCTTTTAGACCCCTTCTAGGTCTTCCAGACACTATCTGCCTAAGCTTACCGTGACCACAGAGATGGCAACTCTTCTTGTAAATCAGTATTAAACTCTTCAAACACTTTCTGTGCTTTTTGAAACTCTTCTTCTGCCTAAAACAAAATGAAAGGGAGTAAATTCTGCAATTGCTATGTCACAGCAAAACCAGCCAAACATATTTTTGTGGGGCTTTTGGATAGTCTTTTTTATATTTTTATTAACAAAGGATGTGACTCAGTTCCCCAGCACACAGGCCAACACAGGACTTGCTGTCCCCTAAGTCTCACCAAGAGAGAAACTTAGGGATCAAATGGGACCCACTCCTGAAAGAGGCTGGGCATGCCTTCCCCATCTACCAAAATACCCAATACACATTTACTCCTAAGAATATCACTAGTTTCCTTTCTGAGAGAGGCAAAAGAAGAGAAACTTGTGCTCAGTCTCTGCACAGAAACAAATTCCACCCGAGCTACCAAGGTCCTTTTCCACCATCCTTCCCATTGTGCTACCTTGTTAATTCTGCCTTCATCTTTTCTTTTGGAGCTCTGCAGGGCTTCTAGATGATGCCTTGCACTGTCATAGTCTACCAGCTTTCTGCTTCGTTTTGCAATGCGAGTCTGTAACAGGAGTAGAAATGAAAGTCAGCACAAATAGCACTTCTTTAAAAGCTATCCTACCTATGTTGTAATTTAAGGTTTTGACATATTTTTATTCGCCCTGATCTGCTGTTCACATCTGAACTACTGTTTCATGCAGGTACATGGACATGGTAAAAGAGACAAAACAATCACCCTATTTTAAATAAAGAATCTATTTGCAGATGGTTTTGAAGGGGGTTTTGTGGGTGTAGGGCTAACAGGCCTTAGAAGTGAAAAAGCAATGTTATGCAAGACTTGTCTCATTCTCCAGAATAAGTTAACCTGTTAAACTCATGGTAACACAATCTTTTCCCCTTATATATAGTGTGCAAATTTAATGAATTATTAATGTAATTTTTTTCTAGAGTTGGAAAAATTCTTAAAATACATTTCTCAGCATAGTTGCTCTGACACATAACTAAGATACCTAGAGTTCAGCGTACAATAGCAATTCTAATTTACCTGCAATAATTCCTTAAACTAAATAAAAGTCTTTTGATAAAGACTGACTTTACAAAGCTATCTATTATATGTAAATTCCCCATGTTAAGAGGGATAGGCACAGTTTCATTTACAAGCAAGTTTGAGACTTAACATCAGTAATGTTGGCAACTTAGATTATTTTTTCTTTAGTTCCTGACTGCATGATACCTACTCAACTATAAACAATCACAAAGAATTTCCAGCTATTTCCACACAGTCACATTCAAACAGAAAACCTCTCAACTGTAATTATTCTTTATTCCCACACATTTAATTTAGCAACCACCTCCCTGGACAGTACACCAGACAGACATCTGGGAAAGGCTAGAATCCGCATAACAGTCTCTCCTTATATGTATTACAAAATCTTTTTATAACTAATTAAAAGACAGGAACCATGGCTTAGTTAAGAGAAAGATATTTCTATACCCACAGGTACATATAGCCAATAACAAAAGGCCTGCTTTTCACATTGTAATTTGTCTGGCATTTTAAGAGCTGAGAGGCTTAATGTGTCCCTGTTGAAGCTGATGAAAATTGGGTCATACCAAATAATTAGGAGCAGGAAAAAAACCATAAAAGTTTTATCTACAAAGGCTAATTTACTTCCAAGTACTACTGCATGAAAAATATTTTTGTTCACTTGGAAAATCAGTGTAGCCTAATATCAGAGATTTACTTACAGAACATCATTTACATTGCAGAAGAGAATGACTTCCACTTCCCCCCCCCTTTTTTTTTTCTTTGCTTCTCATTTTCTATTTATTTTATGACTTAACAGTAATTTAAAAAATTGTCCTTTATAGGAAATCATTACTGTACTTTGATATCAGGAAATTGTCCTAGATATGTATCCAAGGTCAACAATGACCCATCCACCAGTTTCTGATGGAAATCTTCCCAAAGTTCATCACATTTCTGTAAAGGCAGAAAAGAGATAAAAGCACTCATTAGTTTAATTCTACTCCAAATCTAGAAGAAATACAACTCTAATTGGTAAAGATTAATCTTTCTGAAGTTCTAAAATGTTCTTATGGCAATAAATCAGAGTGCACTTAAAAGGGAAATGAAAAGACATACCTTGATATTGCGAGTTTTAATTCACAATAAAAGAAGATTTAGCTTAATAGCTACTTTGTGTTTTCATTATTTCGAATAGTAACTGCTATATGAAAATAAAGATCTCAAGGATTCAAGCCCTTCCTCAGGATTTCAGGTCCCTGAGAGCCAACAATGCAGTATCTGATGCTGCCCTAGTTCTTACACCTTAGTGTGTTCACTGCTGATGAACCTTCCTTACAGAGAAAATTACAACTCAAAATAGAAGAGCAGATAAAATAATGGAAAAAAATAAGTGGGTTTCCTATAATTTACAAGGATTTGTAAATTTATTTCGGTTGGTCATTTTTAAAAGCTGTGGAGACCCACCCTAAGAAAGGTCTTTCCATACTTTTCCATACTTTCCCATACTTTTTGTGCCATTAAGGTACACGTGATGAAATGGCTGATGAACAGACAAGAACTCAGCCTTGTACTACTAGAGAACTGGGCTGCCAGATACAAAACATGCCAACATCAGCAGGCAGAATTAACTAAATCCAACCCCTTCAGAAGCTGAAGTGCTTTTCCCCAGTCCTCTTTGCAGCTCTGGCGTAGTCACTAAGAGACACGCCTTGCAGTTTTCTCAAGAACATGTTAATGCAGCTGATGTGCCCAGGACCCTGGGGGGTGCAGGGTGAAATTCCTTGCCCTAAGCAAATCCTGTTACATAGAGACAGTGCTCAAGGTCCCAGCTTCTCAATTGAGCAAGTCACTAGCACAGGCTAAATATCCTCATCCCCTTTTTTTGTTTTGCACACTTCAAAAATCACTAACTCCCTCCTTTGACAGGAGGAAGGCTAAAGGGGGTGAGCACTGCTTTGCAGAGCTGTTACCCTCACCAGCAAGACTAGAAAGCTATTCCCTAGTGTTTGTTTTATCATGAGCCACTGCAGGGCACATTCTAAATGCTGTGTGATGCCAGCATTTAGTTAATTCACTTCTTACCTTAACAGAGTCCCTAGTGAATTATTACAATCTATTAATCACGCTTAAAAGAAAGACCTCATTTATTATCAGAATATTTAATCACAGTGGTCTACAGCAGCACAGCATTAAATCATAGCAGGCTACTGCCAGTCCTGTGCATTTGCCTTTGTACATTGCTGGTACATATTTTTGACAAGTTAAAATCATGGAGGTTTTCTGAAAGCTAATGGGCTCAAAAAACATTGCTTTAAGCCATCATCTTTCCTACCAGACAGAATAAGGTCACTTTGGTGAATCCTTTTTGGAATGATCATTTGGACTGCACAAATATATCATTCTTCTTTATTCCAGGTTGAGGGATGCACGAGTCTATTTCTGTGATTATATAGGGGAAAAAATCAGGAATAGAAATTTTGTAACATTGTCCACATGAGTCTCCTCTTTAGAAGACAAACCTAACATTTACTCCTGTATGTAGCAGAAATTAAGAGCCAAATTTTCATCCTTTTGTACACAATTACAGATTTCTGAGTGTAAAATCTAATAATCTACAGATATAAGATAAGGTGCCACGTTATCTTATAAATGGTACAGTATCTTAACTTATACAGTTTAGAAGTTAGGTGTTTTTAAAATCAAAAACACATCACATCTTCAGCAGCAGGGAAGGGTCAAGGAAGGCAGGCACAGAGAAGAAATGCAATCATGACCCAGATTTCAGAAGAATGCTGTCTTTCAGTTTCTTGTTAATTACATTATCCAGGAGGCTTTGTGCACTAGACACCAGGTAGTTAAAAGCTGCACTGATAACAGCTTGAACTTTCTTGTCACGACCTTGCTGACAAACTTCCTCCAGAACTAAGGCTATTTACTCTAAGCAGGCAATTCGGAGCACCTCAAGTTAAGCTCCTGCAATGTCCTCTAAAAAAGCCTCTTTTATTCCAATCACTGAAGGAACCTCAGAAAGACTAAAATGAATAGTGCTCTGCAGCCTAATTTGGCCTTAAATTCAATGCTTTGTCAGCGAAAGATGAGCATCCCACCAGGTATCCTGTTTAGCACCACTGCCTGGACAGTTCTTATAAAGCACACCAAGACAACCAGATTTGACAATTTTCAACATTCAATTGAACTGAGAATCTTGACTGCGAAACTGCAAGTAAGATGCCTTGTACAAACATGTCAATCAGTTGCTACCGGGGCCAATTCTGCTCACACTGATGCTGGCATCAGCGGGAACTTGCGTGTGCCCGTTCCTAAAACAGACATTGCAAATGCAGCACCTGGGCAGCAGGAGGTGCATTCCACAAGACCAGTAACCTTTTTGCTCGAAAAACAGGTTTTAACATACAACCAAGAATTCAGTGAAATTTTGGGTCCACACTTCCCCTCGACGGCTCAGAGGAATCCGTTTGCAGCCAAAATATTTTTCTCCTCTTTCCACACCTCTTACCTCTCCAATCATTTTCACATCTTCTCGTCCGTACCAATCTGGCTCATACACTTCATGAAGAGACTCTGTAAGCTTCTTTGAGGCATCCTGCATCCCTGTAATTGACAGGAGGAACATATAACTGCAAATTACAATAAACAATTGCTAAATATCTTTATTTTGACCTGATGCATACACTCTACTAGTCCCTCTGGCATGTTTAGAATAGAATTTCAAGAGCTGAAACAAAACCTTTATGTTCACCCAGCTCCCCCAGATTAACAAGAAATCTCCCTTGCAGAAGGATTAATCCATATTTATATGTAGTGTCTACAGAGAAATACACTGAGATAAACTGCATCAGTCACTTTTGGAGCTCTTGCTACCACAGGTGAAATAAGAACAGGGTCTAATGATAGTTTTCACACTATAATATACAGAGGAACTGGCTAAAGTGTAAAGTAGCTTCAACAATATTATATGAAAGAACCTAAATCTATCTTCAGTGAGATCAGTTGGACCCTAGTCAATAAATTACTGCCCTCAGTGAAGGCATTGGGGTTTGCCTTTTCATTTTGATGGAACACAAATACATTAGATCCTGAACATGGCTCTGAATCCAGTGAAACCAAACTGATCTCACCTAACGTATGAAGATTCAGTTCAGAAACAGTAATTTTAAAATTACTTTATCTCAAGTTCATTGCAAAATCTGAAAAGCACTGCTAATGTTTTTATTTAACATTATTTTTTAAGGGAAACCACTACTTTTTCTCCATCCAAAGTCTGTTTGCTGCAGCACACCTGTGCTGCCTTGAAAATATCTCTACTGTGATCTTCAAATTTAACTGCTCAGTAGCTGAATTTAGAAATAACATTGATATTACTGTTTTCCACACAGGTAAATGTTTAGGAGTGGAAGAAGAGAATTCACTTGAATGTCTAGAAGGGCAGACTTTACCTAGTCACTAGCCATTCCACCATGTACTTCAAAACACACACTCTAGATACAACAGGAAAATTGATGCAATAAAGCACATTTCCTAATCTAAAAATGGTGGCCTATGGAATGGGTAGGATAGGAAAAAAGATACTAAAAAAGCTGAAAGCAGATGGCTCTTCTCAGACCTTGGGTTCAAGGGAAAGCACGGCATGGGAAAGGGGAAGAACAAGTACAAAGGAACCCCTGGTGTTCAGAAGGTACAAGCTTTCACCCTTAAATCCAAAGGTGCTGTGCCCAAGCAGCATAACTGACCTCTTCAGGGATTGTCTTGGGGGTACTTTTTAATGGCAGAGCTCAGCTAAGAGAATTGGTATAGTACAAAAAACTTAAGCCACATTTCTTACTCTTCTCCTTTGTGGTTAATTCTTAGGATGATCTATCACTAGCTAAGATAGGGCTCTTGAATGAAGGGGCTTTTTTTGCCTAGAATATGCCAGGTGACTGTAAACTACAGATGATCTTCACACATTTTTCCAGTCAGGACTCGTGTAAAATCTTTAATGTCACTACAAATTAAACAACTCAGGAGGTAAGGCCAAACCAGCATGGTACTGCCGTGCCTAAGAAGGATGTTTCTGTCCACTCAGGGCAAACACACAGACCAGAAAGCTGGTTTGCTCATCCCTGCTCACGCTTGATCCTTTCTGATACCTGAGCTTCTGCCCTTAAGCATGCTGTGTGCTAAACCTTCCATGTACATTCCTGCAGCAGGCAGGCTATCACAGCTGCTGGCTAATCCCTCCTACAGCTTGCATTCAGCTCGGACACAGACCAGCCTTTCCCTATGCAGGCTTTTTTTTAGAGAACTACAGGACTCAGGCATGTATCTGTTTAAGCAAATAAGTAAAAGACACTTAATATCACAAGCTTGAGTCATGTCAAAGTTGCACCAACTATTACAATTTTTTTCAGTTCTGAGAATCTGGTAATCCTCCATGCCACCACACTCCTGTAAAAAACAAGAAACAATCTAATCCAGCTGCAGCGTGAGGCAAGTGAGCACTACGGTACTTGGCTTCCTCCATCAGGGGCTTCTGTCTGAAATTTCTACACACCAAGATCACCCATCCTACTCCCCTCCTCCTGCATCTACAGTATATACATAGCAGGTTCATATATATACAAACTTACTACATATTACTAGGTTTACTGCAATACCCTGAATGACTGCATAGGTAAGTACCCATCCAGTGGCCTTCCATTATTTTCACGCCTGTGAGCATTAAATTACAATGTCCAATGATTTTTTATTTAGCAGGTTTTCACATAGGATTCTTTCTTATGCACTAATACCTTTTATGCATAATTCAGCACTAAAGTTAAGAGGATTAGTGTCAGCCATAGACTGCAGGCTGTCTCTGTGCTGTTTTTAACTGCTATCATTGAGAAAGACAAATTGTTTAAAGCAAGTAATTAAACTACTAAGAAATGTGAAAAGAATTTTTAATGCTCATGAACAGTTAGAAATTGATATTTAATGTCAATTGTTTCATTTAGTACCACTTCTTGGTAATTGGGTCACTTATTTAATAACTACAAATGCCAAAATAATTGAATTGCTTAGGAAAAAATGATGCTAAATAATCCAGTTACTGAATTCAGGCTCTTGCATGAAATCACCTCTTTCTCTGGGAAAGGCTCCTGCCCCTGGAACCCAAAAGGACTCCTAGAAGCCCCCACATTGTAGGGATCCTGGGGATGGTGTTCAGAGACATTCCCATTAATCACCCTAGAGAGGGCAGAGGTAGGTGACTCTTTTCCCTCAGAGTTCCAATGTACTCAGACTCCTATGGAGATTTAGTGCGGCTGGGGACTCCATGACAGCTGCACAACACATAATACTGTGGAGTCTCCTCACTCCCTGACAAGAAAACCTAGGCTGAATCATGGAGAAAATTCCATTTCCCTGATGGAGTGAGGCACCTTGGTCTGGCTGTTAATACTTGAGTATTTGAGTGAGGAAGAAAGCTTCCAGTGTGGTTGTCCCGGGAAACAACCTATCCTGCCATCAGGGTTGTATCTGTTACTGCTAGTTACCCATTAGAGTTTCCACTGAAACAATTTAATCGTTTCATGATTCATTACAAAATTTTGCAGAATGATGATAAATAGTTTTATTGCTTCTAAGAAATTACATGATTGATTTTAAGATTTGTGCGTCTGGAGGGTATGTGCAGTTCTCTCAGTCTGACAACTTGGGCAGCAAAACTGATTACACCCCTTCAAAGCTCCCCTTTCCCTTTCTGTAGACCAGTTATTATTTCTTACTATGTGAAGCCACCTGAAAAGCATGGAACTTCTTTCTCATGATTTCACCTCTGCCATCTTGCCACCTGCCTGTAGATCCAGGTCTGTACCTCACCATCTGCAGTGGTACTTGCAAAGAGCTCAGGGTAGACAACGGGAGGATGGTTTAGGGTTTCTCTAACAGTTGGCCCATAAAACCGTTCAAGTTACCTACAGCTCCAAAAAGCTTAAAAAAATAAGCAGTGAAGTAGAGAACCCAGATACTTGTTGCCAAGGAGACTGGAAGAGACAGAAGACTGAGGCATGAGCCAATTACAGCTATGGGGGATAGTACACAGTCTTGTCAGTACAAACACCACTGATACACAACAGACATTAAACTACCATGCAGGTGAAATAAAACAGTACATAAAAACCATTCACAAACTCAACAGCTCTATGACATGGTTCTTCAGATTCCTTGAGTAACCAGCAGCAAAGATCAAGATCCAGCTAAGACCAAGAAGCACCTCTGAGTGAGATGAGGTGCCTGCATACAGCAAAAGTTCTTGTTTTAGGAATGTGGGTTACTAAACCTCAAACTGTCAAGTCTATTAAAATAAAGGGAGAGAGGGTCATAACAAGGCGCAGTTGGCCATTCCTTGCTTAAATCATGCCTAGATCTTGTACTTCAAACTTCTAATATCCAGTCACTTGAAAGTCTTTCAGCAAAATGAAACTTATTACTGGAGTTGACAACATACCAGCTTCATAAAATGTTAGCTGTCTTGCCATTCCTGAAACCTTTTAAAACTAACTGCTTTTCTCCCACCTGCAAGAGTACAAGAATGTCAAGTGCATTAATTTTTAATGATATGATTGACCTTTTTCCCTGAAAAATGATCCCCTGATGATGGCATGCCTCCAAGGCTCAGATATCCTAGATTCAGAAATCCCACTCCAGTGCCTAAATTCTGGGGTTCCCGTGCATTTGTGCATAGCAACCCCAAAGTGTTTCACGAATGACAGTCCTTCAAATAATAGGAAAAAAAAGGCTGTAGCAGTTGCTGGATCTGCATCTGCCATCCAGATTCTGGTAGGGCCCTTGCCACTGCTGAGATAGTCAGCTCTGGGGAAGACCTACCCAGTGCTGTGTTTGTGAACTACTGTCTTGGGCTGTCCTCCCACTCCACAGCATGAAGGTGTGCCAACACATGTGCCAGTGATGCCCACTGCTGGCTCATTGGCTTTGGAGAATAGCATTTTTAAGGTTTTTGCAAGTTGCTTATGACTAGGTTTTTGTCAACACATGAAGAAGATACTGAGGTGTTAGCAAACACTTTCCATTCTCAGTAAGAATGTCAGTCCAATCTTTTTTCAAATATGGACTTCCATGCTGCAACAAGAGAACATGCCGAAGAGAAAAGCATGGCAAGAAAGGCAGAAGTTTCACAGTGAAAAATTTCATGCCAAGTTAAAAAGATAACTTGGTGCAAAGAATAGCCCACTAGCAGTAAACCACCAGAAGGTCCATGAATGCAAAAGTACTAGGAAAGGAAGAGAGAGAAAGAGGGGAAAAAACTTAAACATGGAGAGGAGGATTATTGTCACCAACACATGAATCAAAGCAGCATGTAAACAGTCAGCCTACATGACAAAAAAGCCATCTGGCCAACAAACAGCCTCCTCACACTGCTGTCAAGTATCCATCTGACAATGGGTGTGGGGAAGGGATGTCCAACAAATAAGAATGTAAAATCAAACATCCAATGGGTCCCAAAAATGGCCATTGCTGAAATTTCCTCCAAGAACAAAAGACATTGTGCAAATCCCTTCAGGGTAAAATATCTTTCATGTGGTACAGGGTTTTCCTTGCCCAGCTCATCCAGCAAATAATAGAGAGTCACAGACATTGATTTACTGCTTTACTCTCCATTTGACCATTCCCATCAAAAGGGGCTTTCTTCCTTGCATTTCAATAGTTGCTGGTGCTTTATTATGACACAGTGATTTCCAGGGATGTTAATTAATACTGGTTTGCAATTTTTTCCCTACTGGACTGAAGCCATGTTAAAAATATATACACATACATATATATTGATTACATATATATATTTATCTCAAGAAGCCAGACAGTCTTTCTGTCATTCACCAACTCCTATTCCCTTCCTTCAGCACTTGGCCTTCAGCTCCTCCAAAGAGACACAGGATTAGAAAAAGAACACTCTGCATATGGTGCCAAGCTGAGTTTGTTGGATTTACAAATGTTCAGTAGGATTTATATACCTGGTTACTTAATGTCTGACATTTAAGCACTGACCAGTGAGCTTCTGCTACTTGGATTTTCAATGTAGTATCAAAAGAGATCCCATTTCAGGTCTGAGCAGTCAGAAACACGTAATAGCTGGAAGCATGGTTTTGGGGGGAGGAGGTAATCATCTAACCAGTAATACTGGGGAATACTAAAGTTGTGGAGATCAAGCAATCCCTTGCCTTGCATGGCGTATTTCAAATTCTAGCATTTTCAAAGATGAGTAACAAGACATGGAGATTTTGTGGGTGCTCAAAATTCATGCAGTATGAGAATCTGGACAGCAGTCCTGCACACAAAAGCCAGCTAAGGATGAGACATGCATACAAGACTGTACACACGAGTTGACACTGAAGGTGCAGAATCCCTAGCAACAGGTTAAAAAGCCTGTGCCAGATCTATAGCAAAACTACTAATGACAAAAGCAATATTATTTTTATTTATCTTTGTATACCTTTAACAAGCCTACTTGTTTCAATTTTTAACAGAAGTTTGCTTTACGAAAACATGATGTAAAACTTAAAAGGCACCTTTGATGGCTGCTAAATATCCTCTCAGTTCTCTCTGGAGCCTGGAACCCTCTGCCTAGAAAAGAAAATAAACAAAAAAAGCAAGGAAGTGAAAACATATTTCAGTTATATTTTATGCCTTAGAACATACAGGATATCAAACTTAACAACAAAATGCAATTTCAGGAGCTCTCTGATGAATAGTGTCACACGTTATAAACATGTACAGGCTCATACAGAAAAGATGGCCTAGACAAGATGCTATGCATAGTGTACTGTCTAGGCTAAAATTTCTGGGTTTATTTTATCAGTCACCTGTACAGGTAAGAATTCCAGTCAAAGACAGACAGGTATATATTAAAGAATGAACAGTTTAAGTCAGCCTGATCAATGTCCTAACCTGAAACACAAAAAAGTATAATCAAGAATGGTGCACCTCCACCTGAAACCACTCAAATGAGGCGAGAAAACCCATGCCCATACATAAATGGCTCACTACGTTTGCTAACAGTTCTCCAAGTACTTCAACATTTTAATTTTTTCAAGCAAATACCAACTAAAACCCAATAGCATTAGTTATTTTGTTGAGCTTGGATGACGCATCTTGCAGTCTGCTGTGAAGTCTCAGGTGCTTCTTTGGCAAATACACTAAAATGATCTTTCTTTATATTATACCAACTGCCCTTGAAAAACTTGGAAAGACCCTGCTGCTTTACCTTATCTTTCACTGTATGACAAATTGGATTTCACAGCTCCTAGGATTTGCAATAAAATCTGTGCTACACTATAGGACATACTTTATTGCTCAAAAGCTGTTGGTCAGGACACCTTAAGTATCCTGAAGATTCTGGAAATGCTCCACATGTATTAGTTCCCAATATCCTCCAAAGTATTTATTTAAGCATTGGAAACTTCAGGGATATCAGCTTGCAGTCACATTTTCTCACATACAGCCACACCATATGGAAAAGTCAGCTGCAAAATATAACTGACTGCTTTGGAGCTTTTATCATATTTTTTGTGTGAAAGTTAAGACACCCAAAGGCTTCATGTGTGAATACTTGAGAAGGCAGAGAGTCTCAACTGCTATAAGCTGTTGTAACTCCACTTAAGTCAAAGGACTTCTGATGTCAGTACAGGATTTTCCATCAGCAGCAGTGATGTTCAGGGCATTCAGACACAGAGGATCATAAGAAATTCAGATTGAAAGGGACCATCTGGAGCTTAGAATCCATCTACTTGCAGCCACATTAAATCCAAACAGTAGTTCTCTAAAAATACTCACTTGCCTCACCAGTACACATTGCATTATGCAAATTACATCCACCAAACTCACGTGCCTCTACCAGCTTTCTGCAGGGAACTGGAGGCTTTTAGAACTGGATCAAAGTACCATAAGAAAAGAATAATCGTTTTAAGGTCCTGGAGATATTCAAGAATTTAGAAGGTAAAGGTGCCTGAGTGGGCAGACTGAATTCATTTTATGAATTCAATGAACGAGGTTGCTTTTACACTGATTTGATCCAAAGCAAAACTTCTTTTTGAAACTAAACCTATTAATCAACTAAATACTGAGCACATTAACAGACCCACCAGGGCGATATGTGATAGCTGCTGAGAAATAGCAAGAGTGCAGCAGCACCCAGCCCACTAATCTGTCTCTGATTTAGGACAATGTTTGATGCTCTAAGGAAAAGCAAATCCTTCCTTTTGGTTCACGATCAAAGCTACATATCAAAGGAGGGGTCAGACAGGCACCAGGTGAGTAACCAGTGGATTAAACATACTTACAAAACAATAGAAAGTTCTGAAAGTAGTAGCAGCTTAATGTTGTATCCCTCAAGAAAATATACACATGTACATCTTCATACTTTTCAGTAAAAAGTACCATGCTAACACATCATAACAACGCATTTTATCATCCTACCTAACACGGTAGAAACCTAATGCATTTCAGAAGTGACTTTTTTCTGCTTCTTTCTGTGCTAGAATGGGAAGCATAGAGATGAGAGAAGGTGTTGGCTTTCCACAGAGCAAGGCATTACATGAACAACACTGCCATACAGGAAAGGAGATTGAACCGGGGCCAGGGAATCTCTCCCTCTTGGATCTGAAGAGCAGTATCTGTAACCATGCAGCAGAAAGAGGAGGGAAGTTCCCCTTTTATGCATACTAGTCTCCTCTGAGAGGATCCCAGGTACTCTAAGAAGTAACATGAAGGTATAGAAATTAGCTTTCCAATTCGTATCATCTTTGGCCTGAGGGCTAGTATAGCCTTGTAGCTTGTGGTGAAAATGGGAGGTACATACTCATAGAAACTCAATTGTTCATCGTGGTCCAGATGAACAGGTACCCATACAATAACAATTTTCAGTTATTGAAGAATTTCTGATGTTTCAGAAGCAGCACAATGCAGATGAAAGGCTCAGAACCCTGTTAACTGTCCTCATGTCCAGTAAAAGGCCTATCCTCACTACTACAGGTGCCATTTTCTCACTAACTAGCACATCACAAATAGCATGTCAGGGACGGGCTTTGCTCAAACACTGTGTTTATAACTGTACTGCTGTGCAGTTTTACAACTGGTACACTAAACCACTGTAAGATCTATTGTGGTTGATTTACGTCATGAGTCACCAGCAACCACTGCTCAGGAAAACATAAAAGAGAAAGTCAAAGCAGTAAAGCATGATGCAAATATTTTGCCATATGTGCTGGTTTGAATTCTGACAATTCATTCAAAGGAATAATTTTAGCATGGATCTCCCTCAGTCTAGGTTATTAACAGGTCACAAGTCACTGAAATATCCAAGCAGCACAGAGCCACATGCAAATGTATGATACGTGACATTAAAGCACCCCTGGGCAAGGGTCAGCTCCCACTGAATTTGAGAGCAAATCTTTCCATTTCAGTGGCAATGGAATTACACCTTTCTATAAAATACCTGAAATAGCAATTTGCATCAGAAGTCCTCAGCCCTGTGAATTCTGAAAAAATGTGCCTTTGTTCTACACATCTTGATACAGTAACTCACTATTAGTGAAGGTAGATAGACTTTTATCACCTCACAAACTAATTAATATTCACAGGTTGAAAATACTGCATTGCAGGCTCCACAAACCTTGCGAGCCCTGATGTGGTGGTTTTAAAAAGCACTGCTTTGAGATTCCTTTCTGGTCTATCAGATGAAAGCATCTGGTGGCTCTGAAACCACTGTTCCAAGTATCTTCATTAATTTTGTCAACCGAGATACAGCTTCTTGAAGGAAAATGAAAAGTAGGTGTTATTTTGCAGATGCTGTGCTCCTCTGAAATGAGATTTCCCAAGAGAGCACTGATGATTACTTTATCATTTCATAATTTCTTTTGTTTGTTCTACGTGAGGCAGCAAAATGAGTCAGAGCTTCATAATATGCAAGAAAACTCCAGAGAGAAATCTCAATAGCATAGTTAATAGCAAACTTCTCACAATCAGGTTGTTTGATAACAGCAGGCATGTTCTCACAGGACTCCAGCACCAGAAATCAGTGCTCTTAGCTCACCTGGTAAAACTCAAAATACAAATGGCCAAAAATCTGTCAGACAATCCTGTTGAACTGCACCTAAGAGCAAGTAAGGCATGGAAACAACCCAAAAAATATCTCTGATTAGGAAAATTGACATAGTGAGGTCCCAAAGAGCAACTTCCTACTCTGAATAATGGAGCACACAGTCACTGTCACTGTCAGATCCCCTTTTCCACTCTCTGGTCTTATTACATGGTCACTATTATGTAGCCAGGAAAGACACATGCACCCAGTGACATAAGGAGGATCAGTGTTACCAGGACCTTGCCACCTACAGCCACAGATGTTACACACCTTTACAGCAGTGTTAAGCTTTTTCGGTACTACTAAAACTTGTCTATGTTTAGTTTTTATTTTCTTTTCAAAGAATACTAGATGATCTTGGAGGTCTCTTCCAACCAAAGACATTCTGTGATTCTGTAATAGTATTTAAGCATAAGTATGGGAATTAAGGCAAAGACAGCCACAGTACAGTTTGGTGCAAGACTGATAAGACCTACAAAAACTTAATGACTAAAACCATAAAAAACATGGTTTTTGCCTTACCAGCTTTTGCTTCCTGATGCATTAGAAAAATAGTTGTTTCCAGTCAGAAATTAAAGGCCACCTTGCCTCCACAAAAGCTGGAACTGGATGATCTATTTGCCAGGCATCATTTATTCGCAGCTTTCCAGGCAGAATAGAAGAGTTTGATTTTTCTATCATGTCACATACAGGATGTAAACACAAGACATCTTCTTCACAGGAAAGGTCAGCACAGCATGTGCTTGATACCAAAAGCAGAAAAAAATCACTTTAGCTTGAGTCAAGAGCACTGTCAATGCTGAATCTGGAGCATAGGTTAATTAATAACCTCCCCCATAGAAATGCAAACCAGATGCAGTTTTAAGTCTAATACTGGAATTTTGTCATTCCATCACTAAGACATCTGGGAAATAGCTCAGAAGATAGCATTTTGTGTCATCTGGAAGACACACTTTATTGTAAGGTGCACTTACTAGCTGCAATATAAAGCAGCAGTGTCTCTCTGTTTGCAAACACTGTAAGTAGTATTTACTGGTAGGTCTTTTAGGGAACTCAGAAATATGAATGCAAAGAACTATTGTATTAAGTGAAGCTTGACAAGACGCTATTTGGACAAATCCATAATTCAGTATAAAATACATCTGCATACCAACATACCCTATTTTACCATTTCTCAGTCTCCTTATAGTTTCTAGAACCAACTTCCAAATTCTGGAACTGTTTTCTTAAAGAAACACATTTTTCTTTTGTCTTTCTACAAGTTGTAAGGGATGTGGGGTTTGAATTATTTGTTTAGTGCATCACTTGAACAAAAGTTGGCTTTACAAGCTTCTCTGGAAACACAGAAGGTTTTGGCATTCCAGTACCTATCAAGAGAGCACCAAATTTGTGGTCCAGCCACTAAGAAGGCTCAAGACTAAGGAGTTCATTGTCCTGGTTATCAGGTAATGTGATGAGTTGAAGCAAGCTGCATCAAATCAAACAGGCTCTTCAGACAATCTAAATGAATCCAAAAAGTATGAACTCTAAAGGTGAGAACCTGTGAGCTCTGCCTTGTGTTGGCAGTGACTCCCAGCAGCCAGGTGAGAAAGCTCCATGCCTGCAGTGATGCTTAACTAATTAACTGACCCTTTTACTGAACCAACTGTCTCTGTCTCAGATGAAAACTGAAGAGAAAATATTTGGCAGCCCAAACTGATGGCTTTAATTATAATTTGGGGTGTACATGACAGTGAGGGCAGAGTCTACAAGGCTATGGCTACATGTAATCTATACGTATGAAATGTCAAGCTAGACTTCCTGAACTTGTACTGTTTATCCTTACTGCTACATAACTATATTCTTAAATAACATATATAAGTGATGTTTTAACAGGTCTAGGAGAAAACTGTCCAGAATCGTTTGTTGTCAGCTGGATCACATTCAGTCTGTGTGTTAAATCCCAGAGCTGGGTTAGGTCAGCTATTGCTAGGGCCAGTTATCCCAAAGGGCTATTGAAGAAGCACAGACCAGTCTGCTTCAAAAACAGCCAGAAATAACTTGACCATCTAGTTTCATTGCCTGGGAGAAAACAATTAGCACAGTTGCTAAACTGCAGAGGCATAGTAGTTTATATCCAAGGGACAATCAAAACCACCCCACTGTGACAATGGTTTAGATTTTAGCTTGGAGCAATCAATAGGCAGAATCAAAAAAGCAAAACATTGGATCAGCAGCTCTTTCCGTGGAGGTGAGGAATTAGTTTGAATGGATCTGGGATGTTCCCACAGAGATAATTTAGCAGCATAAAACAGAGGACCTCTCCTTCCTGGGTATCCTGACTGATTGGAAATTAGCAAGGTTGAGATGAGATTTAATGGCGCACTATATCTCATCTTGGGAAAAATGGGGAGGGCATAAGGTAGGTTTAAATACGGTCAAATAGATATATGGGATACCTAGCAATGCCCAGAGAAAAGAAGATGTTGCAGAACACAGACTGAATTTTACATGATTATAACACGTATTGAAGCTTCCCTTCTTCGTCAAATCTGTTGTGGCCAAAACCATGTGCTTCTGTCTGGAGCAACAGCTGGGAGCCACATGTGATGCCAAGAGGCACATCTGTTGCAGCACTGAATTTGTTGAGGTGGTGAATGTATTCTTGGGTATCTTGCCTCATGAATGAACTTAAAGAAATCAGTGGCATATCTGATGCACAAATAGCACTTCAATAAATATTGTCTCACAGAACAGTTGTGCCACAGCTGTGAGGCAGCTAAGCATGCTTGTGTGAAATGTAGATCTGGCCATGATAAACCTTATCAGGCCACCTAATAATTACTCCTGAGAAGCAGCTTTTACCCTGAGGCACACATTAAGTAAAGCAGTCCACAGAAGCAGGCTTTACTTATACAACAACAACAAAAGATTCTTCATTTTGACCTCATTCTACAAACTAGCGACAACAGAACTTGACATTTTGCTTTATTCTGACATGTCATGGGCTGCTGCTTTTGTAGTAGCAACTCTTGTGTCTCTGTGTGTACATATACAATACATATTATTAATGGCTTTGAATGCTAAAATATATTTTAACTGCAGTCTGTAAAATAAGTCTCATAACAATGTATGGAAAAATAATGAGAGGTAAATATGCACAGGCATGAAATACAATATTGATCTCATACAGACATTAAGCAAGCACTGTGAGTCATTAAAATATACTTGGGAATAAGGGAATTGCTACTTTACTACCTGTCAAAAAAAGAAGGTGTAAAATGCAGTCGCTTTAACAACAGAATAGAGATTAAAAGTCAGGTTAATCCCTGAAGGACTTGATTATATTTTCACATTCAAGAGATATATGCAGGAATTGTCTTCCCCCCCCTTCTGAACTTTAGGGTCTATTAGGAGGCTGAGCACATCCACAATTAGCTCTGCAGAGAGAAATGCTTAAGCCTCAAGACATTTCTTGCAATACACTGAAAATCTGTGTCATTTATGAGTTTATGTATGTTTTGTTTGTTCTACAAGTTTTGATTCAGAGTAGCAATTTTCAATTTACAACTTCAGTGGAAGGTGAATAACAGCTGTATTTGCTGTTAAAAATCTAAATGTTTTTACTCTTGGTTTTAGCTACAGCAGCTTACTGCTTCTGATAGGGAAAGTCCTGAGGCTCGGCAAATGCTCTCTTCTCTCCAGACATGGGATGACTCAGTTGCTCTATGGTGATTCATCTGGATAATTCAACTATGGATTGTCAAGTCCAGAAGAGGCTCTTACCCAGATGTTTCAGAAAGAGAGAGGACTGGATCACTGAGGAGTCCAAATGAGCTTTTCCTACATATAGATCTGCTGGATGTATCCTTACACATGGTGTTCTGGAATTTGATACATAATCACTATCAAATCTGCTATTCAGGCAAGGAATAGCATGACAAGATTTCAGGGTTTCAGTTATCTGTTCCCTGGGTAATGAGCCCTATGCTCTCTTTCCTCTCTGCCCTTTCCCTGAGCAGAACTGGGAGTCCTCATTTATTATCTTTGGAGTGGAGGGTATTAATAAAAAGATAATTCTAACTTAAGACCAGTTGCCCTCCCAGGTGTTGCATGCTCAATAGGGTAGGGAAACAAGAAAAACAGACATTTTCAAAGCTTTCAGATTGCCAGGATCCCCAGAGCCCACATGGTACCAACTGCTACAAACAACTTCCAAAGGTACACAGAACTGAAGTGACAGTCTTCCTCGAAGCCTGGTGAGATGGTCAGGGAACAGCCAAATCACTGCTTGGTGGGATTGCAAGAAACAAAGTAAAGCTTGGATCCTATCTCAAACTGCCTCTGCCAAAGAAAAGCCTGGATAGGTCAGCAACAACCACAGAGACAAATAATTCTGGAGGGAACTGCAGAAGATGGGACAGCCTCTAATATGAGTGGTTCTGCTTGCAAGCCACCTGAATGGCCCACATCCACAGCTCAGTGGGCCTCAACACAGGAACCAATCATCCAGACTGTCTTTTTACTTTTAATACCTAGACTTTAATTATTCTTTTTCTAAAGGCTCTAGAGTTGTAGAGATAATCTTGAAAGCAGAATGGAATGTAAAGGTGGTGGCTGCCTGAGTTCCCAGAAGACAGCAGATCTGCAAATACGTTAATCAGTAAGTGACAGTTCAGATGCATACAGTAACACATTGCTAGTTAGTTGTAGATCAAAGCATAAACAAAACTAAGAAAATGTAAGCAATTTATAAGCTTCTTATTGGTGAACAGGGCAGAAACAGTGTTTTTGCAGCATTTGCAGCACAACAGAACTTTCTGAGAGTGAGCCTGGCAGAGCACAGAAGGCATATGTGATTAGTTTAATACATGTACAAATAGGCTCTCTCGTTTGGTGTGCCAGTAAGACTGAGCCTCATCTGCATGTGTTACTCAAGAGAGTT
Source organism: Apus apus (assembly GCF_020740795.1). Classification (NCBI taxonomy): domain Eukaryota; kingdom Metazoa; phylum Chordata; class Aves; order Apodiformes; family Apodidae; genus Apus; species Apus apus. Next base: position 52,245,512 of record NC_067283.1, read on the forward strand.
GTAGTAGTTCTGTCTGCATTCACTTCTCCCTGCCCAGTTCCTCCCCTGGCTCCCAGTCACATCCGGATTTAGCATCATGCAGCTCCTACAGAGTCCTTGACTGCTTATTACTGCCTCTCTGTACATCAAGGGAGAAGGAAAGAAAGAGGATGAAATACTAAGATCCTCCTTAGCCCTTAGCAAGACTTTCAGTTGGAAATCACTATTACTGAAAATTCTTGGTAAAGGACAGAAAAAAACAAACAACTGAGACATAATTTTGCTTAAAAAGATTTTTTTTTTCCTCTTTCATCTTTCTTTTTACATTTCAGTCAGAATTTGTAGCTACAAAAATATCCAGCAGCTTCATCTGCTCCTTCTGCACCCAAGAGAAGAACCTTACAGATTCACTGTACTTCCAGTAACACAGTTACTAGCTGTGCAAACAGCTGGAATATTGACAGCAAAGATAAGCAGCAACATAAGGACAATCAAGAAGAAAGAAATGCTCCATTGATATCCCTGTGTACTTGGAAAAGGGGAAGGGGAGGAAAAGGGAAGGTACATAATCTCTGCAGAGTTTCATGCTTCTTCAGACCTATTAAAACCCACTATATTCCTGACCACAAGGAATCTGAGGGAAGAACCATCCTTCTCAGAGAAACATAGTATCTTACTTCCTATCACTGTTATCTTTGGGGAAGAGCAGAAATCTTCATGGTCCAGTGGCTCCTGAAACCTCCCTCCCTTCTACACTAAGAGAGGAAAATAAAGGCTAAAATGCAAAAGAGTTAATAAGCACCCCAGCAGTCAGAATGCAGGCTTTGTGTTTACATGGAAAGGATAGAAGTGCATGTGGTAGATGGGGTTGATTCAAGGCATAAATTGCCAACACTGACATGAGCCAATTTTTACACTGTGTAAAATGCTTGGGAGTAGTTTCTCACCCTCCAGTGCTGCTCTGTAAGAGTTCTACATGGTAACTCACAAAGACAGCAGGTACCTCAGTTCATACTTGCATAACAAGGCTATGTTCTTGGTGGCATTAATGAAGCTCATGGTAGGTATTAATTTGTATTAGACTATGTGATTAAGCGCCATTAATCACCTCGGAGCCAAAAAGTCTGTCCAACAAAGCAAGGAGTTACTGAGGCTAGAATTCAGGATTGCATTGGAAGTAGATGATAAACTCTTCAGGGCACCTTCATTGTCACATTTTGTGTTTACAACACTAAGAGCAATTGAGCCCTGCTCCCCAGTAGATCTTCATCAGCACTGCCACCACAGCCTCCTGCACCAAAAGGGAGTGAAACAACACGAAGTTGCCTGAAACTATTCACCTATTCAGCTCGTATAAAACCCGTATTATTACACACCAGCAATGAAAGGAACCCACAAAATGCAACTAAGGAACGACATCTCTTCTTCGTAAGAAGGCAACTACAAGGTTGTATTTAGTCAGGGCTGGGTTCTGTTCTCAATGATGTTGAAAACGTGCCATCACTCCATTGATCCCAAGGGGTTTTAGCATCATGGTGGTATAGATGATTACACTATGTCCTTTTATTATGAGCACATTTCTTAGCCTTCTGCATGCACAAATCCAACTGCCCCTTCTGTTTGAAAATAGCAGAACAAAGTCATACAGCTTGCTCCCAAAGAATCTTTTTACCTATTACCCTGTAGCACACACCTTCTTCAAAACCACCAAGTTCAAATACACTGCATTCTCTTTAAGACACAATCAAAGAAACTAAGAAAGTAACTGACCTCTTGCCGCTTGAAATTTTGAACATATTCTTCAAATTGTTCATCTTTTGTTTCATCTGCTTTTCCTAGTTTTTGAAGCACCTGTATTGAAAATAGAAAGGAACAACACAATATTTATGTCACAAAATGCTGCTATTTTCATCACTCAGGCTTAAATAGCATTTCATTTTTGCAGATGTTGCATGGAATACTGTTTCTCAAGTTCACATAGGAAATCATTTTGTCAAAATAAAAAAGGATGAAAGCAGAAGTATTGTATAAGTGTGGAAAGAAACTTCAAAGCAGAGAGTCCTTGGGGGGCATGTCTTTATTCTAATGAAGCAACTTTCCTTTTAGCAAAGAATCCCAGGGTTTCAAAGCAAAGAAGAATGAGAGAAATTTGCTGGCACTGCAAGTTTTCCTCCCATTCAGACAGAGAAAGAAAAAAAAAATATTAAACTTCATTAGGTTCTTCTTCTGTTTACGGCTCATTACATCCAACACTATTAATATTAGTCTTATCTGCATGATTTTCAACCTAAAGTCATAGGTTATAAAGATCTGTAAGACTGCATGAGAAATCATTACAGCTGATGCTTATTTAAAACTTCTACTGGTGTTCATATTTGCTCCCCTCATTAATCCAGAAGTGGATTGTTAGTCACTAGGTAATAAATATACTGCCGTACGTCAGCAGTAAGGGCTATTCATGTGATAGCACTCTTAAAAGTAACTGGACATGGCTACACTTTACACTGTATTTAACCACAATAAATGCATTATATTATTACATCTCAGCACTACCCTGTTATTTTAATATTGAAGACACCTATGTAGCTGCAAAGAGGCTTCATCCTTCTTGTCAAGCAACCCCCAAATCTTTATGGAGCACTTGTATGCAGGATGAACTATCTCACACAGTGACGTCTGGATTGCTCTTCCATGACAAATTGAACAAACTTTTTATTTTCACAGGAAAAACCAAAGCAAACAAATGAAAGTAGAAAACAGTAGCAATTAACAGATACTATGCATAAACACATAGACATCACCACCTATTCTTCTCAAGACAAAGATTGTAAAGCTCCAGTCCTGGCATATTCTCTTTCTGACCACCTGCCTTTCCCAACCCCAGCCAGTCCCACACCACAAAACCAGGCTGCACAAAGCAGTGTGAGTGTTGCTGCAATGGAAACCAGGGGTCAAGATGATAATGAAGGCAATGCAACACTACCTGCAGACTTGGCATATGGAACTTCAAGGATGTTTTGGCACATTTACAACAGAAAGAATGATATCAGAGAGGAAAAAACACAAAGACTAGCCTTTTGCTGCCAATAGCTGTTTTAGCTTTTCATTCCCCCAGCTTGTCTGGGCTGCCGAATACTCCCAGAGACCTCATATGCTCACATCACTTCATAAAATATTAATAAGTATCACAGATGGTTTTACAGAGGAATCATTTAATTTAACATTTCAACTCATCACAGGCCTTCACATTGCTCCTTGTCACCAATGAGCAAAACAGAGCTCCTGACTGCGGCGCAACTTTGATGCACACCAGGAGGCTCTCTGAAAATCCAACACTTCCTTTTCAAAGAGGTGGCTGCCAGGTAAGCCTCCTGACCACAGGAGGCTTCAAGCCATCTTCACGGGAGCAAGTAGGAAGCATGGTAACTGGAGTCTGAGCAATTCGTAACATAGGTAACAAGGTTGTCATAATAACAAAACATTAATGGCACACAACTATGTTTCCAAATGTGCATTCAGACCAAATACCTCCAGGCTCAGAGGGGAACAGCACCTACCTCCTATGGTTTGGGGATTTTTATTCTATCCCCAACTTTCAGTTTCTCTACAGGTATTTAGCTGAACTGAGAACTAAGACACAGTGCCAGAGCTAGGTCTCTGCAAACACTAACCCTAATGTTAATCCAGGGTTACATTAAATATCCATTAGTAACATGTCTTCCCGATTTTCCTAATTCTAACCCAGACCAGAACTATTGGTATGTCACATGGTTTAAACCAGAAGTTCCAAGCCAGAGGCTTGACATGAGCTAACGATACTTCCCCTCATGGAAGTCCTGCAGCCCACGCCATACACAGAGATAACTGGGGTTCACTCACTCTTTTCCTAAATGCATTCCTAACCTTATCCCCACAAGTCTATAAAGAGACAGTGTAGCAGACTGGGGCTAGAACAAGCTGTTCCTCACAGGTCCCTTTAGATCCTATCTAAAGGACCAGTGAATGTGTAGCTCAGCCTCTTGCAACCAAACTGTAACCACAATTTTACTTCTGGTAATCTAAACACAGAGGTGACTATAGTGAAGGTAAATCTTAGAAACGGATCTCTACCTTTCAGCACTTATTTGTGCACTTCTTCTCAAAGTGAAAGTCTCTTGTCATCAGAAGTGTATAGTTTGAATTTTATTTTTTCTCAGTTTGGTCACCACCTACAGGATGTCTTTGGAGTAGGGTTAAGGCCAGATGAAGGCTTATCTACACTACACATGGATTCCTCTAACTCCAAGCCCTCTCATGGTCAGGCTGAAATAAATTTTAAACACATTGTTCATCTTGTTATATAGAGTACCTGGGTCAAGATTAGAATCCAGATCTGGTGTAGGGCTAGGGTTAGGAAAAAGCAAGTTTAGATATTGGTCAAGAAAATATAGACTTAAAATGCCCAGGTTACTGAAAAGCATCTGATGGCCCTTAAATGAAGGCTGTGCTCAGGAGCAGCAAGTGTGTTACCTCCACGTTAAGCCTCAGTTCAAGCATCCTCATAGATAAGGATTAGATTTACTAACAGGAATAGCTCAGTTTATTGGTGGCCCCTGAGGACAGCAGACAGGTAGATGGACAGTTTTTACAAAAGCCTTGGAGTGCTCTACAATGTGCCAAAGAAAGGAGATCTGGATGGGTAAGTGGCTAATATTTTATTTTAGGTCTGTGGGGCAGGTAAGTCATGTTGTGGATTTAGATTCAGGCATTATAAAAAGAAAGAGCAGAGGAACCACAGCTGTTGCTGAATATTCAGTGGCCTGTAGGGCTCGGATGAGACCTGGACTCAGAGGATGCAAGGGGCTAGCTTTTTTTTTTTTTCTTATCATGCCTATACAGAGAAATATTTTTAAAAAAATAAAGAAACAGACATTAACAGAATCTCAAGAAATGTTCTACAGTCAAGTAATCTGTAGTCTTCTGAAGACTGCATAAAATACCTGGTGAACACGACCACCCTACCCCAAAAAGAACAGGTAAAAAGCTACTCAATTTCATATAATTAGACTACATAAGCTACCAGTAACTTTTCTCAAAAAATGCCATAAAAAGAAATGAAAAAAAAAAATTGAAAAAATTTGAAACTGCTGCTTTACTTTTTTCTTAACTGCAGTCTCCAAATGTGGTAATATACAAGTTGCTTAATGCACTGAATTATGTTAAGGATCTAAAATTAATATCAGTGTTGACCCAGCATGTCATTAAGAATACACAAACTAAATAATTAAGTCCAGCTAGCACTGAGAATGAAGTAAAAGCTAAATTTGATCTGAGGGTAAATCTAGATGCTGTTGAGTGAATACATGCAGAGAGGAATTGTCTGGCAATGTGTTACTGATATAAATAAATGACAGATTATACACAAACACATTCAATTTGAGTGCAAATATCGAGGATGTCTGATATCCTTCATAAAAGTCATCATGCATACACATCCAGATACACAGTGCAAGAATATTTCCATTTGGGGATGTTGGATCTTTAGTAAACCTTTTGAAATACAGGATACTAAACAGTCCCCCTTTAAAGTCTTCTAAATGCCCTCGTTTATACATAAATACTAAGTATATATTCAGTGTTTAGAACTGAATTATTTAATATGTAGAACTGAAACAATACATTTCTGTTTTATGAGGATCTGAAGCGTTAGGAAGAAAAAGCCCTTAATTTGCTGATCTTGAATTAAAAGGAACAATTTTATAATGAATGTGATGTGAATGTTAAGTGTCTGCAAAGTGCCAAAGAAAGGAAACTAATAAAATAGAAAAAAACTACAGATGAGCTTGGGCAAGCTTGATTATATTGAAAACTCATGTCTTGTGGCAAGGATGACAGTGCTATAATAGCTGCTGAGACTACCACCTTGACTACCCTGCCCATTCTTCCCTAAAAACATTTCCAAGACTATAGCAATTCACGACAAGAAAAAAAAAGCACAGAAGCAGCAGGGTGGGCAGGAGTTGATAGTAGCCCCATCAGACATCCCAACCATGCATTACCCCAACATGCATCATCCCCAGTCACAAAACAGTTTTCTCAAAGACCAACCAACACATTCAAAACCATTCAAGGCAGGAAGACATGACTGCTCAGACAGTACCACACTGCTCAGGACAAGACTTTATCAGAAATCCCCAGGGATGAAAAACACTAAAAAACCTAGGCTAATCTAACTTGCCAGAGATAACACTATTTAAGGATATTACAGAATTAACTGCAGTAGGAGAAGCAAGACATACACTTCTGAGAGACGGAAAGCGCTGTCAGGGTTCTCAAAACCTTTTGAGAATAGCAAAGTGCTCTGGATCCCAACAGATGCAAAGTTGTGCACCTACAGAACTGTTCCACAACACCTTTTTTTTCCTAATTCCATAGCTTTCTTCAACCTGTAAAATAATACTAGGGCTGCATGCGTAATATGTGCCGATTTCCAAAGGAGGTTCAATATGGTACTTCTGGGTAGAATAGATTAAAAATAAAGCAGACCATTTGGGAGAAATAATTTGAGAGTCACCTTATGTGCAGGACATTATATGGATTTCAGTAAATAATCAAAAAACAGAAAGAAGTATTTGCTCAATATAAAACAGAAGCTTTGAAAGAAGCTTATGTTGCACGACAAGAGCACTTATCTCAGGTGAAGAAAGAAACACAACAGAATAAGTTTGAAGTAAGCATGACTATATTTCAACATACTCAACAAAAAAATAGTGTATCACAACTCATAAGGCAAAAATATAATGACCCCAAGGTTATGATAGCCTGACAGTAATTCCAGAGAGACAAAAAAACCAACCCCCTGCCACAAAGCTGAACCTTTCCCTCCAAAAAAATTAAAAAGCCCCACACAGGCTCCAGGTTTTTAGAGACAAAAATTTTCACATGGTGGGATGCTGTACAAAGCATCCAACAGCACAAAACCATAAAAAGTGTCACATTAGAAAAGCTAAGCATGATCCATGATACCCAGCTGGTATTTGAGAAGTGTAGAAACAAAGTTTAAGAAACCCTTTTTGTTCCAGAAATAAAAACTGCCTTGGAAGACAACATATTGAAGTATGAAATTGGCAACAGATCTAATTCCAAAACTTATCTACTGACTTTTCACTCAAGCGTGAGAGCAGGGTGCTAAACACAAGAAATGGAACAAATACTCAAGACTCAGTGAAGCCGCATGAGATTCCCACTTCCTCACTGTTAGCACATGGGCAGCTGAAGTGAAACGAGGGGGAGAATTATTACAACAATGCTGCTTGATCCTTCCCCTGCGAAGAGGGGGAAAAGACAGTGAATTGAACTAGTTCAAAGCTGATGGAACTGTGTGTTTAGTCCAAATAATAAAAAGTCTCCTCTCCAACAAGGTAACATTAATACCTGACTACTCAAGATCTACTCTTGGCATTTAAAAACAAAATAAAACTTGTTTTACCATGATGTCAGAGCCTCCAGCATGGAAATCTCCAAATATGATGATAAAAAGAAGATGGGCAGAGATATTTTTCAGTACTGTTACACGGTAGGATTGAAATATGCACAAGGTATATCATAAAAATTAGATGGAATTTCCTAATTAGAAAACTACTTAATAAAGGTTATTTTAAAACTTGTTATTTTTTTCCTCTAGTGCTGTTTTTTTGCTTTCACTTTGGTTTTGGGATTTTTATTTTTGCACAAAGTTATAATGTAGATAACCAACCATCCTGTATTTAAGATTTTCTTTTTAGGGTGAAAGCCTTGGCTTTCCAAAAAAGCTCAGTTTTTTGGCCTAGCCAGAAACCATACCACATTTAACATTATTAAGATTTTTCAAAGTAATTAGAGCAGCAACCAGAACATACCCAATAAGTATAAATTCTCATCACAGAGTTAAGATATACAAGTCTGAAAAAGCACAGTGTATTGCTCAGTTTCAATTCCACTATGAGTATTTTGATCCCAACGTAGCTCCAATGCAACAGGCTCAGTTGCTTCTCTTTTCCAAGAGGCTGACTGAATTTCCTGCTTTTCCCACTATAAATACTATACACTTTCCAAGAACTCAGGCTTGCCTTTGTACTGCTGCTGCTGCTATTTCACCATTGTGTTCTTGCAGAAACAACAGCTGACAGTGACAAATGTTTGTCCAAGCCTCTGTTCTCATAAATATCTGCTGAAGGGTTGTGGAAAAAAAACCTTTGTCATTAACAGACTCTCAAAAGCCTGAAAACCTGTTTAAAACAGAACACTGAGCATTTTACTAAGGAGGCTATATAAAATGCAGAAAGACACTACAATAAAGCTCTTCACTGGTAAGAAGCGTCTTTTTGGGGTGCTGGTTTATCACAGAAACCCCCCTAGACATCCCAAGGACTGCAGCTGGCCACCAGGCAAATACAGATGCTCTGGTCTGTTTTTGAAGTCTCAAGAAGAACCGCTGGTTCATAAAACACAGAAGTGATAATTTAAGAAAATATGCTTTAAATCATTAAGGAGCAACCAATGGCCCTCCAACCCAGAACACTCAACATTTTTGTTAAGGAAAGAATTTCTGTGGAGACACAATAAATTTACAGACACAAAAGGGAACAGAAGACTTCCAGGAAAGACCTGTGCTTCTCTGACCACTCTTTCTTCCTCATCTTAAGTGGCCTCTGCAGTACAGATTGTTTCTCTTACAGATCTTAAGAAATGACTAAACTTAGCTCAGGTTGCCAGATCAATCTTAGGTGATCTGTAGTTACCACCCTATTTTTTTCTGTGCACACTTGCAGTATTAATTATATGGAGAACTACTGAGCATTCAGTAAATTACAGCCAATCTTCATCATCTCATCATGTAGCTCATGTCACTATTGTTATACTGAGATTTATTCCCCAGTCTCCCATTTACGTCTTCTCTTACACTGGGCAAAATAATCCTCATTTGTCCACCATTTACAGCTGCCTTTTATTGCTGTAGTTTGACACACTGGATCACATACTAGGAGGAAGCCCATCACAGTATGCTGCAGTTTGGGAATTTACCATTTAGTGGACGGCTGCAACTCCATAATTGCTATCCTAACTATATGACAAAAGCAATGTCTCCTGTATGAGGTCACAAAGCAAAAGGGAATCACAGAATTGTGATTGTGAAAAAACCTCTAAGATCATTGAGTTCAACCATCAACCCAGAAAAACCCACCAAGCTCACCAGAGCATGTCCTGAAGTGCCATGTCTACATGTTTTTCGAATACTTCCAGGGATGGTGACTCCACTGCCTCCTTGGGCAGCCCGTTCCACAGCCTGACTACTCTTTTGGCAAATAAATTCTTCCTAATATCTAGTCTAAACCTCCCTGAGTATCCTGAAGTCATATCCTGAACAGCATGAATGCTGCTAGATACCAGGCACTCTCTGGTATGGGAGGATAAAAATTACTCTACAAGTCAGACTAACTGTCCATTTAATATAATAACTTCTCTCCACCTGCTCTCAAAGAAGATGCGTAGAGAAGATACATGACAAGTGTGTAGTGACACTCCTGCAGAACCCTCTTCCAGCCCCTAAAAAACAGCATTTCAATGAATTCTTATGTGGTCTCTTTGCATTTTATAGCTCTGATGGATTTTTTCTTATGGATAGATTGTCCTGCTGGTTGTGAAGCTCTGGTGAAGTATTTGTGTTTCAAGAAGCATTAAAGTTTACTTTTCTCAAGGCTGGTTTTCTTTTGTTAATTTTTGGTCAACTTTTGCTTCCTGGTGCTTTGAGTATTGTAAAATACCATGATGCATGGGAACAGTTTGCTAACAAATGAGCACTGAATAATGTTCAGACAAGCACAAAATACTATGATAATACAGGTTCTCTTAATCAAAACTGAAAGAGCGAAATGTGCCTTTTCGACACAGCCTAAACAATAAATGTGAACATTATGCTGTGAGAGACGATTATAATAACCTTTCTGCAAATTACAGAATCTAATTGTACATCATTGCCCAGATGATGCAAAAATGCTCCAGAGAGATCCACAAAATAAACAAGACTATGATTCCTCTCCGAATGAAGCCACAGACTTTTACATTAGTCCTTAGTCATTTGGTTAAATCCAGAAAGTACTTTCCAGAGAGCGCTGATGCGCACACCGCAGTGCACCACAACACATAGACCATTATTCAGTTTTTCATGGTAATAGGCAGCAAATTTGGTCTGGTGGAAGAAGGCACCCTTGCAAAATTTAACATAATAATAGCTGGCTATCATTCTGCCTTGGTGTGATCCTAAGAGGGCCTGCAGCAATGCTTAGCTGGGCTGCAGGGATTTAACGAGACTGAAAGATGAGCTTTGGAATTTGCACCTTGTTTTACTGGTGAGAAGGGAAGGGATACTAACAGCTATGACAAAGTACTCCTAGGGACTGCTCCTGCTTGTCTCTTGGGATCTTCACAAGGTTCAGTGGTATAGGGCTCTCCAACATAGCAAGGTGTCTCATCAGACACTCTCTGCATGTATTCTGAAAGGTGCTTCTCCCCAGTGGATGTGAAAGCCTGGCACAGCTTCAAAGAATTCTCACGTGCTTCAAAAAAACTATGGAGAGGTTTATTATTTATGGAGGGGAAGTAGGGGACCAGTTTTCCCCTGTCTGCTCTGTATGACTAACTTGTGTTAGAGAGGAGAGTAGAGATGCTGGACTGGAGTATGGCAGGGATTTTCATGTAATGTGGCTTAAAGTGGAAAACAAAATGGAAAGAAATTAAACACAACAAGCTTAGATGTGTTTTTTTTCCCACACAAAACCTCTTAATGCAATAATAGTTCCTTCTTTGCTCACTTTATTACTGGGGAAACAAGGTAAAGGAAAGGCAAGTAATTTCTATGCCAAGTTCAGAGGTAGTTACACACAAGCAGGATATCAGATCTGATTATTCTAGACTAACATCTTAACCTCTGGGCTATCCTCCTGTGAAAAGGAGATGCACAGTATAGAAATCAGCTGTGTCCAGATTACCTGCATCAGAGCTATACAGAATAGGAAGAGTGAACCAAAAGGAATCTTAAGGAACTGGAAAGACAATGTTTGCCTTTTTGTGGATAGTGTTGCTCTCACACTTCTTGACAAGATTCATTACTTCTTTTGATTGAACAAGAGCTAAATTTAGCTGCCTGCACAATTAGTAATAATATCCTTGGCTGAATTTGTCTCCTTCACTGTATCCCACATAAATAAATAATATACTCTGCTGAATTAATTTAAAAAATCTCATCAGATGCTGTTGCTTCTGCCTATACTTACTCATCTAGCTGAAAAGTACCCAGATATATTTCTAGTAGTGACCAGAGCATCTCAGACTTGCTGTACATTAAGACTCACACTCTCCTCATCACTTTTTATTTCACTCTTTCTTACCAGCTCCTCCACTTTCCTAATCCCCTTTCATTTGTCCTCACAGTTTCTGTTGAGCAGACACTTTCTTTAATACTGCTTTCTCCAAAAAAAAGAACAATTGAAGAAATACGTTATTTACTGCCCGGATAATGTTTTGCTCTGTTCGTGCGACAACTTCATTTACCCAATCTTCTATTCACTTTCTGCCCTTTTTGGGCTGCAAGTGTTTCAAATCAAGAGACTTTGTAAACCTTTATCCTTTCACAGCACCAAAGACAAGGAGACCACCATTTTATTTTGTTTGAAGATCCTACCCAAACCCCACAAATAATAATGTCTCTTGTGATGTTTACATTTACCTGGTGACCTCCTAGTTCTTCAGCTGTCTATTTACTTGATACTCATAGTCCTTAAGAACTAGTAAAAGAAAAAAATCGTTTATTCACCATATTTTCAAAGTGTAAAAAGTATAATTTATCCTACCAAAGTCCTTAGCAATGATACCTGAGAAGAAATTTGCTATCTCTATGCTAATCAAGTTTTTCATGGGCCAAGAAGGGAGATATAAAATATAAAACTGTCATTTATCTGTGGCAACTATAGTTGTCCTTTCTTAATTAAACATTTAAATTCTACCTGGAAAAACACAACTTTGTCCTTTACAGAGTGTCTCTCTGGATTTACCACAACAAGTATGTGATGTTCTTCCTGTTTCCTGGGAGTCAAATAAAAAATAATCAAGCAAAAAGCTTTTCAGTCACAAGGCCAAAACAAAGATGACATTCAATAAAAGCAGACCGTGAATTAAAAAAGTGCACATGCATTCTCCCACTGTCTAATTCCACAGGATATATATAGCAGACTCTTGTTTACTTTATTTAGCTCTGATGATATGCTTTCAGTGGATTAAGAACTTAAGGAAACCAGGCTTTCACTTTAAGTAGTGATGCTTTTCAGGCTATTTCTCCTTATATTCACATTATGTTATCTGATTTTCAGTACTCAGTTCTGAGATCCAGTAACAATATTTCCTATTGGTCTTGATTAAAATAAAACTGAACCAATCTGTGATAAAATAAATAGATTTTGCCATTAAGTAGATAAAGAATGTTAGTGGTAAAATATAACCTCCCCTCAGTAGAATGATATGAAGTTGAAAGTAATTCAATAGCATTACAGGTACCTCTAGGTTAATTCTCATGACAAAAGGCAGACAAAAGGTAATTTACAGATGAAAGTAATTTCTTTGAAGTAGAGGAACATTCAGATACAAGCTTAAAAAAAAAAAAAATCAGTATCAGTGGGGAGAAAAAAAAATTATTTTGAAGAGATCTGATAGAGTATGTTTTTCTTATGTTTGTCTGTGAGATTATAATCCACATTCTTAGACCCCAAATTACAGTTACATCAGTAACTGTGCAAAGATAGTGACAAAGACATGAGTTCAGCCATTCCTGACATGGGCAGTTAACAGAGCTCTCACACTTCTCATTGCACAGCCCCTAAGAGCTAACAGGTGAATTTACTTTCCTTCCACTTCACCATTACATCTACAATACAGGCTACTACTGGGTTTGTGTTTTATCAGTTTGGCTTCTAAATTAATCCACACACTCCAAGTAGCAATACAGATGCTTCATCTTGACTGCCTCCTCCAGTACTTCTCAAGAAAGGTGTCAGCTGAAGCTAGAAAGAGACAACTACGTTTGGTCCAGCACACACTGAGGTGTGGATGCTGCCTGCCCTGAGGCTCCTTCACATCCAGCAAGAATGGGATTTCTCTTTGAAGACTCAGAGCAATCTTCACTACAGGACTGATACAGTGGAGCCCTGGGGAAACAAAACCAGCTTGGTTTGATAGCTTGCCAAGAGAATATTTTACCACCTGTTAAGAGAGTCTCATGTCATGCCACACATAGCAATGCATAACACAAAGATAATTTCATCTGTCGACTAGTACTTTGCAAAACATTTTCCAGATTGAGGTTCATCTGTGAAGGAATTTGCTGTTTCTTCATAGATCATTAAAATATTGGCCACTAAATATCAACGATGAGTCTGCCCGTGGCAACACCTGCTGATGAGCTACTTTGTGATACTCCAAACCTCTCTCCTCATCCAGAGGAAGACAGTGACACTGACATAACATTCCCAGGTGAATTCACTAGTGGCTAGATGAAATGATAAATAAGATTATTTTTAAAACTTCCCGAACAGTCTGAAAAATTAGATGGAGTATATACTTGGTTCAGCTAATTTAACAACTCAGTAAATCTTTGAAGATGCCCAGGTCTGTCTCTGGTTTTTAAAAATAATTTTTCCAGAAATTTACTAATCCACAAGACATTTATTTCAGACTTACCAGAAGAATTTGTGAAGGCATAATCTTGTAGCAATCACAATTCCCCAAGACCAGCTCTATAAAGAAATAATTAAGCCAGCATAATGTGCTAGTTAAATATTTTTTAAGAAAGTTACCAGATTTTCTTCTCATTGCTTTTTAGAATTATCCAGCATTTTTCCATTACTGAAGGTCAAACAGTCCCTCACAACATTCAAGTATTCTAAAGCTGCTCAGATAACACAGTGTATTTCTGTTTTTCTTATTAATAACTGCTAAGGATAAGCTTGCCTGTTCTCAGTTATGTGCATCATTTTCTTCATGCTCACCCCAGGTTATGGCCTTTTAGTTACTATAAAGGAAAAAAACCTCTGAAGGTCAGCAAGGACTACCAGAAGTGGTGGTATGAGTGCTCCAGCTTTGACACCTAGACTTTGAGTGAACCATTGCAGCAAATAGAGCTTCACCCTCTCCCATAAAGCTTGGGAATGAGACTACAGAATTAGCCCTCAGAGCTGCTGAATGTGGAAACAATTGTGGTGTTGCTCAGATCTGCAGTATGCAGAGCACAGGTAGGGCTTGCTTTCTGCTTTTTCCTGGTGGTCACGTTTTCCAGTGTTCAGGTATTGTCTTGGCTTTGCCCTAGACTCTTTCCAGCTCGCAGGTAACTTTCTTATTTAGTAATAATATGTCTAAATTAGAGTTTCCTTAAGTTACTCCAGGTCCTTGAACTCCATTTGATTTCCCCATCTTTTCATCAGCTTTGAGAAATCAGTCCTATGTAGGGAAATAATTCGAAAAACACTTCAAGTATTTTAACATCAGTGGTAGAAAGAAATGTGTTAAGCACTGAAAATCAGCTTACATGTGAAAATGGATCTGAAATGGCGTTGGGCATGAAAAAGCAGCAAAGGAGATTAAACTACAACAATTTGATATTCAAGGCTAAATCCTATGAAAAAACCACTTTGCACACCTCTCATCAAAAAGAGATCCATTCCTCAGTGTCTTACTACTTTTGGAGCTCAGATGTACAGTCCTAAATACTCCTGTCCACCATGATCACCAAAGTAAGTGACAACCTCCCAAACATCTCTTCGAATCAATCAGTCTGGGATTGGATTTTAACACCTCCATTTGAGGAGCAGGAAGCTGAGGCACAGGAGTTGATTAAGCAGCTGTGCCAGCCTGTAATTTAAACATTCAATATGCCAAAAGGTGAGCTTTAAACTGAACATGTAGATATTGTGCATCCACACTGTGCTCATACAATCCTCTCTTAATAATTATTGAGCAACACAAAGAACTAAAAGCTCAACAAGCATGTATAACTGAGTACAGGCATAGAAAAAGGTCCAAATCTCAAATATATCACTTGGGCAATTAGATTTGTAGATCTAAATGTGTGAGAAAGACAGGCAGGATTAGTTGCTCTACCACTCCTAAAAATAAAGTGATACATATGGCAAACATTACTTAATATTGTCTGTGATACCTACTCAAACTGTCATAGTTCTTGCAGCAAAAAGTTAAGTTCTTTATACTGGTGCAAAAATAAGTAAATAAAGGCTTACTGGGAATATGTATAAAGCCTGATTTGAGTTTTTTCCTTTGTAGCAAATGCAGTCCCTGAAATTTTCAGCTGTGTAAAATAACTTCTACAGCAAGTATTATTTTAAAAAAGATGTGGTTTAAGTTATTTGATTATATGCTTTCATAAGGGATGCTTCTCACATAATGGACTATAATGGCTTTAAAAGGCAAGCAAAACTATAGACATTCATCAACATAAATTTAACCTCTGGCATCCTCTAACAGATCAGAAATATACCACAGTCATTTTTTTTTTATTATTTTTTTTTCATTTATAGGAATATAAAGGAGTTTTTTTCTAGAAATACAGAAGTATTTGTCACCCACAGGTTCTGAAGGATATTAGGTAGGAATGCTTTAGAAAATGCATGATGCTCTTAGGTGCCTTAAAAAAAATTACTGGTTTTGTTATTTAAATATATAGAGATATGGCTTCCAATTAACAAAGATCACTCCATGCATTGTAATAGCACAAAAGCTTGTTTAATGGCATAACCAAAGTTGCACGGGGTAAATCGTCTGTCCAGGGATGTTTATCTCAGTTAGCTTCAGGATTCCAATGACATATCTTTAATGTCATAAATCCCTTCAAAGCCAACAGGATTAATCACGTAGGGGGAAGTATAACTGTGGTGTTTAGGCCTTGGTCCACATGTAGCAGAATCAAAGTCAGCTAGTCTCATTGGAGGGCTTCTGGAAAATCCAGCCTGACACCAGTGACTTTACAGCATTTAGACTCAGGGTGAATATTCTGATTACCAGATGTTTTTAGCTGTTGCAAGATAACAGGAAAACAGTATCTAGGACTCCGAATACTGCAAGGAAAATTGATCCAAACAACTCTAGACAAAAGGAAGGCACTTTGCTTTTAAAGGAAGGATTAGGCACTGGAATAGCCTGCCCAGGGAGGTGGTTGTGTCAGCATCCTTGGTGGTATTCAAGAAATGTGTTGATGTGACACTTCAGGGCACGCTCTAGTGGCTGAGGTTGTAGGGGTTTGGGGTTTTTTTTTGTGTGTGTGGGTGTTTTCTGGAGGGGTGTGTGTTGTTGTTTGCGTTTGTTTGGGTTTTTTTTTTGCATTGATAGTCGGACTCAGTGATCTCAGAGGTCTTTCCAACCGTAACAATTCTGTAATTCTTTAAAACCTGCAAAATATTATTTTCAGAATCTTCTTCTCTACTGTAACACTAACAAAATAACAGAAAGATTTAATGGATTCCACAGCAGAAGGTCCCATAATAGCTAACATCTAGAGGTTGTGGAAGTTGGCCAATACTTTTCTTCTTTTAGAATTTATCTGAGTATTAGATTACAC
The DNA here is from genome assembly GCF_020740795.1 of Apus apus. NCBI lineage: Eukaryota > Metazoa > Chordata > Aves > Apodiformes > Apodidae > Apus > Apus apus. The sequence continues at coordinate 52,262,124 of NC_067283.1, forward strand.
ACTGTATGATGAAGTCTATCAAATTTTGCCCAGTGCTTATCTCTGCACAGACAATGAGGCTGCTGATACAGCTAAAATTACTGCAGTTCTCCATGGGGATGACAGGAGGAAAAACAAGATCTACATCTATGAATTCTTAGAAATAGAAGTCTTTAAAGACCTTCCCAATCCATCAAGCAATGGGATCACAGGATATCCTTTGCCCAGTTCTGTTTATGGGAGAAAAAAGGCCCTCAGGTATTCACAGTGAGCCAGTTGCTTACTCAAGAGGCAGTTTACAGCCTTAAGACTATGGACCAGAGATTTTAACAAGGTGTCAGGCCAGCTTTTCCCTGTGAGGGAAAGGGTACCAAGTCATTAGTGTTAGTTAGATTGGACTTTCTCACATTAACTAACCCCTGCCTTGTCTTTGAAATGGAATTATTGCAGCAGTACTCTGGCACCCAGTTTCCTTCTAAATAAGCAGCATTCGCTGCCTTTCAGCAAAGACTGTGTCTTTTCTCCTCAGCAAAACAACAGGCACTTTAGATAGCTAAATGTTTTCAAACTTTAGAATTGGGCCAGTCACTGATTTCCTGTCATGGGAGCAGCTCAAGATTAAACAGCTTGAATACTTTACTGCAAGTCCTTATTCTAGAGCAAGATGCCAGCACTGTCACTGCTCTGACCCTGCATGTGGGATATCCACTGTAATGACAAGGCTTTAAACCTACCAGGACTGCAGGGAATGAGGTATCCAGGGTCAAGTCTGTCTGGGGATATATATACATACATATACACAGTCATATAGATATGACATATATACACACAGTGGCCCACACACATATATATATATGAATAATTTTAAAGCTATATGCACACCTCCCCATGCCAGTCTATATATTCTCCAGTACACTCTAGCCTCAAACAGGCATTCAATCCATGGCACTAGAGTTCATTCAAGCTAAAAAACCCTAGAAAACCAGGTCCTCAACACCTACTGTTTTGATCTAGAGATAAAGCATCATCAGTTCACAATCCTAATGCAGACACAGCCGATGTGTCCTGGCCTCCAGGGAACTGATAAAGAAAAAGCCAATTGCACTTTGTGCCTTTTTAGCCTGAATGGAAGAGTCTTGAGGCCCACTGCTCCTTGAGGTGGGCACATCAGGGTGGTGTGGCATAACGCCAGCTGACATAGCACCTCTACTACAGGTAGATACAATTTAGCCCCATTCAGGTTTCAAGTATTCCTGGAATGTCCAGCTTTGGAGTTTTGGTATTGCTGGATTTTTTTTAAAAACACTGAGAAATCACACATCAGCATGGCTGGATGGCTGCACCCAGAGAGCTGTGGTCAATGGCTCCATGTCCAAATAGAGGAAGGTGACAAGTGGTGTCCCTCAGGGGTCAGTATTGGGACCAGTGCTGTTTAATATCTTTGTTGGAGACATGGACATTGGGATTGAGCGGATCCTCAGCAAGTTTGCTGATGATACCAAGCTGTGTGGTGTGGTTGACACGCAAGAGAGAAGGGATGCCATCCAGAGGGACCTTGGCAGGCTGGAGAGGTGGGCCAGTGCCAACCTCATGAAGTTCAACAAGGTCAAGTGCAAGGTCCTGCACCTGGGCTGGCACAACCCCAGGTACAAGTACAGGCTGGGGGGAGAATGACTAGAGAGCAGTCCTGAGGAGAAGGACCTGGGGGTGGCAGTAGATGAGAAGCTCGACATGAGCTGCCAGTGTGTGCTGGAGCCCAGAGAGCCAAACACATCCTGGGCTGCATCAGGGGAAGTGTGGCCAGCAGGGCCAGGGGGTGATTCTGCCTCTCTACTCTGCTCTGGTGAGACCCCACCTGGAGTACTGTGTACAGCTCTGATGCTCTCAGCACAGGAAAGACATGGAGTTCTTGGAAAGGGTCCAGAGAAGGGCCACCAAGATGATCAAAGGGCTGGAGCACCTCTGCTATGAAGACAGGCTGAGAGAGTTGGGGCTGTTCAGCCTGGAGAAGAGAAGGCTCTGGGGAGACCTTATAGCACCTTCCAGTACTTGAAAGGGGCCTACAGGAAAGCTGGGGAGGGGCTTTTCATCAGAGAAGATAGTGATAGGACAAGGGGTAATGGTTTTAAACTAGAGAGGGGAGATTTAGGTCAGGTATTAGGAAGAAATTCTTCATTCTAAGGGTGAGGAGGAACTGGAATGGGTTGCCCAGGGAGGTTGTTGATGCCCCATCCCTGGAGGTTTTTAAGGCCAGGTTGGACAAGGTTTTGTGCAGCCTGGTCTAGTGGTAGGGTTCCCTGCTCATGGCACGGGGGTTGGAACTTGATGATCTTTAAGGTCGCTTCCAACCTTAATGATTGTATGATTCTATGATCATAGAACCATGATTTTGCTGTTCACCTGTTTTCAAAGATTCTATAGTAACTATGTTTTTACTCATCCTTTATGTTACAAATGATATGAAATAATTTTCACAAAAATATCAATATTAAAAATGCATAATTATAAAATAGTTAAGATCTTAAAAGTACTCTTTCAAGTCTACTTGATATATATATATATTTTTTAAAATGCCAGTAAGATATACATAAGGTACAAGTCAATAAACTAAACTGAACTAAGTTGTTTTATTTTAATTTATCTATATCTGTCATGTTTATCAGACTTCCTTTTACAATGTGAAGAACTCAATTTGTACAGAAATCTGAACCACAACATTAAATAATTTTAACATTATTAAGTACCACACACAACCCCCTTCTGTCTCCATGATTAAATTAGGATTCTGCAGCAAAATAAAGCAGGAAAAGCATTATTTAATACACACTATAAACTCAAGGAATGAGCTGTCAGTGAGTTTAATTTTACAGATGTAATTTCCTAATTCTTAATAATGATCCCAGAGGTAGAAGACTGAAACCTTGAATTGACTTATGACCTAAACTACAAACACACATTAAAATCTGATGCTTCTTTTAGACTTCATGTCACCCTGAGTAATAAAACTTCAGGACAAGAATCTCATATCAGCCTTCCTGGTCTATTTATGCTCCCTCCATCATAATTTCAATGTGATACATGCTATTTTAATCCATGCAATGATCTTGACTGCTTTGATTCCTGTAGGCCTGCAGGTAAATCAATAACAATACAGGCAGGAGATTATGTGAGGTATTCCTGAACTGAGACAATGTTAAGCCAACAAAAGCTGACAGGATGCAATCTAAAGGAAAGGTTTATAACTTTTTATAATTTTTATATCTTCTTTTTTTTTTTTTTTCCAGAGATGAATTTTATGCACTAGATATCTACTTAGACTAATAACCACAATAGAAATCCTGGATGTTGCAAGAAATTATGTTATTCAGCAGATGCCATTCCTTCCTCAAATTTAAATCCCAGCACCTCAGCAGGTTGCTAGGAGGCCATCCAAGATGCTACATTTTTGTAAAAGTAGCAAAGCTAAATCTTGTTAGTCCCATGTATTGATCACAGCATATTTTTCACAGCACTAAGAATAAAAGCATTCAAGTTGTTATATTTTCTTAGGTTTCTCCTTTCCCCTGTTCTCTTCTTCCTGACCTCAGAAGCTGTCAGCACTGCTGCAGGCTGTGAGACATTTGACACATCCTCCTTCAAAAGGATGCTGCATTTTAGTAATGCCTGAGATGGCTTCTGCATAAAACACTGCAATCCTCACAGAGGGTAAAACAATATAAATGCAAAACTGTGTGATTAATGTAAAACTGTGTGATTAAGTGCAAGTCAGTGTGATTAACAGGGCTACAACATCCGAGTTCTTTGCTTTTTCTTTCCATAATTAACTTAATTGATTCTAAATCTGCTCAGAAATTAGGATGACACTATTTAAAGCAAGGTTTTCAGATTCAAAGAACCATGTTGATACAGCATTTCTCTTTCTAGCCTTCAGCTATTCACTCTTTTGTTTCAGAAGAATTATGCATCTGTGAATGCCTGAAAATCTCTGTCAGTGGCACGGTGGCAGATTTCTGAGGAAATCACTGTGCATGGTTTACAACACTGGTCTAAATATAAATGTTTCAGAGATTCCAGGGTCATCTTTGGGTAAGAAAAAATTAGACAGTTTCAGCATAGCAATATAAGACTCCTTACGAATATGGACAAGGAAGGTTTTTCATTATCAGATGTGAAAGTAATTTGAAAGTATACAAAAACTATTAAAAATGCACAGATCAGAAGAATTTCTCAATCCCTGGAGAAAGATGGGGAAGAATCCAGCTTCTGTGCTCAGAAACAGAGTAAACACACATACACTGCTGAAAGCAACATCCTTCTCAAAAAACACTTATCTTTAACAGGAGTCAAGCTTTATCACTCAAAAAGCTATTTATTTATTTTTTTTCCTACCACCACCTTCCTACATCCAAGAGGCTGCCCACACAGTGGGACAACACTGATGGTTCACGAAAAGGTTACACTGCTGCTGCAGGCAGCACCGGGTGCCACTCCAGGCTCCTGGATCACATGGCCCAAGTCAGAGTCAGCTTTGCCACAGGCAAATCACTGCAGGCTCAGAGCCTTACATAAGGGCATCCAGCCACGCTCCCAGCACTTCCCACTCCCCCTCACCCACCCAGCAGGACCCCCTGATCACAGCACCCACGCTCGACTATTAATAGCCCAAGACAACAGAAAGAATCAGTGGAAGACCAGAAAGACAGAGATCCTAAGAGCTGCTGTCTTTTTCCTCTCCTCTCCTCTTTTTATTTTTGTTCCTACTTTTCTTTCTTTCTTTTTTTTTTTTTTTTAACTGCATAAAAATCACTGTGAGCCAAAACCATTCGTTGAGAAACAGTGCAAGAAAAGAAGTGTGGAGATGAGAACAATCCCCTGCAGAATGCAGGACCCTGCATCCTACATATCATTAAGCAGCCTCAAAGCAGATGAGAAGTCACAGTAAGATTTTACAATACCACAAGAACTTGCACTTCAGGTGCAATACATGTGAGCCATGCAAAGATTTAATAAAGACAAATAGATAGGTCTTGGTTTTTCTACTGTATTTGGGCTACAAAACCAAACATTCAGCATCCAAAACACCTAGACTAAACTACATGCCCCAGGCTCAGCCTGAGCACTGTTCCCTAGATCAGCTCTTTCAGGAAAGAAACAGCTCTTGTGCTATCCTACCTCCTGGCTTGTGCTGCTCAGAGGCAGTTGTAAAACTGCTGGACTTATTCAAGGATATGCTGAATAACCCCTAGGAAATCACTCCTACATCTTTCCTCCTAGTATGCAGTACAAGCTTGACACTATTTTATGCTTAGGAGCTCTTCTCTTCTTGATATACCCTTTCTGATGAAGAAAAACAATAAAGAATATTTGTCTTTTCATAGTAGTGAATCTGTCTGCTCTATTAAAACAAACAAACAAACAACAACAACAACAAAATCTCAAAGGGTTGTTGTCTGACCTTAACACACAAAACCAGCAAACCTATTTTTAGCGCAGAGGGGACCCTGCAAAGCTTCACTTCCAAGGCAGGATAATTCAGAAAGCCATCACTATTAAATTTCAGGGATATCAGAAGCAAATCAATCAAGTAATCAAAGAGATTAGGAATAAGGATGCAACATCTAACTCTGCTGTTAGGATAATCTAGAGAAGAATTTGAAATAGCCACAGGGGAATTTACCCTGGTACTTTGTACAGGATAGGAAGCCCAGGAAGTACTGGAGGGATTACAACGCAAGAGGAATGCAACATGTTTTCCATAACGTGCCACAAAATATAAGACTGTAACTCTACAACATTTTACCCATAAACCTAAGAAATCTAATTTCTGCCCAAACAACCAAGCAGTCACTGCTAGTTAATTTCAATGCAATTATTTCTCCTCTGAGCAAATTTTACATTCCAAAAACATGCCAACAGAAAGAAATGAGGACTGAAAGATAATTAGACACTCATATGGCCACAGATCAATGACCCTAAAGTGAAGTTGCATTAATAAATATTTAGAAATTAAATTGCAAGGTACCCCAATGTCTAGTTATGGACAGAAAACACTCATATTTGGATAAGCTGGAACCCTTTAGCCTGTCCAAAAGCTATAACATCTTCTGCCAGTTTCCTATGTCATGAGGTGAATTATACTTAAAAGGATTTTTCTACCAGTTTCAATTCAGAACATACTGCAGCAAGACTTACTGTAGATAACCAGGCATGAAAGAAGTTAATAGTTTGTGAGCACAGATTTTTAGCAAGGGTCAATCTGAACCAAATAGGGCTATTCTAGACATTTCCTTAAAAAAAAAAATCTATGATTTGAGAAACTTTTTTCCCTCTGCACAGTATAATTCCAAACTACAAATCTGGAAACTCGTACACAGCTTTCAAAGAGCTGAAGAACCTTAGCAATAGCCGTGATGTGAAAGGTAACAAGTATTTAACTCTCTGGAGTTGCTATGTTGTACCTTGCCTAACTTAAATGAAATATATATTCCTCAAGATAGTAAATAGGCTCCACCTCAGGAGAAAGCATTGTATACTACGTGTAGCAAGGGACAGGGCAGCAAAACCTCAAACTTGTCCCTTGTACAGTGGTAATGCTGAGATTTCTTCCAAGCTTGCAGATCCTAGATCTCCTTTTGCAGCCACCGTTCGTCCTTTCTCTTTTCACAAAGCTCTACAGTATATCAGAGATCAAATATAAATATTTTACAGTATACCAAGGAAATAGCAGGAAAAAAAAAGGGGGGGGGGGGAAGCTTCCTCTCTATCTGAAACACAAGGACAGAACAATTTTCATTAAATGAAGGAGATGTTGGATGTGGTGCTGCCCCAGTCCCAACCCACACTGCTTCATTGTTGTGGGTTTTAGTATTTTTCTGTAGGATGCAGAGAGTCTGATCTTTGTTCATCACACAAAGAGGCCATTACATTGACATCTCAAAATTTTAACTGGACTTTGAGGTGAGAGCTGAGTCATTCAAGGATGAAATTCTTTTGAGAACAACTAAACTGTTCAGTCAACCACTTCCATACAGTTTACTAACCTATGGAAGAAACTGAGCAAGAGTCCATAACTAAGGAGAATCAGAAGTTCCCTATTCAAAGCTGGAAATTATTTCTTCTCATCTGTCTACAAGGTTTGTCCTTTTGAATTCCACTTCTGCTTTAACTGACCTTTTATTCAAGAACTGCAGCTTCTGTGTGATTAAAATCCATTATATAAAAATACCTCCTTACTTAGCAGAACAATTTCTAATGCCTTTCAAGAAGAGTGTCTAATGTTGGCCTTTAAAAAACAGTTATTATACCTCATTTTGTTAGAATTGCTGTGCCAACAGATAACTGGATTATATTTCACATTAAATTCACCCACAGACTTAGAGAAAGAGATTATGGTTGAAAAATCTATTTTATCATCAATGAGTATGACAGCATTTTGGGTTGTGTATGCCAAAGTATCAGAGCAGGAAAGTTTTTGTGGGTTTGTTTGGGTTTTTTAAGTGTAAATTGAGACACTTTATCCTTGAGAAGTACGGTGAACAACTGTGCCATTTCTAGAATTTCTCTTCTCTCCAGAATATCCAAATTTATGAGATTTTCGCACGTAGAGGGGAAAAAATAGATATGGGAGAATGCTACTGAAACCTGAAAGCACATCTGGGTATACAAGAAAATCTCTATTATATGTTCTTAACACTTATTGGGTAATTTACATGACCTTGTTTGTAAGGTCATGTAATCAGATTAGAAGGATCCTCTGATATTTCTGTAGTGGTTGAGCTGGTATCACAACAGTGTATCTTCATTTTCTTAATCTTTTCCTTAGAGATCAGATAAAAGCTTCCCAGATGATAATATAGCCTCTAACAGGAAGACTGCTGTGGCTTCTGTAAGAAAAATGTACTCTTTGAATAGAAATTTTGTGGGACTGAAGCATCTGTTCAGATGCTTTTCCTTCGTGAGAAAGAAAAGGTTTTTTTGTAAACAAACATTTGTCACAACCACGCTCATCCTGGGTCTGCTACTCTGGGTGAGGTTGAGCTTCTCTGTGCTGAGCTGCTCTGCTGACTAACTGTGTCCCTGGGCAAGGTGAGTCCCACTGCTGCCAGCGCAGGAAAAGGCTGAGCATGGGAATGGAAATACATGTTCCCTGTCACTGCTTGAGGAAGCTGTGGGAAGGAGGATGCTGCCAGAGAGAAAACTTACGAGCAGCTGAGCTTAGCTGGAAGCCCTCGCTGAAGGTTACCTGCTTATTAGTTTTATTAAATATAGCAGAGGGGAGCACCAAGACAGTCATATATTCAAAGCTGCCATGCACATAGGCATATCAGTGAACCACAGGGTGGCATATTTACACTGACTATTGTCAAGAACATGGAGTATTTTCTTCCTGAAAAAAAATGTACTGGCTGTACTGTCTGCAATTTGCAGCATTTTATACTTACCCATTAACTGAGCCCTCGGTTTTCATGTAAAAACAAGAAAAAAAAAAAACAAACAACAAAAACCCCCTCATTTCTAATATTCGAAAGACCGGACTGCTGCAAAAAACTACAATCCAAGAAAGATCTCATTTAAAAAAAATTTTTTACAATTTGAGATTTTAATTATCCTGCTGTCAAACATCAAAGAATGTTGTTCTACTGGATGGATTTGGAACCTGTTGCAGCAAAGGAAGGAGGCTGATACAACAGCTAAATGAATACCAGATGGCTTATGGACAAGCCTAAGTATAGGGCTGTGCAGGGACACCAGGCTTGGGTAGGTTTGCATGGCTTTGCTAGAGGAGCAGTTCCATCCTGGCTAATGAAACCCCTCTTCAGCTCCACTGGGCATGCTAACATGCCTGTACAGCCATTTCATTTTACCACACAGGCACACTTGGGTACAAATTTGATTGAATTTTAGCAACAGAAGCACTTAAAGTAAGGACAGGCAAACTTACCCAGATGTAACAGATCTTGGGAAACATACTGTAGCCTCCTGTGTTGTAATGGGCTTAAGGAAATAATGATGACTGGGGTTTTAGCTAAGTAAACTCTGCTGACTCAGAAATCATCTTTGCAGGAGCCCTTAACAGTACAGCATAGTTAAATTCCTTCTATGAATCATGGCTTCATTTGTTAGAAATCCTCAACAAACAGGTAGCCATCATGATTTTCCATCCTCTTACAAATACTGTGGTGGAAGAGTGAAACACCGTCTCGAGCCCCCAGGGTACATCATGTGAGAAAACAACAAAACTTAGTCAGCATTTCTGAGAGAAAACAAGTGTTTCTGCCCCAAATTAAACATGCATACAGACATAAGTCAGCGATGTGCAGCTCTGCTCTCTGCCCTTCTCGCTCCACTTACAGCTCCACTATGACTTCCAGTTTCCTTTCAAACATTCAATTTTGGTCATTTTTTATTATTTGTTTTTTTCCCCAGTACAACCTTCTGGTTTCTTGTGCTGTTCTTAGTCCAACTCTCCTTACTTCTCTCTCAATACGTTGTATCCTCAACTCATTTTCCCTTCACCATCTTTGTGATCATCCCTTCTCTTAGGATAGGTGCTCTTGACCTCTAACTAAAACCCTAACAGTGCACTACCTCTAAGATCTGTCGCCTCAATTAAACAGAGGCCACACTCATGACCAGACACATGATTTTTATCTCATAATTACACATGCAGCTCAATTAACTTCTTTTTCCAGTTTAAATCAAGTATATTTTTCTTTTGCACTAATGATTTATTTAGACAATTTGATAATAAAAGCTGCATGACTTGTTAAACTAGTTGTTTTAAATAGATTTTTTTTAAAAAATGCAGTCTATGTAAGGACAACACTGTGAGTGAGCACAGAACACAACAATAAAGGGAAATTCAATTTGGAGATTAGCAAACCTGAAGGAAAAATAGTTGAAGAGCTATTTTTAAAGTGTACTAGAGCAATAGCTAACTTTAAGAAGTTGCAATCTGTTCAAAAACATCAAAGAAGAAGATAATCAGATTAAATTAAGAAATATTGATTGTTTCCACAAGAATAATTCCTTCAGGTGAAACTGGACACCTGCTCATGCTTCGGTATTGTCATCTCCAACTACATGGAGACCTCCCAGTGCAGTCACAGCAGCGCTAGCCAGCCTCTCATGACTGGGAGTCAATCCCATATTTACGCAACAAACGTAAACAGTTTCATATTTGTAAGGTGTCTCCTGGAAATAAGTCATAGGAGGCTTGTATCTTTGCAGGAATAGCCTGCTACTCTTTGATCTGATTAACTTTCAAGGGAAAAGTTTTCTCTAGTGCTTTTCTTGCCCTGCATATCTTGCCATTTAGTTGAACAATCAAAACATTTTTGAGTAGGACCATGAAGACCGCTATAAAAGAAAATAGCTTCAGTGTCCGTCGTCCCAACAATAATCAGTACACAATATTCCTAATAGCAGTAAATAATAGTAACAAAGCATAGAATCACAGAATGGTTTGGGTTGGAAGGGACCTGAAAGATCACCTAGTTCCAACCCCCCTGCCATGGGTAGGGACATCTCCCACTAGACCAGGCTGCTCAACGCCCCGGCCAACCTGTCCTTCAACACTTCCAGGGACGGGGCATCCACAGCTCATCTGGGCAACCTGTTCCACTGTCTCACAGTAAAGAATTTCTTCCTAATATCCGACCTAAATCTACCCTCTTTCACATTGAAACTGTTACCTCTCATCCTATCACTACACCCCCTTGAAAAAAGTCCTTCTCAACTCAACTGCCTGATCTAGAAACGGCTTTACAAGCTGTGGTGAAAAACTAATAAAATAATTGATTTGCATTATTTCTTATATCCTGCACCTTTTTTTTTTTTTTAATCCTCTGAAGATGAGGCTATGAATAGATAAAATCAGGTCTTGAGGCTCTTGATGAGAACTTAGCAGACCTCAGAAAGATCAAGGCTTGCATTCATCATGCTTTCAAATCCTCAGTAGCAATATACAATTCTACTCTTCATTAACAAGTTATGAAGCACTAATTGCTAGTCAATCACATGAAATCCTTATTAGCAGTGTACGTATCTGTCAATAGCAGCTTGGATAAAGTAATTAATAAAAAATAAAAAATGATCCAATTAGCTTATCTGAGTTTTCCTTGTTTATATCAACATTTTACTATCTCACCATAAAATAGCCTAAAATGCTCCTCAAAAAACATTTATTATTTTTAAATATATATGAAACCTAAAGTAAACACAGAGGAATACCTACACTTATTTAAAGCAGAATATAGAAATACTGCTGTTTGTAATTCTAATAGTTCCTCTATGTATTAGCCTTTCACATACAGTATTGCTATAAACATTTTACATATAATTGCATTTAGGGTATGAGTGGGTATATCAGCCTTTTCTGAGGAATGCATATATGGTTCCATTGGGTGTTTGCTTCCTTCATATAACCCAAAATTTATTAAAAAATCCATTCAACAGGAACACAGCAAAGTGAGAGCAGTGTCTCACAGGGCAGTGCACTTTGGAGTCCAAAGCTTGGAGGCAGCATGAAAGAGAGGGTAGGGAAGACAATCAGATCCATGACTCAAATTTATATACTTTCAGTATATTGAGCAAACACTCAATAGTTTTGCTCTCTGGGAATTTATACAGGATGTGAGGCAATACTGTAAAAATTTAAGCCCTTTCTCAGCAGTGAAGGATTATACTGACCAGAATATACCAGCAGCTGTGGGTATAACTTCACTAGGACCTGTTCAGTCACAAATTGTAAGAATTGCTCAAAACGGTGCATGTAGAGCAGGTATGTCCAAATGGCCCAGTTCACCTGCTCTCCCAGAGCAGATGCCTTCTCAAAAGAAGCCTTGTGCTGATGTCACTGCTTTAGACTGAAAGTCACTGAACAATGTGTTACAGGCCTTAAGAAAAACAAAAAAAGTGAAATGCAATCCCAAACAGGTATTAGGAAGGTGATCCTGAAATAACACATTTGGACTCCAGAGTCTGGCACACACATATCACCAAGGGCCACCTTGGACCACCTGTTCTTCTGGAAATCATTTAAGTGCAAGGGTACTGAATAGATGTCCATGAAATAATCTGAATACAGTTTCAAATATTGTATTTCTTGCCATAAACCTCCTAGAGGTGCTCTGACACATGCAGAACCTTCGATGTTTTCTAGCTCCTGATGGCAAAGTGCCAGATACTTCAACTTCGTGATGAGGGTAGAGAGAGCACACGACACAAGGAGAGTGTAGAAGTTGACATTCTCCTCTTTTGTATATCTACTACCTTGTTTTTCTCCACCAGCTATAGTTTTGGTGTTTTACACCTCTGATTTTAGGCATGAGAGGCACAACAACCCAGGTAGCACCTGACAGCCCAGTCAGCACTCACTGGAGGCTCGGGACTGACACAAGAGTGCATATCTGTACCATAAAATGCACCCCACCAATGAACTGTCAATATAAATATTATTTGATAAAAATAGAAAGAAAATTCAGATTAATCAAATCAGTATAAAGACTTGGCCATTTGAAAAGAGACATAAAAATGTTCTGCAAACTACTGGCAAATGAATCTTCATTTGAAATCCACATAAATAGCTGCTTCAAGATGACAAGATTCAAGATTTTATTCAGCTGAGGTCTTTCAGTTTAACTCACTTCCCTTCGATGTTAAAAAGAAGGGGGGGGCAGGGAGAAAGTGGCAAGTATTGTAATCTGCAATGTAAATTAACACTTCTGATTAGATTTCACCCCACAGTAACATAAGACTCCCAGTGTTTCCATGCAAACCACTGCTCAACACACAATTGCTCCAGTTACATTTACTATTTTTTTCCACCAGATTTCTATAATGGCACTTTTATTCAATCTCTTTCCCCATTCAGGAAAAGGTCAGTAGGACCACAGGAATGTTAGAAGCATCTTACGGGTAACAGGGAACTCGGAAATGAACCTCATTTGTTAGCCTGAGTTAGCATGACTATCCTGGAGTCTGCAAGCAAGCATGCCTAGCCCTTCACCAACCTAGTACTGGAAAAACATGTTAGTTTAACGTCTGGAGCACTTTTGCTAGTGAAGATCACAGCAATTTAGCAACTTCCAGCATGGGGTCATCACCTGACCAGACTGGCCCCCCATAAACATGTCACTCCAGTGTGGTTCAGTTAAGTGGCATAGGTATGTCAGAGCACTGTGAGACTCACTACAGGCATGCATTTAGCAACCCATCACACAGTTTTCCTCAGCTTGTTTCATGGTCTTTACAACAAAGGGAGTGTTTGCTCAATAAATGTCTCACTCAGCTGGCTGTGTCTATAGCTTATGCACTTAGATGTATCCTGCTCCTGATGCCTACACACTGCTCTCTGGCAGTTACACAGTCATCAAAGTTATAATATATTCCTTGGATTCAGACATCACAATCAAGAACTGAGAGCAAAACTGTGAGCAATCAACACATTAAATCATTCCAGCCTTGGCAGAAGACAATAGTATTCAAGTAAAGAAATAATTCATGCTCAAAATAAATAATTAAGGGATGTACTGTGCCTTTGAGGTAGAGTCCTATCCTGGGAGTAGATCACAAATATACCACCAAGCCTGGTGCCTTCTGCAGCCTCCAAAGGCTCCTGTCAGAGCAGGGCAAGAGGATACCAGGCTTGAAGAAGTCCTTTTCTCCTTGCAATCTATCTGTAAGCTAGAATCTCACTCACAGTCCAAACACTCCAAACAACATGTCATTAGCAGTGCCACATTCTGCTCTGTGAAAAGGAGACAAAGCTTAGGCCACCAGCAAAATACTCAGGCTGGTTTGCAACTGAAAATGACACTTGTAGAAAATGATGTCTTTCAGTTGCAAATTTCTGTTTAGATCCTCCCATTGCCCCCCCAAAAAGGTCCCAAAAGTCAAATCTTGACATCATTATTATGCCTTGTCACAACAGATCAATGTGTGTGACATGTTCTTTCATTTTGCATGGCAACAAGTAGTGAGACACATTAATATTGCTAACAGAACATAATTTTGGGAGAATTAAGTTTTAATACAGTCCGTCTCTAAATAAGAGAAATATCCTGGACGACAGAGTATTTTATGCTATTGTTTTATCCCTCTCCCTTCCACAGGAGCCAAGGAAGCTACAGTTTCTCTGCAGATGCTCATAAATCTGGTCCAGCAGAGAACAGCATTTCAGCCAAAGAAGGAAAGACTGTCGCTCAGCAAAAGTCAAAGAACTTAAAAAAATATTGAAGAAGGTTTCCCTGCCAGCAGTAATTATTCCAATGGCTCATATTTTACCTAAAACCAGCAAAAATTTAATCTTGTTCATAAACAAGCTCATGCCAGCATTCAGACTCAAGACTCTGCAAGAGAAGTATTTATAGACCGGCTTTTGCTATTTGTCGTGTTCTAGCACAGACCTGCATTAGCAACCCATGACAGCAGTTCAGGGAAAGAAAAGTCCAGAGCTTCCCAAGAGACAGCTATCCACCTGCCAGTAACATGGGAATAGCTCTATTTTACATTTTAAAGATATAAAGTGCACACAACTGTTGGTGTTTTGGGATTAACTCCAAAATTACTTCAGTTTCATATTGAGGAGATTTAATTCCCACTTAAAACCATCTTAGTGAATTCACAGTCCTACAAACAACCTTCAAGTCAAGCCACAACTTATGGACCAAAATTTTAAAGTTGAGTGGTGATTAAATTTTACATATATGCTCTTAAATAAATGCCAATCTAGAAAAGAGTTCCCATGATTTGAACAGACACCAATCTCTCTTCAGCCATCCTGCTCAATTAGCCCATAAGAAGTGTAGAGATAAGGTGCCAAACCTTGGGGACTACAGGTCCGTAATTCCTATTCTGGTTTTAAGAATGCTTCCAACAGAGTAATTCCTTTCTCAGTCAAGGTATTTTCCACATGTGGACTCCCTAGAGTCCTGGGTGGTACAATTGAAGATTTTCTTCAGGCTGAACTTCTACATAATCCCTCTTTGAATCACAACACAGACTAATCAACTGGAACAAGGTACACAAACCCATTGGAAACTAGGCTTCAGTATGTCTGGTGATGACAGTATGTCTGGTGATGAAGAGACTCCATGTGTCCAGTAACTTCACCATTAAAGTGTAAGTTTTCACGTGCATTAGAAGCTCCCTGAGCAGGTTTGATTCCACCAGCATGAGGAACATGCACTTCTTCAGGCTTTTTCATTACTATGTCATACACTATTAGGCAATCATTAATACATAATTTAATTTTTCTCCTCTATCTATATATATCAATACAAACATCAGATGTATGTGCAGGGCTGAGGAGACACTAGTGCAAGGCTATCACCTGTGGGATCATGATGAAAACCCCTATATGTTTAGTTTTGCCCTACTAGTACTATGTTTTCTCCCTGCTTTGCCAAATGCAAGATTTTCAGCCAATGTTCCCTTCCCAGTGAAAACTATATATGTTTTAATGACATTTTTATACATTATACCCAGTAATATGCAGCTTACTATGACATGTTTCATGTCATCTAGGAGGCTCAGAGTTCACTGGTATGATGATGCTTTGAAGAAAATAAACTAACAGACTGCCAGAGCACACTTGTCCTGAAGTATGACTTGGCCCCAGAGCTGATTTCCCAACAGTGAAAAATATGGATATTTCAAGTATAGAAAAAGATCAATTCAAGACGGCAAGAAAAATGCTTAAATAACTAAAAAATATTCTCCAAAGTAAAAAAAAAAACAAAACCAAAACACAATCACATACAGAATTCAAAGCCTTTGACTCATTTCCCAAATCTTGTTCTGAGTTGAGGCAGCGTGTCCCAGGATATCTGCCATCTCTCATGTAAGTACTGCACACCAGCCAGATCTGCTTACCCCTGGCAAGTGTGAAATATCAGATTTTACTGCCAATATGTTTTTTTATTCTTAATACTATTTAGTAGGTTCAAGCCTTTAGTGAGACTCACTTTGAAAGTGGTTCTGATTTATCTTCCTGTATGGGACCTGAACCCATCTCAACAGGTCATAAGAAGGGCTTGGTATTTTAAATTAAATAGCATAAAGCTGTGAAAATACATATGTGTGAATTACCCTCACAGCCTTTTGACTTCTCCCATCAGTTTGATATAGATTAATTTATACCTCAGATTTGTAAGGAGTATTAGACCTCAAGGCAAAGTCCTGCACTGAAACAGGGTATACATATTGATACCAAGTTTGACGTGGTAGTCGGTCATTTAGCTGTTTGCACCTTGTCCTACAGCCAGTCAACAGAGAATAAAGTTGATCAGCCTTCATTTAAAGGTAAGCAAAAGCAAGTAGTTTGACACATGACAAGACCTATCATATCTGCACTTAAGGTTTGCTGTTCTAGACTAAGAAAACTCAATTTCCTCAGCCCCTTATTACGTGTAATTTTTCTCTCCCTGAACCTCTGTATAAATCTTCTATGCATTTTTCAAGGATTTATTACCCAAAGCTATACAAAAGACACCAGCTGAGATCTTAACACCCCTGGCTTGAATCATTTACGTTCTGCATTCTCATAAACATTTCTCTGCTAGCTCTGATCACACCAAAGTGAAGTTCTTTCTTAGACTGGCCTTGTACTCTTGACTTCGGTTGATTTTTGCTGAATTTCACCTTGTTGGTTCTGTTTGCCAGATTACTTTGGATTATTGTTCACTCCTCTATTCTGCCTTCGGACACCTGCGCCTGTCTGGAGTCAGTCAGTCACGTTGTCTATTCCATCAAGCAGTGATGGCTGCAGTGCCAAGTCAGCATGATCCTGGAGACAATACCCAAAGTCCTTCTTCTCTACAGGCTTCTTATCAGAAGAGATAATGTTTGCACCAAACAATCCTCTCTTTAGACAAATATCCTCTATGACTGTGCTCTGTCTCCTTGCTCAAACCAGGATTTTCTGACATCCTCAGATTTGGATTTACCCTCCTACCTGTAGCACACTTGATGTCTTCTCTACCAGTTCAGTAACCATCATACTTTCATCTGTCCATTTAGGACTCCCTTTCATAGATATGGGATGGAAACTTTGTTTCTCTCATCGAACTGTTGTTTTTACACAAACACAACTTCTTGGTCAGTTGTTTTGAGACCTTTTCAATACTTCTATACATAGGCGGATTTCAGAGATACTGAAGTGACTATTGAGGCTCTGTTCCTCTCCACCACCCCACTTGTCCCCTGTAACTTATAAACTGAAGTAATTTAAAGGCATTGTTTGAGCATTAATGACAAAATGTGTATTTATTCATGATACCTGTATGCCATCCAGCCCAGCATACATGAATACATTTCTTTAATTCACAATGCTGCAGCTCAGCATTTGGTTAATCTTTTTTTCTGCTTGAAACTCCCTTAACATATCTACACCTTTTATGAACTTCCTCCCCTGAGGCTGCAGCTGGATTCCTCAAGGTATAGGGCAGCTGTGATGAGCAAGTCTCCTGTCTGAACACTAATGAGAACAATCTCCTGAGACAAGCACTCCAATGTTTCATTGGAAGTGTCACACAACAGTAAAGACTAAAAAGCTGACAAAATCACAAAAGAAATATGGAAAGTTTCTTTTTAAAAATGTAAGAAAAATAATAAATAGGAGCAGAATGGCCAAGCTTGTTTCATAGTATCACACAGGATAGCAATGGGAGAAAACTCCTTGTATTTTGAAGTAGTGATTTGTTGAGCTTCTACTTCTTACCTAAAAATGTGTCTTATTTGAAGAAATCAGAAGCTTTAAACCAAACCTTTCTGACTTAATAGGGGAAAACAGTATTTTTGTTAGCTTTGAAAATAGATGTTATTCTGGTTTTATATTCATTAGGCTGCCAAAGTATTTTGTTTATTTCATAGAAGTTAAATGGAAAATGAATTTCCAGAAGAAATGTTTAATAATAGTTAAGAAACATGCGATGCCCTGACTTGATGCTGGAGACTCTGACTTTCTAAATAAACATAATGAATGGCAAGAAGTAAAACTAGTTTTGTTCATTTTGTTGTGAATTAAAAGTATAATGAAAATAATTTCAGGACAAGATGAAAGTAATCGACAAACAAAGTATACTCAATATTTTATACACTAAGGGGCACTTTTCAGTCAAAACTTCATTTTGTTCTCAACTTGGAAAAGAGTTTCAATGGGAACATTTCTACCACCCACAATAATTGTATTTATGTTCCTCACAATTTATACCAGAGGAATCACTTTGTTGCTGTGCTGCAATTCGCAAATGCAATTAAAAATAACACTGAAAAGTTTCTTGCATCCCAAAAGATGACCTACAGAACACTACAGAAATAAAGCTCAGGGCTAGAAAAAATAGAGATGAGATAAGATGAAAGCCTCTTTAAAGTTGGTGAGATCTAAAGACTTCCTGACAACCTTCCACTGTAAGGGCAGAATTGCTGACACTAGGTTTTTATCAACTGGGCTGTGGAAGGTTATCAGTTTTCTGATGCCTCTTTTGTTCCATCCATAGAGAAAAACAATGACCCCTAATTAACAATGCATGCAAGCACACAGTATCAGGTATTTTTTGACTGGACTCAACCTGAGCTTTCCAAATGAAACTTCACAGAAGGATTCACAGCATTACTCAACAGAAGAGGTAAAAGAGGTTTGAAAAATTGTTTTCTGAGCTGCCCTAGCCTTAAAGGTCTTGTAACCACTTTTTCACATCCCTGTGTATTTTGGGGGTGGAGAAAAAACAAAAAACAAACACTACCAGGGAAAATAAGAGATGCTATGTTCTGTTTTGTGCTTTGATAGAAGGGACAAAAATATATATTAAATGCATTTAATATTGCAAAACATACCAGTAATTCACAAATCTTTGGAACAGTGTCTGAGATTATGTATACACGTTTCTTTCTAACTATCCTAAAGGTGAAAGGATTCTACATACTACTTAATGCAGATCTTCTAGCCTGTAGCAGAACAGAGCTTTGCCAGCTGATTTACAGTTGGTCTGCATTTTGACATTCACTACGTTATCTGCATATTAAACACAAACCAAAACTTGCAAAATACACACTGCCTGCAAAATCAGTTAGTAAAAAATTATTAGGTAAATAACATCCAGGGTCTATCCTGTGCCTCAGCATCTATTTTGTCAGGAAAAAAATAAAGGAACATAAGAGTATTTAGAGCAAAATACACTGCGGAAGCATGAATATATTAAAAATGTAAACATATACATAGTCAAAAATCTATCAAGGGCTATTAAACATGAAGTTATACTTTCTGGCAAAGGGGAATGGTGGAAGGGGAAGTACAAGCCTTCTTCTGCCTTCAGGATGTGTTTGCTCAAGCAGTGAGATCCTATGAAAGACACATTTATTGTGAGCCATAATGCCTTGTTTCAGACAAACCCTCTAGTCTGAAGTAGCTTTGAAGTAATCAGATTGTTCCTTATCTTTTCAGTTTTTAGGATTACTATTCCTAAATGGAGATGAAGAAAACCACATCTTACTAAGGCTATACTCAGGACCCATATAAGAAACGAGAGGAATATTAATTTTTGGTTACAGTAACTGCCTCACGTTTATGGTTGATAATGGTCTGGAGCCTTTCCCAGCCTTTTCCTAGCACCTTCCTGAGAACACTTCTCTGCAATAGGCTACAGATGTATCAAGAAAAATACAATCCTCTATATGGAACATGACAGTTTCAGGTAACACTCCCTCCTCGGATGACTGAAGTTGTGTGCAATCCATTGCCATACGGTAAAGCACAACTAGCCAAGTACCAAGTAACTGCATTGAACAGAGTAAATCTCAGCAACAAAGCAGCAAATGAAGAGATAGCCCAGAGCCCACACAAATAAAGCAAGTAGTGGATTGGGGATAACATTTTCAAAGCCTTTCCTCTGACTGTACTTCCTTTCTGCACAGGCACTGCTCCCATCTTGTGAGGGAGTTGGCTGGTGTCAGGTGTAGGGTGAGCAGGGCCAGGCCACCAAGGAACCAAGCTGGGAGGCTGGAATGAGGTTCTGGGCCCATGGGCAGGCATTGGGGGAGGCTGGGCAGGGACAGTTGCAGCCCCTCAAGGCCCTGGCAGATCGAATAACACTGGAACTTCAATTAAAAATCTACTTTTTGCATTCCCCTTTTGTCAGTCAATGCTTTTGGAATCATGGATAGCTCTTGCCTTAAATAACTGAACATCTCTGTCTACCTCTCAGGGCAGCATAATCCTCAGAAAACAGGCAACATTTGTCTTATGTATAATTATACTTGCCATATTTGCTGGAAAGAGCCTCTCCTTCCTGAGATGGGAAACAATAACATTCTCACCTGGTATTTCGTATTTGCAAGGATGCTATTTCTTGTTATTGGACTCTCCAGACACATTTATGAGAGCAAGTTAAGAGCAGAGCACAGACACCAGAAAGTTGATAGGTGCTGCAGTTCAATAATTACAGTATCTTGTATGCTGCTGCATACAAAAACATTTTACTGTGACAGAATGGCACTCTGACCACATCGTATAGATAGGCTGAAGCTAAAAATGTTGACTTAATTTCTAAATTTTACTAGTCAGTGTGCAAAGTAGGGCTCCTGTAGTTCCTGTCCCTTCACTTACCAGTTTGGCCTGCAGGCTGACTAATAAGGGTCTGAGTCTGAATCCTGAGCTTCTCCACAGAGTCATTGCCATTGTTTTTTTTTGCTTCTCAAACCAACTATTTATGAGGCCATATAATAAAGAAGGAGCAACTCAGACCCTGATTAAACAAAAGCTGCTGTGGAGATGAATCAACATTTTTAACAAAACAAAACACAAAAACAAGCAAACAAACAACAAAACAAAACAAACAACCCACAAACCAAACAACCAAAAAAAAACCCAATACCCATAAAGACTCTTAGCTAAACCAAAACAGCTTCCTTCGATTCCAGAAAGCCAGAATACATGAGTCAAATACTGGCAAACAGGCAGAGCAGCCCTTCAACTTCACTTAGGCATTTCAGGGACCTCTCTCAGGAAGTAAGTCCTAAAACCATGAATAAAAAAAGTTCTTGAGGTACCCATAGTTTTTTCCCTCCTCCCAGTTCCTCTCTCAGTAACTCTCAGCTCTTCCAACTAATGAAAACTGCTGCTGATCTCCACCACTGAGGATCAGCACCCTGAGAGGAATGTCCTCCTAGATTTAGTAAACCCATGTTAGGTCTTTTTTTCAGATAAAAACCCCCAATCCTAGCCTATTCCCAAAATACAAAGAAAACAGACTGGGACACTGTCTCTTCCTGGTTTTTTTGTGACAATGTTGGGTGTTTTTCTGGGTTTGTGTTTGTTTTTCTTTAATTAAACAGATCAACATAAACAGTTTGTATTTATTCTGCAAAAAGCCAAGGAAGTGATGATGGACTTTTAGGTCAGTAATTCTTTGAGTTGAGCCTTCATATTGCACCTCTTCAGCCAGGCCTTAAGTGAAGTGAAAGAAGTAAAATCAAGTGCTGACATGTACAAAAAGGGAGCAACTGAACTGCATGGATACTCCAAGTATCATCAACTGATTGGTACGACCAGGCAAGGAAAAATTAGCAAGATTAAAGCCAGTGACAGACAGCCCCAGACTGATCTATTAAACCCTCTGTATTTGTGTGTAGATGTTCGTGGCAAGGGGAGAAAGCAAAAGGCTTGAGCAAGTGACCCTGCACACACCCTTGCACAAAGTTAGCACAAAGTCAGTGTCAGGCATTTCCCCGCAGTTAGATGTTGTAGCTGTGCGAGTTTACTCAAATTTGCTGAAACTGTTATAATTAGATGCAAAACTCACAGCATCAGCAAGTTAGGAGTATTGATTTATGCAGGCCCTGGGTAGGTCACCCAGGGAAGGTTAAGCAGGAGTTTTATGATTCCAGGACAGATTTGCTGCTGGTGTAGCCAAGCAAACTCCCTCAGAGCAAGGAGAAACAATAGCTTGTAACTGCTCAAAATTTCACATCATGGCTTCTGATATCTTCAGTGTAAATATTCCTCTTATCTCTGAATATATGTACATATAGTATTAAATCTTGTGCTAGCACAGTGAACTGGATTATGTTTAACCCACAGAGCCACGTCCTGCTGCAAATAAAATCGGCATAAGCAGAATCAAATCTTTAAAGGAGAACTACTCCAGGGATTTTACATCAAGTTCATCACAATTTGTAATAGGCATAAAGCCTAAATAGCATGATGGATGTAAACTTTCGTGTTTCTCAATGCATGGCTCTGATCTGAATTCTTTAATTCAGACTAAACTCCCACACAATTCAATGCAAGATCAAGTTTTGTGTTAAAATAACTCAAAACACTAAAAAATAGACAATAGGAATAAATGGAGCCTAGGTGGAAAGCTGGTTGACACTCTATTTTTGCACATTTTTTCCTGCACTATATACATGGGAGCAAGCTGCATAGTCCACTCTATTTCCAGAAGTTTACTGACAGAATAAAATTCCTCTTGGTATGACCATGAATGACAGAAACACACATGGCAATGAAGGACCATTCCCCTGATTTATCCCTTACAAATCAACCACTGCCTTTTCTGAGGAGGGGAGTAAGAAAGGAAGAGCTCTATCACTCCTTAGCTCATCAGAGACCAAAGGATCAGTCAGATCCTAGATGGGAATACAGGAATTTTCTCATGTCTCTGGTAAAATTAGCTACTGGAGATTTTATGGACCAAGCAAGAATACACGCCCACAGTTCCAGGATTAGAAAACAACCCTTTGTTTTGAAATGATTATGCTCTTCACTATAGCTATGGTAAATCTTAATTTGTCATTTTTCCTAATACAGCCATAAAAACATTTTATGCTGATCAGTGTTGACTTTTTTTGAACCCCTAGTCCTCTTTTCTTATTTTTAGTATGTGGAAAGATAATAGAAGCTACCAATTTTTCCTTCAATTTTAAACAGGTAGCCCCACTAAAACTTACATTGTCACCTGGAGGTGCTGGCCTTTGTTAACCATTGTGTTACTTTAGTCCTATATCAGCACTATCTTCTGGGTGTCAGACCCAGCTTCTTCATTGGCTACTAAATTATAGATACTTTAAGGCTGAATTCTTTAATTGTCATAGCATCATACATGATATAAAAGTTATCCAACCATCTGTTTGGGCTCAATTTATATTAACACAAGTATGCTTACTCTCCATATCCACATCAGGTTATGACAAAAGTCTGTTAAGACTGCACACATGAAAGACAATTTTTTCTCTTAGTTCCTAAGCAACACAGAAAAGGACATTATAGAGAAGGTATGATATTTTCCTAAAACTTTGGATAGGATCTGCATTTAGTTGTGGAACAAGATCTACTAACCAAATCCACATTTATCCCCCTCAGGACATACTGAAGCGTGCACAGTGGAAACTGTCCATACCACAAGGAAGCAGGTGCTAGCAGTACAGAAAGGCACATTCAGGAAGAAGGAACTGAATTATTAACAACTCCTGAAATTAGGAAGGTCAGTGGGAACTGAGCTCTTTTGAAAGTCCCAGAGCTGAAGACCTTGGATAAAACATACTGTCTATTTAAAGCTTTTCAGTAGTACATCAGGTCATTTTGGCCAGGTAGGAAAGCACCTGCTGACTACTAGTATAGCTAAAGCTGCTTTAGATGTAGACATAACCTGTTGGTACATATATCTTAGAGTAGAAAGAAGCTGGTGACTTCTTAGAAAGTCTTTCCCCACCTTTTTGCTATTTCCACTTTTAAAAAAATGTATTCTATAAGACAATAAAAAAGGACAGAAATCCATCACAATCCACCAGAGGTGTTCTTTTTGTCAATACTTACCGATAACACCTTTCCTGAAGCAGAACTGAAAACACCCTGAGCTTCAGAGAAAGGAGGAATAACGAATGCTTTGCATTTGAGACTAACATTTCACTGCCTTTTTTCAGATCCATTAAAAGTTCAAACATTCCAAGATGCATGCATGTGTAATAAAATTTGCTTGATTAGTGACTGTCATGCAAGTAAGGAACCTTTCTATGTAATGGAGTGTAGAAAAAAAAATAACCTCCTTTGAGCCAAAGGAGGGAAAAGTCTATGCCAGGTTTATATTACTACTTCAATCCCACAAACATGTCTGGTAACAGGGAGTACTGAGCAATCCAAGGCCACTATCAAACAGCGTACTTGGTGGTAAGCCTTTGGTAGGATGGGCTGCTGATGGGCATTAGCAAACAGGCATTGGTGTCAGTGCTTTGAGTCAAACTGGAAACAGGATAGTAGAAAGGGAAAAAATTATCTGTTGCTCACAAAAACAGAACCTTCAGAGAAGTGACTTAGCAACCTCGATACTGCACAGAGCCTTCTTTAAACCACACCTTTTTATGGGGTCCAATTCTTTTCCAGATAAACACTGCATCTAGAAAACAGCCCTTACTGTGGAAACCAGATCTGAGTGGAAATACTGAGAAAAACACACCATACTCACATTTGCATTCATCCTGCAGTCTGCAAACACATATTCTTGATCCAAAGTATTTGCTCCTGCCTGTCCTGCCACATTGCTGTGCCATAACTTTTAAAGATGTGACTCATGTACGAGTTAAGATGCTATAACGGCATGTCTTGTCAGCTAATGGTTGCCTAAATTCTTTCCCCATTTCTTTCCCAGTTTGGCTGTCAAATCAACCCAAATTCTTGGCCAACTTCTAAATTGCCACTTATTTTACCTTAATAGGAAACTTTGTACAAAAGATGCTGGTACTGTGCTTGCAACAAATATGGTGATGGACTGGAGCTACAGGAAAACAAGGGTGGAGTTAAGAATAAAACCCTCCTCAGCTCTGCAAAACATCAGCAAGGTTTGCCTTTTTGGAAACATGTTTTGCAGACCTTGAAAGTATAAGTATCATAAGGAGGGAGTTTTAGTCGAAGAACAGAGGGCAGAAGTTAAGTTCAAAAGCTTTGGGGTACACATAGCACCTTGACTTCACTGAATTGGGAGTGACAGCCCTAGTGGGCTAAACCCTACTTGGGTGAAGCTCCTGTAGACTCAGCTGGTGCTCCTGATATAAGAAAAAAAAAAAAACACGTTTGTGAATGAAGGCTGCTGTGGACTCCTTCAGCTTGCATGTTTGCAGTTCATGCACTACTGTCTTAATTACTGGGCAACTTTGCTCTCTGTTTCACCTTCCCTATCTTTCAGTGTTTCTCCAGGTACTCAGTACTGCTTGCATCGGGTGCTGTCATTTTATTCCCAGCCTCCCACCACTCAGCAAGGACCATGGTCAGCCCTGCAGACCCTGAGGGAATAGCCCTGTTCCAGCAGTACCATCTGTCTCTCCTCTCATGCACAACAGGAGGCAAAAAAACCCAAAATGGACATTCAGTACTCTTCAAAAGCCTACAACCTTTGGAGGCTCAGGACTGATTTTTAAACATGCAGTCATGTCTGAAGTGTGCAGCTGTATTCACCTATCTATTAATCAAATGGCACAAGACAAATAAAATAATTTTCTAAATGGCTTTGGTGGTTAAATTTGCAACAATGTGTTTGGTTGGGTGTACAAGAAGAGAAGAAGGGAAAGAGAAAGCAGCAAGGAAAAGATTACAGGAGAAGAGAGAGACAAAGAAGAAAGAGGGAAGATGAACAAACATAAAGGAAGGTAAAACTATCTTGATAATAACTCTGCCCCCACATTTTTTCTGAGAATTAGGTAGGACAATATTTAGAGATGTGCTATCAGGAATGTTGCATTTTGGCAGTTTGCAAGACTGTCACATCATAGAGAATATATTAATTTCTTTACTAATTAGTCCAGAAACTATTTGAGAATATGGAGAGAGGGCTGTACTATATTTTAAAATCAAAGTTGTCTCCCTGCACTGTTATACTTCCACATTTCTTGAAATCCAAATTCTGTATTCCAAATTCATATCTGATCTCCAAACATCTGGCTTGTTTTTGGACCTGAGCCAGACATCTTCTCACCTGGACATTAACCTTTCTGTTGTGGTTGTTTTCCACTTCCCACTTCACATACAATAAATCCATTCCTTTACCACTTCCTAGACATGGTCCCCCAGTGACTGTGCTGTGGTTGCAGCAGTTAGTCATGCCCTGCCCATCTGGTGTCCCTTTGGTTACTGCCATGCACTTTTGTCCTTACATGTTTCTTCCCTTATCAAGGTCAGCCAAAGGGAACATCTGCCCCAAGCCGGCACAAGACCAACCTGCACCTTAACTGGGCCATGCTCCTGCCTCTTTCAGGCCTGAGGACACCCGTGTATTTTTCTTTTCCTTTGTTCTGCCTTTGATCCTAGCACTTCTGTTTCCCCTGTGATGAGTGTGGTTACTACAGATCTGAAAAACATGAGGCAATCAATTAAATTCTTTCCTCTCTGATTAGCTTCATTAACTATTCCTTATGTTTCTTACAGGCCTAAAATTTGTTCTATACTTGAAAGTACTAACAATTTTATTTTGAACTTATTTCATGTTTACAGCAGATCCATTTCAGCAGTGTGCCTTGTGAATTTAAAAAGTTCATCCAAAATGCATAGAGTTGCTACAGCAGTGTGAAAAGATAACAGCCACAAAACCCAACAAAGATTTAGGTGATAATGGAAAGCTGAACATCTGGAAGCCCAGTTTAAATATAAGTGACAGCGTCCACACACAGATCTGTAAAGGTTTAATAACAGTATAGTATTTATATTTATTCCTCTATGTGCCCTGCATGCAAACAAGTATTTCAAGAACTTCCTGAATCTAAACCTAATACATGCATTTTATGTGAAAAATCAATGTCATTTCCCAGATCTCAAAGACTGATTATTCACCACAGAAAGTGGACGGCCTTTATTTGATCAAACAACTTCTCTCTGTGCAGTGTTCTATCTGCTTCCACTTTGTGCTTAATGCGTATTAACTCTCATGCATGTGGGTCACTTAATTGGGCTTTACTGAGACATAAAGCATGAATCATCACTAGAAATAACTGTTCCCATGGCACTGCAGACCATCACCTACCTCAGCTACATACTGCCAACCCCTTATACTCGTGCAAGGACACAAGCAAATACGTCCCAGTGATCACAATCTAGAAAGGAAATTCAGATTTTCTGTGTTGTTAAGGCAATTTTTATTTTTTGTTAAAAAGAATACATTGGTGTATTCTTAAAGGGTTCTTCAAATTGAAACCTGGGAAAAGCACAACTGACAGCTTCTTGAAAGCATGTGCAGGCACATGTGTACACCATATAATGATGGCATTTTGTGAAATGTTTCTGGAAAAATCTAATAGGGGTTTGTTTACTGATCTAAACTAGAAATTGTTTTTCAAAGGGCTTGTTTTAGTGACAGCCCAAGACTTTGGCAGGCCTTCCTCCCATTCTTTTGTCTCATAGATGAAGAGGATTGATTGCAGTTCAGGGACTGTAGCACTGGGCTCTGTAACACTACAAAGCACAGATTTAACAGTCTTGTGGGTACAAAAACCTGGGGTGAAAGTGACTCCAAGCTGAGACTTCAAGGGAGCATCAAAGGGATTAATCTGCTAAAGAGCAGAGAGAACAAAGCAGAGGATCTTACCTGGGAGTAAGCAGGAGGGTTTTGTTTGTCAGAAAAGAGGTGGTAAGAAAAAGAAGGAACAACAGAAACAACTGAGAAGTAGTAGCAGGGCACTGGGAGTCAAAGACCAGAGACTTGAAGTGTGGTCCAGCCCCTGACTTCTCTGTGCCCCCACCCATTGAAGGGCTGAACTCCTCTCCCATTGCCCCGGCAACCTTATTAGAAAACATCCAAACAGAATTTTACCAACTAAGTGCCTGTCCACACCAGTCCCAAATTCTGCCGAGTTCCACAGGTCCTACAGATAATGAAGAATAATTATTAAGAAAACAGAAAAAAAAGGCAGAGCAACCAAAAAGAGGAACAGGGTATTTCCTGCATTAGCTTTCTCACAGCACAAAATGGACACTACAGAAATGTGTTACACACATCTTTACCTCAGGTCTATGTTTAACTTACCCTCTTAAACAGATTATTAAACTTCAGGTAGTAGAGACTGAACATAACAAAATGACACAACTATTTTTCCAAGTTGGTCATTGGTTTATGATTCCAGCAACTATTGACTAACCAGCTACTCATTAGGTCAGGAACTAATTGTCTTGTATTTGAGAACAGCAAAGGCTCCGCGATGCACAGCACTGATGCTGCAGAACATTTAGGGAAGCGAAACTCAGCACTTGAAACACTTTGGATTGGAGGCTCCAAGCAGCTAAGCCTGCAGCAGAGCCCAATGCACTAAATCGAACAACGGTTCCCCAGGGACAATGCTCTCCCTGTTTAAGCAGGAAAGCCATCTGCTACTCCTTCTCTCCCAGCTCCACAGTCCCTGAGGTGAGCAGGACAACTGGCATAGCAGGCAGCGACAGAAGTTTTGGTAGGCATGAATCCCACTGTGCCCATTTTAGGCAGGTAAAAAAATCCCCCTGGCACCTCCAGGTGAGTTCAGGGAGTTATGATCCTCTTCATGTGGGCAACTGCAAAAAAGCCCTTTATTTTCTTTTTCTTCCCAATTTGGCCTGATTGGGAGCGTCATGCGATAACTCATTAGATCATAGGGAATCCTGACAAGAGAGGAAAACAACTTGGAAGTTCTGAAGCAAGAATAACAAACACACTCCTCTACATCCAGGAAAGTTAAATAGGGAACAAAGGCCTTGAAATGCAGAAAAGGACATTTATATTCAGTGATAATAGAACTTTCTGACTGGAGGTGCCTAAGCAATGGCACAGATCATTAAAGGGAAGATGCAAAATCTCCACCATTACACGCTTTAAAAAGCTGGCAAGAAAATCACTCCTAAAGAATAATTTTAAGTATAGCTGATTCTGCTTTGGTTTAGAAGAACAGGCCACAAGACAGCTTGCACTCCCGCTTTTCTACAATTTATTTGAAAAAAAGGAATTAAAACCCAGAAATGTAAGGGTTTTGTTATTCCAAAACTTGAAGCTAGAAGAAATTGAGCTGTGTGTTTAGACCATGAGAAATTACTGACTTCTAATTAATTTTGTTTGTAATATCAGAGATTAACAGCTAGCTCTTCAGAAATGAAGCTGCCTCTTCATTGTGTGTGCTTGTACCACAGCAGGGCTCTGAATGTTGAGGTCTGTCATAATACTGTAATGACTTCGGTGCACTAGATTTTATAGCATCTGTAGGGCCAATGTTTTAAATCATTAGACAATAATTTGCTTTTAAGAACCTAAGGCTGCTAGAACCGTATAATCACATTGGAGGCAGGTCAGCATAGGTAAACTATATGTAACTTTCCTTTCACAAGTATATGCTTGCATGCAGATAACCATCTCCTTCCTCAGAGCTGCTGACAAAACCCCGCATCTCCGACACTAGCGAGGCTCAAAGATCAAGCCCTCAGTCTGAAACAGGATGTGCTCCTCAACTCAATGGCTGCAAGTCAGCATCAGGAGATGAGTAATACCTGTTCATTTCCTCATGGATTGTGCTTTTCTCCCTGTACTCGTTTTTAGGAACACCTGATCTGTTTCCCATGAAAAAATACGCTGAACCACAAGAGCCTGAGAACAGCAATTCTCCCTCAGAGAAAGGGTCTCTCTGGCCCAATACTTGGCCTGTAAAGTGGCCATGCAGAAATGGCTACAGAGGAGTGTATGAGCCATGCAGGTCTACTTCTGCCAGGGTCCTGGGGGTGCTCAATAGGCCTCCATGTCTGGGACCAGCCCCCTCTGGGACCCCCACACCCAGGTTCTCCTGCCTAGGGCTGAGGGGATGTGTCTCAGCTCAGCCTGGGACATCCAGTCCCTGCCTGAGTGATGCTGTAGGTGTGCTCTTCTCTGGCCCTGTCTCCTGGATGGGCCTGGGACCTGCACTGCAGAGACCTGCTCTCCTTGATGGAGCCCTCAGGCACAGGTCAGAGCTTGTCAGGCAGAACCTGAGGCATAACACAGCAGAACTGTTCAGTTTTATTCTGTTCTATTACTTCCTATGCTCACAATGACTCGAATAACAATGAGAGTATTACCTGCCTGAAATATCAGGGGGCTGTTCAGCTACAAACTCACTTCCAAGGACACACAACACGAAGGTTCCAAGTGGAAACAGGATTTCATTGTTATTTTTCTGACTGTTTCAGAGCCAATGCTCACAAGCATTAACACGATGCTCATGTGCAGCCAGGAGTTCAGGCTGATGGGTCCTTCAGCTTAGCTTGAAAGAACATCTCTTGTCATCTGGCAAAGGCAAGTCCCAGAGCTGCAGAAAGCAGCAGCAGGAATACAGGCCAAGCAGAGCCTCTCTCCTGAAGAGCGAGAACATGAAGAATGGGGATCACAACTGACCACACACAAAAGATGATGAGGAAGAAGTGATGTGTGGTACCATGGAGTATTGTACAAAGTATGACATGTAACAATGACACTTTTTGCCTTCCCAAACTTGCTCCACTGCTGCGCTTCTTTGTCCAGCGATGCCTGGGCAGTGCTCTTGTGCCTGCCCTGTGCTGGTGTTGCATGCAGGGAGAGCTGGAATGGGGCAGCTCTGGATGGTGCAGCCAGGCTGGAGCCCTTGCAAGCACAAGCAGGAAGCCCTGGGGATAGGGAGCCCAGGGAAGAGCAGAGCTCTCTGCTGCTCCAGACTTGCAATGGGCAAGAGGGACCAAGAGAGCCAGGGCACGAGTGGGGCCTGGAGGGGCAAGAGCAGCAGGAGAGAACTGAGCTGAAAGGGCCCAGAGGAGCCCTGACAAGGGGCTGTGTTCAATGATACAGAGGAAAAGCTGCAACCACTGGTGGCCACACTTGGGGCCCACCCTGGGGCTCTAGAAAGCTTCCTCCCCCCAGAAGATGCGGAGCACAAGGGCCACCTTCATGGAGCAGGAGCAGCAGGCACCTGGCCAAAAGGGCCCAAAGGAGCCCTGGCAAGGGGCCATGCTCAGTACTGCAGAGGAAGGCAAAAAACCCCCAGGGACCAGGGCCAGTCTGCCCCGGGGGAAAATTCCTTCCTGACCCCAGTAGAGCTGGGGATCGGCTGCTCCCTGAGCATGTGAGCAAGACCTGCCTCCTCCCCCCACAGGCTGGTCACACCTCCCAGGAGATGCCCAAGCCCTGCTCTCCCTCAACCTGGAGCCATCTCAGGGGCGTTCAGAGTGGCCAGATGCGCCCAGTCTGATTGACCTTGGGAACAAGAATCATTCCTGTCCCTGGCAGGACACCAGTGGGTGCTCCAAAGCCCTGAGACCCCTGGTAACATCTCTGCATCCCCTTTCTTATGGCTGTTGCCCTGGGTTCCATGGGGGATGAAGATGGTAAGTTCTGCAGTGCTCTCCAAGAAGGCATTTCCTTGGTTTGGCCACAGCCATCCAGCTGAAAAGGTCTGATGGCTTCAGGTATTGGTGGTTCTTGTAATCTCCAGCAGCCTTGTCCAGCCTCTGGTCTCCCTCCCTCAGCCCTCTCCAAGTAATTTCAACTCCTCAAGAAGTCTTGGATATCTTCCAGCTGCCCTCAGGCCAGTTGTGTGGCACTGGAACACAGGAGGATGTCCCCTTTTATACTGCCTTGGAGCATTCTGACTGCTGTGCTGCCAGTGACACTACGGGCATGATGGGGACACCCTGCACAGCCCTGCCAGCTGCTTCTCCACCCAGCACCCCCTGGGAGGAAGGCCCTTGAGGTGCTGGCCCTGAGGCAGTCCCTGTCTTCAGGAGCTCAAGGGGCTGTCCCTGCCCTTGGTGGCCATAAACTGGGCACAGCTGCTGGGCACTCCTGTAAATTCATCTCTACATTCAGCCTGTGTAAATAAGGGTATTTGTACCATAGATATTCATTTGTTTGTAGTGATGCCAGAGGTGAAAGACAGGGGTTTGGTTCCCTCTGCATGAAATTTGCAAAGATGTAGAGAGCATGCAGGATTTCCTCACCATTCCTTAACAGTGCACCAAGAGACATTTGTTACAATACTGTTTATGGATGGTCGCCTTCTTGGAGAAAACGTTCTGAATTGTTTCGTGCTCTTTACCATATTTTTTGTCCAGCACACTACAATAGCTCTTTTCTATTTCAGTCTTTAACCTTGATACCCTTCTTGAGTGCGATGGTAGACATCTCAGCCTTTGTCTTGCTCCTTTCAGTTATAGTCATTGTCTTCTGTGGGCCCTCCAAGCCCCTAGCCAACTGCTTAGTCTTTGCCTTCAAGCCAGACAGAATTTGTCTTTCTTGAATCCGAGAAAAGACAAATGCCCCTAGTGGTACAGGGGAGACCTCACCAGGGATTTGCAAAGTGCTTGCCTTTTCTGTGGATACATTGAGTGACACACAAGAATCCATTTGCCTGTATCCCTTTCGTGGCTCACAGTCACCCTGTGATCTACTCAGGCTTCAAGCAACATTTGCCTACTCCAGTGCTTTCAAACTGCAGCAGAAACTCATGGTGCTCCACCTGACGTTGCATTACCTGTTTCTACCCTACAGTTCTTCACACAGGGTTTATTGATGTAGGGGATATCTCTGCTGGCAGAGCTTCAGCTGGTGGGGAGGATGGGGACCACAGAACTATACCATGAGAGACAGAGCTTCTTCTGCCTCAGGGCTGCCGTGAAATCCACAAAATGCTGTGGACAAGGAAACCTACATGTCTTGGCCCAGGCTTTTCTGCAGTCTAAACTCAAAAGACCTGACCATGAGCTTCACTCTTTCCTACTTTTGATGACAGCAAAGCAGAAAGAAAGGCTGAGGACACAGGGTTTGTCTACTTTGGAGAGAAGGAGGCTGAGGGGCAACCTGGCTGCTCTCTACAGCTTTCTGAAGAGGGAAGTGGAGAGGGAGGTGCTGGTCTCTTCTCCCCAGGATCCAGTGCCAGGATGCATGGCTCAAAGCTGCATCAGGCAGAGGACGTTCAGACTGGACATGGGGAAGCATTTCTTTACTGAGAGGGTGGTCAAGCCCTGGAACAGATTTTCTGCAGATGTTGTCAAAGCCCTGTGCCCATCAGTGTTGAAGAGGCATTTGGACAATGTCCTCAATAACAAGCCTGAACTTGGGATCAGCTCTGAAGTGGTCAGGCAGTTGGACTAGATGGTCGTTGTAGGTGCCTTCCAGCTGAATTCAACTCTTCTCCTCTCACATGTCCTAAAGGATCTTATCCAGGGACTGGGAAATATTTTATTCATTTTTCACCTAATTTCACTAGTAGAAGAGGAAAAAAAGCCTGACAACACAACAGCAACTCAGAGACAATGACAGATTTTAAATTAGGTCTTTGAGGGTTGAGACCCAGGAGTCACTACATGCAGTTCAAAAAACATGTCTCCCCAACAGAATGGTGAAATTATTGGGAAGAGCAGAGTGAACACATCACAAAAGATTGCTCTGCTGCACATTTCCTTGCTGTCTCCACATATGAAATCCCATTTTCCCTATCCTCCATCTCAAAAGGCCATAGTAAATTCTAACAAGGCTTCACGAACCTCAGCTACCAATATATCTGTTCAGGTTTCAGTATAAACAGGCATTTAAATGCATCAGTTTGTAATTTAATTTTATGAGTGGTATGTAGGCACCTAGTTTCTCCAGTGTTTTTAAAACTTTAATCCAGATTCTTCAGCTGACTGTTGGCAGCTTCCAGCAGACACTCATGCAGCTGCATCCATGTAACTCTTGGATTTAGCACTTCTAGTGTAAGATAGATAGATTTACTCAATGTTGAATGTTTTGATGTCAGTTATTTAGCTTTTGTCACATAAATAGTGACTAGACACACCTGCATATGGGTACATGCACTACCTACACCAACAGTACAACTAAAATGTCTCCTACACTGCAAGGAACTGAAGATAATGACAGCATCATCAGAAAAATAGTTGATGGAGATGAAAGTTTGTGTTTCACAGCCCCTTCGTGTTTTTAATAAATACATTGCATCAATAAAAAATAATAGAAGACTATGTATAAATGCTTTAGAAATTGAATTTACTGTAAGGACACATTGAATAAACTGAAGATGCCCCAATTCAGTATAAGCAACAAGATAAACCAACTCAAAATATATTTAAAATCTCCACAAGCCAGTTTGGTATTACATACCTGTCACAATGTCATTTTTTTTTTTTCCTAAGTAAAGTTTTAGCAAAAATAATGAAGGATTTTATGTTGTATAACCATAAAGGAACTCAAAGCTAACCAGAAGTGTAGGCACAAGAGAACAGACGTGCACAGCTCATGGTATAACTACACATGCATGCCATGAAGAAGGCAGCAAAGATATAGAGCTCCTGTACACGGGACTGTGACCTACTCTTTGGTCAGGTCGCTCATAGCTTTCATTGCTTGTGAATAAGCACATTTCAGGCTCACTGACTTTAGAAACAACCACCACCGATGCCCACAAGGCCAAAATTGCTAGGTTCCCAATTGTAATACGTGCAGATCAAACCAGGCAAATGATCCCCTTGTAAGCACAGCTGGCCACCAAAGGGAAGGCAGAGCAGCCCAGCCATCAGAGCCCACCAGCATCCCCTGTTTGCCTCTAAGGCACCCGTCAGGTTCCAAGCAGCTACCCTGGGGTTGGTGCATGAGCAGCCTTTGCCAGGACACCAGGAGCTCAGGCATTCAGAATCAGGTGTGCTCTCTGGTATGCCCACATATTTCTGTAAACACGACCTCCCATCTTTTAACAGACACACCTGAAAGCAGCACCTGTGAGTTTGTGAGTTTAAAGGCTTACAACAACACTTTACTGGACAGTTAATAATAACAACACTGACAAAGACACAAGGAAACAAATAGTATTTTTAAGTTTCTACTCCACGACTGACCCAGATCAACTCACAGCATAAAGTCATTAGATCTCTTTAAACTATTAAATAGTATATTGTGTTTTACTCAAAAACAGTTGCAGTCCAAACCTGCAAGAATGCAAAAGCATAATGACTTTGGTATGTAAAAGTCTAGTACCATATGACCTTGTGAGCTAGATATATGAGTATTTGAAAGTGAAAATCCATCATTTGTTTGTGTTAGTCTCAACTATTAGAGTCTTAAATAATTACGTGATTACATAGGAGACTTTTCTACATATTAATTGCTGCAATTTTCATTCCCTCAGACGTCCACAGAGTTCAACATGTGACAAAAAGGAAGTGTGAATTTATAGGCAGTGAAGTACCCAAAATAGTGATCATAAAATCATCTCTTTTTAATTCTCCAGAGCCCTGTTGTACAGGGCATGTAGCCACGCAGGCTACACGGGGTATAAAGGTAAATAGAGGGGTATAAAGGTACATAGAGGGGTATAAAGGTACATAGAGGGGTATAAAGGTACATAGAGGGGTATAAAGGTTTTATTAGCTCTCAGAAAGAGATGACTTGCAGGGCTTGCTGACAACTGTGCCTACCAAATTCATGCTGAGAACAGCCTTACAGCAAACCATATTCATAGCTGCTACGAATGCTATATATAGTCAGAGGCAAATGCTCATCTGCGGGGTTCAGTGCCTCTGTCTATGGTCCTGTTCCGAGACACCAGGCAGCCGAGCAGGAGCGGGGGAATATTTACACCTATCAGCTTTTATTAGTGAGGACGAACAAAATCAGAGAACCATTTCGGTTGGAAAACGACCTTTAAAATCATCGAATCCAACCATTAGCACAAGGGCCAACGAGACCCTCACCGCCGACCAGAAAAACCCCTGCAAATCCCGACTTTGCCGGGTGCTCGTTCCACGGCTACAGCCCCGCAAGCCCCCGCGGCGGGTCTCCCAGCCGAGACGCACCGCCAGCCCTGCAACATCTTGGCCAGCCTTCGTGACATTTTGAGAAGCTCCGCAAAAAAAAAAAAAAACACCAAAAAAACAGAACACAACACCGAAGCAGCTGCTCACGAAGGCGCTGGGCCTCGGCCAGCGC
The DNA here is from genome assembly GCF_020740795.1 of Apus apus. NCBI lineage: Eukaryota > Metazoa > Chordata > Aves > Apodiformes > Apodidae > Apus > Apus apus. The sequence goes on from NC_067283.1 coordinate 52,298,021, forward strand.
TCCCCCGCGGCTTTCTGTCCGTCCGTCAGGGCCCAGGGGGGACTTCTGCCACACGCCGAGGCGGCCGGCTGCCCCAGCGCAGCAGGGAGGCTGGCTTCGGCCAGCGGATGAGCCGGCGCGGATATTAAAGGCAACGCAATCCTCTTAGGCGGGGAGGCGGCAGGCGGGGAGGCGAGGCAACCCCCGATGTCCCCGCTCGGACCCCGCCGCGCTGCGCAGCGGCCCCCGCCGAGGAGCCCGGCTGCGGCTCCTTCCAGCCGGCGGCCGCGGGCACCGCCCGGGGGGAGCGACGGGCTGCCGGGCTGCGGGCAGGGCAGGGCAGGGCAGCGGCGGGGCCGGCGGCCACACGGGCCGGTTACATAAGGACGCCGGCAGGGAACGGGGAAACCGCAGCGGGGGGCGAGGGGACCCCCGGGTATTGCCGCCGTCCCCGTCCTCCATCCCTACCCGCCGGGGAGAGGCCGCCCCTCCCTAGATCCTTCCTTCCCCCCCCCCCCCCCCGCAGCGTACCTTCTCCTGGGCACGGTTGAGTCGTTTCTGGACGTTTTTGGCGAAGATGCCGGTCTTCATGTCGGCCATGGCTGGCGGCGGGAATGGGGAGGGTTGGGGTGGAGGGGGTGGGAAAAGGCGGGCGAGGCAGAGCCCGGCAGCGGCGAGGCAGGGATGGATAGATGGATGGAGGGAGGGAGGGAGGCAGGACCAGGAGGAGGGCTTTAAAGACGGAGCGGGGAGGGGCGGAGCTGCTGCCGCCGCCGCAGGTGAGCCCGGGGCCCCGATCCGCCGGGGCAGCGGCTGCTGCTGCTGCTGAGCCCCCCGCAAAGCTGGAGAGCTTGTCTCCTGGAGATGCGGCAGGTCCTCTGGTCATCGAAACCCTCAAGAGATACAACGGGCCTGAAGATTTCCTGAAGCCCCCAGAGCGGAGGCGAGGGATAGCCATGCCCACTGCAGGCACAGGGCCCCGCGTACAGCTCGAGAGGGCGAGGCACTCGCTTAATTCCCTAGAAATTTCTGCTGAGCCGGAGTCAGTCCCAGTTTCCAAGCTCCTCTGAAAAGCCTTATCTCTCCGGTTTCAGGGCTGCAGCATGACGGGCCTCCCACGCGGTAGCTGGGCGCTGCGGTTCGGGGTCCCGCAGCCTGCGCTGGGTTCGCGGGTGCGGCCGCGGTGGGTGCAGAGCGCTCACCCTGCTGAGGGCAAGAGGGAGGGTTCCTCGGCATCGTGCTGCTCTCGGCATCCTCCTGCCGGCCGGCATCGCCCGCTCCTCTCCTGGGGCAGCGGCCGGCAGCCATAAACTCCCTTCAGCCTGGTCTCAGGGGGTTGATCTCGTTCCCGAAGCTACAGCTTGCGGTCAAAACTTCGAGGGCAGTCGCCACAAAGCTCTTTGTCCTCCCTTGAACGCTCAAGCACCCCAAGGTCTCTGCACTGGAGAATCGCTCGGCACCGGGGGCACTCAGAGTTAGCAAAGTCAGCCCTCCCAGGTACTGTGGCCCCAAGTTAACTTCTGGCATTTATTTCTGCTGTTTGGCCAAGCATGAAGTTCCCTGATCTGGAGAGTAGAAACCCAGCAGCAAACATAGCAAAGCAATACGAAGGAAAGCACTGAAACTCCAGGCTCGGAGCTTGCACCTATATTCTTCTCTAGGGAGCTGTTCTACGTTTGTAATATTTTTCACTGATTTTTCAGATCTCTGCAAAACACAAGCCAGAAGGTCTTGTACCTGCCAAAATAAAATGTCTCGTATACCTAGGAAGTTCAGCTTATATTTCCTGAGACCTTATATTTCTGATGTCCAGCCAGTCCCAGACATGCATGACACATTTTCTTGTGTTATTAGGAAGCAGATTTAACACACTGACTGCAGCAGTAACAGTGTTGATTAAGTAATTGTGACCTAAATAAAGGTAGGTGCTTATTTAATTCTCACATAAGCATCTTTCTGAAATAGTAATAACACCAAAACCCAAAACAAAAGCAGAAGAAAACAAAGAAAACACATCATAGCAACCAAGGAAACTCTTTTATCCAAAAGATTGCAGGCAGTCTGTTGTCGTAGTGTTGGGCTGGTGAAAGATCAAAACAAAATCTCAGTGTGCACAGGGCTTCTGAATTGTTTGAAGTAATTTTTCACATCTCCTTCAGAGTTTCTTGCCAGTTTGGCATCTGATTCCAGAAGGATCACACCCCTCTAATAATAAAAAAATCATGAAAAGAGGTGATATTAACATTGATCAGTCAAGCATTTTCTTCAAAAGATAACCAAGGTAGCATGTACCAGCAGCACAGATTGTATTTGGTTGCATTCTGGCTGTGTGGGGGAGGGAGGACACCCTCCCGGTGCCTTTTTGTTCCCTATTGTCTGATCTGACAATAGGTAGATCCGGCACCAGAAAGCCCCAAAATGTTTTCTCATGCTGGTGGATGAGGAGCATGAAGATGTGTAGGCTGCACTCAATCATACAACTGGTCTCTTCCTCCTCAGTTAGTCAACCTGCCCTGGCTTTGCCCCATTTAATTGCCTTAGACAACAGCCAGAAAAGGCTGGTTTCAGTGGCTGTGTATGAATATGCCTGTTGCTCTCCATCAGCTAAATTTTGGAAAGTAATTACCAGCAAACAATCAAGCTGCTATCTCTGTGCTGCCTGTCTGTGGTATAGAACATTTATTGTAAATCTCCCTTAAGAGAAAACTTATCCATTAAGATGTGTTTTAAACCAATTTTCTTTCTCTGTGTTGCTGATACCTTAGTCTGAAAGACATGATATTTAAAAACAAAGAATACTTTATACATTCTAGCCTGCTTGTTTTCTCCCTATATTTGTTATGTTACTGTTTATACAGTGTTACCCTAAAAGGAGATTTCACGTCAGTTTCACTCTAGAATGATACTCATGCTTTGGTTGGCCTCCTTCTGATGTGTTACATAAAAAAACACAGGGAATAAGTACAGAAGATTAATTTTGGAGAACCATGCGGATTACATATGAACTTTCCTACCTAAGTGGAAAAAATCCTATAACACAATTTTTGAAGTAAATAAATAAGGGGAGCATCCAAACTTAGAGTTCTTAGAAGCATGGAATTTTTATGAAAATAGCAACCACTACTTAGCCAAAATTCAGGCCCCCTTAGTCTATTTGAGGTCAGCATTCAGAAGATATTGAAAATCGCTTTTGAACAGTTCGGGCATAGATTTGCTTGACATATTTCATCTTCTCAGTGAGAAGGTCCCAGGCCAGAGTCAGAAATATCTGCTCTTTTAACTGGCAGTAAAAAGGACAGAAAGGCTTTCTGTAGGACATCCTGAGAGAAAATCCAACCTCTTTACTTTAAAAGTGTACTCCTCTACGTGCCATTTTCCATACTCGTCATCTTTTTATCTTTTTCATCAAATATATTTATGATATTCATAGAATCATAGAATCATTAAGGTTGGAAAAGACCTTAAAGATCATCAAGTCCAACTGTCAGCTCTGCACCCCTATGACCACTAAACCATCTCCATGTCTGCCCATTTTTTTAACACCTCCAGGGACAGTGCCTCCACCACCTCCCTGGGCAGCCTGTTCCAATGCCTCACCACTTTTTTAATGAAGAAATTTTTCCTAATATCTCATGTTCATCTGGCTGTCAATCAGCACCCCCAGATCCTTCTCTGCTGGGCGGCTCTCCAGCCACTCCTCCCCAGGCCTGTAGCTCTGCTGGGGGTTGTTGTGGCTGAAGTGCAGGACCTGACATTTGGCCTTATTGAAACTCATACAACTGGCCTTGGCCCATCAATCCAGCCTGTCCAGATCCCTCTGCAGAGCCTCCCTGTCCTCAAGCAGATCGACAGTCCCACCCAGCTTAGTGTCCTCTCCAGACTTACGGAGGGTGCACTCCATCCCCTCATCCAAATCATCACTAAAGATGTTAAACAGGAGCAGCCCCAGCACTGAGCCCTGGGGAACACCCCTCGGGACCGGCCACCAACTGGATTTAGCTCCACTGAACACAGCTCTTTGGACCCGGCCATCCAACCAGGGTGTGGAGGCGTGTGGCGAATGATGTAGAACTCTTATCCTGAGATGTTCATCATTTGCAGATGGATGACTAGCCATAACTGTTCTCATTGTGTGCGCCTCTAGTTTAGAAAGGCCATGAAAAATGAGTTAATATATATACAAAATAATAAATATATTTATTTTATTATGAAGGTCATAGGATTTGTTTTCTTCAAGAAGACAGATGTACATAAAACATTGTGGACTACTCGTGCTGGTTTAATATCTGACAGTGTTTTCTAAATATCAGTAGATTTTTCCTCCCAGTCACCTGGATCTGGGCTATGGTGATTGGAATCCTGCAGCAGATCTTCTTGTCTTGAAACTCATGGATTTCAAGGAAGCAATAACAATTTAGAGCAACTAGGGATTTGCCAGGGCTACAGAAGATTGCCTGCAAGAAGAGCAGTGCCCAGCAGTTGCTTTAGACCCACTGGGCATGTCCTAAAAAAACAGATTCTGCAGGTAAAAGTGTGACTTCTGGACACAGAAGAGGCACTTCAGTAATGAAAAACATTGACAATAACAAAGGATGAATCCAAACCTGAAAAAAGCACCTCCTCTAGAGACTGTAGCATCTCTTGCTTTAAATTCTGGAGTCTGAGGTCAGGTTTCAAACCTATGGATTCTCTGAATACAAGCCTAGCTTTTGGTTATCAAGGTTCCTTATGCAAATCTCTCCACTCTTCTTTCTTAGTATATAGTTTGTCTTAATTGAGCTAGACTGGTCCTAACTTCTTTTCAGTTTCTTGCCACAATCCATAAATTGTTGCAATTGATCCAAAACTGATCTGCACCAGAGCTTTGGGAATGCCATCACTTCTCTCATCAAAATTAACAGTAGCATCACACTGAGAAGTTACAACATGCATTTCTACTTGCAGGAAGGACATGTTTCCTTTGCAGTGGTCTTAATTATACTACTATTAATCCCAAAGGTGTCCTGAACAGATTCAGAGGCAAGCAGTCCCTGCAGGGAATTAAAACAGTCCTACCTGTAAGTGGCCTGACTGGCTCAAGAGATTGTTATTTAGCTGTCACTAGTATATTCTTTACTATATTTGAAAAGTTGTATTCCAAGTTGTTTTTTTTGCTTTGTTTGCAGAAATGTATCTCACAGCATTTAAAAGACCTATGAGCAAACAACAGGGATTGGAGACATCAGCCTGTGCATCCAGAGGACAGCAAAACTTTCCTTGACCTTTCTCCAGACTCTGCTTCTGATCCGTATCACCTTATTATAGATTATATGATAATAAATACTCCACTCACCCAGCAAATGTCTCTGGAAGGAGATTTTTGTGAACTACTTCAATCATTAGATGAAAAGACACTTTGGATGCTAGCTGTTGCTGTAACAGTCACTATAGGAACCAAACTATCTGTTGCAAGCTTCCTAGTCCTTGGCATGTGAGACTGTGATTTTTCTCACACTGTGGGGAATAAAAAAATTCTTTAGCTAATAATGTTATGCTAGTCTTCTTTTAGAAGCACATTTTTGCAGCTTTTTGCATCTTATATCAGTGACAGCCTTGGTAAAAGTTATATACCATCCACATAAAATTTTAACACCTTCTCCCTTCCCTTTTCCCTCTTTAAAATCATATTGAGGAATGTTCACACATTGCTACTCCTCTCCCTGTTGTATCTCAGAAGCAGCATGCAGCAAGATGAGAGAGCTCACTACACAGTGATGGTAACTTCTGACTGTCTGTCCCTTAAAAACAGTGCTTTTAAAAGACAAACCTTTAGTAAATCTTAATTGCCAGTTAATTAGTTACTATTACATATCAATTAAATGTAAAAGAAACCTGGAGATGCCTGTAGACCAATACACATTGGTATAATCAATAATGAATGCATTGCTCTGTAGAGAGAGGTTGTGGACTTGATATACTTCCCTATATTCCCTGAACACCTGTAAAACAGGGAGAGAAAATCAAATCTGTCATACTAAGGAAACTGAGGAACAGGGTGAGGGAGCAGACTGAAGGCTCAGTCCCCTTGGTGCTGTACTAGAATAAAAATCTTCAATGGATGGGGCAAGGCTTTGCAGAAAAGGCATGAGTCGAGACTAGTGGTGAATATTTTTCACTGTGCCATCATTTCTCCTCACCTCAGTGTAGCATCATTCAAAACTAGTCTTTTCAGGTACCTTCCTACTTTTCTTTTGAAGCAAAAGATCCATTCCTGTCCCCTTAGTTGCCAAGGGAAGAATTTGTGATCAAGGTTAACGGAATAGTATATGAGCATTAGATAAATTTAAGAGCATTAGTAGTGTGACTGCAGGTGTCAATATAGTTTCATTATGCCAGAGCTGATGTGCACCAGCTGTTGTGCACCTTAACGAGGAGTTCAAAGAAGGTCCTGAGAAATAGCCTGAAGGCACGGGTCATAAAAGTGATACACACAAAGCTAATTATGTCAGTATAGTTGATACCTACCTGTGAACAAATCTTTGAAGCTTCTGCTGCTTCTGTATGTCAAGCGTGAAACAAGTTTCTTCTGATGCTTCTCATCACATCAGCCAAAAAAACCCCTTTTTCTCACTAGCCAGTATCTGCTAAAGTACCTCTAAAATCCAAAACCAAGATTAAAAAATACAACAGTTTGGAAACGAAGAAGAGGAGTCTTCTTGGGATGTCTTTTTTCCTTGTTACACCACCTCAGCCTTGGAGCGAGGTTGACTTTGTCTCACTCCACCTTGCTGGCAGCACGGAAAGGTGAAGTGAGACATCTGGGACTCCACCTCAGAAGTGGAAGTCAATCTCTTTCCCTTACCCTGCCATGACACCCATGTCATTTGTTTTAGTGGGAGCACACCCACAGCATGAGCTGGCACCTGTCTTCTGCCCCTTCAGTTCAACTCCCAGGAAAGGAATGAGGCAAAAACTCAGAGGAGATGACATGATGTCTCAAGAGATGGTGGGAAAGCTAGGGATGCTAGTTTGCTTCATGAGGACCAGATCTATTAACTATTCATATCAAATCTTCCCCCAGATCATCTCTCTATCCATTGCCAAAAACACTGGGGTGCCAATAGATCCATATTTCTGAGACAAAATGTAAAACTCGAGAGATTCCAGCCTGGCTGCATATTTTTGATCCATTTGCAGTATTTAACTGGGACTGCAGAAAATTAATGGCCACCTGATACCAGGACACTCCCTTGTAGCCTCCATGGTAGCGCTGTAGAGAGCTGTGCTGGGGTGTGGACAGCTGCAAAGCTGTTCCTGAGTTCTGCTGGGGCAGCCCCGTGTGGGCAGGTGTCTGCTGCCAAGCCAGGAAAGGCTGCTGCCACCGACCACCGACTAACTGCCCTCTACCCCAGTGCTCACAGCACTCTCATGGGATGTGAGAGATAAAGCTTTAAGCAAGGCCCCAAACCCACGTCTCCCTTTGTAAAGCAGATGCTCCAAACACCAGACTATTACTAGACGAGCGGGTGGTAACAATCTCACCTCCCACCCTTCCCATCCAGAGAAGAAAAATCACTATTTATGTCTTTGTTTCGCAGAGATGCGTAGATGCACCTCTGTTCACATGAGAAAAACAACCCTGTCTTGCAGCATTTCATAGCAACTGGCAGAGGTGGTCCCGCAGCCAGGGCACTCTGAGGAGCCCATTTGCAATCCTTCTCCCCAGGCTGCAGCTGCATGTGAGCTGGGGGCTGGTTCTGATAGAGCCCAACTGCACAACCGGGGCTCAGGATCCCAAGATAACAACTGAGACGTGAGGAGATGCTGTGAGAAAGCAGGTTGTCTAGAGAGGTGCAAAGCATGGAAAAATAAAACAGCAGGGAGAGATAAATTAGCTGAGAATGGGATAGATAACAAATTGAGGAAATTCACAGGATGAAGTGTGACCTGAAGAGATATTAAAGTAAAAGGGAAAAGCAAGAACTCAGAAGAGCAACTTGAAGGCTGAGCCCTGTTGCAAGGAGGGATGGAGACCAGCCCTTGGCCTTCCAAGACTCATCCAGTGCCTTGCAGGGGTGCTGGCTTATTAGCTCAGCAACTCACCAGTCTTAGCAACTAACAGCAGTGACCTGCTATGCAATTGTATTTGTGATATACTGTGTAAGCACTGCTATTAGTTTTACATCCACTCATGGTAAAAGTTGCCTGAACAAAGTGACTGAGAGAGCGTGGGTTGCGCAGTTAACAAGTCTTTTCTCCCTCTCACACTCCTCAGAGCTCAGGAAACTTTGGAAACTGTCTCAGCCCCTCTAGACACAGCTTTGCAAGGCAGTGTAGGATTTGCAGGGCTGAGCTGCTGAGCTTTTTATTTGCATCTGGGCCTAATGACCTAGGTAGGAGATGAAAGGCGATGGCAACATAAGGAGACGCAGGGGTTAGCAGGGAGCAACGGGACGTGATTAAGATGAGCAGAAGCAAACGGAACCAGACTGGCGTCGTGTAGATGTGAAAAGATATTTTAAGTCATGCTTTGTATTGCATGACTCATCAAAATCTTGCTTAATGTGTAGAGTTGACAACACGTTTCCACATGCTTTGAGATTTAACTCAAAACCTTGATCCAAAAGAGCAGTGCTGCCAATTCCTGGGCTCCAAAATTAGCCTGCAGATGTCAGAAGGGCGGTGAGATGGCATCGCTCAACAGCACGAACCAACAAGACCCCTCTTCTGACATCCTCTTTTGCAACATCCATTACTTGGAAAAACTTGCCTATGTGAAGAATTTGGAAAAAGCAAGCAGCACTCGTCAAGAGAGAGGGAGAAACTGTCTGTGCTCCTATTGAAGCCTATCACGATGCAAATGAACAGTCTGCATTCCATATTGGTTATCATCTTTATAACTAAGATAGAACACATTTAATTTAGGTACGCGATGAAAACAGATTTAGAAGAAAACATAATGAGAGGAAAAAAGCTTCCACAACATTTTTCAGTTTTTATGGAGAGTGAGAATTTAAGGACCACACAAATGAGTGTTAACTGTGTCACATCTATTGCCTGGTTTCCACAAACAGATCAATGTCCAATTAATGTTGGAGTCCCTTGTAATCTGATGCAATTAAAAAACAGCCCTTGGTAGAGGACCAGGTGGAATTGCTTACATTTTTAATGGATTTTTAATTACAGTCATAGAGAACTACAAAACTCTTTTGAAGTTCTGAGGCTTCAAGACCTGTCCCAGCTACTATCAAAGTCAATAAAAACTTCCATTTGATTTGAATAAGCTTTGGTTTAGGGTTTCATACTCTGGGGCAGAGGAGGCATCTTTCCATGTGTTTTGGCTGCACAACACAATCCAACTTAAAGTGTAATGTAGGCTTTGGTATTACCCAACATTAATGTGTAGCTGCCTATGCAAACACAACCAACGGCTTTGCTCTGAATTTTCACTTCAGGAGTTACTTTTAATTTCTTTTTAATGTGAGTTTCAATGCACACATTTTCTTAGTGAGCCAGAGTCATTAGGTGAAAGTGAAAACATGCTGCTTTTGAAAGGGAAAAACTCCAGGCCTAATGTCTCTAATTGTGTCACATCCTAGAGGGAACAAAATTAAAGCATGAGGCCAGCATTTAAGACTGTTGAGGAAATCAAATTCCTGTGTAAGCCTTCACAGTAATTGTTAAGGGTGGGTTTCATCCCCCCTCCCTGCAGCCCTCTGAAAATTAGACCTCTGAATCAAAATTAGGCTCTATTTAGACAAATGGATAGAAGTGCTCTCCTTCTAGGGCAAATGACAGCAAATGCCTATGACCTACATGCTGTGAACTTTAAAGCTAATGTTTTTAAATGGATAAAATTTGGACTGGTGAGTCAAAGTCACCACCAAGAAAAGCAAGATTAAAGTAAATGTCTAGCCACGCAGATAATTATTAGTGCCTGAAAGGCCAGAGGCTGGAAAGGGGAGAAGGAGAAGAGGTTGGGATGCATATCAGATGATGCTGTGGTATCTAGTTCAGCCAGCACGGTTCAGGCAGATGGCCACGATGAATGTTTAAAGAGATGTGGCAGGTGAATTGTAATGGAAGCAGAAGCAATGCTGGTGTCAACAAAAAACCATACAAATACTGCTCAAGACCATCAGTTCAGAAGTGTTAAATCTGAAAAGTATTTTTCACTGTCCCACCTAACGGGATCACAGCATCGTTTTGATGCCGTAATCTTTACACTGGTGATCCATCATGTACATGACAGTTACACCACTGCATTGGCATGTTCCAGATGCGCATCCCTTGTGAGGAATTCATAGCAGTCCCAGTATTTTACAGTAGTATCTCAATAAATAGGGTCACATACTTTGTGACTCCTCAGAGGAACATATTAGGAACAACCATTTGTTAATCCTAAGAGATGATCTGTGTAACTCATATAGAGCAAGGAAAGGCAGCTGCCTGTGAACTGACACAATTTCAAAAAAGACAAGACAGCAAATGGCAGCAAACAGAACAGCACTGTCTTTTTCCTACACCTACAGAAATCCTTCTAAAGTGCATGATTAACTTCATTAGGAAAATCTTCTTACAAGTCTTTGTTAGTTTATCTGGCTATGGAGAAATAAAAAAGTCAAATGATCAGAAAGATTGTATCAGCTTGCCAGAATTGTGTGAATTGAGTCTGAGGTTTATTGAGGGCAATGAGACTCTTTCAACTATCTTGCTTGAGCAAGACATTTCTTTTGAATCAAAGACAATAATCCAGTGAGTTTTTTTAATAACATGTAGATGAGGACACATGGCATGTGCTCCTCGTGATGGGAATATATTTAGTGCATTGTAGCACCCGTCAGCAGGTAACAGAGGAGCTAATGACAGGATAAGCTGAAGAAAACAAGGCCAATTTGGAACTAACCATTTGCCCTAAAAAAAGCACATTATATATTCATTAGTGGTAGTAGCTAAAAATGCAGAAGTTGGATGTATCGTTTCAGGGAGGACCTCCATGTTCCAACATTTGGTTTCATCCTGAGTTTTCCTGAACACTGACAAATACAAAATACAATTTGAAAAAGGGAAACAAAAGATCATGCCTGTACTATGGAATAGTTCTCAGCCATTTCTGCTTTATTTGTGAAGTTAAAATGTGACTAAATAAAAAAGAGATCTATGTGCAAATGAAAACATGTGGTATGAAAGATGTCTAACCTGAACCTTTTTACTCTCTTCTTTTTCTTTTTCTTTTCTTTTTTTTTTTTTTTGTTTTCCTTTTCTTCTTTTTTCTTCTTCTTTTCTCCAAGGTGCTCTTGAAAATATTCAAGTGAAACTGATTTAGTTTGCAAAACAGGGCTATTTCCATGCTCTGGCAGAATAGTTACTGGCAGCTTGAGGCATAAATCTATTGCAGACACAAAGAAGCAATCTTATAAACAGATTAACGCAACATTCAGAGGAGGTTCGGTAGGTAGTTCCACACCACCCTTTTGCTTCTTAAAATACACAACTGAGAACAAACAACCAGAACATATGTTGAGTAAGACAGCACCATTCTATTGATTTTCATAGTTAAATTAGGCTTAAATGTATTGAAAAGAAGGACGAATGCTTAAGTGTAATTAAAATTACTGCAGTGATTTTAGCTATCACTGTGCTATCATTGAGGTTCTGCTTTCACAATTCTGGCTTTACACAGTTGATCCAAGTGGAGTCCAGAATAACAAAAAATTGCAGACATGCATCTGAATCCATTTGAGAGATGGCATCTGTAAAAACCAAATTAACTATGTTATCAAATATAGTATAAATCTATCCTTACCTTTTTGTTTCATACACACTGTTACAAAACCACCGAGTTTCCGTGCAAATCTGGCTGAGTTTTGGTACCCTGATCTCATGGGTGGAGAGCACAACCACAGACTGTCACTCACCTGTGTTGGCCCTGTGGTTCAGGCCATCCTTGAACCATCCCACACAACCATGCTGCGCTTTGATTCACACCCCAGAGCAGTCACAATATGCCAACTGGATTCCTTTTAGATGTAACTAAACCAGAAAATGTGCTCCTAGAGTTGTTCTTTTTTTGCTCCAGTTGCTTGTGGGTGCACAGGCCCAAATGAGACTAATAAAGCATCTGTAACACTGACATTGAATCCTCAGCATCAGTTGCTTTGCTCCACTTGCACCATGCTGCTCATTGATGCCAACGTAGCCAGAGATAGTTTTTCTGTTTTTCATTATGAAGAAATCACTCCAGAATATGAATTTCTACCACCTCACTCTGGTATGGTTGCACCAAGGTCAGAGTGCCAGACAGATTTTCCTTCCATCACAGGAGGGTTTTGTAGTAGGCATTTTTGCCAATCTCTTTTTTTAATGTTTTTGTTGTTGTTGTTGTTGTTTATTTTGTTGTTGGGTTTTTTTGTTGTTTTGTTGTGGGTTTTTTTGACGTTTGGGGTTTTTTTAGCTATTTTCTGGTATTATTTTTACAGTTCAATCTACAATGGAAACATTCACAACACATAAATAAAAAAAGTTGCCAAGGGTTGTATCCATTTCTTTGTGAAAACCACATGAAGAGGACATAAACCATACTTATGCACTGGCTGGACCTTGTGCACCTTTTCACTTATTTCTTTGTTTCAGCCATCTCGTTCTGATTTACAAGGTCATCTTGACCTTTAGGCTTGTATTAAGACATTGTGCTGCCTGGGGTTTTCAGAATAGCACCGGCCCTTGATTTCCTTCCTTGTCCTTCTGAAACCTAACCATCTGTTACAGTGAGATTTACTGTCCATTTGAAGTGAAGCAGGAATTGAACTGTTGCCTCCTGAGGATCACCACTACCTTGGGTATGGGCTTCTGCTGCACCACCCAGTCACCTGAGGAGCTGGAAGTGTTGCAATGTGACATTCTCAATGGCAAAATTTGGATGAGTGAAATAATTGATTCCAAATGCTTTCATGCCAATGACCCTTTTAAGAGAGATTAATAACAGTAGAGCCATGACAGTCACATCAGGAGGCCTGTACTGCTCTCTCTTAGAACACCACCTCCTATCCCTGTGCCAAAACCTGAGCAGCAGCCAGCCAGAAGCCTGCTATGGTGATGTGCAGTGGAAGCATAGAAAAGATACAAGCCCTGGGACAAGTCCTGGCTTCAGAGAAATGATCCAAGTTTTCTACATCGAGCAAGAAGAAATGAGTGGTCCTGTTTCACTTCTCCTTCATACTTAGAGTAGGAACACCGATTTAACTTTTACTGGCTCCTTCACCAGGGAGAGTTTAGCATCCCAGCGCAGCTTGTGCCAACTGAAGCAGGGCAGATGGCCTAGGGTGGGAGATCTCACACCTGGCAAAGGTTGGCACATCTCCCTTAATTGAGCTGCCACCCTGGTAAATGGGGCAGCACCTGACGTTGAGGGGAGGGAAGGGAAGCCTGCTTCAGAGTGCTCATGCAGAACCTGCCAGGGACAAGCACAAACACAGGTTTTCTGCTGAGACATTGACCTGCCACCGGGCGTACCCTGTGGGCTCCACACCTGGACACAGGACAGTCACCCCAACGCCAGAAATCACTGAGGTTCCACCAAAGGGTTTTTTTTCAAAGCTCCTTCCTGGTTCTTCACAACATTTTAACCTCCTTTAAATTAGCTTCAAAATAGATTTGTTACCTTAGAGTAGATATGAATGAAGAAATGTTTACTCTGGCTCATTAACCTGGAAATCTCTTTCTCCCATTGCAAGGATTATGGGAAAACTGACTGTGTACCTGATGAACACACATCAGAAGAGGAGATTCACTGGGTACTGAATGAACCTTTGCATGGAGCCAATTTAATCCCAGCATAATTTTTTTGTTTGTTTATGAAACCTGTATTAAAGTTAGCTGAGAATTTTTGTGTGAAGAAGGAGTGGAGAGGAGCACTATCACACACACACAAAAAAAAGAGGCTACAGTTAGAGGAAGTAAATGGCTGTACCTGTCTAGTGTCCAAAGGAATCTGAGCTGCACAGCTCAACCTTTTCTGAAACAACTGTCTTTTTATCAGCTGAGTTGCAAAAGAAGATAAAAGAAATTCACATGCTCGGTACAAGTTTTTTGTGGTATGATCTAATACAGCTTACATGTAGAACTTGAAGGGAGCTGTAGGATGTGGTGTTGCTTGGAAATATCTAAAAGCAGGTTCTAGACATTCAGACAACATGCTGGTCCTGTAGGGAACAACTCTTTGGTGACAGGAGTGAGGATTAAGTGATAGTTTCTTCATCTGTAAGTAATAAGAGAAACATTTTGGCCACAAAGTATTTTTTGAAAGGTGATTGTCACGTCTGACAAAATGCTATCAAAAATAGTAAAGACTTCCTGTGGAGATTGGAAGTGATCAAGTACTTTCCCAAAAGTACTCTCTGTATCATAATTTACCCTTCAATTACTGGCTTGTATTTTCCCATAATCCTGTCTTTTATTTCTGTTTCCTTCCTTACACACCAAGACTTAACACACCAGATAAGGTCAAAGATCAGGTTCATGAAGCCTTGTTAGAATTTACTATGGTCTTTTGAGATGGAGGATAGAGAAAATGGGATTTCATATGTGGAGACAGGAAGGAAATGTGCAGCAGAGCAATATTTTTTGATGTGTTCACTTTGCTCTTCCCAATAATTTCACCATTCTGTTGGGGAGACATGTTTTTTGAACTGCATGTAGTGACTCCTGGGTCTCAACCCTCAAAGACAGACCAACTGCCTGACCACTTCAGAGCTGATCCCAAGTTCAGGCTTGTTATTGAGGACATTGTCCAAATGCCTCTTCAACACTGATGGGCACAGGGCTTTGACAACATCTGCAGAAAATCTGTTCCAGGGCTTGACCACCCTCTCAGTAAAGAAATGCTTCCCCATGTCCAGTCTGAACGTCCTCTGCCTGATGCAGCTTTGAGCCATGCATCCTGGCACTGGATCCTGGGGAGAAGAGACCAGCACCTCCCTCTCCACTTCCCTCTTCAGAAAGCTGTAGAGAGCAGCCAGGTTGCCACTCAGCCTCCTTCTCTCCAAAGTAGACAAACCCTATGTCCTCAGCCTTTCTTTCTGCTTTGCTGTCATCAAAAGTAGGAAAGAGTGAAGCTCATGGTCAGGTCTTTTGAGTTTAGACTGCAGAAAAGCCTGGGTCAAGACATGTAGGTTTCCTTGTCCACAGCATTTTGTGGATTTCACGGCAGCCCTGAGGCAGAAGAAGCTCTGTCTCTCATGGTATAGTTCTGTGGTCCCCATCCTCCCCACCAGCTGAAGCTCTGCCAGCACAGACATCCCCTACAGGCAAATGGATTCTTGTTTTTCAGTCAAGGTATCCATAGGAAAGGCAAGCACTCTGGAAAGCCCTGTTTGGAGATCCACCAGTTTAGGTGAATACCTACCGATAAATGTGGTTTTATACTTTTTTTCCCCCTATGTTTTGTACAAACAATTTAATTACAGAAGTTTTCATGTTACAAAAGGCTCCACTCTAGGCTTTCCCTGAATGCTTTCCTAATAAATACTTATTCAATACCTACTTCAAAGAAATATTTTGTTTTCCCTGCTGGGGTCTTTCTTTGTTGAAACCCTTTTTTGCTTCCACTCTCCACAGATGGTCTTATATACAGCTTGCTCATGGGGTTTTTAATGTTAGCTTTGCCAGTTTTTAGCTTCTCCTTGAGTCTCTTGGCCTACTTTATTGTGGCTTGACATTAACTTGCAAGAATACAATGTTCTTTTTGGTTTTCCTTCTTTAGACACAATGTGCATTTATTTTTGAAGATGTGTTTATGTCTAAGCACTCTCTTTGCTGTCTGTCAAGGCTTGCTTTGGAAAGGGGAGATAAAAGTCCACTACCAGGAATTTAGCATTTTTCATACCACTTGTAAACACTTAACTAGTGCTTTTAATTTGCTCCCTTATTTTCATGGAGTTTTTATTGGTTTTATTGTTTTAAACTGTTCAGCTCTATGGTAACAGTACTTTCTTGCTTCTGTATCTTACAAGGACACTGAATTTGGTTGCAGGACTCTATAAGTGCTTTTCAGTTGCAGCATTCAGGTTCTGTGCGATTCCCAGGGCAAAATCAAAGACTCCTTCTTCTGTGCTCTCTAATGAGGTGCTTTGAGGGCCAGTGTTTTGTAGCACTAAAAATGTAGTTTTCTCATGACGCCTTGTGATGACTTCCACAGGCATGGCTGAAGCCTGCCAGGGTCACTGCTCCTTCTGTGCTCAGCTCCTTGCACACTCTGCTACCACACTGGTCAAGTGGCTGACACGATCTCCCTACTACTATTATGCTTTGTATGCAGGCATAATGCTTAAGGTTATTCCTGACTGCCTATTATCTGTTGCTAGTATTCATTTATTTACCTCCTTTGATTCCAGTTTTCCCTAAATGTACAGATGGCTTTTGCTCACAAGGTTTTCTCTGATACTTCTACATCATTTGAGCATTGGTACCATGGTGTCTTAGTGACATCTTGTCAGCAAAACCTCAGTCCTAGGCTAGATGATCTCCAGAAATGCCTTCCACAAAGAACTTCTGTGATATACATTACCTCGTGCTCTGAATTTTACGTTACTCTAATACAGGTTTTAGGGTTTCTTTTTATAAGATTTTTTTGTTTTTAATTTTTATTTTTATGGCTCCCTACCTGTAATAAATACAAATCAGTCTTTTTGCTTGAGTTTTTGTAGCTTCACTCTTGGAGTCTTCTGGGTGAGGACTAACAAAATTTATCATTGTTCTTCAGTTTAAAGCATCTCTAACTTATTTCAGTACCAGAAACTTAATTCCATACCATCTTAGGTGGAACCTACTTCATTATAGTCTTAAATCCCTTTTGACCGTGCTATTTTCACAAGTATATTTTGGGACTCTGCCTTTTTCCTTTTCATGCTTCAGCTACTGGGAATATTTCAGAAGTGTTACCATGAGGATTTTAATAGACTTAAGTGTTTTATATTCCTAACCCCTTTTAGGCTATTTCAGGTACATGACCATGTGCTGGCAAGAGTTACTATGAATATTCATCAACCAATCCAGCCATAATCACAATGGACAAAAAGGGAAATAGGAAGGGGTTTGAGGGGGATTTTGTTTTGTTTTCCCAAATAAAGATATACAGAAATTTACAGTGGACTGGAATAAAATTGTAAGCATGACATCATGCCAGAAATCAGCAACTGGTTTTAGATTTCATTTGCTTGAATTCATCCCCAACAAAACACACCAAATTACTTTCTCACCTGCCACTGCATGAATTGTGAGATAGTAACTGAATGAATAGTAAATGAGTTCAGTAACATGATTTTTTCAATTCAGTGTGAAGGCTGATTCCAGTCACAAAGAACAGGTTGGGGTAAGGCACAAATGGAAAGAAGAAAGATGCAATACCTAAAAGAAATCCACTGAAGAAATCCCGATAATTTCTTTACCTAATCTCTTTGTGCAACACTAGATTTTTATTCTTCAGATCCAGCAGCATGAATCTTTTCAGGATAACACTGCACTGCAGCATGTGGGGAGAAAGTATTTTAAAACAACTACAACTATCAACACACTCAAAATTTACAGGAGCAGCACAAGGTATCATCTCTTTAAACCCTTATAATTTTGTTTTAATACTGTTTTGGAAATACACATTATTAGTTAAAATGTTTTTTGGTGTTCCCTAGAATGATAAATGAGTCATAAACCTCTTCTGCAGTGAATCCTGTGGATGACCACCAAGTTCCATTATTAAAGTACTTTTGTACTATGTGTATCTAAGTAGTTATAGACTTATCGCAGCCCGCTCAGAAGGAAAAGTTCCTGATTTAATTAATTTTATAGTATTTATGAATAACGCAAACTAGTATCAAAGGAGGGCCAGGTGCTGTCCTCATTTAAGTTGTGGCAAATTTGTCATCAGTTTCAGCAGGAACAAAACCTGTCTCATGTTTCCAGAGCTCCAACATGGACTTGGGTAATCAAGGGTCCTCCTGACATCAGTTTGCAGACTTGGAGCCTGTGACTGCTGATCTGCCTGTATCTACAGATATGAAGGGTGGCAGCTGAGCATGGAGGAAGGAGCTGCACATCCCAGATAACCTGCTTCTCAGCCTGTTAAATGCGAGGGAGTCCCATCATCAGAAAAAAACCAGAGGGAACAGCAATGAATACAATGCACCCTATAAAAGCAGAATTTATCATTCAGTTCTAAACTGACCGCAGAGGATTTTGTATATGCAGGTGCCTGATGTGAGCACATCACCTCTGATCTCTCCCATCCAGAATAGCCATTACAGCCTGATTTAGACATAGTTTAAAAAAAATAAATCACTAATAAGTAAATAAATAAGCACCTAATAATTTCTACTGATTCTGTTAAAGAAATAAAATGTATCCTACCCTGGCACTTGCCATGTATTTTCAATTATTCCTCCTTGGTACTTAAGGACAAGGAAGTACCCAGCTTCATCCTTCATTCATCAGTAACAAGAAGGTATTACATCTGCTTGCTAAGCTGATGCAAGAATAACAGCTTCAAAGCAGCCTGACATAGCTCTTGGTACAGACAATGGAGGAACAGAGGATTTCCACTGCAATTCCCAGGCAGAGAGAGCTGCAAGGGCAGTTGTGAGTTCTATGACTAAGCAAGACAAGAGGAGCAGTTATCTGTGAAAGAAAGAGGCAGCAAAGGAAAATCTGAGCACCAGAAATGTGATCAAATGCAGCTGCATTTTTACCACTGCAAAGGAAGTCAGTGCTGCTTCTTTGAACAATAATTGTAAAGACTAACACTTCTGCACAGCCAGGATCTTAGGAACATCTGTCCTTGTCGG
Source organism: Apus apus (assembly GCF_020740795.1). Taxonomy (NCBI): domain Eukaryota; kingdom Metazoa; phylum Chordata; class Aves; order Apodiformes; family Apodidae; genus Apus; species Apus apus. The sequence continues at coordinate 52,316,812 of NC_067283.1, forward strand.
GGGGGGGCATGATCTAACCCCACAACAATTTTTACTGGCTTCATCTCTAGGCTAGTCTGCAACTTTATAAAATACCCATGAACAAAGTGTATTTCTTCAGTATGAAGAAAACATTCCTTTTTATCTTTAAAAGGCCATGTCAATCAGAAGAGGTTCCTGAAGACTAGAAGAAAGGAAATCTCACTCCTCAAGCCTGTAGTCCTCAAATTATCCGATCCTCCTGGATATCATAATCTTTAAGACTGGCAAGAAGTACAACGTGGGGAACCACAGGCTCGTCAGCTTCATCTCAATCCTTGGAAAGGCGATGGGATGAACCGGCGCTGGAGTGGTGGGATTGAACTACATGATCTTGAGAGGTCCCTTCCTACCCCAGTGATTCTTTTGACAGCACTGAAAATTACTGTTATTCTGCAAAGTTCACCTCTGAAGGAAAATGCTTTCCTTGGCTTAATACTGAGGAATGAACTCCCCCAGGAATTAAAGATGAACAAAGATCATCCACCTTCCACAGGACAGACCTAGTTTTTTTCTTGCTAACCTTAACACATACACAGCATGGTGTCTCTGTTTGCACACTGACTGAAAATCACAACCCAATTCAAAACAAGGCACTCACACCAATGCATATTCTTTGTGGGAGTGAGAGGAAGAGGTGGAAGGAAAAAGAGAATGAATACAGGATAATGTAAACAGAACATAGTCACCTTGGTGCATCACCAGAAGGTGAAGTGAGGCAGAGGGAAGAAGACCGGGAGGCTGGACAAGGCTGCTAGAGATTACAAGAAACACAAATACCTGGAGGGGCCTGAGGGTATCAGACCTTTTCAGCTGGATGGCTGTGGCCAAACCAAGGAAATGCCTTCTTGGGGAGCACTGCAGAACTTACCATCTTCATCCTCCATGGAACCCAGGGCAACAGCCATAAGAAAGGGGATGCAGAGATATTACCAGGGGTCTCAGGGCTTTGAAGCACCCACTGGTGCTTCCCCACCCAGGGATAGGAATGATTCTTGTTCCCAAGGTCAATCAGACTGGGGGCATCTGGCCACTCTGAAAGGCCCTGAGATGGCTCCAGGTTGAGGGAGAATAGGGCTTGGGCATCTCTTGAGAGGTGTAACCAGCCTGTGGGAGGAGGAGGCAGGTCTTGCTCACATGCTCAGGGAGCAGCCAATCACCAGCTCTGCTGGGGTCAGGAAGGAATTTTCCCCCGGGGCAGACTGGCCCTGGTCCCTGGGGGTTTTTTGCCTTCCTCTGCAGCACTGAGCTTGACCCCTTGTCAGGCCTCCTCTGGCCCATTTTGTGAGGTCACAGCCTGCTGCTCATGCTCCACGACTGTGGCTTCTGATGCCCTGCAGCTGTGGGGAGGAAGGTTTTTTTCCCTTCACAGAGGCCTAACAGCTGTCTGGGTTTTTGTATTTTGGGTTTTTTTGCCTTTCTGTGCAGCACCAAGCACGTCCCCTGCCAGGGCTCCTTTGGGCCACTTTGGCCAGGTGCCTGCTGCTCCTGGTCCATGAAGGTGGCCCTTGTGCCCCACATCTGGGGGGAAGAAACTTTATTGGATTCTCAGGGTGGGTCCCCAAGGGTGGCCCCCAGGGGTTGCTTCTAGTTCTCTGTATCACTGAGCACAACCCCTTGTCAGGGCTCCTCTGGGACCTCTTAGCTCAGTTCTCCTGCTGCTCTTGTACCTCCAACATACTTAATTTCTGAGAATTTCTGTTTAAATTGTCTTGAAAGTAATTGATTTAGAGCTAGTGTTTAGCAAAGATCTGCTCAGGGGACAAGCTCTTCTAGGGAGGAAGAGACCCTGATGTTGCGTCTACCATTTGTACACATGGGTGAAAGTATGCTGCATGGATATGGAGTCAGAAGTGTCCAACACAACAGGACAGAGAGAAAACAGACTTCTCAGAGAGATTTTCCTCATTTAGGTAATGGTCCTTGTTCAGCATTAGATAAGAATTTTCCTGCAGGTATTTTTTCAAACTGTTGTCAAATGACACAGGCAGGGACCAGTCCAACCAACTTGCAGAGATGACACCGTGTTTTCCAAGGTGACTGAGATATGCAATACTTGAATGCTAAATCAGAACACTTCAGAAATGGGAAATCCAATGTGAGGTTTTCCTTTTAAGATGCTATTTGCAATTCCAGCTCCTTTGAATTGCAGTCAACTCAACAAGCAGAAAACCACTGTGGTACTGTGAACAAAAGCAGAGTAAAATGGTGCCTGGAATAACCAATACATCTAAGGTAGAAAGTGACGACATTTCCTAAGATGAAAACTTGATAAGCCAGCCTGTACAGTCTACACAGAATATTGACAGCCTCTACCCAGCTATCAGCCAAAATTTGGAAAAAGATGTTGCAGCATAGCTTCCTACTAAAAACGCATTACAAAACATGCCTTTACAGTAGTCCTTGAAAAATCTGCAGCCAAGTCCTTGGCAGCAACTCTCCTTGAAAACACTTACTTCAAATAGGAGTATGATGTGGATCTTAAAAACAACTCATTTTTTTTCGCTCTGGCTCTGAAACACAAGAACAGTTTCAGACACTAGACAACCCACTCCTGTTCCAACACACAATACCTGCTGTGTTCAAGGTTTCCCACTGGTGAGCAGCTGTCAGATGCAGCAACAGCCAAAGAACATACTTTGTATTATGGAATGACTCCTTGAAGTATTAACTGACCCACTGATCCACTGAATGCTGGGCAGCAGGCTCTTGTCCACACACCAAACAGCGGATTCAGTACATCACTGATACGGTAGAGGAGCTGCTCAAGCCCACTGAGACACAGCTACTAACTGGTAAACACATGAAACTCACCTGTAGCAGGAGATGGCAAAAGCCTCTCATGCACCTCTCAGACATTGTCTGAGCCACAAAAAGATCACCCAATACATTTCTTACAAGAACAACAAGCACCTCTTACTTGTCCCACAAATTACTAGCTAGAACTTTACTCTTGGCATGTCCCTTCCAGTCCCCACAGGTCTATTAGGAACAGATTCCCTTCTTCTTTTAAAGTCAACCTTCATCCTGATGCTACCTACCACTTTTAACTGAGCTCTCAGGAGGATTAAATAGCCCCATGCTCACCAAGCACCAAATCTTCAGTGTAGCCCAACACTGCCACCAAGCTTATCACACAGCATTGTAGGTCTCCAAGTATTCAAATGAAGACATATGAGAAGAATAATCCAAAGATTCGTTATAACCAAAGTACTTCCCTTGATAAATTTACCATATCTTAGTTAGAAGCAAAAGCACTTTGATAAATGGATTGACATCTTAAGCTCTGATGAAACTGAGTAGCTGCTATTCTGTACTTTTGTGAAGGGTTATGCAACTTTAGGCTACTTCTTAGGCAGAACTGTTCTCCAAAAGAAAAACTCTTGGGTAGCTGAATATTTTAGACTCCAACCTCAGACGTTTTCTATGATGTGAAGGCTTCTTAGGAAGAAAAGTGACTCAAAGTCAGGACTGTACTTTTTTTCCTGAATCTTAATGAGCAAACTTAGAATTCAGGAACACGAAAAGTCTTCCCTGAAGCCTGAATGAAAGCAGCTTTGGATTTGGAGAAGATTTTGATTAGATTTTCATACACTGACTTAACATTACTTGCATAATTTAAAGAATATGCCAGGGTATAAAGCAATATGATTGCTAGCGATGGCAGGCTAGCAAACTGAGCTGCTGAACGCTCAAACGCTTAAGGCAATTTAAGGCCAAGCCAAAGTAAACAATATAGCTGCTTTAAATTATCATATAACTCTGAGTTACAGAACATTTTGTGGCATAACTGTAGAGTAGTAATTTGACTTGTTCCTCCTGCAAGCTGACAGCTTATTGAACTGCACAGTGCACTCTTAAGGTACAACAGAAAAAAGCTACTTAAAGCTACTGAGGAAGAAGTTTTTAAGACAGTTTCTCAACTTGTCTACAGACATGCAATAGTTCAAGCATGGTAAAACAGCCCTTGAGATCATTGGAGCATTTAGTTTACAAGGAATCAAAGCAGCTTTCCTGTTCAGTGTAGTAAAGAAAGGATAAATGAATAATATACCTGAGAATGTGTACCAGTTGCTGAAAATGAACTGCTACAGAGCCAGGCAGTAATTCTTACGGGTGAAGCTTAACACAGACAGACTGTGCTCTGCACTGCAAAGCTCCTGTGCTTCTGTTATTTCATCTACTCCATGTCCATAAATAGTCTGCAACATTTTTTTCCCCCTTGTTTGCATTACCACAAAAGAATATGATTGCTATGCTTTTGAGAGAACTATCCTTTTAATGATAGTTTTGTCTCTGTAACCATGCAGAGTAAATCCTAGTGTTTCTGATACACTTCAAATTTTATTCCAGTATTACACAGATCTACACAGTGGACATCAAAAATCACTCTTCAGATTGCTAGACCAGCTCAGCCAGCTGCTGGGAGGTTATCAAAAGAGTAAAATGAATTTACATAAACTAGAAATCCAGGTTTCTACAATATACATTATTTTAAGATGTACCTACATGGGAGTAAGGTGCAGAAGAACTTAAGGGTGTTACATTTTCCAATTTTACAGTTACACTGCAAGATCACTATGCTGTTGTTTCAGAACGTATGATGTTAACGACTTGTTTAAACCTCACAATTTGATGGTAAAACAATGTATTTCTTTACTTTCAAACTCCAGTTATTAAAAAAGGGGAAAAATACCTTGGGAGTTCTGAAAAAAGACTTTTCTTAGGGAAAAGGTGCTTATGTTTAATTTAATAAAGAGATTATGTGACTGTGAAGACATTCTGAAAGATCACTTCCTTTGGATCAACAAAGCAGCACACTCTTGAAACTAAATACAAATGTTTTTCATTTACACCCAAACAAGCTTATTAACTAGAAACTCCTAGACATCTTATCTTTGAAAGGTCAGAAGTGGTTTCTTTCCCCTGTACTTGAACACAATCGTACACTTAAAAAACTAAGTGTAAAGACCTACTGCTGACATTTTAAAGTTAAGTTTCTGGCTGAGTTTAACATGAGAAAACCCACTCTAAACCACTGCATTGTGAAGATCAATTGAGAAAATAAGCAGTTCATAACAAACATACAACCAAGGTAAATTGTCAATGTGTGGGATTAACAGGTCATAAGTTTGTTGATTTAAGGTATGAGTTGGCATATAGACAGCTTCAAGCCCTGAAAGCAGCCAGACTCCTATGGCTCTCAAGTGAAGCAGTTTCCTCATGGACTAAAGTAGTTCGGTGAGCTGAATTCAGAGCAATTCATCTTTCTTTACAATATATAACCATAAGCCTGATATGGCTCCAAACCGTAAAGCACATTAGGAAGCAAAGATCTCCAAGCTGTTTGCTGTTTTGTTTTTTGTTTTTTTTTTTTCCCCTTCTCATTTTATTTCTCTGTTCTGTTCTAGAGTTAAGTAATGAGCTGAGCAAAGGAACATTGACACACGAATTGCTAAACAAAGACTTACTACAGGGAGATTTTCACACTTTCTTTTTCCTGAAAACGTTCAATAAGCTGGATAAATTATAGAAACCAGATTTACATCACAATCAGAATTATATACAGAAATAACAACTAACAGAAAATACAGCGGCTCTGCATGGTCCTAACAGAGTTGGTGTCCCAGGCTGGCAAGGAGAACGAGGGGATTGCTATTTCTTCATCTCCAGGATTGCGCTTCCTGGCCCTCGATGTTTGGCACTGCATATGTTGCAGAACTGGACAGAAGATGCCTAGCAATTGAAAAGAGAAACAGAACCTCTTAGAGAAATGTAACCAGCTCAGAATGTGGGAAGAAGAATGCAAAGCACTAATGCCTTTCTCAGCGTTACTGTTCACAGTCAGGCTGTTCCCTATGGACACATTCATGGATAGGCGTAGGAAGGTGATATGGAAGAACATCATAAAGCAGGTTTTACAGGAGTCAGAGGGCAGTATGCCTCATCACTCAACTCCAACTGCATTACCACCACCCTTCCTCCAGGAGAATTAGGTCAAATTTCCTCCAGAACAAAAGTGAAAAATACAAAGTCAAAAGTAATAGTAATAATGATAGCCTCACTATTATTATTCATAGGTGTAGAAGACAGTAAGTCACTTGGTTGGCTCCACTGACCACTGGATGTCTCAGTCACTGCTCTGTCTTTGGATAGTACTCCATAGCTTTCCAACAGCTGAGAATATGACCTGAATATTGTCCATTTGATATAAAATACGTTGATTGTTACCCCTGTGTTCAGCTCTGTGCTATGTTTTATGCATGGGTTACTTTCCTTTCAGTATACCATCTGTAACGAAGTATCAGTAATAAAACTGATGAACTAGGAACAAGAAATACTGTAGCTGTGGAGAAATTTGCTAACATATATCCAGACATCTGTGTATTCATACATATTATAGAACAGAGATAATGGAATATCCATTTTAAAATCCCATCAGATGATTACCTGTCCCAGAAAACTGAGAATGCCAGATAAATTTTAGATTATTTCTCAAACAATAAAATTAGTGGCAAATATTGTTTGAATAAATATTTAATAGTTGTAAGGCTTTCTTGTGCAAATGATCTAATTCTTTAGGATCGTCATGTTTAAGTATACATGCTGTACCATATGGCTACAAGCACTTTGCTTGGTTACTTGCAGATTAAGTGATTCACCAAAGTTATTTTTTCACTAGATGCTCATTTGCAGAGAGAGGTACAGAAAAGCTTAAATTCAGTTTTCTTTACAGTTCTGCTGGAACATTCCGATATGTTCCTTTTTAAGTTTAAAACTGGTTATATCTAGAAGTTATTTTTTTGATGTGTTTTAACTGAAAGGAAAAAAAAAAAAAAAAAAGGAAAAAAACCGACCAAAACATTTCCCCAATGAAGAAAATCATGTTCTGAGAATAAAGATGGTAATGAAGTTATTTAAATATTCACTCTGAAATAAGTAATTGTGTTTTTCTCTTCCAAGTCAGAAAAATTTCATGTTTCACCTGAGAAAAATACCTTGACTCTTGTCTTTAATTAAACATACTTAAAGAGAGAGCTGCAACAGTAAATAATTATTAAAAAAAAATAATCAAACATTGTATTCACTGTATGTGTCAAAGCTGCATTGCATATTCAGATTGCAGAAAGTGATAAATTACTTCTCAAACAGCAGCAATTTCTTTCTAAAATTGGATGAACTCTAGTTGCAGTGGCCCTAAACTCCCTTTCCTTCGTCACATACTGCTATGGAGTATGCTATGGAGTATCACCACAAATAACTACTGTAATAATATTCTAATTCCTGATAGACCCATGCCCTTCTCCACAGTTGACAAAAGGAAACAATTTGTCCTTTTATCTTTTGCAAAGGTGTCAGAGAGATTAAGCCTATTCCTTACTGTGTTAGATACGGGGAGGCACTCTTTGTGAAACATATGTCTGCAGTGGAACACCACCACGTTGAAGGACTTGGATGCATCTGGGAAAGAGAAAAGTGAATTTGTTACAACAAGGCAGATCCAGGAGCTACAGCAGTATGATGAGTAAGAAAAAAAAAAATCTAGGTTTTCTGCCACAAGAAAGTTCAAACTCTGCTCCAGTCCCATGTCAGAACTCACAATCAAGCCTTGCACAGGAGAATGATACTATACAGTGATTACCAAGGGAGACTACTACACATTCCTATGAATAAAAGCAAACTAGTTCCTCTAAAAATAACATTAAAAAATCCCCAAACTCTTTCTCTTCTAGGCAAGCATCCTACCTGAAGGAAGTATTGGAGACAAGCATGATTCGCAGATATTCTCCTCTGAAAGAGCAACAAAAACCACAGATTAACAGCTTTGTTAACAAACTCCACGTTTACTTTTTATAAGGTGGGCATGAACATACTGCTGTTACAGAAATCAAGCTTGGACTTACTTAAGATGCCTAATAGAGTCTATTAAAAATTGAAGAGCAATACTGAAGCAGCATTTCTGTTAACAGCATGAGAAATTATTAGATCTGATTGTGATGATGGCAGAATGGCAGGAGTGAGGCTGCTTAGGATCAGTGCTGTAGGGCCACAAGGCATACTGAAAACAGGAGCACAGGATGGGTGCCTGATACCTCTGCAGCATTTTGTAGCAGCAGCTCTGATCCTCTGTCCTTCTGGCAGCCTTTGCCTCTTGGTATTAACACTCAGCTGGTGCAAACTACGGCACTGCTCACATGCATCATTAGCACCTTGCAATATATTTTCAACTCTTTCTGAATGATCTTGTAGCTTTTGCTTTGATTTCAGATTGTTATTATCTGACTATCTGTGTTGGCTCTGAAGAGCATTTTTCACCTTTGTAGACAAACAATACATCACTAGCTGTGCAGAGCCTGATCAAGAGAAAAAGCTGCATGCTGGGTCTTTTATTTTTTGATCTATGAGTAGTTCCTTTGCAAAGGGGAAAGCAGTGAGTACCCTATTATGCTCTACAAATAAGGCAAAGCAGTCATGTGGCTTGGGTTTACAAACCCAGTGAAAGACTTCAAAACCTTGAAAGTCACCATGTTTGTTCTGTACCCACCATCTACTAGAACACCCTTCATCTGAGTTCGATGCATTTTCTTCAACAGAGAAAGAGAATCAGCAACAAGGATCTTTTTGCAGCCTTCCCGCAGCAAGATCTGTTGGTGCAAAGAACATAAAATGCAGTGGTTGTTGAGTAGATGAGCATATCAGCTACCTTGGCAAGTCTCCACTGGGTTTCTGCTGCCAGAGAGTGTAACGAGTGTTTAAGATGTTCAAGCTATTCTAAAGGAGAGAAAGAAGGAACCTCCTGTTATCACCATCTCTACTTAAATGAAAACCAACATTATATTAAAAAAACAACAACACCCAAACCCTAAGAAAAAACAACAAACAAACCCTTTACAAACATACTATTGTCATAAATTATGCTCTTCTTCCTATGAGCTTGTCTCAACAGCATACAATGGGGAGGGATTTTATAGCACCCTTCACAATTCCTCTTCTGACTATGCGACTGTATAATTAAAACCAGAAGTCATAAAAACATCTATTTAATAAAAAAAAAGTCCTTATTTACAAATGCCTAACATTATCTTTAACAGAAAACACTGTGATACGCAGTTAATTTGAAGGGTATACTCAAAGCACTGGGAATCAAATCAGGCCTTGATTCAGTTTAGCACTCAAGCCCAAGTTTCTCAAGGCAAATCCACCAAATGCTTCCGAACTCTTGCAACCACAATTAAAGGCACATTACTTCTAGTCTACAACCATAAGGCAGCTGTCCCTCTGTGCAAGCTGGCATCTGCCCTCTAGTGTCTCCAAGGTGTCTGAACAGCAGCTTATTCACATTCAGGAGCAAAACCCAACGATTTTTCCAGATGGTATTCCAAGCAGCATTCATTAGTTTACCTTCAGGGTTCATAACCTCTGCTATGAATGCATGGAGCCAAATGCTATGAATGGATGAATCCCTGTTACCCGTCAGAGTTACTGCAGGTTCAATAAAAGTTTAAACTTGTAAGTCAACATTTGAGCAAAATGGCTAATCTAGAAAAGCTAGAGGTAACACATCTAAATAAATTGCTTTTATATTGTAAACCCAGGGAAAACAAATCTTAGGATGACAAAATATTCTGAGGTCTTCTTCTAATGATTTTCATACCAAGATTGAGAAATTAGGTCTGTCTTTCTAAAATGAGGGAGGTATTTAAATCCCTTCCAATGACACAAGCATTTCTGAAATTTCACTCAGGTACAGAACAAAGCTGAAAATACACCTGATTTTATACATTTGGAAAGTGTATCAGGCTTCTAACTAACTCAGAAGTGCACAAATAAGATTTTCTATCAGCCTTCTCGATGATACAACACTTTAGAAACCTAGAGCGTGATAACACTTTGTATTTTAAGAAAGGCTTCCTCATTCATAAGTTAGGACCACGGGGTAATCAGATACCAGAGACTTAAACACGTGCAAACTATTTTGTATTTTTTCAATTTAATTTTTGAACTGAATATAAAAGGTAAATAAAAATTCAGGGGCACATTTGTGAAAGACCGTCTTTGTTAAGATCAAACCGTTGCTGATGAGTTTCAGATCAAAGAAGTTGTATAAAACCAACATCAGTAGCACAGAAAAAAAATAATAGTTTCGATTTATGTTTTGCCTAGGAATACTAGGAAATGCTGATTTTGCTATAATTTTCAAGTAAGAGCTTTACTGCCCTAATTGTGTTGGCTAAGGGATTTTTTAAAAATAATTGCATTGGTAAACTGCTAATGAGAACAGAGGTTCTGTATGAGTCTCAAAAAAAGCATCTTTGAGATGAATACACAAAGTCCTAGCCAATGAAATTTGGACTGATGTATGAGTTCAAAATGTTTGGTACATTAGGTGATGCAAATCAAGAAGTTTTTACCAAAATACAAAGAGTGGTACCAGGCCAGAATAGAGGGCGTGGACTTCTCACCATAGACCTACACAACATGAGGTGAAGGTGTAACCAGGCATCACACATAAACACCAAAGCTAGCTTTAAAACAGCTAATGATGAAGCCATTCAGAGTTGGGCAGAGCTGGGCTCAACAAGATGATGTTTGCTTGAAGTTCAGGCCATTTCTTACATTTCTATAAAGGAAAATAGTGTTGTCATCCCCTCCTTTCATTTTTACTATATTGTTTTGCTATTGTACAAACAAGCAAAGTGCAATTTACATTAAGCTTCCCAAATTTCTATTATTCCTGTGAGGTCTCAATTTTAGCCCTAGAGCTATCCAAGTCTACTTCAAAATGAATTAATTTGAAATAATGAAGTATTTCAATGCTAGCAGCAAATAATTTTAGATATCACTCTGAAGGTTAAAGACATCCTTTTCACCCCAAAGCAATTTTGTTAAAAGGTACTTGAAGAAAAAATTATTCTTCCCTCCCCAGACCATGTCATCAGCATTGTTTGAAGCCACACAATATAATTTGCATATGTGTAAAACTGCAGACACACCAAAACTTACATTTTTAATTCAACACAATGCAGGAACAGGAGCATCAGCAGTGCAAGCAGCAGGGTACTCACAGCAGCAAGATTAACATGCAACTGTTTAAATGTAGCATGCTAGTTAGGTAGTATAATTTTGGAAGGATATTGGCCTGTCATTAAGTCAATTAAAAACTGAAGTAATGTTACACCATGCATGATATGCAGACATGTATCTGTTTATCTGGGGTAGCTCTTTGCCCATAAACAAATACCAGGAGAAGAAGACATGTAAAATGCTTCTTTGAAACAGTGAAAGTTATAACCTGAAACTCGTATGATAATAAAATAATGGAAAAGCCTTGAAAAGGCTTAAACCCTGCCTTTTTAAAAGCCCATCCGACATCATTGAAGGATCTAACAGATACAGGCTTTATTTTGCCTGCTAAGAGACCAAACATGACCTTATCAAGACCATCAAGTCCATTTACTTACTGATGTCCAAACAATAATAGCAGACAGGAAACGAAGTGTTTATAAGGTTCAGAAAATTGGAGTTTCAGCTACTAACTAGGCCATGTTTTCTTGGACTCTGCATAGTCACATCAGAGACACTCAAACTGCTCTGTATCCTTATGTCCCTCAGAAGAAATGTGCAATGCAGCATCACAGAGAGCTCAAGTTTGGGCCTCCTTCGTAGCAGGGAGATTTAATGGGCGCAATGCAACTCCCTCTGTTGTTACTTTCAGGAACATTGAAGGGTATGCTTGTTGAAACTTCTTATAAACACACATCAGAAACCAGTCCTGTATGGAAGTGCACATACCTCTAGAATTATACTGGGGTATGAACTCCCATAATACAACGAGAGGTCCTCAACACATTCTACACAACAGACATGGATTTTATTTTAAAAGTTCATCTTCCTTTATTTAGGATGACACTTAACATATGGCTCTAATACCTGGTCAGTGTATCAGTGAGGTCACGTTATGTTCTGTCTCTTCACATACGAAACAGAACAAAAAGTACTGGTCATGAGACTTTCTGACATTGGACAGTCAGGCAGTATAAAATTAGTCTGAATCACCCAAGACCCTTTCAGTTCTTCTTATCCATCAGGTGTATGGCAGCATGGGAGAGAATTAGAAGTGCTAGGAGCCACCAAGAAAAGAGACTTCTCATCTTGACAAATTTCTACTCTGCCATATTTATTTTTGTACCAACCGACAGAGTCAATGACAGTTGTGTGAAGAAAATGAACAAGAGAAAACCAGTAGCAAAGTGGTTTCGCTGTCTCTCTGAAAATGAGTATCACAGGAAGAATGCAACATTTACCTGCAAGTTGTAGTCCTGAAGAATTTTCACTAGTGAGTCTCTCAAATTAGGAATCTCCATGCCTTCCTTAATGCGGTGGATCAAAAGAATGGGATCTACATGGGTTCCAATATTGTTCAACAAACCAGTAATAAAAGCTGTGAAATCCAAGAGAAAAAGAAATTAAGAAAAAAAATCCAGCCAAATACCTGATTAAAGGATGCTTTGGTGACAAGCTACAGGCTTTGGCTGATTCTATGACAGTTCTGTACCACGAATTAACACTAAGCCTCTTCTATATGTTTCTAAGCCTTCATATGTTTCTTGCAGCTGTATTTACTCAAATACAGACCTTAGGGTAAGTGGGGAAGTTACAGTTTGGCAGCTCACAGAACTTCTTGGGTTTGCAGAAAAGGGGTTACCAAGTATCCAGCACAATGTCACAAGAAAAAAAGGCATTTCAATTCGATAAAAAGGGCACTCCAAGAAAACAAAGCCAAAGAACTAACTACATTGTGTGACTATTCCATCTCCACTTCCTGAGGTTAAAAAAAATAATAATTTCAAGCAATTAATCTAACTCAAACATGCTTCTGAAAATTGCTAAGAGTGACACAAAATAAATGTTTTGCTCTTTGAATTGCACCTGGCTAAACAAAACACTAGATCTGAGGAATATTGCTGGATTTGCTCTGCATGTGGGCAGATGGAACTTATTCAATATGCTTTGAGTCCCTTTTGCTTTAAAGATGTCACTGACTGTAGTATCACTTTTAGTGATGAACTACATGGGTAACCTGAGAATGCCATTCCTCTAAAGGAGTAACAGATTTTGGTTGCTGCTTCCTGTCAGAATTAGCAGCCGAGAGATGAAAAGATATGCATTCTGACACTAATTCTACAAGACATTAAATGTTTTGGAAAAGAGATCCCAATAGAGACTTTAAAGCCCAGATTTAAAGCCCCAGATGAGGCTGAAAAACTAAGGGAGTAGATAGTTAAAATACTTCTCTATTTTCTCAGCTGTACAAACTTCTTTGAATCTTCCTCCTGAACAAAACTGATGTTGTTTATGAGCTTTAAACTTGAGGAACTATTCATATAATGGATGAAATGCAAAATGCACTTATTATTACAGATCTTACCTTTGTAGCACAGAAACAAAACAAATTAGTTATTCTGCTAAAGGGCAGAAAGGTCTAGGTTCTTAATTTTCAGAATTTCAAAGGGAAGCAGCTGCAATAAACACACTACACAACATCCTCATCAAGCTTGCAAACTGTGTTTTGAGACTGTCTAAAAATAGAGCCTCATTCTGCCAAATTAAAAGCACTATTCTCCCCTTAATTTGTCATTAAGGACACAACTACGCTGGGCTTAGTCAGATCTAAACCCCCAAGTACTCATTTTATAGCATGCCCACATGCTGCCTTATTGGCAATTTTTATGTGCAGTAAGACAACTATGTTGTGCTGCACAAATGAGAACACCTCCCTGGCCACCCATAAACACTTTCTCTCATGTGCACGTGGCTAATTCAATCCTTCAGTTGCAATAGCATTCCACAAAAAAAATACACATGCAAGGCTCCTGAGAAACTGTCTCTTACGTGGTTTGTCTATAGAATATAAAATGAGGTCTTCCCAAAGTTCTCCATCATCTTGCTCCTTGGCAAATTCAATAGCCTTATCTACATCGTGCAATTCTTCCATTATCATCTTCAAGGCACTGCGACTGTTACCCATTCTGCCTAGAAGGAAAAAATAAGTAAAGATATTAGAAATTCTAAATGCTTATCAATTCTCAGGGCTCTAAGAAGCTCTTTCAATATTAATTTTCTAGGGTTGAAGTTGTCTCAGACTAATTCAACCAAGACTAAGTCTAATGTAATCTAACCTGATGTAGGAATGCAAATCCCAGAGCAATCAGTATAACCTGAAGAAGTCCTTGGAGCACTTTCCTGGACTACAGCCTGGGGCCTTTCTTAAGCATGTGCTGGGTTACAGTAGGGGTTCCGAACTGCAGCAACATCTAATGGAAGGAGGAATGTGTGTCTATGTATGTATGTAAACTATGACATGGTATACCTCCTTTAAGAGCAGAATGGATGCTCTTAATTTGAGGTAATTACAACACAGTTTACACCCAGGGAAAGTTTGAGGAAGAAATAATAGAAACGTTGAACTATTTTTTTAAGTAAACCCAAAAGTAAATCCTACTCTGCTCTCAACTCGTCCACAAAACTTTCTTCTTACTAAAACAAATTCCTTGGCCTATTTTCATTAATTTACAATTGATTTTGTTACAAAAAAAAAAACAAAACAGAGGCAACAGAAGCAAAACTTCCACCTCAGCAAAAGACAATGATGCTCCTGAGGTGTATTCAGAATAAAACACTTGTTTTATTTCTTCCCTCTCTTCAAAAGGACAATAGCACTCTTATCCTGGAGACTGTTTCAAGAATACATCCCTGCCCCAATCTGTTCACCAACACCTCCAAAACCACAGAAAAACGCCGTATCAGAAACACAACAACAAAATATATGGAGTTAAGACATAAGAATTCTCCAGTGCTTTGTTTTCTTTTCTAAATCATGTTATTTGGTCCAACTAACTGTATACCAACTTTGTCTCTGGGAAAGACTGTTAAATTTTATTAGAAAATACATCACATTTTCACAGCATAAACTTTGGCAAGATTAAAAGCATGTTGTAATTTATTACACTGAGTGTTACTTACTCAGTAGATAGACTGTCTCTTCTACAAAGTTCCTCTGTTGGCAGATCTCAAGAGCCTTGAATTTAAGGGAAGAGAGGAGGGAAAGAGAATACAGGAATCACGTAACATGATATTTTATTGATCACAAATGCTGCAAGAGGCTTAAAGATACTTTTCCATGAAGTTGTATTACTCATTTTGACAGGAATACAGCTCATTGGCAATGTCTTTCTTCTGCTTCCAAAAACTGGTTAATCCAAAAGCATTAAAGTTAACTCTGTCAAGACCTGCTCCCAGTGGGTGGACTTAAGAAATCTGTAGTGATGGAGATCTACTTGACATTAATTCTTAATACAAGCCTGTAGATCTTCTCAGGGTAACCAGAATGGTTTTGGAAGGCATAATGTGCCCTCCAAATTTTGTACTAGTAACCTCCAAGAAGAAATACAAAAACTAACCCAACCTGAGTATGGAAGAATAAGGACAAAGCACTTCTTGTAAATTTGTTTTAAAAACTCAAGGGCTAAATACCTCAAGCAGTTACTGAGTCTGTGTGTAGTTGACAAACACTAAGCACAACTATTGAAATCACTAAACTTTTAAGCAACAAGTATTAGTAACAGAAAATTGGTGGGGCTGGTATTCTGATTCCAATCTGGAAACCAAACTCAAGATTCATGGCATTCCTGAGAAGGCAATAAAGACTTCCATACTTGGAAATCAAAGCTATAAATGCGTAAGATACAGCTACAACTAAATATGTACGTAGGAATTAACTTTTTGTTCCATTCTCAAATATTTCAGATGGGTTGCTATGAAGATCAGAGATACTGGCAACGAATTTCAGGGTAGGGATAAGTGAATTACCAACCAGGTACTTCAGGGGAATGAAGATATCAATAATGCTGACTTAAAAACACAGGTAGTAACCTTTTTTCTCTCCACTTAGAAGTTAAGCTGCAAAGTACAAACTATTCAGTACTTCTGGATGCTGCACTGTTCTTGACTGTCATGCTCCCTCTAGAGGAAAACAGTCAACATTTATACTTCTATTTCAGTTCTCTTTATAAAACATTTGCTACATTGCACTTGAATAAAAGTGGCTTACGTTTAAGAAATGAGAATTCTTACTTAAGAATTACTTAAGAAATGAGCTTCTTACTTAAACATATTAACATTTTAATGTAAGGTGAGAATGTTACTTTTTCTAACATCCTTTTCTTTTACTTTGGTGACTATTGCACCACACCTTCCAAAGGTTCACAGGTCTCTGAAATATTCTTGCTCACAGCCCATAACTTCAGCAAAGCAGTGCCAGCAATGTGCTTGCATTATTTACACACAGCACTTTTCTGCACCATCCATCACTGAAGATAGGCAGCTGGATCTGCAGGAACTAAAACTAGACTCAGCCAAAAGAAAAAGTGCAGGTAAGCTTTTATACATAAAACCATGATCATGCAAATAATATATAAGGCAAAATTTAACAGAGACTCAGAAAGTTAAAACCAAATAAGTCATTACTATAGGCAAAAGTCTCTGGCTGGAAAACTCTTGGGCCCATTGCCTAAAGAGATCACTGAGACAACCTCGATTTGTGCAACAGTTTCAACAAAGGCCAAGCCTTCAATCCTACAAGTATTTTCCAGTGTTTCCTGCTGTTGCACAGTAGACAAAAGCATGTAAAACAAGAGAGGTGCCAGGAACAGTACTAGTTCCCTTTAGATTGTCAACCACATAAAATGCAATATTCAGTATTACAATTTAAACTACTCCACTGGTGTCATCATTATAGCTGCACACAGAAAGGCATCCTTTCACAAAGTCCTCTGCTTGTCCATTAACTGCAACAAATACAAATAGTAAAGTGCTGACCTAACTAAAGAGAAAAACTTAAGTTTCCCTTTGATTCACTTTAATTTAAGCAGGGGGGGAAAAAAAAAATCAAAACCCAAGACTGTCCTTAACTTTCTTTCTTTTAATTTGACAAGTAAGAGCATGGAACCATAATGTTAAAAAGATAAAAGAAGGTGGAAACATGGTAAAACCACAAGTCTACTAGCAGAAGTACAAAGATTAAATACTTCCAGCTCTGCTAGCTCACTGTCTGTTACATTATGCATATTATTTGAAAGCAACTTAGGACTGTAGAATACAAAGGTAGAAAAACTCCAGTTACAGCTACACATTTTTCAAGATCTAACACTGACAAGGCCTAGATTTGGGAAACGGCTTGTACGTTTCCTGCATTAGGAACCCACTGTCCTGTCAGGCCAAGCACTAATGTGTAGATTTGCTGCAGGTAGGCATCAAGTGCGAATTCACAACGTCTCCATTAGAAGTCCCCATGGACTCCTGCTCTGCGAGCTGAGAGAGGAAGGTCTTAGCTGTCAGCCAGCTCTGCAAACCAAACTTCTGCAGGTAGTGGTCACATATGAAAAGGATCTCTCCTTTTGGCAGCAGAGGGCAGTACTAGACACGGTTAGAAACTCATAACACTACAAGCTACAGACAGGAAAATCGAGGACCTGCAGTTAGATTTTGGGGGCTTACCTTCTCTAGTGGACAGTGTGTGCTGTCTCTGAGAAATGGTAGTAGATTTGGACGATCGTATTCTGCATAAAGGCTGATCTGTTTCTCATGATATCGTTGACCTTTATGGTGGTCTCTCTTGAAAAGCTTGTGCAAGTACTAGGAATCAAAGTGAGAATCATAACCCAAAAAACTTAGGCAGTATTACTTGTTCTCTGTTAAAAAATCCCCACTCTCTAATTTCCTCAGGAATGTCCTAACAAATACTAAAAGGCACAGCAATTAAATTCTGATTAAAAAGAATAGTTTTACATTTTTCTTAAGTACTCTCATCACAGCAACCTAAACCAGCTCTATAAAACAGGTTTTCAAGGAATAGTTAAGAAACTGTCAGTGAAACTACTGGATTTTGAATTTTGCAGAAAACTTTGGACAAATATATCAAATAAAGCATTTTGGTTATCTAGATATATTTGATCACTAGAGATAATTACAGATCGACTTTTTACCAAATGAAGCTTTTTAAGCAAAGTACCTCAAACCACAGACAGCTGGGCAAAGCTCCTTCTCTCTAGATGAGCACAGAAAAGCCTTGAGAATAATACAGAGTCACTTTCATTCAAAGGCAAGCAGGCCTCACACTTTCTAACTGATGCATCCCTTCCATAATCTGACAGTCACTCACTCAGTCAGTTGTCTTTGCAAAGCTCTTGGGGCTGTGGGCTGCACACTCCATAGAGCTGCTTCCTATCATCAGATCTCTAACATATAAACCTGCTCTCCATCTGAGCAATGCCCTGAGCCCCATCTGTACACAGCTGCAAGTTAAACTTCCCTCCCTAACACAGCCCAAGCCCACAGTTACACGTTACACGTTCCCCACTGACAGCACGTTCAAACTGAAGAGGTGCTTTTGGAATAGCAATTTTGAGCCGCAGCCTTACAGTGATACTGTAATTCTGCAAAAACAAGAACGATCCTGCAGCGTATGGAAGTTACAGCTCTAGAAAGACAAGGAGTTCACTGTCTCTACGGAGCAGCAAAACATGTTTGAGAGTTACACCTGCCATCCAACTCCATTTTTGTGTGGGGAAAGAGGAGGGATACAAGCAAGAAGTAATTGACCAGAGAAGTTAAGTGTCTCCAATGCCGTAAGGAATACCTTGTAGTATGTTAACAAGTAAGTAGCATGTTATCAAGTTCTCACAGGTACACATTTTAAAATTCTTGTATTATTGTAAAAAAGCTATGGCTACGTTAAAAAATTAATTACCAAAAGTAGCCACTTTGATGATTTATGACACTTCAGTGTCATGTGAACTTTGACGGGAGTATCTGTAAAATATCTGACCAGCAAAGAGTTCGTTCAGCTCAACTTGAAAACTACAGAAATATTGAATATTGAAAATATTGAAAAATACAGAAATATAGAAATATTTACCACGTGCTGCAGCTCAGGCCTGTTTTCTAATTCTTCAACAACTCTGTCAATCTAAAAGAAAACAAATAGAACCCAACCGATCAGCCAACCTGTAATGAACATCACACTTCCAGGGCTGAAAGAAGGGTGGGACTGCTGTGCCACAAACTTGTTATACTCACAGAAATTTTATCTTCGTTATCCAGAAGCATGTCTACTGCTTTCTAAAGAAAAGATAGAGAACTAAATTAAGAAACAGGTACACAGGTTTTCTCACACTCTATATAGTATTCTGCTTGTTCACTGATAGGTACCAGATGGATACTGCAGACCTGCTCTTTTCAGCAACAGTAATTCAGAGAGCAGTTTGCATAACATCAGCATTCCCTAACTGCACAGCATGACAGGAGAGCACATTACGTATTCTTTTAGGATACCTCTCCTAAGTTTCCACACTAATAGCAATCAATACTGTGCACTTATAGCAGATGAAGTATGCCCATCAAATCAGGGGTCATGGAAGGCCACCGCTAAATGATGTAGAAATACTATTTGTCCCACTGCAAAAGGCAACTGCAGGGTGATGGCTGTGTAGGAAACATATGACTCAACTTGCCACACAACTGGATTCCTCCAAACTATTTGCACACCAATACTGTAACATAAGATGAGATCATGTAAGCAGAGTGGCCAACAGGATTCTTGTTCTGATTCCTCTTCAAGCACAAACTTTGCTTCAAATAAAAAAAACTACAAAAATAAAAGATTCTTTATATAATTTAGTCTAATAAAAAAAAATATATTTTTTTCTCATGTAGTTCAGAATGGCCAACCAAAATTAGCATCTTTGGTACAGATGGCTCTAAATTTTAGCTCCAGTGCTTAGAAAACTGCTGCACTGAAAAAACAGATCTACTTGATTTCCCTGCAAGGCTCATATAGATTATTTCCCCAAGGATCACACCAAAACTCATTTTCTGAGGATTTGGCCAGCCAGGAAGAAAGAAAATTAAATTCAACACAAAATGCACACTTCTTGATTTTTGGAATTTAAGTTAATAACCTTACAAACTTTCAGAAGCAGACCAGTTGACTGCAGAGAAAGTGGCAACTACATATGCTTCACAGTAAATTCACTGCTTCCCTTTTTCTGCTTATTAATAGCATTATCTGATTAGAAATGCAAAAAGAATAACATGGTGGAAGTTTATGCAAGGAGAACAACAATGATCTTGGATCGGAGACTCTTCTCACTGAGTGATACTCAAATGGAAATGCCAAGGAAAAAAAATTAACTTTGGGTCAAATATTTTACAGTCTACGCAAAATTCTCATCTCAGAATGTATCCAGACACAGCAAATGCACTCTCTCTTCAACACTACCTTTACCTCATTTATTTTTAATCTGTTAAGATATCTCTAGTGGAAAGTGAATATTAAATCATTACGATCATCATACCTCTGAATCAAAATCCATGAGTAGAACAATTTTGTCTCTGATAGAACTGAAAAGATTGTGCTTGTGGATCAACTGGAAGACATCTTTGTGCCTCAGTGTTAGGTAAATTTCGAGGGCTCTGCCATAGCGCTGGTCATAAGTGTACCTGATAAAAAACAATAATACACGATCTTAGGTATCTGAGCATAGGAAAATCACCTATGAAGAAAAATATAAATATATCCTAGGATGCAAAGCCTCCTCCTGAAAAAAAGGTTGCAGCAAGGTGGATATTGATCTCTTCCCCTGAGTAACCAGCAACAGAACAAGAGGAAATGGCCCCAAGTTGTGCCAGGGGAGATTTAGATTTGATATTAGAAAAAAATTCCTTCACTGAAAGGGTTGTCAGGCATTGGAACAGCCTAGCCAGGGAAGTGGTCGAGCCACCATCCCTAGATATATTTAAAAGACAGGCAGATGTGCTTAATGACATGGTTTAGTGGTGGACTTGGCAGTGTGCTAGGTGAATGATTGGACCTGATGATCTTACAGGTCTTCTCCAACCAAAACTCTACTTGCTTTGATGAATATATGACTAGCTGCTGTGATTCACTTTTGCTGAGAGAAAATAACACTGGGCAATGTTAATTTCATTCCTGTTTATATCAGTCATCGCATTTGTCTTCTGACCTGTGGTTCTCTACATTTTCTGCCACAGAAAATGCTAGCTCTTCCATTTTTGGTAACTAATTGGAACCCATGTCAGAACTTAAAACCATTGCTCTCTTAAGACTCTGGAACAGACTGTAACACAGCAATAGTAGTAGCACTGCTTTCTAAAAAGCAGCAGCATGAAAAGAACTTAACATGGGGATCAGGCTGAGAAAACCTAAGAGCTTTATCCCTGTAAGAAGTAGCCTAGAACCAGATCAGTTTTAGCACATTTTGCAGTCACATATTTCCAGCCATGCAGTAAACCCAAATATACTTCTGAAATTGAAGGGAAAAAAAGCCATTTTGTTTTCCTGTGAGTAATTCTGAAATGCACACTTCACAAAAGAGGCTCCTTGTGATTGCACAAAGAGGAATGCTAGCTATTTTATTGTAAAGAGGAGCAGCAAATCCAATCTTAGATGAAACTCTTTGCTTTTATACTTGGCATACACTTTATAAGGAAGGAAAAAGAATTGTTAAGCTGTGCAATTAGCAGTGTGGAAAGCAGAGAAAGCCAATACTTTGTAGACTGCAGAAAGGGGATATTTTTGTTAAGAGAGTTAGACAAATATCTATAAACTACAGTATACTATTTCAAGCTTGCTTTTTATAATAGGAGTTGAAAATTGTACCCACAATTCTGCAAGCGTTCGTAGCAAAGTCCTGTTCTGTGGATCTTTCTTCAGGTGATCTACTACAGCTTGAACTATGATTGTGTTGTTGTAGAGATCTCCAGGCCACTCTTTTATCAGGGTTGCAAACCCCTAAAAGTATAAGAGATTGTAAAAGAAATAGAAAGAACTGCCTAAGGAGCATTTCAAAACATCAAAGCTTCAGCTAAGCCTCTGAGATGATACCTGCTGTGCTGCACCTCTAAGCCACTTTTACGTGCCCACAGATGTGCACAGTGCAGAACACAGATTTTCCTTCTTAGGGCAATGTTATTAAGATTCATGAAGCTGGGTTGCTTTCAGGTGCTGGATGCTTTGAGCAGCACCTCAATCCCCTGTACTACATTAAACAAACGACACATACTAGTATTTATAATAAACAAACAATCTTGCAGTATTTGTGTGCTCTGAATAACATTCTACTTATTCTCTTAAAAACTAAAGCCAAATTAATCTTTTTAATCTTGTCATTATCTTTGAATTGTGCACTGATAATCTCTTTGAATACATCAGAGAATTTGCTATCAGAGTTCCACATTGCTGAGGGTGTTTTGCTGGCAATAGCTATTACACTTGGACATGTCAGGTTGCAGTACCTCGTAGTCACTCTCCAAGAACTCATGCAGGACCATTTCATAGATCAAAGGTTTCAAAACTGGATCTCGTCTGGGCAGGTAACGACTAATTGCCTATAGGGGCATAGAGAACAAAGTGTTAGAAGGGGAATTACATGTAACACCGTAGCACGCTGATGATAGAAAAAAGAATAATGAAACAAAAAAACCCCAAACCCAAAACCCCAAAGCTACTTGCAAAATACAGCTCTTGATAAACACTGGAAGCACTTTATATTCATATTTGTAAACAGTATCCTAAATTTATTTGCTTTAGGATTATATAGATTGAAGCTGTATTACTTCTCTGATAGAATTTTCCTTAGGAAAATAGTGGCAAGATCAGAGTTATAATTTGAATTATCAGTCATTACACTTAAAGGCATCTGAATAATTACTTCTAGTCACTTAGAAAATAAAACCCACAAGAAGAGGGGAGTTTTCCAAATTAATTTTTCCAGTCTTGGTCTTCTATCTTGTATAAAGGTATAAGCATTCATTAGCTGAAAAACATGTACTTTTGTTTTTTGACTTACTGTGAGGTCACTACATTTTATGAAGAGTTCTGTTTTGCCAGCTATTTTACATATGCAAATGAAAATTAATTTGAGAACTCATCTCTCCATGGAAAAGGTGAAGGCATGTGATCTGTTGCCCTGTAGGAGGTGTTAAAGAACTTCATTCTGGCAGGCAGGAGACAAGAACCGGCCAGAATGAATCACCTCATACCCTGAAATTTCAGCGCAGCATCTTACTAGCACTATTATATTCCATGCAACCAGAGGCCAAGGTTATTTCACTGCCTGCCAAAACAAACCCTGCTGCTACCAGCTGTGTTGGGACATTGGGGGTTGTAGCTGAAGGTCCAACGCTGATGAAATTCCTCCAAACACTCAGAGGTGTTGCCTGCCGCCCACTGTCACATGGTACAGTAGCAATTTTGTTACAGAAGTTGCTTGAACAAAACAGGAGAAATAAGATCTCACTAAATACTTTTTGGTAGCTTTACAGATAGCAATGACTATTCACAACAGATTCTCCTGGATTTAAATAAAAACAATTGCCTAAGTTACATATTTCATGCCAGTCTTCCATCCATAGCTGAAAAAGGAGACAAAAATAAAAGACCAAGTAAAAAAAGCACTGTTAATGACTTTTAATTTTTGCAAAGTTCATTGCTCACAGGAGACCTCTTCTCTTCCCACATTGTTTGAGCTTGGCCAGTCTTTGAAATATAGCATGCTGCCAACATCAGCTCCCACCGTCTGTCACAGTATTTAATAGCTAACTCAGGGCACGGTCTTGCCAGCTGCCCTGGGGAATCATATTCCTGACCCCCACATAAAAAAGCCTCTTCTGACCATAAAGCAAGCTGGACATCAGCTGGAGAATTGAAGGCAGAGGACATTCTCCAATAGTTGTTTTAAAACCTACTTGCTACCTTCCTGCCACCTCCTAAGGCTTTGCTGCCACTCTTGGCTGGGGTTTGGCCACACAGTGAGCTGCGGAGCGGTGCAGCTGCCTCGCTGTGTGGGGGTCAGGCTGCTTCAGGAAGGAAATCTTTCCTGCCCCAAGCCCCACTGCTTTGAAGGAAAAGCTCGACCACCTCCTGCAGTTTGGCCCCTGTGCTCAGCAAAAACTAGGAAGCATCCAAGTTATTTTTAAGCCTAGGCACAAAGGTAAACTCAGACCTGTGCTGAAGGTTACGAAAACTCTTCGCATTGTATTGTTAAGCTGCAGAATCAGGATGCCTTTGTGTCAGTTCATGAACCACGTGGTGGAAGCCACTTTGAATAAAAAAGGAATACTACACACAGAAATGTTTTCTTCATTTCTTCTTAAGACCTGCCTTCAGACTTTTGATCAATAGGTATAAGGACAGGGTATACACAAGAAAGCCCATACAGAAGTTAACATGAAAAAACATCTCACCAATAAGCCCAAGGCACAATTATTTATTCCTCAGAGAATACCTATGAGATAAAAGAGACCATCTGGATAACGCTGCTCTATTCTATGTCCACCACGGTTATGCAAAGTTTTTCATGTGTCCTCAAGCCAGTATTTTGGTCATTATAGCACTGCTGCTGCTAGCTGATCATCCTGCACCCCTGCAAAAAGTCACTGCTGTCATAGCAGACTCAGCAGAATGGAGCATATTTCTCATGCCACAACTACCAGCACTTAGGGAGTTTGGCATCTTCCTCTGAATCCACCTTCCTCAGCTGCTTCAGCTGAGACATTGGACTTAACATTGAAGTGACTCGAGCACAAGCACACTAACCCCATCAAGCCACGCAAGGTTCTAAAATCTTGAAATTCCCATAACATGGTTTGCTAGTGGACATTCACTGAAGACGTAAGAGACATCAAGACACCAAAACGCAGTCTCTGATGGCCAAACAGGACCTTTAGTACAAAACACTCAAAAACCTAAATCCCACAAGCAAACAAACAAGACATTTGCCCCACAGGCTTTGACATTGGGGTATCACTAATCAGTCCTTCCTCAGGAAGTAAAGTTTAAACCTTTAGTTTCACTATCATCTTAGTTACTGGCAAATCACGTTATATTGGAAACATGAGATTTAAGGCAATCACTTCTATGCAGTGCAAATACTTTAAGAAAATTCCATTTTGAAATCCACTTTGTCTGCAAATCTCAAAAAGAGTATCCTCACTGGAGCTTAAAGCCATTAAAGTCCAGTGGCACTACCATGTTTAATACCCACTGGTTGAGTAAAATTCCAAATATCACACAGGTGACAGTGACACCAAGCATTTCAAGAACAGCTTCATTTAGATCTGGCTTAACTGAATATCCTTTATGATATTCAAGTATCTTTAGGAACTTGGGACAAGTTATATGTGGCTGAAATAATAAAGTACGAAAGGCATCTTCTAGAACTGCAGCTTGGAGCAGAGTAATGTAATGGATTCCACCTATGTTCTTCTAAGTCCACTTGCAAGGGACTGAAAATAACCAACTGTTTAGAAAGGCAGTAATTCAGCAGAGATGTTTTTGCAGCAAACCTGCAAAAATTTTTGTATTTTACAGTCTGTTGGATGACATAAGTGGAGAAAAGAAAAACATCCACTCCAGACACTCACATCTTAAAAACAAAATAAACCCAAAAGGACTAAGGAACACTATTGAAATTTCACCTGTACCTACACTCAGGTCCTTTACTGGATTGAAATAGAGACAGAATCATGAGTTTTCAGCTTTCAAGGTGACAAAGAGCGCATGGAAACACTGAGAACTCGTACAAAAGGCAAGACTGTTCTTGCACTGGCATGGCTCTAAACCAAAAGCCAGACATTTCTGAAAACTGTAATACTGAAACACTCTTGCTCTTTGAACAGATTTAAACAGCTCAAAACCAGCAGAGGACTGCATGCTGTGAGATCTTAATAATATGTCCTTTTTGGCTCATTGAGTTTGAATGGGAAGACATAAAATTCAGAACTAAAAGTACATGCATTACCAAAGGGAGTATGCATAATGTTTTCTACTGGCTTGGCAGTGACAGCACAATAGCCTTATGTCCCAGGTATTTTATTAACTGAGAATCTCACAATAAATGTGTACCGTTATGGTAGCTGGCTTGTGACCAGGGAAAACACAAGACAGGGCAGATTGCTCCTCTCCCTTGCTTCCATTTCTAGCACACAGCACAGGTTTTCCCTATTGCTTTGCAATTTAACTACATTTGACACTTAAAGCTTCATCTCTGTTGCAGGGGGCTTGGATTTTCAGGAAAGGCTGGCACCCACAAAGGATATTCTCCTTAAGAGTTGGGGTAGGATTTTTCAAGACACACTGGAATTGAGAGAAAAGTAAATAGGAAACATGTATTTCACTGTGAGCAGCTGTGAAAGGTAAAGGCCTTGGGCATGGGTCTTCTACTTGTGGGCTGACAACAAGTTAAAAATAGGTAGCCAAGTACCTGGATATGCTACGCCTCCAACCCTGTTTTGAGGCTTGTTAACATACACACAGTCTGAGTGACAACTGTACACGTAGAGAGCTGGTGCAGGAATTTTGAGGGCAGTTTTATACCCTCCTACCACTCTAGTGCCATTACACATGGCATTTAGATACTTGAGATACTTGATCAAAACATGCAGGAAATACAGCATGCCAACTACTGGAGTTCAGAGACAGGAATTAACTTACCTTAAGCTGACCTATTTCTTTAAACTTGTAAACTTCAAATTCCCAGAGTTCTGTGTTTTTGCCAAGAATTTTCTGGCACTTTCTGGAAAGAAGATGAAAGGGGAGAAAAAAAGTAGGCACACAGAAGAATACAAATGTGACAGCATTACTGCAAGGATTCCTTTCTCCTTTCTTCTCCCTAATCAAGGCACTTTCAAGGGTCGCTCATTCTGGCAACCATTGCTTCAAGTATGTTAGGTACTCCTCTCAGATCTTACTATTTCTTTGTATCCAAAAGGATATAACAGCTTATTATGCATTTACCATTATTGATTAAAGCCATATTAGCTTTATGAGTGAAACTTTTAAATCCCAGCCAAGTAAAATTGAATACTTAAAAATATGTGTATATATATATATGTACATGAAGACACACATCTTCAGTAATTTCTGTTGCTTACTTTAGATACCCAGATTTGACATTTTTATTTACACCCATGTGACCACAATTTATTTTCTGATGGTCGTACATGTTATGACACACTAATAAACTTCAGATCATGAACATCCAAAGAAAATATTTATTTAGAAAACGTAATGTGACTGAAAAAGTAAAGGTTTACTTTCAAAAATATATATGTCTCAAATCTAATTAAATTTTAGTAAGTTTACAGTAACTTTAGGGTCAATACAGGAAAGAAAAATAGGGTCCATACAAATCTGTATGTTTTGAATCTTCAGAAACTCTAGAATACATAGAAAAATCAACATCACAAAATACTTCAGAATCAGTAATTTACTTTTGCTTTTTCTTTACACAGATACACTTTAGCCACCAAAAAAAAAATCTTAGTAAGTTACCGAGCAGCCAGGTCATACTCTCCTTTCTCCACTAGATGATTTATATAGGCTAAACCAATATCCTAAAGGGAATAAAACCAAGGAATTAGTTATAAAAGTTTGGAAGTCAAACACTTGACTGGCACAATAATTTTAATTCCAGCTGTATGTACCATTGCTAGGTCAAGCACCAGGTCCTAAGTGGATACTCCAAATTCTCCTTCACACTTAGGGCCCACAAACTAGTCAACACAAAATACTTGCCTAGACTATTCACAGGTTCAAATTAACAATGGAAAGGCTGTGCCACCTCTACATATTAATAATTGTTCAAAAAACATGGCTGATCAGTCAGTGCCTGCATTAGGTATCTCAAAAAGAAACCCAACGGCTACCGTATGAGACACCTTCTTTGTAAACATAGTTTTCAGAGGAAAAAACCTTGATTGAGAATATAAATCCTAGTGCTGCTCCATAAAGTAGAGGAATTACTGCGAATTTAGCAAGATTGTTACCTATTATTACGTAGCAAATTTTCCACCCCTCTATTCTGCATTGGTGAGGCCACATCTGGAGTATTGTGGCCAGTTCTGGGCCCCTCAGTTCAAGAGGGACGGGGAACTGCTTGAAAGAGTCCAGTGCAGAGCCACAAAGATGATGAAGGGAGTGGAACATCTGCCTTATGAGGAAAGGCTGAGGGAGCTGGGTCTCTTTAGTTTGGAGAAAAGGAGACTGAGGGGAGACCTCATCAATGTTTACAAATACGTAAAGGGTGAGTGTCAGGAAGATGGAGTTAAGCTTTTTTCAGTGATGACCAGTGATAGGACAAGGGGTAATGGATGCAAATTGGAGCATAGGAGGTTCAAGATGAATATCAGAAGATTTTTTTTACTGCGAGAGTGACAGAGCACTGGAACAGGCTGCCCAGAGAGGTTGTGGAGTCTCCTTCACTGGAGACATTCAAAACCCGCCTGGACGCCTTCCTGTGTGATGTGCTCTGGGTGACCCTGCTCTGGCAGGGAGGTTGGACTAGATGATCTTTTGAGGTTCCTTCCAACCCCTAGGATTCTATGATTCTATTCTATTATTCTATGACAGTACTGAATGGCACACAATATGAACTGAGGTACCCAACAACTTCAATAGTTTAATCTACCACGAAGTTTTAAAGCAATAAATTCATGCACATACACCAGATTTTAGGATTTAATTTTGCTATAGGAACCACCTTTATACTTTCAACTTCACCATTATCAAGAATTGAAGATTTGTGGCAGTCTCCTTCTCCCGTGGACAAGCTCCCCATTGAGCAGAGAAGACGGTATAAGGAAAGGTGCTGTACATCTGTGGTTGTTTGGAACCCTTCCATTCTGCTCAAGAGGTGCAGAGGGGCAGTCATCATTACTGCAATCTAAAAGAAGCCCCAAGACCACTAGACTTGTCAGGTGGTCTGAGTGCAGTATCATTGGTCTGATTGCTGCTGGGCAGTGATAGCATGAGTTGTTTTAAATCCCTGTACCACTCACTAATCCTTCTCTTAGAACTTGATGTCAACATTTTTTCCTTAACACATTCCATGCGTTTTGCATTAGAGACTAAACACTCAACAGCTCTACTTGTATATACCCACACTAAATTTCATTCTAGCAGAGCAAATTTTTGCAAGCCAAGAGAAAAGCCTGAATTGCCAGGATCTCCTTTAAGAATTCTTTACAACTTTTGAAAGGGTCACAGAGGAGTTAAATCATGCAAATTTTGTGATAGGTGATGGCATGCCATTAGGTCTTGATTCAACTTCTGGACTACACAAGAAAATAATTTTAAAGACATACTGATATGCAGTGTACATATTATAGCAGTAATCAAAAAATTCAGTATGTTTTCTAACACTTTGTACTTACAAGCAAGCTTCCATTTAAAGAAGCAGCAGTATTAATTAAATACCAGTAAGTTCATGTGGAAGTCAAACAAAAAAGGCGAAAATTAGAGATGTTTTTTGTGGCTTTATCCCCCCACCCCTCTTCTCTTAAACATCAATATCCTTTGTTGCTCTGTGAAGGAACTAGAAACATAGGAAATAACTACACAGGAAAAAAGGAGCTTAACTATGTAAATAATGAGAATTGCAAAGCAACATGAGAGAGCTAGATGTGAAAGTGCAACTGAATAACAATAGCATTTAAAAGGTCTTCCAACTGCACCTTTTAAACTCGTGCCAAAACCCTGTTGCATGTAAAAGTTAAAAGAGAAATATGTCACCCCCTCCCAATCTCTAATATTGCAATACTGTGTGTTACTGGAAACAACAACAATTTTAATACGGAAGTAAAAGCAAACCAAAATCCCATCAGCAATCGGAGAAGTGCATCTCCTTTTTCATGTTAACAGCACCTTCATAAATCCAGATCCCTTCATGTTTCACACACTAAGGCTCCTCTTCTGCAGCCGAAACCGGGAAATTGCATGCCAGTTGGAGTATGCCTAATAGCTATTGTCTGCTGCCATTCAGAGAAGGGGTACTATTTGTAGCATCTTACAGCCTTCTAAAAACAACCAGATACTTTGCTTTGATAAAAAATGTTGAGACTTACCAAAATCTTGTGCTTTCTTATGGTTTTCTGACTTATCTCAGCTGCCATCAAAGCTTCCTATATTCCAAAAGTAGAAAACAGGAATAGTAGCCGAATCAACAAACGTTCAATACAGAAAGCTGTAGAATTATATAAATCAATTATTTTTCAGAGCAGGGTGTTTGAAGCACTAGAATTTTTAATGCCATGGTTGGATGAACAGCTTTGAATTCATACTCAAACAAAAGCAGTGAAGCAAAGAGAAAACTACTTTTGTTTCCATCTGGGTTCACTCCACATTACTATATTAGGATCAAATCGCAAGATTACAACAAAACAGACAATGCCATCGCATTGGATCATTTTCAAATGAGAACCCTTCACTACCAAAACCTGTGGAAAAAAAATCATCAGGAAAGGGGAAGGGGGAAGGCTACCTTTCACTTCCCCAGCCCAAAAGTCTTCTCCAGTCAGACTGATTTACATTTAAGTGTTGTTTTCTCTTCTTCCGCTTCTTTCAAACGTACAGAAACAAAGCTGGCACTTTTACAAACAAAATCAAACCTTTACCATACATCATAACACACAAGCCATCTACTACCCTGAATAGATTTCACAAAGGCACAGACACAGCTGTCACTTGCAAATTACTGGAGTCTTCAGGGACTAAATGCTGTGATTTACATAAACTGCAAAACTGCACTCATCATATCAGTTTGCTATTCAGATGCAAAAGCATCCACAAGGATTTAAACATCTGCATGAGAAATATCATGACTGCATTAATGAAAGGTATACATGCTGAATGGCTTTCCCACATTTTTTCTTCTAATGGGCATCCAAGAAATAACATGTAAGAAAGCATTTACAAGTTACTTTATGAACCGTAACAAGCGTTGTAAGTTATTAACTGCAGGACTTCAAAACACTGGATGTATGTTAATATTGTCTGTAAGAATTCTGTATTATTATTGCTTTGTGTTTAAACATGCTTAAACCAAATACTGAGCTGTTTTTTACCAACGAAGATGTATGTTTTTTTTTAATACTGGCTCTCTTTTTTTGGGAGTAACACTACTTTCACACCAATACCTACAGTTCAAGCCCAAATTATTTTGCTTTTAAAAACTTGCACACTGAAGTAAGTAATGCAGAGCAACATACAGTAACCTAACACAAACTTTTGACTTTATTGTGGATGTGATATAGAATAGGGAAAAAAAAATAAATCTAATGTTCCACACCATGTTCATATCCCTCCTCCCTTCAGTTGGGATAGATCTAGAAAAGTATCCATGTAGCTCATTAGTTAACTGTCCTGCTGCTTTAAAGCCAAAACTCAGCTTTAGTATTGTTCACTGACAGCTAATACGTTTCATATCTGGTGCTGAGAGCAGTATTCACAACATCTAATTCAGCTGCCTCACTTGGATGCAATTCAGATGAGTTGCTTCAGTAGGAAGACTAACTCTCCAGAGAGATGGAGAGATGTATAGTCAACACCTACCCCTCACAAGCATTTAGTCCCTGACTGCAGGAACAGAAACTATCCTATCCAAAGGACTGAACGAAGTTCATCATCCCACCCCACCTTCCAAACCAGGAAAGTCTGACAGAAAGAATGATGTAAAAATTACTTCATATTTCTTCTTTTCAAGAAGCCAGTCAATGTGGTCATCTTGGTCCCGCTCTTTAGCAACAACCACGTCTCTTGGGCTGATGATATAGAAAAGTGATTCACCTTCCGAATACTCTGCAAATGCATACACATTTTTATTATTATTATATGTTCCTTAAGTAAAGCCCTGCTTTTCAGTACACCCTCGAGGGGAATTTAAAAAGAAGAGATGCAAGGAAGACAGCAAGGCTACTCCTGCAGAACATGCTTGTTTGGGAAGCTGTATTCTCCAATAAATTAAAACTGGTTTAAATGGCAAAACAGCTTTCAAAAAAAATCACTACAGCTTATTGCAAATTCTGATTCATCCACTATGTGTAAACTTTATGATGGTTTAGAACACATTATTATACTTTTAGAGGACTATTACACTACATGGCCAGCAATAAACTTATCCTCCCCATCAAGGTCAAGGCCATCAAAAGCATAAATGATAGATGCCATAACCCCTGGGGACACAGCACATCATTACAGCAATGCATTTGCGATGCTATAAGTTAAGGTTATATGTGTAATGCATTTGTTTATACCATAAGCCTCTGTTTTTGAGTAAGCTCAAAAGTAAAAATGTACTTAAAGGTAAAATCAAGCACAGATGACTGTTCAGAATGGCTATTATTTCCACAGAACCCACAAAAAACCACTATCAATATTTTGTAGATAGAGGAAGGAAAACCATCCTCCATCTTTTATCTGTATCTATACATGCACACAAATCACTCCTGAACTGATAAGCAATCCACAAAATAAAACTTGTTTTAAATCCATCCAAAAATTTAGACTTAGAATATTCATTAAGCATAAAAGCACAACTGTGGGCATCAATGTTCTGCTTAAGGACAGGCACAAAGAAATTCCAATTCTACTGATAGTAGCAGAGATGTTTCGGAGATCAGGAGGAGATATACTGTATTTCTAGTGGCTTAAGGGCATTGATGTACACAAAGAGGCCTGCCAAGCCTATGATTTGAAGAGTGCTGCCAGAGAAGATGCTTAAAAATCAGATTCATGGATTTTAAAAGCCAGAAGGAATGTTTCTGTGTAACAT
Source organism: Apus apus (assembly GCF_020740795.1). NCBI lineage: Eukaryota > Metazoa > Chordata > Aves > Apodiformes > Apodidae > Apus > Apus apus. The sequence continues at coordinate 52,349,517 of NC_067283.1, forward strand.
ACGCTATATAATCTTCACCAAGGAATTCTGCATCAGCTTTGCCATGCATCTTTCTGCACTACAACACATATATCAGAAAACCATCCCATCTTATTTAAAAGACTCTGGCATACATTGTGCTAGGGCTTAATCTCCCTGCCTGCTACATAATTACATCTATCTTCTGGGCTGAACTTGCCAAATTCCAGTTCCTGTTCATTACATTTTACCATTCTGGGGGTGTTATATGCCAATAGCTTTATCTGTACAGGGAGGCTAAATAACAGTGAGCCCCTTTTAAGGTGATCCAAATGCATGTTACTTTTGAGGTGATATTTACTCCATCTTCAACTCTAGAGCAGCTCTTCCATGACACCGTATCACTTATTTCACTATTCCTGAAGCCTTCTGTCTCCAAAGAGACACAAGAGCCCCCACAGATCATGCTGAATGCATCTCCATAGAAAATACTTCCTTCCATAATACTAGACGTTACAAAAGATTTGTATTTCTGCCTTCCCCAATATGTCTGTCTTAATAGGTGACATTACAAACCATGATGTTTAAATACGCACATTTGTTTTATTTCATCTGACTGTTTCTTGTGGATTTCCACTTAACATGTCAATGTCATAATCGGTTACAGACAGTTATTTACAGAGATGACCAAAAAATTAAAAAGGAGGCTGAGTCCTCCCAGAGCAAGTCTTTTTTAACCAAGTTATGAAAACAAAAGAATATTAGTAACACCAACCTAAATGATAATCTCTACATTCATTTTCCTGAAATCCTCGTACTGTTAGGGCATCAGAAGATATTTCTTCACAGGACTCAGGTAGGGGTTGTACAATATCCAGTCTAGGCCTTGCACAACACTCCATTTCCTAGAGAAACACAATCATCTTAGTTATATCCTACAGGATTTACCTTAGCAATGCCAACTGATGGTCATCTACAAACAAGGCTGAAATTAAACAACAGCAAACATTCCCCAAGGTACTTCGTACTGGGTACTCACTTGTGAACCATACCCATTGCAAAGCTTTGCTCCACAGAGTAGCTGTAACTACACCTGAAACACAAAGGGAAGTTAATGCTGCTCTTGGCTTGCTTCTCTTGAAGAGATCTGTGCAGAGAAAGGAGGTTTAGACAAGACACTGGTCAAATCCTCCCCTTGAGTTTGCTCACTGTTTTTCTGCTTGTGGTCACAGAAGTTTTCAGGGCTATTGCAGATTAATAATTAAGCAGAGCATTCAAGAAACAAAACAATTTGAGACACATTCTCAGCTGGACTCAGGCTCAGAGGGACAGAGCTCTATGAATCACTGATATTCTGGTACAAAGATGAACTTGGGTTTTTTTAGCTTGTGTTTATGTTTGCACTTGAAAGTGTCCAGCAGCACTAGGGAAAAAATTAATCTGCTATGCTGATGATCTTAAGAGTAACATGAACTTTCAAGTGCAACGTAGTGGTTATGGTAAGACAACATCATAGACTTCAATCTTCTATCCAAGGGAAACTGCTGCCTTCAACTGCTGCCTTCACCTAGCTGTATCTTTCATTAAGACAAGGTTTGAAACAATCCCTTATTTTCTACTTCTCATTGTGAATTATAACAAAATACAGAATGAAAGAGTGAGAAGACATACAAAGTAGATTTACACAGCTCTAGCCTATGCATTTGGCAGCAACATAACTCGGGTCTTCTACCAATTTAACTGTTTTCAAGTATTAACCATTAAAAGCAAGCAAGCAGTGAGTCTGATTCTGATCCAATTTGTCACAAGTAGGAAGCTGCAATTTGAAAGCTGTGAAATCAAGTGTAGAAAAAACAATGTTCCCCAAAAGCCAACAATATCCGTAGCAACCTGAACTTCTGGTGCAGGCTCAGGCAGCTCAGGCTCCACAAAGCCAAGACATTAACAGAGGGGTTCCCACCACACCAGGGCACTGACATGGTGTCAGGAAGGAGATAACTTGTTTCCTTGATAGAGTCATCCAGAGGGCTAAGAAGTTATTGAAGTCCAGCACTCAGAGTTGTTTAAAAGACTAATTAGAAGCAAATATATGAAAAAACCCATCTCTTTCCTGTGTACCATTACCATATCAGCTGAAACTCTTTTTGTCTTTCTTTCCTGAAGCTGCCAGAATAACTTCAACCTTTATCGGTTACTACCTCTTTTGTATTAGCTCCTTTTCCATGCTACGACTTCATTAACAGCAGCTTCCCCATTTCCTTGCTTCCCAGCATTTCAACCCATATCTTCTTTCCCTTTCCTTATCCCATTTATTTGCCTCTTTTTTTTTTTTTTTCCCCAACCCTCGCACATTAGAGAACTAGTGTATCAGCCCTCTTGGGAAACACTGCTGTGACATTACTTTTCTCCTTAACATAAATAAAAAAATAAAGAACTGACATCCTGCAGCAGAGCTAGAAGCTAACCCTATTGATTTCAGCAGGCTCGAGCATTTGTTTGAACCTACAGCATTTCATTGCCTAGCAACTTGTGCACCCAGTTGCTTAGGGTTACTATGGTGATGGTTGTCTAATGCAGATATACTATCAAAGAGATGATCAAGAGCACCTGCCACTCTCACTCTGCAACTTCAAGGATTTCCTCCACTGCCTTGCCTTTTATTTGGCAATATGAAATAAATGTTGGAGACAGACATGGCACTTGCCCACATGCAGTAATAACGACTGACATGAATTCTAATTTCTACCTATCTACACACACATCTGGGTGTACACAACTAAAGGTACTGGAAGCAAGGGAGACAATGATGCCACTCGCTCTCAATTGTGCTTCTCGCCTTCGCCACAGTGACTCTTACTGCTTGAGTTGATCAACTTCACTGCTTGGGTTTCTTCTGCATCTTAATGCAGTGTCAGCAAACCCCTCTTATAGCTAAAAAATTATACTTTTTTTCTGGTGTAGAAATAGCAGATAGAATGAGAGAAAAGGAGAGAAAAAGAGGAAGGGGGGAAAAAAGGAAAGAAAGAGGAGAGAGAAGGACTATTGAGACCTTCTCTGCCTCCTTCAAGAAATAAAGGAATCCAGACAGGACTTTTGAAAGGTAAGTACATTAGTCTTCAACATCACCTCCACTGACCTTATTTTATAGGTGAGAGAAGATTCAAGCACTGTTCACTACCAGGGAATACAATTTTTTTCACAGATAATCTGATCTGCCTGACTAGTATCAGGCCCAAATAAAAACAATTACCGTTTTTTCGGAAACCTCCTTCACATATGAAAGTATAACAAGCTGGTCGCAGAGAGGGGCAAGCCCACTGATATAGAACTCAGTGTCAAACTGGAAAACTGAAAAACAGGAAAGACAACAGATTGTTAAACAAATGAATGTGTATGAACCACTCCCCAAGCACAACACAGAACTGATTTTCAGTGGCCATCAACAGCCAGCAGGAGCACTTTGGAGACACGAAGACTCCATACATATAATGAACCCCCAGTCTTTCCAGTTGCATCAGCAAGATGAAAAACCACGTTTAACAGATTAAATTCCATTAAAGCTTGCAAGGAGAAATGTTTGTGCTCCAGGACATGCTAGATGTGAAACATGTGAAATGAATGGTCAGCCTGATTTTCAATAATCAAACTGAAAAAAAAGGAAGCAAACCCAATAAAGTAGGTAATAAATGGAACATGTCCATTGGTTTGCATATTCACAGCAAGTCATGTGGTCATGAAAATCACAGGGGCTACACCGACTGGTATGATACATGAAAACAAAAAGATCATTATTTATTGATTATCCCTTTAAAAATAACACAAAGTTTTTCAGATACTTGCATTACAAAGAAAACATACAGTCCATTTTCTTGTTTATAAAACTAAACCCGTAATTTCCTAAAATCAGTTTTGAAATCGAGACAGTTACATGATGACTATTTTGAGAAAGAGAAAGTAAGAGAGAAGCACTGTATTTACAAAAAGGCTCATTAAAGCAGATCTCTGCCACAGGAAAAGATACTTATTTTATTTTGCTGGATTTGGAGTGCAGGCATTTAACATCTGGTAGGCCCTTTTTGTGGGCTCCCCTCTCATGAGGCCCAAAAGAGGTGTCATCCAAGTACTAGTATTAGAAAAAATTATAAGTTTTTATTAAAATATGGGATGCATAATTATTTTCTCCAAAAATATGGTTTTAGGAGAATATAAGTGTAAGTAGAAAAAAAAAGTTTCCTTGCTTTCTGCTTAGCATGCTACATTACTTAATTTCTACTGTTTACTAGTTAGCAAAGCAAACAGATAAAGCAACGTAATGACACTAAAAATAAAGCTAATTTTCTTTAGCTAAGGTAATAAGAAGGAACAGGAGAAATAATCATCCGCCTGCTCAAGGAGAAAAAATCCTTTAAAGTGAAGTACAGATTTGACACCTGTCTCTCAATGAATAAGCAAATACTGTTGTTCTCTTAATGAGTGCTGACACTTTGACATCGCTGGGGGACCAAGGCACAGAGCAAGGGTAGAGCACTCCATCTACTCTAGGAGAGAATAGGTTCACATTTGTAATCCTCTACATAATTATTTTGTTCTAGCCTACAAGACCGATGAGATTACTTCAGCTGTGTCACATGCTGCTCTGAGTGATGATTTTAAACAAACGATGTCAGAAACATCTACATAATATAACTTATTCCCAGTTTACAATTTAGCAACTTAAAAGAATATGGAAGGCAGGAGGGAAAGATAAAACAAAGTAAAATCTGTAATGCTGGCTAGAAGGATAAGCAAACAAACTTTCATTTCAGCTTTAAAAAGTCAAAAGAGAAGGCTCTCAAAGGCATATAAAACATTGTGGTTTGAATTTGGAGAGGAAAAAACAGCATGATGAGTGGTACATTTATAAAGATTATGGGGACAATTAAAAAAAACCCCACACGTTTCTTTGACTTTCACCGGAACTTTAGTTCCTTTGCCAATGAAAATGTTTTAATGTGTACATAAAGGTGTATTTAGGATCAAGCAGTAGGCTGTTCTGTGAGACAAAAATAAACAAAAATCATCACTTCAAGTTTTGTTTTTCAATAGAGTTTAGTTTCCTTGGTTTCACTTTCAGCTTTCGCAGCTCATCCTCCTCAAGAGGCCTTGTTGAAACACAATGCTCGAGCTCTGCTGCTACAGCCTTGAACAAAGAATAGCTGGCAGAGACTGTGCTTCTTGACCTGATAAAAACCTTTGATACAGCTAATAAAAAAAGTCCTACTGAAAAAAAATTATAGCGGAAACAAACACTAATAGGTTAATTTGACTTACTGTCTGGACACTTTGTTGTGATTAAGGGGGGCAAAAAATCCAATATAGAGGCACTGCAGAAATGCTGTTAATTTGAAAAGGATTCAAAACAATTAAAACAAATGTAGTACTGCAGTAAATGGGAATGACCGAGGTAAGGCCATGTGTCACACATGTTTATGCCTGTCATAAAGGAAGATGGAAGATATGCTGACAGTGGATTTACTCTATGTTCAGCATCTACGTACAGCTGTCAAACAAATTACCAGGAAGCAAAAAGAAGAAACCTGTAAATCTTTTTTTGTTGTTCATTTAAAGAAACATATGAAATACACCACGCTACAGAAATAAAACAATATATCTACCCAAACTCTATAAATCAACTTTCTCTCGAATTTAAAGATCCACACACATGCAGTAAACTAAAGAAATATATTTCATGTAATCAAAACTCAAAAGCAGCCCCTGATTTTCCAGTGCATATTTACAGAGTGAAATTCTGCTTACAGTCAGGTTTTTGCCATGTTTTCAATGGGTCCAAGGTTCCAACATTGTCTTTTGGGAAACTAAGTAGGAAGCTGAACTAGCTTGCAGAGAATTAACATGAGAAATCTACTGTGTGGAGGAAAAAAATATTTTACTGTTTTTTTAAATTGCACTTGAAATAAGAAGGAAATGGAAAAGCAAACACACAACTAATTAGTAGGTAGTCCACTTGTATATCAGCAGTAGCAGAGCTACAAGGCACCATAAACCAAACCAGGTCACCAAGAAATCTGGTGCACTGTTAGCTGATGGGACGATGCCACTAGGCATTCCCAAATTACCTTTTAACTGGCTACTTCAAGTACATCTGCAAAATGTGCAGTCCCTGCTGTAGGCCACAGTACAGCATATCCCTTTTTCAAGATGTTATCTTCACCATCAGTAATTTTACTGAGATAGGTTATTTATACAAAACAAAATAGGCTGCAATATGGCATGTTTTGATCAGCTATGATAATGTCCGTGCAGTTGCATTTGATATAAAATAGAAAAATGAATTATTTTTTTTTCCACAGTATGTGCATTCAGTTCCAACTAAAGGACCAGAAAAGGCCCCATACAAGTATCACTTAAGCTGTCTCTAGATGGACAGAAGCAAATCACAAACCATAAACATACATACATGGTATAATTTAATTGAAATAGAAGACTATTCTTTCTTTTAGGTGTACTATCTAACATAATCCTTGCAGAAAACATCAATCTCAGATTTTTTTTAACATAATATTTTTCCCTGAAAACATTTATATATGAACACTTGCCCCAGCATTTAAGTATTTCCTTACAAATGGTTTATATTTCCCATCAGGCTCTGCAACAGCCTGCATATATTCAAATTTCCAGGGCAGACCTATTTCTGACTAGAAGCCTGAATGGAAAGCTCAGCATGTGCCCTGTTAAAGAAATGTCAACTGCAGCTCAAAAGGAACTCTAAAATTCCGGGGAGAAGCAGTGAAGTAACCCAAACGGAGGTCCTTTATTTGGGCTTGAATATCCTTAGAACTCCCTGCAGATTTTCTACCTGTAACACATAAAATTAAGCAACTGTTTACCTAATCACAAACGTATTGCAACAGCATTTTAATGGACTATCTTTTCCCTCGAATTTCAGTAGGAAGATCAGTAGGGTAAGACTAAAATCGATGGTGAGTCCTACACATCAATGACTAGCAAAAACTGATGTTACCAGAATCAAAACTTACATCCCCTACTATTCATTTATAATAAAAAATGGTTGGAAAAGTCATACTAAAATTAATTTTTGCTTGAATGAAGGTTCAGTAATCAATCATTCCATATCTAACTTTGAATGCCACATGGCAAAGAGGGTGAGTGTTTTCATTAAAGCAAAACAGGGCAATGAAAATGATACTGTTAATTGAATATGATCACTGAACAAAAAAAAACAACCGTGAACATCTACTCTTAAAATCAAAACTGTGTAAAGCCTCTGGGACTGAAAGCTGTTGCCTTACTACTTGATGCCAATATAAACTGGAAAGGAGCAAGAATTTTGCTATGAAAACAATTTATCTCAATTATAGTATCACACTAATTAGACACAACAAGAAAAAAAGCCCTCTGCCTCATTGTGCCAGTAATAATTCATCTGGTGAGGTCTTCTCTTTCAATTAAACTAGAGAAATGGGGTTTTTTTGGGTTTTTTGGTGTGTTTTTTTTTTACTGTAAGCAGTGTCACAATTTGCTGTTTTACCAGCAATCAGGGTGTGAGAACCAGATGCGCTACCATGATGCTGAAATAATCTTAACCCTATTCCATCTCACACAGCAATGAAAAAATCATCTTTAGAAATATGGCAAGTGTCTGCACAACTCTCTAGCTATAGACACACACAACCTTTAAGGAAATCCTGTGCTATCCTTGATGGCAACTGGAAAGTCCGAAGCTTAAGTTTCAAAGCTTCAAAGTTGCTTTTCTGAAACACTGTTTTTTCCATTACACATTTAACTGAGAAAACTTTGTTAACGAAAAGGGAAAATACACAGGAGTTTGACTACTAATTTTTTCAAGAAATGTATAAATTATCAATTTGGCTTGTGGCAATACAGGATGAGCAAAAGTCTAAGTGGAACCAGCTATATAAGTAGTTTGGGTTTTACTCCTCTAGTTTTGATTGGCAGTTTGCTTCTCAGAGTGTAGGAGACTTGATCCAGTGAAAGCTGGCATAAATCAGCAATATAACGTTGATGACCTTTAGTCACAGCTAATTTCCTGCTCAACACATTCATTAACTAAGCTTTTAGATCCATCTATATACAGAGAAAAATGTTGGTATGGTTGAAATCGGTATCTCACTTCACAAACAAAAAAATTAATACCTCCATGTTTTCTTTTCAGATAAAAATATGTAATCTCTGTGCTTGGTGATAACTTGCCGTGCAGTTATAAAGCTGTTCCCTTACAAAACATACAACTGTGTTGTTACACAAGTTGATCACAAAACCTGTGATATTTAAACCAGAATTCTACTTTGTGAGGAATTTAGGGGAATGCAGAGAGGAGACGTGCTCAAGAGGCATTGCTGGCTGGTTAGCACCTGGAATTAAGCTGAGATCCTCATAAAATTTGGGCTAAAGTAAATTGACTTGGAAGTCTTTAATTGACTTAAAAGTCTTTCACTGACTTCCAGTGTTGATCTCTATTTTCTGCTATCATTAACAACCTGAGTAACTGAGGCAGAGATAAAGTACTTCTCCATAAAAGGATATAAAATCCCAAGCTACTTGACAAGCCATCAAAGACTAGATGCCCTGTTTCACTTTGAAAAGACATTGTATTAACTGCAAAGTGCTAATTAGTTCTTTAGCAACCAGCCCTCTCACAGGCTCCAGTTGAGGAAGGGTTCCCTGTTCAGACGAGAAGCTGTCCAGCATTACAGCTTTTGTACACACATCAGGAGCAAGCACAAAGGTCAAGCACTCTTTAAGAAGGATCACAACAGCATTTAGTCCATGTTAAGCCTGTAATTCAATACCAATACTTTCTAATCAATACACTACTTCACAGCGGTAGCTGACAGAGCTAAACTGATAGGATCTGCTCAGCTAACATACATTTAAACCTAAATAGAAACATTTAACTGGAGTTTATCTTCAACACTGAATGAAGACCCACAGAAGCAATGTACTGGAACATGCAACCAGAGACAATGGAAAATAATACTGAAGAAAAGCATCAATTAATATACTGAAAGACGCATATAAAACGCCACACAGATCTCAGTGCTCAAGCCCTGTATAATTAATCTAATTTCTCTTACAGGTAATCATGGTATTATCTTCTTTAAAATAAAACAGCTAGAACAGTTCAGTGGTGTTACTTTCCCACATTATGGACTGTCTAGTTTAGCATCATAGCAGAGAGCATATTTATTTCCTGCCTCAGAGTAAGTAAAGCTACATCTTGATGAAGAGCACCTTGTTACACAGGATCCTATGTACCTAACTTACAAGGCAGAAGATGCTCTGTTTCCTTATTCACCAGGCTGCAAAACACTGAAGAAATATTTATGATCTACTAATGCCATCACAGTTTACTATGATACTATTGTGGAAGTCTGAGGCCCTCAGAGTAAGTCTACAAGAGCATAAATCTGAAATTGTTGAGGTGTAAGAAAACACTGTTTTATCATAGACTTCATATGTATTATCCCGATGAGCAGAGAAGCAACTGTGAAGTCTCCCTCTCCACTTCTAGTTTTCATTCCATGTGCAAAATGGTAAAAGCAGGTGGAAAAAAACCAAAAAACCCCGCACCACTAGACATGAATGAAGTTAGACTGTGTTACGGATTTCATTTTTCATAAGTACATTGCCAAGATGTTATGAGTCAAAACTTCTGAAAGATATTCAGCTATCCTGACACTGAAGGATATTCTTTCCTTGAATAAATTCTTTACATTCTGAAAGCGTATGAGCTTATACATCCACTTAGGATACTAATGACCTTGCAAAAAACTACATTGGTTGCTGGTCTGCCCATTAATATCAGTCCTTCCAGCTAAGCCTTTGAAAAGTAAAGTTGAAATAAAATTGAAATAGATACTATGGCATGACACACAGCTCTCAAGAAGACCTTCTATACGGCTACGTCAAAAGCTATTGTAACTTATATTGAGACGTACAAATAATGCCTCTTTCTTTTCCCTCCCAACCTAAAATCCATGTTTCAATGAGTGCTGCTGGCAGCATTTGGCAGAGCTGTTTCAGTGCTTCGACCTGAAACCAGAAAGAAGAATTTCAAGCACGTCATTAACAGGTTAAGCGAGATAAAATGCCAGTCCTCAAAAACAGAGATTTTAGGCTAAAAATTGTGAGATGAAAAAGTTACTTCCACAAAAATCCCTAACCTTCAGATCTGCACCTAAATAGTCTGATGACAGTTTCTTATTTTTATTTTTTAAAAATGAAGTTCCGGTAGACAGTCACATAAGACTAACTCCCTCCATGTAGATACATTATAGCTGAAGTAGAAGTTCCTCTATTTACTTGCCCCCATGTAAATAACCCCATTTAATTATTTTCTAAAAGCGACTTACAGACATATAAAATATTATTTAAAAGATCTAAGGCTAAAACTCAGAACTTCTCCTTGATTAAATTCTCTCAAATATCCTAAAATTCAAGAGTTAGTTATTCTGTTGGGGCCATGTAACCTTAAACAACAAATTGCTTCCAGGTCTTAGTTAACTGTCAGGCATGCCACTGTCTCCAAGCATCCAGAGTTCCTACCGAATTTAACAAGTCTCCTAGTTATTTTCAGAAGCTATTTTAAAACAATTCTTTCCTGAAATCAGAAAGCAAAGTATACACCTATGCCATGAACCATTCTAATCTGACATGAGCCAGGATCTTGCCTGAACACTCTTGTCTACAGTCTCATGTCATTACAGTCAAGAGAAGGAAGCACCAGTGTTTGCAAACTATTGTCTACTCAAGTCTGCAGAGTGCCAGTAGGTCTGTATATCTTCCCAGCACTACCTCTTCATAGATACTTTCTTTCTCCAGAAGAAGCTTCTGGAGACAGTTGTGACCTTTTGTTTATATGCTCTCTTTCCCTCCAAATTGCCTTTGAACTCCACTTTTAGCTTTATTTAATGCATATTTTGTCAAGACCTTTTCCATTGATCAGTAATAACAAAATTTATTCACATCACCTAAACTAGACAAATAAGTAAGCCAAGGAGAACATTAAATGCAGAAGCAAAAAAGGCAACAAAAATTAAAATAAATTTTCTAGCTCTACACCAAAGAGATGTCTAAAAAAACCCAACAGAACAGTTAGGAGCAGTGTAGTCAAACAACACAACCAAATAAAGTAGCACATATTTTTCCTTTACTACTACACTGCTCATTATTTAACCAAGATGAAAAACCAAGTTCTCTGTAGGAATCTCCATGAAAGGAAAGTTAAGACATCCACTGTTCACACAAGGATCACAGAATTTAAGACTCTCTACAAACACAAAATACCTAAAACAAACTATGCAGGTGAATATTATGACAACCTCACCAACTGCAAATGAGAAGACACTCATGTTACGACTACATATTGCCTCTGAATTGTAACAGCTTTTCCAGACTAGAATGCAAAACAAAAGACCTTTAAAGCTTATATAGTTTTCAAAAAGTGCATTTGTACAATCGTACCTATTTCCACATAGCGGTTTGGAAGGTCACGCATTTCACTGGCATGCCGTTCTTTTACTGAGCAAACCTAGGAAACAGAGATTGGGATCATTATGGTGAACAACCTGCAATTCCAGAAATTGTGCTAACTCTTTCCAGAAACTCCTTTTCTTACTGAGGCATTCTTGGACATGCATTTCTGTATTTTGAAAAACACTGGCTGTAAAACAACGATGATGCATCACTAAAGACGGAAACCAGAAAGAAGAGTTGTAGCTGTAGACCACAGCCTTACAAATACACTGGGAGAAGAGAGGGAAAGATGGACGCATGAGAGAAATCTAGTAACTTCTGCTCACTATGATTTCTTCAAAGTAGCATATATATGAGTTTAGCTTTGGTATCTTCTCACACTTTGCATCTCATTACCTTACAATTTCAGTAAGAATTATGCTAGTGTATCAGGAGGAGAGTATGTACACAATGAAATGCAAACACCCAAATGTGGTGAAGCACGCACAACAAAAGAGGGAAGACAGATGCCAAACTTATGACAAGCCTCCTCATTTGTAAAACTCCAAGTTTAATGCTCCAAAAGCTTTTTATGCTTCACCTACCTCATTTTACCCTCCCTTTCCATCTACTCCTACAAAGCACTTTTAATTTCTGACTGTGCAGTGATGTAGCAGTCTGTTATTAGAAAACAGCTAACAGGCTTGTAACAAACTCATATCAGGTGTTGGTCTGAGCAAATCATAGCCAGTCTGCAGTGCACAAGTTTGAAATGCCAATTCGCTGCTAAAAGCAGAACAAAACCCTAACCAGCCTGTCCCCTTACCCCACATCATTTTTATTATGGTTGACCGAAATCATGTGGCTGTTTTACCAGTCACAGCCTCCTCAGCCCCCAAAACAATTCCCCCCCCAAATACTGCATGGTAAGTTGTTCTTCCTTAATGCTAATCAAAAGAAATGAATTCAACAGCCCACTAAAAGCTTTCTAAAGAGGAAATCTCTCCAAGGCACAGAGAAGTGTCCCTGAGGATTACATTCGCTGCATGCTCACACACAGAGATCTGCCTGACCGCTGGGTGTCTGTCACTCCTCCTCCTCATGAGGGTCAGTCCAATGACATTTCTATGGCAGCAGGAGTTCTGCACACTGTAGTCAAACCAAATTCTATTTTTTTTCGATTGTCTTTGCTTTTCAGAAATAATCCTCTGTTTGTCTGTGATAACAGCAAGCATTTATTACAACGACAGGTAACTGCACCTTTACTGAATTTCCCCAGCCAATAATCAGCGTTAAATTATCCTTCCAGCAAAGGCTGCAGGGATACATATCTGGGCGAAGGCTTATGTCATCTCGAGGCACATTGGTAATTCTTTGCTTGGAGATCATGTCAAGTATCTTCACGCCCTGAAAGTTTAAATACAAGAGAACTTTATTCAGTATGACAAACTCCTATTCACCACATCCTGTATTATTTTGTATGCTAAGGCAATCATAGCAGCTTATGGCCTAAGTTGCAGGTTCAGGCTGAGCATACCAACAGAAAAAGCTGTTGATACAAAGACCTATCTAATTCAGGAGGTGACAGAAGGAATGAAGTTAGAAATTTTTAATTCACATGCCAAATGAAAAGATACAAGAAGTGAATCAGTGACAGATTAGCAAATCCAGTGATGAAGGAGTTCAGGCTGATTCTACTACTGGAGAAATGAAGAAATCCCAGATCGTCCACAACAAACCATGCAGAGAAACAGAAATTTCCACCTTGAAAAAAGGAAAGATGTGAGCAACAGCTCATTAAGATAAAAGAGGGCAATCTGAACTGCTCAAAAAAACCATTTCCACTCATATCAAAACAGAAAAGCAAGCATATTTAAATTCTGCTTAGATTTTTCACTGGCTCCTCAGGAAATCTCCTAAACTAAAAGAACAAAAAGTTTAAAGCAGGGAAGATTAAAATCATTTGAAAGAGAGAGAGAGGAAAAAAAAGTTCCACTAATCAGATTTTTTCTATGTCATTTAGAAAAGGTGAGTTATAACCTTTCCAATAGCAAAATGGAGATTAATTTCATGTTAAGTAATGACTTGTTCTTAGTGATTTAAAAACTAAAGTCCCTAAAACAACCAAAAAAAAGCATTTTAGTAGGTATTTCATTTAAGCTCAGTGAGCAGAAAAAACAATTCTCTTGATTACAGAAAAGGGGACGGAAGGGACCTTGAAAGGTCAGCATCCAGGATGCCATTCCATGTTAGGGTATTTCTAAGTGACAAAACCAATATAAAAGATTCCTCTGCCTGTTTCTGTTCCCTCCCACTGTGAGTTTCTATATCCCCAGCTGTATAGATTCAACTGTTTATACATCAAAGAGTCTAAACATGGGGTTTGTGGTCTAAGCCATTTTTTGGAGGCTTGTTTTTTTTTGTTTGTTTGTTTGTGTAGTTTTTGTTTGGTTGGTTGGTTTTGAGTTTTTTTAGTGCTTTCTTTTCTGTTTGGTTTTTTTTTTTAAATCACAAGGAGTGTGGAGTAAGCTGTATGGGGGTGGGTTGGGTTTGTTTTCCAGTGATCTTTCTAACTAAAAAACTGCAAGATCATGGAACACACTCCTGTTGGCATGTCTCAGGTTAACAGCCATCAAGGCTTCAGAAAAAACTTACCACACAGCATCTGCAATGTACAGAGCCCAGATATCTGAGTAATATGAACAAGGTACTTAGCTTTGTGTTTTCTAAGCTCATCTCACAATTTTGCAATCTTGCTTGAACTTGCATTTTACGTTCACACCTGTTTTCCTACAAGGCAGCAAATCCTATATGGGATAGACTAGCTTACATTTCAAGTACCTTTCAAGCCAAGAGAAGAGGATCCTCTAGTTAAAAGACTTCCAGAGTCAACTTCCTATCATGAAGGAGCCTAAAACCTGTTCAGAGGGGAGCTAGGCAGCCTCATGCCTCTAAGGATTTGATCCGCAGGTGCCTCAGTTTGTAAATGGCCATAGAGGAAGAAGAAGAGGGTACAGCACCAAACAGGAGTTACCTGAGCATCTGACAAGCAGAATTAGACCTTGCCTAAATAACCTAGAACCCATCTCAGAATATTCAGTGGCAAACAAGCTCACCTACGTAGTGCCAAAAAAATCCACACCAAACAAGGCGCAAGAAAATAAAATCTAGGTAGCCAGACACAGACAGTAAGAAGCAAGGCTATACAAGATTTTCTCTGACTTCTACGGGAAAAAGAAAAAAAAAAAAAAAGAAAACAAAGCCTTGCTAGAGAAATTTTTAAAAAGGTAAAGGGGGAAGGGAAAGGCCAATAACCAAATATATTAATCTTTTGGAGGGCAAGTGTCATTTCATTTTTCATTTAAAGATAGGCCTGACCGTGGCTTTTTGTCTCTGACAGATGGCTCTCAACATTTTATTAGTATTCTGTGTTCTGATGTGGCACATCATCTCTAGGGATAGCTCTCCTCAACTGTCCTATCTATTCCCAGCAGATTCACCTAGAATATATATTTTAATTGTAAGGCTCTGAAGAGAACAAACCCATCAAAACGAGCTATTGTTAAGACGACCAAGCACTCACTGAAGTTTCAATTCTAATGCTGTCATTAAAGGGGAGCAAATAAACAAGTCCACCTCTAACAATTTCATATTAAAATGGTTTTGAAAGGAATAAAGGAACAATGGATTTAAAATATTTTATTACATGCTTCCTTTCAGGAGGGAAAAACAATGGAAGGATAAAAGCTAGTGTTTTGGAAGTACTTTCATCACATTTTAAAATAAGGCTTTGGAATTTAGATGTAATACATACTTCAAAACATATCCCTCACTCCTGAGCTTTAAAACACAGACCTTGACCCATCAATTAGATATACAGTGATAGGTGAAATGCAACACTCAGCATGAAAGCAATGGTCCCCTTTAAAATATGAATTACACTTAGAGCAAAAAGGGCCTATTTTCTCCTAAGTCTAGAGTTTTCTAGTGGCCTACCAAAATAGGAAATTATTACTGTCATTTCTATAATCTGCAGCATTAGAAGTGCATATGATAATGTCACTTCAGTACAAAATACAAAACACAGAGAGGTTTGTAAGGTGGGGTGGGAATGGGGTTTGGGAGGTGGTGATTCTCTATTTTTATATAAAGAAGAGTTACATTGGCATTCCTTCCTCAGTTTGCTTCAATAAATTGCACTAGTCAAAACTGTGCTATACAATAATGCACAGTAGTGATCATCCACAACACTGATTATATAGAGCTACTTCTCTTCATTTCTTCAGAAGTAGAAGTCATATTGAGAACACTGACAGCAGGAAATGCCAAAAGAAAAGTCTATGAAGAAATGGAATCTAGAACACCATCCTTCAATACCTTTTATATTTGATTATTTAAATGCACCATTTTTCAATGTAATATTTTGGCAATTAACAATGAAACACTTCAAATATCAGTATAATGCAGTGGTATCTTTGCTCATTTAACAGAGGTGGCATATACTTACCATATTATTAGCCCAAGCAATTAAGTGTCCTCTCCATTTTACATTTCTTATATTTCCTTCCCCTTCATGTAAAACTGAAGGCTTCCATCTGTTCATCCAGCCTCTCTCGTATAACAGCAACTATGAAGAAGTGCAACAAGTAATATTTCTGTGACATGGTTTTGCATGAGAACATGCGAGGTCTTTTTTTGTTTCATTATCCCTTACTCTATTTGGATTCAAGAGCAACAAAAAAACCAATCCTATCACAAAACAAAAGCAAATATTGTCAAATATTTGCAGATAGTACAAATACATTGGGAATCCTATATACTACAGAATTCAAGTTACTTTAATAAAGTATTAATAAGCAGGCTTTCAATAAAGTTTCTCCAGAGAACTTGTAAGTATTATTTCCATGTTAAGAATAAAGAAATTAAAGCACTTGAGAACTTAAGCCTTCAACACTAGTGACAACACTTCAGAAAGCTGATAAAGAAACCAGTTCATACCTATTCACTGATCTGCTAATAGGCTCTTTCTTCCCTCCAAAAACCAACCAAAGCATTCCGTGTGCTTGGTGTAGTCAAGGAAAATTCTTGAAAACCCCCAAGTTTCTGGCCTTTTGTTTGACCCCAGGTGGAACTACAGGACCTTGTGCAGGGCTCTAGAGATGCTGTGTGTCAGTTCCACACAAGCAGACTGCACTGTATCACAAGCACTGCTGATTCTGAAACTTCTGTGGTTGAGAATCTATGGTTCTGCAAATAGGAAAGGGGTTTTTTGAATATCTAGATGCATAGGAGATGTTACAAAATGCGTTGCAGCAGCAAAGAAAAACCCAGATCCAGGCAGATAGTTTGTTACAGTCCAGCTTTTTCTACAAGTTCCTGTATGGTTTTAGGAAGTTCTTTAGTAGGATTATACCATAGAACCACTTCTTAGAATGAAAGAATGCCAGGCTGGAAGGGACCTCAAAGATAACCTGCTCCAGCCTTTTTAGGTAAAAATACTGGATGACATGGCCCAGCACAATGTCAAGCTGAGTCTTAAAAGTGTCCAGTGTGGGGGAATGTTCGACTGTTGTCTTAGTGAAAAATTTCTTCTGGTGCCATTCGCTTTGAGTGATGCAAAGTCCAGCACTTGGAGGGAAGATGAAGCATCTATGAAAGTTATACTCCGAGGTATCAGGCCTGTCAACTTTTGCATGAGAACACCCACACACAGACACACACGCAACCCAAACCTGAGCTCATGTGAGTGCACAGTGATCCCTAGGAGATGCAAAATTGCCACCTACAAGGACTTTTACCATGCTAAAACCTAAGCCGAGTACTTTTGTTGCTAATATTTCCTAAGATCCAGCTTTTCATGCTTTTTTATACATAGTTGCATAAATACATAAAATGATAAGGCACCGACTGTTTAAAATAACATCTTTTAACAAGGTAAGGGGGTTTTCAACTACACAGGCTGCCCCTCTCTCTCACAGCCACAAGATGGCACCAAAAGACAAGTATATTCTCCAAGAGTTTAAAGCGGTCGCTATCTAGGATGGTTTATCAGAAACTTTTGCTTGAAGTGCACTACAGATATCAAACTCCTCACTCAAGCATATCTTCACATTTTAACCCCACCCAAAATGACCCTGCATCCTTCACAAAGCTCACATGAAGGCTCACCTTATAGACAGATTACGGACTTTTTTCTACATATGTAAAGGTTACTCAACAAATCTCCTATGCACTATTTTATAGCAACTAAGGCAAGACACTGAAAGCAGGTAACATCTATGCTTGCAAGGCAGTGCCATGCAGAGGAATTTCCATTGGCAGGCTGATAGGTGGACGTGAAACACACGAGAAACCCTCAGCCCAAACTCATTAGTTTCAGTTAGAAGCTGAGAATGTCAGTAAAACCAAGTGCTATGTTGATTCAGACTTGAAAATTAGTTTTTTCCTTATTCACAAACTCCCAACCAGAGGCTTCTTTCAATACTGTCCAATAAAGACTACAGGAAAAAAAAATAGTATTTTCATCAGGACTCACTGGACAAGGCTGAAAAAACTGACACGGACATTGTAAAAGGATAAAAGTGGCTAATTTCAATTATATTAACTTTGAATCTTTTCTGCTTGTGACTGAATCATAATTTAACTTTATTTATTACATGAAAGATCCATAGTAAGCTTTAAATGACACTTTATAGCTATTTTGTTACTGTTCATGCTTTGTGAACATCATACTTTTTCATGATTGTCTACCCGAATAAGAAAACACAAAGAAAATAACCTGAAAAGCAACCAGTAAGAAAAAAATAAATAAAATTCTGCTTCAGTTTGTGCTCAGTTCTAAGCACATGCTTAATTAAATTCTCTGAGCAAGGCAGGAGAAAACAACAGTCTAATATTGCCTGTAATAAAGATGGAAAGTGAGTCTGAATCACTGCCACACCCAAAATTCCCCACGTCATACTAGCAAGTGCAATAGGTCCATCACTGAAGCCAAGAAAAAACACACTAATTTATTTGCAATACAATTATTGGCATTTTATCAATATACATAATGTGATTTATTTATTATTTCTTTTAGCCACAACACCTGGAAACCGAGTTACTGACCCGTAACTTTGTCACCTGCTTTGGAACTGCTATCCACCAAATGTGTCTCTCTAAACAAGCAGCCTAATTTATTTCTTAGTCTTCCTTTCTGTCTTCATATTGAAATGTTTATCGCACCAGAAGGCCATTTAAAACTTCAAGAGAAGCTAGACACATAACAAAAATCCACTGTTTCTAGAGGGTTTCCTCCTACCCCTCCCTCTCTTTTTGGTAGAGGAAGAATATTTTAGGGCTTTACTTCCCATAAATTCCGTATTTTGGCAGTCAGCATTCACAGTGCTTATATTTCAACAGCAGCCACAAAAATCACTTTCTTGCATTCTCTGCAATGCAGTTTGTATTTTCCTCTTTTTTATTTGCTCTGGTAAATCCTTCTAGTCCTTTGTTACAATACAGTAGTGC
Organism: Apus apus; assembly: GCF_020740795.1. NCBI lineage: Eukaryota > Metazoa > Chordata > Aves > Apodiformes > Apodidae > Apus > Apus apus. The sequence goes on from NC_067283.1 coordinate 52,368,480, forward strand.
TTAGAACAGATTCCCAGCATGTATTTCATGCACCGCAACATGATAATACACCTAAATTAAAACAAAATAAACTTTGACATCTAGGATCCCCACCTACACTCCTTCATAGTACATTGCAATCCTCAGGTAGTTCACTGCTTACTATTTTGTGACTCTTCTCAACTGCTTATGCTTGTCCAATGGCTCATTAAGAAAACAGACACACTGAAATACATGATGCAAGAGGACACCACAGGACACACTGTGATCCTACAAACAAGTGGATTTAATTCTCTTGAATTAGTGAATACATCTCTGTATCTTTCTCTAACAGGAGATTAACCTCCTCCAAAAAAGAACTCAAAACTCTATTTCGGAATGTATCAGCTAAAGAGAATAGACTAGGGCTTGGATTTAATGGAGCCTGTCATGCAATTAGCATTAACACTAATTACACATAATCCCAGTCTTTTAACTATGTACAGGAATTTTCAATCCTCTGAACAAAGAGGCCAATGACTGCAGCTTTGGTAGTATCAATATGGTGAAGTAATTCAATTCAATTTCATCCTACTAGCAAATACCACCTTCAAAACTCTGAAATAAAAGCTGTCTTTTCTCACACAGTGAAAAGTTTCAAAGGAAACACGCTTTTACCGAAGTACTATGCACAGCATCTTTATTTTGCTTCAACATAGTACCTTCTCTGAAAAGATCTGTAGGAGTTTTACAGAAGAAAAAGGCTGAGACTTCAACTTATAACTAAAGAGCCATCCTTCCCTTCTCTATTGCAGCACTGTTAGATTACTTTTTATTTCACAAAATAAAAATTTGGAAAAAACTCCAGTATTTTCCTTCTCCTGCTCTTTGTTTGCCTGAGCGTGAAGATGGGCCTACTTGTGGAATTTGTTATGATTTTGGCATCTGTGTCACTAGCTCTCCCCTCAGCCATACAAGATCACAAAACCCAAAATGGTTACAAGTGCTCACTATAGACATTTACTGTTTTCAGCATAAAGCCAACATTTACAGGCACAGCCAAGATTAACAGACACCCAAGAGTAACACAGAACAGCATGCCACATGAAGACTTACTATTTAATCCTGCATCCCTAGGAAAATATATAGCAACAATAAAAAATTATCACTTCTCTTTGGAATAGCAATGGACTGGATGAGCTCAAATGAATCAAAGCACAATGAAAGCCTCAAGTTTTCAAATGAAGACGAGTTTTCAAAATATTGTCTCAAAATGCTTTTGTCTAAGGAGCTGTGGTATGGGATAGAGGTGAGGGTAGGAGGTGGAGTCAAGGGAAAGCACGCAAGGAGGCAGTGGCAGGAAAAAACAGCACTGAGAGCTGCTGCTGCAGTTAATGGACAGCCCAACTAGAAATCTGGAGTTTAATACAAACAAATGCCATAGAACTTTTATTAGGCAGTACTTTTAATAATTCAACTGCTAGATTCCAGCTGTCACCTATTCATAAATAGCTACAGAATTAACACCGTGGAAAGCAAGTCCTGTAGCCTTGCAGACAGAGACACAAACTTTTACACATTTAATATATTTACATCATCTTTGTTTGGCACCTCAGGCAATGGAAAGTCTTCTACACAGATATTTGCAAAAACACAGAACTACAGATTCCACATACACAGGATTATGATCCATTCCCTCTTTACACAACTCAAATTTGTTACAGCACAGGGAGAATGCTTTTTCATGATAAAGAAGAAATGCACAGCCAAATAATAAGAATAAATGTAAGCAAAATAATCTCCTTATTAAGCAAACAGCACATCACTACATATCAAAGGCTCATCTGCTCAATAATAGGAGATACATCCGGGCATTATACATCGTAGCAAGCGAATGGCAGACTTGTGTTATTGTGGCTTCCTTGCTACTACACTTTGTTTCCTGCTTATGGTAAATTACCCAATGCATAGACAGAAATTGCCATACTATTTTACTCTTTCTTCACTTAAACCAGACCTTTGAGTATTCTGACTGACATTTTATAGCTTACAAAGCAATTTGCCTTTCTTGTCTGGTACTCTTCTACCCAACATAATGCCAAACAGCTGACTATCCGCTTTCTAAAAATGGACTGTGCTGCAAACAGCATCCTGACAATTTAATAATTTGTCAAAGTAGTCCAACCAGTTATTATGAAGCACATATCATAGGGTTCAGAGGTAAAGGTCATCTACTTACTCACAAAGTGCATCTGCTGACACTAAAAAGCAGACAATTAAAAAAAAAAAGTATCTGAGACATTCCCTAGCAGACTTGACTTTACCATACAGATTTCATTACCCATAACAGCAGTTGCAGATCCCCAACAATGCTACTTCTTTTCCTGCTCTGTGCACTGTTCACAACCACTATCCTGCTTTGTATATGATGATGCTTCCCACCTGGAAGTGGAAAGGGCTTTAGACCATCTTGTTTTTCATCTCAGGCAGAAGACACAGTGGGTCCAACCCAGGATTCCAAGATTGAAGTAGTATTTCATGTAGGTTTTTTGTTTGTTTGATTTTTGTTGTTGTGTTTGTTTGTGGTTTTTTTTTTTTTTTTTTTTTTTTTTACAGCAAGACATTTTTCCCTGATAACATTAAGTTCTCTCTGCTTTTACATGAGACAAAAAAGTTTAATGCTTAAGCATAGGCATAGATGCCAATTCTAGGAGGACAAATGGGACAAACATATTCAGACACAGACGCATTTGAAAACCGGTTTTTATAGTCTACCTTCTCCAAGCAAAAGAAATACAGACCTAATTAAAATGGTTTTTTTAATCCATTTCCACTATATAAATATATATGAAATAGCAATATATTATGCAGATGTAGACACAGATATAAAGATATGACTGCTGACAGTCAAAGGGTAAATTTTCCATTTTATCTTGTTTCCCTAGCCCTTAAAATGCTTCAGATGGGATACTCAAATCATCACTTATTATACAAAATGTATGTCCTAGGCAAATGAAGAGGCCGAATAATTTTAGATACTGAATATCCTACTCCCATACTGGCTTTGGAATTAATTTGCTTAATTGTGCAGGCTTTCTACTACCATGCTAGGTAGAGAAGTGCCCCAAATACCTTAATTACTACACATACAGCAGAGTGACTCAATCACTCCAGAGGATTCACTCTCCTAGGAATTCTACTACAAAAACCTTTATGTCTGGTTATTGATGTTAATCAAAACATGAAATAGGGAGTCTCATCAGTGCCTCTGCCAAGAAAGAAACCTCAAGTTGTCCTGCTCTCCTTATCTTTACACAACATGCAGCAGCTGATACCTTGACTTAGGAACTGAAAACACCTTCAGTCTTCTCTGTTAATTCTGCCTCTTTAACCCTCTGGATATAATGGATTCTTGGACTTCACAATAATGTTCATTTAGTTGATGTGTTGGGAAAGACCAGCACTCTAATGGTTAAACAAAGAACACCTTGTTTTCAGCTTTACCGCCCTCATTTAGTTGGCTTTTACCCTGTTATTTTTTAAGATTAGACCCTTTTTTAAACAGTAGAGGGTTACGGCCTTCAATAGCACAGTATTTGTCTTTTCCCTTGCTTTGAAGCTCTACTGTCTGCTCTGAAAAGGAGTGCCCTGTTATTTACAATATACACTGTTATTATTTCAGAGTTACCATCATCTGCCAAGTCATCACAATGGTGCTGTAGTTAATTGCAGAGATAGAGGGGAGAGGAGCAGGGAAGTGCCTCTACTTAGTATGGTACCTATTGCTTCTCTCTGTGACTGTGTAAAAGTTTCCACAATACGTTTCCTGTTTCTAGGCACAGGTTGTATTCATTCATTTTTTTAAAAAGGGTGAAAAAAAGCCATCCCAGCGCAAAATAGAAGGTAAGTATCCCAAGATAAATTAAAGTTGTTTACTTTTAAAAACTAGTGCTTAAGTAAGCAAACAATTTTTAAGTGTTTAATTAGTTCATAATACCATTTAGAGAAAAACTGCTCTTAAAGGGCTCTAGTACATGCCTAGGTAAGCAACTGTATAAACATATTAAGGGTTTAATAATCTGCAACAATTTAACAACCTGCAACAACTTAAACAGCTGCTCCAGGTAGTACTGCCTTAAGTCAGCTTTAGGTCAGGCTCAGCTTCTATGACAAGGCAAATCTCACCATCACACAATTCACACAAGTTTCAAGCGTGTAACTGTGTTGGAAAGTCAGGGTCTGCACCATGCATACCTGAAACATACCACTTAGGTTTTATTCCCCCTCTACCTCTCTACTTCTTTTTAAGAGATTGTTGCCCACCTCGAACATTTGCAGATGCTCTGCAGTGGGTCTCTGAACTGTAAAGTTCATATTTCATACATTTTATATTGTTAAGAACTGCATATTTCTCCAAAAGTGAAAGAGGTGATAATTATCCCCTCACACCATTCCTTAAGCATTCTAATAAGGCAGATGCCTGGTTATAAAATAAATAATTAATTTGAAGCAGATATTAAAAGTGGTTTTTTTGAGATGAGACAAAACCAGGTGTTAAAGGATAGGAGGGCAAGTACTTGCTTCCTGTGTGCATGTATTTTCAAGGTCTTTTTCTTCTGAGAAAAGAAAAAAATACCTTCAATGAGTAAGTAGGTGGAATTTAACTTTCTCAATTTTCAGAGCATTTTGGTTTTGCTGTTATACAAGCACATATGTTACTTTTCAAAGAGAGGAGAAAAATGGGAAGGGTTTCTACCACAAGGCTAACAGGTTTTATTTGTTGGTTTAATGTATCAATAAAATCAAATTACAGTTGTCGAGGGACATTTATTTCAATGCTAAATAGCTTATGTTAAGATGTCAATTAAAGTTTTCCTGAAGAGTAAAGTTCCTCAGCAAAAAAACGAATGCATTAAGAATGAGTATACCATTCCCCAGAGAACAGACTATAAAACAACCTGTCAAGTAATCAAAGATAACCAAAGAGAATGTGTTAACTCCCTGATGGTTTTTTTTCTGTTTGGCATCAGGTGAATGCAAGTTCTTTTACCACCTGACGGAGCCCTGTTCTATTAATTCCCTGCTTCTCTCTTTCTATACCACTTTTATCAGCACTAAAAAGCTTCACAAACTGGTGGCTGACAAAGACATACACTGACTATGCATTATTTTAAGGACAACACCAGCTCTGACTAGCCAGCAAAAGCTGTCAAGCATACATGCCACTTAAAGCAAAATGAAACCCAGCTTTGCTTTGAAACATATTGAACAGTTAATGAAAATTAAGTTGTGTTCTGCACTAGAAGTCTGTATTTCTCACATGCTGGTAAGGGAGAGCCATGGCATTCAGTTTGATGCATCTGTAAGTGAGGATTGTTCATCCTTAATTCATAAGAGAAGGCAAAAGGAAAAGTCCATGCATTCAAGAAACTGTTCCAAATCAAACTTTTCTTATTTTGACTGAAAATACGCAGTGTGATACAAGATACTTGCACGACCTGAAAACAACTGTAACCTGAAGTCAGAATTGCACCCTACACCAATAAGACACCTAAAGCACATTTAAAATAACTGCCCCAAGTAGAAGTTTTTAACTACACAGATACAAGTAGTTTAAAAAGTGGGAGCTCTACTCTACCAACAGCTGTCCTGAATCAATTTAAAAATGTACAAACAGAAAACCCCACACCATGAACAAGAACTGATGAAGACACTTGGGTTTGTTTACTTTAAAAGCAAAACAAATGAACAAAAAACAACACAAAAGCAAAAGAAAAATCCTAAACAAGACCAAGACGCAATGTAATAGTTCAGTATTAAGGTCTAACTTCCAATCTCACTTCAACAAATTAAAATTAATGGAGCAAATCTGGTTTAGGGCATGCAAATGACATCTTCAGACTACGTAGACAGAAATATTTCTAATTTGAAGCTCAACTTGTTGCAATGTGTTTTTAACACATAAAGGGGACTTCACCCCTTCCCCAACAATTAGTTTTATGTAAGAATTTTTCTTTGAATACAATGCATAAAGAGAAGGGAAAAGCAGAATTCTTTGCTCTAGGTGTTGAAAAGGTAGTCTGAGGTATTTTAAAAAGCTATTTGAAGATAGCCTAAGTCCATTACACTATGACTGCTTACCTTTTTCCCACCTGTTACAAATTGCTTGTAGTGGGATCTTATGAAATGAGGATGAACAGCAACAATCTGCAGGGTGCAGAGGGTGGGAGAAGAAAAAAAAATGACAATATTTTAGCTTGAATAAGACTTTACAGGGAGCCCCACACAACCTTTTAAAACTTTGACAACTACCAGGTATTACAGCTGAGTTCTTTCTCTGAAGTAAATCTGATTGTTTCAGACATCTGTTTTTCATAGAGAAGAAAATTATCCATATTATATGGCATGGGACAAGACACACACCTGACACTGAGGGACACATTACACCACAAAACTACTTTTTTTGCACAGCAGGCCGCAGAATTAGAACTGTGCATCACAGGACTGCCACAAGCAAGGGTTAACCCAAGCAAGCCTTGTTTGGAGCCTGCCAAGAGGGCACATACAACTCAGCCCTGGTGCAGATACCTTGTGTGTCATCAGTGCACCTTAAATGGCCTCTTTGCCTTGTGTGTGACCTGTCAAGTGTGAGAGATTCAGCTGTAAGAGAGGTAAGGCCCTAGGAGGCCTGTAAGTCACATCTGATGCATGTGAAAACATAATTACTTCACTCCTATCCCTGCCCCCCAAGAGCAGCTGCAACATGGAAGACCCCAAGCAGCAAAATGCAATCACCACCTTTCCTCCTGCAATAAATGTTCCTCATTAAAAACAAGCTAGAGCTTCCCATACACCTACTAGAGATGCTTTTTCAATGGCCAGGCACCTACATGCCTCTCAAGCACAGTGTAACTGAAGATTTTTCTTCAGATAGGTTACATCAGCATCCCCACCCACTGCTTTATCATGCGGTAGGTTTATCAGATATGAATTGGTTGCAAAATATTGACCTCACAGTTAGCAGAACCCTCAGAATTTATATCATGGACCTATAAAGAAATATGTTGAGACAGGCAACAGCTGAAACAGGACAAGTTCTCTTTCACTTTGCCTTTTCTGTTCGAAAAACTCAATAATACTTCTTACAAAACCAAGATTGGCTTTCTTGCTGCCTAACTAGATCAAAAGCTTTTATATTGAGATAGATAACTATTTTGTAGTGACTTGAATAACATTACAAGGAAGCAGTATTCCCCTCTCTCATTTAGATTCAATGTGACCTTTCTGTTATTAAAGATGACAACAACACAATTACTAAAGATTAAAACAAGCACTTACTTTAATAGGACAGTCAAATGTTTCATGAAACTCTTCTGCGGAATACAATCCAAACACCTGCACCTAAAGAAGTATATAAAAAACCCAAAAATATTTACCTCATTACCACTGGAAAATTAAAGGTGAATGTATATCACTATCAACCAGAAGATTAACCTGAATGGTAAGAGGAACATCTTTTTTCTTTAAAAAGAAGAGCTGTATTTAACAATTAAGAGTTAATTGAGACATTGTGGGCTTCTATTATGGTGTATCTAAATGTATGCAGCTCTGCAAAAGTACATATTTGAATCTTTTCCCTTTTTTGTTACTAATACAGCAAAACCTACAAGTTCCTTTTGCTTTAGGCTTATCAAATCTTTTTAACAGATAGTAATTTAAGTAAGGTAAGAGCAACAAAATAACATTCAGGGGAAGATAAATTAAAACCTCTTCCTTTCTGAGAAAGAACTGTAACATTTTTTTCCCCTCCAAGCAAAATAAGGTTTACATAAGGAAAAAGAAATTTGTGACAATATAGCAAACCAGCCTGAAAACCAAGTACCATACATTTCCTAGCATCCTATCCTTCTCCCGAGTACATTTTGTGCTGTTTTGTTTTATTTCATGACCACTGATTAAATGTCTTTATCTGAAGATTCCTCCCTTCTCATCTACGTACTTGATGTCTCAGTACATTTAATAGTTAGCACTGAAGTTGTAACCACAGGCCATCAGAATATTTATCAGAATTAATCCATCTGAAGAAAGCTCAACATTAAAAAAAACCACCACAACAACAAGAACTAAAACAAAGGATGTTTCTACTATGAGGAGAATTAACAGGTTGTAAAATGTTCTCTTCCCTTTACTTACAGAACAGCTACAGAGGTATAAAGTATTAAGAAATATTAGACTTAACCCTATTCTGTAGTCTTAGCATCTTTCTGAAGTTTTGTAAGCACAACTCCCTCTTTTGGGCTGATGTCTCTTCATCCAACATGCAATAATCCCTTCCCCAATTATCTGATGAGACAGTTGACAACTCCTGCAGAACTAAGGAGTAAAACAGGGCTGAAGACTTAGGGCCAGGAATTAGTAATTGATTTACTAATTATGATTTCCACAAAGAATAATAACTAGCTCCTTTTTTCATAATTTTAACAGGTTTCCACCCACTTCCAGAAGCTGTTGGAACAAATCACACCAACAGGGATAGACACTGCTGTTGGGAGAAGGAAAAGTAAAAAAAGTTTCCCATGGAGTAATCCATGGAAAATTGTGTGACAACAAACCTACTTTAGGAAGTTCTCGGACAGGTTTAGTCATTTATCTGTATCTTCTGAAAAACATAATCCCTTCAGCAACTCTGCTCTGCATATTCAAGAAGTTGAACTCAAAGATCTGAGAGATCTTTTAATCTTATTTCTTTCTCCTCATCCCATTCATGATTAATTCAAAGGGATAACTAAAAAATAATAGTAACAAAACCCAACCAACCAACCAGACAAAGATCTGCAGATCAAATCCAGAGAATACCAGTAAGGGGCCTCAAAAAGTGAGGCTTAATAGCTCTAAAAAGATCAGTTCAGGGGACACAAACACCCAAAATTCCTGCAGTCAAGGAAACAAGAGTAAAAAACCAAGACTTAAGGTAAAATACAAGAGGAACTAAGCCATCAGTGAGGAACTAAGCCATCAGCCCAATGGCTCAAAGTTCAGCATCCTCAGTGAAGTTAAAAACATCTCAAACCACCTCATCTCTTTTTCAAGCTTGTCTCCTAGATACGTCTCCCTAAAGCAGCATTATCAGCTCTGTCCGTTACTCATTAGCGAATACACTGCCTCTAACAACACACTTTAAAAATACTGCTGCATTCAGTGTGTAGGGCTGAGCTACTGCTCCAAAGGATTGGAAAATCAATATTTGGAGACAGTGAGATGCATCACAAAGGTGTGATTATGTATAGCCAACCAAAGGGGTTTATTTGAGTTGGGCCTGGCCGTAAGCCTAGAAAACCTTAAGGCTGCTGTCTAGAGGATTTTTGTTTTCTGTTCTTTTGCTTTCCTCAGTTGGCACAGCATATCCAATGAAACAGACTATACAGAAAACAAACAGAGGAAAGAGAAAATAAGACAGAGAGAAGAAAGGAGGAAGAAAATGTATAGACATGGTTAAAACACAACACTGCAAATTCCATGGAAGCAAAATCCTCAAGAAGGACACAACACCCCTCTCGAATTAGAACTAATTAATACAAATTAAAATTAGCAACAGTGCCTTCAACATTTTATGATACTATACTGAACACAGCAATATGATGTTATTTATTTAAGACTATGAAAACAAAATTGAGCCAGTTAACTAAAGAGGAAAAAGCTCAGCATAAAATACATGTTACCATCTTTACTCTAGGGACACCATGCAACAGTTTATTACTTCTTAATTTCTTTTATTCTTCAGAGATAAAGTGATTTTTTTGATATTACAAACTTATATTGGATTTACCTATTTCTACTTTCTATTCCCACTCAGCTCATGATTTTTTGGGTATCTGGAAAAAGGATGTAATTATGAGAGTCCACTATATTTTGCCAGTCCACTCGGATTTTAAATATCCAGAACCAACCACTTCAGTGCATCCAGACTTTGCTTCCACATATGGAAGAGCAGCCAACCTTCAGTAAGCAAAAGGCAGGACAACAAACACATTTCATCTACATGCTACATTTCTTGGAAAAAATGATCAATATAATACTTGTTGGATATTCTTAACATAAACGATGTTACAAGCATTAAAAATTACACTGAAACATAGAAATTATATTGAAAACCCATGCGTTTACATTTCTTTGTATAAAAAGAGTTACAAATCAATAAAGGTACAATTTATAATACTGCTATGTAATGACTTAAGAGAGCTTTAGTAAAATTGGGAGTAGTCAGATCCAGCTTTTTCAACAGAGCATACAAGTAGGAAAAAAACTAACCTAATGGCAACCCTGCTTCCCCCTCTATTTATACCAGTGCCAAAATTCTCCTCTTATCCCCTAATATTTTAACACCTAGTCATTGCCTTCAGACAGTGGCCAGACTAGAGTGGTGGTGGTGGTTTCAATTTCTGTTCCTTTCTATGCCAGTGGTGATCAGCTGCTTCTGAGTATATTGGCACAGAAGATTTTCAAAGACCCAAATGTGCAGAACAGAAAAGCTGCAAGTGGCTCCCAAAGAACCTGTTGACCATGTATGACATACAGTTGGCCAGGTTTTGACACTAGGCCTGGATGCTGCCTGACAAAAAGAGGGCTAGAGAATTGCATTGTGATGCTATGCCTCACTCCCAGTCAATGTAGGTAGTCTAAATCTAGTTTGAGTGGGAAAAGAAAGAAAAAAGTAGTAAAATAAAATACCTCAGACAGCAGAATGGATATGAGGAGTATGTTCTCATCATAAGGCCTTCCTTCAAGAAGACAAATGGTCCCTCATATTAGATCCACTTTGATATTGGAAAATGCGCTCCCTGCCTATTGCAAAAATCTTTTGCAGTGGTCTAGAGGACATACCTTCATTAATTGGCAGAATATACTTGCATCAACCCAGGCGGCTCAAAAATTCACAAGTCTTTTTATTATAACTCTTTTTTGTTTAAAACAGATTTAAGAAAACTAAGCTATTTCACTCTTTTTTTAAAAAAGGGTTTCACTACTTTTGCTTATCTGACTGAATGAAGACTTTCCAACCAAACTGGTAAAAGTTTTTATCTTCTTACAATACAAACACTCCCACTGTAGTAAAGGAAGAGCTGTATGGAGCGTTAAGGTACACGTTGGTTATGACCCAGAACCTTTAAGTGCTACATTATCTGGACAAGAATTTCTGCTGTTTTCTTATAAGTAGCACAACATACAAGTATGTGTTTTCACCCATTTTAGGGGTGGATTCTTTTATAGAGACACAACTTTCCAGGACAAGCGGAAAGTCTAACTTCTAAAACACCCAGACCCTTCAAATCTCCACATGAGCTTTTCAGTGTAGAATATAGTGAGGCATCAACATCCCTGGACTCTATAAATGTAAATATGATGAATACTGCACTTGTGATACTCCATCCCTGTATCAAAAACATTACTGGAATTAGCCCTGGTTTGAAGACCATAGTTTAGACTGCCTTGTATGTAATGTCACCTATTGGATCCACAATAGCTATTTCACTAAATGAAGACAGATTAAACATTGGAGTCTTTTCAAGTAGAGCCACACCAGAGTAGGGATTATGGATTTTTTAATGTTTCTGATATCAAATACATATTTCTAACATTAATATATTAAATATGTGTGTGGCTTCTAGTCTCACTGCAACACACATATTTCAAGTCAGCAACCCACAGTTACATCTGAGGAGCCCTTACAGCAAATGCTTGCTTCTCTCCACCATTTAAAACACCCAAACCAACCATGCTAGCTCAACATTTTTATTATCTTGCACAATTACTGACCATTCCCTTATCTTGCTTAGGCAATTAGAACACCCTCTCTGTGTTTCTCACAGGCTGTAAAACTATACAACCCACTTTGATAGGCACTAGTATCCCAATTACCGTGTCAAGATAGTGACATCAAGATATCCCTGAGAAACAAAAGGTTTGGATACATAAACTGGCTGCTTGCCTGATAAGAAAAAACAACAACACCTTTTGGGAAGGTAAAAACCGAAGCGCACACTGTGTAGAGGGGTCATTTCCTTATTTTGCCTATTGCAAAATACAATTTTAGTTTTAATGTATAGAACTTGTACTGAATGGGATGCAGGAAACCTTCTCCCCAGTAAGTCAGATGGATATTGAGAAATTATTTAAATTATTTTTAATGCACTGCATTTGTACATAAGCATTGTATTAGAAAACAAGCTTAAATACACCCTATGCATTAGAATTGTATCATTGCAAACCAACATTAGAGAAGACTACCATCGACTTAAAAACAAAAAAGACATTCTTATAAGTGGAAAATCAATCACCAAAACCACTAAATGTCACAGCTCAACATTCTAGAGAAGCACTGATAATTGTTAGTTATACACTGCACAAATGATATATGTCCTCAGTCAAGGAAGTAGGTGCCAGTTTTTTAGGAAACTGTACATATATTGATTTTACATTTATTTAATGCGGCTGTTGTAAGACACTTTATTCTTCTGATAAACTATGATTGCTTATCAAAAGATTCTATAATTCAAGAGAAACATTCATAACGTGTGTGAAAATGAAAACTACCAGCCCACAGAAATCATGCCCGCAAAATCCAATTTTGTGGATTTATAGCAGAAAGGCATTAAACTACTGTCTTGCAGGAACAGCAGTCACTGAAGTATAACTGGCACAGCAGCAATGATTAAGGTGACATGTCCTCCTGCCACAGCTGTTAATCAGCTTAATACCAGTTACATTATTGACATTTGTGTAATTACTTTTCCTACAGCACATTTGTGCAAAATATATTTGACTTTAATTTTGTGTATTCAAAGGTGAGTCCAGTTCTCAAAATGGATAGTCAAAGTGGTGGTGCTAAATGCAGGAATTAACTCCACAGATATCACCATTATCTCAAGTGTAATACTGAGGACTACCTGCTATCTCATTAAATATAGAAATGGGTTTGTTGTACCTTGCCATCTTCTGAGCAAACACCCATGTGCTCTCCACTTTCATCCAGGCTGATCTGATTTATCTTCACTGGACTCTGGGAGAGAAAAGACACGTTTAAAGTTGACTTTAAAGATACATCACCAATCACATGCTTTAATGTCCCCAACACTTCTGAGATTTACATGTTAATGGTTGTGTAATGCTTAGTTGCATGAATCAAAAATCCCCACAGAATAGGTACTTCTATGACAATGCCAAAAGACAGCCATCTTTCCAGCCTTTCGCCTAACATAAAAATTTGACTTTTTTTGCAGTTATACAAAAGGCTCTAGAGCTCATGTGAAGCATGAAGCTCCCAGATCTTGAGCATCTGCACCTGCACACCACAGCTGTTCAATAAGAACCTCTCCTGCTGTCAAAAATCCACATAAAACACACTGACCACACAGGCATCTTCTGGTTTGGTCTGATGGCTATGCTGGTAATTAATTATTCCTTCAAATCCCTTCTCTTGCTTTCATTTTTTTGCCTCAGTGTTCTCAGAAGCAAGCATTAGAAGACATTGAAGTGCAACACAGGTTACTCATTCTTAGACAAATACTGAAAAACTTCTGAAGACTGCACCAATTAAAAACACTTCCCTTTCTCTATCCAAATACACTTTTGGTTCTTATCTACAGGGTTATATGGCATCTGTTACTGTTTACTTTAGCTTAAACATCTATCCTTACCTTAAGTACTGAGGACTAGCTTATAACATCATTTGGGTAACACAATGCATATCCTCTCACATGCAAAACCCCATCCAATTACATTCAAGTACCCAGAACATTATGTACCATGATCCTGATTTCACCCTCTGTAACAAATACCTCACCATTTCAAGCATCACTGAAGGATCTTCACCCAATAAAGTCTCTCTTACACATTTAAGAAAAATTTCTCCTATAAAATTTGGAGGGAATTAACCACAACTCAGATTGTTCCTGTGGTTTTGAGCATGACAAAAGAAAAATCCATAATGTGTTCGTGTGAAAAGAAAGTGTCACTGGAACATTGCTGGAGTTGCAGGGTGACATTAGATGTTACACAACTGTATCTAAAATATTTCAGGTCCTAATATACACTATGGCAGCTGGAATTACATAAAAGTACATCAAAAAAGTTATATAAAAACACACTGTCCAGATAGACTATCTACAGGAGATAAACTGAGGTCTTCTCACAGTGTTTGGAAAGCTTTTCCCCATAATCCTTCACAAACAAGCAAAACAAAAAAACAGCTCAGGGAAATGAAGTTTCCCTGTCTTCTACCTTGAAAAGAATATATGACCAAATCACATTTCATTTTCTAGAAGCTTCTTTCTAGTCAGGGTTGAACAACTGAGCCCTGCAGTGCAAAAGCTGCCTGATGAGCAGGGAAAAGGATGCTAATAGCCCTTATGCTTCCCACTTCCTTGTGTGCAGGATACAGCACTCTTGGTCTCATTAGGTCTCTGCAAAATGCTACATGGAAATACCACAATTACTGCCTATCCCAAAGTGGTTTTTCTGCTCTGTGTGGTTTGCCACAAAATGCACTGCCCAGGAAGATGTCAAACTAACCTCCCTTGACTTGCGTTCCAGAAGGATCTTCATCCACCACAGAGTGGCTACACTGCGTTGCTGCGTTGGAGCGAGCGCATCGCTGGCCACGCAGGCAGCTGGGGCAGGCAGCTCCCTGGCTGTGTTCCTCCCAGCACACTTGGGGGGGTGTCAGCTGGGGAGCACAGCTCAAACCCACCAGCTTGCTGGTGCAGTCAACATCCTTGTTAAAGCTCTGATTGTCAGATGCTACAGCCGGCTAATTCCAGGACTGGAGGATGTCGAGTAAGTCAGTTGTCAGTCTCACTGTCTAGAAGTTTCATAGAAATGGCTAGCATGGGCCTTTATTCCTGCCTGACCTTGTCTTTTTTAAACTTATGTTTTGCTTATCAAAGTGCAAGGGAATATTTTGTCTTTGTTGAGGGGGGGGGGGGGGGGAAAGAAATGCCAACCTCCATCATTCCCTCTGCAATGAGAAATACCTCTGGACCTCTGAAAAGGCCAAGCACAGAAGTTCAACTGGGTTCACCATGGAAGCAGCATGGGTTTTTTGTTCCGCTGCACCTAAGTTGCCATTGCCATTCTCCCTTCTTTTATTACTCTGCAATTGGAAAGGCAAAAAGTCCACCTTGATTAGTCCCACCTTGACACATAACCATATGCTAAGATAAAATGTTCAAATGGTTCATCTCTTCAGCACCTACATTTGCTGTCAGGTCTGACATGGCGGCAACAATAGGTTTAGCAGCATTCATGCATGATGGGACTTCTTGGAGACATTCTACTACAACAAATCCCAAGACAAAAAGAAACAAAATAGGACAGTAGAGAAGAACTGACAGCTCAGTTCTGCAGTCCACAGATCCCATGTTGCTGGCAAATGGCTTTGATGAAGTTTGACACTCAAAAAATTAAGTGAAGGAAGTAGGTAAGGTAGACTAAGTTCTCTTCACATAAAATGTGAAGACGAGGAGCAGGAGGATGGAATTTATGTATCATGCTGCAGTTTGGAAGCCACATGGCACACTTTGGAGATGAAACGTGATTGTACTGAGGTAACAAAATGATGCCTAGCAAGGCAGAAGGTCTTCTTATATACACGTAGAATACAATGGGAAAAGGCAATTTCACAATATTTACAATTTTTTTCCACATTTAAAATTGTGCACAATATTTCAGAACTAGTTTCTTAAGTAAAAATCAGATGTTACCATGTTTCGTGACTCTGTATATAACTGGCAACTTGTTGCAAGCCTTCTCCGTGCCCAACATCTCTATCAGATGCTTTGAACTTTTTAACTTTCTCCAATTCTATTTTTTTTTTTCCTATTGTTTGCAGTAGAGACAGATGACAATCAGGGAAAACAAATAAATTCAACTAAAAGCAGACCTGCTCACTGTATCACAGGAGACAATAGTCTAGATGACGTACACCAGGCAAAGCAAACGCAGAGTATTTTTTTCAGCACTGATGTTGAATAGTTGGTACTGTAGACTGCTAGTACATTCACTGATTTTACTAGTGAGAACATTCTATGGAGCACAGAAAGTGGTGATAGCACATCAACTAAAAAACAGTCAAATCTGAATATTCAATGCATTTTTTAATAAAGTTCCAGCACAGGGAAGAATAGCTAATGTTAACAGCTTCTTGTTCTGAGCTAAATAACAGTCAAGTTTACCATTTCCAGAACTAAATTCCACTGGAAAGCTGTTTAATATTTGTATCTTATCTATCCATCTATATATCTAGGAAATCCGACCGTAGAGATAAAATTGGTACACTTGTTATCTAAACCAAAGTCTTTCTTCTAGCTCCAATTCATTTTTTCATATAAATTATTTTTATAAATACATTACTGTGCCAGTCAATAAAGTTACCTACTATTTCAAACTTAGTTGTATTTATATCCTGTTAATGCCCTATGGATAATTTTGATATTTCAGAAAAGAGGAAGATTAATAATTTTAAGGGTTACCCTCCCAGACCTTGCTTCTATTTCTTTCCTTTTTTTTTATTAGCCATTATCAACTCAGCCATGGAGTTACAACCATCTGTCCCGTAAGTTTTTTTCAAAACTTATTCCAGCTAACCCACCAAAGAGTTTAATTTGCCTAGAAAAAATAAAATAGGTTTTGGGTTTTACAGTATAGAGGATAAATGCTCCTCCTGCAACATCCACCTTTACAAAGGTCAACAAAAGATGAAGAATCACTCAAGGTTAGAGAGGACACAGATAAACAGTAACTCCTCATAACCTGGAGGACTGATCATTTGACACAGAAGGAACCAGGATATGCTCTGAGGTTTGGGCAGTTGATTTCTTTAAAGGTAAAGGTGGGAAAAAAAACCTGTCCAAATTTACAGGCATCACATTTTTTAAAAATAATAAAAACTAAGTATTTTAACAGCAATGTGAAGTCAAATGGCCAATCTAAAAATTAGGAACATATCATCCATGTAAATAATACTCAACAGATGATCTAATCTTAAACCCCATGTCATAAAACACAGAAAGATGCATATAAAATGTTGAGAGAACTACTAACAATTATTTAATTAGCACTATAGTAGGCAGTATTTTTTTAACCTAATCAGGACCTCTAGCTTTAGGCCAAACAAGGAAAAACGCACAACTTCTTTGTGGTCTCAATGATACTTCCAGTACTGTATAAACAATAGTAACACATAGTATTTCTAAAGCAACATAATCCAAATCTGGCAATAAGGAGTATCCTGTTATTTTGGGAAGGAAATACACTGTAATGATTAACCTGGGAAGAGTTTCAGAATTTCACAAAGTGTGGGAGTTCTGGCAAAACAGGAAGAAACACCTTCAACTGAATTTTCATTAGCTGCAGTTTTCTTTCTGATGGAGACATGTTTGGAATTCTGGACAACATAAGTAAGTTTAGCTGTTCAAAATCAATAATGTCAAGCTGACACTACAGAACAAAAAAAATGTTACCTTAATGGAAGAATGAAAAGTTTTGGGAGAGGAAGAAAAAGCTAACAGGCATCTTGCACATAACAATCTAAATGCAGGCTTCTGCAAACTCCTATATCTAAAGGAAAGGAAAATCAAGTGCCAACAAATGTACTTCATGTGACAATCAATTACCTAATGTAAAATGCTTGAAATAAACACACTTAGTATGGATTATGTCAGCTCTTCAATTAGGAGCAAATTCACGGCCACTCAGAAAGCTTCTTTTAATTGTGTTCTTTGTGGCAAGTCCTTCTCCCCTGACACTCATCATCAACCCACCTTATACTACCAGTCCCCCAATGGTGAACATGAGAAATCAATCTGCTAATGTATAATTTGTAAAGCTTCTCTGACTAACAAATGGATAATTGATTCTTTCACAAATGCTGCATCCCAACGGAGATGAAGTGGATGAACAAGAGACATAAGACTGGATTTCACTCCAATTCTGTGAGAAATGCAATATTTACGAGCTAGGAATCTAAACATTTTAATAGTTGCCTGTGACTTCGTGCCTTTTAGCCACGGTTAGCAGGCAAGCAACACGTGTTGGGAGTGTGAAAAGCAAAGCAGTGTTTGATCATACTTACAGCAAAACTAATTTGACTTCAAGAAGTTTCCATCACTAATGCAAACCCCTTAAGCAGCATTTTCATCTACTCTTTAAAAAGAATTTTCAGAAACTTTTCCTAAATTAACAAAAAATATTTTCATTTATCTGTCTATACACAGACACATATACATAACCCAAAGAAGAAAAACATCCATAGGTCTTTAATGCTACCTTCATGTCAATCTGGATGTACACAACCACTATGTAGCGGCTTTCCATACTAAGGCAAATTGTATGTACACATAGTTTGAACTGCAATTAAAAATATTTGACTCCTACAAGTGCCTATTTTTCATATGTTTTCATCTCCATTACATTCAAATAAATAAGCATGTAAAACTCCAACATACAGCAATATGATCAATCAACCCACTGCTTAAAATGTTAGCCCACAGAAGGACAACCATTTTTACATTCGTATTATTTGCACCATGGTGGAAGTATCCAAGTGCAAATTACTGATTTGTAAACAGAAACTGCCACCGTTACTGTTATAACTAAGCTGCCATCCTCTCCAAATACATGCCTAGCTCTAGGTAAGGTAAGGAACTTGCTTTGAGAGCCCCAACTCTTCAGCTTCTGTAAAGTAACATTCCTTACACATCAACACCAATGAATTATGGGAAACAGACAACACCTTTAACACAATTGGGGGAAAAAAACCCAAACACCTAGGCAAGTACTGAACAGTTTTTTCTCCAAGGATGCCTTTTCAATTCAAAATTTTAACCTCAGCCCACCCAGAAAAAAAGCCTAATTTACTTTATTTGCATAAAAGGAGTTCTACTTTCCAGGGCTCTTTCATTTTGGGAAATGATAGGAAGTCATAGCAAAAAAAAAAAAAAGAAAGGTGTGCAACAGCTAAGCACAAGTGTATGATATTGTTTGTCCTATCTGTTTTGACTTGAGAACATTGATGCCCAGAGAGCTCTTGTACTAAGAAACTACCTTTAAAAGGAAAAAAATGATACCATGCACTTTTCTTGTCCTAGACCCTGCACATGTTGCATATTTGTAGAGTTCTAATGACAATATAATGAAAAGAATCTCAAGAAAGCAAATTCTGATACTGTATGATGATTTACCTATAACAAGGTACAAGTATACACGTAACTGTTTTTACACACAACTGAGAGACATAGTAACACAAAGGTTTAAATTAAAAAGACAGCTTTAAAAAACAGAGAATGTGGTGTTTGCCACTGCCTGCAATAGGAGTAGCATACTCTGAATTTACTTTACAATACTTGAATTTTAATTTTATGAAAATTTACTAATATCCACACCAAGGAGGTTTTGTTCAACCATACTGGCAGCCAAATTCTGATAAGTGAGGATTCCTGGTCCAGAGCTTTTCCTACAACACTCCTGAATCTGTCATTCTCCAAATGAAAAATGGGATATTATATTGGTTAGACCAGAAGGGAGCAGGGGAAAGCTGGGGACAGTGACAAGGTCTGAGGGACAGAACAATAACAACATTAACTTTTGTTTTGTCTACCGCAAGGCAGACCTTGCCTACAAAAACAGAAAGCTCTCAAAAGCTTGTCTAAAACTAAGGGAATATGAGGACAAAGAATCTCTCATAAATAGTCTGACAAAGTGAGAAAGACTAAAAAGCCTATAGTGATTTCAATATTTTCCACATCGGTGAATCCCTTAATCTTGTTTGTCAACTACAGGGACTAACAACAACAACAAAATAATAAAAAAAAATCACTACCAACCAAGGTAAAAAAAATTAACAAGGGATCTCCCTAAATCTGTAGTAGCTGCTGGGTAATCATAATGCTTGCCTAGGAATGATGGAACTATATCTGAAAAAAAAAAAAAACCAACAAAAAACCAAAAATCTCTACTGAAAGCCTACACTGCTTCGTAGTAGAATTTCACTGTTCGCTAATTCCTGATGGATCCAAAGTAGAATCTCTTTTCTATTAAAACACTGATGTGTAAGGAGAGATCCTCCTGGGAGCTCTGTGCTAAAGTAAACAAATTACTCCCATTTCCTCCTCTCCCCAGGTCCCCTTCACCATCTGCTGTATAACTGTAAGGCTTCAAAACAATGGTCTGTCCTAAACCTGCCTCTTCATCTTTGTTGCTATCTGTGTATTAAAACCATCTGAAAATATGATGCAATATTTCCCATCACACACTCATAGCGAGGGCTGAAGTACAGGTGGGGAACTGAGGAAAGGCTGCAGGCAATGACTGCAGCCACCTTTCTTGGAAAGTCCAACATAGCGTGGGAGAAGACTATACCAGGCAAGCTGAAGGTTCAGCGCACTGGTTTCTCTAACTGCTTTATTTTCAGAACAGATCCCCAAGCACAATGAACTCTGACAGTTCATCATTGAGCATTCACTTTCCACACAGGCAACTGAATTATAAATTGGGCTTTGAAGAACAATTAAAAAAAACCCCAAAATATATCTAAGCCTCTGAAGATGAAACTTACTAGTGTGCTTTTACAGCTTGTTTCTAACAGAACACCACCACTTTCATTAATACATTTAACAGGATTTTGTAGAATTCTACCCCCTAAAGAAGAAAGTATGAGATTTTTCTCCATTTCTTGATAAGCCATGTTTCAGAGATGTGACTGATGAGAGAGGCCAACCAGGTCATACAGTGCAAGTTCTTGTCAGGACACGTTTTCATTTTAGACATTATATTTTATTGGTGCCTTGACCAAACAACTTCTAAAGAGGCAAAGAGACTCCAGACTGTTCTTCTCAGGGGTCATGCACTGTTGTGACAATATCCTTTCCAGGAAGGTTTTCACAACAGCCATGCTGCACATTTTCCTCCCCAACGTAACAGACCATGCGGAACCCAGCATCCCTATTTCTCCATGCATTCCATTATGTAGCCATTATTTTCTCTCCACACCTACAAAGCTGTCTTCCTTCTATCAGCTCCTGCTATGAAACTATGCACTAATTATCTTTTTCAGTTATTTTAGCCTGTCAGCCATTCCACAAAGATCCCAATGCACTGGCTACTGTAATCAGTGAAAAGATCTCTCACTGACGGAATCAGACAAATGGAGAAATATTATACAAGAAGGAATTCCCTTTCCTGGCTGAAAATGATGTAACTAGTCATATACCTGGCACAATAAAAATATTACACTGGTGTTCAATGCTGAAGTTCAGCCAACAGCTAGA
This sequence comes from Apus apus, assembly GCF_020740795.1. Lineage (NCBI taxonomy): Eukaryota > Metazoa > Chordata > Aves > Apodiformes > Apodidae > Apus > Apus apus. Next base: position 52,389,758 of record NC_067283.1, read on the forward strand.
GCTAAAGTATCATTTTCCATGTAAACACTCAGTTACCAGCACTGGTATAGACTAGTATAAGTCAGAGCTATATACCATAATAGATACATTTCTTGCTTCCTAAAAGCATTATATTCTATTTAGACACCAACTCTGGACTTCCTTTATTGCAATTATAACATCTGGGAAAGTTTCACAAACCATCAGAGATACTCAACAATTATCAATGTTAGGTGTCTGATTCTTGAACAGGATCCTAAAAACATCTGCAAATGAAAAAGATGGGGGGAGAGGGAGGAGAGTACCCCCACAAGTAGAAACTATGGATCATGAAGTGTACTGTAACTTACTGTATGCAGCATACTGTACGCCATGTCCTCACTGTGCCAGTAAGGTATGGAAAGCTAAACGTGAAGATGAATTTTTCCTGTGCAACTTCCTCAATGCATTTACATACAAAGAGGCTCTATTTCAATACTAGTGAAGTGTAGACGTGATTGCTTATAATAAACTTTGTTTAAAGCAGATCAGAAAAGCAAACAGATTCATTAATTCCTCCATCTTTATAGCGCTCACATTTCACAGCTCCTGTCTTCAAAACTGCCAAGACCTGCAGCAACTACAAACTTCAATTAGCAGCCAGTTTAGGGTTACAGTCATGAATGAACCTTTCAACATCAAAATACCAATTTCTGAAATTTCTTGTACTTTTATTTCTCTGTGTCACAGAACCAGCTTCCTCAGCAGCATCACAGTGGAGATGGCCAGCTTGAAAGTAGCTATTATTGTCAGCAGCCACTCTGAGGGTATTAACACCCAAGACTGGTCAAATCTGGACTGTCTGTGTTTAGCATTCCATCAGGAGCACAATAAACAACTGCTATACACACTGACATGTCCTCTAAAACAAAAAAGTCTCATTCTTCAGAAAGGAATCTTTATTAGAGTTACAAAGTTCATTATCAAGTATATCTTACCCCTATGGGAAAAATACTAAGTTTTCCCTTCATGTTTTGTTCATCTTATTATGCCCCTGTTATGTCATTCTCTGTTTTTAATAGCGCTGCCTTTTTATTGTTAATGGAAACAAAGGGCTGTAGCTCTATTATTAATGTCAACTTGTATAAAAAACACTGTCCTCCAGAACTCAGTTGCTTTGGACTTTCTAACTAGGAAAACATTTTCTAATGCAAATAATATTTTATTAATGCCAGAACTCTGAATAATTCTGACAGGCAAACTGCTATTATTTTGTATATGTGCACGCAAGTCCCTGCGTTCCATATAGAGGAAAATGTCATCCAGGTATAATATGCCATTTGAAGGGAAAACAGCTCTAGGAATCAGCAGTATAGTAGCTTCTTAGGAATCAAACTTTCCCAAGTTCCCGAGTTTGTGGTTTTTTTTTCCTTTTAAAGGTTGTTGGGGTTTAGAAAAAGCATATCTGTGTTATCAGTCTTTTATGAAGACTTCATCAGTGCTACCTGAAGGTAGCTGTCTCATTGCTGCTAATAAAAACTCCAGAGCAACCTGGCCCAGTGGTCCAGCTGTGTATCAGCAAAGAGCATTTAGGGAGCGTATGAGACAAGAGTGTCACAATATGCTTTTGAGATTACTGGAAAAAGGAAGCAGTGAATCACTGAACATACATCTCCTGCCACTCAACATCACCCGGTCAAACCAAAAAGTTCCCAGTAAGGCAGGGACATCCCCAATGGTAGGAATTTGTGGGTTTTCAAGTATCAGTAAATAGTGAAAACCAGCAAAACCTAGCAGCATCTAGTCTTCTTGTGAGGGACCAAGCCTCTGAAAGGCACAGAAAAGTATGTTCCTTATTTAAGAATTGTTTGAAATTTGTCAGGAGTCTTTTGAGGCTTTAAAATCCAATTACGCTCTAGAAAAGTAACCTTTTGCTTAAATCAGAGATGAAAAAATATTACTGTGCATGGTTATTTATTATGTCTTTGAAATTAGAAACTATGTTTCTTTGTTTTTTTCTTAAAAGCAAATAAACTTTGTTGCCTTGTACTGTTGTCAAATTATGGTTCATCGGGCAATTTTTTGGAGAAAAGGTCAGCAATACTTGCAAACACAAATTACATTTACTAAATAAACAGTGTATGGATTCAACCAGCAAATGTTACCAAACCTGGATGGTGAAAGAGTTACAAGGGAAAAAAAACAAACAACAAAACTACTTTGATGATTTTGATGTTTCTGCAAGTCACAAATAATTCTGTTCAACAATGTTTGAAAATGCCACATGTAAATTCACTTAGCAGAATTACAATAAGGTTCTCTACTTGATCTCTCACAAAAATAGACTCAGTGTTTCTGTGTCTGATGAAAAAAAATAAAAAAGGCATTGAAAACTTTGACCTTTCATTGACCAACAATACTGCATTAAATAATACAATAGTATTTTTCCATAATGAGATTTTTTCCCCTAGATTTTTCCAGATTTCAATTGTTTTTTGAGAAAGCATGCAGAACATGATAGGATCCTGCCCAGTCCAGAGAAACTGAACTACTTGCTATGTCTAGATTTTTGTGACAAAAGAGTATTCAGTTATAGCCATTTATACCTTATTAAGAGGTGACATTAATAAACTTCCTTAGATCTGTGACATTAAAGAGGGCTGCTAAGGTACCTTGAACATAATACCTCTAGAGATGGTCATGAAATGCGTACCCACTCAGCAGCAAAATAATTGATACTGGAGAACAAAAAGGAAACTTCTTCCTATGCTTCTGTGTCAAAAAAACCCCACCAAAACAAGAGGAAAAAAAACCCGTGCATTTGGAGAGTAATGAAGTTCTAGAAAGGTGATTCAGTCTAAGGTTGGGACTGACATCCTTCCCAGAAGAAGGTACATGGACAACACATCTGCTAGTGGAAATTTCAAATGAGAAGGAAGAAAAAATTGCAGTCCCAGAAATAGCTCATGAAGTATACAGGCTTTATACTTTAAACAAAATTAATTTAATATACAGCATAGATGTTACTGTTCGTGACTGCACAAGTACGTATTTGATTTGAATGAGCTAACAACATTCAAGAAATAAGTGACTGGACCACGTAAGACCTTCTGTAGCTGAACCCAAATTCTCAGCTAAACTTTTTATGTTATTCTGCACTAAGGTACGGAGTCATTGCAAGCTATAAGCTTGAAAAAATAATTCAATGAAATGGTCATGCTTTCCTCAGTTCTGAGTTTATAAAAATTAATTATACATGACACTACAATTGTTTAAAACTTGCATATTTCATCTATATTCCTAGCAACATTTCTAGTGATAACAAATACCCTCCACACCCACCTGATCTCTTTGTTTAAGCAAAAATTCAAGCAATGCTCCCTTCAAAGGGAAGTTATATAGAGGGGATACAAAGATAATTTGCAATATGCCTGTGAGAGGTTTTTTGGTTTCAGTCATGTTGGACCAGAAACTTTTCTAGATCTATGTAGCACCTGCCCTGACACCACAATTTTTGCTAATCTAAGCAAGCTACCTCATGTCTCATCCAGTGACAGTGAGATGCAGATACACCATGATTCCTACCATGGAAGGATCATAATCTTCAATAGCTCCACAGTTCCCACTGGAAACAGTCCAGGTCTCAAACAACCTAATAAGCACCATCCCAGAACAAACATAATAAGATACACTTTCCAAACCTTTATAACATCCAAAGAGCAAGGCTCAAATGCCGATCTGAGTTACTCCCACAACTATTATAAAAATCTCTGGATTTCCAAATTATCTGCAGGTAACATGAAAAGACAGGTAGACAGAAGCACAAGGGCTATTTAGTTGGGTGTAGACATCTGAGTCTTAAGAGTAAAATCCTAAAAGATGTCACTTTTCTCCAGTTTTTCCATTTGATACAGCTGGGGAATAATTTAAGACACAGGACTGCACCACCCATTTGGGTGGGAGATGCCTTGGAGCATTTCACCTGCACAGACACTTGCTCGTATTAAAACCTTAGTTTTAACATTGGCTTTTGGAGACGAAGCATGCTATAGCAGCATGCTTGGTTTTGTACAAAACACAGGATTTCAGCTTCAAATTTAACAGGTGCAATGACACCCTGCAAACCCTAACACACAGCTCTTTACTCGAAATTCTGTTGCTTCATTTCATTTCCCTACTAAGTCTTCTTTCATAGTATGACAGTGACAACTAAAATGATACCGTTAAAGTAATACACAGGAATTTTAAGTAGGCTGTCAAAATAACTGACACTTACATCATCTTACTCTTAAACTCTCATGTAAAGTTTCAAAGTAACTTCTTCATTATACAATCAAATGCTAAGTTACCTTCCCCATTGAAAGATGTTGCATTATCTCTCAGAGCAGTTAGTGGGCTCCTCATCATTTCCAACAACAGCATTTAGTGCTCAACAACCATTGCTCTTCTTCATTAGGAAATATGCTTTTCTTGTTAGCAATTAAACTCTTTCAAAAGCACAACAAGTCAAGAGAAACCTCTGGCATTTTGCTTGCAGCCTGCTGAGGTATCAGGAAAACCAAGAAGCCACTGACCTTCAAGCAAGAAACACACCTGCTCCAGAGGTAACTTTAATAGATCCACAGGCAACAATACCACTGTGGAAGGAACTCCTCTTTAATTTTTCAAGGTAGCACAGATAACCTAGTGATTTTGGATTTTTGCCACTCCAATTAAAACAAAATAAAGAAATGTTTAGCACTACTAATGTAAGACAATTAGAAAAAAAAATAAATGGGTGAGGCCAGGAAAGAAGTGGTAAAAAGAAATGCAATGAGATGAGGCTTCTACTTAAGACTCAAGTTCTTTCTGAAATTTCAGCAGTCTTGAATAGCTCACAAACACTGCATGCTAAGAGGACTTCAATTTCTTTGCACTAATAGAAGCTTTAAAGCACTATTTACATTGTTTTCTAGGCTCATGCATCACCTCTGAAACACCTCTGATGCATTAAACATTTAAATCCTTCCACTTGCAAAATAGGCAGTGTTTCCTCTTCTCACAGAGTATCAGGGGCACCAGCCAAGACTTCTTACCATTTTTGCTTTAAGCTTGATGTTTATTAGAAGACCAGAATGGGGGCAGGTTTTCTTGCCCTTTGAAAGGTTTTTGACTTGTTACTTAACTAAACATGTTTGTACAGCTTTCTTCGTATCTGCAAGTCCTTAATCCACAAGATGTCAGTTGAGGCAATAATTATATTAATAAATTGTAGACAGCCTAAGAAGAAAAGAAAGATGGAGAGGCATTTGGAATTAACATGCTGTGAATCAGTCCTGCATCATCCTTTGTCAGTGGCATTAGCAGGCTTTTTTTCCCTCCCTTCTTGTTGCCTTTTGGTAATAATTTTCAGGGCGTTTGACACATTTCATCTCACTCAATGCACTGAGCCCTAATACAAGAGAGCACCAGTTTATCAAACATATGTTAGTTGAGTATGCGTATCAGTTAATCTTAAGCAGCTGACATTGTCAAAGACAGCCACACTGTCAAGTGCTAAAAACATGCCAGGCAAGGAGGAAAGGCAGGTCATGCAAGAGCACAAGCTTGGCTGCTGAGATACCAGCACCACCCAAGGCCAGAGCGCTCAAATTCCTGTCTCTCAATTCGCCCCAAACCAAAAGTTTCCCACACCAGTTTTAAAGCACACATTTCTGCTGATATTGACAAGAGGAGTTGCAAACCTCAGAAAATTAGTCACCTACCTAGTACAGGATCCAGCATCAGGTATTTTAAGAGCAAGATGAGAGCAAGACTCTGTTCTGAAGACATGCTAGTTGTCTATGTTAGTTTCACAGAAGCCTCTGTGAATATTTTGTTGGTCAATGCAGAGCACATGATTAAGTCTTTGCAGAACTAGGGCCAGTATTTGCAATTCAGGATACCCATATTGTTTTCCTGCTACAGACATTACAGAATGAAGTCCAAAAAGGTTTTTTTTAAGCAAACAAAACCAAACCAATCAAAAAAAAAAACTTGTTACAGTTGCAGAACTTCTAGGAGTCCCATTACATTTTAGTGTTTCTTGCAGCTATTTTTCACAATTTAAAATGCTAAATGCACTCAGCCTTCAACATGAGGGCCATAATTAAAAATATTTAATAGGAACTTGCTATTGAATTACTATTTTTTTAAAGGTTAAAATAAAAACTCCTTTCTCCATTTTGGTTTACTTAACATACTAAGACTAATTAGGATCTAGTGACTTCTAAAATTTCCTGTGTATGGTTTGCTTTTTCACATTTAACAAACCTAACTTATTTTTTTCTTCCCCAACCTGGCTTTTTAAAAAAACAAACTGCTGAAAAATACAGATAAAGACTCAAATGCAGAACAATTCCTTGAATTATGTAACTGGTTTCTCGCAGAGGAGGGGCTTCACCTTCCTATCCTTACTATTAATTTCTGCCATCTCATAAGACAGGAAACATCTGCTGAGAAGACTTTAAAAAGGCAAAATATCTAAAATTCATTCCCCGGGTACTTTGTTTACTGCAAACAATTCAAGATTTCAGTGGTAATATTGCTTGCTCTTTAATGAGAGCTTATTTTATTTACTTGGAACAATTTCTATACACTACTAAATCCCAGAAATTCGTAGTAAAAGATCCTTCTCCTATTTACAATTTCAAGGTAGAACCACACCTGCCATATCACCAGTGGAAATGCTTCTCGGAAGGAATTTACTCATGTTGGACCCAAAAAAGAACCAGAGAAAATACTACTAGGGAGAATACTCTTTGCCCCGGTGCATTTACAAAAAATGCTTTGCATCTGTAGGACTGCAGGAAGTGGCTCACTTTCTCTTCAAGAAAGGCTAACATTTTATTGGGGATTTACAACATGGTAATGCAATTCCCCCAAAGGGGAGACAGTAAACAGGCACTGGTAGGAGAGCACAGACAAAGGACCAACCAAACATTTTGATAGCAACACCTTAGTCTGCAGACCAGTATCTCAAAAAGTTAGAAGAAAAATATTCTGACACATAGCAGGAAATTCAAAATAACCTGTCTGCGGGTTCAATAACCAGCAACACTCATTCAGAAAACTTCTCTGTTTAAGCAGCCAAGGTTGTCACAGAGCTGCTTTGTTTCTCATATAGGCAGCCTACTCTGTTCTACAGCTCTTCATAGCTCTTTGGAAAACTTTTCTTTTAAAGGGAAGTAGTCCTAGATCAAATTAACTTGTCTTCAAACAATATACAAAAGAAGAAGCACCCTTTCTACCTGATCTGTGATACAATTTATCTGTTGCACTGGAGACACGTAGGTTACAAAAAGAGACAGATGCATTAAGAATAGAACCCAAGAAACATTTATTTTTCCTATTCTCCATCTCAAATAGCAGTTTGTATGCAAAAAATAGGTTAAAAAAATCATTGCTGTCTCTGCAAGAAGACATAACACAAAAATCTTCATCATGAAGCAGGTCAATTTTGGAAAGGGATAACCAAACAAGCACTGTAGAACAGAAGGTGGTTTATACAGCCCAACCTTAACTTCATCCTAAGAAACCACCCTCCCAACAGGCCCTGGTAGGACTTTTTATTAAAGAACAGCAAATAAAAGAACAGCAGATTTGGGCGGGTGGGTTGAAGGAGGATGCAGGGATTTTGTTTCATAGTCTTTAGCAGAAAACAGGACCCCTTGTTCCTAATTCTACACCTAGGCAGTATCCTAAGACTTCACAGAAAGAGGAGGCTCTCACCTTTTGGAACTACTGTGGGTGTTGGTGATGTAATTAAGAAAAACAAATATGGCAGCTCTACAAATGAACTCTTCCAAGTACTTCACACAGAGTGGAACAACGACAAGTCTATGACATTTAATGCCTGACTCAACAGAAAATCTCCACTTCACTTGACTGAGTCTTTGAGTGAGTTCTTTTACTGCAGAGATGGAAGAGGAGAATTCAGGTACACTTTAATCAGCCCTGCCTCAAGTAGATTACTTCAGAGAGAAAGAAACTATCTTTAGCAAGTAGCATACATGTAAATTAGCCAAAACTGTAAGGAAGACCCCAAAAGTGTTTTTTTCTCTTTTGAAATGCAGTCGGCATCTCCCTGTGGGGCTGATGAACATACAAAGTTACTAGAAATAAAATAACATAATTAGCTTGACTTTCATTAATACCCAGTAAGGTCATTGTCAATCTGACCAATGCTATATATAAAATTTCCTCCAAAGGTTGTGCCTAGGAGTCTAGGTTTTGCCTGTGACTTTTTTTCCCTTCTCCTTGCACAATTGCATAATTAGATTTTTCAAAAATATAAACAAAACCTTTCACCCCTCCCATACAGCCAGCTGTGTCAGCTTTAGAACATACGTTCTCTTTGAAAACATGCCTATATCTTGTGATGGATACTCTTGACAAGTGCTGACACTGCTACAAAAGCCCAATGCTTGGCTACTAGATTTTGTAACAGTGCCAGGAGAAAAAAATATTTCTAATTCTCTTCCTCCAACCTCCAGTGAAAGACAAAGAATTTGAAATCAAGACATTAAACAAACAAACAAACAATCAAGAAATAGCCACAATTAAAAGGAGTATTTAATACTCCAGAACAGAGCTTTGGATGTACCATTTAATTCATCCCCTAATATCAGGACCCACAATACGGAAAACATCTGCTTCTTCTCCTTCTATCTATACAAACCCTTAAGAGTCCAAGCTTCAAAACTTTCACATAAAATATCAGCATTATATATTTGCAGTAGATAAACTGAACCAGCAAGGCAATCAATCAATTTTCAATTACTCTTGGCAACTAGATAAGATGATAGTGCACACACTAATAACAGACAACAGTCACCTAATGAGCAGATTCATGCCTTATGGTGGTCAGAAGCCTCTAGGGTACATAATTAATAATAGCCATTTACAATCATAAATATTTATTTCCTCTCCTGTCTTTACAAAGAAAGTTTATTATTGGTAAACTGAGATATGCTCACCACAAAACCATCTAGTGTAACTTCTTTTTGCAAGGACCATACACTGCCCTTACAGCATGGGGAGGGAGTTCATTAAACGCATTAGTAAAATTACAGGTGTAGCAAGAGCATTAACTTATTTACTGCTTAGCACATCACAGCATTTTTACATCTCAGTAGATGTTTTCTGAATAATGCCATACTTACAACATCAAACTTCTGTGTGATGTTCCCCTGGACATCCAGTAAATAAACTTTGCCATAATGCGTTCCCAGTGCCAAAAACTGTAAAAGAAAGACTGATTACATAAACAAAAAAAGACACTGCAACCAAAATTTCAGCAATGCTAAATGAACTCCCAGATGTTTAGCAGATTCATGATTAGCAGCACCCAGAATGAAAAAAACAAACCACAAAAAACCAACACACCCCTGTAGACAAAGCTTATTTTAACTGCACCTAACGAATGAAACAGGGCTTCAAGCCCATATTCCTGTGATAGTGTAAGTTAGCTGTCAGAATGAGTCATGAGGACCCTCATCCACTGACAACTAATGGTGTGTCCACAGTCCGTACACACTGCCCGATGGACTCTGGCAGCAAATAAAAAATGCAGCGTGAAAGAAGCCACCAACACAGACCTGCAACGGTACCTGGATCCTTTCCACAGCTTTGTTCAGTCATCATGGTTTCCTTTGGGATTTATTTTTAACTCTCCTTTATACTTAATGTAAAACCAAAACATTCAAACATAGCAAAAGGCCATCACTAAGCCACTGGTAAAATACTGCTGAATTATGGAAGGTCTCTGACGTGCATTTAAGCACAGAGATAACCATTGGGTCTGCTTTCCTTCACCAAGTAACACTCCCACACTGAACCCTCTCAAGACACATACATTTTTCCTTGGAAATCTCAGTTTTGTTCTAAAAAATAGGAGCAAAATAAGGAAACTGTCACATAAACGCATGCTGTCACAAACTTATTTTGATACAAACAAGAAGGGAATCAATTCTTAGAGATCTACTGTTAATTGAACCATATGAACTATACCTAAACAGAAAAGGAAGAACTTCGGTACTACTTGATTTATGACAGAGTTTTCTTTTATTCCCCCCCTCCTTTCAGCATTACTAAATAGTCTAGGTTCCACATTTCTCTGTATTTCACTGCATGTGAGCATGCTTCATTGCAACCTATAATGAAATGCTCAAATTTACAGGCACTGCTAAGCGTGTCAGTCAGGCAGCACAATCTTTAAAAAATAACCTTACAGAAAGTCAAGGTTTAAAAGGATTTATCAAAATGGAATTGCTTAAAATGAAATTTCAGTTCAGGCACTTAAAATATGAAGCTACATTAAAAGGAGTCAAAAAAGGGAAAGAAGGGTTCATTAGAAATTCATCCCCTGCAATGCCTTTCACTCCTGCAAGGTTGCCTTTTTTCAGGAAGAAAAAAGTCCCCTGGGTAAAAAAATCAATACTGGTTAATAAAACATCAGGTGTGCAGACATAACTAGGTATGACTATTCCACTGCACAGGCCTGCTTGAATGCACCAGGTGCCATGACGATTAGTCATCCAGTGCAGACAGCAAGTCTGGTGAAAATATGATGCTTTAGCAGTGAAAAGAAAAAAAAAAAATTCTGGGGGGAAAATACCCTGAATAAAGAAGCCAGATTTTTAGGATTCCCTGCAAAGTTAAAATGCTTTAATAAGAGGCATATTTTACATAACACTTTGTAATTGTGCTAATGAGTCTTAGAGTGGGGTTTTCCCTGCTCTTGTAGGGAAAAAGAAAAAACAACCAAACAAAAACAGAACAAACCACAAAACATCCTTGCAAAACCTGTAACCCAGCTTTATTTTTAAGCTCTCTGTTATAAGAGACTTATTCCTAAAAGACTCCAGTACCTGGCTTCTAACAACATTGATCCTTCTCATAAATAGTGTATCTAGTCTGCTGGAAAACTAAAAGTGCTGGGATGCTTAAACAGCTTCCCTGTATTGTCACTCTTTGTGACACTACAGTTAAAGCTGTATCTGTGCACATCCTTACAGAAAAATCCTGTTCATCTCTTGGTTTTAAAAATTTACCTGAGGCTCAAGAAAAAAAGGTAACACAAACAGGCCACAGACCAGGACAAAAGGCTTGCCAATTTTTCAAATATCTATGTAACTCTAAGTTGTCAGAAACATTTTTAAAAGAGTTATTGTTTTCATTCACACAGTTAAAATACAAGCTTCATCTTAAGAGCCTCTTGAGCCATGGCAACAGTCCTTTGAGTAAAAGAAACACAGCACAAGTCAATCTAAAAACATAGTGAAATAATAGAGAAATCCCTCAGCAATAACTGTTAAGGAGCTATTACTGGCGGTGAAAAATTACACATTCAGAAAACACCTATTATGTCTTATATACTAATAGTTACTTTACAAACTCATACTTTCAGATGCTCTTCAGCATTACTCAATATTTTAAAATGGTCTTCAGTATTTATAAAAGAGAAGAAAACTCCGAAAATAAAAAAGGAATTGTTTAAATTACAAAAGAAACATAGGAAGCTTCTTCCTTGTAAAAACACAGGAAGGATTATTTGTAAAAAATCTTTACTTTCATTGTCCATTATTTTCTCCCTTTCACTCTCCTGTAGGTCTCAAACCTTATCACTGATAAAGCATGTGCATTTCTTCTCCTTGTTTTAAACTTAGTAATTCAGGGAAGGGGAACAGGGAAGTGTTAGCATGACACCCCCTCAAAAAACCGCAATCAAACAAAAATGGAATATTTTGATTACTTTCTTCTATACTAAGAGAAACTCATGTGTCTTCCGCAGTTGAATGTATTTCTAAGGTGACCCCTAGCATGATCAAGTCTGTCTGCAGTGATTCAGGCTGTACAACTAAGCAAAACATCTACACATACTTCCTTTTCAATAGAGGAAAGTTGAACTGTATGCCAATTCTAGTTGATAATACTGTCCATAATTAAAATCAAGTGACCATTTTCCCTATAGCTTATGTAAACATCCTATCCAACAAATCACTGCGACTCAAATTCTCACTTTATTTTCTCAATGGGAAAGTATGTGCTGTTCAACATAAGTTTAACAGTTGTTTTGTTTATATTAGTGTTGACTTGCACTGCACCTCTAGATTTGGCAGCACTTCTACACAGAAATATGCATTATAAGCACAGATAAATACATAAAACCAAGCAGAAGTTCTATCTCTACCTTTTCATGCACTGTCATGCAGCTGGCTGCATCCTTCTGGAGAATTTCAGTCACTCCATTAGAAAGCCGTTCATACTTCAGCTTGGGTTCTTCTTCACTCTCATCTTCCTAAATTTTTAAGAATGCAAGGAAAAGAGAGAAAAAGAAATTTAGAAGCTTTTTTAAAAATAAAAACAAATTAAAAGATATCCCAAAACTATGACACAGCAACAGGTGAAGATGGATCACTGCTTTTTCTTAACAACAGCCATTACAATCAAAAGCCCAACTTCCACATTTTTATCATTGGAGATGGCTTGGGTGGTGCTTTTTTCTTACTGGTTTATCTTTTTACTGCAAAGTTCTGGGTACAAACAAGGACTGCATAGCAGCATATCAACTCAGCTGTAAGAGGTACTTAGTTGATATAAAAAAAGCAAGAAAAAACGTGCATGTGTACTTTGTTACATATAGTTAAGTCATTCCCAATTTAGAAGAAAAATACAAAAGAGATAGATATAGAAAAATGAATGTTGATAATACTAAGTGTGTCACTGTAGCCACAATTAACTCTAAGCTGAAGCATGGAGGTTACAAGAAACTTCCAAAACATTTACAAGGTGCTGAACAACCTCTGCAGGAAGGAGAGAGGCAAAATGTTATGAAAAAAAATTAAGAAAACAAACAAACAACACACTAGGAATAAGTTAATTGGAGAAAACACACCAACGGATTTATGTTTAAAAATAATAAGAGTATAAATACATTATTGCAAAAGTGTATGGGAAAAGGATCTGGACACAGCATACACCTATATCACTTGCAGGAACACTTCCTGGCATATACTGAAGCTTTCCTCTCTTTTTCTTTTCAAGCATGTCAGGTATTATCACTCAAACACTACACAGATGCAAAAAAAGATTATGCATCAAGTGGCACAGAGTGAAGAGCGACAGAGCTAAAGAACACAAGCAGGAAATTTCACTGATCAAAGAACATCCAACACGTTCATCTCTAAGGAAAAAAAAAAATTCAAGGTGCAAAATAGCGCTTTGGTCACAGACGTCTATCTAACAGATGGTCTACTGAAGTCCAATGCCAGAGAGATTTCATAAGCTTCAGTAAACCTCAGTTCATACTATACATGCATAGACACACACAAACCCATATATATCCCTTGGTCCTCACTGGGAAACAGTGTGCCTGCAATGTCTCCTGCACTCACTTATGAGATCTAACGAACCCATCAATGTTGAGTGTGTTTCCCACATAAAAACACCAGTGCAGTGCTCTAGTAAAGGAGCACCTTTACTTCCCAACAACTACGGCTTTCCAATCCTTACAACAGAAAATAAAAACGCACAGTGTCAGCCTATGGCAGAAGAACTATATTTGAGCAACATTTCCTTGCAGCTAATGGTGTGAAAAATTTGGAAAAGAGACGTGTTATCTTTCAAGTACTTTAAAGTCAGTCTTTCCCAAGTTAAATATTACGGCCATTTACCATGCAGGCTACCATCACACAGGGTAATACATGCATTTCCTCATACAAAACACATAAAAGGCATAGGAGCCTATGGAAATGTTCAATATTAAGCCTCATGCTTCTAGAAATACATTGCAAAGAGAGGCCCTTTTAAAATATTAGGGAGTTTTATGACAGAATACAGATGAGATTAATATAGGGATGTCAGCAGCCCATGACGTAGCAGTCTGAAGTGAGGTGTCAAAATGTCCACCAAGAAACAATTTTAATCAGTAAATCGAACACTGAACAAAGTTGTTACTAGACAGAATGACAATGTCAAATTACAGGGCTGTATATATATCAGCCAAATTCCTTGTGCCTACAGATCCTTAATAAATGACTACACAGCAGAGGGAGGAGGTAAAGTCAAAGAAAAAAAGCATACATGTGATGGAAGGAGGGAATCAGGAAGCACACATCCATTTTAAAGCAATTAATACTTTTCTGCATTTTACACATTGCTTACAAAGATTACACTTGAAAGGCATGGGTAATCATTGAATACATTCATAAAACTAAAAATTGAACTCCAGTCATCAAGTTTTTATAAGATCCCACATGTTGCTGGACTCTGGACATCAAATGTGCAACCAACGTGAAAAGTTAATTCTAGTCTCTTCAGCAGTTTGCATAAAAGCATTCATCCATGGACCATTAGATAAAGTTCCTGTAAATAAGTTTTGCCTGTCTTATGAGTGAAAACTAAGTAATTTTTCCTGCACACGCCTATACAAAAAATATATACTTTCAAAAGTCAGTTCACTGGAGCATTGTGCCAGGCTTCCAAAAAAGTGAATAAAACAAACACTTCAAATTAGGCACAATGGGTGTACCCATTTCACACTTTCTCGACAGGTAACTTTTATGTTAAGTAAAAGTCAAGCCAAAAGGTGAACTTAAATAGGGTGGGGGCACTTCACTGCAAACAAAAGAAAATTAAAAAGGTGATTTGCAAAAATGCAAGATTTCTCTCCTGCTTCAAACTCTACCCAATATACTAAATGCATTTGATGATCTCTTAATCAGAGTTTAATAATTTCAAAGGTATTCTTTCATCAATAAAACTTTTATGCAGCCTGAACTTCTAAAGTAAATAAAAACTGTTGTTAATAAAAACCAAATCAATATTTTTTGTTAAATTTTAATAATCCTGAAAACCTACAAATAAAACCATCAGCAGCCTGAGTTGAGATGACAGTTAGCTGCGTTTCTATGACAACCCAGAGGAACAGCACAAGTCCTGACTCGCAGTAAAGCTAAGATATAAACAGTGACATTTACCCCATACAAGGAAACTCACAGCTTTCCTTTTTCAAAGAAAAAGAAAGAAAGAAAAAAATCAATATCTCAACGAACACGGATTTTTACTAAGTGTATGGCACTTTTAATTAAGAGAAGTCCTTTAAAGCATCCTAGAGGATTCTAAACATTTATAAAATAAATACATTTTGTAGCACTGCTTCTTGTACCACCGCTTTCGTACTTTCTGCCTAAAAAAAACCCTTAACAAAACAAGCCCTACAACACTGAATTCTGAAGTTTTTGTCCAATGTATTAAGAGAAAAAGAAATATATACTGAACAAAATGCACAGTGCTCCATACATGGCAGTCTTAAATTCTGAAAGGGAAGGAGACTCCACAGAGCTGACAAGAGGAAGCTACCTTTTGTGGTGTTGTAAAATAAATAATATTTTTTCAACCACAGGAATGCTAATTTGAAACTCATATTCCACTTAGTTTTCCGTTTGCCTTTTTACTACTGGAACTAGCAGTGAAATTGCTAAAAATACACTGTGAAGAACCTGTAGCGAACATTTCCAATTGAATAAAATACTCTAAATTAACTGTAAGACTAACACAATTCCCTTCCTACTAAGTCCTCTTTCATTTGTCAACACTGAACTGAATTGAAAACAGATTCCTCTTCTCACACCGAAGACTTTGTTGGTCTGAAACTCACTACCAACTCATCTTCCGGCACAGGCTTTCAAAACCGAGGCCAGCTGCAAAATGTGAAACAAGCTATCAAAAGGCCAGTGCCACTGCAAGGGATGCTCATCTGCTTTTCTGAATGCAGGTTCACAACCTTCTTCAGATATCCTGTCCCACCCTTCCCAACTTTGCCAACAGGAACAACTGCAGTGGAATCATAAGAAGAACAAAAAATCTGAAATGGGTCCTTGCAAAGAAAATTTCCAGAAGGAACCTGTGGGCAGTTCCTGGAGTTATTCCACTAGCCCACATTTGCTCCTGCAGCAGAGGATCTGCCCACAGGACAGTCTGTCACATGAACTACATGCTCTACTGATTGTGGATACTCTAATTATGTTACGGGCACTGACAGCAAAGTGTCATCCTTCCCACACGATTTGCCCTCTAAGTTTTTTCAAAGCCTTTATGGAAATAAACGGTGCATACATTATAAGGCAAGTGCCCTTCCTCTTTGCTGCACATCTTCCATTCAGTTCCAGCTAGAATTCCAATTACTACAGCTGGCCATTCCAGCATTGTTTACACTTGCAAATTTTGATGCTGCAAAGCATTTAAACTCAAATAGAGAGATACCTGAGGTCCATCACTCAAGCCATTTCAAAGAAGCTGCAACAAGGCCCTGATGTTGTTTGCCTTACTAAAAGGATGTCTTGGAAAAAACCAAACAAAAAAAACACCCCTACAGCTCACTGTATTTTTTGTCATGCTTTCTTTCAAGTTAATGTCAATTTCAGAGATACAAGAAAAATGTTAATTTCATTCATTTCCTCCTACCATAAAGTCCATTAACAGTGTTCTTCCTCCACATATTTGAATAGCTAGTTAGTGTTCAAGACACATTCTAAAATCTCATTTAAAAAACCTGTTGCCAAAGTACAAATCAATATTGCTGATAAAAAGTGAGAAGAGGCTACTTAGCAATTTGTGAAAGTAACTTTTCTTGACACTTAATACAAGCCAGATCTTTGGTAACCCTCAAACCTACTAAGAAATGAGCATTTTTACTTATTTAAACAGTCATCATTATTATGCAGAAGAAAAAACCCAAACTATTTATATTTCCAGAATTATTAGTTTATAAACTATGGGAAAATCTTGAGTAGAATCAAAGAATTAACTCAATATATTTTTGGGTTAAAATAAAAGTTTGCAGAACAACCTCAATTATGAAAAAAAAAAAGCCAACAAAAAACACACCCTTAGTGCTTTGCTGAGGGCAACCTTACTTATCACATAAATTCAATAACAAATAAACATAAAAAGACTTCAAGTCCCAAAATACAGTCTCCACAGAGAATTACTTACTCTTCTTCTATACATACAGAAGTACAAAGTACAGCAAAATAGCCAGAGGAACTCAGTTACCAAAATCATCTATTACCTTCTTGGTCAAATCAAGACTGTTCCACAAATATCTTGGCTTGATACTCCAACTTATGTCCTAAAGGTTTTAATCCAGTATGAGTAACTCCCTCACACACACTCTGCTAGAATTAATCATCATTTCAACAGCAATAACGCAGGGGTGAAAGGGTTCCAAGCCATGTGAAACAACAAGAAAATAAAGCACTTGGCAAAAGGATCCTACAACTGGCCCAGCACAGAGATAACCAGCTTTAGCTAAAAACAACCAATGGATCATGCAATTCCTGTTCTGCTTTGCTGCAGACAGAGAAAGACAGTGGGCAGGTGGGAACCCCAAAGCTGGCTACTAGCCACCCACACACGTATTGTAGATTTGGGTGGGAGAACACTATTATCTGAAACTTGTGTGTGTGTGTCCGTGTCCTCTTTCCATGCCCTAGCAGCATAGATGGCATTCAAATACATGCAATTTTTTTTTACTAAATCAGAGTTGACATATTTAAGTGAACACACCACCCATTTGCAATACATGGCAACATGGCTAGCGTATTAAAAAGTTAAACAAAAATCTCCTACAAGTGAAAACATCACATAGGAGCAACATGTGACATAACACTTGTAGGAGGATTAATACTCTTAAAGTCATTTTAGAAAATATTAAAAGGAAAGCTGTAACAAATTGCTAATACCTGTTGATGAATTTAAGGAATTAGCATCATAATTTCGCAACACAGTTTGGAGATCCCTTCAACTTCCACCGCAGTCATGTCTTAAAGTCCCTGTATTATAGTCCTATATAGTCCGTAATAATACTGAACATTTTTTTTTGTTTTTTTTGAGAACAAAAATGAAGAAAAACTCCTAATCTTTAGGATCTTATCATGCTCACAATTTCAAGTATGATAACACTTTGGTTTTAACTGTGATGGGGTAAATCAGCCTTCTCTCCCTCTTTCTTGATATATTCCCATTTAATAGTCACAAAATAGTCTTCATAAATTCTACTCTTACCTCATGCCTGCTGGCATCAGATTATCATTTGCAATTTAAAAATGAGGTAAAAGCTTTGAACCCTATATATGAAATTAGAATTGCTGTAACATCTATTTGATACAAGAAGGGATCCAATAATATCTTTGGACATTTATCCACCTTCCTTTACCCCAAAAGCAAACTTTGCTTCCTTACAGCAAGTTCAAATAACCTGACCTGCTATTAACACCTGCTGCATTGAGCATGCATGCTAGTAAGTCTTACTCCTCCTCAGAGCCATTTGGAAAGCCTGCCTTACTTGAGAATGATGAGAAGTTCCTGTTGGAAATGCTGGGAGGAGGGAGGTTTGCCTTTGGAAAGTTTCCGAAGTCAAATTTCTTCCATTGTAACATGGGACTTCCTCAGTGTTGGCCTCTGATGCTGCCATTTTTGAAGGAAACCTCCCACAGGACAACCTATCGCCCACCATTCTGACATGGGAGACAGAACACCCAAGTACAACTCAGGTTTCTTTTCACAACTGGAAACTAACCACTGGTTTTGAAAAACAAAGGATGATTATTTCTGACTTTTAAAAAAGCTGGAAATATACAACACAAACAATTGCCAAAAATTATGTTTTCATTGTTGCAAAAACAGTAGTCGATTGCTACGTTGTATAATCAAGACAGGTAAATTCCAATTTAAAAGTCCATTCAGTCCTTTAAAAGGTAACACTTCGTAGTCAAGTATCTTCAAGTAGATCTGGCCGTATTTGCTTCTTAAAAATGATTCTTCTAAAACAACGCAAACATCACAGCTTCCCTGCTGCCTATTTCTAGGCCTTAACCTGCCTTCTTTTAAAAGAAAATAAAAAACAAAACAAAATGCAAAAAAAAAAAATCCCCTTGTGCTGAAGAAACAAATGACACAGAGCAAACAAAGACAATTACAGTAGGATACATAACTATTGCAAAGTGCAGCTTCATCGCTACTGTTTCTCCATCCCTAGGATAGGATTTCCAGACTTCTCTTCCTGTCTCAATGACAAAGAGACTACTCATGCCATTTGCAGGATTAGGATCCTGACTCAATTTCTCTCAATGCAATCAGATTTCTAACACTAAATGGATGCCAAGAAAAATTCAGACTAAGGCCTTTAACCCTCAAAATTCCAGTTTGCCAGATAGCACATGAATTGGAACACAATTTCACTGCATAAAACTACTGGATGAAAACCTGGATAGTAACTTCAACAAAGATGCAAATTACTGAGGCAGGCATGGAGGGCATAACTTTATATTTGTAAAAGACCCCATTATTTACTCAAGTTTCGTACAACACTTGCAGGACAGTGCAAGAGAATACAAGCTGCTGTATTTTGAAGTGAATTCCTTCCTTAGTGAAGGAAGCGAAGTGAATAACCTCCCATCCAGTTCCTTTATGGTTCCTCAAAGGCAAATCACCAATACTTTCCCTGTATGTAGCTGTAAAATTGGCAAATATGGATTAGGATGGTAAAATTTTACACAGCAGTTTTCTGTCCTCCCCATGCATTTTCTACAGGGATTTATTTAATCCCTTGACCTCTGTGAGAAAATGCAGATATACACCAAGAGCAAGGAATTAAGATGATATGGCTCCCTGTGATTATGAATCAAAATGGGCTACATTCACAGTATGAAATGACACACAGATGAAAAGCAAAGTAGAGAGTATTTTATTTATTTCCAAAACTGTTGTGATATACAGAATGCCACACTATATTTGCTGAACATCAACTTAAGATTCACTCATGCAGGTTTAAGGAGCTTGGCATCAGCCAAGTTGTGAAGGAGAATAACACAGATGATAAACTGCACAAGCAATCATTATAAATGGCATGTTAAAATATAGTAAAAGTGCATATAGTATAATTTGGTTTCACTTACACTTTCATCAGTCTGTTCTATTTTACTGGTAGTTTTGTGCATGACAAAAAACACCTGAAAACTGTCAAATCCACTACAGTGTTCAAAAGCACAGGATCAGTCCATCGACATCAAGTGCACCATACAAAGGCAGCAAAGGATAGGCTGTTCCATCTTTCACACCCACATCAGATTTCCACAGTGAAAAGTCCAAACACAGATCAAATCTCAACGGAACTACACATTCATACTTGCATTTTTCTTCTGCTGAGTAAGGAACTTGGGTAAACATTTTTCTCCCCCGTGAACACTACTCATGCAGCCTGGTTGCCACCTTATGATGCACTGCATATGAAAACCCTACAGTGCAGTTTGGGAACAGCAGTTTTAAAATTCACCTGCTCACCACAGTGGAAGAGCTAGATGGTAAATAGATTAATTTCCCCACTGCTTTACTTTTTCCAGCCCACAGTGTTACTCCACCCTGATAAATACATTTCATGTTTTGGAAAAGCCACATCTGCATACTCCGTTACCACACTAGCTTTGCAATTGCATTTAATTTATGTAACACGCACAGCAGCATTTTTGCTTTTTATGTATTCCACGACATACAGATAGAACAGGCACTTCTGGTTAATATTAATAGCTCATTAAATGAAGTATCCAATTTTCACTCAAAATCTGAAGATATTAAAAGCATACAGCAATAATCAATTTTTCCTGCAAGTCAATCCTCTAACGATGTATATTAGAATGTTAGTTACTAGTTACTGCAAACTTGTTTTTCAAATTAATGTATGAAAAGATTCCATTTAAACTTCAATAAATAATTTACTATGCTCATCCTACTGATTCAAATTGATAAATTATTTGCATGATACATTTTCTCATTAATAAGGAGGATAACTTTCTATTTGGAATTTATGTATCTTTTCCTTCCATTCTCCTCATTTAAAAGGCCAGTTTCACTTCTGGACATAAAGGAGGAAGCAACCTCCCTTCAGATTGCTCAGGTATTTGAAACAGAATATGCTTTTTGGGCATTTTTTCCTCCAATCTCCTATTTTTAAAACAACTGGAAGAAAAAAATGGCAACATGGTGTAGAATTATTCAGTAATAAGAAGGAATGATGAAAAAAAGTACTTTGCCAAAGATAAGACAGGAGACAAAAAAAGGCAATTTGGGCTGCATTACAGTAGCCAAATCTGCTTTCCAACTATCCATTTTTTGTTGCAATGGTGATGCCCCTTCCGAAGCTACTAGCCATAGTAGCTCACCTCTTCCAGCCCAATGCTCCACATTCCATGTTAACAAAACATTTTGATGGAAACAGAGTATGACAAGGAGCCTTTTTTACCAGATGCTTTATTTACTTGAAATGATTTAATTGCTTTGACCTAATCCAGACCCCATCTACAGGACCAAGACCTGGAGTGCACTGAAAAGGAAAAGAAAACATGAAGGCTTCTTAGCTGCTTCTTTTTAAGGCTTACATGTTTCCTGTGTTTCTGCTCTGATCAGCTTTCAAAACCTTGAAGAACAAAACCACTATCCATTTCAGTGGGGAAATTGTATCAATGAAGGTTATTTCTAACTATCATAAACTGTATGAGCACTGGGTTAACCAAGAAGTTTTTTATACTTTCCTCTCTACAAACTCTCCCAGAATTAACTAACACAGTGTTCAGATAACTAAAAGAATAAACTAAATGAGCAAACATATACCTTTCACGGGGTACCAGTGATCAAAGATCAGAACACAAGCTGAAAAAAACCTAAGCCCAGGAGATATAAAAATGGAAGTTTTAGAATGGAATCATATGCAACACTGAGTACCAACACACACAAGGACATAGGAAAAAAATAACAGCAACACACATATTAATGTAATTTTTTAATATTTAATATTTAATATTTATTTTAATATTTAATATTTTTTAAAAGAAAATATTTTTTAAAACTTGTTGCATAAAATGAGCATCTGCATCCACCTATCATTTTTGTTGGTGGTTTCCTTTAACAGGCCAAAAATACAAAACAAAAAATATACTCTGTACTGCACCACCTACAAAAAACCAAAGTGGAACTCCTCACATAATCACAGATCATCTAATGGGATGCGGGACTTGTTTTCTAATTCCAATCATACTTGTTCTAGAAAAGATGCTCCCTGTAAAGAAGATACATACTGGCCCAGGCAATACACTCATAGCCCCAGCAGTAAACAAGAAACAAGCAGAAAACTTTAACAAATAACTAACCAAATTTCAGGATGGAAACTTAGCTTGGATTACCTCATCAAGTAAGAAGGTTCTGGCTTTTGACACATCATAACTTTATCTGTACCTCACACTCACAAATGGGGTTTGAAACCCTCTCTCTGCTTCTCAAATATATGATACTGTTCCACTTCATAAAGCAGGGGGCAGAAGGGGTTTGCAGGCAAGAAAGAGGCAGAGAATAATTAACTTGTACATGAACTCTGAGGCTGAGAGAGAAGCTGAAGGTCCTGGGACACCAAGGCATGGATCCAAACATTCTTCTGCTACAAGCAAGTTACCTGAAAAAACTGTTACTAATTTATGCAGACCAGTGATTTCCAGGGCGCAATACAAATATATGCTTTTACCAGCACAAATTAAGTCTCAATGGGAAGGCTTCATGCACTACATATACAGCGAACACAAAATTAACATTCGCCCGACCTCACAAGATTTCATAGTGTAACATAATGAATGGTGACTGTGCCATATTGTGCAACAACAGCACACTGTAAACAAATACTCCAGAGCAGTATAGTGCAGAGCAGCACAAAAGTTCAGGAAGACTCAAGCTAGTTCTTTAATAAGCTTTTTTTTTTTTTTGATGATGAAATACAAAACTAGTTCCTCTCTTCAGAACATGTGACTCATGCGGATTTAACAACACATACAGTCGTTTGCACTACTGTACTATAATCACTCCCTGTTTTAAATTAAAGAAGATAACGGTTTAATTTAAAATAAATATTTGTTTAAAACACTCCAAAACAGCCCATTATATGTTATAACAGGATTATCTCATTAAAAGCAGAAGTTGTAAAGACAAAATTACAAGGCATGCAGCAGCATCAACTTAAATGCAAAAAAAAAATACCAATGTGCATTTCACATTGCCACCACTTTGCACTGCTACTGAAGGAAGTTTAACTACTTACTTATACATTTATTAGATATCTTTTGCTAATTAGCTGGAAAAACATTAGTATCTGCTTGACAGAAAACAGCTCAACTGGGAAAAGGAAGATTTTCCAGTAACAGACACATTGCAAGAAAGAAAATTAATTTGAAAATAGAAATTAATATGCAGGTTGTACGTAATTTAGGCAGACTTTTTTTCCTCCACGGTTTACAAGCAGCCAAAATCAGATTACTTTATTGTCTATTTTTAAGTTTCATGCAGCTCCAGGTGCTGTAAAATAAAAAGTTAAATAAGCCAATTAAGCCACAATGTACTAGGACTTTTTGACCAAACAACCTGCTCAAGCTCAGCCCCAAATGCAGCGTATGTGATGATCAGACAAGGCTGGAAAAAGTAAAGCAAATATACTTGACAAACACAGTTCAAAAGAACCAAAATCAACCAACCAAAACTAGAAGATACAAACCCACAACAATTGTACTTCAAGACTGCAGCAGTATTACTTAGCAAACCAAGTAGTTTTTTTCTCTTGGGAATTAAAAGATGGTGTTAGAGATAATGCTTCCTCATCATATCATGGTATTATTTAGAGCAGTCTGTCTATAGGAAAAGTTTATAGTACACTCTATCATACGTAAAGAGATGAAATAAAAGTCTGAGTTGTACTGTAGTTACCAGGAAAGATCTATTACATTTCTACAAGTGCTCACACAAGTTAACAACCACCATCTCTACACTGAAAGATCTGCTTAACTGAAGATAATCACCTTCTAACTAAAACCTTTCAATTTTTCACATTCTGATTTAAACAGCTGAAAAGTATCAAACACTTAAGAAGCCTTAGGAACTAAATTTCCTGGGAAGCAAGAGTTGGACACAAACTTACAATGAAGAGCTCTTAACAGAGGTACATTAAAGATAGTTAATTTTTTGCAGACTTCCACATTTGGGGCCTATTATAATGCTCTACCACCAAGTCTGTGTGAGTAAGCATCCTGGCATTTATTAAAGAGCGTGTCATTCAAAACAAACCAAGAAGGCAGCTAGTTAGAGTTAGTATCTTATTCACTAGGAGTTACTAAAGGAATTATACTAGAAGAGTTGCTGAATAAGAGAGTCACTGTATGTTTGATTCTCTACTGAGATAATGGCAGAGCAGTGTAAAAAATACAGGGGGGGGGGGAATCTGTATTTTTGTTTACACATTCAGTTCTGACAGGGATAGCATTTACTCAAAACCAGGAATTTTAAAGTTAACTTCCTTAATAGAAAAGCCTTCTATAGTGTAACTAGGATATTTTATTTTACGGGAAGAATCTAAATTAAATTAAGTGCAAGACTGATTGTATATGCAAAAATCTGTATTACTATGATAATAATGTCTACAAAGTCCATACCATAAATACTATATTTTAATGGGTAAAAAAAGGGTACAGACTGCAAGGATTGGAGTCTCTGATTCTAGCACTGCCACCATAAAACCCATTCTTCATTATTTAAACTACCAGCTACCCAAAAGAAGTAATTCAATTTTATTATCACAAGAGCTAAGAGTGGAGCTATCAGTTCAATCTTGCCTCTGACCATACCTTCAAGCAAGCACTGGCCCCATCCAGACCTTCTGATTCTACCATTACTATTTGTTTGTATCTGAATAATCATTAAAAATACTTTCATGAGTGATGTAAACACTAAGATTGAAAACTGTTCATTACTTCCTTTAGGTACTTTCTAAACATGGTTTCAAAGTTCCATTTCAGCAGCTAGCTAGGTACTGTCAATACACAACAGGCTTGACTTACGATCTAAAGACAACACAGGTAAAGCATTTTATTAGGCATTAGAATGACAATTGTGTTATTCTTTGGAACATCGACATTATCGCTATGAAATTTTCCTTTTCACTGCTCTACACATGTGAAATTAACATTAAAAATAGACACAAATATTAACAAAGGTCTTACTGAAAGTTTATGACTTTCAATTTTGTGAAAGCTGCATGATGCCTATTTTTACTTAAGATAAAAGCAAATACAACCCCGATAACCTGTCAACCCATTTATGATTAATTCTGCTGTAAATACATACTTACTGTGGGCTGAAATGTTGGAAGGCCATTAAAAAGGCCAGTAAAGTTCTCACTTAAAATGGATTTAAAGAAAAAAACCCACAACCTCAGCAGGTAAGTGTTGGTGTTCACTACCTTGTCAATGTCAACCCTTGAGAGGATTACTGTTCAACTAAATACCATGTTGTTGTCTAGTAACTGTCTACACGAAGTTCACATTGCAAAGCAACATCCAGAATGAAACCATTTCACGCTGGGCAAAAAAGAACCTGGTCCAGGTGGCTGTTCCACACAGCAATATTAAAGGGCCAAAGAAATCCCTGATTTTCACCAGGAATGCCCTCAAGTGTTACTGTAGACAACCACTCATGAAAAGCAGAGGGTAAAAAAAATTATCCCACAAGAAACAAAGCCCCTCTGCTCTGCAAAAACATGTTTTCAAAATCCACCACTTCAGTCTCTGCAGTACCTGCTTGTCTTGGAAAAGAGCATTTCTAGCTTAATGCTTAAACCCAGACCCCAAGCATGAAGAATGGACCCTAGGTAAAAACCAGGAAGTCTTCCAAACAGCAAGACCATTAATGTTTGTGAAAGTGGCTCCCAGACTTCCAACACTCTACCATTTTCTGTGTCAATATGTCCTTTCTGGTGGCCATAACTGAAGCTGCTTGACAACCCTTATTTTGTCCTTTCTGCAGCCATCCTAGACCACACTGAAGTTAAGAATCTCCTTCCAGATCTCTCATGGTTCCTTCAATAATCATGGTAGCACACTACTGTTCAGGGACAAATTCTTGAACCCACTGTAGCTCTCTTGCTTTCCTCACCCTCAATCCACTTTTTCCAAGACCTACAGCAGGCTAGGAAGACCTCTCCACAACATGAGACAATTTCTGACAAAATGTCAGCTCAAGAACAGACACTCCACAGAACAGGATTACATCTAGACTAAAAATAGAAAATAACACAGTAATTACCTGAATGTAGTATTACTGCATATATAATTATACTTACAGTTAAATTTTCATTCAAAACAGAAGTGTGGGCACTTGAATTTCTCTCTCAACATAATTGATTTTACTATAATGGGGTGACTGTGGGTTTTTTAAAATATAAAGAAGCTTCTAATAGCAAACCACAGTTCCTTTTCAATAATTTAAGCCCAGATTATAATTTATTTCTACATAGTACTGGCAAAACTTCTAAAAAAACCAATGAGGTACTATTTTTCCCTCCCTACTGACAAACAACTAGCACTGACAGAGAATCAATAGTGAAGCATTTTAAGTAGGTTTACCTCAGATTCATCTGTTGACTCCTCATTAGACCTGGTTTCCTGAAAACGACACAAAGAATGAACAGAAAATTAGCTATGTAATACATAACTAAGCAGTATTTCCCTTCCTAATGTACTTTTTAAAGACTTATTAAGAGACAGAAGACAAAGCAACTCTAAGTTCAGACATTTCCATCTTTTCCATTCATACTAAGTTAGTGCTTGCACTTGCAATCTCATGCCACACTGACACTCAGTGGCACCAAGTTGACTACGATGATATTGAAAGTTACCCTAAGAGAGAGCATGACTGGATCATCTAAGAATTTGTTCCTGTGAAAGTCTCCCTCCTTCCAGCAGTAGCAGCAAGTTTTGCAGCTGCCCATATCTTGACTTGCAAGGCAGAAGTTATCCCCAACCAACTTTTATCACTCAATTATTCAGCTCGTAATATAGGCTTATTTTTAACTTTATTAATTCCAAACCATTTTCCACAGAAATACAGCATTTAATTATCTTCCTCTTCCCATCCCATGCCAATGCAAGCTATGTGGCTTTCTCTTGCCTTCAAAGAAACTGTACCCTTAAAACATATCTCTTTGGCAAGACAATGATTCTTACCGTCCTACAAAAAAAAATTTGTTAAGTCAACTCCTGCTAATCTCTCACCTGTCAACTGAGAAAATCTGCTGATGCAAAGCCTCCTCAAAGAGGTCAGCAAAATGAAGATTTACTTAACGTATTTATCGTTATCAATAGCAATAAAAGGCTACAACTAATATGCTGACAGTGAATGTAAGCATTTTAACAACAAAATATGATATAAACAAAGACCAAGCGAGTGAGAAGGCAGCATTTCAAATCTTACAAAGCAGTATTTGGACAGTAAGATGAACAGGTACACAATTTTACCACAGAAGGAGAAGAAGAAAAAAAAAAAAAAAAAAGAAGACAGTTACCAACAAGAGAAATGGAAGGGCAAGAAAATGTAATGCACTGACAACCAGTTTAATTTTTAGTTTATCACATTTATTCATTTTCTGTGTTTATAAAATACACTGACTGTGACCTCTAGGCAAAAAGGAAATGCCTCCTTTGCATTAGTGGACATTCACTTTGGTGACCATAGTGACCATCACAAAAGACTGGAGATACAGGTAGGGGAAAAGAAAAGCAGCGTTTCTACTTGCTACTTGAAACTCAGTGCAAGGTGATACCACTATTACTGCCATCTGTTTCCTCCATTTTACTTACTACAGCCAAGTCCATCTCTAGAACATGCATCCCACAGAAGGGCTACCTTTGTTGTCCATTTTCGTGACATGAATTACGAAATTTCTAGTAGAAAGAACAAGTCATGGGAAGATGAAGTAGCATCCTGGTAACCTTTCAAGCTTAGGTTTTACTTAGCCTGTACAACTGTTTGTCAGGCAGTCTCATGGGCTCTACTCACAAGATGCAGTTACTTTTCAGGAAATAATTTGTGTTACATACAAACTTTGTGCATCTTAAATTCGACTTAACAATAACTAAATGGTGTGAGGGACTAGCCCTTAGGACCTATTACAGAAAATTGTGTCGAAAACCCACTGTAAGCCCTCGAACAAAGTCTCATATGCAGCCCAAAAGGCCTGCCTGGGAGGATGGAGACGACGGTGACGGCCTGCATATGGCCTAAGGCCTGCAACGACAACGTGACAAATGGGGACAGAACTAAAACGTTGCGGTGTAACGCTGTCAGCCTGCTGGACATACTAGAGCAACACAGTAAATGCAATGCAAAATATCACCAAGTTCATAATAATATAACCTGCCCTTCTCTCCTAAATACCAAGAGTTGCCTACTCAGCTCCTTTAAAAATCAAACCTATAAAAATTAACATTTTAGTAATTTCACAGAATCATAGAACACTTTAGGTTGGAAGGGGTCTTAAAGATCATCTAGTACCAACCACCCTGCCATGGGCAGGCTCACCTCCCACTAGATTAGATTGCTTAAAACCCCTGGCCTTGAACATTTCCAGGGAGGGGGCCTCCACAACTTCCCTGAGCAACCTGTTCCAGTGCCTCACCACTCTCACACGAAATAATTTCTTCCTAATGGCTAACTTAAAACAACCCCTTTCCAGTTCAGTGTGATACAATTCATACAGTTTGTATCAGCAGAATTTGTTGTTGTCTTTTAAAATCTGTTCTCCAAAAGAAACTAAGTAATTACAGCAAGTGACATTTTTGCTGATACACAAGTCTTTCTAGTGCAGCTATACCACTTATATTTTTTGTCCCCTATGGTTCTGCTTTGCCTATTCAGAAGAACACAAATGTAGGGAAAGCCAGTGACAATAATCTATTTTGATTTAGGACATGTACCCTGGTATTGCTACTGTATTCACAAGCCATTTGCAATTGCAAATACTGAATTTCACAAACAGCATAGTAAATCAGGCAAGTGCCTCATGGCCTTTATGTTTTACTGGAGAAAATAATATGCAAAAACTCAGAGGGAATCGAAACTCTATTTGTTCCCTAAGAAGAACTTAGCTGAACAGAGGTGCTTAGAATTGACGCTTACCTACTAGCTCACTTTGCTAGCAACTTACTAAGACAAGCTTTTTGCTCGAGTCCTTCCACTCAGACAGGCAAACTGGAAGAGCAAACTGCAGCAAACTGCAAACTGGGGTTTTCTTAGGTTCCTTTCTCCGGCCTCCAAATGTATGAACCGAGAGGATTACCCCTCACTTTTACTTTGTAGTAGCCTTGTAACTGTAAAAAGGAAATTCCTCAACAGGGATTTGTAGACAACTAGAATGCCAAATCATGTAGGAAAAGCTGTCATTGGTAGGTCTCAGACTCTAGGGAAAAATCAGCAGTACGCATCCTGCTGTTGCTCAAGGAGCCTTAGAAAGGAGAAAGGGAACACGAATGAGGAAGCCACAGAAACACGAAGTTATGTGTCACCATTACTGTCTCTCACTTAGCAGATCAACTATCTCGATAAATTCTTCATCTAGCTTTCCAATATGAGGCATACAAGGTTTTTAATTCCCTACCCTTATATAATCAGATCATATCAACTAGGGTTTTAGGTCCATAACTTAAGATGCCAGGAGGTGAAAGCCATGAAACCTGCATTCCACAGGAACTGTGGCACTGCTCATCTACACACACACCATACATATCTGCTCACCTACACACACAACATACATCTCTCTTTTCAGGGCTGTGCATGCCCCTCAGACGACATAAACAGAAACGAATACAGAAACTTTCCTATTACAGTCCAAAGTGAGCAAAACACAGACTATTTTAATACCTTATACTATTTAAGAAGGTAAGAAGAATTGTCAGAGTTGGCTTTATCCAACTTTATCCAAGAACCCTTTCAAAATATGCCACAGTCAAAAACTGACAAAAGCAGGCAATGAAGTCTCCCTGTAAAACACTCAACCCCTCCCAGCAAAACCCAACAGCAGGGGAGGTTGAAACCAGATGGCAATTTCCAATTAAAGCCAGTTCCCTTGAGGTAATTTTAAAACTCTACCACCTTTAGGCATTTGAGACAAGACGAACATCACACAGCTTAGCTGCACATCAAAAATAAACGTCCTGGCTCAGCGAAGAGACAATGACAAAATATCTGAAAGCACTGGGAGCTTCACTTCTTGCATTAATTGTATGTTGTTCTTGGAAAGACGCAGCGTAGCAGGGGCAGCTTTAGGAGGACACCGACTCTGGAGAACCACGGGCCACAAACACCGAACTGACATGGACTCGTTTCACCTCTCCTGTGCCACTAGGTAAACGACGACTCCTCAAGCTATTTCACGCGTGCCCTTCAGTTCCTCAATCCTGGCTCCAGAGCGCTGTCACCTGCATTTCTAAGCCCCTCCCTCCCGCCCAGCCCCAGGTCCCTACATCGGGTCTTGTATCTACGAAGCGCGGCCCTCACGACCTGGCCCGCCTTCCCTGGCTGTTTATCGGGTTGTGGGGTTGATTGTTTTTATTGTTTGGGGTTTTTTTTTTTTTTTGGGGGGGGGGTTTTTTAAGACAAAACCCCAGAGGAGGCCCCGCGCCGCCGCCTCCTCTCCTCCTCTCCTCTCCTCTCCTCTCCTCTCCTCTCCTCTCCTCTCCTCCGCCCCGGCGCCGCGAGGTTCCAGCCGCCGCTCCCGCCCCGGCTCCGCGCGGGGCTCCGTCCCCGCTTCGCCCCGCCGCTCCCCAGGGCCGCCCCGGCCCCCGGCGGCTCCCGCCAGCCCCCGGCTCCCTCCCGGCCTCTACCTTCTCCTCAGCTTCCGCCATGGCGCGGCCGCGGGGCCGTCATGTGAGGAGGGGCAGGAAGCCGGCCGGGCTGGGAGCACCCTGGGAAGTGTAGTTTCCGAGGAGGGCGTGTTGTTTTCCTCTTCCCCCCCCGCCTTTTTTTTTTTTTCAATCTTTTTTCTTTCTGTGGTTGGGTGGGTGGGGTTCTGGTTTGGTTTGGGGGGGGAGGGGGGGGTGTTGTTTGTTTGTGTTTGCTGGTTGTTTCTGTTCGCTTTGTGGGTGTGGTAGTGGGCCATGTCTTTGGGGTGGGCGCTGCCGGCCGGGGGGCTCGGGCTGCAGAGGCGAGGCTGGGCCCAGCAGGCCCCGCACGGCCCAGCCGGGTTTGCCTTCTGTCCTCCGCAGCTGCCCAGCGGGGTGCTGTGTGTATTAAGCCGGATCCACCCCCTCCCAGTCCCCTCAGGGAGAGCTGTGTGCGCCCAGCTCTGAGGAGGCTGCGGGCCGCTGCCCTGGCGAGCGGCAGGAGGGCCTCTTGTTGGCCAGGTCAGCTCCCGGTGGGAACGCGTAGTGAAAGCTCAGAGGCAGTCGCTGTGTCTGGGCCTGGCAGTGCGGAGCCATGGGCTGCCAGGTGTCTGGGACAAGGCCCGTGTGCTGGCACCCGTCTGAGCGCTGCTCGGTCAAGCTTCCCTTTGTTAGAAATGAAACGTAGTGTTGTTTTTTTGCATCCTAGCGTTAGAAACATAGTGTCGGGTTTGGGGTTTTTTTTTTTAATATATATACCCTAGTGTTAGGAATATAATCGTTTATTTGAGAGAAGTGAGATATCTGCACATTCCAGTGACACCTGGAGTGGTTTATGGCCCAAGAAACTGAGGGACTGAATTGGGCTCCATCTGGGGGATCCGAACACGGAGCAGGATTTATGGCCGAGATCAGACCCAACAAAGCCACTTGTCTTGCTCCTCGGGGCAGGATGACACCAGTAGGTTTAGATCATGTTGGTAATTGGGAAGACAGCCAAGGGGGCAAGAAAGGTCAGAATTAAACCTTAAAAGGTAAAAAGTAAACTGCTAGAATGGAATGTGTAAATGGGGCTGGGAAACTTACAGGTTAATTAGAAGCGTCAGTTAGGCTGTGAACCCTGGAGTTCCCAGCCAGTGGGGAAACAGGGGAGGGAACTTTGCGTCGGGAATAGGGAATATAAACCGTTATTCACCTTCCTATGGGTGTGCCTGCTTGTTTAGGTCACCCATTCTTGCAAGAGTGTAAATAAACTGTGCTTCGCTGAAGGATCTGCTTGGGCCTGTTCATTGGCGCCACAAACATTTCTCACATGTTAGATCTTCTGGTGAGGCCCACAGCAGCCTCTCTCTGTACTTTTACTTAATTGGGCAATATTGAAATGACACACTGTCAGGAGAAGCATTTTAGAAAGCCTAAATATCTTTCTACAATTCTAGGAGCTGCTGCATTTAAAAGTTGCTTTTCAAACAAGATCTGAATACCTAGTTTGAACCCAAAATTACTTTCTTTGTACATTAAAAATATAACCAAAGTTAAAAAGCAATAAGCAGTGTTTTTTTATCACCCAGGTTTTGCCAGTGGACCTATTCCAAATTTGAGGTGGATCTACAGTAGGACTGAGAGTAACCAGTCCATACCCTTGGCATCAAAGCCAATAATTTAAAAATACGCAGAACAACTTTGGCAATAAAAGAGAAATGTTAGAATGCTATGCTGGATCTAGGTACCCATAAAGCCATACAAATAAAATTAACTGCAGTGAGCATTGGCTTGGATGTGAAAATCATCTATATTTTTGTCATAATATGTTGTCATAATACCTTTGGAAACAAATAGCTGGAATTTTCACTGAGAGGAAGCAGAACTGTCCTTTAAAATCACACTGAGAGGCTGACACTGGAGTGAGAGAGATCTGTCAAAGTTAACAGTGTCAGTACAAGAACGTGTAAATATAACTACCATGAATACATTTAATTTGCAAATAACGCAGTATAAGAAGAACTTTTTTGGTCTGTCACCAGGTGTCTGTGGACTATCAGGATACCATGGTGGAGTGTGTAAATGTCATCCTAGCCATACAAGCCAAGGGATATCTATGAAGAAGAAGAAGTTTGGCTGCCATTGTACAAAATACTGTTGAGACCTCACCTGGAAATAACACTAAATGTCAAGTCACCTTTGTTGCAAAAAAAGAGTAATTCAAACCGCAAGGGGGAGAAGAACTACTAAAAGGAATACAGAAATTTAAGGTCTGCTCTATTGGAGAAGACTGGAGAAAAAAAATAAATAATAAGGTTTGGCTTCTTCAGTCTAGAAATAAAAAAGAGCTGAACAAGAAAAAGAACTATTCATAGAATCACAAAATCACTTAGGTTGGAAAAAGATTTTTAAGATCATCTAGTCCAAAGGTGCAAGATGAAATAGGTATTGGCTATTTTCGGTGCATTTAGGCTGGAAATGGGAAATAGATTCCCATATATCAGACAACTGTGGTCCTCAGAAGAACCTTGCTGACAAATTTAACTGATTTCAATATGAGACTTAATAAACTTATATGAGAGACTGTAATAGATGTTTGCTGACAGCTATGTTGCAGAGAATTAATTCCAGTTCCATTCTGACCTTCTTGAATCTTAGTCCAGTTCAAATCAATGAAAACAAACAAACCACCACTGCTGCCAATGGAGCCAGGATTTGTCCTGTAATGTGTAATGCATAGCTAACTTATCAAGTACTTGAAGACCATGTATATCAAGTGAAAAAAACTTTGCCCAATATGTTGTTAGTTTTTTCTCCCATTTTCAAGGGGAAAAAAAAACTGCATTGGGGTTTTGGGTTTCAAGGTTAGTTGATGTCTCAACAGAGACGTTTTGTGGAACTTTTTAACCTGGAACGAACATTAATAACTGACTTTTGAAATGCCAGGAAAAACAGAATGTAAGGGAAAGGATGGCAGATCTTGTAAACTTTGCTAGTGTAGCAGCTAACAGGGCACATTTATTAGAAACAGAGCAGCCAAGAAACAGCTGTTCTTGTTTTCATTGCACATAGAGTAAGTGCTATAAACAATGTGATATACTTCAAGTGTGCTACTTATTTCTGGCAGAAACATGCAAAATTATTTTTTTCTTGTTTAGACTTAAAGTATGAATTTAATATGCCATGATAATAGGTTTTATTTTGTCAGGAAAATTTAATATCTTGGCATCTGATTCAGCTACCCCTCTCACACCCACCCTCCAAAAGTGCTGAAAGCCATCAAGAAACAATGACGTCAATGGGTTTTAAGATCTTTCAGCACTTCCCGCAAAGCACTCAGCATCCTACAGACTTGGGCCGGACAGCATCCCAGTTATTTTGGAGATAAAAAGCTTAAGAGTAGTTCAACATAAGTGGAAAATATAGCACTACCAAAGGGAAGTGAATGTTCTGTCCTAAGCTTAAAAACTACTTTCTCTCACTGTCTGCCAGCACATAGATCTTAAGTTTAGGTTCAGTTAGTTGTACAAGTGGGAGAGGTTTGGGACCCCTGGTGAGATTATAAACACTTTGAAGTTTAGGTGGAGCATTTTGGCTCAGCTTCATCTCAAGTGATAGGTTGGCTCTACTTTGTAATTTAGTTTTAACTCGGTTCACCAAAAACAGCACTCTTCCTAAGTCTTTTTAAATAGAGATTTTATCCATACCATGATGCTTTTAACATTCATAGTGCCAACTTTATTGCAGAGCTTCTGGTTGACAGGAGTTCTGCAGGATGCTTCCAACAGGTTGCTGACTTCCCCAGCCACCTTTCTAAAATTCAAGTCTCTCAGGAGTTTCTGATTTAACTTTTGCCACAGAAATCAGAATTATCATTGAAACTTGGACTTTGACCAGTCTTCATATTCCAAATACTTCTAGATTTCTTATCTCGTGCTTTAACACACTTTCTGACTACTGTGAAATATTAACAAGTAGCAAGTATCCATGCCATTTGGTGGAAATTATTGTATTTCAGTTTCCAAGAGGTCTCAGTTGCTTGCAAGTAAGACTGATTCATCCAACAAAATACTCAGCTGGGTTATCTCTTGCCACTCTTGCCACCACTTATTCCATAAAACAAAAAGACAAAAAAAACAAAATAAAAAATAACAACAAAAGTGGTGTCTGTAAGTTAATAGCATTTAAAACACTATGCTAGATAAAACATAGCTAATATTGTTGTCAGAACAATAGAAGTTCAAAGCTTTCCTCTTTCTGTCTGTAGAAAGAAAGAAACAAAAGCCTTTTCTTTTTCATTTGCTATCAAAGAATTATTTCTGTGAAGATACTTCTGATTCGTACCATGACTTCCATAAATGTAATATAAGTACTTCATACTTAGAAAAGATCCCATTTCACCTGCTAGCATTATATTATTTTTCAGTTGTTTATTTTTTTCTCCTTAATCCACCTCTACATTTTATTTATTACATTTCTTCTTGAAATAAGAATCAGAACAATGACTATAAAAACTATTTCAATTATAAATTAAAAAAAAAAACCACACAAGAAATAAATACACTTTAATGACTTGAAGCTAGATAAACTATGCTCATAAAGCTAAGCTCTTATGGAAATCTTAATAGGAAAGTCATTAACAAGGTGAAATAAATATATTTTTGTTAAACATTGTAGTAACACATGATCATCATAGTAACTGCCGTATTTAATTGGAGCTAAAGATTATCCCTGTGAAATTTGCCAGAGCACCAAAAATGCAAGGTAGGAAATGGAAATACCCATTACCACTATGCTCCACCACTGCAGCATATTTAAATTACATTTCAGTGATAACCTATTTTAATAAAAATGAGCATGATAATCACATCAGAATGATTATTACAAAATCTTTAAAATAGTTGGTCTGTGTTCCCTGACATTTGAAGATTTTTCCATATTATAGTGAATTATTTTCAAATCCTCCAGGAGTCACATTTCCTTTAGTCTTTTCTTTCTTTGACCCTCACTCCCTGTCTGTGTTTCTTCTCCCTTTCTTCATCTCCACTCTCAGGCAGTCTTTATTGAGAGATATCTTCTTCTGCCAGGTAGAGCACACAGAGAAGATGAAAAAATATGAAGAGCAGTAAACAACATAAAGCCAGTACAATTATCCATTTATTAAAGATAAACAAGGACTAGATATAAAGGGAGAGGCAGTAAGGAACTCTCTTAAAAACCTTATAGTTAAAAATACTAAGGGCCTAGTAAAGAAGGAGCAAGTCTGAAATGGAAAAATTATTATACTACAAGAAAATTTAATAGATCTACAGATTATGAAGCCAGATGGGAATAGCGCTGTGATTTAATCTGAACTCCTCCCTAACATGGGCCATGAGATTTCCCTGAAATAATTCATCTTTGTACCATTTTTAAAAAAGAAAACATGCTTTGACATAGCATTTCCAATTACAGGGAACTCTCTGCACTTCTGATAAGTCATTTCAAGGGCAGTTATACTCACTGCTAGAAAAATAAAGAAGGCCAAGAAAAAGTCTTACTGGATCAGCATAGTGGTCTGTCTAGCCCAATACTTGGTCCCCAACAGTGGTAAGAGATGCTATCTGGGGAGAGCATGTACCCTGAGCTCCACTCCCCTTGTCTTACCCCAGCATTTACTGGCATGGAATCAGAGATGTTAGAAGGCACATCCCTGACTTCTCCCTCTAGTATCTTCTAATGAACATGCTGATGATGTCTCTTTAGAACCTGCTGATACTTCTTGTTTCCACAACCTCCTGAGGCAATGAAGCCCTTAAGTTCTCTGCCTACTGCTTGAAGTCCTTTCTTTTTTTTTATTTCTTTTTCTATCATTTCCTGTTTGAATTGTGTCTTCCATGGTTCTTCTACCCGTTTTAATAAGCACCCCAGGGCTTGGTATGTAATGGGTTTTCCTTATCCCTATGGCAAGTTTAAATGTCTTGCTTCAGCTTTCAATCACTCTGTTGGCCACTATGGCATCATCTGTCAGCAGCTTTTGAAAATTCTGTATTAAAAGATGTCTGTTCCCCATATGAGTACTCATAGGCTAACATTAAATCACTTCTTAGTTGTTTGCTAAGTTAAATAGAAGGAAGCCATAGACTCTTTCACAAAAGATGTTTTACATCTTTTTTATTTATCTTTTATTTATCTTTATCTTATTTATTTATCTTTATTTTAATTTGTGCCAAGCAGGACATGACTCTATTGATGTTAAACTAATGCAAAATACTCACCCCTCTTGCATTTGTTTTATTATTATTAATAACTCTACCCTTTTCATCTGTCTTTACATTTTTAGGACTCTTTCTCGTTCCTAACAGAATTAAAATGCTCCTTGGCTAGTTCTTCTAATACTGACTTCTTTTTTTCCTGTTTCCTATAATATGGTTTTTTATGATTCATAGTTTTTACAGAATTTACAGTTACTGCCACTAATTTTTTTCTGTCTGAAACAAAATATGAAATTTAAAGTTTACAGATACAAACGTATAATAGATGCTTTCATGTCTTCCTCAAATATATTTTTTGTGTTTTGTGGTCTTATAGAGTTTTTACTATTTTAAAAGTTCCCACTTCCCATTTATGTGTTCCTCCTAGCTGGTTGTTCGTTAGTTTCATCTTTTTAAAACAGTATTAGTGTTTGTTTCTAGTAAGAGCTATATTCCATTGTCAAACATAAATGTAATTTGAACAATGAGAATTTTCATCAAAGAAAACACTCAGATTTGATCTAATTAAAAATTAATGCATAATGTTTAGAACAGTTTTAAGATACTGTTTGATCCAAGAGTCTCAAGAACAAGCTTAAATTTAATCCCCATGTTCTAATGTACGTTTTGCTAGCTTTTAGCTATTGGACTTCCTTTCTACGTATTGAGAACTGCTGTATCTTCATAAATGAGACCAGTTCTTAAAAGAAAGTACATATTTAGGTCAGACTTCAGATCTTGACTCTACATTTTCTTCTTTTTTTCTTAACATTTCTGGAATTTGAAATTGAAAATCCAGAATACCAATTTCTAAAACTTCAGTCTAGGCTAAG
This sequence comes from Apus apus, assembly GCF_020740795.1. Lineage (NCBI taxonomy): Eukaryota > Metazoa > Chordata > Aves > Apodiformes > Apodidae > Apus > Apus apus. The sequence continues at coordinate 52,427,522 of NC_067283.1, forward strand.
ATAATTTTTACAAATTATCTGACTTACAAAGTGACTAAGAGAACTGTTTATCATATTCATTATGATCAACTGTTTCTTGTGTATTCTACTAGAACAAAATCATTATCATTACTGAATTATCAAGACAGTTCTGTCTGTGTTCTTGTCGCAGGTTACACCACAAGAGAATCCTGGTTCCCGAGGTGATTGGTGCAGACTGTCTTAAGACATGGCCTTCTTGTGAGTTTCCAGTTTTAAGTATCTGAAGTTATGTGAAGATAGTTTCTGTTTGTCAGGGGGTTGTCTGGCATCAATGCTGAGATTTTTCATGTCTTTCATGTTTTTATGTCAAGCAGACATAAGGGAACATGCAAAGGCACAAAGCCTTCTGGGATAGCGCTGGACGACTGTCTCAAGAAGAAGGAACCAGACTTGATGAGTCTGCTGTGGTATTTTCAGTCTATAGCAGACCCTGCATCAAACTGTCACAGAGGGCACCAGTTTCCTCACTACAGAGGGGAGCCCAGATGCGAATAGCCACATGCACCATTTTGTTAATCAGGCCAACAGGCCACTGGAGATAAAAGAGTAAGCCAAGCTGGCAGCATGAACTCATACACAGAATTATTTTGTGCTCCTGTGATCTTCCTATACACAGGTCATATTACCCAGGTATTTTGATATTTTTTACCTTAAGCTGTTATAAATCTGCATGAATCACAGGAACATACTGCCACTTTCACTCATACTTGCCACAGCTGCTTCCAGAAATTTATTGTGGGTAACCAGAAGATGATGTAGTATTAAGTTTCCTAACAGCTCTGTGTGGTGTGTGTTTCCTTTTAAAGACCACCACCTATTTGAAAAGCATCTTTTCAAATGGCTTACTTAAACTGACACTTCACATAAATCTCTCTTTTCCAAATCTCGGATATAATTGGTCTACTTGTATTTTAATCTAAAGTAAAAGGAGATTTCAGGATACAATAGAACAAAATTAATAGAATATAAGCTGTTCTTATTTTAATCTTAAATTTCTTGCCTGATGAAGGTTTTTCCGTTGTTAGTCAGGTGTTCGTTAAAAGGTTCAGCAGTAGCAACATTTATTTAAGTAACTTTAGAGAAGAATTTTGCAAAAACATTGAAGGAGCAGATTACTACCTAAAAAGCAACATTTTCATCAAATAAAATCCTGAAAAAATGCAATGCGGTATATATATTTATATATATATATGTAGATAGACATTGATATAGACATAAAAATATATATATATAGTGGATAGAGGAGTTGTCACTGCTTTATGAAGCTCGTCTATATTTGGCTTTGCCTGCTTTACTTGCTCTGTTGTGTAGACAAAGTAAATCAGTTTGTTTATGCCAGATCTTCTCACTATTAAAGGTTTTGAGTTCTTTGTGAAGTCTTTTCCACCTGAAACAAAAGTGGTATTCTTTTTGAACTTGTCATGTTTTGTATGACATCAAGGTGAAATAACTATAGATTACATGTATTTTCAAAACAAACCTCTCCCTCCACACACCAAAAAAAAAGCTCTTATAAAGGAGTGTTTGCAGAAGCAGCTGCTTATCCCTACTGTCAGTAAAGTTAATAGGAGTTTTATTGTTGATTTCAGTAGGAAAATATTTAGACCGATATTTTATGCTTTTGAAAATATCAACCATTTTTCTGCAAATAATTAATATATAAGAAATAAATAATTTAAATATTAGCATATAAATAAAGTGCAATTTTCTTTACAGATGTGTTGTATCTTGCCTTTAACTCTCCTAAGTCAAAACACCAAAATCTAGTGAAGCTCTCTCCTATTCCTTTTCCTCACAAGTGTTATTTCTATTAATTATTTTCCTTGACTACTTCTGATCTGCACTGTTACTGAAGGTATTTAATGGAGCCAATGCTAAATAGGTAATTGGAAAATCTAGTTTGTGAAAAACACTTTTCTTCTTCTTCCTGACATACACTTAACCTCAAGGAAAAACACTTAGATTTCCACTTACTAAAATAATGTACATAACGTACAGGAAATGATTGATGAGGTTATCAGAGTTCCTACCTCAGGAATACCGTATGCTTTCCATGTATAATATCCTGGTTATAACCATAGAGCATATTGCACTAACATTCTGAAGAGAATTTGCCATCTTTGTATACATATTTTGTAATACTGCTTAACTGAGATCTCAAGAGTGGAAGGAAGCAAACAACTAACAATGTGAAAAGGGAGGAGAAGCAACCAAATAAATTAAGCCACAATTAGAAGCCTGCCAAGTAAAAAGCTACTTATACTGCCATTTGACAGATATGACATAAAATTCTGGTTTCACTAAAATGAGTAAGGGTTTGGCTGTTCATCAAAAAAGGGTTAAGACTTCACCCAAATATCCCATATTCCCTGTTAACCTGAGATTGAAACATTCAGTAGGTATGAACACATGAAACTGGAGGCGCGTAGCTGGTTACAACAGAAAATTAAATGTCTGTTTATTTTTTGCTGATGTAAGGTTGCCTTAATTCCCAGTTATTACAGCATAGCTAAACCATCTTAATTTGGATGTACAAATCCTGCAGTATCATTCCTGAGAGAAGTCCAATTAACTTTCTTGCAGCTCAAAACATTAAATTTAGTGTATCACAAGCCTGTAGAGCCCCTTTAACTGGTGCTATCACCATACCAAGATGCTACACTGTTTGAGCAGAGGTGTGGAATAGATCCTGACCAGCAGAATAAACCATTGATTGTCTCAGTGAACTCCCCATTCTTTCCAGTTGTGTATTGATATTCCCAGAAATAAGGAGTATGCTCACAGGAAACTTAAAAAAACCCCACCAAAACCCAAACTAAACTAAACAGAACCCCTCCCCCCCAAACAAACAAACAAACAACCTCCCCCAAACAAAGAAACAAAAAACAAGCCCTCAGTGTTCCTGAGGATCAGGCCATCAGTTTATTGCCATCGGGCATTTTAATCACAAATTCCTAGGAGGCAACCTCTCCATCTACTGAAAGTACAATCCTCACTGCGTGTTCTGTTTTCTGATGCTCTAATAATAACCTATCTTCGAAAAAGCTCTTAAACCCAGTTTTTTCTTTCATTACATCTTTAGCTGCATGTATCAGCCCACTCCTTTGCATAGCTGTTTTCCTTGCTGTTTCTTCTCATCCTCTTACATCCCCTCAGGATTTGACCCTAGACCACACAGCTGAAGTCTGACAGTTCACCCTGGGACAACCCTTGATTATGAAGCAATGTCAGAGTCAAAACCCAGGTCCCTGGGGTGCAGGGTAGTGCTTGTGAGTGGCGCCTGATAAAGACTATTTAAGTATCTCCTGTTACCTCCCTTCACCTTGGAGTGGAATATGTTTTTAGTCAAATACATTCTCAGTGAGTTTTATTTTGACATGGGAAACATACCTCGCTCTGGTAATGTATCAGCAGTTTTCAGCAAATTCAAATGCAAGGCTGTGAAGTTATGTTATCCAAAGGCTGCAGATGTAAAAGATACTGTAAAACCAACCAACCTCCGACACAGAAACAAAACTAATGAAATGTTAACAGTCCTGCTGAAGTCAATGGTCCCTACTAAGGAAGTGATTCACCTCCAAAGGTTTTAAAAGATACGAATATTTAATAGAAAAAAAAGCCACGCAGCTTTTTTACATAGCACTCCTACACAGCATTCCTACAGCATATGGTTCTAGTATGAAAATGTTCATGACATGATCGCTCTCGACCGTGGATGTGGATAAATACAGCAGCCACGTGGCAATAAAAGGATTATATCCTCTCCAAAAGTAACTTTTAACATTTAAAATCAATTCTTTCCATTCTTCTCATTCTTTAGCCCCCAAGAAGGTATTTTGTGGATAATAACACTTTTATGAGCAGTTGGGTCGGATGTTGAAGGGCTCCACCTATTCCGTGCTAAGAGTGCAGCAGCAGAATGCCAGTCTTCACCTTCCCACTTCATTTAAGTAGATTTTTAGTACAGTGCTAAGAAGTAGTCTCATTTTTATCTGTGTCTGGGTTACTGTCAGCAGTGATAGTGAAAGGTCAGCAGCAACACTTCTCCACAATATTCACTGCTAGGCCACAAAATACTAATAATGCTTGAAAACTTATAATCTGTTTGCTTCGTGCAGAGTCCACGAGGAGCAACTTCTCATTTTTCCAGTGGGGAAAATGAGGCAAAGAGCATCACTAACTCATTTTAAGCAAATTAAAAGGAAAATCTCTGTCTCCTGATTCTTATCCTTATCCTTTGACTACAGGACAGCCCTTCTGCCCTTGATGGCCTGCCTCAACTATTGCCGTTTTCCATTAAGCAAATATTGATTTTGTTCTCCTGCTTCAAAACAGAATAGAAATTAACATAGCTCTTTTTGGTTACTTCATTGTTTGTGAGTCACTTGGGAACAGTATTTATTAGTTAACTGCTGTTGCTCATCCAATGGGCACTCACAACCTTTTTTTTCCCATGGTACGTATTAAACACCAGCTATTAAGAATGCTACTCTGTGACAAAGTGCCAGGCTTTCCCTTTAACTATTTAACATCATGCAGACAATCCAGCCCCCTAAATATAAAACAAATCATACAATTTAGAAGAAACAGGACAGGGGCATGCAAAGATCATGTTACTTATTTTAGAGCATCCGTCTCCTTTGTAATTAGCCATTTATATTGTGGTTGTGACAATAGCATGCTACTTATTTTTCAACATAGATGAGAGGATACAATTTCTGTCTGAAAGAACTGACTTCTAAATCAACACAGGATCTCATTTGAATCCTATCTAGTCCCTTGAAGTAGCTGGGATTAGTATGAGATGGGGAGGATCAAAGGGTGATAGGAAAGGATGCAAGTGAACTGCCACAATGAGAGTTGGTGATGGCAGGCACAGCACACAGAGGTTATGGAGGTTTCCTAACACATCTAGCACTAGTCCAGAGGAATCAGTATAGAGATCTCCTCTGTCAAGTGATACATAACATGTTACTTCAGTGTTTAGTTAGAAAAGGGGTGAAATTACTGGAGTAACAAGCCTAACTATTATTTCATAAGGCAATCTTTGTGAGAAAATGTGATTGAAATGGCAGAAAGGGAAAGACATGGGAGCTGACTGCTATCCTGTGATGTGCCACAGTCTTACTAAATGATAGGGGAGAATTCTTTCACTTCTATACCTCAGTTTCCCCATCAATGAAATAGAAGTAATGAAATGTACTGATTGTTGTGAAGTATTTTGATATCTAGAGATGAAAAGTCCTAAGAACTTGAGGCTCGATCCAAAGCCCTTTGAAGTCCTCAGCAGGCCCTTGATTCAGCTATATTAATTTGCATTTGCCTTAGTCTGCAAGTCACCCACCAGTCTCCTGAAATTTGGAAATGTACCACCCAACGCATTTCTCAAAGAGGGAAAAATACATTCTCAAGTAATCATTATCATTATCTTCAAGTATTTGACTATTCAGTTTGAATTTACAAAACAGCAGTGAAATATATGCATTTGGATTATTTGTAATATTTTACAAGATCAAGGTGAAAACTTAGAAGATGGAGAAGGAAAAAACCCAGCATGTTTCCCTGACACCAAAGAACGAACTTTGACAGAAACAAGCTTTTTTTTTTCATCTTTCTTCTCTGAAGATAGATGAAAAGATCAGGAGAAACTATGTCTCATTAGAAGTAAATGCAGTCTGTGGTAATCCATACTAAATTTACCAGGTCGTATCTTCTAAAAAGATATTAGGCACCAAAGGGCAGGTGATTAGATTGTAAACAACCCTGACAAAAGTATTTAAAAGTTGGTGTTTAATTTTTTTCCATATAGTAAATGAAGTGGCACAGACTTTCCAGAAGAGTTTTAAATCTTTCAGTGTGATAGGTAAGGTGAGAGAAGGTTGTAAGACGAATGACACTTTTGCTCATTATTCAACAAAGCTCACAACAAATGAAATGGGTGCCTTTAGAACATACTTTGTTTTCTTTTTTTTATTTTTTTTTTTTTTTTTATTCTGGAGACTAAACAGCTTCTTTTTCCTAAAAGAGAAATATTATCTTTATGAAGAAAATATTTTTCTTAATCAATATTTTTTTAACCTCTGGGTTATTACTTCCTCAATCTTTTTATTTTTTTTCCTCAAGACTGGTCTGTGTACTTTAATGAAAAATCTGAAGAACAGACACATACTATTGTTCACATTAAAGCTTTCAAAGGTTATTAACTCTGATGGAGCATTACTTGTCTTCAGCACATTTTTCTGTAACATATTACGTTATTGGGATGTATGTGTGTGTATATATATAATTGGAAGCAGAAAGAATTAGCTGCTGGCAAAGCAGAAACATCCACACACTAGTTACAGTCAAAGACCCAGGAAATACACGTTTTGTTCTTGCTATGCCACATATTCCCTGTTTCTGGTATATGCCACTTGGCTTCTTTCTGCTTCATCTCAGGTATCTGTCAAATAGGATTAATACCATAGGGACATTTGACCACTTCAGAAGCCTGCTGATTAATGCAGACTTTTACATTTATTTTTATTAAACTTCCTGTGATGAAAAATAATTGAATTCTTCAATTTTCTTATTTTTCTTCACTTTTAGAAGAGAAAGAGTGTAAGAAGTGATTTACATCTTAAAACCATTATGTCAGCTAGTAGTTCTCCAGAAGCTTTTCCTCTTCTCCTGCCAGGTCATTATTTTGCATCACAAACCAGCTTAAATTCTCAGGAGTACAAAACTGCAGTTTACTTCCATCAGGAGTTCAACTGTTTGAGAACTGTTGGCGTTAGCTCAACACTATTTCTTCTGGAGCCCTTCTCCCAGGTCTAATACAGTCAACGTGTTTGAATGTATACCCTCTAAGCACATGTAGACCATACATCAAAAGAGAGCCTTAGATGTTTTATTATTTTTTGAGCTCTGGCCAGAACAGGGTGATGAACACTGTGTTTGAAACTGCTGATGCTATTGAAAAACCCTACAATAAAATATCTCACGCTATCTTTTGTACTTGATTACCAAGCTGAAAGCAAGATTTTATAATAAATGGCAAATCATGATCACTTTCTTTTCTTTGTCTGTCACCTATCTTATTTGGAGAAACTTAGACAACTGTTGCCTGATTACTGGGCTCAGTTTCATAGAATCATAGATCATAGAATGGTTTGGGTTGGAAGGGACCTTAAAGATCATCTAGTTCCAACCTCTCTGCTTGGGCAGGGACGCCTCCCACTAGACCAGGCTGCTCAAAGCCCCATCCAACCTGGCCTTGAACACTTCCAGGGAGGGAGTGTTCACAGCTTCCCTGGGCAACCTGTTAGAGTGTCTCACCACCCTCACAGTAAAGAATTTCTTCCTAATTCCTAATCTAAATCTCCTCTCTTTCAGTTTAAAGCCATTACCCCTTGTCCTCTCACTACATGCCCTGGTAAAATGTCCCTCCCCAGCTTTCCTGTAGCCCCTTCAGGCACTGGAAGGCCACTGTAAGATCTCCTCAAAGCTTTCTCTTCTCCAGGCTGAACAGCCCCATCTCTCTCAGCCTGTCTTCATAGGAGAGGTGCTCCAGCCTTCTGATCATCTTCATGGTCCTCCTCTGGACTTGCTCCAACAGATTCATGTTCTTCCTTAGTTGGGGGATCCAGAACTGGAGACAGTACTCCAGGTGGGGTCTCATAAGAGCAGATTAGAGGGGGAGAATCACCTCCCTCGACTTGCTGGCCCTGTTTCTTTTGATACAGCAAGGATATGGTTGGCTTTCTGGGCTGCAAGTGCACATTGCTGGTTCCTGCTGACCGTCTCATCAATCAACAACCCCAAGTCCTTTTCCTCAGGGCTGTTCTGAATCCATTCTCCACCCAACCTGAATTAGTGCTTGGGATTGCCCTGAACCAGGTGCATGACCTTGCACTTGGCCTTATAAAACTTCATAAGGTTGGCATAGCCCCACCTCTCAAGCTTGTCAAGGTCCCTCTGGATGGCATCCCATCCTTCCAGCATGTCAACCCCACCACACAGCTTGGTGTTGTCAGGAAACTTGTTGAGGGTGAACTCAATTCCATTGTCCATGTCACCAAAAAAGATGTTAAACAGCACTGGTCCCAGTACCAACCCTTGTGGAATGCATCTTGTCACTGGTATCCATTTGGACATAAAGTCATTGACCACTACTCTTTGAGTGCAATCATTGTGCTGGTTTGATTTGTGGGTTTTTTGGTAGTGGGGCAGGGGCCCCATGGGTGGTTCTGGTAAGAAGCTGAGAAGATCCTGCTGCTGCAAAACCAGCCAAGGAGCCAACAGAGAGACAATAGATGCCTCTGTGTTTAACATACAAAAGAACTGATGTAAGAGCTGAGTAGGACAAGCAGCTAGGAAAAGCTGAGCTGGAGAGGCAGAGTGGTGGCCATGGTTGGTAAGGAAGAAGGGGAAGAAGGTGCCCAAACAGAAGTTTCCCTGCAACCCATGGCGAGATGACAGGCTGTCGCCCTGCATTCCCTGAAGGTGCCAGGAGGGGTGAACTTTGATTTTGCTGCCAGTGGACTTGGATCTGCAGATTTGGAAGACCCCAGCACCATGGGAGGTAACAGTTCCTGAAGCAGCCTGTGACTTTGTGGGAAGCCCAGGCTGGAGCAGCTCTGGACCTCGTGGGAAGGACTCGTGAAGGAGAGGTTGGTGGAGGACTCTCTGCCATGGGAGGGACCCCGTGGGGAAGTAGGGCAGGACTGTAAGGAATCCTTCGTGAGGAGGAAGGAACAGCAGGAACCACGAGCCTGTGAAGTGACTCTAAACCCCATCCCCTGTCCCACTGCGGGGAAGGAGGGAGAGAAACCGGGAACAAAGGAATTTGGGCCCAGGAAGAAGGGAGGGGTGGGGTAACATATGCAAGCCCTGCTCTGTGTGTTGTGTCCTGTCTGTGTTTGATCAGTGTGAAAATAAAATATTATTTTTCCCCAAGTTAAGTCTGTTTTGCCTGTGACCTTAATTAGTGAAGAACCCTCCTTGTCCTTTTCTTGACCCACGAGCTTTTAGTTGGTCTTTGTCCTCCCCATGACAGTGTGTAAGGGGGGAGTTGAGTGAGCGGCCACATGGCTGAGTCTTTGTTGTGTTAGGCCCAATCCACAACAACCATCCAGCCAATTCCTCGTCCACTGAGTGGTCCATCCATCAAATCCATATCTTTCCAATTTAGAGACCAGGATGTCATGCAGGGCAGTGTCGAACACAAATTTCAGTATGCTTGTAAAATTTCAGTGTTCTCTCTCATCCTGCTCCCACATTATCAACTTTCTCTGTGCTCTCTTCCTCAGCTTCTCAATCCTCTTACAAGCTACACTCTCCATCCCACAGGAATTTCGGTGCACAATGTTGATTGAGCTTACATCATAAACGTGATCGCTCATGTAAAAGCAGGTAGAAGCCCGTTTTTTACTTCATTTATAAACACTTTTAAATTAAAGTCGTGTCCTTAATTGCACTGGACCCACTTTTAATTATGAATCAAGCTAATTCTAGAAAAGTGACTACAGTAAAATAAAGATGAATATATAACTGGGAATATGTAATATAGTAGTATGTGACATCATGAACCTAGAGGTCCTTTCATAGTGTATCTGCTATATAAACATGAGAGGTTTTAAACTTTTTCTTGTTTAATTTTTTTAGTTGTTTTCTGAGTTTGAGGACTTTTCTGAGGTGAACAATCTTGCTTTAAAATATACATATAAATGATTTACATTTATTTTTTGTGAGAACTGAGCTGACAGAAATACGGGAGAAGCCACTTGCACTGTAGGGAAGAATGTGACATTCCAACTTTATATCCAAACTCTTCTACAAGTCGAGGCTGTTCAGACTAGGGGCCAACCTTCTCTGCTTCAAATTCTTGTTTCAGAATTGGTTATATGTAAGATTTTGGCACGTTTTCTTATGTTTAAGAACATGATCCAATGCTATTAAAAGTACTGGAAACATTCTCATAAATTTCAACTCATATTGCATCAGAGCAAAAGACAATAAAATACTCGATGGTTTCATTTTTTGCTCTACACGTCCTTAAGGTTACTTAATTTTTTAGAGCTTGAATACATCGTCAGGGAGGAAGAAAATATCTCTAATATTACTGTCAGGGGCAGAATAGCTTTGTTAGCAAAATGTAAAGTATCACTCTTGTTCATGGTGTGCTGAACACATCAGTGGATTAAGCAAACAAAAACTGGTAGTGACAGATCTTGTTTTCTAAATATATAATTAAATCTGTAGTTGAATATGCCCTCCCAGGCAAGTAAATGGATGAAAAAACATTTCATATACATATCAACAGATATCTTAGTGAGCGTCATGGTCCTAAAACTTACAAAACAAAAGGGAATTCCAGAATCCCTCTTACCGTGCTTTCTGTGTCATGTGACAGATTCACTTCTCTGCAATACTGACAAAACAAATTATGTATATCATGGTTAATGGCTCAAAAAATAAGTTTTTGATCTTGTAATAAAAATGGCCCAGGAAATGCAAGTGGAAGGCATTAGCTGAGCGTTATGAAGGCGAAGGCTCCCAGGGCACCGTGCAGTGCTGTGCCCCCAGATTTTTTTCTCATATGCTACTTACCTTTCCATTTGTATTGAATCTGCTGCAAACACGTGGTTTTGTTAGCCAGTTAGGCACGGTTCCATTATAGAGATAGTCATAATGATTAACTGATAACCTCATGTTCATCTTTTTGTCCTGTTTTCCTGCTGCATCCTGCTTGCTTTGATGACAACAGTGTATAATAAACAACATTATTATCCTTCAGGAGTTTTCTTCCAGAGCACAAAATAATGACTGCTAGTGAATGAATAGCTAAGATACAAGCTTACTGAGATTAGCATCTATGTTTTCTTCTAAGACCTTTCTTCCAAGCAAAACAGTGTACAAAGTACCTTCCAAAGTCAAGTTCAATAGCAGGGAATCTCCAGCAAACAGAGGTGTATAGGAAAACTGATACAGGCACATGCTGGAGAAGGACAGTTTGCAATGAGAGAACATTCACCTGCAGCTTTTCCCTCTGAAACATTAATACAGGATCCCAGGAAGCTTCTGTTGTGTCAGCTTCTCAGGAACTACAGGCTGTTGCTGTGTCTTGGAGGTACATTAAACAGAGACTGAGCAATGCAGATGTATACGAAGAGCCTCATTCCGACACGCTGAGCAGTTAAAGGACATTGGCACCTCAGAGAGCTGGGCCTCAAAGGAAGACATCCCTATGGTTTTTCTAAACGTAGGTATTTTCTGAAATAGATGTTACAGTATCGCTATTCTAAAAAGCTCTCTATCAGTATATTTTTTTCCCCTGAAGAAAATTGTGCATGCATAGGAGGCTGAGGAGAGGGAGTGGGGTAGCTCACTAGCCCAAGAAAAAGTTTTGTGCTATAGCCAGACATCTTTTAGTATATATGTTCTCATTTAAACATACTCAGAAAATGTAGACAAATCCACAGGTTAGTAGAGCTTCCAGAAGTGTTTCTCTTTGCCTTGCCCAGGGCTGAAGGCAGAAAACTCCTCTGCCTCTTGGAATTCAGACTACCTCCTTCCACCTGAGTGCTGAGCTGCTTCTGACACTTTGGACCCCATCCCTCCACCAGCTTCCAACCAAGATCTGATAAGTGTAGGGAGGACTGTGTTCCAGAGTAACATAATCCAGACGTGTATGCTTGAGCACAGAGAAGGTCAGACAGTAAAGTCTGGGAAGGGTTGTGCTTTTGCTGATCCAGGACCACAATTTTTGCCCTGCTTCTACATCATGCTGTAGTATTCTTTTTTCTACTTTTTAGTCAAGTAAGTCTAGCAAGATGGGTCTTTTATTTGGGTCCACTGAAGTCAACAGAAATAACTCCTACCCAGTTCCACTCTGACCAATGTTCTAACTTGTTAGGTTTTTAACCTAAGTAAAACAGATCCTGAAAACAATTAAATTATGCATTATAATTCTACCTTTGTGTGCTCCTTTCTGCTCTTCTCCAACTCAGAAATTCACAATGCAATGGGATGAGGTAGATTCTCAGAATTAATTTCTAAAATTGCGTTCATTTCTCCATCATTGCAAAATGCAATTTAAGCTTGCTTGCACAGGAGTGCTACAATTTAGAGAAAAAGACTTTTAAAATGCATGTTTCATTTGTTATTTTCTTTTAAATTCCTTTTCTGGTGCCTTTAGCCCTTTGATATTTTAGATTGGAGAGAAAGAACAGCTCTGCAGCAACACTGACTAGCAGAGAGTCTCACTAGAGTAGCATTGCAGAGCAGATGAATTATGAAAACAGATGGTGGCTAATGGCAGCTGAATTAAAAATAACACCATTATTAATCTAGAGGCATTTCTACAGGACTCCTTACCCATAGATCTCAGCAATTTATAGACAGATTTTTAAACTGAGGACTCTTTTGCCTTTCAGTCGCAACAAAACCAGAGCACAGTCCTGGCAACTGTAGACAGCAGTCTGTGCTCCATCTGTTGTGCTCTTCATCAGGCCAGTTCTGCTGGCTTTTGTCAGCAGGTGAGCTGGTGGTGTCATATGTTGAATAAAGTATGCTTTGAAGGAGCATAAGCCCTTACCACACTGCTCAAGAAACAGGAGGACTCTGGGGAAACTACTGTTGCCATAAGCCAGAGAAATCCTTTCTCTCCTTTTCAGAAGAGCAGGAGACCCATATCCTGTCCATGATTGTTACTCAACAAGATTCATTAAACGTAGGAGTGAGGAGACCATGTCTGAGTGAAAAGATTACACTGGTGGGTTAGGTGGCTAACTGGGAACCTCTGAACTATCATGAGATGTTGAACTTAACTGACTTTAGCTTTAAGCTTTATCTGTCTAGATGCTTATATGCTGTTGAACTCTTAAATCTGTGAAAAATGCTGAAATATGAGCTTCAGTAGCTTGGTGCCAGGTGTAAGATCTCTGGACTTGCACTGCTGTGAGATTTAAAGGCCACACTTAAAACAAAGGAAGGTCTTATGCTTCTATATCGGTAAACATAGCTTTCTTGCATGATGTCATTGATGACACTGTAGTTTGTATGTGCTAAACAAACATGAGCAGGAGCAGAAAAGCCAAAATTCTGCTTCTGAAAATAGGAAGTGACAAAATGAAATTCACTATTATGTTATGGAAGCAGCCTAGGTAGCCCCTAAAACTAAGACTCTTTCAGAGCTAAAAAATGGACATTGTCCACAGGACAGAAAAGATCATGATTCTTTTTCTGAAGTGGCAATAGAAACTTTCTAACCATTTGCAATGTGACTTCATACATTCATTTTATAATCCTCTTATCCCTTGGCATACTCTCTACTAAAATCAGAACTGGTGCAGTGCTGAAAATGTTGTTTTCTGCAACCTCTAACCAAATTCTAGAATGTGGAAAAAAAGTAAATAATTCTGAATCTTGCTGTTAAACTGTTACAAAGATAAGAAGCAATTATATGAGATAGTTGTTCTACCTTTAGGTAGAGAGTATTTAAATTTTTCTTCTGCCATTTACCTCTTTCCATGATAAAAATAATTACTTTATCTTGCAAGCATAAAAACTTGTTCACTTAAAGATCATGAAAAAAATCATCAACTGAAAAAAAAAAAAATATGTACAAACAAATGAACAAATTAAAATAGATTTTACACTCACTAAAGTTAAAATCTTGCAACTGAAAGTGAATATATTTCACTAATGTTGGTAAGAATTAGAAAATAAATGTCCTCATGTTTTCACTCTAAGACTTTTGCAATTTTAATTTCAGTAATGCTTTTTTAAATTGTGACTTTAGCTGACTTTCTGTTAATACTTAAATACTGCAGTCAAAGCAGCAACATACAGTCAAGAGATGTTATTTTACTGTCTTTCTTCTGTTGCGCTTTTGTGTTAGTGAAATTTTTCCCAAGCTACTGGCATGATTAGATTCAAAGCTTTTAACTGGTTCAGCATTGACTGTGACCAAAAATACCACCTCTCAGTTCAGGTGTCTTGGGTAGTGACTAGACTGCATAGCTGCAGTTTCTTTTAACCCTTCAGTGAGGACAGTAGTGGAACAGAAATTTTGGGAAATCATCTGTGCAGGCTCCTTCTTTATTTATTCCAACATGAAATGTTTGGATATTTTTTATTACCAGCTGTAAAATAGTTAGGTGGGCTACAACTTGTTGTTGCTTAAGTAATGCCAGTGCTAGCATCTTCTTTATCTTCCAAAGCATTGAATTATGCAAGAGAAAAGCTTCCAGCTTACCCCCTTCTGCATTTTTTCTGAAACTGAGCAGAGTTCATTTCTTCTCCAGGAGACTTTACAAAGCTGCAGTGTTTAAGTACCAGTCATTAGCAGCCCATCCTTCAGACAAATAATGTTAGCAGTGCTGTCAACACAGTTTACAGATCCTGTTAAGGAAACAAGGGCTGAGTTCCTTTCCCTGCCCCTCAGCCTGTCCAAGAGTCCACCAGACCATTACAAGTTCTAAATGAACAGTTCTGTGCTTCTGCTCAAACCCTGAATATCTATGTGTTTCTAGGCCTGTTATAGGGTTGTTGGTATTCAAGATACACGATAAAACTAAGGATGGTTATACACAAGGCTCTTCATGAAGATCCTAGACAAGACATCCATAGAAGTTGTGAGTGCTCAGAGAATTCAACCGCACTTACTTGAAGACCTGAAAGAAAACCCACAATATTTTATGTATAAGCTGTTGCTGGAAATATGCTGCTTTTTTTTTTTTTTTTTTTTCCTGATCATCAGAAAAAACTTCTTTACTGTGAGAGTGACACTGGAACAGGCTGCCCAGGGAGGTTGTGGAGTCTCCTTCTCTGGAGACATTCAAAACCCGCCTGGACACGTTCCTGTGTGATGTGCTCTAGGTGACCCTGCTCTGGCAGGGGGGTTGGACTAGATGATCTTTCAAGGCCCCTTCCAATCCCTAGGATTCTGTGATTCTGTGATAATGTTCTGCCTAGTAGATTTGCTGTACTGATAACTCAGAAGCACGAACAAAACAAGTCCCCATAGTGTTCCAAAATAATGAACCAGGAGTAAGACCGGCTTAATTTACATAAATGAAATATGCATGTGATTATTTTCTCTTATTTTCTCAGTCTGTATAGCACAGTGAGGTCATATCTTCAAGCTTTCTTTACACATACCAGTATTAGAAGTTGAAGTTTTTAGATGAAATCTGAGATTCCCATGCAATAAGGATTCATGGAATGGGGATTTTAAGGAATACCAATGATTGCAAGACTTAGCAATTGCATTTGTCTTTGGGCCATTTTGCCTTCCTGAGGAACATAGTAAGTGCCATTTTAGTTCACACCACAGATGTTTTCAACAGTGGTTGCTCCTAGGTGTTTAGCAAATCAGTATAAAAATAAGGTACATATAAAGTGATCCTTCTGACTTCCTACAATGAAGAACTTGGTTAGGATTTGGAACCAGACTGCTGTGTTCCATACCCATTATCTTGTACCTTTGTTTTTCATAAAATCCCTTATTGTTCCATCATTTAATTACATGCTCTTTTAAAAAATAGCTCTGTGTGTTTGAAGTATGATACTTGATCATGCCAGTTGCTTTTCTTGAGCTCTTCTATTGTAAGCAACAGTGACCATCCCTTTTCTGTCCTGGCTGGCCTAGCTCCTGCTTTAACTTACATATCTGAAGTCTGGCTCTTCAGAGACTCTATTCCATAAAAACATTAATGTTTGTTGGTACTCAGTTGTATCTGCCATAAATGCTCACAAATCATTCATCTCAAAGGCAGGCATTGCAACTTCAGTCCCTTGTAAAGAATGTGATGAGTTGTGAAGGTATGATAGCCAGGAAACTACATTTGTGCACCACAGTAATTTTTTGTGACTGAAAAGTGGCTGCAATTGACTGCAAATAGATTCTGAAGTGACCCTATTCTGTTATTTTTATACTCCCTTTTTTCCTCCTCCGAAAATAGTTGGGAATAGTGTCAGCTACCAAGGCAGTAGAAAACATCAATAACTACTTTACCTATCTCGTTGTTTCAGTGACTTGTGACAGAGGACTTGTGAGCCACTTAGTCAATACCCTAATGGAGATGCCTGTTAAAAATACACTGTTATCTGGTTGGTAGATAAAGAAGATAAAACAGGAATGTACAATAGAAAATGTTACAACAAATCAAAATGGTGGCATTCTACAATGCCTAAGAGTATATGAATACATATGAACTGAGGCAATACGGAATGGAACCGAAAATTTCCAGCAAGCTCTGAGCAGCTGGAGACTTGGATGTTTGGTCACAGTTCTACTGTCTCAGTTCTTGAAAAGTTTTTCTGGTTTCATTCAGCATACAAGTCAATTTATGATGGTGGTGTTCTCCTTATTTAACCCCTTTTGCTAGACTGAGAAAACAATAGAAAAAGAGAGGAAAGAAGCAGTTAATGATGATGGTGTGGATGAATGCATACAGAGGGTAGAAGCTAGGGCAGGTATCCTGAGAGGACTACAGAGAGGTTGTCCAAACAGCTAGGGATCAGGTAAGGAGAGTCAAATCCCAGACAGAATTAAAACTTGCCAAGGGTACAAAGAAGAATAAGAAAAGCTTTCTTAGGTATGTTTGGGGGAAAAGGACAACCAAGGAAAATATAGGCACTGTCCTGACGGAAATGGGAGACCTAGCTACACAGGATAGTGAGAAGGCTGAGGTTCTTAATGACTTCTTTGCATCACTGGCAAGTGACTGGCAAGTCCTCCAGCCTCATTGCAAAGGCCACAGCAGGTGAAAGCAGGGACTGAGAGAATGAAGTACCCCTGCTGTAGGAGAAGAACAGGTTCATGACCATCTAAAGAATCTAAAGGTGTACAAATCTATGGGACCTGATGAGATCTATCCATGGGTCCTGAGGGAACTGGTGGATGTAGTTGCTAAGCCTCTGTCCATCATATTTGAGAGGTCATGGTGGTTTGGTGAGATTCCTGCTGATTGGAAAAAAGGGAACATAGTCCCTGTTTTTAAAAAGGGTAAAAAGGAAAAACCAGGGAATTACTGGCCCATCAGTCTCACCTCTGTGCCTGGCAAGATCATGGAACAGATCCTCCTGGAAAATGTGCTAAGGCACATAGAAAATAAGGAGGTGACTGGTGACAGCCAACGTGGCTTCACTAAGGGCAAATCATGCCTGACCAACTTGGTGGCCTTCTACAACAAGGATACAGAGATGGTGGATGGTGGCAGAGCAACTGATGTCATCTACCTGGATTTGTGCAAGGCATTTGACACTGTCCCACATGACATCCTGGTCTCCAAACTGACAAGGCATGGATTTGAAAGATGGACCACTTGGTGGATAAGAGATTGGCTGGATGGCAGCACCCAGAGAGTTGTGGTCAATGGCTCAGTGTCCAAATGGAGGCAGGTGACAAGTGGTGTCCCTCAGGGGTCAGTACTGGGACCAGTGCTGTTTAACATCTTTGTTGGAGACATGGACATTGGGATTGAGTGGATCCTCACTAAGTTTGCTGATGATACCAAGCTGTGTGGTGGGATTGACACCCAAGAGGGAAGGGATGCCATCCAGAGGGCCCCTGACAGGCTGGAGAGGTGGGCCAGTGCCAACCTCATGAAGTTCAACAAGGCCAAGTGCAGGGTCGTGCACCTGGGTTGTCACAACCCCAGGCACAAATACAGGCTCGGGGGAGAATGGCTGGAGAGCAGTCCTGAGGAGAAGGACTTGGGGGTGGCAGTAGATGAGAAGCTCAACATGAGCCACCAGTGTGTGCTGGAGCCCAGAGAGCCAAACACATCCTGGGCTGCATCAGGGGAAGTGTGGCCAGCAGGGCCAGGGAGGTGATTCTGCCCCTCTGCTCTGGTGAGACCCCAGCTGGAGTACTGTGTACAGTTCTGGTGCCCTCAGCACAAGAAGGATATAGACCTGTTGGAGAGGGTCCAGAGAAGGGCCACCAAGATTATCAGAGGCCTGGAGCACTTCTGCTATGAAGACAGGCTGAGAGAGTTGGGGCTGTTCAGCCTAGAGAAGAGAAGGCTCTGGGAAGACCTTATAGCACCTTCCAGTACTTGAAGGGGCTACAGGAAAGCTGGGGAAGGGCTTTTCATCAGAGAAGATAGTGATAGGACAAGGGGTAATGGTTTTAAACTGAGAGAGGGGAGATTTAGGTTAGATATTAGGAAGACATTCTTCACTCTAAGGGTTGTGAGGAACTGGAATGGGTTGCCCAGGGAGGTTGTTGATGCCCCATCCCTGGAGGTTTTTAAGGCCAGGTTGGACAAGGTTTTGTGCAACCTGGTCTACTGGTAGGGTCCTTGCTTATGGCAGGGGGGTTGGAACTTGATGATCTTTAAGGTCCCTTCCAACCTTAATGATCCTATGATTCTGTGTTGGAAAGGTTCCAGAGAAGGGCCATGAAGATGATCAAAGGGCTGGAGCACCTCTGCTATAAAGTCAGGCTGAGAGAGTTTGGGCTATTCAGCCTGGAGAAGAAGAGGCTTATAGGCCTTACAGCAGCTTTCCAGTACATAAAGGGGGCCTACATGAAAGATGGGAGAAACTTTACACCAGGAAGTGTAGTGATAGCACAGGGATAAACTGAAAGAGGGGATATTTAGGTTACATATTAGGAAGAAATTCTTCACCATGAGGGTAGTAAGGCTCTGGAATAGGTTGCCTGGGAAGGTTGTGGATTCTGCCTCCCTGGAGATGTTCAAGACCATGCTGGATGGGGCTTTGTGCAGCCTGATCTAGAAAGTTTAAATGAGATATGACATAAAGTATATGAAATTTCTGAAGATAGATCCAACTAACAGGATTTCCTCACAGCTGCCTCAGTCAGTTTAATTTGGGTGAATGTCTTTCTTTTTTTCCACTGTTTCTTTAAACAGTTAACAGCTTGGATCTGAAGTTGTGCCTCAGAAGTTGTTTCACATAATGAAGCAAGTGATATGATGAGGCCAAAGTTCAAAATGATGTGCAGTCCTGACATAAATGACCATAAAATTTGAGATTCTTGTTTTGAATGGCTGACAAGAGATGTGGATTCTGCATGGTTTTATTGTGACAAAAGAGCTTCGCTTCTGCAGTTCTACTCGGGGCTTCCAGCACTACTAGGAGTTTGGCTGAATCCAGTGTAATGGCAGCTATGTGGCAATGCAGTCACACATATAGAACTGCTGCCTCATTTTTTATTAGATGTGGTTGAAAAATTGAACCTTTTCTCAAGGAATTAATTCTATTTCTTATTATTTTATTTTTAGATGTTAAAGCAAGAAGTAGAAATAAGAAATCGAGAGAAAATAAGAGAAAGTTGAGCAGTTGTTTGAGAAGTGAAGGATTGATGGTAGATTTTTTCAGAACTTGCCACATGAGAAAGGATTGAGGTCTTGCCTATTTTTAGAGCAGCTGCAATAGTAGCCAGCAACAACAAGTGCACAAGAAATTAAGGATCTGACCTTGACTTGGTAGGAAAAATCCATTCAAGTGCATTACACTGTAACAGTACAACTTGGTTCAGACTTGGTGCAATGATATTAGCATAACATTTTAAAATTATTTCTATTTGTATTTTGCTTTTTTCTAATGATGGGCACTCTTAGTTAATGAACAAATGAAACTGCACAGTAATAATTTAGAAAATCTCCTTGTTCTGATTTTCCTGTTGTTACTTTTTACAGCTATATTTCTTGACTGCAGCAAAACTGATAAATGTATTGTAGGAGTCTCTATTTGATTACCAAATCCCAGTCAGCCAGAGTCAGGTCACAAACCTCCAATGGACAGATATGTGTGATTTTTTCAATCAAATCTGACAGATATTAATTTGAGGCTAACATTTCCCTTTGAGATGCCTTCTGTGTGTGCTTGTGCACACAATACATGCTTTTTTTTTTTCCTGCTGGAAGCTCTTAAAGAAGACCTTGATTTTAAGTGAATAGCTTTTCCCTTGCTGAATAATAATAGAATTTGATATTATATAGGACTAGATCTTTGAAACTTTGATTATCCCACCAGAGAAAATTCTTTCATGTAAACAGGTTAAAGCCATGACATTCTTTTTTTCTGACTCTGAAGACATTTATCTTGTGGCTTTATTCTGATTCCGATATTTTATTTTATTTCTAGAACATCAAACGCTAACATTATTTGGTTGCTATTGTTTTCTTTGATGTCTCCATAGCAGGTGCTTATTGAAATGGGTAAAACAGAAGTAAAGGCACATGTAGGTGGATGGGTGAGGCGTTTTGAACAGACAGATTAGACAAGAGTGATATCCCAGTAACAGAGAAGGAGCTAGATTCCAAATGTAGACTAGATCAAACAGATGCGCTCTACACTTGCTTTAGTATTCAGACCCCTTTCTGTGCTGCCTGCCAAAGTTGTGCCCTTCCCCTTGGTCCAGGCTACTTCCTTGCCCTCTCTAGAGCAGGGATGATGCTAACAGAAGAGGGTTTGCATTTTAGCAGGGGGAAAGGAGATTACCTACAGGCAGACTGTGATCCTCTTCTTCTTCCTACCACCTGCATCTTTTCCATTATAGTAAAAACCTCAACAATTTGAAGCATAGCAGTGCTGCTATATATATGAGAGTAAAGAAGATCCATGACTGCCAGAAAGGAGAAACTTTGAGGAACAGAGAGGTCTTTTAGCTTACATGAGTAAAGGTAAGGAGAGGCAGTTTCCTTCACGAAATGGAATACCTTTGGAAAGTAGTTGAAAGAGGGTGATGGTACTGGGTAAAAGGAGCTGTACCCTTAAACAGACAGAGTGGATAGCATAAAGGCCTTTAATAGTACCCTGTTATGCAGCTCCTTCATGAAGAGCTGTCTCAGAGGGAAAAATTCTTGTCCTCTGACAAGGTAAGACGGGAGACTGAGAGAAAACAGTAAAGTCCCATCACAGTCTCCCATCTCCCATCAACCCATTGCCCATCACAACATCTGGTGGCTCTGTGTTTTCTTCTTGATTATTGTGAAACAGGTCAATGATACTGATAATTGCTAGGTGAATATGACTAGATGAAGAGAAGAATTCATAGCCCAAGTGCTAACACACTGATGGCACAGAGGCTGGTAGTGATGAGTCTTAATGGATTCTGAATTTCTAGATTATTTTCACCTCTTTCTTGCTTCTTCTACAATGTGTGAAACATAGGAAAATGATGGCCTGGCAGATAAATAAGAGTAGTGTACAATACTTATACTGATGGGACTTGATTTTTTCAGATCTTAATCTAAACAAGTAGATCATGCTTTGCTGTGGTCCACTGCAGGAACTGGAAAGGTACCAAGGTAAATCCCTCTTTTTTTTTTTTTTTTTTTGTCTACCAGTCTTCGCGGTGCTTGGGCTGTATGAGCTGAACAGGAAGGAGCTGAGGGAGGGTGAGTGCTGGTGGAGAGCAAGGCTCTGGATCCCTAGCATGAGGTCCTGCTAAGGGACCAGCCCTGTAAATGAGTGAGATGGCAGTCTCACGATGCTAAGTGTGGCACAGGAAACAGTTCTGTGAAACCTGAGAGCAGAATGCTTTTTCCTGTCTACAGAGACTCCTGGAGGCTGGAGCTGGTGGCCTCTCTTTCCAGGTCTCCAGACAGTCCTCCAGCAGAAAGTAGGGAACTACAGTGCTATGCTAAATATTTCTAATGTGAAGAGGGCAATGGGAATGGGAAAAAGACATCTGAGAAATGACTGGCAAGGAATTTCAATAAATGAGTTTCTGTAATTCTAACTGTGAGGATATAAAATCTAGTCAGACTCAAGTTGTGGCATATGCAATAAATACTAGCTCAATATGTATTCACTCAGTGTCTGCAACTGTCCCAAATGGCCTTCCCTCTGAAGGCTTATAATGTCTTTACTATGGCCCAGAGAAACATCTCTTAACAGTCAGGAAGGTCTTCCTGAAATAAACACAAAGGGCTGTTAGCCTTTGCTCCAAGAATCTATGCTTAAATTGACCTGCTGCCCTTGATCTGTGAGGGAACTTGTACTTATATTATGGGCCATTAGGAAAATTGCAGTTCTTAAAGGGACTGCTGAGAGGTACTTCGGGTCCTAAACTTTTGGAGAGGGAATGAATGTATTTTTCACTGTGATTATAAAACCTAATATATTTGTAGAATGGTAATTCCGTAGTGTGATTTCTTACCATTATCCTTTCAGTGTTTTCAGTCCAAGTACCGAAGTACATTAACTGGCACAAAAATTGACTGAAAATAAAACATAATACTCAACTTTTTGTCCAGTCTGAAAAATCATAGTCTATAAACTGAAAGCAAAAAAATCACAACTACTCTGAATTTTAGGATTCTTTCCATTATCTTATTGACGTGCCTAGTGGCATCAACTGGTTATACTTTTTTGTCTCCACCCAAATATGTCCATTGAGATCTTAGAATCCCGTTTCTCAGAAATAGTTCTGTTTTGTGTATAAAGCTGCTTGAGGGAATAAGTTTACAGAGCAAGGTCATAAAGGTCTTCCAGGAGTAAGAACATGTGAAGAGAGAACTCATTAAAATCACAGCATGACTTCTACGAGTCACACAAAGAAATAATCCAGAAGCGTATGGACTTCATGCATGTTTTACTTTGCCTTGAAAACCAATGTAATTTAAACACCCAGGGACACCATAGGCATTTGCTCCACTAAAGATGCTGAAAGCACTAAGCAAGGACTGGCCTGCACAAAACCAGGTACATTTGATACAAGTTGATACGGCTTGTGGCATACAATATTAATAATAGTTCTAATTTTTTAGTTTTCCCAACTTAATCCAGGTAATTTGAAACCAAAGAAAAGGAGATCCACAATGCTGTGCACATGAACATGTTCTAGTCTGGTTCTTTATATTCTCAGGAGATGTAAGTCAACATAGCTTCATATGTTTTAAGAATGTTTCTTTTATTTACCCTGATGCAGGATTCAACTGGAAATTACTTCCATTTGCTCAATACTCCATTTTAAATTACGTCTATAGCTTCATAGAGCATATGTTGATACAATGCACTTTTGTCCTGCTCCATTTTCAGATGTGGCTTTTTTTGGTCATTATTCCCTTCTTCTTAAATGCTTCTACCCATTCACTGGCAAAGTCCATTCATCCTTGAAAAATAATGGAGTGTTCTGTCTGAACCAGGAGTCTACAGTCTCCACCTCTTCATTACTGGACTGCATTGTGCCATTAAATCAGCTTGTTCTCTTCATGGCTGCTGGCACCTATTTATTTGAAACAGCAGATCTCTCATTGTAGGCTTATTAGCATCCATGTCAAGACAATCTGTAAAGTCCTCCTCTTTCAAGACTGATGAATGCAAACAAATAGAGAACAGAACCCATGAGCAATCTGTATCATTTCACTGCCACATTAATACCTCTAACTCTAATTGACAAGGTAATTAAAACCCAAAGACATCCCAAGAAAGCAGCCTGGGTAGCTGTGATCATGCCATCTAAGTGACAGAGAGCACATTGTGTGAAATAGGATCAAATTGGTTTCTCTGCATTTTGTGTCACCAACACAGCTGCCCTGATTATTCACATCCTATTAAGTGCACTTTGAGCATGTCATAATCAATTAAAAATAGTTGCCATTTCAGATAACAGTTTTGACATTTCAAAACTAGGCATTGCTTCCTTGGGACAAAGACTCCCAAGGCTGTCCTCCATTGGGCCCTTGTCATTCACCTGCCTCTCTCTCCTCAGGTTTGTGACAGTTTGGGGTCAGTCCTCCATGGAAGACCTCTGCAGTGGAAACAACTTTATTGCTCTACTCTCTCCAAAGTCTCCTCTCATGTGCTTCTCCCAGAATGGGCACCTGTCTCTAGTTCATCCCCAGTTACCATCAACACTGTTCCCACTCTTTACCCTCTTTCTAGCTCCTGTTTTTTTATTCACCATCTCTGATATCACTTGGGCTGCCTGTACCTCTGAACTGAAGGACTGCAACTGTGGGAACAGTGATTTTCTATTTGTGGACACTGAAATTTTAAGGGGTCAGTTTTATCAGGTGAATGTTTACGATAGGATAGGATAGGATAGGTTTAGTTCACCTGGAAGGGACCTACAATGATGATGATCTAATCTAACTACCTGACCGCTTCAGGGCTGACAAAAACTTCAAGTATGGTAAGGATGTTGTCCAAATGCCTTTTCAACAGTGACAAGGATGGGGGGCACCAACCAGCTCTCAGGAAGTCTGTTCCTCCTCTTCCTACCTCCTTCTTTCCCGAACAGTAACTGCCGAGGAAATCTTAACATTTCTTCCCAGCCCTGCACTAGCAGAGGTCTTTGGACACCCATAACCATGTCCCTGCCTAGGTATTGGCTCTGTCATGTTGCAGGAAGGAGGCATGTACCTTCTGATGGGGGTGAGTGCTGTGGGCCATCTCAGGATAATTGGACCATCTGCACAAATTTGTGAAAACATGTGAAGTGCGGGTTTTGAAAGTCTTCTGTGTTCATCCAGTTGAGCTGAGTTTCCAGAGGATGGCAAAACCCCACATCTCTGACACCAGCAAGGCTCAAAAATCAAGCCCTCAGTCTGAAGCAGGACATGCTTTTTTTCTCCTTGTACTTAGTTTTAGAAATGCCCAAGCTGTTTCTTGTGGAAAAACATACTAAAATAAAAGAGCATGAGAACATCAGGACTTCATCAGAGAGAAGGTCCCTCTGGCCCAAAACTCAGTCTCCAACACTGGTGGGTCAGCGGGATGCAGTTCATGGCACTGCTGTCTGTGGGGATGTGCTTTACTCTCCAGGGGTTTGAATAAAGTTTGATGGTGATTTTTAAAATTAATTCTGCAGGCATTTAGGGAAGAGGAAGGTTGTTGCTGGTAATGCTGATATGGGTAAGAAGGTGGCTGGCCAGGTGGCCATCCAACACTAAGAGGCAACTGCCTGTGTAGTTGTGAGATAGCTGCAGAAGCTGCAGAGAAGGACTTAAGATTTTGCTTTTTATATGCCTACTTGAAACCAACCGATAATGTGGGTGTGATGAAATTACTGATAAGGTCATTCAGATACAAAGGAACTTTTTTTTATTATTATTTCTTTAATTAATGAAAGAAATTATGAAAAGGAGTCTTCTAGCACACACATGGTAATTATTTTTCAGCACTGGTGCAGTAAGTGCAGAAAGCTGCCAGACTATACCTGTCCATTAAATCAATCTCAAAATCTTGATAGATAGCTGTAGATAGCTGCTCTCCCTTAGACCTAGGTCATAGACTGTCTTCAGTGCTGCCTCCTGGGTGGAGCTGGGACCTGTGATGCAACCCCATCTCTAGCCTGTTTCTAGCTGCATCTCTCACTATTCACAGCCCCCCTGGCTGCAGCCCCTGCCTGGTTTATACCCTTGCTGCTTTAGGGGCCTTTGATGGAATGGGCTACCAGACGATGGCTCTGCCCATCTGGACTAGAGTCTGCAGCAGGTGGCCCATCAGTGAGGGCACAGCCTGTGCCAGGGACACCAGCAGCTCCTGGCTCCCCAGTGCCTTCAGTGAGCAGCTGGCTTGTGCTGCTCCCTGACAACCTTCTTGCATAGACTCCTCCTCCAGCATTTTTCAACTCATGCAATTCCTAAGCCAGAGGGTGTCAAAGTACTCAGACACCCATCATGAATTGCCTCCCATGAATCTATCCCACCTCACCTTATAAGCTTATGGTCAAACTGTAGACAGAAACTGATCCTCAGCAGGTGTCAGCATTAAAAGCTGTCAAGGAGTCATAAACCTCTAAAAGGAATAAAAATTAGACAAATTTAAATATAAGTTTTGCTATTAACTACATTTATCATGGTTGTCATCACTTAATGATTTTCCCGTATGTATATGCAATTAACACAGTTTACTGATAGATGAAATGAACCCGGGAAGAATTATGACATGGCAGCTCTTTCAGTAGCTCAAACCTATCACATTTCCACTCCTGATCCTGTGCAATACACAGCAGGGTATAAAGTGTATAACCAAACGATGTGAACTGACTATCAGAAGATCAAACATTTCGCACTGCAAGGTGTCCTAATGCAATGCCAGGAAGTACCTCTCTGTATATAGCATACCTTTGTTTGATACATGAAATATTCAAACATCATCTAAAGTGCTTGGAGCAAGAGAAGCACAGGTATACGGGTACATCATTTTACTTGGGCCTTTTAGCTTTCTTCATGGGAGAGAGACATCTGAGTAGGAGCTGGGGATCTAAGGGATATGTAGTACGTAGGAAATGTGTACGCTTGCTGGCACTACCCACCCCTCCTGCCACATCCACTCTTCTTCTTGTCTCTAATGATGCTATCGTTCCATCATGTTGTGTTGAAGTGGGAGTAGCAGCTATGCAAGATGAGCCACTTACAGTTCAAATAAATGAAGCAAATCTAACAGTGAATAAGACACTAATAATCATCACACACACTGTGAAACTGCCTGCTTTTCTCTCTTGGTAAGCACATCACTGCTCTGAAGCGTTATACGTTAATAAATGCAACTTATTAATAAATTCCTACTAATCAATGAACAGAAAAATATGCCTAATTTTTTTATGTTAATGCTGGCCTTGCCAATGCCATGCCAAATATTTTTCAAAAAATTTAGAAAAAGACAATTCACTGTAAAAAGTAATCTTTTTGCTCATTCATATTTCTTGGCTGCCTTGCTTGAATGATGCTAGTTCACCTAAATATAGTGTGTTCTTCACATGGTGTAAATTTCCATTATTGTCCATGCTATATCCAAATACACATGTAAAAATATCTAAGGAGGTGTCTTAAAAAGCCTGTTGTGACAGAAACTGCAAATGAAACCATGTGACATGAGGAATGTAGTTTTATTGGACTGCTGTAGTTAGTAAGGCATCTGGAAAGTATATTACCAAACTTTACCCAGTTAATATCACCCTTTCTTGCTTATCCATCTTGCCTCCTGGCATATTTTTCCTCCACATTTCCATTTCACCTGGGGAAGGTGTGACATTAGCTTGTCATCTGACTGACTAGGTTCCAGCATCACTGCTGTAATCACCTCCCATCACCTTACTTAAGAGTAGAGGAGGAAGGTACTGTCTCTTCACTGTTTAGATGGGAGGAACCACAGTCTCATTTCCTATATTTTTTAAGGGAGTGCTCTCCATCTTATATAAATTATGGTTTAATCAGGAACCTGGAAGACCTATTGAATAATTGTCCTCTCTGAGTCACAAAAATAAGTTATCAAACAAACCAGCTTGTTAGATCTAGCAGGAAAGGGGGAGAATTTATTCCTACCTTCCTAAAGATACAAATCATGACAGCAAACCTCCTTTCTCCAAAATAAAGGGAAAAAAGAAAGAGAAAGAAAGTTCTTTGCAGAAATTTTCTTTAGGCAGTGTAGAATAATGCTGTGGGAGAGGGAGCCCTTCCACTGGCTGCACAAGAATGAGTAAGATGTAGATTATGCTTAGGCCTTGTTCCAGCAATTTAGGCACGGAATCATCTTCTCTTCCCAAATTTCGATGATATAGCCAAGCACTCATGAGGGCAAGAAAGTGTAGTCCTTGAAGTGAGTGTGTCTGTCCTAATAGTTCAGTAGTTGAAAAGCAGAGCTCTGGGGGAGTGGAATGGACCCAGAAATCATGCAGTAATAAAATCTGGAGCAGCAGAAATTTGAAGCAGCCATTGTTTTTTTATTAGCAAAATTATCTCCAAAAAGCAAAAATGATTGACCAAGATGGACTTGCACAGAGAGAGACCATAATCCACTAGTGCCTCTTAATACAAAACAATTCTTATGGAATAAGCATAAATGAGAGTACAATTTTGCACAAACACAAAACCCTCTCAGATACCCATGAAAATCAAGGTGCAAAATACAACATAGTGTCTGGTTGACAGAGATGGATAGAGAGAGGGAAAGAGGGAGGAAGAGCCATTGACAGCTTAGAATTAGGTCTGTTTATATTTGAAGAGTGTAAGATTGAAACTTGGGTGTTTAACCTGTTCAGCACTGGTGAGCCAAGGGTCTGCAGTGTGAGGTGTAACAGCTTGCTCTGACTGTGCCGTGCATCCACCACTCTAGAAAAGAGGAAAAATAGTCCCCCTAGTGTACCAATGCTGTAAGAAGCAGGAGGATCTCGCTTGATTCACTAAATCTGCTGCAAGTTCTGCTACGGCTTGTGAGCAACTGCATCAAGATATTGTAGTAAACCGTCTGGCTCTGCTGATCACAAAACTTGTAGTTTTTGGAGCAAGAAACCATGAACACTCACAAATAACGAGCATTAAAAAATAAACGTGTATTTTAACACATTTAAATGATGAAGTAATTTGGCTTTGCATTGCTGTATCATTCTGTATCTTGCTTTCCTCACACAGGAAAGATATCTTCTAGAAAAAAGAAGAAGTATTATATACAGTATAGTATTATATACAGTAATACTATTTTCACAAGTTGTTAGCTTTGTAGCTGAGAGGTAAATCCGAGCACATTTTTCTATTCAAAAGTACCACTTTTATTGCTTCAGTTAAACTGCAGACAACTGTTCAGGGAAAAAAGTTGAGTTTGAAAGGGAGAAAGTATTCAGTGTGACCAGGGACTACCACTCTTCCTGGATGCCAGAGGTCCAATACACCACGCAAAATACAGGATTTGTACCATTTTGAATTTGTACCCTCACAGAGTAAGTGATAATGGAGCGTCCTCCATGTGAAGGTCTTGATCATAGTCCTCCTATCAATACTTTTAGGTACAACAATGCAAACTTGGCCTTTTCTGCTAGGTGCTGTAGTGGTAGGTAAGAAGGTAAAGCTGTGGCTCCATAACCATTTTCCTCTTGGGTATGCTGAGAGAGAGCCACAGATAAAAAGATTCAAAGAAGACCAGAAGATCTCTGCTACGGATACAACACAGCTGGTTGGGAAGTAGTGTTTGACATTCTGTCCTTCAACCATTTTCCTCAAGTTGGCAGTGCTAGGGTGCACCTGGCCGGTTGAGTTCCCTTTGCACCCTGCTGTCCACCCGAGTCTGCCCTGTGGCAGATTAGGAGCTGCCTTGCTCCCTCACCTTTTTGACTGCTGATGCAAGAGCTAAATCACATTTCCAGAGGCACATCAAGGGTGTGTTTGGGCTGGGGGGCAGGGGAGGAAGTAGGGCGATGGTTCTTCACAGTAAGTAAAAAGACAATATTGGACTGACACTTCTTGGGGAATGGTTGGTGGAAAGCCCCAAAGATGAGCAGCAAAGATTGGATGGTGCCCAGGGACCAGGTGTGGAGCTTCTACAGGACCCAGGTCTCCAGCTCCACAGAGGGAAGGGCAGCTCCAGGGTTAGCAGAAGAGGCTCTTACAACTGTTCAGGTTAACAAGGAGGCCAAGACTTATGCAGAATCATTACCTGCAGGGATTTTGTTTTCAATTTTAGAGAGGACATTGGCATTTCCTGCAAGAGTAGGCTAATCATGGCAAAAAGAGAGGCAGTATAGATCTCACTTTGGGAGGAAGGAACTCTTGAAGCTCTGTCTGAGTGTCTGTTTGGTTTGTTGGTGTGTAAGGGATGCAGTAGATTTGTGTGCGTACAGCACTGTGCTTATTTGTGTGCTGCAACATATGTCTCAGTCAGTGTGTTTGCTAACGAAAACCCCTCAGTAGTCATTGCCGGGTTTAATTGCTTAGACAAGCTGAAGAACTTGGAAAGTTGTTTGTGCATATCCCCTGCAAAAAGGATCCTCCTAAAAAGAAACTATAAAAAAATTCCTTAAATTTCCTTTCAAATCCATATACAGTATTTGCCTTCAGCGTGTCTGCTTTCCTGGAGACTGCTGAGGCAATCTCTGCTACTCACTCCCCCATTTACCAGCTGTATTTTGGATGGCTTGCAATGATATGGATGTTGATTATGGCCTTCACAACACTGCCTGGTTTTTCCATGGAATCGTCCTAAGGGATGAGACCGCAGGAAATTCTCAGCTGACCAAAAAGCAGCCCAAGATATTAGTTCAGTGTATTTTCTTTCATGAGTAAGAAGCAGATAAGATTTCAGCGCAAATGGTGCATTTTAATTATGTTTATAAGTGAAATGCAGAGCAGATGTTGGAAGCACCATTTCAAGTACTTCTTCCTCATCCCAGAGGCAACATTTCAATGTTAATATTGTATATCTTTCAAGAAAGGCTTGATTTGAAAAACTTCTAAAGTTAAATATCTTTTTGGAGCACTTCTGGGTCCCCATGCATTTACATGTGAATTCATTTCTTGTTTCTGATTTTTTAAATATATACAAAAACCTAATTTCGTGATTTTGTCCTTAGAATAAAGAAAAAAAAAATGTTTTATAAAAACTTGAAGAACTCAAAGTAAATTGGATATTCCTTGCCCATCTCACTCCCTGCAACATAAATTCTCCTTCTCCTGTACATGCATGTACACACACACAAATATATATATATATATATATATATATACATAAACATGCACTCCTTCACATTCCAAACACTACTGGATGTTGGATCTTAAAATCATATTGTAAGAAATATTAGACTGTCAAGTGCTGTGACTACAAGTGGAATAGTGCTGATATTCTCAGATTTCTTGGCTATCACATGCTAAGATCAATATTGTCAATACCTTTAATAATGAGATAATAACTTCAAAATATTGCCAGAAACTTGCTTAAAATGGAAAAGGTACATTATATTAAGCTTAGAGACTAGACTGCTTTTTTCTGTGTTTTTGCTCCTGACAGTCTTTGAAAAGCAGGTTGTTTGCACTAGTAACAGAAGTACAGTTTTAAGAGGGCAGAAAGATGCACTAATATTTATATGAAGCTGTAATGCAGCAAAAAATTAGATAGACTGTTATTCTACTATATTGCCAGAGGACTGTATTGATCTTTGAAGGGTTAAAATGCTACCGGGTTACATTAATGTCACCCTTCAGCAATCACTGGCCAATAACATATCAGCAATCAATGCTGCAGCGTGTTGTTCGCGACACTCGGTTTTTGAAGACAAGTGGCTGATGTGTTTTGACGATGAGAAAAAATAGTCTTGGAAATCCTTGCAAATCTCCACTGAGAGGGGAAGATATATATGAAACAAACTGTTTCCATTAGAAAAAATGGTAATGTTTGCCTTCATAAGTAACAACATTTTATGTCAGTTCAGTGGAGCAGCGAATGAACCAAAACTCTGCTAACCTTCAAAATGGAAAGGATTCTGTAAGTAGGATTTACATAGTCTGAATATTTTATATTTTGAGTGCTCATCACAGCTCGCATAAACTAACACTTAAATATATATCTCCAATAAAGAAAACATTTGACTTCTGTTGAAGTAAAGCAGTGAGACACGTTTTGGCTTGTGAATACAGACGCAGGTTTCTCAGTCTCTGCTCCTTTTTTTTTCCTGGTAGCAATTTTCTTCTATCAAGTTCTCGTAATTTGTGCACATCCAAAGAAGGCAACACAAACCTCTTCACTTTGGCACAAAAGAAATTTAAAGAAAAAAGAAAAACATTAACTTAAACAGCCATAAAGAAGAAGTACAAAGAGGGGAATAAATAGAGGCTGTGAGATAACACAAGGGGTTAAAGTCCTGCCCACTGTCTGCATATATAAAATTATATCACCTTATCTGAAAAGTTTAGGCTCAAAAGAAAAGCCTCCGTTTAAAATACCTTGTAGGTTTATTAAATCTTTAGGCTGAAGATTACAGCAAGTGTTTTGTCTTTGGTGAGTAGCTGTTTGTCTCACTTTATTTACTTGGTATTGGGTATTTGTCAATGTCATTTCATATCTGCAGAAAATTCATACGTTCTATGGAAGTATGTATGTGTGTGAGTGTGCTGAAGGTCACATGACTGTTTCATCCTATTTGGTGGAGCAGCTTGACTTTTTTTCCCTTGCTTTTGGTGATGGTTGTGAGTGCAGAAGTTGATTGACAGATGCATGCCAGAAACCCCCATTCTCCTTTTCAAAGACTACATATGATGGATTGCGATCTTTCAGCTCAGCAGGACACAGGGACCATGCAAGCTGTAATTGGTCAGGTATGGAGTCAGCCATTTCTCAACTCCCCTTTTATTTTTTTTTTTTTTTCACAAGGGTCTAACCATATGATTCACATAATTCATATTTACAGTACCATCTTTCTATCTGTATCTTCAGCTACTAGCGAGTGTAGTACTGAAAGTGAGAAAGGGAAAAGAACCACAATAATCCAGCCAGGGAATCACTAGTTAAACCTGAAATACCATGCTTTTCTCCTAATAACCCCAGTTTATAATTTAGTCTGAGATTTGCCAAATCAATCTATTTATTAATTTACTGTTGTATTTTGTTTAAATGTGCTGAAGTAGAAGAACTGAGGAGTGAAAGTGTTATGTTTGCTGGGGAGTTGCTTTCTATTTCTAATGCTGTGCATTATTTCTATATTGACTGTATTCCTGTACTACAGGCTGTGCTTTTTTTTTTTTTTTTTTTTTCCTTTTTTCTTATTTTACTCCTAACCCATATAATATGTGATTGAGCTTGGTAAATGTACTAGTCTTTGCTGCTGCAGAGGGGCAGCCTGCAAATTAAACACTGCCACAATCTGAAAGGTCCAGGTGGTCTGCTCGTGCTTCCTAATGCAATCCAGCACAACAGCTTTAATAAACAGCTCTATTTAGTTCTCCCTCCCTGTATCCAGGGAAGTGAACTGGTCTGGGGCTGCTGTGATGAAATGCCAGAAGAATATCTCTCAAAGGCCTCACAAGCTGATTTTTAGAGCTTTTCCGTTTTGTCGTCTTTGTCTTCCAAATGGGTCAGTGAGTCCTCTTTCTGTTTTGTGATTTCTGATAAGTCTGTAGTTTTTATGTGTGTGTTTTAACCGTGTTGTTTCCAGCTTTAGCCAGAACAGAGTACAATCATTGTCTTTTCATTTGTTTCAAATAATAACCTGAAGTGGGGAAAGAAATTAAATAATTTTGTCCTGTTGTACAGGGAGGGCTGTTTTCCTATGAATGCAGCTGGAGTTGGATGAGGGTGTCTGTTTTTCGTTTTCTAACAAAATTTTAAGTGCTCAACACTTTCTCATTAACCACTGACTTGTAAATCAGTCTCTGGCAAAGGGTATTTTTTGAACTCTCAAAAGTTTGTGGTTTTTTTGCATATGTTTCCAGTGTACTGAACGCATGCTGCTGAGGTGATGACATACTATTTGTTTTTCCTATATGTTGATACAATGGTGAAAAAATAGCATCCTACATGCTGTTTTAAACTAAATTATGGCAAAGCACAGAAGTCCTTCAAAACACATGGTTTATTAATACCATCACACAGAGTAATGCATTTCTGGGTGGAAAATGTCAAACATGTAATACCATGTTTACCACAGACTTTTATTGCGTTAAATATTTTAAAAATAGAAGATACATTTTTTATTAAAAATCCCCCAAACATTAACAGCGTTCTATTAGGATGGCTTAGACCTAAAAAGTGGGGCATGTTTGCCAGCATTATATTGTGTGAAAATACATATTTGAGAGTCAGTTAATTACCTTTTTGTGTAAATTTCTTCAGTTTTAAGGATATATATTTAATGATTCTAAGGCAGATATGATGGCAAGGTTTTAAGCAAGTACACTTACAAGAAAACGTACCCTGAAACCTTGATAAATCTCAAAGCTTGTAATATCTCTTTACTGTAACTTTTGCTTTGGCATGCAAGAAAGTGTAAGCTAGCTATTTTATGTTTTAAGCTTGCTAGCTCTCCAAAAGTGGTTTTGAGGCTTTAAAGGCTATGAGCATGTTTTTTTCTGTGTGTAACATTCCATATTTCATCAATTAAAAAAAAGTTCAGTGAATGTCTGGAAAAATGTTTATATTGTGTGTTAGTGTATTTCATTTCCTAAAAATCAATAACAGGGACATGCACTTCAAAGAAAAATACATTTCACTATCTTAGGTGGCTAACTTCCTTGGGTTGATTTTTTTATGTCAGAATTTCTGGATATTATTCTTGTGCAACGTAATATTTGAAATGTTTCAAAATAGTCAGATGTTTCAAATATTTTTAAGATGTGTGTATGTGCATATTTACATATCATACATGTAATTGTGCACATCCAAACGTTTTCATAAATCCACAAAATATTTTTGTTTTGATTAATTGTCCAGTGTTTGGTTGTTATTAGCTACATGTGAAGATAGAACAAAATGCTTATTTTTTTTCAGATAAAAATTAGTCTATTTTCTAATTGTACAATCAATGATTTACTTAAAACTTGGAAGCACACAGCAATCAGTGTAATTACCATACATTGCTGAAAATAGAAATAGGCTTTCTCTGTGGACTCTAATACTCAGCTGACAAGAGAAAATAGCTCACATAACAAGCCCTGTGCCATAAAATATTTCCACACTATGTCTATTTTTATTATTGATAAATCATGAATAAGTGCATCTTCAGTATATGTATATTTTTAGAAGA
The DNA here is from genome assembly GCF_020740795.1 of Apus apus. Lineage (NCBI taxonomy): Eukaryota > Metazoa > Chordata > Aves > Apodiformes > Apodidae > Apus > Apus apus. The sequence continues at coordinate 52,461,960 of NC_067283.1, forward strand.
GACATTTATTTTCTGATTGTTTTACAAAAAGTTCTTAAGAGTCCTTCTTAACTTTCAAACCTCTAAAAGCAAAAACTTTAAATAAATGTTTATCATTTGGCTTTTAATCTTTCAGAATTATTTTTTTCTCCAACTGTGAGAAGTAAATTTTGTCTTGACTAATCCTGCAGATGTAGCTTTAAATTCAGTCTTGTTTGCTGCTAATGGAGTGTGAACTTGCCTAATTAAAAATCCAAACTATACACGTATATCCCTGCTCCAATGGAGATCAGAAATATTAGCAGTTATTGTAGTTCAAGCACTAGTCTGTGTATGACACGAAAGTAATAGCAGGAGCATGCTGATTTAAAGGCATTTTCAACACCAAGTACTTGTACCTCATTAAATGCGTTTTCCACTTTTTAAAAACTATTCTTGATTTCATTTGTCTCATCAGGGTCCACAGTGGCTCCCACTGGTGATGGCAATGGTAGGCAGCATGCTACAATCCTGACCATTACCTAGCACCTGGGTGTACTTGCTCCAAGGTGTGGAATTGCTTGTATACCTTCCCTCTGGATTTTTCCTCCCCCAAGCAAGCAATTAAACAGCCAAGTACTCTGAAGAACAACCTCCTTACCTAGTGTGTCAAAATCTAGAAGCTCATTGCTCATTGTGATTTTGATTCATAACTGGAGTGTTTGGAATGAAACCCCGATCCCTGACAGCAATAGTCTGTTGCATCCTCCCTTGCAGACTGAACTGTAATACCCATTATTTCTTCAAATGTGTTTTGCTCTTGAAGAAACTATTAGCTAGATTTTCATGCTGTATTTATTATATATCCTGAGCCTTTCTAAATGACCAATCATTAAATGCAGCATTTTAATTACTCCTATTATGCTGTATTTTCTTTACCTTATATGCTTTCTAAATTCTGTACTGTACCATTCGCTTTTTCTTTTCCCCCCATCTTTTCTTTTCCTGTTTGTTTTGTCTTCTTTTTTTTTTTTCCCCGTTTTTTTTTTTTTTTCTTTTTTTTTTTTTTCCCTCAGACCTGAGCTTGTGAGTGACAGGTTAGTTCATCAGCATTACAGCCCTCCTGTTTTTGTCTCATCTCATGCAGACAGGTCACTGTGTCCAATCACCCTTCTGGTTCTGCTATCCCCGGGGGAGCCCAGGCCAGCCTGCCATCTTGATCCACCGGCCTGAGGGCCCGAGCTGGCTGCACATTTCTGTGTTCACTGGTTCTTTCATATAAAGTAGAATGGGAAGGGGAGGGGGGCAGCTTTAATTAGATCTCTGTAAACTGAGAGCAAGTAAATTAGGTAACATTCAGATTTAAATAAGCAGGCGTTTGCAGTTATTATTGCTATGTTTGTGTTTGCTTTTAACATGTTATGCATGTTTATTTTCTATATTTCAATTATATTCTCCATGTCTTCTCATAATCTAGTAAAAACTATTTATGCAAGCGTAAACGTGAGCTCTTTTCCCATAGAGAGCTCAGTTCTGAAGCCAAATTTATGAGACTTCTGCATTGCTGTAGCCAAGGTGGGTCTTCCCGTTCTGTGGTTTAGTTTGTTGCTTTTAAAATTTGTTTTGTTCCCCCCACTCAGATTAATAACAATAGAACAGGAATGTTTCAGAGAAGCCATTAATTTCCATAACTCATGGGTCACTTTTCAGAAGTTTGATCTGTTCTTAGTTGTTTTGTATTGCAGATCAATGCATATCCAGTTTATTTTTTACCAAATGTAGATTGGATCTATAATGTTAGTTTGGCTTAAGCAATCTCTAAGTGTTACTTCTTGTAGAAGCAGGGAAGACCTTTTTCTCTTGGAATCCCCATTTCCAACTCTAATATAAAATACAGAAGTGTCTATTAACATATACAAACAGAAAAGAACCATCTTACACACAAATTTAAGACCCACTTTTGTAATACAGCGAGGAATTGTGCCCTTTTTTGTACTGTATGGGACAAATCCCATTCTCTAGCAAGAATTAGACCCATCCCTGTAAGCATGACTACTTGCATAAGTAAGGTCAGACTACTTGTCCCCTTGTCTGCTTAGTGTATGTCCAGCACAGACATTGTTGTCCTTTACAGTCACGAGCAGTTGTTTTCTGCATCTTGAGACTGTGAAAGACTTACAGACAGGTAGACACTGACTGTTTTGTTCAGCAGTAGAGAGACAATGTAAACAATAAGAATCATGTTTGAAAAACTTCAAAAACACATTTTTTAATATTTATGAACAAGCTGGTACTCTGATAATGAAGCATTCCATCTCCACAGAAAACCACTGTTTTATGCGCTCTCTAGTATACTGTGTCCTTAAGAATTATTATTGTAAGGAGATGCAGGAATGTGGCTGTAATATTTTACAATATAAATATTTGTTCTAGAGGAGTTTGGATCTTGTTAATTTAATATATGTAAATTCTTTGGTCCTAGGCCTGGATTCCAACAAAAGAATGCATTTTTCTATTGACTTTTGTTTTTACAGCAGAAAAGATGGATTTTTATCACTTTCATTCATATTCAAAAAGATTTTTTTCTTGTTTTCACACCAAAATCAGGTTTAAATTAAAATCAGCCCTCTAAAAACTTCTTCAGTGATTTCTTCTAACTTAATTTCTTTAATCTTTTCTGTTCTATGCTACTGTGCTGTCTCAGGTGTTAGATTGTGGGTCAGGCCAATCAAGAGGTCAAATCTTAAAAAAGCTGTGATTTACAGTCTATGTATTATTCTAATTGTACAAGAAGAATAAAGTATGTCAGATGACCTTTAAATTGGTGGGCAAGCGACACTCGTCCAATGATGTAGATTTTTATCTTTTGGCAATGCATTTACATTCAAGTACCTCTGCTGTGTTTCCTAGATTCTAGACTGATAAACTAAATACCAATCTTGGCCACTTTTGTATGTACAGTACATAGAAGTGGCTGCTGAGCCTCTTATCTTGCTTGACCTGTAGCTGTAACAAAATTTTTATTTTATTGTCTGATCTGGACTGCAATTCAAATGGAAGAAAATGAAAGGACAATTGAAGACAAATTGTATATATAATTTTCAACATTAGATGAGGACACGGCAAATTATTCTCTTTTTTTTTTTCTTTTTTTTTTTTTTCCTGTGATTTACATCTATCAGTGACTTTTGCTTGTAATGGTGGTTCTTATTCTGAAGCTGTAAAAATGGCAGGAAGAACCTCGGATCAGTCAGTTCTGAATATATGCATGTTTATCTCATGAAACTTAACAAGACTTAAAAGTATGCTTAAAAGTTGGTCAGCAAATCACTTAAGCCCATATAAGAAGTCTGCAGCTGCTAAATCTCCAGGAGCATAGTGCAATGCTTAACTCAATGGGACTCCTCACATAAATAACGCTTTGCAGGATCTGGTCCAACTTGCCTATTGAGTAACTGTCATTGCTAATAAATATAGCAAAGACTGGTTTAAATGCTAGTTAAATAATTGCCATGCAAACTCTTTAATCCTAAAAGTCAGTTCTAATTATAAAGATAGGCACTCAAGGCTCTTGAACACTACTTTGAGGATGTCAGGGCTACAGGTAAATGGACTTTAGCTTCAGGGTTTTTGTTTTATCACTGGCTTTGAAACCTCTGTGATATGTAGGACTATTTCTTCAAAAGAGAAAGATTAGCTGTTGATATTTGCTGCTGATTCTCTGTTGACTGGTAGTGCTGTTCCATAGAAGAGCTATATCTAACTGCTAGATCAAAAGAAAAATTTGAAGATCAAGAGACTGTTCAAAATTTCTACCATTATTAAAAGTGGTGGGAGAAAGTTAAAAAAAAGGCAGGGGGAGGGAGGGGATGGCTACAACGTGCACACCCCAAAAATCTTTATTCCAAGCCATCCTTACATGGTGAATGACATATAAAATATATTTTCTTAAGACGTTTAGAATAAATTTTGTAGTAAAAATAAGCTTGTTTTTTCTGCCTAAGAGTGGTACAATTTGTATATGCCATAGTATAATACAGAAAAGCTAGGTCCAACCAACTTACATGCATAGACTTCCTTTTACTCACGTGAGTAATAGCATTTGATGTCATTAGCACTGGTGCATGTACTTGAAGTTGAGGAAATGTGTTTCAGAGATGAGAGCCTCAGAAACAGATCTTGCTCTCTGGTGTAGCTGCACAGCTGTCCTATGCCCTTGGCTCATGTGAATGAGGATTTACAGGGTAGGACACTGATAGCTGTTCTTGTGAAAACAGATGGGTCTTGTCTTGATGGTCTTTCCTGTACCACCTTACTGTGGTATATAATTTGATAAGCAGTGCTGCAAAATCTTACTTGCAAGAGTAATTTTTGGTCCTGTGCTATTTCCACCGAGTATTACCTAAACTACTTGCTAAATAACATCTGTTCCTATAGGTAACTCTTTCTGGAATGGTGGTCTGAGCCCACAGGAGGGGAAGGGCTCTGTAAAGAGAAACATATCCATAAGCAAAAGAAAAAAAAAGTTAGAAAGGAACTTCATGCTGCTTCAGTCACTGATTCCATCGAGTAATTTTTATTTTACAAGTTTTGTTTCAAGGATCTCAGACTCACGCGTTTTGAAGACACAGTCCGGCTGTGTAATGGCACTTCCATAAAGAAAATATTGTAAGGGCAACAATTAAAGAAAAAAGTTCTTTTTAGTCACTCCCTGCTATGAAAACAAGAGTTTCAAGCAATAGCAAGTAAGAGTGTGAGGTTTTTATGAGCAGATTAGTGAAAGTCATGTTAATACTATTACACAACAGCTGCTGTTAGACATATTTTAAGAAATAATTGTTTATTAAAATGTTGCCCTTTTCTCTAAACTGTTTACATCTCCAACTGCTTTTCCACCTACACAGGCAACCTGTGAAATTCTAACTCACCTTTTACTTGAGCTTTGCTCATGTTTCACATGCAACGAAATATGGAAAACTTTTACCAGAACAAAACCTCTGTTTTGGGTTGGTTTGTTTTTTCTTTTGAAGCTGGAGGCTTTAGCTCATTGCTTGAAGTCACCTTTGGTGTTTTTTTGTTGTTGCTTTTGTTTGTTTGTTTGTTTTTAATAAATAAATAACTTGGCAGCATTGAGTAAGACTGAAGCAAACTAAGATTGATGCAAAAATATTAATGACTAAAACATTTAATATCCTTATTTCAAGCTTATGATTTAAAATCACTTTGTCTCACATCAACGGCAAACTAACAACAGCTTCCATTTATTCACAGTACAACTCATTAAAGGCCATGATTATTATTTTTTTTATTTATAACAATAGAGAACTGTGCCAGATTGTTACCCAATCCAGATTTAGAAAAAAAGAAAAAGGCTAACGATGCAAAAAACTTTGATAATGTATAAGTTTGGCAGTTTTGAGATGCCGTCCTACTGGCTATAGCTGTTGATACTGGAAGCAGATGCTGCCACGTGCTTCTAGAGTTCTTGACTTCCCACTGGCTCTGTTAGGCAGGACTCATCCAGCGAGGCCTGAGTGTTTTTATCCTTCTTTTAAGGCACGGTTAGGTCCAGAAGCATGTGAGGGGAAATTTTTCATTCTATTTTCCTGATCAGAGATTGTTGATGAGGGAAAAATGTATAGGTTTCCCATGAAGGCTGTTCTGTTTAAACTGAAACAAAATAATCTAGAATAAAGGAGAATTGTGCTGCTCTAGGAAACAAAAAGGTGTCTTAGGATTCCTGGCAGTAAGTCTAACCTTCCTTCCATTGTGCTCATTCCTTTCTTTATACAAAATGTGCTTCAAATTCTTAAAACGGATTATACAAAGCAGAAATAATACCTGCAAACAGGAAGTTCCCAGTCATTTAGAGGAAAGGTTAAAAATTGTGGCAAATGTAAAAGTAGCTTCCAATGTGGAAGAATAAAGCAGAGAACATCAAACTAATTTCACTTAGTGTCATTCATTGTGATTTATCATTATAGCCAAGGAAATCTGATCTTGGAGCTGAAACAATTTTGTCCATCAAGAGGAAAAAAACAACCCCAAAAACCAGAATGTTCCAGCTTGGTTCTTATATCCTTAGGGTTGAAATACTGAATTCAGAAATGGGTAAGCTTAATCTTGCCGCCAGATTTGACAAGATGCTGGTTGAACAATAGGCAGAAGTGGTGGTTTGTGCGTCGTAGTGCCCATAGTCAGAAATAAAGAAAAACAAGATTTTTTCAGAAGTCTGGATGCAGTATTCACCATCTGCTCCAGCTTCTCTCCTTTATCTCACAGAAAATGTCTGTGTGCAAGCCTGACAGAAGACAAACTGGAGTGCTCTAAAACAGCATGTGAGGGTTTGCAGTGGTTATTAACACAGTTTTCTTTGTTTGTTTGTTTATTTTAGTCCTGTTGCTAATTTGAAGAGTTAACCATTTAAGTATGTCCAGAAATACACCCATAGATTTATTGGGAAAACCCAGGTGAGCACCTTATTGTGCATTAGACTGTGACACGAAAGGCTTGGGTCTAACCTGGCCTCATCAGGATACAGATATGTACAGCTGAAAACCAAAAAAAAAGAAAAGCCAGTTCTCCATCTCCACTCATTTAATCCTGGAGAGTCTGGCAGGCAGGGTAGGGGGCAGGCTGCGTGGAGCCATAAACCTGGAGGCTGCATCTGAAATCTTGGAGGGGTGAGCGATGGACTGATTGGTGGGTGTCTGGAAAAATAAGACCTGGATTTTGAATAGTCAAACAAAAGCAACAACAAAAAACAAAACAAACACAAACAAAACCCAACCAACCAACCAAACAAAACCACAAAAAACCCCACAGAAAAACCCAAACAAAAAACCACAAACAAAAAAACAACAAAAAACAAACAAACCTGAAAAAAAAACCAAACCAAAACAAAAAATACCCTGAAGTTTGTTCCCTCGAATATAATGGCTTCTGTTTGTTTTTTAAGTTCATGCTGATCCTTAGGAAGAGGAGAAGCTGAGGGTTGCCCCCAAACTAGGGATTTGGAGTGACTCTGTCATGAATTTTAATCCAAGAGGCACTGTGGTTATTCAGCAAACCTTTGTTCTATTCTGCTCATGTCCTTATGCTAGACCCATCACCGCAGTTATTAGATCTCAAAGATTACATTCTGTGATCTAGTGCTTTCTAAATCCTTAAACCATAGTTTATTTATTTAAAAGGTTATATCCAGCATTGGATTGGATTGTAAAGCACCCTTTGACTCTCTCATGAAGGACACAGTAGAAACACATGCTGCTGGAAGAGTATTTCCTTCTGACCATGAAACATCATAGCATTTTATTGAATTAAGAACTGCACAAAGATCTGTACTTTTAATTTGGCTTGTGTATTGAGAATATTTTCTTTTTATCTAATTGGTATCATGATGTCATTTATTTCTGATACAACAGATACATATTAGGATATGTAGGTGAATTTCAGTTACTCTCTAAATGAACAAAAAACCAAAAAAACCCACCCTAAAAAGTAGCCTCATATTTCTCTTAAGAAATCAAAAGCACACTGAACCTCAAACAGATGTTAAAAATTAGTACGTTCAGGATGTGTTCTTGGGATCTCTTTTGATGTGATGTTTACCAGGATTCTTCACGAGTAACTCTGTGGAGCCAAACAGTTACATTAGGGTAAACATGATCACTGGCAGCTTTTAAGTTTGTTCCATCAGATTCAGAAGCCCTTACATGAGCAAATTTACCAGTGTAGTCTACAAGGCTTGATTAATTATGAACTGTGTGATGTGACTCCCAAGCTAACCAGCAAGAAGGCTCAGAAAGCGAGAGGACACTAAAATTGAGCCCAGTGTGGTCTGTTCTGACTGATACTAATTATACTGTATCCAAACTGATCTCTCTTCTTTTTTTTTTCCAATCAGTCCTGCAAGGGAAACTGTAAAAATTCTCATGCAATTTCCCTTAATTCTGGAGAAACCAAGACTGAAATTGGCACTTGAAAAGAGAAATCTGATTAAAAATAGCTCTTATTGTTTCATTTTTTAATGCTTGTGTTTGGTTATTATTCTTTTTTGAGACATTCAGCCCCTGGAGATAGTAGCCTGATTCTCCTTTATGCTGAACCTCTTTATACCATCTGGTAGTACAAACCAGCTCTAAAGTGGGTGTAAAAGTAATTTATTTATGTGTACTTCAAAGCTCTTATATTTTCAGAATGGTACACTGCCATAGTGTAAATGGGAATCAGGCCCAAATAGATGGACTGGAATTTTCATTCTTTTTCAGATGGAAATAAAAAAAGAATAGGCAGAAATCAATCCGGGGGAAGGGAGAAAGGACTAAGCTTTATTCAGCTACAAATATGTGTTCATTAACATCCATTCTGAATTGAAAAACAGACAAGGTGAAGGGGCTTAATCCTGTTTTACCAGCCACCATTCATACCTTTGCTGGCAGTAAGGAAAAAATGAAAAGGAGGGAAGTGAGCACCAGTCGAGCCCTAGTATTCAGTACCTGACAACACAAACAAATCAAATAAAAGGCTGCTTTCTCAATCAATCACATATTAGTGTTTTCAAAATGAATATGGTTAAAAGAAAAAGCTTAATATATTTATCTCTCTTTTTTTTTTGTCCTTTTTTTTTAACCCCATGGGCTGCAGTGTTCTCTCTGTGACATTTGACAAAGATCTATGTTTCCAGGGCATTATTCAGTTAGTACACCTGGATTAGTGAAAAAGAAAACAAATGAAATTCATAGGAATTAATGTCAGTTAAATTCTCTCTATATTTTATAATGTCAGATGAATTCTTCAACTCCAAGTCAAAGGGTGAATAAAAAGAGCAAACAAAGAGAGAAGAAGCAAAACAAAGAATGACAGTTATGCTAATGAGAAACATCTTAAAATTTAGTCAGACATGGAAAAAAATATTAAAATATCAATTTCTGGGGTTGACCCAAGAATTTTCTTTGAAATTTTGACAACCTTCCTACTTGGGTGTTTTCATAATCCCTTTTAAACAGGCACATGGGAGGCTTAAGGGATTCCGTGAAGGCTGTGAGATATTTCTCTCTTTGCCTTCCCATTTTGTGAGAGCCCAAGGGAAAGATATTGGCAGGGCTTGTAGAACCTCCTATAATTGAAGCAGCCCAGTATTGCCTATCTTAAGACCTTTGCTGCTTCTGCTGCTAGTGTTTTCACCTGGTTGGCTACCTCTTCCTGAATATTTTTGAAGACAATTTCAGCTAGAATACTTCAGTGGTTACCAAGAAGGATAGGGAAATGTGGGATAGTTTAGCCCATTTTAAAGACACCCCATATTTAAGAGCAGAACTCTGAATTTGGTGAGGAGTAGAAGCGTTACGTCTGAGATACCTCTTCTGGTATTCTGTGACAAACCACATAAGTGTGTGCTTAGGCACATGGTTTAGCAGTGGGCTTGGTAAAGTTAGGTTAATGGTCAGACTTGATCTTGAAGGTCTTTTCCAACCTAAACAATTCTATTATTCAATGTTAAAAACCTTTGGGAAATGTAGTTGGCACATGTTTTCTCAGCACCTCTAAACAGCTCCATCCCCTAAAGTTTCACAGAAATTAAAGGTGTGAGAGGAACCTCAGAAAGTCATCTGTACATAGACAGGATCAGCTTATCTGAGTCACATTTGACAGATATTTAAGTGCTTCCTGAATAATTCCAGCAGCACCAATTCCACCGTATCCTTGTGCTATTAATTGAGCTTAACTATCCCTGCCTTAATGCACACTGTTATAAAGTTTTCCTTTTGTCAAAAAGAATCTCTCTTCCTCCAAGTTAAGCCCATATTTTCTTCCCTCTTTTAGGGATATCAGATTATGTCTGTCAGCCCTTGAAAGTCTAGCTTCTGACTTGGCCTGTCTTGGGAAGTGGCAGGGGTGGCACCAAGGACACTCACCCTTCTGTGTACAGAGTGATCACCCCCTGGGGAAGACAGAAGAGGAAGAGGTGTAATTCAGATGAAGATAGGACCAGAGCCAGGGAAGATATGGTTATAGTTTGAAACAAGTGCACAAGTAGTCAACCAGGACTAGAGAGTGGTGAGAGGGAAAGTAGGAGCTTCAGAGAAGAGTGTGCCCAAGAGAAGCTGGAACTGTGAGAGACAGTAGGGAAGAAGACTTGCCCCATCTGTGGGCAAGCTGAGATGAGAGGAGCAATGGAGAGAGGGCTGAACCTGGCTAGGGATAAAGACAGAAACAGAAAACCTGTAGGGCAGGTTCCCTTGCTGCTTGAAAATTTCTGCTGGCAAATCCCACTGGCAAATTATCTCAGTTTTCCTATTAAAAAAATAAAGTTACACATGCAGAATATGAAAAACATTGTATTGTTAAGCCACGTAATTCAAATGAAGCATTTGTACAGTATTAATTTGTTTTCCTTGTAAATATGTATAATAATAGACCCTTCAATTATGTAAACAACTACATATGCCACACAAATTAGATTCCTTTAGTGTGACCTCTATACATTCACACTTCCACTTAAGTTTCAAAAATAGTATTTGACAACATAGATAATAATATTTTATAATTCCTAGAAATGGCAGGAAGTTTATCTACATATGTGTGGATGGATAGATAGATAGATAGATAGATAGATAGATAGATAGATAGATAGATAGATAGATAGATAGATAGATAGATATACACACACATGGCTATACACATATTCTGGGACAAATTCCAGAAAAGTCATATTTGATTTTCAGTGTTCAGGGATTTTAGGTTTTTTTGTAATTTTTAAAGATTTAAAAAAGAATTTTTAAAGAAACATAAGTCTGGAGTCAGCACTCAAACTCCTCCGCTTACAAAACACCAAACTGAAATATATGGACTTTTTTCTCTTTTTTTCATATGAATGGTGACTTTTCTTTTAAAATGAAAATTTCTCAGAGATCTTGCCATTATTATTTGCAACAGACAAAATCCATCAACTTATCCAATAGTTTTGCTAGAACAGTGACTGACATCTAGATTTTTGTGTATATATGTAGACACTTTCTACAAAGTAGACACAAGAAACCCATATAAGAGGTGATACCTGGCTCTTACCTCTCCACAGCCAGAATTAGTTATTTCCAGTGTTAAAAATGGAAGCATTGCAAGGCGTTGCAAAGCCAAATGCTATTTCACTTCAAGTGTCTAATACAGTTTCTTTACTGCAAAGTAAAAGCTTCAGGTAACTACAGAGAAACAACACTAGATTATCATTTGAACAGATATAATTGCTACTTTCAGCTGCCTGAAGCCACTTTAATTCCTAAACTAAGACAATTTTTCTCTGATGGGAGGGGATAATTTTCTGAGACTTATTTAGCTTTTCTTCAGCATTATTTACAATTGAGACTATAATCTAATGTATGTTTCAGTAAGATCAAACCATCATACTGAAGAACTGTGAATAGGTAGCTAGTACAAACCATTTATGAGGGGCAGAGTGAGATGCAAAGGGAAAGGAGTAATAGCCAACATGGAGGTATGAAAAAGGCAGGATTAGAAGAAAGGAGGAGATGCAGGGTGGAGCATAGGCATGGCAGCTAGAGAAAAGGTGTTTTGGTAAGGCTGAATATGTCAATTATTTTTTAATAGGTTTGTTGTAGTTTTATATATTGAACTAATGGTAATAAGGACTCCGAAAAGTTGAAGATTAGGACTAGTAGCCAGGATTAGGCTGTGGCAGAGAGTTGTGTGAAACAGTTGTGTACAGGAAGTCTGAGGATAATAAAACTACATCCGTGTTAAATCCTTTTCCTTCACCGTTATCCATTCAGCATCTGCTCAGATCCAAGCTCAGGGACACATCTTACCAAGCATCAGCAAAGCATGCTCGTGGTAGTGGTGCAGTAACAACCGAGGCAAGTGTAAAACCAGGGCTCAATCCCATCACCTTCCTGTTCTTTATGGATACTTTGCAAAACTTTAGTTGTTACCACCGCTAATGTTAATCTGTTAAATTCCATTTTTATGCTGTAACTGAAGGTAGATTGACATAGGAATTGTCTGGTGGCAAACTGGGGCCTACAGTATTTCAGATAAAGGTTACAAAATCAAGAACAAATCTATGAAGCTGTCCTCAAAAGTTACTTACATCCTGAGCCATTCTGTTAGCAGAGGCATTGCTGGCTGTGGTACCTATTCCTGGCCCCACTTTCACCTCAATGTGATTTAATGATTCTTTTGAAATTGCTTTTCTAAAAGACACTTTATTTTTTGGTCAATATCCTTCTGCTTGGTAAATGCCATCTTGGTCACTCTGCATCTGCAGCTGTCTTGAGCATGAGGAAGGCTTGGAGGATAAAGTACGTATTTTAGGCTCTCTTTCAGGCTTTCCTCTGGTCAGTGCCTCCTCTTAAGGCCAGAGAAAGAAAAGAACTACTACTATTTGATATAATTTTACTAAAATAATACATTATTAAGCCTGGCTTTTTTCTTCACAAATTATCTGATAAGAATGTGTTTCATATGCAAGCTCACACTGGCATCTGGGAATTGTACTGGTGTCACTGAATCGTTAGACTATGCTGCAGTCCCACATCAGTGCCTCTCTGCTCAGGGACAGCCACTGCTGGCATCAGGGGCCGCAAATGCCAGGCAGAGACACTCTAAATTTGGTTCTTTAGCTCAAAGGTGGCATATGTAAGATGTGTAATTCCAATAGTATCGTGCAATATGGTGGGGAACGAGTCCAGAAGATACAGCATGTTTTCTAGTGAAGCTGTGTGGGGTTTTTTTCCTCCATAACTTCAGTTTTGCAAATCTGTGTGGTGACGTCAGCTTCTGGAATTCTTTCACTGTAAAAACGTCAGGCCCAGAGTTTTTAACTGTAGTATTTCCCCTACAGCTTCTTGGTGGCGAGCAAGCTTGGTGACATGCATATAATTCTTTTATATTTATACAGAAGATAGCAAAGGCACAGAGGACATCGGCTGGGTCTTAATTATAGAAGGCCATTTATTTAAATCAGCAGCACCTGTGCAGAAGAAGGCGTGAGGGAGCTGCTGCCCCTGAGGCGTGGGGAGCAGGGCTAGCCCTGACTCAGCTGTGTGGGGCTGGCCCAGGCAACGAGGCAAGGCAGGGGCAGGTATGAGGCCATGCTGGGACACAGGTTAGAGACAGAGTGCCCTGGGACAGGGCTGGAAGCCAGCAGAGCTGTGGCACATTGCTGGGCTAAACGGAGCTGTATGCGGGGCAGCCGGGGTCTGGTGTTTCCCTGGGAGGGAGCTATGAGGAGCTGGAGGCCAGCCATGGCCCTGCTCTGTGAAAAGAAAAAGAGCTGAAGGAGCTGAGTAAAGGTTTGTTTTGTGGTGTCTTCTGGGCCTTTTAAACTCAGGTTGAGTCTGGGTTTGATGCTAAGCTTTTTTTCTGCGGGAGAAGGTCTGCGTGAGGTGAAGGGAGGTGGGCTGAGGGTGCAGAGGAGGCGCATAAATGTCCTCTATGCGTGAGTGCCTAAGGAGGGGCAGAACGTGGTCTCCGGTCCTGGTCCTCGTGGTGCTGTTGGGTGGCTGGTGCCAGGCTGGTGAGGTGATGCTGGGCCCAGCCACGGAGGCACTCTGGCTGCTGGCAGTGCAGCTGGTGGGATCTACAGGCAAGTAAACATAAGCTCTCTTGATACTGTGTCTTGAGGATGCTCTGGACTCCTGCTGCTCTTGGTGCCTCTCAGTTCATGTAAGTATCACTGTTACTGTGGTGACAGGTGCTGTTTATGTATCTGTTGATATATTTTAGCAGGGCTTGTGGTGATAGGACAAGTGGTAATGGTTTTAAAGTGGAAGAGGTTAGGTTTAGACTAGATATTATGAAGAATTTTTTTTATAATGAGGTTAGTGGAACATTGGAACAGGTTGCCCAGAAAGGTGGTAGATCCCTGGAAATGTTCAAGTTTAGCTTGGATGGTGCTCTAAGCAACCTGATCTAGTTGAGTATGTCCCTCCTCCCTGCAGGAGGATTGCACTAGATTACCTTTAAAAGCCCCTTGCAACCCAAACCATTCTATAGTTTTATCTCTAATATTGTTGGATTGTGGGTTGTCTCTGAGTATGCGTGAAATAACCAGCAAAAATCTTGTTGAGTGTAATAAGGTCAGGTTTACACTGTATGTTAATCTGGAATCTCATGTTGGATTTGTTTAAAAACTGAAAAAAAGCAACAGAAGGGATACTGCTGAATTTTAGCCAAGAGTCTTCATCTTGTTATAAGTGACCCTATGCTGAGGCCTGGGTCTTAAAATGGTGCAGAAATAGACTCAGGTACGTGCAAGGATCCATTTACCTAGAGAATGTTTCAGGAAGTAACAACCAACCATAAGAAATTAAGGACAAAACTTATTTGGCCAGTCTTTACAAAACTTCATAGTGATTTTTTGATGTGCAGTGCTCCGTTTGGTGTATTTGTTTGTAGCTGTAATGAGTGATCAATAAAGCCTGTTTCATTGGCCTCAAATGTAAGGTAAAATAATTGAAGTTCTTTGCTATTTTCTTCAAAGGTAAAAGGCAGTACAATCAGATTAAGCATGATCGCAAAGTTGCTGAGTTTTAATTTTGTAGGTGAGATTCTCTGTACTAGTTGCACGTGGAAGGCTGGAGAAAACGTGGTAGTTGAATTTCTGTGTTACACTGTGGGAAGCTAATTGCCTGTGGAGTGTAGGCAATCTGTGAGCAGCCGCAGTGTTGCAAAAAGTTGTTGGTCAGGAATTGGACGATGTTGTTAAAAGATTTCTTTCCCACTTGCTTTCTAAAACAGAGTTATGAAATACATACAGATCAGAGATCCATGATGAAGATTTAGCCTGTTCTCCAGCATGTAGTTCAAGTTTGGGAAAATAGTTTGGTTTATTTTTCTTTATTTTGGTAGTGTCTTGACGTTCCCGTGGATTATTGTGTAAAGGCTGGGGAAAAATAAACCAAAACTAGTTTCAAGACTGAATTTTTTGGTAGGTGGAAATCTTTTCTTCAAAGAGGAAAGATCTACCACAGATGAAAACGTAGAGCTTTAATAGAAAGCTTTGAAAGCTGTTTTTAAAAGGAGGAACAAAGAAATAATTATTCTGCCAGTGCATACAAGGGTATGGGTTTCATGGTCTTTTATATTGGGTTCTTTTTCCCAACAGCCTGATTAAGGTTTTGACATTTAAGCAGTGAAGATGAGAAAGCCGAGGCTTACAGATGTGTTCTCATACCTCACCTCTCATTCTACCAGTTGAAAAGTTCCTATTAGGCTAAAAAGAATCACAGTGAGGCAAAAACTCAATTATTTTGAGAATCTGTCCTTTGCTGTGCTGCATCAAGCTTTGCACTGCAGTATTGCTAACAAGGCTTCTTTTCAACAGAAATTGTGTTAAGTTTACTACAATTAGCAGTCACTATGAACTGCCTTTTAGCTCTCTACTTGTAGAGGACTTCTACATCAAAGGGTTTTATTCTTCAATAATATTATGTCAGTGGATCTACATCTTTCTCAAAGAATCTTTCTTTAGTGTACTTCTGTATTCCAAAGTGTTTTAGAAATGCAACGTTCTCCTGCTTCTGAGCCCTTCAGCTACCTATAAGATGAAACTGAAAAATATGTAGTTAGAGTAGTGATTTACATGGCAGTGTGTGTCTGGAAGTAGAGAATGTGTTATCAGGGGAGTTTAAAGGAGTGCACCCATGCCAGTGTGGAGCTTGGGTGGGTTATCAGCTGTGCTCTGGGAGAGTTTTCCATTGCCCTCTGATAGGCCAAAAGGGAGAGAAAGTAAGTAGCTCTGCAGCTGTGCTTGTGCGTGTTGCCTTTCACCATGTTTCTTATTTAGAGAATGGATCATAAACATTAATGTGTGCTTAAAAACATGGGGTAGTGTTTGGCTTCAGAAACACCTATTCTTTTTCTGACTTCTGGGTTTCTACCAAATGCTCTTTTCAGTCTAGGAGATTGTCTTCACTCAGGTGCTTTCTCAGTATTTCAGCTCTAGTTTGGATAGATAACAGCATCAGTAGGTGGAGTTGAGATGTACTGGGCTCACTTCATATCCCTTCTTTCTATAGTTCACAATTTGTATTTGCAGGTTTCTAGCAAAACCTGATAAAGCAACCATTCCACTCCTGGACCAAAGGAGACAGAGCTACAATACAAAACAGCATGCAAATTTACTCCTCTTGACTTTACTACAGAACCTTGTTGAAAACACAGGCCGTCTACATGACATGGTGCTGATACTGTTGCTAAACATGCCATTATCAATTTTGCTAACAGACCTTTATCGTAGGCACAGTCAGACCAAGTGTAAATACTAATTAGGGCCTAATCAAAAAATCTATTGAAGTTTGTGGCAAGATTCAATGTCTCAAGTTAAAGAATTAATCACTGCTTTAGCAGGGTTCTGCCTCTGCAGTTGAGAAAATTACCTTGCTAACAAGGGACTGTTTTGTTTATGTGAGTCCTCCCATGTTCCAAAGCTCTCCTGTTTTTACCTTGGAAGAAATAGTGTGTAAGCTCTTAATGAGTATGAACTGACTGCAGAGAAGCAGCAGCAGAAAATACTTCCTTGCTGCATAAAAAATGCCATAATGGAAATAAAACACAGGGCAACTTTTGTGTATTGTCAAGCTATAAAACTGTGTTAAGCTTGTTTGCAAAAGTCAGTGGGAAAAGGATAAAAATCCTGGCTTTACTGAAGCCAACAGGGATTTAATCATTAACTGGTATCACCTGGAGAATCTGTGGTGGTTATGAGTACACAAGGTCTATGGTGTGGACAGAACAATTCTCAGTCTGCTGATCTTGATGAACAGAGATTATGGAGAAATGTTTACCTTCCAAAAGCTATATATTGACAAATACCTGGTGTACCATGAATGAAGTTAAATTTCTTATTCAAAACCTGAAAGTATATTCATTCTCAGTGGTCTAAAGAACTCTCATTCAAGGATGAATCTTTATTTTTATTGCTCCCTTTTGCTTTGTGACAGTATCTATGTTTTAGTGTAACCATTCGCTGCTTCAGGAGCAACAAGAACATTCAAGACAAGATCCTTACTAATTAAATATCCCATTTCTGACAATAATTAATAGAGCTGTTAAATGTTTGTATAAAATTTTAGTATTAATACACAAATTTTCCTGGAATGTATACATTAAGACCTTTTAATACTTAAAAGTTACTATGGCAGCAAACTTCAAATTATATACTGCCAGGCTCAAATGGATCTGTTTCAATAATGTTGTTCTAGTTACAATATTTTTGAGCCTTGCTTGTATGGGAGAAGCCCTGCTGAAGTCAGTGATGCTCCTCATGCCTCTGAAGTTCAGGGTATGACAGACTTTTTCTGGAGTACAGCTCAACCTCCAAACTGGCAAATGAGGTCAGTGTGGAAATCTCCACCAGTAGGCTTCATGCAGTAGTCTTCTCTTCCTGCTCCCAGGGCTAGAGGTGTATAATTGTCCTTATCAAGTTGAATTTACCTTTCAGATCAATGTTGAGTTGTCCAAATGTCATCTGATGAGCAGAAGTATTGTATAGGAAAGTGCACAAGTGATGTATTTATTTCCACAGAAGATCCAGAGGTTTACTTCTGTTTATCTGTTGTACTGTCTTTCTGTTATACAGCCTATGCAAACTAAGAAGTAATCATATAAGATGCTGGCTGTATATAAGCCTCCAGACAGACACACAGAGTTTAGGATGCTTGCAATCCTTGCCTAAGTATGACATAATGGAACATTAATGTGTTGATTCAGTTCCTCTGAAGAGAAGGATACTTCTTTTCAAGATCAGATTTAAACACCTTTTAGTATTTTTTTTCTTTCCACTCAGTTTTGTCATTTTTGTCTGTTAAAAAGATTGTTGCTGTACAAAAGAATATGCACTTATCCCAGTTTTTAGGAATTAGTGTAGGGTTAATGTTACTTGAGAAGATTTTAAATCATTACACATTTCCTAAATGTAAATCATTACAGCTATCTCATAAGTGAGAGACTTAATTTTTAAATTCTTACATTTGGAGACAAACATAAAACTGCAGCATGTTTCTGGTAACTGGAGAGATGTTGCACTTTGTATAATTATATATTTTAGTGGAAGAATTGCTTGGCACACCTCCATCTACATAATTTAGGGAAACTTCTAAAGAACTTTCAATTTTCCAGAAGTACTTGCATGTTTTATGAATCTTGTAATTGTCAGTAAGTTTCCTCCTCCAACCTACAATTATGGTTAGACTTTTTAAATGTGTTGTCTGTATGTCTTATGATGCTTAATTTCTCATATGTAATTCATCTGCTGTGACCCAGGCATTTAAAAAAATTACACGTCAAAGTATGAGCCAGTAACTCTAAAACCTTTTTTCTGTCTAAGCTGTATAAAGGAAAGCAAGGGACTGTGAGCTACACTGGAAGGTCTTATTGAACTCTTGTAAGTAACTCTCAAGTTAGGAGATATGAGCTGTACCTTTCATTATATAGCAGTTATAAACACAAGATTGCCAAAAAAACCTATATTTGAATTCCAGCTGGCAGGTTAATTCTCACAAATTAATTTCCAAACCTGCAATTTTGGCTTGATAAAGAGTGTCCTAAGTAATGTACCAAAGTTGAGAGTTGGAAATGCTCCAACTTCCCTCCGTCGGAATGGGAGGAAGACAAGTGATTGGGAAAAAAAAAAAAAATTGATTTTTTTTTTTTTTCCCCCTGAGTCATCTGGTATGTGAGGAGATATGTTTTAATCTTAAAAATGTTTTAAAATACCATTACATTAGAATTTTTCACTGAATATATACAGACTGTCAATTAATTGTAATTGTTATGCAAACTGAATAGTAGTTGGGAAGGAAAAAGTATCTTGCAAAAGTTTCAGCTTTGTAAAGAGCTTTTTCCTGCTCAAGTATTGCTTCATAATACTATACGATCACTTAATAATGATTAATGCTGGACAATGCAAAGAAATTATTAGTGAATGGAGGCCTCTAGTCTGGACCTTCTTTTGACCATTATTTTCAGAACTTGCCAAGTGCTCCATGTCCAAAATCCATGCACCTTTGTATAGGCTGGAACTGAACTGGTCCGTCTTAAGTTCTGGTTGTGTAGTTCTTTGCAGCAAGAAGTTCTTTAGTATGTATGCATAAGTGGTATCTGGAGTCAGCTTGTTGGTTATTTTTTTATCAGCTATCAAAAATAACTGTTCTAATGTGTTTTGCTGTTCTTCTAAGCAAGTTTATGGTGTGAAGTTGTAGGTGTTGCTTTTCCTGATGCTTGTTTTGCTGAGGTGTGTAATACGGTAGTAATAACAAGTATCAAACATACTGAAAAAAAAAAAAAATCTAAGGTAAAAAGTAACAACCTTAAGCAGCTTTCCTGTAGGCAATAGTTTGTTTGCTGAAATTCTTCCAGTCAAAATTTTTACTTCTACAGCTGTTATTCTTTACACCTCCAGATATTATCCAGGCAAAACTTACTGGGGGAAAGGCCTTGGAAGTGCTGAAATGCTTGTAGGTGGTCCTGATCACTTAAATATAGCCTCCTTGCTCTCCTCTGACTATCCAGTGCCACACACAAAATATATCTAGAAACTGCAGGTGTCAAGAAGACCTAATGTGGTGCTGGTGATATGCCAGAGCAGTTGGAGATGAAAATGCTTAGGAAAACCAAGGTGTCTTCAGCTGAGGCTCTGAGCAGTAGTCCCACCATCACCATGAGATACATGTCAAAGTTGTGCCTGTATAAGAGAGACCCTACATGGAAGCATGCCTCTGACCCAGGTCCCACAGAAGCAGGTGGTATTTCTGCTGTGTGGAACAAGATGCTTTGCCATCTTCCTCTTCCCTTCATTCATAGTCCCTGGTGCTGCTCTCCCTGGTGCTACTTTTTGGCCTAGGTCTCTGCTGTCTGTCTCTTCAGGACATAATGGAAGTTAACAACAACAAATTGGCTGTTACAGTGCTGCTGTTATAGTTTGCCATGTTGTTTCAAACTGTGTATCTGCAAGCAAAGATTAGGGTCCAGCTTGCATCTGATAGGAAGCAGCTGAATTGTAACTGAAAATTGGTGGGTTTCATTTTTGAGGTTGAAATTAATTTCTGTGTGGAAGAGCCTTCTCATTGATTAACTACCTGTATGTGTCTATGTGAGTCCATGTAGACTTTGTAGTCATCTTTCACGTGAAACAGTATGAAATGCCATGTGCTTTCAGTGGCAGATGTGTTTTGAGTCTGGTATTGAACACGATCAAGGTGAAGTAAATGCAGCCATATTTAATTGTCAAATGACTGATTACAAGTTCTCACTGATTATTTTTTTTTACAGTATTGACCCTGTTTGTTGGTTCCCAAAGATCTTCAAGCTTTAACAAAAATCCATCCAGTCAAAAGGTTCAGTTCAAGTTTATAATCTACATTTTATAATTTAAGTTTAAAACACGGTTGCTGTAAAGATGATCACAAAACCCAAGACAGATCCCTCTGCTCCAAGTCCAAGAAACTCAGTGCAGTGTAAGAGAGGAAATGCTCTGATGTGTAAAACCTCTCTTACTATGAGATGGAAAAACCTCAGATGTTGATATGACATAATTACCAAACATATTGCCTGATCATGAATAATACTGTGAAGTGTCATACTCATCTGTAGGGAACTCATTCCCAAAAGAAAAGCCTTCAAGTTCACAGGGTTGATCAAATACTTTTTTTGGTCTTATAAAAAATAAACTTTAGGTATTTTTTCTTCTAATTATGTGGATTGGCAAACTGCATAGCACCATGTAGTGGGATGCTGAGGGAATGCCCTGAGTCAGCCCAATGGGATGGGGCAGTTGAGGCCCAAGAGTGTAAGAGCAAACCTTTGAAAAGGTGCATTTATTTATTTTTTTTAATTTTTTTTTTAAGCAAAGCAATTGGGAATTGGATCCAAGAGGTACTGTTGTGAGAGATGAAATCATGTTTGCTGGGTTATTGCAGAAGGAAAGGAGGAATAGGAGTGAGTGCTGCAGGATGGGAAGATCTGCTGGTCCTTGCTATAGTAAGGTGGCTGCGGCAGGAGGCCCTCTGTCAGCCTGTAGAGCAGCAGGCTGGCACATGCTCACTGTCAGAGCATAGCCTACCCACCTCTGGTTCTGGTAGAGTGCTCGCTGTGCACACCCTGGGGCTGTGTCTTCCCGTGCTGGTGGGCTTCTTGCTGCAGACCCTTATTGCTTCACCTGTCATTTCTCCTACTGTCACTTTATCAAAAAGTTTTAACAAAAAATAGAAGCCCTCTGCAACCTGTTCTCCTGTTTGCTTTCACTGTGCTGCTCTCTAGGAGAGCAAAATGTCCAGCTTTTGAAGCTCCTTCTAATACCATGTTTGAGATGATGGAGCCAGACTAAAACACAATGATGCATATTGGAGGGCTCATCCTTTGAGCCCTTCTGATTGTGAGGAATTACTCAAAATCATGCTTGTAGCCATAATAAATGGTGCTGTAACCATTTACAAACAAAAGGTCTGCAGTGAGGTTAATTCTGTTATCGCTACAGAGTGGTGTGCACACAAGCTCAAGCCATGGGTCTAGGGAACCCTATACTGATCAGACTGATCTACTGAACTGGAGTCTACATAACAAATGAAAAATAGTTTGGTTATGCTGTAGAGTACTTAACTATATAAAATTAATGTCACTAAAGGAGGTGGGGAAAGCTGTCTTTTTCTGTTCTCTGTTCCATTCCATCTTTTGTAACATTAAAATATAAATGTGGATTGGCTGAATCCCAACAATATTCTGGCTGCTGCATGCTATTAATGTCTGAATATGCTTTTCTCCTGGGATTCTTCTATGCTTAACTGAAGAAAACAGACAGTGGCATAAATTGGGCATTCTCAAATTCTCCTTGAACTGTTTCTTTCCATCCCTTCTCACACTGCTACTGTAAGTTCCAGCTAAGTCACCTATCTCCATAAACTGGTGGAAGGACAGAGCAACAGAACAGCATGGTATCTCCAGTAAAGGGCTTAAAATCACAGTTTCCATCATGAAGCATCTAACAAGAGCTTGCACTGTTTTAAAACTGATAGTGTTACTGTAAAAAATGTCTAAGAATGTGTACCTGAACAGCTTAAAGCCATTAAAATCTTTATAACATGGCAACAGAAGTGTCCTGTGCAGTGGCATATTAATCAGGACTGGTGTCTGAAGCTCCCTCCCATTATGCACCAGCACAAAGGGAGGGGAATTGTTTGAAACATGATGGTCCCTATCGAATGGGCTAGAGTAGAGATGTCTGCAGATAGCAGACTGGATTGAGATGAAATGATTAAAGGGCAATGCTCAAGTTTTACTTCACTGTGAATTTTTTCTCACCATGCCTGCTAATTATACTGATTAAGCTTTCTTTAGCAATATCTCCATCCCACTCTGAGAAATTAAAAGGCATCTGCTGGCAGGATCTTCTTTCTTGTTGTATCTGTTGAGCAGAATGTTCCGAAGCGCACAGAGTGGTCTCTGTGCTCATACCACATCTCGCCACCATCTCTGCCCTCTTTGAGACAAAAAAATTAGGATGGTTCTCCATCTTTGTTTGCAGCAGAAAAGACTCAAGGTGAGAAAGAGAACAAATCCTATAAGGCAATTCTGTCACTCGGCTCATCTTCATAATCTTTCTTTAGCTTCCTCTACCTTCTAACCCTGGTATTGATCGTGTCATAGGCTACAGTAGACCAAGGCAGGGGGCTGAAAACCTTTCAGAACAGCAGTTGCCAGTCTGCCTGTTGCAGCCTGAAGAAGAAAAGCATGCTGTGAAAACAATCAGTGCATTTGCTTTAGATCTAAGTGATTCCAACTAGGTCGATGCTTCATGCTGATGTGTTGAAAACATTTAAAAAATTTCTCAGAGTTTGATTTCAACTGAAACATTTCAGCATGTGTCTGACTCTCTGAAGTTGTTATTTCTCACTAATGTAGTAGACAACTGCTTTTCCCACCCTATCACAAAGCAGTAGGGAAACTGGGCCTTTTGTCTAGATAGGCTTGTTTTGCATGTATTTATGGGAGAGGGAGATTTTGGTGGTTTGTTTTGTTTCTAATAAGCTGAGGGTCTTGCAGATTTTCTTTAGAGGAGCAGTACTTTATTTCATGATGGGAAAAGTGTAATCACAGTTTTCTGAAGTGTGAATGAGAGTAGAACTTTATTTAAACTGCTTTTGTTCCTTATATTTGAATTTTCATTCAAAGCTAGGGTAGGTCATTCATAAGTAAAGAATATTTTACTTTCTTTAAAGCACATGATGCTCCTTTGTAATGTGTTTGCACTCAACAGAATTAGCTTGATTCTCTCTCAGCTTGGGATCACAGAGCAAAGGAAGCA
This sequence comes from Apus apus, assembly GCF_020740795.1. NCBI lineage: Eukaryota > Metazoa > Chordata > Aves > Apodiformes > Apodidae > Apus > Apus apus. The sequence continues at coordinate 52,485,235 of NC_067283.1, forward strand.
TTGCAAAAGGAAGCTATCCTCATCCAAATGAGTGTTTATTCAGTTTCCATGAGTGGCAGGAAACCGGGACAACATTTTTCTATGGCAGGTGGTAGCACAATTGGTGTTCAAACTGCTTGGAAAAGACTCCGGAGAAAGAATTTGCTACAGTTTCTCTTAGTGTTCACTTTGCACATGCTCTGCAGTCTCTAGAGTCTATAGGAAGCTAAACTGGGCTGCTGTCCTAGTTTAGAGCTGGTTTGTTCCATGGTCTCTGTGGGAGCTGATTGGTAGGACCTCACTTCTGATTCTGCTCCACTGCACTTTGGTGCATACTCCTCTTGTTTCATGTGCACTTTTAAATAACAGGTGTTTATCAGTGCCTGTTGTTCTCTTTAGGATACCTTATTAATTATTTAATATATATTTATATGCTATATATATGATGGAATTTCTTTTCCCCCAAGGAAATGAAGTCACCCATGTGTTGTTGCCATCTTTTCTGCTTGCTTCAAATAACACAGAGAACATTCTTGCGCTGTTCCAACAGGAAATAGCAAACAAATACTTGCCTTGAGGTATTTCATTGAGTTTCAAAATACCAGCAGATAGAGATGTTCCAAAAAAATAGACATTTTGTTGGAAGAAAATAACAATAATAAGAAAAAAACCCACACCTTTAAAAGCTGCATTTATCTGTGGAGAGAAATTTCCCATCCCCCTGATCTAAGCCTTTGCAAATGCAATGTATGGTGTATTGGGTACTAATGGATTTCATACTTCAGCATTTGTTTCACCAAATATCATGCAGTGAACAATAGTTGTCATTTAAGCATCTGTAGTTTGCAGCTGTATGAGTCCTAGACATTAAAACTAGATAAGTCAGTGTAGGGGTGTTTGTGAGAAATTCTGTAGTCTTAGTAGCATTATTTCATTTTTAAAATTAACTCCATGGGGATGCTGCAAAAGTGCAAGTTGTAATTTAAATGTACTATTAGAAGTCCTGTTTATAAAGAATGTATATAGCACTGGGTAGAGTCTAGAGAAGGAGAAATTTCAACATTGTTTAAGAATCTTATGCCTAGCAGGAATTTATCTAGATCAAACTCCTCTACCATCATCTAGTATGACTATCAAGCAATGATGAAAACTTTCTTTTTAAATAGGCCCCTCTCAAGGGAGTTGTCCCATTGGATTCAACAAGACTATATATGTGATAGGAAGGAAGAAAGAAGGGTTATTGTACTAATGAGTCCTCGGTGGTCCAAAGGAGTTACCTTTTACTAGGTTGGCTTTATGTTTTTGAGCTGCAGAGGTTCGCATAGCATTGGAACTGTTTGGGAATTTGTAATGTTGTCTGTTTGCAAATATAAGGCCCCTTCAAACAGCAGCCATTGCTGTTGAAGTGCTCAGTTCCTCCATTGAGTTCAGAGGACATGAATTAGCACATGCTTGTGTTAGTGTTTTTGGTAGATTACTGAGGAGGGTAGTCAAGGGTGACTTCATTTTCTGTGCCTATCGTTAGAGTGATTTTTATATTTTTTGCTGTCTCTGCCTCTTACAAAGATGACCTCAAGCCATGTCCAGTGTAACCTTTCCACCTTGTATGAATTGTAAGCAAAAGTAGTTTTGAGAACTGATACCCCAGAAGGAATTCAAGCCAAAATCATGGTGCTTCCCACATGCATGCTGACCTTCATCCTACTTTTCTTGATGAAGTTTTTTTAAGCCTGGGGTTAACACAACATTATCCATGACTGGAATTGACACTGGAAAACCACAGAAGGCAATTCACTTAATCTGAGCTTGTTGTGAAACTGAAAACAGAGTTCTGCCTGAATTCTCTGTAGATTTTCTGGCAGGAAGCATCTTGGCATTTTGGGGTGAAATTTGTTCTGAAGGACCTTAGAGAAAGAGTCTTGCTTTAATCCATCTCTTACAGAAGTCAATGAAAAAGACTCCATTGATTATAATGAATACTGGGAAGATGCCCCATTCAAAGCTACATGTAACTTCCACTTCTGGACAATTGGTTTTCCTCAATAGCAATCCAAGGACAGATTGATGTAACTACACCAGGAAGAAAGACAGTGCTGAGTAAGAGGGAGCTCATCCTGAAGAGCAACTGAAAAAGAAGGGAGTAGAACATGACGACTGCTATGCTGTGTTATGTGTCAGCCATATACTGAATTACAAGAAAGAAAGAAATGGAGAACAGACTTGTAAGATGCAGTTGGCTGTAGGGCTCATCATTCTGTAGTATTTTTAACTTTGTTTTTAAATGCTGTTTGTGCTCAGATGCTTTTACTGCTATAAAGTATATCAGTATATCCAGGGGAGAGGAAAAGCCTGCATAACACTGTCCAACAACTATCTGTATCTCTCCCCTGTTGCTTTCTTTGAATTGTCTACTTTCCGTGATAGTAATACAGTTTAAATTGCCTCAAATCTTTTATGTACCAAGGTCAGACTACTAATGGCATGTGTCCTATGAGTTTTACATAATTTCAGTAGACTTGTCTAGCTAACTTGTCAGTCAGAGCATATACCTGTGTCAATTTCTCTCCTACAGAAATCACACAGTGCAGCTTTGAGTGATAATTGAACCAGATGGATACTAAATATGGCCATGAGAATGTGACCTAACATTTCTGATGTGACTCTACCATCTTTCAAAGTAACTAGGTTACTTGCCATTGTCATGAAGGCTAGTACCTGAGAGTCAAGGACACTCCATCCAAAATGATAGCAGCCAGGTCAAAAAAAAAAAAAAAAAAAAGGGGGTGGGGGTGGGGCGAGCAACAAAGATGGTGGGCAAAAGCCTGTGCCTTTTGGGAATGTAGGGATAAGGCAGTGCCCCCCACCCTTGCAGACACCATTTGATACAGCTCTGACTTGGGCATCTAACAGCAAAATACTCTCTCTGGCACAAATCCACTGTACCTAGATACTGAAGATATATACTGAGAACTTTAGTTAGGCCAGGCTATCAAATAAACTAGCTACTGCATGATCAAGAAGTTTGTATGCCCCAAATATCCTGAAGTTAATGCAAAACTCCCTTCGCAGGATTAGCAGCTAGACTCTACTTCCTGCTCATCCTAACCCCCTGCCCCAACTCTTTCTTTTTCCACCCAGCCTGCCAAGCTCAGAGTTTCTTTTTCAGAAACATGTATTTATTCTCTGGAAAAGTTGATATAGAGGGGGAAAATAATTTTCTTTATCCTTTAATCCTTTATTCTCTTTGCTTTTAAAAGTTTATTTACTCCCTACAGTTGGCCATCTTGAGCTTCTGCTTCTTTGCTGTGTCAAGACTTGCTTAAGCTTGAAGGTTTTTTAGGCTTGACCAAGCATTGACAGCACTATCACAGGAGCTAATGCTGGAGTCTGCCAGTTTGATGGATTAAGTAAACTTATTGAATTTATTTTTTTTTTCTTTAATACTAAAAGATGCCAAGGGCTGTTTTCTATGCTTGTGCTTTGTGTGAAACACCCACTGACATTAATGGGAGTGCCACATGTGGAATTAGAGTAGAACATGGCCCTTAATATTCAAAAGATTTGTCAACCTTGTGCATGAAGTAGTCTGGAGACATGTTGTGATACTGTGCTGCCCTGCAGAGGCTGTTCTTGCACATCCCCTGCCTTTTAAAGACACTCCTTGCATGAACTGCATGGCTGTTAGCAGCATTACTTAACTTTTTCCCTTCTAAAAATATTTTTTAAAGTATTATTCCCTTTTTGTGCCATCTGCCTGCTTTGCTTGGACAACAGAATAGATATGAGCTGTTTTACTCTGGTTTATGAACAGTCGTGTTATCTGATTAATTCATGCTGCTATTCTATGGAGGAAGAGGAGGAGAGAGAAAGCTTAACAGAGAAGCCATTCCCAATGGCTTTTAGTGTGTGTTTGTTTGTTTGTTTAGTGTTGGAACAAAATGCCTAGTCTTTCACACTCTAACTACTTTGATTCACTGCTTGTCTGAAGTTGTACCGTTCTCTGACACAATAATTGTTAAGGAATGTTAATATGTTCATTATAAAAAAAAAAAAGTTCACCACCAGCCCCATTCGTACTTCATATGTGCATTCTGTTTATTTTGTTAGAACTAGAGCTGCAGCTCAGTAGGGTTACCAGATTGTCACGGATGGCCTCAGTAGGGCAGAATTTTTTGCTTAGAGAGCCAGCTGCAAACCTAGCTTCTTTATCTTTCCAGAAAGAAAGGCTTTCTCTGCCCAACCTTCTGCTTTTCCTCAGTCACCACTCTTGAAATTCTCTGTCTTTACCTGGGAACAACTGCGTGTCCACAAAAGAGATCTTAGGGGGCTTTCCAGCTGAGGGTGTAAAGCTGATGATATACCTCTTCAAGATCTTGATTATAATGCTAGAAGGTTAGGAGAGAAATGAAGGTAAGGAAAAAAGGGCCTAGGTAACTCTTCCTGTGTTTTGAAGATGTCTGACAATCCAACACAAGACAAACATGTTTACTTCTAGTCTCAAATGCTTATGAATATGGCATTCATTTACTGTCATCCGTGCCTGTCTCAAACATTGCTAGTGAGTTTGCTCATTGTGAAGCATTGTGGAAGTTCTGACAGTTTAATAAGAATGTTACTTGTGAAAATGGTAAGAATGCTGTCCAAACTGCATACAAGGTACAGTAAACCCACTTCTACTGATGTCAATGACTTGGATCATGTCCTAGATGTTCATCTGCAATAATCAGTCCTTAACAGTTCTAACAGATCTAAGCATGTTCATGTAGAAGTCGAATGAAGTTAAGATGAATGGCATATGTGCTTTACACTGGTGTGGCCTGCTCTGCAATCTGCAGTTCCCAGGAATTTTTAAAGGTTTATTCCAGAGGACCTGCCTGCTATGCTATTCTTTAAAATTTGAATTTCTAGTATTTCTAAACCAGATCATGTGTGCAAGCAACTGAAAGATTAATCAAGAGCACCCACTTAAAAGTAGCCTAGGTGCAGAGTTCTGAAAACATGTTTGGCTTCAGAATGAGTGAATTTTCTTGGCATGTTTACTGGACTAGCATGTTAGTGGTTAGCCAAACCTGAGGGTGACTACAGAAGGTGGCTAATATAAACAAGTGATAGTAGCAGTTAACAGTAAAGAATTTCCAGAAACTGATGGAAACTCTTGCATCTCCTTCCCATATTATTTACCCTAAAGTTGTTTTTTAAAAATTTACAGAGATTACTGAGGAGTTTCATAGTGATAGTAGTGCTGCACTTAAAAGATGTTTGAACTCAACCCCTCTGGTAACTTCTTTTCTTTCTTTACTGTGAATGAAAAGTGGAAAGCTTAGCAGGCTATTCAAAGCAGACGTAGTCCTGCAGATTCCAAGGTGTCCATTTGCAAAATGCATAATGGAAAAACATGGAAAAAAGACAACCCTCTATTCCTCACTCTGTTTTACTGTGTTCTCAGCTAAAATTAATTTACTTCAAGGTAGAATGTCATTCCAGGTCCTCTGTTTTCCTCTGCTGTTCCTCTTATACCCTCTCAAACTCAGATGTGGGGCTTATTTTCCCCATCTCTCTCCTTTTCTGGTTCACCATATAGCATTTTTTAGTTCCTTCTTCTGTTAGATGTAGGAAACCCAAAGCTCAACAAAAAAACAAGGTAAATTTTCTTTATTAGTCTTTATATAGTTAAAGATTATTCTTTTTACTGTTATTTCCTTCCCTTGCTTCTGTCAGGCCACCTAGAGCTGGTTACCCAGTACCATGTCCAGATGGTTTCTGAAAATCTCTAAGGAAGGAGACAGCATAACCTCTCTGGGAAACCTGTGACAGTGATTAGTCACTTACATTTAAAAAGTTTTTCCTGATGTTCAGAGGGAACCTTCTGTGTTTCAGCACATGTCCCTTGTCCTGTCACTGGGCACCACTGAAAAGAGCCTGGTTCTGTCTTCTTTGCACGTTTCTTTCAGGTATTTATATACACTGATGAGATTTCCCTGAGCCTTCTCTTCTCCAGGCTGCACTGTCCCAGCTTTCTCAAACTTTCCTCAGATGTGAGATGCTCCAGTCCTTTATCCATCTTAGTGATCCTTTGTTGTACTCTTTCCAGAATGCCATCTCTTCTACTGGGTCAAGTGTGGCCTTACCAGTGTTGAGTAGAGGGGAAGGATAACCTCCATTGACCTGCTGGTAATATTTTGTCTAATGCAGCCCAGGATACCATTCACCTTCTTTGCTGCAATGGCCTTTTGCTGGCTCATGTTCAACTTGGTGTCCACCAGAACCCCAGGTCTTTTTCTGCTAAGCTACTTTCCAGACGATTGGGCACCAGCATGGACTGGCAAACAGGGTTGTTACTCCCCAGGTGCAGGACTTTACACTTCTTGTTGAACCTCATAAGTTCCTGTCAGCCCATTTCTCTAGTCTGTTAAGATCCCTGTGAATAATTGTTCTTCTATAGGGCAGAAAAATCAGTTTAGAATAGGCTTATGTTTAAAACTCTAACTTCTTTTTTTATTATCCTTCTCAGAAAAAGATCTATTCTGTCATGAGTTATGGTGTACAACTTTTGAGTTGGGTTTGTCTGAGAAATCAGGTGACATTTTTTGGCCTTAAGAGGGGAAGTAAGTTTCAGCCTTGACTACAAGGTTGCTCCGTAACTGAATTTGGAAACTCACATTGTCTAGTTGTATTAGCATGAGTGTAATGTGCCTTTGAATACAAATGCAATTTTAACTCATGATATAGAATAGCTCCTGTCTGAAACTCTCTAGGAATTATATCCTGGAATTTCACACATGTATATGTGATATATACATAAATATATGATATATACATTTCAAATATGGGTTCAGATAATAGAATTCAGTTAATAAATCTTTCAACCTTGTCCTGCATTACATCCTGGTCTCTAAATTGGAAAAATATGGATTCAGTTGATCAACTACTTGGTGGATAAGGAACTGGCTGGATGGTTGCACACAAACAGTTGTGGTCAACAGCTCGATGTCCAAACGGAGACCAGTGACGAGTGGTTATTCTTCAAGGGTCAGTACTGGAACCAGTGCTGTTTAACATCTTTGTTGGTTACATGGACAGAGTAATTCAGTTGCACCCTCAACAAGTTTGCTGATGCCACGAAGCTCTGTGGTGTTTGACATGCTGGAGGCAAGGGATGCCATCCAGAGGGATTTTGACAGGCTTGAGAAGTGGGCTTATGCCAACCTTATAAAGTTCAATAAGGCCAAGTGCAAGGTCCTGCACCTGTGTTGGGGCAATCCCAAGCACAAATACAGGTTAAATGGAGAACGGATTGAGAACAGTCCTGATTAAATGGCCCTGGAGGTGTTGGTCAATGAAGAGCTCAACATGAACCAGCAATGTGCACTTGAAGCCCAGAATGCCAACCGTGTCCTTGCTGTATCAAACAAAGCATGACCAGCAGGTCAAGGGAGGTCCCTTTCTACTCTACTTTTGTGAGACCCCACTTGGAGTACTATGTCCAGAGCCCCCAACACAAGAAGGACATTGTGCTGTTGAAGCGAGTACAGAGGAGGGTCACAAAGATGATCAGAGGGCTGGAGCACCTCCCCTATGAAGAAAGCGTGAGAGAGTTGGGACTGTTTAGCCTGGAGAAGAGAAGGCTCCAGGGAGACCTCACGGCAGCCTTCCAGTATCTGACGGGGGCCTACAGGAAATCTCGGGAGGAACTTTTTTTACAAGAGTCTATAGTGATATAATAAGGCATAATGGTTTTAAACTGAAAGAGGGTAGATTTGGGTTAGACATTAGGAAGAATTTCTTTAGTGTGAGGGTAGTGAGACACTGGAACAGGTTGCCCAGGGAAGCTGTGGATGCCTCATCCCTGGAAGCATTCAAGGCCAGATTGGATGGGTCTTTGAGCAACCTGGTCTGGTGGGGGGTGTTCCTGCCCATGGAGGGATGTTGGAACTAGATGATTTTTAAGGTCCCTTCCAACCCAAACCATTCTATGATTCTGTGAATTTGTCTGGGGCAATGAGTCAAAATTATTGCTTTAAAAATGTAGCTGGAAGAAACATTTTAATATTCTGGAAACTGCATGTAAAGGTGCCTAGTGTAAGGTTAGTTTTGTTTTGGGCATTTGATGACCTTAAAAGAGCCTTGCTGTCATATGTCTTATTTCCATGGGCTTCCCCCTGATGAACACCCATCTGGATTTCGTGGATGGAGATTCCCCTCCTTTAAAGCAATGGGAATTTTTATTTTGTTGGGTGCAGGATTTGGTTTCCTGTGCAAATTCCAACCATTGATCTTTGAATGTGTATGTGTTATTTGGTGTTTAGGCATTTTAATCACTATCTCTAAACAGAGATCCATACTACTTAGCATCTCATTTTCTTAGTGCAGATGAGGAGTAGATAGGTAGTCTCAAAGGGGTGTGTATAGACAACCATGAGTTGTCTTGACTGTAATTTTGCAAACACTTCCTGCTAGGCAGTATCCTGCAATTGGGATTGGCCTCCATTGCATGTTATTCCAGGAGCAGATACAGGGATTCTGAATCCACTTCCATTGTATGGTTTATGAAATTTCACAGTATCAAAAGCAAAAATGGGTAAATAAAAAGAAGCTGTATTAAAACAGGACTGAACAGGTACAGTACTGTTAATTCAAAATTTACATCATGTCTGAGTATGAGAGAACTAAAGGAGGGTAAAGACTAAAAGTATTAGAGAAACTAAAAAATTGAAATTATTTTTTTTTTAAATATTCCTTAATCCCTTTACTGATCCACATATTTGCTTTCCAGTAACCCACCAAGGTAGGCCCATCTTGAGTAGGCAGAGAGGGAGCTGTAAGTTTTGCTCCCTCTGTGAGGAGACTATTACCAAATTTCAAATACAAAAGAAGGATTTAAATATACACTTGCTGTTCTCCTAATGTGTGATACTAGAAAAAAGAAAGAATCAAAAGTTGGGGTATTTTCCGAAGCAAGAGATATTATATGCATTCCAGGAAAATCAAGTCACTGAACAAAACAAAAAAAAACAGCCTTTCTGTGAACAACTGAGGAAACCGAACACCTGGAGGTGCTGGCTGTCCAGGTTAAAGAATGATCCGAATAAATGTTTATGGTCTAAAACAGGTAATTCTTGCTACTCTGGTCACAACTGGAATGCTGGAGGTATGTCTGAACTATGACTTCAAGAGTGGACTATCCTCGGAAGAGGACAGATACATACTGATATAAAAGAGAATAGGATTTATTCAGTATGACAGCTCAAAATAGAACTGTTACACCCTGCTGGTGTAGTGGATCATGAACTCCTACCTTAGCAAAGGGCATTCTTCTTTAACAGATGAGACACCAGTGTGTGTCTTCTCAAGTATGTGTTGATATGGTTCTTAAGGACATGGTTTAGTGGTAGACTTGGCAGTGTGTCAGGTTAATTGTTGAACTTGAGGATTTTAAAATATTTTCCAACCAAAACATTTCTATGATTCTGAGTAGTATTAGGCCCTTTTTTTGTTTCTGACTTGTGATGCTGCAGGGAGATTGAATGCTTCAATGGCTTGGTTTCAATGAAGACATCCTTTTCCTAAACCTATGCTGAAAGAAGAAAATTTCATGTTTCTCTGAGATATCAAAAAATTGTTTGGGGTATCTGTGATAGGTGAGCATATGTACATTATTGTGTGTGTATGTTACTGTGCCCTTTGATGGGCACTTGTCATGGGTTGCTACCGACTAGTTATGTCTTTTTGGCTTTCAAGTGTTTCCCTGTGTTCAGCATAAGAGGGAAGGACTGGTCTGGCATTCCTGTGTAGTTTTCACCTAGGTCAAAATTTCAGACTCGAGTAGATGAACCATCTAGCTTCAAAGTCTTGACCTTGCCTCCCTGTCATACCCTAGTGCATGTGCACATATATATGTGCATGTGTGGGCCTTATTTCTGTTCCCTGCCGTATCTTGAGGTGGTGTTCTGAAGCTTCATTACTTGAAACGTGTGAAGCGCTCTGAAATTCTCCATTGAAAGGGTTCAAAATACAGAGGTCTGAGGAGAAGCTGCAGCCAGTTCTTGAGGAGACACCTTGGGTGAGAATGAGATTTGTCAATCCAAGAGAACTTTAATTTTATCCTTATGTTCCTCATGAAAATGATATGAATTGACTTTATCAGGGATTGATATGCTATGTTTCATACTCTTCTTTATAAATTCTTTTCCACTGTAAGTCCATTTATTTCAGTCTTATTTGTTCTCATGAACACAAGGATGGTAGAGATAATAGGGAAAAAAAGATATAATTTTAACTATGTGCTCCCTCAAGCATGAAACAATACAGTGGTCTGTCCTGTTCCTGTACATTCTGACATCCTCAGCTCAACTAGGACCTAGGGCAGCATCTGTTCTTGAGCACTCTTGCTAGTATTGTTTTCTTTATAAAAACAAGGAAAAAACCCCACATGAACCAACAGCAGCCAAGCTGAAAGGATTAAGGAAATTGTGCAAGCAGGTTCCTTGAACTGTGGAAGTATACAAGGCATAATATTTTCTGAATATATATAATAATGGCTTCTACCTTCATGCTACCACCTGGAAAATGCTGGAGAAACTTATTCAGGTGCACGGTTTGATTTTCAGGATGTCACTAACTCCATAGGAGATCTGCATCTTAGAATATTCAGAACTGCACCATAAGATTCAAACCCCATCCCTTTTGGGGGGACTCAGCCAAATGTGAAGCAGTTTCAGAGTGCCAAAGTAACTTTTTTTTTTTTTTTCCTGCCTGTGCCTTCCCATCATATTTTGTTTCTCATGTTGTTCTGGGCTTCCTTAGACTTGATTTTCTGTGTTCGTTCCAAAACCTACTTGTAGGAGAGAGCCTACTCTCCAGACTGTAGATTTCTTTGGGCAGCAGAGGCTGCCTCATCTCCTCTCTGGTTTCTCAGCATTAGGGAGAGGGACAAAGCTCTTTTTTCCTTTCCTCAGCATGCATCCTCTCAAAGATTACCACCCAGAATACTTCTGTGCTGGGAGAGCCAGGAATAGAAACACAACCCAGCATGTTAAGTTTCATACCAGCACTGGCATTTAGAATTGGAATGAACATTTAAGTGCCCACACTGTGCATATTACCACCACTGCAGAAACAACACTACAGACATTTCTGGCATGATCCTCTTACTCTCTGCAGCGGGAGGAAGAGGTTGTGTAAAAAGGACAAATTAATTCCTCTGCTTGTGTGTATAGCCCACTTACGATTTTGCAATGCATTTGGACTGCTTGCTGTAGGCCATACTGTCAGTCTGTTTTCAGGCAGATGCTGCTTCTGCTTGTATGTAAAAATCACATGTTTAAGTACAATGTAGCTATGTCATTTGAAAGTGTAAATGCTAGGTGACGTGTGCTACTTCAGTAACTGGCTGAACACCTTTCGGGTCTGTGAAGCACCTCATAGAGTTATAGTTGCTATGTATAAGTAACTCTCAGTGCTTGAAAATGGAGCTATATATGTGCCTGTACAAAAACCCCCAAAATAAATGCACGCAGCATAGTAAATATTTGTGTGTGTGTATATATAGAGTGAGTACAGACTATTTGTGTAGGTACAGAGAGTGATATAGTAAGAAACATATATGTGTGCATGGGTATAATGACATTTCCTCGTATCACATCTATCAGGTTACAAGCAGCTAATAACTTTCTTTTTCTTCTCACAGCCAAGCATTATAATGGCATATACTCATAAATCAACATGGAACATTGCTTAGCAAATATAAATGTATGTGCATTGCAGAATGATCTGAGATTACAAAAATATATCAGAAGTCAAAAGTAGCTGGTGGAGAAATGCTATGTCTTTAGTTTATTGAGATTGTTTGGAGGATCCTAATGTACTGTCACTGAAAGAATAATTTTTCCTTTACAATCTACTTAGCAAAGATTTATCGATCCTTTTCCCCTTCATAGAGAATTACTGATCCATTTTAGAAAATCAGATTTTCACACCTTTCATGAGAATGTGCACAGCGCAGTTCCCTAGGGATTGCCAAGGAAGTTGACTTTGACATGAAATCCCTAGGTACCGGCACACAACAGCCTATAGTCTCATCACTGATTTGTTGCACAGGGTGGTAAAATAGTTTTATACATTTATAGAGAAATGATTGCACTGCAAGGACTTATTTTTTCCATGCTAGTGGATGTATTCAGGGTCCTGTTATTTGTGTAAACAGCATTTTTCAGGGTTTTTTTTCTTCTCAGCTGTGATGTTATGAACAGTAAGGTAAGATAAAAGTTGTTGAAATTCATGTTGCAAAGCAGTAGGGTACTGTAGAATTTTTCAGTGTGTGTAAATAACTTTCCCGAAGATGTGTCTACGCTCTGTCCTCATTATTGTAGTATCCTAGGTAGCTAAGCATTAGACATGTTATATTGAAGTATGCATCATAATGAAGGTGATTTATTATAATTAAAACGGCATAGAGAGCAGCTTTTATTAGACATATTGTTTCACAGGAGAGCTTAATAAAGAGCATTATTATTAGTTATAGATCTGCATGAAGGATGTTGTTTACTGAGAGTTATGTGAGTATTAGTCAAAGTCTGAAGTTGCTCATTTGAGCTGTCCACTGTAGGGGGAAAAAAAAAAGCATTCGGCACAGCAAAGGGAAGAATTTTAAGATTGGAGGGGAGAGAGGGAGACAGACAGAGAAAAGGAAATGCCGAGTGCATGAAGTGTTCTCTGCAGGAGCAGTTCTAGAATACTTTATTACATATCTACGGAGACAATGGCATGGACTGTAAGTAGCTCCTGTCTCTCAATATAATAATGCACATAAAGTCGGGGTCAGACTGGGTTCGCTCTGGGTTTTGATGCTGCAGAAGGTCACCAGGGGAATCGATGGACAAAAATGAGACCCGAGTTTCATGCAATCAATGAGATTTTTCTACTTAAAAGTGGGCACTGCTGAGTGTGAGTCTCAGAGCTTCAAATGTGGTTTTGCTCAGCTTTAGCAGATTGAGAGAAAGATGCAGTGTAAATGTATTGTTTGTTTTAATAACTCTGCTGGCAAAAGGGGTCTATATATAAACAGGTTAGTCTGGCAAACTCTGAAGTTGCATGAGCTGCAAATAAATGGAAAAAATAGCAGCTACTTTGAATGTTAATTACACTGAGTTTTTATTCTGTCTCTGTAGAGTTGTAATTACCTGGCATTTAGATAACTCTTAAAATAGGGTTTGCAAATTACTGAATAATTTCATTAAAAATCATGTGGGATTTAGCTGTTCTATTAAATGTATTTTATACTAATAATTTCTTAGTCCTCTATACTTATAATAGTCAATTCCTTAATTTATTTGGAAACTCCTCACATTTCCTTGGATAAAAAAATTATTTTGTGTGTTTGGCTAAGAAGCTTCATTCTTTTGAGCAGCAAGTGAATACTTGGGACATAATTGCTTTGATAATTTTCTCCTTAAAGTTTTCAGGCAGCTGAAAGATCATCTGTTGTTTTGCCTTTATTGTGTACCGTTATCTCTCTAGGATGAGGGAAGCAATCAGGAAGAATGTGATCAGTGAGTCTAACATAGCTGTAACACTGGCAACAGCAAATAATTGACTGATATGAAGGAGATTTATCTCTGTTGTGAAATGGTTAAGAAATTAAAGCATGTTATAGGCCAGTTTCTAATCACTGATGTATAGGATTTTAACTGCTTTGCAGTTGTTGGAGTTGTTGCAAATTTATACTGCCCTAACAGACACAGGTCCTGACACTGTTTTCAATTTCAAAGCAAGTCAGCTATTGGAGTGTACTTTGTGAATAAGCAAGCCACTTAAATCTGGGATTTAAATGGTTTGCTTGGTTGTTTTTAAAAAGTAAAAAGAAAATGGCTAACACCCTCCCGCCCCCACCCCTGACACCTCCCCCCTGCTCCCACAACAATCTCTCTTTTTTCTGAGCTTCCATTTCACAAATTTAAGGACTGTTTATCCTACATCACTGCATAAGTAAATGTCCACCAGAGGCTAGGAAGAAAAATGGGAAGCAGTAAACCCAGCTCCCTGTACTTTTCAATCTGTTATTAAAAGTGACCCTTTTGATGGCAGTGAATAAAATCTAATTATTCCCTCAACACAGGTACAAAACAATCCCAAAACAAAGGAACAAGCCAAGAACTTGACAGTTGTTTTCATTTAAACACCTTAAAAATAGAGTAACTGAAGATTAGTGAGAAGAGCAATAGAAATTGTAGATTTTCTGCAGCTCAAGTCTAAATTTGTTTGTCAGAATCTGAAAAATGCCCCAAAGAAGAGTAGGTGTAGTGAAGAGAACTTAAGCTTCTGACTCAATCCAATTTCTGTTATCAGGGCCACTTACAATTCAAGCAGAATTTATGCTCACCTGAAAAGATTTATTTGTATTTTCATGTATGCCCTGAGTAAGAATACTTCAGTTTATATTATTCTCATTAAAAAGGGAAAAGAAAAACATCCTCCATGTCAACATCCTCTCTTAATTGTCCTTACTGTTGCATTCTTAGGATGTGTTAAACGTTTTCCAGCTAAGACTTTTTGATAAAGCATAGAAGGAAATGTATTTGTTGAATTTTATATATGAAGATTTTGGCAAGAAAAGGCCATTGCAGTAGCCACCCTCCATTGTAAATCGGGTCTTCAGCAGATTAATGGGAAGAGTAAGCAATTGCAGGTAGATTATATAAAACTTCAACAATAGGACAATGAGCTTCCAGGTTCTCTGTGAAACCTAAAATAAATCAGAAGGTGATACAGAAAGGGGTTAGAAAATACCACAACAGCTGTAACCCTTCTCTGGGTACACCTTGAGTATCAGTATTTCTCTTTCCTTCTTTTCCATGTAAACATCAGAAAAAACTTCTTTACTGTGTGAGTGACAGAGCACTGGAACAGGCTGCCCAGAGAGGTTGTGGAGTCTCCTTCCCTGGAGACATTCAAAACCCACTGGGATGCGTTCCTGTGTGATGTGCTCTGGGTGATCCTGCTCTGGTAGGGGGCTTGGACTAGATCTTTCAAGGCCCCTTCCAACCCCTAAGATTCTGTGATTCTGTGTGATTCTGTGATTCTCTTTGGCTGCAGACATAAGAAGGTGATAAACCATGGCACATACAAATTCAACTGTTGTCAGTTTGTAGCACAATTAACTTTTTTTAGCCACTACTGAAGTGTCTGTCTTTTGTGGATGGCAGGCCTGGCATGATTCTCACTGAAGAGTCACTGAGAGTTAAATTGTGTTTTGCAGTATCCACAATGACTGCTGCCCTTTAAGCTACTTTCTTTGAGTCAAGTATATGCAGCCTCTTTTGGCCTCCCCAGAGAGATCTGCTGCTTGTTACAGCCAACCCCAACAGGGTCAAGTTTCCAAGTCTTCACTCCTGAAAAAGTTTTTTGAGAAATAGCTGCTTGCAGAATCCAGAACAGAGGCAAGTGGGTTTCTGCGTGAGGATTGCTGCAGAATTAGGTGCTGAATTAGTGTACGCTTCTCGCATATGAAGCTAATAAAAAGGTGTTTTTTCTGATTCTCTGGTTTAAAGGTACTGTGTATTTCATTGTACTTTATCTTTTTGAGTGTTTTAGGAAAGGGTGGAAGATGAACTACGTATACAACAGCAGAAGCGTATGGGCCAAAGGGAAAAGAAGTACAAATGATCCAAAACTGAGGAAACAGATGAGTTCAAAGGAAAAATTTTGCACACTGGGGAAATGTTGTATTTTGTTTCTAAAGTCTTTACCTTAGTATTCATACTTAGTGTACATTCCTTTTTTTGCTAATTAATGAACCATCATGAAAAGCAGTTTTTTACACTTTCCTACCCATTTTAAAATTGTGGGAAAACAATAATGCAAATTAAAGCTCCCCATGGACATTTTTAACTTTACAACCAGCTCTTATTCAGCATATCATCCTAGGTCTCGCTGATCTTAGCAGCATTACAAGGTTCATCTTTTCACACAGATGAACCATTCATGGCAATTTCTCCAATAGATTTGACACAAACATTCTTTTATTTGATATTGGAGCTATAAGCTTTCTATTTTTGACCTATTTTTTCCCCCAACCGACATATTTATTGAGGCTATTGCAGGAAAATCCCATTTTCCATTAATATTTGACTTCTCTGTTTCTTTCTCTTGCAGAATTTCAGACTGATAGAGCAGTAAGAGGGTCTTGGTCAATGTCAGCTTTATGTATGTGTGTGCATTAATAAAACCAAACCTTTTCCATTTTATTTAGAATTAGTATTTAAATAAACACATACACACATGCAGTGCTTAATATGCATGTATGTATCATTTTGAGTAGACATCTTCATGATTCTACTGTTGTAGATCAACAGGTAACATTTATTGATCTGTTATAACAGCAGTTCTAGTTTCAGGGAAGATTTTGATTGATTGTCCTCATCCAGAGTGAGGTCTTTCTCCATATCTCCAGAGTCTTGAGTGGCATTGGCTGTGGATAGCATTGAGACAAAAGATGTCTTTCTGAGGAAAGGATGTAATTGTACCTGTGTATAGTCATGTTTGGCTTCCAAGTAATTATTTCAAAGCTATTTGCTACATCTAGCTGAGCAATTTGATTCACTTCTTATGCTAAGAGTATATAAAGTATTGCTAGTAGTATAGATATCTTATGTCAAACCTCCATTCTGTAGAATAAGATGATTACAAGTCAGTGTCACATAAAGCAGGAATACCTTTTTAGCTTATGCTGTTTGTTTCATCAAACAAATATTCTTCCTCTTTTACCTTTTAAATTCAACCTAAAATCAATGTTTCAATTTTAAGAATTCTAAGTATGCAAAACTCTGTATTAAGAAAGTGGAAAAGTACTTAACTTCACATTTTTGATTCTTAATATTAAACTGTAAGGTACTTTACTGTTCTATTTCCTTTACTGTTTATTTCAGCACTAAATGTTTATGACAGTAAATGCGATGACAGTTGATTCTCAGTCTAGGTCAAGTGGTAAGAATGTGCTTGTATTCATTTAGATAAACTACTTAACCACCTCTCACTTACTGGTGCCAAGTGCAACCATAGAATGTATTCACAAGTCAGGTTCTGGATCACAGTCACTAAATGATAAGCAGCTCAGTTCCTTATCCTGCCTTATTCCTTCTCCCATGGTCTAAATGATCTCTCACATTTTTATCTCTGAGATCCTTTGACTTGTTGAATGAAGTAAAAACACAGGAAGTCCCTCTTTCACCTTTTGCCTTCCCTTTATAAACAAATATTCACCACAAAAGCCTGGAAAGGAAATGTATGAATGGCAGTACTGCATCTTACGGAGTTCTCCATCAACCAGATCTCTTGGTTAGACTCAGTAAGACCTCCATGTCTCTTCAGGTTACTGTCCAAAAATAAATCTCAGACTGTCCTGAATATTTTAACAAAAGGCTATACCTGCCCTTCCTCCTTATTCCCATGTTGTGGGTTTTGTGTTTTTTTTTACACCAACAAAGCTTTGTGTGCATGCATTTAACTGTCCTGAACAATGAGACTACTGGTGCTAAACTAGAAAAACCTACCTGGAGACTGTTCTGCAACAGGTCCATGCTTCACAATGGGACGAACAGTCGGTAAGCCTCATGCCCTTGCAGTAGTAAACTGGCCCATCAGTTGTACAGCTTCCTGAAAACAGGAGTCGGCCACGTGGGCTGAAGGGAGGTCTTTGTTCCATTCCAATTCAAGATTACTTCCCTTGCTCTGGAGCTGCAGCCTACCTCTGGATGGCAGTACGGTCACTGTTACTGGGTTGGAGTTCCTCAAGCATTCTCTTAGGAAGCACATTTCTGGTAAATTTGTCTGGTCTTCACCCACATCCCTGGTATGGTTTGCCTTTACCTCAAGCTTTCAAAATTTGGCACAAGAATTAAAGCTTTGAGGCTGGAGTCTCCATGCACAGATGAAGACCTATAGAAAACTTCCTTTTGAACTCAAATTTTTCAAGGTTTTGTGTCCCTTTTTCCCACTGAATCACCAATTACAGCTATGCAGCCTTTTGAGGGGCCACATTTTCTTTTTAATTGGATATTGTTACAGTACCTGATCTGAAATGTTCTGCAAAAATTGGTAAGAAAGTAGGAAATTTTCTCACACAGGCTAGCTATACTCAGTTATAATGTCATGTACTCACAGTTTATTTCTTTCAGTGCACTTAAGCTCTAACATTTTAAATATTTTCACACTATATAAAGATATTAAGTGTTGGTAATGAGTTTTCCTGAGCTACGAGGAAAATGGAGCATATTATAAGTGAAAAATTTCAGAGCATACACTTTTGTCACATGCCGCTGTGAGTTGCAAACAGGAATTGTCTGACATTTTCTGCAAGATTAGGGCAAGCTTTTCTCTTTGGTCATCATGGTTTTTTTTTTTTTTTTTTTTCCCCTTGCAAATAAGCATTACAAGCCAAAGCAATGGGATTTAAAGCAATACAGGGAGCTAAAAATAAAATTGTCATGCTTATAGTTAAAGTGAGATTGTTTTCTAAATAACATCTGTTCACATTATAGTTCTCTTAAAAATACCATGACAGTGTAAACCTACATGCAAGGCAGGCATACTAAGCAAAATCAGAATTTACTACTGTTGTGTCTGTGAAACCAACTGGGAGACTAAAAGGGACTCTGCTATGCATTGTCATCAGCAGTGTTATAAACTGTGCTCCACTTCTAGAGTGCGTTTGAATTTCATTGCCTTAAATGAAGTGCTAAATTACACTTTCCTACGTGAAGGCAACAGGATTAGAATCCTGAGTTCCAAAGTGTTGCTGAGTTCATAACTTATTAATAATGTTAATATGGTATAATAGTCAAGAAGGAACCCACTTTGATAGTGAGATCCTAGGCTGAGTCTGTAGAAGACAGTATTTAGAGGGAAACGCAGCAAAATTGGGAAATACTTTTGGAGAGTAAATAAACACAAACCTTTGTTTTCTTATTTTTCTTTGATTGTCAGTGCAGCGTTAAAATTTTTTCACTGGATAACAGTGCGAAAAGTATTTCTTTGGCAGCAAGTTTGATGTGAAAGATCTTTGGTTCTCTAGCTTAGAAGACACTGTAACTGTGTGTAATTGTGCAGTCCTTGTGTTATGTATTTGTCTGTCCAGTAGAACTTCAAATATCACAAATGTAACAGCTTTTTCTGCTGTGTTTTCAGGAGAAGGTTGCAGTCTAAGCACCAGATTTTCTGGGTTTTCCTCCCCCTTCTCATAATGCCCATTATATGCATTTCAATGTCATTTTCATCCTTTTCCACCTACTTAGCTCTGTACCCCACTGCTTGCCTCCAGCCTCATGGAATCTGATCACGTAAGTGGTCCCATTGATTCCAGTATGTATACTTAGTGTGCAGGGTTACATGCTTGAAGGACCAGTTTATACCCTTCAGATACAGATAAATGACTGTTGTATCTTAAAGCCATAATTTAAGCACAGCATAAACATGGCTTTGTTTTCATCTCAGCAGTTCAGTTCCTCTGTCACAATAAATTTAACATATCTGTTAAATGTATCTGGTTGGGATTCTCAGTACTTTTCAGTATGTTCTGATCTTTTCATTAAAGACCCTTAAAGATGTTTACAACCGGTAGGTCATTTAAGAGAAAGAAATCCTATAGATGTAGTGAGTGTACAGCAGGCTAACAGGATGAGATCCCTAAAAACTGGGATTTGAAGCCAGTGTAAATGTTGATTTGAGTTGTCATGTGCAGTGTCATGTATCTCTGTCATCTTCCAAATCACTTTGAAATCATAGGAACTATGTGTCTAGGTCCTTTTGAAAGCATTACCTTACCAGTGTAGTTGTTGTGAAGAGAGATACATAAATTTTTGTTTATCAATTTTTTTGTTCTAAGTGAACATTCTTTCACTTTTTCTTTTTTTCCTGATGAAGAAACAGGAAAAAAAATAGTGGAAGTCTGCAGCTCGAAGTTTTCTTCAGAAAACAAGTAATTTGAGCAAATATTTGTACTGTTAGATTGTCTGTCCTCATCTGATTACTACCTATTCTTAGTTGGGAACATTTGTATGAGTAGAAGGATTGTGTGCATGTGGCCATGTGAGATTTCTAAGATCGTAAAGGCTTTAAGTTTCTAGATAAGGCAGATTTTGATGTGATAAAGTCCAGGGAATTGCTACTTAAGCATGCAATTCATGTTAATGCACCCCGATCCCTGGTGAGTTGCTGATTAATCTAAGTAGGTTATAGCATAGCTCCACTGTAGCTTTTCTTTAACTGATACATGGAACAGAATTCAAAGTTTCTTTGCATTTAATATATGATTCTAGGAAACTAAAAAGCAGTCTAGCTTTTGATCATTGTGGATTTAGATTTTGTCCTTATTTTATTAACTTCTGTTCCATACAACACTTGGCCTTAGAATATAATGAAAGTGATATTCTGTGCTTAATCCTCATGGTCCTTTAAAACTGGCATTACTTTTTTTTTTTTTTTCTTCCTTGAAATGTATTCCTTTTAGAGTTCAAAGCTTGAGAGTTTCTACTCGTCTCACATGAAGAGGTAGTTTTGAGCCCAACAGAAGTTTGGTTGTGTATATTAGAGACTGAATCTGAAAGATGAGCAGAGGAGGGAAGCCCCGACACTGTTGGTACAACTGTACAAATAGTATTTTGTAGAGGTTACCATTTCTCTTTTCTGCTAGAGTGTTGCACACTTTATAGGGAAAATCTGTGAGCATATCCTGGTGCTACACAAGTGATCCCGTGTCCTAGTTAAGTATCTAGTCTGAGAATGTTTAATGCTTTTGCTATTTTCACTGCACAAGTGAATCAGTTGTTCATGGTAGTTGTTCTGTGTAGGAGCTGTCGGTCTTCTTTTACTAATAGTTCTATATATAGCCATATGGATATATAATTTTACATGCTCTTGGAGGCAAGCAAGTATTTTGTGATAGCTACTTAGGCAGCAATATTGTGCTCCCGACTAATATGCCCTACCTGTGAGTGCAAAAAATGTTTGCACATTCTTATGGAAAAGCGTTTTTTCCAAAACCATTGTGGCTGCTATTGCAGTAATGGGATGTCGAACAGGCAAAATTGTATGTGTTGTCAATGGCTACAATATAATTTCATTGACTTACAATGTTTAAAGTGAAGGCATGATGGTAAGCTTATATTAGGTGTCACAATGAAGTAATTGCCCACCAACTTGATTTTATGGCCAAAAAGAACATGTTAATATCCACACAAATTCTGAGCACACTTTTGTAAGCTTGGAAACACAGAGATCGAAGAATATGATTAAGCACTCAGATACTGTAATACTGAGAAATACTTAAATAGCCCAAGATGTAAGTGGATTAAGTAAATGTGAAAGTAGATTTAAATAATCTATGAGTAATAAATGCAAACAAGCAAAAAAGTGGGTGGTTTAAGTCACTGGTTATACTCTCACCAAATGTAGCCACTTTTACTTATTTGGTATTTGCTTAAGTTTCTTTGCTTGTGCTTCCATTGGCTCAGGATTTCTGTTCAGCACTCTGCAGGCTAGTTTGTTTGGTTAGGGATTGGTCATAGAAAGGACACTGCATTTGGTTCCAGAGAAGGCCCATGAGCTGGGACCATCCGGCCTGTGAACTGAGCAGAGCTGCCTGGCTGTGCAAAAAGCGAGCTCAGGGAATGTCACTAACATGTGGGTGCTCCACACAGCTTCCTAAACCATAGGACTAAATAGTTGTGCTCAGGTTGGCTGGATGTCACTTGCTTCCTAGCAGCCCATACGGTGCTGTGTTTTGGATTTGTGACTAAAACCTTGCTGATGACACCACCAGCGTTTTGCCTGTTATGGAGCAGTGCTTGTACGGTGTCTGTGCTAGAGAGAAAGGACACAACCAGGATAGTTGACCTCAACTGACCGAAGGGATAGCCATACCCATACTATATGATGTAGTGTTCATCATTAACAGCTGGAAGAAAGAAGGAGGACACAGAGGTGTTTGTGGTTATGGTGTTTTTCTTCCTACATAGCTGTTATACATGCTGAGGCCCTGCTGCCCTGGAATTGGCTGGACATCTGCCTTGCCAATGGGAAATAGTGTGCATGGGGGAAAACCTTATTTTGGTTTGCTTGCATTTTCATTTTACACTTTGCCTGTCAAACTGTCGTTACAGTGATCCACAAGTCTTCTCTTCTTCCTTCTGTTTTCTTCCCATTTTGTGGGAGAGGTGAGCAAGCAAACAGCTGTGCAGGTGCTTGGCTGCTGGCTAGGGTCAACTCACCACAACAGTGCAAATCTTTAGGAGGGAGCAACTGCTGAAACCACTTAAACCAGGAGTAAATGTGCTGGAAGAAAATCTCAGTAGGCTAAGGACTAAGAATTATCCACTGGGAACTTAAGGAGAGTTGTTTTTCATGTCCTATTAGTAACTGCTTGGAAAGGGAGTATTACTGAGGAAACAGCAGTGCTAGCTTCAACTATGGAAAAAAAGGAAAGAGAACAAGGATCAGGCCTGGCAGCAGTAGAGTCAAGCTCTGCTTCACGCCTGTTTTACAAGGCTTTACTTTGCTGTCTTCTGTCTCTGCAATGGAGATCTGCTTTCCTAATTCTTGTTGAGATCTTCAGGCTGGAAGGATGGAGATTGTTCATTGCACCAGTGAGTAGCAAGAGTGTAAGGAAAAAGCATCTTTTGCTACCAGAAGACCCTTTGAAGTTGCCCCAGTGATGCGTTTTCCAGACAAAACCAAGACTTGCAAAGCAGCTCTGTGGTTTTTTATGCTGCTTGATCCATCCTACTATTTATTTTTTTTAAGAGCAGTGAAATAGATCAGAAGAACCACCAGGCTACAAACTGGGAGAGACAGATTTTTGTTGATGTAAGAATTAAATTGGTTAAGTATGCCTAACTTAAGTATTTGATCAAAACATGAATGCATATCCTTGGATTTCATAAGCAGGTACATGGTCAAATGACTAGGTTAACAAAAGGAATAAATGGAAGTAATGGGATAAAATTAAGAATGGACCACTTAAATACAGGGCAAAGTGTCTTAACAGTAAATATAATTAAAATTTGTTAAGTATTGGTTGAGAAAAGTGGGGCTGTATGAAACTTTAAGTTAGTTATTATTAAACCCTAGAAAAGCATAGATAACAGAGTTCAGTAAAGGGTCTGTGGAGATAGGGTAGATTACTTTGCATATTTTCACAGGAATGCTTAAAAGACAAAACAGACACCTATGACCTGCTCTCTCTTTTCCAAATTGGTTAAATGGACTATAGAGATTGGCTGACTTGGACAGCAATGCATAGAGGTTCAGTGGCAGAACTAAGCTTTCAAGGTGCCAGCCCTCCAGTTCTAACCACCTGGTTGCAAACTTCCTCTCCCACAAAGAAAAGGCTATTTTTCATTACAAGAGGACTAAGAGGGAGTATGAAAGTTTGCTCTTACAGCTGTACTGGTATATTCAAACTTGCTGGAGAAAAACCCAAGTGGTTCTTTGCCTTTGCATGTAAAACTGTAAATGCATGTAGCCCCTAGCTTTAGAAAAGTAATGATAAATATGGGCATAGGAATTAACTTTTTCATAAAACTAAACAGGAAAGGCATGTTTTTCAAATATATACATTAGTTTCCATTTGGAATGATGCATGAATATAACTTATAATGAACAAATAATGCAAGATTATGATCAAAGCTCTTATATTCCCCAGAAGATTGCTCTATTTTAGCAATTTTAAAAATAACTCCGAAGTTACTAATGGATATTTTAATATTCATTTGTGTATGCTAATGTTTAACAATATTTTTGAATACTATGCATATTTGTAAATATGTTAAGCATATTTTGTGTAATCCTACGTATTGCAAAAGCTTCTGCAAATTATGATGTCTCTAATAATAATTGGAAAGTCTTATATTCAAAACCTCAATTAATATGTTGAAAAGTAATTCAGAACCAGTAATATTAAGAGATTGTTTGTTGACCTATGCTTTTTTTAAACAACTAAACTACATTTAGGGTTATCTGTTGAAGTTTTGTTGATTTCAGTGACAAGAAGAACAGGGCTCTTGCATGGATCTCAATGATCTTCCATGCAGAGAAGTGTGTATGTTTGTTCCTGTTGAAGCTGATGGCAGCAATCCAAACAGCTTATTTAGAAAGAGAGTCAGGACTTCTAGGAACTTTTTACATATGTAATATATACACACGTATGTTATATATGTATGTGATAAACAATAGCAGGATCTTTGGGAAGATTTTTCTGCTGTTGAAGCATAAGGGAATCAATGGCACTTGTGCTTCTGTTCTCTGAAGATCCCAGTGGCTGTTGCCCTTTAACAGTGAAACTCAGTGGCCAATTTGTAAATAACAGGTGCAAGCAACAAAGTGTTGTTTAGTTGCATGTTTTATTTTACTCTCAGGTTTTCTGCCTTAAAGATATATTTTATATATAACAATAGGGAGCCAATGTCAAGTCATTTCATCACAACTTTTTTTAATAAAAACAACAAAACCCCAAAAAAACCCCAAGCTAAACCACAAACACACCAAACACTATCTAATAAAGATCAGAATTGTCCATGAAGAAAAATACTAGCAGATCTGAGAAATGTTTCATTCATTGTTTATTGATAATCCAGTTACTGTAATTACTGCTAAAATTATCAGTGTTCTGCTGTTTTCCTAATGTAAGGCATTAAACAGAAAAGCTGTTGTTACACTGCTTTGAACTGAAGTGATTACTCCTATATGTCCAACATATAATACTGTTACTGTGTGTGATGTGTGACTGATCATTCCCTAGCATAATAAATGAAACATTGGAAGTTTGTAAGTGTACCTGCAACTTTCAGCAGATTAAGGCTATCAACAGAAAGGCAAAGGACCCTTTGGGCTTCAATTTCTTAAAGAAAATGAAGTCCTTAAGAAAATTTCTTTGGAGGCCTAAAGCTGTGTGATAGTTAAAGGCATGTTGAACTTGGAATACATTTAATCAAATTCATATGTGAAGAGAAAATATGAAACACTGAACAATGTGAAAAGAAAGATGTGGTACTCGGGTGTTGATGAAGACCTGGTATGAAGAAAAGTAACCCTGAAAGATCCTCTGTAATGATTTTTTAAAATTGCACTGATTTATCAATGGGGAAAGGCTTGGGAAATATGAAAACATAACACTTATGTGCAATATTTGCGGTATTATTAGGTATGTTTAGCAGTTATAACACCAGGTTTTGCTGTCAGATGGGCTCAACATAGGATAATGATAGGAAAACTGTTTAAGATTCTTACTTTTAACCTGGGAGCCGCACATTTTGTGTCAGTGCACCTTCTAGTATCTGAAAAAAGAAAAGAACATTTTAGTCTGTGAGGCTCAGTTCAGATGAAGCTTTTAGTTTCTTCAATAGATGGGTATTAGTGCTATTTTATTCTATGTATAGAGTAGATAAAAAGAAATCTGAGGGTCCATCCCTAGAAGGCATAGTATTGGTAGAAATGTCATGAGATAAGTGATTTCCCATACTTCAAGTATGCAATATTAAGATAAGCACCATGAAAAGCACCTATAAGAGCTGACTATCTTGTTAATCACATAATATATAAAATCAAGGCTGTGATGTCCTAAGTTTGGATTCAGATTTTGGAAGCCTTCAGTCTTCTTTAGGAAGCAGAATTCAAGGAGCACCTCCTCACTTGCTTTAAGATGACAAAGAACAATTTTGTATCAAAATTAAGGTTTTCCAGCAATTTTTGATTGTGATATTCTGGTGAAATCCTGACTTGCCCAGTGTGTTTTCTAAGTATTATACCCTTATTTAGAAAGGATTTTGAAAGGTTTAGAAAACATAATATACCCAATTTCCAAATTGGCCTAGGTTGTGACTGTGTATTGTATTATATATTGTAACTGTTCTTAGAAGTGACAGTCAAACCACAGTTGGATAAAACTGGAATGAGATCAGAACAACTTAAAAAATCTTCAGCAAAAAAAATTCACTGGAAAACATTGTTTCATTTCACTAACACTGATATGTCCCCATTTCAACATATCTTCTTCTGAAGGTGTTACTTGGTGTGTCTTTGGAATTTCTGATGAGAGCCAAAGAAGGCCCATCCTGAAATAGAAAGTGTCTTTCCTGATAGGCCAAGTCCACAGCCAGCTACAGACAGATCGTTATTTGGATTTTCCTAGATCAAAAGCAAGTAGTTGAATTAACTGCTGAGCTCAGTAACTGTTTAACCCATGCTCTGATTTTCAGAAATTCCAGTTAATGGTTTCTTTGTTTGACAACTTGCAAATCCTGACATTGTTAAGTAAAATCAAGTTTTTGTTTAACTCAGAAGAATTCGCTTTCAATTGCTGAGTCCTTTCTATGCTGCCTCCTCAAGTTACTTATACATGATCAACATTAAAAAAATATTCTACATTTGGTTTTGGCATGGTTAGGGATGTGCTGTTTTCTAAAAGAAAATAACTTTAACGGAATTCTGGCTTTGATATTTCCCCCAAGTCATTTCTAGTATGTGCAAAGTAGACAAAGACTGACAAAATATATGGAAACTGTATATAATACCATATTTAAATTATGATTAGCCCAAATTAATATAATTTGAATGTGTTGTGGTAGAAATCCAGATCAGCAATCTTTCACCTAGGAAACACTAACTCAGAGTATACCATGGAGTATTTTATTGCATTTCTTTGTTCCAAAGAGGCCATTTATGGCCTCTTCTTCCGTACAAAGAAAAGAAGGATTATGTTGATAAGGGGATGCTGTAGGTTCTAGAAGGATCTTTTAACACATCTGAAAAGCCTGGTACTTAAGACCCCTTCAAAATAGACTCTGAGCAAATATTTTAAAAAGTCAAGTTATGGAACTGGCAGTCTCACGAAAGACCACTTCTGTGAAGTCAGTGCAATGATTTGGTAAACAGGTTCATGTCACCTTTAGGTAGCCAACGTTGAGACTAAAACAACCCAATATGAAATACTTTACAGGGTGAATGAGAACTTTTTGTTTTCATAGCAAAGATCTGGACAGCTACAATGTGTTTCTTACATTAGGGTAGAATGGTATTTTTCCCCTAAGAGTGATGAATGCCTTAATAGAAATTATTAATATGTTTTTTTGGGGTTTTGTTTGTTTGTTTTTGGTTTTGTCTTGTTTTTTTTTTTAATGGAAGATAATGTCTTCCTCTTCATAATGGAATTTTTAAGTCTTTTGGTAGGTTGGCCCAACAGTATGTGCATTTTAGAAAATCCTAGTTGTTCTTACAGGCTTATAATTTTCTAGATGGTTTCTTATGTTTAACTTGGCTCCCTGCAGGACCAAACTGACAGAACAGTGGGAATCATCCACTACTCCTATGAAGAAAATGTGTCAAAGTCCTGGTAGGAACCATCTTCTAATTCCAGATATAATTGCTCTCCTATGTCATCTCCCCATTCAACCTGGTCTTGAACACCTCCAGGGAGGGGGCATCCACAACCTCCCTGGGCAACCTGTTCTAGCATCTCACCACTCTCACAGGAAATAACTTTTTCCTAATATCCAACCTGAAGCTCCCTTCATTTTTAAGCTTCAGACCATTGCCCCTTGTCCTCTCACTATCCATCCGTGTAAAAAGCCCTACCCCAGCTTTCTTGTAGGCCCCCTTCAGATACTGGAAAATTGCTATAAAAATGTTGCTACCTGTTCAGTCTCTGTCCTGTCATGATCTGTAGGGCCTGATCTGATTTTTCAAAAATGGGGTCAGCTTTTGTGCAGTTCCAAGAATCTTCAACTAGAAGAAGGCTGCTTTCTGTCACCTTTCTCAAGACTTGTAATTTCTGATGCTGCACTATTATCTATCCTGTGTTTTGAGGAATGTGTTAGCTTCTCAGAGTAGTACTTTCTGGCTCTTGAACTCTGCACGCATACAAACTTCTGCTACGTGTCCACAGGTGAACCAGCTCCTATCCAGTAAGCCAAGATACAGTTTTAATGGGGAATCACCATAATCGGCCAAGGCCAAAATTACAACTCTTGTTATCTTAATAGAAGAAAGCTGTACATAGCTTCACCCTGTGGGTGATAACATACTCTGATGATGACATGGTTTGCAACAAGAAGAGTTGTTCCTCACTACTTCTATGCTGAAATCAACATCCTATGCCTTTCTTTCCTATTTGAAGCATGCAGCATGACTGCTGGGGTACACTTAGGGCAGTAAACCCAAATGGATTATAAAATAAATGGTGACCTGGCCATTTACTCCTGTACTGCTGCTGTGTGTGTATTCCCATCCTGCAGCCTCTAGTCAGCATGTTGTAGAGCATCCTGGCTGACAGGTTGACCGGGACTTCTCTTTGAACCTTTCAGCTTGTGCTCAACAGGTGTAAGAAATATGTGAAACACTTTCATTAGGGAAAATAGTTCAGTGGGGTGGAAAATAAGTTTAAAAAGGTGGGGGTTTTAATTGTTTAAAAATAGGTAGCATCTCAGTCTCAAGACACAGCAATTCAAGGGATATTGGCACATAAAACTAGGTTTAAAAGAAAAAAAAAACACTTTAATTCCATTTTAAGATTCCTGAAGCTACAATTAAAAACCTCCATGAGTTTTTGAAAAAAACCTTTTCTTGTCAGAAGTTATGTTATGCTAACCCATGCTAACAATTTTGCTTTCTGGAGAACTTAAAATTAAGTAAATAAATTAAGGAGACCATCCTAGTATTACTGGCTAACCCCAGAAGACTATTTAAATGAAAGAAAACACCATGGGCAGTCATAGTTTCTCTAACTTTCCAAATTAAATGGTTAATTAAAGTTCAGTACTATTAATAACATGAGTATAATTAGGCACTGGTCAGGTTATTTTTAACTAGAAAATGCTCCTTTTTATCTGCAACCTGCACACTAGATGTGAATCATAGAATCACAGAATGGTTTGGGTTGGAAGAGACCTTAAAGATCATCTAATTCCAACCCCCTGGATGGGTAGGGACACCTCTCACCAGACCAGGTTGCTCCAAGCCCCATCCAACCTTCCCTTGAACTCTTCCAGGGATGAAGTTGAGTATCACTGGAAAAATACAATGTCCAAAGTCACACTTGTATTGAGAAAAGGGAGAAAAAACCCACAAGTCTCTATTACAGAGATTTTCATGAGAATAGAATAAATACCATTCTAGCCAAAGAAAAGTAGAGACTGTTTTGAGTGATAATATTCATGTTGAGAGAGAAGAGCTGGGGTTATATCAGCTTCTTGCTTTAAGAAGAAGGAGACATAATACTGAAGTTTTTAGGAAGTTAAATATGAGTAATATAGGTAATATAAGTATGTAATGTAATACTCCTGTAAATAGGAGTATAAGATCAAAGCAGTGAAGGAGATCAATGATCGTATATCAGCAGTCTTGTTTGTTTTGCTTATAGAAACATCCATCTAAGGATGGTGGTACAGGTGGCTGTGAAAAAAATGAGATTTTTCTCTTAACTTTTTTCCAGGGAAGTGTCAGCCATTGGGTAGCAATGGTCAGAGGCTATCAGAGGACAAAAGCTGATTCAAAGCGGTTTGCATAAACCAGACTATGAATAGATTGAGAGGGAAATATCAGCACATTAGCAACAGTGGATACAACAATGTTAAAGAAGAAAGAATCTTGGGCTTTCCCTAAGAAATAATTATTTATGGAAAAAATAAGTACCTCTAGAAGCAATACAATGAAGAAAGAAAGACTGATTTCTAAGACCAACATAGTCCTTAGTTTCAGTTAGTTGGCCAAAAATAAATCCATTCCTTTCCCCTCGGCAGAGTCTTTCTAATGTATTCCTCACTCAAAAACTATAAGCTAAATTACATCTTAGAATAGCTTAATCCAGGATTATGATGGTGCTCTGTCTTGATTAAAAATTAAAAGCTATGAGTACTTTTTTGGTGCAGTCAGAAAAATGTGTGAGCAGAGTAAATTTTATGTTTATTGGTAGTATAAGTGGAGTGTTTGCTCAAAAAAGCACTGTGTATGTCCCAAACTGAAGTCTGTACAAGATCAGAATCTTAGAGGGAGGGAAGGGCTTATTTCAGGTTTTGAAAAAACAAAATAAAAACAAAACAAAAATCCCAGGAAATTAATTTTGAGTAGTCATAAGCCATAGAAATAGTCTGTGCAAAGTAATTTCAAACCAAGGGCAAAATAAAAAGCAAAACATAGGATCTTACTTTTTATCCTAATTAAAGTAATTAACTTCAGACCAACAGTGATTATGATGCAGTAAGTACAAAATTTAGACTAGTGGCTAGATCAGTGCATGAAGTCTTTATAAAGCCCTATCATCACCCAAGCCCTATATTAAGGATAAAAGTAGTTTGTTCTCTCATTTTAGACTTTTGCCTAAGGCATGTTTCACACAAAGCCCATATAGTTTCCTTTAAAAGCTGTCTTTGATTACTAAATAGATTTGCTTAAAAACTGCGACTTTACCCTTAAAGTACAGAGGCAAAGCTTTTAGTGCAGTGATAAATGTTGTCCTGTACTTTGTTCAGTGCTGCAGATAAGAAAAAAAGTGAATGTTTTGGCTTTTAAAAGAGGATGTATAACCAGAACTGTAATTTGCATTTGTAAATCCACAAGATTTTTGCTGTTAAGATTAAGCCAAACAGCTTGTTTAAGTCATGGGGGAGTCATAGAGCTGAACAGAGGTGTAGCAGGTGTTGCAGCTGAATTACATTAGGTGTAAGCCAACCTTAAGGGAGAAACACAGCAGGGACAACCACTTGCTGCACAAAACTGTCAGTGAAATCTCACAGAAAACAGGCAAGTCTGGAAATACTAGTGATAGTTGGACAAGAAATAGATGACAGGGTATATGAGTATCTGCAAGAGATGCATGTAAAATTTGTCACTATGTGTGTGGTATATACAAGTATATTTTGAATAAGGGGATTATAATTCCTTAGTTCTCACATAAGTAGAATTTTTTTCTTGTGGTTATGCCATCTGAAATTCTGAAGCATTCTGTCTCATTCATGTATCCTTACCTCTTTCTTAATGCATAGAAACCCTTTTTACAAAACTCATCTTGCTGGTTTTCTATGCATTCTTAGACTTTCCAAGTTTGTACATGAAAGCCTAAAACTTTTGTGTGGCTGTTGGTCAACAGAAGATCCTGTGTTATGGTACAAAGGGTATCCTGACCTTTAACACCTTCCCAAAAAGCAGATGCTGAGCATCAAGCCCGCAGCCATCAGGGCAGGAGGAACAATTGATGATGGGACTGTCCACAAAAGATGCACACACAATTGCTTGCCCTGATGCATTCTTTTATAATACTGTGGGGTCCTCTGTGGGCTGGACTTTATAGATGGGCAGAGGAGCAGTGGCTGCTGGGCCTGCAGCTGGCATAGCTGCTATTCCAGAGTTTTTTAGGGAGGCCATTGGGAAATACAGGAACAACTGCTCTGATTCTCAAGGGATTTTACAGATTAAGCCACTTGTTGTACACTGAAATTAGAATTTATTACACTTTTTGTAAAAATAATAGGTTTTAATCACGTAATTGACTGGAGAAGAAGCACATTCTCAAATATGGAAAGCAATCGCAGGCCTGAAGATATTTTTTAAAAGTATGTTTTTGAAGGAAACAAACTTTCCCTCAACCCATCATTTAGGTGATTTGTTTGGTCTTCCTGTAGGCTAGAATTTTGGAGAGTACTTAATCTGTCTATTTACAAAGCAAGTTGTCATTTATTTGCCACCTGACAGGAAGAGCTATCCTGGGGGTTAACTACAGATTCTAGTATCATCTGAGGGAGGGGGCAGCAGTTTATATTATTCAAGGTTTTATAGTTCTTGGTTCTGTGTTTGCAAAGCTATTTTAAATAAGATTCTGCCCAGCCACTATGTTTATGCTTACTGAGGTGCAGGTCTAAAGTGATATCCAGCAGCAATGAGTTCCACAGGTTTTCACTGCTTACTGTTTGGAGAAGTATCTTTTATTATTATTAGATTTACAACTCTTCCATTTCAGCAGAGGCCCCTCTTCTCCTCCGATGAGGTAGGATGAACAGTTCCTGAACTGTGTTTTCTCCCTGCCGTTTATTATTCTCTATACTTTCATCATGCTCATTCTTACTCTTTTTCTATAAACATTCTGAATCCTTTCAATCTCTTTATCATTGCTACCACACATCTCTTTCTGATGTATCTTTCTTAGATGGGCTAAGCAGAAATGAACAAAGTACTCCATATGAGGCCAAATTATTGATGTACATAACAGGTAAAATCCTGGCCCTGTTGAAGTTGCTGAGAATTCACTAATATGTAAGGGCTGATGTTTCTTCCAGTGCTGTCACATTTCCTACATTATTCTTCCTTCCATTTTTCATATGCTCAACTTCAAAATTTGGCAGCTCAGACTTTAATCTAAAATCTTACTGATTCAGCATCTTCCATTAAATTGCTGTTAGTCCTCAGATTAGCAGTGCAGCTCTGTGGACAGGATTAGTTCCCTCCCCAAAATGCGTTGATGAAAAGAGTCAAATTTTGTCCTGATTCACATTTGTTATGGAACCACTCTTGGTGTTAGTTTAGAACAGCTGAAACTGAAGGCAGCAGCCCAGACTTGGAAAAAATGCTGTTTGTGTTCACAGTGACCCTTACCTGCAAAATCTGCTAAAACTACATTATTTGGCATATGAAAGCAAACAAATGAAATTTTTGCCTTGGTAAATGACTGTCCATAATGCAATATGAATATGAAGACAAAGAAATCAGAGGGTTTTTTTACAGCATCTGCAAGAGAAGTCTGTTAACTTCTGGTTTGTTCCCCAGAAACATCTAAGAAATGCTCAGATTGTTGCTGGCTAATAAATACAGTAAATGAAATGTTAATAAATCACCAGCAATTTAGCCTGACAATAACATGAATTGACCACATTGATTATGTTTAATATATTTACAATATGTAGACACAAGCCTAATTTATTTTCTGAAGAGTTCAAGGTAGGTATCACTGGTTTAAAAAAAAAAAAAAGGCAAAACAAAACAATGGAGTAATGTTTGTGGTTGCTATCTGCAATAATCTAATGCTGACAGAGAGCAGTATTTTATTTAGTAATTAACAGTGTAAAGGGGAGAGAAGCTGTCATGTTGGTTCTTAAGCTGGGGAATGTGATGAAAGATGATATCTGCGATCTCATCCTTTCCACTTGTTTAGGATTGTCAGGATGAGAAATGTCAGCATTATGAAAGCTCAGCTCTGCTCTTGATATGATAAAACCCTTCAAAAGCCAGTCTTTCTCTCCCTCTCCCCCCCCCTTCTTTCTCCCTCTCCCTCTCGCACTTGCTTTTTTATTTATCCTGTTTTGTTAGATGGCAGAAATATAATTCTTTTCTCTCTTCCTATTATAAGCCACCATTTTTGTTTTATTATATGTTTCACAACCCCTAATGCCCCACTGAAAATTACCTTGTTAAATGACAGTGTTTCAAAGCCATGAATCCTTTCCACCATTCCCTCAGAGGTTTGAAACAGTCAACAGACTGTAAAGAATAAATAATAAAAAAGTATTGATTATTTTGATGACTGTGAGATTCAATTAAGTATTAATTTTGCCCTCCAGTGGACCTATCAAGGTATTCAAAAGGGAGGATTCGGCTCAGCTAAATGCGTGCTGAGTGCTTCAGCCTTAAATAGGGAGAAAATGTGTTTACCTACAGTATTTGAAGAGGAGTGCATTGATGCACAGAGTCCAATATTTAAGTGCTGTGCAAATTAAGCCCTGGTGACAGTGACATTGTTTTCAGCGATATGAGTATTGACTAAAGAAGTGCATTTGATGACAGCTTAAACTATTTGTATTGATTAACATTTTCATAGATTATCATGTGTCATATCAAATTCACTTTTCAGACATGAATACATTAAAAAACCCATAGGCAAACATCGACCAATGTGAGGACGGGACAGAGGGAACATGCTAACCAACCTACTTGCTCGCTGGTCACCTGTTCTCTGCATAAGAACCATTTAGGCATGAACTTTGCAATAAATAGCTGCCAGAGAGCGCAACAAGGTCACTTGTTCCTTTCCTTTTTTTGTTGTTTCTTTTTTTTTTTTTTTCCCCACTCTGCTTTCCGTGCTGTCATGATATTATGCCTGTTAGTTTGCAAACGGAATAATAGAGTGTGCTTGGAAATAATGCCTGACCCCCAAATGTCCCCAATGAGCAGAAGATAAACCAGATCCAAATCATCAAGAAAACATTTCAATGTACATATATATGTAATGTTTACGGGAGATACAATGTCCCAAACACAAGATTAATTGCAGTCTGTTTGTGTAAGTATCTTCCCTAATTTTATCTCTTAAAAATGGTTTCTCTGTGTTTTATTTTCGAAAGAAAAATGTGTTTGTGTGTTTTTATGGACTTTTGGAGCATAGTATTCCAAAGACAGGAATACTTAGAAGAAATCTGTATCTCTGTTGAATGTATGTAATGAAATGGTTATTTGCTGCTATGTAATTTCATATAAATGCTGGAATGTTAGAAACTGTGTATTTGATTTTGTTAGTGTTGTACAGCTGAGGATGCCTCTTTAAATCACTATGGAGCGCTCACAGGGCGCTTCTCTTCTGTGGTGTTGGAGCATACAGGAATTTCTTTTCTTACTGTGTTAAGGACAGGGTGAGGTGTAAAAACATACCAAAAAAAGCACATCCCACAATTAAAGCTGTGTTGGTTATGTTGCTTTCATAGAAGTTTTTCTCCAAAGCATCCTGAATCTCTCACATGCTAGTTGAGCTTTAATAGGGTGGGGAGTAATGGAAAACTCATTGGATCTGTAATAGCTCTTCACTTGACTGCAGCCAGCAATAACAGCAGGAGCAGCCAGAGATAAGAGAGAGAGAGTGTGTGTGTATGTGTGTGAGAGAGAGGGAGTGGAAGAGAGAGTATACGCACACCAAAGCTGCCACTTTTTTTTTTTCCCCTCACTCTTTTTTTCCCCCCTATCCTAGGATCCAATGATAGCTGGACAAGTCAGTAAGCCCTTGCTGTCACTGCAGAGTGAAATGAATGCAGAGTTGAGAGGTGAGGACAAGGCAGCTACTTCAGACAACGAGCTGAATGAGCCCCTGCTTGCGCCTGTGGAATCAAATGACAGCGAGGACACTCCCAGCAAGCTCTTCGGTAAGTCTGTCTAGGTATTTCATTTCACTGCTACCATGTTGTCCGGAAGAGCAATCTCCCCCCCGTTCCTTTTTTTTTTTCCCCCCTTCTTTTTTTTTTTTTTCTTTATTCCTCCCCCTGGCTCTGTTTCCTTGCAAGTACGAAGGAGTAGCTTGGAGCATGCAGGCATACAGCCCTCTGCTCCCATTGCACCTGGTTACCAGAATGACAGCATCAGTCCTGAAAACTTGTGGCAACAATGAACTTATTTTATGCAAGTTGCAGACATTTTATGTTTTCTTTTGATCCATGGTCTCTAATGTAAACAAAATGGGAGGGGGGTTATCTTGGAGTAGTTCATTAACATTTATTGCGTTAGGTGCTGATGTGTGTCCTGTGCTTCCAGCTTTTTCTGAGGCTGGATTACACTGAAAAGTTCTAATTTTATTTGGTAAAGATAAAGCTGAATGAAGAGAGCTGAAACATTCCCATAGAAAACACTCTGTACTGAGTAAACAAAGGCTACCAAAGGTACTGCACATGGAGCTAACATTTTTGAGATAAAAATGAAAGCCTGCACAGAGAGAAAATAGCTTTTGAGGGTTTATTTATTTTTAAATAGTCTAACTTGTGCCGGATAATTGTAAACTTTCACAATCAAAACAAAAGCAGCAAGTGTGGCACTCCAACACAGACATCTGTCATTCAAATGGATGATACCCTGTAAGCCAACTCAAGCAACTCTGATCTCTAATCAGAAAAGGGAGCAGAGTTGTTGAGGCTCATGCTTGAGTGATAGATTTTGATAGATGTCTGTGCTAGAGCAGCACTATATGGTACGTAGTGACATTTTGCGTTTAGACAGACTGCTCTCCTGAAGGAGTTCCTTTTAATAATTTCCATTTGTGACTTGAGACAAAGCTTAATAGAAGCAAATAATTTCCTTCTTTTACGTGGTCCAATAGGTGGAAGTTGAAGGGAAAAATATGTTGTTTAAAGGGAATGCTGCTTTGAGGGAGAGAGGGTGAGAGCCCGTTTTCTAAGATTCAAGTTCTGATTTCATAATCTGTAAGGAAATCTGTAACAATGTTCAGATTTCAGTATCCCAGCTACAGTAAGAGCTGCAAGGGTTTTTTAAACAAAAGAATACATGCAATTTTATTTTAAAATGTTATTCACACATTTCTAAATGATGTAGTACAAAATGTTTTGCTAGACAACTTCACTATAAATAGGGGAAAATAATAGTTAAAAATCCTAAAATTTAATTTCTAGATTATAGTAAAGACCATTACTGAATGTCACATCCATTTTTAAGCACCCTCTTAGTAATCCTTGTTTCCATGGCAAGCTTAATTGCCATTAGCAGTTTGAATGTACAAAAAGTATATAATAGTTGTTTTAGTTAATTTAATTCAGGAAAGAACAGTAATGTTTAAAATTCAGAGGGCTATTAGTTATCTAGAGTAGTATAAATATCTTCAGCTGTGTTTGTCTTTTATTTGCTCAGATGTTTAGGGTCCATCTATTAAATATAACAAGGTTTATACAAAACAAAACCCAGAGTTTTAATTCAAAATGTCTGGGTTTAGATCAGGTAAGTCATGTAATAAAAGGCAGGGTATTTTTTGAGCCATTGTCATTTGGATGCTCTGCAGTGATAGTGAAATATACACAGACACTTTCATTAGATTTGCCGTGTGGGATATAAAATGATGTGCAACAATATATTGTCTCCTTCTGAACTGCAAATATAATTTATGTCCCTAAGACCACTAATGAAAAAGCTACAAATACATTGTGCTGTTTCTATTGGTGAGTGTAAGACACTTGACAGCCTGATTCTTATACTGCTAAAAAGGTGTTCCCAAGTAAACAAAAGTAAGTTAAATAGTTCAAATGCCTCAGCATGAACTTATCTAGCATTTATCAAGCTTCTACTACAATTATGGCAGATGATACAGATCATTTAGCAGCAGTCCTTGTCACTTAATTTTGATATCTTTGAGAACATAAAAGAAAGAACAATGAGACTATTTTGATATCTTTGAGGATCAAACTGAGGAAATCTATTTCAAATAGAGATGATTAGCCTTTATGTATGCTTCCCTTAAGATGGATTTGCAGTAAGCATTTGAAATACTTGTGTGTTATATACTTTGATACATAAAAATGGAGCATTATTTTATAGCTCTTTCTCTTTGTTTAATGTTATGAATAGCATGTTAAGAATGCATACTTTGGGCCTTTCTTTGCAGTCTCTGAAATGAAATTGTTTGTGGATGTGATGGCATAGTGATTGACTGTTCTTTCCTCCAACTTTCTTCCATGTGATCAGAGATAATAATTTTCTTTTTACAAAACAACATTTAACACACGCTGTATGAAAATTTGCCCAGAATTTTTATTAAGCAGGAGCGGGAGGGGCATTTTAGAAAGTCAAGGGGAGGAGACAGGTTGATAGAGAACAAAGTTTTTCTACGCTACTGCTTTCAAGTTTTTTGAAAAATTTGTGATAGTCATGTACTGACTTAGTTGCAGAGAATGACCAGCATTTAATTGTCTTGTTGAAGTTGGCGATATTAAATGTTTCATGGCTTGTAACACGCCTTATTTTCATGTAGATGAACAGAGTTGAATTATTAGATACAAAGAGCTTTCTTCTTTCTCACCGGACACACTCTGCTAAGCTTCTTTTGATGGATGTATTTATTTCTGCAAGGCCCTGCATTGCTTACCTGTTCCTTTTTCTAAAATCCTCCTTTTTATCACACTTCCTTGTTTCAGCATTTCACTGCATGCCATAGAAACACTGGGTATTTAGTTTTGGTAGCAGATAGCACAACTAATCATAAAAATGACACCTCTTCAACAACAGTTCCTGCTACAGGTGAGGAAAGGGCAGGACTGCAACTAATTATACTTATTTTTTACTTAGGAAGATAGGCAGTTTGCTTTTGTTTCTCTATGGCTGCTTTGCTATAAGTGACAAAGCAGGTAAATGCTGCAGCTCCTTGGCTCTCAGAAATACCAGCAGAAGCTGGCTAAGTTTCTGATGATCCAAAATAGCTCCCACCTGAAACTGGTGCACAGGCATCTGGGAAGACAATTTTGTCACACAGGTGCAGGTGTTACCTGCAAGTAATGACAGGGTGGGTGTGCTTGCTTGCTGCTTGCCTGCTTGGTTTCTCTTGGTGGTGGTTGTTGGGTTTTTTTGTTTGTTTTTTTTTGTGATTTGTTTTGTTGTGGTGTTGTTTTAAAAAAAAATCTGTAGTCTCTGAGTTTACATCTGTAATCCTCCTCCTGTGTGTTTATACCAGTGGACTTTTTGGAATCTGCATACCTGCATGCAAAAGACTTTTGATAGTGAAATCACGGGGAAGGAGGAGGGAGTAAAAACATGGTGAAAAGTACTTTCCCAAGTGCAAAATGTTGGTAAAAAGACTCATTAGCTCAGAAGTAAGAGTTCTGATGTGTGGAGTTAGCACAGCTACAGTGTTTCAGTTACAGAAATGCTGGTTTTGGTGAGCAGTTTGAGGCAAAGTTGAGTTGCAAGAGATCTTGTGGTTGTATGATTATTATTTTTTTTAAATAGTTTTAAGCAGTTTCTCGTATTTTAATCATATGATGTAAATAAGAAACAGAGGAACTGATTCTGGCTGTTGGTATTCCTGGCAGTGTCATTTTCAGATCAACTCGTCATACTCTGCAGTATACTTCAAAATAGTATCCTGGCCAAGTGCCATGGCTCTTACTACAGAAAGCTTTTGTAAACGCTGAATATTATCTTGTCTTGAAGAAATACACTGGGATTTGATCCTAAGTTAATTCTAGTTTTCATTTCATACAATATATTTTAACAAGTTTTGAATAAACTATGAAGTATTTTCCTGAAAAAAAATCTTAGTAAGAAAAATAACACTTCAGGGTTAGCTGTATAGTATTGTAGCTGTTGAGATTCAAACATTGGTACAGACACCAGGGTTAAGTTGTGCAGAAAATTCTCTGTACGGTAAAAATCCCAGGAAAGAAGTGGCTAGCCCAAGCACCAAAAACCCTTGTGGACTAGGCTGGCTTTCCTGGAGTGTTAGATCCAGTCCTCAATTCATTCTTAATTGAAGGTAATCTGTGACATAATTAGATGATGGTAAAAAGAAAGCATGTTAAGGTAATTTTACTGCATTATATGAAGTAGCTCTTTGAGCCCGTACTTCTATGTATCAAACTTATTGAAATAAAGCAAACTGTAAACATATAGTGAGTGCAAGACCAAGCCTATTATTGTGGAGTACAAGTGTTTCCTATTTAATAATTTCAGAGCAGCAAAAAAAATTGACCGCTAACTATTTTTTTTTGCCAACAAGGTTTTGTTCCAGTGAAATTAAATCTTAGTTTTCTTGTGCTGGATCCGATGACTGTGGTTTCATTTGGTTCACTACCAGCTTTTGACTGTTTTCATAATGCTGTGTATGCTTGAAGTATGGAGCAGGGACATGCGAGTTAGATGAATCTGCACACATTTCCATAAGCAAGGGTTTCTTTTCAAATGCCTGTATTGGCTTTGGGATTTTACTTTCCTTTCCCATATTGTTATTCGTGTTTCAGAACTGTGTGCATCTTTCTGTCTGAGTATGTACATATATTCTGTAGAGGAACAGGGTAGAAGTTGTTTCTAGATGATTTTGTTTTGCTAGTTGTTTCCTTGTACTGCTCTTTAAGGAAAAATGCATTATCCAGTTTTTTATTTATATATATATATTTTACATTGGAGTTGCCTTGATTAGAATTTATGGCACTGGAGTCATTTCAGTTACGAAGGATAAAGGACTAAATTGTCTTTTACCTCTTGAGACAGTGGTCTCTGCAGGTCAGAGCAGAGGTCATTGCCAGGTTGCTGTGAGGAAGCTCACATTATCATCATTAACAGCATATCTAGCCTGTGGGGGAAAAAAAAAAGGCCTTCAGACTAAGAGCTTTCCTTTCATCAGTGTATTTAAGGGTGATTCTCGGTATTTTGGTTATATCCTCAAATTTTAAAGGCTTATAAGATCTCTGCCTGTCCGGATCTCTTTCATAAGTTTTGGTAATTATATTGGAATAAAGCAATGTGTGTTTGTCTCTCATGCTGCATTTTAAAACTCTAGCAAATATTTCTGTTCTGATAGGGAAGTTCATGGCCCAAATGGTCTCAGTGTTAAAATCAGAGCATTCTTTTACATGCATCAAACATTTGACATATGTTTTATCTGCATACAAAGATTCCTGTCTCTTCACATAATTTTATTCAGAAATTTCCACATTGTGGATCCTTTGTTCTGAGACACTATCGGTTATCCATTCGATCTATAAGGGCCATAGGACTGATTCTGCAAATGCCTGAATGTGTGATACCTTTACTGAAGAAAGTAATCTCTGTATTAGGAGCACTATTTCATTATAAAGACTGTCAATAAGGACAGTTATTGGGTGGCTTGTTTATAGAACTGGGTCATTAGACAGGCTTGCAAGTCCATTTTCTAAAATGTAGCCGTGTCTTGCTCAATTAACAAAAGAGTTTTCAAAGAATATGAAAATCTGGCTATGTGATTGATTGTTATTTCTGAAGGATTTATTTGTCATGAGCACTTACTTAAAAGTGATCTTGAGTAAGTACTCTGAATAATATTATTGTCTGATTCCTTAGCAGAGCTCTTACTGAAGTCAGTGGGGGATGCACCTTCAAATGGGGAGTAAATGCCCATTAAAGCCTAAAAAGAGGTTATGAGTGTTTAAGCACAAAGGACAATGTAATGGTAAAATAGAAAATCCATCCTTGGCTTGAGTGTTCCTGCTGTGTGCCTAGGTATTGCAGGTAGCTCAGGCAGTGGTGGTACTGATGCTAGCATGTATATTCCAACTCTGAGGAGACTGGAGTCTTACTCCTTTAACCTTTGATGAAAAGTGGTATCATGCTGATGAAGGACAAATATTGCAGCCCCACTTACAAATTTCCTTGCTTGTATGGAAATGAATCAGCCTCTTATTGGTGTGCCTAAACTGTGACAAAGACAGCCTCTTAAGAAAAAGCAAACAAACAACAAAAGCTATTTTGAGTACGAAGAAAGTTAATTGTGTTTTTTTTAAAGAAAATTGTTTGTTCTCATAAAACTCTAATTACTCTTAAACTTTTGAGATAAGTGTACGTTACATGTTTCTTAAATGAGGCTTGAAGTCTGGTTTTCTGTATTTCTGTACAGAATAACTAACATTAGAGAAGGAAGCAAAAAAAAAAAATTTGAAATCCTAGTATGTAACTGGTATGACTGAATGACAAATAGTTAATTTTTAATTAGTTAATCTTTCTTCCCTCTGCCTTTGAAGTTATAAA
This sequence comes from Apus apus, assembly GCF_020740795.1. Taxonomy (NCBI): domain Eukaryota; kingdom Metazoa; phylum Chordata; class Aves; order Apodiformes; family Apodidae; genus Apus; species Apus apus. Next base: position 52,526,716 of record NC_067283.1, read on the forward strand.
AATAACAACAAGCAAACCTGTTTAAAAGCAACATAAATGGCTGGCTGTTTCAAAGGGAACTTGCTGGCTACTAGACAGTAAACAGGTAATTTGTGAAAGAAGTGTTACTTTCTTTGATTGAGATCCTTGCTGGTTTGTGTTCTGAGATTAATAATAGATCAGACACTTGCACATTAAAAAGGAAGCAAACATAGAAAAGGGATGGAAGGAGAATTGGATGTTTCTATTGGACTTCACATGATTAAGCAAGTTCTCCATGGAAATGTGTGGGTGATGCAAACAGAGGCAAAGTTAGATTTACCCAAATGTGCACATGGTGCCACTTAACACCTCTCTTGATTTCCTTATGCTAAACAAAGAGAAAGTAAGTGCTTATACCAAGCTGGCACCCTTTCAGGGGGCAATCTGTATAAAGTTTCCTGCCGTTAGGTTAATAAATTTTTAAAAAATATCCAAAGGCAGAGATAGCGGTAGGAAGCTCATAGTAACAGTTGCCATTCTCCCGTGGATCATTTTTCTCTTTAATATCCTATGTAGCACTTGATTTTCCTTGTTGTGTTGTCTTCCTAGGTTTTGTTCTTTCTGACATTTGAGAGTTGTTCTTTGTTTTAATTCTTCTTCCTCGCTAAGCTTTTTCTTCTGTTCCGTCTATCACCTGTGGCCTTTTTTGAGGGGTAGAAGTGGTCAGAGGATGGGATCAGCTTTATGGCTTTTTATACTTTGATTTAATTGTAAATTCAGCATATGTTTCTTCCATTAATAGTTTACTTTCTGGATTTTTATATGACTACCATTAGTACTAGTACTATCAAAATAACATTAATTTATATTCCAAATATTTCTGATGAGCTCAGTGGAAAAAGTTACATGAAAATGAAAATTTAATGAGAAAATTAGTGTTGAACAGGGGCAAAACAATAAGATTAAATGTGTCATAATTTGTGAGGTTTAACAGGAATATTATTTTGACATGGAAAAGGTTTGATATTTGTTAGTGTAAAGTCTTGTTTCTTTTTTTTCCCACCATATAAAAATCCAAATCAATATCAGTAAGAAACAAAGGAAGATTTGTATTGTGACATGCCCTGCTTTATGTTGTGATACTGCTTTGATGCTCTCGGAAGCAGGACTAAGCCCTTTTACTTTGAAAGCAGAGGTCAGCTAGAGAATAGTACCTCATCCCGTCTGGCTAAGGAAAACCTGCTGTTCTTAGAGAAACTGAAATTGGCTTAGTTGTCTAGGTATTCCAGGGATACTTACATCTACCAAATAGATGCACAACCCATGCCCCTTCCACTCTAAAATGTGTTTGTTTGATGCTTAAACTACTGCTTGTCCATTCCTAAAATTAGTTTGTATTTCTGCTTTTATATTAGAATATACAAGAAGAGTTGTTGGGAGAGTGGGAGTTTTGTTTTTCTTGTCAAATGTCCTTTCTTTTCAGAAAGGTAAAACAATTTTAATTCCTGAAAAGTTTGAAGTCATCTTAAGGAAAATGTTATGTTTTAGAAAACAGAGCAATCACACTACTTTGAAGTGATTATAAAAGTTAAATATATATTTATATAAAATTATCAGCCAATGTGACTGGATATGAAGTAAATTCTTTTAATGTAATAAAAAATCCAAGTCCTAAACCAATTCCACATTGCTCTAAAGATTTGAATGTTAAATGAATTTTAAAAAAATCATAATTCCTGTATAAAGAACAATATTCTCTACAGCAATATATAATTAGATTACTTCTTTGAAAACTGGCTTGACATTTATAGAAACACATTAATACTAGATTTTAAAAATATCTTTCTGTTTTTCAGTTCAGATCATCTTTGTAGGGGTAGATTCTATTAAGTCATTTTCATTTCCTGGGTCAGTCTCCTCTCTGACATAGTCCCACTTTCTATAATCGTGTTTTTTAGCTGTTGAATAAATAATTATTAGCAGTTAGTTGCCTTCTAGCAGAAGATAAAGGAAGTCCTCTCCCGGACCACACTTGACACTCAGCTTTGCTTGTTGTTCTTCCTACAAATGCCAAGGCTTGTAGAGGGCCAGTAAAAACAAAAGTGCTACCCTTCCTTTCTATCCCTCTCCTTCCTTACAGCCAGGGCTGGAGCCGTTCCCCTCCCTTCTTCTGCTCGTTGCTGTGTGTGTGCAGCTGGACAGCTGTGCATGGACATTTGTTGCTCGGGTCTACTCGAGTGCGTTTTGCCTCTCTGCTTTCAAGGTCTGCTTTAGGTTTCTGTGCTTTGTTTGAAGCTTAGCATTTGGCAGGAATTCCTTGAAGAGGCTGATCTAAAAACCTGTGTTTAATCAAGAAGCCAGATTAGCTTTTCAGTAAATATACCTTAAAGCATACTTTACAATATTGTACTAATAAGTATGTGTAATTATTTCTTGAGATAGCACAGTATTAACTGGAAAGGAAGAAATATAATTTGCATTCAGTCTAATCTCTTGAGCAAATACAATATGGGTCAGTTTTTGTATTTTCTTTTGTATGCAATTAGGATTTATTAACTGGGTGTAGAGATGTCATGTTTGCTTAGTGGTTTGAATAAACATGAGGCCAGATTCTGACAGGTCTCAGGTGACCATCCATCACATACTCAGGAAGATCATAGATTTCAATGGGGTAGTTGCCTATCAATGCTTGCATACCAGTCCATGGCCTCCACTTCTCTAATGTGGTCACTGCTCCACAGCTTCCCATGTTTTGGAGCTGAAATCAACAAAGCAAACATACTGACAGGAGGAAGCAACCACTCTGTAATTATGCTGTCTTCATATTTAACAAAAGATGAATTATTGAACCAGTCCCAGGGTTACTGTGGGTTTGTGTTACACTGTGCAGGTATGTGTAGGTAGTATTGCAAAGGTTCTGTGACTTCACCTCTGCTGTTTTGCCATGGGCAAACAGGCAGTAATGGCAGGAACGCCATTTGACCTGCTGCAGGGCAGAGGTGGTGTGTCAGAGCTTATGTAAAGTTTCCATAATGCTGGAGAACATTATCATATTCACATTATCATAATCAGACATTAAAAAATAATTAAGGACCATAAATGGTAGCTATTACTGAAACAAAAACATGACTAGTGATTAAGATGGGAGGGGAAATTGGACACATATATATGAGCTCAAAGGTGACTGTAAATGTACAGGTTTGATATTTCTCCTCCTTTCTTACGCTTCATTGACTGAAATAATAAATATTTGGGACTGCAAGTTGCAAATCTATCCAAAGGAAAAATGAAATTTACAACTAGAAGAAAGCAGAAAATGAAAATATATTCAATTATTTTTTTTTCCCCCTACTAATTGAATATACTTTACACTCATAAGCACAGGAAAATTAATGATAATGTCCAGTAAGAAAAACATTTGCATAAGGCATCTGAGTTACGTTTTTTATCTTCTGGTATGATGAGTGTGAAGGAAACTCTTGCACGCCTCTGTTGCTGGGATTTGATGTATTGCTTTCAGAGTGTCCTTATTTTAACTGCGTGGATACAGCACAGTGAACCTTCTCGTAACAGTTACTGACAAAAAAAAAAAAATCTTTCAATCAGCTGGTTCTGCTCAGTCTCCCCCACCCCCCACATCTCTTTGCTTTTATGAGGCAATGAATAAAAGAGGGACTAGATGATGCAAAGGTTTACTCAGATGAGATGTCCTAGTCAATGAGCAACTTCGGATTTGTGGGACTCCGGCTTGTGACCCTGGACCTCAAAGCGATTGAGTGTGGGGGCTGAGCCCTCCTCACATCGCTGTTACCTCATTTGTGTAAAATGATGGCTGGTGTATTTTGGATAGCACTTTATATATTTTGAGCTTGCCTTTGGTGGCAGCCCCCTTTCTAGTGTAAAGGCTGGTACTCTTCCAGCATGTTACAACATGGTGCATCTTCCTATCAGAGGCAGTGGGGTTGTACTGGAAGAGAAATAGAGGGCTGGAGGATGGTTTTGTTTTACACTGTGTGAAAAACGAGAGGCAAAACATTCATGCTTATCAGAAGGAGCAGAATCAGGCCACTTCTTGCAGTGATTTCTAAAGAAACTTAAAATTTATTTCTCTGGACTCTGGTCAGATTTTTGGTTATTTACTTTTAATAACCCATTCTTCTGATTTTGTATTCTCTGTTCTGTGGGTTCATATAACTGCTACATTACTAACCAGGTTAAAACAGTTAAAAAAACCCCTAACAATTGGGTTCCCTAAAAGACAGCTTACTGCTGACTGTTTTATTTTGTTTATGTCTGATATTTCTTAGAGTATTCAGATGGTTGTAATATACTAACACAAGAACTGCATGTCTTGTCATCTGTACTGTATCAATACGTTTTTATAATGATACAATAACCTCAACCCTGTAACAGTTTATGATCCATTTGAGAATTCTTATGGATTCTCAGAGTGACGGAGACCTGAAAAAAGAACTTGACTGCTTTTGCAAAACTGGTGCTGTGACAGGAAAAACTAGTGTGTCTGTGATTTAGTTGCTAAGGAATCATATTGATCTGATTCGTCATTAAACTTTTAAGTTTGAGGGGGGAAAAAAAAAAAGTCAAGCTGGCTGAAGGTGGAAAAAACAGTGATGTGATTGTGAGGGTCTGCAACACAGGTATAGTGTGCCATACCACTACTGATATTGATTTGTTATGATTAATAAACACAATTTTATGCATTACCCATGCACTGTATCTGTAACAGTGCTTTTTTTAGAGCGGAAGAAAATTGCTTCTTGCTCTTTATTTTTCATTGACTATTTTTAGTCAATGATAAATAAAGAACTCTAACAGCAGTCTGAATGCAGGAAAGACAGGACTTTAAAACAGAAATGTAGCTGTAATGAATAACCACAAGTGAACTACACACACACAGCCATCTTAACATTTGTAATGGTGCTAATTTCCTCCTGCTTTTTAAAATACGCTTCCACATGAGCTCTCAAAAACCATAAAAGCTTGGCATGTAAAGTAAATTGTTTGTCACTTGCTGACGACCTGCCATATTTATTGTCAGGAGAAATGGACATTAGTTGGAAAAGCAGTTGTTAAAGGCCAAACAATTTTTAAAGATGGCAAAGATGTGCAAGGGCTTTCCTTTTTCTAACAATGAGCCACCCCTTCAGACATCAAAAGACAAGATAATAAGACACTTCAAGCACAATTCAAGATTATATTCAACATCTAAAGGCTCATCTCTTGTCAGTTTGCATTTACTCTCCAAGGGATGTGATGCTTCTATCATCATTCTGTCAAGAGGAGTCTGGCAGAAGCGATGAGGGCCCCTCATTTCACACACTTAGTGTTTTTTATGAAATAGCCCATGCTCATTCTGATTCAGCCAAAATGGAGAGATAATTTGAAGAAGGTCATGTACAAGTACAAAAATCTTGTGCTGATTTGTGTGATTAGAAGGCATTAAAATTGCACTTTTATATTAGTTCTGAGATGTTTTGTCGGTTTATTTAGTAATATGCTGTTGAAATATTAAAATATTTTCTAAAGAAAAAATGAAGTTGGCTTAAAACAACAACATGCACTATTATTTAGCAAATATGTTGAACAGTGAGCTATTCTAAATGACGTTGTTTTTAATATAACCTCAAAATGTGTTCACAACCCCTTTCCCCTTTGAGTGGGATGTTCAAAAGCTCCAGGGATGAAATCTTGGCCCACTCAAACGCGTTAGGATTTCACTGACTGGTGATTTCATCCTCTGGAGTTTTCTTTGGGTAAGGATTTAGGAGGCTGAATTCAGCATAATATCAATATGAATGGAATAATTTTTGCTTATGTAGGCATACCCAAGTACAGAGTAAAATAGTACAGCGCCCATAGGGTTACATACAGATAATGTCATTCATATGATATCACATGATACCTTTGATTTGGCAGGTGGGTATTTTGTGCCCTATTTGTATCCCATTTGATTTTGTGTGGGCAGCTGTTGTTGACCATGTTCTTCTAGAAACCAGAGTTGTGATAACATGATGTTGCCTGAGGACATATTTGCAGTCTCCTCCTTCCCCTTTTCAATCAGCAAACTTGTAATACGGCATTATATGTGCTATTCATGATAACTTTTTCAGTGAAATGAGTTGTGGTTGTTCTGAGGAAGGAAGGGGATGTGACTGCAGAAGCAGTTCTTTTAATTGTTTTCATAGGGCTTAGATTAGTGATGGAAGTACTAGTTAATAGAGACAGCATTTTAAAAGCAATTCTATTAATCCTAGCAAAATAATTTGGTATGACTTTGCTCTCAGGTAAACCATAGTAACACCTGTTAAGCAGTAGTCAGCAAACTTTTTTGATTGTAAAATTCTGTCCATAAGAAGCTTTTGAGCATACACCCCCAGTATATGTAGATTTAAAAATTATATATTTGTGTGTTATTTATAAATTATGTACATGTACTACTGTAGTAATATGTACATCATAAAATGTACACAAAAATATATATTTAAAAGGGTGAGATGAATATGAAATAAACATTATTTTAAAAAGATATTTAAATGTTATTCGGGTACAAAAAATATTCCTTCTGAACCCCAATGGGTTGTCTTGCACACTGCTTAGTGTGCATGCACCCCACGTTGAGGAACACTGCTGCAGGGGGCCAAGACCTGAAATGATAGTAAGTAAACTGTGCTTAGGCCTCCTGCGCCCAAAATCATAACTGAAATGGGTGGGCCAAAAGCTGTATTTGTTTTCACATCTGCTGTCTTACTGAATTCAGTGTGAGTCCCTCAAAGATGAGTGAGGCCAGAATTTAGCTCTTTGCAATTTCATCTAAGTAAAGTCGAGTCCTGAGGAGGATACTGACTGTGTTTAAAATGTGCAGTCACTTTGCTTGTGCAGAATGCTAGCTTTTCAGGAAAGAAAATAAGACTGGTGCTTTAGCAAGCTTTTTTTGGCATCTTTATTGGATGTCATGGATGAAACTTTCTTCTGCGGTATGTGTTATTTTCGTGTCATCTGGATCTTGCCACTTCTTGTCTTGGCATTACACAGCTCTTTTTGCTAACAAGGGATATGAGAAGCTGACAGGGAGAGGCAGGGAAAGGTGGGATGGAGTAAAACTGTTTTCCTCATTCCTGACTTTGTTGTTTTAAGCAACAAAAATAGAAAGACCGGATTGTGCTATCAGTATATCTGGTGCCTGAAACACGCTCCAGTATACAAAACATACGTGGACTGTGTAATCTGGTAGGGGGTGAGGCATCTTCATCTCCTGTTGAAACCAATGGGATGTGAGGCTGTTTAACCCCTCTTAGAAAGGAGCCACCACTGAGGGACTTGGCTGGAGCTGCTCTGAATGTTGAATCAGGAATTTATCAGCTATGATAGGAAGGAGCTGTGAAGGAATGTGCGTTTGGCCTTGTGGAAAGAAAAAACAAACCGTCTGCTCTATGGCTTACCTTTGCACAACACTGAAGAAAAGGTAACCTACAATTATGGTGCATTTCAAGGGTTTTCACAGGACAAGAAACCACAAGGGAGATGGGAAGCTGTGAAAAATTGTCAAAAAGACAGCTGGAATCACTGACTGACCTCCTGGTAAGATAGGCTAGCAACTTCCACCTCCATGGTACGGTATTTATGCTGCAGCGCAGAGTGACTTCTCAAAGGAATTTGCTCTCGTACACATGTAAATGCCTTTGTGGATATAATATATCAATGTGTAGTGTGCAGTATTTCTAGGGAACTTGTAAGGAGAAGTGAGTGTGCATTTAAACAGCTGCAGATGTTTAAACTGCCAGACAGTTATGTCCAGAATAAACAGCATTTTTTTGCTCTCAGCGAAAAGGCTTTCCTGCGTTATTCATAAGCCTATCTGTATTCAGAAATTTGGTTTCTTTTTGCTGAATTACTCTGGAGGAGAGTTTATGGCTGTTTCCACATCAGTGTGATTCTTTGTGCATCCACTCTTGCTCTGCTCCATGCTGTCCACTTGAAAACCCTCATTCTCTGAGACTGAGTGGGGAGACAGGGAGATGTTGCCTTTGCAGGATTCTCGTTAAAACATTAAGGATTGGCAAAGACTGAGGGGAAAATATGGTCAAAAGGCAGCATTAATGTAGTTGTGCAAGATCCATAGTACCACTGGATAGTGCAGGTGGTCTCTCTGACAGGCTTGTATTCTGAACATAATTTGGTTTCTAATGGGGCGGGATTTACTTATTAAGTTTTTACCAGGTCAGTGCCAGCTCAGGCCTGTTCCATTACCATCTCTTTCAGCAGAAGCATATGGGCTCATATCAACTTTGGTTGCTACGTGTGTATCACTGTCTTGATGAAGCTGCTCCCTGGTATTTACATTCCTTGAAGATAAGATCTTTGCATGCTGTTGTGCATGGGGAGGGAAGAGTGACTGCAAAGTTACAGGACCCTCAGTATAAATTCAGCTATGCTTGAAGCTGTCCTAGCTTGCCAGCATCTTCCTTACTCAGTCCCTTCCTTGGTGTTCTAGGAGGCTTCTTCCTCTGTGCCTGGGGATGTTGTCCTTGGCAGCCTCCCTCTCAAGCATGAGTGTGCAGAAAACAAACACTAGTAATAAGCACTGTTAGATGACTGTAAATTGTTTTCCATCTGCTCTCAGACCCCAAACTGTGGAAGTTGTAGGGATACATGCAGAGAAGCTAATGCAGATGCTCAATGCCAGCGAGCAAACCAAGCGTCCCCACATTGAGCAAAACCTCCCTGTTTAAAAAGTATTTAAACTGTAGCTATTGTGCAATCCATTGGAAGCATTCACAGTGCAGTGATCCAGGAAATGAAAATGAATTCCCATAAATGAAGTTAGAAGAGCCACTATGTTTAAGGCATTATGGATGTGTTTTATCTTTCTACCTATCCTACAAGTAACAGGGATAGGTAGTAGCTTTAGCTAAAGTAATTATATTGATTTGCTCTGTGCTGTGCACCCAGCTGCTTTCTGAACCACTCTCTTAGCTGTTCTGTCAAGAACGACTGGTGCAAGAATTACCTGGTGCTCTAGAGAGAGCTTCATATGATTTACAGAAAGTTCATGTGTGAAGTTGTGAGAAGGGGACTCCAGCTGGTGTGCATGACTGCAGTGTTTCTAAGGCACAAAGATTAAAAACTGAAGTTCTGTTAGTTTCAAAATCAAGCTGAAAAAGCTGGAGTGGCAAATGTGACATTAATTGTGCATTTTCAATGTATATGAAGGCATCTTTCCCTCAAAGCCTGCACTAATATGCAGAGAGGCTGGGAGGAGCATGCACTTATGTAAAATAAGTGCCTATTTAAGCTCTTACACAATGACACTGAGTAATTCTATGTGCTTCTGGGTTTGTGTTTACAGGAGTTGACTGTGCATTGTTTTCATGGGTAAGTGGAAGTGAATAAGCAGGCATAAATGTGTTTCTGAAGATACAATTCAACCTTTTTTATGTTACTATTCAACTGTTTCACTTTTTAAACTGTCTTTGACTGTGGCATGTACTCTTGGAAAATTCCTGCCTAAAAAACAGCTCATTAAATCATTGATAAGATTCTGCTCAACAAACACAAGATATCTGTCCCTGACAAGCACATGCACAAAAAGTTGCATTTACCCAATTTTGTTAATGCTTTTGTGGGTTTTCTTTTGAAATAGAGCTGTTGTTCAGGCCTAGTAAGATTATTGAAATTACTGAACTAGCTACTAAATGAACAATGAAATCTGTAACTATGAAATAAATTTTTTCCTTTTCTAAAAACTGTTACCATGTTTCTTAAGTATATGTCACTCTCTCCCCTAAAAAGATTTTCACCAGCTCTTCCCTCAGAGGCAGGAGTAACACACAGTAGCAAACTGTAGAAAATAAACAGAAACTAGGTGTGCATATCTCTCTGTCATTACATTCTTTGGTTCCTAAAAGCCAGGCTCTGACACCAGAATTGAAGCCATACATCCCTGAAAAGCATAGTACAGAACTGCTCAGTTTTGCTGAGGAACCTTAACAGCTCTGAAAATAGGAAAAATTATGTGCTGATATTAGTCAGGTAAAATAGCATGGTTTTGAGGTTGTTGTCTCACTTGTACTTTGCAAATTGTTAATAATTGCAGCGAAAGCTGGAATTGCTTGACAATATTAAATTTCTACTATACTTTTTTTTTTTGGGGGGGAAGACATACCACACTTTCTAGAAGATGAGAAAGGTGTTTTTTTGGAGATGGGCAGTCCATGTTGAATGTATTTGACGTGATGGCATCTGCAGGTTATGAGAGTGTAATCCAACCCAGAAGTGCCATCCCTCTTTAAATGAATCTGAATGTGTTATAATAAAGTCAGTTAAAATTGAGTAAAAAAAAGTGATGCTGGGTACAGCTTTAAAAAGTCAGTCTATAGGAAGTAAAAGCTCAAGAGGCAGCAGTTAGAACTGGTCAGAAAAACTTAAGCCTCTTTAGTAGTTGTGGCACTTCAGGGCATGCTCTAGTGGCTGAAGTTGTGGGGCTTTTTGGGGGTGATTTTTGGTGGAGTGTGTGTGGTAGTTTGGGTTTTTTTGTTTTGTGGGTTTGTTTTTTTCTTGTACTAATGACTGGACTTGGTGCTCTCAAAGGTCCTTTCCAACCACGACAATTCTGTGGTCCTGTAATGTAGTTACAACTATTTATTTGATTGTTTTTTTAGTAGTCTTTTTTTGGTTCTATCATGAATTAGAGGGAGACACATGAAAGCCTAGAGACTGGCTATCTCTCACCTGCAGTGAAGCTCAGGTGTTGGTATAAAGTAATGGGATAGTGGAATTGGTGGCATTTTGAATGTAGATATTTATCAAGTCAGCTGTAGGTAAAAGGGCTTTTTAGTACTGCTCTGGTTTATTTCTTTAATTCCAACAAACTGTGTATAGAGGCAGAAGCAGCAAAGACTGGCTATTTGTCAGTATTCCAGAAAGAAAATTTAGTTAAAACTATTTAGAGTGTAATAAAGTATATAGATTATATGGGAAGATCTGTTGCAGCACTGGGAACACGCTCAGTGACCTTACTTAGTCACCTGCTATGATAGTAGTTCTGAAATAACTCTCCAATCTCTCCAGTCCAACCTACCTTTACTTACAGGGAATTGTCATGTAAGTGCAGATAACTCCCAAATCTGCTTATTTAATGAGAGATAACAAATGACAGTGGATACAGATAGAAAATGTGTGTTCCTTCTGGAAGATGAAACTTTAAAATGTAGTGCTTCTAAAACAATCAATAGTCATTTAGGAATTATTTTATTTGTAGGTCGTTTGGCTGGACTGCTACTGTCCAAAGAGGGGACTTGTGTGAATGCTGCTGAGAATGTTGCATATTTTAGTGGCTTACATGAACTGTGCTTTTTTACTATGCTTCCTTTTTCTAGAATACAGTTTTAAATGAAAGTGTATATTCATGCAATTTAGACAAAGCAGAGACCAAGAAACACCATCAAAATATTTCAACTTAACTGTCATAGCAGTACCATGCTGTATTTCTTAAAAGGTTTTAAATAGGATCTTAAGCAACAAAATCACACTGATTAACATTAATTGATAAAACACTCACCTCTCAGTTTGCTCAGTTGTAAGTCATGGAAACTCCTGCTCCAGGCTGTGTCATGGGGACACATGGCCTCTAAGTTGATAGAAAGGAGTTTTGCTATAAGGATATGATGCAATGTCAAGGGAAGTTGAGAGGCTTGCCATGGGTGGTAATAACTCCAGGAGAAGCATTGTGATCATCTTACCAGCCCCTGGTCTGTGCACCAAGCAGCACCTCCAGACACTGGGGTGAGAAAGCAAGAAGTGCCAGGTAGCTGAATCAAATCCATGCAAAGATTTAGCGTATCTGGAGACTGCGTGTCTAGTAATGCACAGTGCTGTACAGCTGAAGACGTATTTACAATCCTTCTCTCCTTGGAGATGGTTGGGACAGGGGGAGATTCCAGTGAAAACCTGTGGGGTGATGTTCCTCTCCCCTGTTCACTCAGTTACCTATATAGGGTAGAATTAGCTCCTATTGCTAGAATGAATATTTATTTAATAAACTTTGTGTGCATCTTGTCTGCCTTCCAAAGGCACAAGAGCTGATTTCTACTTAACCTCACTTTAAGGTCATTTAAACCCAAACTCAATGCATGTAAAATGCTATTTCGGCAGGATGGGAAAGTGTAATGCCTACTTAACACAGATCTACCCATGGTGCAATGCAGGAAAGACTTTTCTACTTTGGGATTATGTTTTTATCTCAAATGAGCACAGCAATATAAAACCCATAAACCCATTTATTTTTTATAATCATGCATTGCTGTAAGTCAGTTTTAGCTGATATTCCTTACTCTTTATTGACCTGTTTTGTGAGCTAAACTAGCTAATAAACCTTTGCTTTGCTACTATTAAGTTTAATACAGTACAGAACATTCACAGCTGAAATAAAAACTATGGTTTAGATAATTTAAAAAAAATTTAGAATGTCTTAACAATAAACACTTTTGTTCACGAATATACTTTTATGTTACATCCTACTTCAACACAGTATGTTTTCTCTCATTCATCTTCAATGTCCCCTTCTAAAGCCCATCTTTCTGAGTTTGGTTTTAACTTGTAGGCCTCAGGCAATGCCAATCACACTTTACCATAACTAAGAGATAAAAAGCAAATGTTATGACTGTAGGTTGGTCTTCAGGAGCTGCGTTGGAGTCTAGGGTGGTGGAGGCAGCTGGGGGAAATACTGAGTGCAGTAAATGCAATTATGCTTCTTGTTTGTTGTCTTTGGAGGGTAAGATGTCAATTTAGACTTGAGATATTGGACTCTGTTGGCATTGTGAGTCTTTTTGTGAGCCCAGACAATGGTGTGACTCTGCTGGTGATGGTCAAGTTAGTGCAGATTTCAATGAAAAGTTCTTCCCTCCACCTTGCTGGATGCCTATTAGATGAGAAGAGCTTCTACTACAGATGAATGGTCTTATGCTGGAACTGCATTGATGAAGGGAAGTGTTTTTAAAGGAGTAATGGCACCTGATGGCTATGATGGTGGGAGGGTAGGTTAGACTACAACAGTGGGGTACAGCTGTGAACACAGTATAGAGATGAGTTTTAGACTTTCTTGCTGGAGTCTGATGCTGCAGACAGGGTATTAATAATTATTTGGGAGGACTAACATCTTTCTGAGGACTGTTCTCAGTGTCTATTCTCCTGTCAGGGAGGAGCAAGGCTGGCTGTTCCCTCAGGAAAAGAAAGCCAGAAGTGGACGGTGACCCCCACTGATGGCAATGGGGTCCAGTGGTGTCTGAAACCGTATCTAAGGCCTACCCAGGGAGCTCAGACAGGAACAAATAGAAATGGGGCCAAAGACAGGACTAGAGACAGTGGTACAACATACGTACAAGAGTTTGGCTCAGGACACAAGATACCTACAGTGTAGATACAAGGCTTGTCCAGGAGGCAGGGCAGGAGACGGGACTGCATGTCGGTACAATAGAAATGCAACTTAAGCAACAGTTCAATGTTCAGGAGTCTCTGACCCATGGGCAGAACATGTAGGGGGAGACCCCAGCTCATCAAACTGAGGACATTAAGGCCTGTTGGTGTGCTCATGGCCCTGACACCACCATTGTCTCACTGCTCACTAGAGCAAAATTTTGAAGTGTCTTTGTACCTCTGCAATAAGCAATTTAATGGGAGCTCTGTAATGGAGTGTATCTGATACAGGCAGGTAAGACACCAGTGGGGCATGTTTTGTTGCTCTACTTGGAGCAGTGCTGCTCAGCAGTGATGTATGTGAAGGTTATTCCAGACAAGGGATGATGCTATTTTCACAATCTGTGTTGCCCAGATTTAAGGGAAGATGCTCTGTGAACTTTTCCATCCTTGTTGATTCTATAAATTTTCATGTGTGGAAGGGCTTTTTTTCCCCCACAACCTCAAGCAGTAGGGAAAGCATATGAAGTCTGATTGCACTCTCTATGTTAGGACCTTGTATAACAATTAGATCTTACAGGTGAAGACTTCCTAGCTTTTGTAGTTAACAGGTTTTTCCCCTGGCAAACATTTCTAATATTTTTTTTTCAATTAAAATAAGAATGAGCTGTGGATAGGAAAAATAATTACAATCCCAACATTTAATTATGATCTTTGAGTTATCTTGGTCTTTGGAGTTTTTGTGGAAGGCTTTTCAAGCTTATATCAGGAGAAAAATTTCAATATACAGCTTTCAAATGCAGGACCACCTCTCCGAGGATGTCTGCTGATGGTGGCTGTGGAACACCATGCTGCTACTTCTGATTATTTCTTCTGTGCCATAAACCCAGGTTGTCTTTTATGGTTATTGTCCTTTTAACTAAAGTAGTTAGGAAAACATGTTCCATTTGTATCACATATGGGTTGATACTGCTCTGGTGATAACTGGCTATGGTGAGTTAGTGGTGACTGTCAAAGGCATGAATTTTATGCCTGAGGAATATTAATGTGAGGTGCTCATGCATAAAAAAAGAAGTTAGTTGAAATTTACATAACACTTCCTGCACCTGCTTGAATGAACTGTTAGATTATTGTACTGGGCTGCCTCAGTTCAAACACTTCAGCTTCTGCCATTCTCAATGGATTAGTAAAAGTAATTGTGTGGTTTGACAGAGGAATTTATATTGTGTTTGAGAGTCTTTGAGCAAACACTAGAGACTGAAAAATACATTATAGACCTGGTGAGCCATGCTGTGGGAAATGTAAACTAAAGCAGTGATATATCTTTAGGAGTTGTTTCCCTTTTACTACTTGTGAAACACTATTTAATCGATTGTGAATAAGTAAGATCTGTGGCATAAACTGATGAGTGAGATTTATTAAACTGTAACTATCATGCAATATTTACAGAAGAATATGGCAAATCATTACCTTTTCTTGAGGTGAAGTTAAATTTGGTCTCAAAGGACATGCCCAAAAGCCAGCTTTGAACTCAAATCTTTGTTTTGAAGATAATTCTATTTTTCCTTGCACATGCATGTACATAGCTGCTCAGACTTTGTGATGAGAGAAGAAAGTTGCCCTTATTTATTAAGATGGAGACAGTTAAGTCTTCTAATCTCTTCAGCTACTTATCTCCCTTGACTTGTTCCTCCTGATTAAGAATGCAGGAGTTATTGATATCGTAGATGTTGACTGTTAGATTCCCACAGTTGCACTAACTGTAATAGGAGTTGAAACAGAGTTGTTAAAACCTCTACATCCAAGAGTCATACAGGAGAGAGAACAAAATGAGAAGGTAAGGTTAAAGCACTTAGTGTACTCTAGGTTTCCTACATTGTTGTTTGTTTGTTTTTTTTTAAAAAAGGTGTTACACAGTTTAGAGGTCAAATCCAGGTACTCAGAAGATGATAACAGGGAATGCAGAATTGTGGTTGAAAGTGCAACTGCAGACTTACTAGCTGAGATTATGCTATGAAATACAAGTATTTACTATTTTAAAGCAGTTAATTTTTCTTGAATTGCTTGCATTTACTTGGTAGTACACTAATTCCAAATCACTTTGGACTTAAACCAGTATTTTAGATTTTAATTGCTATCCTTTTCATAACGTATTCTATTTCTAAATTTTGAAGATTTCTTTTAAGAATTAAGTTTCAGAACATCGGTGAGTATAATTTTGCTTCATATATAGTTAGACGCGTAGGCCTTGAAGACCAAGGAAATGATGAAAACGTTTTCACTGTTGCTTGTGTATATTACATTAACATCAGATTTAATTACTCTTACTATCTGTATCATACTTTATAAACAATTCCCCTAGTATTATCTCTAATTAAACTAGAGTTAAACCACTTTGGATGGCTCTGGGCAATATTGCAAGCATCCTGGAGAGCAGACAGGACTTGAGAAGTGATACGTCTGGGACTTGTCTGCTCTGGCTCAGTAGATTATCATTACTTGTTTCTTTATGCTGATAATGAACTCGGTGCTTTGGGGATACGTACCAGGAGCAGTCACGGGTTTATCAGCCATTGTTTTCATTTTGGTTCTAGCACTGATGACCACATGCGCTCATCATTTAAAGGCAATTCTCTGTCATTAATGTAGTTGATAGGTTTTTTGTGTACTGCAGTAGAAACAGGACTTGTTCTATATTTCTAATAATGTATCAACTTACCATTCTGAGGGTTAAGTACTTAAGTTGTATGGTTTAAATCTGTCTCAAAACCATTAAAAAAAACCAAAGAAAAAAAACATCTCAAACCAAAAGAAAAAACCTCACCCCATATCTCCCTCCAAATCAAAACCAGCATTGCTTTCAGGTTTTTCATTATGCAAGATACCTCACTAGTAGTACTAGTGTACTCTCTCCATGGTACCAATCCTACTGAACTGTCAGACCAGCTTCAAGACTGAAAGTAGGTTTTGTTTGGATGTGATTTGTGTGGAATACTCCTCCCATGCCTGAGTAAGATCATTTGTACCTAGTATTGTTGTTTGGCTGGGGAGTATCTGCATTTTTCAGCCTTGAAGCCTAGATGCAGTGATGGGCCAGATGAGGACAGCTTATGAGCTCTGTAACCCACAAACTTGGTAAAAATTCATCAAGTAGCTCTGCACTGTTCTAACCTTCTTACAAGGCAATGGTGGTAGTGAGAAGGTGGTGGTTTCCTTGTATTTTTATGTTTTCAGAGTAGGGGAGGCCCTGCTTAATCATGGTTCTTGGTTCCAGAAAAGTGCATTGGCAGCATCTGGCCTCTGTCTAGAGCTCAGCCTGGTTGAGGGTGCCAGAGGCTAATAATTTCACCCAAGGTTCTGCATCTGTGAGAGGCTGTAGATTTTGGCTCCCAGTTTCTCTCGCAGCATGAATGTATGGACCCTGTGGTTCCCTGTTTTGGTGGGTTCTGTACCCTATACACTGATGAGCCCTATGGCAAATCTACAATACACTAACGGTTAGTCTCCGAGCTCCTTCAGTTTCAAATGAAGCTCACAGTGTTTTGAGGACTCTCCCTTTATACAGTTTATAAGTCCCTGGGCTGTATCCAGAGACCAGAAGTTCCACCAGTCTTCCCTGATACCTACAGGTATTCAGCCATGTGCTGCTGAGGCCAAGCCCTGACACCATATGCTACAAAACTGTTATCACTGGCTCAGCTCAAGGAAACTCACTTTGTTTAGCCTTTAGCAGATCTTCAAAAAGCCTCAAAAGCAAAGCATGCACACTTAGTGTTTTAATAGATTCTTTTGTGATTTATGATTAAAGGTTTGGCAGTTTGTAAATTAATTATTAGCTTATATTGCTTTATAAAACAACAGATGGTTTAATAAAAGTCTATTCTCTATCTGCCTTTGCAACATCTGAAATTTACCTTCTCATGAGAGTGGTATTATAAATACATACAGTGAGAGTGAGAGAGAATGAGATGCTGTAGCAGTTTTATGGCTATGTAAACAAAACTCCTTTGTCAGAATTCAGTCATCTTTAACAGCTGAGAGGTGATGCTTCTAGTGACAGTGATCACCTTCCAGATGATAGTACCTACTTACCCATCTCACAGTAATTTAAAGAGGAGACACAGCTCATCCATCTTTTTCAAAGAGTTACAATGAATATTTGACTGTAAGAATTTAGCATTTACCCTTCATGGGTCAGTAGATGGGTTAGTCTTAAAGCATCTTTAGGGGCAGATTATACTAATAAAGCCTTTTTACACACAACATACTGTACTAGTATTCCATGTTTCTTTTCAAAAAAAATAAAGCAAGTAGCAGGCTACATTTCCTAATAAGCTGTGTTTCAGACAACGTTCCCAGAAGCTGGGGATGATGTGGACTTTCATAGGGAGTAGATTAATAAAAATATTTCATGTAAACCCTTTTTAGGGAAGTCGATATCCATAACAGGCTAACAGGTAGGCACTTCGATCACTGTCTTGAGCCAGTGTTCTAGCTTAAAGGCAACCATTTTGATACTCTTTTTGTTGTTGTCTCCTAATTTAATCCTAATTTTCATTAATTTATTATTTGTGGGTTTTTAATTTTATTTTACAGACATTGATTTTTATTTTTTTTTTACCACAAAATAGAATTGTTATAAATTCTCATGTAGGCTGCACACTTGTGTTGCCTGATTTTCATCTGCTCACAATTCTAGGAAGTAGTTCAGAACAGAGACTGAAGAACATCATATTTAGTTGAAAAGTGGAAGGACATTTTAGTTGATAATGAAAATAGAGGGGCAACCTTTATGACATGACCTTGCTTTGTCATTAGAAAGAAAAGTATCTTTTCTTCCCCATGTTACGAAACTAATGGAAATGCTACATGGTTAAATTCTGTCTGTTTACATTTGAAAGTACTGTGGTAAGCACTGAGGAAGAGCTTAGGGGTTTTTGTTGCCTGTTAACACTTACTACTAAAATGGCCATGTCTTAGGAAGGATTTGGCCTCCCCTATTAGTGTTTTACTCATAGTGAATACCAGCTCTAAGCTTCTATAAACTAGTAAAAAAATGAAAGATCTTAACCTCTCCAAGCCATAAATCAAACCTCTAATCTGAACAGACTGTAAACCAATTCACTGACATCTACCTGAGGTCTGTGAATCTCCTTAGCCTCAGCTAGGCAATGTGGAATTGGCTCACTTTGAGACACATCTTTGAGTGTTGATGATGATACTGGAAATAACCTTGGTTTTTTGTGTTTTGTTTTGGGTTTTTTTGTTGTGTTTTTTTTTTTTTCCCCCGCTATTGCCAATTATTTCAACAGAAGTAGCAAGTGTTGTTTTTTGTTTTGTTTTTCATCATGCTCTTAAGGCATCTTCTTGCACACCAAATGTGTTCCCCTTGTTCTATGCCATGTAGTTAAAGCTTCAGCATTGCTCTGTCAAAAGTTGTGGCACAGATTCATGTCAGAGGGGGAAAAAAAATCTGTATGCTGCTTAAAATTTAAAGGAAGCTTAAAATGAATTAAATGAGAAGGGGGAAAAAAAAAATGTATATATATTATTGCTTATGTTGATATTTCATTCAGCTATTTAAAAAATCAAACTGAAGTGCCTGAAGATTTCTGGCACTTTCTTGGGAGTACATCGGAGTTCAGATTCCTGCTACAAAGTTTGGACCAGTCAGGCTCAGCCAGGGAGGAAGGTATGTTATCAAAGGTAAAACTGGAAGCTCTATATAGACAAGAATTAAGCTAGTATTTAGCAAGCATCCTCTAATTTTTAATGTATAAAATGACATTATTGCACCCTAACTCAAAGTAAAGTTTCAGAGATGGTCAGTAATAGTCAGCTACCCAGAAATTAGTATAAAGAGAGGCTTTGGTGGAGGAATGAATGAGCAAGCTTCCAGATTTGGGCAGTTACTTGGGCAGAAGAGAACTAACTGGTAATGGATAAAAGAGAGACAAGATGGTGCCTTGAAGGCATCATTCTTGAAGGATTCAAGAATCCAATGTGCAAGCTGCAGCTTTTTTGCACTTTTCACACTTCTGAAAACACCAGTGGGCACAGCCCAAATTTTACAGGTATTAAAACATGCCTTTGTAGGCATGGCAAGATCTGAGCTAGCTTTTTGGGAGTGACTTGGGTCCAGATTATTCAGCTGTAAGAGTAAGGTATTAGAACACCTATAAAATTCAGTCCATGAGATTTTAAGAGGTTAACTTCCCTTGATTTTCACTGGGGTTTAGGCACTTTTTGTGGCAGTCACTTTTGAAAATGGCCATGTAATGGGGGACCCTGAAAATAGTTGAGCAGGATCAAATAAAAGAAGGAAGTGAAGGGACATAAATTAAGGCAGGTTGATGTGTCTATATGGACTTTCTCCTAAGAGTTTACAGGGACTTTACCTTAATGCTAAACACTTAAAATGTGCCTTATCTTTACCTAAGTTCCCTCTGTACGAAGTAAGGATAATAGCTTATCCCTGTCTCACAGTGACAACAACATTAAGAGATTATGAATTTATTTTTTTTTAGTACTAAACTAATGGGGAAAATATAAACACCTCAGATAGTGAAAAGGTAAGTTGACAAAAGGTAACATAGCCCCTATTTTGAAAAAGGGTAAAAAGAAAGACCTAGGGAACTACAGGCCGGTCAGTCTCACCTCTGTGCCCAGCAAAATCATGGAGCAGATCCTCTTGGAAGCTCTTCTAAGGGACATGGAAAATAAGGAGATGATTGGTGACAGCCAACATAGCTTCACTAAGGGCAAATCATGCCTGACCAATTTGATGGCCTTATATGACAAGGCTACAGAGATGGTGGATGGTAGCAGAGCAACTGATGTCATCTACCTGGATTTGTGCAAGGGATTTGACAGTCTCATACAACATCCTGGTCTCCAAACTGACAAGGCATGGGTTTGAGAGAGGGACCACTTGGTGGATAGGTAATTGGCTGAATGGCTACACCCAGAGGAAAGCTGGGAAGGGGCTTTTCACCAGAGAGGGTACTGATAGGACAAGGGGTAGTGGTTCTTAACTGAAAGAGGGGAGGTTTAGGTTAGACATCAAGAAGAAATTCTTCACCATGAGAGTAGTAAGGTGCTGGAATAGGTTACCCAGAGAGGTTGTGGAAGCCCCCTCCCTGGAGGAGTTTAAGGCCAGGTTGGATGAGGCTTTTTGCAGCCTGGTCTAGTGTGGGGTGCCCTGCTCATAGCAGGGGGGGTTGGTGCCTGATGGTCTTTAACATCCCTTCCAATCTCAACCATTCTGTGATTCTGTTTTATGAAGTGGCAAAGCAGAGGTCAGGAGCAACTAGAGATGGGATGCAGAAAGGGGCAAAGCTGTTTGAGGCCTGGAAGGGCTGGTAATAACTTTATATACCGTCTAGGAGGGAGAATTTCGGCTTTCACTGACCTTTATTTTGAGCTTTTTACTTCTCTATTTTATTTACAGTTACACATACTGACATTTGTACAATTTCACATTTGTCAAAGACAGAAATGTGGCAATTTTCTTTTTCTGACTCTATTTTAAATTGTTTGTGTGTACATGTATGAGATTAGCCTTCTGTTAACTACTAGAGCATTCAATTAGAACTTGCAGCAAGGGTACAAGATTCACTCTTGTAGCAGTAGTGGGTGTCCAGGTACATGTGTGTGATCTGAGTAGCAAATGTAGCTAAAAATTGTACTGAAATATTTTTATGGCACAGGAACTGGAAGAAACTTGTATAGCAAGGCTTGTCTAATATTTTCTACTGCAAGAGCATGTTTACAGAAATTTGTGATTTATTAAGCTCCAGTCTTAAGTTTTTAAACTTCAAATTAAAATTTTCTATGTCATATGATTGCCTAAGGGTAACTTTTGCGTTCAGCGATGATGATTCAACCATTTCCTGGACCAACAGCAGGGAAATATGTGTTGCCCAGTATTGTGTGTTTATTTATGGTTTGTCTCTCACATACTGGAATGAAATTTGCCAGGGTGATATCTTCTCAATGCCTCCTTTAGAATCTGCCTAGATTGGCTCTTCTGTTATTATTGATAAATCACCTTTGTGACACTCAGCCTTGTTAATTGCTGGCAGCTAAATTACTGGAGGAGTCTTTCTTGTATCCACCAGTGAGATTCATCTCAGTCGTACAGTAACTGAGCAGGACAACTGCCATTGCTCGTCCATGATTCTGGCTGCTCTGGCATGAAGTGCTGTCTCTGGAGAGCAGGTTTGGTGAGGGATATGTTGGAGGAGATAAGAATGGAGAAAACTGGTACAGAAGAGGCTGAACAAGTGCAACTGAAGAAAATGGCTTCTTCCTACATTTCAGAAACTAGTCTGGGGAATAAATAATTTCAAAATCCCTTAGAGAAGAGCATCTTACCCACATGATAGTGACCTGGCTGCCCAGAGGATCCCTGCTGCCTTCTCACATGACCTGCACGTGGAACCATGGAGCTGCAGTCCTACTGTGGGCTCTTTCTGGAGCCAGGGCTGTGCTGTCTGGACCCACCTCTGCTGCCTCAGTTTGTTTTTCTGTGTTAGGACATTAAAATCCCACCATTTATCTCTTCAAGGTTATGAGATGGCACCCCTGAGGCCCAGATTAACTTAATGTTAGTACTTCCCTGTTTTTACATGCTTAATTACAATGTCATATTTCTTTTGACCTAGTGATCTGAGCAAGGATTTGGCTCCACTTGGCTTGAGCACACGAAACACTAAGCATATTTTCATGAGATGTATGAAGGAAGAAAACCACCTTAGCCCCGGAATTGTCTGTAAATTTATCTCCTGTAGTCAGTGGTCATCTTTAGGAAAACTTATACTTTGGGTAAACACTCTGATCCTGCTCCTGCTAGAATAGTGGGATTTTCCATTACAGTGATAGATACAGGGGTCAGGCCTGGAAGCTTCTGAACCAGGAGGCTGGAGAAAATTATCTTTCAGACTCTTTTATAATTTTGAAGGTGTTCATTGAGTGATTCACTTCTTCCTTGCCTCATTTTGACACTGAGTTATCTGGCTAAAAACCAATCTTCCAAAAGACCCTTTCGAAGCTGATCGTGCCAGAGGGTGACTGCTTCTTTAGCAGCACAGAGCCCTCTCACCACCAGGGAGAAGGAACATGTATTGAACATATTTGCCTCTCAGCACCTTGCAGTGTTTCACCCTAATAGGCCTCATCTTGCAAGCATGTCAGATCTGTAACTATCATATGGCAGGTTTGGAGGATTAGCCCCACCTACTGCCCTTTAAAAAAAGCTCTGTAACAATGTTGAAGGAATTGAACATGTATATGTAGGTGTGTAGATGCAATACATGCATATATACACGCACACTCACCAGGCATGTACAGACTGGCTGTCAGCTTTTGTGCATTAGATAGCAAGACAACTGGTTCCTGCTTAGCATGGAACTTTTAAAGAATGTGTATGGGCTATAGATGTACATATGCAAGCAGAATCACATATTTCTATCATCTACAGTGCATTAAAAAGCATGGCATTTTAGTTTGTTCTCCTTATGGAACTTGTTAAAAATGTGTGTTAGTGTATCAGTTCCTATATTTCAGAAGAGAGCAGCACAGAGACATGCAATCCAAAGTTGCTCAGTATTTTTAAGCTGAAATTAGATTCATTGCTTTGATTATTCCATTGTGGGCCCCAAGTTATGTTTTAGTGTCCTTCATCCTTTTCTCCTTTATTATTTATAACCCACACTCTTTGAGCAATGACCAGGACTAATCTGTAACCTTCTGTCCTTCTGCCTGATTCGTTCTCTTTTGAAACACAAAGATTGAAGCAAATATTCTCAGACTCTCTGTTAAAATATAGATAGATAGATATTTCTCCCATATGTCTCATACTGAAATAAGACTTAATGGAGGTTTTCTTTTTCTAATTCAGTCTCAGTGGACCTACTTCAAAGGAAAATAGTAAAGGACTGGGAAGTATGCATTTGGTATTCATTTCATTATAATATATCTACCACACATGCATACACATAGGTATTTTACAGGCATCCACCAAATGACTTGTGTGGCCATCTTGATTGTTAGATTAATGCATCTGTGGTTGGTGGGGTTTTTCCCCCCCATGTTGTTTTTTTCCTCTGCAATGTTAGCTGCACCTAAATAAATAAATTAAATAGCAATTCATTTGTGCTCACTCTGCATCACAAAGAAGTGGGGCATAAAACAGCATTAGCAGTGAATCCCCTGAGGACTAAAGAACCTCACAGGGGGCTGGTCCTCTGAATGGTCTCTGTCACTCCCTAGCAGCTAATGACTGAAACAAGATCCATTGCCACTGGGAGCTTTTAATTTCCTTACATTGTACAGATTGCTCTGATCCAATGCAAAGTGACAGCTACCATTTCAGTACAGCTCATTAACAGCTTTTGCAAAAGCCAGCATGTACCATGTCTTCATGTATGCCATATTCCCGTGATCTGTGTTCGTGCAAGCTAGAATTCAGCCTTTGGATAACATAAAATAACATAGTTGCAGGCATAATAAATGCAGTGTCTTAGACACCTGGGGAAAACAGACAGTATATTTAAACTTACCTTGGGGCAGAACAATCCATGTCCATACTTCAGAATAACTTGGGAAAACTCAGGGATTTATTTCATTGGTGAAAGACCAGCAATAATATGTTGAAGAGCAGGGAGCACGTAACAAAGAAAGCTTTCCAGGAAGTTTAGGAATAGTTGACAAGAGAAGAGTAAAAAGGAGACGATTCAAGAAAATAATTGGAAAATTCAGGGGAAGCTCTCAAATTCTCTTAGGCACTTGGAATAACAGGACATAGTTCTGTCTGTCAAGTATAGGCAAAAAAAAAATAGTTTCATTGGTTCTGTGTTTATGTATTTTTGTAAGTACCAGGAAATTATAGCCAGCTCTGGTATCTTGCAAATCAGTGGAAAATTCTTGCTTTAAGTTAAATAAGAATGTTTATTTTTCTAGCATATGTTTATATAAAGAAAATTGTCTTGGCTGCATTAGCGGTTTTGAAAGTATATTTATTTTGTTTACTTGTTTAAATAATTTTTGTTAGAAAAACAAAACCACTGAAAGCAAGGAATGAAAAACCTGGATTTTCCAGAAGGATCATTTGAGTTGAGAAGGAGAACAGTAGAACAGGTCCAGAACATCCCAGTGTTCCACATCCTTCAATGCTTTGAGAGAGGCAAGAACTGTCCATTCATGGTCTAGTAACTCTAACATAATTGATGAACCCTGAAAGGGTTTTCCAAATCAGAAGCAATGTTGATATTTGCCCTATGATGAGTTAATGGGAATGTGGTGGTGGTGCCTTCTACATGAGCATCTTGGATCTGAGCATGTTAGAGTAAGTTCAGACTCTGCAACAAAATTATACAGCTACAGTAGACACGGAGGACATTGCTGAGTAGTTTTTAATGGTACAGGCTTTTATCAGCTCTTAAGCACAATGAAAGTTGAAGGTATTCAACATTTTCAATGGTGATAAAGAAGACGTGGTCTCAGAACTGAGAGTAGAAACTATTTTGTGGGTGTTTATTGAAGGAAGCATTTACAGTTGTAGAATGAGAAATTTGGAAAGTCCGATGGGAAACATGTCACCCTTAAGTATAAAGACCTGATTCAGAAAGAAGCAAAACCTGAGGAATGAAGTGTGGGGTATGCCTTGCTCATTAAAGGCAGCCAAGATGCAAGTAGTCGTCATTTAAGTTCTTTCCCTGGTTTTGCTTCTGACCATTAGTGAGACTCATCAGAGTTTAATTACCATGAAAAGTTAAGGTTAGTGCATGAAATAAATAGCATCAGATGTGAATAACATCATGAGAAAATCTGTGATGTAGTTACATTTAGGCTTTGCAGTCTAAATGGGAGAGTTAATGAAAAGCTGTAAGATGTGGCACAATTATTTTAAGGCAGAAGCTTCCATACTGAAGATATTTTTTCGTTTTTCTTCTCTTTTTGATGCTGAAGATGAGGAAAGTGCAAATCCTGAGCATCTAAAGTACATGAGTTCAAATGATGTCACTGACAATTTACTATACAGCTAGGTGACTTATAGTGACAAGAAGTAGTGATGGTCTCTAACATCCTTACAGGACTTGTAGCAGGCAGAGAGACAAGCAGAGAACCTCAAGTTTTTAGGGCAGTACAGAATGGGATCACTGAGGAAGTACTGGAGTGTGTGAGGAGTCACCTTTCACCATTCAGGATGACAAATGTATGTTTTAGAGTCCAATAAAAAGAGCCAAGGTACTGTCAAAATCAACAATGTATTTTACAAGTAAAATTATATTTAAAAACATGTAAAACATTATGAAGAGCACCTCACTACAGCTCCTAGCCTGTTTCTATCTGCAGCATTCCTTTCACACGTCTTATTCCTCATTCATTTTTCTATCAGTATGAAACATGTTAACATGTAGGAAGACTACACATGTGCACGTTTAATAAATAAGGGAAGCAAAGTTAAGTTAATGAAACAAAACTAGATGTGGGTCCATCATAACGTGTTTATGGAAACAAAAAAGATTATGTATAATTGCAATATATTTGTGTACATGTAAGTATAAATATGTTCGCACGATGCTCACAGAATAGATGATTGGCTACATATAAACTACAGTATTAGTAACAGTGAATTTATTAAAAAAATGGTGTCAAATGTATGTATCATTTTGCATTAAATGTGTGTGTATCAGAACGAGGTTGTGTTAAGACGGAAAAGTAGAAGTACATATTGATGCATGCAGTGGATGAATATACGGAGGGTCCTCATTAATCCAAACGGTTTGAGGGACTGAATCTTAGTAAAAGCTTGTATTCCTAAAGGTGGCAAGGTACTAGTGCAAGTACATAGAGTTGGATTAAGTTTTGCCACAAATAATTCATATTTTGGTCTTATAAAAATGATTGGACTAAACATAAAGGTCTCTCTGAGAACAGCAAGAAAGGGAGGAGAGGAGTGGCTCAGTTTTAGCTAAGGCAGCTGATTTAGGGAGCTCCAGAATAGCCAGCATCCTCTTTAGATAAAAACACCGATGGCTTGGAGGGACTCTCTGCTCTGAGGAAATGTCCTTATTCCAGGCTCCAAAC
Organism: Apus apus; assembly: GCF_020740795.1. Classification (NCBI taxonomy): domain Eukaryota; kingdom Metazoa; phylum Chordata; class Aves; order Apodiformes; family Apodidae; genus Apus; species Apus apus. Next base: position 52,553,200 of record NC_067283.1, read on the forward strand.
TTTTGCCAGAGAGCTGCTGCCTTCTAATCGCAGGGTGCCTCAGGGCTTGTCTGAGTGTGAGATTGTGTATGTCCCACTTCTAGCCCAGCTTTGAAAGGTCTCAGTAGCTAAACTAGTTCAACAGGCCAAATTAACCCTTTGCGTGGAGATAAAAAAAAACAAAAAACCTTAAATAAGGTACTTAAGTGATTGTTTAAAGATGCTAGAATTACATTTGTATGCAGGCAGATTTTTAAAATACATTTAGTAGCCCATATACTCCCAAGCCATCACATATTGATTCAGTAAGACACATCTCTTGTGCTAGGAGACCAGCATTGTGCCTAGTGATGTACCTCAAAATATACTTTAACTCTGGTTGGAAGAAATCAGTTTCACACAACTGCATGGTGTTTGTGCTCTAGAGTAAGACAAGAAAACACCCAGCTATGTGTCTTAACATCTTCATCTGAATGAGTAAACAGCCTGAGTACTGAAGCTCTGGACAGTGTGTTACATGGTCTGTGATACTCAGGAGAAGTCTGAAAATTAGCTGTCTCAAAATTAATTAAAACTATGGATAAATAGTATTTAATGATGCTTGGAAAAAATTATTTTCACTTCTGATTTCTCTGTAAAATGGAAAAATTACCTAACTATTAAGGACCTATTGAAGATCCTGTTCTGTGGTCTTTTTTTGCATATTGTTCCCCCAAAGTGCCATGGTAGTTTTTCAAGTGGAAAGGTTACATGTGTGAATTAAATTGCAGGGTCAGATGTTGCTCTTGTACATGCATGAAGAATCTAATTGATGATGACAGATGAATCAAGCCTTAGATGGTAAAATTGGGGTATTTTACTCTAAATTGAAGGAGAATTTGTGGCCATGTTTTCAGAAGTAAAGAGTGGCTGTGTACCCTTAACAAAGTGTTTCTACAGTAAGTACTCTGGTTAACATGAGCCGGATGTGTTAACGGTTGAATAGCTTTGGGAACACCAACTCTTAAAATTATGAATATATATATACTTAAAAAAGCATAAGTTTTTGAGTGTTTTTAAATAGCAATTTATTGCTGCTTGAGTTTTGAGGCACTGCGGTTCTTGTATTCAAATTGCTATTCTCTAAAACCATGAAAAGCTGATTTATTTATTATATTTTTTTTGGTGGGGGAGAGGAGGAAGAGAGAGGCTCATCTTATGTATTCACTTGACTCCCACAACAGGACCTGTAGAAAAAACATCCAATACCATCAATCTCAGTGAAGCAAGATGAGTGTCAAGGTTACATGTCGTCACTAGACTGAGGACCCTGTGAAAAATTAGCAGCTGTGTTGATTTCTTTTTTGTTATTGAGGCTATAGCTTCTAGGATTAATAAAGCACCAAGCTGACTTTGTGACTCTTCAAAAAGTGTATGACTTGTGATGAAACATGTATCCTGGGATGGGACATAGTGATGAATTTCCATTCAGAGTTCAGTTTTCTGCCTGTGTGAAGAGACAGCCACTACAGATTCAAGGTGAGCTTTGGGGAGCTGCCTAGCTTGGCACCAGGAACTGCAGGAGGATGGCTGTGGTGAGGCTATGCAGTGCCTGTGACTTTGCTGGGCTGAACTTCCAGGAAAGAGTGGGTGGTGATGATTCTTCCCTCTGCAAAGAAAGGAGATGCTGTTGTGTGCTGTCATCCCATTTGCTTTCTCCTTTCAAATAGCACAGGAAGGCTGGGGAAGGGGGAAGTGGGAGCAAATAACCTTTTTGAAAAGGAGGAAATTAAACACGAAACATTTAATTCTGTAAAAGATACTTTTTTTTTATTTATTAGGATGCAGGACTAATATTTTGTCTCTTTTTATGTGTTTGTTTTTTCACAGGGTTACCTTAGTTTTTCCACCCCACCCCCCAACCACCCTGAGCTTTGAAGGATTTTCGGGGAGGCAAAGGAGTGTGTCTGGGATTGGGTTATTCTAACTGCCAGAAACAGGAAATGGTGTTTTAAAAAAACATTTAATTAAATGACAACACTTGGGATTTCATTTAGTTCACATTACAGGAGGAATTTAGGCTTCCACTGCTACCACCTGCTGCCAGGCTGAGCTGCAAGCATTGTTCCCACCTCTCACCGATGCAGGTGAACTTACTGCCGAACCACTTTCACAGTCCAGAAAGCATGACATTCCTTGTTACCAGTGGGAGGAAAGGCTAATTGAGAAGTGTGTATAAAAGCTGTAATGAGTAGCATTTACATGTATTGATTAGAAGCAGGGCCACCGTCTCTCATTTATCACCACCAGCAGCTGTGAAATTTTCCCCACGTCGATTGGCACGGCTCATATTCCTGCTTCTCTGGTTCTTTATTGCTTTTTCTTCCCCCCACCCGCCCTGAACCAGAGTGCTGATCCACCATCTGGAATGGGCTGGTAATTACTCCAGCTTCTCCACCAGCTGCCACAATTGCCAAACCGCTGGAGTGAAAAATTCCATCCCGCATTTCCGATTTTTTACATTACCACTGCATAATCATATTTGACGAATAATTAACCTGGGTTAATACTTCAGGGAGCCATTTGCAAGTAAATTGATAAGCTGAGTGCTGTAGAGGCGCACAAGGGCTAAAGGCTTTAGGAAGCTGCACACAACAGCCCACTGACTGTGCTGCTTTAATACATGCACACCTCCGGATCATCTTAATCAAGAGTGGCCTGTGGGTGCTGTCCTCCAGCCTCCTTAAAGAGAGTGTGGCTCAGGAGAAGGGAGAGGATGGGAGATATACCCAAATTAAACTCTCTGCTGTATCTCTTGCACAGCAGTGATGCAGTGGACTTGAATAAGCACACTTTTCCTCCCTTTTAGATTCAGAAACTAACACTGTTAGATCGGAAACTTGTTAGACAAGGTTGAAATCAATGAAAATTTTCCCTGCCAACTGGATGGAGCTGGATGCAGGTTGGAGAGATGTTTTCCCCACCTTTAATAATGGCATGCAGGTCAATGAGAGAACAGAGTTGAGTCCTTTTGGGAATGTGTGTATTTGTGTATTTTTTTCAATTAAGGCAACTGCACCGTGTTTTGAATGTGTACCTTTGTTTTGAGGTTGATCTTGGACTTCTGAAATAAGTGGAAAACACTCCTATGAGACTTCTAGGGTTTATAAATCTGCTCTTTCTTCAACTTTAGCTTTTAGTGGTTGACAAGCAGGACCTCACCAAATAGTTATTTGTAGCTTTCCACAGTTTCTTGGGGTTGTTTTTTTGTTGTTTTGGTTTTGGTTTTTTGTTTTGGTTTTTTGTGTGTATGTGTTTGTTTGTTTGGGGATTTTTTGGGGGGGTTGGGCTTTTTTTAAAATCCTTTTTGTTTGCTGGCAATATGTGTTTAATTTCCTCCTTTTTCTATATACGTTTTACAGCTGTTATTATCATTGGTGAATCAATAAGTAATTTATAGTGCTCTTGGAAGGATCCTGTAAAAGTAAGCCAGAATAACTCATTTGCCAAAATATAAGACTGTTTAAATGACAGGTCCCACCAAAGCTTTCCTTGCTGCCAGGGCTTATACTTAATTCCCTCCAATGTGGGCTCTTCGGCAGATCCTTGTTTGATAATTCAGCAAGAGTGAATAAGCAAGCCTCCTTCTTTTATGAAGACAGGTAAATTTCATTGTATTTCATACTCTTAGTTGATTTCCTATTATGTTTTTCTGGCTCAAAAAGTCAGGTATTGATGGGAGGCCACATAAAGCCTGTGTATGAGGGGTCCAGACAATCTCTTTCATGTTTGTTTTTCTGGTCCAACTTTCCTGTCATACAGGCAAATTACACATCTTCAAGGTGACCAGCAAATGCCATAGAAATCTTCTGAAGCATGGTTTTGTGCAGAGCAAGAGGAAAGAACTAAAGTTAAATAAGGCTCATATTATTTCAAATTTAATAGGATTTTGCTTTGGTTTGGCTTCTGCTATGTAGCAAGATTTCTTAGATTCCTAGAAAAATGTCATAAGAAACATTAAAATATCATTTTATTTCTGAGCAGGAATACCAGAAAACAGTGTCTAAATGATCTAGAGAGAAAAAAAAAAAAAAGCTCACCAAGTGTTTCCTTAGAAACTGTGATTTGTTACCTCCTCAGGACTTCCCGTCTTACCTCCTGATTTTTGGGAACATCTGGTTTGACAGTCTGAGTGGCAGCCGTGATATGCCATAAAACTGCAAAGCTGTAAATTGAGGAAACAAATAATGGATTTGTGTGTCATGTACTTGCACTTGCCTGCATGCCCCAAGTTGGTGGCAGGCAGAACATTGGCAAGACAGCATTAGCAGTGAAACTATGAAGCAGCTGCACACCTAGCCAGGGGGAAACTGTCCCCAGCGTGGGACACTGCCTGGCTGAAGTCCCTGTACAAAGCCGTGTGATCTCCCCACAGTGCCTTGGCATATCCTATCACTTGTACCCCAGGAATGACTGGAGATGGTGAATGGACATGGGAATGCTACAAGAGTAATTTTATTTATTTAATCTCTACATGAAAAAAAACCCCAAACTATCAGGAGACATTTGAATAAAAATGTGTGCATTAGCGTTTAAGAGATCAAGGTCATTATTAATTAAAATAACTCAGGAGACAGATGCAGATAAGATTATTTAAAAGGAGATATTGTCACTAAGGTCCTATTAAGAGAGTGCTCTTACAGGTATGCTCAGTAGGTTGCAGTGAAATTAAAAGTGTGGTATCTGGAGGCAACATATTTTTTCTTGAAAGGTGCTGTATTTCTTTAAGAAGCTTAAACCCTGATAATGTAGAACATTAGCCTTCTATTATGTCACTTGCTTTAAATAACAGGGGGTTTTCAAAAGTATCTTAAGTTTAAATTTGCCTTATGTGTAGTGATTTACCCTGCTTCTAGTGAAAACCTAAAGATTTCTGGGCTATTTTGTATAATTTGAAAACTCTTGTAGTTTCCGAGAATTCCAGGAGGAATAATATTGCTTAAAAATATGGTATTTACATTATTTTCAGTGGGTTTGCTTTTTTTCTTTTTCTTTTCCAAATGAAATCAATTTAATGAGTATCTTATAAAGAACTTTCATTGTACAGGAGAAAGGGTTGCCAAACCCTGGATTTCGTCTTTAAGCCTCTAGGCTGAGAGCTGTATATATTGTGGCAGATGTTTGAGCCCTGTACAAATCCCTAATAGGAATTTGGTGCAGGGGATGTTTGAGCCCTATACAAATCTCTGATAGGAATTTGGTGCAGGGCATTTTGATGGCAGATGTGATAGACTAAAACCTACTGCTGTTAAGTTATTGCTGGTCAAAACTCTTGTGCACGAGGTGAGTTTGCATTAGCAGGTGATGCTAGAAACTGAGATGGGCCCTTCAGGATGTGGCCTATTCATAGTAAATATGAAAGGAATTAGCCTTTTCAGTTTTGTTTTCCTCCTTTATGCAGCTTCCCAGGTCTGCGTTATGATTTTCATGCAGCCAAATTGTTGTCTGTCTTATTGTCTGCTCAGCTGTTTCTGTGAACGTGCTCTTTCAAAACTAAATAGCATTGCACGAGATGGCCTGGCAATTCAGAAAATAAATAAAGAATAACATGAATATAACTATCATGCTGTATTCCCTTGGCATGTAAGCAGTCTGCCTTTTTTTTCAAAGTAGAGCTTCTGAACGTTGCGAACCAAAAGTCAGCACTGGGCATTTGTCACCATGTGTGGTAATGCAGGAGAAAGCACTTCCTTTCAGAGCTCAACTGTAGCACTAAGTGAAATCAATGGCCAAACAATCTAACACAATTGGTCACATATTGATAGAATTAAACACCGCTGTTAACGTGACTTGTCATTGATCTGACAAAAACAGAGTCCAGGGTAAAAGTCGCCTGAAGCCTTTAGACTCTGTGTTTATGTAGCAAAGGTTGGGAAATTATTCGCTCCATCTGCTTCTAACGTAATTTTTTTTATTTTATTTTTGCTGACAATACTTCTCACTCTAGAAAACACTTGCAGAACTTTAACCTCTTCCTTGTCAGAAACCGGGGAGTGTGCAGCAGCACCCCCACCGAGCTAGTTCTCTCGGAGTTCAGGGCATTGGGTCACTCTTCCCATGTGTGAATGGGGAGATGCTTACAAAAGTTACTGCAAGGACTGAGAAGCTTCCCTAGGTAGCGAGCGGAGGGAGGCTGATCAGCACAGGGCCATCTAGATCAGCTGCAAGTAGTTTTGCCAGCAGGCAAACCCAGAGGGTGGAATACGCAGTATTACTGGCTATATATCAGGAAAGACAAATCATTCCTTCTGGTGCCCAACATATCTGGCATTTCAGGAATCATTGTTATTGAGCTCCAGCTTTGCATCTGTAGTTTAGCTGTTGGCCTTTTGTTGGTGTGTCTGAATCCAAAAGATTTTACATTATGAAGCTAGCTGGAATAATTGCCACACATGCTGGAAACAAATGCCTAATGAGCACCTGAAATATCTGAGAAAATTGCTCCAGAGTATTTGTAGGGGAGACTTGTTCTTAATGCTGCTGAGTTCTCTGATCTGACCTATGTGTCACACTTTGCTTTTAGGCTGATTGCAAACCTGATAAAGTTTTCTAAAGTACCTTAAGAGGAAGGCGCCTGGGTTTATAAAAAGCATTTCTTACTGGTAACTTGTAGTCACAACATGTCAGCCCTACATTTCTGCACCCTTTGCAGCGTCAAGAAAGGCATTCTCACCTGCTCCGCACTCACAATCACTTCTTTCCTCTGCTTCTACAGCTCTTTGCCTCTTAGACGTCTATTTTGTTTCCTGTAATCTTTATGTTGTGTTAGAGGTGATAGATATTTGACACTTTGATAGTGGATGTTGCTGCTTTGTTTATCTGCTGGCTGCTGAGCCCAGGCATTGTTGGCAATGGTGCCAGCAGGCTCCTGCACGTGCTCACACAGTATGTGGTGTTCCTGGGCAGCCCAAGCACCCCAGGGTGATCCACAGCAAGAGGCTAATGCAAACCTTGGTTCCGGGGGAGAGCAAGGAGGAGCTGTTTTGGTGGGTTTTTTGTTTACTTTTTTTCCCCAATGTTACAGGTGTATAATAAAAGCTTTCCACCTAAGTTCAGTGTAGATATTGCTGGTGGATTGTTGTTGCCTGTGGCAGCTGCAATGGCAAGATTTGCTGTGCTGTATGCAGCCCAGGGACTCTGAGACAAGTTATCACACCTCCACGGCACTTTCCTTTAATTCACAAGCTTTACAAAGATGGAGGGAGAAAAAAAACTTTAATGTACACAGTACCCTAGTCACAGGGGGGGAGAGAGTCAGAAAAGACTTCTGCTGCTTACTTGCACTTCTGGCAACATTACAGAAGCAGACAGGTTTCTTCTGAGTGGAATATGAGTTTTTCCAAGATTATTAGTAGGAAGACATTCCCCAGTAGGAAAGGAGCAAAGATACCTGTGCGCAGTAATTGCATTCTCACAGTCTGAAGCTCTGTGGGGCACTGATGGTGCTAATCCACCTTCTCCACATCCTCATCGTGAAACACCAGTTCATTGATGGTGTATGCACCTGGACTGGGAATGTGAAGTGCTTACAAAATATTACCTTACGCTGAAGTTGAAAGCTAATTACCCATCATGACAATTCTCAGTAGATTCATATCTGAAGTCTCAGTGTGAACACTAAAAGCTCATTGCAGGGGTTAAAGAATCCTACTGCCAGATGGGATGTCAGAAGGGAGACATAATTGCACAACAGAAGTGGCAACCTGTACAGCTCGGGAAAAGAATAGACACAGCTCCTGTATCTTCAAAGAAATAGCCGTGTCCAGGCCTTTGAACTCTATCAGGAAAGCTCACCCTACCAAGGAGACAGCTATGTGATGTGGCCTTCCTTCATACAAATGCTGTCTTCAGGCCTCCTCTCTCATTTGTACTCCTTCTCTTTTCCTAAAGTGAACTAAAAGTACTGCAACTTGGTAATCATTTCATGAAATGCCATGATGAAGAGTATAAACCGTGTGTGAATACATGATGGCAACAGAGAGCACAAAAAGGCTTTCTTTTTCACATCTTTCTGTGCAGTGGTTGAAGTAACTTTCTTAAAAGTTCTTCAGCAGTTATGCTTGGATGTTGGTTTTTTCAGTAAGAGGCCTCAGCTGTAATGGCATTTTCTCAACAAAGCCAAGTAAAAAGACAATTTAAGACATTTATATCTGAGTATCATTTCATGCTGCATGATTAGGGAAAACTCAGAAATACTCATCTGATTTCATAACTTATTGCAAATAAAATGGATTAAAAGAAAATAATAATCTCCTTATGTTTACTTGATGCACCTTCACCTTTTTGAAGATAAAGGTTAAGGTCTTCAGTTACCTTTTAGCTTCTGAGCTCTAAAGCACCAGGGATTTTTTAACAGTGTCTCCAAATCTAGTCCTTAGAACTACAACCCTATGTTTGCCGTGTTTCCCTTTGAATTTTTTAATCATTGGGAAATAGCAGTCCTACCAGCTGCTCAAAATTTGTGTCAATTGACTTTCTCTAGACTTCATAAGATGCAGGAGCAATGGCAAACTCTGCCCTGAATTTGTTCCTATTTGCCACAGTAATGGTACTCTAATTTTAAATGAGGAGCTAGTTAAATGACTGCATGTAACCTTCACATTAATGTTATTTCATCACTTTCCTTATTGTGTAACACTATAACAAAGAGTTAAAACGAAATGTCCATGATAGATTTGCAGTGGTGTATTGTGGTCACTGGAGACATTTTAAACAGTGCAGCCAGCTGAGTGAGGTTTCTATGCTGTCTTTTCCGCTTTTTGTCCATGAAGAGTTTATTTCTTATTACAGTTTACTTGTGCAGACTAGGATTTAATTTTTTTCCTCTTGACTTAGAAAATTGGTTGATCAAGACAAGCTCTTTAAGAAGGGTCAAGAGATCTGTAATAAATATCAAAGACTGCTGAAGCCAGCTTCATAATAAATTATCCCCAGTCCCATGCAATCCCTAGCATTGCAATTGGAATTCATGGGAGCCTGGTCTGACATGTCTCAGGAGAAAGTCTTAATCCTTCAAGTGAAAGCCTGAGAAACTTGGCATGACAGAAATTTTGTGCTTAATGGCCTCAGCTATATTTCTCACTTGTATGGTTCCTCCTCCACTGGATCTTTAAGTCTATTGATATGGTGAAATATGGATGGGCCAATAGGATGGGTGAACCTTTAAATATCTGTGAGACACACTTCTCTTGGAGTGAATACCATGGGTTCTTGGTTTAAAAAATATTTCCATGTGTCCATAACTTTACTGGTGCAATTCCACAGATGGGAGCAGAATACCCTGCCACTTCAGGTGTATTTAGATTGAGCTGAACTGAACATGGCTCAGAGGGATCTATAAAAACTTCTAGGAAAACAAACAAAACCCAAACCAAAGCACGGTAAAATACTTTTTCTCTACTTAGAATTGTAGTGACATTGAAGTGTTTTCAATGAAGACTTTCTAGTGTAGAAAATATGTTGCTTTGGGAAGCTGAGACATTCCCTTTTAGAGTAACATTCTTACTTTTTTCTCTAAGAGTGTTCTGAAAAGGCTGCCACCTCAAACCTACAAGTAGAGCAAGATAATGTATTTCTATACCCTGAGATAATTCAGCTTTTGTTAAAAGTTTCATGTTTTTGGCAAGTGACAAAGAAGAACCTGTCACTGTGACAGAGAGACTTGTCACTCCAGTCTACAAAAAGGGCAAGAGGAGGGCCCAGGTAACTATAGACCGGTCAGCCTCACCTCCATCCCTGGAAAGGTGATGGAACAACTTGTTCTTGGCACTATCTCTACGCATATCAAGGATGAGGGGGTCATTAACAGCAGTCAGCGTGGTCTTACCAAGGGGAAGTCATGTTTGACCAAACTTTTTGCTTTCTGTGAAGAAGGAACTGGGTGGATAGATGATGGTAGGGTGGTAGATGTGGTTTATCTTGATTTCAGTAAAGCATTTGACACTGTCTCCTGCAGCATCTTCATAGATAAACTGAGGAAGTGTGGTCTTGATGGTCAGGTAGTGAGGTGGATCACTAACTGGTTGAAAGGAAGAAGTCAGAGAGTTGTGGTCAATGGGACAGAACCTAGTTGGAGCTCTGTGACTAGTGGAGTCCCTCAGGGGTCAGTACTGGGACGGGTGTTGTTCAATATTTTCATCAATGACCTGGATGAGGGAACAGAGTGTGCCCTCAGCAGGGTAGGAGGAAGTGACCTGGGGGTCCTGGTGGGCAGGAGGATGACCATGAGCCAGCAGTGTGCCCTCGTGGCCAATGGCATCCTGGGATGTATTAGATAGGGTGTGGTCAGTAGGTCAAGGGAGGTTCTCCTACCCCTCTATTCTGCCTTGGTGAGGCTGCATCTGGAATACTGTGTCCAGTTTTGGGGCCCTCAGTTCAAGAAGGACAGGGAACTACTTGAGAGAATCTGGCGCAGAGCCACACATATGATGAAGGGAGTGGAACATCTCCCTTATGAGGAAAGGCTGGGGGAGCTGGGTCTCTTTAGCTTGGAGAAGAGGAGACTGAGGGATGACCTCATCAGTGTTTACAAATACGTTAAGGGCAAGTGTCACGAGGACGGAGCCAGGCTTTTTTCAGTGATGTCTAGTGACAGGACAAGGGGCAATGGGTGCAAACTGGAGCATAGGAGGTTCCACATAAACATCAGAAAACACTTCTTTCCTGTGAGAGTGACAGAGCACTGGAACAGGCTGCCCAGAGAGGTTGTGGAGTCTCCTGGGCTGGAGACATTCAAAACCTGCCTGGATGCCTTCCTGTGTGATGTGCTCTAGGTGATCCTGCTCTGGCAGGGGGGTTGGACTAGATGATCTTTTGCAGTCCCTTCCAACCCCTAAGATTCTGTGATTCTGTCTCAAATTATTACCCACTGAATCAGTCAGCTAATCACAGGATTAAATGTTTTTAAAAATCCATGCAGGATGCACTAATGAAATGTTTGTATGTGACATGGTGAGATCTGAATGACACATGCATGTTGTGCCTTGCATTATCATATGGATAAAACATCCACCCTGATGGGGATGAGTGCTTGAAAAGCATCTGGTGGAGAAGGACCTGGGGGTGCTGGCTGACAACTGACTTAACATGAGCCAGCAGTGTTCCCAGTTGGCCAAGAAGGCCCACAGCACCCTGGCCTGCATCAGGAATAGTGTGGCCAGCCACAATAGAGAAGTGATTGTGCTCCTGTATTCAGCATTGCTGAGGCTGTACCTTGAGTTCTGTGTGCAGTTCTGGAACCCTCACTGCAAGAAGGATGTAGAGAAGAGCTACCAAGCTGGTGAAAGGTCTGGAGAATAAGCCCTATGAGGAGAGGCTGAGGGAACTGGGATTTAGTTTGAAGAAGAGGAGGCTGAAGGGAGACCTGATTGCTCTCTACAACTACCTGAAAGGAGGTTGTGGGGAGGTGGGAGTTGGCCTCTTCTCTCAAGTGAATAATGGTGGGACGAGAGGAAATGGCCTGAAGTTGCACCAGGGGAAGTTTAGACTAGATATTAAAGAATTTCTTTACTGAAAGAGTGGTTGGACACTGGAACAGGCTGCCCAAGGAGGTGGTGGAGTCACCATCCCTGGAAGTGTTTAAAAGAAATATAGGTGTGGTGCTTAGAGACATGATTTAAGCATTGAATGGGTAGATTAGGTTATGGTTGGTGGATTTAGTTATGGTTGGTGGATTTAAGTTATGGTTGGACTTGATCTTCCAGGTCTTTTCTAACCAGGATGATTCTGTGATTTTATAGTTCTGTATTATTTGTATTGCAGTGTTTTCTAAAAACTTGAAAAGGATTGTGTGTTATTTTACAGTGTGTTTATAAGCACTGGAAAGCTGGCCAGGAAAGTGAAGAAAATATGTATTCTGATAACTATAATAAATCCAAAGAAAGAGCAATGGAAGGGAACTTAGTGAAACATCTGTTGGCATATAATAAGTTGAGTATTGTATGATATATCTGTGGGACACATAGGACGCTTCATGTAGGAATGACAGCAGCTACATCTGCACACAAGGCATTAAAGAAAAAATTCATAAAACTATTTAGGTGTATGCCCAGGAGCCAGTCTGCCCAGTGATTAATATTAGTGCTATTCTTCCCTTTTGATTGGAACCCCTCTGGAGGGGAAGGCAACCAGTAGCTTCAGCATCAGATTATTAATGTTGTTGTCGTCATACAGGAGGATCTGCTGCTGAAGTTGCAAGGTTTAACCAAATGGGTAAATACAGTATACTGGTCCTCCAGAAAGATGTTCACAGCCCTGCACAATAACAGTGTTCCCTGACTGTGACTCAGCAAGGCATATATGTCCAGTTTTAAGAACAGGCATGATGCACTGGATCAGCCCAAGAGGGCGTCCAGCATTCCACATGTTCAGTAATCCTTGCAGGGACCCTGCACGGTTGTCTCTGCAGACCTTGGGAGGCAATGGAAAAAAATTTGGTTTCCTTCCACTGAAGGTGGGGAAGGATCTCTTCATTGGAATAAACATTTCACAGGAATACGTAACTGATGATGAAAGGAATTTCATTTTGTAAAATAAATATTCCTTATAAATACATATGTATATACTCATATTTATTTATCTTTTTCTGTGGTATGAGATTGGTAGTTTTTGAAGGACTAGCATGTAGTTGTTTGAAAGTATTACCAGAGGTGAAAACTTACACTCTTTTCTTGCAATTCTGAGTAAAAATAACACCAGTTAAGTTTTCAGTTAAATGCTAATTTTTTGAAGGCTTGGATGAGTTGTTGGTTTATTTTTAACAGAAGCAATATGGAAGAGTGATCCTGGTCCTTCTGTTTCACCTGCTTGTGAATCATGTCTAGCCTTTTGTGAAACCAGGAGTATTGCAAGCAGCTTCTTTCCACTGTATCTAGTAGCTGGACATGAATTTCTGAGTTGTGCACTGCTCAGGTTGTACATTGAAGCTGGGTTCAAGATGCTGAAGCACATGCAGGTAATTCTGTATGCGTCAGTGCTGGGCTGTGGCAGGGCCAAAGTCTGCTGGGGCTGACCCACGCGAGTCCCACTTCACTTAGGTACCAGGGGTTTCTGCCTTTCGTCCTCTCGTGGAAAAATATGGGGTTATTTCAGTGGAAGAAGATGGAGAGGAACATGCATCATGGAAAATGCGAGGGTATGGTGTCAGGGTGTTGATTTTCAGTCTGAAATTTCATTCTGGATGTTAGAAATGAGTGGTCTGCTATACATTTAGTGTCCTTTTCTGAAACTGGTGTTTTTGTGAAACTCAGTTAATCTGTTCTAACTGCTCTGGCATTTTCCAATAAAAATAAAAGAGATTAGAATCAGAAATTTTCTACCTGGGTTTAGAGATCAAATTAATCCCATGTCAGAGATCTAGGCTTTCTAGCAGTCCATATCATTAAGTGGGGAAAACGAAATTTGCTAAATTTTGGTGTCTTTAGAAAGAAGTAATTTGTAAATGTAGTTTTAGTTAGTTTATATAGCATTGGGAATTAAATGACATAAAAGAATGGCACTTTTTTAAAAATAGAAAAATTGTTGCACATTTTTAGCCCACTCTTTTTGGTCAAATTCAGGAAGGTTGATTATTGTATTATCTCATTGTAATCCTACTCTTTGTGCAAGGGCTTTTAGGGAACTAGGTTCTGTAAAAATACAGGACAAAGAGATGGGGCTATCCCTAGAAGCTACAGCATTTTTGAAAAATAAGGAAAACTTAATGATGCTAGTAATATTAAATTAGACAGTGAGAATGAAAGGTAAAGAAATTTGGGTGCCGTTTCTGTTAGGCACTAATTAATTCCAAGATGTGCCAAAATACTCCGAATTTTCAAAAACCACAGTATGGCTCAGTGTGTGTGGTAGGATTGAACCCTCTAATGCTGGAGCAACCATGATACTGATGAGCAGGAATTTTGTTAAAGCCTTTTCTTCATTTTAAATATGCAACAGCTAGAAACACAGCATGTGTTTTGCATACATAGAAAAGCAAATAAAATAGAAATAGCAAGACATTGATACACATGAGAAAAATGGCATCAATACTTTAATCATACATCAGCTTAGGAATACTGTATTGATCTGTTTTTCTTCCAGCATCAAGATAAGATTAGTGTTACATGCATGGAGCTTCCTTTGCTATTGGATTCAAGGATTAGTGACTGGTAGTCAAGAAATGCCAAGTCATAAGTTGGACAAAACACTCCTGACTTTTTTTTCTTGCTTTTTCTACCTGGTATTGTGACCAGAGAGACACTTCATGCTTACCTGTCTTACAGGTCAGACATGAAGAATGTACTGGACAATTTTAATATGTTGTATACGCAGAGAAGCTACTGCCTGTTAGTCTGATCCATGAGTGTCCCTTTCACACTGTTGCATTTTTTTTTGCTTTTTTTATTTGTAGCATTTTGGCAGCCAGAGGCTCAAGCAAAGTGTTGCATCAGACACTGCATAAGCCTGTCACAGGAGGCAGTGCCTGTGTTTCTGGAACCACTGTCAGCTCTGCACACCGGGGCTAGATCTGACAGCTTGTGGGCCTTATGCCTCCTTCTGGCAGAGGCAGCCTTGCATCTTCCATCTTTCTGCCAAGTAATGTGCTTTCTCCTCCAGAGCTTGCTGTGTGTCTCTGCAAGTTCACATCTCAGGGATGTGGGAGAGTCCTCTAGGGATGCATCTCATTGAATACAGTAATGGAAATGATAATAAAAAGAATAAGTTCCTTAGGAAAATTTCCCAAGTATCAAGTCGTGGTCTGAATTTCCTCCCTCCTCCCCTGCTTTTTGTAGAAGTGAAGTAGGAAAAACAAGTCACGTAGCTTCACATTGTGACAATAGATAATAGTAAGCAGCTTTAGTGGCCTTTCCTGTCAAAGTGCTGCCACTCTCCCTGACAATTTGAGCATGCTGACTAAGAAGGCTGTAAAGGAGAACTGAGCTAGTAGAAAGGAAATACTTAAAGAAATTTAGATCACTGTCTTCTTGATGAAAACATTTTTATTAACCAACTTTGCCTTACAGCTTTAAAAAGGCATAGTTTTCCTTGTCATGTCCTGACTACATTTGTGTCAAGAAGGTGCTTCTGAAGAAAAGTATGCTTCCGGGTTCTTAAGACCTGGAGATTGATATGGTTCTTGTTGATGTCTGTTGGAGCTTCTCTTGCTGGTCTTGTTGGAAACAAGTTCAAGCATAAGAATAATAGAAAGGACCAGTTTGGTTTGAAAATCTTCTTAGGGTCTTATGAATACTCTAACAACCACTTGCTTTTCCCCTAAACTACTGTTTTCAAGTACAAATCCATCACTAAGGAGCCAGTTCTGTACTGATGTGGTTTGGCTAAACTGTTAGAAAGTCACCATATTGCAATCCAAACAAGTAGCCATTGAACTCCTGCATGTTTTATGAGCTTTTGGAGTCTGGCAGAGTCTCAGGTTTGCCTTTTACCTTAAAATCTACTTTTTAAAAATTTGTTGGGTGGAGAAGGTAAGTAAGAGAGAAAGAAACACAAAGAAATCAGACAGGTAAACAGGCTTTGCACAGGGATTTTTAACACACCACTGGTTTTGTTTAAAGCATGCTGTTGTTTCTATTTAGCAGCTCTGCTGCCAAGCTCCAAACCTAATCTAGTTCAGGCTTCCCTTGGGAGTCCCCTTTTACTGAATTTGTGGTGAATCAGGAAGTATTTCTACCTGCCTCAGTGTGCTCCTGGGAAAAGAGGAGCCAAAGAGAAGTGCTTTTGCCTTTCCATATTGAGTACTGACAGAATTTGCTCCCATCAGGTGATCAAGGGGTGGCTTACCCCTGTGGCTGCCTCCATGACAAGCTGGCAGACCGCAACAGGAGTTACCTTACAGTCTGAGCCAATTGCCTAGGTCAAAGACCTTCCTTTTCAGGCTTAGGTTTTTGCACTTCCAGTCTGCAGTTGAATATTCATCAGGCCCCTGATGCAGGGCTAGCTGTCTCTTTGCTGGCCAATTCTCTGCTCTTGTGTGGTGAGTCCATGTTTGTGCGTAGGGTGTACTACTTACGTGCAGAAAGACATTGCAGATGCTCTCCCCAAAGCTGCGTGTAAAACTAAATGCTAATTTTTCAATGACAAAAATTCAGTGGAGAATACCGTTCTCTTTGATAGAAATTTCATTTCTTTACCAGCTTTTCACCTCCTTATGCTAGTGATAGACATGATCCTCTTGATCCTAAGTACTCTTTGTCCACATCTCATCCATCCAGAACACATATCTTAAAAATGCATTGATTTGTGGTACAATTCTGCAAATCTTTTCTTTTCCCTTCGCAGCTACAGATATGTTTTAGCTCTAGATTTGAAGAGGTTGGGTGGACAATGCTGGATATGCCAAAATACAAGGAGACAAAGTTACACCTGAGAGCTTTGCCTTATTTCTCAGATAGTAGAAAAAATTCAAGTCATAAAACTTCAAGTGCCCTTTAAATCAACATCTTGAATCTACTTTGACCCTGCACATGCATCAGGTTCTTGAGGTTCATGATTTACAGAATGTAAACAGGTGTTTAAAAACAAACTATTAATGTAGTTTGAGTACTTTGACTTACCTTTACAACTAGGTACACATAAGTAGTGCAGATGCAAAATTTTACTTGAAGATGAGAGAGTAGAAGGCACTGACTTTTAGAGGAATATTTCTATTCTAGTTCTTATCCTTCAGAATGATGCTAAAGCATAAAATATCACTAAGGGGAAAATGAGGGAAATTGTATTTCCACTTGTGTAGGAGTGACCCTGCTTGCTTTTCTGTGTATGAGATGATCTGAGGATAGTTTTACTCAAAAAGGAGAGGGGGGGAGCTGCATACACGTGTATAATGAAAAATGGGTTCTTTCCAAAACATATTTAATAAATACGACTTTTAATGAAATGAAATAAAATAGAAGTTGTTAAAAGCACCCAGCCTACTCCCAATGATCTGTGCCATATTCTGAAAAGTCAGTATAAGCAACATAATAAATTTCCTCTCTTTTGCATCAAACTTGCATTAGGTTTTTTGTTTGTGATACTTTGATTGCCACATGCATTTTGGTTTGCTTTTTTCTTAGATTGTTTTCAGTGGGCTTTTAGCTGGTGTGAGTGTACAATCCTTCCCAACTGTTTGATGTTTTAACTGAGGATGGACCCATTGGGGAGGAAGCATAATTAAATTTGGTTGACTGCATTTTCCGCTTCTCTTTCTGTTTCTAATTATTTCTTAGCAAGCTAATGTTTTAAAGGCAGCAGACACATTTTTCTGTTATAAACTGATATTTCACATATAGCCAAATGATCCTTGTCCAACAATCATCTTTCAAATCAATGGGAGTATTTCCGCTGGCCTTGCCAATCCCTTCTGTCATGTGTTTCAAGTGCTTTGCCAGACTGAGGTTTAAGTAATCAAAGTAGCATGCCAAGAGCAAGCCATTGTGTTGTCTCATGCCCTCTGCAGTCATTTACACACTTGTCAAGTGTATGGAAGAATGTTTCCTCCCAAAATGACAGTGCTATGTCTCACAGCTTGTGCTGGCGCCAGAAAGTACTGAGTGATATTGGATTGGATCCTCTATATTTAGAATTACCTTAAATGTATTTTGTCATTGCAGTTCTTAGAACACTAACCAGCCATCTCTTTTACCCATGATATGATGTGTAGCCCTTGCTTGAGGATGGAGCTGGCTCCAAATGCTCTGTTTGGTGCCTTGCACAGTTTTGCAAATCTGTATGTTATGTTCTTAAGAAAAATATAACATAATGTTGCAAAAAGCTGTGCTCAACTCTGGAGTCCTCTTTCCAGGAGCAGAACTGGTACTTCTGCTGACTGGCTCTGGCTGTGAAGTCCCATAGTGACTGTGACACCACGTTATTATGCGCCATCAGTGTTGAATCTAGGGGAAGGCTACAAGAGAATCAGTCCTAAGATCAAACAGCCCTAATCTTAATTATCTTTTCAGTGTCTTATAAAGCTTTATAAAGATGAGGTGACTGAGACTGACATATTAAGAGATCCACATGCCATTGCGAGCACTTGACAACAGAGCTATAAAGCAGAAACAACTTTCTCCATTCCTTTTATGTTAAAGGTTCTTTTCGGACATTTTTCTGTTTCTGTTTGTGTTTTTTTTTTTTTAAATTGTTGGAAATATTAGTGGAACGAGCTAGTCCTCTTATACTGAAGTATTTTGTTTGGTAAAGACTTATTTTTCTAAATATGCTGTTTGAAACACCTGAAAAATAAAATGTTATCAAAACCCATCAATCAGAGTTTTTCCTCAAAAAAACCCACATTTTGTTGATCTTTAAAAGAGACAAAACCCTTTGCTACAGTAATAGGTCTCTTTGCTGATGAAAATGAAGATAGATAAAGGTTCAAGATTCTTCTTGGTTTGGAGTTCTTTGTGTTGTTGTAATGTTGACTTGAGAAGGTACAGGTGAATGTTTCTTAATCTTATCGTTACTTACTACCATGTTGAACTCTGCAAACTAAAATATGAACCTCTTTCTTTAGAGAGCAATCCTATTGATACCTGAATATACATTTGAGTAAAAATACTTCTGCTTTTATGACTGGAGCTACTCACAGGAGTAGAATCCCCTTGCTAAGTAGAAGTTAAGTTGGATCCATACTGTATGGTATCAGACTAGTTATTTGCAGGGACACAGTGGGAAGCAGAAGCAATTTCTTTCATATTGTGCATCAAAATCCATTCAGATTTCCTAGAAGAGTCTGCTTTATTTCCACTTTATTAAATGTGGTCTTGCTTATCCTCATACCAATTGTGTGTGTGTGTGTGTGTTTTCAGAATGTATCTTTCTTTATTCATTGTAATATGGGAATATTGTATTTTGCAGTCTGTAAATTAGATATTTGATTCAATGCAGTGGCAGAACACAAGAGTGTTAGAAATGTCCAATTCCAGCAGGCGAAGCCAAGGGATGTTTAAAGCTTAGTGCATATAATGTTTATATTGCATTAACTACTGTGTTATTGCACAGGCTGCTTATTGTTAATGTCTGTAGGGAGAATCAGTTCCAAAGATTTCAATTTCAATAAACTGATTATGCAGTTCCACCACATACAATTAGGACAGTAGTAATGAAATGGTTATGAAGTCCCTTGGCATTCTGTAGTTGTTTGTTTTGTTTTGTGGGTTTTTTTTTTAATTTTGTAAATAACATCAGGAGCATTCTAGGGGGAAGTGTTTATGTATTTATTTATTATTGATTTTAAAAAATACATTAAACATTTCTAGTTATTACAAATCTAGTCTCAGCAACAGGAAGGAGATAGGCTGTTTCCACATTATTAAATGCAGGATGCCCAGGGAATTGAGGAAATTTATCCTTTATATAAATATATTAAGTATTCATGAATAGTGATTACAGAAATGAATTTATAGCTGCATTTAATTTTCTAATAACCTAATAGCTTGATTCCTTTATTGAAAACAATGCATATTTAAATACAGCCCCTTGACAAAAACTTGGATAACTGCAGAATGATCTTGTCCACTGATCAGAGTGCTACATACACGTCACTAAATAAGAGAGAGGATGAAGTGGAAAGAGTTTGAGTCTAATCAATGTTTTATGGCTCCAGAAGAGAGGCATTTCACATCTTCTGAGGGGAAAATCAGAGGCAACACGGGGAAGATTCAGAAACTTAGAAGGAGTTGCTGTATCTTACTACAGGCTACATTTGGCCCTTTTGGGAGACAGCATCTCTTCTGACCTATTTTGAGAAACCTAAAAATATCTCATTTGTTGTTTCTCATCAATTTGTATGGAATGTTTTAGTTTCTATGGCTCAGTTTTCCTAAGGTGTTTTGGGAAGAATGTTTGCATTTATGTCATGTGCAACATTTTTGCCCCCATGAGTCATTTTTCTACTTTTCTAGCTGCCAATAACAATTAATGTTGCATTGTGGTTTATTTTTGCTTCCATTTGAGCTCAGGTCCAGGCACAAAACAGCTCCAGAGGAAAGGTCAGTTCCAATTCTGACATGGACTTGTTGC
Organism: Apus apus; assembly: GCF_020740795.1. Lineage (NCBI taxonomy): Eukaryota > Metazoa > Chordata > Aves > Apodiformes > Apodidae > Apus > Apus apus. The sequence goes on from NC_067283.1 coordinate 52,573,216, forward strand.
ATCGTCTTGGACAGGTCAATCTTGGGCAAGATCATGGTCAATTTACTCCTTGTGCCCAAGTTTCCCTGTAGATTAAATAGGTGGGGACATCTTAGATCTTCTCCTTTTTTCCTGGTCTAAAGAAATAGGTGCAGACAAGCTGAACTTTTCTGTTGTTTCGGGTTGCTAGAACTAACCCCTCAGCAGGTTGGATGGGAACTGTATCTTACTGTTGCTGACTGCTGAGCTTCTAGATTTCAAAAATTATTCTGAACTCATTTTTATTTTTGTTATTTTGTTGGGGTTTTTTTCTGTGTAGAATTCAGATGGGAGAAACATAGTAAAGAGAGAAAATAGCTCTGCTATGCATCTTTTTTTTTTTTTTTTTCGTGTTCAAGCTGTGCCTGACTTCTTTTGGGATCAATGCAAATGAATGAGTCTTAATCTGAGGACCACCAGAGATCTGTGGGGAATTTCCACAGATCTTGAATAGCCAAAGAGAAACGAGCTTTTGTGTCCTTTTCTTTCCCTGAACATGGTTAGGATTGGGCCATTACTATCAAACAGAACTTTTGGCATTCACAAAGTGGGCTTTCCGTTATTAATTAGAGGAGGTACGTTATCTTTGTATTATGCTGATTTTAAACAGTGGTGGTTTCTCTGTCTCATTTAATTTTTCTGCAATTGCCTGCTACAGATCTGAAAACCAAGGTACTTTTAAGTACATGAGAAATTTATGATAAGAGGGAACTGGCAGATTTCAGGAATGATGAGAGCATGTCTAAATAAATGTTTAGTCAGAAGTGGGTGAAACATTGATCTCTGCTGCTGAGCACAAAGGGATTGGTTCAGCAACTGCTGGGACCTTGGCAAACAGTACTGTTTGCCTGTGCTCCTTCTGGTCTTTAGTAGAAGATGGCTTGATGTTGACGTGCTGAGGCACACCTATGGAAGTAAATTAATGGTTTTTGTCTTAAAATCAGTTAAGTTTGTGTCATGGCCTGCCAAGGTATGTTACTTGCCTGTGTAGAGCATCCCTCGCCACCAGGATGAAGCAAATCTGTTAAAGAGCACAAGTTTCCTTTGCAGAGCAAATGTATATAATTCAGAATCAAAACTTCAATTTGACCAAACAGGCATGTGTTAAAACATCTAGATCCTCATGTATTTTTTTAATTTTTATTTTTAAATCAGCAGAGGACAGCTTGAAAAGTCTTTAACTGTTGAGAACTCAGAACCAGAACAAGCTCCCTGGGAACCCACCCTGAGAGCCTGTGTGTTGGCCAACAAGAAGTTGAGCAACATGTCAACAGAGTGTCAGGGAAGACTGCAGACCTGTCGGGAGTCTGTTGGTTTGAGCATTGATTCAGACACGTGTTTTAGAATACAAAGAGCTACTCTGGATCTTATCTCCTGGCCTGTTGCCAGGTTCATTCCCAAGCTCAGTGTTTCAATCACACTGCCAGCCTGAGTAATGTAATGTATGCCTTTGTGCATCTGGACATACCAGCTCTTCTTGCTGTTGGGGAAGTGCATACTGTTGCCTTTGTGAGAAGGCAGACAGCTCCTCAGCATTGCCATGCTGTGCTATTTGGAGGCAAGCGATGTTCCATGAGAAGAGAAATTTTTGAATGAAACTTACATTGTCAAGCTTTCCTGCCCTCTGGAGTGAACGTATGAGAATCCAAAATAGAGTATCATGCAAATGTGTTTTTAACTCTATTATAATATACCTTTCCAAAAATTTGAAGGCAAAGTCTTCAGTCTGGTTTGCTGCTTGGGGACATTTCCAGTTCTGTCTGCCAGAACAGAATCTCTCAGGATTGGATTTTGTAATGACCAGTACAATATACTGTCAATGGAAGTCTCAGTGTGTTTTTGGGCCATCCACATCACTAGATGCCCAAAGATTAATCCTTTCTGCAGGAGCCATTAACATCTTCAGTAGTACTGCTGTTTAGCTTTCCTCACTCCACCTTGACCTTGCTCTGCCCTCTGCACTGAACCCATGTCATGAACCAGATCAAGGAGCCCATCCTGCTGAAGAGAGTGTTTTTCTTGTCTTCTTCCCAGTGCAACCAATACATCATTTACCCCAGCTGGGTCATCACACAGGTGCATGAAAGGGGATGGCAGCACATCATGTTGTAGCAGATCTGTGAACACCTAGGTGCAGAAGTATATGCCATTGCAGTTTCATATTCTCTGCAGAGGACATGATGTTTAAACATAAAAAAATGCACACAGAAGGGACTTTTGTTTATCTGTCAATCCCCAAGGCTGTACATATCGGCACGTGACTAGTTACACTGAAATTAAGCAGAAATATGTAGGCTTAAAATTGAACATTTGAAGATGTTGATACATGCCTTCCTAATTTAACACATGTAGGTTCAAATTCATAAACTCCCAGGAGACCTGGAGGACAGTCAGATCTTCACAAGGTCCATCTTTTTGAGTGATCCATTGGAACTGTGCTGTATTCATCTGAATGTCATCAATGTCAGAGAGTAGCATTTGGCCAACTGGATGTAAACCTCAGAAGTCTACCACCCATGGACTTACCATTTTCAGGAAAAACAAATAGTTGCTGAGAACTTCTATGAAAGGAAAAGTAGTTGCAGGGGTTTTTTGCCTACTGTGTGAAGCAGATTAGAATAGTGTGAGAGGAGTTATGTACTGTATATGAAGCAACTAAAGAAATTTCTTAGAAGAATTTAAACTATAGTAAATAAATGACTGGAAAGTCTTTATGGAGCACCATCATTGCTACTGGAATGACTGAGAGGGATAAAATTTAATAGTTTTCTAATCATCCTAGCTCTAAAAAAAAAAATAAATCAGTTTTAGTCACTTTTTGTCATAAGGAAAAACTCCTTTACTGTGAGGGTAACAGAGCCCTGGAACAGGCTGCCCAGAGATTTTGCGGAGTCTCTTTCTCTGGAGACATAAAAAACCTGTCTGGACATGTTCCTGTGAGATCTAGTGTAGGTGATCCTGGTCTAGCAGGGGTTTGGACTAGATGACCTTCAGAGGTCCCTTCCAACCCTTACCATTCTGTGTGATTCTGTGATTTGTTTTTATTCATGGTTTATTGGGCAGAAAATAATTCTGAGACCAGTGTCTCAGAAGGCAGCAAGGCAATGTGTTCCCACACAAACCACCCTGGTTCTTTTGTGCAAATGGGCCCTAACAGCTTGACACAGTGATGAGCTTTCAAGTCAAAGTAGAGGGTGACACAGTGGGACTAGCTGAAATCGTTGTGAGTCTATATAAATGGCAAGGAATGCCAAAGAAATGAACTTGGAGGAAACTGGATGCAAAGTGGTTATAAAAACTTCTGAGCTTAGGGGATGGTAGTGAGGCCTAATCATTTTGCACAATTGAAGTTTACTTACTGTTGGTGATGATAGGATCTAAGAAACTCCAACATCCACCTGGGAGTATTGCTGCAGTCATAGCTTCACAGAATCATAGTCCTGCTGGATGAGGGAGCAGACTGTGGAAACTCTTTGCCAGAAGAGTTACTGTGGCGCATTGACCTATTCAGTTTTCGCTGCTGTTGTCTAATCTGTAGAGGACAGAAGTTTGATAAAAAATGGACTGCGGATCTGGGCTGTTTAAACAATCCTTCTTAGTTGGAAAGATGAGGGTTGTTGCTTCCAACACATTCCCAGGTGTTTATCTCTTCAGTAGCACATGGAGAGGAGAAGACTGTACAAGACTGTCAGCTAAGCAAGTCCATTTCAAATATCCTCACTGTGGGTTGTGTTTGGCTCAGTTTGGGATGTGAATTTGCTCCTCCTGGCCTCTGTTAGTTCCAGGAAATTGGCCCACAAGGTAAACTGAGAAGAAAAGGTTTCGTGCTAATAATGCTGTCAACTGTCATTACCACATCATGAGTATTTCTTGTCATTTATTAAAAGTGAATGATGATTCCTTGATATTCACTGGTGTTACATTAGGAATGCCCTGTAGTTTTGTGTTGCAAAATCAGTAAAAGCTATAAAATGAGTTCAGGCAAATGAATGGACCCAGAATCCTAGAGGAAGTAGGAAAGGGTTTTTAGCCTCTAGTTTGTACACTTGAGGGTCCATTAAAAACAAGCTACTGTACCTAGACTGAGACAGTATGAATGACTCCACGCTTGCTCCAGAAAAGGTTTGGGGGTTCAGAAACCTAAACCCCCTGGTATGTGAGGACTGAGTGCTCACTAAGCATGGCTCTGTCAGTTGTCTTGATATATTGCACTCCTGTCATGACCTTTAGTAACTTTCCAGCAAACCCCTTGAGAATAACCACAAACTGATGCATATTAGACAAACTGAGAGTTATTTAAATTCGAATATTGGTTTGGAATCAAGTTGTCTGTCAAAGTGTAGGTTAGAAATACAGTGGAAAACTGTTTGGTTCTTTGTGAAGTGCAGTTCAGTGTGATCTGACCTCCAAATAAAAAATCTCAGTCTTGACTCTTCTGTTCCATTGAAATTATTTAAAATTATACTAAAAGAGAGTGATGATAATGGCACTTTTAATTACCTTTATTATTACTGTTAATTTTATAAAATTTAAATGGCAAAAGCATTTTGAAACAAAAAAAACTTTGCTTTTAAAGTACAAATTATGTGTGCCATTTTGTCCCAGATTTTGCTTTTAACTCACAAAAAGCTGCAAACCCATTAAAAAAAATAGGATTTGTGGTGATTTTAATTTGACTCAGTATAATGTGTTAGAACTGAAAATTGATAGCCAATTGAGAGTTATTAATAAAATTGAGAAGTTCAGGAATGGGGGCAGGGAGATACAGCTGGTTTTTTCAGCATAACTTTCAGCCTTGCTCAGGGGGGATAAAATGAGATGACACTGGGAAGAAAAGTACCTCACCAGAGCTTGTAGTTATTGCTGTTCTGAATGCTTATGCAGCTGCTCCACTGGAGCCAGATTGATCCATTTCTTGGCAATGGTCATTATATATCGTTTCATACAGAAAATGCAATGCTTTTCTTTTAAGTTGTCCTTGCTGATGGATGTTATTATGCTGAATCTTATTGCATTGTATTATAGTTTTGAAACATTAAGATATTTATGTCTTTGGTAAGTACAGGAGAGGAGTGTGGATATGATACAGCATTTGAAAATGTTTATCTTTGTGGAGGAGGAAAGTATCCTTGGAAGATGAGCTGCTCCTAATGGAGAAATTCTACTTTCTGTTCCAGCATGAGAGGGTGAAGTGTGGGGAGCCTCCAGCCTCAAGGAAACCTTTGTGTTATTGACAGGATCTGTCACCCACCTGCTCTGACTTCCTCCACTGATCCCGCTTGTGGGAAATGGCTTGTGACACCACTTTAATGCAAAATATTTTTTATTCCAAATACAAAGTTATTCTCAGAAATTAGTGGGCTTAAAATTTGCCTTATATACTGCATTTGAGATTTTTTTTTCAAGACCCACCCCACCTTTAAAAATATGAGCAATTAACCCCACATACTTTTAATATTTTTGAAATAACTGTTTCAGAGGTTTTGTCCGATAATTCTTATAGCAGTGGAGGAAAACAGCACAAAAAAAAAGGGGAAGCTAAGCTGGAAATGGGAGCCAAGGAAAGCAACGGTAGCCTAAGACCATTTCTTAGAAGACATATGTCAAGTGTTAGACTTTAAGTGTGTGTAGGTTAAGAGAGTGCAATCCCAGTGAAGGGCCCTGGAGAAAAATGTGGGGATCACTGTAGGAATGCTTTAGTCCCATGATATATGCAGGATTTTTCTGAGGATTACAGCCTATCTTTGCAACTAGATGATTGAAAACCATTGACCATCAAGGTCTTTCTGTGTAAGAAGGAATGGTGGGATTTGCTTTGATACATTTGTCACAGATCATCAGAGTGGGAGAAAAAGAGCTCAGAATGATTTGCACCCCATACCCTTACTTTTATACTCTTGTGACTATTGTAAATAAATAAAGGGTTGGGTGCTCTTGCTTCCCCCTTTAGAACTGTGTGCTTCAAAAGGAAATGAATTAGGGTTATGACAGCACCCATTTTACCTAGATAGGAGACATTAATGTTGTCACTATTCACTCCAGTGTCTAAGCCACTTTTTTCCATACCCTGAGCTGTGTGCCCCTGTAGTGGGTCAGCCTGAAGTTCTGGTATGAAATTATTTCAATGCTCAGAGTTCAAGCACAGAGGTATGTTCAGCACACTGGCTGATGCTGTAGGTAGACAGCAGCCAGTGCTGCCATGCTGTCACTCTCCAGAGGGCAGGCCCCACTCCTGAGGCATACAGTGCTCAAACAACTGACCACATCTTAGCATTGCCTCTGCCTTACTTGATGATGCTGACCTAATATTTTGGGGAGCTATCCCTAGAAAGGCTGTTGCTGAAAGATCAGTCCCTACTAAAAACAGCAAGCACCAGCAGACTTGCTGCTGAATAAACTCCCTTCCACTGTGTTGCTCCCCAGCAGCCCCTAAGCTGCTCATGACTTAGGAAAACTGATACTCATGCTGCTCTGCCCCTTGCCTGGCACTTTGTGTGCTGCAAGGCAGCACTGCAGCCCTTTCCCACATAGCCCACTGGTATTTCAGAGCAGTTGGGCTGCCAGGACTGCTGCTCAGGGTTCCCAGCATGGAAATGTTGCAGGTGAAGACTGTATTTAGAGACCCAAGCTGCGGTGTGGGCTTCTCTGAGAAAGCACAGCATCCCTGCTTGCAACCTGCTGTGATAACCTGTGCCCCAGCACGACACAACAACCATGCCATGCAAGTTGGTATGTCAGGTGGATGCACTGTTGTATAATGCAGTGCTTAAGATCTCAAACTTTGCAAAAGTCAGAGGTGCTTTAAAGAAACCTCCTGCTTTCTTATAAAACAACAAGTTTGTTGCTTACTGCCATAAGTTGTCTTGGTGTTACTATATGACATGAAATGAAACTTAGGGGGAAGAAAGTAACTTTCATGCAATGAGTTTTCATGCTGTTCACAAAAGGTGTCACTCTGGTTTAGTTGTGTACTCTGTTCGTAGAGGGTCTTACCCCAGGATGATAAAGCAGCATCACCAGTGCCTCATGCTCATGTTATTTCAGTGAGTCTGCTTACAAGCGTGAAGTTGTTTACTGAAACATTTACAGTATTGACCCAAATACAGTTTACTGCAACACGCTCTTTTGCACCAGGGATAGTGAAAGTAGAAGTGCAAACCATCTTCAGATGAAAGTCCAAAGGGAATCCTGAACTGCACAGTCTCCTGTTGCTTATCAACTGGCTTTACACTCTGTGTCAATTTTAAAAGCATTCCCCATTTTTGTGGGGTTTTGGCTTAGGTTAATGAAGTATAGAAATGTGTGGCTACCCTATGCTGTTTTGGACAACCCTGTCTGTGGTCAGTTTTTGGAAGTAAAGGATTCAGATGATGCTGTTGTACAACATGTACTTTCTGTGTAGGCTGCTGGAGCCGTGCAGAAGTGGCCACAATAATCTTATCCAAAATCCAAGTGCAGTGTTAGGACGTATTTGGGCAGTGAACCAAGAGAGCAGCATCAGAACAGGAAAATTTTCATCGATAACAGATCATGTGTTCAGCTAGCTAAGGAGGATGAAATAAAAAGATATTGTATCTATAAGTCTAAGTAAGCCTGTGGGTGTGTATTAAGGACTTAACTCAATTTGAAAAATGCTGCCCAAATTTGTTTCTTTTGTGAGTAAAGTGTTTTGAAGCCTCAGACGAGCCATTATATTTATCGAGGATGACATCTGTTAAAATATTTTTGAATGAAGAGCCTGTATGGAGCATACATAATAAGATAGCTTTTGTGAGCATGTTTGTATTCCTGATAGATGAGAATGGCTCATTTGGAGCCCTCCCAATTTTAGGCTGTTGAGGAGGTGTGCTAGATCCCAGAAGAAAACCCACAAGAAAATGTAATTAGTGGAACAAAATTTAGTGCATATGCCCCACGGCTAGTTTTTACATTACAGCAGCTTTGCTGTTAATTTTTCTTCTTCTTCTTCAAAGTACTGAAAACAAGAGATTATCAAATTAGGGGCCTAATCACATCACAAAATCAAGCCTTATTTTCCAGTGCTTTCATATATTTCTTTTTTTTTTCTTCCTTTCTTCCTTAAAAAATATTTTTAAAGGAACCAATCTTCTTTTCATTAAAAAAAATAAAGCAACCAGGCTCATGAACTTTGGCCTTGGACTGTAATCTGGCAGGGCCCAGCTAATGGAAACACTCCCACTGAAATAAAATGGTCAGCTTTCTTGTAGAAGATTTTGTAGAATCTGGCTTCTGGTTCACCAAGTTTCACGCCAAAGCAAATTTTACAGCCTAATTGTAAGTATCTGAAAAATGGGGAGCATAATGGAAAAACTGAGACAACCTTAACCATAGAGGCACAAGCAGCACAGTGTTATAATCTGGCAGTGCTGCTTTGACAGTGGTTGTAAGATAATGCAATCCAGGTCTGGAGCACTTTCAGCTAAATGTTATCAATATGAACCTAATTTACTTAGACCTTCATGTCATCATTCACATAAAAAATCTCTAGCACTCTAATGTGTAGATCAAGACAGTTTCTTTCTTCATGATTTGTACCAGACAGGTATATGTTAAAATGCATGGTGAAGAGGCAGAGAATTAAGTTGCCAAGGCAGTGTTTCTTCAGACTTTTCTTCAAGCCACTATTTACTAAACAGTATCATAAGAGCTATATATCCTTTGGGGTGTTAATATGTAACCAGAACAAACAGAGGACATAGGAAAGGTGGAGAAAAGTTAGATATATAAGCGAGAAAAAGTGAGTTATTGATTTTATTGACTGGTCTGTTAACTTCTGACATTGCAATAAAGCCTTATTTATTTGTATACAGAAGACTCAATTACATAGATACATATCATTTTAACAACTGGGTTATTTACAGGGGAATTGCAGCTTCATAAATAATATAGACCTGCATTTCTCAAGCTGATGTTTATCCGTTGTTACCATTTAGGGAGTTACAGTGTTCACAAATGCTCTTTAGAGGAAAGTCATTAGAATAACATTAAGTAAAAGCAATGCTGTTATAACAATATATGTGCGAAGTACACTAACGTGTACAAGTGTGCTTCACAACATCTGAAGTAGAACCTATTGCATCCTGGTTTCTGTATGTAGCTATCTTATGAATGTCAAATGTGCGTATTATAGTAAAGGTCTGAATTTTCTCTAGAAGCTATTTAAATACCATTTGAATTGAGAAGATGGTAGGTATGGGTATAGGGGGGGTTTGTTTGGTTTTCAGTGTGTTTTCAATCTAGATTGAGTTTTTAACCCAGACATCTCTGGCTGAGTGAAATCTGCTTAGTGGGTTACCATCTATATAATCAACAATCCCTACAGAATAACAGGGGAAGCAACCTAAGTGATGGTTAATGGAAAGACTGATTGTGACCAGAACCTCACTTGGGACTATCTAGTCGGTAGTCAGCAAATATTATTTTCTCCAGCAGTTCTTCAGTAGCCGGTATGTGGAGAGAGTTAAGGAGAGGCAAGGTGGTGAGAGCAGGAGCTTTTTGTACCCATGTGAGGATTCAAGAAATAGAAGCAGTGGCTTTGTCCCAAAGACAATGGGAAGTTATCCCAGAGATCTGAGTGCAAATGCCTTCAGTGTGGAGGAAAGGCAACTCTAGAGCACAGACATTGCGCTGCATCCCATGTATGTGTTAGTCCTAAAGTGTCAGGTGATAAGAAGTCTGTGACTGGAGGAAGCAGCATACTGGCAATACCTGCCGATGGTCCAGGACTTCTCTAAGCTCTGAGGGCCCAAGAGTGCTCTTTGCATGTGAGCTGGTGAAGGTCTCACAGAAATTCTGTGATCGTTGGGCACTGAGCCTAAATCTTGCTTTTGCCAGATTAGCACTTGATCTATCTTTCCTTTATGGCAGCCATCAGGAGCAGATGGTGGAAGTTCTGGTTTATTCAAACCAATCCTGGCTGTTTTTGCATACCCTCAAAGCCAGGAACACTAAAAGATTTTAAGGCGGCACTGGCAGTCCACTTCCATAAAGCACGTCAGGTGTGTTGAGCCCTTTGTTGGCTGCCAAAGGATCTTACTTGAAGGAAAGATGGACTCTGAGTGTCCTTTGCTCCAGGTCCTCTGTGCTCCACTGTGACCAGTCACAAGACAGCTTCTGCCTAGGAGCAACACAGCTGGGTTAGAGTGGCACACAGTCTGCATCTATGTCTGGCTTCCACACCAGAACTGGCTTCTGTCAGCTCAGCTGGGAGTATGGACAAAGAAGTTCAAATCTAGTTGCCAATAGGTACCTCTAGACACTGTCTTATTTTTTTTTATCACTACAGCTAGGATTGTGTGCGTCAAAACCAGATGACAGAGCTCTTACAAAAATATAGAAGAGTTTAATTATTTAAAAAACAAAAACATTTTAAGAAGGAATTGGTGATTACTTTTTGCCCAACTCCGAATTATGTTTAATAGGCACGTAGACATGGTCTGACATCTGACATAATCCTTAAAATAAATAATATGACAAATGGAAGCTGATGCTGGTTTTGTGTTGTTGTGTAATGGGGTTAGAATAATGACAGGACAATAATATAATAGAATTCTGCAAAGCCCTCACTCTACTTGACTTTAAGTGGAAGTAAAATCTTAGAAATGAGAGGACAATAAAATAATGCTTTGTAAAAAGGATAAAAGAATAATGTTACCTAAGTCTATTAGTGACATAACACACTATGAATGCACTTAAATTAATAGCATCTTTTACCAGTAGATACTTTTCAATTACTGTAATGCTGAAAAAATAAACAGAACAATAATACAGAAATGAAAGGGATGTAGGACACTAATTTGTTTTAAAATATGTATCTATATATAGAGAGGCATACATATATATATATGAACACGATCATTCTCATGGATTAGAAACAGTTTGTATATTCTATATAATTTAATCCTGTTAGGATGTATCACAGTGCCCTCTCACTCTTTGAAACAAGTTGCCTGCCACTTGGTATCTTGGCAAAGCTAAGTTGTGTGGTTTCTTTTTTGCTTTTTCCCTTCCTGCATGGCATGTTGTTACAAAGAGGTCTTGCCATGACAAGGCATTAGTAACCAGGAGATTTTTCATGCAGTGTGACTGTCCTGGGATTTATGCCTATTACTTCTAAAGCTTTTTCAACCTGTGCTGTATTCTCAAACCTTTCTGAGAGAACTAATCCAACACATGTGAAATCCAGTGGGAGACTGACTCACAGAAAGGCAGCAACATATTACAGGAACAGTATCCAAGTGTTTGTAAACCACTTGGTTATTTCCCTGCAGATCTGTTTTAGGGTAATTTTAGGGTGCGGAAGACCATCTTAGCGGCTGTTGCAGTGTTTCACTGTCATTGTCTGGTAAATAGCTTCTCACATTTGGAAAGCAGACAGAGTGATAATGCTGACTATTAGTTCTTTAGGTCTTCTTTATATTTTTAGCTTTTGGTCTACAGAGCAGGGAGAGAATGAAAGGGGGGGAGGGGAGGGGAAACCAGAAGCCCTTGCTGTCTGTTTTAAACTTGGTTTAGTGATGGTCAGGCGTGACATAGCTTGCAAGACCTAGCCTGCAGACTGAATGCTCTTTAAAAACAGATAAATATGAAGTGTTTGAGAACCCCTGGCAAAAGCTCCTTGTAAATAGTCACTACAATTGATTTCAGACAATAATAAAGAGACAGAAGTTAATTCACTTTAGGATTTACAAGATCTGGAGGCATTCATATCAAGATTTTTTTGCAGCTCCCAGCCAACACTTTCATTTGAAATAATGGTTCACCCTGCTGAGCCACATCATGAGAACTTGCTGCACATACCAAACCACACAGGCGGCTTTTGGAGGGGCAGGGCTGTTGAATTTTTGTAGCTCAGAATTTCTGAAGGTACATGTGCAGCTAAATATGTTTATAATATAGACTTACCAGTTTCTTGATTTAGTCTGACCTGGGAGCATGGTCCCCTGCATACAGAGTTGCTGCCACTGTTAAGGTTTCCTCCTGGATCTCAACTGGACTCCTACAGTACACCACTCTGTGGGATGGCTCTTTCAAGAGTCTCAATAAAGCCTGAACAGCTGAACAACCTGTAATGAGACACCTGATGGAGCTGCCCCACAGGGCTGTGTAAAAACCACAGCAGAGAGTGTGAAATTGTTAAAGGCACCACAGGGATGAAATCAGACAGTGAGCTCAGTAGCAAGAGTGATAAACTGCTGTTGCTTGACCATACTTGCTGGTCAGGATGCTCCAGTAGGAGTTTACATATATTGTGGGGTGCATTTTTGCTGAACTCTGGCTCTGCTGAAGATCTAAGTGCCAGGTGCTTTTACTGGGTTTAATTGAATACTTCCTCCCTTAACTGGATATTCCCTACTCAGTGAACCAGATGATTTGAATTTCTGAACAGACTCTCAGAGGACTGGTAGGACACCAGGTTCATCCCCTTCCCACCTTATGTTTGTTTTTTCTTTCCAGTCCCTGGAATGTATCAAAGCTGCAAGTTAAATTTCTGTCATCAGCTGCCTACCCATGCCCTATCCTTTGTAAATAAGTCTATCAACGTAACTTGTAAAAAAGCAAAAAATGTCAGACATGCTACAGTTTTCTTCCACCCAGAAGCCTGAATTACTGTGCACCAGGTGCAGCCCACCTGAATTGCCTGGCTTTCAGTAGCCTGTAGCGTCAGAAGCCAAACCCTTGTTATGTACATTGTGCAAGGTTCCATAGGCATTCACCAATGTATATCATTAGAAGATATGATCACAGTCTACCTTATTTTGAGGAGAGTACAGGAGTCAGATGGGGGTGGCAGGGAATTATCAGGCTGTTGGGGTTTTGGTGGTAAGCTTGCCCTCTGCCCTGTTAGGTATAAAAATACATGCACAGATAAATGCTGTAAAAATCATAAAGAAATCTTACTTAGCTACAAAGATGGCAAAATGTAGCGGTTGTTCCAAAATAGATGTTCTTTAATGTGCTCACTCTTTGGCATTTAGAAAGTTTCCAGGGACGGAAAGAAAGCAAAATTTAATTTAGAGAAGCCTCCTGCCCTTCTTAGCTAGGGATCAGCTGCCCAACATGAAATAATAATGCATTCAACTGTCCATCTTCTGGTAAGTAACCTTTATCATCATTGCATTCACCAGCACTAACAGAAAACAGCAAGTAAGAAATGTTGTATGAATTCAAGGAAAACTGATAGGGTCTTTGTGACATTAATGTGATTATATTTGTACTAATGCATATGGTATAAAAGAAACTACAACTCTCAATATGAAGGGTCCAATTCATAAAAAATGGATGTACCATTAACAAGAGATTTTTATACACTGTACTTAGGAGGTGAAGAAATGTAGAATGAGTCTATTTTGAATAAAGAACATCCTTTTGCAATTATATCCCTTCACTTTTTCTGCAGTAGTGGCACTTCTTTTCTCACAAGAAGTGTCTGAAGTGGAAGAATATTCAGATAGGCACTAATAAGAGAAATTTTCACTTGGGGAAAAGAGAAAGAAGAAAAGATAAGACAATGAAAGAGGAGCAGAAGCAAAGATGGGAAAGAAGAAAAAATAAGGCAGTCGAGAAAGCTGGGTTTTTGTGTTATCTGTGATTTTTGTGCTTCAGTTTGGTTTTTGTTTTTGTGTTTGTTTTCTTTGATGGTAAATATAACTGGTGGTTACCCAGGAGCAGTTTTCTGTAACATTAATCACTTTAATAGCCTGATTTTCATTATAAACAGTCATGGAGGTTTAGTGTTATCAGTCCTGATCCAGAAAGATGCAGCTGCATAAATACAAGCCAAGCTCTGTGCGTACGGGTAACGAGCACAGTGATTTTTGTCTACCTTTTGTGTCTTGCTGGTGAAGATGCTTTAGGAGAAGATATTCCCTGGGACCAGGTAAAGGTGAGATTCTGTGCTCTGCCAAATTTGCCAACTTGCAAATTTGCAGATTTGGAGCTCTACTGTGATATTGATAGCTTTGTAGTAGCAATTGTCTGGCAGTTTCAGGCAAGTGTAAAACTGAGGGGGTTTACTTACTTAAGTGCTGAATAATACAGTCAGTAAAGCAAACCTGCACTATTCATTCTTCTAATTCAATCAATTTTGTATGCAGGTTTTTTTACCTTTTCTGTACAGAATACTGCATTGGCATGTATGTCAATATAGTAGATCAATATGGCATTTCCTTATCACACAACAGACATTTTCAAAGATAAACTGGAAGGTTTTTGGACATAGGTAGGGGAAAATTAAAAGTTATATAATTTGAGACAGTCTGACATTGTGGCAGATAAGCATACTATTTCTATGTTTTGCTAGAATGATTGAACAGTAAAATAATTATATTGACATTGAAACATTGTTAAGGTTTAGAGTTAACAGGTCCTGGTGGTAATTTGCACACACCTAGATCTCTACTAGCTTAGTTTTCTTTGTGAGACTGAAATCACTGCCTAAAAATAAAAGCTTAGAATCTGAAGCAGAGGTCAGCAGGAAAAGGTAAATTGTTTAATGATTTGTGGCATAACCTGATACTTAGAGGAGTTTTATACAATCTAGGTGAGGGAATTGTATGGCTCATCCTGGACTTGGACTGGAAGAAAACAACTGTCTTACTACTGAAATTAAATATGAGAAGTCCAAGCTTAAATTCACACCTTTTAGTGGGCGATTCATTATTATAATTTAATTTCTGAGCATGATTTTCTTTGCTGACATAAGGGAATATCTCCTCTGATCACCATAGGATAATACCAATGTAAAATGGATTCAGCATAAAATCTCAATTTTCTCTCCTGTAAAGATTGTAAAATTTAGACAGGCTTGTGAAATTCTGTGTAGCGATCTGATTACTAAGGTTTTGTGATGAGGTGGTTTGGAAAGGCTTCCTACCTACATGTCCAACCTCTGAGGCAGTGGGAAAAAGAAAATAGTGAAATTAAGGGCCACAATATGGTGGCTTTGTGGAAGGAGGATTGTTTTGACGGAATGTTACATTTTTTTCCCTATCAGCTGCATCTTTTGCCTTCAGCTATTAAATTTTGTTCAGCAAGATTGCTTCTGGTATAATTGCTGGCAACTAAAGGTTCATTTAATTAAGAGCCGAGTTTCTTTAATCAGAGATGATGGACTTCCACACACAATACCCGATAATTTGAATGTTGTTAGTCGGTCTATTTATTTTTTTTTAAAAAGTTATCTTTTGTTCTCCTGCTAATATGGCTTATGATCTAAATACAGCTATATTACATGCTCAGACTCTGAGTTAATTAATTTTAAAAATGTAAGTCTATTTTTCTCACAGGCAGTGTTTTCAGTTTAATGATTTCATTCTTAAAGCTGTATCTTTAAGGTAAGTTGGCTCAATGGGTGAGAAGAAAGTCTACTCTTCATTTCTTATTGTTACACGTACTGAGAGATAGACACAAGTAGTTTAATGTCACAAAGTGGAGCTGTATCTAAGGATTTTAATACAAACCGCTGCTTGAAATGCTGCTTTTGTTAATGTTGCTTCACTTAAATATTTGCTTAAATGGGTATCTCACGAGGATTTAGGTATTCTTCTGATTACTGAAAATCGAGTATTAATAAATTTGATTCTGCTTTTTTTTCCAAGTATTGAGTACTACAGAGAGGTGGCCCTGCATCTCCCTGGTTCAAATACAAATGGGAGACACATTGAATTCATTCTTGAAGGCCATGAGGAAGTTAATCATGTACAGATCAGGTGCCAAGGCTCGTCCTCTGAGTCTGAGAGGAGACACCAGTGTGCATCATGCCTGTGAGCAGGCACAAGCAGATGCCCACAGGGGAACCAGGAGGTCCAGGACTGAGCTGGATGTATGTCTTTAATGCATGCCAACATATATCCTGTAAAGCTCTTCCTTACAGTCACAGTTCCCAGGCAGCCGTAGGTTCTCTGCAAGCATCAGGCATGATGTGAGCCAAGAGCTGCAGGGATGGGCAGTGCACCCGAATGCGGGGTGTCAGGGACTACATGCAACTTCACTTTGCCAGAGCTGCTGGTAGCTTTGGAGCAGCCAAGGAGTCACAGAGCAGTTTTGTGCTTTGACCCATGCTTTCCTCAACAGTGCTGAGGAGATCTAGGTGCCTAAAGGATGCTGATTTGAGAATCCGGATCCAAGTCCCTCTCTCCATTATTTACTCATTTGTAAAGGGGATTAGAGTGTTCTGTCCTTCATAGCATACTGGGAGATAAAGACTTTTAGAACTGAATTACCTGTGGTGTTGCTGAAAATGTGTAAGAAACAAAAAGGAGGCAAACTGTAGAAAGCCTGTTTGTAACTAGTGGGTTCACAGTTGTAATTTTGTATGAGGCTTGAAGGCCTTGGGATGTGAATTTTTGTTTTCCTTCTGATGTTTCTCTTGTGGTTTTCTTAACCAGATTAAGAACTAGGTTTTTGTTAAGGCAGGTTCAACAAGGTTTTTAGCTTGGTTTTGGGGATTTTTTTTATTTATTTATTTTTTTTGATAAAGGGAGAAGAAGGTTGCCTTTGTTTTACTTAGCTTTATTTTAAGTAATATTTTATTTTCAGAAGGTTATTTTACAATGTTTACAGTGCACTTCCATTTTTTATTGTGTCATGCCCTTCCAGCCCCTTGGTGGGATGAGAGGTGAGTGTATGTATTATATAATTTATAATTAAATTATGATGAATCACATACAATGAATACTGCTTATTAAATATTAAAGCCTATCTACAGTCATGGCTGTATAACAGCATGTTCATATGGTGCTACTGAGCAAACTCGTTGACTTGGCTGTGATGACAGCCCTCAGTTATAAGAGGAGACTTAGCTCCCTGTCTAGGCAAATGCTGTTAAGGAGAATTACTTCTCTTTCCAGAGTAGGCTCCCTGTTACTGCTTTCTTCTTTCACACCAGCAATTGAAGATGGAATGAGAGTACAATCACTCCAAAGAGCAGCTGAGAACAGAGAAGTTGCTGCTGGTAGTTCCCCAGCTCCATAGGGACTGCTATGAGTCCTGGTTCCTTGCTGCCATACCCCTCTCTGGCTGAAAGCTGAGCAGTGTTGGAGGATAGTCTAACAGGAGGGAATGGCCTGGATCTGGACAAGTGGAAAATCTAGAGCAGGTTTTGACAGGCGATTTTTATTACTGAGTTCTGGAATTTGTACAGGGAAATAATTTACCTGCAGAAGTCGTTCCAGCATCTGAAACTAATGAACTCCCAAATAAAGCTGGTAAAACAGACAGGAAAAACAATGCAGGGGGTGATTGTGCGCGGCCACTTTAGAGCAGTGGTCTGAATGAATGTAATTTTCCAGATTAGTGACAATGAATCTGTGAACAGTAGCTGTGACACAGAGCCCTCCCGACTCCTCAGATCTTCCAAAATCAGAGGAATCCCCCCAGTCGACATTATAAGGCAGGAAAGGAAGAAGTAGCCTTTTACCAGTGTTTTGTGCACTGCTTCGCCTTCCTGGGAGCTTTGACCTATGTGTCTCACTGAAGATAGAGTACAGCAAGGAACAAATGCTGTCACTGTGTGTGATGCAACAGAACTTAACCCTGAAGTCCTCGCTTTGCTGTGCTTACTGCCAGCCCAGTAGGCAGATTTTCCTGTGAGTTTCAGAAAAATATTTACTCTGGAGTGGTAATCTTGACTGTCAGAGCAGGTAGATTAAAAGGGGCATGAGAGGTTGTAGTAATTGCAATAAAGTCTAATTCTAGTGCCTGTTTTACTCCAGTTTTGTGCTTCTCCCAAAGCATCCATAGATAAAAATTAATAATAGTCAGTTGGGAGCTTGTTTTAATATTAATTAAATCACACACAAAGACAAAATTCTCAACCCTTAAAATAACATAAAGAAAATTGACTTAAAATATTTGATCTTAATGGGGAGTGATACATTCATTGGCATTAAGCCTTTGATCTGATCTCACTTTATACATACATCTGTGATGAGAAGATTGAAAATTACTGTAGGTCAGCTTATTCTAATTATTAAATAACAGTGGTCATGAAAATACCAAACTTATTTTGTAGAATTAACTTTAAAAAATGTCAGCAAGTCTGTTTGCTTTTAGTAGCTCCAAATCAGATATTTCAATAGACTGCTCATAAGTAATCCCAAAGCAACGTCCATTTCTGACTTTTTGAGACCATACAAAAATATTACAGACTAATCAGATTTTCAGATTTCTGCATAATAACTCTGCACATTTATAGTTTAAACCTATTCTAAAATGTTGTTATGATTGACACCTTGCTGTAGAGATAGAAGTCAATTGCAGTCAATTTTAGTTGTACTTTAATGTGCTGAAGTTTAGGGTTTTTTCACATTTTGATGATTTGTCTGTTCCTTGGAGAATATATAGAATAATTTGTTTTAAATGAGCTGATAATACCCTCTTTAAAATGTATGACAGAATCGTATCCGTTTTTCTTACCATGCCAGGGTATGCCAATAAACTGGTGCTGAATTATCTTGCACTTGTTATTCATAGGACAAACATTGGAAAAGAGCATCTCTTTAAGGTTTACTTAGTATGGAGTTTTAACCTCTCAGCTGAAAAAACACAACAGAACGGGAGCTATCCTACCAACCAGGAAACCTGACACCATTGCCAGGGTTTTCTTTTTGAGACACCACAGTACTCTCGCAGCTACTTTTGGCACTTGCTGTCATTCCTTCAGCTTCAAATATAAATGTGGGCCTGATCACGGCATCAGCACCTCAAACATTTGTGGATCAATGTGAGTCCCTCACCTGGAGGAAATAATGGATCGGGACACAGTTTTGAAAATGCATTTGTACTTTCTTACAACTGATAGGCCTTTTTTCTCTTTCTTTTTCCTCTCCAAATCTGTACTGCAGACTTAAGCAAAATCCAGTAGGGCTGGACTGTGTTTGGTGCTTAGCAAGTCATTAGTGCCCAGCATATAGTTCAATTGTTGGATATTGATCTTCTCAATAAATGCTGCAAATCCTTGGTTTCATACAATTTTTCTTACCCCCTACATACAATTTAGAAAAAAACCCTGTCATTTGGAAGCATGCATGTTTTCAGTTTTCATAGTGCCTTTTTATTGCACATAGTACAGCCTTTCATAACTCAGTAACTGACAAAAGAAAATGCTTTATTAAAATACAAAGTAGATGTGACTTGATTGTTTTTCAGATAATTTCTGCTTTCAGAAATTAGAATGGCTGATGTTCACCTGAGCATAAAAAATACAGTTCCCACACATGCAGAGTGCTCATGCACTGTATGTAAATTGATGTATAATGCAACCCACATTAGCTGGATTGATGATAGCTTCAGTTTCACTGCTGTCAGATTTCTGTAGCTCCTTGAATGAGTTGGCTGGTCTGAATGAATGTTAGCATAATTTATGCAGCTGATAAGTGATTTGAGTGCTTGAGTTATTGATAAAGCACTTTAACATATCATTTTCAGCTTGATGTTATGTGACATCACAGTAGAAGGTAATGTGGCAGTCCCCAGGCTTGATATTAAAGTCAATCTGCTCTGTGGATTTCAGAGGCCAGAGGAAACACAGTGCTGCCTGATACCAGCCCAGCAGACCAGCACCAACCTAGTCAGTCTCATCCTACATTCCCTGTTGGGCCTCAGGTCAGTATTTTTCCTTAATTGAGATGTGCAATTTGATGAAAAGTAAATAACTGCAATTGATCATCTTTGATCTGTGTAACATAGAAAATGTGGTTCTATTTGTCTGCATTTACTGTTACAAAAGGGAGCATGTATGTATCCTGCATGTTTTAAAAATTCTTTGGAAATATTAGCTTTTTGTATGTTTGGGTTTGTTTTTTTTAATGAAACCTAAGGAGTTTTGCATATTTAGGAGGTTAAATTATTTGAATTTCTTATATCAGTAATTTTTAAATGCATGTAATAATTTAATATTGAAAAGCTTGTGCAATTTTAATGCAACCTCATTGGCTCTAACAGTTCTGCCTGTCACACACAGCTCTTGCATTAGTACAGGCTTTTCATTATCTTTTATGCCAGGTATTTATTTTCTTTAGAGCAAAATGCAGGTGTAATAGTATGGCACTGAACAAGATTTTAAAGATATTTCCCTTATCACTTCACAATTTTACCCAAGTTCAGCCGTATTCTAAGAAGATACTCAATGTTTTTCCACTTCCCAGGACAGTCTTGGTCCACATAGTTTCTGGTAATTGTTAGTGTTGTGTTTTCCACTTTCACCAGTCATTATACAACCAGGAAATTTTGGGCAGTGTTGGCATTTAGGTACTTGTAGGCTGGCTTGAGTTAGGCCTTCTTCATAAACTGTCTTTGGTGAATATGTAATGAATTTTCCAGTCTAGATTCAACTGGAATTGCTACCACACTACATGCCTGTATAGCTTACACCTTCAGCCTGTCAAGTTTGTCAAAACTTTCTGTGTTGGTGAAAATGTATGCTTTAAGGTATTGGAAGCAGCACGTCTCTAATGCAACACAAAAGGATCTCAAGCCAGAAGAGTTTTGTGTGTGTGATACCAAGCTATGCACAGTAAAATAGGCTTGCTGTCTGTGTTTTGTTACAGCCATTACTGACAGCCCAACAGTTGGCCTCAGCAGTAGCAGGGGTGATGCCAGGAGGCACTCCAGCCCTGAATCAGCCGATCCTTATTCCTTTCAACATGGCTGGGCAGCTGGGGGGCCAACAAGGACTCGTCCTAACTCTACCTACAGCGAATCTCACCAACATCCAAGGGCTGGTAGCAGCAGCTGCAGCAGGAGGCATCATGACGTTGCCATTGCAAAATCTACAAGGTAAGTCACGTTTAGAATTTTTCCTATAGTTTGGGGGCTTTTATTGTTTTGTTTTGTTTTTTGTTTTGTTTTGGTTTGGGGTTTTTTGGTTTTTTGCTTGTTTCTTTCACTTTCTCTCTCTCTTGTAGTCCAAATGTTCTCTTTTCTTGAACGTTAATACTAGGGTTGTTTTTTGAATACTTGAGGGATACTTAAGGAATAAAAATTTGCATTTTTATAAAAATTGATTGGAGGTTGGAGCTTAGATTGGGTTATCCCTGTTCTCCCCTAGTATTCTCTGCTGTCCAATCAACATATCTAACACTGTTAGAAACAGTACTCAATCCAAACGCATATGATATACAAGTTTATTTATTTACTAGTCCTAATTATGTTGATTGTTTCTCAGAAAGTAGTTGCTGCTGAACAGAACTGCATCAAGTATAGCAAGACAAATATTAATCAGTATCTTACAGTAGAATTGTTCAGTTTTAATGGAAGAGGATGGTAAGGAAGTGGTTGTCCTGTGTGAAAGTGATAAAGGTGTGAGCATGGAGTATCACAATAAAGCTTTAGCACTCTCAATTTATTTACATACTTATTTTTATCTCTTACTGATGTGAATGGTAGGAAAAGTTATCCTTTAACAGAATGGTAACTTTTATAAATGAATGTTCTGCACTGCACCCTAAGTACCTTTCAGTTACTAAACTCTGGTGGTTGCTGCTGATTACCAGATGAATTGTCTGAAGAAGCAAATCCTACAGGTTGTGAAACAGAGAAAAGGAAGAGACAGCTCATGTGTTGAGCAAACTCCCATACAAACTGCATGCATAGTACTCTCACCTGTTGGAGCAGCTACTTGCCTTTACCTTGTGCATGTTTTAAAGTTTAATGTCAACAGACCTCTCTTATCATAGTTGTAAATGGTTTTCACTTTAATGTTTAAAATAATGTCTCTCTCATACCATTAAGCTGCACCGAAGAACCTGTCATTCATAAATCATAGATGAAAAGGACACACTAATGCACAAATTTTGCTTGTTTAAAATTTGAGAGTGCATGTAAAGTAGGGAACTGGAGATTAAAAAAATAATGCAAGAACAGGAGCGGGTAAAAGCAGATATAACAAAGTGAAGGGGAAGTAGCTTTTTAGCGTAGGTGTATGATGAAATCTTAATGAAGAAACAGGCATTATAAAAATGTATCCTTCCACTCTGGAGTGCTCCAGGTTATAGTTGCTGGGTATGTAGTATTATAAATAAACATAAACTCATGCAGTTCTTACGTCATTTATTCACCCCATGTTGTAAAGCTGGGAGGCAGTGATTAAGCCATGCAACCTTTGCTCTTTAGTTTAGCCACGGGTATCTAATTGCTAGCTAAAAGATGCTGCCAAATAAATTTTGCAAGCAATGACCTTACCAGATGAAAAGGTTTCCTCTATAATCTTTACCAGTAGATAGAAGCAGGGGATCAAATTGCTGGACCATCAGGTGCAGTTCCCTGTCTATGGATGCAGTCGCACCTTCCTTAAAGTAGCTGAAAGGAACAGAATCCACAAATTCACTCTAGTTGTACTGATGTTTGTGGTCTTCCCTAACCTTTTCCCCCGCTTCTCCAAGGAAGCGGCTACTGCCCTCATTATTTGGAAGTAAAGCTGATACACAAGGAAACAAAGTAACTTGGTCAAGGTAGCTCTTAAGTTCCGTGAATGGAAGTTGTAAGCTGCTGTGGTTTCTCTATAGCCCACTACCCAATTCACCATTCTGTGAATGAAGCTAGGAGTCAGGTGAGAGTGCTGTCTTTCAAGAGAACATCTTTAGCTGTGCAGTATCATCAGTTGTATTGAGCATGATTGACTTCTGGTCCCTGGTTTTTGTGGTTATTTGGAAGATAATAGTAGAATCTGTGTTCTGTTTTGTACCCAGCACTTCTATAGGTATGCTTATAGAAGCCCATGCTTGAACACAGTTTTGGTAATTCCTGCCCTTTGGGTGATAAGACCATGTTCATCAATTTTCGTCTCTCTTAAACTTCACTGTGGTCAACCCAGATGATTGGGGGATGTGTTTTCATGGTGTTTTCTAACCTCTTATTACTCCTGTTGTTGTCATGTCTGCTGTTCCTGAATTTCCAGTCCAGTCAAGCATAGATGACTGCAGCTCCTGTGAGCTGGGTCTTCTGTCTTCTTTTTCTTCTCTTATCAGTAAACTTCTAAACCTCTTTATCAAAACCTACCCTGGTTAGGTACCTCAAAAGACACCTTGAAGACTTTAAAAATAATGTATGAATTCAGAAAAGTTCTGATCCAATAGAGTACTTGAATTCATGCTAAGTGTTGATTAAGGGAGTAATCCCACTGTATTTTGTGTAATCCACATCTATGTTTAACTAATTTTCTTAGGGGGGACTTTCAGGTCTGGTTCAGGGTGATGAGACCACAGAGTGATTGGATAAAACAAAACCCTTGCTTGTGGAAAGAGAAAAGAGCATTCAGTGACAGGAATTATAGAGGAGATAAGTATTTTAAAACTCAAGACATTAGTAAAATGGAACAATTAAAGGTATAGAGATTACTCACACAGTATAACTTATTCAGTGAAATTACCTATTCTTCAGTTATCAGTTACTTATAAATAAGACAACTTTCCCCCCACACACACCCCTTATATATTTCTGTTACATTTTTCTTTGCTATATGGTCCTGATCCACCACTAAATCAATAGGAATTTTGTTGTTATAAGTGAAATGATGTTTAGACTAAGCCTCTTTCAAAGCTACTTTTCTTGAGACATAGTTAATTATTTTCTGTTCGTTACGCTGTGCCATTTTCCATGCACACTGCTATACCATATCTGTTCCCTGAGCAAAAAAATCAAATGTGTGTGAACAGAAGGAAGGATGGTGAATGTGTAAATTCTTGCTGTGAAACTTACAAAATATGTTTTCCCTGGCTTCTCCTAAGCAAAGTTTATGTGCGCAAGGAATAGGCAAGGAAAACAATTTACTGAGATGCCAGAGGGCTGGTGGCAGAATAGAACCAAATGCCTCAAGCAGAAGTCACTGAACATAACAGATTCACCTATGGAACTTTGGCTTTACACCAACAGTTCTTTGAAAAAAAACCAACAATAAAACCAACAATCATAACTTTTCACTGTAATCCATGAAAAGTACTAAAGATAGGAGTTTAAAAACCATCCAAGAAGGCTGTTTTCCCAAAAAATGTACACACCTGTTTTCCCCTCACCATTTCTTAGAATTACAGCTGGAACACAAGCATGCTTTCCTAAACAGCAAACATTTTGGAAGTGTCACAATCTCAGTGGTGAAGATGTGAGAAGGAAAAGAGTAAGGCAGATACCCTACAACACAATGTGTTGTCTGTCTATTGCTTTTAGTTCCTTGCTTCTTGGCCTGTCCTTATTGACTTAATGCCGAAAACACTATGTCAGCTTTCCTCTTGTTGTCCAAACTTGTGTTCATCAATCAGTAATCAACTTTCTGTCTTCAGGAAACTTTTCTCTGGGCTGAACAATTTCAGTTTCTCTATCTCCTTTGCCAGGTCAGATTTTTCTAGGTTTTTGGAGGGGAGTCTGTTCTCTTTTTTTAAAAAAATGTAATTATCCTTCTCAAGAGTCTCTCCAAGGGTCTAGCAGTTGCTTAATCTCAGAATATTCAGCAATGCCTGGGAGCTTATTCATGAAAAGACATTCTTGCCTTAAGCCCTTCTGATTTTTGTCTCAGTGTAATATTTCTGTATATATGAACAGAAAGATACTTGGGGGTGAGGGGGTGGTGTGCTGAATTAGTTCTGTCTTGTTTTCTTAATCTAATTTGACCCTCTTGATAACACACTGAAATCACTGAGAAATGGGAAGGTGTTGCTAAAGGTGGTCCCCTCATTTTGTTCACTTTTTCATGACAGCAACTGCAGTTTTAGCTAAAAAGCTAATATATTTTAGCTATCTTTTCAGTATATTACAGATGTTCAAAATCAGAAGAAGCTAGTGCCGTGATTCCTACCAGCTCACTGCTGGCCAGTCACATGCCACAGATAACAATTTGGTAGTCTCCCTGCAAAGGACTGGCCTGAATATATTAAATCACATAAGAGTGGCACAACAGTGTTTTAGATATCTCCACTGACACAGAGCTTGAATGACACTTGAACCTTGAAAGAAACCAACAAGTTGGAGATTCTAGCCTCATGGCACTGAAATTTTATATATTTTATTTCCCCTACATATTGTACTCTTCTTAAGTGGATATCAATAATTTATTTCCAAGCCAGAGTTTCTCATTCTTGAGTTCTGAAAGAAATGAGAACAAACCATCTCCCCAAATCATTAGTGAAAGTCTTCAGTGCTGAAAAGATGCCTTGCGTGGCTGAAAATGTGAAATAATTAAATTACATTATTTGAACAGCAGGAGGTCATAATTTGTTTCAGTACAATGGAAGGGGAAATGTATTAAATACCTTGAGAGCTAGGAGACAGCCATTAAAGTGCACTGGTATGGGTAACAATAGATGTAGATGATGGTAAATAGATGAAAAAGGCTTTTATTTTGTGGAGATCAGTCAAAATGAATGTTGAGTAAAGACAGTGTTAGCAAAAAGGAAGGAAGTATTGTTTACATTTATTAGATCTTGTTTTATCTGGACATCAACTTGTGTCATTAATTGTGCAACAGATAAAGTAAACATGCTCTGTCTCCATTCCTCCATGTACACACACCTTTAAAATAAAAAATCAGAGAGAGATGAAAAACAAAAAAGAGACAGAAAAGAAGTAAACTACAGACCTCAATTCCTTGCTGATCTAGAGTCCAAATTCCAGTATTTTAGAACATTTTCCTCTTTTAACTAAAGTGATGCAGTCCCTATTCATTTGTATTCCCCTTCAAGTAACATGAAATAGCTTTCAGAGTCTACAGAAAGGCAGTGTTTCACTTATGTATTTTAATGAGCACCAATGTCAGTAATAATCAAAATGATGTTTCACTTAGAGGAATAGTTTATTCCCAGGTACTTCTGCAGTGTACTAACATAACCAGAACAAGAATGACAAGAACCAAGAAAAGGAGCTGCACTCGCTAGCAATTTCTGTGAAGCCCTCAAACCAAATATACCTTCCCTATCACTGTATAAATGCTACACGTAATATAGTCACTGTGAAGAGCTCACTGACATGAAGGAGGGGTTGGCCACCCCTATGCATGGAGCACTTATGGATTAGAAGCCACTACAGCAGCTTTCCTCAGGCTAACAGATATATCCTATTCAAACTGTGGTGTAGGGGGACAGAAGTAATAGGCAGAGATCGCAAAAGATCGAGTAGGTCGCATGTTTCGTGTCTCCATCTGGTCTCCCAGCAAACATACTGTTTGAGAGTCTTAACAGTTGCTTTTGGGAGAAAGGGCAAAAACTGCACTTCTGAAGGTAGTACAGAATGAACCTCACTAGGCTGTTTGTTTGTTTATTTGTTTGTTTTCCCCCGCAATAGGAGGCTTCTCCCGTGGGAATTCTGTGGCCCCATGTTAATTGCTCATCTTGTTCAGTGGCAAATTGCTGCCTTCACAGAGGGAATGTGAAAGGTTCAGGGGCTTTATTAGTTACTAGTTGTTTATTGATCATTCCCAGTGTGTTAGCTATTTGTTGTTTGGATTTTCTGCCCTATAGTTAAAGGCCTACCGTCAAAGACATGAAAATGCAGTAGTCTTAATGCCTGTGTGCTCTGTTGTTGCCTCCCACCCAAAATAGACTGCAGACATGCCTATTTTTTCAGTACTGATGGTTATGGAACAACGTCAGTGAGGAGTAATGATGTGATGTAGATCAAATTAATTCTGAAATCAAAGTGTTCACACCTACTTAAACTCTGTGGGCCAAGTTTGGCAGAGTCTAAGTTTCCAGACTTGTATGCCAAGAAGCAGAGGGGAAAGACAGAAGTACTCTGCTCCTCTGCAAAGTTTCCACCAAAACCTTATTGTTTGACTGCCATCTAGCAGATGTGATCACTAGGCTAGGACTTGTGGTGTGACAGGAATGTAAGACCTGGTCATTTCTGGGAATGTACCCCTTTACTGAGCCCTGACTCAGACTAATGCTGCTCCTGGCAGGAATATTCTGCGTGCAGGATTATAAAAGAAATTTCTGTGAAGCAGAACATGGATGCATGTTAATGCTGCTTTTAAAGTATGTCTTTGCACCTGTTTCCAGGAGCCTTTAATTTTGAATTTAGACTGTGACAATTTAAAGTAATGTAGAGAAAACTCATTTCAATAATATTAAACACTTAATTTACTGTAATCTTAAAAAAACCATGTAATTTCAAATGCAAGTGAAAATTCTAGCTAGTGTTTGTCCCTCTGCTCCTCACCTCTGCTTTGTAGCATACATGCTACATGCTCTGGTGTATCATATGTAAATAGATATGCACATCTATAAGGTATGTGCACATATGACTCATATGCTGATTCAAGACTCCTTCATTCAGTAGACTTATAGAAGGATTACCAGGATGGATTTGCAGCCTTCACTCTTAATTTCCTTGACTTAGTGGATTTAAGTTAGACATTTATAGTCTCTGTGGTTTAATTTCCTTTGTTTTTCCATGGTGTTTGTATTAATAAAATCCCTATGATTCATGTTTAGAAACTCCCTGAATTCGAACTTGGATTCCTGATAGACTAGTGAGATTCTAATCGAGCACATATACGTTTAGGGACTCATAAAACCAGCAAAGTCTTTATTGACCAACAGGGTTTACAGACATTTTTAATAGTGTGAATTTTGAATGCACGGAACATACAAGTTAAACACCTGGGAGTCAATTTTTAAAATTAAATTTCTTTAAAGTCTATATGGCTCTGTACCACTGAAGAACACATCTCTTCTATTTTTTTTTAACTTGTCATAGAATGTTCTGAAGATGTCTTACGACTTTCTCATTGAAATCTGAAAGTTTATGCATCTTGAGACATTTTACAATATTTTTTTTCCTTTTATTTAGGAAAAAATTGTGTGCCATTGAGAGTGCTCTAGAACTGGGAATGGAACATGTCTGGTGACATCACCAGTGATGAAAGTGAAACTCTTTTTGTCCTCAGACCTCGATGGGATTTTATGTCCTTTGGGTAGAATTCTTCACTCATGGAGATCTTCAGGCCTCGGTCTCAGTTTGTTACCAATCCCTGAAGCTGCTTTCGTTCCTTAAAAGTTTTATCTTGACAAGCCTATTGGTCTGACAGAGGTAGCAGAGAGTACAGATGTGAGACCATGTTCTGCTCTGCGCTCTGCCCCACACATCCCATGTGATGGCAGACAATTCACAGGTGTTTTCTGCAGCTCTCTTCCCAGCTATATATGAATGTGCAGATAATTAGCTTTATGTTTTCCTACAAAGTGGCATAAATCACTTCTGTTAGATGCCTTGAGCTCCTCAGACACAGCTACATCTTTGCTAAATGTCCTAAGTTCTTAAGCTTTGTCCTGGTTCATAGATGTAAAAGAGTCTAGGCTCTTTTTCATAAGCTGAAATAATAAGGTGAATTCTCCTTTTTTCAGTCCTGCAGTGACCTTTTCCAGCCCATAGAAGGACTGGAATTTCCACCAAGGTTAATAAGATTAAACCCAATATGGATTCTTAGACTATTGTCTGCTATAGCATTTTTTGCTTATTTAACATGAGTATTGCTTTTAAACTGAATCAACTGTAGATTTGATGTATCTTACAGATTATTCTTCCCTTAGCTATGTTTTGTTAGAATAAATTATGTGATGTTAAAAGAAATCTTCAGCATAAAGACAAGCTTCTCATCTCACTTCCATGATTAATTCTATTCAAGTCAATGCTGATGCTTTGGATTTACATAATCTGATTCTAGGATATCTTTCCTTTTCTGTTTCTCAGATCTCATTTCAGTCTCTTATTCCTTTCCTCTTCCAGTGCTGTTTGTTTCTGCCCATCCTTTACATTTCAGATTGAGTTTTTGAAGTTATTCACAATCCACATATTTCCGAACGTATTTTGTACTGTGCAGCTAATTTCCCATTACATCAGCAGTAATAAATGAAGAGGTAAACCTGTGATAAAACTGTTGTTGTTTTCCCAGTATATTTGGCTTCTGTATTTTAGAAGATGCAGTCTTAACAGGACATGAATTCTGCTTAAAAAGCAAGAAAATTATAGTAGTATATTTTCAGGAAATACACTTATTGGCAACCTGAAAGTTGTTTCTTGTATTTTTGTTTCTTTTTAAAAGGATGAAGCCTCTCAAGAACAAATTTTGTACATGTTCTCTGAGAACTGTAAGTCTAGCAATCTGAACAGTGATATCACTTTCATATTCCCTCTTTGAGATTTTAGCTTTTTCTTTCTGAAATCAATGCTTGTAAACTGCAAAGGAAGATCATGTTCCCCTCCCAGCATTGTCACATCTTTGAAAAATATTCAGTCCGAACTTTCCCCTCGCTACCTTGCTGGTAACAAAATCAGTTCTTTAAATCTTTGTTTTACTCTGCTTTAGCAGGAGTGGTAGTTCAAAGCTATGTCTAATGAAATTACATTTATCTAATATGAGCATCTTGGCCAGTTGCAACCAAAATTAAAAACATATACTATTTGTTCCATTTGTCAGCAGAATATCATTGTTTTTAAGTGTAAGACTTATCAAGTGTATCTTTACACGTTTATGTTCCCATGAGTGCCATTATTTTGAAATTTCTTAGTGGTATTTATATATATTCAATGCTTGACATCAGATAATTTGAGTATGCTATGTTTGTGAGATAACTCACAAGGGAGAAAGTTGTATTAAATAAATAATACAGATAAATTTTATACTTCCATATATTTCAAAGCTAATGCAGCTAACTTGCAGTGGAATGGTAACATGAAGACACAGTGCTATAATATGATTGATTTGTTTTGACAGCAGCCAAATAATTGAGAGTGAAAGGTGTCAGCACAGATGAAATATTGTATAAGCCACATTCAGACGGCAACCCCAGCAGCAATAGCAACTGGAGTTTTATTTCCTTTGATATCGCACTGTTACTCACTTCCAGTTTATTATAAAACCAAGAAAGGTACACAACTTTCCATATGATGGAAGCTTTTAGGGAGGGGATAGAAACAGAAGTTTGTCAGGTACTTGAACAATAGATACTGACAATGGGATTTATGATGGATACAATATACAAGGGTAAATTATCTTAATCTTTCCCCCTGCTTTTCTCTCTTCTTTTAATCCCTTTTTACAGGCTACTGCTTATCTGGCATCTTACCTCTAGCTTGGAGGGTAAGTGACTCCCTCCAGAGCAACCATCAGTGTCAGTCTATGGATTGCCTGGCAGGGGACTGATGCAAAAGCAGGGCTGCTATTACCCTCCCCAGCAGTGAGACTTTTCAGTTCACCTCTTCTGCTCAGCAAACTATACCCATTCTGGCTGAGACAGAGTAAGGCTTGTGTATTTGCTTCGTGGCATCCTAGTGCACTGCAAGGAATACAAAGGACTATAGTATCTTTTGAGCTTAGGAGAGTGTAAGTGTGCAAGTAACCTGGTACGGAAGGTAGCCAAATAGACCAGCTGAAATAATGCCTGAAAGCAAAATGGTTTGAAAACACTGAACAGCACGGCATGCCTGTAAAAACACAAGCTATAAAGCTTCCTTTGTCCTGAAGCCTCATTGACTTCAGTGGGAGAAAGACACGAAGTTACAGTTTGAATTGAAATGTGTATGTCCTGCCATTCATTTCAGAAATGCTCCATTAAGAAGACACAAGTCGATGTGAATGACAAGGGTTCTCAGTAATGAGCTCTTGCTCATGCAAAACAAAACAAACTATGACAACCATCATGTTAACAAGATCAGGAACCCTTGTGGCTTTGTAATGTAACATCTAATCTATATCTATACCTATACCTATACAAATACAATTATCTTACTTGGAGAAAAGTAAATAACAGAATGGGATGAGATTACCAATACAGAGCAATTTATACACAGTCACATTCAACTTGCATTCTCTGTCTCCTGATCTGATCATTTCATAAATGGCATGGTGGAGATTAGAAACCGGGACTGAGAAACCCAAACTGACTGGTATTAGTAAGGAAGAAGTTTTTGTTGACGTGGTGTAGGAAGGCAGGAGGTAAGCCACTGTTCAGAAAAGAAATCTTACTATATAACAGTCTCCATCTACTGAAGTATTTTCATTTAGACAAGTAGAGGAGACTTAAAATTAATCCTCTGGTTTTCATATTTTGCTTCATGTTAGTTTGGTGTGTGTAGATCAGTTCTCTTTCGGAGGAAACTAAACTATAAGCTTCACTCCAGGTACACATCAACTGCATTCCAGAGCCAAGTGGTGATACAAAGGCCCGAACAAATAGTTGGCCACTGAACAGCTTCAAGACACATACATTCAGTTAAAGAAACCAGAGTAAATACTGTCCAGAGTGAAAATCCTGAACTGCGAGTAGAGGAAAGGAAAGTGATTCAAACCATCTGCCTCCATCTAGTGATCCTCTCATACTGCAGCAAATCACTTGCTAATGTTTACATGGCCTGAAACGTTAGAGCTTCAGAAAAATGAACTGGGGACTGGTGCAGATAGAATAAACAAATCCTACATGGCTGATGATTCAGAGCAGTGTTATTAGGTAGTGGCTTCTGTCAGAGCACTAAGTGCCCAGGTTGCAGAGTTGCGTGGCTTATGTAGTAAAAACTTTCTGCCATCAGCACTTGCAGAGTTAAATTTAACTTGGCAGCTCTGATTTTAGCCACCTGCAGTTGTAATGTTCTGCTTAGTAATTGTAGACAAAATGCTGGGAAAGGAATGCCTTAAATTTATGTGTATATAAATCTATTGATGGGCATCAAAATGAGTACATGAGCATCTAAATGTGAAGTTCTGATCTGTATTTGCTAGTGTGTGTTTCACAGTGGAACCACAGGCTTCTCGTGCATCATGTTTTCTGTACAGATGTTAGTATCCTCATCAAGCAGAACTCAGATTTATATGAACACATGGGTGGTTGAAAAGACTCTCATTAGAGTGCATAGTTTTCATGAGAATAGTTTGCTTTCCTTTTCTCTCTGATATGCCCTCAGATACTTTTTTTTCATGTTCCGGCTTGTATCCATGAACATGTGCATATACTTCTGCTGTGCCTTTTGAGCTTCAGCTAGCTCCTTCATCCCAGACCCTCTAGCAAGTAGGCTGTGGAATAGAATCTCCTCCTGACAGGAATTTCACCAAGTGAAGTAAAGAGATAGAGGGTCTAGTTAATGGAAAGATGCTCAAGTGTCAAGCATGCTTTCTGGCCACTATAATTGAGATTCCTCTTTGGTTGCCCACCTCTTGGTCATTAGAGGCATTTGCCAATTTATTGCTGATGGAAAAAAAAGGCACTAAAAGAAATATAAAGGGAGTGCGGGGGTGGTGGTGGTGGAAGTGAGGTAAAATCCACTGCCTTCTGGCCCTTAGGTGGCCAGAAAAATGGAAATAAGAAAAAAAGCAAGCTAGCCATCCAATTGAACCAAGTCACAGGCATCTCCCACACTGAATATTTTTGCAGGCCTTTTACTGATTGGTCAGATAACCCAACCAGCTACTTGTTTATTTAGTTAAAGTAGGTAACATTGAAACTCTTGTTAAAAGACCAGACAGGTTGTCTTCATAGTAATCCCTATTCCATAAAGGTTCCAGTGACTAATTAATAGATGTGGTTTTGGAGACTTTACTGTTGTGAATAGCTTCCTCCTTAGATTATGAGGTTTCTCTAAATCAGGAAGCAAAGTAAACATTTTTCCCAGCACCTCTTCAATTCTGAAGTAATTCCATATCATTATTACAAGTAAGTGGTCAGCTCTAAATAGTGATTGTGATATGCCAGCACAGAGCCAAATCTGGAGGCCTTCAGCTCTCAGTTTTAGTGAGGCAGAGTCACATTAGATGTGATGCTCAAGGCCCTGTTGACATTTGGGAGTTTGGGTTTTAAAAAAACCCTATGTGAAGACCCTCAAGGTTTGGCTGACTATAACCTGCAAATGGTTTGGCAAGACCCTATTTACAGAGACTGCTCAAGAGCTTTTCCCTTCCCTCATTTCAGTGGTCAGCACTGACACATTGCATTATGAGAAAGAGCCCCACTTAACGCAGGACTACTTTCAATTGTCATGAGCACTCAGCCTTATTTAAACTGACACCCTCTCCATCACCCCCAAGCTAGAATCCCAATGTCAGAGCGCTTCAAGAAGTTGGGATTCAAAGCTGTACTATCTTGCTAAGAGCTGTAATAGAGTGGTGCAAAACAGCACGGAAGTGAAGTTCAGAGAGGGAAGGACAATCCCAGAGGTGGAGTGAGACATGGTAAATATGGATGTGCCAGGTAAGCAGAGGAACAGAGTGAAAGGAAGGTTTGCACGTGGGTTCGGATCAGAAGAGAGACTTGGAGAACCCATGCTTCTCTCTTCTCTTGCACTTAATCAATTCATTAGAATTCAGTGATCTGGGATCATGCCATTAGAAAGGATTAAAATTCCTTTATGTTACAAGAGAAGGTAAGACCATTCTTTCTCCCACCACCCCAGGCTGCTCTGTTCAAGTATTTGTCCTGCATTTTGGTGCTGAGATTCTTTAGTAGTAACAACATGTGAAAACAATCTGAGATTAAACAGCACAGGAATTCCTGTTATGAGGAAATTTAGTCTACTTATGTAATGAGGAGGTGATCACTCCTGCCTCTTTCTGCTTCAGCAAAGGCTCCGGCATAGTCAGCTGGCCCATTCAAATGCTCCCATTTAATATGACAAGGGGTTGCTTTAATGATTCACCATTTACTAATGTAGAAACTGAGGCACAGACTAGGAAAGTGACTGTCCTGTGTTTCTCAGAATAGCAGTGAAACCAGATTCCCCAAGTCCAGTCTGCCAAATGTATGTTTACTAATTTGTAGATGAAGAGCACTATGTTTAAATTTAACATAAGAAAATAGCATTTTGAATGATACTATTTCAGTATAATTTATGGGCATTTCTGTAATTACAGATTACTTTCAAGGCTGAATCCTGCTTGTCTCACAGGCATATCCTATTGGTTTTAGGGTGGCTGCTTTCATGAGTAAAGATAGCAATATTCAGTCATATATTTTAGCCCAAACAAAGGATCTGTTAGAATATAAGAAGAAGAATGGTTCAAATAAAGCAGAGCAAATGACTGAACTGTGAATGGTTTTTCTCCTTTTCTTCCTTTTTTGTCTTCTTTCCCCTAGAGAAGTACATGATTGCAGTAGGGGTTTGGGATTAAGTAATCATGTCTGCTTGCTGCAAAGCTAAAGCAGTTTATATTCTTGCCTGAATTTTTGGTTTAGGAACAAATGTCATTGTCATGAAAGACTTTTAGCTCTACATACAGTTACATTTAAAAAATGTACCTGCTTTTTAGAGGTGGGGGGTGAAGAGAGAATGGAGGAGTACCACTACTTGGGTCTCATGCCAGAGTTTAATGTAAAATTAATTCCTTTAAAAAGATTTTTTAAAAACCACAACATTTTTCTAATGTGCATTAAGAATGTTGGAGAGCTCACTGAAGCATATGCTTTGAGCTTTCAGGAGCAATCTGTAGTCAGGCATTTTAAATGAAAATTGATTTGTGATTTACATGGTCAGTGGAAAGAAAATTAACTTATGGAAGGTTGTAATGAAATATTAGACAAGTAAAAAAGTAGATGGTGATCTAGTGGAACTAAAAGTCCCATCTGGAAGAATTCTGTGACATTTTTACATTTATCTGTGTTCTGCATGAGTTGTAATGTTAGTGGTAATTTTATGGGACTGAACTGAAATGAAAAGGGTGTTATCACAGATTGCCTACAATATAGGATTGTGTTCAGTGGAGAGTCTTGTATCCTTTTCTCCATTTTCCTATAATATGACTCATTGCACTTTTTTCAGCTACTGTTGTTGAATTCATTCAGCCTTTTACTTGAGGTTATTAAAGAAGAACATCAAATGCTCACAAATATAATCTAGCAGCACATTTAAAAGCAGTGCTGCTGCTTCCACTTACTCCTGCATAGTTGAGGCATTGTCCAGGAGATCCTTTACAATATATGCTAATATAGCATGTTACAACTCTGAAACACAGTTTATTAAAATATGTTATCCTTGCAATTGTGACTTATGAGCCTAGTAAGGGTAAAGAATTAAAACTTCTCCAGGAACATACTGCCATACTTCTGTTCCTCTGCCTCTTTTGAGCTCTGATACTCAGTGTACGACATCCCTGATGGCTCTTGCTGTCAGCTTCTTGGAGAAGAAGAAATAGAAACATTTCAGAATAACATGATGCCATACTCCCTGCGTTTTTCTTCTGCTTTTGGAGTTGAAAATCTTCCTCTTGTTTGCATAACCCAGACTTTACTGGTATTGGAAAGAGGAACTTGTACTACTTTCTAATAGATAATTTTCCTCCTGCTGCAGTCTCCATACAGGACAGCTTCTGATTTATCATAGTTTATGCACTTTGCAATGTGAGGCTCTGATTTGGCAGAAGAGTATGTTCTTTGGAATCAGTAGGTTCTGTTAAAGCATTTGGTGAAATTAGTTCCAGTGTGGATTTAAAATACCTCAGATTTTCAAAATCTTCCCATCAACAGCTTGCTTCCTTCTGTTTTTAAGTGAATTATCTCTGTGTCCTATTAGAGTCTTGTTTGTTGTGAACATCTTACCTCCATGTTCACAGAAGAGGTGTGTTAGACTCCCTAAGCAGCTAAAACTAGATTTATGCGATTTCTTTTTCTCTGTTCCTTTAGGAAATATATACTAAACATTGTAGTTTCTTTGAATGCTCAGAGTTTCAACATGTCTCAGCACCATGGAGGATTTGGGCACTGCCAAGTAAACACAGACTGTAGACTTGTATCTCTTCTTGTGTTTTTTTTCTAATGAAAACTGCAAAATCTGGCTTGAAGTTATAGTATGTGTATATCATCGTTAGCTGAAATAGTCTTAAACATCAAATTGTGCAACTAATGCATGTAATGTATTAGTTTGAATGAGTGCATTATTGAAGAACATAGTTTGAAACACACCAGTTATTTCTCCTGGAAGCTAATTTTGTAAGCATATTTGAAGGAGGAGAAATACCACAACTCTATCACAAAGACTGTATATGTTTTTCAATAGAATGATGTGGTTCATGGCGATAGGAGCAGCCTTTCTAATCACAGGATACTGTAAAGGTCAATATCAGGTATTGGCTTTCCGTCCTGTCCATCTGAAACAATATACCATAGTAAATGTAATCAGTAAATGGTGGTAAATTAACCTATTAGAAACATTAGCATTGCAGAAATACAAGATTTGAAATAGATGTTAAGTGGATCCTGCAGCTGGTAATTGTCATCCTGGGAATAATTACACTAATTAATAGTTGCTAACCCCAGACCTTTGTGTCTGGGACTTTGAATGAGTTAATGATTGCTGCTCTGGAGAGTGTATTACTGGTAGATTTTCAGTAAGTGTCAGCAGAGTAAAAAGGCCCCAGGGAGGAGACTTTGGCTCTGATGATCTTTAGGGTCCCAGTTTTTACAAACCACAAGTACATCACTGAATGATCAGATAACATCTCCACAGACCACAAAGTAGTTGAGGGTTTTCTAATGAAGAGATCCATTTCATCATGAAGTTCCTGATTTCTAAAGTTAATATTAAGTTCATTTAACCTCAGAGTCATGGCACATGCAATCTGAAGGTTTTACTTCTGGGGCTGAGCTTTAGAAGTACCACAAAAGCCAATTTTTTCTATTGTGTTTCTTCCTGACTCTAGTTAAAATGGACTCTGTTTCTACTAGAGTTAGTTTAAAATGCTACCAAATCTTTGTTAACATAATTTATTTTTTGTAGGCTTTTAAAGACTAGGAAGTTTTATTTTACATAGAAAACTGAGTCTAATTCCTTTTACTATTCTGTTCTCTATCTCTCTTTCCTCCCTTCCACCCCCTCATAAAAAAGTATATGAATCCTGTAATATCCATAAATTCATGATATATAATCTAGCTGTAATCTTGTGTCATTAAAATCAACAACAAACAACAAGGTAATACAGTAATGTCACACATCCAAGTTATTTACACTACTATATTACTACTTGGTGATTCCTCATATTGTCTTCAGGAGGTTAGAAAACGACATGAAGATACATTTTGTCTTTACTGCATTTCCTGCTTCTGATGGTTTCCCATGGCCCTCCAAATGGAGAAGATAGCTCCTTAGGGCCAAAGTGAGTTGTCCTGTTCTGAGCTGTAAAGCTACTACTTGGCAATGATTCTGGCCATCTTTACTTAGGTAGTAATGGATAACTGATCACAGAAAAAAATCTATGAAAGTCTCAAAGAACTGGAAAAATCAGTGCTTAAGTGTTGCTTTGAACATAGAACCTACAATATAAACCTAGTATCTGTACAGCATTTTGAAGCAAGAGTAAACATGGCACTTGTATCACAGAATCACAGGATCCTAGGGGTTGGAAGGGACCTCTGGAGATCATCTAGTCCAACCCCCCTGCCAGGGCAGGGTCACCCAGAGCACATCACACAGGAACGTGTCCAGGCAAGTTTTGAATGTCTCCAGTGAAGGAGACTCCACAACCTCTCTGGGCAGCCTGTTCCAGTCCTCTGCCACCCAGTATGTATAGGACGCTCATTTGTTTTCTGCAATCTGTAATAGAGAATTTATTCTGTAAACTGTCTTTTTTTCAGCCCTTATTTCTCATAGGCTAGTGGTATTTTTTCTTTACTTTGTCTTGTTTACAAATTGTGCCCATAAAGGCAAGTGTACCTAGTGCAAAAGTAAGATAAGAATGCTGAAGTTTTTAAGGAATAAATAATAAATAATGAATGTTAGGAGCCACAGAGGTGCTAAATGAGTCCTTTAGAGACCAGTGTCATGTACACTGAGAGGAAAATGTCCCCAGGCTTTTGAAACAAGATGTAGTAAATGTTAAATCATTGCTATCTCTCTTAATTAAGATGCTGTGATTCCCCAAATGACAATATGTGGAATAGTATGTTTTATAATAGTAAGTATATTTGTTGTCTCAGAAGGGACAAACTACTAGAAAGGTATTCAAGTAACAGAGCAGAAAGGTGCAATACAGTTAAAGAGACATACTCCTTTGCCAACTAAAATAATTAGTTCTTACAGTCCTTCCAAAAGATTGTGTCTCTGACAAGATGTTAAGAACTTTTAAGTATCTTAAGTAGTTCATTATGCCATGGGAGTAGTGATGGATCTCAATTGTCTTTATTTTAATTCACACTCATGAGAAGGATGGAAAATAAAAAGATCGTATCAGGACTAACTGCAGGTCTGCTTGTTCTCTGTTAAACCAGAAGAAAATGAACTAGGTCTACATTTTGTTGTATTTATACAGAATGCTTCAAGGATGCTGATGCCTTTTTGGTAAGTTAAACAAAAGAATACCAAAATGTTATGGAACAAGAAAACAATGCTGAGCAACAGAAAATTGTAGGGGAAACAAAAAACTGGGTGGGAGGTAGTATTAATGGAAATTGCAACTCATCCAACAAAGCAGGATACAAAAAATGACACTAAAAGAAGACAATTGTCCAAAAAAAAAAGGATGTACAGCAAGGAAGGAATAGAGAAATAGTAGTTAATAAACTACCTTGTGAATGAGTAAGAGGGTTTGGCTTTTAGAACTACAGATCAGTACCTGAGTGTTTGAACTGAGACAGTGGCACAAAGAGCTGGCGCAAGAGGTACTGACACTCTGAAAATGGTAACAGTCCATGGGGTCTCATCATGTCAGTGCTAAGAGCGATCCTGACCCTGGAAGACAACAGTCATTGCTCAGTGATAAAGTGGACTAGATAGTGCGTAAACTCCCATTTGACATCAACCCAAGGAGATTAGGCCTTTTGTTCCAGGCATAGCAGAGATCATCAGACTTGTGTGAGAGAGCAAAGGACACAAATTGGAGGCTTGCAGCAAGTGGTCTCATCTTCCTTTGAGTTGCAAAATTAATTAATTTCCCTCCAGAGATTTTGTACTTAGACTGCTGAGGCTGAAACTGGGAATTAGAGCTAAATTTCTAGAAGACTGTGCCTAGACAGAGTCTAGCCTTATATTCTAGAAAGAGCATGGACTTTATTGAATTCTGTCCATTTAAACCATGAAGAGCTCTCATTGCCTTTTATTTTTTTAGACTTTGATTCACTGTACTTCAAAAGACAGCAGTCTGTCTAAGCAGGAAAATTTTAGTTCTGAATTAGTATTATAAGGATAAAAGGTTAAAGAAAATCACAAAATAAAAATTAAATCTGGATTTGAGATGGACAGAGAAAGAGTACATTCCAAATAGACACTGAGGCACAAAAAATGTTAAGCATAAAGCCAACGAACATAAATCAGGAATTAAGCAGAAACATGAAAAGTTGTGGCCCCATTGGATGGAATACCAGAATTTCCTTTGATTTAAGTCAGGTCAGGATTTTGCCATTGTGGGAGAAAAACAGAAAGCCTAAACACATGGGATGAAAAATGTAGCACTTGGGAGAGCCAGCCTGAGAATGTGAGACAGATTCTCTCTAGAGGCCTGGTGCATCAGAGAGTCTTTTTTGCTCTCCAGTCAAATTACTTGGCTAAAAGGCATCAGCAATACCATTAGGAAAGGCACTAACATCTTCAGAATAGATGGAGAAGAAAGATAAGAGAGGGAGACTTTTCTTGTTAAAAAAAAAAAAAAAAAAAAAAGCAGCAATAAAAAGACATTGTGGCCCAAAGTATGTTCTGCTGGATTCACTGTGCATAGTAAAACTAAATCAGCTAAATCTCTCCAGAGATGTATTTTATACAGGAAGGATGCAAGAAAGGAGCAAGTTTTGCCTCTCAGCTTATAAAATTTGTCAAGCATCTAAATACTACCTTAATACATAGACACATGGCAATGTCATCATGCTAGATTTCTTGCAGTGTAGCAATTATATTTCAAGAAGTTTCAGAAGATTCTTTCAGACAGAATTCCAGAAATAGACTGGCTTTTCCAATGCTTATCTCTCTTCAGTGCAGCTGTACAGCTGGTAGACATAAAAACAGACACTTTCAATGTATTTTTAGCTGTGATTCCACATACCACCAGAATGCCAAGAAGTTTCTCCTTGGTATGTGATGTACCTTTTTGCAAGAAAAGAGGAGTATTTATAGTGTGGTAGGATTCCATGGTTATGTGCCAGAAATTTTTATTAAGAAATGTTTTCATAAACAAACAAAATTCCACAGGGAAATATAGAGATACTATTCCCTTTTTTTCTGGGGTTTTTATTATTATTTTTAATTAGTGCGATCCACAGAGTGTTGAAAGTTATGATAAATGTTTCCTGGAGCAGATTTTCAACCTGTAACTGAGGAAGAAATACGTATTTAGAGCTGTTGCTTTGTATTTTGACTCTGAAGGGAATTAAAAAAAATATTCTCACTAGACACTTTACAGTTCATTTTCTCAAAAGAAGTTCTGGGGTATTTAATGAAGGAAGTTTACCCTAGCATTAAACCAGCTAAATTTTGTGTGAATGTGTTTATTATTTTCTAAGCAGCATGACTTCAAACAGTTAAAGCACTGGGCTCCGCCAATATGGAAATACAGCTGAATTTGAAATTTACTATATGCTGTTTCTGCTTTTCATTTTTTTTCCATTTCACACCTTGTCCGCATCTCGAGCAAGCTTGTAAGTTTCCAACGCATACATTTCTTGTGATGATATATTGTCCTGGTGGAAAATTTCATTTACTGGCTGTGCCCTTTGCTGAACCTGTTGCTAGTCAGGGAACATGATAAGCGTATAAGTAGCATGCTACTTCATTTATCATACATCGTTTTAGACACTCAAATATCTCATATACAATTCTGCATTCTGCACCAAGGGAAACTACTAAACTTGCAGGGAAAAAAAATCTACAAATAAATTGTCAGTTTATAATATATAAGTGTATCATCCTAATAAAAATTAATCATAGTTTATACTAAACCTGTAAGTGCCCTTTATTATTTTTTTTTTATGGCCTCAGTAACCACATGCTATCAAACACTAATAGAAAATATCTGGCTTTTGTGATTTGGTGTACAGCAGAATTGAAAGATATAAAAATACTGTCTATTTTTAATAATTGAATTACATTGCAAATAAATCACAGGCTTGAAATATCTAGCAGTGCTAAGAACATTGTGCTCTCCTAGCATTTCTCTCTGGTTCATTCACCGTATCTTGTATAAAAAAAAAATTAGATTCCAAAAGCAACCAGAACAGTAGTGCCAACAAATTCCTTTAAAAGTTGAGGAATTTAGAACTCACCAGAAGGAAAAAAAAAAAGGAAGAAATTTAAGGTCAAGTGAGACCAAGTCTACCTGATGTACTAGCTGTTCCTAGCAGAGCAGGTCAGGCCTCCCTAATTTCAGTAACTTGTCATCTATTGATTTCAAAGCTTCTTCAGACCATCATTACAGTATTTTACTACAGGCTGCTTTTTATGTCCAACATAAAATAATCTGCATCTTGTCAAGCTGCTGCATTTGAGACGTTGAATGCAAAGCTCTGATTTACGTTAAGCAGTGTTTACACTAATTATAACCTTTCACTTAGATATTGGACTATGAAAAAGTATATCTTACATTTATATAGCACCTTTCATCCTGCATCCTTTACAAACTGCATATAAAAGAATCACTGCAACTACCTCATATATATCTATTTCTAGGGAGGAGCAGAAGCATTTAATGGATCATAGTGACATTGCAGTCCAGCTTTGAACTAGAATTGAAGAAGCATTTGTTAAACAGACTTTAATTACCTGAGCTGTAATTTGAGTAGGCTATGAGAGCTGATACTGATATCTCTGGGGAGAATAGAGGTGGGAGAGAGAGAGAAGAGGAATGAAAAAAACAAAACTAGCCCGGATGTCATATGTCTCATCTGGGAAAGGGAAGGAACCCGCAGACAGGATTTTTTTGTACTTTTTGAAAACACTGGTTTTTAAAAAGATGCCAGGTAAGGAGATATAATAGAATCTCCAAAGTAGGTTTTCTTCAGGTGAGTGGGTTTCCAGTAGAGTCCTTAGCAAAACTCATCATGCTTGGCCTATGAAATATCAAATGTTTATGTTGTTATATGAATAAGTGATCTGAATATGAAAACTCTTATTGAATTGCAGACAAAATTCACCTAAATTAAGATAATTGGAAGATCTGAAGCCAAGTAACTTCCTCACATAATCACCAAATGTTGTAAACAATGGAAAGGAAGGAAGTAAAAGTGGGCCTGTAGAAAATTATATATCTAGTTTAAAACTTCATGTCAAGGAGATTTGTACCATCATTAACATCTGTATCTCTTTCTAGAAACAAAGAGGTCACAATATCAGTATGACCTATCAGCTCTAAATTTGAAACTAATAGCTGTGATTGGCTTATTAGACAAAGAACTTGCTAGGTTTATTTAAAAAGATAACAGTATTTTTTTTCCCATTTAAACCTCATTGATAAAGAGGCTGAAGTTCAAGTCAGGTTCAGGACTTAAAATTTCCCAGTTGGAATTTAAAATGCAGATTAATTTACTCTTGCAAGGAGACTGGAGGGCCAGACAGTCAGAAGTTTCTGGTATAAAGCTGGAAGACTTGTTGACCTTCAATAGAATTGCTAAAATCAAGGGCTTCTTTTAGGTTTGAGAAGTTTAATCTTATCTCTAGAAGCAGAAGATTACATCTACTATGTTAGCTTGTGTTTATATTTTATTCCTTTAGCACATGGATGAAAAGAATTACTGGATAAATGGGTCGTTCTGTGTTTGATGTACTTGTCCAGTGTTTTAATTATGGGATTTGGAAGTGGAATCCATTTTATACAAGAACTTTTCAAAGAACAAATAACTTCACAATTAAAAATAAAACACAACAATTGGCTTTCCTTATGACCAGGTACTTTAGGTCAGTGTAAGGAGACAAGTATTTGCTGCATTTAGTTTTCATAAACTAATGAGATCTAAAATGATTAATTAAAAAAAAATCAGGTTGTGCATTTGGTTTGCCATAACCAGCTAGAGTGGAGGACGTATGTCCAGCTTTAGAACGGTTTGAAGTGTAAAGAATCATGGCTTTTCCACTGTAAGACAGGAGTTCAGCACAGTGATTCAGCACATGCCTCACCTTCCTTGCCTTACTAGCTTCTTATGCTGTTAAAGTGGTAAAAGATGCTCACTCACTTAGCTTTTTTCAAGCTGCTGATAAAACACAGTGTATTTAATATGAGTATAGAAGACAGGAAAAACTCCTATATGTTATGGAAGAAAGATTGTTGAGATACTTCAGTCAATGATGTTCTCATTTGTCTTCCTGAAAGATATCCAAGGCTGGTTAGTAGAACAGTTGATTTTTTTTGTGTGTTGTGTTGGTAAATTTAAAGATAGCTTTGAAGAAAACCTGTGTATAGCTAAATAAAAGAAATAAATAAGAAAAAAAATGCAAGCAACAATGGCTTTATTGTGTAGAAATAATGGTTTACATGCTCATGATTTGTATCATCTTGCCATCTAAACATGCGTTACAACCATTAATTAAAATTTCAC
The DNA here is from genome assembly GCF_020740795.1 of Apus apus. NCBI lineage: Eukaryota > Metazoa > Chordata > Aves > Apodiformes > Apodidae > Apus > Apus apus. The sequence goes on from NC_067283.1 coordinate 52,616,667, forward strand.
AATATATCTATTAAGCAATTTAATATCCATATTATTCCTGAGGGAATTAAGATACTGAGAAGGCAGGAGGGAGCAATAGAACCCGAGATCTGCCTCCAAACCTTTTCCTATGCAGTGATCCCCTTCCATACTCAGAGTGTAAAAACACCTATAGATAGAAAAAGCGGAGAATCCAGGATCTAAAAGCTGCTTCTTTTAGGAAAAGAAACCTGCATTAAAGAAGACTTAGGACCTCTCATTCTCTGTTATGCATTCCTCAGCAACACCTTGGTTTTAGTTGCTGTGCCCTTGATTTGTGTTTCTGGGGACAAGTTTTTTGTGTTGATGCCCTAGATTTGCAGTACTTCAAGTTCAGAAAAGAGTTCTGAACAAGGAGGAGGACAGAAAGGGCTCTGTTATGTTCTTACTGCTGAGCTCCTTGACAAAAGCAGAGTAAAGGATGCAGAAGTATTTGAGGAGAGAACCACCCCCAGTCAGAGATACTTATGTTCCCTAGTGCTTTCCTGGGGGGCTGAGGGGACAGAGAGAGATAAACATGGTCCACTGGGAGTCCTAACCTGATGTGGTTCCATACACCTGATGGCAGTTTTTCTCAAGGTTTTTGGTTTTTGTTTAGGGTACAAGATTCCACTGCCTGAAGGGGGCCTACAAGAAAGCTGGGGAGGGGCTTTTCACCAGAGAGGGTAGTGGTCAGACAAGGGGTAGTGCTTTTAAAGTGAAAGAGGGGAGATTTAGGTTAGACATCAGGAGGAAATTCTTCACCATGAGGGTAGTAAGGTGCTGGAATAAGTTGCCTAGGAAGGATGTGGAAGCCCCCTCCCTGGAGGTGTTTAAGACCGGGTTGGATGAGACCTTGTGCAGCCTGGTCTAGTGTGAGGTGTCCCTGCTCATAGCAGGGGGTTGGTGCCTGATGATGTTTAAGGTTCCTTCCAACCTTAACCATTCTGTGATTCTATGATTTCCCTTTGAATCCTGAAGGTAGCTATTAAATACCCAGAGGTCTGCAATACCCCTTTATTACTTTATTTCCACAGAGCATTGGGGCAGAGCTTGACCTCAAGTTTTACTTGTTCTAGGTAGACTCCCCAGCTAGAGGTATCTCTGCAAAGAATTATTATTATTTTTGTTTAGTTGTTTGTTTATATATTTTTTATATTGGTTCTATATGGAAGAGTCCGGGATCCCATCATGCTGTGCACTTAAAAAATACAGAACTAGAAGAGCTCCCAAAGCTGCATGTAAGACAGGAGGCCACAGGTTAATATGGTGAGATAGGGAACACAAAGAAACAGTAAAGCAATAGTGGTCAGTATCATCTTAATATACATTGTGTGTCCTTGAAGAATAGATGAGAGATAATGGGAGAAGAGGAAGGGCAGAGGTGGGCAATACAGATCCTTGAAATTGAAAACAAGCGTCTTGTATTTAACGTGATGAAAAAAAAAGTAAGCTAACTAAATGATGTGAAGAGACATCTGAAGTAGTAGACTTGGAGAAACAGCACCATTCTAAATGAGTAAAAAGAGACCACTTTTCTTCTGAGCAAAAAAAGGATGTTGTCAAATGTGGTTGGACAAGAATTTGGTTGGGCAAGTAGATAAGGGAGAATCTTAAAATAGGCTATGTGTAAAGAATCTCTTATTTTGGATTTGACAGACAAGTTTGTTTGCTGTCAGCATACAGATGGAATTGAATTCGTCTTTGAGATTATTCAGATGAGGTATTAGGAGGACCAGGAACAGGATCTGAAGAAACTGTTACAGAAAGGTGGAATGAGGGATTAGAAGGATCTTCTGTAACGCATTCCAATGAGGCAGTTAGAAACGTAAGATGTGAAGTGCTTCAGGATGGAGCACTGAATCTGAACAGGTTTAGTTGAGTGCAAATGATGGGAGACAGGTTGTAGAGTTATGTGGTGAAATTAGCAAACAACTTCAGGCTGTTATAGTGATTATATGTTTAATTATTAATTAACTGAAGACAGCTGGAGTAGTAGTTGCAGTGTTAGAGGAAGTCAAAGATGAGGTTAAAGCTGCTATTTTTATATTATTTTTCTAAAACTAAAGCAAGTTAGTATTTTGAAAAGAGCCAGCAGGGCATGAAAGGTGATGAAAATGGTGATAGGGGTATCTCCAGGGAGGAGAGAGGGCCTAGTTAATGGGACTAGTGGTACAACCAGTAAGATACTGATGGTTGGAGAAAGAGAGAGAAAGTTGTAATTGCATTGTGTTTTGTCAGCTTCCCCTCGGAAGACGTCAGAGCAATACTATGTGGAAAGAGGAGTGAAGAAAGCAGAATATAAGGATGAAGTTGGTGGTTTCCTCATGAAGAAGCATTTGGGTCAGTATGAGACATCAACAACAGAATAGAAGGGAGAAGACTTAGATGCAGGGTTGTTGGAAGGAAAAGCACAAGGAAAAGAATGATTCTGTAATTTGAAGTAGGAACCACAGAAGCATCATATTCTGCTCACAAGCTAATTTGGGTCAGGCAGTGCTGGAATAGGAGAGGCTTACACCCAGGATGGTTCTCAAAGCAGCAGCAGTGCAGCAGTGTCAGCCAACTGCCAACAAATTATAAATTCTTGGGGCGACCTCAGAAATGCACTGTATATATCAGAAAGAGTTGATGAAGGGAAGGCAAAGAAAGTAATGTAAACACTAATTTTTTCTCTGAAAATTGGTACATAAAATTCTACCTCTGAAAAAATGTTCAGCAGTAAATTAGCAAATCCCTCAAGTTTTGAATACAAATCTGGAAAAAAATTAATACCTGTAGTTTTTTTGCTGCCTCCTTCTTATTGTAACTTAGTTTTTGGGAGCAACCACTATCAAACTTGTTGAAATATATTGATTTTCAGAAGGAAATGGCTTTTAAGGAGAGTCACAGCAGCTCATCTCAGCTGTCACTGTTCCTTTCCAACTACAAAAGAAGTGAAATTGAAGTGGATAATGACTTTCCACATCTGCAGACTTCTTTAAAATATTTAGTCAACTAATTAGCTGTGCATTTTAGTGTATAGCCATCTAACCACACAATCTTGTTTCAACTTGTTCTTGTTCAGTTTATTAGATCAACAAATTTATACCCCTGTAGATATGTGTATAAAGTTTTAGAGTTATGTATTTGTCATAAAAATACTGTTAGTTTGATGTGCATCTAGCTATAAATTTAGGAAGGAAATTCAATGAGAAGCAGCTGAACAGGTTATGTCACTACTAGTACAAGTATATTCTGTACAGTTACAAATGGTTGGATGACTATTCACAGATGTGAAAGAGGGTTCCTCATTGAATTTCCTTCAAACCGGATGTTTTAAACCATTAATATACTACATTTTAAAGAACAAAAAGTCACCACACAAGTTATGCTGCTTTGAGGTAATGAAACTGTTATTCTTGCACAGATAACATTAAATACTCCTTAATTATTCCTCTTTTTTAATTTTTTTTTAATTTTTTTTTTATTAAATTGAAAGCTATGCTGGTTTGTCATCCTTCCATGTATCTTCACCTAGTCTTCATAGGAGTGGCTTATTGGTGTATCCATCCGCTTCGGACTTCCCTAAAACTGTCTTGATTTGCTTCTCTGATGTTTTGGGTTTTTTTCAGGGATGCCTCAGCTTTCCTGAGGGTCTGTCACTTGTGACATCCCCTCCATTAGTCATTTAGCCTGTCTTTGACTTCCTTATTTCTTCCCTTGCATATCTAAGCCTTCCCCCAAACTTACCATTTTAATGTTTCCAAATAGATCTAATAGTTGGTCTCTACCATTAACAAAACTTCTTTTGCATCTTCTTTCTTATTTTGATCTTTTCCCCTTTCCTAATAAACCCTGTTACAGCTCTATGTCCTTCCCAAGCACAGGTGCTAGGATCTAAACTTTCCTGTCTGATCTCTTGGGAAGCCTTGCTACCAATCTGTTGTCAATGTATGTGGTCCATGTCAGTAAGATCCAACTTTTTTCCTGTGATGTTGCTCACGTTTCCTCCCTTCTCTTGGTCAATCTGTTGATGTAGCCTAAAAATACCTTTGTAAAATGTATCAAGCATCTTCTGCTGAATTAGCTGTCATATGTGCACGGATGCTCTATTGCCTTCATTCTCAGGGCACCTACTTACTCATATTAATTCTGGTGACATATTAACAATGAGTATTCATAGTGGCAGGGATGCAGATTAACCTCAGTTTAAATTTCACTGTGTGTATATGCATGCATTTAAATATTTTCAAAAAGTTATCAGGATTTTCATTTAACAGGCATGGTTGCAATTTCCTGTTTTCCTTCTATGCTTTCTTCCTGCTATAGTTTTACACTTTCACTGTTTAAAGGCTTTGTTTTTTTCTTTGTAGTTTTATAGTACCTTTCACATTAGGTTTAGCTGTTTGAGTAGAGCTGGTATCGTTAGGGTTTATTTGTACTCCAGTAGCACATAGAGACACTGATCAAAGACCCACATGCTAGAAATATTGCAAAGGTACATTAACACAACTATTCTTCTCTTGGGCATCTCCCAGTTCCGGTCATGGCCAAATACACTGCATGAGGGCAGCACACAATGGAAGAAAAGCAAGCTCTTGTGTATTAAATGAAGTTCTCAGTTCACCATCTACCTCACCAAAGTTTGCTAGTAAAGCCTCATAAATGTGGGGACAATGGAATAGGTTTGTGAGTACTTTGATACAGTTCTTCCATGTCTATGGTTGAGAAGATATTTTCTCACTAAACTGTGAGATCCTTGAAGCAAAAGCTGTGTATCTTGTACAGTATTGAATACATTCATTCTCAGCAAGTAAATTCACCTTAGTTGTTATTACTTTTTAGTGTTCAGGAGTTAAAACATTGCTTCTAATATGGCTTTTATGTGGTAGTTTTGTTAGTTCATATGTTTTGGGGAGAGGACTAGTAGAGTGAGAACTTCCAGTTTTGAGCGAAGAAAACTGTAGCTATTTCTTTCACAGTCAGAGTGAAAGTTTTTTCAATACACGACAAAGGAAGAAATGACCACACTGTAGAACCAGACAGCTGTATCTTCTCCTCAGTGACCTTGCACCCAGAAGTGTGGGTTTCTTTCAGGGAGACATTTTACCAGTTTGGTTTTGTCATCTTCCTTAAGCCAAATCTTGTAAGGTGGTGATGAAACCACTGTAGCCAGAGGAGTAGTTGCTGTAGGAAAGGATTGAGAATAGAGCTGGTTTTCTTCACCTCAGCATTTCTGTGATGGTGGGACATCCTCAGCTTATGAGAACATTGTGTTACACAGGCTTTGTTGTTTAATTTGGCATGCCTGGTGAGGCATGAAAGCAGATAAAAATGAATACACCAGTTTGTAAACAGATTGGTGTTGATTCCTTCCAGCAATAGTTATCTGTGACCCTGAAATCAGTCCTGTTTCTCAGTCCTCATGTACCTCCACACTCAGCACTAGAAACCGACTGTTTTCACTGCTGTTGTGCAGTTTATTGCTGATGAAGATTACTTGTTCTCACTGTTAATAATTTCACAGCTTCTTTTTGTAAATTTTTTTTGGGGGAAATATACTGTACTGAGCTGCTCACTGGTGCCTGTGGCTCTGCTGCAGGAGCTTCAGGGGTAGTCATTTTTCATTTGTGAGAATTCAGCTAGGTAGTATTCAGTGTATTTCTATAGCATACAACCACCTGTGTTTTGTAGGGTAGTCTGTGTGGGGGTTTTTTAATCCATTTTTATTTAGTCTGTGGCTAGAAAGGGTCACATTTTATACCCACCTCATGTTTGATGGTTTGAATTTGAAAAAAAGCCACTCACTTGACCTGTTCCAATTAATCAGCATTATGGAATGTTTTAAAAGTGCAAGCCACAGCTAAATATGTGCATAGATGTCAAAAAGCTGAATATGGGAGTGAAGTATATTTTGTAATAATATAATGACAGTTGCTATGGAATTCATGAATTTCTAAACCAACTAGCAGTGCATTTCTTAATCCTTTTTTACAATCTGTATTAATCATTTTACTCTTTACCTATGAGTTAAAACAAAAGTAGAAGACGTTGATGAAAAGCTTGTAATACCATTTAATAAATTATTTCTCTGTATTTACAGTGACAAAAAATGCAGTGTAAATGCGTTCTTGTTCTGACCAGAGGTATTTTTTGATGGAGGGAATATATATTATTTTTTTAAAGTAGACTACCAGTTTGTTTCTTATTTCAAACATTAATTTTCCTCCTCCATTTTCTGACACCCTCCCTATGTCTAACAAAGAAGTATTAACTGAGCCTTTAAAAATTCTTGCAGGATGTTCACCCTAACATTAAACTGCATCTCGAAACCTGTTTTCTAAAAAAAAGCCTTTGAGAAGTTACCTTTTGTTTAGTTGGTGATTTATTTCTCTCTCTTCCTCTTTTGTTTTGTTTTGTTTGTTTGTTTGCTTGCATGTTTGTTTTTGTTTTGTGGGGCTTTTTGTTTGTTTTTTTAAACTCCATCTTTGTGGACCACATCTGTCCATGTTAACAGGCAGTATTAGCATTTTAAGCCACAACAGCCTGCACAATCTGTGCAACATCCCTGGCTTGTGTTGTCCTCTCATATAAAAAAAAAGATACAGTCTTTTTTTAAGACTTACAATGCACACTGCATTTTACTCTTTTTAAAATAACATTTAGGAAACTGAGAAGCTTCTTTTGAAGGATTACATTACAGCTTTGATTTTTATTTATAAAACATAAAGGACTAATATATATCAGTTAGGACATTTTGCTTCCAAAGTGCATTGTAGCAAAATAATTGGAAGGCAGTTGTGGTGTGAAATATATGACAGCTTTACAGGACATAAAAAGCAGCTTTTTCTTTGTAATAGTGTAATTGCCTTAAACCCCACAATCATAATTGTTATCAAAAAATAATCCCAAGGAAAGGCTAATATAAGGTGAGCAGACTATTATAAGAGCTCTAATACACTCAATTCCTTGAACGGCAAATGCAGCCCTTCAATCTCCCAGTGCTTTTAGTGTCAGTCAGAGAGCACTCAGTCATTTCTGTGCATCAAGCCTGCAGTATTGATTTTTCCACTGACTGAAACAGCCATATAAGCATAAATTTTGCATGAGGCTTTCACTTTGTAGACTCTCCTTTGGTCAGATGACACATGATGTGAACATGAAGACTGTATAATAACAATGCATGGTCAACCTGCAGGCATTAAAGCGTGGTCTCTCACAGCTTTGAAGGACAAAAGCTGGAATGTTGCATCTCTGGTGTGACAGAAAACAAATATCATTTCCATCTTGGCAGCCTGCGTTCAATTTTGTACTCTCTCTTCCCCTGCATTTTCACATTCCTCTTTTAGAGAGGAAATGCACACACACAAACACGTATAGACATAAAGTATACTTATCGCTGATATCCAGTCTGGATAAAAATCAGCTCTATGGAAAAGCAAAGCTGTGATAATAACTGTGCATCAAACTTGAACCCTTCGCTGTACTTGCCTTCCCCTTTTCTTTGGTGGTGGTGTGTTGTTTTGTAGTTGATGCCATTTCTTTTAAGTCAGCCCTTGAGACTAAATATTGTACCACAGCGTTTGATAACATCTTGTATCATGCTAAAAAACCCTTATCTAAAGATTCGGCCTTGTGATAGACAGGCAGGAGTGAAAACATTCCTTAATAGCAACATTGCTTTCATCTCCTTGCTGCCTTGTTGAAGTTCCCCTGCTCATTAATATTCCCACAGTCACCCTTTCTCTCTCTCTCTCTCTCTCTCTCTCTCCTCTTTTATTGTTTCAATGTTTAGTGTAAAATACATTCATCCTGTTATGGGTTCATGTCAATGGAATGAGACAAAGGAGTAATCCTAACCAGTGTGAATCTTAAATAACAGTATGAGGAGTAATTTCTCGCTAAGAACTGCAGCAGTGCATTAACTATTTGTTCAAGTGCATTAAACTGTAGGCAGTTGATGTAATTAACTCATCACATAATGCAGTGCAACCTCTTAAAATTAAGTTGAGTTGGCCCAGAGGAAAATTTATCTGTAAGCAAAAAGCTCACTGGAAAGTTCGTGACAACAAGAGAGCTATTTCATCCTAAATAACAATCACAAGAGGAGAGCGGGCCCTACTGTAATGAATAATTGCAAATGAATGCTGTTTTCCTTTTGTAAAAGGATCCCAACATAATCATTGCACAGCAACATGATTATTCCATATGTTACAAAAACCGTTTCTATTCCTATTTATGCAGAATCCAGATAAATGTATCACATTTCAATAGTAGGAGTTAGTCCGTACTATAGGCAGATCGGTGTTCAGTCCATTTAAAAAAAAAGAGACTGATCTTTTTCATTTGAAATTGCTCTGCCAAGGAAAAAAAAAAGTTCTGACCTCCCTGGTCGGAGGGAGTATTTTAGTTTTGTTTCTTCCTCCTCACCCAAGTCTGCCTGTCTCCTCTCTTAAGTTTACAATAACATACTGATATGAATACAGTGACTGCATAAGTGCTACCTTTCCCCAATAGGTATAGTTGTGAAATTACTATTACTTTTCTTTCAAGTTGGACAAATATTGGAAGATGAGAATATGGGGTGATTTTATTCTATTTTAGTTTTTAACCAAAGGAATTACACTATTACAGTGAGATTTTTTTTTTTTTTTTTTGCCTGAAATGAGCTTTTTTTCTGGAAGGACGATAAGCATAATGATACTTGAATACATGAACTTCACTACAGACACCTGTTAAATGAGACTGTGTTGACAAGAAATACAAGTCTAGGACAAGGGTGTGTTTGGAACTTCTAGTAGTCCTAGGAGCTAGAGTCAGGTTCACAAGTGCTCTCAGTGACAAATCTACCTTTATGCTACTATTCACATTGCAAAAATCTGGTTAAAAGAGAAAAAGCATTAAAAGCTGTACTGAAAAAAGAACATAACCTGCCAGTTCTAACAGAGATCTGCAGGATGATATTAGAGACAGAAGTAATTCTTGAATGTGACTAAAATTTGTCTTTTAAATAGAAGTTTAGGCATCTGAATTCACAGGTAGTTTTTAAAAGGGCCCTAAGCAACTATGTTTGTATTTCCACGGTGAAAGCCATGGTACCGAGCATTTTAGAAGGCTGACTTTTAAACACAGATTTACAGATTTAGAAAAGGGGGTGAGGTTTTTTTAAGAATCTTGGCTGACTGGCCAAGTAAAAAGCTAAAAAGACTTAGGTTTGCTATAGGAAGGCTGTCTAAAAAGCTAACTACTACAAAAGAGAAAATGTAAAGGCAAAGACTATCTGCCTAGCTTTGCCAATGTGGGATGAGCTTTTTATCTTCTCCCATGTAAACTACCAGCCTAAATCCAGTGTACACAACAGGTCCTGTAATTTGAGAATCATTTGGTGGCACGTTCAGAAGGGTTAACTATCCTTTGAAATGCATTTCAGTTACACTAGCCCATCAAGTTACCACCTGAATACAGTGCCCCTCCGTAATGTCATACCTTCAGCCAGGTTCAATTCTGAAGGCTGGAAATCTGGGTGCTTGCATGAACAGTGGATTTCCAAGAGCAAAATGCAGGTTTCCTTCATGTTGCACTGCACTGAAACTCCTGGAGGGAGCACGGATTCTTGATTAGAACTGTCCATGGGCTGGCTGCTTGTGAGATTGGTAGAGCCAGAAGCAGAGGAGGTGTGTGGGGAGGCTGTTTGTTTAGTATTTTAATCACTACAAGTGTATGACCAGGTATATCCTTTTCTGTGCCTGTGTTTTGACAGACCTGAGCTTTTCCAAAATAGTCATTGCCATCAGAAAGGATTTTTTTCAATTATTTAGGTAAACTTTAAGTGTCTAATTATTAAATTGCCTCTTGTTTGACTGAGTGACAGGTTGTTTTCAGGAATGTAGTCCTATTCTTCACACCAGTAGAGGTTTCTCTCAGATTTATTGCTGTTTAGGCAGCATATGAGTGCAAGTAGTTCATCTGTTGTAAAATAGTAAGCAACTGCATACGTATTTTTAAATTTGTGACATTAATCACTAGTTAAAAGAGATAAGCTTCAGAGCTACCTCCTAGGTTCCTTTCATGGAAACGTTTGATTGATTCAGCAATATCTATAGCAATACCTATTCCTGTACTTGTACATAGAGAGTTATGTCTTTCAATATAGATATAACATTAGAATAACTGAATAACATTTCAGTGTTTGACATTCATATAGTCAACAAAAAGCAGGCTTATTGTTGGACTATTTCAGAAACAAAAGGTCCCTGTTGAAGTATTGTACCTATTTGTTCCTTATTTTCTCCTAGCTGAATTGAAATTATAGGATTTACAGGAATTTACCTGTTCAGTGTGTTGTTAAGCATTATTCATTTGCATTGTGGTAAGTAGAAGTAGAGTGCAGCCCTCAAAGGAGATGATTCTTTGTAATAAAATGTTGGCCATAATACTTGTAAAATGGAGGGGAAAAAGTGTAAGATTGTTCTGCTGAGAAGGAAGGACAAGTGACATGGGTTCTGTGGGTGACAGGACTTGTGAAAAGACTGGAAAGATTTTTAAGGATGAAGGTGTTCAGGAAATATTCTGTATGAGATGAAAAGCTGCCTGAAATAAGCTGAAAAATTTTATGGGGGTGAGAAAGCAATGAGGAGAAGAGATGGTTGTAACCTGTTGTAGAAACTCAGCGTGGAGTAGCAAAAGTCACTTAAGGAAGGTAATTCAGGGGCAAGTGTACCTATATACCTTTTTCTTGCTCTGCATTTCTCTCAGGAGAGAAAGATCTTTCCCATCTTGCTTCTCTGAGGTGCTGGCAGCTTTGGCAGAGTGCTTTGGGATAATTTATGCATATAATGTCTGCACATGTGAATAATTCATACTTCTGTTCAATTGTTCACAGTTTATAAACATGAAATTAATATACTTTATTTATTTTCTGTTACCTTGTTCAAAGCTAGGAAAGTCTCTTTTAGCATTTGGCTACTTCTGTTTCAGTAGCTGGTTTGCAGATCTTCCTTATCCCAGGATAGCAGTGAACACAGAAATCAGCCAAATCTTTGGAGCAAGAATCAAGGGAACAGGTTTCAGAAAAGGTAGATTGGAGGAATGCTGTAAGCGTGAACCAAATCCTATTGAAATGAAGAGGAATGGAATCCGATTTGTAATTAGGAAGCTAGAACCTCATCTCTCATAAATTGGTAGAGTTGTCTTTGTAGTAACTGAGGGCCTGCTATACCGAGTTATAGAGTGAAGAAAAATCTCAGACCTCCAAAATGACCATTAATTATTATATGATTAAATTTATAGTTTGAGCCAAACTGTAACAATATCCTCAAGAATAGATACAGACACTTGCGAGATTGTGCTCACAAGTCAGTGTAAATCCAAAACAGCTCCAATGGTTTCAGCAGCACTCCTGTGCCTTGCAGCGATATGAGTGAGGAAAGGCTCTAGCCAATACCTGAGCAAATAAGCAGAGAGGTCATAGCACTCATGTCCTACCTATAGAAAATGCTATAAAGTTCAAAAATAGTAAGAAATTTATGTGGAAGGCATAATTTTACTGAAACAGGAATCAGGACATTCCAGCTATATAGGTATAGTTAGTACCCGAGAAGACTGATAAATCACCAACCTCAAAATCCAAATGTGCTGTCCAAACAGAATAAACAGTTATATTTCCTATGTGCTGCAAAGTAAGGAGCTCTTAATATATATATTTTTATGAAACTCCATGAAGGAAAAGAAGGGAAAAAAATAATAGAGAGACACAATTAAATTAAAAGTCCAGAATTACAGAATTCCTCATCGAATCTTCTTCAGAGTCCAAGGAATCATTCAATTCCTTTTCATTCGTCTTTTCTAGTTCTCTCCTCCAGGCATTTCAAATTGCTTTGCATCATTGCAGTCATAAAAAAAAAAATTTATGCCCCTCAGAAAGGATATGTAGTTTTGCAGGAAGTAATATAGACATGTCCAATTTAAGATCAGCATAGTCCACCTTCAAATAAATAAGTCTTTTCCAGGAAGCCTGAGTGTCTTTAGCAATACCTGAGTAAGTAGATGTATGCTTAGATATAGCCTCTTTCCCTTGTGCCAGTTTTAAAATTCAACTTCCCACCTCACATTAGTGGGAATGCCTGACTGAGGTGCAGGAGTGAATTCCTGAGGCATTTTTTGCCTTCACTAGGAGTGCTGGGAAGGACAGAGGGGAGTGCCAGAACTGAAACTGGAGGTGAGCATCACATTTAGCCTCTAGGGAAGCCTCAACTCAGGATGCTTTCTTCAGAAAGGCTCCTAATCCTAAGGGTAGTGTCACTACAGCTATTTCCTGGGATGAAGAGCCATCAGCCTCGCATGGTCTGTTGAAAGAGAGCTGAAATTTCCAAGTCAGTTTACAGGATACAAATGCTTCAGTTATTCCCACCTAACTTTACCTGAGGCATGTATTTTCAGAATGTGATCCCCCTAACTGCCATCTGGAGGTAATATGAACAGAGAGGCACCCTCAGAAACTGAATAAGCTGACTGAGATGTGAGTCACTTGCAAGAAATGCCTGTAATTTTCCAATGGCTATCAATGGCAGCTAAGATGAATTGTGGTGCACAGATTTAGACAGGTGAATTTGGCCTCAGGTATCAACATGTATTTTAGAAATATTTTTACGGAGTACAAAGGTAGCTATACCTTTCATGCAAAAGGTTTTCCTCCCAAAACTCTCACAGCTCTTTGGACATAGTAAAATAAGGATGGTGAAGTGAAAGCCACGAGCTCCAAATGCCTCAATATTTAGGTGACCAGCCTGAGATGCCTCAAGTTGCAACTACATCTAAAATACCTATGGTCATAGGTGGACTAGTAACTAAGTTGAGAGTGTAACTTCAGGTTTGAATTCTGACTGGAACCACTGGTGCTTCATCCAGTGGGTTATATTTCTGTTCTAAGTAAGCAGCAGGGAGGAGTATACAAGTCAAGCAGGTCTGTATTTCCAGATATATGATTGTGAGTGCTGTCTAGTTGGTGAAGGCAGTGAGCTGTCTGCACAGATCTTAACTAAGGCTTAGTTTCTATCAGTGTCCCTTTAGAAGATGTTGCAGAGTTGTTTGTGTTTTATTTGCTGATGCTGATTGTTGTCTCCTGCTTACCTCACCCACCGGCTGCTTCACAGCACTTCCCGAGTTAACTTTGTCCAACATGTTTTTGCAAGCAACAACTTAATAGCTTCACCCACTGCAGAAACAAGGTAACTCTAAGCAGGGAATGAACAGTAAAGAACTGCCTTAAGGAGCATAGAACACTATGCACAAGTAGGACATGCTAATTAGATTCTTTAATTTTCCAAACTTAATTTGTTCACTAGTCAGCCTGTAAATGAGAAAAAGGCACAGAATCCTAAAGCCTGTTGCAACTAGGATTTGTTTGACTCTGTAGTGTTATATCTGCTGATGAGTATTTTGGCCTCATTGACACTGAGCACTGTGAAGACCCCATCATTTTCACATTAACACTAACCAGCTCTCTGAGATTAAAATACACCCAGTCTTATACACATGAACAAAAGCCTATCCATATGAATGCCTCAAAAAGTCCAGTGAATGCAATTCTAATGAAAGATTTATTTGGTTTTCAGGAAAGGGGAAAGCTGATTTTCACAACATTAAATAATAGTTACTCTTTATTCAAAAGTATATTTCATCTTCAACATTTATTTTCACTTGGGCAGATTGCTAATGACCACTCATTTTTTCATAAAAAATGACTCTACTACATCTTACAGAATCTGTATTTTAAAAGGCATTGATAAATGGAAGGGAGTTCAAGGGAGAGAATAAAAAATTACTAAAGTGCTGCAAGTATTGACTTATGACTGAAGATTAAAATAATTGAATGTGTGTGGGCTTACTAAACAGTTCCTACAACTTCCTGCTCAAAAAAGTAGGTGTTTGATTCCTTACAATTCAAGTTTTAAAACTGAGAACATTCTCAGGAAGCATGATGTAATTGTACAGTAGATAAACTTTTCAATTCAAAGACTAAAATTTTGTTTCTCTCCTTTGTTTCTTATCTTGCATAATATTTTGTTAAATATATTCAGGATAAAGAACTACATAACCTTAGTAAGCATGACAGAACTTCTCTATTAAAAATAAACTTTGGAGAAATTTATTATTTAAATACAGCTCTGAATTCTTCATCTTATGCATATGACAGGGAACATTCAGCTCCTTAGATTAAGACAGCATTTAAAAGTGAAGAACAGTTTGTGTTTTGTTCTGGATCTGGATCTAGTGTCATCGTGGGACTCGCCTTTGTAGGTAAAAAATAAAAGTATATTATGCTGCTATAGGATTAACAGAGAAATTTAAACAAAAGCAAACCAGCTGAAAACACAGTCATCAGTTTATTGTTTCCCTTCTTTGCAACTTTAGTTCTCTGTCATGAAGCCACTGCCATGTGAAGAGCAAGAAAAAATCTTGGAAAAGGGATTCCAGAGTTTCAGCCCTGAGTAAGAACCGTGTTTGACTGAAAATAACATTTGTGGAGGTACCTTTTAAGGTAATAGCAAAGACACACAAAATTACCTTAAAGGCTCAACTGGTCCTCCATCTCACCATATTCCAGATATGTATGGAAGTAAAATAAGTCAGAAAGATTTGTGAGGGATATGATGGACTTTGCAGTGAGATAGAATGTCAAAATCAGTTTATTAGGAAGGACCATTAAAATGTTAGTGTTAGAAAGAAATGGAGAGAGCAAAAGCAAAAAGCATCACGATGATACTTTTCAGATTCATAGTTTGCCTACCTGTGGTATATCTTACCCAATTTTGGTTACTGACACAGGACAGAGTAGAAATAAGAAGACCCAGAAAAGGATGACCAAGATATACAGAAGTGAATACCTGGCTTTAGACAAGGGCAAACTAAATAGGTCAGTCATCTTCACTTAGCAATGAGACAGTAGGATATATAAGTTTGTTAGTCCTGATTTGCATAGAGCAACTAAGTAGGAAAGAGTTGTTCAACATGGGATGTCACTTGAAATTGTCAGATGGTAGTTTCAAAACAGGAAAAAGGACATATTTTCTCTCACAGTGTGTAATTTAATTGTGGATCTTGTGGGATTGCAGGGAGCTGTGGAAGCAAAAAGTATAAATGAGCTCAAAATAGGATTAGATAAATTAATGAAGGATTGGCGTGGTGGTTTTTTGTGGTAATTGAATTCAGTGGTTTAGATGTGATGTCAGGCTGAGGAAATCCCCTGACTGCTGATTTTTGGATCTTGGGATGGTGAACCAAGGGAAGGATTACTCTGTGCCCTTAAACAGTGTACAGAACACAGGATGGGCAAGAAGGCTTCCCTTACTGTGTTGGGCCTTAATAAGTCATGCTTTTTCCCCATCCTTTTTCAAACATCTCCTCTAATTCCTGGTCTTTTAAATGTATTTGTTTTATATAATAATCTGAAATGTAAATCAAAGAATTGAAGAAAACAGACACACACCCATTAGAAATGTGAGGTGACAAGTGTTGTTCTTCCCCTATTGTAACGCTCGTAATGTACACCTCTTTTTGCTGTTTGTTGTCATTTTTCACCTTGTGCATCTAATTTAAACTGTAAGTATCTCAGGGTAGGGTCTTGTCATTCTAGTTCTCTGGAAAGCATCAGGTCCACCTATGGTGGTATATAAATAATAATATTTAAAAGGCTGAGCTGCATCACTTAGATGGGAAAGGCACCAAAATGGATCCAAGGGATGACTTTTTTATTAATAACTGCCATACCTCTTATTTGCATTCATGGTAACTGTGGACAATGAAGTGCACACCTGAATAAACAGAAGTATTGGGTCAGGGGTTGGTTTTGCTTGTTTGTTTTTATTTGTTTGGATTTTAAAATGTAACAATTTATGTATTTGGAACTACATCAGAGCCTGGGCATTCTTACTGTACTATCCTATTTATCCATGAAAATGGAATAATGGATAAAATAATAGAAAGTTAATACTGTAAACAACTAAAGCATTGGAATGACATTTTTCCTAACGGGTGCTGTTTTTTGTAGAAGATACATCTTGGGGTTTTAATGAACTTTAGTCAACAGGAAAAAATTGTGAACAGGATAGGTGAGGTTTTGATGCCCCCATGGAAAAGGTGCATTTTCTTCAGTGAGACCACAAAGATGCAGTGGCTACTGCTCCATAATATCCTGGTGAGCACCAGGCTCTGCACCTCATGTCATCTCCCTTAGCCAGGTCATACCTGGTAGGGGAGTACTGGGTTGACTTGCTGTCAGCACCTTAAAGGCTGTCTTCCCATCTCTGCACAGAGATGCAATAGCTAATGTGTATTCATGCTCTAACAACAAGACAAACAAAAAGCACTCACACAAGAAGCAAGAACAAAACCACAGCCTCACATCTGCATTGGTGCATTTAATTTTGCATTGTGCAACATTACAGTTTGAATGATTAATATTGCCCAAGATCAAGGCTGAGCATATGTCACACTGAATGGTGAAATAGGAAGTATAAGCTTATTGGGAACTACTAAATAATTTTATCTAATTTAATTGTCTTAAAACTGATGAGTGGAGCTATTTCTCTATGCAGACAAGAGGAAGAAGTTTGTATCATTGTTCACAGCACTACTAGAATCCTCACAGAAACAGCTGCAGGCTTTTGATAGACAGCCATCAGAAATGGCTGCATTGGCAAAGATATAGGAAAGAGGTTGAAACATGGCTGGAGGGCTGGAAAGTTTGGTTTACATATGGAGACTTAAAAAGTCTGATGTCTCTAGCTGTAAAAAGGGAAAATTAATCACAGCCTACAAGGGCCTAAATGAGGGAAGCTTTTGAGCTTACAGTAAAAGACTAACAGTAAATCAGTCTAACAGAGCTGTAGCTTCAGATGACAAGAAGCTGAAGCTGTGTAGTTAAGAGATTAATTTTTATACAAATTTGATTAGCTGAATCTGGCTTCTCCAATGTTCCCTCTTGTCTCCAGCAGAGCTGCATGGCTCTTGTTATTTATTTTATGCATCAAATGCTTACAGTGCGCTTGGGGCTGTACAAGACTTAAATATAAAGGGAGTCCACCCCCTGTAGGACTTCCTGCATGAAAGGCAGAGAGGAGTAATAGCTTGGGTGTAGAGCACTGGTTGTTCAGAAATGGTGCATTATTGTTTCTGGAATAGGTTGATGCTTGAATCCAAGAGTGTGGGTCTGGGAAATTGGCAGGGATGAAGAGGAGGTAACCAGGGCTTGAACAGCAGTTGACATCTGGGGACAGGATGTGAGAAGTTAGGGAGTAGAAGTCGGAGGAGGGCACAAAAGGAACATAGAGTGCCACAGGGTGACAGGCATGAGTGATAAGATGTGAATTGCGGTCTGGGACACAGTTATGCAGGTCCTGGAAGTGAAGGTGGAGTTGCTTAAGCTTGAAACAAGCACGAGTGAACCACAAGTTAGTAAATTCAGCAGAGACAAGAAGGTAAGAGTAAGTCTCTTTCCTGCTAGAAAATTATTGATCTATAGTCTGCTTTATGGAGGAAGTTGTACCCAAAGATCTTAAACAGCCTGTATATGAATGGCATCATGAGGACAGCTGCAGGGGGAATAGCCATCAAATATTTGTTATTTCCTTGATGATGCAGAATTTCTGTTGTCTGACTTTATTCCAAGTCCTTACTGTCTTCAGGATAACCGTGTTTGTACTATAGTAAATCTTTTGCCTTCTATTTATGAATTTTACATAATAAACATCACCATCAATTTATTTGGTGGTCATTTCGGCTGCTGGAAATATTTCATATCAGAGGTCAATCTGATTTCCCATATAATCTGAATCAGTAGCACTCTGACTGATTGTTAATTCTTTCATCTCAACCTCAGGATTGCACGGGGGCTCGGAGCTCACATTATGTTTAACAGCTTTTGACATGTTGGATGTAAAAATCATGAATAGCTGCAAATTGTTTTCTGGCTGATTTGTGTGTCTGTACTTTGGGTAGAGAGGAGGAAGTCTGTAATGTCATAAAATAGCCCAGGTGTGCAGAAACCCACAGTGACAGGTGTAACAATCTTGCAGCAGATTTCATGTGCAGAGTGAAACAACATACCAAAGAAGGGGACTGGAAAACAATCCTCCTACTTAAAGTAATCGCATTATTCATAGGAAAGCAGTTTGTAGTATTTGTAGCTACTCAGAAAATGCAAACTTAATTCTTCTTGGTCTAATTCCTATACACTATTCAAAACCCATTTTGTTTAATATTTTTTTATTATGCGGTTTGAAGGAGAAACTCATTCCTCACATAAATTGCTCCAGTGCTTCAGGACTCATGTAACTTGTTTAATCATGATAGTTATTTGATAGCATTATCTAGTAATCACTTTATCAAACTCTGATGATCACCCAGAAGCAGCTTTGGACAGGATTGTAGAGAACAGTATGGATTGATGAAGACAGAGCTATTTGTTATTACACACTGAGCTCTATGGCTTGTGGGCAGTAAATGGCACTGCTTTTCACATTTGAAACTCAAAAGATATATTCACTTCAGTATAACACTGTATTACATCTTCTGAAAAGGGAAACTCTTACAGTCCATAAGTCCTCCTGTTCTCCTCCAAAATAAAAAGCAAAGGTATTTTGTGCTTATTTTGGTTATGTGGTGGCCTCTCTGTAGTTATGACTAGAGCTTGCATAGTATCACAAACCTGATTTTGCTCCTCTTCCATCCCTCATGTAACCGTCATCTTTTTAAATTTCTCAAGAAATATCCCTTCAATTTTTAAATTACCTCATTTGGGTTGGCTCTTCAGGAAGCAGGTTTGGGAAGGGCTTCTCTTCCATCACAGTGAAGCAGGCAAAAATTTTTCCTCCTATTCATTGCTCTAGGTGTGAGACTTCAGAGCAAGTGTCAGAGACAACAGTACCAGTACTGCAGCTGAGGAAGGCACTTGCTCTTCACATTTCCTTGTATAGGAGTGAGTCTGGAGGAGGGCCACTAAGATGATCAGCCCTCTGCTATGAAGATAGGCTGAGAGAGTTGGGGTTGTTCATCCTAGAGAAGGCTTCAGGGACACCTTATAGCAGACTTCCAGTACCTGAAGGGGGCCTACAGGAATGCTGGGGAAGGACTTTTTATAAGGGCATGTAGTGATAGGATGAGGGGTAATGGTTTTAAGCTGAAGAAGGAAGATTTAGGTTAGGTATTAGGAAGAAATTCTTTACTGTAAGGGTGGCAAGACACTAGACCAGGTTGCCCAGGAAAGTTGTGGAAGCCCCATTCCTGGGAGTGTTCATGGCTAGTTTGGATGGGGCTTGGAGCAACCTGATCTAGTGTGAGGTGTCCCTGCCCATGGCAGGGAGATTGGAACTAGGTGATCTTTGAGATCCCTTCCAACCCAAAGCATTCTATGACTCTATGTTTCTATAATATTTACGTGCACATATGTGAAACATCTTCCCTGTACTCTCCCTGTCTCCCATGGAAACAGCACATTAGGTTGAATATAGAAAGTTATTTTATACCCAAACTTACAGAGCTGATGTTTCTGTGGGAAAAAAAAAGGTAATTTTTGGATGTGTGAGTGAAAATCACTAATTCCCAATAGAAAATATACTGCTCCTTTCCAGTGTGTCAGTTGAACGAGTATAAGCACAGCAATAGAGCAGGAGTGAGATAGAGATTCCCTAAAAGCCATGCAGATGGATTCATTCAAGTTAGCAGCTTATCTGGAGGTGAACTGTGCTGGTCAAATCTCCTGAGCATGACAAGCAGGGATTTTACATAGCTAATGTGTTTTATTTTGCCACATCAGACGTTCAGGGCTCACAGATACGGGGGGGCAAATGTCCAGTTGAAACACAAACTGGACACAGTTAGCTAATACACTTCTGGGCAGACAACTAGATTTTAAATCCTTAACATGGATGTTTGTATCTGGAATGCTTCCATTAACAGTCCTTTGAGGGAAGCATGTGTGCAGTAAATGAATGAAGTAATATATTGATTACTGAGGGCCTGAGAGGTTTTGAAAGCCTTCAGCCTCAGCCTGTACTTTGGTGCAGTCCTGCCAGCCAATGTCCGTGACCTCAGGAGCTGATTAATGGCCAGGTGAATGTGGAGCTCCTGGACTAGTTCATAAACAGGACATGTCAGTGCTTCCCCAGGGGTCCTGTTGCAAGATGGGCTAATGTCCATGTGTCATCTGCTGATGCTGATCTTGAAAGCTTCTTCCTCACAGAGACTTGGATTTTCCAGCAGCTTGCAGCCTGCCCTGTGTACCATGGCATAACTCAGTGTGGGAACCATGTTTGCATTGCTCACAGTATGGAGGGGCTGAGCACAGGGAACCAGTAGAGGGGAACTGAGCCAGACATCTCTCTGCCTGCTGAGACTTGGTGCCTCATACCACTAAAATTGTCTCTATTTCTTGAGTGCAAATTGTTTTGGATACTCAGCATATTCTTACATCCTTAAAATAATTTCACATCAGTGGAAGAGAAGCCTGTTGGTAGCAGTAAGGCCCTGATGCAATACATCTAGAGGTGACACATATTGTGTCTTCTCCAGTGTTGCTAGTAAAGCATAGTAAGTAATTACACTAAATTCAATAAAAGCTGAGGAAATTATCGTTAAGCAGCTGCTTAGGCATCTGTTTGACCTTTCAAGGAATTTTCATTTCATGTTGGTAGGTGAAAAAGATTAATTGTGATCAAGTCCCTGGTAAGAAAGTTGTTTCCTTTCTTCCAGCCTGTCACAGACATACTGTGCAATACTGAGGCAGTAACAGGCCTGTCCTGTGCATCAGTTTCCCTGTCAGTAAAATAAAATGCATCATCCCCTACCTGTTAAGAGAATTAAATCATTAACAGCTCTGTGGTGCCTCGGTGATATGGTGGTATATCCCACAAAAATAAATAAAATAAATATGAAAAGTGCAAGCCTCCTCCTCCTTACATTTTGTGACTTTGTGCCTTATTTGTAGATTTTTTCTCATCTTGGAGAAGTCAAACAACATTGTTGGGGTTTTTTTGGTATATTATAAGCGGCAGTGGATAACATATACTTAACAAAATTACCCACTGCATTTGCTGTGAGCAGCACCCCAGTTCCTTTTCACTTCTGACAAGAAGAAGAGTATCACCAAGAAAATCACCGACCTCCATTTCCACCTCACTTTTAGTTGGCAGAAAACAGTCAAGTTTGCCATTGGCTTCCTCTAGTATTGTTCAGCTCATCTGGTATGAGATCACATTAAAGAAGATTGTTGCAATTTGTCTCATCTTGCTGTGAAAGCACATACTGTCCTTATGCACTCAAGCCATACTTTACAGTATGAGCGATTGAGTGGACCTAAAGAATGCTGAGTAAATATGTTGCTGCAATTAGGGTTTGAGGGGGGGAAAAAAAAAAAGTGTATCCAGTATTTTCCATCCCTTTACTCTCCGTATATAAAAGGAATACATGATCTTTGCCCTGTACACACAAAACTTAGCAGATAACATAACCTGGACAAATTTATCATATTGAGGGCCACTTTCTATACTGGTTTACCTGCAGAACAACACAAAACGGCTGCCTGTAAAACAAAAGAGAACCTGGCTCTGCGGATATTAAGACTGTCATGACTAAACTAACCTACTAAACCTCTCATTTTTCTTTGCATTTTGTGCACAAAGCAGGGATGTCTGAAACACATTGTTCTAGAATGGGGTGCTGCAAGATAGGAATCTCTTTTCCATGTCATGCAATGGTTTGATTTTGCATTTAAATAACATCTTCCACACAAGATCTTACAAGTTTTTAAAGCTATTAATTTAGCTACACAACAGCCCTGTAAAGAAGTTACAAATGAATGGTAGATAACAGTAGATGTAATAGTAGATAATTTAATAATAGGTTTATCTTTCTTCTGTGGTCAGAGAGACCAACACAAAGCCCTATTTTATTTTCTGGATGAATATTAGTTTGTGATGCTTGCAGGTTTTGGATGGCAAGCTAAGAGAGCTGGGGTTTCATTTTCAGAGAAAATGAACACCTGAAATTGCTTTTCATTTCAGCTAAAAAGTCTGAGTGCTTAGAAAGAACATCCAATGTGTGTGCCCTCAAATCAGTTTCCCATAAACAGGGATTCTGTGGTCAATGAGCTACTTCAGAAAACCTTACCTGAGGTACTTTGTCTAGTGTTTCACAGGTTATGTCTAGCTGCATAGATTCAGGTAGGCCCTCTGCCGTTGCTTTGAGATGTCGAGGGATGATGTAGTCCAAGTGGAATGCATAAAGCTACTGTCCTGCAGAGGATCAGTTGAATTTCTTGTCTTCTGCCTAAAGTATAATAAACAGCATTCATCCTCTTATGTAGCTTCAAATCTGGCTCCAAGCTGTATGTATTTGGTCAGGCTCTATATTCAGACTTTCTGTTTTAAATGCCATTACTGTAACTGACTGCTGCTAAGCAGAAGACAAAGTAAAGTCAAGCTATTTAAGCAGCAGTAACACCATTATCTGACCCATGCTTTAATTGCTGAACAGCAATAGCAGAATGCAGTCTTCAGAGTCCATGTCTGGTTGCTCCAGGACTTTGGGAAGAGCTTCTTACAAGTACTTTGCTAATAGACAATGAGAAGTACAGGAGTTGTGCTGGCTGCATTGAGATTTTAATGGAAGACAACGTTGCTCTTTACATTCACCTTTGTTGAGTTTACATTGAACCCAACAGGAGCTTTGTTGGCTGGGTTCAGGATCAAGTCTTAATACCTAACAAATATGTGGATTATTGCACAGTGAAGATATACTTCAGATTCGTTTCCAAGGTACCAGCAGTCAGGAGGACCAAAAACTATTTAAAAAATGCCAAGAGTAGGTTGGTGATTAATGAGAAATTTATTTTATTTTGCAGTGTCTCTTATTTAACTGGGTGCCTCTGGAGACATTCTTTAAACAGCAAGGGACTATCTTAGACTAGTATGGTAGATTTTCATCTCACGTTGACTCCATTAAAGTAAGCTTCTATAAACAGACATCAATTACAACCAGTTTAAAGGGTTTTAAAATGTAATCCAGCAGTGCTGCTTAACTAAATGAATCCTGAGAACTGATCTCCAGTGAATTAATAGAGCAGTGTGTAGAGAGCTCACTATGAATCTGAGTTAATGACTGCAGAAGATCAAATTAATTACAACTGCCTCTGAGGACCTGCAGGAAAGAACTCCCCAGATCAACTAAGGTTTGATTAACTCTTTAGGTACCAAACATAGACTTTATACAAGTAATTTTCAAGTAATTGCTGGTAAGACAATGGAGTGAGGCAGCCTGCTACTTCTCAGGTGGCAGGTGACCACTCTGAGAAGTGATGTTGCTGAATTTTACTGCAAATTTCAATTTTCAATTTAAAAAAAGAGGGCTAAATTTAATTTCCCCCCCCTCTATTTGTTTAATTGAGGAATTTATATCAAATATTAATGCTAATATTACACTAAAATTAAAACAAAGTCACTGTGTGGCATTTTCTCCACATTCTAATACAGAAACCATTGCTATTATAAGTTTCCATTTTGATAAACATGCAAGATTCAACCACTAAGTTCTCTCTGAATTTTTGCATACATCATCATTGTTATTATTCTCTAGAAAATTTTATTTGATCTAATTGTGTCAAAGAAGGTGTGATTACTAAATTAATTAATAGCAAAATAGGAAGAGACAACCATTGGTTTAAAGCAAGGCTGTGCTGATGCATCCATGGGGCCAGGAAGGCACACTGGTCTGCATGAAATGAACTGATACCCAGCTTACCAAAAAATCTGAGTCATAACTGATAGTAATTGGCCATCACAGAAGAAGAGTATATGGACAATGGTCTGAATTTCCATCTTCTCAGAAACAAACCCCTTCTTGAACATTAACTTCTTATCTTCTTATCCCCCCTGCCTGGTACACCAAGCACTTCATTTTGTAGAGCTGTGCCAGCCAGGGCACATGGGAATGGACACGGGATATGGGATATCCCCTGGAATCCAACCCCGTGGCAAACTTCTCTTAGGTTTCTCTACAGAGGCTGAGCAGACATGTACAACTGAAAACAGACATCATTTTTTTTCTCCAGAAATACACACGTATTTGCTGCAGGCAGCATAAGGGCATGCCTTCAGCCTATGAACCACATTAGCAGCCTGTAATGGCAACTGGCTGCAGATTTAAATTCATTCTCTTGCCATGCTTTTGAATTACTCAAAGCTTTAAAGAGTGTGCTGTTTGCTTTTGTATTCATCAACTATTCCGTTCTTATTTTTTTCCACAAAACTGTAACAATAAATTCCTGCTATGCATTCAGCTGTACAGTACATTAGGAGGGTAATGGGGGGGCTGCCAAGCAGGGAAGCAAGGAAGGCTAAACAACAGATAATTGTTGGTGCCCTGTAGTGAAGAAGGTGCACATACTAAGAAAGGAAGGTGCTAATCAGCTCCTGAACTTTTAGACTGCATTTATAGTAGGGATAAGAGGAAACAATATAGGCAATTAGGCAGATGATACATCTGTACATTCAGGAAGAGGCAAGTCACCTAGTACTGTCTGCTTCATCCCATAACTGAAGCTCCAGAAGGAGTTTTGAGAAGAAGAAGTGATATACTGGGTTTTAGCAATTTTCAAAGCACTTTATAGGCATGGCTAATTAGGCATGTGGTAATATGATGGTTACTCTAAAAACAATGGAAATACCTCTTTCCTATGAAGTGAATACAGTGATTCAGCAAGGAGAACTGCATAACAGCCTATATGTCCTGATTTCCAAAGACTGACATCAATATTTTTCCCTCTGTATTTAAGTTCTTCCACAAAATCTGTATAGCAAATAGAAAATCCTCAATGTTAGATTTTGGAGAGACTTTGTTTTTTGCTCTAAAATGTTGCTTCTATTGCATTTTGTCATTGAGTGCACATAACATATATTTTCTTATCCAGAAAATATACTTAACAGTCGGTTTGTTTCATAATTTCAGGTGTTTAGAACTAAAAGAGTAATTTATAAAAATAAATATTTGTATTTTTTATGCATCAGGAGTTAAGTTTGCATATTTCTTCCAGAAAGTGTCAAATAATGAATTTTAATTAAGAGCAAAGGAAAACTCTACTATTTTTCCAGAGATATTTTTTTGCATTGGCCTTCATTACTGGCAAGCTGCTATATTTCTTGTTTGTAAATACTTAGAATTCAACTTCTTATGCCTGCCTCGAGGAATCTTGTAGTGAAATCAAATTACCTTGCTCACTATTTGCTTGTTTTTGTTTCAGATGAATTAAAATCAAGCTATTTCAGTCTGTTGCAGTAGAGTACTTTCTCTAATAATTTTAGCAGCTCTTTTCCACACTTCTGTTTCTCAAGAACTTTTTAAGAACTTTTTTCTTTGGTCACTGAAACTTAATACAGTGCTCCATTCCTTTCTCACCAGTGGCTTCAAAACAGCAATAATGTCACTCCTGTCCTCTAGCACATGATGTTTCTGGTTTCAGCAGGTTTTTGGGGTGCAGCTGTGCCCTGGAAGCTCTGTAATGCATTAAAATAAGCATCTTTAGGTTGCAAGAGACAGTTCTCCTTTTGAATATATGTCCCCTTACTTTGTCCATTGGATATATTGTCATACATTTTACACTGTGTTAAAATGGATTTGGACCCAGTTTACCAGGTGTGCCAGGTGACTTCTTATTGCTGCCCAGTTCCTAACAATATTTGCTATTTTTCTGTAGGGATTATATATTTACTTGTTAGATTAACATATTAAATGTTATGAGAGAAAATGTAAACCCTTTTGGACATCACAGCAGTCATATTCTTCTGTGTCTGCTTTTGATCCATGCAGAGACTGTTAAAAAAAACCCTTTCAGAGAATTATTCCCAAGTGTCAAACTGTCAGTTAGCTAGTTCTTAATCCATTTGACATGTACTATATTGTTATGGTATATGCCTGATTTTCTAAAAAGGAAGTCTAAGGAGTTCATGTCATTGCAATTTCTTTGTGAAGCAAACTTGTAGCTCTCTTGAAAACTGTAGCCAAGTTTGTCCAACTGAGCCTGTTTTTCATAAAGCCACATGGATTTATATTCCCATTTCTCAATTAAGAAGATCCAATACAATCTTTTTCAGTGTTTTTCTTGGGACCAAAGTCAGGCTATCATCTTTCTTAATTACAGAACAGTTGTTGGTTTTTATTCTGCTTAATTTTAACACTTTTACCTACCTTTGTCTAATAATGGGCCTGTGACATTACTGGGCTTATTTTCACTCCTGATATGTCTTTAAAATCATGTTATTGTTGCTGCTCTTAGGCCAGTCGTAAATTTTCCTGGAACTTTTTATTTATCACCCTAACTTTTTCCTGTTCAATACAGATTTGGATTTTGGTTTTAGTCCTCTTTTTTATTTTCTGTTAAACAGGAAGGGTGCTTGTCTTAGCCCAGTTTTGTTCAAATTCTTTCAGCTTTCAGTAATTTCAGCTATAAATGTTAATAAGAGTTCAGTCCTCAATATGACATCAGGAACCTGATGAACCTAATCTGGTCATGATCTTTGGTCCCTCATCACTCACAAGCATGATGTTAATTTATCTTCACCAGTCATTAGGAGATCCAAATTGGGGTTACTGTTTTTTAGATGCAGTAACTTTTTTTTTTCTCCAAAGAATTGTCTGCATGTTTTCAAAATTGTGATTTTTGTTGGTTTGTTTTTGTATTGAGCATCCTGCCATGACTGGCTGGTTTATAGTGACACCTACCAAGGCTTTTATAATGAGCAAATGATCCACATTGCATGGAAATCAATGGTACAAAGAAATTGTATCTGAAGCTAAGCACTTTCTGAAGCATTTTACTATTTACATTGCACACATGGACTTACTCATGTTTGATTGTGATTCAGGCTCCAATATCACTTCACCATGGATTTAATACATCACAACTATGATGAAGACTAACACTAGTTAAATACAAAGTTTCCACAGTGTATTTTGTGCAAATGCAAGTCTGTTCTCTGTCGCATACCCTTCTTGTCATTATCAATTATTTGTGTCACATGACATTGTTTTGAAAATAACTTTAAAGCTTTGCACTGCACCAAACAAAGAGCAGGAATTGAGATTCCATAAATTTAAAGGACGAGTCATCCTGACTGTTTTGAAACCATAGCAACTTTAGCAGCTCCGGGAAAAAAACACAAATGTATACAGTACAGTTCATGTGATAGTTCAAGTAAGTGGTTGACCTTTGTGGAGGATTAAAGAAGAAAGGACTCAGATTGAGGTATGGACCATCTCATTTGTTGCTTCACAGAGTGGGGAGTTTTTGGGAGTTTCCAGATTGAGAGCAGGAAACTTGGTGGACAACAGTCACTAGGTAACTGGCTCAGTACCAGGGTAGATGACTAGAAGGTGAGAAGCTAGAACTAGGAGGGGGAAAAGGCTAAAAAGAAAAGATTGCTAGATGGCAATAGTTGAATAGAGGATATTGGAGTTATATATGTTATATATGTTATAGTCAAGCATAAGTAGTGATTTGAAAATAGTGAGGAGAGACATGAACCTTTTGTGGGAGTAGAGAGTTGAAGTGAGACGTTTCAGAAGAGGGAAGAGTAACAGTAGCTGATTTTGGATCATCTGTCTGAAATGCAGGAAAAAAACAACAGGATGAAGCAGTCCAGCAAATAGTTTTAAGTAGTCAGAAAGGCAGAGATTAAAAAGGTGCTTTTGCCCAGTGAGTATGAAAGAAAATTATGGAGGTCAGTCATAAACAAAATCTTTTGCCAGGGCAAAAGAACAATTAGAGGTTACATTGGAGGCCTGAGGAAAAGGGATCGTGGTGATGTTGTCAATCTTGACAGAAAAAGAGGAGAATTAGGGCAGAGAATAAAGTAATTTTTACAATGTAAATTCCTCATGGCATGAATCTGTCTCTTTCATTTCTCTGCAAAACATCATGCATGTTTAAGACTGAATCAATCATGTTCTGCAGATAGTAAGCCTGTAATAGCAAACAGGCTCCCAAAAAGTGGGAAGATGGGGCAGACTGAATGGAAAGCAGCAGTGAGGGAAAACTCTTGTCAGTAACCACAAGCTTAGAGACTCAAGCTGAAGCTGTAACAGTGAATACAAATGACCCAAAAGAGCTGGGCATAAACCATGAAGAACTGTTAGAGGCAAGAAAAAAAACTAATAAGAAAGTATGAAAAACAGCAAGTAATTAAGATGGTATCTCCATGCCACTATGCAAGAGTGCAGTCTTCTCCTTCTGAGTCATTAATACAGGTCCCCAGCCACCACACTGACTTCTGCCATAGGAAGGAGACAGGAAACAGAAAGTGATGTAAAGCCAGGGGATGTTGTGTAGAAAAAGAGAAAATTATCAGTGATGTCAAGCAGGTGCAGTAGATCACATTCCTTAAGCTTGTTCTTTAATACCAGCCTGAGCTGCAGTACAGCAGCCATCAGGCATCCAGCATCTGCTGTTACCACGCAGAAACACAAGTCGTGTAGCAAGTGCTATCACAAGTCGCTACTTCATGACTAGGTTGGGTTGTATACCAAAGAACAAACATTTTCAGGCTTTGAAGGGTCAATTCCAGCATGCCAGGCAAAACAACATGCCATCTTCCACCTGCCAAGCACCTAATGGGTCTCAGCACCAGCCGGGTGATGTATCGTTTGTGCCAGTCTATACTGACAGATCAGAGGGAATTTGCCTGCTTGGACTGAAGAGCTAAAATAATTTGCTTTGTGTTCAGCTGGTGCCGTGAATATTTTCCTATATTCAGGGAATGATTTCATAGCTACAAAATTCTAGGAAAAGCACTGGTTCTTAATATATTGTCAGCTGCAGGTTCAGCTCCATAGGTGACTGAATTATCACAGCTGCAGGATCTCTGTGCTCTTTCGTTATTCTTGCTGGGGAAGCCTCTCACAGCATTCCTGTTGATATGATATCCTTGTTCTCAGTGAGAACAATACTGCACTGGGAAGTATTTACATTGGGAATATTTTTTCCAGGGAATAATTTTCTGTAATAATGGACAGAAGGGATTCAGTTATTTATTTACTGTGTGTTACTGGGCTTTTCTTGAAATAACTGTGCTTCAATATGCTATAAATGCATTGTTGTTACTTTTAAACTGAAAAAAGGATAATTAGACTCATCATTCCTTAACCTGAAGTTGTTCTACACCTGAAAAGGGAGTCATAAAGCCATCTAATGGTTATGCAGCTGATCAAGTCAGTGTACCATAAACCATGCCTACACATGGTCTCTATGATTCCTATTATTTTAATAGAGCCATGGAGTAAATTCTGGGAGGAATGATAAGAAGGAAATCTGGGAGAGCTTCTTGACTGTACCCTTTTTATCAATAACCAAGGGCTGCTGAGGTGGAGACCAGACCTACTACAGTTCTCCTGCTAAATGCACACCAAAGAGTGTTAGATATGTAGTGTACTAAAGCATTTTCGGTCACATACAATAAGACAACAACTTATCCATAAGTTCAGCCTGGCAGACTGCTGTGGCAGTAAAGCACCATTCCAGCTGAAAAGTGAGTCATTTTGAGAGTCTAAGGATACAGAAATTGCAGACTACATTGGGCCAGGAATCCATCTACCTTAATGTCTGGTCTCCATCATTGACCTCCTTCAGAAAATGATGTCTGACAGTAATCTCACTGATAAATTTTTCATGTAAGAATTGACTGCAGGATAAGACCCTAAACACAGGATGTACAAATGGGTGAAACTGTGCAGATGGATGTAACGGAAAAGAAGAGTGGAGCTGCTCAAGGATGTTTCGTCATCATGAGTGGACAGGTTTTACTTGGAGATGTATCTTTATTAGTGTTTCTGACATATGTCTACAACCTGAAGAATGCAACAAGAGAGCAACAGTGTAGGGATAGGTTTCATAGCAGATCCAGCTGCTCAGATAAGGGGACAGAGAAGAGACCAAGAAGGAAAAATCACTGGGCTTAGTATGTGCTATAATCAGGGAGAACAGGAGAGGCAAAAAATAAACACCTGAGATACATGAGTCTGTTGCTTCCACATGCAGACAGCAATATCAGATCCTGCAGGCAGGCCCTAGGTTGGTGTTTGAATAGAAGCATCATCTGCTTTACAGAATTCTGCAGTATCTGTTTAACTGTTCTGTAGACTGTAACCTCTCCCCAGCACCAACTGCCTTTTCATTGTTTAGATATGTCATCTTTCCATTTATCTATCCCAGTGGCTGCTCCAAGAAGAACAACATATTAAAAAGCAATAGGAAACAATTGTTTTATGAAAGCTCAATGCCTGCCATTCTGTCTAGAGTAGCAGGAACAGGGTAAAGGAGTTTATGGTTTGGATCACATTTGAGATATGCAATACAGTGAATTCTATAACATGACAAGACCAGAAAGCTCATCAATACCAAGTATCCTGTAGCCTCCTAGAATAATTATTAACATGGTTCTGTTCTCTCATTTTGAATATAGAGGAACTATTGATACTTCTTTTTTTAATTATAGAAACATTTTATTCCACTGTCTATTACCGTGGCCTGTCCATTATTGTTCTGATAACTATCTGGCTGGATATGGGTATCATTCTGATCAACAGGTACACGCTTTGTGCCAACAATACCCAGTTGCAGAGCAGCCTTAATTAAAAGTTTAATATTGAATTAGTTTGGTTCTGTAAAGAACAGACTGAACCTAAACTTGAATATTAAAAGTTGTTTAGACCATTGTGTTCAAGCTTACCATATTTTTGCAATGTTTAATAGTGCCTTTCTTCTGTCTCTTGCTAAAGAAACACTCTTCACTGGATAAAAAACTGGCTGGATGGCCATGCCCAGAGAGTTGTGGTAAATAGGGTCAAATCTAGTTGGCAGCCCAGTCATCAGTGGTGTCCCTCAGGGCTCAGTTCTGGGGCCAGCCTTGTTCAATATCTTTATCAATTATCTGGATGAGGGGGTTGAGTGTATCCTCAGTGAGATTGCAGATGACACCAAAATGGGTGGGAGTATCAATCTGCTAGAGGGTAGCAAGGCTCTACAGAAGTACCTGGACAGGCTGGATTGAAGAGCCAGGGCCAACTGTATGAGGTTCAAGAAGGCCAAATGCCAGGTGCCAGGTCCTGCATTTTGGTCACAACAACCGCAGGCAATGCTACAGACTTGGGTTGGAGTGGATAGAGACCTGCCCAGCAGAAAAGGACCTGGGAGTGCTGGTGAACATGATCCAGCAGTGTGCCCAGGCAGCCAGGAAGGTCAATAGCATCCTGGCCTGCATCAGGCATAACATGGCCAGCAGGACCAGGGAGGTGATCATGCCCCTGTACTCAGCACTGGTGAGGCCACACCTCGAGCACTGTGTTCAGTTCTGGGCCACCCGCTACATGAAGGACATTGAGGTGCTGAAACGTGTGCAGAGAAGAGCTACCAAGCTAGTGAAGGGTCTAGACAACAAGGCACACAAGGAGTGGCTGAGGGAACTAAGGTTGTTTAGTTTGGAGAAGAGAAGGCTGAGGGGAGACGTCATTGCCCTCTACAACTACCTGAAAGGAGGTTACAAGGAGGTGGGTGTTGACCTCTTCTCCCAAGTGAATATTGACAGGACCATAGGAAATGGTCTGAAGTTGCTACAGGGAAGGTTTAGATTGGATATTAGGAAGAATTTCTTTACTGAAAGAGTGGTCAGGCCCTGGAACAGCCTGCCCAGGGAGGTGGTGGGGTCACCATCCTTGGATATATTTAAGAAATGTGTAGATGAGGAACTTCAGGGCATGCTCTAGTGGTCAAGATTGTAGGTTGTGTGTTGTGGGGGTTTTGGGGCTATGTTGTGGGTTTTGTTGTTGTTTTTTTGGGGGTTGGTTGATTGGTTTGGGTGGGTTTTTTTATGATTGGACTTGGTACTCTCAGAGGTCCTTTCAACCATGACTATTCTGTGATTCTCTGAATATGCTAAGAAGTTTACATTTACATAATTGAAAGAGATAATCACAGATTCCAGAGCTTTGCATTTAAAATGCACTTATAGCAGGTCATTGTTTCAAGGGACTAGTTTTTCTCCCCCTTGCCTCATCTCTGCTACTGGAACTTTATAACTGGGCAGTACACTGGAGGATAATATTCAATATAATTAACTACAAGGTAATAAACTTAAGATACAAAACTCTAAACTACATACAGAGGATAAAACCATTCTAAATTAAATGTAACATGAAAATGTTTGGAAGCCACTTCAGGTAGCTTAAAGAATATGTAGTTAATCCACAGTGCAAGCAAAAACGTAAATGAAAGAAAAGCCCTTTAACAAAAGGAGTAGGACTTTATGGTATAACTTATTGAGAATGAAGTTTGGCTTCAGCAGAAACAAGGGACACATTTTTTTCATAATTGGAGTCTTTAAAACTTCTTCCAGAATGTTACTTAAGCATGTATATACATTTAGAAATACTTAGTTTAAACTCAGTGGAGATGTGTTTTGTTCGTGTGTTCTTATATCCAGGATATGTGCTTAATAACTTTACAAATAACCTTAGTAAATCAGAGGCAAATTTACCAAAACTGTACATGGCTATGTGGGTTTTATTTCTGGTGTCCCGAGCGAACACAGATCTGAATCATGTAGCCATTAGCTACAGGACTAGAATCAAGAACAGTCATTTTTTTTTCCTGACATAATCAACTTCCATTTGGAATTCTAGAGAAATAGCATCACCTTAACATGACCTCATCTAATTGTCCACACACGTTTATCTGTTTTTTTAACTGTATTTGAAGGGTGTCTATCCATGGCTATTTCAGGTTGAGTTTGTTCAGGGTTTTTAAAGCAAAAGATAGAAAGGAAGGCACTCAGTTTGTAACTTCAAATACTCAATTTAAATGCTTTACATGTTGACTGTCTCTTGCAGAGGGTCACTGCACAGGCAGAAATAAGTTTACCTCATTTATCTTTTTTTAATGGAAGCATGTAACCTCTAGTTTGTTAGTATAAGAGGGAATGCTTGTTAGCAGGGATACCGGGGGCACCTTCTTTGGGCTCCCTTGACCACAGCATGAATGCTGCTTTCTGAAATAAGACATCAGCAGATCCACTGTGTGACTGTTTTCATCCACTTTGTGTAATGGTCTGAGTAAGCTGAGGCGATTCTTCTTCTCAAAGGTACACACAAATCTCACACACTGGCCAACGTGTGTGTGTGAGAGAGAAGTGTTCTCTCCTAGTATCACAACAAGTGACATCTCACTGCAGAAAGATTCAAAGCCGGATGCTTTCACTCTCATTTTCTGCATTTCCTAAGCTAGTAAGAGAGGAAGGAAGATATTTCTCAGGCTCTGTTTTAGTGAGTGAGCATTGCACTTTGGGTTGCTGCTGACCTTGCTGGTGCTGTGACCACCCTAGGAGGGACAAATACATTGCAGATAGAACTAACACTAGAGGCAATACAGGCCCACTGCTGAATGTGGTGGGTGCCCTGGTGACGGAGGATATAAAGAAGGCAGAGGCACTGAATGCCTTCTTTGCCTCTGTCTTTACTGCTGCAGACTCTCCCCAGGAGCCCCAGATCCCTAAAGCCCCAGAAGAAGTCAGGATGAAAGAGGAGTTTGCTTTAGTAGATGAGGAATGGGTTAGGGATCAGTTAAGCAATGACCATGAATCGATGGGTCCAGATGGAATACACCCACAGGTGTTGAGGAAACTGGGGAGGTCATTGCTAGGCCACTCTCCATCATCCTTGGTAAGTCATGGTCAGCAGGAGAGGTGCCTGAGGACTGGAGGATAGCAAATGTCACTCCAGTCTACAAGAAGGGCAAGAAGGAGGACCTGGGTAACTATAGACCTATCAGCCTCACCTCCATCCCTGGAAAGGTGATGGAACAACTTGTTCTTGGCACTATCTCTACGCATATCAAGGATGAGGGGGTCATTAAGAGTAGTCAACATGGTTTTACCAAGGAAAAGTCATGTTTGACCAACCTTACAGCCTTCTATGAGGAAGTAACCAGGTGGATAGATGATGGTAGGGTGGTAGATGTGGTTTATCTTGATTTCAGTAAAGCATTTGACACTGTCTCCTGCAGCATCCTCATAGATAAACTGAGGAAGTGTGGTCTTGATGGTCAGGTAGTGAGGTGGATCATGAACTGGTTGAAAGGAAGAAGCCAGAGAGTTGTGGTCAATGGGACAGAATCTAGTTGGAGGTCTGTGACTACTGGCATCCCTCAGGGGTCAGTACTGGGACAGGTGTTGTTCAATATTTTCATCAATGACCTGGATGAGGGAACAGAGTGTACCCTCAGCAAGTTTGCTGATGACACTAAACTGGGAGGAGTGGCTGACACACCAGAAGGCTGTGCTGCCATTCAATGAGACCTAGACAGGCTGGAGAGTTGGGCGGGGAGAAATTTGATGAAATTCAACAAGGGCAAGTGTAGAGTCTTGCATCTGGGGAAGAACAACCCCATGGACCAGTACAGGTTGGGGGCTGACCTGCTGGAGAGCAGTGTAGGAGAAAAGGACCTGGGAGTCCTGGTGGACAGGAGGATGACCATGAGCCAGCAATGTGCCCTTGTAGCCAAGAAGGCCGATGGAATCCTGGGTACATTAGAAAGGGTGTGGTTAGTAGGTCAAGGGAGGTTCTCCTCCCCCTCTATTCTGCCTTGGTGAGGCTACATCTGGAGTTTTGTATCCAGTTCTGGGCCCCTCAGTTCAAGAAGGACAGGGAACTGCTTGAGAGAGTCCAGCGCAGAGCCACAAAGATGATTAAGGGAGTGGAACATCTCCCTTATGAGGAAACGCTGAGGGAGCTGGATCTCTTTAGCTTGGAGAAGAGGAGACTGACCTCATCAATGTTTACAAATACGTTAAGGGCAAGTGTCAAGAGGACGGAGCCAGGCTTTTTTCAGTGATGTCTAGTGATAGGACAAGGGGTAATGGGTGCAAACTGGAGCATAGGAGGTTCCACGTAAACATCAGAAAACACTTCTTTACTGTGAGAGTGACAGAGCACTGGAACAGGCTGCCCAGAGAGGCTGTCGAGTCTCCTTCGCTGGAGACATTCAAAACCCTCCTGGACACGTTCCTGTGTGATGTGCTCTGGGTGACCCTGCTCTGGCAGGGGAGTTGGACTAGATGATCTTTTGAGGTCCCGTCCTACCCCTGAGATTCTGTGATTCTGTGATTCTGTGACAAGGGGCATCTAGGAATGGCTGATAATATTTGAGATTTCAGTACTCTGCTAGATGATATCATTCGTGAGCACAGGCCTGGAAAGCATCGTGGTCTCTGAGGTTAAAAGCAAGAGCATAAGGGTGGGCCTGATCCCACCAAAAGGAGTTTACTACAGGGCGAGTGAGAGCAGCTCCAAACGGGGAAAGAGAATACAAGGGCATACAAATCCTGAGGAATTTTTTGCTACAATGACAGTGCACTGGCTGGCAGGCTTCAGGTTGTTGAATGCTGCCTCCCGAAGTGTTTGGAAAGCCTCTCTCACTTTCTGCACACTCCCCAGTATAGATTATAAATAATAACTCCTAAGTCAAATATGGGTGTTTTTTATTGATGTAGGGGCCAGAGCAAGCAATTTTCTAGTCAGTCCCTTTGTGTTAAACATGCTACTTGGTGAATTCTGAAAAGGAATTCTGGAAATGAAAAAAAAACAAAACAAAACAAAAAAACCAAACAATATTAACATCCCAGTGTAGCACATCAGAATAAACTTAAACTATTTTTTGGTGGGGCTGGCTGTGCCACTTCATAGTAGAAGCTGTTCTGCCAATGTGTAAGTGAGCTGCTTAACTAGCAAATGTGTTTTTTTGCTGTGAATGTGCTACAGGAAATTTTTACTGACAGGTTATTATGACTACTTTAATGCACATATGACCCACTGTCTGGAAGACAGTTAAAATTATAAACTGTTCATAAATTTACTGACACTCTTGGTAACGCTGTGTTACAGCATAAACATTTAATTTGATCCTCATTTCTTAAAATAGTGCTATTGCTATGCTTGCAGAAATGTGAAGCTTCCTGTTGAAGAAAGCTATTTCAGGTCTCTGAGTATTAGTCCTTCAGCCTTGCTAATGTGCATTTTGACAAATGAAAGTAGTCATATTAAATCTCCATTTAATGTTAAAATGATAGTGACAAATTCATACAATTCACAGCTTTCTGCATTCAAGTTCTTACAAAGCCTTACACCCCAATTCTAAGAAATCATTTCTGCCTGTGATCTTTCTCTAAATGATTTTTTATGTACTTGTCTGCCCCAGCTCCTCAGGATACATGTGAGGCATAAAGAATAATTTTGTAACAAGGAAAGCTTATAACTTCTTACAGTTCTTACTCAAGCACATTTCCCTCAGTGAATAGGAATTATGCTCAAGTAATAATTGCATCATCTGGTTCACAGTTTCAGTATTTAGAGATCCTTCAGTGCCATAAAATGATGTTAGGATGCGATGGAGCAATATCTGTAGTCCTCTGCCCTATTCTTCACTTCCCCATATCCTGCAGCTGGTAGAACAAACTTATTTTTCTCTCACACGTAAGTAGAAGTTGCTTTCTGACAGGAAAACCTTAGGAGCACCAATAAGTTGAAGTGGGAAAACACACTGCTTTCAGTTTTGATCTAATAATTTTTGTATAGTACTGGTTTTGGCTGTGAGGCTGCGGGAAGAGCTCTGAGGTTGCCAGCTGTTGGTTACATCTGCAGAGCTTGTGGCAAAGCCAGTCTTAGGGGGAGGCTGTTAAACCCCTGCTTTTCAGGGACCATATTGCTATTAAAGCTCTTTTTCTTGGGTTTGCATACTTTGGCCTCCTCTGATGCTAAACAAATAATAGGCCTATATTGTTTGCTGCTCACACCCCAGGTTTATTTTAATGACTCTCATAGCTTTATAGAGCCTGCCCTTCTGTTTTATAAAATCCATGCTTGTTGGTTCCTTGATTTTTTTAGAAAAATCCAGTTCTGGATTCATTTGTACAGTTCATGATGTAGAATTTTAGCACTGTCTTGAGGACTTCTAAGGCACAATCACAGAAGGAAGTGAGCTATTGAAAGAGATAAATCAGCGTGATCAGAACATATATGTAATTTTGTGCTGTTTTGCCATAAACCTGGGGTTCATCACGGGAGGTCAGACAGAAGACATAAAGATAGTATCAGACCCAAGTAATGACTGGAGAGAGCTGTAAAAATGCTGGAGTGACAGGTCTATGTAAATTTCATGAAGAAAATGTACACCTTAAAGAACTGCACATAGTATCATGAAAGAATAGAAATGTCAGTGCATTAAGATTCAAATCCTCCCAAAAATTCTGGAAGCAGAAAAGCACATCAGATGTGAGCTGGGAAGTGGCAGTGGAGCTGAGATGCCATATGCAGATGGGGTGAAAGGTACTCCACCACTTAGGAAAGCAGGCTGAGCATAAGACCCTGATGACAAGGGAAAGACATGCTGTTTTGTATTATGTGGATCTGCAAAACGTGTGGAGGTGACACACAGCTAAGTAGAAGAATTACGTCAGTCAGAGAAGTGTTGTTCA
Organism: Apus apus; assembly: GCF_020740795.1. Lineage (NCBI taxonomy): Eukaryota > Metazoa > Chordata > Aves > Apodiformes > Apodidae > Apus > Apus apus. Next base: position 52,654,208 of record NC_067283.1, read on the forward strand.
TGTTGCAATAACATGGCTGTTAGCAACTGATCATAATACTGCAGAAGACAGCAAAAGAAAGAGAGGGTGAGATAGCAGCATCCTGTGAGAAAAAGTCTGCTCAGAAGTGGTTTTAAGTTATATGAACACCAGTGTGAAAAATAACATGGAAGAACCAGTCAGATAAGGGTCAGCCTGCAATAGAAAAGTAACCGGTGTCTGTTTAAAGCAACAGTGAGAACATAGTGCTACTAATATCCTATTCAAGGATAGAGTAGCTTAATAAAGTTTTCTCCTTCTGTGTTAATTATACAACAATTGAAAGACCAAAAAGGGTGGAAGACTCCTCAGGCAGGTGAGAGTAAAATTTTGCTTGTTGTCTCCCTGTAAAACTAAAGCCTTTAAGAAAAAGGAAAATAACATAAGATTTTTTTCAAAAATTCATCTCAGTGGGCAGCTCTCAAAATGCTGTTGCCAAAATGAAGAGGAATTCAACTGCTTTTCACTCTTGTGGTTCAGTTTCATGCAGTGAAGATATTGTCTGATGGTCTACAGTAGATCTATACAGGGAACCCCAAGGAGTCACAGAATGAAAGGAAACTGAGGAAAAAAATACTTTTTAGAAGGAAATGAGAAAGCTAATTTTTTGAGAGAAGGGACCTGTTAAGAGTAAGAAGAAAGTATATTATGGGTAACCTAACTGACTTGCAGCAGGCATGACGTTCATGTACCATCTTCTCATCTTGACCAAGTATTTAGCTTTGTTGTGTTCCACATAAAGAATAAAAGTTCCTTAGCTAACTGAGGGGAGCAATGCTGAGTGGAACGTAACAGAGCCAAAAATTTGGGCATTACTGCACCTGCAAATAGAGCTTGATAATCTGCCTCACTTGCAGACTATTGAAGAAAGCAGCTGCCTGTGTTATATCCACAGGGGTTTCTCTCACATGAGCAACAGAGAACGACTCACTGCCTCTGCTGCTAATTTCTGTGCTAGATATGACCCAAAAAAAATGAGCTGTGTAATTCCTAAGAGCTGTGTGTAGTAAAGAAGACTGTCGCTTGTCAGGAGAAAGTATGGCAGTTTGACAACAGCCTGCTATGAATTAGTATTCATTCGAGGACGTAAAATGTGTTTATGGTGGCAGTTCTCAGCACAGTATCATGGTTCTGTTGTACTGTTTAGTTAAATGTCATCTATTAATAATTCAGTGAACAAGGCTCCATGCAAAACCCAGCTGGGATCTTATAATCAGTTATTTTACGTAATGCAAAGAGGCTCTCCTAGACAATGGACAATGCCCAGCTCTGTTTTCCAATTACTTTTTATCCCTACACTTGTCCTGATCCCACAGTGCTGTGTAGAGTCACCCTAGGTTTTAAATTTATGCACTGCAGCACACATGCAGAAGGGTGTCCACACTGTAAGATGGCTAGAAAAGCAGTTTACAAACACACTGCTATAAGCAAAATTATTTTAATGACAAGCCCTCTATTAAAATTTCAATTGGTGCCAGCCTCATCCCATCTTAAACATGAAAATTCACATGTTGTTGCCACTGGAGGTTTGGAGTAAAGAAAAACATCCTGAAGGAAAATTTTATTTTGCAATAAGGGTGTTTTTTCTCTGCACTTCTGCTTCCTTTCTCTTGTTGAAATTTCCTTTAATTTTATCTTCTTTGAGAGTGAGTCAAAACCAAGTTGTTCTGCCTAGAATTTTGGAAGCACGTCATACTTTGTATGGCCTGAAAACCAAATCAGGTAAAAAAAGATCAGTACTTCCCAATGTTGGTCCATTCTAAACTCCGCCATTGCTGTCAAATATCACAGGAGTGCCACGTACTCTCAAGTTTTGGATTAACTAATTGCTGTCAATTTATTAATCTCTTGTCTCTATTTTAAAGAATTTTGTGATCCACTACTCTATGAGCTGAATTCTGTACATTTTTAATGGGCAGTATCTTCCACCTGTGGTTGGAAGCAGAGACCTGTTTGTGTTCCTGCAGCAGAAATAGGGCTTTGAAATAGCAGGCCTTGAAATAGCTCTCCCAAGGCACAGGTCAGTAGTCCACCAAGTATTTTGAAATCAGAACCTTTTCTTCTTTTTTTGAGTTATTGGGATATTTTTTTAATAGTCTCTTCACAGTTAAAACTGATATTTTTTTTTCACAAAACATTTTGCATTTCCTTTCTGAAATGCTGCTCATTCACATAGTTTCACTGAAGTCACCAATTTTGTGCAGGGAACTTAGACTAGTTTGAAATGTTATTTCATACAGATTTAAAACAGAGTTTCAGAGTATTTTTGCCCAAGACTGATTATAAATATTTAAAAAGGTCATTTTTCTAGCTAAAAGGAGGTATTATGTCACTTAGTCAACATATTAAAATCACCCTGTGCAGCAATGTGGTTTATTAAAATTAATTTAGTAAATCCTCTCATTCCATCACTGAGGGGTTTCTGAGTCTGTTCCTCCCAACACAGAGACAGCCCTTGTATGGATAGGCTTTAGATGAGGTTTTAGACGAGGTTTAATTATTTGTGTAATTTACCCTGAGGTTCCCTTTGTGAAAAACACTCAATAAACACAAGAGCATTACCTTTATATAAAGAAGATAATTGCACCTACATGTACCTTTGACACAAAATGGTTTTATTTGAGGAAGCATCCCTTGAATCACCAACTGCTGGCTTGAAATGACAGCCCATTTCAGGCCAGCTGAAAATTCACCACATATGTGTAGTTTATCTTCAATTAATTTAGACATTTAATTCTTTTAAAGGGAATTATTGGCTGTGTTTTTATCTGAATCAGGCCTATATAAATCATATTCACAGGAAATCAATGGATAATTTCAGTATTAGCATTATTTCAGTGGTGCACAGCTTGTAATTATGACGAAAAGGTGTTTTTTTTCCTCATAAATGGTTTCAAAATATTGTATCATGTTGTTTTTTTAAGGATTCTGTAAGAGGTGCATGGATTTAACCATGATTCAATTACATTGCTGTGTGGGCTTTGGACCTGCTATGATTTAATTACATTTTTGTTCATTCAGATGTTTATACTGCATGTATGTTTTCAAATCATTCCCACTGTAGCGTCAATTTCCCAACTTCTCTGTGCGAGCAAATGATCTTTAAAATTGTCCTCGCTCTGTAGTACTTAAGAAAGGGAGGAAGTACATGAAGAAGAACCTCAAAGATGAAGGCCAGGCTTGAAGCACAGTTTCATTAATACTGGATGGCAGGAAAGGAGCCAAGTCCCAGATAATGAGGAAGGAGTTGCAATTTTTTTTAAAGCTATCTGGTGACAGGGAAAACAAAAATGACATTCAGCTGACGAATGAGTGGAGTTTGACCTAGCCTTTTGACCCTTGACAATCAATCTTACCTGCTGCTTCATAAAGAATTATAGCTGTGCCACTCACATTTGACTCTGGATTTTTGCTGTTCTCTCTTACTTTCTTCCTTCTTGCCTTTCTTCATTTTTGCCTTTCTTCCTTCTTTCTTTTTATTCTTTTCTTCTTTTCTTTTCTTTTCTTTTCTTTTCTTTTCTTTTCTTTTCTTTTCTTTTCTTTTCTTTTCTTTTCTTTTCTTTTCTTTTCTTTTCTCTTCTCTTCTCTTCTCTTCTCTTCTCTTCTCTTCTCTTCTCTTCTCTTCTCTTCTCTTCTCTTCTCTTCTCTTCTCTTCTCTTCTCTTCTCTTCTCTTCTCTTCCCTTTCCCCTTCCCCTTCCCCTTCCCCTTCCCCTTCCCCTTCCCCTTCCCCTTCCCCTTCCCCTTCCCCTTCCCTTCTTCTTCCCTCTTTTTCTCTCTCTTTCCCATAGCCAGCTGGGCTGGACCTGTTCTCAGCTAACCTTGCATATTTTCCCCTTCAGAATGCATGCTAAGAGGAGTAACCATTTTCCCCTGATCTGAGCTGCAGTAAGGAGAGCTGTTGGGTATACAGCCTGTGCAGGCTTTGTGCAGGCCACACCTCACATAGCTCCTCTCTCTTTGGCTCTCTTACACTTCGTTTGTGTTCTCAGTGGACACAGTGACTGAATGTTGCCTGCACAGGCTTTATAATGCATGTAGACCTTTCTTGCATGTATTAATGTCACACCTATATGTGAACATCGTAACATGTACTCAGATGTCTTGGTTTATTACTATTTGTACTTGTAATTTATTCAGAAAGAAAAGCAAGCAAGCCTTAGCATGGCTTGAGAGCCTGAGAATACTTTTTTTCAAGAGGTGAGGAAGAGAGAAAGAAGGGGCTGTTGAACATGAGAGGGAGAGGAGTTCCTGTTTCCCATTTGTTCTGTAATTTGGGAGACAGTAATCATTGGGATGGAAGCAAGAAGGCTCACACAATGGTTCAAATTTCATAAGCATAACAAAAGTCTGGGCACAAAGCAGTGCAGTTTTATTTGTGGGGGAAGTGAGGTCAGTAGTCTTCAGTCTCTTAACAAGATGACAGAATTGATGAAGCATCACAGCAACAGGATGTGGTTACCTGCAGTCTGTTCACATAACAAGCACACCGGAGTCCTACAGTCATCGCCTTTGAATTTCTTTTCCTTTCTTCATTTTATTTTGTCATCCTCTTATTTCTCTGGCCTAGCTTACTGCACTGGAGTAATCACTTTATTGCCTGTGATGTCTTGTTGGTGAAATTTTCTCTTGGATTTCTTTATTGTTATTGTAATTAGCTAGTTTGGTTTAGCTGGCTCCAGCAGTGTGTCTCTGATGACAGAGGTGCTCACAGTGGTGTGCAATGAACTCTTAAGTACTACTCTTCTAGGAAATCTGGGATTGTTTTTCATTCTGAGGTATCCTTTAAACCCACTATGAAACAAGTGCCTAAAATGTGCCTGAGCTAAGAGTTCATCTTAAAAGACATCCTTGTTATTAGAGATCTCAAAAAGTCTTATGAGCCGCTGGGAATGAAAGCATTACCCGGACATTATCAAAAAGTGGGGGAAAGAAAAAATAAATGGGTGCTTTTAAACCATCTGTCTCTTTTTAACACAATTTTGGAGGCAGCTCTATAACGATCTTTTCCATGTGGAAATAAAACTTTGTGTATCTTTGACCCCCTTCATTTTGAAGATCTTTGTGCACATTGTTGTACTTCACTAATTTTGCTTCCTGTGGTGAGGGAAGTGAAGTTTATTATCCCTCCTTTTCTTTTATAGAGCAGGAAAGTGAGGCAGGGAGATTAACTGCCATGCCCAAGGTGACAGTAGGTTCAGGAATAGGAGGTGGATACCCTGCACTGATCTTCAGCCATAAAACCATCAGTCCTAATTCCCTATTTCTATGATACAGGATCATTGTTATTTATTTTTTATTATTATTATTGTTATTATTATTATTATTATTATTATCATTATCATTATCATTATTATCATCATTATCATTATCATTATCATTATTTTCTAATTAGGAATACTGTGCTTTGTATCTTGGAAGCACAACATCCAGGTCGGAATAGTATTTGTCAGCACAGCAAATTTAATTATTTATAACTATGTTCTTTGTCTGATGTTTCGATTGCTATTTATTTTCCACCAGAAGATTTGATCACTTAAACAGCCCAATCAAACAATCAAACATTTGGCAGTGTTTACAAATTATGAAAATGGTTTCTGATTAAAATGTTCCACGGGGAGATGAAAGTTTCAGATCAGTATGTAAGCCAAGGGCACTCTGCTGAGCCTCTGCAGAGGGAGCTGCTCTGTGGCATATGCTCTTTACCCACACCCATGCTGGCACAAGGCACAGGCAGAGGCTCACACATTTCCCCCATGGTCTTCCTGGGGCTATTTCTGTAGAGTGCTCTTATGGCAAGGGGGAAACCAAGCCCTCTTAGCCAAGTGAGATGCAGCTCTGCAAGGCACCCATCAGGCAATACCTGACAAAAAGATCACTCTCAGTCACAGCTGAAAGAAGTGGCAGAATCACATAGGCATCTAAAGCTTACCTGTTTTGTAGATGTACTGTGGTCACATCTGAAAATCATTGCAGCATCAGATCAGCAATGCTTCTAGCACTATGATTGCAAGAAGTCAGACATCATTTCACTGTGCAAAGTAATTAAGGGCTATTAGAATTCATCTATTTTAAGAATACCACTGCTTCAACAACAACAGCTACAACAAAAACAACAAAGAGGTGGAAATTACTTCTGGTTTTGTTTGTACTAGTCTGTGGACCAGTGTTGTTTCACAGACATCAGAGATTTTGGGTTCTTGGCTTCCCTCTTAATTTCCCAGTGCAAAACATTACAGCATAAGATCCTTTCCTGGCATTAATTTCTTTATTAATCAGAAATCGATGTGGTCCATAATCCAAATACATTAAATAGTCAGCAGTGTACTCTGCAAACCTCCTAATAAAATGTTTTGCACTGGGTGATTGCTTAAAGAACACTTGCCTTCACTTAAGGGTTTTTTGTAGGTGGTTTTCTGATGCAGTTCTCATAGCTCTAATGACTGGGTAGCTATTGGCAAAAAAAAAAAATCCCTAAACGTTCCTGAGAAAATAAAGGCAGGAATTTACACAACTGCTTTGGCCCAGAGTCACATGAAGAAGACTTTGTTACAACAATGTTTAGCAAATTTGCGTTCACTTCAGTTCCCTGTTCAAAGGTGAGGATTGTTGGAGTGCCATCATAGTTCCTTGAGCTATAAAGAAATAAATTTCTACAGCTGGTAGGAAGAAGAGACTGTTAGGGCCATATCTGCTCAAAGTGAGGGCTCTTTATGAGAAGAACAGCAGTAGAACTGCTGGAGATGATGGCCATAGGAATTGCCCTGCCCTATAGAACACTGGAGAACCCCTGCAGAGCTGGTCTCTCCAGGTAGTCTGTAGACAAACATGAATCCAAAAATTTCCTTTTTTGGAAGGTTGTGGGAGAGAGGGAAAGAAAGGAACATTGTTGTGGTCACGTGATGCTGGACCTGGCTCTGTCTCAAGGATGGAGATGAAAGCATAGTTTGCCCCATGCTCCCTGGCGCTTGCATGGAAAATCAAATGAAACTGTATTAATTTCAGCTTCATTGAAAACACACAGTAGAAAACACATCCACAGTTGGCAAATGGAAAAGTTTTAAATTGATGGTGGAAGAAACATTCATTTCCAAGCTTCTGAGCGAGCTATTAAAATCAACAGAGTAAAGACAAAATACCTGGCACTGAAAATGGAAGTAACAGTTTTTTGCATCTACTTAGTTAAAACTTGGCAAAACAAATCTAAAGTAGTGGTTTCAGATTTCCGTGTGCACTAACTGTGCCAGCTTTTGTTCTCAGGGTTGCCATGATAGATAGTTCATCCTGCTTGAAAAGCATTTTTCCTCTAACTTTTTAAATCAGAAGTCAATTTAAGCAAAAAGCTAGATCTTGTATCAACACTGACATGTGTGTGTTTATTTTGTACTGTTGAATGGTCCAGGCTTTTCATTTAATTACACTATTTTGGAACAAGCTCATCTCCATTTAATTGACTTTGGAGTTACCACAGTTAATCTGTTAACGGTGTTTGCCCAATGTTTATGTAGTAGTTTCACCTACACCTCTCATGACTTCCTCAGGTGGATGAGAAATCCGCTAATTTCACAAGTAAGGGGATTTATGAACAGTAAATTCTCTCCCCTTGCCCCCTTTGCATTCCCCCCAGCCAAACTTCTTTATGTATGGCTACACGTGAGCAGTCACATGATGACCAATGTTTTCATTTTCATAAAAATTCTCTCAGTTGTCTACAGTTAAAAGCTGGCTTTTGCATTATTTTATGAGCAGGTTATATATAACAGAAGGAAAATTTAAAGGAAAGTTATGATTGTTGTATGGAAACTCCACACAACCTAGCTGCATCACTGCCAGTGTGTTCCTATAGGATAAATAAAATATACCTGTTAGGATACATTATCTTGTGAATTTTCTGTATTTTAGAGCAAGTTCTGCAGGATTCTATTATAATTCTCAAGAGGATAACATTAACAGCATGTGTATTTAATATTTATAACAGCCTTAGTGCATTGGTAAACACATTTTTTTTTTGTACATTAACACATTGTTGGATTTGTTAAAAGACTGAGGAACCTGGAGAGGACAATGAGAAGAGTGTTTTGTAGCATCATTGAGGTTTGGTATAGCTAAACACCCACAGATGAGACCTAAACCCTTACTTAAAATGCTATTTCATTATCCTGAATATTACAATCATAGCAATGTTGACATAGGGAAGAGAAAGTCTAGCTTCCTGGGAGTTTTTTAGAGTTACTGGATAGCAACTAAATTCAGCTTTTCCTCCATTATCTGGTCTGGAAAAGCAAGTATTTCCATTGAGAATGGTAATGTACTACTTGCTGCATCAAAAGGGCAACAACATTCAGTTGTGACTGACTATGTAGATAGAAATAGTGAACAATTTTTAAGTAGATTATTTGGCCAATTTTAAATTAATCCTTTGGATTTTGTTTCCTTTCTATAACTGGCAAATCCTGCTCAATGTAAGTAAATAAATTATTTAAGTGGAAGTTCTTTTAGTAATTGTTCAAATTAAAAATTATTAAGCTTGAAGAAGCAGCTTAATAGCTAAAGAAAGATCTAGATACTGTTTGGTCAAGGGCCAACTACTAACAATTTTGTTGTGTACAAAAATGTATGAAATATCAATCAGCATGGAGGTTCTTGATGTGCTTTTGAAAGCCATGAAGTGGATAGTGCATAGATTGCCAGAGGAGTGCAGCTGTTTTTCTCAGCTCCCCAGGCCTTCTGTTCAGCTGTGGATGCAGCTTCATCCTAACCCAGAAGCTCCATCCTAACCCAGACTTGACAGACAGGGAATGAGGAGTGCCTTTAAAATCTTCTCCCTGTGTCTCCTGCACAAATTTTCTACTGATGAGGAATTTACATGTATGAATAACCAAGTTGTTTATTTCAACTGTGAGCAGGAAATTTAGATAGGTGGGAGCACATGAGCACTCAAAGAGCAGCTAATTCGCTGTTGCTGTGGAAAGGTGATAGATGCCATGCACAGCCAAGCTAGAATTAGCACTTGAAGCAGCAACATGTTTGGCTGGTGAGCTACAGGGGCAGGAGAGAAATCTGATACTCTGCCTTCCTCATTTTAGTGCAAATTTAAAATGTGCAGTCAGTCCACTCGCAGGAGATGACCAGCTGCAGAGTCCAGAACCACTGCTCACCTACTGTTTAACTTGGTCTTTAATCTATCCTCAAGTAAATTAAGCTAGAAAAAGGGACATAGGCACATCACCTTTAGCTGACCAGCAGTTAGCTCAAAGCTTACAAAAAGAAAATAGCTATGGATAGTGTTGCATGTTTTGAAATGCCCACAGCTAAATACAGCCACACATATCTATGCACAACAAATAATAAAAATCAAGGAAGATCCTTAAGGACAGCAAAATAGAGCTACTATGAGTTAACAGTAGGCAAACAATGTACCTTGCTAGTGGTTCATACATTCAGGGATAGCTTTTGGTGTGACAGATTACCAAATTAGAGTTTGTCACCTAGCTCTTCTACAGTTCTTCATGTGGATGGAGTTGTGTGATCTCTCTGCGTTGATGCCTTATCTAAAGAAAGAACACGTCCATCTTCTGCTCACATATTGAGGTCACAGTACCTAGCACAGCATCTCCTCACCAACCCAGTAACCTATGCTCAAGATTGCTCAGGTACCACAGCTATTGAGCAACATCTCCTGTCACTTAGAAAAAGCTTTATAGTCCATGTATATTTTTCAATTACTAATGAAGAATGCCATGTACAACACAATACTGTACATGGGTCCCAGCTGGTGAGGAATGGCCTTCAGTCCCTGGGAGGTGCATAGGGACTGAGAGCATTACAGCCCTTGCAGGATCAGGCCCCATGTTTTGGTTTGGTTTTTTTGTTTGTTTCATTTCCCCACCTTCCCCTGTTGTAGCACCCTGTTGCTACAATGTTTAATTTTTCATGGCTTGGTAAAACCATGAGGAGTTTGAGGCTATACTGAGGGTAACAGAGCCTGTTGTTAACAAGGTTAAAACCTAAGTCACTACTCCAGCAGAGCATTTGTGTGCACAGCCTTTCAGCAAGGTAGAACTGCCACTTTCACACATGCTTCTTGTACTTGCTGTTGTAGTTTTGATGACTGCAAAGGGAAGGACTGGACTGGGTTGCATTTTTTTCTTTTCTCCTTATAGCGTACACATTGCTGTTTTCTGAGTCATTCTGTGGCCTGTTTTCACTGCTGCTCAGTTAACTTCTCTAACTGGAATTTGCACACTGGGAACAGAATTTGCAACTGCTTGACTCTTGGAGTTCTTAATAGAAAACAGAGTTGCCCGAGGTCTACAAGTTTTCAGAATAGACTGGAAGTGGAAAATGATGGAAACACAGATATAATGAGACTCTGAGAGATGAAAGCAACTAGTCATACCAAGTCACTTGGTGGGCATGGTATTCTCTGTTGCTTCCAGTGGTTGGAGCGGGAGAGAAGTGACATTGTCCTTTGTCATCCTTAGGACACTTCCACAAGCTCAGCATCAAGGCCAACCTTTTAAGCTACAAACACTATTGATGCACTATTCGATTATATTGTTAAAAAAAAACCACAACAAAACCCAAACACACACATGCACAAGAAAACCCAGTACATTTCACTTACAGTAACTTCACTTTTAGTTAAGGAAACATGACTCACTTCAAAGACTCTTTGAAGAGACTTCTAATAATTCCTGATCTTCAAAGAACCACTGCTGAAGCTACACCTGGATAAATACTTCTTTGTCAGAAGACCTGTTTGCCATAAACAATTATAGAAGACACAACAGTAGGCCTGTTATCTGAAAGCATGTAAAATCAACCTTTGAAGCCACCCAGACAGGTCACCCTTGTCTCTTGACAAGACTTTGCCCCGAAGCCTCACATAGCCACCTTACCAGCAGAAATGGCAGAGGCCTGGAGACCCATGGCTCTCCATACGTCAGGACAGGATTCTGCACAACCTCTTCCAAAGCTCCCGGGGCTGTATGTCATTGCACTGCTTTTTCTGCAAGCATCGCTTCCTCGAGGCACATCAAACACTTAGGCTGCCTAAGTGCTATGGAAATTATGGTTCCCATCAATATTAGAGCATTTTAAAGAGATAAGGAGAGAAAAAAATAAATAAATCTGTCATCCCTGTTATTAAAGGTTGTATGCTCAGAGAGTGCCCAGCCTTTTTCTGATGTCCATGAGTCAGCAGACTGTAGTTTCAAACTTCATTTCTTTGTATCATTCATCTGTTCCCTGTCACATCCCTTCAGCTGTGAAATCTTATATTGGGCTCTGTTGGCCTTTACATGATATTTTTTTTCTTTCTCAGTTAGTTTCTTTCAAAGGAGCCTTGCAGAATTTTTCCCACAAAATGGGAGGTTATCTAAAATTCTGGTCCATAGGAACATTTTTATGGTCTCAATATGGTCTGGAAATCCAATGGAATCCATGGAATACCATGCCATTCAATTTGATTTTCCATTCCAACATTATTGTGTTCTTAGATCATATAGGAGAAGTCCTGCTCTCTGTATCTAGAAAACTGCTTTTGTCTGGCACAGGGACTTGATCTCTGAGAAAGTCATGTTTTCACAAAAAAAACCCCCAAACAACAACAACCAACCAAACAAAAACCCCCAACAAACAAACAAAAAACCCGCATGAGCTGGTAAAATTAGAAGTTTACCAGATCCGGATATCACTTGCTTGACACCCAGCCTTTGGCATTCAAACACTTATATTGCCCTCAGACTATGCTATGGTGGGGTTTTAATTGCCTGTCTTTGCATGAGAGTCCCAATACAACTCCCTGATTGATCCCCTGTGTCTTGATGATACCCTGATTCCAGTTAATGTTTCAGCCATCTGTACAATATGAGGCCTAAGGTCCCATTTGAGCTGAGAAGGCAAATGGCTTATTAAAGTCTAATTTCTCCAGCTTGCTCTTGCCTTTGGGCATTTTAAATAGGTTAATGCAGTTTTTACAATACACTCAGGGAACTTTACTCACAGTGTGTTGTCATAAACTAGAGGAAAATAGCCCCTAGATTATCTCAAAATGGGAAGTATTCCAAACATACTTGTCCTGATACTTAGTCAAGCTCTCTACACAGAACAACTTTTCCTTTTTTTTTTTTTTTTTTTCTTCTTATGGTTTTAGTGGATTAATGTACATTTAAAGGCTTGATAAAGAAAAAAATGTCAGATTTATTTAATGCACTGGATCATTTTTTAGGGAAGTTCCAGTATTCATCAAAATGCGAAGACACCACAGGCACCATATAAATTATGATGGTTTTCTTCTTAATACTTCCTTTTTATTGCCTGTATTCTTTAAAATGAATTTAGTGCTCATGAAAGATGCTGGATATGACAACAGTAGAAAGTGAAGCCCTCTCTTTATCTGCAAAATTGGTACAGAGGAGCATTGGAGATGCAGGTTTCTCCCTATAACCCCATCTGCTTTCTGCAGCTGTAACCTTGAGGGATCACCTTTTGGAAGGAGAAGATGACTTGGTGTCCTTATTCTTTCTATGCTTAGCCTCTCTGCTAAAGTGCAAATAAAGATGTCAGTGTATGCCATCCAGGGCCATAGTCTTTATGATCTTCCTAATAGGTATTGGGAGACCATCAATTTATTAGCCTGTGACTGTGTAGCAGACTGCTTCCAATGCAGGCTCTCTGTGGGTATCTGTGTGTGAATACATCTTCTATACATCTAATACATCTTCTATAAGGTAGAATACACTCAAAAGCACCATTAAAGTGCAATGACTTTTGTTCCCTGTATTGACCTAGACTGGATTTGAGCCAGTGATTTAGAAATAATATGCTCTGTATCCCATTACTAATCTCTTCAGCCACAAGTCCAACCCTTCCTTTTTTTCTTTCAGAAAGAGGATGCTAACATATTTAAAACGACTCACATTTTGCTCTCAAAAAGAAAATTCAAGCACATGTAAAAAACACATTGGGTATTTGGCTAATCTACCCCTCATTACCCAGAAGGGAGAGAGCATAAACACAGGCTTCCATTAGACCATTCAGCATGTGTATTCAGTCTTCAGAAATCTGTTTCAAAGAAAAGAAAGGCACATGCCTCATTAGAAGGAAAACAACAGGGTGGGGAAAAAAAAAAAGTGGGCCATGTCAGTTCAAATGCAAGCCCAGATGCTTAAGTTAGTTACACCTTTCAGTTGAAGGCAATGCAAATCCATTCTCCATTACTGGGGAAGTGGAAAAAGGCATTAGGCCCTTGAAATGGCAAGAGCCAAGTTCTGTGCTCAGTCAAATAGGAAAAGGTTTAATGTATGATTTTCTCCTTTTTAGTCCATTGTACGTTGTATCAAGGCACTGAAGAACATCTATGTAATTATGTAAATAGGAGAATAGAGGATAGAGTAGCACAATAGTTTGTAGGCTAGAATTGTTTCTTATTCCTCTGAACCCTTCTTCCTCTTCACACAAACATGCACAAAACATTATTAGAATAAATCAGACATTATGTGAAGCTTATCCACAAGAGCAGATTCTATATACAAATCTAATGCCTGAACATTAGTATGTACTTCTGCAAAGCACTGTAGAGGTCTTCAGAATCTGAGTTTATATTGTGAATGGAAAGTGAAAAAAGAGTAATAAATTTTACATTGTTTTCCATATAGGAACATTTGTGGGATTACTTATGTATCTTGCTTTTTGCAGACATGTGATTAAACTCTAAACTATATATTTTATCTAAAATATAACCAGAGCCATTCCCATACTTATGCAAGAATGTATTAGCCAGGGGCAGCAGGCAGTTGATACTTTCAGTGAATGCAATCAGGACTGGGATTTGAAGAAAGAGCCTTTTCAGTTTTCCCACTAAGAAAAAGATACAGTCATTCCCCAGACTGCTTCTTTCAGCATGATTGCATCACAGGTGATTTTTTCCCAATGCACTACTCCACTTGACAGAGGGGCATTTTAGTATAATTTTAGTTTCCTGTGTAGGTAACCAGCAGAGTAACAGAAGATACAAGAAAAACATGAAAAGACCCATTTTATGTAAATATTGTACAGGCATAGCAGCATTGTGCCTAAGGTATCCCCCAAAGGAAGTCAAGAAGGAGAGTGTTTCTTAGATCATACCTTTCTCTGAGTCCTTAAAGTAGTCTGAGGTCTGTGACAAGTATAGAAGTATGTGACCTGGGAGATGAGAAAGTTTGTTTTCACTGCCTCTTGGCAATTTATTTCCATCACTTAAATCCATATCTCTTGTTCTAATGTAAATCATTGAATCATAGAATGGTTTGGATTAGAAAGGACCTTAAAGATCATCTAGTTGCAACCCCCTGCCATGGGCAGGGACGCCTCCCACTAGACCAGGTTGCTCAAAGCCCCATCCAACCTGGCCTTGAACACTTCCAGGAGGGGGTGTCCACAACTTCCCTGGGTAATCTGTGCCAGTGTCTCACCCCCCTCACACTAAAAAGTTTCTTCCTAATGTCTAACCTAATCTACCCGCTTCCAGTTTAAAACCGTTATCCCTTGTCCTATTACTACATGCCCTTGTAAAAAGTCCCCCTCCAGCTTTCTTGCTGGGGTTGTCAGCCTGTTTTCATAAGATAGCTGCTCCAGCCCTCTGATCATCCTCCTGGCCCTTCTCTGGACTTGCTCCAAGATCTCCACATCCTTTTTGTGTTGGGGGCTCCGGAACTGGACACAGTACTCCAGGTAGGGTCTCATGAGAGCAGAGTACAGGGGGAGAATCACCTCCCTTGACCTGCCAGTCATGCTTCTTTTAATTCAGCCCAGGACATGATTGGCTTTCTGGACTGCAAGCACATGTTGCAGGCTCACATTGAACTTCTCATCAGCCAACATCCTGAAGTCCTTTTCTTCATGGCTGTTCTCAGTCCATTCTCCACCCAAACTGTATTTTTGCTTGGAATTTCCTTGACCCGTGTGCAGGGTCTTGTACTTGACCTTATTGGACTTAATGAGTTATTATGGCTAAGCATAATCCGCTTAAAGTAGGATCATAAAATATGGGGTGATCCCTTGTGAAGTCTGTCATGGCACCATAGCAAACAAGAAATTATAATTAAAACTTAGGTTTGAAAGCCTCTCATGTCATTGATTCTTTGTAGGTCTTAGTTTTTCTTACTATCTTACTGGATATCCAGTATATATTCAAAGTGCATTTTTCTCAAGGAAAGTTGAAATGCCACAAGGCTTTTGTGAATTTTCCTCACAGGTTTTCATTGTGTGCATGCATTTGTAGTTAATTAGCTCTCTGTTAAATTGAGGTACTTTGTGTTGTCTTTTGTAACCACAGAAGTATCTTTTTGCAATTTTTTGGCCAACCTCTTTAATTCTTGAATGCAATTATGAAAGAAAGTAGGCACTTCTCACTTAAATATGTCAAAGTTTTACTGAGCTGTTAGCCAGTAAGTCATAAAAAGATTCCTGTCAGGAAGGCAGTGCATGTTATCTTTTATACATGTAGACATAGCACTGTTGTACCACCTGAAATTCCATCAGGCTCCAAGCTCTGCAGAAAGTGACAAATGCTAGACAGGTATACGATTTATAATGGATGAGCTATGCAAGCAAGCTCTGGGAGTTGGATTGGATTTGATTACAAACAATAATATGACACAAACCCTGCTGTGGATAGTAAACACATTGTGAGAGGCAGTGCAATCGGGCAACCTGGACATCAGATTGCAGGCATGATCCAGAGCCCTAAATCCACTTTTTCAGCACACCTACTGTGTGGCTTTGGGAAAGCCTGGTCTGATCTAACAGTCCTTCTCCCAATTCCCTATCTGTTTCTTTAGGAACAGCATGTTAAACAATCACACTTCACTAAGCCAATTCAATGCAGTTTATAGCTCAGCATGATAGTAGGCTTCAGAGAGGCTTTTAAAAAGAATTACATGAAAAGACAAGAAGTTATTTGAATAATTTTGTGCAGCTGCTGGCAATGAACGTAGAAACTTGTCCATGAAGTAACTTTTCTCCATCTACAGTTTTTTTCCCTGAGGGATTACCTTCCTTCCCAGCAGGAATGAGTGCATTTCCAATACAAAATCTGTGCCAGTGAATGGTAGAGGTATTGATATTCCTGCGTCTGCCAACATCCAGGCAGTACTGAATACAAAGCTTTTCTCCTCCTAGATGGAGAATAAAAAAAAAATCTCTGTATCTCCATTTGAGAGTGCTGGACATGCCCACAGAATTTACAAACTTGATGTTTTCCAGGTCAAATTCAGATCCTCTCCTTTCATCAGAGAAGTCAGCTTGCCTGAGTGATTGCACCTGCTCACATTGTCAATGCACAGATGTTGCAAATGGCTATTCAACATCAGTTACAATAGCAGCTCAGTAGCACCTGAAGCTGCAAAATTTTAGGTGAAAAAAAAACTTTGGAGGCATTTTTTTCCCTTTTCTCGCCTCCGGATTCTGTCCCTTGTTTTCTTTATTGACAGAAGAAAAAATGTACAAATCAAAATGTCCAATAAACTGAATCACAGAATCACAGAATGTCTTTGACTGGAAGAGACCTCCAAGATCATCCAGTCCAGCCTTAGACCTAACACTGCAAGCTCACCACCAAACCACGGCCCTAATCACCAGATCCACATTCCACTTAAATGCCTCCAGAGATGGTGACTCCACCACTAACCTGGGCAAACTATTCCAATGCTTGACAACCCTTTCAGCGAAGAAATGCTTTCTAATATCTAGCCTAAACCTCCCCATGTGCAGCTTTCATCCATTCCTCTGGTCCTGTCACACATCTCCCTGAAGCCTTCTTTTCTCAAGGCTGAACAAACCCTGTTTTCTCAGCCTCTCCTCACATGGCAGGTCTTCCAGTCCTCTGATCATCCTTGTGGCCTTTCCCTGGACCCTCTCCAGCCTGTCTGCATCCTTTTTGTAGAGCAGAGACCAAAACTGAACACAATATTCCAGGTGTGGTCTGACAAGTGCCAAGTAGAGCAGGATGATGACTTCTTTATCTCTGCTGGTGATGTCCTTGTTGAAGCAGCCCGGCATCCTGTTGGCTTTCTTGGCTGCTGCATCACGTTCACTCATGTTGAGCCTGTTATCCACCAAGATCCCCAGGGCCCTTTCCACAGGGCTGCTGTAACATGTGCAACAATAAAATCTTTCTTAAGCAGATTCATACATTTCGTAAAACTGCATTTCAATTGGTGTGGATTTTTGTCCAGTGGTAGACAAACAGATCAGTACTATTTTTGTATATCCACAGCTGTGCTTTACACTCTGTAATTTTGCAGGGCTACTTGTATCACTGGCAACATTTCAATTATAGCATCCTGAAAGAAAATAGTGTGTTCTGAGGGGAACACTGATGCTAATAATTATTAAATATTAATTTCTGATTGCTCCAAGCTACACGCAAATAAACAAAACAATAAACATTTTGCAATATAATACAGACACCCCTTCATTTCTTTTAGTTTGTCAAGAAACTTCACTTATTTTACACTTTGGGCTTCTTTACCATTCTCCTAATATGTTGTATGTCACTGTTTTAAGAAGTCTAGGCAGTGATGCTTTTCTCTTTAATGTTCTATCTGCAGACATTTTTTGTATACCATAAGCTAAATCATAAAATCATTGTCAAAAAAATTAGCACTGACTTGTTTTTGCACTTTTATGTTATCAGAATCACAGTGATCCCTGTGTGCTGTTACTTCAAGTTATCTCAGATTGATACTTTCAATATTCTTTTAATTGTTGGCCATATTTTCAGAAGTCTAGCTGAAGGGTGTTCCTCAAGGAGCCAAACATGTTCTGTGCTCCAAAAAAGTTTCAGTAGATGGCCTCCTCTTTACCTTGAGTGCTTTTCCCTGTCCTTTACTACATGACCCAGTGCCCTACATACAACGCATGGCATTTTGGCAAATCCGTTCTTCCAAGCCATGGCCTTTAAGAGTGCTCTGTGGGCGCAAAATGGTTCGGGGACCATTGCAGTACAAAAACCTCCCATTGTATCTAGTTCACTACAGAAGTTTTGTCTCTTCACGTATAGCTGTGCACATAGGATATAAAATGACCCATTGTTCCTGTCTGTGAGCTATGTGAATTACAAATTATGATTCTGTGGGACATCATTGCATTAATTTCTGTATTGGAGTCTGTGGAAGCCTTTTGTGTTTGAAGTCTTGGTTATCAATGGTTTGTCCAGACTGCTAAGCTGTCACAGGTGAGGAAATGGCCTGCATGAGATAAAGAGCTGCTCTAGATTAGTTTTTTTTTTCCCTTATGTCTTTCCTCTTCTGTTTACACATATGTACAGATGGAATTGGTGAATAATATTACTTGCCATCTAAGGTGCTGTGGTTGATATTTGTCTATGCAGTTGCTTTCTTGTATACACACCTTCTCCTTCTTTGTTCTCATGTGCCTTAGATTATATTTCCACTTACCTACCGGCTTGACTTTGAGGCATTTAGGTACGAGTTCCAATTGTGGAATTGATAGGAGTGTACCCTTACTTGTCCAGGCTGATTTATTTTGCATTAAATACCATGTGTGGTTTTAATCTGATGGTCACTCTGTCTTACGTTGAAACACCAAACTTCCATCAGTAGCTTTCCTGATGGAAAGATATTGGTGTTACCAATCCTACTTCTCTGCGTTATTCAGGTTCTTTCTGAAGTCACATACACATGACTATAATTCTTTGAAAGGCAGATTTGTGGTTTGATTCCCACCTATGATGAAAGAAAAATTAAAGAAGCTATGAGTGTGGGAATGGATGACCAACAGCTCTTCCTACCAGCCTCTTACTTCTCCTTCATACAGCCTTTTCTAGCATACTCATTTTGCCTCATCTTTCTCCATTTTCTTTTCTTTCTTCTCTTCCTTGTTCCAGTTTATGGCTCATTGATTTCATAAGTCGTACCAAGACCTCAGGTTCATCCCCAGGGCATAGACATCTGAATAACTGAAGTAGGGATGTTGGTATAAAAAGAAGGCAGAGATGACTTGGCTTTATCTGCCAGTCCACAAATAACTTGGTGAATAGAATTTACAGCCATGAAATCTGACTGCCATTTTAGAAAAAAACAAATTTGATTCATTCCCAGTTTATTTTGGCTTCTGCTGATGGAAACTGGAATACAGAGTGGTGTTGACAAAGCAGCATACAAAGTGCAAAACAGTGCAATGACCTTGTAAGCTGTTCCTCTTGGGATCTTATAACCATTTAACACAACCACTAAGATGTTGGTTAAAATGGGTAAGGCTGAAGAACCAGGTGACTTATTCAGGGTGTAACCTTAGAAATCAACAGACTCCTGTGGTGTTCTGGCTGCTGCTTAAAGGTGTTCTTCCTTAGTGACATCCCTGTGGCACACTTCTTAGCTTCCTGAGTTTAATAAATGTCCTAGTCAATTTGTAAGCATCTCTGTGCCAGCTCTTCTGGAAAAGTTGTTCCTCGGTGCCAGTAAGTTGTTGTGAGCCATGGGTTTCCTCTAGGAAAACACAACAGGCTTTTACTACCAGGAGTAAGGGAGCAGTGTAAGTGCACAGAATACCTACCCTGTTTCACAAGAGGAACGTTACAGCTTTTAGATGTGGATAATAAGGAGCAGTTCTGATTTCAGACACACATTTTATCAGGTATTTTTTTCTATCTATGCATTGAACAAGAAATTTCACAGCTGAATGTTTTGTTTCCTGACACCTGTTGCATAAAGATATGACAAAGCTCTTTTTAGAGCACCCTTTGTTTTAGAGCTGTGGTTTTCTCCTTTAAATAACAGCACCAGTTCACATTATGATTTCTTACTATGGTGTGTACAGTGATGACCTGTTCACCTGTTCTCTAGGCAGGCAATATTCCCATTGGCTTCACTGGTAAGCTTGTCTGAGCAAAGACTTCTGAGCTCTGATGTCCATCCTGTGGGAGAGCTGTAGACCTTCCAAAGGTTTGGTTTTATTGCCTCCAGTGAAGTCTGACTTGCCACAGAACTGTACTGGCAGAACCACAGGCTGTTATTGATGGAAATGTGTTTCCTGCCACAGCCTGAAGTCTGAGGTCAGCTGGCCTCAGTGGACAGTGTGCCCAACAATGTAAGAGAAACAGGATTTGATCCAGGACAGCTTTAACACAGTAGGTATTACTGAAACCTACATAACTTCCTTCCCTCTCTTCATTTCACAGCTACCTCATCCCTGAACTCCCAGCTTCAACAGCTTCAGCATCTTCAGCAGCTCCAACATCAACAGCAGCAGCAGCAGCAGCAGGGTCAGCAGCAGCAACAGCAGCAGCAAAGCCAGCAGCAACAGCAAGGTCATCAGGCACAGACTCCACAGCCACCCCAGCAGACCCAACAGCCACAGACACAACCATCAGCACCACCACAGCAGAGCCAAACACAGTCCCAGAGCCAGAGCCAACCTCCACTGGCCCCACAGTCCTCCAGCTCTCCTCAGAAACCCAGCCAGTCACCAGGACATGGCCTTCCATCTCCTCTTACTTCACCAAATCCATTGCAGGTAGGACACCGTACAAAATTCTAATGGTCTAACACCAGCAAGTGCATATTATCCCACTAAAAAGGAAAATCAAATGAAAGTTATGCATCCTGCTCATACAGGCTGAGAAGTTCCACCTCGTATGAGTTAATCCTTATAGGCGTGCAGCTTAGAACAGCTAAAAGGCCTGATAAGACAGAAAAGCATTACTAATGATGGTCCTAGTCTGCTCCTTTCTGAAGAGTAAAATTATTTCACTCTTAAAGTCCGTGTTGTAACACCCGTAGGAAACAATGTAGTTTTTCCCGCAGATTCAGCATGGGACCTTCATAAATGGTGTTTGCCCAGTGCTCCCCCTTTATGGTATCTTATGAGGACAGCAAAGTTAGCTGTTGATCCTGACTCTCCCTAAAAGATAAAGAGTTTCTGCTGGTGGACACGTGCAAGGGATGGATGAATGGATTATCCTTCCTCATGAAATCACAGTCCTAACGTTTTTCCTGCTAAGAATCAAATACTTCTGTTGAATCTTAGCATAGACTCCAAAGCTAAGGATGCCAGTCAATGCCTTTCCTGGGTGCTCACTCCAATGACACAGATGTTTTTTTAATAGACGAACAGCTATGATACCCACACTGATGCTGGATGGGCTCTGCCCTTCTTGAAATTCCCGGGCAGAAACAGGAGAGCTCAGATCCAGTGGTCCTCATTTCTTTTACTTGGGTGTTCTCAGGCTGCGTGGGTTATGCTATATTCGCACGCCACAAGAACAGCTTTAACCGTAACCACAGGTATGATTCTGAATAAACACCTGGGTTGTCTGTGAAGTGAGCAGAGTTTTTTTCACTGGGCAGTGAAGCTGTGCTTAGAAACTAGCAAAGACTCTATTCACTTTGCACTCTAAATTTTGAGACTCCGCTTGGAAGGTTTTATCCACAATGGTGGATTTGGCTCCACTTCTTGCAGAAATTAAACGGCATTAGTTTAATATTTTTTTTTTAAAATCCCTTTTCAAACAATTAAGGGAATTGGTTTACAAGAACCTGTCTTTGCTGTGTGGTCTGTTAAACATGCATTAATCTGAGCTTCAGCTAAATTGCATCAAATCTGATTTTTTAATGGTTTTGATAATAGATTTATAGTCCTTGCTTCCTGCACTTTTTCTTACAGTAGAGCATAATGTTTCTAGAACTTCTTCTGTGCATTGTCTTAAGGGCTACTTAGGCACCACTTAATGCCCCATCTATCATGCTAGTGAGTGCTTTGGGACTCTTTAGTATGCAGATTATTGACACACAGAGACAGGAATATTTCCAGAGGATCTTCTTTCCATGTTATTGTCTTAGTGGAGCTGTAATTTATGCACACTAACTGTATATGCTATATGTTGCTAAAACTGCCTGCTAAATATTTTGCTTCAAAAGGCATCCAGTTTTCCAAACAAATCAAATACACACATAAATTAGAGTTGGGCTAGAGTGGGATTATGTGAACATACTTCAAGAGGGTTGTACTAACAGTAAATCTGAAGTCTTAACTCTCATTTAGCCTCTGCTCCCAGTGTAAATCTCGACTGAATCTGAGTACTTCCAGTCTCATCTGTAACCTACAGGTACAGGCCAGTAGAAGCACTTTCTACTGTTAGCTCTCCAGGGCCACATCCCACTTGCAGAAATACAATAAAAGTAGGTAAAACCAATAATTACTTTAATGGAGATACCTTGGCACATCTCTCTCTTTATCATGCTTATTCTCACAACTAGCCCTCTGAGGTCGGTCTGGATGTGGCAGACTCAACAGAAGTGGAAGGAGGGAACCAAGTACTCTGAGATGGTTTTAGTTCAAATGCTAGCCCCTAAACTTTTAGAACTGGGATTAGAGTTAAGGAAAGACACCAGCATGAGAAGTCTGGCATTCCCACTGGGCTGAGCTCAACCAGTTGCACTAGGCCAGCTGCGTGACTGAAACACTTCTGAAACAGCCAAGGAATTAGAAGTCATTAGCTGTCAGCTCTGGCCCAGCATTAAAGAGTTAGTAATAAACTAGGGGATAAGTATTTATAATGTTCTTTCCTCAGCATTTAAATAGCCATGAAAACCCAAAGTTTGTTCAGAAATACAAATATGTCATACTCTGACATCCAGAAGAGAAGCCAGAACTCAATATAGTACTTCAGGACTCACCTTAGTGATGTGTGTAGGGCCATTAGTTTGGCCTTCTAGTCATTTCTACAGCATTTCTACAGCAACCATAATACTTATCAATCTTCCCTAAGAAACACTTTGAAACATGCTCTGTCATGTTGCTGAGAATGGCAAGACTCTTTCATATGCAAACAAGTGATACTCAGAAATATTTACAGAGGAACTGCTGTTGCACTTTATAAATGGTTGAAAGATGGGTTTGGGTACTTTTCTAAAACAGAGCACTGGTAAGATCTCCATTAAATTTGTCTTTCCATTCTAAATCCTGCAGAGAAAAGCTGTTTTACCCCTGTACATCTCGCCTGGGGACTGGATCTGAAATTGTTTTCTTCTGCACAAATATTAAAAAAAAACCACACAAAACCAACCAAACAAAAAAAACCCCAAAATCAACCAACCGACCAAACAAACAAAAAGGATGGAACACATTTGGCAGCAATTCATATATCCAGTTCATAATAGATGCTTGGAATGTGGATTTTTTAAATGTCTAATGCTTTAACTTAAAAATCGACCTCGAATAAAATACAGAGATATTATAGCCTCTAAGGTAATGTTCTTTATGAACTAGAATGAAATGGGGTTTGTTTGAAGAATATTAAGGGAATAAAGATCAACTAAGTTAAAGTTTGACAGCTTAAATTTCATTTCTGAATTCTTGTTTTTTTCATGTGAGCTTTATCCTCTTACATTATTCAGGATCTGTCTGAAAGATATTAGTTTAGAACAATGCAACCTCAAAAATTTGTCATGAAAAGTCAGTAATTCAGGAGGATGATTGTGTTTGTTTCAAAAAACTCTGAAGGATAACAGCAATTACATCTCAAAATGTACAGATGCTGTCATGTCCTTCAGAAGGCAAATTAAATGAAAGTTACTTGCTTAGGTATACCTGAGTGACGTGGTTTTGTTAGCTGATCAGAAATTAATAATACCAATGCAGCGTACACCAGCTAAAAGTCTCAGAACAATTCTTGTTGAATTGTTCTGTAATATTCTGCTCTAATCATATCACTGTTCTTTACTCAGTTCAGTGGGCTGGATTGTAGTTACAAAACTATTCTTTTTAGGAAGTCTTTTAATGATTTTGTAGAAAGATGAAAACCCTCACTTTAGGTGTAGGCCTGGATTCTGTGCCGACATCAGTGATAATGCTCTGGATTTACACTAGTAAAAGCAAAGCACTGCAAACCAGTGTTATCACTGATTTGCAAAAGACAACAAACCAGAGAAGAATTTTCCAAACCAGAGCTGTATTTCAGGAGGTGGTGGATCAGGTAGGTGATGAAAAACCTTAATCCCTTCATTTTAAAATGATGAAATTGCTCATATTGTTAATTGTAGTCTGATTTTTACTTTCATTGTTTCAACTGAAAAAGGAATCCAGAGGTGAAAGCTGCAGCTTCAAACCCTTTATTTCTGGGAAAATACACTTCTCCAAATGTGGTTCTCCCGTGAATGTTTAATGTTATTACATGTTAAACTATACAGGTTCTTGAATGGTCAGCATGTTGCAACTTCAAAGCATAGTTAGCGCCTCTTAGAGACTTTCCATTCAATTAAATTTCTGGAGCCATAAGATCTTGATTATATGCCATATAAAATCAGATGAGCCAAGTACTAAGTAGCCAATTATTCTGCTTGACTACAAGAATAAGGCTCAGCATGTCTTTCACTGGCTTCAAATGGAGGTTAGTTTCTGGTGCTGACACTCAGTGTGTTTTAGCAATATGGCTAAGCTGAACGTACACACAGCCAGATCTACAATGGGAGAGCTCCACTACAGGAATAGAAGTATTTCCAAAGATTTCTAGCATTCTGTTCATGTGCAAATAGGAACAGACAAACAGGAAATCCCCCAGGGATTGCCCCACTGTAAAATTATTCTGACCATTTTCAGAACTCTTTCCTAAAGCACCTTTTTGTCATAGAAGCCTACCTGCAATAACAGCAGCTGACGGAAGATGATAAGTGAGAAAAAAAATAATACTAAAAGCAGGGAAGAAGGGAAGGGAGGAGATGACAACAGCAGAAAAATCTTCCAAGCAATAGCAAACTCTAAGATAGCAAAGCCAGAATGTCCTTCAGATTAAATTTTCATACTAATCTTAAATAATGTATTTGGAACCTCAACACTTTTATAACAAAGGAGAAACGAAAAGCAGAAAGGCTGAAACACTCGGCTGTAAATGAGGGAGAGTGTGTATACAGATGCCTGAGGCTACAACAGTCACAAAAAAACCCCTGCCCTTCCCCCACAACTTCATTCACTGATTAGCTTCTCATTAAGAAAAAATCTAATTGTAAGACATCTTATTGTTTACTGACACTTTGATAAATGTACCTGTGTTGTATATACAGAAGAATCAACCAAGTCTCTGTCGGTTTGAGGAAGGCAGCTGGGATAAGTTTGCAAGGGCTACAGTCATGGGGTGTCTTTATGTCTATGCTCACATCCAAGACCTGCTGTATTTTTCTCATGCTTATTGAATTCTGAGATCAAGAAAACTTGATCAACATGACATCAGTAGTCCCACTGAGGGGGTTTGTTTGTTTGTTTTTCTAAAACTACCCAGCCTTCTTCTTGCATATGATACTGTGCAATGTCTGACTGTCTAAATCTGTGCACAGGTTCCTTGGTGAGCAGTTTGGCAAAGAAATATTTTCTAAATGGTGAGCAAATGCAGTGCTTTGAATCCATTTTCCAAAATTTCATAGTTTTTTTGTATCAGTAGGGAGCAAGATACTGCTCATCACAAGGCAGCAGGTGACATAGACATATACAGCCTACATTTATTTAGGAAGGTTCATCCACATCACGCGCTTAGAGGTGAGGTACTGGCAAGTCCTAGGTCTCAGCTCTTGACTAAGAGCATGGAAACTCCTGCATTTAGCTGAATTGAGTTGGTCTTGGTGAACTGTTGAGAATATTTTGCATATTTCATCCCTTGCTCACTTCAAACAAGTCCCAAAAGATTTAAAGATCTTTTTCTACTGTCAGTTTTGGATTTCTGAGAATTCTTATGGTTTTTTAATTATTTTTGTTTGTTGATAATGGACCTGACATGAGTGAAAGAGGCAAGTACTTGTCTAAATATTCCCACTAGCTAGAAAGTCATGGTCATACTGATGTACCACACACACACATGCTTATTATAGGCATTTCAAGTACTGTTGTGGTTCAGGTCCTGTCTTTCTGGTTTTATGCTCTTCCTTTTGCCACTGTAGTAGTTCTGTGAACCACACAGACATTCCTGTTCACAGACTTGAACCTTGCTTGAGAAACTGTTGGCTTTGAATTTCAGTTCATCCAGTTCATTCAGTTCATCCTTTGTTCTTCTCCTGATGATCCTACTCATCCCCTCTGGGTCTGCCACTGGCTAGGCCTCACCAATTTGGCAACATGGCAGTTTGTCCTATCGGGATACTCAGGTGTCTCCGCACTGTGCTGCACCATGCTCCCTGATCCCCATGCACAGTGCAGAAACATGCAAGCTGGTTTCCTGGCACAGTGAGTTTGTGTGAGGGCTGCTGCTCTTCATGTCTACCTGGAAATGCATGCGTGTGATTTTCAGTTATGTGTAAGACTGCATCCATCCACAGGACTGAGTAGGGTTTCAGATCTTCTCCTTAGCTGTCTTTCTTCTCCCAGAAGCACGCTGCTTTTTTGGGTCTTTGAGGCACTGGGACTTCACATTGTAAAGCTGTTGAATACTGCATTTAAGCAGAGCAAAGAGATCTTTAAGGGTTCTCAAAGAGACTTTATAAACAAGTCACTTCATTCCCTGAGGAAACCTTCTCTTATTGGCGCATTGGCTGCCTGGTCCATCCAAATATATTCTGCAAATGTTGCTATTTTCAAAAGCACAAGGAGCGCTCGTGTCTGACTCACATTTAAAGCAAAGGAAATTAATCTTCGAGCAAAACAACTGGCATTATTAGCACCCAAGGGGCAGAAGCTGAGGCAGATATAGGTAACCATTTGCTAGATAATTCTCTGAAGGAGAGGAAAGCGAAGCTGTTTGCCCAGCAAGTTCTGGCTTCTGAAATGGGAGCATTTAATAAACTCCCTAAAGCAACTGAAGTATTTAATAAATGGAAAATAAATAAATAATATCATCCCAGGACAAATTTGGGAAAGGATCCATATCCCATAAGGTCTTCTATTTCCAAACCCTCTCTAGGCAAAGGGGAGGACCCTTGAGGATCTTAGGGACAGAAAAAAATGACACAGCTCCTAAGATACTCTTTTAAATCCGTGCATCTGTTTTGCTGGGATAAATTTATCTCAGTTTTTCTTTCTATTCTTATTTCCAAAAATTTTCAGATAAGCTGACTATATCTCAAAACCTTACTTTACTTTCCTCTAGTTTTCATACCCTTCACTTCTTGGTAATAAAGAAACAAAACCAACCAACCAAATTGCAAGTCACCACAGGCTTCTAGTTCTGTGAGAAGAAAAATTCTTCTACTTGGAAACAAGTGAATCAAATGAACACAGAGAACCTAGTGGGTTTGTTGAATCTGATTGAGGAGCAATATTCTGGAAGGGGTATAAGCCCTAATATTTTACCATTCAAGGCTCCTTGTACGAATAAGTACCTTGAAGAGTTTGCTCAGTTTCTAGGTACTGCCTAAAAAAAAACCACCCAAAACAAAAAATCAACCAAACAAACAAAAAATCCCCAAACCAAACAAAAAAACAAACAAAAAAACCCCTAACAAAACACAGAAAAAAAATTGATAACCACTCTAAACTAGGTTTTAACACTTAAAATTAAGCCTTTTTCATCAGTATTGCAGACATCTATCAGAGTGTCCACTTGTGGATTCTCTTTGTGGTTTTAGCAGATGCAGTTCAGAGCAGGAGTTTAAAAAAATAATAATACTTTCTTTTTTTTATTGGGAGCCAGAATGTTTTGAGAGAGTGACTAAGCACAAGCCTGGAGATTATGAAATTTGCTTAAGTGCTAATGGGTTGATTGCTGAGTTACAGCCTGCCGTCTTCCCTGGAAATTGATTGACTGGTGCTGCAGGTCTTCACACTTGGCGCTCGGATTTGACTCGAAAATTCTGCCAAGTCTTTTACTCTGAAATTTATCTTAATTAGATCTGAAAGACCTGCCACAGCAGAATAGTCACACCGATTAAAATGAAAAACAGGAGAAATTACTGATCAAATTAATCATAATGTCGGGTTACAGCTGTAGGTCTGATGTAATTTGCCACTCCAGTGAGTTACATCGGCCCAGGCACAGGAAAAAGAGCTGGTTTTACGCTGATCCATAACACCAGGCAGCTTCGGGCAGCCCACCAGGACGCTTATTCCTTTCATTCTCTTGGCTTATTCTGACCTTAGTTCTGCAACTAGAGGCAAATTAGGCAAAAGAAATACACTTGTATCCAAAGGGCTGTACTGAAAACTTGAACTTTCCAAATCCTCCTAGTTTCATTTTTCCCCTTTCTCTACCAACTGTCTACTCTTGTTTGAAATAACCAACAATTAATTATGTGGAAATTGGAAAATTAAAAGGTCAGAGGTTACTACCTCAGGCACAAGTCAGAAAATATGTATTTAAGTCATCCTAGTGGGTTAGGGTATGAGGAAATGAGGATCATTGAAGCAAATGGGCATATAGCAGCATATGAGATGGCGTATTCTAGCAGGTAGGAAATCAACAATCAGACTTGTTATCTTACAGATGTGATGCTCCTAATCTTTCTTTTTAAATTAGGTATTTGTAACATATCACGTTCTACTAAAATCTTTTTCTAAAATAAATAAATAATAAAATTATGTACAAATCACTGTTTAAATCCATGTTAGAAGGAGATATTTTGTAGGTCCTAAGGGGTCCCACTATAAATTTTCATCTGGAAGAGAAATCTTCTGCAAGTTTCCTAGTGTTTGTTCCACCAGCGAGGTTTGAAAGATTTTTAGGACAGCTTGTCTTGTAACCCAACTGTATTTTTTGCTGCTGATCCAGGACAAAGTCAAGAAAAGAAGATATTTGCCACTAGCTGAGAAAGGAAATGAAGTAAAGGAAAGAGAACAAGAAAGTAAACGAGCACTATGATTCTCAGAAAAAAAAAAAAAAAAAAGTGTCTTAACCTTTAAAATACACTATTTTTTATTTTGATACTATAGTACCTTAAAATAATCAGGAATTTTCTAAGTGATTTTTCCTTTCTGACAAGTATGTAATTCCACAAAGTTGGTTTCTCCCATGCCCAAAATTTAATTTTCATTTTCTCTTTTAGGCCTGGGAAATGAAAAGAAATGAGGATAGCTTTTGTTTAAAATCAGCTTAAGTTGATATAAACAAATTATTACATTGAATTGCCAAAAAAAATAGTGATTTAACAAAATAAATTGAAAACATTTTAATTTAAATACTTCATCACTTTCAAATGCAAGTTTTTATTTGATGAAACATTTAAATATTTCATCTTGCAGCCGCATGTGCATCAGAAATTACATCTCAAATTCAAAGAATTTGCTGCAGGACAGGAATTTGACTAATTTCTGATAGTTTAGTCATGACCAAATATCCTGTGAGGATTCCAGTTGAAGAACCAAGCTGTGTTATGTTTGTGAAAGAGACTGGAAGGCAAAGCTGAATTTCCAGAAGAGGAAAACTGAAGTATGAAAATAGTACATCATATATTGCTAGGATTATCCTTTCATTAAAGAAATGATGATGGTGCATTTTGGTTCTTAAAGGAGCTGAGATTCTTTAAAGCAGCAATCGCTGCTGCAATTTATTTGTACACCTGTTAAGAAACACTTACATGCTTGTAAAAGGCATCAGGGAAGCAGTCAGGAGGATCCTAGGCTCTTAGCAAAAATACAGATGCTACAAAGAAAACCTGAAAATATGGGCCTGGTCACAGTACAGAGTGGTACTGTCTAGTAGTGATGGCCAATAAACTGATATCAGAAGGTGGTTCTGACTGGAAGTCATAACAAGTGCTATAAAAACTGTTGGATACCAATGCTTTTACGATTTTCACCACAGTAACCCTATCATCCCATTTTCAACCTGCTGGGTAGCCAAACCCAGCTGAAGTGCTATCTGTCTCTTCTTGCGCTCCACCCAGTTTGGGCAGAGCTACCCGTTGTTGACTGGTGGCTCCTGCTGGGACAGGACAGAAGGTGGTAAAGGGCTGATCTCCTCTTGACCTTCCTTCAGGGGCCAGGGGACACCTCACAGACCACCAAGAAGAGCCGCTAGAATGGGTGCTCCTTGGCCTATGGGGCAGGGGGGGAAGAGGACTAGGGCTGTACTGGAATCATGTCCAGAAGGGGGCAAATAAGGAGAAGTCAGTCTCATTCCCTGGATTCATCTAAGGCTGCAGTTTCCATCAGTGCAGAATTCCCTGGTGCCAGGGCCTTATTTTAGGGACAAAAAAGAAAATGCAGAGAGGAGGAGAGGGGAGAAAAACAATGTCTGTTTTTCAGTGCCTTTGTTCCTACTGACCTTTTCTACTGGCAGAGAGGCACAAAATACCAGAAGGACTGGCATTGTGAAAGGCTGAAATTGTATCACTGATCACCATTCTGTAATAAGATGCTGTGTGCATTTCCATCCTACCTCTGTCTACAACTTTTCACTTTATAACAAGACCTAACACTACTACTAGGGAAGTTGGCAGGAGATTTCTTATAGCTCTCAAATGAGACAGGAGCAAGCTCAATTTGCCATTAGGAATGTTTCCCCCTCTTCTCCCTCCCCAACTTTACAGAATTACAGTTTCCTATTTTTATATTTTTTTTATAACTGTCTTCTGACTATGAGACATGTTCTCCATGCAATCAAAATGTGTCTGACAGAATTTTCAGTTCATGTAAAACAAATACAAATATAAACGAAACTTGAGAAAACCAAGCCATTCTAAAAATCATTGATGTTTTCCCCACAGACATTCAAAGAGTGTGTCTAGGGGGAAATCACTGGGACTTCAAATGTACAAGCAGGTATAGAGATAACATATGTCAGTCCTCTAGACCCAATGTGGCAGTCCAAGCTCTCTTGAACAGAAACTGCAGGGGAAGGAGGGGAGGGAATCCTTTTACCACCACATACGATCTGCATATTTAGCACTAATCTC
Source organism: Apus apus (assembly GCF_020740795.1). NCBI lineage: Eukaryota > Metazoa > Chordata > Aves > Apodiformes > Apodidae > Apus > Apus apus. The sequence continues at coordinate 52,685,039 of NC_067283.1, forward strand.
ATTATCAGGTTATGCCTTTGCTTACTGAATTGACTTTTGAAGAATAATTTGCATCGTGAAGCAAAGTGCTCTGGTAAATGGGTTGTTGGAGTCAGGAGCACCAGACTGCAGTCCCAGCCCTGTCACTGTCTGACATGTCACGTTGTCTTTCTGTTCTTTTGTTGATTCTCCCACCATTGTTTGATCTCTTTAGAGTGCAAACTTTTACGTTTTTTTGGTATCATTCAATGAGGCCTTGATCTTACTTTGGGCTTCTAGGTACTGCTGTAACACTAATACTACAAAAGTAAGGAATATTCAGAAGAAGAATCACATAGCCCCAGTCACTCTGTTGCTGAATTCAGAGTAGTATTGCTGTTGACTTCAGAGGAATTGGTATCCATTTTGTTTTCAAGTATACTGAATATTTTGAAGTTTCTGTCAGCTGCTCAGTGTGCTGTCAAATGCGCTAATGAAAGGTTTTCCCAAAGTTAATTTTCCTACTCGTAATACAATAACCAAATTTGCTTTAACACTTGAAAAAATCCATCCATACTAAAGAGAATCAGTTGCTTAATCCTAAAATTAAAGGTTATTGCATGCAAGAGAAAATAATTACATGCTCAAAGTATGGAAAAAAGAAAACTTTTTTAATATGTAGGTATTTGTATAATTAAAGACTAATCAAGCATGAAGGCTGCTGACTAAACCAGAAAATGAGATTGTTGGCAAGCAATATTGTAATGTAAATGCCATTTTTGTTTAAGTACTAAAGAGCTGGAGGAATGATATCCTGAACAGATTAAAAGCAAACAGCATTGATAATAAATATTTATCAGATTTCAAATGCAACACACAGAGATTTTTATATTTTACATGCAAAATATATTGGCATTGAAATATTCAGTCACTTTTCAAAGGTTTGTTCACATCTTCACTTTAAAATGTTGAAAAACAAGCATTCACTAGTAAGGGAAACAGCTTTAGAACTCAGTCTTAACCTGTAGCAACGTCAGTAATCTGTAGGCAATGGAAAACAGCTGAGAGTTACTAACATACTTAACTACAAAAGTATAAGATCAGTTCCTGTGATGGCAGAGTCAAAATTCTAATGGTCTTTATGTGTGTTTTCTTTTTTTTCCCCCCTTTTTTCCAAAACGTTCACATTAATTTTTCAAAAAGAGAGGGAAGCTCCTCAAACTTCTGTCCATTCCATGAAGTAAATGGGTAGTAAAATATTTATGGCTTGCTTATGGATATACAGAAATTATCCTAATGTAACCACCATTTTGTTCTAGAGGACTGCTTTAGTTAATGGTTTGTGTATTCTTGGGGCAGTGTTTTTAAATTTGTGTAGTATTGCTCTGGTTAAGTATGCTCAACATATACCTTTGTGTTACATTATTGTAGCTTAAATCTTGTTCAGAAGTGGTTTTAAAGATGTTTGGCTACACCAAGAGTTGAGGAGAATGAGGAAATGCTAGAAATGAAATACCAAATATGTTCGTATTCCCATCCATTTTCTTTCCATTACACTGTTCCCAGAGTTGGCACTACTCATCATGCTGAGGTCTAGCAGAAACCATCTCATAATCAAGCCTGGTCATGAAATAGTTGAAGCTAATTAAAAGTGTCCTTTGACATCTGTGAAAAGGGGCTTAAATGTGGTGGTTATGGTAGAAAGGGCAATGAAGGCCTTTGCTTTAATATGTGCACAGTGGGACGTTGCATCCTTTGTGATGATGTCTATCTCCTGTTGTTTCATCATGCATTTATTTTCAGAATAATTTTCATTTCACTTATTTATGACTGAGTGATACACTAGTTTGTCACTGACAAGAGTTATTGGAGGAAAGTGACAAAAAGGGATTTTTGAACGTAAGGCTGCCTAAAGCATTATCAAATTTTACCTGGCCTAGCATAATTATATTCTATTAGCCTTTGGACAAAGGCAGTGCAGACAAGTTAAAATTAAATAATGCTGTGCAAAAGTCTAACTCTAGGCTCTTGAATAAGCATTGATCTAATTTTCAGAAGGATTGAGTCACTCCCATTGATGTGTACTGTAGAAATTATTACTTAGCCCTCAACGGAGGAGCATGGATTTCAGTCCCTGGGTTTCTTAGAAAAATCTTGCTTATGTCTGTAGGTTATATCACAGCAAACTGACAGTTTACAAATGCCAAAATTCAGGTGAAGCTGACCAGGTTCATACAATATCTTGGGTTTATCTGAGTTACTGAGCTCTTTAATGTCTAACTTCACAGACAGGTGTATTTATATATGATCATTAAGAAATTTTATATTAAATACTTAGCTTAATGATGCTAAGGAATGCATCGGTAAAATGCAGAGTAAGGAAACTAGTAGGAAAAGTTCAACACCGTCTGTAGACCATCAGTCAGTGATCCTGCAAGAAGCAAACTAGAAGAGGCACATTTAGATCAAGTGCTATGTCTGTGAGCCAGGTCTGACCCATAGAAATTTCTATCCAGACCCCAAGTGAGGAAATGAAAGAAAAATAAAAGGCTTTTGAAGGCAACTGTGCATGTGCTTTGCCCTGGGATGTGCTGTGGCTTGTGAGTCCTGAGAGCAGCCCAGTTACCTGAGAGATGGGCAGGCAAGAGATCTGCCTTTTTATATTTGTTTGTTGTTTGTTTGACATATACCTGAGCGAAGCACAGTAATAAGTTTTAAATTGTCTGTTAGCAAAAGATCCTAGCCCTTTTCTTCTACAGAGATGGCTCTGCCTCCCAGAGATTACTGACCCTGTAAAACAGGTGACCATTCCTTTTTTTGTTATCTAACTGTAGTGTTGTATAAAATGTAAGTTACAAAAAGGGTTTGCCTATTATTTCTAGAAGGGTGATTACCACAATTTACTGAGAAAAATATGGTAACATGTAAATTATTTAAAGGCTGAAACAGACACTTTCACAAGTCATTAAACTACTCTATGTCTTGGAACACAAAGAGGATATCCCTGGGATATTTATCTGAAGGGTCTGCAGGTCAGAAGGGGAATGGAGTCAGCAGAAAAAGAAGCAGTCACACATAGAAAGAGCAATTATTCACAAAATAAAAATGAAGGTAGTGGTTAGAAGTGTCAGCATATACATCTGAGATGTCTTTGTGGGGCCATTACTTATGAAAAAAGTCATTACTGCCATTTTGCACTAGATGCTGTGTACCTATTTCATGGTGACAATGCCCTGTATAGTGTTCATTTATAGGGAAAACCTAGAAAAAAACTTCAAACCACCTAGTGAAATGCAGAATTGTCTCCCAGCTCTCTGGCTTTATATTCACTAGGTGACAAGCATCAACATAAACAGAACTTTAAAGTGCTCAACACTTGTACACATCATCTCCATTTACCTTCATAAATCAATAAGGACATGCAAGCTTCATCTTCAGTGTGTGGTTTTGAAAGTCTAATCTGATTCTCTAGCTTAACAGTATCCTTTACACCAAATCATAAGAAGTAAGATCGCAGTTCTGGTTATAGCCTCACTTGGAAGTCTGAGGGCCAGCCAGATGTCACTTGGTTTCCCAGGGCTGGCCAAAAAAGTTGCCTCATTTTCACATAAGACTTGCCTCTCATCTGAGCAACAGATATTGAAATCTGTTGATTTTTTTCTGGATATGCTATATTTCGTTTGGTAATTTCTTCATAGGAGAAAGTCTTAAAACAAGGATCAGGCAAAAATTAGACCCAAGAATATTCCATGAGCTCAACAAATATTTGTCTTCAAACCAGAAAAAAGAAAAAAAAAAAAAAAAAAAAAGACAGAAAAAACAGGGTAGCTGACAAAGTTTCATATGGATGAAGTAAAACTGTGAAGTCTGCTTTAATCCATTTTACTTTACCACATGCATCTCTAACCATTTGAGGAACTGGATTCAAATTAAAATCCCAAAACTGGAGAATTTCAGTACTACCAAAACAGTCTCTTTTGAGCTTACAGAGGGAGCGACTTCCTAAAACCAATCAAAATGCCCACCACTTTCAAAAAGTTTCAATTCTGATGGAAATAATAATAGTGCAATCATGTTTGTCCATCAACATTTTTTAAACCTGTTTGCAGAAAAACAAATAAATGGTAACAAAATATTTTCAATTAATCCTTTTCCTGGAAATTACCATGGACTTCAGAAATACTACCTGGTGCTTAGAAAAGCTAAATCTGACATTTTTCCAGTAAGCTGGAAAGTTGCACATTGTTGAATATAGTCTTCACATTAGGGTGCTGCATTTAAATTTGCCAGGGGGTGATTCAGCGACTCAAGGCAACAGAGGCAATGATCTGAGGAAGAGACTCCTCTTAAAGTAGAAAGAAAAGATGAGTACACTTCCCACTTCTGATTGCTGACGGACCAGAGTTTGCCCTATGAAATAAAGTCAGCCATGCCAGTGAGATGTCCTAACATTGAGCAAAGGAGATTTACCTCAAGAACTGAGGTTTGTAATCATCAGGGCGATAAGTGCCCTCATTTTCCTACAACTTGTTCCTTTGCAAAATGCCTAGCAACCTGCTTTTAAACAGCTGGAAAACTCAAGATTTCTTTTAGATTAGTTTTCACTGAAAAGCAAGTCTATTCATGGCACCTGGTGAAGTCATCTCATGAAGCAGTGTCTTAGCCTCAGGTTCAAGCCTTTCACTGCACCTGATTCAGACATGAGGCTTCAACCACGGTCTCCGCATGGTGGTCAGTGCTCTATTTTGGTAGAATAATGAGTGCTTGAGGGCTTTTACTTTTCCATCCTGGACTGTTTATCAGGCCAGAAAGAGAACTTATCCTCCAACCTGTCCCAATGCACATGGTAACTTAAAATAACAGCAGAAAAAGGTCACAAGCCTGTAACTTCCTCTGTATATGCATGTCTTTTCTGTTTGAGAAATGTCTGCTGGAAATTTTAATGAAGAATTTCTATGAATGCTAGACAAGCCCACAAGAGCTCTGTAAATATTCCAGATGTAAACCAAGAATGGCTTGGCTTTGTTCTCTCTAGGGAGAAGAGGGGCTGAATCATGGACTGGTTTGGGTTAGAAGGGACCTTAAAGATCATCTACATGATATTACAGATTACATGATATTCTATCAGTTGTTTGGATGGGAGGGCTTCCACTTCAGCATAGAATGAGCACCACTTTTCCTGGGAGGGCTGCCTGGTGTTTGGTTTGCATCTGGCTCATTTTCATTTTGTGACCATGCAAAATGAAAGAATGTTTCCTAAGCTACTTAAAGGGGGACATTTTTAAAAGATGGTTGATACAGAAAGATGAGTGTAAGATATGTAGGAAGCATATGTTATGATGAAGGTTATTGAGATTTTTATTTTTTTTTTTTAGAATTGGTGTCTTCCTAGGAAAAAGATTAATCTTTAATGTAGATATTGAGTGGTTTCCTAACACTCCACGCTAATTTTAATATATGGAAGTGTAGAAATGCTTCCAACAAGTACAATTAAAAAAACCTTATAAATATGCATTTACATATTTAACTCCAATAATATTGAGACTTTATGAGCAAGATATTACTTTTAATGATATTAGGTCAATATAGACTTCAAAAAAAGAGGAATTACAAGTTTTGAAAATAAAGTTTTAGCCTTAGTGCTCTGCTAAAGATCCATGACCCCTGGCCCTTTAAGTATTGAACTTAGACTGTAAAAATATCACTTCCTATTGATCACATGGTTATTAAAGTCAGCCAAATGCTTCATTTATATGTCAAACGCTTGTAATATTTCCTGTAAATATTAGAACAAAAGAAGAGGGTGGTATTATCATTGTGTTCAGTTGCGTTAGTTATTCAGCTTTTCATCACTGAGAAATAATAAAAGTGTCACTAAGAAATACGTTAAATATGCCAAGCATTTATCAAAGCTATATTAATTTACAGCTGTATCATTTATGTGGTGTATGTCTGCATTAGCTCATGCAAATGAAGGCGAGAACATACCTGTCCATGTAACTGAGTGGTAGGATATGTATGTACCATGTGTTCTGGTTCTGACCTTATACCTTCCCACATACTTGCAACCCTGGAAGAGTATGGCTTATTTGTTGAATCTCAAGGAGAAGAAGGAAACTTAGTAAGTCAACAGATACTAATTAAATGTTAAAGGCAGGTTTTAAAATACCTTATCTATATATTGTGCCTAATGACATTCAAGTGCGCTTACAAGGGAGGTCAGGAGGGAGATCTTTAGATCCCCCAGGCTCCCCCAAGATGCCTTTCCATAACCAAATGCTTTCATATGAGTAATCAAAAGAAACCTTTAGTCAGCCACTGGGGAGTCTTTACAGCTTGGCTTCGATTGGAGTCTGAGTGCAGGCCTGTGAGCAGGAGGTGTTTGTAAGCATTTCTAATGGCATTTTGATGTACATGTACAAAATTGATGTCGGAAGGATCATTGTAAAGTCCCAAACAGTGGAATATTGAGGACATTTTCAGGTGGCAGTCAGATTCTGGCTGGGTGAGCCCAGTATATTTTCTCATGTCACAGTTGATTAGGTTCACAGGGAAGTGGAAAGAGTAAAAAATTCTCTTATTACTCCAGCACTGCCATATCAGCCTCTTTTCCCTTTGAATGCAACATTAGTTTTTATCCAGAACTCTAACTGCTTTCTACAGTTTGGGGAATTGTAAAGCAGAAACAATTTTCCCAGCTAGGCTGACCTTCACAGTAATGAGAAATGACTGGAATTTCTCTCTATTTCTCTAACATTTGGGGAGGGCAAGTAGGTGGAATGTGTTTGTTTTACCTCATATTGTGTTGTGGGCGTCTCTTTGGCACTTTGAGCCTAATTTTTTTCCATTCGGGAGATTACATGGACTGCTGCACCATCTGACCCAGTAGCCATCCCTCAAGTGTGTAGAGAAGTGACAGTAATGCACTTTAAACCTTTCGTTATCACAGCAGTGATGGCATTTTATTTCAGCCATTAAATGATTTTTTTTTATTTTTTTTTTCCATGGGATGGCTATTTTCATTTACACTTAGGTACTTGTTCAAGTGATGAACAATGATCTTGAGAAAATTTCAGCTTCATTACAGGCCAAGCAGATGGGTGAGCCTCCAGCTGGACATACATCTGCAGAGCATTCCTTGTGAGGCTGGTACTATAGTACTACCGTGCTGATCATCTCTTCGAGACAGGATAAGAAAATTCTGCATTTATGTGCAAAACAAAAGAGTGCCATGTCCAAAGAGTCTGTAAGAACAGCACTTCTGGCTAGAAAGATGCATTGTTTCCTTGTTCTTTCCAGATGTTTCAGAATAAACCACATTCCCTGTGGAATCTGAAGCCTCTAACAATTCATGGTGATCCAGAGTAGGTCTTCCCTGTCAAAGCAGAAGTAGAATTGCAGAGGTGTTAGCATACCCAAGCTGGCTTTTGTGAAGCAAGATAAAGTGCCAGGGAGAGTGAAGGCACTATGAGAGGGCACTAAATGCAATGAGCCTCCCAAGCAAACGTGCAGGACACTTATACAGCCTACACTGAACTCCGTACTGCTGCATCTTTGTTGTGGCATTGGCACAAACTAGATGGGCTCGAGTGGGATTTCACCTGCTCCTGATTACAGTGTAGACCTGTCTGCTACTTGGCATCTGTGCTAGGAAAATACCCAGAAGTTCCTGGAAATGGGCACAGGTCAGAACATTTCAAGTAGGAGATGAATTGGACCAAATATCTGGCTGCAAATCACTCAAATATGAAAGCTGAGTTGTAGTTTCAGGGAATTCGTAAGGTTCGAGTGTTTTCCTTTAATTTATGCTTTGTTATAGGTACTAGAGGCTATGGAAATGTCAAAATGTCACAGAGGAGGCAGGTTTCCACTTCTTTTCACCATGGAACATTAAAAGTTCTTATGATATTCCTAGGAAAAAAAGGTTGCATAATATCCTACAAACTTGCAAGAGTTTAGTTATACTCCTCTACTTGTACTATATCTGGAAAGCTTGAAGTGCTGAATATATTCCATTAAGTTGGAGTTACATTTTCCTAGTTAATATATCCATATTATAGCCATTATGTTAGGCCATGGCTTTAATTCCATATTAATAGCCCACAATTTGGGGAACAAAGACAGGAATGTTGAATTCCAAGATCATGCTGTAACCCCTAGAGTGTGATATCTCTTTATTTGCATTAGTGGGCCTTCCAGAGCCTCCACTTGAATTTTTTAAGTCTCCAGTGTTAGTGGCATGCTGTTACACTGACAGGTGACTTCTTTCTGGTCTGCTCCTTCACTTCAAAATACCTGTATGTCTGTAGCTCATTGATTGTGAAGACAGTCATTCAGGGGAGAAAATGCTTGAAATTGCAGAGGACATCTCCTTTGTTTGTTATAGAGCATTACAGAAGGCTTAATTTAGATGACATTTTTCTAATTATATATTAAACTATTTGGTACTGATTCTTGCCTTTCTCTGCTGGTCATTTAAGACAGGTTTCTTGAAGGCTTCAGCAGCCTGTTTCTTACCCAGTGCTGCTCTTTCTCTGTTTTCCCTTTACTCCACACATGGTTATCATGAGTAAAAAGGATTGGATGCGTGTGGCCACTTAAATGAACCAAAATAAACTAAAGAAAAATTGAAGTGGTTCAAGAGAGATCTGCTGGCCCTTCCTTTCTAGGAAAGGAGAACACAGAAGAGGAAGCAGCAAAGAGGAGTAAAGACTGCCCTCACACTTGGATCTGATATTTTTCAGGAAATCCTCATTGTCAGTCTTCATATGGGAATGACTAAATCTGTTGGATCCTAGCAAAGTTATAATTTGGGAGAATGAGAAGGTCAAATATTTTTGTGATAGACAAAAGCAACAGTCTCAAATACTACTTGATGAAATAAAGCTCAGATAATCATAGAGTCAGAGAATGGTTTGGGTTGGAAGGGACCTTAAAGATCATCTAGTTCTAACTAGTTGATGGGCATGGACACCTCCCACTAGGCCAGGTTGCTCAGAGCCCCAGGATGCTGTGTGGGACAGTCTTGAAGGCTTTGCACAGGTCCAGGTAGAAGACATTGGTTGCTCTTCCTTTATCCACCGTAGAAGGCCAACAAATTAGGCAGGCAAGATTTGCCCTTGGTGAAGCCATGTTGGCTGTCACAAATCACTTGTTTTCCACATGCCTTAGCAGAGTCCTAAAGAGGATCTGCTCCATGATCTTGCTGGGCATAGAGATGAGACTGACTGGTCTATAGTTCCCTGGGTCATCTTTTTTCCCTTGAAAATGGGGGTTATGTTTCCTCTTTTCCAGTCAGTGGGAATTTCACCAGACTGCCAAGACTTTTCAAATATGATGGACAGAGGCTTTTCAACTTCATTGGCCTGTTCCTTCAGGAGCCATGGATTAATCCCATCAGGTCCCATGGACTTGCGCACTTTCAGGTCCTTCAGATGGTCACAAACCTGCTCTTCTCCTATACTGGGCAGATCTTCCTTTTCACAGTCCATGTCTGCCTTCTCTAACTTGGATGGTGTGACCAGAGCCTTTACTGGTGAAGACTAAGGCAAAGTAGTCATTCAGTACTTCAGCCTTCTCTGTGTCCTGCATGACCAGGTCTCCAGTTGCCTTCTGAAGTTGCCACAGCTTCCCTCGTCTTCCTCTTATTGCTGACATATCTGTAGAAATTTTTCTTGTTGTTCTTAACATCCCTGGCCGGGTCCATTCTATCTGTGCTTTGGCCTTCCTTACCTGATCCCTTGCTTCTCTAACAACTTGTTTGTACTCCCGCCAGGATACCTGGCCTTGCTTCCACTCTCTATATACCTTGTTTTTACATTTAACTGTGTCCAGAAGCTCCTCGCTCATCCATTCAGACCTCCTGGCCCTCCTGCCTGCCTTCCTCTTCATTGGCACACATTGTTCCTGAGCCCAGCTTTCCTGGGATCCCTTCCCCTCCAGGACTTAGTCCCATGGCACCCTACCAAGCAGATCCTTCGAGAGACCAGAGTCTGGTCTCTTGAAACAGAGGGTAGTGAGCTTGCTCCACTTCTTCCTCACTGCCCTAAGGATCCTGAATTAATCCATGTCATGGTCCCTGCAGCCTAGTCTCCCATTAAGTCTTACATCATCAACCAGCCTGTTTCTGTTGGTGAGAACACAGTCCAGCATAGCACCTTTTCTTGTGTGTTCCTCTACCATTTGGAGGAGGACGTTGTCATCAATGCACTCCAGGAACTTCCTGGATTGCTGGTGCTTTGCTGTGTTGTCCCTCCAGCAGATATTGCGGTGGTTGAAATCCCCCATAAGGACCAGGGTCTGTGAGCATGAAGCTGCTCCTATCTGCCTGTAGAGGGCCTCATCCATTTGGTCATCCTGGTCTGGTGGCCTATAGCAGACCCCCACTATGATATCACCTGCTCCTGTCTTCCTTTTAACCCTGACCCATAGGGTTTCAGTTGACTACTCCCCCATCCCCAGTCAGAGCTCCATGGACTCCAGCTGGTCACTGGTGTAGAGGGTGGCACCCCCTCCTCTTCTGCCCTGCCTGTCCTAAATTAATTACAGAAAATAAACTGACAATCTGAAACACTTCTTTCTTTTAATTATATTTAGCAATGCCCTGCTTTATTCACTATTTGCAGTGTCCTGATGGCTGACTCATGCTTCCATCTATAGCTAACGTTTATGAAGACTTCATAAAAAAACAGCACATCAATTCAAAGATGTTCAATACTGATCAATATTCATTGCAAAGCAATCACAAACGTCTGATCTTCTTCTTTTTATTGGCAGCATTAGTCAAATTTTTGTTTTATCCTGAATCAAGCCCTAAATCTGATTTTTATGCCAGTGTAAATCAGGACCAACCAACTTTCTAGAAGGTGAAGTGTGATACATCAGTATGAAAGCAGTGTAAGCAAAATTTGCCTGTATGGCTGTGAATTTTGGTAAGCTTGTCTTCATGGCACATCTAAAAGTGTATGACTGTGACTTGTCTTCATCTGTGAGTTTCTCTTAAAAGTTCTGCATGTGAGAAATGTCAGTAGAGCTCTCAGGACAGCACCACATTCAGAGCCTTCCCTGTCTGGCAACATTAAGAAATCCTTCGTGTACCAAGGCAGGATCTGATCCTGGAAAAAAGCATTACTCTGGTTTCAGAACTGGTAAATCAGCATCTGGTCCTGGCAGCCCTTAGTGAGACATTATCTCAAGCATTTCTTATTTGGTTAGAGTAGGAAAGTGTGCACTGTATTAAATTTGGCATGCAAGACAAGAGATACTACAACTTTAAAAATAACTGCAGTGTCTCCACATTAAGTGTTTTGGGACTTGGATTATACATTTGGAAGCTTTGTGTTTGTTTTTCTCTCCTAGGTAGCAGTGGCAAATCACTGAGTTAAGAACATACTTACAGAAATAGGGATGAAATGTGTTCTACCTCAAATCTCTCCTCCTGGTGTGCTCTGTGGTATGAAGGAACATTGTTACTTCTGCATGTTACAGGCTATATGTGTGAAAATTGATCAGCCGGTCTCAAAGCAGTGGGCTAAGTTTCAATTGTGCCTATTAAGAAAGAGACAAAAGTGCCTAAGATGTGAGGAGAAGTTGCCCACGGCTGCTAGGCTGATGATGTCCATCAACTTGGGGCCATCTTCTTCAAAATGAGAAAAGCTTGTGGGTGAGCTGCTGTAATGAGGCAGAACATGATGTGTATGTATGTATGTATACATGTCAGGTCTCAAATACATGGCTGGCACAAAAGGGTGGTGACTATCCCATCTAGCAAGGGCAAGTGGCAAAAGCTGGGTCTCACCCTGCTGACAAATGGAGGATGTGGAGTATCCTATTCAGTCCTCACACTCCCTGTGGCTGTTAGGAATTCACCCAAATTCCTAAAATTTTCAGAGGCTGCAGGAGCAGCCAGGGAAAATAAAAACAGGACCTAAATATAGGGGAAATAAAAGCAGTATATAAATATTGGAAATGGCATTCATTCCTGGCTCTGGCAGAAAGCAGGTGAATGATGCTGAGAAATGTGGAGAGCCAAGACACTATCACTCTCTGCTCTACATGTCTACAGGTGACCTCTGCATAACCTTTAGTGTGTGATCTCCTAAATGCAAATGATGTTTATAGCAATTATTTTAAGGTTTTTCTCTCCCTCCTACTGCCAACCAGAATTAATGGCACAGCAGTAGAACAAGCAAGCACTGCATAGCAGTGTTCAAGAATGTGTGCTGTAAATGTATTTGGCAGCTTGCACCACCCTGCCATATTTTCACAATCAGGGTGCCCTTGTGGAGCTAAACCCTCATCTTTCTGTTGAGAGGGTCCCCTTCTCAGCCCATTTCTTCCACCCCAACACATACCCTTTGGACTTTCATCCTGGGCCTTACTGGTATACCAGTAATTCTCCTTGGTTTTTCTTCACGGAATTCCTTCTGGAGAGCCTAGGATCATGCAGCCACCAGGCTTGGGCAGCAACAGAAAACGGCAGGCTACCCATCAACTGAAATGGGGTGTCTGGCAGAAAAGAATAATCTGTAAAGCACAGAGTAGCATTACCTACCTCTGTTCATCAACAGCCAGGCTCATTCTCAGCCCCACACTCTTCCTGTTGCAGCATTCGGAGATTTCTGACACCCTAATGTTGCTGTTTGCACTTACTCCGCTTCTAGCTGGCTAGGAGGCATTATAATTTGCTGGCTTTTCCATTCTGTCATTAAAGTAGTATTTTTAATGTACAGGTAGCTCCTATTCACCAATCTAGACAACACTGAAAGCAAAAATACATTAAACAAATCTGTTTAGCATTAATTACTGCCCTAACTCTGCTAAGATAAGTATGCTTTGAAGTATTTGAAGATAAAGAGACTAAGGAAAAGACAGTTTTTAAAGCTGTCTTTTCCAAAGATGTTTCCTTTGGCAGACTTTTCTATGCCTTGGTCAGTCTGTATCTTAGCACAGTAATTTTGCCTCCTTTCCATCACACTGTGCTTACTGGACTTTCAGAACCAAATCAGTGATCAGAAACCATACTGGCCGGTCACTGCTGCCGTCTTAGAGCTATTCACGGCTCCATCTGCTCCTGAGAAACAAGGATGATATCAATAAAGAAGATGCAGATTAGGTGTAGAACAGGCTGAGATCACAGGCAACTGGGCTGTGTGAGGTGCAAGCACATAGTCTGTAACATTTTCTGCTCCCAAAGATGTTAGTGTCTTCACAGAAAACAAGACAAAGGAATTGTGATTATCTCCAGTTTACAGATGGAGAAATGACTTCGTAAGGGATTAACTAGCTTGTCCAAGGTCACTCAGGGAGCCTGACAGGCACAGAACTGGGACCTAGATTTTCTGAGTTCCTAAGGAAGGATCAATCTCTAAGAAATAGTGTCCTAAGCTATGTTTCTTAATAAAGAATCTCATATTAAAACGTTACAAAAGTAAAAATGCAATTTCTTTACCTTTCAGTTTGATTAATGGATTCTTCACAACACAACAATAAAGCAAGTTCCTTTTATAATATAGAGTATTTGAATCATTATTTTTTTTCAGAAAGTAATGATGGGGAGAAAAAACTTATCTTTGATTAATTCCAGGTATACTTGTTTCTCTTTTTTTTTTGGCTGATCATTTCTAGATATCAAATAGATGTATTTTAAAGTGCTAGGATTTGGCATGATGGTGAGCCAACTAGCAAGAGACCACCCTTTAAAGGTAATATAATAATAGAACAAATTGAGTTTCCAGACCTTAATCCTCTAAGAAAAGCTGAAACCAAAGGGGAAAACTTCCACAGTGTTACTCAGCTGGTTCACCCTATTTGATTGCCGGTCAGTACATGAACCCTGTTTCAGAAGTGATGAGATTTCTATCTAAAATAAGCTATTTACAATGTTCTATGGACTGTTACTGTTTGAATGCTAGCTTCTAAAGTTTTCAAAAGAAGTCTACATTCAAGCAACATTCAGAAGATTGTAGGATTGCTTTGTATTCTCTCTGAAATGGAATGTGATTTCATCTGCATCAGGCTGATTTATATGGAGTAATGTTGTTGTTTTGCTTTTGAGCATTTTATGAACTCCTAGAGAGATTGTTGACCCCTGCTTAAAAAGTTTGTGCTGAGAAGATATATCAACAGTAACCCTATTGTTAGTAATAATGACCACAGTGGGCATAAATTCAGCTGTTCTTTTTGGGAGAGGAAGTGTTTTCTTTACTCTTTTATAGACATAAGTAGAGCATAAAAGCAAAGGTGGTGGGGATGGAGGGTGTGTCAGAATTTTCTACATGTTCCCTTCCAGTGAAGCGTAGCAGTGTACAAGAGCTGCAGAAAACAGGATCACAACCAACCAGGAGTACTCAGTGAAGAACAATGACTAAGGAGTACTCTAAGGATTAATTTTTAATTATTATGTTAGAAGTTTATGCACTTACTTGTTAAAAACAAGGGTAAAATTACAAATGGTTTCCTTATAACATGGAGTACGTTCAAGACTGCACCTTTATTGTCCATGGGAAAGTAGTACATGGTTGAAGTGAAACAAAATTTAAGCACAACAGCAGATTTTCTTTATCATGGCCTAAGATACTTAGACTTGCTCTGTTCAGTATAGAATGGTGTGGGGGCACTGACGCTGGTGCAGAAGTCTGTCTTCATTAACGCTGTACTCCGGATAAGTAGAATGAAGAGCAGGGAGAAGGGGTCTACCACGTTAGCACAGTCAGTGGCTTCTTTGGCCTGGGCAAGAATCTATGCATTGTTGCTCTTCACAGTTTCCTTTAATGACAAGACATAAGAGACTGATCACCGGTTCCTGAAGAGATCTGCAAGGCTCTGAGTCCATCATTTTGCTTTAGACGCAGAGATAATCACCCTGTCATTTAGCTTAATGATCATTTGACTTTAACATGTCATTTGGGACCTAGACCATTGAGCTCTATACAGTTAGGGCTAAGAGGCAGGCCCTTAATGCAGGTTCTTAGCTCTCTCTGCTCAAATCTAAATCACTAAGTAGCTCATAGACATGCCCAAAGTCCGGCAGTGGCACTTGGTATGCAGTGTGGCCAAAAACTGGGAAAACTGCAAAACTCCATTTGCAATGGCTCCTGGTACAACATACAGGTGCCATCCAATTTAAATGTATTCTCAGTTGCCCCTGTGGTCAATGGAAAAAGAGCCCTGTCTGGGATAAAGCTCAGAAAAGGATCTTGTCTTGTAAGGTCTGAGTTCACCCTCTGGAGCATCTGTTTCCCTTCAGCCACTATAGAGACAATGAAGGGTGACTGGCTTTGTAAAGGTAGTGTCTGAAAATAGGTGTTGGGGTCATTCCCCAAAGAAACATAAAGAAGACAAAGTGTGACTGCAGCGTGGGCTAGCTGTATTCCCACACAGGCCATTTTTATAACTTTGTGACAGAATATGGGCTGGAGAAGAGCATTATTACAAGGTTGTGTTTTTTTCTTCCAGTACTAATGTAAGGTTTATCAGAATAGTTGTGACACTATTTTGTAAAACTAAAAAGAACACTAGTCAGAAAGACTGCATGTTTCTGAGATCATCACATGTAGATTAAAGGCTCATTTCTTATGCAATGACTTATATATGCCTATCATCTCTTCTCCTAGATCTTCTGCACAGCAGGCCCGGTGTATAAGGCTTCATGAGATGCAGAAAGATGACAGGAATACATAAGTGTTTTGATTTACCTATAGTCTTCTCTCTTCTATTCCTGATCTAGGATTTAGTAGTTTTATGATGTATGTTGTGTGTCTGATTTAAAATAATTGTTTCCATAGTTACTCTTGTAATTCCACTTTTTTATGTTTCAGCACTGTTGTGTTGATGTTAGAATTATTTATTTCTTTTATTAGCTCAGCAGTGCTTTGCCTCTGTAAATATAATTCAAGACCTGTAATTTTCTTTATCCTTGGTGAGATTAATCTCTATATACATTTTTTTTTAACTTGTGTTCTGCTTGGGTAACAGGAACAGTCCTAAACGTATATATGACATTTCTTGGGTGTTTTTTTATATAGCATATCACCTACATTAGATGGTAGCCTGTATTATGCTGTTATTTGTTCAAGTTTATGGAGTATTTCTGCATTTTTTGTATTTTCTCTTGCACATTTCTTATACACACACACATGCACACAGTTCAGAACCCTAACCTGGAGTACTGTGTCCAGTTCTGGAGCCTCCATCATAAGAAGGACATGAAGCTCCTGGAGACAGTCCAGAGGAGGGCCACAAAGATGATCAGAGGGCTGGAGCACCTCTCCTATGAAGAAAGGATGAGAGAGTTGGGGCTGTTCAGCCTGGAGAAGGCTCTGAAGAGAACTTACAGCAGCCTTCAGTATCTGAAGGGACCTCCAGGAAAGCTGGGGAGGGACTGTTTTCAAGGGCTTGTAGTGAGAGGACAAGGGGTAATGATTAAAACTGGAAGAGAGGAAATTTAGATTAGATGTTAGAAAGAAAGTCTTCACTATGAGAGTGGCTAAACACTGGAACAGGTTGCCGAGGGAAATTGTGGATGCCCCATCCCTGGAAGTGTTTAAGGGCAGGTTTAATGGGGCTTGGAGCAACCTGGTCTACTGGGAGGTGTCTTGGACCATGTCAGGGGAGTTGGCACTAGATGATCTTTAAGGTCCCTTTTAACCCAAACCATGATTCTGTGACTTCCTGGACTCAGTTCTAAAGGCAATCAATTCAACCGTGATTCCTTTTTTGTTTCTTTCTTCCATTCTTTTTCTAATTTTTTCTTTAATGCCTTTTGTTTTCTGTAATTTGACTTCAAGGACATTTTTGATACAGGTTTGGCAAATACATTCCATGTAGAACATTGCTGTGGAGTTCCTTTCTTTTTATTGCTGCATGTCTGTTCTCTAATACTTCAATTTGATTATTTGTTCCATCTATTTTTACTTCTAAGTTTCTGGATCTGTAGCGTTAGGGCTTGACTCTCACCTTATTTACACTGGTGTGAGCAAAGAGCAGATTTCCCTCTACACCAGGTTTTTGCATACTTTTATCCCCTTTTGGAGGTAAAGGGTAACCCAAGAATAATTTGATTGCACACATATTTTCCACTGGCTTTATTACTTCATATCAAATCCAGGGTGCTTATAAAGAATAGCTTGTAAGCACTAGACATAACTCTCAGCTGTGTGAGAAGAATCTTAACTTGAGGTGCCCTTACAACATCATCTGTTGAGTTCCCCAGAGTAAAGCACCACTTCCACTTTTGGTTCTAGCTAGTTAATGCAGTTTGAAGATTCAAATGCAACCTATGCTCGAGACTGCTCCGATAGATAGCACACAGTAGCATACATGGTCTCTACTGACTCTCCAACTTCTTTCCCCAAGCATAGAAGAGGTAGTGGCAAGGAAGAAAAAGCAGATCTTTGGTAGTAAGAATACCCTGAAAGGGGGTAGCATTGCTAACATTTGAAAAAATGTCTATCCAGCAGTCACACACAAAAAAAACAACCACAAAAAAAGAGAGAAAATTAGACCAATTAGAGCCATTCTTCCTGAGGTAGGAGCAGTACCCAAGACATTGCTGGTTATCTGGGGAGCTGGCTGCCACCAGGGCAGCTCCATGTGGAGGCAAAACTACCTGTGTCCCAACGATGACAGATGAGAGGCAGAACAAGAGCTCCCTAGTGCTGCTCACCATATCATCAACCCCTCTTTTCCACAACAGCCGCTCGTACAGATGAGTGGATGAAGCCTTGAATCCATGGCTACTCATTTCTGCCCACCAACCTGGACACCAGTTAGTGACAATCATAAATAAGGGGCCTGCAGTACTCTGCAGTACAGCTCTTGTGGCTTGACATACAATTTCTCTCCCGGATTTTATTATCTTTAATAGAGGTATGATGAAGGTCATTTATACAAGTGAGTCATCTGTTCTGCATAATAAGATAGAGTGAGAGACCTAGAGCTCAAGTAAGCATTATATGAGTTACTGTAATTCATTTTAAAATAGGACTTGATAAAAACAAGGTATTATATGTGACATTTACTACAGGAGTGTGAATAAACAGAAAGCCAGAAGGAATGGTAGGATGCATCAGGGATTTCCCCTCCACTGCAGTGGCGAGTTGAGTAGTTGATTTATCTTAGGAAAGATGTCCAGAGCATTAATGATAAAATTATTATTTTTGAAAGAATATACACGTTGTCAGATTGCAACTTCAAAGGGAAGACAAAGCTTTTATTTATGTAGGGTGTTCTGATAATGTAAGCCAACAAAGTTAAACCAGTTAATTTATGAACAGCAGCACATCCAGACATATGTACTGTGCTCTCCTGGATCTACCATTTCCTTGTGTTAAGTCACCTTTCACTTTGAAATAGCCCCTTGTAGTTATTTTTAGGTAAAGGCCTACATTTTTTGAGTAGTTTTGTTAGTCACTTAGATGTTCATTCATTTCTGTACCTAGGAGGAGCTTTCTGACCTCCATTAATATTACCTAATTTTATATTATGGCAGTGGCTTAAGTGCCCAACTTACATGAATACTAGGTGAATACATAAATCACTAGGTATTATGCAGCAAACAAGAAGAAATATTCCACATGCAGATCTGCCCTGAAACAAGAAAATTTGTTTTAATTTGGATCTTGCCTTACTTTTGTGCACGTGTATGTGTGATCCAGTCCTAATGGACTTTGAAAGTGTATTATCTAAAGAGAAAATAAACAAACAAACAGGAGGAAAGAAAGGGAGTTTTATTATTCTCATTTTTCAGACAGGAAATTAAAGAAATGAAAATATATGGAAAAATGGAACCCCTAGTGAGATTTCTAGATCTCTGCCTAGGGACCCTAATCACAAGACTGCCTTCCTCCTCAAACATAATTATTACTATTTCCATCACATATACTTTGGAAAGTTTTTCATGTTTTCACATGAAATACTAATTTTCTAACCCTGAACTTTCCTTTTAAGCAAAATCAATGAAAAGCTATTGTTGCTTTTACAGATGCCAGGGAGAATTATTACCATCCTAGGCAACAATAAAAAAGATATTTTCAGCCTCGGTAGATTGAATTACTGAGAAATAACCTTATAATTACTGTATAAAACACCCTGTTTTAACACTGTTTTTAATATCCATAAAGTTTCTGATTTATTTTTCACCAGCCAGCATCAATGAGCTAAATTTTGCCTTGCTCTAGGCTGGTGTAATTATCTTGACCTCCGTGGGACTCTGCCTGTTACATTGATGACTCTTAGGGGGCACACTGATTTTGGATGAATATTAGTTAGGAACAAAGAGAAAGATCTGATTTAATTGATATTGATTTAAATAAGTGGCGTGATTTTCTGGAAACCAAAGGAAATATTTTGGACTTCTAACACTGTATCAGGTAAATCTGCTTTACATCAGGTGTTTGTCACACCGGTGGGTAGAAGGAGCCTTCTGATATTCCCCAGTGTGGGATTCACCAGTGGAAATGTCAGGGTACCTTTGAGTTATAGGGAATTTACCAAATAGACCCTTGTCCTTCACTCCCTGGAGATCTTTGTTGAGACAACTTAGCAACCTGCAGTGCTCAGCTGGCTCATGGTCTTCAGGAGAGGAAGAAAATTCCCCCTCAGCACACTCATATTTCTCTCTTACAGCTACAAAAAAAACCCTGGCTCCTGGACCCACGCAAAAGTAATGATTTCTGTTTGTGTTTAGGCTGTTGATCTTGGTTGCTTCTTCTTGCTGGCTGATGTTCACCAGGTCTTCTGCATATCAGAGTCCTTTTCTGTCTTTTTGAGATGAAACTAGGAGGATTATTACCTACCTGCTGATTGTCCAAGTTGAAATAGGAAACAGTTCAATGCAGAATGACTGCACCCTTGTTTTCTGTTCAGTTAATATGTGCTTAAAGTAGGCCATCCCTTTTCTGTTGGTCTATTTATCCATTTTCTCCTGGCATGGTAAGAAACCGTGCAAGTGCCCTCTGTGAAATTTCTCTTCTCAAGGGGATGCATTCAGCTCTAGGTTTGGAAAGGAAGGGGCACATACCTCGTATTTTATAGGGAGTATTGGTTTTACTGCATGCACAAGTAATATTAATGTGATAGGTATAGTGGAAGCGTCCTGTCTGGATTGCAGTAGGGCTGGGTTAGTCACGGTGTGTTGAAGGTGCACTGCAACAACAACATTGTCTGACTGAGTTGCTTGCAAAAACATATTTGACCCTTCTCCTACCCCTTTTACTGACAGAATTACCAGTAGCACCCACCAATACCAATGGCTGCAAAGGAGTCTGCAGATTGCGTCCTTTCCAAAGGTGCATATTATTAGGAAAACCTGTATTTTCCTCCCACTCCAAAATGGATGAGATTAGGAAAAAGACATGTAAGAACAATGTCTTTGAAACTAATTATTACCACTCAATTTATAAAACCACTATCTGTGAGGGTGATCCATTTTACATTTCCTTTCAAGAAATCATTTTGGTCTGACGTAAATATTTTGTGTGACCTAAAATTTATTTCTTTACCATTTTAAAATTTTTTTTCACTCCAGGTCTGTCTGAACTATGTTTAGTTATTGTTTTGGGTGTTTTGCTTGAGGGGGTGAGTAAGGTGTTTTGAGGGAATTTCTCAGTCTGCAAACAAAAAAATCCATTAGTTTCACAGCTGTATGTGTGAATATTTTTACTTCTGACTTCAGTGAATTGCTTCTCTAGGTTACAGAGGCATAAATGCAAAAAATCAAATCAGGTCTTTTGTGAGAATATTTGATAAAAATAAAATATGAATGTAGTTTGCTAATTCTGCTCCTTCAAATGAGAGTATCATTTCACCCTTATTTCAGATTTTTAGCCTATAAGAAATCAAAGGGACTGATTCTGACAGTAGTTACCTCTGTTTAAGCCAATTGCTGTGCTGCTAACCTCATTAAAATTACACCAGATTTCTATCTTGGTGGAGGAAAAGCAGAATAAGACCAAGAACTTGGAACTTAAATTATTTTTAGCACAAAAAGATCCCTCGTTTCGTAAAGCACAAGAATTGCTGCGGGGCCCATAAATATTTTGTGAACCTGGTCAACAGATAAAAGTAGAAAATACTTAGAACATGAAGAAATTCATCTGTCTGTCTATTGACAGTGCCTTATGGAAGAACAAGAGTCAAGGTACAATAAGGCAATAATGAATTTAATGAAAAAGCTACAGACATTCAGGTTGTAAGCTGAGCTGCTGTTGGAAAAGATAGGACATATTTTTGCCCATATAGCAGAATTCCGTGTCTGACTGGCTAGAAGTAGATTTCCATTGATAATAAATTTGGAGGAAATTATTTATTGGAAATTATAATTAGACTTTCCCCAGGCTATGCATTCAGCCAGTAGCAGATACTGAATAATAACACAGGCATTATTTCTGACATTCTGCCTCCACACACAAAAAAGAGGATGATAGGAGCTGAACCTTGCCATGACTTTTGTTGAACATAAAGCAGTATCAGCAGAGGGGTAAATTAATATTTGCACGTGATTTTATGCCATGATATGTATAACATGGGGCATAATTCACACCCCATGCTTTATCTGTGAAGTATAAAAATCACAGTCACAGGAACATACTAACACAAACTCTCTTGAGTTTTCCCAGGACTGCATTAGGACTTGTATGCAGGCTAACTTTAAGCAGTCTTTGCAGGACCTCAGCTTCAGATTTTAACCAGTTTGGAATTGATCCTTGCAGCAAAAAAAAAAAAAAAAAATCTTCAGTTTATACTTGCAGTCATCACTCACATTCAGCTAACAGCAGTTCTTCTGTTACCTCAAGCAATATGGAGCTATGCTTTTGTTATAAGAGGATCTCAGTTTCATATACCCTCTTGCCATCAATTTATAGTGCCTAGCACAGTGGCAATTGCAGAGACCTCAGAAACAATACATTCCTAGCCTATATGTTTTTAATTATATTTCCAAGTTTCATTTGCTGTTGGCAACTTGACGTTATTTTGATTTTGCTGAGGTGAAATATATGAGTTTCAAATACAGCTTTGAAATTGATTAGGAATTAATATGGCAGCATTACAGACACAGTAGATTTACTGCTGCTTTTGCAGCTCTGTGTGAACTCCCATATGGAAAACCAATTGTGACCAGATCCAGAGGGACATGAGCAAAGTGGCTGAGACTGGAGATGAGAGATCAGAGAAAAGAAATCAAATTGGTAAAAGCAGAAGGACAGTCTATCATGGCAAGAAAAATTATACCCATTTCCCCAAAAAACTCAGGAACGAGTCATGGAAAAGGTGGGACAAGGCTGGATTATGGAGTGGGGAAAAAAAAAAGGCTTTCAAGGCAATCATGCTTCAGCAGTGCTGCTCCTGGGGCAGGGTTTAAAGCTCATTTTTAGGAGCAGGTTTCTTGCTGACACCAAAAGACATGGAAGGGCCTGGAAGGAGGGAGGGTTATGTGTGGAAATGTTTCATCTGTAACTGCATTGCACCTTCTGCCTTTCCTCTTCTGTAGGAGCTGCATTGAGGGTACAATTTTTGGCATGTCAAATACACTATTGTTACCAGTTTATATGTAGCTTTATGTATAGAGCAGGACTGCTGGTGAAAAGGAGAATAGTGGGTGTATGTATAAACAGTGGCTTTAAAGTGCTGCAGTCAGTCTTGTGTTAACTAGTGATTTCCTGTATGGTTACAGTCAAATTAAGCCTTCCAAAGGCAGGAGGTTGCTACCAGCAGAGGTTCAATATTCTCACAAAGTGCTGCTGCAAGGAGAGGGAGCTCAGGCTCCTAGATGTTTGTTCCTCTGCTTTTAGAAAAGGAGTAGCATCAGTAACCTCTACATGGACACACAAACAGCAAAGAGTTGAACAAAGTCACATTCCAAGTCCATCACTGGGCACGCAGGACCGTACTGCAGTAATACAATAGTGTCCCAAGGTAAATGTTAACAGTATCCTCCTTAGGGAGTCCCCAGCATCCTTTTTTGCATGCCCTCTCCCGTCACACAGGCTTTCACAAAGGTTTCATGTTTTAGTGGCTATCACTCACCTCTTATATTTATTTTATTAGAAATGTAGTTTTGTCTTCAAGGTTTTGACTAAATGCTTTCTTCAGACTTGCTAACGCTTCTCAAATCTCATTTTGTATACTAAGATTTCAGAAGAACTCAAATGTATAATTGCAAGTCAGCATCTCAACTGATTTGATATCTCATCTATTCTCAATTAAGCTTGGAAGATAGAACTTCTCAAACACATGGTATCAATTATGGACGGGGTTTATGTCATTTTGCCTTTTGAGTGAACTGACATAACCACAGAGGATTAAATCCTTCCAGTTTTCTAGATACCTGAATTCAGAACTGAATTTGAATCCTGGGCTGACCTGTGTTTTCACCAGCAATCTTTCCACTGCACTCAGGAGTTGTCTGTATCATTCTTCAACTTTGTCTCAGATCGGTGCATTTAGTAAAGTCAAGTTTGGAGCTGAAAGCAGTGAAAAGAAAAATATTCCACATAGTTCCAGTTTTAGATCTGATCTTGTTCGTATTCAAGTCAATGAGACTTCAATGAAAGCACTTACCTTACATGGAAGCAGAACTATTTGGTGATGGTATTACATCACAAATAAGTGGAAGTATTGAGATGTATTTCCAGCTTCAAAATTTAGGATCTTTGCAGAGCAGCTGGCTTGGAATTTTTAAAGAAACCTTATATGTTGTCAGTCACCAGTGTCTCCCTAAGTATTAACAAGGATATATTCTTCAAAGGGTGAAAAATAAGGTCTGTACCTAAAATTCTCATTTTTAATATGATTATTTGACTGGACAGTTCCAGGCATGTATACTAAAATTGCATATCACAATGTTAACCAAGACTGTTTCAGAAATATTTTCTCAAATACCCAACAAGAAGTCTCATATGGTCATGGTGTGACCTCACATTGCATTTTTAACATTTATATATGCTAATGGTCATATTTACATGTGCCTATGCCATTCAAACATTCAAATTAAAAGCAAATAAGTGTTTTAGATTAAGGAGATTAATATGTTGTGTCTCACAGTTGACACACTTTCTACAGAGGCGAGATCACTGAGACCCAAGCGCTGGGCTCTTATCCGAGAAGACAGATGGCAATTTCCTTTTGATAAGAGTTCATTTTTTTAGCAGCAAGGGAGCCCTGAAGTAACCATTTTTCTTGTGGGGAAAGCATCTTTCAGAAGTCAGATAAATCATTCTAAAATAGACAAACACAGGAACCGAGGAACTAATCAACCTGAAATGAGCTGAGTTGCAGCCCTTTTCAGAAAGTTTAGGAGTTGCTCTTCACTTTCATTCTTGCCATTTTAATTCAGAAAATTAGACAATTCAGATGATTTTGTCAGTATTCTTTCCTCTTTTATGAGGCCAAATACAATTTATGATTAGTAGCAATGCAAAATTTCATCAAGTCAGATTATGTAGTTGGTTTACAGTATGTTTATATCATGCATAAAATAAACAGTTGTACATGTTTTAAAGACTGCATAAACATAAAAGTAACTAACCAGACTAAACCAACATGGCGCTGCTTAATTAAAACCTGGAACAGTGTGTGCCAGATTTTATGGATCTGGAACATTTCATACTTGTAATTAAAATACATGGACAGCCGGGAACCCACAGTCTGTGGCTAGTCTACAAGTACTGACCTGCTGCTGAAGGAGTCAGTCAGCTATTCTTTGTAGTTATTTACATTGAAATACATTAAATATATTTAAATATATTCACTCTTATTTTTGGTAAACATCTAAGACCCTGCCTCAGACATGCTGACACCTTCCATTTAGCTTATCTTTCAGGATTAGACCCAAACAGGATCCCTTTCCTCTAGTTTCCTTTGCTTTCTGTCTGTCACTAATAAAGCAGAAATGAAAATGGCTGAGGTGGGTTCTACTCACTCCTTGCTTGTACCCTAATGCATTCTTCATTATTCATATCTCCCATAGTTTGCTGCTAGACATCTGGGAATGATGCCTGCCCTTTAGTTGTTTTACCAAGGCTCTAGTAAAAAATACACCTTTTTTAAAATTTTGTAAATTGTTATCGTAGTTTTTTTAGACTGGTTCCAGTTTGAGCAGCAGCACGTTGTTTACAAAGATACTGTGAGGAATTCTGTGCATCCTCCTCTATCCGTGTCATATCAAGGCATCCATGAGCACTGCGTGCTTCCCATCACCTCAGGTCGCGTCGCTTTGCGTTGAATCAAGTCATGTCACATCAGTGATACCACTATCAGTAGTTATTCCTGATAGAAAATTCAGCATAGATTTAGACAGCAAATAGCTCAACCACAATAAATGCATATAATGAGCAGATTAAGTATCTGTGAGAACCAGATATTTTAAGGGTCCCTGGCAAGTCGGTGCTTTCAGATACACCAATATCTCTACATTGTATTCTGCACGTAAATATCTGATACATATACTAAAATATTCATCTAAGCAGCCTATTTGGAACTCTTACCATCTACAACTATTTCCAATACAGATCTGTGCAGCTTTGAGCTATCCAGATGTTATTGGATGGGTCTGGACATTTTAGCTACATCTCATAGTTTATAAGTTGATCATATCCCAGCACTGTACAAATAACAAATGTTGACAGATATTTATTTGTTCATAATTTGGGATTTGCTTCAAACATTTGCCTGCTGGGGCATGTTTTCAATGAGTTATGCATGATTAGGCTCTATAACAGCCATTTTATTAGACAATTTACCCTGTTGTTCATTTATGAAAGTTAAATGTTGTAATTATCCTATTACATAAAGAGGAAGGATGGGAGGGCCACATTTTTTTTTTTTAAGAAGTCTCTAACTGATATCTAAAATATACAGAGTTTCCAAAACATTTGAACATAGTATCTTTTTTGATAAAATTAGCTTATTTTGGTCTGTGTTACCTTTTTATGCTCTCTTGGCTTTCTTGGGATCTGCACGTTCACAAGTTTCTTGAAAAATTGACTGATGCTTTTGCTTAAGACCCTAAAAAAGAAAATAAACCTGCAGAGCTCAGGCAGCCATAGTTGAAAAATTTGGCTGCAAAATTCTATATAAGTGCTAAGTGGTCTTCTTATTGTTTATTATTACAAACATTTATTTGACACTCATTCTCATGGTCTCTAGGTGCTTTCCCAGGATTAAGTTGAAGCAGTCTTTCCAGTGTCTTTTGAAAAATTTCTTCAGGGATTTTGAGATTTAATATAGCTCCTAGGGAGCTACCTATCAACTGGTACAAAGTATATATGCATATTTAAGATAATTAGGAATGTAAGTATTAATATTATATAAAGAATTTTCCAGAAGAGCCCCTAGGGACTTCCAGGGAAACTGTACTTCTGCATCAATTTGTTCATGATTAGAAACCATGCATATGGGTATCTACATTGAAATGCTCTCTTCCTGTGTATTCTGGATACTGAAGACAAATTCACACAGTTGTTGTTAGTTACAGTCTACAGTTACTGGAATGGGATGTTGTGATGGATTAGCTGTGGCTAACAGCCAAATGCCCACCCAGCTTCTCACTTGCTGCCTCAGTGGGATGAGGGAGAAAGTAGGATGAGAATGTTCATGGGTCAAGATAGACTGCTTATCAATCACTGTCATGAGCAAAATGGTCTCAACTTGGGGATAATTAACTTTAATTTGTTGCCAAGTAAAATAGATTCAGATAGTGAGAAACAAAAAGACAAACATTAAAACCCAACATCTTTCCTCTCCCCCCTCCCAGACTCAACTCTGCTCCTTCACTCCTGACTCCTCTCCCCACCTCCAGTGGTGCACTGGGGCATGGGGGGTGATGGTCAGTCCAGAACTGGTCCTCTTTGCTGCTCCTTCCTGTTCACCATTTCCCCCTGCTGTTGCGTGGGCTTTCCACGGATCACAGTTTTAATCAGGAAATATCCACCTGCTCAAGTGTGGGGTCCTCCAAGGGCTATAGTGGGAATAACTGCTGTTGTAGAGCATCTCCTCCTCCTTTCTGTGACCTTGGTGTTCCTGCTGATTACTTCACTCTTTTTTCACCCTCCTTCTGTACAGCTCCTCTGCTACCAAAACCTTGCCACCTACACCCAGTACAGTTGATAATGCTGATCACAGTAACAAAGAAGGTACCAGAATATCCTCAGAAGCCTGCACTCAGTTTGGAACAGTATTTTTCCCTTAAGGCCAAGTGACTATTGCCCATAATCTATCTCACTGGCCACTGCGAAAGTGGGAGTAAAACCACTAGATTTCACCATGTAATTCTCTTCTAATCTAACCACAGATAAAACTCACATAGATTCTCAGTTTAAAATTCCTACAAAAGCAAATGTAATTTCTGTGATCGTTTTTCACTTAGTCTGGATAGAAAGAAAAATGTCATGTGTATCTGATTGAGAGCCATTGTTGATTTTTTTCTCACCTTTTAGAGTTATTTAAACCAAATTATTTTTCTTTTTTTCCTTGAAAAGCATTGGTTTAGACAAACACTCTCAGTAGCCAATCAGTAGAGGATCTAGTAGTGTGATGTTAACTACAGAAAGGATTGTCTGAGAACATAATACATTGTGGATCAGTTGGTCCCTAATCAGATATACTACTTTTCTACACTAATTTAATCTCTAGGAGATGCCCAGAAATGGGATTTTTTTAAATAGCCTTCCTGAAAAACACCAATAGTGTTTTGTAAGAAGAAATCATGCCTGCTGTTACTCCAGAATATGTCCCTCCATTCTCCATTGCTGCATTCAAACTGTGCATCTTCACTCTTAGCTTCTCCCACAAGACCTTTAGAAAATTCAGTAATTTTTTTCTTATACTGGCACTGCATATAGTCACCTCACCTTTCAGGGTACTGGTGCATTTTTTCATATGATGTTCTGGAATCCTGAAATGTCTTGGCTCTTCATTTCATCAGTCAATCTGTTTTTTCTTTACAATTGTTGAATAAGTGATATTGTAATGAGTAAAACTGGGTCTTTGATTTCCAGACCAGGGGAATGAAAGTTCAGTATATGCCCTTTACAGGGAAAGGTACAATTATGGTGTAGGCTATCAAATCCAATCTTATATTTAACAGCACAGAAATGCTTGATCAGTTTTGCACAGCAAGTTCACTAAGATATTAAGTTAGCTGTGGGGTAAAAAAAAAAAAAAAAGAGAGAGAAAGAAGAAGAAGAGGGTATTCTTCCAGAAGAAAAAAGTATTTGTGGCTCAAGAAAGCTGCTGGCAGCATTAACTCTACTACACTTTTCTTGAAATTGTAGTTTTTGAAGACTGTTTCTTAACCATAGAAACTCTCTCTTCATATGTCTCAGTTTTTGGATCTTGTAAGTAGTGCCTCTTCCATCCTTCATCATTTTACAGGTGGGGTTTATTTGTGTGAGTTCTCTTTGCTGAACTGGAATGGCTCCTGCTTTACACTGAGATGGAGCACACCTTTAATATGCTTTTCCTTTAAAAATTCGGCTTTAGGAAGCCAGAAAAATGTGCTGAATGTTCTCCGTTACTACAAGATTTCTTCCTCATAAAGTTTGCTTCCCTGTATAATGATGTCATTAGCAAACACATCCTTGAGAGGGCTGGCCTGTCAATCTAAGCTAAGATCTCTACTACCTGCTGTTTTGGCTGGTGTTTTCAGTGGGAGCAGAAATTTGGCCACTGAAATTGACACCTCCAAAGGATTCAGCCTTCCAAATTAAATCATTCTTCAAATACAGAAACAAAATGGGAAGACCCTTTGTGGGATCTTTCATATTGTATTTCTAATATTTCACAGAATCACAAAATCACAGACTCTTAGGGGCTGGAAAGGACCTTGAAAGATCTAGTTTAACCCCCCTGCCAGAGCACGATCACCCAGAGCACATCACACAGGAATGCGTCCAGGTGGGTTTTGAATGTTTCCAGCCCAGGAGACTCCACAACCTCTCTGGGCAGCCTGTTCCAGTGCTCTGTCACTCTCACAGTAAAGGAGTTTTTTCTGATGTTTACGTGGAACCTCCTATGTTCCAGTTTGCACCCATTGCCCCTTGTCCTATCACTGGACATCACTGTAAAAAGCCTGGCTCCGTCCTCCTGACACTCTCCCTTATCATATTTGTAAACATTGATGAGGTCTCCCCTCAGTCTCCTCTTCCCCAAGCTAAAGAGACCCAGCTCCCCCAGCCTTTCCTCATAAGGCAGATGTTCCACTCCATCATCTTTGTGGCTCTGTGCTGAACTCTTTCAAGCAGTTCCCTGTCCTTCTTGAACTGAGGAGCCCAGAACTGGACACAATATTCCAGATGTGACCTCACCAAGGCAGAATAATAATAATAAATGTTCTCACTGATTCAGCCTACACTGAGAAATGGCATAAAAGTCTAAAATAAGAGATTTTGTTTTTAAAATAAAAGCAAGTTATAATATTTTAGAGGTTACCTCAGAGTCCAGGTGTATTTCTCCATCCCCAATTTGCACACAACATACATGCAGTCACATTAATAGGGTGTAACTTGCAGTCAGCAGCTTCTCAAAGCACTCAAAGAAAAATGCATCTTCTCGTTTTCATCAGACTTCTAAATAGATAGGAATGTTTTTATATCCATTTGGAAGTCTTTTACCCCGTGAGTTGTCCCATTCACTGTGATTTTTCCTAGAACATGGTACTACCCAGGGTACCTATGCATATCATAGCCCCTGCCATCATTTTTAATAAGTAGCTTATCTGTGTGATGCAACTAAAAGCAATCCTGAGTGTCTTCAGGGCTTGTTGTAATTAAATTTCTTTGTTGTATTTGAAAATGTACAGTTTTTGAAAACTGGCATAAGAAAAATAGAAAGGAGATTCTCGGAGATTATAGTCTGATTTTTAGAAGGTTTTAACCCTTTGTGATTTCCGAATTCACAAGCTTACTTATGCTTCCTGAGTAACTGTTCCTATACGCAACTGAAGACAACTATAGCAGCTAGTGTAGTTTATTAGTTGATGCAAGGATTATCATTTATACCTGCAGTCAGATGCTGTAGGATCATAGGTGCAGTGATTCATGGGTTTCTAATAAGATTCTAGAAGGCCTTTTCTGACAGTCTTACACTTGTGCTGCTGCCCCTTTCTTCTCCAAGTATTTAAAGCTACAAGGAAATTGTTCCAAGTCCCAGCACTGCCCATGAAATCCTGTGGAGAAATGAAGGGTTTACCAGCCTCTGATCTGGACAATAAAGTTATGACATTGTTTTGAGCAGAAAACTGACAAGTTTATCTGTGCAGTTATCTGGCATTACACTGCTGTGCTCAGGCACCACCACCCAAGTCACTGAGGAGCACATGCAACCACAGCAGGGCTTCCACATTATGCAGTCAAAGGGATTGCTTGCACTCTGTGTTCAGAGATGGAGCTTTGCCTTGGCCATTGTGCCCATCTCCACTCTTTTCACATCTTATCAGCACTGCTAATGAAGCAGTCATTGCTGTTTCCCCCTTTGTGTTTTACTCCTGCTTGATTTTCTTGCCGTGGAATGCCATGGACTGGTTTTAGAGATTCATATAACAATTTTTTCAAAATGAAAATATTTCCTCCTACAATGTCATATTTTCTGTCCAGCATTGCTACTAATCCTTATTTAGTTATTTACTTTACGATTTCTAGAAGGGTTGGATGTGCCCAAGGTGCCCCTTTAGGCAACACTTTATATCAAGGTTCCATTTATAAATACTTCATGAAGGGCTAATGAATGATTAATAGATGTTTTAATGTATGACCAATCAATTGTTGTAGATTTCTCAACGTCCAACAGACAAGTAGGTTTCTTATAAGCATAGATTATAACCATATCTGACATCTTCTACTGATGGGCTTCTAAACATCTATAACATACACACTACTCATATCTGTAACATGCTTAAAACATCTACTAATCACTGATTAATTTTTTATAGCGTATTTTGAAGCAGAGCCTGTCTGTGGAGTACATCCCTTACTACTGTCTGTGATTCTCCATTTCTGTAGGATTGATACTTTACTTGCAATCTAAGGACTTAAAACTTGTAATTTCTGCTCAAATGTTAAGCTTTTCAGAGTTATCTTCAGCATTTTCACCTCAGCCTCAGAAAAAATGTTTTTGCTCTCCCCAGACATTTTTCCCTCTCATGTTAATGTGCATTTTGCAAGCTCTGCTAAAATGCAATGATTCTTAGGGGGCAAACCCACTCTAAAATATGTTTTCAGCCTGTTTAACTCTGTTTGATTGTTCTCAGGACAGCTGTCCCAGTGATAATGGTTCCCAGCACCTTTTTTTTTTTTTTAACTGTCATCCCTGCATTCAAAGTTTGTCTGTTCTCAGAATATGATGAGAAAATACAAACTTTACAATAATCCAATGAACAAGCCATCTCCCAGAGGACATTTGATTACCACAGAGGAACACGTTTTGTATGTTTGATAAACTCAGGTGTTGCTAGAAGTCTTCCTCTGAGAGCTGTCTATATGTTTATATGAAGCAACCAGGTAGAATCTGCTGAAGTGGGCAGTACAACTCAATTCCTGGAAATTTATGAGTCCGGCAATTAGCAATTCACTGTTGAGAAGCAGTAATTTTCTTAGGATAATATTTTGCAAATGAATTTTGATTTTTTTTATATGATTCTTGCTGAACATAATCACAAGGTTGAGTCCTCTGATTTCTCTAAATATTGAGACCAATTTTTTAATGATATACATCTGCAGGTTTTTCTCGTTTCTGGGCTAAAATAGTAAAACAGTCTCTGTTCTGAATATACAGAAGTAAATATCCCACTCCCATTCAAATCAAATGCTAATCTTTCACCAATTGCTGTTTAGAGTAGGATTAGGCAGCTACACATGTGGCATTAGTGCATTGAACCTAAAGAAACACATCAAGCATAATTAAAAAAAAACAAACAACAAACCGCAGAATAAAGGGTAAAAAAAAAGAGTTTTATTCTTCAATATTATCATGGAATGTCCTCTGGCTTTATAAAAACATTTGTTGTCAAAGACAGCAAAGCCTTAGAAACAGGAACCTCTCAAAACTATTCAAGCTCTTGGAGTAGACAGTTTTTTACCCACTTTAGCACAATCACTTTTATGTCCTCCTGTTAGCACCCAGTGTTTCTGTGTTTATCAGGGGTTTCAGCCTGACCTGTTCTTTCTTTTTGCAGCTGGTTAATAATCCACTGGCAAGTCAAGCAGCAGCGGCTGCAGCAGCAGCAGCCATGGGCTCAATAGCAAGCTCCCAGGCCTTTGGCAATGCCCTCTCCAGTCTTCAGGGGGTCACAGGTCAACTCGTCACTAATGCACAAGGACAGGTGAGTAGAAGATGGAACAAACAGTGAATTCTGATGGCAGGCTGGTCTTGGGACAAAAATGAGTTCCGCTTGTATGACAGCAATTTAAAAGTGCACATATTGAAGATAAATAAATATTGATTGGCCAGACAACGAAGAAATGGAAAATCTGAGAACTGGGAGGAAGTTAGGAGCTGTTAGAAGCATTTTCAAGCCAGAAAAGGCTTAGAGATTGTATTATTTTAATTCAACTTTTTGAAAAGATCACAATAGTACAATAATATGTTATTTTAAAAGTCCAGCAATCCTGTGAGATTCTTAAAAAATATACCAGCTATCTTCTTCCACCTATATAAGCCTAATAACAGAGCACTATATTAAAGTGCTACTGTGCTATTATGACTACTTTTTTTTTTTTTTTTTTTGCAAATTGTAGCATTTCCGTATTACTTTATTTTTAAAAGGTATTAACTGTTTTAATAAAAGGAACACAACTTAAATTCTAATGAAATATCTGGGATGGACTTAACTGGGTGGATTAGTCATTTGCTGATTAACTAAAGTTAAGCAATTTACAACAAATCCGTTGCAACAAATCAGCCTGTAATGCAAATCAGGGAGAAGCTTTTGCTTTAAAGAAAATTTTCCGAACAGAATCTTAAAAAACATTAACTCTAAGTGTGTCTAAGAGAGAGGCTGTGAGTTATCTGCATTTGGGAGCTGTTTATTTGTTGCAAACTATTTAGATTGCAGAAAGATGTGCATCTGAATCCATATATATATAAATAATTCCATTGATGCAGCATGCTTAAGCAGCTTTCAAATCGTGGCCACTGTCATTCTCTATTGCATTTACTAGGACTAAAAGTAGCACAGCTACTTGTTTCATGCAAAGTCACTGCACCAAATCTGTCAATATAACTTATGACTGGACCTGGTAACTGAGTAATTTGAATGTCATTATTCTAAATGTTACAAATTGGGCATACAGTGATATCCACAGTGCTTATGTGGATGTTAGGCCCTGGTAAACATTTGTTGAAATGATGGAGCTTGGCTGAAATGTGAATCCAAAGTTTACTTTCTACTTTTACTGTTTACACTGGGGACAAAAAACACCTAGTAATTTTCTATCACCATGTTACTTAATTGGAACAAGGGTGAAATTATTTTATTTTTTTTTGGCCCACTAAAAAATAAAAGACAACACTTCATAGAAGCCCTCCCCTTTTTTTTTTTTTTTTTTTTTTTTTTTTTTAACATAACACATAAAGAGAGATGCATCCTGAGCTTCACTATCACCATCCAAGTCCCAGGGAAAAAAATGCTGACCTTGTTATATTTACTGGGTGGGTGCAGAATTGTTCCATCACTACCCCGAGGGTTGAACGATGGAGCTTGTCAAAGTGAGGCCTTATCTAATGAATCATCTTATCGCAGGTGCACACCACACATATTAAAGGAGGATTGTATGAACAATGTGCCCTCTACAATAACCTTTCAATGTCTACTTTAACCCTTGTTTCAATCCCTTTTCATCAAAGGATCATTTTATGCAGCCAGCTTTAAATGGAGGCTCTCAAAAGCCAATTAAGATTTCTGGAGGGATGGGGTATTGGTTTGGAAGAAAAGTTGGTTATAGTACCTATAACTCATAGTCAGATCAGCTCCAACCTAGAAACCTGCTTATTTCTATCTATGCTCCAGAAATGGTTCACAGTCACCACTGACAAGAGACACTTGGCACCAAAGATGTTCATTGTAAGAGCTGAAGAGATAAACCCAGACTAGTTTTTCAGTAGTTTTTCCTTCACATGTTCTCCACCAAAACATAAGGATAGTGTGGCCATTCATTGTATGCTTAAAAAAAAAAATACTGCTGGGAAGATACCACTTCTATAGATTCTATACCACAACTATAGATTCCCTCAGGCTGAGTCTTGTTTATTCCACACATAATGTAAAGTCCAATAATTCTACAGGTTGCAGAGAAAGAGAAGAGAAAGGAAGAGAAACAAAGAATCTTCCCTATTGTTGGGCAAAATTACAGAATCTATTGGTTTGCCTAGCCCTTTTAAACAAGGGCTGTCTTTTTATTTTACGAGAGTTCCTTTGCTTATAATCAGTACTGCAGACCTCACCACAGTATAGATAAATATTCATAATAAGTGTGCAAGATAACACTCTTTCTTATGATATTCACCATTAAACCCATACTGCATAGCACACACTTCTGAAGTTATCTGTCCACAGAACAGGACTACACAGTGTAATTTAACAACATTCCACAAATTAAATTACATGCCCTGCAAATTAATAAAATTATAGCAAGTAAACAAGAACTGAAAGGTATGTTTCTTCAAAATTGAGAGTGTGCGTGAATAGTAATTTGGGATAATCCGTTTCTGAAGGATCTGCCTGGACTTGTTAAGGAGCCAAATTTCCATCATATGGTAAGAATCTGCCCTTTGAAAACTGCCCCTTTCAAAGAACTGCATGTGTGATACCCAAAATTCAGTCCTGCAAATATAAGGCTGGATGATTTACCAGACTGTATGTGCAGTCTCTGTAATTATACACTACTTCTCTTCCAGAAATTCAGGGCTTGTAAATGTCCATCTGTCTAGCTAAATATACAGTGATCAGTAATCCCTAGAGACATTAAGCTATAGGTCAAATCCAAGATCCTGTGGCAAATTTAGGGAAATGATCTTCTAAGTGGCATATGGCGTGGCCTTAATTCTCAATGGTCAAGGAGTTCTTACAGTCCCAGTAACAAAATCATATGTATTAACAAATATTTATGTAGCATATTTCTTATTAATTTCATTATCGAATTAATAATTAAGGTATGATCATTTTTTCTTCTTTTTGTTTTTTCCTTGAATAGCAATATGAACCATAATACCGGAGCTCTCCAAGACCCCTGTGGCAAAAAGATCTAATCCATTGGAATAGTATTATTAGATCACCTGATTAATTTGATATAGTGTAGGTAGAGGACTCTAAGTCCAATTTTCATTTTCAGAAGCATATTATGAAGAGCTATGGGCCCATGTAAGGCTGCTTAAATTTTGTTTGCCCTCAGCACTTTCCAGGAAGCATTTGCAGGACTGGGCTTTCATAGCTTAAATTTAAAGGTAGCAGAATTGTTAGATTCCACTCTGTGAGCAGATAGATACACTGATTTCATAGAGAAGCTGTCTACCTGCTCAGCTTCAGCCTATCCTCATAGTAGGATCCTAGTGCCATTGCTGCACTTGGATTCTTCAGAGATATAGCAACCAGACATTTCACTTTATTGCTCTATTATGGCAATTGAAAGAAAGTATCAGCAGTTTTGAGTGGGTTTTACTATGTCTATTAAGTACATTCAATATGTATTTTGCCTGTTTTCTTATTCTTTGTAATGAGATGAACCATAGAAAAATGGAAGCAAGGTTGATGCTTCTGGTTTCCATAAGTGCTACCTGCAAGCCAGCCTCTTCATTGGCTAAAACACAGTGCTTCAATGTCAACAGTTGCATTCATATAAGACCCTTGACTTCAACAGGATCAAACACCTTTTATTGACAGGTGCTGAGTTAAGTTTAGTGGAGGCGGGAGTAAAGATGGGAGTTGTCTAACAGGAGAAAAATACATCCTGATTTAGCAATTGCAAAATAACATTTTACCATGAAGAGTAAAAATGTTACATGGTAAGAGTTGGCATTATGAACTGTCTTGTGATTAAGGAGGGCAATACATTATATTTTTGGGTTCTATTTCCTAATAGAAAAATCTAAGTAAGTGTGGTTTAACTATACATTACCTACAGTGAATTTAATTGGGATGTCATCAATATAATCTAAGAAAGCCCTTGGAGGCACTCGGGCTTCATTGTGCCCATACCTTGCTCCTTAGATGTGAAAACCTTCTGCATATGAAAAACATTGTGCACAGCTCCACCCTGGCAATTAACAAAAAATAACATTTTGGAGAGCTGTAGTTCACAAGCTGTAGTCCACAAGTAGCTCAGGAGGCTAACTAGAGAGGGACATTGTTGATCCGGTTAGATAATAGAAGTACTTTGGTTCTCATTATTCTGATGAGAGCGTACACGTTTGCTCTTTGAGCTTCTTGATGGTAAATGGTGCTAATGAGGCCTGATGGATTCCCTGCTCCTAACAAGCCTCTCAGCAGTGCGAGTGATTACAATGGAGATAGATTTGATGGGATGCGCTCTCTTTTGTAGTGTCTCAGCTGCTGACACTCTGCGACATAATCAGGTCACAGAGCCGGTCACAGCCATCAGCAAAAGCCATAGCTCTATCCCTCATTATTAAAGTGCATTATTCAGTTCCAGGCCTTCACAATACTGCCAAAGGCCTTTTTTTCATCTTCTTTTTTGTTAAGCATCAGTTCTCAAATACAAGGGTTAATAAAATCATCAGCTAAGGAACTAGTAAATTAAAGAAATGGAAATAAAGTGCTCCCTTTCAAATTCGTTGAAGGATCACAATTAAATAAGCAGGGAGTTTCTCGTCACCACACACTGTACAGTACAATGTAATATGTCATGTGCAATAAAAACAGGGAAGAGGATTTTAAAAAATAGCATTGTCCTCATTGTGGCCTGGCTTCAAAAGCACTGAAGTATCTTCCATTCAGAAAGGAATTTCTGTCCTCCCAACTGTGACATAGGTGCATGGAGGTAATATTATTTTCACCATTCTCTGTAACTACTTTTTTCTGGTGTGGTAAGAACTGCTTGCAAACTGAGTTTATATGTTAAGTGTAATAGCTGTTTTGTCTTAGTTAAAGTGGCCAAGGCCACAATCTGAAAAATATATGATAGGCCACTGTGGTAGGGTGCCTCCATTCCCATTGACAAGGCCATTGCCTCCTTTTGGAGAATGAGCTAAGTACAAAATGGTGTGGGAAAAGAGAAGTGTAGCATTTTCTTTCTGCAGTGATGACAGTCAGTTGGGGCAATCTCCCCTCCAAGAGCAAATAGGCTTTTTAAGTCCAAGATAGACTTTAATGCAATTTAGTCAAACAAGTGAGAAAATAATGAGTGAAGAACCCAAACTTATTTTTTATTTATGTATTAATTTTTTGTATTCATTTCATTTTAGCTGACTATGAGCATATTTCAGCTAACTAGAAATAAGATATTCTAATATTGAGATGTATACTTTACAGGGATTTACACTGTTTCTGTTAAATCACTGAAGTACATATTCAGTGACGAGTATAATTCTGTGTATAGCTACAACTAAAGGGAAAAATACATTGCTCATTTTTTACTGATTTGTTCAACTCTACCATTGTTCCTCCTTTTTTTTTTCTGGTAGAGTATGCTATGATGAGCAAATGAACCTGTATAGTCAATGTTGATTATAAAACTTTCGGTTCTCTTGAACCACGGATACAAGAACCTCTCGACAGCTACAGGTCAAACTACAAAGTTAGCACTGTTGAACTAGAAGTCATCTCCAAGAAATTATGTAGAGATTGGCATGTGACCAAGGTTGGTTTTTTTTTAGAAACGATAAAATTGGTGGCTATCAATGAGAATTCAAGGTGGGCCCCCTCGTGGGACATAAAAGGAGGATCTTGGTAATTTGTTGGGGTTTTGTTTTTTTTTACTTTACGCTCTTTCAG
Organism: Apus apus; assembly: GCF_020740795.1. Taxonomy (NCBI): domain Eukaryota; kingdom Metazoa; phylum Chordata; class Aves; order Apodiformes; family Apodidae; genus Apus; species Apus apus. The sequence goes on from NC_067283.1 coordinate 52,722,936, forward strand.
AAGTTCTAGGAGGCCCAAAGCCATGTAATATGTAACACTCCTCAAAGTCCATCTGAATATGTGCAATTCTTACTGTTCTCCAGGTGTGTGATGTCCATTAGCCTTTTCTCTTAGCAATTGTAATCATTGCTACATCTGTTTCAGCTATGCAGCTCTAATGCATCCTAACCACTAATGTTTTAGCCTTCACAACATCTAACATTGTTCACAAAAATCTAAGCAGTAATTGTTTTAATAGTGACAACTAACCAGGGCTAAGGTTGACAGGATTCTGACTTGGTGGTATCAGAATGGTATATATTAAGGAAATTTCTTTACAAGCCTGAGATAATAGAAGAGGCACATTTTGCGGTAGAGGCTAGAGGGGAGGGATTATAACAATCAAATAATGCTAGCTTTTAAGAACATTTCTTGGAAAACCCTTTGCTAGGATAATCTATTTTGGCAGACCTTCATATTAATATACTGAATTTCTGGTGGGTGGAATCTGGCTCTCTATTCCCCCTCCATACTTTCACTAAGCTGAATACATATTTTTCTGATGGGAAAAAGGGCATATATTATGAGAAAAGGTCAGTTATAAGTGCAGGGTTTTTTTTCCAGTGGTTTCTTCTCCCCATAGCTAAACATCAAGGAGGCTATTTGTATAATTACCTCCCATGTGAATTTTAATCAAAAGACAAGTAATTCTTTTAACATACTTTTGCTGACTGTGACTTTATTTTACTGTACTATTTATCTAACCTCAATGTTAGCCATAGTAGTGTAAATGCAAAAATGTATGGACCAAACTCTCTGGTCATGCAAATTGGTAGTTTCATTGAAATGGACAGGGGCAGAGATTGAAGCTAAGTTTATCAAAACAAGACTTGACCAGTCTATTCTGTCTATTTGAGGCAGTGATTAGTGATAAATTTTGGATATCCACAATTGTGAAATCCATATCGACACTTTTTAAAACAGTGATGAAATTTAGAACAGTTACCAACTGCAACATGGCAAAGTGATATTGTATTAGCCCCTCATAATAACAAGTTCAGAACCACTGTGGTGCCACCATGTTTAATAGAGGGACTCCAACTTTCTCACAGGGTAAAAAAATGGCAGGTTAAAAACAATTCCAAAATTAATTATACAAGAAACCGAACATTGCAAAAATGTTGCAAAAATGCAGCATGACCAGCTCACAACCTGCTTATACAAAGGGCCTGGCTTTAAAGCTGAAGCACCACCACTTTCCTCCAAAGCTCCAGGAAAATGAATAATCAGAAGGCATAGTTCAAGACTAGCTGATGAGCTGAAGTCAAACCTGTAGCAGAGGACATACAAATATTACCAAAAATCTGCCAGGTCAAGAGTAAATATGCTAAATAGTTGTTGGATTTTTTTTATTATTATTTTTATTTTTTCAAATAGGAACTGCAAGGGGAACACTGTTATTCAATAAAAGTGTGGAACTTTACCTCAATGAAAAACACATAGTGGAGCCATTCTGGATCACTACTGAAGACTCCAATCAGATACCAATGAAAGGATAATTGTGAAATCAAATCTCGTTCAGTTGAAAATGATCAGCAGCTATCCAAAAAGGCCTCCGAAATTTATTACATCTAGCTGACAAGAAATCTTACTTTGAGCTTCACACCTCAGATTTGTAGCCTCTTGCCTGCATCTTTGCCAATGTACTGAATTTTTTGTAGGTGCCTAAGTCTTGCTTCCAAATGCAACTTATACACCTGTAAGAGCCTGAGTTTCCTTCAGTCAGTGTTACTAATCTTACTTCTTGAAGGCATGTCTAGCAGCGTAATAGAGCATTGCAAGCAAATTCCAAGAGACATTATTACATTTAGATGTCTCAGACATTGTCATACCAGAAGTCAAAAACCTCAGTAGTATGGTGTTAGGGCTGTACTAATTAATTCTAGGTCTCAACAAGGTGACTTAGAATCTAGCTCATTAGTTACTAGCTCTGGGGTGTTGGTAGCATGCTGTATTATGTGGAGTAAATATACTTTGAAGAGAGCCTTAAAAGCCTGAAGCACATAGGTACTTTTGAAAATGTTATTCACTAATATAAATTAATTATTTCAAGTCCAAAGTGCACAACATACCTGTCCTTTTATCACTGCCACCTTAATTACTTTTGCATGGAGGAGAAAACCAAACTAAGTTCAGCTTACCTGATATTTTCAAGAAGGCTAACTAGTTACTAAAAGAAGCACCTACCACGCCTATAATCTGTTCATTTTAGCATCATGAGATGGTTATAAGCATGGCAAATTTTCATTGTTATCACCAGTGACACACATCACAGTCAATGAAATCTTTCTGCTCTATGGAGGTTCTTACACTCTCTCCTTATCATCGTGTCTTATCACCTTCCAGTAACGCATTAAGAAGCATGACTAGTCACTGTCACAAATTGGTCTTCCTCCCAGGAGAAGCTTGTAGAATAGAGTCACATGTTTGATAAGGGCATTTAGTTTTGTTCTGGTTTTGTTAGGAATGTTTTTGGTTTTTTTACTTTCCTTTTAGGGTTTTGTTTTCATTTGAACTTAAAAATCTTTATGCTTTATGAGGGGATTTCTTAAAGATGCATATTGCTTATATTTACATTAAAGAAGGGCAGATAACAGAAATGTACTTAGCTTTTACAGCAGAATGTGGTGAAGCCAGAGGTGAAAAACCCAGGAATGTTCCTCAGCTACTGTTGGAATTTGTTCCAATTCCTTAACTTCCCCCTGGTTTGACTATTATTATCCTGGAAGACTGAATTTTGCTGGTTTAATTTTCATCCAGAAGCATTAGGTAGCCATTAAGGTTCGTGGGTACCAGACCAAAGAACTTGAAGGCAAAGGCAGTCATTCTAAGCTCACTGAAAAGTCTTCAAGGTGACGTAAACAAAGTGGTAGACAGAGTTGAGTTATGTAGATGGTACCAAGAAATGTGCTTTGTGTATTGCTGGTGTTTTCCAAGCAGTGTCATGCTCAGGAGCATTGTGTCACCGTGTGCCTTCAGGAGTTGAAAAAGTTGAGAACAATTCGAGGCCACTTCATTTTCCAGCTAGAGATTATGAAAATCCTGCTGTATGAGAAATTCACATTAGAGTGGGATCCAAGACTAGTCTTAATTTGGGATTTCTGCTTTATACAGTCCAATGCTTCTTAGGAAGAAATGCTCTGCTCCTTGGAATAGGAAGACTGTAGGTAGACAGAGGAAACAGTGGACATAATCTGAGAGTTTGAGTTATCTTTCTGATGTGCCTTATCATTAAAAAAAAAAAAAAAGGAAAACAAAAAAGAAAACAAAACAACCAACCAAACAAAACTACCCACAAACAAACCAAAAAAACAGATAATCATTCTTTGTGTAACACGGTGCTTAGTTTTATTTAGATGTTATCTAATTTATCCTGTTTATATCAAATGCTTTTCCTCAGTGTGAGAATTTTACTTACTGGTCAACAGGTATCAGAAAAAAGAAAACCAAGAAGGACTGTTTAGGCAAAGGGGGGAAAACCCAGATAGCTCTGTAGAAAAGTGGAAGTTAATGTAAAATGCTAAACACTTAAGGTCCTTGGCTCACTTGTAGAGCACTGCTGCTGTTTTGGGAAGTTTCGGAATTTCTTAGAATTCCTAATTTTTCATGCATCAATTAAGGCCACTGGCTTTCTTGTTGGGCTACAGTCTTGGCATCTGTGTGCAAATATCATCAAGATACAGGTGAGGAGAGGACATTTTGGGCTCCCACTTTTGCAGTGCAGTCAGTATTTTTTTGAAATCTGAAAGGATGAGAAGTCCAGATATTTTAGCAATATGTTGTGAAGATTTTGAAAATTAAAAGATGTGTCTTACCCAAGAAGTCGACACATGAAGAGGAGAAAATTGCAGAAATACTTGATTTCATATTAAGCCCAGAGCCGAGTTCTCTTTATGCAGCTTTCCTAGTGATAACCAGCCAGATGCAGACCCACAAGCTTCCAAGTAACACACTGAACAGGAGTTGTCCTGTAAGAGAAAGGATTCTCTGTCTTCTGGTTTGAATTCTGAGTATTGTGAAGAATTGTGCAATGTCATTTCCTTTGTGTTGCATCTGTGAACAGAGGCAGGGAATGTTCAAGCAGAAAAAGAACAGTCCTCACCATGAATGGACACTCAATCTACCTTTCTAAAATTATATCTCAGTTTGTCATTTTTCTTCAGATATTGGCAGTGTTAGGCTTCAGTGTGTATGTATGCAAATGGCCCAGGTATCAGAAAGGAAAAAAGGACTTTGAAATATCTCTGCCAATGTTATTAAATATATATGATTTTTAAAGTACCTTTTTCACTTAAACTTCCCTCTTTGCACATTAATTAAATATTATCTCTAGGATAAGTATCTCTCATAGAAGATTAATGTATTATTGTCACATAATAATGGAAGAGAATGACAGAATCTCTTTCCTTAAGCACAAAAAAGAATTTATTAATATAAAGAAAACACTCATAGCCCTTGAGCAATTCTGTGTCTGCTTCATAGAGAGCCTTTCCTAGCCTCCTCTCATGTCTAGCTTCATGCTAGATATTCAAGAAGCCATAGATATATCCTGCCAGTTGAAAAATCAATCCACCTTTCAGGTGATAATTTAATATCAAGACATGATGTACCCAATATCCAAATATACATTCATTTTAATGTTCGACGCATCAAATACTCTGACATAGCAAAGTTTCAAAATAAATGGTTTGTTTTAGAGGTTGGATATGTCATATTAGCATCCACCCAGCAGATAGAGAAATAGATCAGAGAGTGATCAGGACATCAGGGAGACAGTTTGAGAGAGATGAGAGAGGCCAGGTACATCTTGTAACATTAAAAACAGCTAGCTAGCAAGAAAGAAATTGTATAAATAGGTCATTGCAGCCCAACTGGAAAAAAAAAAAAAAAAAAAAAAAGTTTAATTTTAACTTGTTAGTCATCATCTTGAGAGGCCTAGTCCACTCCCTTCATTGCAGGCTATACATTAAGCTGAGATGTGTCTTATTTAGTAGTACAGATAGACAGCCTCAAAATGCAAAGATCAGGCTCAGGCTTTGAGGGGGAATCGGCACCATTTACCATGCTAAACTTTCCTTCTTTTTCCTTCCAAAGTTTTATTATTTGCCTTAGCTTGTTCTCACCTGCCCTGGTTTTGCTCTTTTTGGTCCTTCTGTAAGTGGAAGCATAAAACCATGTGGAAACAAGAGCATTGATGAACAGATACCTGGTGCCTATGTCAGTGTCAAATCCCCAGACATCCCAAGGTATCTGTTTCCCTGATTCCTGTTCTGCTTCCCCTATCTCTACCAATTTAATTTCCTGACAACAGTTCTTTGCCACACGCTGGGATTCAGTTAGTTAAGCATAGGTCTTTAATACCGTTTTAGGTATCATGTAGTACTCCATTAGGGCCCCTGTGACCAATCCAGAAAACTGCTCATCCTCGTAAGTCTTATTGCCATGTCCTGACAAAATCCTCAAACATTTCAAATAGAGTAGATGTCCACATTTGTTTCAATTTAATTACTCCCCACTGATGTGAACACATGCATCTGTGTACACGTGCACAAACACAGCTGAACATGTTCTTACCTGGATCTTGGTGCTCAAAAAGAGGCGACTCCTCAGGAAAGATACAAGTACCTACAGGGACCTCAAATTGCAAAACTTCTAATTGCCTTCTTGAGTTACACTTATGTTTTTGGAATCTGTTAAACCTTTATTCTGATGACAAATGAAAAAAACCCAAACCTTCTCATTTTGGTATAGGAAGTGCCCTGGTGTTCTCTTTTGCCTCAAGTCTGTCTCTCATGTGATGTTGGAAGTGTGTAATCATGACTGTATGACAGGTCATAATTGTCTGCAAGTGATTAACTGGAGTAGAAAACCAGGCCTGTATTTTTCTTAGGGTTCGATTTCTTACCAAGATATATTAGTGAATGACTGCAAAATGTGAGTTAAAAGATGCTGTGTGATAACACTCTGTCCTTTCACTACTAGGGGGTACCATGTATTATTTACATTTCTGCAGAAGAGGCAAGGGTGAAGTATTTAAAAAGTCAAGATACTTGAGGTTTGTTAGGAGAACTGCGTGGGAAAGATTTCCCAACCACTGCTCACAGGATGACACAGGCTGCCTGTTTCTTGACCAGTCTCTCATGTTGATGACCATCTCTTCCACAGCCTCCTCCAAAGTGTTGAGAAGTGATTTCCGTTTTTAGGAGTTTAATCACATCTTCGCCGATCTGCACTATAGATCTGTTAATTTTAATTGTACAGATATTGACGTATGGGTTTTGTGTGTGAAGTCTCTCACTTTTATCATTAGTATCACTCTATATGTTTAAATCTATGTGTTATTCTTCTGGGTAGTCTATATTTACACCCAGGAGTGTATCTTTCATGACTCTGATACAAAGAAATGTCCCAGCCATCACACCTACTGTTCCGCTAGAGACACGTGTATGAGACACTCACGCATATATCATCTCAGGTATATTTATGATTTTGGAAACAGAAGTTGTTTATGGGAATTGTTGAAAGTTACTCCTTTAGCTAAAGCAGAAAGTTAAAGAATCTGTGGACACACAGGCTAGATAAATATTAAGGCTCTCACCTTATGGTGCGAACAGCATGTAACGCATTAGCAAAATACGTCACCTTCTCTACCACGTCAGAGAATTTTTGCCTCAACAACCAACACACAACCCTGCCTGAAGACTGTCATTAAATATTTAATGACTGCATAGCAAAGTGAAGATTTTGATTTGTACGTTTTCCTCACGAAGGTCCAAAGAGAACAAAATTAGCTGATGCTCGTTTGGTCAGATACAGAAAGGCAAAAGAAGCTTCTCAGTTAGGGTAATTATTTAAAATCTGAAAGTTAGACTACTGACCTAGGCATCCTGTTAGTAATATGTGGAAGCATTTCCCTGCCCAAATGCCGTCATACTTGTGTTATATGCAATGATGAATAGTTAGAGCTTTGCTTACATGGAAGTGCTTAACCAGCAATGTAGTACATCCTGTATTTTGAGAATAAAATGTCATAAGTAAGTATGCTACAACAAAAGCCTTTTCCTGAATACAGATAAAAATATATATGTTAAATATTACCGAGTCGAGCTCAAATTCTCATAACCCAATCTATCAGTGGAAAGGGCCCTTCCTAAAAAGCATTTACTGAGGCAAGTTGTACCCTTGGCTCCCTCTTGCCTTTTATTTCTCCTTAAAATCATATGCAGTAAAAAGAGGGAACAAACATGAATGATGCATGCCTGATTCACTAAATCACTATAGTCTCTGACAAGATCAGAAATATAGAAATATTTGAATCGGCCTCATACTACCCAACAAATGATGCAAAAGGAGCCCTCAAAGAGCAGAGTGGGGGGAGATTAATGAGCATCATGTCAAGAAGGCAATTTCTCACTGAGTTTGCACAGAACATGGAAATTTGACTTCCAAGAGATGGTTATGGAATCTTCCTAATAAATCTTCAGTCCACAGTCATTGCTATGTCCTTTTTTTAAACTTACTTTTTAAGAGATGTGTAAGTTATACCCTCCCCAGTGAAATGTGTCAAGATATTACGAGTCAGGTTTAAGCAATGTAAGTGAATCATCTCTCTCTACTTGTTTATGTTTGTGGCAGACAGGGGTGGTCAAACAGGTTTCATTTTGTGCATGTGTTGAACAACTTCTTAACCAGTGAGGTCTTCTCAAAGCTTTGTTTTATTTTAATAGTAACTCACCAAAGGAAACAGAAGAAAGGAAAAAAAGAAAAGGAAAAGTTTGAGCCTCTTCCCTTTAAAAAGCCACTCTGAATATATTTTTTAATTACCATTTTATCCTCCTTTTTTGTAATGCTGAGATATTCAGATGGTCAATAAAAAGACAGCTTTTCCAAATGACTTAGAGGCTGTAGGTCAGTATTAAAAGTTACTTTGGTACTCAGGAGATTCCTCTCTAAAGTGACTTTGACTTTGATTTCCCTAATTTTAGCCACATTAAAGTTAGCTTAGGCTGCAGCAAATTTAAGACAGTTCCTTAGTCTTCTCTGTCATCACTGAAAGAAACAGGCACTCGAAGAATTAAACATTGCACTGATCTCAGACATGCATTTTAGGCTGAGATTAAGAGATTTCTTACTCTCTGACTAGAGAGAGCTTGAATGGCAATCTCAATCTAGACTTCTAATGTTAGCTGGCTGACATTACATCATTAAATTATGTAAGTTCCATCCATAGAATATCGCACACCAGTTAATTTTTTATCCTTAAGCTCCCCATGGCAGTCACTGGAGTTTTAACTCAGACCCTGGCAGCAGCTGCTGATGACCACACAGAACTCAGCACTGATGGAACTGCCTTATATTTTGGGATGGGTATAGAGACGCTCTTCAATTTTTCTGAAAATCAGGCTCCTGTTTTGCTTGCCTGCTTCTTTGTGTTTCCCAAATAAATAGAAAAGTAGCATCCCAGAGACCAAGGTAATGGTATCTGTTTGAATTATTTAAAATGTACTTAACTTTACTCATACTTTAACTCAGTGATGGATAGCAATGTGAAGGGAGGGTGTTTCTATTGAGTATCTTTTCTTTCAAGTAAGATTAAGTATTCCATCCATAGCATGTTGTTATTTAAAAATCAGTTGTGCATAAATGATGTGTCTCTGAGGTTCTTCTGGTATAAAAAAAAACCCAGCAAACAAACTTGGAGCCTGTAGTAGTGAGGAAGAAATCTCTCCCTTTGACAGATTACTTTTAAAATTTCTCTAGGCATTTACTCCACTGTTTTGGTTAAGACAGAAAAGGCATGCACTAAATCCTCAGACCACAGGCCTGTTTGAAAATATTTTCAGCACAACTCTGACTAGCAGATGCCACAAATGTCACGGGAGAGTGTTATCACAGAAGAATTTCTGTACCCAAATAATAGCCTCGAGTTGCCAGTGTTCAAATGATTTTAGATATGTATCTAAGCCAAAGTGACCAACAGCCTTTTGAAGCTGAGCCACCATTATTATTGCCAGCTTTACCACATATTGTTTCAATTTATATTTGTTCCCAAATATTATGTATGCTTAGAAGGGGACGCACATCCTCTAATTTGATTCCAAATATTCTGCTTTTGTTCAGAAATGGAACTCTAATGTTTAATGTTGCTCACTGAATTCTCTTCATTTTTTACTAGCAATAGGTTACTTTAATCTGTAATGTGTATGATGTCACTACCAGCCTATCAAAAAACCCCCATAAGAATCAAAATTGTCTTTCAGCTGATGGCCTGACCAACTGCTCTACTGCATCCACTGCAGGACTTGCATCCATTGCAGGACTTGCACTGAGCCTATAGGACACGAGAGAAAGTTTTTCTATAATGTTGCTTTAACAGCAACTCAAAGAGAGAAGTTGCCATCTCTACTTTGCACCTCTCCAGCCAGTCTTCTACATGGGAGCTGGAGCTTCTTGTCAATTAACTCACTTTAATTGGTTTCTGTTTCTTCTCTAACTACGACCCTTTGGCCTTGCCTGCTGCACAGCCCTGTTTCTTCTTAAGCACTGACTGTATAGAAACCTTATATCAAAATCATCCCTTTGGAAGGGAAGAGAAGATAAGTGATAAAGAGTTTCAATACTTGTGCTATCTTGGTTATCTCTTTTGTCTCATAATAGAACCTGAATCATCATAAAATTGCACCATAACTTTGTGGTTTATATGATGAAGATCTGTAAAATGAGGGAAAAAAAAGAGCCAACAATTCTTTACCTGACTCTGTGTATTTAAAGAAAAAAAAATTAAAAAAACCCACCAAAACACAAAGAAAAAAAAAATTTGTCATGGATAAGAGTAAAACTTTTAATCTCTAGCAACAAAAGTGATGCAACTTTTGTAGGCGTAAACTCATCAGCATAATTGTAATGAGTGATGGTCTTTGTTGTGAGAAATGAGAAATCCTGTGGTCTCACCCTAAAGAACATTAAAAAAACATTACTGACAGGAAATTGAAAAAGTAATATATGTCTGAATGAATATGACAACTTTTTTGTGATAGAGCAGATAGATAAATGTTACATACAAGTTTCAAAATACATTTAATTTTGCCACCACAATGGATATTCTCTTCATAAAATATATATGAATCAGGTTTGAATCATAAAACTTGAGTGTGATAAACAAATGCATATTTGATAACTTTTTTTTTTTTTCTGAGATGTGCTTTTTTTTTTTGAGCTTATTTGCTGTTTATGCATCTTCACATTTTTATTTCTGAGTGAAGCAGCCTGGGAGACAAATTTTGTGCACATTGAGCCTGGATGAACTTTCTTTTTAAGAAATGGGTTCCTTTTCTTTTTGGGGAGGCAGTTGCAGGGGGAAAAGGAGAGGGAAGGAAGGAGAGACTGGTAGATGCACAGGCTCTCTTAATGATCATGTTTGACATCACTGAGTTTTGTGAGCAGCATTCAGGATAGAGTGATGGATGAGAAAAGCATGCAGGCATTTTCTGAGCCGGGGCTGGAGGAGGAGTCACAGTAGACAGAGCACTCTTCTACATATTCTCCCATGGTGCAGCAGCTCTCAAACTAGAGGCCAGGTTGTCCATGTCCCAGGAGGTTAAATAAAGATTCCCTGTTAAAAGCTACAGAGTAAATGAAAGTTTTAGGTTTTCAACAAATGCATATAGCTTTAAGGAAATGGGGTAAAGATAGGAGTATCCTCTTCTTTTGCATTTTTCAGGCACAGATCCACTGGGAAGACAGAAGGACTTTATTCTGTGCCATTTGAGCATGCCAGAGTGCTACCCACCCTTTCAGCATTAGGGCTTCCTCCCCCTTTTCAAAATAGGGACTACCTCAACCCTTTCTTTCTCCAGTACCCAGCACATCAGGCTGCTCTTGGAGCCTGCCCTAGTGCAAGTGTTCTTGAAGACCTTATGAGCAGTGAATGCAATGGGCTCTAGAGAAGGAAATCTATTCTGTATCCAGAAGTATCCCTCAGTATTCTACTGTTACATTTGAACCTGTATTAAACAGTGAGGTATAATTACATTTTACTACCTCATTTATTAATATTTTAGTATAAATTCTTGCAGCATTGTGAGTAGAACTCAATGGTACTTTTTTCATTCCTGGTTTCTGATGGAAAAAAGGAATATAATCTAAATATAAAATGTGTCATTTTGACAAATTCTGTTCAGTAAAAATGTAAAATACAGTGTCTCGATAAGATTCAAGTGTCTCATTTTTACAAGTTCTGTTTGAAAATTTAGTGGTTTCTTCCCAAGCTCAGAAAAGTTAAAAGGAATATGAAATACTTGAGTTTTGATCAGAATGGCTCAATCTACCCTGGACATTTTTTTCCAGTTTTTTTTATTTAATTTCAAGTTTAGTTTAAGTTCCATTTTGAAGTGAAAACAAAAATTAAATAGTATAATTCCCCACTTTATTTCCATAACTACTCATGAGTCATGCACTTTGTTTGCATGGGTCTGCTCCGTTGGGCAGAATGGGTGCTATATGAACAGGAAAAAAGAGAGAGAATCCCTAAGTTTTTCTAGCTTCAGCTGAAACCAAAGCCTGAGATAACTATTCAAAACCAGACTTATGCTGTGCAGGGTACACATTAGCCATTCATAATTTAAAAAGGACCACGGGCTGCAGCTAGACCCAAACATCAGCCTGTGCTGTGTTCAAGTCCCAGGGGCGATTGCGTTCAGGTCAGTAGATTTGCTTCTAATTTTTGTTAGTAGAAGTCAAGTCAGAGAGAAGCCTGGTAATGTTATGCAAGCGTGGCTCCAGACTGAAATGGAGTCAAGAGATAATTGACATTATTATCAATGAATGAGAAGCCAGGAGATGAAATCTTCCTAGAAAATATTACCTGGCAATTGGCAGCAGAACCATGACAGACCAGTGAGTGCAGCAGAACCAGCAGACCATTGAGTGAAGCTCAATGGCTCTTGGAAATGACTTCTGGGATTCCAGTTACTCCGTCTGCTCCTGGCTTATAAGATCTACACTGTGATATAATCCCAGACTGTTTTCTTTCCCTAGTATTGTGGGACAAAAAGATAGAGCCATTGTGTATGTCAAGATCAAATATGTTTGCATACTAATGACTTCTCCTGAATGAAGAGGGGGAAAAAAAGGAACCCATTGTGGTCTGAGAGACTCAGTGGAGTAGAACTGTGAAAAATAAACGTTTTTATAGTCCTTTGTACACTCAGTGTCACTCTTTTAGGATATTGTGCTATCATGGCAATTAATAATATTTCTTTTCTGTCTAGCCTCTTCCTCAAAACTTTTTGGCACTGTTCCAGTATCTTTAGGCATTCAAAAGGATCAAAGAGCTTTCATCTTTTAAAGCATTTTACTGTGCTGTGCTCTGCATAGGAAGAAATATTGATACTGTTCAAGGGTAGTTAACATATTCAGCTTTGTTGCAGAAATGAGCACAATTCCTTGACTTATAAAATTGAAAATCTGCCATTTCCCACAATTAAAATGTTCCATATATGAATTATACTGTGGCATTTGCACTTCACTCATCCTCTTCTGCTGTAACACACGTACACCTGGGAATCTTCTCTGCTATAGCTCCAAGATTTAATAAGTACTGCTTTACAGAGAGTTCATGTTATTGAGACTTTGTTGCTTTAAAAAAAATATAAAATGTATTACAAGGACATTTCAAAGTACAATATACATTTTGACATTACTTAAAATTATATTTCATTTTGCAGTTGCTGTTTCCCCCTTTCATATCAGTTTTATTTTCCTTATAGAAGATTCCACCATTTTTAGTCTTAGTAACTAATCTCTTACTCTACAGATGGGTATCAGGGGTAGTTTATTCAAAGTAAGGCTAAGCCTGAATGAAGGAATTAACATCTGACTGTCCATACTAATACTTCTGCATTTTCCTATACTAAAGATACCTATGGTAGGTTTTCTGGTTCTTTTGGGCAGTCAGGATAGTATATCATAAGGAGTATTCTTGCTTCATTTGGATCATTTGCACTTCAAGGCATTACATACCAGGAGAGACAGGCTGAATCTGGTGGACTTGGAAGGGTAAACTTTGCAGTTGGACTCCATGATATTTTCTAGTCTAAATTATTGTATGATTCTAAGTGTGGACTGGTAAAGATGAGCTGTGGAAGTGTTTACCCCAGTCCCTGCAGGTGAGGAAGTATCTGGGGTGAGAAGAGAAAGGCTGTAGCTGCAACTGTGGATGATGTCCTCTGAACTTGGGAAGGAACTGTTTATTCAGTGTAATTTTTTGAGGGCCACTGACACCCCAGCTGTCACAGCTGAAGAGTAAGTTGTGCAAAATAATAGCTCTAGGGAGATATTTAAAGTAAACTGTAAGCATTAGGGTCTCTTCTAGCTTCATTATTTATTTTTTTTTTTTCCCCAGCATGTAGCTGTGTTCTTAAACATTCTACACAGTGTGTAAGAATAACTAATGTGTCTTCCTTTTTTATTTTGAGTATGTCAGTGCTGATGAAGGCAAAGTAGCACCCCTTTAATTCTTCCCTCAGAAACCTGTAATTCCAGTAAATTTTGCCAGAAAGTGCAGCAGTACTATCTCACTTGCGAATATGTATAGAGTGTATCACAGCCATTAGTTACCTTAACTAAGAGAAAATATAAGAATATTACAATAAATAAGATTGTTGCTATTTATTATCTACAGCATCACCATAATCATGACTGGAATATTGTGCTAAGGCCTGGTTCTAACGTAGAAAAAAACCCCGATGGCCTGCCCAAAAGAACTTAAAATATAAGTGTAAGACAAGTGACAAATACACAGATGGAGCAGGGATCCTGGAAACATCTGATCTCTGCCCTTATCCTCTCTCTCCTCTAGAGCCAAGAAGGGTAAAGGAGCCTCTCACCCTTGGTGCTCTGCAGGTCACAGTTAAAAAGGAAATTTTTTTAGCACTGAGACAGAGACAACATGCAGGGACAGAAAATGTACAAAACGTCTGTGATCCCCCACTTACCACAGAACTGGCCACAAGGATATGGGCTCTGCTGTCAGCAGAAGAGAAAGATGAAGTAGTTTATATTTGTATAAAAAAGCATAAAGAGAAATTGCACTATGCCTGTCTGCATCAGGTGCATGTTGCTTCAGAATAGTAGCAGTGTAGGTGCTGGAGATGGGGTTGCCTTAGGCCCACTGTTGCTTTTAATAAGAAAATCAGAGTTATTTAACTATTCCTTGTGCTAACTTACAAACCAGCCATGAATGCAACTGATAATTAGGCAACATGTTCTCCTCACAGGTTCATAAAATGCAGCCCCTTTCTATATCTTTCCAAATCTGGGAATAATTTAGCTATATGTAATTGTCATTTTTTTTGAGTATTTGTTTAGTTAAGAACACCTTGAATATACAAAAATATACAAAAATTAGTTGCTAGCCCTGAGAGGGGTTCAAATCTGCATATAAACTACTGCAAACAAATGTATTTTGGCAAATGGAAATGGAGAAGTGACTGAATGCTGGATACTCATCTCCAAATCCACCGACGGCTACCTCCTGATTTAAGTGCCATTGCATCAGGAGAGCACTTTGTTCTCTCTCTCTGCTAAGGCAAATCATTTGTGGGAGATGCCATCACATGTACTAAATATCTGTATGACAGAACTGATGACAGTGGTTTGTATTGGGTGGTGGTTAGAGTGGGGATTTAAGTCAAGCTGTTAAGATGCGGGCAGAACACCTTTCCTTCCCTTCTATCTTTCAGCTCAGGTGAAATGGATTAATGATGCATTTGGTAATACAAGACACTTTAGCCATTGAACGTTCAAGCAATGAAGCATATGCCCCCTCTATTAACATTCAAGAAAAGAACAATCTGAGGGTATTTTCAGTGAGATAGCCACCTTTGACATAAAAAACCCTACCTTTATATGGTATCTTTTCTTGATAACTCTAAGGTACCCTTACAAAAATTACTTAAGGCTCATAGAAGTACTGGCAGAGAGATAACTAGTATTTATACGAATATATTACACATGATAGAATGGAGAACTGGAATTTCAGTGACTCCAAAAGTGAACTGATTGGCAGAGCAGCTCACTGAACCAGCAGCTGAACCGGATTTCACAAAGTAAGAAGGACTAACTCTGGCTTATATTTGGTTGGCTAATTTTCAAGGAGACAATGATACTGAAAGGAACAAGCAGCAATCCTTCTGACGATTGTGTGACAAAGGAAAGTTACAATTCATCTCAGGAAGGATTTTTTTTCCTAGCGATTCAGATCTACAAACTTGGATCGTGACCATTTTCCATCCAAGAACATGCATATGATCCATCTCAATTTTGCACCTCCTTTCAGTGAAATGAGTTTTTCCTTCTTCTCTTGAACATCCACATAATTGGTCTCCATTACAACCAAATTCCGCTTCATAGGTTGGAATATTGGTTTCCATAGTGATGATCCACAGTAGAGAGACAATCCAGAATGGTTTGTTACACCATAGTCATACCGGTGATTAATGTTGTGGTTCATTCTGAGTAGTCTGAAAATGGATTATTGAAGAAATGCATGTGCTGTAAAATTTAAAAGTGTTTCAGTAGTACATTTGTCTGGCCAAGTGCAAAAGTTTACAACTACTCACCTAAGCCTTGCCTTGAGCTTTTGTAGATAATTACATTAGAAGTTACAACTCTTAATTAATTAGACCAACAGTTTTAACCTTTTATTTAACTGAAGTCTGGATCATCTAAAATAATAGAAACATCAGCTGTATCGTAGAATCATAGAATCATAGAATGGTTTGGGTTGGAAGGCACATGAAGATCATTGAGATCCAACCCCCTGCCATGGGCAAGGACACCTCCCACTAGACCAGGTTGCTCAAAGCCCCATCCAACTTGACCTTGAGCACTTCCAGGGATGGAGTATCCACAACTTTCTTGAATAACCTGTTCCAGTGTCTCACCACCCTCACACTAAATAATTTCTTCCTAATGTCTAACCCAAATCTACCCACTTTCAGTTTAAAGCCATTCACCTTGTCCTGTCACTACAAGCCCTTGTAAAAAGTCCCTCCCCAGCTTTCCTGTAGGCCCCCTTCAGATACTGGAAGGCTGCTATGAGGTCTCCACGCAGCCTTCTCTTCTCCAGACTGAACAGTCCCAACTCTCTCAGCCTGTCTTTGTAGGTAGGGTGCTCCAGCCCTTGAATGATTTTCATGGCCCTCCTCTGGACTTTCTCTAGGACCTCCATGTCCTTCCTGTGTTGGGGGATCCAGAACTGGACACAGTACTCTAGCTGGGGTCTCAGGAGTGCTGAGTAGAGGAGAAGAATCACTTCCCTTGGCCTGCTGGGCATGGTTCTTGAGATGCAGCCCAGGATACGGTTGGCTTCCTGGGCTGCAAGAGCACATTGCCAGCTCATGTTGAGTTTCTTATTAACCAACACCCCCAAACCCTTCTCCTCAGACCTGCTTTCAATGTGTTCTCCAACCAGCCTGTACTTGTGCCTGGGATTGGCCCAACCCATGTGCAGGACCTTGCACTTGGCCTTATTGAACTGTATGTGGTTCCCATGCGCCCACCTCTCAAACCTGTCAAGGTCCCTCTGGATGGCATCCCTTCCCTCCAGTGTGTAGACCCCACCACATAGCTTGTTGTCATCAGCAGTCTTGCTGAGAGTGCACTCAATTCCACAATCCATGTTGGTCACAATGATGTTAAATAGTGCTGGTCCCAGTACCAGCCCTTGAGGAGCACCACTCACCACTAGTCTTTATTTGGACCTCGAGCTGTTGACCACAGTTCTTTGAGTGTGACCATCCAGCCAATTCCTTATCCACCAAGTGATCCATCCATCGAATCCATAACCTTTCAATTTAGAGACCAGGCTGCTGTGTGGGACTTTGTATTTAAAAGAATGTCTTGTTGTACAGGTGCAGTATTGAAGTGATGGGTTGACAGACAACTACTGTGTCATCCATAGTCATTAAACCTAGGCAGCAAGCTTGTGATTTATTACAGTATTTGGAGAAATGGGATCGTATAACAACAATGTTGAGCATCATTGCTACTGATGGATTGCAGTATCTATTAACCTTCTTGTAGTGACTTTTGGCTAAATCTGAAATGATTGAATGAATCAGCATGCCCATCTTATTTCACCTTTAAGTGTTACAGACTAAGAAATCTGGTGATCTCTGATAAATATTTTATATAGTGTATGTAATTTGATCGTGTAAAGATGAGAGTAGATTATTCAAGAATATATTGATGGCCTAGAAATTCTTTGACCTGTAATCTAATTAAGGAACTATGGCCCTAAAGATTGCCTCTGAAGATTATTTGATGGTTAATGATTTCAGTCCAGTTTATCATGGAAACGTGTCTAAGAAAACATACATTGGTATTCTAAACAGACAAGTCGAGGCTAGAATAGAACATCATTAAGCCTTCAAAGTCATTTGTCCAGAACACACTTGTATTTTCTCAGGAAATTTCCTCAATGAAAATTAAAAAAAGAAACCCAAACAAAAACAAACAAACAAAGAACACCACCAAAAAAAAACCTCTTTAAGAATTCCAAATTTAATGTATATTTGGAAGACTGTAATACTTTTGGTGAAGTAACTTTCTCAGGAATGGTGTCACAAGATAAAGCAGTGGCAGCAGTGACTGCCGACTGAATGCAGTTAATAATGTGCCATCTCCTTAATCGAGCTTCTTGTCTGTGCAAAACAAGTTGAAAGGAGTAACCCAGAGAAAGAAAAACAGAGCACCAAAAATTCTCCTGCTCACTCAGTCACAGACTTTGGCAGTAGTGTGCAACATCCCTTTTTAAAGAGTGTTATTACAACTTGGAAAATTGAAACAGCAGTGTTTCAGCGAGAACTGCTCTGGCAGTAGAGAGCGTTCTCTTTTTCATGTCTATGCGAGATTATGTCTCATAACAGCTCTTAAAAAACACAAGATCAAAGAGCAGTTGCTAAATCTTGTCTCATTCTGGCTCCTGACCTCTCGATAGCACCTCTATAGGAGGCTGGTACAGTGCAATACAATACCAAGTAGCAAAGCTAGTTCCAAACAAGCTGATAATGTCGCCGTAGCATGGAAGCACCTTAATCACATTGGCTCACATTGTGCTTGGCCTAATTAGGCTTGCTGAGAAATGCAATTTGTTTCTCAAGCTGGCCTTGAATGGCTCAGCATGGCGTGCACTGCAAAGTGTTGGGATGCCTACATTTTCTTCTGCTGTATGTCCAGTATATTAGATTCTGATATGGCTGAAAGCAAGTCCATTCTATGTTATGAGGGAGAAGTAGCAGTAAATATTTGTATTACGTTGTTGCTCAAAAGGAACAATGGTTTCTAAATGGTTTGTAAGCTACAGACACAAAGTAAAGGTAGAGTTTCCAGATGCAGCGTACATACAAAGCTTTCAAAGTTTGAGAAATTTTATTGCAGAGCAGAGATTTTCTGTCTCTGAGATGCTTAATACTTAGTTGAGATTGAAATCTTTAGAGAAACCCAAGTAGCAATGGTACTTCTGTAGGCAACTATGAAAATCTCAGCCTAAGTAGAGGTGAATGAAAATCTACTAATTTTTTTTTTCATTATCATTAATTCTAGCAAATCATGTTGGCAGCTCAGTCACTTTGCATTTTCTTCCTGAAAAAATGAATACCACTATTTTTTCTTTTAAAGAGTATTTTACAGAAAAAAACCCCAACAAACTATCAAAAAACACACATACAAAAGTGTATTTGCATTTATACTCCCTGCAAGCATTTGCACAGCAGTCAGGAAGGCTGTGGTTTGGGAGGCAAGCAGTCAAATGCTAAAAACATGAAGTTGTACCTTCTTTTGGTGATCATCAAACTTTATTAGAAATTATGGCTGTTTTGTCATAACAGTTCTGTTGACAGAAATTACGGCTGTTTTCTCATACATAATATAATGGATTTTTTGTCATAATCAAAAATATTGCTAAATTTTTTAATGTAAGTCAGACATTAATTAATTTTAAATAATGAACACTTTCATAAGAATCTAGCTAACTGATTTTCAGAAATGCTAAGGACCTGTAAATCTAATTAAAATCAACAAGTGCTTTACTCAACTCAGAGAACTGTGACCTCTGAGGTCACAGTTATGCCTTATGCCTGACTTAATTATTGATTTTAAAAGGAAGATGAATCTGATAAGAAGATTGCTTAGATAGAGCTGTTTGGCAGACACTCAACATAATTTTTAATCTTTAATTTGGTAAATGTATATCTCTAGATTTTTGCAATGAGAAAATGCTGTGTTGTTTTATTTGGGATGTTTGATAAAAGAGACATTTCTTTTAAGACTGTATACGTGCCCCTGCTAACACAACATAACATATAATTTCACCACATAATTCCTACAGTGATGACAAATAGAGTCCTGTGTAGTTTGATGTTAGTATACAAACATTTTTTTCTGAAAAATAAAGCAGGGAGAAAGTCAGAATGTCAAGCTCAGTGTTCCATTATGATATTTACAAACAATATACCATCCAGGTTATTGTATGATATATGAACAATACTTAACCTTGAAAATTATAATTCCTTACATGAAATGGTGACTCAGAAGTACAATTTCATAGGTGCCTGTTTCTGTTATCACTGTTTGATGCCTTGTTCTTATGATAGCATTTTGTTGTGCCATTTTTTTGAGTTCTCATCAGAAAATATAATGGACCAAAGGAAATTTGCAAGCTTTGTATAAATTAATACTGCTTTTACTTCAAAAGACACAACCAGACTTTGCCTCATCCTGTCTTGAGGTTATATATAGATAAAATAATGTGTGCTTTTTCACAGCAGAAACCAAGGCAGTTGTTGAACCATCCATTTCACTACAGTTTGTAAGATCCCTTTGGTTGTGCTAGAAAAACAGTGAAGCGAGGTGGCATCCCTATTTCCGATGAGGGAAGAAGAAGAAATTAAACAAGGGGTTTATGCTTTGTTTTAGAGTGTGTAGTAACTTCACCTAATGTAAAAAAATAAAATAAAATATTGGTTTAAGAGCCACAAAGAAAGACCCGCTGCTGGGAAATCATCAATTTGTCCTTCATACAGTTATGCAAAATCTAGTTTTATATCTACAGTGCAAATGGGGCTAAAATTAGGCATTTATCTCCAGAAGTTCTGAGCAGTCGCTCAGCTTCTGCTTAAAGTTTCAGCCCATGAGTAACCATGAAGTAATCCACAAAGCCTATAAATAGGAAGATGTGTTGTTAGTCAGGAAAGGATAAGAATGGATTTTTAAATGTTATTCTTTCTTAAAGATCAGATGTTTAATGGGTTGTTCTTAAGGGAACAGATGTTTTTATGTAATTTTTAGTAGAAACCTTTATGGAGCAAGGCCAGGGTCTAAAATCTGTGTAATGGTGCAATAAGTGATTAAGAACTTCCATGTATCAGTGCTAGGACATGACCCTGCCAATGGGGGTAACACACAGATAGTTGTTGGTATGCTGAGGATTTGGGATTTTTTTTCTCTCTATGGTCAGCTCCAGTCCTTGGATTTTTACCTTCACTTTAATGGTGTGCTTATTCTTACAGTGCATCTGAATATATAGTTTGCAGGACTACATAGGCAAAGACTGCTGAGCCCACAGATGGTATGTAGAGGCAGATAGCGAATTAACTTCAGACACGAGCCAAGCCTTACATCTTTATTTTATATGAATAACACTTAATCATGTAAGTTGTCTTGGTAATGGCAGATTCAGGTTGTAAGATCTGAGAGCCCCGATCTCAGATATTGTGAAATGCTAGGATGCTAAAAGAACACTAACAGAGTAATCAGAGGAGAATATTCAGGGGAAAATATTTCCATTGAAAGCAGAAACAAATAATTGATCCTTAAAATTGGATTAATATTGGGAAGCTTAAAAAACCAAACTAGCATATATAAAAACTGCTCTGTAGGAATCTCAAGATGCAATTGGTGCATTATTCCAGTATTTATTCATGCATTTCTTATAGTAAAGTAATTAGTAATTCTATTATTAGTCCATAACCAAAAATAAAAGGATCTTATTGAATACTTGCAGTGAAAATATGGCTTAGCTAAGGCTTCTGGCAACACTCCATCACTTGAACAGGGCCAGAATTAAAGTCTTGGTGTTTTAATTAGAGGTAGACCAAATTCTGTCTCTGTAACATAGCTGAGATCTGAATTTACATTCATAATCTCAGCAGTGTCTTACCTGCACTACATTTTGTGCCCATATCTGGAGCCTGTACCTCAGACTTACATCCGGGTGTAATACAGTTTAACCAACAGTGCTCTGCAGATTGCTCCCCTAAAGTGTTTGACTCCCTTAGAGGTTATGGATCATTGACAAGGAGGTCCCTTGAATTAACCCTTGGACTGTCAAAACTGTCCATTTATTGTTTTGCTTATGACACATATTTTGCAACTCCTTTTGAAAACCTAGTGCTTACTTTCATCTGTATGAGGTATAAAAGGAATTGTGAAAGTCACGTACATCATATAAGTAAACCTCAAAACTTTTAAAATTATGTTTTGCAGTATGAGGACTTCTAAGGATGTGTTTGCTTTCTCAAGAATGTGTTTGACAGGTGGGATTGTTTATGAATTTGAGTCCAAACACTGACAGAACAAGAAGCATCTTCTGCTATGTCTGAGAGAAGTTGTGGATGCCCCATGCCTGGAATTGTTCAAGATCGGGTTGGATGGGGTTTTAAGCAACCTGATCTGGTGAAAGGTATCTGAAATAGCAGCATTTGCTAGAAAGGAGCAATGCCTCCATGCTAGGGAAACCACTGGCAATTAAATAGCCTGTACCATGGCACAACAGTGACTCCAGCCTGTGCAATGGTCTTGTTTTAGTTCTTCAGAAATTTTAAATGTATCAAAACCATACATTTTCTTCCAAAAGTGCCAGCTTTTATGCTGCTTTAACAGGACAGATAAGCAAGGCCTAGGGTGAAATTTGCAGCAAAATTAGAGAAAGAGGGACTTGGCCCAGCATCAGGACAAACACACAAGGTTTGAGGAGGAGATCCAGTTTCTGTACTCCTCCCTAGTGAATATTTTGCTTATTTGTACAAAGCTGCGAAGTATGAATCAAGGAGCTGTTAGGATGTTTGGGAACGGGTGCTTGGAGAAGGGGGAACTTGAAAGGGAAAACGTGAATCTGGGTTTAGCCATATCAAAGATGAATGCCACAAGCAGTAGCCCTGTTGGTGAGCTACAGATAGGTGGACATCTTGTTTTTAATCAGACAAGATTTTACTTTATTTTGGTATAAAACAGAAAAAAAATACTGACATCTCAGCAAGTTTCACAAAGTGGGAAAACTGTTTTCCATTCAAATTTACCCTTGGCTCCTGGGATAACACCCTTGAGGGCATTTTGCCATTTCTCCTTCTGGAGCACCTCTCCCAGCTGTGTGTTTTCCCCGCTCCCTTACTAGCTGTGTGCATGTACAGCGCCATGTGCAGACTGGTGTGTGACACACATTAATACATATAGATAGCCTTCTGCTTCTGACCTTACAAACTGTCCACTTCAGCACTGTCATTCTTTAAAATGTCCAACTGCAGTCCAAGAAATGCATTTTAAATGTGAATGCAAACATTTCTATTACTGATAACACCAGCACAGCATTTTTTGCTTTGCTGGGATTAGGACCTTGATAGTTAAAGTTACATTGGAGTAATGACACTCCAAGGTCGCGTCCTTTACTGATGTGGCAAAGGAAGAAGAGGTCTTTGCTATGCTTCTGTTGATAGAATTAAGAGGGATTATTCCTTGTGTTTGGAAACATATGGTAAAAGTGAAAGATTATATTTGTGACATAAATATGTTAAGTTGCCGAAAACTGGGAAAAATTTACATGTTGCACTGAATGGAAGTTGTGCAGGCAGTTGTGCAGAATTTAATTCACATTCTGAAATCTGATGATGATGTAAATAAATGCTCCCCTCCTCAGTAACCAGCCATCTTCTCACATGAACTGTAAAGCAGCTGTAGTTCAGCTAGGGGCACCTAAAAGAAAAAAATAGGTACCATAGTGTGCAGAGAGAACCTGGCAGATAATTCCATCTGAGAAGGCTAACACTCCAAATCACAACCTTTGTCTGAATATGCTTTGTGCTTCACTTTCATGCTCTGTAAAATTGGGGTAATAATCTTATTGATCTGTCTACCTTTTAGGAATGCATTAAGGGGAACTTAAACTATATCCTTACAGTGTTTTGAACAGTTTTGATATATGCAGCTCTTACAGCTTAGTGGGTGGGCTTGCCAGTTTACCTGGTCCTCCCACAGGAGAGCTGTCCTGCTTTTCTTTCGGGCTTTCTGGTCTACCCATCTGACCTTCTAACTGGGCAAGTTTAGTAAACTGACGAGTACTTCATTTGTTGTTGTTTAAAAAAAAAAAAATTAAAGTTTGGTTTTATTCACAAGCTTCATCAAAAAGTTCGTTTTGGTTTCTCTAACACTTATAAAAAGAGTCTTCCAACAGAGTAACTTTCTTCGATCTAGCAACTTATTGACTGACAAGCTTTCTTACAGTATCTGTTTGCCAACTCCTCATATTAGTTCTACAGGCACATTCACATTTTAGGAAATCACTGTATTCTCAAATCTGATATGTCACAAGTGTCTCTTTCTGCAAGTACTTGCCCCAGAAATATTAGCTAAAATGTTGTATCTAACAACATTCCTCCAGTTGTGTTACACTACTTTGTTGTCATCCAAAAGCAGCTGCATTTTAATTAACATATCTTAATAAGCTGTGTCCTGAAAGGCACCAGTGTCTCTTGGTTCCTCCCTGAGATCATGTGGGAGTCAGGTGGACAACTAGAGTAGTAGGTAGGAGTAACTCAAGAAAAAATACAGAAGCACCTCACTTCGCAGTTAACAATATTGTAAAGATGAGTTGCAGAAAGCAGGACAAACAGGGCTTGTACTTGCATCTGTTTCACTCCGTGTTCAAATGAGAGGTGGGAATGAAGCACCATACAAGGGCCAGAGAGTGGCCCAGCATTTGTTTCATGCACTCTCAGCCACAGCAGATTTGTTGGTAACAACAGTGGACGGTGGCAAAATGTACAGGTGATATGTGGCACAACAAATAAGTTGGAAAGTCCCCCTCACCCCAGTAGAGGAACAGTTGTTTCCCACCCTCAGGTGTTCATATCCATCTCTGCTTGTTTCGCCTAAGTTTGCTTTAACATGCATAGAACAAGTAATGATGTGTGGCAAGTAAATGCAGCGTGTGTGTATTTTCCCTTTCTGTGTCGTTTTCTCCAGATTATTGGAACAATCCCACTGATGCCTAATCCAGTCCCCTCCAGCCAGGCGGCAGGTGGAGCTCAGGGACTTCAGGTGCAGCCGATAACTCCACAGTTATTGACCAATGCCCAGGGTCAGATCATCGCTACGGTCATCGGCAACCAGATACTCCCCGTGATCAATACCCAGGGAATCACGTTATCGCCACTCAAACCAGGCCAGCAGGTAAAGTGTCTGTAGCCTGAACTGTTATCCAAACAGACATGCAGAAATCTTCTACTCCTCATGGACTCTCTCATGGCCTTTCTCAGAATCCCCACTTCTTTATCCTTTTTGATGACAAAAGATTAATTGTATCATACTATCAATAGCACGTTAGTGCTTACTATGTATGTGGTTACAATACAATGTCATATTATAAAATCTGTTTATACTTTCAGAGATTATCCAGATGTTGGGTTTTTTTCCTTTCTTTTAAAGGTCAGTATGGGACCAACAGGGAAATTTTTTGCAGCAAAAGTGCAGTCGGAATATGAGACAGGAGAGAGGTCTATCTGGCCTATAAAGTCCTTTGTTAGTGGTCACACAGTAGACTGGTGGTTGAAAAGTTTTGGAATGTGCAGAGAAAATTAAGGAAAGTATTTAAAAACTTATTTATCATCTTCACTGGAAAATCAGATACAATGGGGCATATTTGCATGGACAGAAAGCGTTTTTA
The DNA here is from genome assembly GCF_020740795.1 of Apus apus. Taxonomy (NCBI): domain Eukaryota; kingdom Metazoa; phylum Chordata; class Aves; order Apodiformes; family Apodidae; genus Apus; species Apus apus. The sequence goes on from NC_067283.1 coordinate 52,747,972, forward strand.
GGAAAATTATCATTCACTGTAAAGCACCAGGTAGTTCACAGAATGGGTGCAGCAACCTTGCTAAGGTCCAAAAAAGATTTCTGTAGTTCTTTTTATAGTACTCTAAAGTCAAATTTATTAGTTTTGGCTATGTCTGTAAAGCAAAGTTTTGTAGTGCCACCTTTTTTTCTCTGAAAGAGAGGAAATTGAGGATTGAAAAGACAAAAAGGTACTTCTAAAAATGTCACTCACTTAAATGTTCAGCTTAGCTTGTGCTTGTTTGCTAGTCCTGCCTACACTTCCAGTTGCAAGTAGCAGCCTTTTGTATTTTTCTGAGATTCCCAGGGCCCCCTGACTCCAAATTGATTAATTTTTAATTTTTTTTCCAAATTTAGAAGGGTAGAGCCAACGGATCTCTAAGGTGACATCTTTTTTTTTGAAAATGTTTCATATCCAAATTGTTACATTCTCTTTTTTGCCATCCTATCCTCTGTGGTATCTAGCAAAGGCATTTTCCAAAGCACTTGTAATTTATCTGGCTCTGTTTTCTTTAATGAAAGCAGACTTATACCACCGGCAAATGCTTTTGCAATTGTTGCATATATGTGGTTTTAAACAAAGCAGGATAGATGGGAAAGCAGGCTCTGTGTTCTCCAGCACCAGAAAGCCCAACAACGGAATAAAGAACTCAGCAGTTTACATTTTGTGTCTTGGGGTTGTTTGAGGTGGGATGTTTCTTTTAGGGTCAGTCCCATGAACAGAATAGACCTTTCCCTCCTTTATGGGGGAAGCTCTCAAAAAGCACTGCAGTCCTGAGATCCCATTTGAAACACGTGAAATTCAGAAGTCAAGAGGAGGATAGGGGTCCTGTATTATTCCCTGACACCCTCTCATCCATGGAACACCTTCTGAGTCCTGCAGCAAAGCAAGCTGTTCCAGACAGCATCTGTATCAGTGGACAGAGAGGGGACAGAGGTGTAACCTTTCTGGGCACAGCTGGTAGCACTGGGCTCACAAAAAGGGACAAACTGCAGCTGAAGGCTGCAGCTTGCTGAATGAGAGCAGGGTTTGAGGTAGAAAGTCACTGTTTAGCCATGTTGTGTTGTATTGTACTGGTTCACCCGACCTGCATGCTAATGTGTGACCACCAGCTGGAACAGACAGCAGAGTCAGTCAGCAGAGCTCTGGTTATGTCTGAGAGAAGATGTGTCCCATATTGTGCTGGTCTGCTCAGGAGTGCTGTGTGAGTAGAAAACATTATATTGCCAAGATCAGTTTCACAGGGTCCAGCCTGTGCCTTTCGTACAGAGTTTTGAGGTCCCAGGGGCTGCAGGAAGGGCCATCAAAAAACTCGGAGCCTCCTCACCTGCACTCATTGTAACCTGATCAAGAGAGTGTTTTTAATTGGAGGGTGGGTGGGGAGGGATGGGGAGGAAGGAGAAGTAATGCAAATACTATATGAAAAAATAGTACACATTATAATTTTCATAGGAACTGTAGAAAATTATTTCTATGTATTTGTGCTCCCTCTACTGGCTCTTTTCCTTTTACTGAAGGAAGTCAGATGAAATTTTGCTATTGATTTCTGTGGGAGCAGAAAAGAGGTATGAGAGCCAGATTCCTCATATGAATAATGCTGATGGAAAGTCAAAAGCAATTGAGCTAGTACTATACAAACCACTGTAACATTTGAAAAGTAAATAGAATTACAGAAGCTATAAGGAGAACCTGAATTTACCTTATTGCCCAGCTAAAGGCTTGGCCAAACTGTAGTGTTTGGCTAATATTAGTATATTTAGTCATAAGCTTAAAACCTTCTTTTCAGAAGAACTGAGTGCTCAAACTCAGAGGGCACATCAGGAATGCAAAATATATTTGAAAATAGTGTCACACTGCATTATGTGTCTTGTAACTTGATGAAAGAAGCTTCAGAAGGGAGAAAGAAAAGTGCAAGACAAGTTTGGGAAAAGTTTTCAGAATGTCACAGAGAAATAAATGAGGAAATAAATAAGGTAGCAAAATGTTCCAGTTGCAGATTATCTTACTTTAACTTAGAGCTTGTCACTTTCTTGGAAATTAAGTCCTACAGGAGAAAGAGAGGTGATTGCAATTAATGATAGTATGCTGCTTCTTGTTGGCTGAGTCACAATAATTGCACCTGTGTAGCCTGCTTCAGTTGCTAAGCAAGGGTGCTAGGGCTTACTTTTTGCCTGAAGCCTGCAGACTTAAATGCCTCGGATACTGTTTTTAGTCAGCTTTACTTGCATAGGCTATATCCGTTATTTACCCATCATATAACTTTTTCAAACTTGACAGACTAAAACCTCAATGTCTCCTCACGGAAATTAGTTCATAGATTCCTTAAATATAGTGTAAAGCAGTGCTTCTTTTTCTGTGTTATGAATAGGTGGCTGTTTAATGTACATAGGTGTTTCTACTGAAATCCTATTTCTCTAGTTTTATGAATAGATGTTTCTGGTTACGGTCTTTAAACTACCCACAGTACGGACCATTCCTCTTTAAATTACACCGAGTAGTTAAAGCTTCAGTATTCTCACTGTTTTTCCAAGATTTTGCTAAACTAAGCAGCAGCGTCTATGCAAACACTAAGAATTCTAGAAATTCTCATGGCTTTCTGAAGTGTGAAGATGTTTGCACTTCTTTTCTAGTCTGTGTTCTTTTTGTCTCTGTTCATAGACAAGTTTTTTGTTCCCTTTTGTAACTTTTTTTTTCAAGAACAGATGAGTTTGTTGTAACAACTTATTAGCATTGTTTGCTATCAGATTTGAAAACCTTGTTCTTTCACGTCAAAGTTGTTCTTTCGTATATTTAGCAACACATGTTAACACCAAAACAACTGACAAAAGAACTTAAACCATGGATTCACGTTGCTTAACTTAGTCATAGAGCAGTTAGGTGGAAACTAGTTAAGACAATTTCCTGTGGAGACGAAGAGACCTAGACAAGAAGACCTAGGTATGTCTGATGGACAATTCAAGCTGTCAAAATAGAATTTTTATATAGAATTAATCTCTAATAGGTATCTTAAGGTATCTCTTGTCTCCATTGACATGAGAGGGGGCTAAGGTAGTTATTTTAGGATAGATGATTCATTCTTTGATGAGTGAAATTAAGTAAGAATAATCCAGCTGCCAGTGATCACTGGACTTCAAAACACGCACTTGTTTATGAATTCCTTAAACAGCTTTCCTAATAACTGGTGTTTTCATAACTATTTACTTGCCCTCACAAAAGCGACTTCTATACATTTTATTGTTCTCCAGTGTACCTCATCAAGTGGGTTCCCTTCTAGCCATTGTCTGGCTCTTTGCTTCTACACGCTACATTCATTAAATCAGGCCTGTAGTCCCAGTTGTCCTCAGTTTTGTTTTATCTATGCTGCCTGCCAGAACTTTTCATATTTCATTGTGCCTTATAGCACTACTAGCTTTGGGCATCTGCCAACTCTAACCCAATAAAATGAGTTACTAGGCAGCATTTTCGTACATAGTCAGTTCCCCATCTTCGTTGTCGTTGGTTATCATGCTCCAGATTAACTGCTGAAAAGGCATAGACAGCTCTCAGATGGGTCTGTGGTCATTCTTGTACATCTGCTTTCCAAATTTCATGTCAGACTTTTTCTCTCTGCAGTCTCAACCTACCACATACAACCTACCATCTCATGATCTCGAATCCATGCAATCCCTTGTTATCATCTCCCATTAAAATCTAGTCAGCCCTCAATCAATTTTACTCTATAGTGCTCTTACTGCTTTGATGCTGTTTTGTTTTATGAGAAATGTACTCTTCTTTCTCTGGGTTTTAATCTAGTCATAAACTGTATTGTCTCAATCCAACATTGTTTTGCTTTTGCTTTTTATATGACTTTCCATGATGAGGGTGACAATTTTTCTTACTACTTTCTGTTTTCCTTTACCATCAGCATGACATAATTCCATTTCATCCATGGATAAAATTACTAGGTTTTTGAAAGTCAAAATTACCAGACCATTTACTAGTAGAAAGGACTACAAAAGATTTTCCTTGCCACAGCATGAGCACTTGACTTGTAACTTCCATCTCTTCCTGATCAGTTTTCTCTGTGGCATCTGCCACAAAGATGGATAGGAATAGGATACCTCAAAACGGAAAACTCTATATAACTGCAGCACACCACTGGAAACAGCAAGATGCCACCACACTACCTGTGTCATTCTAAGGAACTGAGGCATAGAGGGAGTGCTGTTCACTGTTCCTGTTACCTTTGACTTACGCACTTACCTGCACACCTAAGGCTGCTACTGTAATATTGACATTATATCATTCCTGGTGATGGTCAGAATGATGACTGATGCACCTGATTTGCATATAAAATTCTATCTTCTACAGAAGCCAAGATGTGTCCTCAACCTCATTTAGTGAGCCAGGAAACTTTCAATTACAGCCTATGCTTTGAACGTAGTTCTGAGCTCATGGAAAGGCTTTGAAAGAATTTCAGCAGATTCTGTCAATGTCCTTCCCCCAGTTATGTCCACAGCACACCAGCACTTCTTTGCTATTGTCTTCATCTTGGGCTGAGTATGTGCACAGCCTGTGTGAACCCAAAGAGCTTCTTAATGCTGGTTTCCAATGTACCTATTCTGTTAGTCTAAGTAGTGTGTGTAGAGGCTCTTAATACTATATACTATATACTATATACTATATATATAGTATATACTATACTATATATACTATATACTTTATACTATATTATATATAGTATATATAGTATATATAATATATATACTATATATACTATATAGTATATAGTATATTACATTCTACTATATTGGGAGAGAAGATACTTATTAAGCATTCACACGTCAAATTCACCTGAATTTGAGTAACCTGTCATGATGGAGTACAGTATTTGGGCCACAGAGGAAACATTCTGACAGAGCTGACTGTGAAAGAAATTTGGCATGAAGCGTGTGGATACGTGTAATGACTTGTTTCCATTTGCTAGAAGATTTAAGAAGATGTTCTCAGAGCATATTCCCGGTCACGGAGTATTAATAGATTTGAAGACAGACTTCCTTTGTCATGGTGCTCTCAAATCATGCAGTGGCCACAGCACACCACCACTCTTTCTCAAAAACAAACGTGTGGCACATTTTAGGAAACATAAATGGAGCAGAGAATTCTGTTCACAGGAAAAATGGAATCATGAAACACTTGAACTACTACTTCTGCAAGGCATTATTGCGGCATTTCAAAGTGTTTGGGCATGTCTTTTTATATCAAGGCATTTATTTTTCAGCACCTTCCATGGACTTTTAGTCTTTACTAGAGCTAATGCCCGTATTTCCCAGGAAGAACTAGCTGACATCAGAAAAAATTGAAAATCTTTATTTGTATCATAAAGGCAATTGTTTAAAATGTATTTCTAGCTCTTTGTGCCACTCCTCTTAGTTTCATCTCTTCTGCTTTTTTTGTTGTAGTTGTCTTTTTCACCTCTGTCTTCTCTAATTTGCTGTGTTTTCTCATCTCTCAGATTTCCTTCTCACTGAATCATAGAAAATAGGACTGGAAAGGACCTGAAGGCATCATACAGTCCATCCTCTCCCCCTAGGCAGAATCAGCTGTCCCTGTATCATTCTTGACAGATGTTTGTCTAACCTGTTCTTAAAAACCTTCAGTGATGGAGGTTCCCTGACATCCCTAGGCAACTCAGGCTGCTCTCCTTAGCGTTAGATAGGTCTTCCTGATGCCTGACCCTAGCTTCCCTTACTGCAATTTAAACCCATTACTTTCTTCTCCCTTCCATTAGGGCCATATTTTGCCCTTGCTGTTTGTCCAGACTCTGTAAAACCAATAGCAGTTCTGTTATGATACAGGGCAATATATCTCAAAAGTTTGTTCTTTGTTTCCTCTTAGTTTCTTTCTCTTTCCTTAGCCTATGCAAAATAACTTGTTACTCTACCACTACCATGTAACTTTCTGGATGCAGGGAACAACATCCCTGATCTCACAAGGAGACCTTAATACAAGTCTGCAGTCGGATGTCCCAGGTGAAGGAATATCCTACATATGTAATTTAAGAACAAATTTTAGTCTTTAGAAACATTGAATCATAGAATGGTTTGAGTTGGAAGCAACCTAAAAGATCAACTAGTTCCAACCCCCCTGCATGGCCAGGGACACCTCCCACTAGACCAGGTTGCTCCAAGGCCCATCCAGCCTGGCCTTGAACACCTGCAGGGATGGGGCATCCACAGCCTTCTGGGGCCAGCTGTTCCAATGCCTCACCAACTTCATAGTGACAAATTTCTTCCTAATACCTAACCTAAATCTACTCTCTTCCAGTTTAAAACCATTACCCCTTTTCCTCTGACTACAAGTCCCTCCCCGACTTTCTTGTTGGCCCACTTCAGGTACTAGAAGGCCCCTATGAGGTCTCCCTGGAGCCTTCTCTTCTCTAGGCTGAACAGACCCAACTCTCTCAGCCTGTCTTTGTAGGTAAGGTGCTCCAGCCCTCAGATCATCTTTGTGGCCCTCCTCTGGACTCACTTCAAGAGTACCATGTCCTTCCTGTGCTGAGGACTCCAGAACTGAGCACAGTACTTCAGGTGGATCTCAGGAGAGTGGAGTAGAAGGGGAGAATGTCCTCCCTCGAGCCACTGGCCACCCATCTTTTTATAATGCTTATCAAGTTCTTTGAAGCCTTTCAAAAGGCTCTGCTGCAGCTGCACAGATGTCTTCTGCTAAAATCTAGCATCACATGCAGATATGGATACAATTAAGTACAGCATATTTTATTAGTAAAAAAAAAATAAAAACTGGAGTGTTTATTTTCTCTTTTTGGTTCTCCGTATTGGCATAGGAACCATAGATTTGCATATCCAGCACTAAGATCTTCTCCCTTTAAAGCAGTTACTCTGTTTACTCAGTTTATGCCACTTCCTTACATTTGTGCATCTTCTGCTTTGAAAGTGAATCTAGCTTTTGACTTCTGGAATCAAGTAGCACATGATTCTCACTTGGGTTTATAGACAGCCTGGAAACTTAAAGAGATGTTGCTAAAACCTTTGCAAGTTCATACTTCATGAAACATCTAATAGGAGTGATGGGTATGTATTATGTACTATGTAACACTTAAGTAAAATTAGTTCTTATTGAAATGATGTGCAAACAAGGGCATTTTAAAGTTCTGAAAGACTGAAGTAGTGCTTCAATACATCTTGTCTGCAGCAAAATAAGTGTTCATGATCTGTTTAATTTCATAAATCTAGGCTATATTTGATGCCATGGCATCATCATCAATCAATACTACCTTCACTGTTGACAGCAGCATGTAAAACTGATGTAAAAGAAATAAGAATCAGGCCCTTTGCATTTTTCAGCTATTCTTATAAAGTATTCTGCTGCACTTTATGCTTCTCGTATTCCTCTAGCTGTAGTATGCATACATCTATTCCTGCCAGATACTGATCAGTGTTGCACACAGTCATCATTCTCAGCATGTCTACCATACCCACCTACACAGAATGGCACTTACAGCAACTGCTTCTGTAATTTCTGTGCCTCCTTCTGTCTGTGGTTGGAAAATGCACAACAGTCATAAATAAAATTCATATCATAGGTACGTGTCCAAAATTGGGAAAAGTCAGCTTTTGCAAGTTCAAATTGATTCTGTCATCTAGAATCTAGTTCCTAATCTAATCATTGCCTCTCCTTAAGGCTATTTCTGGAGTGGAAATTACAGTGGATGAAAAGACAGAGAGTATTTTAATGCAATTTCATGACATAGATAACTATCATTGTTCTTTAAGCAGGACATTTACAGCCCAACTGTCATGTTTGTAAAACAGAGGCCATGCTGGAAATTATGTAGGAAGTTAAAGTGGTAAATCCTCCCTCAGTCCCTGGTCAAGTCTTAAGGTGACTCTTCAGCCCCTCCAATCCCATTGCTCCCTTTTCCCTCACAAGCAGTGAGTTAGAAACTGACGATCTGTAAATATCCTTTATACATTTCTGTTACACCTAAGGTCACTGTGCATCCAGATTTCACTAGCCATATCCCTTTTTGCCCAGCTACATTTTGAGAATGTCTTACTTTTTCCAAAGATTTCTGAATGTCTGACAAGAAAACTGCCAGGCTTCTGGGTATCCCAGTTGTTTAAAAAATACATTTACAAATGCATTGTGCAATGCATGTGCAGAGAATCAACCATTTCCTAGACTTAACTGTTCAGGGACTATATGTCCATGACTATATGTAGCATGACTGAAAACTGTTGGATTTGCCATCTGCATTTCATATCATCCCTGAGAAATACTGATGGGAGACAGCAAACAATCATAAAAAATGAAGGCTGGGAAGTCAAGGTTCAAGAGATTATCTGTTCCACTCTGCTGTTCTTAAGCAGAGTGGCTATTCCAGTATTTGTCTAATTTGCTCCTAAGCACTCTCACAGGAACCCCACAGGTTCCCCCAGCAATTTATGTGGGGACACACTGCCACGTTACACAGCTTTTCCCAACATCTAATTTGAATAAGCCATGTTATTGCACCTCATTCCTCTATAAAGTTTGAGACAGACTCATTCTCTCCTCTTCTCATTAGCTCTGCCTGTATTTGAGGCAGGCATCATATCCCTGTTACTCTTCCCTTCTTTATATTAAACATGACCAGTTTGTTCCAGATGTCTTCATAAGCCTCAGATAACTCCCAGGCCTTCAGCCACTCTAATCATGCTCCTCCAGTTAGTCCAGATTTTTTTCTGAAGTGTGGCATGTAGCTGTGAACATGGTGCCCACCTCCCATCCCCTCTCCCCCCAGCATTCGTCTTTCCAGTCCTTACTATGAAAGAAGATTCTTCACATGCACTGCAGTCATCACTGCCATTCACACAGCTTGGTAAGGGAGTTGCTTTTCCTTCACTTTTGCAACACCCCAGCATTACTGGTGGCATGTTCAAACTGACAGGATCATTTTGAATCTTAATCCTGTTTTTCAACCTATAAAAAGTCCCTCATCACATGTAATTGGCACATAAATTCAGTAAGCGTATTCTCTTCTCCATCATCCTGGTCATTAAGAAAATACTAAATTGTGCAGAATGAGGACAGACTTCTATGGAACACCTTATATGCACACTTCTGTTTCCACAGATAGATATCCATCCTCTTTGGTTTGTTTTCCAACTGCTTTTGCATTCATTCTGCAGCAATTTCATCTAAACTATGTTTCCCTGGGTTATAAACAATGTCACACGAGGGAGTGTTGAGAGACCTGTAAAGTCAAGCCACCTACTGCTTTTTCCATGTCCACAAGGCCAATTACCCTGTCTTTGAGGGAGATCAGATTGGTTTGACACAGTTTGTTCCTAACAATCCATGTTGTCTGTTGCTACCTTGTTTTCTTGCAGGTGCTTACAAATTGTTTTATTATTTTCTTCAGTATTTTTCCACAGGTTGATGTTTAGTTGACTAGACTATAATTTTACAGGTCATTCTTTTTAAAAATAGCTACTACATTTGCTTCTCCATCCTCACAGATAAGCACTAACATCTTTAAGACTGTTCCAGACATTGGGAAAGCATCTAACTCAGTTAAACACAGTACTTTTCTTCCCTCACCTAGGCTGAAATCTTTAGTTTTGCCACAGATTCCCTTGAACAACAGACATAGAGCCCAAATGCCTGCCTGTTTCTGAAAGATGCAGTCTGGAGTGATGCAGGCGTAATGGATGGGCATTCCATTTCTGCTGCATTCAGAGGAGGCCAGCCCTCCTAGTGGGCTGCTTCACCAGGAGAAGGTGTTATAAAAGTAGACGTTGTGAGTTGGGAGCTATCTATAGATAAAATCCAGCCGTTAGGGACATATTTTTAAGATGCCCAGTGCTTGCACAAGTCTGAAATCTGGAAGCCTTTCAGTCAGCTTCTCGACTAATATCTCTTTGATACAGTGTCAGTTTTCTTTTCTAAAATTTGCTCGATCCAAAAAAACTCCTTGAGATCATTATTTTTTGTTTGTTTATTAATCCCTAGGGAAGCCAGAATAGGTTAAAACTGCTCAGATAAATATTTTTCATTATTGTTAAAGGGTAAGTTTTTTCTTCATTGGGTGTCATATCGTTCTATGTGGGAGGCAGAAAAAGGAGTTGTAATTTTTTTCCATTCTTAAACAGACTCGTAACAGGCATAATGTCATTAAAATTGTTCATATGTATTCCACAGAAAAGTGTCATCTTGAATGTGAGCAGGTACCTTTATCTGCTATGCCATACAATTTGTTGTCTACTTAGCATCAGTAATTTCTGTGTGTTCTGGGAGCATATTATATGTCATTTGAGTATTACTAATGAATTCAGCTCCTTTTCTGAAGTAATTTGTTCACTTAAATATCAAAGAGAAAAGCTTATACTCCTTAGAAATCAAGAAGTAGGTTTAAATTACTGACTCCTAGCAAGGCCAAATAGGCCTCTATCTTTCTCCCATTCTGAGAATGCAGATAACAGCTATTATTTAAAAGTGAAGCCTTTCTAGTACATTTTTGCAATCTTTTTTTGGTCAATATCACACAATCAACATAAAATAAAGGTATCATAAGTATCAGTCACTTGAGTTTATCAGGACTATATTGCTGTATTTTTCGGCTCTGAAAGGACTGTACTGGAGTACTAGAAGCCAATGCAAAACTGTAAGATACTTTATTCTGTAGAGAATGCTCTTGGAAATTGTTGGGAGTTTTATGTAAAAATCAGTACCAGAGAACGTTTCCAGTTTTCAGTCCCAAGTGAAAGATTATTACACGCAGAAGAGATTAATACTTCTTTCCTTTCCCCTAGTGAAAAACCAAAAACTACACTATTGTAAAATTTGTAAAAAAAATAATAATTGTGAAGCCACAATAATGAATCACAGTGTATCAATTGCATCTACCATAACTTACTAGACTTTTTAACTGTTTAGGTGTCTTGCTTGACACAGTCCTGATGTGAAGGGGGCTCAGAAGTTCAACTGTGTGGTTTGGGCAAGGATGATTTATTGACTGAGAAGTGAAGCTTCAATATTTTTTGTTTATTTGCTAGATATAATTTTATTAGGCAAGTTATCATTTTCTGTAGGAAAGGGATTTCCCCCCCCGCTAGTTTATCTCCTCTTCCCCATTCCTGGTCTTCTTGGCCCTGGTCCTGTAGTATGAAAGGACCTCTCTGAAACAATGCTGATTTTTAGGACAGTCCATGTAGGGAATAAAAGTCTGACTTCATCAGTCAGAAAACAGGTAAGGACATGTATTTATGAAATCAGAATGCTGCTGGCAATGTCATAGGTCTCTTATCACCCATGGCAAACAAGGATTTAGCTTCTAATTAGATTAAGCATCTGATTAAACTGAGAAAAAAATGGAAAAAAAAAGTCTGAATTCAAAGGAGCTCAGATTGCTCCTGCTGTAACACTGTCATCTAAACTAAGTCCGTGGTATTTAATGCTCCCTATGGGATTTGTTCCCCAGAAGTAGATGGGTGAGATGGTGCATTGAAAGTTTCTTATTACTGCTTCATTTTCTAAATACCTATTTTTACATTTTAACATATAGCTCCATCAGCCCTCCCAGACGCAAGTGGGACAAGCAGCCTCACAACCCAATCTCCTGCATTTGGCTCACAGTCAAGCATCTATGTCTCAAAGCCCAGTGCGTCAGGCTTCCTCTTCTTCCTCCTCATCCTCCTCCTCTTCAGCTTTGAGTGTTGGCCAGTTAGTCAGCAGTAAGTATTGCTCCCTGGCGCTCCTTAATTCTTCCCTCTGTTTGTCCTCCTCACTGCTGAGTTTCCTGATCTGCTTTCCCTCCTAGTTTTTTTCCATATAGTAGATTGTATATTGCTAAGTAGAGTGACTCTTATCAGTAAGAACTGCTCAAGCGTTGCCATAGATGGGGCTTAAGGTGAACATGCCTTAAGAAATTGTAATCAATGCTAAAAATGGTCACAAAAATGGTAGCAACTATTAATTGACTTACAAGGGAAATTCTTGTAAATAAAACATAGTTATGTTCCTTAGAAATGAGAAGGGTTTTAATCAGTTGATATAACTAATTATATTGGTCAAAATTTGGTGAGCAGACAGATCCTCCTGCTTCTGGTTAGGCTGCATGTTCATTACAGTTTGTTGGCTTAGTTAGGGTAGCAAACCGTTTTACAAACCCTAGCACTGCACAAATCTAGAGCAAGAGACCTTTCTTGCCAGGAAAAGCTTGCACAGTTCAAACAAGAAAGAACTGTAATGTGGGAGAGGAGAGGCAAGCACACTGCAGTGAAATAACTGACTTTCAATGTTAGGATTGTAACAGCTGATCAGCCCTTTCTTCCAGATCACACAGTTCAGGATCTTTGCTTTTTTATCAGTGTTAACTTTAGTCTTTACGTAGCAAAAAAACAACAGGTTAAAAGTGGACATAAGAAGCACTAACAGTTTTTCCACCACTGCAAAAATCCAAGTGTATTGAATGACCTTGTTCAAAGATACTCCATGTACATATTTCAAGTAAACAAACACTATAGTTCACATCATATTGTTAATGTAAAATATATGACTGATACAATCTTATAAAGGGCTTGGAGAAAATTTCATGCAAGGGAAGATGTGAGAAAGTCTTGGTTAGATTATTTCAGAGATTATTTACATGGGGAAATTACTAGCAGAGCTATAGTGGTAAAATTATGCTAGTATAACTCCCAGTGTGAATACTTTTATTCTGGAATAAAAATATCTGCATTGGTAGCTGTAAGTACATAAAATATATAGATACATATATAATTATAGTGGTATAGATATACCACTATTGCTCTGTCAGTAAATTTTCTCATGCAGACAAGCTTGTAGGAAGAAGACAAATAAGAGGCTTCACAGTAAAAATACATAAAGTTACCCCTTGTCTGTGTGGGGAAATTGACTAAAATAGCTAGTGCAGGATAAGTTACTTTTCAATGACTAGTCCAGAATAGACTCCCTTGTGGACATTCTTATTAAAAAATACTCTAGAAATAAATATTGAGGGGTACTCTACCCCACAATAGTTCTTCCAGTAAGTTTCCCCATGTGGATAAATGTACTATAAAATAAAATAAATGTGGAAGAAGCCATTTTAAGTTTACAGGATAAATCCATCAAAAGTTAGGAGATGCTAGAAAAATAGATGCTGGTCCAACTGTATGCAATTCTTAGGACATGTATTTTATGATAATGATATACATTGTGATTAAAATCATGCAGTCATGATTATTTCCTCATCCTTCTTTCAGCTCATGCCCAGTTCTAAGGATGCATCAAAATTCCTAGTGCAACAGGTGGGCTGTTGTCCCAGGGCTCATTCCCTACTTGATTCATTAAACTTTTCCCCACTCTGCATTATGTGTGAGGTGGGGAGCTGTAAAAAGGTGAAGGATGGTCTTGCTTCAGGCGGTAGAGGGCTGAGGAGTTGAAGCTTTCTATTTGCCACATAATTCTAGTGCAATGGCAGACAAGTCACTTAAAACAGAATTTTCACAAGTGCTCGCTCAATATCCAGTTGAGACTGGACTTTAATTTACAGAAGAACCTGGTACTCACAGTTACAATTTAAGTGCACTTTCACAGTAGAACTATATAAAGAATCATTTAAAGACACAGTCTAAAAAATCATTTCCTACTTGACCTAGACTGTACTTGACCTAGACTGGGTACCCAAAAATGCTTTTTCCCTTAATATCTGTCTACATCTGTGAATGAGAAGTGGAAGACCCTCATCTTGTAGAAACACAAGAAAATAAATTATGGTTTAAAAAAACCAGGAGAGCTCAAGAGGAAATTAATAACTATGTCTGTGGTGAAGAGCTTTAATAGAGGTCTGGGGCCACACAGTGAACAAGTGAAAAGGCAATACATCAATCAGTTCCTCCATAAGGAAGCACAGTTCATCCTGTGCAATGGATGATGCAGGGGTCTGGGGAAAAAGAGCTGGTAATCCAGGGCTCAGAGACTGTGCTACACTGTGTTGGGAGCTACTATAGTTCCATCATTTTATAGCTTCTGTGCATTTATTTGTGCAACTCTAAGGATGCTCTTTTAGTTTCGTTTTTTGCTTGGATACATTTCAAGGTGGTTACTAAAGCAGAATAGTAATATAAGTCATATGGTGAGATAATGCTTATATTCATACCTGGAAATATAAGAACTTCTATCAGTTAAATGGATGGAGAAACTGATAGTTTGTGTTATCATCTTGTTGGTCCTGCCTTAAAAGGAGTAAGACACATGTTGTGCTTAAGGTTTGGCTGAGAGCAGAGGAGTATGAGGCACAGGAATATCAACTTGGGAAATAGGGGGAGATACACTAATGCACATAGACTTTCTGCTTGTTCCTCTCAAAGTTGACTTCTTCCACCACTTGTGGTGGAACTTGTCCTGTTCCAGTCCCATTACTTCCTCAAGCTGCTCTCCACACAATCTGCCTCCCTTTGCCTCTGTGCTTCTGTTCCTCTTGCCTTCTCCTGTCAGTCCTTTCTCTGCCATCCATCATTCCTCAACTTCTCTTTCCATTTCAGTTCCCCTCCAACACTCAGTCAGTCTCTGTCCTCAGACCATGTATCTCTCCCTTCTACCAGCCATTTTGTTAGGCAATTTCTGTCCTCTTATACCTTGCTTTATCACTAGTGCTCCCTCTTTTTCCGTTTTCTTTCCTCTACCACAGTGATTACTACTCTCTGTGTAGTCAGATGCTCTCTCCCTCCACTCCAAACTCAAATCCTTAGTAATCTTCAGGGGTTTTTTCCTTCCATCATTTCTTTTTCTTCAGACTCAAGGTTAATTTTTGTCCTCCCTGCATCCAAATCGTGCATACATCACTCCCACCCTCCCTAGAAGCCAGCAAAGGAGCGTGGAAAACAATCACCAAGAGCAGAGGAGAGTCAGTCTCTCTGTCTTTACTGTCCTGGCCCAAAACCGGCCAGAGCCACAACCATAGGAGAGGGTGAGTTCTCCTCCTTAACTTCAGCCCTAGACTCGGCCATCCTCAGTACAAAGAAAATCTCAAAGATAACTCCACACAGAGGTCTAGCAAACCTCTACTGAGTAGGTATGACCTTTGGAGGCTGACCTGCTTGGGCTTTTTGGAGCCAGATTGTTACTTGGGATTGGAAGAAGTCAGTTACTGACATAACCACTATCTCCCTGACACCTATCAAGGCCATGCTTCAAGTTGTAGGGAAATTGAAACTTCTTAAAGAAAATAGGTTATTACCATTTAAATGTCTTTTATTTCTGGCAGAACAGCATTGTTTTATTAGCATCATTCTCAGAAGCAGTTGACCTGGAATTTATCTTACAATGGCAAATGTCAGGCAAGTTTATCCATAGTCAGTACCCCACCCGTGTTAATGGATGGCACAGAGAAGTTGAAGTGTTTCTCCCTTGCTCAAAACAGAAGAAAGTTCAATTCAATGAATTCATGCAATCAGACTGAGGAAGCATTGTGCCTGGGAATGAATTCACTGGGACTCAGATCTTTAAAGCATTCCAAAGGGAGAGGCTATTGATAGGGGTTTCCTGCAAAATAGCATTATGATAATTACATATCAATAAAAAGCTTTGTAACAGTTTGAAATTCATGTTTCTGGTTTCATCCAGTCTCTAGCCATTCAAGACCAATGGATTGAGTAGTGTGAGGGGTAAACCAACTAATTTATGCCATTTGCATAGCATTATCATACAAACAGAAGTAAAACAGTCATCTCCATGATCCTTGATGGCAGTCCTGCATATTATTGAGCTCATGTAGCCACCTACGAACAGGAGCTAACTCTGCATGTGCAAGGCTGCTTGAGCTGGCACATAAGTGATAGTGTTCCAGGGCACAATAGAGCTACTTGCTTGTTTCTAGTAATGTGGGAAGAACCGACAAGAAAGATAAAAATTTGGTCAGTTCAATAGGAAAAGAACAAACCACCTGTGTAATGAAACATGAAAATTCAGACAAGATCCTTTACAGCTTTTTGTTGTCATTGATAATGCCATCTTTTAGACAAACAGTCTTAATTGATCTTCACAAATTTGAAAATTGTTTCATGTGACTACAAATCCATTTGCATGCAAACAGGGAAACAGACAGACAGAAAGTCATTGCTGTTTTACTCCTTTGCAGAATCCATTCAGTTTCTAGGATCAGAACCCTGAGGGGCAGGCAGCACCACTTCATCAAGCCTATGGCCCGTAATCGAACGGGCTTCCTTGGTGTCCCAGCTCCTACACTGGCAGCAGAGCTTTGTATAACAAGCCTACAATTGAAAAGTAGCATCTGCCAAAGTCCATTCAAAGTCTTTTAGTGGGATGAGGCCTGCAATGGGTCAGTGGTCCTGAAAGAGAGCCATAGGCATGAGGGCAGCAAGAAGCAACTTGTGGCCCCCTGAACACCACTTTGACTGCTTTACCCCTCCTGAGGCAGGAATATTGTAATTTCCTATTCCTCACTCATTCCAAAGCTGCAGTCCAGTCCTCCAGCAGAGTCCCTAGAATTGAGTACCTCGGTAGAGATTGGTCATGTTCCAGAAATGGTTGCTAAATACAAGAAACTTCATGTAAAACTAGGCATATTCAGCTATCTGATTCTGTTAATCAAATTCCTTAGAGCAACATAACTTCAGGAAATAAATAGCTATTTGGGGCAAGGTTTTGCACAGTTTCTGTAAAGAGGGTAACTCCCTTTACCAGATGCCTCCTCCCATCGGTGAAATTACTAAAGTGCTCTGAGAAAGGGATCAGAATTGGGCCTTAATAAATTCAGTGTTCCATGTTTCTTGTTTTTATTCCTTTTACCTTTAATTGTAGTCATATTTTTATAATGATTTTACAGATTTTCTTCAAAACATTTACTAATTTTAAAAAGGTGCATTTCCTTCCTTTTTTATATTTCCCTTTATTATTTCCTGTCCTTTTTTTTTCCCTGTGTCATTGTGTTCTTTATAACTTTTCCCTTTAATTTCATCCTAACCCCTTTGTCCCTACCAGCAACATGTGTTCTTCTGAAAAACAAAACAACAAAAAAATAATGATTGTATCTAAAGAAATGAGATATTAAAAGAAGCTCTATCTAAGGAAGAATTGCAAGATTTGTCTTTACTATTCCTGTCCCTTCTGTATGATTTCTTTATATTATATCATCCTATCTGTATTCCTTTCTCTCTTTGTTTTCACTTAATTTCTTTATCATTATTCCTCCTTTTTTCCATTTAATTTTCTTCTTCTCCACTGAATCCCTCTTCTCATTTGCTTAACTCTTCCACCATATGTTCTCTTTGCGGAAATCACTGGTTTTCCCTCATGCTCTGAGACTTGTGTCTCCATGAAGTTCCTTACTTCCTTCCAAATTTGTTTGACTGTCATCTGTTACTATAAAATGAAAATACTTCCCACAAACAAATTATTATTCTTTCTTTCCCCTGAGCTCCAGTTCATTTTCCATTAACAATGTTTTGTCCTGACTCTCTTACTCAGTTTACTTGCCATTGGACTTCCTCTGACAGCTATTTCTCCTCTTGTTAGACCAGGGAAATCATGCCCTGTAATCCCTCCCATGGCAGACCTTTGCATAACATAAGTTTGCTTTCTCCTTCAGGGTGCACTGATTTCTCTGGAGCAAGTTTTTCCCCTAACTATTAAAATCACAGCAAATTTGCACTCACCAACAACCTCATGGGGGATTTTCAAAATAATTCAAAGTGGAAACATTATTCTCCTCAGTAGGGAAAAAAAAGAGGGATTTCAATGCAGGATAGCATGTGGATTTTCTCTCTTCCACTCTGCTCGCCCACCTTCATGCCCCAGAACATCATGGGGAATTTTAGATGGCTTCTTTTTTGCTAGAAGATATGTACACATATGCCCTAAAATGGTCCCAGACGACTCTCACTTTCTCCAGCACCCAGTGGTTTCATAGACACAACAGCTGCTGTTTTACCAAGCTGTGTGTACACTGGGAGTCTTTAAATGCTGTTACTGTAGATGCCTACCACTGTATTCTTTATTTTCATGTTGGCATTGTGCTGCCTTCTCTAGGATATCCACTTAATTTTAAAAGCACTGGTTTATTTACAATCCTCAAGAAGATATTATTCCTAAAATGTGAAGTGCACTAAACACTTGACTGTTCTGAGAGCCCAGAACCTATTAAAACAAAGTCCATTATCTATCTTGTATGTTTATGTATGTGCATGTGTTAGTCCACAGAGTTCAAGATTATGTATTGATGGCATTTTAATGGCAATAGAGTAAATAAGACCAGTGCTGTTATCTAATGGTGTTAATAGAGTGGTCTTCATAGTAGTATTTGAGTTTTATGGAGCTGACAGCAAGCAAGGGCCTACTTCTATGGATTCTAAAGGGCTTTGAATCACGCCTGAAGTAGAAGTGGTTCTGATTTGATAAAAATTTTATCCCTGGAGTTCAGGGCTAAAAGGCTTCAATATTCTGGTCCACCTCTGCTAGTACTTTCCTCCTCCCAAAGATGCTATGTAAGAATGAAGCCTCTTTGTCAACAGATACTCCACCATATTCCTGAAGTACATCATAGGGTTTTTTTCTCATCTCAACTCAAAGTGAGCTCAGTCTAGTTGTTCCCACACAGGAAAGGACTTACCATGATATTCACTGTTTTAACAGTTCTGTACCAGAAGGATCCAGCAGAACTTTTCAGAATTTCTCTATAATCATGTGCAAGCAAGCAAGCAAACAAACCGACCCTTAGCTTTCTTACCTCCCTTTTTATTCCTAACAGGAGTTGGGGAGATTTACAGCTGTCAGTTACCATAGCATTTGCTGCTTTGAAAGGTCTCCGGGAACACCTGAATTGTCCTTTGTCACATCCCTAACAGTCTTAGTCAGAGGCCTTAAAGTGAAGGAAGGAAAGAGGTGAGGAAGGTCCCTATCTTAGTGCACTTTACTCAGGGGAGTCTTTGAGGTCGTTATAATTTGTGATATTTTGTACATTTTTCAATTGTGTTTCAGAGACCCAAAGGGCAGATAAGCATCCAGCTCCATTTTGTGTCTCTGAAAATCAGAACTGGTATGCTAGATAGGCTGTGTATGGGGTAACAGGAAAACATCACACCTCTAAAGGCAAAGACCTTACAAACCTGAGTGGCCCCTGTCTTTGAGCCGACTGCTTCAAACCAAGTAACACGTCCCCTGGCTTTCTACTGAAGCAGTGCATGCATGTGTGCACAGGTGAGCTGAAAGCACAGCACTGACAGCAGAAGGGACAATGCTGAGTGTGGAGCTTTTTCAAAACTAGGCTCAATCTATGAGTATGTTTACCTGTATGCAGAGTTCACATGGTCCCTGGTTACATATACTAGTATTTTTTAAATATTGTTGCTATGTGCACTTCTTACACTCGAGGTGTAACCATATAGGCTAAATTTTTATAACAGAAAAACCTCTTCTCTCTCTCTCTGTCATTGGACTAAAAGATTTTTTTATATAGGATATTTCTATCATAAGGGAATTTTACATCAGGTTTATAAACCCCTGAAAATAAAAGCTTTGTTACTGTAATCCTGGCAAGATTTTAGCTACAGCAGCACTAGCAGGAGCCACTCTCATATAGGGTTCAGAATAGTAACGTAGTCTAGCACCGTCCTTGGACAACTGCTTGCATTTACAGAAATTGATGGGTTATCGTGCTGCAAACTTTTCACCTAAGAAGTCTGAGGAATGAGGTGAAGAACAATAGAGATGTCTCGCTGGGAGAATGGCTTCACTACACGCAGGATTGCACAACACTTTGAAATCTTCCACCATCCCAGTCCCATGCTGTCTCTGACTTGGCAAACACTTTCATTTAGCCAGGGATCAGTAGCTTGGGGGAAAAAAAAAGTTCCATTCTCCAGCTGTTGTGTCATTTCCCTTGATAAGTCCTAAATTGACCGAGTTATCCAGCACCAAAGGAGCTTTCCTGTGGTAGACATGCTTTATTATGTGCCCTTTCAGGGACAAAGGCTTCTGTGTCAGTAAACTGCTATGGAGAGGAAGGATAGATTTATTCTCACAGCATCATAAGCATTATCTTCAGCAGGGCTAATGTAAAAGTAAAAAATTGTGCAGCATTACCATCTGAAACCTAATGGCTGATGTTGCTGCTCCTTGATTATCAACGTGATGGGAGGCAGAATGAAAAGCTTGAAAGGCTGCTTCTCATAAGGGCATATTTTAAAAGAAGATTTTTAAATAAAGGAGTTTTTAAAGACATCATTTTATTTTATTGGAGGGGGGCGTTGGGGTGCTGTTAATTTTCTAGGTTATTTTAGATGTTTGGCTGGTGGTTTGGGTTGGGTATTGTGCAAAAGAGAAGGAAGGTTTTTGAAGTCTCCTTCTTTGGCACTTATTTTAGATAAAACAGAAAGTCTTAATTTCAAATAAAAAACCCAAGCAGTTTGTGCATATATTTAGCCCTCCCCACAGACTGCAAATAAATACCAGCCTTCCTTCTGTATGTGAGAAAAAAGGGAACTGGGGGACATGTCAACCTGGGGGACATTTTGCATGGCACAAACGGCAGAGAGGAGCCCAGGCACCACCTCAGTTGGAGGCCAGTTGGGCATTTGCAGGAGTTCATCCACAAAGTATGTCTTTGACAACCTTTCTCCAGCACCTGGAAACACTGCAGCCTAGTTAGCATTTTAGCAAGCTGAGCGTGCTTTGTAACACACCTGACAAGGCAAGCCTGTTTCTCTTTGGGGAAGATGAGAAAGGGATAAGTATTTTAAGAAATGAAATGTGCATGAACACCTTGACAAGGAAAGCTGGTGTACACCTAGCCCACTCGTATGTCACAGGAAGCACTGATATGATGAAAAAATGTATTTCAACAGATCCTCAGACAGCCACTGGAGAGGTGGATGGGGTGAATCTGGAAGAAATCCGAGAATTTGCCAAAGCTTTTAAAATCCGGCGCCTGTCCCTTGGCCTGACACAGACTCAAGTTGGCCAGGCCCTAAGCGCCACCGAAGGCCCAGCCTATAGCCAGTCTGCCATCTGCAGGTAACAAGTTACATCATCAACTCTATTCTCCTCTTTCTTCTCAATAAGTTTTCAGCTTATTGTGAGGAGCGTGCTTGATTTTGAGTCTCATGTCTTTAGAATGTGTTCTTTAAACTGGGTCTTAAATTAGCCAGTAATGTTGGTATCTGGCAGCTAAAATGTTCTTAATGTGTACACATAAAGTAACTTTAGGTTTTTTTTGGTTTTTTCCCTCCTTTTTTAAACAAGTGAGAAACAATGTTCCTGGCATTGAAACTTAATTCAGTAGACGAGCTGGAGACCCTGCTGATGCTGGATAAGCACCAGCTGACCCTCTTCATACTGTGCCATTTTCTACAGATAGGGTTACTGAACAAATATTTCATGGCTGCATCCCTGCTAAGTTAAAACCCGTATTACTGTGGTTAGCACTTCACATCTAGGATGTTAATGATGATTTACCTAGGCAACACAGAAGGGAAAAAATTACCCTTCCTGCTATCTTGCAAACCAGCAGCTATTCATCTTTTATCACCCAATGTTTACTAAAAAAACCAGACAACCCATATATGCAAAACGGAAGTAGAAATCGGCCCTAATCATAAGAAATTATAATACAGTCTTGACAGAGTTAAAATAGTTAGAACCAAACATCATATATGCATGTCTGTGTGTTACAGCAATCCCATGTTTATGCATGAGGTAACAAACACACTTAGGTAACAGCTTTTTTCTCTTGGGCAATGCCTTATAGTCCTTCTCCATCAGTGAAAGCCAAGAAAGCAACTCTAAGCTCATTTAAGTGGATTTTGTTCTTGGTGATCCATGAAATGCCCTGTCTTTTTATCTGCTCTTTATACTTTTAATGTATTCCCCATAGAACGGAAGTGTACTTTTCCTGCAGTTTAAGACTAAGGTTATAAATAACATCAGTATGGGGTAGTGAGCTTGCAGCTCGCATTTTGCTCAATGATTTTCCATAAAAACCATTGATTGTTGTTAAATACAAAAAGCTCCATAGGATCCTCTCACTTCTATGGTCTCCCCTACTGTTTTTTCTTATAAGATACCTCCCTGTAGAAAATAACCTTTATTCAGTCTATACAAGGATACTACTGCTGGGAAATTTGTTCCAAGACTTGTATATCGTTACGCCAAACAACATGTACTGCAGTATCAACACTAACAAGCAATGCCAATGAAATGAATGCTATTGCTCCCTGTTGCTAAGCCTTTTTATTTATTTATTTGGTTGGTTTTGTCTTCCCTGTGGTCAATTGGTAAAGAATGCCTAAAACTGGTGGAGTTTTTAGCAACTGCCGATTTATTGTAGCCTTAAGTTGTTAATGTACCGTATTTTAAAGTGATAAATTGCAGTTTCCTTTGCATTTATCTAGTTTTCTGTCTTCTCATTTCCTCCATCTACCTCACATCTGAGAAAACCACTGGGGATGTTTCGAATTTTACTAAGAGAAGGGCTTCCCCACTGACCAATTATCATGAAAACCCCAATAAAGATGAAGTTGAGGCACAGACACCGATAACAAAAGCCCAGAATGAGGAGACCTATTACACAGGGCTCCTTAGAGGAGTAAATTGCTGAGAACATGAGGACTGGGTGCAGAAGATGGTTCCAAATACTTGTCCTTTGACCCTTATAGACGGATATCATTCAGGGGTGAAAAAGCTGCTATGACTGTGTTAAGCACCAAGATAAAGTGCTTCAGTGGCAGTTTGCTGTTCCTCCAGAAGTATTAGCTTCAGCTTTTCTTTTAATGGTAACAAAGGAGTTTCAGTTTAAACTCCAGAGGAATGGAAAGGGCAGTAAGGTAAGCAAGTTGAACCACCAACTCGGAGAAAGACACAGATTCTCCCAGTGTCCCATGCAGATCACATCAGCAATATACCACCTTGCTGATATGTTCTGTATGCAATTAAGAGCATTTTCTTAACTTGAGACAACATGTTCTGAAGCATACACTTCAGCCTGAAATATCACTGGACACCATGGAAGGACATCTTGCAGTCAATACCACACTGGGATCCCAGGCACCAGTTACAAATTCTTTGGAGTGTGATTATCTGAAATAATTCCTTGTCTTATTATTTGTTTGTGAGAAATGCTTGGTTTCTTGCCAGAATATTTTCTGCAGCCACCACGTGCTGAATAGAGACACGAAAAACTACCAACTCCAGAGTCACCCAGTCGCTTTGCACAAAGGCATTGATTTGGTCGGTCTCATCTCCAGAGCACGTTGTGATTAGCGACGGTGGCAGCCCTGGTGCTTCAGCACTGGGAGGGCAGGGAGTGCGGCAGCACCACGCCACAACTGTTGCCTTTCCACAACGTTCAATGCCACAATGTGTGGGGTGGATGTAGGCAAAGTGGGGAAACAAATGGGTGGCATCAGAGGAGTTGGGGTAAGATTTTTTTTAATGCGTAGCAAGGGAGGATGAATATGGTAAATGAAAGAGACAATTACTTACGAGACTTGAGATGTGAACTCAGCTCTTCTGCTTGTTTTTGAAAGGATTAAAGCTTTGTGTGGCTGCTTTTCCAGATGTTTTATAATACTTGTAAAATCTGGTTTGGCAAAAGACTTTTGATGGCAAAATGATATATAGAAGACCTCATTTGCAGGAAATGATATCATTCTGGTACAGTTTGCAGAAATCCCACAATAAACCCAGCTTGGTGCCACAGCATATTAGTAGGCTATTATGCTGGGTTTCATCTGGAAAACATGAGTCTGTCTTTGCACATTGTGGAGGCAGTCAAGATAATTGCAAAGTGTCCAGCTGTTTCAGCTGAACACCACCGTAGCTATGGGAATCTTTTTCCGACCCAGAAAAGGGATATAGTGTTAACTTGCAAACAGTGAAAATTGCTGAAAAATGAAAGGAAAGGAAACCTGATATTCGGAGGCCAGTAACTGCCATTGGTTTGTGTTATTAAACCTGTGGTGCTTGGACAACATGGGATGGGAAGGGAAACAAAAGGATAAATCACAAAAATTAGATGATAAAGAGCAATTTCCTTTGATGTCATTTCCTGTAATTAGACTTAGCCTTAAGGATTTTGAAGATCATCAGAAGTATGAAAACGCGACTAATAACCTGTGTTATTTAGTGTACTTAGAATTTTGTTGTAGTGCTCTTTTTGTGTTAGCTTAAATATCTAGAGATATGTGTATATTTGTAGATATACCTACCTGATAGTTTTCGTAATCCATTGTAAATGACCTCTGCCAGTCAATTAGTCAGGCAGGCAGGAAGTCCCACCCTGGCAGAGCATCAGTGTAAGACTCTTCTTTCTCAATTTTCCCTCAGACACACCATCCTGAGAAGCCACTTTTTCCTACCACAGGAAGCCCAAGAGAACACTATAGCTAGCAGTCTGACAGCCAAACTGAACCCTGGCCTTTTGTATCCTGCCAGGTTTGAAAAGCTGGACATCACCCCTAAAAGTGCCCAGAAGATAAAGCCGGTGCTTGAGCGGTGGATGGCTGAGGCTGAGGCCCGCCATCGGGCAGGTATGCAGAACCTTACCGAGTTTATCGGAAGCGAACCGTCCAAAAAGCGCAAGAGGCGCACCTCATTCACGCCACAAGCCCTTGAGATCTTGAATGCCCACTTTGAGAAGAACACGCACCCCTCTGGGCAAGAAATGACAGAGATTGCAGAGAAACTGAACTATGACCGGGAAGTAGTTAGAGTTTGGTTCTGCAATAAGAGGCAAGCACTGAAGAACACAATTAAACGCTTGAAACAACACGAGCCTGCGACTGCAGTTCCTATGGAGCCTTTAACAGACTCTCTGGAAGAAAACTCCTAAAAACAAAATCACACACACAAAAAAACCCAAACCCAACAAAACCCTGCACCAACAGAAACGTAACCGTTCGAACTCTGAAAATACTTGTTCATCACCCTTGTAAGTAAAAGACTGAGAAAACTGCAAGAAGGACAGAACAGTTTATAAATGTCCGTGGGTTTTCCTATTAACAAAAAAAAAAACAAAAAAAAAACCAACACAACACTTGGTGTGTGTGTGTCGTAGAGTTAGTTCCCAAAAACAAAAAGAAAAAGCCAGTTTTTTCTAAATGGACTTAGAGTAAACCAAATAACTGCTTACTTTTTTTCTGTATATTATGAAAATGTGAACACATTTTAAGGAAAAAAAAAAACAAAAAACCCAAAAAAAACCCAAAAAAACCCCACAAACAAACAAAAAAAACCAAACAAAAAAAAAAAAGAAATAAAGAAAGAAAAAAAACTTTTATCAGTTTAAAAGCGAATACAAGCCTGCCACCTGGAGGAGTCATTGTAGCCTTTCAGGTATCAAGTGCTGATTCACTCTGAAAACTATTAACCAAAGTCAGAAACACGGCATTGCAAACTAGATTGTTAGTCTACTCTTTTATGAGTGTAAAATTGTGTTACAAATTTTTACATTTGTATTTTGCAAGGAGGAAAACAACAGGCTTAATTTCTCTCATCCTTGTCCACACCCCCTGCGGGTGTGTACAAACAGGTGTTAAAGCCATTCCATAGTGGTCAACTCCTTTTCTTTTTCTTTTAGTCAACAGTTTTGCAATCTCCAAGTGTTTGGGTGCCAAATTTTTATTATTTTTTTTTAATTGTGATTTGTGGGGTTTGATATTTCTCTTCTAAAGGTGTGTGTCTTGGTTTGCATCTCTATTTTTCTTTTTTTTTTGTGATTCTTTTTGCTGCTTTCCCCCTTCCAGCTCATTCTCCACCCCTGTCCTGTTTGAAGCTTTTTAAAATAAAAAGTGAATGCTGAACACTTTTTTATTAATATGCTGAAATGCAATAGAGGACAAAGAAGGATTAGAATTATGTCTCATGAACTGTCAGCCCACACTGAACATTGTGCTTATTGTTGACTGTGTAGCTTGGGATTTCTCTGTCCTTTGGCTGTGAACCTGAAGAGGTTACCAAAACTCATTTCCTACATTGTATAAATATAAACTGCACACTTGGTTCAGTACTGCATCTGTATTACAGTTCTGTTTGAAGTGTCTCCAAAGTCTGCTAGCCAAAGAAATTTCTTGAGATCCTGATGAAAACCAATGGACAGGCCAAGAAGTGAGGAGGATGTTTTGGTCATTACATCACTGTGGACTGTTTCAGTGGTAGTACTTGGCTCCTTCTGCCTTTTTTTACTGTCATCCCGATATTGATGCTTGCCCTGTTGACTTCTTCAGTAGAAGGATGTCTTTCTGCAGGTGTTTGCTGTGACTGCTGGCTAGACTAAGCAATCAGGATACAGGGAAACCCATTGAATATGGTGGGTGGGGTAAGGTGGGTTACCTGCAATATGTTCCAGGTGAATTGATTTTACATTAAAGACAACTTATCTCTGTGGGCTCCTTTTTGATTGGAAGAGTATGTTCTAAAATACTGTGGTCATTGAATATACGAGTGTACCACGGCTCAGAGTGAGAGAAGAGTGTTCCAGGTTCTCAGTGGGGTAGAGGCTGACCCATGAAGGTCATCTGTTATTATCATCTTCTGCTGAATTCTCTTCCAGCCTTTGGGGTTCAGCCCACTATTAGGGGAGCAGGGAGCAGCTGCATCTTGATCAGGACTTTCCAGAAGATAACAGCGGGGATTTGGTTCAGCTCACTGTAGAGGCAGTAGAGGAAAATTCTGCTGGTGTAATGCCTGATTGCATTCACTGACCTCAGGACAGTTGTACTGGATTTTTACTAGTCTACCCAGGACATTGAAGGAGGCTCCTGAGGTGCTGGAGTCTTCAAATAATACCTCTCTTACAGAGTTTTCAAGAAATCAAGACCGTATCCAAAACCCAGTGGAAGAAAGGGACTTGCATTGATTTAACTAGGCTTTGAATTTGGCCCTCACTATTTTATTAATGGGATTTGCCTTGTAGAGTGGGGTATTTGCTGCATGGTTGGTGGAGTTTTAAGGCTTCAGAGGCCATCATCTGTGCCAGAAACTGCCTCTAAATGTGAGCAGTCTCAAAGGTCAGGGTTGGAGAGCACTGAGGATCTAGTACTCCAGGCTGGGCTCTTGTCCAGCAAATGCATTTTAGGCTTTAAGCTTCAGCAGGGTATGTTTAAGGATATTTTCAGGATTGCTTTTATGAGGAGGAGAGTGAGAATTTTGATTGACTGTTTTCCAACGGTTGATATATAAACGTCTGCTGGGGGAAAACCACCTCAATAACCAGGCGGGAAATTGTGAGGGGGGGAAAAAAAGATCCTTTACTAAGATGAGCGTGCGAAGCAAAGAGAGTCTCACAGCAACATCTGGCCCTCTGGGTTGTTTTTTTTCACCTGTCTATCCATAAATACCTTTGTCCCCAGGTATGTTATCTATACCAAACAGTCCTAAACTTGTGGCCACTATTCAATTTACATAATGATCAGGATACCACCCAGAAGCCAAGAGGGAAGAACAGATCATATTTGGAGGTGGACATTCCTGGAGTCCTGCCCATGTCTTCAGTATGCTACTAATTGTTCAGTCGTTAATTCCACATACAAAATCACCTGTTCAGACACCATACAGGCCCACCCCTTCGTCCTCTTCCTCCACCCCCATCATCAACAACCTGGGAACAAAACTACCATTCTTTGCCTAAAAACTGAATTTCCAATTCTCCCAGGGACTGCTCTAAATTTTGTGAAGAAAAATCTCCCGAGAAGGGAAGTTCACTAAACAGTATATGAAAGATACTAAATGTTTAAAAATATGCTGGCAGCAGTTATGTAAACTCTTTTCTGTACGTATCGGACGGATGTAACTAGGACAGTGAAAATGTAAAATAAATATAAATCGCCAGCTTGGAAGAAAAAATGATGTTCATCCCACGGTCTTAAAAACCATTCATGTGCAGTGATTTTTTTTTACCGTTTTCTAATTTTGTATTATGTTTTGTAAATTATTTATAAAGTGTTGTAATGCTTCTTATATTAATTATTTTATAGACAAATTTTTGCTATGAGGCATAAATGGTGCCTGAACAGATTCTTAGGAGGATAAATTATGTGTGAGTCCTGCATCTTTGGGGGGCCATAACTGTTTTGTTTTCTTTTGTTACTGGCAACATTTCTGGTTTCCATTTGTAAACAATTCTCATGCATTGAGTACATTTGAAAATCTTTTAATTTTTGCATGTGACTAAAAGATGGATTGCTACCAGCAAATGAAACAGAAGTCTCTTCAGTCATATGTGAAGGTTTAATGGTTTTCCGATTTATTGACCTTTGGAATTTTTAAATATATATCTATATATAAAGTTATTATTTGAATAATGAACCAAGGGTTCACGTACTGTTCTAATTTTATCTTTTTATGTTTTTCACTAAAAAGCTATTTTGGACAGTTGAAGAAATCAGATGCATTCAAATGGTTCCAGTGTCTTTACGTTACTAACGCAAAAAAAAAAAAAAGACAACAAAACAAAAAACAGAAAAAAAATTAAAAATATTAAAAAAATAAATAATAAAAGAGTGAACAAGAAAGCAAAATGGAGCTAGGAAGGAACAAGTAGAGGCGTATCAAAGAACTCAAGCTATAACCAAAAAGAAATATGTAAAATGCCTTTGCTCGTCTTCTCAATGCTGGACCAAAGCTCAATGTATGTAGGTATATGCACATTGTATAGATATGGCTAAATGTTGCTGACAATCTCGCAATACTAAACTCTTACTATTAAAAAAAAAAAAAAAAAAAAAAAAAGAAATACAAAAACAAAACTGTTCATCAGTGTTTTACCTCAGCACTCTACTTGTACCCAGTTATTGACCAACAT
The DNA here is from genome assembly GCF_020740795.1 of Apus apus. NCBI lineage: Eukaryota > Metazoa > Chordata > Aves > Apodiformes > Apodidae > Apus > Apus apus. The sequence continues at coordinate 52,776,788 of NC_067283.1, forward strand.
TCAAATAAGAAGAGAGGAAACTGATTTCCATGTCAATGTTTGACTGTAAAATCTGTTTGGAAAACATTTTGTAATGAGCTTTTTGTCATGTGGTTTGCTTGTTTCCAACTTGAGATTATGTGGGGCACATTTGTTTATTTATTGTTAACAAGTGATATTATTATTATTAATTATTATTATTATTACTATTATTATTATTTTTTTTGTCCTATGTGCTATAATCTACAGAATGGTCACCAGGGTCACTTAGAAGCACTGCAAAGAGATCTGTTTTTCCATGCATGGAGCATGCAGCGGGAAAGATGGCAGTACAAAATGGACTGTATTGTGTTGTTAAAAAATAAGAATCATGACAAAAGGAGTTGGTGTGGTGGACTTGTGACCGAGAAACCAAACTGGATATTTAAAAGCTCCTTACTACTCTGACTTTGAAACCAAAGCTGATTTATCTGCACAGGTTGCTTAACATGAAAAAAAAAAAAATTAAAAAACTGACAAAAACTGTACTTAATCTAGAGCAATATCTGTATGGTCAGTAAAGCTGCACTTTGTGTATTTCTTAACAGCTTCAGATCTGTCACTTTTAATTTGTACCATAAAAATAAAGAATTGTTTGACATGAAAAATAAGCTCCTTTCATGTGTTTGTCTTAAATCTCATGCATTATTCACATATCAGAGCTCGTGTAATTTCACATCAGTTCAATACAAAAATAGTTAAATGCTTGAAAGAAGGGAAGAAAGAAAATCTGTTTGCACTGTGGAGCATCCCTTTATCTGCAAAACTAAACACTGTTTCTGTACCTAGAGTGAGCATGTACATTGGTGATGTCTTATTTTCTCTACAGATATGCAGAGTAGAGGATCTGCCTCAGACATATCGTGGAATCACTCAGGTGAGTAATATCCCCCAGGCCAAAGTGGATCAAAGCACAGATGGACATGAAGGCCAGGAATGGTGAATCTCCCAGTGCTTCCACAGATCCCATAACAAAGCCCAGGTAAGTGCTGGAAGGGGACTGTGGTAGCGAGCTTGGGTCAGCCTTTCAAATTATTTATCTTGCATTTTTGCAGAGTTCATGAGGTTCATTCCTTTCTGTGATTATGATACTGGTAGCAGAAATGCCTGTTTTCCAGGCCTTTTGCATTGAGTTATACTGAGCTCCATCTAAATACGTGACTCTGAAAAATCAAAATGTTTTGAGAAATCAATTGGTTATAAAGTTGTTTTGGGAAAAAAAAAAACAAAACAAACAAAACACAACAACAACAAAAAGCCTAGAATAAAAGCTTTGACAATATTAAAATACTGTGTTTGAGACTTGGGAAAGAAACTTTTGCAAAGCTTTTTTCCTTTGCTTTTGTAAAATACTGGTTTACATTTCCAATACAACATGTGAAATAATAAAAAACAAACCCAAAATATTCATTTGCATAGAAAATACAGGGAGTACCTGGAATATTTCATTATCTTGAATTTTTCCAGATTGGAATTTACCTTTTCCAAGCATTTTTTTACTGCATTTTATGGATTACTGCATTTATTTTAAAAAATAAAGGAAAAAGTTCACTTTCTTGTAGACAGGATGATCCAGGCACCATAAGCAGGTCAAAGATGATAGAGGTGTAGCTTTTTATTAGGCCAGCTAGTATATGTGGGAAAAGTAGATAAGCTTTTAAGTGCACAGATCCTCCCTTGGTCTGAAACAGAAAGCAGTTCAATCCAAAGGAAAACAGAAGCTGAGAACAAAGAGAAGACACAGGAGAACCATGATGAAGTCTTATCTCATTACTACCTACACTACAATGTCCTGGATTTATGGGCTAAACCATCATGTCCTTGCTTCATTTCAAAAGCAGTGACTGCAGGTTTCCACACACCACCTACACACTGGGATTGCCAACACCATTAACTCCCAAGAGGGATGGTTTGGGACTGAGTAGTCTTTACCTCTATCCACTGGTAAATACCTGCTCTGCAGCATCCCTCTCATGGTATGGGTAAGGATAGCCCAGCATCCTGCAGGCATATGGGGGAACCAAACTACACTGGGAAGACATGGTTTGATATGGCCTATTCCCCTGTGCAGATGCTTTACAACTGGTCCAAGTCTAAATCTATACCTGGAAGAAAAGCTTGAAGTATTAGCAGGGATTTGATAAGCACAGATTCTCTTCCACTGACTTTAACTTCAATTAAACAAGCACTCAAGAAGCAAAACATAATTACCAAATAGGAATATTCTCTTGGGGTTTGTTTTTTAATCTGAGAATTCAGTTTTAATACGAATCACTCCCATAGGAGACCGTGATGTTCTTGAAAATAATTGAGAATTAGAGAGTTGGTAGGTTTTTTCCTTCTCTCTCCCTCTGCTCTGCAGCCCTGGAGCTTCGTTTTTTTCCCTTGTTCACAGTCCTTTGCTGTTGCATTTGGCCACTTTATGGACAACAGTGGTCAGGACTGAGCAGAGTAGCTTACTAGCAATGACCCTGTTTTTTTAATCCAGATGCCAACTGCCCTGATTTGTTCTGCAATGCCAGCAGCAGCCTTGTCTAATCTACCAAAGCAGCTGCAGGGAGGGCATGTAGCAGCTCATGTGGTAATGAGTCTTTCATTTTCTTGTGTTCATAAAGACACTGAGCTTCCTGTATCATGGGTATCGTTAGGTACTCCATGCCTTCTTTACCTTAGTCTTCAGTAGTAGGACCAGTTGTTCACTGAGTACCCAGCCCCCTGAGCTGGAAGACAGGGACAGGGAGCAGATTGAAGCCTCTGTGATCACAGAGGAGGTGGTTAGTGACCTGCTTCAGCACACAGATAAACACAAGTCTATGGAGCCGGATGGAATATGCCCAAAGGTATTGAGGGAGCTGGCAGAAGTGCTCGTCAAGCCACTTTCCATCCTTTAGCAGCAGACCTGGACAATTGGGGAGGTCCCAGTTGACTGGAGACTGGCAGATGTGACCCCCATCTACAAGAGGGGCCAAAAGGAGAATCCAGGGAACTACAGGCTTGTCAGTCTGACCTCAGTGCCAGGGAAGGTCATGGAGCAGATCATCTCCAGTGCCATTATGCAGCATGAGCAGGATAATCAAGTGATAAGGCCCAGTCAGCATGGTTTTCGGAAAGGTAGTTCCTCTTTGACAAATCTGGTCTCCTCTTATGACAGGGTGACCCGCTTATTGGATGAGAAAAAGGCTATGGATGTTCTCTACCTTGACTTTAGCAGGGCCTCTGACACAGTTTCCCGCAGCATTCTCCTAGAGAAGCTGGCTGCTCGTGGCTTGGATGCACACAGGCTTTGCTGGGTTAAAAGCTGGTTGCATGGCCGGGTCCAAAGAGCTGTGCTCAGTGGAGCTAAATCCAGTTGGTGGCCAAGGGGTGTTCCCCAGGGCTCAGTGCTGGGGCTGCTCCTGTTTAACATCTTTAGTGATGATTTGGACGAGGGGATGGAGTGCACCCTCCGTAAGTCTGGAGAGGACACTAAGCTGGGTGGGACTGTCGATCTGCTTGAGGACAGGGAGGCTCTGCAGAGGGATCTGGACAGGCTGGATTGATGGGCCAAGGCCAATTGTATGAGTTTCAATAAGGGCACATGTCAGGTCCTGCACTTCAGCCACAACAACCCCCAGCAGAGCTACAGGCCTGGGGAGGAGTGGCTGGAGAGCTGCCCAGCAGAGAGGGACCTGGGGTGCTGACTGACAGCCAGATGAACATGAGCCAGCAGTGTGCCCAGGTGGCCAAGAAGGCCAACAGCATCCTGGCCTGTATCATGAATAGTGTGACCAGCAGGAAAAGGGAGGTGATCTGCCCCTCTACTTGGCCCTGGTGAGGCTGCACCTTGAGCACCGTGTGCAGGTTTGGGTGCCACAGGATAGAAAGGACATTGAGGTGCTGGAGAGGATGCAGAGTAGGGAAACTAGGCTGATAGGGATCTGGAGAACAGGTCTTATGAGGAGAGGCTGAGGGAGCTGGGGCTGTTCAGCCTGAAGAAGAGCAGGCTGAGGGGAGACCTCATTGCTCTCTGCAGCTACCTGAGAGGAGGTTGTAAACAGGTGGGGATCAGGCTGTTCAATGAAGTTACAAGTGATAGGACAAGAGGTAATGTCAAGTTGTGCCAGAAGAGGTTTAGATTGGATGTCAGGAAGAATTTATTCACTGAAAGCATTATCAGACATTGGAATAGGCTGCCCAGGGCAGTGGTAGAGTCTCCATTCCTAGGGGTATTTAAGAGTTCTATAGATGTAGTACTTAGGGATATGGTTTAGTTAAGAACTTGTCAGTGTTAGGTTGGTGGTTGGACTCAGTGATCATTAAGGTCCAACCAAATAATTCTGTGATTGCATGATCACTTGCCTCATGTTAAAGCACCAGTTGTCTTCTCAACCCAAGAGCTGTGCGTGTGATCACATGCACACCCAGCATTTGTGGGTCTTTGGTCGGGCCAAAAACACACATACAAGTTCGAGGGGCAGCAAAAAAAGGCTTTGGCAGTACTCACACTCTGCAAGGGACTACATACGTGAGCCAGTCCTAAAAGAACATGAGAGATTCTGGTCTTGTGGAGCAGCAGCTTGAAATTGTGTCACAGCCTCCACCAGCATAGCATCAAGAATCTCATCAGGTCTGGGCTTGTTTCCTTGGTTTTGGACACCACGTTACTGGTGTTCAGCTAATGAGCTCGGTTCAGCTGATGGGCTTTCAATTAAAAAAATCCATTCCCCACCCAGTCTATCCATCAATACTGTCATCAGGAAGTTCTCCCACCTTGTGTGTTCTCTCTCAATGATGATCTCAGGATGCCAAAGGTCTTAGAGGACATCTGAATGGTATGGCAATTTCCAGTTGATCCTGGAGGAGCCAGGATTACCCCAGCAGCTGTTGGAAATGCCTCTGCATGCCTAACTCTTCTTTAAAATTAATTGAAAAACCTGTGTTGATGTTCTGTCATTCCTCATAGGTTTTAATGCTATTAATTTTAAACATTTCACATTCTCCTGAACTGCTGATACCTTTTCTCTAAAATGTATACTTTTAACTATCATCCAAAATGAAAAGGCAAAGCTACGAAGATCCTTTCATTTCTTTTTGCAAAGAAGACATTCTGGTGTTTTTTACCACCTTGTCTCTGTCCTTTTGACATTTTCAGTTCAGTTATATGCTCCTAAATAGAGGAGCATGAAATTATCCTCGAAATTACCCCTCAATTCTTCCAGGTTAAGCTACCTGAAGAGAAATGCTTATTTCATGAATACCAACAGCTATTTTCAGTTACTAGTTGTGGAAACTAAAGGGTCTGATCTTGCAAATGCATAATGCAGGTAACTTTATCTGCCCAACTAGTGTTATTGATGTTTTGATGCTACCTTCATAGATACATTTAGTGGTGTGCAGTTCTACACAGGATTGGACCTACCCTAGGCAGGTGTGGATCGATACTCATATTTATCACTTTGTCTAGCTCATCCATCAGTAAATCTTCATATGTCCTTTATTATTTTTGAAACACAAACAACTCAGAGGGGACTATATCTCAACACGAAAGGTACATATTCCTTCAAAAGTCAATACAGCTATGGTTTCTGGCTTGGCAGGTGGCTTCCAGAAACACTTGCTGCTGAAGGTAATCTGGGGGGTTGGAAACTGAGGGAAACAGGATTACTGCAAAAGCATGAGCTGATAAATATTTTTTAAATACTTTCTATTATTCCACTGTATTTAAGATTCTTCCTTCTAAAGGTGCCCTAACAAATTCACATACTGACCACTGAAAAGGAGAACTTAAAGCAGCAGCATTTTATTTTGTGCCTGTGGTATACCTAAGCCCAAGCATGTGCATCAGCAACCTGAGTGTAAGACTTCCCAGCTAGCCTGGGGATCAAAGCTCACCAGGTGATCTATACTTCCAGAGTGAGGAACACAAAGAGCAGGGATCAAAAATCCACACTGGCATATGCACTTTGTGGGTCATGATATCTTCAAAGAAATTACTCAACAGGTCATATGTAATGAAGACCACATCTGAGAAAAGACAAAACTCACAGTCATTTGTTAAAAAAAGTAGGGGGGGGGGGGGGGGGGGGGGAAAGTAGGACTGACAGAATGTGTTTCTTCCTAAGATGTGTTAGAATAGCTGTACATGGTAATAAAAAGCCTATCAATCGCTTGGTATCAGCTGGGCATACATTCACTGTACATCAAGGTTGTGAGGAGTCTGTATTATTTATAATGTACTTTTTCCTGCTGTGGTTAAAGGTGTGATATCAAAAGCAGGTCCTGTGGTCCCAGACATCAACTGAAGATGAGAATATGACAAGTTACATTTACATCCGAAAATGGCTTGAATTTCATGCAAAAATTGAAACCTGACTGTTCTACACAAGTAAACATTTTAAAAGAGATAAATGTTTGGCCTAAAACTATTTTACTAGAGTGATAGAAATTATTTCCCCTAAACTAATGTAAATCCTCTCTGATATGTAATCATTCATTTTAGAAGGCAGGAAGGTAGTGTTCATTTTCAAAGATTTACATGGCATAGTTATTTATTTTTTTGATTGTGCACAACTTGATTTTTTCTATTTTAATTCTATCAACATACTGGAATTCTGTAATATTTAAAAGTGAATATGTCTATATACAAAGCCAGCATCTCCAGCCTAGTCGTGTCTGAGGTGTGTTTACATAGCTGTGTTAGTTTGGTGTCATGAAGAAACAACCCGTTGCATGCTTGCTTGCTTTATTCATTTAGATTTCATACATGTTTAACCTAAATGCTTTAAAGTATTGGCCAGTTTCAAACTAACCTGGTAGAAGAGAAGAAACCTCACAGATAACTACAGGTTTAATGAAAATAGCCTAGAGAAAAAAAGAGACAGATTAGAGTCCCAGGTGGGAAAAAGGCTGCAGTAAGCTCAAGTAAGCCCTACTCCACACCAGAGAACCAACATGGGACAAGGAGGAAGAAAGTCCTTCTAAAACTCCCAGCTGTAGGCAAAAAGAGAGCTCAGAAGCCACCAGGAGATGTGCATCCTAGGAAACCAGGTTTCATTAGTCTCGGTGCTGACAGTTCTTCCTGTTTTTCATGGGATTACAAGCCCAGCCACTGATGCCTCAGAACAGGTATACCAGCAAGGACCAGGGGGCTGTCTGGTCTCACACCCTTCCTTTCACAAAGCCCACTGCTACCTTCTTCAGATAAGCAAATATTGCAGGGGTGCATTTAAATTACAGTCAATTACAATAAACTCTTTTCCCCAGCACAACAGCTAGGCCTTGGCTTCCTTTAAAACTACTCCTTACTGAGGAGAGGTACTGTCTTTAAAAGAAAGCAGTCTGTCACTTCCATTTCCAATACAGCAGTTATGTTGTAATTTAGGATGAAAAAAATCTCTAGCTGAAAAAAGCATTACATTCCTATTGCACTGGGAAGGTGATTAAAAGGAGGGGGGGAGAGGAAAATAGCCTCCCAGTAGAATCTGTTTATGAGGTATTGTATTGGAAAGTCTATTTTTTTCTGGCTCAGGGTTTAAATCAGAAAAATAGGTTACTTGTGAAGACAGGAGAAAAATAAACACAACTCTTCATTCATTAATTTAACGAAATCTGCCACAGGTTTGAGGCCATTTTTGTTCACTACTGTCAGCAAGATTTTACACACTGGAAGCAACCTATTGAAACTGGAGGGAGATGTTCAAGTGTATGAGGTTACAGGCTTGCCTTTAGTAGCTTTGTTGCTTAGCTGCTTGAGTGCTGGCTCCAGACCTGGACACTTCTTTTCGTTGCTTTCCTCTTCTTCTAATGTTCGTCTGCTTTCAAAGAAGCTCTGAAGCTTCAGCACCTGTGCAGTAAAATGGTTTAAAGGAGGCCAGCAAAGTCTATATCCAGTTCAGTTTATCAGAATAAAGGTTGATCATGCTTGGCAGCGAGGCTTACCTCTCTCTCTTGAACCCACCCATGCAAAGAGGAAGACACGTTTTATCACAGAGCACTGTGCAAGCCAAAGATACAGCAAGGCCAAGTGAAGCCTACACCAACCCTACAGGCAGCTCTCTGGGGTCTGTCTTCACCAGCTCTCTGGTGATAAACTCTGTGGCTGGAGTAGGAACCCCTGAAATGCAGGCACCCAGAGCATCTGGTGCCTGGCTCCTGAAGCACACCAATATGCCAGGATGGGAGGTGTGAATAAGGAAGCAGAGCTTCAGCCACTGTTTCCCTTGCCTTTGTCCTCTCCAGCACAAGTTGAATGGAGTCAAAGACTACGAATATAGATGACAAATGTGATTTACAGTCTTCCCCAAAACCCTGCTATCCAGGTCAACTAGGCAACATATATAAGTTTCTCTTGGTGCAGACAAACTTGGTGCTTTCTCTTTGTGCTCTGCAAACATCTGCAACAGTAGAAGTGGCTCCTGCAGCACTTTCTCATCCCTCTCCCCAGCTGCCAAAGAAGACTGACTCTTCAGGTCTTCAAGTACGTACTCCCTTCTCCTCATTCAATAGCTCATTTCAGTTGGGACAACCTCAGCAAACCCTTAGTATTCCAAGTTTTTTAAGCTTAACTCCTGTGTGACTGAACCAGGTTGAAGAGCACCCACACAAGCCACTCCACTGACAAAGGTGCCAAAATAAAGGACTGTGGAAAAGGCTGAGGACACAGATGTCATCACTGAGCATAGCTGGATCCAAAACCTCACCCCATTCAACTGCCCCAAAGCAGATAACTCTTCACTGCCTCAGAGTTCCTTCATGTCCTTTAGGGAGATTTACACCACCTATGATTGTGTTTTGAGTTTTCTGCTCTCTTACATCCTGTCAGTAATATTTAATCTTTTTTTTTTTCCTTTGGTAACATGAAAAATATGCCATATCTGTTCTGAAGAAGGAGAATTATTTGTTCGAGGTCTGAATTGTCAGAAATATCTGTATTTTTGTTAATGATCCTAAGAGGCTGTTTCCTTTAAACAAGGAATTCTGTGAGAAAGAAATAGCTGAAATGTGCTCTTGGTTTTCATAACAATATTGAAGAAGTTTGCCCTTTTGCTACCATTATGACATTACCAAATCCCTTCTTTCCCTCTAAATCTCATAAATTCTAATTTAAGCTGCCACTCTAGTGAAGAAGAAAAATTAAAATTAGCTATTTTTATTTTGTAAGATAAGGGGGCCTGAAACATGAGCAGAAAACCAGTTGTTGACCGCCTAGTACACTCTCTGCTGCCACGCTGAGCAAAGGTTTATTGCCTTTTTGAAGTAACAGACTAGTAGAAAAATCGAGACCTCTCCTTCTCATTGATGCAGGACAGCACACACAAGCAAGAAAGAAAACCAGATAATCAAGCTCTCCATGCCTACATAGATCTGGTCCTTCCACTTGAGACTTCTGACAGAGTGCAAGCTACTGCCAATGTAAAAACAGCTTTCCTGTTACAGATACCACTCTGCTCTGAGCCTGATTCATCATAAACAATTCACCTCACATAGGACACCAAATGGTGTCCCTCATGTGAAAACAACTTGTAAACTAATAAATAAGAGGAAGAGATATTTAATAATTGATAATGAAATGGAGTAAAACCAGTGACCTTGGCAGGAAACATTCTGCGTCTTATTAGCAATTGCCAGAGCCAGTCATCCATCCTCCTTAAATCCATTTCCTGAATGTGTTGCATCTCTTGAATTTATACTGCTCTGGCATCAAACCATGAACATCACATTTCTGATGTTCACTGCCTTGCAGTCTAAATCCAGCAGACTTTCCTGCTCCTACCAGCATTGGCTTCTTTATCTATTTTCTTTCCTACATACAGATATATAAGCTTCTCTAATTTTTCCACATAAGTAGAAATACTTGTGGCTTTGGTAATTTTATTGATCTTGGTAGCCTCAGGTTGCGTAGTGCCTGAGCACAACTAGAGTTTATGGACTACTGGCATGAGGTATATATTTTAGAGTTCTCCTTAGAAGCTAAAGGAAAAATTAGGGCCATATTATTCCTCTATGGGTTTTATGGTGGGGAAAAAAAAGTGCTTTTTAGACAATGATTACTCAGTATGTTGTGCAAAAATCATTGCCAGGGACCAAAAAAATCACCTCCTATACAGTGTTGTTGGCAGTACAACAAACATTCTACACCAGTTTTTTTATAACTAATATTAATCTTTCCCACTGGAGGTGGCCACTGTTAATACACTGTCATGGTAAGGCTGTATGTTTAAGCCATTATGAAGTCCTCCCATTTTAAATAAACTGTTTTTAAAATATCTTTCAGCCATACCGATTGCATTTACATTTCCTTTCTGCATCTTCTAGAGACTTAACAGGAGTGTTCAGCCTTTTGGAATGGATGCAAGACTAACCCCATTTACTTTATATGTGCATATGAATATATATTCCCACTAATGCAAAATAAGCATATATACGTTTATGTGTCTATTTTTATTTTTTATATATATTCACATAAACATGCCATAGATGTGGACACAGATACATAAAACTTTACAGTGGTGGTCATTGAAGCCACATTTATATCCATTGCTGGACAAATGGTTGACCCACTTAATCCTTTTCCAATGAAATGCCTTGCTATGTTATTTTTGGCTTCAATTGCATTTTTAAAGCACTCGCTTCTAAATTAGAAATGGGGAGGTTCCAGGCTTCAGAAAAAGGCTACTATTCTGTAGCCTCCAGAACAAGAGCACCCTGTTCCCTGAAATAAACCTTTCTAACAATGTTTCTTGATGTGTTTGTGTATTTTAAGGGCTCAGCAGCAGCAGGGGAACAGGCCAAGTCTTTTTTATTATTTCATTCCTAACACCACATAGCTAATTATTTTGAAAGGTGTTTTTTTTTTTCATCTTTTCATTCCACATAAATATGGGCTGATATTTTTTCTTCTGCCATTGCCTGCAGCAAAGTGAAATAGACACATAAAATAATTGCATAAAAGTCTAACAACTTTTTTTTTCCAAAGTGTTTTCTTATGCATCCTCCTGGAGAAAAATTCACAGAGTTTTTTTTTGTTGGGGGTGTGGGAGATGCTGCAAGAGGAGGGGGGATAGGATATTTATACACCTGCCTAGATTTGGAACAGTTTTAAAATAATAAAACTTCCTACGAGCAGCTTCAAGAGAAGAAGTGAGCAGGAGAGAATTTGGATTCCATGAGATTAGACTATAAGCAGTGTCAAAGGTAGTACACAATAAATGAGACTTGAATGAAAACTGGAAAAAAACATCTCTTTATGTATGTTGAAACTCATTAGTGACCTTTCTGTGTTTGCTCTCTGAAGACATTTAGGAGTTTGAGCTGCGGTGCCACCTTTATTGTCCAAATCTGAAACTCAAATAACCACTTACACTAAGTTTCAAGTGGCAGATGCACAATCTTCACCAGGCACTTTGAGGGATGTTGCATAAAGCACAAATAAGAGAAGGAGCGGAAGCAGCTCTCTGGTTGTGTAAAGGAAGCCAGCTGCATTCTCAGGCTTCAAATTGAGGAGGGGTCTGGTTTCCTCTCAGATGTGATGGAAGAGTCCATCCAGTTCAGTAGTAAACAGCAAGTTGTGTTGTAAAATAAATGAAATTCAAACATAAATTATCCTGTCAAGACTGCCTGTCACTGATGGAAATTACTTGCAGAGATCTGCACTGGCGTTGAATGATACAAGCTGCTGGTCATTTTCCACTACCCAAAACCAGCTAAAGTAATAGAGCTACTTACATGAAAGTACCTAAATTACTTTATTTAGCTCTGGCAACACTGACATTTTCCATCCAAACAACCACTTGGAAGGTTGCACAGATGTATCCACAGCCTCCAAAAACTTCCTGTTCTTGGCGTTTGCATTTTGGCAGGGCTACCCCAGAGAAGAGCCCTAGGGACTCTGCTCCCCCTTTGCTTCCCAAAAGAGCTGGCTTCCCTTTTGTCTTTCTGCAAAAGCCTTTGCAGTAGCCTCTTTGCCTCCTCTCCACGCAGGCAAGTACAGGGAGCACCACTGCAGCCCTCACACAGCGACCTCCACCCAGAGCACCATGACAGCAGCCCCCTCAGATCATTTCGAGGCGTTCATGGTTTCCCCCCCCCATCTTCCTAAGGGCAGAAGTCACTATAATCTTGGACCAGACTGCTCCTCTTGGCACCATGAATGCAACGTTCAGATGAACACAAAGTGAGCTGGAACAGGTCTTCAGGGGCTGAACATCTGACAAACTAAAGCATGCATCTACTGATTGTCTTTGTCAGCTCTTAGTAGACAATGTTTTAACATTTACAGGTAACTGAACGCTGCCATTTCCAATACATTTACAGTAAGAGTATCTCTCATCATTAATTCTACTGCCTTCTCTAGATGTTAAAATGGTGTTGACATTTAAAGCACGCCAACTCTAATCCTTGCAACCGACATAGATGTCTGCATATTTGAAAATAAAAGTTCCACACCACTGACAATTACTCTGGTTTCTAGCATTCAGCATTTCTCTTGGTAGGCAGCATGTTTGTGTGTATTAGCAAATGCATGGGAAACTGAAGAGGCAACTTTAAAGGCACTCCCCTGCAATTTCTGGACTGCAAAAGAGGGTTTTGAAAACTAGTAGCTGCCTCAGAAGGCAGAAGTGGAACAAGGATGGGCCATCCTGGGAAAGATCTATAGGGCTGGCAAGAAGGCAAGTGGAGTCACTGGCCCTTTTCTCTTCAAAGGACAAAAATTCTTGCTGCATTTTAAAGCTTTTTTTGGTTTGATCTGGGGCTTATTTTCTCAAGGATGTGAACTTTTGTGACGGCTGCTACTGTCAAGGCAGTAAGAGCACTAACAGACCTTACTGTTCCTGCCCAGCCTCCACCCCAGGGCTCCCCTCACCTCTGCCCGTGGCCCAGGACCCTGTTTCAGCCCATCCCAGGGCCATCAGTCCCTGCCACAGGAGTTCTGACCTCCATCTCCCCCCAGCCCAGCCCTGCCCTGGCACTTCACCCTACTGAGCCAGCCCAACCTGCCACCTAATGTCCTTGCGTGGCCTCAGATCAGCCTCATCACCATGAACTTGCCTGACAATCTGAGCTGAGCCTAGCTTCTCACCTTCCCCAAGCCTGCCCTGCTCACCTCTCTTGGGGATGGTGGGACCAGTTCCTGACCAGCAAGTCTTGCTGGGTGAGTCATCCACCTTCAAGTCCCTGAAAGAGCTGCTGCTCTGGCTGCCCTCTGACAGATGCTATACAATGTCAGCTTCACTTTGGGAGAAGGGCTGCCTTGGAGAGAAGCTTACTGCAAATGTTTCACCTGGATCATCTTGGAGACTGGAACCACCTGAATGCTCAGAGGTGATTTTTCTACAGTTAGACCAAGAAACCTTTGCTTCCCCTGGCTTGTCCTGACTGTCTACTCAGAAATATATGTAACATTAGACCCAGAGACAGCACTGAGCAAGAAGGCTTCATAAGGCACTACACACTGGTGAGAACAGTAACCTTGGAGTGCATATTCCCAGTCTGGTGCAAATATGAAGTCAAACTCATTAGCACAGCTCTCTGTTGTCCAGGTCAGGGGCAGACACACAGCAGGAACAGCTGCAGCAGCTTAAGATTTGATTACCCAAGAGCTGGTTCATACCACCTTTTGCTTGCTTTCTCTTTTTGCATTGCATCCCCTTTCCTGCCCCCAAATAAAAGGTGTTTCAGCAGTCTAGTTTCAAATAGCCCATGACTGTGGGTTTAAGTGCATGGTGAGGCAATACAGCTGAGTGCCCCTGGGAGCTTGAGGGTTCCAAAAAGGGCTCATTTCTGCACTCACCTCCACTGCCTCCAGTACTTTCTCCTGGCTGCTCAGTCCTTCACTCTCTCTCCTACCAGATCTAATGCTCAGCTAACTGCAAGCTAAACTTGCACTGCTCATTAAACCAGGATAAAAACAGAATGGGTCAAGGGCTACCTGAGCTAGTTTTCCACTGAATTAGTAAATTGAATTTAGCCTACCATGCTATCAGGGAAGCATCACAGCCAAGACAAAGGACAGAGGGATTGGACTACTCTGTTTTTGTAGCAGCAAACTGCTAGATAGGCTTCTGTATTCTCTCTAGCTGTACACAAAGGTACCAGACCCACCCCTGATATGACTAAGGTGTGAGTTCATATTATGTGCTTGTAAAAACCTCCAACATAGGAGAAGGAAAATAGGCAACTCGAGCAAATCAGCTACTCAAATGCCCCAGTTATCTTAAGCAGATTGTGCTGTACTCTGACCTTCTGATCATGCTAGTGTGTTTTATTCCAGCTTGGTTACCAACACCAGCCCCAGGTCAGCAGTGCTGACATACCTGCGTTCCTGAGCTCACAGCTGTGACATCAGCAACATAGTTCTTACTCTGCAGAAAGGGAGTCCCCACAAGTGGATGAGAACAGATTGGGTAAATGAAAGAATTAAATATGATGTAGAAAGAGAATAGCAGGGAGGGGCATGGGGGAGGGAGAGAAGGGAAAGTAAACATTTACAGCTATTTGGCAGCCTTTTCTGCTTACACTATGAAAACTTAACTTACAGGTGTTTAATGATAATTAGCAAATAATTACTAATAAGATACCTTGAATTACTAGCATCTGTATGAGTTAGGATAAATTGTAAGGTAAGTGTAGATACTTGCCAGACCACACCTTTACCTAACTGGCCATGATCACTTCACCTTTCTGCAGCTCTTTGCTCTGTGTTCATTGAGTCATCAATTATTCAATTGAGACTGTTTGTTTCTATGTGTGCATTGAGATTATTCCATTGAGATTATCTGTTTCTAGTGACCAAAACTGATTAAACAGCTATTCTTCTAATCAAACAACTCACCCTTGTTGTGATACAAAGCAAGGAAAAAAAAATTGAAAGGATATGTACAAAAAAGCATACACTATCTTCTTGATCTTCTCCCTGACTGCATTGTGTATGGCATATACCACATGGTGTATCTTCTGCTGTGTGCATCCTTATGTAGGGACTGATAATAAATTAATAGTATATTTTATCAAAGAGAGCAACTGAAGTAAAGCTCTGAAGTAAAAATGCAGACCTCTTAACTGTGGCTTCTGTCTGAAAGCAGAAAGCACTTGCTCATTCACTATTCCCTTCAAAAGGAGGTGGTGGAGTCTCAACACACTTTTTAAATGAGTTGAAAGTAGGGGTCCTAAACGTGGTTGGATTTTTTAGCAACATCTTGCTCCCCTTGTCATAAAGACTGGTGCCAGTTGAACCTTCCAGGTGCTGTGGGTAACAGCTTGAATAAACACATGCATGCTTGAAGTAATGAAAAATATTACTGTGGACCCTGGGGTGTCAGAATTTTGTCCAAAATGTCTACACTCTGCATGGATACATATCTACTTCTAGATTTGAAAAATACATGAGAAATCTTCACGTAATACCTCCTCCTGCCCACACTGCAAAGTGCAGCAGCAGGAGGCTAAGGAATTTACACAGCTAGTGATTCTGTTGAAAAAGAAATGTATTTTTCTTGTTAAGATTGACTTTGAAGAGTGAGAGAAAATTTAGTTTTGACTTTCTAAGCTATCGGCAGTATGAAGGACAAGGAATTATTAGTGTACCCCTGAGAATCAGGAGACTGATTCTGGTATCATCTGTGCTGTAGTTGCAGCATCCCTTCTCTGTCAGGGACATGGAGCCTTGTACAGTTGCTCCTGAGTATACGTGAAGGAGATTTCATCCACACTGAAGCATCACACACCATTAGGCTGTAGTAGAGCCCTAGTGTGGAAGAAGTAACAGGGGCTTATGTACAACATGTTACTCTGTGGGGACTCCAAGCACTATTGCCACCCTTGTCAGGCAGGGAAAGACAACTTGTGTATGCTGGTAGCACGTGGCTGGAGTCCTGACAAAAGCCTTTAGGCAAATGGAAATACAAACATATAATAGTGGACAGGCTGCTTTTGAAAAAAAGAAGGCTTTCCCTTTCAGGGACAAGAAGGCTGTAGAAATCAGGACAAGTCCTGTACAGATATTTTAAGTCCTATTAGTATCTTGATAGTTGAGGATGTGATTGATTTTTCTTCTTATGTGTGCCCTTTCCATTAGCTGTTTAATCAAAATGAAATCTAATCACAGGCTGTTACTACAGCTCTGCTGACAGATGGTAACTTCTTAAGCCATGGCTGTGTGATTGTGTTCATCATTTGCTCATACTCTGTGCCAGAGCCAGTAGCCCTCATCTGGTCGCAAAAGCTTTATTAATGTAACTCAATTTGGCTCAGAAATCACTCCAGCCACTTCTTTACTCCCACCATGAGACATTATCTTATTTCAGGTTAAGTTAATAACTGACCAACTAAATATAAGACACTCCTTTAAGCCATTTAAGTTTTGCCTTGAAGGCTGGAAGATAAATGAGTTTAGAAATAGTTTTGTTACACTGACACTAAGTAAATCACTACACTTTTCTGTGTATATAAAGTGTAAGTACACTTGAAGAAATGTCAAGTTACAGCAGTTCAAAATCATATTGTCCTTCAGTCAAGCCACAGCAACAGGCTGAGTACACGCTCCTGTAAAGTAAAACACAACTGCTTAAATCTCCTTATGCTAGTTAACCTACAGATGAAGCTGTTCAATAAATTGTGAGCCACTGTGTGTTACCTTGAAGTCAGACTGACCTGAGACAGTGTCTGTGGTCAGTGGGCAGATCTCAGCTGATGGGGATAATTGGTTAAACCACTCACTATTTCTAAGTGGCCTCACATGCTAAATGCATTAACCATTTCCATATTTTAACCACTTGAAGGTTGAAAGGCATTTCAATTTTAAAATTTCTTATAGCTCTAATAAGCTTGATTCTTTTGCAGTCTGCCTAAAAGCAGTGGAATTCACCTTTTTGGAACAGATGCACAAATGGATGTGTCTTTGATGTGTTTAGAGCTACAAAGTTTGATGTTTTCAATTAAAACAAGTGCTATTTACTTCTATACTTACGGGTAATAGAGCACTTTTGACTTTTACAAAGTGCATGTTATTAAAGCACTTTGCTAATGTACAAAGGCACTTTTATAAAACAAGAAAGAAAAGAAGCAGTCCTCTTTCAAACTGTCTCTGGAAAATGAGATGAAAGTAAAAAAAAAAAACTTGTGAGGGAAGAGTTCTTTAACAATAAGAGAGCTGTCTTCAGCTGTTCCCATGTATGATTTCAGTCATCATCTTTATGCCTAGGAGCACTTTTATAAACATTTGTAACAATTTAAACATATTCTATCACTCAAAACTTTTCACACAAGGGCTCTTCACCCCAACCTTTTTGATGAGGCCAGAAAACACTTGTCTTGTGGTTTCCAAGGTATTCCTAAAATAGTACAATGGAAAAATGATGTGGTATTGTTAGTGCTCTGTAGTAACTATTACTGATTTATTACTTAATATCATTATTGAAACTGTATGTGGACATCTTATATCTGTGTACCTCAGTTTGTCTGTTTTCAGCAAATATTTCCTGTATTACAGTCTGGAATTGCAGTTTTCAGGAATACAGGGCCAGATTCAGCAAGGAACAAGATGAGTTTAAGTCTTTTCTGAAGCCATTTTGCTCTTCTGTACTTCTTTGTGTCTTCTCTTCAGTTTAGGACTGACAATGACAGGAGTTCCATCACTTCAAAATTTGCACAGTCAGATGTACAACTTGTAGCCATCTGGTATGATATGCCTAAACCCAAAACTGTTATATTAGGTTAGTGGTGGCCAAGATGAAGGAAGGACTGATGTGTGTTTCTCCAGACTTCTTCCTGTTAGGCCAGGAAAGGCTTTTGTATTTCTTCTATTCCAAGTAAAGCTGAAAGGTTGTTTTATAGAAGAAAAAGATTGTTTCCAATAAAATATTTCTCAAATTGAGTGTCTCTAAAATGGCAGAGGAAAACAAGTATTCTTCTTCAGGTCATATAGCAATGTTTCCAGTAATGTGGCATTTCTAATGGAGAAATCATCAGCAGAGATGTTGTTATTTTTCTGCAAAGCCTTTTGCGCAAGATGCTTAAAACCTCTTACGTTTTAGTTTCAGAATAAGGCAAAAGGATGGGCACCTTACCCACTATGTCTTAAATATATTTATTGCTTCTCATCTCTGAGGAAGGAGTTTTAATCTGGGAATGATTATTACATTGCATTGCTTTGCTTCTGCAAGGGTACATTCAAAAACAAAAATTCCCCATCTTCGTTTTTCTGTTAAAACCCAGCTTCTGATGGCTGCTTCTTCACATTTCGTCCCACCAGTCTTCCTGTCACTACATGATTTCTAGCTTTTCATTCTGTTGTGTTTTATTGTTTCAAAACAATAGATTTTTCATCTCATTGGTGTAAGTAGTCAAATAAGGAGACCAAACAGCTAGAATAGATGTTTAGTACAGAGCACGTAGAGAAGCAGATACAAAGAAGTTAGTCTTGTAGGAGAATCCAAGAGCGAAGCGCAGCTTTTGGTAACTGGACTTCTGAGGTGTGAGTCAAAAAAAAAACACCTTCTTGGGAAAAGATGCACTTTTATGCTTCTATATCTGTAAGTATTCTCTAAGTGTTTATTTATTTATTTACTGTAGAGTAAAATGTCATCTCATAAAAGCATCAGCTCCAACCAAAGATGCTATTACAGGTTTTGTATTATTAGCATCCAGGAGTGCTTGGGGTGAGCAAAAGGTGCCGGAGCAGCGGGGGACTGTTGCCATAAACAGGATTTCACAGAGTCATGGGTGTTTTGGAGACATCTCTGGCTTACATTACTTCTAAAGTTAGCATTATTTCTCCATTCCAAATAATCAGAAATAAAACATCAGACAGTAAACACTCCCTCAGCGACTAACTGTGTTGTTTGGGGCATTTCTTCCCCCCACTCCCTACCCCTCCTCCCCCCCCCCCCCCACTACTTTGCAGAAAGAAAAGACACTAAAAGTTCCTTCTGTGAGTTGCCAAGGTGCTCCCAGCCCATTGTGCAGAATCATTGTCAGGTTAAATTAGGGAGTACAGACTCCATGAGTGTAAAAAAATCAATACTTGATGGAAGATTGCTCCCCGGAAAATCTGTTTTGATTCCAGGATTAATTCGCGACCAAAGGCTTCTGCAAAATGACATGCCATTAGTCAGAAAATGAACACATTCTACCCTTGAAATTGGATGGAAATATGTCAGGTGATTGACCTATTCATTCTCTTCGCTCTCTGGGCAGAGAGAGTAGGTGTGGTAGCTGTGAATTAGCCCCACAAACCAGGTCCATTTTCCAAGCAGTAAAAAAAAAAACAAGAGGAAAAAAAGTCCAATGTGAATTGCAAGTATTCTCTAGGCCATTGTTGTAAAGCTATTGCAAATGCATTCCTTCAAGGTAAATGCATTTGTCTGGAAGGCCTGATTCTCTTGTGTTTTCTAAATCTCAGAATAAACCATACTAAAAATCTTAAAATAAAGCAGGGATATTTTTATTTTTTTTTCCTTCTGCAAAAAAGGCTTGCAATATTAATGACCGTGTAATTTGTTTGCCATCTATAAAGTAACATTCCACCCCCCTCCCTTTGCTCACCAGTTTCTTCCACTAAAAACTTTCATGAGACAAACCCAGTGGCTGAGCAGCACTGGCTGGGCTGTGTTAAGGGCCTCTCTGAACAGTCCCTGTGGCCATCACAGCCACCAGCCATGAGCTGTGCAGCCAGGGTGCTTCCCTGCCTTGCAAGGTGCAAAGCTCCAGGACAAAAGGGCATTTTAATCTTTGCATTGATACATTCTGAGCCCAAACTGTGTCTGCTTATACTGTTGAAACATGCTGAATATGTGGAACAGAAAGGTCGTGACATGAAATGTTTGTATTTATTTATCTGGTGTGGAATTGCCAAGGTGAAGCTAACCTCTTGGTAGAGAGACTTTTCCAGTAGAGAGAGAAGTTATGGGTGTCAGCGTTAGACCTTGTATGGCTCTGTGTCACTCACAGTGACCTGACTGGAATGCACTGAGATGGTAGAGGTTGCTCCCAAGTATGTTAATTAATGCAAAATTGCTATGTAGACTTAGCTCTTCCAGAAAGAAGTCACCACCAGAGTTTTCTTTTTGTAACCTCTCTGAAGAACATTTTCGAAGGGTGCATCATACTAGGATTCACATGATCTGGAGCTTTGCTTAAAAAGACTCCTGGAAAACCATTTATCAAGGGAAAATGCATGCACAGGTAGAATGGAGGCAATGAACAAAATCACCAAAAGGTATGTTAGCAATGACTGAATATTCAATAGCAGCATAATACATCAAACTACTAAGCACTGACATATCAGAGGACTCGTTCTCTAAAAACTGGACCCTTCTTCATCTCTCATCCCCCTCCAAAAATGGCTCTAAAGCAATTTTTTAGAATTTTGGACTTGAAATTATGCAGTTATCTTCCACTTTAATTGTGATACAGCATCTGTTGGCTTTCTCAGAAAGCTTCTGTGATAAAGATTGAACCTACAAAAAGCTGTAACTTTTTTGTCCAGTTCTGGTGATTCTTTCATTCAAATTTTGGAAGTAACATATTGTGTAAAGAGTAGGTCATTGAAGGTCACGATCCATGTGTGAATTCCCAGGTTGGAGTGTTACTGTGTTGGTGGATTAGCTCTTCTACTTGAAGTCAAGCTAAGCTTTTCAACATGGCCATCAATATCTATGGGAGAAAAAAGCTGTTTCCCAACAGTACAACAGGAGTAGCTTGTGGTACTGATATTGGAATGCCCAACTAATCTTTGTTTCTCTGATGATTTCACAGACTAAGCATCTTTTCTTAAAAAAACATTTAGAATTACAACAGCGAGCTTAAAGCCAGCAGGAGACATTCCTCTCCTCAGATTACAGTGATCCTCACTGACAACCCACTGCAGCATTTCTATCATAAATGTGCACCAGTCTCATATTGTAACAATCTGGTCAAGAATAGAGGATCTTGTCAAGCATATTACACAGAATTAATAGGTTACTTCAATTTATTGGGAACCCTGGAGATTAAAGCCATCAAACCAGCAAAAGAATGTCCTATGTTAATATTACAGAGTAAGACCAATTGTTTCCCCCAGAGCCCATATCCCAACCCCACTACCAGAGTCTTATCTTTACTCCAAAAGTCAGTGCAGCTACCACTTCATTTCAAGAAATAATCACTTTGAATAGAATTTGTCTCTTCTGCCCTTTTCCCATCGAAAAGCCAGATGTCAGGTTTCCTTGTCTCACAGAGATAGTAACCTCACAGAGAGGGAGTCACCCCACACTAAGACAGGAATCCTGAACTGTCCTCCAAGATCCCTTCCTCTTCCTATTAACTTCAAGGATCTTACAAGATTAACTTAGACTGGATGCCAAAGTGCTAACATTAGATAAAATTAATCCCATTCTTCATGCCCAGATCTTCATACCTGCAGAAAAAATATAAAAATGGCCATCTCTCAGAAACACCAAGAGGGTTCCCTAATTAAAGCCAGTGTGCTGTTCTCAGTGGCAAAACTCTCACTGATTTCAGTGGAAATATGAGCAATCCATTAAGTGTTTTGAGCCCAGTGGATGATAAAGGTGGTGCAGGTTAAAAATGCCTTGGAGGGAATTTGGCTTTGACACACAGAGAAGCAACAGGCTTAACCTGCAGCAAAACTAGTTGGATTAGATGTTAAGGTAAAAAAAAATTTCTTAGGGCAAGGCAGGTGGACAGCTGTGCTTAAGGTCATGCCATCAGAAATTATTTAAATACTTACAATTCTGTTTCCAAGGAGGAACTTAATTTTTCTAATTCTGTGGCAGTTTTGATTTTCTCCTTCAGTTTTGGAGGATTCACCTAGAAATTTATCATTGCAGAAGTGCAGGCATAGAAGGTGTACAAGAGGTTTCCAATTTTCAGTAGCACAAGCTGTCAGATGTTATGAAGGTGTAATAACTTTTGGGCTGGAACTACATTGTGGATGCACATTTCCAGACATCTGGTTATCACTGACTTTACACTCCGGGCTCTTAATTACTCTGCTTCCCTTTTCTCTAAAGGCATTTCCTCTTTCTCACTCAGTTCCATCTCTCAGTTCTCTCATCCACATTGCCAGAGCTCTCCCATTTTATATTTTGGACCCTTTGGGCATGTGCTCTCAACTCTAAGGACCACTGCTACAGGCTAACAACCAACTAGTCTTTATGAGCTGTTATGTGAATAAAAGGTTGCAGGAATGAAAGGCTTTGCCTAAACATTCTCAGGTTCTGTTGAAATATTTCTCAGTGAAAAAACCCTAATTTGAGACTAGTGAGCTAAGATATTTTGTTGTTGTTGTTCTTATTAGAAGGCTACCATGACTAGTTGTACATGAAAAAAGGGATAAAAAATACTGGCATATGCAGTTCTGTGTCTGCTTGTGTACATCTCCCCTGGTGATGTGTCAGCAAAGAAGCTACTCCTATTTCCAATATTTTTTAGCTAAGCTTCACTCTTAATAGATCTAGAACTTGAAAGAAGTTTGCAAATTATTTTAGAGTGTTGATGGAGCTTATCCTTCAAAGACCAAAAAAAAAAATTTGCTCCCAAGAGCATGGAAACAATGATGAGTCTAAAATGGCTTTGTTTGATTATTTAGTTAGTACAGCAAAATCTGTAAATGAAGTCCTTGACCGTAGAGGTTTCATAGAACTACACCATCGAAGTACGTTCTCTAAAGAACTCTGCATTACTTGATTTTTCTGTACACCCTAAATATTGGTAATGATTTCTGGCCCATCTTTCAATCATTCCTATACATGTCCACAGCTAAATACTCATAAATGTGGTCATCAACCCAAATTTTGTGGTGTACAAAGTCAAAGGAACACTCCAGCGCTTCCATGGTGAACATCTTTTTCTTCCTCTTCTCACCCAGTGGTCTGATCTCTTCCACAGCAGAGGTGTAACCTTCCCCTAGGACAGTTCCCATCCATCTCTCAGTTACTGTAACCACCTGCATTTGGTCCAAAATCCAAACTCATCTCCAGCAGGCGCTATGAACTGGACATGCCTAAAAAAGGAGGTAAGGTTGGAGTGAGCCTGAAGTCTAGGTATCATTCTATTAAAATGCCATTAAAGATGCAGACATTTCTTTCAAAAGACTGAAAATAGACCCTGAAGTCAATGATTAGCAGAACAGCAAAAATCTTTTAAAGCCAGAAAATTGACTATACAGTACAATCAAGGTTCTTTGTGAAGTTCTAAATGCTTTCTTAGAAAAATCCCTATAAATTAGTGACTCTACAAGAAAATCTAAAGAAAGGTGAACTCTTGGCGTAGCTTCCAATCACAGTTTGCACATATAGTTCATAACAGTTAATGACATTTTTCTTCTCTTCAATTTCACATAAAAAGATAAGAAGGAAAACTGCCAGAATGTGGTCAATATCTTGCTATTTGCTCTGTCAATGCCATCAAAATATTGTTTAATAATTTAGAAGCAACCATGTAATTTTCTTCCCCAGCAGTAGCAAATTAGGCACTTACTAAATAATTGACAAAAATACTTAATTCTAGGGATGCCTTGAAGAACATAGTATTAGCTGACAGCTTTTAAAATTTTCCTTTCATTAGTGATTATATTTTTTTATTATTTTCATGCCAGTTCACATAGGCAAGGGTCCACACTTTCATCTCATAATGTGTTAAGTTTACATGCCTATTTTTATGAATACATTGCAAAAATTAGAATTTCAAGGAGAAATGTCAACAATTTAAAAGAACAATGAGTACGGTTTTACAAGCAGCTTCAAAAGGACAGTTTTAAGTACTGCAGGAAAATATACCCTAAAAAAATCTTTATAAGAAAAGCATGCCCATAGTTCCCCACAATTGCCTTCTTCAGACAAAGAAGCTGAAGTACTGATACCAGAATGCATTCAAACCGTCTGTAAACTGGAAATGCTCCAGATCCACATTCTCACAAAACCAAAGGAGGAATTCCTTTGTGGAGCATTGTTTGATGGTGAAGTGACAGTTGAATATGTGGGGCTCTTCTTTAGGGAGGAAAAAAATTAACATTTAGCTGCATTCAGCTGTGTCCCACCCACAATACTGAGGGATTACCAACTTCTTTGTTTGAGGATACTTTTGGATGACTGTATGTTCTGAGCAAACAGAGCCAGGGGAATTGTACTCCACTGTCTGCTTGTACCAAAAGTTCTAGGCATTTTAGTGAAAAGACTTGTGTAGATGAACTAGGCAAAGCTGCTCAGCAGTAGGAGGCTCAGTTATGCTGAAAGAATTTTGGGTGTTTTTTGCCCTCCCTAGTTTTTGCAAAAACCTTTAGGAATAGAAGTGGAGTTCTATTACTTCTGCAAGCACTTGAACCATGCGCTATAATGTAATTGATGATTTTCAGTAAGTCTACATCTTTTTCTCCAAGGAAAGAGATGTTAATGAAGTATCTATTATATGGGTTCCAAGCACAAATCATTATGAAATATAACCAAACAATTCACTTGGAGGTTATTCATTTTCATTTTAATTATTCCATTTCTTCTGTTCCACTTTGGTTTGTACATGCAGAAACCTTTTCTTTCCCAGTCAATGAATCGGTTTTACCAATAGCTGGTCAGTAGATTACAAGTTAATGTTATAGATAGAGTGCTAATCTTTGGTTTCAAGATCAAACACTGCAAGATCCTTTAGGTAACTTGCTCCCTAAAATTTCGTACCCAAGTGCCTTTGAGGATCTTGATTATATACACAAATTATTTGCCTTCGTAATTATTTCTTAGCAATCTCTGAAAAGAGGTGGTTATCTCCTATGCAGAGACACTGATAGGGAATTCAAAGAATTAGTTCTTGCTCAGGTGGTGGGAGAGAAAGGTGTAGAGCAAGAACACAGTTCCTTCCTGCTCTCAGTTTCACCAGATTTTTTTTCCAGTGTAACACAGTTTATTTTAATTCCACAATAATGAAATCACTTTTCTGCCCATGACACAGAGCTCAGAGTCGCTCCTGCTCCGGAGTCCTGTATGAAACCCAAGTAACCTGTGAGGCTCTGTTGAAAGCTCAGATAATTCTCTTTCTTCTGTTCATGTCTTCAGCTGTTCTGACCAACTGTCACAAAAATAAAGGTGTGTGTGTTAGCTGTTACTTTGCTTTTTTTAAAAAAAGAAATTCCCTCTGCTTAAAAACGTTAGTATCTAGGTGGTACAAATTACAAGCCTTGCCATTCCTACCTTACTGAGGTAATGAAGTGCTGCTGTTTGGCTGCAGACAGTTTTCTGCAAGACTAAGTTAACTGGTCAGCAGCCCATCTGTTTTTCCTGTGATCTGTGATGCCTGTAATTGCCCACTGCAAAAATATAAGAGCATTATTTTAAGAAGAAAATTGAGAATTTGCAGCAGATTGTTGGAGGCAGTGAAAGCCAGCAGGGCATCTCTCTGAGACGGCAATTTCCAGAGCTTTCTTATGTTCCACCTCTGGCTGGTATCTTGGAGGAACTGAGTGTCCATGTTTCAATAGGACATTGTGGTCTATGCCTCGAAGGCTGGAGAAAGAAAATTTGTAGTGATTCTACAGCTTCACAGGAACAGGACAGTGTCAATATTTCTTATGTTTGTGTTTCTCAGATAGGCTAAATAAAGTGCTAATATTTGTTACAGCGGAGTTCAGTTTTAGTAAATTGCTAATAGCAAGTTTTTATCATAAAACACCTTCAGAAAGTGGTCAGAAGTATTAATAAGATTTAGAAATCTCAGCAGAGTCAGAAGTAATTTTTCAGCTGCTTTTAATACTTTTTTTTTTTAAGAAAAGGCTCTACCTTGTTAATAAAGCATGTTTTCGTGTAGTGGTTCAAAAGCCATCCTTGTAGATCTGTCAAAAATCCTGTGGCTGTAATAGGGAATCCAATTTGATTTTGGATTGGGCTGGGGGAGGGTGGGGGGGGTTTGCATTTCTTTGTTTGTTTGTCTTGCCAATCTGGTTCCTGGGAGAAAAAAGATATAAAAATGGGAGGTTTAAAATAGTGAATTTGCAGGGTTTGGAGAAATCCTCCTGAAGGGAGGTATTACCTTTCACACATATGGGGTTTCTGTTCCAAAGATAAAAAATGAGCTTTATTTTTAAAGACAAACTGTATTTCCATGAGAAAATTCTTCTGCATTAACAACACAATGTTTTCCTTGTCGTCAACGTATGTTTATGCATCCACCTGTAACTGCAAAGAAGCTGGACAAAAGCTGAAAAGGAATGATTCCAGTACAACTGTGTTCTTAAAGAAAACATTATACAATGAATAAAATACTTGGTCTTAGTCACTATAAAAAGTGCTCTATTATACAGCTGTCTGTGACTAACCTACCTCTCAGACAAAGATATAGGCAGTATTTGTCTTATTCACTGTAACAACTGAGAACCAAGTAAGTTTAAAAACAGACATAGCTATAACCATTCCCTTACAAGTGTTTCTTGTTGGAAAGATACACGGGTAGGGTATAGATTTGACTTTTATGTGTATGCATGAAAATCGCTAAGGGAAGTTAAACTGAAGATATTAAACCATCATCATTTTTATGTCTGCTTTAGAGTAGTTTTCACAGGATAGGCCCAGCTGAGGTGTAAATTTCATCTGTCATAAGTGGTGGAAATCACAAGTGACAGCTCATTGTCAGTCTGGGAAGCAGTGGCTCTGCAAAAGGCCTTGCTCAGGACACTAGGTTGTATAAGGAGGTAAAACATGTGCTAAATAACAATTGTCTCGGTCAAATAAATCATTTAAGAAGCTAGTAAGACCCTTTAAAAGGCTTTCAATGAAAATGCCAGTGAACAGACAGGGGGTTTTATAAATAGGTTTCTTTTGGCTTTTTAGAACAATAGCATAACTTTGGAAGGAGGTCATCTGATTCAGCTACCCTGCACAACCTTAAAGCATGGACAGCTTAAACTCTAAGTACCAAAGTATACAGCTGGTTGGTGAAATTTTGAAAAATGTGTGCATTTTGGGGAGTAATTTTTGTCTGCAGTTTATTATTACACTGTCTTGTACTGGTTTTATCTCCATCCGCCTGACCAATAGTTAAAAAAAAAAAAATTAAGTGGAAAAGGAAAATCTAAGGCTGTTGTAATTATGGTAACTATTAAATGACACTTTAATGATTCTAGCACATATTTTCTATATCATAACCAGTTCTGGTTTTGTTTGGTTTTCTCTGACTTCCTCTATCCCAGGGTTTCCTGAACTAGTGGTGGCTTTAGCTGTTACAATGCTTGGGTTGTGGGTCCAATTATATAGACTATATTTTCACTTGTTTCCCTCACCACATTAATTCTCTCATCCTCCAAAATGAAAACAAACAAGTTAGAAAAATTAAGTCTCTAACCTTTTGGGAGTATAAGCTGCAACCTCTTAATTGCAGTGAAGCTATTTCAGAACAGAAGGCTGGAAGCTCTCAGAAGTTCTTCTTGTTAATGGATCCATGGAGAGATGGGACCAGTGCCTTCAGGGACACTTGTGGGAGATAAGAGAGGGATGTAGCAGACAGAGAGAGAGACCTTACAAGTATGGTGAAAGTAGCTAAAGGAAAATCAAGAGAGGTCAGAAAGGAAACAGATTATGAGAGGGAAGAGACCAGTAATGCCAAAAGCAGCCAGAATAAACAGGAAAAAAATTGATAAGAAGTTCTGGGGTTTGCCCAGGAGGAAGACTTGGGTGACCTTTAGCAAGAGCAAATGCTTATTGAGTGCTGGATTCACAATTAAGACACAGGTCAGAAGGAAAGTGGGAAAAGTATCAAGGAGTTAAGTGACTGATTAAAGAGGAAGGGCTGCCTGAAGAAGGCTTGCAAAAGCATTGTGTATACTTGTATATATGTATATAAAAACATGCATTTGTGAGATAGTTGCTACCCAGAGTTGCTACCTGTCTTATTTTCCAGCTCTAGCTTCTAGCTCTGTGGCTCAGTGAAAGTACACAGGAATTGAATAGAACCCACTAGTTAATTCAGATGCCTAATGACAAGGGAACAAAAAATTTCTAGGGATCATTTAAAACACTTGTGTAGAACATACACCGCAGCATATATTTTGCTAATGAGCTTGCATGAATAAATACCACAGCTGACTTTCTGTTTGGCCATGACAAGGAGAAATAGCACACCTAATTTCCACGCAGACACTGGTAGCATTAGAAACCATACAGAGTAGATCATCTTGTTGCAACATAAATCTTTCCCCCCTGCCCATTGATGCTCCTTGTTCCAGTAATCATTTGTAGCGAAATTCCAGGGAGAGCAACTAATAGAGTCACAGCAGTACACCTGCATTATAACAGGAGGGGACAGTGATTACCAGAGGAGAATTTAAACAACTCAGTATTAAGTGATGCCCTAGCTGTTTTAGCCCACACAAAGACCTCAGTGCACTTCAGGCAATTCTGGTTTCAAAATCACCCACTGCCCATGGAATTTTTGCAGTTCTGTGTGTGGAATAACACGCTATTGGCTCACAAAAAAAGGAAAATCATAAAATCATAGAATCATAGACTGGTACTGTCCCAATTAGACGGCCTCACTGTTAGTTTTGCCATCCACTGATATCCAGTATAACAAGAATATCAACATGACATCAATTGAACTATCATACCATGTATTTGGGCAGATTAAGGGGTAATAAGCAACACACTGGATAGCATCAGGTAGGGTTTGTTCTGTCTATGCTTTGGAGTATTAGAAGGTAGCACCTAGTCAATCAACACTTGTTCTTAGCAGAAAGTTGCAAGGGTGGTGTTTATCAATGTAATATGTAGAGGTCTACACTTGCTACTCTTAATGCCCTGTTATCTATAGTTAAAGTTGGACTACTATCACTGCATATAAATGGATGTTTCCACCTCTTCTCATGAATGTAAACCTAGGCTTTCTCAGTGGGCTACAACTAAAAATTCCCCTTTTCACCTCTCACCCAAAAAAAGACTTCACTGGAATAGAAGATTAATACACTAATGTACCCAACATGAACCTAGATATTAACAAGGAATGTTCTTTGTAGAATTCCCATGAGATGTGGTGAAAATTTTGGGAAGAACAGGAAAATAAACCTATATTGCAGATATCCTTTTGAACTAAAACACCATAATTGTTAATGTGAGGTAAAATTGTAATATTTGTACTCTTGGCTGATTCTGTACTTCAACTTTATCCTTGGGTTCTTGAGTGCATATTCATGGAAGGATCATGACCTAATGCTGATCAATATATACAAAAATTGATCCATGTCTAATGTAACTCTAGTGCAGTTGATGGGCTGAGTCCATTTGTGGTGTAACTACGATGACATCAGCATGGATATTTCCAGGATAAGTCTTTTATTCAGTACATTCAGAAAATGTAGAAGAGTGTTACGACAAGAATTCATCACTTATCAGTGTTTCCTGGCCACATCACAGAAGTTAGCACTTTCAGTTTTTAATTTCTTTAGACAATCAGCAAGTTCAGCTACCATGTAAATGTTCTGTGATTCTATGATTCTAAATCTCAAAGCTAAAGGACAAAGAGGTTTGTTTTAGGGGCAGCATGCAGAAATTTTAATTTGTGGTAGATAGAGCAGATTTGTTTGAAAATGCATCAATCAAGCAATGTGGGCATAACAATGGCTATTAGAGGTAGAATTTAGAATATTAAGACAATACAAGCATACCTTTATTTTCTTTTTAAATTTGATACTGAGATGAAGGTACAGCACAATATGTAAATTCTCATTATGTCTAACAAGATATATGGCTGACTCATGCATATTTTCCTACCAAGATCTTATCATGAGTAATGCAGAGTTTGATTTCTGATTGCTCTTTTGGCAGCCATGAAAGGTCTTGACAGATTCCCGTTCCCTCCAATGCACTTTTCTGTCAGGACAAAGAAAACTGACAAAGAAAACAAAATCCAGCTGATCCTTGGCCATGCCTGATAATTCCTCCATACATGTAAGACTTCCCAACTCAATGGCTTTACATTTTTTACCATGCCAAGAGAAAAGACATATCAGAACATTGTCTATATCCTGAGAATTTCTCCCTCCCCAGTAGCTGATAAACAGCTGCTGAAAGATCATAAGCATTTCTGTATTGAACTAGAACTGAAACATGTATATAGAGGTGCTAAGGCTTTCCAAATTCTCCAATCTTTCTGTCAGGCTGTTAGATGAAAGGGGACTTCAAAGCATGCCCATTTAAACCCTTTTCAAAAAATATTAACTATTACTACTGAACTCTTCGATATCTCCTGCCATTGCCCACAATTGAACATTTGTAATTCCTTAAGCAATACTGACTGTCTTCAGTGGAGATTTGGACACAAAGGCAACTACAAACTAAAGAAGACCAGTGTTTTTTCTAGGTCAGCCTCCTCCCAGCTGATCAAAGGAACTCATTATGTGGTAAACATAGCAGGCAAGCCTCCATGAAAGCAGACATTATTTGGCAGCTCAGGACTGAACTGTACGTTTATGATTTAAAATGGAGGTGGACAAAAAACATCATGGAGCTGGTCCCTAGCCATTTTTCTACCCTTTCTCCTCTGCTCTTTCTGTTTGTAAAGTTACATGATAGCAATATACATCTTAAATGTGATTTAGTCTGCCTCCAACATGATGACAACCACCAAAAATATGTCAAAGCTGTAGACTGAAACATGTTCTCTGATTAGCAAGCTGGTTTGGGAGTACACTCACATGGCTGCTCCTCGCTGAAAGTCATAATCTCATCTTGCAGGATCTATTTCTGAGCTGCTGCTGACTTCATTTTTCCAACCCCTTATTAGGTCTCTATGTTCATCTTGCAGATTAGAGGCAGTTGTCTCTCCAAAATTCAGTGTTAGAAGGAATCTCTGTACCTTCTTATCTATCTATCCGAGCTATGTTAGTGGTACCTTCAGCTTTATTGTGATCTACATATCTCTTCCAGGTATATTACTTCCATCATACAGGATTTAAGTTTTCTTTAGTTTAGCTCTAGTTCACTCCATTGTTTCTCTGTGCCTGCAGCCATGCTCAGCTAGTGTTTCTTCCCAGATCAAAACGTCATTTCATTAAACCTTCATGCCTTCCATCCCATCAAAATATTGATGAATTTCCCCATAAAACACCCTGGGAGCTCAATACATGCCAGTTCCACTAGCTGTTTTTGCCAGACTGAAACTTTGAGCTCTGCATGACTTGCTGCCTCAGGTGGCTCATAGTGGTTTGGATTTTCTTCCGTCTTCAAGTTCAGAGCACTGACCATCCTCCATAGTATTACTGTGGACTGGTTGATTTTCTTTGCCTGGTGAACTCAAAATGTTTCATGAGGAGTTAATTCTGATTTTTTCTCTAGTAGCTCCCAGAAGTTTTTTATCCTGCTCACAGACTCATCTCCTGCTGGGAACACATCTACCCTTAAAAATTGCTCTTCAGCCTCAGTTCTGTCACAGACTGTTCTCTGGTTTCACCTTCAGTTTGTATTTTTCACTGTTCACATTCGTGTGGTGCCATACTCTTAAAATTTCCTTACAACATTCATAGCATTACTGTCTTTTGGTCCAAGTTACATGGAAATTATTAGGCACAGAAAGCACTTCCAAGACAGCTATCCTAGAAATAGGGCAACCTTCTAACTGATTTCCTCTGTTACTGGCATCCTAATCCAGATGCTTGCAAGCACATTGTGATGTGCTATTTAAAACTTCCTGTGAATTTTCAAAATCTCCAGAGAGTTTTGGCTCCAATGAAGCTTTTAGTTGCTCCTTTCTTTCACTCCAACTCTTTTTTTTGTTCCATTTTACAAAGACCAGGAGGTGATCAGCAATCATTCAGAGTTTTCCATTCCCACTGGAGTTCTGCTTTATTTGTTTGTTTTTGCCAGCTGCTTTGTGCACAGTCAGAGAGAGCAAAGCAGCAAGGACTCTTGCCATATGCCACGATAAAATGCACAACTGCTGGCATGAAGGAAGAGGTGACAAAAGTCAGTGGGGGCTCTGAAAGGAAGCAAGTAGGGAATGGCAGCTCCCAGTGGGTGATGGAGAGTGTAGGTGATCAGCCCCTGGCTCTGACACATGCCCTCAAATCAGTAAAGCATGCAGCCTTTGGTGCCCGTTCTTTCATGTGCATCAGCTCATTTCACAGCTGAAGAACAAGTTCTTTGCAGCTCATGCTCTTGTCAATCACAAAAGAGCCAGGCATTCAGCTGCTACCATCAGGGCCCTGTTGGCTCTAATAACCCTGAGCAGCCTCACCTGGAGCCTCCCCATGCCCTCTGCTCATTGGCCCAGGAACCCTATTTCAGCTCAGCCCAGGATACACACTTGTTGCTTGGACTGACCTGGAGTGTCTGTCTTTGCTCTTGAGTCTGGCCTTCTTTCCTGAATGGAGCTGGGATGTGTGTTGGAGGTTCCTAGCCTCCAGTTCTGCCTGCTGGATGGACCTGGGACCCACAGTGCAGCCTTGCTTCCAGCTTTGTCTCTGGCCAAACTCTGACCGTGGCTTCATTTCTCACCATGTCAGAGGCTGTTGATGGACCCTGTTTCAAACATCCATGTCAGCTCACCTATCTTGGGCCCTGTGGAATGGTTCTCCATAAGTGGGGGGCTGGCCTGCTCTAGGGTCACCTATGGCCCCTGTCGTGGCCTGTTCACACTGCTCCCTGACAGCTACAACCTCATCTCTTCCTTGCAGGGATCAACCTTACCGCGTGGCAGCTCCTGGTAAAAGACAGATGTAAGTTGTACAGGTAAATCAATGCAAGGAGTTCACCTCTTGTTATGTAATCTTCACTCATCCTACATCTATGCAGGGGCCATAACATGCAAATTTTCATCTGTGCTCTTTCAATGAAAAGAACTGTATTTGCCACATGAGATGACCCAGAGTCAGATTGGCTGGTCTGTACTTTCCCACCCTTTTATCAGATGGGAATGTGGCCCGAACACTTTCAGCTCGAGCACTTCCCAGCTGACATGTGTTGACCTGAGATATAACAAGATTAAAACTAGCAGAGGGTATAGCCAAGGGAATCAGGAAAGTAGGAGAAGTTCTGTGACAACTTTCTCAAATGCAAAACTTTAGTCTGAAGTCCCTAGGGCGGACTGTCAAATCCCACTCCCCAAGCACAGAAAGGAAGGGAAGAAGGCAAGCTGCTGGCCTTGGTATAACAGCATCCAGAGAAGTCATGCTAACAACTGAGAGTTGTTGAGAGGAAAGGCATGAAATATGTGACAGGTATTTCTAAATGTCGTTAGGGATGATGTTGCAGTATGTGGACTTCACATGTAATAGAGTTTGAAATGAGGCTCCTGCTGGGATGGGTGTTTGCCCTGCAGGGAGAAGTCACAAGCAGCTAAACAGCCATCCAAGACAGAAAGAAAATCATACTTCTCATTTTGAATCTTAAATCTGAACATTCAATTACAGAGTTACCAGAAATAACAGCATATAATGGAATCCTCCATGCAAACACACAATTTTCATGCTAATAGGGGTCTGCAACTAAGTTTCCTCTGCCATGTAATTAAAGGCAGTTAGCCAGATAGGTTGCTATGCCAGTTAAGAAATTTTTACATGAGGTTAACTCTGAAGACATGTGAAATGTTTCAATGAATGCCAAAGGAATTAAAAAGGATTTTTCTGGTTTATTTCCAATGTGAGAAAGTATTTGATTCCTTATGATATTGTTGCATCAAAAGAGGATGCAGGAATTTTCATCTGATGATACAGCCTGTTCATATTTCTCTAAAGCATTTGTTGATTCAGTCTTTCACCATAAGCAAGAAAACTTGTGAGGCAAGTGTCATGTTGGTAATTTTTGTTTGTGGGATTTCCTTGTGTGTCACTTTTCAAATTGAAAATATATGAAATTCAAACTTTTCTGTTTCTTCTCTAAATTCTCATTTGGGAGAAAATTTTAGTTCTGAGTTTCTAAAACAGACACATTTCTTGAAGAATTCTATTTAAGAACAGAATTCTAAACAGTTCTGTCCCTGAGCAGAAACAGTGAAAATGTTACTGTACTTCTATCTGTCAAAAAAGTCTAATAAAACAAAAAAACCCAGATGCCAGTGAATTAGTTTTTCTGAAGTCTGCAGATATTAAAATAACTGTCCTCTATTAATATTGGGTCTGTATTTCAGAATTTTGCCCATATAGGAAATTAGATGAAAGATGAAGCAGTATCTTTTGAACTAACAATGCATGAACTTCCATGAGTTATTAAACTCAAGTTTTCATGTCTTTCCTTGTCACTTATGTCAAATTTGCTACAGGATCTATTGGGTACTAATAATCCCAAACTTTAATTAATTATGGTACTGTGAAATGGCATTAGCAGACTGGGGGGATTTCTTTCCCCTCCCCTTGTCTTTGTAAAGACGCTCATCCTAATGTTTTGAATACTGATGCAACAATTTTGGTAATTAAAGCCATTTTTAAGCATGTCTACATGGCATTAGATCTCTGATAGCAGTTAGTGAAATCTGCACTTCTTTTTACTGATGTTTTTCTACACTGTAGTCCACAGAAACGACCTGTGCAAAAGGCACAAGCCTCTTAAAATGTTACACAACATTATTCCACCCCTTGTCAAGGCTGAGGGCCAGCTGCCTTCAATGGGAACTTGGTGAGGAGCTTGACATAGGTGCCTCTGAGGAGCTGGTTAAAACTCAATTTTTAATGTGCTGGCACAAATTAAAAATCAAAGGTTTTGCATTGTTTTGTGAAACAGAGTGAAGTGTGAAACTACATTTTTGTATTACACTGGGGATCAGGTGCCTGAAGAGACAACAAATAAGTACTGTGCTAATAGCAGTGAAAGTGAAAAACTGTTGATGATGGATTTGTTGTCTCCTGTCTACCATGGACACAAGCTGAAAGCAAATGTAAGAGTTAGGGCAGGGGAGGTGGAAATCAAAATTCCTATTTTTATTTTTCCACTGCAGTTCAAAGCAAGAATCCTCTACTTCTTGTCCACTTCTTTATCTTTCAATTTCCAGAGTAGAGTTCAGTGATTTATTTTTTTACACAGGCAAAAATTCACCCTGAGACTGAGGTTCCTACCAGCCCTAGAATATCTCTCAGATGAAGTTTTAACAGAAGTTCCCAAAAACAGAGAACAAAAGGGTCTTCTCTGAATTGGGCTGACCCTGTTACGATGTTTTTTCCAGGATATTAAGTAGCCACATAAATTGCTGGTATAAAAGGGCTTAATATTTATTTTTGTTTAAGTGCAACCGTCTTAGTCATGGTATCTGCATAATCTCTAATTGTAGACCTCTTTTTCACTGGTAAGAGGAAAAAGGTCAGCGTGTTTTCCTCACTCTTCAGTCACAACTGTCGAGTTTTAAGTCAGGAGAGTCCTTAATCCCCAGTCTTACAGCACCACCTGCTGTTCGCTGCTGTGGTTGTGCCACTTTTAAACCTGTACAGGAACTAGTTCAAAATATATAAATAACCATAAATTCTGATAGGTGGGGGCAGAGGGGTAGAAGTCCGTACCTAAGAGCTGTATGAACAGGAACCTACATTATTTGGTGGCTGGAACACAAAGTATTATTACACTTGTGATAATCCAGGTTCTTTTGTTCCCTAGGACCAACTTCCAGCCATTACTTCGGCAAGGATAAAGCACTGAATAAAGAGGAAATCTTGTCCCTTGAGCTGAATGAACTGTAGCACAAGCTCAGCTCTCTGCCTCCTCCATCGTGCTATTGCAAGTTCAGTCTGGGATCTCTCTGTCCATAAAAGTTATTCAGTGGGACACTGACTGAAGACTGAAAAGTCTTGAGGTAGGTTCTGCTTGCTCTGGCTAACTGTCCCCACGACCTACACAAAAATCTTTGTTTCTCTTTGACTTAGTTACCTTCTTTGTAAAATGTAGACTGGGCAGTGCCAAATAAATGTTGCACTGGACTAGGATTTGATGAGTTACAATTCCTAGCTCTGTCATTCATCAGCTGGTCATTAAATCACTAAGATGATCTTTGGTTCCTAAATGACAGTAGAAGACTTTTGAGTCTCTCCTTCCCTTTGTGCACATAAGAGGACACAAAAGAGGCATGGTTCTCCTTCTGCATGGAAAATAATTCTCTACAGAGAATCACTCTTCAGTCATTTCCCCACTTTTAATACTGCACTTGTCTTTATACAATTCAGCACCTGATCCCCAGCAGCACAGGATGCAATTTCATATTCCACACCCGCTCTCTTCCACTCTGCAACTATATATGCAGCTCACACACATGGCTCACTGATGTTTTCACATCAGGAGTCTTCTTTCCTATCAGCAGTAATGGGTCCAACCTAACCCCCACATTCAAGCAACACAAGGTATTCCTTTTCCTTTCATGAATTTCAACTAGTGTGTTGTTGCTTTGAACTTGAGTAAACTGGTAGGAAAAACAGAGCCCTCCACCACCATACTTAAAACAGGCATGTCCTTTTGCACCTAAAGCAACACAACTTTATTAGGAAGCTGTCAGATATAGACAGACAGATTCAGGACATTACAGCTGCACAGGTCACTAGGAGAGAACAGAAGTAATAAAGAAGACAGATGATCTGCAATACTCCTGATTGTTGCTGCTATACCAACAGAGGTGCAAGTGCTTCCACTACATCTGGAGACACTATTACCTGTGTCCTGGAAGTATTGTCTGCATGTGAAGTTACACCACCCTAGACAATGCACTGTGGGGTGTAGATGAGGACAAATGTGCCCCCTAAAGTCTCTCTATCATGCGGTGCTTCTTCATCCTTCGTGGTGCAGCAGGGAGCTTTCTGCTGCTATAACCCTACATGTAAAAAAAAGTGTCATAGCAAACATTATGCAGTCACTTACTGCTAAGATCAACATTTTTCATACTCAGAACATTTTTGCTATCCCAAGAGTTCTGAAAGACTCACTGTAATCAAAGACTACTGCAGGAAACTTCTCCTTTAATAATACTCTTCCTTCCTTTTTTCTGCTGCCCTAACATGAGACAAGTGACATTTTTTCCTTAAGAAGGATTGGAAGGGATAAGCCAAACCAGTCCCTGGTACCATAGCATGATGATGCTGCTGCTGTTCCACTGGAAGGTTTGTCTCATTGACAGTTGCTGTCACTAGCATCAATAATTTAAAGACACAGACACTGTCAAGTTGTAAATAATTTTCAAAATATAATTCACATCCATTCTTACTGCTGCAGCTCAGCCAGGATCCAGATTATTTTATACCTGTATTTATACTAAGGAGCACACACAATAGCCAGCCTGCAGTAGTTCCTTTAAAACAGCTCTTATTTTTATTGAGTTAACATTTCAATATTAGGTTCTTGAAAGTGCGGGCTCTGGCATCCTGCAGCACATCAGAACAGCAGGATCTGAAATTCTTTCTCTTAAAATGTTCCCTAGAAGAATGGGAGCATCATTAAGTCAGAAAGCCCTTTAAATAAATAATAATTTGGGGGAGGGGGTGTGAAATGCTTCCTTGCTGCTTGCCAGAATGTTATACAAAAATATATTGAGTCAAAGTATGACTGAGATGTGCTGTAGCTAACAATTCTTCCTCCAAGAGACATTAAACAAACAAAAACTACAAAAAAACCACACCTCATTCTAAAGTCTATCTGGGACTTAAATGAGCTCCACAGGATTTTTTCACTCTTCATAGAATAAGAAGTAATGCCAGTTGCAAAGAAACCTTGTAAAGTTTTCCTTGAGAACAACTTTCTGCAAGGATCCTTTCTAATAATGTCATGTTTCTTTCCTGATACGAAGCATTCATAAATCAGATCACAGATGCTAATTAGTTATCTGAGTTTAAAAGATACAGGGTGAGATAAGTTTCCCAAGTGACAGGTGCTTTTGAAACACAGACATTCCAGGATTATTAAGATATACTGAGGGATTACTTCTTGTTCTGTAAAAGGAAATATCAACAAAAATCAGCCCAATTGTTGCTTGTGAGAATATTCTTGTCACTGATGTAATTTACATACCTTAATATTTTTTGCCTATATAGATAAGATAAGGTGACTCTACTGAGTAAGGCTGTTGAGCTCAATTACTGATATGCTGGTTTTTCTGCTTAAGATGCTGAAAGTCTTCTGATATTGGCCTAGTAGAGGGTTCTGGAAAGGTTTTTCTTGTTTATTTTTTTGTTTCTTGTTTTCCATTTTTTCTATAAAAATAAGAAAAAATTGTGATTTTTTAAAAACTGATACTATTGCTTTAGTAGGCTGTTGGAGGGGGGGAAGGGAGGGGAACAAACAATATTGTCTCTGGCAAGAAGTCTGTTGCATCTCTTTTCAATATCAACAGTAAGTTTCAGAGCCTGCAAAAGAAAAAGTGGCTTGTGTGCTGACTGGCTATAAAAAAGGTAAGCTGAAATAGTTGCAAGGGCACGAGAAATCCCTAGACACAGAAAGGAAGGGAAAAATAAATTCAAGGTTTCTAAAGAAGATTCAAGTCTTTCCTATAAACTTTTTGCATACTCTTTTCATTCTACTCACTCTCCCAGCAGCCTATGCAGAAAGCTTTTCCTTTTCACAAGTAACATTTCAATCCTAAAGAAGGTTTGCCCTAAGCCCTGCCTAGTGGGATCAGGTTAGATGAAGGGGGATGTTTGTATTTAACTTACTATAATTGATTTGGTTTGTTCATTTTGTTGTGTTCTTTGTTGCTCTTACTGCAGTTTAACCATTGTGTAGCCTACTCTAACTAGACTGTTGTAACTCATGCAGAATTCAGGTATAGTTTTAGGTACAGAAATGTCCCATAAGAGTCACATCATCCAAACTTCCAACTTATTTTTTCATCCATTCAGACTTCCCTGAAATAACCGGAAATCTTCCTAGTTATTTCACCACATTGGATCAGGCTTTTTTGGTTGGTTAATGTGAGCAAATGCAGGTTTTCCTCTGAGCTAATTGTCTTGAGCACCTCTAGAGTCAATGGAGGAAAAATGGACACTTCTAAACAAAAATGAGCTGTCAAAAATCAGACCATTAAACTGGCTATTTCTACCCAATAGCTGTAAGGGGAGCCAAGGATGACTTCTTCAGATGTGTAAATATCTATTACAGAAGTGAAGTGTGAAATGAGTCATATTGTGTCCCTGTCTTTCTGAAAGACATGGAGATCTTCCAGAGGACAGAACAAAAACTGTGCTTCAGACACAGCCTTCAAACACAGGCAGAGCACAGTGTAATTCCTGGCGTCACTCACATTTGTAGTTTAGCCGGAGTGAAACTTTGTATAACAAGTCAAAGACGATTCTACAACAGATGTACAGGCAGGACCTCTTCATTCAGCCAGAACTAGTCTGAGAAGTATGAATAATGAAGGGCTCTAGAAATCTCAGATTTCTGTGTATCAGAATGATTAGACAACCTTGTGATGCACCCAGAACTGACCCCAGATCTTCAAAACTTAAATATGCTTTCCATTAGAAATTGTGGGCAATGTCCTCCTGTCTTGCCCTTTTAGAATTTAAGAGCTGATTCTGAGTACCCTTTTGCTCCTTTTGTCTTCAACAGCAATTCAAGCATGGTGCCAGCTGCACAATACGCAGTAAGTTTCAGGCACTACTTCCTTACCACACTACCCACCCACAGACTGAAGTAAGAGACCACAAGGCAAACCCCACCCAGTTTCTTCTAATATCACATAACCTCTGCACATAACCTCTGGCAGACACCCTCTAGTTTCTGAGAGGCGGGAGCATCTTGGACAAAACTAGCATCATCATCATCTAGGACATGACATTCTGTGTGTTACAGCTGACTAAGGGTTAACAGTCTGGAGTAAATGCATGGTGAGGTGTTTCACTATGCAATGTGATCAGCGATAAGACTGTTAAAGAGCGTGAACTTCAAAGCTTCATTTAGACTACTTTAAGCAGGTTTTTTTAAATATTTGGATCAGAAGGGAAATATCCAGGTATTGAAACAGGATTTGAAAATCTAGTGTAAACATCCATTAGTGCTTCCAAGTGCAACCTTTAGCTCCTTATAGTTACAAAATGCTAAATCCTTTATTCCAGGTAGCAGGGGTACAGAATAATTTTGAGCTAAGGAAGCCATACAGCCCAACTGAGTGTGTTCTCTAGTTGCATCCTAAAATTCTTGCACAAAATTTTATCTTTATCTAGAAATATATGAGAAAATTTATATATAGATTCAGGTGTCACAGAAATCTCAAGGTCTAAGGTGCTCAGTATATATTTGATGGTCTTCTCTTATTCAGGATTACTAAAGCCTGGTTTCAGGCTGCAATAATTAGAAATCCTTGAATTAGATTCTTACTATAAATGAATGTCTACAGAAATAAACAAATAGAAATATTTTACTGAGTTATCTTGATGAACTGCAATTCCAGCTAAAACTTACAGTGGAGGAAATTATGCTTTTTCTACAAATAGTAG
Source organism: Apus apus (assembly GCF_020740795.1). Lineage (NCBI taxonomy): Eukaryota > Metazoa > Chordata > Aves > Apodiformes > Apodidae > Apus > Apus apus. The sequence goes on from NC_067283.1 coordinate 52,817,145, forward strand.
TAGCTGAGCACTGGCCAGGCAGAATAGTTGTTGTACTTTGTTTACAAGGTTGTATGCATACTTTGGATATCATGTTAGGAGTCCATTGCTAGCTTCCACTGCAGCTAGAGAGAACTTGACATCTTGGGTAGACCAGCATCCTTTTGGTGACTCTTGAACATTGCATTGATTATACAGTGTGACAAGGTTTTTAAACTAGCTGTTCAGGAAAGGGCTTGAATCTAGCCTGGGTAAATCTAGGCTTTGGTGTCCTTAATTGCTTAGTAGGCAACTCTAGTATTCACTTCAGCTTCATCCCATGGCCTTATTACAGCTACAGCCCACCACCTTACTCCCTTGAGGGAAGGAGCAACATGCTGCTCTTTCTACCTTTTCAGTCACTTACCTGAGTCTTATCTGAGATAGATATTAAGAAGACACAAGAGTGAGAATGGATGAAGAGTGGGAATAAGACAGGCAGGTTCAGGTTTGGAGGCCTTGGGATAAGGCTTCAGAGAAAAATCTTTTTTTACCTGAGAAGCCTGAGAGAATTCACCCTTGGAGATAGAGAATGTACAGTGAGATCCTTGTTTATACACTGGAGTAGTTTCTCTATTTCCAAAGATTCAATAAATAATAGTACTTACTTTGCAAGAGCACTGCTTTTCAGAAAGTTTATGTAAGTAGACTAATACTTTTTCTGACTATGCCATCTACAGGCCAGAAGAGAGCTGTGAAAAGAGTGAATACTTTCAGGAAAATAAAAAGAAAACAAACTACAACTTTTATTGCCCATTCCATCAGAAGAAAAGGTATTTATGAGGACGCATATAACACTCACATTACTGAGCTAATAATAGAACTCTTTTCATTTAATTTAGAGGGGAGTGAACAACTGCTTTCCTAAATTTCTTGAAGAGTATATTTTAAGGCACAACTGAGATTAGTAAGAAAGAGCTTTACAAAAGAATTGTGCAATTCCTTAAAATTCTACTCACTCTTAATAGCTACATTTTTCCATGTAATAATGCACAGATATTAAAATACAGTGCTTTTCACCATTGGCTGCTGAAAAATTACTGCCTGAAGACAGTTGTGACAGTTTCTATCTTCCTCAAATTGAAAGAGATCAGGAAAAAAGGAGTGTTTCTAACAGGACAAGGGATCCTGTGATTTCTGCTTGCCATTGGGTCCCACAAAAACAATTAATTTGAGTTTCCTTGGGCTGCTGAGAAATGGTGCCCAAGCCAGCTGTGATTAAAGCGTCAGTAGTGGCTCTAGGAAATAAGAACTTGTTCAGGAGAACCTGAACATGGTGAGGGAGGAAAGGTGTCAATTAAGAATCTAGAAATAGAAAAGGCATGGTAAAATTTAATCTGCTGGAGGTAAGATACATTTTTTCAGAAATATCACCAGTCTTTATTTCTGCAAGCTCCTGAAACACATCACATCACTGGGGAAACTACCTTGTTAATACCATGCAGGTAAAAGCTAGAAGAGAAAAGATCAACTTGAATTAACATGAACCACTATCTGCTTTTCAGCTCTTAATCATGAACTCTATAGACATACCACTGTCTTAATCAGTTGTCAGAGCTAATGTCCATACTTCAGATACACCAACACTTTTGCTCTTTTTGTCGTACATGGCAAAATATTAGTTGTCTGTTTGCAGGGTTTCCAAATTACCCAGTCTTTCCTTGCTTTGCCCCCTCATCTTCCTTTCACAGAATGGTTTCTGATTCTCCTACATACCCCTGAGTACTTCCCAATGGGAAAAAACATATCCTGGGTGAGAAAATAAGAAGTTTATTTTAACCTACTCTCCAAAATATGTGGATACTCTAGCCAAAGTACTACTTATTTTAGTGGAAGACTTCTAACCATTGCCATTAATATTGCCATTATCAAGCGACTTAAGGAGACAGATTTAGAGGTTACTTAATATCTTTCACTACCATCCCCATCTGCTACCTCCTCTGGACACTCCGGACTTAATTCAGTTTACCAGAACACAATTTTCCTCTCATAGTCTATACCAAGCAATTGGGACTCCTGCCCCCTATTCTTCACTGTTAAACTTTAACAAGGTGCTGTGATGTAACTAATTCCTATTTGCATTATCACTTTTTGAGAAAATGATCTGTGGACACAAACTCAATTTACTTTAGCTTTCCTTCTGCATTATGTCTCAAGATTTACTGATTGACAGTTGAAGGAAAATAATTCAGCTAGCTTCATGACAGAAGGATTTAAGGAGTTAGTATTTTTGCACCACAGTTTTATCTAAGGCTATTCTGTGTTCTTATTCTCCCTATACATATTTATGGAGCTGTATTAGTTCTGTTTTCACCTGACTTTGCATGAAGAGCATATCTGATCATTAGGTGAATTTTGCAATATTAATAGACCCAGGAATTTTTCATACCAGTTTCTATGTCTGTACATGGAAGGATTATCAGGTTATCTTATAGCAAGGTGTCCTTTGGCTGGAAATTTGTCAGAAGCTTTTCTGGCATCTACTGTGGGAAAACACTTCCTTGCACCTGTTCACAAAGCTTCAGCCATTAAAGACTGAAAAGGCTATTCCATTATTTGAAATGATGAAAGATTTCTCATTAATCCAAAAATCTTTGTGTGCTATTCTTATTCCAGGAAGGGATTCAAGAAAGGTAGGGTGTAAGATCAATGTCATACAAACAAACAATATCATAACGTCACTGTCCCTCCCAGAAACCAGGGACTAACGTTTGTGTCTCATAGAAGAATCTTGTAACAGCGATCTCTGCAACTCTCAACAGTGAGGACTGAACCTGGGCCCAGTGTATGTAAAACAAACCAGTCTATTATTCTGAGGAGGGATTGAAAGGATTAGGCAGATATTGCTTCTAGGTATTTCTTACACTCCTCCTGTTGCTTTGTATTGTTGCTTACAACACAACGGTAGGCACTCTGGGCTTCTCTGCATAAATGTCTGGGTCAATTAAATTTTAACTGCTTGTTTAGAAGAAAAAGAAGTCTTGATACTAAAGTTTTCCTAGAAACTCACCCACTTTACCTTTTTTCCTAACTTTAAATCCTCAAATTCAAAACGAGGAACACAGCAAGGTATGCATTTTGGTTGATCCCTAGAACCAAAATCCAGATAGGTTTGGCTTTTCTTTTAAACTATTATTTGTAATCACAATCTGCTTTTTTTACCCTTAGCAATCATGTGTCTTTTCTGATGTTTAATATTGCTCAATTTCTTCTTCCATTTTAAGAGCATCTTCATCATGCAGACACTCAAATCTGAGATGAAAAAGAACTTCCTAAGAAATACTATGACAAATAAAGACCATCTGGTAGGCATAAACATAAATGAGATGCAAACCAAAAATCTCAATAAGAACTGAATCACCATCAATCTAGTACACATACAAAGTCCCAGAGCAACAGAATTATTTTGCAGTGAGTAATGTCTTGCCAGTGGGGTACTATGAACAAAGTGATTAATTTCCACAGTCTAATGAGTTCCCCCACCAAAAAAAAGCCAGTCCATATTTATTTTGCAGTGTCAGTCTTAAATTTCATTAATTCATTTACTCTAAAGGAGATTTGTTGTGATTCTTATCTGTGGCACTGTACAGGGAAACCTGTTTCATGTGCATCCACAAATTCTCATTATTTTAGCTTCAGAATCTGTGAAGTTCTTGCTTTACATTTCCGGGGGTGGAAAATGTATGCAGCAGGAAGACAGTGACATGGTTAAGGTCAGGCCACAACTTAGGATCTTGCAAAGAAGGAGCAACACATCAACTAGTGACAAAAATTTGACTGATGGTTCTTTTGGTCACAGTCCTAAAATGCTGCTGAACAACCTACACCTTCTAATTAAACACTGAGGACTAGTCTGTGCCCTGCACTTGGCTGGGGCACATGGGTTGATACCCTGCCTCCTGAGTCAAGGAATTGTTGAATCAATGTCAGCAAAGCCAAGGTTTCACCCAAGGCCCACGCCTTGCTATCACACCCTGCTTCCTGAAAACAGGGCAGAAGAGCTGCTGAAGGGATGCCCTGGACTTCTTGTAAGTCTGCTAGCAGCCAGCCAAAGGCAAAGACACAGTATCCTGTTACCTCCCATGTACTCTCCTCTCAGGAGGAAGATTTAAAGCCAGCAGATAATCTGCTACAGAGGGTTTATTCTCACTTCAAGTAATCTTTCTTTTTTCCAGTCCTTGCAGTCACCTCAAATAAATAATGATTTATCCACTGTTCTTCCATTTTCTCTTAATGCTATTGACTGCAAATAAAAAATTCAAAATCAAGAGTTCAAAATAAAGAAAGTCCACATAATTCCCTTTACAGGTTTATACAGAACAAATAGGGGAATGGATATAATTTCAGGAGCGTGTCAAGTAACAGATAATTTTAAATTATTTATTGATATTTAATGAATGAGTGATACATGCTGTTACATTATTTAGTAGCAGAGTGCTCTTTTGAAGGGCTTTAGATTCTGTAGATATTTTTAAACAGTGCCTCCACTTTTTTTTTACTTTTTTTTTTTTTTTTTAAGGACCAGATACTCAGGAAATATCCACTGAATGGAGTAGAAACAGAGCATCTACCACCTACCTCACTTTTTTGACTAGGTTCAGATGAGTCTACTGACTCCTAATCAGGTACCAATGCAGCTTCAGCCCTTACTAGAAGATGAGGTTGTCCTTTCACTTAACCAGAAGTAATGTGACATGTTAAGGCCTTTTCTATGTTGTCAGCTAGAGAAGCCACAACAAACTTATTACATCTGGTAAATGGTTCTTCTCTCACCAGGAGTAAATCCATACCATGCTGGTATGCTGTTAACATTGATGTAGCACATGCTGTGAAATCCCACTGGCAGATGCCCCTATCTTTTACCATATTTTGGATGCATTTTAGAAATGGGGTGAGCTGTATGTGCAGAATAAATTAATAGTTTCTTAGTAGTTATCCTAGAGTCCATTATCATCTTATTCCACAATAGCATCCCAACCACAGCTGAGCTCTAAGGCTGCATGGTTCCCAGACAACTAATGTCATACAAATGACTGAGATAGCTGTAGATTTGTCCCATGAAGAGGAGAGAGCTACCAGAAAGCCAGGTTTTCAGGGATCTTTCCCCCACACAATCTGTGCTATGCTAAAAAGAGCATTAGGATCGTTGTGTGTTCAGTATTAAAAATAACTTCTGCAGCACATAACTCCCTAATATGTTACCACATCCTTCACCCAATAATTTTCCCCAAGAAACTGAATTAACATGGAGGCTAAGCTCCATGTACTGTGCCCCACCATATCATCCTTCTGTTCTGAACAAGTGATACTTGTTTTTATTTCCCCAAGTGAGATTTTACCAAATCTACCTCCTCGCCCCCTTTATTTCACACCACAACAGTTCTTCTACCCTAATTTCAGACACATTTTGGATCCCATTCTTGCAGAGGGACTGGGCAGAACCAGTGACCATTCACCATTCTGAACAACTTATTTTTCCCCTCATCGTTGTCGACGTATTTACACACTTCATGCTACTCCTGCACATGCTCCCCAGTCTCTGATTAGAGACTGGTTGTGTCATTCTTACAAATCATGCATTACAGAAATTCTCATCCTTTAGTGTTTAAAAAAAATATTCCCGTTCCTTACAAAATGAGCAGTTTTATTGCTGCCGATTAAATAATATGCCTCAAATACATTGTTTGCAATATTTTTTGCCCATCACTCATTTCATGAATTATTCAGAAATATTTGTATTACTCTGTCTCTGGTACTGGTTATTTGGAGTGAGGAAGACAGATAAATAGCCTGTTAACATATTCTCCCTCAACAGATACTCAGACTGGGAGATGGGAGAGGTGTTGTGGGTTGGTTGCTGTGGGTGTAGTGGGAAATACATAAAAGTGTGTGTGTGTATATATATATATGAGAAAAACATTAAAATTAGATGCTTCTAGTTCTAGCTACAGTGTGTCTTCTTTCTTTCCCCTTCCTTTTCAGAGAGGGAAGGTGCTACAGTTCAGTAATGTATTTGCTGTACCCTGAATCCAGACTGAAATCTCCAGGAGAGGGAGACAATGAATAGTCCAGTAGGAAGGACTGAACGCTGATGTCGATTAAACCAAAACCATGAAACAAATGAGGGGTTTCAGTGGTTGTTCTTCATAGCCACTTCAGTTCCGTATGCAAGGGCATGCTTCCATTTTATTGCAGTAGTAAATTTCAGAGCACATAGGGAGAGAGAGAGAATATTGGCATTTCAATCAGGGCAGCTTCACACACACGCACGCAGCCCACTCAGCTCTGTGTTGAAAGCTGTATGAAAGAAAACCTGTAGGATATCCAAGAGATTACTTACAAGATTCCAAGGCATGGATTTTTACGAAATCCTTATAACACAGCCTGGTGCCCTTGTTGAAGTGCATTTGAAATATGCCTCTGAGCTCCTCAGAGTCTGCAGGAACTGCTCGTAGGTACCAGGGTATACATGCATTCCTACATTTATTACAACAAGCAGATATACGCTTGTTTCCAATACAAAGATAACGTCTCAGTCTTTGAGCTTTGAAAAAATCAATTGTGTTTGTAGGGGCTACTATTAATTTTCATTACCCCATCAGTCATTCAGGAAACAAGGCTTGTCTGTGCTGATCTAGCTTCTGAAAAGATAAAACAGCCATTGCACAGGAATATGGGGGTAGGAGTAACAGACAAAGCCAAGGTTTTATGTTTTCAAGTAATCACAGACTGCACCATCTTATGCCTTAATATATTCTGAGAATTTTCTTGAGAACCTGATGTTGCATGGGGATAAAATGTTGTCCCCAACATATTAATAAAACATTTACACTGCTTACTTTCTTGCTGGGGAACAAAAAAAGAGGGTAGTGGGACACCTATTCCACATGTGCTAAAATGATTCTCAGATAGTCTCTTTAATAAACTTGAAATGCCCTTACCAAACATTGTGATAAATGCTGCTTCTCAATAGCATATGATATTTCACAATAAGAAAAAAAGTTATTAGTTAGATTATACAGAAAAAAAAAAAAACACAACAGAAAAAAAAAACAAAAAAACCCCAAACCCAACACAAACCTAAAAGGTGACATTTTCATAAAGTTTTGGGAACAGAACTGACAGTTACCTTCTGTTTATACCATGGAATAGACCCTGATACTAATATTCCACAGACAGGTGATACTCTAAAACCTTGCAATATACAATGTGATCAGTTTGCAACTGTGATATAATTGCAATTATAACACAGTTCCCATTTTGAGTTGTGTTTTTCACCTCAGTTGACCTATCCAAACAAAGCTATTGCAGAGAGATAGGTTTCTCAAAGGAATTGGTATCTGTATGGGAGTAAAAGAAATGCCTAGAATCTGGGCTTAGGAAGAAATAAAATTAAGTAGCCCATTTCTAGAGAGCTTTTTTACCGTGTTTGCACACAAATTGCCACAGAAAAGCTTCCCTTACATTTTGTCTCCTGTAACTTAGAGTCCTGTCACATTGCCATGGAATTTGATTCCCAGGCTTCAGAAAGTGCTGAATTCATTCTGAGTTTGCTACATAATTGTTGCTTTGCTTGTAAAATGGTTTAGTCACAATTAGTCAGCTGATGCATTGAGTCAGTGACAAAACATAGTTTTGCTGAAGGTGTGACCTCCTTTATTTCACAAATCAGAATGATAGTTCATAGCTTTTTTCTTTTTTTTAATTCTAGTTCTTTGAAGAACTTTGAAGTTCTATCAAGGTCTTTAAAATACGAGCCAAGCCCGCCTGGTATATCCCACTGAGCCACTCTACTCATTGCAGCTTTTTGATGAGCAAAGAAAAGCAGCTTCTGACTTGGAATGAATCATATGATTAGTCCTGATTAGTCAGGACCTGAGCTTGTAACATGACCACTGTTACAGTTTTCTTAAAGAGCTAGCAAGTCCTCTGCTGCTGAAAATTTGATGAGAAAGTTCACCTTCTTTGTGATCCTGCATGCTGAGAACTGCGTTATCCTGAGTGCAAAACCACAGAAATCAATAACCTGAATAGCAATGTGCTTCTCAGCATAAATCGGAGTGACAGGTACTGACCACAATAATTCAATGAAAAAATGTACCTAATGTTTCTTGTTTAGATTGTGGTTTATTGTTGGACCAGATGAACCGCATTTTTTTGGTTCCTGAACAAAATACAATAATAGAATCATAGAATGGCTTGGGTTGGAAGGGATCATCTAGTTCCAAACACCCTGTGTGGGCAGGGACACCTCCACTACACCAGGTTGCACAAAGCCACATCCAGCCTGGCTTTCAACACCTCCAGGAATGGACCATCTATATCCTCCCTGGGCAACCTGTTCCAGTGTCTCACCACCCTCACACAAAAGCATTTCTTCCTAATGTCTAACCTGAATCTACCCTCTTCCAGTTTAAATGGCAAAGTATAGGCATGTTACTGCATGTAAATGTATCTAGTTAAGTCCTGTGAAATAAACTTGGAGCAACAATGAGTTCCAGACCGGTGAGTAACATTCAAGACATGCCATATGCAATCGTTTGTCTTGTTTAAATGTTAAGTTCCCTGTTCTGATAGCTGCATGGCACCTGCAGTTGGTACTGAAGGTAGCACCTTACACGGACACCAGTGATAATTGTGAAAGATGAGCAGATCTGTATTTGCAGGACTTGTAAAACCACATTTTTAACATTGATGTAGCATATGCTGTGAAATCCCACTGGCAGATGCCCCTATCTTTTACAAAGGGAAGGCAAGAGAATAAATTCCTGAGCATTCAGCTACCTGCCTTCGCATCCAGGTGGCTGAGCCATAAACAAAGCTGTACTTGCTATTCCAGCATTTTTTAAGAGGACATGACTAAGAATGGGAGAAAGAGAGGAGCTAGCAGAAGGGAAAGTCACTGTCCAACTACCCTGACAGGGTTGGTGCAGTAACATTAACACCCCGCTTGGTTGCAGCAATGGTCATAAGGTAAAAATGGGCAACAGGGGCACAAACATTTTGTCATGCCCAGTAATACACTGTCCTGGGCAACTGCATTGTCTCACCTAGCAGAGCCCTCTTCAGAGAGCTTCAGCAGTCATTTACAGGTGACAATGACTCTGCAGGGGGCTGGAGCTCCCTGTGGCTCTCTACCACAAGGACCTACAGCCCCCATATATAGCTGGGTCTCAAGAGGCCCAGCAAAGCCAGCTCATTTTCTTCCAGCAGCCTTTGTGCTCACACAGCCCATCACCCAATTAACACTGCAGATACAGCATACATGCTGTACTGGAATTGTTCACAGTCCACATGCAATTCAAAAGCCACCATTTAACCACCATTGTCATAACCTCAACCTTTCAGAAATTGTGCTTTGTCACTGAAACAACTGTTTTCTCATGGCTTCAGGTACCAGATAAATCAGGTGCACTCCACAAGTTTTATGCCTTCTAGCAGTTCTGTTCACTTCAGACAGTGGTATCAGCATTGTACAGCTGCCTTTTCTGCAGGTTTTCATCATTTGCCTGAGTTTATACAAGGGATAAGTTAGAGATGGAAAAGATGGAAAAAAGCCAAAGGAAAAGAGCTGGCATTTCTCTCCCATGGAAACAAGTGTGGACAAAAAGTCTGTGTGGTTTGAATGGAGATGCAATTCGCTGGGAAAACTCATAAGCACAATACAGCATTCCCCTTGGACCAACTACAGTAATTATTTGCACATTATGATCAATTATTATACAAACAAAAAAGGCAACTTTGCATCACAAAATGTAATCAATAAGATATAAAAATCTTATTGTAGTATATCTGAGTCACAGAGCCACAGGGTCCTGATTTATTGATGATTCAAAACTAGTTCAGACTCATCACTGATTTTACAATTTCAGTAGACCGGTGATTCAGCTACACAACTAAAATGTAGAATTTATTATATTTTCTTATCCTTATTGACATAACCTTTTTCTGCTCATGTGGAATTCCACACCACACAATCAACAGATTGAAGGCAATTAGGAATATTCCTTCCTTGCTTCTCTGTTGTATGCTCTAAAAAGGATAGTGTAGTCTCATATTACACTCTGTTCTGTCAGCGTTAATCTTGAGCTGGAACATGTACATAGCTCGTTTTTATCTCAGCCATACCAGCTTTTTTTGCAATGTTAGAGTCATTATTGAAGTTCCAGAATGAAAATAGGGACTACATCTGGGGACAACAGTTTTCACTCATATGAAGAGCAAACCAAGGAAAATGATAGACAGAGGGGAGCAGTGTTTGCATAAAAAAACAACTCTACCTACTGCTCTGTTTACAACCCAACAACTCAAGAGTGCAGTTTTTCAGATTGCAAGCCTGGCTTCCCTGGGGAAGTTCAAAGCAAGCCTAGGGAAAACAGGGCCAGGGTGGGGGGGGGGAAGCATATTCCTTTGCTTAACCACTTTCATTTATAATTCAGTATAAGCCAAATTGCTGGCAGTCCATGGAATATTAAGGAAAGGTTTGGGGTTTTTTTAGCCAGGATTTGAAAAGGTAATGGCTCTGCCCTGTTGTAATATTTCATTATCAAAGTTCTGTGCTTTGGTAATACAGGGGAAGGAAGAGGCAAAAGACTATCCCCTCCCTTGAAAACACTCATGTGAGAAGTAATGAAATGGTTATTAAGGTTCCTGTGGTGCTTTGAAGTGGATGTTAGACATTTACCCTTGATAGACTGATATATGTCTAGCTCTTTTCCATATTTTTCCATTTTCTTCTGACATTATTTGAGACATTTAGACCCAAAATGTTATGTAATATTATTGTATGTTATTAAAGAGGAGAGAAGTGATTTACAAAAACAGGGAAGTGATTTCTGTGTATTGCTTACCTTTATCACAAGAGGGTGATAGGGCTTTACTAGTAAATTGCCTTAATAACCTGAAAGAGAGATGCTATAGGAAAATACAGGAATGTATGTTGTTTACTGTGTCCTGGTAATAATCATTGATCCTATAGGTTTATTTTAACCCTCTTTTTTTATTTATGGTCATTACAGCCTTCTGTGCTGTGAGCTGCAATATTTAAAACCTCCTTAAGCTTCCAACCTTATAGTTAACCTTTTAGTTCACCATTTCCTTCTCAGGGATAGGTCTGGAAGCAAAGATCTAAGCACTGGAGGTCACTGGATTATTATTGCAACACTCATCCAGCAGTAGACAACCCCACCACCCTTTGCATGAAAGGAAAATGCACAGAGAGCCAGTATCAGGACAGAGGCATAGGCTGAATGTGAGCAAGAGTATGTCTCGTTGCTTTTGTAGGAAGTCCTACCAATGCCCTGTTACTATATTCAAGGAAAAAAGCCTAGAATATGGCCAGGCAGTAGAGCCAGATATGGAAAAGACTACAGACCTGACAATAGGCAGAATGCAAATTTTGGGAGGGACTTAGGATTTAGGACTCTTGTGAAACTTGGTGCAATGTTTGGTGACAATGCCTATACCACCTTTATTAAATATTGATGGTTTTCATTATCCTCACATTTCAGTAGATTATTCTTTTCCATTCTGTTTTTGTCTTGTTTACTAGAGAAAACAAGTGAACAGTGATTTAAGTGTTCTTGAAATTAATTCAAAGAGATGATTTCTTAAAAGGATTATAATAGTCCCAAAATTAGAGCAAATGAAACATTGTTCTGTCTGTCCACAACAATAGTCATTTTATGAGGGGAAAATAACTTACGGAGTAAATAAGTCCTCTGACCTGGGCCCTTCACAAGCCTTAGCTCAGCTCTGCCAGAGACAGCAGCTCACAGCAATAGAAATTACCCTAATGAAAATGTGGTCCTCCTGCCTCTAGGAGTAGCCCATACACAGCACAAGTTCTGGCTATGGCAATCAACCACCCTTCAAAAAATATCTTGAAATCTTCACGTGTCTATGTGCATTATAACAAAACCCATTGGGTCCTCCCAATAGTTTGGGTTTGAGGCACTGAAGACTGAAAGACAAAAGTGTGTAAGGATCATCTGACTGGGAGCAATGTTTTATCTGACACATTATGTACAGTAATAAAGGTGTAAAGGAGCCCGCCCGTGACACTGTGTTCACGTATTTTACTTCTGGTTATCATTCGTGGCTGATTACTTAACAGAAAGTTTTACTTCCGAGACAAAGCTGGTAGAAAACCTGTGTAATGATCTCCTGCAACCCTTCAGTAGTCCTAAACTCTGCACGGCTGTGTACTGGCCCCTCTGGAAGCTCTCCCCAGTACTTCAGGTGTGCACAGAGTAACTGCTGAGCTGAGTATGTTCATGACTCAGAGGTACCTTTGGTATAACAGATACCATAAGCCTAGAATTAGCCAGTTTTTCATCTTAGATATGGCAGTGACAAACTTTACAAAGGGTCACAAACAGCTACTTCTATATTTTTCACATAACTTTTCTTTATTCTACAAAAATGCCAGAACTGTTTTGTAGCCTATGAAATACTGTTCTTGTATTTTGATCCTCTGGTATGTGCCATGAGAATTGGGGTTGTTTAGCCTGTAGAATAGGAGGCTCAGGGGGGACCTTATCACGCTCTTCAACCACCTGAAGGGAGGTTGTAGTCAGGTGGGGGCTGGGCTCTTCTCCCAGGCAACTAGTGACAGGATGAGAGGGCACGGCCTCAAGCTGTGCCAGGGAAGGTTTAGGTTGGATATTAGGAAGCACTTCCTCACAAAGAAGGTGATTAGACATTGGAATGGACTGCCCAGGGAAGTGGTGGAGGCACCGTCCCTGGATGTGTTCAAGGAAAGGCTGGATGTGGCACTTAGTGCCACGGTCTAGCCAGTGAGGTGGTGTTAGGTCACAGGCTGGACTTGATGATCTTAAAGGTCTTTTCCAGCCTTTGTGATTCTGTGATTACAAAGTGTCACCATAATATGAAGACACTGCTTTATTTAGAACACAGAGAGGTGTGAAAAACATCCACACCATGAGGCACTACGCCTCACCCTCAAGCTGTGCCAGCAGCCCTGTCTAGGCTGTCAGCACAGTTTTCCTTCAAGTTGCAACTGCACTTCGTAACCCCACAATGTTGCTTAATGTATACAAAATGATTCATCAAATGATTCACCCCCAGTGACTCTGAGCCATGACCTGTGTCTCTCTTCCAGAAGAGAAAGAGGGCACAGAATGCAAGATGATAAGCAAAGGGTTAACTCAGGTTTAGTAGCACCATTATGACTAGTCAGAAGGGATCATGAGTTCCTGTTGCTAGAATCCTTTTCTAGCATTTGTGTATATGGGCTATATTCAGCATTGTGACTTGTTTAAAAAAAATGGCAGAGCTAGCTAAATATCTGACAGGAGATGGAACTGGGCTAGGAGATCAGCAGTCATGGACATGCTAAGGAAGAGATATCCACAGTTCTGGCCATACAGAGGCACCGGTGTCATTGCAACCCCTAACACACTAGTTTCTAGACAGGTGTGGGTTACTTGTCCACTCGTACCTCAGCATGCAGCCAGCATCGAGGTCCCAGAAGGGCCACAAGCAGAAGGACAGTCTGTCTCTGCAAAACAGAAGGGACAAGAGGAATCAGGATGCTGTGGCATAGGATCATTCATCTCTCACAGAATTCACAGAATTTTTTGAGTTGGAAGGGACCTTAAAGATCATTGAGTTCCAGCTCCCCTGCATGGGCAGGGACACCTCCCACTAGAACAGGCTGCTCAGAGCCCCATCCAACCTGCCCTTGAACACCTCCAGGGATGGAGCCTCCACAGCATCTCTGGGCCGCCTGTTCCAGTGTCTCACCACCCTTACACTGAAGAATTTACGCCTGATCTCTAACCTAAATCTCTCTTATTTCAGCTTAAAACCATTACCCCTTGTCCTCTCACTGCATGCCCCTGTAAAAAGCCCCTCCCCAGCTTTCCTGTAGGCTCCCTTCAGGTACTGGAAGGCTGATTTGAGGTCTCTGTGGAGCCTTCTCTTCTCCAGGCTGAACAACCCCAATTCCCTCAGCCTGTCCTCATAGAAGAGCTGCTCCAGCCCTCGGATCATTTTCGTGGCCCTTCTCTGGACACGCTCCAACAGGTCCACACCTTTCTGGTGCTGGGGGCACCAGAGCTGGACGCGGTGTTTCTTCTCGGCGAGGTCACCCATCTCTCCAGCCCCTGCGGCGTGAGGACAGGTTCTGCTTCCATCGGCAGCCGCGTCCCTTAAGCCCTGCTGCAGCCAGCCCCATCAGCCACGGGTGGGACAGGAGGTGGGACACCTGGCAACCGTGGGGAGCCAGCGCGGTGCCCCGGCCAGCCCCGTAAGTGGGGAGCCAGCCCCTCCAGACCGGGAGGCCTCCTGGCAGGGCCCCGCAGCAGCACCCGCTGCGCGGCGGCCTTTGCTGGCGAAGGAGCTGGCGGTTCCGAGAAACCTTGAACCCAGGGTTGACGTGTGTTCGTGAAGATGAGGCAAACTTCAGCTTACGCTCCGAAGGCAAACGCAGCATGCACCGAGAAAAACAGGTTGTATTTGGGGAATTTGGGAAACACGTTGTACAAGGGAATTGCCGTTTTTTTCCGACAGAAGCAAGCCACGGCCTCCTGACAGCCCCTTGACTCCTGCGGGCACCCTTCAGAGAGGATTTATTATCATAATCCCTCAATCTCGTAGAGGACAGCCTAAGGACACACCTGCCGTGCAAGGACCTTGAGGATTCAGAAGCCAAGCAGGTAATTTTTTTATTATTATTATTATTATTATTATTATTATTATTATTATTATTATTATTATTATTATTATTATTATTATTATTAATTGACTTTATTCAATTCCACCGTTTCTGACCGGGGCTGGCCGAAGGGCGCTGCGGAAGGCCCGGGACAGCCACAGGCCCCTGGCTCTGGAGAGCCGGGACAGCGGCTCGCAGCAAGGGCTCCTCGCCGGCCTCGGCGGCCGCCCCGCACCCCCGGGCGGGCTCCGGACCCCGCACCCCGGGCGGGCTGCCGGGCTGCGCCCGCACTCAAGATGGCCGCCGGCCCAAGGTCCCAGACGGGCCCTGAAGCCGCGGGGCTGCTGGTCAAGATGGCGGCCGGCGGCTTCCGCGAGGCCTGCCCTTAGCCATCATGGCCGCCCCTCCCCTACCGCTTCCGACCGCAGCGCGGCGAGGTTGCCCACAGCCAAGATGGCGGCGCGCAGGGAGCCGCGGCTGCCGTGAGGGAACGGGACGGGACGGGACTGGACGGGACGGGAGGCGGGGGCTGAGCGGGCAGCCGGGAGAGGCGCGGCGGAGAGAGGCGCGGCGGAGCCGCGCCTGCCGGCCGGGGAGGCCTCCCGCAGGTCTGTGGAGAGGCGGGTGAAAGGGCGGGTGGGGGCCTGGCTGGTGGCGGTGCCGCGGCGGGGCCTGCGGGCTCGGGCGGGGTTTGGGCAGCGTGTGGGGCGGGTGGGGTGCAGGGAGGGAGCCCGCAGGCTGCGAGGCTGCGGGCAGGAGTGTCCCGGGAAAGAGCGGGGTGGCTCTTGCGGCCCTCGGGCCGGTGGTGTCTCCTCAAGCAGCAGCAGCAGCCGCAGTCGTGGGCTGTGAGAACTCCCAGCAGTGTGACTGGTTATCGGCGAGCGGGCTTTCAAGGTGATTTTTCAGCAGCAAAGGTGAAATAATCCGTTACGTCTTCTTCCCTCTAGAGTAGAACTAGCTAATTCGTTATTCCAAATATACGCGAGTATTTCTGTTCAAGATTTATAAGATGCTGAAGTATCTGGCATGACCAGAAAGCTGAAAATCAAAGGTGATTGCCAGTTATTGACTCTGCAGGCAGTTACCTCTCTGTATAACTTCGTGCGCTGCAGGGAGACTGTATGGGGCTATTCATCAGCTGCTATCAGAATCAAGTCATAAAGCTGTTTCTGCCTGCTGTTTGTGTACTAGCAACATTTTAAAATGTTAGTTTGACCTGCAGGTGTGTGTCACTGCCATGGGAAGGAAAGGTCATTGTCCTTGTGAAGTACAGAAGTTGCCTTACCAGTGATGATCTTACTGCCTTCTCTTGGCAGGTGCAGCCTGATGGTAAACAGCATCCGTATGGGAGCAAATGTACAGTTGGATAGTCAGCTGCATACATCACTTCTCATCAGAACGTGCATTTTTTGCCTATATGTCTAAATTGACATTTAGCCAGAAGGACTTTTGAGAGTTTCTCAGTGTGCTTGAACCACATTAACAGAGGTCATCATCACCACTGCTGTTATGTCCTGGGTACAAGTTGCAGTCAGCCGATCCAGTGAGGATATATTTGATGAAGATGCAGACGAGATGTGTCTACTACAGAAAGAATGGAACAGCACCATGAAAAAAAGATTGAAGGTATTTCTCTGCCTTACTAGTCTTTTTAACCATTTTAGATGTACTGACACATACCTTGATATACATATGGCTGATTTAAAGGGGAAGACTAAGAGTGACTGTGTAAGAGTTATCATGGCTTAGTTTTTTCTGAATGTTGGAAAAATATATTGGGGGTTTCACAGAAACTCTACCCTAGTAGCTGTCACAACAAAGTACTGTTTTGCCAAGAGACAACGACGTGCATTTGTAAAAGGCAGTACTAAATTCTGGTGCAAGCCATCCGCATCCTACTTGCAGGTATACCACTAGTTCATGTAGGGCAACACAGCCAAACAATGCTACTAAGAAATATGAGATGTTTGGGTTTTTTAAGTAGAGATCTTCAGTCAGATTTAAGACACGTGGTTCCATGTGGAACTACAATTGGACATGGTGGTTGGGGTAGTTCTTTGGCTTACTTATTCTCCTAGTGAAAATATGTTTTATCAAAGCTGGTTTACCCAGCCCTTTCCTTCTTGGAATTCTTCAGTTAACAAAACAAATCCATAAACCCAGGCTACTTCAACAGGTACGTGATCATTGGGGCTGGAATGGAAGCTGTTGTGTAGGTTGTTGATGAGGAAGGGTATTGCAACAGAGCTGTTTTATTACTCTTCAAGGAAAAGTCTCTTGCATCTGAATCCCTTGAAAAGACTGGATTTCTTAAGGGACTATTTAGTGTTCTTACCCAAATTCCTCTGTTATTTTATGAGTAGATACTGCAAAATTATAAAATGTTATTGAGGCTAGAGCCACATGTTGGGCAAAATAAACATTCTCATTCCCAGCTATTTCTCTAGCAAGGCCACAAGTTTTCTTGTCTTGTGAGTAAATAGAAGTTTTCACTCTTACAACTTGCAATTTTCATGTTAAACAAGTTAAGAGTTATTCTACATTATACGGTAACGTGATTAGGATATAAGGAAAACAATTTGCATTGCAGTCATCTGCTGTTTCTTAAAATAAGTAATGACATGTTATGTGTATATGTGGCTCACTCCCATCACTGTCTTTTTTCCCCTGTAACTCTTGAATTGAGTGAGATCCTGCAAATAGAGTAACAAGGCTTAATTATTAATTTTGTGAAAAAGGTACATGGTTTACAGTTATGAGAGCACCCTCTGCTGAAGGGGAGGTTCTGCATCCTATCTATTTTTAAATGTCTACGAAACTACACAAAGCTATTCTTCAAAAAAATGTTCATAAGGGAGTTGGCCATCACAAAAGCAAGCATGTTTCCCTGCAGATGTGTCTCAATTTTTGATGTTTCTAGAAATACTTTTCTCATCCCCTTGCTGGGGACCATTTTGGAAAGGAACTGAATCTTGCAGATCAGTAAATCATAACGCACTGCAAAAAATTGGTTTGGCAGCTGGGGAGTAGCTGGGAGAGATCTTCCAACCTAGAAGCTGTAATTTAAGAGACTGAATACTTGTTTAAACTTTTTTTTATTGTGAAATCATCATAGATTATTTTCTTCACATTGTAAACAACCTGTTTCACTACTTCTACCATAGGAGGGCTATATGGATGGAATTGAGGCTGGGAAAGAGCTTGCACTCCAGGAAGGCTTCAATCAAGGTTATAGACATGGTGCTGAGCTGATGGTTACCTGTGGCCAATTCAGAGGAACCCTGAAGTAAGTTAAAAACCTTTTAAGGTCATGTATGGGTGGACGGTGTGTATGGAGGGAATGTACATGCAGTTTTTTGCTTGTTTTAATTGGAAAAAAAAAAAAAAAGGTGCATTTTGTATCTGTCCAAAGTGAACAAACAGAGAATTCTCCAGTCTTGAATATGGGGGTGTAGAGTGGTCATTCTTAAAAATATCCTTTCAGCTGCTCTTTGAGAATCATCTGAGTCAGCATCTTTAAGCTTAATACTCAGTTCTACTGCTTGAATTTCCCAGAAAATGTGGAAGCATATACGTTTATACAGTATAGATACCTTGTCACATTGCTATCTCTCTTTAACAACTCTATGTGGGTACATGTAATAATTCGTTGGTGGTGGTGTTTTGCTCTTCACTCTTTAGTGCTCTCTTGTCATGGTGTCATCTTAATGGACACGATTCTGCCTCAAGTAAGATAAATAATCTTCTCGATGTGATTGGAAAGCATGAAGAAGATGTCCTTAAGTGTCTGAATTCTGTTGAACAACAGCCACATCTTGGACACATTTTAGATTCTGTTCAGGACATGGACCTCAATCACACAGCTCCAACTGAGACAGAGTATAACGAAGTTAAAGCTGGAAGACACGAAGACATTGGCACCTCTGCTGAAACCAGCTGTAGAAATATTGGTGAGGTTGGTTCCTTGCAGTCTGAGTGCAACACAGCAAAACTCTGCACAGATCCTGAAAGGTCAACTCTTGCTTGGGTTAAAAAGCAGACTGTTTGGCTAGTAGAGCAACTGGGCTTATCACTGGATATTCTCCATCATGTCCAGCAACTGGAAAACTAGTTTCTCTGTTTCATTGTATTTAAAATCATCTCAACTGGATTTGATACTGAGTTTGTGGAATATGTACAGGCTGGTGCATCACTTCATTTTAGGGAAATCTGATCTTGGTACTTCCCAGTGGAGGTAATTTCTGTAAATCTTCACCATGCTTTGGCTCCTTGCAAAAAAACCCCTTGCTTTCAGTCTTAAACATAACTTTCACAGAAAGGGGAAATTACTTTTAAAGCTCAACAAAGATTTACTAAAAACATTCCTGTTCTGTGTCAGAAGCTATAATTTCACCCTTGCTTTCTCTTTTGTCAGCAGTTTGGAATTGGAGCAGGTCCTTTAAATAACCCCTTTAAATATATTCCCTCCAATATCTAAAAAAATAAATGACCAGTGCTATGGACAAACTATTGTTGCAGAACAAGCTGCTGTTGATTATATGCTAAGTCTACACAAAATAGGACAGGATTTGCTGCTGATTTCTAGAGTGCTGTGACTCTCTAGTCGGTATATAAAATACAGGCATTTTTCACCTTTTGTCAATTTCTTCCTTTTTTGTGAACACTATGCAGTGCACTTTCACAGTTAAAAACTGCTTTTTCCCTCCTTATACAGTTCTGTTTTCACTTCTACTGAAGACACAACATACTCTTAAAAATGCTGAATCACTGACAATTCCATTGTTTTACTATTAGACCATCTACTCTACTGAACACATTTCCAGTCTAAAGAACTTCCTTGTGTTATTTTTGTATTTATTTTGCCAGTCCCTCTAGCCTGAACTCTTTTTCTCATTCCCAGTGTTTTTCCCAAACTCTTCAGGGAATCCTCCTTTTCCTGTTGCTTGCCTTAACTGTAGTTGCAACTTGCTCTGGTCAAGAAGCCTTTCATTTGTGAATGCCTCTGTTTTACACTGATTCATGTCTGAGACTAAGCAGGTCTAGACAGAGACAAACTGAACTTTGAATAGCTGACCTAACTATACTTCAGAAAAAAAAAACTTAAATCACAAAACTGAGGCCAGAAGAGAAACTAAGGTGAAAATTACTTTATTTTCAGAGGCTGACTTTACAATTTTAATAAGAAAGACTCTATTATCCTGTCACTTGCAGACTGTTAAGTTTGGATGCCATTCAATACCACTGCTGCATTAGGGCAAAACAAGAACTGAAATTAAGAGTATCTTATAGAACTTGTTTCTGAAATACTGAACAAATAGGGCTGTCTGCATTCATTATATATGTACAAAACTTAAAACAGCTTTTATTTTTCTTAATTTATTTAGCATAATATTGACATGGATAAATACTATTATTTTTCTGTGAGTACGTGTGTTACATTACAGCCAGACAGAAGTTTTGTCCATATTGCAGTAGAATATGGTGCAGACAAAAATAAAAGGTTAATAAAACAACGTTAGACTTTCCAAATTTGGAAGTTTAAACATAAAAATTCAAGAGTACAACTTCTGTGTACTGAATAGTGTGCAAAGAGGAAACTCCATTCACAAATTATTAAGTAGACAGTGAGCTTGCCAAATTCTCTCCAACTACTTCTGCAAAAGCAATCTACACCAGGGAAAGTATTTCCTTCTTGTTTGATTATCAAACAATAGATGGTGTGTTTTAGTTATCTGTCATAACACCTTCTGTAATAGCTGGGGAACTACTTTCTTCCTCTCTGCACAAAGTTTCTGTGCTTTCTGTGGGGTTACTTTTTTCCATGTTGTCACCTGGCGTTTCCAGTTTGGCTGTGGAGAGACTTTCTTCTGGGCTGTCTGTAATACCTGGCTTAGCTGTCACTACCAAATCCTGCTGCTCAGCCACAGACAGACTTTCTTCAAGACTGTTGGAATCCAGAATTGTCTCACAGGGTGGTTCAAGTTTTTGTTCTGTGTCTACTTCCATGTCTTTTGTTTCTCTATCAGCTTTCACCTTGGCAGCGTTCCTGAAAATAGCTCTCATGACAACTGGGACAGACATGCAACTGAAGGAGGAAATGAAACATTAGTTAGTACTATTACAGACTTCATCCATTCTTCAACATGCTACTTTTTTTAGACTGTGCCTGGCACCTGAATGATAGGTGTGGTGGAAAGCAGTGCTATCTCCCTGCATTTTTTTGCTTTGTACAACCTAATAGGTATTCCATTATAGCTACAGCATAACTACATGCTATAATGGAAAGGTGTGTTGACACAATGAAATCAAGTGCTGGATCTTTGAGCCTCCCATTGCAAAGGAGCTTTGATACAAAGTGGGAGGGTTTGGTAACAAAAAAGTTTAAAAAGTCCGAATGGGGCTTTTAATGAAAACCTAAACTAATTGAAATTTATTAATTCTTGCTGAATTTTATAGTTGTAACTTCTATGCTTTGTATAAGACGGGTACAGAGCATACCTTCTTGAAAACACTAGTTAAATCCAGCCTGCATTGATCTTGCTGTCATCAAATAGATAATATTTGTATACTAGCTCATGTCAAATTTAATAGTGCACTCAGTCCTTTCTCTTGCATATGTTGAAATACCACAGCAACTTGCCTCTCTTTGAATTTGCTTCAGAAAACCAGCCAGAGACAGTGTTGTAGACATGCCATATACACCTCACTTTTTGAAAAGCAGCACTGATTGGTATTAGGTACATGTGGAAAAAGTCCTTTTCTTGCTATTCTAAATTATACCACTCATAAGACTGTCATCAGCTACAGTCTTCAGAAAAGCATGTTTACAAAAGAAAAAAGCATATTTGTAAAAGGTAAAACTCTTTGTTGAGAAGTGTTTTCCTGCTCCATGTGCTTTCTACTAGAAACACTTCCCATCACTACTAAGGTTTAAAATTTTTGAAAGAGCTGCTTAAGACAGTAAAGTAACTTATTCTCATATTTATATTATAACTTGGTGCTAGAGTGAAGTTTTCTGGTTGCTGAGTTTCTGGCATTGTGAATGTACATGGTACTTCCATTAAATGGATATCTGAGGTTCATTCCAACTATTAGAAAATAAAATAAAACTCCTTACCGCTTCACAGCTTTGGTTATGAAGTCATCATTATAATTCAGAGTTGGATCTTGAGGATTTAAATTAAGGCGACACTGAATTTCTCTGGAGGTTATAACATCAATTATCACTAAGAAAGACCAGAGTGTAAGTATTTTAAAATGCACGTTTTACTAAACATTGAAAGCCATCCTTTCATTCTGATGCTTCAAGAGAGATAAGACTGAAGCCAATGGGATTGGACTTGCATCAATATTCTCATGGAAGACTTGCTTTTTCCTAATATACTTAAATGAGAAAAAGTTACAATTTATTAATTAACTGCAGGCTGAGATAGAAAGGATTTCAGTTTTTGCATTTACTTCCTGTTTTATGCTGATTACAGAATTCTTTTTAGAAAGCAATTTATACACAAGTGCTACTTTGTGCTTTTCATAGGCTGCACATCATTGAGAATGAATTTATAATCCAAAACTGTAGCGCAACAACCAAATTCCAGCCCAATAAAGAGGAAAGTAACAAGTATTCCACACATACCACAGACTAAATTCTCTGTCACAGGATGAAGGAAGAAGACAGAAAAGCTGGTGTTCTTGTGTGGTAGCACTTCAAAGTGAAGCAGTTCTGAATCATCTAGAAATAAAATTACTGTTTAGTGGTACCCACCCATTGAACCTAGACTCTTTTGGGCTGAATCACATGCCAGAATTTAAAAAATATTGATACAGTAGAATCTAATTATTCATTACTTTGGAAACTTAGTTTATGCTTACAGAAGTGTCAGGCCTAGGAGTTTTAAATATGTATGTATTCAGAGTGAAGTATTAGAATTAGGGATTTTTTTTTGTCATTTAAAATACTTCACAAGTAATGACAGCTTTGGCAAAGAAGCACTAAATCTGTTAACACCCAGCTTAGAAGCTAGTTTCTCTCTAATACTCTGCCATTTCTTCCAGCCATGCAATTTACCTTCATTTACATGCTTCTCAGAGACACAGCTGCTAATCAGACTGTTATATGCCACTTGATGTCGAAGAATCTCTATTATGCCTGGCACGCAGTTTGGGTGGCTAAATGGGATTTTACTGACCAAGGCTCCAGCTAAATCTGATTTTTCTGAGCCCTTGTTTATGAAGTAACAGTGCTTTGGGCAATCTGGAAAAGACTGAACAACAAATACGGTGATATTTCAAGCACTGAAAACAAGAATGTAAAGCTTTAAGTTATCAGGCAACTGCACAATCTGACAGCGAAAATAATTTTGGAAGACACACTTCTAGCGTGTCCATCATGTGTATCTGCATTTCAGTAGAAATGCAATCATTAGAGGAAGCTAAATTTGATCCACTCTCCCTTCCAAATGTGTCCAAATTAGATTAATACACCCAGAGCCAAGTGTTCAGTAGTTCAAGTTCTTCCAACTACTCTGAAGAGCCCTGTAGGCTATAGAAATTGTAAAAACCAAGATCTTCTCTCAGAAGAGTATCATTGTAGTGCTGCTTGACAGTTCTACAAATAGGACAGCAGTTTTTGCCTGAGATCTCTTCTGGACATTGTATCCTGTCCCTCCCTCCATCACGAATGTTTTCTTTGGAGAAGCTTCTTTCTTTGGAGAATCTTTGGAGAAGATTCATTTGAGGAGGAGGAGATAGTAAGAAGTATTTGCCACTTCTCCATGCTGACAGTGATTCTCAAACAGAAGTGCAACATTGTGTTACCTACTTCAGTATGCCCAATGGCAACTGTTACCTTAAGAATAGGGCAGGGAAGTTAGTTACATTAAGAAAAAATGAAGAGCAGAATAAAAGAGCTTTTCCTCATGTGTCCACAGAGGGAAAGGGTTTCCTCAACACTCATTTCAAGGTTGGAATTCAATTTAGAAATTTATTTCTAGAAATAAAATCTTTAAACTCAGAAAAAACTGTCTTCCAACAAGTACTAATATTGTAGGGAATTGTTAAAGAGTGACAAAGCTTTTCCTGTATATCTTACAGAAATGAAACATTCGTCTCATCTTAAGTGTTTTATAGAGGAGAGCTTTGCCAAACCTTATTTTAGCGTGGTGTAAACTTACTACTACCACCTTCTGTATCACCACCTCAAAGTCCAAGAAATATGTAGGCAATGAGCTCTAACAACACTGCTAGAAGAGGAAGAAGTGTCCTCTTGTTTTGTTGCCATGAACTGAAAATTAATGTTTTCTATCAAAAAAAGTAGATCTTTAAGCTTGTCTTGTAGTTGCCCTGTACATAAAACTGGCAGAAAGCATCTTATCCACTATTTTCTATTCTAAAACCTTTCCTCTACATCTAATGCAGCATAAATTAAATATTTTTTAATAAAAGTCATTAAAAGGGAAGACGTCTAAGGTTAAACAACCATGGCTCTAGATAGTAATTGGCATCACTGTTGTAACACTCCACTTTTCTTCCCGCCCATCCCCTTAAAATGAATCCATATTCTCAGTGTTATCAAGGAATCTCTTTTGTTAAAACAGCATGATAAAGACCTTAAAAAATCTAGCTTGCTCATCCAGTAAATTACCTCCTTTTTAAGGTATTAATGATGTTCCAAGCAATTTTTAATAGATTAACTACTTGGGTTACACATAAAGATTCAGCAACTATGCATGTGCTGTTTCATTAATGAGGATGAGAAGGTCATTACTTGAAAGGGTGGAGCATTGTTTTGTAAATTACTTGAGCTGTTTCCTAAAGATCATTTAAATACTGTTGGGATTTGGGAGGTCTGCATGGATTGGTTAAAGGGGAAATATAATTCAGTATGTACCTCATACAAGGGCAGAATGTGTATCAAATGCACACTATACTCACCACAAAGAAACAGGATTTATCTGTAGACAAGTCTTCACTGTGTTTTTCTTTAAGGTTAGACTGAACAATCAGCTCATACAGAGGAGATAGTTTCAAACCAGTAATCTGAATTCCTGAAACCAGGAATTTATTTATTAGCATTTAGGTTATGACTGGACACAAAAGCTAATATTAAAAATTAATCTCCTTTCTTTTTTGCTAATGGGAATTTGAGATAGTGTTTAACAGCTGCCCCTGTAATTTTAGTATCTTTCTTAGAACTTTTGTGTTTTGCACTGGTTGCTAAAATATTACACTTAGGCTTAAAGAACAGAACACATTCTGCCCCAGAAACCAGTTTTTCCTCCTACAGCATTAACACAGGGAAATAAAAAGCAAACAAGCAGTGCATAGTCACAGAAGCATTTAGCCTTAAAAACAGTTATAACATGCCTGTGAGCCCCTGTATCTCTTCAATACTGGATGAGGACATAGGAATAGGTTGGTGAAACTTGAGCACAAAAAAAGCTGGCAAATCCATGCTGAGTTCATCAGTCAGTGGCAAAAAAGTAGGGTTGCTGAAAAAAAAATATATTAAAATAATAATAATAAAAATTTTAAAAGGAAGTCAGAATGAAAGCTTGTTACAGAAATTGACATAACGAGGACTCTTAGTGCAAGGTCACCATAAGATCCCTAGCAGTTTACTGCATTCCATGCTTTTTCTATCTTGAGAAAAGTTTTGCTTTATAAATGCAACTATAGCCTTTAGTGTTTTAAAACAAAGTTAATGTGAAGGGTGGCAGAAAAGTGAGCCACTAGAAACATAAAGAGTGCACAAAGATTGTTTGCTATAAATCATTCTCTAGTGACTTCTTTTAGAGAATGACTTCAGAATTTCCCTGCAGCCTAGCACTGAAGTAGTGAGAGATGAGGTGTCAGTATTCATGGCAGAATAGCAAACTATTGTATGTAGTTAAGGTGAAATATCCCTTAATATATGCTTTATCTATTCTGAAACTATGCAGAAGTTGCTTGTTGAATACTAGGAAGTAAAGTAATATTGTTCCAGTGGCTCCTTCTGGTTTCAAGTCTATGAATAAATCCACAGTGTAATGTGATTGGCACAGTTAAATATGGATTTAAAAGTCCACTTGGGGAAACTTTTACAGCCACACGTTATAGAGGGTGTAGCTATGGAGCATAATGCCATCAGTAAAGCAGAGCTTCCTGTTCCAGTAGAGGCTAAATGTGTGTTATGCTAAGGTTAGTGCCAAGGACTTGTAAATCTCTTTTTTACTGAGAAGTGTTCAGAGCCTCACCTGTCCCCTCCAGCCTGAGGATCTACAAGCAGTGGAGAAAGGGGAAGTTTGTGTAGCATATCTGTGCCTTCAACAGTTACAACTGCATTTGTCCCACATACCTGGGAACCTGAGAGAAAGAGAACTAAATTATTTTTCTCGTGTCAGTGTAGATTAATCCTATGCATGTAAAATGTGGAGTGGTCAGGTCTTTCAAAGGTCAGGTACAACTGACAGCTTGGGCAGCAAGGAGAAGCCTGCACAGACCACACACTAATGGCCAAAGTTGCCCAATGGTGATAGCAGCAGTAGCTGCTTTTGGGACATGCCATGACAAAGATCAAGAGATCATCTGTCATTTTCAACCTGGCTAGGCAGTTATTTTGTTTGATACCATTCTCACTTCTATTTGGGTCAAGAGCCAAGAAATGGAAAAGTAGCTTCCTGATGTACCTCATAATTGTGCTAAAGTGCAGTACATAAATCCTTCTGCTCAGCCAGAATTTTAAATCTCATTTCTGGGTTTCATTAATGAACTTTACTTAATGAAACAGGTAGTGCTAAAAAAGTTAGCAGGTTAGTTATTTCTGCTTTCCTGCTTTTACCAGGATTCAGTTCTGCTTCCAAAACTTGATAGGGAGAAATATAAAATTCAATGGTCATAGGAGTTCCTGAGGAATAAAAAAAAATTAGTTACTACACATGTCAATAGAGGAAGTATGTTAGGCATTTTGACACAAAGGGGGAAAAAACACAAGAGCAGTGTAGATGGCAGAAAGGGATTCCTCTTAAGAGTACATCTCTAATTACAGTATATCTTTAAATCACAGCATTTTCTTAGTCAGCATTTAACAACTAAAATACCAGGCCATAAAGTCAGCAAACATCTTTGAAAAGATTAAATTAAGATTCTATCTTTTGCAAAATAACCTATTTTACAGCTTTAAAAATACTAGCTGAACTGCTGGCTTTCAGTGACTAGTCTGAAACAGAAGGAAAAGCTGTAATAGTTGCATAAGGGACACACATCAAGCTGTGCAACAGGATAACAGCAGCCATGTATTAGAAGAAAATTATGAACTATAACACATTAACAGTTAAAGCTCACTTCTGACAGTGTAGATGAGCCAAAAAACTTAGCAACTGACTGTATTTGCCTTTTAGGCAACATGAGTATTACCTCGGCTACTATCACTGTCATCTCATGGTGACTCCCAAGTCGTGGTGTCCCACATAACCTCAGAATATTGCTGGGTCTGCTTTTAGGCTGCTACAAAGGCAGTGCTGCAGTAGCTGATAAGCCATCTGACTTGTTTGTATTTTCTCCTTCTGTATGTCTGAACATTATCTGAGCATACAGACACAGTAAGTCCCCACAGCATGTTTTATTTTTAATAGAGGATCTTTACTGTAAACAAAGAGCAACTCACTAGGGTTTTGGGATTTTTTACAATTCTTTGAATCAACAAAACAAAACAACAAAAAAAATCACCTCCAGTTCTTGGCACCAGGTGTCCTACTTTTCCATGAAGTATTTCAGTAATTCTGTTTACATCCTGTGTTCTAGTTCAAAACACATCTTGATTAGTGTTTCCTGAGTTGCAGTCCTAGCTAGGCTAATATACACAGTAATTTGCACCCTTAATCAAAGGGGGACAATGCTTTCTTGAAACTAGATTGTGTCTTCGCTTTTTATGACAGCTTCCTAAACACCATCATTCCACTCATGCGTTACTCCTTGAACTTGGGCTTCCAGTTTCAACCCTGCATCAGAGCTGTTTTGTGTTGCAATTTGATGTGCTATTTACCAGAAATAAAGGGGGACAAAAATACTGAAGTGGTAGTTCGAGCAAAGAGTGAGGACACAACCTGAATAAACTAAGTCAAACAGAACCAGCCTCTAACCTCAGATGTGATCATACAGCTGAATACATTCAGCCAAACAATTACAAAGCTGTGTATTAAGATACTGCAGTGTCTTAGTAATCCAGAAGGAAAGCATTGCCCTCAACTCATATTTTCTTAAAATAATTAAAATCACTGTACAATTACCAAAGGATTTTGGAAAATCTGTTCCACATCTATCTGTAATCCTAGTCTGAAAGGGAAAATGAGAAAAAGAAGGATCTAGAAGGAATCCACCGCTCCTGATCTAAAACCTGAGCACAAAATGAGATACCCAAACATCAGGACCCCAAAAGCTGCATTTTACTTCTGCTACAGGGAGATCTCGACATGACTGATGACTTTCAGATGTGCTGTTTGCTCCTAGTGGGTTCTCTCATGCACACACACCCAAGCTCTGCCACAACCAACCAGTTTCCCAGCAAGCCTTACAGATAAAGTACAGGAGTTCAGTAGATCATCATGTTTTGCATGCCTGGGGTTGGCAAACTGCAGAAAGGCTTCAAGCTTTCCAGTGGGAGAAAACTCATTAGCCTTCTACATCCTGCTCTGTAATTAGATCACTTAACTTGTTTTTCAGTGAAATGAAGGGGTGGGGGTGGAGGGAAATGGAGAAAGAGGTAGATTTCAAGTTACCTGTCTAGAAGAGATACTGAATAAAGATCTTTCTCAAGGGCCTGCAAAGCAAGGTATCCCTTAGCTTTCATTTCGCTGGGAAAGAAAGAAGACAAATTATTATTTTTGTAAGTAAACAAAGCTAGGATATCTATTTTAAAAGTTTTACAAGTAAAAACTAGTTGTAACCTGTTTCCTGGAATTTGGTACAGATTTGACAGGTCTTCTAGAATCTTTCCAAAGGCATCATAGTTCTTCATCCTACCAAAAAGAAAAAAGTGCTATTACACTGCTAAATTAGTAGTCTTTCATATCTAATTTGCTACAAAGAGCACTATTTCAGAGTGACATGGGCCCCCTCCTTATCAGATCTGGCAAGCAGCAGCACTGCTTTTAAATGTTCTTAGAAGATACCAGGAAATGTTAATCCTTGGCTCCACTGCAAAAAAACAATGTAATTATAGCTGACACTGGTTAAATATGCACTACTGAAGGCAATAGATGTGCATAATACACAAAGCTGACAGCTCATCAGCTGCGAAGCACAGTTTCCTGATGTTCCAACAAAGCTAGTCATGTAGTAACTCTTCCCTAATACAATGCACCTGTAAATGTCTCCTTTCTTCAAAATATCAAGGATTGTGTTAATATTGCACTTCACAGTACCCTGTGAGAGAGACAGATTTTAAATACAATTGACAGATACATAAATTTGAAAAGAAAAGAAAAAAACAACAACAAAAGAACAGGGGGAAAGTGGCTTGCAGGAATTTGTTAAGGAATGGTTCAGACTGCTGAAACCCCAGAATTCCTGCAGATTCCTACTGGCTGTAATAAACCAGAAGCTATTTACTCACCTGCTTAAGTAGATTTTACAAGTCTTACTAAACTCTAGTGCTGGAGTTACAAAGAAAGCTGTACTCTGGAAGACATACCTCCCCCTTCCATGCAGATGTGGCTGCAATATGGATCAGCAGCAAGACCAAATAAGCCTGCCTGGACTTTCACACTGAGACAAATCCTTTGCAAACAGAAGCCTAAACAAATCTCTCACCTCTTCAGCAACTCTTTCTAACTGGATTTGTGGGGAAACAAGGAAAAGGGAGGGAAGTAGACGTGCAGGTAAGGGCAAAGACACAGCACCAGTGTATGCATTAGTTGGCTGGTTCATCATGATTTTGGTTACTTTGAGACTCACAGGAAACATTACACATAAAACAAACTTCCTTACAACCAAATAAAATACTACACTAAGAGGCGTAGACAGGATATTGGCACTTCATGCCAAATTCTAACAAAAACAGGAAGGCAGACAAGTAGTACCCACAGTCCAAAAGGTAACTATATGCCATCACTCAGAGCAAAACTGCTGGCAGTTAACATCACTGGAAGTAAAAAACCTAGGAAAAATGCAAGTTGAAGGCATAGCTGCTTACACCCAGAAAGTTAATATAACTTCATTTCTAAGCAAAGAGAGGGCTGGAAAAACTGATAAGGTCCACATAGAAGACAGATGAAATATGCAAGAGCAATGATTATTGTCTCTCCCTTTACCTTTCCTTTCAACTGTTCTGCCAAAATACTTAAATAAGAATTAAATTTTTTAAGGATACTCAGTATTAGTAAAACCTGGAACTTTGATCATATTGGCTAGAGACTTTGAAACAGATTTTAAAGGTGGTGGCCTGACCTGGAACAGCAACTATTCAGACAGAACAAAATATGGTAAAAATAAGTAAACAAATAAGTAAGTAAATAAATAAATAAATGAATTTTGCCCCACTGCTACATGAGAAAATTAAAGTAACATCTCCTCCTACACATTCACAAAGAAAAACACGCCATGTGATATTACCTTGCTTTCATTGCTATGATAAAAGCCTGAAGGACACGTAGTTAAGACAGTTGCATAAGGATAAACAAAGACTATTTAGCATTTGATAGAAGAAGGGGAAAAGTAATATCTGGTTTGGCCCTGTAAATCTGCCAGTTCTGAATTGTGATCATCAGTCCATTTCCAAACTCCTGGGTCCAAGTAGTTCTATATTCTTGCAATCAACACAAATGCCAGTATTCAAAGACTGTTCAACTGGTAGCAAGAGCCACTGAACTGGGGATTACTCTTTATCCTCACTCCACTGAGGTAGATGTAATTTACCTGTTTGCAAGGGAACAACTTGAGAAATTAGTAGTGCTTGGAGTATTTTTTCATAATTTGCTGCAATTTAAGCATTGAATTTACAAATTGGAAGTTGATAATAACAGTTACAGTAGCCACCAGCCTCCAATATGGAGCACTGGAAACATCTTCCCACATAAAATAAAAACCAAATAGGTGTGAGTTCTTCTGTTGCTTTCCAGTTTATATTCTTGTTTCCTGATTCTTGCTTTTTTCTTGTGTTTTTTTTCTTGTTGTTTTTTTTTCTTCAGTTCTTACACCACTCTAGCCTTGACTTCTCCACAACATTCAAAGAAAAACAAGACTCAGAAATTCCTTTCTACTTAACAACAGACTCCGCACATGATACTTTACCTGAGATGCTGCACCAAGTCATCACAAACCTACAGGAATAAGAAAGGATTTTTATGTTTCTTACCATTCTTTATGAAACATCTCTTAGAAGCATTTCATTGGTAGCAATAAGGTTGTTCCCCATTACTTTTAATTAGCTGGATCATAACCTTAAAAAAAGCCACCAAACAGCAACAAAAACCAGAGTAGCATTATAATAGTTAAAACACTATATTAATATAATAATTAGAAGAACAAACACTCAGTGGAAGAGGATAAAAGTAACAGAATAATTTGTTCTTAAATTCTTTCCAGAAAAAATAAAAAATAAAAATTACATCTTTGCCAGTTTTTCTTTAATTGGCAGTTACTGTGCCAAAATTTCCTGAATATTCATTTCCATCCTAATGACATTGCCCAGCACTCACTGATTAACAGCACTGTGCTGGTTAAACAGAACAACCTGAAACTAATGGGGTGACTGCAACTGAGAGAAAGGGACAAAATTAACTCTAAATTAATGTAACAATTTGGATACTTACTGATAAAAATCAGAGTTTATGCTCCCTGCCCTCTCACAACAGCTTATTGTTATATCTTTGATCTGAAGGATTGTCTAACATTGTGCAACTGCAGAACATGGCATGTGAACTGCAGAGTGATATTTTGTCAATATTTTAATGAGGAATAGTGAAAGAAAAACATCCCTATCAGTAGGAACGCACATACTCCTAAAGAAGGCAGAAGGACAAACAATCTCTGGTAACATTTCCAAGACATCCACTGGGATTATTTTAAGATCCTGTTATTTACTGTATATTGATAACATCAAAGTATGAGAATACAAATATTTATGTAGGGTACTACACAATTCTTGGATGGTGGGCATGTCAGCCGAGTTTTACCTTCACATTTAGGTCTACAGTACTTGATGTCTGTAACCAAGCTGTGAGTTTAGGTGAGAGATTCGGATGCCTAAAGAGGTAGCTAGCGTCATGTAGAAGCTGGCAGGTGTGCCAAGACCAAAAGGAAACCAAAGACTTTCTGACATGGCAGCTGGAGGCCAGGTGAGAGCCTACAGGGGGATGGGAGACAGAGAAAACAAATTTTACCACAGGAGCTTCTCCGAGATGAGCCAACTTGACATCCACCACGTTTCCATTCTTCTCCAGCTGAACTTCTATATAGAACATGTCTGATGTTATGTAGCAGGCACTCCCACTGGGGCTAATGTGAGCGTTCAGCCTGAAAAGAGGGGGAGGAGGGGGGGAAAAGGCTTGTATGTCTAAAAAATTCTGTCACATGAAGAAAGGAAATGAGTATAGTTTACTTGGTCGTGGGAAGAGACACCAGGGATGCTTCAGAAATAACTCTTTCTTGGCTCAGCTCCTGACAGCTGTTCAACCAGGCAATATATTTGCACCCTGCTCTTTGCATGATCATGTTGGTTTGCTGAAAACTGTTTACCTCAGTCTGTAGTTTTGGCACACAGGCATGCATGCCCCCTCTTCACCCAACAACCTTCTCACAAAGGGCTAATAAAAATAGGCAGTTATGCCTGTTCCAAGTAATACATCCCATTAGAACACTGATCTAAAAAGAATTATTGTTGACAAGCCATCCAGATGGTCCTCCTTACTGGACTGGGGCTATGCTTGCTCATTTGCATTTATTCATAAACAAACTTACCCTTTTTGTTTGGATAAAGATTCCAATCTGTTCATCACAGAAAACAAGGATTTAGCTGCAAAAAAAGAGGAAATGTTATATAATCAGGCTGCATGACCAAGAAATAGAACCAGTATTACCCTGCTTTAAAGGGTATGATTTAAGTAATGAGAAAATAGTATTTCTTGCATGACTTCTTGTTATTAATGGCAACTATTACCCTATGATTAACGAGTGCTGTGCTGAGTAGAGCTCAGACTTTGAGAATAGCTATAGCCTGAAGGCTTAGCCCAAAGATGAGTCACAAGCCTCCTATGTCATACCCACCTCTGTGTTTATTCATTTGACCCCTTCTCACCAATGGAGGATGGGAAATTTCCATAGAATATTAAAAATTACACCTTGAATTATCCAACCACTTGTTACCATTTAATGTCCTCTGTATCTTCTCCATGCAAGAGAGTAATGGGCGGTCTGGAGCACTCCTGACAGGCTCTCGAGGTGGCTTATCCTAGCACATTTGTGAAAACAAGAGACAATGAAAGACTCCTTAAATTACTAGTCAAAGAGGAATACCACTGTATATGAGATACAGAACACTGATACACTGATTCCCAGTTCAGGAGAACACTACTGATTTATTTTTGTCATACATGGAGGTGTCCTATGGCTGTAGCTCTCTTTAAAGTAGCAGCACTGAATAGATTTGAGAAGACCCGCTTGAGCAATAGCTACGTACTAGAGGCCTTAGGATCAGGGAGTGCCTTTCCATTCCCTTTTCTTTTGAGCTGAACACAAACTGTCAGCTCATTTCACTGTGATACTAGAGATCAACTGAGCAAATACTTGGATTTTAATTTTACAAGGCCTCTGTCTAAGTGAAAAGGAGAGATCAGTAAGCCCCACGGGTATCCTTGGTCAGACTAAGAGTGCAAGTTCCAGCTGAAGATACTAAGTAGCAAGCAAATTCTGCCAGTTTCTCTTCTGGCACTTGTCTGAAAACTTCTCATACTTTGCACTTCAATTTACAAAGAACATTCACTGCTGAAAATACGTTCAAACTCGGGACATTGTTTTCAGCGTAAGGCTTTAGTTAAACATTAATAAAAATAAAAATGGAAAAAAATGGAACTTTTTATACTAAACTTACAGCAGTTGTGTTAATCTGCTTTTTACAAAGGTGATTCTTGAGTATAATTAGCTACTGGAAGTGCAGGAAGCATTGGAATGACTTAAGGTATAACACAGCAGGAGGGAGTCTAAATAGCTTTCAGGCCAGTTTCTAAAAAGCAATCCTTTCTCCAACTCCTAAGGGCAAGAAATTGTCTTTACATACTATAAGAGTGCTAATGATAGTGAATGGAAAACAACCTGAAATATTAGACAATCAACACTAATTAAAATAATGCAAGAAACAACCTCTAAAGTGTTAAAATGATGCAGGATTTTTTTTTTTTAATCCATTGTTGTAAGAAAAATCAGGAGCCACGCTATAATAGGCACCAGCTTTTGAACCATCTTGGCAACCTGCTCTTACACCACATATCCTACTCTCCCGTAATCTGTGATTCTTACCATGCAAAAATGGACAAGTTTCAGAGTTTCAGACCATGGTTTTTGTTGGTATTTTAAATGCAACTGTTCCATTAAAGCATTTGTAGAAATAGTTGCCACAGCACCTGAAAAACATGTCAAAATGTTCCAAATATAAAGGCATGCATTTACATTGGCAACTAAAAAAGTTGGAAGAGGAAAAATATAAAACTTGCTAAGTTCATGGATGTTATGCTTCAAAAGAGGAGGCAGAAAAAAAATGGTTTAGTTGAATTTCGCATACAGATATCTAATTTTTGTAAGACTTCTGAGAGAAAAAGTGCAGGGAGAGATTTTCTATAGACATATATTCTCAATATTAACTACAAAGATGCAGCCCAATCCTCATCTTGTTAAACAACTAGGCTTTCACTACCTATGCACAATCTCATCTGTGTATTCTTAATAAATACCTTGCCATGGTTTCAGGCATTCAGATTTCTACACCCACCTAGAGTTCATTAGAGCTAATTTTGATTAGTGATAAAAAATTAGAGACAATTTTTTAAGATTTGCAAAACACTGGGACAGGTTGCCCAGAAAGGTGGTAGATGCCCCATCCCTGGAAACACTCAAGGTCAGGTTGGATAGGGCTCCAAGCAACCTGATCTAGCTGAAGATGTCCCTGCTCATTGCAGGGGGATTTTGATTAGATGACCTTTAAAGGTCCCTATCCAAACTATTGTTTGATTCTTTGATTTTGCAGAAGGGTAGACTCAAAGCAGAGTTTTGACTTTTTTTTTGGTTGGTTGGTTTTTGTCTTGTTTCTCATTGGGGTGGCAAGGAAGAAGAATTCAGCCAGGAGAAGAAACATCTTCAGCCCACCATATCCCCTTATAAATATTCTTTCTGGCCTTACACAGAATCCAGAGGCTCAAAGAAAGTTTTTTGCAGGGACATGGTTCATCCATAACCACTAATTCTATCAGGAGTAAAGCTGGAGTGAACTTCCTAATGCATCAGCCTAAGACAGGCAGGAAGACTCCAGACTGCTTAATAAGAGGAAATTGAGTCCCTGCAACATGCCACCCACTCTGCTCTGCTGCTGAGCACCAGAAGAAACATTACAAAGCACTTCTTTGACCTAAAGGATACAGCAGCCACAGAGAATTGTACCCTTTGAGATTGCAGCAATACAATCAGGGGAGGGAGACAGACAAGGAGGGGAACCTCTTTACCCTTTGCATACATCAAGCAAGAATGATGAGTGGGGACTGGCAGCATCTTCCTTCTGCTGAGAGGATGAGAGAGCAGAAACCACAGTCCCCTATAAAGTAGGCCACCTCAACCAGCTGCAGAAAGGGAAAGCAGTGGACCCCAACCAGCCCTTGCAAACACCACTTCTGGGGAGCATGCCCCTGCTAATATTCCCACTCACCCATGCCTTGATGTCTACAGGAGGGCTGCAGCCCACCCTGTGCCTTCATCTCCATCCACACCACAAGAAACCAGGGCTCCTACTTGTAGCACCTGCACCAGAGCACTCACAGGTGCTGTGCAAGGCAGAAGGCTTGCTCCCTCACAAAACTGGTCCCCAGGGATTAGTGTTTGAACTTGAGAAGCTTGATAAGCACAGCCACATCACCTCTCAACTCTGCTATCTTTTAGAAGGGGTGAGACACCCTGTCAGTCATGCTTTTCTATATCTAAGTCCTGAGCAGAGGGCATAATGTCTGTCTTTAACTGGTGAGAAAGGCAAGGGGAGGTATGATAGCAACAACAATGGAAACTCTCTGTAAGGGAACTTTTAGTCTAACTCAGGGATGGAAGGAATGGAGGTGGAGAAAGAGACTATAGCTATGTATAATGTTTGTACTGTATTTTTGCACCCTTTTGTGACCACCTCCTGTTGCTAGTCTCCTTACACATAGGAATCAGTGCACAATGGCAGTGTGAGATTTAAGGTTTAATCCTGGACCTTTGTATAGGTGCTACCTTGAGGATTGGTCACCAGGGAATGCCAGCTCTGCAGCAAGAAGAGTGTGTCTCTTACATAGCTCTGTCTGGTAGTGTTTTAAGATGTCTTACAGCATACTTTCTGTTTTTGGCTTCAGTAAGATTACAGAGTAAACTACACATGGATCTGGGAATCCCAGGACAAGTAGAAGGTATGTGCCAAAAAGCAATATTTTACAGGCAGGTGTCAAGCATATTACTTAGGGAAAGTCAATGCAGCTGAGAGAGTTAAATATGCTTGCATTTCATTCTTTACAGAAGAGGTGGAAGGTGATCAAGTAAATTGATGATGTAATTCCACACTTATGGTAGATCACCCTTCCATAAAATAATTAGCTTGGCTTATGCCATTAAATACTCATTTATTTTTAAAACCAACATTAAAAGTGACTATGGGTATAATCATGAGCTTTGCCTGTGTCTTCGTGCATTCATGTAAAAACTTGTTTTCAGCAGTTCTTGAGAGGCAGTTTAGCAAAGGTTTGCTTGATCAATGTATTGAAATGTTTTCTGCTGGGCAATAACCTGTACTATGGCCTGTGTAAAGTAAACAAATTGTCTTGCTTCAGATCACATGAATGGGTGTGTGCACATATGACATGCCACAGCATGGTAATGTTTCATATTTTTGTGGTAACTTTTATAAATGTTTGCTCTGATCCAGAGCTTATTGGAGTTTTTGTGATCTTGCTGCTGACTCCAGTGTTTTGATCTTGTTCTGAGTAAGTAGAAAAACAAAATATTTGCTGACCCTCTTGAAGAGAACACTTCCAAAGTAGTGGAGGGAAACTTGTCACTACTTACCCAGTCTGCATAGAAACTGTTTTGCAAATAAAGAGGGCTTGGAGTTTAAATAGTCACAGTAGTTCAGCAGGCCTGATAAGCCTAAAATTCATTTTAATTTTTAAATGAAAGATAACCTTTTCTTTTCTGTTCAAACGTATCTATTTCAGTAGATGAATTTGCATCACTTTTCCAGGTACAGGATAGTGCCAGATTTTCATAACAAGATGAATATTCCAAGACAAGTAGTAGCCTTCACACCTATAAATTTGTAACATTGACTAAGATCATACATGAGAAACAGCAGCTTATGCATTGTCAAATAGCTCCTTGGATCAAGGTGTTGTTCTAGTATTCAGATCTGTCATATCAAATTACCACAGTCAAGAGAAGAGTTAAGCATGTTGAATAATTAAAAATGTTCTAATTATAGCATCTCAGGCATATTAGATACACAAATGTTGAACTGGGTCAGTTCATGGGGAAAAAAAAAAAAAAAGGAACCAGCCAAACATTATCATCATTATAAAAGACAACAGGAATTACAGCATGAGTCCTGCATGCCCACCTGCTCTAGACCACTCTCTCTTTGTATGTTCAGCAAAAACTGGTGCTGAAAGAAACTTTGATGTACACGGTTACAAAATAAGTTGTCCCCAGAGAAAATCTGCTTGTACTCTCAAAAAATTGGAGGCTATCTTAACCCCTTTTAGTGGGTTAAAACTTACATGTTTCTTTAGAGAACTTTTGAGGAATTGATTATTTATACTACTTTGTTTATTTTTTTTCAAGGTTTTCTGCATCTTGCTAAGATCCTGACTCCATAATATATTTCACAATGTATGCCCTGGGAACACTGTGTTTCACAGTAAAGCAACATTTTTGTGATTTCATAGTCCTTCCATTTCATTGAATGGTACTTGGTTTTCTGAGAAAGGATCAACTTAGTTTTGATTTGTGTTCTTGCAAGAATTCAAGTAATCTATTCATTTCAGTTAAAATATTCTAGACTTAATACAGAACAAGGGAATACTTTGCATACAGTTGATATATATTAATGACAGCAATTTGGAAAAGATTCCAGGAATTCTACATTAGGTGCAACAGCAGTGTATTTTTTATTATTATTATTTCTTCTGGGGGCCTGGGAGCTGCTTTTTTCTATTAATCTTACATCTGGTGTTGATTTTCTTTTCATCTAAAGAATAAAAATTAAAATAAATCATCAGCAGTATCTTCACTGGCCTGCTTCCAGCACTTTCTTGGAATTGCATCTTTCCAGAAGCCCTCAGCTGAACCATCTTTCAGAGAAAATAGCAGCCAGATAGCAGCCCACAGTAAGTCAATATACAAAATCTGGGCCTGGGGCAGTAAAAAAAAACAACAGTGGTTCCACTTAGAACTGCAGGACGTGAAGGAGGTGTCCCTGATTATCTGAATTGATACCTGACCAGGGGATCAGAAGTAATATTGTGTTATTTTACAAAGTGTCATGGGATTTTAGACTGATCAGCAGTGACACAACTATAAAATGGGCATGTAACTGGAACATGAATCAGTGTTTATAAAAACTGGTGAGCCTTAAAACAATTCCTTTATCTATCCTGGTTGTTCTTCCATTTAAAGTAGGCTAAACCCAGTGCTGCTTAGCTTTTGTGAACCATATCTTAAGTCTGATGTGGTCTATAGATTATGGCTTTATAACCCATAAATACTACGATAAGTTTTGTTCTTTTTCCCTTCACTCTCTACATCATCCCCACAGTTACAGAGTGTAAATATTCTGTCCTGGACAGTAACATCACAATGTTGGTGTCTGTATTTTATTCCAGTACAGCCACATAGACTGAATCAGTTTTACTTCACAATTTACTGAGTAGCACTTCTGGCACTGTAGTATGAAACACTTAACACTGGTAGGCTTTGAGTGTGTCTTATTCCTGCACTGAAAGTGACTAGGATCCTCCAGTGTTAAAGGCTATGTAGACTGACATCAGGAAAATAGGTTCATAGCAAATGGTCATGGATGTAGAAATTCATTGACACTGACAGGGCAAATCTTTTCCTCAGACCATAGTCAAGGTAAAGCTTGATGTTTGATTTCTGCTTGACAGTTGATTTCTGCTTGACTTTAGCATTATAATCTCCAAGTACTTACTATCTGAGCCTTTTTCCAAGGGTACAAGGGAAAATCAACCATGATTTAAATGACTTCATGAACAAACACAGGAGGGCTGGCTTCACATGCATGCATATCCCGTTCCAGGGCATCATTTCGCACCATAACTGGTGTTTGTAACTGAACATTTCTTGCTTATCCCATATACCATCTTTCTGAGACTCTTCTGATAATTTTTGTAACTAAAAACAGGTGTTGCACCATCACTCATGTTCTTTGCAGACAGCTGTCAGCTGAAATCAATGGAACCCATCACTTAGGAGCTGCAAAAGCTCTCCTTCGAGAGAAAGACAAGGTGAATGCATTGGGCACATGAGCTGCAGAATAAGTGATAACCATGATTTGCTGAAGGTCCACATTGAAAATGTTGCTGTTAGAATGGGGGAAGAGGGAGAGAAAAATAAGGGAGCTAAGAGTTCATTGATGAGCTAAAAATCACAATGAGCATTGAGGAGGTAAGTGAGGTAGAGAAGGAGAGTAATTGTACTTAAAGGAGCTTTCCACCAGTATGTCTCAAAGCTAACCACACAGAAAGCCAGCTTAATTATTTTTCCAGGTTGGGAAACAGGGAGATGAGGAGTGATTCCTGAAGCTGGCCACAGCTGCAGAACTAGTGACCAAATTGCAATTTACCTGACTCCACTGTAGCACATTCCCATCAGAAGTAAGAAAGAAAGCAGGAAAGAGATGGGGGAAGTTAGTAGAGAAACACAAGAGGAAAGGCTGTACAGACACGTAAAAATCATGAAGTAAGTATGAAACCATATGCAATAAGAGAAACAGGGTCAATAGAAAAGGAAGGATATGGAAAGCAAAAAAGATATAAAAAGGAAATATGACAGAAATATTAATATAAACAAATCTAAGAATATAAACATATTTTTACAATATTTTTTGTGTTATTTTCATGAGAAAAAAGTGAAATGATTGTAGGTCTACTTTGAGCTATTTTAAACCAATATTGGTTTAGAGATGTTAAGCTGAAGTGTTCTGATGGAATATATATCAGGATATGGGTTATATAACATGCAGACTGAAAAAAGAAGCAGCACCCAGTGGCAAATACTGCTTTCAGTAAAATAGTATATGGGAAGGACACATTTTTCATGAAAGACAAGATTATAAAGGACCTCAATCCCAACAAATGTTAATTAAATATGTTACAGCAGTGACACATAGCTCCATATAAATGACATACTTCACATCATTCTATGTTGGTTAAGCAATATGATACTACTTTTCATATAATATGTTTTAAAAAACCCAAACCTAATTAAACTATGAAGCCTTGTTATACATTCATGTAGTAAACATTTTATTATGCATTTTAGTGCCTGTATATTTTTAGACATTTGGTAATTTCTTAACTGAGTTCCTAATGTTTTCCTCTATTCTAATCTGTCACAAACCAACAGTGCTGTAACCTTCAAATCTTAGATTTCCAGATTCCTAGTCACCTTAAAGAATCATGTAATTTCTCCTAGCTCGGATGAATGACATGATGAATGTACACTCATCATTATTCTTGAATTCATTGTCATTCGAGTCACTTCTCTGCATTTTTCTCTATAGGCACAAAGCGTTTAGGGATAGATAATATTTTCAAAATGGTAAGAAAGCTATGATTGTGAAGCACCATAACTAGCTCAGACAGAACTGAGGATAGCATCATTTGGACAGCTAATACAGCTAAGCAAATTAAAGTATCTCATTACCCAACAGTTTACTGCAGTGATCCCACTATCTTGTTTTTAGGGAGCATGTATCTGCAAGTGTAGTGAGAAGTGTGGCAGGTTTGGAGACAGTTACAGATGAAGGAAAGCTCCATTGTCAGGTGACAGATTAAGATGTCCTTTCATTGAAGAAGAGTCGTAGGAACAACTGCCCACACAACCTTTGTGTGTGCGCACTGATTTGTAGTGTTCAGAAACTGAACTGGATTGCTCCATTTTGAGAATAGCTGATGTTTATCTCTGCAAATCACTAAAATACTCCCTGGGCTGTATGTGCTGCAAAAGCACAGAACAAGAAAGACTACTCCTCATAGAGCTTAACCTCTAAATAGGAAAGTTGGGATGGGACATAGAGGAACAGTGGACTGTCCAAGATCAGAGCAGATAAAGTGATGCTGTAAGAGTAAGTTGTGGTTTAACCCCAGCAGGCAACTAAGCACCACACAGCCACTCACTCACTCTCTCCTGGAGGGTTGGGGTAGTGATTGCAAGGGTGAAAGTGGGAAAATTAATGGGCTGACATAAGGACAGTTTTAAAAAGGAAAGCAAAAGCCGCTCACATGAGCAAAGCAAAACAAGGAATCTATTCACTACTTCCCATCAGCATGCAGGTCTTCATCCATCTTCAGGAAAGCTGGGCTCCATCACACATAGCAGTCACTTGAGAAGACAAGCACCATCGCTCCAAATGTTCCCCTCTTCATTCTTCTTCCCCCAGCTTTATATGCTGAGTATCATGCCAAGTGGTGTGGAATATCCCTTTAATCAGTTGGGGTCAGCTCTCCCAGCTCTGTCCCCTCCAAGTTTCTTGTGCACTCCCAGCCTCCCTGCTGCTGGAGTGGTGTGAGAAGCAGAGAAGGCCTTGATGCTGTGTAAGCACTGCTCAGCAATAGGGAAAACATCCCTGTGTTATCAACACTGTTTTCACCACAGGTCCAAAACATAGACCTATACTAGCTACTATGAAGAAAATTAACTCTATCCCACCCAAAACCAGCACAGAGCAGAATTAAAATTACCTGAATCCCAACGCAGTAAGCTGTCCCCTAACAGCTGGAGTTGTTCTGCCTAACTGTAGGGACTAAAATAAGCTTTGTCGCATCAAGTTCTCCTGCTAGTTTTTGGAGAGAAACAGGCACACTCAAGAGGGAGGTTTAACCCCCCAATATATGCACCACCTTCTCAGGGCAGCCATCACTCTCTGTTGTATAAAGTGGGAGCCATGGGCCAAGTCTGCATTTGGGCACATCAGTTATAATACCTCAAGCATGGTATGTCCCTAAAACCTGACCATCCCTTGCACAAACACATGCAAAACCTCACAGAGTTACATAGTTGAGGAGTATGAGAAGGCTGATAATTAGCCAAGTAATAGTTTGCTATATTCTTCCCTCATTGTTACTTAGGATTTCGCACAACTGCTACAAGCTGGAGGCAGGTGAAAGCTGCTTGCTCTTTCCTTTTGTTGGGGTGAGCAATTCTCCCCAGAGCACGTGGTAAATTTGAGCTGGGTGGTTTCTTTCCTTTAGTCCTGTTACTTAGAAAAATCATTAAATCACAAATGCATTTGATAAAATCATAGAATCATGGAATGGTTAAAGTTGGAAGGGACCTTAAAGATCATCAGGTTCCAACCTCCCTGCTCTGAGCAAGGACAACTCCCACTAAGACCAGGCTGCACAGGCCTCATCCAACCTGTCCTT
Source organism: Apus apus (assembly GCF_020740795.1). Taxonomy (NCBI): domain Eukaryota; kingdom Metazoa; phylum Chordata; class Aves; order Apodiformes; family Apodidae; genus Apus; species Apus apus. The sequence goes on from NC_067283.1 coordinate 52,859,700, forward strand.
ACACACCTCCAGGGATGGGGCATCCACAATCTCTCTAGACAACCTATTCCAGCACCTTACTACCCTCACGGTGAAGAATTTTTTCCAGATGTCTAACGTGAATCTCCTCTCAGTTTAAAACTATTACCGCTTGTCGTCTTACTACAAGTCTTTGAAAAAAGCCCCTCCCCAGCTTTTCTGTAGGTCCCTTCAGGTACTGAAAGGTTGCTATAAGGTGTCCCCGGAGCTTTCTCTTCTCCAGGCTGAACAGCCCCAACTCTCTCAGCCTGTCTTCATAGCAGAGGTGCTCCAGCCCTTTGATCATCTTGGTGGCCTTTCTCTGGACCCTTTCCAACAACTCCATGTCTTTCCTGTGCTGAGGGCCCCAGAACTGTACACAGCACTCCAGGTAGGGTCTCACCAGAGCAGAGCAGATGGGCAGAATCAGCTCCCTGGCCCTGATGGCCACACTTCTTTTGATGCAGCCCAGGATGTGCTCCAGCACACACTGGTGGCTCATTTCGAGCTTCTTATCTACTACCACCCCCAGGTCCTTCTCCTCAGGACTGCTCTCCAGCCATTCTCCCCCCAGCCTGTATTTGTGCCTGGGGTTGTGCCGACCCAGGTGCAGGACCTTGCACTTGGCCTTGTTGAACTTCATGAGTTTGGTACTGGCCCACCTCTCCAGCCTGTCACGGTCCATCTGGATGGCATCCCTTCCCTCTAGGGTGTCAACCACACCACACAGCTTGGTATCATCAGCAAATTTGCTGAGGATGCACTCAATCCCAATGTCCATGTCTCCAGCAAAGATAATAAACAGCACTGGTCCCAATACTGACCCCTCAGGGACACCATTCATCACCTGCCTCCATTTGGACATTGAGCCATTGACCACAACCCTCTGGGTGCTGCCATCCAGCCAATCTCTTAGCCACCGAGTGGTCCATCTGTCAAATCCATGACTTGTCAGTTTGGAGACCAGGATGTCATGTGGGACAGTGTCAAACGCCTTGCACAAATCCAGGTAGATGACATCAGTTGCTCTGCCATTATCCACCACCTCTGTAGCCTTGTTGTAGAAGGCCACCAAGTTGGTCAGGCATGATTTGCCCTTAGTGAAGCCATGTTGGCTGTCACCAATCACCTCCTTATTTTCCATGTGCCTTAGAAGAGTTTCCAGGAGGATCTGTTCCACGATCTTGTCAGGCACAGAGGTGAGACGAAATGGCCTGTAGTTCCACAGGTTTTCCTTTTTCCCCTTTTTAAAAATAGGGGCTATGCAACCTTTTTTCCAATTGGTGGGAACCTCACCAGATCACCATGATGTCTCAAATATGACGGACAGAGGCTTAGCAACTGCATCCGCCAGCACCCTCAGGACCTTATGCATTGGTAATACAACATTGTCTAATAAATTCTAATATAGTTGTGCCATCAGCATAAAAGAGAATAAATTATCTGTAATACCAGGAAATCCTACTTCCTTGTATTGATTTCACTTCACCAATACTTCACCACATGAAAGCCCACATACCCACAGACCCAGCAGATGCCAGGCTAATCGATTCTGGGCTGAAGTAAGTGGTTTTGGTCCCTTTCTATGTTGTTCCTTAGAAAAATGAAGTCTCCCTCATCCCAGATGATTCAGTGAGATCTTGAAGGAAGAACAGCTGTTTTATGCGTGATAAGACAGTTTTCCAAAGAGCAATATTAATTAATTTATGTCAACAGAAATCTAAGATAAAACTACAATGTTAAATTATGCATATTTTAGATATATATTGTGTTCTATAAATTGTATGCTAAAGTAAAAGGAACAAGTGGGTTTTTTTGTTTGTTTCCTAGGAAAGGTAGTTACATATGAATGTTTTTTCCCAAAGATTTGGACATGTTTTGTCTGACATGTCCATCCTATCTTTAGTTTTTTTAAATAAATGAAATTCTTGTCAGTATCAGTTGATTTCTTAGTTGTATCATGGTACACAATGCAAATTATAGTAGCACACAATTGATTACATCTCTGCTTAATTAGGCTTTGTAATTTTTCTCTGCAAGTATTTTACATGCAGAGCTGTACTGGCACATATGCTAATGCATAACAAAAGACAATCAGTGTGTACATCGTTAGGGCCACACTGCAAATGCCTGCTACACTGTCTATATGCTGTTAGGTGCTCGCTGTGGCATTCAGACACCAGAGAGCAGTGAGCAATTCAAACATGCTGCTACCTTGGCTGCCCAACCCTAAGTTCCTATGCAGACAATGGGGTGGGATAGTTGCAATACCTGCTCCCCTCTGACCATTTGCTCTCTTGTACTGAGGAGCCAGAGTCACGCCCTAAAAAGTGACGCGTGCTACAAGAGATGCTCTCACTAGGGTGATTTGCTAGCAAATGAATTTTCATGGAAATATTTCTGCTAGTTTTGGGTTAAAGAGCACATTTTTTTCCACTTGGTTTAGGCAAGGTCCTAGGGGTCATTTCACAAACAGAGGATGAGGGGGATAGTATAAACTGGTTTTTATTTCATCGTGCTTTGGCAATGGGACAAAAATTCAAAATAGAATTACGTTTGTTGTCTCAAACAAGACAATCCTAAAGGGAGATCAAAAGGACAAAGGTCATGTCCATTAGCAAGCAGCATGGTGCAAAAAGAGAATTTCCATTGACTGAAACATTTAGCATCAAGGGCTTGGCAATCACATTACCTCTATTGCAGGGAGGAGGTTATTTTGGATTAGCCCTGTTCTGGGCCCACGAGAGAATGCCCATTAACAGCAGAAGTGCCTGAGGCACACTCCTGCAGTGCGTGTCACCGTCCTACCCTACACAAATCCAATTTTCCTGTTCCAAGACCACTCTACAGTGCAGATCAAAGCCAAGCAAATTGGGACAATCGAAAGCTTAGTCTCAGAGGTGCGGTTCTGATCTGAACCAAAACGCTAATGACTAAAAGAATGTCTTTGATCCTTTTTTAGGCATGACCCAAACTGCTATGAAAACAAATTCAAAGACTTGATTAACTTCAGCGGTCGAGTTTCCCTTCTCTTCCACACAATGTGAAGGGAAGGGGCATGACTACTGGTCAAAAAATGGAGGGAGCAAGAGAGGGAGAACAGGACTGACTGCATGTGCATTTTGTCAACCACCAGTGACACCTTTTCTGCAAATAATAATCTTTAAAACTGTGAGATTTCAGGGCATGACTGAATGCAGGTGTCGAAGACAAGGAACTATCAGTGGAGGCAAAATTAACGTCCCGTTATTGGCTTCTCTGTGCACTAGGAAGTATTGGATGGCTGCAGACCATAGTATTAATGATGCCTTTGCTATGACTCAGCCACTCTTCCAACTGAAGGGTTCTGCAAAATGTATTAAGTAGCACTGCAGTGTACAGATACTCAAAGGGCTGCAGAAGTTGGGAGAAGAGTTCTTTAGGGTCATGCTAAGACTCTTCCAACATTTTCTTGCTCTCATGAAAAGGCTAATCCTACCTAGCATGCACATTTTTTCCCAGTTGTGAAATATCCAAAATGTTTAGTGTCTTGTTTTGGCTGTTCTGTCGATGCAGTATTGTCAGCTTTCCTTCCCCCTCTTCCACCTTTTTTCCTCTCCTTTTAACAGAATCCAACATTTATGTGTGTAAATTAACATATTTTGGGATTTTAATCAGAATGAGCTGAATCTGGATTGCCCCTTTGTTGCTACCAGTTTCTCAGACCCGGTGGAATAATGCAAAAATTAGCTAAAGCTGAAATGTGAGGCAAATGAAACTAGACCCTAGAGGGAGATGGACTAAACACTGGCTGAATGTCCGAGATCTCAGGAACTGCAGAAAACTGAGCACAGAGAACAATAAAGAAGATTTTAAAGTGCAGCTACTTGGCAAATAGAGCGCAAGGGCTGCGTGATGCCAACACCGAGTTAAAAGGCTTCCAGCTGAGGCGATAAAAACTGGAAATTCCAAACTTAGAAACTACTTTCAGCCAAGCAAGTGTGAGGAGGAGGAGGAGGAAAGAGTTCAAGCCAGTTTGTGTAACTTCTGCACGCTCACAGCCTGGTAAAACAAAACCCCACATTGGGCAGTTTCTGCATCACGCTTAGGTGAAGAAACACCGCTGAAGTTAGGAGCTTAAATCATTCTGTGTTTGCACAAAGCCCCCACTCAAGCTAATTATCAAACTGTGAAATACACGGTTACTAAGGCATCGTTATTATTTGAACGATTGTTATCAACGTGGAAACCGTCCTCTCACACCTCCCCACTCTGTTGGGCACCTGTGAAGCCCGTCGCACACCGAGGGGTCCTGGACTACAAACCCCACCCCGCCAGCAACCTCAGCGCTTCGCGCTCCCTTCTGCCAGCGGCAACTCCTCCGCAGCTCGGGGCATTTATTCAGTGTTCCCTCCGCTTTGCGCTCGCCCCTTGAGGACAGCCCGCTCCCCACCAGGGCGCCGACAGATCTGCCGGCGGGTGTCAGGACTGCTCTCCTTACCACGGCAGGACACGCCTCCCCTCTACTCGCCGGGCCGGGGCTTAGCTGAGGGGGTGTGGGGGGCGGGGGTAGGAGGAGCGGAGACGGCGCTGCGATGCTTCTCTCGCTGCCCGGCTCGGAGCAGCAGCTCTGGCACCGGGAGGCTGCCGGGCCCCGGCGCCGCGGGGATGCGCGGAGGGACCGGGGCGGGGGGGCAGCGCCGGCGCCGGGGCAGCCGTTGGCTCCGGGGCGGTTGGTCCGCCCGCCAGGCCCCGCCCCCCCGCCTGGCCCCGCCCCCCCGCCAGGCCCCGCCCCTCCCGGCCCGGGCCCAGAGCCGCCACCCGGCCCGGCCCCCCCCCCCCCGAGCGCGCGCGCGCACCGCCGGAAGCAGCCGTCTGCCGAACGCCCCGCCCCCTGCCGGAAGCGGGTTCCGCCTGCGCGCGCACCGGCGGCCTGGACCCTCCTCCCCCCCCCCGCCCCGCCCCGCCCCGCCGCGCGCGCCCCCGCTCCTCTAACCTCCCTCCACCCCCTCCCACCCCCCCCTCCGTCATTCCTCCGGGGGCGCGTGCGCCCGCCCCGCCCCCGCCCGCGCGCCGCGGGAGGAGGGCGGGGCCGCGCCCGGTGAGGCTCCTCCTGCCTCTGCGGCGGCCCCGGCCCCGCCTCCCGCCCCGCCCCCCCCCCGCGGCGGGCCGCGCGCGCCGCCGGCAGTGCGCGCGGGGGCGGCGCCAGGCGGCATCAGGGCTCCCCTCGCCCGCCCCGCCCGCCCCACTCGCTCCTCCGGCGGGCAGCGGAGCTCGCCCGGCCGCCGCCGCGGGTGAGTCCGGGGGCAGCCCGCGACGGAGGGAGGGAGGGACGGGGCCGGGAGAGCCGCCCGGCGCCCCGCCACCGGGGCAGGGCAGGGCAGGGCGCGGGGGCAGCGACCCCTCCCCGCCTGCCGCCGGGGGAGCGGCCGGTTGCGGGCGGAGCGCGGGGGCGGCGGGGTTGCGGCTCGGCACGGCCCCGGCGGCCCCCAGCCCGCCGCTCTTCCCCGCTCCGGGGGTCGGTGTCGGGGCTCGGGGCCGCCGCCCCGCCGGCCCCGCGCCGGGTGCCGGGCGATGCGGGCGCGCCCGCGGGCGGAGCCCCGAGCCTCCGGCGGGGCCCAGCGGCCGACACCCGGCCGCGCCCTGAAGGTGACGGCCGCCCACCTTGGGAGACACCGCCCCGGGCCTGCCGGGCGCTGCGGGGAGCGGGGAGGGGGCGGCGGTGGGTCCCGGCGGTGCGGGGGTGGCAGGGTCCGCCCGCCCGCCTCCTGTTGCGGCGGGAGCGGCGGCGGCGCGAGGGCAGGTGCGGCGTCCCCGGGGTGACCGCGGGCAGCGCCCGCACCTGCGGCGGGGCCGCGCCTTCCCCCCCGAACAAAGGGACCGCGCCTCGGGAAGGGGGGGGCGTGCGGCGGGGACGGGGTCGGGCTCGCAGCCCCCGGGCGAGTCGGCCCGGGTCGGGGCGGTTGCCGGGCGGCGGCTCCTGCCGTGTCAGCGGCCGGGCGGCGGAGCCTGCCTGCCTGTGTGTGTGTGTGTGTGCGCGTTGCAGTTGGAGGGTGAGCAAGAGCGGTGTTTCTGTAACGATTCATTGCTGCTCGCTTTCGTCTGCCGCGGTGGTGCGCGTTGAAAGGCGTTGCTGCCGACCACAGCTTGCGCTTGCCTGCAACAAAAGGAAGGAGTACCAGGTGTGCCGGTGGAGTTCCCGCAATAGCAGAGCCTCTCGATGCCGGTGTGTTTGGTTAGGTAAATCGTTTGGTGTTTACTTTTGGGGTTCCTCTAAAAGGAAGCTAACAGCTCCAGCTCCTTCCCCGTAATCGAGTTTCTCAACACGAAGATAAACGGGCCATGTGTATCTCGGGAGTCACCTGGAGAGGGGGCTTTTTTTTAAGTGTGTGATCTGTGGGCCTGCTTTGCAGCACCGTTGATGTCTTCTGGCGGAAAGAGTGCTAAAATGTTTATTTTCAGACTCAAAATTAGGCTGATGTTTAGTTTCAAGCTTGCATTTCCATTTCTCACTGAAAAGAGGCTTTGCATTCTGCAGTGCAAACCTTTGCACTCCCACAAGTGGAAGCGATGCGTGTGCCTGCTGGGATTTCAGTGTCTGGAGATGGGCTGTGGAGAGGTCTGCACAGAAAATGCTGCCAGTAATTGTTTGTCTTTTCTAATGAAACTTAACCCGGAAAGAGAAGAGTTCCTGGGAGGGGGGCTGCATGCACTGGGAGAAGATACTAGCATACCATTAGTTACCAGTATAATTAATGGTGATTATGACAGGATCCTTAAGTAAAAATCCTCTCTCTTCTTTCCAGCCAATTTATTTATCTAACAGCACACACCTTGACACGTAAACCTTGGGAAATTGTGAGCATTCGCAAGATAACGCAGAACAACCATGTGATGCATAAATCTCTGAGGTAGATTTAAACCCATTAGTCTGAGCTTGTAAAATATTTTTTTCAGAAGCCTCAAAATGTTTGCCCTTTTTACTTTTCTGTAAAAAAATGAGAGAATGTGACATACGATTGCACTAGGTCAGAAAAAACCCTTCAGTCCACAGTGTGTGGAGTCAACAGGGGAGTTAAATGAGCTTTGAAACTGAATAGTGTATGTACTCCTTTACTATTGCAAATTCCTTTATCTCCATCTTCACTTTGTCCCATTCTTCTGAATTTGAGAAAGGGAAAAAATAGTACCATATTAAGGTGAAGTCAGTATTTTGAGTTGCATGCATTTTGGCAATGTTGAAATAATGTAGTCTTTTTTCTGTTTGTTTTTTTAGAACTTAGAAGAGAGGATCTTTAAACATGAAAGAGAAAGCTGGAATGTCCCCTAGCTATGCCTTTTTTTATCTGTGTCACCTGTGGGCATGTACTCTTTACATAAATAATCCCTAGAAATAGTAGCAGTCTATTTGGGAGAAAAAAAATATGGAGGATGGGGGCAGGGAAAGACGTGTCTGAGGATAAGGCTGTGCTGGCTAAAAGAAACCCAGGAAGAACACAAGACTGTTAAATAAGTGATGCTGTAGACCTTGCAGTGATCCGTGTGTCTCTGGTGTTCAGACTGACATCCGTAAGAGCAGTTACGTTCTTCACCTCAGTCAAGTCGTGTATGCTTTTTCTACAGGATTACCCTCAAACAGAGATGTTCTGTCTAAGCTGAGCTTTTACTCCTGTTAAATTTCAAATGCATCTGACTTGGAAGAAAACAATTGCTGAGGCAAAGGATGGTACTGTCTTAGAAACTGGTGTATGGCAGTCTCCAGTATCAAAGAATAATGTAGGTACAAGTGTCTTGTTACATTAAAAGTTGTTTAGGCAACTGCATTTCAGCTAATCAAGAACAGCATTATTTTCCCTGCAGCTTCAAAATTGAAGAAGAAATAATTTTATGAGAGAAATCTTGGAACTTTGTGATTTATTTTGTCAACCTAGCAATTGCTATAGGATATATTGGTGCTGGGAGAAAGTCACTGATCACATGCCTGGTGTCTTCTGGACAGGGAACTCCCCACTCCCTCAAGAGTGCTTACAGCCAGCTTCCAGGAGACTTCTAATGGCTCCAAGCTATTGAAATTACCTTGCATAAAACTAAGTATATTTTAACAGAACAGGGTAGTTTGGTAGGCTAGAAACAGCGTTACCTGAACGTATGATAGCCTGCCCACATCACGCATGCAATTACAGGACAACTGTGTTAAATCTCCTTCCTACCTTATGAAGAATTGATGTGAAGAGTCAAGATATTAGAACAGTTGCTATAATTACTGTCCATCCACTGAACATTCTGAAAAATGTTTTACATTTTATAAATGACTCAGTAGGGAAGAAATGGTTATATGTTATTAGTCTGTTGCAGTACTTAAAATCAGCTCTTAGGATAGTTCTAAAATCTTACTGGTAAGTCTTACTGTCTGCAGAGTCTGAAATTATTTTTAGTCCCTGTGGAGGTAAAGAACTTAAAAGTCACTTTGACACTAGCAAAAGTGTGTTGCAGACAGACCAAGGTGTTCTTAAATCCTGTCTTGCTTATGTTTTTTTAAGTATTGTCAGTTAGGGTAAGCGCCTACCAACTGAGGATTTGTCAGTGGACACAGCTGCTCATTGAATATCTTTGGTAGATGTGCAACCCACAACCAGCAGGTTAGGCTTATACTGCTGAGTCTGAGGAGCTCTATACAACAGCAAAAAAATTTTAAATTGCTACAGGAAAAACAGTACTGGATTTAGAAGTGGGAGCAAGTTGGAAAGAAATGTAGTATAAGATAAGTAGCACTGCCTGATGGGACAACTGATTGCCTTTGCCTAGAGGGTGTCTTAGTATTACTAATCATTATTACAATAATTTGTTATATTTGCATTACTACTAATGTTTTGTTAAGGATTAGTTTTGTGTCTATCAGAATTCCCATCACCTTTGGGGCAATACATTGATAACACTGGAGTGTCAAAGTGGTGCATAGAGGGGAGGATGGAGAGGTTAGACAACATACAGAGAGGAAATGTAATGAAAAAGACGGTTACTATAGAGAATTCAAAATAAGCTATGCTGTAATCAGTTTATAATGGAGAGGAGCCAAGAATGCAAAGAAGGTAGCACAAACAAAAGACTTGAAGAGAGTTCATTGCGCATAGTAACTCTTCAATTGTTACTTTATGGAATTGATGCTGCTTGTTTTGTGATATTGGCTCCTTGGTGCGAGCAATTACAAAATACGTGGAAATCCTACCCATACAGTTCATTTACTGTATTGTATTTTTCTCTGTAAGCTTACTATGCCATTTCATGCAAGAGTATGGGAATGTCTGGTGCAGTGGCCAAATGGTTTCCCTAAAAAACAGCATGTAAATACATCATACGACCAAACAAGTATTTCCACAAATTATGGAAAAAGTGATTTTTGCAAAGGAGCTTGGCATGTGTGCTTACTAGGTAGGTAACAGGGATCAGCTGAGCATACAGGCCGTGGTACCTGTTTCATTTTGCTCTCTGAAATCCTAACTTAATACCTTTCTGTGCCACTGTTAGACTTGATCTTTAACTCCAATCCTAGTCTCCAGTAGTCAGAGAATGCTTATGTATATAACATCCACATATAACCAGGCAGAAATGTTTCTGTCAACATTAAAGGGAGTGTGGATCATGAACTGGTTGAAAGGAAGAAGCCAGAGAGTTGTGGTCAATGGGACAGACAGAATCTAGTTGGAGCTCTGTGACTAGTGGAGTTCCTCAGGGGTTGGTACTGGGACCAGTGCTGTTCAATATTTTCATCAATGACCTGGATGAGGGAACAGAGTGTTCCCTCAGCAAGTTTGCTGATGACACTAGACTGGGAGGAGTGGCTGACACACCAGAAGGCTGTGCTGCCATTCAGCGAGACCTGGACAGGCTGGAGAGTTGGGCGGGGAGAAACATGATGAAATTCAACAAGGGGAAGTGTAGAGTCTTGCATCTGGGGAAGAACAATCCCATGGACCAGTACAGGTTGGGGGCTGACCTGCTGGAGAGCAGTGTAGGAGAAAGGGACCTGGGGGTCCTGGTGGACAGGAGGATGACCATGAGCCAGCAATGTGCCCTTGTAGCCAAGAAGGCCACTGGTATCCTGGGGTGCACTAGAAAGGGTGTGGTTAGTAGGTCAAGAGAGGTTCTCCTTCCCCTCTATTCTGCCTTGGTGAGGCTACATCTGGAATATTGTATCCAGTTCTGGGCCCCTCAGTTCAAGAAGCACAGGGAATTGCTTGAAAGAGTCCAGCGCAGAGCCACAAAGATGATTAAGGGGGTGGAACATCTCCCTTATGAGGAAAGGCTGAGGGAGCTGGGCCTCTTTAGCTTGGAGAAGAGAAGACTGAGGGGTGACCTCATCAATGTTTACAAATATGTTAAGGGCAAGTGTCAGGAGGACAGAGCCAGGCTTTCTTCAGTGATGTCTAGTGGTAGGACAAGGGGCAGCGAGTGCAAACTGGAGCATAGGAGGTTCCACGTAAACATCAGAAAACACTTCTTTACTGTGAGAGTGACAGAGCACTGGGACAGACTGCCCAGAGAGGTTGTGGAGTCTCCTTCACTGGAGACATTCAAAACCCACCTGGACACATTCCTGTGTGATGTGCTTTAGGTGATCCTGCTCTGGCAGGGGGGTTGGACTAGATGATCTTTTGAGGTCCCTTCCAACCCCTAGGATTCTGTGATTCTGTGTAGTAAGCATGCAAGTCTTCCAGATGTGAAACTTCTGTGAATAATGTTGAAAGCCAGTTGTGTGGTATAATAGTCCTTCTCTTTGCTAGTGCTCCTATCGAATCCCATCAGACAGTGCAGAGTAAAGTTAATTTGTCATTTCAGGGCTGTATCAGTGCAGTCCTGTTGGTATAGCTGTGCTGTGTCCTGAAAGTGCTTTTAGTATGGAAGTAATTAATTCCAGCAACACTTTCCCTAGTGGGATTTATTTTAGACCTCAAAATAGAAAGAAACTATACAGACAGGAAAACAACGTTAATGTGACATTTCTACAGGCATGCTATGTCAGTCACAAAAAACGCCCTTGACTGGTGAGGTCACACCATGGGAGATGTTTGAGTAGACAGATCCAGAGGCACTGTTTAAAGCAAGGCTGGTGGGAACTCATCCTTAACCATCTGTCAGTGTTACCCATGGAGAGAAAAGTAAGCAAAAATCGGATACTGAATTCAAGTGGTTATTGTGTGAAAGAGTTATTTTAGTGCGATACCACTTAAGTTTTTACACACTTAGCCACCTAAATTAATCCCACTTCTGTAGTGTGACATGCAAATAAAGATTCATTCTAATCCTGATAACTGTTGTAATCAAGCACTCATAACTGGTTTCTCTGACGTCAAAATTTATCTTTAGCAATATCCAAATTGAGAGTTCATTGTAATGCTTCAGTGACTGGTCCAGTAAGGTTATGGCTCAGTACACCTTATTGCAACTTGAATTCTCAGACTTTTTATGCATTTACACTGTTGAACTTGTCACTGATTTGAAAATTAATATAAAAGTTGTTTTATATAGTTCATGGTCTGTATGAGCATGATTTGTTAAAGCATCTTCATGCTGAAGCTGTCTGTTTTGTGTTTTTGTTTATGATGGTTTTGAGATTTCAGCTCACTCATATGCACTGGAAGTAAGGTATATAATAAAATAGGAAAGCTTAGCATGGAAAGAAAACACTGTACTCTGGACTCCTCTGTACAATCCAGTATTGTCATTCAGATTTTAAAGAGGAGATGCATGAGGCTAAACATGAGAAACTGTGTTCTGTTAAGCAAGTTCACCCTTTAAAATGTTAATAATGGTTAGTGTTGCAAGGAAGAAAAGATGGCTACATGTAACTTTGATAATGAAATTCAGTGTGGTCTGCAACTTTTTGGAATATCCCGGTAGGAAGATGACCACTGTAACTTGAGATGCATACAATGCTGGTGCTTGACTGTTCTTACCTGTTCAACAAAGACTGTGATAAAGAACAGTAAGAAAACCACTAGTCTGAATTATTTATTTGGTTTGCTTCAGTATTCATTTTGAGTATACTGTCATATAAAGGACTGTTTTTAGAACAATTAAAAATACAGGTCCGTTTGTTTCATAAATGCTAAAAAGCATGAAGTTAACCGAGTGTTTTTTCCAGGTGCAGTGTTCCTTTTGGGAAGAACTTCTCTCAGGTGCAGTTGTGTAACAGTTAAACAGAAGTTGGTGCTGCCTTTTAGATTTGCAGGAGTTAATTTCTAAATTGTGATGTAAGCTGTGTCTCAGTCTTCTTTCTTACATCTTGCTTTGATAATAACTTGGATCATAAGGCATGATCTCAACTTTTTACCCTTTTGCTACCTCTGTGAGGGGAAAATACTCTATTTTAACCAACATATTTACACATTTTCAAGGCCCCTGTACTTGGTTAAGGAATCCCATTGCAGGCATTGCCAACTGGTATTTCTTGTGTTCAGAGCTAGGGAGGTCATAATATGTAGATTGATAGTGTTATTCAAGACCAGTAGCCGATCCACAAAAGATTTTAGGAAAGCCTATATGCATACTTCCATGCAACTGGCTCTCTATTAATCACTAACTTTGAGCGTGTAGTTAGTAGTTTTACTGATGGGCTTACAGTTAGAATTACACTTAGATTTTTATTCTGCTGCTGCTCACTAAAGTGCTAGAATTTCTCAACTCCTTTTCACCCAAGAACCAAAGAGTGAGATATTAAATGTTTGGTTTTGGAATCATTCCAGAAATTATGCAGGACTTGGACTGTGTGTGTATTAAGGTAAAGGAAATAAGCCCCTGTCTTGGTTTGGCTGGGAAAGAATTCTAAAATCATTTTTGTGTTCAGAGAATCTGTAGTTTTGAGAGACTGCAGAGTCCAATTCTGTGAGAACAAAAGAGATAAGATGCTCTGGTATCTGGGTTTCTGTAGTGACCCAGGGTCAAGGGTAGTTTTGAACCATGCAGGTGCAGTGGGGTAGGATGGATGAAGCCCAGGACATCTGACTCAGGCTGACCAACCAAAGTATTCCATATCAAAAACATCACCTTCACTATATATTAGGAAGTTTGCAAGGATATTTTGGGGTCTTCTACTATGGCTGTCTTTCCGAGAGGGTCCCATCTCTCTCATGGGTCATTCCATGCCTGAAGCCTCCTCTGCTTGCTGTGACCATGGCATTCTCGGTGGAGCTGTCATGCTGGCAGCATGGGCATTCAGCCTGCAGTGTTAGGAGCACACAGCTCCCCGACTGCTATCTGGAGCCAAGTATAACTTTGTATCTTATAGTAATATTTGGGTTAGTACTAGTGCATTATTATTGTTATTATCCTATAAAAATCGTTTTCACTTCAGCCCGTGGTTCTCCTTTTCCCGATTCCCCCTCCTGAGTGGTGTCAGATGACAGAGCAACTGTACAAACTGCTGCAACTCCTCAAGGGAAAAAGAAAAGCTGCAACATTAGCTTTTGACTTTGGAGAACTGATGCTTGTAGAAGTACCACAGCTGAATTGAACGCATGCAAGTGACCAGCTGGAAATAAGATGTTTTTCTAAGTCAGCAGTAGTGAAGATTTTGTAGGCCAGAGAAAATCCTATATTACACCATGCAACATTGAAAAGGTATTAGGTCACATACTTCTCACTGGAATTTAAGAGTTCATGTGTATAGAAAGGAATACAGCTCACACTTGGTAGTGTTCAGTATTGCAGCATGTGTAGAATTAAATGAGTTCATTTTTCATAAAGATACGAGGTTTCACCATAGACATTTTCTATAGTCTCTCTCTCCTGGGAAGGCTGACCTATAAAATATGCTGGGTTTGGTCTGTGCCTACTGCTGGAATGCCTTCAGCTTTGCATTACATGTCTGACCATAGGAAGAGAGAGACACTTGAGACCCATCTAGCAATGTGCAATAGTATACCATCCTTAACAGTGCCTTTTCCAAGACTCCTTGCCTTTGGAGTGTGATTAGAAAACTAATTTTTAGGTTGTTTGTCAGATAGCAGCTTCACTTGGCTACCCAGACAGTCTAAAATGAACCGTAGGGTTTCTTCTGTGTTCAGAAACTGATCCATGATTTCCACACACGTTGCTGCATAAAGAACATTTTTTAGATAGCTTGTTCTGTTAGATCTTACACACTTACATTCTTGTAAGCCATTTAACAGTTCTGCTGTGTTCTGAATTACCGTGTGCCTGATAAGAGCTGTAAGAATTCAAGTAGGAGCAAAAAGCAGTATTTAAAAGTTACAGCTTCACAGTTTGAGAACGTTTAACTTGGAAGTGTCTTCTGTGGTACTACAAGGAAAGTTGAGTATGTTAAGCAGGGCAAGATCATAACCATCTTGCACTGGCACTTAATATTGAAATTGATAAATCAACCTGAAAATTAGTAATTTCATTGTAAGTTCATTAATTGAATGCCATCTGTTCCTAGCCACTGCATGTTTTATGCCTGTAATAGGTAAAACAGCCATGAAACTACTGTTTATCATACAATTGGCAAGTATATATTGAACTTAAAGACAATTAATTGCCTGATTGGGTGTTTTAGGTCTACTAGATTGACTCTACTGATTTTTCAAATCATAGATCTAATAGTTTTAGAGTAAACAGCATCTAAAAATGGGGATGGATTAGGCTGAACAGTGTTTCAACTTAATGAATGCTGTAATACCATGCAACATCAGGTCTATAACCACTTCTGTCCTTGAATCACCTGCTCAAAAGGTTGATTACAAGTCCTTGTGTATTTGCAAACCAGTCTCATTCTGTGAATCAGGCGTGTGAAATCCTCTTCCACTTAATAAAACAGAAAAATGATCAGGATTTTGGGAGGAGCAATTGGCACTGCATAGAATGTAAACAGGAGAAGTTACTGGAACAAAGTATAGCTACAAAAGTAATGATCTTACAGTAATACTACAAAAGAGTACTTACACATTTGTAATTGGGTAGTAAAACAGATGGCAAGGTCATAAAATGTATGAAGTAATGTATTTTGCCAAGTCAGATTTCACTAATGAAATTTGCTTGCTACAGCTGGATGATTCCTTAGAGGAATAAAAGGAATTTTTTGAGATGCAAAATCCAGCATGTTCGTGTTTTATTAGGTTCTGTTTGGCTGGTGTATTGATGCAGTCAGCTTGTGTGTGGGGAGAGAAGGCTTGCCTGCCTTTGTGAAGAGGAGATGAAGGATTTGGTGGTATATGCTTCTTGATGTCTCTTGCTAATGACCTGTGTTCAGTCCTGTGTGTTTGCACGATTTGTGCTGTGGCCTTTCATATAAATATGCTTGCACTCGCTGAAGCACTTGTTCCCTGCATCCTTCGTTGTGAGAAACCAATTAGTAAAATGTGAAGGGTAGTGTGTTTTGGTATTCTTCCTACTACAGAAGCAGCTTCATGCAGCTACCAACTGACCACATGGAAGAAAGTGGTGCCTGGCTCAAAAATGCTTTATTTGAAAGCTTGAAGTTTTTCTATGTCAGGAATTTCATGGGAGCGTTATTCAAACAAGGCTTCTGTGTTCATTCTGTCTGTGCTAATACCTTGAAAGAATTTAAGGTTGTTCATGTGAGATTTCGCCATAATACTATATGACTGCCTAACGAGGTAAAATAACTTGTTTTAAGTAGGATAGACTCTGTGAGCTATCAACATCAGAACTTGTGTCACCATGAAGCAAGATGTCTGCAACACAACAAGGCTGCTTCTACCAACCAGATTACGTGGATGGCATGACTGCTACAGATTCCTTAAGTGTTGAGTGCAGCTTGCTATGAGCCTAGTGGGTACTTGGTTTTGCTTTGCAGATACTGTTTGTTTTTGATTTCTCTGTCACAAGTTAACTTTCCTGCCTGTAGGGTGTGCATCTGTACGAATGTTTGCTTTTTCTATAAAATGCACATTTGAAATGCTTAACTTCTAACTAAGAGCATAGGGTAGTTGACAATGAGATACTTGTGTTACAGGAAGTCTGATTTATGGACTTGTTCTGACAAACCTTTCATTTTCAAGGATGTCTTTTGGAAGCCTTCTTCAGACTTTGTTTAAAGAATTTACTTCATCAAATCATGTCAAAATGCTTGCTTTTAAATTTTGCTTACATTTCTTCAGTGAATGTTGATGTAAGTGTACAGGGACAAAAAGTACACAGTGATGTGGGTGAGATTTCTTTTGAAGTATGGTTGACAAAAAAAGCTGGTTTTAGATACTAAGTGCTGTGGGAAACTTTTTGAATGCAGAGCTCTTGAGTTGCTTTTAAAAATGAACTGCTGAGACTCATGCTGCAATCTCTTGCATAGTGCCTTCCAGTAAGCTCCATTTTTGTTACTTTCCAGAATAGCTGTAAGTAGCAGCTCTGTGCAAGTGTGAGTGGTGCCTGACTTACCTGTCAAAAGTTAGCTTCCAAATATGCTTTTTTGCACTTGAAACACAGGGTGAAAATGGCTGTAGCTGTATGTCTTAGGTGAAACTAGCTTTAATGTGTCCTTGAAGTGCTTCCTTCAGGCCTTAGTTGAATAACACTGACTTAAGAACCTGTGTTGTTGATCCTGTGTTACTAAAATTTGTCCTTGTAGGCTATGCCTTGCCACTTGCATTTTATGAAGGGGGGGAAATATCTCATGTATCAAATGCTGAATAAAATTAAGTAATATCAGCTACTTTACATAGCATTTCCTGTGAATGTAACTTGACTTTTGTCAGACTTGATTATGGGTATTTGGTAGGGGAGCCTCTTCTGCAGATATCCCCCTCTTTCAGCCTTTTAATTCCTCCTTAGTTTTGCTCCTGCTAGAAAATGAGCTGTAGTACCATAGCACACATTTGTCTGTCTTGCCTCTGAATCTGTGCAAGTCTCTAGTGTGAATAGCTTTGACAGGCTAGTGGCATGTAATTTTTCATTTTTCTGCCACAGCTGCTATTACTTTTAATTCACACGTCATAGTATGTAATGTTAAATCGATAAAAAAAAAAGCCTTATCTTAATATTCTAGATTACAGACCTCCATGTCTAGAAATTTAATATAAGAGGAGACATGACTCTTAAACTTTGTGTTAAAGCAACACGTCAACCCTGTCAACCTCAAAGTGAAGTTCCCTTAGTGGTTAGAATAGACTGAGATAAGGCACCAGCAAGTAGTCAACTAGAGGAAGCAAAAAGTGTTCTAGATTGAGTTAAATGTGTATATTACCAATATCAGTCAGACTGTGGCAGGTTCAGTTTATATTGGCCTTGCAGACACACATGGTTGGGCTCAAGTGTTGCGTGTTTTGTCAGCTTTTTATGTGGACAATAAGGTAGCTGCTTAATTTTCTTTTCAGTATACTGCAAGGTTTTAATTTTGTTCCAGACTATTTCTGCTGTTCAGTTTGCTGGGGTTTTCTTGTGTTTTTCCATATGGGTTTCATGAAATTTCTTTATGGAGGTGCCTCCCCAGAAGTTGTCTTAAAGGACGTCAAAGAGGCTTTTTGGTAACAAAATGCTGAAACCATGGCTTAAAACATCTAGAACGTGTATGTATTCTCACTTCAGCTGCTGTATAGTTCATGGCTGTGCCCAGAAGCTGGGATTAAGGTCCTGTGGAGCCTCGGGCAGACTGCTGGAAGGTAATGAATTTGTTTACTGTTTACTAGTGAATTAGTGACTTCCTGTTGGAGAGATCTCAATTCCTGCTAAGATGTCTGAAGAGATGGAGCTGTGGACATGTGGGGACTACTGTTTTTCATAGCAGCATGATGTAATTTATAGAATGAATGGAGCCTCAGTTAATCAGTGAAGAGTTCACTAGTTGACTCTTCCAGTTTCAGTGTATGGATATTGTTACAGTTTGAAGTACCTGCCTCCTGAAGCTGGGAAATATGGGGTTTTTGCCTGAGGAGATTTGCTGCAGCTCAGAGAGAGAACTTTTATTGATTTTCTGTCCCTTACTTTTCTTAGTAGATGTGTAGGCACCTTAGTAAACTTGTTTTGTGGGTGTGGGAGAGTCAAGCACCTTTCATGGTGTGCACTAGAAAGCTTTGCAAGGAAGGGTTCTTACCAAACCTTGAATGTGGCTTAACTGTTTGTTAAAATCCCAGGAAGCTATGAATCCTAATTCCCAGTTAAACAGGTTTATGTCAAAGGATTATTTTCAGGAGAAAGGAAAGGACTTACTGTGAAAGTGTTTCTAACTTGTTCTGAGGTTGAGGTTCAGGGGGCCTGTTTCATTGTCAAATGAGACTAGTAATTTCTAACATAGGTTTGAATATTTGGGGTTGATTTCCTCTTTAAGCTACTACTTAGAATTTATAGTGATTATTTTATATTTGAAATATTCTACCTTAATAAAATACTGATGCTACTTTGTGCAGAGCTTGACAGATGTTAAGTGTTTAAACTGTAATAAAAACACCAGTCAAACTTGAGATATGGAATGACACTTACTATAATAATGCTGATCTAACCTAAAAAAAATTCCTTACTCTCCAGTTCTTTAAACAGCTGGCATCATGTATCCTGTCCTATGTCTTCATGTATTCTATCTGTTTCTGGGTCATGGGGCGATTCTGCTGAATATCATGATTGGAAGCAGCTGTTGGGAGGGTTAGTCCTTACTTGCCTCAAGCTGCCTGCCTCCATTTCCAGGAACAGTTTTGTTGCAGGAATATCTGAGTCATTCCTGAGGTATCTTCCAGATATTTTGCATTTAGTATGCTATTCTATGCTGATCATTTCCAAACAATACATTTTCAAGCATAATTTTGCAATGGTTAACCCAGCTGAAACTACGGAACTCAATAAACAATGAAGTAACTGGATAAAATGGTGATATTTTAATAACAGATAAAGTTACATTATTTAATGGTCCCTGAGGACATGAAATAAGTTGACACTTCAGAATTCTTGGTACTGCACTTTTTCTCAGAAAGCTGAACTTGTAATTTGTAAGTCATGCAAGGCAATGTTGTGAATCACTTTGTGGAAATCAAGAAAATTTGGGTAATATTCAAACTCACTTTAGAGAATTTGGTTGCTGTCAAATAATTACTATACATTTTCACTTCAGAATGGAATAAAGTTGTAGCTAATGTTTCTGGAGTTCACAGGTTATGCTAAGTGTAAAGTACACAGTACTGCAGGTACTGGTTTCTTTAGTTAAAAAGATGATGGAGTTATTTAGAAGGACATGAATCTCTACTACATTTTCTTCTTTCAGTGAGTTAGAAAATATTTTGCCTTTTGGAAGTATTATGGTCAAAGTATACTAACTGTAATTCTTAATATTATGCAGGTAGCCTAAATAATAAAATTATTCAAATGTATCAAATTCTAACTTGGTTAAAAAGCAGAATAAAAACAAGTGTGATGTATGAGCTACTGGTTGTAATTGATGCTCATTATATAAAACAGTCTTAAGGGAAGAAAGTTACTCATCATAAAAGTGAGTGGGTAATGAGATTGATATGACAGTCTTGCAAATCTTTATGTAATCTTCTCTTAAAGAAAGCAAAAGAACTGGAATTAAGTTTTGATGTCAGTTTTATGAAGGCTATAAAAATGACAATATAAGAAATTGTTTTGTAATTGAAGAAAGACACCACTATCTCTACTTATTAACTAGAATCTACTATGCCAACTGTACTATCTTTAAACACAAAGCTATGTTTAACTCTTCTCCTTCAAACAAATGCCTGCAGCAAATCAAAGTCCTCCTGTTAAGCACAACTGCATTTTCACAAAGGCTGCATTCAGCTTTATGTATAGCACTGCAGAAGGTGCCAGCTGAACTTGTGCCTGTAGTGATGTGACTTCAGTGTAATGCTTCTCATTCCCTTGCCTGCTCTCATTGACATTGCGTTTATGAGACTCCGGGGGATCAGAATAGGCAGAGTAGCTTCTTTACCTCTTACAGCCACATTCTCTAAGAAAAGTGATCTGATAATATTCTGCATTCTTCGTTAATTCTTGGCCTGTTGGCCAGTTTGGGGTACATTTTGATGGAGATTTAGATGTCTTGGATGTGATTGTTCCCCTGAATGCATGCTGCTAGCTAAAGAGGGAGAAACCTGAACCAGTGCTCTGTGTCCAGTTTGGGCTGATACACAGCTACCCTGCTGGCCATATTTTTGCTCTCTTTCAGTGTATGAACATTGGGATTATTGTGTTGAGAAGGCATGTAGAAGGCAGGTGGCACATGTGTAAGTAAGCATGCTCTGAGTAATTGTTTTTAAGCAAGTTATTCTGTAAGAAAAAGTCATCTGAGGAACAGGACAATTTAGGAGGAGTCTTTGGAATTTGATCAGATAAAGCAGTATGAGTGAGGGGATAAAAAGGACATAAGTGGGGTCTTTTCACCCCAAAACATTTTTTTAGGTCTCAGTTTATTGGACTGAAGAAGTTGATGCAAGGACAAAATGAAAACTAATGTAATAGGGAGACCAAAGATTCTTACTACCTTTTTTTTTCTTCCTCCCTACTGTGTATTTGCAAAGATTTTCCTGGAAAACATGCCATCCCTGGAGATTAAAACCTCTCATTGCTGGCACTTGATCATCTTACCTACTTTTGTGGATCACTCAAGACAGGCAACAGTTTTATAATTGCAGCTACAGGTTCCTGTTGCTACATGATCTTAATCATGTAGGATGATCACAAAAGTTATTTAGCTACCTACTCTTATTTCCCTTGACCAGATTTCTAGACTGTTGGACAAGATGCCATTGCTGATGTTAACATAACTTACAATTCCTACTCCTGCTGTTCTTCTAATTTAATCTAATTGCTCTCTAACCTGGCTCTACAGAAATGAACCTGGCTCCAACTGGAAGCCTGCCATTAAATGGAACACAGGATTGTGGGGGTGGTTATCTGCAAGCAAGCAATGAGCAGCTGTAGGAGCTTTGAGAACTGCTTATTTTGGTGGAATGGCCACTGAGATTCAACTGTTTGTGCCCTTATCAGCTTAAGCATGTTGGAAAAGGGCAGTTTCCTAGGAGTTTATCTACAGTGAGGTGAGGAGTGATCCATAGCATGGTGGTTAGACAGTGCACTCGCCCTTCTGAGTGAAGGTAGTATGTTGTTGAGCCAGTTAAGCTTCCACTTCCCTTCCAACTTGTGGGGCTATACAAAGAACTGTTTAAAAATAAACTTTCATATAAGTCATCAGCTGTATTGCTGCGATGGGGATTACCACTGGGTGTGGTAAAAAGCTGACCTATATAAATGGATTGTACAGCTCTTGACAACACCCTGCTTGACTAAGAACCTCTTTCTGCTGTAGGGTGCCATAATACTCCACTACAGGATAAGACTGTGTTTATCTTCTGGTCCCCAAACAATTTTGCACTGTGAAGATTAAAAAAAGTGTGCATAATATGAAAGTATCCATTTCTTGAGCTTCATACCAAAGGGTTCTTGTCATAGCCTTGGTCGCTTTTGTCGTAATTAAAAGTAGGACAATTCAGAAACTAGATAGACACAAATTAATATTACTTATGAAAATAAGTTGGGGTATATAAATTAAGGGTGGAAAAAAATTGCTTTGTGTGAAGCTCCATCTTGGGAGCTTTACTTTTAAAATTGGATTCTGTTCCTTGCTTTTGAAAGCATACTAAAACAGGTAGAAGTATGTGGAAGTAGATTAAAACCTATCACTTAAAAGGTTTCTCCTCTCCGGCAGAATACTTGCTCTGAAGCAGGCCCTGGTTTGAGTGTCGTTTGCACAGTATCAGATTGTACTTGCTTTGTTTGTAACTTATTTTTCTTTTCGCATTGTCTACTCATCAGCAGGCCTGAATTTTACTAACATTGGATTTGCGTTGTAAAGAACTTGAGAACAAACTGACCTCCCTGAGCCTCCTCCCACTACAAAATGTTAAAGATTTTATGGCAAGCTTATCTTTAAGATTTGAAGTCTGCAGTAGCCTCAGGTTTTGAGGTCTTCAGTGTCTTACTGGAATGTTGCTCACTGACAGTGATGACTCGGGATACTGCTTTAACTGGTTTGGTCAGGTTTTTCTAATTCCACATTTCTTTTTTACTCAATCTCTTATGCTGCTTTAAAAGGATTTTAGCAAGTCTTCTGAAAATGATTGGCTGCCATAAAATCTTCCTGGTTAAAGAATTTTCATTGAGCAGGAGCATTATCACTAACTGGATAGGATCTTGCTAGTTGCATATGGTTGTTTTGGCTTTTCAAGTTTGTCAGCTGTTGCCCAAGGTACAAAAGATAGCAGCTTCTCTCTTTCACACTGGAACACTACCTGTTGAATTGTAACTTCTAGTAAAATACAAATTTTTGCATTGCTCAATCTCCTTAAAGACTGTAGGTTAATTTACAAGGAATTACAGTGAAACATTATTATTGTGTATTTGAATTTAACAGATTGTAGTATTCATTTTGCACTAACTCACCTGTCGGAGATCCTGCTGAACTCATTTGGGCTTTTTCTATTAGTGGAGTGCTTGTAGAAGAATAGACAGTTTTCTTGCTTAGTAAGGTTCTTATAGGCTATATCCAGGTGTACTTATGCTTCAGTTTCTATGCTTCTGAGAGTATTAACTGCAATCTAAACCTGGCAAACTGAGCTGTTGTCAACTGAAGTCTGGGATTCAGAGGAATTTGCTTTATATGACTTGTCTGAAACATGTACTAAAAACAAGAAAGCATGACTTTCAGGAGAAATTTTTTCTTTTAATAGAAAAGTGCAAAGACAAAACAATGGAGAGTACTTAAAAATGCAGTGTAGTAGATTGAAAATGGACACATGGCTTGAAGCTATTTTCATGTTCTCGTACTCCCTCTTGAGTAAAAGGAAAGCAATGGTTCTCTTTAAGCCATGATGGCCAAAATTGAAATGTTTGGGGTTTTTTTTATTGCTGTCATCCATCTTCTTTTAAAAAGGACTTGTAGCACGATGTTTTATTTCTCTGCTACATTTCCATAATCAGTATACCAGCTTACTCATGCTTATTTCACTTAGATAACCTTTCTGAGGAGAGCAATTTAAGCAACTTAATTCTCAATTGCATTTTCACAATGGGTACTGTTTCTGATGTGATCTGGAGGGTTTTTCACATAGGTTGTGGGTTAACTTTGCTAGGCAGCGAAGCACCACACAGCTGCTTGCTTACTTCCCCCCTGCCAGTGGGATGGAGGAGAGAATTAGGTAAAAGTGAGAAAACTTGTGGATTGAAATAATCACATTTTAACAAGTTTAAAAAGGGAGGAAAAAAAATAAAACAAAATACAAGTGATGAAAATAAAATAATTGTTCACCACTAGCCAACCAATGTCCAGCCAGTCCCCTGAGCAGTAGCAGCCCCATCAAACCTCCCTGCCAGATTTTATTACTAAGCTATGACATAGAATTATTCCTTTGGTCAGCTGTGCCAGCTGTGTCCCTCCCATCTGATTGCCCACCCCCAGCCTACTTGCTGGCAGGGCAGTGTGAGAACCAGAAAAGGCCTTGACACTGTGTAAGCACTGTTCAGCAGTAGCTAAAACATCTGTGTGTTATTGTCACTGTTTTAATCACAAATCCAAAACATGGCACTATATGAGCTATTCTGAAGAAAATTAACTCTATTCCTGCCAAAATGTCTATGCCTCTTATTTTTTTAATTCCAGGAAGGATCAGCTAATCTCTAAAGAAGCTTCAGTCAGCATGCATTTACACTTAACTAC
This sequence comes from Apus apus, assembly GCF_020740795.1. Classification (NCBI taxonomy): domain Eukaryota; kingdom Metazoa; phylum Chordata; class Aves; order Apodiformes; family Apodidae; genus Apus; species Apus apus. The sequence goes on from NC_067283.1 coordinate 52,883,347, forward strand.
TTCGCTGCTAAAAAAACCTTAGTGCATGTCCTTAACCAGGGATTTTTGTGTAGGTTTTAATAAAATTGTCATGCTTCACATTCTGATTAAGCTGCACACAAGGGTGATTCCTTATGCAGGAGGATGTAATTTTAGTGTGAGATTGTCAAATGGTCATGATGGGTAAAGGTAATGAGGTAATGGTGTCTTGTTACTACACTCATACTATCTGAAAGTTCTGTATATAACTTAACTGCTGCTATGAATGTGCTCGTTTTGAGCTTTCTAGTGAACAAAATCTAAGTTATATTTGGTTCTCAGTTGCTACTATAGATGTCTCTTGTGTTTACATCTTCTGTAATGTAGACTGTCATTGTGTTTTTTGAACATCAAAGCTTGTTCTGACCATAAATCTCTAGAGGAAGGTACATTCTGACACTGTGCAGTGACTTTCCGATGTCTTAAGAACTGTGCAAGCAGATAAAATATTCTGTCTTCATATAACACAAACAGCAAAACATTACTGCTAGGTAGGCAGGGAATGAAATGAAGCTGTGAGTAGATAGCTCAAGATCTGCTGAAACAATAAGATTATTTTTTAAATTAAAGCTAGTGGAATTGTTACTTTTGTACGTACACACATGCATATTAGACTGTATGTGAATTAACTGTCATTGAGCCATTGATATTGGCAAAGTGGAGGGGTTTGTGTTTGAACAAGTGGTTGTGGGACTGAGACAACTATTTCAAACATACGGAATAAAGGCATTTGTAGCCTAGGAAGGCAATTTGAAACTTTCCACTCTGCATAAATGAACTTATTTTTTCATTTCCTCATTGACTTACTGAAACAGAGTATTTTTAGGTGTAAAATTATATATTTGTTTGATTTTCTTAGAAAAAGTACAATAGTTAATCCTTGCTGCTGCTGCTGTGTCTTGGTGGTTGATGCTTAAGCTGGAAATTCCTTCAGATGTCTGTTTTCTTTCCCCTGCAGCTGTTGTATCTCATGTTTTCTTGTATGGTGTTGACTCACTGTGGCTTGCTTTTTCAATTCTTGCTTAGTAAAGTAACAAAAATTCTTGACAAATACTGTGTTTCTAAAAGAAAACACTGCATACCAAAGTGTAAATATTTTCTTTTAATTGTTTTTGGACATTGGGAACCCACTTGTGCCCTGTCCAAGTAGTGAAGGCTTTCTTTGCCCATGCTACAAACAAGATAAGCTTATATAATTTGTGGAATGGCTTCCAGTGAAAAAACAGCTTTCACTGAAGACAGCAGAACTGAAATTAAGTCCTTAGATGTGAAGGGATTTAAAACAAATTCACTTTAAACAGTGTGTGTGGGAGAAGGAATAGAAAACTAATGAAGCAATATTTTTTCTTTCTAGATTTTTTCATTTTACACCTGTGAATTTTCTGCAATCCAAAGATGGCAGCAAATAAGCCTAAAGGACAGAATTCTTTGGCTTTACACAAAGTCATCATGGTGGGAAGCGGTGGTGTAGGAAAATCTGCTTTAACACTACAATTTATGTATGATGAGGTAAGAATCTGCACTAAAAAATTCTTTGCTATGCTACATACTGTTATTTCATTAGTACAGTTGTTAGTACATTCATTAGTACAGTTATATTCTGAAAGGATCTAAATGTATATGTGGAATGAAAGTCAGTGATTAAATTGAACAAAAATATTTTTTGAGCTTCGTGATTTGCCCTCTAGACATAGCTAAGCATTCTAAGCATTCTACGTCCTTTTATCAGTATATTTTGTTACTGTTCACTAGATCTATTAGATATTATTTAGGTGTTACAGCTCAAATCTTCTTCACTTAGTTGAGTTGCACGATGCCTAAAATTATGACCCATTTTTTATATTTATAATGCTGCTGTTGACGAGAAGAAGGAAAATCTTTGTTTCCTTTTTTCCAGTGAAAGTAATTCTTTCTGATTAAAAGGCTTGAAGTTAGGGCTTCAGTGTTCTTTAAAAATTGATACTAAATATATTCAAAGTCAAGGTTACCTGATAGTATAGTGGAATGCAGCCAGATGTTCTGCTTGACCAGAAGCAGAGGCTTGGGTAGTGCACAGACACTGATGTTTTGCAGGTACCTCTAGAATTTCCTTGTAATGGCTGAAGAAAACAAAAACCCACAAACTGCTCAGGCTGGTGGAGAGCCTGCTTTAGCTATGGATCATTTGAGTACTTCATGTAGCCTAAATATATATGCTTACTTATTAGTTACTGTAACCATATAAGATGTTTGTTGTATCCTTTTGTGCAAATAGAAGCATTTGCCTTGTACAGGTGTGATTTTTATATCATGAAGGGTTTGTTTTCTAGTTTGTTGAAGATTATGAGCCCACCAAAGCAGACAGCTACAGAAAAAAGGTGGTTCTGGATGGAGAAGAAGTCCAAATTGATATACTGGACACAGCAGGGCAAGAGGACTATGCTGCAATTAGAGACAACTACTTTCGAAGTGGAGAAGGCTTTCTTTGTGTCTTCTCTATTACAGAGCTGGAATCCTTTGCAGCAACTGCAGACTTCAGGTAAGTTATAAGGCAAGTTAATTATTCTAATTACAGTGCAATAATTATAAATTAATTCCTTTGTTTTGTAACATCCTTGTGCTAGTCCAGATTAGATGATAGCTCTTACTGTAGTCACATATTTTGAACAGATGCCTAGCCATGCCTTTGCTATCTCTGCCACTTCAGATATCTTTCCTCACTGTGTTTCTGAATTCCAGAAAGGCTATTGCCACAGAACACATACATAGCAGTGTTCAAAAGACTGCTGCCTGTTGTTGCCTGGCACTTGTGCTAAGAAGCAGTGTTTGTGAGTAGACGTCCCTGCCATCTAAAGTAATGTATCTTGGAAAAATTGCTTATAGACTGTGTGGTTGCATGTAATTTATGTACAATGCTGCATAATCCCCAGAGTTGCCTTTTTTTAGTTCTTGCTTCATACAGAGGATTTTGTTGTTTCTTTTAACCTGTGAAACACCACCTGGAGCAAAAGGGCAGCTGTTGCATGCCTGGCTGTTTTATGGTAGAATACTGCATAGTTATAAAGATGATGTGACCAGATTGCAAACTGTGTAGAAGAACCACATTTGATGCCTGTCTGCAAAGTCTTAACCTGTGTGGAGTATGTGCATTGTATTGTGGGAGACTGAAATGTGTAGCATCAGCAACACAAATTTTTCTACCTCTTAAAAATTATAAGAAGTATCTTTGAATATTCTGCATTATGTGTAAACCTGTAAACCTGTGCTGTAAACCTGTCCTTTCAGTTTTGCTTGGGTGGAATTCTTCTTCTCTGTAAAATATACTGATGTAAATTTTTTTAATTTACAAGACAAGTTTTACCTAGAGTTTTGCATAACATCTCATCAAAGTCAGTATTTCACTTAATAAGGAACAACGTGGTAAAACCAAAATTTGGGACTGAATCTTTCTGGTGTAATAAAGATTTATCAGGATAGGTTTTTTAAGATGCTTTTCAGGCCTGAAGTCTATTAAAACCCTTAGGAAGGAGACCATTAAATGAGCAGCAGTATGTTACAGGTGTTTTATTTTGATTGAGAAAGAATGCCTATTTAAATCACTCATCACTTTATTACAAAAGGACACGAGATGAGGAAAAAAAACAAAAACAGTTTAAAGTGTAGTGAAATAGGAGAGGCAAGAACCTTTTGAGATAAAAGGAAACAAATATAAAAAGAAATTATCTGCATCCCACTGAAATCAGACTGCTTAGATGCTGTCACTGTTCAACTTAATTAGCAACAAGTATCAGAATATGTTTAATATCTCCAAGGCAGGAGGAAGAGGTATGGAGAGAGGAGAAGGTGAGTTTTTCTTCTTCTGGTGTATTTTTTGTGTCTCTCTATATGTGCTTGTGCATATCTTTTGGGGAGGGAAGTAGGGATAGGCAAGCCTTGAGGTTTGCAGGCTCCTGCTAGATATTGTCAGTCCTGGAGGACTATTTAATATAGTTGAGCTCCTCTAGGGTGCAAAATAACCTATTCAAATCTGTTTAAAATCCTGTTACTGCTATGGCTCTAGAAAAAATCCTACTTTTCCAGCAAAGGTGAGTGCTGAAACAGCAAAAATGGAAGAAAAAAAAATCTATTCAAATGAAGAAATTACAACTCTCCCCAGTCTGAATCTGCAAGTGCCTTTCAAGTTGCTCTTGAAACTGCAGAAGCCTAAATGCTAAAATGTAGTTCAGGAAAACTATTCTTTCTGCGTCTGTAAAAGTAATCTGTATCTACTTGAAGGTTCAGTTAAAACACCTTTGGCATTGTTGACCACCCTGAGGGAATACTACTTAGGAGACAGATATGAAAGAAAGTGACAAGAAGAATTTGCATGTTTGATTGTTTCCATGGAATTTTGCTCTGTTGGAATGGCAGAACTCCAGCAGTAGAACTGTTCACTGGTATTCAATGTCTTCAATGAGTTTCCTGCTGTGCTCTGAAATGCCATTGCTCCAAGTAATTTTTTTCAATAAAAAGCAAATCTGCAATTTAAATTTATAGTTGGAAGGAAGTTTGAAAAAATGTGGTTTTGTTTTGAGTAGAATTAGGCTGGCTCTGATTTCTTTTTTTAAGTTCTAGATTTCAAACTGGCATGTCATTGGCTAGGTATTTCTTGTTTAGAAAAGATCAGTCTTCAGACAGGGCTCAAGGGGAGTCTGTTGTCATCTGGATTGATGTTAGATTAACTTTACATGGTGAAATTGTTTAGCATCACCTGAACATATTTGTTGCAAGCCACTATTTTTAATAGAAGTCTTATTTGCACAGATACTGCAGTGACACCCTGAGTTTTCTTCTGGCCACCCTTCATAGTCCACTATCTATTCAAATTACTTTTGGATAGCTGTAGACCCTGTTAAAACATTTAATAGAATAATAGAATCACAGAATGATTTGGGTTGGAAGGTACCTTAAAGATCATCTAGTTTCAATCCTCCTACATGGGCACGGACACCTCACACAAGACCATGTTGCTTGAAGGCCTGCCCTTGAACAAACACTAACAGGGAGGGGGCATCTACAACCTCCCTGGGCAACCTGGGCCAATGTCTCACCACCCTCACATTAAAGAATCCTTTCTAATGTCTAACCTAAATCTACCCTCTTCCAGCTTAAACCATTACCCCTCATCCTATCACTGCACACCCTTGTAAAAAGTCCCTCCCCAGCTTTTCTGTAGCCTCTTCAGGTGTTGGAAGGCTGCTATAAGATCTCCCTAGAGCCTTCTCTTCTGCAGGCTGAACAGCCCCAACTCTCTCAGCCTGTCTTCATAGCCCTTGCATCATCTTTGTGGCCCTCCTCTGGACTTGCTCCAAGAACTCTGTCCTCCCTGTGTTGAGGGCTTCAGAACTGGACACAGTACTCCAGGTGGGGTCTCATGAGTGCAGAGTAGAGGGGGAGAGTCACCTCCCTGGACCTGCTGGTGTCACACTTGCACTTATGTTTTAGGAGAGGGGAGGAATGTTGCTTTAGTTACATCTCAGAGATGAATGTGGTGTTACAAACTGCCTCAACTACATATTTGTTGGTTTTGAAATGTGGGCTAACTGCAGTAGAAGTAGGCTTCCTCAAAAAGACTGCATGCTATCCAGAGCTTTTTATAAGAGCAGGAGGATCCTGCCGTACACCAAATAAAGGCTCTTTAGAATATCAGTTAAGTAGTTATCTTGAGCTTCTTTCCACGCAGCTTTAAAGTTAGTCACAGGTTTCACGTCAGCCAGCAAAAGGATTTGTGTCTGTGCACTTTGTCAATCTTTCAGAAGTTGCTCCATGATAAAGGGCTGGTTTTCACTACTGAATTCCTACTTTTTTGAGCCAAACAGAGAATATCCCTCTTCTGGGAAAACTGTTCTTCCTGGTACTTTTAATGCATTTCTAATTAAAAGAAAGATTTCTTTTTTTTTTTTCAGTGTTTGAGGTTTATGTCCAAAGCCCTTCATCCTAGCTGCTCAAGCAGTAGAAGGGTCTGTCCTTAAAAATATGGTGTACAATGTTTATCTGTACACTGGATTATAACTGAATGAAGATCTCTGCAGAGACTGAATATAACTGACTTCAGGAAGATTCCTGAAATATTTTTCTCTTGGTATGCTGTAGACCATCTTACCAGCTTTAAAAATGGCACATATGTTTTATTAGGAAGAAATAGAGCATAACACTGAAGTCTGGGTACTTTGCAAATGGCAATTACAAATGGTAATATAAATACAATGATAAATGGTCTCAAGTAACACCTTTAGTAAAAGGAGTTACTTCTATTCATAAAAGTTGTCATCTAAAACAATCCTGTTCTACTCTTTCAGTGTCTTACTGACTCACCTCACTCCTTCCTGCAAGACTGTCTTTGTCTTCATTCTCTATAATGTCATCATGAGGTTTAAGATTTTACTGTTACTTAAGCTTCATAAAAGGAATAAGTGAGTTTTCACTGTAAGATGGAAGGGTACTTACTCTGAGTTCTTTCTGTGTTCTAAGTATAGCAATCCATTCCAAGCTCAATTTCTTTTTCTCCTTTTTTTTTTTTTTTTCCTCCAGGGAGCAGATCTTAAGAGTAAAAGAAGATGAGAATGTTCCTTTTTTGCTAGTTGGTAACAAATCAGACTTGGAAGATAAAAGGCAAGTTTCTGTAGAAGAAGCAAAAACCAGAGCTGATCAGTGGAATGTTAACTATGTGGAAACTTCTGCAAAAACACGAGCTAATGTTGACAAGGTAAAAACTTGCTGCTTCTCCATCAGTTTTAACTTTATACCTCTTTTCCATGGGTCATACTCTGTGTGTTCATTATTTTAGCAATTATTTTTGTGAAATTTGAATAGAATGTTTTTCTCCCTTGGCTTGCAAGGAGTGCATGACTAGGTGACTTCATTTAGAACAGTGAAAGTATTAGGCATAACAAGTTTATCCCATTCTGAACTGCAAGGAGTCATTAAGGGGGCCTACAGGAAAGCTGGGGAGGGGCTTTTCATCAGAGAAGGTAGTGATAGAACAAGGGGTAATGGTTTTAAACTGAGAGAGGGGAGATTTACATTAGATACTAAGAAGAAAATCTTCACTCTAAGGGTGGTGAGGAACTGGAATGGGTTGCCCAGGGAGGTTGTTGATGCCCCATCCCTGGAGGTTTTTAAGGCCAGGTTGGATAAGGTTTTGTGCCACCTGATCTAGTGGTAGGGCTCCCTGCTCATGGCAGGGGGGTTGGAGCTTGATGATCTTTAAGGTCCCTTCCAACCTTAATGATTCTATGATCCTGTCATTATACAAGACATTCTACAAGACCTCATTAAAAATTTCTTGAGGTGGCTATTTTGGCCTAGCCTTATTACAGCATTTTCTATAACCAGAAGACAGTCTGCTTCTGAACAGTGAGGAATGCTGTCTGAGCTTCAGCCAGAATAAAACAGCTTATGAAAGTGGGTGAGAGACTGGAGCCCTCACTACCCTCATCTAACCATATGCTTGGTTGTACATTGCTTTGAAGAATGGATGAACCCTTTTAATTTTTGAATAGCCAAGAAGGTGCCTCTGAGTTTTAAGGGTTAAAACCTGGTTCAGAAGGTCTTGAGGTAAGAGGCAGAATCTTTGCCTCCAAGAAGATGAATTATTGATTAGTTGTAAGTATTTCAGCTATAACTCTTAAAGACAGGACTTCTTGTAGAACAGGTAGACTGCTACAGAGCTACAAGTTTCCTTTTGGAGCTGATGGCATTGTGGGTCCATATTAACATGTATCATATGAAATTAAGGTTTGACAGGCCATAATGAAGCTTTGTGGGCACTAGTACATACCAGGGTAGTCATAATTACTTGAAGCATCTGAAGTTATAGAGTTTGCTACGCAAACTGAAGTTGTTATTCTGTAAGAAATCAGGCTTTTCTTAATTCCAGAAAAGTGGGTTTGCTTAGCTGGGGAAAACAGTGGGCTTCCTCTTGCTTTGGTGAAGGTGACCCAGTAAGCATCTTCTCAGAAGGTTGTATACCTCAGGCAGATAATACTGTAGCATAGTATCAGTGCTTAACCAAGCTGAGAGTTACATCATGCCATTGTCACAGATTTAAGCAGAAGCAAGTAAATTAGCACACATTTAGAAACCTAAAGGCAATCTAATTTCATGATGGAAATGTCTAATTACATGGATTTTTCTTTGAATCTCATGTCACAAAGGTGGATGCTTTTGCTATGGTCCATGTGAGATCAGTGTTATTGCAGTTAAAAACTTACTGAGCTCTGTAGAGCACCTTTTCAGTCCCTGTGCTGTCCATGTTTAACAGTAATGAATCAAGTCTCCTGATATAAATTTAGAGACCATCTCCTCAGAGATAAGTCTTAGAATTGCTCAACTGATTTCTTGCAGTAAAATTATAAAGATGAAATTATTTGCTATAGCCTCCTGCAAGTGAAGTCAAGATCTGCTTTTCAAACTAATAAAGTAGCTTTAAGCAGTTGAATCATAAAGCCTTAACTGACAGTAGGTTCTCTTAAGTCATTGATGTATCTCCAACTTTGTAATTTTTGTTTCCTGCTAAACCACTTGATGAAAATGAAGTTCATATGTACTTTGAGTTTGCAATACGATAGTTGAGATTACCTGGTCTAAAATATTATTTCTGTAGTTGCATGATTGGTAACTTTTCTTTAAAGGAAATGCTAATTTTTATCCTCTAGACACTTTGTGTTTAGACTTGCATGATGGGACATACTGACCATGAAATGTTCAGTGGATGCTACTACTCCATTAATGGATTTCTAGAATTGCATTATGCACTTTTTCATCCTATACAGCTAGCTCATCACAGAAAATACTCAAAATATAAACCAATGTCGTTGAGTCTCTGCAGCAAGATGCAGATTATACATTTTAAAAAAATACTGGCTGGTGATGAGACTCTTCTTTTAGTTCCTGTGGAAAATTGTCTGACAGGATTCATTAGAGAATACCAGAAGACAGGGGAACATTATGGTACCATGAAGGAAGCAGGATCAGCTTGACCCTCAAAACCAGTGGAATATTTGTTGGATTAATATTTGTTTGCTCAAACTGGTTGCATGTGATTGACTTTAAACAATTGGAATAGATATCATCAGTGATAGCTGAAATTAACTTATATGTCTGTGACTGTTTTTCCATTTTTGTTCTTACGTCTTCTTTAGGTATTTTTCGATTTAATGAGAGAAATTAGAGCCAGAAAAATGGAAGACAGCAAAGAAAAGAATGGGAAGAAGAAAAGAAAAAGCCTAGCCAAGAGGATCAGAGAAAGATGTTGTATTTTATAATCAAAACCCTGAATTTCTTTCCTACCCTGACCATACTAATAAAAACCATAATTTATAAGCATGCCATTGAAGGCTAAAGTGACTGAAATTACTCTAACATGTTGGAAATTGTAATGTACCACTAAAAGCATGAATTGGAGCTGCACTGAAAGTCAAATTCACTGAAAAAAAAAATAATAATAATTATGGGGCTTCAAGAGAAGCAAAGTTCAGTCCATTTCATAATTGCCTACCTTCTCACATTTCTTCTGAATGTAGTGTTTCATAGGCAGTCTTTTCTTTAATAGTGAACAAAGGGGGGGAAGTATTCTTTTGTGGGTTCTTGTAAAGCATACCTTTTTTTATCACTGGTAATTGTCAATTCATCTTGTCTTTTCTTGCCTTGAAAATACCAATTGTGAACGTGATACCTAACCAAGCGGGAGGCAGTTGTTTTGCCATGGAGTTATGCAAATTAGAAAAGAATGATGTATATGCGAACACTTCTGGTGAGGACAATTATGTGGTTCTGCATTACCTGATTAATCTGGAAGAGTGACGTAATCTTTTACATTGAAACATTTGAATATGCCTTAATTTAAAAACCTAAAGATAGCAGGTTGCTTAATCAAGGGTGTATTTTGTTGCGTGGAGACTGTCCCTGCGCATCTGTGCGAGGCTGCCCCTCTCCGTGGACTGCAGTTATGTGAACGATTTTGCTAACTAGCTGTCTGCTAGCAGTGTCTGTTTTTTAAATGTGTGCCATACTCTGGTATTGTGAGTAATACAGAGCATATTCTGTCATCTGTAACTTGGTAAACAATATGGTAGCTCAAAACTAAAAGCTCAGAATACATAGAAGACTGAAGTCATAAGCCTATGGCACATCTAAGCCTGAAATGGTTGTTTAAAACTTCATGTGCTGATACCTTGACATTTCCCTCTCACAAGTAGATTTTTTTTTGTCTAGATGTTCACTGGGTTTTAACTCCCTGGAGTTGGGTGGAGTGGAGCTGATTCAGTCGTGCTAATGTGTATTGAGTTAAGATGTTGTCCAGGAAATTCTGGTGTCATAATTTCTTTTGTGTTCCTAATACTTGGCTATGGGATCATGGTGTGTTACGCTGAAGCTCTTTGCAGATTTTGTACTTTTTAGTTTATGTTGATTTTTCAATTGGGGAACATTGTAGCTACTTTTTCTAGTTAATGTTGATATTAAACAATCAAACATGCTTGGCAATACAGAAACATTTACCATGTGCATCCAAAATCCCCAAACAAAACATACTGCCTCAGTTGCTTCGGAACAGCAAGAATACTAGCACATGGTTAGTATGCTGCATCTTAACTAAAAATATACCAGAATGTTTGAGGGTTTTGGACTCCTCTGGGGTAAACCAGGCTAGATCAGTTCCACAAACCGTTATACTTTTTATACATGTGTAAGCCTATAACTGACAGTTCAAACTGTGCTCAAGCAAGCTAGGTAACAAATATTTAACTTCCATGCTAACAGACATTTTAGGGACTCAAGACTTAAAAGTTATATTTGTCATGTTAAATATTTATCAATAGGAATTTTGTATGTGCATTTAGTAGACTGCCAAGTGCTGAATTAAAGTTACTCATGTAACTATGGCAAATAAGCCAGTCTTCATCTTACTGTGTACTCATTTGGGTCTCTTTAGCCAGGGAGTCTAACCACTAACTTTGTGACTTTGCTTTGAAACCTGTATACTGGGAACTGAGGTGTTATGAAGCCAACAGACACATGAAACTTGTCTTGGCTGATGCCTTATCCTGTCCTTTTATTTGCTATTTGAGCCATTGAAAGATGAATAAACTTCCATTTTTTTAAAATATCTGTGCAGTGTTAATTGATAACTATATTGTTGATAAACTTTGAGCCAGCTGTCAAGCAGTTAAACCGAAATATTTCAGTAGTCTTTTTCATGTGTGTGAACAAAATTGTAGATTAAACCTAATTAGCCTACTAAAAAGCTACTTTGTAAAAGCTGAGACTATGCATGTGCTACCTTTAATCCAGAACTAATTTATTACTGGCTATAAAAAAGACTATCAGAATACAGACAAACTGAGGTAAACTTGTTCCGTAAGAATTTTTCCATAAGAATGAGAAAGTGAGATTTAAAAAACCCCAACTGACATAGGTTTTAAATAATAATAAAATAAAAATATATCAAAGTAATTTTTTTTAGCACACTCAGGGAGAATGTAAGTGTGCTTCCTCAACCTGCAAGGAGTATAGCTTGAATTGTGTATATTAGATTTGGGTGCACCTTGAGGGAGTCATCCAAGTTGAGAGATGCATTTTCACCATGGAGTGTTTGGCTTAGCCTGCTTCTCTGCCTGAAACTCCTAGGTCTATCTGGTCAGGGTGCTGCTGTGCCTGAGAGCACTTCCTCTGTTTCTCCTCCAAGAAGCTGAAGATGCTTTCCTACATTGGCAGGTTCAAAAGCCTCCCATGGTACTTCCCTCCAAGTTAGTCCAACACTGGCAGTACTGTTGCTACCTTTTGTGAAAGGCAATGGATTGTAAAACTGATGACCAGAAAGTGACACGCTCATTTCTGACAAGATACAAAGTTCAGTCTTCCGTTAGGTATGAAACTAATACTGAATTCTTATCCTGACTCTGATTTTCCTTTTCATAGCTTTAAAAACTCAATTCACTTTCAAAAATGCTAAGAAATCTTTGGTCTATTCAGTAGTTTCTGTAGCCTCCTGATGAGCATACAGTAATTTAACAACAGTAATGCCCAGCTGTTTTCTTTAACTATTCTGAAACTGCATCACAGTGTGGAGGAAGTGCTTTCCCATAGTGATCTTGTGAACATGAGTAGCATGTAGAATGACCCGGCTGACCATTCCACTGCCAAACTTAATGCAGTAAAATATCCATATCTGAGCTTCAGGCTCCCTATAGTCATCTGCAGGAGCCCAGTATTTTAACTGTAAGTACGTGAAATGGGCCTACTGAAAATCATGAGTTCCTTTTTGGGACATCAAGCTTTGCAATGATGCTTTGGTTCCAGAATCTGAGAGGGTAGATGGTTTCTACATTGTTACAGTGCAGTGCAAAATGCAGAGCAGCAGAGACACAGCTGGTATTTCATCAATGCATATGATACGTTTGGCTGTACCAGAGCTGGATCAGAAGGTAGGATTAAGCCTAAAACAATTGAGAATGGAACAGGGAAAGCTAATATAACACCTTCATTTCTAACCTGTCTCCCACTGCTGTTGGACACGTTGGCTCTTCTAGCCATGTGGGTGCAGAGTCAGTCATGTACATAAACTATATTTCTTTCCAGACTTGCTCTTGCCAATTTTTTTGTCTGGGATTTTAACTTAAATAAATGATGGGGTCTGTTTTTAAGAGATGACTCATGAAAGAATCTTCTTGCCTATTTTTGTGGGAGCTTCAGCTTGATACTAAAATTGAATAGTAGGAAAGGTGCCAATGTTGTGAATGCCAGAGTGCAAGTTAATCTTTGATCTAAATGCATTGACCAGACTGGAATATTTTTGGTTGAATCTGCATTGTCAAAGAAATGCTGACATGCATGCCACTTGGCATCTGTCTGATCCCAGGCAGATCTCAAGACTCTTCTCATTTTTAAAGACATCCTGACTGAACCTAACAAGTCATCTAACTGGTACAATCCATTTTGGGAAAAATATTCGAATGATCTAACTTGGTTTGTATGTGCTAGGGTCTTGATTGAGATTGCACTCAGTAGTATTTAACACTCCCAGAGCACTGAGTATGTGATACCTGTTTGTGGATTTGAGCAGGACAGTTCCAGTTTTACAGAAGGCTTGTTCTGTCTTGCAGATGCAAACAACAATAATTTTAGCAAGGTGACTTTTTGCAGCAGTAACAGTATTTGCAAGCTTAGTGCTCTGGTTTTGCTCCAATGCCTCTCATTCTGCCTCACACAAGGCAACTGCTGAATTTCTTTACTGACCTGGGAAGACTGTGTATGAACCTGCACATGTACCATAAAGCAGACAAGATGGGAGTATCTGAAGACCTGAGTGATTAGGTTTCAAACCATGGCATCCAGTTACGCTTTTCAACTTTTGCAAGACTGCAAAAAAAACCCAACCCAAACCAACAACAACACCTTTTGCCAGGTCCCCTACCCATGGTCTCTCAAGTGTTAAGAAATGAGGTCCTGTTTGCACCCCGACGGCATGAAAACACATGCAGACTTAATTCCTGCATGTAAAACAATTATTTCCAGAACAATTTATGAGGGATTTTGAAATCTCTTGGGAGTTGAACAATGCGATACAAATCCGAGATGAGAAGGAAAGAAGTGGTATTGATGGCATCTCAGTCCTGTAATGGTTTACTGAATAGTAACCTGATTATACAGCTCTCACTGCAAAGCATGTTCAGAGGAGAGCCACCGATCTCAAGGTCTGCAGATGGAGGTAAGCAAGCCAGGGGAATGGCAAGGGGCTCATCAGGTCTGGGAACAAAATCTGTTGTTTGATAATAAAGCAAGGTGGTGAGGCCAACACTGCTGCTGTTAGGATGATGGATGCAGCTGCATCAGAATTGGGAGAACTGCATCCATCTACTGAGACAGACATGGGTGGCATGCCTGTGGAAATGTGACCTTGAGCAGTGCTTGGAGATGAATCATGGATTGTTTAGGAACCAGTTAGGTTGGAAATGGGGAGGGGGAGAAAAAGGCATACTAGAATATTGATTTAGAAATACTTATCTGTTCACTTTTTTAGCTTGGTGGCAAGCTTATTTTTTTTTTTTTCTTGTCCATTTCTATTTGGATTTTACCGTATTAATGGCAAAAGAGTAAGGAGAGGATGGGAGAAGCTAATTTCAGCACTACCTGATCAGAAGTAGCCATCATGCATGGGCAGCTGAGGAAGCACATAGTGGGCAAAAAGAGAAATCAGGAAGTAGCCAGAACCCCAGCACAAGCTCAGGGGGTCTTTGCAATGCTTTGTGAGCTAAGATGAAGAGCAGGAACCAAAACTGCACACACCAGAGATGGGAGCAAAGCACTAGCATGCTCCTGTCACCAGAAGTAAAATGGGACAGACAGCAAGGCCCCTGGGTCTAACAGTGCTGAGCTGCAAACCAGGTACACACCCTCTCTTTATTTTCTCTTCCTGGTGACATCAATACTAATTTTCAGGTATTTTCTTATTATCTGAGTAACAGGTGAGGTAGCACCTGCAGTAGTGCTGTACCTAGGTTTTCCCCACCCCTCTGCCCTACACTTCACAGAGCTAAAAAGAAGTAGGTAGGTTGGGAGAAGCCTCAGCCACAGACCACAGCAGCCATGAGAACAGTCATGCATTATTCTTCTGCTGAAGCTCTGGAGGAGGACCTAGGATCTCAAGGTGGTGCAGAATTATTCTTCTCCCTATGCTTCTTATGAGTGTAGAAGGCTGGAAGTTGTGCATTTTCCACCTTGTTCTTGTTTGATGTCATGATGGCTTGTTTGTTGTCAGTATCCCAGGCATGAAGGAGGGACATCCTGATAAGATGAAGCTTGTGCCTCATGGATGTCCTGGCCAACAGTGGATGCATGGTGATAACCAGCAGTTGGAGTGTTGTATTTGAGACGCTGACTGCTGTCATGAAAGTATGAATTGATGTTTGCTTTCAAGTGAGCTCAGCATGCCTGGTATGCTTCTCTTACAGTTAGTTTTGCTTTACTTCGAAGACAGGTAGTTTTGAGGGTTTTTTTCAATGCAACAAAATAGGAGACCTGTTGGCTGAAATGCTGCCAGACTAACGTGTAAAGTATTAGTCATCTCTAAAAAATGAGCCTGAAACAGTACTCCTTCTGCTTTATCTGATAACTGCCAAAATGCCTACTGAAATAGCCTGGGGAAGTGTCAAAAGAGCACTTAAAAATAATATACCATGTCTACGGATAGCAGTTTGCTGTGGGCGGCTGTAACTCCTGTGAGTGTCACAACTGACTTGAGGAGGTAGGTGTAGATGCCCTCAGCTGCTTGTGCCAGACTTACACTACATCTAACATGAAGGAGGCTGGGAGAATTTGGGTGCCCCTGTGCTGTTACACAAGTAATTTTTCATTTGAGACATAGCAGAAAACAACAAGAGTGTGCCATTGGTTTGGCAGTGTTATTTAAGCCTGCAATGTAATGTGGATATTTTTCATTAACTTGCTAAAAGCTTTATAAATTATAAATATCTATAGATAAGGTGCTTAGAGCGTGGGTGTTAATAAGTGAGCCCACAAGGTCCTACACAGAGGGCAGTGATCCATACAGACCCCTGCTGATCTGCTCTTCTTTCTAATGCTGTTTCCCTTTGTTGCATCAAAAAGAGATCATGGCATATTGCATCCTACATCGGGAATGTGGTTGTCACAGGGGCAATAAGCAACTCTAAATGAGACGGTGCAGTTGGTCCATTAAATGTTTCTGTTTGCTACAATATCAGCAGGTAGAAAAAAGGGCTTAGAGGAAGCTCTCTGTGTGAAGATTTGTTTTACAATTTATAATCCTTTAGTCACAGGAATATCATTATGACTAAGAAGTGCAGAAGAAAAGGTTGGAATGTTTTTTTCTTTACCTTGTATTTCATTTTTATTATAAGAACTTGATCTTTTTGTGTGGAAAGGGGGATTAAAGACACAAATATTAAACTGCAGTTCTCCCTCAGAGAGAAGGTGCCTCTGGCCCAGTACTCTGTCTCCACAGTGGCCATGCAGAAATGGCTACAGAGGAGCATATGAGCCATGCAGGTCTACTTCTGCCAGGGTCCTGGGGGTGCTCATAGGCCTCCATGTCTGGGACCAGCCCCCTCTGGGACCCCCACACCCAGGGTCTCCTGCCAAGGGCCACGGGGATGTGTCTCAGCTCAGCCTGGGGCATCCAGTCCCTGCCTGAGTGATGCTGTAGGTGTGCTCTTCTCCGGCCCTGTCTCCTGGATGGGCCTGGGACCTGCACTGCAGAGACCTGCTCTCCTTGATGGAGCCCTCAGGCACAGGTCAGAGCTTGTCAGGCAGAACCTGAGGCATAACACAGCAGAACTGTTCAGTTTTATTCTGTTCTATTACTTCCTATGCTCACAATGACTCGAATAACAATGAGAGTATTACCTGCCTGAAATATCAGGGGGTTGTTCAGCTCCAAACCCACTTCCAAGGACACACAACACGAAGGTTCCAAGTGGAAACAGGATTTCATTGTTATTTTTCTGACTGTTTCAGAGCCAATGCTCACAAGCATTAACACGATGCTCATGTGCAGCCAGGAGTTCAGGCTGATGGGTCCTTCAGCTTAGCTTGAAAGAACATCCCTTGTCATCTGGCAAAGGCAAGTCCCAGAGCTGCAGAAAGCAGCAGCAAGAATACAGGCCAAGCAGAGCCTCTCTCCTGAAGAGCAAGAACATGAAGAATGAGGATCACAACTGACCACACACAAAAGATGATGAGGAAGAAGTGATGTGTGGTACCATGGAGTATTGTCCAAAGTATGACACGTAACAATGACACACTTTGCCTTCCCAGACTTGCTCCACTGCTGAGCTCCTTGTCCAGTGATGCCTGGGCAGTGCTCTTGTGCCTGCCCTGTGCTGGTGTTGCATGCAGAGAGAGCTGGAATGGGGCAGCTCTGGATGGTGCAGCCAGGCTGGAGCCCTTCCAAGCACAAGCAAGAAGCCCTGGGGACACGGAACCCGGGGAAGAGCAGAGCTCTCTGCTGCTCCAGACTTGCAATAGGCAAGAGGGACCAAGAGAGCCAGGGCACGAGTGGGGCCTGGAGGGGCAAGAGCAGCAGGTGAGAACTGAGCTGAAAGGGCCCAGAGGAGCCCTGACGAGGGGCTCTGCTCATGCTACGGAGGAAAAGCTCCAACCTCTGGGGGCCACCCTGGGGGTCTAGAAAGCTTCCTCCCCCCAGAAGATGTGGGGCAGAAAGGCCACCTTCATGGAGCAGGAGCAGCAGGCACCTGGCCAAAATGGCCCAAAGGAGCCCTGGCAAGGGGCCGTGCTCAGTGCTGCAGAGGAAGGCAAAAACCCTCCCCGACTGGGTGCTATCTCAAGACGATCCACAGCTCTCACCTCCGTCAGAAGGTACATGCCTCTTTCCCGCAATGTGACAGAGCCAGTGCCTAAGCTGGGATGTGGTTATGTGTGTTCAATGCCCTCTGATAGTGCAGGGCTGGGAAGAAATGTTGTGAGAGATCTCCTCAGTAGGGAAGGGAAAGGGAAAGTTGGGGTTTTTTTAATGTGTTTTGCTCATGTCAAAAAGTAGGCTTTTACCTGCTTTTATTATTGGAAAAAGTGACACAAAGAAGTGAGAAGCATGTCTGCTGCCAAATTAGAAACAGTTTTATGGCCCTCTTAACCTTCATTTATAGAGATAAATGTTAAAAAAAAAAAAAAAAGTTAAAGCCCATAGCTTCTGAGGCAGAATCCTTTATTTCAGGTGTAGGATCATCACATTGCATTCACAAGCAGTATAAAGTTAAAAACGTTAGCTTATATTCCTAATTTTCAGTGGGGAATGGCATGAATGGTTTTAGTTTACTTTTAGAATTAGGATGTATCCCAAGAGCAGCAACTCAGTGGCTAAGCCTGTGAAAGCACTTGGAGGACTAATGAAGATTTCTCGCAGCAGTAGTGAATTCAGTTTCTGGTTTTGTGTTTTGCTGTGCTGACCTCTAGGGAAACTTTTCTGCAAAACCTTTTGCCAAAGCCTTAGTATAGGGAACTATCCTGGCTTCAGACTCATCACTGCCTTTGTTATTTTAGGGACCAGGCATCTGCTGTCAAATCCAAAGTAGGCCTTCACATGAAGCTGCATGCTGTTTGCTACTCCCTCAGCTGGTTCCAGCATGCTTGGGTGAGTCAAGGGCCTGGTCCATGTGAGCAGGGCTCAGTCAGCAGAGGAAACGCATCCTGAGTTAAGAAACAGAGTGATTGTTCTGAATACTGTGAACTGGGAAGTTAAAAATTTGAAAAGGACTCTATGCTCTGAGTTTGTGGAGAGCAGAGGATAGCTTTTCATCTATTGCTGGGGCTGTTTCAGCAATAAAGCTGGTATCAACCACTTCAGTTCTAGCCTGACAGCTCTGGGAAGAATGAATGGATTGCTTCCTTGGAGGGAGCTGTGGTGAGTGGCAACTGTGCAAGTGTTGCCCATTGGCAGGGAATGAGCCGTTCCAGAGAGATTTCATGGGCTGAAAAGCCAAGAAGCTCTGCTTAGTTTGATGCTAGTTAGCAATAAAGCCCAAAGAAAGGAAACAAAAGACTAAAGGCATGAGATTTAAATTTTTTGTTTCTTTGTTTTGCTTTGAAATGAATGCTTAGAGGAGGAGATGTTAAGAGAGATGTGCATATCCCATAGGAAAAGCCTTGGGAGATCTTACTTCTTTTTCTCCTGTTAACAGGGAAAATCTGCTGACAGATGAGGAGTAGGAGCATTTTTCTTCTAGATGGAAAAAGGTGAAGGTAGGTCATATTGACTAACGATGACTATTCTAGAACAGTGATTTATTTTTTTTTTTCCTCTCTCAGGTAGCCTGCTTCAGGCTCCTACCTCAGTTTTTTGCTCCAGTAGAAGATCTGAACACCATCCTAGTGTGGAAAATTGCATACAGTAGAATCATAGAATCACAGAATGTGAGGGAGTGGAAGGGACCTCTGAAGATCATCTAGCCCAACCCCCCTGCCAGAGCAGGATCACGTAGGGCAGATCACACAGGAACACATCCAGACAGGTCTTGAAAGTCTCCAGAAAAGGAGACTCCACAATGTTTCTGGGCAGCATGATTGTTGAACAATCAGTGCTCTCTAGTTCCGTTGCTCAATGGACTATTATAAAAGCCAAAACCCTAACAGTAACTAATTATCTATGAAGGCATACAATGAAAAAGGCTCTTATTTTTCACTAAGTTCAGGCTCCTACTATCATAGGCAACTACATCAATTTCACAAAAAATTAAATCCCTTTCATAAATTGGGAAAGCTCCCTCCCTTGCTGGATTTCAGTTTGGTTTCTTCTACTAGCAGATGACTCCAAACCCCCATTCTTTTAATGAATAAAATCCATGCATTTCTAGGCTGTGTGAATTGACAGTTTGTTTATAGCTGCCTGCACTAACTTTGTCTCTTAGTGCAAACAGTTCTTCTTTCTAGGTATTTGTCTCTTTTCCTACCCTCAAGCTAAACTTACAGAACAGTGTGATTTCCTTCTTGCCTTTGTTATGTTAGACTGACCATGCTCCACCAGTCTCCCCTGAAATTATGAAAGTCATCAGTCATACCAAGTTTTAGTCTTTTCTGCTCCTGTGGTGAATTCCTCTTTCTCTGAATAAGAATGACCAGAACTGTCTCCTGATCAACCAAGACATAGGTCCTTATCCTCTGTTTTTTTTCCAAGAGCTGAGTTCCCAGTTTAGAAAAACATTCTGGTTGGGAAGAACAAACACGGATTTATTTAATCTAGCCAGCTTTTCCACAGTGCCTTGGGAAACACAAATAACTGCACTTCAGTCACTAGACAATCTTGAGGCAGGATCCAAGTACAACTGTAGTCAAGATATAGCAGAGGTAGTAACAAAAAACAACATAAAACTAAACAAAAGACAATACATGTAGACCTCAGACTATTTCTGTAAAATGGTTAGAAGACAAGTGAATGCACAGAGTACTTCAGAGAGTAAAAATAAGATGTCTTCTAAGATTTGCACGCTTAACCAAAGAAAACCAAAACAAAAATGCAAGTACCCTAGGATAATAACTAAATTCAGGCCAGGTATTAGAGGCACCACAGAAAATTTAATTTCTAGGTCTCTGTGCTTGGGGGAATGATATTGATTTTGTAAGATAAAAAGCAGGTTGACACTGGAAGACTGGAAGCAAAACTTCAAAGAATGCTACATAATTATTACTGCTCAGGAGACCCCCCGAAAAAACCCCCAAAACCAAACAACCAACCAAAAAGAAAAAAAACACACACAAAAAAAGCCCTAAGGAAAAATCCCCAGTAGGTCAACAAAATAAGCCCTGAGAAATTCTGCTGAAAAATTAAGACCCTCAAACAACCAAAGCTCTTCCTACCTCTCTTTATCCTGATAAATCGATTGTCCTGTACCAGAAGGATGTTGCTAAGGACTTTACACATCATGGTGACAAAGACAGGACACAGAAACTTCAAAAAAGGAAGGAAGGAAGTACAACAAAAAACTGAACAAAAAATAAACAGTGGTAACAGTGCCCATGAAGCATGTAGCACAGCAGCTCCTTAGTGCGTGTCCATCTACTTGCATCAACTGTATGACAGTAAAGATGGTGGATAGTCAGGGTAGACTCTTGGGTGCCTTAAAGCACTTCTGCAGATCCAGTAAAATATTTTAAGTAAAAAACCAGAATATGAGTTGAGGTTTTAAATAAAAAATTACCTAAGGATTAGGCCGAGTTGCCTCCGTGGGCTGGCTGCTAGGGAAGTCCTTCTCTTAAGGGCTCATTTTCTAGAGCTGGCACCCAAACAATTTTGGAGCTGATGGTATTTTAGCTGCACCTTTCCAGTGTGTTTTTCTCGCGTGTTAACCACTGCTTTCATGTGCAGGCCTTATGATACCTAGCAGGGTAAGAGATAACCTGCGAACACCATCCCTACAAGGTTTCAGCTTGTGGTGGAGCAACCAAGACTTGACCTCTTCAGAGCACTGGTTCCCTCCCCACAGCAGGTGCCACTGCCAAAACGTACCTTCCAACCTCATCTGGTGCTCCTTTCCCTCCTATTTACTCTTTCCCACCAAGCCTTGTGGAAAGAAGTTGTAATGCACCTTAAATTTTCTGGCTTTTTGGGAAGCCAACAACTGGCACTATGCCATCAATGTCCTACACGCTTCTGAAGGATTTCATTCTCTGAAAGGAACGTGTTTCAGGTCTGCTTTGCTACGCCAGCAATTTCTAGGATTTCTAAAGGTTTTCACTGTCAAATCCTATGCCACCATCAACTGACAGCTGAGAGCTGCCAACGCTGACATGACTGATTCTGGCAGATCCTTCTACAACCTGGTGTAGCCAATTTCCAGGCAGAGTAAACTTGTTGTCATTAGCAGCTTAGCTTCTAGTTAAGAAGCTTCTCGGACAAGTCACGAGGCTCGCTCCACATGTGAAAGCGCCACCGCTCTACTAATGACACAACTCTTTCAAATAATATATTCCTGCTCCTGAAATGCAAGTGAATGCTTGGGGGCACACTGAAAATTGCAGCCTGTGTTGAATTGTCCCCATCTGTCCTGTGTCATTACCCACGGTGTCTACAATTGCCCCTATGATGGAGTGTTGTTGGCTTTCCTGGCTTTGTTTTTTGTTTTTCTTTTTAATATGCCGCAAGCCTGATGGTGTAGTTGTTTTGTTGAGTGCATTTCTGGGTGTGCTGCAACACATACTGGAGAACCTCTTCACAGTCGTTGAATATTCATGCACGCTAGGAGCAGCAAAGGGTACTGACAAAGCTGAGAACAGCCTCCGGGACACTAAGGACAAGTAAGTCATTCCACAATAGCCACCAGTGAAGTCTCGGAAGTTCAGCACTTAACACAGTGGGGAAGAGACAGGGTATGCTGCTACTGACCCCTAAGTTGTGCAGAAGCATAGAATGGTGCTGAGTTGGAAAGGACCTTAAAGATCATCCTGTTCCAGTCCCCCTGCATGGGCAGGGACACCTCTCAGTAGGCCAGGTTGCTCAAAGCCCCATCCAACCTGGCCTTGAACATTTCCAGGGATGGGGCATCCACAGCTTCTCCAGGCAACCCGTTCCAGTGTCTCAACACCCTGACACTAAAGAATTTCCTCATGTCTAATCTAACTCTCCCCTCTTCCAGTTTTAAGCCATTGACTCCTTGTCCTTTTGCTACATGCTGCATAGAACCATCATCCTGCACAGCATATTCATACATAAACAGTTTGACAAAGTATAAATGCATCATCATCTAGGTGAGAGTAATTCTTCTTGGACCGTGACCTTCTCTCCTCAAATGGCAGGTGCTCCAGCACACCAGGCTCCTCCCTGCATCATTCTATGGGACATCATTAAAGAGGAGAAAAATGAATGCGGTTGTTCTCCACAGGGCATGGCTCTGAAGACTGAAGGAAAGTGTGTGTGTGTGTGTGCATAACCAGCAAAATATGTAATAAATGCTTTGATGATAGTGTTTGTAAGAAGTGTGAGTTGGAACAGAGAGATGAAGGGTGGAGTAAAACAACACAAGGAGGCTTGCCTGAAGTGGATGATACAGGTACAGGACCTGGACAGAAGGAATACTTTTGCTTGGGTTTAGAAAAAGAGAGGAAATAATTGGTGGGATTCAAGGGGTTGAAATAGAACAATGGAAAACAGGTGAGGGAGGGTTTTGTTTGTTGTTTTTTGTTTGTTTGTTTTTAATCTTATTTTATGTTTTACATAGAAATATAATTAGTGCACACATAAGCAAGCTAACAACAATTAGGTGGCGAGAAGACTTATATCCCTAAGGAAAGACAACTAATGCTGCTTTTAAAGCACTTAGAATGACACTCAAGATGGTACAACAGATATACTTGTCATATATATATATATACACACAAATTAATTTTTATATTTACAAATATATACAATATCTATGATGAAACAAAATCAGCTTCAGAACTCGAGTTGAAATATAGGCAGCAGAGGGACAGCTCCAGTCCTGAAATTCAATAAATTCACAGAAAAGCAAAAGGAAGAGAGGGCAGAACAATGGAAGAAAGAGCTTGAAACTTTGTTAGAGTCTGAAATCAGAAGTCAAAGTTTGGAATGAAACCTGAAGTGCCCTAAACTGAAATCAGTTTCAGCAAAAATTTCTTTTTCAGGAAGCAAAGAAATTGCTCTACTGTTCAGAGTTAAGCATGCTTTGTAATAGGAGTGATTTCCTCCCAGGGGCTTGTTCAGCAAGTGTTCTTACACCCCCAAGTTAATAATCAGGACCTACATAAAATAAAACTAGGAAAAATCACCTGGCTGTAGGTTTTTCTACACTGCCTTCTGGAGCTCCCTTTCAAGTTGGCCCAGTTACTACTCCTTGGTTGCATTGTGCATTTTTTTTTTCTCCAGGCACTATTTTGACTAAAGCAAGTCAACATAGTAGATGAACAATCATGTACCCTGCAAAACTCTCCTGACCAATATTAAACATGACCAAAATGTAGCATGTGTTCACTATTATTGGAGATATAACAGGTCTGAGTGAAGCCTTGGTGCCTTGTATGGCCATTCCCTGCTCTCATAGCTGATGTGGAACACTCAAAGAACCAGCCTCAGTTGGGCAAAGTGCCATACAGCTCTGGCCCGAGGGCTGGGTGAGGCCAGGGTACCACTCTGCTTTACAGGGTTAGGAAAGAGGAAACAAAGCAAGGTTCACATCAAGGCTGTTTTAGGATCAATCCTAGGGATTGAATCAACTCACCAGCATCTCTCCCAGTCTATGTGCTATTCCAGGAAGGAACCACTTTATTACTGTGGAATATCCTGAGTGTTTGAGCCAGTATTCAGCCTTTAAGTTCTGTGGCCTTTCAATAATTCAAGGGAGCCTAGAAGCAAGATGGGGACAGGATTTTTAGCAGGGCCTATTGCAATAGGACAAGGGGTAATAGTTTTAAAGTGAAAGAAGGTAGATTTAGTCTAGACATAAGGACAGTATTTTTTACAGTGAGGGTGATGAAACACTGGAACAGGTTGTCCAGAGAGATGGTAGAAGCCCCATCCCTGGAAATATTCTTACATTGACTGGATGGAGAAACCAATTTTAACCTGCTCCTGGTTCCACTGCCAGATTGGAGAACATCACCCATCTAGAAATCAGCTTTCTCTGTATAGAAATCAGCTGTTAGTTCAGTACTCAATTCTGAAAACAGTTAAAAGGATACTCAAGATATAATCACTGGATTTGCTTTGGTGATTGTGAGCTAATAGTACATGGGGTAAACTGGGAAAGGCAAGGGGCATCACACCCCCTAGAGTGACTAGGCCACTTCATATGAACTCTGTAAATGAACAAATTGTGTAACTCCCACAACCTTGCTAAAATAAAAACAAAACAACTCTTTACTATACTGTGTGTAGGAAACTGCTTGGTTTTACCTGATTTGTAATTCTTAATTTTGTAAAGGAGTTACTGGTGTTGCCCTGTGGAATGAAACAGAACAGAGAGGAGACCTGCTCATGTGAGATTCTCTGCATTATATTAACTTTTATAATAAAACAAAAGATAGAGGGATGATAATCCTAAATCTGCCATTTGCCTCTTGCTGCTAACAGCAATCAGACTGAGGATGTACTGGGTCTGAATCGCATTAGCAATACCATGCACCAGCCCAGCAGTAGCAAACCTGGCATCTCAGAGGTATTTTATTAGCTCTCCTCTTATTGCTGTTCTTACCTGAATCACTAAGAAAGCAACATACTCCAACACATGTTCACTTTTTGATCACGACCAATAGCACTGACTGAGCAGTTTGTTAGCAGGAAGGAAACTGTTCTTTGCAGTCTGTTTACATCCTCTTGCATGCATCACTAAACCTTGTGCTTAACTCACTGCCTTTATCTAAGAGAAAACATAATTTTGTCCTTCACCTGTGAGCGTGTGGGTTTTTTTGCTTCCCTTGCAGACTCCAAGAAGTTGAGAGAGGGGCCTGAAAGTATAAAGTGTCACTGTTCTCTCATCTCACATAACAGGCTGTAAATTCTGGTGAGCTGATATATGTGAATTGGCTCCAGTGAAAATTACAGGTGCATTGCCCAAGGTGCCTTCCTTGATTAGAATATTATAAATCCTAAATTATCAGTTTCACTTACTGGAAAAAAATTATAAATTATGTTTTTGTGGTCCCACTAAGCTTACACAAGCTAACAAGTGAATATTGTGGGTCCTTCTTTGCAATGTCAACCTGCAGATCTCGGGATGGGGTGCATTTTTGCTTGCTGCAGTTCTACTCTGGCCCCAGGTCTCACCTGAGGCCTTGGAGGGATGCACCCTCCCTGTAACCACCAGGTGGTATCAGGTAAGGCAGGGCAAGCACCAGCTGGGGATTTGCTCATATTGAGCTTTAGTAGAGGAAAACAGACTTGCTACCAGAGCTAAAACTTTTGGCATTAAATGACATCCTTCACATGAAAATGACTAATTGAAGAGGAATTTATGCCTTATCTAGCTCATGGAGAGTTGAGAACTACTTCTTATCAGGTGCAGTGGACACCTTTCTATACATTTGTAGCTGAAATAAACCTTCCTCGTCTGACACAGTTCACTTTTAAAGGGTACTTCAACAGCTCTGCTGAATTTTGTCTTCTTGGGTGACGTGTTAAGTCTTTCAGTGTAGAAATATAGAGAAAAACTCCCAAACGTGTTGTTTTGCAAAAATGCTTAAAACCACAGGTATTCTCACTTCTTCATTTAATGAATAAACCCCCCAGCAATCTCCATACCCTGACCACTGTGGCATTTCACTCACAGGTTTTCCAAAAAGTGCCGATTCTTGGAGCCTTACAGGTTTCCATGTTTTTAATGCTGATTTCAAACATGAAAGGCTCTTAGGATAGGAACACTGCAAACCTGGGGGAAGGGGAAAGCTTGAGCTTGTATGTTTTCCTGCCACCTTCTGATAGACTCTACAGGCAATCCACATTCTATCACAGCATTTTAAACTAAAAGCCACTCAGAAAGCAACACAGAAAGATTTGGCTTGAAAGGGACCTTATAGATCCCCCAGTTCCAACCTCCCTGCACGGGCAGGGACACCTCCCGTTAGACCAGGTTGTTCCAAGCCCCATCCAACCTGGCCTTGAACACCCTCCTTCCAGGGAGGGGGCACCCACAACTTCCCTGGGCAACCTGGGCCAGGGTCTCACCACCCTCACACTAAAGAATTCCCTCCTAATATCTAAACTAAATTTCCCCTCTTCCAGTTTAAAGCGACTACCTCTTGTCCTATCACTACAACCCCTTCTAAAAAGCCCCTCCCCAGCTTTCCTGTAGCCCCTTCAGGCACTGGAAGGTCGCTATGTCTCCCTGGAGCCTTCTCTTCTCCAGGCTGAACAGCCCCAGCTCTCTCAGCCTGTCCTCATAGGAGAGGGGCTCCAGCCCTCTGACCCTTTCTGTGGCCTTCCTATGGAGGAAGTTCACTTCAAGAGCTCCACGTCCACCCCTTCTTGGAACTGGAAACAGTACTCCAGGGGGCAGTTCTCAGGAGAGCGGAGCAGAGGCAGAATCGCCTCCCTGGCCCTGCCGACCACGCTGCTTTTGATGCAGCCCAGGGCACGGCTGGCTGCGAAGAGCACACTGCCGGCTCACCTGCAGCTTCTCGCCAACCAACACCCCCCCAGCCCTTCTCCTCAGGGCTGTTCCAGTCGATTCCCCGCCCAGCTGGTATCTGTGGTCCGGACCCCCCCGAGCCAGGCGCAGCACCTTCCACCCGCTCTTGCTGAGCTTCCCGAGGTCTGCCCAGACCCACCTCCCGGCCACCAAGACTCCTGCTGCGCTGCCGAGGCAGGTTACCCGCACGGGGGAGGTGTCAGGCCCACAAGGAGGTGGCTTCGTTGTTGTTGTTGTTTTTTGCTTGAGTATGTTATTTGCAAACATACACAAAAGCTAAGGAAAATACTAAAACAAAAACGAGGCGCCGCCTTCAGCCTCGGGGGTTTTCAGCAGAGCTCCTCGGGGGCACCCAGCAGCTGCGGGGCTGCCGCGCCCGGCCAGCCAGGCCTTCCCCTCTGCGGGAGAGCCGCGCCCGGCCTCCCGCCGCCCCTCCGGCCCCCGCCACCCCGCAGCGGCCCCGGCACCTCCGAGGGGCGCAGGCCCGGCGGGACGGGACGGGACGGGACGCGGGGGGGCAGCACCGGGCCCGGTTGCCGCCCCTTCCCCGCCCGCCGCTGCCCCCCCGCCCCCGCCGCGTGATGCGGGGCGTCGCGAGAGCCGGGCGCCGAGATCCCGCGCGAGCGGGGCGGCTCTCGCGGGCATGCGGGCCGGGGCGGCCCCTCGGCGCGCGATTGGCGGGGCGCGGTCCCGCCGCCCCCGCGCATGCGCCGCGCGCCGCCGGGCCGTGCTCCCCGGTGCGTGTGTGTGTGTGTGTTCGTGTGCGTGCGTGTGTCACCCCGCGCAGCGCCCCGGCCGCGCCAGCGCTCCCGGCCGCCGGCGACTCGGGACTGGGCAGCGGGGACCTGCCGGGCAGGGTAAGCGGGCTCGGGGCAGCGCAGGGCCGCGCGCCGCCCCGGACGTCCTGGCCCGGAGGCGGCCCGGCCCGGCTTGACCCCGCCGCCCGGACGGGGAGCGGGTGCGGGAGGAGGAGGAGGAGGAGGCGGCGGCGGCCCCGCGGTCCGCTCCCGGCGGCCGAAGCCCCGCGCAGCGCCGCCCGGCGCCGGACGAGGCGGCCGCGGCCCGGGATGGAGTGAGGGCGGCCGCCGCCAGCAGACACTTCCGCGTTGCGGGAGGCCGCGCCGGGCCCGCGGTTGGCTCCCTCCCGCCGCTCCGCCGCCGCCGAACACCGGCCCCGAGCGCGGGCAGCGCCATCCCCTCCGATGTGGCGGCGCTGCCCCATGTGAGGCGGCGCCGCCGGGCGGGCTGCGAGGCGGGCCGGGCCCCGGTACCGGCCGGGGAGCTGCGAGGCGGCGGGCCGGGCCCCGGTACCGGCCGGCGGGTGTCCCCCCCCTCGGTGTGCGCGGCGCCGGATCCCCATGGCGCCGGCAGCGGCCTGAGGAGGGCGGCGGCGGCGGCGGATTCCCTAGGCCGCGTCCTCGTCCCCGGCTGTGAGCGAGCTCGATGCCGAGCACCTCGGACGCGGCGGCTGGCGGGAGCGGGGGAAGCCGGGGCTGGGGCAGCGGCGGCAGCTCGGCGGTGGAGGCGGCGGCCGACAAGAAGCGGCTGCATCACCGGAGACGAAAGCGCTTCGCGACCCAGCCGCAGCCTCCCCCCCCGCCGCCGGCCCCTCACCCGCTGCTCTTCCCGCTCCTGCAGCCGCCCCTCCTGCAGCCGCCGCTCCTGCAGCCGCCGCTGCCGCCGCAGTCCCTGCTCTTCCTGGCGGCCACCGGCGCCTCCTCCTGCTGCGGGGACGGGGGGGAGCGCAAGCGGCCGCGGGGCAAGCGGCGCTCGGGCTCCCGGCACAAGCGGCGGCGGGGCCGCGGCGGCGGCGGCGGCGGGACCCAGGAGGCGGAGAAGCGGCGCGGTAGCGGGGGCCTGAGCACGCTGGTGGAGGAGTACGACGACGTGAGCTCCCAGTCCGAAGGGCTGGTGGGCGGCAGCGCGGCCGGTGGCGGCGGCGGCGGCGCGGGGAGCGGCGGGGGGAGCCCGGCCTCCTCCTCGGGCGGCGGGACCCAGCGGCAGAGGGGCGAGGCGGAGCGGAGCGGCCGGTCCCGCCGGGAGCACCGCAGCAGCAGCGGCCGCTCCAAGGAGCGGCACCGGGAGCACCGCCGGCGGGGGGAGGAGAAGGCGCAGCAGGAGGGGGGGTCGGCGGGCCGAGGGGCGGCCGAGGCCTCCTCGTCCTCTTCCAAGTCCCGCAGCCGCCACAATCACTCCGGGGCCCAGGAGCGAGAGGGACTCAAGAGCAGCAGCAGCAGCGACGGCCGCAGGAAGGGCTCCCTCTCCTCGCCCGGCAGCGGCAGGAAAGAGCGGGAGAGCAAAGCGCACCGAAGCCGGACGAAAGCGGCCAAGGAGCCGCCGTCAGCTTACAAGGACCCGCCGAAGGCCTACCGAGACGACAAGCCCGAGCCCAAGGCCTACCGGCGGCAGCGCTCGTCCCCCAGCCCCGGCCGGGATGACAGCCCCCCGTTGCACCGCTCCTCGCAGAGCCAGCGGAGCCGCAAGTCGCTCAGCCCGGTGGGCGGCCGGTCGCCCCTCAGCCCCTACAGCCGCCGCCGCTCCCCCAGCTACAGCCGGCACAGCTCCTACGAGCGCGGCGGGGACGTGTCGCCCAGCCCCTACAGCAGCTGGCGCCGGTCGCGGAGCCCCTACAGCCCGGTTATCCGGTGAGTCTGGGCCGGGGGGAGAGGAGGGAGGGAGGGAAGCGGGGACGGGGCTTGGCGTGGGTAGGAGGGGAGTCAGGGCTGGGTCTGGGCTGGAGGGGCAGGCTTGCATGGAGCAACAAAAGCCCTCCCTCTTGCTGACTGAAAGCTGGGGTGGGGGAAGGGGAGCAGGACAGATACAAAGATCTTCCTGTCCTGTCTCGGGAGAAAGGGAGAGGAGGATGCCTGTAACACTCCTGCAGCCAGTTTCTCTCTGTGGGAGACCACCTAGCTGGAAAAAGGCTCTTTAAACATTAAAGGGCATGAGAGTATTTTCAGATGAGATTAAATGAGAATGCTTCTCAGAGGACAGGTTTCCTGAAGGATCAGTTTTGATTTTTTAAGAAGTATGGAGATTCTCAGGCACATTTTTAGGCATCCTGTTCTCCCATATGAGGGGATGAGTGTTAAATATGCTTGTGTTCTGTTTAATTCCTGCTGATCTAAAGAGCAAACAAACTGATGGGCAATTTGTGTTACAAGTGTTTCTTGTCCATTTTAGGAGTCTGTAGAAAGACTTTTTATTCTGCTAAGAAAATTAGCCAATGTCAGGTTTCTTTAAATTGTCTTTCACGCTTATATGGCCTATGGAAATGTATTTATGGTCTGTTTGCAGTGAGCTTATATACATGTATATATTTGATGTGTGCTTGCCCATCACTTTCTTACTGTTAGTGGGAACTCGGAATGTAAGGATCAGTATTGCTGTGACCTTTTGAATTTTATATGGAGAGGAAACGTGGGCTGGATCTCTCTAATTTGGTAGAGTGTTGCAGAATTAAAGCTCTTCAAAATAGTTAAACTTGCAACAAAATCAGTGGGAATGTAAGGTATTTGCTTAGGATGTATTTATAACTGAATATTTTATTTCCCATCTTGGAATCTTACCCTTACCTCATTGTTCCTAGACTTATTTAAGTTAACATCTGGACTTAAATTTTAAAGATATCATGTATTTCCATTCTACTGGCAGGAACTTTGTTTGCAAGGCATTACCTGGTGTCTTGACTGGTGTTCTGCTGTTTCTAATGAGCACTTTGTGTCAGTTACCATTTGGGGTGTCCCGCTGTGTGTCCAGTAGGGATGATGAATCCATTCCTCTGTTTCACTGGCTGTTTGTAAGGTCTGCTGTCCTGGCTGTGCATCAAATGCCGTTTAAAGAGCAAAGTAACAAAACCGTGTCTGACTTTGTTCTGAGGGATAGCACAAAGGTGCCTTTGGAGAAAAATAGGGATTGTTTTAAGGTATAGTTGTATGGAATACTTTTGTAAACAGTTGTGTGTTTCAAGCAGAAAACACTGTGAATACTGTGAAAAACAGCACGTTGTCATCGTGGTGGTTGTTCCCTGAGAGCCTGTTACAAGTTCCTAAGGATACTCTTCCAAGACAATTTGAAGAACAGAATAGCAGGGATATTATGTGCATGCTTTGACTTAAACACTCTAGGAATCAGGTTATTTTCTGTAGATACTTATATCCTGGAATAAGAAAGCTATAATGACAAGCAAAATTATGTACACTAGGATCCTGTCTTAAGCACTGTCTGATAGGGCTGTAGTAAAAGGTACAGGACTCCTTGTGTAAGGGGACAGTTACAGAGCAAAGTTCTCTTGGAGTGTTGTGTTTCTTTTTTTCTGTTGGTAGCGGGCCTGTGATTTGTAGCATGAGAGCTTACATCTTCCTGATTTTTGTATTGTCTCTGTGGTTAAGTGTGTAAATCTTTCTTGAGCTGCAGATCATTTTCCAGAAGTCAGCTTTGTGCCTTCATGCCTGCTTTCCTCCATTTAAACTGTCATTTGCATCCCATCTTTAACTGCATATAGATAAAGTACTTTGTTAACAAGTGTAGGTTGTCAGGTTTACTGGAGAGAGGTTGGAATGGCCGAGTGGAAAGAAGAGGTTGCTATATGTAGAAGGCAAGTTTAGTCTGTCATAACATGGCATTCATTGTAAAAATGTGATTTTCACAGAAAGCAAAAATGTGTAGATAAGCTGAGTTGTTCATAAGGTTTGCCTGGTGTGGAGAAATGCAAGCTGGTGTTCCTTTGTTCCCATACAGGTGTTGTGTATTATGTGTACTAGGGGGAAAATAAAAGATGGCAAAGGTATTTATACAGTTGGTTTTGCTGTTCAAAACTGTGTTTTTATTGCCTTTTTTTTTTTTTTGCTTAGTACTGCACCCAAAATGCTGAAAAGTTTTTGCTGTGCTGTTTGTTTAACAGTATAGTGGCCTTACACTTGGTAGAATATTACAGCTTCATGAAGGCAACAGCTTCTTAAAACACCTGTCGTTTTCATCTGGGTGATTTAAAGACTTAATTCTGGGCTTGTATCCAGCTATAATGGTGTCAAGACAATAAGAACTTTGTATGTGACTGGGCATTCCAGGCTGCAAGTCTTTTTGCATTTTTTCGTTCTCTATCTCATATATGTGTCTTCCGTTATGTTTTATAAATTATCTGGTTATTTTGGTATGTAGAAAAGGAGAACAAAGTGGTTCTAGTGTGCTTAGAAAGCTCATGTAGCTAGGGTGTTGATTTTTTTCATCTGGGTCTCTGAGCTGCTAAGGAGAAACTTGCAGTAAACAGTTGGACAACCAAGTCAGCTTCAAACCCCTAATTTTCTCAAGCAGTAGCAGCAGCTCCGTTGCAGAGAGTTGAGAATTTTGCATTGCATTAGTGACTCTCACTGCTGTCTTTTGGTGGTGTTGCCTGGATGTGGGTTCTGAAGAGAAGCGAAGAGAAAATTATCTTTGAATGGTAGACTAATTGCCTTTTCCATTATAAGAGCTGTAAATGTTTTCAGCAGACTGCTTACACTGTTTCCACTTGTTGGAAAAAACTTCCTGACTTGCTGCTGGTGGATTTGTATTGCTATATATTCTTGTGGATAGCAACACAGCTGTTCTAAAGCAGCACGTGCACATTTTCTAATGGAAATTCTTCCATAATACCAGAAGTATGAGGTATTTATTTCTCTACTGATGAGCTGACTGGATTAAAAAAAAACAACTTACAAAAAAAAGGGGAAAGGAAAAAAAAGAAAAAGAAAATCCCATGGCTGACAAAATAAGCAGACGCTGTCTGTGGAAACTAGCTTAGCATGAAACTGTAGGAAGAGAAGAACTATTTTTCATAACTTCAGTCAGGTCATATGCTATGTGATCACACTCTTAATTCAGTTAGCTGTATAGATGAGTAATCACATTTTCCCGAATTTGGTTACACCTACCCATCTGCCTTGATAAGAAGTAAGTGGGTGGGGCACTACTAGCATAGTACTACTGTGTTCATGGATGTTGCTTTTGGGAAAAATAAAAGATGTCTTTTCTCATTGGTCTGTAGAGCCAGATCATTCTCTAGCTCTAGCTAGTCTGTAGTAGTGAGTGTAGTACATGGAACATGTAT
Source organism: Apus apus (assembly GCF_020740795.1). Taxonomy (NCBI): domain Eukaryota; kingdom Metazoa; phylum Chordata; class Aves; order Apodiformes; family Apodidae; genus Apus; species Apus apus. The sequence continues at coordinate 52,916,095 of NC_067283.1, forward strand.
GTGCAAAACCAAAAGAAGCACAGGGAAAATGGTAAAATACATATTCAGCTAGTAAATGCTCACTCCATGGAGAAGACATGGTTTGAATATGGTGATTCTGCTACTTTTGGACTTAAAGGAGTAGGAGAGATTTTCAGACTTTTTTCCCCTTGTTTGGTGAAAATAGATTTTTTTACCTAAAGTTGTCTAATTTTGTTTAGTAGAACTGTATTTTGCAGAAATAAAAATGGGAAACTGTAGGTTTTTGCTGTTTGTAGTAGCTAATTTTCCAGTGCATATTGAGGCTCTCACTCTAGTACATACTCTGAAATTACTGGTTTTTTTTGTTACTTGGCATTGGACTTTGCCTTTTGCCCAGCGATGTTGATGTACCTTTCCTTTTCCTCATTGTGCTGCTTATTTCCTTATTGTGAGAAGGAACTTTGGAAAAAAAATTACTTTTAATGGGTTTAGTTCAGAAGATTTTAATTGACTTCTTGCTTGTTGATTTCTTTGTAGGCAGAGTTCTCATCTGAAAACATAGAGTTATAAACCAGATTTAAGGAACAAATAAAATTAATGGTCAGAATTACATTGCTGAACAATGCTGAACAAGAACAGCATTCTTATGCTGTGTGTATGTTGGAGACCCTTTTGAAGATTTGTGGTTTGAATTGGTAAGGCAGGTTAGGTAATCTTCATGCACAAAACAGCTGCGTGGGTCCTTGGTTGCAGAGCTGCATAGAATACAGCCTTGAACTAGGGGCTAGAGAAAAATGACTAAAATATTAATTAAAGATATCAGGTGATAGAGCACTGTTACTGTTATGGCTTAAAGAAATTAATTTCATGTTTGCCTGCTAGTGCAATGTGGAAGAGCTATACAATGAACTAGAATGTTTTGTCAGTGTGGTTTATGTTACTGAGTGATTATAACAGTCTTGGAAGATCTGTGGTGAAGCAAATTGATTACATTTAGGTCTCCTTGTTCAAATACAGTATGACCTTACAGTGCTGGGGAAGATGGCAGTGCTTAGTCAGTAGTTCAGCATTTACTGGTAGTTAATGAAGGAGCTGGGCTACAGTGGGTGTTTTAACCTCCTTTGGTCTGGTTGGTTTCTTGTTTTTTCTTCTTACTCTGATGAATCCTTTTGTGTTACAGCTTGTCAAAAAGTTACAGACAAAATCAGTTTCCTTGTTTAACTCCATTCATATATTCTGAGTGTAATGTTTGCACTTAGATAACACACGTAGCTGGGTACCAGCGTGTTGGATTTAGCTTGTTCTTAAAGCGGTTAAGAAGAAAAGAGGTTTTCAAGTTTAGAAACATGAGAAGATAACACATGACTGTTTTGATTTGTCAATAAAATTTAATGCTTTTTTTTTTTTAATTAAAGGAAGGATCAGAATGGGAAAGAAAGAAACCCCTAGAAAAATAGCATGGCACAAAAAAACATGTCAGCTGAGTGAGGCCTGTATTTCTGGAAATCTGAGATGTCTAACAGTTATTTTCCTTTCTTCTGTGCTTTTCAATATCAAGATAGTAAAATGTAGCACCTTTAAGTTGCTATTTGGAATTGTTTTGTTCTTGGCTTTAGAATGTAAGTGATTTTATCAGTAGACTTTTTTGTCAAATTCATTAATAAATCTACTGTTCGGTAATTGATATGTTAACAGTGAAGTGCAATAGAAAGTTTTCCTCCTTTGCAGAAGGAAGAACATTGTAACAGTTTTGACACTTGTAACTAATAACACTTCGGTATCTCAAGTAGGCTTTTATACAGTGAATAAGTACATTCTATTCAGTAAGCAGAGAAAAAAACTAATATTGGTTTGTTTTATGAAATCTAGGGTGCTAAGCAAAAAATTTAGAAAAAACTGTGATACCTAAGCCAACATTATTGTTATTATTTGTAGTAGTAGTAATATTTATTTCTTCTTTGGGGGAGAAGAATTCTTTCTGTTGTTCTGAAAAAAGGAGAAGAGCAGTGCTGAGTTTTAATTCCAGCATTACTTGCTTACTAGTTCTTACTTTAAATCTGCCTCTTCGTATGTGTGTTGTAGAGAATGTCTTAAAATGTTTGGTTTGTTGTTTTTTTTTCAGGTTTTATGGCCACACATTATAGTCTCTAATTACTTCAGTTTCCCTTTGCAGCTAATCTTGTTGTGCTCCTAGTCTCCGTTGTTACTGTCTTTGGGAAAGAAAAAAAAAGCAGCTTTTTATGTAAGGAACTTTTTAGTTCTAATACAGGCTAGTCTTACTGATACTTACAGTTTTTTGGCAAATCAGCTTTCTTTTTTTTTTTATTTCTCTCCCCCCCACTCGCCCCCATCATTAAAAGCTTATTGAAATCTATATGTGGTTCAGAAGTGATTTTATGAATGTCACGAAGGCTGGCAGTTATCCTCTGTGTCGGTATACAGACCTGTGTGAGGAGAATGCAAGATGCCTGTTAGACCGTTCATGGCCAAGCATCACAAAGGTACTTGTAAATGAGGCAGAGCTTCTGGGTGCAAATTTGAAGCAGCACCAGAACAAACTTACTTGAAACAGGGGCTTCTTAGTACTCTCACCCCATGTGTGTTACCAGCAGATGCTGGTGCTTCCAGTTTAGGGGACTGGGATGTGGCCCTTAGGTTTAGTACACTTCCTGATCTCTCCAGGCATGGGGAAGAGGAAGACAAGTTTGGAATGTTTTGTTGGATTTGTTTGCCATTTGCAATGCAGTTCTGTGCAGTTATAGCCACATCTTTTTTTTGTTGTTCTGTTTGTTGTGTTAAAAACAAATTCCTAACTAAAGATGAAATAATTGTTGACAAATGAATGTCAGATAAGGTATTTTCTCTGTGTGTGTGTGCACATGCGTGCACATTTAATATAAATCTATTGGAAGATTTAGAGAGTACTGTGTATTTTGAATGTCTCTCCTGGTGTGTTTTCAGGGTCTCAGTAAAATGTCAGTGTCCTGTTAAATGTCAGACACTGGCTATTGTGTGAGCCTATTTCTGTGCTGCTGTGTCTTCATCTTTTATGTCAAATGAGCGTTGTTAGCCCTGAACAGAGTGAATTGGATGGTTTTGTTACATTTAAGGCAGTATTTCTTCACTCTTGAGTTCTATATACACTTCAGAGGGAAAGCTTAGTGGTCCATAAGTGGTTTTGTGCCATTTTTATGGAGGTGAACTAGTACTTAAGGCTTTGTCCAGCCTAGAAGTTTCTCTTGGGACTTTTGGACTAACACTGATGAAAGAAAGTCAGTTGAGTATTTGAAATAACATTAGGCTTATGAAGCAACAGATTGTATCATTGTAACTTGAATAACTAGCACTTCAACAAAGCTGCCTTTTACTTATGGTGCAGCATTTGTTTCATTGAAATTGTTAGGCTTTTTTGCTGCAACTTCATTGGATCTAGCCCAGTGGACAAGGTACAGCAAGTGATTCTTGCACAGGTCTTTGGGATACCGAAGGAAGTTCTGGTTTGTTATTAGCACAGACATGGAATATGTAATGCAACTTTTTTTTTTTCCCCTCCCCCTCCCCCCCCCCCCAATTAAATAATTAAAAAGTTCTGGAAAAATTAAACCAGTGCAGGGATTGTACTTAGTCATCATATTTCATAACTAGGCTATTATAATTTTGATCTGCTGTTAAGGGCTGTAGTCTGTACTGGAACTGAAGCAGATATTTGTGTGCATGTGTATTTGTGGTCTCCCACATGGATTAAATTCTGACATAAGAAAGTTATATTATTGTCATTTGGAGTGTGAAACGTGAGGTGGAGAATGGTGGGTTTGTGCTGAGCTTGCATAAATCCAAGTTCATGACCCAGGCTCTCTTGACTAATGTTGATAAAATACTTAACCAAACCACTTCCAATGCTCGCCTGCCTTATGTTTGTTTTTGAAGAAGGTACAAAGATTCTGATTATTTCTTGCCCCAGATTTTCAAAATGCCCTCTTCCCCACCGAGTTATGGTAGCAGATAAGTGAGCATTTGAGTGTCACTAATATGGACAGATTTTCTTGTTTTGTCCTTAGTACTGATTTCAAGGAAACTGTTCTATTTTGAACTGAAGTGGACAAGAAAGAGGTGTATTGTATTCTTGTACAAAAGAAACGTGGTCAGGCATGGTATCTCAGCAACTGTAGTGTTCTAAGCTGCTACTCTTCTAGTACGTGTGGGATTATGTCCACATATCTGGTGTTGACGTGGATTACTTTCTTTGTGTTGGGCACCTTTCAAAAAACAATAGAAATTGGGTATTCATTTATTTTTTAAAAAAACAACAAAACAAGCAGAAATTGTACTTGGAAAGAAATATAACTGATTTTGAGACCTTTAGGGCATGTCTTCAGTTTTTAAAAAATAATAAGGCAGTTTGCAGTGAAGTCCTTGGGACAGAGATTGTTCTCTACAGGTAACTGGAGCAAGAGTCAGTTGAAAATAGCTGATCTAGGAACAAGATGTTCCAGCAGATGTTTTCCAAGACGAGTCAGTGACATCCTTGCAAATGCTGTGCCATTTATAGAAGTCAGTTTAGGACTAATGGGGCTTATTAGCTTGTGCTTGATGCTGGAGCAATATAATTGTATTGATTCTGCAGCCGGTGCAGATCAGTGGTGGTATATCGCTTCCTAAGATAACAGTTCCTCTCAGAATGTGATACAGCAGTGTAAAGAGAGTTCTGACCTAGACTTTGAAGTGTGTGTATTGTCTGGATAGTCTCGGCCCTCCTTTTTCTTTCTATAATTCTATATTATGGAACTTTGTGCTTTTTTACTTTTACTGAAGTTTGGCCCAATCTCTGAAAATTTTCAATAAGATTTAGTACTTACATTTCCAAAGTAATAAGTGTAAAAACCCCAAACTAATATTGAGAAATGTAAAAAACATTATTATTGTCATCATCGTGTGTCAGTTATCCTGCTGTGCCAGAAAATTCTATGAAACCTGAGTTTTTAATCTTGCTTTAGAAATAAAACATTTTATAATGCAGGAAAACAGTGTGAATTTGGAAATTCATAAACATTACACAGAAAATAGAAACATCATTGTGCTATATTAAATATTTGTTCAGTTGAACCATTTAATGTAATTTCCTTTAGTAATTAAAATTGAATACATTTTATTTTTACTAAAATTAAATTTGACATAGAGGTGGGTAGTGCTTGACTATAATGATTGTAGTTGGCTGCCTTTTTTTTTTTTTTTCCCTTTCTTTTAATTTTTGGCAGCTGTCATACTCTGGTTCTGAACTCTGAAGCTTTTGTATCTCCAAAAAAATCTTCTTTTTGCTATTATCATAGAATCATAGGGGTTTGAAGTGACCTCTGAAGATCAAGTCCTACCCCCCTGCTGCAGCAGGACCACCTAGGGCCACAGGAATGTGTCCAGATGAGTCTTGAAAGTCTCCAGAGAAGGGAATTTCACAACCTCTCTGGGCAGCCTGTTTCAGTGCTCTGTAACCCTCACAGTAAAGAAGTTTTTCCTCTTGTTGAGGTGGAACTTCCTGTGTTGTAGCTTGGTGCTGTTTCCCCTCGTCCTATCACAGGGCACAAGTGAAAAGAGACTGGCCCGTTCTTGACACCCGCCCTTCAGATATTTGTAGACATTAATAAGGTCCCCTCTTAAGTCTTCTCTTCTCCAGACTGAACAGCTCCAGGTCTCTTAGCCTTTCGTCATATGACGGATGTTCCAGTCCCTTAATCAGCCTTGTAGCCCTCCCTTGGACTTTTTCCAGCATGTCCCTGTCCCTCTTGAACTGGGGAGCCCAGAACTGGACACAATACTCCAGATGTGGTCAGAGTAGAGGGGGAGGAGAATCTCCTTTGACCTCCTGGCCACACTGTTCTTAATGTATCCCAGGATACTATTGGCTCTCGTGGCCACAAGGACACATTGCTGACCTATGGGTAACTTTTTGTCCACCAGGACCCAAGGTCCTTCTCCATGGGGCTGCTTTCTAGCAGGTCAACTCTAATCTATATTATATATACATTTTTTAATCCTGATTATACTTTTTCTTCCCCTTCAAGTGTTATACTCAAGAGAAGTAGATTTTGTTTGGATTTTAATCAAGAGCATACTTGTAAATCTGGTGAATACCCTTGCTATTCTTAGTATGGTAAAATGTATTAAAGCCCTCACATTTCATTTATTACATAATTTTTCTGTGTGGTAGCAGTGGATTAGGCCACTTCACCCGTTTTCATGCCCTTCACCTCAATTATGGGGTTTTCCCCCCCTTTTTTTTAAATGAAGAACTGAATCAAAATTACTAGGAAAAATCAGGGTATCTCTTTGAATAATTAATGTTAAATGGTATTTTTTCACAGTAAAAGTTTGCTTTTCTAACTTTTAAGATTTCCTTCACTATCGTTCTAGGTTATTTTCCTGCTATGATTTTTGTAGATGGCTTGGATTATTATTTTTTCCCCCCTTTTAAGTCTCTGTTCTGATGCAGGCAGCATAGGGCCTGCTTGTGGGTTATGTGTTTGCTTATCAGTAGCTGTAAAAAGTATTGGATACTTTTGTTTTTTGGAGAAAAAGTATACAGTTACATTTTGAAAAAAGGGTTTATTGTTGTTTTCAGTTGGTTACATTGCATCCTTTAGTAGTCACTATTTTTTTTTCAACTAACTTATCCTAATGAACACTTTGAAACTTAAGACATTGCTACAATTACTGCTTCAGTGTTGTGTTTAGATTTCTCCTATCCTGTTGTAACATCGGTTTCATTTTGTGGAATTCTGGTTACCTAGCCATGTGAATTTTTCTCAAGTACTGTGTGTGCTGAAGGTGTTTGCACAAGTTGCATAGGATCAGATTTTCTTTAAAGAAGAAAAGTAGCTCTGATAAGTAGTGATGGAAAAAGAACATCTCTGTGCTATAGATTTGCTTGTGTATTGCAGTTCTTTAATGAGAGACACTAAGAAACTACATCTAAGAAAGCTTTAACATTTTCTAACAATCTGGATACAAAATCTTGATGAATTGACTCTGTAGGTTCTTTATTTTAAGGCGTCGTCTCTGCTATTTAATACACTTTCTCTGTTCTAGAAGTATAATGTTATGGTTGGTTTGATAAAGCAGTCAAAAAAGCAGATGGATGGAGAAAGCAGCTAAGACTAATTCTTAATTGGGTAAATCTTAACATTTTTGAAACAGGAGATCAGCAAAATCTCGAAGCAGAAGTCCATATTCATCAAGGCACTCGAGGTCTCGAAGCAGACACAGATTGTCTAGATCCAGAAGTCGTCATTCAAGTATTTCTCCTAGTACATTGACTCTGAAGAGTAGCCTGGCTGCTGAACTGAACAAAAACAAAAAAGCAAGAGCTGCTGAGGCAGCCAAAGCCAGTGCAAAAGCTTCCAATACTTCAACACCTACTAAGGGAAACACTGATACTGCTGCAAGTGCACCTCAAGTGAACAATGTAAAGGACCTGAAGAAAATAAAAACTGAGCATACACCTTCTCCTACAAGCAGCACAAATTTGAAAAACGACAAGGCAAAAGCAAAGGTCTCACTTCCTGAAACAAAAGGGGAAAATAATTTAATTGCAGACAAAATTACGAAACAGAAACCTGCAGCAGTAAAAGAGAATAAATTAACTGTTGTAAAACAGCCACCAATCACTGTAAAAGAGAAAAGCAAACCAACTACACCAAGTGTAGTTACCAAGGAGAAGGATCGAACTGTTGCACTACCAACCTCTACACTGCCACCCTTGCCTTTGCCTCCCACGCTGCCTGAAGATAAAGAAACAGATAGGTGAGTTGTGACATAGATTTGCTTTTCGGGTTTCTGTCTTCCTTTTTTTTATTGTTACTACTGCTGTTGTTAGTGTCTGTTTTTATTGTTGCTACTGTTTCCTTTCAAAAACAATCCTACTTGCTTGAGGTGACTGGTGCATTAGGTAGTTCTTAAATCTTCCATAGGTTAGTGAACTGATGGGATATGATCTCTAAAAATTATATAACTGGTTCTCAAAAAGAGAGGTATTTAGTCTAGAAAGAATCTTTTAGTAAAAAGCACGCTAAAGAGATGATGTGAAATTGCTGATACATAACAGTTTTGGAACTACTGCTAGGGTGCATTCAAAGATTCAACAATTCAAATTCAGTACAAACGTACACACTTCTGGGGGAAATGTTGAATTCAATAGCAGAAAATACTTAAAGTAGCTGGGGTTTGTGAAAATTCTCTTCCCTTTGGAAGACAATTGTTTTTAGGACTGTGCATTATTTTAGTGTAATCTATCTCGGAGACCAGTATTACTTTGAGTATGTATAACGGAAATGTCATTTGTGTTACCTTTTGAAGTTTAAAAATCGGTCTGTTGTGAAGAAATTAATGTCTGTGTTCCAAGTGCCATCTGAGTTTAGACTACATTCAGTCTCTTTGTAGTCCTAACAGAGAATATGTGCTGTGATTTGTATTGGAAAATTATGCTGTTGAACAGTAATTTACTGTTTTGGTTTTGGTGATGAAATTGAGAAGAGTTACTTTTACTTTTGTTTTCACTCATGATATTTAGTGCCTCTCAGATATGTATGAGAATTCAAGTTCTCACAACAAGTAAAACAAATTTCTTAGGATTGAAGTAGTAACTAATTTGTGTGATGTATCTTTGTAAAAAATCAAACTGTAAAAGAAGAATTCAAAACCTTATGAGTTACTTCTGTTTATATTAGATATCTGGGAAACTAGTGTGTCTTCTCTTGTTCTTTTAGAAGGGTGTAGTATTTGATTAGTAAAAGCAGCCAATTACTTATCTTGTGTTTGCTAGTGCTTTTAATATGATCTTAAATGTTAGGATGCACAGGAGGCCTTGGAGAATAAATGCAACCTAACAAAGTATCAGACAAATGTTATTATTTTTTTTAGTAGTAAAAGAGAAATCTTGTTTCTTGCCCTTCAGCACTCTAACAAATGTCATTCCAGTTGCCCAGAATGACATCTATGTGGTGAATGTATGGTTGCATTTAAATTTGAGACAAACATCTTCTCTAGGTGAATGGGAGTTCTGACACTGTTATTTGAGAGATTCACTGTTTTAACTACAAAGCTAGGCTAACTAGTTTAACTAAATATATGACTGGCTTTGCGGTGTTAGTTGTGATAATATGAAATGAGGTTTCATCTTGAAGCTAATTGCTTATTATTAGTAGTATTTTTAGTGTAATACCTGTTTTTAAGTATAGCTAAATTGCAGGGGAGTTAAACTACAATTAAATGGTTCTATCAGCTCTGGGCTCAGTCTCCTTTAAAAAAAACAAACCTAATGTTTGCAAATAGCTGCATTGGAAAGATTCGTGACAACTTTTAGAATGTCATTTATGCTTTGCTTAGTTTTGTTTACAGGATGTTACACATTTGAGATCAGAATGGTTGTGAACAGGTAATGATAAAGCTTAAGTTATCAGAGGAAAATGATACATGTTTTTTAAAGGGGAAGAGGGCAGAGGTATTTACCTTGGGCTCAGAATTACATGGGGAAATTGTGCCAACAAAGAAAGCTTGGTGCTCTGCAGAGCTGGCTGGTTCCTAATGTTGTGTCAGTTGTGACGTTCAGTAAGAATCTGATAAATCCACAAATAAACTTCCTAATGGAATAGCAGTGTTGCAAAACCACTGTGTAGGTTAGCAGAATGGGAAAAGTGTTCTTGTGGTCAATGACACATGATTTAACAGACCTGAAAAAAAGGCTGCTCTTAGCTGGATCTGTTTACATGCATTGCTTTTAAAATCAGAACCTCTCTTACATTGTACTTTCACTAGTATTGAAAGTTCGGGGTCAAAATTGTGAGAGAAATACAAATATATGGACTTCAAAATTAAGTCTTTTTCTGTGCTATGATAATAACATGCACCATCCAAAGGTGATATACTCTTTATAGCATGCTAACCATTATATTTGTGATGAGGGCAGTATGTGCTTCCTCAAGGTGCCTCTTTAAATTCAGGCAGTGGCAGCTTGAGAAGTGGTAGAACACATTCAGGTGTTCTTTTTTCATGGGGAAGCACAGACATATGCCAACACTAGAATGCTTTATTTAAGTATTAAAAGCTTGCTAATTGCAAAAGTAGCCTTAAAATTGGTGGATATGGAATAGCTGCACAAATCTAGCTAAATTAAAGGAAGTTCTGGTAAAATGGAACCAAGTGCTTAAAAAAAACCAACCTGCACAAGTATAATGTTTTCAGAATTTACCCATTAGAATGGGAAGAGCATCTCCAGAATCACTGTCTCGTAATTGATAAAAGAATACATTACTGTACACGTGTTCAGGGGATTTTTCAAGAATGAGATTGACTGTCAGTATCTGTTACCTAATTATGGCTGATGATTAAAAAACAGTCGGATATCAGTAACCCATGGCAGGAAAACATGCAGAATTTTTTCAATCTGATTTTTTTATTCACTTGATTTGCATGCTGATCACTAGAAACAAGATCAATCTGGAGTTTTTCAGCAAATGTATGAGGTTGAAATCTGTAAATGAGGTGATGTGGACTGCCTGGTAATGCCCTGCAGTGTTACTGTAACCACAAAGCTTGTTATCTCTGGAGAGCAACATTGCAGTGAACTGGATTAGGGTAATCTTCTCTTTCGTGTGAGAAGTCAGTGTACAGATTTACTACTATGCTTCTGATGCCTGGTAGCACCTGAGCTCTAAATATTTTTAATAGTCTAGGCCATAAGCTTGAGAAGAAGCTTATGTGGCAGAAGAGGTTTGGCCTAGTAAGGCTTGCTTTGTCATCTAACCTCAGCTTTCACCAGAAAGGTCTGATTTCATAGTTACTGTTGATGTTTGGTAGTTAGCTATACATCTTCCAGAGACCTCTTTGTGAGCCATTTGTAACGTGTGAATCAAAGTCCTGCAGATTCTGAGAGCAGAGATTTCACGTTTGTTGATGCATCGACAGCCTAAAACGTATTTATGAAAAATAGTTCCAATAAGTTTTCCTTTATGCATGTTAATGTAGTTCTGCTGTGTTCAACTTATTAGCAAAATTGTGTCTTTTAATAGTTTGCGAGAGAATATTCCAGTGAAGTCAGTTAAAGAAGCAGAGAAGAAGCTTCGCCATCTGCTTGCAGACTTGCCTCTTCCACCTGAGCTGCCTGGAGGAGGCGACTTAACAAAAAGTCCTGAAGAAAAGAAACCAGTAGTTCAGTTACACAGCAAGAGAAGACCAAAGTATGTTTATTAGACTTTTTTTTTAAAGCCTATCAGGCAAATAGAAGTGATAATAGTTTCTTTGAAATATATTATTTTTAAAATGTTTCTGCTTTTTAATGACTTTTTTAAATATTCATGAGGTTGCAGTTTATTGCCACTTAATGGTAGTAAGCCAGTTATCTAATAATGTCTCATAAATATTCAGTGTGGAGACTTTTCTCAAAGTAAAACAATTCTTAGCTATATTAGCTGTATACTTAGAAATCCTTGTTGTTTTCTAGAATATGTGGACCACGACATGGTGAAACGAAAGAAAAAGAAATAGACTGGGGAAAGCGCTGTGTGGATAAATTCGATATCATTGGTATTATTGGTGAAGGCACCTACGGGCAGGTTTACAAAGCCAGAGATAAAGACACAGGTAAGTTCAAAAAGTAAATGTAATCTTACAATTCTAAAGTAAACATGATCTTATTATTTTTTTTTACCTTTAATAAAATCTGTGGTGTTCTACCGTCTACTGTCTCTTAACAGTCACTAGCTGATAGTAGGAAGAGAATCTGCCTTTGCAACATGGCCCTGAAGTGTTGCAGATTGGGTATTTTTCTTGCAGTATAACTGACTTTACAATAGTGACATAATGTTTAAATTTCATGTTAAGCTATTGCTCATATGAGCAAGCAGTCAGCATTATGATACTTTAGAACTGCTTCTAAATAGATAGTGCCTTGAAACTGATTCTTCATATGTGCTGTACATTGCTTGATCATTTTATGTTAAAGTAGTAGTTCTTTCTGTGACTGCTTGCACTTCTTGCTTACTTGTGCATGCTTTGAATACTGGTTAGATTTCTGCCTCAGCACTAACTGAATCATATAGGATCACTTACCAGCCTCAGTTCCTTCTTTCTGTTCTATGGAGGAATGAGCAGTGTAATTATAATTTCTTTTTCATTCTTCATCTGTGCTTGTCTCAGTTTGCAAACTTTAGTTCTTAAGTTGGACTGTCACAGACTTTATTTTTTTGCCTCCTACCCTGGGAACCATTGCAGGCAATTTTCAGGAGCTTCTTGCTGTTCTCCTGCGATTCGCTTGTTCACACAGTTAACTTTTTTATCCTATCATAACTGTATTGTCTCCTTGGTAAGCTTCAGGTTATTTGTGTGTGGCAGTAATTTCTTAACCTCCAGTAGTTGTTGCTCTGCATTGGATGAGTCCCTACAGTTCTAGCAAACCTTCCATTAGCTCTGGGTTCAAATTGTGTGCAAAGAGTGGCATTGTGGCCTTTGATATACGTTATAACAAGCTGTGCAATGGGCTTTCAAAGCAAGTGTCATACTGGAAAGTGATTTATTGTGTGTGTCATACACATTGATGTAGGATAAGTCCTTTTTAGAGCTAAAAAAGATATTTGTGCTGTCAGTTAACTTCCCAGACACAGCAATGAACTTTTTGAGCTAGCATTCAGTCTTCAGATATTCTTCATCATCAGTAGATCATGCTCCTGCCATTTTGCAGAATCTAGCTTCTTCAAACTCAGCCTGCAGTAAAATAATAAGGAAAATTGCTGTTCACTGTAAACATGGCAGTGACACTTCTGTTTGTAGAAAGCATATTGAGGAATTGAGAACTCTGTAGTTGTCTGCTCATATCTTCAACTGTGTAGTATTTCTGGCTAGATATGTGTTCTGACCAGTGGTGATGCAGTAATAAATCCAGAGGAGACATAGGTCTGTCTCTAAGTTTGCTGTTGGTAATCGCTCTTATATGGGAGTTTATTTTTAGAATCAGTGTGAAGTATCAGGTCACAGGTGAGTGATATATGTGGGAGAAAGAAGACAGGACTTACAGTAGGCAGCTGAAAATCATCTGTAGTTCTGCTTCTCTGTGTGATTTTTTTTTTTTCCTCAGCAATGGTTAATTCTGTTTCCATTCAACATAGTGTTTGATGCAAGTATCAAAATGTTAGCTGTTTAATCCATTCAGAAATAGTAACAAATGGGAAAGGTTTTAAAAACAAACAAGCACATTCAATACTAAATCCCATAGTTTGGTTGTTAATCTTAATGTTTTTTATTTAAATTTTCTCTTAGGGGAAATGGTGGCACTAAAGAAAGTACGTCTAGATAATGAAAAGGAAGGGTTTCCAATTACAGCTATTCGGGAGATTAAGATTCTTCGACAGCTTAATCACCAAAGCATTATCAACATGAAGGAAATAGTGACAGATAAGGAAGATGCTTTGGACTTCAAGAAGGACAAAGGTGTGTACACAACCACAGCAATAACTCTTTCTGATCTTGTTCTTAATACGGTGGTCTGCTACACTGGACTTAAAGTTAAGCTTCATTTAAAAATGTTTGCAAATCCTGATGCTTGATGAAGGGCTTAATTTTTTATTTAACTACTAATAGAATTCCTTCATTTAACTCAGCTATGCCTTTTGCTCTTAGAAACATGTTTGCAAATACTTTGTCGGATAAAAAAAATTACTTTATTTCCATATTGCTGGAGAGGAACAGAAATTTGACTCTGACTTGACAGTCATAGATTAGGGAGGCCAGCAACATTAGGAAGTTCTTGTGATCTTGTTTAGCCTTTTATTTTCCTTGTGGTATTTCATCATATTATTTGGAGTACTGTAGGTTCAGTGCTGAAGACATGCTTTTCATTGTAGGCTTTGGTTTTATTTGAGTTGTGCTTCAGTTATTTATTTTTTTTCATAATTGAGCATGTGTATCTTGAAGGCTAGAAGAAATATAAATTGAAAAATGAAAAGCAAGATTTGGGTGGTGGTGGTGTTTTTCCCAATGGCTTGAGTTACTGCAACCTCCTTAGCCTTGAGGCTCAGAGTGGAAATCATGCTGTGCAATTGCGTAGTACATTTTAGACTAGTCATTTTGTCTTTGGAGGCCATTTCCTTCTGGCTTCAAGTCTTACAAACCTATCATTTTGAGGTATTTTAGTATCCTGTGGGAAATTTTGATGCGTGGTTTGTCTGAGGATGGTGTTTGGAGTGTGTTACGTTTGCTGCTTCCCTGCTCTCCCTCCCTGAGTTTGTATACAGCATACCCAGCACCAGCATGTACTGCATAGCCAGCAGAAACACCAGGTGATGTTGTGATGAGTCAGAAGATGGCTGTCAAAACTAAGCAGGAATTTGTTGGTTTTTTTCCTAGCATCTTTAGAAAGCATAATACTTCGAAGGGCATACAGCATGGACAGGCTTTTTTATTGTGTTTAAAAGTAGAAAGCATCTAGCAAGAGAGCTTCTCTAGATCTGTGCAGGTTCAGTGGTCAGCACCCACTCTGAACCCTAACAGTCTGCAACAGCCAGTTTAGGCTTTTCATGTGAATCTTGTACTGAGTTTTAATTAGGTCTAACCCACTTGGCTAATGAGACCACACCGAGTCTTGACTTAAAACTTAATGACTCATTAATTAATTTTCTCCCTTTCTGCTTGGTGCTATGTCCAGGATTGAATTGTAAATTTTTTGGCGTACTTCAAACTGTGTGTCTCATTAATTTCATGTTGTTTTTTTTTTTTTTGTCCAAGTCTATATTTGTGCTTTTGATCTTGCTTTCAATTTAATTTCTTATTCTTATTTAACAGCTTATTAAAACACATTTTTAGAAAATTTGCAAGGGAAGGGGCTTCTCTGGAGATGCTAGAGTAAAATTAGTTTCTGATAGTCGCTTGAGAGCATTAGCATGATAATGAGACACTGCTATTATGATTTGTCTGTAAAAAGATGGAAGTGGGGTTTTTTTGTGTGTTGTTTTTTTTTTTATTCAGGCACTGCATTTCTCTAATGAGTAGTTCATTATGAAATGGGGATTTATAGGTGAGACATTGTGGCCAAATTGTACTCTGTGCAGTTAATGAATGCAAGCAAGAGGAAGTTCGGTCATTTTCACAGGAAACCATGGCAAATAAAAAAATAGGCTGCTTAGCTTGAGAAGGAACCATTATAAAAGTGTTAGTAATGTCTTAGAGCTTACAGTAGACGTGCAAAGTGTTTTGCCCTGTGTTGAACATGTTTATGCTTAACATGTTATATGCATGTCTTAGCTTTGAAATACAGCTCTTTCAAAACCCCACTGACATCCCATTTGTAAAAGGAGGGAACAAGAACATTTCTGCCAACACATGTTCCTCTAGTTAATATCAGTAAAGTTAATTTTGTGTCTAAGGACACCTGTCATGTCCTAACCTATTACTTGTCTACTTACTCAAGTTTTTTGTTTTGCTTTTTGTTGGATCTCAGTGTTTAAAATGCAGTAAATTTAGTTTTCTGACACTTGTGTAAATATTGGGCACGCTTGGTGCTTGTTTGAAGGATGCTTTTTAAGATAGTGACATCGGCCAGCAAACCAGCAATGGTGTGGCTTGTATGACTTTGTCCTTGATACTTTGAGCTTGTGTTACATGTTTTTAGGTGACATACGTAATCATATGTCTTCCAAACTTCTGAGTATTTGGCTTGTCTCAGTATTTTCAATTGCACTTGACTTCTAAGTAAAGTGGAAGTACATCTGTGGTTTATTCTGGTCAACTTAGGGTGTAAGTTTAACAGTAAGAACAGCTTTAATAGATAGGATTTGCTTTATTTTTTTCTAGACCAACCATTAAAAAAGGAAGCCTAACACATCGGAGCAGTGTTGTACATATGTTATATGGGTATTTCCATCAGTGGATATGCAGCACATCAGTCACCACGATTGCTTGTGTAGGTTGGGCACATACATCTGAGTGGGTCTGTTCTACTAAAGATCTGAAGTTTTTACTTTTGCAGTCTTTGTTATGTATGAGATATGCTTGATGATGAAATTGGAGAACGGTATTACTGATTACTGGTTGGTAGTGTAACATCTTGTTTCTGAGGCACGATCCTGCCAGATAAAACTTACATATTAGGTGTATCCATTTTGTGTGTTTGTCATGTAGGATTTTCTTCCCTACCTATAATTCAGAGGGAGACAGGTGACACACACCGTCTTGTGGATGGGAGTACATGACTCATAGTTTGTGTTCTGTCTGGGGTGTGTATCTGCATAATAGCTGACTTAAAAGTTTGTTGAACATATTGTTGAATTCTCCTCTGCCTATCTCAGGTCATAAAGCCGTATTTGACTTGATAGCACTGATGAGCTACAGATTCCATTCAGTTTTTTTCCTTAAGTCTCAGAAGTCTGGTTATTTTTGTTGAAAAAGTTTTCTTCTAGTGAGCTAATGCAGGAGCAGTTGTGGGTATCAGTCTTCAACAGTAGTAGAAGCAGCCTGACCTCATTGGTGCTTGCAATCAAATCTGCTTGCAACTGGACTTTGCTTTTCCTTTGTGTTTGCTTGATGGTAGTTCAAATTAATTGAAGTTCATGTTCATGAACTTCAGTTCATATCCTTTTGGAACAGAGTTTGGAGCAGGAGGGGATTGTACTTCACAGAAGCTCTTAGTCTTCTCTTAGTGTTGTGTTTTTGTGTGAGAAAGTGTGTGTGACATTTCCTGTGCAACAGTAATTGAAGAAAACAAGATTTAAAACAGAAGCAGAAAACAGCTATTTCCTAGGTATATTCAAATCTATACACCTCATAAACTAGGTTAATTGAGCCACTCCATTAGTTATAAAGTGAATAATTGGGGAAAAAGAGGCCCTTCTTACTTTAGGCTTTTGTCAGTTTGTTTGTTTTCTCAGTGAGTCTTGTTTATATGACCTAGATGTCTCGCTTTAGGCACCTGAGATGGTCCTTCATTTCTCAGTTGCCTCTTTATCAGCTAGAAGCTGTTTGCAGGTGCTCAACAGTCTACCTATGATCTCTTTTTACTAAACACATGAGAATACGTGACTTTTGTTGCTGTGAATGTAAAATGAGTAGGTGTACTGAATGACAGCTCTTGCTCTTCCTCCTTTTGACTGACAGGGGCATTTTTAATTGCTAACCTGAGGGAGGAGATAAAACTTTGAATGGGAGACTAATAAAAAAGATCTGGTTAACATCACAGCTTGGGTTTTGGTTGTTTTTTTTGTTTATTTGTTTGGGTTTGTTTGCTTTTTTCCAGGTGTGGATTGCCTGTTCGGATTGTGTGTGTGTCATTTTCGAAGTTTACTTTAGATATATTAAATTTTGAATTTATTTGCAATACAAATTAACAAATCTTTTTATGGAAGTAAGTCAGTATTTACCTCCAGAGTACTGAGAACATTGACTCTGTGGTATGTTGTTGTATGATTAGCAGGTTACTTTCTCACAGCTGTCAAGGAACCACTTTGAAAGCTTGTGGTTTAGAAGGAGTCTGTGACAGCAATCATGAAGTCATCAGAGAGTACTTCACTGCAGGGTTCCTTTTCTACTTACATCATAGCTAACTTTATCCCGGTTTCCTGGGAAGTTGAGTAAAACCAAAGTGATCTGAATTTCAGAAGCCTCTAAAGATCTGCAGCTTGCCTTGCTGCTCCTGAAATAGCCGATAGAAACTTCTTACCCAAATAGTTTTCATGCTACAGCAAAGTTACCAGGAATGGTGTGACTGCTTGAGTGGTGCTTCCTGTTTGTGTGACCTGTGCTGAACTCTGGTCTGGGATGAGTGCACACCTAATTGTGTGGCTCTTCAACTTGATTCATGTTATGCTAAAATGAGAAAAATCCTTGATGATTAATCAAATATTTCTGATACATTTGGTTTACTTTTCCTCCGCTTTAAGTTTATTGTTTGGTTTCTTATTTCCCTGTAGTATCTGATGAAACAAAGACAGTATTTATTCCCAGGGCTTGGGTATGCCTGTTTCAGAACATGTTTCCATGTATGTGGCATTTGGGTTAGACTTGTTTCAAGAGGGGAATGCAGTTGAACTTAGGATGGGGAGAAAGCAATACTGTCATAAAACAAAAACATAATGCTGGGTGAAAATGTAAAAAAAAAAAAAAAAGTAAAAGTAATGGGTTTATTATGCTACATTTGTCTTAAACTGTAAATGTTATGATATATAAAAGGAAAAGTGAGTGTAGCAGCAATGCTTTCTTCAGTCTTAAGGGATTAATGTAGTGGCTATACCCTTTATTTGGTGTTTTGCAAATTAGAAAATAGGTTTGTAAAGAAGATTAATAGCTCTTTAAGGGACTTTAAGGAGTTTTAATGCAAGGAACTTCAAGGTATTACCGGACAATTTATTGTTCAAACCGATAAAATTCTGGTTGAAACTGTCTTGGAATTTAGTGTATCATGAGTACTAGAAAACAAATGTTAAGGAAATGGAAGAGCAAATATAATCTAATTAACTTAAATCAAGGGGGAAAAAAATGTATATATTTCATAGAAGAAGCTGAGGAGGCTTATTAGCAAAATGAAACTCTGATGGAGTCTCATTCTGAAAAGTGAGTACAGAACAAAATGTTGAAAACCTGTTCAACAACTCAGCATTTTGTATATCATGCCGTGAATGAGGCAGGGATCCTTTTTTTAAACAAGAAAGCACATTTTTAGATTTTGAGTTATTGTCATAATGTGTATATGGAAGGATTGGATTAAAATTTGCACATAATAAAGCATTTCTGCTCACCTAGTTCCTCTGATCTATATCTAATCAGCTATCTGGAGAAAACCCGAACACCTTTCCTATGAAATTACGTTTGGAAAATATTTGCTTAAAAGCTGTCATCTGTGTATACTTTTGGATCATTCTCCCCTGCTGGTTCCTCCTCCTCTGCCCTGCCCAGCCAAAAGCACCTGTATTTTACCTTGGGAACAGATGTTTAACTTGATGTCCTACTTTGTTGTATCTGTGTGATTTGATGACAGTCATAAAAATCCAGAGCCTGCCTGTGTGGCAGATATGCAAAGTATGTTTTGTTAGGTTTTTCGACTCCACAGAAAATCCTTTGTTTACTACAGATCATCAGTGCCATGTTTTGATGGGTTACCCATTTTGTATGGATAGCTGTACAGCATGACACCCCAGCTCATTTTGGGCTTGGAGGAGATGTGTTAATCTTTAATTATTCTAAACTGGTATCTCACTTTCTGACCCTTACCAATCTTAACTGACAAAATGGTCAAAAGACGAATTTTACTAAGTGCAAACAAAAGCAGTAAGGCAAAGATTGTTTCTGTCCCTGTGAGTCTCCTTTATTTATTGTGTACTTCCCTAATGGAGTCTTATCCCATATTCAGAAGTAGGCAATACTACTGCTGTTCAGATACTCCAGCTGCTGCTTTGTCAACATGCAATGACATTAAGATTTCTTATTATCTTAGTAGATGAAAAACTGGAGATGAGCTGTGTAGTATTAGTAAAGGAAATGGGGCACCTGAGATAGAAACCCCTTGTTAGTGCTTTGTTGCAGTGCTTGGAAATGGACTGTAGGCTGCCTCCCACCCCACAGGTTTTTACATATTAGAATGTGCAGGTCTTTAACATAACAGCAGTAAGATGAGTAATGCTGAAGTCAAATAAGTAATTCTGGGTTTATTTCATTTGCATGCGCTTCACTGTAACAGAGCTTTAGGACTTCTTAGGACACTGCTTCCATAAATGTGGGTATTGGGCAAAGCTAGAATGAAACAAGGGGTCATTTTAAAATGTAATCTCCCAAGTTAACGAACATTAAAGAAAAGAGAATCCTCAGTAAGGAAAAGAGAATCCTCATCAAGGAAAGGAGATTTTTTTTTAAATGTTTTTCTTTTTGAGAAATGATATTTTTGTGGCATTTGTTTTAATTGAACTAAAGGATGCTGCAAACTCAGACTATGCTGGAGTAAGCAGACTTCTGTCTGTGCATAGTTCACTTGTGAGACTTTTTTCTTCTTCCTGAATATCTGTACTTTCTTTCCCTCTCTGAAGGATCAGATCTATCAATCTGATGTAAAGCAATGGAGATTTGAAATTAAGTGGAATAACATAACTCTTTTGTTGATTGAAACTGTAGATCTTTATCAGAAAAGGGCACCCTGTTTGTCTAGAAAAAAACAAGTTTCATTTCAGTTGGCTTGATGCATTTTTTTCAGCTACAGTCACTTCCAAGTATAGTCTAGTAATACTGAGGATCAGGTTTTAATGGTTAGACTGCCAAAGCTAGTAGACTCATTTTAATAGTTTCTCATAACAAATGAAGAAGATTCAGTTTTGACAGTTTTTCTTTTTGAAACAAATTGTGTATTATGTAGCTATTGCATAGGCAGTAATGCACAAGTGTAACAGTTCTGTCTATTTTCGCTTGCTCTGATAGGGAAGGCCATTTAGTGTTTACACTGTTCTAGTGTATGTTTCTTAATGAGAGTTGAAAAGAATATAAATACTCAGATGCCATTTCCCAGGTGCTGCTCTATTTCTGGATTGTCTCCCTTGTTGTCAGCTTTCCTTCTGGCATGATGGTACCGATTGTGATTGCAAGTTATAAATAGTGGTAAAAAATCCCAGGAGCTAGTGGCAGAGCAGAAAATTTCTCAAGGCATGGAGCCTACTTTGCATATAAACAGGAAGGCTGTGTTCAGCTGTTCTCACTTAACAGGTCTGCAATCCCACTGACCCTTCCCAGTCTTTCTGCTTGTCATGTACACACAGTGTAGCCTGCTGCCATGACAGATTTAACTTCCCTTTGTATTCCAGAGCAAGAAGATACCAAGATGACTGGTATTCAGTTTTGTTGACCTGACATCCACTGAAGGGCATAACTAGATTATTCTGGCACTGCAGCATCAATGTCAGGTGTTTTGTCGCAAGGCATTTAAAAGTATGTCTTGGTTCGTAGTTCAGCAGCTGTCAGTGCTTCACACCAGACCTAACACCAGGCTGCCAGCCATCTCGTTTTGAAAGACAAAGATTAGGAGCCCCTGTGCTTTTACCATGCTGAACTGGTGAACTGCATTGGTGAACTCAGTTATGCAAATAGTAACTTAACAGCAAACTCTTGGTTCTTTATGGCTCATACTACTTCCTTCTTTCCTTTTGAAGTGGTGGGATCAGGTTGTATCTGCTTGATTTACCTCCTGCTGCATCTTCTCTGTACACAGCAACAGGGATATTTTATGATCTGTATTTGGTTTTTTTTGTATAACATACAGCAGAACAAAAAGACCTAAATTAAAAACAGTGAACTCTGATTGTCTTACTGCAGTGGCCTGTGGTTTAGTTGCTCTACACTGATCTTTGTTACAAGTATAATACTTACTGTCTGAGTAATCTTTTTTCTATTTGTTTAATTTAGCACTCTTCCCTTTTCAGCTATGACACAAGACAGCAAGTCAGTTCATTAAAATTTGACTGCGTGTGTATGTTCTGGCAAGCTGACTTCTCATTATTGCTCCAAAACTTTCAGTAGCTTCTGAATTGAAACTCTTTAGGAACTAGAACCTGTAATGAGTTCTTGTTGGGCAGAAACTATTTCTACTTTTAGAGTGATGGCTTTTGAAATCTCTTTGCGCGGGGAGGAAACTAGAAAACGGGAGGTGGACAGACCTACTTGTATGTGGTTTCTGCATAGCCATGCTCTACCTTACTTAAGAAGAAAGGCAAGAATACTAAAAGGTAGATCATACTGGGAGTGGTTATGCTGCAGATTGGTTATTGTTGCTTCTGAAGCACTCAGCACTTTAAGAATGCTTGTATATATATGTATATATATCAAAGAGCCTTGGCTTTAATAGCTTTATATGTGGAATTACAAAGGCTAATGTGAGATAAGACCAGATTCTATCATGCTTAAATGTATGTATGTGGCAACTTGGAATATGAACTCTGACTTGGCAGAGCTGCTGTTGCTAGTAGAGTAGTTCTGCTTTCTCGTTTTGTCTTGTCTTACACATATGTTTAGTCTGAGAAGGGCAGGGTTATTTCTGACCCAATTCCATGCTGAAAGCTTCTAGATTTCTCACAGAACTTGACACAGTGAATATAAACCCAGTTAATTTTTCCTTTAAAAAAATGGGTGGAGATTTAGAGCCATAGGAGGAGTACACGTCCATCTAGATTAAAGCACCACGTGTTAGCCTTATTTTTGTTTTCACAAACATTTGACTAGTATAATTGTTTACTTGGAAAAAGCAATTTTATGAAAACATTTTACTGCACTATATTTTATTGTTACTGGACATGAGTTACAGCTGTAAGCATTGCAGAAAATGTAAACAGTTGTGGGAAAAATACTTTCAACTTTCAAAAGTGTAGGGAGCAGCAATGCTTTGAACTGCTGTTAATTTTTCTGTCTGTTTCTCCCACCCTTTCTGTTTCTAGGTGCATTTTACCTGGTATTTGAATATATGGACCATGACTTGATGGGACTGCTGGAATCTGGTTTGGTTCATTTTAATGAAAATCATATTAAATCTTTTATGAGACAGCTGATGGAGGGGTTGGCCTATTGCCATAAGAAGAACTTTTTGCACAGAGATATCAAATGTTCAAATATTCTACTAAATAATAGGTATGGCTATTACATAAAATGTTTCAAATTGTATGTTAACAACATCTTTAAATATTTTAATCTTCACAGTTTACTTGCTTTAAGTCATTAGTGAGACTTTTTATCTTGCCTAGTTTCTTTAAAATCAGTTGTAAAATAGTGATGTGGTAATGCTGCTGTGTAACACTGGATCCTGCAATTGTTGGAAAAAAATATTTGTGTTAAAACAGCAGGATTAAAACTTCAATCTTTTAGGTCAGAGTATGGGGGGAAATTATCTGAGTTAAAATATATTAAAACATAACTTTAGGACATAAGTGATGTGTATTCTTTTTGCCATCTTATTTCAAGATGAAGTGTAGCTGGGCTGGTTCTCTGTGACAATTCTGAGGTCCTTATCTTCATCAGTCAGCATAATGCTTGAAAAGACTATTTGATAAGGCATGCTTTGGCTTACAGTTGTAGCCATAATCAAACTGGGAGAAGGATTTGTTCCTTACTTCAACCACTTGTAATTACAAGTTGTGTTAGTAAACATGCTTTTGCTCAGCTCACATTAGCAGTAAATAAAAAGCCTGTGAAGACAGCAAATGACTTCAGTATGGAACTGTTCATTGAATCTAGAAGTGCTAAAACCAGGGAGCAAGCTGTCAGAGTGAGGTTTATAATACAAAGAAAAAAAAAGTATCTTTACAGAGCAGGTAGTCAAGGTTATGTGATTTGTTGTCACAAGGGGTTTTCTGTTTAGTTTCTGGAGATTCAAAAGGACAAGACCCATTCTTTCATGGACAGGATCATTAACACCTGCTAAAGGGAAAAGACAGGAATAACTGTTTTAGCACCCTTAATGATTATGATCGGTGTTTAAATAAAAGGAGGATGACCCCCAAAGTGAGCAGGATCACATGTCCTCTCTAAAAATCTACTGCAGCTGTGGAGAGACGAAATAGTGGGCAAAATGAAGCAGGAGTCTCTTCCGGTAGGGACCTAGTTTTGACCCAGTGATCTCCAATTTAAATTTTCCTCTTTTTACCTTCTTATTTTTCTTATAGTGAACTAATATTAGACTATTTTCAGCTCTGGATCCCACCACAATTTTGCTGGTTTAGGATACCGACTCTTAAAAAGGTGTACACATGCATCACTCACTATGCCCGCACACCTAGTCTTGCTTGTCTGCCCATCTCCAGTGGTGGTGCTGACTCTGTGCAGCTTCAGGCACTCTGAGGTGTAACTTTACAGTGGAGAAGGGTGGATTATGGTAGAGGTGGAGCTTTCTCCAACGCAGGGTGCAGTTTTCTCCCTTAGGATATTTTTTGAGCGTCCTTAGACAACTCCACTGGTAAAAGTTGGTAGTTGACCTGAATAATTTTTAGCTGATATCTCTAAAATTCCATTACCATTTACAGCTTGAAGCCAAACACATGAATTATATATCTTTTAGATATACAGCTTAAATGCCTTTGCTAAAAAATTAATTGATCTTCCACAAATGCTGTCTCTGAGGAATAAGCATGTAAATTTGAGGGGAACATTGACTGTTAATGGGAGTTCTCCAAGTGTTACAGCAATTCCAAGCACACATCTGAAGGGAAAAATTAAATTGAAACTGTAACCTGTATATTTTATTATCATAAAATGGTCATTCTTACACACGTCAGCAAGTATTGCTCTTGTTTGATGAAACAAAATTTGAAAGTGACATTTGTATGTGGCAGGATTTTTAAAAGCTGGTAAGTACAGAAAGACAAAAACCTTGTGTAACATTCCAACATTCATTTCATGTGCTAGAGAAGCTTCCAGACAGCTTTCTATTTTAAATCATCCAGACTTTAGAGATGGTGGGGGCTTCTGGTTGTTGAGCAGTGCCTTTTAGCTGTGGAAACTGCCAGGCAGGTGCTCTGTATCCTCTATTTTTCCCTCATATATGGGAAAACTTGAAGAAAGGGTTAGGGATTGTGTCAGTCAGCAAGCTGGCTGCTGGCAAAAATAGAAGCCCTTATCTGGTCAGTCACCCTGATTTAAAGGCTGTATTTAAACTTCACAAGAGCAGAACAGGACTTTGACAGCTTCCTAAGAGGAAGTATGACTGCTGGTGGGTGGTTGTTGTACAAATACTTATGCTAGCAGTAAGGCATGAGAAAGTAGCAGTTTCCTCCCTCAGTCTTTTCCTGCAAAGTTACTAATTTGAATACTTCACAGAATATACCTAAATTTTTACTGACATCCTGTCATGTAAATGCCATTTGATGAGCACACCTGATTTTGCTTGTCTTTACTATTCAGTAAGTTAAGAGTATTTGTTTACTGAAGAGAAGCACAGATTGTAAGGCTTTGCCTCTTCATTATTGTAGTTCAGTGAAGATCATTTGCAGCTGTCTCAAAATCTCAAAAACTTCACCTGATTTTTGGGGAGGAAATCTTAACAGGTTTAACCAGTAAATAATTATTTGCTTTTTCCACCAGAGGGCAGATAAAGCTTGCAGATTTTGGGCTTGCTCGGCTGTACAACTCTGAAGAAAGGTAAGATATAATTATACTCTAGAAAAGCATTCAGAAGTTTAATCTTTTTGCATAAGTCTGAAGTATTATGAGGGCCAGAAGACTGTTTTGTTTAACAGAGATGTTACTGTAATATAAGTAATTGCTTAGGAAATGGAAAGAAGTGCATGTTGTCTTACACTGCATAAAACCATAAAACTCTGTGAAAGTTTATTGCTTTTCCATGTGTTGCGGATAAATAACTCTAGAGGGCAGCCATAGATTGACTGGAAGTGAAGAACTGCAGATCTGAAGTAGATTGCATCAATATTAGGTTTTTACTATTAGTTTCTGGTCTGGTAAACCTAAAGTATATTATTTCTGTTGGTATACCTAGGGAAAGTTTATTTAGGGAAATAGTTTCTTTTCAAAAAGCATTGCTCGTGTAAGATTTAAACTTATATTTGAAGAGGTTCATTGTATTCCTTAGGCAGTCAGTGCTGTTGAATCTACTGGAAACAGAGATAAAAGTTTAAATAAAAGTAATTCTGAAACTTCTTGCGAGTTGTGCTTCTGTTGTTCTTGGCTTCATTATGCTTATACTCCAGAAAACAGGTGCACAGTTTTTATGATTAAGAACTTGAATGTTTATATTGTAATGTCATGCATTTGTCATGTGGGACTGGATTTTCAAAATTCAGGCTGAATTTTCATTACAGTAGTATGTACATCGGGTGGTTGGATACAGACAATGTTAGCTACCTGAGCTTACTTTGGTTTCTTCCTGCCTAATCTGGGAAATAATATCCATAATGTTAGCTTTTTGAGTTTGTTTTCTCACAGAGCTCTGAGCTGCTTGTTGAACTTGATGACATTAGTTTCACTGTGTTTTGAGCTGTTAGTTCAGCAATGTATGCTTATGTACTGTTATGAAAGCTGTTGAGTATAATAACAGGGTAAGATAATCTTAAACAGCTGCAGAATAATTCATTTGTGGCTTGGATGTACCTATAATAAAAGGGATTTATGCCACCCTACCTTCTTATTTTCATGTCTACCAAGCTGACCTAATTTTTTTTTCTCTCTGCTTTATCATGGATATTTTTCAAAATCTGTGTTTAAATGAATTTAAATTTTGATTGTAAAACTAACTGTTCATTAAGAATTGACCCAGTGAAAGTTCAGTGTCTTCATAGTGCAAATAACAGATTTTACCATACATCAAACATCAACATTATTGTGCCATTACACATAAATGAAACCAAGATTAAAATGTAATTACACGAGCTAATAGAATTGCCAGTGGAACTTAAGAGGATAATTAGAATCTCCTTAGTAGATTTTTGACAATACTTTTGTCATTCATTTTCCTTTTGAGTAGCTTCTGACCTGCAGTAGCAGATATAATTAATGTATACCAACCAGTGTATAGCAGCTGCTGCTTTAAGTTAATGTATTTTGTGTTTATTTTACTGTTGTTTGGATTTATATATAAAAGGGTACAGAACTTAGTAGGAGCACAATGGGGAGGAAATAAAAAAATAATTTAAATTCTCATCAGTTGTTGTAGTTGTGTGCCTTTAAATGTTATCTGTTGGATTTAATATGTTTGGAGCAGGAGATGTGACAGATTGTGTAAGAAAACATCTGTTCAAATAAAAAGCACCATATACTAGTATATATGAGTGGTGTATCTGTAAAGGAAGTCTATACCATGTAAACATTTTATAGAGTAATGCTTGCTTCAGAGGTAAATATGATAAATGATGGGATTGTTTCAAAAAACGATTTTAAAACTACAGTTAAATAACATTTTAAAAATTAATTGAGGCTTGGGTGATTTGCAAAAGTGATACCTGCATCACTGAATATGTACAAGAGCTTGTTAGACTTCAAGCTACAGTTGTTCAAACTCCACACTTAATGTTACTCTGCTTTCTATTTAGAGTTCTCTGTTGTTGGTAAGAGGGAATCATTAAAACTGAAAGAATTTTGGGATCACTTTTAAGATACCCTGGTTGAAACAAATCCAAAGCCTAGCATCTGTTTTCTGCCTTTCATTCTGAACTTTTGATGCTGTATCTCAGCCTGTCCACAAAAAAACAAGTGTTCAGGACAGTGGAAAGCCTTGCCCTAGTGTGAGGGTGGAAAGGATTATTTCCAGTGACCAAAACTTCTAATTAGTGCTGCTTCTAATTAGTAGAGAAATAAAGGTGTTGTGAAACACAGGAAGATACTGGAAGCATTACAGGTTTGGAATCAAAATAGGAGAAGGGTGTGGTTCAAGAAAAAGGCTTTGTCTCTTTTGCTTCTGCTTGCAGAGTGGGAAGTGGCTTTTTTTTTCTGCTTTTCAAAATGCTTCTAGAAGTCCTATATTCTGTCTTTTAACAATCAATAGCTGCCCAGAAATTACTGGTTTTATCCAAGCGGGTCCTTGTCCTGAAATTACTAGCAATGTAATAAATATACAGTATTGCTATCTGAGTAATGATTGAGATACAGGATTCACATAGCATTGGGATGGCTATGTGATTATTATGTTTATCTTAAATCTGTCTTTTGATAGCCTTGGTCGAATGGTTGCATTTGCTTTTATGCAGTTGTGTCTTTGCAGGACTAAAATTAGGAAAGGGAACGGAAGATCGTGCTCTTCTTTAACAGCACCACAGAAATGATGTCCTCAAAGTATCACTTTTTCAGAAATGAGATCGTAGTAAAATGATAGTCCTCTCTTTTTCCTCCTCCCAACAGCCGACCATATACCAACAAAGTTATTACCTTATGGTATCGGCCTCCTGAACTTCTGCTTGGAGAAGAAAGATACACACCTGCTATCGATGTCTGGAGCTGTGGGTAAGAGTTTGGTACTGAAGTGTAGCAAGCATAAAGACAGGTCAAAAATAAATCTTAAATGTTTCTATCAATCTATTTTGAAAGCCATAATGATGGAATTGTGCAAAAACTGTTTTACAGCTGCATCCTGGGTGAACTTTTTACAAAAAAGCCAATATTTCAAGCAAATCAAGAACTTGCTCAACTGGAACTTATAAGGTAACTTGCAAGCACTACTTGTGCTTGTATAAGCACAGGTGCTTTATAAACTGTCAAGTTTCTTTTGTTAGTGTTAAAATCAGAGATAATATACTGCAAACATTTACAAGTGCTCAGCTATCACCTTGAGTGAGAAGTGGGTATGTAAAGCAAGTGACTTTTGCTCAGACATGGAAAGGGGTATTTTGTGAGTATTCTGTGGTCCTAGTAATGTGCAGTTGAATAGTAAGAGTTTTTTGTAGAGCAGCTGGGATTGCCTATTACTGAAGCTCTAAAGGGAGAGTAGTCAAAATGCCTGTTATTTTTTAAGATCATCTTACAACTTCCTTGCAGCAAATCCAATGAAAACACAGACAATAAGGACGAGTTGGTTTTAGGAGTAGGTACTTGGCACGCTACTGGCCTTGAGTTCTTGTTTCAAGCCTTCCACGTGCACACCTGGGCTTTATTATTTTTGTGGGAATATTTCTGTTCCTTTTAAAACTGCCAGATGCTTTATGGAGGTAAAAATTCAGTTTCTTTCTTTATCTCAGGAAATCAAAGAATGATAGGTATAACTCAGTGGAATTAGCACATCATCTTTTTTTTTTTTTTTTCTCTTTTTTCAGCAAGCAAAAATTTCTCTGGATTCTGATATCGTAATTGACCTCATAAGTGAGGAGAGGTCCTCTTCCTAGAAAGTAGGGGAAGAGAGAATGAGTTCTATAGATAGAACCTGAGCAGTAAATGGCCAACTTTCTTTTAAAAATGAAATTAATAAAAAAGATTGCAAAGTTACATATTGGGATGGTTTTCAAAAGTTATTAAACAGTAGCATATTTCTGTCTGATGTGTTATTAGCTGATGTGGAAAAACGAAGTTTTTAGGAGGTGTGAAGCTTATCAGTGATCATTCTGAGTGCAAGAACTAAACTTGTGACTTGCACAATTTTTGCTTTTGAGCACTAGGTGGCATTGAAGCATGTCACGGTGCAGTCCTGAAGTTTTTTATCTTTGTGTTACACCTCTGGTACAGCATTAAAATATTGCCGTTTCCTTCTGGAAGCTCCTGTTCGTAGTTCATTTTTCCTCCTCACTGTTGCTGTGCATTGTTGGCTGTTTAAATGTATTATATTGATTTTTATCAACAACTCTCCCACCATCATGTTACAGTCAACAATTTTACATTTATCCTTTCTAACTTTAATATTCAAAGGTAGAGCTAAAGTAAATTCTGATAAGAAAAGATAGATTTATTGTATTTTCCCTCCTGAAAGTTACGCACCACCAACCAGAATGAAGTTAGATTTATTTGCATAGCATTTGGGACATAGCTAATAGGTCATTAGGTCTCTTCCATTAACCATTACAATCTAATAAATGGGAGGGGTGAACTAGGGAAATATATTTGCAGAATGTCCTTTTATGACTGCATGCATTGGAGTTTGAAACCTTGCATGTACAGTAAAATGCCATTTTAGTAGTTCTCACCTCAGAATTGAGGTGTTGGTCAACCTGTGCTTGGCCATTCTTGGCTGGACAAATGGGTTGGGATGGAGAGGGAGGAATAAGACTTATGGGCAACTTCATTTGTAGAGGTAGATGAGGCTTGAGACATAAAATTCAAAACTGAAGTAAACAAATATGCAGGTTTTCTAGTGGTTGGATCTTGCTTCTGTCTTTTGGCCTTACTGAGATTTTTTTTTTTTTCCCCATTTTGTCTTCCGTGTCAACTAAATTCTCAGTGAAAAGTGCTTTTTCAGCCATTTGCTATATCTTTCTCAACTGGCATTAGAAGCTAAGGACATGAAAGTTAATTAGCACTCTGAATCCAGGCTCTTAAGTTCTCCAAGTCAACACCTGAAGTACTGTTCTGACATAGTTGCTGAAGTTTTTCAAAACATTTGAGTGGAGGATTCCTGGGGTGGGGTGAGGCAAAATCAGTGGTCTTATTCAAGTAATTTTAGTCTCTGCAGGATGATTACCTTTCATAGACATTTCATAATTTAATGGTGCTGGGAATTGGACAGTAGAGAAATTTTAGCTAAAAGAACCTAAGCATTAAAAAAAATTATTTTTGCATGTACTGTACGTACAAAAAATAAAATGGCTGCTTTGCTCACTTGTGGTTTTGGATCTCATGCCCTTTTTTTTTCTTCTTTTTGGTACAGCCGAATTTGTGGGAGTCCTTGTCCAGCAGTGTGGCCTGATGTTATAAAATTAGCTTATTTCAACACAATGAAACCAAAGAAGCAGTATCGTCGAAAACTGAGAGAAGAGTTTGCTTTGTAAGGATGAAGAATTAGTTTAGTCAATAGCATTATGTTTTCTTGGAGACTTTATGAACTTCACTGTATTTTGGAGAATTAACATAGATGAAGCATTAAGAAAAAATGACTTTAGGTTCTTACCCTTCCCACGATACCCACAGAGTTTGTATTGACCCATATTTAGTAGAATTTTCAAGAGGAGGGAAGGTGGCCCTAGAATTTCAGCCACCTGTCAACTTTCACCTAAGGAAACACTTGTTTTCCATGATTGGTACACTTGCTTGTTGTCCCTGTCCAAAACCAGCTGAGAATACTTAATTGTTTGTAATAAGGACAAGTGGCTACAGCTAAATACATACTCTGGTTAACATTACAGTCTTTTGGGTCATACATTCATTCAACACAGGAGTTACCTGAGCCATGTATTCTAAAGTACCACCATTGGACTACTTTTGTGCAAATACAATGTGAAAGCTATGAAGAACAGCTGCAAGCTTATTTTAAAGGGTTTGTTTCTCTCCTTCAGTTACTGTGGGTTTAATGAGAAAGGTATCATCCCCTTCATACTAATAAGACTTATATCTTTAAAGCCATAGAATTATTGCTTGTGGACCAATCAAAACTGTAACTCCCCAGGCACTAAGTTCCAAAGTTTAAAGGAATAATATAGTCTTAGCTTAAAAGGAGGGTGGGGAGGAAGGGTTTGGTAAGATCAGTCTTTCAAGCAATTAAACCACTCAAAGCAAAGAAAGCTTGGGTTATATGCTTGCACAGGTAATAAAAGGTGAAGTTTATTTCTGTCTTTTTACTACTGAGCTCAACGTGTGAGTGGCTTTTCTTAGGATGTAAGTTATTTGAGGACTTCATAGTCCGTTATTTTGGAAGGGATGTGTGTATTAGAATTTTGCACAGAAGTGATTCAAAATAAAAATATGATGCTTTTCTCCATTTTGCTCTTGTAGCATCCCACCAGCTGCATTAGATTTATTTGATTACATGCTTGCTCTGGATCCCAGCAAGCGCTGCACAGCTGAGCAAGCTCTTCAGTGCGAGTTCCTGCGAGATGTGGAACCATCTAAAATGCCTCCTCCTGAGTAAGTAATTGCCTTTGGTAATGGTCCTTACTTAACCTCTACCAAATGTGAACACACATGGGTTTCATTAAGCTTGTTGTCTTTCGGTTGAAGTAGATGGTGGCAGAACAAAAATGTTGATATATGCAGTGAATGAATGGTGATTCTTCCCAAAAATGGTCCTGCAGCTGCGTGACTCATACACCATGATTGTAGCAGTTGTGAGGATCTGAGAACTGTTTCATTTGTTATTCCTAGAACTAATTACAGAATTAGTACCTTTAAAAAAATACTCCAATATGAATTTTTCTAATGTTGAAAATCCATCATTTTTGTTTTATCTCTGTTTATCAGTGTCTACTTTTTCCAAGGGTTTTGAGGTCCTCCGTGAATCTGAATTGCCTTCTTTGATGGTAGAATGGCACTGGGTATAGAATTCTGCAAAGGTACCCGAGAGTTGAAGTGAAATACTCTTAAATTGTTTTCAGTGCTAGTACTGGTAGGAGAAGTGAAACACTTTGTGCAGGGTTTTTCCTGTCAGTTTTGCTGAGAGGAAATGTATTTCCATGTGCAGTAACTTAATTGTCATTTTAATCAGTATAAATAATATTGGAACAGGCCCTGATTAGAAAAATGAAAAGGCATTAGAGAATCTGCAGGTTCCATTCTTCCTTAAAGACAGCTGTCAGAACACAGAACATTTAATATTGATTAAATTGTACCTTCAAGGCAGCCTGTACTAACTTTTAATTAATTAGCAACTGGAAACAATGTTTTACTTTTATCTGAGAATTTTATTTAAAAAAAAAGACTTACCTGTTACACACAGTTGTTACTAATGCTTCTGCTTACGTGAGGCTAAGAGGTTTCATTGCCTGAATGTGTATCACTGTCTGAATATCAGTAATCACCAATCTTAGTCTATTCACAAAAATCTCAGAACCACTTGTACAGCATGTTGCTTATATGCATTTTAAAGTAAGTTAACAGGAAGAAATTTGGAGATTTTAGGGGGCTTTGTAGTTCATCCATTCTAGAAGCTAATATATGAAAATTCAACACAAACCAGTCACTGGTGTCCTTTTAAAAATATAAGGGGAACCACACTTTGACAGAGCCTGCACAGGAAAGTGACTGTTATCTTGAAAGACAAAAGTTCTGCTTTGAGAAGAATCAGCTGTTCATTTAAAGAAAGTGAGACTGCGTATTGCAGGGACTGTAGGGTACTTCTCACAATGAGTTCTTGCTGGCTTCCAGTTGTTTTTGACTAAATACTTGGCAAGAGGGAGAAAATAAAGGAAGCAGTTATCATAATTGCCTTTCTGATTCTGGTCATCTGTCATCTAATTTTTCCATGTTCCTGGGGAGGGAACTGCTCATACAGTTATTAATAAGCAATAGGAATATACAGTAGGCATTATTTTTGCTGCCTGTCTCAGTGTTTCCTTTATCTGTGGGATGGGTCTCTATGTTCCTCAGGAAATCAGATTTGTGATGCCTGCAGGGAGCAATAATGGAAGGACAGAACTGGTGGCAGATGACTTCCTTGGGAGACACTTGCCTCTGCTTTTATTTCTCATAAAGGACTGGGATATCCCTTGCTCTTACTGGTATCTTAACTTTGCTAGTGTCAAGTGGTATTTATTCCTGCCACTTCCCTCCTGCTTTTCTTGGTTGTCTGTGCTGTACAACTATAAATACTAGATTTGTCTATTACTGTGGAGAAATATTTGAACTCATGAGACAGTAGTACTTTTATAAGCAAGCAAAAGGAATTGGTCACCCAGACCCGGAAAAAAACCCTTTTCATGTGGGTAACTCTATTATCTGTTATTCTGCAAGTTCTGTTTCACAGTGAGTGTGCCGCATTGATTTTCAGATCTTGCATTACACAAATAATTAGGCTTTTCACAAGCCTGAATGCAAGAAAGTAACATTGGTTTTCATTTTAAGGTGCATGCTCCCCTTTTCTGCCAGAGGAACCTGTGCTTCTGAAATAGGCAATCAACAAAGAAATTTCAGCCAGAAAAAGCTGATGTGAGATTTTGTTGGCTTTGGGTGTTTTCTGATGTATTTCCACGTCCCAGTAGATTCATCATTCAAAAGTTACATTATGTATAATATGAGCGTTGGATTTACCAACATGGTCCAAAAAAAGCATGAAAAAAGTATTTCTGAGATAAAACTGATTATCTCTCATAATTCTTTGCAGCCTTCCTTTGTGGCAGGATTGCCATGAGCTGTGGAGTAAGAAACGCAGAAGACAGAAGCAGATGGGCATGACTGATGACTCAACAGCTGCTAAAGTCCCCAGGAAGGATCTGTCTCTAGGCATGGATGAGAGCAGAACCAACACCCCACAAGGCATGCAAACTTCTTCCCAACTCAAAACTCAGGGCAACTCTAGTGTAGCACTTGGTCAGTAATATTTTCAGTTCTTATAATTACCTTCTACTTGGATTGCGCCTCTAGAAATTTTAGATGTTATTTTCAGAGTACTGACACCTCCTGGATTCTTGAGGGAGGAACAGTATTGTAAGTTAAATCTTCTTTTCCAAAGATTCACCTTTGCTTCTGGAAACTAGGTGTTCCTTTAAAGTTATACTTGTTTTTCAGTCTGTTCAGAGCAACTACCTTAATCTGTATTTTGAAGGGATTTTATTTCTTGCTCATCTGTAATTCTTCCGTAATCCCACAAGACAGTTGCTGCTCCCAAGTTTCTCACAACCTTCATAGATTGGAGGAGCTTTATTAGTATTGATAAATTGATCAGAAGGCAGATTTTGGAACAACCATAATTTCAAATCAAACAGATTCCCTGTGAAGGTTAGTCTTCAGCTTTCTGTATTGCTGGGGCTGAAGTAAATTGTAAAAAACAAACCGGAAACCCCCCTCCAAAACCTGGTATAACAAGAAGTAGCTACCTTTTTAGGTTGCACAGCCATTAATTCATAAACTTCACATACCAAAATACCCTACTTGGAGACCATTTTATGAATGTAATATAAGGAGTAAAGTGATGGTTTCCCATATGGACACCATTTGAGATACTCAGCAGTTCAGTGATATAGTTCCCTCATAATATGTAGAAATGTACAGAGTAACAGTATGAAATGGGTACCCGATAAGTTGAATTTAGACCATTTTTGATTGTGCAAAGTGACTGTAAATCGTATGGCACTGGTACAGCATTTTAGCTGAACAAAAACAAATAGTAAGTGCCTTCACAGGACCTGAAAATTCTGTAATACTGACAGTATCAACTCAATTCCTCATTTAACAATAGAGCAGAGTTCCACATAGTTGGTGCAAAGATATATGGAAAATAGTTCTTTTGATCATATTTTATTGCAATTTATAGCTTCTTGCTCCTGTTCATCCTGTTTGTCACTGTAAGCCAGCTGTGAGCTTCTGTCACTCCTTATGTTTAGGCTAAAGTTCTGGCAGCATTTTCAAGCATGACTTTCTGTAGCCCTTTACATTTTTTACCCTGCAAATGAGAATTGTGTAGAAGTTTAAAGAATCCAAAGGATAATAGGTATTTTCTTTGTGCTTGGATAACAGCCTGATAAGAGACTACTATGTTTATTAGGAAAAATAAACTAAACAAATAGAGAAGGAATAATTCAGACCTATATTGCTGTTTACCTATATGTACATAGAAAAATATATCTAGGGAGAAGACTATTGAATTTTCAGTGAAGCTTAGACAGTTTAGCATAGAGATGTTTTGTGTATTAAGCAAAACCCTTCTGGAAGCCATAATGCACCTTAGAATATATCATCAATAAGGCATGTGCAAATTCATGCTTTAAACAAAACTGTTCCTGAGAACTCCAAAAGAAAAGGTTGAAAACACCTTGGATCAATTTTTAATCTTCTGATTTGTGAATGGGACCTCTGTTTATTGCTTCTTACAATTTAACAGAAGCTATGAGAGATCAATAGTTCTGTCCTGGTAGAAACTGACAGATTTCCCAGAACACAATTTTCACTTGGAATGGACTTGCAAATAACCTAAGAGTAGGGAATTGGTAGATTGTTTTTTCTGTTTGGCATTTTTCTGCTGAATTTTTACGGAGAGTCTGAGAGAAGTTTTGAATCTTGAGCATACCATCCTCAGATGTTACAAAATCAACTGTTAAGCATGACATCTGAGTGAGAGCCAGTAGTACAAGGCATTATAAATTGTTTTCTTCTGTATTGCCAAATAAAAGGTGGCTTTATTTTTATATTTATATAAATACATAAAATCATTGAAATGCCTGGATTCTGCCTGAGTAGGTTGCAAGTGTTTGGATCCTGGCACACATCCACAACTAGGGTAGTGTGTTTTGGGTTCTGCAGCATTTTCCAGGCGTGCTGCTTTTACCCTTGCAAGACAAATACTTAATACTTTTTGTGTGGGGGACCATTTTTTCAGGCATGAATTTCAACCTGCTGTGAATTAATATATTGGTGAATTAGCAGAAAGGCAGGAATATAAGAGGACAGAATGTTCATCTGAGTTAAAAAATTCAGGACTCCGCCATCACAGCCACACAAACGAATTTTTTAATTTTTAACTGTTTTCTTCTCTAAGTCATCTGCTCATAAGGCACATTGAAATCCATGCTGCTTCACCTCTCCTTTCAAAATAAACTACCACAATAGGTGTTTGAAACTAGGAAACTGCCCTGATATTCTGACTTACCTGCATCATCCTAATCTTCTGTTTGTGGCAGACTCCATTTCATTGAAGAAATTGGATATCATTGCAAATCTGCATTTTCCTGCTACTCAGTGATTCACATCTCGTCCTTCAAACTCAGCACTTGCTTTTGCATTTATACTGCTAACTTCTGAGTCACCTAGAGCCTAGTCTATTGAACAGGTGTTAGAATCCAGATACTGAATGAGAACAGCCGAGAATATGACTGGAAATGTGTTTTGCAGATGACCGCTTTGTAACAGAGGAATGTAATACGTCAAAGATCGGAAATTTTGCAGGGACTGGAAATCTTACAGCTGCCTAAAGCAGGTGGCCTTAAGCCCCAGCTTAGTTGTGTTGTGAAAAATTGAGCTCCAGCTTGATGTTTCTCATCCGTCCGAGTGGGTGTGCGCACTGCTTGCTAGTCACTTTATTTATATTACTATTCCATTTCCTATAGATACTCCCCCAAAGGCAGTTAATATGTAAAAGCATTCCATTTCTATGTTGTCCAAATCCATGTGTTGCCAGTTGTGTCAGCCATGTTAGATTAGTCTTGCTTTTGAGTTTCTGAAATATGCCAGTTCTAAATAATACTTAAAAACACCTTTTTTGTCTTTAGCAAAAACAAGCACTGGACAGCAGTTAAACCAGAATGAAGTGGCAATCCTGCTAAACCTGCTACAGTCTAAAACAAGTGTTAGTTTGGCACAGTTTGCCCAAGTGTTGAATATTAAGGTAAACCCAGAGACTCAGCAGCAACTAAATAAAATAAATCTTCCTGCTGGAATTTTGTCAGCAGGTGAAAAACAGTCAGAACAGCAGCAGCAGCCGCCGCCGCCTCCGCCACCACCGCCGGAACAGGAGCCTCTCAAACAGCCGGTCGCGCAGCCTCCTGTGCCACCTGCTCAGCTGAGCCAGCCAAAAGTTGAGACTGATGCTGCCCAGGCAGCTGTGCAAAGTGCGTTTGCTGTTCTGTTGTCTCAGTTAATAAAGGCTCAGCAAACAAAACAAAAAGATTTTGTGTTGGAGGAGAAGGAAAACGGATCAGGAAATGAAATGTCGTTACAACTCAGGCAGCCTCCAGAGCCCACCACTCCTGCGTCTGTCAGCCGGGACGACGTGGAATCTCCGGCACCTGGCTACCCGCATCTGATCAAGTCAATATATACACCTGCAGGTACTGAAGGTCTTTATTGCTAACCAGCAGATACCTTGAGCAGTGGAAGTGTAATAGTTCGGGGATAAAGAGTTAACGTGGTGACTATATCCATCTGTGTGAGGAGAAGGGAGGTGATGAAATTGATTCTGTCGTGTTTTACACCTGGATCATGGAGTTTGTGTCTTGCTGTAACAGGTGCCATGCAGGCAGAGCAAAGGGTGATTCCCCCCTCCAAGAGGTACACAGGTGCTGGTAGTATTTCTGATGAAACGGTGGCATGGATCATTATTCTGGGGATTTGGGGTTTTCTTAGTGGTGTTTGTGGTGGGGAAGACAGTCTTCTCTAGAAAAGTCATAGGTGGAATTTGTCAATTTTAACTTTGTTCAGGTAAAGCCTGTTTTGAGGAGAGGATATTTTATTATTATTTTATTAATGCTGAGTAGAGCAATTTCTTGGTGTCATATTCTGTTAGTGGTTACCTGTAACTCTCACTGACACACATTGTTGAAGGCTTTCATTGGCGTATACTAGTGGCTTCCTTAGTCTTCTCAAAGTTTAGA
The DNA here is from genome assembly GCF_020740795.1 of Apus apus. Classification (NCBI taxonomy): domain Eukaryota; kingdom Metazoa; phylum Chordata; class Aves; order Apodiformes; family Apodidae; genus Apus; species Apus apus. The sequence continues at coordinate 52,953,924 of NC_067283.1, forward strand.
GCTCTGTTGTTGATCTTTTTGGATTGTTATTTCAGTTTTGTCATATGGTGGCTTATGTATTGCTCTGTGGTGTTGGCAGCTGTTGAAAGAAATGCTCTCAAGTGGTTTGAGGGTGGTTTTTTTGTTCTTTTTTTTTTTTAAACCTTAAGTTTTGCTGTTCCTTGATAGGGTGGTCTTTTGTCCCTCAAGACTTTTATCACGACTTTTATTCCTATTTGCAGATCTTTTCTGATCCCTCTTTGAATTTTATAGTGCTTGTGTCTCACTTGAGTTTTGTGGGTTTTGGGGTTTTTTTAAGGAACTTCTGCTTTTCTTTAACTGCTTGCCTGGTAATTGTACTTTAAGGAGAAACCTGCATCACTCTCCTGGGGCAGATGAGCTGTTGCCTTCTCCAAAACAATCTGTCCAACTACCAATAACTTTTAACTAAGAAGTTAATGAGAACTGAAGTAACAAACCTCTGTATTGTTCCAGGAAAGAGTCCTTTCCTTTCTGGTCTTGTTGTTTAATATTTTTATTCCGAGACTTTTGTTTTTCCTCTGCTTAGGTCAAGAGGATTTGGTTAGGCAGTCTGAGATGAGGCTTCTGAACCGAACACCCGAACAAGAGCGCCCTCGGATCTTGCCTCCAGACCAGCGACCCCCAGAGCCCCCGGAGCCCCCTCCTCTCACCGATGAAGACCTTGATTATCGGACAGAGAACCAGCATTTGCCTATAACTAACTCTTCAGGAGCAGATCCTCACGCAGGAGTGAAAGCAGCTCTTCTGCAGCTGCTTGCTCAGCATCAAGCTCAGGCAACGACAGAGGAGCCGGTACAAACGAGTGTGGATTACCAGGCTAGAGAGCCCTATGTAACAGGCCCAGACTACAAGGATAACTTTGGATCATCTTCCTTCTCATCTGCCCATTACGGCAGTAGCGACGGAATAGGAAGCGGATCATCAGGAGCATTAGAAAGGAGGAGCTTCCTTGGCAACTCGGATATCCAGTCTCTGGATAACTACAGTACTGCTTCATCTCACTCTGGTGGTGCCCCTCCTCCATCGGCCTTTTCAGAATCCTTTCCCAGCTCAGTAACTGGTTATGGAGACATTTACCTCAACGCTGGCCCCATGCTATTTAGTGGAGACAAAGATCATAGGTTTGAATACAGCCACGGCCCCATCCCGGTTCTGGGGAGTGGCGGTGACGCTTCCGCAGGGCCGGAGAGCACGCACCCTTTGCCTGCAAAGATGCACAACTATAGCTATGGAAGTAACTTGCAGGAAAATCCCGGTGGCATCAGCCACATGCATGGACAGACTTGGACTTCTCCTGCCCAAGGACCTGGCTATTCCCAAGGATACAGGGGACACATTAGCACATCTGCAGTGAGAGGGCGAGGCAGAGGACTACCATTTTGAGTATCTGTTTTTCCTCAGGCACATCATTTTTATCTGGAAAAACTTCTTTTCCCCACCCCCCCCTCCCCCAACCCCCAGCTGCAGTTTAAAGCAGCAGTTCAACAGACTTGAATAATATTAATTCAACAGCTTTATTTTTATGTGGAAAAGGGTCTTGCGTACAGTAGGAAAAATTAAAAATGCTTAAAACTCATGCTGTCTGAAAACTAGATGAATTGATTGTACATGTTCACAAACTCTAGTTCTGAATTTTATTTTGTATTTTGGCAGTTTTAAGTGGATGCTAAATTTAAGGACATCAGCTTTTTATGGCACTCTTTCAGATCTTCTGAACTATGCACATTTGTGCTTTTTTTGTAAGTTTGGACCAACTTTTATGTAAAAAAATTTTACAACAATCAAAGCAGGGCACTGATTTATTTGGTATTTTTCTTTTTACAGAACTACCTTTAGTCAAAGGTCACTGTCAGTCTTTGCACTGCTTTCAGTGTTATTGTGGAAGGTGTACTTTGTGCTCATTTCAGATAATAAAACACGACCTTTCTCTTGATGCAAAATTTTATAAATACTTCGTCAATGTTTTGTTTTTTTTTTTTCTTTCAAGAAAAAAAAAAAAAAGGTTGTTCTGGTAAAATGTTCTCTCCATCTCCCAGGCTTGTTTATATAAAAAATTTACTTGAATGGTAAGTGCCTTAACATGTGAGCTTAAGGTCTGCAAAAATTTGGAATTACTTTATAGATGGATACAAAAATAACACCTAAACTTAGGTAGTTAACGTGAAAATTCAGCTAATAATAGGCAACTCAAATAGGTCATAATGTTGTGCTGTTTACTTCAGGTGGGCCTGTCATTTAGAGACTTAGTCTTATCTTGATTAAATAATAATTTCCAAATTGAACTTCATGAGAAATGTTGAAAATGAGGAGAAGAATGAAGAGTGTAGTTTTTCCTCAGCTCCCTCTTAGAGTTGTAGTAAGTGTTTTAGTTCCTCTGCCAAATGAACTATACTTTATATGTCCTTACCAAGTGATGAAATAGCTTTTCTCTGAAATGTCAACAGCAGTAACTACTTTGTGTGAAAAGCAGACACTGTTATCTTTTTACCACAAATAATGCATTATAGGAAGTAACAAAGGAAAAATGACCAGTATTTAAAGCAACAGCAAAATGGTTGACACTAGTTCTAATTCTCTGTAAACTTGTGATTGTGCCAATTAATCAATTTCCTGTCCGCTATTCCACAGAACATTTTAATACTGGAATTGAGTCAGTCTGAACAACTGATAAGATGACTGTAGTTGAAACTCCTACCAAGAGCCACTCCTCACATTAATTACAACTTCCAGCATGTTTTTTTCTTTTCCTTTGACAACAAGTGGTCTCTCTCCTGCAGAGAGGGAGGAATGGTTATATTTTGCATGTACATCAAAGAATGTTTTAAAGCCCATATTGGAAACAATTTTCCAACTGATTATCCAGTTGACAAATCGGTACCTTATGTAACTGAGTGTTTAATGATTACTTTTTGAAAAGTAAAATTTCTACTTACACTATTACAAATGTAGTCTTGTCAGTGACTTCTTGGATTTTCAGAATAGAAGCCAAAGTCGTTGGTGTTTTGTTATGTTTTAGTTGAAAATCGTGGTTCACGTGTGGCTGACTGCCAGCTTGCAGAGCACAGGGAAACTCACTTTGCTAACTACCTAGTGTTTGAGGATCTGAAAAATGAGAAATGGAGAGAGAGAGCTCAGTTGCTTATGATGTCCCTGTGAGTCTGGCAGTTGCCTTTGCTACACATAGGAGATAAATCCTGCAGTCTAAAAACGAATGCCTGGTCAGAAACAAGTACGACCTGAAAAAACCTGTGCTTAAGAAAAACAAAAGCTTCCCCCTGTGAATGACAGTGCATTGGTAGTTTTCCTTGAGTAAGGACACCCTTGTAGCATTTTTCTGTAAGTAGAATTTTAAAAGGCAAAAATTATTAGTCTCATTTAGGTATGGGCAGTGTCAGCTCAGGCTTTTTGTTTGCTAATCTTAAAAAAAAAAACAACAACCCCATGGTGATACACAGTTTGCTCTTTTTCAGAGTCAAGCTCTTATGCAGTTGTTGTCACTAAAAATGAGCAGTCTGGTGTTACTCTCCTGCACTTAAAATGTAACTGCAGGTGATAATTTGCTAAAAAAGCAGGTAAGTTCAAATAGAAGGTAGATCTCAGAGGACTAAATTATTTCACTTCTGATACAAAAATGAGAGGAAGATGTTCTGTCTCCTGCTGCTTCCCTTTTGGAGGCAAATTTTTAAGTCAGTTCATTTAATTCAGAAGTTAGTCCCCTGTACGTGTGTAAAGGACAGTGTAGCTTCCTTAGGGACTGGCAGGAATCTGATGTTGCATCGGTCTGCCAACAGGGGTTTCAGTCTTTGGTCATGAACAAAACACCCCAGCACAAGTAATCCTGACTACGAAGAGAGGGAGAAGAAGGTGCAATAGACAGTTGACTTTCAGGTGAATCAGAAACAAAACTCTGGCACGCCGTGGCAGATGGCATGCTGCACAAAGGCTTTTCCCTAAATTCAGTTTAAGGATTACTAGCCTGTGACTTTGAAAACTTACTTGCTTGGGACAACAGTGTTGGGACAATTTGAAGGGAAAGTCGACATATTTCTCTAGATGGTAACTTTGAAGAGTTTGAGTTCTCTCCACCTTGGAAGATGATCTTGGCTCTTCTGCTGGCATCCTTTCCTCCTGGGCAGGTCAAGGCTGTGCATGAGCTGCCTGTGGGGAAGGAGCTTTGCCCTCCCTCTGCAGGGCAGCCCCTGGGGTTGCCTAGGAGTTGTGTCTGGGCAGGTTAGCAGCCAGGGAGCAGGCCAGATCTAAGGACTGTAGGTTCACATTCATTGGTATTGGACCTGAGTATCATCTATCCAAATTTCTTTCTAACTACATCACATGACAAGGTGATGATTGGCAATTCAGATTTTTACCCTTTTGAACAAATTTCACTCAGCCACATTGATCCAGAGGAGTTTGGCATTTTACATCATGTGGCTCTTGCGTTTTTGATGCAGTGGTAGACATTCTGAAAACAACATTATTTTTCTGTGGAGCTGTGGCTTTTGTTACTTCCCTCCCCCCCCCATCCCTTTGGGTTTACGTTTTCTGTGCTGCAATTCCAAAGTGTGCTACAGAGACCTGGACACTACATCAAAAAGTAAGTGTTGTGTGTTTGTATTTTTAAATAAACATAGCAAAATACTGTAATCATGGACTACCAAGTAGCAAATACTTCATTATTTATATTAAGTGGTCTTTAGCCATACCAAGAGGAAGAAAGTGAGCACGACTGGACGGCTATGACTATGACTTAAAATGCTTAGAGTATTAGAATCCCTAAAATCAGCCAAAGGAAAAGGAAATGGCTTTTATCATGGATTGCTTATTGTTGTTACCTTGAAGAGAAGAAGCAGTGTTAGGGGAAAGGTGTAAAAATACATGTATCCTTAAATATTAATATAATTTCTTGGAAAAATAATTTTTAAATGGCAAACTTCTATATTTTATTACGCTTCCATAAAACATGGTCTATGTTATATTTTCTCCATACCACAGTAGTGTAAGGTGCTTTTTAGAAGCAGAGGTGATACGTGCTGTAATGTAAGTTCTTAGGGTTTTGAGTGCTCTTCTCCTGCTTTTGGTGCTTGGTGCAGGAGGCAGTTTCAGTTGTGGTGAAGTTTACAGCTGGATGAGTTTAATAGACAATTGTGTGGTAAAAACTGAAGTACTGAAGTAACATAGGATACCTCTTGTCTGTGGGCAAATTAGATCTCAGACCGTGAAATCTGTTTCCAAGAGAGAAAAAATCTCAGATGTATTTCTTGCGTCCTTCTGTTCATCAATAAAACACGCGAGTGTTTTACGTTCAACATTTCTCCCGTCTGTTCTGTTACACTGTTTTTTACAGGGGGAAATTTTGGCTGTTTCCCTTCTTGATAGTTCTGGCATGTTCTATATAAGCAGAAGTGTAATGGATTTAAGGAATCACCAGAAAACTGATTGGACTTCTATATTTAAAAACGAAATGACCTTGGGTTGACTTAAAATTGAACTAACTTTTGCTTATCAGGGTGAAGATTACTTTATTGCAGGAGTTATTTCAAGGCAACCTAATTGATAAAACTGTTACGCTTCAGCTTGCTTACTCTTTGTTATTTTAAGCCATTTGTATATAAAATGTATTGTGCGGCCTGTAAATAAAATACATGAAAACTTGAAGCCTTTCCTTGTTTTCCCTCTCTGGCTCCCCAGTTCAAGAGGGACAGGGATCTACTTGAGAGAGCCCAACGGAGGCTACGGGGATGATTAAGGGACTGGAACACCTGTCTTAGGAGGAAAGGCTGAGAGACCTGGGGCTTTTCAACCTAGAGAGAAGACTGAGGGGGGGACCGATTATTGTCTGTAAATACGTGAGGGCTGGCCATCAAGAAGGCAGGGACAAGCTCTTTTCACTTGTGCCCTCTGATAGGGCCAGGGGCAATGGACTCCAACTCAAGCACAGGAAGTTCCACCTCAACATGAGGAAGAACTTCTTTACTGTGAGGGTTACAGAGCACTGGAACAGGCTCCCCAGAGAGGTTGTGGAGTCTCCTTCTCCTGGCGACTTTCAAGACCTGTCTGGATGCCTTTCTGAGTGATCTGCCCTAGTTTTTTGTCCTGCTCTGGCAGGGGTTCAGACTTGATGATCTTTAGAGGTCCCTTCCAACCCCTAACATTCTGTGGTTCTGTGAAAAGAATGTTGGGTTAAAGTGAGGTTTTGTTTTCCTATCCAAAGAAATACAATTTTCAAAGTGTTAAAATTCTGCAAACTGTTACAAAACCTGCTCTAGTACTTTCTCCAAAGGAAAACCTCAGGGGCGGCCAGCAGGAGTACTTGTTGCTGGAGCCAAGGTGCAGCAGAGGGTACCAGTGAGCACTGAAGGTGCAGCAAAAGCAGGTGGTGTGCTGGGTTGTGCTGAGGGGAACCGGGCCTCTCTGATGCTGAGGTCCTGCTGCTGTTTCCAGAACCAGTTGCCTGAGCTGTTCAGGATGGGGGGCTGTGTGTAACTGGATGGTTTTGCTTGGTGCTTGTCCAAGCAGAGGTGCAGTTCATAGTCCCCACCACTGTCTCTTCACAGAGGGTGCTGTGTGTGTTACAAGTAAAGGGAAATGGAGCCCCAGGAGCCTGGTATTTTTGGTGTCTGGCTGCACACATGTGCTGCTGGTGAGGGAGTGTAAATGGAGTGGTGTGGCTTCAGCAACTGTGCTTCCTATGCTGGAGAATTCTCTGCTTTCCCACACACACACACACACTGTTTCACCTAATCTAACAAAAGCGTTTGCATCTTTCAATAAATGCTCTGTGTCTATTGAGAAATAAGCCACTTGTCATATCTTCAGTACTCTTAAACTCCAGGTTGGATGGACTGCTGCTGTCACTGCTTTGATAACTTGTCATTGATGGAGTCCAAAGACAGGCAGTGAAGGGGCAATAGGAAGGTACATAGGCCAGCACCACTTACATAGGTGTCCTTTGACATTGGGCTAGCAAATCATGTAGCTGAAGACCAAAGCATCTTCTCACTTTGGAGACAATACTTGGGCTGCAGCTACAATGAAAGCCTGGAGTGTTCTCTTTTTTTCTGATGACCAATACAGGCTGTGTTACGTAGGATGTTTACTTGCACGTCGCAGATCAGACAGATACATGAAACAATTTCTTATTGTCTGCTCTTTTTCTCATGAAAGCTGCTGTTGCAGTTATCAATGTGACTATTAATGTGGCTTGAAGTTGGCTCTGGTTTATGTTGGGGTATGAACCTGTAATAGTTTGAGAACAGTGCTGCAGCCCATACATTCAGCTGCTAGTACATTATGGCCACCAAGCTGTGCAAAAGCATACTGGTAATAATTCCAGTGGGTTCTGCATGTGAATCAGTGTCCTCAGTGGCAAATAAAATTGCATCAAGTGAAAGAGGAGAGATGCAAATAACTACACAGTAACAGCCTGTATCAACACAGAGCAAGGAAGGTATCTGAAATTGGTGGCAAGAGAGGAAGCAAACCATTCATGTCTTGGTCATGAATTACTGCCTGTTAGCTTTGAGAGAGCCATGAGTTTTGCAGAAACTTCTGTTAAATTAGCTAAACTGGGATTAGGTTGCTTCTGTTTTTAAGGAATGCCCATAAACCCTGACAGGCCATCCGGCTGAAGGGGATTACAGCCACCAAACTCCTCCATTGTGTGGAAGAAAATGCAAGTTAGAGCTCTTGGCAGCGACAACAAATAAGGGGAGAGAGACCTTCGTTTGACAAATGAGGGGAACTGTTTCTTTTCCCAGTCAGCTGCGTTCACTTCCATGGAGCTGGAGTGTTTTGCTTTTAAAGCTACTTGCTCATTATGGCTGCTTGGTTTTGGCTTTTTTTTTTTTTTTTTATTATTGCCCATGGAGAACACTCCCATCAGTGTGATTTAACTCAGAAGGAACTTTTGAGTCTGAGCCTAAAGTAATGTTTTTCTTCAGGTATAGCAGCCCCTTAGTGAGGGCAATACTCAGGGCACTCCTCAGAGCACGGCTTCGGTTCTGCTTCAACAATTCCTCTGCGGGTACTTTGGACTTACTATTGGCACAGCATGTTCTCATAGCATGATGAATGTGTTTTTAATAGGGCTTCTTGCAAAGAGGCTCTGTGAAGATTTTTTTCAGTATTAGAAAAATACAGTGTAGAAGAGACATGACTGAGTAGAGAAGAGAATACTTGAGCGTAAGCTTTACAGAAAGCATCCTGGGAGCTTCTGGTACTCACAAGCAGATCTGACAGCCCTGTGCCACTCTTAAGGTAACTCTGGTGGATTAATTGGTTTCTGTGGTTAGTATCTGACTTGTACTGATGTGTGTTCCTGCTACACTCCTTCCTACATGCTAAGCTATGGTAATAGTTGCTAGAGCACATAGTTGGAAGTGTTTTATGTGCAGATCTAGCACGGACAGGTGCCTTTTTGCTTTCCTCCAGCAAGTTATTTTCAGACCTGTTTTACAAATGTGTAAAATACATTAGCAGGTTTGGAGATGGGGGAAAAAAACCCACTATTTCTCCTGCCTCTCACATGTTTTCTGAGGATCTTGGTTTTGCCCAAGTGCAGTGGTAGGGAAGTACTGCTGGCTACCTGCCCGGCTGTGGGGACTTCTCTGAGCATCTGTGCCATAAAAGCCAGTGCTGTTTTTCCTCATTGCTCTGAGCAAGGAGCTGTACAGACAACTGACCAGAAGCCTGAATCCTGGAGGGGATTTTCCCTGAACAAGGAGCAAGGGAGAGATCATTACTTATGTGTTCAGCAAGGGTGTTTTCACTTTCATTCTTCTCCATCCTCACCGATTGCAAAGAGGGGTTATGGGAGTGGTTTCAAACCAGGATCTGGTTGTGTTTAGGTTTTTTCCTGTTTTTCCTTACTGATATTATCCTTCAGGGAGCTTTTGGAAGTGAGAAACCACCATGAGACTTCCCCAGGTCTGCTGAAGTACTGAGTGTTGTACCTCCTCGAGTCCATGGCCCACCCTCTCTGCTTTCTTCTCTCGCAGCTCTCTCTTGTGGGCAATATGTAGAGCAACTTTCAGGGCCTGGGACAGGATGTTTCCCTCATCCCTTCTCTCAAAGCTGAACTCCAGCAGCTCATGTTACAATTTCCAACCTCAAAGACTAGTGACAAGAAAATGCCTCTTAAAAAGGTCTGGTTTTTTGTTTGTTTAAGGAGGAGACAAACCTTCACAGGCTGCGGATTTCATTGACACACATCTCTCCTGAGCTGCTTCTCTAGATCACTTCTCTGCAAAAAAACCAAAACGCCCTGATCTCCTCCTGCACTACATCTGCTCATCCAAGCCAAATTACTTTCTATTTCACCAAGGTAAGTGAGTGTTGCTACTCTAGAAAGTGGTTTTTTTTTTCCCCTATCTATTTTTTCAAATTCTTTGATGTCCCAGGATATAGGGAAGAAAGCATATACAACAGGCCCTAGGGTTCTACACAAGCTCTCTCCTTTGATCCACGCCCTGATAAAGACCTCAAGGAGTAGGAAGAAGGAAACATCATCACCTGTCTGGCTGAACTCAGCTTTGCTGGGCAATGTGCTTGTTGGTGGGATCTGCTTTTATTTCTAGCTGAGGAATGTATGTTGTACTTAACACTGAAAATCTCAGAGTATCTTTCAGGTAAAATATGAGGTAAGCATCTTTCTCCCACACTTGTGAAGCCAGAGATTCCCCATGCTCTTACCTGAAGAAGGCCAGAATAATTTACCAGCATTTTTTCCTACAAATTTTTCACTGTGACCCACTCCAGCCTCTACACAGACAGAGCACCATGTCTGGGACTTCATCCAGCAACAATCTCCCTCGTGATTTTTTTTTTAATTATTATTATGGTTTTTTTTCCCCCCACTTTCTTGCCAAATTGAGCCCTAACTTGCTTTTAAAAGTCCCTTCTTATAGGGAGAATAGATCTTGTGTTTCAATGTGAGAAAACCCAGTAGATGAGAGTTAGAAACAAACTGGAAACAGGGTTTTCCTGAGCTACAAAGCATGGTCTTCATGTTTGCATTAGCAGTACTGCTTCTGCTTTGAGCTACAGGAAGGGCAAGCCGAGGGTACAGAGGCCCCCTGTGCTCCCCACCATCCCTGGGAGCTCCTTCTCTCCAGGCAGTGCCTGCTGCAGGCTGTGACATACCAGTGCATATTATGGGGCACAGAAATGCTGTTGAGCACCTTCAGGGGGTTTTTGGGGGAACTGACATCCAACTGTAAAACGACAGAACCCAACCAGAGCACAGTGATTTTCCTCATCTCCCCCTCTTTGACCCTGCACCTGCCATGTGTCAGCTCTGCTCTCAGCAGGAACGCTGTGGCTACTGCCTCCTCCATGCCCCTCTGCCTCACGGGGGTTCATGTAGGGCTGGTGCTGTTTGCACTCCAAGAAGGAGGTAGGAGGGGCAGGGCATGGTGACGAGGCAACACTGCTGCAGCAGGGGCCTGGTAATGCTCAGAGACACGGTGGCACTGCAGTGTCCTGCTGCCCTTGCAAGGAGGGTGGTTTTGATCTGAATTTCCTTTGTGGAGTCACAGCATCTGGAACGTTTGGATCCAAGCCCCAGGTGTGCATCCATTTGTTTTCAGTCAGAAGCATCATTGGCCCCCTGGAACAGTTGAAGTTCAACAACAAGATAATTTTCCGCTACTTGCTGGTCATCTGGAGCGTGTCATCATGCAGCATTCACCAAAGTGTGTCCTTCTTCACCCTCTTCGTCAGAAAGGAATATTTGCATCTCACCAGCACAGTTGGTACACACATCATGACCTTTTCACACTACCTTGAAGGGGAGGTGCTTCGGAAAAAATCCTGTTATTTTTCATTTGGGAATCTGAGAGAAAGGGACTTGCCTGAGGTCACACAGGATGTCTACAGCAAAGTAAGGAGCCGAATGTGTGTGTCTTCTCTTCGTTTAGCCTGGGTTACAGCAGCAAGTGCAGAGATGAGCATGCAGATGGTCCAAGTTTTGTAATGCTGCACCAGTCTCTATAAATTGTAAGCTCCCAGACAAGGTAAACTGGAGCTCTTCTGCTCTGAAAAAACTGGAGCAATCTCCAAAATGCATTTCCAATGATACTGTTGTTCTTACGGAATGATGTTTAGATCATAGTGTAAAAAAAACCCAAATATTGCTGTGTGGCATCTCTAAAGCCAGCATTACCAATGCTACCTTTTTTATGTTGCTTTTATTATTCCTTCTGGAAAAATGGATTTTGGGCACTCCAGCATCTGCTGTTCCCTAATTCCCTCTAACAGGCCAACGGACGTTGATTGTTTCCACAAGACAGAGCACCCAGGCATAGGTTAGATGAGGTTATTGTCTTGTTCTGCCCTGGACAGCCACTTTGTGCCTTGTTGCTTGTCCATAAAATATGAATAAATAGTGGTACCTTATTCCTCAGTACCAAAATCAGAACAAAAGCATGGCTTGAGTTTCTCAAAAATGTCAGTAAGTCCTAAAGATCATAAGAAAAATACAGAACTTCTTCACTTACCAACTCGTTGATCTATACCCTTGCAAAGCAACTTACTAGTGAGAGAGCAGGACTTCTGCTTTGCAGCTGACCCAATGGCAAATAACATGTGGAAGTTACAGAAGAGGAGCAGGCCATCTGCAGTGCAGTGGAGAATCTGCAGGAGCAGTGCCTTCCTGCACTACAGTTTAAAATGAAAATGCGTCCCCATGCTGGGAAGCAAAGGGTGCTGCTGCGCACAGTGCACCAAACCAGCAGCCAGTGTAACTTGGGTGTGGTCCTGCAACCTTCCCCACCTCACAAAGGCTCTTGAAAACTTGTGAACTCCAGCCTGGAGTCCTTGCCCTCAAGACAAAGCAGCAGGCACCTTCTTGCTTTCTACCCTGCCACTGCAGAACAAAAACCACTTATGACCGTTTATTTAAAACCCTTTTTTCTTGCCAATAATTCTTTCTGAGGGGGGGAATAAACTAAGAATTACAGAAGGCATGAGAAATGAACAAAGAGCTACTAACGATGTATGTGAGAAGTGGGGTAGTACATAATAAAAAGCTTATCTACAGCTGGTCTGGTGATTCCACATCAGGAAAGTATTACTGTAAATCTGTCAGACTCTATTAGTCACTATGTACATTTCTCCCCAGATTGCTTCTCGTTATGGATGGTAGATCCTGCTCTGAGACTTCCAACCAAGAATGTACTATTATGCAAGAGAGTGAAAGAAGACATGCAGGTAGTAGTAATAATTTTTATTTGCAAACTGCACTTGCAATTACAATATTGCCTTGTGGGAACAATGAAAAAAATATAGAACCCAAATCTCATAGAATTTTGCAGACCTGTTCTATCAGAAGTTAAATCTTCTGTCAGCTTCTAGTGTCAGATAAACTGGAGATGACCTTCTCTTTCAACTGCTCTTCTGGGGGGCTCAAGTTTGGTTTAGGGCTTGTTTGGGTTTTTTGTTTGTTCATTTTGGTCTGGTTTGTTTGGGGTTTTTTTGCTTGAAGTACAACATTTAAGTCTTAACTGTAAGAATTCCCCGTGGAACTCTCATAAAAAACCTGGCTGCTCATGGCCTGGATGAGCACACGATCTGTTGGATCAAGCACTGGCTGGAGAGTCAGGCCCAAAGAGTGGTGGTCAATGGAGTCAAATCCAGCTGGTGGCCAGTCACAAGTGGTGTCCTCAGGGCTCAGTGTTGGGACTGTTTCTGTTTAACCTCTTTATTGATGATCTCAATAAAGACATAGAGTGTATTATCAGTAGTTTGCAGATGACACCAAGCTAGGTGGGAGTGTTGATCTGCATGAGGATAGGGAGGCCCTACAGAGAGACTTGGGTAGATTGGATCACTGGGCTAATGTTAATGGTCCGGGCTTCAACAAGGCCAAGTGCTGGGTCCTGCCCTTGGGCCACAACAACCCCAGGCGATGCTACAGGCTGGGGAAGTGTGGCTGGAAAGTGTCTGGCAGAAAAGGACCTGGGGGTTCTCATTGAATGTGAGCCAGCAGTGTGCCCAGGTGGCCAAGAAAGCCAATGGCATCCTGTCTTGTATTAGAAATAGTGTGACCAGCAGAAGCAAAGAGGTGATTGTCCCCCTGTGCTCAGCACTGGTGAGGCCACACCTGGTGTGTTGTGTCCAGTTTTGGGCACCTCAATTCAAGAGAGATACCAAGGTGCAAGTACAGAGGAAGGTAACGAAGCTGGTGAAGGGCCTAGAGAATAAATCTTATGAAGAACACTTGAAGGAGCTGGGAATGTTTAGTTTGAGAAAGAGGAGGCTAAGGGGAGACCTCATCAGTCTCTACAACTACCTGAAAGGTCATTGTAGAGAGGTTGGTGCTGGTCTCTTCTCACAGGTAATTAGGGACAGAACAAGAGGGAATGGCTTCAAGCTGCAACAGGGCAGGTTTAGACTGGACATTAGGAAAAATTCTTTCACAGAAAGAGTGGTCAGACACTGGAATAGGCTGCCCACGTTGGATGAGGCTTTGTGCAGCCTGGTCTAGTGTGGGGTGTCCCTGCTCATAGCGGGGGGTTGGTGTCTGATGATCTTTAAGGTCCCTTCCAACCTTAACCATTCTATGATTCTATGATTCAATTACTTTTTTGAAGCAACATTTGTTTAAAAGCATCTGTTATTCTCCTTGAAAGTGATGAATGAAAAAATGTTTTAGTGAGATAATGTCACCATTTTAAAGAAAATGTAATTTTCATCAAAATCTCATGGTGAAATTGACATGACTACCTAAACTGTTTTTTTTCTTGAATACATATTTCCATCAAGTAGTAAAAATAACTGATTATTTGAAATGCAGTTCCAAAATGAGGCAACCTCTTGTCTTGGCTAAAATATGTTTCTGTCTAAATATTTCATCTTTATGACACATTTGTGGTGGCAAGAGCAGAAGGGAAGTAAATGCCATCAAACAGAATTAAATACAGTCACTTCAGCCCATAAGAAAATAAGAAAGTTTGTAGCTTAAATATTAGATGAATTAATCAATTGCCTCTATACAATTGGGAAGAAAAAACATAATTAGAACAAGAGGGATCAGTTCTGCTGACTAATTAAAAACTTCTAAAAGCTTCTCCTGACAACAAAAGAGGCTGCAGATAACAGAAGGTCAGTATTTCACACACAGAATAGCGAGAACATCAATGACACTTAATTTGAGGGAATCTACTTCTAGTCGTGTTTGAAGTGCAACTGATATTCAGAACAGCTTCTGCTGCAGGAAAAGGGGATAAATGACCAGCTTTCTACACAATGTAGAGACAACAACTTGACAAAACCAACATGAACAACATACAAGCACACGCCTTGCTGCACAGACACTTTCATATGATGCTGGCTTGACCTCTTCCAACCAAACACCAGCTGGTTTGCACGATGCTGTGACAGGTTTTCTAACTCTGTTGGACGGTTTCACAGGACAGGAAAGATAACACATCAACAGCAGCATTATTAAATTCATAAGCACATGAAGAGGCCCAACAAATTGGATCTGTTTTCTTATTGGTAGGATTTTTGTCAAGTGGGTCCTCAAAAGTGGGGAAGCTGGCAGCTTCTGCTCTTCTTCACAGCAGTTCTAGAACTGTTTGTAAGTGGGAATGAAAAAGCTGCTGAAGTTGACATCAAACACACTGTAGTTAGTCAGAAAAAGCAAGAAATCAGGTTTGCAACACTTGCATTACACTGCGTTTTGCGAAACACCATCGTGCAACATATTGTTGGAATATTGATTTCAGCACTTCCACAGCTTGAACACTAACATTTTAAAGGCTTAATTTTCCATCACTTTTTAAAAATAAGATCCATGAAACAACTCACTATGTTGAGCTTTATGCCTTAAAAAGAGATTGTGCCACTTAAAGCTCCTATCTAAAAAAGAATCCCCAACCAAACAGCTATGAAACCTCAGCTTCAGAAGTGAGTTTCTGGATTTTCTGGCTTGATGTACAGGAAAGTTTATTACAACACACTTTAGAATGCTGTCATGTTTTGCTTTCTGATTCATCAATCTGAAAAGCTGAACCACATTTGTCTCCAGGAGAAGAGATAGCAGGTGCTTTGCCAGATTAGGCATCTATCAATTATAGAGATACTGGTCATTAAAAAAAAAAAAAACAAACAAAACTTTGGTAAATGAATGGCTTGTAGAGCTAAAGACTGGTTTAGTCTGCAATGTTTCTGAGTCTGTTTGTATCCTTTACAGCAAATTTGAACAGTGCTCATGAAAATAAAAGTGGTTTTGCAGACTTATGAACCATGTAATGAATAGCTGTAGCACAGAGAGAGATGCTCACAAAATGAAACATTTATTGTTAGTGTGTGCTGGAAAGCATGGCTGCCTTTCTACTGGATTCTCTCCTCCCAGCAAAGTGATATATTTGAAATTTGCGCTGGAAAAGTTATTGATTAATCAGCTATAGGGAATGGAATGTGGGAGGTAGAAAACACCAAGTTCTCTTCTGTAATTTAATTGTCCGAATTCTTAACCAAGACAGCTTTTCTTGCTGTTCTTGAATTTTCCCATTTGCAAAATGATGGAATAATAGTGTCATACTCTCTAAAGGATGATGTGATGCTTAATTAAACATCATTAATATGTTAGTTTAGCTTTATACTGAAAGTTTAAAAGTAATGTTACATTTGTAAGGTGAATTTCTGTTTAGAACACTACAGGGATTAAAGCTATGTCTAGAACTGTGCGTTGTTCTCCTATTTGCTCAGATCTTTCATACCGGCCTGTCTGGAGCAAGAGATGAGCCCTGATTTCTAAATCTGATAAAAAGGGGTTGTTTCCACCCCCAGACAGAAACACAACAGATGGAGAGTTGTAGACTTCCACCAAAACACCACACTTTTGTCTTGAAATGAATGTCTTTTCCCCCTCCTGCCCCAGATAGTAACTAGTTGAATCATCTTGAGACCATGAATGTTTATTGTGCCTCATAATTCCCCCTACATACTTAGCTGATTTAGGTATTTAAAATGTGGACAATTTTTCTGTTTTTTAAAAGAGATGTAAACTGGATTTGGTACTACATTCTAAAACAATTATTTGTATCCTTAGCTTCAAAGAAGGGTTATACAAACTCGTAGTCAAGAGATCCACAACTGAGTATTGCCAGACATATGTGCCCCTGCATCCCTCACCTAACTGGGGATGCCTGGGAGCATGAAGGGCCAGCAGAAAGTGGCCCAGGAGATGCTCTTCCTCAGCAGCATCTGCCTCTGCCACTTAGGGGGGGTGGACGAGTACTGGACTAGGTGATTGGTCTGACCTCCCTGTGTGACAGTTCTTACTCCTCTGAGAAAGGACTGCTGCCTCCCTGTGTGATGCTGAACATAAGGGTTAATATGATACATAAGCAGAGGAATATTAATCAGTACGGTTTTTGTATGTAATTTTAATGACTCTGAAGTAAACTATACTTACTAGAAAAGCTTCAGGAAACAGAGAAAAAATCCAGTCCTAGAAAAATGTCCTAATGTGACTTTCATGTCTGTATTTAAATGTTGCAGAGAATGTTCAAACGTTATTTGATCACCTCCCTTGAATAGAAATTTGATATGGAACTATTTAATACAATATAAAAATGTAAAGTGTACTCCACTGATGGAAGCTAACACCAGACAAAGCCAGCCTAGACAGAAAGCAGCTTTTTAAGTGACACTGGTCAGGTTTTGGAATCAGCTGCAACTGCCAAGTGTTGGCATGTCTGCCATCTGAAATCTTTAATTATTGGTTTATCCATGTTCTGGTTAAATGAAGTTGCTGGTTTGATGGAGTTGTCAGGTGAGATTTAGATTTAACATTGTGTAGGATATCAGATAAATACTTCTTTCTAGCACAAACCAATGGACACAGATTTGGGATTTAACAAAATCTATGTATAGTTTATTAGGAAAAAATATTTCACTTGCTACTTTAGTTTATGGAATCCACATTTTGCTGAAAAGCTCTGTATTCCATGCCTCTGAACAAACTAGCATCATTGAACCCACTTTTTGGGACTGAATATGTACAGATTTTGCTCAGAACTTGAAAAAACATTTTCTTCTTTGAAAGATGCTTAAAATTGGGAAATAGTAAAAAAAAAACAAAACACACTAAAATAAAAAAATCCAACTGGACAAATATAATGAGGCAGAAACCTGCAAAGAATTTGCAGGAAGAAAAAAGGAGGAAGATGCAGACAGGTTACAGATGGAAGTACCTTCACAGATCACTTTGCAATTGATGTTGTAACAGCAACAGTAGTACTACTAAGGAGGTTACTGACAGCTTCTGTCCCGTGATTCATTGCTGGAAAAGCTCACTTGAGTCGGCTCTCTTGTTTCAGACATCAGCAAGTTTAATATGAAACACATTTTCAACTATCCAAGTTCTAACTTGTTTGATTTGAAAGCATTTGCAATTTCTGCTTTTTCAGGAGAACCAGAGGAATAGTGGTAGTCAGTTCAGGATGGAAAAATCATCTTGTGCCACAGATAGCTCTGAAGAAGGTAACTTACGGATAGCTTAAGTCACATAAGAGTGAAGTGTGGTAAGAGAGAAGTATCTGGTTCAAATGGAGTGTCAGCCAAAGAGAAGATTGTCAGCTGGTGGGAAGGGAGTCCAGAACAGTGAAGACTTTGCCACAAAGGGTGTTGTGGAGCCCATGAAGAAACAGCATAAAGAAATGAATGCAGGCCTTCTTCAGTTTTGACTCTTCTGTGTCACTTCTGGGGAGACTTGTAATGTGTTCTGGACTCCTGCCCACATTCTGTGCTGATGCTTTTGTGATACTGCAAACAACTTAAAAAAGCTCATGCTGAACTTCAAGGGAAATGCTCTGCTTTTGAAGGTGTAGACTCTTTCACTAGAGAGCCTCCTTGCCAGGAGGTGTTGGAAGGGGAACTCTGCTGTACTGACGATGCTCCCCAGGCCTGTAAGTAACACCAGGAATTGGATTATTATTTTTGAGATGCTTACATAGCAACAGACTACCTGCTGGTAAAGGCTAGACTTTGATTAGATGGGTTTCTGCTGGTTTTATCCGATACATCAATACACTTAGAATGGCACCTTGCTTTTTCCTTCTGCTCATTGGAAAGGTCAGGAGATGGAGAGCAGTTGCTCTGCAGCAGGTCTTGTGGCTGTTTAGAAGATGCTGAAATAGAATTTAGCACTGAAGTAAGTGGGGCTGGACTGAAACAGAGCTGTTTTAAGTAAATGATTAGAGATACTGTATAGGAGAGCTCCCTATGCACACAGACTTTTTATTTCTGCTGCTCTTACAACTCATCTCTCTCTGAAACACACATCTGCTCTCTTGTCATTCATGGATTAAAAACCAGTAGTATGTTCTGTGCCTGTTGAAGGAAGAGTGCGTGATTTTTTGCTTTCATGAAGTAGTTTCCTTCCCTCCAACCTGGTGTGCTATCAACAAGGATATGCTGAGTGGAAATATGGATATTTAGGAGATGGTTTTGTTAGGGACCTGCCAGGAAGAACTGGAATCAAGCTGACACTGTTTTTCTGTGCCATTTTCTTACACGCATTTTCTGTTTTCTTCTCAGTGTGACTTTGCCTTTGCAATGTTTACAATAGATTTGAGCACCATGTCTGCTCAAGTGCACTGCTTCTCTGTATGTTCAGAGAGAACTTTTTGTTAAATCTAGAGGAGAGAAAACTGAGGCTGCTATAGTAGGGGCATGTCTGCCTTGTACAGTTCTCACTGCACATCTGACAACCAAGTCCATCCACCCCTTGAACGCAGAATCTGTTAAGAGGAGTCGGGAGGATTTGTGTGCAGTTTACCTGTTGACATAGTTCCATCATCTCCAGCAACTAACACCAACAGGTGCTTCAGTGGACTAGGCATGTCAGGTGGTTGAGTGGCACAAATTCCACCAAACCCTCCAACAGACAATTACTGGCAGCAGAGCCCTGAGGGTAGATCAAGCCTACTCCAGTGGAAGAGGCAGGAAAGGCAGGGTTATTTCCATGGAAAACCAATGCAGAAAAGCCTGAACATACAGCTGGTGTACAGACAGTTCAGAGAGAGGAAAAAAAAAAAGAGAGGGGGAGGAAAAGGGACAATAGAAGACTCACCGGGAAGGAAGAACTGTGGTAAGACTACTGAAGTTCTCTTCTCTCAATGGAGTTAAGAGGGTGGTAAACAAAATACCAACCTGCTTTTGGTAGGTCCCTTTAAATGGTTTGCCTGAAATATGAAGTACACAAAGCCTTGTGGATGTGTTTATTAATGTACTACAAATCTACTGTTTTCAAGAAGGTAAGAAGACAAATTATAGAGATTTGGTTAACAATTTGATCACCTCCTTACTGGGGCAATCTAATAGCAGAGAGAAATTAAACTGGGCTATTACCAGTAGTGTGTTCCTAAAGTATAAACAATAACTACTTCTTCCTCAACTCAATGTATCAATTTATGAAACATCCAGCAATTATTCTGAGAGGAAATTAAAGTGTCAGAAAAATGCAACCAGATGCAAGAAATACCCTGAAAACAGGTTCTTTGCACCAGCTGTCTATGTGCTTGGAAGATTATTTTAGAAGCTATTCTAAGTACAGGAACACTGCTAGTAGTGGAAACAGCCTTCAGCTTCAACAGGGATGCAATCTGGCAGTTCATTCATTTGAAACAGCTACAGCAGTTTCCCAACCTGTTGTCCACAGTGCACATACTGCTTTCCTAACATCTGGACAACATCTTACCAACCAAATAATTTTTCCCTGGTGTAACTTAATTGCCATAGCAATCAGGAGGCTATTAAAATTTTACAGAAAAAGGAAATAGTTTTAGGAAAGTGGAATGGCAAATAGATCAATAGATGGACCCTTGATGCCACCCAAGTCATACACTGGGATCAATTGCAGGTGTTAATTCGTCATCTTTTTGATGACCCCTGAAACTTTTAAAAGCACAGTTTTATCTTAGCTTAAAAAAAAGAATGAAATGAGACTTATGCAAAGATGCAAGAGGTATACAAAGATGCTAGACTTCACAGAAAAGTGGTGAAGACACTTACTTTCTTCTGCAAACTCAACTGTAGGAATAGTAATGTTAATTCCCAACATCTGTTAAGGGAATACAGCTCAAAGCCTTACTTTACATTAACTTAAAAAATCTTCATTAAACCACAGGAGGCTGTGGTTTGACTTTAAAAGTGCTGTGCAACTATTACTTACAACCCAATTACCGTTGATACAAGTCCCCAGTTGGCAGTGTTTTTTAAAGCTTATTCTTGCTGTTATATGTGGTTTATACTCTGTAGTCATCCACAGAAGTTGTCAATTAGATTGATTCCTCTTCCCTTGTTTCAGCATTAGCTTGTGTGATGCTTGAAAAGGGAATTATTTGCATCAGTGTCAAACAGGTTTTGTTGTCCCATTTATTAGTACTTATACGAATAGTTGCATCAACACCATGTCCAGCAGTTTGCACTCTCAGGAATTTCCTCAAGCAAACGACAAAGATTTAAATCCAAAGCAAACACCTGTTGACTCAACACTAACAACTTTTAACTGTCTTGACTACACTGCAATTAGATTGTGGCAAAATACAGATACCAGAAGGCTTATGTGTATTTGAATAGGGCATCAAGCAGCATGCTTATGGCTGCCCACAAAAGGAGGTTAGTACAAGCAGATTTTTGGTGCAGCCCATTTTAAAATAATGGTGTTAAAAATTTCAATTTGACATGGTATCAAATTCTCTGCCTCATAAGATCCAGTCACTCATGAATAAATAAAAGAACAATTTAAGTTCTCTTATCCTTCACCCCAATAACTTAGTGGCTCGCAGTAGGCTTAGAAAATGAAAAATCCCTTGAGGTGTGTTTATGTGTGGGTATGGGAGGGAAGGGACCTTACTTCTTTTCCCTTGTTAAAATCCCAGTCTAGCTGCAATCTGGAAATGGGCTAAGAGAGGTTACACTGAATTGCAGTGATGTATCTGTCCCTGTAGTCCATCTGGCGCTGTGCAGACCATGATTCACAAGGATGATTAAGGGAGTGGAACATCTCCCTTATGAGGAAAGGCTGAGGGAGCTGGGTCTCTTTAGTTTGGAGAAAAGGAGACTGAGGGGGGACCTCATCAATGTTTACAAATATGTAAAGGGTGAGTGTCAAGGCGATGGAGTTAAGCTTTTTTCAGTGAAGACCAGTGATAGGACAAGGAGTAATGGATACAAGTTGGAGCATAGGAGGTTTAAGATGAATATCAGGAAAAATTTTTTTACTGTAAGAGTGACAGAGCACTGGAACAGGCTGCCCAGAGAGGTTGTGGAGTCTCCTTCGCTGGAGACATTCAAAACCCGCCTGGACGCCTTCCTGTGTGATGTACTCTAGGTGACCCTGCTCTGGCGGGGGGGTTGGACTAGATGATCTTTCGAGGTCCCTTCCAACCCCTAGGATTCTATGATTCTATGATTCTATGATTCCATCCCAGCATCTCAAGCTCTGGCCTAGCGTGCCTGGGTGAACCGTGGTGGCCAGTTCTGGAAAATCAAAGCTCCTTCAAGTAAGAAAGGAAGGAGCCTCAGATTCTTTTGAACCATACAATGCAACCACCACCATTACTGAATCAAGACTGACACCTGAATTAAATTAAGCTAGTTTTCTTTCTTTTGTAGGGAAAATTATAAATTTAAAATATTCTCCGCCATCCTGTCACTGTTACCTGGGAAAAATCAATACTCAGAATAAAGCAATTTTGGGAATTAATTTTACTACTTGAAGATTATTTTCCTGATAGAACTTGAATGCATAACTTTCTTACTGTCAAAAAATAATGACATTTTAAATCAAATGCAAGAATACTTTACTCTAAAAATTTAATAAACACATGCTTAGTGTCAAAAAGCTTTCCACACCCAGTGAATAGTACAGCCTACAATTTTGTGAAATTATGTCCAATAGTCTATGTAAAACAGACTTTTCACTTATGTCAGCAAACAGGTCAAATGGTGATTTGATGGATTTGACTGAAGTTCACGTCAGGGGAAGCTTTGAAGTTAATGGTAACAAGCCTGTGCTTCTCTAGAAGAAAAACAAGGACAGTTCTCATTGTTTCTGAGGCTGTGTAAAAATTATTTTATGTGTAAGGTAATTTTTGAGAAACACCTTTTTCTGTCTTATTAGGGAGTGGGGTGGTATTTTTTCGCTCTTTGTTAAAAGCCCATTTGACCTGCAATTGGAAACTAGCTAATACAGGTTATGCTGAGTTATAACGATGTCCCTAGTGATCTAGTCCATCTCGCAGTGTGGAGATCATAATTTCCAGCAAAGCATCTCACCTTTTTTGCTTCATTTTTGTCCTGTTAAAGGGGGGCAGAGAAGCTCTTATTTTAATAACAGCAGTCAGCAGCATTAAAAACTTCACTCTGAAACTGTACTAGTATGACACCTTTTAGCCACTGAAATTACTTCCTTCTATACAAATGTTTACATGTATAGTTGGGAAAAGGAATGCACAACACCCATAGATCAATGACTCAAAACACCTCTTGGGCCCCACTGCACTGGAATGACCAGAAACTATGAGTAATCACTAGGAGAGGAAGGGGAGTTTAATGACCCTGTTGTAGCATCTGCCCAAATGCTTCTAGCCCAGTAGACAAAAGGTTTCCTAGTGTCATCAATGAAGTAATGAAGATGAGATAAAACTCTTCTAGCCAGATCTAAAATGCTTTAAAGGGAAGGGCTAGACCTGAGGTCTAACACTCAAAAGCTAGTAGTTTCATAAAGACAAATTTAAGTCCAAGCTTGAAGTCAACAAAGCACACTTCAGTGCACCTGACAAAAGGATAACAGTCTTTACTCTTGGAAATTTAGGAAAATGTTGTAAAAACAAGTTTAATTCACTGCAAGACAGTCTTGGCTCAAGTATAAAAGCACATGTATGAATTTTAATTCAGAGCAATTGCTAAGCAGAGCAGTTTATTGCAGAGTTGATAAAAACCACTGGCAAGACAACAGATTATATACCATTTTCAAACTGTACATACTTATGTATCTTGGTTTGCATGGGTGAATCATCAGTGGGATTACTCCCAAGCACAACTTGAAACAAAAGCTAAAAACCTTCCTTTAGAAAGGAGCTGAATAGCTACTTGTAGACTTTCTATAAATGCGTTTTAAATGCTCTTCCTCAGTTTTTAATTACACATTTATATAACTTCATGAGATAGATACTCGTAACTGGAAAACAACCTGACACAAAATGTAGTTGCCCATTCTGTTGACCAGAAGTATTTGCCCTGCAAATTGTTCCCCGATTTGACATTAGAAAAATGCTACCTTGCAATGCCTTATTGCTAATTCTAAAGAGTAGCTTAATTTGATTTTTTTAATCCTGTTTTAATTGAAATTTTAACAATCTAAATTGTTTTACAGTTTCAATGTAAAATAGTGTATTCAGAGTGCGAGAGAAGAGTGACTGTTCTGTAAAGACGCAGCAAAATTCCAAACCTGAACTGTTGTTGAAGTATCACAGTGCACGACTTGGATTGACTCCCCAGGTGTTGTGTTGCCACGTTACACAGAATTATACTCAGCTGATTTAAGTTACCTTATTGTGATATTAGCACAGTCCAGCAGCAATGCAGTTTGTGTTAAACACAGTAGCAAACAGCAACAAATGAAATTATTTGTTAGAAGAGAATTAGTCACGAGTTCTGCAAATCCTTTACAGCAACTGAATGGAAAGTCAGATGGACTTGATGCATAAACACAATACAAAGCCAGAATGGAACTACATCAATCCAAACTTCTGGAAAAGGAGTTCAATCTCTTACCTTCAAGTCTAAGAAGTCTGTTGAAGAAAGAACGATGCCCACATTCTTAGTGTGTTGATTATAGAAGAATCCCTTCTTTAACAAGACAGAGGCACTACTTTGTTTCATGGGTTGATGACGAAAGGATGTTTTTGTTCTGTATTTTTATCATCAAATGCTATTTCCAGAACCACACCGTTACTATGAAGTGGCTTCAGTAACAAATGAGGAAGTGATATATCCTATCTTCATGAGAAACATATGGGGAAAAGAATGTTTGCCACATGGGAGAAAGGACAAAAATCAGTGAGGAAGTAAGTGATTAAACTTCCTGGATACCATATCAAAAAAGACAAAGTTTATATTGTCTTTAAGTACATTATGTTTATAGTTCTGAACATGTGTTCCTATATTTTACAGGTATTCAACAACAACATTTTAAAGTTATACTGTAATTGCAGAATTTCTCCTAGAAGCCAGAAAGGTGAGTAATTTCTAAGTTTTTGTTGCAGTGTGATGAGGTTTATAAGTTTATTACATCTACATTTTAATTCCTTGCTGATTCTTGACCAAATTACTGGAGTCTTCAGCAGTATGATGTACTTATAATTGTTGGGTCATATCCTGAAGTGTACTGGAGCAGCAGCTTAACAGATGGCATTGTGGAAGGCCTGTATTGATTAAACAATGCTTCAAGACTATTTCCTCAACTCTCTTTCTGGAACGTTTACCTTTGTTGATGTCTGACACCAGGTTGCAGGAGTTAACAGTTATTACCAGAGGAGGCTGGCTTTGATCCCTGGGCCAACTGCAAAGTCAAAGTGGAAAAATGCATCTTTGCAATGTGCAAGGGCAGCCGATATTGGCTACTGTATAAACAGTCCCACCTCTAACAGTCTCTTCTGCCATGAATCCTTTTCCTTCCCTTGAAGGAACCCAGTTTCTTCTCATGTCTGACTGAGAACACGCCATAACTTTAGTCTCTTAAATAACACCGTATCCGTTTCACCAAGACCACCAAACACTGCAAAACATTTACTGCACTGAATTATAAAGGAAATTGTAACAAAAAAATATGACTGTTAAACACCCTTAGCTTTTTTTGGTGAGCTTTACAGCACCTGACAAGGTTAAAAAAAGGAAATAAGACTTTACACTGCACTTTTCACAATGACACTGATGAGTTTATTTATAAATGCTAAAGACTACCTCAGTCACGTATCTCAGTTTTGCTGGTACACATTGCAGATAACAATACTGACAGCTGCCACTGAAGGCACAGTTTTGATTCCATGATGAAGATTTAACCATTCTCGATATCAAGCAGACATGTTGTCAGTTCTCTGAGCAGTCTTTTTGGATATAATACTAAAGCAATAAGGTCAGCTGGGGGAAGACACAAGTGACAAACTGTAGATTATGGTCATAAAAGTGCAAGAGACTCAGGCAGCATATATTTAAATGTGTTAACCCCCTCTTTCAGTTGGAAGTTGTTCCTGGAGGCAGTATTAAGCCAATACATTTTATGCTGAAACAGGTGAAGAAGTATCTAGGACTACTATGCCTCAGCAAAAGACAAGTTACTAAGAATAGTCAGTCTAATGTGATTCCCTGTGCTTTTCCACCTAACCATGTTTCAGGACTACAAAAACATGTTTTCTGTGAGGTCTGTAAGAAGCTTAAAACAAAACATACGTTTTGAAAACTGATGTTTTTATTTATTTTAACTAAGTTTTCACCCACTACCTACCGCTTAAAAACCAAAGCCAACAAACAAATACTGGTAAGTTCAACAGAAATTGAGATATTTACTGCAGGCTTAACATGGCATGCTAAGAGCATGCCTGCAGCTAGACCCATTTCTTATTTATTCTAGATTACAATATCCAATACTGGATTTAAGAATGGATCTTCCACATACAGACAAGGTCTAAAGACACCCTCCTTGTTTTCCTCTTCAATATAAAAATAGAGCATGCACACACACAAAGCAAGACTTTCCTAGGCAACAATGCCTGTCATAGGTAAAAATTAAAAAAGGAAAAATCTTGTGCAGACAAAAAGAGAAATGCTATGTATGTATTAACCTAAACTGTGTAACCAACTTTCATTTATTCTATGCTATTTATGCTATTCTAACGTGGATCCAGAAAGTACATTTGCATTTATTTTACCTTGATGTTTTTTTATGTGCTTCTAGACTTAAATTGCCACTGAACAGACTTTTTACCATAATACAGAAATGTCTAATTTTGTTCCAAATAAGATTTTTTTTATAAAACACAAAAGCAAATTATTACAGAACTATGTTTATGACTCAAGAGCTGGTTCAACAAATTTAACTTTTCAAAGACAATACGTTTGTTTCCTGAGATGGCTAAAAGTCACCTTTCAACTTCATGTTACACTACAATTAACAAAAAATACTAGGCACAAAATCAGAGATTAACTACAACATACAAACACATTTACAGAAATCACCTATTTCACTAGTACTATTTATGTTAGTGTACACCTGAACACAAGTCCTAAAATAATCTTTATACATTACAAAACAAGGCTTTACAAAACTTTATTTCCAAGTTACTTCATCCTAAAAATGTTGAAACATAAAAAAATACCATTTCCTAAAGGAGTTTACAATAAAAGACTAACAACCTGGCATGGAAGAGGTAAATATATGGAAACCTGTTTTAACAGTCACAAATCAGTCGCTGGTGATTAAAGAACACTTTGTTCTTCAAAGCTGGTAGGCACTTCCACGTAGCCAGAAACGTAACTTTTCCTACCACTCCTTTTCCCTCCCATACATAAAAATATCCAATGCAATTAAAAAAAAAAAAGGTAGGATAAAAGGCTGGACATGTGATAAAAGCATTATCTAAGGTCTTGATTACTGTTCACCTTGTGTAAGTGTAAAGATTTTGTCCAAAAGTTTTCCTGGTAAGATGGAGTTATTTGGCCTTTAAAAGTGTTAGCTGAAATATCTCCCTTTTTTACCAGTATATGTTGTTTGCTCACTGCTGTATTGCTGCTTTATGTCTGTAACAGAAACTGGCTCTAGGCCAGCCCATGGGTCCTCAAGCATTGAAGGTCTGTAATAGCTTTCCACATCATTAGACTCTCTTTTCTCTCTGCCATGCGCTGTACCAAATGGAGTAGATGTCCTGGGTGATCCCTTTGGAAGAAAACCATCAGGTAAAGAAACGTTTAATAGACCAAACTAAAAACATAAGTTTCCTTTTAATGTAGCAAAGCTTTGAAGCTGATTACTAGTAGTAATTACTACTCCTCACCTGTGTCTTCCTCAGAAAAGATTAAGTTTATTATACTTTTAATTATGAGTGATGATTTATGGGGATAAGAAAAAAAACACCTCTGTCTTCTCCAAAATACTTGTTTACGTCACTCTGGCATGTAGGCACGTTAACTACAGAAAAGCTCCTTGTGCTATTTTTCTTAAGATGCCTAAGTCAACAACATGTCTAACTCAAAAGCTGAACAATAAAACAGGGAGTTAGAAGCTGAAGAAGAGCTGATAAAGTTTACAAGAGCAGAAGTCAGATATGAAGTACTTACTGATTGAACACAGTATTATATGAAGCAAGTATCTACCAATGACCCAAAGAAAATACTGGGAAAATCATCATGTTTTAACCAAATTAGTGTTTTGTGAAATTTGAGAACAGATGACTTCATTTGGTATGCAATCTTCATAGTAATCAGTGATTAACCAGATACTGCATAAACAAAAACCTTTTGCACCGAGTTTTTTATTATTATTAAGATCAAGTATCACCACAATTGCCCATCTAAACCTGCTACAAGTCTGCAACTTGAGAGCTATGACATAAAGGAAATTGCTATGACCATTTCCTCCTGTTAGCATCCTCTATTGTTCTATTCCTCAGATTAATTTCCCTAAAAAGTGAGCTTTTGTCTAAAGCTATATTAAATTCATTTATTTTAACAAAAGTTAAACAACTGTACTACAGATACACACTAGTTAAGTCACCAAACATGCCTGTTGCATTCTCTATGATTAGAAGAACAAGACTACTTGAGGCTGATTATCAGCCCCATCTTTGTAGAGGAGCATAAAAGCACTCACTAAGGGCTGCTTTCCCTAATCCCTCGCAGACTTTATGGCCCAGCAGCTACAGTATTTGAATGTGACTAATAAGCCCTACATAACCTATGTAAATAAATCCTATGAAACAATTTCTGTGGAAAACTGAGAAATGGTGCCATAGAGCAAAGGGCCCTATGCTTAACCAGAACAGATTCCACTGAAAACTGCTGAGTCTTGAACCTACTTCTGAAAGTGTGCTACGGCAGAGCCCTGCTTGTGTGGTCCCAGTAAGTACCTTTCTTCTACTGAAGTCTGATGGTAATGGATACACAACCAAATGCAGGAACATCCATGTCTTATTCATAGGACATTTCTTTCTAATGATTAGATGTAGTATAATCTGGTTATGCAGCTGAGACAATGATCTTAAAACAGAAAAATTGCTAAAAGGTAGAGAATTATTTTACAAACTATTGTATCAAAACCATGAGGGACAGGTCAGAGAATCACCTCAGAACACAGCTAAAAACTTTCAAATGGACAAGGAGATTCCAAGAGCAAGTCAAAATGCACTAGCAAAGTGACATTAATGTTTTTTAAGCACTAACATTTAGTAGTAAAGCAGTAGTACAGAGTGCATTCTATCTTCAAAATAAAAAAACCCCAGCAACTATTTCAAACACTGTGTTTAATTCAGACCCTGTAACTTTTACACCGTAAAACAGTTTGAGCGTGGAATTTGTTTAATATTATATCTAATCTGCAGCAATGAAAAGAAAGCTCAACTAACTTAACAAGCTGCAGTATGCAGTGACAGAACAAAATAATTCAATGGCAAGACTCTTTTGGATGGATTTATTTTATAATATTAAACTTCACTACAGTATCAGTTGGCCATTGGTAAC
The DNA here is from genome assembly GCF_020740795.1 of Apus apus. NCBI lineage: Eukaryota > Metazoa > Chordata > Aves > Apodiformes > Apodidae > Apus > Apus apus. The sequence goes on from NC_067283.1 coordinate 52,982,691, forward strand.
ACTGACACTTTTGCACATGCACAACCTAGGAAATGTATTATTATGTAATACAAGACTGGTGGCCTTCAGTAAGTGTTAAACGAATCATGAGTATTCATATCATAGGCCTCTGCAAAAGGAAAATAGCCCTACCTGTGCAAATGAAACTATTCTGCACGACAGAAACTGTTTGGTTCCAAAGACAGCTTAAAAAAACCTTTATATTTTACTGTCACTGGTGCAAACAGCTTTTTCTCATGGAACTTTCCTTAAAGAAACAGTCGACTTCTTCTCAATACTTTTTTTTTTCCAGATAACAAATCTCCCTCTTCAATCAAGAAACCCCAAACTTCTGGTGCTATCAACATGTTACTGAAAGTGGTAATGCTGCCTTGAAAATGGGGACAATCACTCCCTTTAGCAGCTTTCTTGTCCTGATGTAATTTCAGCTGCTGTCAGATGCAGAGAAATTATTATTCTACCATTTCACAAGGTATTTTTTTTACTTTCTGTAATTTTCAACCCATCAGCACTAACTAGCTATTGCTACTAGGTAGTTCACTACTTGCTGTTCAGTGTAGAAAGGGAAACGCTATCACTAAGTGAATTCTAAGAGAAGATATTCAGGAGATACAACAAATGTTTTCATAAAATTTAAAGTAGATGCATCACTGGAAAAAAACCTGAAAGCTCTGTAAAGTACTGGCCATATAAAGGTTAAGTCAGCCGTTTCAGAAAAATTAAGGTTACTATGTTTTTCTTAAAGTTTTCTGCTCATTTCAAGAAATTAAAGTCTGCAAGCAGCAAATGAGCACAGAATGCTAGTAACATGCTGTTAACAGAACACTAAAGTAAATATAAACTGTCTTTTGGATTTCCTGATGAGATTTGAAAGGATCACTTAAGATTTTAATCTCAAAGGTGACAGTAGGATCATAAATTTAAAAAGCACTGTTGTCTCTTAACAGTAGTATCTACAGAAGAGAACAATCCACACACCTCAGAAGAAATTTGATGTCTAGAGCATGCAAAAACAAATTCCTCTACCTGAATCTACTCATAGCCTCATGAACTGAGATTCTTCTTGCCCATGTTGAAGAAAATGGGGACTCATGATTTATGAGACTTCCTCCATGATTGTCTCTAGTGCCCTCCCAGGCAAAGACAATCTGTGACTGCATTCAAACTTGTACCTTCTTCATGTCAGGCTTCTTACTGAACACCAAGGATGGAGGCTATTCCTGCGCACAGGTCCTGACATGAAACAGTTCTGACTAGAACTAGAGGAAAAAGGATTCCTGCATATTCTTCTGCTCAGTTAATTTAAGGTAGGCTTTTAAAAAAAAACACTTAATTGAAGATCCAAAGAGCGATTATCTGAAGGGAAATGTCTAGACATTGGTGACATAAACCATCCCTCCTGAATCTGCAGCAGAAACCTCACATCCTTTGCCTTTCCACCAGGTACACAGGTTAAGCAAACTGTGGGCTTTCACACTGGGAGAATCTTTCCTGATGTGATGAGGAAAATGTACACATTCATAATGACCCCTTTGCATTAACTAAGAGACTTCTGTAAAATAATTATTTGTATCGTAAAAAAGTAATCAAAGACTACTTTTGAATGGAAGCATGACTACGCAGTGCAGGCACATTAAGATTTTACTAATTATTAAGATTTTACTTATTACGCTTTAATCCTTGAGGTGTCAGTAAGAGTATCTGAAAAATGTTATCACTGTCTGTACTGCATGTGTAATTTGTTACACTTTTAAGCTTTCCCTAACACTGCATAAAGCCAGCTAGGTACATAAAGTTGGTATTAACTCCAGAAGTGTCATCCCTATCTGCACTGCCAGCCACACACCCCAACTAAACCACCTGAAAAAAGCATAACTCACAGAACCTGTTGTTGACAGCTCTTAGGAAGATTCCTTTATACAAATTAGAGCCTTCAGTGCAATGCAAAGACTTTAAATTACACTCTATTATTCCAACAGGTGTTCTCATTTCTGCTTAAGTGAGGCTCAGCTTAATTCTCTTTAGTGGAGCACTGCTTTACTCATTGCCCAGGAAGCTCTGTGTGTGGGCAGGGCAGCTTCCATCATGTCAGACAACACAGGCACAGTAAAAACACACTGCACTTCACCACTGCTGGATAAAACTGATCAAAGGGACGTATATACAAGGCAAATGTATGCTTGATGCAGTTTTGGGTGATAATTTTCTTTTTCTCTTCACACTCCAGAACATGAAACGGTAGAAAGCTCTGCTCTTGAGAGTCCCTGTGTCTTACAGCAGGCCTCAGCTAAGCCCGGGACCCTCTCCCCTTTCCTGATCACTCAGCTGCCTAGCCTAGGGTCTCCCCATCCTCTCAGCTGGGAGGAGGGCGCGTATTGCCCAGTGCGCTGCAAGTCTCGTTCTCCCCTGAAACCCGTGGTGGAGGGGACGGATCCTGCGCCTTGCCACACGCCCCCGCCGCGGGCTGAGCGCCCCGCTCGGCAGCACCTCCCCCCCCCCCTCCCTGCCCCACCGTGCGGGAGCGCAGGCCTGCGTCCCTTTCCGCCCTGCCCCATACCTGGTAATGCCGCTGGAAGCCCCCGGGCGAGCGCCTGTGCTGGTGCGGGGGAGCTCCGGCCGGGGATTTGCCGCCGTAGGGAGCCGGGTAGCGGGGGCTGACGCTCTGCGGCCTGCGCGGGGTCTGTCCCCCCGGCGACGGGCTCCCGAACCGCCCGCCGCCGCCGTGGAAGCCGTGGCCTCGGGGCGAGTGGCCGCTGCCGTACGGCCCGGGCCGGTGGCCGAAGGGCGGCGTTTGGTGGGGGTTCCCGTAGCCCCGCGGGGAGGGCGGCACGGGGCCCCCGCCGGAGGGAGGGCTCCGGAAGCCGCCGCCCGCGAACGGGGGCGTCGGGGGGCGGAAGCTCGGCCGGTACATGGCGAGGGCCGGCGAGGCGACGGCGGAGAAGAACACAACCCGCGCAGCGGCCTCCTCCGGCAGCCGCCTCGGCGGCGCGACGTCGCTGCTGCTGGGGTGTGTTTTTTGTCGTTCCTCTTCCCCTTTTTCCCCCACAGGCGGCCGCAAACGTTCCGCTTTCACAAGGTTCCGGGCTGAGGAAAAGGCGCAGCCCGCCACACCGGGCGGGCCACCCGCCCTCCCGGCACCGCGCCCCGTCCCCGGGACCGCCAGCCCGGCCCGGCCCCGCGGCCTGCAGCCCGCCTCGGCTGCCGGGAGGGCCGGAGGGAGGGCCGGGCCCCGGCGGGCCGGGCCGGGCCGGGAGTGCTCAGCGTTCAGCTTCCGGCGGGAGAGCAAGGCGGCCGGCGGGCAGGCGCGGTCCAGCGGGCAGAGCGAGGAAACCCGGTGTGTTGAGAGCCCCGCGTAGCTGCGGGTGAACGCCCGGGGAACGGGAGTTGGTATCCATCGGCAAAACCGCCGCTGTAAAGCAAACGCGAGGATTCGCCTCGCGTCTCCGTGCCGCGACACGCGTGTTTGTGCCCCTTATCGTGTGGCCTTTGTAATACAGGAGCCTTCGAATACTACGTGTGTTGTCGCGGGCCACGCTGAAAACAGCCACCCATTCAAAGAGTGCTTTAACTGAAAGGTTGTGGGGCTTTTTTTGACATCAGTTTGCACTGCTAGCCAGTCTCCAGTAGGGTGGTAGCTCTGGCAATGAGACCTGCTCACACCAAGTAGCTCTTCTTTGGCTGTAACCGGGTGGCGTCTTGTGTTTGGATTTTTGGGGGGATTTTTTCTGCTTTCAGTCAACTCGGCTCTCAACTGTTTTAGAGCCTGCCTGGTGGAAGCATGGGACTGTAATCCTTGCAGTTCTAAAATGGAGACTAAACCTGCTCGCTTCCATGTTGGTATTCATCCTTTACTCTTTTTATCTTCTTTCGAAAACAGTTCTCCATTTATTAGCGTGATGCACACGAGGAACGACACGTCCACGCAAACCAGTTTCCACACGCACATTTCTCTGTCGAATCAGTCTCGCTCTGGAAACAGCTTATTTTAACATAAACCCTTTTCACACAAAATGAATGAGAAAGACGTGTTGTCACATGCCGAGTTACACTGGGATCAATTTCCTGCTGACAAACCCTAATGGCTTCTAGGGTCCTCAGCACCCACCGTCACGCTTGATACTGCACGTTGCGCGTCGGACAAACCGGTTCTGCAGATTTTCCCTGTGCTCCTGCTCAGTGTTCAGCACCTCATGCAACGCTGCTAAGTCTCTGCTCCTTGTAATCACAGAATCCTAGGGGCTGGAAGGGACCTCGAAAGATCACCCAGTCCAACCCCCCTGCCAGAGCAGGGTCACCCAGAGCACATCACACAGGAACATGTCCAGGCGGGTTTTGAATGTCTCCAGCGAAGGAGACTCCACAGCCTCTCTGGGCAGCCTGTCCCAGTGCTCTGTCACTCCGCTCTCGTTCGGGGAGTCAGAAGTTTTACCCGCTCTTGAGATGCAGCGGCTGCCTCATGAGGACAGGCAAGAGGCGAGGACAGTGTATTTCCCATAAATAAATGCCGAGCCTCTCTGCAGGCTCTGCTGTGCTGTCACAGAGCAAGAAGACCCCGTAGCTTTCCTATAAAGAGCCTTCCACGGTCCCAACACAAACTAAAAACGGTCTGAAAGTACTTAGCCGAGGGAAGGAATCGTTTACAGGTCAATTCAAGTTAACCCTTCCCCAAATTACACAGAAACGGAGACACCGCTTAAGTCACACTGCACCTTCGGTGAAGCAACGCTGAGATGCAGGACCTGCCTGAGCTTTCCACACAGCCGCCGGGGCTACTGCCGCAACACCCGCGGGACACCTCCCTGTCGACAGAAGCCCAGGCACCCGCGCCCCGCACACCAGGGGAAGCGGCAGAGGCGCCCGTTCCCCCGGGGCCGCCTCCCCGGAGAGACCAGCCCTCCCGCAGCCTCCCGCCGGGAAGCAGCGGGGATGGCCGCGCCTGCGCAAGGCCCGGCCGGGCGCAACCCAGCGCAGCCAGCCCCGCCGCAAGCCGCGCCTGCGCGCCTCCCGCAGCGCGCACCTTCCGCGGCGGTGGTGCTGGCAGGGCGGGATGGTGCTCGGCGGCGTGGGAAGAAGGCTCCGCCGCGGCGGCAGCGGGCTGTGGAGGAGCCCGTTTGGCCCCGCAGCCGCCGGCGGCAGCGCCTGGCCGCGCTGCTGCCCCGCAGCCCTGCGCGCCGCCTCCGCCTCCCCCTCCGCGGCTGCGGGCGGCGGGGCGCGGGGCGGGGGCGCGACCCGGGCAGGTAGCCGCTCCCCTTCCCTCGCTCGCCTCCCGGGGCTCGGCGCCCGTCACACGGCGCCGGAGCGCCGAGGCGGCTCGGGCGGGGCTGGGAGCCCGTTTGGCTGCGGGGCGGGAGGGACGCGAAGCACCTGAGGGAGGCTCTGCCGCCGGTGCGCCGGCCGCCCGCCCGCCCGCCGGTGCTGCAGCCCAGCCCTGAGCCCGCTCCCCAGCCCTGCCGTCCTGCTGCCCTGGCGCCGTGCGGCCAGACCGCGGGGCGGTGGGTGGGCGGGCGGGCTTGCCTGGCGGCAGCCCGGGTGGCCGAGGCGGCCGCTTGTGCAGCCCTGGCCCGCTGCGTGGCTCCTTGCGGGGCCGTGCCGGGCTGCTGCGGGGCCGTGCCGGGCTGCTGCGGGGCCGTGCCGGGCGGCCGCGACGGACTTTGCCCCGCGGCTCTCGCTGCCGGTGGCTCCGGTTCTCCGGGCCACTTCAGTTCGCGAGGGGGAAGAAGCGCCCTCCGTCCAGCCCTAGCCCTGTGTTGCGCTTGTTGCTGTTCTGCTGTTTGTTTGTTTGTTTTCAAAAGGTTACAAAGCTCTTCATACGCTTGTTTGGTGTTTTTTTTTTTCACTGAAGAAAAATAAAAGCGAGCTGCCACAACATAGCTTTCCTCTGGCTTTTAGGTGTCTCTTGTCTTTTAACAGCGTAGAAAAATACTAACAGTTGCGTTGATTGCATAAAAAAATGGAGCACGTTTGGAGATTGTGCATCCCTGGTTGGAATGTACCTGCTGGTGGTGAATTAATCCACGGTGGTGGTGGGCTTGGCTGTCACTTGTTGCATGCGTGACTTAAAAAACACTGTGCAATCGAAGTAGGGATAATTGACTCGAGGAGTCATCTCTGGAACTGGATGTAATTGGAATGGAATCTATGTCTTTACTGTTAATTTGCATCGTAAAAATATTAAATGTACTAACCAGCTTTCTTCTCCGTGCCCTCTTCTGTTACAAGTATAAAGGAAAGCTTTTTTGAGGAACTACGATACAAAAATTAACTTCTGTTCTGCAGAATGATCTCTGTTGGTTGTCCACTCATACTGCTGTGTTAGACCAACCTTGGGACAACCTACTGAGCTCACCTAAAGAGTTTAAGTGATATTGAGAGTGGATCTATTTTTTTTTCTTCAGTTATGCGTAAAAGATACATACTGCTTTTTCAATGTACAGTAAATTCCAGCATCATGGGAATAAACAGATTACAGGTGGAATGTAGTTGGAGCTGGGAGAGTGGGTTTTTCAGTCATCAAGTTACTGGAATAATTAAAAGCAAAAATATAACAGAAAATACGAGTTTGCGTTTTAGAATATTGAGCCAGAGTTCCAACAGAAAACACTCTGTGGGAAGAGTTTAACTTTGGGTAATGTGCCAAATAGGAGGCTAGTGAGGAGAGGGGAGGGCAAATAATAAAACAGGAGATGCGTGTGGTCAATAGTGATCAGTGCTGAACCTTTTGTTTGTAGTGTGTTGCTGTTTGTTTTTCTTCCTGCAATAAGGAGTTAGTAGCACTCTGGTACTCAGGATCAGTGTACCAGAACTGCTGTTTCTCTGATGGTCAAAGGCTTTCTATTGTTGTTTCAGCAAATTAGTGTCTTGCTGGAATGTGAATCTAGGTCCTGTAAGCTTTCTTTTGTTAATCTGTGCTATTCTAGTCTGAAGAGACTAATGGGTCTATTATTTTTTTTTTTTTCCTCAGATTTTCAGAAGCAAGTATTTTATCTCTTTCTTGCATTTCTTCATCATTCTGGACAGCAGCATTATTTACTAGCCTTAGAAATAATTCGTAAGGGTCAGTTTGTCTCTGAAACAACAGTTGTACTGTCCTGTTCTCTTCCAAGTACAGGAGTTCTAATCCCAGAATGGAGTGTTTGATGTTACTATAATGTGAGTGATATGGTAATTAGTAAGCACCCATCAGTTTTAGTTTGCATAAATGCATATTTACAGGCTAATTTTAACATTTTACAGGCTTATTTCGGAAACACCTTTATGGATTCCAGCAAGACAGTTACCCACAGGTAACCTGTTGGCTCTGGAAAGTTACTGTTCTGGTTAGTCTATCTGTGAGAAACATGAGTAACACCAAATGCTGGCTCAGGAGGAGAGTAAGTGAGCCATTCAGTAAGAGAGTGCACACCTTTTAAAGGTGTGCAAAGAATAGAGGAAGATGGAGCCTTTTCGTTAACAAAAATTATTTTTTTGTTAATGAAAACTACTTTGTTGTTTTGTCAGAGAGCTGTGCTCTTCAGTAAAGCTGTTGCTTACACATTTTCTGTAGACAGAGAGTAATGTCATTGTGGAGCAAATGCTCTTGGTTCCTTACCAAATAAGCCTGTGCTTAAGTATTTGTTCAGCTAGGGCCAACTTCATAAAAGCAGGGTTGCTCTGGAGGATCTGTGGTGCTTACCTGGCTCTAGCACAAGAATTTTCTAACACCTGGAACTTGCACTGAGATGTCCCGTGTTGGGGAGAGGTGGCAGCCTGAGTTTTCCTAAAAGCTTTTAAATGTGCAAATGATATAGCCATTCCTAGACAAGCACTTTTTCAACTTGCTGCTTGGTCAGCATGTTGTGTTAAAGCCCCAAACCTGTTAAATCCCTCTGGAGTGACTGGTAATAATTGGGGAAAATGTCTTGAAGATGAAGAACGAGATGCAAGTGTTCTCATTGAGAGAATGAATGAAAACACTTTAACAGAAGCCTTGAATTCCTGATGCTGCTTCATATCTCTGTGGGTTATTAATTATATATCTTTCTATATATCTATCTCCTCCTTACCATATATACAGTAAGATAGGAGGGAGAGTTATGGGGGTGACTGAAGGGTGGCTCAGGTCTGATGGATGGAATTTGGAGCAGGACACAGGCATTCATTAACACCAAAGAGAGTTGCTTACCACGTTAGCATTGTGTAATTTTGTTGTGTTACTGGCCAGCTGGACTTTTCTGGGGGGGAGTGATATGAGACCACCCTCCAAATAGTAATGAAATTACCATTCACATAGAGTGGATGTATTGTGTTTGTATTCCCTAGCCTAAAAGTAAAGACAGTGAGTTAGTGGAAGATAACCCGAGGTCACCAAAGCAATAGTTGGCAAACCTGTGGTCTAGACTATGAGACTGTTTGCTCTGTCTGTGATGTTTATTGCCACTGCTGTTGTTTCTCACAGCTAGTCAGGTTGGAAAGGGTGAGGAGAAGGAGTAAGGCATTGTGATTTCCTACTGGTTATCTTGCATGTACAACTGCCATTGGAAGTTAGGACAAATAGTTCCTTGGCTTGTACATTGTGTTCAGTTTTGTAACCTCTAGTGGTTTTGTTTTAAAAGCAGATACTCTTTTTGTGTGATGCAAGTGCATGGGTCTACGCTGGTCAAAATCCTTTGTGAGGACACTGCTTTGCATTGGTCTGCTACCCATCAGCTTTAGTTTGTGCCTTTCTGATGTTGCTTGCTATTGCATTTATTGGGTCTTTCTTCAGATTAGTCTTTAAAAGCTATATGGATTTTTGTGGAAGGCACATATAAAGGTATCTCTGAAAAGTAGCTTCACTGTAGAATTGCTAGGTGTTGAGAATAGTTTCTGCAGTGAAAGCTGTTAGGCTTTCCAACATTAAAAGGCTTTACTAATGTAATATACTCCTCACAATCTACCTGTGCAGCAAGTTTTATTATTCTTTATTTGGAGAGGGAGATGAGAGAGGATGATGGGATATTGTCATAAAAACAGTGTTTCAGACTACCCATGAGAAACGAATTTTATAAAAAATACTTCAAGACTAAGTTACTGTTTTCTGTTTCTTTTCAGGTGTTAATAATGTAAAGCCATTGGATGGTGTGAAAATTCTTGATTTAACAAGGTTTGTGTTTTGTCTGTAATTTGGAACAGTCTGTCTTACATGCAAATATTCTGATAGGAGAAACTAAAAGAACAATCTTTTTTTAATGTGACAGGGTGCTCGCAGGGCCCTTTGCCACAATGAATTTAGGAGATCTAGGGGCTGAAGTTATCAAAGTGGAAAGACCAGGTAAGATTTTTATTTATCCATTTTTGATATAAGAAGAATGTGCAGGAGCTTAACAAATAGTTGCTTACATATTTTCAGTAATACCTGACTGAAAAAATGAGATTGAAAGCCTGTGGAAATATTTAGAAAGACAATACTGTGGTTATATGGTGATGGTATATTTTTTATGACCATGTGTATGGCAATATGGTAAGAAATAATTAATTTTGTAGCTATTTGTTGTGGTTTTTTTTTTGGAAACATTTTACATCCTCATACTATTTCAGGTGTGATAGAGAACTAGTTATTAGGACATTTGCTTATATGCCTATGATCTGTTTGCTTGAAGTTTAACACCGTGCTTCGTGTACGTGTATTTTGATCAGAAGTAATCTATGTCTGTATTTAGAAAAGAGTGTGAGAAAGTTGAAGTTAGAAGGTTAGGTAACTATTTAATGTATTAGTGTACAAACCAGTACTGAGTTTTTGCTTACAAAAGTGCCTTATTCCATTAATTCAAACTAAATTAATTTTGCTTGAATTTTGCTGAAGTTTTCAGTTGGGCTTGTGAATGCTTAAGTGGGTAATCATAAAAAATGCTTAATTCTTATGGAACAGCTACACTTTTTAGTTCGTAAGACTATACAAGAATAGTAACTGGCATGGCATTTGTTTCTGTTTTAGAAATATTTCCTGCATTTGGCTTTCAGTTTTGTTATGGTTTGAGTGGGCGAGGCTGATTTTTATGGTACTGATACGAGGACCTAGAGAGAGTGTGTTTAGTACCCTGAGGGATCAGGGAGGGTGGAACAGACAGGGGTCAGTATTCCCTTCCATCTCCTGCCTTACTCAATAAAAGCCAAGAGGACCAAAAGCTCACCCCTTCCTGCTTCCTTTTTCCTTGCTCCATTGCTGCACTCAGAGGTTTTGGAGAGAGATTCCTGCTTTTCCATCAACTCGTCACAAGCTCTGCAGGATCTGAATCCCTCAGGAGCTGCGAGTTTTGTGATGGAAGGAGAAGGGCAGCCTGAGAATCCTGAATTTCAAACAATTTAGAATGTTTAGTGATGCAAATAATGTGAGTAATTAGCTCTTTCCGTGAGAGGATCTCTACTGTCACAGGAGTATTAATCCATATAGGGTAATAGCCATACGAATGTGATACATGGAAGGTACTACTGAAATGTTTTGTTTTGAGTGGCTCAAAGTGGTTACATACAGAAGAGAGATTTTTCCCCCCCCCCAGTCTTCCCACCTGAACCAAACAGTTCTTTGAGAGGCTAAATGGTACAAATGCTGATGAGTATTTGTGTTTGTATAACTCCTACTACAGTTGATCTTAAATGGCTTCATGTTACCATAGTGTATAGCATAATTGTGATAGTGGCTATATTGTGTAGGACCAAAAGTCCTTCAGCTTTTTCTGTATCTATGTGAGTATCAAGGAGTCCTCTGTGTTGCTTCACTAAGGAAAGCTTTCACTTCTGGGAAGGTATCAAGCAGGTAAAGTCTAGATATTGAAATAGATACAGGAATGAGCATGCTTGCTAGCACTTGGGATGATGATTATATCTGAATTTAAATTAGGCTTTAATTGTAATTAAAACAGATTGCCAGTCTTCATGACATTTAAGAAAGGTTTGAAATTGGAAATCAGGCATAAATGATAAAGTGGCATCAGTGTCTGCAGCAGCTTTAACACCATCTTGTCTTTCTGTAAGGCAGATGCAATTCTGGAAGAGCTGGAGGTGCAGGATTGCACCAGCTATAGGAAGTGCTTATTTTTGTTGGCTTTGTGGTTTTTTTTTTTCCTTTTTTTTTTTCTTTTTTTTTTTCTTTTGTGTTCCTGCAGCATGCAGCTTAACAAGTTGTTCCTGACCAGTGGTATCTTGATGTTGTGCCTGGAGTGTTTCAGAAATAGCTTATTGACCATGTGTATTATGTGACTCATGCAGGGCAAGAGCTTCTGCTAAATTCTTCTGGATTGCCTGAAACAATGGCATTGTAGCCCAGCTTAAAATTAAAACAACTCCACCAACAAAAGAACCTCCCCTCTTCCCCCAGCACTCCACCAATCTCCAAACAAAAACAACTAAAAAATCACAAATACATTTGTGCTGTGTGACTCTATGTTAATATTTTTAAAGCCTAAAAGCAGTCCTAACACTAGCAAACACTGTTCACTTTGCTTAATCATGTTAACTCTTAGGTGTTATTTGGACATAAATATCCTACTAAGTATATATTAAACTAATTTTTGTCCTGCCTAGTAGAAGAAGCTTAGGTGATTTATATATGCCATTGGAGGAAAACTTTTTATTCATTTTATTTGTTGGCAGTGTGATATTGGACAACTACAAAAATGTGATGGTATTTCTTTCAGGAGCTGGTGATGATACAAGAGCCTGGGGCCCACCTTTTGCTGGAACAGAAAGTGTTTATTTTCTTAGTGTCAATAGAAATAAAAAGGTAAATGGAGTGTGGTATTGAACATTAGCCTATGTTTCCTGTAATTACAACTGAAGATACAACACTTCTCTTTTGTTTGATTCTTAATACATATGATGGAGCAATAGTTACGTTGACCTTAGGTTATGATGAATACATTTCAGGAGAAAAACAAAGAGTACTTTTAAATAGAAAAGTCTGCAAGCCCTGGTATGATGCTCTGGGCAGCTGAGGCAAATTCAAGAAGCAAGGGCGGTCCTGCCAGTTCTCAGCTGCTGGTGCAAATTGACTCCAGGCATCATATCACAGGTTAGCTAAAAGTAGCTTGGGAAACTTCAAGATGAAGATGAAGTTTCATGATATGCCTGAGGTGTTTAATGGCTTGTTGCCATTGAAACAAATGTTTCTGGTGTACTTGCAGTAGTAGGTGCTGTTCAAACATACAGTGAACAGACTGCAGTGTAGCTCTCAGCTGCACATCTGTCAAACATGTTTGGTGCTTGTCTGATCCTTTAATGAGACAGTTCAACTTGCTTTGATGACAGTTTTTGTTTTGTTTGTTTGCTTGTTTTTCCAGGGGAAGATGGGATGTGTTAGAATCCTACTTACTTGATTTAGCTGTAGTGTGAAATTCAACTGGTTTTGTTTAGAAGAGGCTGATGATCACCGAAAGGGCTTTCACATAAACTACTGTTGTTTTTTTTTGTCTCCCCAGAGTATAGCTGTCAACATGAAGGATTCAAAAGGAGTAAAGCTAATCAGAGAGGTAAGTTTGGCTACCATGCAAACTCTGCCTATTTTGTATGATTTTGGTAATAGTGAAGAATAAATCCTGTATTTCAAGTATTACCTTGATATCTAATAATTTAAAATATGTATTTGTGCAGTAAACTTCTTAAAGAACAAAGCCTCTTTTTAGACTATATGTTCAATGTAACTTCTAATTTTAGATACAAAATTTCCATGAAAATGTCTTCAGAAGCTTCAAATGAAATATTATGAGGAGGTTGTTAACAGCCTTGTACTTTCCTTTTACCGTTGCTGTATTTAATCTTGCTGTACTCCTTCATTAGAAAGATTCAAGCTCGACTGATCTAATGAAGTCAGTGAGTAGTTTACAAAGAGGTGATACTAAACTCCAGCATTTGCAGGATTTTGATTGTTACAGTATATTTGTGACTTGAGTTGCTGTGTGCCTTTCTGAGAAATACTGTCCACTAGGACAAACTTCACATTTGCTTCTTTTTTCATTATTTGAGTTCAGAATGTTAAGGGTCTTCTAAGGATGACCCATTTTTTCATTGAAAAATTAATAAAAGTATAATATTTCATATTCTGTGAAAGTTGTGCTTTGTCATCCCTTTTTCATTTACTGAGAAACATAAGACCTGCCACTTGCTAGTGCTGTGTTTTTAGCCACACAATACTAACACATCTAAGAGGCTAAGCTGGCTTCTGCTACTGTTTGTTTCACTATCAGTTCCAATCACTTTTTCACAGTGAGCCTGGATGTGTCCTGCAATAAGTGGAATTTATCTGATAGTATTTTTTTGTTGGGAATATTGCATGAAATGGAAATAGATTAAGTTGTTCAATACTTTTGACCTTTTTTCTTCCCAGTCAGCTATGTAAAAGACACTTCACATGGAAACCTTTGGAGTTTACAAGCTAAGGATTCTGCAGTGCCTTTCCTCTTAGCAGAACAGAACCACTTTTTGGATAAACTAGTCACATTCTAAATAGGGCTATAAAAATTGTCTTACATGAGACAACTAGCTTGTTATTTGACCTTTTTAAATGATGAAAGAAAAACAGTGTGTGTGGGCTGGATGTGTTTGAAGAGTTAAAGGCAGCTGGGCCTATGAGACAGGATGAGCTGGAGAAAGGATGGCTTCAGCCTAAGCTGCTTCTGTGCCACTGTTTGTGGTTAGGAAGTTCCCCTTTTCTCATCTTGACATTTGTGCAGGAAGATTACTGATTGATTCTGGTTTTGAATGTGTAACCTTCTGCCTGCAATATGGAGAACCTTTTTTGTGGTTTGTGTAGTTTTATGGCTGATGACTTAAGAATCTGCAACTTAACCTTTGTATTTGAGGCTTAGGTTCCTGGTTGAGTTCAAGACCCATATAATTTTTAAATCAAAGAGCAGCTTTCTTCTCCCTCAGTTGTCATTCAAGAATAGCACTCTCTCTGTCAGCTCAGTGCTGGGCTTCCCAACCTTTTCCTACTGGTAGGGTCTCTTGTACCACTGTAATGTAAAGCTATTGTGATGCTGAAGATGGGAGAGGTGGCAGTAAGAGTACTTACAGCTACAGACAAATGGTTCCTGCCAGCAGCAATATTAATTTTTTCCTTAGCTTGATGTCACTGAAATAATCAAGCACGCATGAGAATTATTTCCTAAGATGTGATATTATGGAATTTCCAATGGGTGAACTAGCTCTGTTAAATATTTACCACGCTAGCTGTGGAAAGGAAGATATCTCCTGTGACAAGTTTCTTGCCTTTGTGAAGATAAATCTGTGATGAGAAACCAAGCTCATGGAAAAACTAGAAAACAACTGCCAAGATTTGCAGAATTGACCTAAAAATGAGGGCAGTTAGTATCATTGCCAAGTATTTTCTTATAGTTTTTGTCTCTTATTAAAGTTGCTTTCATAACCACTACAGCTTTCTGTTACTTAAATGGCACCCCTATCAGTGCTGTAGCAACACTGTGGACTGAAGTGATGAGACATTATTGAAATGTGACCCTACTTGTGGTGTTCATCTTGCTTGATTCAGAGTGATAGTTTTGGGAAGTATTTGGTGCAGACATCCTGACATTCCATCTCAAATGGAACCAGAATGTAACTACTTCTGTTTGGAGTTGTGTCAAAAAGAGTATGTAAAGGAAAGTTATCTATAACAGGTATTTTGTTGTCAGTCATCTCCTAATAACATCAGGACTGATGTGTATAGAATTAAGCATTGTGCAGCGGTGTATTTGTTACTATGAAAATAGTGTTCATGTCTGTAAAGTAATTGATGGCAAGAAGAAATTCAAGTTGGTGACACTGATTACTCATACATGAATATGAATTAGCAATATTCAGCAGCTTTGTCAGAAGCTTGTTGTAAGAACCTTGATAATATGTTTCTCCTGAGCATTTAGCCGTAGCTAATTAGCTATCCTATTTGTTCATGAAGAACTTGGGATTATTCCATTGGCTCAGAGCTGATGGCACTCTTTCCCTTCCATTTCCTTTATCTGGTAGGTCAGTGTCTCATGCATGCTCTCTCACTTGATAAAACTATTAACACATACACATCTATACATATTTTTATTTGTGTGTATATATGTGTATGAGTATATGCACTCTGGAGTTTTTATAAAAAACAAAGCCCCCAAACCTCAAGAAAACCCTTCCCCATATGAAACTTCCAAAAGGTACAAATAGTTTGTTTTATCAAGTCAGTAGCGTCATTATTTGTTATTTTTATTCAATGTAATGACTACTTTGGCATAAATGATGTCTTCTTTCATTCTGGAGGCATAGATGTTGAGCACAGCAGTGTCTTACATGGAATACATGGTATTACAACTCAGGTCTGTATTGTATTACTGTGTTAGTAGAGGTTAAAATACGAGTGATATGTTCGGAGGACTTGTAGGACATGCAGTGTGAAATACCAGTTAGTAGTGGACTAAAACCCTGTTGAGACTGAAAACCCCTTTGAGTTTTAAGAACATGCAGTTTATTTGGATCAGAGTCTGAATCCAGTTCTCCACAACAGCAGGATCCTGGGTACCTAGGCTTGGTTCAGTGAGCATCAAAAGAAGTACTATACAGACTGCTGCCTTTGTGTATGAAAGACTATTTCCAAGTGTTGTGAAGACTTTAGCAGCAGAGCTGGCACAGCACTTGTAGGTTATCTTGAAAATTCATGTTCATTTCTCTCTGAGAAACTGGGCACATGTTGTTGTATCATCACTTGCCACTGGTATCATCCCACATTTGTTGCCAAGTCCAGAGGCATGGTGCTTTTTATGTTACAGTACTGTACGACATGCTTTCTTCCTCAGTGGCTTGTAGTATTTGATAATTCTTCAGTATGAGATGGACAACAACTCTCAAACCATTTTAGCCCATACAATCACTGTAAATTGGATAGACTATAAAACTCCAGTGAAAGCAATACACAAGTTGTAACTGATTTTGTTTCTTGAATGAATTAAGCCAAGGCTGTAGTATTACCATTTTGAAAAGTATTTGTGTATGAACTGTGAAGGATTTAAAGAGAAAATAAAAACCCCTTAACTTTTCTTCTCATAAAAGTATACTATTAAAGAACAAATAACTTGCCTCTATTTTGTTCCCCTTACCTTACTTTGGTGTAGATCTGTCTGAGCTATTTATTTTTCTACTAGCAAATGCTTTAGCTCAGTGGAAACCTGGGTCTTCTTAAGAACCTCCTTGTGACTAATGCCCATGTTTTAATAACTTCCATGAAGTTATGTTCTGTTCATTCTGTGGAGTCATGAATTATCAAACCAGCCAGCTGTCCACATTGAAACCAAGCAATGATTATTAAGAATCTGGACACTTTATCATTTTACTGCAGTCCTACAGGTTCTTGACATAGCCACTTTAAAAATACGTAACATATTTTAAAATGCACCCTCACTGTATGTTGAACCATTTTATGTAAATGTTATTAATGTCTCTTCCATGCATCCAATTAAACCATAAGTTGTGTGCCACATTGTCTAAGAATCAGTTTCTGTCTTTTCTGTTAAATACTTGCTTGCTTGGCAGCTTCTTTGGCCTTAAATTCAGCTGAGTAGTGTACATGCTAGAACAAAAATGCTTTTGGTTGCTATTATGATGACAGTCATTTGTAAAAAATAAAATTAAAATAAAAAGCAATATATAATTTTTTTCTGAGGTAGGGAAAGGGTGAAGGATAGAGTTGCATTGTTTCTTCCACTTCTTCCTCAAGCTAAGTGCAGGTATAAAAGTGATGATTGTTTCTGTAAACTATCATAAAGTCTCGGGAAACTGATGTGCTACTGATAATACAATTACAGTTTTGTTTAATTGCTTTAGGATTTTGATAGTCATCTTTCTAAACAGGTAGCATCCTCAATAGGTAGTTTGCAGAGAGGCACAGTCTAGCAAGCCCCAAATGATCTCTGTAGATTTGAATGTTTTCTTTTGTCACAACACTAGAGCCAATTTGATTAGTGAGATTTAAAAATTAAGCTACGTGAAGAATTTGTCAAACTTGTGGAAGTTCATTAACAAATCTTGCTCATCCTTTTCTTTTCTAAAGCTTGCAGCAGTGTCTGATGTTTTTGTGGAAAACTACGTCCCTGGGAAACTGGCTGAAATGGGTCTAGGTTATGAAGACATTAAAGAGATTGCTCCTCACATAGTGTACTGTTCAATAACAGGTATTTTAGTTTCAATTACTTTTGTTCATTATTTCCTTTGTTCCAGTCAACTTGCTATAAAAGTCACGTGGTTATATGGGAGTATATTATTGTGAAGTCAGTCAAGATATATGAAAATAGTGCGTTTGACTGAGTTATAGAAAAATTAGGAGGCAGCAGCCATGTCAACAGCTTGTAAGTTGTTCAGTGTTGGCATTACCATGCCAGCCTGGCATGCTCTTGGTAGCTTCCAAGGAGCCAGGATTGACTGGGCTCCTGACAGTCTGTTTTAAAATGGTCAGTACCTCAGAATATTTATTTATTTACTTGCGCAACAGTTTTACTGTACCAGTTTCTAATCTAGGAGCCTCAGTGCCCTTTACTGCCTGCAAGCATCTCTTTCTTCAGAATGATGTAGTTGTATGTTAATGGAATTTTTGTTACTATGCTACAGTCTATTGCCTGGTAAACAAAATGGTGGAAGAGTTGTAGATACTTTATAAATTATGTGAAGAATGAAAAGAAAGTAGATGTTTGAGTATCAGGAACTGCATACATGAAAGAATAATTTTAAGACTGAAAAATTGGTTATGAAAAAACAAAAAAAACACCTCAAGAAATTATGATTAAGCACTACAACTGAAGGATCTATGCACGTGAAGTCTACTGTTAAAATACAATTAAATTAAAACAGAGAAATTGCAAATGTTTTTAGATTGGTTTAAAGCTTTAGTTGCAAACCTGTGATGCCTCTGAATTTTGGAAGAATAAATGACTTTGGCTTTTTCATTACTGAGTATTGATGTCATTTAATAGGAACCCAATAGCTCTTTAGTCTGCTTGTGTGGCAAATGTCTGAAGAGGATGAGCAGAAAAGCAATTATCATTCAGGGCTTGTGGAGAATCTCTTTGTTTAAATACATTTTAGGTTGGTCAGTGGCTAGTTACCACAACGTTTTTCATATTTGCTTGTGCATGTAATCTCATAAATGGAATCTGTAAAGTGGTTTGTATTTGCATTTTTTTTGTTTAGTGGCTGTACTCAAAATTGATGAGAGAATATAAAATTATATCCAGACTATAATTTATGTGAGGTAGCTTGGCTTTTGCATTGGTAAATGTTTTTCCATTCACACTACATGTCAGCTTTAGAGTGCTTTAATATTTTATTGATAATAAACAAAAACCCTACTTGAAGTGAGGGCCTAAGGAAAGATACAGAATTACTGACTTTTTCTGGGTAGAAACGGCCTCTTGAGTCCATCTAGTGCAACCCCCCCTGCTCAAGCAGGTGTAGCTACAGCAGGTTTCCCAGGACTGTGCCCAGCTGGGTTTTGTGTATTTCCATTGCTGCTCCGAAAAACATGTCCTAGTGTCTGACTAGGACAGTTTTTACCCTCACTGTAAAAAGTCTTTTGCCTTGTTCAGGAAAATTTGCCTGTTGCCTCTGGTCCTGTCAGTGGGTGCTACTGAGAAGGATCTGGCTTCCTCTTGCCCACTCCCACTGGGTGTTTATATATGTTGAAAAGATCCCTTTGAGCTTCTCTTGTTTAGGCTGAAGAGTCTCACCTGTCTTGTTCTCTCATCACGTGTCAGATGCTCCAGTCCCTTAGTCATCTTTGTGGCTCTATGCTAGACTTGCTTCAGTAAGTCTGTATCTGTCTTGTACTGGGAAACTCAGAACTGGACACACAACTCCAGATGTGGCCCACTAGTGCTGAGTAGAGTGGAAGAATCAACTCCCTCAACTTGCTGGTGAAACTATTCTTAATGCATCGCAAAATACTGTTGGCCCCCTTGGCTACGAGGATGAGTGCTTTTGTGTATCTTAAGTGCTCCCTAACTTCTTCCACTATGAGTAATTCTCCTTCTAGGCCAAGGTGACCTGTTTAGTGGATGAGGGAAAGGCTGTGGAGGTTTACCTGGACTTTGGTAAAGCCTTTGACACTGTTTCCCACAGCATTCTCCTGGAGAAACAGGTTACACATGGCCTAATCCAGTGTACTCTTCCCTGGGTAAAAAGAATTGCTGGATGGCCAAGCCCAAAGAACTGTGTTGGATGGAGTTAAATCCAGTTGGCAGCCAGTCACATGTGGTGTTTCTCGGGGTCAGTGCTGTGGCCACTTCTCTTTAATATCTTTATCAATGATCTGGATGAGGGCATCAAGTGCACCCTCAGTAAGTATGCAGATGACACCAAGTTGGGAGGGAATGTTGATCTGCCTGAGGGCAGGAAAGCTCTACAGAGGGATCTGGACAGGCTGGATAGATGGGCCAAGGCCAATTGCATAAGGTTTGACAAGGCCAAGTGCCAGGTCCTGCATTTTGGTCACCACAACCCCATGCAATGCTACAGGCTTGGGGAAGAGAGGCTGGAAAGCTGCCCAGAGGGAACAGGACCTGGGGATGTTGGTTGAGAGTTGTCTGAATATGAGACAGTGGTGTGCTCAGGTAGCCAAGAAGGCTAAATAGAATCCTGGCTTGTATCAGAAATAGCAAGACTAGGGAAGGGGTTGTCCCCCACATACTTGGCACTGGTGAGGCCTCACCTTGAGCACTGTGTTCAGTTTTGAGTCCCTCACTGCAATAAAGATGTTGAGGTGCTGGAGCACGTCCAGAGTAGGGCAATGAAGCTGGTGACGGGTCTAAAGAACAAGTCTTATGAGGAACATTTGAGGGAACGGAGGTTGTTTAGTCTGGAGAAAAGGAGACTGAGGGAGACCTTATTGCTCTCTATGACTACCTGAAAGGAGGCTGTAGTAAGATTGGGGTTGGTCTCTTCTTCCTAGTAAAAAGCAACAGGACAAGAGGAAATGGTCTCAAGTTTCACCAGAGGAGGTTTAGATTAGATGTTAGAAGAAACTTCTTCACCAGAAGGGTTATCAAACATTGAAGCAGGCTGCCCAGGGTAGTGGTTGAACCACCATTCCTGGAGGTGTTCAAAAGACACGTAGATGTGTTGCTTAGGAATATGGTTTAGCACTGGACTTGGTAGAGTTAGGTTAATAGTTGGAGTCTGATCTTAAAGGTCTTTTCCAACCAGAATGATTCTGTGATTCTGCAAGGTCTTTCTTGCTGCAGGCTTTCCCTCTAGTGTCAGGGATCTCTGACTCCTGAGGGCCATCTTTCCTGGTAAATACTGAGGCAAAGAAGGCATTAAATACTTCTGTTTTCTCTGTGTCCTTTGTCACCACCTTCTCTGCCCAACTCAGCAGTAGGCCCACATCTTCTCTGATCTTCTTTCTGTGGCTGAGTTGTTTGCATAATGCTTTCTGGTTGCTCTTCATGTTTTTTGCATAATTCAGCTACAGATCAGCCTTGTCTTTCCTAGCCATATACTTGTACAATCATACAGCAGCTCTAAACTCCTTGGTCACTTGTCTCTACTTTCATCTCTTGCTCACTTTAATCTTATTGTCGAAACAAGTTGGACAAAGATCATACAATTTTGCTGTTTAAAGGTCCACATGCAATGCATAGTTTACAGTTATGTTACACATAATGGAAAATACATAAACATTAAAAAAACCATAAATGCATAGCTAGAGATTCTTTTTACATTCATGCACTATCATCTTTTGAGAATGAAGGTGTTTGGGAGGTAAGAGCTAAGTAACATTTGTCAGGCACCTGCAAAACAATCTGATATCTTATGTTTGGTTAAGTCTTGGACATCAATCAGGTGTGCAGAAAGGGGACATGAAGACACTAGAAGAGACTTGATTTAGGAATGTTTAGCTTAAAAAAATAATTCCAAAATCAGTGAAAAGGAGATCAAGTTGTTAAAGTTAAAACACTTGCTGATATAAATTGCTCAGATTAGCAGCTCAGATTAAAACATGAATACCTATGGGAAGAGACCAAGAGAACTTTTTATTTGCTTTTCCACATTAAAGAAGGCTAGAAAAACTGCAAAGGAGTTTGGTAAGGTAAAAGCATTAAAACATTGTTGTGGTTTGGGCCCAACACAACAACAAAGGAACAGCCCCCATGGCCATTCACTCAACTGCCCCCTCCCCCCCCCCCCCACTCTGGGATGAGGAGGACAAAGCTCATGGGTTGAGACAAAGGACAAGGAGGGTTCTTCACCAATTAAGTTCCTGGGCAAAACAGACTCAACTTGGGGAAAAAAATAATAATTTAATTTCTCACTAATCACACACACAGGACACAGAAAACACACAGAGCAGGACTTACATATGTTACCCCACCCCTCCCTTCTTCCCGGGCCCAAATCCCTTTGTTCCCGGTTTCTCTCCCTCCTTCCCCCCAGCGGCACAGGGGGACAGGGGATGGGGTTTAGAGTCACTTCACAGGCTGGTGGCTCCTGCTGCTCCTTCCTCCTCAGGAAGCAGGATTCCTTACAGTCCTGCCCTGCTTCCCCACGGGGTCCCTCCCATGGGAGGGAGTCCTCCAGGAACCTCTCCTTCACAGAATCACAGAATCATCCTGGTTGGAAGGGACCTTGCAGATCATGAAGTCCAACCGTAACCTAAATCCCCCTGCCATAACCTAATTTACCTGTTCATTGTTTTAATCATGTTGCTAAGCACTATATCTACGTTTCTTATAAGCACTTCCAGGGATGGTGACTCCTTCATGAGTCCTTCCCACAAGGTCCGGAGCTGCTCCAGCCTGGGCTTCCCACAGAGTCACGGCTGCTTCAGGAACAGCCACCTCCCCTGGCACCGGGGTCTTCCAAAGCTGCATAATCGGAGTCCACTGGCAGCAAATCCTCTGGCCACACAATCCAAGTCCAGTGTCCAAGTTCACCCCTCCTGGCGCCTTCAGGGAATGTTCCACCACGTTCCTCCATGAGTGCAGGGGGACAGCTGCCATCTCGCCATGGGTTGCAGGGAAACTTCTGCTTGGGCACCTTCTTCCCCTTCTTCCTCACCAACCACCAGCACTGCTCTCCTCCTGCACAGCTCTTCTGCCCCTCTCCTAGCTCTGCTCAGGTGTTATCTCAGGTCTTTTGTATGTTAATTGCTGAGGAGCACCTATTGTCCCTCTAATGGATCTTTGGCTGGGTTTGGAGCAGGGGGAGCTTCTCAGATGCTTACCAGAGCCACTCCTGTGGCCCCTCCCCTGCTATCAAAAAACCTCACCAAACCAGAACCTTCCACCCCTCGCCTCTGCGAATCACATATGAAAGAATCATTAGCAAAATCTACATTCAGCACAAAAGTTTTCACAAGCTTCACTCACACCACAAAAAAAAAGAAAAAAAAAGTAAATTATGTTGTCCCAAACCATGACAACCATCTTTATGGCAGCTAAGTTATGTACAGTACCGTTTATTATGGGGAAGGTTAGGGAGTTTGAATACTTGTGCCTTTTTCTGCAAGGGATCAGTTTGAGAAAGTTTGTTCATCTCCATATCCAATATAAAAGTGTTTCAGAATAAATTGGTAAATGAGTATTTATGGAACACCTGCAGCAGTATATCTAAAAAAGGTGAAATTTTGGTCTGATCCTGTGTTGTTAAGATATGTCATAATTTTGCTAGTGAAAGTACAGGCAAAAAACCCTAACTGAACAAGCTGTTCCTGTAAAACATAGAAATCAATTCACTTTCCTTTTCTGAAGCAAACAGTGGACCTAATAGGCAATCCTTTGCTTTTGCAACAGCCCTCACATCTGTGTTGCTTATTATTCACGGTGTTCAAGTACTTACCTTTTTCTTCTGGGTTCTTGAATGTGGAAGCCTATTCAATAGTGAGATTCTGGGCACAGATTTGTCTGTAAGCAGTCTTGGAGGTTTTAACTGGGCATTTCAATGTTTGACCAAAAAAAGCAGGTTTATGTAAGTTGAGGCATTTGAGTTGGATGGCTTGTTTTGTAAGATTTGTGCAGAAAGCAGGTAACTGCATTCTAGAAGGCCATGCTTTGTTCCCCCCTCTTGGGGCTGGATCTATGCTTGTGAAAATGTAAAAGCGTGAGGATTTGTATTGAAGTGGAACGAACTGAGACACACTGAATCAAGTAGGTTCCTGAGAGCTCAGATGTAATATTTCAGATAGAAAGAGACTGAGAATGCAATCGAAGTTAATTTGGTAACACCGTAGAAAGTTATGTGTTTATACAATGTCTAGCTAGGGATATGGAAAATATGAGTTAAGGAAGATCCAAAGAGAGGTATTGTTTGTCAGATGTAAGAGATGTGCTGGCCTGGAATGTTGAATTAAATGGACTAGTTGTCTTCGCAAATGTTGAAAATTGCTGAGACAAATTATCTTGGTTACAGCAATCCCTTTTACATCTAAACAGTGGGATTTCATCCATCATTTGGCATCTCACAGGCTGGAAAAGAGATAATAGAAATATGTTAGTTCTTAAGCCCTTTCTGGTTTGCGAGTCCTGTGAAGGATAACTGGTACACAATATAAGATGAATTATGTTCTGAGACCTTTGAACAGAACCATTGGAATGGTTTATGCTGTTTAACTTAGTTTTGAATATGCTTTTTAAGGGTGTATTTTATATATCATAACTATAGTTAACAGACAAAATTATGTTGGTCATTGTTAAAGACTCTCATAAACAGTATTACAGATGTGAGAATATGTAGAGACATTTTGGCATAACATTTGATAATAAATAAGTAAACAAAAAAATAAATATGTCCAGTATGTCAGAATCAGTGTGTTTTTCCAACTTCAGTTTTTGTTTTTCTTGTTTTTTTCTTATTTGTCAGTATATATGCTGAAGATATGACAGTCGATTTATTTAATAAATTAAAAATAATTGCTGGACACTATTCCCCTTATCCAATTAGTTAATTCATGAATGAGACTGGAAATAATGTGGAATGTTTTGGTTTCTTTTTTTTGGAACCATATTACCTTTCAAGTTTAAACTTCATAGGTATGGAATGCAGTAAATAAACTAGTCATTAGAAGGAATAGTTTTCAATGTACAGTATAATTTGTATACCAGCTGCAATCAATATGTCTTTAAGTTTCTTGGTTCTTTTCTCATTCAGTTTTTTGAATGCAAGTATAAATAAATCAAATTGAGTATTAAAACTTCCTTAATTTTAGGGGCCTTCAAAAATATGGGAAGTAATTTTCTGACTCCAGCCTGTACTATATCTTTCCTTTCTGCTACTCCAGCGAGAGTGTGCTCATACAGTTGTTGTTCTTGTTGCTGTTATGGTTGTTATGCTTTAGAAGGGTGGTGCTTTCCCTTTTTAAATACTTGCTATCTGTGACAAGATGTGTGTGAATATATAGGTCTTGCAATTTGTCTTCAAACCTCAGAGATGCTAGTTGATAGCACTAACTGACAGCCTTTTCTTAAGGGCTCTTCTTCTAGAACATTTTAAATATCCCAGTCACTGGTGGGATCAGCATTCTCCGGCTGGGTTGTGCATGTGTGTTTACAGTGATGGTAGCCATTACCTGGCTACGGATTAGGTTATTTGGCATATCCTTGAAGTGAATAAAATACTGAATGAGTGCACTCCTTGTGTTACTATTCTTGTGTGTCCCGTTACATAGGAATTTCATACTCCTTGATGTTGGGGCTTTTGTGCCTTTGGAGTATATTGCATTTGTCATGTGGTCATGAATGATTCATATGTGCCACCTGTAATATAACAATACCAGTATGTATTCAATTAAACTTAATTTTCCTTCTGGGTGGTAGGTAAATATCATAGAGATGGCACCAGCTTACTCTTCATTTATTACTTCCTTTGGTCTCCTTGCCTCAAGTTGTGGCATCACCATGAAATGTAGCCTCATCAATCTCATTTCTAGTACTGTATGGTTGGTCCTAGCCTCACTTTCTCCTTACTTCTGGTGGCCTGCAGAGTAGTATTTCTATTAGCCTTCCATCTACGTGATGCCTTTATGCCCTCTTCTTGGTCTTTGTGTCAGCTCTATTTCCTTTCCTTCTCTTTCTGCCCTTCCTAAGCCATGATTGCCCAGCTCAGCCAGTTCAGACTCTTCCCCTCTCCAGTTCAGTTCCTCACCAACCATCAGTTCCACTACCTCCTTTGGCTTCATGCTTATGTTTTCCTACCAACTTTGTTTTCCAGCTACTTGTGCTTTCCAGTCCTTCAGAACCTTCATTGTAACCTTTCCTCCCCCTCTCATTTTCCACATTGCAGTGCTAGTAGGAGATGAGCAGAGGGAATAACTTCTTACTATGCTTAGATTTTGTGTGCTCACCACATCCACAATAAGTGTGCACAGTAAAGATAAACAAAAACTGGGCTGGAGCATGCTCAGTTGGTCTGTGGGGGCACCATACGTATATTTGTCAGAACAAATTGCTGGGGGCTGTGTGATATAACAGAGCATGCACTTCATGGACTGAATCTTTGGAGATTTTAGCCTTGAAGCACTAACAAACATTTCCTCAGAGAGTGTGTATTTCCCATCCCCCATGATACTTTAAAACTGGTTTTGGGGATTTTTCTAGTGGAAATAGGCACATATTGTAGCAGAATGTAAAATCTGGAAGACATGCTACTTAGAAGTCAGAAGATAAGTTATAAATTATTATATCCAGAATTCAGCAGATTTTCTTAAATATAGGAATAATGTTTGTATGGAAGCACCTCTTTCTAAATTTTGGACTGTTCCAAATTGTTGGTGATAGTAAAATGGTGTACAGTGTAATTTTTCAGGAAGTCCAGGGTTCACATGTAGGTGAAGAGTTTAGACATGGGTAAGCCAGGTGCTGTCTCCCTTATGACATTTTGGAAGTCGTGATCAGCAAATTGAGTTTCTTATCCAAACAGCTCTGATTGAACATATCCAGCCCTGCAGTGGCCGTTTGCAGAGTTGCAAGGATTTCCAGGACATTTCCCAACTTTCCTGCTGCTTTCAGTGCTCTCGAGCTCCAAGTTGGCTTTGCTGAGGAGAGTAATCTTAGAATGAGTTTAAATATAATATATTTTGACAGGTCTGGGGTCGAGAATTTTTTTTGGCTGCTTCAAGTAAAACATGTAGAGATCCCAAGGGAGCGGCTGTTGCTGTCGGTACGGTTTGTGTAGCGCTTCCCCCAGGAAAGTCACCGTTTGTTTCTGAACAGGAGGGGGCACTGTTTAAAAGGATAACTGTTGTCAAATCAAAGCACTTTTTCCCCTCCCTCTTAAAGCCTCGGAAGGCAATGTTTTGAAATCATTTTGTAGCTTGTGTTTGCGTGATGAAAGCTATTCCTCTCAAGTTCTCTACCCCATCCTCTTGCTTTGCTAATTTGAGTGAATTGTGCTTACTCTTGTGTATAGGCTTTATCAAAGATAGTGTTCCTCAATTTATTATTTTTTTTGGTCTTCTCCCTTTCTTTCCTCCTCCTTTTCCAGGAAGTAATACTTTCTGTCACAGGCAGGTTGCTTTGTATGTTGCTCGTGGCTTTACAGAATCTTGAGTCAAATTTTTTTTTCCTGTCATTTAATTTCTTAACATTAAAATGAATGTGTTGCTGAGTTTTCTGCCTTTTAAAGAAATTTTACTCCTGTAAAGACTTTTTGATGTATTTAGGCATGAAAGAAATTGAATGCATAATGATAAAATGATAATAATAAAAATCGTAGAAATATTCTTAGTTCAACCAAAAGAAACTACAAAGGTAAGATTTCTGGGATTGGTATTTTTATTAACTAAACTGTATTAATACTGTAACAGATGACATTTCTTGTAGATTTGCAGTCTCAACCTCAGATAACTTAGTCTTAACTCTGAATCTACAAATACTTTTTACTAAACTGTTAATTTGGTTGTTGGCCAATAGTATTGTTGTAAAAAGGCAAAAAAAATTAGCTGGAAAGAATGGCAAAAGTTTTATAGGAGGAGTGTTGTGTGTCACCTGAGTTTCCTATGGGCCTGAGCCTGAAATTGTTGTGTATGTAGCTTTTATTTAATGCACATAAAGTCCTTAAGATCCACAAATGAATACTTTTCTTAAAAAATAATAAGTAAATCCTTTGTGTCTCTAGAGTGAGTCTGATAAATCTATGAGAAGGAAAATAGTTCTTCCTTCCACCCATCTACATAAAAGTTAATAATAACTCAAAAGAACCAGTATTTAGTACTTCCCAATACATCTTGTTTTCTACTGATAATTTGTAGTGGCTTCTCACGAGAAGATGTAATGTTACAATTTTAATGCATATCCTACTTTGCTTCTAGTATTTTCACAACAGGACATAAAAGCCAACTGCAACATGTTTTGCTGGGCAAAGGCTAGCTGAGTAATTCCTCACATCCTTTAATTTGTGAACTAACTGTGGTAAAACTGGGAATTGCCTTGGATTAGGTATGGTTTGTAGACTCCCTCTTACCAAATTCTGACGTATAAAATTATAGATAACTTGGAGTGTCTATGTCTTCATGCCCACTCCTTTCCTTGACAATTGAAGTTCTTATGGTTTCTAGATGGTTATAGTCTGGTTATAATGACCTGCTACAAATGGATAGATTACCTGCCAACAAAATGATAGCTCCTACTTAAATAAAATGTGTGTATTTCATACAAATTGCATCATTTAGCAAAATAATTTCCTGGTGCTGTATATTGTTGATGTCCTAGAAGCAGCAGACGAAGTTGGATTCAGAAGCTGGTGTAAGCAATCGCTGCAGTTGTCACTATGTAATAGCAACTATAGAAATAGTCTTGATCATGAATCTGTTCAGAAGTTATTAACATTTGTGACCCAAAATTACTAAAAAGAGATTTTTTTCTTTTATAATTACAAAAAAGGCAAGATTACTCTAAAGCTAGGCACAAGAAATTGGAGGGAGAGAGGGGGGTGAAGAGAAAGCAAAAAAAGTCTGCATAGCAAAATGCACAGGTTGGTTGAGCCAAATAGGCCAAATAGCTAGTGTAAGCAGAATGGTGTGCAGAATGAAATGGAAATTAGGAGAATTAACTGAGATTTTGAAGAGTTAAAACAGTCTTATAAACATATATAAGGCATGAACAGTTTGGAGAATGAAGTAATTAAGGAAGCTGGAAACTGCAAAAAAGAGGATTGGTGTCTTGGTACCAGTCTTCAGTAAAAGATGTTCATAGAGAATTTTTCAACAGAAGTATTACTGCACTGTAAGAGATTAATATGTCAAAAGAGGCATTGTTAAAAGAAAGTGGTTGTTGTGATTCCAGTAGTTCTTGATGTGGCTTAAGAACAAGGAGGCAGATCTGGAAAACTGTGAACATTATACCTCCCTCAATTAATCACAAAAATCAGAGGTTTGCAAGCCTTGAAGTATGGACTAAAGTGCTGACAGTGCTTAAATAAAGCATTCTGGGGAGAAAAAATATGAAGTTTCTACCTGACCTTGATTTAGTAAAATTAGAGCCTTCCAGGGTTGGAGAAGAAAATCAAGTCTCTCCAATCTGTTAGTTTTTGCTTTATGCAGTTGGAAGATGGACAGATTAAAGACTTAAGCTATCAAAAAAAAAAAATAATTACAGATTGAAGTTGTCTGTGAGTGGACAATTAAGAGAATCATAGAATATCTTGGGGTGGAAGGGACATTACAGATCATCCAAGTCCCACTAGACCAGGTTGCTCAAAGCCCCAGCTGACCTGGCCTTGAACACTTCCTGGGAGGGGTTATTCACAATTTCTCTAGGCAAATTGTTCCAGGGTCTCACAACCATCACTGTAAGAAATTTCTTCCTAATATCTAACCTAAATCTAGCCTTTTTCATCTTAAAACCATTCTGCATTGTTGTATCACTATATGCCCTTCTGAATAGTCCCTCCCCAGTTTTTCTGTGGGCTCCCTTTAGGCACCAGACGGCCGCTATAGTTTTTCCCTGGAGCCTTCTCTTCTCCAGGCTGAACAGTCCTGGCTCTCTCAGCCTGTCTTTGTAGGTAAGATGCTCCAGCCCCCTGATAATCTTCATGTCCCTCCTCTGGACTCGCTCCAAGAGCTTCATGTCCTTCCTGTGTTGGGTGTCCAGAACTGGGCACAGTACTCCAGGTGGGGGTCTCGGGAGAGCAGAGTAGAGGGGGAAAATCGCCTCCCTTGACCTTCCAGTTATGCTTCTTTTGATGCAGCCCAGGTTGCATCACGGTTGGCTTTGAGTGCTATCTGAAGTTAGTAGTCCAGGTCTAGAGATAAAACAGTCTATGAGAGGGTTGGTGTTATATGAGGAATAACTGTTGGTATTTCATGACTGACAGGGATGGCAATACCTCAGAACTGGAAAGGTTGGAAACCTGAATTATTTTTTTCCTAAAAATGCTGCTGTGATCAGAAGGAACTGTCTTCCCAAGGCATTCTGTAGGTTTTCACACAGTAGTTCTTAAATAAAGATCCTTATAAAAGCCTCAGCAAAAATCCTTCCCTAATGTGTAGACGTAGCCAAAATTTTACTTGGTATTTGAAGAACTGAGGGTGTTAAGAAAAGAATATATTAAGAAAAAGTTTGGGAGTTAGTGATGAAAAGTTAGATATGACCATTGGACAAGCTGATTGGCTTTCAGAAAGTTAAGTAACTGGGAATACTAGAGGAGCATACAAAATAATAAATGAGGCAGATATCCTGTTAGCCACTATTTACAACTACTCTCTGAAGAGTGGTAAAGGCATCTTATGAAACTGGAAGAATATATCTTTAAAGTTGGTAGTGCACTGCAGAGAAAATTTTGCCTTTTAATATTCTACAGGGTTTCCTGCCTTATTATGTCCTTAAGAACTCTATATTAGTAGAGATAAAGATGAAAGAGTAGACAATTATACACAACAGGCACAATTACAAAGATATTCAGGGGTTTTGGAACAAGCCAGCAGTTAACTACTGACTTATTGCATACCAAACTAAGTGATGTTGGTTGTTGTACACCTCAGTTTAAACACGTGGAAGAAATGTAATGAAGGTCTGATTTTGAGCAGGGCAGGTTATAGTATGATTGCCTTGCAATTTTTTAAACCAAGAGAGACACACCGAATACTTCAGTGCTTTTCTACCCTGTGCTGATGTGCTCCTTCATTCAGTGGAAATTGTATGTTTGCACAATTAGTAACTGGTTCCTTTTGTAGTTAAGAATTAGTTTTATGGCATGCAGCAGGAGCTTTAAGAGGGTTTTAATCTTCTCACAAGTAATTACTCTGATACCTGAGGTTTCCATTAATATGTAATCAAATAAACTGATGATTTCAATACTATATTAGTTCTAAATATGAATTTCTGCAAGAACTGGGAACAGAGATTGAATTTATAAAATTGATGGTCTTACGTAGTATGTAGTTCTACTGGTAAATTCATTGAGAATGACTTTGGTCTGTTTATTTAGCTTCTTTCCCTTACCAAAAGAAAATTTTTGAGGCCAGTCAGAATACATCTAGGTCACTTGATAGTGCTGTATAGAAAAGATGGAGCCAGCATGGTAAATTAATCCTAAAGTGTAATAGCTGCATTGCTTTTGTGGCCTGCCTTGTTGATTTATTTGTCATGGTATAGCAGTATGTGCTGTCAATGTACTCCCAGTACTTGTTTGGGACTAAAAGATGTTTTTTGTTAATGTCAAACTTCAGGAAGGACAACTGTGTCCAGTTCTGGTCTCCCTAGTTCAAGAAAGACAAGGAACTACTCGGTAGAGTCCAGCAGAGGGTTACGAGCATGATTAGGGGAAAGGTTTATGAGGAAAGGCTGAGAGTCTGGGGTCTGTTTAATCTGGAGAAGACTGAGAGGGGATCTCATAAATCCTTATAAATACCTGAAGGGCAGGTTTCAAGAGGATGGGGCTGGACTCTTTCCAGTGGTGCACAGCAACAGGACAAGGGACAACAGGCACAAACTGAAACACAGGAAGTTCCATCTGAACATGAGGAAAAACTTCTTTACTTGGAGGGTGACAGAGCACTGTAACGGGCTGCCCAGGGAGGCTGTGGAGTCTCTTTCTCTGGATAGTTAAAAACTTCTTGAATGCAATCCTGTGCAACCTGCTCTAGCAGAGGGTTTGGTTTAGATGATCTCCAGAGGTCTGCTCCAACCCCTACCATTCTGCCACATGGATTAATGGGAGATGGTTCTATGGCTGAGGGTTCTGAAAATTGCCCATACATATTTAGAGACTATCATGTTTTATGGATTTGCTTAATTTAGCTAATAAATGTTAAGATAGTATCATGCCTCTACTTCACTCTATCTTGTAGAGAGCTACCTATGAAGTCCTCAAACCTCCTTTTGCTTGGCATGAGACCCATTCCAGAAGAGAGTCTGCTGCCTCAGGATTGGCACTTTGTGGCCAGTATTTCTTCCCAGAGTAAAATACTTAGTACAGGACTATAAACTGCAATCCTAAGTACCTGAAATTTATTTTTTGTAAATGTTACTGATATATAAAACAAAGCAAATATTATTATCACCTTCACACGATTGACCACTTTGTCAAAACTATTTGATGAGATCCAATGGGAGCTTTTATTTTCCCAACCCATGATGCTAATTACTATCCTGCTGAAGGACAAGAACACAAGCAGGGGGTTATTTCTGATGCTGGACAAGGAACTTGATGTTAACTTCTGCTTCTTGTGAAGATCTCCTATATCTCCCCAGCTGTCTCTGTTTTGTATCACAGATGATCCATTTGCAAACAGGTGTTTACCTCTTCTCCTTCTCTGGACAGAAATTAAAAACATTACATCAGTGTGTTAAAACCAGTATTATTTTTTTTCCCATATTAGTTTTAGTATTTGGTGTGTTCTCTTAGTATGCAGTTATTTTGTGATAATTTTTACTGTTCTTGAACAAAAAAAATAATCCTAATAATTCTGAGGAGGACTGGGAAACAAGGGCTTCATTGTTAATCAGACTTGCAAAGAGACGACAAATAATGGGATTACTTTGAATTATTCTACTTTATTGTTCATGTCTTTTAATACTTCTTAAGGTTCATATGTTTTGGAAGCCTGATGAATAGGATTTGAATTTTTGGGGTTTCTTGTTAGAATACTGTAACATTGTTAAAAATCCTCAGATGATTTTGTTTTGTTGTTCTTGTTTATATTGTAATTAAGGAAGTTGAAAGTATCTGTTTAGGCTAAGCACCTAAAACTTGCAAAGGTTTTCTGTGTGTCTTACCCCTAAACAGTTGATTTTGGAACTGTCACATAACTTTACATCTCCTTTCTGTTATGCTCTAAAGATGAACCCTGTAAAAAACAAACAAACAAACAAACAAACTTTAAAGCATTATCTACTTATTCAGGACACCTGCCAGCTGCAAACAGCTGGAAGCTGAGGGGCATACTCAAGAAAAATACTAGATAGGCTTGTCCTGTTTTTCTCCATTCCTACAGACAGAATATGTAGATAGCTGGGCCTTGAGTCTGAACTAGTGCATTTCTTTTCATATTTCTGTGGCTACTCTGTGCTTTTCAGACACCAGGTAAAATCTTACGCCTGTTATTAGCACAGCATAAGGACAGATACGTTGTGCTTTGGTGCCTCGGGAGTGTTATCAATAGAAGTGTTGCCCAAATACCAATTGCATGTGTGAATCCCCTTAAGCACACCTTGACAACCTATTGGGAGAACATGCTTTTCAAAAGGTTGAAGAATTAAATGTGAATCAACAAGGTTTGACAGGTGTGTGTTGCAGAGCAATTCAGCTTGGTAGCTCTTAATTGAAGGAGAAGCGCAGTGGACTTGGCTTTTGGAGTTTGTAAGTTTTTCTAGTGGTGATAGCAACAATGCTTTTTAACCTGTATTATACACAAAAAGTGCGTATTCAATTCAGGGGTGATTGAAATATGTCAGAGGTGCATTTTTAGGGTGTTTCGGAATAAAAACAAACTTTAAAGATACCTGCTTGAACGGGACTAACATTGTTATTCTGTGTCAAGGTGCAGAACCAAAGGTTCATTTTCCCACTTAAATTCATATTGCTGGTGGGTTTATATTTATTTCTCTGCTGCTGCCAAAATGAGCATACTGGGATCCCAAGCAGGCCTATTTAGGAGAGGAAGCTTCTATGAAGTTCTGCTGCTGAACTAATTTTTTTGGAACTGAGCATGAGGCCGTTTTTTAATAGAACAGGCTTCTGTCAGCACCACTGTGCCCATCAGGAATGTCAAGAGGTGTGAACACTGGTTTAGCTGTTTTGGTAGAAGCCATTAGCAAATATATTAGTATAATGGCAAAACTTTTCTTTTGCTGGTAAAACTGATCTGCTTAGAGATGTGTCTCCGTAAGGGTTTTACATTCTAGTATGGAGTTAATTTGATCTGGGAAGCTATATTTGCCCTATATTTGCAGTGCTTTGCCAGTACCTCTGGAGAACCAAAGGACTCTGGCATTGAACAGACCAAACTTCCAAAATGTATCAGTAATCCAAACTAATATTAAAAGAGTGGAAGCTGAAAGGAGGTGTGTTGAAGCAAAACTTGCTGAGAAGCAGATGGGAGCTGACAGGACCCCTCTTCTGTTGGTAGGATTGATATCCTTGCGTGACTCAGATCTGCTATGCACCTCCAGGAAGGTGGGATTTTTAGTTGAGTGACACTAAATTTTTGAGTTTCTGCTGCTTCTGTCATCAGCACATGAGCAGCAGCTAGAGTGCATTTTATTTATTTATTTATTTATTTGTTTACTTTAAGTGATTGAGCTAGCCTTTTGCACTGGCATTAAGCATCCTAGTAGAAGGACTTAACTATTTTTTCCACTGTTATTTCTTCAGTCACACATAACCTGAATGTCCAAAATACTGTTAATTTTGGAATAAGAAACAGTTGAAAATGAGTGCTGTTCCCATTTCCTGTTCAATATGAAGCCTACACAAAATTTAATGAGCAAGTCATAATTCTTCCTTGCTTTAAAATTAAGTATTGACTTTCAGCTGTGCATGGATGTAATATTTTCCTTACGACTTCATGCTCATTGCTTGTTCTTTCATCTAAATAACACCCTGAAATGAGCAGTATTTTGTGTAAAATCTGAAACTTAAGGATTTTGGACTCTGTCCTAATGAAGAATACCATGGCAGACAGAAAGCCTGTGAGTTGTAAGATTTGACACTGGGTTAGTTTACAGTGAATGAAACCAGATTAGGCATTGAAATCCTGAATATGAACAGCATAGCAACACAGTACAATTGTGGAGACACTTACTGATGGTTTAATGTTTATTTTTCAGTAGCTATTATACTTGGACTGGTGCCTAGCTAAGTTAACAGAAATAAAACTGGGAGATTTTAGCTTCAGAAGCACTGAAGTCAGCTTTTGTAAAACAGTATTTATTGTGTTTGAATTCTAATATTCAAATGAGAAGATTCAAGAAAAGATCACCAAACATTTTATTGGCTATTATTAAAAACATCTCTGCTGGTTTCCAGGGGAAATATTTTCCAGGGAATTCCCTGTCTTGCAGCCTTCTTTTCTGCTTTATGTTGTCTTACGAATCTTTGTTTCCTTGCCTGATTGACTTATTTGGGAGGATTTCTGGATTTTTTTGTTGTTTTACTGTTTAAAATCACAAGTTTTTGAGATTTCACAAAATAAATGAATATGACTTATTAAAATGGTGCAAAGATCTGGTGTCTTTGTTATACCCATTCGCGTTATCATCTATGGCTGTTGTTAGACTGGAGGGAAGACTGTAAGTAGCTGGTGTTGACCTGAAAATGTTTCCCAGTAAGCATGTGGTGTTCATTACTTCTGTTTTTTAAATATTGTGATAAAATAAACCACTTTGTCTGTAGCTAACAAAGAAAAAGAAAACAGTTTTGGGTGTAGAAGACAGAAATTATTAAAAAACTGTCTGCATTTTGTAATTTTTAGAAACCAAAATGTGGCAGTATCTGGCACTTTTCCGTGTACTTGAACATTAAAAGCATTCTGCATCCCAGTGTTTATGTTAGAGTTGGCTGTAACCCACTGATCTGCAAGTTGTCTTGTAGAGAAAACCGTGTCATTGGAAGCTTAGATGTTATTGCAAAGTAAGGGTGTAATGAGAATAGGTTTGTGCATAACAGCCTTCCCATGAGTAAAGGTTATTGTATAGAGAGAGAATAATCTGTTTGTGATATATGGGATAAGAAGTAATTGCCAAAATTTCAGCCAAAAATTTGTAAAATTAAACATTAAGAAAAACTTTCTAATAGTATTTCTTTCTTGTCCAGGGTTAAGAGTTCTTGTGGCTTTGCAAAGTCAGGATAGGGGTACCTAGTGCCATTGTGATCAAGTCTTGCGGTGACTCCTGACCACCTTTCCAAGAGGAGTAAGGGAGGCCAAAATTTTGTAACTTCTTATAGGCGAGTACATATTTCAAAGTAATTCTATGGAACTGCAACTACAAGGTGTTTACTCATATAAAACTACATTTTTTTTGTACAGTAAGAAGCGATAACTTATATCATGTACCTGCTCAGGCTGTATTTTATAAGATTGTTTGTCAGTTTCTTTTACTTCTGTCCAGTTAAAGTCACGATCTTAAGATACATGGGAATGAATTTAGTAATGAATCCTAACTTATTTTAACATTCAAACTGGAAAAACTAAATATAGTAAAATATATGATCTGGAAGTAAAAATACCATCTCTCTTGCTATAAATTGCTCTAGTTCTATTAACTTTATTGCTGTTCTGGAAACCTTCTTAAGTGATGTCCCCAAGATGTGTAAGTGCTCTCTCCAATTAAAAGTTTGTTCTGTTTTCCTGTCTGAAAAACTGGTATCTTGTTGTATTTTGTATTGTATTTACTTAGGTGGTTTTCATCAATGCAATATGAGTCAGACCATCTGGTTAGATGTAATTGTGCTGGGAAAATCTTTAGAGAGGAGAAAATAAACAAGTATGTGGAGTATCAGTTGTGTCCACTACAGATATTTTTTTCTTTTCTGAAGGCAAGTTTTTTTTCACATATGACCCTTCCTAAGGAGCCAATTGGCAAAATCTGTTAGTAGAGGAAAATCTAAGTTAGGCAATACATTGAAATAATCAGTTATTAGATTCAGCTGTTTCAAGTAATCAGATGCATTTACATTTTACTATGGCTCATATTAATTCCTGTGAATGATCAGCAATTATTTAACTATTCATAGTTTAATCTCGGAATCTGTTAATGTTAAGAACATTCAAGATCAGTTTCATACGGGTTTCTAAGAAAAGGCTCTTCCAACTTTTCTTTATGTTCACTTAGTCGCTAACATACTGGTAAGTAATTGCAACTTTCTGCTTCCATCTGATCTGCAAGAATAGTTCATTTAAACTTAAAGCTAGGATTTACATCCATTAGAGTGCACTGAAAAGTAATGTTATATTGGGATTGCAAATGAAATTCATGTTACAATTCATGATTTCAGAAGTAAGAGGTAGGTGCATGCTCATTCTTTGAGCTGAGCAAGGGTTGAGCTATTAACGCATTTTGTGTGTATCAACCAAATAGACCTATAGTCAGGATCAAAAACTGTCAGTAAAGTTATTGGGTTGAGAGGACAGCCTGAAAATTTAAGAATGGATTTTATTCTATATAACTTAATCCTCTTGGGAATTAAACTTTACAGTTTTGTTTTGAAATTTTTTGAATAAATGTTTGGAATGTTTAGAACAAAATCCATACTGATGTTGAGATTGACAGTCTTTTCCAGCTTCTGCTAGTCATCACTAATGGCCCTTTAGGGATGATGAATTGATCTTAGAGGGAGAATTCAGGGCCCTGGTACACATACTCATCTGTGGGGCCACATATGGAGGTGCAGTTGAGCACTTAGTCAAGGTCAGCTTCTTCGCTGGACGTGGCTGCACAGATTTGTCTGTCAGTACAACTACATAGAGACACAGCAGATGAAAGTCTGTTCAGGTGATATCCCCTTTAGAATAATTCAGATAAGAAATAATTACGTAATTAAGTAGTTATTTGAAATTTCTGTCATAGGGTTGTAGGATAGTAACGTCTTTATCAGAGACTACTGTATATCTGTGGCCTCAGAGTTGAGACTTCTCAGAGGCTACCCTGACACTGTACTGCTGGGCCATAGCATTATAAATATTCATAGAAAAGACACTTTGCAGGTACTCTTAGTTTTACACATTTTTTTTCCACTACAGAAATAGGAAGATTGTTAGTATCTGTTGAGCTGAAGTCTGCTGTCTTTCTGTTGACTCCTGGCTGATTCCCAGCATTAGCCAGGTGTTTCTCACAGACATTTGCTCCCTAGTAATAGTACTGAAGAGGTGGGTTGGTGGAGGAGTTCTGGCAGAGTAGGTGAAGACACACAGAGTTTACTACAGCCAGCTTCCCTCAGTATTTAGCTAGTTTCTCTGTAAGTTTTGCAACCTGGGAGGATTCTGGGGGAATGCCACTGCTGTGCTACTCTCAGCCTCCTTAAAAGGTGGGGTAAAAAGGCTGAGTGCTTAATCTGAGTGTAATTGAAAATCTTAAGCTCTTAACCGACATTTTATTTCCTGAAAATGGCCATATTGCCACATCTGATTTCTGAGATCATATAGAGGATTCCCTCCACCTAGATTGGGAAGCCACTTCTGGATCTAGATGATCTTTAAGGGCCCTTCCAACTCAAGCCGTTCTATGATTCTGAGATTCTGCCTTGAAATTCAGAGAGTGGCATGTTAAACTTTAGCTGACTTAGCAAAAGAGAGTTATATCATCTCTTAGGTAATTACTGTTTAAGTTATAGAGGGAAGAAGTACTTTCTTGTAACCTATATTTGGCATGTTGAAAAGCTAGAAAATACGGCCCAGAAGTTTGCAGTCTAGATGAAAAGCCTGTTGAAAGGCCACATTTTAAAATCATCTGTAGCCGTGTCCCAGAGGTGTGGTTGGTGTTTTCAGAGTTGTGTGAGGCTGGGTACCCAAATTGCATGAAAATTGAAAGGAGTTGGACAACTAGCTGAGACTGCTGTTTGTCCCTTTCCAGTCTTTCAGTAGCCAAATCCTAGCAGAAAGTTTTGCATTTGATTTAATATTTTTATTTCATCTTTGTCTTCCAATTTAAAACACCTGATCTTGTTTAAAATGCAGGGTTAGAATGTCTAAATGGGCATGTGTAAAAACAATAAATTGATATATTGCATACATTCCCAATCATCAATTGGGAAATAAAGTGTATTTATCAGATCGTTGGTTAGATTTTATGCCTGCTGACTTGAGGTTTTATTTAAGCTCCTTTCATCTCTCTTGACAGTTTGCTCTGACTTCACCTTTTTTGTTTCGGCTCTGATCTCCTGTAATGTTGCCTACCCAGGAAGTTGTACTTCCTTTCCTTCTGACCAACACATGGCAAGCATTTTCCAAAAGTCTTTACTCGTTTTGCTAACGTATTTGGCAGCTCTGACTTTGCAAAGTTTCATGTAATGCGTCTGTTAGATTTTGGCTTTTCTCGTCACAGAGAATTGCTTGTGTTCTTCTGCTTGTTTCATTAATCTTTATTAAGTAAAGATGTAAGCTGTCTTTAATTGAATGTTTTCTTTTGGCAATAGAACAAGTCAAAAGGTGTTTCTCATTAATTTGTTATTCAGCAGGGATAGCGATCTATCTGGATTGAATTTATGACAGTGTTTAGTCCCTATTTGTAGAAATGCCTATGTTGAACATATTTTTCTATGTTTTGCTCAGAATATCCTATACAGCCTGATTTTATAATGTCATTTGTCATGTGGGAATTCAGCTACAGGGAATTGGGC
The DNA here is from genome assembly GCF_020740795.1 of Apus apus. Lineage (NCBI taxonomy): Eukaryota > Metazoa > Chordata > Aves > Apodiformes > Apodidae > Apus > Apus apus. The sequence goes on from NC_067283.1 coordinate 53,021,430, forward strand.
TGTGTTGACAGCATGTCTCCGTGTTGGTTTATCCTCTCCTTTTAGTACAATGTGTTTTATCTTTGGTCTCCCAAAGTTTTATGATTCTATCAAATCATGAAGAAAGATGGCTTTTGGTTTTCTCTAGCGTGTGATACAAATATTTTGGACAAAGGTCATAATGAGAAATGCTGACCTTTCTTTTTATGACACACAATCGTATTCAGACTTTCCTGTAGGGATTAATTACAGGGCCATCACTAGCTTGAAAGCAAATTGTATTGAAGAAATGAGATTAGCTAATTCAGGTGTTGCATGAGTTCTTTTGTCTCCCGTCCGGTTCCTATGCTTTTAGTAATTTTTAAGATTTACTTATTTATCTGTTTTAAGGAAGGTACAAACTGTCACCCGTTATCCTGAGGAAAATGTTAAATTTCATCAAATACAAATCAAATGTTCAACAACTTGAGAAATGAAGAAGCACTTTTGTTAACATTTGTAAAAATCCCAAATGAATCTAAGGTAGTCTAGATAAAAATATTTGGTTTAGGGCAATTGTCCTTTAAGTGATGATATTGCAACACGTTCGTGTCTGTTTATCCCAGATGCTTTCAGGCAGCTCCTAGCCCAAATGAATTGTTTGTATACACGTTAGGAATCCTGTCATCATATCATCAGTAAGTCCTAAGCAAGCTGACGAGGTGTCCAAATGTGTGTTCAGTACATGTCTTGGAACAGAATAGGATCTACGGACACATGGAACGTCGTCTGGGACAAAGTTGTTTATTTGGTTTGCCTGCTTTCTGAAAGTTTACAAAGAATGTCTGCCATAAATGTAGCTAAAAATCCCACTGTCATCTGGCAAAAATGAAATAAAGCTATGTTGTAGCTGACATGGTATTATAAAGCTAAACCTAGAAAGACACATTAGTCTGTTTTTCTAACAGTTTTTTTGGAAATGGATTTGCTAGCATTTTTAAATTTAGTGTGACATTTTTAAGCATCTGGCATTTGGCAGCTTCACTCATAACACTTTTGTGCAGTCTAACAGCTTTTACTGTTATAACATTTTTCCTAATCTTCAACCTGACCTTTCTCACTTCATAATATTTATTTCTGTCTCTCAGAACAGAATCGTTTAGGGTGGATTCCAAAGCAAAGTATGTCTCTTATGTGATAAATATATTGACCATTTTAAAGTGGATAAACTAGCAGTAGTTTGTTATGACATGTTATTTTTCCCCAAACTTTTGTCCCATGTGATGTCTGCAAATACTATAATTTTTCCTGTGGAATGTTCCAAGGCTTGAGTGCCATCACATGGCACTTGGACACCAAGCACAGAAATGGTTAGTTTCATTGTGTCAGAGGCGACTTAGATGTTTCAGACTAATTTGCCCTCTTTCATCAGAGTAGGAATGCCACACCAACCCTAGAGAAGCTGCTAAGATTTATTTCACGTTGAAGCGTGTCTTTATTTTACTAGGTCTCTCTGATTCAAGTAGAAAAATCTGGGATAAAGAAATATTTTCAGTCCTTCCATTTGTCAGGAATTGTGATGTATTAATAGAGGTGTAATTTAATTGGATAATAGCAGCAGTCTCACTTTTTAAATTAGTTTTTTTTAATTGGAATGGATATATATTGCCAATATTTATGGGAAATGTGTTTGTTTCAATTCAGTTTATCAAATGAATCTTCAGGCAATTATAGTCAGTGTTTTGCATACAGTTACTTCTGAAATGCTCCCAGCTAGCAATGAAGATCTTAGCACTATTATAATTTACTTTTTGTCTTGGCGTGATTATCTTCCACTTTTGTTAGATAAATATTTTTGAGCATCTTGAATCTTCTCTTGTTGCTCTGTATCAAGTATTCGTCCATCAAATAACTGGAGACTTTTTTAGAACAGCTGTGAGCTGCATTATTCCATATTAGCTACCTTATTTTATAAAACTTTGTCATATTCTCCCAAATATGAAAAAAAATTATAAATAGATACAGGAACAGAGGTATTTCTTTTTATGTCACATTAAGCATGTGAAATTTTAAACATTCATATGGTGGGTGTTATGCTACAGACTAACAAAGAGAGGTGGTGATCATCTTAGTTAAGAAAATTCTTTCAAAATTTTCAGCTACAAATTTATCTTTAAGCAGTTGGAAAGTTCTGAAAAACAAAGGATGTTACATAGAGCCAGTAAGGTCAGTTTCTCCATTCTTGGCTGAGGTAAGGATACAGGATTGCTGGTGAAAATTATGAGGGCTACAGGACTGCTGGTGGAAGGCTGTGGCATTCACTTTGTAAACACCTGCCACAAAGGCCTGTTTCCTTTAAGCTGATACCAAGCAGCCAGTGCAACTTGCTTCATACTTGCCAGTTGTTTTTCTTGCTCACCAAACATGAAGACAACAAAGGTACGCTTTCTTATGTAGAAGACTGACTTGGCTGCAGGGTCTGGATAGGAACAGGAAGATTTAGGTGTAAGTGACTGTGCTGAGTAAGCAAATAGTCCTTTAGTGGACAGCTAGAGTTTGTGTTTGTGGGTGCTTCAAATGCTTACTATGCAGATTAAATAATGCATTGACAACAACAATTTTTAGGAGGCACTTGAAGATCTACCTGGGGGTTATTATGTCTAGTAACCAGTTTGGTTGTGAAACTGATGTACATTTTCAAGTAGAGCAAAAGAGCTCATACTGCAACAATTTTGAGATCTAGTTATGTGAGGATGTGGCAGGTATCAGAATAAATTGTGCAAGGTGCAGAATAGGGATTTCGGGAGTTGAAGAGGGGTTTAGGGGAGGTGCAACTTTATTTTCATCTTTCCAGACTCCAGTTTACACAAATCTAAAGCTTTACCTGAGATTACACATCCATGAAGCTCCCTCTCCAGCTGAAATTATATAGAAAACTCTCAGATTTATTCACTTAAGTTTTATATTCTTTTGTCTCTCCTCTGAAACATATTCCCCAAAATAAAAGCCTATTCATTGGATTTAAGGGACTAAAATAAATTATCTACTGGTAGAAAAAGACTATTTAAATATTGACCGTAGCCTGGGGAAGTAAGCTCCACTAGAGGGCAGTTCAGAGCAAGAGTGTAGTCGGTTGCCTTATTTTATCTTCAGAGACCATCTATTCCTGTATTCAAAAGAATTTAATCTTCTTAGTATCAAAGTATTTTCCATTGTACCTAAGCTTGCAAAGCCACTAGCTATCATACACTAAGCAGGAACTTGTATTTAGGGTTAAGTGTGTGTAATTGCAAAGCTATGCTTTTGCATGCTGAATTTAAGTGTGAGGGAACATGCAGAGTATTTGGACAAAAATAAACATCAGGTGGCATTTTTATATCTTTGAGAAGTTGTTTCAGATACGTATGCTCACACAGTCATATATCTACACACATACATACATATGTGTGTATATTACAGTTATGGTGAAGATCTGTGCACCAGGCTGAAAATTTTGTGAATATAAATTGTATACTTTGTCAAACTTCTCGTATTTGTGTTCATAGTTATTTCTAAAACATCTGTACTGAGTTGCTCCATTGACCTGTGTAGTTTACTAGAATAGTAATGTTCAACATTTGATTTGATTTTTGTCTGGGTAAAGAGATCTAGCATTTTTAGAAATTGCTATATATCACTTAACTCTTACAGTTAGATGGCTACCTCTTCTTGCAGACATTTTTAATGTCTATAATTCCTGGGGCAAACAATTTCCAGTGACAACAGATTATGTCCCCGCACTAGTTTTGTCAATTCAGAATTCAGATCTAAAGCAGAATTATGTTATTTTTTTTTTTATTTATTATGACCTGTGTAAACTCATTAAATACTCCCTGAACCTCTAATTTTTACCAGAAACCTATTAAATAATAAGCTTTATTTTGAAACCAGGCTGTTATAATGTGTCAAAAGGACTTTAAAAACATGTATTTGTAAAATACCAGTAGGAAAAAATGCATGACTTGTTGCCTATCACCTTTACTGAATATAGTGTTTGAGGAACGGATGTTTGTCCTTACCAGAGGAGCATTACAAAGCTTTTTACAGTTGGTCTGTCTACGTACTAAATGCTTAATTTTCAGATGTTTTCTGTTTATGAAAACATTTGTGTGAGCAGGCGTGTTGAGATGTCTTTTATTTGCTAATAATTGAGACCAGTACATAATTTCTCATTTACTTCAATATGCTTTTCACTATTTAATTAAAGTTGTTTTGAGTATTATTGTTTATTGAGCAAGATTTTGTTTTTGAAGTGGCCCCACACAGTTAAATGATTTTAATGCTGCAGTTTATTCCAATGAGATAATGGTATATGTCTAGTTAGAGCCCTTCAGAGCATTTTTGGGTGGATCCACCATATTTTATTTGCTAGTCCTATTAGTTTGAAAAGGAAAACACTGTTGTTTTCTGTAAACCTAAGTGTGTAAATATGAAAGGGAATGTCACCAGCTGTTCTTTAGGGTCTCACAGTCAGCTCTTGCCAGAGACATGATTTTGAATAAAACTGGGCAAACTGGTAGTTTTTTTATTCTTTCTTGTGAGTAGTGAAGTCAATAAGATGCAGATTTGAGCATAAGAATTGTGTTGAATACTTTATTCCAAAATGTTTGTTTTGAGGCTACACTGATGAGGTCAATGTACTGGCTGTAGTATCCTGATACTCCATGTGACACTGAGAAGTTGAGTTCCTCCTCAGCTTTGCCCAAGGTGGATCTGTTATCTTCAGAAAGATACTAGGTAGTTAAGTTTGTGGTACAATGAGGAAATGGATATGGTTAGGGGGTATCATTTTGCTTGACGCAGTTTTCAAAATCTTGATTGGAGTAACAAAGTTATTTAACTCTAGATTGAAGGGATTATTATTCTTTTGCACTGTGCATTAGAAGTCATTTATGAATTTTGTACATAACAGCATTGGTCCAAGTGAAGGAACTGAGGAAGATTACCCCGGTCACTTATGATCTTTAATTGCGTGCTGTAATCAAACAAAGCCAATGTTTAGACTGTCACGTCTACCAAACAGACTGTCTGTATATAGAAAATATTATTTTGGAAGAATAATAATAAGAAGAAATTGAGGAGATTTAAGAAGTTTTATCTTGCAGTATATGATGATATATTTTAATTTTAATAGTGTCCTCACAGCTAAAACTTAGTACGGAAACATTGCCTTAAAATTGTCAGCCAAGCTAGACATCTTGTGTGTGGAAAATATTTCTTAACGCTTTACTCCTGTAATTTGGGGATTTCTCCTAGAGATACCTGAAAGGGAAAAGAAGAATGAGAATAGCTTTTGAATTTGTTAACTCTTTGACGAGGAGAGACTCTTAAATCTGATTCTTAAGGGCCATGATGTTTTCTATTAGTTCTAATAATAACAATTGAACATGTTGCATCTTTGCTGTTGACTTCTTCCCTCTGTGTTTGTTGGTGGTCACTGACTCCATAAAAGAAAACCAGACTTGGCTTTCGGGCCTCTTAAAGTCTTTGCACTGTACAGGCCCAGTACATTAACTGCCTCCACTTTCAGCCCTAAATTATTAGATTATACTGGCAGTATATATATATAGGCAGTAATCCCTGGCAGGGGAATAGGATTGATACCTGGATTTGCGACCCCTTCAGCAGACCCTGCAAGATCTCTGCAACTGGAAGATTTTGTGGTTGTTGTTCGAAGAACATGAAGAGTTAAAGCAGAGAAAAGCATCCTGGCTACAGCTATTAATTCTAAGTTAATTCTATAGCTGAACAAAACTGTATTTATGTCTATCCATAAAAGTTTTTTTGTATTTTGCATTTCATTGTTGTAACTCTTGGAACACAGATTGTGTCTATTGGCTAAAGAGTGAGCCTTGTCCTCTGTTGTAAACAATAATTTATTTTGAAGGTAGCTCTGTTTAGATGTGGAATAAATTAGGAGAAGCAAGGGGGGACCAATTAATGTGTCTAAACCATTCATGTGTCATGATTTTAGTATAATTTGTGGTATTCAAGGTATCTTTATTACAGAGTGGAGATAAAACACAGGCAACATTGGCCCTGTTGGACAGCAGTTGCAGGCCTGTAGAGATATCATAGAGCATCTGAAATCACATCTGAATCTCACCTCAGCTGACCCATCAAATTAAAAAAGGAATTCTTGGTGAAAGTGAACGTAATGTAGCAGGGCCAGGAATCTGTCTAGAATTAAGATAAACATATTATCAGCCCACACAGGATAAATCCAACTGTTTAGTCTTAAAAATGTGCAGGAATAAATAGAATACAGTAGTATTCAGTGGTTGTACAATCTGGACAACTTGTGAACAAAGGCCTGTGGGAAATGCTGGTTGGTTCCTTTTTGTACTAAACTAGTAATATGTGTTTGTGTTCTACTTGTCTTTGATTAAATTACTAATTGTTCTCTTTCTGTTCTAGGTTATGGTCAGACTGGTCCAATGGTTCAGAGAGCTGGATACGACTCCATTGCAGCTGCTATTTCTGGTCTCATGCATATCACAGGGCATGAGGTATGGTGCTCAACTTACAAATTTAATAGCATCATTGTGTCATGTACTAAAACTTGATGCTGCATGGAGCAAGATAACTTATGTTCACTTGCCGTATATCTGTTATGCATGCTGTCCTGAGTCAAACAAGAAGTCTTTTCTCTGGGAATCTAAGAAAGTTATACTGCTCAGGTCCTCCAGATATTTCAATCCAGGCTTGCAAAGCACATGCCCTAGAAACAGAAAATAGAAGAAAAATGGTATCCTAAATCTCCAGTGAATGAGTTGACAATTTATGCCAATTTATTAATGACCACTAGTAGTCACTTCAAGAGCTGTAACTGACACATTGACACCCAGATGATGGAACCATACATACGTGTGGCAAGTCTCTCCCATGCTTTGAAACTGATATTCCCTCTTTAAAAGAAGAAATTGTGAAGCCATCCAGATAACTCTGACAAATTGTCTTTTTGATCATCCTGCCTGAAAATAAGCAGAGAGATGCCATTAGTGGCTCTGGAAAAGCTGTATGTGCTGCTATTCCTAGCGATATCCAAGATCTTTGGTAGTGTCATTAGTGCAGGAAGCATTACAGAGATACTTTAGTATCTGGATTCTGGGAATACATAGAATGTGTGTCTTCACCTCAGAAAAATGCTGGTCAAATAGGCGTTTACTTAAGCTGTCTGGAATCACCTACAGATGCAGGGAATGTGGTCTCCAAATGTCACTTTTCAAGTGAGATAGTTTTACAAGTCTGTTCTATGCATCATAAACACTAGATAGTCTTGTATATTGGTGCTCTTAATACTCTGGGAGCAGTAGTGCAGATCTTCAGAGTATGACACTTGCATGCCCTAGATAAACAAGGAGTTTATAAAGTTTCTGTACTTAGTGTCAGATATTCATGTTTGAGTAAGTTATTGAAAATTAACCACGCATGATGTGGACATAACTTTACTGTAGGATTGATATTCTGCCAATAGACTTGTTTTCTGCCAAGAACAATGGCAAATAACAGAACTCTCCGGTACCAGAGTCCTTTTTATTAAGAAAAAAAAAAAAAAGTCAAGCATTTTTTGACTGAGAAAGCTAAAACATCTCATGCCTAGTGTCCTAAGATGGTCTGCCCATTGCTGCTGTGTTCATGATACGTACTCATAGGATATCCTATTTCAGAAAATGAGAAGACATGAAGTTGAGTGCAGTCTTTACAGGTACTTCTCTTCAAATGTGCAATGCACATATACACTGAAGTAATGGCTGATCACAGGAACAGTAGTGCAAGTAATTTTTACATTCTGACCCTGGTGTCTGTAAAGTGCAGGTTTGTACTTCTGGTATAATGCCAGAAACTTCATGCGCACCTCAAAATATGCTAAACAAAATTAAATGGGAGTATAAACAGTTAAAAAGGGGCAAATATGATTAGTACTACATGAATACAGAAAAATATGTTGAAAAATTGAAAATAAACAGGACTATCGTAAAGCTTTGCAAATGTGTGAATGACAAGTATTGTACTGAAAATTTCGTGTATGTTGTTGTATGAGAGTAATAGTCCTTGGTGGCCATTATGAAGATGGATTTTATTTAAAAATTATCTTAAGATCTACACTTGAAGTCCAGATGTTCACATCACCTCACCAGGACTTGAGGCAATGCAATAATAGGAGTCATTTAATCATTGCTAGTAACAGTTCTAGGTATTCACTGGGGGCTTTTAGCAGTTAATTCAAACTTACTCATTCTCTTGCATTATTAAATAAGCTAAAATTTGCTTCTTATTTTTGTTTATTTGAAGTATTTATTAACTTATTTCATCAGTTACACAAAGCCATTTTCTGGTTTATAGAGGGATGATTTTGTTTCAAAGACGTAAGTGGTCAGCTTATTACAAAGCATTTTATTAATACGATGCTAAAATTAATGTCCCATATATCTGACATTTTTTAAATGGCTAGAACAAATAGCAATATATATTCCATTTTAGCTTAGAGAAATTTTGTGGCTGATATTTCAGGATCACTTTCTCCAGGCCTATGAGCGATGCATCCCAACTAAAAGAAAGTCAAGGAAACCAAGGAAAATGTAGGCCCTCTCCTGAAAGGAATGAGAGACCTAGCTATGCAGGATATTGAGAAAGCTGAGGTTCTCAATGACTTTGCATCACTGGTAAGAGCTCCAGGAGGGACTGGGAGAATGAAGCATCCCCCACTGTAAAAGAAGAACAGGTTCATGACCATCTAAAGAACCTGAAAGTGCACAAGTCTATGGGACCTGATGGGGTCCATCAATGGGTCCTGAGGGAGCTGTCGGATGCAGTTGCTAAGCCTCTGTTCATCATATTTAAGGGGTCATGGTGGTCTGGTGAGGTTCCTACTGATTGGAAAAAGGGTAACACAGCCCCTACTTTTAAAAAAAGGAAAAAGTAAAACCCAGGGAACTACAGGCTGGTCAGTCTCACCTCTGTGCCTGGCAAGATCGTGGAACAGCTCCTCCTGAAAACTCTGCTAAGGCACATGGAAAATAAGGAGGTGATTGGAAAATAAGGAGGAGCCAACATGGCTTCACTAAGGGCAAATCATGCCTGACCAACTTGATGGCCTTCTATGACAAGGCTACAGAGATGGTGGATAATGGCAGAGCAACTGATGTCATCTACCTGGATTTGTGCAAGGCATTTGACACTGTCCCACATGACATCCTGGTCTCCAAACTGACAAGGCATGGATTTGACAGATGGACCACTCGGTGGCTGAGAGATTGGCTGGATGGCAGCACCCAGAGAGTTGTGGTCAATGACTCAATGTCCAAATGGAGACAAGTGATGATTGGTGTTCCTCAAGGGGTCAGTATTGGGACCAGTGGTATTCAGCATCTTTGTTGGAGACATGGACAGTGGGATTGAGTGGATTCTCAGCAAATTTGCTGATGATACCAAGCTGTGTCTGGTTGACACCCCAGAGGGAAGGGATGCCATCCAGAGGGACCTTGGCAGGCTGGAGAGTTGGGCCAGTGCCAACCTCATGAAGTTCAACAAGGCCAAGTGCAGGGTCCTGCACCTGGGTCGGCACAACCCCAGGCACAGATACAGGCTGGGGGGAGAATGGCTGGAGAGCAGTCCTGAGAAGAAGGACTTGGGGATGGTAGTAGGTGAAAAATTCTTAATGGCTTACTTTTCTTTATTTGCTGGAAAATAGTTGTTATTGAAGTGACTTAATGCTGATTATTATGAAATGCTTCTGAGCAAAGTTCTGAGCCTCGAAATCAAGCTATAACTTCTGCAAAATTGCAACATTACAGTCACAAACAACTGCATTTGTGCTGTTGTTTTTCCTGATTGTACAAAACCTGACACATTCAGTGTACAGTAAGTAGGATGCTATCTTGAAACCGTGCTTTCCTGTGCAGAAACCTGCATGGAATTAAAGCTTTTACACTTGTACTTGATTACCTCTGTATTAGAAAAGTGTGAAACATACAAATTTGAAATTCTACTGTATTAATGAAAAATTACAAGCAATAGAGGGGAATCTGTTTTGTGTAAATCTGTACCACAAACCCATTTTGAATGAAAGTAGTTGCTATAGGTCACACTTAGTTTTTCTTTACATAAATTAAAATATGCTAAAAGGACAAAGTTTTCACTGACAATACTTTTGTTGTCCTGGATGAAATAATTTGTAGATATTTCCTGGTTAAACACCACATTCAAGTTTCATATTTACTGAATGGAAAGGTTTTACTTAATATATTTGGATACATCAGCACCAGATGAATATCCCTTTGAAAATTTTTATGACTCATTAAGGCAATAACTTGAAATTAATTAAATAAAAATCAAATTGGGTCTAAATCCCTTCCATCTCCAAGTGAATCATTAAGTGCAGTTTTCAATATTCAGGGCATCTTTATGGTGCTGCATTTTTTCTTGCTGAAGAAATATTTTTGTTTTACTGAACATGAGAGAATAAGACATGATTGGGATCTACAATACCAGAGGGGCCATTCTTCAGCTTAAAACCAAACCAAGTGCAACAAAAGAGTACACATGATATATAGCTCAGAGCTGTTGAAAAATATAGCCATTGCTGGTTCATATTAGCTTCAGCAGCTATTTCCCATCTGTAAAGACTACTGGATTTAGAATAATTTTATTAAGCATGTAATTTCATTTTTAATGGATCATTTTTATATTACTGATGTAAATTTTGGAAGAGAATTATGTTAAAGAGCAAAAAAACCCCAAACCTCTGAAAAGGAAGCTTCCAAAGAGTGTTGTGGCTGTCTCTGGGCTGGAATGTGTTGACAAATTGTAAGGAACTGAGCAAACGGCAAAAATTAGGAATAAAAGTGTGAATTGGTGGTAAGATTGAGCACTAACAAAGTGTTGTGATGGAAGAAAAAGTCTTCTCTACTGGAGTGAATCTTCATCTTTTAAAATTAGCGAAGTTCATGCCCTGGTGTTTCCCCTAACTGGGGGTTATCCCAGCTCTTGAGCCTGGATGGCAGCTTTGTTTGCTTAGAGCACTTTCTCCCTGACTAGGGCTGCATTATCTCCTTCTGCCAGAAGAGTAATATCTCTTTTGACTGGCATGTGCTTGAATAAAAGCTACTGTACAGGTCCTTACTTTGGTTAGGGGCCTAGTATAACACTAGCTACACAAAAGTACTGCTGTGCTGCCAGAAGCTCTGTCTAAAGGAAGGTATCTGTGTGTGGAGCTTCATCCTTCATGTAAAGCAGCTTCATATCCCTTGTTCTGCAGGACAGAGATGAAAACCTGAATGAATCCATTTCACAGTATTTATTGTAATGCATCTAGTCATAGAAAGGCTGGTTTATGGCACTGGTGGCTGATTAAAGGGTGAAAACTTGCAGCTACTCATGGATCTTGGTAGAAAGACTAGTGAAGCATGGAAATTGTGTAGACTGCTGGAGCATTATAGGTTGTGGGATGTTAGGATGAAGTAAAGCCAACATGTTAAAAATAACATAGCAGTGTAGTGCTAGTAGTTTGTAGGAGTGTTCGATAAGGAAAAATTGTGAAAGTACTTTTAGAAATAATCTTTTTACTGAGGCAAAGGAAGTGTTTGCTTTAAAACATTTGGTAATTTAGTACTTAATGCAGAAAGTGCTGGAATAAAGGCTTTTATGTCTGATCTATATATCTTCAAAGTGTAGTTTTTCCATCAAGGGTGAAATTAATGACACTTTGAAAGCAGTAGGAAGTGTTTTCAAACAAGGATGTTGCTGTGTATCTCTGCAAATTCTTAAGTATTTTTTATTTCTTCTCATCCTAGTGTCTTGGCTGCAATGAAGAAAGTATGATTTAAAGTGAGAACTTGCAGCAGATATTATGGGCAGACGTTACATCTTTTCTCTTGCATTTCTCAGTAGTAGCTCTGAAAAGCAAGAACCTTCTCATGTGCTATATTAGTTTTCTTAGTATGCCTATAAATAAATACTTTCCTGTTTTCCCCTGGAGCAGGGTACAAGGAAGGTGGGAAATGGATTAAACCTTTGAGTTGTCCATTGTCTTGGAAAGTTGAAGTAGCTTAGTGTAGAGCATGGAGAAAGAAGAAATAAGAGATTCTTCAAAAAATAAGTGCTTCCTAAAGCAGTTTACACCTTAAGAAAGTGTGGTTTATACATAATCCTTAATATCTAGGCTATAGATAGTCACAGAGTTTGAATGACAGTAACTGAGATTTAAAACAAAAAATAACTGCCATATTTCATACAGATTTTATAATTTTGTTTAGTAACTTTCATGACATGAATAAAATAGCACCCTTTTCTAGCTCTAAGCAGAAAATATTGTACTAGTCTTTTATCCCAGAATTGACCTATTAATGCAATTGATAATACACCATGGTGTTTTTTTTTTTCTTAAAGTAATTTTAAGTGTATATATATGACTTACATAGATCCTGTTGGAGTGCAAAAGATAAAAAGCATGGTGAAGATAAGTTTTATATTTTTTATGTGAAGCCAAGACACTCTTTTTATATAATTATCAGTAAATGTAGTTCTTGCAATCTTTGTGTATGATTACATTTCCTAGTTTAGCCATGACAAAGTAATTCTGTAAATCCAATTTTAATGAATTTATGCTAAATTAGTTTAAAGAGATTTATGGAAACTTTGATAATCAGTTATTATTTATCAGTTATACCAATTTTAAGTTGGCTTTTGACAGGCTTATTTATGTGCTGAAAGTCTGAAATAATCCCATTAGCTTTGTGGTGCAATACTTTAGGGCAAGCAATTGCTACCGGAATCTGAACATCTGACCTGGAACTTTTCAGAATAGTAAATGGGAGAAAGTCTTAGAAGAAGCATTTTTAAGCTTTTATGTACAAGCCTTCCTTGACTGAAATAAGAAGTTGGTTTTGCCATTTATTACAGAGGGGCTATATTTTGTGCCAACGATTAGGGAAGTTCTGAAATGCATGATGTAAAATGAAGATTCTGCCCTTGATGCCAGAAAAAGGGATGACATACTGTAAAAGGATATTTGAACCAACAACTTTCCAGTGATTATTGGTCAGAAGGTGAAGAATTTGCATGTGTTGACATGTATAACGTGTACATGCGTAAACAAAGCAGTGCTGTTTTTGCTTTCCTGCTAGAAGCCTGGAATGTGTGTTCTGAAAAATGCAAAACTGAGATATGGCTGGAGGAAGGCCAGGAGAGGAGAGAGAAAAAGAGAGTGAAAAGAGCAAAGAAATAACATTTTGCCTTTCAAACAGGCATGTAGCTTGGGTCAGCTACCCGTTGTGTCTAATGCTATTTCTTTTTCAACTGATGAATTGAAGCATTATGTTACTAAAGCAAAAACTAGCATAATAAATAAATAATTCACAATTTGCAGATCACAGCATTACAAAGTTACAGTATTGTGAGGTACTGCAAGATAATCTGTTTTTCAGTGGTACGTTTATACTTCGGTTCACGCAAAGACACTATTTTTTTCTTGCAGTTAGCAATCCAGAAACTTATGAAAGCTCTTTCAGATGAATCTTGGGTAGAATGTAGCATAACAAAAAGTAATGTTTTGCCTCTCTTTCCCTTTTTTTTTTTTTTTTTGTTCTTGTTCTTTTTTTGTTTGTTTGTTTGTTTTGTTTTGGGGTGCTTTCTTTTTCTTTAGGATGGTGAGCCAGTTAGACCAGGAGTAGCCATGACAGACCTTGCTACTGGGTTGTATACATATGGAGCAATTATGGCTGGTTTACTTCAGAGATACAAGACAGGGAGAGGACTGCACATTGACTGCAATCTCTTGTCATCTCAGGTAGGAGTGCTAACAGTTTGCTTTTAGTTGTGTAGATGTTTGAATCTAAGAATGCAGTTTTTACGTAAATTAATGCAAGCTAGTACAACTTCTGATGACAACAATAAGGACAGTTATGCCATTAACTGACAGTTTCCTTATTCTGCCACTCAATAGTAACCATTTTTTATGATGACATGGTTATACTTACTACTGCATTATATTTGGTTTTCACGTTTTACAAAGGTCTTCTGTGTTCTTTGAAAACATACGTTAATCAAGGTTTGTAATCTCCTGAGATTGTGGGCAACACTTGTAGTAGATAATTTGAGATAGACAAGCATAAATGGTGAAACCAGTGTTGGAAGGGAGGCCTTGGCACTGGGTAATATTACTACCAGAGTGATGGAATGATTTGTGCAAAAACACCCAGAGTGATCAAGTATCACCCAAATGTCAAAGTACTGTAATCCAGTAGGTCTGCCTTTTGGCTCTGGGAATAGAAGAATAAAGTAAGCTTGAAAATGCAGCATTTTCTGTAGGCACATTACAGAGAAATCTCATAAAAATGGTAAAGATGTTTTGATCATGAAACGAATACCATATACCACAAGTAATGAGAACTTTAAACTGTCTTAGAACATTTAAGCATAAATGGTGCAATAATTTGTAATTTACAAAAAGAAGGTGATGTTGTTATGAGCTACATATGATGGAATGTTACATTGTCTTGCTGATGTAGGAATCTGTTGGTACCGACTGGGTATATGGGGCATAGGAGTTTTCGTGTATGTTTTAAAATACAGAACAAAATGATATGCAGCACTAATCAAAACTACTACAATGCTCCATTATTTTCATCTTCGTTCAGTTATATTTTTCTTCACATTATACCTGTCACTACATTTAAAAGATGATAGAGCACCTATTGTACAAAAAAAATTGGCCCTGATGTGAGCAGGAGGTTGGGCAAGATGACCTCCAGAGGTTCCTTCTCACCTATATCAGTGTCTGATAATAATGACTGAGACTAATGATTGAGGTTACTCTTGTTTTAATACTTGCTGAAATCAGATTGGAAAGGAGGGGAAGTCCTTGCTTAGATCAACCAAGCATTTTTCATTTGTTTTGGAGGTGTTTGTAAGGGCTGAACTCTTCATCATGCTTACATATATTTGCAAGTGTTTTGTCTGTATTTCTGTGAAGCCACTGAGGTGAGGGACTCCAGAGCGAGGGGTTGTGCCGGTGGACCCCTTCTGCAGTGGCTAAACCGAGCGGAAACCCTCGGCAAAACCGAGGGAGAGAAGCCGAGAGAGAGGGAGGGAGTCAGTCAGTCCCAGCCCCTGTCCCTGGGGAGTGAGAGCTTTTGGGGAGCAGCAGCTCTGACTCACCGTGGGCGTGGGCAGAGGGACGGTGGCCTGACCCCCTCAGGTAGAAGCAGCCCCTGGGGAGTGCGGCGACCAGGAGCAGCAAACAGGGCCCTCTTGGCTCACGGTAAGAACTCAGCTAGTGGTCATCGACCTCCAGAAGAGGACCTAGCCATGGGATCCACTCAGGTGAAAACCATTGCCAGGATGACAGTGGTGACCCAGAGAGAGGTCCCTCCCTCTCAAGAATGCAGCTGTCCAGGTCTCTGGCTGCAGAGAATGCCTCAGCCTGTCACTTGTATCAGAGGAGAGCAGAGAGAGCACCTGCATGTGCTGTGACCAGGGGAATGATTTACTCAGCCTAGTGGCTGAGCTAAAAGAGGAGGTGGAAAGATGAAGGGGTATCCGGGATTGTGAAAGAGAAATAGATTGATGGGGCCCGGGTTAGTGATGTTACCGAGAAACTCCCAGGCCTGGTGCAGCCCTCTGGTCACTACCCACTAGTGGTCATGCAGGTGGGCGCAGAGGAGTTTGCCAAGGCAAGTCCCAAGGCAATGAAAAGGGATTTGAGAGAACAAGGCTGAATGCTTGCAGGATCAGGAGCACAGGTGGTCTTATCTTCAGTTCTTTTGGTGGCAGGAAATGCTGAAAGGACTAGGAAAACACAACTGATTAATGAATGGCTTAGAGGCTGGTGCCATTGAATGAACTTTGGGTTTTTTGATCATGGAGATGTTTACAGGGCACCAGGTATGCTAGCAAACTGGTATAGAGCTATCAATAAGGGGAAAAAGGGTTCTTGGGCAGGAGTTAGCAGGGCTCATTGAGAGAGCTTTAAACTAGGCTCAAAGGGGGTAGGGAATAAAACCCCTGGAAATGAGCCTGGGGGCAACAAGAGGACAAGAGTTACCAAGGCTCATCCAGAGAGCTTTAAACCAGATTTGAAGGGGGATGGGGATACAGCTGGGCTTGCTAGAGAGGTGCCTGTGGGTTACGGCTCAGCACTTGTAGGGTGGCATGCCAGTATTTTTCCCTCTTTTAAATGCTTACACACTAATGCACACAGCATGGGGAATAAACAGGAAGAACTAGAGATCAGTGTGCGGTCACACAGCTTTGATTTCATTGCAATCACTGAGACATGGTGGGTTAGCTCTGATGACTGGAGTGCTGGCACGGATGGCTATGTACTGTTCAGGAAAGATAGGTCATCAGAGTGAGGTGGTGGAGTGGCTCTTTATGTGGAAGAGCACTTGGAGTTTACTGAACTCCAGCCAGGGGAGAAGGAAGAACACTTTGAAATTTTATGGGTGAGAATTAAGGGCAGGCCAACATGAATGACACTGTTGTGGATGTCTACTATAGGCCACCTGATCAGGATGAGGAAGTTGATGAGGCCTTTTACAGGCAGCTGAAGGTAGCCTCACAATCACAGGGCTTGGTTCTCATGGGGGATTTCAAACACCCAGATGTTTACTGGAAAGCCAACACAGCTCAGCATGCACAGTCCAGAAGGTTCTTGCAGAGTGTTGATGACAACTTTCTGATTTAGGTGGTTGAGGAACCTATGAGGGGCAGTGCATTGCTAGACCTGGTACTAGCAAAGAGGATCTTGTTGATAATGTGAAGGTTGGGGGCAAACTTGGCTGTGGTGACCACAAAATGGTGGAATTTACTATTTTGGGTGGAAATAGGAGAGAAATGAGCAAGACTGCAATTCTGGACTTCAGGAATGAAACATTTAACCTCTTTAAAGATCTGCTTGATGGAATACCATAGGTCAAGGCTCTGGAAGGTATAGATGTCCATGAAAGCTGGTCAACTTTCAAACAACACTTGATCCAAACTCGTAACCGGTGCATCCCAATGAGAAAGAAATCAAGCAGAGGAGGTAGAAGACCTGCATAGATGAGTAGGGGTCTTCTGGAAAAAATTAAAGGAAAGAAGGAAATTTACAGAATGTGGAAAAGAGGTCTGGCCATTTGAGGGGAATACAGGAACATTGTAAGAGAGTGCAGGGATACAACAAGGAACGCTAAGGCCCACCTGGAACTAAAGCTGGTGAGGATCATCAAGGACAACAAGAAAAGGTCCTTCCAGTACATCAATAAAAAAGGAAGAATAGGGGAAATGTAGGCCAGCTGATGAATGAGGTGGGTGCCCTTGTGACTGATGACACAGGGAAGGCGGAGTTATTGAATGCCTTCTTTGCTTCAGTCTTCACTGCAAAAGCCAGACCTCTTAAATCCCAGACCCTGGAGATAGGAGATAAGGTCTGGAGAAAGGAAGACTTTCCCTTGATAGGGGAGGACCAGGTTAGAGGCCACTCAACCAAACTGGACATCCATAAATCTGATGGGATGCATCCATGAGTTCTGAGAGGGCTGGCAGATGTTACTGCTAGACCAGTCTCCATCGTCTTTGAGAGGTTGTAGAGAACAGGAGAGGTGCCTGAGGACTGGAGGAAGGCTAATGTCACTCCAGTCTTCAAAAAAGGCAAGAAGGAGGACCCAGGGAACTAGAGGCTGGTTAGTCTCACCTCTGTCCCTGGTAAGGTGTTAGAAAAAAATCATTCTGGATGTCATCACAAAACGTGAAAATGAGGAATGTCACTGGGAGAAGTCAGCATGGATTCACCTAAGGGAAATCATGCTTGACCAACCTGGTTGCTTTCTGTGATGTCATTACTGGCTGGCTAGATGAGGGGAGAGCAGTGGATGTCATCTACCTTGACTTCAGCAAGGCTTTTGATACTATTTCCCATAACATCCTCATTAGGAAATTCAGGAAGAGTGAGCTTAATGAGTGGACAGTGAGGTGGATTGAGAGCTGGCTGTGTGACAGATCTCAGAGGGTGGTGCTCAACAGATCAGCATAGAGTTGGAGGGCAGTAACCAGTGGTGTCTCCAAGGGATCAATACTTGGTCCAGCCTTGTTCAACGTGTTCATCAGTGATCTAAACGAGGTGACAGAGTGTATCCTCAGCAAGTTTGCTGATGATATAAAAGTGGGAGGGGGGTGGCTGACATTCCAGAAGCCTGTGCTGCCGTTCAGCATGACCTGGACAGGCTGGAGAGTTGGGCAGAGAAGAACCTCATGAGGTTCAGTAAGAGCAAGTGTAGGGTCCTGCACCTGGGAAGAAAGAATCCCAAGCACCAATATAGGTTAGGGGTGGACCTGCTGGAAAGTAGTTTGGAGGAGAAGGATGAAGGAGTCCTGGTAGACAGTAAATTATGCACGAGCCAGCAATGTGCCCTTGCTGCCAGGAAGGCCAATGGAATCTTAGGTTGCATGAAGAAGAGTGTGGCCAGTAGGTTGATGGAGGTCATTCTCCCCCTCTACTCTGCTGTGGTGAGGCTACATCTGGAACACTGCATCCAGTTCTGGGCTCCACAGTTGAAGAGAGATGGGGAGCTACTGGAGAGAGTCTAGAAGAGGGTGACAAAGATGATAGGGGGATTGGAGCATCTCTCTTACGAGGAAAGGCCGAGAAAAATGGGACTCTTTAGCCTGGAGAAGAGAAGGCTGAGGGGAGACCTTATTAATTCCTGTAAGTATCTAAAGGGTGGGTGCAAGGAGGGTGGAGACAGGCTCTTCTCAGTAGTTCCCAGTGTCAGAATGAGGGGTAAAAGGTACAAGTTGGAAAACAGGAAGTCCATTTAAATATGAGGATAAATGTAGTAAATTTAGAAAAAAAAAATTTAAATGTATGTTAAACTTGTAGTAAATGTTTTGTGTATATATATGGAAGGTATTTTTTAAAACTTTTTTTTTTTATTTATTTAAGGTAACATAGTGCTTTGCATTATGGCAGCTTCTCCTTGATCTCTTAAATTTCTAATTTTAATAAAGGGACTTATGGTAATTTCTATTAATTTTGGGAGTTATTTGGCTTTTTAAATTGAGCCTTCATTATTATTTGATAGTTTATCAAATGCTAAAAGTAAGAAGAGTTAAAATCAGACATTTCTGTAACTCTTATTTCATCTTACTTTGTCATCTCATGTCTTTAGTGTCTTTTTCCTTGGTTAGGATAGATTTGGCTATGCACAAAGGTGTTCTCATACTGCAAGACTTCCATCTGAAGTTCCACATCATTCCCCTTTAGGCCACTCACTGGAAAACACAAGGAAGGGAATGAAGACTTGAATAGATATCAGTGAACAAAGCATGTTATGTGGTGTTTGATTTCTGTGTGCTTAGCTGAAGAGGTACTGAATGGTGAAGGGACAGTTTAGTGATTTAAAAAACATTAACTCATTCCACGCTTGTTATCAGATTATAGTTATCTAAAAGTTCTTAAGAAGCAATTCCATACATGCACACTCTTATTGAAAAAGAAGTGTTTTTATTTACTTTAATGTTGGGTAAATTAAACTGAAACACGTCGGTATTTTGAAATAGAGTATGCTTATAAGCTGTTCTTGAGAAAACAGCAATTTTGTTTTAGATAACCCTTTTACTTCAGTCCAAATTAACTTAAGGGTGTTGGCCCAAGACAATTATGAGAACATTTACTAATATTTATGGATGAGGTGCTGGGCTGCCAAAAATAAAACAATGTTTAATCCCATTAAAAAAAGTGTTAAAAATTAATGTAGACAAATGTAATGACAGCTGAGTCTCTCTGAAAACATCTAGTTTTTCTGGTTAATTTTTTTATTTTTGCAAAACTGGTAGTTACTCAGGAGTCTGTAAGGGTGAGTGTACTAAAAATGAGTAGAACAAATCTAAAAATCTTGTAGTACTTCTGGTGGTAATGTTTTGGTTGGTTTTTTTTGGAGGAAAGTTAGACAATTACTGTGATACGATCAGGTTCTTGAAAGATCCATGCTTTCAAAGGGATTATGGTTTTACATACCAAGCTTAAATATCTGAAGCTAGCTCTTCCTCATGTGATGAATGTTTAAAAAGAATGGCCTTTTGAAGTCTCTCACAGATGCTGCCAAACAAATAAGGAACTGAAAGTTGTAGACCTTTTGTTAGGTTCTTGTTGCAGTTGATTAATGGTGATATCTAGAGCTCAAACAGATGCATCATGATAACTTTTTCTTCAGTGTTTCACTGGAGTGTAGTAATTGCTAGCGAGAAAAAAGGATTTTTTTTCTGTATGTAAAACAAAAGTGCTACTGAACCATCCTCTTATTAATAGTGTTATGATAGCAGGACCTGTATAAAGCTTTTGGCTTTTGTCAGTATTTCTGACTGAGCTAATGTAGCAGCATGTTTGCACATTTTATCCATCCCTTCATCTGAACTCAGAATTGTGAAGCTGCCCTATACATATGTGTTTATTGGGCAGTATTGATGAATCAGCTATGTCATAAAGTAAAAAAAAAATCTGGGAGTTAAAAGGGGTTACAGTTACTCTATTAAAGCACTTGGAAATTAGAAATCCCTGAAAACAGCTTTGTTTATTTTATAGCAAAAACTCTAGCATGTACATGTCCCTCTATGTCTGTGCTGTCACTTTTCTGCATGCACTATAGAAATGCAAGAAGATTTTCAAATTTTTTGTGGGAAAGGCTGGAGGATGCTTTTGATGTTAATTTCCTGGAAAGATATGCTAATGACAAAGAGCATTGAATGGAGCTCATCTGGCAACAGAAACGATCTAAAGCTTTTTAAAGAGATGTCCTAGTGACTGACAAATTTGTTTAGTATTTAACTAAATAAGTTATTTAATACTAATAACTTATATCTATACGAGTAGTTATTTAGTAGTATATAATAATAGTTATTTATAACTCAGTATCAATAACTTATTTAGTATTTAACTAAGTAAGTTTCACTGAGAAGTGAAATTTTGTTCTCTAAAGGAATGTTATTTTTAGAACATCTTAAAAAGATGTCGTCCTTTCTAATTCTATATATCTAACTTTTTGCCCTATAGCTTTATAGCAGCATATTACTACCAAAGAGCATTTCTTTCCCCACAAGAAAAATAGAATTCTAGGATTTTATTGACAAGAGAGATATGGTGACCACTAGGATGTGGTTTTACAGTGAGCACTAACTTTCTATATCTCTCATCTATAAACTTTTAACCCATGTCATACAATTCCTTTGAATTTTTTTACTTTTAGATGATTTACAGTTGTCAGCTCCAGACCTTTCAGCATCTAAATAGTATCCTTTAGATGATGCTAGTAAATAAGAAGGAAGTGGGTTTTGGATTTGGTTCCAATTATACAATTGTGCCTTTTCTTCTGTTGTGGCTTAAAAAAAAAAATCTCTTGGAAGTTTTAAAATCCTTCCTGTATTTAATTACAACCAGGCTCCAAGAAATACTGTAATAAGTTGGTTTCTCTGGAATTGAAAATCTGCAAGAAGTAATTTACATTTAACATTTCTGCACTTTTGGAGTGTAGTTTTTCCCCAGAATCCATAGACAGGAAAATGTGGTCAATATTATTTGGATTGTATGATTGTTCATCAGACACTTCTCTGCTTCTGATTACTATGTTTTAGCTTGTATTTGCCATAGCAAACTTCTCAAAATTTTGAAGTGACCCTAAAAAAACCCAGCAAATTGGTATAAATTATTTTCTTTGTTCCACCTTTGTGCTTTAGTTTGGCAGTTAGTTTACTGAGATAATGGTGAGGTTTAGAAACTTAGTTTTTTATTTCTGCATTGCTTTTTCCCCAAGATGACTGTGTTTCACGTTTATACATTTAAGGTGCTTTTAGGGCGTGCTATTCAGGGCTTTCATGATGTCTTTTACTGCCTGTTGGATATATATGGCATCATAGGATCCCTTAGCAGTAAGTTATGTGAGACATGTCAGTCTTGGAAGTCACATATGGTCCAGATGTCTTGACTGTATCTTGTTGCTCTTCTGCTTGCTAACTGAGAGTTGCAAGTTGACTGAAGACAGAAAGAAAACGGGCTTTTTAAGAGGTCATTGCTGCTGGTGATTTCAGAGGCTGACTAGGAGGACTGTGACACAGTTGTCTTGAGTATGGTTTGAATAAGTGGTTCTTTTTTTACAAGCTTATAAAGCAACATCTTTGCAAAGCATTGTATTCTTAATCTCCATCATGATAAAAAATAGTGTATGCACTGTATGGAGATGTCTTTTTCACTGCATAGCTCTAATAAGGAAAGGTAATAAATTCTGAATTAATATTAACAATTATTTAAATATATACTGTGCATTGTCTAGTATTGTCTGTATAAATTATATACTTTTCTTGTCTAGTATTAATAATTTCCATTGAGGACATCAGTATAACTAGGGATGGAACTTGTCCCTCAGAGTTTTAAGTAGCCAGATTTTTATTGAATAGACCAGAAGACCATACTGACATGACAGTAACCCAACTTAATATTGGCCTCTGTGGAATGTGTGTTGTGATTTCTAATTATTAGTTATCAAAAGATCGTTGGTAGATCATACTCCAACTGAATCTTGGATTTATTTAGTGGCTTTCTTTACTCTGGAAACAGAGTACATGCCCAGATTGCTTGAGAATTTCTTCTTTAGCTGCTGACAGTGAATTTTGTGTCTTTTTGTCTTTGTGACTATTGTTGTGCTAATGAAAGTAAGCCTGAATGTGTGGCAGCTTCATTTTCCTGTGTTGAGCTACCTCTGTCATCAATTAGAGAAAGACTAGGAAGGAGACAGAAAAAATATGCCCCTTTATTTCATAGAAAAAAAGAAAATGGCTACCTGGAGTGGGTGAGGGAGGGAGTTTGAAGACAAAGGAAGACAATTCTTTTAATGAGTTTATTATTTGTATGGCCTTTGAATAAGGGTGTAATTCTGGAAATGGAATCAAGATTTTTCTTTTAGTTTATTACAGCAGATTATAATTTGGGATTGTGCTAAGTATTAGGGGAAGAATGGTAATCTGGATAGTTCAAAAGAAATGAGAATAATTCAAGCAACTCGTGTACCCCAGAGCATTTTTAGTGTACCCCAAAAACTCACCCTTCCCTCTAAACTCATAGAAGCCTTCAGAAGTCATTCTGTAACTTGTTCAAATTTGGATAGGACCTTTCAACACCTGATGTGCTATTTATTTATGTAAGTAGCAAAGAAAAGGGCTGTAATTTGATGGAAGAGGTTTCAGTGTTGTGTAATGGAAAATTTTAGGTTAGCAAAACAACTGATTTTTATGTGCTGTCAAACCTCTGGAAATCTAATAAACCTTAAGTATGGCATTTATGAGTATGTTGGTGGAATGCTAGCTAAGGTTTTAACACTACTTGGCTTGATCACCTCAGATCACAGTCATAGAATCGTCATGGTTGGAAAGGACCTCTGAGATCACTGAGTCTAACCATCAGCACAAAAAACTCCTAACCCAAACAAGCACAAACAGCCACATACACTCCACCAAAAAACACCCACAAAACCCCCCACAACCTCAGCCACTGGAGTGTGCCCTGAAGTGCCACGTCTACAATTTTCTTGAATACCTACAGGGATGGTGACTCCACCACCTCCCTGGGCAGGCTGTTCCAGTGCCTGACCACTCTTTCAGTATAGAAATTTTTCCTAATATCCAATTTGAACCTCCCCTGCTGCAACTTCAGGCCATTTGCTTTGATCCTGTCAGTATTTACTTAGGAGAAGAGGCCAACACCCACCTCCCTACAACCTCCTTTCAGGTAGTTGTAGAGGGCAACGAGGTCTCCCCTCAGCCTCCTTTTCTCCACACTCAACATCCCCAGTTCCTTCAGTCACTCCTTGTATGACTTGTTCTCTAGACCCTTCACCATCTTTGTTGCCCTTCTCAGGACATGCTCCAGCACCTCAATGTCCTTCTTATAGTGAGATAGCTCTGACTTGAAATTTCTCTGTAGATTATAAAAAAAGGTGGAACTAATGACTTCTTTTTGGTCTGCTTGGGTTCTGTTGCCATGACTATGTGTTTCTCCTTGTTTGTAGTATTCAGCATGGTATTGTTTCTGGCTTATCAATTAAATTGCAAACTCTTGAGACTAGGGGCATGTAATTAGGCCAGAGGTCAAAATTAGTTACTTATTATATTGTAGTGAAAGCTATAAAAAAATGTGTTCAGAATCCAGTTTAGGACTTCAAAAACAGGTATCCATTAAACTGTCTTAAAGTCAAAGTTCCATGAATTCTAAAAATGTTTTGCCTTCTTTGGAATGAATATTTGTAGTACTAGATTTCTCTCATAATTTGTATGGGACACTGTTTTCACTAAAGCTTTCTCTGTGATATAACATTTTGTTTTTTCGTGGTACTATTTAAATATTTTATAGATCACTTAGAGAAAAACTTGCTTCTTCAGAGAATAATTTTCAAATTTGTTGTCAGTATTCAAAATGCATTATCAGGGAGAAGTACCATATTTTGACTCCAGACTCATTGGTAATACTAACCCATTCATTTTTCAAATCAAATGGAACTTGGGACTACATTTCTCTGACTTATCTGCTGTTTAACAACTCAGTAGATGAAACACATCTGCATGGTGGACAGCATTAAAGTGCTTAAAAAGGCATTGCAGATGACCAAACGGTGTGTGTACATTAACACTGCAGAGGCACAGGAATATATTCTTGTGCATTGTAAAATGTCCTATTTAAAACATTTCATTCAATTGTTTGGATTTGTTTCGTGTGTCATCCCTATAGTGCACGTCCAGAGATCTTTCAGTGTTACAACTACTACCAGTGTTGTTCTGCTGAGAAAATACTGTTATGACCAGAGGAGATTTGGCTGTGATAATAACGGGTGGAATATTTGTACATTTTTCACCCAGCTGAATAGACATGGCTCATTTCTTTATGTGCCTCCCTGTGTATTAAATAAAACCCCTAAAAATCTTTTGAAACTACTATTATTTTTGTGGAGGTGCAGTTCTTCACAGATAAGATGAAAAGGACATTGTCAGGAACAGCCGAAAACGCTTAAGATTCTTTTTTTTGTCTGCAAGTATAAATGCTGATAAATGTGGAGAGAAAAAGATGAGTGCTGTGAATGGTTAGGTATAGACATATTTTCATTGTAAACGGCACTGTTTCTAATAATAAGATCAAAATCAATAAGTGGTTTAATACAGTTTCTTTTGGATGTTGGCAGCTTTCCATGGAAAAGCAACCTTGTTACTTACTAAATAAAACAACAGAATCCTTCACAAAGTGTACATAGCATCTGAATTGGAGCCTCTGGAGACTACCCTATTGCAAATAACAAGGAATACTGCTATAGTTATTCTGATGCCTGTCCTCACTGCTAATTAATTTTCATATGAGCAAAATGTCTGGATTTTATTTGTGGATTTTGCTCTTTTTATTCTCAGCTGTCAAATACAGCTACCGTTTTAAAACTCAAATTGTTCTGTGTTTTGCTTGTGGTTCTTTGTATGAATACAAGCCACTTTTGATCTGTGCTATCATATTTGAGAAGTCATGGTCGTCCAGTGAATTTTCCACTGACTGGAAAAGGGGAAACATAAACTCCATTTTTTAAAAGGGGAAAAAGGAAGACCCAGGGAACTACAGGCCAGTCAGCCTTACCTTTGTGCCTGGGAAGATTATGGAACAGATCGTCCTGGAAACTATGCTGAGGCAGATAGATAATAAGGAGGTGACTAGTGACAGCCAGCACGGCTTCACTAGGGGCAAATCCTGCCTGACAAATTTGGTGGCCTTCTACAGTGGGGTTACAGAATTGGTGGATAAGGGAAGAACAACTGACGTTATTTGCCTGGACTTGTGCAAAACATTTGACACGGTCCCACTCGACATCGTTGTCTCTAAACTGTAGAGGCATGGACTTGACAAATGGACCACTCTTAATAATTAACTACTCAGATAAGGACTTGACTGGATGGTTGCACTCAATGAGTAGTGGTCAATAGTTCAATGTCAAAATGGAGACCAGTGATGAGTGGTGTTCCTCTCATCAGTATTGGGTCAGTATTGGGACTGGCACTGTTTAAGATCTTTGTCAGCTGTTTAACATCCTTGTTAGCTGATGACACCAAGCTGTGTGGTGTGGTTGATGTACTGGAGGGAAGGGATGCTATCCAGAGGGACCTTAACAGGCTTGATAGGTGGGTCTGTGCAAACTGCATGAAGTTCAACAAGACCGAGTGCATGGTCCTGCACATGTGCCAGGGCAATCCCAAGCACAAACACAGGTTGGGCAGAGAACAGATTGAGAACAGCCCTGAGGAAAAGGACTTGGTGGTGATCATGGATGAGAAGCTCAACATGAGCCAGCAATGTGCTCTTGCAGCCCAGAAAGCCAAGTGTGTCCTGAGCTGCATCAAAAGAAGTGTGGCCAGCAGGTCAAGGGAGGTGATTCTCCCCCTCTACTCCGCTCTTATAAGACCCCACCTGGAATACTGTGTCCAGTTGTGGAGACCCCAACACAGGAAGGACATGGTGCTTTTCGAGCGAGTCCAGAGGAGGGCCACAAAGATGACAGAGGGCTGGAGCACATCTCCTACCAAGACAGGCTGAGACAGTTGAGGTAGTTCATCTTGGAGAAGAGAAGGCTGCAGGGAGACCTTATAGGGGCCTTCCAGTACCTGAAGGGGGCCTACAGCAAAGCTGGGGAGGGACTTTTTTTACAAGGACCTGTAGTGATAGGACAAGGAGTATGGCTTTCAAATGGAAGAGGGGAGTGTTCAAGGGCAGGTTGGATGGGGCTTTGAGCAACCTGGTCTATTGGGAGGTGTCCCCACTAGTGCAGTGGGGTTGGAATTAGATTATCTTTAAGGTCTCTTCCAACCCAAACCATTCTATGATTCTGTTTCCTAAACAATCTATGAAATAAAACCAGGCATTATTACATAGAATTAAAAAGCAGGGAAGTTGTAATTCATATTAAATGCATAGGTTATTGGTGGGAGAGACTATAATTAAAGAATAATAAAAGAAAATGTGTTCTAGTATTAAAAAAAAACTGTGTAAAAAGTAGCAGAAGAAACCTTTTGTAAGTTGAATTTTGCCTGGGCTTAGTAAGCCTGTGTGAAGACATGGAGTGGAATTTGTTTAATGTTTCAGTGGATATATATTCTTGTTTCAGCGAAGATAGAGACTTGATTTAGAGATGTCACTTATAGTTAAGGTTGTCTGATAAGTCTGTTACTGGTGTATGATTTTAGTTTTTAGAACTTTGCCAAAGTTTTAACTGTTTTGGCAGACTGTTCCATGTCATGGAATTGCCAAAAAGAGCTTAGTTTTCAAAGTTACTATTAAAATGATACATCTGTTTCCAGGAACAAGTTATGGAAAAATACGTTGATGGGTTGTTTTTTTTTTTTTCTTCTGGGAAACTCTGTGCCTTCATTCTTTGGAGTGGAAACTTGAAATCTGGCAGATGAATCGGCCTGGTTTCAGGGAAGTGCCTTTTCAAAGGAACTCAGGGTGGCAGGAGGTGCAATGTGGATAACATATGATGTGTACAAAGGCTGGTAGGGACCCTCTGAGAAATAGAAGGGAGTGTTTTGGCTTTGTATTCTTGATGAAATTATAAGGAAATATTTAATAAGTACCTACTAATTGAGTGAGTCAGAAGTTTGATTGAAAAATTGTATAGAGCCATATGATTAAGCTTTGTATGTAAGTGCACTAAGATCTTACACAGTTTACAAGCTAACTTTGGAGTTTTGTGGGGTTTTTTAACTTGAATATTTTCTTTTATAGA
The DNA here is from genome assembly GCF_020740795.1 of Apus apus. Classification (NCBI taxonomy): domain Eukaryota; kingdom Metazoa; phylum Chordata; class Aves; order Apodiformes; family Apodidae; genus Apus; species Apus apus. The sequence continues at coordinate 53,049,200 of NC_067283.1, forward strand.
TTTTTTTTTAAGTGATGGATTCCTTAGAGCCATTCCTGTGATATGAAGCTGAAAGAGGAATTTTTCACTTATTGAAATAGTATGATTTTTACAGTTACAGAAAAAGCCTATTACTGTTTTATTTTCGTCAATAATATATATTTTTTATATATATATATATATATGAAATTTCAAGTACTAGATCTGTTAGTTGCATCAGTCTTTGATAACGGTAATATTAAATGGGTCTTAATCAGGAGATGATCTCCATTCTGTGGGAAGCACAGAACTGTTCATTCTGGTTTATAAGCTCTAAATAGCTCATTAGAAAAAAAAGTTGTAGATCAGTTCTTTTTGTTGTTGCATTTCACTGAACTCAGCAGTTCTCTGCTATACAAATGCTTTTTAATTTGAAGATTCCTTAGCTTCTCTATATTTGTTTTCTAAACTTTTTTTTTATACAGCAAAAGTTGTTTTCAGTCATCATTTTCATACTAAAAAAGTATCTACATAATTTTGCACTTTAAAGTCTGTTTTGCTCTCTTCAGCTTTCTTGCCCTGTGAGATTCTGTCTTCAAGACAGGGTTTTCAAATACATTACCACTGGTTTTCTCATTGCATGTATTTTTAATTTTTTTTTTTCTAGCTCATTATGCATCTCCTAGCACATACTTTCTGAGAGTGTGTGATATGCTTTGTGCTATTTGATTAAGTGGGTAACTTTAATCAGCAAGTCCCACAAGCTGGGTGTGATTACTGCCACAGAATTGAATATCTGCTTAAATGTCTATTTGGAAGACCCTAGAATGAGACCTGTTCTAAAATTGTAGTTATTTGTCATTAAGGATTTGATTTTGTCTTTGCAATATTGTATTTGTGTCTGGGATTATACCATTTGCTGATGCTTCAATACAAGGAGTTTTCTTTTGAATTCATGATCACTTCCTGCCGGTTCTCATTAAAATAAATCAGCGTCACTGGGAAGAAAACACTTTTTCCTCAGAGCAAAGTGTTCATAATGTGACCACAGACATTTTCTAAACCGGGTGTAGACTCTTTAATAATGAGTCTTGGCCTACGTGATAGTAGTCTTGCTTTTTTAGACCTCTTAGCTTTTGCAGACCTCTTCAAAGTCATTCATGGAATTTGCTGGTCTGCAGAGCACTGCTTGAAAGCAGCTGCAATACTACTGGCTCTTGAAGGGGAGGGAAAAAACTATGTGGAGGAGGATTATGGGACAATAGTTGTGAATTCTGGAGGAGGTCGGATCTGCTACCTTTCACGGATATAGGTACACCACTGAGGAGTTTGTAAAATCTTGCTTCTTTGTGGGCAGTGGCTTTGCTGTGTACTTGCAGGTGGGGTTGCCTGCCTGGCCTGTGAGTATGTGGCACTCTTGAGATGATTTTTAGCTCCAGCAGAGCTTTCAAGTCCAGGCTAGATGTGAGGCCCTTATGTGCCCAGACATAAGGTGATGTTTGTTGACAACTTTGTGGGAAGTCTGTGGCTTCCTGCTGGGCCCCTGTGGAATGGGCTGCCTTGAATTGTGGTAGTTGTCTCACGTCTGTGGGAGACTGTGGTTCCTGCTGCCCAGTTCATTCTTGCACGAGTCTGACATGCAGTCGCCTGCCTAGAAACTGGTAGAACGGCACCTTTCATTGTGGTGCAGTGTGACGTGCTGAACCAGTTGGGTCAATGCTTAGGATGTAACATAAAACATGCATGCACTGTCCATAGCAGCAGTGAGGTGATTGCAGACTAATAGCTTATTGCTACTCTCATTAAACATTGTGGCTACACATAATTAGACTTCAACTGTAAGTGTGGGAGTTTCTTCTAAGTGGAGTGGGACTTTCTTGGTAGAGAGAGAAGGGTTTTGTTTTGATTTTTTTTAAACAAAAAAGTACTCAAGAATTGAGAGTTGAGGGTCACCCTATGCACATGTGGGAGCAGCTTCAATACAAATATACACATGAGAAGAACGGCGGTGGGATAAGTGCACAAGCAAAATTAATCAAACTTGAATGTTGCTTTATTAGTGTCAAACTATTTACTGCAACATGGAAAGAGAAAAACATATAAACCAGAAAAATCAATCAGGAGGTAAATACCAGTATAGGATCAGAGGGACCTGGACAGGCTGGAGAGGTGGGCCAATGGCAACCTCATGAAGTTCAACAAGGCCAAGTGCAAGGTCCTGCACCTGGGTCAGCACAACCCCAGGCACAAATACAGGCTGGGGGGAGAATGGCTGGAGAGCAGTCCTGAGGAGAAGGACTTGGGGGTGGTAGTAGAAGAGAAGCTCGACCCGAGCCACCAGTGTGTGCTGGAGCCCAGAGAGCCAAACACATCCTGGGCTGCATCAAAAGAAGTGTGGCCAGCAGGGCCAGGGAGGTGATTCTGCCCGTCTGCTCTGCTCTGGTGAGACCCCATCTGGAGTACTGTGTACAGCTCTGGTGCCATCAGCACAAGAAAGATATAGACCTGTTGGAAAGGGTCCAGAGAAAGGCCACCAAGATGATCAAAGGGCTGGAGACAGGCTGAGAGAGTTGGGGCTGTTCAGCCTAGAGAAGATAAGGCTCCAGGGAGACCTTATAGCAGCCTTCCAGTATCTGAAGGGACTACAAGAAAGCTGGGGGGACTTTTCATCAGAGAAGATAGTGATAGGACAAGGGGTAATGGTTTTAAACTGAGAGAGGGGAGATTTAGGTTAGATATTAGGAAGAAATTCTTCACTCTAGGGGTGGTGAGGAACTGGAATGGGTTGCCCAGGGAGGTTGTTGATGCCCCATCCCTGGAGATTTCTAAGGCCAGGTTGGACGAGGTTTTGTGCAGCCTGATCTAGTGATAGGGTTCCCTGCTCATGGCAGGGGGGTTGGAACTTGATGATCTTTAAGATCCCTTCCAACCTTAATGATTGTATGATCCTATGATTTAATTTAAGAGAATTTTGTTAGTGTACAGCAATTGAGAACTGTGGTCATATGGTCAAATTTTTCACATATGAAGAAATTTTTTCCGTGTCACCGGGACTATGGAAAATGTGTAAGTGGAAGATTATTGGCCTTTGCACAATAGAAGGCACTACAATTTTTATAAATTAGTATTTGGGTTACTAGTTCAATAGTATAGTGTAAAATAAGTTATCTGTGCTGCTGTAAAATGCTGATGTCAAAAAGTTCCTAAAAGACAGTCTACATGCTTAATTTAGGAAAAATTAAACAAAGAATGAGAAGAAAAAAAAAATTGGCTAAGAGTGAAAGCCTTGTGGCAGGAAAGCAGACACAAAATTGGAGGGAGAAGAAAGTAAAGAGTATAATTAAAATGTTGCTTTCTCCTCTTTCCAGTTACCTGCCCTCTTTTGGTATTCATATACGCTTGTTGAACTTGCATCTCAATGATTGATTGACTCAGTGAACTCATTGTAATAAATTATGTTTGATGTGCTATCTTGAAAAAAATCTTTTGAAATTCTGTCTCTTTTCTTTGTCTGCTCACCTTGTGGCTTTTAATATCTTGTTTCCCATCTGTCTGATTCCATCATAAGCTGAGCATAACTTTTTAGACCTTAATGCAGCTCTCTTTTTGTTCTGGTTAAAGTAATGCAAATATGTGATTTGGCCATCAACAGTAATACCATAAAGGAATGTTGAAGTGTGTGTTCCCTTTATTGATGTGAAATAAAGAAACTCTTATCTGTAGATATTTGATAATACGTATTTACAGTGCATAGATCTGTCTGCAAGCAAATGAATACAGACATGTCTGTATCATTGTGTTACATCTGCTTTAACATTGCAAGTCCAAAGGTTACTGGTAAAGATTAGTTCTTAATTAAAGGAGGAAAGAAATGGATCTATAAGGTTTCAGGAAAGCATTTTTAAATATATATTTAAAAATACTTAACTAAATATTTAATACAGATGTACCAAAACTTCATTTTGAGAGATTGATTGTACTGTAGATATTTGTACTGCAAGAAGTGCCTCTAGCATTGAGGTATTAACTGAGTTTTGAATTACAGGGGAATTTGGAGACAGACCTATTTTGTTAAAAGTATTTTTTCTAGGGGTTATCATGTCTGTAGAAATGTTGTGTTGGGATATCTTTTTTTATGCTTATAGTTCAGCAGTTTGCTTACAAGCATAAGGTATAGTTAGATAAAATTATTTGTGTTCTTTATTAAGGACAAAAAATGTATATGCAGATTTTTTGGATAGTGCGTTTTTTAACGAGAGTAAATCTTTGGAGACACTAGAGGGAATGAACAGAGTCAGGAAGAGAGGAGAAGGAAAAAAGCATGGTAGTCCTGAGACTGTCTAGAAGTTTCATGGGACAGTGGAAGGAGAACTGTTGTTTAAGTCTGCTGAATTCATCAGAGGGTGGTTATGAAAAGGCCAAAAGGCTGCAGAATTCACTCAACCAAGTGTGTTTATACATAACACATGAAGCACTGAAGTGCTTACTTTGATATGGTCAATATAATTTTATTTGGATGATGATGATGATACTACTGCTACTAATTCTTTTTTGTCTGGCTGATTTGACTATGAACAAGGTAAGCAACTAAGAAAAGTAAGTCATTGGGAGCCAAAAGCCTTTTTCCTTCGTGATTGATTGAAAAAACAGTAAGTAAACCAGTTTCAGCAGAGTGCATAGGCATATTCATTCAAGCAAGTGATCGGTAGGTACATTGACTGAAATAGAATTATTCTTCCATCTAAGTATCGTGTTGAGCTGAGGCCTTAATATGTAGTCTAAGCAACTTTTAGTTCCAAAAATGCTGTCTTTGCTAAACTTCTGACTTCCGTGGCATTTGTTGTCTGTTGCTACTGAAACAGCTCTTTGAGCAAAGAGCTTTAGTGCTGTGATGCTGATATCTAGCAAGTTTTATGTTTTAATTCTTTTTATCCTCTTGAACTGTGGGCAACTGCATTGGAGAAATCTTGGTGTGTATGTGTTACACCATTGAAGGAATTACATTTGTCTCATTGAGAAAGCTGAAGCAATTTGCAACACTACATGAATAAAAATATTTTGAGGATAGAAGTTTTCTTGTGAAACTTCTTGTGGAGAATTTTGTTTATGAAACTCACAGCTCTGTTTCTAAAGCATAGAATATCAACAAACAAACAGAATGAAATCTTGGCTCCACTATATTTAATATCAATATTTTAGGATTTCTGTTTCACTATGTTTTAATTCATCATGTAATTCCTAGAGTTGTTTGGTAGAGTGTTTCTTTCCAGAAGTGTGAAAAGTTAAATGCTTGTGTCACAGTTTGTTCTGGTGTCTTTAAAAGTAAAAGCCTGTTTAAGTAGATACATCTCACGTTCTGAAATTTTTATGTAATACAGCAGCTGTGTATTGTTACACCCAAATACAGAAGATTATCTAACATTTAATGTTTCATCATCATGGCATAAGCATTTGCTGTGGTAGAAAAAAATATCACTAGGGAGTGTGACCCACAAATTGAAAAAAGGCAGGAATGATGGGTCTAGGTTGTGTGTTTCTAATAAATACACCTATGTGACTCATGGCTCTCTCTTTGTAATAATGGTGTGTTTCGTTCTGTGTTGCTGAGGAAAGTTTCAAACCAGAAGAAAAAGTCCTTTCTACATTTTCCCAGATCTATTTCCTTAATTGCTGAGATTTGCATGGGGATTGAAGGACAGACTAGACATTGTTCAACATTTTAGTTGAATGAAGTGACACTGTGCCATAATTAGCTGCAGTTGAAATCCAACTACAAAGTGTTTTCCAACAGTACTCAGGAATAAGGCGTTGTATTTATTGTCAGTATATTTGGATATAGTTATTGGCAGCAGTTAAATGCTTATTTGCTTCATGTTTTCCTAGGTTTTCTGCTGGACTAAATAATTGAATCCATGATGTACAGTTACATCTTTGCTTTAAATGTGAGAGTGACACATTCACATTGCCTTTTCAGCATACATGGAGAAAGGAGAAGAAAATGAAATGGCATTCTTATTCTAGAAATTCTGATATAATTTACATATTGGAATGTGGTGGACTCTGAATTAACTACTGCAATGATTTTGATGTAGATTAGACTGATTAGTAGACAAAGAATAGTGTAAGCACTTGGGTCATCATAGCAAATTTCTTTCATCTAGGGGAGAAATATGAAGAAAATAATACTGTTTGAAAAAAGTGGTCATATGGCCTGTTGTTTAGGCAAGCAGTTGCACTAAGTGGCACAATTAGTTAACAGTGTAAAACAAATATATTGTCTGGTGAAACAGTGATAACCTCATGCTAACTGTAATGCTATGTTATATTACTTGGCTTCAGATATAGTCACACACTGTATTCTCTTGAAGAAATAAGAGGAAAGAGTCTCCCATTGATTATAAGAGGATCACTGATTTTCATGCATTACTGCATCATAAATGTTCACTTCTTTTCTCCTAAGATATCTTTGTGCTTACTAAATAAAATATATTTAGTCCCTCAAATTGTGGTTACTAAATTAGCATGCCATATTTTTCACAAAATGAATCTTTTTCCAGTTTTGTCTGTCTGACTAATAACTGGGTAAATCTCTCCTTATCTTCTAGTGGCACATAATTTATCAAGGCTTACCACTTAATTAATATTACAGAGCATGTGGGGAGCTGAAGAATTTAGAAGTATTTTCCATAGTTTGGACATGTAACATGAGAAGCATAGGAGAAAACAGAAAGATAATCTTGTAATTGAGAAAAAGCCTTTGTGACTTAAGCATGGGATTGAGGTTCAGGAAATAGTGAGTTCTATCCCACGAATCCATCATGCTTCCCACTAGACTTTGGACAAGACACTGATTTTTTCTGTGCTGCAGTTGGCCATTTCGTAAAATGTCAAGGGTAATACTCCCATATCTCTTGAGGTAGTTTAATGTGCTACATTTGTCTATCATTACTGGTGTTACATGACAGCGTATTAATTTTGGGTTTATTGAGTTGTACTTATATAAGCACTTCCATGATATAAATGTAGCCTGAATTTTTTCATATTTAAAAAGGGTACATTATATGTAATATAAAAATGATACTTTGTGACATAAATATGTTAACTTATGTATCTGAAGCACTTAAAAATAGACAGAAATCTCAAAGAAGTTGTCAATGAAGTTTCAGCTTTCCTGAATACTTTTACTTTTTCTCCATTTCCAGGTTGCATGTCTCACTCATGTAGCAGCTAATTACCTTAATTTCAAAATTGAAGCAAAACGCTGGGGTACTGCTCATGGAAGCATTGTTCCATATCAGGTAAGCAGAAAGCATTAAGTATTTTAATTTTTCTCTTGGAATCAATGATTTTGTGTATTATGAGACTGAGCACTGACTTTTCCCATGACTTGCTGTAGTCTGTAATGTGTCTGTGTCTAGGTAGGACAAGGTTCTGTTGTTCATTGTCATTTTTGCATTTTGCATGTTTCTTCATCAGCAGTAGATTAGTAACAGAACACTAAAATAGATCAAAGGTGTTTGCTGAAATTGGATGACTTTAAAGCTAGCATCATGACTTGAGTGCTTCTCACCTGACAGGGAAACCTTTTTTTTAAGGGTTACCTGACTTCCGTACCAGTTGTAAACTGAAATTCTTTACATTTTGGTGTTTTTATCTTCTGAGGCTACAAGAGCAATCTAAATGACCATGAAGATCTGGGAGTTCTACATATTTTGTCATTTTGTATTGATTTTGCTACAAATCACTGTGGCTCAGAGAGACAACAGGTTGGCAAAAGGAATTAACCAGAGCTCAGATCTCCCCAGCAGAATTCAGTGTCTGCTACATGTAATGAAGGGTTGAAATTCCTTAAAATAACATGACCTTCATCATATAAACAAGCACAGGGGAAAAAAAAAATGCTTCAAGCTTTATCTTACTTCTGGCTAGTATGGGAAATTCTTCCCATAAACAAAGAAAATTTTGTTCTTTTCCAGCTGATCATTTTGTGATGACTACTTGATGGAAGTCATGCTAACTGACTGAGACTTGGGCCTATATTTAATTTAATAACCCCATGCTTTATGTCATTATCTTTGGCACTTCTCATCAAATAGTCATGTTTGTAGCTAGCTAGGCAGAGCCTGGATTTCTTAATTTTATTTTTGGTCTGGAGTCCTTTAAATGCTGTGAGGAACATTTCCCAGCATTTATCAGGGAGAACTGCACCTAAACACCACCCGGTTTCTTTACCATCTCCTTTCTTTTTAGGGAAAGTGAGGGAAACACTGTGTATTGTGTTCTTCGCAGTGGTGAAGATGGCGGTGATTGTAGGATTTGAAGATTTGCTGCTTGTGGCCATAGAAACTCTGAAGCAAAAATCTTACATTATTACATAGAACACTGTCACTGGGTAGTGTCACAGCCAGGCCTCCTCAGGTCTGAAACTAAAATCAGCTGGTTTTGTAAGAGCTGCATCTACTTGAGCTAGGAGACTTTTTCCAGTACATACCACTGTATAGTCAGCTGTCTTGTTATGAATTAGCTAGAATGAATCTTAGTATCTTAAGACTGATGGGGAGATGTTGCAGCTCTTTCTGCAAGGATGGGATTGGTCCTGCAGTATTCTTGTCTCAGGTGTCGTGCAGCACAGCTCTGGCTGGCATTGTGTAGCACTATGGTCGTGTTTCTTACAACCAGCTCTCCAATGTAACCAAGCATCCAACATCCTTCTCATATAAACTATAGTATCACCTGGCAAGGGTGAACCAGATGATCCTTGAGGTCCCTTCCAACCTGGCATTCTATGATTCTGTGATCCACATTTTGCTGTGTTTCTGTGATGTGACCTTTTGGTGCAACCTTTATTGAACTTCGGTATGCTGGAAGTATAAAACACATCTGAAGTGTCTGAAGTTTGTATAAACAAAACCAAAAGCCTGACTAAACAAAACATTTTATCTTCACTGTGATGCATTTGGCTTAATAATTGAAACTTGCATTCTGTTATGCCCTTTTGCCTTTGTTTGTCCACAGTCAAAATGAAAAGAAAAACGTACATTAAGTATCCTTTATTTTCTTTCATACACAGCTCTCCAGATATACAAAAATTCAAGGAGATTGTTTTAGCTTTCTTCTGGTTTAATCTGGAGTAGTCAATATGTAAATAACTTTTTTTTTTTTTTTAAATCCCATCTAAACTGCAGTTCCTGTTTCTCTGTATGCTGTTTTTGTAGTAGGTATTAGAAATATTACCTCAATATTATGAAGAGTTTTTTAATCTGTATTTTCTTGTTCATAAACCAGTAATTAGGGTCGTTTTCCTATGGGTGGAGTTGTGTGTGTATGGCTCATCTGCTAACATTCCATCAGCTAGCATGGTTATAATTCTGATTGTAACCATAAGTATATTATGCTTTCTAGAGTTTTTTTTTTTTGCTCTGCTAATGGAAGCTATACTTAGACTGCAAAACTCTTCAGAAACTTGAATTAACCCTGCCCCTTGCTATTGTGCTGCTTTTATAGTTGCTTCCATCACTCATTTGTAATATAGCTTAGATCAGAACTCTGAAACCTTTCATCCCTCATTCTAGTTATTGAATACTGTCTTTTGCTTACTAATCTGTGACTATCACAGTGCTGATTATTACAAATACATGGATTTTTTTGTTGTTTGTTTCAAGATACTTTGTGCAAGTGAACTATAATTTGTTCAAATAATAAAAATCACATTTCAGAAAATTGAATTTCTGTGTATTTCAGAAAAAGGAGATGGTAGTGGATTTTTTCTTTTTTTATGTCCTCAATTTTATTTTTTCATTTTCTGCATTTTGAGTTTTCATGCTGGTAGTAAATTACAGCTTTGAAGTGATACAGAGCCTGCAATCATGCTGAAAAGTATCAGACTATGTTAAATCACGGAACACTAGGTAAACATGAGAGATAATTTCATAGATATTAAAAGGCAAAATCTAAATAATTTCCATCATCCTTTGGTGTGACAGAAATCCGATCAGAGTCATGCTGGAGTGCTGACCAAAATTAAATTAAAAATACAAGTCAAAAATATCTTAAATATGTACTTTAACAGTGCTTTTTTAATTACAGTTGTTACAGTAGCTGTTCTAGTGTTGTTTAACACATTCACTTGTGTATACTGAATGATATTGCAGCTTTTATTTAGTTGAGCTTCAGCTGAATTCCATTTTTGTTCTGAATATTTTTGCAAATTGCTCTATTTATTCTGGGTCAAATTAAGCGTTGAGTATATCTCTTTAATTTCACTGAATTCCCTCTTACTTCTTGGCTGAAAATGTAGCAGCATAATTTGTCCCTGAGTGCATACTCTAGTTTGACCTTTCTTACTTTTTCTTGTTATTTCAAAACATAAAAATTGAGCATTATTGGGCAGCTGGGTTTCCTCTTTCATGAAACTACTATGTTGTGTAGCACCTTCGAAAATCTATTTCTGGCCGGAGCAACAAGCTCTTAATAAAAGACATGTAAAGTTTGGTGTGCAAGGACTTTCATGGTCTTTTTGTGTTTTTCTCATTTCCTGATATTGTGCTGACTTTGTGTCATCATCATTCAAAAAGTCCGAGTTTTCAGTTCTGTGTGCTCATCACCAGAACCCAAAGAAAAGCGTTTCAACTTGTTTTGAGTGTACAGTATCTTTCAGGGTACACGTCAAACTGTCTGTAAATGTTTGCCATATGTTTTCAGTGGAGGTGAACTTTGCAATGTACCAGAAAGACGAAGAACTCTATTTCTAATCAAGCCAAATCAGAAATACTTTTTTTGAGTGCTTAATAAGAAATTCTCTATTTTGAGCATATCTGCTTCTTAATCAGAGAGCAATGTAGTTTGAATAGGTCACTCCTGTGACAGTGCATGTAATCAGATCCCAGTTTGCTTGGTTTCAAGTGTTAAAACACAAACCTTGAGTTCTGGGATGTATCTTAAGTGTAATTAGTGCAATTTTTAAAAACAAGTTTCTATAATGAGACACCTTGTTTAGCTACAGCTGCTCCATGATTATCCAGAGGAAATCAGGGACTTAAAAGCATCCGGTTTACATAACTGTGCTGAAATGTAAAGTTGTATTACTGCCTTTCATTTAGGGTGATAAGGTCTTCCCTGATTCTTGTAGTTTCAAAAGTGGTGCTGTCTTGCCTGAATCACATGCGAGATGTAGACACTCCCTTTTTTGTCTTCCACTTGACACAATTGGAATGGATATCCATTCTCCTGAGAAAGACTACCACAACCAGCATGTTTACAGGATGTTTCCTCTGGCAGCTTATCACCCTGCCATCGGGCACCCAGAGAGCTGGGCAGCACTTTCAGAGGCAAAGTTTCAGCAAAAGATTTAGGGCTGTATTCTCTTGGGCCATAATGACAGAAGTCTTCTCAAAACCTGAGAAACCAACCTCTTACAGATATGACCCCTTCCTTCCCCTGTCAATGTATATGATGTTATTTCTCTTCCAGATTCGGTCCTAGGACTCACAGTGTCTTCTCAAGTATACTTCAGTACAGTTTCAGAATATGCAAAGGACACAACCATTCTGCACAGAAGTTGAAACCACAAGACAGGAAAGAAATTATTGTTTTGACCAATAATATTTTGTGTTGTCTGACCTTTGTATTGTTATAACCCATCAGACTCAACATTAATGGTTTTTTATAGTAGAACATCACTCACATTCTTTAAGCATCATCTTCTTGTTGTGATAAGCATAAAATTTCTTTCAGATGAGGAAACTGTCTGCGTCAAAGGCCTTGCAGTTGAGATGTGTTACAAAAACTAAAGTATAAGCTCACAAGGAAGTGAAAGCCATGAGGTAGCAGGAAGATGAGTATAGTCATAGATATAAATATATTTTCATTGTTTATGGAATTTGTATCTCATACTTTTTGCTTGCAGAATTTCATCCTTTCCAGGGATCTTCCAAAGTAAATACTGCTCATGTCACTCATGTCCCATCACAGGAACAGATCATGCATTGAGTTGTTACCTGATTCATATGGCAGAGATGCCTTTCATACAAAGGCACGATGTGACAAACTTTTCTAACTCAGCTATGGAGAATCTCACAGAACTTTTAATTGCTACTTTTTAAATGTTTTTTAATTGTTTTTTTTTTTCCTCCTTCCAACGGAGAGGGCAACAGAATAATGTCAATAATTCAGAAATTTCAATCTGCTTATTCCACAGAAGAACCTTGTCTATATGAGTCTCCTGGGTTATTTAGACTTCCTTGAGGGCCCCCTTTTCTATATTGTTCTGAGCAATGAAGTATCACTGCTTTTCATTTGACATGAAAATTAAATGTATTCACAGATCAACTGAGTAGAAACTTTGTGCTCTCAAGCAGCAGCGAAGTGTGCTTTCTCACACATGGTTTCAGATTCCAAAGAACAGTCTGGCCACCCTCAAGATATATGTCTTGACTCATATGATTAATACCCAATCTTCCAGATACTTCAGTGGCCTAGTGTATCTCCTTGAACTACTTACCTACAGGTCTTTTTTTTTTTTTTAACTAGGTTCTTCCTTTCTCTCTTTATCTTACAACGGTCAGGAAAGAGAGAAGCCAGAAAGGTCTGTGTCATCCTGGATTCTGTAAAACAAGAAAACAAATATATCATTTGCAGGACTTTATCTTTCTTTGTTTTTGAGCAAGATTCTATTTGTGGATTTCCTTACTATATTCTTCAGAAATGTCTTGTTGTGGTATGACTAGAAGAACTACTGACTGCGCAAACATTTTGGTGTTACTGTGATTATAAGGGATCACAGATGGGGCTCTGCTTGGTAAGCAGTGCTGGAGTAGGGATTCTGTTTCCTTGCCATTGTAGTCAAGGAAAAGTTATAGTAATCACCTGTGGGAATCTGCATAGAAATCGGCCCATTTATGAGGAATGAATTCTAGTTATTCAAATGTGACAACATTATCTTGATAGCTTTCTGGTGATCATCCTGCAGTGAGTTGTCAAGCCTCTCTCCCAAGCAGAGCAGCTGTCTGGAAACCAAATCAGTACGTTTGCCTTAGGCAGTTTTAGGTACATGCTCAGTATATAATGTGAGATGAAGTTATAACTTCATTCATATATATCCTATCCTGTCACAGAGACAGCACTTCAAAGAAACTGACCTTATATTTGAGTAGACAGCTTCTTACCTGTGCACAGGAGCTTTTCAGCTGGAAATGAAATACATTTTTAGTTTGAAATGGGATACTTTTTTTTTTTTTTTTTTTCCTTTCTCAAGAAATCCTCCTGTACCTTTCTACTTTAAGCAATGCCTGCAAGACATTTTATTGTCTTATACTTTGAGTTTGCAAAATATACATGGATAATCACAATTATTGTTATGGAATGATAGCTGCGAATTGAGACTGCTGTTTTTTATGTCCTCCTGAGAAGTGTCATTGTGACTATTTTGTGTCCATCATAAAACATTCATATATGTGTACTTTTATGTGTTTGGACTTGTATATGCATTTATGCTCATTTAAACTGGGTGTACATCAAGATTATTAGTCTGTGTCTTGTCCCTCATCATATGAGAAGAACTGTAATGAAACTAGGATTAGGACACAGGGACACCAATATTCAATGTCATTTAGTGAACATATTTGTATTTTTTGTATTCTGTTCATTGTTTCCTTCAATTTCTCTACTGCTGGTATCAAGGATCTAGTTTGTAATATTTACAGCATCATGGCTGGCCTCCAAACAAGTTGCAGGGTTACTGAACATTACAGATTTGTATAGCCGTGTCAAATTGCAATTCTTAAGAAAGGCAGCGCAACAGAGCCCTGATCAGTAGATTGCTCTTCAAATTAGAGCTGGTTTGAACAGAATAAAGGAATGATCTGTGGGCTCGTAGAGGGGATATTGACTGCGAGTGGTTCACTGCTTTCCTCTAATCTGCTTATCAGATCCAGGACAGAAAAGTAAAATTTTATTTTCCTTTTCTAGAAATATTATAGAATCATAGAATGCCAGGTTAAAAGGGACCTCAAGGATCAATCTTTCTAGGTAATACTATATATGAGGTGGCTCAGCACCCTGTCAAGCTGAGACTTAAAACTGTCCAATGTGGAGGAATTACCACTTCCCTTGGGAGAGTATTCCAATGTTTGATTTTCCTCATGGTGAAAAATTTACCTATTGTGTCCAACCAGAATATCCCCAGGAGCAACTTGTGCTCATTATCCCTTGTCTTTTCCATGTGACTCCTTGTAAACAGGGAATCTCCATCTTCTTGGTAGCCACCCTTTAAGTACTGGAATATTGTAATAAGGTCTCCCTGAAGCCTTCTTTTCTCAAAGTGTAGAAGATGAACAGATTTTTCAAGCAGGATTTGCCCCTGGTAAACCCATGTTGGCTTTTCCCAATCACGTGCTTCAATTGACTTGTGACAGTCCCCATGAGGATTTGCTCCATGACCTTTCCAGGGACTGAAGTGAGGTTAATGGGTCTGTAATAACCTGGGTCCTCCTTTGGACCCTTCGTATAGATGGAGGCAACATTAGCCTTCCTTCAGCCTTCAGGGATGTCTCCCAATCTCCACAGCTTCTCAGAGATTATGGAGAGAGGGTTTGCAACGACATCAACCAGGTCTCTCAACACCCTTGAGTGGGTGGCATCTGGATCCAGTGATTTTCATGGGTCAAGCTCCTGTAACAGTTGACACACCAACTCTTCCTTCACTGACAGTGGTTTGGTGTCTGCATCAACCTGGACTTTAGTTCCTATGACCTAGGACCCAACAGCACTGGTAAAGACAGAGGTGAAGAAGGTGTTGAGGACCTCTGCCTCTTCACCATTGTTTGTGGCAAGTTCATCTCTCCTGTTTAATAGTGGGCCAATATTATCCCTCTGTTTCTGCTTGTTATTAACATATCTGAAGAACCCTTTCTTGAAGATTTTGACATCTTTGGCCAATGTCAGCTTAGGCTGAGCTTTTGCTTTCCTAGCTGCATCTCTGCGGCCCCTTTACTCTCCATGGAAGCTTCTCATGGGATCCCTTAGAACTGAGCTGTGAGCAAGCTGAAGTCTGGTCTCCTAAAATCTAAAGCCTTTGTCCTGGAATTAACCTTCGTCGTGCTCAGCAGGATCCCAAACTCCACAATACTGTGGTCGCTGCAGCGAAGTCTGTCACTAACTGAGATCTTACAGTGCAGGTTTTCTTGGTTGGTGAGTAATAAGTCCAGCTGCTCCCCATTCCTGGTTGGTACACTCATAGTTGCATAGCTATAGAGAGCAGCCACTCAAAAGATGAAACATGTTTAAACAGTCTGAAAGAGAACTCAGAAATCCGTGTGCAGCACTATCACTCCGTGACTTCTGACATAGTTATCCTGCCTATACTGTGTTGCCATCGTAGCTAGAAACCCTAATAAAACACTACAGTCCCTTGAAAAAGGTATTGAACAAGCAGGACAGATGAGCTCTTTCTGGTTGTTAATGGGGAATGAAACACAAAGGAAGTACTTTAAAGGATTAAGAACTTTGGCTGTGTTCACTATCTTTATAGTTTATGAAGAAAAAATAATAAATAAAAAATCCATGAGCGTTCTGACCATTGTTTAATTAATGTTCAGGTGCTTGCTTTTACTATGTGAAGCTTGTGACAGTTTTGTTTGGAAAATGTTGATTGTTATGAGAGGGTATGTCCACTAGATGTCATTCATGTAATCTAGTTTTGATTGTAGCATTTATTTCTAAGGACCTGGTAGGATGGCAGATAAAAGTTATCAGTATTATTAGCTGCTTTTGTATATGCAGTGCTTTTGAGTTTATATGTGTGTGGAATGTTACAAAATAATGTTCTGGTTGTGTCTGTGATGGGTTTGACATACCTAGAATGTCTGTCTTTACATGTTTTTGCCTACAGTTATATGTAAGAGCACCCAGGTGAGCTGTATGAAGCCTGTAACTCTTCTGCAAGGAGAGATGTGAATATAGGACTTTATGCTCCAGAGACAAGAAAAGTATAATGTGACTAATACAATTCCACATAAATATGTTCTTTTCTCAGCTCTTTACACCTCAGAGGGCAGTTATTTAGAAAAGTAAATATCTAATTAGGAAAGATGTCATAAATCTAATAAACTTACAGAAATGGATTTATATACTCACAGGTCTTAGCTGTAGGACTTTGCTTACAGTACTTGATTTCTGTGACTGTATTAATATCTGAGACATTTCAAATGGAATCCCTTAAATCAAGCTTAAATGAAGTACTCTGTGTGTGGACAAATCAAAGATGCACCTGACCATTCAGTCAGGCAGGTTGGTAGGATCTGTACAGTTATTAGCAAAGAGTGTTTGCACCCCTGCTTCCCTCCCCCCCTCTTTGTAGTATGACGCGTTACTAATTGCTAGACAGCTCTGGGAAGCTGTATCTCTTCTCTCATTGAAGAGCAACTGCTGCAGCATTGGCCTGTGCTCTTTCCCACTTTCAACTCGGAGTAGCTACAGCAAAACTGGAAGCTGGAGATCACAGCTTCCTCCAACCTCCCTCTCCCCTTCCATATGGAATAAAGAATTTCTCTGCCCTGTGTAGTCAGCCAGAGGGCAGGATGGGGAAGTGATAATCCTCTTGGAATGAGCACTTGCATGAAAAATGATAAATGCTGCATTACATGGGGATTAACACTTGCTTATGAACTTGCTTTTAATGGAGTGATGCTTCTCTTTCAGCAATGTGAAGGTTCACTGTACTTGCAGACCTAATTAAAAACCTTTACCACTGTTCAGCCAAAAGGGAACCATCTGCCATCAAAAACATACTGGGGTTCAAAACTGTTTCAGTCTTTTGCATATTGCCCTCAAGAATGTAAACCATTTACCTGCGCATAGCGTTTGCTTCCCTAGAAAAATACTTGTGCCTCAGATCTCATTGGAATCTTCTTCCCTATCTCATAATGAGAACTGCATTTCCACTAATACTTAATGCATCTGTTTGAGGTCTGTGCTTTCTCACCATGGAACTAAAACATGACTACCCAGAGATAGTTTAATGAATGGAGTTGCTATACAAATCAC
The DNA here is from genome assembly GCF_020740795.1 of Apus apus. Lineage (NCBI taxonomy): Eukaryota > Metazoa > Chordata > Aves > Apodiformes > Apodidae > Apus > Apus apus. The sequence goes on from NC_067283.1 coordinate 53,066,198, forward strand.
TCTGTTCTCATTTTTTTAATGGAGGAGCTTATGATATCCTGGACAGAAGTTAACAGAGTGGACAATCTGTGAGTGGAGTTTATTGAGGCTGTTTGACATCTCTAGATGTATTTGATATTGAGCACTAATTTGTAAAGATACAGTAGTTGCAGCTTTGCAGGATGACCCTTTATTTTCACAGTGAGCTGACTTGTTATGCGAATTTGGTCATTAAGTTAATTTCTAAGCACTGATGTATACTAATATATTTGGCATAGGCTATATTGTTTCCTCCAAAAATACTCCATTACTGCTACAATAAGCTTAGCTCCACTGGAATAACAGCTGTGGTCCTACAGTACCCAGGCAGCTTTTGGGAATTTAACTGGAAGGATAGTATTTTTGAGAGGGCTTCTGTTCCATTTTCAAAAGTGGCATATACACTTTAGAAGTCTCAGTCCTGCTGCCTTATTAAGCATTTAAGTTTTAAATGCTAAATCTAGGTGTGAAAATAAGCTTTAATTTGCAGTACTTTGTAACACGATTTCTCCTGCTACATTCAGATACAATGTTGCATGATGCTAAACCAGGAATTTTTACCAATACTCTCACTAATAAAACTTAATGGTAAAAAGACTGAGAAACTGCAATATAAGTCTTTGTCTATTATTAAACCCCTATTATTACAATTTTTTTAAAAATTTGCTTAGTTTTTAAGATATGCATTACTTTTGGTACAATATTTTAATTCCAATTGTATTAGTAGTAGTAAGGGTGAAGGTGAGACAATTTTTTAAAAAGTAGTTCTCTCTTTTTGACAAAGCCATACTTCCTGACCATCACCTAAAACACACAATATATGCTGGCTGGAATTCACTCTTGTAATACAAATTAAGCTAGAGACATTGATCTTATATCTGTATCCCAAGTCAGATCTCAACCAGTTTTATCTAGTCTATACCTTCACCTTTGTTCCCATATATGTAGGATACTTTTGACAGATGACTTTTGTCCCAATTTCTTTTCACCAGAAGTTTTGCTACAGTCTTGCTTAGGAAAAGAAGTAATTCCTTTTTCAATAAGGAAGACAGAGCCTGGATTTAGGAAAAGGTTTTTGGCTGTATAGTTAGTGATGCATTATGGCAGTTGATTGCCATATTGCCTATAGGAAATTTTGATATATATAAAATATAGGTAGGTCTCATCTAAAGCGTTCCCTTCCCTGTTTTGTGTGAGACCAGCTCATTCCTGTGTTTCTCAAGGTTATATTTTTAAAGCTCTTGTATTTTTTATTTTCTCTGTGACATGATTTCCAATTTGTTCGCCTCTTCAAGTGGTGTGTCCAGATCTGGTGAGTGCTTTAGGTGAGTTCTTCACATTTGAGTATCATGAGGAGCTCTCATATGCTGTTAAGACAGCTGGGAATAATTTGCTTTCATTTTTTGGTGGCATCACAATGCTGTATCTCCTTCTCAGGTGTTCAGCTGCCCAAGTAGGAGAACAGCACATACCTCTATGCCTAAAATTTGCTGATTATTTACCACCTACAACCTTCAGTTTGAATAATTATTACAAAGTTATTTGGGTTCCTTTTCCTGTGTTCTATGACTATTGGTTTGTTTCACCATGGATACTTTTACAGAATAGTTTCACTGATGACTCTCAATTCAGTGAAACCTGCAGAGTGAGGTCAATCAATGTTGGAATCACCTCTGAATCTAACATAGCGGCAGCCAAAGCAATTGTCTGACTCTGATCTTTGTTTATATCAGCTACAGCAAGTTTAGGGAACTCAGATTTTGAATAAATGTGCCCAAGTATGGGTTTAATGAGCTTTTGCGCATTAGTTTTGTATCACTAGTAATCTTCCTTTTTCTTGGTGTTTCTTGGCAGATGAAGCCTGAGATTCCAAAAAGTTGTCTTGTAAGGATGTGGAAGACTCAGCTTTTATTTTGTATGTTGTATTTTCTGTATTTTAGAAGAGCTACCAGAGTAAAGAGTAGAAGTTAGCTTACCTTAGTAGAAAGGCTATTCTTTGCTAGATAAAAATAACAAACAAACAAACAAACAAACACAAAGATAACCTGTAATTTGCTAATTTGTTAATAATAATTGTGATTTTGCATTGGAACCAATCCATTGTCTTGTGAAATGGCCATAATAATGACCAAATAGCAAGTTGATGTGACTTCATGCAGAGAAGCATTAGTCGAATCTATGTAACATAGTTAAAACTTAACATAAAACCAAGGAGTATAAACTATTGTAAATACCAGTGTTAGTCTGGATGATAATGTCTCTTCTAAACAAAGACAGTTTTTTGATCTTGTCAAACTTATCCTTTGTATATGTGGTTATGATAGTGGCTAGAGAGTTTTGACCATAAATAATAGCAGTAACAATGCAATAAAGCCTTTTGTAGTACACACAAGTCATTAACTTAGCTCATTGGGGCAGAGACTGCATTTTAATTTGGCCTGAGGCTTAGAACAATGGGCCCTGAGTCTTATTTTAGTGCTTCCACAAAACCACAAATAATTTCTTCCTCCTTTGTGTACAAGCTTACAGTATTTAATTTCATTTTATTTTGAGGGTTTTAAATATAGAAGAGAGTTTGGAGGGTAAATGAGAAGTAAAAATGACCATCACATGACTGTTGGAATAATGAAAGAATCTGAGATTTGTTTAAGACATATGGTGTTTACTGACATATTTAGTCTGCAAATGATGAGAGCCTTGGGCAGGAACAGAGTTCCATGTATTAGGAATCTGATCAGGTACCTCACTTAAGAGAATGTTATTAGAGATACCTTTTAGCACTCATGCATAATTATGCTATCTTTTCACTCTTACCTTTTCAAACTCCTCCGAGATTCTGAAGTAATTTTATTTCCTGCCATTTAACAGTTTTAAGTAATAATGATAAGGAGAAAACAGTTAAATAATTTCTTTTCTAAAACACCAGGTGCTGAAAGCAACTGAGAATATCGGTGGTTTTTATAGTGGTTTCCTGTTCATCTTGTGTAAACAACTTTGTCAGATTTCAAAAGGTAATATAAATGATTTGTGATCAAGAAATTAGAATGAAACTTAGAAAAGTAGTTCTACATTTGCTTGCGAAATAGCTATATTATTTCTGGTTTGGATACTTGTTACAACTTTATTTAATGTGATGCTGCTTTTTGGGTGAGTGCTCCCAATCAACTTTTAATATAAGGTAGAGAAGTTTCTTGAAATCATCAGTTCCAGATTGTAGCAAGTAACAGAGTGGTGGTTCCTTCCAGAATTTCTGCTGCTGTGTTTTCTATCACATTTCTATCTGTGTTTTGAGATTTTACTCCTGCTAGTGTGATTAGAGTAGGCCACTTTTGTGTGCCCCTCCTCTGTCTGTGAAAGAGCTGATCTCTACCTTCTACTTTTCTCCTGTTTGCTCTTGATTTAAATAGCCAGCTGTTCAAAGAGATCATTGCCACCTTTCAGGGTATGACTGTGTGGCACTGAACAGTGTAATGTAAAAAGTAAGTGAGCTAGTTGCAATGCTGCATGCAGGAAACCATCATAGAAAAACAGTCTTGGATGTGTCTATCCCTTCTTCATGTAAGATCATCTTTACCAGTATTGCTCACCACAGATATTTGCCAGACCTGTTCTGGAACTCCACAACCCCCCAGGCAGTTAATTTTAACGTCACACTATTCATTATCTCTATGGCACACAAGGCAAAAAGTGCTTAAATCACAGCTAGGAAGAGTCAGATCAGACATTAAGAGGAGCTTTCTAACAGAGAAGCTGGATTCCTTCCTTTTTCCTGTTGTCTTTGATGACCTTATGGACTGGTATGTCTCAGTCTAGGCTAAACATTCCTAGTTTGCTTAGTCTTTGTCCTGAGGTCATGCTTTCCAGAACTTACTGCTATCCTCTCTACTTTTTGGAATGCGTTGTTCTTGTGATGTCCAGAACCAAACGCAATACATTACTCCAGCTCCAGTTTCATCATCTTGAAGTACAACTAAAAGATTATTTAATTAATCTTGGTGGTTCTGCTGATGTTCTGAAATGTGTTACCCTGCTGTTGCAAAGGAGCCTTTGTTTAATTCATGTTCAGTTTGTAGAACATGTGGATTCTTGATCCTTTTATTTTGTATGTGAATTATTTATGTGAGTGAATTACTCATGCCTAATTGCAGAACCTCCCGGTTGATTTTCTTTGAATTTCACCCTCCTAACTCCAGACTTCATCTCCCAGAGAGTTGCAAACATCCTCGGTTCTATCCAGTCTGTCCAGTACTTGCAATTATTTTAATTTTGTGGCATCTTCAAGTTTGATGTACATACTTTCTTTTCTCAGTAGTTGGATTATTAATGACAATATTGAAATGATCAGTGAACAACTGATAGTATTTTTTCATGTTGACAAATATTCATTTGAGGGATATCCAACCAGTTGGTAACCCTGTTTCTCATATGGCCTTGTTTAGGTTGGTACTGTCCTTCACTGTAGTCTGGTGTGCAAAGATAGACATCTAAGGCAATTTATTTGTACTTTGCAAGTCAATATTGACTTCTACCTATTCTCTTCTGGTTGTTTGGGGGGATGTATGTGTGTCTTTCTTGGAGGTAAGTGCTGACATACAATTTGCCTCATTTTATTCTTTTTTTAATCCAGTCAGTGTGCTTGCACATTTCTAAGATGTACTATTCCCAGGCTGCTAGTTTGCAGCCTCCTCAGACTCTTCTGCAAGGATTCTAAAAGAAATCTAGGCAAGCCATGACACTTGAAAACAGAGTTTTTAGAAGTACACTCTTAACACAGCTTTCTCATCATCTAGGCCAAATTTCACCTGTTTATTGTCCTGTTGGCGTACTCCTGTGTGCTGAGTATATGTTTGTGTAGTGCATGATGGAGTTAGTAGGTATTATTTTAATGAAAACAATAAGCAATTATAATAGCAACAGAGAGCTTACTGTGAACACTAGGCAGATGGGCTGTGAATGTTCATAAGAATCAAGAGGGTCAGGAGTTAGTTTCAGATTACATTGATTATTGTTCTGAGCATCTTCAGAAGATTTAATCACTCAAATCCAATTGAATAATTTAAAACTAGAAGTTAAGTGTGACTTCAAGGACATATAAAACCTGTTGATTGACTTCCGTGCTAGAGTTTATGAATTTCACCTGGAAAATGTTAATACCCTCTTGAGGAATGAGCTAGTTCCAGGTTTTACATAAAATACTAATCAGTCATGTGATGAATTTAAGCGAGGAGACACTGGGTAGGTACAGCATGTTTACTGTGAAATAGAACTTAGTGGAAACAAGGTTCTGATATTTAAATATTGACAGATGTACCAATTATGTTCTTGCCTCATATTAAATCAGTGTACCAGGTCCTGAAAATCATGAGTGGCATAATAATAATAATGCTCATAATATTAATTAAAAAATTATGTCTTCTGTGTCCATTTACCAGTCTTCTTATTCTCCCCCACCTCATTTTTTTTTCCCCCTCTATTATGAGTTCCAAAATTTGCTTTGATGGAAAAAGAGGGAAGACAGCTGACTCCTTCACATAATCACTCAAGCTGACTTGGCAGCATGCTAGGCTTTGTGTTTTTCTGGCCACCATTTTAATAAAAACCTACTCAGTTATTTGTTTGTTGCATCTTTGATTTCAGCTCCTTGAGGGACTCAAGACCCTGTTCTTGATTTAATGAGACTTTACTATCTGGATGTGAATGGTATTTTTTCAGTAATGTATATTAGATTTACCAGACTCATCAGTAACATATCAACTCATCAGGACTTGGAAGGAAAGGCAGCTTCTCCCTGAGGCTCAAAAAACCCTGAAAGAGAAAAATACTGTTAGTTTTTGGTTTAGAGCATCTCATGGCTTTCAAGCCAGCCTTGCAATTTTGGGGAGATCTGAGTGATTTTGAGTATGTGGCTTGGCATGGTGTAATAATTTAGTGTACCATCTGCTGTAATTCCAGCAAGAGATGCTTGAAGGCCCTACCCTACAGACATTTGATAACCCTGTTTCCAAGTTCTGCACTCATGCCTTCTGGTGGATAAGAAGGTTTTTAACGTGTCCGAAAGGCCAGTAGGGACAAACCTCATATCCACGGTATTTAATACGCTATTCAAATCCATTGTAGTTGTTGTTCTGATGCCACACTCCGAGAATGTCTTAAAAGATATGCAAAAGCATTGTAATGAGAATCAGGAATTCCACAGACTCAGTGTCTCCTGAACCATTATGAAAGTGGCTGCAGTGGAACTGGCAACAGTTGGTGATTGAGTAATGGTATGATGGTAGTTTCAGCTCAGACAGGGAAGATGCTGTGTTTGCCACATGTGAATTAATATAGTGCTGCTTTTTACTGTTGAGGGATTAGCACTTCTTTTTCTCTTTTTTTTTTTTCTTCTTTTTTTTTTTTTTTTCCTTAAGAATATTTGAAGTAGAAAAGACTAGGAGAATAGATGAACCCATATTGCAGACAGCTGCTTTTCTGAGTTGATCAGCTAAAAATCTGCTATAGCTGGGAAGCATCAAATCTGAAATTATAACACTGCCAGTGCCTGTGATAGGACTTTAAAAGTACCTGATAAGTGCTCTGCCCTTCAGACAAGTAATTGCAAAAAGAATAGGAGGCAAGAATATCTGCATGCTATTTGGATTGGGCTTTCATGCTTAAAAGTAATTTGTATTGTATCCGTTTTTTTCCAGTCTAATCCTGTGTGCATAACTTATGAATATCAACCACCAATGGAAAACAAAATTTGAAAAAAATGGAAATGTAATGCTAGAAGTTAAGAGTTTGTTTTTCATCATTCTCGTTCTCTTTTTTCCTGGTATGTGTGCTAAAATCTAAGAAGAAACTCAGAGGCAAACAATGCATTTTTTCTTCAGCTCTGTAACATCCAGGAGGTCAGTATTTGATCTTTACTTACAGAACATATCTTACTGCAAATGCAAGTTAAGCATTAAAGGTAGTGGTTGGATTGTAAAAGCCTCTTTTCAGTATGTAGAAAATACACTTTAAAAGAAATCAAATTATTTTATCATTGTTCATGAAACTACATGTAGCTGAATTTATCAGTTGTCATCATACTGCATTGAGGGGTATCACTAACATGAAGTAAGAGAAACATTCTGAGGCCAATCTTGCACTTTCAGATTAGTTCATCAATATGATTAAGAATACCAAGTTCCTAGAATGAGAAGTAATATATGGACTGCATCATCGTGCTCAGTTCTCTTGGAAATGAAGTGTGTGGAGAAGCAACCATAAAAATATGCCTAGCTTGTGCACACTGAGGCTACAGTGCTCAGAAAAGGGATTTGGAATATTGTGTGACTATAATCTATTGTTTGACACCCAGTGCCTGCTCCTGCGTAATTTACTTGCCTCTTTTGGTCACCTGACTGAAGACATTAAGTGGGCCACAGGGTAAGCCAGGAAATTCAGCTCTCTGCTTTCCAAGTCCAAAGCTCAGTTGTTTCCCCTTTGCCCTTCCTCCTCCCTCTTTCTTCGCAGCTGGTCAGCACATGCACAGTAATTGCTTAGGCCAGGTAGGGCAGATAGGGAAAGACACATATGGAGCACATGCAAATCTGCACTAAATTTCTGGAATGCAGCAACAGGGTGAAGTTAATGTAAAGCAAGATTTCTTTTATGTTTAAAGTTTCTAAAACTAATAAAACAAAAAGAGACAACAAATTCACTTTATAGCCTTTCCTTTTCTCTACTACTACTAACTGAGCGGGTTTGGGATTTTGCCAAAATATTACACATTGCTCAAGAAGATTACAAAGAAATCCCAGACATGCACTAGAGAGCTATTAAATTTAACATTTCTAAAAGATATTTTCAACAGCTAAATACTTGTTAGAGCATTGTTTTCCCCAACTTTCAAAAGTTACCACAACTCAGTCACAGATAAGAACTTCCAGCTCTTTAATTGATATATAAATTGAGTTTTAAACCAAATTCACTACATTTCCGGTGGTAAAGGAAACAGAGACTCTTCAGTTTGGTTTGTCCCTAATTTGAAAATCATGTTCTCAGGAAATCCTGCATAATTATTTTACGTAAACAGGAAAAGTAATTATTTGCTTGGGGCTCTGTTTGTATGGACGTGGGGGTGTGCAGAGGTAGTGTAGATTCCTAGAACTCAATGTGTGAACAAAAATATTTTAGAATAAAGCAAAGCACATTCCAAATAAGGTAATTTTCTGTCTGGTCATTCATAGGCTAATAGGAGGGGTTTTAAAAGGCTTGATTTTTTCATTTGTGTGTTCTTACTGTTTCTCTGAATTTCTTTAATAAGAACAAGAAAAGATGATACATTTGTAGCGAGGGTATCTTTGTATTCTTTTTCAGGTGCCTCTTGCCTTGTCTGTAAAGTTGCTCTTTCTCATCTGGAAATGAAAAAATTATATAAAGCTGTTGTAAAAATGCTGCAGGATCTCAACCCTCACATCCTTCTCTTCTCTCACCCCCTCAAGGCCCTAAATTTACTTTTGCCATTTGTAATAGTTCAGTTAAAGGTTGAACTTCCCCTTCTGCTCCTTGTGAGCTTTTCTGATTTCACTTACTGTTTGAACAAGATATATTGGACTTTGTTTTCTCTAGAGTTAGTATGAACTCTTCACTTCTTCACACTGTTGATTTTGTTTTCAGTTGGAAAATGGCGCTACACATTTTGAGTATAAATTGTACAGTAAGTAGGCTGGTATTTTTTTGTGGGGGTGGAAACAATCATCTGTAGAGTTATTGCAGGAGTTGAACCATGTTTAGTTATGAGACTCTTGAAACAAAAACCCAGAGATTTTTGAGGAACTATTTGTGGATTATTTTTTTAAACCAGGATGTGATTCAGACTATTATTTAACAAGAGGACTCAACAACCTCACCAAATGCAGAGAAGAATTAAGTACAGGAGCAGGTGCATGCTTACTTTATTTGGATTTGTTTGTGGCATTTTCTTAAAAGTTTAAAGTTCAGTATATCACTCTAACAAACTGTGGTCCTGAACAGTCATAGCTTCAGGGGAAAATTGGAAGCAGTGATTGTCTTAGCAGAAATTTAAACACTGAATTTGCTCAGGGAGCATAGTTTAAAGTGGAAAATCAGGTTAGTTTCTTCCTGTTTTCTCAAGGGAAAACAGTGAGTCAATATTTTAACAATGAAATTATAGGTATTTCTTTGTAGATTTTTAATCCAGGGGAACAGATTTATTAAGTAATCAGTCTAAAAGGCATTTGAAGAATGTTAACCTAAAATGGTAATTACTAAGTGACTGTATGTTGCAGTGAGAAATACTTTTTGTGTTACATAGCTACATGAAGGATAACTTGCAGTGGAAAGGTATTCTCAGGAGCAGGGAGTATGGTTTGAAATGGTGAAGTCATACTTTTGTTAGATTAATAACATATTTACCTCTTCTAGGTAATCTCAGAGAGGTAAGCAGGTTAAGCTACTACAGAAAATTCCTCCCACCCTCCTTTTTTTCCTCTTGTATTCGTTTTGTATGTACTTGAAAACTCCCATTGCACGTTCCCATTTCTCCTGTGTGATTCAGGAGTGGGGCTTGAACTGAGTGTGAATTCTTAGGACACTGATTTGGAGGAAGTAATAGTCATTCCTTTTCATGTCAGGTTAACATGTTTTTTTCCCTTTCAAACAACTTTTTCCATGCTTTGTACTGTGATATTTGTAGGTATTGCTATTATTTTTGAAGCCAATAGTTACTTTGGTGGATAACGTTGGTGGGAGCAGGATGCACGGTTTATAAAAAAACATAAATTTTATTCAGAATCTGTGTCTATAATTATAAAGGTAGATCTATGAACCTTTTGGGTATATTTTACTAGGCTATACCTAGTTTGTCTTTTACATAAGGAAATGTTAGGACTCACAGGGAGAAAAGGATATGTCCAAATAATTTCTTATGAAGAGCTGAGAAGCCTTTACGTTCTTCTAATCAAAACTTCAGCTGTGGGAAGAAATTTGTAGGCTAGCATTGCTGTGTGTGTTTGTAGCTTGCAGGTGTGAGTCTGGCATAGGTGTTAGTTAAGGATGTTTTGGAGGAAAAAAAGGACTAGAATTGCACAGGCTCTTCTAAGTTGATGCTTTTTTTATTTATTCTTTGTGGGCATTTAAAAAAAAAAAAACAAAACACCAACCATACCTATGCAGTCCTTTCTCTAAAAGTATTGCTCTACCAGCAAAATCTATTATTGGCAAATTCTTGAATACTGACTTATGGGATGGGAAAACAAACCATGCTTGGATCAACTTTTTGGCCACTGATAGTTGTCTCTTCCTTTTGCAAATTATTTAAGTCATAGCCAGAGAACAGGAGCCATTTTCTGTCGTAGACTTAGATCAGGCAGGAAGACTGTGAATGGTGATGTTATAAATTGTTTAGAGTTGCTGTGATTTTAATAGTATGTTTATAAATGTCTTAATAGATCTAAGGAACATACTTTACAAGGATTTCATTCTGTTTATAGATAGAGATACTTCTTTTTTATATTCCTTCCCCTTCCCTTTTATTTCTTATCCTATTTTTTAGGAGCCATTAAGAAATAACAACTTTTAGCAGCTATTGCCAAGTACATGGTTTCTTCCAAACAAGGGAAAACTGATAGCTTGTGAGAAGTAACAGTTCAATCCACTTCTCAACATTTGATGTAAATCTTCCTGTAGACTTCACAGGGTGCTTCAGTAAGCCCAGGACCCTGATTCTCGCAAGCACTGCCGAGCTTCCTATCTTGGAAAACTCTTCTGAAAGGAAGCTTCTTTTTATATTCATTCCATCCATCATCATGCTCTTTCAATTTATGACTCTGCCCAATAAATTCAGTATCAGCTACTTGAAGTAGCAAGTCTCCTATGTCTTTTCCAAGTTTTACACTTCATAATTCTGCAAAGTTTTTCTGTAAACAAATGGAAGAGAAACCAAGCCCTCACATTTATTTTATACTTACATTGCAATTTTCTTTATGGTATCTGCTTTGATGAGCTCCTTGCCTGGAACTATGGGTGGAAAAGCAAACCTGGAAGAACGGGGAAAAAAAAAAAAAGAGGTTAAATAAAATTAACTTCTGCAGTGATAAAAGCTTTATGGTATCCCATTTTCACTGGCAAAACTCTGGCTTTTTACTTGCAGCAAAATTGGCAGAAACAACTGCAGGCAATTATAGGCTTCAATTCATCAACGTACTTAAGCATATGTCTAACTTTAATTGAGTGAGTAGTCATTTGACTTCAGGGGATTATTCACATTCTTAAAATTATACATATGCCTAAGTAACTTGGTGAATCAAAGCCATGGTGACTATTTTAATAGAATAGTGGAGACAGAACAAGCAAATGTGACCTTCACTGTAGGTGTTCTTTGATTGCTCTGGTTTTTAAAGAATAGTTTTTAGTGGATGTATTTTCTATTTCTTAATAAAATATCAAGGCTTAGTTAACTATATAGTTCTGTGTTAATCTTCTATGGACAGTACTTCTTCTATACCCAAACAGTCTCTTAATAAACATGGATAGAACCTGTGGAGGGCTGTTATGACAGCTGTCATGCAGGTTAAATGTATTTAATAAATTATTGTTTTATTTTACATGCCAGCAGCCCAGGGGCAGGAGTACTGTACATTTCCTGACAACTGTTGTTTGTTAAATTTGCTAATTTGATTTACAGGCATGGTACATACCATGACCAGTTTGCATCAAGAGAGTGACAGATTTTTAATCTGTAGAATTTTCTTGGCTATATATACTTGTAAGAGATTTTATGTTTTAAAGATGCATTGCATTAGATAATTCCGCCTCAGACTCTCCTTCAAATGTTCTGTGTGAAGGCTTAACAATCAGTGTGATACAGATTTGTTTTGGAGGTGCAATGTGATAGTATTCTGAAGAGTAAATGTTAACCAGAAAGAAAAACACAGGAACATGCAGTGGAGAGTAGCTAAGAATTGCTGGCTCAGTTTACTTGTGATTTAAAAGTGGAACATAATTTGAGGCAAGGGTTTGCAGTAGGGACATTTATGTATCTTGAAAACCTAGGCTTTCATCTTGATGTATAAGAATGATGTCTTTTGGTTCAGCTAAGTTATTTTATATCAAACTAAAAAGAATGGATGAAGGATAAAACTAAATTGAACGACTCTCATAATCACTGATGCTGTGCAAATAGAACCACCTTTTGTCCTACGGAGAGGAGTAGGTACTCCTATGCCTAGTCAAAATAGAGGTGTTTTCATAGCTTTGGACAGATTAGCCCTTTTTTCATTCAAATTTTACTTATTCTTTTGTTTCTTCTTTCAGTACACTCTGATTCTTTCTCAATGAAATTGCAATCACCTGGTATTACTGCAGTGTGTCAGAAGTAATCATTTAAGTTATATTTATTTTACTACTTTAGGAACTGCATTGCAGGCTAGTAGTAGGAAACGTACTTTTTGTTATGGGATTCTAACATTTGGACTTCCAAGTCTGTTCCTTTTTCTCCTCCCTTCAGACTAAAATACCTTCTCAGACACTGGAATAGTTTTGATCCTTTTATCATGATGGATCATGTTTAAAAGGATAAATTGTATTGCTGTGATTTGCCAGGTTTTAACGGCAATCTGCAAAAAGTCTAGGTGTTTTTAAAACCCAGAAAAACAGTGTACTTATGATTCTGTCCACTGTTTTTGAGAACTTGCCATAGTAGGATCAATTAAAAATACACAAAGCAGGCTTAGGAAACAATAATGAAGGCAGGCAATGTGAAAGGAATTTTTTTGTTATGCTTAAAACATAAGTAGAAAGCAAGAAATATCTGTAAGTGGAAGCGAGTATATCCAGTTTGTCAGCTGACCTCTGGTGAGGTCATAAAACTGAAGAATTTGGCACTTCCATTTCTGTTTATTGGATAATGGGAACATACAGCTAGTTGTGTTTTTTTCTATTAATGAAAGGAATGTGACCCAGGTGTACAGGAAGGAGCAAATGAATAGACAAGGGATGAGGTTTACGTATCTGCTCTAGATAATGTATGATAACTCTTATTACATCAGTTCTTCTCAGTTATGAAATCTTACTGCCTTCTGCACAGCCAAAAAAATAACTGGAGAGAATGCTATGGAGGTCCACAATGGACATATAGTTAAGCAGCTGTGTTTTGTGTGTGAAACAAAAACCAACCAAACAAAGCCACAATCAATATTATTGGTTACAACAGACTTAAAATATTTATGCTTTCTTAGGTATGGCCAAAATATTTTCTCGGAAGCCTCTGCATAATTTGGACAAATTGAAGTAATTGCTTGATTGGAAATTATTTTATTATCCCATTGACATACTAAGATATGATTAAGAGGTGGTTAGTGAGAGTTTGAGATTTAGCCTATTAGAATCTTGAAGCAGGTACGCAATTATAAAATACATTTAAAGCTCCTGATTAAGTGTATGGATGAGACTTAAACCAGGGAAATGTCTTTTTCCCTCGCTCTGCCATCTAATATCCTGTTCCATTTCAAATGAAGTGTTGCTATCTCTGCTTTTGAAGCTCTTTTGAGATGAATTTAGTAGAGTGGTAGTTATGTATTATATGCTGCTATACCAGTCGTTTAACATGCTGAGGGATACTCTGCAAGACTGACACTGCCTTGTTAAAGGAACAAATTGTGAAATGAGGCTTGCAAATTGCCCTTTGAAGGATACTGGTAAATCCATATTCTTACCTATTTATAGTGATGTATAAACCAGAAATCCATGTAGTGTAAAATCTGCTGGAAAGTAACTCGTAAGCTCCTTGAGGAGCGATGCAAGGTCAGGCTTGTTTTTCCTTGAATAGCAATAATGTGAAAGTTGATGGAAATGGGTTTCTTCCTCATATTCATAATTCCAGAGCTGAACCAGAGCAAGCCTAATTGGAACCGAATACTGAAATATAAGGAAAATTATTAAAAGTGTAAGTGATAAACAGTTTTTACTTACTGAGTGAAGACTTAAAGGGAGCCAAACTTCTCTTCTGGAAGATGTGAGCAAATCAATCACTTTTTCTGGTTTGGAGTGTGCTTTATAGCACACTGTTAAATTTTGGATATATGGAAAATGTAGAAAAGAAAAAATAGGCAAATTTTAACAAGAGCTCAGTACACAGAATAAGAATTCCTTCAATGCATGAAGGGTTTCTTGAATCCTTTATGGTTTTGCTGTGTGACTTTTGTTTTTAACTTTCAATTGTTCCTGCAGGTAGGAATGTAAACGATTCCGAATTATACTGTGTATCCCAGTGGGAAGAAAGCTTAAATTCTTCCGGGGCTATGAAGGTGCCACAAATACTCAAGCTCTTCTTTTTTATTCCAGGAATGAAAAAATAGTATATTAGGTAGACCCCTTTGCAAACAGGTGCTTCCTCAAGTTTTATTAACTCTATATGTGAAAGTAAAAAGTGCGGTTGAAGTTGAGCAGTATCGATAGATTCCAAACCATGAGAGACTTCTGAAGGAAAAGCGTGTTTCTGTGTGATGTAGAGTATATGTACAATTTTTTTTTAACTGGCAAAATGATGTGGCTCATTGACTAATGCCTTAAAGCATTCTAGCATGTGCCAGCTGGAGCATTCCATGCTGTAAATCTGGGCTGCTTAGTCAGAGCTGTGTGTCAAGTACAGAATAATGGCTCCTCTAACTTCAGGTGTGGTCCTTATATTACATATTTAGGAGTTGTAGAAAATTCCCTGTCTAGGTGTTGCTGAGCCTCCAAGTCCTGATCCTATTTGATCTTCAGAGTAAGGTAACATAATGGTTTCAGACACTGAATTTCCATGGTGAAGCTGTTGATGGGCCAGATACTTTGTGGCATGGGGATATGTGAAGCTGAAGTCACGGCAGAAACAACTACTGCCCATTGAAACTGGAGCAGAAAATGGGAGGACACTGCTAAGGTGAAGAAAAGTAAAGAACATAGTTGGAAAAAAAACATAAAAGATGTTGGAATAATATATTTATACTCGCTGGACAATATTGGACATCTTTATAGAGGAATAGCAAGTATATCTTTTCAGCAGTATTAGTTTCTTAATCTACATAAACCTGCATTTGTTATTGACTTGTATAGCCTGGCTTAATTTCACTGAGAGTGCTTGAGGGGTAAATTAACAAGAAATATCACATTAAAAGTAGTTATATTCATTCACTTAAAAAGAAAAAAGAGTAGGGAAATTCAAAACTATTTTTGAGTAACAAGAACATTTTTCTAAAAAGTAAAACCATACGTCTTATTTTTGATGATTTTATAACTTAGAAAAGACTCTAATTTAAACCAAATTAAACTGAAAGAATGCTTGCGGACTGAAACTTCTGAAGGTGGGGCTTAAGCCCAGTGTGTGTTTATTTTAAATGGCTGAAGTACAGATTTCTGAAAAAGAGTTTTGAAGTAAGGTTATTGAAGTCCTTCAAGGCAGTGATAGGGGAGTTTTTTGTAAGATGTGGTATATGTTTGTATGTATGGTTAAAAAAAAATGAGTCTTGTGTGGAGCTGACATCTATCAAAAGTTAATTGGAAACTGTATAATTTGTAAATTTCTGATTAATGATTTATAGCATGTTTTAATTTAAAATAATTTCTCAAGTCCAATTTCTTTGTCTAGTAATAGTGCTAAACAAAAGTGCTTTGGTGCTGGGTTGTTTAGGTACTGCTTGGTCCTTAAGCCAGACTGCCTTGGTCCAAAGTAGTACAGACTTTTCTCAAAGTCCTTTACCTATTTTCTGGATATCTAGTTGGTGTTGTCAGTCCTGGCATGTGCATGGATCTTTTATGACAATTTTTATATTCTTATGCTTACACTTGTGGTGTACTGCCTTAATATTTGCAAGTTTTAACACACGGGGAAGTTATCCATGTGTGCATTTGCTAGGTTCACCAAAAGCTGAGTGTAACACTGATAAACACGTGCTTTTTCTCCTGGTGGAATTAGTTTGTGCACTTGAATGAGCACTTGTAGGAGTGCTACTCTTAGTGAGAGTACATTCTCAAGAGCTACCAATTATTTTTTGGATGCTTCTGTTTCCTGTTTGGCCACTGTGATCCTGAAAATGAGTAACTGAAAAAATTGTTTAGTTAATTAAAGTTTACATACAGAGAAAATGACTTCTCACCTCTTTTCCTAAGTCACTTGACATGTAAAAGGACATAAGGACTGTGTGTCTGTGTTCCCTACACTCAGTGCATAGAGACATTAGAAAATCTAATGGTGTCAAGATATAAAGGAAGATATTTTTGCAATCAAGTAGTGTTTGACAGTGGCAGCATTTCAGTGCTGCTGGAGGAAAAGTGTCCTTATTCAGATGAACTTAAGGACGTGCCTCGTTTGATTCGCGTATGTTCTTGCTGAAGACAATGAAACTTAGAGTATTTTCAATTGGAAGGGACATACATTGGCTTAAGTATTGCACAGAACAGAAATAGATTTAAGAATATACTTAAGTGCTTTATAATGCACAGATAGTGGAGTGGAATTCATACTCATTATCATGTTAAGACAGATAAAATGCATCGGAATTCAGTAAAGACCTAAGGAAGTACTTTTGAAAGGATTCTTAAAGGCAAAGCAGGCACGGTTTCTTCAAATGCAATGTGCATACTGAAGATATAAGCCAGTTCCACAGCATCCAACTAAATTACTAAAAAAACTTGCAAAGCTCTAGAAACTGTTCACATTGATTCACCTGAAAATAGTCCAATGTCAATAAAGAGAAATATGAAAGAAATACCCTTCTAATAAAGTTAGATGATACTTATCAACAAATAAATAACCCTTGTTTCTAAAGCCAAAGAGATTTTGCCTTCAGCCTATAGGATCATATGACTAATGATTTTCAGATTTTAAGACAAGTTACTCTAACTGGTGGTATTGCTGTAACACAAGGGAATGTTTATGTCGTGGTAGCTAGACTATGCTCATTACTTGTGCTGAAGGCTAGCTCAGGTTCTATGTATTTAATCTCCAGTTTGTTCTGTAATTGCAGTGTCTCTCTTTCTCCCAGTTGTAGTTCTTCAGTTACAGAACCAAGGACAAAATAGATTTAGACCTGAATGGATGGAGTTTCACATTTCTACTCTGCTAACCATAACATACCTGCTTGCTCCCAAGGAATACTTGTGGCAAGCTGCTCTCATTTTACATCTGTATCCTCCTTAGCTGATGTATACTAATCTCCTGTACAAAGTTGATCTGATTTTATGATGCTTTGTTGAGATCCCTGTTTCAAAGAGAACATAGTTTATGTTGGAGTTGTTGAATCAGTTAGACTTAGAAAGTGGTGTTTAGATAGTTCTCTGGAAGGATGACTCAGCTTCATTCACAACCTGGTCAACATCTCTTTCTTTCACTGTGTCGTTTGTTTAACTGCATGAAAAATCTTATTTAGATACGATATCTGGAGGTTAAAAGGTTGTGATGGACCCAAAATGGCAACCTGAGAAATGAATGAAAAAGATTTTTGTGAATCTTGCTTACATTTGGCATTTTTGTTGTAAAATTAATAGGACAAATGAAATTATTTTAGATTGCACTTTCTATTTTTTATACAGATGAGATTAATGGCTGAACAATGTCTCTGAAGATGAATGCAAATGCATTTCTGTAGTTCATGCTGTGCTGTAGGAACATAAACAGTCATTAGTGCTCTGTATTTATCTATTACCTAATATTCAATTAGAATCGGCCACTGTACATCTCACTGTTTTTATGGAATGCGGTGCGATGTCTCCTTGGTGTCTAAAAACAGGGAAGGTGGCATGCTGCTTTCCAGGGCCTTGGTGGGGTTAAGGCAAGCAATAGCTGCAGTTATACATCCAGACTTTGCAGCACACAGTCTGTCCAGTGTCAGTCACTGACTGCTCGTGTCCCACCCCAAGTGTCATGTCTGCATCTCACAGAACTGGTATATAGGCAGTAGAATTCAAATCACCTGCGTGTATGAACAGCAAAAGAGGCAAACATGTCTGTCATACTGTAATACTTGGAGTATGCTGGCAGGATTCTTAGCCTACAGAGCTTCCTTTAGATCAATACATTGAACTAAATTTTTATCCTCTTTTGGTAATATATGTGTTTGAAAACTGGAATCCTTCTTACGAAGTAATTTTTGAAGAGTTCTCTGGAAGAGTGACTTGGCTTCACTCGCATACTGGTCAGCATCTCTTTTCCCTGCTATGACATTTGCCTGAGTGTATGAAAAATAGCCTGTTTTATTTGGTTGCATAATGTGAGTCCAAATTTAGTACTGATTTGAAGCTTCTATGCATAGCCCTTTTTGGCTTGTTTTTCTTCCTGGAAAGCTAAAGCCTGAGCCAGGTAGACCACTTTTACAGTCTTTTGTAGCAGCTCTTACTCCAGTGATAATATATCAATGTCGTATAGTAATAAATTAATGCCATTATATCTCAACGTCACAGTTCTCTAGGCAACAAAAGCATTTTCCTCTGACACCAGTGAGTTGTTGACATCCTGTCAGGGAAGAACTGCCTGCTTTTAAGATAAGATCTTTTTAGCACTTAATGTCTTTCATTGATTGGTCTTAGCATCCACAAAGGGGAGCATGTTCACGTACATATATTTTCCTTCTTGCTGTGATTTTGAGGAAGATATCTCTAGAAATGATGAATAGCCCAGAAAAAAATAATAATATTTCTTGGTGTGGTCTGTCAGTTTGGATTGAGAACTTTCACGTGGGGTTGATGATGAGTAGCAATTAAGTAGAACTTGCTATTTTATGGCTTTGTATAGTCACTGTTGAATGTAGATGAGATACTTCTTGGACCGCTGAGCAGCCCACAGGTGCTGTTCAACCTTACACTGTGCATTCATAGCATGAAAAAAATGATTTACCTGGTGTTGACCCACGTATTCTGTGTGGGACATGTATATTTGGGGAGGACTTTGTACTTCTACTGATTTTGTCATGTTAAAGAAAGGATTTGGTTTAGTTGTCATTTTGACTTGTGATTTTTATTTGTTATCCTCTAAAGAAAAATAATTTGTACATTGTTTTTCATTACTTGCTGTAACCAAATTCATTAAATTTGGCCTTGAAGTACATACTGCCTTCTTTGATGCTAAAAGTCTTTGGCTGCTTTTTACTATATAAAAGATTAAATTAAAACTTATTTCTACAGTTTTAAAATTTATGAGTTCTAAAGTCACTTGCAAGCAAATAAAAAAACCAAAAATCAATGAGAAAATTCCATTCTTTTTATTTGCTTTGTAATCTCAGAAACACCCATGATGTATAAAAAGACATGATTTTTAATCCTCTCTTAAAATTGGTGTTCACCAACTCTGAACTCCAGACAAATGGTGCCACACAAAGAAAGTGCTGTAGGGTGATACTGAAGAACAGATTCTGGTTCTTGTAAACCTCTTTTTCATTTTTTTTCCTGTTTTCCGTCTCTCTTTTGTATAATCTGTCATCTTTATTTATACTATGAAATGAGTGATATTTTTATCATTCTAATAAAAAAGTGAGTTATTGCTACATTGTTGAAATAAAATTCTTAGTGCAGAATGGTAGATTATTTTCTGCACTATGATGACATGCAGTGTATGGGGGACAAGCTGCAAAGAATGTTCAGTTTTACAGTGTACACAATGATGCTCTCAGTTGTTTGAATTTTTTTGGGGCATAGTGTAGTAAATGTCAAGTACCTTTGAAACATTTGAAGCAGATGTTCTACTGCCAAACTGAAGCATTTGAACTCAAAATGAAACAGTTCCCTTAAACCTTGACATTAAGTCTTAACAGTTTCACTTCCCAATTGGATGTGTTATAGAGAAGACAAATAATAGAACTGTAGCAAGATAAAATATTTATTCTCCCATGAGGTGGGGAAGGAAAACATGTTTAGCATTTGCTTTGCAATTTTATTTTTTCTGGCTCATTTCCCTCTTATACTCACATATTTACAGTTCCAGGCACATGTTAAAAGCAGTAACTAGGGCTTGGCTGGGGCCTGATGTCCTTCTTTTCCCCTTCCTTTTCGTTCTGATTTTCTCTCACAACTTCCCTTAGATTTCCCTTTTGCCCCAAGTTCCTTTTGGGGAAGCATTCATCAAAATGTTCTCACTTCTCCAAAATCTGCCTACTTAATAAAACGGATCAGTTCCTATGGAAGTCAGCATCAGCCTGTTCAAATAGGAGTGCCATATCGAGACACCTCAATAAAAATGGTTTGAATTTCCCAGGCTCTCTGTACCTGCTACTCCCACTGTTCCATCTGGGAACAGTGTGGGTGATATGAGGTCACAGCTATGATAATATTTTAATTATGTGGCCACCTTCATTTTGGAAATGTCAGGCTCCATTTCCTATTGGTCTAGTGAACACATCATCATAATAAGAGTTTCTGTCTGACATCTTAGTTATTCTACTGGCTCAATCCAAATATCTCATCCTATATGCATTAGTACCGTGTGCTTTGCTGCCTGACTGATAGTGTTGTGTTATAAACACACAGAATCAAATAAAAAGCTTTTTAGGTCCTGTCACTCATCCCACTATTACAAAACCTATGGCACTAGTTTTGGGCCTTTCAGATGTTGTACTTCTGCTGTACTCTCCTCTTTCAGATCAGAGCTGCTTTTCTCCCAGTTTCCCCAAGGTGAGCTGGTGCTATCTGCAGACCCTCTCTGGTTGAGAAATGCTGGGGAAAGATATGGAAGTGGAATAATGCCTGTGTCTTAGCTGACAGCAGTCCTCCCTCCTGTGGCTGCTTGTCATCTTCTGTGAATCCATCTGATTGGGAAGCATGCATGTTTGGAAGAGAAATTCATTGGATAGTGCTTTTTTCTTCAGTACCAAGAAAAGGTGGCATGGACAATGGAGAAATTATTATCTCTGGAGTGATGAAGCAATAACCTTTAGTAAAAAATATAATTTTGGTCCATAAGCACATTCTTATATATACACACACACAGGTGTGTTTGTAACATATAGTGTCAAGTTTACATTGATAGATAAATTAACTTTACTTTCTGAGTTTTCCTTATCATTCCAGTTAGATACCAGAAAATAATCCTTGTCTCTCCTGGGGAAAAGGTTGATAAAAGGTAGATATGCAACATCCAATTTCATATGGAAATTAATGGTTAACAAGAGTGATCACTCTATAAGCTTTATATAAATATATGTGCTTGAAAGCAACGTGTACTCTTTAAAGAAAAATTTGGCATGGTCATACATCATTTGAATGGTACAGCATGTCTAGTACTTGTTGTTTATGGGTGGGGTATTTTTGTTCTATAAAAAGGTCTGTGTAGCAAAATTGGCGAGAAAACTATACCATGTACTTGACTCGATCGTGGAGCCAGAATATACAAGCTCACTTTCAGTGGTAACCTTATAAAGCAATGCTTTTAAGTAAGGGAGAAGTACTTAACACAGCTTTTATAACATCTTGTACTGTGATTCTGTACTGCTGGTTGAATTAGGGCTTCTCCTGTGCAGTCCCATCTTCTAATAATCTGGGAGCTTCATTTTGCTTCCTAATGCAACCTTCTTGCAGGAAAGCCAGTGTTTTCTGTATAGGCTGCAAAGCTGCTGATGCTTTCTTCAGATCATCTTCTGTTTAACCCCCTATAGAATAAACACTTCCCATAAGCTTTAAATGTTCATCCTTCTGAAGGCTTAGGGGTTTGTTTGTTTGTTGTATTTTTATTTTGCAATACCTATTTAGAGAGGTCCTGGTGTGAGTGTGAAAGATCTATTCAACACACACCTTTGTAAAGGTAGAGTAGTGCTGTAGAATTCTGATAAAATTGCTTGGTTTCTGTATTTTCAGTGGCCTTGGAAAGAAAAAAATAACAGCAATTGTGGAACTTTTTTTTTTTTTTAATTATTCCCTTGTAATGTAGAATGTAAATAAATTTGATTTGTGTCTTATGGATGAGCAGCTTTATTCATAGGACCAGCACAGATTAAAGTTAAGTTAGGAGATACATATACACACACAAAAGAGAATTTTTAAAATAGCTTTTATATGTATGTATATGCATTAATACATGCAAATATATATATATATATACACACTCACACACATATGTAAATGTGTACATTTATAAGATTTAGATATTACCTACCTAGATAAGCTTAATTCAGAGGCAGTTGCTGTTAGGGATTGTTGTAGCTATACTAAGATCTACATATATATACACACATGTAGACGTACATATATATGTATATTTAGATCTTTAGCAATAATAAATACTTAATCAATATTATTGCCATCATTATCAAGTGTACCTTTTTACTATCACTTTTTTAAACTCAACATCAAAAGGTTCTAGAGAGTAAGTAAATCTCATTATGCTTACTATGTAAATGAGGAAGCTGGGACAGAAATGAAATAACTTGTCTGTCAGTCACCAGGCTATAAAAAAGTCTTGTTAGAAGTATCCAAAAAAGTCACCAGTTGGTTTTATGGTTCTACCCATTAGACAGCACTGCATCTCATTTGGTAAGGTCAATTGCATTATATTTAAAGAATAAGTTTCTGTTCCCTTATGCTTATTGCAGACATTATTTAGGGTGGGGTTCAATAAGAACGTATTCAGTTACAATTATGTTTTCACTATGAGGACAATCAGTGAGTCAGGTTGCCTTGGAGAGGTTGTGCAGCCTCCATTCTTGGAGAATTTCAAAAACTGATTCAATAAAACCCCAATTAACTTGTTCTAATCTCATAGGTGACTCTGCAGGAGGATGGACTGGAGACTTCCCAAAGTCCTTTCCAAGCTGACTTATGAGAGATGCAGATAAATAAAAGGTCCCCCTCTCCTCAGTTCTGTTGTTGGGTGGAACTACAGGAGAAGGGAATAACCACTGCAGGGCAAGCCCTGTGATTATTCAGGTTGTATCATTTTATAGGGGTAGCAATGCCACCAGCAGTGGCTGATGGTAGTGATGTTTTGCAAATTGGTGCTGAGTGATAAAGGCAACAAAATTTTGTACACAATCAAAGATGTTGTTAGGAGGGAAGAGCAGGTGGGAATATTGGACAAATGGGTAAAAGGAGACCGGAAGACAAAAGTCTCCCCACTCTTCTCACTGTACATGTTGTATAAAAACATTTGGAGATTCTCTTTAATCACCAGTGATATCTGTTGTGGCTTTGCCTGAAAACATATAGCAACTGTGGTCTGAGGAAAAACTGCCTAAAACTTCCAAGACTGTTTTTAAAGTAAAGTTTTAGCTTTTTCTGTTTCCATGGCAACACTTCAGTAATATATTTTTGAATGGAGACTTTAGGGGGAACAAATGGGAAATAAGAATGTGACTCCAACCCTTTGGAAAAAAAGGTGCAATAAAGATCAGGAGTTACTTGAGGTGTGAGCCAGGCCCCTGCTCCAGCATCGCTGTGATTTAGTTGTGTGCCTTGGCTTGGCCCATGATGGTGTGAAAACCATTAGTAGGGCAGAGACAGATGTCTTGCACTTTCAAGCTCCCCTCCTATTCCATTCACCATGTCCCCAGATAAAAAAACCCCACAATTCTCCACAAGCTAAAACTACTTGTTTCTTTTTCCATTGCATAGCATGTTTTTCTCTAAAATAAAAAGGAAATTAAAATGGAAGTTTGTGTTAAAATGAAAATATTTAGCTCTGAAAAAGTAAAAATATTTCATATTTTTAAATTACTGCAATTTTTCAATTTCAATTTTCATTTTAAACTTTTCATGTTCTTTGACATTGTGTGTTACAGTGTGTTATATTGTTGACAAATAAACATTTTCTGTAGGAAAAAAATGAAGTCCTAGGAGTAGCTGGCAGTTCTACTCTTGAATATATGTATCAGATGACAGATGCTGTAGCTCTAAGCATACGTGTTGAAATAGGAAATAAACTAGCGTGAGCAGAAAAAAACTCTACCCAACTGGATCAACATAGCTCCTGAGAAGGATGTTTTGAAAAAAACCAAAGTTCAGCTGCTTTTCAGCTGTGGCAGCAGTATGCATTTTTGTCTCAGGTTGATGTCTTGTGTGTTCAGTTACATTTTACAAGTGTAACTGGCTTTTCTAGTGTAGCTTCCTGTATTTTAAACAGAGTAAGCATAAAACTCTGCTCATATACATCCACTTTCTGAATAGTTAAGGTAACATTTTGTAGAAAAGAAACAAAGTTTGAAAGGATGACTCCATTATTTTGAAAAACTGACAACCTCTAGAAGTTGCCCATATTAATCGACTGGGGCTCAACAGGATGCACCCACTTTGGGGTGAGAAGTTCAGTTCCCAAGCAGTTGAAGTCCTAGTCTTCCCTGAACAAGAGTGGTCGATTTTCTGAACTGTAGGTATTTTTCGTGTTGAGGACTACTGTCTCCTAGGGACTGGGGTTAGAATGCCACAGACTTTCCACTGAAGACATCAGATTGTACCTTAATTTTCAGTCAGTGAGGGATGATTGTATAAAGCTGCAGCCTAAGAAATTGTTATCTCAAATTTGTTTTATTTTTGCTTTGTGTAGCTTGTTTAATTTTTTTTCTCAATATACTTACTTATTTCCAGTTGACTTTCTTTTTATGTTCCTCATGGCCTGCCCCTTTTCTTACAGACATTTTCCCATTTTCTTTTTTTCCCTTTTGGACTGTATCATGTTGTAAAATATATTTAAGATGCATTAATTTTCTCTTCATTGCAAGGCCTTCTGTACTGACCTAGTGGAAAATGCAAAGACGTGGATGAGCTGAACGTCATTAAAGTCCATCTGTCTAAAATTATGGAGTCCCATGCAAGTTTTGTATTCTCATAAATAGAATAGAAACTCAGTTTGAAAAAAAATGCATGTAGACTTCAGCTGAACTATGCAGCCTGGTACAATTTTTTAGAAATACTGTATTGCAAGATGAAATAAAAAATGAACAGGGACTTACCTGATAGAGTTGCATGACTTAGGGGCTTTATGAACACCTAAATTTTTAATCAGTCAAGCCAACAATGTTGTCTAGTGACATCTGCATAGCTGCAGCAGACAACAGAATGAATTTCAGAAGTGTAAAAAATGTTAGAAGCTTGGGTTTGAAAACATTAAATTTAAACCAGAATATTTATTGTAGAGTATAGAAACTATACTGTTTAAACAGGAAGGAAAAAGAGCCAAAGTAAACATTTATCGGGATCTTCAGAGAGAAATACTTTGTGGGAGAACATTGTATCACTGTACTCAAAAATTCTGAAGACTGCAAGAGGGGTCATCCAGGTCCTTAGAACTGTTTCCACCTAATAGCGCAGCATGATTCTGTACACTGAAAATGTTAGTAAGTCCTTTCTCTAAAATGATAATACAGAACACTAAAACTTACAGATTTGGTAGTGACTACTGCAGTGGATTTTTGATTGTGCCTGTAAAAGGGTATGCTTTTCTTAAAATAGATTTAATTATGTATTTGTAATCTCAGTATCAAGGTAAACCTTTAAATATAACTCATAAACAAATTATTTCATCTGAAGTTGAAATGTCATTGTCACAGTCCTGATTGTATCAATTTAGGCAAGCAATCAAGCCTGATCTTTTTATCTCAGAGCCAGAAATGTTTTACCAAGAGAGAAGTATACAATGGTGAAATCATTCATGATACTCTCTTCAGCCTCATGGGGAGGGTGTGCATATAGGTTTCCACTCCATGCTGAAGTTAGTCATAAATAATGTTTCATGATGTAGGAAGGAATTAATAAAATGATGTAAATATTTTTGTAATTAATTTAATGTCTGTATCAAAGCCAATCCATTATTAAACATGAGAGATAAACTTTTATTAAGATGGTGAATGTATGTGTCATAATTAGATCCAGTGGCCTAATTATATTCCAAAAAAGTGTGTGAGTCTTCACAAAAGTTTTGACAGCTGTACAAAAATCACTTTTCTGGAAGTATTTATCATCAAGATTTTATTATAATCTGTGCATCTACAAAAATCTAGGGACATGAAACTGCTTGGGTTCTGTGGCAGTTTTGGGTCTTCCTTATGGGTTGTGTTACTTTCTGATTGTGAGAGTTACTGGGCCTCTGACCCATAGTAAATGAACTGATTTGTTTTTCAGAGCAAATAATGAGATAAGAATGTGTAAAGTTCAAAGTTAGATCTGTATGTCTAGGCTTTTGTTTATTTAAGAACTGTAATATTTTACTCTGACAGTTTTCATTTGATTTAATTTACTACTGGATTTTCTCCAGAGATAAAAGAACTACCCTGCCTTTCTCTTGAAAAACAGTCACAAGACTTTTTTGTAACCACAATATTACTGGGAACTGTGCAAGCAGCAGGCATGTGAAGCCAATGGAATTATGCACAGGAAAGATCCATGTACATAGACATGTTGTGCTAGTAATTTTGGTAGTCTATGACTTTCTGTATTTGCTGTAAACTAAAGCTGTATAAAAATGTTTTGTTTTCTTTCTATGTCAAGCAGCTTGCACTTCTTCCATCTCTTCCATACCTGATATTTTTCGATCAAGGTTGATGCACATGTAACTTTGAGTGGCCCCAAAACTAGCTGGTACTTCATGAATTAAGAGGATCAGAAAATCCAGCTCTCTACCACTCCCTACTGAAGTCAGTCTTTCTTATTTTTGACTGCAACTCAAAATGATAAGCCCTTTGAATTCTGAAGAGTAGTTATTATATGAGAACAAAGTGTAATGGAATACAATAAAATGAAACAGATTGTAGCTCTTAGTAAATTAAGATTAAAAAATGTCCCAATATGAAACACACTCAAATGTGTTGTAAGTTCATGATAGTTTGAATAATGAAATTAATCCAAGCCAGGAACAGTTGACTCAAATGTTTCTTGTAATTAATGCAAGAAAGACACTGTTAATTTAAAAAAATATATTAAAAATTACTACACACCCCTTAATCCTCCTTCATATGACGAAAATGCAGCAACATTTTCCTTTGACTATTGTTCTCAGTATCTTTTGTGGTGTTTTCTTCGAGTTGACAAACAGGGCATTTGGTTTGACAGATTTTTAATAACCTTTCCATCTCACATAAAACTCATATCTCATGGAGACATGGAAAAAGATGATCTTTGCAATTGCTTCACATGCTAAGCTTGGCTGTACTTCAGAGTATTGCCAGCATAGTTATATTGGTTAGATGTGTGGGAAAAATCACAGTTCAACTGACATAACCATGTTGGCATAAGCTTTGTAAACAGTTGTACTGAAAGTGGGGTTACATTCCTGGCATGTAACTATCTGGGGAACTCAAATAGGCTGTACCAGCAAAATAACTTCTGACAGCATGGGCTGGATAGGTCTACTGTAGCTCTGCTGTCTGTAAGGTCTTGTTTTTGTTTCTTAAGCTGTTGAGAGAAGGCTTGAGTATTAGGCTAAACATGGCTTGCTTGGCTTCTGAGGGAAAACAAAACAAGAAAGTGATCAGCTGTGCCTTCAGTGGTAGTGTTGGCTCCTAGTGTGGCAGTGCCAGAGGCTGCTCCCACACATGGATAACAGGCAGTACCTGCCCCAAGGACACGGGGATTCACAGTTGAAACAGGAGCAAGATATTATTTTTAAAAAGAAACATTAAGTCTAATGAGACCTTTAATCATTCTAGGATACAGTTAATTTCTTTAAATAACTATCCCATGGAAGCCTCCTTTTAACTGAGATCCATGTTCTTGTGTAGAATCTGAAAGTATTAGCAGAAACGTATTTTAATAGAATTTTGAAGGAAGTTTCCCTCTAGATTTTTCTTGTCATTATGACCACCTAATGTTCATAGCTCCATTTAGCTTAACAAAAAGAAATAATTCTAGTCTTTCCTGCCAATTTGGATTACCACATAAACTGTTGGTTGTGCTTGTTAAAAAGAAAAGAAGGCTGTACGAAATTTATCCTGAAGCAGATGCGAGAAGCTGTGTTAGATTAGAATTATTTTTTTCTTTTTGCTTAGCTGCTGATCAGCCATTTGTTTAAGCATCTTTTGTTCAACATAGCTTGAAAGGGTGATTGAGATAACAAATGAAATAACAAAACCTTTTGTTTATTAAAATAAGGTGTTAACATCTTACATTCGTATAAATGTTCATGTAAATAAGGCAAAACCAGAAAGGGGCTACAACGTTCATCCTTAAATCGGTCTTTTAGCAGGTTAGGCACTTGTTACCATTCAGCAGCTGTTAGTGCTCCAGATTAACAAGAAATAAGTTTTTAAAGTTTGTGGTTTTCTTCAGGAAGGTTCTTAAATTGTGAGATTACATTAGTCCCTTTGGCCAGTGGTATCCTGACGCTTGGAGAACACGTTTATAACTTCATCCTGGACGTATAGTATCTCCAGAGCCAGGCTGACTATAGCAAATCTGTGTCGGAAGGCCTTACTTTTCTGTATCTGTCTGCAGACAGATAGCATACTTTAATTTTAATGCTAGATTTAGCTTCCTTCAAAAATAACTGCTTAAAAAAAATAGGAAGATTGTGCTTCACATTGCACAATAATATTATGCATTGTGGAAAGCAAACCAGTGTGAATGTGTTCCTTTGTGTATTGAAAAGAAAGATGCAGGCAAGATCAGTATTTTTTAGATGACAGTGTCAAATTAAGTTTTTCCATTGAGAATAAAAATACATTATAATTTAGTTATGTTGATTATTTTATACCTTAGCCTGTTTTTACAGCATTATTAATTTATGGGACTTCAATATTTAAAGGCAATACAGAAATTCTGTGAAGCAGTAATGAGTTCTTTTTTTTACTGCTTCCTCTACTGGATGTTTAGTTGTTCTTTTAAACATTTGGAATCAAGAGCAATATGTTGAGAGCAATACAAACAAATTACTGAAAGGTGGAAAAAAATCAAATATATTTCAGTTCTTAACATTCTTTTATTTTTTAAAGTTTAGACATTTACTTTTGGCATCTTGATTCTTTGAACACTTCAAAAAGTGATGTCTGATTGCTTCAATATTAGGAATATGTAAGACTATGGCAGAAGAAGATTGTCAGAAGATATGAATGAAATCAAGTGAAAGCTAAACGTGGGAAAAACAAGAGAGAATGCGGTCCTCTAAAAATCTAAGCTTGCCACGTGACACTTTATCAGTAGGTGCAGAGGAACCTGCCTTAGACTGAATGTCCTCTGTGCTCCTACCATGAGGTAGGTGTTGCCTCTCAGAGAATGACTGCGATCCCTATTTGTAGTAAATAAAGGTTAAAGATTATATTTGGAAAAGTCTGACTCCATTGAAAAAAAAACAACACCTAAATAATTTAATCCTAATTTAATCTTTTTTATAGTGCATCCTTCTGTGAATTACCAAAAGCACTTGAGCATGCCTCGCATCCATGTAGATTATTTTTTGGTTTTGGCAGGTGCGCTCAGAGCTGTGTTAAGCTCCCTGGTATATTTGGGTTTGCTGCCAAAGTCCCACAACATGCAGTCCATCTCTGCTGGGGGTGGTCATCCTGGCAGTCTCTCTAGTCTCTTGAGTTTGATTTTGAAAGCAGCCATGGAGGTGCAACATGGATTTATTGATTGTGTCTGATCTGATGCCAGTTCCATGTTACTCTGGTGTATGCAGACCAGAGTGGAGCCTTTTCTTCCTTCTGAATGAGTAGAACAGAAAGGACACACTGCAAGTCCTTTTCAGTAGTATTTACACTACTTTTGTATTCCTTGAGGAACAAGACTGTTGTTGAGTTTCTCTGTGCATGCAACATGAATGAGTCCAAGAAGCGGATGCCTCTGTCTTCTGTTCCCATACGTTGTGGAACCAATGCGTCCAGAGGTTTACCTGTCTGCAAAACAAAGGAATGACAGTCAAAGCAGAGTCTGGTTGTGCTACTCTTATCATATTGTAGAAGGTATAGTCTGAAATTAAATTTTGAGGTTTAAGGTCCTCTTTTTTTTTATTATTTTTTTTAATTTTTTATATAGTGATGTCTTAACTGACCAAAAGCTATTTTAACCTGGATTTGTGCAATGGGTGCCGTTATAGCCATTAATAAAGTTCTGGCTGCGAATTAAAGTAGGGAGAGAGCATGCTTTGAAGAGCACCACCATCTTAATTCTGAATCTGTTAGATGGAGTAACTTGTCAAAATTTAGGAAACTTGAATACTTATGTATTGTACTTACATTTAGCATAAAATAAGGATCAGAGAAAATATGTGTAATAGAAGGGTGAAATATCAGATATCTGGAAAAGGAGTAATTTTGAATACGTTAACAATTGCAACACAAAGTTCTGGTTTTAGAAGCCTGTTCCTTTGTCTCTCTGAGATGAAACCAGGCATGCTTGAAGAAAGGAGATGTTTTGCTCTTCCTGGCCAACTAGGAAAATAAGTCCCCCTTCCATCTTATTTCATAAAAGCTAACAGCTTTGTTTAAGTTCCTCTGGAAAATGCTAAGTCCTAAAACCTTCTGCATTGTAGAGTTTCTTACTAATAACTGATGACTTATTGATCTTCATAATTTTATTTTTCACATATCTGTATTTTACATGGCCACTATTGTAATAAAAAAAAAAAATAAAAATGAAAGTGAGGAGATAATTATCTTCTGCAAATTGGATTTATTTAATGAAATTATTTCTTTTTATTGTTTGTTGACTGTAGTAAAGTCAAAGCCGTTTGCAATTGCTGAAGAGAATCTGGTGCAGAATTCCAATCACATAGTCTTTATAAAATGAGAACAAAGGGGCTTGGTAATGCTGCTGAGGGTTCTTTCAGATATCTTACTCTGTTTCCATTTGAAAATAATTTAGAATAAGTTTGGGGAGTTATAATATTGCAGCCTTTAATCATAAGCATGCCATTTGATGCAGACATGGGTGAATGACATTTTAAAAAATCCACTTCTTTGTTATGAATTCATTATCATTTCATGGGAAAAAAAAAAATTGATTTGCTCAACCTTGAATGGTATCATAGCATATGTGGTAAACAGCTAGATTTGGATGATGTGTTACTTTGTGGGCTGTATCATTGTATGTAAACACTTGAAAGACAAGACCAAGAAGATTCACAAAAGGCAAGATTAAAACACAGCTATTGTTCTCTGGCTTAAGATCATAAAAGGAAGGAAATTCATAGTTAAGGATCCAGACCTCAAGTATCTGGGCACACTGCAGTGCCAGCCTTAATTTTACGTAACTGTACCCTGTTATGAGTAGACATTGGTCGTTTGATCCTGAACGATGAGTTACATTGCTCTCAGCAGCTGAAACCAGAAAACTATTTTTTATTTAATGCTTGCCTTTATTTGGTGAATAGACTTTTTGAAACAGTTGTAATTGTTTACTTTTTGTTTTCTTGCTAATTGAAAAAAACAAAATCCCTAATAAATAGTATTTTTTTCAAAAGTTATCCTGAAAACTCTGCTACACAACGTTCTTTTAAAATGGAAATAGGAAATTGTGAAGAGAAGCCAGTGTCATGCTTGGATTTCAGGAGTGTAAAAAAATTTGTGGTAAGTTATACTGGTTATAATCCTGCAGAAGCTTGATTAAAAAAATAAACCCAAAACAAACACAACCCAGTGCCAAAATCCCCAAATAATTTCTGCAATTAATTGAATTTCTGTCCTGCTTTTCTTAAAAAGTTCTCTTTCCCCCCTGTTTCTTAGAAATTGTAATGAGGATAGCAGAATTTGTGCTTTATAGGATGTCAGACTGTGGATGCAAAATGCAGAAGAGGAAAGATAATGACAACAAATCTTATCTTGACATTTTAGCCTAAGGACATTACTTCAAGGATTCCAAAGGGGAGGATCAACAGTTCTTTAGCAATCTCCAGTCAAGTTTGGGAAAAGCCTTTAGAATTTAAAAGCCAGGGATGACCTGCCAAATGGTCAAAGAGTAAAATCTAGCGTTTGATAAGGGGAAGCTGAAATGAAAGAAGGATGGTTGTAGTTTTCTCAGTGGCATTTTGTTTTTTTCACTGGTAGGAAGAAACCTCAATAGTGTCTGAGTCACTTACTCCTTTCTGTCTTTATCTGAGATTTGGAGGGATGAAGCTGACAAGAGCTGATAGGTGAAGAGACAAAAGTATAAAATGATGTATCTTTTTCACAACAGGTGGAGCTCTAGTCAGTTTTGAATGGTAGTTTAAATTTTCTCTTGAGTAGACATTACTAAAGGTATGGGAAATTCACATTGCAGATAAACTAGACTCTTGGGTGTTGCAGTGAAATGAAAAGGTCCCTGACCCACAGCCTGAAAAATTACAGTCCATAAGACAAGAGAGCTGAAGTGTTCAGTGATAAATCTTTTGTTCTTCAGTACAACTGAGCATATCGCTAAAAAAGATTTATACATGAAAAAAAAAAGTCTGGAGACAGAAGGAGAAAAAAAAGTGCTTGATGAATGTGATAGTGCTAAACTGAGCAACATGGATAGCAGCTATGTGGAATGGTGGTACCATGTTAGACCCACAGTATGGATCAACCATCAAGATGTTGGTTCAGAGAATTGCTTAATGTCGGAGTTTCGTGGCTGGGGATTTAGCAGTCACTTCTCTTCTAGTTTTCCTGTATTTTCTTTAGTGAAGCACTGATTGGAATTGTCTCTTAGTGAAGGGAAACCACCTCCTTTCCTGTCTCAGTGCTCATCCCTGGATTCTTTGAGTATTCCCTGGCAGACATATGTGACCCTTTGATTTCCCCTCTCTCTTCATGAGACTACAATAATGATTTCCCTCTGATTTTCTGATGCAATCTCTTCCATTCACATTAGAGTATTCTCTTTTCTGTTGTGACAAACCTGCTTATGATGGTATCTTTTTTCAGCTGCTCCATGTGTTGGGGTTTGTTGGGGTGTTGGTTTGATCTTCGATTTTTTTGGCATAGGTTCTGTAAACTGTTTTTACCATGGAGCACCTACTTGAAATCCATACACAAGTCAGACCAGAGCACTGTGTCTACACTAGCACTGGGTTAAGTGCAGAAAGTTCTACAGGTACATCAGTAAGATACATCACTGTATGAATTTCTTTGCATTGTATTGTGGGAAAACTTTTCCACAGGCCACAATACAAAAATGTTTTTAACTCAACTAACTAAAGTACTTCCATGGCTTTTGTTCCAGCCGGTAGCAAGGCATGGATCCAGCTCTAGATGATGATGTTTTCCATCTGTTGGAATTAATGCAACTCTCATTTTTGGAAGAGCAGAAAATTCTGTGCATGAAATTTAGTGTAAAAGCATTTCAAAAGTAGCTTTTTGCCTAAGAAGTCAGCAGCATATTTTGCCAGTTTTCTGGTGTAGTTGTGTAGATATGGAGACAGTTGATTTAGGTTGCATAGCTGCAGAATCCTCATGCATCTTCTTGCATGTCTGGTATGGCTTCTTCTCCAACATGGAGGATGCTTTTACAAGGGCCTAATTAGACCCTTGTGAAGAGCTTGCTGTGCCTGTGCATAACTAGGACTTACAGGTGAAGGGGATACTTACTAATACCTAAGCTTGCTGCTTTACTCTGATCTGTCTTTTGGCCAGTCCTTTGCTTCTGTCCCAGAGTGTGGAATTATGCATTTCAGTGACTGCTTCAAAGTCAGAGGGCTGAAAAATATTGATTTCCCTGAAATAACATCTGTTTTTTTGAGAGAAAGTGTGAGAGGTCTGTTGAAGCCACAAAATTGTTTAGTCTTCATCCAGAAAGGTTGATATTTCCCTGTTAGGCAAGCTGAGGTCATCCAGATAAAAAGTCCAAAAATGGGGATAGGGGTCAGAATGTGTGATGTAGAGCTAATCTGGAGATCCCATCTTTAAAAATTATTTTTAAATTTAAACAGCAGTTTACTTTATTGCTGCCTCAAATGTGGAGTCACGAGATCCACAGTTGTTTAATGGACCTAGATTGTTGTCACCCACCTTGCCTCAAATAGAAGAAGAACATGGCAACAGCTGGCAGCAGAAAATTTCTTTGTGTTATTAGCAGTATATAATGACATGCTGTTAGTATGGTTTGGCCAACTGAGGCAAAATGGCATGATCAATGAAGTTTTCAGACAATTAAGTCCCTATATGTCTGTTTGCTTTTGAAACATGCAAACATTGTGACATATGTGAAGGGGAGGAGTGAGGAATTTCATAAGGTGCCCCTCTAGCTACTGGCTGTTTATGACTTTGTCCATACTAAAAAATAAGTTTATTTTTTATTTCAGTCTAAATGCCACATGGACCAAGAAAGCAAACTGATTTCCTGAACACTTACCAAAACCTTTTATGCAAGTTTATGATTAGAGCCACGCTTTAGCTCACAAAGGTGATATACTTTTTCCTGTGTTCCTGTTTGGTACTTGCCACCCTTGTGCTGCTCTAGATAACAAAGGCACTTATATTCAAATTCTTCCCAAAAAAGATAGTCTTTGTTCTTCTACTCCTCTATTCACACCTTATATCACATTTTAAGAGCTTTGGTTCCTTAGCTTTTTTATGTAGACTCTATATGAAATTGATTTAGCCAGTAGGGTACAGAACAACATGAAAAGCGTGTAGAAATAATTCCTCTGTGAAGAGTCCGGCTTTGTGTTTTCGGTTGGGAAAATTAAAGAAATGCAGTGTTAGGATGGAGTTATCCATCAGACTTAGTTACATGTTTTTGTTTTGATGACTTAACATGGAATTAAGGTAATGATATACCTGTAGATGATTTTCAGATTACCAGTGTGCTCTATGCAGTGGCTATCTGATTTTCCTTTAAGCTAGGTTCTTTAACATTTAAGTGTGTTAAAATGTTCCCTAAATGCTAATAGCTAAATAATGACACCTCAAGTAATTGCTGCCACTAATTCTACAGCTATTGCTGTGTTGTTCTAGCAAGAGAAAAAATGTTGGATACTTTAAAACACAACACCAATTTTCAGAGCAACAAATAATATTATGGTTCCTCAGAATGTAAAACAACAGTTCATCAGATTAGCTTGTCCTAGTTTGAGAGTTTAATTTAAATCACCACGCACTTTCCTATTTTTCACCAGCTAGATTCTTTCCTTTTCATTCCAAAATATCCAGGTTTAGCTCTTACATCAGCTGTCAGGTTTAGAATGCGGACACCCTTTTTGAAGGTATTTACTCATTTCTGTGGATCTAATGAGGTTTTCGAACTTCTGCATCTGTCCTTATTCAAGTTGATGCTGGTCCACATCCACAAAAATACTTATCTGCCAAACCCCTGTCTCGGACATCTGGCTGTGGGCATTTGTGTGTGAAGTGCAGCTTGCGGAGCAGTTAGAGGAATGACTGGCAGCTGCGGTTGTTGTAGTTCACAGAATTCCCATTCCTTCCTTTTTTATGCAAAGAGGTGTTTTGGATAGAAGAATTCTCCAGGAAAATGTTCAAGCCCTCTTATTTACTATTTGCTGCTTAGTTTTATATTTGCTTCGCTGTAATCTGGATGGGAGCAAACATGATCCCAGGTGCATCGTAATAGTGCTTTTGCTTTCCTTTCTCCTGACACGCCTGTGCCTTTCCCACCACACACATGACCCTTGCTTTGACACCCATTTGTGATGTAACTGCTTTCTGATCTTGAAGTTTACATCCTGCTAACTGATGTGAGAAGGGATAGGGAACACCTCTCTGTGCCTCCTGAAGCTGTCTGTCTTTCTGCAAACTGTTTTTTTGTATGTGGCATTTTAACAGTGTAAATGTAATAATGATGAGTGGAAAACTGGATTCCCTTCTCCTTGCTGTCTAAGTTCATGATTCTTGATGTCAACAGCAGAATGTTTCAGAAACATCCAAGTAGGACATGACCACTGCTGTACAAAGCAATGTAAGCTTGCTGTCCAAAGAGGTACTATTGAAATACCTGTAGGTCCCAGCCTTGGTACTAGTAGCAGCGTATTCATTGTGCTTTGCATTTTACAAGTATCAATACACTTGTAGCAGCTCAAGAAGGGCTGTTAGGAAGATGATTCTCAGTTCACGTTCTGCAATCTTTGAAAATCAGGACAAATGTGAAGGTAGTTAGCCTGAGCTGGTCTAGGTACTTCTGCAGAGTCTCTTACAGAGGAACACAGTGTGTCCTGATGAAACCTTTACATGCCAAAACACTCAGGGTGAACAATCACCTGCCACCATAGGCTTCCTGTTATTTTTTCCTCTTCCATCAGGTTTTAAGACCAAAAAGATTTTGAGTGGGCTGTAAACTTCTGTGGGGGAAGGGAAAGGCTGTGCTTCTGTTTTATACATTTGAAAACCAGGGTTTTCTTCATATGTGAAAAGAATACAAATCTTACTCTATAGGACCTCCATTTCCATTTGGGAGCTGAAGTCCAGGGGACAACCATATGTTCCACTATTTTCAGCTGATTTTACATTTTTTATGGCAGCTTAAGGTTGCTTTGTTTGCTTACTTGGTGTATTTTGTTTTAACTCGTGCAAATTCTGAAAAGAAAGACAAATTAAGTAGCTGGAGAAATGCATTCTTTGTCTAAAAAGTTATATGCTTCAGTATGTAAGGGTGTGAAAGTTGGTGTGCATCCCGGCATAATTTTCACTAGCAATCTTTTACACTTATAAGCACAGCTTTGTCAATGTCTAATAAAATGCCCAAGCTTTGTAACTGGGAGACAAAACGTATATTGGAAGGAAATTAAATGTACCAGTATTCCACTGTTGCTGAAAGCTGCCTCTGTTCATCTTAATTAATATATTGATTTAAATGTGTTTTGTTACTTCTCTCTATGTATTATTTTTTGGTACCGTTTATAAGAGAAGCTGTAAAACATCCTAATGTTTTATCAGCACCCTGGGGGGAAAAGAGTGCTCTTACAAATCCATGCAACTCTTCTCCCTGTTTGCTCCTTCTTCCTCCTCCCCAAGTGAGGCAATCAGATAATCAGCTTCATATAATCGAGGGACAAGGACCTTGTTTCTGTAAAAGGTCATTTCGTAGCCAACTCCATGGGACAGTGGGCAGGCGGCACTTCAGGCTGTTATCTGGGGTGCAAGAACAGGCCAAGCTGCTGCCAGCAGCCCATTTTAGTCCTCCCCAGCACAATGGCAGGTCTGTGTGCTGGGCTTGCTGCTTCCTATTTGATGCCAACCCCAGTGTCACCAGAAGGCCATCTGGATCATTAGGAGACAAGCCCTTTGACTTCGCCAGCTCAGTGAAGAGGGAGACAAGAGCATGACGAAGGCCAGGTGCCAGGCTGCTCCTCCACTCTTGCTCTTGTTATCCTTCAGCCATAGCCAGACTGGGCCCCTCAAAAGCTGGGATCATTTCTGTAAGAAAGATCATCTGCTGTTTCTGAGATGTTCACTCTTACTGGAGATCTTTGCTGTTAGCATGTAGGCTGTAACATGGTTGTGCTATGGTGTACGGACAGCGCTAACTGGGTAGCTTTAAACTTGTTTGACTACATGTGACTGACATCTAATTTAATTGCAATGCTGTGTGTACTTGCTTTGGTTTACTTTCTGTAAATTATTTATTATGAAAAGAGGTAAAAACTGATTTTTGCAAGACTAGCAAAAGCAGGACATGTTCATACTTGTGTTGGTTGACTGAGGTACGGTGATGCTGGTACAGTGTTTGGTATCAACTTGTGGCAATTTTCTGTGGCAAAACTGCAGTAATGTTGCACCTTTCCTGATGTCACAGAATTTGGCAGATGTTAATAAAGGCCTGGTTCTCTATAAGTGCTACTGTGATTTGCAGTTGAATATTTCTTTAAGAATGTGAAAAGTAAAAGTTTAGTTCAACAGTGGAAATAAATTAGCTGATCATGCCAAGAAATTAAATCTCTGTAGCACTGGGTGACCTGCGGAGTCAGAATCTTGCCCTAAATAAGCCCAGACTCCTGTGATTCTCCCATGATTAAAGCAGAATTGTCATTTGGATGTTCATACTCTCTTGTAGGAGAGAGAGACTGTCCCTTGGCCACCTAGAGCCAAAAAAAATAAAATTAAAAAAATGGTGACAATTTAAGGCAAGATGAAACCTGAGAGTAAACCTAGCAATTAATAAGAATCAAGGGTGTTCATTGAAGAACAGCATGATGTACCTGTGAGTGGAAACTAAGTTGAATTTTTTCCTTTCCAATAAGCAGGGGAATAATGTGGGATCTTCTTTGGAAGCTGGGATCTTTTACTTCTCCTTTTGTCTCCTCCTATTGCCTTCTCCCACCATTTTACTAGCATAGCTATGTCCATCACACTTTGCAGGGGGTGTGGGGTGCAAGAGGGTTTAGTACAACTCTGGAAAAAAATCTGATTTTATGCTGTGATTAGAGAGGCACACTTATAACCGTGTTGATTCTTCAGAACAAGTACTTTTGTAAAAGATATGTTTATTATGCAAAAACACCCTGCAAGGCCCAGATGTAAAGATCTTTGGTAAAAAGCAAAATAGGAGCTACTGCCATGCAGATTTTCTCAGCTTTCTCAGTAGATAATTTGATGTTTTATTTGCTAGAATGAAAAACTGGTTAAATATTGGCCAGCACAGTTTTAAGTTGGCAAAGGCTGTAATGTTTTAATCTATCATTGTGGAGATTTTAAAACTTTAACAATTGGAATAATGCTAAATTTGGGGTAGATAAAAGATTGTAGTTGCAGTAATGTGACATATTTCCATATTCCTCAGACTACTGGGGAATGATTAGAAATATAGACAAATATAGAAGTCTGATTTTTATAGTTTTAAGGACACCTAATAGAAAGGCACAGGGAAGTGAAGAGGAAAGGGAATTCTGAGTTTTTTAGACATGTATTTGTTCTACTCATCAAGTGTTATTTTTCAGCTTTTTTTAAACATATCACACTAGTGTTATTCCTATGGCCTAGCAATAGTTTATTTTGGCATAAATGCAGGACTTTAAACAGTGTGCATCCTGGATGTCTAGCCAGTTCAATTTAAGAATCTTTGATTAGAGATAAAGTAGTGTTTTAAACCAAAACAAACTACATGCAATAAACCTTAACAAGTCTAACTTAAAACCACAAATCAAGGATAATGAAGAACTAATGAGTCTGACTTAAAACCACAAATCAAGGATACTCAGGAGTCAAAGTTGAAATCTTTCAAATCCATCCTCACTTCACCATACTGTATCTACTGAAGAGTACACAGGAAAACATACTGTTTGAGAGATATCTCAGTTGAAAAAACATCTCCAAAATGGGGCAAAAGCACTTTGGCAGAATTGAGTGGAGTTTCTCCTGCCTTTATTCATCCTGTTTTGCAGCTAAATGGCAGATTTCAAATATGAGTGCTGCTTAATTTGTGAAAGTCCCAAATTGTGAAATGCAGCCAATTTTGCACGCCTGTAATTGTTACGTCCTCTTTGGTGTTTTTGCTGATTTCCATCAGCATCAGTGCTAATTTGATCCCTTGTTCTTCTTGGTTGGCTGGTTGTCAGAGAAACTCGCGAATGATTCAGCTTGACTTTTTGAAGAGCCTTCTTTATGGCAGGACATTAAGTTATTAGGACTTTGACGTTAATAGCACTGCCTGCCCGGTCTGAGTTCTCATTTGCTTGCACAGGGTCATCTGTCTGCTGCTTGAAATGCCAGGCTGATTGGCTCAGTATGAGTTACCAAAAAGGCTTCCAGTATTACAAAGCTCACCTTTGGAAATTGTACCACTACATCACCTAAAGCCAAGGAGTAAGAGAGGGAAAAGGGACAGAAATAATGAGACAAATCCTGCTCTGATGATTTCTACTGAAAACAGAAATAGAACCTCATTTAGAATTAAATTGTAAATAGCACTCTTAAAACCTTGTATTTGACTACTCAGATTTTCCAGTCAACTATATCTTATGATTTTTGGAAGGTGTAAGAACTATTTGTCATTTCTGCTTCAGTAATGCCTGGAGGCCTGTATCAGGATCAGACTGTGGTCATGTGTGTGGTTTTTAAAAAAGAAATGTTTTAATTGCATTCTTTTACTTTAAAAGTGAAACAAAAAAACAATGCTTACAATCCCAAAATTGGAAGAAATTGTGTGAACTATTGTGTGAGAAGGAAAAAGGGTAGGAAACACAGCTTGGATTCAGGCTTTTGAGAGATTATTATAAATGTTGAGAAAAATATTGTTTAAAAAATAGCTCTACAGTGCCCTTTAAAATCAGTAAGCGTCTATTTTAATTCCCATATAAGTAATAACTGGCTGCTGCCTGTATATATACTTAAATGTTGCTTGCTGTATAAGACCTTGTTTGCTTAATTTCAACCTACCTGAATTTTTATGGCTGTGCTATAAACCTCTTGAAAATAGTGGCCTCAATGGAAATGCTGACACAACATTAATTACACTGGCTCCAGTGTGATACTGTGATTAAAGTTCATTTATTTTGTGAGTGCATGTCTGTGTGTGTGTAATTTCATTGTTGAAAAACTAATGGAAAACTAATGTGGCAATGGAGAATGTGGTTCTGTGCCTGATATTTTATTTTTCAACAGCAAGGAGCAGCTTTAATGCCAGCTTACAATATCAGAGAATTTATTTTTAACTGAGGTATAGTTTAGGTATTTAAAATTTTAGAAATTTGGGAAAAATCACAAGACACATGCTGTTCAGTGCTCTTCCAGGAGTTTTTAAATGGCTTTTTGGGTGGTGAGGCTAGACATATTTTGCATCCACGAAGAAAATGGCCTAATTTCCTTGCAGCATATGTTCTTTCAGATTACTAGGAGGAAAGTCTCTTCTCTACTAATAAGGGTATGCAATCTAAAGTTGTCATTCATTGCACTATTAAACATGAAATAACAGCTATAAAAAGCTTTTTGGTAAATAGCATGTCCAACTGATACTTTTAGACTACAAATCTGTGTATTGCGTCTAGTCAGTTGGGAAACGAACAGTGCAAATATTATATGATCAGAAGAAGAGTGAGAGAAGGATCATGTCTCCACTCCATGTTTTAGGACAGTGAACTGGGATTGCAGAGTCCTTGATTTTAGCCTGTCCCCAGCAGTTTATACTTCTCACATTAGGGAACAACTGGATGAAAAAATGACATGGTGAGGAGAGCAGAACTTGGCTGTCCTGCTTCCTGAGTGTTGAGAGTAATATACTATAATGCCAAATGTAGATATCGCTGTTTGATGCTGTGATTTTGTGATAACTTTGCTGTGTCTTTCACTAGGTGAATTCAGAGCATATTTAATGGTTCTCATCTGCTTTCCTTCTGGATCTGTTAGGCAAAGTAATTTTTTTCTACACTCACACATCTATGGAACTTGAAGGCTGATCAGAAAAGGTGTCTAATGGATTGTGGGTTCTGTAAAAGTAAATGGTCTCCCTGGTTGGTAGTCTGTGGTGTGCTCTCCTTGACATCAGTGCTGGTGTTCTGCTTCATCTCAGAGACCGAAGTAATAATTCCCAGTCTTACCATAAACACCTTTTCCACAGACTTATGGCATCCAGTCAAAATTCTCTTCTCTGCGAGAGAACTATTGCAGATATTCTTGAAACTGATCTGTCTGGTAGACTCTGATAGCTGTGAAGTTGCAGGATAAACCATCCACTATGTAGTGGATGAGTGAAGAGAGAGACAAGTAGCATAGGTTGAGAAGACCAGAGGGAAAAAGTGACATCTTTGCGTGGAATGCCCTTCTTCGGTTTGCTTCGTGAGAACATTCAGGATACATTAGTCCATGAAATTTACATTTTTTATTTTTACTGTTTGCTTTCACTGGAAGAGAGTGCAAAGTAGGCAAATAGTTTCAAAGTGTGTGGTCTTTATGATTTATATGTATTGCTCAGAACTACAGCTGACCAAACTTCTTGGTCTTGTTCCCATTTGTTGCAGTAATTAAATATGAAGTTGTTGTGAAAGGATTGTGCCCTTCCCTTGAGAGAAAAAAAAAGAATGTGCCTACTCTATGATTCTGTGGCACAGCTGACATTTTATTCAAACCAACGTGTAAAGGTAGAGAAGCAATGTGCCAAGTTTATCCTGTCTGGAAGGAATGTAACTGTTCTGGCTTTGAAGCAAATCTGAGGATCTCCTGCTCTTTAATGTATTTGGTAAACAGAGTTTGCTAGGGCTGGAAAGAGAAAAAAAATCAACACATGCTGTA
Source organism: Apus apus (assembly GCF_020740795.1). Lineage (NCBI taxonomy): Eukaryota > Metazoa > Chordata > Aves > Apodiformes > Apodidae > Apus > Apus apus. The sequence goes on from NC_067283.1 coordinate 53,108,218, forward strand.
GATACATTTGCTTGGCAGAAGAGAACCTGTGTACGGGTCAGTCAAATTCTGAATACATCACCTTCTTAATTGCAGCCTTTAATCTACATTAAATACTAGAGAATGCTTGTCCTTAAGTGACCTTTGCATTGAATCGCCTATCTCATTGGAAATTTCAAAGTGTAATTGAAGACGAGTTATATAGTAAATTAAGAGTAATATAGTAATTTTTTTCTGTAGCTTCAAACCTGTAAGAGACCAGCTTCTCTCTTTGATCACACCCATTAATACCAGCGAAGTCCTTCAAGCATATTGTGGAGTCTCCTTCTCTGGAGACATTCAAAACCCGCCTGGACGCCTTCCTGTGTGATGTACTCTAGGTGACCCTGCTCTGGCGGGGGGGTTGGACTAGATGATCTTTCGAGGTCCCTTCCAACCCCTAGGATTCTATGATTCTATGATTCTATGATATAAACTGAGACCAACATATATAGAGTCATATAGTGTTTTACTGAGTAGTTATTCACTGATTCTGTGAGTGGAGAGACTGCTGTAAATGGGAAGATGGAGGGTAGAGGAAGGAGTAGCATATGAAAATTAATGTCTTTTAAAAAAATGTTTGGGATTTGTTTCAAAGTTTCGTATTAAAATATTGGGTTAGCCTTTTCTGGTTTTATGTTTACAGATTTCTCAAGTAGCTGTCTTTGTTCTGCACTGTCCCTGGCTGGTCCCAAGGTTCATTCAGCCTTCACACAAAACTGCTTGATCCTATGCCAACCTTAGGAAAGAGCTCGGCGGGGTGTGCTCCCCTGGTGCCATCTGAGAGTGCTCCCTGTTGTGCTGACAAATACGTACCCTACAGAAATAATGTATGTAGCCTTTCTAGCAGGATGCATTTTTTCCAAACTTAAGCAAGCTGCCTCATGATGCCAGTTGGAGCTATCAGCCTGTTGCTTTGTAAAACCAACAGCAGTTAGATGGCATTCAAAAGCTACTGTCCTTTAAGCCCTGCTCCAGAACTCACCAATACATTGCGACTATCCACAAGCCTTCATTTGTTCCCCTCACAGTCCTTCATTGGATGCTTTTAGAGATGCTACTGTTTAACTTCATGAATCAAAAAGCAGTGCTGTCTTGCAAGTTACTTCAAATCTGAGGGTATCTAACATCAAATATTCCTAGTGAAAAGTGACTGTAAATATCTTTACAGATCCCAACTGTTATTTGCATAGGAACAACAGAGAAGAAAACTCAGAAAGTTGAGTAATACACCCCTTTTACCATACCTGATGTAGTGCAAGTCTTACACCAAGGGGAGGCCTGGAAGCTGTCAAATATTTTGACCTCTGACTGCCATTATCAGTAAAGGGCCCACTACAGTAACTGGTACTGAAAATAATCAGAAGCTTGTTCAGATAATCACAGAATCATCATAGAATAGTTTGGGTTGGAAGATCATCTAGTTTCAACCCCCCTGCATGGGCAGGGACACTTCCCACTAGACCAGGTTGCTCAGAGCCCCATCCAACCTGCCCTTAAACTCTTCAAAGGAGGGAGCATCCCAGCTTCTCTGGGCAACCATCCGCACAGTAAAGATTTCTTCCTAATATCTAATCTAAATCTACCTCTGAAAGCTATTAACCTCTCCTGAATATAGAATAATTATCCAATTTAAAAATTAAAAAACACAATGCTTTTTTCTGTTGATCTCCCCAAGTATGGTTTGGCCTCCAAATTCTTCTTCCTGAGAAGTCTCCAAAGAACTGACATCTATCTTCTGCCTGGATGGCACTTGCATCCTTTGCATTTGACCTTGGCAATCCCTGTGGCACTGGGAAGCCGTTTCCTAATGGTAATGGCTGGAGGCTGTATTTCCATGTGTGCTGGAGCTGGTCTGCCAGTAGCTTTTGAGAACAGACCATGAAGTGCCCTCACTACGTCTCCCTCAACAGTGCTGATTTAGATTTAGATTTTTGACGTGGAATGAAAACTGGCTGACCTTGTATGCTCAAAGGGTTGTGACCAGTGGCATGACATCCAGTTAGAGGCCAATCACTAGTGGCATCCCTAGGGGTAAACTGGGCCAGTACTGTTTATCATACTCATTAGTGACGTGGATGATGAACAGAGTGCAACCTCATCCGGTTTGCAGAATATACAAAACTGGGAAGAGTGGCTGATGCACCAGGTGTTTGTGCTGCTGTTCAGATGGATCTTGACAGGCTGGAGAAACGAGCCAACAGGAACCTAAAGAGATACAACAAAGGGAAATAGGAAGTCCTGCATGTATTAGGGAATAACTTTATGCATCAGTTCAGTCTGGGGGCTGACTTGCAGATTTGCAAAAAACCAACCTGGAGGTTCTGGTGAACAAAAAACCAGAACATAAGCCAGCAATGTGCCCCTGTGACAAAGAGAGGATCCTATTATATATTTGGAGGAGTGTAGCTAGTGGGTCAAGGCAGGTGATTCTTCCCCTCTGCTCAGCACTGGTGAAGACAAATAACCAGTGGATCCAGTTATGGGCCCACAACTGGGTTCACTTCTGGGGTTTGTAGGACAAGGATGTGCTCATATTAGAGCGGGTCCAGTGAAGGTCTATGAAAATAATTAAGGCTTGGAGCATCTCTCATATAAAGAGAGGCCGAGAGAGCTGGGACTGCTTATCCTGGGGGCGTGGAGAGGAGGCTTGAAGAGATCTTATGAATGTGAATAAATACCTGATGGAGGGGAGTAAAGCATCACCATAAGCAAGAGCAGATGTTCTGGTTGTTTTGATTTCTGTGTTTTCCATTCAAATACTGAAAACTGGCCTGGACTTTTGATAGTTTTACTGGAATTGGCATATCTTTTAATTAGTCCCTTATATTTTAAAGTTTTGTTTGTGGAATTAACATGCAAATGGAAACATATGTAAAGATATTTATCTATGATTGATGATTTCCATAGCATATATAGGCTTAAAATTCATAAAGCAGGCAATAAATACAATTAGATTGACTGTCTTTCATTAATACCATCAAAGTGGGCAAATTTTGAAAGGCTTTTGATTTAGAACAGTGCAAAGACTGGCTAGTTTTGCCTCACTTTATCTCAGCAAGTCTTTGTCCTCTCTGGTAATGAACTAAGGTTAAGTTTGGCCTACATCTTTATTGTCTATACAGCACTTTTGGAGAGTACTTGTAAACCATTTAGAACATTTCTGAAGGTGGATAGAGTTTATATTCCATGTGTTTATGGGGAGTTAAATTGTTTCAGTACACAAAGTATCTTAGATATACAGTGTTCTAGCATCAAATTTGGAAAAGTGCTGAGTATTAATGAGGCCCGGTAATATCCATTAGGCAGTGTGAGGTGTTGATGCATACATGCTGGACCCTGAGATCTGGCTTTGAACACACACATGTTGAGGTAATGTACTGTATTTTGTTCAGAGTGAATTTACAGATTATATTTGCGGAAACCCCCAAGCTTTTTACACTATACTGAAAAGCTATGCCTTTGCATGCTACACAGTCGGTCTCTGCATATCTCTGAATAATATGTGGACTATTTTTTTTGTCTGATTTACGTTTCTTCTCTTCACTGAGTGATGGTCGTATCGCTCAAGATAACACATGGGAGTAGCAGGTTAAATCATGCACATGCTCTCAAGAATCTTATCAGAAGAAGACCTCATTCTACAGTAAAAGCGGAAGGGAAGAAAGACTTTTGCCTTGTGTGTGCAATGTGCCTTTTATTGTGCTAATGTGAAATGATTCGATGTGATGGACAGCAGTTTATCAAAACAAAATCTCATTAAAATCTCTCTGCACTTTGCCCTTACTCTCCTTTGTATAATAAAATTGGGAAGCTTTCTGTGACCAGACTGTAACCTGTGGTAACCTGTAGTATGCGTACATTTATGGGTGATGAATAAAACCATTGTTATCACCCTTAAATGTTGGCATCAATATTGTGCTAATAACACTTGGAAGTTTCTGCTTTATCAGCAGCAATGACTAGCAAATAATCAGCTGTTTTGTAATGGGAAGCTTAAAATAGCAGCCGAAGACATTTGAGTTAAGCTTCATGGAAAAAGACACTGCTGCATTTATTATGATATCATTTTTGTTGTGTAAGGATGACATGATTGTTGTTTTAGCTTTTTAGACATACAATGCAATTAAGAATAATCAGTTTTCCCACACATTCCGCCAAGCAACTGAAGCACAAATGCTAATAACCAGGCCCTTAAATTTAGAGTGACTTCCGCTGTTGCATGGGCAGCCCATGGGTACAGATGCCTGTTTCATAGTGGTATGCAGCTATTGTGTGACTGCAGTCTTCTTACAGACATGCAAGTCTCAAAAGAAGTTGCTGATAAGTGGTAAAATATTTAAGATTTGCCCATACTACCAATTTAAATGTAGTTTGGAGTGTGAAGGAAAGGGTTCTTTGTAGAAGTACATATGACCTATAATCTGGGTTTCGCAATCTGTAACAGGCATCCAGACTGGAAGTTTAAAAGAATTTCTAATTTAAGTTTACTGGAAGTAGTAGGTGGTCGCACCAATAAAAATTATGTTGTCTTACATATGCACACAGATATGTGAAGTGTTTACCCCGTAACTTGTGTGAAATGTGTGTGGCTGGTTTTAGAATTCAGAGCATCAGCAAAGACGGGTCAGGGTTTGGACAGGGTGTTGCAAAAACAGATCTTGCCTGTAACTAAAGGCGGTCAGTTTATACTGACACGTTTTGGTTTGAAACTGTTCTTACTAAAAAACATGTATTTGTCAGGAGGAAGGTGTCTTATACGGTCTTAGACCAGGCTCTGGCATGATTGTTTTATACAGAAGTCTGCATGAACAGATCTGTCTAAAAAAGTTTATACATTCATATGAGACTTTATTTTCTGTATTCTTTTCCCCCTTTTTTTTTTTTCTGTGCTCATTGCTTTCCTCAGTGTGAGTATGCAGTTCCTTAATATTATGCATGCTTCTAGACTTTTACTGTACGGGGGCTTTTTTTGCATGCCTGGGACTAAACATTTGTTGAATTTTGCCTTTGCTTCCTAAAGACCTTAGGCGGAAGTGCTTAATAAAATGTGTGAAAAATAAATTGTTAAACTGTATCACTGACCAATACTCTACCAGGATTTGAAGCGTAGCGAGAGCAAACAAGTGATACCTTAACTATGATGTACAGTTACTTGCATTTTGTATTTTCCACATACTGTTTTAAATTTTTGAATATACAAGATGGTAAAAGAGTCTTAGTGTGGATGTAGTTGTATCTGTATGAAAGACTGCAAGTAGAAAAAGCATGTTCATGTTTGTGAATTAACAGGACCATGAGAAAACTTTTTACTATGAAAGTGTTTCCACGTTACGACTGATATTTATGTGTCATCTTACCAAAATTTATAGTAAGAATTCACACTTATAGATCAGGACACAACAGCTCAATAAAAAATTGATGTCTGAGAATGGAAGATGAGTTTTGCTGTCTCCAAGAAACTATTGCAAGGCCTCATCACCACTGGTACACCACCCTGTGCTGGCCCCTTGCACAGAAGTCAAATTATTAGTGAAAGAATTTTTTCCAAATGCTTGCAAAAATTGTGGTTGTGACATGTATGACTGAAACTGCCACTACACACTCCTGTATAAGTAAGGGAGTGATGTAGAGGAATCTGTTTGCATTATCCAATTGTAGAAGACGTCCTGATGCAGGGGTAAAAATTGAGGATGATGCCAATTATACATTTTCTTTCATCCAGTGAAAAATCTCAGTGGAGATGATGTTGACTGAAATGAAGGCAGTTATGTCCTGCTCAGTTAAATGTTCTGCTCACTATTAAATGTGACAGTAAGGCCACTGTAATTAACTCAAAAGAAAGAAAAAAATCCTCAAAGCTAGAGAAGTCCCATTTGTGCCAGGAGCTCAGACTTGAGACCACTGACCAAGGAGATAGCTGAAGAGCTGGATAGATGCGTCCTATTCTTTTAATCCCCAGGAATGTCCCTAACTTATCATTGCTGTATTTGGCTTTTTTTTTTTTGTTTTTTTTGTGTATTTGCTCAGGGTCTGTGACACCTCAGTGCAGCTGTCTGCTCTCTGAACCAAAATGTTGAAGGAAGCCATTTGAACATTGTTTACAAAGTTCTTACTTAAAAGTTGTGTTCATGTTTTATAGTTTAGTTGCAGCTTTTCACCTGTCTTTGTTCTTCCAGGCTTTTAAGACCAAGGATGGCTACATTGTGGTGGGAGCTGGAACTGACAACCAGTTTGTCACTGTGTGCAAGGTAATGATGTGTTAGGCAACAGGGCACAAATGTATAACAATTTCTGTTCTGACTATGAAAATAATTACTGATTGCTTCCCCTGTTTTTGGTGAAAAGAAGTAGTGAATAAAAATTCTAACCCTGGGGTTTTGGCTGGTAGTTTAGAGGACTGATACAGGTTCTGTGCTTTGCCTCTGCATTCAGAACACCCTAATTCCCAAACTTGTGGGTGTTGAATCCCTTTTGAAGTCTGTGCACCTAAAAAAATGAATAAACTAACAACCTTCCAGTTCTGGAATGGTCAATGTCACAGTGATGCCTTTTTCAGGAAGAAATGTGACACTGTTTTTCCATAAAATATAAGATAGGCACAACTATTAACAAAGCAAAGCCAAGTGCATAGTCCTTATCAACACTAGTATTTGCTGGTCTGTGCTCACAGAAAAACTCGTGGACTTCTTAGAAAATAAGTGTTACAGGACTGTGGGCTGACTTTGGAGTGGTGCAGAGATATGATGTTGAAGAACAGATCTTCAGACAGGATTGCTGCCTTCAAAAGTTGTTATTTTCATTATTTTGAAAGTCAGGAACATGACTCTGGCAATTCTGTTTTCACAGAGGGTAGCTTGGAAAGTTGTACAATAGTTTTGGATTTTTCACATGCTCTTTTCCTATTGTTTTAATACCTGGAACTACTTTTCCCTGGACAGTGAATACATTTTAAAAGAGAAGTAGTGGTTGTAGGGAAACAACATTTCAAACAGGAGACCCCAGTAACACATAAGCTGGGACAAGAGAAGCGATACATATAGCATTACTATGTTTTAAAATGAGAATTCTACCCGTTTCCTAGCATTATGCTTTTTCTCTGGCAACCTGGATATTTAGCCTAAATTAATCACACTAAATGAGCTGGCAGTCTCAGGAAATGGAGACTTGTTTTCTTCCACTTGTTCATGTCAGATATTTCACATTTCCACAGATGTTCACAGCTAATACATAGGATGTTTTAAAAGGACACTGCAGTTTTGATTCTCTCTTGGTGCAGTTTGGGCTACATATCCACACCTTGCTAACTCAGGATTCTGGTTTTATTTGCTTGAATTGGCTTTCTCATTAGGAAGCAAGTTACCTTCTTTGAAGTATTCTGAGTGGGTTTTCTTCATACAGGTGTGCAACCATGATAGTGTGGTCATTATCTTAACACAAATGAAGACTAACGAGTGAATAAGCGTCTACTTGCCACAACTCGGTTTTATCAAAGCTTCATTGTCTCATAAAGGAAATATTTGCAGAAAGTCACAAGACATAGTTATGAATGTCTTCTTGGAGCTTTGTCACCTGAAGAATTATGTACCAATGCTCGTATTCCTGCCATCTTTGAATAAGGCAGAGCTGAAGATCTGGCTCAGTAGGTTCTAACACTGTGGTGTGAGCTTGATGGCTCTAAAAATTCAGACCCTGCATTCACCTCACTTTGGGGTGCAGCTGAGAGACTGTGTGACTTGTTGCTACATACTCCTTCTGTAATCAGTCAGGAGTAAAAGGTACTCCAGAAAATGAGCCAATATTTCTACAAAATATTACCTTAGAATCTGTAGAACTAGAATGAAGTGAGATGAATATTGGCCCTCATTTGCATGCTGATGGTTTTTGTCTCATCCTTATAAAGGTGATTTTGTATTTCTAGAATTGAGCATAGGAGGTACAGAACATGGAAAAATTATGATTGCTTGCATTTCAAAGGGATTAAAAGACCAGAAAAAGCAGTTCAAGTTTTGGGCAATAGTTAGATTTTTCTATAAAATAGTTATCATTTTTTATTTAAAGAATGGTATTTTTTCCCTTCTTGAGTTATTGTAGGAATTGATTTGGGCTGTTAAGTTGCCCAGAAATGGAGGGATATGGAAATCAGTGGAATGTTGTGAAACCCTTTGGAGGTATATTCTGTGCTAAGTTGGAAGCGACTTAGAACTTAAAATGTCATGAAGTGGGAAAGCCAATAAAGGAAGGGGACTTGATTAGAGGAAGGCCCACAACACCCTAGTGATCCTTTAGTAAATACAGAGAACACTAATTCAAACATTGGAATTGCTGTTAGAGAACCTTTCTGAGATGAGCTGGTGCTAAAAATACAGACTGTTTGGAAGCTTTTGCCCTGAAGATACATACTCTAGAGATTTAACAGCTGTCTCAAGCTGTAAACAATGGCAAACATTTTGTTTCAGATGTATCTTTTCAGGCAAGCAGAAAGAAAAAACATGGAATAATTCACTGTGATATTTTAAAAATGAATGACAGCTAACTGTAGCTTGTTTGGGACTGGGATAATGGCAGAAAAACTGTAACACTGCTGGATGAAGTGCATTTCATAGTGGTCGAGTGTTACAAAAGCACAACCTGGTATGTGGCTGCTATGATCTAGATAGGAATACTGAGCAAAACTCTTCAGAAGACTGAACTTTTGTGTACAGCAAAGAAGAAAGCAAACAGGTTTGCTGGTGTTGGGGGACAAAATGCAGAGACTGTAAACTCCAAATGTGAATCTTAAATCTTGAAGGAGGCCTAGATATGGAGAACAGAAGTTTCATTCCAAGTGGTCACAGTGAAATAAAAAAATAACATTGGCAGTGTGATCAGAAAGATGAATGGTACACTAATTAATAATTTCTCAAATGTGCATTTGTTAGTCACAAAAAAATGAGAACATATATAGACATGCAGCTTTACAACAGATGGACATTAAGTTAAAGCTGAAATCAGTAATGTTAATTAAAACAGTAGAATGAGCAACTCCATATGATCGTTTTTCGTGTAACTCATCAAATGGAGCCATCGTTTTCTGATTAATTTCCTGGGGTTTTTTAAGCTGTTATAAATAAGTATTCGCTATAATTGACTTTGAACAACACTGCATTTTTTTTTTTTCTCGAAAGCAATGATTTGTAACTCTAAAATAGCACTATTAAAAAGAGGACATAATTTTAAGGGGGTACCAATATTATTGTTAAACTTCTAGATAAGAAAGTAAGAACATTTTCTGAAGCTAGATTATGATGCAGTATGATTTTTATTTAGTATAGTCATTGTTTTAACGGATACTTGGGGTTTTGTTCTTAGTTTTGTCACGCTAGGTGACAGCTACATCAGAGGTGACAATCTGTTTTGAATATCTCTCAGTATCTGTTGAAAGAATGTTTTGCTGCTGGTTTGAAGTCATCAACATTTCTTCCCTTGGAAAGGAAGCCATATCCTTATTCAGTCCAGCAAAGTGAGGAGTCATGAAGTGGTAGTGGCCTGAACCAATCTTAGAGGAATTCATAGAATTTTAGGTATGAGGTATCAGAGATTATATAAGAGATATAGATATATCATATAGATATATGAGGTATCAGAGAGATTGACAATAATCTATGTATCATTTACATGTGGTAGTATGTAAACATCTGGATTCAAGGAGTGACATGTTAATAAAACAAAACTCCATTGAGGATCACTAAATCCACCTTCAGCTCAGAAATGCCCTAATCTAAAGAAGGCTGGAGTTTGAATGAATGTTAAGGAAGCATCATATGTGCTGGCCCTATTCTGAAGCTCTTCCTAGGTATCAGTACTCAACAACAGGCAGAGATACGTTGAAGGGCTATAGGGACTTCAGCTTTGAGACAGTACTGTTTTTCTGTAAGCAGTCTTGGAAATAGATATCTTCAGAAATGTAGCATATTTAGAATTATAAGAGTCATCATAAGTAAAATTGATCTTGAGTGTGTGTTAGTGAGTAAAAGTATATGATGAATACATAGAATCATAGAATGGTTCAGGCTGGAAGGGATCTTTAAAGGTCATCCAGTCAAACCCCCCTGCAGTGAGCAGGGACATCTTCAACTACATCAGGTTGCTCAGAGCCCCATCCAGCTTAACCTTGAATGTTTCCAGGGATGGAGCTTCTACCACCTCTCTGGGCAACCCATTTCAATGTTTCACCTCATTGTAACAAATTTCTAGTCTAAATCTACCCTCTTTCTGTTTAAAAACATTACCCCTTGTACCTTGTACTTCAGGCTCTGGCTCATATTCAGCCTCTTATCAATCAGAACCATGTCCCTTTCTGCTGGACAGCTTTCCAGTGACTCTTCCCCAAGCCTGTAGTATTGCATGGGCTTGTTGTGGCCCAAGAGCAGGACCCAGCACTTGGTCCTGTTGAAATTTATATGGTTGACCTCTGCCCATCAATCTAGTTTGCCCAAGTCCCTCTGTACAGCTTCTCTGCCCTCAGGCAGATCAACACTCCCTCCCAACTTGGTGTCATCTGCAAACTTACTGAGGTTGCACTCTGTCTCCTCGTCAGGGTTATTGATAAAGATGTTAAGAAGAAGTGGTCCCAACATTGAGCCCTGAGGAACCCCACTTGTCACTGGCTGCCAGCTATTGTCTTTGCATGATGGCTAAATTGCTAATGTGCCAGGTGGGAGTTATTCACAGAAGATACATTACTTCTACATAGTTGATTATATCACCAATTTACTTTATTAATTATTTTGGAAGAAATCATAAAGAAAAACTGTGACATTTCAACAGAAAAACACCTCGGGTTTTTTGTGTTTTATTTTCATTTTTGAACAGAAATTACTGAAGTGAAAAGAAATATTCTTGGACATAGCTTTTCTCAGCATAGCATATGAAGTACAACCATATTTCTTATTCTGTAACATATAACTTAGTGCAGGATAATCCCACGGATCTCTTCAAGCTCACAGCTGATGTGATATTGGAAAGATAACTTACAAGCTTCTACAATAAGAATTTCTCCCAGGTAATGGTGAAAACTATTAACTGAGGTTTGGATCTTCAGTTGAATTTCTCTTTTATTTATTTATGTATTTAGTTAGTTATTTTTGTCTTGTTATGTAAAATTAACCAGGAGGCATTATCTTTTCTTAATTTCCTAATCTGTATGAAAAGATTAATGAGAAGTAGGGATTTTTTGGAAGCTATTTTAAGTTGTTAGTGAATCTCCTTAGCTATGTAAGAATCTCCCTGTATATGTATCTATATATCTATATAAGAATCTGCCAAGCACATTTCTTACTCACCTTTATTTTTACTTAGATCCTGAATTTGCCTGAAGTTAGTAAGGATTCCAGATACAAAACTAATACACTCAGAGTTCAGAACAGAAAAGAACTTACTGAGATATTGTCAACCCGGTAAGTTAATTAAAAAGGAATAAATTACATTTAATCTATTAATGTGAATAGTCATGCATAAGAAGCTCTCATCATGTGAAAATTTCACCTCAATCTTCTTGAGATACTTTTTTTTTTAAAAAAAGAAAATGAGTATTGAGACTACTTACTGGTGTTAAATACACTGCTTTTTGCACAGAGACTATGGTGTGGACTAGCAAGAAGCCAGGCCTCAGATTTAAATTTTCAAAGACCATTTTAACTTATTTTTAATCATTAACTTGAATTTTAGTGAAAACAACTAGTGCTTTCTGCCTTTCTGGATGAATGTAACTCCTGGAAATAAAATACTTGGTGCACTGTTTGCTTTTGCTTTGACTGGAATGTTAAAGTTTTCACTGAGAGTTGCTGTATCCAAGGGAGTTCCACTTGATGCTACTCCCTCACTGCTGGTTCTGTATTGTGGTACTCTGTGTCCCAAATTCTCAGTCCTTTTGAAATCAAATGGAATATGCTTAGTATTCTATGTGGGAATCATCCTATCAAATACTTTTATTAAATAATTTAATTAAAATTAAATAGCATAATCAAAAATTATTTAAGAGGAAGCTCAGGAACCCTTTATTTGAGACATTAAACCAACTTATTTATCTTCCTCATTCTGTTTGAGAAGGCCTTATCTCTGTGGAGTGCTCTTTTTTTTAGTGGAGAGAATGATAAGTATATGTAACATAAGGAAAAAACATCTATGTAAAGCTACCCAAAGGTGGTTTCAGCAGCACTTTATACTTTGGAGGACAAGCAGAAAAGGTGGTATATATACTGTTGAAAACGATTCAAGAAAAGTCACACTACCATTTTGACATGTGGCCTGTAAGGGTCTTCATGAACAAATGTGCAACAATTATAATTCAGGAAATTTTTTGTGGTGTTTCTTTTTTAGGAGCATTAGGTCAGATGCTCCCCCTTTCCACTCCATCTGAGAAAAGAGTTTCAGTTGCACACCCCTCCTCATCTCTCAACCCCACACATTATTAAATAATGAGAACCAGTGTATTAAAGACTGTAGAGAGAGTGATTCTGCCTCTTCCTGTTGCACTTGCACTTTTGTCTCTCTCTTAGCTGTCTATTTTCAGCTGTCCTGCCCCTCATGAAATACTGAAGTATTGGGTGACTTTGCATTTTCAAATAATGATGGTACAACTGTTAATGCAGAACTTTTGAAACTTGTCTTTTACTTGCCTTCCTATAACAAGTGTAGTGTGATAGCACAGATGAAGCCACTCTTCCCATAAATGTTAAGCCCTTGAAAGGGAACTGACATCTTTTGGCCTACTTTTGAGCTATTATGTTATTGACAGTTAATCTTACTTTAAAAGTTAATTCATGTTGAATTATTACTTGGAGTTAATTCCATTTAATATGGCCTTTAGCTTATGCACTCTGGTACCTTATGAGAGTGCTGTTTTGCGATCCACAGATCAATTAATAGTTTGTTGCTTGTGGTTAATTTTGAGTGCAAGAGTTTTTATGGCCAGTATCTGAATAAGAAACTAAAGTTCAAGTTATTCTGTGAATGAATTGCCAGAATTTTGATTTGTTTTTATATCTAGCTATTAGTTCATCAGAGTACATCAGTGCTCTTTCAGTTACTGCTTTATGTCTTTTTTTGTCAGTTTATTTTCTGTTTTAGCATCATTTAGTCTGAATTTCTGTGTAATTTATAGGCAAGTATGTGACTGTACACACTTCTGGAGTAGACTTTTTCAATAGTATTCTGCTAGGTCATATTACTGTGAATTCATCTGGCATTCAGTTTTAAAACCCTGACTATAGCAAACACCTTTGGCATTCTAATGGAGGTCAAATACATTTCCATATACATTCCATGGTAACTTTGCTTTTATTCACTAATGCACAGTTGTTTGTAAAATTATATGTGGTTCATTTTTCAAGTCACTTAGAGAATTAAATGAATAGTTTCTCAGTGCTGAAAAATGTCAGCCCTTGAGAAATGAAGGGAAATGACAAAATAGTAATGGCAGAATTTAACTGAAAAATACTGTAATTAAATCAGCGATTGCTTGATAGTATTGCAGCTTCCAGCACATGGAAAATATAAACCTAAGGTGCATTAGTTAGAAAGAAACACCTGCAGACCCCCTTACTCACTCATTATATGTACGCTGCTATTCACCTCACAGTGAATTCATGGAGGCCATGAGCTGGAGCAGCTTAGAAGAGTTGTCATTTTCTTGACATGTGCTCTACTGTAGCCACTTTTGTTGAGATGAGACCCTCCTATGTGTGGTAGAAGGCAAAAAAAGAACATGAAAGTTCCTTACAGATTTAGTCAGTCCATTCATTCATGTCTCATTTTGATTCTGTGCCAGACAGGTTGGGTCCAACTGGAGGCAAAGCAGCTTTTTTCCAGTGATGTTGCAATGGAAGAAGTCAGCAAACTTGTTTGGTTTGCCAGGCTGAGCAGGAAAAAGCCAGTAAAAATTTGCATCTATGTATAGGAATCTGGTGATTCCTAAATGTTGCTTCTCTTTTGTACATGCTTGAAAACATAAATGGGAATTATGGTCCTGTAGTGAAATTCTGTGAGAGTGTCACTGCTGATAAAGTCAGTGAAAAGTTTTGCAGAAAAGATTCTCAGCGTCTCAACGGTAATTATGGTGACTAAAAGTACATGGGAGGAAACAGAGTGTGTTTTGCTCCCTTTACCCCAACCTCTGCCATTTTCAGTTGATACATCCTTCCTGTTCCACCAAGCATCATTTTTCTGGCAGATACTTGGTATTCTGCAGATGCTTGCATGTATCACTGCTATTGCACAGTACACATATCCATACTATTTTTTCCAAGCTGTTCATGCTGTTACAAACATGTTGAGCTGAGGTCCCACCAGAGCCTAGAGTAGGCTTCCGTTGACCTAGCTAGACTTTCTCCTTCCTCCTATCTCATTTGAACTATTTCCGGAGGTATGACTTAGCTTTTTTCCCCCTCTTTTTCTTAGTTTTCAAAATGGACTAACTGCAATTCATGTCTAACTTCTGAACACTTAGTGCAGGAAGAGGGATTTTTAGCCTCTACCTCTGAAAGAAAAGGATTTCCCAGCTTTTATTTAGGAATAGAAGGAGATGTTCAGACCTACTCAAAGGGTCAGAAACTCCCTGAAGTCTTGAGCATTTAATTTGCTGCATGTGTGGAGCTGAAATTTTTAAAAACATCTGAACTCTGAATACCAAGGAGACAGTTGATGCCTTTCATTTGCTAGGGTAAATGTTAAGCAATTGAGACTCTGGCCACAGTTTTATTCTAGATGTGTGCACAAAGGAAACATTGGTACAAGCAGTCAATGTTAAGGAATGCTATGTTTTTAAAAAAGGCTTTTTCTTGGGAATTCTTGACTCAGATGACCTACAATTTAGATCAATGATTCTACTCACCACCTGCAGTAACCATACTAGATTTCAAGACAGCTAGATAAGCATGGGGATTACATAGCACTTAGAAGAAATTGACCTTTAAACAGAAGACTTTTCAGAAAGGTGTGAAATTACCTATTCATCACAGTCAGATGTCCTGAGCTGAGTGAGAATACAAGATGGAGATGAATATGGCTTGAGACGTAAATGTAGTTTGAAACAATAGCTCAGAGAGGTGTGAATTGCTCCATTCATTTCAGAAATGAATCATCCTCTCTCATCAGAAATCTCA
The DNA here is from genome assembly GCF_020740795.1 of Apus apus. Classification (NCBI taxonomy): domain Eukaryota; kingdom Metazoa; phylum Chordata; class Aves; order Apodiformes; family Apodidae; genus Apus; species Apus apus. Next base: position 53,123,379 of record NC_067283.1, read on the forward strand.
ACCTCTCTCTTCCCTGACAGAAAGGAGGAGTGAAGCACATCTCTCCTTAGCTCTTCACCCCAGCTTGCTGTCTCCTTACCACATCTGTAGAGTATACATGAAAGAGAGAAGTGGAGAGTCAGTAGGGGAGGATAAATTCACATATCCACATAAACTGTCAGATCTCAGTAAGAAGAAACTGGAAGGTAGACCACTCTGGAGTGGTATGCTGCTTCTGAGAGACCCAGCTCCCATGTTGAGTTAAGATGAGGGAATTACAGAAATCAGATCCAGACAAGTTGAGAGGAGGAATGTTTTTCAGTTCCATCTTCTGTGGGGAAATGAGTACAGTGCTGCAAGGACTACTGGTTCATAGGATGTTCACAGGTAAGAAGAATATAGGCCTATGGGGTATTTTATACTTGTTTTACTACTGGTGGTAATATCCCTTTCCCATCTGTGGTCCTCTTCCTGCTATGCCCCTTTTCTCCTGTCTCCATCATCTTCTTCCACTTCCTACTACTCCCCTAGCTTCTTATTTCCTCTTTCTCCTCCTACTGCTGATATTTGCATATCTACTATATTTGCTTCACAGGAAAGGAAGTTTCAATGACTTTTGTATCTTCCTCTTTATTTAGGTGACATTTTTCCCAAATGACAACAAAGCAGAACTCTGACAAATGCAAATTACCTATGAATGCCTTCCTTTCTTGGGTGTGTGCCAAGAGTCAAATTTAAAATGACCCTACCTGGGTGGAGGTCAGGTTCAATGGCTACTACAGAGGCCCCTGAGACTCTCAGTTCATGTGAGAAGTGACAGACTACAGAGCACTCTGTTTTTTATGTTTCCAGTGGAAACCTCTGGTTTGTGAGTTAGATACACATCTATCCGTGAGAACTAGGTTTTGATTGTTGCTTCCTTTCACTTTTGCTATTGCTTCCTCTGAATCAGAATAGTACCAGGCACAATGTGGATTATTCTATATGTGTGTACATGTACATACATATGTGTATATGTGCACACATATATCATGACATACATATATAGTGTGTGCATATAACTTGAGATGCATCTGTGCAAAGGCTGGTATAATGCCTGTTTTAATAAAAGCAGTTGTGGGGAAAAGGACTTGATCTGTTGACCTTCAAATGACTCCAGAAGTTGAATGTTAATCCTACCCTGCACCTCAGTAATGTAGATATTTTAAGGTAGTGCAGCTAAGTGTGTTATCCAAAATGTAAATGGAACAGGGTTTGCAGAGTTGTATGAGTGCAGGAGGAAAGGGAATAGCAGACAGGCCATCAGCCTTTACAGTGCAGCAGCTCATTTACTGAAGAACGCATAAATTCATCATAATTAGTGCTCCTGCAGCTATAGCTAAATTATTGTAGACTTAAAATCAGAAGTGTGAGGGCTGGAAACGATTCAGGGTGGAACTTCTATTCCTAGCACTTACATTTTGAAGCCCTTATTCTTCACGGTCCACCACAGCTGCATGTTGCGTATGTAAGTGTGAGAGGGAAAGGAATGAGCAGGAAGGAAGCACAGAGGAACCTGATCCTCAGTTAATGAGATACTTGCTAAATTGTTTCCACCTAGTAACAGGAGAGGAGGGCACCTAAAAGGGAAAGTGTATTGTAAAGTGTTTAATTTGCCTGATGAGGAGGACTGTTAAATTCACAGTTGTTGAGACTTGTGCAGTCTCTATAAATGCCCTTCCCTCTCCCTGCCATTTTTTTTTTCTAAACTAAGAGCTTTGCAGACTATTACAGGAATGACTATCTGATTGTTTACTACTTCAGCAAGACAGGTATCTGAAGTTTGAAAAATAATTTACTTCAATGTGGTACAGCTGATGAGGTGTACTTTCCCTAGTCATCTCCCTCACCACCAATGTCAATAGATGGCTGAGCTGTGTAGGCATCAGCTACGAAGCTGCCACAGTTTGGTTTCAAATGTGTTAAAGTGTTATTAGTTTTATATTCATGTCTATGTGTGCAACTGAGAGAGATCCAAAATGTCTCAAGCATCTGATTTTTGGACTGGGTAAGCTAATATGTATTGTCTGTATCCTTTTCTCTCCATTTAATAAGCTTCTAAGCATTATCATTCATAAGTGTGAAGTTCAAGATCCTTGCTGAAAAGGAACTTGCTCTCTTTTTTCTAATGATACACAGCTACAAGGCTGCTGAAATCAAGGGAGATCTTTTCATTGATTTTTGCATGAGCTTTTTGACCTGACCCTCTTTGCTACCTTTGAGTAGTTAAAAGAAGAACAGCAGCAAAATGGATATAGTTTTCCATTATTCTCAACGTGCTTTTACTGATGTGTGTTCACCTAGCCGATTTTTAGTTAATTTGGACTTCCTTTGTCATAACTATAGAAGTTACAGTCCTTTTGCTTACATGAGAAAAAGAGAGGAAGGCTTGGGAAAAGGAGTATAACTTTGTCTGAATCCCAAAAGAACTAAGTCAGGAGCTTGCTGGATTTTACAACTCGGGACCCGTAAGAAGAACATTTTATAGTATGGGTGTGTATCCCTATCTCTGGTGTGCTATTCTTTGAAAATTTTATATGGCTTTAAAACAGCATGCAAAGCTTGATAAAGGAATTTGAATATCCATTCATCTTTAAGACAAATTCTGCACATAAAGGTGAAAGTCTGTTAGTAATTTTGTTAAACTGGTAACAATATATACAGCTTTCAGAGTGGATTTCTGGTACCTACGAATATCTGAACTGTACTTTAAGTGGCTATCACTTACAATCTACTATATGTGACATCTTTTAAAGTAATTTACATCAGCAAAACATGCCAGTACAATCAAGTTGGTCCTAGAGATTTAAAGGGTCTGTTGTGATTTGCTTAGTGGTCAATCAGTAACCAAGAGGAGACTAATTAGACACTAACACGGAGATGCTTACGGACGATTTAGTAAATACTATTGTATTCATTTTGAAAACTAATTGTATATTTACTGTACACTAAGGGATAATGATCCATTATTTGAATTTTCCATTTTTTTCTCTATGACTTCTATTTTGTACAGTGTCTGACATAGGTGCTACTGTAAGAAACTGTACAAACTATTTTACTGAGTTAACGACCATTAAAAAGATTAGTAGTGATGAGAGAAGATATTGTAGATGTTTGAAAGTAAGTAGACTTGATAGAACAAGCCAATGCAAAAAAACTAATGCAAATTGTGGTTGTGCTAGAAAACACAGGAATGCTATTGTGGTCTTCAGCAAGAACAGAGGATGTTTTTGTTATTAACTGCATGTAGAAAACTATTACTAATCCTAGACATTGATGTTCCATCCGCATTTGGTAGCAGTCCAAATTACTTCTCTAAATTAATTGCTATAAGCATCCTATGGAAAAGAGAAGTATTTTGCTTCAGTAATTCTTGTAAACTTATTTTGTGTGGCATTGGATAGTTTTATCCATTAGAGAAATCCGTCCACATAGGATAAAGCAATAATAGAAGGATTCCTCTGAAATATGGAAAATGGGATATAGGCGAAGAATGCACACGAAGTTGACTTGTTCATGCTTTAGAAGTCTTTATTTAATTGAAAGACAGACTATTCGCTAAAAAGGAAACAAAGTTTACATTAATAATTAACAGACTGAGAAACTTAGAAACATAACCGTGGTCTCTTAAAACATACTAACTTGTTAAAGTCATCTCATCCAACTGGTGCAAGTCAAGCAGATGCTGTCTTTTTGAAATTAATGATCTATTCTCCCTTAAAAAAAAAAAAAAAACTGAATTAGAAATTTGTTAGAAAGCAGGAGGGGATTTAGGTCTTGCTTTTTAAGAATCAAAACTACACTTTTGGTTTGTGTGAGGAAATAAAGTGTAAGTCCTTTTTATTTGATATTTAATTTCTGGACTCTTGAAGGTTATTTCTTATGTTGTGCCATAAGTTTTTTTTAATTATTTTGCTGAACGTATAGTTTAAATTTAGTATTTTTAATGATGCCTGATAGACTTATGAAAAAATATTTAGTTGGATTTATTCCCAGGAAATGACATTTCAATTAGTTCAGCTCATGCTACACTTTCTATTCTTATAATATTTTTAAGCATGAGATATCTTTAATGTTAAGTGTTTCAGAATCTGATGCCTCATTTCAGAATTGCAACTTCAGTAGCTTAATGAGTGCTGTGTAATTCAGTGCAGAGGAGGCTTTGAGTACAGCTTAAAATGCAAATAAGACATGTAAGGTTTAGTACAGGGTTTGCAGTGAAGGTCCTAGCAATGGGTTTCTTCTCCATTAGGCTACATCTCCTTTTTCAGAAGTGTTTTCAGGAAGAGCCTGCATTCAAGCTTCATACCACAGACTAGAACAGTAAAAAGTAATTTTATTTTATTTTTTAATTTCTGAAATACTGGTAATAATTGTAGAAAGGTAAGCTACATATTTAAAATTTTTCTATGGGTAAATCATAGATAATTTAAATGGCATTTTTGTGATTGTATCTATAGAAGATGGAGCATTTCAGAGGGAAAAGGGACTCATCTGGAAATACATGAATCTGTAGTGTGAATCACATGGTTGAGTTCTCCTGCAGTCACCAAGTACCTTGATTGCAAGTGTCATGCTTCAGAGTTCAGATGCTGTATAGTCTTGGATGATTTTTTAAAAGCTTAAGCTTTAAAAAGATCATTGTTTAGCTTTGTACATGCTTCCATCAGTGATTTTATCTATACATAAGTATAGAAAAATTACTTTTTACCCTCTGTAAGACAGCTGATGACATTGTACATTTTTCGGTTAAGAAAAGGAAATTATAAACTAAGTAGGGTATTTATAACAGGCAATATCAAAGCACAGAAAAATGTTTTAAAACAAGTGTTAGGGGAAAACGATTGACCTGGCCTTGTAAATTCCTGCTGATAGAGCTTTTCATTTTTAGTCTTTTATTTTTCTTGGAAGTTTTTGTTGAAGGTCTTTACTTGATATTTTGAAGTGCTGAGCGTGGTATCAATTGATACCTTGTAACCTAAACATCGGCCCTTTGCTACAAGGAAAGCTTATGGTATTTATTTGTGTTAGTGCTATTAAAAATTGTATTTAGGTGGAAGAAATTATATAGACAGGTTAGCAAAATAATAACAATTGTGCAGCTGTCATCAGAGAGCTAAACTTGGTCATTTTTTATTAATGCATTTTACCCTTTCTCTTGTCAAATGTTGAAACAGTATTTCTACCTTAATGCTGTACAAAAGATATTTCAAATATATATAAAACACAAATGAACATAATAGTTGCATGATGTTGCTCTCAGAATCTGAATAATAGACCTTTATTGGCAGTGGTGATGTTTTTAAACAGTTTAACAGTATGCTGTCAACAGGCTCTTTTTACCACAAATAAAGGGAGCTATTCTACATCAGATTTAGGTCAGGAGTTTCAATTTCAAGAGACAATGCTATGTGTCTCCTTTGAGGGTGATAGAATGTGGCTTTTACAGCTTTGATTGAATTTAAAGCTTTTAGGAATTCTCTCCAACCACCAATAAATAAATTAATAAGTAAGATTAACGACGAGGTTCATTGAAAGCAAGTATTTTTTAAAACAGAACATCACTTGTTTTCTTCAAAATTATGGTAATTTTTTTTTTTTGGTCTGTTACATGGGAAGGAAAAACTCAGAAATTCATACACCCCATAGAAGTTTTGCAAAACATGCACTCCTTTCACTGCATGATGAGTCACTAGTAATAATGTTACTAAAGAACGTGTATCTTTGAAATTATTCTGATTTACCATGACATCAGAAAGTAGCATAATGATTATGCAGATGTAGATAACTGACACTCCCATTAAAATGAGTTTATTTTCAGATTATCCTTTCAATCCAGTAGTTTTTGGGGCTTTTTGTTTTGGTGCTTTTGGGTTTTTTTAAACTCAGGAGAATATTTATCAACTCTTTCTTAAAGAGGAACATAACATAGCAGGGCTTATTCATTAGTAATGGGTCCAGGGAAAGATTATATCAATATTAAGAATTATTTTAATTTCTTATTGATGGTCTTCAGCACCAAGGTTATGATGGGTCCTCTTGTAGATGTGCTATCTTTTATTAGAAACACGATAGTAGTGAAGGTTGAGGTGTCAGAAAAACTAGCTGCAAAAAGCTTTTAAAAAGGGAGCTAGTGAACCATAAATTATGAAGATCTCAGGAGGGAAGTGGCTCAGTTGCTAGCAGAGAATCAGCACAGTTTTGTACAAATAGCACCAATAACTGACAGGAAGCAGTTTTTCATGTGAATAATATTTACACTATGCAGTAGTTTGAGCCACAAACCTTAGCAATAGAAGGAAATGAATGATAAGACTATATGGTTTATGAGAATTGTTGCCAAACAGGCAGTACAGAAGAGAAATACAAATTGTATTTTGTATTTTAGATTAAAATAATGCTTTCCCAATGGCTACAGTCACTAAGGAAGGAATATCTTTTTTTTTCCCCACAGTTTCCTGTAGTGCACCTGATTCTAGGTATCACTAGTGGAATAGTTTTATTTTTATGGTTGAGTACATCTTTACTGTGAATTAAGTTTAATATTCAATGAAGTGTATAACTGAACAGTGCAATAATCTTATATCTGTTTTCTTCAGAAAGTGATGCTTCATTTTATCATAAATTTTGCACTTTTGAAGCATTTTATTTTGATTTTTCTATAGTATTGTTCCTTCCATTTCTACTAGTACTATTTGTTAATTTCACATGTATTCAGCAGGAGTAAAGGTTCTATTTCTGAGAAAAAACAGGGCAACTGTGGTGCATTGTTCCTGTTTACTTAGAGTGCAAAATGTATTGGGTATCAGGGTTTATTCCCTCAGAGCTTGGGGAAGTTGTTCTGCACAGGGAGAAAGACATTAACTGTGAAGCTTGGATCTGTAACTATGTTGTATAGTTAATATAACTGTAACTTGTCACCATCACTATTTTTTTTCTTTAGTTTAAAAGTAGCGTAGAAGAATTTGCAGCCAATCTCTGCATATATAGGAAAACGAGTTGACAAAGTTTGACTTAGTACTGATCTAGGGATTTCTGGGCTTTTTCTCTATTAGGTTTCTATCAGAAACTTCAGTTTTTTTGCATGGCAACATAGAAGTAAAGCTGAATGTTACCAATATCCTTCTGGGTAACACTTGGGCAACTCTGAACTGGTGAGGTACAGAATGCCAGTAACTGAGTGACCCTTATCAAGGTTTCCATTAATTCTAATTTTCATCAGGTCTTTAAATCACACCTAATTTCTTATCAGTGTTGTGTGTATCATGAAGTAGATCTTCCCTTTCTAAGAATCTGGCAGACCTCTGTGCTATTTACCTTCATGAAGTTGAACATACAATTTCCAAATAAGTTCACCTTTGATTCAGAATCCCAGCCAGCTGCAGAAAATACCATCTGTCAGTGACCAGTATTGCTTGAAGAGTGTTTTTTTTTCTTCATGTAGGTAACTCTACTGGGCAGAAAAGGAAAGAAAAATTATCCAGTAAAAGAGGGAAGTAGATTGGTGGTGTACCCGTTATTGAATTGAATCCTTAGAAAGAAATAAACTGAGCTTTTTGTATGAGATACAAGGACATGGAGCTCTGTGCTCACCCACACAGGCACAGTGTATTTACGTTGAACCGGATGTCCTTAGGATACAAGAGGATACAGTAAATAAATATGTAATCAATGTTGTTATTTGACTAAAATATGTGGCTGTTAATCCTGACATATGTTTCAGATGTAATGGAGGAAAAATCTGTGGTGCTTTACATCAGCTTTTAGTGAGCAGTGTTGTATGTTAGACTCGTACCCACATTATATCTATCTTTTTGTTGTCAAATATGTACATAAAAGAAAACAAATGTGAAGCACATTAGTGTAATTAAGAACTGGAGGAAACCCATTGATCCTTATTTGAAACTGCTGGTAAATTTAGCTTTACATCATTGCTGGATTGCTTCAGATGATCAGATAGAAATAGAAGTTAGTTGAGCTGTGTTCTTTACCCCATGTCTTTGGGTTTTGCATTTCTGAAGAACACATGTAATACATTTTCGTTATGTTACTCACTGCTTGGGAAGAAATCAGTGGGGAAGGGTATGGAAGCAGTGAGAGGGAGGAGACATGCTATATATTTTTCACTATCTGAAAGCACGGAGTTGAAACCACATGCTTCTTATTTGCTCTTAGGTTTTCAGAAAAAGCAACAACTGAATGGTTGCAGCTCTTTGAAGGTAGTGGGGTTCCATATGGCCCAATCAACAATATGCAGCAAGTATTCTCGGATCCTCAGGTTGGTTCTCACCAAGTCTTTTCTGTACGTTATTACATGTGTTTTGCAAATGCTGAGTAATGATCACTTTTTTTATCCTGTTCAGACATGGATTCAGCTACCTCAAAATGGGATTTCAGACTTATATGGTGGGTTGAGTTTAAGACCAATAATATGGCATAATAAATAAATACAGATCCTTAAATGAATTCACATTCTTGGGGAAAACAGATCATAATGTACTGAACATAGGTATTCCATGTCCTGTATGGTGTCTGTCTTTCAAAAATGGCTGGTAAAACAGGGAAATAAATTGCAATATATTCTGTAATTGCATTCTGTTAGATAAATAAGCAGCAAAGTACCTTTCTTGCCATCCGCAAGCAACTGGTTTTCTATATGGAATTTAGATGGCCAGGATATGCACAAATTTTGCACTGGAAACACAAAGCACAGAAGTTCTATACAGAAACATGAAAATATTAACCTTTTCTTGGTCTGGTGGTTTCCCTGGCTGAAAACGTTGCAATTTTTTATTTATTTATTTTTTATTTTAACTCCTTCACTGAATTGTATCTATACTTAATGTTGAACAATATTTTACTTTTTAGTACCTGTAGAGTTAGGATACTTGGATTTTCCCTGATTCCTCCAGTTCTCCTCACTCTCTGGTTTATGATGGGTTAAAGAGCCCAACTGAATTGGGCTGAATTATACTGTCTGGAACAGTAGAATATTTTACAGCTATTCTATTGTGTGATTAATCTCTTTAAAATTACTTTCTAATAATGAGAGTAATCAGAAAAATTATTGGCCATTGGGAGGACTGGAAACAACCAATTTTTTACGTATTTGTCAGGAGTATAGATATGATTTGTCTTTGGGAAAGAACTGGCAAATCAATCTCCACCAGAAAGGATTATGTTTTTTATAAATGTTTGCTATAAATATATTTATGAAACTTCTAAAAGTATAAGACAACATTTGTAAGGCTACCACAAGGAAAGAAGCTTTTTTCTTAAATAATACCCTCTTTCTCCATCAAATGATGTAGTACCATGCTGTAAAGTATGCATGGGCCAAATTTTTCACTTCATAACTTTCACAGGGATTACGGTTGGGCTTTGAAGAACATACAGCAAGAGGCTTTATTTTATTCAGAATGTGGCTGACTTGGCTGTACTTGGGACAACCCTGGAAAAATATTATTTGCACTTTTTTGATGCTGCAAATGTTAAGAACTCAGTTCCACTCTGAAAGCGACTGCTTTTTAAAAATTGGTATATTGTGGGATTGCAATTACCTCCCGGATTGCAAAAAGACTAGCTTGTTTTCCCTGCTTTTGTTAGAATTCACCTAAATATTAAATAACCTGACATAGTTAACCTGTCCATAAAAAGTATCACATTGCTTTGCAGTCAGATATCATTGTATGTCAGATTTTTCAAAATACTTTCCTGTAAACTCCTGTAAATACTTTCCTGTGATCATTTTTCCCTTATGAAACTACTTGAAAATGTTGTTTTTTCTACATTCTTGTTTCAAGTGGCACTTAGACAATCTTATTCCTATTTGAAGTGACATGACAGTATTTGTGGTGATGCTGCTTGTTACACATTTTTATTATTTCTGGTGCTATCTGCTTCCTTAAACATTTTCTCACAATTATCAAGGGGAGGGAGGAAAAAAACCTCCCGGAGTTTTTTCTTATTCTTTCTTCAAATGTGGAAAATGGTTGTAATTTTAAAGTATTGCTTCTATGTCAAGATATTTACTTTACATCACTTATATAAAATTAATTCCCCACTCCACCTTTACACCCAGCAGACCAGCAATCGAGAGAAAAGCATACTCAGCCTCTTAAGTATATTTTTCTAATTCAAAATCAGAAAAATTTCTAACACAAATTTTTATTTGCATGGTGAAAACTTCACAGGTGGCTTCATTGCCCTGAGCCATTTATCTGTAGCTTGGATTTGGAGGCTTAGGGTCAGCTTTTTACTTTCACATTTCTTCTGAACAGTGTTTTTTACTGTTGTACCTTGCCCAGTCTCCCTCCCCTTGCTCATCCTTGTGCTGCTGTATAGACAGCAGGCATCTGGGGCAAACACGCTTGGGTATATCCTTACTGTTTCATAAGCCAGGCTGCAATTTTGCTTTCTGAAATGCCAAAGCATGACAGTGCCCTGAGACTATGTTGAGGACTAGGGAAGAAGTCTAGCAACACCTGAGAATCTGTAATCTAGGTATCCTCTGCACTATGAAAACTCAGTTATAACAGGGAAAAACCAGCACCCACCACCACCAACATACTGTAATCACAGCAAGATGTTTATCGTGCAAAGGTTAACCCAGTCATTAAGTATGAGGACTTTGCAGTCATTCTTCACAGTGCTCTCATAATATCGTGGGGTTTTTCAGGCTCAGTTTAGATCCAGACATGCATTTCTAGGAAAGGTATCACTAAGCTTGCATTTAATAACCTCACTTACTATTACAAAAAGTACAAACTGTGATGTAAAATAGTTTATCATAATGCAGTAATCTGCTTTTCATAGTAATCTGCTTTCAGCCACTGCAAAGACTCTAGGAAAACATCAAACCAGTGATACTTCAATACAGAAAAACTCTAATCTGCCTCTAATCAATAGTACTTAGGTTTTGCTAACCTCTTCCATTCTGGATGTTGCCAGCAGGATTGGTTCTAAGCACAATTCCATGTTTAAACTTCATTTGTACTGCCATTCCCTTCCTATTTGATCTGTGGATTTTGCTATCCAGAATGCAACCATCATTCATTTCAAGTGCAGTCTTGTCCTATTAGTTCCCAAGATACACTGCAGGGGTATCAGCCATCATCAAAGCACATGACAGCCCAGCTGTTAGTAATGCTGCAAAGGGTGCCCTGGGCTTGTACCAGCCAAAGGCAGAAATCCTAGGAGGGGCTTGGAATAATGCAAGGCAGGAATGGAAGCAAGTCTGAAGAGAAAGGCAAGACAAGTAAAGGAGATGACTGAAGTGGTCTAATGGAACTTAATCAGCTACAGGTGGGTTGTGTTTTATAATTTTATTTTAAGTAAAAGAACCTCAGAACTCTGAAAGCCAAGAATGGTTTGTATGGCTCTTTCTATAAACTGAGATAAAACAACACATTTTTGATCCCAGGACATTTTGTTAATATCATTAACAGCTTCAATCATACTGGGAGTGAGCTGCCAAAAAACATGAAATTTTTCACTAAGATGGAGTGCCAGGTGATACTGTTTTTTCCATGAATGGAGGGAAACATCCACTTTTCCCACTGATTATAATCTTTTATTCATTTGTGAAGTTAAAATGAATACCACAGGCATTTGTACTGCTAAGTCAATCAGTCTGTGGATAGACGCATATGTGTCCTTGCGGATGTATGGATAAAAAGGCTGAGAAAAGGAGGAGCAGCTTTGCTAGTTAAGGGAACAATTTTCTTAAAAACAAGAGGGAGGAAAGAATGTTTGTAAAAGTTCTTACAAACTCTTCAGAGTACAGTATAGACTATTTTAATGAAGCTTTTTATAGTCAAAATTTTTCAAGCTATTTTTTAAAAATGTGTTCTTTTAAACAAGCCAAGATAGTACAAACATTAAAGGAATTCTTAAAACGTTTTAAAAACTTAGTAGTGACCTCAGTATGGTCCCATTTAACATACCCTGGGGAACATGTGTATGAAATACAATGTGGTTTGAGGTTTTCCAAACAAAACAAACTTAAAAGAGAATGCAATTTTTAATATGAACTATTCAAATTCTCCCAAAAGATAAAACAAAAACAGGTACGCACTGTACTGCAGCTAAAAGTATGGAAGAACAAAGATCTTTGCTGGTAAAGTGAGGGGACTGGAAGTTTTTCTTGTTTTATTTGTTTTAAAACATTATCCTCCCCCTTTTCAGAATGTCATTTCTTTCACTGTTCTTATACAATGTTACCACTTTAATTAAATGGCTGGCGTACATACGAAGCAAAAAAAACAACCCACAAATATTATGGGCAGTTTAAGAAACTGATGTTTTACTAGATAAAATCCATTCATGTTGATTAATTTTACTATGTGAATGCTGCCAACTGAAAACAAAAATTGAAGCCATGCAGTGGTACTCCCCCACCCCTGCCCCAAGCAGTTATAGTCATACCACACAAGTTGAGTACATCAGGTGTAAGACATCACCCTGATGCATCACTTCTGAGAAATATGGGGAGGGACATATCGGAGCTGAAATATCACAGCTGGCCCTGATTTCAGCTCCTGCCAAACACCTGCAGACTCTAAAAGGATACCAAAACAAAACTCCACCCTGTGGCAAGAGGCCATCCCTTAACAACCCTTCCCTGACTTTGCATCAGTCTAAAAATTAATTTAACTTTTTTTACAGGAACCTTAATCTTCCTGTCCCAGAAGGCTATTACAGTTCCTTTAGCCATTTCTCTGAATATGCCTCAGAAAAAAACCCACAGTAAATTAAAGTATTGAAATACCTGCTAGCTGGAGATTATCTGATGTTTGAAGTTTATTATTGGTGGAAAGTTATGAAAGTGCTAGGATTTTTTATTAACCTCCAGATCATCTCTTATTTTGGAATTAATTTCATTTGAACACATCCTGGCAAAAAATTACGTAGCATCTGGTAAAAGCTTCTACAATCAATGTTGTGAATGCACAGAACAGCGAAAGATATAAAGTGTGTTTGGATTTTGTTTTCTTTTCTTCTTTAAGTCATCCTAGAAATGGTTGTTGTTTGTTTGGGGTTTTGCTTTGTTGTTGTGGTGGTGGTGTTGTTTGCTGTTCCTAGTCAAATGAAATTATATTCATGTCCCTCCTGCAGGGAGGTTGTTTTTATATAGAGAGGTTTCTGTAACTGAAAAGGAGTTGATGAAGGCCTGAGGAAATATGGTGAGTGTGGAAGTAATTCCTAGCAGACAAGACAAAGAGAGGAATTAAATTTTGCATGTGTCAATTAAGTAAGCACTAAAACTGGTTGGAAATTTTTCAGTTGAATGTTTTTACATTTAAAAATGCCAATTCATTGAAAGTGAAACATCCACATGAAGGTGTCTAAAATGAACTTCTATTTTGCTACAGGAATTTAGCTTTATTCCTGTCTGACTTTCGAAGTTGAAAATGTGCACTGCCTAGCTTTAATTTCGTGTTTGAAGCCAGCTTTTTACTTCGATTTTTACATTTTATGGAATGAAAAAACCCCACACCACCAACCATACCCAAGCCTTTAATTTTGTCAAACGTAGCTCTTTTAAACTAAATTACAAATGTTTTAAAGCTTTTGGTCTGTGGTAAATTTAGGGAAGTAGATTATGTTCTAAAGTGGAAGGCATTAAGGAATGGAACATAGTTTGAAAAAGTGAAATGGAAAATCCAAGTCTAGGACTGTAGTATATGTTTCCTACATAGGCACTATTATCCTGCTTTTACACATGTTTTGTGATAGTTCTATATCCAGATGATACAGGAAGGGCTCAAAATGAGACATCACTTGTATTTTGGTATAGGAACGTTATCATGGGAAGTGGTTTTAAAATTTTGGCTGTAATGAAATGTGGTCCAGGGCTATGCCATGCTTTTGTGTGGCCTGCGTGTCTCAGTGACTAGTAGAGAGGTTATAGTGGAGAACTCTTGAAATACAATGGGGTTCTAAAAAAAAAAAAAAAAGTATGTTTATATTAATGATAGGCTTTTATTTGTCCACATATTAAATATATTTATTCTTACCTGTTGTCTAGATTTAAAAAAAATATGATAAAGGAGGTAGTTCAACACTTTCTATCATGAGGTTTTGTTTTCACTTGCCTATAGCTGTTCAGAATTCAATATGAACTTTCTAGTGCTGGTTGTCTGCCTAAGTCTGAAGTACTTCTGGAAATATTTCTCCTAAAATGATCCACTCATGTTTGACAAAAAGTCTCCAGAAATCTATTGTCTACCGTATAAATATTTTCATACAACTGCTTTTTGCTTTGCTGCTCCTTTTGAGACAAACAGTTTCTTTGCAAAGCGACTTGGGTAGAAAGGTGACTGCAGTGTCATAGATGTGCTCTTTTGCTATCCCATATTTTAAGAGTGGAGGAGAGAAGCTGGCTATGAATAAAGATGAATGGAGCTGCAGGCAGTATATGCAAAAAGATCTGCTTTCACCTGCTGCTGGTTCTTTACGTGGTTTGTTGAGCCCAAGGATGTTTGCTTTGCTCAAGACCTAAATTAGACATTGTATAACTACACTAGATAAAGTAGTTAGGCTTTTTCAATGCCTGAATTTTGTTTTCTAAAGGTGTCACAATAAATAAATAAGAGCAACACAAACATGAGAAAATTCACCAACAACTTCATTTACTGTAGAAGAAGCTCTTAATTTGTAAACACTGATATTTTTACATCGAGTAGTGTCTTTCTGCTGTACCCCCTTCCTGAAGCAGGCAAAATAGATGACTCTTCATCAGGAGAGCATTTAGTCTGCCTTGTGAACCAAGTTGTCTGTCAGATTCTTAAATAAGTTGATTCAGAATATGATGAGTAGTGAAAGAAGTAAGAGGTTGCAGAAATATGGCTTAATTTTTACAGAAACTGAATGCCAGACAGGAATCTCTTCCTGCATCTGCCACACAGTTCACATGTGGTTTTGGGTAAGGCAGTTCAATCAAAATGTGTGTAAGGTAGTTAAGAAACATGTGCACCTCATGTTTTCTGCACCCACCTCGTGATGTCATATGCTAAATACACAGCAGCACTAAGTTCTTGTGGATGTAAATGAAAACGTTTGAAGTATTCTTTCAACAAATTCTTAAGTGCTGAAAAACCTAACGTACCGGTTTTACCCATAGTTTTCTTGGTACTTTGGTTATTTAGGCATGAAATTGGGACTTATCTAAAAAGCAGTGTTGTAAAGATGTAATAGTTATGCTTCTGAAAAGTATAGTTTGTAATGTGAAAGTACTAGAGAAAGAAATCTTTGAGACTTCTTTTTTTTTTTTTTCCAGGTATTGTAATTTGAGTGATACTTGAAATTACACCTTACTTATGAGAAATAACACCACTTTTGAGTACCTTTTATTTCACTGAAGGAGGGAAGAGCCTGACAGGAAAAAAGTTGAGCATGTACTTGAAGATCATAGAATCATAGAATTGTTTTGATTGGAAAAGACCCTTATCAGCAAGTCCAACCATTATCCTATCAGTGCCAAGTCCACCACTAAACCATGGGAGAGGAGACTGATCCCAACCTTCTTAAAACCTCCTTTCAGGTAGTGGACAGAGCAATAAGGTCTCCCCTCAGCCTCCTTTTCTCCAGCCTAAACAAGCCTGGTTCCCTCAGATGCTCCTTCTAAGACTAGCTCTCTAGACCCTTCACCAGCTTCTGTGCACTACTTTGGATGTGCTTCAGCATGTACTCTATTTCTTTTGTACAAGCAAGCAAATAATGTTTTGTAGCAGCATTTTTAATGTTCTGTTTTAATCTATCTTAAATGTGTACATATATGGATGTACTATTTGCACATGCATTCCATTGAGAAAAGATTAATGGAAGTATTTTTTGGTTATGGAGAGTATTAAGTTCTCAAAAGTATCTCATAAGAGGTCTGTTCTAGTAAAATACTACATTGTGTTTAAAAGCTACATTGCAGTCTGGCTGTTCAAATATATGAATTCACCTAGTCTTTTGGGGCATTTCCTTCTAGGAGAACTATCAAAAAGCCATCCTCCAGTTATGAAGGAAAGAGCACAGCAAAAAAACCTATTTTCAAGACCTCAAAATCTTTGTTAGGCCTCAGTGTTAGGAGTCCATAATACATGTCCCTTCCTTCTTCAACTCCTGAAATAGCCTCTGCCCTTGCAGGAGTTACACACAGGTTCCCTAACCTCACAGCTCATGACAGTGATATCAGCTGGTTCCATGGAATCTGTATTTGGCATCTTGCACTACCAGAGTATGCTCAGCATAAGGCCACACAGCTTTAGGACATGCTGAGCTGGATGATGTGTAGCTTTTTAGAAATCCCTCACAAAATGTGAGCCCAGCTCTCACTTCTGTTCATATAAACTGTGTAACTGTGGCACCAAAAGAGTGTTCTTAATTAGACTGGATGTTGCATTTATCTAAAGTTTGATGAGTGTCAAGTCTGGTATAGGTATGGGAAGGAGGGGAAATACATATATATGTCCCTTTAACAAAAGGTCACTTTTAAAATTTCCTACTGTATTTTTATGTTTTCAGAATTAAATGCCACCTTGTCTTTTTGGAGTTCATGTGAACACAGTCTAGATTTTTTTTTTTTCCCCTTTCTGAGATGCTACAAGGACTATGTTTTGTCATAGGTCTTGTTCACTTTTAAATAGATTGGTTTGTAATCAATACAAGTAGCATGGTGCAGCTTTGTAGTATGAGTTATATTTTGTAGGCATGAAAATACTAATGGTATTCTGGAGAGTAAGTATTTGGCATCTTCAACTTCAGTATCTCCCAAATGTTAGTATCTACAAATGATGATGTTTTCCAGCCAGGTAAAATATAAAATGAAAAATACAACAGCGTATTAGGCTTTAGTTACCATTTGCTCTTCAGCTCCTTTTCCTGAGGGCTTAACTTAATGAATTTAAAAATCTTAGCTCAAGCCATGACCCTGACCCATGATCCTGAAATGACAAGATTTTCCATTCTCTTCAGCCTAACTTCATCTTGGAGTCTCACTGCTGAAAAAAAAAAGTGACATTTTCAAATGAGATGCCAACATGTCCACTTTGTCACATACCTATGAAGTAACACTTAAGAAATACACTGCCTCTTACTGACACGGAGGAATATTTGAACTATGAAAAAGCAAATATCTAGGCTGAGTAGGAGTGGGTATTTGAAGATTTAGATTTCCAGCCACCAGAAAAAAGCATTACTTAGGCAAGCTTTCTCTGTCATTGCCATTTTCCTTCTTATCTGACTGTTTCATGTAGGTTTCTCGTATGATTCAAGTAGACAAGTTTGTAAAGAAGCAGGAAGTATTTCCTCACTGTGCGTGGTCACTGAGGCCAGGACCATTATTACTATTGTTGTAAGGAGGTTGTCGTAAGCTTAAAACTGAGTGCTGCATTCAGATGCTCAATGTTGTGAGCAGCCAGGCATATGTGGAAATGTTCTGCACAGAGTTTCATCTGGCTATTTAACAACTTAGCAACTGTAGCATGTAATTATAGCAATTTAAATCAGGAGTTGTGTAATGTTGCAGTAAATATTTTAGAGGTAAAAGTTCTTTTGAATTACATACAAATCTTGATTAATAATGTTGGTGTTCTCAGGTGTTCTTCAAAACTTTGAATCTCCTGAAGAACAATCTAGGCCTATTGTTAATTTAAAAAAAGAAAGGCAAATTTTGATCAGGTTTGCAGACAGGCCTTTGGGATGACCCAATTGAATTTTAGTTGTCTAGAATGATGCCTGAAATACCTCATAGCTCACACAGGAGGAAAATATATTTATATTTTGATGCATGCCTGTAATGGCCTATTAAAATAAACATTCCTATAATAAGAGCCACCTCAACTTGAAGGTACTGCTTTGAGGATGATTAATGGTAGTATTAAAGATGGAGATCCTGACTCACGTGTGAGAGAAGACAAAGAGTTTAGGAATGGTATGAAAAAGACACAAGGATAAATTGAGATGCCAAGTGGACATTTATACTATGGATCCCAGTTTAATTTCTAAGGCAAAACAAGAAGTAAAAAGAAGAGTCTCTTCAAAAACAAACAAACCCCCTTCCTAGCAGTTCCTCCCTGCTCTTTTGATACCAGTGTTGCAAACACAGCATCATCATCCATGATGAACTGTATGTATGGGCAATATAGGTTGTAGATGAATCTGGGAATTTGAAGAGTCAGGCTATGTCTCCTAGCAACCTGTGAAGGCCAGTTTGAGGGGTTGCTGTTTCCATGAGCTGTGTTTTGGAGTGAAGCTTCTGCCAAATATAGTCTGATGCTCCCTTGACATGAAGCAGGCAACTGAAACGCATCTTCCTGCAGGCCTCAAGTCACACCCAAAGTAGGCGTGACCAGAAAGACCATTTAGTATCTCACATCTTGTTCTTTGAGATACTGTATTTCCACAGGGTGACAAATGAAAAAGGAAATGTGGGTTTCTCTAGTTCTTCTTGTGATGCTCAAGAAGCACCTATTTCTCTAAAGTCTCTGTTCCAGTCATCAAGATACAGGCTTTGAGTTTTAGAGAAACTTTGCTATTAAATCAGTTATGCAATAATGAATTTTGTAAAAATCTCCCTCCTCTTCCCCATAACCTTGAGAAGAATATTTACTGACAACTTGAGTGTGAAAACCATCCCCTTCCCTTGCCACAAGTTTCTAGGTCATGATGCTGCTTTAGAATTAGGGGCTACCATGTACAGGGTAGGAAGAGGTTGTAGCCTGGCACAATAATTTTCAGAAAGGAGACAGCAGCTCTGAAGTTATCAAGATATCATTATATTATTATGATTAAATTAATTTTTATTGATACTGATAAATGTGACCTCGTCTGGTAGTTTGTGCCAAATTTATCAAGATCATGGTCTTGAGAAAGGAAACTGTTACATCCCACAGTTTCCCACATAGGTTTGCTATCTGACATTTAATGTATGTCTCTTAGGTAGGATTCAGCCATCTTTCAATGACTTTCTTGAGCTGTTTTTGGGTACATTATTTGCTCATGCTGAGAACTGCAGTTACACTTTCCATTTTTACCTCTTGCATGTACCTTGATACAGAAGGTGGTGACTGTGCAGCATGCAGGTGCCTCCTTTCTACTTACATGGTGTTGCTTTTCATCCTTATGTATTTTTCAAACTATCATTTCTTTGTTTTTAAACATTTGCATTGTGAATCATCTAATCTGAAATTTCTATTTCACTGTCCATCCAATGTGTATGTTCTGGATGTATTATTTATACACAACTTAACCTATTGCATTGTCTTCTAGTTCTGTTGATGGAGTATTCTTATTCTGCACCTTTAACTGAAATATTTAAAAAGAGAGATACTTTGTGTGGCAAGACCTACTGATTATAAGAACTTGTTGGATTTTTCAGTGTTACATCTTATTTTTAGGGTGCAGGAATATGTATTTAATAAGAAAGTATACTTGCAGATTTTGTAATTCCTAGGCTTTGAAACACAGAATATATATGCCCTAATATAGATTGATTTTTTTAAATTGCCTTTTTTCTGTATTAAGTTCTGACTTCAAAAACTATGCTGCTACAACTAGTGTCAGTTATAAATGTGTGTTATTATAAAAAAGAGACAGCGTGTCCACAGTGAAATTTCAAAAATTAGGGAATTAAAATACATACTGTAATGTCTTTATCCTTTGAATATGTCCTTTCAGAGTTTAGAAAACTAAAATTTTGCTTGCCCAAACAGCTCTTTTAATTGAAATTAAAGGCACAGCAAGACCGGTGCAACTGCTAATCAAGTAAATATCTAACTCTATCCTATATTACATGCAGATTTATAAAAATAACAGCAAATTACAGGTTTCTCGTGACATTTTTCTGCTATTGCAGAAGACTCTTAAATCCAGGCATTTTTCCTACTTCAGAGCAAAATGCAAACACATTCACTCTCACTGTGTACATTTTACTTCTCTTTTTAGATGAGTGATGGAAAAACAAACATAAAAGTATGTGGAGATAGTTTATATCTTCACAAGTCATCTAGGAAACGGTGTAGAAAGAAGTGTTGCTGTAATTTCATAATACAAAGCACTTTTTCAACCTTCTTCACTGTTTTAAGTGAATTTTTGTTTTGCTCATACAAAATTCTGTGGATAAAAACCTTCAGCTGCTACAAAAGGAGAGGCAGATGCCTACTGTAGGTGTCCTCTCTTTGAGATTCTTGCCTTTGCATCAGTCTGACCTGTATCAAATCAAAGGAGCAAAAACCAGAGGGGCAGGCTTAGCTGAAGTAGCTAACCGACCATCTCAGAGGTCAGTAGGGTGAGGGGTGGGACTGAAATTAAGTACGTGCAGAAGTATCCAAGCAATGTGGATGTTGAAACGTTCATTACGGAAACAGCAGTTCACCTGCTCCGCAGATAGTCATTGAGGTTGGTTTCTTTGTTCACCATTCAATTTTTTTGTGATGAAACTACCAGTAGGTAGGCCAGCCTTTGGGTGGGCAGTAATATACCTTCACAGGAGTATTTAACATTACTAATTCATTTCTAGGGGCCAGTATTTTTTTGGAGTGGGTGTGGAGAATTTACTGCTAATTACTCTATCTTGACTGCTTAGCAGGTGACAACACACGTAACTAAGGATTATTAAAAATTAATTTGTTGCTTTTTAAAAAAGTATTTTTTTCAAGCTTTTTGTCAGGAACTTTTTTAAACTGCATTTTGTACACGTGATGCAATTAAATGGGGAGAAGGAGACGGTATGCCAAAGTATAAAATCTATATACAGCAATTACAGGCTAGGAATGTACGTTTTATATAAATAAAGTGTAATTATGAATTATGTCACCAATTGCAGAATAATAAAACTTAGTCTTCTTGCAGAGGAGTCTTGCCTGCTGCTCTGTGTTGTTACTTAGTAAAAGATCACATGTGCCTGAAGTCCTAAAAAAGTCTGAAATCCCATGTAAAACACATTGCAGCTTCAATTAGCTGCATTTGAAGGGATGACAGAGGATGAAAGATAATGTGAAATCTGTTCTTGCTTAGGAAACCTTTGTCTTTTTATTTATGCTAAACAAAGTTATAATCTCCTTAAAGCTATTGTGTCCCAAATTCCTATTTCATTTTTAATTTTAGCATTTGTTCAAAATCTCCAAAGAGGTTACAGGAAATAATAAAAGCATGCACAGGGAGATTGCTGTAGTTGGTAATGGCCATCCTGTTTTCTCTGTTTAGTGACTCTGTGTTTTAGTTGGTTCAGTTAAAAGGTGCAGTTCTCTCTCCCACTTTCTCCTCTGCGTTGGAGTCATTGCAGCTGTACTCAGGAAAGTAAAATACTAAGTATATTTGCTGTGCTAACAAAGTTTTCTGTTACCAAAGCAAAGGATTTTTCCTAATATGCATAGCCTTGGACTGACATTTACCCTTCCTAGCAATGAGGTATTCAACAGATAAACATTTCTTCACTGCTTCCTTGAACAAACTGATGTATGGGCCTGATTTTCTCTCCTGATAGGAAAATACAGCTTAAAAGCAGGTTTATTTTTTCCTTTGTTTTCTTTGTCTTAGGCTATTTTATTATTATTATTTTTAAAATAAGATCTTCATGTGAAATGGAATTGAGCTAATACATTCTTGGTGAATGGGTCACTAGAAGTGTGGTTCTTGAACGCAATTTTTTGTAATTTGTATCAAACTAAGTAGTTTTAAATACTATAAAAAATTTAAACGTGAACAAAATAGCAAGGAGATGAAGCATTTTCTTTAAATATACTGTATCCTGGATCAGAAGAGAGATCTAAAGAAACGTTTCCTGCCTCTCAGAAGGATGATCACTAATATAAATATTATTATACTCTATTATGATTATGATAATATAAAGATAGGATTTTTTTTCCTGTTCTGGCTTTCCATACACTTTAGATTTATGCCAAAGCTCTAGTTTTTTTTCAATAAAACATTACTTTTAAACTACAGTTTTGTAAAGAAGGATGGAAGAATCTTCAGATGGAAAACCTGACTTCATAATATTGTGGAAGTAATATATGATTTTCAAACACAATTACTTAGGTTTTTGCAGTTGACTTGAACTCAGTTAAATATTACATATTTTTAAAAGCTTTTTTTTTTTAAATTGGTGATGTTCTATACTGTGCTGTATATCAAGATGACTCTGATTAGTAGCAGAAGGTAGAATAGGAAAATGTATTTAATTTATATTCATTTTTAGGCAGAAGATTTTTCATAGATGGGGTAAAGTTCTTTGATTTAAAACTTAAGCAGTGTGGCAGACATTTGCATACAGAGGCAAGAGCTCGCTGTTGATTTGTGCATTTCTTTGCTTCCAGGTTCCTGAAGAACAGACATTTCTGCAAGGAGTGTTTTATGAGCAGTTTAGCATGGCAGGGTTTAGGAATATAGTTTCTTGTTTCGAAGTAGGTAAATGCCAAGACAGAGATAGCTGCAATAGAAGGAGTTTCTATATATGTTTTTCAGAGCAGGATGGGATCTCTACATGCTTGCACTTATTTTGGACTTCTCCTAAACTCATATGGCTCCAGAGACTTGAATCTAAGAGGTGCTGAGCATTTCTGACCCCAATCCATCAACCAGCATGCTTCTTGTGCAATGTTGCATTCACAGCAGTGTGATTGCTCATGCTTTTTTTCCCCACTTTCTCCTAGTGTATGCTTCACAATGTTGAACAGTTTCAATTTCATTATTGAATTTCATATATTCTTCCTCCTGTAAAGGATTTTCTTTTCATATTTTTGGTTCTGTTTTAACCTCTAATGGTTTGTCTGTGTTCTGCATAGATGAAAAGCTAGGTGGTGGTGCTGTTTTGCATTTTATTTCAGAATTGTTTGCTATGATGTTCATCCATATATGCCTAGCCTTGCTTCCCCTCTGCTGGAAATACTCTTTAAACTTCTTCTTAATGACTTGAACTTTGAGTGAACCTTAGCAAGTTTGCAGGTGGCACCAAAGTGGGGAGGGTAGTTGATATGCTGGAGGGTAGGATTGCTGTTAATCGGAACCTTCACAGGTTGGACAAATGGGCTAGCAGGAACCTTCTGAAGTCCAAGAAAAACAAATGTGGCATCCCGCGCCTGAGGTAGAATAGTCAACTGCAGCGATACAGGTTAGGGATTCCTGGGATACAGAGCAGCTTCACACATAAAGACCTGAAGACCTTCTTGGACATCATGTTGAACATGAGTCAGCAGCATGCCCTTGTGAGAAATACTAATTCCATGTTGCATTACAATTGTGCATGCTGACAGGATAAGAGACAATGGACACAAGTTGCAGCAAGGGAAAATCTAATTAGATATAAGGAAGAGAAAGTTCACAGTGGAGACAGACTTTGGATCACAGGTGCTGTGAAATCTTCATCCTTAGAGACAGTCAGTACTTGACTGAATGAGAACTTGAACAGCTTCATCTGACTTTGAAGTTAGCCGTGCTTTCCAAGGGATTTGGACCAGATGACTACCAGAGGTCCCTCAGGATCTAAATTATTATTTAAAATATGATTGCACTAATTGTTTCAAAGGCACAAGTGGTGGCATCTGACTAGGCATGCAAGCTAAACTGTATGACAATGTAAACATTTTTAATAAAGGTTTGTCAGAGTGCACACAACAGTTGAAACTGAAAAGGTAGGGGTTTATTGATATTTCAGTAGCTTAGAGGCATATTAAAGCTGAAATTTCAGCAGGTCTGTTTTTATTTATTTCTTTTTACTGCTATCATTCCTGCCTATTTCTACAGTGAATTACTTTTTTACAGTGACAAATTAGATTGTGTTCCCAGCACCTGCCGAAGAGGGAGAAAGAGATTTCTCTGCCTAGAAGACATTTTTGAAAAATCTTTTCTAGTATGCACTAAAACAAAAAAAGGAGAAATGAAGGTCTGTTGCATTAAAAAAAAAAAGAAAAAAAAAAGGTGCATAAACCAGACGGTTTTATTTAAAGCATCCAAAGCTGATAAGGAAAAAAAATAGGGATACAACACATAGGCTGCAAATGCAGTTCCCATGATTTAAATCTGGAGGCTGTTCAGTACATCTGTTTAACATCTTGCATTTTCAAGAACTCTGCCTTGAAAACCTTCTGTCACAGTGACACATGAAATAAAAGGTTATGTTATGACTTTCAGATGCAAACCTGTAAAAGGTTTATCTAATAGCATACCATCTTTTATTAACCCATTGCTGTCACTCACCTATAACTTCCTTTTGCCAGCAGTTTTGGGAGTGATTCTACTGTGTAATGAAAAGCAATGTCAACTCAGACTGCAAAAGTAATTCTGTAATGGCATTAAATGACTTATTTGCCATATGTAAATGTCAAATTTACATATCTGTATATCTCCTCATCTGTTTTCTCTATTGCTCTTAGTATTATTCAACTATATATTTTTTCTTTGATTAAAGAAATGGAATGTATTCTATTTCTGATATAAATTTTGAGAACAACTGGAGTGGCACAGAATAATTTGAACAGTTTCAAGATCGATGATTCTCTAAGGGATAAAATACTAGAATGGCTTCAAGATGGTATTCTTGATTCAGAGCTCTGAGTTTAAGGCTATGAAGTTAAAACAAGTAAGGGTGTAATAGTCACCTTCTCATTAATATTTACTACTGCTGCATCTCAGAACGTGGAAAAAAAACCTTTGCTCACAGGACAAAGCTATTATATAAAAGTTGTGTTCTATCAAATTCTTCAAATTCTTCTTGACAGAGTTATGCTAGGAAATGTTTACTGGGGGAGGTTGAAGTTTGCTTAGTTATAGAAAATGTGCATCATGCAAGAATAGTTCTTCAGGGTCCTACCCAGCAATTACCTGGGAGCCTAGTACAAAATACAGGAGGTGCTGGGATCCATTTACTGGGAAATTTCCTTATACTTCTTAAATTAGAATTTGCTGCAAAATGCCCTGACAAGCCTACCTAAATATATTAGTCAATGAATCTAATTGACTCATTGAGTCAAATAGAAATGAGGGACTTTATCTACTGCCCAGATATGCTTAGTACCTTGCCAAATCAAGTAGTGCAAACATGCATCCAAACTTAATGGTTGAATTCTGGTGGTTCCAAAAATAGAGTCTGGAGCTTGATTATAATACTTGTTACTTCCACAGTTTTTCACAGTGACTTTGGTTAAGTTATTTAGCTAGGTAGAGCTATGGTTTCCATATTTACAAAATATGGAGAATAATACTTACCTTGCTGAAACATGCTTTATTCCTTGTCTGCAAAGAACTTTAGAGATCCTTGAAATTTCAATGAGCACTGCTATTTAATATGTTGAAGTGTTTTGTTGCTTTTCTTTTCAAGGCACAGCGGCTCCCCAAGAAACAATGGTAATTTCTTTACCTCCAGGAGCTGATGCCACGCATGCAGCAGACACATCTCAACAGTGAGCTCTGCTGTATGACCTGCAGTGAGTGGGTGTGTGAAAGAGGGAGAGATAGCATTTCCTTCATAGACATACACACCCTCTGACCCAGACTAGAGAAGAATCCGCTTTGCAGAAGGTTTGCTTCAAGGGATTTTCCACATGTATTTTATTATGTTAAAGCTGATAGTGGTGACAAGTTGCACATTAAGTAACTGTTTCTTCAGAAATGTGATGTTTATATTCTCTTTAGGAAAAGTGATGTAATACTGGGTTTCTCAGATAGATAAACAGTCATTTGGTTATAGAATATGTTACTACTGCATATGAACCTTTCTCTCATCTGCCCAATACCTACTCATTTTAGGCCTCTGGCTTTATATTATGATTACCTGCATGTTTAGGGACAAATGTATTCATATTCATAAAGTTAGTAGCCAGTGGTTTCCACCAGGGAAATAAGTTTAGTACGCTGTTAGTAATTTGGTTTCTAAAGTATCGGCGAGGTCCTCAGCATAAGAGTCAGTGAAACATGTGGTCTTAATCATTCCCTTAAAAAGGAGACATGGTCTATTTTCCATTAGGAATGGTGCTTACAGCAAATGAATAAATACAGAATGAAATTTACACACATACTATAACTTTAGTGTGTGTGTGTATGCTTTCAAACATGCATGTACATGTGTATGCTTAGGCATACTCCCAGTGAGTGTAACATGATGACTACTGTAACACAGCCAGGCTTAGAGAACCAGTTGGTTGGTAGGAGAATTGGAAAATGCAGCTGTTTTCCAATTATTTTTTCTCCCCCCCCCAGCCAGCAGAGTTCAAAACTTACATTTGCATCTTGTAATTGGCACAAAGGAGCTACGGTAAAAAATTTTTAGACGTGTTGGGATTTTAATGTAGCTCTTACACAGAACAGAGTTCATAATGGCAGAAATGCAGCCCCCAGCCTTCTCAATGTGCTGTGCCAGTATACAGAATCAGAGACCAGCCTTGGCTGGACTGGTCACACAGAGCATGGCCTTGGAGAATGGAAGCAGAGAGAACTGCCTTATTTCATAGGAGCTGTTTTATCCCACTGAATT
Source organism: Apus apus (assembly GCF_020740795.1). Lineage (NCBI taxonomy): Eukaryota > Metazoa > Chordata > Aves > Apodiformes > Apodidae > Apus > Apus apus. The sequence continues at coordinate 53,149,855 of NC_067283.1, forward strand.
GCGAGGGCATCAAGAAGCTTTCTGGTGGTGCCTTACACTCTTCCCTCTTAGAAGAAGTGGCATAAGAGGATATAAGTTCAGTCTGGTTTCTCCCTTCTGGCAGCCTTCTGCTGCTGTCTGTGGGGCTTTCTAGTGGCAGAACAGCAAAGCAGAGCTCTATTCTGTGTTCCTCATTGTTAGGTTTCCATTGGACGTTGGAGCAGGGGCCTGGGTATTATTTCCATTTTCTCTGCCTTGAGATAACTTTGTCATACTTGATGCTCTAGCATTCACAAGATAAAAACCAGGGGAGAAAGCAGGGCTTGGTTCTGCCTTGAGCACGTTTTATATAGACCAGGTGTGAAGAATAATGTAAACTTGCAGCTTTTCCAGGGAAGCATTCTTGCTCAACTTTTTCAGCCAAATTTGCTTCTGAGGTAGTGTGTTCAAAGCTGACCATTTGAAAATGTTCCCATTCTTCTGATGCTGCCGTGAGCAGAATCTAACCTATAGATACAGATTGTGATAAAATGCCTCTGAAAGGACATTGTCTTCTAGGTTTGGTAGTGTCTGCATTGTTGCATCTTTAATCACACTTGGGCATCTTTCTCTTTTAATCTGTATAGACTACTACATATGACCTCACTAGTTGCTAACCAGAAACTTCCTGACTAGTGTATGTATATGTATATTTAAGACATGTATATTAACTAAAATTAAATTACGGTTTCCAGGAAGAGTTCAATTTTCCAGGGACCAGTGTGAATTTTTGTCTTCTCTCTTGTGAGCTTTCAACTTCAGATTGAACAGCATGATTAATCTGATGCCTTTGGAATTGACAGGTCAATATCAAAATTGCAATATCAAAAATTTTCAGGGGCCACTGCTTGTGTTGGGACTCCCCTCCCCAAATGGAGTCTTGTAGTGCAGATTCCAAGCCATGCAATGTTTTGCCGTTGCCTTTTCCTTCCCCTCACAAGTACTATACTTCTCCTGAAGGGTAACTCAAGCATCTTTTCAAATTTACCTTGGTCCTCACAAAGCCTCATTGCTGTTGTGTACTGTAATTTAGATGTGAAAGGTATTCTGCTGCATTCTTGGATAAGTGTCATATGTAATACAGTCCCGCAGCTGGGGACTCAATATATACCCATCCTTTACTCTTTGTAAACACATCAGTTCCTTTTCTTTAATCTAACAAATCATACAGCCACCATACACCCTGGTCAGGTACCATCGTTGCTTGATCTAGTTTAAAGATAACATCTGTTTCGCTGTCCTGCAGCTGCACTGCAAGGTTCACTGTAGACATGCATTTTCTGTGTCACATTTGGAGTTTGGGTTCTCCAGTTTCTATTGCATTTAAGTAAAGTTGAGCATCTGGCACTTTTGGCACTGGTTAGAGTTATGCAGGTTTTCCTGCAGGTTGTCAAGATAAATCTCTCCTTCTTCTGTCACTTGCTGTATTGTCATCACTAATCCCCAATCTTGTGTGTTATTCATTGTCTTGTTTTCAGAAGAGGATGGACATTAATTCTCAAAAATTAATGTGTTCTTATAAGCTTTGCTCAAGTCAGCATTTCCCATTCAAGAAATCTGCTTGGGCATGTCCATAACTTTGACAGGACTTTCAACATGTACTTAAAATACTTAAATCCTTAACTGGACAGAGATAGACTAAATCTTTCCTGAATCAGAGCTATAATTTTTGATGTGTCAGTTATACAACCTATTGCAGAATCTGCTTTGACAGATGGATCTAGGTAATGTGAAAGCCATAGGCATCTTTGTGGGGAAGCTGGGGATTTCTTCTTATTTCATTTTTTTTGCCTTGTTCATCCTGGGAATAGCATTTACCATTGCTTACGTTTTAAATATATGTGTATGTATATGTAAAGTTATATATATGTGTATATGTCTGTGTATGTGGTCATGGTTGTGAACTGAAAAACCAAATTTCCAAAACTTCTAATACCAAGTCATATCTAGAAGCCATACAATATTGGTAAGTAACCACAAATATAGGTTATTAGTGTAGAACATTTCAAAGACGAAGCTGAAAGTACATAATGTACTACTTTTTTTTTTCTCTATCATCCAGTGTGTGTGATTTCCCACTTAACTGTTTTGACACCTGTTTGGTATAAGCATTTACTCTAAAATGAACTAATCATCTCCATAATAGAATGTGTCCATTCTGTAACACTTTTTATGAGTACATCCCAAAGCTCTTTGCTTTGTGTCATTATCCTCATGTAACTTACCAGGAAATTGAAGCACTGGTCTGGCTTTACATCAGGTATGTGGTCGTCCAGACAAAAAATGCAATCTCCTGTGTTATGGGAGAATATTGCTTAATTTTTTTTATTTTTTTTTTGCACTTTTTAGGATTCCAAGAATATACAAGAGAGTTCAAAATCTTTTTTGGTGTGTTTTGTTTTCTTTTGGTTTTCTCTGGAAACTGGTCAGTTTTTAAGCCAGCAAGCTCAAACTGTTTTGAGGTGAGCTGAAATTTTGCCAAGTATTACTGATGTTGATTGTTCACATAGTAAACCGTGGTGGTTTCAATTTGGGTTTTACCATTTGTTTTCAAGATTTCTTGCATCTGAAGCTGGAAATGAAATGAGAGTATGAAAAAAACTGTCAGAAAGAGAGACTGGGGAATAAATCACTCAACTTCATAGTATACCTTTCTGTTGGATAAAGAAAGTACAAGCAGTATGCAAGCGAATCATAACTATTCAGCAGAGAATTCTGTGTTCTCAGTTCATGTCATGAAGGAAATGGAGATAGAGTGTGTTATGACAATTCTGTCAGGCAGTGACTGATTTTTAACTTTTTTTTTACATTTTTTTTTTTTAATTATTCTTTTACTGTATTTGAATTGAGACTTTCAAATCTACTTTCCTATGAAAACCAGTTTCTCAAAGCGTTGACTTGACTGTCTAAGGCTGGACTGAAATGAGAAACCTGTGCTTGGCTTTTGGCTAATACATCACATAGTGCTGAGATGACGCTCCTGTCCAGCTGGAAATATTCAGTTCATTGTTCATCCATCGTGATCAGGATGTGTCATGGGGGTTGGCCTGTTTGTTCTATTTTTGTTTCTATTGCCTGCATGTTTAAATAGCTTTAAGTGCATAAATGATAACTGAGGCTTTATCCTAATACATACATCTGTCTGTGCAATGTTTTTATCAGTAACACTCTCTGAGGGGGAGTGGAGGAGAATGTACCTCATTTGAATCATAGTCTAGCTTCCACTGCCTTTGCATCCTGTTTCCTTTTCTTCTCCAGGCTATCACATTTTTTTTTCCTTTCTTCAGGGGTTTGATTGCCATGTTTATTTTCCATCTTAGCAATACAGACAGATTATTACTGCATGCTCTTCAGGGGACTGTAGTATGGATTAAGCATAAATCTGTCGGGGAATATTATGGGTTCTGATTTGTTTCTGAGGGTGATGTACTTTTTTTTGTACTTGTCTTTAGGAAAATCACTAAACATTGCACCTCAAAAGGTAAAAAGGTGTGTTAGTTAATATAAGAAAGAACATATGAAAATTAATTTATGATGAGACGTTAATTGAAACTGTGTCAGTTTATAGATTATTTATGTTTTGAGGTGAGAAGAAATGTAGGATAAATGCTAGGCATGATTGTAGGGTTAGCTCCTGTCATTAACTTGGTACCATTGGTAAAAGCTTCTTAGTCTTCACTGTAATTTTTCCAGGTTATAACTAATACTCATGAGCAATTGGAACATAACCATACAACTCTTTATGAAGATACAAACAACTTCTGCTAAATCAACTGGAGAGGGGATTGGTTGATTATTTGGATTGGATTATATAGATTGGATTTTTTTTTTAGGGAATAACTGTCTCTCTTTATTACATTTTTATTTTTCATGAAGAACACACAATTTTAAGATGTATTAAAATTATTGCTTTTAATTTTATATAAAAGCAGGATAGATCAGAGAGCAGGTAATGAACTTACATAATTCAATTCCCAAATTTATTTCCTCTGCTAAGTTTTGATGAGAAAAGAGAAAATTTACAACCAGAGTAAATGACTGATTTCCCCTACAATGGAAATATTGGTACATCCTGACTCCATCCTGGAGGGTACTCTCAGGGATACTGGTTTTAACAGTGCATGTGTGCAGTAGTTGAGCAATACTAAAAGAAGGAAGCAGTGCACAGTTGCACACTGAGTAAGAAAATGAAGGAAAAGCTGTGCAAATTTTAAGTGTGGTTTGTGACAAATTTGTGTGAGAGATGAGTTTAAATGGCCTGTTGATCACTAGTATAAGTTATTTGCTTAACATTGAATAGAATTAGTATATTAGCAAAAGTGTAAGTGATTAAATGCTTACAGACATCTGTAGATATATGACATGAGAACTACAGTGGTAATCTTTTTGACCTTTTACTTTAGTAATTCCAAGATGTTTTAAACTTTTAAGCTGCTAGTTGATGCATTTTCCTTGGATTTCCAGAGAAGAGGTCAATATACTGCTCTAGTACACTTAATTAGCAGCAAATCAGCTTTTGTTATGCTTTGTAATATTACATAGCAATCCAATTGAAAGTGGAGGAAAATTGTGGGTAAACATGAATAAATAAGGAAGTGATTAGATTATATGAAAACTGTTTAGATTCTGATGGAAGTTTCTGTAATCTGCTAATGGCAGTAAGTACAGTTTAATTATTACTGCCAAAAAAGGAGGCTGACCATGGAAGGGAGGGAATTTTTTTACTTGTTACCACTTCTGATTTCCTAAAAGCTATCCATATGGGTCCACTTGGTCTGGTCTTATAGGCAAGTTGGTCTCTAGCCAGATGCTCCATCTCCTTGAGCTCACACCTCTCTATAGAGCTCTAATGTTCCCCTTAAGAGTACTTTTTTTTTTTTTTAAACTCTCTAATTTAGATTTGGCAGTTGGAGCATGATGGCGATTGAATGTTTTGAGAACGAGCAATAAATAAAGCCTTAAAACTTCCATTGTTTTGTCTTTCAGTTGCTGTGCTATGCAGTTGCATAAGCATCCGTAGGCTAATGTAGTGGAAATCAGATTGGATTACATCTGCTAAGGTCACATTTTGGTTAAGATTTCTTTCTTTTCTATTTTTTTTTTTTCTCTTTCCTCCAAAGCTCCAGCTATCCTCATTTGTATCATAAATAGAGACATATAAAGGAGGAGTGCTTTACTTTATGAGATGATGTCCAACAAGGAATTAATTGAATGAAGAGGGTAGAGTTTGGTTAATCGGAACAACACACTTGTAATGGAACATTATTTCTTTCCACCCATGTAATCCTCCCCTCTTCTTCTACCATGGTAACCTGTTGTTGTGCCTCTGCCTGCTCAATGTTTGAGGTTCATGTCATATGGCTCTTTCAAACTGTAGAAGCCCCAGGGATTTGTGCCTCTTTGTCAAAGCAACCTGATGAGGTAAAAAGCCACTATATTGTGGAAAACATGGGGTATCTATGTGGTAGTGTGTTCTCCACCCTTCTGCAGAGCTTTGAAGGCAGTAAAGGGGGCAGCGTGGGTTTTTTTTACTGAATGTAGTGAAGGTAGAATTATATAGGATCATAGAATAGTTTTGGTTGGAAGAGATCTTTAAGATCATCGAGTCCAACCATTAACCCAACTCTACCAAGTCCAGTGCTAAACTGTGTCCCTAAGCACCACCTCTACATGTCTTATAAATGCTTCCAAGGATGGTGATTGAACCACCTCCCTGGGCAGCCTGTTTTAGTGCTTGATAATAATTTCAGTGAATACGTTTCTTCTAATATCCAGTCTAAACCTTGACACAAGTTGAGGCCATTTCCTCTTGTTTTGTCACTTGTTACGTGGGAGAAGAGGCTGTCCCCCACCTTGCTACAACCCCTGTTGTAGAGAGCAGTAAGGTCTCCCCACAGCCTCCTTTTCTCCAGACCAAAAAAACTCCAGTTCTCTCAGTTGTTCGTCGTAAGCCTTGCTCTCTACATCTTTGACCAGCTTCTCTGCCCTTCTCTGGACATGCTCCAGCACCTCAATGTCTGTCTTCTAGTCAGGGGCCCAGAACTGAACACTGTATTTGAGGTGTGTCCTCACCAGTGCCTAGTACAGGGCATCAATCCCTTCCTTAGTCCTGCTGGCCACACTGATACAAGCCAGGATGCTGTTGGCAGCCTTGACTCATATTCAGCTGACTGTTAATGAACACCCCCAGGTCCTTTTCCTCTGGACATCTTTCCAGCCACTCTTTCTCAAGCCTGTAGCATTGCATAGGGTTGTGGTGACCCAAGTGCAGTACCCGGTACATGGCCTTGTTGAACCTCATGCATTTTGTCATGGCCCACTGATCCGGCCTGTCCAGGGTCCTCTGCTGAACCTCTCCAAAACCCTTGTATCAGTAGTTGAGTCAGAGATTTGCTTCCAATGTCCTGGTCCTGGTATTGGGAAAGTAACAATGACGGGAGTTGCTTGCATAATATAGAGCAAGAATGTGGAAACACGTGAGAGAAAGCACGTGTTGATCACTATACAGGATGTGGATGTTAAGTGTGTGCATGAAGATCGGAGGTTTTCAGGATGTTTTTTTCCTTCCACTCTTGTCTGCAGTGTAGGTTGACTATGTAGATATTCAAAAGATGAAAAATGCTGAGATAAAGCTGAAAAGCAATATGAAACAAAGCAGTGTTCAACAACAACAACAAAAGGTAACAGAATCCCGGAATCATTCTGGTTAGAAAAGACTTTTAGGATCATCAAGTCCAGCTGTAGCCTAACTCTACCACCCATTAACCCAAGTCTACCACAAAACTGGGCACATGTAACATAATCCATACTATGCCAAGTAATCTCTAAACTGAGTTAATCTGTAGATTAACATGAAGAAACTCAGATATACCCTTAAAAACACCTGATAAAATTTGATTTCCTCTGATTCATGCTGAAGCTCAAAACTGTGAATAATTAGGTTCCTTCTTCCTTAAAATTCTCTACAGTACTTTAGTGTACTTACTCAACCCCTAAAGGGTAAATGTTAAGTGTTATTGCTTTATTGTTATTAAAAGTTTGGATAATTTTCCATAATATTTGGACTCTACAAAGCTTGCAAAATCATACTAGAAACTTCATAACATACATTCTTGTCAAGTTTTTGACCTTTTCTTCATCTGATTGCACTGTAACAACCATTCTTACAGTATGCTGGAATCCTCTTTCTTGTTTTCTTTAGAAGCACGAAATGCATGTTAATTTTGAAGGAGAGGAGGAATGATTACATTTCCTGAAATTCCAGCAGCAGTTCAAATCTCAGAATTTTTGCTTTCCTGTTTCTTCCTTTCCTTTCAGGGATCTAGTTCATTTGAAACATGGCTTGAAGCTGGAGCAAACTGTGGTAGCAGAGGAATGCAAACTGTCCTACGATAGGAGGGGAGGATAGGTTGAATACTTGCTATTGCATTCCCCCTTGCATCTGTCTCTCAACAGATGCTACATAAGGAATGAACTGGGTGTTCTCAATGCTTTGTTTTACTCCTTCTTCAGCCAGCATTGCCTGTGCTGTCATGGCTCCATAAAATGTTTGTAGTTTGATTGTGCCATCTCTTCTGCTTTTAGCCACTGTGGATGCCAGAATGTCCTGAGCCTCTTGAGGTTAATGATGTTATACAGCTAAAAATCCTGATAGAGACTAAAGCTGCTTTGAGTGAAAAAAGGAGAAATTAGTTTTTTTCCTGACAAGAAAGCCGTTGGCAAGTGACAGTAAAGTGTCACAAGTATTTCATTCTAATGTGCCATGTGGCTGCTTTTATTTTCAAAGGCAGCCATTTTGTTGTTTCCCTTTCAAAGGGACTAAGTGAAACAATATAAAGATGCACAGCTTGAAGTAAACATGTCTGCAGAGGGAGCTACTATCCAATAATTGCTTGCTTTTGCCTTTCCCCTCCCCCCCCCCCCCCCCCAGTTACTGGCCTTTTTTCTCAAGCCCTACATCTTCATTAGCATGCCATGTTCCATCTTTGTTTGGGACAGCTTTTATTTTCCTTTTTCTTTGTCATCGTGTAAATCTGACCACATAAGGTTTTGTCACCTGTGGGTCTGACTTGTGTTTCAGTAGCCCTGTCAACCGGTGATGACCAAGTGAATCAGGTGAAGGCCCCAGCTATGTCAGTGAGGGACATCTGACCGTCTACATGTCCCAAGACTGTGTTTGATGTTAAGTGCCGAAATAGTAGGGGTGAGTTGCAGAGTAGGGAAACAACAGGATGGATAACTGTAAAACATTTGATATCCTGTCAGCTTGGATGGACGTTTTTCTTTATTTCAGGACTAAAAGCAAATGGGGGGACCAGAATGTATCCCCAATAGTTTAATTGTCTCTGGCTTGATTGGCTTGGTTATTATTTAAGGAAAAAAAAAAAGGCAAAACCTCAGTCCTCTAATAATTTCTAATGATTTTATACTCCACAAGATTCTACTCTGTATGTGGAAGGATGCTGTGACAAATCAAGAAACCAACTGATTTTCATTTTGAGGTTTTAAGATTGCATAGGAAAGATGGATTGATGGATATAGACTCTGACTGTTAAACAGAAAATGAGGGAAAAGAAGTTTAAAAGTGATCCCAGACCTCAGAAAAGCTCCAAACAGACCAACTGAACTCTGTGCACATAAATAATAAGCTTTTCTTAAAGCCCCAAGGCTGCTAGATAAAATCTGCAAATCCTGATAAATTAATTTTATACAGTCTTTAGAATAGATTAGTACAGGCTTGGAATTGCAACATTTTAGTAGTCCCTCAGCCATTTTTTTTTTTTTTCTTCAATTCTGAGGAAAAGCCCATCAGTCACAAATGAATATACTACAAATATTTCTTAAAATGTGAACAAATTATTTTCACACTTTGGAAGTGACTATGCAGCATGTTGGTATCAGCTCTTACTTTGGCTGCTGGGCTCTGTGCTATCCTGGCAGGTTTTTAATTTATTCTTTACTTTATACAGAATCTTCTACCTCCTTTTTTCTAAATTGAGAACTTTCCACTAGGGAAAGTGACTAACACCAGCCACATGTTTTTTGTTCTTTGTGTTGTCTTCTGCTGAAGAAAAGATTGGTTCCTTAAAATAATGTGTGATTTAAGTTTTTTGGTTTTGGATGTATTTATCTTACTTGGAGTATATCTTGGGGAGGTAAGGTCAAAGATGTTTGTTTTCACATGTATTGGAAAGTGGTGAAAAGGACTGGAGTGTTTAGTTCTGCAGAGTGACTATATAGCTTCCACCAATTGACATTCTTGCAAATTTCAGGTTGAACTCTAATTCTCTGTCTTCTGGCCCCAGTAGCTCCAGACCTTACAGCTCAAGAAGTCTGTACAGGTATAGATCTTGGGACAACCTAGAGGAATAAAAATCCATGGCTTTTGTGTTACAGACACAGATGAGGAAAAGTAGCATAAATATATTTCAAAATCTCATTTAGATACTGCTTTAGGCTGATAGAAAAGATCATGAGTTATGAGGCTGACTCGACAGCCAGCTGTTTGGAGATGCTTATGCTTCTCTAAATGCCAATCCACTTTTTAACTGGTTGCAGTCATACTTTTGTCACCATCATACAGAAACTTGGCCTGGAAACTTTTTGTGCCTCTCAGGTTATGCTGCCAGAATCTCATGGCTTGTCATCTCTTTTGTGTCTAAACTATGGTAGGAGTAAAAAAAGAATTGTAATGTTACCCTTCTACCTGCAAGTTTATATGGCTGTATGCTGTACAGCATCTGCTAGAGTTTAGCTTCATAGTTTAAAGAGAATATCATTAAATTAACTGAAAAGGTAGGACTCCTTGGATAGTTTTTGAAAATCCTGAGGTTTTTCATTTGTTTGTTTTGGGGTTTTTTTTGTTATTTTTCTTTTCCAGTGCCTTCGAAACTGCTGCCTTCTGTGCCAGCTTTCTCCTGGTAAAGTGAAAGTTCTGTTTTTCTAAATGATCAATAAAATACAACCTGGAAAAAAACCCAAAAAGGATTAAACAGTGTTGTTAAATCCACTTAGAAAGCTTATTTTGATATGCTTGGTGTATAGGGAGTGATTAGCAAAAACGTTAAAATCAGTTTTTAATGGAAGTAAGACAGTTTCAAATAAGATGTTACTGTGATACAGTGAAGTGTACACTGCTTGTAAGTTCAGTGTTGATGTCAGTGGATCTCCTTTTGTGAAAGCATCTGCCTTTGCAGTCTTGACTTCATGGTGGAAAGCTTTCTGTCAAAACCTTTTAATCTAACTGTTCACAAGAGAGAAAACTCTTGTTATTCGTGTGTCTTCCATTTTGCTCTTGTTGCTCTTATATTGATATTTAAGGGGGACATGTAAGACTACACAATAACTACTGTGTAAGAGGTCTTGTTGCAAATAGGGAGTGGATCATGCAGCTACTTGTTTCTCCTGAATTTTCGTTGCTCTTCTGGTCTTTCATCTATTGCCAGTGTCTTTTCCATTTAAGTGCTATCCTAGGACTCTGAATGGATCGTTTCCAGTGGTAGATTTGTGCAGTAAATTTGGATGATCCTGTGTTGTGAAGGTGATAATTTCTTCAACACAAAATCGGAGGATAAAGCTAAGTAGTAGTACAATTTTTCCTAAAAACCTGAGGATTTTCCAAATATATATGGATATGGAGCTTCATTTGGCATTCACTGCCTTTTTAACTGGCTATGAGATAGAGGAACTGAGACCAACAAACTTTTGAAAGTTCGATCCAATTCAGATATGAGTCTGTTTTTAAATTTTGACTGAAACCAGTTTTGTCAGTGAAAACTGTATGGTTTTGATACATTTTTTTTTTTAAAGAAAAATATGATAAATATGATAAACTGCAGTCAGAAGTTTAAGATTCCCCAGCACTGTTTTCAAGCAGATTTTCAAGGCATTTGGAAAATTTAAAATTTCCTCCCAAAATATGAGAATCTAAAAAGTCATAAATAAGAGAATATAGATTATAATGCTTCATTCCCTCAAGTGTGAAAAGCACATCATCCCATCAGATAGCCCTGACAGTCTGTCACCTCTCTACACAAGTCAACAGCAGATCAGTGAAAGGAGATGGGGTATAATTCTATCCCACTGTGTCCAAGCCTGCTTTTTTGTTGTTGTTGTTGTGTTTTTTTTTTTGTGCCTTAAACTATGTTTCTATATCTGTGCTTCTCCGAACAGTGAAGAATTTCTAAAGTGAAGTTGGAGGAAAATTCATTTCTGAAATAACAAGTACCACCTCTTCCCAGCCATCTCATAATATATTATATCTTCTGCTCTATTTTATATGAGCCCTTTTCAGCCCTGACTTTGATCTATTTCTGACAAGTTACAAATGGTAATCTAAGACTTTGCATGATAGGCAGTGGGTTGGGAGCCAAGAAAGAAGTAGCCTTCAAAACAAAGTTGCTAAAGGGATTAAAGGTGAGAGTCAGGAGAATGGGAGAAGAAGTATACCCTACAAACTTTGTTGGCTGTTTTGTAAATATTGTGTCAGTGCAATAAACGTGGCTTCTATGGCTTTAAAACACTATATGCTTCCAGAGGAGAGGTGGCTACTGCAAAATTTTATCACAAGCCACTTGCAGCTCAAGAGAAACACGGAGTGACCTATAAAGCTGAAATTTCCACCTTTCTCCTTTAAACCATTATACTATTGCCCGTTGGCCTGATATACACTATTGGAAACTACAGCTGCTCTCTTCTATTACTTCCTTAACTAAAATTTGAATATTGAAATAATTGTTTCAGTTAAATTGATTGGTTTATGATATGACTGCATAAAGACAAATAATTACCAAATTTTTTTAAATAATAAAAAATAATCCTTAATTCTTCTTCCTGTCCCTTGTGTCCAGGAGGCAGGAACAAAAGAGTTTCTAACATCTTTTATTTAAGTAGCATAGAGACTGGACTGTGTTTACTGGTTTTTTTTTTAAAGTTAATTTTGCAGGCATTATGGCTACATCCACAAACCATCCATGTTTGCCTTTCAGAATGTGATTATTGCTCATAAGGACAATTTTAATTGAATGCTTATGTCACTAATGGCTTGTAGCATGCTTAAAACAACATACCTCTATTTATATGACTATAGTTTATTTTTTAGAACTCCCTGTATAACAATACTGGGAAATTACTAAAGGTTTTTTTTTGCTGTTCAGCTGGGTGATTTTAAAAGATATTGCTGTTATATCTGACTTATTGGCATTGTTACTTAGGAATAAAAACTTAAGAAAATTATCTTTTCCCCCTTTCAAACAAAGCCACATCTGAAAAGGTCACAAAAGGAAACGCAATTCAGATCATCTCCTTGCTGTATCTGAGATTAACTTGGATGCAGATGTTTAAATTTATAGTTTGATCTGGCATAGTGCATAAATTCAACAAAATCCTGTTTTGTATTGCTTCTATAAACACTAGTGTCTGATAAAAGCATGTTGGCTTTTCTGCCATCTACTTGAATCAGAAACCTCTGAGCCACTGCTTAGAAAGCAGGAGTCAGTCTGACATTCAGAGAACTAAATTAACTCTTTCAGCATTTGAATGCAACTTTTCTTAGCCTTTTTCTTGCCTTACGAATGGCAAATCCATTTGTGGCTTTCTTAATTTAAGCTGCTGTGCATAATTATTAGACTTTGTTCTTGCTGCATTTAAAGATGAAATGATTCAATGCTGTTCATTATGGCTCACTTTCGGGCCACGCTGTAGCCATTAAATTTCTGAGATGCTATCTGAGAAATCACTGACATTATTCATACACCATGACTACAAAGTCTCCTCCCATCCCCCTGTTGTTTGCCAGGCATTAACCCACCTGTCTGTAAAGGGAAATGGATTTGGCATGATCAGAATCTGTCTTTATGGAAGGTCATGAACGAGCTGTCTTTGCCCTTATTTATTTGTTTGTTTGGGTTTTTTTTTTTGTGTGGTTTTTTTTCTTCTTTTTTTTTCTTCTTTTTTTTTTCTTCTTTTTTTTTTTTTCTTCTTTTTTTTTTCTTCTTTTTTTTCTTCTTTTTTTTTTTCTTATTTTTTTTTTCTTCTTTTTTTTTTCTTCTTTTTTTTTCTTCTTTTTTTTTCTTCTTTTTTTTTTCTTCTTTTTTTTTTCTTCTTTTTTTTTTCTTCTTTTTTTTTTTTTTTCCCAAAAGCAGTTTCTCCTTTATCTGCAAATAGGATTATCTAAAAAATGAATGGCTTCCTCTGAATCACAGTTATCACTCAAAGATCAGCTGAGAGTGACAGAGCACTGGAACAGGCTGCCCAGAGAGGTTGTGGAGTCTCCTTCGCTGGAGACATTAAAAACCCACCTGGACACCTTCCTGTGTGATGTGCTCTGGGTGACCCTGCTCTGGCAGGGGGGTTGGACTAGATGATCTTTCGAGGTCCCTTCCAACCCCTAGGATTCTATGATTCTATGATTTTTATACCCCAGGTGTGAAGTTACCTTGCTTCTGATTCTGTGTGTCCCACCAAATTTTGGTCACAAGACCTGATACGAGGTTTACTCTAGAAAATAAGTAGAGGCTGCTTTACTTCCTGCTAATTAACCTAATGAAGGAGGGCACCTAATGAAGGAGGCTGGGGCTGAAGAAGATGGTCAAAGAAGTGCCAGGGGGGATTTTATTTTAATAAAATTCGCTGATTTTTCTATGTGTCCTTTGGAAAATAAGGATGGCCTTATACTTGAATTCACCTTATATTTGGGCCACTCTGGTAGTTCTGGCTAAATCCATGAGAACCACCAGAGTCTACAAGGATAAACCACGATGAGGTGGAGAAGAAAGGATTCAAAATTTGTTTTGGCAGAAAATAGTTAATTAAGTCTGTTTAGCATTACACAAGACCTTAGCTTGGCCAGCTTACTATCTGTGTTAAATATGTGGCTTCCCAGGAGTAAATCTGGATAAAATGTCATAATACTGTTTATCTCATTTATTTTTTTTCATAGGGAAAACACAAAAATTGTGCAATTGTATATATTGGAACAAATAAATATATAGGTTTGCATTTTCCCATGAAACACTCTTTTCCAAAAAGAAAAAAATATATGGATAGAGTTGTTCATTTTAGGCCCTATATTGAGGGAAACTGCAGTATTTTCTATGTTATGCCCATCACTCCCAAAGCTGGAACAGAGAGTCAAACAGCAAAAGCTGAGAGTGATATATGTATGGTAATGTTTTAAGAACATTGATATATCAAGAACAACAAGTCAAGTGTCTCAAGCAGATGACTTGAGACAAATATCCCACAAATTTTTCCTAGCTTTAGCAGCTGTTGCTAGACCTAAGTTAGCTAATATCTCTTTAAGTATTAGATTTAAATAAATTTACTGAGGTTCATGGCAGCATTTTCTGACTGTAGAAAAGTATTTCCTGGAGAAAGAGTATGATTCTGGGAAGACCTTAGACATACTGGAGGATGGACTTGGAGACATACTAATTTTCTTCTCACCAGGATATTACATAGCTTACCTTTAGCACATAGTAGACTTAAGTAGGTTCAAGGTCTGTTCTTCCCAAATATAGGAACAAATTAATGAAAATTTAGGAATAATTGACATTTAAAGAAAATCAGTGGTACAAGGGGAACCTAACAGCAATTTTCAGTCTCAAAATACAATTCTAGAGTTAATTTCTAAAAATCAGTCAACCATGAGTTTATTTTTTGTTGTTTTTTTTTAAAATTCTGTCTGTTAAAAATAGAGGCATTCTCAATGTGAATAAAAATAAATAACTAGCAAAAGGAGTTTTAAAGTAGTCCGTGGGCTTTTCAAGGTAGAGAATGTAATGGAGAGGTTACCAGAAAGTAAGCTTAAAAGACTTGGGGTATAATTCCTCTGGCCTGTCTTGTTCCTATAGCTATGCTGAGAGGCCAAAGAGCCTCACTTTGTCAGCCGTGGATTTTTGTGGTATAAAGGAAAGTCTTGGGTTGTAAAATTTTCACTTTCCAGGTCTGTGGCAATCGTGTGTTTTCTTCCTCTTCAATTTCCATCTAATGGACAACTAGGCTGAGCACAGGTTGTGAATATACACGTTACATTACTCTGCGTTGCACTATGGGCCATAAAAGCTCAGACTTGGAATATGATTCTTACAAGCAAAGGATGAGTAAGACTCATTAGTATTGTAAAGCTTTTTTCATTACATTTTACAGTGGGTAGAAGTAGCTGTGTAGATTTAGCTGTATTGTACATAGGTATCAATTATCAATCATTGCTATTTTAAAAGCTGACAAAAGTCTAGGCCTTGGTTAAGGTTTTTTTTTACTTAGTTTGGGAGACTTTACCTATTTTAAGTTGTATGCTGCTATTTTTTGTTTGTTTTAAAATTAACATAATGCTCAAGGTATCGCAAAAACTTTGAGTAAAACTGAATTGTAGAATCATAGAATGTATGGGATTGGAAGGGATCTTTAAATGTCTTCTAGACGAGCCCCCCCTGCAGTGCACGGGGACCTTTTTAACTAGATCAGGTTGCTCAGAACCTTGTAGAGCCTGACCTTTGCATACTTACAGGGATGGGGTCTCTACCACCTCTCTGGGCAACCTGTTCCAGTGCTTCACCACCCTCACTGTAAAGAACTTCTTCCTAATATCTAACCTAAATCTATCTTGCTGTAGTATAAGACCATTGTCCCTTGTCCTGTCACACCCTTGTAAGGAGTCCCTCCCCAGCTTTCCTGTAGGCCCCACTCATGTACTGGAAGGCAGCTCTAAGGTCTGTCTGAAGCCTTCTCTCCAGGCTGAACAATCCCAGCTTTCTCAGCCTGTCTTCATCAGAGAGGTGCTCCAGCCCTCTGATCATTTTTGTGGCCTTTCTCTGGACTTGTTCCAAGAGGTCTGTGACCCTGTTGTGCTGGGGACTCCAGAACTGGACACAGCGCTCCAGATGGGGTCTCACAAGAGCAGAGTAGAGGGACAGAATCCCCTCCCTTGACCTGCTGGCCACACTTCTTTTGATGCAGCCCAGGATGCGATGGGGCCTTTGAATGCAGTGATATAAGCATAGAATTCCGTATATAAAGGAACAAACTATTCTGGTAATACTCACTCTTGATTGCAAATGTAAACGTAATGAATGGCCACTATAGTCTATTTGCCATCTGGTTTTAACGGTGTGTTTCTTTTTCATTTTCCAAAATGCGCTCGTATCTAAGAGCTCATTTAGTAAATTTTTACTTTGGTAATTAATGAAACAGTGTATTTCTAGCATACATGTTGAACTTTTTGAATTGTCATTGTGTTGCCATTCTTAGGACAACAGCTTGAGTTTAAGCCAAAGATAGCTTTGAATCATTTGGTATAAAGGTACTAATGAGCTCTGCAGACGTTTCAAATACAATTTTTCCCTCTTCAGCCAGGTGTGGCTTAATCCACTCTATTTTTCCCATAAGCAATATGATGTCCAATATATAACTTTTTCCTCATACTGCAAAGAATGTTTCCAAAAGGTTAAAGTCATGCTTTTTGCAACACAGAAGAGACTTGACTGATTTCTCTTTTCCTGATGTTAAATTACTATCCATTTCCACCCTGAAATTTGATGGCCTGACCAGAAGTATTTTTTCCTCAATATCTCAGATCATAAACTCTACTAGTTTGTATATTCTGATTTGTCTGTTTCCTACCCTTACAAGCTATTTATGAATCAAAGTAAAAAAGGCTTTTTTAAATCTACAGGGTTCTACTCAAGGATCATTTTTCTAAATTTTACCTGTGATCATGTGAACAAATTACGTTCATATTCCAAGGAAAGAAACTGAGGGTTTGATACTGCAGTAAAAGTATTGAATTAATTACAAATTATTTAATTAATGCTAAAGCAGAAGCATATAGGACGTTAAAAGGATCTTGTATAAATCTTGATAGCACTTGCTGCTGCTTCTTAGAGAACGTGTACATGTTCTGCTATTGATTTTTAGCCACAGAGTTAAATCATAAATTTCTGGCTAGTAAAATTTTTGTGCGTGTATCATGGGTGTTTGTGCTTTGCTCTCCACTTCCAGGAGAAAGGTGCCAGCTTTTGCCTCAGTATTTCTGACTCATTCCACAAAATGTAATTTTGTCTGTGCCCAATTGCCAGAAAGTGTTGGCTCTGCCATTTAAAGCAGTTAGTAAGTCTTTTCAATGCAATTTGCTTACATTCAGCATTTTAAAAAATGTTAGTTCACTGTGCCTTTGGTAGCTCAGTCATTTTCTTTAGAAAACATTCTAGTTACAGGTTGGCTTCTCTAAAATGTCACCTAAACTCACGCTATAGCTTTATTTGCCATGGTGTGGCAATGCTATGACATTCATCATGGCAGTCACGCCAAGAGTGACAAAATTTGGGATTCAAATTTTCCCTTGAGGAAGTCTATAGGTTTTGCTTCAGACCAAAGACGTGAAGCTCCACATGTCATCTTGGTATAAACATGTAGTTCCACAAAACACCTGTATCTTCTATAAATTCCTTGTTGAAGCAAAGAGGACAACACATTTTTTTATATGTACTAAAGAGGATGGGTGATCCTTGGTTATTTCTTCAACTATGGCACCTCCTTTAGTATTGTCATTTGAAGGGCTAAAAGTAGCAGAGAAGTTTCATTCCTTCCCTACCAGGCAAGGTGTCCATCCAAAATGTCAAATGTTTTGTTAAAAGGACTGCATGTACAAGACAGTATCTTCTGAGTACTGAAAATCTTTTTTAAGTACCTCCACATATAAAGAAATACTGTTATTTTTTTAATCAACTACCTGTCTTGAATGAAAGGATTTTCCACGCAAGGGAAAACAACCTCATATTATGATTATTTTGTGTTACTACCACTGTTCCTATTTTTCTCAATAAATACAAGGTTCATGTCTTAGAATTCGAGGTGAGCTGTTTTCTTGTACTTCTGGTTCCTATTGTCAGTTATGATTCCACTGATAACAGAATAGCACAACCTTTCTTTGGGTGGGGAAACATATTTGTGTTTCACTAGAAATGTTTGGGTAACAGAAGCACAAGAAACTAAACCACAAAATCTAAAAAAGGAAGTTTAAATGTATTTTTTATAGGAGCGGATCTGTAATAAAAACAATAAAATCCAGTGTTTAAGCTTTATAGAAATAATTTAATGACCAGCTGCAGCAATAAACACCTTTCGGTTTTGATTGGGTCTTAACTCCTCCATCCAGTGATTAATTGCTCCATGAAAGACAAACACATTACATTATACCTTAAGTATAACATCCTGTTTTAAAGATTCCACTAGTACAGTTTAAATGTTTTTGAACCTATTCAGACTTTAAAAGGGTATTTCAAGCATCCTCCATTTATCATTGCTTCTTGCATATATTCAGGACCAAGACAATAACTGGCCAGTATTTCCTTTCTCATGTTCAGTTTTGGCCTTCCTTGCACTGGATAAAAAGTAATGTAATATTGTGGTGTCACAACTTGTTTTCATTGGAAACACCATGGAAAGTACAGGATGAAGATTGTATTTTATTTAAATTGTGGGGAAAATTTGAACTTTATTAAAAAGGTCTGTAACTGGTTCCAGTGCAGGATGGAGCATGCATTAATGTCTTATTATTAAAGCCATACTCATTGCAGATAACAGAACAGCCACTAAGACAGTGATCTAAAAATATTTTGGCTATAAACTAGATTTTATCTGATGATCTAAGAGGGAAATAATGACAGTAAAAATTTCTAATTTATACACTCCTCTTCTTCCCCAGTTGGGCTTCTTTTCTTGAGGAAGCCTGAAAAGGGGACTGCACAAACTGCTAGCATCAAGAAATCCATGTCACAGCAAAGATTGTATCTGTATCACAAGTATGAACTACATCTGTTTTTTGAGTTTCATTTTATTTCACCTACTGAACCTACATTTGAGAGTGTTACCTTGAGTTTTGCTACGGAATCACAGAAAGGTTGAGGTTGGAAGGGACCTCTGGAGGTCACCTGGTCCAACCTCCATGCTCAAGCAGGGTCACCTAGAGCCAATTTCCCAGAACAATGTCCAGCTGGCTTTTGAGTATCTCCATCCAAGGTGGGAGATTCCACAATGCTTAGTCACCTTCACAGTAAAAAAAATGTTTCCTGATGATCAGACAGTTTGTGTCTGACTCTTGTCCTGTTACTGGGCACTGCTGGGAAGAGTCTGGCTCCCTCTTCTTTACACCCTCCCTTCAGGTATTTATATACATAGATAAAATTTCCCGTGAGACTTATTTTCACCATTCTCAGCCTCTTCTCCTTTGCTGGATTGTCTTCAATAACTTGTTTTATTTTATTTTGGATTAAAACCTTTGTTTTGGGATTATGGCTTTTATTAAAAATCTTCACAGTATAGCACTTCTTTTTATGGTTTCTCTGATGAGCCCAGCCAGAGAAACAATAGATTCTTGACTGGGAACAGAGACAGGCAAGTTCAGGACCATTTCTTCCCTTTATCATCTGTGCATACAGCAGAAAACATTCCTTTGTTAACCTGGAAATCTTTGCTTGCTTGCTGTGTTTTCCTGTAGTCACCTGAGAGCTCAGAGTGGAACTTGACAGAAATGTTTATGAACTCAAAAAATGAGGCAGTAATATCAAGATCCAGAGCAGGTGGGTGACAGCATCCTGCTGATCCTACTGGAAGGGAAAGGTGCTGACTGTAAGATCTCTGGAGAAATCCAGAGCTTAAGGGAAGTGTTTAGTCACCGTCCAGTCCTAGGAAGGTGGATATAGTCACCTTGGCCACTGGGAGAAATAGGTCAGGTTGAGATAAATCTTTCCATTCATTTAATGATCTGAAAGGAAATACTTGATGGACCCAATTGAAATTTCAACTAGGTGAAATCAACCATGTTAAGGCTTTTATAGTATATAGTAAAGATAATGTGAAATTAAACTCACATTCTTTATGCCTTGAGGAACAAGATTTTATGAGCCAAAGATCTAACAATAGGCTGAAATTTTTTTATTATTGGACTAAAAAACTTGTGTAATTTTACAGTTCTTAGTATCCACAACTGTAGGTGCATAGGTGTTGTGATTTGTCTGCTTTATCCAGAAGAGCCAATAATTAGGCAATAGAAACAGGAATTGAGATATTTAATAGAAATATTCAAATAGGAAAACCTCAAGCAAACATCTAAAAGATGTTTAAGACAACGGGCCAGAGTATTTCTTGTAATTCTCTTGTACTTGGTGACAAATCTGGCTCCACTTGAGTCAAGCAGTACAACAGCGAACTACTGAGTTGTAGAACTTCACAGGGAAATAGCTGTCAGATATTTAGCTGCTTCTTAAAAGGACCAGCTCCTTGTTGTTAACAGCTGCTCATTGGTTCCTATCACAAGTGCAACATTATTTGGGATTTCTGAAATAGGGGGAGCAATGTGAAACATTCACTTAAAGCAGTGGAAAAATGTATCTTTATTAAGCATACAAGAACATAGGAAAACAATCAAATACAACACAACTGATGAAAATTCAGCAAGAGAAAATTCTTTGAAGTCATAAACAAAAATGATTTGAAGTCAGAATATCAGGTGAAAATCTGTTCTTTCCAACTTTTCTTTTTATGCTAGAAGTGTTTTGATATTCTCGAGATATAATAATTGCACTTGATTTGCGAGATGAAATAGATACAGTAGCTTTTTATGGTGATAAGGACAAATTCTATTTGAAACTTTTGCTTTCCCTTGCTTTATGATAGTCTGTAGATATCTTTATTTAGGGTTCTCTATTTTCCATACTGATCAAAGCAATAAAGCCAATCTAAAACTCTGTATGTTTGATCTTGCTGTATTATGAGCTTTATAATTTGAATCCATGTAATCAGAGATCAGCAAGACATGCATGGGACAGCATGTAAAGCAAGTGGTGCTCCATGTGTTGATTCATTCTCCCGTTGCCTTATTTAGTGCTTGGTGTTCTTGATATGAAATTGTGTGTTAGTGCAGATGGCATACTATTCAGAAAACAATTCACTGAGTTTTGTGGTATTCTTACTAGTACCTGCACAAATGATCCTGCAGGATACATTATACTCTCTCACAGAAAGAGTTAAAATAGGTTTTTCATGGTCTGGTTTCATCAGTGTTAAGGTTTATACGTTACATCCTAGACCTTTGGAAGCATAATTTGTTTTGCAGACTCGTCCTTGAAAGTGTTCTCTGTTTCAGTCTATTTGATTTTTATATCTTTCTCATTCCAATGTAGTAATAATGTTAAAAAACAGCTAATTTTAAAAAAATAATTAAAAAAAAATAGTTAAAAACTGAAGTCTGTCTTAGAATTTCAATCATTAGTATCTTGATCTTTGTTATCATTCTTGGGTGCTAGTCATCTTGTTGCCTCATACTTTTTGGACAGGACATCAAGATGGATAGACTGTTGACAAAATATTTTAAGTTGAAGTATTTTAGTAGTTTTAATTACTGTAGACATCTCTGAACTTGCATCTATTGAGTGTTTCTGCACACAGTCATGGTAAAATCAACTACTTAATAGTATGCAATGATAGCTTGTAGCTTTTGAACTGATACAGAAAAACTGCTGAAAACAAACACTCATCCATGAAGGATTATTTTTAAGTAGTGCACAGAAAAGATGAAAATATAAATTGACAGCAATCTGTTTTGAGAACTTTCAGAAGAACTTCTATTTGTCCGTTTTTATATCAGCAGCCACAGCAAATATAATGTAAACATGACAGTCTTGAATGTGAGCAAGCCAGGTGCTTGCTCCCAAAGCAGCTGGTGAAGGTCCAGTCCCTGAAGCTTTCCTGGGAATTCTCAGGAGGCTAGGAGGAAAAAAATACTAAAAAAAATCCTCTTGCAGCCCCCCGCTTGTGGAGGAGTGGGGGCAGAAAAGACCCCAACATATCTGAAGATGACTTCTGACTTTGTTCAGGACTGTGGGTATCCTTTTTATTTCCTCCACTATTTATTTACGGTCAGTAAAACTCAGATGTAGCCTAGGACGTGGGCCAGTTACTGCTGTATTGGAGAATACTGTTAGTCCATCTGATGGTTTAGAGGAAGACAAACCCCTCTCCTCCTTCATTCCCTTCATAATGCACCTGGCCAGTTGTGCAATGCTACCCAATGAACAGCTGCTAACAATGAGGAAATTGTGCTCGTAAGAAGTAGCACAGGATCTGATGGTTAGTCTCTGGGGAGAAATTGAAGCACTAGGGACTTGTTTCTTGCCAGGATTTGTTTTTTTTTCCCCCACTTTAAAAAGTTGTCTCTGTGTTGAATTAAACACTTTTATCTTCTCTGTTTATGACTTTATGGAGCTGGTTGCTTTAGAGGGACTCCATTTCCCCATCATTTCCTTTTCCCCTCCCTCTTTTCCCTCTCCTGCTCCCTCCCCCTCTCTCCCCTCCCATCCATGTGGGGGGATTAAAGATTTTACAGCTGAGAAATAGCTAGGCATTGGAATGGCTATTTATAGTATGATTGGAAACTTTTCCTAGCAGTAATGTTTGTCTGCATTAATGCTATCAATATATGTGTATGTTAGTACGTGGATGTGTTTTAGCATATGGGGTACATTTTACAGAGAGTGTGTGCATGTAGCAAATATCTAGTATATTCTCTCAGGACATTCCCATTTACTTAGTGTCCTTCCTACAAACATCTTGTAGTACTTTAAAAAAAAGAAAGTAAGAAAAAAAAAAAAAGACAAAAAAAAAAAAAAGACCAAAAAAGCCAACACAAAACCAAACAGGATATGAAAATTCAGTGCCAAAGAGGCAAGTCTTCAGGCCTGATTGAAACTTAGCTAATAACATAAAGAACTCCATCTATGAAGGGAAGTCGCTTATTTGGGCTTGAGAAAATAAGCAGAAACATCTTAACTGATGTTTTAATTTGAGAAAGTCTGCCATCCTTCACAGCCTGAGTCAGGCATATGCCTCTGGGAGAGCACTCAAAGAAATCCGTATAAATAATGAATGTAGTGAATCTTTTTCTTTTGTATCTATGAAATTCTTGCATTGAATCATGTCTTCAGTCTGGAAAAATCCTTGAAGTGTAAACAAATTCAATTCAGAGGAGCTAGATGGGAGTTTCAGAAGTAACTTGCAGTATTTATACGGCTCTGTGTAAAAGTTGCTTATTATTTTTTAACAACTTCAGTACATATTTCTCTATAGGCCCTCCTGCTTCATCATGAGAATGACCCAACTGAAATACTCTTTCAGAGTTTTACTCCTCACATTAAAATAATTCTTACCAACTCATTACACTTATACAGTGGCACAAGAAAGCTAAAACTATTTCTGGCTTGAAACTATGCCTGTTATAATACAAACAAATGCATTTGCTGTCCTGTATGAAAATATAAGAAAAAAGATCATCTTCAAAAATCTGCTATGGTTGGAAATTTTCATGAGTGGATAGAAAACAAGTAATCAGTAGCAGGCATGATTCATCAATTTTTTTAGCAATGGTCATGGTATTTAGTAGAAAATCTACTAGGATTGCCTTAAATATAACTAATTTTCTCTATTCTTCAGATCCTACAGATCTTATCCAACACAACGTTGAAAAATATTTTAAGTAAAATTACCTCTCTTCTTACCTTATTCTACAGTGAGGAAGGGAGTACTTGGACTGATGCTCTGAAGCTACTCTCTGGGATACCATGAAATGGAAGTCTGCCAAGTGGGCAGCATTTGCCTGAAGGCCTTGGTACTATGCTTACAGACTGGATTTCAGCAGATTTGTTCCTGTGACTTGTGAACCTGCATGTAGGCAGTCTTGAAATAACTGTGAACACATTACTCAGAAACTTGCACTGAATCTGACATTTTTAGTCATAATTATGATCACCAGATCACAATAACTTCAAGTGTTCCTTACAAAAAGCAGACTTTCTTGGAATACCTCCAGCTGCCTTCAAAACTGGAATTTCTGATCAGATCAGCAGAATCTATGAGTATCTTGCTGAGACCAAGAAAGAACGAACCAAAACCTAAAAGCAAGTATCCCAACACTATCTCTGTTGACGTGGTTTGGGCAGTCACAGAGAAAGCATTTGAAGCCTTGAGGAAGTTCTGGCCTACCACATAGCTGATGAGAAGTAATGTAGACCATCTGGCCTTCATAATAACTGAAATCATCTCTGCCAGCTTTAGAGAAGGCAGCATTCCATCATTCCTAAGCATGCAATAGTGTAGCCAGTGTTGGAGAAGTGTACATTTCATGTCAATGCCCTCATAAATTATACTCGTGCTTCTTCCTATCTCATCTCATGTTCTATCTCCTTGTTTTAGGAAGATTGCAGAGTAGTTGATGGCAACTCATTCTCTGTAGAACCTTGAATCTCTTAGAACATGCATACCATGAGGTGACAGAAATGATGTAATCTCCAGATGAAATACAAATGTTCAAATTCTTGTTGCTAGATTTCACTTCAGCTTTTGACAGATTTAAATACATAGGGCATGTAACAGCCCAAGCAAGGTAGAAGTACAACATAAAATCATTCCTTTGGGAGGGATAAGGTAGCATTTCAAAGGCGATGCCCTTTACCTCACCTGGATATCTTTTTTGCCTCTTTGTTATCCAGGACTTCCCAGAACTGCTGAACTCCACAGAAATTATGTTCTACAATTCAAGCTTGCAATGGGAGTTAGACACAATGTTTTTTCATTAAAATATTATTTATTAATGGTAATATATATTATTTTTAATGGCTTTAAGATATATTAGTAACTCCAGACTAGATTCTTCCATTGGTTATAAAGCTGCACATCTAGTCTAACTCCACTGAGATGGGTAGAAGAAGTCTGGAATACTTCAATCAGAATCCACTCTGAAAATACCACTAAACACTGAGGCAAATGCAGCTGTTATTTTTATACTGATAATGCTAGTACATTAGTTGACTTTATTTGCTTCCTGAGAGAGAGAGAGAGAGATATATATATATTTAATTACAGTCACTTTATTTTGGTCACCAAAAACTGGGAGAGGCTCTTTTTCTGTCACAGCAAAGGAAAAAAACATTTTAATGAAAAAGGAAGAAAGTAGCTGCGAAAGACTTTAGTAAGAGAGATGGGGTTGATTTGCAAAACAAACCACTGTTTAAATCATTTTTAGGCACATTTGGAGGCATGACATGGTCAGCAGGGTCAGGATTGTAATTATTTGATAAGCATGTTAATTTCCAAAGTTTCCTGCATGGAGAATGTAAATGATCTAATCTGATCAAGTAGCAGCCAGCCTTCTCTTTGCATAAGTAATGATTTTTGTGTTGATGTCATGTTTTTCAAACATATGAGCCATCTTTTTGTTTTCACCGTTCCTACCTGCACATTTTTCTGCTTCATGGTTCATTCTTATTACTGTTCAGATGTTGTACTAGTCTTTTTGATCTTTATTTCCTCAAGGGCTCTTGTTAAAGATATATTAGGGTTGGGCATATTTTATTATGCCCTATAAGAGCGTTTTTACATATTTAAGCTCACAAGTCATTGTTGCTCATGCTGTTAGACCCACTGAAGTCAAGGAGAGACCACTAATATCAATAGAAGCATGCAAAATCAACTCTTAAACATCCCAAGGTATGAAATTTAATCTTGTTAGCACAAATCTGTTTTCGGACTTTATGGGAGAAACTCCATGCATCTGTTTAATCCCTGGAGCTTTTACATCATTTCTCTGAATTAAGTTAATATGATCCACACTTCCCCCCCTTCCCTTTTGAATCATGGGAGAGTTCAGGATTTTCCTTACGATATATTTAAAACATCAATCCAGAGCAAGTCTCCTGAAAGAAGTACATTGTACAGTATACTTCAGAGTATTTTAAAAAATAAACAAATCTGTTTGGATATTGTTATTAAAACAACCTGGTCTCTTCAAGAAATTGATGAGGATTTTTCAGAAGTGACAAGAACACAGCACTTCCTTTGAATGAGTTTTAGTCTTGAATTCAAAATATTAGTTTCTCCATTGAGGACTTGGGTTTACTACTCTCTGGTTATAATACAGTATTGGAGTAGACTCTTCAATATTACTGTGATTTTGAGAGGTTTTGACCTTTGCGGAAGATGGCAAACCTTAAAGCAGCCTGTTTATTTGGGCAGAGATTTTGAAAACCCGGGTTGTACAGATTACCTCCTCAGTATGGGTGCAGGCACTTCAGAGACCTGAATACTTGGAGATCTATCAGCATCCCTGAAAAATTCAGATTATTAAGAAATAAGGATGCAAGTTTTTATCTTCATTTAAGACAATTTGAAATAAGTGTAATAAAAGATTTAATCTTTAGTTTGCTTGATGCAATAAAGCTTTAGGGATAGTTGTCAGGGGCTAACTTCTAGCCGTGTTGATGTTAGAGGTAAAAATTCTACTAACTTTTTACTCAGTGATCTTAATTTTTACTCACTTGAAGTTTCCATAATTTTAAAATACTGTTAAGTAAAGCACCTCTCTGAAATAAATATTACCCTGCAGTACTGGGAACGAAGTACAACTTTGTTCTGTCACTGAATCAGAACCAAAGGTAGATAATAACTTGTCTGTCTTGCTCCATAGTCCAACCTATAAACATAAACGGAAATTAAATTGATGTTTACACATGCATACTATATTCTTTTCAATTATCTAGTAATACTGTTTGTAAAGCAGAAGATAAAATGTACCCATTATATGAACCAAATATACACATAATGGCTACTCAACTAGAAGCAGGGCAAAAACAATAATCAAGAAATTGCACCACCATCAAAAAAATAACCTTCTGAAATGCTTTGAGAGTCTGTGGAGCAATGGTCAAGTCACAATGTTTTTTTTTCTCAGCTAAAGCAGAACAGCAAAAACCCACACACTGATAAAGACTTAAAAATCCTCCCTTCCTTTGTGTTTGTGAAGGAAAAATTGTCAGTCTTGGTTAGAGGATAGGTTAGGGTACCTGAGATTTCTACTAAACTTTATCATCAAGTGATACAATCAAACACTCAGGCTCTTTCGTCGCCGCAAAGGATCAGGATTTGTCTTATTCCAACTTTTTCCTGAGGTCCATTTAAGCCCAGCATTTGCTCTGTTTTTTAAGTCAGGTGCAGGTTAGGGAATGAGCCATCACTGAGCAGATCTGAGATACCAATCTGGCAACAGTTTACCTCATTTCTCATTATTCTCCTGTCATTTTGTTATGATGTGTTTTTAAGAACATACAGCTTTTATTTGCAGGAAACCCATTTCCTCATGCAAAGTAGAACATGCAGACCTGATTTATTTCTCATTTCAGCTGCAAATCTGTTGATTTTCACTTAGAAGAATTAACGTCTTTTTTTTTCCTTCCCCCAACCCCTACCCCTATCTGTATTACAGGCCAGACTGTGCCTGGCATTCACAGCAGTACACAAGAAATGGAGGGCTGAGAGAAGAGAA
This sequence comes from Apus apus, assembly GCF_020740795.1. Taxonomy (NCBI): domain Eukaryota; kingdom Metazoa; phylum Chordata; class Aves; order Apodiformes; family Apodidae; genus Apus; species Apus apus. Next base: position 53,177,240 of record NC_067283.1, read on the forward strand.
TTTTGTTCGTTTAAACACCATGTATGGGTTCCAGCTGTAAGTTTAGACCCCACTGCTCAAACACACTCCTTCAGAGGGAAATATTCACCATACTCCTCTATTCCTTTTAATGCAAGAAATACCAGTCACTTAGTCTACAGTCTCCATTTGACCTAATACAAAGGGGATTGTGTACTGTGGTTGCTTTATCATAGCAGAGGATTGGATTTAATGGTGTGAAGTCCCTCTCCCCTGTTGAAAGGGAGTGTTGAGCAGCCATTGTTGGGTTTTTTTGTAAGATAGTGACATATGTGCTGAGAAAATTCTTCTGCTTTATATGACCAACGTGCTCACCTACTGCCACACTCACTGCTTTTACATGCACTCTGCTTGTTTTATCTTCTTCCAGCCACCATTGGATGTGCTGTTTTTAGGCTGCCTAGGTTTCACACTGGGAGAGTGAGTTCTTGAGGGCTCATTCCCAGATGTAGATTTTTGGACCATAAAATTCTCGTGCTCACTGATGGATGTTGTTGTTTTTCAGGGAAATTAAAAGTGTTCTCAATTAATTCCTCATGAGCAAAGTTTGTACATCCATCTGCTGGACTCTGCAGTTGCAGCCGCTCCCCCTTAAAAGTGGTCTTTGCAGGACAAAATGGAATCGCTTTTAAAGGAGATGACAGGGAAGTTTGCACTGCCTAGCTTTGTGGATAGAGGATCCTGATTTTTTTTCGCAAGAAGATACTGATTTTTTTTTAATTTTTTTTTTTGTAAGCCTGTAATTGCATGATATCTGTGTCTGTGATTTTTGTAGTTTCTTTAATACATGTATACACAGTCATGGTTCCCATTTGGTTTTTGGGATTACAAGACTTTCAAGTCATTGAGCTGCCCAAGAAACTTTTAAATGATTGATATAAAGACTATGTTGTACATTATTATCATTTCAGCTGTGTGGGCAGAGCAAGCAAATAGTGTCAAAAATTGTATTAACCAATACAGACATTACAGCTCTAATTGTGCTTCATCTCTCCTGGTCTGAAGGTGCTAGAAGCTTGGTATATGTGAGCTGTTCTGGATGGGCAAGGTAATGGAGCTGGAGTGGATATGATGAGGGAGTAAATTATTTTTTTATATGTCTTTCCCTCTGTGGTCCCCTCTTGTTAACAATGTGATAGGGAAGTTTCAGACAGTACTGCTTAAAGATGCTGCAAGTGGTTACAGGAGACCAAATGGAGCAGTATTAGGTGAGTCAGTCCCACAGCCAGAGCATGCATTAATACAGCATTTAACTCTTCAAGAAGTGGCCATGGGGAACTTGGAAAAACTAGCTGGATTTTGTCTTCTCAGATATAAGCATAGATAACTTTTGCAGTGTCTGGTGTAGGCTACCTCTATATTGTTAGTATTATTCAGGCTTGGTTTTTTAATGGGCTCTGGTTTCTCTTTGACTACAACTTGGATTTGCCCACACTGTACCTTCAGGTGACTGAATAGCCAGTCTCTTCAGTACACAGAGTTTTATTGCTCAGGTTCTCAGATGGATCTATCCCTGAGTATTCCCCAAAATGTTTCAGAAGTGGAAATTGTTCTCGATTATCTGTTTCAAAGACTGGGCTGAAATTCCTCTCCTAGCTGTGGTTTATTTCTTGGAAGAATGCTTGGTTTCCAGCTGTTAGAATGCTATGCTTACCATAAAGGTAATCTGAGTAGATGGGATTAGTTTCTACAAGTTTTTTTAGAAATATAAACATGCAAAAAAGGAAGGAGGTAAATTTGTCTCTGTGGCTAAAAAGTAAGTCAAATGTCTGGTAGCTTTTATAGTGACAGGATTTGTTACACCTTAGAGTGTTTATGCTTTCAGTCCGCCCTAGTGTTTAAACCTGGCCCAGTTTCTTATGTTTCTACATTAACCGTTCTATGATTCTATTATCTTTCTTTTGTAAGAGAGACCTGAACCAAAGCTGTAGATTCCACCATTTCCAGTGTTTGTTGTGGATTTTTTTCAGAAACCAAATCTCAACCTGAATTTTACAAATGTCCCGATCTCCTGAAGTTTCACTAATTGTGCAATACATGGATTTTATTAGTTGGTCTCCTGTTGTCTGTCAAGTCTAACACTTGTTTTGCTCTTCTGCTGTTATACTTCTGATTTCTGTATGTCAAGGACATTGGGGGTTTGCCCCGGTTTCAGTAAACAGAAGAAAATTGTTGAGAGTTCAAACACAGTGAATGACAGCCCTGGATCCAAGCAAGCCATTATTCTATATCTAGGGGTACACAGTTTACTTCCAGGCTAGCGAGGCAGCGTATTAGTTCTTCAACTGTGCGTTTTTGGGAAGCTTCTGAAACGGGGATTGCTTTGGCAGAGCAACACAGGAGATGAGTTTGGAAGCAAGCAACGAGTGGATTTGGGACGTGCTACTGACAGAATTCCAGGGTGCTTTCCCAAAATCATGTGGGAGGCAGGCACACCAGGAACGTGGTAGGACACACCATTCCTTTCTTTGTTTTCCCGATTGTTACAACTCACTAAGGAGCGTTATTATACCAAGAGGTTTCAGAGGTTTAGCTGTGCGGGCTGATGACTTCAAAATGATTCTGCCGATGCACGCTTAGCTGTCGTTTGTGCACGAATTCAGTCCCAACTTACCCGGCAGCAAAATTCCTGTTGCAGGGAAGCGGTGGCAGCGCTGCTGCGCATCACGACTGCTGCACCTCGCAGCCGTGCAGCACCCAAAGGGACCTCCCCGTCCCCTCTCCTTCCTCCTCCCAGCTTTTCCTTTCCGAGGCCTGGAAGCTGACGGAACCCTCCCTGGGAGAGGCCGGGGTGGGGCAGCCCAGCGGGCCCAGGCTGCCCGGCCTCCTCAGCCCCAGATCCCAGCTAGGTTCCCGCCGCGTCGCCCCCCACCCTTACCTGCCTGTTCCTCTGGGATCATGACTTCTTAGGCTGCTCTGGATAGTCGAGGAACAAGAATTAAATTCCCCTCTCCACTCTGTCCCCAGCATTCCTTTTGTAGCGTGATCATCAGGCTGAAAGCAGCATATAATTAAAATTCTTCTTTGAGTCAATCTTTAAAATCATATTTCTCACCACACTCCCTGGTGTGTTACTTCAAGACAGCATGGGGAATTCTGCCTAGTAAAGTAAAACGAGATTTTCTTTCATTTCTTGCTACTACAAAGTAAAATCACAAACAGCGATGTTCAGTTGAATAGCTGGGAACGCTTTTGACACCTTTGTTTCAAGCAAGACTACAGAAAAAGTAAAGCATCGTGCATATCATTTAGCACTGTGAATTTGTAGCAAAATTTGGAATAGCATCTTGCTTTATACAGGCTTCCTTTTTATAGCTTTGTTTAGTATTCAGTATTGTGGTATTTCAAAGATTTAGATACACAGGCAATCATTTACACTGGCACAAGAATACAATAAAAAAGATCATGCATTGGCAAATAAGTGAATATCAGATTATACAGAGGTAAGAATTTGCCATTTGAAAACATTCAGAATTATTAATGTTTATCAGTAGGTATTCTATTATCAAGGATTTAAATTACAGCATTTTTCCCCCCATCTTGTAATACAGGTCTGAGCTGAAAATTATATAGAATTTAAAATAGAATTTGCTTTAGTTTGCTTTGGTGTCCTAATGATAAATAATTTTGTAATCACATACTTTTTTTTTTCTGTACAATTACCTCAAAGCTGTATACCGAGGATAATTTTAGAACTCTGTGTACTCATCTTTCAGGGTATGGATGTATGTAATTTATTGAATAATATGTTGTGATATTGGAAGTGTCTGGAATCATAGTTCTGTGGCAGCTAGAGAGTTGGCCCTTTGTATTGTCTGTAACAGTCCAAACACTGAAAATTCGCTCTCACATAAGTATGCCAATACAAAAAAAGCACTGAACATAATTTCCTAGCTGTTTTTTTAAGGGCCAAATCTATAAATGCAGCTAAAGCCCTTTTTCCTGGGGTCAGTTATTGGATGAAGTCTTTAGTGTCTCCAAGAGATGGTTGATGTTTTCTAAGACAACCTTTAAATATCCCTACTTAGTACTGTGAAAGACTTGCTAATACACTCATCATTATATTTGTCTTTGGGGAACTATTCATATGGGAGTTATTTGAGCAGTGTCACATCTTCATGAATAATACATGTATTCATTTGGAATGGAAGGTGCTCTCTGGCACGCTTCCAAAGCACGAAACATGTCAAAACTATCTTCATTTATTTGCTGAGTCCCCAGAATCCATGTTTAGGAGCAATGGCTTCGTTACTCTTTTGTACATTGTATGCTCTTGCAGTCCTTGACTGGGCAAAAACATCAGTTAAGTAAGCAAATTGTACAAACTTCAGGATATCATCAAAGCTTAGGGAGAACCAAATGTGTGTTCAAGCAAGAAGATTGCGCTCTGGGCAAAATTCAGATGCTACATCAGCTGTATTCCTCTTGAGGCCAATAAATGTCATTTAAAAATGAATTGGTATTTGACACTTTTGGGAGTTGTCCTCTCTCTGAGTGTATTCCAGGGCAGTGTGACCATTTAGGGCTGTTCTCATGTAGGAATATGTTTGGCATTTGAAAAATAGCTTTTGTATTTGCATGGGTATTTATTAGTAGTTCTTTTTCACGTTACTTTGAGATGGGTAAATGATATTAGATTGGGAAGATTTTTAGATTGTTTTTTCAAACTGCATGACAAAATGACCGTACATATTGCTTTTGCACATTCTTGACCAGATCACATTATTTCTGTCACCATATTTTTTGACAGAAAAGGAACAGTAAGTCAGCCACTTGCTCCTGTTGTGAGAAAAGAACACTTCCAGCACTTCCCTTGTTGCCGAAAGAAATAAATCCTCCTTGTTTCATGAAATTTTACTGCTTTTGCAACTTTTAAATTTACAAAATAAAATGCCTCTGGAGTTTTTCTGAGCAAAAGAGTGAGTTTAATGAGATTTTGAAAGGATGCAGTAATTTGTTCAACTTTCACAAGAAAAAGTCCATGTGCATTTGATCCTTTTAAGTCAGAACATCTTCCCAAACATAGCTCTGCCAGATGAAGTCTACATTGGCCAGTACTGCAAAAAAGGCAACACCTGGGAATGAGACTTATCTGCATAGAAACTCAGAAGCTCTGTTCCATGTATTTATTTCAGAAAGGCCTATTCTCTTTGATCAACTTTTTTAGTTCCCTTCTTGAATGTTGGTTTGTTGTTATTTTTTCAGCAGCATTAATTGCCTGTGGTTTCTCTGATGAGTGTCTTTTCCACTTCATTTTAAGCTTTTAGTCTGCAAATTCATGATCCATGATGAAACATCGTCATGATTGTGAATCATCTAATACCTTGGTTTTTCTTAAAAAAGAGAAAGTAGTGTCTGCCATGTTACAAGTTACAGATTTTTATTTTATGTTTTCCAAAAGCACTTTGATTGGTAGGAACACAACCAGGCAGCAGAGTAGGTGGAAGTTAAAAAGTTTAAAAGTGAACACAATTCTGTAAAACCATGCACAAGATCAGTGCCACCTACTGACTGGTCTTCTGCTCTCTGCTTATTACAGGGTGTGCCAGTGTCCTGGCCAGTCCTTTGTGTCATTTTTCTGTCCATGGTCCCACCTCCCAAGACTGTGGGGTCCTACTCCTTGCCATTTTTCTCTTCTCTTTTATCCATACATTGCCTACACGATAGTTGTTTATCTTAAATACAGCACCAGTGTATCTGAACTATTAGCCTTTTCTTGGTTAAAGCAATGGTGGCCATTCTTGCTATGAACTGGCATCCCTGCACTCACAATTTCTGCCCTTTTCAGTCTGCTTGAAATGTTTTTTTTGTGTCTTGTATGAAGTCAGAAACAATTATTTTAATATTTGACCCCATAGATCACCATCAGCTGAGTTCTGCTTTAATTTCTGATGTTCCATAACACTACACTGCTCAAAAAATTCTGTTTAAAATAACGTGACTACTTAGCATGGATCCTGCAGCCCGTGGCTGTGCTAAGTAGTGTTCTGTTTCACAAGTGGTCCCTTTGAAGTCAGTCAAGTTACACATGCTTACATCATGTCTGAACTTGGTCCACTGTGTTTACAACATGCATATTTGATATTGCACAGTGGGTGTACATAACTTTTAAAATAATAAAATCTTTATTACTTTGAGGAGTGTGCACATTAAAGAGCAGATTTTCATTTACATCAAGGCTCCTTACCCTCCTCTGGCTATGCAAAAGGCCTTAAAACCAGCATAAATTCCACTAAAGACCAGCTGAAAATCCCTTTTCACAGCCAACATCATGTAAAATGGTGCTGCATGTAAGCTGAAATGCAGCCTTTCCCAAAAGGGTTTTTTTATTTCAGGGGAATATTTTCACTGTTGATTTTTTTTTCTCCTGTTGTAAATATACAATAGAATTAATCACTGTAACTTTCTGCTTGTTTTTAATGCACAGTATACCATCTTACAATGAATCTTTTATGATGAACAGTTGACCTTTTTCACCCCTGTGAGTTTCAAATCAAAGGTTAGCACTTTTTCTAGTTACTTGTGTAGCAGTGCTCATATAAACAGTGAAAAGGCTGCTTATTTCTTGAATTACTCTGAAGAAGTAAAAGCAAAAAGGATTATTACAAATATGTAATGTCATTTGGAATCTGTTGTGTTTGAGTTCCCTGTTTGGGAAAGGAAGGTAATGTATAAGAACGTTTTTGAAGACTCAAGAGGTGGACTTTTATGTCTAAACCTTTTCAAATCTATTAATTTTTGTTTTTAAGCTCCAGTTCTGGTGCATCTGCATAAAATAGGCTACAAAAGTAAACTCCTGAAGCTTCAGCTTTTGCAGATAAAATACTAAACAGTTATAAATAGTGTAAGTGTATTCGTTGTTACCTGTTAAAAAAGTATAACTTTCTGAAGATGACCTTGTATGGACAAGAAATTTGGGGGATCTGCATCCATTTCTTGACTGCAGCAAATTCCTTGTTTGACTCTTGGTAGTTCATTTAGTCTCTGTACACCAATCTGTTGACCTGTCTGTCTGCCTGTCTGTTTATCCATCTGCCTTGTAGAGGTGTTATAAGGTAACGGCACTTCTACTTCACATACAAGTTCTGCCTGGTATCTCTAAGGAACTGCTAGAGCAGAGGAAAGTAAGTTTCTTCTGCTGCCAGTACTCTTCCCTGAATTTTCGTGTTGTTCTCCCCACAAGAGAAAAAGAAAATGACTATTGCAAATCTTTGTAAGAACCCATCCATATGAAATTTATGTGTATCTGCATAGTCTTGTTTGAAGACACTTTAGTAGGGAGATTTCCTATCTTGGAATAGAATATTTCTTCTGGACAGAATGGTGTAATATTTATCCATACACAGCTAGTTTACAGCTTTCCTATATGTTTCCTGAGGCATCCTTCTCATCTTCTTCCTTTTTCTTTTTAACTGGGAAAATAAGCAGTGTGTTGGAAATTTTTCTTTATGTGCTGTAGGCTACACTTAAACATTGAGGTCTCAGTAATTTGTGTTTTTAATGGATAGGGGGTTTTCCTTTTGGGCCATTTTCACAGAGCAACTTCGGTTGTCCAAACATATTCTGAAATACGTTGGGGATTATGGTTTCAACACATGCATGCCTAGGGCCAAAGTATGAGTAACACATGAAATTTTGTTCCATTCCATGAACAAACCACTGTTTTGTGGTGTAATACAAAACATATCTAAGCAGTTTAGATCACTATCAGGCATTACGTTAGGTTTTCTATTTATGTGACTACCCAAAGCTCATTAGAAGCTCATTTTGTAGCTCTAGGGAAGTAAGAATAAAAAGCAGTGAAAAATAGTACATTGTATTCTGTTCTAATTATACTCTATTTACTGTACTTACTAATATATATCAAGTGTATAATTTTATAGTTGCAGAGCCTGATTTCCAAAACTTGTGAAGTCCAGAATTGTTCATAAAACTGTTGTGCGTGCAGTTTACTGAGCAACTTTGACTGCATGGACAAACTAGCTGTTTGTGCAGACTCCCAGTCTCTGGCCCCACATGAGTATCCTTGAAGCCAGGTCTTTCCCAGTTCCTCGTCTCCACCTGCTTGTAGCCCTGCAAGAAATATGGCGGTTGCCAGGTCCAGAGGGATCATCTGAACGGGACCGATGGATCTGAAATATCAGAAAGCATTTGCAACTGTGAACTGTCAGATTCTGGGTGTGGATTTTGACTATACAGTGCTACACTTTGGCTGCATGAATCTTTCTAGAAAAAAACACAGCAGTGCTCACCTTGGTCATGCAGGTAGAGGTTTCATATTTCCATCAGACTGAGTTTATGCATGTGGAAGAAATCCTGATGGATTGAAATAAGGTATTATGGATGAGAATGAGGTAGGTAGTAGAGCAGGGAGTGCAAGCAGGAAGTGTCCTTTTTGAGGGACAGTATTTTTACTTGCTGTTTCTTGTCAAGTTTTTAAGCTACAGCTCTTACGTAGCCCTTATGGCATATTGGTCTCAGCTTTTAATCAGAGGATGAATGCAAAATACAGCCATAGACAAGTAGTAAAACTTGTGCAGCTAATGGCAGAGAGAGGGAAAATGAGTCCATTAGGTAACAGAAAAAAAACAAGGTTTTGGACAACCTAGATAAAAAACAATGATAACCTTTACCTTTCCATGCTCTTACCCCTCACTGGAAATTACTTTCTCTAATAAAAGGCTATGTTGCATAAACCCAAGCAAAAATGAGTGTTTACATTTTTTTGTAATGTAAAATTAATGAGCCATTCCCCCAATAGTAAAAGCTTCTCCCAAGTGTGCATTAGTGGATTATGAGCACACTTCACAGGTGGTTGAATACACAAGGCTGACACACACCCAAGACATACACTGAATCTTAGTGAGGCATGCTCAGTCATGGCTTATACTATAGGAAAATATTTAACAGCATTCCAGTTTATACAGCACTTAGTTTAAAATGAGATGTGTAAGCTTGTTGTTCTAATAGGACACATGTTTTAAAAGAAAAGCTGTGCATGAAAAAAATGCTTAAAATCTAGATAGCAGAGTGCCTTCTGCATGCTTTCGGTGTAACATATTACAGCAATAAACCGAAAGCACCATGCAGTAGACTGCAAACAATATGCCTGCTCCAGAAGATGAATGTCTGTTTATTAGTCTGTCTTCTTGCGTATTTTGGTGCCCAGACCCCCACTGATAACGAGAAGACGACACTAAATTCAACCACAGGTATTTGTCTTCAAATTAAGGCCACTTGCACTTGCATTCTCTTTTATTTATTTTTATTAATGAGTACAAATACTGGTTTTCTTCATCTTTAGCCTTCTTTCAGCTTTGCTGTTATGCACCTTGTTATAAATTCCTTGGCTTCCAAGCAGAGTTTTATGAGCATGGAGCATTGTATTTAAAAATAAAGATTCTGAACACCCATATGTTTTGAGGTACAATTCCTTTCCTCAGAGGGTATATAACACATAAAACAAAAAAGCCTATTTTATAATGGAAATCTGAAAACAATCAGTGAACCTCTTGTTCAAAGTAACACCGGGTTTGCTTTAATTTTCAACAAATTCAATTTTCTTTAAAGTGCCCTTTATATGCCCGTGTTGGATTATAATAGTTAGTAGTAATTTATTGGGGATATTATTCCTGGAATTTTTCTGTCTTCTGCCTTTGACCCTAGGGATGCAATAGAGGGGGATAAAGAATGTATGGTGCAGTATGACACAATATACAGTACAAGAAAAAGAGCAGTACAGCAGAAAGCTTATCTCAAAAAGACACATTGATTGCATTAGTTTAACTTAAACCACTTTCATAGTGTTTATGCACAATGAGGCTGCTATCTACTCTTGATTATTTTTTTCTCTATGAAGCTTTCTTCAAAGCCACTGTATTTGCTTGCATGATTCTAGGAGAGGGTCTTTGTAGCACAAAAAATTGAGCAATTTTGTCCCAATTCAAAGCTAGTTGGAACAAATGGAAAGTCTCTGCTGTGGGTTTTGGGTGAAGGCAGGAATATTGTGTCTCTTCTTGTTTCTCTGTATAAGCTCAAGGCTTTGTGACAGGGTTTGGGATTTTCTTAATGCTTTTTGAATCTTGAACATTTTGAACCTTTTCAAGCAGAGCCTTGCTTTTATTTTCTTGTAAACTTTCTGTTTAAGTCAAATTTTGCAAGACACTGTTCATGTTTTCACAGCAGTTTCCATGGACTGCTGTATTTACAGCAGAATACAGCAGTTTCCAAGACTAATATTGTGGAAAGGTTGTATTGAACTGTAATTTTTTGGTGTATTTTTTTGGTGTACTCCTGTAGTATGAGGCCTGATGCAGAACTGCAGGGAGACTGATACAAACCTATCTGCATGCTTTATGTCTGGCATCAGGACTTTGCTCCATGTTTTTCTACTAAAGTCTCAAGAGGCACTGATTTAAATGAAGTGATGCATCTTCCTTCCCCAGCCTTCATCGTGTAACTGGTAGTGAGATCTTTTGATTCAGTGAAATGGAAATTTCATCCTGGTAGTTAATCTTGGCCATCCCGTAAGTGAGACTGACCAGGCAAAGCTATTTTTGCTCATGTTTGGGGAATTTATTTGCTCCTGAAGACGGATCACATTGATAATTGATGAACATGTCACCAGACACAAAAGAGTGTTATTTGAGATCTGAAAAATATTTTAAAAACACTGAAAAATGCAAATGGAAAGTTTTATACTGCAATGCCTTTTAGCATCGTACAGTAATTGAAGAGAAAATACATAGTATTGCTTGCTGTCAGTCCTCTTTACAAAGCACTGGTGTAGGAATGGTCATGAGCCCTGGTTGATGAGATTCTGATTTCTGTGGCCTCACAAAAATTGATAACTCCGTTTCTCCTTCATCTCTCCTCAGCTGGGAAACCCTTTGCCTTTTATCCTTGTGCATGTAAGACTTGCCATTTTCAGTTGCCAGACACAACAGTGCCAGGGCAGCTGATTTAGTGGTTTCATTCCTTCTAGGCCACCCAAAAGAGCAGTTTCTATTATACTGTACTGGGTGAATTGGCTTTCAACCTACAGTCATAGAATCATAGGGGTTGGAAGGGACCTCTGAAGATCATCAAGTCTGATCCCCCTGCTGCAGCAGGAACACCTAGGGAAGATCACACAGGAACATGTCCAGACAGGTCTTGAAAGTCTTCAGAGAGGGAAACTCCACAGCCTCTCTGGGCAGCCTGTTCCAGTGCTCTGTCACCCTCACGGTAAAGAAGTTTTTCCTCATGTCAGGTGAACTATGCTTCTAGATGTGCTTCTCCCATACTGCTGCCATCTTTCCAGTAACACATCATCACTCCTGCCTGTTCCCCTGATACAGCATGTTTACAGATCGCTGGAGCAACAGAGCCCTTTGGCAAGGTGTTAGTGCAATACATCATGAGAGACAGCTATTCTGAGTGGGTTTTACTCCAAGGGTGCTTTCATCTTAAGCAGTCCAGCTGGTCTTGGGACTGCCTGAGAAAACTGTTGAGACAGATAAAATGCTATCTTCAGAATGACCCGTAAATGATGCAAGTGTAGGTTCAAGGTCCCCATCGCAGAGGACCATGCAGTGACTCAGTTTTTATGAGAGCTCTCTCCTCTCCTTCAGGATCCCCAAGCAACAATTATTTTGTACTCTTTCTCATTTTATAGTGTGACTGCAAAATCACTGTTTATCGAGAATTCTTGTTTTCTTTTCATCATTAGGTGGCTTTTACGATGTGGGCAGCAGCAGGCATGGAAACAAAGGGCGTTTGAGCTCGGAAGACGGGGAGCATGGTAGCAAAGAACAGTGCTTTGGCACAGCGCATGGCAGGACGGGAGAACACTTTATGTAACTGGATACAGACACCACGGCAGGCAGCTGGCACTGCAGGAGAGCACTTTATGTAACACGATAGATAATCAGCATGTGGCTGGCATCACGTCTTAGAAACACATACAATGAGAGGGGGAACAATTGCATTCTCTTCTCCCTTGCTCTCACAGAGGTTACCGAGAGGAAATCCCTTCTTCCCACTCTGAATAGGAGTGATATTAGATATATTTACTGGGGGAAGACAGAGATCCAATTCCATTGTGCTAAGCTTTTTGTTTGTCTTAATTTATTTTTTAAAAACATGCCCTTTGCTCACTTGCTACTGTTGGAGGGACAGACTAAACAAATCAAAGCTTTCTTAAGGAAAAGAGTAACTTTTTAATCACTGCAGTGAGCAGTACTTTTTGGCAACATTACAATGCTACCAAGAGGCAATTTTAATAAAACAGTCCAGTGCTTCAGAAGCTCCTGAAGTACTAGCAATTTGAAGGAAATAAGAGGACATATTTCTTTCTCCGCTTCTCTTTTTTAACCTTTAAAAGAAAACCACAGTGCCCCTTTGGTGCCTCTTAAGTGGGCACAACTGTTGATTTAAAAGAAAGACGAGCTGTCTTTATGGTTAAGCATTTCAGTCCAACACCCTCTTTTAAAAAGCAAAGCGCTTTACGATTTTGCTTAAGGTTTCTCATTCAAATCCAGAGGGACCAGAAAAGGTTGGCTGTGGAAGGCAAATTTCTCCATACCAAAGTTTCCTTGGTAGGACTCCAGGAAGGCTTCAGAGTACCCTGATTTCTGTCCACTCTTTGTCTTACAGTATTTCTTCCTTGTCCAGTGAATAGATTAAATTATTTTCACTTGCTTATGAAGAAACAGCCTGATGTATGTTTTACAATAGTTTTATGCTGGTGTAAATTCATCTGTGCCAGTGCCTAGGAAAGCAGAGTGAGTTGCACTGGAATACCTGTCATTTCATATCACACCAATCATCCGTCTTACTGGGTTTCATGTTCTGATGGGGTCTTGTAATTCAGTGTGCCAAAACCTTTCAGATCAATTTGTACTCTGTGTCGTATTGTAGATTGCAGGGGTAGGTTGGAAACAGGGAAACATTTATAATGATCTCTGACTGATGGCTGTCACTGGACTACCACTTGGAGCATATGATTTACAGGCCTCATGCAGGCCTCTGGAGAAGAGGAAGCTGAGGGGAGATCTCATTGCTCTGTACAACTGCTTAAAAGGAGGTTGGAGTGATGAGCGGGACAACCTCTTCTCCCTGGTGACGTGTGGTAGGACCAGAGGGAATGGATGCAAGCTGCGCCAAGGGAGGCTTAGGCTAGATATTAGGAAGCATTTCTTCACTGAAAGGGTTGTCAAGCACTGGAATAGTTTGCCCAGGGCAGTGGTGGAGTCACCATCTCTGGAGGCATTTCAACAGCATGTGGGCCAGTTGCTTAGGGGCATGGTTTAGTGGTGAGCTTGCGGTGTTAGGTCTAAGGCTGGACTGGGTGATCTTGGAGGTCTCTTCCAGCCAAAGACATTCTGTGATTCTGTGATTTCCAAAACCTGGAGCCTGTGCATATGAAGTTTTACATGGGCAGGTACCCAGACATGTGCATCTACAAATCTTCCAGCTGATTATGAAGTTCACAGATTCCTGCAATTGCAGCATTAAGAATGCTGCTCAGAGCCCCATCCAACCGGACCTTAAATGTTTCCGGGGATGGAGCTTCTACCACCTCTCTGGGCAACCTGTTCCAGTATTTTACCAAATAAAAGTAGCTAATGCTGATCCTGGTGAAAGAGATGTATGAATGCATGCTTGAAGCGCTGTTCGCACTGTTCATTGTAAAAATGCATGTAAAAAATATTGCAGTCAAAATTTAAATCAGTAAAAATTGATCACATAATACCGATGCACACATATGGGTCCAACAAGCCTGAGGCTGTAAAATGAGCTCAAAAGTGGCCAAGTGTAACTTATGCAGTAGACTTTCCTGAGAAGTGTTCCAAATGTGCTTAAAATTTGGGACCTATAGCTCCTTTTATGTAGTATGCAAATTCTCTTCAAATCCAAGTGAAGCTTTCCATTCATTTAAATGAGATGCGGACCCTAGGACTTAAATCCTTTCTGTTCCTTCCTCCTTCACTCCAGTTTGGGGCTTTTATACCCACAAATGTCCTCTACAGTATGCGTACATGCATGTAATTTACTGCACATGATAGACGTGTATTTCAAAGTTCTTTGTCAAAAAGTAGCCTCCATATGAGTTGGCTTATTACCTCTTAAAGGCTACTATAGTGAAAAAAATAACTTATTCTTAATGGCATGTGTGTGGCTGACAGTTCTAAAAAAAGTAGCAGTAAAATTTTTCCCTGTTCATAATGAGGTCTGGTCTAGTCTTCCTCAAAAATTGGTCTAAAGATGATGTCATTGCCTTGTGGATAAAGTATCCTGGTTTTAAATGCAGCTATGTTTCTTTCATGAAATTTGCAGTAGAGACAGAAAGAGCATGCAAAGTATATATTGTAACTTCATTTCAGTTACTTACAGCAATAGCCTGTCCCTTTACTGAGAAAGGGAAGTTCAGATTCCTGGAGTAGTCTTCTGTCAAAGGGCTGATGAGAAAGCAGTCAGATGCCTTGGCTTTAGCTGGGAGAGTCACAGAGTATAGGATCATCCCAGCAACATGGTGAAAGTGCTCAGGGTGAGAATTTGTTCTGAATTTGTGCAAGGTACACAGGATTTCCTCCTCTTTCAGTCCAGAATGTTTATATTAATAAATATTTTGTATGGAATAGCAGTAGACAAGAATAGCCAGTTCATTCCCAGTTTTTGATCATGTAGCTCTGCCATCCTATATACCTTGCTTCCATCTTGTGCTTCCTGTCCTTCTTTGTTTTTCCTGGTTTGTTTTTCTATATTTTTTAATTGTTTTGTTTTGGTGTGGGTTTTTTTTTGTTTGTTTGTTTTTAAATAGATATTTATACCACATTTTCTTGACTGCTTAGGTTTTGTTTGGAGTCAGCAACTACTGGAAGAATACCATATTTCATTTTCAACCTTTGTGCTGACTTAAAACAGTTTTCTTTTTCTAACGTTAGAAAAATTAATTTCAGTTTAATTTCAAAATTTCTGTCCATTCTAGTAGTGTAATGTCTGTAGATAGAAATCACAGCGAAGATAGGCAAAAAGCACTCTAAATGGAAAGTATTTTCCAGTTTATGAAATAGGTGCCTTTGTGCAGATTTTGCGCAGAATAAAGTGTGCATTTTGTTTTATTTTCAATAGCTAAAACTAAGTTGCTTTGCAACGGTAGGAAAGATAGCACTCTGCAAGCCTTGAGTTATTCCAGGCAACCATCCAGGGTTATTTCTCAGTAAAGTATAATCATTTTCTACCTAGAGCTATTACATCAGATAATCCATGGGCTGTTATTGCTTCAAGTGTGGAGAAAGGGTGACCCTTCATATATCTCTATATATTTTTTAAACAAACCTTGAGGTTTCAGGCAAAGGGTTGGGTTCCCTTTTATGTGATGAAAAATGCCCACTCGATGTATAGCACCAAGGACCCCAGTGCTGATTCGGAAATGAAAATATTCCAAGATGAAAGAGACACAGTGAAGTAATTTTATGGAATTTATATTAAAGTTCTTTTTAATATGACGTACATTTGCAAGTAAAAGGAGTAATTTTATTTTTTTTCTCTTGAGTAACTGTTAGAAAACAGGATTTAGTGGCAAGCAATGTTGTTCTTCTCTACTGCTTCTTAACTACTAGGGATTTTACTCAACATAGCTTCTTTACTTTACATAGCTTCTGTCCTGAGCTGCACTTCTGCAGTCCTGCTGTTTATGGTGTGCCTAACTGAGAGCACTGATTTTGTACTTGTCAGATAATTAAAAATTATGTTGATTGTGCAGATAAAAGAAAGCACCAGAATACACCTTTTACAGCCTATTGTCAGAGTTGTTCTACAGTCAATTGCAAAGCTGACAAAAAAATTAAGGCATGTGCTTCCAAGTGAAGTAGGTAAGCCCACATATCAGTGTCCTGGATGAAGCCTGTGACAAGTATTTGTCTGTGTAACTGAGATGTCTCTGAAGAACTAACAACAGTAAAGTACAGTAGAAGCTAGTTTCTTACAAACGGATTCATTTCCAGTTAGAAGGTTGAGCAGTGTTAACCAAGAAAGTAGATGCTTTGAATTAGAATTGGCAGCTCTGAATAATGAAGAGCCACATTTCTTAGCTTGCAGTGGGTGGGAATTACTAGTAATTTATTTTTCATTTTCAAGTTAAGGAGGAAGTGTTAGGGAGAGCAAGGTGTCTTGGTGTTAGGTCAGCTTAGAGGCATAATGGGCAGCAGTTGCATCTTAGCTCTTGGGGTCCTGTTTGGTTTATTGTTTGGGTTTTTTTGGTGGTGTTTTTTGTTCAGTTGGGGTTTTTTGTTATGTTTGGTTTTGTTTATTTTTTGTTTGGTTTTTTTAATCTAAGTAAAACTGTGGAATTTAAGAGGTTTTGAAGCCTTTTTGAGTCCTTCAGAATTGCACATTGATTGAATGTTTTTCAGGGGCTTTCTGGTTTTAATAATGTTCAATTTTTGTCTCTATTTCTGTCTCTTTAATCTGTGTGTTATTTTGTAGGAAACTCCTAAAATGCCACTGGCAGATAAACATTGTGTAAATAAAAGTACTATCTGTTGTTCTTCTAACTTATAATCATGATTAAGGTTTTAAGTTTTCAGAAACATGTTCACTCAACAGCTTTGAACAGAAAGAGCAGAATGTGTTTTCCTGCTGAGCCTGTTTAGTTTATGCCTGTTAGCTGTGAATATTGCAACTGACCAAGAGGCTGTTAAAAGACTTTTCTTTCAATCTAAGTTGAATTCATAATTTATGCAAACACTTAACCAACCTGATGAATATTTACAACAAACACTTCAAAGCTTGAAGTATGCTTTTTTAATTGTTTTTATTTTCCTGTCAAATGTACTTAGGTATTAGTCAGAGTGAGTAATTCCAGATACATGTTTACAATACAAAAGACATCCTGAGACTTCTCTTTCCTGTGCAAACACAAACATGTAGGACAAATCTTTATGATGTCCAGGCTTATGTGACTTGCTACTCCTTTACTGTAACTAGCACTGAAAAAAAAGGCTTTTTTTTTGCCTTTTTTTTTTTTTTTTAGGATAGGATAAAGTGTTAGTTCAGCATCATCAGAATACTTTTCTGTGACTTGAAGAAATAGCAATTATGAGCACAAGCAGTAGAGTAATCTTATGGCCGTGTGGCAGAGCATCTGAAACAGGACATGGAAGGCACTCATCCTTCTTAAGTGGTTTTCAGGCAAAACTTTGTTAGATCAAGCTTTACTTGTCCTTCCACAGCCAGAATAACTTCTGTATCGCATCTGGGGCTAGTTCAAGGAAAAACGCTTTTGCCCAATCCTGATTTTGTTTCTGGGTTGTTGGGTGTTTTTGATAACATAGGACTAATGACCAAAGAGCTATGACTTTCATTGTCTCTGTGTAAAATGGGATAATCCTACTTCCTTTTCCACTTTTTGTCCATTTTATTTATTGAGATTAAGAGCTCTCTGGAGCACTGATTTATTTTGTAAATAGTTCAACTGTACCAAGCTCAAGTATACTCTCAGTAGAAGCCATCAGATACAGCTAAAATTATTTTATAAAATAGCAGTAACATTGAGTAGTGGACAAGATTTATGAATATGTACGGTTTCCCCTCCATATGCTTTTCCTAAAAGATACTGAGTTACATCTGTAAGTGCCTCAGAGCTCCATCATATGAGAAAAGAGGTTTCTAACTGAGCTGACATTTGTAATGTTTAGATATTTGTTATAGAAAGTACATAGCAGTCGTAGAAAAAGGAAATTGTGCTTTATCCATACAAATACATCCCAAATATCACATTCTGAGTCTACATTACTGGTACTTATTGTGTTGTGTTAATAATAATCCTTTCTTCTGGATGGTGATTGCCCCTCTTTTCCCCTTGCACATTTAAAATGAAAGATCAGAGACCAAGTTACACAGATAACTTTTTTGTTTTGTTTTGTTTTTTTCAAACTATGATGGCAGCATCATCAAGCTTTTGAAATACGGATGCTAGTCAATTGGAAGTAGGCAGATACAAAAACTCTGCAAGTAATTGCAGTGATTTCTGCAGCAGAATTAGCTTGCTGGCACTGGGAGTCCCACACCTGCAGAATTCCAAGAGCCCCAGCTATTCACTGCACTTTGAACCTTTGCTTTTTCCTTTAACTGTTTTAGTTCACTTGAATGTACAGCCACAGTCTGTGGAAATGGACAGATGCTGCATGTATGACAGTTTGCCGCCAGAAATGGAAAAAAAGCAAATCCAACACACAAGAAAGGGCAGCCTTGGATGTTGTATCCAGCTGCCTGTTGTGATTTTTCCACTGAAGCACTAGAGGGATTATCCAAATGCACTGCCAACTTTACATGATCTAGGTCAGGCTTTAAAATGGAGACTTTTGCATTCGTTTGTCTACTCTCCTTTCCCTATGCTCTTCCTTGCCCCTTTTTTTTTGGCATCCCCTTCTGCCACTGACAGTGAAGCTTCTTGGCTAACTTCACATTTGTTGTTACTGTCTTTCAGGTGAAGTGAAAGCTATGGGGGAAAGAATACCTTAAATGAAAGACACTGATTTAATTGGGCCCTGTGATGCTTGTGTTCGTGGGAGACTGTACAAAATTACTTGGCTAGCAGGAATGATTATTCTAATAGTGAACATTAAGAGAATAAACTGATCAAACCAGAGAGATCAAACCTTCAGTGCTGCTATGGGTACAAGTGGGTGAAGGAAGTACATGTGCTCTAAACTTCCAAATTAGTTTCCCTGTTCTGTGTACTAATGCACAGTGCAGGTAGGATCCTAGCCTACTTTTGCTTTCTTCAGATTTCTGAGGTTGGGAATCCAGGGATATTTCTGAGAACAAATCATTGTGAACAGCATTTGCTCAGTGGTGGTGGGAAGAGGGAAGCTTTTTGCTCACCTTCTTGCAGTTGTCCAGTGACAGCTTACAAACATAGCTGTAGGAGAGCGTCTCTGAAAAATGAAGCCTGAAGAAGTAAATGTCTTTTTGTGCATGAGGCAGCATGAATTATGCTCTTCAAATCAGGGAACTAACGCAACATGCAATATCTGTGTCTGGTATACAGTCACTAGCCCATATCAAACACCAATACTAGATTTGCTATTTGTCCTTAAATGCAATTCTGTAATTCCTGGTATTCCTGCAGAAATTATTCAGTAAGTGATGAAAAATCCCAAATAACATGTATATTGTTGCCAGACACTTATTGAACAAGAATGAAGTAATTTTTTCTTAATTGTTCAGGGTTTTTTTTTTGTTAATTTGCCATATTATAGGAGGAGTGGTGGTGGTAAAGAGGAATAGATAAGGGAAAAGTGACCAAATCTGAAATTAAATTTCAAAAAACAAAAATAGTCTGAGAATAAATACAAAAGGTAAGTATGCACCACACACTTACACTGTTTCGCCATGCAGTGGTTGTGTTCAAGTCCTTTGGACTGATGAGATTTTGAAGCACAGTATAAGGGAGTGAGCATCAATCTAATAGTTACTTTGGCAGGTCATTGAAATGAGTGGGTCTCTATAGTAGTGAAGCTAGTTGTTTCCATCACTGCTTGTAGTACTGTAGATTGTGTACATACGGCATCCTATATGTGAGTGTGTTTGTGAGATACAGTGGTTAGAAGCAGGTCATTTGCAGTGAGTGAAGACAGGCTATTTGAAACTTGAGTGTGTGATCTGCTTCTCACTTGAATAACCCAAGGCTTTCTGCCTGACTCTATCAGTAGCCTTCAGAGAACACAGAGAACAAGTGTCTTCTGAAATCCTTATCAAGTTTTTTCTAGAATCACAGAATATAACCAAATCTCCCTGAATTCTAGTGCATTGCTCTGAGTATTGCATGAACAACTCTTTTCAATGGCTCTTTATGTGTTGTCACATAATTACCCTATTGATTATCTCTGCAGTTTGTTTTACAAGTTATATAGGGTGTGGTAAGAATAATTTGGGACTTTTTTAATCTCCAGGTCTCTAGAATAGTGCACAAAGTGTGATTAATATCAGACAAACCTAAGTCAAACTAAAGACTCACTTAAATTAATATGTTATTTTCATGACAGATCAGCAGGAGATAATTTAGTCAGGAAGTAAAAATGGCAGGTATATTGGGAATGATCCCTCCCCTGTTACATCATAGCATCTCCTGGTAATAAAACCTGCTGGAGGAATGGCTATGCTTTGAGACTTTTTATGGGGGGAGGGAGAATTGGGAGGGCAACAGTACAAGTTAAGAAGTGTTCCCTTTAATCTTACAATAAAATGTTGTATTATTGATTGTCACTGCAGAAATAGCAGCAGGGTCTTGAAACCCTGGGGAAGGCATGCCTGCTTCTAGCTTTGGAAAATAAGGCCGTTTTAGAAAAACAGATAAATTTGAATGTACTGGCCTGGTAACCATTGCTGGTAATCTTCCATTAGCTGTCTGCATAATGGACACATTTCACAGTCTAAAGGATGAAATCAGGTATTTGCACAGTTCTGAAGTCTGCATGCTCTGCTTTTGGCTGAAAGAGTTTCCTCCAGATCATACCCAAAGCTTATGGCCAAGACAGGGTAGTGAGTTAAGCTCTTGTTGCTGATATTCTGAGATGAACAGAAGTTTTCACATTTTAGGGCTGTCAGGCTTAATACTATAATGTGAACCATCTTGAGACAAAGGGGATTGAGAACAAAATTGGTGTCGGTCATATGCTTAATTTTGCCAGCCTAACAAAACTTGGGGTTTGTATTTTTTTTTTTTTTAACAGTCTAATTCCTGTGGACTTATGAGGCAAGGACAGATGATTACAGCTGCGGGATGTCTGGAAAACAGCTCACTTAGAATCAGGACAGTTTTGCAGTTCTGTCAATTGAAAATACTGCCATTGAGTGAAAAACAAGAAACTTCTAGTGGCACTCAAATAATACTCAGAAATATGTCACTGTCCTGAAAAAGAAGTGTACAAGTATCTTTGAGATCCCTTCCAGCCCAAACTATTCCATGATATGATTCTATGTATACCCTTAGGAATTGGGATGGGGCTTTTCTGGATAGCTGGCTGCAAATGCAGGAGGAGAAAAAGAATTGCAGGAAAGGCACAAGGGAAGATGAAAAAGGAATCTTCAGTTGCAGACCAGGTTGTTTGTCACTCTGAGAAGAGTCCCAAGGAACTGGCTTTCAGTCAGATGATAGGATGAAGAATTTCTGGGGTTTTGAAGAAGGAAAATACTTATTTGATCTAATTTGTCTGGAGTTCAGGGAAATAGGACTATATCGTTTTTCAAATAACAAAAGTGTATCTGTACATGCCTTAATTTCTAAATTGCTAAACTAAAGCAAAATTCTGACTTTAGCTTTTTGGGTCAATAATTAGATGTATAAGCAAAATGAAAGTTATCTGCTAGTAAAGCATTTATTAACAACAAGGAAGACACGTATCGCTTCTTAAGCTTAGTCTTTTCTTGTCCTTTGTATATTTCCAATAGGAACAAGAAGGAAATTTATGCTTTGTGTACAGTCAATAAATTAGTCAAATATCAGAGTGGGTCAGAAAATAGGGGAGTCTTTGTATTTCACCTTCTTCTGAACTACAAGCTGTGAGCCGTTGCTAGGTAAGAAGTCTAATGTGTTGCAGTAAGCTCTGTGTTGTACAAATTGTGGATGTGGAAGAGATGCACGTGTTGGTGTTCCATATAGCCTGTGTTTTTTCTGAGAGGTACATCTCTGCCACAGTAGATGAATGGGGACTTTCTTTGCTTTTAGTTTCAAAAGCTACTTAAGAGCTATTGGAGAATCATGCATGCATATTCCAGGCCAGTAGGTAGAGTACATGAAGCATTGTTTATCCTTTGGTTGGCATGATTAGCAATACTCGGAGTTGTGTGCAGTTGTTTAGGAAAGATGGAGCAAAAGAGTGAAATGCAGGAGGTGCAAGGATCAAACATATGTCAAATTTTATAGTGTGTAGCTGTCCTTTAAAAAAGTAAGCAACAGAACAGCTATTATCTGGAATAACCATATAAAAGCCCTCTCAACAGCTTCTATTTTTCTATGTGATCATGATTACAAGGCCTCTGAGAGGTAAATGTTGACTTGTTCTGCTTAAAGCAAGTAATTTTGTTTTTTTTTTCTCTTTTCCCATTTTTGCATCCATTCTGTCCTTTTACTTAGTTTAAACAGATACAAATAAGAATTAAGTCAAGGTCTTTGGCAGAATATATTTGCTGCTCTGGGACTGTGCCATTCTATCATGTTTCGGGGTGGGGACACGCGAGGCTACTTCTGTCAATATTGAAAAACACGTCCAGCTTGCTTTAGCATTTCTTTGCAAGCCAGGTGAGAGGAAACAATTTGTTTTGAATATGAATTTTGTAAATTTGGCTCTTAGTGACATAAGTTATGGTGTCTGTCAATGAACAGAGTAGCTTTTTGTATCCAGAAGGAAAGGGACGTTGCCAGAGTTTTACGCATACAGCCATGTATCATAACTTCTGGAGCAATGATTATAGTGTTTAGCAGATGCATAACATATAAGGAGTTAGTTTCATTTAATCACTGGTATGGACAAAAGTAATTTATGAGCCAGAAAGGTACATCTGAACCAAGAAGGTGGTTCTTTAAGTTTATTAGATTCCTTCCTGCCTGGTTTGTATCTGCTGTATCCTTCAATCCCCTTTTCAGTTTCACCATAAAAATGTCTAAGTATCTTTTAAGTTCATCTGTATAATTTGCTTTGATGATTTCACTTGGCAGCTCTCTCCACATGCTCAGTACTCTTTGAGTGATATTTTGTACTGGAGTTCTAACTAAATTCACTTTTTATTCCCATAGTGCTTTATTTATTTATTTACACTCCGACCTGTCCCAGACAAATTATTCCTTTTTACCTTATCAAGCTTTTAAGGAATTCTAAATAAGATTGACACTGTGTTTGCTTGAGTCATGTCCCCTGTTATTTACTTTTGTTTTCACATGTCAATTCCCTTGATTTGGGAGTTTTTGCTTTACTTTATCACTTCTGAAGAACAGATTTGGAGCAACCCTAGTAGAAGTGGTAAGGGTTCACCCCTTGTTATCCTTGTCCCATGGCTGACAGAGGTCAGAATCTGGCCAAAATCCTACTTGGGCAGATGTAGGAAGAAATTGTAATCGAATCTCCTTCCGCATTTAGGTCACGTGCCTGTGCCTTTGGTTTTTCTTCCTTTTCTCCCCTGTGATTACATATAGGCTCATTTAGTTTGCATACCTTCCCTTAGTAGGATCTGCTTTATTTCACACATACTCGCATCTAAGTCCTTATTGTAGATTTTGGTGATGTTTCCAAATACAGGTTTTGTTGCTTTTCCTAAAATCCTCCCCAGAGGTAGCTTTTCCTCTTGCTTCTGATCGGTTATCTACACCTGGCTGATGTGGAAGCCCTCACTCAGTTCCAACCCACTTTTTTTTCCTGTGGTGTTAAGATTTTTTTTCCTCCCCCTTTAATTGCACTGGTGCTGCCTCCAGAGGATAACCATGTGATGGATGACTGCTCTCATGATCCAGCTGTAAGTGGGATCCTCAATAACATGTGCCCACCAGGGTTCTTGAAAGTGATGGCAGAATCTCTTGTGAAGTGACCACTTACTATTTTGCACATTCTGCACTTAGATACAGTATTTTAGATAGCACAACAACCACTTCCCTGTGAGTATTGGACAGGCAGTAGAAGTGACAGAACATATTCTGAGTTGGCGAAGATGGACACAGTCATGGAGGCCTAACTTTCTACAAAAGGCTTGGAAAAGTGTGTGTAAAAGATTGTAAAAGCCTCATTTTCTCTGTGTTTCAAATTATTTCATTGTATATTGAGAGTGCATCCCAGACCCTGGTTTGCCTCTCTTTCATTCTAGTCATAGCTGACTGAAATGTTGTGAGTAAATATTTAGAAAATGGACTGAATGAAAGAGCTGAAGTAATATTTTTTTTTCATATGAAAGTAATAATAATTAAAACATTTCAGATGGCAAGTGGTAGTGTATGAGAAGCACACATGGATGACATATATACGTATATATATAGTCTTCCTTTCTTTTGCTTGTACATTTGCCAAACCTAGCAGGTAATTGAGCTCCAACTAGTCACTTAGAATTGTTAATATGTATGCAAACATAACTGCCTGTTGTGGTTAGTCTCCCTTTCTTCTGTAGTCCTCATTTTATGAATATATTTAATATTATTGTGTGTGTGTGTTTTTCCCGTCTGCTAACACCCTGCATTTCATTCCTACATCTGTGTGTTTTGGGGTGGGTTTTTTGGTGAAAAAAGTCGATGTCCTCACAATTTATTTGATGCTGCAACACTAGCATTCTTGTTAAGTGTCTTTTAAAGAAAACAAGAGCTAGAGTGGATTTTAAAATTTCATTCCCATATGCAGAAGACATATATTTTAACTTATCATAGTGCTCAAATAACTATTAAAACTTTCAGGTTGAGGATAAAGCAGACTTGTGATCAGCAGTTTGTAACACAGGAATCTAATAAATTCTAGAAGATGGACACTCTTAGAAAATTGGTGTGTACTTGTGCACCGGTGACAGGAAAAGCAGGTATTTCTGTTTCCTGTTAAGAACATTGAATGCCAGAGCAAGAACAGTAAGCATTCTCAGTTGTTAAATTTTATGTTTTTCCTTTATATTGTTGTACAAGTATGTCTGCTTTGGGTCAAAGCTTAGCTCTAAGGTACACTAAGATACCAATTGAAACTAATACTAAAGTGACATAAGCAATTCAATTCAGTTTTGTATTAGTTCTTCTGCATCCACTAAGGGTCATTACTGAATTGAAGGAACCTTTCAGTTTTTTAAGGATAGAAAGTTGACAGTTCAGATCCACAGTGCTGGGTTAGCTCAGAACTGCTTTTGAAGAAAATAGAAATGGGTTTCCCAGAGCATTTGTAAATTTGGGTGGAAGTGACCTATCCAGAGTAGTCACTGGCAGAACACAGCCCTACATCCCTATCTTTCAGCTTCCAGGCTTCCAGTCAGTGTCCTCTTCACCCCACATGCCACCTGCTAGCTGGCAGAACTTTGTGTGGCTTTGCCTGAATTTCCTGCAGCATTGGGACCCAGTCCAATGACCACTGAGGCTGGTGGGCGGGAGTGGTTATCACTTGGTAGTCCAAGTACTGAATTCACTGCAGTGCTCCAAAGCAAGGACAAGCTATGCAATTAGTGTACGATTATGCCTCTTACTTGGAATGTTATGAGACAAAAAGTGGTGGAAATAAAAGTAAAAATAAAGAAGTGGAAGTGAAAGTGGAAAACTACTATGCTTTCAGCATAAAAATATCACTGCAGACTTATCATCTGTTGTATCTTTGAGTTAGTTTTCAAACTCTAAGTCCATTTATTTACTCTTTAATTCTGTTGGTACTGCTTTTGTATGTACTGTTTTATGGGAGGGATTTTCTGTCTGGCTTCATAAACTTTTGGGATTATGATCTCTGTTAAAAGATGTTATTCCCATGTATGTTGCACTACTTTTTTTCACAGGACAATAATAAAAATCACTTCAGCCTATAGAAATAGGGAATGAATATGCCCAAAGATGCCACATAGAAATGCTCTTATATCACAGAATCACAGAATGGTAGGGGTTGGAAGGGACTTCTGAAGACTATCTACTCCAACCCCCCCTACTAGAGCAGGATCCCCTAAAGCAGATTACACAGGAATGCATCCAGGTGGGTTTTGATTGTCTCCAGGGACAGAGACTCCACAACCTCCCTGGGAAGCCTGTGCCAGTGCTCTGTTACCCTCAGAGTAAAGAAGTATTTTCTCTTATTTAGGTTAAACCTCCTGTGTACTGGTTTGTGACCATTACCTCTTGTTCTGTCACTGGACTTCTGACCCAATCCTCCTGACGCCTGCCCTTTAGATATTTATAAACATTGATGAAATTCCCCCTCAGCCTCCTTTTTCTCCAGGCTAAACAGACCCAGCTCTCTAAGCCTTTCCTCATATGGTAGGTGCTCCAGTCCCTTAATCATCTTAGTGGCCCTAATATGAGCTGTTAGTATTCTGCTGTTACTCAATATTTTTTAAAACAATTTGGAACAAATATTTTTATTGTTCAGTGTCAGTTCTAGTGACATAGGTTCCAGTAATTCTATCTGGCTGTTCCTTATCCTGCAGACATCTGAAAAGTCCATCATATTGCTGAACTTTCACAACATTTACATATCCCATTATAGTAATTTTTACAGAATTCAAATTAACTGATTTAACACTTGTTTATTTGCTTCCTCTGAACCAGTCTAGGGCCATTATTTAGTTGTAGTTATTCTGTAAAGAAATACTGAATAAAGGCTAGCTGAAACAAATAGAGAAATTAGTCACTTATTAATTATTAATACATTTTTTCTTACAATTCCTGCAACACTTTCAGGAAATGCTCCATTCCAGTAAAAAAAAAAATCTCTAAAACTTAACATGATGTATATCTTCTCTCTTAGTAATAGCCAGAGTATACTTAGGAGGTGTGCATCTCCTGCCTCATGGCCAGGGCCATGCTGGTATTAATTCATTCTTCAGACTTTTCCACTCTGAAGATCAGCAGTCCTCACTGACACAAGAGCCCTGAGATTCTTCTTAGTTACCCTTAGCCCCAGAATCACCTCCTTCCCTTGCCAGCACAGAAGGGTACAAAGTCATTGGTATTGCCTTCCTTCTTCAGTGCAGAGGTTTGCTGGATTTTATTTCAGCGTATGTGTGACCTGTTCCTGATTTGTTTTATGAAGAGCAGTGAGATGTTGTGGGAAACTGTTCTTTTCTTCCCCGCATAAGTCTTGCGACAGATGTCATTTTGAATTTTCAGGTGGGAAATACCCTGTATTCCGTAGCTGAAAGTGTTGCCCTTAGATATGTTTTTCACTGGTTTTATCTACTGTTTTTTTAAATTTCAACTCTAGATACTCAGGCCTTTTTTCAGAACTGTGTGAAAATGATCGCCTCAATACAGGTGTGGAAGTACGTGCACTCAGGTTTCAGAAAGTACCAAGTGTTGTCCTGTGCCATGAGAAATAAAATGTGGAGACCTTGCAGTATCAACCAGCACAGACCAGATTGGGCAGCAAATACATGAAACCCATTCAGGTCTGTTGGTTAACAAATAGATGAGTTGTGAGGTGCAGCACAGCACTGGATTTGTTGGGCCCTGCAGCACATTTGCCTTTAATACAACAAATGGTCTTAGTAGGATGTACACATCAGGTCTGTGATAGAGTAGTATCTGCATGATTCTGCATCCAGTCTGACGAGAAATCCAGGGCAAGGGGAAATGGGTTCAGGCAGGTCCATACATAGCAGAGCCAGAGCTCATAGGCTGAGATTAACCTGTCTTGATGATGTGTAGAGGCAGGGAAGAGTTGTACTGGATTTCCTTGTAGTCTGCAGGAATATTTAGGCTATGTATTCATGGAGCCAGATTGGGGTTGGCAGGTTACTAGCTTTGGGCTGAAACACAAATGATTGCACTCCTCCAGGAGCCAGCTTTGGATGCAGTTTAGTAATATTTGTCTCAAAACTCATACCTAACAGACCCTTCAGATTCCAGGTTTCTTGCATCCAGGCTTGAATAAAGTAACCATCCTAATGTGAAAGGTGAGCAACCAGAAATGTTGGTAGAACATGTACGTTCACAGGCAAAAAAGCAAAACCAACCCCACCCCAAATCAAAACATAAGTCAGTACATTTATTTAACGCATACTGCATTATTTGTCCTGTATTCTGTTGTGTTTGTATCTCCATATACTTGGTGTAGAATTTGGACTTCCCCAGATCATGAGTTCTGGACTCAGGAAAGTAGTCAGTAAAGATTGACTTCGGTGTGACTAGGATTTCACCCAGAACTGAAATTCAAGTTGTGTGATTTTATGTCATTTGATATTATAGATAAGCATGCAGTTTTTGGCCCATACTGAGTGAAATAAGGGTATAGTTTCTGTGGGTGTTCTTTTCAAGTTTTTCAGTTGCTTTTAGACCTTCCTTTCCAATATGAATTGAACCTGACTTGAGGAAGAAGTTCAACTTATCTGGCATAACTCCTCTAGCCAGTCTTTCTGTGAAGAGGATGAGCTTGTGGTTCAAAGAAGTTTTACAGTGGCTCTTCTGGACAGCCATCGATCTGCTCTCATTCAGTTCTGATTACCAGCTGAGCCAGAGAGAAGTTCCAGTATAGATGGACATTCTGTCAAAATACGCAGTAATTAAAATGTGCCTTGGAACCATTTCCACATTCCCATCTTCCCATTACATATAAAATATATTGTGACCCCATGGAGAGCTGCTTGACATCACATAATGGCTGAATGTCTAGCTTCCCAGTCAACAAGGGAATACATCTGAGTTTTTTCTTGGCAGTTAACAGGATTCATTTCAGCTTTTAAGTTTGGGTCGTAGAGCATTCTTCTTACCTTGAGATAAGAGCTTCGGTGGTTTCATTTACATAGAGGTACGTTGGAAAGAATTTCTGGTTTTAATTCAGGAATGAATGCTAGCTCTGGCTTTGTAAACACCTGTTGAAATCATTGAGTGTTTCATACTTTGGCTTTTTTTGTATTTATTTATTTCCATCCCAGACTCCTTTGGATGTGCATGACTGTGCCTTCCAGATCCTTCTCTTTGCAGGACATTCTACATAGTGGATTGCTAGAGGTCAAATGCCAGTTTCTCTGACATTCATGCTATCTGCACTAGGTGTGACAGGGATCCTTGCTGGAAGTTGGCAAAACAAGGTGTGCTCAGAAACATGTTTACAAAGATAGTTTGCTTTCTCTGCTCAGTGGAAAGGGAATAAAAAATTTCTGCATTGCACATGTCTGTGCTCATGAGCTCTGCCTGTGTAGGAGGTGTGAAGCAGAACCCCGGGTTAAGTAGCATCTGTTGTTTCGGGTCATCTCCAAACAGCGGGACAAAAATGTAAGAGAAAAGAAGTTTTTTCTTGATCTGGATGCCTCTTTATCTCTGTTGTAACATTTCTGAAAGTACTGGTCATTTGTGGGTTGGTGACTTAAGGTGAATGTACCATGTACGTACAAAACATTTGTCTTGCAGTGGTTGAAGCAGACTGAGATCTGAGGCAGAACCTACACCAGCCAAGGAGGCTGGCAGCACAGTAGGGGGAAATATTTTTTATCACTGTTGCAGTAAGAGAAGGGTCCTGCTTCCTGATCTCAATATTCAAATTCTGGTTGTGCTCAGTCATAGTCATATCATCTATGTGAGCCTAATTAAGGGTAGTTTGGGAGTTCATAAACTTTAAAATATAAGGAACTGAATAGGTGAACTTCCCCTAAAAAAGCATAACCTTTACAGGAACAGCCTGGCTGTTAACTAAGTAGTAAAAGCAAAACTGTGCTAAGGAGGTCACTTAACAAATAATACAAATAACATATTTTTAAGACTGTAATGATGGCAGCACTTTCAACTCTGGAAGCCAGCAGAGTTAGTGGGGTGGATCTATTGCTCACAGGTATTATGAAGATGTTTCATTTGTACTAACTGTTTTCTGTGAACTATTAAAAACAATTGCCTTGTATTTGGGAAGGCAACTAATGCACAATATTTGTGTGACAGTTTGCTGCAATGCAAACTTCCAGCATTCTGGACTGCTTCCAAGAGCATTTTGGGAGCAGGAAACTTTACTTTTAGGACTAGACTAAGGCCTCCTTCATTAGCCTTGGCTTTTGTGTACAGGGCATTATGTTATGTTTAGAAGATCAGTCTATTTATCTGTCTATTTACCTGTCTAAATAAACTGTCTGTATACACACATATCGTCCTAGCTAGCAAAACATGTTGTTTTCTGGGACAAAACCTTCAGGTTTTGGTTGGCTGCTGTATCAGTAGACTGGAATACTCACTTACAGCTGTCCTTGGAGGCCTTCTATAAAACTGCAGGTGTTCAGCTTTAGCAAATAGTTCTTATTATATGGATAGACTTTTGGCAGCTAGTAATGATGTTTCCTGAAATTGAAAAATGATTTTCTACCTAACACACTGGTTTTACATTACTGGAATGTTGGAGGGGAAAACAAATACCTCTCATCAAGAAGTACTGAGACTGTTTTTGTTAGTTGTATATATTTTCTGATTTGTATATTTTATACTGGAGTGCAAGTTTTTTTTCCTTAACTGTTGTGGTCAGATCTGAAATCTTTTCCAGCAAAACTCAAACAATGAGGAATTAAGGAAGTGTCTGGCAACAGAGAGTTATATACTTCTTTATACATAACTATCAACTGCCTTGCAGTTGGTGTACCACCAAACCCAGAGCTAAGGGGGCGTTGTAAAGCCTTTAAAAATATTGTACAGTATTGTAGAATACTGCAAAAACTTTTACTTTTTTTTTTTTTAATCACTGAGTAAGGCACATATGATGATTTTATGATTAGATGTTTAACCCATTCTGTACCACTGTTATATAGTGCTGGAAGAAAACAGTGGATCATTTTGTTACAACCACTCTTTGAACTATGAGATTGATGGCATACTGTATGTCAGTTCTGAGGAACTGTAGCTTAGCTTCTGGGAGTTAAACAACTTATCTGGATTGTATTTAATTATCCAAATGCTTGACTGGATGATTTAGTGTTCAGGCTTTCTGCAGTATGCCTGCTTAACCTTTACCGTGCTATATCAGTACCTGAAGCCTGGTGGCTCAGGATTCTCCTTTCATAATTTCTATTTATTTCCAAAGTAATATCTTAATGAGGTAGTGTTATATGAGTGTTTTAAGTATAATATGACATATGACATGGTTGAGTCCCTGTTAGACACTGCAGAAAAAGCTCAGGTCTGTCAAATCCAAACGCTTCCTCAGGGAAACCATCGATCCCTTAAGAAGCAGAGCTGGGAAGATAACAGAGTCCACTCAAGGGTTTAGAGGACCATAAACCCTCACCATGAGTTTTTTTATGGTGGCCTTTGCATGTGATGTGAATTACTATAATACAGTCCTCAAGATATAGCACAGTTGGGCAGCAGTGCCTACTTATTTTTTGTGGTGGCACAAAAATACTGAATGTAAAGTAAATGGGAATTTATGACTTCAGCAAAAAGGGACTGTGCAAGCCAACTCTGTGTGCCCAGGAGACCATCCAAGTCCTGGAAGGGAATATCAGGACTGTATTTACTACTTTTGTTTGTTAAATCTTTGTATACATAGTTATTTTGTTTCTCAAATACAGTCCAAGAAAGTAACTCTATGCTTTGCTGTGAAGAACAGCTGCGTATTTGAAACCTTTACAGGAACAAGGAGACACCAAATGCAGGTATTAAGCTTAATCCTCGGACTCTAATAACACTTTATCTGATGCTAATCCACAGTGCTACAGACATGGATTATTGCTGATGGCGTAAGTATGTGGTTATGTTAATTGTAAAGGTTCCTCTTTATCTCCTTATCTGTATTGCCCCTCACATTTCTCGCACCCATTTGTGCACAGTTCTCCAGGTTTTTTTCATCATATGAAAGTATCATTTTCAAAGGCTTTTGCTTTTCACATCCATGTCAGTATTGCAGATTAGAATGTGACAGGGCATACCTGGTTGCATACTTCCTTTAAACCTGAGCCAGTAGCACTGCAAAATGTTAGGGAGAGCACCCTTTCATCTCACACCATGCACCACTTTAAAGTGAAAGGTTTGTTGATGTAATCCTATTTCCAATCTATAGAGGTCACCTGTAATGCACTGCTCTGAAGATAAATGTCTAGTACTGTTTGATGTTAGAGGTTTCTTTTTTTTCAAGACAAGTTTAATGATATTTTGGTTTGCCAGGATACTGTGTTGAAATTTTTGAAGACTTCAGCTGTTTTTAAACCATTGTTAACCTTTCATTCAATTGTTAACAATCCTTTCAAAACTGATATTTTTATTATTTCAATATGTTTCAAGTCTTTGTTTTTTTGGCAAGATCTGATAAATTGGAGGTAATCTGTGATGTGAGATGGATATACTAGCTTCTAGATGACAGGTTAGGTGACTAGACCACATATATATTTCTTTGGCAATCAACGACAACGATAATATTAATTTCACAGGGAGAGGGATCCATCCTGCCAGTTCATCACAGAGTGATGAAATGGAAACCTTAGTTCCTAGTGTAGGTCTTAAGCAGTTGTCAAACTCCCATTCAGGATCTTTCTCGATCTTTTTGAATATACCATTGGTTTTTTTGTGTCTAACTATATGTATCATAAAAGTTACTGTATTGATTGTGGATTTATGGGTGAAAACCTACCCCACCTAAAGTTAGTCATAAAACCTGTAAGTGGGATTCAGCTTCTTCTTCTCCAATTTCCATTAACACTGTTGGCGCAATAGCTTATGGTGTTTCCCAAGTTTACTAACACTGAAAAGTATTTCCTGGCTACACTGTATGGGCAACTCCTCCTGAAGAAACACAGTTTTTGTTGCTGTAAGTCATACAAATTTTCCCCAATAAAAAGGTGGAAATTTATTTCATAGCTTAACTGCATCTACTTTTGCTAGCAAGGCAAAGCCAGTTAGGGATGGGCTTTTTTCCTCTATGAAACTGGCTGATCCAGGTAGATGCAAGTTGGCAAAGGCTTGCTAAGCCTTTGGTTATATATGAGTATTTGGCACATTGTAACAGGAATTTCTTGTCCATATCTCCATCTGTTTTGGTAGCAGAAGAATCCACTCTACCTGTTAACTGTTCAGCAGGCATCTTTCACAGTTGGCAGATCTGCATGTGAATGTGAAACACACTGGTGCACTGTCCAGAACCAGGTTCCCATTTCCAGCCCTGTGGCTCACTGCTTCAGAGAGGAAAACTGCAGACCTGATGTGGTACAGGAGCTCTTTGCTTGGAATTGCTCCGTTTCCTGACCCAAAGTAGTCACGTGGGGAGTTCAAGTCAGGTTAACAAGGGCAGGCTGACATACAAAGGCTTCATTTCACTGGATCTTACGCTGACTCCTGTCTTTTTATTGTTAATGCCCTTTTGTTAATTTTTCTTTGTTTGTTTCATCTGCCTGAGAGTTGTCCCTGGCAGCAGGGAAAGTTCCTTGAGCTGTTTTGGCACAGTGTGTGGTTTTTAAAGCCCTTTGCTGCTTCAGGCAGAACCCACTTTCCAGAGCTCTGTCACTTTCCCTCGTTCGCTTTTTATATTCGGTCCCTTCCTCACCATTCCCCACACATGTTATGCACAGTTGCAATGACTTGCATCTGTCCTGAAGTGTGACTTTCTTAGAGCTGATTCTCCTGTTCCTGTGTGTATGAGCCAAAAAAGGACTGTGTGTTACACGAGGCTGCCAGCACCCTTCTCCCAAGTGAATATGTGTGGTCCCACCACATTCATCTGAATTCCTACTAACCCCAGAGATCAAGAATGTTTAGACTTCTTTCTGTCTCTGGTGGCCACCATTATCAGAATGACTTTGTCGGCCCAGAAAGTTAAAACCCGTTGCTATTACAATTCCAGTTCTATTGATGATAAACTATGGAAAACATCAGTGTCATACATGGTATTTAACATAAGGAGCTGTTTGACACAGTGTATCCTTGAAATGTTTATGTTGAGTAAGCAAAACTGTGAATTCACTTTAATAAAAACTCCCTTTAACCTCAGAAATGGAGCCTGTACAATAAAGTTTTATTTCTCTCAGCGATGTTCACCCTTCTCATTCTAAGGTCCAAACACTACATAATAAATGCCAAGGAGCCTCTCTCCATTTTATTAAGTCCTTTACTTTTATTGTCTGTGTGTAGCACATCTAACAAGAGGAGAATAAAGATCATTCCTTGAATTCCCATAGCATGGAGGCCAGTTGGCATTTCTGACCTCTTTGTTTCACTCCCCATGGTCCCCAAGGAGAGTTCTGGTGACAGGAAGAAGAAAGTAGTCTTTTGCAAACTGATTATCCTTAGAAGGTGGTTTATTCTTTGCTTAATCCCCTGTACCCTGTCTTCCTTGCTGGTTATTCAAGTTGTCTCTGAGAAAGAAGAACTCATTTGATAGATCCTAGCAATCATCCTAGTTGCGAGCATCTTGAAGCTTGCTGAAGGCACAAAGCAGTATAGGGAGACAAAGTGGTATCTCTATGACTTGAAGACTGTGAGAAGGAGAGCTGCTCAGCAGCTCTGGAGCAGAGTGCTGGTGTGTTATGAGAGGAGAACATAGTAAAGCAGAATTTTGTTAGTCCTAATTTCACCTTACTGATGTATGTCAATATCCCTTCCTGACCTTTTGCTAAAAGGGTGGGTGGGCCACTCGATGGTGAAAATTGCCATGATAAACATCCTTAGATGCAACTGAACTGATACTGGTGGTAGTTGCCTTGATTGCTCATTCCAGCCTGCACTCTGCCCTATTCCACCCAACCACAGGATCAATATCTTTCATTTAAATCTTACTCAGACACTCAAAATTTTGATGTTTAGCAGTTTTCTATAATAGTAGCCAAATACTAAAGAACATTAGGGATTAATGAACCTCTTCCTCTCACTTTATCCCAAACCACCAGAAGAGTCAGCAAAGGAATATTCTAGTGTACTTTCGTATGGGGGTATTACATGAAGTAGGATTGATTCTCTTGCACTGAAAAAGTTCCAGATGGAAGTCCCTGAAAACTACCATGAGAGTATGCTGGAAAAGTATCTCCACATTATTTATCCTCTCCACAACCAGAAATTCTTCTGTTAGTGACTGAAATGCATGGACTTTTGATCTGACTTGGCCCAGCCATTCCCGTTTCTTAAATGAGCACTCCACGTGCCAGAAGAAAATGGGGCAGTAAAAAAGGATACAGTCTTGTCCTCAGTGAAAATTCGCTCTTTGATTTTAATAAATTAACTTGGATAGTATATTGTGGGTTCTCAATCTCATTATTTTTTTTTTAGCTAGATGGAGGATTCCACTAAAAAAAAAATATCTTATGTGTTTTGTATGATTTCATTTGCTCCTTACAGGCCCCATCTCAGGCCATAATTCTTGATTTCTCCTAATTAGTTGCTGTGGAAATGATTATGTCATAAACACAAACAATGGGAACATAAGGAGCAGATGAATTCTTAAGACGCAAAGATTTGTTTTCCTGTAAATGACAAAAAAAACCAAAGGAGAGGCATTATAATACTTTCTGCATTGTCTTTCATCTCAGGATTTTACAGTCTTTCTCAAGTATTAATACATTAAAGATTTTTAAAAAGCTGCTGCAGAAATGGTGTTGAAACCTTTTATGTTAGTTGTCCTCAGTAAGTCATGATCAAATCATTGTTTGCAACTAAAAATAAGCCTTTCCCTGCAAATTGAGCCTTTGCTCTGAGAGCTGACTGGATTCTTCCCAATGTACTCATCATCACTAGCTACAGAGATTCTGCTGACCAAGTTATTTACACCTGTGCAGTCCAGTTTGCTTCAAGGCTCATTTTATCCCTCTGCTTTCAGATTCTTTCCCTTGGAGATTTGTAGGCAGTTCCAACACTTTTGATAGTGTTGCCTCACTGTTGCTGCACTATGGAAAGAACAGTAAACGATTGTATCGGAGGAGCACAGGGTGGAATGGAATCTGCAGCTGCGTCAATCTCACTTACGTTCTGCATGACTATCAGGAGAAAAAGCAATAAAAATATATTTTTTTGCCACTGAAGTCAGCACATGTGGCTAAGTGTCCTCTGAGGCGTGAAGTCCATCACTCTACACAAGCCCACTGTACATCAATGTTCTTAAGTGCTCAAAATGGGGCTTGTGTGGTGTATAGACCATGTGAACTCATGTGTGGATTTCACCAAGGGAGAGTGTCTTTTAGTCAGAAGATACCTTTTTGCATAGTCGCTTTTCAGAGTTGTTCCATATTTTGGCTGTCACCACACCTCTGTCAGACAACTGAGTATTTATAACTGCTGCCTTTTACAGATGGGAAAACCAAGGCACTGAGAGGTTAAATGACTTGTCTGAAGGAGCACAGTGGGTTAATGGCAGAGTGAACACAGAGTTCGGCATTTCTGACTGTGTCTTCTAGCCTCCACAGAACATTTCTAGAGCAATACAGAAGCAGTGTGCAAGCGGAGTAGTTTTCAAGCAAAAATATCTGTCAGGTTGCATAAAATGTCCAGAACAGCTCTTTAAACATGCAAGAACTTACTGATTTTAAATGAATGTGGTCTTTTCTTTAGTGGGTAGAGGTAAGGGATGCTTAAATGTTTAAATACTTTGTTCTTCCATTGATTAAAAAAAATTATAGAAATTATCTTTCTCATAGCTATGGAATAGAAATATCTACATAGTTCTTGGGCTTCCATCTGAAAGGTTTTTTGAAACTGAAGCTGTAAGCACAAATTAGGAAGTAGAATCTTCTTGTCAGCTGCTCTCATCTGCTATTGGAACTATACAGTAGCACATTTCCAGTGTTGCCTTCTAATATGCCCATATCAATTTTATAGAACTGAAACATGCACAAGGAAGATACTGTAAGAAAGAAAAAATACTTTTGCATAGTTTTTTATATTATTCACACAGCTGGAATGTTTACAGCGTAGCACAGAGTGTAATGAGCAAATGCTGAACCACATCAAGCGGTTCCCTTGTCGTGCATGTCATTTAAATATCAAATCTATAAGGGCGTTTGCTATGTTCTTCACACACAGAAAGACCACAACTAAGTGACTTAAAAGTATCCCATGAGTTTTTAAAAATGCGGACAAACAACTCTCTTCTTTTGATAATTGCAAATACATTGTTCCACTCCGTTGGTTCTGCAACATCTGGTGTTTTATAAAGCATTTTAAAATGTCATCTCCCATCCCCATTTGCCCACACCCTTCCCACTGCACCTTAACCCCAGCATAACAAGAAACTTTAATTTCTAAGGAATTCTGTGGAAAATGTTGCACAACAGAGTTAAGGAATAGTGTCTGTGTAGGTTTGAGTACTTCTTAACTTCTTAAGAAAACCAAGTCAGTGGCATGGAGCAACTCTAATCAATAGAACAGTTTTCAAGAGGAAGATGAATAGAATTCTGGGCTGATTCAGTGGAAAGGTGTTGTTAAATGACTCTTACAGCAGAGATGACTTAGAACTTTTTGCTTGGTAGTGTTAACTTGATATACCAGTCTTGGCATTAAGTTTTCTTGAAAAGGTCAGAAGGTAGTTTCTCAAGAATGAAAGACTGTAACCACATTTGTAAGTCCTGGTATGTGTCCAACGTTTGAATAGTAAAACAAGTGTAATTAATTCACAGTTCATAGGTTGTGCCTGAGAATGAGCTTATAGGTTAAGGAATCAGAGTGGGGAAAGGGAAGGGTCATTCCTGTTTAGCATTTGTTCATAACCAGGGTATTTTAACATGTTTCATAGAAGTTCTTGTCCGCTCAGTACAGTATACAGTGAATAGGATACTTTATTTGAGAAGCAGAGTGAAGATGCCCACATAAGAATGCAAAAATGAGTAAAGAAACAAATCCATTAATATAGAAATAATTTCAGAAGCTGCAGAAGAAAATCCCAAAGCAAGGAGACAGGGTTTATGTTGCCTGATTTTAACCATCTGTCAGTTATGCATATAGTGCAAGCAGGTTTTATAGTCTCACTGTATTTAGTGAAAAGTAGCAGGGGCACCTCTAGATGGCAGTTCATTCCCCTTGTCTAGATGAGACTAGGTACTCACTTTTCATCTGACTAAATTTAGATGGGATGAATCTCACCTTTACTAGTCAGCACAGAAGAAGATACTTCACAATCCAATTAATTTAAAATAAGATGTACTTCTTTAGCTCTTGAAGTCAATAAAGTAGAAGATTCCTTCCTTATAAAGATCATACTCAGTGAAATTGCCTTTTTACTAATGCACTGTAAATGTGTGGCAAATCCTAAGATAAAATACATCTAGCAACAGTCAGAAAATTATGTTAGTCTATTTGTATTAGCTTCTTGTCATGTAACTGGTGAAAATAGGCAAAATTTTATTAATAATGAAAAATGTCATATTAAAGGACATTTTTTAAAGGAGACTGACAGATCCTGATATGCTGGTGATTTCTGATCCTGAACCCAGTGATTAGGATATTCTGTGTTCTTGTCCCTGTGGTCCTACTGGGACAGCAAATTTCCACAGGCTGTTGTAGACTTACTTAAATTACCAAGTACCACTAGTGCCCTAACGAAAGATTTCTTAGAAGCTGAATAAAAGTGCAGCCTCTAAGAAATCTTATTGCAAGTGCTGTGTTGCCTTAGCCAAAATGTTATTAGTATCCAAGGAGGTGCAATGTGACTCTATATCCTGAACCTTTCTCGTGTCTGTTTTGCCAGAGTTGTGTGACTGTCAGATAAGTAGGGGTACCCTTACCTGCTTTACTCTCACTAAAGCAAGTAACAAACAATGCAAGTGTAGTAGCACTGTTTTCAAGATGGATTAGAAACCAGAGCAACTGTTTTAAGGTCCCAAATAAGCTTGTACCTGTGTGCTGTCATCTGCTTTCCTTTCTGTTATTAACTCCTTAAGATTTTTGAGCTTGTGCTGCAGACTTCCATTTTCCTAACTAGTCATACTCCTTGTAAAAGCATGCCTTGTTTGAATTAATAAAATAGAAGTTATAGGGGTTATTTTTCTTCCCTGTAAATAAATTGAAGGACAAGTTTCAGAGCACTAGATGCAATTTTTGCAAGTAAATTCATAATAAAACTGTTCCTGTGTATATTTAGACTGAAAATTAAGGTGACGTATAACATTCCCATAGGGATAGTGGATGCAAGTGTTCAAGCTAACATAGATAGGTTTAATAATGGGTTTATGGAGAACTTCATGGTGTTGAAGTACAAAGGCCTGGATTTAGACACTTAGGATGGAAGACAGCATAGTCTTCTAAATCCTTGGGACAAATCATCCCTTTCTGATATTTTGTGGCATGATGTTATTATGCAATGGTAGTAGCAAAGATGTAAATTTTTCTAGCTGCAATCTCTAAGAGTCTGCCAATTTCTGCTCTTGGCCCTTTGTCCCTTTCTGCTTCACTGTGATGATTTACTATGATGATGGTGATGCCAGCCAATGTCCCCTCAGCACTGTGAACTTAAATCCCATTACTGTGCAAACACTGTTCCTGCAGCCTTAGAAGTTTAAGAAATAAAGGGAAATGGTGATTCCCTTTGGACCAGCAGCCACATGACCTTTTGTTCTCACATGGTTTAGTCCCTCTTCTGTACGTGACTGCCACTTGGGACTTTTGTTTTTTTGGCTTTTGTCCATTATATTCTAGTTAGCATTTTGTTCACACATCGTTATGAGAAGCGCCGCTTATGAAGATACACAGCTCTTGTCATAACAGAAGTATTTTGTGTGCACCTGCAATTTGACATTTGTGTTGGGGGAATATTGCAGAGTGAATAAAAAACCTGAAACACTTTGCTTTTTTTCTGGATCCACCTGCTATGGAATTGTTTTCTTGTATTTTTTGAGGAAGGGCGTTGAGGTGTTTTGGGTTTTTTTTGTTGTTGTTTGGGTTTTTTTTAAAGAACAATCTGAAGGTGTGTTTATGGCGTTAGGGAAAAGGTACATTGTGGGTTACAGTGCTATAAGCAGAGAAAAAAGGAAAATCTGTAAGACAGATGGCTACAAACATGGTGTAAATACCCTATTTTTAAATGCAAGGGGAAAAAGGTGTTCCATATATAGTCCTCAACCTGGAAGCTTCATGTTTGTAATAGTACCGTGGCAATGTGCAAGGCTTAATCACTTCCTCCATGCTATTTGTGACAGCAACGTTAACAGAAAGTGTTCTCAAGAAGCTTTACAGTCTCATTGCATTTGATTCTCTTGCTTCAGATGCACCTATTCAGATTCACTGAATTAATTAAGCCCACCCTAGCCACCTTTGCTGTGAGTGCAGATGAAAGGACCTGCAACCTGCTTTAACCTTGCCACCTGAGAATCCCCCTGGTGCATGAAGCTGTTAGCCACCGTGCCCAGTCGTCCCCTCACCCCTTGATCACATACCAGAAGCAAGAAGGGAGAGGGTGTCAGGGCACACTGCAGCTGTGCTCTGCTGTGACTCAACCAGGTGCTCCCAGAATTAAGGAGCTGTAAATGGCTTCCTGATTGTGTTCCCCAGCTTGCATTCTCCAAGTAAAACTCTGCACAGGAGACTGTCTGGCCTGATAACATTCACCAAATCAGCAGTTTGGCCTTGAAACACTTCTTGCTGCTCATTGCAAGAACTCAAATGGTTTAGAATGAGAATGACCTAATATACTCCAGAAACTGCACTGCAATTAAGAGTTCAGTCTCATGTATCCACATTAAGTGGAAAGACAAACAATTTGAGTTATGTTAACAATGCCTCTGTAATGGAAAATGTTGATACTTATGCTGATGGGAATTTTCTCTAATTGATCTTCCATATTCAAGAAACTGTTATTGGAAACTGATATTTCACACCTTCATAGCATGGTGATTGTTACTTATTAAGTGCTTTTATATCATGATGTCTGGTAGTAAAGGATCCCCAAATACATGATATTGTTAATCCATCTTGTCAAGTAATTTTTTTTTCATAATGTGGTGTGACTGAAAAAAAAGACTTTGAGTATTTGTTTTTAGTAGTTTTAATATTTCATTCAGAGATTCAGGTTTTTTGGGGGGAGGGGAAGAGGGTTTTTTTGGGGGAAGACTTGCTTGGCAGGCAGTCATTGGCTAGTTTTGTTGAAAACTGAGTGTCAAGACAGGAGTCAAGTTGCAGTAAAATAGCTCATGGTAAAAGGTAAACTGTATGTTTCCATGGAATATATCCTGTGATGAAAGCATCTTTCTTAAGTAGTCACTCTCTCTAAATAATGCATTCTTTCCAGACACCGTTGCTATTTTGTTCTTTGACAGGTAAATACAAACTTGCTCCTAAAAAAAAAAAAAAAAGGAAAAGAAAAGAAAAAAGAAAGCCATGCACCTAGAGGAAGGCTTTTAAATGTAGGTCCTGCTTAATCTGGTTTAATCTTTGTTTGTATAAATTCATGTCTGTTTTGAGAGCTCGTTTTTCAACTTTGAAGCACCCTCTGTATTTCTCTGAAACTTTCTGCAGCTCTCGCACGATGAGAAAAAACAATGCTGGCAGTGAGTTTGTGTATATAAGCTAAAGACTTCTGGAAATGCATGCATTTTTGCCAACTGCAGTGCTGGTTTAAGCTGGCAAGCTAGTACCACCCTCATAGAATAGTGCCTTGATTGCAGATGATGTTTGTGAATTCATTGCCTGAGTTTGAATATAATGCTTTATTTCAAAATAGGCAGTTACAGAACAGTGTAGTTTTTATATAGCATCCTCATTGCCTGAAAGAGCTGTGGAACAGATAAACTAAAGAGAAAAAGGAAGGGAAAGTTTAGGGTGAGGTTGTGACTCAGGGATTCAGGATCCTGATAGAGCAGCCCCAGGAAAAGAATGACATCCAGCTGTTGAAAGTGGACAGATGGAGAAGAGGCCTAGGATGAAGAAAAAGAATGAGTGGAGGAATAAATGTGGTCAGAAGTGTAGGGTGGATTTGGTCCTTTTAGCATTTCAAAAAGGGAGAGAAGCAGTTGGATTTGGAAATTAACAATATCCTAGTGAAGACAAATGAGGCTTTCTTCCCAGAATGAGAGGATTGTTTGGTGGCTCTGAATACTTTTTTAAATTACTGTTGTTGTCCTTAGATTTTCAGTAAAAAATCTTCCTGGTGATCTGAAATGGTTTCCTGCATTAGGAAGCTAGGTATAACCTTGTCACCCCAAATCAAAATATCTAATTGAGTTTTAAGATACATTATTTCTTCCTTCTTTCTCTTTAAAGATGAATTTCAAAATGGAAATATAATTTAGAAGCAATCACTTTGGAATTTGTTTAAGTGATATGCCTTAGGTTTGGGGGGATTTTTTTTCAGTTGAACCATTGCTGATTTCAACCTGAAGTTGTAAATTATTTTCAGGTGGGCTCAAAACTAGCACATTATTCACTGAAAGCACTACCCAGCTGTACAAATCATGAAATGTCTTGGGGACTTTTGTATAAGGAAAAAGCTGTGTGCAATACATAATTGCTTTCAAATCCTCTAGATATCATCTAATCCAAGTAGCCTTGGATCCAACCTGAAGCATTCCGTCCCTAATTTTGTGCCAAATACCTGTGTCGTTTGGGAGTTCAGATTGTTTGTTCATTGTTAAGAAAAGAGTGCCAGCTCACACCGGGTCTAAGACCATGAATGAAAATAATTTTTTGTTGTTTCCTGCTTCCAAAGCCATTTTTAATTGTTGTAAGTGCTGGTTATATATCCTTTGTAAAAGGAGGCTTTTTAAAATGGAGGCATTCAAAGTAGCTTGTTACTGATGTCAAATGCAGTCTTAATGTTTTTGGCTTGATCACAGTGAGAAAATAGAAATAACCAAAGAGTTTGCTTAAAGTTAAAAAAAAATAGAAACAAAAAAAAGGTCTCCTGACTAAAGAAATATATGCTTATTGTCGCGATAAACTGCATACCCCTCGAGTGCTCGAATTCTCCTCTTTTTCTAACAATAGTCCCTTGGCACATTCATCTCTGTGTGTTGCTTAGAGGCCTGTCTGGTAATCTTTAGCTAGTTTTAAATCACAGGTTTCTCCATATGCAGGCCAAATGTTACAGAAGATACTGAAAGTTCATGCATGCGCACACACACACACTCTCAAAGGCTTTAAAATATCCAAAGATACCTTTAAAGGGCATGTGCTTACTGAAAAAGTTAATAGGCTGTGTCACAGGAAGGAATTTCTGAGCAAAAACAAGTTGTCAGATATTCATAAAATGCTTTAAAGAGTACAATTTTTTTAATCTGTCTTCTGGTTCCAGGTACCCAGAAAGTTGGGGGTTCTTTTAGCTCCAGTTACTGGTCCTAATCTAATAATGCTTTAAAATATTGCAAAACATTTTAGTTCTCACTTGAATGCCCTTCCTAGTTACAGGAGGCTATTACGTGCTTTTCCTCTTCTATGCTGCAGTAGTCCTTTCGAATCTAATATTATATTTTTGCTTCACTTACTACCCTTAGTGTACATTGCGGATCTCATAAATAAAATAAAGACAGTTTTGTTGTTTGAGAAGCTGATATGCGAAGTGGCTACAGGGGCTTGGAGGAGGTAATGGGAAGATTGAACAAAGTTAAGAGAGAGCTCTGATCTCTGTACTCCACGTTCCTTCACCAGGACTATCTTGTAGCTAAAAGGCA
Source organism: Apus apus (assembly GCF_020740795.1). NCBI lineage: Eukaryota > Metazoa > Chordata > Aves > Apodiformes > Apodidae > Apus > Apus apus. The sequence continues at coordinate 53,220,434 of NC_067283.1, forward strand.
AAATGGAGCCACGGGGGAACCAGTGTTTATCACCAAGACCACCTTCCTGTTGGAAGGAGGATATTTGTGACAGATACTGGACTAGATGGAGCTGTCAATGGTACAGCATCATGCTTGTGTTATGATGGAGAAATCTACACCTTTTCAGTGACTAGTACAAGAACTGTGTTATTATATTTCTTCTAAACTTAACTCATCTTAGACATCAAACAATTTACATTTAGCAAACCCAAATGCGCAGGAAGGTTGTGTTATTATTATGTAATATTGTCCAGCACAACTCAGGTAGTGAGGAAAAAAAATAATTCTCACCTTTCTAAACTACATTTACAGTAGATTTCCAAGTGAAAAGGGCTTTTTTTTTTTTTTTTTTTTTTTTTTTGTCAATTCATGTGATGGTTTTCAGCTGTTTGGTACATCTTGCACTTCTGTGTTCTCTGTAATACTCATTCGATGTGGAGATAGTGGGGAATAAGCAGCTGCTGACCATGTCCCAGGAATGAAGGATACTAGATAAAAGGTTCAGCAACACCTTCTTGTTCAAAGAGAATGGAAGAGCAAATTTTGGATACAGAGTGATATCACATCCTTGGAATAAGTTATTATTTTGTTATGACTGACCTAAAGATTTAGACCTCCTGTTAATCATGCAGGTTTTTGAAAACTGTTATTGATCGTAACTAGATCTGGATTTAGGTGGGGGTTTAGTATGAATGGCTATACTGAAGGAAAGAACTCCACTGTTGCTGAAGTGAACCCTGTCATTGTAAAAATGATTACTGTAACATTTCTAATGTCTTCTTAAATTTGAGGAAGGCGACTTTTGCCTTTCAACTTTTGTAAGTCTTCATCTGCTTGGGAGTGGGTTTGGTTTTGTTACAGTAGGCTGTAGTGACTTGAGACTTCAGTGATCATCAGCAGGAGTAAATGTGGGCTCTTTCTGGGGCAAAGGAAGAGAAGTGTGTTGTGAGGCCAAGTTTTAGGGTTTTTTTTATAACTGTGACAAAACAGGTATTTCTTACAGCATCCCTATGATTTTATTATAGTTCTTAAACACAGTCAGGGCTTTGTTCTTGCACAGAACAGATGCATGGCCTCAGTGTAGAGATAAGAAGCATGCTTGGGGGTTTTGTAATTTAGATGTGTAAAACTGAAATTGCCAAGATATAACTGGGGGTGAACTGGCCTTCTATTTCAAGAAGAGATTTGGCAAGGAAGATTTAATGTCATCTTCATGTTTAAGACAGGGTGATATATGCACAGTAATGTATTATATACGTTGCACACTGTGGACTGCACAAAGAAGTTATATTTTAAACTGATTTCACATATCTTTTCAGTAGAGAAAGGCAATGTGTTGGTGGATGTTCATGGGGTATTCATTAGTGTACTTAGTCATCAGGAGTTATGTCATTATGATCTTTTATACAATACATAAACCAGCATGTTTAGTAAAAGAAATTATTGGATGACTAAAAGATTATAACTAGCAGAGAGAGTAATGACAGATCACCATAGGAAGTTCTTTCCTGATGGAAGTAGGCACAATGAACAGCACTGGCATTGACATAGATTGTCATAAGCCATATTGAGAATACTACTTTTCCATGCCGTTGGCTATTCCTAGCTGCTAGAAAAGATTTTGGTCATATTCCAATGTTTTATTTCATAGTTAAAGGTCTCACAGTAGCAGTATTTTTAAGTCTTCTGTGTATTAAACTGCAAAAAAGCCATAAAAATAATCTATCTTTCAATTCCAATAAAGTGGAAAATGCCAGAAATGTAGTTCTTGTCCCCACAGAGGCTGTTGGCATTTTTCAGTAGTTAGAAAAATGGCCAGTGTGAACAGACCAATTTATATTTAAAATACAGATTTATAGTGTCAGATGGTATTTTGTCAACACATAAGGAAACAACATATTCTGTCTGAAGTAATATGTGGATTGGAAATCATACATTATCTTAAAAATCCCACCCCTTTTCCTGTAATTAATTCAAATCTATTTTTTTAAGCCATTATATTAACAAGTACTTTCTAGAATGTCAAAGCTGTAAAGCTCTCAGAATCAGGGAGAGAAGGGGTTTGGTAGGAGGCCAAATATTCTGAACACCTTATATGTGTTTGTGTATGTGTGTATAGATCTAAGTATCTGTATACATATAAATAAGAGAAAGGAAAGTTTGCACATCTTAATCAGACTGTTGGATCTGAACACAAAGTATTAGCCAGTGCAGGGCAACATTAGAGCACAGCAGAAGAGCTGAGCCAAACAGGAAAAACAAAAGTTTTCTTTGCATTTGGAGGTTTTTTGGTGTACTTTTTTCAGAGAACTATGTGACAGCTCTGTTCACTTCCTCACCCAGTGGAAAACTCTTTTAATCTACCCAGAAGTAAAAGGGAAAAGCCCTTAAAAAGGTAGCCTGTCCTTAAAGTAGCCCAACACAGATATTGGCATGCTTTGGATTTTGGACATCTGCTTTCTCCTCTTTCCTTGACAAGTAAATCAAGTAAAAAATGTTTACTGACTTGGCATAGAATTTATCAAAATAATTAAGGACCTTCATTTTTTTCCTACAATCCTTAAATTATAACTTTATTATGAAAAAAGAAAAAAAAGCCCTCCTTGTAGGTTTTTCCTATATTTTTCTGTATATTCTTACATATTCTGTCCTCCACTGGCATTTTTTAGCTATGTGAATGGCTCATTTCACCAAACGGAACATAATCTTACTTTTTTTATGTGATAGAAGTTTGAACTTCTTTAACTGAATTAAACCCTAAATTTTGGGGTTTTGCATAGGAATAGATATTTGATACGTCTTTTACACAGGTAAAGAAAAACAAGATAACAAAACCCCAAGGTCAGAATTTTAGAGTAGTGTTATTGAACAGTCTGAGTATTTATGATATGATAGCTGTGACAAAATTTTTTTAAAAAACGCTTCCATGAAAGGATCATCATGAAGAATAATAGTGTTGAAATGTGATTTTTATATAGGATTTGTTTTATTCACATTTGGCAACCAGGATGGGAAAAAATCAGCTATTTTTATTCCATGATGCTGAGACTGAAATTAAGCTTTCTTTAAAACTCATTGTAAATGGGGTATTTGGTGGAGGCCATGAACTACTTTAATACATATTCCATCATTCTGTGCTGCATTTTTTTCTTGTTTTTATTCACTTCAGCATACTGAATGATTGAAAATCCAGGTACAGCTAGCATAGGCTTTATTGTCAGAGCCGAAGCCTTAGATGTGCACTGAATGGCAAGTGGTGTACCCAGAAAACCTAATGCTGTCTGAAGGGAGAGAAGGGCTGGGGTAGCTGGATGAAAACTTAATTCCTGATATCTGTTTTATGTCTCTAGTCAGCCTGGAAACACAGATTTCCTAGTGAAAGTTATATGGTCTTTCCAAGAACTCTGCTCTCTTGCAAAGAAAAGATTGGCTTCTATGTTAAGTGTCAGCAATGCAGGAAAAGTAGGAAAGGAGGAAAAAAAATAAAAAATTGTGTAGGAATCTCAGCAGAAAAGGTAGCTATAAAAAAATAACATTCCTACTGGCACAACCTCTTGGCCCATAATAAAGATGAAATCCTCACATGACAGAACACTCCATTCCTGCGTGTCAGAAAAAGGATACTGTCTAGCAAAGAATTTTGGTTGCCCAAGTTAGTAATTACCAACACTCTGGAATGAAACAAGGACTTTTTTCTTTCTGCTTTGTATATTCTATGACAAGGATTTAGTCTCCTTCACTAAAATCTTACATGACATGCCCGTGGTACTGTAAGACCAAAAACAAAATAAAAACTAACCATCCCCCAAAGAAATAACCCTTTAAAATTTTAGGATTAAAACTGCAGATTCTGATAGTTTTCTTCGATCTGTCATTTATTGCATCCATAGCACTCCATATTTAAACAATAGTCACAGTAATTTACCACTCAACATTAACAGTTGCTTATGTCAGCAATCAAAATTTTTCCAACAGGAGAAGGAAATTAACATTTTGCTTTGTGTTGTCAAGGATTCATGCATATGGTCACTGCACTAAACTGTTTAATTTTTTGTTTAAATTGTTTCATGAATAACTTTATACTTCTGCTCACTTGGGATAGCTGTGGAAAAAAGGAAACATTATATTTGATCCCTCACTGTTGAGTGAAGGAAAGGCAAAAACACCATAGCTTGGCATGGAAACTCATCTGGTTAATTCAGTGGAATAACTCCCTTTTGGCCATCTTCCTGATTATTGTACTGTAACATATTCTGTTTCTTTTTTTCCAGTCTTGTACATATACAAAGATATAACTGAGAAATTTAAAGATTCCACTTAGGAAGAATTTGACCCATTTGTACCAGTAACTATATGGTTTAATATGAATTTTTTTTCAAACTGAAATGTGAAAGTATACTTGATAATGCATCTCTCCTTCTTAATTGTCTGTCTTCCCTGATCACATTTTTCATTAGTCTTTCCTTATTCTACCAAACTACTTTTATTAATGCAGCACTCTCTTTATACATGTTATAAATCATTTTAGTGGAGCAGGCTATGAGCATCTGCCCTTGTTTGTTGAGCGGAGACCCCAGTTGCTTTGCCAGAATTTCTCTTACATGTAGTTTTTTTATGTTCAAATTTAAATGTTTTTTTCACTTATTCAGTGTTTGACAGTTACAGTGTCAGAACTGTATGGTACACAGAAGACATCTGGCCATTGTTACCAGAAGATGTGGATCTAACCAGGTGAAGTTATAAAGACAGCAACTTTGTGAAAACTAGCTGTCATGTGTTTATTCCTGTTACAGTTGCCTCAGAAATCCATTATGGATGTAAATGAGCATGTAAACTATGTAAATGCAAATTTTTATTAGAATAATAATTGAAAATCTTTTAAGGTGGTTCCAACCATAAACAGACACAATCTTCTATGTCTGATCCACATTACAGGTCCCATTTTAATTGGAGCACTAAAGTTGGGGTCTCTGATTCTCAGTTTTGGCAATCACTCTATCCTTTTTACTTTCATTTATGTTTTGAGGATTGAAAATGATGTTTTAAGGAAGGCAGAAGGGGAGTTTGAATCTGGATCTTTTGGTCATACAAATTCTTTATCAACATAAAAAATATGCTGAACAGACCCCTCTCTGAGGTGGCATAGAGAGAAGCATACATTTATGTATTTTTTTATTATAAAGCACAAGTTTCAATCCAAAAGGGAGCACAATGCAATTTTGACAAAAAAGCACAGATTTTGCGTTCATTCCAATACAGAATAAAATAATTTAATGAGACCTCCAAATCTGCCATGAAATTTGTCATCACTTCTGATCCTTCTAATCTGCTTTTTCCACTGACTTTCAAATAATATGGATAAAGCCCAAAGTTTATTAGCTCCATTTCATCCTGTTGACTTACATACCATTCATGAACAATGTGAACAACGTTTTGGCCATTCTTGGCTTTTATCTTTGGTGGTGGTAGACTTGCTCTCCCTTCAAAATTATATGTATTGAAATAATGATGCCATTAAATCCTATGAACTGTGATTGTATTCAGTATGAATAAGCTGAGTTTTGAATGAAAACCTTCCATTTTTAGTTAAGTTCAGCCATGTTATTTTTCTGATGTATGTATGTATGTATGTATGTATGTATGTATGTATGTATGTATGTATGTATGTATATACTGCCTTTTGCAAGACAGTTCTGATCTAAGAAATGCTGGTAGCTGGTTGTGTTTCCCTAAATAACAGATAGGAGGTGAGAGTTGAGGCCTGGGGAGACTGATGGCTCAGTGTATGCAAGTTGTAAGAAACAAGACATTTTCACTTTGCCCGGGCATTCCTTTACAGAGTCTTCCTTGCTTGTTTGAAAGGTTAATGAAGATCATATTTAAGAAGAAAGAAGCCTTTCCATACAACACTAACAAGGCTTTCAATAGATACAAATGATCTCCCCATGTGCAGCAAGCATAATTGTTCAAATTAGTGGTGTTCAGCCAGATTCAACATCACAAACACTGAAAGTTTTGAGTTACACATTCTTCCAGAAAGGATAAAACCAGATTTTTTACTAACTTGCATAATTTCAAATTGTTAGTGTCTGTTTATGTACCAACAAGTGCACTTGGCCGCCTCTTGTCTGATCAAGACTGTCACCTTCTCTGTCCTTCAGGAAAAGAGAACCGCCAAACACCACAAAAGGTGACATTTGAGCAGACAAGGTGCTAAGCTGAGTCCATTAATCTCTTATTAATCACACTGACATTTTAAATAATTATTTTCTTGAGTGGGGAAAACAAAAATCTCCCAATAGCTCACCAGATACTGTGAGGACTGGAAACAGGATGAGTAGTCAGAGGCCAGTGATGGATTGGATTTTCTGTTACCAAGAGACAAAATAAACAAATGTGTTTCATCCTGAGAATGTCCACCTGGGGAAGAGATCTCAAGGGACAGTCACTCACTAGGCCTTTAGACTTCTTGGGTTGACACCAAGCCTCTGAAACCATTCCAAATTTTGGACACCTATCTGAACCAAATTTTCCTATTGCCTATTTTTACATAGATTTTTTTTCTTTTTACCATGCCTTTTTATGTCTGGATAGATTGATTAACTTCTTGTTATCTTGCATTTCCCATCAGCCTTAGGCTGATCGACCAAAACTGTTAGTTGTTTGAAGCATCTGGTAACCAGCTGTTATTCCTGCTTGATAGCATTTTCTTATTAAATTCTCATTTACTTACCTGCACACCTGCACAGAATCCTCCAGGTACACTTTCAGAAGCGATCATGATAGGGTATCCCTGTGAAGGGAATGCAGTTCTGTCTTATCTGCCACTGCACTTGTGACACAGGTACCTGTATTTATTGGCCTTTTGGCAAAGAAGAGGACTGTGCCTTCACTCTGCAGGGATAACACAAAACCTATGTTTTGCATCTATACTAGAGATGTGAACACATTAGTTCTAAGTTTTTTTCTTTCGCTTCCTATTGAAAATTATTTTTCTCTTTCTAGTCACAGCCACCTTAAAAGCTTCCTCTTCTTTTTATTTGATATCTGTCACTATGGAACAGGCTAAAAAAAAACAACAAAAGAAAATACTACTTTTTACCACTTAGTGCTCTGTTCCTTACAAGTTGTGTGGACCCTAAGAGAGAAAGCTATGGAGTTAGGCATAGACACTTACTGATACAATAATTGTTATCCTGTTACATTTTAAGTGGCTGTAAAGGCTGTAAGACAGTCTTTTCTAGAGATAACTGAAGGATGCTTTGATATTTTTTTTCTTTCTTTTTTTTTTTTTTTTAAGTCTTGAGCATTTACCTTTACTCCTAGCAGCTCCTAGCAGAGATCCATAGATTACTGATCAAGACACTCTTATCAGTTTGTAGCCCTTCCCTTCTCTTCCTTTCTTTGCAGTTCCAGATAACTACAAACAAACAATGCCACATGTAAGAGTACCTTTCTACCTGCCCAGATCCCTCAGGAACTCACACAGCTCTGCTGTATTCATGATGTCAGTATAATTATAGATATATATAATCTGTAAGATATGTTCTCCAGTAATTCCCAAATTCCCATGCAAGTTTATCCAGCCCTGACAACATTGTAGGTCCTCCTGACAGAAGGTGTTTCCAGATGTTATATAATTCCAATATATATGCTTTATTTGTAGAAATCACATTTGTAATCATAATCATAATAAAAATCAATATTCTCTCTAGCAAAACAAAAAAAAGCTAAATTTAAAAGTGCTGAAGAGACCCAAGCCAAAAAGTGCCTGGAATATTAAAAACAAGATCTCAACTTGATTTGAAATTAAGTGGGAATCTAGTGTAACAGCTGTGATTCTGAGGAGACACACCATGGACTACAACAGTTGGGATTTCTGAGTCTCTGAAATATCTGTGTCTGAATATATGGTCTTGCTGTTAGTTGGGCTGAAGAGTTAGAGGGCCTTGACATTGTCAGTATCCAAACTGACAGAACATAGCTGGTGATCCTGGTCAAAAGAGAGAGCAGCTTAAAAAACATGTACTGTCCCACTACTGACTGGCTAACTGTTGACATGCACAGAAATGGTGAAGTGGCTACAGACTCCTGGTTTGTTGTTTTTTTTTCTGTCTTTCTTCCAGTGTAGATTGCTGTTGCTCATGCAGGAGCTGGTATGTGGCAGTGGTTATATGACTGATGTGAGGAGGGACTGATAAAGTTCTGTTCTATTTATTTATTGTTGGGATTTGATTCAATACTGTTTCAGCTTGTTGTTCCATGTAGCTATTGAAAATAAACAGAGGGGTAACTGATATTTTTAAAACCCCACAAATACCATGACTAAGAATATTTGTCAGGTAATGCAAAGGACTGCCAACAAAGTTCTTGATTGTGCTAAGTCCTGGATAAACAAAGAGGTGTAGATCATCTGTAGCCAAGAAGCTCACAGTCCAAATAAAGCAGGGGGAGGGTGGAGTGGAGGTACCAGAAAAAAGTGTGTGAACAATGTGATATTTGGGATAAATATCAGTTCCACAGTTCTTGGCTTCTGCAATTACCCACACGGTCTGAGGAGTTCAATGGTGGAGGTAGTTTCCTGTCACTGCTTACTGGGCGTACCTCTCCAGGAAGGACTCAAGTAATTTTAGAGCACTACTGTCACTGCAGAGGTCCAAGATGATGGGAACGGATGTCTGTCCTCTGCCCATTGATGGGTGGAGAATATTCATCAGTCTCCTAGGTGGTGTCAGTTGTGTGTCCTGGCTTGACTCCAGACTATGCTGTGTCTAAAAGGTTAATTTCCATCAGATGAGAATGTCCTTGGCCTTTGAGTTCTCTGTAGACAAGCTTGTGGGAAATTTGATACTGGGCGGTAGTTGGCCAGAACCAATGTATCCAGGGTGGGTTTCCTTTCTGTGAATAAACAGAGCATGTGTATCTCCAGGATCAGGAGTCCGGCATCTTCTGCCAGTACTGAATTCACTTAAAGCCATCAAAGGGGATTCTTTTTATTACAGAGGTTCAATATCTCTTTGTATTTTCCAGCCTATCAGTGACTAACTTACATTTTCAGGTGCAGTATTTTAGCTGACTTACCTAGTTGTCTGCTTATATGAGTTTGTACTGTTCTCTTTACTATCAAGAAGCGTGAGTTAAAGAATTATGCAGCCTAATTCTGCACTCTTCTTTGGTCCTGTAATGTCTGTGTATGATGAATATAAGCCTGTAAATGCTGAAATGCAGTTCTCTTTCTGTGTCAGTGAAATCTCTTTTGTCTTCATGCATTCTATTCTTACAGGAGAATCTTTAGTTTTGTTTAAAAAGTAAGTTTGGTAATATTTGCAGCTAAAGTGCAAGTTCTGATTGTTTTTTTTACAGCTATTAGGTACGAGAAAGTCTGATCTGTTATGCAGCCTGTATTCCTGACAACAGTACTTGCAGATATGTCTTAGTGATTAGAATGCTGTTTAATTTACTTTTGTGCTTGTTTCATATACATACTAATACCAACAAGTGTAGAAGTTTGGCTCTGAGTTTCACTTAAGCCTGAAAGGCAGTGAGTCCTTAATCTATCTTAATCGAGCAGGTTTTCAGCATCAATTGAACAGTTGACATCTGGGATTCTCATTGTAATCACAAAAAAAGCTGTACTGAGGGGACCAGCATTGTATTGGTGTTGTAATCTTTCTCTCACATCTTGTATGTGTCAAAGCAAATTGAGCTGATAAAAGGTAGGTTCTTCTAGCTTCTTGTACTAGTGACCCCCATCATGGCAGCCGATGATGATCTAGTACAAAGTTAACACCTCACTACTGCTACTGTGCTATACCAACCCTTTGTGCAAGGGGGAAAAGATCTGGCAAGATTTAGAGTTGACAACTCAAGGCAAGGGAATTTGTGTCTATCATTATCTGTATTTCATGACCGCAGATGTTTTTAATTGATAGCACCATTACTCATAATGAAAAAATTATGATGTTATTATTATACTATTATTACTGTGCTATTGAATAACCCAGTGAAGGACAAATATAAATGCTGTATTAATTTTTTCCCAGCATTATGAAGTATTATTGTGTCACGGTATGAAAAAGACTCATCACAGATGAAAATTGTGCTTTAAATGCTATCGTCATATTTGAAAACTGAAAGGACCAAGAATAAGACTGGGATCCTGTTCAAGTAATGTTTTTTCCTTACATTGAGTCAGGGATCCTGAATCACTTTTCCAAAAGGTTAGGTCTGAGGTCAGTACCAGAGTTATTTTTTTCACATGTGCTTTATAATTGCCTTCAGTGGAAGTTTGCTTGAATAAGAAGTAAAAGCTGGGAACACAGCTCAGTAAACATTATCCACCTCAGCACAATAGCAAATGTCTTTCTGCTGAGGGTTTGAGTCTTCTAAAGAGCTTGTTCTGGCATGTGCTGGCAGAACTCTTTCTGTTCTGCTTTCTCATATACATGCTTCAAGGAATGGATTACTATTGAATTACTGAGAATTTCTGATTTACTAAAATACCACTTGATATGTCCCCCATCCTTTAAAAAGGATCCCAGGTTTGAGGATTTGTAATTTTACTGGCTTCAGCTTTAGTGTTCATTATTGTAGCAGTCCCTGTTTGACATACACTTCACATGATTTTAATCTTCACAGTTGTGGGGGTTCCATTGTAAAAAAGATGCTATTAATGTTCTCCAACCATTGTTCAAACATTACCACCTTAATGAAAAACAAAACAGAACCACTTTTAAATATTCTCTTGGTGCAGGCAAAGCCATTTTGCCTTTTGCTTTCATTTCAGCCTGTAGGCAAACACTGGTTTTAAAATCTGTCACACAGTCTTGATTGATCACTTTCCAGGAAAACAGGATTCAAGTGATTTTTAAAGTCAATTCATAATGGATTAAACAGAGTTGCCACATAAAGAAGAAACACTTTATTCCTTTCTAATGTCAGAGGAGCTGATACGCTCTGTTTAGCAGTAAAAACTCCTAAACAGCTCAAGCATTCACTAACTACACAGGCACAAAAACTAGACATAAAACAGGAAGGAGAATTTCAGTGCAAGATGTAGCAATCTTGTATTCTTCAAGTTGCTGTATTAATAAGTGAAGTATGTTTAAAAAGCAGGTCTCAGTAGATGTATCAGAAGTAAAACCCTCTAGAAATGCAGCACATGATATTATTAAGGAAACATGAAGGTGAAAATTTGAGCTCGTCATTGGAGATTCTGCTGTTGACTTCCAGGATCCAGAATTTTACACAGTTTAAAAAGTGTAATTTCATGAGATTATAGTTTTAAATGCAAGTAGGATTGACTCATTGGTATTTAACTAGAGACCATCACTTTTGCCAAATATTGGGCAGACACTTATTGTTCATTCACATTTTAGCTTAAAGTTAGCAGCTCCTGTTTGCTGTTCAGTGAAGTGGGTAACTCCCTCTGTTTATTTTGTGTAAGTCTCTCAACGTGAGACTAAGTTATTCTGCAAGTATCTTACTCAATGGGGTGTGTGGAGATACCTGCTTACATCAGCTGGGGTAGGAGTGATTCTACCACTACCTCAGTCAGTTAACTGTGCTATATATATTGGCTTCCAGGGAAAATCGTTGATGTAAACTGATTCTGAAGAAATCATTAAATTCTTTTGCCAGGTCACTGTGCTCTGCAATTTAGCTGTTGTGTTTAGCCTATAAAGAAAATATGGTCTAAATAAATGATATAGAGTCAGACAATGACAACAGTTAATTGAAGCTGCAAATGCTTTTGCAGTATTACAGGGCAGTAATGTTCACATTTTGCAATACTGCGTTGCCCTTCATGCATCCCTTACACTGATGTAAGCTGTTGTAATTCCTTTTCTTTAGAACAGGATATGAAAACAGAGCAGATGAATGGCACCATAATTGTTCCAACCATTCTTGGATAGCCAGCATTGTAATTCTCAAAGTCTTGATGTGGTTTGATAACGTAACTAGAAAAGAAGGAGCTATTACTATAGTTACATCTGATAGTTTGAACATTTCTGTGCTTGGCACAAGTTTGGATTCCTATGCCTTCAAAGTTCAAGTTCATTTTCTTTGTGAGGGAAAAGATTTCAGTTATGGATTTGCTCTTTCAAGTTTTTGCTCAGGGAGTTCAAAATATAGAAGAGAATTCTTCTGTATGTTTTCAGTGTGCCATAAGAATCAAAACATTGTGGTATCCTGGAGACTTGCAGTGTGCACAAATTAAAATCCGTTTCTCAACTTTTTCTTGAACTTAAATGAAACCCTAATTTTTTTACATGCTTTAGGGATTGTCTCTGAAAACCTATTTTACAGGGACCCGTAGTATCTCCCTGTTCAAAAGGTAAAATCAAGAGCTTATTCACAGCATTTTCCGTGATCTCTTTCCCAGGCTTAAGTTTTCAAAGAGAATATTCTTTAAAAAATACTATTCTGTCTTGCAGTTCAATTTCCTCTAGTACTGGTTATGTTGAGATTCACAAGCAAAGTATTCTCTGAAAGTTTGTGGATCGTGATGCGCAACCTAAGCTGGGAGGGGTAGAGGAAAAGGAGGGAGGGTGAAGGTTCCTTCTGTTCTTAAAAGTAATTGTCCTGATGTGATGGAAATTGCAGTCACCTGCCTAGCAGTGGAAAATCTTTAGCTATAAGAAAACCTACAGCATCATCGCATCTTTAGAGTTGCTAGCAATCTTATGCTGGACAGCAGCTCTGATGAGTCTGATATAGGCAGGGTTATTAAAACAACCTAAGGGCTTGGAGAACCATAGTTATAGACTATATAGCTCTTCTTAGTGAAGCTACTGCATAAAATGTTTGTGCTCTTGCAAATTGTACTGTACAAGCAGATTTGGTGCTTGGGAACCTGGAGCTGTAGGGTTTCTTTTGCTAGTCTAGGGTGAGTTCAGAGACAGTGTCAGGTTATTCTAGTGCTGTGTGAGTATCAATAAGGCCAGATTTCAACCCCAGGTTTTATTAAACTTGATATCTGATTTACTGAGAAAACTGGCATTTATGACTACTGGTCTTGCAGTTGCCATGGCTAAATATGTAAACTGAATCATTAGCTTCCCTTCATCTCAATTGCCCCTCTTTAAAATAACTTGCCTTATAGTGCTGCAGTTCTACAGTTAGTTATTTTTATACATTTTATACATTTTATAAGGGTCTTCTAGGTTATTTTCCATAAAATTGAATACAACGTGCTGCAAATACTGTGTCTTGTTTGTTTTTTAAATGTAAAAATAAAATGTTCTTACCATGTAAACTTTAAAAATACCAGGCAAGCATAGATGCTAGGTGTTTCCTTTTACATACATCAGTGCATCTTTCTCCTTTCTTCTCCTAATTATTCCTTGGCAACATCTGGTAACTTTCTGCCTAACTGTCAGATTTCTATTTCTGTTTTATTAGCCAAACACCTGCATGCCAGCTGAGTACGTACAGACAATCCTAAAGTGTTACTGCCAGCTTTTAACAAACTTGCAGTGTGATAGCACAGTAAGATTCTCCCTATTTCCATGTCATTAATTTACAGATTTAAAAAGTTCATAAATCCTAGTACTTAAGGTACTAGCTTATTAAAGTACTAGCTTATTAAATACCTGATACTTAATTTCACTACATGTAAAATACAGTATTAAATACACTGATAAATATATGATGTTTCTGCTTATCTTCTTTATTCTTTTGATTTCACTTCATGAAAAGCTATTCTGGCTGCTTTTCTGGACGATTCATTAGCCCAGGATAAGATTAGCTCAAAAGACATTTTTAAAAAAATCTTCAAGTGAGTTTAAAAATCCATGTACAGATAGAAAACTTAGTTTAAAAATTTGTTAGGCCAGTGGGTTAAGTTTTAACCTCATTGAAATCTCTGGCACTTTCTGGTCAGCTTCTGTGATGCCACAATCTAATCCAAAACCTACAAAGAGGATGAGTCAAATAACACTTACCAAGCTAGGGGCCTTCTTTTAAATAATAGTTGTAATACTGGAAAGAAAATTGTACTAAAATATTCATAAGACAATTAAAAGATTTAATATTTTAAATGAGATTTTAAAAAAGCCTTCTGTGCTTGTGAGCTTGTCGTTTTTTTCTAGCTGTATCAGTGAGCTAATAAAAGATACTGCCTCTTTTCCCAAGTCCTGCTGCATGTACCTTTCCATCTTCTTCCAACCCAAACCATTCTATGAGCATGTTATAGCCTGATGCAGTGCTTCTGCCTTTAAATCTCACTAGGGTATTAGAAATCTCTTTTGTTCCAGTCCCCCAGTTTGTCAGATGGAATTGATAGCATGTCCAATTGAGCTTCACCTGGCTGTTTCCTGTGTGCTCAGTGAAGATCTTTTATAACGCAGCAGTCCTGCTGTTTGAGAGGACTCATCCAAGCTATTTCCTCTTCACTGTTCTCTGCTAGCTCTACCTTGCATGCCTTCTATTCGCAGCTCTCAGCTCCAGCTGCCTCTCTTGAAGACTCATGGCCCATTCCCCCAGTCTTCTGACTATTTTCCTTTCTAATCACCTGTGCATTTCCCAGCTGGGCCATCTATGTCAGTTCTGGCAGTCCCCTCTTGGCTATGTTTGCTGATTCTGGTCTGATTTCTGGTTGTGTTTTTCCCCCCCCTCCCTTGATATAATTTGAAGTCGCTCAGCTAGAGGCTCTCTAGTGCCTTACTTGTCTTTTGTTTTTCATAATTTACCTTATTTTTCTTTTCTTTGGCTTACTTTCTCTTGAATTGTTTGACATCTTGGGTTGTATGAATAGGGATGTTACAAAGAAGAAGTAAAACTCATTGGGTAGAAGCAGTGTGAGATGGGAGATGGTCAAGTAATGGCTAATAATAGTAGATTTTTAAAGGGAAAAAGCAGGTTGAATAACAAGAGAAGAGCTATTGGCTATCACCCGTTACCCTGTGAACGAAACCAGGGGAGACTGAAATGAAACTGGGGAAACGTTAGCATGAACAGCTCTGTGAGAAACAGACAGGCCTAAGTAAGCAAATGGTCTTGATGGCTGAGCAGATTTCTAACACTTCTCATTCTTGTGATTCCAGGAGAGAATGATGAAGGGGAAGGTGATAAGCCAGAAGGGCTGTTTTGTGCAGGGGGTGAATGATCGTAAATGCAGCACACTCAGCTGCTCAGAATAACCAGAAACTCATATTGGAAAAATCTTATACAGCAGAGGGTTAAATTTGAGCCTATAATTCTTAGAAAACATGTTAGAATTCATATGAAAAAGCTTTAAGGACTTCATTTTAATTGACCTTGAATACACAGGAGGTCATGGCCTTCTGAGGAATTAGAACCAGAGCATTCATCATGGAACAATACAAGTTTAGAAGGTCAAGAGCTGATGCCTAATCACAAGTGCAAATGTTCTCATGTGTGTTTAATATGGACTGGGAAATACTTTGCAACATGTTGGTCTGGAAGAAATTGGAGAGAAGGCCTTAATATATTATTTTTTATATTAAATATGATATTTTGAATTGTTGTTTATTATATTTTAAAATCATGAGAAAAAGCATGATGAAGGGCCAGACGTAGCCATAACCACATGCTTTTTGTAATAATGAGATCAATAAACAGCTGAGGCAATGACCTTCCTGACGTGTTGTTGAAAATTTAATTGTGAAGACATGGGTTCTAACTAACTTGCTTTACCAAAACAGGAAGGGGGTGGGGGTGGGGGGTGGGTGCAAAGAGTTTCCCACGTTAAATTTAGGAACAGTCAAAATAAAACGAATGCTAAAATTATCCAATTTACTTCAGGCTTTGTGAGGAAGAATGGGCAAGTAATTGTCAATTATGGAGCGGAATTGGAATGCAGGTTGTAGAGGGATAATTAATTGAGATATTTCATTTTGATTAGCGCAACTTGAAAAAGTGCCATCTGAAGTGGTTTCAGAGACTGCAGGGCAGTTTGCTGCAGATGAGCAAGGGACTGGCATGCAGCACTAATGGGGTTATGAGGTAGATTAGAATCTATCGTGTTACTGAAAATAAAATAAAGGATTAAGAAAGAAGAAAGGATAGCCTTACGATCAAGAGTTAGGTCTCTGCACTGAGAAACCTGGGGTTGTTCCCAGCTTGTGCCATAGAGTTCCTGTGTGGCCTCTGGTGTGGAATTGAGAGCTGGATTGCAATACAACCCAGCAGCATTCTTGCAGAGTATAAAGCAGCTCCCCTACCAGGATGATTCTATTGCTGTTCCCTTCATCACTGTTTCAGGTTGGGCATCAGAGGAAAGGGGAAAGAGAATTAGTGGGTTTGCATCTGGTACTTCTCCGCTTTCAATTTCAGTAGGTGAAGTTGAGCTGGAAGAGGCCAGGCTCATCTTTGGTGTGTTTTTCCATCCTACTTGCTGACCCACTCCCACGGCTAAAGGGCTGCCAAGAGGTAGCTGTGATTTAGCTAGTGCCATAGCTCTTTCCTAGAATTTTCTGCAAAGCAGCACATGACAGCTCATTCTTCTCTTTCATATCCCTTCATTTCACTGTCTTTTCATAACCCAACAGAATTATTTGGAAAAGATAATACATTATCTGAGGCTTGTTAATGTAATGCAAAAGGATATTGAGATCTTTGGGCAAGAAAGACAAAGTACTGTTAATAATTTGCTTTAAATAATTTAGCTGAGAGAGTGATTTTCATCTTGTTTTTATTTGGGTTAATTTGGGAACTGAGATTTTGCGGAGGGGATATTCCCTCTTCCTCCCATGTTCCCTCAGTGGAGATTTTAGGACTTCTTAGAGCAGGGGTCCAAAATGGAAAATGTGGTTGCTGTAAAGAGGCATCATTACTGCAGTGTGTGGAAGCGGGCTGCCTACCTTCCTGCACGAACCATTTTACCACCAACAGATTCCTGTTCTGACACACAGCTTTCAGCAAAATTAGCCAACAACTGCGAGCCAGACACGAGTGTCTTCGGCATTCAACAAGTTACTTGCACATCAGACAGTGCTGATTACCGCTGGAAAACAGTATACATTTCACATTTTATATTTACACTTGTAAAATTGATTCTTTCCCCCTTTGCTGAGTTAGTATGCCAGAAACTTTGTTAATTGTGTGATGGAGTTCAAGGAGATAATTCTGGCTCCAAAATGACAAACAAAAGAAGAGTACTTGTGTCATTGTTATGTTCTTTGGCTGATGCCATTTTCACAGTCACCTGTTTGCCTTGTTAAAACTGCTTTGACCAAATGGAGTTTTAAATTCTGCTGTGTTCTGACTTCTGTATTGTTGATACATCTGTCTAAATTCTACCTATGTAGCCTTTCCTTGCTTGTCTAAAGATGTTTGTAGATTTGCTAATCAAATTACAGTAAGTACCTAATCTTTGTAAAATATTTCAGTGTCTTCATTTGAATACTACTTAAAGAAGAGTCCTTGGAAAAGTACAAATGAATAGTTGATTTGCCAGATGATGTTATTTTTCAGCTTGAGCTGTTTGGTAAATCTTTAAATAGATTAATCTGAAAAAGAACAATTAAGCACAGTATTTCTTTGCAGCCATTTGGAATGGGGCAGTTTAGAACTTTTTTGCACCTTTGTCTCAAAGGAACATTTTGAGACCAAGTTAATTTCTATTTTATCAGAGCATTAATTAATAGAACATGAATTAATTAAGTATTAAAAACATGAAGTAATGAAATACTTAGTTTCCAATTGAAATGATCACTTCCATTGACACCAAAATTTGTTCTTTTTATCCTTTTCGCTTGAACTATGGTTTGAAAAAGGGCCTATTGGCAGAAAGATAACATTGCTAAAAACACTCCTAGAAGCCTTCAAAATCTCCATAATTCCTGATTAGAAAAAAAATAATTTAACTCTACTGATTTTAAGATGTGTGTTCTGACAATACAAGCTCAGTTCCAATTGCACATGTGAATAGCATAACTGCTTTTGAGTTCCAGGGAATGTTTTGCATTGATAAAGCTACTTATGTTCTTAATGTGTTTAAACAATTATGTTTCTTAAGCTTTTGTGTCTACTTAGCATGGCAGCAGAGGTTTTGTAGCTGCATAATGCTTGAAACAGCATGCTCCAGTATTTCTCTAAGCACAGTGGTACAAAGTATCATTTATTGTTGCTGTTTATAATAATTAAGATCTGAATTTATCTCAAAACAACAACAACAACAGGTCAGGAGGGATGACACTATAAATCCTGATGCTGGATGTCCTTGTGTTCTTTTCCTCATGGCATTTAGTGGTACTTAGGCAAGATTGAGCTTGCTGGAAATTCCTGAAGGTTGAAAGAGAGGAAAGAAAAGGACAGGTAGGCAGCTTGATGAGTCAAGTTCATTTCAGAAAAGACCATTATAGATAAAATTGTTCTGAGCGAGAACAGATATAAAGAAAACATTTAACATTGAGAAAATTAAATATAAATTACATAGACTTGATTGTCCTTTCTACTTTTCTTACCAGTTATAGTACTACTGGGAAAACTCACGCTTTCAGAAGGGACTGAGGGTTGTTATATACAATGATATATGAGTAATCAGGTAGAAGATCATTGCCGCTGACAAGATCACCATCCTGCCATAGATTTGTTCAAGTCTGCCTTTGAAAGGATGAAACATGGGAAAGGTACGTCATCTTCCACCCCTTCAAGACTCAGGCCCTCCTTTAAAGCTGTTTCTCTGCCTGTGAAAGGGAAAGCTTCTGAATTCCTGAAGTAAGACACATCTTAAACCATATGAACCACTTTCCCTGCTGACAGAATTTAGTTAAAGCTCATTATGTAAAAAGGTGCTATAAGGAAACTTTATAGAGTGAATGCTCTTTATAAACTGGAAGCTAAGGTTCAGCCAGTTTCCATTTAATCCTCCAATATTGCCTGCAGCAGTCAAGTAAATTTCATAACAGACTCACTCCCCCCAAATGAAAACCATGTGGCTGCTTCATTTTTCACTCCTTTCCTAGTCCCCCCATTCAAATCTCTCCTCAGTGCTTTAAAGAACCTTGCAAGAATGTGTAGAATTAAAAAGTAGAGTTAAGTCTGGCACTTATTAATTAGACCATATTAGCACAAGTACTGTCCTTCCTAAACAAGCTCAATTGCAGGCAAATTGATGTGTGTGTACGGCAATGGGAAGTGTTAAAAATCATGGATGTACATTCTCTCTTCATGCAGCTTAAAAAATTTCATTAGAATTTTCTTCTGTGTAGTGAAATTAACTCAAGTAGCAAAGCAAATAGGTAAAGCAGTGTTATTTAATAAGCCTTCATTTTAGTTAAATTGATCTAGGGCAAGAAAAGAAGTCTTGATTCTTGGGCTTCCTATAGAATACTTGAATGCAACCATTTTTAGAAAGAATGTGTTCATTGCATGTTGTCTGAGTAGTTTCAGATTTTATTTTCTTTTATTTCCCTGATTTATGTCATTGGAGACTTCTTTTCTAAGAAGAAAACATTTCTGGAACAGCCATAGACTTTCTTCATAACCTTAGTGTGCTAAAGCATAAAACTAACTACCGGCAGGCATTAGCAAGCAGGAGTCATGGGGATGTCTGCCCTTCCTCTAGATCCTTGTTCTGTCCCTCAGAGAGTGCCACCACTGGCAGTCAACCTCATAATTTCAGAGCTGCAAAACAGCAGAGACATTTTATTGACTCCTTAGGTTGCAGAGAGAACAGCTACTATTTTTCTCAGAATGATGACTCTACTAATCCTTTTTCAAGACTTAAATGTAACTTGAAAATACATTGTACATAGAACTGCATATCTGAAACTCTGCATACAAGTAAAAACAATGAAGTGCATAAGAGAAAAGTCTCAAGGAATTTTTAAGAGCATTCCAGAAACAATTTTTTGTCTGCTAAAACCCATTAATCATCAAGTATATTTAAACATGACAGAGTTGAGCTCTTCTGCTCAGATTGCCAACACATCCTGATGAGTAAACAACTCTCCTGTTTGTCTTCCATTATGAACAGAGTTTAAAACGAGACTGTGGCTCCACAAAAAATTTAGCTATGGCCTTCATGCCATGTGAACCATGCCCTTAATGCTTTATCTGCTGTCTCATCTGTAGTGAGAGTTAGGAGGAAGATTCTTCCATCATCATGAAGTAAAACTGAAAAGAATTCTAATTCTGAGATGTCAATGCAAAGAAGCAGAGGATAGGATTGTGAAGTATTGAGGGTTTCTCTAGTGATACACAAAGTTTAAGAGAAATGAAACTTCTATCCAGTGTCACAATAAATAGAAGCTAAGGCTAATAGGGACAGAGAATTTGGTTTAAACTTCTGATTTAACTCTTTTTTTTTTTTTTTTTTTTAAAAAGAATTATGCTATTGATGTAGCTTAAGTCTTTTACTTGTAATTTTTTTCTCCTTGATAACACTATTAATAGTAATTAGAATTGCTGTTTTCTAGACTTCTGTCTTTGCATGTGTTAGAGAGTTTTGTTAATCCTTGTGATGATTTTGAGAAGCATTTTTAATAGGTATTTACAAAGTTAAAGGGAGAACAAACGGATCTCTATGGTCAGTTGATCGCAACTGTCAAATTTTAACAAATGGTTTTTGTGTTGTTGAAAAATTAATTTAAAAATATTGGCATTAATTAGCAAAAGAAAAAATACGGTTCTAAAGATGTCTCAGTATAGTGCATTGCACAGTAATATGAGGTTGATGATTGTGTGGTGTGTGTTTTACTATATAAACATCTCATTTCAAAAGATAGCAGTAACATTTTCTGGATCATAATCCATCAAAACCAATACTGTTTTGTAAATCTGAAAAGTAAAACTGTATCATTTCTGCTGGTGTGACAAGAAGAAAGAGTGGGGTTTTTTGTCTTTAGATTTATTCCTCTTAGAAAATTGCGATGAGAACAAGAACTGGACTAAGATGAGATTCTTGAGGGGTTTCTCTGTTCTCACTGTTTGCAGTCTCAAATGATTCTGTGATTACATGAATTTTCTAAGATGAAATAGCTGGGTTTAAAGCACTAAAATGTTTTCAAGCATGTTAGTTTAATTGGAATTTGAAAGACTAATTGTTTCTGAACTTAGTACCGGGTTCAAACTCTGACAGCTTTTGCAAACAGAAAAGTATGAATACTTCAGGATAAAGATTCTGGCAGCTAGCTTCAGTGACAGAAGCACATTAATCTAACATCACCAGCCTAGCAGTAGAGAGAAAAACATTCTGTGTGCCTGAAGGATGTCTTTAGCCTGTCACTTAGAACTTGTACCTAAATAGATGAATTGTAATGAATGAAATGTATTTACTACTCTAGTTTTCCAAGAGACAGCTATGAGTGTTCATCTGGGTTTCATCATTAACAGGCTAAAATGTAAAACCTGACTGAAGAGCAGTAGCCCAGCATGTTTTGGGTTTTGCTCCAACTCCTGTTTCTGTCAGTGGAAGCAGGATCTGTTGTCTTCTTAGCTAATCAACATACAGTTTCAGGTTATATTACACAGGTCCTTTTCCAGGTCCCCAGTTACATACTTCTTTTTGCAAAGTTATTCCTTAATTACAGCGAACCTTTAAGCAACTGTGCATGCATTTACTTCAGCATTTCAGAACGTTTGAAGCCACTCTCTGTTTACCATACTTTGGTTCACGTTGTGGAGCTACCTTAGAGAGAGCAGACTGGATTTCTTACTCATTTGCTTTTCTCCCATAATAAAACACAATCAAAATTAGGCACCTACAATTTAGTAATCAAAGACAAGGTGAATATGAGCTAAATATCTTGCAGCTACATTTGGGTATCAGTTACATATGTGGAACTTTGAAAACTGTTTTTATGGGGGTACCATGTTTGTTAAATTTGAAAATGGTTCCGGCTTAACATGGTTTACCTTTATGAAGTTAAGCAAAGACTTCATTGCCTTATTGCAACAATAACAACAAAGAAGCAAGCATCAGCCTTATGACAGCTCTGCTGCCTTTGATGATGTCTTCTTGAGAGATGTGTTTATGCAAGGCAAATAAGTAAGCTATCTCCATGAAACCTACTTGAAAAACCTCCAGATTTTTTCTGGAGATGGAATATCTCTTTTCTCTTCAAGTATGTGTTGATGGATTAAGGGAGAATGCAGGCAGGCCTTAACTGCCAACTGCCTGTAAGCAAAAAGGCTTGACTAATGATGGAGCATTTGTCCGTGCTGAAAGGGAAAAGTGGGTTATACACACGTCTGAGCTGTCCTTTTTTACCTTATACACTTACCACTTTTACCACTTACTCGGGTCATATTTTCTGAATGCATTTCTGCTTTTTCCTTTTCCACAGAGTATTGACTCTAAGCCTTTGAATATTTTGTTGTTGTATGAAAAAAGGAAAGAACTGATAAGCAACATCTGTGTCAGTGAATATACAGAGGAGCAGTGACAGTGAATTTCAGCAATACTGAGGATTTTATTATATAGTGCAGATTTGTTTTGGCAGCCTGTCTCACCTCTGCTGCTGTAAATCAGAAGGCAGATTGTGTGTGTCCACTGATCTGAAATTAGCCCAACACCATGTCCCTTCTGCATCTTTCAGTGTCCCACGTGCCTTTTAGTCTTCTAAAAAATTGTGGAAGTGTTATTTCCCACATTTTACAGATGAGGAACTCATGTACACAGTCCTGAATACATTTCAGCTAAAACTAAGCATTTAAGTGAGATTTTCGAGCTAGCTACTTTTTTATTCTATGGTTAATGGAATAATATCATAATCATAGTAATAATAATCATAGTCAAATATCCGAGCCATAAGCACCCTCTGGAAGGGCCTTTCTCTCTGTTGTCCATAATGAAGGCAGTTTGGTTGTGATCTTGAGATCCTCAGTCAAGTGTCTAATGTTAGTTGAGGTGAATGTGGGTCATAAGGTTAATCTTCAAAATCATGCCATACATGCATGGCATAGCAAGAAATCCCACAATGCTGAGTTTATTTTTCAATGAGAAATCCTTTCTTTTATTGTCTTCACTAACTCACCAGCTCAGAGTCCATTGCAGTCCATATCAATTATAACTGTAAATTAATTTTATGTGGCAACTGTGTTTTGATCATTTCTGGATTCCTGTTACTGGAGCAAGGGCTGAGTGCAGTGAACATTAGTCAAATACTGGTGGCTGAAGGATCTTCAGGAGAATAAGTAATACTTGAACACAAATATGAAACTTTTGAGCTCTTCCAAAAGAATATTTCTATAGATATAAGATTCAAGTAAAGGATGGACAGATGTGGGAATATTTCTTTTTCTGTTTATCTTAACTAAAAAGGGGTATTAGATGAGTGAGTAAATGTTCACAGGTACACAGATTGAGTTCTGAAGAAAAAAAGAAAAGGCTAACTGAAGCCCATTTATATCTATTTCTGTGTAAATTAAACTAGAATTTTTGTGGGAATGGATTTCCAGTAGGTCTCTAATATGATCTGATCCTCAAGGGAAATACTATGACATTGGGCTTTTAATAGTCACAGAACCTAGATACTAGAGATGCGTCAACATCACTGAAAAATTCATCTGTCTTCTTAAAAGCCAGGGTTCTTGTACAGAGTGTATTTTCTAATATTTTTACTTAATTTAATGTTAAAATTTCTGTCAATGTAAAATCATGGCTGGATCTTAGGAGCAGGAAATTAAAATGGTGCCAAGTTCCATGATGTGAATGGATCCAGAGAAGGGCACCAAAGCTGAGAAAGGGGCAATGGCAGGCATGTCCTCTGAGGAGCAGCTGAGGACACTGACTTTTTCTGGTTGGAGAGAAGGAGGCTGAGGGGCAACCTCACATCTCTCTACAGCTTCCTGAGGAGGGCAAGTTGAGAGCGAGGCATTGGTCTCTTCTCCCCAGGGATCAGGGCCAATCTGCCCCAGGGGAAAATTCCTTCCAGACCCCAGCAGAGCTGGCCATTGGCTGCTCCCTGAGTGTGTGAGCAAGACTTGCCTCCTCCTCCCACAGGACAGCCATGCCTCCTAGTAGATGCCCAAGCCCTGCTCTCCCTCAACCTGCAGCCATCTCAGCCTTTGGCTTGATCAGCCTTCAGGATAAGAATCTTTCCTACCCCTGGCAGGGCACCAGTGGGTGCTCCAAAGCAAAGCTGGCAACATCTCTGTGTCCCATGTATTAAAGCTGTTGCCCCTGGCTCCACAGGACAGTGAGCTCAGCGTCCTCCATTTCCAGTGGCTCCTCAAGGACTTCTTGGATGGAGCCTCAAGGCTCCTCTTGGATGTCTTCTGGCTTGCCCCTGTGCCAGCTCTGGCAGTGGAACACAGGAGAATGTCCCCTTATATACTGTCCTTATGCATTGTCAAATACGACCCAAATAGTGCAAAACTGGAAGTCACAATATTAAAGGAAAACTTCTAAAAGTTGCTTAGACTCTCCTAGGTTTTTGACTAAAAGCCCTCATCAGTTCTTATTTTATCTCAACAATCATATGCCTCTGTTATGGAATAAAAGGCAAACTCCAGTTTTATGCACTATGCTGCCTGTATAGTATGGATATATATTAATGAGATACAAAGAAATAATGCTTTCTCTTTAAAAAGTATCACATGAGGTGCACTTAAAATATATAACATTGTTATTTTGTACAATATTGTTTTCAAACTAGCTTAACATATCAAATATACAGTACTCTCCCTTTTGGTGTAAAACACCAGACATGTTTTAATGTTAGAATTTCCCAACTGATGTCTGGAACAGCAGGTGATAAATCCAAGGAATGGAAATAACTTCAGAATAGAGTCACATGATGATAGTAATGGGGTGATTCCATTCACCAGCCCATTGTATTTGATGGTACTGCTCGATTGTACAGCATTCTTTAACAACTTTATTTTATCCAGTTGGTAGAGCAGATACTTGTTTTGATACTCAGGTAGGATTATATCCTCAAACTTCTGGCTTGCATGGAATATTAAGGAGGTGAAGAGTTTTATTGTCCAAACTAGTTCTGGAAGAAGAGTCCTTTTGCTGGACTAGAGTTTTTTAGAAAGATTGCCCATTTTTAGGAAATACATACTGGATAATGAGCCAGTGGCATTTTAATCGAAGGCCCCAAACAATAAATTTGATGCATTTAGGTTATACTTAAATTTAACCGAGGTTGGATTCAGTGTCACAAAACAACTGCAAGCCTAAACCAATTATTTAAAAATATTTCTTTTTTCATTTTGTTTATTAGATGTCAGCTCTCTACATTTTGTACAGTTTGATTCCCCTTCATTCTAATTGTCTGCTTAAATAGTACTAGTTAGAATGAAAGGTCTTATAGAAAGATAATATTCAGAGTGCTGCTTATGGCTTGACATGAGATACTGCTTCTGGCAAATGTTAATTGCTGTGCAACCTGCTTCAAATAAACTCAGATACAGTGAAGTTTTGCAAATTGATGGTATTTTGAAGGCCCTGAAATGCTTCAGTATGTACACATGCACATACTACGTTTCCAGTTACATTGAACATCTGCTTAGATTTAAATGTTTGGAAAAAATACTCTTCTGTCATGAGAGATTACTGTCAATTCTGCTTTTAATGCTATCAAATCCTAGTATTAACTTCTGTAACATAACATAACATAACAGGTAGGTACTGCTGTTGAGGTAGAAGAAACCTTCAACACAAAGTTGAGGAGTTTAAATTGGGTGTAACTTCCAAAATAGGTCAGAACGTTTGAAGATGTGAATTTCCTTGGGTGAAGAAGTATTTCATGCCTTTGTTCATGCAAACTGGTGTAAGATTTTAAGCAGAAAAATCAGTCCTTGTTTATTCCCTTTTATCTTTTTTTTTTTTTTTTTTTAATCCCCCTCCCCTTGGTCTCCCATCCCTTCTATAGCCACTTGTTTCAGCCACTGTGTTTTCTAATTAATTAATCTGTCAAATGTGTGAAACGTTTTCTGGAGAGCATGTGAGAGATTCTGTCTCTGTATGGACACTGTAAACACTTCAAGTTTCTGCTAGCAATTGTACTGGGAACAGACATGAAAAAAGGATGGCATTGAGGCTTAGCCCTGGTACCTACTTTCTGAGGTGTCCTCATTTGGCAAAAGAAAGTTCAGGCTTGTTATATGGCAGGTCTGACCACAAATGGAAAAGTCATGTGGAGGGTCTGTGCAGAAATGCAAATTTAATGCTTTATCAGGTTCTCTGTGTTTTTAGGAGTACATCTAGAACTTTCTAATTTTCTAACATTTCTGTGGCTTAAGGAAATTAACAGTGCTTGCCTAAAATTTGTTTTAATTAAGTAGCTGATGCATATTTTCCAGCTGAATGGGATTTCATTATAGGAACATAAATAAAATTTGTAGTGTAATACCCAATGACATTACTGCAGGCTATTGTTAGGTCTGTACATTAGCACTCAAAACTGCACTACTTCTATTTTGTTTTATAAATTCAGGTCCTGTATTTTCATTCTTAAGGTTGGTAGCATAGGATTATTAACTTCAAAGCAAGAGAAGACTGCAAAGTTCATAGGAAGTATTGTTTTTTGGTCACAGTTATATATGGATATATATATATATATATAGTAGTCGAACACTAATTGCTTTTTTGCATCAAATTCTCACAGAGCATCCAAAGCACAGTAAATGTAGCAAAATGTAGTATTTTCAAAACTATGTTGTTTGGTTTTGTTTTCTTTTAATGAGTATGGTTTCTGAAAGAAATCACCTCTTTTTTGTGTGCACTCATAGCTCTGGAATACCTGCCTGGCCTTAGTTTCGTTTTGCCTTACTGCAACTTAGAGAGGAAATTGGGTAATAAAACTCATGAAATTCAATGTTAACAATGGAAAGGTGGATAAAAACAGTTAAGTACTGAACTGCTAGAAAGGAAGATACTGACATGGAGTGGCAAGTTATTTTCCACCTAGGTGTGCTTCTCCATACACATCTTGCAAATAGCACTCTTGAATCCAGTCTCCTTTATATACACTTGGTTAGGAGTTCTCCATCTTAAATGCTTGTGTTACAAAGGCCAGTGTTCATAGGGCAGAGTATAAATCAGGAAAGATCTTCATGTGCCTGAGTTTCTGTTGATGAAAGTTAGTTTGACTGCCCACAACATAAAGCACTGAAGAAGGAAAACTAAAATGGAAAATCTACAGTGCTTACCAGTGTAGTCTGCCTGTGTAGCTCCAGAGCACTCCTTTGACTTAGGTCAAAATGCTGTAGTTCAAACCACAGGGACAGTTCCTTTTCTAAAGGGTTACAAAGGTCAGTGCAAGCATACGCAGGGATAAACCGCTTGTGAGGAGAGGTGTAGTGAATCTCTGCCTGCAGTCGGCTGAGCGTCTGCAGGGAGATGGTCCCATCCAGATGTACTATACAACACTAAGCAGGTGCCAATGTTAAGTGGCATTCCTCTGTGGATGAGCAAGTTTTGCAGTCCTGGGAAGGGGTAAGTACTCCGAGCTGACAGACTAGCTCTAACAAAACAATGAATGATGTAGAAACAAACCACAACACTTACATAGCAGGTGAAAGATGGATGGAGTACTTAAAAGTAGGCTCTTGGGAACTCAGTGTGGCGTGCGAGATTGGAAAACCTATACTGATTATGTACTTTGTACTGAGAGAAACAGGTGAGGTCCCCAAGGACTGTCAGAAACCGAGTGATATATTAGCATGATGGTACACTGCTGCTGTTAGTGGTTCCTTTGCTTACTATTAGCCTGGCAGTAAATTTGTGAATATTTAAGGCTTTCTGACTATTGAGATTTCTTTTCCTTCTATAAATGTATTTTTGCCATAACATGCACTCCTGTCTGAGAAAACATGATTTCTATAACAGAACGATTAGAAGTGTTCTTGCTATTCAGTATGAAAGATTGCACATTTTGAAATACATTTCTCCTACGTGTTGGACAAGCCACCTCAGTACATTTCTCAGTCCAGAGTTGCAACTGCAGAGGTACTGCTGAAAAATAGCAGTTGTACAAAGATCCACAGAAACCATCAGAATTTTCTCTTTATCGTTGCTATGTAGGCAAGTTTGCATATGATCCCTGAATAGAATGAAAATATGAAATACAGCATTGTTATGAGAACAGTGGCCGTGGAAAGGTTCTCAGAATTTCCTCCCCACCAATCTCCCACTTTATGGTGCACAGTGCTTGAAGGCATGGCAGTCCTAGCTTCTTACCACTGTAGGAATACGTGCACATTCATTCGCATTTACAAGTCAGTTGCTGCAGAGGAAAACAGCTGGAAACTTATTTTGGCTTTGTTTCATGTGAGAGATGTCACAATGAATAAAGTAAAATGAAAACCTTTCACATGACAGTCTTGACACCAAAATAATATGACCCTCGTACAGTCCAGGACATACTCACTTGCATTTTAAAAAATAATGTGTAATTAGGTTTGTCCAGTTTGATAAACTGCAATCATAATATTTAAATGTTGAATATAGCATTTGTAATAAACCAAAGGAGGAAAAATACTATCAAAACCCAGTGATTTACAGCACCATTGCTAGCAGTAAAATACTGGCACTTCTAACTGAAAGAAGCAAAATGAGTCAGTATTTCAGCCTGTTGTAGTAATAAAATCAATCTGTTTCTATCATGCCTTCCAGGTGATCGGTGCAGCATTATCGATGTTATACATGAAAGGAATGCCACAGCTGGAGACAGGCTCTTTGATTCCAGAGCCAGTGCTTTGAATGCAGCCACATCCCATCCTGCTATCAGGATGAGCCAGGTCTCATAGCCAAATAGCAGTACAGCCAACCATCTTTGCTTAAATATTTCTGTGAATTTAGGATTTACACATTCAAACTCACCAAAAATGTGGTTTTGCAATCACATTTCAGTTCCCAATTTAAAAAAAAAATAAATGAAAAGTATATGTGTTTTTTAACCAACAAAGACAGATTCTCTCCTCTGTCGTGTTTCCAGACTGATGTGGCAAGAGGTTGTCATGCAGCTGTACTTGGGCACCTGAGAGCAGGGACCTGATTTTTGAGCACCCAGAAAGCCTCCTGAAGTGAGGGTCATGTCTGCATCTTTTAAAATCAGAGAATTAAGGCAGTTACTTTCAGTCTTGCATCTTTGCGTTTTTGTATATTTCGGCCTGAGCTATAAATCATTGTTCTCATAATCTCCTTGCTATTCATTGTAAATGTTAATTAAACCATTTGCTGTTAAACCTCCCTGACATATTTGCTTCTCCAGAAGAGTTAAAAATCTGATTCTTTACTGGAATATGGGCTGCTGTTAGAATAAAAATACCTTCTTTTACTCTCATTATTTTCTAATACATCTGATGAAAACATTTGAGATTTATATAAACGTATTTAGCAGCTGTCTCATACTTACCTAGACTGTGAGATATAAATTGAATTTAATACTTTTTCTCCAGACTAAGTATGTGTTTGATGATTAGACAATGGCAAATGTGTTTCTACTCTGTCACAAATGGTTCTCGTTGTTAATTTTTTATTATTATTTAAAGTCTCTTTCTTTTGTGCATTACACTGTGGCTTACTTAGCAGTAAAGGCTTTTCTGGTTTTATTTCATAACAGTAGGTGCTAAGGGAAGTAAAACATTAATATGAGAATAACTCAGTATCAGGGTATTCTTTTGCTTCCATTATTGAATTTGAAAGCAGATGTAGGAAATAAAATTGCTAAAAATGTTAACTGCCTGGTTTACATTGGTCACAAAACCAATTTGCTGAGTAGATTCTCAGGTCAGAATTTGAAGAACAGACTTTCCCAGGATGTCTGAGAGGAGCTTACTGTGGTGGATATGTTCTGTGCCAATATAATGAACTACTAAAAGAATCCTGGAAACTTATCCAGGAAACCTGGTGAAGCTTTATCATCCTTATGCTCACTTCTGAACCACTTTTAGTCTACTGTGCAGATTTTATAATTTCAGCTTGTTAGTATTTAATTTAATGGATGACAAGTAGTAGGATTTCTGTTGGGATATTTACACAGAGCTTTGGAGTAGGAAGAAC
The DNA here is from genome assembly GCF_020740795.1 of Apus apus. Classification (NCBI taxonomy): domain Eukaryota; kingdom Metazoa; phylum Chordata; class Aves; order Apodiformes; family Apodidae; genus Apus; species Apus apus. Next base: position 53,250,381 of record NC_067283.1, read on the forward strand.
CTCTGTGGAAGGGATTGCCTAGAACCATAGTAAGAATAGATTGCTGATGTAGGAAATTAATGAGTGTGGTTACTCATACAGGAGTTGAGGAAAAGCTGACAAATGAGGGCCCACACTATTTAAAGACATCTGCTGATGATGTCAGTCATACAAAAGGTGTAAAGGGACAAGAATGAAATGTACAGCAAAACTGAAGGAGGGACAACAGAGCAATTCTGGAAAGCTAATACAGTGTCAAATTTAAGAGTTAAATAAAAAATGACGTGGCCAACTCCCTGCTTCCCAAATGCGTACAAAACCTATGCATGTCTGTATACCAACATGAGATGTGTAAGAGAAAAAAAGAGGTGACATGAAATTCTTGGCAAAGAAAGAGGGTCTTGACATAGTAGCCATTACAGAAGAATGCTGGAATGACAAAAATCAATAGGAGAGTGTAATACCTGGCTATAAACTGCACAGGAAGGACAGATTAGGTCATAGAGCTGGGGGAGCAGTATTAGAGCTGAACTGTTGAGTCTTCTGATCAGGAAACGGATATTGACTCTAAAATGTCGAAGGAGATCAAAGAATCAGCTAGGCCTAATGAGGCAGTAATAATGGGTGACTTCAACTACCTTCAGCTGGTCAAATGGCACAATGGGACAGAGCATAAGGGAAGCAGTTTCTCCTCATTCTATGTGATCGCCTTTTTGGAACATTTAGTTCTAGAGCATGCAATATCTGACTTAAGTGACATACAGGAAGGCAGGTAAGAAACTTATATAAGTCCTATATCACATCAGGCTTTTTTGGGTTAAAGTCACGGCTACTGTAAAACTTACATTCCATATTGAAGAGCCAATAGTTTATAGAACCATTATCAGACTGGAGGATGTAAAAACTCTTTAGGTAAAAGATACTGAATTAAAAGAAGGGAAATTAAATCCTAAGAATCAATATAGAATCCAGTCAAGGTGTCAGGTAGTAGAACAAGAGAGAGAGGCAGCAGGCAAGTAGAAAAGCAACAAGTATTTGAATATGGTTACATGGATCAGGATTTTTTTTCAACCAAAGCTGCATGCTTCAGGCCTCAAAAACCCATCCCTAGGGATGTCGATAAAAAGTAATTTTGTCTACAGTATGTATATGAAAAGCCATGAACATGTGACATAAGAAGGACTTTGTCAAAGCCATCACCTCACACCCACAAAGAAAAGAAAAAGTTTACCAGAGCCAGCAATCTATACGACATAGGCCCGGCAGGGAAGCAGAAAGGGAGAATAAGGACATTGCAGTGAACCGTGGTTTTCTTTTCATCTATTCATTTGGTATCACAGATGTGGTGCTGGGGACATAAGGACTATAACGTAGGCAGAGCATTTAGTGTATCAGAATATGGGACTGAAAGGTAAAGAGGTAAATTAAGAAGCAACCAGAAACAAAACAAATCAGATTTCACTTATTAAAAAATGTGTAAAGAACATGACTTTTGTTTAAATTGTGTACTGATTCAGCATGAAATGGTGAAATACTTCAAATATGAGAGGTAGATGCAGATGATAGATGTGAAGATAGATGTGATTCATTAATACCATACTTACATGTCTCATACAGTAGAGGCATGAGATTATCTTCTCCAGGGGAGCCTGCAGGTTAGAAGCAGTTTTTGGAAAGAAGAACAATACATTTATTAGTGATGAAAGACAACTGTCACTGAAAAAAAAGGAGGAGGGGGAGCATGCTGATATACAGAACATTCTGCCATGTAACATCATTCTAGAAATACAAGACCAAGCAGAACCAGGCATCAGATAGGGATACATTTAATATCCTTTTCAATTTTTGAGTGAGTTAACATCTTTTTATTTGGAAAGTGGTGCTTCTAGGATGTGGGATGTGATTCCAGTATGGCATTGTGTTCACAGCATGTGCTGTTACTTCTTTAGGGGGTGATTATGGCCATAGTTCTATGTTCAGCAAGGACAGGAAAAACAGTATTATTATTTTCTTGTGGTTTGGAGGCACTAGTAGTAATTACATTTACCAACAGCCAGCTATCTTGTGGCTACAAAAATATGGACAAAATGGTTACATCATTTCCTTTGTGGCCCTGCAAATCCTTTTCACTATACTCTAGATGAAACTGTGAGAGAGTGCTATATGGACTAATGTGTATTTAGAACGTGTGGCTCTACATTAAATAGATTTTTTTAAACTTGGAGGTGGGAGGGGGGTTGGAGCTGACAGCTTTTGGTATGGTTTTCATTCCAGCATCTCCTTCGATTGGGATTTGGAAGCTGATTTTATTTTAGGTAGTACCTAGAATGGATTTGAAACCTTGAAACGCTGCTGGAAGTTCAAAGAGAAACTGCATTGCCATGGGTGATCGGTTATGTGCGTGATCAGTTACATTAAAGTTGAAATGAACTAACATGATACTAAATGAACCTTAGGATTGCAGAATTTCCTAGATGTTTACTAGGTGGCCAAACACCCCATTATCAATGTGAAAAAAAGACAGAAACAGTATTTTTTATTCTTCTACCTGCCATTTTTGCTGCTGCATCAATAATACAAAAAGTATTTTACTACTTTAGCATGTAAGAGAGCCATTAATTTTTGAGCAATTCAAGGAAGATTAATAATGTTAATAACGACAGTAATGATTAATTTCTGTTTCACCACTTTTGTTACTTTGCTACATAGTTGTTGTTTTTGTTTTTTTTTTACCAAAAGAACCCTTTTGTATATGTATTTTTATTGTATTTGTCTATTAAGGGACCTCTTATCAAGCATCAGATATTCTTACAAGTTGTGTAGTGTCCAAGAAAAAAACAATTTCTTTAAATAATCCTGAAGTCGTATACTGCACGGTGATAGTTTTTCTAGCTGTTTTTTAGATAGATAGGTAGGTCTGCACACATAAGTCCTCAAGAAAGTCATCACACCTGTTAGCCTGTACATCTTACTATCTTAAGGAACAGTACACTCACTCATAGAAAAACTGGAGTTTCACCTTTTTCCTTGCAGGATCCGTAAAAGTTGAAAAAGTGCCTTGCAGCACTGTAGGTACCAAATGATCTAGTACATAACAAGTCTGAAGTCCCAAGCAGTTGAAGAATCTATTGGAATGTAGAATTTTAACCTTGCAAGTCTTTTACATGAAGACAAAATTAAAAAATTGTTTCTGCAGCCACATTGTATTTTTATATCATAATTCTGCTTCTTTTGAAGTTCAGTTTATATAATTTTCTTCTTAGCTTTTAAGTGAGACTCAAAACAGACTCAAATACTGGTAAAAAAGTACAGTGTTGAACTGAACATGCCTGTAATATAGATATTAATGCAAAAAATTAGTGTCAGTTGAATACTTGTTCTGAACATGGTGAGAATAAAAAAAATAACTACAGTTAATACTTGATCCTCCTTGTGAAAGCAGATGGCTAAGGGAATTTAACTGTTTTCTTATAAAAATGCTAACTGCTTTTTAACTTGCAGCTATTAACATGTTAGGGGAAAGGGCAAAATTAATCATTGAAATTATTGTATCTGAATTACTGTGAACTTCAGAGCAGCTGATGTGAGTATCCTCCATAGTTTTTCTCAAGACAGGCTAAGAGGAAATGATGAAACAACTGAGAATATATATGATGAAATATATTAAATTACCCTTGGTTTGCATTACACAAATAAAACTATGATCTTTGCTCTAAGTTATTTTTTGTGGACTTGCTTACATATTGTATTGGGAAACGCATAAGAAAGTTATTTTTAATGAAATACTTTTATTCTCTGAGGTTGGAAGGCATAATCTCATGAGTTGTTCTATTTGCTGTAGTTTGAATAAAGTAATATAATAACCTATACTGGCTAAGTAAACTTATAGTGATTTCTGTTGGTTTTTACCTTCACCAAACAATACTTTCCATTTGTAACACAGGCAAATCTAACACTGTGTGCAAATACAGTAAATAATCACTAAGTAGAATTTTGCAGCTAATGATAGAAAATTGCATATATTCTGCATTGTATGTGTAATATCTATATAGTTTTTCCAATTCAGTCTGCAAAAAAACCACAATTTAAAAAAAAAAAAAAGATAGCAAAAGTTGATGCAGAAGTCAATGACAGATGACAAGAATCAGACCAACCTCTCATCTATTGACTTCAGTAGAATACAGACATTTTTAAAACTATTTCATGTTGTGTCATTTTTATTTTCTTACAAATAGGAGAGACTTTTCCTATTTATTTAAGTGACAAGTGGAAAGACATAAACTTGTATGAATAGAAAAAAAAATAATCAAGTTTTCTTTACATTAAACAGTAGACAGACAAGAGAAGTTCCTACTTTAATCTACAAGGTGTCTGTATCTAATAAAATGAAATAGCATTAAAAGGTCATTACTGAAAGACGCTGCTTCTGATTCCCTTACAATGATCTCACTCTAATAAGTGCAAAATGTGACTCAAACATCAGTTTGATTCACAAATCTCAAATGGTAACAGGTAGTATTTTAATAGAGTACTTTTAGCCTGGAAAGTAAGTCATGTGAAAAAAAAACAAACCACTTTAAAAATGGATCTACTGGTGGCTGTCACCTTTTACATGATCCTGTTGATTCACCAGTTCACTATGCTGAGCTAAGGTGAATACAAAGGGGATAGAGAACTCTACCACATTTGAAGGATCATGACCATTTGAGCTGTACAAGACCATAAAGGAGAAGGCCTTAAAGTTCTGTTTATTTCTTTGTCCTGAAACTTTCCTTGTCATTCATGACAATGGACAAGAACATTGCATTCTCCTGAAAGCCAGGATGCAGTAATCTTAGATATTTCCTTCATAGTTTTAAGAAGGCACATGAGGAAGAGCCAGTGAAGTTGTTTTTTTCCATTTCTTTTGGGGAATCCTCATAGTGGAACACAAGAAGCAGGAAATTACAAAGTTCTTATAAACAGTGTTCCTGATGTGGGGGAAAAAAAAAAAAAAATCAGTCCTAATAACTGTAGAAATTAAGACTAATAAGAGTAATGACAGTTGCATTGTTTTTGAGAAAATAATGTATCTGAGAGGGAAAATCAACACCAAACTTATAATGAAAATTGAAAGGAAGCCTGACTGTGTCTTATGCAATTATTTTAAAAGTAGATAGAAGTTAAACTGGTGATCCTCAAAGATTCTGCAGGATTTTCTTATTTCATTCTGTCAAAAAAAGGGAGATGGCATTTGAGTGTAACAAAAAATAAATATTTTAAAGGTAATATAAGTCTGCCTTGTCAGAATAAGAATTTAGAGACCCAGAACACAGGAAGGCATTACTTTTGTGGAGCCCTGAGTAGCTGCTAGAGAATCCCTGTGTTTTTCTTTAACCAATTGGTGCCACTCTTGCTTAGGGACAGCCTTTAATTTGCCATCTAAAGAAGTGTTAATGCACCTCAAGTGTGCTGTTGATTTCAAGTTCAAATAAGAATGTTTTCTTGCATTTAGGTCACAAATAATCAATTAAATGCATAAAGAAAGCCTGTGTACATAAGTTATAGACAAAGGAGGCCAAAGTTTCAGTACTGTTTAATTAAGGGCATAACTGGAAAGATTCTAAATATAAGTTAAAACAAGCAACTATGTTTTCCAGTTCTGTCATTTGGAAAAAAAATCCTGAATGTCTCATTTGAATGTCTACCAAAAGTGGTGTTCACCTCCTGAAAAAGAAATAGAACTAATGATTTGGTACAGTGCCTAATAATGAGACCTGTGAACGGACATTCTTCCACCAGCATCTATTATCGGAAATGTCTGGATTTCTAAATGTCAGCTAAATAGGCTCACCCCACAAGCTAAGAGAAAACTGACCTGACCTTTTGACTCCACCTGTTCAGGAATGAGAGTTTCTTAAGTGTGCTATTCTACACAGATAAAAGGTTCACAAAATTTGACCTGGAAAGAATGGCTGAAGGAATTAGTTTTGTTTAGTCTACAAAAGAGCAGACTGAGGGAGGATGTGATTACAATCTTCCAGTACGTAAAAGAATGTTATAAAGATGCTACTGATTGTTTTTCTGTGTCCAGTTGGGGAAAAGACAAGAATAAGGATTTTAACACACCCATAAGGTGCCACTGGCCCTGAGGGTGACATGCAGACGTGTCATAATAATTGTAGAGAACTGAGGATAATTGTAGAAGGAGGATGTGGAGGGTCATAATTTGTAGAGGATTCTTCAATGACAAAATAATTTTTAAGAATTGTTGTTGAGTATAGGCCTTCAATACATATTACAGATTAAAAGTGAAAGTGGGTGAAGGTTTTAATTCTCATTCCATGTTGTTACTAGTTGTCTGTTGGGGGTTGACAGCATGACATTCTTGCAGTGTGGTTTCTGATGTTTGGTGTTGGATATAAGAACTTGAAAATATGTTAGACTTGAAAAGTATTACTGAAGCATTTATTGAGATGCATAAAATAGTAAGTAGTGCCAAACATCAGGGTCTTCATTTCACCAATTAAACAAATTACTTTTATTGTAGCTCCTTATATTTTCAGATTTTCTATGAAAGAACATTATAATAGTTATCTCTCTTTTCCTCTTGAATTTAAGAACTGATTCTATTTTTTATTACATATTTTTAAATTTTTGTTTGTTTTGTTTTTTTTTCCTAGGTGCTGCACAATGGACTTGTGATGGAAATGAATCATCCAACAGCTGGGAGGATAGCTGTTCCAGGTTAGATGTTTTATTATTTTTTCTAAATAGAGCTTGAAATTAAATGCTACAAGACATCCTGAGTAGTTCTGGATCTCAGCTAAGGACATGGTGCATCTTCACATTTCACTCAAATTAACAAAAGTTTAACCTGAAAGACATTTGTGTTCATAATCATACTTGTAGCAGTAAAATGGGTTAAAATGTGTCAGAATAGCTTCTGGTTTTCACTGGTCAGTTGTCATAAAACATGAACATGGATTTGATAATATTTGCAAACTCCCACTGCTAGAAACATTACTGCTAAATCATCTACATGAATATATTAATGTGATTTTGCTTTAGGTCTATTTTGCAAGTTACACAGGCTTCTTTTAGGGACACTTCTGTTCTGACAAAAAAAAACAACAACCAAAAACAACAAAAAAGGGAGGAAGAGCAGGGAAGTTTGTACTGAAGGCTTCATCACACTGTGTTGTTTAATGAAATTAGACATGAAGCTCTGCAATGATGAAGTCTGAAATAACTACTTTGGATTTCCAAAGAATACAGGAGTTATAAACTAGTCCCTACTCTTTTAAGCTCTAAGTGGATCAGAACTTGGAGCTGGTGTAGCTTTACTTCCATTAGAGTTAGTTATGGAATGGGGTTATGTTCATCTAGAGCCATTATGAAAATTCTCATTCAGATCCTCACATTTGGCTCTGTTTTGACAACAGAGCCTTATCTGACAATCTACTAGCTATTGGGTCAACTGTTTCTACTTCTCTATGCTTTTCTGTCTCCCAAGCCACATTGAGAACTATTTCCTCCCTCATTCAAAGCATCATGTCATTTTTATTTTTAAAACATTTTCTCCTTACATTGTGATTTTCTGTGCCAAATTCCACCCTCTGACACAGCATCCAGTTGTCATCAATTTTAGTTGACTTGAGTACGCATAGTGGTAAGAAGAATTTGACCCATAAAATTTATCTTAATTTGCACATCCTGGAATCACACTGGGATGCAGAAAGAATTATTTGAAAGAAATCAATCCCATATTAGATCATGTTTGCTGCATAAATAGAGGGGGTGCTTTGTGTGTGTGTATGTGTATGCTTCATATTCTCTCTTTGTCACAGATTGCATTCCACATTTGGTCCCACTAGGCTTGGATGTTTGGTTGATTGTATTAAAAAATGCTTCTCTAGTTTAGATGCATATATCTGGAAATAATAATCCTTTTGTTTTAGTTTCTAACAGAAAAGTAATCCTGATATATTTAGCCAAAATTAAAAGACTAATAAGGGTATTGGTTTAATTCTTTTTAAAGAAGGGGGCAGAAAAGCCTTGCAGATGGTAGAGAGAAAGTGCGTAAGGTTTTCATGTTGCATACAATGTATAATCTATCTTAGAGAAAGCAAATACTCCTTCAGGGGATAGATTAAACTGCAAGAAGAGGAAGGAGATGAAAGGAATGTTCTAATGTCTGTCGGCAGCAATAGAGTGTATTGGCAAGAGAGTGAGTTTTTACATAGGTAAGCCATAGTACTTCCCAAATCCTTAGTTATTTTTTATTTTATTAAACCGGTGACACTGCACTAAACTACAATAAATCATCTTAATCTCTAATGGTTTGCCATTTAGATGGGCTTCTATGAAGAGCTGCTTGTATCGAAGCAGATGGCTGAAATGATTATTGGATATTTGAGCAGGAAAAGGAGAATTCCTTCCTTTCCTGGCATGCGAGAACAAGGAGGGGAGAGACCAGGGAGGGAAGGGTGAAGGACACTCGTTCAGTGAGAGCAGAATGGACCTGTTGATATCACTAAAAAGACAGTGCATTATCCTGTCCCAAAATTAAAGTGCTTAAGTTAGTTTGGCCACTGTTGATGGTAGCTAATGGAATTACCCTGGAATTTATCCTGGTCCATGATATATCTGAAGAGTACAGGGAAGAGTGTGTGGAGGAGACCTCTGGTAGATAAACAGTTTCTTAATGATTATTCAAAATAGTAACAACTTTCTTTTTCAATATGGTTATATTTTAATATATTATATTTGATAGAGAGAAGGTTCATTAAGCTCTCAGTTTTTTGCTTACAGTTAGTTAATAGAGATATTAATGTGAATGTTGAAACTGAATGGACTAAGAATGTCTCTCCTTAAAGAGACTGGGGAGATTCTGATCCCAAATGACTTCTTAACCATGTAAGACAGATTTTAATGGGTCTTTTAGTAACTGAACTGGACATTGCACTTTGATACTGACACTCCTGACAGTGGTCAGACTTGTGCTGCCAAGTAAAATTGTGAGTGCAGTGACATACACTTACTGAGTTAGTGGATGCTGGCAAACTTCAGTTCCGAGCATGATGGTTGGCCTAGCATATTGGATTGGAATAGTCCTTTACCAGGCTTGTCCCCACTTTGAGAGTGGGTCCAAATCTGTATATGAATCCTCACTTACACATTTTGCATTGTGAAATTCTGAGGGATTTGAACATTGACTTTATTGTAGGCTACATTTTTAACTTTGGACTTGGTGATTCATACCCCTTCTTTGCTTGAGTATCTTTTGATACAGATATTGAATTTGGTTCAGTGAAAGGAAAAGTGGCTTCATCCTGGCTCAAACCAGGGCATACACCTAGTCAATTATTTCCCCCTTGCCTTTTTTTTTATAATTCCCAGCCTGAGATATAATGTGTGCCAATATGCATAGTGTAAGATTCTGATGGAATGGGGGTGGGAAAAGTTACATTGCAAGAAACATATCTGTTTGTTTTTCTTTTCAAAATGTGTGTTGATGGTAGGAGAAATACTGACATTGTATTTTGATACCTCTTGCTTCAAGTACTCATTGAAAAATGGCTTGCACATGCACACTGCTGTTACTATTAGCAAGAGGTCTTAGATTCAGGAATGGATGTGAAAAAGGGAGTTCATCATGTCTGAGAGTGACCGTATAAAACACTATAAGACCATTTTAAAGAAAAATGTGGTCCTGTGGTAGTTGAGTAGTTTCATTAGGATAATGTTTCACATACACCATTCAATATATTTATGTTGGGAAGTTAATCTAGAGCTGACTTGTCATATACATACACATATACTTGACATACCAAGAAGGTGCAATACTGTGAGAGATCCTTGCTTGCATCCCAAAGGCCTGGCACTGAATTGCACTCAGTCTTCACAGGACTGGTTCATCAGATTGCAGAGGTGTACTGGTGAATCTCTTCTGGTTCTATATGAGAAGTCAGCTTAGTTCTCTGCTTCAGGGCAGGGCTGTGAAGATGATCAGGAGCCGGTGCACATCAACTGGAGAAGCTGAGGAACAGGGGCTGGTTTAGCCTGGGGAAAAGGCAGCCTGGGGGAGGTGGGGGATGGGGGTGAGCTGGCAGCAGGCCCCTAACACTGATGGGGACATTATCAATGTGAAGAGCCAGGCTCTTCACAGAAGTGCATGGTGGGAGGATGAGAGACAAGAGATTCAGACTGAATATTGAGTAAGTCCTTTTCATAATGATGACAACCAGGCAGTGGAGCAGTTTGCCCACAGAGGTTGTGCAGGTGCCGTTCTCAAAGGCTTTCAAGGAACACCTAGATGAAGTCATGAGCAACCTGATCTGACCTGAGACCGAACCCTGATTTGAGCAAGAGCTTGGACTGGAGACCTTCTGAGGTCCTTTCCAACTTGGGTTATTTTCTTATTCTCTGATTAACTTCACTGTCTCCTCCCTCAGCTCTGTTGTGTTTAGCACTTCTGGAGAAGTGACATAGTTTTAAGAAAATGGAAAAGTACTTCTGAGGGCAAAAAATTATAGGAGAGAGCTGTTTTATAGAGTGCCAGATTGCAGATGATGCTGGATGGCACAGGGACAATACAGTTAAGTGAAAGGACAACATTTGGAGAAGCTTTAGCATCTGGGTTAGTCTTGAACTCAGTTGCCAAAGAGTAATGGACTTTTTCTGAAGAGCAGTAGCATGTGGGTTTCTGGGAGCCACTGAGTAATTTATTCTGAGTTTGTATGTGGAGCATAATGGATACCAACCCATACTGATCATGCAGAAAACACTAATGGATGCAATGCAATGCAGTCTTGCCCAAACCTTTTCCATTATCGTCTGGTTTATATGGTTTAGAAAATGGAAATAATAATATTCCAAACTTCTGCATTATCTAGTGTCTCATGTTGACTTTTAAAAGCTGCCAGTTGTTTTTTATAGTAAAAAGAGTGTTTCTAATACGATTTTTTTTTTTTTAATGAAAAACACTATGCTTCGAGTTCTCCCTAATAAGCCAACCTTTGTAGAATTTATTAACTAGCAGGAACCTCTGTGAAATAAGCTTCATTTCTGACCCTTTCTAAGCCCTAGCAAACTGGGGCTTTGGATATAAGCCTACACTTCAAAATCATCTCTCATCAAACAGGAAACAATATAACTGTAGAAATCGTGTAAAACACCTCCTCCAGACAAAACAACTATTCTTAGTTTTGATAATGTTTATATTGTATGTTCTTCTCATCCTCATTTCCTGAGTTGATAAAAACTATTTCTGTCCTTTGGCCCATGATCTGCATCAAAGATGTCTTTATTGCTCAGAAAGGCTAATTTCATACCTGGCTTCATGATTTCCTTCTGTGCTCTTGAGATAATGTGTTTGGGGGACTGCTCCAAGCTCAGTTAGGAGAGGCTGTACAGGATTCCTCCTTGGCATAGATTTCTTGGACTGGATTCAGGCAATCTATGTTAATTAATCAACCCACTCAGGAGAAATGTCCCCTTTTCCGGTCTTCTCCTGTCATTGTGAGTTACAAATATGCTACTGAAACAGGAAAGACATTTTTTTCAGAAATAGGCTTTTCCTGTGGTATGATTCATTAAATGGTGTCGTGGTTCCATGGAGACTAATTGCCATCAATCTTTTAGAAGAATGGTTTTAAGCAACAAGATGAAGAGGCAAGAAATCTAATAGGACTTCCTTACTGTGCCACAGATTTCTTCCTTAACTTTGGACAAATCACTCTTCATGTCTCACCTTACTAATCCTTTACAGTTTATCAGATCTTACATAGTAGTTGAAAAATACTTTGATTTAAAGAAAAGAAGTCCTTGGGAAAGCTCTGTGTATTGTTAAACAAGCATTCCTATTTATCATGTAGGTATGTATTTATACTTATTTTCTCCATGTATGGGGAAGATCAGTTGTTTTTGTGGAAGTAACAGTGGGATGTCTATGTGTTTGATCAGATATGGCCATCACTGATACATGCTCTCTGGTTTTTGATCATTTAATGTAAGTGCAATGGGGGAAGCTTCGATAAGACTAGATGTATGGCAGAGAAAAGTGACTCCTGTATGAGGGAGGTTTGCAGGAAATTAAGGAAGATTGTACTCCAATCCATCGTTTCCTGCAGCTAAGAGATCCCACAACATAGGAACAACAACAACAACATTAAAAATCCCAGCAGTTGTTGTTGTTTTTTTTTCACAAGAACCTCTGCTTGAACTTCTGTCTGCTTCTCATCAGGCAGGTTTTTTCATAGGCGTGTGTGCGTGCATGTGCATAACTGATGCTGATTGAAAAATTTTAATTTCACTTTACTATTTATGGTACATTGGAGACAAACAGCTTCACCGGCAGTACAGTTACCTCATTCGCCTTTTTTAGTCATCAGGACTGACTGGTTATGTCTTTTACATTCATGGAGCTGATTTCAATTTTGAGGAATTCAGGACCATTACAGGAAATCAGCAGAAATGATGTATGACAGCTCACTTAGCTATCCTCAAAATACTTTAAAAATATTAATAAATACATAAACAATATATTTGTATTGATTGCAAAAGCAGAAAAGAGATGGTGGGAATGGCAAGGAAAATGTTATAAGCTTCAGGATTATGTGGAAAAGGTTTTTCATTAATTGATAGTGTAATTTGAAGTCTTTAAAGTTTCCTTTTATAGTAAAACATACACGACAAACCTTTTCATATTTTTGCTTCTTTGCTCATATGTTTCCAGAATATTTCTCTGCTGTCTATTTGAAAATTTGCTATAGTCCTGGAATGGTCTTAGTGCGAGATATGATACTTTTAAAGTTAATGTTTTAAGAAAGAAAAGCCAGCTGTCTCTTACCTAGTTTTGCAACTTCAGTAGTTGGGGGAAATTAAGAAATAGTGGAAATCTTTTCCCTCAGGCTCAGAGTACCAGAGTAATGATACTGGCTGAGACCATCAGCTCTGCATGTTTCTTTGGCAGTGGCCCTCCAGAGCTGTTCAGGGTGTTGGAGCTGGACTCTGCTCTTGCAGACCCTAGGTTTGTCAGTCTTTTTTTAAGTTGTGGCAATCAAAATTGTTTTCCTTGTGTCATGTGTTTCTTTCTAGGACCTCACACTTCCATGTTGGGAGGGGAAAAAAAAAATATTTCAGTTGACAAGAGGGGACATTTTCCTACTCCGTGTATAATTTAATTAAGTAAAGTAAAATGCTAGTTGAAGTTTTGCTGAACGTTGATTGATAATTCTACTTGCTGGAGAATATTTTCTTTACGTTTTCCTCCGTGTGCCCCAAGATATATGATGATTTCCTTTAAGCTGGACATAATAGATTCTTATGGAGAGTAAACTAAACAGCATCACCTTGCTGTTACATAGGGGGAAAAATGTTGAAGAATTAGCTGAATAGCCATATAAGCTCATTAATTTCTCACCAATGGTGACAGTTCTAGAACTCAGTTTTGTTTAAAACATATTTTTTTCTCCTGTTTAAATGTATTTTCTACTTCTTTCTATGTAAGTGACAGTAACATAGAAAGTACTTTCCTAACTCTCACTTTAACAAGCCTAGCCAGGTGCTCCCACAGTTCAGGGTGTGTGATTGTAAAGATATATCTGCATGCCTCGGGTGCATTGTAAAACAGCCAAATTACTTCAACACCCATAAATTCTAAGTATATCTTTATGATCTTTAATAATTATTGGATAAGGAAAGGAATCTACTGTCAGATAAAAAAAATAGGTTTCATTAAATGTAAAAATATGTTTTAATCATTTAGACAATGGTACTTAATCCCTAGGATACTGAGTATACTAATCCTCATTTCTGTTTCTGCCATGCTGTCTTGACCCGAGCCCTGCCTCCTTGTAAATGGAAAGAATTATTGGACTTAAACCATTTTCTGTGAACCTAGACTGAGCAATTTTATGGTCAGCAGTGGCCATTAGATCATGTAGTTTGCCTTCTTATGACATTGGCCATAGAGTTTCACCAATTTACTCCTTTCACATGTGATTGACTACAGTTTGTCTTATTTAGAAGTCCTCAAGAGATGGAAAATCTGTCAAATATCTGCCTCTTTCTTGAAATGCCCAATCAGGTTCATTGTCAAAAAAACCAACAACAAACATGCTATGAATCTATTTCAATGTTTCCTAGTTTTATAGATTTACAATATTATTTCATATCTTTTATGAACTTTAACCATGTTTGTTTTCTCTCCATTCAAGTACTTACGTGACAGAAGTAACATCTAGATGACTTTTTGACTAACTGTGTAGGGTAATTTGCCCAGCTCTTTTCAAATCTGTGGTGTAAGCAAAGTGCAGCTGTTTTATAACTCAGTCTTTTTTATTGTCTGGTTAATGCACATTTACAGGAAAAAAAAATGCAGTTGTATAGAGTGCATCACAAACCTCCTGCCTGACTCTGGGCAAGGGTCTTAGTGCATGAAGTAACATGTAACACTCTTTCATCTAAAAGTTTGATATAATAGAACTCAGAAGTAATTATAGCACATAAATATGCTCATTTTCCCCCAAAGTATAATAACGATGATACACAAAAATCAGCACTGTGCTTTTTTTGTAGTTAATGGAAGAAGGGATTTAATAGAAACGAGGGGCAAAATAAGGCTTATACAGTTAACTTTACTGTTCAGTTGGGTAAGAGCCTACCACCTGTATGTAGCATGTACCTGCTTTGCACAAGTAAATTTACATATATTAAATTTTCTTATCTGTAACTCCTGAAGTAGGACATATTTAAGTTGTCTTAGTCACTGTGAACTTGTAATTATTTTTGCTCCTCCTTCTTGCACTTCCCACAGCTCTTTCTAGTAAAGTTCTGCCTAGAAATTAGTCCCATGTTGCATCAAAATCTCTTTCAAAAAGATGAGTATTGCCTAACTTAGAGATATGAGGTGTCTGCCCATGCAGTAAAAATCACATTTCTCTATTTAGCTGTCATACTATATTTCAAGCTAGTGTCTAATTTGCTTGCCAATTTAATCCTGAAGACTGTGTCAGCATGACTATTTCCAGATATATACTTCCATTTAAGTGCCTGTGTTTCAGGTTTTCTTCAGATATGGTCTTTTTTCCTAATATGAATAGAAAAGAGAGCAATGGTTTTGATGGTTCTTATCACTCTTGATTCCTTTTTGTGGTCAATGATGACATGATTTCACTGTGTAAATTTGAATCCACCAACCTCTTTGCCTATTCTAAAACTTGTGCCTGATATTCGTGTTGATAAATTCACCGATCTTCCTTGCGTAAAAGCCCTGCTTCAAAGCAAGCATGATGATTTGGACCTCAGTCTTAAATATTCCAAATGATGCCTTAATAATCTGGTCTATCAGTAACAAAGCAGATTTTTATTTAGCTGATATTATTTACTGCATTTGATCCAGACTTGCAAATATTGTTTTATAAACTTTTTTTTTCCCCCCAAATAAAACTAGCTTGTCCATCTTATCACTATATGCAAAAGGTTTAAACTAAGAGAGAACAGATGTGAACTAGCTTAGTCCAAAGTCTATTGAAGACACTAGGCATTGGGTAAAGATCTGACAAGGAAAATCTTCCTGACAGAGTCTGTTAACGTACGGAACAGAGCCCCCCAGAAGACATAGAATGCCTGTTTCTTTGGCTGTCTGAAGCTAGACTCAACATAGCAGTAAATAAAAACAGTTTACCCCTCTAAAAAGCAGATAATTGTTCTATTAAAAGGGATTGATAACTTAATGAATATTAAAATTTGGTGTCAGTTCATTGCTTTAAATTAAATCTGTTTAGAGACTGTGCCTGTGGCAGGCCAATAAAAACTTTATATTGGTTTGTGTGTAAGTAGAGTGTTCCTCATGGATTTTGAACTGGATGCAGAGATGAAATGAGGCAGAGGCATACGGATTAGAACAAGCTTTTTAATATTCTTTGCAAGCTGTTTTTAGAAACATCACAAGGAACATAAAATCAGGCACAGTTGTGAAGAGAGGCACCACAATTTACAAACAAACATGTGGGGCAAACAGGATTTCAAAGCTAGTCATGCACAAATACCCAGTTCCAGTTGTCCAATTTGCACATACTGGAAGCACAACTGCAGGCACACATCTACTATTCCCAGCCCATTAATGCAGACATACTTACACAAGCTTGTACAACTCACAGCAATTCAATAGTAAAGAAATTACAAGATTAGTGCTAAAAAATTAAGCTGCAATGCTTTGACTATGAGATTTGAATTCCTGTATGAGTAAATCTATGATGAAAACTGTTCTGTAAGTTGCTGAGTTATGTTTGGGAATTATTTTCTCTTTTTTGAAGAACTAGGTAGTGCAATTTTCAGCGGGAGTTGAGCTAGTGGTTTTTCTTTAGAGCCAGGTTGAGTTCTGGTGATGCCATGCAGCCATTTCTACCTAGCTTGACTGTCCATGCAGTATGTTTTTTCCATGTCACCTAGTCTGAACCATTCTGGATTACTGAAATGGTCAGTGAACTTGTCTCCCTGGAAAACACACCTTTTAAAACTGGAAGAAGTTCATATGATGAAGGCACACCTCAAATATGGGTCTCATATAGGGAGAATTGTTAGCTTTCAGGTCTCATTCCTCAGCCAGAATCCAACTGTAATCTGGGCTGCCAGCACAATCCTATGTCTTGTTCTCAGCCACCTGAATTTTAAGAGGTTGAGACACTAAAGTTAAACAGCTGTGGGGCACTGCCCTGGAAACAAGTGTTACCTGTTTTGTGCCTGGGGTCAGAAGGAGTTGTGCTGATAGCAGCTTAATTAAAATAGGACCAACAATACACAGGACTACTCTGCTGGAGAACTGGAGTCCTTGCTCAGGCTCAATGCTCACCTTAGGCAGGTGCAAAGTCTAACATGTTTGACCAAGAAACTGGTGGCTCACAGCAAACATCATAGCATCACGGTCGAGAAGGGAAGGCTTGCACACTGTTGAGAAAACATGGGGAATTAGTTGAGGAAGGAGGTGATAGAAAAAGACTACAATGAACATCTGGCCCTGCAAGCACCAGCTGGTGCAGGTGGTTCCCCGCCTTAAACTGATCTTTGCTAGTTGGTGTCAGTGGTTGGTCAAACCAGTATTCTGAATTTCAGTAGTTCTGTAGTACTTTCTGTGTTTCAGTTCTTGTTAAGGTTCAGTGAAAACTTCAAAATAATATGCCAAATTGAATTCTGATCTGAGACAAAGTAATTAAACTCTTTTGGTTCATGTGAGGTTTGTCTCTTGAGAATAAGTTTTTGTGAAGGTGCTTAGAATACTTCATATAGAAAAAAAAAACTTCTTTGCAAAGGTTATCACTCTCTATACATTTCTATCAGATATTTCCTTAATGATGTAGTGAGTTATATACTTGATCGTGTAACTGCTCCACTCACTATTTTGTATGTGCAAGCTGGCTGTTTATATGAATAAATTAAGAGTGTACAGTTCTGTTGTTTCCTTTAAATACGCCTGCATTGTAAAATCTGGCCTTCATCTCCCAATGGGGAACACTTTAGGGATCAGTACATTTGGCAAAGAAGGCTGTTTTGGCAAACATTCTACTTTTCAAATTTATTGATACTTAGAGAAATAGAAAAAACAAAGATTTTTGTGTTAGTAATATTTACCTTTGCTACCTTCCTACATCACTAGAATAAGGACTGGTGTTGTAATTCCTGAAGGGCAATTTTTGCTTCCTGACTACTCAGAAGTTAGTGTCTCCACTGTGTAATAGCTGTTTTTTTTGTTGTCAAACCTGAATGCAGAGTTTAATAGCCTACCTCCTACTCTTCATTTTTGCTTGGATTTCCTTAGAGAAAAATATCAGAAAGTATTAATGTGTCATTTTGCTCCTCACGCTTCAGGTACCATGCTCTTGCTTCCCCCAGCTCTAAAAGAGTGTTGTGAGAATACATGGTTGAAGGGTCTCTGTGGTATAGCTGCATGGCAAAACTAGATTGGAAGATGCCATTTTAACCTACCCTTCAAATAGTTCTGTAATATTGTCACTGTAGAGAAAACTACTGATGGGAAACAGGAAAAATTGGACAAGTAGCTCTGAATTTAGCAGAAACCCCTTGGTGTCTTCCTGTGAAGCCATTCACCTTCTAAGAGTCATTATTCTAGCCTATTTTAAGTCTTTCAAAATGTTGGCAACTGTGAAGATACCTTCGAACCTTTTGTTGCTGTTGACTTTAAGAAAGCAAGCAATACCATGTTTTCTGCTTTACCGTGGCTTTAAAAAAGATTGTCACTGTTCATCACTCAAAGCAGCATCACCCACCACCAACCTCCATGTGCCAATCTGTTATCATTTCCATGAACTTGTGCTTACTTTCAGGGTTTTTCTGTCAGACGTCCTCAAGTCACAGTTGTGGTGTGGTTTTGTGTTGTGTTTTTAAGGGGGGAAGTTTGCAGTCGGTTGCTATATTGTGAAGCATAGCGCATACTTCTAATTTTCAGGTATTTTCAGAGATTGGTATTCTATTTCCAAGGTGTACCCAGGCATGAATCAAAAAGCTTCATTAAGTGTGTTTGGAAACTAGTCTTACTTGACTCTAGGAAACCAATATTATACTGAGCAACAGACCCAATGAGATATAATAATATACTTCTATAACTTGATTATGTATTACATCTGCATATTGCACATGAATGTATCTTATATATTAATGTTTTAGAACATAACAATCCTGATAGCCGTGGAGGTTATTTGGTCTTAAAATGTAGTGAGAGAAAAATGAGGTGGTTTCAGTGCATACAATTTATAAGCAAAGGTGATTCAGAAAATTCATGAGTCTGAATAATTTGTTCTTAAAATGCTAAATTTTTTAACTAAGTGTTGTATGAAGGAAAGTATTGTAAGTTAAAAGAAAGGTAAGTCCTTGTATCATATTGATATTTTACCTGCTCATCTTGGAGCAGTCAGTATATATATGTGTACTTATAATGTGTGACATCATAGACAGGAAAAAAATAATCATTATTTATAAATAAGTGTTTGAATATTTACATGCTCTGATGATTTGTGGTGATGACATTGTTGAAGATAAATGCCTTAGAAAGTTGTCCTCAGCAAAAGAGTTCTGGGGTTTTTTTTTGTTTGTTTGTTTTGTTTGTTTGTTTTTTGTGTTGTTTTTTTTTAAGACTTGACTTCTGTTTCGAAGAGCTTTGTCATATAATTTTTCTGAATTGGTAATTAATGAAAAGTCATGATCAGTAATCAACTTAAATGTACTGTAAAATATGGAACCTAATATATGCAAGACAAAATTTAAGCTTTCCAATTAATGGTACACGTTTTAGTGTATTGACTGATAATTTCACAGAGATCTTAAGAGGATCCATTTGTAGAGGCTCTTTAAAAAGTCAAGAGGTAAGATCAAAAACTCAATCATAATTTAGGAAATTTCTCTCTTCTAGTGCTTAATGTGTCTACCTGAAGAGTATTTCGTAGTTCAAAAATTACTTTTATATTTTAGTAGTGTAATCATTACCACCTCCTATCTGGTAAAAAGAAATTAATCCTGCTCACAGTGACCAGGGAATTTGAACCACCATTTGGAGGAGGAAGGACTGCGTAGTGGTTTGCTTATCATGCTGGGGTAACAGCTGATTTCCACTTCATTGCTGCTTTTAGCTGCTTAAGTAGTAATACCTATGGGCCATAGACACCAGTCCAGACAGGAATGTGATTATACTTAATTCAGGAGTAATTTCTGGGCGCAGATGTAATTGGTGTACAACTCAAACAGCCTTTAAAAGATTTTTGATTATACGTTGCCTTCTTCAACAGGTCTCATATTTCCAGTCTTTCCTAAATATTGCAACTGTGAAATGTAATGACTGAGGCATGCTGGCAGAGAAAACAATTTTGTCCTGAACTTGAAGATATAATGGATATAAAGTTCACTTACCGGTGGTGTTCTCCCAGTGGTAACATTCAGTGTATAATAAAGAACCAAAGTGATTGAATGGATTCAGAGCCATGTAGCTGTAGAGAGAGCTATGTAATAGGAAAAAAGGCAAATTATTAAAAAAAAATGTGCACTCACCAGTGTAGTTAACACTCTTCTGTGACCACTAACCATATGGGATATGACATAAATTGTATTTCCTAATGCTATTGAATCTATTTGACAAAAATGAGACAATATATCCTACTAGTTTGTTTTTCCTCTAAATTCCTACTTCATAGACCTAAAAGATGGATTTAAGCTATATATGCTGTGTATTGTGTTTATGTTTTCTACATGATACTGAAATTTAGTTTGTCTGTGTAAATGAGCAGGTAAATTTAAATTTATAGTTTTTCATATTTTGTTTTCTAATTGTGTGTATTAGAGGTTATTGCCCCCACTTCTACCCAGGTTTCTTTGGCATTATTTTCCGCAGTAACTAATTTCTCCCAGACATCTGTCACATGGGCACATGCCCTCCTTATATTGTATACTAAAGGAGGTCCTGTACAGCAGGACATGTTCAGAGTGCCATGTACCCTGTAATTTTGGATTAGAAGGAATTAATTAATTTAACATGAAGGAATATAATCCATACAGGTGTTGAGAGTTGCTTCCTTTATTATGTAGACTAACAGTGTGCTGAGTGAAGAACTAGCTCTGGGGCAGGGCTCAAAAGGTTGCAGTGAACAGGGCTACATCTGCCTGGTGAGCAGTGATCAGCACTGCTCCTCAGGGCTCAGTTCTAGGGCCAATTCTGTTCAATATTTGTATCAGTGATCTGGATGCAGGCGTTGAATGCACAGTTAGGATGTTTGCAGATGATACTAAACTGGGAGGTGCTGTGGACACTCAGGAGGGACACGAGGCCTTGCAGAGGGATCTGGATAGCTTGGAGCATTGGGCAGTCATCAATGCCATGGAATTTAATAAGAACAAACGCTGGATTCTGCACCTGGGATGGAGTAACGCCAGGCACAAGTCTGAACTGGGAAATGAGTGGCCTGAGAGCAGCCCTGCAGAAAGGGCTCTTGGGGCACTGGCTGACAGGAGGCTCAGCAGGAGCCAGCTGTGTGCTCTGGCAGCCACGAGGGCACAAACACAGCCTGACCAGCTAGTCCAAAGAGGTGATAATCTTGCTGGTTTTAGTGTTGGTACAGCCTCACCTGGAGTATTGTGTGCAATTCTGGGACACACCATTTAAAAAGACTGTTAATGTACTTCAATGTGTCCCTAGGAGGGCACCAAAGCTGGGGAGGGGGCTGGCAGGCATGTCCTCTAAGGAGTGGGTGAGTTTGTCTGATCTGCACAGAAGGAAGCTCAGGGGCAACCTCAGTACAGCTTCCTCAGAAGGGGGCGTGGAGAGGGAAGTGCTGATCTCTTCTTCCTGGGACCCTGTGCCAGGATGTGTGGGAATTCCTCAAAGCTGAGTCTGTCAGGAGAGGTTTGGACTGGACTTGAGGAAACACTTCTTGACTGAAAGTGCTGTCAAACCCTGGAACAGGCCTCCTGGAGAGGTAGTAGATGTCTCCCATGCCTCTCAGTATTTAGGAGGCATTTGGACAATGCCTTTAATACCACGCTTCAACATTTGGTCAGCCCTGAAGTGGTCAGGCAGTTGGATTAGGTGATAGTTACAGGTCCCTTCCCTCCCCCTGCTCTGCTCTGCCCTGGATATGGGGCACAAGGGCCACCTTCATGGAGCAGGAGCAGCAGGCATGCTCAGTGCTGCAGAGGAAGGCAGAAAAACCCCGGGGACCAGGGCCAATCTGCCCTGAGGCAAAATTCCTTCCTGACCCCAGCAGAGCTGGCCGTCGGCTACTCTGTGAGCATGTGAGCAAGACCTGCCTCCTTGACCAAGGGCTGGTCACGCCTCCCAGGAGATGCCCAAAACCTACTCTTTCTCAACCTAGAGCCATCTCAGGGGCTTATGAAATTGGCCAAAGTCTTTGGCTTGATTGACCTCAGGGGCAAGAGTCATTCCTGCCCCTGGTCCAGAGGAGAGCAACAAGGCTGGTGAAGGGACTAGAGGGAAAATCTTATAGGGATAGGCTGAGGGAGCTGGGGTTGTTTAGCCTGGAGAAGAGGAGACTCAGGGGGGATCTTATCACTCTCTTTAACTACCTGAAGTAAGGTTGTAGTCAGGTGGGGGTCAGGCTTTTCTCCCAGGCAACTAGTGACAGGACAAGAGGGCATGGCCTGACACTGTGCCAGGGGAGGTTTAGGTTGAATATTAGGAAGCACTTCCTCATGGAAAGAGTGATCAGACATTGGAATGAACTGCCGAGGGACGTGGTGGAGTCACCATCCCTGGATGTAGAACTTAGTGCCATGGTCTAGCTGATGCGGTGGTGTTAGGTCATAGGCTGGACTTGATGGTCTCAGAGGTCTTTTCCAGCCTCAATAATTCTATGATTCTGTGAACATAGGCTATTCTGATCTTAAGACATCTTCATTTACATTTTCCCCATAACTTTTGTTTGCCTGTGTGTCCACCCAGCTCCCTCCAAAATTATTTAATGGCAAGGAAAAACTTTTTCTTTCATCAGTTTAATTCTGTCCTTCCATTCTAGCGTTTGTGTTTTGGTTATGTTCCACAGGCCATGTGAGATGGGCACCTGAGAACAAGACTGCCCTTGTGAAATCTCTCTTGTGTCTCAGTTCTCTGATGTACACTGGGAATGCTTCCCTGAACTATGAAAGTGTCCAGTCCAGCCTGGTTCATGGAGACAAAATGCATTATTCTTTCTCCTACAGTCATTATGTGTCCAAGAACAGCAGAGGTTAAGAAACTGGGTTTGCCTGGCAGATGTTTCTTGTTTTTCTGCCAGTGAAGTCAACAATAGGTATTCATAATCCTAGGGAGTCTTGGAGGTCATAGAAATTACAGGGCAGGCAGAATAGCTCATGCACAAATAGCTGAAAAAGAAAGCAATCTTTTGGAGATTTCCACCACCCCACCCCTCTTCCTTTTATTCTCCGTGTCCTAGAGGCTGTCACCAATCAGTAACATTGTGCATTAGCTTCACCCCTTGGTTCTAGCTGCAGTGTTCAGGGTCCTCAATGAACTCTCATTGCTGCAGGGGAGAAGTTCTTCTGCAGTTTGTCTTACAGTCAGTGTTCAGTGCTTTGTATAAGTATTAATACATTTTTCTCAGCTACTAGATTAAAATAAACAGTTGGAATGCTTGCATTCTTAAGGGAGAATGGGCAGCCTCTAAGGAATGAAGGCAGAAGTTGTGGTGTGGCACACAGTTTAATGCAGTGTTTTGTTACCTTACCAGTATAACAAAATGAATTAGATTCTTACTTTCTGGCCTTGTCAAGTATATCCTTGCTGAGCAAGACACAGAGCTGGCAGAGAGAAGCACGGATCTGAAGTGGAAAAAGACATTTGGAGAAATCATGAAAGATCTAGTTTATATGCTTGTGGCTGGGATGTTAATGGCAACTGAAGGATCTCTGCAGGTCATTCAGCAGGGTACCACTGGACTTTACCAATGTGGTATTATTACCTTTTATGCAGTAAAGAACAGTGGGATACAGCAAGTATTCCAGCAAGGTGAAAGAGAGTGCAAGAATAAAGTGTTACTGAAAGACAACTAAAACAAGAGCTTTAAAGAGAGACAGTAACTTAACTAAGCAAGCTGAATTTTGGGAAGGATTGGCTGATTCACCTGAAGGCTATGTGACCATTCAGCAAGATTTGGACAGGCTGAAAAGCTGGGCAAAGAGGAATATTATGAGGTTCAACAAGAGCAAGTGCAGAGTCCTGCACCTGGGAAGGAACAACAAAATGCACCAGTACAAGTTAGGAGGTGATCTGCTAGAGAGCAGCTCCGTAGAGAAGAACCTTGGAGTCCTGGTAGACAACAAGTTATCCATGGGACAATAATGTGCCCTTGTGGCCAAGAAGGCCAGCGGTGTCTTGGGGTGCATTAGGAGCACTGTGTCCAGCAGATCGAGGGAGGTTCTTTTAACTGATGCCCTCTGATAGGATGAGGGGCAATGGATTCAAACTCGAGCACAGGATGTTCCACCTCAACGTGAGGAAGAACTTTACTGTGAGGGTTACAGAGCACTGGAACAGGCTTCCCAGAGAGGTTGTGGAGCCTCCTCTGGCTTTCAAGACCTGTCTGGATGCCTCTCTGAGTGATCTGCCCTAGTTTTTGATCCTGCTCTAGCAGGGGGTTGGATTCGATAATCTTCGGAGGTCGCTTCCAGCCCCTAATATTCTGTGATTCTGTAATTTCCACACAAATAATCCTTACTCAAGCATAACAGCACTAATATATACCGAATGAGATATTGCCTGGGGAGGGTAAAGATGAGAAAAATATGGCAAGAGTTCTACCATCGCTTCTAGTGAAAAACGTAAGTGAACTAGACATTGTTGGTACTAATAATACCTAAAATGCTGTAGCAGCTGATAAAAGCATTTGATATAATGTGACCCTAGAAGGAATGTGACTGTGTTTTTATCTGAACCCAAGAAATAGAAGGGGAATAGATGCCTGCCTTACAGTCTTACACTCTGGCATCCACATGTACTTTTGGAGACATAAAAGATTGTTTAATGAGAGACAGAAGCATGTATGGGGCAAATGATTCCAGCATACAGGAGAAGCTGTTGAAAGAAACCAAGACATTTCTCCAAATGGCAAGGGCAGCTGAACTATCTAGGAAAAGGATCAAAACAGTGTTAATAGTGCAAAACAAGTTCACAGGGTACTACTAAAGGAACCTGGGGTGCAGGACAGAGACAGACTGACCAGGAATGCAGGCGTCATGGTGCAAAGTATGTACAGAGAGAAACAGTTTGGAAGACAGAAAACTGTCAGACCCCTGGAAGACATGTAAAAAGCAGAGAGCATAGCAATACTCTCTGTCCAGCATGTTGCAACTAGGAAAATATAAAAAATGTGGGAAATCTAAAAAATTGTAATAGTGATGGAGAACACAGCAATTACAGTTAAAAGAAAGATGTCTTCTGGCTGCCTTGCACAGGCCCATTCTGTTCATTTTACAAACTATTCTATCAGGTCTTGATCAGTTGACTCCAGTTGGATAGTGAAGTCATCAGCAGCCTAATCCTACCAAGATGGTTAGTAACAACTTTAATCTGGGGGATTAGCATCAGATATTAATGATGCCTATGCAAGTACTTGAAGTCAAAGAGCAAATGCAGCCTGTAGAGAAGAATTCTGAAAATTAAGTGATGTTACATGTGCAAGATCTTAATTTCCTGTGCATGGTAGTGGAAAGAGAGTGGTCACCTTGAGCTTTCTCAAGCATTTTCAGAAAATGTAAGGACATATTTCAAGTATCTAGACACACAAAATGAAAGCCAGAAATAAGCCCCTATATACATGCAGTGAGATGACTAAAATTCAGTTTTGTTCATAATGGCAGCGTAATGAGAACAAGTTGAGAACACTACTGAGAAATGACGTCATGATAGCCAATGAAATTTTCAGAGAATGGCTCAGATGCCTAATTAGTGCTGAGGAAAATTTGGAGTAAACTGAGGATCTTCATTTAGCCAAGTAACTCAATGTATAATTGTAAATAAATTGCTGCTTATCAACACTAACAGGCAATAGACTGTATAATCTATCATCTGTTTAACATCACTGTTTCTAAGGCTAAGACTGAGTTTTACCATGTTGTGGTAAATAAGTCCATGAGCAGTGTGACAATACTGACTACACCTTTTGGAAGATAATTACCTAATGTAAATACTTTTAACCTGGGCCCAGTGTCTAAGGTGTTCCAATGTAAATTGAAGCTGGGAACAATTCCCAGACATGTTGCTTGAAACTGATGACAGAGCTATTAAAAATTAATTATCTAACAAAAGAGAGAGTCAGTGTCACTATGTAAGAACCAAAATATGAGACTGAATGAAGACATGAGAAAAATGGCACTGATCTCTGTTAGCTGACATCTGTAGAGATGGCAGCAAGGCTCTGGAAAAGTCAGTCCAATTAGTAAAACACTCAAAATGAAGAGTCCAATAATTTTTAGGGATAGTAAACTTTTTTTTTTTTTTTTTTTTTTTAAATAATCAGAGGTCTTTAAAACAGAAATCAGGAGGGAGGAACTGCTCCTAAGACTCTGCAGGATAGCTAAAGCAACATTTTTTTTATTCTGAAGGAGGGTTAGGAGTAGTGCTAATGCAAACTCAACAGCCCAGAACATTTGCTCAAACACAAGAAATATAAAGGAAACAGAGTCCCACTTTCACTTTCTGCACAAGCTAGCACTGTTATCAACTATCTTGTTTGCTAAAAATCCTTTAGAAGGAACTGAATAAAACCATTTGGTTTATTCTCAGTTTTGTTTCTTACAACTTCAACAGTATGATATGAAAATAAGGTACTTCCCAGGAAAATTGCTTTCTGTGACAGATGAACTGAACAGGATATGTCTTCCAGAATACAATAGACATGATTTTATGGAACAAAACTTGCATGTCTAGTAGTAGGCTTCAGGCAATCATCTAAAAAGCAGGCAGTAAACCAGCTTCTGAACCAATCATGGCAGTCTGAAGGAACTATTGCCATAGGAAGTTACTCCATTTTACTGTCAGGGACGAGCTTTACATGCAAAATAGGATTTTGTTTGAAGGGGACTGAACAACAATCCTAGAAGGCTTAGAGGGTGTTACATGGAGCCTGAAATGGGAAAGGAAGGTATGAAATGAGGCAGGCGGTTTGTCAATGAAGCACGTATAGCCAAATGGGAGCAAAGAAAGTGCAGTCTGAGTTGCTCAGACTTCTGACTCATAACAGGGGACTGAACATCTTCACGATATTTTGGCCCTGGTAAAAGTGCAAAGCAAAAAAAAAAAAACCAACCCCAAACCAAACCTTGTTCTGATGGTCAGACAAGCTTAGTGCCGTAGCTGCTGGCTGACATACGAACAAAGACTGTGACAGGAGTTAGGGCACATGTAAAAGCATATGTTCCAAGGTCTGGAGTACCAGCCCCTGTCTGAAAACTAAACATGCCTGGCATCAGATTTCAAACAATTTAGCACAGAATAAATAACATTGGCCTGGATGCTCAAGGAGCAACAGGAGAGTCAAGTTGGCAATGAAGAGCTTGTTAACAAGAACAGTACAGAATCACAGAATTATTGAGGCTGGAAAAGACCTCTGAGACCATCAAGTCCAACCTATGACAACAACACCACATCAGCTAGACTGTTGCACTAAGTGCCACATCCAGTCTTTCCTTAAACACCTCCAGGGATGGTGACTCCACCACATCCCTCAGCAGTTAATTCTAATGTCTGATCACCCTTTCCAGTAGGAAGGCTGGGCCGCTCTACTGTCTCCCTTTCTAATTTTCCTTGACAGTGCTACACCAAGTCTGCAGTGCAAAAGGGAAACAATAGACAGTGCAATAAATTAGTTAAAATCAATGGAAGAGGTCAATGATTTGATAGTATTGTGCAAGTGAACAGGTCTGGCTCAGCCATCAAAAAATCTGCTTGAAATGTAGAGGCACAGGTTAGTAGCAGAGTGAAATCTGAAGACAGTACCCAAACAAAATAAAAATCAAAGTGAATTAGCAATACCAAGGGAAGAAGAAAAAAATTTAAAAAGAAGTTAGTGTAATCACGGTGCTAACAGAAGCTCAACATCTCATTTATTTCAAAAGTTATCGTAGTGTGCTTGAAGAAAAAATAAACCAAAAATACATATTGCCATGGCAAAGGCAATTGGTTCATTGAGTTTCATTAGTACTGTTGTGCAGGCTGTTCTGAAGGTGTTCTCTTGTCACAACTGGTGACCGTGCAGCTGTAGCTGCAGGAGAATGCAACACGGGTGTGGAGTAGATGTTCCCCCCATTCCTGCGCTGTGTCTTTGTAAGCTGTTTAAACAAGTCTCACATAGAGAAAATAAAACCTTATCCCTAGAGGCATTTCACATTTGTTTCTGCTTTCACCTTGTACCCTTTGCAACATCAGGATAAACTCCTGAAAGCGGAAGACATTTCTCCCTCCTGATATCAAGTCCTGAGCCCAAGAGATGAGATGCAGCTTTCTTCCAGGGAGGTGTCTGACCTGGCAGGTTTGCTTTGTTGGTCCTCAGTGCTCTTTCTGGAAGAAAAAATGTGATATGTGCTTCATGCAGGTTAAGTAAAGTTTCATGTTCAGAACCCCACTCTGGAGAAACAAGCATTTCATTAGGCAGCTGCCTGGAATCAACTTAATATGGAAAAGCGAGAAAGCTTGAGAGATTTTAGGGTCTCTGAATACAGCTTTTCTTGTTGTTTCACACAGTTACACTTATGCAGAGAAAAGCTTTTCTGAAACGTTAGGCTCCTTCTTAACTCACATATGTTTCTTCGGCTGCAAACTTTACCAGGGCTAAAATTCCTCTTCCAGACAAAGGAAACCATCCCTGCAAACCTTGCTAGAGAGTGGTTTCATCACTCACAGTTATCTCAGGATCAAACCACTTTGTCGAACACTTTTTGTCGAACACTTTTTGTTGAACAAAAACCTTGACGTTCCGTGACTGCCAGCGCACTCTTTGTGCCGGCCTCTGTTTCCACCCTGGATTGAATAGTGACGGATACCTTTGGGTGCGGAGAACTTGTATTCCGTATCTGTCCACCAGTGTGTCTGTTCAGCTCCCGAAGCCAGTCTGCACAGCGCTCTCCCACAGCTCAGGGTGATCTGCTCAGCTTTCCAGCCCCTGAGCTGTGTTGTTGAAAGGCAGGTAGGGCGACATGGCCCTGACAGTCCCACAGCTGTGCCTGGACAAGCAGAGCGGGATTCATGACAGACCTCTTGGGAGGCAGGTGGTGTGTATCCTTTTACTATGAAACTTTGCAAGACTTGTGGGAGCCTTTCTCTTCATCTGTGCTTTATATAGCCTGCTTGTGTACTCGTATTGGGTTAGACATTGTATTTGGATGTGAGTGTTTAGCTGTGTATTAAAGTATGGTTAGATGTGAAGAACTTGGCACATGATACACAAGGTATGTGCAGATAAAATTATATTATACATTTTTGTATCCTGCTAGGGGACACAGAAGATTCTGATCTAGTATTCTAACTGAGAGTAAACCAACCCTGCTAGAGATATTCTGAAAACTTTAATAAAAAAACTTTTTAACTGGTCAAGCAGTCTTCAAGGGAGTGTTGGAAAACTGTCATTTGGGGCTTGTAAAAGCAGGCTGGACAACGCATTGATAATAAAGTTTTTTAAAAAAGGAATGACAGTTGGCAATAATTTGCAGTGATGGGAGAGGGGAGCATAAATTATTTCTTAGGCTTTTTAAAAAATCTTATAATCTTAAATGATTTCTTTGAAAGCTTTTCCCCCTGCTTTAATGTAATAAATTCCATAGCAATGATGAGTAAAGTATTTAGGGTCTTTTACTAGGGAATATTTAGAAGAGGCGATGAATGATTATTGGCTTCAGTTGCTAATTGACAAAATAATCCATGCCAAGGGATTCCTCTCTGCTTTTGAAACTCTGTTCTAAAAAGGAAAGAGAATTTATCTGTTAGATAACACACTCATGTTAAGAGACTGACCGAAGAAGGATGGAAGCTCATGGCCTCTCATTTTTCATAAGACATTGTATCCTTCTTGGCTTTATGTTTGTCTTTTTCTTTTAATTTGTGATAAGGAAAAGATATGTCATATTAATGTACAACCTATGACAATAATTTTAAGAGGCAGCTTCAGTCTGCCAAAAATGATGAAGCTATAGAAATAGTCCTACAGATAGTCTGAATGTGTTTGTGGGGGGTTTTTAAAGGAGAAAATGCACAAACAGAACAGGTTTGCCTAGCTACCTTTTCTATAGAACCACTAATTTTCACTCTGAAGAGGTCAGACAGATTTATGGAATAAAACAGGGCCTCAGGCCATGTAACATGATTGTGAGCTAGTCAGGCACTCATTTGTGCCAAGTAAATTTTGGAAATTATTCTCCTGTGCTGACAGTACCCTCATTACTGATTGTGTAGAGTAATTTATCAGGCATTTCTTAAAATAAACCATTCATTTATGCTAATAGGACTTGGCAGGGAGGAAAAATTGGCAGGACTTGAAGTTCCTAGTGTTTTTCTTTTTTAAAACAAAAACTGTAAAGTCCTCAGTATTTTGAGCAACCGTTATCACAGCCGTGCATCCCGTTTATGAAAGTGACAACTAATTGCATAATACATTTTCAAAATGGGAGAAAATTATTCCTATGTTAAGTTTACAAAGGCAAATAGTTTGGTAGTATTGTAAAAGCACAGTCATTAGCTTCATACTTGGGCATACTTTATTGGCTAAGCTTCTGGTATTAATGAATCACTTAGCATCTTTTCCATGACTCATCTGTTCTCAGTGCAGTACCTCATCTTGAAATATCTCTTTGTTCCTTACCCCTCGTGCATTTTCAGTTTGGTAGCTCCCTCCAAGGAAATGTTTTCTTTCTGATTCCTGCTGAGGCTTTGATCCTGCAAACACCCATGTCCATCAGTAACTACTGAAGTGAGTAGTCCCGTTGAACCTATGGAACTGGTCAATATGTACAGTTACTCACATACACCAAACATTTGTAGGACCCAGCTGTAGTCCTTGTACAGAGTTTAGCTCAAATCCTTTGCAGCTGAACTGTGGAGATCATTATATTTAGATCAATACGTTTCACATTCAGTTGCCTTCAAAAATCAGTTTTTAAAACATCAGTCCCTGAAAAAGGCATCCTTCCCAGCCCACTAAAAATCCCCAAAGCACAAAATAAAAAGAAAGCATGCACTGAAACTCAAAAATAAGGACAGTAAGACTGATAAAATGACAGCTGTAGCAAATTGTGACTCACCAAAAAACAATGCTTTAATCCAATGCCTGCTGAAGTGTAAGGGGAAGTCTTCTGTTAACTTGACTGGTGGTTAGATCTGGTCCTTATTTAATAAGCCAAAGATAGATATATCTCCACTTGTATATAAATTTTATAAGTTTTTTTATGTATTCAGTTTCCCTGCAAATGGCAAAATCTGTTAGATATTTGAGTGAAACTAAACAGTGCTGTTTTTTTGTTGTTGCTTTTTAATGTAAGTAAATATGGTAATGAGTAAATGCAATTAGTACCAAATATACTGTGCTTCTTTCTATAATAACAAATTGAGCATGACACGTTGACCCCAAATTTTGATCATGCCTCAGCCTTTAACTGCAAATGCCAGAAACTCAAGCTGTGTTTGCAAAGACAAACAACTTAATGCAGCCAATGTCACCTTAAATTGGAGATTTAGCCCTAGGTAGTTTTTAATAATCAGACTTTTCAGTGAAGCTGTGTGATGATACAACTTAGATTATGCCTTTTTTTTTTTTTTTTTCTTTCTTTCTCATGCTGCTGTATTTTGTAGTTTGCAGAACTGAAGGGACCACAGTGCTACAAAGAACAAACATTCATTAACATTTTTGCATTTCTTCAGCTTTTTAGACTTGAAACTCCAATTTAAAGTATGAAGCTCATTCCCTGAACATTTATTGAACCTGGCCTTTTTTCCACTACATGTCTCTTACCATCACAACTAGAATGTCCCTGCACTGGTCTAAATGTTTCTCTTAATGCTTTCCACTTCTGTCTGCATTCTTTTCATATTGTTTCCTGCCATTAATGCAATAAAAATGTCAGCCACAAATACCAGATTCCTAATGGAAAAGCAAAACAAACTAAAACCACAGCCAGCACTACAGCTGAGAGATATTATTTTCCCCTGATACTCCAAATTGTTACTAGGCGAACAATTAATTGAGGTTGCAAATACAATGTGCACTGTTAACTAAGTTATATACATTGTTTATACACAGAGATCAGAATTACTGAGGCTCACTCTAACTATTACACAGCAGTTTCTTGCATACATTTGGGTTGCCTGATGAGAGAAAGATGGTCTCCTGTTTAAATGAGAGGCCCATAACTTGTACTTCTGGCTTGTCATGCTCTTGGAATAACACCTTAATCTTTAGTTTAAGATACAGTGGGGAAAACATTACTCCTTTGATGTCTTCAGACATAAGGATGTTTAATGAATTTGCACTTTTAATTTGGTATGAGTTTCTAGAGGATCTAAAGCTGATTATCTGTTGTTGGTGCAATATGGACTTTGTAAGGTGTCAGCTAGTTCATACAACTCAATAAATAGCCCCAATGTTTTTTTCTTCTCATGACTTAGACCTTTCAGAGCTTTTGACTGTTTTTACATACAGTTATATGAAACATTTCTAGTTAGATAATATAGTTTATTGACATGAAATCAGTGAGGAGGTTAACTTAGAAGACTGAATTCTGTATAGAACAAGTAAGTTGTGGTAGAGAAGTTCCAAATATATTAATGTTAATTTGTATCTTTGGAGATCAGATCCCCATATGTTCTGTTTCCTAAACATAAATAAGATAGAGTAAAAAAGTAAACCCTTCCCTGTGGAAGGGTCTTTGTAATCTTAAGTATAACACAGGAGGAAACAAATCTATAAAGAGCATAAAGAAGCATAGAGGCAATGCTAGTCAGCGTACAACAAATGGTCGCACATCTTTGGTCAAATTTCTTGAGAATATTTTAGTTACTCTTTGAAGAGTTGGTTTCTGAGAAACTCCTGAGTTGCTTCTATTAGTGAAGTTAAAAAGTGCAGGAGAGAAAGGCTGGTTGTCTGTCTGTTACCTGCCAGGTAATTTGCCAATATATTCTTTAACTCTCTCCCATAAAACTAAGTGTTTGGGAATAGTATGAGATGCAAAGAGTAGGTTCCGTCTGATAGGAGTTTAACTTAGACTTTGGATTATGCTGAAAATCTGATCATTTTTTATCTGTTTATTCTGCATTTTGTTTCAGAAAATGTATTTTGATATCTTCTGCTGTATTTTTGAGGCTCTCTACTATTGTGCAGTTGAATAGTATGAGTTCATCATATAAACTCTTCAAATTAAGGGTTGTTTTCTTCTAATTGTGCAGTTATTGGTTCAGCTGAGCCTCTGTCTAGATTAAAAACAATAGCAATAACTCAAACTAAGTATGTAGTCTGCAAATGCTTTAAAATGTTCCACTTCTTAATGAGAAAGTGATGGAAAATGGCGGGAGGTTCAGAATACAATGGATTAACTCTGCTTCCCATATTTAACTTTTCTTCTTTTTCCTGAACCCCTCGGTGGTGATTCTGCAAGCACCGCAGCATAGGAATTGGCTATGACTGGAGAGTAGCCCTGTTTGTTTATTAACAAGGCTCCACTGCCTGTGGGAAAGCTGTGTGGCGACGTGCTGTGCAGTGATCAGATTTCATCCAATGCAAGTGTCAGGTCAAAATGCAGGATTTGAAAACCAGTAATAATGGTACAAGCAGGTAGCTGAAATGTCTGTTGGAAGAGTCCTGCGTGCAGTGCCAACATGAGCAATGGACCTTTGTCCTTGCTCCAGCTGCTATCTACATGTCTGGGTACTGTCATTATCGCAGCCACTGGGACTGCCAAGGTCAGTGCACAGTGCAGGACAGCAGTGAGACTGTGTAGGAAAAAGTCAAAGCTGCAGATTTACCTTCTCCCCCAAGCCCCTGCTAAAAAAAAATAGAAATAATAATAAAAAAAAAATCTGTGAAGATGCTTCCTCTGGAGTCTGTTTAACAAGCCTTTGCACAGTGGTGTATAATTTGACACCACGTGATTAAGAAAAAAACTAAGTGCCACTGAATGCTATTTTAAAAGGCTCAGCATGGACATTCCAATTCCAGCAATATTTCAGTAGTTCCATCTGTATTTAGTCTGGGCTCACTGGCGCTAGGGCTGAAACCTATTAACACTCATGAAGTTCCCCGTTCATGATCTTTCATTTGAAAATAGAAATGCAATGCCAGGCAAAGTATGAGTTGAAAAGGTTATCCTTTATCTTCTCAAACCAACAGCACACCAAAAAAAAATACCCTAATCTAATTACTTTGCATGAGTGTATCGTATTTTTTGGCCTTCCTAGAAAATGGCTGTTCCTCATTTTTCTCCAGCTGTAAGTAATATGACTTAAATAGCTCTGTGAAGCAGCTCTATTATTTACTGGTCAAAAAACATTGCAAATGATTGAAAGGTTTTTATGAAAGAGGTGGCTGAGAATTGTTCTCATTTGCTTCCAATTGAAAGTTAATGCTTGTGGCATATTGCAGGGGCAATGTAAATCCATAGGCAGTCAAAAAATCTGAAAAATTATATATTTTTTTTTTATGGTTTACATTTTTCTGTTTTTCTCAGGTTTGCAAATATTTAGTATATTTAAAAGGTGGGTTTTTCAGAAGTGATTTTTGCATGCCAGGTTTGAGGTGCTTCGTAAGTGGGTATTGATTTTTAGGCACTACTTACTGGCCTGATTGAAAACCAGCCTGTCAGAACAGGCCTAAACCATACAACCAAGGACAAAACAGGTACCTCCAGGAGGTCTCCAGAACCACGGAGTTTGTTGTTAGCAAAATGCTTTATCTACTCTGATTTTTCCCATGCAAAGGGGAAAGGACTGCAGACCATAAAACTTTTGAGCTTCAAGGTAATATCTTTGCATGGCACCTCAGAAAACCTTAAGCCATGTTTCACATTTTCCCCTAATGAAAGTAGGGAGAGCTTTATGAGAGATTTGATTTTAAAAGTCAATTTGAAGCCTAGTCAGTTGATCTAATGCATTGCAAGTAGGACTGAATCTTACTAAAAGTTACGCAGCACCAGGTTTAAAATCTTTCAGGGGAAAGATAAGTGCAATGCTGAATCGTACAGAAGATGTAACACTGATGAAGCCCTCCTGCTGGCTTTTGTCAGCTTTCACCCTATTTCCCTGTGCCAGATACTGAGTTTCCCATTCTCACTCCCTGATCAAGTGAAGTTGTTCAAATGCTAGGTTTACTTTTACATTTTCTTTAGTCTTATATGCTTAAATGAGTCAAGAACACACTGTTTGACTAGGGCTCTATTGCTAAGATTGACTATCACAAGAGAAATACTGAAATTGTTTATATTGGACATTGTGCGTCTGAGAATCCCACTGGTCAGAGCAGGCTCAGCACTGAATTCAGACCAGATCACTTGGGGCTTTGTCTGGTCAAGACTTTAAAACCTCCAAGGATGGAGATTCCACAACCTCATCTGAAAGTCCTCATGAAACCTGCTTTCTGAAGGCAGTCTGTGTTGGAACAGTAGGAAATAAATCCCTTGTTTTCTTTCAATTATAGTATTGCCAGATGTTATCTGAAACAATACTATGGGAAAAAAAAAAAAAGGATCTAGTGTTATTTAAAAATTGACAGTATTCCCTTAAAATGATTATTTTCTAAATGTTTTATATGAGTGCTGTGGAACAGTAACACATGCACATACTCTTCCAGCTGTACAGTAAAATTTATGAACCTCACACTTCTGGCACCATTGCTATCACTGTAAGGACAATAGTTTTGCATGAGCAGTATTTGTATTGTGGTATGTTGTGTTTCTATAATGATAATAAGTGTTAGAAGACATGGAGGTTTGTTGGTTTTTTTTTTAAATACAGGAAAAGCTTTTATTTTAACTTCATCTTCTTATTTCTCAGCAAATAAGATCATACATACGTATGCTTTTTAAATATTCCTAAAGGATATGGGGTTTACTGTCTGCAGTTTTTTCTGCAAGAGAATTTCATTGCTAAAAGCTGTTCTTCTTGGACAAGGCCTTTTGATTGCAGAGGAAGTTGAGAATCTATCTTGAAGTTGCTTTCCTTTTCTTTATCATGCTGTCCATCAGTGAAGCTCAAGCCTGCACAACTGACTTTTTTCAGACACAATCCATTCAAATTAGCTTTTTTTCTTTTTTGCTGTCTTTTGTCAAATCAGCTGTTGGCTCCTACCACAATGTCCCTTAGCTCAGTTCTTTCACCCGTGTTCATAACCACATTATTCATGGAGTCAGCTACAGCTGGCTGAGCACATTATGAAAAATTCTTGCGATCATATGAACTTCCTCAGCTGCAAGTAACGTCTCTGCTTTGTATCTACCATCTTCTTGCTCCAGCAGCATTGATAAGCATCTCAGTTACCTTTTCATCACTTTTAACATTAAACTCTCCCTTGCTCATCCTGCTTTCTCTATAATTTTCTGCTCCAACAGTTCAACTCCTTTTTTGCCTCCAGAGCTCTATACTTCCTCGGCTTTTTTTTGCTCCTTCCCCTATCTTATCTTAGTATCTTTTTTCTAATCTCTATCTCTCCTCTGATTCATTTTAAGAATGGTTCGTGTACACTCAAGAGCTGAAGAGTGATCAGCCTTGGGCAGACAGAAGGTCTCTCGTACTGTGTCATCTCTGACAATAATAAAAGTTTTGGCTCCCCTGCTAGAAAACAAATAAATAAAATAAAAACAAACTCCAACCTTCCTTTTGTGATTATTTCTTCTACCAATTAAGTTAAAGATTCCTTCAACATGCGACCAGAGCAATTACCTGAAGCTCCTCTCTTTGACCCCACTCTTTCTTTTGGGAAACCTCATGACAGAATCCCTGATGGTGAAATTTTGGGTTGCACTTTGTCCTCCCCAGAAGTGTCAGAGTCCGCCCCTCTGGAACTGCATCATTCTGAGAGTTGAGCAATGGGAGAGACCCTTAATAGTTGCAGAACTGTGTGACCCTATGATAACAAACCACTTTGAATGGAAACTTTGGTTTGTGTTTTTGAGCAGCAAATATAAACAAAGAAGGTCCTTTTAGGAGTGACATGAACTGAATTAAATGTCCCCCTTTTTAAGGGCTGCAAACTCAAATCCTGCCCTTATGATGCACTACAGCTTTTTTTTTTTTTTTTTTTTTTTTCCTGAGTGACCCAGCTGGAGTTTTGCCTTTTCCTCACTAGTCTGCCAAGGAACCTTTGTGCTGAATCACTGACTATTTCTACTGTAATTGGCTTGGACTTCTAGGGTGAGGGGTGTGCTGAATACTTCTCCCTTTTTGCCCGCTAATTGTTTTTCTGTGCCTCATGGGGCATTTTCTTGAGATTTTCTGTGCTTCTGTAATATTTGATTTAGAGTTGGATGTGTACCAAGATGAAAATTGTTTCAATTTGATTAATTGCTTAAATGTTGCTTGTCAGTATAAGGAAATTTTGAGCAGTTTTTCTTCTTGCTGAGGAGTGAGTTTTAGACTATCTTAAGACTTCCTGGAGGTGACCAAATGTCAAAAAAAATCCTCAACCATTTTTCCTCACAGTTATTTCAGCCAAGATTTGTGTTTATCCCTTTATTGGTCCTTTTAGAATAAACAAGAAATAATAGAGTAGTTGTGCTTACATTGCTCTATTCCCCGCTTCCCAGGCAAATCAAGAGTGTCTCTCAGCAGCAGAAGGATGACACAGAGTGGTGATTGCAGCCATTACGTGGGGGAGCAGGAGGTGACAGGAACCAGTGTGCTGGCTTTTACATGAAGAGCTGTCTTCTACTTGTACTGCTCATTCTGCAGCAAAAATCAGGATTTTTAGAAGATTGATCAGTGCTGTAGTAATTTTTGCATTGAGGAATTGTTTCTGCAAGGGTACTTGATATCACTGTAGGGGGTGTGTGTGTGCGCGTGCTAACACACTTGCCCACTAAAACTACAGCAGAAAAGGGATGGGGTCAATTTAGAGAAGGGAGACAGAAATGCAGGCCCAGCTGAAAAAGACAGGCAATTGCACATGGTTGTTCTGTGAATATGGCACAGCCTTCTTTTACAGATGGAATGGTGGGCAGCACCTATGTTTTGGGGAGGACTAAGTGCAGAAGATATCAGAAGCCTGTGTGACCTCACTGGCTCATCAACTGTGAAAAATCAATCCATGTGTGATTTGCTGTAGGAGAAAGGCAAATCTTTTACAGGAAGGGGCATTCAAAAGTTGCAGTGAAATGCCTGCTGCAGTGAGGTTAGAAAAAACAAGGCTTTCCTTGTCTTGAGTCCCATCAGTTTTGGCTTCAGTTCTTGTACCACTTGTTTTGCCTTTAACCTCCAGGACACCTTCTTTGTCAATTTTCACATGCTTCCTTAGCAGTGTATCTTCATAGAATTATAGAATCACGGAGTTCTTTTGATTGGAAAAGACATTTAAGATCATGAAGTCCAACTGTTGACCCAGCCCACTGCCAAGTCCACCACTAAACCATGTCCCTAAGTACCACACCCACACATGTTTTAAATACCTCCAGGAATGGTGACTTGACCACTTCCCTGGGCAACCTGTTCCAGGCCTGATAACCCTTTCAGTGAAGAAATTTTTCCTAATACTCAATCTAAACCTCCCCTGGTACAACTTGAGGCCATTTCCTCTTGTTCTATCACTTGTTATCTGGAAGAAGAGACCAACTGCCACCTGGCTATTAACTCCTTTCACGTAGCTGCAGGGAGTGATAAGGTCTCTCCTCAGAGTCCTTTTATCCAGACTAAAACAACCACAGTTCCCTCAGCTGCTCCTCATAAGATTTGGTCTCCAGATCCTTCACCAGCTTTGCTGCCCTTCTATGGGTGTGCTCCATGTCTTTCTTGAAGTGAGGGGCCCAAAGCAGAACACAGTAATCAAGTGTGAGTGTCAGCCTGAGAACATCAGATTGCTTCAAAGTGTATTTCCTTGAGAACTACTCACATACAAAAAACAAACAAACAAACAAAAAACAAACCACAAAAAACCACTACAACCCCCCCTCCCCAAACAAAACACCACCAAAAACCAGCTGATAAAGGAAATCCTTCACTATTCATAAAATATTTGGGTTATCTGAGAAAAGAGGAAATTGCTAAGGATTAGGTTTACAGCACATGAGCATGTCTCAGAAGTGCTACTCTGTAAAGCTTGTCAAGGAAAAAAAGAAAAAGGAAACTAAATCCCAGTAGGCTTCCAGAGTTTTGCATCCTGTAGTTTATTACAATTGTCAGTAAAAGCAGCAAGGATTATGAAAGTAGATTTATTAATGTTATGAAATCCTGGCATGAAGGACTGATGGCCCTCTGATAGAAAATGAAGTGGAAGTATTTTGCAAAAGACATTGTGTACTTGCAGTTAAAGGTTGTTATTGCAGCGAACCTGTTGCAAATAAATTGCTGTAGCAAATCCCTTGGAAGTTACTTGCCTAAAAGTCCATGCGATTATTTTTTGTCTCTCCTTGTGTAGAGAGAGATCCTTGGTTTCAGGGTGTTCAGACTCCTCAGGGTGGTATACAGAATTAGAACAGCTAATCATAATACATTTTGAAGTTTCCTGTTGGTGTTTTAGCATTTGTTACTAATGCCTTAAAGGCACACTCTGCTAAAATGAAGGTTCATTTTATGTACTTTCAGAATCTCATCCTTTGTACATCATGTCCTTAAGAAGACTTCAAAGTATTTGATCCTTTTCAGGATCTATCATCTGTTCGTTGAAAGGAAACGGAGACAATGGCAGTAACTTGTGCGAAAAAAAGTTTTAATTGAAATATGATTATTAGGTCATTTATAAACGTGATCTCTTTTTCACCTGAAGGCAGAGTCCATCATGTATGACAGACAAAAATACTGGTATTGAGATCTGAATTGCTAAAAGGCTTTTTTCAAAGTTTTAAAATCATATCCATCTGAAAGCAGTTGTAGACTACTTGTGTAAAATCTCTTCAAGGACTCCATTCTGGTCTAGTAGGTACCTGCATCACAGGGACA
Organism: Apus apus; assembly: GCF_020740795.1. Taxonomy (NCBI): domain Eukaryota; kingdom Metazoa; phylum Chordata; class Aves; order Apodiformes; family Apodidae; genus Apus; species Apus apus. The sequence goes on from NC_067283.1 coordinate 53,289,973, forward strand.
GCAGTTTCTCTTGTCTCTAAATATTTTAGCACTTTCAATGGGTATGGGTACCCACTGAAAACAGTCCCATTTTCTCTTAGATGTGTGTCTCTACAAAAGAAGGTTAATGCCTTCTGGGCAATGTCATAGAAGCTGAAAAAGCAGCCTTGCTTTTCTCTTTTAAATAAGAAAAGAAGTTATGTGTCCATGCTAGTGTTGCAGTAAGCCTTCAATTATAATAGCAGTCCGTTTCATTTTTGTCTCAAGTAGTAATTACTTTAACTCATATGAAATTACAAAATAGGTTTGACATTTCATACCAGCGTTCAATTATTTTGCATAAATGTAATTGGAAAACACAGCTCCTAACTGCCTAAGATACTTCAGTTTAAAAACTATTATCCTTGTTTCATAGGAACAAAGAAAATTTTCCTTAAGGTCACAATAAATGAGTTTCATGTGGTGTAGTCCTGGAGAACCTATGCATCAATGGCCCATCCTTTCCTCAGTCCAGAGAATCACAGAATCACAGAATCCTAGGGGTTGGAAGGGACCTCGAAAGATCATCTAGTCCCATCCCCCTGCCAGAGCAGGGTCACCTAGAGTACATCACATAAGTGTAAAATTCTCAAATCTGTTCCTGCCAGACATATTGGCATGCATCAGAGAAGTTTAGCATCGTTGTTCTAAGAAAAGTTGAATAGTTATAGTGGTTATGACACTGTAGCTGCTACTCTACTGCTTCAGTCTCCATGCGTATGTTACTTAGGTCTCCTGATATCACAGAATCATAGAATGGTTTCATTTGGAAGGGACCTTAAAGATCATCTAGTTCCAGCCCCACTGCAATGGTTGCTCAAAGCCCCTTCCCACCTGTCCTTGAACACTTTCAGGGATGGGGCATCCACAGCTTCCCCATGCAACCTGTTCCAGTGTCTCATTACCCTTATAGTAAAGAACTTCTTCCTAATGTCTAGCCTAAATCTTCCTTCTTCCAGATTAAAGCCATTACCCCTTGTCCTATTGCTACAGTCAGCAAATTCCATTATCTCTGTATTACAGCTGATGAGACTGGGGCATTTAAGCATGACCTGAAAAGGTTTCCTAGATCACAACCAGGCAGAATAACTACTTTGTGCAAAGTTGCATGGTGAAAGTGCTGGAATTTTATGCCTCTGTATCCAATGGTTGTTCCACATCAGATTTGTACTCAGTATGTCAAAGATGTGACTTCATATATGCCTCTATATAACATCAGCATATCTGTATGTATAAGCAAGATGCTCATCCATGTGTAACTGGTTGAAATGGAAATCTAGATTTTCTGGAATGGAATTTATTTTTTCTCCAAACTCTGAAATTTGTACCACTAACGAATGTGAAATACAGTCTTACTGGAAGTGCAAGGCTAAGAACTGATAGTGAATTTATCACATCAGAAACACTGTTTTTTACAAGTATTTATTCTTCGGCACAGCATGTTATATTTCTGTGGGGTTTTTCTTCCCTTTTTTTCTTCTTTTTTAGCAATTCTAAAGAGTGTGTTACTATATCAAACATAGTATTTGATTTGCACTAAAGGGTAATATCACACCTTGCAGTTCAGTCTTCTAATAAACTCCTCTGCTTCTATGATTTAATTTAAAATCTCCAAATCTTGGAAAGTGGCTGATTTCAGTGTATTCCCATTCGCATGCTATAGTGTTATAGTGTAGTCAAGGAATTTTTTCCATATGATCACAGTATTATCACTATTGATTTTGACATATCTGGATCAAAATTCAGATGTGAGTGAAAGTAAGCAGTTCTTCTAAAAGTTTAATAGTGCTTTCTTTATTTTCCCACATTCACAGTTACTCTCTCCTTTCCCCCTTCTTTTTCTTTCTCTTCTGAAGAGCTTTCCTGTAACTGTTAAGTTCTCCCTGAGAGGATATTGTTAAATTGGTGCTAGGTTGTGATGAAAATAGCACATTATTTGTGTATCTTCATTGGAATTTTTATCAAGAAATATCAAAACGAAGAATTTTAAGTGATCAGTTGTTTACCTTCCCTAGGTTATGAGTTTTAACCTCTCAGAAAGGCACCTTGTATCTGAAAAGGTCAGAAAATCACAAAGAACTCAGATTCAACAAAATATGTTCATTCTTAAATCCTTTAACAATCCTTTACATTGATTTTATGCTGTGCTTGTAGGTTGAAATATTTGTTGAATCTGGTCCTAAATATTTTATTTGAAGGAGCACTATTTATGGGCTTTTAATTAAATGTGGTGGATAGTGAGAGTCAAAGCTTACTTTAAAAACTGGGATCTGAATCTTGTTAAAAACTTTTCAAGTTGTAAAATATACCTTCATAGAAACAGAACGAGGAAATCATCCATTGCCGTAATTAAAACTAATGAGAAATGATGTGATTTTCCTTTCTGTCTTTCTCACTCTCAAAACATCCAATATGAGCAGCTTCTGTGAAACTTGTGGGTTTGCTTGTACCCAGATGTTGCGTGCTGTCGTTTGCCATTGATTTCAGCAGCAGTTTCCACATGTCACGGAAAGTACACCATATAAAGCAGGCCTGTGTTCTCCATGTATGCTGTGTCTATAAACCAAGCAGGACATCATGATTTTAATAGATTTTGGACTGACATTGGATAACATTTTCAAAAGGATTCAGAAGGCTGTATAAAAGAGGACAGCTCCAGCACAAAAATACTAATTAAGATCAACTTTTCAAAGTTAATAAGTGATTTGATCCTCAATTTCGGTTACCCAGCTGAAGATGCATTAAAGACTGAACTTCAGAGACTATGCTTTCTTAAAATTAGGGCTACCACAGGCATGTCAGATCAAAAAGTAAAAGCATCCTGGCTTCCTACTTCAGTCATTTGTGAAAACTGTGGACTTATTTCTCTAGTCACGTTACAAATCAAAGCTAGTTGGGAGGGGAGATGGAGGGGAAGCGTGTGATCGATCACCTGGGCTAGCCTGTCATAGAGCCATACTTAAGAAGCTGAGCATCCAGACTTTAATTATAAAAGAGGCAATACCAGCTGGTTGACCTAGGAGAATGAATGCTGTAGAAAGATGCCGTGGTCATGTCTTCCCTCTGAGTCACAAAAAACCCCAGCATTTTAATTTATCTGATGAGAAAGTTGTTCTCATATCCAATACAGAAGTACCCTAAGATTGCTGTTGCGTGTACATAAATGACATAGTTTCACTGAAAGTTCTAAATAATATAAAATTAAATAAGCCCACCCTGTTTGATTTAATTGTCTGAAATTTTTTTCCTTTTTTTCTTTTTGTACTTTTGTTTGTGGTTGACCTCTAAGAAGACTGGATAAACCTTACACAGAAATTACAGAAATTCACTCTGTATACTGAATTGGTATTACATCTCTCAGCATAAATTCAGGTCCTACTAGCACTTTTAGGAGTCATCGGTGCTTTGCTGTATCTTCCCACACCTGCTTCAAATATGTTGGTTGCAGTGTATGCTGCAAAGTGGGGTTACTTGGCTTATCATTAAGGATAAATTCCAGCTGCCGAGATCTAACAAATCCAGATGAAGAATTCAGCAAATATGTTCTGTTTAGTCAGAAGCGCTTGCAAATCTTTCTCTCTGTCTCAAGTATTGCTTTCATTGTACAGTGTGCAACTGGTCAGCTTATGTATGAAATAGAGGAGGGAGTACACTGATTAATGAAGGAAATGAAAAAAACGTGAACAGTGAAAAATATCAAGCATTCGGAGTATTCAATATTTAAGGTCAGTAGAAGGTTTTGGAGGAGGAGTGGGAGAAGGAGTGAAGGAGAACAGGGCTTAGGATTCAGTGGAAAGTGCTGTGGGGAGCTGTGGGCTTTGGGAGCAAGAAAGATCGTTGAAGCTTGATGAGTAATTGAGCTACGTGGGATAAATTAACTGATGGTGTATTAAGTTCCTTGTGGTGATTATCCTCAGGATGTTAGAGTGGGCGTTGGTTAATGGGAGACTGGGGAGAGGGATTTGGGAAGAACAGGGGAGTATGCATAAGAGGAGGGTGGGATACTGGAGATAGATGGCAAGTTGCTAGAGGCTGGGAAAGTATCATGGGAAAGTACTGAATGTTCCTGCTATATTCTCATACTCCTTCAAAAGCATCTACTTTTGACGATCACCACAGAGTGATCTAGAGTACTGAGCCACTACGGGCGTTTTTCTGCTTTTATATTCTCTGTGAAAGGGTGAAGGTTTGCCCACTTCTGGTTAGTTGGCAAAGGAGAACAAAGAGCAGTGCCAAGCAGAGAAATATAGAAATAGCTTAGTTGAAGAGGTAGACCTTACTGTAGTAGCAGAAGATTGGTTAGGCCACCTTAGGACAGAGGAAGAGAGGAGTCAGAAGGTGGTGGGATTCCTTATCTTTTGCTCTAGAGTTCTTATTCCCATGCTCTAGAAGAACAGCTTTCCCAAACAAATCCATTTTTCTGCACTCCTGAATGTAAAAAGCATCTATTGGCCCAGATCACTGCGTATCTCATCCTACTCCATTCGCCCCCTTCACCCAGCTAACTTTGTTTTTAGGTTGTTGTGGAGCCCAACACAACAACAAAGAACCAGCCATGTGGCCGCTCGCTCAACCCTCCCCTCCACCCCCCCCCACACACTGTGGGATGAGGAGGACAAAGGCCAACTAGAAGCTCATGGGTCGAGACAAAGGACAAGGAGGGTTCTTCACCGATTAAGGTCCTGGGCAAAACAGACTCAACTTGGGAAAAAATAATAATTTAATTTCTCATTAATCACACACAGAGGACACAGAAAACACACAGAGCAGGGCTTGCATATGTTACCCCACCCCTCCCTTCTTCCTGGGCCCAAATCCGTTTGTTCCCGGTTTCTCTCCCTCCTTCCCCCCAGCGGCACAGGGGGACCGGGGATGGGGTTTAGAGTCAGTTCACAGGCTGGTGGTTCCTGCTGCTCCTTCCTCCTCAGGAAGAAGGATTCCTTACAGTCCTTCCCTGCTTCCCTATGGGGTCCCTCCCATGGCAGAGAGTCCTCCACCAACCTCTCCTTCATGAGTCCTTCCCACGAGGTCCAGGGCTGCTCCAGCCTGGGCTTCCCACAGAGTCACAGGCTGCTCTGGGAACAGCCACCTCCCCTGGTGCCCGGGTCTTCCACAGCTGCATAATCCAAGTCCACTGGCAGCAAATCCATGTCCATCCCTCCTGGCGCCTTCAGGGAATGTTCCACCATGTTCCTCCATGAATGCAAGGGGACAGCTGCCATCTCGCCATAGGTTGCAGGGAAGCTTCTGCTTGGGCACCTTCTTCCCCTTCTTCCTCACCAACCACGAGCACAGCTCTGCCTCTCCAGCTCCGATCCTTCTAACTATTCACTCTGCTCAGCTCTTATCTCAGTTCTTTATATGTTAATTGAAGAGGCGCATCTATTGATTCTCTAATGGCTCCTTGACTGGTTTTGGAGCTGGCAGAGCTCTTCAGCTTCTCACAGCAGCCACTGGTAAGGCCCCTCCCCACTACCAAAAAACCCATCAAAGCAGCACATAGGTTTATTAATGTTTTCTGACGTGGGCATTTGGTTCAAATATAGCAATATGTAGTGAAGAGGTTTTGATTCTGTGGTACAGCCTGTGATGTCTCATGGTTGCACTGCAACCACAACCATAAAAATTAGATTAAAACAACTTCATCTAACAATCTAGCTTTTCTTGAAAAGTATAGTTTTCTCCAGCATTTTCAGTACATTTTAACAATATAGCAAGTTTAGTACATTTTTAACAGGATGGCTTTTGACTGGAGAGCCTTAAGAGGATGAGATTCTGAATTATTTTCTCCACATTGGTGTCTGGCAGTCTAGTATCTGCCCCCTCTGTGTACCCATAGGATGAAAAGATATTGGAAGCCAGCTATTTCTTGCAGCTTGTCAGTGGGTCTGTGTCACATCAATAATATCAGTCATTCACCTGAGTGAATATAAATAATGTGCGCATCCAAAAAAATGAGAGCTATTATAGCAAAACATTATATATAAAGATGCACTTTAGATTTTAAAAGTTTGAAATCTTTGTATTGTAAAATTAAAACGAACCTAAGACACTTAACCAAAATTACAGATAATTTTCCAGCTCTAGGTTTGGGTGCTACTTATTTGGAGAAGGTGCAGAATTCATTACATTCAGCACAATCGTCTCTGCCTTCAAAGGGGAACTAAACCAGGCTAAGCAGTACTGGAGCCACTAAAATCTGAAAAATACTTTTTGATAGCTAGGTATTATTTAATTTTAATTCAATTATATTGCACAGACATAGGTCAATAGAGAACCTAAATATCCCAGACAAGATGGGGCTGTGACATTCAAGGTTCTGCAAACAGAAACCAACATGTGTTTTCTACCACGTTATGGGAAACAGTTTCCACCCAAGAGTTAGCTAAGAGTTTAATCCTGCAATTAGTATGCTCTCTGCCCAGAAACTATCACTTGCAGTACAACAAGACAGATGGATTTCAGATTAGAAAGAAACCTCTCCCACAACACACTAATGCACAATTTATCAGATATAACTTGGGACAGTGGTTCATACTCCTCTGAAGCAGCTCTGGGAGACAGGATATCAGAAAATTATTTGTGTTTCGTTCCAATACAAAGTGGGGCCCATTGTGTCAGACACTGTATAAACAAATAGTAAGAGACATCTCCAGTTCCTAACATTTTCTAATCTAAATAGCCAAGGCTAACAAAACTGTACAGGAAACATAAGGATATGGCAAGGGAATGTGATTTGACTGTGATCATAGAGTTGATAGAGCAAGGAGCCAAATCCAGCCATTTGGATTCCCAACTCTACAGTCTGTACTGTGGTTAACCTTACTATTCAATGATTATTAGTTTCTTCTAATGAGTTTCTTGTATTTTCCTAATTTTGTTTTGTATTTGGTGTTACTTGTTTCTCAAAATTGCTGTACAGAAAATAAACACCAGGACAAGCAGGAAGCTAGTTACCCTATTTATGTGATAAGAAAAAAGTAATTGAACTATATTCAAGGTAGATTTAAAATTTCTTCTTATAGATATTAAAAAGCATACCATCAAGGATTATTTTAAGGAAAAAATAGCAGCTGGCTTTGAAATTAATGAATATAATATGTAACAGGTACATATATAAAGCATGAAGTAATTCCTGGCATTCTTCAGTTGATACAGTATCTGAAAGTTGGAGAAAAAAAAATTAGAATCCAGGAAAGCTACACGAAGTATTTTATTTTATGATTTTTTTTCCTGCAAGTGGATGAACAAGCATTACAAACATGCCCTACACCTGTAAGATCTAGTTATATGGCAGGTAACCAGGGAATATTCTGTGTTTTAAAATGAAATCTGCACATTGAATCAGGCGGAGAACAGCTGGCTTAGAAATCAGCCTGAGAATCAGAATAATCTATGAAAGGTATTTGTGTTAGCATTAAACATTTCTGCATGCTGTCGGTGCAGAAGATAGCCTCTGAGCTTTGTGGATTAAGGAAGTGGCTGGTATGGGATTCTGGAATTGGGTTGCCTTGTTAAGAATGGAAAACTCAATTAAAAGCTGGTTATGAGAAAGCTATGTGAGCCCTTGTGATTTACTGCTGCACAATGTGGATTCATATTTTAAAAGGCAGAGTTTTCCGTTAAGTTATTAGGGAACAAGGTTATGGTTGTTCCTGCAGCATGTTGTTAACTTTTGAGGAAGGGCTGTGCACCAATATGCATGTGTATCTGATAAGCAACAGAAAGGCAAATAAAGATAAAAAAGAAACTGTTCTTTGATAGCCATATACAAATAGATTTGGAAGATTAACTAAAGCACAAACTAGGGGAAATGCATTCCTGTATATAAGAAACAACTAACAATTAGATGTTATTAAATTGTATTGTGGTTGGAAGCAATCTACCAGCACCAAGGCAAAGCAGCCATTCATTTACTACAGCATCTCTAGTTGTGTTAGGATGCAAATGGCATTTTTTCTACAGGCAATCTGGAATTGTCACAGCTACTTTTAATCCACACTTTTAGATATGTCATTGCAAACTGAGTTTGGATGCTTTTGTCTTGGATTTTGCTTGAGATTATACATGTACAAAATAATTTATATTAACTCAAAATGGAAAACTATAAGGAGAAAAACAACTAGAATAAGATTAACCAAAAAGCTAAAATTAAATGGAAACAAAAACTATTAGTATGGAACAAAAGTGCCCACACGCAGACTTGTTCCAAAAAAACTAATTGTATGAAGTAAAACCAACTGTTATTTTAGTACCAGTTTTTTGTGCAGAGAAGCCCTAGGACCTCTGGCAATTAAAATGTAATTGTTCTGGTGATGCAAATACTGAGAACAAGTCTAAGGCCCTTTTAAATTGCCTGTAGTGTAGAGTAGACGCAGAGCTGCTGAAACTGAGGCCCAGAGATAGCGAGGCCAGAGACAGCAGGGACCTTCATATTTTATAAGGATTTTTAACACACAACAGTTCCGAATCGTATGAGGTAAAAGAAACCAGAAGAGAGGTCGAAGGGTTTGCAGTGAAAAAACAGATTGCAGAAAGGAGAAGAAATACAGTAAATGAAAACCCACAAGTACAAATGGCAAAGCATCAAAGGTGAGGGACTGTGTAGGAGGGAGGTGCTACTGATGCTCCCAGACATTCAGGGATGGAAAAATTCCATTGAAAGCAAGCACCTGCTGCTTAAGATTAGGGCTTCAATATTAAAAACCATATCAGTAAAAAGCATTTTGCTTTGCAGTTTAAAGAGGAGCTGAAGGAAACAGCCAGAGTATTAGGAGGTGGAAAAAGAGAGGGAATGGGGAAATATTTTAATGAAACTGATCTGCACACATTTAAGTTGTGATTTGCTTAGGCATGGCTGATTTTAACTTTTGTTCCCCAGCTTTTCAGCTTTCTTCTTGAGCAAAAGATACTTTTTAGTTTAGTTTAGTGAGGGGATAGGCAACTGAGCTTTGGATGGCTTCCTAACCTTGTGCCTCATTCCTCTTCATGGGTGTGTCTGACTCCTAAATTTCTGTTTCTTAATCCTACTCTAGTCTTTGTGGGTGAAGACAGATGATTTCTGACTCTTTTGCCCATTGTAGGGTAGAACACAACACTGAAATCCCTTCTGATTGAGTAAAGACTGTCAAATGTTAGAAACCACAAGAGCTTAGATACAGACCCAGCCTATACTTAACTGACATACACACGAGTACATCGGCATGCCTGCACAACCAGAAACCAAACTGGTGGCTGCTTGGTTTGAAATGGCTGTTTCTCCTGCCCCATAGAATCATAGAATCATAGAATCATAGAATCTTAGGGGCTGGAAGGGACCTCGAAAGATCATCTAGTCCAACCCCCCCTGCTAGAGCAGGGTCACCTAGAGCACATCACACAAGAACGCATCCAGGTGGGTTTTGAATGTCTCCAGTGAAGGAGACTCCACAACCCCCCTGGGCAGCCTGTTCCAGTGCTCTGTCACTCTCACAGTAAAAAATTTTTTTCGCATATTCACCTTGAACCTCCTATGCTCCAATTTCCACCCATTACCCCTTGTCCTATCACTGGTCATCACTGAGAAAAGCCTAACTCCATCTCCCTGACACTCACCCCTTACGTATTTGTAAACATTAATGAGGTCACCCCTCAGTAATGTTTACAAATACCCATGCTCCTTTCATACTTGTAAGTCAACAAGTATCATGTCAGCAGACAATGGAAAGCCAAAAAGCTGTTCCCATCCTTCAGACTGAGACAGAGTTGATCAGATTGTCACTTATAAATAGCTGGGGGAAAAAAAGCCTAACCTGCAGTGTGTCATCTCTCTAGTCCCACTCCCAGACTGCAATTTAAGCGTTCTGTTTCCCTTTGAAGAATTTAAGATTTACCTGATGGTTGCTTTGCAATAGGAAATAGGAAAAAAGAAGTGGCTAAACGGAGTTATATGTCTAGTGTTCTACTTCCCCCTGCTCAGTGAAGGGATATTCACTCTTCTTGTCTACTTTGAATACCAGATGTCTCTGCACAGTCAAATTGAGACATCCTGAAAGAAAAAGATTTTCAGATGTCCTTAGCTTTCTCTGGAAACTGGGCCTCTTTAAAGATGTCTCAAGTATGACACTCAAAAACAGAGTCGTCCCAGATTGCACAGTGCTTTTCAAAACTCAGCCAGCATTTTTAGTAGCCTATGCCTCAAGGAGTCTGGGCACCTTACCCAAAAAGAGCTAAAAATGTAATTTGCAGTTCTTCAAGTAATCCAAAACAAAGTATCAAATCCCTTCCCATCTTCCTTTGCCAGGGAAGGTCCCTGTGCACTGGAACTGGCCTCGTTTTGCTGCACAAGGGACAGCAGAAGTAAATGGAGGGTGGAGTGGGAGGGCTTTTGGAAGAGTGATCAGGCTGCGCGTAGTACTCAGCCCTACTTAATCACAAATGCCTTGCTTGAGAATCGAGTTCCAAATATTTCCATGGTGCTCAAACAGAGTTACCTGGCTGTCGTCTGTGCTGAGGAATTCCAACCACCAGAATTTCCTTGGCTGTGCTGCTTCTGATGGCTTTTTCCATTATTTTAATACTCACTCAGCAGATACTCGCTTGGTGTGGGTCACTAACCAGGCAAGAAAGTATAGACCAACTGTTGAATTTTCCACATGTGGAGGTTTCTATGCCTATGTATTGTGGCCACAGGGGAAAAATCTAAAGAGGTGTAGAATAAACGTGCATGGCAATATGCATACAGCACATGACAGACACATGATTTGATGTGTAAATAAATATCTTTGCCTTTTTATAACAATACACCCCTTTTGTGACTTTATCCTCTGGCCAAAACAAGGGATTTTTGAGGAAAAGTTAGTCAATGTGAAAGTCCTAAGAAGTGATTGAAAATAGGTCTGCTGCAGGGGGACCAAAGAAGGTTTTCATTTCTCAGTTTCTTTTCCTTAACAGGCTAAGAAGAATGTCTTAAGACATTAATTATCCTAAATAAATTAATAAATAATCTGCACTAATATACAGATGGGTTGTGGTGAGGGTGGGGAACTAAAGCAAAGCAATGTGTAGACTGCTTCTGTAATAAACCATTTGCCACCCAGCTCACTTTCTATTCTGGCTACCAACTATTGCTGCCAAAAGAGCTGTTACAGGGGGTGTTAATACCATCAGACAAAAATTCCAGGTAGAGCTGTGGAACAGATACCTCTGGTTTTGAAAAGAGACTTAGAGAAGCATGATTGGAGCTATAGACATATAATCATCTTAAAGTAAATTCCCATTACAAGCTGTACTGAAAAGAGCTGGTCAGCTCTTTAGAGGTATAAAAAGGGAACAGAAAAAATCTTTTTCTTCTGTGCAATAATCTCTACCCTGTTCTGATGTCCATGCTTACAGAAGGGTACAGAAATAACTAGACAAAGACTTCAAGGGCAGACCACATAAAAATGTTCCCTAGGAGCTGGAAGATCAGACTTGTGAATCTTGTCAGGGTGACTGAGACAAATAAACACATTTTCATAAGTTCCTTAGGAGAATGTTCAGAATATTCTTTTGAATTTGTGTTAAAAGAAGGCCCAAAGATTTCTAGTTTTTAGTTATTTTTACCAGTTGTGTAGAAAAAGCTTAAAGCCTCCTACCCTGAAGAAGTGCTGCTTTAGCAAGTGAGAGATTGGAGTCTTAGGATCAGGTTGTGTATGTTCCTCAGTGTGCATTGTCCCACACCCCTGAATTAAGAGACTAGAACCAACTTCAGTTATCTCAGCTTCAGCAGGTTACCTAAAGAATAAGGAAGAGCTCATCTGCAAGGAAGAGCTCATCTGCTCCAACTCTGATGCTGCACAGCTGGCCAAGAGGATTACTTTCGGGGTCTCCGAAAAGCCAAAAAATCTAACCTATAGCTGAAGAAAGAACACAGGGAAGGACAAATTGGTATGCTGAGGAGACACAGACACCTTCTGCGTTGGCTGGCTTGTCTTGTTCCAACATGCAGGGTCACACTAACCACAAGGCATGGGACTTGAAAATAGTTTTCACCAGGCTCAGCAGGAGGGCCCCAAGGAGCTCCTGGCCTTCCTGCACAGCGGGGGGCATGATTCAGCTTCCAGCATCATGTGAGCATGTTGCAACTAGGCAGTTCTCTGCCCTTACAAGAGGCTCATTTCAGGTAGCATTTTGTTTTTTCTTGTTCCATACTAAGAGCAAACTTCTCCCTAATTAGTCTCCTTAAGATACAGTAATTAAAACCTTTGGGTTTACAATAAAGGTGTCTACATGAAACAATATGTGGCTTGGCATCCTAAGTATCTGAGAAGGTTCAGGTAGGCTATCTTAACCCCAGCCAGGTGTGGAAACAGTACTGCTTATGGAGATTTCAGAAATTCATATGGTTTATGCCCAGAAATAAGCATTATGATCACACAGTCTGACCTCCTGTGTAGCACAAGATTTTCAGCCTCACCCTGTAATTTCTGCATTAGGTACACATCCTGTGGTTAACCGGCATCCTGTAGTGGGATTGTGGATTGAGTTTTGTATTGATTAAATTATGAATTGAGACAAATTACATTTTTAGCTTGCATTTTCAGTAGTTTAGGCTTGCTTCTATGTTTTGTTTTTCTTTTACGGTTTTGCAGAACTTCTCTTCTTTGCCGTCTAGTTCTTCAGTTCCTTCATGCAGGAGCAAAAACTTGAAGTCGCTTAACTTCCTTGGCTTGGGCTGGCACAGCCTGAATGCACCTTCCACAGTACTGTATAAAAGATACCTAGAAGAAGCTGTTGCATGAATACTGGAACTAAAGATTGGTTTTGTTTAGACTTGTATCCTTTAGAAATCCTATATATAATCTTTATGATAACCTGAACTTTCCTCCTTCCCTTACGTCTCATCCCCCCAGCAAAGAGCAGTTCATGCTAGGTGACTCTAATAGAGCCATGTCTGTACTTACTGGTGAGCCATTTGCAGCGAAACAGAAGATATAACAGCTGAGGTTTTGGGGGTTTTTAATGTCATCAGGGCAGTAATTTGGGTGTCTGTCAGCAGTTGCTGGTTTTCACAGCACTGGTAAGAACTTAACTTTCCTTGGGATTTCTACACTTTTGTCAAGATTGGCAGGTACAGAAGTTACTGTGTGTGGCAGGGACAAGGCAGACAAACGGATGATTAGAAAGACAGCTCAGACACGTAAACTTGTTTCCTTAGGAAATGGAGCTACAGATTATTACCTAGGGAATTTATGGTTCTTTAAAATTACTACCTCTGGGTATTCTTACTAGTCATCTTCCTTCCTGTCTTTCTCTGAATCTTCTCTTAAGGTCTTTGGGGGTTTGGGGAAGGAGTGGGACCAAGTGAGTCTGTACAAAAAGTTAGGCCAGATTTTTAGTGTTGTGAGGTGATACATGTGGGAAGCAGTAGACACCACCTTACTGCAACTTTCCTAAAGCTTTTTGGTGCCAAGAGCCCTCTCACAAAATTGCATTATTTGAATGGTGTAATTATGTGGGATTACTCTCAAATATGCAACCAGAGTGACTGATAAATTATTTCCTTTACTCCAGCAGTCATGCAAGACTAATTAGGTACAGTGAGTATGGTGACACTTTGAAAATGTAAAGTCTTATATAAATGTTGAGTAGTTTTTACACTGATTATATCCAGGATGTTGGTTGATAGGAAATACATAAAATGTTTTTAATGTATTTCTATATATGCATCTTCAGGTAAGAAAGTACTTTTATGAATGTACTTGACAGAATGTTTTAAGAATTAGGTAATGGATGCTTTGAATGCCTAAGTATGGATTTATAAGTGGCTTGAATTTTAGACACTCGTCTATGGCTATCAGACATAAACTATGTATATGCTCTGCCTGTCAACTCATTCCTGTCACAGTACATCAGCTTTTACCTCCTCAGTTCCTTGGACATTGTAGACTTCTCATAGCTCTCCCATGGCAGTCAGCGTTGGTCAAATGATAAAAGGCAAACAGATGGCTTGTAGATATTTCTAGTATTGATACTATCTACTGCCCTAGTGATTTTACTGTTTACTACTACTACTCTTTAGTCTTTTATTTATATCTGTGTTTGTATGACACCTAGAACAAGGTGTAGGTTTTTTTATTACCATTTGAAAAACTTTGTCCATTCTCTGCGCTCTCAGTTACTCATTCTTCTCATCCTGCCAAAGTTTTCCACCCTCTCAGTTGTGCTGGATGCCAAGTGAACACAGTGTGGCTGTACTCTCAGTGGGGGAAGAAGTAGAAGCTGCAGTGAGGGAAGGAGCAGCAAATCTTTGAATATTATCTTCTTAATTCCTTTTTTTGAATCCATTATGAGTGGATCTTGAAAGGTAAATCACCAGCTCAAATGTAATGCAAAAGGAAAGGATTTTTTTCCCAGCAAATAAATAGATTCCTGAAAAGTCTCCCAAGCTCCCAAACTTTCAGATCTGTGGCAAGAAACAGAAAAATGTGGGAGTTGCCCAGTTATGAGAGAGCAGGTCATTAATTCTGGAGATCCCTTGAAGCCTCTGTGCACTATTCAAACTAGCAGGACTTTTTAATGACCTTTTTTTTTTCTTGTATGTACTTTTCTACTTTATTTGTCATCAAGGTGAAGAAACCTGATGTAAAAGCAGTGTAGCCAAGCTGGGCTTCACTGTGTGCTCAGGCACCCCATCTTCTCAACTGTGAATAGTTGATTGACAGAAGTCATGGCTGGGACCAAAGGGAAAAGACCAGACACACAAACTGAAGTCAACTCCTGGTAACATATCTCTGCATACATCACTTCTAACATGAAAATGTCCTATGAATGACATGACAGCTGTGAAACCCCTCTTGCTGACATTCTGTATTTTCTTTTTTTTCCTTTTCATTGCCTTAAAAGACACTGCTTGTTTCCCACAGATCCTCCTTTAGGCCAGTTTCATAACCAGCTGATTTCATACTTGAAACACTTGACCTGTAGCGTATATGGGATCTGGGAGCACATGTATTGGCTGTGGGCCATCACTGTTGACTGTGGATGATATTTCTTTGGAATTGCAGAACTGTTATGTAGCAACACCATGTTATTGGAAGAGGCACAAGTGTTTGGTTGGTTTTCATATGATTCCTCCATGTATATAAACTGCAGTGAGCTGGGGTAGAAATGACTAATGAGTGGCATTGGCTTTCTCATTTTTGCAACTGTATATTCCAAAAGCAGAATGTATACACATACATTAGCTCAAACTTCCCCTTTCTTTTCCTTGTCACACTTGAATAATGAGAACTAGTCATGACTTTTCCCTGAGCTTGGCTGTCCCCAGGCCTGATTCCCTCTGCATAGTCTGAGAGTTAAATGCTTCAATATGCACTAACCTGTGCTGTAGAAAAAGTGTTGCCCAGTGACTTTGCAGAGTGCTGCGAGACTGCTATTTGGCAGCACAAAGCAAAGGTTATTACCTTTACCCATTTTTAGATAGTGTGCTTTGCACCTTTAATATAATTCTAACTCAACTTTTAATTTCTGCTACTCATAGAGTAACACTGACTGCTTCTGCAGCCCCAAGTCTCAGCAATGCCCAGTGACACTTTGCAACGACTGCTGCATGTTTCACCTGTTCAGGGTGAATGTTCAAAGACATTTTGTTCCTGCAGGGCCCTTCCTGTGGTTTTGTCTCATTTTTGTCTTTTGCTTTAATGTGTTTAGTATGTCTTAATTTAATATATCAGTTTGCTGCCTAGCAATACAATAGTAGATAGGCACTAGAGAAACAGAACTTATGATGATGATACTGAGTTCAAATACTAGGGAAGTCTTCGAGATATCATGGTATGATTGTCATTGTGGTTGCAACTGATACAAATTTTGATTTACTGTTGCATTAATAACTCTTGTACATTACATGGTGTGCACAGCATGTATTTTAGCAATGTGCCAAAGCCAAAATTATAATAATAAAATAAGATTAGCCTAGAATATAAATGTGGTGGAAAAGCCCTTTGGCTTACTGGCAATGAAAATCAAAGCAAAAAAGAGACACAGGCTCCTTTTAACAAGACAAGGATAAATCACAGCTACCACTCCTTCCTTCAGTGCTTTTTTTCAGGTTACTGTGTATGTCCCTTTAACTTCATTGCTGAATTGAGTATAGTGTCCTCTTTACAGCCAGGATGCCCAGGTGACTGCTGCCTTACCTCCTCCAGCTGGTAACCCTGCTTCCACCGCAGCAAAATCCTGTTTTCATCTGCAAGGCTCCCTGTAACTCGCCCACATGCAAATGCTTCTGACCTCAATTAAAGCAGTTCACCTCTCTCTGCCTCAAGGGATGGTTTCCTCTTAAGGCAGTTGTGTTTAATTAGCATTTGCATAGCATTCTGCTGGTTGCACTCTGGGAGCGTTGTTGGGTAGGAGCGTGGGATTGCTGAAGCCTGACTGGCAAGCTTTGCACCCTCCTAATTGACACAGAAGCCAAGTAGAAGTTACACAAGGAAAGAACAGAGAATCGTTAATGATGGATCATTAGCAAGTAGCTCCTTTGAATGAATGTAGATAACTTTATAAGTCTATCAAAGTGAAAAGTAGCATGATGAATTATGCATCAGACAATAAAAGCTCAAGGAAGACACTGGTTTTATAATTGCTGTATAATTTTCTAGCATGCTCTAGTTTGGAAGATTAATTTCTTTGGGAAGTGTGAAGCATTCTATGCCTGTTGTACACTTAATGTCATTTTTGTTTTTCTCTCATTAGAAGTTTTATTCTGTGTCTTTTGATGTTGCTGCAAAAACTCCTAGGGTCTGAGATACGCAATTTTTATACTAGCAAAAATTTGCACAAGCAATTAAAAAGTGTATAGCTGTTAAACTAGTTCCTTTCAGGGTTTGTTGATTTCTCGGTGTAAAGAGCTCTCAGATACACACACCTGAAATAAGATTGCTTTGTATCTCGATGTTGTTTTTTTAATTATATAGAAATTGCCTAATAGTTTTGTGGCTACATTGAATTTCTAGACTAATAAGTCTCTAAGGGGCATTTCTGCTCTGAAATTATCTTCAAAAGCATTTCAGTTGGCACAACTAGATCATTCCTGTGGCTTGCACTAGTGCCAGTTCAGCCCTCAGTCAGGCCTAGGAAGAGGAATTAATACAAATATTGCCTAGTGCCTACCTGTCACTTTAAAATTTACTGATCTCTTACTTGAGATTTTCTCTGAAAATTGAACTGTGTTCAAAATGAGCAGAATTAGAGGAATGAGTTGATAGAAAAGTTATCACTGATGTGAGCTGTTTCTTCACTTTCATGAATATTAGTGGGTGAAAGGGCACAGTGAGAGATCACGTAATCCATCAGCAAGCCCCAGGAATCAGCTGTAGAATCTGCTATGGTGGAATAATTCTTGTTCCTAAAGACCTGGTTGATTTGAACTCAGCAGCCTTCTTGCATGGCCTGTTGCAGCATTTTGCTACATTTTAAAATTTTTTTTCTATTTTTTGAAGACATATTTCTCCTTAGGTCCTTCTCCTTAGGTCCATGATCCCACTGTGTTCAGTTTGTCCTGTTTTCCCTGATCATTTCAGTTGCTGTCCTGTAGAACCCCTCTGGGTATTACAGATGGCTGTGCAGTGGGGGCCCCACACCAGACACTGCTCCAGCTGTGACCTGCCAGCCCTAACTAGAGCAAAATGATTATTTCATGTGTCCTGCAGCCTTTTCTCTTGTTTGTACATCGCTCTATGATGCTTGCCTTTTTTGCAACAGCATGATGCTGCTGACTCATCTTCACTTTGTGATCTAGAATAAACCCTAGCTATTGCTACCTTGGTATTTGTCCTCTGCCCTGTATCTACATAATTAAAGGTAGTTAACTTCCCCTTGACAGAATGCAATTTCACCCTCTTCTATCAGACCATTTCTCCAGTGTAGCCAGGTCATTGTGAAATCTACTTCACAGTCAGTTTTAGCTTAAGTCCTCAGAAACCTGAGCAGGTATGATCTGAGTTCTACCAGGCAACCCACTAAAAATATACCAATAGATTTCTCTGAAGCTCACTTGAAACATTGTGCTTTTTAGAAGACCCCAGGTAGCAATTCTCTGAATGTGATTTCCCTCTCAGTATTGCACCTGGCTTCAAGTTTACCCAGACTGTGTTCTTTCATGAGTTTATGGAAAAGAGTAGAGAATTTTCTTTCTGCAAGTCAAATCTTATCTGGCATCCTAGTGGTCAGAGGGTAGTCTCACCTGACTTTAGATGGTAGAGGTCTGCATCTAAGTTATTTGCCTGCCAACTCCATTAAGGAGAAACCTAGGTGATCACAATTCATCTGGCCAAGTTTCATAATTTACCAGTGTCTTAGAAGAACTACACTGTGTGTCTTTTCATCTGCGGTGATTCCAAAGGGAATCTAAGCAACAAAACATCTATATCTAGGCTATTGGCATCTAAAGTTAGATGGGATGTACCTCACCTCCAGCCCTTCTCCTGGTAGAAAAACAAGAGATTGAGCTATTTTTTCTTCATAGATACATGCTGGCTGTTACTCATCTCCTGAGTACTTTCAGTGTGATTATTTGCTCTAGTATATAATGGAACTTAATTAAGTAATCTGGTCTTTTATTTCCCAGTTCAACTTCCTTTCCTTTTTAAATACAGGAACCATACCTGACCTCTTCCAGGAGCATACTCATCAGGAACATACCAAATCAGCTTGAAAAAAAATGGGTTTTTCGAGGCATTCTTTACCTTATTTGGGCCTGCTTGTAGGTGAATACCTTTACTGTATTAATGATTTGATCACAAAATTATTGAGGACTGATGAAAAAATGGCATATTTTAGCATGCTGTGTGACCTTTGTCAGCATCTCTCCTCAAATAAGTACTCAAATATTAACTCAACTTCCCTATTCATGCTCTTATAGGATGACTTCTCCCTGTGGTTCATTTCCCTTACTGGGAACATCCTATTTCTTCAGAAAGAAGTCAGACACAGTTCTGCCTAGTAAGATGCCCTATGTATTTCTTTGCATTTCTAAGTAAAGCTGTAGTGTCATAGGCAAAGACATTACTTAAAACTTTTTCTGTAATTCTTTTAGATGATATAATAAAGAGCTTAAGTGCAAATAGAGGAAATATTTTGCCAATTGTCCAAAGGATCGAAGGTTCTTGAATTTTGTATAAAAGTTTTCAACTGATAATTTGGGAAATTAATGTCCTCTCTTTCTCTATCAAATGGTATTTCTATGCATACACTGGGCATACACCTCAGTTTTGATTGCAGTCTAAATTTATGGCTCATTTCCTCTTCTGAGCCTGACAGTAATTGTTATAGCTGCTAGTCTGCAAGCAACTATACTGAAATCTCTGCTCAGTTGACTACAGGAAAAATTGACATCTGACTACCTGCAATAGACATAAAAGTCTTCATATTGTTGCCAGCTTCCCTAAGTGATTTTCACCTTTGAAGTTATTCTTGCTGTATTAAAAAAAAAACAACATTGTTGAGTTTCTTATGGCTGCTGCTGCCTATATTTTTGACAGAAAACATGAAACAAGCTTGAAGTGTCTTTGCTGTGCATTATGTCAGTTCTACATCACCTCAGTGTAATGGAGCTTGCTGCAGAGGCACTTGAGCTGTTGTTAACTGCAGATGGTGCTTCCCATCATCTGGTGCACTGTTCCAACATCAGTAGCAGTGTGTTAAGATGACATTTCATTGTGTTCTTATGGTTGTGCTGCCTCCTGTCTAGACAGAGTGTGGGGGTATCTGCACCAGATCCCGTTGTGTGGGCTGGGCATGGTCTGGGCACTGTTGTTCAGCTAGCAGAGAGTGGTAGACTGTGATGCAGTGTGTGACTCAGAGCACCCCGACACACACACCACTGGGAAAAGGGTGAAGACATTCCTAACATTGGACAAATATTCAGCAGGTCTGCTTTTGAGTGAACTACTTGAATCTGGCTTATTGGTACATTATTCTGAACTGGAATTTTTTAGTGTGTAACTCCAGAATATGACATTTCTGTGATAAGGAGTGTGATAAGACCACCAGAAAAGTGACACACTTGCCTTTAAACTAACATAGACACTTAAATATAAATATGGGCAGCAGCTTTCGAAAGTAATTTCCCTTCTGTCTGCTTCTTTTACAGGACCAGGTGTCAGATACAGTGAATTTGCTGTGTCTCATCCCAAGCCACCTCCTCTTGTTGGACAGCATACAGTGGAGATACTGAAGGGCATGCTGGGGTATGAGGATGATGCCATAGAAGAACTGCTCCGCACTGGTGCTGTGTCTCAGCATGAGGTCAGATAAGGAACATTAGCTACATTCCTTCACACTGAGTTCACATTACTTTGTCCTCTCTTTACTCCCTTCAGCTCCCCTAATGGGACTCCAAGAGAAGACATAATGTAATTCCTAATTTTCTTCCATGTGTGTTTGTATGATTTTAACTCTGATGTATCAAATAAACAATCTCATAGTGCCTAAGTGAAAGATTTTCTTGGAGGGGGTGGTGGTAAATGTAATTATACAGTCCTGTGTGGCTATTCATTTTCTGTACTTCATATGGGAAATGGAGTTCTTATAATAATTACAGTAATTGCCTAAATGTTTGTCCCCAGAAGGACATAATGTTAGTGAAAAGAAGCAGAACCTTAAAAAGCTGTATACTAGACTCCCGATTTACAGAAAGCTGTTCTGTACGATTATTTTAGTAGGAAATAAATTGTTTACAAAGCAGTGGTTTATTTGATTGATTTTGAACAGAATAATCAGTCATGAACACTTTGTTCATCTCTATTTTTAATCCTGGGCAGAGTAACCATTGCAAAACCCACTTCTGTTCCCTGGTATTCCCAATTACCAGTAGTCTTTATATTACATTGCATGGTCAGGACAATCCCAGTATGTTAGCAGAAATAAGCTGAAATTGGCACAGTTAGTCAGTTATGAAACAAGCCTATTCCAAGATCAGTTGAGAGACAAACTGTGATTGAGTAGTCTTTTGTAATTTGATTCAGAAAGGCCCAAGGTACTGTTGATTAAACATTGAGCCACACAAAAAAACCCCCACATGCTGCATGTCAAATCCCAGAACTTGCCAGACTTTTCAGTCTGGCTCTGTGGGTAGGTACTGATCCCTGTCTCTGACTCCAGTTGCCATCCAAAGCACCTTTCATTATGGAAAGAACAAAGGTTAAAATCTGCGCAAAACTTTTGACTCAGTCAAAACCCCCATGGTGAGAGTTGACAAACATTCCTCAGATTTAGTAATAAGATCCTGCAGTAGGGTTGGTCTTAAGAGTAAGGCACTATGCACTGCTAGGAGGAGGAAGAATTTGATCTGTGACAAGTAGTAAGGAAAAGATTAAAAAAGAGCCATTTCTTCTCTGCAAACCAATTTGGCAGTACTTCACTCACAGAAGAAATGCCACGCTCCTCTATCACAGCATATAATTTACAGCTAAAGTAAACTCAGCATATGGGAAGGGTCTAACCTTTGTTGTATGCACTCTGGGAGTGAGGCAAAGCCTTTCTATTCTTAGAACTAAACAAAACTAACTCAAATTGACACTCAACACATAACATCCGTATTTCTCCCAACATATCGGAAACAGGCCTGGCATTATAAGTAGCTTGTCACTTTGTTTCCACTCTAACAAACAACATCCTCTGTATTACACTTGAACTTCACAAGTCTAGGTTACCTTCTGAGGGAAGAAAAGAGGTTATTATATAATCAAATTCCAGTGGAACCCCACTGTGGTTGCTCATTTTTGAAGCCCAGTGTGTTTTGGTTCATTTGTTTGCTTGTTTTCACTGTGTTATTGTGTTCTTGTTTTCAGATCTTCTCCCTTTTTTTTTTTTTTTTTTTTTTTAATTCTCTCTTGCACTGCATTCCTGGCACTAAACTCCATACTCTGTCCATGTGCTAAAGACATCATGAGATCCTGGAAGAGTGACTTCTTAAATAAATATGGAAATAAATCTGAATTCAGAATAGGGACACCATAGGGAGAGAACTGAAACTGGATTGGAAGAGGTTTTGATGTAGTCCACCTTCCTTTTAATCTAAGGGGAACATCCCTTTTTGATGAGAAAAGCAGCAATTTGAATTCAGCTTCACATAAAGTGGATAATCTGGCATTGAACTGAACTTTGTTTACTAATGAAAACTATTTAGCTTGTTCAGATAACATTCACAAATAAAATTGCTGGTTTTACTTTGTTAAGGGCTTTACTCCTCCCATTTCTAAGAATCACATATATAAGATATAGTAAAATATTGCTCAGTTTTTGCTCAGTTTTGAGTTTCAGTCACATCCTGGAGTGCCTCAAAAACCACTTCTTAAGAGAAGAAATAGACAGCCCTACCTGAGGGGATGCGTTATTGGACCTGGTGGTCACAAATGCAAGTGAACTCATCAGGGATGTCAAAGTTGAAGGCAGCCTGGACTGCAGTGATCATGCACTAGTGCAGTTCACTGTCCCAGGGGGCATGAGGCAGATGAGCACAGTCAGGACCCTACAATTTAGGAAAGCAAGCTTCCAGCTCTTCCAGGAGTTAGTAAATAGGCCCCTCTGGGAAACGGCCCTCAGGGACAAGGGAGCAGAACAGAGCTGGCAGATCTTTAAGGATGCTTTCCATAGAGGACAAGACATCTCAGTCCCCAGTGTAAGAAATCAAGCAAGGAAGGCGAGAGACCAGCGTGGCTGAGTCGAGACCTGCTGATCAAACTAAAAGGCAAGATGGAACTGCACAGGCAGTGGAAGTGGGGACAGGTATCCTGGGAAAAGTATAGGGATATTGCCTGGTTTTGTAGGGAAGAGATCAGGATTGCCAAGGTGCACCTGGTGCTGAACTTGGCAAGGGATGTAAAGAATACCAAGAAGGGCTTCTACAGGTATGTAAACCAGAAAAGAAAGGGTAAAGAAAGTGTTGCCCCACCCCCAGATGAGAAAAAAATGGTGAACTAGTAACAACAGAGGAGAAGGCTGAGATTCTCAACAACTTTTTGCCTCCACAGCCTCCCTGGACAGCCTGTTCCAGTGCTCTGTCACCCTCACCCCAAAGAAGTTTTTCCTCATATTTAAATGGAACTTCCTATGTTCCAGCTTGTACCCGTTGCCCCTTGTCCTGTCACTGGGAAAAGAGTCTGGCTCCACCCTCCTTCCACCCACCCTTTAGATACTTCTAGGCATTAATACAGTCTCCCCTCAGCCTTCTCTTCTCCAGGCTAAACAGTCCCAGCTCTCTCAGCCTTTCCTCATAAGGAAGATGCTCCAAAACCCCAGTCATCTTTATTGCCCTCTGCTGGACTCTCTCGAGTAGTTCCCTGTTTCTCTTGAATTGGGGAGCCAAGAACTAGAGAGTAATGTGCTCTAAGCAATCCTGCTTTAGCAGGGGAGTTGTACTAGATGATCTCTACAGGTCCCTTCCAACTCTGATAATTCTGTGATTCTGTAATTCACTGGCAACCTCTCTCCTCGTGGCTCTCAAGTTGATGGCCCACAAGTTGGAGACCAGGGAAACAAACTTCCTCCCACCGTAAGTGAGGACAAGGTTTATGACCACCTGAAGAACCTGAACATACACAAGTCCATGCGACCTGATGAGATGCATCCTGGAGTCCTGAAGGAGTTGGCTGATACAGTTGTCAAGCCACTCTCCATGACAATTGAAAAGTCATGGCAGTCAGGTGAAGCCCCTAGTGACTGGAAGAAAGGAAACATTGCCCTAATTTTTAAAAAGGGTGGAAAGGAGGACCCTGCGAACTACTGACCTGTCAGCCTCCCCTCTGTCCCTGGGAAGAGCATGGAACAGATCCTCCTAGAAGACATGCTAAGGCACATGGAGGACTGGCATGGCTTTACTAGGGGTAAATTCTGCCTGACCAACCTAGTGGCTTTTTACAATGGAGTGACTGCATCAGTGGACAAGGGAAGACCTATGGATGTCACCTATCTGGACTTCTGCAAGGCCTTTGAAATGGCCCCCATAACATCCTTCTCTCTGAGTTGGAGAGATATGGGTTTGACGGGTGGACTCTTCAGTGGATAAGGAACTGGCTGGATGGTCACATCCAAAGAGTAGTGATCAATGGCTCAATGTCCAGATGGAAAATTGTGACAAGTGGTGTCCCTCAGGGGTCTGTACTGGGACCAGTGTGGTTTACTATCTTCATTAGTGATATAGACAGTGGCATTGCGAGCACCCTCAGCAAGTTTACCAATGACACCAAGTTGGGTGGTGTGCTTGATATGCCAGAGGGACAGGATACCGTCCAGAGGGACCTGCACAAGCTGGAGAAATGGGCCCAGGTGAACCTCATGAAGTTCAACAAGATCAAGTGCGGGGTCCTGCACCTGGGCCAGGGCAACCAGAGATATGAATAGAGGCTGGGGGTAGACATACGAGAGAGCAGCCCTGTGTAAAAATACCTGGGGGTACTAGAGGCAAAAGCTGGACAAGAGCCACCAAGGTTCAGTTACAGCCCAGAAGGCCAACTACATGCTGGGCTGCATCAAAAGAAGTGTGGCCAGCAGATCAAGAGAGGTGATTCTGCCCTGGTGAGACCTCACCTGGAGTACTGCATCCAGCTCTGGAGCCCCCAACACAAGAAGGATGTGGATCTGTTGGAGTGTGTCCAGAGGAGGGCCACAAACATGATCTGAGGGCATGAGCACCTCTCTTATGAAGATAGACTGAGGCAGTTGGGGTTGTTCAGCCTGAAGGAGTCTCCAGGGGGACCTTATAGTGACCTACCAATACCTGAAAGGGGCCCAGAAGAAGGCTGGGGAAGAGCTGTTCACTGGGAAATGTAATGAGAGGACAAGGGGTAATGGTTTTAAGCTAGGTTGGACATTAGAAAGAAGTTCTTTAATATGGGGGTGGTGGATCACTGGAATGGGTTGCCTAGAGAGGTGGTGGAAGCCCCATCCCTGGAGTCATTCAAGGTGTTTGATGGGGCTCTGAGCAATCTAGTCTAGTTGGAGATGTCCCTGCTTATTGTAGGGGGAGTCTAGATGACCTTTAGAGGTCCCTTCCAATGCAATGTATTCTATGATTCTATAATTCTATGAAATTTTGCCCTTTCACAAGGTTTGGTCCTTTGGTTTGGGATTATTTGGAGGTCAGTTAAATATTTGTCTTCATAATATCTTAGCTGTTATAGTACCCTTTTTCCTTTAATAATGAACAAATAAATGCAGAAAAAGAGTATTTACAAAATTTACTGCACTCTTCCAAGGAATCTTCAGGAATACATGTCTCTAGAGCTCAGTTACATTTTGAAAATCTTGTAATTTCAAAACGGTTTTATTTTGTACTGCAAAACTGGAAATCAACCATCACACGGGATTTTGGACTCCGTAAACTGAGATCCCTCCAATTTCAAGGAAGAAATGTAGTTAGGAATGACTATACACAGCTGCCTCTGGGAATGAATGTTTTCTTTTCTCTCCTTAAGATGGAAAGGAGTCTGCTGGTGCTGCCATGATGTGTGTGTGGTATTGGCTTTAATTTCACTTGATTTACACATAATTATATTAAAAAAAAAAAAAAAAGAGAGACTTACAGGACACACCTGATGTGTGGTTCAAAACTGAACTCACCTATAGCTGTTTGCCAGGATGATGTAACTACTATTGGAAAGGGAGATTTCCATTTTGGCATCCATTCTGTCTCCATGGTCCCTGGCCCCTTTGGCTCCGTTCTCTGCATTGGGGAATCCCATTGTTCTTGTATTGTCTTGACCATGAAAAATCTTTCCTCAGCCCCCCTCACATAACTGTCTTCCTTTCTTTTCTATGGAAGGTGGTAAAGCTCTTTATCAGTAATAAATCACCCAGAAAACTGCAAAACTGGTGGAGTCAGGCTGCTTTTGCATAGCCTCAGGATCTCACTGGAGGATATTTTAATGCATCAAAAGAAAATTCCAACTGAACAGCAGGCAAATGGATAGTAATGGAGTTTTCCTACTCCTGTGCAGCTCTTGTTCTTGGTGTCTCTTCCCCAGGATCTTGCCATGCACCTGGAAATCTCTGCAGGGTTTTCTACATTGGGTGCTATATAATTGACATTCAAAAGTAGGTCTTGTTTGATTAGTGGCCAGGAGGGAGAAGTTACCCACTAGCAGAAGCCCACCAGCCTATGTAGCAGTCCAGCCTATGAAGCCACGTTCATGTGATGATTAATCTGTTGAAACAGATCATTTAGTTGTGCTGAAAGGCAAATGCTCCTTTTCTTCTCAGGTTTATAAAATCAAAGTCAACAGAAATAAACAACGTTATTTTTGACTATATATATATATATATGTATAAAAACAGAGAAAGGGAAAATATCCCCCTTCTTGCTTTACATACAAAATATAAAGGTCCTCTTTTTTTATAGTTCATTGAAATAGAAGCTTTTGATTCCTGTTGATATTAATCAGAGTTTTGGCCTTGCCTCTTCAGAGATTAGAGCTGTCTAATGACAACGTGCTAAGGCTAAAGTAGCAGGAAGAATAACTCTTCCAGTGAGTGTGCATTCATACTCAAAAACTGGGGAGAGCATTTTAATTAAATTGTCATGCAGCTCTGCCACCCCCAGAGCATTGTAAATCCTCAGCCTGGTGAACATGTTGATAAAAGGCAGCTAGGCATCTCTATGACTAAAATGGTCGTGATTTCTTTTAATATCTAAATGACAAGACACAGTTAATCCTTCGACCTTCCTAACATTATAGCACTGTATTAAAGTGTATTTATTTCCCCAAAATGTATTAAAATGTATTTAATTGCCAAAAGACAGAGGAAAGGTAAAGTACTTTCAGAGTTCAGGAATGCTGGCACAGCTGCTCACATTTCATGTCAGTGACATTAAACAGTGCCAGATACAGTACTTTTCTTAACTGCTTGTACAGTGAGTTTAATGTGACCTGGTGAAATGCTAAACGCTATTAGCTGGTGAAAAAAAAACCCAACCAACCTCAGAGCAGTTCCTGCAGGATCAGGTAACCTCCCTACACAGAGGGCTGCATGATACTGGACAGTGTGATAAAAATACACTAATAAACAGTGATATAGTTGCCTTTTTAAAGCTGACAACCAATCAATTCAATTACTGTATGTTTCTGTTGTGACTGGAATTTGGAACAGATGTGAGAAAAATGCCTGGGATCACATATGCCAAGGACCCATGAAACTTTTGCAAAAAGATCTTTTTTTTTTTTTTTTTTTTTTTTTTGGCACAGGCTGTGTCAAGCATTGAAGGGAGGCCAAGCGAGGGTTGAGGTGGGGACAAGTTGTTAAGTTTTAGGGTTTTTTGTATTCTTCAGAGCTACAGATAAAAGTGAATTAGCAAGCACCAATTAGCCCTTAGTTAACATGAAATTCTTAAAAATCATAGGGTAAACCAAACTGCCTCCTTAAAAGGCCTTCATGATGGTCTAATTTGCAGTGAGCAGGGTTGCCCTGCTTATTCAGGAAAGCAGGCTAGAGAAGAGCCCACTACACTGCAGTTGCTTCTGTGCTTCAGCTATTTCACTATTTGTCTATCTAATAACTACACCAAACTGGCCAAAAGAGCTTTAAAGTACAGGAAGAAATTTGAAGATATGTAACCAGGTAGAGGAATGCATATGTAGCTCTTATCTCTTGCAGGTCCATTTTAGGGGAAGCTAAAGTTTCGCATCAAAAAGTTGCCTATAAAAATGCAGCATGGTGTGTACATTTCTACTGACAGTCTCTTCCCTTGGAGGCCTGAGCCTCTGGCTAACACAAATGTTGTGTGAGAAAAGTGACAGTTCTCTGATAAATTTTTTTGTCTTTTCATCAAGACCCTTTCTCTCTCCCAAAGCCAAAAGTGAAGGCTTTTAGCTGAAAGATGGAAATACTGATGCAGCAGTGCCACTGTGGAGCTTCCTTCAAATCGCAGCTCAGGTATCTCAAGCCCCTTTCATCTTCAGGCCAGGTGGCCATGGGACTCTGGTGCTGCTTAATGGGAAATGCAATCTAGCCAGAGGAAAATGGGATCATGAAGCAGTCACTCTGCAAAACTATGCATGAGTCACAGGGGCACCATTTTTCTGAATTCAAGTTTTCAGAAACAAAACCCATTGTCCAACTGCCTGTGCTCCTAGGCAGTTCTGCACACTTGGTGTAACCTATCCATTCGACTAAATTCTCTGTTCTTTAAGAGATATATTTGATAGGAAACAGCTTGAGATAGAGAAAATACCTCAGCCCTTGTGTCCAGCCCAAGTCTCCCCACAGCTCTGCAGAACAGTGCTGGCTGTAACAGCAGCAGACCTTGCAAGAGCTTACATGATGAAACAACAGCAGCAGATCCTGGTTGTAAACCAGTATTGACTACCTTAGACCTGGTGAGGTGTGAAGACCTGTTACTCTCCGTCAGTGATGTTCATTTGGTAAGAAAAGATTATTTGTTAACAAATTCACATTTGTAACACTTTCAAAGATTCTCTCCTCCTTGCTGACTCATTTTGTGTGGTTTTATGGACTTGTCTTCTTGAAATTCTCTCCTATTGTGCCAATCATCATATCTCCTTTGCATTTGCAATTGCATTTGTGAAGTTTTAGAGTATATATTTCCGAAGCATTATACCTCTGGGCAAGGAACTGATTATGCTAAAGCATGAAAACTACTAGAAAATGTTACAGATCTGTTTTGTGCCATGAGCATGGGAAGATTAAAGGCCTAGTTCATTGCCCTTTGAAGGCAATGAAGGGGAACTCACATTGATTTCAGTAGACTTTGAGTCTGAACCTAAGTCAGCGTCATTAATTTTTTCATGTTTCTGAATATGCCATATTGTGTCATTTGCTTCCAGGCAAACTAATAACATATTTTCTCTTTGGAGATGCTTGAAAATAATTAGAGACATTCCAAGTGCACAAAATCTATTTCTTTAACTTCCTTTGGGAAAAGCTTCCATATTTTTCTCTGTTGTCATCCTGCAGCCTTAAATCATTGGAGTTTGTATTTCTTTGATAGGGTTAAAAAGTGTTTTCTGTCTCTCTTGTCATTGCACCTTCACTTAAAATTATAATATGATCTAAAATTTAGGTGTTTATTAAATCAAATGCCCCACGAGGCTTTATACAGTATTTTTTACTTGCATTAAGGACTATACTATTAGCAATGTTAGTAAGTGACATCAGAAGACTCATTTACTGAAATATGTTTGAAGAAAGGGGAAATCCTAACCTTTTTTGTGAGCAGCTTATTGTGAGACATGGACTATTGCCATCCTTAAATACTTCAATATCCAGAATCAAACCCTGAAACAAGCAGGTTCAAAATATGGAGGAGTGTTCTAAAATAGTATGATAGAACAATCTAGATTTAAAAAGAAAGAAGCAATATCAAGATCTGTGATAAAGTTGATAAAGCTGGCAACATCTCTTGTGCATATATTTGTCTGTGGAACAAAATGCAGGTCATTGCTGGCTTCCTTGCAGGCCTGCAACTTGTCCAGCTTGGTTCTCTGAACTTTAGGGAGCTGATTTTTAAGAAGTTTTTTAGGAAACTGTTGCAAGTGAATTCTGCTGATGATTTTGGTAGCAGTGTTTTTTAAATATCTGGTAGTTCACAGAACTACCTGGGCATTCAATCGGCAGCTTAATGCTGGAATCAAGCTGATGTTAGTTGATAAATTGAAATAGATACTATTTCCTGTTACACAATGTGCACTTGAATAAGTTGGATATGAACACTTGCAGTGTTATGAAAATAAGCACTACGTGATTGAAAGCAGAGTTAATTGGACTGGGCAAGTGAATTCCCCACCTCTTTCTGCAAATAAAAAAAGGCCGTTCTTCAAATTCTTTGCGGAAGAAGGAGACAGAAACCAAGCTCTTATGGTGGGATGAAGACTGACAGCAGCATCTATATGAGATCTTGAAATGGTGGAATGTATGATAGCCCTGTTGGCTTCTGTAGCTTTTACGAATTTATCCTCATGTGAGTAAGACTGGTACAGTGGTTGATGGGCTAACTGAGAGCTATCAGAAAATCTGTGTTTATTTGGGACTTTCCAGTCAGAAAGGGCAAACTAGAGATTGCGAGCTGGCCTGATAGCAGAGGCCATCTCTGTTTAGACAGATGGAATCCATTGTCTGCCTTGCCGAGCCATTGTGTTGATTTTAAAATGCATGTGTTGCAGCATAGCAGAGAAGTTAAATTGTTTTGCAAAGTGAGGACATTCTATTTTTTCCTGTAAAACCAATATGAATAACCGCAGTTTCCCAATCTCCCATTACTGAAGGAGAGAGAAGCCTCCCCAAAGGGCTTGTGAAAGACCTCTACAGATCACTTGGGTATAAACAGATAGTATCTTTGTACCTAGTGGTTGCTGATGTATAAAACTGAGATCACAAACTTTTAGAGTTTGGCCTTTCTGGCAGCAACTGCAAAAAGTTCAGGAAGTTAATCTCATTTCTGACTTGGATAGTGACTTCAACATTAGGGAGATTAGCTGAAATATATATCCCCAGGAAGAACTACTGGCAGCACTAGAAGTAGCTGAAAAAAAAGATGGGTTTACATCTAAGGTGGAAAAAAGGAGAAAGACAAAGCAAAAGACAAGAAGTAAATAGAGAAAAAAAGAAAAAAAAAAAGAAAAAAAGATGAAAACAGAGGACAAAAGACAGGAGAGGAGAGGAGAGGAGAGGAGAGGAGAGGAGAGGAGAGGAGAGCTGTGGAATACTGAGAAAAATCTGTCATATATGTTGCTGTGTTTGATCCTTCTGGTAGCTCTAATAGTGATAGGTAGCATTAAAGCTGTCATGAATGATCACAGCCATGACAGTTCAGAGACCAGCAGCAGTGACCTGGGCTAGACTAGTGCAGGGATTTTGGTGGGAATGCAGGAAGACACTGCATGATTTAGTCACTGATGTGTGCCTGGTGTTACCAAGCAGAAGGGTGAAACAGATACAGGGACAGAGCATCATGCAGAGCTACTTCTGCCACCAGGGCAAGGAGGAACTTAGGGAGAACTGACTGTGAACAGAAGCTCTCTAAATCTTGGAAAATACAGTCAAATGTGCTAGGCAATCATTCAGGGTCAGTTCCCTGATCTGGATGTATGTGCCAATCACTTGGTTAGAAAAATTCCCTAGCAGGGTGGATAAGAGACTTCGCTTTTTAAAAAGCAGAAGGTAACGCTGTGTTCTTTTCCGTGTTCCTCGCCCTGCAAAATTTCAGACGCAGGGCCTGATCCGATGCCAAGTGGAGCACATGGAATTACTTCCTTTGCCTTTGATACATTCTGGCTCAGCATTTAATTAATAGTCTTGGTTTTAGAAATAGTTTTTGGTTTTGAACTTTTCACTCCACCTTTCCCAGATAGAAAGATGGGACCCACACTTACCTCATTAATTTCACATGGTTTGTTTCTGCTTTCAAGGTGTGCATGTGGAGCCCTCTGAACTTCCCAGGCACAAATGAACATGAAATCTGGCCTACGCTTAAAAGTAGGTCTGAATCTGTAATGCCAAAATGTTTTGAAAGTGAATTTCAGTCTGATTATATTTGTAATGCTCATATGCATTCCAGGAAATACTGAAATACCTGAACTCCAGACGAAGGGATAGCAATGAAAAGTGGATGGAAATCTTGCACATTCAAATACTGAAGAAATTTAAAACTGCCCAAGACTTGTTAAGCGTGTCATTTGAGCCTTGCTCTTTAGTTACTGAAATCACCCACCCAGGAAAAAAAAAAAAAAAGGGGATTCCATTTGATTTCAGCTAATACTCAGTTTTGCAATCTGCTCTTAAACTGAAAAATGAAGTTAAATTATGTGACCTACACAGTCATGTCAAACCATACAGTTTAATGAAACTAGATCAGTTTCCACACAAGTCAGCATGGAACTGCGTCAGCTTCCAAAGGAAGAAAAATCAGGAACTCAGGCTGTTTTTCAGACATTAATGTCAGTAACTCATCTTTTGACCTGCTGGGCTGAAATCTTGTTTTCCCTTTTAAAACTGGGAAGAAACTGAAAGCATATGAAAGAGTATTTGGGCTCAAAAGATGTTTATTTTAGACATTGCCATCTGAAAAAATGTCCTTGCTCTTATATCACCAGCCTATGTATCCAATGCAAAAGGATATTTGCTCCAGGGGAGCAGCTGGGTGTGGGTGCCCCAGCAGTGGATTTGCATCTTGGCTCCTTTAAGAGCAGCCCCAAAGCACAGCATTAAGGCAGAAATGAGGAGGCATCAGGGTTGTCCCTGGGAGCAACTGATGTCTTCCCTCCTACTGCAAGGAAGGCAGTGAGGGGCATTGCAGGGGGCATGGACACCTGTGCCCCTCAGCATGGGGTGGGGGTGAGAGGAGGGTGGGATCAGGGGCCAGCTCTGCTTAACGAGCTTACATCTGGTGAGGAAAGTGGTAGGTCTGCAAGGAGGACTCAGGGTGAATGTAGGGCTGGGGAACAACATGAAGGAGGGAGGTCTTGTAGGGTATTTGGAAACTGAAGGATGTTTTGATCCTTATTTCTGTCTCTTGAAAAGGAAGGAAATTCAATCTAAAGCAGCTGAGATGCCTTGTAAATCTCTACAGGGATGAAGGGGAGCTGCTAGGCTATGGGGCTGGGCAGCTCCTGATGGCTGACAGCCACATGATTTGGGCCACTCTGTCATGCCAAATCTGTGTTAACTGCTCTTTGATTTATTTTATTCTCAAGCTTGACAAAAAAAACTGCCTTTGGGAAAGAAAGCCAGCAAAACTGCCAGAGCATTAGCAGGGCTGCAGGTCTGTAAGTGTTAAAAAGACCAAGGTGCAATGATGTGTCTCACCTGAAACTAATGCTCAGAAATTTGAGGCAGGTGGTTTGTGAGGGTACAAAAAGGTGTCCCCTGAGCTCTCTGCTAACTTGCTCTATCAAGGATTTCTCTTGGTTGCTCTTTTTCTGCAATCTCTTTGGGCAAGGATTGACTGTTTCTTCATGCTTGACCAGCATAATGAGGTACTGATTTTGCTTGGATGATACAGTGATATGAATAACTAGTGTTTTGTTCATCAGCTATAAATTCTGAGAAAACTGGCAACCTTTCTTATTGTGCTTTTGGACTTTGTCACCAAGAAAGTATCTGATTTCTTCTATTGCGATGAGTTTGGGCTACACTTAGAAGACCTGAATCCTGACTTTTTTTTCTTTTGTTCCTATTTCAGATCCTTAACCCTTAAAACTGCCTCACAATTATCCCTTAGATTTCAGCCTTTCCCTGTCCCCTGCCCCCCCCCCCCCCCCCCCCCCCCCGAATGTTTTCTGTAGTTGTCAAAAGAAGAAATGTGATAATTTGGAAGGTTCACAGAAAGTATGTTTTCTGATTATTATTCTTGCAATCTGTCCAATGTAAACTGCTTTAGAAAAGCTCTGTTCCAGCCACTTTAATTCATTTTTGCAGAATACTGGATTTGCAGTTGGCTAAAGTCAAGGGCTTTTTTTTTTTTTTAAATGGGTACTCTGAGAGGAATGCTGTTTAACTGTTCAGTTTCTGTTTGGGCTCTTAGTTTTGCCTAATGGTGCTCCAGGGAGTCCTCTGTGGTTAACTTCAGGCTAATCTTCATTTGCCACCATTTTATTGTTGGTAAGGGGCAAATATACTCCTTTCAGTGTGGTGGCCCATGGCTGTTGGGACAGTTTGAGGGTGCCTTATCTAACGCCAGTTCCTCATCCCTAATGCAGTCTGAAATAGTGTCACAGAAATGTGTCTGCTTGCTGTAGCTGGGGGACAGCTCTGCTGCCCACGCGGGCCTGAGAGGAAGATCCCCACAGAGCCTCTCCCTGCGGTTATGTTGCAAAGTCTGATGAGTCCCAAACTACAGCCTGGAAGGGCTGGTAGTACCTGGGAGCACAGTCTCAACAGCAGAGCTGAAACCGCAAAGCCTGGCTTTTCATGGGTAGAATGACACCAGTTCACACCAGCTGGCAACTCGGCCTGGTTTCATGTTTCTGCTCACTTCAGAGCCCTTTTACAGGGTGTTTACAAGGTTGCTGATGCTTGCAAAGGCACAGCTAGGTTCCCACAGCTGACTTTCCCTCACTGATCCTGGAGAATTGCTGAACAATCTTTGGGGTGTATGCCAACTTGATAGGAAAAAATTGCCCTGAATCTCTCCCTTTTTGTTTGCTCTGTTGCTGTGGCCCCCTGGCAGCAATCATTCCAGGAATTAACTTTTCTAAAACAACAGGACACTTATTTTCTCTAATCCTCTAACTTCTTTAACTCTTCCCAAATCAGAGTAGAGACAGCAGGGAGCTTAACCAAGCCTACTTCCAAATGATCACTCCAGCAGCTGAATTTCTGCTTTCCATCTCCTCCACTGGAAACTGCAAGGATCAGGTTTACTTAGGGCTTCTGTTTTGTGGGAAGCACCAGGCCCACAGAGGACCCATAACAAGGTGCTGATAGGGGGGTGCAGCAGGGTGCTTCCTTGTAGACAAAGCATGGCTAGAGAGAGGGCTGTGGCTAATAGCTGGGTGCCCATCACGGCCATACTGACCGTTAGGCAGTGATGTTTGGTTACTCAGTTCTTAGATCTTGAAGGATGTAGACTTCACCTCTCAGTGAAAAACAGCCAGAAGCACATTGTTTAGGGGCTTAATCCCAAATGCAGTGGAGCCATGAAGGGTGGTCTGTCCCACCATCTTTTCTGCTCTGCTGCTGTTATTAGAAAAGTATCCAACCTCGTCAGCAGAACACCTCTGATGCAACTGATGCTATAGTGAAGTTGTCCTATATCCCTTATTAAAGGACATGAATTTATGCTCTGAAAAGAGATTCCTGGAAGCTATCTAAAATGTTGCAGCCATGTTATCTAATGGAGTTAAACCATAACACTCAACTCTTCTGAGTTTCATGTAGGTGACAGAAGTTTTACCTAAAAAGGAGTGCCGGTTCTGTTTGGTTGCATGGGAACGAACAGCAATCTAAGAGATCAAACCTTTCTGAAAGTTCAGTTTCTTGTTCATCTTTGATGCACTTGCTAACCTTCAGACAACTATGTGAGTGTTTAGAAGAGCAAGGTGCTCTGCATTAAATGCATCCTTTATTTACTCAAGATAAAGAATGGATTTTGTCGAAAGTTATAAATTCTGCATGCTAAACCAGAGGATTAGTGTTTCCTGATCTTTCTTTACAAACAGCAGAAGAAAGAGTTGATTTTTTTTTTTTTGAGACTTCTTAATGTGTGTGGTGTAAGTTCCCTTTTCAAAAAGAAAATTGGCTGGTGTTTGAAGAAACTAAATCTGTATTTGTGGGTTCTGATGATGCGAAGAAATTCTTTAAGCCAACATTTAATTTCTTGGAGAAAAAGCAGGAGTTGTTTTTAAAATTAATTTCTAAACGTGGTATTTTCCCCTTTGTTTTCCTTTAGAAAATGAATACTGATTTGGATGATGTGACTTGATGAATTTCTTTTTCTTGTCATATAATGGTATTAAAACAGTTGGGTGCATGTCATTAGTTCTTCAAGCTTAATAATGGATTCTTACGAACTTGAAAATTCTGTAGCACAGGTTGACATTTAAGCTCTCTTCATTGATTGAATAATCATATATGAATAATTAACCTTCTATTTTTACTCACATGTGGATTCCATATGTCCGTTAATTTTAACTCAATATTCTTCATGGAATGTGATATATGAGGCATTTCTTTTATGTAGTGTGTTTCAGTATTTCTATCAGTAAAAAGCACTGGTTAAAGTTCTACTCCTGTTGCACAGGTAGCTGACTCAGAGCTCTGTTTGGAACTCAAATATTTTCTTATGGGAAGCTGTATTTAGCTAGTATGTCTGTGTCACTGAAGTATTCAGAGTATCTACTCAATTTGTGACTACTTCTTTCATTAGTGTCTTTGCTGGGATATTGCTGAGAGAAAAGGTCACTTTTCTGAAACAAGTGGCCTACGCACTGTGATGCTCTGGGCTACAGAATGTAGCAGGAAGATATGGGGTGTACCTACATAGCAGGTGCCCTAACAAACCTAGAGAGATCAAGACTGCTTTTTACTCACGTGCAGAGATGTGGTAATTCTATAAATAAAAACCCATTAGGTGAAAACTTAGAGTGCCTAAAGTTGCTGGAGTGCTTGAAGGGTATATTAGGTTCTTGCTGTGAATGTATAAAACCCTTTTGAGTGACTGAATTAATACATGAATGCTGTTTCTTTTCCATTTTAATTAAGTAACACTTAAGCATCATTGGTACTTGACATTTAGGTCCCAGTTTGTAACAGCACCTGCTGCTAGATTTGGGAGATTTAGAAGTTCTGAGTGCCCATCTTGTAGCTTATGGCCAGATTTTTATATATATTTCTAAATAAAAATGTGTATGAAAAATGCACATGTGCACATGTGTGTATATATATTTTTTTATTTAGATAAATAGGGTTCTTAAATATTTATTTCAGTATCTGTAAATATCAGCCTTATCCCAACTGCCCACCCAACATGATCAGATGCTCTAAGGAAAACACGAAGCTGCGTCTGTGCACTTGTTGCTCCCTGTCTGCATGTGCTGGAAACCCCCCTGTAAGCAGGCCCCGTGGTTGCTTGTTCTGTCTCCATTTATGCCAGGTATGTAAGCACAAGCCTCACGTTAAGCATGCTTCAGAGATCTTGTTGATTACAACAGGAGTACTCCTACAGCTTATAGCTGTGCAAATGTTTACATACCTGGCTCAGTCTGGGCCTATATAAAGATCTGTCTCCTTTTCCCTGTGAAGCCTTTTCTGTCTGTTGCTGTGAAATTTCCCATGCTTCATGCTTCCCCCTAGTTGGAGGGAGGCTGCTGCTGCCCAGGTCCTTACTAGGAGAAGTCCTAGTGTTGGAGGTTTGAAGACAGCTCGTTGGGGATTTAAAGACTGGCTAAAACAATGAGCTGTACCTCGGTAAACGACTGCATGCTGATAGTGAGGTTCCTGTTACTCGGAGCAGTTTTCATGAGTGTAAAATCTCTGTGGGTTTTCCAAAGTTATTCTTTAAGTTTGATCTTTGTCCCTCATTTCCCTGCTGTCCCAGAAAATAGCCTTGCATCATTACTTAAAGGCAAGAACTATTATCCTACATGCTTTAAAAAGAAGAAACAAATTTTGTGTGCATGCATCGTTGTGGTTCACAGAGAAGGCTGGATGTTGGGGCCTTGCGTCTAAATGCCCCTACTCTCCATGTACATACATGTGTGGTGTGTGTGAGTATATATGTGTGTGTATATATATATATTAAAAAAAAAAAATGTATGGATATATGCAGAGTTAGAATTTTCAAATAGCTTTTCCTTCCAGAAGCTGAAATAACAGAATGATCATGGAAAGGAATAACATGTTTGTTCCAGGTGGTGAATACATTGAAGTTAGTAAAGAATAAGCCAGGCCTTAGTCAATCACTCCTTCACTCGCTTTGTTTGCTTGATGATTACGTTGTTGCTCAGTAGGAGAAAAAATAACCTATGAAAAGTCTTTTCTGAACTCAGAAGACTTATGCTCTGCCTTGTTGATGTTTTCTGCTAGCACTTATGTTAATCCTGCTCCTAAACATAGTGTGTTAATGATCCTTTAATACATTTTGAAGTGAATTTTGCTAGCTTAGGTTTTCTTGCAAGAAGTACATATGTGATTGTTTAACAGGTTTTTAAAAAATAATCTTGCTGTTTATGTGCTGTAATAGAATATACAGTTGATGCTTACTTTCTGTAGCACACAGAATTTGCCTGATAGACCTTTATGGAAGCCTAATCTTAATGGCTGTGATATTGCCCAGGTCTATAACAAAGGCCTTAGTATCTGCTAAGCAGTTGAACATATTCTCACTTTCACTGGTTGGCTCTTTAGTACTTGTCAGTGTTGAAATGCTAGAGTTTGCACTCAGTTATTTTATGTCCCACAATTAATGGCATGTGGAAATGGTAGGCATATCTGTATTTTCAGAGTGCCCCTCAAAATACAAGTATTGAGAATATATCTCTTCTGGAAATGCTAGTCATTGTGGCCAACAAGCAGTGGTGAGATGGAAGGAAGGTCCTGAAGGAGCTGTCAGATTGGAGCACACAACTACAGTGAGTAATTGGGACTCTTTGGAGTGTTGAGGTAGCTATTAAAATGTGTATGGCTTTACCTTGTGCTTAGTTAATGTTCAGTCAGTGCCTGTGGTATTCTCCAAACCCACAGAGTACTACTGAGGTTTGGGAGCTCTGGGTCACTGCATCTATGTCAGCCATTCTCATGAACAGTTTTCCCTTCTGCTGTATGCAGTAACCAGTTTGTGCTGGGAATGTAACTGTGTCTCATCTTATTTTTGTAAAACTGGGTTAACGGTTACAGCAATATATTCCTTTAGAGCAATTCTTAGGAGTGGACTCGGTAGTATTAGGTGAATGGTTGGACTTGATCATCTTAAAGGTCTTTTCCAACTAGAATGATTCTGTGATTGTTTGCTACATGATATGGGCACCCTGGGTTTAGTGTTAGGAGACTGCTGTGGGGGACCTACCTTTGAAATGTTACAAATGCTCCTAGCAAGCAAGTGCAAGCCAACTTCGAGGGGAGCTTTGAATACTGCTAATTTTTTGAAGAAGCCAGGGGCTGCATGTGGCTAGAACTGATGAAGAGCTGCAAGCCAGCAGGAACGTGGCATCAGTGAACCTGCAGTGACAGGTTCCATATCTCTTGAGGGATGACACCAGTCCTGTTGGTAGAAAACTACCGCAGAGTGTGACAGGTCTGAGTTTAAAACAAAACATTGCAGCTGTGCTACAGGTATTCTTTGTGACCTTAGGCAAGCTTCTTAGTCGTTCTATGACTTGAGTCTGAGTCTGTATTACTAGCAGCAAGAAAAATAATGCCTTCAGTATCTCTTCTGTTTATATGGTGAGTGATTCGGGATGGAACGTTCTCTCTATACCTCTGAGCAGCACATAACACAGGGGAGTCTTAAGCAACTAATATAAATAAGAGAAGTTCTTCCAGCTCAAGGGATAACAAAACCTTTAGAAATCTAGCTTGTTTAAATGAAGCTAAACAGATTGGATTTGGTATGATAACTATTGGTGTGGCAACTATCTGTCACTACTGCTGCTCCAGCAGTCTTTTATCTGTGTGGAAAACATGAAAAGAGGGTTATTCAGAGTACTGAACAAAACCTTAGGCTGCTCTTTCAGTAGGTTTCTCATAAATCAGCAGCCATACCCATTGCTAGTCTACTTAGCCTTCTTGCCCCTTGCATATGCTGTGGGACAAAGCACACTGAGAAATTAAGCCCACTTACAGTAAATCAGACATCCCAGGAATCCCTGGCACCTCCCTTGC
Organism: Apus apus; assembly: GCF_020740795.1. Classification (NCBI taxonomy): domain Eukaryota; kingdom Metazoa; phylum Chordata; class Aves; order Apodiformes; family Apodidae; genus Apus; species Apus apus. The sequence continues at coordinate 53,329,282 of NC_067283.1, forward strand.
CTTCCTGCCTTTGGCTTGCTCCCTGCTAACATTTCTTTCTATTGAGAAAAGGAACAACAATATTGTTTTATGAACTGTTATCAGACATGTACACTTACTTTAAAGACATGGTTGATTTTTACTGAGCCTGTATTTATCATCTAAGTGCATTTAGTTTCTTTATCAATGTCTTTTGAAAACAAAAGATGTCATCATAAAAAACACAACTTTCTATGCAAAAACTAATCATAGAAGCCTAGAATAGAATCGCAGAATGGTTTGGGTGGGAAGGGACCTTTTAAAGGTCATCTAGTCCAACCCCCCTGCAATGAGCAGGGATATTTTCAACCAGATCAGTTTGCTCAAAGCCCTGTCCAACCTGACCCGTCACCTTTCCAGGGATGGGATATCTACCACCTCTCTGGGCAACCGTTTCCAAGGTTTTGCCACCCTCCTGGTAAAAAAATGTCTTTTTTCTAGTCTGAATCTACCCTTCTTTAATTTAAAACCATTGCCCTTTGTCCTTTCACAACAGGCCCTGATGATAAAATCCTTGTCCTCATCTTTCTTATAGGCCCCCTTTGGGTATTGAAAGGCTGGTGTAAGGTGACAGGGCTTTAAACTAGGTTTGAAGGGGGAGGGGGATGTAGCTGGACATGCTAGTGAGGTTCCTGGGTGTAGTAGCCCAGCATTTGTGGGGCAGCATGCTAGCATTTTTGAGAATCAGAAGGGCTACCACCCCTCAAGAGTGAAAAGTCCTCTCTGCTCAACTCCCTCTCTGAAATGCCTGTACACCAATACATGCAGTATGGGAAATAAGGAGGAGGAGTTAGACATCTGTGTGTGGTCAAGGGGTTATGCTCTGCTGGCAATTACAGAGACATGGTGGGACAGCTCATATGACTGGAGTTGTGTCCAGTTCTGGGCCCCTCAGTTCAAGAAGGAGAGGGAACTGCTTGAAAGAGTCCAGCACAGAGCCACAAAGATGATGGAGTGGAACATCTCCCTTGTGAGGAAGGGCTGAGGGAGCTGGGTCTCTTTAGCTTGGAGAAGAGGAGACTGAGAGGAGACCTCATCTATGTTTATAAATACGTTAAGGGCGAGTGTCAGGAGGACAGAGCCAGGCTTTTTTCAATGATGTCCAGTGACAGAGCAATGGGTGCAAGCTGGAGCATAGGAGGTTCCACGTAAACATCAGAAAATACTTTACTGTGAGAGTGACAGAGCACTGGAACAGGCTACCCAGAGAGGTTGTGGAGTCTCCTGGGCTGGAGACATTCAAAACCCGCCTGGACACATTCCTGTGTGACCTACTCCAGGGGATCCTGCTCTGGCAGCGAGTTGGATTAGCCAATCTTTTGAGGTGCCTTCTAACCCCTACCATTCTGTGATGTGCAGAACCTTGCACTTGACCTTGTTAAACCTCATGAGGTTCTCATGAGCCCACTTCTCAAGCTTGTCCAGATCTCTTTGAATGGCACCCCATCCCTCAAGCATGCCAACTGCACCACTTGGTTTGGTTTCATAATCCAAAAGGAGAAGTTTTGCCCAATGGGTAGCCCTAGTTGAAAGTTGCCATAATGTAATGTACTCAATATCTGGGACCTGAGTTCAGATTTTGCTCATCTCAATGGAGATGCCCATTAGTTGAGTGCTAGATGATACAGCTGAAAACAACTCTTACCTTCTGGGAAGTTTGGCTCTTGTTAGTGCTGCTAAACCAGTTATACCCTGGTGCTGTAAAAGCTTCACACCTTGTGGCTGGGATCTTTCCTGTGGCCAGGATCTTTCCTGTGGCTACTTTTTGAAGAGGATATCTTGGCTTGGTACAGGAGCAAAAAAGTCTGGAAAGCAGTGTGGTGATCTGGAATAAGATCCAGTGAAACAAGTCCTGGAGACCAGATTAGATCAGAGTCTGAACCTTTTTCAGCAAGCACATTAAAATATTTCAGTAGCGTTTTTCTCTTTCAACAAAATGTTTGGTTTAGAATCTGGGCTGATTGGGTTTTTTTGGGGTGTTTCTGGGAGGAGATGGGTTTCCCCCAAGATGAAAAGCAAAAGCTGAAGAACCCCATGAATCCCATGGAGGTCTGTTACTTTCACAGTCTAATCAAGGATGGATGAAGCATATGTTCAGACGTGTGACAATACAAGATACTACAGTTGGTGGCTAATTATTTTGTTTTTACTGACCCTAAGGAGATACAAAAGCAAGTAACTTTCCCATATGGAAATTCACTTTTCAAGCCATGGCATGTTGCAAGTTTCTTTTCCATAAGGTTTCAGTTTTAGGAATAAAGGCTCTGCAAGAGATTCTCAGGCTTTATTTATGTGTTTAAGAAGAGGAATGAATGAAGAAAAAGATATCATTGCATAAATTTTAAATTCTTGCTCCTCACAACTTTAATCCTTTGTCATGATTTTGTCGAAACAGCTCATGCCAGAATGTTGGGTTTCCCAAATTTATGAATATTTATTCAAAAGATCTTTGGAAGGAAACTGAGTCTTCAGATCTGAAGGTGTCTTTGAAATATCTGTTCCTTAAGTGTTTTGAGAATGCTTCAACTTTTGCTGTAAATGACTGCCAAGACTTTACATCATGTTATGGAGCATCTTCAAAGAAACCTTAGCTTCTGCTGAGGCAATATAAAGAGACATTGCTGTGACTCCACTGACATTCCCCAAATTTATGGAAAGCCAAAAACTAACCCCAAACCCTGAAACAATGCCCACACCAACCCTCCAGAAAGCTACAGGGAGCTTTAGCTGAAAAGGAGAATCTCTAAGTTTGATATCCAGGCTGTTTCTAGAAGAAGCTGTTATAGTGAAGATCATCTCTGGCTCAAGCATATGAGTTTGGTTTTCATGCAAATCTGGAATTTTAACCTTTATATTTTACTGAAAAGAGTGGAAGCTCCCCACATTTTTTTTGCTTTAGCGACAGAATAAATATTCTCAGAACCAGTAAAGAGTTGTATTATTTGACCTGAAAGGCCATGTAATGGATTTTCTAAGAAAGGTATCTCTTTTATCACTTCAAACCTATTGTGTCATTAAATTTAATTATAATGTGTTCCCTCTATTGAAAAAGAAAAACAAAAAATGAAAAACCAAACATGTAGCTTAACAGTCGTATGTAATCACTAAGAGCATATAAAAAGTACCAAACTAGTATTTTAGTGTTCATGGTATAAAACAGAAGAAGATGGCTGCTACTCTTAGCATCCAGCCTGTGTGCAGTAGTTGTGTGTGCTGTATGTGTTGATACATGAGCCACCAGTGTCATCTTCTCACTGGTAGTTTGTAGCTGCTGTTCTGCTGGTCACAGCTCTTGTACTGCTGTGTTCATGTGTGTTAGTGGGACTCCAGCAATGTTCCAGTGCTGTGGAAATGTGAAGTTCCTGGTAATGTTACGCTTGTCATCCTACTTGACTAGGTGGGTGAATCCAGAACTTAACTTCAAGATGAGCTCTATCCATTACATATTATTGGTGCTGCAATAGCAAACTCTGGATTTCTTGTGTAATGGTTTCATGTGCCTTCGTATTTTAAGAATAAAAAGTGAGAAAGTTGTGTGATTATACTGCTCAATGACACATGGGTAAAACGTTGAAGGGATGTTGTAATTGGAAGTTTGATTTATACTTCAAAGGTGTCCAAGCATGCCAAGGTAAAAAAGACACAACCAAGGCCCAAATTATGCTTTTAGTTCTACCTTAACTTGGCATATTAATCTTTGTGCCTTTATAATAAAACTAACTATCTGTTCTGCAGGCCACTGACTATGCTTTTGTTTTTGTGAACTTAGGAATGTAAGCAAATGTGTGGAAAACTGTGTTTCTGAGCCATGAAAATGTGAGAATGCTTTCTAAATATCGAGGTGGAATATACTTTAAGCAAGTGATCTGTCAAGATCTGAGGATGGTGGGGTGTTTGCACAGGAAATTCAGTGGGAATACAAGGATTTTTTTTTAACCTGTAAAACCAGTCCAGCTGGTGGTATGATATGACTTCTTTTAGGTTAATGTGAGGATGGCACCATTCATGAAAGGGAAGGTGCTTTAGGAGGACTTACAGCTCCTCTTAAATGTGTGGCTGATGCAAGGCAAAGATAACAAGGGCTGTATTGTGCTTCTATCTATGTACATCTATGGAAAACTCGGAGCATGTATGCTGCAGAAGCTGCAATGCATAAAATGCTCCCAGGGTAGGTGCCAGGCCAAAGTATGAGTTGACATGGAGAAAAGAAAAAATGGACCTGAGTAGGTAGACTGTATCAAGTGATGCTGATAGTTATTAACTTACTGTGCCTCACTTTTGCTTGTTGTTATTCAGTCTCCTGCTAGCTGTTTATCTTTTTTATAATTTCAGAGCCCTAGGCTGTAAAATGGATAGGTAGCAGCTGTCCTGATGTCATCTTGTTACCTAATGCATACCAGGGTGAGCTCCTTAAAGAGCATCCTTGGTCGTCACTGAAGGGAAAACATCAATAAGATGAAACATCTAGAGGATGCTATTAATACATTAGTATTCTGAGGGCATGTTCTGTAAAGGTTAGTGACTGAGGATGCTTGAAGAAATGTTTACTGTATTTTATTTTTTTACAGAATATTACTGAATATTATTTTTACAGAATTATCTATTAAATGCTCCTCAGATGCTCAAGAGCTGCAGCGTGTGGGTGGCTACACTTACTTTGGCACTGAGAGACTGCCAGCCTGGGCTCTGGCTGCAGGACAGCTTCCAGGGAAGGTAAAAATAAGATTAAGTGCTGCAGGGCCACAAAAATGATCCGAGGGATGGAGCACCTCACTTATGAGGACAGGCTGAGGGAGTTTGGGTTGTTCAGTCTGAAAAACAGAAGGCTCTGGGGGGACCTCATAGTGGTCTTCCAGTACATGATCCACTTCGAGTTAGGGGTTGGGGGTTTGGGGAGAAGTTGGGTGGGAGAAATGATCAGCCTTGGTGGAGCCTCTCACGTTCTAGTCTGTTAATGGTCAGCGTTTGCCTTAAAAATGAGACTTGTTGCAAACAAACCAATGGTAGTCCCTCTCCAACCTGACAGGATTTGGATTGTGCTGAGGATTGGAAAGACCCTCTTAACTTCATGCTTAACTCACTGTGCTGCTTCTATGTGTAGCTGAGCTTTGGCACTAAAACTTCAATGTTAAATCTGTTCTTCCTATTCTATCTAGTGACATGGTGATGAAGGGACAACGGTGAAATGGCAGAAAAGCCAAATATGTTTGGCAAGGCACTGGTGCCACTGTGCAAGACACCAGAAAGCTTGATTTAGAATACTGCATACTTTTCAAAAATTACTATCTTAGAGTTGAATTAAAGCTAGAACATGCCTAATGTCTATGGAAAGTCTAGTGGGGATATTAAAAGATTGGAAAGCCTTCTTTTGGGAGGGGACTACAAGAGATTGGCTTGTTTAGTTTAGCAAAATAGAGTTGAGAGAGGATTTGACAGCACTCTATAAATATATCCAGGGCTAAATGCCAGAGAGGGGAAAAAGCTATTTAAACCCAAGAGTAATATTTGTCTAAGAACAAGTGGGCATAAACTTGGCCCTGAATAAGGTTAAACTGGAAATCAAACGTTTCTGCCCCTCAGTATGGTGAGGTCCTGAAGCTGCCTTCTAGTAGGAGCAACAAGGGCACAAAGTACTTTTTGTGGACAATGAGAGGGACTGTGCCTGAAGAGACCCAGGCTTCCTGACTGCACAGCTTCATTCTGGACTTGTGTTCCTAATGATGTGCATTAGTACAGGGGTGATGGGCATGTCCTGCTGCTGGTGGTGGTCTTCTGCCATGAGGAGCAACTTCTGCTGAAAATTAAAGCACTGCTGTTAAACTTCAGCTGTATTAATAATGTTCTTTAATAATCTGGGGGAAGCTTCCAGCACTCCTTGGACCTATGCATGTAACTGTGCCAGAATGCCTACTGATATCTCTGGGGCTTTCATATGAGTAAGGCTCCTTCTGTAAGGAAGGTATATAGGATTAGGCTTTTAATCATGTAACCCCAAGGATGAAAGGTAGCTTCCCCAAGTAGAAAAGACAGCAGCATCTCAACAAGGACAGTACAGAGAAGGGCTTTTTAATGACTCTACATTTTTTCTTATTTTGAATTCTATGAATTCAGTGTTACATTTGATGCTGATAATTAAACACTTCCTTCTACACTGCAGTTAGACTAGCACTATGGTACACCTTTAATAAGTAAAGGAACGGGAGCATAAAGGATTTTGGGGATGGTCACAGTGGTGATGCCAGGACCCCAGTCTTCTGGTTTTCAACTGCACAGCATGCCTGTTGCACCATCCATCTTCTTGAATGACAGCACTCGTGGAACTTAACTGTGTTTCTATTTTCACCTTCTATTTTCTGTTACTTCTTTCTTTCTGAGTCTTTGGCCTTTTAAGCGAAAACTTTCCAGGCTTGCTCCTTTTATTCATCGGTGGTATTTTAGGAATGCCTCTCTTCCCTAAAACTTACCAAGTAAATGCGTGCAAACCTGGTGGTGGACCTCTTTGCTGCAGCAAGAGCCAAAGAGAAAAAGCTGAAGCAGGGACAGAAATAGCCTCCTGGGAAGCAGATTGACAAGTAATGCTTTGATGTGAGTCAGCTGTAATGTGCTGAAATTTGTACTCTCTGTGCAGAAAGGTACTTTCTGTACTGAGTTAAACTGGCAAAATGCATAGCTAAAGACAACCTTAAAGATTACAATGGTACGCAGTCAGCAGTGTGTCAATCATAGTAATTTCCCCTAGTTTCTCATTGCTTTTCCTTACACTTTATATATTCCTTCAACATAGGATAGGGAATGTGTCTTGCTCTCATGTTGTCCATGGAGTGCTACTGTTTTGATGGACTGCAGCAAAGAAAAGGAGGCAGGTGCAGTATTTCTGTTCATGCTCTGGAAAACACTGCCCTGACAGAGTAAAATACATTGCTGGTACTGACCTCCATCATTAACCTTGCTTTTCATGCCTTCCCCCTGCTGCTTGGTGTTAAGAAAAAGGGAAGCAGTAGCCAAATATCATGCTCTTGACTGCTCCTTAGGAGACTGAGATGAAGGCTTTTTATGTATGGAAGATTTTTTCCTGAAAATTAGTTCTGGAACTTCACATATCAGGCTGTATTTCAGTCATGTTTTACTTAAAGGGAGAGGATGAAGTAAGTCTCTTTCAACATGTTTTAAAGTGTTACTTGGAAAACGCAGAATCCCTTCAACATTTTTGGAAAATAGTTTCTGACACTTTGTTTAAAGTGAGACTTAAAAAAACCACTGACACCAAACAAACCAAACTAACAACAAAAAACCCCACTAACCAAACAAAACCCAGACATACACCTTTGAAATAACCAGAACAGGTAAAAACAAAACAAAAACACGAACAAAAACTAGAAATGCAAGCAAAAGGAAATTACATTTGGGGGAAAGGATGTCAAACTAATCTGGGAGTTGGTATTGACTGTGGTTATTTTGGGTAAGAAAATCTATTATTTGCTTGATGACTTAAACTTTTATCATTTTGAGCAAGACATTTTCTTTCTTAGGACCTTAAATGTAAAAATACATCTATATATGCATTTACATTGCAGCTGTCACTGTGCTTTCCTGGCAGCACCACGTTAAGTCATTTTAGCTGTACTGTATTTGGGAGGGGAGAAGGAGTTTGTTTACAATTTTCAGAGAAAACTATTTTGGCTTATATGTTCTTTCTTTCCAGGAAAAAAAGCCACAGAACCTTTAAATTCTTTCTGATGTTTAAAGACTCAGAAAGCTGTATCTTGGAAGGATACAAACATATCTAATACCATAGTGCCTATGTCTGTTTCACAGCACTTATATCCTTACAGAAATTTATTTTCAAGTGTTGGGGTTTTTTTTCCCCCATATAAGAAAAGAAAATGAAATTAAATAAACTGCAGATTAGCAGATGGCAAATACTTAGCAGCCTATGTCAAATTATTTTTTTGGGGAGGGTATTAGTCCAGCTCAGGTACATGGCTGCCCTTATCCCAAAACCTACCATAACAAATAGCTAAGAAAGCTGAATACTGAATAATTTACCACCTACCTTGAGAAGTTGTTTCTGAAGTCAGGGGTAAGGTAAATTTTGGAGGGGTAGCCTGGGGATGCCCACACCTTCATTACCCATGTTTTCCCTTTCTGTAAATAAACAGAAGCCGGCAGTCTCCAGGGCTGTCAGTGTAGCACCCCTCACCAGCCTTAAAATTCATCTTAAATAAAAATAAAAAGCTACAATGTAAGCACAACGAAATTTACTATAAACGGGTCTTAAGTACATAATTACACGATAGACCCAAATGGCTCCAAAAGAGTTGCTCCAGGCTATTGTGTAAGCAATACTCCTTTGAGAAATGTATAAATACATGTCATTCAGTACATAATACACATGTTAAAAAACTACCTAATTACATATTTTCCCAGGAGAATGAAAAGGCTCCAAAAGAGCTACTCCAGCCTCTCCTGTACACAATGTGTGTTTTATAACCTTTCATGAATCTCATCCATTCTTTTTCCTTTAGGAGGGGAAAAAAAAAGGAAATTAAATACAAAACACCTACTGTACATTTAATTTAGAGGACAAAACGCAATGCTGAAATAACATTAAGGCTGTGACGCAAACCAAGGAAAGCCAGGAAATTGAGTGTAAAGGCTGTTACTCCATCCTTAACTCACGTCACTTGTATAATGTTTCAGGCCACTGTTCTGTAACAGCAGATTTAAAATTTCTTCACTAAAGCAGTGTTGTGGCCTATCTACACTTGCAGGTACCCATATGGTCTATGTTGCTGGAGTACCTGAGTGCTGCTGAAGTATTTATTTATATTCAGGAATATAGGTGTGTTTTTAGGAATATATACATACATTTTTAAAACAACCTTTTTCTGTTTTTCCTAATGCTGAAATGCTGTGGCTTTAGATTTGTATCAATGCAACAAAAGGAAGGGAAGAAGTGAGTTTTGCCTTCAAATCCAATGGTTGTGTGATCTTTGGGAGCAAGAGGGTTTGCCCTCACCTCTGGATCCAGCCCTGGAGGAAATCCTGCTGCTCAGATTTACAAGCCCCCTTTACTGGCTGGTGGTTTTATTAGTGCAAGGGAGTGGAATGACCTGGAGAGAAAGGCCACTTCTGAAGTGGCTGATGCTGAGCCCTTTAGGGAGAGCAAGGGTGTGCTGAGCTACTTGCTGCCTCACCAAGAGACAGCCTAGGGAGGGGAGTGATGGTCCAATGTGATCATAGCAACCTGTGTTACTAAGCAGATATTTATAAATAGATTTTGCCTTTGCATTTTCCATTAGATCAAAGCATAACCTGTGCCCTCTCTCTTTGCGCCATTCCCTGAAAGCAGACAAAATGGTGCATACACTTTTATTATTGGAAGGACAAGCTAGATCCAAGTATATCTTGTTGTATTGTATATAATTTTTACCACAGAGCCCAACAGAAATATACTGCCATGTACTTTGTCTGTGGTGGCTTTTGTGAATACTGTTTGTAAAATTGTACTGTGGGGATAGCTGTGTTTATCCCAAACTCTGACACAGGTAGAACAACAGGATTACAGAAGACAGATCAGTTTTCCATTTTTACTAAATTGAGCAGATTCTCTTAATTTTATATTTTATTTGATAGATACACTTTCTTCTCTGGAGTGAACCCAAGGCCTTTCGAAACAACTGATTTTTTTTCTTTTTCAGGAAGGGCAAGAGTAGATGTACCAAAGATGTGGGGCATTCACCTGGAATGCAGGAGGCCCAACAAATTTTAGATTAGAAAAGCAGAAGTGTTTCCATAGGAGAAGCCCAGAGAGTCTCACCTGAGAATAGGCAGGTGGTCAGAATAACTGCCTGGCATTTGAAGCCTTTCAGTGCCTCTTTGGTTTGAAGGAGGCAAACACAGTTTAGGGCATGTCCCTGGTGTCCTCAAAAAGTGCTGTTTGGGGACTCTGTAGAGTTAGCTTCTAGTCAAAACTAGGAAGATTTCTGCTGAATCAGAAACTGCTGCTTACCTGTGTGTTCTTGCTGATTCAACAAATCAGTGTGGTTTAACGAAAACCTGTTTTATCAAAATACTCCACCAGCTCTACCAGTTTTTCCAGATTTCCTAATGCTGATTGTTTTACTGTGTTAAGTGTCATAGGTAACAAATAGTTACAGAAAACTTGGTCTTTCAGATTCCTCACTTTTAGGAAAAATTTTTGAAAGTTTGCTAAGTGTATATATATACATTTTTCTTTTTTTCTAGGGGATCTGACAGTGAGATCACCTTTTATGTTAACAATATCCTGTTCATGGGGATGATAAGACAAAGTGGTTTAAAAAAAAGTAATTTTAACTCTCAGGGGTCACAAAATTGGATGGGTTCTGAGGAGAGGCTGCTGTATTAGAAAGGCAAAACAGAAGGTGAGATGAAAGAACAAAAATTAAAAAGAACCTTACAGAGCATACTCTTTACACTAGTATGGCAATTTCTATCTAAAACTGGATTTAACAGTGTTTTCCACCTGAGTGGTGCTGTTGATCATTAGTTGCCTTTAGAGTTGGTGGTGCCTCTTATATCTAAGCAGAACCAGAGCATTAACTAGTTTGGTATGTGCTTAACAGCAGTACAGATGGCAGAGTGGGAATGTCAGGTAATGTCTGTTTTTAACCCCCCCTTCCCCTGAATGGATGCTCTGTGTCCCTGGTGGATATTCAGTGTTTTCATTTTGGGTGCTTTTGTTTGATTTGACACATGGAAGGCTTTCAGATTAGAAAACTTGCTGTTGGCACTGATACTGCTGGACTTCTAGGCAGTCACCTGAGAATGTTTGCATCTGGAACAGGAGGCTGGAGTATGGTCAAGGGGTCTGCTGAATGCAGTGTAGCACACTATGGTGTGTGTGAACAGAGAACTTGCACCCTGGAGTGCAAGAGAGAGAGAAGGAGAGGGTCCCATGTGACAACATCTCAACCTAGTGCAGGCAGCGGAGAAGTCGATTTGTGTAGCTCTGGGTGAGTTACTGGATCCTGGCTACCCTGCAGTATCCTCCTGCTTATGGTCTCTTAACCTGCAATACCTTGAAGCATTAGGTACTAGGCAGCCCCTTGAGTTGCCTGTCATCCTCTGTTGATGAGGTCAAAGAGACCAGCATGGCCTTCCCAGATCAGGTCTTGCTCTTAATGTGAGGTTTTCTGGTTCGGCATTGAAGTGGAGATGGCCTCAGGTTTTAAGTTTGTATAGTTTTAAACCTGGACTTAAGCACTGGAAGAGCCTGGATCCCACATACATACTCTGACCCTTATTTCACCTGAACCAGCAAGGGAATGCCTATAGCAAACACAACAGGGTGATTTTTCAAGTTTGGGCTTTGCCTGGCCCTAATTTTAATAATAAATGTATGTGCAAGTGAAAACTAGACACTATGTTGACATTATGCAATTTATAATTATAGGATGTTGCCTTCATTTCCATAGCAACAGCTTAGGATGCAGCAAACAAAATTATGAATTGGATTCTGGCTTCAGGTCTGCTGATACAGCTCCAGAATATCCTCATACATTGGTGCCAGCATCTTTATTCTTTTGATAGACTAGCTAACTGAAGCCTTCACCTGGCCTTCTTGAATTCTTTCAAGAAACAGTAAAGCAGAAGGAGTACCATGAGGAAAAAGCAAGTAGAATTTAGATGTGAAATTATACTAAGAAGAATATAAAATTAGTAGTTTAGGGAGATAAGTACATAACTAGGTTGCTGTTGGGTGAGTTAATGTCTGTTTTTAGCACACTGGTTAATCCTTGATTGCTGCTTGTGTGCCTACTTTTTTTACACAGAGAATTTAAAGTGTATTCCTACTCAATAAAAAGTGCAGATAGATTTGCAGGGCTCTGAAGGACAGATGAAATTAATAAATGGATAAGCAGAAATAATATCTAACTTGTAAAAGTTATCTAAAGTTATTCTGCCCTTTAGGATCAAATAGAAAACTTCTGATCCCCCCCCTCGCTCCTAAGGCAGAAGACAGGACTATATATGCAATCAGGAACCTGTTGAATCTAAGTGCTATTTTTACCCTTACAATAAAGCTGCACTTGCAAAGATCAAGTTTTGCTTGTAGGGCTGGTAGATGAATCTGGCAGGACTACCCTTTGAAGTAAACGTTTAAGTTTCCTTGAACTGAAGAAGAGGAAGGATGGTTCAGTGATCAAGGCACTGGCCTCAGGCAGGGGTGACGGAGGTTGAGGCTGCTGGATGGCCACCCAGTTCCCTGGGCTATGGTCTCTACAACTCCCTCACTGTGAAATGGGGTTAGGAGCACAGAGGACAAATGCATGCAAGGTGCTTGGCTTGTGAGGGGAGCCACACAAGTACTTGCAGATAAGATGGAGTACTACAGGCTGGAAAATGTGTGTGTGTGTCATTGGAGATGGGGTCTGTGCTGAGCAAAAAGGATGAGACCAAGAACATGCAGAAGAAGACTGTCTCCCTGTGTGGCACTTGTTAAGGGCAAGTCATGACGAGCAGACTGCGGTGTATGCAGTTGTCGTTACGCTGAAGGGAAGTAAATGAGACAGATAGCTTCAGATCTTATTATAGACCATAAAATAGCACTGGTAGCTTCTGCTGCCCCTCTTCTAAAATGGCTTGCCCTCCTTGGGAGAGATTACTGATTCATCCCCTATGGGACTTCAGTGGCTTAAAGAGCGCAAGATGGAAAGTGACTTTAGCCAAGCCACTCTTATGTAAATAATCATAACTGCAAAATCATTACTAAGTGTGATTTCAGACCACCAGCTTTGTGTCTGTATGCTACAGGCACAGGGGAACATGTTTATTTTCTAAAAATAAGGTGCTGACTGCATTTTTAGGTTTTCATTTTGTTTTGCATCTTGTCCTCAAACTTTCTTTGCAGTTCTTCAGCATCTGTTTTGCTGGTCTGTTTTTGTATTACAGTTTAGTTAACAGGGCTAGAAGCTAGAGAAATTGAAACCCAAGCTCACCAACTTTTAAGATGCTGACAAGGAGCTATAAAAGGGCAGAATCCTTGAAATTGCCTTGCCTGATAGGGGTCTGGCTGGGTTGACTGACCTCAAAAATATCAGCTCTGTCCTGTGTAAAAAACTTTTTTTTTCTCTCTCAGTCCCTGCAAATGTTTTCTCGACAACTTTTTCTTCCTGGAATATCAGGACCCTGTAGTTTTTGCCTACAAGAGCTAGAAGTGAAAAGAAAACAGAAGAGTAACTTCCACTCAGCATGTTTATTCCTGCTCATCTGCCATGCCTGGATCCCCACAGAGGACTCCTCTTCAGGCTATGCTGGTGTGACCTGGCAGGGGAACTGGCCATGTCCTACCTGGAATAGGGCAGTGGAGATGCATCCGTGTTGGTAACTGCAGTGGAGAAGTATCACTTCATTTCAGCTAAACACTGAGTCCTCTCCAGCACAGCAGAATTCATGCATGTCCTTGAATTGAAATGCATTTTAGTCTTGCTGAGTAAATTTTGCTTTGTAAAGTGAGAGTGCTAATCCCTGCTGTTATAGGAGGAATTTTGGAACTGTCCTGCCCTGTACATACTCCTGCATGGATATGATATTGTATACGAGATCATACCAAAACTCAGAGGTTTACCACAAATGTTTACTGTGACTTAATTCCCCATTAGTTCTAGTCATGCAATGGCTATATTTTCATCCCTTTAAAAACGTTCTTCCTCCAGACTGCATTCCTAGGTAGGTGTGAGATAACTCACTAAATCACCATTTAATTTATAACAATGTCAGTCATTCAGTGAGTCATGACTTTATTAGTGCAGGAATGCAACCCACAAACAGATTCTCCACCCTCACCCCTTCAAGCTTCAGTTTGGTCCAAAAGAAAGCTTTGGTGCCACATTGCCCAACAGACAATCACAAACCATGTTTCCACCCAGGGCTTCTGTTGATGAACTCTATTCCTGATTTTTTTTTTTTCTATTTTTCCTTCCCCCCTCTTGCTTCACCTTCCCCTCTCCCCTTTGTGTAGCTTCCCTGAGTATTTTTGTGTCTGCTGGTGCTTGCAGCCTAAGTTTCCAGGGGCACCTTGGAGTTGAAGTGTCTCAAACCTATCTCTGAGCTGTGTGTTTGCTTTCAACTGTTGTTTTTACAGTAGTCAAAAGAGACAAATGGCATAAGTGCTATCAGTGAGAGCACACTAGAAACTGCTACCTCCTCCTCTCTTCCTCCAGTCAAAAACAACAGTATTTGTAACCAGAGACAACCTTATGCAACACACAAACATCTCAAGTATGGTAAATTATTTCCAATTGTTCCATGTGTCTAAGTAATTCCTGGTTCCCCACTTCTGATATCTTTTGCAATTTTTATTTAAAAAAAATAAAAATGCTTATTCCTATTCTATTAGTGTCTGGATGTTTTGTGTGAACAGTGCCTAGCACTGCAGATGTTTTCTCTATCCTGAAAACTGCAGCCTCAGTAACTATTTTAAACTAAGAATGCATAATAAAATTAGGGATAGGATATATGAAAAGTCCTAAAGAGGAAGCAAATGTAATTTTCTATACACTTCCAATCAGCAAAACTGGGTGGGGTGTTGCACTGCAACAAGGTTCTGATGTTCTGTATTTTCTGATGAGTCACAATCTTCCAAAGGAAATATTCTCTTCCATTTGCAGCTTTGTTGAGCAAATGCAAAATATGCCACTGGATTGTCATTTTTAAAGACTTTGGATGAATGCTTCCAGTCTGTCTGGAAGACCTCAGATCATCTCTGGACAGTCAGGTCACTTTACAGGTTAAGATCCAGAGACAATTTTTTGAAGTACTAACAGGTCATTTTTTAAGTCCTTGTTTTGGTCCTGTATCTGTGGCACCTTTATTTTGAGATAAGCATGTATTTATTAAGGTATTGTGGGGCAGATCTTCTCACCTCCGTGTTTACGATGTAAAAAGCCCAACTGAACAAGAAGGAACTATTCCTGTTACTGATTTTTAAAGTGTTCAATTATATGCTCCTATTTTAATGGAAATTAGGTGCACATTAAGACAATGTCTTCCTCCTTGTTTTTCATCATATCTCCTGTATGGCTTCTTTTGGGGGGCATTGATCACTTTAGAAAAGGCCTTTAGGAAAATGAATAAGGATAGGCTTTTTTTATTATTATTTCCAATATAAGACAGTTTATTGGACATTTTGCTTACTCATTCAGCTGACTGCATGACTAGGGCTTCTTTTCTGCTAAAACCTGAATTGGTTTTGAGTAAATCCTAATGCTTTACACCACAGATGTGATGGCAGCATCACTGACATGTTTCAGGATCATGTGCTAAGCTTTGTATTTTACTGCTTGTGGTTAACCTCGTTGTTCCATGTGCAGAGCAGTCAAGTCATCAGTCTTTCTGTCATAGACCATGTCTGTCAAATTTTAGGCTTCAGATATGTTGCTCGGGATATTGGAAAGCAAATGGTTGTGGGTCATCAGGAAAAAGCAGGGAAAATAAAATCCCATTAAGTGCATGGGTACTGTGGTACCTTGATCTGGTGAATGTTTTGGAGGCAGCAGTGACTGGGACATGAGACCTTTGGCTCTGGGAGTGCAAATGTTAGAGGTATAAGAAAAAATTCAGCCTATACTTACAGGGTGAACAAAATAGTTTGCACACAAATGTATAAAAGAAAGTTATCTAACTGTTGAAAAGTCTCATTTTGCAAACCTTTGACTGTCATGCAAGAAAGTACTGTTTATGATGTTATTCTGCCAAAAAAATGTTTCAAGACTAAGTTTGCATGGGAGAGTCTGTAAAGCAGAGGGAGAAAATCTTCAGCACTAGGATTATGCTTTATGGTCCAAATACGGGTCAGTGGTGGATTCCCCAGACTGCCTCAGTGATAAGATACTGAAAAGTCAGGGCATTTTGTGCAGCAATATCAGCATGATAAGTGAAAACACATCACCAGGTCTGCAGATTCTGAAATGAGAAAATGCCAAAAGAAACACAGATTTTATTTCCTCAGCTGTTATCGTGAGAGATCATGATCCTGTTGAGCAGTAAAGCAGTGCTGCTTTCTAAAACAAGCCACAAATTAAGTGATCAGTGATAATATATTTTTTCTTTCTCCCATTAAAAAAAAAAACAAAAAAAACAAAACAAATAAAAACAAAACAAACAAACAAACAAAAACCAACAAACCCCTGTTTGACCCTTGGTGCTATATGCTTTCAGAGTTTCTACCAAGACATATCCACTGGATCTGATTGTTTGGGGTTTTGTTTTTGTTGTTTTGTTTTGTTTTTTCAGAAGGTGTTGAGCACTTCCACCCCCTCCACCGAAGCTATGCCTTGGGTTGTGTAAAAGGAACAGAAGGCCTATGGGGATTTCCTCTGAAGCTAATATACAAACAGCAGTCAGAAGGCTCCAGCTCTTTAAAGTATAGAGAACCTTAAATATATGGGCTGGGCTAACTGTGACGGAAAGAGAGACATCTGTTGAGTTGTTGAAAAGACATATGCTCCTAGCACTTCCTTTGTCATGCATTTTGGTTTTTTTTTTCTCTGAGTTTGTTGCTAAGATTGAATTTAAAACTGTATTTGGATTGTTGACAAAATTGTATTTTTATAATATACTTTTATTACCTATAATACACTTTTATCCCCCTTCCCTTGCTGGTCTAATCTGAGCAGCACTTGCTCTCCTGTTTCCTCCTCGTGCTGGTCCCAATTCATGCATCCTGGGTCACACTGGAGAAAGAGGCACCTCACCCTGGCTTTGGCCTTATGTGAGAGGGCAAGGCTGGTGGGAGAGCAGAGAATGATGGTTCACAAGTTGGTAACACCTCACTCTTCCTGTCACCCTCCAGGCTCGCAATCACGTTTATGTCGGATGGAAAACGTGACTTTATTTGTGTGTGTGTTTGTGTAAGAGCAGTTAATGACATTTCAAGGCATCCGACAAAAGCCTAATTCCTTGGATTGGTTTTGTCAAATAATAAAATGACTTGACATAAGTGTAATTGAAAGCAGATGTGGAAATATGGAATTCTAGCAGTCATTCTGCCCTCCCCCCAACCCCCTTTTCTCTTAGCTCTCAGGTCATGCCAGAAATATTTTCAGTTTTGTTTCTTACTTCCTCTCTGCAGAACAAAGCCTGGGGAGATGAGCTCTGGGGCAGGGAACTGAAAGGGTATTCATACTGGGTTTTCATGCCTCCTTGTAAAACTTCCACCTTTCCTGAGTTTGTTTTCCACAATGAAGGAAGGTTTGGATTTGGGTACCTCCCTTCTGCTCACCCCAGTTGTGACCCCATCTGCTAGATGCACTCTGTTACACAACCCTCCCTGTCCGTGATGGCTGTTTACTGCTGCTGCTTGAATCCAAACCCTAGGATATGCACCTGGCTCAGCTGAGTGAGCAACCTACTTTGTTTTTGCCTTCCACACTCTGCTGGATTGACTAAGTGTTGGATGGTAGAAGGATATAAAGCTACTAGAGGGTGTCCAGAAGAGGGCCATGAAGTTGGTGAAGGGTTTAGTGAGGATGCTGTATGAGGAGCACCTGAAGGCACTTGGTCTGTTCAGTCTGGAGAGGAGGAGACTGAGGGGAGACCTCATCACAGCTTACTGCTTCCTCATTAGGGAAGGAGGGAGGATTAGGCACTGATCTCTTCCCTCTGGTGTCCAACAATGGGACCTGAGAGAATGGTAGAAAGATGTGCCAGTGGAGGTTTAAGTTGGACATTAGAAAGAGATTCTTCTCCCAGAGGGTAGTGGAACACTGGAATAGGCTTGTCAGGGAAGAAGTAATGGCATAGAGCCTGACAATCTTCAAGAAACATTTGGACAATGCCTTCAGGGACATTGTGTGAACTTTGGGGTTGTCCTGTTCCTGAGGCAGGAATTGGACTTGGTGATTCAGGCTGTCCAAGGAGGTGGTTGAGCCACCATCCCTGGAGTCATCTAAAAAGACAAATGTGGTGCCAGGGGACAGGGTTTAGTGGTGGACATGGCAGAGTTAAGGTAGTGGTTGGACTCAAGGATCTTGAAGGTCTTTTCCAACCAGAATGATACTGTGATACTGTGAAATTGGCACTTGTGCAAACAAAGCTGTGGGCAAAAGGTCAAAGGGTTCTTTCCCAGAGTTTGCACTAAAAAATACATAGTCTTTATGGCTGCTCCTGAGCCTGAAAGGAAAGTAATAAAAGTATCAGTGATGACAGTGAATGTATTATTGGCCACTTAAATGGCAGCCATGACTTCACCAGTGGAACAGCCCACCCCACTAGGTCATACCAGTGCAACTGGGAAAGTGAAGGGATCAGAGCCACAACAATGGCAGTTTAAAATAAGCATCAATTTTATTGAATCTTCAGCCATGCCTGCATCATAGTTTCATTGCTCACACTGCCTTGGAAAGAAATGAGACTTAAAAATCTATTATCTGCTTTGATTTCTTGTATTTTGAAAAGGAGGGTTTTATGTTTCAGGAGAGTCAGGTACTCAATTCCTATTGCAGTGGCTTTCAAGCATAATATCCTGTCAAAATCCCAGCCTGAAGCTTTAACTGCGGTCCTTTAACCTCTAAAGGTTTGTGTCTATGTTAGCTGTGAGTCTTGAACCTTTTCACTACTGGGGAAAAAATAGAGACTTCTAGCCTTCTCAGTTATATTTAAGTTGTTTATGGTGTCATAAGGTACATGCAAATAGATGGTCAAGTAATGGAAGAAGGAAGAGAGATGCAGTACTGTCAGTGCTAATACAGAGGCTGCATGCACACAAGATGTTGCCATCTGAACTTTTCCTTTCTAAGAATACAAAGTCAGTCCCGTACGAGCCTCTGATCCATCAGAAACAAAGGTTCATACTTTCAGTTACCTGTGAGACTGATGGTTCCTTCCTTCAAAGCGGAGATGGTTGGGCCATCTGTGAAGATGACTCTGATCTGATTTTGGAATTCTGGACACTAGTTTTATGGTTGCTTCAGCTGGAGCATGGCAGACAACATTTCCAAGAGCACTGAGACCACAGAGCTCCATCCGCAGGCACCAGTACCTTCAGGTGTCTTTAGAAATCAGTCTTCGTTAATTATCAGTGTTGGTATTTATGCACAGTTCAAATGCAGCAGATAATATCTGAGGCATCTCTTCATTGCTGGCAAGATCCTAATTTAAATTGTGCAATGTGAAATACACAGGCTGAAGTGCTCAAAAAGTAATCTGAGTGCAGGAAAGCAGCTGAATGCATTTAGTTTACAAAAAAGAGATGGAGAGAGGGATGGTCTATAGAGGAGGGTTGGTGGAGCCAGCTGAAATAGGAACCACCTGGAACATGTCAGTGGGATAATTTGGCAAGGACAGTTCAGGAGAGGTGTTAGTCCTGCAGAAAAGTGACAAAGAGGAGAGTATAAGATACAGAAGTCTGCTGCTTTAGTGTGCACCTGCACTCAGACATATGTGCCTCTTCCAAAAGCATGCTTATATTTCATGCAGGGCTGCAGTGTGGCAGGAGAATCTGGTATTGGACATAATGTATTGAAAACCCTCTTCTAGCTTATCTTTTGCTGTCCTGTGAATCTTAAAGCTCTTGCAGGCTGCTAGCCAACCTGAAATAAAGGTGCTGAGGAGGCATAAAGCTTTCTCCATGTTGGACAGATGTTGTGGTAGGCTTATCAAGCTGACCTAGGCTAGCATGCTCCTCCTTGCCATTCACTGCACAGCCAGAGTTACGAGTTTGTGTTGTGGAGGCACTGAAGGCTCACCAGAGACCTGAAATCAAGAGAGTGCTTGTTAAGTGCAATCTGTTGCTTCAATTTGGTATACTTATTTTGAGGAAGGAGATATTTTAATGCATGTTCTGAAAATCTTAGAAGAGCATAATGCTATATTAAATCATTGCTATATTTTGAAAAT
Organism: Apus apus; assembly: GCF_020740795.1. NCBI lineage: Eukaryota > Metazoa > Chordata > Aves > Apodiformes > Apodidae > Apus > Apus apus. The sequence continues at coordinate 53,349,181 of NC_067283.1, forward strand.
TAGTATTAGTAACTTCTTAGAAGGTAGAAATCATAATGTCTGAGTTACTGACTTTATTACTGTCTATTAAGGTAATTTTCATACTGTCCTCCCCATACTAGGAGTGCTAAAGAAGCTGATCTTACATTTATTCAGAATACTGTAACAGGATGTGGAAATTCTTATAAATCTGACAACTCTGCTTACCTAGATAACCGCAGAGCATCCTGAGATTAGCTGCGAGAGACAAAAACTCATGGCTGTGATTCATTGGCCAAGTATGTCGGTAAAACCATCCATTTGTTGTGAAACTGCTGGTTGCACGGTTCAGTCTGCACATGCAATTTCTTCACTGGTGCACACACTTATCAGATTCATGTGGACAAAACAGAGGCTTGCACAGTATTTATGGAAAGTTCATACTCTTTTGCTGTGATCAAAATGTCAAAGTTGTAAGTCAACTTTTCACATGAACACACTGTTCTAGGGTTTGAAAACAATTAGAGGGCGCATGTAGTCATCAGCTCCATCAGATTATTTTGTTTTCTGTAGGCTTCTGTGTGGTGTAGACCTTAGGCGAATTTCCTTCAATGTATCTATTAAACATGTACAAGTCAAGTCTGTGGCCATATTTTCTACACGGAGTGAATGTGGTGTCCCAGACTAAACGTGTAATGACAAGCTCAAAGTTGTCTCCTGCTTGAAGGTAAAACACTATTGGCCACAAGCATCCTTGGTTTGTCCCTGATGAAGATGGTAGCTTATGGCTGAGAAGAAATTGATCCCACTGTTGAAAGTACTCTGCAAAGTCAAAACTGCCTGCAACATAACCAAATGTTTAGTACATTTTAGTTGGAGTGACAGTGGGGAGAAAAATGCAATGAACTTAAGCACTAGGTAGGCCTTCATATGATGCTTACTTTTTCCTTTTTATTTTTAATGAAATGAAAGTATAATTGTATCCTAAAGCTATTAACACTGGCCCTTTCTCCCAACATTTGAGTATCAAGTCCACCAAACTGTCAGTTTTGACCTGAAGTTTGAAGGAAGCTTTTGGATCCTCCTTACAGCACATATTAGGCTTCCATCTTCTCTACTTCTCTTCCATGGTAGGAAGGACACTTTATGTGTACCTCCTCCCTCTCACTCCCTTCTCCAGCCTTCTTCTTTCAGAAGTTACATTACTCCATAAAGAACTACATACTGTGGATATTTATTCTGCAATGTGTGTCCTACAGCCTCCATCTTCCTGTGAAGGCCTGCATTTGTGTTCCTCGCCTTCCACTTCCTTCCTCTCATTATTAGGGAAGGTAAGACATTTGCTGGGGGACAGCATAATCAGTTCTATTGGAAAGATGGGATGGAAAGAGATGAGGGAGTGATACTGTTATTTCAGAAAGCATTAATGAATGTTGTCAGCCAAACCTTTGACCTAGGAGGGGGAGTGGTGGAAGCACAAAGCAGATGACGAAGGCTCTTTGTGTTCCCCATTACCGTTGTACTCGTTTTCCTTGGCTGTGAGCATCTGGAATGGTCTGTAACATTTTTAATTGAGCAAATGCAGCATTCCCAAGCTGTCGTGTGGCAGACAAACAGACAAACCTACAAAGAAATGCCACGAATTTAAGTGTGTGGGTTCACAAGCTCAGCCAATTATTCACAACTAGAAAAATAAGGTTACATAAATGGTCAGGATTTTTTGAGAGTGACTAATTGTTTTGGATGTCTTATTCTTTGGATGATCTGTTTAAAATACCTTAAAAGGCTTGTACATATGGGTTCCCACAACCTGAAAAGTGAGGGTCCTAACAGATGTTACATGGTTGATATGAAGAAAACCCACAGGTTATCAAAATTAGTCTTCATCTGAAAGTGTTAGCCGTAAATTTAGGCAAAGGGGCATTATATTCTGGTTTATATCTGTCTGTGAATCCTCCTCACATGTTTGTATACAGAGTCTACAAATAAATGTTAACAGTGCGTTTTATAAGACGTTGTAGGTGGAAACACTTTGCTAGGAGCAGACACATTTGTAATGGTCTAAAAGGTTGGGAAGGGAGGCCTAGGAAGAGTTCATCTGTTAGGACTTGAACGTGGAGCTGTTTACTAACCACACACAAAGTATTTTAAGAGGAAATGGGGCATTGCAGCATTGCTCTGTGATGTTGCTGATGTCTGAAGCATGGGAAAAGAACATATGAAAATGTCCTAATAAACTCAAAAAGCTGAGTGATGACAGGTCCTAGTAGGCCTTTTTAGGGTTGCTATAGGATGGGGGTTGCCTGAGGTAGGGGGGAGTTTGGTGGGCACAGCCACAAATTGGTCACTTGCAGCACCCTGGGACCAGGCTGGGAAAAAGCAGCCGAAAGGTCACACAATCCATCCAGCTAAACAGTCCTGGTGGGTGGCAGTCTGAAATAATTCCTGAGCTATTAATTAGGAAGATGCTTCTTCCAGGTTCCGGCCAAAGTCATAAGACATGCCAAGGCAAGGAGCCAAAAGATCAAAAGGACACTAAATATTTTTATTTTTTTTTAAGTCATTCTGGGGAGGAGAGAGCTGTCCAGGGCCGGTTCACACAGGACGTGCCGACAGGCCTTGGCTTTGCTCTAGGATGTGAAGAAGCAGAATCTGTCTGGCCCTGCCCTCCTCGGTTTTCACGTAAAGGCAACTGTGGCTTCTTTCATCTTAGCTTTATCTTTGTCTTAGCTTCCCTTAGAATTTTAGTGCTCATAGTATCTATTGCTCCCAGTGTTAGGGCTGCATGGTATCTTGGTTTGCAAAGGCTGAGTAATGACCTGTAACCATTAGTTACAAGCCCTTGAGAAGGAGTATTACAAGTGTTGATTCCAGGCAAATTTCCTAGTTAAGGGTAAGTAAGCCCACCCCACTGTAGCTTGAGACTATGAACTATTGAATTAACTCAAGAAAAGACAAAGAGGCGATGCCAGAGCTAAAGTCCAGGGAAGAGGATGTACCTTGCTTATATGGAGACAAGGGACAGGTCAAATCCTGTGTTTTGTAAAACAAGTAACTCATGAATAGCCCTACCCACAAGAGTCCCGTTTCCCACAGACTTCTCTCTGGTAAACCCCTGCTCCTCTTGTTTCCATGAGGCTCCTGTTTGTATCCTCTGATGTATGGTAAGGGTATATGCTTCAACCTTTCCCGCACTGGCTCCACCTGCCACTATTCACTCACCTCACACCTACTATTCTGTCAGAGCTGGCTGAGAATGAACAGGTAATTTGAAATCTGTTGGGGAGAAACTGATATGAGAAAATGACTGGGTGACAGTGTGGTGTCTTAAATCCCTATTTGGCTGAGCAGGGTAAGTTTAGGGAACTGAAAGCAGCATGTAATTAATTTTTGCAGGAGGAGCCCAGTAGGAAGGACACCAAAACATCTAAACTTGCTTTGTGTCTCATAGATTAATTTTTTTTCTTTTTTTTTTTTTCCCCACTGCAATACACAAAGCAGGACTCAAACATGGAAGGACAAGTTGATAAGTTCTAACAGTGAAAAAGAAAACCAGAATTTTACAGCCCAAACAGGAAACATAGTGGTAGGTCCTGATTGTATAAAATCTTTCTTCTCCTGCCATTGCTCTTGTGGTTGCACAAGGGAAACCCCCTTTCAAGTGGAATGTTTTTGTGGGGTCCAGACTGAGATTCCAGTGGAGACTCTGTTGCAATCTTAATCTTGGAGCAGCTGCCATCCCTCCTTAATGACGTCAGTGATATTATTTTGATTAAAAAGAACATGTTCTCACAACTTTGGTGGAACTCAGTCATTTAATGCAAGAATAATTTTTCTTAATATGTAATTTTTAAAAACTTCATCTTTTTAAAAAAAGATTGCAAAAAAGAGAGGCTAGGACAATAGATTTGCAATGTATCACACCTGTTGTTTTTTTGCCTATTTCTGATTGTATATGCATTTATACACTTTTTTTTTTTTAAAATACACTTTTAAAAAAAGGTTGTTTAAAATGTAAAAAAATGTTACTGAAAGTGCCATTATCTCCTTTTAGTTTTTTTCTCTCACTTTAAACAGGAAATAGAGAAAAAGGCAAACCTACCAAAACTTATTTCATTACATATCTGCTGGTGAAAATGCACTTACCTAACATCTGGAAGAGGCTAGAGTGTTTACACTTCTCAAAACCATCTGAAGGTCTTGGCAGTGCATGTCGTCCTATAAATCTGATTCAGATAAATGAAATTCAAGGTACTAAGTAACTCAGATTTGGGAAATAACACCACTTAATTGTTATGACAGTTAATTGATAATAGACTAATATAATGAACCAAATTGCCTAGGGTGGCATTAGGTTTCAGTAAATGTAATCTTTTATTCAATTTCAAAGGAGTGAGAAGTGTCTTCTCTCTACAGTAACCAAACATGTTTAACATTCCCACTAAACTTACTAGAATTGCACATATGTATGAAGCTGAGTATGTATCTAATGCAGGGTCTGTAGAAGTGAAAGTAATTTATTTTTTTCATTAATTAACAGATGTGAAACTAGTTCTCTTCACATAAAATTGCTTTTAAATAATTGATTTACTGCCAGTCCCCATCAGAAATATCCTAAAATTAATTAATTTTTCAATTTAATATAATAATCCTTTTCTCCACATGATTAAAACCATCTTTGGTGTTTGATCCAGCCATTATTTTATGCTTTATAACTCTAAGCAACAAGTCTAAGTTCTACTCCTGAGTTCCAGATTTGCTTCTGCCTGTAGTGCTCACATGATATTTCATTTAGAAATTAATAATATACACCTATGTTTGAAGTTTTTATAAAAACGAAATTTGTCAAAATAAAAAATGGGTGTATGCCCTTCATTGAGCTGAGGGAGAGCACGTTGTTCGTTTTTTGTTCTCCATACAAATGCTGCCTTACAAGATGGTTATAAGAGTGTGAGAAAGTCATAGCATCACTCCACAAAACGATAACATTTGGCACAATCCAGGGATTCTGTAGTTCCTGAGATAGCGAAGAGGAGCAGCCCTTCCTTTTCCACTACTCAAAGTCCTGAGCGCTGCACATTTAGAACATATTAAAAATAACAGTTCCCTCCCACAGCAATAACAAATTGCAGAGTGTCTACTAAAGCTTAAAGGACAGCACTCAAAAAGTCACCAGGAAAAGAAAACACATTGGGAGTCCTTCTTTTTCACAGGTGCAGACTTAAGCACGTTGCCTGTAGTTTCCAGGCGCACGTACGGTAGCTTGTTATAAAGCTTAAACTTGATCCTCATTGACAACTATAAGACTGCAAAATATGTTAGGGCAGGATGTAAATCTGTAAAAATATTGGCAATATAGGAAGGGAAAGAAAAAAACCCAACACATAACAAAAAAAAAGAGTTCTTCCCACAGCAGCAGTAAGGAGGAAACACGTATTTTGAATTAAAAGTTTAACCCTGAAGATACGCTCATTAGTCCGTGGTGCTGTCACATGGGGCATTGTCACATATGAGTGCCAACTTGCAATCACCTAGTGATAGATACTGCATGGCCTTTGTGGAAACTGCAAGTCTAGGTCATACAATTAGAAAAAGTCTGCCAAAGATGGGCTGGATAGTGGTGACAACTAAGTGCAAATCCCAGCCCAAGCACACCCTTGTCACATAAAAGGAAGGTTAGCATTTGCAAAGAGGAATAATGCAACCTGGAGAGTGCAGGTGACTCCTGAAAATTTGTATTTCTATGCACTGGGGCAGACTCTAAGCTTCCATTCTTCTTTCATTTGCCTTGGGTTGCAATGTGTCCAGAGCATACTTACACAAACTGGGGATCGGGGTGGTGCAGGGATTCTCTTGTCAACTGTTTCTTGCCCAAAGACTATCACAGAAGTCTTGGGTTGGGCAACAGATTACAAGGCCAGATCTCTGCCACTGAGATTCATGGTTTGCTGTGCCATGGTGTCCTTGCCTGCAAGGATTTTGGAATAACAGAATCAAGAAGTGGGAGTTATTTTCATAGCTAAAGGCAACTGTGTAATTGTTTTTTGGTTGCCCTCTGTCTGGCACAGAGGAGGCCATGTTCCTAGTGCTAGGGAAGATGAGCAATGTAGGTGCATCTGAGACCAGATTTTGATATGCCAAGTGCCAACTTTGCTACAAAAGGAGTCCCAGCTCCTTGGAGGCTGAGCCCTTGGTGTGAGCTGGGCTGCCCTCTTTCACTACAGGGCAAGAGCCAGCATAAGGTAAAGGCCAGATCACAGGACCAGCTCTCCCACTTATTTGTAGCTGAGTTTTGTACTCTACTGTCCCAGATATAAAAAGGGGAAGAAACCCTGAATATTTAAGTGGGGGGGGGGAAGTATTTTCCTTGGCACCACTTCTAGCTTTTCCTCTGAACTGTAGTTTCTCATATGCCTTCATATCCAACATCTGTTTGCTGGATCTGATTGTGAATACACACTGGATGTCTCATTATGGGTAGAGTGTAACCACTGAACATAAATTAATCTTTACTAGTCTGGCTTTGCTGTCAGTTTATTTTGTTGTTGACCTTTGAGACCTTATTGCACATTCTATTGATGAAAGAGAGAAAGTTTTGCATTAGAGATTATAAACTCCAGAGCCAGGGCAAGGGATGGAGTAGGCTAAAAGAGGCTATTTCAAAGACTTTCAGGAAAGAGGACCAGAAGAGCAGGTGAACCAGAGCCTCACCTATCACAGAGTGTGGTGGCAATTAGCAGTACATATTTTGAAGAGAAGATAGGAGAGTGCAGAATTCCCATTACGTCCTTCTTGCTTCTGGCAATTTTTAGGAATGAGCTGAAGAATGTTCCCAAACCATTGTGTTTAATAGCTAATGACTTTTGGTTAAATAAATCTGATCCTCCCTTTGGTCAGTCATATGTACTGAATAATGTCTTCAGCCCCCTGCCAGCCATGTTTTCCACGGATCTTTGAAGGTCTGTGGAAATTCGTCAGGCTCATTTTTCAGTTTCTTGTTATTCAGATCAGCAGAGCTGCTCCAGCTGAGGCCATCTAAGGATCTGACCTTTGGATTCATGTCTGTGCTAGTGTGCTTTCTGTTGCTGCTATGCTAGCAGTTTGCCACTGTCTTCACTGAAAATAGTTGTGCAACATGATGATCTGTGCAAGTAAAGGGCAAGTCTGACTAGCAAAATTCAAAGAAGTAGGAAGGGAAGGGAAGGCTGTTTCTTCTTTCTACATGGCATTTGGGATTGAAAAGGCTTTTCATTAGTTGTTAGGTGTGTATACATATGTCTGTATATTTGAGGAATAATTTTCCAAAATTTTACAGTCTCATAAACAGGCTGGGTTTCATCTTTTAAAAGTATGGCCTTGGTACATGATAGGAAAAAAGAGCTTTTGTTCTGAAAGAGTTTTCTCAATCATAAACCATGCATTTAGCTACTGAACTTGCCCACATTTTGTTACTGTTTTCCCTCCAAGTATACAATACAGTGTCAGATTAGACATTCTACAGTGTATTACAAGTCTTCCTTTTAGTTTCACATAAACAGAACTGATAAATATTGTCAATCAGAGTTACTATTTTTTAACTGCATATGGTGAAGTTGTGGTCATGAGCAGTGTAAGCCGAGGCAGCTTTTGTAGCTCCCTTTGCTGACACTAAAGGTTTTGTAATTTTCTTTTTAATTTCTTTGAACTATAAATAGAAGAAACGTACTGCAATGCTTTATTCCTGATGACAGAATATACAACAGTCCATATGTCTGAGTTTTGGCTCAGTATAGGCCAGATAGATGTTTGTAGTTTTTACATGTGCTATTGATGATTCAAGGTTAGATAAATTTACTGTAGTGGGAGGTATTGGCAGAAGTAATACTTGTATAAACATGATCCTTTTAGTTATAAAATAAAAACTACCACTAAATCACTTCACTCCCAGTTGCATATATCCAGAAGTTCTTTCTCATTCCCTGGGACAAGGTTTGGTAAGTCCCTTCTGGTCATGAGTTGCTTTCAGAGGATGATTTAAACTGTAGATAATTGAATTGTATTCTGCTAGGAAATGGGTTGGCAAACCAAGTTAAACAGAGTAGTAATTGAGACGTATTTCAAGGATGTTTGCTTCAGTTTCATACGTTAAGGAGGTAAATAGGCCACTTGTCAGTAGCTGGTATGTTGTGTATGTCTCTGTGCATCCATGCAGAGTTGATGAACCCATATGTCATAGGTGTCTGTTATTGACACTAAGACTTAATTTCAAGATGCAGTTTCCTGTATTGCACTTTTAGGCAATGCAATACACAAATTTTAAGTTTAGTATATTTTGGTTGTTCATTTTTTATCTGATTCCTCACTGATTTGGAAATTTCCTTCTATGAATTGTGCCAAACTGTGTTACTGTAGTGTCATTTTTTTGTTGCAGGGACAAAATTATTGTTTTATGCAGCATTTGTTTGTGGCCCCTGAATTCAGAGCCAACTTGAACATGAAATGAAAGGTGATCTAATCACACCTTTTGCTAGCTGGGAATTCTCTTGTTGGATTTTCTCACACAGAGTGAGTGCTCGACTTTTACCTTCTTTTACCTCATACCATGAAAACCTTTGTTGGCCCACATAGTAAAGATTCCTCATAAAAAGAATTGTTCAGTTGGCCATCTTCATCAGTTTTAACTTTGCTGGTTTGAAAAAGGTAATCGATTTTGTGGGTCTGGAATACAGGACCTTGAATATTTCAGTGTGTTCACAGTGTGCAATGCCAAGATTTTAACATGGGATTTTTTGTTTTACCTGATTTTAGAAACAAGGAAGCTAAGACAAAAAAATATTTCAGGTGTATTTTTGTCTAGATTTTGCTGTCCAAAATCTCAGGGGAGCTGAGTAATTGGCACTGTGACAAAACTCAGTCCAAGCTTATTACCTCTTAAAAGCAGTCTGTATTTAACTGAGCTCCTAACTACAGAGCTAGAAGCAAAATGTTAAGAGCTATTTAAAAATCACTTAAATACAACTTTGCATTATTATAGGTGTCTATGAAGAACGTGCAGTCAGTCTTTGTGTGTACTTGACTATATGCCTATGTATTACGTACCTCTGTGTATCACTTTATCTGCATGCATGTACAGTATTTGAAATATATTATGAAGACACATATGAAAGATGAGAAAATAGCAATGGTTTGATTGAATTCAAGCTACATTTTTATTATTTCCTAATGGGAAGGCAATACCATTTAGCAGTGTCCTGGGAACATAACTTTCTGCTTTCTTTAAGGGATCTTTATCAAGCAGCAAATGATCTATTGTTGATCAACAGATCTGGAGGTCCAACAGTCACAGGACACATCAGAAGATTTTGGTGTGGAGGTTATGGTTCTTTGGGGTTCTGGCTGCTGTAATCCAAAGCAGTGATCCCAAAGAATTAGCAAGAACTACTTGGCACTTCACAGCCAGGTTGTGAAATGTTCTGTTCCCATGGCTAGGTGATTATATTGGGAAAAGTTTGAGTTGAAAGGCATTATTTTATTGGATTAACTTCAAGAAGTGTTATACAATTACACACACAAGCTTTCTCTGTGTGACTCAGGAGTGTGGTTTTTCTAACTCTGAAATGTGGTGCTATCTACAGCCCAGAAAGGTTTTGTTTGACAGCTCTGGTAATCCCTTATGAACATCACCAGATTACAATTTTGAATTTGCTCTTAAATATTTTTTTGCCTTACATCTGGCCATGAATTCGTATATACCATGTATGTATACATAGTCAGACTGTTAGGTTTTAGTGCTGTGACTTAGAAAAAAGGATTTCAGGAAGAAACTGTAAGCAAAGATTATTTGGAGAAGCAGTGGATGGCACTGTTGGATTATAATTATAAGGCAATAAAGCATGCAAATAATAAATTAAAATATTTTCTGAAAAAATACATGAGCTACATTGCACACTCTTCAAAAGGTATGAAGTGAGGCTAAGCCTCAGTGGAATATGACATTCAGATGGGCATTGTTGCTCTATGGTATGTTATAAAAACCATTGGGGTCAGCTGAAACGAGGCTGTGTCAGTTTGGGTTCCAACATTTTGTGATGTTTCCTTTGTCCTGGAACTGCTGGTTATAAAGGACATTTTTTGCATTGAGGGATCCAGCTGCTAAGGGGGAAGAAGGGCTGGTGGCAGCATAGAGCTGTGCTGGGATGCCAGAGCAGGGCTGCTGCTCCAGCCTCTTCCCGTGTGCTTGTATTTGTTGTCAGGAGCTGAGAGGTCCCGGAGGCACCTCCAGCCCACAAACATTTCATGTAAAAATGGGTTAATCTGTTCCTGTGTGGTGCAAAGGCCTGTGCACACCCTGAATCACACTTCTGACCTATGCTAAGACAAGTATAAATGTTGACATAATTTTAGGCTTGTCATGTGTACAGAGGTGAATTTTCCCCTGCCTTAATGTTTCTTCCTTAGGATACTTCTTGTTCTCCGCTTTCCTTGTTATGGGCTGGGAAGGCACATTTGTACATGGTGGGCCTGGTGTTTCCTCTGTGTTGTAAACATTTATTTCCTTTTTCACAACACCATTTTCATAGATAGACTTGTAGAGGTGCAGATTACGAGGAACAAACATTTTCAAGTGCTTGTTCCAAGGCAACAATCAAAATAATTCCCATAATTTATTACTGACCACAATAAAATTAAAAAACAGCAGCAACAAAAATAGGTGAACTTGTATGAAAGCACAACCTGGTGAAAAAGCTCAAATTCTTTCTTTTCAGCCAGGTGGACATTACAGGGTTATTCCCAGGTCTTTCCCAGTAGCAGGCTCCTCCCTCTTATCTTGTGCTTGGTCATGCTCCTACACAGTATTTTGGGTCAGTCTCCAGATTCTGCCTCTTCTCCTCTACTTTATACTGTCACCCTTTCTGGCAGTGGAAATGCCCACTCTACCTGCTTAGCAATTGCCAGAGGGTGCAGAAGGGTGCCCACAGTCTGGGGGAGGGAGGCAGGCAGGGAGGTATCCCTAAGGGAATTTTCTCTCCTCTTTTGAGTACCAGGTGACAACAGTCAGACTCTGCATTTTTAAAGATGACAAAAAAAGCTGAGGTGTGTGGTGGCATCTGTTTAACGTGCAACAAGTAGGGTTCAAATCTTACATGTTTTTATGCCAGAGTCAGGCATTTTGAAAGTGGGAAGCTCACTCTTGCTTCCACCCAAGACAGGGAAAGAAATTAAAGGAGGTTTAAAATAAAACAAAATATGGTAGTCTGGAGGAAAATACCTATTGAACTAGCCCTGATGGGAAGCAACTACTTTCAGCTAACTGCTCAAGAAAGGGAAGAAAGCCAGAGGTCTAAAAGAGGTGGAGAGAGGTGGAGAGGAGGGACAGAGAGTAGAGGCTGAGATGATGAGGTGGAGGGTTGTGGGAGCACTGAACTGTGTTTAACACTTAGTTCCTGCCCTTACTGCAGCCAGTGTACATCACCCTAGCATTGCCAAAATGGGAGCCCTTGCTGTATGCAGCGTGGGGGAAGGGGGGAGAATAAAACTAGATGTCAGATGGGAGGGGGGGAGGAGGAGGTTTGTTAGAAATACAAAATACTGTTTGTTTTTTTTAAATAAAAAATAGTAGGAAGTGTGATGAAGGAAGCTGAGTGTAGGCGGGGAAGAGCGCAGAAGGAAGAGTAAAGGAAAGGAAAAGGAGGACGAGAGATCTGAGGAGAGGTGAAGGGGAGATCAGGGCAGTGCTCTCTCCTTTAACTCAGTATACCATTTGAAATGGCTATATATAGTTAAGAAATGCTAACATATGGCACTCATATAGCATATGGCACTCAAAATAGTTAAGAAATACACTTGTCTTGCAGCCAAATGCTGCCTTCAGTTGCATGGGTGTAAGTGAGGATAGGATTTATTTCATACAAGAACGTTTCTCAGATTGCTCTGACTGTTAAATAAAGTGGCGGGAGGGAGCTCCCCTTCTATTTTATCTTGAGCCCTCTTTTTCTCCTCTGTGCAGAATCTCAATCCCCAGGGCAGAGCAGGATATATGTACCAAAAAGATTCCTCCTGACCTCCCAAACTGTCTGGCTTTGAGTTCATAAAGGCTTTTGCTGAGGGTTCTCAGAAGTCAATGGAGACGCTTACATCCATTTCAACAACTGTTTAGTAGGCTCATTATATCCGCAAAGCTGGAACAGTTTTACAGGTTTTATTTTTATTAATTGAGCTTTGTCAAAGATTTTTTTTATCCCATTTGGAGATTAAAGAATGTGCACAAAGCCATATTGCCAAAGGAGATCTTGCTCCTTTCCTTGGAAAGTGTATGGATTTGTGGATTAAGTGAGAGTGGAAAACCCTGATTTCTGTTTCTTGTTGTGTCCTTGGTTTGCCTTAGTAATCATTTGCATCTGCAGAGCAGTTCTTAAACTTCCTATTGCTTGGTTGTATTTAAAATTGGAGGTACCATTTGAAATGGGGGACACAGCATGAAGAATGTTGCATGCACATGTGAAAAGGAGTAGTCTCTGTTCCCTAAGAGTTTCTAAGGTAAATCGAGAAGAGGCAACAAGAGGTGAATAGAACAATTATCATCCCAGGTGAAAATTTTTTTCTGCATGGAGGAAACACTTCTGTACTTTCCTACTTAAAGAAATCCCGCTACTTGAACCAGAATTACATATATAAAACCAAAACATGAAACCCTGTGCACCAAAACATAAATGTGTTTGGTTTATAAATGTTATAAATATAATACAATAGTTATTCTGCCCAAAATAGGGTGTTGCTTTTTCTGCTGCTGTTATCTGATGATGGGACCCTAAGAGTCTTCACGTACTGCTATCCTATTCCAGAGCATGGTCAGAACATGAATCACAGCTCCACATGCTGGGTCTCCTGATCCCAGGTCCTGAGCTGTGCAGTTTTAGACCACAGTGACTTCATTCAAGCTGATTAACTTTTCTTTTCTCACTTAGACATGGTGATGGGTATCTCTTATCAAATCCTCAATCCTGACCACTGCAGTTCTGCAGGGGTTATTTTGTGCTGTCCTTCAAAACATTCTCATTTCTTCTGTCCCTCAATAAAAGGAAGACTGTAAGTGGGCTTAAAGGTGAAGGAGAAATGCAAATGTGAGTTAGTGACATCATACTTGATTGTGCCAATTTCATGCTTGGCACATATGAGTTTGTGTACTAATAATTGCAGAGGGAGAGTGATGATACATGGTAGATTAAGAACAAGCGAATCCTCTTTGCTCAGCCTGAATTTCACTAGGACTCCCAAGAGTTATGTCTCAAGTGGTACCTTTGTAGTCTCTGCAAGATATATAGTACATACCTTCCTCCTTCAACTAGCCAATGGAGTTCTTAAAGTGCTATTCACAGTGCTACGTGCTTTATTTTACAGGCTCATGTTTAGGCAACATTTTGCACTGTCATGTAGTGTAACACTTAGGTACTACTATCCTTCCAAAATAGCTGGGCACATGAAATACGGTTCTGATAATGATGGAGCTGTCAAGAAAATAATTTTCCTTTCTAATGCATCTTCCTGCACAAAAGTACACCAGGAGAAAAAACGGAAGGTCTTTTTTTCTTGTTTCACAGTCAGTCTTCATTGTAAACACTTGAAATTATATTCTTCGTTCCCCTGTTATGTTAGGTTTAAAGATTTCATAAGCAAGGAACCATGTGCATTATACATCCTATCAGTAAATACCAGTTTTGATGAGATAAATGTAAAAATTCTGTGGTAAATCCAGAACTAAAAGTGTATATAGTTTGTTACTGAACTCACATAAACCAGGAGGACAGTTTGCTTGGCACAAGCCATCCCTTCAGATTCATAAATTACACACAACAGCCTGAAACATGAGCAACAGGGTTTATTATCTCCCCCAGCTCTGCCATATCTTGAGAGAGTTCTGAATTTTATTGAAGTTGCTCTCCCTTCAGAGCATGTGAACTTCTTGGCTCACTAGGACAGCAATGTCTCATACATCCCAATTAGAATTATATCACCATCATTCCCTATCATTCTACTCCTGAACTTTTATTGCTTCCTCCGCCTGCGCATCCCTTGTTACCTTTGTAGTTTTAGCTGAGATTTCCAGAGTGTGAGCCTACACACCACGAGATGACCTGAAAAGCCATGCCACACAAAGTGCTTAGTGATGTGTATGTTAGTCATCTGCCTAACTAAAAGTTCTTCTTATGCCAGTTGTTTGCAGATACCCTAGGATGCTCTTTTGCTTACTATATTTTCTGCTTTAGAGCTCTTAGTCACATCTTAGTCAGACCACCCTCAAGGCAAAAACTCTCCCCCAGACTTCTCATCTTTTTTTTTCTTTTTTTTTTTTTCTTTTTTTTTAATGCAACCTCCAGAATAAGCAGATTTCGTGAATGCAACTTGCAGCTTTGCATTAGTCAGAATGCTCTATTAAATCACATAACCTTCCCTGCTGTCCCTAGCCTTGAAGCAAGTGGGGAAGGTTTTGGCATTTATTTAGTCAGCCTCCAAACAGTGAAAAAGAACATTATTGAATTCTCCTGCTACGGAATGAAAAATCAATCTCTTTCCTTTTCCTTGTGAAGAGTCCTTAGAGAAAGATGATGAAAATGACTCTGTGATTAACAACTGGTTGCTTATTTTTGCCATTGAAAACCTACTTTTAAAGCCACTGTTTCAATAACATTAACATGACTTCATTTTAAGCCACATAGCTCATTGAGATCTTGATTTTTTTCCCCCTGATCCACAGGCTGAACCATTTGCTGCAGGTTACCCTTCTCTCCCTCTGTGCTTAGAGCTCAGGCTTTGCCATGGCTGGTTCCTCTCTCACCTCTCGCAGTGGCACAGCCAAGCACTGATGGATCTGCCACCAGCTCATTGCTGCCTTCTCCCCCAGCTGTCCTGGGGACACCACCACCTCCAGTCTCTTGTTACAGTATTTCTCTGAGTCTGTTATATCAATTGTGCTAAAGAACCAGGGAATAAACCTGTCCCCTCCAGTGCCTTAAACCTACAGCCACAGGGAGGTTTTTCCTTTCAAGAAGAGGAAAGAATCTGAATAGCCTCTCCCATGAATATCCCACAGCCTTTATGTAACTTTTTCTAAAATTAAATTCATCCATGTTATGTCTCTTCCTTTCCAATGTTTTCCTGATCACACGATGCGATCCTTCCAGTGGAGACAACTGGTTTATATTCCCTTGTGAGCAAAGTGGAAACTTGTTAATGAAAATGTCATCACAGCAAATGCTTTTAATTCTCTCATAACCACAGGCAGCAGTATGTATAACATTCACTTGCCAGCCCCCTGTATGCCTGTCCATTGCAGCAACTGCTTGCTCTGGGGCAACTGCATGGCTCCCTCTCTACAGATGCTAGCAGAAGTTTTGGCTTTTATAGAAAATGTATTAATGTCATTGGCTGAGTTTTGACCTGAATAAACATTTTGCCAAGTAGTATTCAGTCAAAGCCCTGAGTGCTCCTGATACCTGGGAGTACCTCCTTGCATTTCCACAGGTGCTAGAAAAAATAAAACAGTCCAAGAAGTAGTGCTCTCTGTCCACATATCTTATTGAAACGCTGCAAGCATTTAGTTATGTTCCCACCCTTAAGCATTTGGGTCCACTAGCAGATACTTATAAATATCTGTATGGCTCATCTGTGGGCCTGAAATCCTCTTCATCAGAACTTACAAGCACATACTTCAAGAGGCAGCCACGCTTAACTTGGTCCCTGTGCCACCAGAGATGGATTGATTCATAAAAGGTAGACAACAAAGCCATCACAAGAATAGAATAAATGCATAGTTCTATATCATGTATAGATGAAATGTTTGGTTTGTGTGCATGCTTGCATATTTGTATGCTTAGTCACTTAGTTATTCTCAAGATAGAAGCCTGCTGGCCAGAGAATGATGCTTTGTTCAGTCTGGGAACAGAAAGGAGGTAGAAAGGTCTGAGAGGGTTGTTTACAAAAAAAAAACCCAACAAACCAAAACAAAAAAAAACCCAAGCAGATCTTCAATGCTGGAAATGGAAATACTATACCAATATTTTTGTGCTCAGTGAGTTGTTGAAGGTGCAGCTACCAGATTTGCACCTCATCATTTAAGCAGTCTGGGGCTCATATCTTTTTCCCAAGGCATGTACCCTGTATTTACCACCAGATTAACCCCCAGCCTCCTGGTATGATATGCTGGCTGTTTTCTGGCAAACAAAGTTAAAGTTGCCTTTTTCAATAGTTCACACCTCATTTTGTACCCTTAGATAAATTGGTACCTTTTCAGTCCAGCTACTATTTTTAGTAGAAAATGTTTTCCCTTATGGAGCCAAGGAGATATGAAGCAACAGTATTTACTAAAAAATCCATCTGTCCTTTTTTCCCTCCTGAATTTTAGGATTTTTTTTTATTTTATTTTTTTAATGTGCCTAAATAAGAGCTTCCTACACATATACTTCTCCCTCTCACTGTTCTCTTGATAACTCATATATTCAGTGTCTTAGGAGACCTATTATGGTACAGATCAGTATCAGGTCTGCTAAGGTGGACAAAAAAGTCCTTCAACATAGTTAGAAAAGCTCAGGAAACCACCTTCAATGGATTGACCTAAGCAAACTATGTACTTTGTATTGCATGGGAGACACTAGTTACATAGGATTACAGTGAAATCATCTTTAGTTTTTTATTTTCAGGTAACTGTTTAGCTGCAGCAGGCCACTTTAGTACTTTGATCTCTCTCATTCACCACGGGCATGAACCTGAAAAGCGTTGTTCCAAAGCACAAGTGATCTATCCCTAAGTTAAAGATATCCTTAAGTTAAGGATAGATAAGTGCATCAACTACTGACACACTACTAAAAGTGCTTAAAGTACTTTTAATCATTGTCCTGAAGAGATTCAGTGGCTGAAAGGGTGGGTTGTTTTGGGACTGCTTTTATTGCATCAGGTCTAGTTGTTGCTTTTGAAGGAGTTACGGTAACATAAGGATATATATTTCTATCTATACTAACAGGATTTGGGACACTAAAACCTTATATTTACAGATTTCCATGCCTTTCTGACTGGATTAAGATCTAAGCTAAATGTGTGCCACAATGGTATGTGGCAGATAGAAAAGCAAAGCTCTAAAAGAGTATACGCTACCAAAGGGTTCAATTACTATGTACATTACCAAGTGCAACCTGAGTACAACAGTAACAGGAAGATTAGTTAGATTAAATACATAGGAAAGACATATAAAAGGAGAAATTGTTCTAAATAACTTAAGTGCCTCCAGCTTCCCACACTTGAGCCATGCTGCATGTTTTCAGATGGAAGAGATATATTGCTTAGTTTTACAAGATACAGTGTGTTTAATATGTACATTTCCCTTGCTTCTCCTCTGCACTATCTGAGCATCTTTCAGACAATAACAGATTTATCTCAATAATCAGTAATAATTTTTTGTAAGCCTCTTTTTACTGCTTATCATCTGGAATGCTTATATCTTCATAGCTGCCATGGTTTTAACTGCACTTCTGAGTGCTATGAGCTAAAGCCACTAAGGGAGCTCTAATTTTTAGGCATCTTGGTACTATTGCCTCAACCTGGAGTTAGGCATCAAGGCTGTGTGTGCTGCTAGTGGGAGGGATCTTTGAAGTGGGATTCACAACAGCTAGCTTCAGTGATACAGCAGTAAATAAAAAGGGAACAAATGTATGTATGTGGGGACTGGAAGCAAGATGATGCTCATATACCTCTACAAGGGGAGTTGGTAAAAGCAGTTTGTATGCATCTATTCCTAGCTGCAAATGCAACTGGAAGCTAATTAAATGGGAATAACATGGATAAGCATGTCTACATCTTCAGGCCTAGGGGCTTTAATTCTGGTCTGTAAGAAGGTAACTCCTTCTCTTTTGGTTTGGACACATCAGAAGATGTTTTGGTATCAGGTATTGGCAAAGATCAGACTACACAGCCTCTTATGAGTGGATCTAGTATCCATTCCTCTGTCAAGGTGAAAACCAAATTAACTTGGATCTCCCCTATGCCAACTAGTTTCTGATGCACAAAAGACAGTATTAGCAGAAAGAGTATTTTAAGAAATAAGGAGTAGTCCAAGGCAGGAGTCAGGTTTGCAAGCCAAATACCTACAACATTTGAAGTCACAGAAATTAAGCAACTGCTCCCAATATTTAGAGTTTTCCATTTGTTAATATGCTGGTACCTGTGGTGGCTTCAGATAGCCCTCTTCCCAGCAGTGAGCTCCCCAGAGTGACCAAAAGGCTTTTAAGCGGAAAAAAATAAAACACAACCAAAAGCAAATAAACCAACAAAAAAACCCTAAAACAAACCTGACCCCAAAATTTTTTAAAGTAAAAGCATACTTTTTAATTAGAAAGAGCTAAAAGTAATGATATCAGACAGAATAGAAATTTTGAAAAGTTTCTATACCTCCCTTGTACACCATGTTTTACCAGGCTGGTTTTTGCTTCCAGCCAGCTTGGTGATTTTCCTGGTAGCAGCAAAGTGTTAGCTGGTTACAAGAAGATGTTTCTCCACACCTTGACCCCTGCTAATCTATTTTGTTTCAAAGACTCCAATGCCACTTGAGACCTTGCCTGCTCAGTAGCTGGCAACGTAGGTCTTCAACCTGCCTTCCAAACACACATCTATCTATCTATCTATCTATCTATCTATCTATCTATCTATCTATCTATCTATCTATCTATCTATCTGCTATTAAAGCTAAATTTGGTGGCTTTTCTCTCACCATGTGGGTTATGGTGGAGTCCCATTCTTCCACCAGTGTCTCCATCCTTGAAATAGGAGCTTCAGACAACTAACCAAAAGCTCTGGTTTGGATTGTGAGGGTCACGTGCCTGAAAATAGCTGCAGCTGTGCTCAGCCCAGGGCTGTGCAGTTAGAACCAGGGGACTAACCTACAGAAGAACCAGAAGGTGACTTTTCCTTGTTTGTTTGTTTTTAATTTATTTTTTTGTAAGACCAGTTCAGCTCAGAAACAGGAATTATTTCTAATGGAGAAGGTCACTAGAAGAAGGTGTGCTTTGAAGCCAACTGCATTAAAGAAATAAAAATATAAAAATGTAAAAAAAAAAGTTGCAATTCTTGTACTAAGCCTTCTTTTCTTCCAGTCAGAGAAAAAGAGGCTGAAGGGAGGTAGAAGAAAAGAGACTATGAGAACTTCAGATTTTTCTCAGGAATGGGCAGACTGAGATGTTTTCTACCTCAGTTGTCTACCACTTTTGCCTCTGATTTTGAAAGGGAGCAGACTCATTTTGGAAAAACTCCTTGGAAGAACAACTCTCAGGTTCTTCTAAAAAGTTTAACTATTACAAATATTTGATAGGCTGTATTTGAGTTAGCTGAAAAACACTAGGCCTTTCCCATAAGAAAAAAACAAACATTTCCATCCAGTTCAATAACGTTCACTGTCTTCTTTCCCTTTTTCTGGAAGCAGAGTTAACACAAGGATGTGTGTGTAGACACAGGAGGGGAGAAAAGCCTCCTGCTTCAAAGTGAAAGGAAGTGTCTTTGGGCTGTGAAGTACAAAAGAGGATAAAATCCCACTAATAGCAACCACACTTTTGCTACAGATGTTAATATCACACATTTTTTACACTGTGGTCTTCTGGGAGCACTGCCCGACACAATGGTCAGTGCAAAGGCGGGCGTGTGTTGGGTTAGAGCTTTGGTGGTCCAAGGAGACAAAATGCAAGTGAAGGCCTTGAGTTTCCTGTGCTGGTTCTCTTTCTCTACATACTTAAACCACCCAGCCATGGCAAACAAATAGGCAGTGAGAGCGTGGGTGTGTAGTTGGCAGCCTAAGGAAGGATTTTAATGAGAAAGCATGCCCACTCCTCCTCTTCCTCCCGTTTTCCTCCCTTTTAGAATGAAATAGCAAGTGCCTTCTTTAGGGGACAGCTGGGAAAAGCATTTTCCTCATTTATCAGAGTCTTTGCTACTTCTCCAGTGTTTTCTGTTATCACATGCTCCAGCTGTACCCTGGCCCCATTTCCTGCCGCACAGGAGTGCTCCTCCAGCTATGCTGCTCCCAGGGCAGGGCACCCGAGTCCCTCACCTTTCTGACATCAGCCAAATCCTGTCTCCTCTTCAGATTGCAACACTCCTTTCTAACTCACAATTGCATTCATTCATCTTTGCTCTTTCCCCATACAAACATATACCATAGGTTAGAAAAATCTGCATTAATTGCTGCCCCCCACCCCCTGCCCTGGGATCTTGTATCTCCTGTTTCAAGCCAGTGTGCTGTAGGAGCTCTGGTCCCAGCAAGCATTCCCTTGTGGCAGTAAATGGTACTTTACGCTGTAGCTCAGGAGGCTTGCTTTTCCCTGCATAGCTGAGAGTGTTTTTGATAAGACTCAGTTCTCTGTTGTCTAAGGACCATCTGTTACTGGAAGAGGCAAATACTTTGCATTTTTGGTGAAAATTTGTTCTATGAGAAAAGTCGACTGCTGAAATGAATTGATGGCTCAGTCCTGGAAAAAAGACTTTAATAATAAATTCTGTCATCACATTTGGTATTAAATGGCATTAAATGCCATTACATTGAGAGTCATAGTGACAAGGTCCAGGACTGAGCAGGCAGGGATTTCTTTTTTTAATTGGTGCATTTTCTCTAGTAGCAAAAGGTCATTCAAGAACATTCATTTAATGGATTAGAGAAGCCTCTTAAGCATCAGTCCCGGGTCTCACAACGTTCTTGAGGTGGGTGCCAAAATACTGCCAATTTACGCACCACTGTGGTTAATTTCTTTATTTTTCCATCCTGCAGTGAGGGGTATGTAGGTCAGTGCTGAAACACATCTGTGAGGTCCTGTTAGAAAGCTTGTACTATGTGTTCCTGAGTTTAACTGGTTTGGGACTCAGCTAAGAACTGTTTTTCATACAAGTGCTGACTTTGCCATGAACTGTCAAATGAAGACAGAAAAAAACTGGTACAGAATTTAGTAAATATTTAACTCCAAAGGCAGCTCTTCTTTTCCTATGGACACTTGTGCAGTGTTTCAGCTTGCCATCAATTCCAGTCATTGATGGAAAAAGCTCACCCCACAGCCCTGCACAGAGGGAGATGCTGTACTGAAGGAACTGGCAAGTTAAGCAAGTATAGCAAGCAAAGATCACTTGTCCAAGTGAATTTGTCTGTGAACCAAGAGGAGAACTGAGGCTCCCGGTCTCTTTTTTTAAGAGTTGTATTTGCTAAACCAGCAATTCCCAAATGTGACCACCAGGGACTTTGTGTGCAACCACCATATAAAAACTCACTTTTTATTACTCTGCTGTGTGTCTGGCATCTGTGACCACTGTGAATTTGCTGTGGCTACGTGTGTGACCACAGCACAAATTAATCTAAGAGCTCTTGTGTCAAGGGCTGTTTTTCTACTACTCTCCTTTGGAACTGTTGTGGGCTATCGTGTGCTCAAGTGATCTATAGGTATTTTAAAACACTACAGTTAAACAGCTATCTTGAAAAGGTAAAAAATATATAGAATCACTTATAATAAGACTTTGTTGTAGCCTGATCTATTGTCGTGTTTAGGGTTATACCTTGAAACTGCCTGAAGTAACAGGTGGGTTAAAGCTGATATTGTAGGGAGTAATTTTTAGCTGTTGTTCCCAAAGCTTTCTGTTTAGGTAGTTGGCAGGAAAGATTTTCTGTGAGTAAATGGAGCATTTATATGTGCTTTTAGGTTATAGGCTTGAATTTCCATGGCTAGTCCAAAGGAAAATACTAACAGCTGAGCTGTAAGTACTGGAAATATGACATTTATAATAGACATGTTTATGCAGTTTTAGCTGTGGTAAGCAGCAGGGTGGGAGTTGTATTAGCACAGTCCCAAGGAACACAAGCTATTGAGAATTAAACTTTCCTGTTTGCTAATCTTCCAATAAGTGAATTCCTGAAGATTCTATCTTCTGACTTATCTTTAATGCTTTAACAGAGGTTCTTTGAGGTAGTGCTGGGAGATAAAACACAGAGGCATATTCAACATGAAAGGTCCATTGATTACTGTGATCTCTCTTTAAAACGTTAGGCTTTGCGGTAGGATGGGCATTCTGCTTAAGGTGAGGTTTGCTGTACCCACTGATTCTGTGACGTTCTTACAAGTTTTAAGGTATTTAAACCTTATGTAAACATTTCTGACTGTTCTGGTGGCTTTGACCATTTTGGATTTTAATATTTTTAAGAAAACTCTAATTGCTAGACCACATTGTCAAGGACACTGCTTGGTTCGATTAAACATCTTACACTCCAGAACCAACAGGGAGGAAAGGGATCACACCTGTGACCCTCCTGTGGGGAGGAACAGACCAGGCATGTGACCGAGATTGACCAAATTAAGTATTCCATCCCATACACATTGTATTAAATATAAATTTGAGAGATCATGAGGGTCAAGTTCTCTTCGTCCATGGCCTGCATCCTGAGAGGGCTGCATCCGTTCATCTGCCTTTGATCCTGCTCTGTATTCCTGAATCCATGCATTCCTGCATTCAGCTCCAGGAGCCCAGTCCAGGATATTCCCAGAGCCTGCCCTGCAGCCTTGGTGGTGGCATGAGCGTTATTGAGGGGGAAGCACAATAGTGGTTTTGCATCTATTTATATATATCTAATTTATTTCTTTTTCATCATTACTGTTTCACTATAGCTGTGTAGTTTATTTTCCAACCTGTAAGTCTCTCTCCCTTATTGTCTTTCTTTTCACTTTCTGGGAAGGGAGAGGGGTTAATAGAGAGCACCTGTCATTTGTTTAATTGCCGGGCCAGCATTAAACTGTGACAAAGATCAAGCCAGATTAGCCTCATGTCATCTTTGACAGGTGCCATGCCCTTTACAAGAAGATGTAAGAAACCATGTAGATAATGCCACAGGTAACCAGTAAAATAAGGCAGTGTTTTTTCTTAATCCCACCTGGAGTGGAGCCAAGAAGATAATACTCCCATGTGGAGTGGCTAAGAAAAGGGGCTAGCTGAGTGCACTCACACATAAGTATTATTGAATTTCCTTTTTCTTGAATCAAAGATGAACTTTTATTTAGTCTGATTTATTTAAAATCTGTTACTTGTGTTTCCCCATTAGAGAAGGCTTCCATAGTGTGACAGTCTACCATGCATCCAGCGTGTAACTGTCCTTGTGTAAGTGGTAGTGAGGTAATTCAAGGCTGTTTACTCCTAAGTAAAAGAAGAATAAGCTATAACACATCTCCAATGTGTTGATAGCATTCACGGGGGTGGTTACTAAGCAGCAGCTGATTTGAGATAATTTGTTCTCATGTCCATAATCTCTATCATGCTAATGCTGGGAAAAGTGTGTATAGTGCCAGTCTCCTCAGTATTTGACAGTGAGCATATGCTACAATGTCTTTTCCCTAAATGGATCCTGAGGATTAGTACAACTCTCTTAGATTTGGTGCCATTTGGATCTGGGTAACTAAAGAAAGCAGAGTATTAAAGCAGCCTCTCCCGCCCTCATTTGACCCCATATACACCATGAATATACAGATTAGCACAGGCTCTTAACTTGTGTGATCACATGCAGCTTGTTTCCTCATGCATCCCTGCCTTGTTCAGTGCAAGTGATTAACTTGGCAAATTCTATTGGAATCAAGAGAGAAGGAGGGATGCAGAATTTAAGGCTGTATAAGGGGGCACAACATTCAGTATCCTTGTATAATGCCAACATACAGTTTCCAGTTACGATGGAAAGAGAGACCATTTCTCACTGTAGAATGATTGACATAAAGGAAGGAGTGGTGCTAAGCTTGTAAGCCAAAACGTGATCATTTTGACCTGGTAGCACTTTGCTGCATGCTAAATGTAGCAGCACACTAAAAGCATGGTTTGGTACTGGTGTAAAGAGATTCATGTGTAATCTGGCACTTGGGCATTTGGCCCTGCTTCCTCCAGCAGGCTTATGAAAGGCCTTCTCCATGCGCACACCCATCATAGATCTAAACAAGAGGGACAAACCACACTAGAATACCACCATTGATGTGCTGCTGCATTGAGATCCCTGCTAGCTGGTCTTGGAGAAAAGCAAAGGGTTTAGCCTTTATAAATTTTGATCACACGCATGATTAGCTTTGGGTTTTTTAAAGCTCCTTCTAATTTGTACAGGATGTTTGGCAAACTACAGAGCTCTCCTACGTAATTTGGACTGGGCAACAATTGCTGATCTAGTCAGGAAAGAGATAAGACTTGGTATGGGAGAGGATATAACAAACGGGATCAAAAGTACTGGCAAAACTCTGAGTAGAAGCTAACACAGCATCTGCTTCTACTATATTGACTTTAGTCAGTGATATCAGATTTTTCCCCTTCCATGAGAAATTAATTTATACACAAAGCTTAAAAGGAAAGTGGTGGGGGAATTTGGAAACATTGTCCCTGGGTATAACTGGTGTCAATAATCTATAAATTCAATAAGCATCAGATTTAATCCTGTGCCTCCTCAGAAAACAATAAGGGAAAAATTAAATGGAAGATTGTCAGCCTGCGTTTCAAGTTGGCTTTGAAATGAGTTAGCAGCAGTAGAAAATCCCCCTCATCTCCAAGTGTTTCCAAGAGTTGTTTTGTCAAAGATAATAGGTTTTTTTGGGAAAAAAACCCAACAAAAACATATGCCATATGCAATATGCTCTCAAGATCACTGATCAAAAATACTGTCACTGAATTATGGAGTCTACTTAATGTACTCTTTACACAATATAGCTGCTGTGAAATGCAATGGTATGAATTTGAAAATGTTGTGAGAGTAATCTAGAATATATAATTTGTAATAAAGACTATAAATGTTTTAATATATCTAATTGCATGCAGTTGACTCCAGTAATAATACTGAGATCTGACTGAACAATTCCTGGTGAATGACTTATTCAACACATTTTACTACTATTCCTGTTACAAAGTGGCCCTGACCAAAAGCAAACAAAGCACCTTGTTGACACTTATGCAGTGTTTTCCATGCTCAGAGAACTTGAAAAATATTAATTTTCATGACGCTGCTGTTACAGATATGTTACATCAATACTGAAAGAGATTGGAGGTTTCATCCTACCTGGCACTCATAGAATCATCAAGGTTGGAAAAGGCCTTCTAGATCATCAAGTCCAACCACCCTACAACTCCCAACCACTAAACCATCTCCTGATACACCATGTATACCCATTATTTTAACACCTTCAGGGATGGTGATTTCACCACCTCCCTGGGCAGCCTGTTCCAATGCCTCACCACTCTTTCTGTGAAGAAATTTTTCCTAATATCCAAACTGAACCTCCCGTGGTGAAACTTGACTCCATTTCCTCTTGTTGTCTTGCTGGTCACCAGGGAGAATAGACTAACAACCACCTCACTACAACCACCTTTCAGGTAGCTGTAGAGGGCAATGAGGTCTCCCCTCAGCCTCCTTGTCTCCAGGCTCAACAGCCCCAGCTCCCTCAGCCTCTTCTCATAAAACCTGTTCTCCACACCCCTAATCAGGCTATTTTCCCTTTTCTGCTCCCTCTCCAGCACCTCAATGTCCTTCCTATATTTTGGTGCCCAAAACTGCACACAGTACTCGAGGTGTGGCCTCTCAAAGGCTGAGTAGAGGGGCAGGATCACCCCCTTGGTCCTGCTGGTCGCACTATTCCTGATCCCTTCCTCCAAAAGGCATAGATTCTCTCTTTTTCCCTGAGCACCAGTCAAAGCTCCCTGTTCAGTCAGGCTGGTCTGCTATGCCACCAGCTTGCCTTGCAGCACATGGGGATGGCCTGCCTCTGTGCCTTCCTGGAGTCCTATAACCCTCAGAACAGATTCTCATGGGGATTCTGGAAATCAGACTACTGAACAAGTTAAATTTGCTCTTCAGAAGTCTAGGGTGGTGGTTTTGCTGCCCCCTCCTCCTGGCACCTCTAAGAATAGAGAGCTCTAACAATTCGTGGTCCCTGTGCCCGAGACAGCCTCCAACCGTTACATCTCCTACCAGCCCTTCCTTGTTGGGAGCTCTATAGCAGACTCTCACAGCAGTATCAGCCTTGTTGGCCTCGCCCCTAATCCTGATCCAAGTGCACTCTACCTTTTCATCATTCATAACACATCATTCATAGTTCTAGATATTCATAACAATTTCTAATATACAGGGCCATCCCACCACCTCTCCTTCCTTGTCTGTCTCTCCTGAAGAACTGGTGGCCATCAACTGTGGCACTCCAGTCATGTGAGGTATCCCACCATGTTTCTTTGATAGCCACTATGTCATAGTTTTCCTGCTGCATCATGGCTTCCAGCTCCCCTTGTTTGTTGCCCATGCTGAGTGTGTTGGTATAGATGCACTTCAGATGGGTTAATGATCTCGACACGTTTCTGTGGGCATGGGCCCTGATTCCTGCCTGACCCCTCCCAGGTATTTCCATGGCTTTTGAACCATCAATGACCTTTTCCTTTTTTGCTTCCCACTATACCTCTATCACCTATCTCAACTGAGGTGGCAGAGCGAGAGTCTTCTCTAGCACACCATCCTACAAACCTTGGCATGCATTCCCTGTGCTTACTTATAGCAGACTCATTTTTATCCCCTTTCCTCTTCAAATCTAATGTAAAGCTTATATTAAGTACCTTAATATACCAAGACCTAGATCAGCCTCTGAAGAATTTATAAATGGACCAAATACATAAAGATCATTGATAAGGTGCCTCATCACCACTGGTTTGGAGAACATCTGCTTTCACCTACATAACAGGGGGACTCAAACTAGAGTGAAAGAAAGGTGGCACAGTGTATCTAGTGGTAGGCTTATGCTTTGCCACTACCCATTAATTGACTGACAAATTTCGCTGCAAAATGAAATGTTTGGTATGTAGCTGATTTTTTCAACAAGTTCCAAGTAATCTAAGACTGTATTTTAAATTTCAGAGAAAAAGCTGTTCAGATAATGTGTCTGTTACCTGGAAGATGACCAGTCAAATATTTTACATATAAAATGTACCTCTCTAAATATGCATAATTTACATGAGGTGTTTCCAGGCTGATATACCTCCCAGAAGTGAGAAGGTGATGACCGTTTGGTGCACAGCTAGATGGGAAACAGCTCCATGTTGTCCAGAGGTGCTTAAAGGCAGGAACAATGCATGAAAGACTCCAGAAGGATCTTGGGGAGTAATTTTAGGCAAGCGGATAGGGAATACAAATAAGGGAGAAGAGGGATATAGGCAGAAGTGGAGATTACCATGGAAGCGTGAGAAAATTCCTCCAAGTATAGAAAAGCCTACAGAAGGTTTTAAAGAGAAGAATGTGATTAGATGGATGGGGGAGGAGGGTGATTTTTTTTTAGCAGCATAATTGGTACTATTGAGTGAGAAGGAAGGAAGGCAATAGTAGTTAATCAATTCTAAAGTTGGCAGAGTATAATACAAGGAATGGCAATAGTTTCAAAAGAAAATGTTTAAAGGAAACAAGACTTTTTGGACCAAAATGGTCCAAGAAAATAGGAGAACACAAAATGTACAGGTGCTCCCATATCTGTAAATCACAGAGATTATCTTTAAAACTTACTGTACAGAAAAAACAGTTGTAGAAGAGAAAAAAGTTTAAAGTTTTGAGCAGCTAGTGAGTGATCAGCAGAATCTTCCTGTTCTCAGGACTGCTGCTGTTTGTCCAGAGATCAAAATGGGAGCTTCAAATGAGTAATTGAGCTGGCATTCCTGTGGCAGAATATAATTTTCCCTTGCTTAACAGTTTCTGAAGACTTCAGCAGGATTTGTAACCAAAGTACTGAGCCTTTGCTACAAGGCAGTTGTGTTACTCTCATGTGTTAGACAGCAACATGTGCAAAAGTCAGACTATGTTGTGCTAGTTCAGGAGTTGCAAACCCAGCTATGTGGCTGGCTCTCCATAGCCAGTCAACTTGTCTAGGTTTTTAAAGAAGCAAAAATATCTGGCAAATCATACTGAGGATGAATATCCATGCTGTGTGTAGACCACTGAACTTCTCCACCTGCACTCGACTGGCGGATGCTGCAGCATCCAAGTGCAACACATGGGAACATTACACCAACATGCACACACATGTACAGCAATGAATCCATGGTGGGGTGCAGCTTATAAAGGGATTCCTCAGCAGTCATCACCTGACAAGAGCTGCAGTTTGAGATTAGAAAGGTCACCCGGGTGGGGTGGGTTTGAATAGTGCAGCAGCCTTGAAACACATTTGTACAGTTAAAACAGCACTTTGGTGACAATGCACGTAAATTTTAATTAGGTCACTTCATCTGGGCAACAGACAAAGATAATTTGCTGGAAGGAGAGGGTGAGTGAGACAGAGAGGGCAAGGGAGCAAGAACTCTGTTTGCTGGAATAGATATTAAATCTCAAATCTCAAGAGGGAAGTGTGAAAACAAAGAAAACACGAGGAGTCGCAAAGGGTACACCCTGGCAGTAAATCATTCCTAAATGACAAATGCACACAAGGAGGTATTCCTTAATCACACCCTTTAGCAGGTTGGCATCCTTACTAGTTTGTCTGAGGGTGGGGGGCAGCAGGGGGGCAGCCCTGGCTGGGCCAGTACAGCCTGGCCCATTGCAGCACAGCTGCATTTTCTCAAGACCTGCCTCGTTCTTGAGAACCGGAAAAAGTCCTTCTGAGCCCTGGGCTGATACGCCGTACCATCTTTTGTGCAGCTGTAATTTTGACAGGGGGAGCCAATTTGAACTTCTGTAATCCTCAGCCCCAGACACCTCCAACGCCTGAGACTGTGTGTGTGTTTTTTTTTCCAAAGGTTTTTCAGCTGTGCTCTTGAGAAAGTCACTCCATCCAAAGAAAGGGGCGGGGGGAGAAGGGGGGAAAGGGAAGAAAAAAACATAAAAACATCTGTCTGACTTTGTCCAGGAGATTGTTTCTATAGCTGTAACATTTTGAAAAGCGGGGGGGGGAAAAAAAAAGTTATTTTTCCATCCCTGCCTGCCTACCCATATTTTTCATTTTTTATATCTTCCTCTGTGATGGACATCATTTCCTGCCCCTCCTTTCTTTTAACCACTGTTGACCGAAAAAAAAAAAAAAAAAGGAAAAAAAAAAGAAAAGGAGAGAAAAAAAAAAAGGAGAAGAGGAAAAATAAATCTAAGAAACTGATTGAAACTGGACTTAGAATTGCACAATGATCTTAAATTTTCCCAAGGCTTATATTTTGGGAGGGAGCTGTTTTATGAATGGATATAAGGCTGACACATGAAACGCGTGGGATCTGTCTGAGTGCCTTGTCTGGGTCAGCTGTGACATCTGGCTCTTATGAATCTGGCGTATTGTGACTCACTAATACACAAATAGTAATCCTTGATAGTATCCACTTGTGATGCTTTGCGAGTGTTGTCACAAACAATGTCAAATGCCAGAGAACGGCCTTAATTCTGGCCTGCGTGGCTGACCCAGGCTGAGACGGCTGGTGGGGCTCAGTGTTGGGTGGGGATATCTGGGGGTGCTTGCCCTGCTCACTGGGCAGCACGGTGGTTCCCCAAGGCACTGTTGGGTACGTAAGTGATTGCGTCTCGCTAGTCTGTGGGTTTCCTTTGATGTTTTAGGCAGGGAGAGTCTGTGCTGGTGCCAGGCCAGTGTAATGCAGCTGCCGATGGAGAGGGTGGTTTGTGGCACAGCTCCCATCTGATGCTCATTGTCCCCAAAGCTGTTAACAACAGCAAATTTTTCAACTTTTCATTCCCCTTCTCCCACCCTATATTGTGTCCAGGCAAGCTGAGCAGCTCGGTCTACAGCCTCCACCAGCCACTATGAGGTTTGGTGTCAGGGGGAATTTTGTACTGAGACCTTGATCTATGGATGGCATTGGTGCAACAAGGGTCACAGTCATGGTAGGGGAAAGCATATAGATTAATGCAAACCCCCCTGATGCCTATGACATTTCTTGGACTGGCTTAAAGAACCTATTACAAAGTGAAAAGCATCCCATTCAGTATAAAATACAGCTAGAATTGCAGGAGGGAGTTGACAAGAGGGGAATTCACCTCACTTAATAGCAGCTTTTTTTCCCCCTAATGTGCTCCTGAAACCAAGGGAATCATGAATTCAGGGTGGTTCAAGAGGTGAGGCAATACCATGAATAAAGTCTGGCTTATGTTTCCTGCACCTTCTCTAGCTGGAGTGGGATCTTTAGGATGGGCTAGGTGCTAACCCTGGTCTTACAGCTTTGGGTTTTGACTGTGGAATGCTAGATAACTGGCTTTCTGAAGTGTTGCATAATGAATCAATTACTTTAATTTTTAAAATGTGGTATCTTGAAAAGGGATGCAAATGGGCTAACTACACACAGAGCAGCAGCAATGGTGAGGAAAAGAGGCAATATGCTGAGGGCCCATGCTGATGCTGACCCTAGATCATTCTGGATGCCAGGAATA
Organism: Apus apus; assembly: GCF_020740795.1. Lineage (NCBI taxonomy): Eukaryota > Metazoa > Chordata > Aves > Apodiformes > Apodidae > Apus > Apus apus. The sequence continues at coordinate 53,379,527 of NC_067283.1, forward strand.
TAATGTACAAGCTCAGTGTTTAGGCACAACAAGATTATTTAATCCCTAGTGGCAGAAAAACAGGGGTCAGTATTACCTTTATTTTTACACAGGAATGAATCTCAAAAGGTTAGAATTCAGGATCAGCAGTGTCAGGTCCACTTTTCCTGTATCTGTTGGAGGAGTGGTATATGCACTACAAAAGCTGACATCCTAAATGTTAGGATATTTTAGAGTGGCTGCTAGTGGCTGCTGATCTGTCACCCTGAGCAGTGATCCAAACTGGTGGAAGGTGCAGAATTCTTGCTGGGAACCCACTCTGGAGACTGCAGTACTGTCCTTTGGTGGCTACAAGTGTAATCCCAGATCTGCAGGGGCTGCATTTTCATTGTCTCCTTGGTGATGTCCTGAACCTTCATAAAAACTGAGGTCTGGGGTGAGTTCTGAGCCCCATGTTGGGCCTGGAGATCCTGTATCCTCTCCTGTCCTCATTCCTTGAATACAGTGCTAAGGAGTCAGCTGTATTGCAACAGTGAATATTCTTCTGTCATTTTTGTTGTAGCAAGTGAGGATTATTTGAGGATTATAGCTATCTAGGGAAAACTCTGCTCTAAGTAATTTTTGATATGAGGAGGGATCAGCAGTTGTTTTTTTTGCCTGTGGTGAGAGTTCACGTATTGTCTCTGTAAAGTTTTAGAGCGGATGGAAGGCAGTGATTTTATTAGTGGTTTTGTAATAGAGCAGTACCAAAGATGCCTAGTAATAGGTGAAGGCTCCTACAGCTCTGCATGTTAATTGTGCTAAGCATCTTGCAAACACATAACAAAATGCAGCATTGTAAAACTGACCTTTCAAATGCAAGACGAGTCTTTTGCTTCAAGGGGATGAGTGATACATTTTGAAACAGGAGAAAAAATGTGTTTCAGAAGCTTTTTTGTTGTTGTTTTGTTTCCTTAAATTTCCCCACACATGAACAAAATCAATCTAGAAGAGCCAAGAAACCTGTAATGGATGAAATGTTTTACACATATGTGATGGAAAACTCTGCTCTGCTAAGTCAAAAAGCAGCTTCTGAAGAACTTAATGTGGCTAGAAAGTCACAGGTGCCTGACCCCTTTGGCCCCGTTACATCACTGCTGCATATGCTTGGACTTCTTTCACCACATTTTCAAACCTGCCATATGGGGAGATCATATTCTGCTAACCCGAATCTTCCAGAACGCTTTGCAGGACCTCGTGCCAGAGAAGATTCCCCACATCTCACCCTTTTATCCTCACACAGGAGCATTAGTGAACTAAACATCTCTCATTTCAACTTCCTCCCAGCCCCACTTTTTTGGCTCATGGATTATATCTCTTTTCAGCAGCTGTTTTTCAGCTGACATTTAAACTAAGCTCACATCCTTGAGGTTCATTTCTAATGTTTCCTTGGGAAAAAAAAAAAAAAAAAGAGCACGCACACACACATACAGACACAGACACACACCCTTACCCTAAAAACTCTCCACCAAACCCAAACAACACTGAGTACATGGTAACACCTGCTTTTGGAGACTGCTGGCATCCCCAGCTCTCACTTACAGTGGGTAAAAAACCGTTCACCAGAGACATACCTCGCTCGAGGGACCAATAAGGGGCTATACATAAGGCTTTTGCACCTCTACGATACTGGTTCAAATCCAGCTCAGGTCTGTAGTGACTGTAAAAGTTTATTACCATCTGATAGCTGTTTGGTGGTCCTCCACTAGCAAACAGGTGTCTGGGTCATAAAAGGGAGCAGGGGAAGAGCACTGTGGTTAACACACTGGGCTGAAGCACCAGATTTCTTGGTCCTCTTCCCAGGTCTGCCAGATTGTATAGCCATAGGCAAGTCCTCTGTAAATGGTGATAATATTCACATGCCTCATGGGAGTGTTGTGAGGATATGTTCATTAATATCACTGAGATGCTTGAATGAGTTGTGAATGAGGAGCCTGGTAGAACTAGAAAAGCAGTTATTTTGTGTTGGCAACACCAGGGAGAAGCTGTGAGACGGAGGGGTGTAATAAATGGTCTGCAAATGAGCTATATGCTCATAAATGACCTCTACATGCTCAACGTCTGGACAGAAAATCTCTGAATGGGAGGTGAATTACTAGCTCTGTGTGACTTGTCCTGTGGATAAACAAATAGGAAACTGATGGTAGATATTATGTGCATTTTGTAAAGGGAGGTACAAATACCCTTAGTTCCCTGGCCATCTATAATGCAGAATATGTCAGCCTCCACCCCTGTCACTTTGATATACCTCTACAAATGATAACATAGGCTGCAGCTTGGTCCTCTGTAGGGTGGCATCTTCAGTGTTATGGACCACAGGACATCCTACCCAAGGGAAAGGTGCCATCTGGGAAAGGTGCTGCTCCATGCTTTGAGGACTAAACCCTTGCTGTCACTTCAGCTCTGTGTGAGGAGAAGTGGGATATGACCTGCCTCAGGTGCCACCTAAGTGACATTTCTTCTACTTCCCACAGGGTGAAGAGAGGGGACAGGGTTCACAAGTTGCAGAGTGCCATGGTGTCCCTGCTCTTTCTCCAGCTGTGAAAGCAGAAGAGTGTAGAAGACAGTATTACTTCTCCCTTTGCAAAGTTACCCCTGTGTGCCAAGGGCCCTGTTAGAGTACAAACAAGCTGGCGGTGACATGGAGTAGGGAGGGAGGAAGCTCCTGTTGCCAGGAGTGCTCTGTAGTGGAAGAGTTATTGGTATTGGGTATTGGTGATGCCCTTACAGATCTCAGGGGCTGCAGAAGCTATTTTTTGAAGTGTGAGCTATTTTTTTCCCAAATTTCAGCTGCTTTGTAATGGCCCATCCCTGCTAACTTCTGAGGACCTGTGTGTGTTGATAATCCTGTTGAAGTTAATGGAGTGCTCTGCGTGAGTAGAATGTAGGAATTTGTTTACAGGGTCAGGCTCTGATGTTATTCCATTGCCTTTTACAGTGGCTTTGAAGCTTTTTCTTATCCATTTTAACTTAAGCGTTTTGCTTAAGGTATATTGAATGGTTGGCAGGGAAAATTTTAATACTATTTTTTTTTTTTGTGGCAACAGAAGCAGAAAAGCAAATGTTGTGGTTTGACATTTGAGAGAATAGGAGCTAATTATTGTTTCCTGAATTAGCTTTGGTCAGGAGTAAACTTAAAACGTGGAGCCACACAGGGAAGCGTTTCGTTTACATTAGCAAGCGGTTACCAAAGTTGTTCCATTGATTCACTGGGGTGGCTCTGGTGAGCGCCAGCCCATCTGTGTGAGCAAACCCAATGCAACCTGATCCTTCAAACTGAAAATCCTCCCGCTATGCCTGCATTTCAGACAGGCGTGCTGAATTACTTCTACACTCTTCGGAACTTCTCGGGGTCCTTGCTTCACAATATTTGCAAAACCTCTAGCTGGCACAATTACACCTCTGTGAATAACGTATTTTCCAGTGCACTGGAGGTCTTGACACCTTGATGTTTCAAATGAAACAGACTGGGGGGGAAAAAAAGACACAAAATGGAATATTAATTTTCTGCTGCAAAAATTGCTTTTCATTCTATTAGGACTGAACTGATTTTCAGCTAAAAAACACCCACTTCGATTTTATAACTGTCATAAAATGTTGAAACAAATATTCAGCCTCTAAGAACTTAAAACGGGGGTGGGGGGGATGTTAATTCTTATGAAAGCATTTTAATTAGTGACATATTTTAATATGGGAAAATCTGCCTTTTTCTATGAAAATGATCTTGTCTGAAGAGTGTTGCCTAGCTCTGATTGTGAATGCAGTCCTTCTCTTTCAGCAGCACTTACCTGAGGAGTATATTTTGCATTGGAAACTCAGAACACGGATTCACACTTATTGATTAATAGCACAATAAAAAGGAAACTGCTGATACATTCCTAAAAGCAGTGATTATAGATCAAACCAGATCATGATTCAGAGACTCTCTCTTGATCTTCTGGCAAAATGTTGGACCTGGATGCTCTGTGCTTTTGAGGATATGAGCTCACTATTCTTATTTGAATATTTTGCCGGCTTAAGAATGCTTAGTGTCGCTTGCATGAATAAGTAAAATTACTATATGTCATCTTGGATTTCCTTAAGCTGTAAAAATGAATCATGGCATTAAGTGTTTTCAGGACTTGAACTTTTAATATTATTTCCAGTGATCATAGCACTTGAGGGGAGGGAGGCAAGGAGTGTGAGAGAGAACTGAAAAATCATATGTTGAAATTTTATTATTCAAGGGGAAAGTATCAGGTAAAACTGTTGCTAGGAAAGACCTGGTGGAAAAATGTGTTGAGATGTGGGTAAATGCTGCCAACCTCCTGTTCCAAACTCTGCTTCTGTGATGTCTAGCCTTGGTTTGGCCCCACAAAAGTCTCCAAGATTACACCAGTCTTGTGTTGCATTTCTGGAACAGAGATCTGCCCTTTCGCTGTTCATAACCAAATGTTTCCTTTACCCAATAACCATCATTTTTGTCCCTTTCTGAACTTTTCCATGTTACAAGATTTGGATTGGGTATGACAGTCAGGAGCTAAGTGCATATTTCCTGCAAAGTTTGGGGTGCTTTAGAAGTAGGATTTTCATTTAGCCTGTTTGCTAAATATAAATTCAATGTACCTAAGGGACTGAGAATTCTCCTACCCTTCTCCTAAAAGATGATAAAATGTTAGTAGAAGGTGGGAGTGATGGAGCAGGAGAAGGAAAAAAAAAAAAGAAAAGCAAATTTAATCTTGATGGTTATGGCCTTCACACAGAATTATACTTTAGGGGTTTCATTGATATTATGTTCTTGTTTGTGACCTGTGTTGTTTCTTGGAATAATTGTGTTTATTAGTCAATTACTTCTTATATAATAAAACTCACCAAGTCCCTAAGTGGTAGTATCCTATAGCCATGACAGTTACAGCTTTGGAGAGACCCATCCTTTTCTCTTGTTCTCAGCTTTGGTCAAGAAGCATCATTTGTTGCCCCAACACTGACCTCTACACAGCTAGGGGAGGCCTAATACCACTGGCCCACCATAACATTATTTATTTTGCTCTATAAAGTTAATTACTTTCCTGGTTCTTTTCTCTTCCAAAATATCCAGTATGGATATTAATATCCAGTATAGGAAATTAATGGGAGCCAGAAACCCATCTAAAAGCCATTACTAGACATAACAAAAAATCATATTGGCTCTCCAACTGGCTGGAGTAATGCAGGAAAAATATCCATTTAGAAAGCCATTTCCATTTATTTTTTCACTCAAATGTAGGGGGATAGAAGGTATACAGTTGTTCTGTCTTATCTTGTCCACTGGCTAATTAGAAACTGTTGAAAGCTGTTTATACATAAAGATAGACTCATTCTGCTCCCAACCTCCCCCACCATGGTAAATATACTAGTGGAAATCATCAACATGTGTAATGGTCATATAATACATTTGTTGTGGAACTGACTTAAAACTTTGGTAACCAAGTAGCAAGATTGCCAGTTCTCCCAGTTTTTTAAGTGCTAACTTTTGGACTCATGGGATAACAGGAAACCTCTGAAAAAGATAATAATATCTCACTTGTAAAGGAAAGAAAGGCTTGAAAACCTAAATCCTAATCATTAAAAAGGCAAAAGGTGAAAACTGTCAAATCTCAGTTATTGATAGAGATAGGTTTTTCTGTGTGCACAGAGTTCAGGAAGGTTGATTGCTTCTCACATGTAGAAATGGTATTTTCAGGGACAGAAAAAATCTGAAAGTAGTGTAATATTTTTATCACAATGTGGCACTTGGGTTAATAAACAAAACAGGAACAAAGGGGTGGTGTCAGGAGGCTCAGTGCTTTCTGCAGCTCAGCTGTCTGCATGTCTGCCCTGGGACCATGACCTGAGCTGTGAAGCCACTGCATTATATCTGCATTATGGTCCCCTGTGGCTTGAAAACAGAACACAGCACTAGCATCTATGTGCCTGTGGTCCTGTGGGGATCACCTTGCATGTCAGTCAGGGAGATTCTAAGTGAGGTGAAGCCATTGTGAATGGACTTGAGTTGATGCATGGAAGACCCTGAAGACCTTCATCACTCTCTAGCATATTTCCCATATCAAGAAGCTTTTTCTCTTAGCCAGGGTATAACAGCTACCCTTGGTCGCTTCTGGCCAGAGCAAGAATTACCCATGAGAAGATGTAATAGTAGCAGGCATACACTAGAAAGGTTTCATGGTTTTGATACGTGAGGTTGACATTATCACTCTTCTCATTCTCAGTTTTGATGAATTAAAGCAAAAAATGGACAAGAAAGTTGCACATGATTAATATTATTTTCTGCACTTTGGGAACATTAATTAATTAAGGCTTTAGTTGACTGACATTTAGTTCTATGAGACATATAGGAAAATGCAGACTGAAACATTCAAATAGAATGTGTGATGTTGGGGTACAATGAATATGTGAGAATTAGAATTCAGGAGCTAGGGTTTTTTTGTGTGGGTTTTGATTTTTCTTGTTCTTCTTTTATTATTTTTTTATTTGTCTGCAGTGATTCAGTAACCTAATACAGACCACAAGAATGCCTTTCCAATTTGCCAAAGATCTGGGAGAAATCCTTTGACTTGAGCAGGATTATTAGGCTTGACAGAGAAATTTCTCAATCTGCTTTTAAGTCCTGCTACATAGGAAATCAGACCGGCTGATCAAAATCGTTGCTTCTGAAGTTTTCCAGGCCAGGTCTTCCCTCCTGTGCATAATCTGAATGGGCTGGAATCTCAGCTGAGCCTTGTAAGTGCTAATAGTTCAGCAATTCTGAGGTTTTTGAGGGCAGACGGCTATTAGATGGCCTAATATGACAGTATATTCACACTGGCCATAGGATTTTGGAAAGTCTTCAAGAAAGAAACTCTTGGATGAAGAGCAGCTGACTCAAGTTGAACACAGGCAAGACCAAAGCAATGCTAGTCAGAAAGGGGGAATGCTTTGAAGAGAGGGCCAAGGCACTGTCTCCACCTTCCATTAATTGAAGACATATGGCCTCCATTTATCAAATTTGTGCAAACCCTCTGGGTCCTGCCTGGCTTCAATGGGCAGGTAGCATTGCTTTCTAAAGATTTCACAGCTAGATGGGAAGTGGCCCTGCCTTCCTCCCAGGTGGTGATAAGCTGAGAGCAGGAGTACACAGCTCTAGGTTCTTGGAACTCTTTTGATCTGGTTATGTTTTATCTGACTGTAAAAATTATGCTTACATTCAGGATCAGGTTAATGCAGCTACCCAGTGGTGTGTTAAGTATCTGTAGATGTTGCTGCCTTCTTTTTCTGTGGTGGGTGTCTGCTACCCTAGACATAGCGATTCAAGTCCTCTGCTGATGCTTCTGATGTCACTTTCAGTACTGAGAGTGGTTAGTGAATCAACACCAGCTAATCAAATCCAAATTTTGATGTATGAACCATTATGGCAATAGTACTCCTACTGACTGAAGCAGAACACATCGCCCAGAAGAAAGTATGTGAGATCCGGATAAAAGACTTTCTTAATCAGAGAATGTGGAAACGTCTTGCAGACAAGATCAGACAAAATTTGAGTCTGACTGATCTTTGGGAAAGAGGCTGTCTTTTATTCCATCTGTCATACTCATGGCTCAAACAGCTTTTTATACTTTAACATTTAACAGGGCTTTGTTCGATATTTATTCTGCACTGTTGGGCTTTTTTGCAATTTTACATAAAATGTTCAAACAAACAATTATCTTTAAATTAAAACCATGAAGAATCAGACAGGAAGTTTCTACTACTTTAAAACTTTTAATTCTCAAGTAATAATACAAATATTACCATCAAGAAATTATCAAACCAATTTGACATTAAAAACTTCTGTGTATTTGTATTTTTTCAATGTAGTAAGGGGGAAAATGTCCCTTGTGAAATGTAATTGCAATTTCACATGCACTTGTAAGGGGCAATGAATACACAAAAAGAAGGTATAAGGTTTGGGATTATGTCTTCCTCTAAGTAATGGAATCATAGAATCGTTTAGATTGGAAAAGCCTTTTAAGATCATCGAGTCCAACCACAAACCAGACACTGCCAAGTCCACCACTAAACCATGTCCTTAAGTGCCACGTCTACATGCCTTTTAAATACCCCCAGGGTTGGTGACTCAACCACTTCCATGGGCAGCCTGTTCCAGACAATCCTTTCGGTGAAGAAATTTTTCCTAATATCCAATCAACACCACCCCTCCCAGCCTCCACCACAACTTGAGACTGTTTCCTCTCATCCCATCCCTTGTTACCTGGGAGAAGAGACCAGTTCCCCCCTCGCTACAACCTCCTTTCAGATAATTCTAGAGAGTGATAAGGTCTCCTCTCAGCCTCAGTTCCCTCAGATGCTCCTCATAAGACTTGTTCTCCAGATCCTTCACCAGCTTTTTTGCCTTTCTCTGGACTTGCTTGAACACCTCAATGTCTTTCTCGTAGTGAGGGGCCCAAAACTGAACACAGTATTTGAGGTGCAGCCTCAGCGGGTGAAGGATCACTTCCCTAGTCCTGCTGACCACACTATTTCTGATACAATCCAGGAAGCCATTGGCCTTCTTGGCCACCTGGACACACTGTTGGCTCATATTCAGCTGTCTGTCAACCAAAACCCCCAGGTCCTTTTCTTCTGAGTAGTTTCCAGCCACTTGTCCCCAGGCATTGCAAAGGATGGTCATGACCCAAATGCAGGACCTGGCACTTGACTTTGTTGAACATTGTACAATTAGCCCTGGCCCAGACTGTCTAAGTCCTTCTGTAGAGCCTTCCTGACCTTGGACAGGTCAACACCCTGCCCGACTTGTTATCATCGGCAGACTTACTGAATGTGCACTCGATTCCCTCATCCAGATCACTGATGAAGATATTAAACAGAAGTGGCCTCAACACTGAGCCCTGGGGAACACCACTTGTGCCCAGACACCTACTGGATTGAACTCCATTCACCACAATTCCTTGGGCCTGGCCATCCAGCCAGTGTTTTGCCCAGCAACAAGTGCATCAAGCCAAGCCACGAGAGGACAGTTTCTCCAGAAGAATGCTGTGAGAAACTGTGTGAGAGGCTTTACTAAATTCTAGGTAGACAACTTCCACAGCCTTTCCCTCATCTTCTAAGCAGGTCGCCTTGTCATAGAAGATCAGGTTAGTCAAGCCTTTCATAAGCCTGATCACCTGGTTGTCCTTTATGTGCCACATGATGGCACTCAAGACGATTTGCTCCATAACCTTCCCCAGCACTAAGTTCAGACTGACGGGTCTGTAGTTCTACAGATCCTCCTTCTGGCCCCCACTGTAGATAACTGTCACATTTGCTAATCTCCAGAAAACTGAGACCTCCCAGGTTAGCAAGGACTGCTCATAAATGACAGAAGGTTGTTTAGTGAGCACTCTCACCAGCTCCCTCACTATCTTGGGGTAGATCCCATTCAGCCCCGTAGACTTGTGTGTGTGTCTAGGTGGTGCAGCAGGTAATTAACACTTTCCCCTTGGATTATGGGGGCTTCATTCTGTCCCCAGTCCCTGTCTTCCAGGGGGCTGGATAGCCAGAGAACAACTGGTTTTACTACTAAAGGTTGAGGCAAAAAAAGAATTAAGTACCTCACCCTTTTCCTCATCCTTTGTCACTGTTTTCCCTTGCATTTAATAAAGGATAGAGATCCTTCTTAGCCCTTTTCTTGCTAATGTATTTATTGGAACATTTTTTATTGTCTTGTATGACAATAGCCAGACTAAGTTCTATTTGTGTTTTGGCCTTTCTGATTTTCTCCCTGCATAATAACCTCACAATATCCTTGTAGTCCTGCTGACTTGCCTGCCCCTTCTTTCAAAGGTCATAAACTAAGTAGAGGGGAATCTGTTTTCCTTCAATTTTAGGCATATGTGATGAATTTTAAGTAATTACTTTGTATAATATTAAAAGAGAATGTGATATGTCATAATCAAGATGGGATTAGAAATTTATGACATTTTTTCATATGCACATTTTTTCTGTGGCCTATAATTTTCGCTCACCTATTCTGCTTGTTAGTCAGACATTTCTTCAAGGGTTTGTTATGAGAAATCAGGAGTAAGCTGAGTACAAGAAGAAAGGATTTAAGCTGTCTCTGGTATCTCCGGCATGTCAGGTAGAAAGCTGAAAGTGTTAATTTTAAATTATGGATCTTGATTTCCAAAGCTAAATTGAGATCTGGCATCTGTGGAGTGTTTCAATTTTACAAGCACATTGATTGTGTTCAAGCTAAATTGCTCCAAATTGAATACAAGACCGAGGCAAGCCCTCCTTTTGTACTTCCTGGATAAATACCAGGGTATGATGGTCTTACAGTATAGTGTATACAGCATACTGATTCCAAAGCTGTCTTTCCTTGGTGCAAGAAGACTGCACAGGTGTTTGAGCGGAGGACATGGCCAGATTAGACCTGAACAAAAGTAATTCTTTGCCCCATCGGTGTCCCACAAGGAGAACTGATTCAAGGACATACAGAAATTAGATGTGTTTTGAACCCTGTGTTGTGCAAAGTCCTAAATTTCTTCCTCACTGAGAAGGAGTAAGTTGTTTTTTTTTTTTCTGAATAATTATCTGACTAGTTGTTCAGCTTTGGCAACAGCAGCGGAAAGGCGTAAAAGCAGTGTATAAAAGCCAACTTTCCTCTTCTGTAACAGTTGTTACTTTGGGCAATTTCCCTAAGATGCCTAGAGTATGGAGGGAAGCTCTGAATGGAGAAGAGCAATCTTATTTCTTTCTACGCTAGGAAGCTCTTGAGCTGTGAGAGACAACTCTTTCTTTGAAGAGTGAAAAGAAATACATCCATAAACGAGTGAAGTTAAAACTATGTACAAAAAATCTGAGCTCCGTTGATCTGTTTGTTTTTTGCAGTTGAGTTTAAGGACATGGAAACCTGTCTTCTGGGTGCAGGGTCAGCAGGGGGTGCCCTGCTTCTTCAGGACATGGGTGAGGATTTCCTGCCCTAGAGAGAGAAGGAAGGGCTTGGTACCTATGATGAGGCACCTCCCTCAGTGACTTGTACTTGTGGGAGAGAATTATTCACCATAGACCATGTCCTTAGCCCTTTACTGAGGTTTTGTTCAATCCTTCTCTGTCTAAGCAAGGTCCAAGTAAGAAAACTAGTCAGGGCTGGGTGCTCTGTTGCTCGCATCTGAGTAATACCAGTACAGTCACTCCATTAGAGAGGAGGTACTGTTTTGAAAGAGGTATCTGAGAAATGAAATTATGAATAGGACCAGATCCCTAGCTTTGCCTCCATCATCAAGGGCAGACCCCCCAGCAACAGGAGAGGATTTTTGTGTTACATGAGGAGGACAGTCCTTGTGACTGCATCCCCTTGAGACAGAGCTCCACATGGGAGGTATGTGTAGCAGCATCAGGGACATATTGCCCTCCTCCTGAAAAAATCTTCTCTCCTGGTTTTTAGGGAGTGCACAAAGATAGAAATAACCAATGGGAACTGCCCATTACTCAGGCTATCAATACTGCACCAACAAAGCACAGAAAGTAGACATACAATAAGCAAAAAACAGAGCAGAACATAGCCATATACAATCAGGAAATTATTTTTCTTGATTTGCAGGTGACCGGAGTAGGGAGCTAAGACTTTATTCTGCTTTTCTGTGGTCTCTCACAATCCTTGAGCAAGTACTTCATTTAAGAGATAGTTTCCTACAAGCAGCTCTGACTAACATGAGGTTCTTTTTAAGGGTTGACCCTGAAAGTGATTTAGTGATGTTTCATCCATTGGTGCTTTCCCCTGGATCACTGCATCCTCTGGAGACTGAGAAGGATGTGGTATAGATCTGGCTCTGCATATAACATCTGCAACCTGCAGGAATGCAGGTAGCTCAGCTCCTCGGGTGGTGGAGCAAAATAAGTATGTAAAGGGTTTTTCAGGTTAAGTTGCATTTCTGGAGTGGTGCAGAGGTATTGAAAGCAAGAAAAGGCTGTAGCACAGTAATCCAACCTCGTGGTTGGATTCAGTGTGGTACTCTCGCTTTCAGAGTTAGGCATCCAGGAGTGCTCCTGCAAATTGCAGGTTCTGGCACCATTTTGGTGTGATATAATCAAGTAAGAAGGTTGGGGGTGGGAGCAAGGAACAAAAAAAGGAGCTTATCATTGCCATGCAGATCTTGAAGGCCCCTAGAGTATAGGATCTGGCTCATGATGACACAGCTGCTATACCAAGCAATTAAGAAGTTTCTGCTCTTCCTAAAACAGTTCCAATATGAGTGGGCATTTGACAAAATGAACGGTTGCTAGCTCTCCTAAGTAACACTTGCAGGCAAATTTTGCCATAATGGAAAGTCCACATTTTGGAAGATAAAGGTGCTTCCTTAATTGTTACTGTTGTCATTGTTGTGGATTCCTACATTGTGACTCTCAAGCAGTCCTTGATCTGTTCTGAAACCTAAAAGGGGAAAGGAAAAACCTATAAAAAATATTGGCTGTTTAAATAAAATAATAATTTTAAAAAGAGTTCCTATGGTGCAACTGAGGTCAGGAAGTAGTTGATCATAGCAGGAGTCTGGACCAATGCCCTATTATTTCTGGAACAAGCCTGGTTAGAGTGAGGGAGAGGACGTTACCTCTGGACTGGAGAAACTGACACCTGAACCATAAAGGAGTATTTTCATTCTGCTTCAGGGAAGAATATTATAAAAACACCTTCTCAGGAGAGAAACTCCTTGAATTCTTGTTCCAAACAGAGCTGTAAAATTTCTTACTGAAAATGGAGGGACAGTTTTGCTGAACTATGAATCTTTGTTCCCTGCAATAACACCATTTGGCATGTTCTTCCACTTAATATATGAAACATACTAAGAAAAGGAGGAAAAAGCTCAGCGAACTTAACAAATTTCCATCTCCAAGAGAAGGAGCAGCCTATGATCTGGCAGGGTGCCACTGTATGACGCAGGGCCTTGTGGAAATCGCGTTGCATCGGTGAACGACCTGAAACAGAGTGCTGAGCTGTCAGATAAGTCACAGTTGGTGAATGTTAACCTCTATTTGTTATGTTTTGAAGACAAATACCATACCCACGTACCAGACAGGGCAGGGTTAGACTGCGGGGGTGAAAAAGGGAGGAAGGCAGACCAGAGGAAGGAAGATATCCTTTGTAAATAAATAGAAATGTCAGTCTTCCCCATTTACTTGGGCTGTGTTGCTCATGACTCTCTTATACCAGCAGCCAGCAGGACAAGTCAGTAAAAGACCATTTCTGCCCTCCCAATTGCCATAGGATTCCGGTTGTGTTAAATGAGACTTACAGTTTAATATTTATTAACAAAACTTTGAGTCACAGTCTACCCCATATGAAACCCCATGGATAACCTTTGGCCCTATCCCATTACATCTTCTTTGCAGATACTATGTATATTTTTAGCTCTGTAAACTATAACAATTGACTGTTACTGTTTTATTCTAGTTAATGTTTACATTACACTGGTGCACAGTGTTTTCAGTCAGAAAACACTCTTTTGTTATTAGTACAGGCAATAAAAAAACAGGAACTTGTGGAATTATAACATAGGGTTCCATTTATATTTAGGTGCACCAGAAATGCTGTGGTGATTACCATGATATAAATAAAATAAATATTTGCAGACTTTACACATTTTACTCAGTACAGTTTTCAGAGTAATTTTGCCTACATTTCCAATGGAAAATAATAATTGTTAAAGAGAATGATGCCCCTCCCAATCTTTAAGCACATAAAAGACAAGAATTTTTTAAATGGTTGAAGAGATTACTAGAAATAAATAATTAAAAACATACTTGCAGTTGAAAATGAACACTTCTAGGAAAATGTATTTTCCTACTTTCACTTTTGTGACTGGCTGTGCTAACAAAAATAGAGGAAAAAGAACAAGTCAGCTCCTCTGTTTATTTTATTCTTGGAGGTTTTACCTAACAAAACTTGTATTCCGAATAGGTACATAATTAAGGCAACATGGGAGTATTTTATAGATGCCCTATTTTAGAAGAAAGGCAGAAAGAAAGCTTATTTCTAGGCATTGGCTGGCATAGTTTGTTACAAGCAGTAGCATACTGTAAGCTCTCTGATGCTGTTCCAAAAGGTCCTAATATACCGTGTCAGGAACAATGGACACAATTGGGCGAACTGTATTACAGCTCCTTTCTCGTGCCTCTGGCAAGTGAAAGGATTTCCTAGGACTTGAATCTGGTTCAGAGCCATTGCTCTTCCAGCCAACTTTCTAAACAGCTCATGAACAAGTTGAAGGCACCTGGCTTTGGCATTCAGTGGGACACAGAACAGTGTCCCCTGCAATTCTGCCAGGCAGAGGTGACCCATCACACTTATATCAGGGGATCTTCCTGCATGTTCTGTAAGTTAGGTAACCTCAAGTTTTCTTGCTCCACTCCACAATTCACTTTGAGCTGTTGAACAAGATGAGGTGATTTGTTAATGAGCAAAGAGAGTGTTACCCTCCCCACAGTAGACAGCGGTTGTCCGCCTGACTGGTCCAATGAGCAAGCTATGGAAGTGTTTTTACTTCAGGGCTTGTATTTAATTATGCACATGAAAGCTGGCCAATGTGTATGAATGTGTTACACAGCATGTGTTTATCTTGCCTTGCTCATTCACACTGAATTGATAGTGGCTGGTGCAGCTTAGTGGGAAGCGTACTGTTGTTTTACAGGCCTTAAACAGAATGAAGTGCTTCACTTCCAACAGCAGCACACTCTTGCTTGCTCTCATTGGTCTCTTTAGTCATGTGTATTTAGGTACCCTAGTCCATGTGAAAGTATTAGAGCTATCAGAAGAAGCAAGTAGCCTTTCCTTTCTGACTAGGCCAGAGTAGCACCTTTCTTCTTTTCCCAAGGGCAGTCGGAAACATCTCTTCGCTCATGTCTCCTTTATCCAGCCAACCAGACAAAGGTGGCAGCAACAAGACCTCCTTTCCTCCTTACCCAGTCCCTCCCATGAGGTATGCTGGTAGTAGATGTGTATCCTTACAGTGGCGCTGATAAGGTCATGTGGAGTACTTGTTCTGGTAGTTAACTGTTGATATATGCGAAGCTGTTCAAATCTTTCAGCACAACTACTTCAGCCCATCTGCAGATTCAGTCAGGCTTGCTACATTGGTTACATCTGGTCATGTTTTCAAAGTTTTCTTTTTAATCAGCATAGGCTTGAAGGCCAGGTGCTTCATTGTGTTTTTGTTTACTCACTTATTTTTAGTTTTGTTTTAATAGAGGTTGTCTGGTGTCTTCACATAGCTTTGAGTGTGGTAGCTGTAGGCACAGGTTTGGGATTCTTTTTTTCTCATCCTTATTGTATACATGATTTTATACTGTCATTGTCTGTAGTCCAAGGTGTCATTTCAGACTGGAGCTGGCAATACACAGTAGAGATTCACAATCGAAGCCCAACTTTGAAATCTCAGAGGATATGGAGATGGTATGGTACTTTCTAGGTGTATCAAAGGTCTCCATTTACCACCATTCTGCTTCACACACTTATGTCAGTTTAGAGATCACCCTGTTGATGAATGAACTGCCACTGAAGTCTCAATTTGACTAGAAATAACTATAGCTTTCTATAAAGTTAGTTCTGGTTCAAGCAGTAATTGCTTACATACCATGGTATGGGTATATGGGTATTCTTTCCATGAGCTCCACAGACAAATCCCTGTGCTAGTATGTTTTAAATTCTGTAAGTTAGTATCATTAGTATAGGTTTCCTTCATTTTATGAAAGTGATGGAATATTTTAAGGAGGAGTTCTTCGTATTCAGTTGTAGTAACTAGCTGAAAGCAGTAGCGTAAGTCAAAAGCATAAGAAGTATTCAAAAGCCAGACTCCAGTAGGCATTAGTAGAGAGACTGACTTCCCAGCATTTGGGTATTTGTTCTCTTTAGTAGCAAGACTGTATTTGTGGGAAATTCAAAAAACACTTTGTAGATGTATCATTATTTTTTATATTGTTTGTGTTTTGAGATCTGAACTGGTTTGGACTCCTGTTGTGATTTGGACGGTAGAAACACAAGAGAACCCGTACCAACATGCAAGATATCAAAAAAAAGGCTTGATTGATTAAATAGGTTATTGAAAAAAGAACATGAAGTAACAGAAGCTGTATGAGGTTTTAGCACAGAGTAGCCACGTGCACAATTTGTAGGAGTCAGATGGGGGTAATTGAAGCAAGTGTTATTGGCGAGAGGCAGCATGTTACGTATGACGGCAAAGACTAGGACTCCATTAACAGGCTGCTTTACTCCAGGACCTTCTAGCTAAGGTTGTATCCCAGAATGCCAAATAAGTTAGTTGTAGTGTCTGCAAACAAACATCTGAGGTAACACTTCACCTTATATGGTGGGAGGAAACTGGGGACCATCTGGGAGGGCTGACTAGAAACAGTATGCCACGTAACTGGAAAAAGTGTAGTAGTGTGTCTCAAATAGTTGATATATTTCAAAAAGGCATCCAGAAATCTGGGTGGTTATCTGAGCTAAACTGAAACTTTTAAGGTTAACCCATCATTAACAAGTTCATTCCCAGGACTAATGGCCATGCAGTACAGTATGTGCGTGTTTAGTGAAGCCACAAATAAATTATGAAGGTTAATAAGTGTTTTTCTGAATAAGGAGAATTATTCCTCAGGGAACCACAACATATGCTATTAAGACCTTAACAAAATAGGCGGCCTCTACCATTTTGAGATTGTGGCTTGTTTTGTTAAATAAGGCAGTAATTGTTTTTGTTTTAATAGTGTGACTAGCCAGGTATTTCTGCTTGAGCACTTTCTCTGTTTCTCAGGGTGAGAAGGTCAGATTCGACCCTTTAAAATTTGATTTGGAAAATCAAACCAAGGGGTTGGGGGGAGCAGGGAAAGGCAAACAGAATAGGGTTATGTGTGGAGTTACAGGTCTATGGGAACACTTGCTAACTGGATCCTGCATGCCCAAGTTGGCAAAAGTCTTCACTAGATTGCCAGACTTCTCTGCCCTTCAGATATATGTGAATGCAGAAATTAATTAACGCTGTGGATTTTCTATTCAAATAGATGGAAATGGCTTTTACATGGTCACTAGCTAGGATGGCACTGCAGGAGTTCTTATTTGAAATGTTTAAGAAGATATCACAACATAACAGCCTTTGAGCATCATGTCCACATTATACATATTGGCAAATGGTGTCACTGGGAGGACAGCACTGTATTTGAATAGCACTGTGACACAGGGAGGAAGATGGATCAGAGATAAATAACCAGCAGAGATAAACTGGTCATGCCAGATTGAGTTCTGTGCCCTCACAGTAAACTTCATATTTTTACTGGTTGAAATTTGAAATGTTTTCTTGAAGGAAACATAGAATCTTTTCCAGTAGGCTCCTCTGAATAGAAATTTAATGTCCACTATATTCAGAGATCCACAAATCAACATTGCCCTAATATAACCCTAATACTACTCTCTCTTGATCTGGGTTAAAGCTGCACAGTTAAGAGGAACTTTGCAGAGCTTCTGTTGTCCAGTCTCACATGGCATGAGGCTGTTATGACTCCACAGTTTCTTAGAACACAACAGAAAATACCCAAACCACCAATATTTGGTTAGTGTAATGAATTTCAGACGAGCTGGTCCAAAAATGGACTGTGTGGTCATCATGTAAAAGTCAATGCTTTCCAGGGGTGACAACATGTTGTTGTCACAGTATCTCCTTAGAGTTAAAAGAGGAAATAAATGTTCCACCTCAGATACCACTGTGTGATAACTGCTGGCATATATTCACCAAAGTAAGTAGTTCCTGATGTTAGATAATTGAGTCCTGAAACTAGGTGAAAGGAGGTGTTTTTAGCTGAGTTTTGCTGCAAATCTCAGGTTTTGAAGCTAGTAACAAACCTCAAGGCATGAAAATGAAGGCAGAATGACCTCAGCCCAATTCAGATGCCGTACATGAACATTCTGTGGGCAGAATTTGAAATTTCTTTCTTGATCTGGGTCCAAATACTGTGGCTGGAATCTACTCTAATCAAACCGAAGAACTTTGCATAAACACCTTCAAACAGAACCTGCCAATTTCTGTAGAGCTCTGCTGACAAGCCAGTTATTTTTCCTGTGCTAATATCATTAGAGGAAAGTATACGAACAAGAAAATAAACAAAAAGACACATTGAGTTGAGGTTGAGTGGAAGAATGAGGATAGCTGAAGTCAGTGGGAGTTTTGCCATGGGTTTTACTGGAGCCCAGGACTTCGTGCATTCTGTTTCCCTCTAAATGTTTGCAGTGATCTGAGATTCTGAATATTGAAACCAATCTGCAGGTGCCACTTGGTGTGAATAAAATGTGTGTGTGTGTTTGCGTCTACAAGTAAGTGTGCATGCACATGCTTCTTATTAAGACATCCTTTTGCTGTTTCAAATTTAACTTTAAAACTATTTATTTAACAGGAGGGCTAGATCAATGTGGCATTGATGGAAGCATGGGGCAAACAAGTATGAGCTACTTCTGAGCTATTTTCAAGTGTGCATTCATTCTGACTGGAAACTGCCTTGCCTTCTGCCCCGGATTTCCTCACAAATATTAAGGCTGATCATGTCAAATCTGCAGGTGTTACTTTGTCATGCTTGCACATAGAGATCACCTTCCTCATTTCCCTTCAGTAGAAAACGATAATGAATTATTTTAGATAGTGCTGAAAGATTTAATGTACACATTTACTTCACCCCACAAAGGGAAATTGCCTTTTTTTTTAAAGAGAGCTAAATGTCAGCTGTATAATTTTTTACTTCCCTCCTTAGGAAGAAGCATGTAGTGCATGCAGTAAGGAATCAGGTATTGCAATGGATAAGAAGATAAGAAGATAAAAATCAGTTGCTTACCCTATGAATTTTTTATAGGAAAAAAAAAAAGAAGAGGGCACTAGTGGGGAAAAGGACAATTTCTGAAAGTGGTGGTTGTTATTGGTGGAAGATCAGAGAAACTAACTAAAGACTGGTTCTGCAGAGGAGTGCTGTGGCATTCCTTAGTGGAAGCCAGCCAGATAAATTAGTGGAAGCCAGCCAGATAAATCAGTAGAATTGAAAAAGACCCAAGGAAGAGTGAGGCTCAGTACTTTGAGTTGAAGAGTAAGGCATGTTGCTTGGTACTTCTCAAGGTTGTAGCACTGGGAAGAGGGTGACTATGGGTTGCTTTTGCACAGTAAACCAGTGAGATGTATAGGCGTCTCCTTTGTAAAGGGTAGGTGTGTGGGTGTGTATCCAGAAGTCACAGAGAAGTGTGGAAGAATCAATGAATTTGGAGAGATGCTTGTGATCCTAGGGGGGGTCCAGGTGATCTTTAGTGGCTTGGAAAAGTTAGGTAAACTTTTGCAAACATCTTGCAAAGTCCTTTCTTGCCTAGTGTCAGCTTCGTAGCTCACCATGCAACTTCTCGATTTTCCTCCTCTATCCAAAAGAAATTCCATGCTTTGAGACCTTTAAACTGTGAGAGTTTCTGTGACTACCAGTATATGTCTTCATGCTAACTCATTGTTTGGTTTGCCTTCAGCAAATAGTGATGCTTCTGTTTAGAAAGAGGAATGTGGTACTGAACCCGTAAACAAACAGTATACATGGGAATAATAGATAATTACTATGTAAAGTAAACTATGATCTAGTCAGGATGGAAAATCCACTTCTGACCACTGCTGTAATGAATGATGACATTAAGAACAGATAACTCGATAATAGAAGCTGCTCGGAATGGCTTTATTTTAAATGGTAAGCACTTGCCTAAACATAACACTGAGCAAACATATCATTTGTTGAGACTTTGTATGCCATAGAGCAGCAGGTGTCTAAGCATGTAATGGTTTGTTTAATCTGTATTTCTGAGTTCCTCTGAGGCTGCCAAGAACACATATTCAGTACTGGAAATTAAATCTTAAGAGATAATTTGGAAAAGGCAATTAGCTTGTAGGTTTGGCTTGGTTGTAGAGAGTGATTTGAGAGCATCTTCCTAAGCAACAAAGTACTCAGTCAAAGCCCAGATCTATGAAGAACTGCATGACTGACCTATACACTAAAGGCTTGGTTTTAGTAACGCGGAAGGTCTTCAGCTTGTCATGTGAAGCAATGTATTTTATACATTTTATATTTTCATTCATACCCCTATTGTCCCCTGATCCAGTGGTTTTTAAAGGTACAAGTGAATTTTAGACATTTAGAAGGGGAATGTCTAAAATATCTTCAAGGAGAGCTATACATAGCACCGTGCAGTGTGCTTTTCTTAGAGTATGTATTTGTTTTTTCTTCAAAGTACTTGTTTGTTCTTCTCTTTGATGCGTCCTTGTAGAGGCTCGATCATAACTGAATGAAATGTGATAGGAGATAAAATAGGTAATGAAGATGGATTGATGAAGCATTTGCTAAGGTTGCTTTTGTCCCTTGCTTCAGAGAAGGCTTTACAACTGATTCTAATTTTTCCAGACTCCTCTATTCCTCTGTCATACTTCAGTGCCAGTTATTACTGGGATTTAGTCAATATATGAAATTGCGTAGATAACCCAAAATCGTAAAACTTCTGCAATATACAGAGAAAAGGATTAATACATTTAGACTACAATATTTTATCTGAAGAATAATTTGCTTACTTCAATGGAATATAAAGCTTTTTTTTCACTTATGCTACAAAGATATAATAAAGAAAAAAATTGCATATATCAGTTCAAGGACAACAAAAAGATCTGAATTTTTTTTTGCTGTTGGGTGCGGAATGCCACCATCACTCTTCTGATAGTACTCCAGGGATAATTTGCTGTGAAAAAGTGGTAAATTTAGTTTTGTTTGCACTTCCTGTCTCTTTCTTAGGATGTTCCCTTTCAAGCATAGCTTACATGCACTGTTTAGAGAAGGTTAAATCATTCCAATAGTACACAATACAGTCAAAATACATCAATTCCAATTTAGTTTTAAACAGAGCAGTATCAAAGTAATGAAAGTGAAGTCTTAGAAATGTAGGAGGTAAACCTTCGTCTTCGCTTTTCCAAAGCAAGAACCACATCCTGTGAAGTGCGCAGCATCTGCTGCCCTAATCAATATAGCTGAGAGTTGGCTTTTCTTGATAGGTTTGTTCTTCCAGCCAGCAACTGTCCAGCTATATAAGAAAGCATCATTGTTTGGCATGAGGAGGGAAAAAGAATTATATCTTTTATGGGAAATCTAAATCATCTTGTCATCATGTAACTCAAAGATGGCCAAGTATGTTTTCCCTCAAATTTGTTTAAACAAACAAATGTATTTCTTAGGTTTAGGCCTTGGAAGCCAAGTTTTTGTCCAACATGAATTTAGGACATAAAGATTTGTTTGTGATGGAAACAATGCCAGACACTTCTGCATAGCAGCGTAATGGAGCACTGCTAGAATGTAGCTTATAAAACCGGATTCAGGAAAACAGAGCTACTCTGTCTAACTTGGCCTGTGCCGTGTGATTACAATAGCACAACTGTGTAGCTTGGAAGCCTTTCCCCTCTCTGCTGAAACGACACAGTATTCAAACACGTGTGCATTTCTTCAACAAAAGGCCAGAGCTGAAGCCTCTGCATAGCCTCCAAGCCCTCATCTGGGATGGGTCCTCCTTGTGCTGCTGTGACTTCCCACGACGACAGTGCACTCCCACCTGCACATGGTTCTCAGAGCTTGCCAGTCTGGTACAACTGTACAGTTTTGTTAAGGCAGCCCATTTTTCAGCAGTTTTTGGAGCAAAATTCCCCCAAATGGGAGTGTTTGCTCCTCTCATGTGTTAGACTCTGGTTCTTCATTAGCAAAGATCATTGGTACACTCAGCCTGTGTTGATACCCTGGGCTGCATCAAAAGAAGCATGGACAGCCAGTCAAGAGAGGTGATTCTCCCATTCTGCCTTGGTCTGGTGATACCCCACCTGGAGTACTGTGTCCAGTTCTGGAGTCCCTAACATAAGAAGCACATAGGATTCCTCGAGCTTGCCCAGAGGAGACCCAAGAAGATGATCAGAGGGCTGGAGCACCTCCCCTATGAAGACAGGCCGAAGAAGCTGGGGTTCTTCAGCCTAGAGAAGAGGAGGCTCTGTGGTGACCTTATAGCAACTTTCCGATATCTGAAGAGGGCCTACAAGAAAGTTGAGGTAGGGCTTTTTACAGGGGTGTATAGTGAGACAACAAGGGGCAATGGTTTGAAGATTAAAGAGGGTAAATTCACATGGACATTAGGAAAAATTTCTTTCCTGTGAGGGTGGCAAGATGCTGGAAGAGGTTGCTCAAGGAGGTTGAGGATGCCCCCTTTCTGGAGGTCTTCAAGGCCAGGTTGGATGGCACTTTGAGCAACCTGGTCTAGCAGGAGGTGTCCCTGCCCATGCAGTGGGGCTGGAACTAAATATCTTTAAGGTCCTTTCCAAGTAAAAACATTCTGTGATTCTATGATCTTCTTCTGTGGTCAGTAGTACAGCACTTTTCATGTGATTATCAAAAAGATAAAGACAGACTGTGTTTTGGTGAAAAAGGATAAATTCACTGAGTTCTTCTTGTGAGAGAGAGGAGTAATTTATTTTTTTTCAGCAATAAATCATTTGTAAGGAAAAGTTAATAGCATTTTTGTTCTGAAAAAAATAAATCTTATAACACCATATTTTAGGCATTGAACTTTGATCAGTTCAAGAAGGACAGGGAAGTGCTTGAAAGAGTCCAGCGCAGAGCCACAAAGATGATTAAGGGAGTGGAACATCTCCCTTATGAGGAAAGGCTGAGGGAGCTGGGTCTCTTTAGTTTGGAGAAAAGGAGACTGAGGGGTGACCTCATCAATGTTTACAAATACGTAAAGGGTGAGTGTCAGGAAGATGGAGTTAAGCTTTTTTCAGTGATGACCAGTGATAGGACAAGGAGTAATAGATACAAATTGGAGCATAGGAGGTTTAAGGTGAATATCAGAAAAAAATTTTTTACTGTGAGAGTGACAGAGCACTGGAACAGGCTGCCCAGAGAGGTTGTGGAGTCTCCTTCACTGGAGACATTCAAAACCCGCCTGGACGCCTTCCTGTGTGATGTGCTCTGGGTGACCCTGCTCTGGCAGGGGGGTTGGACTAGATGATCTTTCGAGGTCCCTTCCAACCCCTAGGATTCTATGATTCTATGATCAGAACAAAAATATTTGCTGGGTCTCAAAATACTCCTTTGCTTTATCCCAGACCAATGTTTCCTTTTCTTTTGTTTGTTGAAAGTATGAGGACATTTTCTTTATTTATTTTTTTCTTTTACTGGGGACATGAGAGATGATGGAGACTAAATGTATTAAAAATATTTTTACATACAGTTATATGAAAAGTGTGCTAGTTATCACTTTTAGAAGTCTGCACATACATATATGCACTTAAATAGAGAAAAGCTAACTTCAGGTTATCTTTAGGTTCTTGGCTTGAAACTGCTGGCTCCTGAGGAAACTGAAAGAAATGTTGTACAAATACTTGTGTGGGAGACTTCTCTGAGCACTCTTTTAGCACCCTTGTAACCTCAAGTGAATATTTATGCTAATTATATAAAGAACTAGCAAAGAGAAATATTTTTTTTTTCTTTTTTCTTTTTTTTTAAAAAGAGGATCTCCATCCTGGGGCTGGTTTCCTTTTGAAATACAGGTCTTCCATCTACTTCTAGAATATTTGGAGAGAGAGTAGTTCAGTAGTTTTTGATCCTGATAGCATCACGGTCATGGCAGACAGAGCAAAGGTTTTGGTCTGGCACTGAAACCCAGATCTTGCTGTATGTTAGATATTTTTAAAATTATAATAATAAAGTGTTTAGCTTTTTGCCATCATGGCCTCAGGTCAAGAAAAAAAGCTAGAAATACAAAAATTAGTTGTGGGATTTTTTCCTGGCAGTGACTGGGAAGAACAGAATTGGTGTCAGAATCTCATTGCCCATCCCCTGTCAAATTTTGAACATCAAAATAAAGCTCAAACAGAATAATAGGTTTCTAGTAATAGAATTTAGAAACCAGATTCTGTAGTGGGGGATAAAGTTTCAGCCTCCACTCTAGAGAATCACCCATCACTCACAATAAGAAGAGAAATTTTAATCCTTTAGTATGTAGTTATACCTAGATATGGTAGTGGGAGCTGGAGAGAGACCTGTGAGTTTATTCTCTATGTTTTAGTCATTTTTTTAACTGAGAAAATTTAGCATCCACCTCAATGGAAGTCACTTCTGACTTTCTGACTCGTTACTGAGTAAGACCTACTGAATATCCTGCTGATAGAGTTTCTCAAGACGTTTTAGAGTTTACATTTTAGATTCTGTACTTGGCAAACGTTTTTGAGCTGCACAGATCACCTTGGCTCTCCTCTTCCAGCAAGTAACATTGTCTTCTCAGGAAAGACAGAAAATTTTCCTCTGTTTATGTGTGTGTGTGTCCATGCTCTTGTTTTTTTCCCACATCCAATACCTGATGGTCCTACTGAGGACTAGTATTAGCAACAGCAGCTCCTTGCTTTGGCATAGCTTGCACACTGATGTCCGTATCACGTTTTGGAAGCTTGGGAGCAACGGCATTATCTCTTAGAAAGAGATCTGAGCCATGTTTCAAGACAGAAAACAGGTAAAGGATCAGATGCTGCAGTGGTGGGGAGCTTTTCTTGTTAAATGTTTGTACATATTTACAGTCTAAATTTGTCTAACTTCAGCTTTTGGACTATACTTTCTCCCTTCTCCTTCTCCCTTAACTGAAATTTGCTGAAGTGAAGTCTGCTGTTGTGCAAACTGTGAAGACACTTCTTTGAGTGATTTTAGAGTAACAAGGGAAATAAGATCTGAAACTACCGACTAGTCTTGGCATCTCATTTGGCCAGCAGCAAACAGAAATTGGACCGCAAGTCTCGAATTATGCTTTTAAGTTCTGAAATGAGATCTGCTCAGATGAGCCATGCCACTTCAGTGCAGCCAGGGCAGGCGTATGAGCCTCCCTGAGCAAAGATCTTTGTAATTTCACAGCTGAACTGAAAACCCACAGATTTCAAGGGGTGTCCAAATATGGTAAAATAAGCAGAGAACGACTTCCCTTTTCATCAACCAGGAGTTGCCATTCACAACACTAACACAAAGCCTTTAGTCAATTCTGGGAAGTTTCTTCCTACTCGGAACAAGAGAAAAAGGCAGCGTAATAAGGGTTGTAGCTGACTTGTGTGACTGATGTTGCTACCCTGGAGGTAAACAGGAAGAGGATCTGATACACTTAAAATAACCAAGATGGTTTAAAGAAGAAATGTGTGATCCTTGCTTCCTGTCTGTGAGACAGAGTTAATCACTGCAAGTAGCCAGTAGCATGTGTTTTATTACGGAGAAACCCCTCTGTGTCATTCCCAGCACATGCTTCGATGACACAAGATGTACTTTCCTTTCTTCATCATTCTAAGATGTTGTGGGGTTTTCCTGCCCTCTGAGAAATTTTTTTTTCTTCAATTCCTCTTAGCAAAAAAATGCCTAGGTAATGAGGCCAAACAAGGAGACACCCTGCAGTTCCCATGATGACACACCTCCCTGCCAATGACTCATCTAGTGATTTAAGACTTTCTGTTGATATTTCTATTAATGTCAAAAATAAACACCTGATAAGAAAATTACTTCATTGGTTATATGTCATTTGTGTGGTGAGCTCTTTCAAGAGCTCAAATTATTTAGCTTTAGGGAATAATACAACAGGATTAGTAGTGACCTGTCCCATGGAGAAAGATTCAAGTTCATCTGTAGGCTGTGTAAGTATCAGGGTTTTTGCACTGAGCTAAATCTGATGCAGAGTGTTTCAGTTCTGCTCTGAATCCAATTCCAGCTCTCAGCAGGCTGGGGAATACATATTTGCCATACTGATTCAGATCTGCCTTGGGAAAGGGTAAAAGGCAAATGCTTATCATCAGGAGGTATAGACCAAAACAGTTATTTATTTGTTTCATTTTGTTTGTGCTTTAATACATCTTCCTAGGTGTCTGTGCCATAATACCTAAGACTGAAGTAAATGAAGATGGCAATAAGCTTAAATAACACTGTCTTTTAAAGGTCTAAGAAAACAGTGATTGTAAAACACCTGGCACCATTTGTGTTCCTATTCAGTGGAATACAGTGGAGGTGTATGCATGTGGACCCTGTGAAAATCAGGCCAGATAATCGGAAGGACATGTAACAGCATTAGTCTAAATCTAGTGTCTTTTAATAAATGTAAATTTAAGTTCTCTCATGAGAGCTATTCTTTGTCTTCATTTTCTGTTATTCTCCTTGGCCAATGTGCACCAGAGTGTATCATCTCAGATATCCAGGTGTTCTCTTTGCCGGGTAACTTCAATCTCATTAGAACCATGATATGCATTGTTGACAGCTGAGTGTGGAACTGGCTGGTACAATTGCTGGACATGGATATGTAGGGGCAAATTTAGCTATGGGTAAAACCAGAAGATACAACTCAGAGTTTTTGCTTGAGAATCAGCTCTAGTGCTCCTAAATATGAGTATTATTTAGTAAAAATTCAGTTTCTTATCTGGTCTAAACCAGTGTAAATCTGCCAAGTTTCTCTGGCACTGGTCACTGGCTATCCACCTTGGGAATTTTTTTGTATATTCTTGACTACCTATTGACTCCTGTAACGTACTGTACAGAAAATAATTAGAGAGACATACAGCAATTGCATAGATATTATGATTTGGAAACTAAAGATGGATGAAAAGGAGCTCTTGTTTTCTCCTTTTTCTAGAGACTAACAGAATTGTGTTGCTCCAGACTAAGGATTTATTGGATTTGATGTTCAGCTTTGAGCTACTAGGAATCTGTATGGATTTCTCATGCCTTTTCGAGATGAAATAATCTGTTTTCAAATCTTACAACAATCAAAGCTGTTATCACTTGCATGTCAACTTTGAGGTGACAGAGGCTGGTCAGTCCTGCAATTGCAGAGTTGCTGGGCAGTCTGCTTAGATGGGAGTCAGCTCCAGCCAGTGGCGAAGCAGATGGCATGGGCTGCAGAGCTGGGAAGGGTTATTGCCAACCAGCAATGCTCAGTGTATTCTCATAATTTATGGATCCTGCTACATATATGCCTTGCCTACATGCCTAGCTATGCCCATAGCCAACGTATGTGGTCTTGCTGCTTAGACATTATATTCTTGTGACCAGATGGCACACGTTCATGCTCCTTGGCTGTAAGTTGAATGATCAAAATAGTGGTGCAACCTCACGACACTACTGTGCTGACTCTAATCCATGTGTAGCCTTCAGCATGTGGGGCCTGAGATGTCTCTCTTTACATAAACTGCTGAGTTTTTTTAATTTGGGTGGGAAAAAGTTTTACCAAAAGAAAGAAATAAATTCTGAATTCTACTTTTACATCTCAGAGAACTTCTGGATAGTAAACACCTGAGGCTCCATTCCCAACCACATTGTGGTCCTAAAGATCAAAAAAAGGAAAGAAAAAAAAAAATCATAGATCCTGTCACTGTTATCTGCATGGGAATCCTGGGTTCTTGGGTTAGACTCAAAACAATAACTGAATTACCCCTCATGAAGTGGCAGACATGGGATAAGGATGGCCTGTTATTCCTCCATCTCTGTTCTCAGATTGTGTGACAATTACAGCTAAGTTGGCCAGTGTATGTCTGCAGCTAAGTCTACAGCTAAGATGTAGATCCATTAGCAGAAATGTCAGTTTACTATAAAGAAGGCTCTTGTGAAATTTCCTATATACAGGAAGGTGACAAAAACAGTGAAACATCCTGAGATTCCCCATCTATTTTTGTAGTTCCAGTAGGACTGAACAAGCAGCTAGAAATCAAAACCTTTAACTGAGCCAAAACAAATAAAACTTTTTGAGGTTCCTCTCGTATTAGTTACAAAGACACTTAAAACATTTCAGAGACAGATGTGCTGCTGCTGGAAAAACAGAAAAGCAGAAAATGACTTAAAAGCATCCAGTTCTTCACAGGAGGCTGGATTCTTTGAGCTATTAGACTAGATGGTTTTTCACAAGGTTTGAAAGCAGAAGGGCTAAGATGGAGATTATAAAAATAAGACAGAACAACAAGTGACTCATTAAAAAGTCAATATTAGCCCAAAATTACAGTCTCACCTCTTTACTTTGAACTGGTCAGCTCCTGTGAGCAAAGCTAATAACCAAACTAATTACTAAGAAAGCAGGAAGTACTGTGCAGTCACAATTTATTATCAAATGTCACTTATGATAATGGTTCACAGTGATGTCATTAGTACTGGACAAAAACATGGCCATGGTAACTTTTCCTAGTCATTGATTATTAGTCACATCTTGGTTAAATTGAAACATTGTTTCAGTTATTACAGAAATATGGCACTTTGCTCAAATAAGGCATCTGTTCCAACAAAATGTTATGTTTTGAACATAAAAAAAAAAAAGAAAAAAAAAAGAAGAGAGTTTTGTGTTTTTAAAGAAAGCATGTGGACATGAAGATGAGTCACTTGGTTTGAGAGGCTACTGTGTGTGAAATTATTTTGAATCATGTAAAAATTAAAAATACTTAGAAAGAAATCACTTTCCTGAAATATTACTTTAATGTTTTTCTTTGCTTTTGTTGTATTTTTATCTTTCCATTTCACCAGCCACCCAGTGAGGGAGAAAATAGCAAACTTTTACAACTCAGAAAGATCAGGAGATTACAAACATAGTCATGTAGTTGTGGGATTCTGAATGGAGAATACAGATGAAACATCAGCTGCAAACGAACTCCCTTTAGAGTGTTAAGACGTGCCAGTTAAAAGTTTAGGTTTTCCGTAAACACTGGGATTATATCTATGACCTTGATAATGTGACAATTCTTAAAATAAGTGGAACTCAGGGGATATTCAAAACCTTGTAAAATACAGTATTCTGAGCAGTGATATTCCCAAAAGCTATCTAGAACAAAATAGGGGACAGCAAAAGCCAAGGGGATATTTAAATCCAAGGAGCTTCTGAGACTTCTGTAAGACATTCCAGGGAGGTAGGGCTGTATTTGTCAATTTGCCTAAACATCCTCACTCCATATGTTTTCACATTTCTCTCCTAAGCTTTTAATGCATTTTGCATTAAACAGTGATTGAATAAAAATAAAATTACCCTGGGATAATTTCAGGAAGCAGTTCTCCTCCTCCCAGTGGTGCATTCTGCCTGTCAGGCTACAGAGCTGGTGGGGCTGGAAGAGTCCTGCCTTCCTGCCTACACTGCATCCCCACCTTCTGCTGGCAGGAAATGTGCTTCCCTGGAGCAGTGTGCTACAACCCAAGGATTAGAGCATCTCAGAGTATCAACAGGTGGAGGTTTTACCCTTTTAGGCTGAGGAAAGGTAACACCTAAGTTAAGGCTATCCAAGAGATGTGCAGGAGCTTCTGGGATTCATGGAATAGGTGCCAGGCCGTGCAGCACAAGCAGAGGAGCCTGCCCTGCACTGTCAAGACCACCTGAAACCCTGGGCACTAGGAAACAAAAGTACACAGATCCCATGGGTGGGATTCACCTGCAGGCGCAACCATCCCTGTATGCTTGGATTTTTCTCCAATGGATATTGAAAATTTGGAGAAACTGTACTTCAACAGCTGTGCTGGAAACATCCCTTTGAAGAATGGTTTTGCAGTTACAATTGTGGCGCTCCTGAAATTACTCTGCTGCCTACCCTGGCAGCAAGGTCCTGCCTGCCAGTGAAATATGAGCCAGGCAAGGCCTTAGTATCTGGGCTTTTCAGAGCATTCAGGTGTTTAGCATCAGCATAATGCCAGTGCTGTTATGTATGGGCACCTGTGTTTGCTGAAGTAGCGGGTGCAATAAATGTTGATATGGTTTGGGAGACAGAAATGGCCACACTTTTTGGCCTGAATTTCCTCAGCTGCAAGTAGAAGTTGGAGAAATGTTTTCAGGGGAGGGGAAGTGCATTTGCTGTTGATCCCTTATGTATTGTGGATATGTTATGGATCAGAATGGGCTGGAATAGTGATCCACTAGCAGGCTGAAAGAAAAGAAATTAAAATGGAAAAAATGCTCCCTGCCCAGTTCAGATCAATTATAAAAAGTATTGTTTTGGCATAAAACTTACAGACCTCTTCTAGAAAGTAAAATAAGAGGAAACTGCAGCTAAGGCCTCTCACAAGGGCACATTCTGACATTTGTCCCTTCCCCCCTTCGCCCCTGTTGCTTTTGCTGACAAAAACCTTCTACAAAGCAAGGGATTTGCCCAGATGCAACAAGAGCAAAAAAGAGGCCATATACCTGGGTGGTTGGGAGGAACAGAGATGGCTGCAGAGAACTCTTTCTTCTCTTACTCCATGGCTGGGTGTGAATACTCTCCTCACCTGCATTAAGAATATTTCAGACTTTCTGTCTGACTTCTATATGATTCTATGACTGCTCTGTCTATATAACTCAAACATGAAAGGTACAACAACCCCATGGTCAAGATAGCTTTGCGGTGCTCAGTGTCTGGTGTTACTGCTTGTGATACAAGGAACATCAAGTAGAAAAAAGACCCTACCACTTGA
Organism: Apus apus; assembly: GCF_020740795.1. Lineage (NCBI taxonomy): Eukaryota > Metazoa > Chordata > Aves > Apodiformes > Apodidae > Apus > Apus apus. Next base: position 53,410,025 of record NC_067283.1, read on the forward strand.
AGGGCCAGTTAGCTTAAATGCAGGCAAGTAACCCAGCAGCAGTAGGAGCAGTTGTGGCTTGTTGTGGCTAATGGTGAGCCATTTGGCTTGAGCCTACTCCAGCTCATGAGCTGCTAGTTGCTTTCCTCAGCTACTCCTGCTTACTCCCCAGCCACTGGAGAAAGGTATTTTCTACAATGTGTTAATTTAAAGCTGACCTTCTGAAGCCCTTTGGAGTCTGTGAGATCTGGTATGGAACTCTCTACTTCAGATGAATTAATGAGCACTGTAAAAGTGTTTGGAAAAGTCCTATATTTAAAGGCTATTGTACACTTGAATTGAGAGCTAAAACTTTTAACTTTAGTTGAAACTAAAATTTGAGAGCACAATTAATAATCTGAGGAAAAAAAATGCAGTCATTTTCAAGGTGCTTTGAATATGTTGACATTTATTTGTTTGTTTGGGTTCTTTGCTTGGTGTGAGTTTTTTTGTTTGGTTTAGGCTTTTTTTTTTTTTGTGGCATTCCATTTATTCTCTTTTGAGTCCCAAACCAAAGTCTGTCTGTATGTATAGCATTAAAGTGAAAATCAAAACACAATATTTCCCCCGAAATTTGTAGTTTTGGAGCTGATACAGTCCTTTGAAATGTTTTGCTTTTAATAAAACTGAGCTTTTGCTGATGGGAAAAGTTATTAAGGATCCTTTTACCGGCTTTACATGGAGTGTATTTCCTCATATTGTTTTGATGCCTTGTCCTCTAAAATTGACATAAAACAGAAAACCCAGAATTACACAAGCATGAAAGCAAAGCTCAGTTTGTTGATTTGGAAGTACTGTGGTGCTGAAGTCTCACGGTGCCCCTATTTTATCCATTTTTCCTTCTATGGAAATTGTCAGTGTATTTGCCTGAAGTGTGGTTATGTCATACTGTCGTACCCCAGATGATTTTGGACGCTGCAGAAAAATCATGGTTAGAGGGAGTGTGTGAAATGTCTGAACCTTTGAAAGGTTCAAGCACGTGATGAATGTGCTTCGTTATCCCACATGTAGGCTGCCTTCTGCATTCATAAAGCAGTACTTTTTGCAGTAGATGAGTTATGGAAAAACATAATGATTCATGAAAAAAAAAAATCCTACTTGCACACAGTTAGATGATCATCTTACTGCTGCTTGCTTTTTTTCTAAGCACGAGTTTGGGTGTGGGTGCGCGGTGGCATGTGGATAGGGGAAGAGAGGACTGAGTGTGCATGTGAGTTTATATATGGAATTAGTATATGGATTGGGATATTCTTTTTAAGTCTGTAAAGTGTGCGTGCTGCTTTTATTCATTAGCACCTACAAAGGACTAATTGCCATCAGGCATGTAGGTGGAATTTTTGGCAGGGAGCAAGAAACGCAATAGGTTTGATGACAACCAATGATCTGCCAAAGCCTTGTCAGAAGAAGTAGCTAGTTTTGCTGTCATTCACCCACCCCTTTAAATTCGAATGCAGATGCTTCCAGGGGGTGTGTGGCACCTGTCCAAGTCAGTGTTTGAAGCAGAGGGCTCCTAATACTGTATTTGCAGACAGTGCTGTAGCTGTGGTTGCTGCCTAGTTCTTGAGGTAAGAGGGAAATGTGAAAGCTGAAATGAAGACAGGAGGGTAATGGGCTGCTTGGAACTTTCTGCAACAGTGGCAGTATGGCAACGAGGATTACCATCTGGGGTGGGTGGTGGCTGCCCTACAGAGTCCTGTGGGACCTCCTGCTGGGGAAGCCAAGCACAAGAAGTAGCTTTAGGCTTGTAAGCCCCATGAGAGTGGTCATGGGAAATTGCGGATTTACAAGGATGGCTTTGCTGGTGTGGCACTCTTGTACACTTGCTCCATGTTTCAGTCATCATTGGTATAGTGTTCATATCCACTGCTGAAGTACCAGAGACACTGATAACCCGGGAGGCCAGAAAGGGTCCATCTGACCTTTGTCCTGTACTTGACTTGTGACATTTTTGCCCTCATGTCCTTTAGCTCCGGTTCTTCAACTAAAAATTAAAGTTCTTGCAGAAATTCTCAGAGGAGTCCAGCACAGTGAAAGTGATGTCGCTAGAACCTGCCAGCTTGTTTAGTACTTGTGCTATTGGGAACAGCACATCAGTTGCAGCTGAAAACTGGCCTATATGGTATCTGTAGGATGGACATCTGCCATATGGTAAGGCACTACAGGGTGTCTGCGTAAGAAACATATAAACAATGACAATTTCTCTCTCCATCAAAATAAAGCAAATTTTGAATGAAAACCAAGAAAATCATAAGGTGACATATTGCTCTCTATTAGCCTTTACTTTTGCAGTACCAAGATGTGTGTCTTTCTTTTTGGCTGGTAAATGTGATTATATTCCTTACAATGAATATGCTTGTGTCTATGGATGAGTTCCAAACATATGTGATGCGTAAGATGTGCCTACGTTAACATTGTTTTTGACTTGCATACATCTAAACATCCTCTTATGGCAGGAGTTAAAGAAGTCTGTCTAATACATGAGAAGAACTGTCTTTACAGCTTTTGCAGGGTTATTCTAAGAATAAATGTAATTCTTTAGCTAGTTGTGTAGAGCAGGTATTAACTGTCTCTGAGAGTGCCTACTCTGATGTGATTGAGGTGAAATGAGATAGGTCTTTTGAGTCTGGCTCAAGTTCTCTTTACATCTTGGAGTCAAATTAATCCTCTGCTGGGCTTCCTGATTGCATACCTCCCCTATCACCTCAGATGACCTCTTTGCTCCCCCTCAAAAGGAGGGAAAGTTGTAAATTCTGCTGGAATGTGGCATTTATCACCTGCCACATTCCAGAGGGATTAGTGGGGTTGCTACTTTACATTGTATTTGTTTCAATATAGCTCATATTCTTTGATTTATACCCATAATTATTTGTACAGTTTGGAGTTAGCTGCAAGAAATCAGCACAAAAGTACATGAACTCTGTGTAGCTGATAGTGTAAAATAAATTCAAAATATTTTTTTTTTAAAAGGGAGCAGGGCAGCGAAAAAGATGTGACTGAAAGTAAGTTACCTGTATTTTAAAAAAATAATAAAATTTGTTATACACAAATTCACATACTGGACTAGCTGCTGTAGTGTAGAAGTCTTTCTGTAAAATAATATTGTAACTTAAGCATTTCCTAGGGCTGTTCTAAGACTAATAAATGCTTGCTAATCGCTTTGACAGCTTCAAAAAAGGTGCTATGAAAGTAATAGTTATTTCTGTGATGCTTTTTTTTTTTGTATTATTTTCCATATTACAATTGTGATCAGGAATTAGAACATCTACTTTTATCAAAAGGTGGGTGGTATCTACTTCAGTACTTCTGCCTGTTTCTCCAAGTCACAAACTGACATTGGAATAACAAATACAGAAGAAACGTAACTGGGTGGTCCTAAATTTCATTTCTCATAATGTCACAAGAAGAAATTCAAATAAAAATAATGCATATGTAATTAGTATGCTTAGGCAGCAAGTTCTGCAAGTCAGCAAGACAGAGACTTTGGGACCCAGTTCAGTCATATTTTATCACATTTAAAGAGACTTCTTGCCAATTAAATTAGTGCTGGCCTTTCTGGTCATCAGTATAATGCACAGTGGCAGAAGTTACACAGTAAATTTATTTAAGAAGAAGGAAACCTAATTTGTTGGGGTGTGACAGTCTGTGGAGCCTACAAAAAGGTAGTTCATGCTCTTACAGATGCCCTTTTCCTTAGTTTCATTCGCTGAACTTCGTTGAAAGACAGCTTTACAAACACAGACCTATTTGCCTCCGCTTTCTATTTGCAGTCACTCTGGTACTCACCACAGAGATACTAATTGAGTGGAAGTGAGTGCACCCTCAGCAAGTTTGCTGATGACATCAAGCTGTGTGGTGGAGTTGACATGCTGGAGGGAAATTCTTCACTGGGAGGGTGGTGAGACACTGCAACATGTTGCCCAGGGAAGTTGTGGATATCCCCTCCTTGGAAGTGTTCACAGAAGGGGCTTTGAGCAACCTGGTCTGATGTGAGATGTCCCTGCCCATGGCACAGGGTTGGAACTAGATGATCTTTAAGGTCCCTTCCAACCCAAACCATTCTTGGATTTTATGATAAATAGTGCACTCATGAACAGGAGGGGAGGTAGCCCATAGTCTGTTGGTATTAAGATATATATATAAAAAGACGAGACTATTTGATTTATAGAAAACTGACAAGAGCGGCACCTGAATTTACACTGGCCAAGAAAAAGTTAAGAGTATTATCAATCTTTATCTACAAGAGCATGAGCTGATCACCAGCTGCAGCTGGGAAGAGCTTCCTTCCTTTGGCAAAGTCATCACAACTTGGTATGCTGTCAGAGTTTAGGTCTTCCTTTGGAGAACTGCATGCTTTGTCTTTGGAACTGGAGGTTTTCTCCTACAACTGTGTCTTGTTTCTCCAGTTAAATAGTGCCAGAGTATTTAACTGAACCTATTTCTTATTTGTTACACAAGTGTTGCATTTTGTTTTTCAAGTCCAGAGTGACTACATAATCTTGTGATGCATGTGAATGTCAAGCCACTGATGCTTGTAGGTGGAACTAAAATTGATTTAGTAATAAAGGCAAGACTTCAGCCTGAGCATGGTACTGCTGAGAGGTGGAGATATGCAACCTTTCCTTTGGGGTGGATTAGTTGTTCAGATGACATATGTAGTCCACATACCAGCTAATGACTGATCAAATAATGCTTGTAGTCCACATATTGGCAAATGATCACAGGAATTTGGGGCCCTCCATGCAAATGCTCTGTGTTTCCCCGGTGATCTTCTCTCAAGAGCTTGGGAGATGTTGCTGTTGGTGAAGTAACCTTGACTACAGCTTCCTTTTTTTTTCTTGTGTAGTAGTTTTGGCTAGTGTATTTGCACGTTCAGGCCTTTCCAAGCCTGGTTGTGGCTGCTTTTTCTCTCTCCAAAGAGAAACTCACTGAAGTGGCAGGAGAATTCCTTCTTGAAATTTCAGAAGTTCTTGCCCCTCTCCTCCTTGAATTGGAATTGCAGTAATTAGGCATGAGGCAACCCTTGCAGCTCTTGTGATACATGGTCTGTGGCAGGATGCGTCCAACGTTAAAACAATACAGACTATCCCTTGTTTGGAATCAACTTACCTGGATCAGCTCATAAAAATTCCCAATAAAGAATATTCTGCAGCCTCCTAGGTAGCATTTCCAGTGCTTCTTAACCATTATAAATAGATGTTTAGAGAAATCTTTGCTGCAAATTAAGCCAAATTCTCCGTGAGCTACTCTAAGTGCATATGAAAAACATGGATCACCATTGTCTCAGTAACTGCTTCTTACATATTTGAATGCTGTCATCATGTCTCTGCTCCCCTTTCTCCCTTCTGGTCTCCTCCAGGGTAAACATGACCAGTTCCTTCATCCTTTCCTCATCATAGTAATTTTTCTGGTCTCATAAATTTACCTTCATTGATCCTACAGCATGGTGCTGAAAACTCAACCCAGTTCTACATTACAGGCCTCACCAGAACTCATAGAGCAGCACAATTATTCTTACAAGACAAATTAGTTGAACAAAAATCAGTTTGCTCTAATGTTGTGATGCTGCCAATTGTGTATCGGTGTAGGCTCAAGTTGATAGTAAGGGATGACAAAAATGTCTTTTTATTTTTAATTACAGAGGTAACTAAGCAATTAAATTCAGGTAAAAATATTAGTGTTTAATTCAAAGAAATTATGAACCATGCCTACCTGTGTCTTTCTGAGGTAAAATGAAGCAGGAAGATGTACTGTATTTCCCTAGACAGGGTGAGATGCAGGAATGCACTTTCCTGATAGACAGTTTTACATTCCTAAAGGAACTGAACTCCACAAGCTGCTGTGGTCTCTATTTGGCATTTGTTATAAATGGACATTGCAATTTCCCAGACCTTAAACACATCTGAGCATATCCACAAGCTGATGATGAAACATCTGTGTGCACATGTGTATAGGAAACCATGGAAAGGAAAGAATTTTTACTATGAAATATAAGAGCAACTCTCTAGATTGCTTTTTATTATCTTTTTTTGCAAAGTATCAAAGTATTTTTGAAAGGAAAAGGAGGACAGAAAGTGAAATGGAGGTTTATTTTTTAGTGTTTAATAAAAGAGTAGGATTTTCCAGTTGTGCAAAGCACCACTTGATGACAAACCTGTCTGTTGATCACCTAATTTAATGTCTGAGGAGAGTCAGCTTTAATTTACAGTATTATTTAAGAGGAAATGGTTTAGAGCATGATGTCAGGTTCCTCTTTGAAAGTACAGAGACAACTTTTAAAACCTGAATGCCTAAACTTACACTTCTAAATCTTCATTTAGAGATCTTAAATTTTGAGGGCTGATGGGTTTGAGTTTTCAGTTGTGTTCTGATATTTTCGGGACTTTTTTTGTTTGTGGGTCTTTTGGTGGTGGTGTGGGTTTTTTGGGTTTTGGTTGTTTTTTTGTTTTGTGGGGTTATTTTTGGGGTGTTTGTTTTGGGAGTTCTGTTGTTTGCTTGTTTGTTTTTGGCTTTTTGGGTTTGTTTTTGTTTTGGGTTTTTTTGCAAGCTAAGACATCCAGTGACTTCAGTGTGGATGTTAGTGGAGGCTCTGTGTTCTTTTAATGTTATTACAGAAGGTCCCTTTTAAGGTATCTGAGAGTGAGTTTTGATCTGGCAGATTTGAACACTGTATGTTAAGTTACAAAATAGTAGGAACTGTTTTAAAAACTCTGTTTGCATGTACGATGTTTATTCTGTCAAGTTCAGCATCTTCAAGTGAGCAAAGGATGCATCATAGTATCCCAATCTTAATATAGTCTTAATTCAGGGAAGTGTTGAAGTACATGACTACCAATAGGCAAATACTTATACAAGTGTCTCTCTTGTGGAGATATGCTGACCTGAATTCAGGCCTGCAAAAATACCTTAGAGCAAATAAAAAATGTTTTAAACAAGTCACCACTATTTTATATTCTGTTGCTTCTATTTACATGGAACAGCATATTGCAAGAAGCTGATCTATTTTATTACAGAGTGTGACATTAATCAGTGTGAAACTGGCTTGATAGAAAAAGCATCAGTATCTTTGTGACAAGTGGCTTCAAGTGGAACTGGGGGCATCCCAAAAGTGTGTAGGCTTTAAGTTCATTGAATCACCAAGAAAACCCCATGTTATTCACTTCTATTTCACCTGTTGCTCAAGAATTTTATCTTAGTACTTTGATACTTCATTGAGTGTCAAATCTTGCTTTGGTAACTGTTGTAGCATTTAGGTATCTAATGCTCTCACCAGCCTTTGGTCCTGTTCTGCCTGGCACAAATAGCAGGAAAGGTGTTCTTTGTAACTGACTTTTTCACATTAAAATATTTTTGGGGAGCAATGTAGATTTTCTGTTATCATACTTTTTTTCCACTTGGGACAAAATGGGGTAGCCAAGAGCTATTTGGGTTGGCATGGCTTTATCATAATTGTGTATGTAATTTATTTCCATTAGAGTGTGACAGGGAAAATGGTTTTATTGTTGCATTTATTTACTGACCATAGAATCACAGAGCCATTTTGGTTGGAAAACACCTCTAAGATCATCAAGTCTAACCATAAACTTAGCACACTACCAAGTCCACCACATCTACCCATTTTTAAATACCTCCAGGGAGGTATTTAACCTCAATCACTTCCCTGAGCAGCCTGTTCCAGTGCCTTCCCCTTTTGGAGAAGAAATATTTTCTAATATCAAATCTAAACATCCCTAAATCTACCTGAGGCCATTTTCTCTTGCTCTCTTGCTTGTTACTTGGGAGAAGAAACCAACACTCAATTTGCTTCAACCTTCTTTCAGAGGCCACACTATTCCTGATAGAAGCCAGGATGCTGTTGGCCTTCTTGGCCACCTGGGCACACTGCTTGCTCATATTGAGCTGGCTGTCAATCAACACCCCCAGGTCCTTTTCCTTGTGGCAGCTTTCCAGCCACTCTCCCCCAAACCTGCAGAGTTGCATGGGCTTGTTGTGACCCAAGAGCAGGATCTGGCACTTGGCCTTGTTAAACTTCATACAGTTGGCCTCAGCCCATCAATCTAGCCTGTCCAGGTCCCTCTGCAGATCTTTCCTATGGAGAACTCTCAATCTCTCAATTGGAAATGCAGAGAGATTTAATGCTTCTGCTGACCTGATGCACTTTTAAAAATGGTGCTGCAGAGGTACCAAGCAGATCTCTGTAGTTGCATTAAGACCTCTGGGAGTGAAAACTATTCTTAAAGAGGAGAAAAGGACAAGACCAGGACTATGTCTGACATCCTGTTATGTTCCACACCAAAGGACATATATATGTTGAATGGATTTATTTTTGGTTTTCATTTGCCCTTAAAAGTTGTTGTTATTCCCCATCTCTGCCTTCCGATGAATCATTCAGTAATGTTAAACAAATTCCAAAGAGTAAGCAAATATTACTCACCTCTTTCCTGATACAGGTAACTGTGTTAGTGGGCAGGTAGAGGCAGGTCAGATTGTAGAAATGGGTATATTTTCAGCATATTGTTTTAGCTGTCTAGAGTTTTCTTTCTAATCTCCAGAACACATGAACAGCATGCACATTGGGGTAGAAGCATTATCCAGATATTTACCACATGACTTAATAATAATAGGGAAAAAATTGTCACAATCAAAATAGACAACTTGTTTCACATGGGGTAGTACACATCTCACAGAAATGACTTGTGTGGGTATAGGCCTGCATGATTACACTGGATTTCTCACACCTCACATGATAGGATAAAAGCATCAGAAAGTGAAGAGGCATTTTTCTTGCCTCCCCATCAAAAGGGAAAGTATGACCACCCCTGTTTTAGCAAACAACACTAAAAACATACTCCTAAGTGTCTCAACTAGAAATGCATCATCTTTGAATAAGAAGGAAGCCAGACAGTATGTCATCCTTCACTCCTGATGCAACTCTTCAAAAACCCTGGCCTGTTGTTAATACTCTTCCACATTATGTCTGTCTTGTCCTCCAATAGCTGTTCTCCAGCAAAATTGTTTTCAACAAACTCAGTCCTGTGGTGTGGGTTTTAAGTCAAATTCTCTTCTTTACTTAAACCGTTTTTGTCCTTTCCCTGCCACGTCTGGTTTGTGTGGCTTTGTGTTATATTTCTCTATTGTAATGATGGAACATCTAATTAAGATAGCTTAAATAGCTACTTGAACAAAAATTTAATGGAATTCTCTGTTTTGGGAGAGTTCAGCCTTCCAAAATGATCAAACCCAGTGGCAAAATTTACACTTGGGTTTATGATCAGGCTTCAAACATCCTTGAGATGTCAAGACTATAAAGATATGTTGATTAACCTAATATCCATTCCTCAAGTGGAGGCAGGACAGGGCTAGGGGGCAGTCGCTTTATGGGGGTTGTGAAGTTTGGCAAAACTATTCTGCTGTCTCCCTAGAATATTTGTGAGTAGTAAATATCATAGAATCATAGAATGGTTTGAGTTGGAAGAGACCTTAAAGATCATCTAGTTCCAGCTCCCCTGCATGGGCAGGGACACCTCCCACTAGACTAGGTTGCTCAGTATCTTCATCTTTTTTTTTGTAAAGAGTTTCTGAATGCTTTTGGTGAGATGTGCTGCACTTTAAAATAACTAGTATTTACTACCGTATCTAATAGTCAAAGAGTTACCCAAATGCTCCTTGGAGGCCATTTGTTAGTGGCTAAGCAGAACTTTTGTGGATTTGTTTGTACTAACCTCTTTATTTCAGCCATATGACAAAATCCTGGTATAACCTACAGTCAGAATCCATGTAAGACTTGATTACCTTTCAAGATGTCAGTTCTAGCTTCAGATTTTGGTCTCGTATTTGCAGAGAAGATATTAGCAACAAGCCTTTTTTTCTGCACTTGCATCAGTTCACATATGACATGTGAACCCCATACAGACTATGGGCATAAACCTTAGCTGGCTGAAGACAATACATCTTTCCACTTAAAAATGAACAGGACGATGGTGAAGCCCCGGATTTCTTATGGTTGCAGATCTGGTGAGTAAACTGTACATAATACACATAAGAGTTATGAGGTTATTCCTCTTTGCCTTTACAAATGTAGTTGATGTGACATAAATGGACTCAGCAATTTGTGCTGAATCACTGTGTCAAAACAATGTTAGAAATGCCAAATCTTGACATATTATTGGAAGACAATGCTTTTTTTCCAAAGGCGTGTGTATAACTATCCAAAAAGAAAAGGGTAACTGAGTGATCCTAAAAATGCTGATTTTATTTTATTGTGTTATAAACAATAAAAACCATAAATGCATATACAAAAAAAGATATAAACTATCTTAAATTACACATGAAGTAACTCATAACTCCAAAACTGTTTACAATTAATTAGGACATGGGATGGGCAGAAAAACATGTAAAAGACAGCTCTTGATATATATATATATATATATCACAGTTCTAAGCAGTAATGAATACATTAGCTAAAGGAATGAAACTTTGTTTATTCACTGAGGTATTCTGGCAGCAGATTTTGTGAATCCCTCTGTGAGGAAAGTAACCACTCAACCACCAACCAGTGGCCAGGTTTAGTTACATGTGAAGATACTGCTAAACCAGATTTTTTTGTTCTTTGCTTTGTTTTTGTTGCAAGTACATCATTGCTGGTATGAAAATTTAATATAATTTGTACAATAGAAACCTTGGGTTTTTAAAATGTGGTGCAGCTTTGATTACATTTCATGGGGTTGAACATGTATGAGAGAATTATTGTAAGAAGTTATACCAATTTAATTAAATGCAGGCTTTTAATGTCTGAAAGTTGTGTTTGGCTGATGCAAGGTCTGAAACTAAATCAGCCTGGCTACGCCTTATTAATGCACAAAATTTCATATTTATAGTATTCGGTCTTTTTGTGTAAGGTTTTATCACTCAGTGATAGGGAGTGTGTTCTCAGCAGTGCCTGTAGTGACTATAGCTGCCAGCTGTAGCCCACCTCTTCCTGGAGAGTCATGAAATGAGCTGTTGCAGCATGAAAGTTCAGCCTCTCTGCTGGAGAAACCTCCTCGTGAGCTGTTCAGAGTCACTCTCACTGGCATGTCTTCCTCGGCACTACTGTCTGCGTGGCTCATAGCAGAGCCAGATGGGCCAGCTCTCATTTTTGGCTGTTAGCCTTATGGAAAGCTGAGGAGAAAGCCATGGTCTTTAAGATGTCTCTTATGTGCAGCAGAGGCCAACAAAAATTTTGCCTGATTGAAACACCACAGTGACACATAGTCACAACAATCTACAGGATGTAGAAACAGTGGCAATGGAGGCATTTGGGCACCAGTGGATTTTTGTTGTCTTAACAGTGGGCAGTGGATTTTCCAGCCAGTTCAAGATTTATTTCTAAGGTCTCTGAGAACCACCCTTTTGGGAGACCTGTGAGAAATGCTAAAAATACCAATGCCCAGTGTAGACATTGCTCCTGGAGCACCATTACTCATAAGAGAGGAGTTCCCGTGTCTCTGCTGGTTAGGTGAGGAAAATATGAAGATTTCATCACACATCTGAGAGCCAAAGTGGTGGTGGGGGAAAGGGCATGTGTTAGCTTCTCAATTTGCTTTTGTAAAGGTCATAATTTTGTAATGAGTAAGTAGAGATATACTCAAAGCAAACAGTACTTCTTAGGACCAAGTTCTGAGTTATTCTCCATGAGCTTTGTGGGTTGTTTTGTTTTGAGGCTTCTTATTCTTTTTTTCCCCAAAAGGCTCATTGAAGACATTTATGTTGGTTGATATACAGGTTTTTTTCTTTGATTGATAAGGGTGGGGAAAAAGTCTGCGAGGAAAGCCTGCAGGAGTGATTGGATTTTTCATTGAAAAGGCAGAGAAAACATTTCCACATGCTCATTTTTAATTATTTTTTTCTTTTTTTTTTCTTTTTCCTGAGTGTACAGGTAACTTGCCATTTTCTGGGTCAGGAAAAAGACCACAACCAGCTTGTTATTGTTTTTTCCTTTCAATGAAGCTGATTTCTTTTGCCAGTATATGCACTTTGTACTCCACTGATTTGGACAGGAAAACTCATCCTTTTTAAGAAAAATGCAGAATAAAACAGAGCTGTCATCTGAAATCCAAAAATATTCTGATTTTCTTTTGGGTTCTGCTGTCAATGCTACATTAACTTTGCTACAGAACACTAATTAACAAACTGGCCATTAATTGCTGGTAATAAGGAGCTTGTCAGCAGTCATTGTTTCCTTTAACTGCCTAAATTCAAGAAGACAAGTTTAGAAGAAAGTACCTCTCTGAAAGATCCTTGTCTTTCCTCCCAAATGAGACAAACTCCCAGTAAGTAAGTGAAAAGGACTCTGGGACTATTTAGTGTCAGATACTGTTAGTTTCTGAAGCAACAGGAGTTTGTCTAGAAATGACCAGTAATGTGATGCTAGAATAAGCTGTTTCCTAGATAATGCCTCTTGCCTTTGACTGGAAACAAATTTCACTAAAAATAGTCATGAGAGAGAATGATTTCATGCCCGAGGATTGAAGTGGTAGCCATGTATGTATTTCTTGCCTGTCTTCACTTATCTTGTTCGTGTAATAAATGGAATGACGACAGATACGTGCAGTGACATTACAGCCAGCAATAACAATTGCTGCCATTTATTCTGCAGGCAGAAAGTTGGGCTGGAATTGGAACAGGTATCTTAGGCTCCAGGGCATTTGGAGAGAGGTTACAGTGCTCAGTTAGGGGTGGAAAAGTATTCCACTAAACAAAGATGATAGTAACGCTCAGGGAATTCACAGACAACTTCTGTTTTCTTGTATTCTGGAAGGATACAATGCTTCTATTTTCATAGGTTCTGATTTTCAAATAAAGATGTGAAAAAGGGTACAAACCCAGATAAAATTTGTTGATTCCTATGTAGGTTATGTAGAGATAAAAAAACAAAACGAAACAAAACAACCAACCAAGCAAAACTGCCACATTATTATTTAAAACAAAAAGAAACCCAGAGCTCTTGAGAATGAGAGCATCGTCTTCTGCTAATGTTTTGCTTTTGTTATGCTGAGGTAAGGAGGCTTTCTTATTTGACAACCATGACTCCAATGGCCCCCCTTTTTTTACCTCCATCAGGTATCCTTTCACCTTTTTCTTAGATTTAAAATACCTTTTTAAACATCTGATGTTTCTGGAATTTTACCATGACATTTTTGTGAGTAGGGGTAGATTTAGATGATCTACTATGGTACCTTTGTCTTTATTTTTAAATCTCATATTGTTGTGGGAATGTTGAGATTACACAGACATTTATTGACATCCGGATTACAGAAGCTTGTCAAATTAGCATTCATTATTGCAAAATGGATGAGTGAAGGAATAAACTTTGCTAGCATTTCAAATTTAAATGCATAAATGTGTAGAGAAGTAAAAAAAAAAAAATTTGAAGACTCACAAGACTTATTTCAAGAAAAGTAGTCACATAATTTGAATTGGATGTAATGCCTCTTTTTACTTCCTTCTATCTTCAATAACCTTGCAAAGCTTGGGGAAAATACCCAAATTTCTGACAAGAGAAAACAAAACATAAATGAATGTCACTTTGCCCCAAACCACAGTTTACTGACTGCACATCTAGAAGGTATTTTGGTATTGCAGAGAAGATTGTATTTTGGGAGCTTAAATAGACTTTTAATTAATTTCTGTATTTTTATTTCATTTTGGCCTATAATTAAAGGTGCACAGAGGAAGGAAGTGTAGGAAAAACAATGGTTTCCCAAAACTAGACATACATAAAAGAAAACAGCAACAACAGGAAACAGAAAATTTTAGTGAGACTGTCTGTCAAAAAAGATTTAGTAACTTTACAGTGCCAAAATCAAGACATATTAAACCTGATAGACTCTTTTTAAAAGACTGGGTGTTGGTCTGTGTTATGCCAGGTTTGTGTAAATTAATGTGGTGGGTTGATCCTGGCTACAAGGAATCCCTGCTCTAGCATCTGGACCACCTCCTCCCCCTCCTTCTTCATTGCCCTTGGTGTCTGCTCACACTCCTCTCTTCTGGCCACCTTTGTGCAGCAGTATTTTTTCCATTCTTAATTATGTTATCACAGAGGCACTACCACCATTGCTGATGAGTTTGGCTTGGCCAGTGGTGGGTCCATCTTAAGTCAGCTGGCAGTGCCTCTATTGGATATAGGGGAAGCTTCTAGCAGCTTCTCAGAGAAGCCACCCCTGTGTCCTGCCCTCCTTCCAAATCTTGCCATGCAAACCAAATACAATGAGCAACGAGAAAAAACAGTCACTTTTGAGAGCCCAGTTCATGTATTTTAATAATTGCAGCGACAAAGGGAAGAGTGACATTTCCACATGTTATTTATGGAAATCAGGCCTAACTAATTCAGTCAGGTTTTAAGCTCACTGAGGAGGCATGGCAGAACTTGAAAACTTGTGGTTAGAGGTTAAACTCCAAAGGTAAAACTGACTGAAAAAAATAATATTTTGAAAGAAAACGTGGAGGTTCTCTGTCAGATTTTGTATAGCTGCCTGTGATCAGGAGGAGAATATAGAATTTGCCCCATTAAATTTGCAGATGATGCTAAGCTGGGAAGGGAGGCGAGCCTATATTGGAGAATTTGATTTCAGAATGATGACAGGCTGTTGTAGTAATTGTGGTAGCTTACAAGCTAAACATGAGTCAAATATACTTTGCTGTTGTGGGGGCTGAAGGAAAAGTATATGAGGATACTTGAGGGAAAGTATATCTTGGAGGAGGTATGTAGAAATCTCATACTATGCTACACATGCTGTGGTAAGACTCAAGCTGGAGGATGGCACTGAGTTCCAGTCTACCCTCCCAGAATGGTGGGATCCAGTGGTGAAGATCCATTGGGCAACAGTTAGATGATTCAAAGCATTCCCAGTGATGGATTATTGCCTTAATATGGGCTTGCTTAATCTAAAATAGGGAAGACTGAATAAGGGACATGATGATAGTCTTCAAATATTTGGGAGACTGCTACAAACTGGAAATATATTTTTTTTTTTAATATGTCCACATAAGGAGAAATAATGAGCTTAAACTGTGCAGAGAAATATGAAGGTGAGACATTAGGAAAGCTTTTCTAACACTAGGGATACCAGTGATTTGCCATAGACTGGTGGAAACTTTCTCTTGCCCATAGGTGCTGTGGATGCATTTTCACAGCTATGTTAGATGAATGTCTGTCAATAAGGGCATAAGTATTGCTGACTTTTGGAGTTACTGTTGATTCATGGGTCTACTGTGGACTGGATCAGGGACAGGAGGAGCTCTTAGGATCTCTTCCAGTCCTATAGTGCTTTTGTGTAGTTAAGCACCAGTCAATTGGGAGGAAAATTATTTCTCTATCAAATGTAAAGCTTAAAAACAAATAAACAAAATACCTATCAGTAGGATGATGAATATGGGAGTCACACATTTAAAGACAGAAATCTCCTGAGATTTAGCTGTAATGGATATAGTAATTGCATTATATTATAATGGGGCAGTAGCTTGTGAAGGACAAGATAATGGTTTATTTAGCAGGAGCAGCCTTGAGCCCCTTTCTAGAGTTGGGAATTCCAGTAGGGATTATACCAAGACATAAGAAAGAGCTGACTGGGCTTCCAGATGTTTGAAACCTAGATGAATGACAAGATGCAACATGTGGGTGAAGGAAATGAGTAGAATTGGATAGAGGGAGGATGAGCTCATTTACAGAATAATAGCTATCACCCAATGCATCTATCTCTCTTCTTGGCTGCATATTACTGACTGGCAAAATGATTGGTAGGCCTTGTGGCAGAAGCAAACCTTTTAGGCAGGATGAAATCCAAACTAAATAGCTTTTTTCTTTCTTTTTTTTTTTTTTTTTTTAACTAGGCATGCTCTAATCTTATTACACGGGGAATTTCAGAAGGACAGGTGAGGGAGCAGTGGGGATGAGTTCCTACAGTGACTTGTTTCTATTTCAGGAAAGGGAGCAAACATTGAGGCATGAATGATATCACCTGCAGTTTTGGTCAGCAAGGAGTTTATATGTGCCCATGTGCAGTGCGTGACTTCTTTGAATGTGCTGTTTATTTAGAGATGGAGGCTTGGGTGTACTCTGGTTAAGGTTAATCAATTTCTTTTCTCATGCACAGCTAAAGAAACTAATGTCTTTACTCCTGAGATGACCCTCAGCACTCTTTGGTTTCTGGTCTGATTCTCACTGGTTCCAAATTCGGCCTTGGGAAAGTAGTCTGATTCTTTTTTCTTTTTATTTTTATCTCCTTAAAATAATATTTATTTACTGATTAGAGAAGGGCTTTGAAGATTGTTGAATTACCTGTAGAGTTTTAAAATAAAACCCTGGGCATTATTGTAAAAAAAACTATGAAAAACTGTACCTGAGCATTATATAAATAGCAAACACTGATTTGGTAAAACATTTGAGGAATATATGCAGAGAACAGTGGTTTTCTTTCTACTTTTAGAATTTGCTTTATTTGCATTTCATTTTGTTTGTGTTTTTCTTTGGGCTGTTTAAAAATCCTTGGGAGTTAAACATGACAGGTTGCATCTGAAAAGAAGAATTGCATTGGAATATAATTTACCACATTTTTCCCATGCCATGAGTATATGAATTCCTGCTTACATAAGAAAATATTTGAACATAAAAAGCAAGAATTTGGAATCAGATTGTGTAGGATGAATCATGAGACAAAATCTCATTCGACATCCAAAAAATATTCTGGTGTTTCTGCCAGGGTGTTTTCATAAAATATTTTTTTCTGTAAAGGAGTTACTCAGAAGGTAATAACAAAAAAAAATAAAAAAGGCAACCAAAAGTTGCAACCTGAATTTGAACTATGATAGCTTGCATATTGTTGCAAGGAAAAGTGTATATATTTTATGGAAAAAAAAAAAAAGAAGTTTTAAAAAAACCTGTTTACCTTTTCCTTGTTATAGATTATGCTTCCAAGGCCCCCTCTGTTCCACAATTAATGAAAAAAATACTGTCTTGGAGTCCCACTTCTCTTGTTTATTTGATATAAATAGTATGATTGGGTAGTGGGAAAAAGTAATGTACAGCCCTCATACTGTTTGTTGTTTTTTTTAAGCCAAAGCTTAATAAAAATATACAGATCCTTCATGTTTTGTGTGAGCATCATGAACTGCAAGTTATCAGCCTGTTTTCTGTATCTTAGAGCTAGGAGCTAAGAAAAAGCTACTGTCTTCTTAGCAAACATGCTGGGTTGTCAACTTAAATGGCAGTCCCTGTAGTTCAACTCTCTACAGGGGTGCTACATATGGAGGGCTTTCTAAAGCTCCTAAATATGATTGTACTCAAAGGTCCTTTCAATTCCTCTTGTGTGGTTTGGGGTTGTGGTTTTTTTTGTGGTGTTGTTGTGCAGTGAGTATACTGATCTTCAGCTTTTAATTTTTTGTTGCACTGTCCATGAACATATCTCCTCATGTATTCCCCAAAATAATTTTTTGATTCACTGACTTCATACAAGCATGGCAGAGGAGTTAGAACACTGGTAAGACCATGCCAGTGTTCCCACCAGGGAAAGAGCAGTGATATGAGCTTTCCCATAGGAAACACCAGAAAATTCAGTGTGCAGAAGCCATCAGAAAGAGTAAAGTCACATGGAGAAAAAAGAATCAGTTTACACCTCCCTAAGCAGCGATTAGAACTTTCCACAAGAAAGAGATGTGTAGGAAATGAGGTGTCATTATCTCTCATACTCATGACCTACCTTGTTGTTTCAACCCTCCATTATTTTTTTTTTCTTTTTCCCTCTAATCTCATGGAAGTAAAATAAAACCTGTTGGCAAGCAAGATGATTCCAAAGTCAAATCTTCCAGGGTGACCTGGCAAGAACAGGGATGCACTAAAGGGAATTTACTGGAAACACTGTGATGCAGAAGGTGGTTGTGCTGCAGGAAGGTGGCTGTCTGGAGAGCACAGCATGGGGCTGACCTTCATCCAGTGCTACAGACTGCCCTGGGACACTGAGCTGGCCACCAGTGCCTTCATGCCCACAGGCAGCCTAAAGCTGAGTAAGTGGCCTGGGAACAGCTGTATCTGTTTTTATGTACATTTTGTCCATTTGAAAGATTATAGTATGAAGCCTGAGGGAGTGCTTCAGGCAGAATATATGAAGTAACTGGTTGCTGAACTGTGTAGGAGGGACTGAAGTGCTGGAAAGAGAAGCTTACAATGAAACCTCCGTCTGTGCACTGAAGAAAGGCATTTGAGCTGCCCAGGTCAAACCTCACGCACTATTTCCAGCAGACGAAGGTGGTGGCCTAGAACAGCTCTGGAGGTTGAGCTGCTGAAAATAGAAACCTGGCTTGCAATGCTGTTTTTCAACAATTGCCTTCATGTAAGATTTCCAGCCGACAGGGCTGGAAGATTCAGAATGTGGATCTCTCTCAAACTATCCCAGACTTTGGAAGCAGAGTTTGGCTCCAAGTCTATTATAAAAAAGCAAGTTTGTAGAACTCAAATCCAGTTCAAGCTATCAAGTGTCCTCCAGAATTTAGAGGTATTTGGATCAAGCACTTCAGTTATGGTCCATCTCTAATTTTCACCAAATGTTTTAAACTTGTAAATCCCCTTTTGCTCCTACATTTCTTTCCTGACTGTATTTTCTTTTTTTATTCTTGTGTGTTTAAAAATGTCAGTCAGGGTTTTACCAGGGAGTTTTATTACCTTGGAATGCTCTTAACTTTGTCATCTGCTTCTCTTTCTTCTCCCCTCACACTGTAACCTGTTTGACAAATCTATTTTGTTCTGCAATTGTTGTTCCAAGGAATAAGCAGCAGTAGCTCTTAGTCACCTGAACAGTCCATTACGTTACCTGCTCATAACCAGATGCAGTAAAAGTACAGTTTGTGCTCTTCAGTACAAAGAACTTTGTGGGTTTTCTGATGTCAAAATATCCAAGTGCATTCATGGAGGAGTTGGAGTCATCTTGGAATGTTTCTCTTCAGAACTTTGTAGCTTTCATGATCAAATGGATGGACGGTATGAAAAATATTCTAACAAAAAGAGTCTGAAGCAGAATTCATGGCAAGTGGGATTGTCAGCAGTACTTAGTATCTTGCCTTTGTGAGTGTGTTAAAATGTGTTTATAATGAAGCTTATTTCATTAATTGATAGTTTTATTACCTATAAAAGCCATGAATCACCTCAGCTAGACAGTTAGAAAAATATTAGTCTCTTTAATTCAGTACGTAGTTTTCAGTAGCAGTCTGAGCAGTGGGTAGACACAGACCACTGTAGCAAAGAAAAGAGGTATTTCAGATGATACATTGCTGTGGCTTTTACACAGTGGCTCTGGATACAAAAAAAATAAAAAAGCAGTAGAGAAATAATATCTTCTCTTTCAGACTTACCTATAGGTAACATAAAGCATGTCTAAACAACCCTGACTTCGTAGGCACAACTGTAGTGATTAGCAATAAAGACGTAAAAATGGGCTGAAGCTGCTTTTATTCACCCATACAACAATGACAAATCAGTATTATATCTGTATATGTAGTGGATTCTTTTTCCTAGCATTGGGAGAAACACCTGCAGTACTTATCAAGATGTTGTGATAGACCTCTTTTTTAAATCATTCATATACACCATATTTAACTCAAGATTCTAGAAAAAATCTGAAAGTCTGTTCTTTCTCACAAATAAAAGTGGTGACTGTTGAAATTCAAAGAAACAACAAATTTCAAAAAAAACAGATAAGGGGATGAAGTTAGAAGAAATTTGTTTCTTTGTGATCTTATTGTAGCTTTTTGCTTGTAGTAACACTTACTAATACAATGCCTTATTAGCATAGAGATTTTGATTATGTTTGTACAGTGCTTAGCACAGTCATCCAAATATGCTTGGGGTCTTCCAAGTTAAGTAATGTAAAGTATGTGCAGAAACCTCTCTTGTGTTTTCAGAGGGTAATTAGTTAAGTTTATATAGCCAAGTACTCAGATGGTAGGAAGCAGTGTTCTTTAAGGCTGTCAGCATGAACTTAGGTCAGCCCCTTATATATCTATATTGATAAAGACTTAGTCACACAGTCACATGCTTCTCCTTTCTGCATAATATTTGCATTATTTGGGCCACAGGATGGATAATATTATTGGAGTTTCCAAGTTATTTTTTTGTTGCTGTTCAGAGTAATTTCCTGCATTCAGGCTACACTTCAAATATTGAATTGTTAATTTCCTTAAAAGTGTGTTGGTTTTTTTCAAATAATTCTTATCAATGCCTTTTCAAATTGTCTCAAGAACTCTTTTTCTCACCGTATGAGTGAAACAAAGGAAGTGTTATCTCTGGTTTGCATCCTGGAAACTGATGTGCAGAGAGATTAAGCTAAATGTATCCATTCATTTTAGTGAAATCTGAGATGCCCAGGACCTGATTTCTTTTCCAAGTACTATGAATTAGCTTGGTCCATGCAACACAGGATAGCTGGAATCACATGTGACCAGCACTTACGTAATTCAAAAATCAGCATTCAAGTTAGGCATCCAGAAAATGAGTTAAACAGAACTTGTGACTATCCCTGACAAGCTACATATAAAAGGCTTACTTGATGTTTCAAAGGCCTATCATTTGAGCGGCTTTTTCATGGGGATCACAAAAGGCATATCCTTGAAGCTATAGAAAGAAAGGTTACTGAACATCTACCTTATCTTGTCTACAGTTTCTTGCACTCTTGGAAGTAGCCAAAATCCTCATTGAAATGAACAATAATACATAATTCAGCCCACAAAAGAAAACAGTAAACAATGCAAGCGATTGTAATTTCTCAGGGCCAGAAGGAAAGAAAAACAAGATTATGCAAGAGCCTGCAGTGAACAAATGTTAATAGAAGGGGATCTGATTGCTATGCTTGCAATAACAGTGTCTGAAGCCTATCTCAGTAGCTATAATGAGAGTGAAAAGGTCAGTAGATTATACTGCAAAAATAGAGATAGAAGGGATGCTATACCTCTCTTTTTTGTTGTGTTCAGGCAAATGAGTTGATTGACCCCTGAACTGCCTCCTGCATTTTTGTGTGGGCCTGCAAAATTTCTCCAACAGCTGATAATTGATCTGCTCACGGGGATTATAGCCTTACACACAGGGACATTTTGGGATGGCAGGTCAGTGAGTGGATTCCTTGAAGGCTACCAAAGGAGAAAAATAACATGGGAAAATACCAGATTTAGTTTATCCCCATTACTTTCACATCAGATAGTCACCATTCTCAAATATAATTGCATTGATCTGCAAGGGTTGGCAAATAGAAGGAAACAAAATGCCAAACCCCAAACAAAGCTGGGATTTGTTCCTATTCCTGCCTTACCTGGTGTGTTGAGAATTCACCAGGCTGACTTGCACCAGTATTCAAACAGAGGCTGTTTTTGAGAGGATCTAGTAGTCCATGCCATTGCAACGTGGGAAGTAAATCCAGTTGTGTGCAGGAAGATTCAAATCTGTCTTATCCTAGTTGTCTTGCTTAGAAATTTGGGGAGGCAAAAACAATATTAACTGAGGCTTGTCTCTTCCACCTGTAGACCCAAAGCTGATCCGTGAAGTGGACCTGATACTGTTTAAATTTTTGTATTTAAGTCATTTAAAAGACTATGATAGGAAACTGGAAGTGGAAAGCAAGTTACTCCTGTTGCCTAGACTCTTGTTCCAGCAGGAGGACTGAGCTGACTAACTTGCCAGTTTCCCCCCTCACACCCACCCCTCCACAAACGTTTCGACAGCAAGGGCAGAGTTTTGCCTGTTTTGGCAATGTTCTTGTCTCTTGGTGCATTTAGTTACAAACTTAGCTGAAAACCTACTGTCAACAGTGGTTTACCATGGAACACTGGATTTCTAAAGGGAAGGCGATTTTATAAGAAAAGACACCATTTTTCTATGGAAACACTACTAATTTTGGCAGAAAAAAGCTGGATTCTAAAAGGCTGGGATTTGAGAACATCTTTAGAAAAGACTGTATAGCCACAAACTAACCTATGCTCTTAATCCAAAGGGAAAAGATACGTAATAGAATGTGATTTGAAGAAAATACAGAGATTGGGCTTGCTGAGGGGAGAGAGATCTGTAGGAATCAACATTTTTTCATTTAGATGAGTTTGCTTGAATCTAGAAAGCCTTTAACAGCATGAAGAATGTAAAGCATGTAATGTCAAGGTTTTAATTAATTCTTACAAATTAAGCTAAGCTCACTAGGCAAATAAAGTAAGTCTGACAAAAGAAAATACTATTTTTCTTTTGTCTTCTGTAAATTCATTGTGAACTCTTATGCTATCATGACTTTGCCGTTGTTTAGAGATTGTAAAAAGATTTTTCTAGAGGTTTCAGAAATTATGATAATGCCATGGTATTGTCAGAATTCCTGGGGTTACTTAAATTCCTCAGAGTCCCAATTTCTAAACATGTATTTAAAGTAACAGGAGGCACAAGAACAATAACCTGTTCAAAGTACTGCAGACAGAACAGTAGTCCTCTTTGCTATAGGTAGCTCACATAAGTTAGGACCATGCTGTTATACAGTGACAACCCAAAAGAACACAGCTGAAAGTTGTGTTACTGGATAATCTGTTATGTGGTATATTCTCTGCAGCACACAGATTCTGAGGTGGTCCCCTCAGGCTCAGTGTTACCATCTACAGTTTGGTTTTGTGGTGCTAGATGTTAGTTTGCTAGGGCCTTTCAGAAAATAGAGAAGTTATTTGATGCTGTTTAAATCCACTGGGTCATCCTTGGATATTTCTAGGCTTATACTTTCCAGAGGCTGTAGTGTCTGCCTGGAGTTTCTCAACAGCAGTTAAGATATTCTGCCTCCAACATAGATCAGTATTGCTTTTACCTCCTCCAAAGAGGGTTGAATCTTAGCTTCTATAAAGGCCTGGTATTATTCCTGAGTTTGGGTATCTTCACACATCCCATGCCCCTCATTTTGGCCAGAGTTGTGGTTCAGCTGCATGTGAGTGTGTGGGATGTACACTGCAATAGTGTCTTAATTTGGAATGGGCCCAGAGATAATATTTTTTCCTTTGAATTAAATATATATTTTCTTCATACAGAGCAAATGTAACAACCTATGATTAATGAGCAGCTTTTCACAAGGATTAATATAATTCTGAAGTTCTAAGCATTAAGTATAATTATTAAGGAATGTCTGAGTAAATAAACACATAAAGCCAGCTTTATTCTACTCCTTTTGTAACACCCACAATTCTAAGTGCTTGACTCTACATGTTTTTAGTGGATTCTGGCAGGTGTAGGGTTACCTGTGGTCATGATACATGGTGACTAAAAACAAATAATAAAAAAAAAAAGTAGGACATGTAGGCAGTGTGTCACCTGCATTAAATGCTCTCAGAAGAGAGGAAATTATGGGAACCTTCTGGGGACTTAGTAAATGCTCTTCTCAACTGTGGCAGACAGCATAGCAAGTCAAATGTGGGGAGAAAACCACACAGAATGTGAGCTTTAATTGAAAGCTTTTATCACAAATGCTGTGGTTAAAAACACATGGTCAGCGTGAACTATGGAAGTTTTCTTCCCAGTGCCTGCTTTTACACTGAAGATGCTATTTGTTAACTATATTTACTTCAACTGCTTTTCAATTCATAATCATAAGTCAGCTGCTACAGGCCTTAACCTGCTATGTATGCTACTGGATGTGTTTACTAATATAAGCAAACTTAATGAAGTTGGCAGGACACTCATTTAGGGTAATGATCAGCTTGATATTTTAATTCTCCGTGCACATGGGGAGGCACACCAGCTGCTTGAAAGTTAATGCTTTCCTGCATCCCTTCACTCAAGGCTAAACTGTCCCCTTTTTATCCCTAACCCCAATCCTGAAACAAGATATATTTTAAGAAGGCTCAGGCTATGATTCACTTTGTGGTGGAATTGCAGTGTGACTCGCACTTCTCTGGTCCAACTGTGGTCATCTCAGACCAGGGAGTGAGAGAACATGTGGTTGGAGAAGGGAAGAGGAGCCAAGATATCCATCTATCCCGACAGTGGATGAGCTGTGCAAGTTTCTGGAACACATGTCACTTCCTTGTGCTTCACCAAGCTAGAGGGGAGAGTGAATGTGCAGCATTCAAAAGCAATATTCTGAACTTGAGCTTGGCTATTTTGGATAAGGAAGTTGTACAAAACCAGCAAAATTTAGTTATTTTCCCCTTGGAATTGTTGTTATACTTGGAATAGAAGCTTGCTGAGCATATTAGGCAGGTAAAAACCCAGCTTTATGCTTATAGGGTGTTCATCTAACAGTATATGCTTTTAGTCTGCGACTGATGTTTTCTGTAAAAGTTGGTATAAAAGGAGACTCCAGAAGATGTCACTAGCAAAAAGACCCACCTTTGCAAAGGTACTTGGGGTCATTGAGTGCTCTTTAGAGGATGGATTTGATTCACCATGAGCACAAGAGGAGCTGGTAAAAAGGCTCCAGATTTCCTCAGTACTCTGGTAAATGAAAGACTACTGTGTTGGTGAAAGGCTGTATCAGGACCTAGGAAATAGTTCCTAATGATAGAAAAGGGCTACGGGGGTAGGAGGGGGAGAGAAATAAATTCCTCCTATTCATAACTTTTCCCTTGAACTCTTGATGATGCAGTTAAAATGAGACCCTATATTCAGCAACTCTTAGTTCAGGGTCAGCAAGAATAAGCATACAGTCTCTTTCACTTGTTCCTGGACTGTTTCACTGTTCCATACTTTAGGTCTCTGTAGGAAATTATTTGGTTTCCATTCATACTCTATCATAACTCACAGTTTGAGGGTTTTAAAAATAATGCTCCTGGCCAAGTGCAGATTGCTAACTCTTATGTAATGCTCCACTGACGTAGTAGTGAGATTTTTCCAGTGTTGCTGAATGGGTCATTGTGAACATCTTGGGGAGAATTTGCTTTTTGTACCTTGATTTTTTTTAGAGCTGGGTTATAATATTAGCAATATTACCTCAATATGCCATCCTGATATTCCAAGTAGAATGTCAACTCTAGCTAGGTTATAAATTTCTCCTTTATAATTTTCATTCTATGAATCACTGAAACAAGCCCCAACTTGGTACAAATTATCTGACTGCTGCTTATTTATAAAGACATCATTGGCACTATTTTAGCAGTTATGCTCAAGGGTTTAGCTGGAATATTTCATCACACAAAAAACCTGGCTGCCAGGGGTTTGACACTTGTTAGTAATTTTTGAAGGTAAGAATGCTCTAGTCTCATTACAGCATTTAATGATTGCTTGATCTGTTGGCTATGACAATCTGTATGTATTTCTGGACTTTCCACAGTTATAGTCATGAAAATTTAACTATTAAGTGAAAGGCTTTTCAGATCGACTTTATAAAAATCTCCTAGGTTGAAGTAAGACTTAGTGTTCCTGTCATAACTGATATCTCAGTTTACAACTTGAATTGTACCGTAGAAGATCTTGACTAGTTGTTGTCATTCTAATTTCTTTCACTTCTCTTTTGTGGATAGTTTTCCAGATAAAGTGAAAGTAAAATTTTTCACTTTGCTTCAATCTATTTTTTAATTTTTTTTTTCTTTCCTGTAAGGGACTTACCTACCTGCTTACTTTTCCTTTACCTTCAAGGAAACCAAATGCAAGATTAGTGAAAGACCACATGAATTGTAGCTGTGACCATATCAGCAGCCAGTCAAGCCAAATTAGTACCTTTTCACTTGCCCAAACAACCATGGTTTGCCTACACTGGACTACATTTCTTTTTTTCATTAATTGCATTCAGTTACCTGAGTGCCATTTTACTCCAGGCAATCAACACTTCTCCAAAAGCTAGTCTGGATAGATTTATTTCAGGATAAGAATTCTTGTTCTCTTAGTAAGTGAGGTCCAAGAAAAAAGCCTGAGTGTCTTGGAAATACCTGGTCTATCCTTAAATTATTTTTTATTTTTTAAAAAGGAGTTGCTTGGTAGTACGATAACCTGTTTACTGGTATAAACTCTAGAACCATGTCTACATTAGGAAGGAAAGCTTTTTTCCCTCATTACAAAAAACCAACCAAACAAAGCCCAGCGAAACCCCATTATGTTTGTTTTTGTGGGTTTTTTTCCCAGTAAACACTAAGCTAATCCAGGTATTTACCCAGAGTAATGTTATACATGCAGAATTAAGTTACAATTTATAAGCATACTACTAAGAACAGGGGCTGGAAAGGGACAGAATGGATTAAAAAATCCCTAAAATTTAGTCCTTTAAATGTGTCTCATGCTAGACAAAAGGTTCATAGTTGAAGCAGGGGCAAAGAAATCTCAAAATTTCTAAAAGTCATTGACTTGTAACTTTAGTTAGATATAAAAACCTGGTTATAGTCAGTATAGCATTTTATAGGCCTGATGGGCTGTGAATTGGTTACTGACAATGGCCTTTGACATCAATTCTGTGCTATCAGGACTTAGGAAGGGAGATCTGGTTGTTGGCTGGGTCTGCATGGTGTAAGCTCAAGAAGCAGCTCAAGAGATAAAAACAGATTAAAAAAAGCCCACAACCCATGCCCCCCCCAAAAAAAAAAAACATAACCAAACCAACCACAAACAAACAAAAACAGAAAACAAACAAAAAACAACCAAGCAAAAAAACCCTATTGGTAAGGCAAGATCATTCTATATAGGATGAACAAGTTTCATATTTAAAGAAGCTAGAGCTCTTTACTGCTATTGTGTTATAAAACTTGAAAGGGCTGGTGGGAGTTTGGGAAACAGAAAGGGACAAGAGGAAAAACAGGCAGAAAACATGGTTAAGAGATTACAAAGTATGCCCACTTCACTGACTATTTTTCTGTAGTTGTATGAATTAAAATCTGACTGAGAAAAGTATGTGGGCATCTGTGTGGCTTCAGCTGCTTCATCTTTCACTATCAATAGTAGGAGATAGTAGAGGAAAATGAACAATAAATCCAAGCCCTGAAAGGGGAACCTGCTGATTATATGGTGACTTATGCCAAGTTCATCCTACATCAGCATCCTAAACTGATCATTGCCTTGATGGGACAAGAAGCAAGGTCTCAACTGTTTAGGAGACTATTGCATGTCTCATTTCACAAATGGGAGTGCTTTTTGAGCACTGAAAACCTCATTCCATGTGTCGGGATCAAGGATTTCAAGTTTAAGCCCCTGAACTTAGTCCCTAAGTCCCTGTCTAGGAGTTATATTTTCAAAAGTGCTTGTCAACCTTTGTTCACTCAGCTGGAATTGAGCAGTGTACACTTTCCTGTAGTATCAAATGTAGGTACTCCATATTTAAAAATCAGATTTTTGAAATTAAGCTGAAAACTGCTTTAAAAACACTGTTTGTTCCAAAAGCAGTGCCTCCATGCACTATTACAATAATCTACTGAGAGAAGCAGGTGCTTTCCAGTATCACTGGCATCATCAGCCTAAATTTGGGGTGATATTCTGGCACTTCTCGTAACTGCTGTGAGTGGGTATCACAGTCACTTTCCAACCACAAGATGCTGTATCTTTTGTCCAGGGCTCATGTGCACCAGCAGAACAGTGTGGTGAGCCTGCATTACTCATGTTTGCACTGCACTTGGCACATGGGTTATGGGGAGGGCAGCTGCCTCTAATCTCTTTACTCTCTTTGTTGACTAACTACTGAATCCAATATAAAAGATTAACAAAAGTGTGTGTGGGGGGGAGAGCTAGCTGAGAGAACTGTGTGAAGAAGCAGCCCTCTGAAATCAATTCTGGTTTTATATTTTTTTTCATAGTGATAAATCTGCAGTTTGTCCATTAGTTTGCATTCAGGGAATTATATTCAGCAAAGGCCCTTTCCTTCTCTCTTAGTGACATCAATGACAATTTTAGGCTGGGCTATGGAACAGAACTTTCCTTTACAAAAGTAGATTAAAAACAGTAAATGGCTTAGTCAGCAAACCACAGTTACTTGTTCCACAAAGAGGAGTCCAGTACAATTCAAGCAAGCAAACCGCAGCCTTGGACACCTGATCATAAGAGTCCAGGAAATGTAAAAATCAATGTTCCAAAACAGAAGAATCAAGCTGTAATCAATGGTACACTGTTCAAACTTTGGCTCATCTACCCCTGAAAGTCCTATTTGAAAAACTCTCCTATGCTTTTAAATGGAGAAACTGAAGATGGGCCGTAGAAGAAAGGCTCACGGGCAGTTTTCTCTGTCCCCTAGAATAAATATACCTGCAACTGCTTCACTCTGAATAGCAGTTAACATGAGCTGTGGGTTCCATCCTTGCTGTCTGTATGTCACAGGCTTTTTGGACTTAGGACTCCTCCAATAGGGTCCTTTTATGGTACCTAAATTTGTTTATTGTGGGGGTTTTTTTCTTTATTTTGGGGTGTTTTTTTCTGTTTTATTTGGTTTGGGTTTTTTTGAGCTATGGGTGTTTTGCTTCCTATCATTAAATCAAGCAATCAGTAGGCAGGTTTGTCAGAAGCATGTGACAACACTTTCATTAAGCTCAGTCTGAGGCAGTTCAGACTTCATGAATATCTATTTCTTTCTGGGTCAGCTCTTGTCCTGGCTTTAGCAAAGCAGATCTCATGCCAGTTGCCTTGTATCTATGTTTGTAATGACGGAGGTAGCTCTTAATTTTGTTTGAGATGTCCGTGAAAAGCCTGCTCTGAGTCTACAGCAGAAAAAAGGAGTCGAAGCCATACTAAAGCTGATTCCTCTTCCCCTTACGTCCCCCCACATTTCCCCTTGCAGAAAGTAAGCATCCTTCTGCTGCTTGATTGACGCTGCTGTTCTGGAGGGCAGCCCACACTGCTCGAACATGATCCTCGCAGTGCGGAGATGCACGCTAGATTTCTTCCCAGTTATGCAATGCACTGGTTATGTGCCAAAGCAGAATCATCGTCATTCACGGGGCCACAGAGGAAAACACCAGAAGTGTGAGGGCTAACCTGGGGACACAGAGAGGCTAATTCAGGGCAGTCACTAGGTCTCTGTGGAACACTCGGAACATGCCCAGGTGGGCTAACAGAGGCAATGGCTAAGCCCAGCTCTTCTTGTTTCCTTCCACAGAGCTTCCTTTTTCTGTTCCCTCCATTTTCAGTGAAAATTACTTTTCAGGTTGGGTGGGTGCCAAGGGGCTGCTTTTTGTTTTTTTCCTTTTAATGTTTTCATTTTCTTTTCTGTTGTATCTTCCACAGACAGCTCAGGCTACTGTAAGATGCTGTTGTTAGGTTTTTTCTTTGTATTATTATTATTATTATTATTATTATTATTATTATTATTATTATTATTATTATTATTTACTTAGGTTATTAACTAACAACTTGTTAGGTATTGACATTTAAGAACTGTAAACCCATCAGTAAAATGAAAAACACATTTTAGGCCCATAAGCATCAAAGTACCACCTACAATTTGATTAAATTATTTTCTCCTCTCATCAACCCTCTGATTGGAGCTAGATGATCTTTAAGGTCCCTTCCAGCCCTAGGCATACTATGATTCTATGACGAAGCGTGGCTGGAAGTTCACAGAAGCCAGAAGAAACTGTCTTCTCCAAAACTAGGGATAGTATCTCTGATTCAGGCAGAGGGGTATAGGAGTAGATTGGTCTAGGTCTAAAGAATGTATAGTGGGGTGGTCATTCAGAAATCACTTAGGTGCATTCTGCTTAGAAATCACTTACACCCATTAGGCTAAAGTCCTACTAGAAATCTGGGTCTTTTGCTGTAGCCAGAGGAAGAAAGGGGCTGGAAAGCAGCTGCCAACAGCCAGACCCATCAGAGAAAAACTCCCTATTGGCACAAGCATGTTGGCTTCTAGCACTTAATCTTCTGCATCCCATTCCTATCCCTCCATCACTGGGGGTGTGTGGGAGTCTACAGTAGAAGGTGCAGGTCAGGGAATGGCCAAGCACCCCTTCACCCATTTGGAATCAGGGTGTAATTTAGAGCTGTCTGGCAACAGGCAGATGCTGACTCCCATCGCAAGTAAATTATAACTGCATCCCTGCTGCTCCCTTCCCTTCTCTGCATGGGTTTCAATGCTTGATCTATTTTTCTTTCTTAACAGTTTTTATCCTAGCCCACAATCCACTGGTTCAAATGCCATTGTGCTGATGATTGGAGCAAGTGGTGGAAATCAGGCCTGGGTTGTTTTCTGTTTGTCATTTTAAGTTGTGGATTGTGTAAGGTGAAATCTTCCAGTACTTTCAGTGGCCTGGGAGCACATGCTTGATTAAAAGGACTTAGAAAAATCAGTCTGGAGGGAAATGAGCAGACTGCTCTTGAGAAACTCGGCAACTCCCAAGAAGTTTTCTATTATTTATGTCACTGTTTGGAAGAGTGTGCTTGAATTACAATAAGGATGAAGGCATCTCTAAAATTAGGTAAGCAAGATACTTTTTACTTTCTACATACTTAACATGGTAAGATAGATAAAAGAATAGTTATGACAAATCCTGAGAAGTCTGAGAGAAACTAACCTATTGAACAGAGGCTCAAATTTGACATGGAAGCAGAATGGAGAGATTATGGTTGGATTCGGTCTCAAGGGTCTTTTCCAACCCAAACAATTCTGTGATTCTGTAATTGAATTCTTGAAAGAATTTTTGTAGCTGGAGAAAACATCACATTTGATTAT
The DNA here is from genome assembly GCF_020740795.1 of Apus apus. Taxonomy (NCBI): domain Eukaryota; kingdom Metazoa; phylum Chordata; class Aves; order Apodiformes; family Apodidae; genus Apus; species Apus apus. Next base: position 53,440,648 of record NC_067283.1, read on the forward strand.
TACAGGTGAGATTTTGTGGGGTCTATTTTCTTTTCCTAAAGAAGGAGGAGGGCTGTAGTTTTTTTTTAATACCCAAGTGAAAGGAGTAAATTGAATGTGTACGTCATAGTGTCAACCTTTTTTTTGCCTCAGATCATGTCACTGGTAACACCATTAAGCTCCTCATCTGCTGATTTTATGTCGAAAGGTTTCAAATGTCTGCATTGTGTTGCTGTTAAATCACATGGTATAAGGAAAACTGATGTAAGTCATCAGATTTCTTAGAGACTTTTTTTTTTTCTATATTCTTTGATCACAAAATTAATTGTGCTGTGCGTTCTCTAACTTTCAGACACAAAGCTAGGGCCCTTCTTTTAAACATGAAAAAGGAGCCCCGTTTTAGCTACAAGTTTGCAAACAGCACTGCTATGATGAGTAAGACCCCAGGGTGGTGCTCTATGAAACCAAGGTTGAAAATAGTTACTTGCATCCTTTCCAGTATTATTTTAGGTTAGCTACATAGATGTGACAGTATGAAGACTGAGTTTTCTTGACCTTTATATGAAAGACAAACATAGATTTACCTGGGGGAAATTCAGAACTGTTTCTTCTTCAACCCTCCATGCCTACTAGGTAATTTGCAAGTTGTGTCATCCTCGCTGCTGTTTGATACTGTGGTTTGCTCTTGCTCCCTAGCACCATGTAAAAACCTCCCACTGTGGGTGTGCCCCTATCCACGCTGTGGCTTACATCCTGCCCCTGAAAAAAGATGAGTATTGTCATGTCCTCCAGCCTTCTTTTTATGAGAGTGCCTCAGCAAGTTTATGCTGTCAGCTTAGTCACATTCTTGTCGTGGGGCATGCTTTTTAAAGAGCAGGAAGACACAACGCAATTGTGGAAGCAAAAATGTCTTATGGGTTTTTTTTGGTACTTGGTTATTGTTCTTTTAGAAATCAGAAAAGTATTTTTTATTATTTTCATTTCATATCCTACGTGTTATGTCTCAACACTGAGGAACGAGAAAGTGTTTATTTCCTACTGATCTCTCTTGAGAAAATATCTTCCTTCATTTTCTAGTTTTCCTAATGAGATGGTGTCAAAAATAAGTTATTTTTGGTCTTTGAAGGCTTGGGGAAATACACTTTCTGTCTCAGGAATAGAATTCAGTACCTATATATTGGTAAGCTCTTCATGCTTATCTGGCCTGCCCAAAGATAGATGTTCTGGACTTTCTCCTGCTTTTCTGGGATTTGCCTCATTGCTAAGAAGGATAAGGTTCACCCAAGATGGCCTGCAGAACTGGGAAAGTTTATATGCTTTTCCCACAAATTTACCAGAGGCAATTGAACAGATAGGTGTAAATATTCTAACGTTTGTGAAATTGCACACTTATTTCCCACAGAAAGGGAAATTTCAGAACACCTGTCCTTGATTTCTTGCTGCCTTCGTTTCTATTCATTTTTGGCCTGAGGCAAAGAACTTATTTTTATTCCCCTGATATTATACAGCTGTGGATGTCCTTATCAACCATTATCAGAGCTGATGACATACATTTCATGGCAATTTTTTCTCATTGAAGAAACGCTGTGGTTTGTGCTTTGTTAGGGAGATAGTGCTTCTTCCTTTGCTTTCACTCACTCACTGGTACAGACTGGACAGTAGCCAGAATGAGAGCCCTGCTGTCCATATTCAATAAATGCAAAGACCTTGCTTTTTACTCTCATGTTTATTGTAGGGAGTAGAAGTTTGTCAGCAGCTGAACTCAGTTGATATCCAGTGGTCTTCTCTACTCTGACAGTGTGAGTGTTTCACTGTGCCTTAACAGTAACCAGTTTCAAAAAAGAAAGTTATACTTGTTGGTTTTGTTTTCAACCTTGTCCAATTGTATTCTTTCTCCTGGAACTTGAGTGGTATTGTTCTATCCATTGTCTTTTGCCCATCTGACAGCTCTGTGGAGAACTATTCAGATTTGAAGGAGCCATAATTCCTGCGTTTCTAGAGGAAATGAAAAATAGCCCATTCTGGCAGTGAGGTGCAGGGGGTTGGCAGAGCATGATCACATACAGTCAGTTGCCCAACTCAGCTGGAGGCAGCCCCAGTAATCCAAACTTTCAGGGATGCATGAACACTCTCCTAGCTCTGCAGTAGCCCTTTCTCTTACATTCCTGTCTTTTTTCCCCATCTAGCTTTCTCTACACAGCTCCTGGATTCCTCATTTACTTCTTCTGTGTTGCTCAGTTTTTAAAGACATGGGTTTTTTTCTTCATATTCTTCCCTCCTTACTTGTTCTCAGAGTCCAATCTGTGGCAATGTAAGCCTGTGCACAGACCACTCTATCCTCTCTGCTGAACTGCCTGGTGTCTTCTGGTGAGTGAAAGCTGAGCTTTGTTTCGGGAGCTTTATGCTGATGGATTGATGCCACAGCACAGAACTGTAGTGTCTGTAATTCTCCTAAATTTAGTATATATTGATTTCTTCACTTTTTGATGGGAAGTATTTTTCTGGGAAGGTGTGCGAGAAATTCTTGTTCACAGTCCTTGCTTGCTGCATGCAGTAAGCAGAGAAGCTCTCTCGCTTTGTTTCTCTCCTCAGAACCCCAAGTTGTATTGGAAGGTTTCACTTATGGTTCAAATGTCCTCCTTTCTTACTCAGACGCTGATGAATAACTATATGTATTGAATGTTTTTTACTTGCTTTAGCTTATGGAAATGACCTGACTAAGGATTTGTGATTGTTGAGTTCTTTTGAACTATAATGAAAAGAAACTGTTAGTTACTCCTCTTGAACTATAATGAAGACTCTTCCTTGGTTCTTATTTTACACTCCTTTTAGGCATAGTTCAATAATGTCTTGCTTCCAGCAGGAGGCCCATGGGAATTACAAGTACAAGGAGTCCTCCCTGCCTTGCCACCTTACTGTTTTTCTCATGCATGTTACAGTTTCTTCTCTGGAAATCCATACCATGTAACAGAAGGTGGATAGAAGCAATATTTCTCATAGAGCTGAAGTATTCAAGTCATTTATCACTGTTGCTATTTACATTTGCAAGCATTATAAAGGCTTAAGAAAAGGGTGGGGTTTCTTGTGATTTGTTTGTTTGTTAAATGTTTTACTGTACATAGTGTTTGTTCTGCCAGGGACATTGTAGTGTTCTAGTTTTGACATTCAAGGGTCAGTTTGAGATACTATTTCTGATGCTTTAGGTACAAGTAGGAAAAAAAATAGACCGTTTAGGTTTGTCTCTGTAACACAGAAGCCAGAGCAAATGTGGGGTGTGGTGGATTTTTTTTGCTTCAGTTTTGATTTGAAGTGTGGGGTTTTTTTGCCTATGTGGGGAAAAGTAAATTGGCAGTAAGGCAGAGAATGCCATTGTGACAGAATATCTGTATCTAGCTTGGCAAAAATAAGAAGTATCTTGTGCAGGTATTGTGACACTGGGACAAAGCTGTTGCAGAATATAATTTTAATTGTTTTGGGGAGTGTAGAAACAGCTGGCAATACAGCAGATGTTCTTATCTTGCACTATGTAAATACCTGCTTCTAGACCAAGTCTTTGGATAATGGTAAGCATTATTCCTTGGTAAATGAGAAGCTGAATTTCAAAGCAAGTGGGTGAAGAATTCAATAATGCCTTTTGTTACATTCATTTGTGTGTTTATATGAACTACTCAGATGGCAATGGCTGAAACAAATGCCTCTCAAATCTGCTCGGACTTATTCTTCTCTTGCTGAGAAAGGAAATAAATATTACATTGGGAAAGCAAAACCCCTTGTTCAGTTTTTTCTTAATCCATTGAAATAATATTTACTAGCCCAAGCATTTGTTCCAGATCAGTACATCTGAATCCTATCAAAGATTATAGTTATGGCAAAGTGAAGGAGGAGGGTTATTAAAATATCTTTGTTGGTATATTTTCTGACATGTCATCTTTGCATCTATGATGGTATTCCTTTACTAACATCCAGTGTTTATAGCTAGATTTGATGGCAACTCCCATTTGCTCAGCTTTCTTGAGATAAGTTGGTCCTAAGCTACTTTGGCCAGCTTCCAGTTTTCACTTGTTTTAGGGCCTGGAGTAGAATACCCAGCAGCAATTAGGATTCAGATCAGGTATTATACAGACCAACCTGTTGTTTCAGAGACACTTAACTTTATTCCCTGTCCAAATACAAGGTTAATGTAAGTAGCCTTTAACATTTTTTTGTTTATTTCAATAGAAACCTTCCATTTCTATTCCAAACGGCTACCTAGCTATGAAACACGTGAAATGAAAAACCTTCTGAAGGTGATCCTCTGGTGCAGGAGGCCTCCTGGGGGCTGCTCTACCCTCCTCAGGCCTCCTCTTTATGTATATGTTCAGAGTCATAGCATGGTGTAGGTTGAAAAGGCCATGTGGAGGTCATTTGGTTCAACCTTCTTGCTGAAGCAGCGTCACCGAAAGCAAGGTGCACAGGAATGTGTCCAGCCAGATTTTGAATGTTTATGGAGATTCTACCACCTCCCTGGGCAACCTGGACCAGTCCTCAGTCACCCCTACAGAGAAAAAGTGGTTCCTGATGTTCAGAGTCTCCTCTCTTTCAGTTTGTACATATTGCCTCTTCTCCTGTTACTAGGCACCACAGAAGACAGCCTTGCTCTGTTTTCTTCTAAGGTACTCTGCTAGTTACTGACCTTCAGCTAAACTTTATACCACTGATCACCAACTTCTGGGCCTGGATGTTCAGCCAATTTTCAGTGCATCCTGCTGTCTGCTCATCTGACCTATACTTCATCAGCTTCCATTTGAGGATCTTATGGGAGGCAGTGTCAAAAGGTCTCCTGAAGTCAGGGTCGACAACATCTACTGCTTTCCCCTTACCTACCAATTAATTGTGGAAGGTTATCAAGTCAGTCAAGTGTGACTTCCCCTTTGTGAATCCATGCTGACTACTCCAAATTGCCTTCTTGTCCTCTACGTGTCTGGAAATAGTTTCCAGCATTATTTGTTCCATGACCTTACCAGGGATTAAGGTAAAGCTGAGCAGCTTGGGTCTTCCTCCTTGTCCTTTTTAAAGTCAGGAGTGACATTTGCTTTCCTCCAGTCATCAGGCAGTAGTCCCAGTGGCCATGAATGTTCAAAGATAACCAAGAGTGGCTCTGAAACTTCTGCCAGCTCCCTCAGCACTTGTGTGTACCCCGTTAGGGCCCACAGATTTATGAATGTCTAATTTGCTTAAGAATTCTCTGACCCAATCTTCATCCACCAAGGCACATCTTGCTCCAGACTTTCCCCATGGTCTCTGGGGCTTGGGATCCCTGGTTATAAAGTTTTTGGTGAAGACTGAGGCAAAGAAGGCATTCATTACCTCAGTTTTTTTGAAGTCCTGCATAACCAGGGTCTCTGTCCCACTCTGCAGCAGGCCCACATTTTCCTTAGTCTTCTTTTGCTACTTGTGGACTTGACGAAGCCCTTCTTATGGCCTGTGACATCCCTTGCCCAATTCCACTTCAAGTGAGCTTTGGCTTTTCTAGCACTGTTTCTGCACACTTGGACACTGTCTCTGTATCCTCTTAGGTTGCTTGTCCCTACTTCCACTTTTTGTATACTTCCTCTTTATGTCTAAGCTTTGCCAAGAAAATCTTGTTCATCCATGCAGACCTTCTGGCATTTCTGTCAGGGTTGCTGCCCATTGGGACAGACCACTCTTGAGCTTGGAGGAAGATGATTCTTGAATGTGAATAAGCTTTCTTGGACCCATCTTCTCTCCAGGGTCTTATTCCATGTAGCTCTTTCAAGCACATCACTGAAGAGGCCAAATTCTCCTCTTCTGTTGACCTGGCACATAATCACTAAGACAGGGTACATGGAAGCACACAAAGACATGTGCTCACAGAAGGACTTTCTAGAATAGGTCCATGCCTCCATGAATTAACAGGTTGTGTGGGCTGACCTGTATGTGCTGGATGAAGGAAGGGAGAAGAATGGGGAAAGCGCAAATAAGCAGTAGAGTAGTGGTATAAGCAATCCCTTATACAGATATTAGCAGTCTTGATATCAAATGAAATACAATTGATACCTTAAAGTTTGGGGTCTTGGCTCTTTTATTTATTTATTTATTTATTTATTTATTTTTCCCCTCTCCTTTTGATTGGCTTGACTACTCGTGTTCATTTAGAAATACCACCTTTTTCTTTTCTGAATCACCCTGCTACAATTTTTTTTCATTGTCATAAGGCTGTCTGGACCTTGCTTACAAATGAAAATAAAATATTTTTTCTTTTCATATTTATTTCCCAGTCTCTTCTGAACTAGAAGTAATGAAAGTCATCTTATGTGGTCTTTTTCCTGGCACTTTAACAGAAGAACAGGAACACTGGAAATCTGAGAAGAAGAATCTTTTCATAAGTACTCATTCATATACAGGGTTACTTACGTAGTTCGTTCTGTTAGAAAATACACTAAGCAAAGGACTCCTGCTAACCTTACTCCTTCACTTACTAGTAAATACTCTTAATGATAGGATGAAGATCTTCAGATCTAAAAGTGAAGATTAGCTCAAAGGTTGCTAATTTATTCTAAAGAGTACCATTTTAGAAATGTTAGAGAAAACTCTCTTTTCTCTCTTCATTGTGCATTCAAAAGATTTGGTTTATAGGAATAATATTCCTATTCCTATCCAAATATTTGGAGGTTTACCTGAATCTAACATCTGTTCCTTCAAAGTTCATCATTCATAGCAGAGCTGGGATGTAATGCCTCTTTTTACTGGAAATCTCCACATTGTTTATCATCAGCATAAGGTTCTGATTAAGAAAATCAATTCAGTATTAAATCAGGATTTCTTGGCTTTAGTGGTTTAAGACACACACAAAAATTCTGTCTGATTCAGAGAGAAAATTTTTGTTGATCTAAATTTAATGACCCAGAGAAATAATTTTCAGATAAAAGAATAGGGTTTTATTAGTGTGAAACCTTCCAGTGCTTTGAAGATATGGGAGAAAATTTTTATTTCAATTTGACATTGGACATGAAGCTGGATTCTATGTACTTTGTACATTCAAAGCCATAAAGTACTGAGGAAAGGAACTGAAACTGATTTTGTGGGATAAGTCGTGAAAAAACTATTTCCTACTCCACAGAGTAGGAACTGTTCTGGAAAGCTCTCCTAATAATGGTTAATAACAGAGCACTAGAAGTGCTGAATTCAGTCCTATTCCAAGACAGCACCAAATTGCAGTTGCTCTGGACCATCTTGTCATGGCTTTGCCAAATCTAGGCTTCCTATGAGTGAAGACTGTGTCGAGCAAGTAGAGCTGCAGTTTTCTCCTTTGGCCTACTATCCTCTAACAACCTACGAGAGCGGACACTGTCTAACTCAATTATTTGTGATCTGGGACTGATTTAATTCAATTCCACAATGGCAGAGAACCAAGTGTTGGAGACCAATGAACCATTATCCCCACAGAAAAAAATACCCTTGTGCGGTATTATTATTTGAGGAGGAACAGGGTCTGATTTTGTGTCATGTAGCAAAGAGTCTGGCATGGATTGGGTCTGGATTCGTTCAATCAATTATGTTGGCAAACTACTGAAGAGAAGTTGTTGCCATTTGAGTTTTATGAAGTGAAATGTAAAGGACAATTAGTTTCATACAGGATTAAAAATCTGGTTTGTCCTCTTTTAAGGATCGATATCAGTTGTTTCAGAGCAAAGAGGATTTCTTCCTGAGATTGGCATATATATGTACACACACACACACATATGTATAGCGGAAAAACACTAACAGCTGTAAAAATTGAATGGATTTGAAGTACCATATGATCTAGCTGTGGGAGAAATTTTCTACCAAATGTGAATGGAATTGCATTAGGAAAAAAACAACATCAAACATGTTAACCGTAATAAGCTTGCCCTTGATTATTACAGCATGCTTCATTTTAATTAAGAAGTGGCATGGGAGGATTGAAACAAATCAGTAGGAACACACCTAAGCCATTAAAAGTTTTTTTTAGCTTGTGAAACTCACGCAAAATGGTGGATGATTAAAAATCAGGTGGGTTTGTATCACTGAATTAAAAATTAGTCACCCATGCAAATGTTTAGCATCCGCTTAGCAAATGAAAATAAGTAAAAGATTTTCTGTCTTTTTAAAAGTGTTTGTACTTTCCTGTTTTTTTGTGTATATTGGTGAAAGATTTTGAACTGCTTCTTGATGCTCTTTGTTTGAAGCTGAAAACCGATGCCGACTGAAGTAGCAGACGCTGTTGGTCTTGGAGGCTCCTTCTGCTACAGAGAAAGTGGAAGGTACACAGGATATACAGCAAGCCTCCCTTGGGGCGCCCTGTCGTGCACAAGGCTCCCGATTCTACAGTTTAACAAGCTGAACACAACCCTACATCTAACCATTCAGAAGACTGTTTTTAGCATGTATTAAATTGTCATTGATTTTGTATATGGAACAGGATGTTTTGCCAAGTAGAAGCATACTGTTTAAAGTAGAACTAAGGATTTGATCCTGCATTCATTGAATTCGCCTGAATTCATTAGTGCAGAAGTTAGTTCTAAAATACACATTAACAAGGGCATGAGGGCATTTATAGTCATTATCTAAGGAAAAATGAAAACCAGAAAAAGTGTTTTGTCTTCTTTTTTGTTCATGCTACTTTTGCAAAGTGCTTCTCCGAGAAGGTGCTATCCTTTTTACATGTGAGTTTAAACCAGTGGTTGACCCTCAACAGGGGAAAATTTAAATGTGATTATTAAGAGCCGATAAAAGTGAGTTTCATCATTAGATGCTTTGCTCCTTTTCTGTGCAATGTTTCAAGAACTTTCTGAACTATCAAACAGCTTGTGGGTGGTCTTATTCAGCCAAAGCACTACTGCAATATGGTAGCTGCAAAGATAATTTAATGGAACTTGTTGCTCATCGGTGAAGAGAAAATCAAATATTAGTGACATCCTCTTAAGAGACTATGAGCTTACTTTATGAAATATTTTCACCAACACAACAGCAACTACAAAACCACCACCAACAAATAATAATAATAATAACAATAACAAACAACTTCCAAAATCTTAGATTCTTAGGTAATCCAATCCCAATGCGCTGGGCAGTGTGAGAGTTAGTGATTATGTGGTTTGACCCTCATATGGTACATCAATCATGGCAATGTTCTTTCCTTTTGCATCCAAGTAAAACCACTACTTCCCACGCAACATGTCATTACCATCACAATAGGATCTGCTTGGTAATAGCATTTGGAAGGGATCCTTCACTTTAAAGCACTGTTTGAAATCAAAGCTCCCTTCCTGTTGCAACTTAGCTTTAAAACAGACTTCTAGTGATCCTGGCAAATACAATGCTCTTTTTCTTTACCGTCTTCAGTTCTGATTCCATTCATTGCCTTCTGGCTACTTTTTTTTCTTTCTTTTTTTTTTTTTTAATGGAAAACCAGAAAAGGGGTTTTCGAGATCTTGAAATAATATTAAATTCTAAATTTCAGAAGGGGAAATAAGAAGAATTTTCCAACTGATCTTTGCCTGTGTGATTTTGAAACCTCCATAGTATGTTCTTTAATTGGAATCATCCAACAAAATGCAACAATCTCCAACCTTTCTTCAAATTACTAACTAAAAAAAAATAAATAAATTAAACCATAAAATGCTACTGTTATAAAGTAGCATTATAAAGATTTGACAGAAGTAAGCTGAAAAAAAGGAAAATCTGGACAACTCTCTAACTCCACCTATTGCAGTAAACTGTAGCAAATGTGTTCACTTAGTTTTCACTGTTTGCCAAGAAATTGGGCAAGGGTTCAATTTCTTTCCCTTAATTTTAAGTACTGAGTCACTAATTGCTAAGATGTGTTCCCTCTCACATATTCAAAGGCTAACATTGCAAAAGAAGATAGTTTAGTCTCATGTTTTGGTCTTTTAGTAGAAATTTCTGCCACGTTTTGGCTATTATCTAACGAAGAGTATTAGAAGTGCACCCAGCACTACATTATGTGGGAGGTCCACATAACATAATGGAAATAGTTTTCTTTCTTAATTAAAAAGGATAAATATTTCCTTCCTTTCTCGTGTGACAGCTGTTGACCTAAGAAGGATAAAATCCCCACTGGGCTTTTGGGACAACCTGGATGGAGGGAATCATTTGTCTATTGGGAGGGAGAGGGCCTGCCTGAGGACATGCAAGTTGTGTCATGATTTAAAGCTTTGTCAACCTGATTCCCAGCTGGAGTGGGGATGCTGCAGGTCAGGGCCCTCTTCTGAGAATATCCAACTGCTGTGCATTCACATAATTTGGTTATGGAAACTTTATCTGCAGCAGCAGAGGAGAGAGAAAAGGCTTAAGATAGTAGAAGCCACGGTTAATTTCCACAGCTATGTAATAGAACTGCATATCAGCTTATAAATGGAATGTGAATTGGTCTGGTGACCTGCCACTGGGCTATCTTCTCAGGTCAATGGTTGTTGAATTTCAATGCTGATTTTTTAATTATTATTATTTTTTTTTAATTTTTTTATTAGTCATTCAGAGTGAAACCCAGGTTAGTGGGTGGTACAGTAGACTAATTAGGGTTGGTGAAAGCACAGACTTCTACACCTAGGCCCATAATTGAAAAAGATGCACCACAGGACAGGATGTACCTGTAGACTAAAAAGGATTGGAGCAGATAAACTGTATCAGGTTGTGTGGATAGCTATAGTGTGAATAGCTTTGTTACTTCTCTCCTTCCAAAGGTATGTATTCATGGGCCTGTCTCCATGATGAGGTACTTATTTTTTTCATTTCAACTTTTGTTGGTTTGGTTTGGTTTTTTATTTTATTACATCTTTCTGGGCAGCAGAACATGTCTTCAATGTGACACAAGTAAGGACTGAAGAGAAGGCAGCAGTACTGTCTTTAGAACTTTTTTTTCCTTTTTCATTCCTGCCAGCTGTGCTGATTTCTTTCTTTAGTCCTAGGCTGATGCTTTCTATAACCAAACAATCCTGAATGGAGCTACTGCATTACTATATCCTCATGTTCATGAAATTAGGATTTTCTATAGTTTCCAAGAAAATGGAAGGCTATAAACTTCATTATTATTATCCAAAATTACTTGGAGACTTTGAGATAATTATTTCCTCTAAAAAGAAATTAAAAAGAAGCTTGCTTAGGAGTTTTTAGTTAGCTATAAGTGTCTTTTCCATGCCACTAAAACCTTTCTGTGACTACGTGTGTATAAGCCTAAGAATAGGAGAGCACTTCCTGAGGTCTCCCTAAGAATATCATATGCTATGTGCTGCTGGCCTTCTGTGGTCCCACATGACCTTGTGGGTCTAGTAGTAGGAATCTTCTGTCAGCCTCTCCTGGAGAAGACAAGAAAGCTGACCAGGTCTAAATAAACTTAATTCGCAGGCATGTTCTTTTTTGGAGTGTTTCTATTATCAGTGAAGTTTTAATCATAATAAATATAGTTATGCTATTATGACAAAACATGTGGACAGCCCACCTGTCCCTAATGGATTTGGGTCAGTAAAGCTACTCATTATGACCTACAGCCTGAAGCAAAGGATCCTTTGGCAAAGAAAGAGAGTTGAGAGAGATTTTTGGAAGAAAGAGAGAGGCTATGTTTTCGAAATCTCAGCTGTTGCCACGTTGGTGTACAGAAGCTGCATGTCATTATATTCTCTCACAAAGGGCTGACAGAATCGTGGGTGGGGAAGTGTAAACTTGCAGTCTGCAAACTCGTGGACTGAGAGGTTCAGGAAGCCCAGCAAATGGGAGAAATACACTACAGGGAGGTGGAGTAATGAATGAATCCAGCTAGCAGAAATGATGAGGGCCAGCACTGTTGCTGGCTGCAGGTTAATGGGCAGCCTGGCTAGTGGTTGCTAATGAAGACTGCACTGAAGAGAGTGACTCTTGAGACTGACAGAAAGCACAGTGCAAACTCATAGTGGTAGAGGGCTTGGCCCTCAGGGAGGCTAGTCTAAGGAATTACCCATACACAGCATCTGGAGCAAAGGACTCTTTCTGTAATGTTGTAACAGGGTTCAGCACCCAGGAAAAGAGATTATGTGCTGCTGGGGGCATCAGATGAATCTATCCATTCATAGCAGTCTTGGATATGAAATGGTGAGTGCTGCAGCTGGACAAGGAGCTATTTCAGCAGTTTTAGGACAGAGGCATGCTCTGTAGAGAAGATAGTATTACCTATAGGATTGTTTAGGTTTTCCTAATCCATTTCCAAAATGTTACTCCTCTTCCAGTACACTTCTCTTTATTTAAACTTATTTGTTTGACTTACTGCTTTTAAGTGGGGAAGTATGGCTCATTGAGTACCTTACTAATAGAATTTGACTGCCAGACTGATGGATAATGGCTTGAATGTTTTATTTTGAACCTTTCAAACCTCTGTTGCTATTCCCACAGCCCTGCTGCTTGCTAATCAGTGTCTGGCAGAAAGGTTAGGTTTGTGAGAAGACTGGTCAACAGTTGAGGGTGATACCTCTTGCCATTTTTCACCAAAGTTGCCTTGCTTGGACAGATTTGCAGGGAAAAATTAACTGAGCCAAAAAGGAGATGAGCAGGGACGTAACCGTCTGCTGATGGTGTTAATTGGGATATTCGGGGCAAGGCTCACTGAAGAATTGCAGAAGGATCCAACAAGACTGAATGACCAGTCAGTAAAATGCCAGATTAAATTCAGTGTAGGCAAAAATGTGATACACAGAGTAGAGAAAAAATAATCCCATGTATACCTTAATTTAAAGATACTGTTAGAGCAAGGGCAGTAAGCTAGTCCGACCTTTGGTCTAAACTGATAAATTTTCTCTTGGACTTATTTTTTTTTTCCCTTTACCTGGCAATAGTCATTCTTCAAAGGCTGTCCCTTTATATTCTGTAAGCCATGGGAAAACACAGCAATTTTAAAAAGGGGGGAAAAAAGTGTCTGCTCCTGAGTCCATTAAGAAATCTTGCAGGCTTCAGTACAACTTCACAGAAATTGCACAGATTGTGCAAATCAATCCCTCCTTGCAGAACCTATTTTTGGTCTCTTCTGTAAGCATCTTTGTGGGAAAGTGGGACCGGGGGTGGCTCTTCCATGTCATGTGTCTCAGCATCTGACTCTATAGATTTATACAGTTCTTTCTCCTCCATCCAGAGAGGATGAGGAGAGAGATCAGTGTATAAACAGTGAAACCTTGTTGGATACAAGCTACCTAGTGGTCTTTGGGTCTTTATTTGAAAGTTTTGGGTCTTTGTTGAAAGCAAGAGTACTTGTGTTAAACTGAGGTAGGGATAGAATAATTTCTATATGAACAGGTAGAGCAAAAGTCCAGTAAGCCACATGGTCCTCTTGGTGGAGGAGTTTGTACAGTCTGTGCTTCTCTGTACTTATATTTTAGGACTTTCAGTTTGGTCTCTTGGAAAATTTGGGCTAGGCTCTGCACTCTTAAAAAGAGCACGCCAAACACTTCAAATGTTCAATCTTGAGTGCCATTTCCTTTCTCTAGGGAATGTTGTTTTCCTAGACACAAAGCTTAGCACGAACATCAATGTGGCAGAACACTAAGGTTAAGATCATATATTTTGCCTTAAAAAAAATACTTTATAGCATTCATAACAGCAGCAATTAATTCTACAGGATTGAATGTTTTATGATTTATCACAGTCAGGAAGTGCTACACAATATATAACAAAATTTTCCAGCCACTTTGGTGTAGTTGGCTCCACTGCCTTATAAGCATTAGTGGCATATGGTAATTTGCTTCACAGGTCTCTTAAATAGTTACATGTTGTGGTTTTTTTTTTAAGTTCACCTGCTGCTTCTTTTTTGAGAGGAGTGATGGGAATTTCAGTATGTGGTAAACCAAAATTATTTAGCATTTAATCTAAAGTACTAACTGTTCCTTTATAACATAAGCTTTCAGTGATGCCTTCATAATAGATAAAGTAGATAACCAATTTGTATCTGATGTAGACAAACAGAAAAAAATTGATGACAAGTGGAAATGTGTTTCTAATTGTAGTGAGAGTTTGAGTTGGCTTCAAGTTCTAATATTTATGCAATATAAATTATTAGAGAGGCTAAGGCACTGCCAGTAGCTGAACTTTCTATTCTTGGATGGAAACCTAGCTATAGCACACTGTGAATTGATTTTTTTCTGTGTGCACATGCACACATACACACAGAACTGTTGGGATAAAGTAGACTCTGAACATAGAAGGTTAGTCTAAATACAGTTGAAGAGAAGTTGGAGTAAGTGGTGCATGAGAAGTTGACACTTCTCATGGCTCATTTCTATCTCTTCCAGGAAGAGCTCTGCCTTCTCAGTTTGCACCAATACATGTATTTGTGAGACTAGCTTGCATATGGATCACTGAAAGCTTTCACGTTAAAAGCCATTCTACCGCAGTTCAATGAGCTTTGGATGTAGGACAGGATGAGGCACAACTAGAGGAAATTACCTGTGCAGTATTTCACAGGCAATAAAACTGCATGTCTCTCCTGCATTGAGCACTATGACAACAACACAAAAATCCCAGTACAAAGTCACATGTGAATGCTAAACTAAATTCTAAGCAATTTGGTACACTACAGAAATCTCAGTCAGTGAAAGGACTGTTTTGTAGATAGAATATATGGGCTCTATGTTCTGAATTTCAGTGGGCATTCGGTGCTACCTTGAAGAGTCTGTCTGATTTCTATCTGAAAATCAGATATGGGATTGTTCATCTCAGACAGATGGTGTGAGGTCTAATTATTATTCTCTGCAGAAATCCTTTCATGTATGTGGCAGAGGAAGTATTATGTAGGAAGTGAATTGTTTTTGAAAGGCATAACCTTTGCCTCCAGTCATGAATCCAGCTCTCAGAGACTTGAATCTGATCCCAGAAATGATAACATAAGATTTGCTCAGAAGGTTTCCAGTGATGAGTTTAAAGAATAATTAGGGTTTTTAAGTTATAATAATGAACATAAACTAAATCCATTTACTTTGTTTTATTTCTTTGTACATGTATTTGGACAACTTCTAGTTTATACTTACTACCTATGATTGTCTTTCTAAGACTACAAGTTTTTGTTACTGCTTCTGAGTAGAGGCTTCATTTTGGAAGGGTTTCTCTAGAAAAATGCAAAAATAAAAAGCATCTTTAGTTGTTGTAAAGGCTTATAATTCATAAGCAATGCTATTGCTGATAAATAATTCCAATATAATAAACTTAACTGGGTTTCCTATGTTGGGACTAACCTATGTTAGTTATTGGTTAGTTATTACTAACCTATTGTTAGTTATTCCTATGTTGTTGTACTAACCTATTGCTATTCTATGATAAACTAGCAGAAAAAAAGATTGTAAAATACTGATACTGAAGCATGACTGTGAAGAAGAAATAGGTGGTTGAATTCTACTGTCAGTGGCAGCAAATAATGTTGGGAATAACAGCTGAAAAGGAAAACTGGAGACCTCAAAAAGAAATGTATCCAGTAAGCTAGAAAACTTTGGTGTATGAGAATTAATACTGGCCTGTATTCCATCATACACGCATCTATTCTGAATACCTGTTTTGAGAGTATCATTGTTTGCTGACTAAGCCCAACCCATCAGACAAGCTCAAAGGAAGATATCTAGTTTTCTATAACGCTCTGCCAGATATGTTACCATATTTGTTTGTACATATCACAGAAGCATAGAATTGGAGGGGATTAATCAATGAATTGGAGGGGAGATTAAAGATCATCAAGTTCCAACACCACCTGCATGGAAAGGGACACCTCCCAGTAGATCAGGTTGCTCAGAGCCCCATCCAGCCTTCCCTTGAACACTTCCAGGGATGGGGCTTCTACAACTTCACTGGGTAACCTGTTCCAGTATCTCACCAACCTCACAGTAAAGAATTTCTTCCTACTATCTCTCCTAAATCTACACTCTTCCAGTTTTGATCCATTGCCCTTGTCCTTCCCATTACTTTGAAAAAAGTCCCTTCCCAGCTTTCCTATATGTCTTCTTCAGATACTGGAAGGCTGCTATAAGGCCTCCCCAGAGCCTTCTCTTTTCCAGGCTGAATAACCCGAACTCTCTCAGCCTGTCTTCACAGGAGAGGTGCTCCATCCCTCTGATCACCTTTGTGTCCCTTCTCTGGACTCTCTCCAGGAGCTCCGGGTCCTTCTTATGTTGGAGGCTCTAGAATTGGACACAGTACTCCAAGTGGGGTCTCACAAGAGCCAAGTAAAGGGAGAGAATCACCTCCCTTGACCTGCTGACCACACTTCTTTTGATGCAGCCCAGGACACACTTGGCTTTCTGGGCTGCAAGCACACACTGCCAGCTCATGTTGAGCTTCTCATCCATGATCACCACCAACTCCTTGCCCTCTGGACTGTTCTTAATCCATTCTCCACACAATCTGTATTTGTGCTAGGGATTGTCCTGACCAAGGTGCAGAACCTTGCACTTGGCCTTGCTGAACTTCATGCAGTTTGCACAAGCCCGCCTCTCAAGCCTGTCAAGGTCCCTCTGGATGGCATCCCCTCCCTCCAGTGTGTCAACCTCACCACACACTTTGGTGTCATTGCCAACATGCTCAGTTCCACTGTCCATGTCGCTGACAAAGATGTTAAATAGCACTGGTTCCAGTACCAACCCTTGGGGACCACCACTCATCACGTGTCTCCATCTGGACACTAATCTGTTGATTACCTCTCCTTGAGTGTGACCATCCATCCAGCTCCTTACCCAATGAGTGGTCCATCCATCAAATCTGTATCATTCCAGTTTTGACACCAGGATGTCATGTGGGACAGTGCCAAAAGCTTTGCACACGTCCAGGTAGATGATGTTGTTTGCTTTTCCTTTGTCCACCGAAGTTGTGACCCTATCGTAGAAGGCCACCAAATCAGTCAGACAGGATTTGTCCTTGATGAAGCCGTGTTGGCTGTCACCAATCACTCCTTTCATATAAACATACATATATATATATTTGTAATTGCCCACTTGTGCAGAGGTCGACGTGCACCACTTGGTTTAGCCTGGCTAGCTCTTGTTATGGGTGGTGCATTTGAGGGGAGCAGAGTTACCAATGCACCGCTATGGTAAATGTTCATTTGGAATTCTTCTCCATCAAGCACAGATAATACCTAAATACCCAGCTTCCCATTCTTCCACATAGTCATAACTAAGAGTTTTTAATCCTTAATGGTAATTTACTAGCTATAGGAATGATAGGGGCAAAGCAAACTTCTTGTTACTATGGAGTTTCAAACTATGGAGTGCAGGTTAATACAGAAGGTTTAAAAAAACACAAACAGGGCCCAAAACCTGGAATTATAGTAATCAGTGTTGTTATACTGTCATGTGTTCACTGATATGGATACCCTTTAAAATATACATTTATTTGTGCAAGCTGTTTTAAAGAGGGAAGTGTTGATAAAGTACTTTAGGAATGACTATTTGGATTTGAGTGTGTTGCCCATTAACATTTGGGGTTGTTTCTACCACTGCAGCTCTAAAAGCCACAAATCAGCATGTCACTCAGAGCCCAAGATCTCCCTTGTCACTATGGAGATAACATCTTATTCCAAGATTTCTTCTGTTTTCTTTTGGGTTTGTTGGGTTTTTTTAATGTTTTGGTTTTAATAGTCTCTGATGGGATAGAATCTTTTCTTGCAGTGTGAATATACAGGAGTTGCATGGAGATTCTAATGAAGATTGACACCTCTAGGTGTTAATGCAATATGAAAAATAAACACTAATTATTTGGATCTTTCTCATCCCCTTTCTACTTCAGTGGATCTTTTCTTTCATGGTCTTGTTTGCAATTTAAAGGGTGAAATAATGTAACAGAGTTTTGCCTTCTGGAATTTAGTTTGGTTTTCTCTGCCGTGTTTCTTGCTGTGATGTTAAAAGAGTCAGTGAAAAGAAGATGCAAGAAAGCAAGTATTTGTAGTTAGATACAGGACTTATAGGAGGATATTAAGGTCCCTTTGAATTTAGTAAGAATTCACTGGCAAAGCTCTCTCTGTTTTAATGGAGTGAGGATTTCATTCTGCTTTCTGGTCTTAGAGAAAAGTTAATTTTGTTAAATCTTTCAGTGACATTTCCCTCAATCCAGCAGCACTCAAAGGCACAATTTTTCAGTTTGATATGAGGCTGAGTAAATGCTCAGAAAAGAATAAATATTTTACCTTCTGGTTCAGCTGCAACAAAGAAAGTAATTTCAAAAATAATTCAGGAAGGACAGGGGGTTGGAAATCTCAGTTACATCATAGATGTACTTTTTAATAATTTATAGCAAGCCACAATAATTTTACATTTTAAGTATTTTTTTCTTGTTCAAGAACATTTAGGGAGAACATGTGCAGTTTTGGCAACATCTCGGCTGAAATATAATTCACCAAGATTAATTATTGTTTCGTTTTGTAGTGAGATCACTGCTTATAAGCTATGGGATTAATATGCATTATCTTGCTAAAACTAAGCTTTTATGTATGTTTTTTTCCTTGTTTGAAGTGGGAGTGGGGGGAACCCCTGCCTCTGTAGCATTTTCAGGGTAGTTTGCTTTTCACGTTACAGCAGGCAGAAGGAAAACCTACAGGATCTATTAAGCACATTTAGCCAAAAAAACATCAATATCCTCCTGTGTTTTTCACAAAAATCAGTCGTTAAATAGATCTTTGGAGAATATGAGGATCATCTAAAGAGATCTTGTATTCTCTTTTCAACTCGAAAAGTAACCCAAGGGGATCTCATATGTCCATACTTGACTTGCCACTCACTATTGCCAAGGCATGAACGGGGACCTTTGTAGGATGTACAAAGAGGTCAATATGCCCTTTGGCCCAAGACAAGGTGTATCATCATCAGAATATTTAATATAGTCTTGTTCTAGGGTTATAACCTATACATACATATGTATGTATGTATCATCATATGTACACATAAGTTCCCAGAAATTCACATAGTCATGGATGCCTTTGCTATCTCTTTATTGTGTGTACCTTTTGTTTTAATAAGGGAAATAGTTGATATGAACTATTCAAAAGGATAATCTTCTATCAAAAAGTGGCGAGGGTGGGGCTGTGGTGTGTGGAACTTTGTTCCTAATAGCAAGTAACAGCTACATTCAAATCTGAATTCAGCTTCAAGCTTAGAAAAAGAGAGAGAAGCAAGGATGTTTTCATGTCTGTCAGAATCTTAAGCTAAGGCCTCCTACACTTGCTTTATGCAAGTACTAAATAATTCTGTATTTTATAAATTAAGTAGGTGGACATAATGATATGAAATTATTAACTGGTAGTTGGCAGGTGTGCCTTATAAAGATGATGGAGAAGTACAGTCAATGTAAGTCTTCTGCTGAATTTCACAACTCAAGCACATAGGTATGCACATAGACAAAATTAGTTGTTTAGTAGAAAAGTAGTAATAGAATATAATATTGTAAAATGTGTTAACTGTTCAACTTGCTTTCCCCTTCCTTTGTTTTCCCTGGGTTGCAAAGCAAAATTTTTCTCATGCTTTGAGAAGTTTATGATCAGTGAATTACACTAACAAAACAAGCAGGACAAGGGCAAAGGTGTAGTTATGATTTTCCAGTACTTCATCAATTATGTAATACTTGATGGGATCATTTGTGGTGACAAAAATACAAGTAACACTTTAGCTTTCAGGCAGCTGGAAGACAGTGTAAGGTGGGTGCCCTTCTTGCAGAGCAACTACCATGGAAAAAAATGTTACAGATGCAAGAGAAATAGAAATGTGTATGAAGACAGTTTTGCCTGCTCCCTTGCTTTTCTTGTCCTTAAAGAGAAAGAAAAAGAGTGTGCCTGTGTTATATACAAATACTCAGACAGGAAAGTTGCTTCTAGAGACTTCTAGACTGAAAAAATGTGTTGGTACTTTTGTACATAAGTTGTAGTGAAAGTGTAACATTTCAGTTGTTTTTTCCCTTGAATGCTTACAGAGCACAGTAAGAAGAAAGTAAGTCTTCTCTTTTCATTACTAGCAGGAACTTCTTTTAATTTTTACCTTGTAGTTGATGCAGCACTGATCTGTTTTCAGTTTTTAGCCAAACCAGAAAAGTGTGTTGATTCAAATTAACTTGGCTGGAATTCTTTTGCTTAACTGGGAGGGGGGTGGAGGGAGGAAAGAAGTAAAATGTTTTGTTTTCTTGAGCTTTTAAAATCTTTTTAATTGAACATTGGCAATTTTCTAAACAAAGATGTCACTTCGAAATGAAAACAGATGAGTTTATTTAAATAAAAAGTCTGAGCTTTTCTGAAATTAAAAATCCACATAATAAATTTACTACCATCACAATAAAATTTTTCTAATAATAAAACTCCTTTAAAAAAACAAACAAACAAACAAAAACCCCATATAATAAAGGCCTCAAAAACTGCTCTACTTCTGTTTGGTTCTAGTTTCAATTCCTGGCTGACACCACCTCCTTTTTGCTAATTTCACTGTTGCTAAAAAGTTTCCTTGCTCTTTCATTTCCCCCTTTCACCTTTCTTTCCTCTCTGAGCTCTTTTTTCCATGTTGTTTCTTGTAAGTACAAGTTCTAAAATAATAATCAATGAAGGTATTAAAGTGACCACAGAAAGTCTGTCAACACTCAAGAGCAGCACAACAGATATGGCTCTGTGTTAGGTTTCTCCTTCAGCTCGACCCATCCATAAACTGCAGTGAGAACAATAACGAGACTCAGAAAGGACTCCTGGAAGGTCACCTGCAGGGTAAACCAAAGAAGCAAATTAGTGAGCAAGTAGCATCTTTCTTGAAATTGTCTGTCACACACTGTACTCAGGAGAGTTTTGTGGTCTTTGTCTTCTGTGCCATATCACATTACCCTTTCCTACCATACCAAGTTTACATTCTGCCAGGCAGCACAGAGCTCTTACGGATCCTCTTCCTTCATAAGTAGAAGAGGGTGGAGGTATGTGTTTCTGGTTTCTTCCATGTTACAGCCTATCTCTGTTATTTTGAGAAAATCCAAACCTAACTGGTTCTAAGAGGTGACCTCTGGTAAGAGTGTTTTCCTCATGTTTTCTCTTGAGCTGCTCTACTCCATACCTCAGGATCCCCTTTACTGGACTGCATTTCTAATGCTGCTTAGGTCTCAGTCTAGCAAAGGGGTCCTATGATAGTCTTCTCTGTCTGAGGCTTGATGTGTGCAAGAAGGTCACATGAAAACAGCTGGACTGGGTATGGTGTGGAGAAGAGCCAAAGCAACAGACTTGAATGGAAGATTACCCTGCATTGTGGGTTTTTTTCCTCTTTTATTATTCCACACCCTGCCTCTTGGTACAATGGTGTAACTCAGATGCTGGAAGCATGGCAGTAGAGAATTAATAAACTACAGGTATTAGACCTCTCATTTCCTATCTCTATTCTGGTTTCTAGAAATTCTGTAAATCATTATCACATCTATAAAAAATAAAGATGTTTTCAATATTGAAGGAAATAAAAATAATACAAGATCAAAATAGAATTACAGATTTTTTTTTTTTATGGTTAAGATAGTGTAAAATAGGGATGCAACATTATGCCTGTTTTTCTTTTTAAATTCCCACCCAGCAAGTTCTATTGAATTTACTTTCTATTTATATATTTTTTTGTTTTGTACCTCCTGGCTGACCAAATGGAGTTTCAGAAGCCTACACTTAAGCTTCTATTTATTAATAGCTTAGTCTTAATTTACATTATTGCATTGTTGTCATAAAAAACTCCATTGTTTTGGTTAGGATGGATGTGAGGATCAAAAAAGAGGCTTAGGACAGAAACTAGAGATCTTGTTTAGCCTTATAAACTGAAAGCTGGAGGAAAATTTGTAATATGTCTGCATAAATGCATAGCTGAGATGAGTACTAGAGTCAGAGAAGGGGTGTTTAAGGCTAAAGGATGCTGCTGACCAAGAAAAAAAGGATAATAACTGACTAAATATAGGCTGTAAAATATTCCTGTGATGGTTAGAATATTATTCTGATAACGTTCTGGAACTGCATTTTAATGTCAGCAGCAAGGCTCGATCCAGAGGTAAAGTCTGATGGCTTTCTGAATGGGATTAAATAATCAACTTGCATTAGCAGAGGTCCACTTTGGAGGCACTTTACTTTCCTGTCTCTAATTTATTTTTAATTTTTTTTAATAGAAAAAATGTAAAAGTTTGAAAATGAAGAACTGAAAGTGTTTTTCTTTAGGACACGATATTTGGAGACTTACGTCAGAATTAAATGAATGAAAAATGTTGCTGAAGGAATACTTTATTTTTTGCAGTTTGTTTCTGGTATTAGGTAAAATGAGTCTTGATTGTATGACGCCTTCTGTATCCTACATGCTTGAGTGATACCTCTAGATATAACTGGTAAGCCATGCAGGGACATGTACTTACCAAAAACAAAGGACACTTATGTCCCTTTCAATACCCCATTTACTTATTCAAATAAAGACTCCTGTTATGATGAAATCTTCTATATGTGTTGTAATCATATGTGGTTTGTGGTTGTAGTTTAGTAGCTTTGGATTGCTGCCTGAGGTGCAATGAAACAGTTTAGGTGTCACAAACACTACCCTGTTTCCAAAGAAAGATTGGCTTCCTGTACTTCTCACCTTGAAATGTTTGGAGATGTGACCTTTCTGTACCTGTTTCTCTCAGATGATGATTTTTCTGCTGTATCATAGAATTTAACATAGAACTTAGCTTTTGCTTTTAGGTAAAGTCTGTGATACTCCATGCATTGCCTGACAATCCATTATTCCCAAGATTGACATTTGGGCTTCTCAGGACTCCGATGCATTTTTTTTTTCCAGCTTCTGATATGTAATAGTTCACATTCAGAGGTCCTTGTTGCTTGCAAAGCTTGATTAGCTGGCACAAAATTTCATTTCTTATGTTTTTTGCTGCTCTTTTAGCTCCACTGAAGTTGCAGAATTTTATGTAAGCTCTTAAGATCTGCCCTGTAAGATCTACCCTGCATGAATGTACAGTATTTCTGAAATGTAGAAGTCAGGTTTTCTGAATTTAGAAGATCTAATGGAAATGTGCCACTCTAAACAGCGCAAAGCTGTTGAAAAGAAGAATTTGTAGGAATTTATGCCTGGGTCAGGAAAGAGTTTAAGCAATGTAAAGATGGTAACTATGGAAACAACATCTGAGTTTGTCTAGATGGTCATGAGGAAGGTAAATAATGAACAAACTGTACCAAATAAATGTACAAGCTGTGCTGAACTGAGGTAAAACAAATTCACTATGAAAGACACATAACTAGAGGTTTATTGGCAGCTGCATGCTTGTTTCTGTTCAGCGTGTGTGCAGTGAATATAATCTTAGCCATGTGTTGGGTTGCACATCTGCCTTGACTCTAATGCTACAGGTTCCAATACAAATGCAAAAAAAAACCCCAAAAACAACCATGAAAAAAACAAACCACAGACAACCCTATTTCATGCCTTCCAGCGTAGCACACAAAGTTCTGCTTTCTGGAGTGGTTTAACGAAGTACAACTGCCCTCACTTAGGACGTTTTTAGCTTTCAGATTTCCCTAGCTCAGATCTGACATAGCAGTTACTAGCAATTTTATATGTGCAAGTTAAGGTAAAAGGAGCTGGACTGAAAGATTTCTGTCTCCATCTGCTTCGCACTACTGCTTTCCAAAAATATGTCAGCTGAGAAATCCCATCGCAAACCTTGTCTCATACTACCAGCAGAGCTTTATGTGAGGTATCCAGATGGGATGGCATTCAAGAGCTAAGGCTACACAAAGAATGGGAGTAAGATGGGAGACTATTAGCATAATCTTTATAAAGTTTTCAGTTTAGTTGTGATGAGCTAGGTTTCAGTATTAAGCTTTTTACTATCTTTTTTTAAACTCCTTTTTCCATTATTACATATTCAGGTGGGGAATTTATCAATAGTATTATGTGAAGAAATTGTCATATCTTACTTGATCAGCTGTTTGAGCAAAGTAGTCGACAGACTGTTTCAAAGGCTTTAATTTGGGTGCAGGGGGGTGACATTTGTCTCATTGAGTCAGAAAACTAAGATGATGTTCAACTAGGAAAAATGTGTTGTTTGTAGAGTGAAGCCTTTTCTTTCATAATCTGTAAATTATTCAAATAATTTGAGATTTAAAAAAAAAATTATGTCACTTTAATTTGGTGGTTGGGACACTTTACCGAGGAAGAGGTATCACATGAGTTACTGTGTTTGGTTTTGTACTTATGCATACTAACATACTCCTACAACATGCAGAAGAATGAATAAGGGAGATTGAAAGCCTCATGTAATCGTTAGATTATCCAGATAGCTGTCCTAGAGATTGTGGGTTTGTGTGTTCTTCAGCTAACAAAATCTTCCTGTGTTTGATTGTAGGTGACATTCCTCAGTTTACAAACCATTGGGTTAAAAAATATTATTGTTCATCTTTGTGTGTGGCAGTGGTGGATGACCAGAAACACCCATAAAAATCAGATCAAAGTTATTTGTGAACAAATCACTTTTGCTAGTTTGGTTTGAATTTGTGAAAGTTTCAAGCTGAAACTGCATTTCATGGAAATTTTGTGGTTTGTGAATAAGTTTTTCCCAGCTCTCATTTGTGTGCAGATCAAAGCACACCCTAATGTTGTTCATTCAGTCGTCATCCTGCACACATAAGTATAGACAATTGTCTTTTTATATGGGTGGCCAAATCAGCCTACTAAAATATGTTCTTCTATGTGCAATTATTCTCAAATGGTAGTATCTCCCGGATGATCTCTGACAAAGTATAAATGTGAAGAGAAAATTTTATAGTTCACTGGTAATCACAATATCAGCTCTTTTTCCAACAATGGAGGCCCAATTACCTACAGAAATTTTAAAAAAATGAATCAGACTGACTATAGTATATTTTGCGTCCTGTAAAATAATGTGCTAAAGTTCTTGTAAGATATGAACCATTTCAATATTTTTAATAAAAGCTTTTTGCATGGCACATTAGGAAATCTGTATGTAAGTGGGTTCACTGAATCACTTTCTTGGCATTTATTCAGAGGGATGCAAATCCTGTTAACTGAGAGCTATTTATAGATGTCATAAATGCACAGCCATGATTTAATTGTGTTTTTCTTTTTCTTCTTAGAAACAACAAGAAAATTATGTGCACCTTTGTGGTGATTTTAAGTATGTTTAATTTGTAATTTCTGGGCAAAGGCCTGTTTATATCAGTCTTCAGAAGTTTGATGAACATTTGAATTACTGTTATCCATTCAACCACAAAATCAATTTTAGAAAAAGACATCCTTAAGTTTTGTTGTTTTCACTCATGAAAGGATTGAGAAATGATTAACAGAGTCCAATGGTAGTGCTGGAGACAATAACAAAAAAGTCATAATCAATTATTGAATATTGTGACAAGTTTCATTACTTCCAGTGCTTCAAAAACAATCGCTTTCTCAAGGATTTGATCCTGGTCCCATTCAAGCAGAGGCAAGTTCTTAAATTAATTAAATGAAAATCAGCACAGATGCAAGTTAAAATTAATTTGGTAGCTGGAGTGCCATTTTATATTCTGCCTCAACAGAGATTAAACCTGTTGCCTACCAAAGGAAATTATCTTCATTTACTTACTAAACTTTAATTGGAAAGCACGTGGAAAGTAGTATTTTAACTTCTAGTTAGAAGCATCTCTGTCTTGTGTTTACTTGTGTTTAATCTGCATGTCTCTTGTCATTGTAGGAGCTATACCCACAGCTTTCTCTCTTACCTGTTTACCTGTGTTGGTTACGATTAAGCCTTGGGTAACCAGACTGTGGGGGCTTGCCTAAATACCTTATTTCAATTATACCACCTAAGCTGCAGGTTGTCTAAATACTTTGGCTTCAACTCTCTGGCATTCAGTGGGCCTTTAAAAACAGAACTATCAAGTATCTTACGTTATGGTGACTGAGCATAAAAATGGTTTTAAGATCATATTTGCAAATGCAAGTACACAGCGATTTCTCATGGTGGTGGGCTGACCTTGGCTGTCTGTTAGATGGCCGCCCAGCCTCACACTCACTCACTCCTCCACCACAGGATGGGGGGGAAGTAAAATGAAGAAAAAAAACCCCAACAAACCAACAACAACAAAACCCCACAACAAAAAACTAGCTTGAAGGTCAAGCTAAAGCCAGGCAGATTGCTTACCGATGGATGCAGAGGGGTGGGGACTGCAGCCAGTGCACACCAGCTCCTCTCTGCTGCTCTGCCCTCTCACCCTGGTCCCCTGACCCAGCGTGGGCTCTACACAGACAGGAGCTACCTCAGGAGATACCCACCTCCTCCAGGGTCCTCTCCAGGGGATTCTCGGGAGGAAGGGGTTGGGGGACAGCTGGAACCCCTCCTCCTACTCTCCCCTCGGGGCTCACAGGGCTTTTTCCCACACTTTTCCCCTCACCCCTCGCTGCCTGGCAGTTTCTGCCCTTTCTCAGCTGTGCTTTCCCCGGGTTGCCCTACTGCCTGTCTCTGCTGGGCTGTGTTCTTTGGTAGGGCCGCTGGAACAGGTTGTGTCTGGCTCGGGGCAGCCCCAGCCTCACCTCACAGAAACCCCTGCAGCCCCTGCCAGCACCTGGGCACCTGCTCCTCACACCCTCATCAGGAAACCTGTGAGCAACATCCTTCAGACACATGACAGAAAGTCATCTTGCTCCCTCAGGTAATTTCCTATCCCTGTTTCTCTCTTTCCATTCCCTTTCCCTTCCTGCATATTCAGAGTTCTGGCCCTGCCAGGCTAATGGTTTTGCCCTTCTATATGCCATTTGGACAGTTTGGTTCATTCTAGCTTATGAGCTCTTCCCTTCCCCTCTGTACCTATTAATACAGGCTTCCCAAGAGCAGTTTCTGGTACACATGGTATCTCCTGAAATGTCTAAATGAATAGCAGGTTTTCCAATCACTATAATTTTTACTATTTTTTTTTAATGAGTTTTTCTACTGCTGGCTGTTACCTTACAGAAATATTCACTGTATGGGCTTTGCATGAGCTGGCAATGTGCTCTTGCAGGCCAGAAAGCCACCCGTATCCAAGGCTGCCTCAAAAGCAGCATGGCCTGCAGCTCCAGGGAGGTTATTCTCCCCCTCTGCTCCACTCTCATGAGACCCCACCTGAAGTACTGTGTCCAGTTCTAGAGCACCCAACATAAGAAAGATATGGAGCTCTTGGAGGACCATGAAGATGATCAGAAGGCTGGAGCACTGTCATGATCCCATAATCAGATATGTGGAGATTCTCTGAGATCCCACCAAGGTAAGGCAAAGCGAAGTTAACACAGTATCGGGTGCACAAATAGGTTTTTATTCGGCTGGTAAGATCAGCTGGTAAGAGCTACAACTATATATTTGTCACAAGCTTGCACAAACTATAGCTTTACCCTTACCAGGTTTACACTTCAAGTGAGTTTGCAACAGGATCATCCTTTCCACCAGGGCAGAAACATCTTGGACCTATTGTTTTCCCCCAGCAGAGGGTTTGGCCTTAACCTTCTCCAAAAATTCCAGTGAAGGGGGATTATCCATGGTGTCTGCTATCAACTCAAAGGGGCTTAACAATGCAGAAGGGTATCCCTTATTTCCTCCTGTCCTTCTTACTTCCACACAGCTCCACTTAGTATTGAGACACCTGCAACAACAAATCTAGGCCTCCAAACTGGTCTTTTACACTTATATTGCATTTTATCCTGGAATGAACACTGAGGCTGGTGTACAAGAGGCGTACGAAAGATTGGGCAGAATGCCCTTGCTTTCTAAACTGCTTCACTCTCCTGAGGAGCCTAGGGGCAGCTGGATTCTACCTTTCCTTTCCTGGTGCAAGTCCTACAGCAGCTGCACCCTTTTGTCCAGCAAAATCCTGCCACCTATGCCAATAAAATGTCACAACCCATGTACGGCAACCCAGGAAGAGTGATTAAAATGTCACAGTCCGAGGAAATGTTTGATCGTCCTATACCCCTTGATTGGATTAAGGTGAAACAACACTCAAGGCCTGTGTTTGAATATTAGGTTTACTTAAAACTATAGAAGTATTATCTCAGGCTGCACAATCATAAAGACGGATTAAAAAGTCACAGTACATACATGTTCTAGCTGCACAACCTGAGAAAAAATCATGGTTAGGCCTTGAGTTACTTAATGATTTTAGGAAGAGAGAGAGAGAGAGAGGTAACAGGAAATCACCAGTCCTGGATCCGGCGTTGGGCCAGCCAACATGAGAGAATTGGTGTCAGTGAGACTCCCAAAGCCCACCATTGAGGCCCCCTGTTTTATAGGCCTAGTTTTCTTGTTTCACAAGGATGAGTAAGCATGATTGAGTCAGAAGACTGAGCAGCTGGAGTGGACCTCCACCCACTCCACCCCTCAATCAGTTGTTGTTATCTCATGTAGGCCATATGCTGGCCATCATCATTGTCTGCATCCTCTCAGACAGCCTTTTGGGATGCAAATGAGACTTTGTTCAAAGGGTTACAACTTTCACAGCACTTCCCAAAAGTTCGGGTCCTGAGGGCTGTTCCCTCTCAAGCACCTCTTATGAAGACAGGCTGAGAGAGTTATTCAGCCTGGAAAAGAGAAGGCTCCAAAGTAACCTTCTAGTGGCCTTCCAGTACCTTAAGAGGGTCTACAAGAAAGCTGAGGAGGGACTTTGTATAAGGGTATGAAGTGATAGGACAGGGTGTAATGGCTTTAAACTGGAAGAGGATAGATTTCTGTTAGAAATTAGGAAGAAATACTTCTCTGTGAGTGTGGTGAGACTGGAACAGGTTACCCAGGGAAGCTGTAGAAGCTTCATCCCTGGAAGTGTTCAAATGCAGTTTGGTTGGATCTCTGAGCAACCTGATCTAGTGTGAGGTGTCCCTGCCCATGGCAGGGGGTGGAGCTAGATGATCTTTAAGGTCCCTTCCAACCCAAACCATTCTATGATTCTATGAGATGTTCTCAGCTGCTGGGCAGCAGGATCACTGTCTCTCATAGGTCAGCCATGGTCTGGCAATCTCCCTTGTGTTGCTTCACACATTTCAGAGCAGTTTCCTAAAGTGACCATCACTGAACTGCTTTGCATGCTGTAACAGGTTGGAGGAACACAGCTACCTCAGCACATCTCTAGCTTGCTGTGTTATAATTGATTGGTGTCAAAACTGACATGGTGAAACATCGAGGTTTATAGGTATTTTCCCATGCTGTAAATGGCCCACAGATTTTTTATCATTGTGACAATTACAATGGGGAAAAAATAAACAAACATTAGCAGTTGGAAAAATAAACCTGTGGGTGCGGTATGGTTTGTAATACACCTTTAGGAAGGTGGTTCACTTGTTCCTAGTAGCAGTGTACCCCTGCTGCCAACACGTGGGCCTGGGGATTTTTATGTTTGTTGATGGAAATCTGTTGCTTCTTCCTGAACGGCAGCATGGGAGTAATATTTTGTGTGCATGGTTGCATGGAGTGCTGAGGAGCAATAGAAATTTGAAGTATGTATTAAAACATCCCCTTGGGGTAGAGGCAGGCTAGCAGTGAGAAGTATATGGATTTGTGGTGCTTGTTGTGGTGAAGGAAATCTTGCATAGTTCAATATTTTATTCCATTTATTAAATTTATCAAAGGTTTCTCATTTTATGCCAATGATGGCAGATCTGTGCATATGGTTGTGTATAATTGATTTCCACACTGTAAGGTTTTGGGGCCAAAGACTCTTTGCTTATAGTCTTATACAAGATTTGGGGAAGGACATGCATTGATCTTAATGAGATTCACCTAAATAATTAGCAGAATGAGGTCCTGAAGTATTTTTCTCCTTGGGATACCTACTGTGCTACATATTGAAGAACACAAGAGAGATAATTAGATAATAGGGAGGGGCAGAAATACAACAAAACCTTGTTGTTAACGAACTCCATTAGGACTTTAAAAAGGCCTTTAAAAATCTGCTTTCTCCCTTCAGAGACAGAGAAAAGAAACCAAGTATTCATGATGTGGATAACAAAATGTGATTTTTGAATCCACAAATGATTAGGTCACCTAACAAAGAAAACCAACGAAACAAACAAAAAACCAACACCATGGCCAGTTCTCATCTTACCAAAAAGATACAATTAAAGGATGCAACTTTCTCTAGAAATATCGTATTGCTTTTGATATGACTTCAAGATAAGGCTTTGACAAGGTCCCATGTAAATCAGATACAGCTGTTTCCTAAATTCAGCCTTTTTTGCCTTCTTGTTTTCAAGTAATTACCTCATCTACAAGAAATACTGTATTCCTGTATTGTACCCCTGAGTATGCTAAGTGCTTCTATTAGCTTGCCTCCTGCTGAGACCTCTTGGATTATTTTTTTTTTAAAAAAAACATCTTTCATCTCAATAAATGATATGGGGGTTGCACTTAATTTATTTTGCATCATCAGTATCCCCACTGGTTTAAGAAAGTTTTTGGTGTGTATGTTCGTTGATGTTTGCCTATGAAGGTCTGAGATCTAGTATTGCTCATACTCTCTGGAGTCTTGTCAGTCACAAGCTGAGATGCCCAAAGTTGGCGTTATGGCTGATAGTAATTATTCTATGTCTTTTTCTTCCGCACCTGGGAGATGTATATCTGTTTCTGTCATTTAATCCCTGGGTTGTTTTGAGCAATTAGTCAAAGAATTAATGTAATGTCAATAAATTACCCCAATCTCTGTCAGAGGCCTTGTCTCCAGCTGCAACATAGTTCCAGAGGTTTGGGTTTTTTTAACATAATCCATCTCTGAAAAGGTGGGGTTTAATTTGTATATTTGTTCTGTGTCACTTAAGCCTGTTATATAATATCATTTTCAAGGTCATCTTGTCCTATTTCTGGCCCCAATACAATGAAACACTTAAGCACATATTTATCTTTAGACAACTAAATACTGCTTTTGTCTCTGACACTGCTTTGTTTCCTTCCTGGGAAAATGTATCTACTTCCTGGATAAAATCTGGTTTATTTGGCTGATTTGGTGATTTTTCCATTGCAAATATAGAGTCTTCTGCTTTACAGAAAGCACAAAATTAAATATTTTTTTTTGGTAGAAGTTCATTTCCACATGTTCTTGTCTCTTCTCTGAGTAGAATAGACAGAAAAGTGAGTCAAGCCATAGAGGAATCAGATTGAAAGTCTGATGGGAACATAGCTCTGATTGCGGTAGTAACCTCTGTCCCATCAGCCATTCAGTTCTTTCACATCCATGTACTTCTGTTCTTCTGGTATGATCTTTTTTTTTCTTCCCTTATTCCTCCTAAACACTTAGCCCAAGGATAGCATTGGCAATGCATTGAAAGTGAGGTATACAATACAATTTCAGATGTGTGAAATTCACTGAAGTGTTCTGGGTTTTATGTTATAGCTTTCCCTTGAGTTTACTCACATGTCACAGTCAGTCCTATATATGAATTTTTGAAAATAGCAGAAAAATTCTTGAATCTATGAATCACCTTTTCCCATGGCTTTTGGGGTGTAATGTCTGTCGTTTCCATACTGTAGGGGTGGAAAACCACTTCCTGTGCTCTGTCCTCTGCTGATTCTTCCTTGCAAAGATGGCCAAAAAAACCCCCAAACCCAAATATTGTTACATGAGTTAGTTCAAAAAGCGTAACAGCCTCTGTATCACTTAAATATTATTATTTTTCACCAAGCATGTCATAGTTCATGTTTATGCAATGTGTTTCTCTATCCTGTCTTCCTAAAATGGTAAAGCATGAAACCAACCCATTCTGAATGAAGGTGGATGACAAAATACCATTTGCATTTATATCTTAACTATTTTTAGGATTTCCTATTAGCTTATGGACTTTAATTTGCCTTTACAGGCTGGTAAAAGAACCATTACTAGCTGCATTTTTTTCCAGATAAGAAAAGGCATGAAAAGGCATATTCTAACATTTTCAAATGGAAATGTATCTTAACCTAGGTTAAGATTTCTAGTTATCTTGTACTTCTTAATGTAAGTGTGTTTAGTTTTGCCACTCAGCTCTGGGAGTGCTGCAGGTAGCTGTTCCAAAGCTGTAAAACTCTACAGTGTTTGAAATGGAAGAATAAACTGGCCCCAGAAGGGGCTCAAAAGAAGATTTTTGTAATTATATAACACTGGTTGGAATAATATTATTATTTCACTGAAGTAATTTGAAATTTAAAAGTGAATTACAAGAAGTAAAAGTTTTCATGCTACAGCATTGTATGTCCTAATGACAAAATGATAACTCCCAATTTCTAATAAACAGTGACTTGTTTATAACATGTATTGCCTATTTAAAACACTTTTTAAAATGGATAGATGAGATACCAGCTGTATTTGTGAACCTTTTGGAAAAACTGCCATCACCTAGAGTATACACATCTCCCATCATGGCACTGGCACACTTGTCAGAGGTTCTATCGATCACAAATAAAAATATCTCCTATTGATTCGTGCACGTTTTCAGAATACAGGATGCTGCAAGAATGTTGTGTAAATTGGAGTAATAAAGAATGCCAACTGTATTTATTTTCTGAGAGCCCTCCTTGCCAGGCTGTGAGTAATGCCCTGTTGCACATTCTGCCTTTTGTGTTCCAAAGTCCTCACTCTCTGTGCAGTGTTCCAAGTCATGAATTCTGGACACGATGCAGGCAAAATAAATTTTGCATACTTTTATTACCACTTAGTGACTCTCAGCTAAAAGAACAAGTTAATTTAGATGAAACACACAACCAGTTCAGTACAACTGAAAATAAAATTATTCTTCCCTGACTGTGCCACAATTCAAGCTTTATTTCCAATACGGGCTAAAGGTGAGCCTTTAACAGTTTTGAATGAGCATTAGTGCAAAGCTTAGCATAAAACCTGCCCTAAGTATAGCTCTGATAAGACACCATCTGGGCTTCGGTAAACACACAAGTGCAAGCAGCATAAGTTAGCTTTTGAAATTTCTGAGATAATTTCCTTCATCCTCTTGTTAAATAACTTGTCTGTGGAAGGTCCAACAGTTTAAATGATAGCACAAAAGATCTTACAGCTACAAAACAAACTATTTTGGCTTGCTTCTTGGGTGGCTTCTTATTGTTTTAAAAGACAATGGGAATTGTCATAGTGTTTTGGATTATTTTGATAAATTTATTGAATATTTATTGTCAGGATTACTCCAGTTTTGTATTTTGAAGCTTAATGCTAGTCTACATTGTAAAGAAATCCTCTGGTACTTTTCCAGTTTTCCGTGACTTTTCGTAACTGCTCACTTTCAAAACCCTTTTTATTCTTATTTGTGAAATGAGTAAACAATCTGGAAGTCATTGATAGACAATAAAAGTGGCACCCCACAATGCTATTTAAAAAAAAAATGGGCGACAGACATTATTATCTTGTCTATGTTTGACATACTTTCCTAAAATTTCCCACAATTACTGGCTCAATTTCAGCTCTACTGGTGGTAGAAAATGTAGAAATGTTAGTAGACACAGGGCACTGATTAGGGTCATCTATTGCTATTTATTGCTATTAATTGGGTATTACAGTTTCTAGGAGGCAGAGACACGGAGAAGTATCCCATTGAGCTAGGCACCAGGACACCTCTGGAGAACAAGATTGTCCTTGCCACTCTGGGTTAAAAGATGATAGTTAAAATTCTGGTGAGCTGTCAACATGAAAATGTTTCCTTGATTAGCAGAAATGCAGAGGCAAACAAATTCAGCTCCCAGGCAATTCAGAGACTAGGTGTTACAACAGCTTCCACGGGGAGGTTGTGCTTCCTTTACCACTGTCAGATCAAGTCACTTCTCTATGTTTAATTCTACTCACTACTACAATATAAATACTTTGGAAATAAACATAAAAATTGTGTTGGGGAAAGAAGGATTGGGCACACATCATGCAAGACCTCCTGTAGTATTTAGCATTTGTTCCCTTCTGGCAGATGTAACTTGTCCTTCCTGTATTTGCATATGGGTTACTGGAGAGCATGAGAAAAAAAATTGCAAGTAGTTTTTATTCTCCTGGTGAAACTCTCTGTTACAAACATATCACTATGTATGCTGCTATATTCAATAATTTGGCAGGGCAAGTTCACTCCTAAGCAGAGGTGACTAGATTCAGTAGATATGTAACAGGTAAGGAGCTGTGGAAGTACTTTGTTGATCCAGAATTGTTATGTTCACAATAGCACACTATCAGCTATTTCTGGAAAACTGAACATCTTTTGACTGATCTGACATCAGCTGTAGCCTTAAAACCTGTTGTTCGCTCTGATTGGTTTTGACAAGAGGAAGATATTCCATTATATTTGTTCAAATGAGCCTTTGTTTCAGAAGAAGGTGTTTAATTGCCATTTTAGAACTAGCAACTGTACCAGAATAAATGTGGTTTTACCTCTGAAGCTTTCTCATATTGGAAAAAGAGACTATCTTTCCTGTGTTTTAAGGAATAGATCAGGTTTCAACAACTATAGGAAGACAAAAATTGGTGGATATGTTGAAGTACTGATTTATCTATAGACTTAGCCAGTAGCAAACTGGAATAGTGTGTTGAATGAAGTTAGTATTGTATAAAATATTAGCCTGGAGCATCTTTACTTATGCTGAATTACATTAGTTCTTGATAATGCTTGGATTGTTTCTTCTTCGGCACCAAATGCAGCATTTCTGGGAATTCACCATGTTGTGTAATGGAATTAACATTTATTTATGGATTTTATTCATCAGTACTGAAGTCATTTCCTGAAGGCATTTTTTGAATGCTTTATTAATATTGTATCAACTTTCCATTGTATCATCATGATATTTTTGGTTAGGGAGGTGGCAAGTATGCAGGCATTTAAAAAAAAAGTAGTGAACTTGGAGCCCAACAAATAGACTTCAGTTTTTCATCTTTGCACATTGCCAGTCTAAGTTAGGTTCTAAAATTTCCTGGTAGGAATGATAATGAATTGATAAACTGATTTTATTTAATTTCTGTTTGTTTCACAGCAAGTTGAGACAAAAGAGAGGAAGCACTCCTGTTGGATGTCTTGAGAGTAGGACAGTGATTGGGATGTAAAAACAATCTCTACAAAAGTAACACTTAGAAATTCTGAACTTGTAGAGGTTACATGGAGGTAGTTGCCCTGTTTTACAGTCCTCTGGGGATCTTTCAGATTTAGGCAAGTTCCCCACTCTCTTTTTGAAAGAAATATTATCCCCATTTGTTTTGTCCTGTGCCATCCAGAACTAGAATCCAGCATGCCAAATTTTCATTTACTTATTTGCTTATTTACTCATTTATTGTAATGCCTCTGAAATTTTTATTCTACGAGATCATGGCTCCCTGGGACAACACCTATGGAGAGATGAAACTACTTCTTTCACTTATTTAGAAAGCACTTGGATTTAATATTTCCATTGTGTAGTTTATTTAGCATGTTTCTGACTACATTTTTTCTTTCTTACAGCCTTCTTACAATACCATTAATAATACCTCACTGATCGTAGTATGAGAAGTATTGGTTTCTTAGTAATCTTACTGAAATTTTATTTGGTTTTATTAAAAGATCATTGGGTAAAGGCTATAATTATAGACAGTAGAATAGGAAATGAGACCACTAGGTGAAGAGCTCCTTTGCTCCCTCTAAAATCCAGCTGGTTGAAGATAGACAGCTACTAAAACCCCTCGTGATCATTCTTCCCACTTCAGACTTTGCAGTACAATAGGTCACGTGGCAGGAAAACAACTGCACAACTGCATGCCCCATCTTGTCCACATGATGAATGTCAGAAGAGATGACAGAAATAAACCCTCGCTCAATCAAATGACATTATATTAGGAATCGCAGAGAGAAGCTTAAAAGTTTAGTAATCCATTAATGGGGGTATGTAACTTTTCTTGGCTCAAAATGAGGCTTTTTTTAGAGCAATGAAGGAGCATTTAACCCTGCTTTAAAACAGGTATAGAAAAAACCTAACATGAAAACTTTCTGAAACAGCTCTGGGAAGCTAGGTATCATTATGCTTGCCTTTAGTGATGAAGCATTTTAGAGACAGGTCAAATTCCTTCATACAGTAAATTGCATTAGTGTCACAAAACATCTGGAAAAATATTGTGTGTCTAGAAATCCCCTAAATGGCCTGTTTTCAGCAGGCTTGTATGTATGGCTTGGTGTGATGTTTTTCCTCTGTGTGTAGCTTTGGGTTTTGGTTGCTTGTTTTTTCAAAGCCAAATGTGGGCTACAAGACGAGATATAAAAAGGTATTTGAAAGAATATAATCATTTTATATATAGCATTGATACTCAGAAAAAAAATTAAAATTATGATTTTGAATGAACGACTTGAAGTCTTGTGTGATTGCAGGTAATTTATAATGGGAAAGGGCATGAAGTGTAGATAGGTCACAGAAAAAGAATTCTAAAGGTCCACACTGACATTCGTACCTTGAATGATTTACATTTTGCAGATGGTCCCTAAGTAGATCAATTTAGAAGTTGTTTTTTTTTTTTAATCTGGGAAATTCTTTTTCAGAATTCATGAATTGTGTTGTTTCTTTTTTGTTTGCCTTAGGAAGAATGTGGCTGAAGTATTTTAAAATCATAATGGAATACTTGATTTAGCTTTACTACAGAAGTCATCTCGAATGAAAATGTTATTTGGATCAAAAAGAGTGGAACAGACTTGTTATTTTACACAACATCTCATCTTTTACATTGTTCCTTTATTAGAGTATTTGAGCTAAAGCCTTGCATCTGATGCTACTTTTGTTATGTTTTGTAGTGAGAATCACTTCATTATGTTAATGTCATACTTAAAGTTGTGTATTAGAAATGCAATGTTTATATTGGCTTACCACTGCATTTCATTGGGTACTTGATGAGAAAAGTGGCAAGAGTTTGGCTGTTGCAGCAAAATTGTGAACTGCCCAAGCAGTAGTTAGACAGTAGGAGGTCAAAGATTTCCAAATCCATCTCTGAAAGACAGTACCAAATTTTGCAAGGAATGAAGTGCTTGCTCACAGTCTCCTCACTTGCTTAATGTGTTGTGTCAGATACCTGATAGTATGTGGTGAAAAGAAGTAGGTTTATGTTAATGTCTTCCTATGCTGGAGACTCAGTTCCGTGGTGCCAAATGTCAGGACAGAGGTTAGCAGTTACCAGCTCTTTTCAAAGCCTTATTCAAAATTGGAGCGCGACTTTCCTTTTCACATCAATATACAGCCTTATCCCCTGCCACTTTGGGTCGGGTAACTGGAATTTTTAAAGAGTGTGCTGAGTGATGTGTATTCATTACTGTTTGATTTTTGTTGCTTAGGTGTGTAGAGGAAATGTTAGGGAAAGAGGTTTCAATTAAAAGTTTCTAGATATGTTTCTTGCAAACGTAACTGAGACTATTGTGCAAATTCTCTGTCTTTTCTAGTGTTTGTACCTCTGCAAGTTGAAGAAGACAGAACAAATGTGACATATAAAATTGTATATAAGTGTATTTAAATGAGAAATTAATATTCCTTAGAAATCATGCATTTGGATAGCCATGTCTTTCATTAAGGCAATTTAAGGCATAGAGCAGGTAGAAAGTCAGAGGCAAGCTGAGGAGCATGTTTCAGTCAATGAAATTCTTTATTTTCAAAATGGTTCCTCACATTTAATGTTTCTTGGTAAATATGAAGTGTTTTAGAAACATGATAGTGCAAAAGATTAGTCATGGACCACATGCTGTAATCAAGTGTTTACTAGTATCAAATGGTCCCTTTAGCCTGAGTGGACAATTGGTTTGTTGGCAGTACTGTTGAAATATCTTTGTTTTATTTCCTTGCCACTATTAAATAATAGTTTCAGATATCTAAGGCTCCCTCCCATGTCTTACAGGGGCAAGAAATACCTGTCTGTTTTGCTTTGAATGCTCCTTTTGTTGCATTAATTTTGCTGTATTACTTTTAATAGTTTCTTTGCAAATAGGCATAGTTCAGGATGCACTCTGTTGCCACTTAAGATGGAAACAGAAACCACAGCACCATCTTTACTCTAAGCAAAACTGTTTTCACATCTATCAAGTGTCTGAACAGACAAAAAAGCTTTGATCACTTTCAGTCTCCTTTAACAAGAGACTTGTTTTAATTATAGAATGCTTTAGCTATTACTACACATTTGCCTGGCACAGTTGGCATATGACATCATTTTACAAAAGCTTGGGTTTCTTTAGAGCCTTCCAGCCTTAGGCTGCTATTCTTAGAACTAAAGAAGGAGCATTATTTTTCCACCAACTGAAGAAGGTGTCTTTAAGTTAGAGCCAACAAAAATAAGCTGATAATTCAGAACCATTCCCAGGTAATGACCACAAAGCACCACTCACCTAATGAACTTACTCATATTCACTACTGCACTATTTCTGGTGACCTAATGATAACACAAAAAAATTCCCATTCCATCATGCAGGAAAAAATAGGATAGAATTTCTGGTAATCCCCCCACCAGTTTTCGTTGTATAAAATTGTGGGGTTCCTGAGATACAACAAAGGCTGGGAAATGTTATTCTTTGCTTGGATATGTTGTATACAGTATATATTATAGATTAAATACCATGTAAGGTCAGTATAATTTACGAAGAAACTGTCAGATCAGTCAATTAATAATCAAAACAGTAAATAATATTTGAGCTGTGAGTTTGACTACATTGGAATATGCATAGCTTGTATTTAAAAAGAGTGCTAATATTTGGTGTTTCTGATATCTAACAACATTTGCTTTATTTCTTGAAGCAGGGTAAGGTGTGATGAAATAGGTCTTGTTAATTACATATAGTGACCAGAATATGAAGTCTATTCTCAATGTCATTAATGTATACCAGAGGGACTTGAACAGGCCTGGATTTAAGGGCTGAGGTCAATTGTATGAGGTTCAACAAGGCCAAGTGCCAGGTCCTGTACTTGGGTCACATCAACCCCATGCAACTCTGCAGGCTTGGGGAAGAGTGGCTGGAAAGCTGCCCAGTGGAGAAAGACCTTGGAGTGTTGGTCAATAGCCAGCTGAATATGAGCCAGCAGTGTGCCCAGGTGGCCAAGAAGGCCAGCAGCATCCTGGCTTCTATCAGGAAGAGCCAGGAGGACTAGGGAAGTGATTGTCCCCCTGTACTCGGCACTGATGAGGCCATATTTTGAGTACTGCATTCAGTTTTGGACCCCTCACTACAAGAAGGACGTTGAGGTGCTGGAGCATGTCCAGAGAAGCTGGTGACGGGTGCAGAGAACAAATCTTCTGAGGAGCATTTGAAGGAACTGGGTTTGTTCAGTCTGGAGAAGAGAAGGCTGAGGGGAGACCTTACCACTCTCTACAACTACCTGACAGGAAGCTGTAGAGAGGTGGGCATTGGTCTTTTCTCCCTGGTAACAAGAAACAGGAGAAATGGTCTGCACCAGGGCAGGTTTGGATTGGATATTAGAAGATATTAGAAGAGACTTCTTCACCTGAAGCATTATTAAACGCTGGAACAGGCTGCCCAGGGATGTGGTTGAATTACCGTCTCTGGAGGTGCTCTAAAGATGTGGTTCTTAGGGACATGGTTTAGCACTGGACTTGGTGCAGTTAGGATGGTGGTTAAAAGTCTTTTCTAACCAGAACAGTTCTGTGATTCTATAGCTGGTGTAAATTCTGTATTTATCCCAGCATTTGGGGTTTTTACTCTTATCTCCATTCAGCTTTATGAATTAGGTCAGGATTATTTTT
The DNA here is from genome assembly GCF_020740795.1 of Apus apus. Classification (NCBI taxonomy): domain Eukaryota; kingdom Metazoa; phylum Chordata; class Aves; order Apodiformes; family Apodidae; genus Apus; species Apus apus. Next base: position 53,480,276 of record NC_067283.1, read on the forward strand.
TTCCTCTAACGAGATGTAAACCATTCATTTTTTTCACACAGCACAGTGTGTTTAAAACTTAGTATAATGTAGCTACAATATTATGACAGCAGCTGTCTGAAGTTAAAGTTTTAAAAAACCTCTCAAGTTCATGGTATGATTTCTCAGAAATAAAAACTGCTGAACTAAAATTTTACAGCTTGGTATTTGTTCACTTTCAGTCTTTTCCTTTACTCTTGGGAAGCGAGTATGGTTTTTGATGTTTCAGCATCAGCAATATAGAGCACTGCTTGTAGTTAAAACAAATAAATACATAAATCTCTCAGTGAATAATGCTATTTCTGCATTCCTGTAAGTCTCAGTCCTGATTTGATTGACTATAGAAGTCCAGGATCAGACAGGGAGAACTAGTAATCTAGGCATAAGCATTTTTAAACACCATTGTAAACATTTCAGTCATATTTTTCTATAAATTCATATTTCTTTCATATTACACACCTGAAGGAATTAACTTAGGTTAAGTTTTTATTTTCAGCAGTATAAATCCTGTTCCAGAACATTGTCTTTCACATATGTGCATCACTACTAACCAGCTCTTTGGTGATCTTTAAGATAAGTTTACCTTTTTACTATCTTCAACATAATTAGGGCCACAGTTATGATATGTGGTAAATCCAATAAGGATTTGAATACTTGGTGTATATTTAAGTGCATTTTCTTTAGAAAGCTTGTCAGTTTACCATCTGGTGATTTTTCTCATGGTAAGTCTCAGCAATTATTTAGTTTAGTAGTTGATATTACTAAATATTTTACATAAGTCTCATTCTCTCAGAACGTTTAACAAAATACCTTAATCTGACTAAAATAAATTTTTGAAATCTTAATATATCAAATTGTATATCCTTTATTCTGATGGCTTTTGAGCCAATCTTTAATACATGCAACTTTGCTTGCTAGTGTAAAGAAGTCTTTGTCTTACTGTGGTTTTAATGTACATAATTCAAAAAGCTACACCCATTAACCTATACTAAACACATTACAGAAGTTATAGCTTATGATTTAGTAAATCAGTGCATAGGCTGTGCATTACTACCCCAGGCACTAACGTTGGCATCAAGAGTCCAAAACCTCATTAAACTGGATAAGTGTGAAAGCTATTCAATACCATTTTACATTTGGCAGTTTTAGCCTTTGGTTTTTACAAGGTTGAATAACGCTTTGTTTTCTTAAGCTTTGGATTTGCTTGCCTTCAGAAAGAGAAGCTCATTTTCTATTTTAGAAAAATTATCTCTCTGCAGTGTCTACAGGGAGCATCTACATGACAAAATTAAATGGTGGAACTGTAGTAATCTTTATTGCACTAATCCTTCCGCAGACTGTATTTATTCTAGTGTCTGAAGACTTTCAGCTTATTTAACATGAGTAGATTCTTATTATCTTTAATTATGCTATATAAACCCTGTTCAACTTAATGCTCAGATAACTCATATTCTTCAGGAGCCGTTTATATACCCAGGGTGAGAAGTTAGTAGGGTAGCGTCATTGACAGTCATAGTAGCTCTAATTTAGCTCTATTAGCATGACATATTGAAACCTCATTAAATTTCTCTGTTACATCCAGGGATGCCAGCCCTGTCAGTTGGTGGTTTCAATTCAGGGAGGCCTTAGCACAGGCATGGGACACAAGTGTGAGCCTCTCCTGTAAGTGTTCACATTGTAGTTCCAAGCAGTTGGTGGAGAGTTCATAAGATGATCTTTTAGGAGGGCTACCTGCATTTCAAGAGGCTGCCACTTGTATTCTAAGGTGTTGACTGGTCTTTATTCCTCCTGCAAATCTGATACAGTGCTGGAGGCCAGCTGCTAGTGCTGTGATTCTCACATAGATGGTAGTCTTTTAAAAAATTTCCACAGAATATAATAATTCAAAAAGCAACTGTGTGTAAAAGTAGTTTTATTAATGCATAGGTAGCATTTTAAACGTGAAGTGTTGCTTCTGTAGATCTAAAATAAGCTTTGTGTCTAATACAGTATTATTCTGCTGGTTCTGGAATGGCACAGAGTCTCTGCAAGTGTTTGTCCTGAGTTAAAACACTTCACATATTTTCCCCGAGAATCAGCAGTGAAGGCACAGAGGGGAAAGAGAAGGAAAATAAATTGTCTGGGGACTCTTAGGGCAGATTTGTAGAGGTTCTGGGTAATCCAAATGGACACTAATTGGCCTGAAATCTTCAGCTGCTTTCTCTTCATGCAGTTTTATAAGCAATAAACTTGGAGGGGGAAGGGCTGGAGAAGCAAGAGAAGACAAAGCAAAAAACCTACAAACAACATTTCCGTGTGTCTCTTGATCTCACTGCCATTCCTTTGGGTTGGCACAAGTCCTCTGTCTCTCACTTATATTAATTGCTCTTCCTAGAGTATGAGGAGCTGGAGTGGACTTCACTGCTTTTCATTGGCACCCACACTGGAATGTCTTTGAACACTGGCAGGGCATTTTACAGGGGCATCGTGAGGAACAGGGGCAAGTGGTCTGCCAGTTGAGTCCCACACTTTTGTAAGAGACTCCAAAATGCACAATCTAACAGATGGGTTTGGTTTGTTTGTTTGTTTGTTTGTTTTGCATGGAACAGGGACAAAACCAGAGATTTTGTGAAATGTGACAAAAATATTTGTTTGTGAAACTGACTTTAAAATGCTGATTTTTCAAAGCTACTCTTAAGGGAAGCGTACTTTTCAAAGGATGCTGAGATAGAAAATGCTCCTTCATTCTGTGAGGGCATCACAAGTTTTGATCTAAGAGAAACTGCTAGTTGAACACAAAGGCAGCTGGTGCAACAGGAGAGGTAAGTGTCTAGAATAGGGGAAGTTCAAATCTCACCTCTGTCAGGTACCAGGTGAATCCCCACACTGTTATACTCTTGGCTTTTCTTGGGTGAAACTATTCCACTTCATAGAAAAAAAAAAAAACACAAAACAAACCAAAACAAAAAACAACAACAAACCAAACAAACAACAAAAAAAAACAAAACACAAGAATTTTAGTAGGAACTTAAATCTGAGTTTTGCACAGGATTTTGTCAAGTCTTCCCTAACTCCAGTACTGTTTAATGATGATCTGAAATTGAACATCTATAACTAGACTGGAAAATACTTACCGGGGAGTAGCAAATCTGATGTAAGCCTCTTCCCATCACTTTTTTTTCTTACCTCAGTAGAGTTGAGAGCAGAGGGAATCCTGAGCCCACACTGTTTTAGGCTGGTGTGCATACCAGATGCAGTGTAATGCCACTCACAAACACTACTTCGAATCTCCCTCCTGGGTAGCTGGTGATGCAGTGAAAATACCTGCTTCTCAGCCCATGATGATGCAGTTGTACAGCTTCTGATTGTAGGTCTCACATGATTCATGGTATCGTCTCTGCACAATGGTACTTAATACGCACTGAAGATCTGCCCTTAAAAAGCAGAGTCTCATCAGATGTAGCATGCTTCCCTCCTTACAGGTTTTTCAGAAAGACCTGAAATGCAAATGGTCCTTTATTTCTAATTAGTTTTTAGCCTCCAATCACAAGAAAATGAGGTTTAGAAGATTACTCTGTTTTTCTCCCTGAGGAACTGATGAGTCTACTTGCATACACAAGAAACCTGGAAGCATAGTAAAACCAGATCTTTCCTCTTTCAGATTGAATAATGCAAATGTGTGTTGAAATTTTGCTTTTCTTTGCAGCATTATTAAAAAAATTACCATCTTCATCCAGTGGTAGACCACTGTTTTTTGTAATCACTGTCTTTGGTTTGCCAATGAACCAAGATTTTGTCTGGTTCTTACTGTGGAATGGTGGGGCTTTGCACTAGTAATTATAGAATTTTAGGGTTAAAAGAGAGCACAAGAGAGCATCTAGTTCATCACCCTGCCCCAAGGCAGCATGAGCTAATCCTGACAGATGTTTGTCTAACCTGTTCCAAAACTTTACAGTTATTCTTTAAGGCCCCCAGGCAATCTATTACAGAGCTTCACTACCCTTACTCTTGGGTGTTTTTTTGCTAATGTTTAAAAAACTTCTTTTCTGCTGTTAAGCCCACCACTTCTTGTCACTATGGATATGGGAAACAGATTGCTAGCTTGCCCTTTGCAGTAGTCTTTTTTTTTTTTTTTTAAGCTTGAAAATCATGTCATGTCTCTCCTGTTTTACTTTGCTTGACAGAGCTCCAGTTTTTTCAGTCTCTCTTTGCCGTTGTTTTTTGTTTGTTTGTTTGTTTTTTCTGTAGACCATGCATATTGCTATCCTGTATACCTGTAAACTCTCTTTAGATTATTCCTGCAATTCCTTTATTTCCTCCTTAGCTCAGAATATGTTCTACCCATCAGTTTGACTGCATTCTTCTCTACTAGAAAATCAGTTTTTCTAAAACTCCTGTTCATTTGTGGTCTACCATTGCAATGATGGATAACAACAATACAGAGTTAGCTTATGTTGTTATAGTACTTTTTGTGTTCAGAGGTTACCACTGGAGGCAGTGAGGGATATAAGATATTCTCACTCAGTTATCACTTTCCACAACATTTACTTAAGACCAGTGTTGGAGATAGGTACTGAACTAGATGATGTTACCAAGAATGGCTGTATGCTCTAATAATCTGTGTTTTTCAGTGATGTTTTACTGCTGAGTATATGAAACTTCTAGGGTATGTTTCTCTAAGGCTTTAAAAATAAGTGCAAGAATTGGGCATGTTAAAAGACCAGTTGAATGCTCATTTTATAGTAAGCTTATAAACAGAAATCTGCACTGTTGGTTGTCTCGCTGATGGTCAACTATCATTTGCGGTTCAGCAGAAGAGCCAGCAAATTCTGTGGGTCAGGGGGGACCCTTGGCAGACAAGCTCTATGGAAGTAATTCTATCCCAGTTGAAAATGGAGGGACTTGTGGCCATTGCATATGCATCTATGGAAGCTAGGCATTTATAGATTTCAGAGGGACTGTGAATGACTTGTAATCTTCGGTAAAATCTTTAAGAAGCACTAACCCTAGCCATAGTCTTACATTTCCATGACTGTGTCTCTGAAGATGTGTCTTTTGGGGAAAACAGTGTTTTGGTTTTGATTCTTATATTTGGAGTGAAGAGTTCAATTCCTTGTGTAAGACGCATGTCTCGTGTAAGTCATGTCTTAAGAGTTAAAGGATTTAAAGCACTTTGCTGTAGCAGAACTTCTATTTGAACCAACTCTGTCTTCCTTGAAAACAGAAACATTACAGGTGGGAATCCAGCTTCTTAGCAAATGTTTCTCAATACAGAACATTATTTTTTGCTATTACTGCATGTTAAAAAACAAACAAACAAACAAAAACCTTTTTTTTCTTGTTTGCCTTTTGAGAATTTATATATTATCATATTCAGATCTCTGTCACTGTCCCCACTTTCTTCTTGAATGCGCTTTTTGAAGATGTGTGCACCTTGTCTAAATAACCAGCTGGGATGCCACAAATAGTGTCTATTCTATTTATGACTGCAAAGTAATTAGAATGGAATTTAAAGACTTGGTTTATAGATCCAAGACGAGCATCTTCTGTGTACACTAAAAGGAAGAATCCTTTCCAGACCACTTCTTATTTGGCTGAAGATGAACTTGAGGAAGCATTTTGGAGTGTCAGCCAAGGCTGCTTTTAGAAAGACCTGGGTGGGATTCATACTGTTGATATCCAAATAAAAAGAGGCCCTGATTTTAATCTTTGCATGGTTACTTTATTGTAGTTATGAAACCATGAATTAACTTTAAAGCTTTCAGGGATGAAAGGAGACATGTAAGCAAGTGCCTGTTATCTTTTTTAGATTCATGGGAAAATATTTTATCCAATGTTCTAGTGGCTTTCTCTTGTGGAGTTGTCTTTTGTTTATTCTGTTTCTGTGTGGTATGCACTTTAGTTTCTTTCCTATGAGAGCAAGAAACCATGTCTGTGAGAGAAATATGTACAGGAAGAGGAAAAAAAGATGAGCACCGGTTGCTGGAGGAGAGAGGGGCTGATCTGCTGTACTTAAATGAAAATGTAGTAAGTATTCTCTGCTTAAGGTAAAGCTGAATATAGCTCTTCCTGGTAAATGGCACTGAAAGTTGGTGGTCTTTCTCAGCTAAAGAGTTGTTTTCAAAATTCAGTAAGGAGTAACAATATTGAGTGATAAAGGCATAATCGTACAAGAAATATATCTATATATATATTGTCATTATGAGGAACAAGTTTTAGGTTATCTAGAAACCTTTTAGTGTTGAAATACTGTTCGCTCCCCAGTTTCTTTAGACATCTCAGCACCCCCTCTCCCCATCCATAAATCAGGGATGTCAGGGCCTAATTGGTAGGAAAAATATACTTATTCTGCATTCAGTTTTAACATTTAAAAACAAATTAAGGAAACTTTGGGAGAGGAGAGAGGAATACATCTAGAATGTGTGTGACAAAGAAAAAAGATGCATTCTCCAAGCATTGGCCTACATGATTTTGAGGTAGAGTGGTCCCTTTGCCTTCAAACTAGGACATATTTTGTCATAAAGACAAGATGCTTGGCTGCATGACTGTATTCTCAAGCAAATATTTGTATTTTGGTATCTAAATAATGAGATATGCAGATATTCTCAAACATATAGTGACAGTCTGTTTATTGTGTCCTTCTTGTGATACAGTCGCATGGGCTTCCCAGGTCTAACTGGAGGTCAAAACTACTCATCTGTTGACAATTACAGGAGTTAATGAATCATGGCCAATAATGTACAGGCAGTACAGGAAAGAGCAATGAGACCACTTTGAATATAGCCACCGAGTGAACATACAGTGAAAAACAGGATTGATTCTCCTCACCAGCATGGAAAATCAGATGCTTCAAAGTCCATTCTGCATTCTTTTCATTGTGAAGTTATAACTTTTGAGCAGACCTGCATGGTGATGATGTTATTACAAAAATGCCCTCTGAAAATGAAATTATTTGCTTAATTTAGCTCTCTTCATGGATGAAACATGAATATTTTCTTCTTTCTTCCATCAGCTGTAGCCTTTGTTTCATTTTATCTTTCTTTCCTATAATGTAATTTCACAGCTGTAGTGAATGTATATATAGTTAAGCTTGTGCTCAGCACAGTTAGACTCAGACAGCAGAAAATATAAAATTAAAACAAGGCTGGTGTAGCAAAAAGGCAGACAAAGTGAAGTGATGCTGTTGCCCTTGGCAGTCTGCTGAGCAGATACTGTCAGTGTCACTTCAGGGGGAGAGGGGGCAGAGGATGAGCAAGAAAAACGACCACCTACTGCATGTTTTCTTACACTGGGATTATACAGTTAGTCTAGTCCTCATGCCAAAAATGACAGACCTTGAATGTGTGTGTGAGCTTTTTTAGTGCTTACACATAGCTGCAGTGCATGTTGGCAAATGGAACTGACACCATCATTTTCAGGAAGTAAACCGTTGTTTGCATAGTTTGTCTGAGTCCAGCAAGTACTTGTGTTCATCCTGACCATCTCTGCATTCCCAGCCTACACCATTATGCCTTTTCTCCCCTCTCAAAGAGAAAAAAAGAACAACCAAACTCCAGATATTTTAGTGAGCCTTTACAAATATTATTGCAACTGTGTTGGCAGGAGTGAGAACTGCTCTGTGGGTTAAAGGCTGCTAGTTAAACAAATACAGTTATGCCACTCAGGCTGCCTATCAGTTATAATTCTTTTTTCTTTTTCCTTTTTTTTTTTTTTTTTTTTTTTGGCAGGGGGAGGATGGGGACACAAGCAGGTTTATTCATCCGAAGGTTAGAAATTATTTATACCTTTATAAAATGTAAAAATTTCTGGAATAAAGCAGACCTGTATATCTGTGCCATGTGAAACTTGCTCTTGTTCACACATTAGGGGGAATTTAAGAGTTTTCAAACTCACTGTGCATTTTCCTCTTCCTAAATCTATATGGCAGGACTCAGCTCCAATATCCTGCTCTTTCAGCATGGGCAAAATGCCTAGTGAAATCAGCAAGCTCATAAACTGAACTTTTGAAGTGTAACAAGATCTGAATATAGAAAGTACAATCATCATCCCTATTTGAGAGAAAAAAAAAATTTGCCCTTAAAAGCTTAGCTGAGCCTAAATCATCATTTACTTAATTCAGTTGACATTATTTAATGTTGGCAACAGCATGTGTGTATGTACCACTGCCCTCCTAGTCAATGGAAGATGTCATAACCATTGAAGTGATTTATCAGTTTATAATTGTTATGCTCTGTAGTAGCTGGTGGCCAAGAGGAAGATGGTAGATTCTGCTTTAGCTCAAATTTTCCCCATGGAAACATCCTGCAGAATGGTAGTAAGAATGAAATCAGTGCTTTAGTATGGAAACCTAATAGGATTATCTCATCCAAAAGCCCGTATAATTTACTGGCCATAATTACAATGCTTTGCTCTGTAGACTGTAATACAGAATTGCTCTTACTATGGAATAATTGAGAAAAACAAACTATAAGTTTATTTTTAGGTGAGAGTATAATTCACCATTAAATTCAAGTGTTTTCCAAAATGATACAAATAAATAACATCCAAATTAGCACAGGCTTTAAAATGAGGTTTTACAAGGGCACCTGTGCTCCCATAAACCATTTCTACCAAAGGAAGACTAAGCAAAAAGAACAGGACTAAACTAAAGCAATCTCTACTCCTAATCTACCAAGCCACATGCAGAAAAAACCCAGGAATAGGTGGATTTACTCCCTGACAGTGTTGTCTGGGTGTGCTTTCCTTTTTGTTTCAAAGCTGCTACAGAATGCTCAAAGACTTCACTAATTTAAGTCTCTTAAATCCACCTGTAATTCCTTGGGTTATGAATATTAAACTTCCAACTCTGAACAGTGTTAACTGACTGAGGTCTGCCTGAATCTGCAGATGGCCCAAATCCGATCTCAAAGCTGCCTCTCTACTGACACTCTGGAGAAATGATGATGCAAATTATCCCATTATGAAATGTTTCCATAGTTGCCCTTTTAGCAACTGGTTTGCATACTTCCCCAGGAATTAAAATGGTCTCTCATCATGATGAGTGCAAAAAGCCTCGACCTTCTGCCATCTGGTCATACATGTCCTTAGCCCTCTCAGCTTTTACACATTTTAAAACAAAAATCTTAATTGTGCATTTAGATTTTTTTTCCTTTTGTGCATTCTCGACAAAAGAAATGGATGTGAAGAGTAAGGGTAACTGAGTTGCCCTTACAAAAGAAAACCTCAAACTTTCAGTCAGTACTATTTTGAACATTTACAGAAAAGTCTTATACAATTTAGTGGAGAAGGCTAGCCTAAAAGTATTTTATAGTGCTTTTAAAAAATTATTTTTAAATCATCTTTCCATACCAAGAATTACTTAGTCTACAAGGCTGTTTAAAGGCTAAACCCTGTAGAAAAAAAAGAAGCCGGGAACACTGGGGACAAGCTACTTAAAAACTTGGTCCCAGCAGGTAGTAAGCTGAATTTCATAAGAAATCAAACAGAAAAATTACCTGGGTTTTCTAATTAAAGGTTGTAGTCAGGTGGGAGCTGGGCTGTTTGCCTGGGAGAAGTCCCAGGCAACTAGTGACAAGAAGCTGCACCAGGGGAGGTTTTGGTTGGACATTAGGAAGCACTTCCTCATGGAGAGGGTGATTAGACATTGGACTGGACTTCCCAGGGAAGTGGTGGAGGCACCGTCCCTGGATGTGTTCAAGGAAAGGCTGGATGTGGCACTTAGTGCCATGGTCTAGCCAATGTGGTGGTGTTAGGTCATAGGCTGGACTTGAGGATCTTAAAGGTCTTTTCCAGCCTTGGTGATTCTGTGATTCTGTGAAACGATTCTCACAAACAGAAAAATAAAGTTATATTTTCATATTTTGCTCAGCACCGCTTAACTTTTCTGTTTAGCATAGCAAGCTGAGAAATTGTCCCTCTCTGGCACTGAGCCATGTCAGGATATGGATGTGCTGCATGTAATCAGGATCCATCAGTACTGTGCTTTTTTTTCTACCCTATAAACTTTCTGTAAAGTGGATGTAGCAGTGCAGCTCTTGCACTGTTAGCCAATCTGGTTTTTTTAACAAAACTAGCAAATTGGTTTCCAAAACACAGCTTCAAAATCCAGACAGACAGTGCCACTGTTCTCATGTCTCAGACAGGAGCTCTGTGACAGAGGGTTTAATATGGTCTCAGGTCACTAAGTTATACAGCAAGTCTGATGCTCTGCTTTAACTGAGTTGTACGTGGGCAAGAAATAGAAGGGACAAAAGTCGTTCTGAGCGAGTTTTGGAGCCCTCTGAAGTCTGGGGCTGTACTCAATGTACCCAGTTCTCACAGTAAAGAAGAGCGGCCTCAGGACCTCACTGGCCAGTCCTGTAAATGAAGTGGAAGGCAGCAGTGGTCAGGAAATTTGGTCCCTTGTCCTGTGTAGGGATCTTTACACAAGTAACCTAGAGTTACCAATATTAATTTTATGAATTTTGGGGCAATATCTTGGCAATTCTTTGGCAGGCAGGTTATATTTTAAGTTGTCTTTCTGATGCTTGTGTGTTGTAAAAGGGCTAGAACATTCAAATCAGGAGTAGGCCCAACACATACTGGGACCATTGTGAATATTTTCCTGCGTAAGACAGGAGATCCTTTTGACAGGGTAAGTCTAGGTTGAAAAGGAATAGATTTCCTTACATCTATGCATAGACTATATTTAAATCATGTATCTATTTTTTCTGTATGGATTTTATATCCTATTTTCCATCACTTTAATTTAAATAACAGTGTAGAAATTGCAAAACAGGAGGCCACAAGATCTATGTAAGCAGCAAAGAGTTAAGGAACTAAGACAGTCAAACTGTGGAGGAAGATGGAAAGACATGTTGCAGTCTGATGAAGATTGCCAGACCACCACAGAAAAGCCCCAAAGCATCCTTCAAACCTCAGGAAAAAATGTACTAAAAAGTTACCATGGGAACAACCAATTTAAAGAACCAATAAAAACAGACAGCTATCTACACCTCAACCAAATTATACAAACAAACAATAAAAACAGAATTGTAAATCAGCTGAACTCTATAACTAAGCAGGAAGTGGAAAAACACAGGAACCCAATTATGCAATGGCTAACTAAGACGTAAAACAGAAAATACAAATGCTGTATAGAAAACAAAATTTGACATCACCACAAGGCAAAATGTAAAACTAAGTAAATGCTTCTATCTAGATAAATGTTAGCACTGTTTTTTCCCCTACTCATTAGTATCTATTGTTACTAGCCATGCCCAGTTTTTTAAGAGGTTAGAAAGAACAATTCAAGAGGAGGAAAGGCTATTAATCTGTAGTCATGTGATAAGAAGACAAGTGAGACTAGGCCCCCTAAGATTAATTTGTACATTGAAAGTATCTTGAAAGTGGTCTGTCTGCCTCAACCAAATAGATGTGTTAGATTTATGAATATGGTATCAACTAATAATTGTATGGTAAATAAAGAAAAAACAAAACAAAACCCAAGAAGTTAGCATACTTCAGTGCATTAAAAGCATCCCTCTTTCTGTTTTACTTATGAGATAAAATGTAATTTCTCAAATTACTGCAGTCTATTAAGGAAGAACAAGACTGTGTGGTCCAAAATCTCAAAGGGATTCTGTTTTATGTTCGGGAAGCAGTTTGTTCATGTTCTCCCAGACAAATATTTGTTACTTAGGCATTAAATCAAAGATGGGTCTATGCTGCCAAATAGATTTGAATTCAAACCATAAGAAAATTTTAGGTTGTTCCCTTCTAGAGCTTTGATTTTTGCCCATCTCTTTATGTGAGGCTTTTAAACTTCTAAGGGCTTTACTAGCATTAGTTAACAGATGAAACAGTGTGAATGTTGAAGTGAGGGGAAAATGGTGCATTTTTGTTTTAAAGTTTCTTTCATTTTCTTTGGCCAGCCTTTGAGTTTGCCTCTTTCCACTTTTCTTGGCAAGATCACGGTTCTCACAAATAATTTGAACAAGTGGTTGAATTTGCATATGAGAGAACTTATAATGGAAGTGGGTATTTTTACATTCTTTTGACTTGATGCTAAGGACAAGTAATTAACACAATTGTACATTTGTACGCTGTGCTAGTAGAAGTAAACCATCTGCGCTCAGAAGCTGCAAACACCTTTGTTAAGTGAACTTGAGCAACTGAATTGTTCCTGATCATTGTTCCTGAGGAAGAAGGGAACATATTCTTCCGATAAATAACTATTAAAAATAGATCGTGATTCTCTTGATCTCTATTTTTTATGGAAACCACACCCTTTGCTGATGAAGTGTTAAAGCCTTCCCTTGTTTGAAGACATCAATTTAAAATCTACCCAGTCACATCAAGTCAGAGAAATTAGTTATTTGGTCCAGAAACCAATCAGTGTCTGTGTCACAGTTGGGAATATGTCTCAGCATTTCTTGGGAGCCCAGCTTATGATATCATTCACATTTACTCCAAACAGATCAGGATCTCCTACAATAGCCACTGAATGTGAGAATCTGTGCAAAAGCTGAAATTTAGCAGCAAACTGAATAAGTTATAACAGTGCTATAATATTAGCAGCTTGAAGCTAATTAACAATGTTTCTGTTTTAGAGATAACATTACTGAGGCTAATCATCAGATAGCTAAGAAAAACCCCACATCCTCCCCATCCTAGCCCCTTGTGGTTTTTTGATATTTCTAGCAGACATGACATATATTTTAAGTGTCTTGATCATGGTTCCTTGGTTTTGTTATGTTCTCTCTTCCACTGATGTGCTATCTTGGTTTGGAGACTGCCCATGCATAGAACTCCCAGTTTTTGACATGCTGAGATTGGTTGCATGCCTAGCTTGCATGTGAGTTAAGGAAGGTCACAAATGAAGTGTTCTGTGTTTCCAGTCATCTCTTTGTAAAGTCCCTTAACCAGGTGATTTTATCACTGTGTTTAGCATACCTCTTTATATAATCAAGAATCATTTTCCTAAGGAAAGCCCAAGTTTGGTTTGAGACAGCTGTTTCTCCATCAAACAAGCCTGATGCTCTAGTATCTAGGTTTTTAGTTGTCCTTTTATTCTATCTGCCATCAGCTGCAAACCTTACTGCCTATGCCCTTCTTCCACCCCTGTAGCATCTGTAACCTACTGATGCAGCACCATGGTGATCCTGGGAGAAGCTTTCTCCATATTAATAGAATCAAATTAAATTAGAGTTGTCTGGAACTGTGAAAGAAGAATTTTTCCCATGTCTAAAGATGCATCAATATATGCTATAAAGTACTACCCATCTGAGCAAATAACCACTTTTTGTCACAAGTTTAGTGACTTTAGTCTTTCTCAACATGCTACCAGTATTTTAGTTGAAAAATGTGGCATGATCAATAGAAGAAAATAAATATGAGATCAGTGAAGATCTGTTTGTTTTACTGCTTACTGCACAGTTGCTACGGAATGACTTGGAAGATGAGGACCAGGTTTGCAAAATTAAAGTTCTTTATCCATTACAGATTTTGTTCCCTGTGTGAGTCTGCGTCAGTAGCACATAGTGAAAATCAAAGTTATCCTAGTTTCCTTCAGCACATGTGCTGACTGCTACTGAAAAACTTGCATGATTCTAAAACACATGCTACATTATAGAACCTGAAAAAATAATTCATTGCTTGGAGAATCTTTAGTTTTTAACAGAAAACCCCCCACAAACAAACCAACCAAAAAAACACAACAAAAAAAACCAAAACAAAACAAGCCAGACACCCTGAATCTGTTCCTTTTTATTTGTTTACAAGGGTATGATTGTGAAACATTACTAACAAACTTTTATTAACAATAATATATGACAGCTGTGGGTAACATGGGCAAAAAGCCTGTTCACGGATTCATTCCTAGGTTGCATGTCATGTCTTAAACTATAAAGTATAATGACCTTTTCAGAGATCAAAGTCCCTTCTTTTTCCCCAGAGAGATGTTTGAGGTTATATGAGAACTGAACACATTGAGTGAGGTTTCAGTTTCTACCAGAAGTTAATTAATGGAGAAGTTGAGAGTGATAGTGCCAAGGGGGAATATGGAGGACAAGAGAGGTGATATGGGCAGATGAGCTAATGCACTTTTCCTCATGCACCACCCAATAGATTAGTTGGCTACCAGTGCTTCCTGTCCTTTCCACAAAACTATGTAATGAATCTGCCACAGGTGGATTTCCTGGTGTGTTGTGGTGGATGTGTGGTTGACACAGAGCAAGACCTTGCTGTTAGTCAGCTTGCTATGCTTCATCACTCAGAATAGTGTGCTCTCTCATGCCTGCACAGAAGCATGGCTAATGTGATAGCTTTGATGCTTTTAGTCCTGTGGAAAATTTTCCTATAGACTAACTTCATTCAGCTGGTGTAAGCCTGCCAAAGGATAGCCTCAGCCTCATCATCTGGATGCACATTCCTGTATCTCCATCAGGGTTGTCACAGGCCTTGATGGTACTCCCTGTCTATAAAGTCTTTCCTGAAACATGCTGAGGAAGTAGTGTGTGTTTTTTCCAAAGGTACGCAATATTTACTTTACTCTCATTTTAAATGGTGGTTGTTCAGAAAGTTATTGAAGAGCTGATTAGCCTCTCACTGTCCTCAAACCTGTCTTGAAGCTCCAGAAGCAGAAAGAGGCAAACTGATCTGTGAAGGAGAGAAGATATTGTTTGGAATGGGCTACCAGGGCACTGCCACAAATACAAAAAAGTATATTCTATTTGGTTACCTTTGGCCTGGTGTCCTGTCTGGACAGGGCAGGTAGTCTTGTCTTCTGCTGTAACATAAAATGAGTAGCATAGACCATACAACACAATGTAGCTTACCACTGCTTGCTGTTGTAAAAATCAGATACAATTCTGCCATGATTTTCTGTATTGTGTGAAGGACCATGGGCTATGTTGTAGGTTGTTTTAACGATAAGGTTCCAAATCCCAGATGAACTCATTTTATGAAAGTCTTCTGAGAAATAAGTAAACACTGTGATGAAAGCAAAATATTTTTTCTCAGAGTTTTTGGTGAATTAAATTGTGTATAACCTATTTCATGTTTTCTGGGAAGGTCTCTATGGTCGTTGCAGAACTTCCTTTTCTATAAATCTAAAATTGGTTGAGTAGAAGCCATGACTGTTGGAAGATCCTTCTTGTTGGTGAAGTAAGATTTCTCCCTTTGCTGTCTTTTGTGATTGTTACAGCTCAATTGATTTAGTCTGTAACTGAAAGCCCATCCTGGACGCCTTCCTGTGTGATGTACTCTAGGTGACCCTGCTCTGGCGGGGGGGTTGGACTAGATGATCTTTCAAGGTCCCTTCCAACCGCTATGATTCTATGATTCTATGATCCTAATTGAAGATAGGCTTCTCAAGGAATATATCCAAACCCCACACTCTTGACAGCTGTGCTGACACTGAGCAGATGCAGGAAAGGTTGGTTCCAGTGCTGACTTGTACTTGTCTTTGGTCAATATTTTTACCATCTGTGTTCTTAGGCAGCATTGTCCTGTCCTACATTGGTCCATAAAGAGCCTTTAGCTGAGGAGAGAACCAGTTAGGGTTCATCATCAAAAGTACCTGGCATTTCACCACCTGCCTTTCATTCAGCATTATTTGGGCTTCCTGGCAAGCCTTTCTATAAGACAGCTTCCCAGCAATTAATTCTCAAGTTACTCAATACAACGTCAATGTAATAAATATCCAATTTCTGTTTGTGCTGAAGTTGAGTGGTCCCTTGATTACCACCATTCCAGTCTTGGTATTGCTATATATACTGCGTCACTGGTTTGCTTACAAATGCTGTAGGGCATCAGAGGGAGTTTGCCCTTCCTCTGCTTAGGCTGGCAACATAAAGTGTTTCAGCAATGATATCTCAGCAGCCAGGGTTGGAGGGTTGCAGCTCAGAATGAGTGAAGCAGCTATTTTGGGTGCCATTACTCCATTGCAGACACAGAGACTGTGGATAAGCACATATATTAATAAGGGTTGAGTTTTGGAAGGCACCAGAAGTGTCCTCTGCAGTGATGAGTGCCATACAAGTACATAGATAAACTATTTTCTGGGAGGCTGCCAGTATAACATCAAACAAAGTATTGTGTTGCATGGTGGCCCTGAACATTTCACCCTGAAGAGAAGAAATTGATAATACTGTACAGTTAGCAACTTTCAGTTTTACTGTAGCCTAATGGAAAACCAAGTCCCCCCATAATGATGTTATCTGGCTACCAGTAAAGTGATAAGATGGAATTTAATAGAATGAGGTTAAGAGAGGAGTCACTAGTGAATACAGGTTAATTAGTAAATGGAGAGAGCAGCACATGTATAAATACAGCAATACATTGTCTGTACAGAAGCATCTTCCCATCAATAGTCATTGTGTTTGCCACTGGATTTGGATCAGACTGATAAGGTGTTGCAGTGAGTATATAAGCAAGCAGATGGATACATAAGTAAGGTTTCAGAATCACACAAGTATTTAAGCTGACCAGTGTGTCTTCAGTACAGTGAAAAAATTACAATACAGCATCCCTTACCTCTGCTTTTGGTCATAATGTTGTGCATATATATTTGCAGCTCCTTTCTCTGCTTCTCTCTCTCTTTCCCTCTCTTTGGTAACATTGTCCAGATCTTCTCTCCCGCCTGTGGGGCCTCACATTAGGGTATCATATTTTTCTCCTATCTGGTGGCCTGCTATTTTTCCGTTCCTCTATCACTTGAGTGTTTCTATTTTGGTGCCAACTTATAACATCCCAGACTTCAGATCAGGGGTTTCTAACAGAGACGTTTTGCCATGAACCTGCTTCCTTCCCATTTGTGATCCTAAAACCCACTCCTTTTGTTCATACAAGGCCACTGTGACAACTGTAACAATTGTTACATGGAAGCTCAGAGAAGGAAACTATTTTAGTGGGTTTCAGTAGCTGCATTTAGTGTAAAAAAAAATAATTCCTTACCTCATCTTCTCATTTCTTCCTGTTTCTCATGTCTGAAGATAAGGAGAGCTTAAACCATATGACCAGTCAGTACTCTGAGGACACAATAAAACAGTCTACAAACTAGCATATGACATTTCTTTGAAGTGCTGCAGAAGCTAAGTAAAGGTATGGTGAGCTCTGCTTTCTAGGCCTAAGAGTGTGTT
The DNA here is from genome assembly GCF_020740795.1 of Apus apus. Lineage (NCBI taxonomy): Eukaryota > Metazoa > Chordata > Aves > Apodiformes > Apodidae > Apus > Apus apus. The sequence goes on from NC_067283.1 coordinate 53,497,393, forward strand.
GCAATATATACCAAAGGAAGGGTGTTGTGCTGACGGGGATATGTGTTCCAGAAGGAAAACAGGAGGCTATGAAGAGGATATGGACAAGTAACTTCAAAGAAAATAAACAGTTAATGTTGCTAGGTGACAACAGATTCAGCATTGTATGTTTTCAAAATCAAAGTTTCAACAAAATGGAAGCATCAAGGCAGCATAACCTATGAAATGCACAGCTACTAACAGAAGTAATAGACCTTATCTTCAGAATTCTCTGTAATTGCCTGTATAATCTTTTACTTAGCGACTTGGATATTGCTGCCATTTGTTAATGTAGGGAATGAGTGAGGGCAAGAAGAAGGGTGCAAAATTGATAGAGCAGGGTCAGATAGTGTTGTCATGCTGGTTATTTGTATTTTTGTGCTATTCCATGCCCCTACTGTGCTTCTGTTAAAAAGAAAGTGCTTCTTTATTGTACAAGCATGTTGGGAAGTTGAATTGGAGCACTGCCATATCTTTGATATGAATGTGATCACCCAGAGATTAAAGGAAACCTGTAGGGTATGAGCTTTGTTGCAGAGGGAAGGAGGTGGAGGCTCTGCCTCTGAAATAAAGATTGTGCTGAAGCAGATACAGACCTATCTGCTCAGTGCCAGGAGGGACCTATTTTAGTCTGAGACATGCTATGAGTTGGTGACTCGCACTAGACCCTCCACACTTGCAAGAAGAGAGGAATTGCTGTTCTGATGAAATATAATTTTCACTCATTAGCCATTTAGGTCTGGCAGGCCTGCTGACTGGGAGAAAACTCCTGCCTTTTGCCTTGAGACTGCATCTATCTTGTCCTTGGCAGCAGTGTCCATAGTCACATGCAAGTTCTCCAGCTAAGCAGGGCGTGCTAATTGTATTCACACTGCTGAAACTTTGAGGTCCCTCGAAGTGGAGTGCACCAGTCACATCCATACTGCTTAAAGGAGAAGTATCTGAGCATGTGGTACATGGGTACAAACTGGAACACAGGAGGTTCCACGTAAACATCAGAAAACACTTCTTTACTGCGAGAGTGACAGAGCACTGGGACAGGCTGCCCAGAGAGGTTGTGGAGTCTCCTTTGCTGGAGACATTCAAAACTCGCCTGGACGCCTTCCTGTGTGATGTGCTCTGGGTGACCCTGCTCTGGCAGGGGGGTTGGACTGGGTGATCTTTCGAGGTCCCTTCCAACCCCTAGGATTCTGTGATTCTGTGTGATGTGCAGGATCCTCCTCTGTGCAATCATCCCTTGTCATGGAATGATTTTGCTTAACATAACTTACATATAAACGAGTTTACATTTTATTTAAAGAAAACTGGAATTAGAACTCCAGTTATCCAGTCTCTCATCTGTCTGCTGCATCCATATTTTGGTCAATGGCAAAATGAGATAATAGAAAGAAAAAAATCTTACAGAGATTGATGAGGAAGAAAGGCAGTCAATTAATGCAAAAAATACCCTTGTGAGAACATGAAAAATACCCGTTTTGTTTTTCCTTTTTTTTTAAATAGAAAAATTAAGTATTAATATGACATGTTCATATACACAAAACCAAGGAGATATTTTTGTTGCAAGTTTTATGTTGGAATTCTGATAAATGATATTTCTTTGTTTCAGACTACTGAAGTGAACTTATTTTATCTGTGACATGGCAAGATAGTTTCTTAGGTTTTTACAGATTTAAGCTACACTGGGTTTTGGTCTTACTGTGTCACTTTGTAAAGCTTTTTCATTGTATTCCTCAGAAGTAATTCTGTTAAAGTGAATATATGACACAATATACAAGAAACCCTTGTTTTAAGGTTTTTACTAAAAAGGGGAAAAAACAAACACAAAACCAAAACCAACAAATAAAAGCCCTTTGATTGATGAATCCCACTCAGTAGTGTATTTTAAATCAGTTGTTAATTGAAATATAAATAACAAAAAAATACTCCAAGATGCGGAGTTCAGCTCCATGTCTCATACTGAAATATTTTCTTGAGAAGAATAACATCTTTTTGTCAGACTGTGAACACTCTAAAGATTTATGATGCTCTTAGTTTTTGATTCTGCAGTTGTATGTGTTTGGATTTTGTAAATAATGATGTAGTAGGTAACTATAACATTGTCCCCTAGCAACTCTAACAAGTTTTTGAAACAAAACTTTTCAGTTTTGTGACATATGTCCAATTCATCTGAACTCGCTTGAGTAATTTGGGATAATATCATACATACATATTCAGATCTGGATTGCCTGTTGTGGTACTGCAAAGAAATACTCAAATTTATATAGAAATACTGTTAAACGGGTGACTCAATTGTCCTGAGCAATATATTCAGGCTTTATAGGACCCCAAGAATTGTAAGGTATTTTATTAGGTAGCATGTATAAACTGTAATATGTAGTTTAACTGTCATTACTGTCTATGCCTCTAGCTTATCTGAGTTGTTTGTGATTATACTGTTTCGCATTGGTGACTGTACTTAGGCATCCACACAGTATCTATATCTATATATTTATCCCTATATCTAGCAGGAGACCTGGTCAGCCCCTCAACTTTATGTATGGGTTAAGTGAGCATGAAACACGGATATTTCACATGATCATTTTGGCCACTGCTGCCTTAGTTCTGTTGTCCAAGGTTAAGAATGCAAGGAAAGCAGGAAAAAAGTGCATCACAGTCCCTCGGGGAAGATACTCACTTTATGCTGCTCAGGGAACCAAGGCCTGCCCTAACAAGGCAGCCAGAATTTCTCCTAGTGGAAATGGAATAAATCCAATGGAGTCATCTATATGCTCCACACTTTCCTCACCCAGGCATGTAGGAGTTTTGTCTGGGCAGACTGGGTACAGTTGCATGCTGTTCCAGAATTAGGAGAGCAGATGGGTGACTTAGAGTCATATTTCCCTCCCATCTCTGATCCTGTACTGAATCCAGATCAACATCTCTGTTTTCCATCTCATCACCCTCATTCCCTTCTCCTAGCCAGACTAATTCTTTTCTCTCCTTCCCAGCCTCTTCAGGGAGCTATTGTCTTTATTTCAACAAGACACTATTACCAAAAGTTTCCTCTAGGCATTGTGATAAAGGATGAGTGTTGGTACAAAGTTAGGACTAGACCCACACCATGTTCAAGGAGAATGGAAGCAAGCTTGTGCTTAAAGCAGAATGTACTTCTTTGATCTGTTTTAAAGGGTGGAGACATGGCTTATTAGAGTCATCTGGTACTCCAGAGATGACTTAGTATTACCTTAACAGGGGAGAGATGTTCATTTGAGTAGGGAATTCTGCTTTCAATGCGCCTGCAATATTTTCTTTTTTTTTTTTTTTTTTATATTTCCAACTTTTCACAGAATCACAGAATCCTAGGGGTTGGAAGGGACCTCGAAAGACCATCCAGTCCAACCCCCCTGCCAGAGTAGGATCACCTAGAGCACATCACACAGGAATGTGTCCAGGCGGGTTTTGAATGTCTCCAGTAAAGGAGACTCCACAACCTTTGGGCCGCCTGTTCCAGTGCTCTGTCACTCTCACAGTAAAGAAGTGTTTTCTGATGTTTACGTGGAACCTCCTATGCTCCAGTTTGCACCCATTGCCCCTTGTCCTGTCACTAGACATCACTGAAGAAAGCCTGGCTCCGTCCTCCTGACACTCCCCCTTAATGTATTTGTAGACATTGATGAGGTTGCCCCTCAGTCTCCTCTTCTCCAAGCTAAAGAGACCCAGCTTCCTCAGCCTTTCCTCATAAGGGAGATGTTCCACTCCCTTAATAATCTTTTCCCAACAGTATTTGTCACCTTTTTGATTCTAAAGTGCTAAGGGGAGAGCTGGGGTTGTTTTATTCTTGGCTGTAGCTCTTTCCCTAAAGTATATGGAAAACCTAAGGGAAAAAAAATGGAAATAGAGAGTCTACCACTTATCTATGCTCTATCCATGGAGACTGTTCCTTGAATGTTTCTACTGAGTGTTTGTTTTTTACTACATTCACCTGGTCATTTTTAAAAAATGTAAACCACACTTGTTATTGCGCTGTCTAATCTCCCGTCAAATCTATTTAAATCAGGTGTATTACAGGGCAAGTCTTTAACTGGAAGCACTCTAGCAATGGAATCTGTTAAGATCTACTTTAATTTAATATTAAATTTATGGCTCAACAATTTAGCAAGCAATCAAAAGTTACAGTGAGACTCCTTACAGGCATTCCAGCATTCACTAACTTGTTTTGCGCATGAAGTAATCTGTGCCATGTAGCAAGTACTATATAAATGCAACTGCAATTAAAGGATAATGCATTACACAAGAGTGTGTACTTCTACTATCAAAACTGATGTTTACAGCTTTTAGCCCAGTCTTTAAGGTTAGGCAAGATTATACTATCTGTGATATTGATGTGATTGTTTTCCTCTGGATGCTAAGTGGTATCTCTTACCCCTTAGATTTAATTCCTCTATCAACCTCACTGTGTGATAGTTTATTGTTTCTGAGACCTGTTGTGTCTAACATACTTTGATGCGTGACCACTACCCTGAACTTCCCTTTTAAGGACACTCATGTCAAGGGTGTATCAAACATGTCTTGTGTCACAGGGGGATGCCAGCACTGTATGAAGTAAAGCCAACAGAGGGTAGAAAGGATCTCACTGGCAGAAATCGGGGCTCTTTTCCCAACCCCCAACTCTGCTTATTTAGTCTAGCAGAATATAACAGCATATGCACAGACAAACTGGCGTCCCATTACATTCCTCCAGGGTAAATAATTTATCAGGGCTGATGCTGATTAAGTATAAATGTGGAGAGTGTCAGGAGTCCAGGTGACATAGTGGTGCATGCTGGCTTTTGCTTCTGAGGAGTGCAGGTCACATTTCACCCTTCATATCCTGTTTTGGGGAATTTTTGTGGTGCTTGTGTGCTGTTTTGTTATTGTTGTTTTGTTTTGGTTGGCAACAGAGCTCTTTTAGAAGAAAACAAAATCTATTCACTTAGGCTACAGCGTCATAGTACACATGTAGTCCTAGAGCATGTATTCATTAGGAGATAATTACATTTGGTTGGATCTTCAAACCACTGATTTTATCCAATCCTTTTCATAAATCCTGCTGGTTTAGTCCTCCCTCCTGAATCCACTTTTTTCCTGAATTTATGTCAGTCTGTTTTAAAAAGACTCCAGTTAATTTTTGCCTTAAGTCCACTGGCGTTAAGCAAATTAAAAGTAGTGCACATGTAACTTCCGTCAGGTGGCAATCTTCACTGTAATGTATGGGTGTCATACAGCTGCTGAAGCAGGCCCTGGGACTCCAGTAGCTCTCAGGACACCCAAAAGCTAGATTTTGTAACACCTGAGATCCTGATGTGGATGCAGTCAAAGTATCCAGGCTGCTTTTCAAAATGGGTCACAGCCGAATGATTCATTTGGCTAGTGCACTGCTGAGATGAGGAATGCAAGCTGCTCTTTAACATTCTAGGCCTAAAACACAGCACACTGATACAGAGCATACCTGATAGCAGCTGCTTAGAAGATCTTTGTCAAATATACGGTTTAATTGTGTCAAAAATGTATCCTCTACAGAGAGGGCAAAAAAGTCAGGATGGGAAACTGGAGGAGTGCTCTCCTCTACTAACAGCACAAACTTCAGCAGAAGCTTGAGCTACTGGTGAGGTGATGTCCAGAGAGATGAGTTTGACTACATATGAATCAGCAGGGACTGCAGCTGGAATGTACAGCTGGGGAAAGGCCGTGGGAATGTGGCTAAGCCTCTTCTTAGAGATCTGCTGTCCAAGGAGCTTTAACCTAGTGCTACCAGTCTCACTTTTGACATGTTTCATGACGTGGCTTGGGTTGTCCTTTAAGTTGGTCCTGCTGTGAGCAGGAAGGAAAGTATATCTAATGCACTGGACTATCCTCTGCTGTCTAGGGACCTCAGATGGAGGGATGAACAGAGTGGATTTTAATAGATTATATTTGCTAGATGGTGTGCCAAGAATTATGTAAATCTTAAAAGATCTGGCCCTTTTTAAATGTAAGAAAATTAACTGGAGAAAACACATGAGATCTAATATGGAACAACTGATAGGGTCATCAAAGAATTCCACATCACAACATTTTTCTGTCCACCAAAAAAAATTACAACCTGGGCTCTCAGATGTAAATTGCATCCCCAAATCAGATATCAAAACCAGCTCTTGCACAAAAAGAGAGACACCCCTTTCCTTATACTCATGGTCAAGGCATGCTCAAAGTACATGCCCCCTGCAGTACAAGACACTGATCTTTTGAGATACCTTCTTCAATTTCCCATACTGTTACCTATAAGTGCATTAGCTGGAAACCCAGTGGAATGTGCAGAAATAACTTCCAGACTCATGGAAGAGAAAGCCATCACTTGTCTTCTGGCCTTGGATATTTAGAATAAGGCAAAATAAAGTCTTGAAACTAACCAAAAGTCTACCAACTATTAGTAACAAAAAGAACACCCAATTTTTTTAAAAAAACACGTGAGCTAACTAATATAAACTAGTTGTTATAGAGTAGAAATATGTGAGTATTTCACTGGACTGACTGGATTTGCTAGTATTTTTAATCACACTGTATCTGTACTGTTCCTTTTGTGTGTGTGTGGTAAACTGTTGACAGCTATGCTAGGGAAAGTATTCCAAGGCACTTAGTAGATGGGGAAAGACATAAAGGCTTTCTAAGGAATAACTGGTGAGAAATCTTTTACATATGTGTAGGCATTACCTTAGGGAAAAAAAAAATAAAAAAATTTTGGAGGTAGTCTTGACTTTCCCAAATATTAGGTATATTCAAATCTAAAGTCCTTATTCTTCTCTGTTTGGAAGAATTGACTCTGAAAGAAAAAAAAAAATCATCTGAGAGGTTTAAAATTTTCAAATTAAGTTGATGAAAACTTTGATGGTTTTCTAGTTTTGTTTTAATTCAACTTTTCAACTCAATTATAATTTCACTTAGTTTTCTTTACATCTGAAAGCCAAAATAATATTTTATATAAATAGCAATATTTTTGTTTGAAGTTCCTGCAGTAAGCATTATTTTTGTCTGAACATTTTTATCCCGTGAAAAGTGTTGGTGCCATGCAAGCTGTTTTTCCCTTTTTGCTGGACAATCTTACCATGCTAGTAATTTTGTCCAGCCTCTGAATAACACACCTGCTGGGCTTTACAGTCAGTCCTCCTAACTCAGGTTTTCTTGTTTGTGGGATTTGATTAATCAACATCATTATTTTAAGTTTATTGTGAAATGTCTATTAAGTCTGGCAAACGTTGTAGGCTAAGTGAAGGGTAATGCTATCTGAACTTAGGATAGAAGAAATAACATCTTGATGAAGGAAAAAAGAGACTCAGAACTTGCTTCTGAAATATTTCTTCATTTTTGTTTATACATAGCAGTCATGTTCATCATAGACAATTTAGAGGATGTGAAGAACACTGGCTCCACTGTACATGGCTCCATGACAAGGTGAATAAGAGAGTGGCATTTCAAGCTAGTTGTGAAGAGAGTGCGGAGCCCTCTTGGAAGTAGTACAAGGAAAGTCTGCATGCTGCACAGGAGTCAGTCTTCTCTGGAAACCTTTTATTAGTACCAAGCAATAAACTTGCTAGTGTGTGTTCAACATCATGAGCTACAGCTTCAATGTTCGTCCCCCTGCTCGGAGACTTGCCAGAAGGAGTAACAATTTTAAGCAGTTGATAGCTGTAGAGTCTTTTGGGCCTGATTCTGCAGGGTTTGCTGTTGAACACAGTCTGTTATGTACAGTGTAAGTCATTTCAGGTTGATGCAACCGATTTACCTGATTTACCCTTTCTGTGGGTGGGAGAAGTGAGCAATGAGCACCTTGCCAGTGAGATGCAGCAATCTTCCCATGCTTCTGAGCATTTCATTATAGCTTGGAGTTGGTTAAATCACCCTCTGTCAAAAGCTGTGCAATGACAGCATATGCCATTTGCATTCTCTCAGAAGCCAAATCAGGGGCCTGCTCCTTCTGAAGGACTTGTAGTGCAAAACCAGTGCTGTGTTGAATTCAGTATGTGAGGGGATTTGGAATGTTTTTTTGGGGGGGGGGGGGGGGGGGGGGGGAGAAGAAAAAACTATGACTCATTCTAAGAGAGCCATAAAATATAACCAGTGCCAGCATCATAAATTGTTGTCCATGAATGTATCACCCATCTATCAGAGACAGGCTTCTGCCAACTGCTCTGCCAATAAGAGATGGACTTTTGCCAGTATTTTTTTAAGGTGGAACATGCTGGTATTTATCGCAAAACTAAAGTTTGCCACTGGAAAGACATTGTGGCATTGTTTCAGATTATTTCCTCCTCCTTTCTCAGAAGCTCTTGATACTGCGCTGTGGAGCAGTAGCCTTCTTGAATATGCTTTGTGGACATTAGAATTAATAAAGGAAACAGAAACAACGCAGTTTCCAAAGTTTCCCAGGGGTCAGCACCGAAATGGGAGCACCAGCAAAGAGGCAGCAGGAAAAATAAAGCCATGCTTCAGAAAATGGGGTATCTTGGCATCCCTCAAAGAGGATGTTCTTATAAACCCAGAAAAATAATCTTACCGCTTAGCTGTTCCCTCTGCTGCCTGAAAATCAATAGATTCATAGAACTGGACCTCTAGATGAATCACCCTAGTTGCGAGCAGCAAGCTGTATTTTGCTGAGGTGAGTACAAAATAGTAGCACTTAAAGACTAAATGGGATAAATTGTTTTAAGGGGTGTTACGTGTGCTCACACAGAAGAGGGAAGAAAACACACGTCCGCTTCCAACTGGTGATAGTCTGTGTGAGGTATGCTGGGGAATGAAGGCTGTGCTCAGTTAGAGCAGTTTCAACTCAACCATATTTTCATAGTGCTTGTGTTGGTTATCATAGCCTCTTAGAAAATATGGCAATGCTGAGAATAAGAAGTGATAGCTGTAGGAGGGACAAAAAAACAAGTCTGAGAGCTGATGTAAGGATTCCCAGTTTCTTAACGTTACGGATGACATAATTGCTGTCACCACAATTCATCGATGCAAAGAGGCTGGAAGCAAGCTGGCAGAAATACAAATTTTTCAGTGACTTGACTGGTGGAGTCATTTATTTAACTGTCCTTTTGAGCAATGTTAGGACTCACATAGGCTCCCCATAGAGCACATACTGTATATCCTCCCTATAAAATATGATGAAGCACAGATCTTTTTGAGCACATTAGCAACCGGATCCAAAACAAGAGGGCTATAATTTTACAGTTACTGTGCACAATCCATTCTACCCCCCCCAACCCTTTTTTGGCTGTTACTTTTTAAAGCATGAAATATATCCTGTAGTGGAGTCCTTCCTGAAAGAATATATTATCAGTGCTTCTGTGTAGTGGATGGAACTGTGTAAAGAAGTTCTGTTATGTTTCTGATTTTTCCAGTCTTTTTCAAATTGTTTTGAGAATGAGACAAGTCAAAATCACTTGAACTGGAAAATGAAAAAGGAGAAGCCAGAACTGAGAACATTATAAAGTAAGATTTAAGTGACTATTAGGACTTTCAGTGACAATTCTAACAGGATGCTTGGTGCTTTTGATGCAAGGACATAGAAGACTCTAAATACTTTAATTACCAAAGCTAAGCTTCTTCACTGCTGTTGACTGTGATGTGGGGCCACCTAATGAAAATGAAAGTGGAAGTTACGATGACTAGTGACTCCTCAACTGCATAGTTAGTGAAACATTGAATGAGATGTGGTGCTGTCATCTTGTTCTATCACCACTGACATGGTTTAGAGAATTTGCATGCTCTCACACAATCAAGTATTTTTTGGCTAGATCTTTGGAACTGACAGGGCAGCAAAACAGACTTTTAAAAAATTTCCTTTTTACACATTTATCCAGAGGAAAGAAAATAAATTGGAGCAGATAGACAAGAAAAATATCAAAGGAAAAAAGTTACCTGTCATACTGTGTGGGAATTGTTACGCTCCTGGAAGCTGCCTGAGAAAGTGGGAAGAGCTGTGTTGCTGTGGGATCTCCATAGACTGCCAATTCCATTTCTACTCCTAACAGAGTTTTCCAGAGGCCATAAGCAAATCAATGGGCTTTTAAGTAAGCAAGTATTTAAAACTTTTGTCTGAAGCTTGCTGCATTAGACAGGACCTGTCTCCTTTGGCTGGGATTGTGATTCCGTTTTCTTGGCAACAGTTATGAAGACCATAATGCTGGTGGAGCATAGGGAAACTACTGCCTTATTCCAAAACAAGCTGCAGGGATGGTATGGCAAAGCTATAACTTTTCATGTCCCTTAGAGAAACTAGCTGTTGAACAGACCTGACATTGATGTGTCTGGGAAAGGAGTCTGACAGTGGAGGCACATAAAAATATGGAATATTTGATATTTGAAATGACAGGTGGCCATCTGACTGAAGCCCCTCCTTGTCACAGGCCATGGGGACAATGCCTTGCACACTTCAGTGGTTACAATTTCAAAGAGAAGCCATGTGGTTCTAGTCAGGAGATATTCCGATCCATTGAGCGACTTACAAAGAATGATCCAGTAGGAATTTGCCTGAACTTCTCTCATCTATGTATGTCTATGTACATCTACATCAATATGTAACATGTTTTTTGCATTATGATTCAGGCTGTCATTGAAATTGCTGTAACTATCAACTGCTAGCTGACGGTGGGAGCCAACCTAAACCTCAGGGTAAACAGGGAGGGCAAACATTACTGTCAGAGAAGTGGTGCCTGCTCCTCTCCATCAAGTAGTGTAATTAGCTTCATGAAATGCCAGGCGCCATTCCTTGTTGTGTTGTTGAAGGAAGACAGGGATTTTAGAGGCTGTGTGAGTCTTTCCTCCTGCTATGTGGCATAAACCAACACAAGTCTTGTGCCACAAGGAGGGAAAAAATGGGCTCCTAGAATGAAATCCTGGTCAGTGCTAGAAGCTCTGCTTCAGGGAGGGGAGTTTCACTCCCTAACTTTCAGAACTAGCAACCAAAGCATGACCAAACTTCAAAGTTGACAGTAAGGGTAATCAGTTACATGTAAAAGATAATGAATTTTTGTGTTTCTGCAGAACAAGCTGAGATAATGGCTTTAATGAAATGGTGAAGTGATGCTTCTCAAAGGTCCACTATTTGAACATTCTTGCTACACAACAATGCTTATTGTGTTTGCTTATTGTGTTCCTTTTTTGTACACAAAAGCCCTTCACACTGTGGGAAGAATTTTTGAAAACCCAAAGAATGCCAGGATCAGGTGGAAGATTAGCATGGACATACTGGCTGTGTTTTCAGAACATGATACATAATTTCCTTGCTAGTTTCTCATAATTCCTGGCTCAGAGAGTACACTTGATTCAGAGAAAGCGGTGTAGCTGGTCTATGTCATTGAGACATAGCCCAGATGTGTGTCAGGGACATGAAGCACGCAGCACTCTGATATTTGTTTTCTGAGTACTTGTATGTCATGAAACTGCCCATACATAACTCAGTTGTAAGTGAAAGCCACTTTCCTGAACTCCCTTGTTGATTCATATGGTCTTTTTAAATCTGTAGAACCTTGCAGTGGCAAAGGGCAAAGGTAGTTAGAAATGCCCTTGTCATGCCCTTGTCTTTCCTGTATGTTGCATTTGTTTAAATTTCAGTTCCTAATCTGGCATAGTGTTCTCAGAGTCATATCTTTTAAAACTTTCCAGTCATATTAATAGACAATGAGGCTAACCTGTGTCAATTTTACATAGCAAAGGATTTTCTTAGCTGAACTTTTAAGTATATACAGCACCATTTTCTATCACTTATCACTGCAGCATATTTGTTGTATCAGAATGATACAACATTCCTCTCTTCATTCCTCTCACTTCTACCTTTCATTCTTTACCAATCTACGTAATGATTTTGGAGGATGAATGAAGAAGCTCTCTCTGGGCTCTTAATGAAAACTCCCTTTTTATCTTATTTTCCACCCTCATAGTAACTTTCTGGTAAGTTTGTTTGTTAGAGAGGGTAAGCTGTTTGCTTCAGCTTCGGTTTAATTATGATAGTGAACTGTAAAAAAACCAGCCTGATGGAAAAAGATGCTTGGTCAGTGCTAGAGCAGGAAAAATATTCCTGCATTTCTATAATTACTTAAAATGTGCAATTGACTTCACCCTTTGGGATTGCCTTGTACATAGAATCTAGGAAAATTTTATTGGCCGAATATTTGCAAAAAGAGTAAAGTTTGGACTTGAAATAATTCCCTTAAGTTCAGGTTTTAAATAACTAATAATAATTGGGTTTTTCTGCTTATTTTTTGTTTGTTTGTGGAGTAGGGCATAGGAAATCCAGTTGCCAACAGGTGATCTCTTATTCTTGGTGCTTAGCTGTAAGAAGATGATGGTCCCTGTCATGAGTCTAAATTTAAACATACCCGCTGTCTGGACATCTCTGAGTATGTGTCCTTTTTCACTCAGAAATCTTGTTGAAATGGGAAGACTTTGGACATTTATCCAGAGTGTCTGAATGTCCCAGATGAAGTGGGTGTGATCAGTCCATGGAGCATGTAAAAAACACAGGCAGAGAGAGGCTGGTGGTCTGTGTTTGTCCAGTAAACTGGGCTCAAATAACAGATGGCATCAGTGATAGGTCTTCAGGCGGTGCTGTGCATGCACCACTAGGTGCAAAAGTAAACATCCCAAGCTATGGAGTTGAAGCTTCAGGGCTACAGTCTAAGATACCACAGCAACAACTGAAGACCAGAGTGTGACTTGCAACAAGCATTCAGAAAGAATCTACATCTAGCCAAATGGTGAAATTTATTCATGAGCTGAGAGACAATATAGCGCTTTTGAGATTTATTTGAACCCTATTCAGAGGACTGAAGTGATGCATAAGCCTTATGCTGGTCCTCCTCAGAGGAATGAAATTCATCCAGTGTGAATAGTTTTGAATAGAGAATGAATATTTAAACCACATGGAGACAACTGATGAATACAAAAAGAGGGTAAATTATCAAATTAATTAATATTAGTAGTGAGTGCTTACAAAAACTGCTCATCAAGGACTAGACCTTTTGTTGCTCTGGCTGGGTGGGCCCTTGCTGGTTTGAATTATCTTTGCAATCATTAAAGAAGGCAAAACATATTTTAAGAAACTCTTTTAATACAGCAGAAGTCAGAACAAAATATACTATTGTTTAATACAGCTATCATAGGCACAATTCTGAATATAGAAAAGTTAGTATCTTGGCTTGAAAACAGAACTAGATCCTATTCCAATATATTTATTTTGTTTATTATGAGGATTTTTTTCTCAAATATAATGTATTTGTTTATAACAATGTGGAACATAGCTGGCCTGTAAAAATGGGAGAGCAGCAAGCCAAACACTAATGCCTGAATTTTGTGAAGAGGTACTGAGTAACATATTTCTTTGATTTTTATCAGTACCATAACATTTAAAATAAACTCTTAGATGTAAATGAAATAGAAAGTATAGTCCAGATGATTTTGATGCTCTCTTGACTAGTCTTTCTGAATATTGTTCAAACACACCCCAGTTTTAATAACTTTAAGTTTCTTCAATGGCTCTTACTTTTAAATTTTAAGATTTTATGTACTGCCTGAAGTCAATAAAGAGGTCTTAGACATATTATAAATAAATTCTAAATATTTTTAAATTTGTTCATGAAAAACTTCATAAATATGTTTATACTTTAAGAACAAAGCATACATAATTTAAAAATCATAACAAAAATTTCTGCAGTGCAATATTCAGCCATTCACTCTAATAATTTCAATTTCAATAACTACATTTCATTTAAAATTTTTGCACTTGAAATTTGTGAAGTTTTACATCGTAACGAAGACTTTGAAGTTTTTAAATGCCCTCAGATTGTTGGAACACTGGAAAAAAAAAGGAAGCCTGCAATCTTTGGTTTTATGAACCACACCCCAAAAAAAAGTATTTCCAGATGGAACTATTATGTTTATTTGTCTTAATTTTTCCCTAAGTAAGTTGTTCGCCCCCTATCTCTGTCTGCTCTCTCCGTTTTCCAGCATTAGTTGTGGTCTGTTTTCTTTAGCTGACACCTTGTAGAGTGTAATTTCATTTCAACACAGTGCTTAACTGATACTTACATACTCTGTACTAACACCAGAGTTTTCAGTGATGTCTGTTACTAGCCCAGCTTTATTCCCATTGAAGTCACTGATTGCCTACCCACCTTCCGCCCCCGCCCATGTCAGTGGTAGTTGTTAGGCCATTATCAAATGAGCTCTGAAAATTTGATGTCTCTCTTAACTGTACACTATCAGAATAGTGGTCCTGTCCTTAATATATGCTAAAGAAGTTCTGTTTGTGGTTGATATAAATTCAAACTCTAGTTTATGTATCTGCCTGTGCTTTCTTCCCAGCCTCGAAGAGATCATAGAATCATAAAATGGTTTGGATTGGAAGGGACCTTAAAGATCATCCAGTTTCAAACTCCTGCATGTGCAGGGGCACCTTCCACTACACCAGGTTGCTCAAAGCTCCATCCAGTCTGCCTTTGAATGCTTCCAGGGATAGGATGACCACAGATCTTGCTCTAGCCTCTTACTAGCTTTAGTTTTCCAAACCAATTTCCTTTCAGCTAGATTTTGGATTCTAGTACAGTCCTTTGTTTTCAATATATAACAGTGTCATGATGTTAGCTATTGGCCTTGTTAGCACTTTGGATTTCTTTGTAATAGGATTGCAATCTCTGCAAAACAGATCTTCTCTATCATAGAAGACACTGACCTGTGAACTAGGAAAATGTCCATGTGCTCTGGTCTAGAGGATAGAGATATTGCAAATAAAAGGGTCAGAGATAAGAAATGTTCTCTGAAGCAACTGTGGCCTCTCCAATAGCCTGGAAGACAGAGAAGAACCGAAGAGGTTGGAAGTATGTGCAAGAACAAACAAGGGAGCAAAAGTTGTTTAACCTTCTCAGGGAAGGAAGCATGAAAGCTAGCAGGGAACTGACAATTAGTGTGTGGACCTGAGTACATAAAAACATTAACAAAAGCCAGGAGTGGAACTGAAGGTTAGAGTCCTCTCCTCAACTTCCCTCCCATTGGCTGGCAGGAACCCTACCCCCTAGGCTCACCGCAGCCTCCTGCCTCCCAGCTTGGGCCTGTGACTGCATCAGGCTGTCCTCAAAGGGATAGTGTATCTCCTCCCTTCACTTCAGATGGCCCTTTTCTTTCATTTGCTCCTGTTTTGTTCTGTTTCATCTTAGTTACTGATTTTACTCTTCAGAATTTATTTTTAGTTGTTCCACATTATATTGCATTTAACGTCTGCATGTCTCAAGTCACATGCTTTTTTGGCTCTTCTTCCTTTATTGGAAAAGGCAGCATTGCATAGTACGTCTCTGATAAGCTGATAGCCATGTGCCCGGAGTCAGTGATGTGGTATTAATCAACCTGCATTATGCAATGATTACGTGTGCCACTACAGCATGAGTCACTCTTCCACAAATAGTGCAGACTTTCACCTGGTTGTCACCTTAGAGCTTTCGGTTGTTTTATTTTCTTGCTTGTTATATTTTGTTGGTTCTAATTTTGACAATGTATTGTGAGACACCATCAAATATACCTTTTAATTTTCCTCCTAATTATTCTGTTCCTTGAGAAAGTAAAAAAAAAAAAAAAAAAAAAAAGCTTATACAACTGAACTTCCAAGTGTACGTGATACAAGAGATAAAACTTTCTCCAATAGCTGTAGAAGTCATCTTTTCTTGTAAATTGCATCACGACTGCTTTGAAATCCAGTGGAAATAATTAAAAAGTGGTGAGAACATTTGTTGCAAGCCCATCTTTAACATATTAGAATCACTCCTGAAA
This sequence comes from Apus apus, assembly GCF_020740795.1. NCBI lineage: Eukaryota > Metazoa > Chordata > Aves > Apodiformes > Apodidae > Apus > Apus apus. The sequence goes on from NC_067283.1 coordinate 53,513,218, forward strand.
CAATACTGGCTATGGACAAAAGGTAGTGTTTCAAAAAGAAAACACAGAAGAGCTGGCCTGCCACTCCCAACACATGCATGCAGGCTGTCACAACATTTTTGTAGATTGTCCCATCTTGAAATCACCAGAATGCAAAATAGACACTTGTTTTATTTTCTGCATTTGAAGTAGTTAGGTGATGTCAGAGACCCCCTTGTTAAAAATTACTCTAATACAAAGTGGACTCAACAAAAAGATGAATGCAACTTTGGACATCCCTAACTCATAGACCAATTTAGTGCTGAAGGATATGGGGAGACACAGAGACTCTCTGCAGTCAGTAAAGAAATGTTTGTATGAGCACGAGTGTGGCAAGAAGACTTTTTTTCCTGTTTGCAGAGCAGAAGCACTTTCCCAATGCAATATGCTGCAATCCTTGCTCAGATGTGTAGCACTCCCATAGACAGATTAATCACTGGATGACAGTCTATGGCACTGAAAAAGAGAAAAATTAAAAATCACTTCCAGTGTAACAGCAAATCAATTCTTAATGATTTTTCTATTAGTATTAGTGGCTAGTGAGGTCTCTTAATGGTCTGATATAACTGACTCCTTGTCAGGTTCTGACAGGATGGGAAAAATGCTTACAGATCTGGGATACTAACTGTGGGCAATAGTTTAATATCTAATTCCCAACAGCAGAGGTCTAAAGCTTACAAGTGGTGAAGCCAGAAGGACTGTAAATTACAAAAATCCCATGACTCACATCTGGGCAGGAATGTGCTTTGTTAGTGGCTCCTGTAAATTTATGGACTTCATCTCTTACTGCTTGAAATACATTAATTAATTTTTACCTTTTTTTTACATGGGTTTGTATATTTGGCTATCATTATTAAGGCAATATAAGGAAAAGAAATCAGCTATGCCACTGTGAGACATGCCATGCATTAGAATTTGGCTTTTTCTGTCTTTTGCAGAGGAAAGATTACCTGTTTTCTCTGTTTTCTCGTTTCATGCCAAGTTGTTGGGATTTTTTCATCTGTTTGTGGGGTTGGGTTTTATTTTTTTTTCATTTTCCCCTGTGGGGACATGAGATCATAGATATTCAATCATATTAAGGAACTTGACTTCCTGACCTAAGAAGATTTTCCACTACCTGCAAAGGGGAATCTGCAGATCAAGAAAATGCTTGAGTTACTTGAGAAGGAGGACATTTTTTGTCTTGTCACAGGAACCTGCTCTTTATATGGTGGTGTTCTGAAGGCATGAATAAGATCTGCAGTTGTGATCCTGTTGTTACCTTTAGGAGCAATAAGTACACTTGTAGGTGTGGATGGGGTGGCCACTCCCCATAGATGCAGAGCTGGTGTGTTTCCAGCCACGTGAAGTGTTTGCAGAAGTGTAGTTTAAAGTTAATTTAGTTTGCAATTCTTGTTTTTTTCTGAAATAATATGTCAACCTGTATTTGCATCTGTAGATAGTATTTTTGATCTTTTAATTAAAAATTACCAAAAAAAAAGGAATAATAATAATAATAATGCTGGAATTTTAGCTTTGTGTTTAAAACCAGACATCCCCTTCTTTCCCTCTCCTTCCCCCTCCTTCAGTCCCTAGTTTTGGATTCTCTGTTAGTACAACAGACATAACTGATTTAGATCGAAACATATGGAACACTTGCTCTATAATTTACTTTAAAACAACAACAACTAAAAAGTGCCAAAAAATAATAGTATAGTATACAACATTATTACCTTTTCAAAGGAATATACTTTCACAGTAATTACTGCATGTGTAAAGACATGAGGGATTTTTTACAGAACAAACGGGCTGATTGTGTAATGTATCCCACACATGACTCCTCTGAAATCTTTGAGAATACAGTTAGAGGTCACATTATACTGCTGAAAACATGCATGTGAACTTTACTGAGGTAGCTACAGAGAGTCCATCTCCTATCATCTCACAGTTTTGAGTTATGTTGTATATTTTGACTGTAAATGCTCATATATTATTCTGTTCATGGTTTTAATTTGACATGCTACTCTTTGTAATCACACCCAACTAAAATCAAAGATACTTACCTGTCAGGTACATAGTGGAATATATTACAGTTTCTGTAATAGATTCCTGTAACTAACATAAGAGTTTTATAAGTTGCTTGTAACTATTTTGTCTTTGATATACTGCTATGGTAATCTCCCAGTAATGGGATAAACACAGATAGGATCTTACAGTCATGAAATATGGCTCTCCATTAGCCCTTTATGGAAAATTAATCATATCAGCAGACAGTACCATATTTCAGTATTTCATTATTTTCTGTATGTATTCAGTTGGGGAGAATCTAGATATAAACCTTAGAATGCTAAAAAGCAAAAAAAAACCCCACCCAAATCCCACACATCGCCCCCAACCAACCAAAATACAAAACCCCATAAAACTCATGGAGGCAGAATATTAACTTCTCAGCCCACTGAAATGATAGGACTTCATAAGTCCACAAGATGAGATAGACTGTATATATTAATAGCTGTATTATAGAAAATCAGGGCTTATTTTCTGTTAGAGAATAAAACTTGATTAGAGATTATAATGCGTAATCGAGGGCATAATGAAGAGGGATTGAGGCAGACACAATTGCTTTTGCTGCCATACAGAAAAAGAAATTCCAATCTGGTGGAGACAGGAGAGTGGGATGGAAATAAACCAGGGAAGGTGAGATTGTGTAAGGATAGCAAGTTGGAGAAATTGTGAGAATGGTCAGTGTGTGTTCCCCTGAAGGTACTTTTCAACCTAAAGGAATTTGGTTTCACCACCAACAATGTTCAAGGATTGCTGTCATTGTGGGCAGTATTAGATATAATCCCATGCTGTATATACCAGATGCAGTTCCAGTTTTAAGTGTAGATCTGTATCCACATTTTCCTAAAACATAGGGACAGGCAGAGACTGAGTTTCAAACTGCAGTATCTCAGGGCTCCAGTTCCTTATTGTTCTTTCTCAGCACTGGATAGTTTTGTGCCACTATTCCCCATGTATAATAGTGTACAACCAAAATCAGTGCCAAATTTTTTCAGCATCATCTTTCAGAAAATTTCTTTTTATACCCTAAATATGCAGCAGCTCTAGTTTCCTCCAGTAAGGTAATGGGACAACTTTTTTATTTTAAGAACTACCGTGATGTAAATATTTTAAGACATCTGCTGCTGTTTCAGCAAATTGTGTCTGGACATTTGAGAATGAAGTTTGTGAGAACCACAGCACTATTTTGAACCAAATCAAAAACTTACTAGTTCGTAGTGTTTTATCAGAATTAAGCTGTGAATAAAACAGTATTTTTTCACTCATAGAGTTACATTAGGTAAGGTTATTTTTTTTTTTTCTGTAAAAGCTTTGTTAAAACAGACAAGACACACGAAGCACCTAGCTAATTATCATCAGATCTCCTCTGCCTTGCCTCTCTAATACCTTTATTTAAGAAAGTAAATGTGCTTAATAGATTCTTAGAAGTTACTGAAAGTAGCTCTTGGTGACACCCGTGTTAGTGTAAGGATCTGGTTTTGGAAAGCCATTCATGGGCCTTTTGCATTGCCAATTGTAGGTTCCTGATTAAATGTTTGTCTGAAACAAACTTACCTTTTCAGGTATTTCCTACTGTTTAGTTGTTTTACCTTTTAAAATTTTTCTGAAAAGATCGAATTACTGATTAGCATCAGCATTAGGCTGACCCTAACCTTAAACAAGAAGGCAGTGCATATGCAAATTTCAAAAAAAAATTGGCATTCTTTCTTTGTTCTTCAAATTCCATACAATTCTACATCTGTTGTACAAAACCCTCTATTTTTCAAGAAGGCATAAAAGTTGCACCATGCAGGTAAATAAACAGAGGCTTGATTGAACCTCTTTAACTTCCTTTATATTTGAGAATTGCTTAGTAGCTTCATTATAAGGTTTCCACTGCCACTCAGGAATTTTGACTGCTGTACAGAATCTGGGAACATGTGTTTTTTTTCTCAAGAATAACTGTCACAAGAGTAAATAAATTTGTATCTTACATCAAGGACTTGGTGGGCTATTTTCTGCAACTATTTTTACCATGATATTTTCTTCTATAATACGTTTGCTGACAAGTTATTTCCCCCCCCCCCAGGAGTAGCAGACTCAGGGAAATTAGAGGTAGAAAAGACCTATTAGGTCATCTTGTCAATTTTCCTGCCATGACAGATTGCTCCTTTCAGAGAGTTTTTTTCAGTATTTCTGTCTGCTGAGCCATATGAAGAGTCAGAGTACACATTTTCTGATGTAATAGCAGCAGCAACCAACACGGAGCTGCTATTTAAATTGTTGGTGGGGGCAAAGATGATCAGGACAAGTTGGAAAGAAATTCAAGGCAGTTCTTTACCAGGTAAAGAATACTTAATGGTAAAGTTGGAAGTAATGATGAAGTCTCTCTCCTTCCTTACCTGGGTGGGAGGGGGAGGGGATCGAGAGCATTGCTGTCAACCTGGGTCAAACGGTGACACACAGATTGCATTGAGGCTAGTCACAAAAGCAGGAACTGTAGGAAACTGTAGTTTTCAGCAATGATGATATTTGCTGTGGAGAAAAAGTAATATTGAGAGCTGTGTAGCAAATATAATTTCTATTCTGGGAAACTTCATGTAATCAAAAAGGTTCCTGTTGCATAAGGGGGGCGGGAAGCAACTCTAAAAGTTTTCCATCTTGCAAAGAGAGTGTGGGTGTACTTGTGCACTAGCACAAACATGCAGACCAGCCAACACCTCTGTGCTTGGGGCACATATCCAGCTCTGTGCTATCTTTCAGCAGTCTCATGAAGATACTTCCAGGATAGATCTCTCCCAGGCTTCTCTTTGCAGCTATGGGAGTTCTTCCATGGCACTTGATTATTTTTTCCTATGCAAGTGGGGCAGCTACAGTGAGAGTGAGCACACTCAGTATGGCTTATTTCTAAGAGTCTTACATAGGATGTGAGCAACTGTCTGTAGAGGAGCTCTGAAGCCAGGTCTCGCCTCCCTAGTGAGCACTGCAGCCACCTGTGAGCTGTTGGCTGTCCTTCATCCTCACAGTTTCACACTGTGCTGTTTTTTCTTAGAAAATCTCATGAGAACTGGTATGTTCCCACAGTGTATTTTAGCATCAATGTACTTATTCCATTTTTTCCATTAAAAACATTTGCCACTAGCTGTATTTCTCCAGAGTGCCAATCCATAATGTCTTTTTGCTAGTAATTAAAAAAAAAAAAAAAAAAAAGAGGGTTCTAAAACAAAAAGCAAAATGCATAATACTATTTTGAATACAGAAACTCTGGCCTGTTCAAGAAGGTAAATTCTACAATACTAAGAGGCATCAAAAGCACCAAGCAGGTCCTTCCTGCAGCTGTCTCTTCCTTCAGGTGGCATTTCTGGGTGTTACAGTATGCCAGTTTAAAGGAATATTGACTTTGCAGTGACTATCTGTGCTGTTGAAAGTAGTGAAACAACAGATCTGACTTCTGCAGGAACGGTTTCCAACCCCAATGTTACAGCTAAACACATTGTAACAGGCTTTTTCCTTACATGTTTGCCATCATATGATGCTTCTAAAACTGATTAGGGAAAAATTCATATATCAAACTGAAACCAATTGCTGCACTTCTTTACTACTGTAATGCCATTCCTGAGTGTAAATGCCTCTGCTTGCTTACCAGCTGCTGTATAAATATTGTACTGCTTTTATTTGCTGACTTTACTCAAGAAGACCAATACAATATGACATCATTGAAATTATCTTTTTTTTTTTCAGTCCTTTTAATAAAATACTTAATTTTTTGTTACAGATTTTGTTAGTATTAGCTTCTATGGCTTGTAATGGATTTTGCATCATAATCTGCACTGTGACATTGAAATATGTGACCATAACTCCTTTTCTATGTCAGGGGGTGGTTTGGATTTTATGATTTGAAGGTACATGACAACATTTATGATAATCCAAAATTCAGAATGAAGTTCTGTCCGAGTTCCAGATGAATGAGTACCAAAAGACACAGTATGTAAAATACATTGTAATCTTCGTCTTAAAATAGTGGCTGGCTTGGTATGGAAAAAATTCAGGAAACACTGCAAATATTTAACATACTGCTTCTTGGGTACAGCACGACTCAGAATTGATACCTTATAAAGATGACTGTTGAAAAGCAAGAATTACAGTGTTGCCTATGGTTGCCCATGACCTTTGCAATAAGGATTTTTTTATTCTTCCTATTATTATTTAGCTTTTACTCAGGGCTTTTAAACACTTGATATTTCGAAAGAAGTTTTAAATTCCTGTTCTTGTCTTGCAATGCTGCTTTATCCACAGATATGCATTATCTGCCTCTGGCTGCACATATATTATGCGGTTGCTTTGCCTCTTGGGTGTCTTAAAAAGCTGCCTGAAGAATCTAGCTATAAAAGTAGCCTCTTTGCTGTTTCACTGGTTGGTGTTTAATGCTGTTCACCTGCAGGGTCATTTTGAATTCAGTGAGAATTTCTTACCCTTCCATGGAGAAGTGGGAGCTGGTTTCTTCTAAAAACCAATGCTTGAACACATGCGTACGCGTACTCTGGACATAACTGCATTGCCTTCAGCAGTCCAGAGTACTGGATAACTTAGAATAAATGTGAATCCACATTTTTGTATCACCAATTGCTGAAATTGCTAACATGGATTTTGATAAGTGGGAAACAGCTAAGATTTGGTGAAGGGAAAATGGGGGGAAAGGCAGCCCTGGGTCCACTGAGTTAAAAGTGCTAGATCCTGCCATACTTATGTTACACGTTTCATTACCTGTTTTCTGTGGGGCTTGGGGGGTGGGAAATAAATCTCATAGGGCAAAGTGGAATTGTCATGCAAAAAAAGAAGTGGAAGAAGTGTAGGCTCCAAGTGTCCCAACTTGACAGGCTGACTATGAGACAGCACTGGTAAAGCTGTTATGAAAAGGGAAGTGCAAGGTCTATGCTCATGGAAAGAAGCATTTCTAGAAGAAATGGTTATGTATAGTGCCATACAGCACATGCTGGTTTTGTCCTGGTTGTGAAGTCATGTGAACAGCTGTAAAGTCTTTTACAATGTGTTTGAGGGACATGGCTCAAACCCAGAACAAGTGCAGAAAAAAAAAGTGATTCAACTTGATCCTCCTTTGCTGAGGGGTCTTTCTTGCTTCCAGGCCTTTCCCCTGTCTCAGGAGCAGTGAAGGGAGAAATGTCAATATTGCAGTACTGTCTCAATCACCTTTGCTGGGTTTTACAGGATCTCCGCAACAGTTCTGGTATTTAACTGGTGGTGAGGAAAAGGTGTGGGACCTCTTTTTACTTGTGCCCTATGATAAGGCAAGGAGCAATGGATTCAAACTCAAGCACAGAAAGTTCCACCTCAACGTGAGGAAGAACTTCTTTACTGTGAGGGTTACAGAGCACTGGCACAGGCTCCCCAAAGAGGTTGTGGAGTCTCCTTCTCTGGAGACTTTCAAGACCTGTCTGGATGCCTTTCTGAGTGATCTGCCCTAGTTTTTTTGGTCCTGCTCCAGCAGGGGGGTTGGACTCGATGATCTTCCGAGGTCCCTTCCAACCCCTCACATTCTGTGATTCTTTAAAGCAGGGGCTTGATAAATATTTGTTATAATTTCTCCCCCTCAAAGAATATTATTGCACCTCTCTGAAGCTAAATTTGATTCAGATATGTTGTCTTCCTCATTCTCTCAAAGTGGTAACTAGAGTAACAATGAGAAAAGCAAAGTATGTATGGTCATATTATGCAAAAGATATTTCTGCCCAGGAGGCAGAAAAGAGATACCAGGTAGAACATCTGTGCAAGTGGAATGGGCCAGGGGAAACTCCATCAAGGCACATGTCTAAGATCCTTGTCAAACACACACATTACTTCCAGGCTTTGCATAGACTGACTCCAGCTCTTTAAAATCTGACCCACATATATGTTTGTGTAAGATGAAAAGATTATTGGAACTGTTTTATATTTCAGAACACAGTTTTAGGGATTGCATGTGAATGTTGCGACTCATTATGTTACATTGTTTCAGGCTTGGCAGTGCAGTAGACCTTTAATTTTCTGTTGGTCATTTATCATATTTAAAATGTATACCTCAAAGCTCTATACTTAAATTAGTAGGACCCCAATTCAATTTAAAGTTTAGAAAAGAAGGAAGGAAAAAGAAAAAAAAGAAAAAAAAGAAGCTTTTTTACAACAGTTTCCCCCCCAGAAAGTTCTAAAGCATGTAAAAAGCAGAAGTTGTCTAGTAGTGACATTGCTGTCCAGACATTTCTGAGATATAAAACAGCCTCTGTTGAAACAACACAGCAGTAGTGCCCAACTTGAATTACATGGAGAATGTAAGTTGACAACATAGAGTTTAGTTGAGTCATTCAGGGCCAAATCCCGCTTTTCTTGCTGATGCAGGTGGTTCCTGTGACTTCTGTGTGACTGTTCATGTGACTAAGGTACATTTGAAAAATGGTCTTTTAAAGATAATTCTTTCCTCAACAAACTTCCAAGAGGTACTTCAAAAATAATAAAAAAAACCCCTAGGTTTTAGTCCAACACTTTATTTATGAGACATTTGTGAAATGCTGTTGACACTGCATTTGTGAGTAGCATATTTGCAAGAACAAAAGCTGCATGAACTGGGTTTGATTAACAAAATTTGCTTCAAGAGTACCTCCTTTCTTTTCAGGGCATTTGCAGATTCAGTATTAAAAAAAAGGGGGAGGGCTGGTGAAAAAGAGCTTACTTGACTAGTTAACTACAACAGAAGCATGCACTGCAAAAACGCAGCATAATAGTATTTTTCTTTTTAGAGGGTTTGAATTTTATCTAAGTTTTAATCAGTAGGCATGGTTCCTTTATTTATTCTTAAACCACCTTGTAAACAACACATTCACCTCAAAGCTCTAGAACCTATAGTGCAGTTCTTATGATAATGTGTTTGCAAATGGAAAAGAGAAGCAGAATGCTTGAGTATTCGATGTGCCGAGAAAGCTAAGTAAGGGTGATTTCCTTCAAATTACTTGGTTCAAGGTGAATACACCCTACCCCAGTATTGTTGCTTTGCACTTCAGAGCAGGACCCATTAGAACTGTCTTAAAACCTCACTACCCATTTCATACTGTGATCCAGTGAAAAATCTTCCTAAGGTGCCATTGCAAAGTTGGGTCAGGTATTTACTTTCCAGAAAACTTCTGTCTTCTGAGAGGAAGACCTGCTAATAACTTACCCAAACCAGCCAAATAGGTATTCCCTTACCATTATCTTAGTAAGTGTATTTATAAGGTCAGGTTTCTAGCACAGAAAAGGCAATTTATCTGTTGTTGATAGTACAGTAGGTTTTTACGGAGAGGTATTGAATTTCAGTATTCCCCTTTCCACCTGCATTATCTTTTACATGCATTATCTTTTACAGATACCAAATGACAATTGTTTGCTGACATTTTACTGAAGACTGAGTGAAAGAATAAACAGTTGAGGGTAAAAATCCTTGCCTAAAGCAACTGAAGAAGAAGAAAAAAACAGCTCTCTTGGAGAGGTGGGAGTACTAAAAAACAAACATGAAAATCATTCTTACAATGAAACGTTTTCCCTGATATTTAGAAAATGTAATTAATTGCAATTTTACCTCATAGCTCATCTTCTCACCCAGTCTTCTCTTCTTTCACTTGTTTGGTCTTTTGCTGTCATTGTCTCTTTAAAATCGGGGATTTGGGGCCTTATCATATCTCAGGGTCTTAAGAGAGAGTATTTTCTTGGCTCTGTGGAGACCTTTTTAGCCTGACAAGGCCGACTTAAAAGGCCCTGAAATGCGAAGACATTGTTGAGGGTGCAAAAGGCTTCCAGAAGATAAACTTTTAAATTCTGTTTTTGTTTTGTTGCTACTTCAGCATGGCAAGATGCCTGGCTTCTTCTTTTGCTAAACATGCAAGTAAAGCTAACTTGGCTTTTGCAGGCTCTCTTAAGTTTTGGACTCCATTTGTCAGATGCTAGACACCTTACCAGGGCAATGAACCAAGGCACAGAGAGAGTGAAACTGCAAATGCCATCTGCAGAGAGGAGGCATTTATCCCATTACAACAGACTTTTGGGTTGTTTTTTTTTTTGCATTTGGACTTGGTATCTGGCTAAATGTCTGGATACACTATCCATGGACATCTGATTTTCTCAAGGAACAAATCTTGGTGAAATGCAAAAGTGTGTTTAAAGCCCTGGCTCAATGATATAGCAAGGCCGTGGCTGACTGCTGCTAGTTAAATCTGTGAAATCCATAGGCTAAAGCTCTATTTTAAAAAAAGCTTCCTCTCAACACTACTTAATCTCTTCTTCCACTCTATAGAAACTAACATAGGCTATATGTGGCATTGTATCTTGATGTATACAGGAACGTTTGGTACAGCTGATTTCCAAGGGCAGCTTCATGAAAAGGTGCATTGCATTTTAAAATCAGTCAAAAGTTAATACTGAAGATTTTGTCAGAGTAGCAGGGGGAGAGAGGTCACCTTTATCTTTCTCAACACTCCCCCTACTCCCAAAGGCAAAGCAGCACAACTGAAAAAGTTGTGCACCACCTGGTTTTTATATTAATATTACTTTCCCTGGTATTCTGTAGCTGTGAGCCTGCAGATGTCTGCACAGCTTGCTGATGCCTGACCCTCTCCACAGAGGTTTGGCTCTGCCACCCGACTGGGCTGAATCTGGAGTCAGCAGAGGCCACTGCAGTGTCTTGCCGTAAGTGGATACTGGGTTTCTGCTTCACTTTCCTGGAAAAAAATGAGATTCATGTGCCAGAGTGGGGAGGTGGCCTTCTTGCAAGCTGCTGGGTTGTGCTGTGGAGACAGTGATTTGAGATTTTGGGACTTGGGGGGAGGTGTGTTGCAGACAAAAGCTCCCTAGGCATTGGAGCCCTCTGACAACCACCCCGGGCAGTGAAGCCTGCTCCATCCTGCTGCACGTGGTGTTAGCACAGGGCGAGGCATCTCTCTTCCTCAGGCTTGAAGTTTTTGCCATATCCCTGTCTGGTTTGGGACTTGAGGTGACTCCCAGGGTTGCAGAAAGGATCCTTTCCTGCATGTGATGTCTGCTGTTGATTTTGGATGTTGTATAATCTTCCTTTCCCATCATTCCTGCTGCTCAAGCAAAAATGTTTTTATTTTTCTGGGAGGAGAAGAGGGATCCAGTAAGAGGACAATTTACTCCATTAACTGTGGCACTAAGGACAGCTACATTTCAACCTAGCAATAACCTGGCTCTCCTCCCCTCTGCTCCTGATGGGCTCTCCCACAGTATATCACATTTCATTTGCACACACACCAGAGCAGATACCCCTGTGTACCTTCCTTTCCTTCCCATCTCCTCAGCATCCTTGTGTCTATCCCAGTTATGTGCAAGGCATCAGTTGCTCCGAGGGTCCCCTTCTGGTTGATGACTCATGGATGCGGAAGGGCACGTAGGAAAGAGCCACTGGGACGTGCTGTCAGTGACCCGTATGTGGAGGAATGACCAGACTCTTGTCCTGCTCTCCTTCCATCCTCAGTTTTCCAGACATTTATGGGAACCTGATATCTTTGCGTGTCCTACCTTCTGATCCCTGCCCCCACCTTGCCCCCTCCCAGTCAAGCATAGTTCAGACCACCATCCAGGTTCAAAATTGGGAGGAGAAACCGATGAACAGAAGACCATCATTGCATCATCATTCTTATATGCATCTCAAGCTTGCAATGCTAAATTTGTAGAGTTAATGATGTTATGTTTGTGGGTGAGGGGTTAGGTTAATCATTAACAGGGGCATGGGGGGTTCATGCTCTTCCACCCGAGTTATTCTGCTCAGCTATGCACACTGCCTCTGCCTCTTACAGCCTGTTCTCAGAAGATGGCAGGCAGCAGCACTGCACAGAGCCCTTTCACCTTGGAAAGAGCATGTGGGTCTGTGCTAGGGTTCCCCTTGGCACCTTTCCAATTTTGTTTCTGCAGAGCTGGACACCTATGAAATTTCCATGATATCAATATAGTAGTTGTTGCAGCAAAACACAGATCATTCAGCAGTGTTAGAGGATTTGTTTGCACTGCCTTTTTTCCCTTTTTTTTTTTTTCATTGGTTGAAAAAATAAGCAGGCTGCATGGAAAGGGTGAACATATACCCAGGAAATAGTTTGCTGATAACATAGGAGCCTTAATGTCTGCTGGGTGGTGCCTTAAGTTTTCTTAACAAAGAAGTGAGTGTTAGTTCTTCAAATAAAAGTTACTTTTTGCACTCACGTAACTGAGGCTGAAAATTTCCAAGATGAAAAACTTGGCTTTTAATTTATTTTTCTTTTTTCTTTTTTTTTAAATGGGACATAATTTGAGTGGGATCTCCTCTCCCTCCCGCAAACCCCTACCCCCCACATTGCCCTCCCCACCTTATGAGGATTACAGTATCCCAAAAACTCCTTAGCACTGTGAGCAAAGGAAACAGAAATGGCTTTGCATTATGAACTGAACAGAGATTAAGTTATTGGCGGCCTTGAAATAGCGCTTTCTCAACTTCCATTCCCATGAGGTTATCCACATAAAGTTGCTGTTTAGTACAGGGTCAGCGTGATGAAATTTATTTGTTGAGTCTCTTTGGTGCCAAAGCTTGTGCCAACAATCTGATCTACCTGATAGTGGTACTATTTCAGAAATGTCCAGTCAGTAAAAGAAATGCAGTGTCTGTGGAGTTTCAAAGACAGCAGTAATAAGTGGGATCAGAGCAGAGAAATCAAAACAAAAATGCCTCTCCTTTTAATAAACTAAATACATATAATAATTATTTAGACCATTTACAAGCTATAGAGAAACAGACAATATTACTTTTTCATTTCACATGCCACCCCTGCCCCTAAGCATGTGGAATATTTTTTTTTTTTTATGGCTCCATCAGTGTAGTGTATTTGATGTGTTTGTGTAAACTGCTATTAAATAAAGTAACTTTTGCTTCAGATCGATAGCATCAGATTAAATTGCAGGGGGGAGGATACAGGACATAAGGGTTAAGACAGTGTGGACTGTGCATTTTGAACATGATGTCCATTTTGTTTCCTTTTGTTTTGCTACATTTAAAACCTCTCTGCACAAACATTAGCTATACCAAAAACCCACAATACAGTATATCTACATAAATTATACATGAAATAAAGGCTTAGGAGATGATGGCTTGTCGTTTTAAGTACATATGTTGTAAAACTATATACGCTTTTACTTAGTCTCCAAACTGCAAGGGAGGATTGTCTTTCATTTTATTTTTCAAAACCTTTAATTACCAACATCAAATGAAACGATGATAATCTCCTCTTTGTTTAGTCATCTGCAAAATGAGTTTATGGCAATGGTTTCCTCTAAGTCAGTACCACATCAAAACCCTAGTCTATTTAGGAGTAGTGAGACTGTGTTGACTATGGGCAATTCAATTTCCCATTTTGCATTTTTATAAGGAGTATTTATACAGGTATAGAAATGCCAGAAGAAACTTTCCACTCAACATCCTGCTTTTATTTTGCTACACATGAAACCTTGGGAAGAGCCATCATACACCTGCCCATCTCTGCAGCTTGGCATGGATCACCTCAAGACAACTGAAAACCCCTTTTGCAGTAGCCTCAGTGCTCTGACCTGTGCTGTCCTAAGGTAATGCCACTCTAAGGTAAGGTGATTTGACTATCACATTCGGCTTATGTGCAAGTATTAACCAAAACAGGTTGTTGGGGCATTTTTTTAAACAAAACAACAACACCACCCCTGCCCCCCGAAAAAAACCACACAAAACAACACCAAAAAACCAAACCAAAAACAAAAATACAGAAAGATGTCCACAAATGGCTTTTGTGTTCTCAGATTCATGAAATACGGCATTTGCAATGCAAAGGCCTGTTTTCATTTGCTGTGTTGCAAAATAAATGTCTGGCAGGAAGCAAAGTTAGCCATCTGTGGTTTCAAATCTCTACATGCCCAGTGTGGTACACTGGCCCATAACAGTATGACAACTGCTTGGCCACGTCAGATGGTCAGTGTGCTCTAGCCTATACGGAGGAGTGTTTTACTGGTTGTTCCACCTCCGCACCAAGGGCTGCAGTCAGGCTGCTGCAGAAATCTTGCACGCCAGAGCCTTTGTCCTGCAGGAGTCTCACAGCAGTAGCAGAGAACATAATTGCATTTCCTGAAGCTTAGGTTACCCCTCCCTTCGTGAACATGGGTCCTGCTTAGAATGCATACCCTTCCCTTTTTCCCTCTGGCCCTCATTGGAAGGTCCTGGAATCCTCTGGATGCTTTTGTTGTGAGATGGTGTTTGCTAAAGGTAATGAATGCATAACACATTCAACTGCCAGTACTTTACACCTCACTTCCTCACAGCATCACAGAATCTTAAGGGTTGGAAAAGACCACTGGGATCATTGAGTCCAACCCCCGGACGTGAACAGGACTACCACAGAATCTAAGGCAGGTAACTCAGAAACATATCCAGATCGGTCTTTAAAGCCTCCAGAGAGGGAGATTCCACAATCTCTCTGACTAAACAGCCCCAGGTTTCTCAGCCTTTCCTCATAAGACAGGTGTTCCAGTCCCTTAATCATCCTTGTAGCCTCTGTTGGACTCTCTCAAGTAAATCCCTGTGCCTCTTGAACCGGGGAGCCCAGAACTGGGCACAATACTCCAGGTGGGGTCTCACTAGGGCAGAGTAGAGGGGAAGAAGAACCTCCCTCTAACTGCTGGACATACTCTTCATGATGCACCCCAGGATACCATTGGCCTTCTTGGCCACAAGGGCACATTGCTGCCCCATGGATAGCAAGGACTTTCTTTAGGCTCAAGCAAAGTAGGCACTGGTTGAAGGAAAGCACACTCATGAAGGCAGCAAAATTACAGTGGTGGTGAGTTGCTCCCTGTCCTTACTGAATGGCATAGATCTGTGCAAGCGTGCAAATTGCCTACCCAATTGTCTTGGGTAGTCATATGTCCCAGTTGCTGGTCCATCCAGTCCTAGCTGGTGACTTGACATATTTCTGCCTTATTTGTTCTTCACCCACAGGATGGCAAAATTCGGTGTTGCCTACACAGCTGAGAAGCTTGCAGCTGCCCTTTTGTAAGGCTGCACATGTTCAGGCAGCAGATTTTGAAAATAAGGTGGAGAATGTGAGTGTGTCAAGTGCCTGCAAGGTGTCCTGTAAATTTGTTTAAGACAGGTTAGGGTTCAGAGTGGGCCTCATAGTCACGGTTCATACCAGGACTATTTGTCATAATAGCAGTGCAAGGAACAAGTACAGTGTTGTCAGTATTATTTTAGGAATTTAATTAAGGGCCATATGCTGACTCAGTCACAAGTGGATGATACGGATGTCTTTTCAGTTCTGCTCTCACAGAAATTGTTCTCATTCCCTCTTTCCACCTGTTTTAGTCTATATTCCTTTAATATTCCATCCACTGTGTTCTGATTATATTCTAAATTATTTTTTCTCCTTCTGTGATGTCTAGATCAACCCATTTTTTGTATGTTTTTGTAAATTACAGATTTATAATTGTAAATAGAAACCAGTAACACTATTCAACCAAATGGTATCAGAAGGTTTTAAAAAATGCACACGATTAATTAATTCACACATCCCTTATTCAAAGAAAGAGATCTTAAGTGCCATTAAACAAAAAAAAAAAAAAAGGATTTGATGAAATTTCAGGATTTCAGATTTTTTTATTTTATCAGTTAATATCAAAGAGAATAAGAAATTATTATAAAGCTTCTGTTAGTCAGTCTCAGGAGGGACACTGCTAGTTTAAATACACGTTGTCCAACCCTTCACCTTTGTCTTAATGATAGACTGCTTGGTATTTTCTCCTAAAGCTTTATTTAGCCTATTGTGTGTTAGGTTTCCTGTGCCAAATCCTCTAGGCCTATTTTCATAATTTACATGATAAGATAAACAGTATTCGTCTGCTGAGGAAGGTTAAATTCCCTGTCACTTGCCTTACATCTTATCTGTTGCTTTAAATAAGATAGAGGCAGATTCAGCAGATTAATGATATCAGAAATTTGGTTTTTTAGAATGCGTATTGCTGGAGTTTTAAAACAAATAAACATTAAATAGTCCTGAGTGAAGGCTATAAATTTTAGCTGTTTAATTCCCTGACTTCTGTTGTCTTCTTGTGAAGGCCTCTGCAAACAGGAACACATTGCCCAGTGTCCTTGGCTTGAGCTGAGCCAGTGCTCCAGGGCACCCTAAGGTGAGGCATGTCTGACAAGCTAGGGGCTTCATGGTGAGCCTCCCAGCCCACCCTGGAAGGAAACAGCAACAGACCTCAAGCAGCCATGGGGAATATATGGGGAGAAGTAATCTCTTCTGTAACTTGGCCATAGGCTTCAAAGACAGCCCAGGCACAATCATGCTGGCACTGCGGGGCCAGGCATGCTTGGGGATTCGTAGCCACCCCACCTGCAGAGGCAGGAGATCCGTCAGCAGCTGCTGCTTCCCAGACCTGCTCCAGCTTGTCAGGTTACTCCAAGGCTGAGAGAGAGCAGCCGCTGTCATGCTGCAGGGAATGGGGGTCCAGGCAGCACCAGTGTCACTTTAGAGAGCTGGACAGAGAGGCCATAAAACATGCAGAGCAAACCTCTGAGAGTCTGAAAGATGGGCTGAGGCTGGTGTCAGTCAGGTTGATCTTTGGTGAATTTGTTTGTGTTCCTATTCCATAGAGGTGGAAAGGCAGAGACACTATATAACACCAGATGGATAAGCATTAGTATTAAACAACAGCTATACAGCTGGAGTATGTTAGTCAACTACAGAGATATAAATTCTATGAAACTGCAGCCTTCCAGAAGGGAAAGTGCGAGGTGGAAGGTGATTTATTTCATACTTTAGTGCACTTTGATGGTCAAGCAAACCAGTATGGAGAACTGTGCTACTAGTATGCAAAAGTGCAACAAGCTGGAAAAACAGAGGCTGGTACCTCTTAACTATATTTGCTTTCTCTGCCATGCTCAAGCACCTCCCCAGAGTGATATTATATTTCAAAAAGGTTTGTTGAATACTGCAAGTCCAGGTATTACAGTGTGGTGATATTTCTTCTTGGATTGGGCTTAAGTTTTGAATCCAGTGCAAAAGAAACACTTTCAATTTTGTATTCATAGGACATTATATACTGTTGTTTGGATTTTTACATCTGCATAAAACTGATAAGCAGAATTAGTTCAGGAGGATATTTTGCACTATTTTTTTTTTTTAAGTGTTGACGTTAGTACTAAGGGGAAGAGAAAATTGGGCAATAGGGCAGATGAGAATTTGAAAACTAAGAAGTAACATGTAGGGTTATTCAAGTCAGAACCAAACAAATGGTAGTTACCAACTCCAAGTAAAGCAATGAAGGCCTAAATTTCATTAAAAACAAAAACAAAAAAAACCCCATGCAGCTGTCTGTTGATAATTGATCATTTCAAGACTGCAGTTTCAAAATATTTAAGAGAGCTTTGCCCTTGTCCTGGCAAAAATCAGGTTTTTACTTTGTTAGTATACATCTCACACTGATTTATTGCATTGCAATTGCTGTAACTTGGCATGTATGTAGCTGAAGGCCATGTTTAGAATTGCAGTGTTTAAATGTTTTTAGATTAAATTAATTTTGTGTTAAAATCATTTAGTCCTCGTTGGCCTGGATGCCTTTGCAAAAGAAGACTTCATTTGTCTGCGTGATATTTCCTAGTAAAGGAATGGCTTAAGAAAAAAAAGAAAAAAAAAAAAGAAAAAAAGAAAAAAAAAAGCCAAGCACCAGGCAAGTTTTCATTCTGGCATTCCTTTCTAAGTTCTCATCATCTTCAGACATCCCCTCAAGCCCTGCCATGGTGTTTGTATTATGAGATTACATGATTTTGTCTTACGAGAACAAGACAGGTGCCTAGAGGTGCTGCAGATACCATAGCTGGATTAAGAAAGCCTGAAAACTGTGGCAGCAATTTCCATTAGTTTTTTTTTAATTACCACATGGATCGTGCCAGGAATTATTGCAAAACATGGATAGTTTGATTTGTTTTGTGTCTCCAGGGTGTGTTATAAAATGGGATTCTGGAATTATTACCTTTTAAAAAGAGTGACTGTCATAGGTAGACTAACCCAGGGTGTTTGCAGTGCCAGAGATATTCTGCTAGGCCAAGAAGAATGGCTAGTGGGGGCTTTAAAACAGGCTCTTTTACTTTAGTAGATAGAGGGGCTTTCTTCTCCTTTGCCATTTTCATTCTTCTGCAGAAGCCCCTTTTATGAATATATGCTACAGCAAGATACAACCAGCTTCTGAGATGTCCCATGTTTCACTGCCTCACTTCATAAGAAAAATGTAACAGATGACACTTCTAAGGGGAGGTAGACTCCACCCTGAAACAATGACTGATGAAACGGGTATCAGCAGGGAGGCAGCTGAGATTTACCAGAAACCAAGCCCTATCTATATATTGCCTCCTCCTCCAGTATATTGTGGGCAAATACAGCTGGGAAGATGAGGTATTTTTAAAGTTGCATCTTTAAAACTTTTATTGTTCAGAACAGGACTTCATGGAGACATCTGCCTCTCTTACCGTTATATGAGTCATAGCTCTGTGTTGTTTGTTTTTTTTTCCAGTGCGAGAATTTTGATTTATCGAGATTTTTGCTCCCGTCACAGAACATTCAAAATGCCGGAGAGAACACATTTAAGGATTATGCTGTCAGGGTTTTGTTATTTAGCCTTAGATTGGGTGCTGTTAAAAGGTTTTTAAATGCTTCACATCTGCTGTGCCACAGTAGAGGAAAACAGAACTGTGCCTGGAGTATAAAGTGCGGTTACAGTCAGAAAAGTGAGTATGTGAAAACAGTGTGTTTTTAGTCAACAGATCTGTTCCCTATGTGTATTACCACTTTCATGTGCATGTTTCACTTGTGAGAGTGTCACAGTTTTTCAATCCTTTTGCCAGTGAAGCTCCAGCAGGGCTATGGGAAGCAAACTGTATGCTACCTTGTGTCTCACGTAATAAACGGAGTCGCTAGTGAATTCCAGTTGGATAATGTTTGTTAGTGGCAATGGATATGATGCATGAGCCAGCCTAATTTCCAGAGAGCATGGCTGACAGCATAATACTGGCTAGCCTTGCTTCCGTCTCCGTTCTCCCCCCACACGCCTAAAAAGAAACAAAACAAACCAAACCCCAGCCCAAAACCAAGCACACGTACCATCCTTTGGGTTTGAAACTGAATAAATTTGATCTGGAAGTCATTGAAAACCAGTAAACATGAAACCCTACTGTGACATATTTACAGAGTGATATATTCCGAAGATGACCGCACTTAAATACAATAAGTTCAAAGACCAGTAATCAAAAACAAATATGGTCAGTCCATCTTCAAAAAAAAAAAAACACGGAAAAAAAAAAGCTGAAATTAGCATTTCTTGGGTTGGATGGATACTGGTATATGAATAGTAGCAAACAGATGATAAGCTCCTATGACTGACTATGAAGTTAAAAAATTATCATTAGCAGAACAAAAACCTTTCATGAACAAAAAGCCTGAAGCAAAATTTATCTGTTGACTTTCATTGTTAATGTCATTACTGGTCTAGGAAAAATGAGCAGAGCGTTCCTCCTTGGGCTGCTTTAAGATTCTTTAGCAGAGTAGCAAACAAATCATAGTGCCATAATTCAGGACAACCAGCATGGCTTTACTAGGGGCAAAACCTACCTGACCATGCTAGTGGCTTTCTACACATGGAGTGACTGTATCAGTGGACAAGGGAAGACCTATGGACTTCTGCAAGGCCTTTGACATGGTCCCCCACAACATTCTTCTCTCTGAGGTGGAGAGATATGGGTTTGATGGGTGGACTGTTTGGTGGACAAGGAACTGGCTGGATGGTCACATCCAGAGAGTAGTGGTCAATGGCTTGATGTCCAGATGGAAAACTGACAAGTGGTGTCCCTCAGGGGTTCGTACTAAGACCAGTGTGGTTTAATATCTTCATTAGTGATATTGACAGTGGCAATAAGAGCACCCTCAGCAAGTTTGCCAATGACTCCAAGGTCAGTGGTGTGGTTGATATGCCAGAGGGACAAGGTGCCATCCAGAGAGAACTGGGCAAGCTGGAGAAGTGGGTCCAGGTGAACCTCATGAGGTTCAACAGGGCCAAGTGCAGGGTCCAGGTGAACCTCGTGAGGTTCAAGAGGGCCAAGTGCAGTGCCCTGCACCTGGACTAGGGCAACTAAAGATATAAATACAGGCTGGGGGAAGACATGCTAGAGAGCAGCCCTGTGGAAAGGGACCTGGAGGGTGCTGGTGGATCAAAAGCTGCATGTGAGCCCGATGTGCAATTGCAGCCCAGAAGACCAGTCACATCCTGGGCCGCATCAAAAGAAGCGTGGCCAGCAGATTGAGAGAGGTGATTCTACCCTGGTAAGACCTCACCTGGAGTGCTGCTCCAGTTCTGGAGCCCTCAACAAAGGAGGGGTGTGGACCTGTTGGAGTGTGTCCAGAGGAGGGCCACAACAATGATCAGAGGACTGAAGCACCTCTCTTACGAAGACAGGCTGAGGGAGTTGGGGTTGCTCAGTCTGAAGAAGAGAAGACTAGTGGGACCTTATAGTGACCTTCCAATATCTGAAAGGGGCCCAGAAGAAGGCTGGGGAAGACCTGTTCACAAAGCCATGTAATGACAGCACAAGGGTAATGGTTTTAAGCTAGAAAAGGGTAGATTTAGGTGGGACATTAGAAAGAAGTTCTTTAATATGAGGGTGGTGGGTCACTAGAACAAGTTGCCTAGAGAAGTGGTGGAGACCCCATCTTGATGGGGCTCTGAGCAGTCTGGTCTAGTTGGAGATGCCCCTGTCTATTGTAGGGGTGTTAGACTAGATGACCTTTAAAGGTTCCTTCCAACCCAATACATGCTATGATTCTATAATTCAGCCCTAGCACTACTCCACTGCTGCAAATGGTCAGCTTAGCTAAGGATGCAAACTCATTTTTCATAAGGCATTTTTCTCATCTGCATACATCTGAACTGCTCTGTCTCACTGGGTAGGGTGAGTGGGTACATGTTTCTGCAATCCCAAAGGTAAGTAGATGTGCTGTCTTGGGCTGTCTGCAATTACTGATGTGAGGTAAGGATTTAGTCCCTTGCATGCTTGTGAACTGTGAACTGCATCAGAGGTGACGTGTAGGAGGGTGAAAATTATATCTCTGGAACTTTCCAAGTGAATTTCCACATGTGGGAAGGCTGGAAGAAGCTGTTAATTGAAGAAACTTGCTCTCACTTAAGCCCTTTTTAACTTTCTTGTAAATCCGTTTCTATATCCTATTAGGTGATAAAGTTCAAAAGCCTCTTTCCTACTCTGATAGGCTAGTAGCTTATTAACTAGTGTATTTTGGAGTGGGTGGGGCAGGAGGAAGAGACAAACTAGCAATTTTGATTAACAACTATCACTTTTCTTGCTTCAGAAATTATTACTCTTCAGCTGCCATGTGTTCGTTCGTACAAAATTTCACTTGCACTTGCTTTGTTTTCTTCCTGGGATGGGAGTCTCAGTGGAAAGTACTATGTCATGTAAATAATATACACATGACAGTCTATTATTTTGTATGGTTATTAATCCCTGTGGAGTTGAGAGCTTTCTGGTTTGTCTTAATGTAAAATCCATAAGCACGTTCCCATACAGAAAAAAAGTGCATGTTTTTCATAAAGCTTGGAAAAGATCTTCCCTTAGAAATTTTAAGAACCTTAAGAACCTGTTGTTAAACTCTGGGATGCAGATTAGGATTCAGATAGGCTTCATTTTTTAGCTCTGTATACAGTACTCAGAGATATTTTAAAAATATTTAAAACCCTGATGTTTCTAAGTTTGGTGTGTTAATGAAGGCTTGAAGAATTCACTTTTAATTGGAGATGGCCCCAAAAGAACTGTCCCCCTCAGGAACAGGGAAATATCAAGGTAGGGAATTGGAATCAAGCCATCATAGAGTACATAAGAGGTGTTCCCAAGGCCTCACATCTGTACACAAGTAATGCCTAATCCCCAGCTCCTTCACCATGTAGCCTTACTGAATTCTTCACAAAGCCTCTAAGTTAGAAATGGATCTACGTGTGTAATGTCAGAGTTTATCTGGACCTGGGATTTTCCTGAGAAGAGGTCTAAGTCACACCTGTTTTACTGTACAAGCAAAACATCAGATTTTCAAAACATTGTAATTAGGCAAAATCAAAGTAAAATGGTACTGATGAAAGCACTTTGCTGGGAACTGTTTGCACCTCAGGTTTCTACTTTTTTAGCTGCTTCTGAAAAATCTTGCTGCTCTAAAATGGAAAAGAGCTTTTTTTTCTTTTTCCCAGGTTGGAATTTTCTTCTTTCCCCTATACTTCCTTTCCCTTTGTTTTTACAATGGTTGAACAGTTCAGGCAGCTAGGCAGAAGTAGGCAAAGTGCTGCAAAACCTGGAATTGTCCCTTTGGAGCTCAGCAGCCTCATAGCAATAATGCCAAAGAAGCAGTTAATTTAGACAGTGAAATGGGCATCAGAGACTCACAAGACAGGACTCTCCTGTTTCCCTGCAGACTACCACTGAGGTAGTGGCAGTCTCTCTTGCCTTGTTCTTCTGTGTCTGACACAAGTAAACCAGTTCAGGGCTATTGTAGCATCGGGCCTTGACAGGCTGCTCTGAACACATCTAGCAATTTCTTTGATACCACATCAACACCATGAGGAATCCAACTCAAGAAAATAAGCTGGGAGGCTGAGCAACAAACATTGCCAAGACTGCAGAACCAGGGGACAAATGCCCAAATGCAAGAAGCATCCCAGAAATAAGTGGGAAAGCCACATTCAAGCTGCTGGCAGTGGTGTTTTTAAACACTGCACTTTACATCCCTGAGTTTCACAAAGATCACACAGTAGCCAACACCACAGTAAATCTTAAAGACCAAATAAATGTGTGGTTTACCTCCCAAGGTCTCTCCCCTAGTCTTATTATCACCAACAATGGGGCCAGTGTTACAAAACTGGTCAACATTGGTTAAGCTACTTGAATGCCATTAAGAAAAGTGTCTCCCTCTCTCAATTGTAATCGAAAAGATTTGAAGGATTTGAGTATTTATTTATTCTTATTAAAATTGTGGTCAAATTACCTTTATAGTAGCAGTAGTTCCTATGTAATAACATGTAAGCCATTAGATGTAAACAAACAAAGATTTAAAAAACTTTTAGGTGAGTAGGTACTGTTCTTGTCAATCAGACTTTTAAATGGCTTTTTTGTTTTCACATTCACACCTTAACCTCTCTGATCAGGAGGAAGATAGTGTTGAAAATACTGGTGTAGCACCTTCCCCACTATTGTCCATGCCCCACCCATGGACATGGGTTCACATTTCTATTAGCAGAAACAGTATGAATTCTGCACTGACCTTCTGGAATTTTGCAATTTTTTTCTTAGCAGCATGAGATCTTCAGGAAAACCCCGCTGGGGAATATTTTTCCCTGTTCTTCCCTCCTTTTCTACTTCTGATGCCATCTGGTAAATTGGATTTTAGTATTTTTGCATAGCCCCTCCTCTCATACTCTTGCTTCATACTCTCGTTTTTTTTTTATTCTGACATTCCTGTAGTCAGTGCTGTCCAATGCTCATGGAAGCAGACTGGAATTATTCTTTTTTTATTGGGTTACTAAGCACACCACTGAGGATGTTTACCAAGGAAGGAATCCTGACATGAACCTAACAGACGAATAGAAAACTGGTCCCAGGTTTTTTAAGAGAGTCTGGAGGAGTTTGTATTCCAGAATTTAATCTCTGGTGAACAATGCACTGAGCTTTAATTGATTCCTGCACAGTATCTTTGACTGATGAAAGCAACACTTCCCAAACAAAAGCAGCCATCAAAAGTTTCACATATGTACGTATGTGCAAACGGCCTTGGAATGATTGCAGCAAGACTTTAGATCCTGCCCCAGTTCTGTGTTGAACTCCAATTAACTGTTTTACCAAATCCTTTTTCTCACGATAATCATTACATCAGTCAGCTACACCCTGATTAATATTCCTTACCTCAAACTATATCTAAAACAGGTAGGTTTTGAGTAATACAGGGAAAAAGTCCAGTCTCATTCTCAGGTAATATTGAAATCCTTTATTAGGGAATTAATTCATGGAAAGCTAACTTCTAGGGTTGCAGTGGATATACCTTCTTACTGAACTGGATAGAAAGGAATTACCTTTTATCCATGCTTCATTTTTTATTTTTTTTTTTAGATGAAAGATAAAGGCTTAATAAATGTGTTTCATCTCTACTGTGTTACAGTTAGGAACCCATAAGACTGTGGTCTGAGTGACATGTATTACAGACTTTTCTGATCCACCCTCTCACTGGTTTACATTTCTAATTTTATTTTAATTTGCTTATCCTTTTAAGGAGAGGAGAAAGAAGTAAGTGGTCTGTCTGTACCTGTCAGTCTTCAGATCTCTCACCTTTCCTGCCACACTTTTGATCATTTAACTCTTGGTTGTCTGCAGCCAGGCTTGGCAGGCAAATAGATATCTCAAAGATGAGCCACCTGTGCAGATTTCTGAGAGTAATGAGCTGACCTGGGTAGCAAGCCCTGAAGGGAAGCACAGTGAGGATTAAGCAGGAGGAGCAGGTGTTATGGCCTCTGACAAGGTTTTCAGAACCTGGTGCCACTCTTGACAAGTGGCAGCACGTGTAATCTCTGATGGATAAGAGACTCTGTTTAGGGTGGCAGTGACAAAGTGGGAGGGAATTGGGGTAATGCAAGAGAAAAATCTTTAGGGGACAAAAAGAACAGATTTGCAGGACACAAGATTCATTAGTTCAGCTGTATGAAAATAACTTTAAAGTACCTCTCAAGTTGACATGGGTCATAACTACTTCAAAGGGCTTGTTTTTTTGTTTGTTTTTCCCCTCAAGATATTCTGTAGCTGGTTTTGTCTTTGTGCACAGATATTTTTCTTTTAATTAATTTTCATTTACCCCTATGAAGGTTATTAATGTAATCAATTACCTTTGCTCAGTAGTTCCATCTGAAAGGCATGTATTGTGCTGTCAACAAGAAAAAGAGTAGAATTGAAAACAGATTAAGTTCTTTGGGATTACATTTTTTGAAAGATAACATGCTTTTGATTTCATGAAACACACATGCCAAAACGACATTTTAAAAGCAGATAGTGTAAGGTCTGGGAAATGGGCCGGGCTGACAATTTGGGAAAATAAGGTATGCTGTAAGAAGGCAGCTTTCACTGCGGTGATATATCAGTGCTTCTCGACAAGTGGAAATCCAAGAGGTAGGAAGCACATCCATTGTGATTCATTCAAACCCTCCCCTTTCTGGCAATGTCTCCAAGAAGAAACAAAGCAAAATCATGTAGCACAGTTAGCCTTGGTATGACTTCCTGTCATTTCTAGGAATGATAAAATGGTGAATTTTTATTTTTTTTTTCCTTTTTGGCAGCAGTCTCAATTATTTTCCTTGCTTGTATAGTAGGAATTATTTTATATGGTGAAAATTTTCTTTTGGATATCTTAACCTGCATCTTGGCTCTATTTCTTAATTTAGCCATGGTACAAGTTACTTAACTTGTAAAAAAAGAAACTGACTGCTTGCAGATGACTTTTTTTCATGACTGATTGCACTAATTTTAAGATTCAGTTCTGAATATACTTAAAAATCTCAGTTTTCCAAATGGCTACCAGAAAGCAGACTAAATCTTAAAAAGAGACTAGTGAAGGTAAGATGGGTCATACTTGGGGCACCAAGCTCAAGGCATTCTCAAAGAAGCAGGGTTGACATGTCTTTATTGCCAAAGTCCTATAGGAAGGCAGAGGGGTGCTATTTTATTCTGTGCCGCATGATTGTATGCTCTTTATTCAATCTCTGTGTGTCTACATGAGTTTGATGCTAATCAGCTGTAATTGCATAATTTAGAGATGATTACTGAGAAATCCTCTACAGGTTCAGCAAAGACCTTCTGCATTGCTGGGCTCTGCAGTTTCAGGCCATCGTTCTTGTGGCCCTTAGTCTTTCACAATCACATCAGTTTGGCAAATGCCTGAAACATCTTTAGTCATCGACTCATTACTGATACAACAGGCAACACAGTGCATGAAACACCATGCTGCCCACAGCATTCCTAAATAATATGTTCTGGAATGCTTATCTGAAATTCTATCATTTTATTACTTTGGCACATTGAAATAAGTGGACTTGTCAACAAATAACAATCAGAAGCAATGGGCAGCATTTCATTCAAGTTATGTCATTACCCTCCAGATTTCATCATCCATATGTGAAAAGCATTCCGTTCTTGGGAAATAAGAAACATGGGAAAAAATTAGTGCTTTTTTGTTGGTATTTGACAGTATAATTCATGTGTTTGATGATTAAAGGAGGCAGTGATACTAATCTAATACAACAGCATTACGGTAGCCAAGACCACTGGCTTCTACCTTGTCCAGCACCAGTGAGTCACTGCCTGATCTTATCCAAATTGCCATTTGCCACTAAGAATCCTTTGACCCCAATTTGTGTGAAAATCCAGAAAGAGATGGCAATCCAGAATTTCAGAGGCAGAAATTAAGCAGCACTTGTAAAAAGTATGTTTATAATATTTTGATATTTCCTCGCATCCTTTTGTAAAATACAGCAAGTCTTTACTTGTGTAAGTAGTTTGGAACCTTCTTTGTTCATTGGAAGTTACTGAAAGTGCATGTCTGAAATAACAACCAATGTGCTCTTAAAGTAGCTTAAGAAGTACTCAAAGAGGGTTAATTTCTTTGTGTGTGAAAAGCAGCAGCAATGTACATTGAAAACTCTGATAAGGACATTTTTATATGGTTTAGAGATTTAAAGATCTTGGATAGATAAACTGTCAAGATTTAAAGTGAGCCTTCACAATATTTTTTGCTTTAGGAAGCAGCTATTCTAGTCATAGGATCTCTCTGTGTGGGAAGAGTGTGGGAAGGGGTGTGTGCATAACTGAGGGCCTTCTGAAAAGAGCAAGAAGAGTTCTTTCTTGGTTTACACATTTTTAAAGAATACATGTGGTTTTAGGGTTTTGTTTTTAAATCCATATAAGAGCTCCTACTCTGAGCACAGGGAAAGGCACATAGAAGAGTTAAATATGACACTGAACTTGATATGGTGAAGGAGAAGACATGAGTGGGTAGGAGATAAGGCAGAGGCAATACTGCTGATTGTGTGTGATGGTGGAGTGTCATCAGTTAAAAGATAAATAAAACGGGAACTCTTTGAGCTGTCCCTCTTTTTCTCCTAACTAGGAGTTATCTCCAAATACAAAAATATTAGAAGCAGGAGCTATTCTGGTATATCCAAATAGAAGCAATATCCAGAAATAAAAGAGAGTGTAATTAAGTATTTTATTGTTAGTGCGGTGCTGTTGCTACTCAGAGAGGTAACTGCCTACTTTTTCATGGGGTTTAAGTGGTCCTGCGTTGCTTTCCTTCCCTTACTTCAGACCTTTGCTTCCAAGTGATACCAATTTTGCTGCACTGGATTTCTATTTATGGCCAGTCCACTGCTGAAAGGAAGATTGACGTTTTCGGCAATGCTGGGTATTTCCCATTGTAACAGCCTACTGTTTCCATAGAAATCCTTCTAAGTGTTTTAATAGAATGTGAGTAAAAAAAGGAGCTTTGTTGACACATTTATTCTGCCAGGTTTTTAACAATCTGATTAATGTCTCCTCAATATTCACGTCTTTAAAAAAAACCAAAAACAACACAACAAAATAACACCAAAAATGCAGAAAACATACATGCTCTTTCCAGGGCACTTTCACCATCCATTTCCAGGACCCTTGAATTTTTTTCTCTTCCTTCTGTTTTTTTTCCTTCCCACCACCCCTCACCTTGTCACCATTCTGTCCCTGAAAGTCCTTTTCTACATAAAATTAGCACTAACAGATCTACAGTGGTGACAAAAAGCCCTTAAATCAGACATTTTATGATTAATCAGAAGCTCTCTATGCCTCTGAATCAAGTTACTTACTAAACGGTGGCTGCGTTATGGGCAGAGCGAGATGTGAGTAACCCATGCCACGCATTGTCAGAACTTTTGGAGCCCGCTGGAGATACCCATGTTGAGCTGAATACATTTTGTTTTAAGGGGGTGTTGATTTAAATGTTGGATGATTCACTGCCTCCTGCTGTCTCCTGCAGTGTGGGCATAATACTCGTACATTTGAATGCAGTGCTTTTTAATCTGTTTCACTTAATGTCCATCCTCCTCCTCTTTGCCACCACACGATACCAGGTACCTAGTGAAATATTCCAGCTACTCCACTTAAGACACACTCATATCAGGCCTCAAAGTTGTACTCCAACTTTCCTAAGAGTCATAATTCTAGCTTTCAGCATCTTTGTTATTCTTGCAAGATATTATTATATATAGCTGTGTGCATCCTTCTCATGCCTTGGCTGCATTTGCTCAGTTCACACAAGAAAGGATTAGTCCTGTCTTTGTTTAGTATGAACAGAAATAGATGATGCTGGCAATGACATGTATTCACTTGTTTTTCAGCTGAATTTTCTGACATCTGGAAATAAGGTTTTGGTGAGTCTGATGATCAGTAGGCTGTTAAAAAATGGTCACCTGACCTAATTGTTCATGACAGCAATGAAATTAGTATGGGTGACTTCTAGGTGTTTGTCCATAAACCTGACAGATAATTTGAGTTCTAGCACAGAATGAGTGGGCTCTCATGGTATTTGTACCCATTATGTAATTTGAAAGATTGCCAGCTAGTAACCTGCTAAGCAGAAATTCCTTAATCTGCCAGACCCTACAATGACCCTAGCCAGTGAAGCAGGAGAGGATTCCTCAACTACGCATGTATCTGTTTATCTTAAACAATTTTTTTTGTTGTTTTATTTTCTGACTGCCTCCAATCATTGTACATTTTACAGATCTTGAGATAGGTTTCTTGGTGTCTCAGTATAGGCATTTAGCATCTCTTCAGATGCCTTTTGTAAGTCCTGGGTCATATCTCCCATCATTTGGCAAATGTCTCAGACATCAGGATGCTTCTAAAATGACACTAGATGCCTATACTTTAGCACTTGAACCCCATTCCTTACTACTTTTTAGCCAATAGAAAGCATCCCTCACTAAACAGCTCTGAATGAGATAAATGTAGGGCTCCTTCATTGCATCTTCAAATGACATGTGGTATGAAGCTTCCTCTGGTACTTAGATTCCAATTCTACTGCAGTGAATAAGACCCTTTTTATAGCATGTGTTACACTGGATCACAAATGCTTTGGATCCTGAACACTTCTTTGACTATCCTGTATTATTTTTAATGTTATCAGAATGAATTGGTGTAATTAGAACATAAACCCTTTTGGCTGTGGAGATTGCTTTTGCCTATCAGTTGCTAAATTCTGTTTGGTGTATGTCAGAGACCAAAACTGCATCTGACACCCAGTGACAAGGAGTGCTCTGTGCATATCCCTGGAAAGACAGGATTTTAATGTCTTTCTGTCACTCAAGTAGGGTGTAGCTATTGCCAGGGGACTTCCACAAGTGTAACAAGCCTACCAGATATCATAGTCATTGTCTAAATAGCAGCTTCATGGCAGTCATTTACAGTCTTCTCCATATGGCCTACTTTGGCCAGTCAGCAGCAGCAAGTACATATACAGACTGCTTTTTAGATGCAGGTAAACTAAACAAAGAGATTTATGGGCAAATTGTGTGAGATAAAGCACAAATCTGGAAAGCCTAAAAAAATTTGGAGGGAGATTGAGAGTAGAAGGTCAATGGAGGAGACTGACAGATCAACTTCTGGAGAAAGACCAGAAAACCATTGTGGTTTCTTAGCAAGGCAATCCAGCAAATCTATATAGCCATTATATTAAAAAACTGGGGAACAAATTAGGTGAAAGATAAGATATTCCACCTCTTCCTGTTAAGGTAATTGTTGCCCATTTAAATGCTAGCAGGACAATCATGTCTTGTACATGAACCCAAGCATGCAGCTTTTTAAAGCTCTGATAACAAAAAATGCTCAATGAATGGCAGCAAGTGAATGGGATAGTATGGGATAGTATTCATTTAGGGTCTTCTGAGTTGTCTTACCGTTGTTCTGCTGCTAAAATTCTTTGCTTAGAAGAGAGAAACAGCTCATTCAATTAAATGCAGCTTCTTCAAGATGTGACAGAACATAATGAAGTTAATAGTGATTTGGATTAAGGAAATTTTGATACTGGTATTTTTGCTCTGACTGTTGGCATATATTGAATGACTGGATAATTCCTTTGCAATGAATAATGGATCATTTTGTCTAGCACACTGTAGCATTATGCAAATTCATCACACACAGCAGCAGTACAAACTTTGCTATTCCCTCTTGTTACATCTGGCCTGTGCTGAAATAAGGACTGCTGAATTCAGGGAAGAAGGACCAAGGTTATCCAGGGTTACAGGTTTTTTGTGACACCTTTGGATGTCTAAATACAGAAGTTGTTTGAGTTTTTCTCAGACTTCCTTGCATTCAGTCAGATCAGCATGGCATGCAACTTTTGCCTGCCTTTTGTTGTTTAAGCAAAATTAGGCTAATGTTTAGCATCAGTGCACAAAGTTGCATCAGTGGAACTACAAGCAGGGTGGTAGTTCCACAAGTCTAATGTCTCCTAACACACTGCGTGAATCTGAACGTGCCATGAGTTTTGCTGTGCCTCAGAATTTATACTATAATGCTTACCAGCAGCAAGATTACTGAAAATTGGTTTTATATTCTCAAGTGAAAGCACACAAATAGCAGCGTGGAGGATTGCTGAATTGTACACAAATATTGGGAGTGGAGAGGGTATTGATTTATCTCCGATGCCTGAGGATAAATTAGTTTGCTCGATTTTGAATGATCTATCCAGAAATGAACAGAAAGAAAAGATGCTCATCCCGAAAAAGCCTGCAGATGAAGGCTGTAATTTGGAAGCTCTGAGGAATGTCAGTAGTGAGCATACTGTGAAAGTGCAAAATTTTCAGGCCTGTTCTCTCTTATTCACAGTGTGGGAAATCATGTTCAGTGGAAGCTATTCTGCACGGAAAGGGAGAAGAGTGGATCCAGTCACTAACTGAGAAAATTAGATCATTGCCTACACAATTTTATTGACACACATTTGACCGACCACATAAATAAGTTTTCCCAAATGTGAAAAAAATTACTGTGCCTGTGAATTTGATGGTTAGCTAAACTATGCTGACTAGCATATAGTTGGTGACATGTAGAGCATCACAAAGTTCTCTGAGGGTCTTGTATGGAACAACTGCTAACAGGGGTGTGCAGCACCCTGCCACCAGAATCCAAGTGTGTATTGGGAGTGGAGCAGCTTTCGACACTGGCAGGTAGACATGTTAAGTATGTCATCTTTGTGCAGTGCTGAGAATGCTGAGGTTAGAGCTTTGTTAGCAGAGTTGAGGACTCAGCAGCTAGGAGGAACATAGGGAAAAAATAATTTGGGGAAGAAAGAACAAAAGAGGGAGCAAGAAAATGGAAACTAGGCAGTTCTACTGTTTCTACCCAAGGAAAGGATACCTGTATTTTCACAGAACAAATAGGTAGTTAATTTGCAAATTCATGATTCTCTGGTTTCTTTTCAAACAACACAGGAAGGGCTCAATTAAATATTCACAGATGTGAGCTTAACAGAAGGAATGGAGGGAAGTGCAGAAGCAGCTATGCCCCTTACTGGGTAGGATTAAATCCGTATCAAACTTTGTGTACTACAGTGGACCCAAACTATTTTAGGAACCTTTTGTGTTGTGTTGAATCCCAGGCTCTACACAAGCCTCAGTCTGGGCACAGGAACTGCTTGTCTGTGGCCTTTTCTGACTGCAAACTAGTTTCATACTCTTAATACTTCTTATTGTCTCTTTTTCTTTCTGAGATTGATACAAAATAATACCTAAGTGTTGTTGTAAGCAGTTGTATGAAATAGGTCTAACATAAAGAGCAGCACAATCTACACCAGATTATGTTCTCCACATTTATTATATGTTAGCTTTCCTCTGTTAGTACCAAATAAAAATGCGCTTTACTTGCAATTTCTTTTTGCTTTGCTTGCCCCAAAGTGGCTGATTTATGTGTTTTTAAATAGTTGGTATAAATAAGTGCAGTATATGAGACCTCTCCCAAGTCCATCTGTCCTTTGCAACTGTTCCAAGCCACAGAAAGGGGTGTGTGCTTGTGTGTGTGGATATAACTATATATATGCCTTAATAATAATCAAGTCTATACTTTTCCCAGTAAATTGTACTGGAAACATCTCCATTTTAAATAATTCATAGTTTCAGTAGGGATATTTTTTACCTTTTCACTAAAAAAAAATCAAAAATTAAAAAATAAGGTATCATGCAAAGTTGCACATTTTGCTGAAGAAATTTGAAGTGGATGTCATAAGGGAATGGCCTGCTTCTTGAACTGACTTAATTTATGAGAAAGATAGGAAAATAAACAAGGACTGAAAATGGGGCAGTGCCTCTTTATTTTTGCAGTAACTCATGGTGTCAAAATACCAGAACAAAGTTCTTCTTAGTGCCCCAGTCTTCCCCCGCCCCCACCTCCAGAAGATGTGCTCCCCACCCCAGCAATAATACATAAAGGAAGATTTTTAAGTTTCTATAATTAAAGAAGTGAGCCTCTTTACAGTGGGACAGCTAGGCTTGTTTAAAAAGTAGGGATATTTACTGGTTCCATACTGAAACTCAGAATTTAAATAGCAAAGCCTTGTCAATATTTCAAATATTTGAATCAGAGAGTTGCAGCTGTAATGAAATGTTTATTGAATGGCAGATCTAATACCTTTTATTTAAAATTAAATAAAGCACCAAATTTATAACTACTTGATGGATTGTTAAGCATTATTTAATAGATTGTCTCAGCTGGTTGGGATTTTGAAGTTTGGAGTTTTTTATTGTGTGTGTTTTCAGTATGATGGTTGTAGACCCCTCTTTAGTTCATCCTTTAACACAGCTAGTGGCATATTGGGGATGAGATCTGAGCACCATTTAATTTAATTCACATTTTTCCATTGCTGTGGATGAGAAAATATGCCTAAATACATTTTTTCACAACTAGTTACACTGTTCCAAAGGTGTTGTTTAATGTCCCTGTGTGATACCCTAGTATTATTGGTTCTTTACTACCTAAGGAGTGCCATTTCAGTACTTATATATGAAATCATACACAGTTTTACTTCCTGTATGTTCAAATATGTGATGTGCAATGTCTATGTAAGTCACAGTTATACTAATTTAGGCCAACTCCACTTAAATGATCTAACATGTTTGTGAGAGGAGTTCTTGACATTCTTTTGTCTATATAGCATGCAATGAGCAACAGTCACTTTTCCCTCAAGTTAAATGATGGAAGTGCAAATAACAATATTGGGAATTGTTTTAATCGAGCATTTACAGTATCCTCTATTTCACAGATCTCTTGTTACTGTGATTTTAGTGATAGTTCTTGTTTCAGTTTTCCTCACACAACACTATAACTCAATGAGGCTTGGAAGTGCAGAGGGAACCATACAAGTATTAGATAAATAACTGAAGAAGTGAGGAGAGAAAAGGGGAAAAAAAATTGTATATATATATAAATCCACATTCAGTTTGATTTTTAAGGTGAGGTATTAATCTGTTCTGAGTTTATCCACACTAAAACAACCTGCCCTATTTAGCTCATCATCTCCTGATGAATAATATGTGAACAAACATTGCTGCCTATATACTCTGTTAAAGCAAAAGTAGTTTATAATTCCCTAGGAAGATTTTATTAATAGTACAGTGGTAACCGCCTTGGTTTGAGTCATAATTAATTGTTATGTATATCTGTGAAACCCAAGGGAATGAAGACAAGAGGAGGCAGAAGACTGGGGAAAAAAGTGCCTTGGAGTTAGTTGTGTTAAAAGAATAGTCTGAGCAGGAAGCTGGTAATACTTGTTAATGTAGTCACTCTTTAAAATAGTCTTTCAGATGATTCAGTTAGAAATCTGCATTGTGCTCTAGCTATTAATAGGAATCACCTGAATTTCTGGGTGGAAGTCCAGTGGAAAGAGAGTTACAATATCCCAAAGCATCTGGAATGCCATGTAAGTTTTCCGTGTATTGGTTTCAAACCCCTTGTATTTGTTTTTCATTTTTTAAATATATTATTAAGGAGGGTTGAGAGTTGGGCAAGTTTGATATCTTATCCGTGTTTTGCTTCACAGCCTATCAAAGAGAAATTTATCACTTAGTTAAAAAAAAAATCTAATTGGTAACATTAAGTTGTGTGATAGCACACCCCATTAACCTTTTGCTTAATGCTGTCTCCAAAAAGCCTACATAGAAAGGTGGCACAGCAGATTACTAACAAGACCAGGAGTGAAACCTGAATATGCAAAATATCCCTCAAAGTCCCTGTATTCCCTCATCAGTGTGTAAACTTTATGGGTGATAAAATGCAGCGGACCTCTGGCAGCAAAACAGAGGGAATTCTCCTCTGAGTATTGCTGCATGGACTGGGCAGGGAAAAAAGTCCTGGTAAACAGTGGAAAGCATCAGTAAATAAATACAAATGTAATGTTCTGAACTCTTCTGAACCCTGATAGTGGCAATCCATTCCCAAAGAATACCTATTTGTCATTCCACCCACTGCTGTGCTATAGCCGACACTGAAAACATATTAGGAAAGTGTATGTAATGTTCAAGGCATCTTCAGGCTCTTTCAGATGTAGGAAAATCCAGACTGGGTTGCTCAACCACCTTTTCTACCAAAACACCAGCTGGAGAGGAGCTCCTAATTATTTGGAACTCACTGTGCTAGTATGAGCTTGAACAGATGAAGACTACACTGAGCCAAATTGCCCTTTCACACCACCTTTACGCTGGTATAACATCCCCGACTTAAACACCACTAAGTGACAGATGAGTGAGTCTACAGATCTGTATGTAGAGAGCAGAGGGAAAAGACAAGTTTTTCTTTAAAGCAATCTGTGGGAACTTCTGTGGGCAGGGTGAGTAAGAGGAAATACAAAATGCAAGGTGGTCAGAAAAATGAAAGTAAGGGAGAAGGCAGCTCACGAGGGGGAGAGAGCTCCCATGTTGAGAGACCTGTGTGCATGGTGTGCTTTTCTTACTGTCATGCCTGTAGTATGCAGCAAACACAGAAAACCACTGTCAGTATTGTGATCAGTGATTTATCATTCCTGTGCAGTGCTATGCCCAGGTTAATCTGCATGAGTACTGAACGTGCATACCATAAGTAGTAACGTTCATGTGGGAAGCTGCAGAGGTTTTGGCAGCC
Source organism: Apus apus (assembly GCF_020740795.1). Lineage (NCBI taxonomy): Eukaryota > Metazoa > Chordata > Aves > Apodiformes > Apodidae > Apus > Apus apus. The sequence goes on from NC_067283.1 coordinate 53,548,562, forward strand.
ACTTAAAAATTAACAGATACTTGGAGGTTTAAGGGGTACAGACTCATTTCGTTCTCTATGAGAACAACACTCCACTCTATTAACTCTTGATGTGAATCGATTCTTGTGAGAACTTTCATGGAATCTATTTAAGGAAATAGGAATTTGAAAAATGAATCTTTCATGAATTGCAGTGCTTCTGGTTTCACTTTTCCTTTAGCACACTCTAGCATGGAATTGGCTGGATTGTACCACTTTACTACTTAGATTCATATAGCTCTAGGCAAAATCCCAGGCAGGAATATGTATATCATCCCTGAAACCATTTATAATAATGTTGTTAACAATACTTATCAGTCGTTATATTTTCAGCAAGAAAACCTAATAGAATCAGATCAGTTCATTAGCAGAACACAACTGAGAGCCCCTGAAGTATAAATTAAATTTCTCCCTGCTGCCTTTATCTGGCTCTCCAAGCTACAGAGGGAATGTTATCAAACTGAGAGCAGCATTGCTCTTTGGACGATCTCCAGCAGATGCCGAAATGAGCCGTTTGGGGATGGCTCTCCACAGCTTTTGCTGCTTTCCTCTTAGTGACACGGAGTCAGGAGAGAGGATTGTGCATAGGCAAAGTTTGCCTTGCCTCCATGCAAAAGCCTTTAAGCTCCCTGAGAAGAAGTCTTTTCTCCACTAAGGTGCCCAAGAATGAAAGCCCTATTTCAATCAAGCTGCTTGTTGAATCCCTACCCCATCAGCGGGAAGCTAAAAGAATGGGCAGGGAACAGTAGGTTATTGTTTCTTTCAGGCACTGTAAACAGGTAAATAAAAATTCAGCTTTTTGTAATTTAGAATATAATCCTAGCACTAGAACCCTGCTAGAATTATTCAGTATACTGATTTACACAGAAACAGTATAGACAATCCACTGAATACACTATTCAGGGCTCTGAATTTCACCTGTGGAGAACCTATAGGCCCCATGTATGCCAATTTAAAAAAAAAAAGTTATTTTACATAGCACTACCAGGAAGCTTGTATTATCAAACAGGCAATAGCATGTCATGTATTTCAGTTTGTAAAACTGGCATTTTTAAATAAAAGATGTCAGTTTAATTTAGATTTTCAGCAGAGGACCTAGGCAAATATTTTCCAATTCATTAGGCCGCAGGCCCAAAGCATGGAAATAAATTTTTCTGATGAGTCCTGTCACCACATTGTAATTCCAACACTGCCATTTTCTGAAATTAAGCAGACCCATGCCACCCTTTACTCTACTAATGTAGCTCCAAATGCTTCCCAAGAGTTTCCCAGGGCTGGCTGTGAGGCTGCATCATAGTGGGATCCATCACATCAGAGACACACAGAAAACGCTAGGGGTGTTTTGCCCTGAGTAACTGTTTTAAGATAAGTTATGAGCTTATGAATCAGGAAAACAAGCTATTTTCAGTTCATGGTCTCTGCCAGGTTCTCATACAAGTGTAATCGTTCTGCCTTTATAACACTGGAACAAGAGAAGAGTTTGGGAATCTGAATATAAGCTGTGGAAACTGCTTCAGTGCAAGGATGAGCAAAGAAAGTCAGAAAATACGTGCTGCAGCTTCTGTGTGGTTAGGAGGGAGGAGATCTATCATGTGCTGCTTGTTGGAGGGGTTTTCTTTCCTTACTGTGCCAACTGGCAAACTTCTCACAGAAACTTCTGTCAGTTTTCAATATTACTACCAAAAATCAGTTGGCTGTTGTAATCCTTTTGTTTAGATAATTGTGATCCACTGTAGAACAAAAGATTTACGTCATCTGCAAAAGTATGCCAGTTTGTAGAAAGTGCACTGGAGTTTGATTTTTTGTTATTGTTGACATTTTCCTTTCAGCCATTCATATTTATAAATGAGCAAAATCTTTTGGTGCAACATGTCTGGGGATTGCATTCAGGTTAGATGTTTGGAAACAAATACTGCTAAGCTACAGCGCTGTTACTAATGATAGATGAAGGTTGTCTTGTGTGGTATGAACTGGTCACAGGGGTGGACACATGCCTTCTGCATTTTTCCTCTGTTTTTAGGAAATAATACATTGTGAACCGGAGAACACTTTGTTTAGCATAAATTGTGCAACAAATGGTTCGCCTAAGTGAAGTGGAGCACACAGCTTAACCACAGAGATGAAAAATATTTTTTTCTGTTTTTCAGATCTGGCTAATAGTTACACAATGAATGGTGTCTTTGTTTTGCCTCTTAGATCTATAATGACTGCATGCAGTTATTGAGAATAATACCTCTGCTCTCCTGAGACCCCACCTGGCTTATTGCATCCAGTTCTGGGGTCCTCAGCACAAGAGAGACATGGACATGTTAGAGCGGGTCCAGAAGAGGGTCACAAAAATGATCAGAAGACTGAAGCACCTCTTCTATGACGGTAGGCTGAGACAATTGGGGTTGTTCAGCCTAGAGAACAGAAGGCTTCAGGGAAACCTCACTAAGACGTTTTCAGTACATAAAGGGGGCTTATAAGAAAGATGGAGAGAGAATTTTTACATAGTGACAAGACAATGAGCAATGGTTTTAAAATTAAAGAGAGTAGTTTTAGACCAGACATAAAGATGGAATGTTTTTATAGTGAGGGTGATGAGGCATTAGAACAGGTTGCCCAAAGGACTTGTGGATGCCCCCTTCCTGGAAGAATTCAAGGCCAGGTCAGCTGGGGCTATGGGCAACCTGATCTACTGATAGATGAACTTCTGCATGGCAGTGGGATTAGACTAGGTGATCTTTCAGTGTCCCTTCCAATCCAAACTATTCTGTGATTTGATGAAGATTGGACTTCAATTTATTTCTGCCAAGATACTGGGTCCAAAGGGAAACCATGTGATCCAAAACCGGGCACAGTTGTCCTCCCTTATGGTACCCAACTGCCTTAGCTTCAGTGTGAGCTCAATCATTTTCTAGTAATGTTTATAGAAATGGTCTTCATTTCATATTGAAGGAGGAACTTTATTAAAGTGGCAATAAGAAATTGTGATACAACAATGAAAGTGTCCTGGAGAGTTAATTTGGAATTAATCTTCTTCCAGTGGATTTATACTATGTCCATAAAAAAAAGCACCATATACACAATTTTTTCAATTACTGTGTTTTATAATAGGAATCTACTTATATAAGTATTAAATTAGTAATAAATTAGTAGTGTCTTATATTAGTAATATAAGAAGCTTTTGCAGAAATCTGAAAATCTGAGTGTATGTTTCATGTAATTCTCCTGTATGATTAGGAAATTGAAGTAAGCTTATGTGTATAAGTATTATTATTTCCCACTACCTTTTAATGTAAACAACCCAGATCTGGTTGCTGATCAAAATTTTCAGATCAACAGTGCTAAGCACTAAGCTCATACTTCTCCCTAAATTGCTACCAGTAGCTGTTTTTTCCTTATTTCATTTGAGGGAGAGTTTTTTCTAAGGGTTTATCACAAAAGTTTTTTAAGTTGCTCCATTATTTCAGTTCCATGATAATGGAAATGGTCATGGTTTCATCGGTATGTTAAATAATAAAGTTATCATCCTCATAAGTATTTTAACCTCTTATCTGGCATAGTTCTAAACAGCATTATGCCCCTAGATGCTTCAGAAAGTATTGAAAATACAACAAACAGGATGATGTTAATTAAGCTAGCTCACAGTTTAATACTCGCCGATTTTTAAACTAAATCTAATATTATTCTTTAACTGTTGATACAGAAACAATTTGCTATGGCTTCTGATGGGGAGGATTCTTATGTGGATGCCTAGTTCTTGTCATCGATTCTCATTAAAATTGGTGAAAGTATACAAATGCTTAAGGTTTTGTACTTTGAAATATTTTCACGAGTCAGACTTATTCACCTTAAAACAAAGTATTTTCACTTAGACTAATAAGAACCGGATGGGAATACAAGGTACAATGCTAATAATATTTTTCCCATGAGCGGTATGTAAGTGACCCATACTTGTCTTAATCATATGTATGTGAACTGAGGGGTTTTTTTTCTCTATTCAACTCTTTGGCAAAAGAAATGGTGTAGCTGTGCTCATATATGTTTTTGTGGGAACAGTTTCAAGGAAGATCTTCTTAAATTGTTCCCTTTTAGAGCAGTAAATAGGTATTTCTATCTTAGAGCAAGGAATGTCTGGCTTTGGTTGGTTATATTTTTCTGTCCCCTGCCCAACATACAACCTCAAATATGCATATGCATTATGTATAATGATTAGGGTTTACTTAGTAGAAAGAATGAGTTATATATTCATTTTTGCCACAAAATAGAAGTTCTTTCTTCCAACGGAATGTCCTCATTTCTGCTATGCCAGTCTGGTTAAAGGGCACATGATTTCCTGTAATTTACATGTTGTGTTGTTTTGGTTTTTTTTCTTTTATCTTCAATAGCTTGTAGAGAAGGTTTTCTACTTTCTAATTTTAAATACTTCCTGAGAAAAACTAATGGGATGCAAGAAGGAAGTTTGTCTTATTCAATAGCCAAAAATAAACATAACTGGAAGTTTGTGAAGGACATCATACGGTATGGGTCTGAATCTGGATTTGTAGTTGTTGATGAGGGGCACCAGGCAAGTAGGTGGAATGGGGCAGGTGGTGTAGCTAATTGCCTTAGTGTATATTGTGTCTTGCATGAGGTTTTTATATCAAGACATGGGATTAATGGATCATCAGGAGTTTGGCAAGAGTGTTTTGTGGGAAGAGTGGCCTAGAAGAATACCATTGTAATAAGCAGAGCATAAAATCTAAAGATAAGCAGGAGAGAGCTTACAATGGCAAAACACACTATCTGTATCAGCTTAAACTTCTGAACTCATAGTTTGGAGAACTGAGAGCGGTAGCTACTATCTGTCTGGGATCTGCTTGGGTCACTGAAATCTCATACCCACAGTCTGTGTCCAGACAGAATTGTCATTAGCTTTCATCTAGTTGCAGAATGGAAATTTTAGGCCACTGTCATTTAGCTTGCTTGATTATGTCCACTGAGGTGATTACCCAATATGTGATGAGAAGTGGTTAGTCATTTCAGATACTTTTTAACCTCCTCTCACAATTGCTAATAATGAAGAGGTGATTCAGTCATTCTGAGGACTTTATCTTCAAAAGATTCTGCACACTTTGAAGTAATTTCTCAGCTCTATTTTTACCTCTTTAGTTGAGTGGTATAGAGGGACCCCACCCAGACGTCTGCTAGAAATCATCTGCTGGATGTTATAGATGCATCTGGGAATCCTCAGCATATCAAGATCTGGCAGAGCTTACCTGCAGAGCTGCCTTCCCTCCCTTAGGTGCTCATGCATGCACGCCTCATCAGCCTCCACCAAATATCTGCTTGTGCCACAGTTTGGCAGAACATTCATTCCACAATTTCTGCTAGCAATGTACCGTTTAAGGGTGGTTTACAGCATTTTTGTGCAAGTCATTGTACAGCCGTGATTCTAAATAAGGACATTGTGTATTTCATGCTTATTTTTCTCAGAAGAACAAAAGTTCCGAATAGATTCTGGTTAAGACCTTCACGAGCAGTTCCTCTCTAACTCAGGAAATCTCACGTTGTGCCAGCATGAGTGTTATTTTGTTTGGGTTTGGGGTTTTTTGGGGGTTGTATTTTTGTAGCTTTTTAGTTTCGTCATACTTAGGGTGAGTGTTCTTGTTCTGTTATCACACACAGTACAGTTTACAAAAGCGAATTCTATCAGTCCCAATATGTCTGAAAACCTGCTTCTCAAGTGCTTGCTTATTCACTTTTAAGGTTATATGGGCAGAGCATGAACCATACAGTTGGACTGCATAACATAGTCACTGAACCACTTGTTCTTCCAACTGTTTAGGAAGTACTTGTCTGTGTGATCTCTACATCTCTGCTCATTCTACCTCTTCCCCCTTTCTACAGCCATCATCTTGCCAGTTTTGTTTTTGATTAATCTTTTCTCTTAAAGACCTAATTTGCTAAGTTTAGAATTCCCTTAGTCCTTTTTCTTTAATCTTAGTTTTTGTGCTTTTGACACAGGTATTCCATTTATAGTCATCTACTTAATTTCATATTTTAATGACACCTATCTTGCATGGCTACACAAGAGTATCTAGCATTTATGACATTTTGACTTACTGAGATCATTAATAATAAGAGGTAATAGAAGGAAAACAGCTGGAAATAGGAGTGAAAATGTGCAAAAACCTGAACAACTAACTGTTCCCCCCATCCCCTTGCCCTGACCTGAGCATCAGGAGAGGCAGAGCTAATTCAAAACTGCAGTTGAACAAATAATCTGTGGAAGATAAAAAGCAGCCCTTTCAAGTTATAAAATATAACTTATGTTCTCTTGTTTTCCTTTTCTGGCTGTCTTGGAGGCAATTCTCCTCTCAGTTCATTGAAAATGGCTAGTCTGCATATTTTGGTATATGAATTACTGGCAGCTATGTCTCGCATAGTTATTTGACTGGAGAAAAAGGTTAACTGAGTTACTGAATGTAATAAAATCTTCCAGTGATAGTAAACACAGTGGTCCATAGGCCCAAACTAACAGGAGGACTTGACCTTAAAAAGCAGTTTTGCAGTGCTGGCATGAAAAGTGTGGTCTAGCTAACACTGACTGGGCTCTCATTCCCATGGTCAGAGGAGGAGAATCAGTGAAGCATCATGTTATCTGGTGTGAAAATACTGTAAACTTATTTAACTTTGAATAGTACAATGCTAGTGAGTAGAGGTCAGGTCAGATCAATTTGAGACCAAAAATTGTTTCACAAGCCCACCTCAAAATGTTAAAGCTGGCTTTGCCCTCACAAGGGTATTTTGAGGATTAATGTCCTGTCAGCACTTTGAAAATGTAAAGTGCTAAGCATATATTATTATAACCCTTCCCATTTATTACTTTTATTGATGGTCTCGTGGTTTCCATGACGCTATGTTGATTTGCACGGGATTTTCCTGCAGTGTGCATTTCATCTCATGAAGAGTAAAAAAACAAATAGTTCTTTTTAGGCCCTGTGCCTTGTTGGATATCCTCCAGTTACCGGGGGACTTGTTTATGACCCACTATCTCTGTGCTGTGAAAGCCTTACTGCAATACATTATGCAGCTGTTTGTTTTCAACTTTGTTTTCTCAACTGTGTAAGCCTCTGCTGCTACTGAGACCAGTGTGCTGCTCCTAACTGACTCCTAAGGGGTGCCTGAGTGAAAGGCAGACTCTTCCCACCCACCGAAATCCCCATATTTTTTACAGTAAGTGCCTTTTCCTGATAGCTACTTTGGTGTGTTCAAGAAATGGGACTGAAGCCAAGCTTGTCAATCACTGGCAATCAGGGAATATCTTGCTTGTTGAAGTTCAGTCCAGTTTTTTCTGCCTCTTCTGGCACTGGCATTACAGCCAGACCTCCTGGTGGCTGAGCTTTTCTGAGGAAAATTCCAAACTTTATTTCAAAATTTTAGATTTACAGTTTGGCTCAGTAACATGTCTATCTAATTCCCAGCCAAGTCCCCAGGCGGCATTTACTTTTGGAGCAGTTTGCCTCCTCAGCTCTGCTTTCCTGCAGACTTCAGGGATCAAGTTAGTCCAAGAAAAGCCAAAGGCATATGAAACCACGTGTGCCTGTTGCTTCCTCCTCTGTTGAGAGTCTCAGCAGGGAGTTTGGCCCCGATCTGTCAACAGTGTTCCCTTGGCCGACAGCCTCAGCCAGGTGGGTTTTCCTTGGCCCTCATCTCCCCTTAAGAAAAGACATAAAGAGGGTTGGAAACCATGGCTGCAGGATTGCCAGCCTCACTCTTACACAGTTGGCCATGTGATGGGGCACAAGTGCAGCAGGTTGTGCCCAAATGTGTGGATGAATTGTCACGCAATGGAAATATCTAAGCTATCCAAATCTGTGTTTTCCCACGTCTGACAACATGTTTAGGGCCTGCATCAGTTGCTATGCCTTTAACTGTACCTCTCCCTGAGCTTCCCCTGAGGGTTCCATGGTGCATAGAGGTGGACAAAGTTAGAATGTGTTGCAAAGAGTCTTGGAGATGCCACCTCTTGTAACCTTTCACGTCCATCACTGAATCAGATCACAGACTGACACCTCCAGGGGAAACACAAACTAGCCTTTCTTCAGTGGAGTACAGGGATTTTGTGTCACATAGAACAGCGGACTCAATGTAGGTTGGAGTCGACCTTAGAAGGTCATCGAGTCCATTCTTCTGCTCAAATCCGAGCTAGGGGTCTGGTTGCTCAAGGCTGTCTCCAGGCGAGTTTTGAGTACCCCCAAAGACGAACATTCCCCTGCCTCTCTGGGTACTTAGTCTGTGCTGCACCACCTCAGGGTGAAGAATTCTCTTCTTATTTTGCAGGCAAAAATTCTATGGCTGGTATGTGCAACTGCTCTCTCCTCCTTTTGCTCTGAGAAGCATCTGACTTAATCATCTCTGTGATCACCCATTAGTTAGTATTCAGTCCTGTGAAGGATGCGGTACAGACTCTTGGCCAAAAATCTACCCTCAGTATTTTCTAGAGCATATTTCTAGTTTAGTTTTGCTCTCTTGTTCAACCTCAAGAGCAAATAGAATGCAGAGAGAAATAAGATAAGAGGGGAAAAGCTAGTGATACAATCAATGATGTTTTATTTAGCACCTTTGTGGAATAAAGGAGGAGTTATCAATATTGAAACAGCAGGACCCCAAACAGGATGATTCCTGAAGGCAGACAGCTCTCCAGTTCTGGAAAAGTATTTCCTTCTTTTGGTGGGAGAAAGCCCAGCTGTCCAAACTGGAGAAAAGAGGAAAATATTCTAGCTTCTTAAAATGCTGATTAAAACAACAACAACAACAACAAAAATCAAACAGCCCAAGGCCTGAACTTTATGCAACTCAGCTTAGAAGTCTCTAGTTCATTGTTCTCTATAGGGAAGAACAGCAGGGTATTCCTGACACAACTTCAAGATGAAATACATCTAGTTTATGTGCCTAGTAGCTGGTGTATGCCCTTCTTGAGCTGTTACTTCAGACTGCTATGGACTAGTGCCTGCATTATTTGTCCCAGCTTACTGCCATATCTAGTTGCAATAACTTGTTCTCTTCCTTCTCTGTTCACTGCGCATGGCTGTGATGTGGAGAGGGAGAGAAGTTCAGGCACTGGCCAAAAATATAGGCCTGGAGAAAAGAAGGCTTCAGGGAGACCACTAGCAGCCTTTGTCTCTGAAAGGGGCCTATAGGAAAGCTGGGGAGGGACTTTTTTGAAGGGTTTGTAGCAAGACAGCAAGGGGTAATGGATTAAAACTGGAAGAGGGGAGATCTAGGTTAGACATTAGGAGGAAAATCTTTAGTTGTGAGAGTGGTGAGACACTGAAACTGGTTGCCCAAGGAAGTTGTGGATGGCCCTCCCTGGAAGTGTTCAAGGGCAGGTTGGATGGGTTTCTGAGCATTCTAATCTAGGGGGAGGTGCTCCTGCCCATGGCCGGGGGATTGGAACTAGGTAGTATTATAATGTCTCTTCCAACCCAAACCATTCTATGATTCTAAAAAGGATCCTCTTTGACAGAGCTCTTTTGATATCACAAGGAGAGAGAAGTTAGTAGGGCAATGACTGCATAGTACACAATTCATTACAATCTTCTACAGAGGACAAGTGTCCCATCATGATACTCAGAGTGCCTGACAAGGTTCTCATCTAAGTCAGACTACCCCAATCAGCTTTATCTCCAAGAGGAACTGTCCTGTTCCAGTTGGAGAATGTTCTATCTCTGTATGTACTGTCTGCTGAGAGAGAAGATAAACACCAAGACATACACAGAAGAATTGCGTGCAGAGGTAGCTTTCTTGCATAGCTTTGTGGGCTGGCAACTGATCTCTTTGGCTATCAGGATAGTTAACAAGAAGCATCATGCAACCTGTCTGCATCTTGTGACCTCAGCTGTGAGTTGTTAAATGATACAAGTTCAGAAAGTTTATTGGTTTATGTGTTCATAGTCCATGTTTGCCTTTGTTCCTTAGGCTAATGCTGACATAGGAAAGCACCCAGAAGCAATGCTATTTATGTCATGCGGTCTCTGGGTCTGTGACTCTCAGGCCAGGAGAACAAAACAGCTCTTTAATCTTAGATGTGACAAAGAAAAGGGCACATATTACCTCCCAGACCAGACAGAATTAAAAATAATGTTTAAATGAAGTACATATTGCTCTATGGATCCCAGCAGAAAAAAAAGGGAAAAAAAAAAAAACACACAAAAAAATGAACTAGAAGTTGTAGAGTTTGAATTTTTTTGTTTTGTTTTCATGGTGATTCCAAGGCCATTATTTAACTAATATATTATATTGGTCAAGTCAAACTAGTGGGATACATTTTCCCAAAACAAACACAAATGCTCAAACAGGAGGCTCAGGTCTCTTTCAAGAAAAAGACATTTTCTACAATTTACAATATTAAATCGGATAGGCTTAGGATATTGTGTTAATTGAGTTGTGTGTGGTTTTTTGGTCCTGCTCCAGCAGGGGGATTGGACTTGATGATCTTCAGAAGTTTCTTCTTAATATTCTGTGATTCTCTAATAGGTCCTGTGTATCATATGTCACAAAACACACCGTTTGGCCCCCTTTATTACCTAGGGTAAACCTCACAGCCCCCAACACTGTATTCCATGTGCTGTAAGAACACCTTCTCCAGCAAGACTCTGCCGTGTACTTTTAATTCTGACACCCAATCTTCAGAAATGTTGAAGCATTCATTCATAAAGTACAGGAGAAACTTCCTGCACTTACTTAAATATCCAGGTTCAGTGTTTTACAGTATTAGGGGTTTTGAGATTCATGGTACCAGAGTCACATCTGACAACTTGATATATGCTAGGTAGTCAGCTGACCATCAAAGCAGTAAATACTTTTAATACCACAAGAGGGTCAAGACCATTTCATATTTTTGCACTGTTTCTTTATTTTCTTGTTTTCATATTTTTCTTCTTCCTTTTTTTCCCTCTCCTTCATAGAGTTTCATATAATCTACCTTACTTGGATATCCACATATAAAAACTCATTTTCATCCTTCCACATCTTTACAGATGTGTGAGAATCCAGTTGTTAAGAACTGTATGTACATCCTGGTGTGAAGAAGATTTGTTTATGTACTTTGAACATTTTGTCCTTTTAAGCAATAAGTTTCTCAAATCTTACTTTTCACTGGAAACAAGTATAATCCTAAGTAGAATGGAAATAAACATTCATGTCCAAGGATTGAAGTTCTGAAGCAGAAGCAGCTCTTTGTGCTTTTTCCTTGTATTGCTGAAGTATAGTTAACATGATTCATGGTCTGGGAAAATATATCTGAGTTAGCCTAACTGTGTAGATTATATCAGTGGGAGCATTGGGAGGCAAGAGATCCTCTTGTGTCAATGTCTTGAAAGGTCAACTTTTGTGCCTCTGCATCTAGAAGGCTGAAAAAAACCATGGAATGGATTTGTAGGTTGTGTTACTTAATGGCAATATATCTTCAGCTGACCAAAGATTTATTTTCCTGTACTCTTGTTTTGTAGAAAGGCTGAGATCTCATTCACGTAGCCCTAAATCATTCCAAAATGGTCATTCTGACCATCTATACCCCTTGAGTTTAGTTCTGTAAAATATTTCTCTTCTAAATGTTAATTGGCATGTTGGGTCTTTGAAAAAGTTTATCCGCACTCTGGACTTTAAATAAAATAAAAGGCTTTGAATGGTCCAAATTCCTGTGTATTCTCAGGTTCTTGTAGTATCAGAGGAGCGACTGTAGTTTTCTGTCTTGCCCCTGAAGCACAGGATAAAATAAAGTGGTAAATGGAAATGAGACCTTCTCCTTTGTGGACTATGTGAAAGCACTGGATACAGACTGAGAGTGACATATGGCAAATATGAGGAAGATTATAAAACAATCATATGTGGTGCAACTTACTTTGCTATTTCTTTCTCAAGACTATTCAGGCAGTGCAGCAAGACTCTCAAATCTGGATTATAAAATAAATGGCATTAAAGGGAGAGGGTAACACTTGCCGTTATTTCTGCTTTCACTGTATTTGTCCAGTTTCTGGAGAATGACCAAGTCTCCTTCCAAATAGTAAAATCTTTCAAATAAAATAGCTTCAATATATGTGCTTGTGTGTGCCAAGGTAGATCAAGTGCTTTATGAAAGAGATGCAGAAGTTCAATATGTCTTTCCTTGTACCTCACGCATTGGAATGGTTCCAAGTTATAGGATCATAGAAATGGAAAAGACCTATTAAATTATGCATTTCCTTGCCAGTGAAAGTGTATATAGTATTTTCCATCTCAGACTATTAGGCATCTGTCCCTTCACTTGATGACTCTATTCCACAGCACAATGGAATCAGTGTTGAGAATTTTCCCTCCTGCTCAGCCTAAAAATGGATTTGTTCATTTGTATTGCCCTACTTACACCTGTAAGCCACCCTTTTCTGTCCTTCCTCTTTGAGAGTTCAACCATCAAACTCCTGTAATTTGCCATCACATGTACTCCAATCTCTGTAAAGTCAATTAAGTATAAAAGGAAAGTGGGAAACCTGTTTCTAAACTGAACTTACGGACAAACTGTTACATTTACTGTAGGCGAAGTATTTTTCTCATCTTTCCTTTCACAAAATTTCTCCAGTGTCTCAGGTCTTTGGCCCAATTGTTATCTTTCTTACCATCTTCCCAAACACTTAGATGCGTCAGAGATGAGAAGGGCAATTTATCTGGTATAGTTCTACATTTGAATTTATTTCAATAGGATTGCATATTTAACATTAGAAATTACTCAAGAGGTATGTTTCCTTCTGGGAAATGTGCTACCTCATTTAAAACATCAGTTTACTTCCTCTTTTAATAGAAACAGAATTAACTTAGCAAGCAGAAGCCCTTGTGATTATGTTGTGTGCTGAGCTGGAAGAAGTTCCCTCACAGCACCATATAGCATATAAAGTTTCATGGTCTTTATAACTTGTCTGTCAAATGGTGCCTTCAGTCACTATCTTATTCTTTCTTTTCATATATGAATTTAATCCATCTGATTCTGTCCCTTAAACTCTTCATGGCAGGTAAAATGGACAGTATTCAAGTGGTTAAAACAGGCATTTGAAAGGTGCAAATAAGATAGAGGCAAACACTAGATCCCCTTGTTAGAGAAGGGCTATGTAGTTAATTAAAATAAATAAAAAAATAAGTAAAAGAAAGGAAGCCACTACTGGTTTGCATGAGAATCTGTGGGATGGCTGCCCATTGTTAAATTAAGTTCATCCATTCATTTCCAAGTATTTTCACCACACTACTTGCTCTACTTTTTGCAGTGGATACCAGCCAGGTTAAGGATTTACGGCCTTCTACAGCTACTCTTGCCAACAAATAGATCTTGAGAAGGTGTTCAGTCTGTATAAAGAAGCTTTAAAATAAAACTTGTTTGCTGTAGGCATTCACTGCTCTCTCTCGCCTTTCTTTCCTTTCTCTCTCTCTGTCCCTCCACCACCTTACTTTGTCTATGGACTTGGCTTATTTGTTCTTTCATGACTAATATTGCCATCTGTGACATTACATATCAAGATAGCAATGCAACATATTAAGCACAGGAAAACCCGGAATGTTTGAGCTCATCCAAGCATTTGTTGCTTAAAGCTCCAACAGTACTTGTAGCCACCTGAAGTATCCTAAAGTTTCTAAAAGCACACTGCAATAAATCAGCAGGTTTCTATGTTGTTATTGAAATGGAGATATAAGGCCTCATTGGAGCTGCCCTCTTGAAAACAATCTCGGCAACTTATTCGCAGTTTTATTTCTCACTGAGGGCTCATAAAAAAAGCTTTCACTTCTATGGTATTAGCCTAACTACCACCTAGGGCAGTTCATTTTGGGAACTCCTCAACTCACTTTTGTTGAGGTCTCATGTACTAGAAAGGAAGCACTACTCCCAGATCAGACCTAAGACCACAACCTATATGAACTGTAGTCTCATGCAGCAGAGGCCCAGCAACCAGGCAGGACCATAAACAAGTACTTATGTCTGCCAACTTCTACCCCTCCAAGGATGGGAAGGGGCAACAAGTGTGGAGAGAAAAGTATTGAGTAAAAAACATCTTGAAATGAACATGTCCCAAGATGCAAGATCAAAATCAGAGTGGAGGTCTCTCCTCCTCCTGCTTCTCTTATAGCTCTAGACAGATTAAAATCTTATTTACCTAATAGAGAATGCAGTAACCACCAAGATCTGATATTTTGAGAGACAGTTGTTTCCCTCCCTTTGCTGATTCTTCAGACAATGAATTGCTTCACCATTTATCTTGAAACCTGTACTCGTCTGCAAACATCAACCTGTCCAGCTTTTCTCTGCGTTAATAATTTTCCGCTTCAGGTTCTAGTACCTGCATGTAGAACTGAATATTGAATAATTGTGTTCATGGCACTGTATTTTACTTGCGCTATTGCATTCTGCTTTTTAAAAGAGAAGGGCTATGTCTATAGCACAGCAATAATAAAATAGTGTTTCTGCATGTCCGTATTTAAAGTCTGTCACCTCCTTTCTGGATTATCCAAATTGTCCATTAGCACAAGTCAGGTGGGAGCAAGCTTCCCCGCCTTGTCTGCTCCTTAGCACCCACAGCTCTTGAGGGCTGAGGTGTTTTTCAGTCTGCTCTTCATAGTGCCATGCAGTTGGGTTGAGCTTATGCAGAAGTGAGGGTGGGAGAGGGAATAACTGTCACCTGTCATTAAGGTGGATCCAAAGCTGTAGTTTTCTTCTCTATTCCTAGGCTAGATGGAGAGCCAGAAGAGATTTGATTTTTATGTTAACTTAATTGACTTTAATTTGATACTAGGCTAGGCAAGCACAGAGATGCATTGCCCTTGCCCCTTATTTAGGACCACCTGCAAACTAACCCTGCTAAAATATCTTCTCTGTGCTTTGATATACAAGGTATATGTGGATATGGGTATTATAATGCAATATTTTTATATTGCTTTTAATTCTCCTTTGTCCAGACATATGCAAGTCTTTTATGTCTTGCATGATAAATGTCCTACTAAATTTCTGTTGAAAAAAAGTAAATAGAACAATTATTCCTTTTGTATAAGTTACAGAAATGAGATAAATATTACACAAGATAGATATAAAAAAACAAAACCAAAAGCAAAAACAAACTATGGTAATGTTACTATTAGGATTCATTAATGTGTTTAGACATAATTACAGACTTAGAGAAACATTTAGTAGTGATACTATTCAGAGGAAAGTAGGGGCAGGCTAAAAAAAAGAAAAACTGGAAGAAAAGGGCAAAAAAAAGGAAATCATAGACAGCAGGAAAAGTGCAAAAAGTGTTTACTTCAACAGAAATCTCCTCAGCTTTTGTCCTGGATCTGCAATCAACTGTGCAGGGCCAAAATATTTGCTAGTTGTGATGCCACTGGCCTGTGTTTTGGTGGGTACTGCATCATTTATGACCATTGTGTTGACATGTTACGTGGTACATGATTTATCAGTAGTGTAGAGTAAATTATCTTCCTCTAAATAAGAATATAAGAATAACCAATGTGCACACTAGACAAACACACATGCAGTCTCACACAGGGTGACATAGAAACATAGGAAGTCTATTCAATATTCCATTTGTTTATGTTATTCAGATCTTATCTATTATTGATATTAGCTGATGGCTTCAAGCCTTTAATATAAGGGAAATCCTGATGGATTTCCCATCCTAGCCATGGATGACACACGTGGTTAGCTTCATGTGTACACCTGTGCGACCCAATAACACCTTTGGGAACAGGCCATGGTTATGGATGATGGTGGCTTCTGTTTCTGTGCTGTCTTTCAAGTTGGGGCCCATGTGGCCCCATCAGCTGAGATCATTCCAAGGGTGGTGGGGCTTGGCACTTTGCTCAGGGGGATTGTAGAACACCCCACAGCAGTTAGCGATGTTGCTCCACCACAGCTCAGATGTTTTCCACCCGGCCACTGCCCCAGGCCCATGGGCTCAGGAGCCAGGCAGATAAGGCATAGAAGGCTTTCCCCTCACAGTGGTCACTCCTGGCCCCGGGCGCCTGTGGGGCGGCAGCAGCCCCTGTGGAGTTAGAGCTGGGGAAGGCAGGTGCTGTTCCCACAACCAGAATCCATCTCCCAGGAGTGGAAAGCAGGGGTCAGGAAGTTAGCAGGGGTCGGCCAAGTCCTGCTGGCTCTTCCTAATCCTCTTTTCCACCCACAGCCCCTTGAAACTCCCCTGATTCCTCCCAGTGCAGTGTCTGGGGGAGTTGCTCTTCTATTGCAGAATTGAATTTATTTTGTTCGCTTCCAAACTATGCTTCTGGAGACTCTCAGGTCAGCTTTGCTTCAGCTGGTGTCAAACAACACACAGGAGAGATGTGGTTCTATTACAATGGTTTGTTTTTCTTTTCCTCTTTTTTCTTTTTCTTTTTTTTTTTTAACCTTTTTTGTATTTACTATTTTCACAGAAAATCTCGCTCCTGTTTCTGTTGCATAAGTATGAAGTAACCGTGTGAGAGCAAATACAGTTACTTGTTGTTTACATGTGTAAAACTGAAAGGACAGTTTTGCTGATCAAGTTAGTTCTTGCTAATCTGAAGGCTGGAGTTGTATAAAGAATTTATTTATTTGTATGCTGGCCAAACCAAAACATCAACAACAATAAAAACATTTCTTTTGGTCCTCCCAGAATTAATTTTTTTCCATTTTCCTGCCAAACAGCAACAAATGCACAAATTTGAAAGAAATGTCACTCCAGGTCAGAAGACATTTCATTTGGACATTGTAACAGTCATTAAAACTGAATACAGGTAAATTTCAAAGGAAACCCTTATTGCAAAATGAGAAGTGGAAAGGTTCTGTTTAGAAAACATCAATATGATTCTTCCTGACCTTTCAAAATGTTTCTTTTGACCCAAGAATTTAATTCTGCTCTCATAAAGATTGTTCCACATAAGGAAATTAGAGCAAGCTTATTGATACTGGCGATGCTTTCTTACAAAGCACTGGAAAGGTTAAAAAGCAGTTCACTAGCAATCTTCTTAGATATAGCTGGAGAGTGTACTTTTTTGTTTTGGCTTTATACAAAGCATCCAGGCATTAAACCAAATTATAATATATAGACTCTAGTGAAAGTTATATCCAAAGAAAATTTAAATAAATTCATGTATCTCGCTAGGTTAAAACATCAAATAAACAAATAATTTTGCACATGTGTAATTGCCTCAACAGTTCGTCATTTCTCTTCCACTTTTAAAACAATAAAACCCAAATGTGGATAAAATAATCTTACTCTTCCCACTCAGAGTGAACAACTTTTTCCAAGATCTTATGCTGAAAAAATGTTTCTTAGGAATTAATGATTAAAACCCTATAGAATAAGTGGTTTAGTGCTCTAGTTAAGGAAAAATAAACAACTGAATTAGCTAATCTGAGTTCAAATAAACAGATGCATAAACTGGACTGTTTCAAAGCAATG
Source organism: Apus apus (assembly GCF_020740795.1). Taxonomy (NCBI): domain Eukaryota; kingdom Metazoa; phylum Chordata; class Aves; order Apodiformes; family Apodidae; genus Apus; species Apus apus. The sequence continues at coordinate 53,566,003 of NC_067283.1, forward strand.
GAGAACTGAACAGAGACCATTAACACTCAAAACACTTCATAAGGTTCAGAGATGGTTAACCTCTTCAAAGCAAAATGTGCCTATATCTTGTATGGCAGCACTGAAGGAGTGAGGAATATTACCCGTATGTAGTGGAAAGCTGTAAGGGCAGGTTTGCTGAGCATGTATGGTGTTGCAGAAAGGGGCTCACATGAACTTAATTGTAAAGATCAAGAGAACAACACATGATCTCATTTATTGCTTGTTGCAGCTAACAAAACTGACCAGGCACAGTGGTGTCCAATACTCTTTGGAGTCTTAGCAAAACCCCTACATTTTCAGGAGCTTTAGCTCTTTTGTGCTAGAGAAAGCCCCTTTGAGATATGCCCAAATTTTGTGACATGGTATTGATCCTTGCTTATTCAGAACTATGTTTAAATGATTTGTGGCTCATGATAAAAACTTTCACGGTGTGTAGGAAAATCTTGGCTACCTGCACGGCTTGGTAACAGAGGTCAAAAGCACAAAATCTGTGCTTTGGTGTATTGTGGATTTCAGAACAGATCTCTCCAGATAGTCCCAAGACTGTTTCCACAACAAAAAACAGCCATGAAAAATGACATTTGTATTCCAGTGAATTTATTTCCAAATAAGTGTGTCTATGTGTTAAACGCAGAACCACTTAAACTAGCAAAGAACCAAGAGTTGTTTATAGGTCTCAGAACACAAAAGAAATAAAAGGGCCTTGTTAGGTGCAATAGTGCTGATATCCAGGTAGGAAACAAAGACCTACGGAAGTTTTCATTTAAGCATTGTTTTGCAAACATTCCAAACTCAAACCAAGGCATGGATTGCTTTGTATGAGTTTATCTTCATAGGCCTATAAATGATTCAGAATCATCCAACTTAAATTTTTTAGTGCACTGAGGTCAATGGGGAGGGAGACACATCACACTTTCTGAAAAGCAACCAAACAAGCATTTATTCCTCAGGAGTCCACCCCAGGTTTTACACAGACTTCAGTAGATGCCAGGAGAGGATTTTGTTGTTTTAGTCAGCCCTGTGTGATTACACATAGGGGTGTAGGCTTGATCAATAAGGTTTCTAGTTATAGAGGTCACTATTAAAACCTTTACAATTGCCATTTGCACATAATTAACATTACCACATGGTTTACAGTATTCCCCACACTGTGAATGCTGCTATAAAGATAATTAGGTAAAAGTTAGAATTGTAAAGATTTTAATTTGTGTATTCATTAATATGGAGTCTCAATGTTGTGATTTAAGGAACTCCAAATAATAGCAGAAGCAGCAAGAGGCTTTGTATGGGAGAGGAAAAATAATATTTCTTTTTAAGAGGTCCTTATAACTTTGTTCCACTTATGAAATCCTCTATAGTTTGTACTATTAAAGTCTAAACAATCTACTATAACTTCAAATTTGCATATTGTAAATAGTTATTTTTTGTTCTTACAGAGACATCTGTTTCTTCTTTCAGAAGAAATCCACTCAGAAGTTTCAATTTCAGGATTAGATAAAAATAGCTGTAAGAACTGATGTTTTTGGGGTCAGAGCTTTTAAACAGATTTTTGCATTTGCCAGTTTTTACAGCCCGTTTTATAAATACGTGCTAGTGTCAGAGAAGCTCAGCTGCACTGAAATGATAAACGTGACTAGAGATGCTTCAGACTGTGGATGACCTCTTTGAAACACAGGAATGAGGCTTTTTGGGCAAAAGTAGAACAGCACTTCTGGCACCCTAGGTACTTCCTGCATTGTTCTAGGTGGGTACTCACCTGTTGCCAAAATATGGGCCTAGAGAATGACCATGCCATGCTAGGAAGCCATGAGCTATGCAGCTGAGATGTGGTATCTCTGCATCACCCTACAGCCTGCAGTGTCGACAAGCCCCGAGTGTGTTTGAGCTTTATAAACATAACTACAAGCTAAAGAGTTCCATTGTTCAATACAGGTTTCCACTGTGCTTGGAAACTGAATTATAAATGCCTTTTCATAAAGGCATCCTAAGGGTAATGGATGCCTAAAATACATCGGCTCCATTATCAAGGAGTAGATTATCCCAGCTGAATACACAGTATCAGAGTTTCCTGATTTGTATATAATCTACATTCGTAACATTTTCCTGGAGTGCTGTTAGTTTGGGTTAGTAGGACTTATTGTACTCTCAGGGTTGAAAGATGAATGGGCCTATCAGCTGAACAGCAGAATAAATTTGTTAGGCTGCGCATGTCATGCTCCACCTCTCCCTCATTCTTCATTGTGTATAATGTAGCCTAATGCAACATGACAGCTGTTAGCAGAAAAATGGTAAAGCAGCCATAAAAAAGTGATTTATGTCTTATTACTGAAGCAGCTAAAATTAAGAAGCTAGTGTTTGGGAGGGCAGCAAACAAGTGAAATGTGAAACAGCAGATATGTATTCATGAAACATAGGAAGCTGTGAAATGTTTAGACTGACAGTGAAACTCTCCCTGGGTATCCACCACAGGGTTGGACTAATAAAGGGGGTAATTGGTGGTGATGGTTGTGAATGTTCAGAATTGCCTATATGTCACAGCTGCTTATGCTGGAGTATCAGAAGCATGTTAAATGCATCTCCTGACATTAACCAAAAGATCCTTACTACCAAATGACATAAGAAAATCTAATTAAAGGTGGCAGCTGGCAGAAAGAACAACATATCAAGCAGGAAAGTTGTATTTAACAGCCACACTGCAGAGAGGAAACAGTGGGATGGGAGAAATAATGTGGGCCTCATTCCCTGCTTCATTATTCTGCTGGTGTAAATCCACCAGTTTAAGGCTACAGTCGTGGATTAGAGATTTCTCCCTGGATGCTGAAACCATGAGCATCAGAGAAAATTCTGTATTTGGGTTACAACATCCCTAATGTGAGTAAACGTGATCATGTAACATCTTGTCAGTTTTGCCGCTGAATGATGTAACACATTAATTACAACCACCACGTCAGATTGCTTCTTGCTTTCTGTTCAACATACACTGTGTATATATATTATAAACACACATATGTCTATGTACGTATATACTTGGGCTGCTGCTAAGTGTGATGTTTTTGGTTCAGTGGGTGGCACTCTTCCTTCTGAGTCAGTACTAAACTAGTTCTTCCCCCCATGGTGCTTAATGAATAGTGGAATATGGTCGGGTCAGAGAGGTTAATAGCCCTACTTTGGTGAAAAGTGCTAAGGGATCTTTCTTAGCAAGCAGTGAGAACCTCACATTAAATACCATCTGAAAGACCGCCTGGGACCTGCTCAGAGTCACAGACTGGGGTGTTACTGTAATGCAGAAATAGGGGGAACTGTACTACAGACTTCACTGATTGAGTCATTCTGCCCTCATAGATACTTACCAGATAGAGTGAAACTTTGCTTATATGGAGATACAAAATAATAACCAAGATTAATATGGCTGGAAAATACTAGAGCTTCTCTTTCGCATTTTGATGTAAATAAACATCAGAGAAGACACTTTCATCTGGTAGTATCTAGTGGTGTTTTAAATAATCCAGGATGGGGATCTCTCTGGCCCTTTCCTTTCTTACTCTGGAGGCAATAAGTACTGAATGAGCTGGAGGAAGTGAGACCTGTTCCAAAAATGGCCACATTTTGTGCCATTGCTAGAGACCTTGCTTTGGACACCAATTCCAGTCATTTTAGGGAAGGGCTATGGGAAGACCTGGCTCCTAAGCATTAGATGTCCTGAGTGACTTTCTAGCCACTGGGTAACTAGGATAGAGATTATTTTAACAGGATTTTAAATGTTTGGATCATATCCAAATCATATCCATGGCAAAGGGAGGACTCTGTTTTGTGAAGCCCTGTTGAGCTTTTGCCCTTTACAACTCTAATGAGGCTAGAAGCTGCACACTGGTAGCTATATGGGTCCTTGTGAGATGACAGCCACTGAAATGTAGCCACCAAAGAAGTTTGTGTGACTACAGGATTAAGTACAGATTTTGCAAATGCCAGCAGTGCCTTAACATTGCACTAGAGCATTTGTGCATTTGTAACCACAGAGCATTTCAGTACCTAACTAACTCCATAGAGTTGTAGTAGGTCACTGCTACTATACTGAATTTTTCCATCACAATTCAAATCACAATCCTGGTCCTCAACTAATCATTTCCCAAGGGTATCAATAACACAACATCCTCTAACATTCTGCTGACCAGTTTCCTCAGAGCTGTTTCATACGTGGCTCTTCTCTCCTCCCCAGCCTTTCTGTTGCAGAAACCTTTTTGCATGTGTAGAGGAGCCTGATCTGTGCTAGCACATTGGTGGTGACTTCTGTCTCTACAAGACAATTGGGGATTCAATTACCAGTCTCTGATACATGCTCACATCTTAGAAGAGCGTATATGATATTTTGTAGCACTGTTGTATACCTGGGGGAAAGACCATTGTTTTGCACTGGGATGGACTGGCTTGCTGCAGCATCATGCCAAGGGACTCTTGCTGCTTCTGCACCCATGACTAGCTCTGTCTCTGCCTCAAGGAACAAATGTAGGGAGCCTATAGGTGCTAAACGTGGCACAAAGGCTTAGGAATGATCCTGTCCCACTGAGGACAGTAGCCAGCAGTGATGAGAAACATGTACCTAGCTCACTGGGAATTCTTAGGAAAAATACTTAGCAAAGACAGCAGGAGTCATCCCACTACGTCTGTGGGATTGAGATGCCTCATAATTGCATATATACTCTCTTTTCTATAACTGTTTTTACAAGCTTAATGATTAAATTCTACTGTGTAATTAGGGTACCATACTATTAAACATAAACGTTTTCATCAGTTTCTTTGCGATCACTCTGTTAGAGGATCTGAAATACTATCCTTACGTTTCTGGTAAAAAACATCAATAAATCTTTCTGTTAGTCAATACTGAAATAGTATTATTTCATTTGTCATAAACACTGTTCACTCAGTCGTAGTCTCCTGAAAATGGTGATTGCTTCAGATGTCCAAACTAGATGTTCAGACCTATTCCAAGCACACAACAGTTTGTGAGATTATAAGATCTTACATTGGTATGGCCTGTTACGGGAAGAGATTCCAGAAACTGAGCACAAACCATGTTAGGATTCACTTCAGCTGTGATTTCTTTGTTGTAATCAAGGTGAAGTGAGGCAAATTTTAAGTAGCACGAAGTAAGATTGCGTAATAATTAAGGTAAAAAAGTAACGTCACATAACTGAATTATTAGATTAGCAGAGTATAGTGAATGTAGAACAGCAAATACTATGAATCACTGTCATAATTCTAGTTCGTTTTACACTAACCATTTCTTGCAGTTTAACTAAAGAAGAATGTCAGCATTTCAGCTAGAAACAGTTTCTGCAAAGAAAAAAGCTTGATGGCAAAAAGTTTGATAAGCTTTGTGTTTTGATGGTCACTGCTTAAAACATGTTTGGACTTACAAGGTACAGTGAGTGTACATATGTTGGAAAGCTGAAGAACTTTCTCATTAAGTGTAACAGCTTTAATAATTGCACTAGAAAGAGGCAATTCCTACCACTCCAGAAAGACTTTTTGCCCAATTATAAAAGGACGTGTGATATCAGAAATTGAAGCAGTGCAGGCAGATTGAAGCAGGCTGTACTTCTTTATTTGTCTTTCTTTTTGGAGTGGCTGTGCAGCACACACGGATCAAGGCAAAGGGTCGTGTGTGTAGCTGCAATATCTACCATTTCTTACACGCCAAAACACACAAGAGTGTTTCAAAACCAGGGAAATTTTGCCAAATACTCCTAATACTAAGGAACTGTGATTAGGTGAACTTGTTAGTCTATATAATGGTTTTACTGAGCCATCTTTTTTTATTATTAGTTATATGTTATATATATCATCTTGGCCAAGTATGCCACCAAAAGAGAGTATGTTCTACCTGTTTTCTATCTTTCAGTGACAATCTGTGCTTTGGTTCTGTCTCCTTCCAGATTTGCATGAATCCCTAAGGCACCAAATCCTTCACTTTTCAACAACTACCTTACTGGATGCAAGGCTTCTTTTGAGGGAAGAAGCACCATAGCTTGTTTACAAAGACAAGGCACAGGGCCACATGTAATTTTGCATCTAAACAAAAAAATATTAGGTTTACATGCAGCTTCAGTTCCAGATCAGAATTTTTATTATTATCTTCAAAATCTGTCTTATTCCTCTTGCTTGCTGTATCTTACAAAACTTCTCTGACCTCCTGCCTCCTCACTGTCTTGCCTGATGACTTTACAGACAAGCAGTGCCAGAATCAGTCTGAGAGGATTTATGTGCTCCCTCCACCCCAGAGTTTTCTTCAATAACAACTTGAGCATCCTTGCGGCAATCTAGAATTTGTGTGTTTCTTCAACAGACAGAGTTGTGTTTTAGTGCCTCCGTTTTCTGCTGGCTCAAGGTACCTGGGCTTGGGTGCAGACAAGAGAAAGCTTATTACGGGATGCTGTGCCTTACGTAACTTTTTGCACCTTTTTGGTTTGTGTGGCTGTCTTTAAGTGCTCCATAAGGAAGGATATTTCTGCTTTTGCTTATTGCAGAGTTTGCTAGCTCCTTATTTCAGTCATACTTGCCTACATCAGAAAAAATCCTAAGGCAGTAACTCCAAATCTCCTCTGGTGTCCCTGAGATCAGGTCTGACTCACTTCTCCTATACCTCATCTTTCAAATCAAATCTGTTCTTTTCCTCTTTAAAACTGTCATTATGTTCTACTGTACTTTAAAGTGTAGTATTACTTTGAAAAAAGAGTATAAAAATGACATTTCAGAGTTCTATATTTGTCTGACAGTTGTTTCTGTTGCAGAGTGCTCATTTTATAAGTTAAAAAAGCTGTCTTTCCCAACACCTAGCCCTGCAAATGCACAGGGTATTATGATTCGAGCTATTGCAAGGACACGTAGTGGTAGGAGAAGGGAAACAGTCTCAAACTGGAAGAGGGTAGATTTAGATTGGGTGCAAGGAAGAAATTATTTACTTGGAGAGTGGCGAGACACTGTAACAAGTTGCCCAGCGGAGTTGTGGTTGCCCCCTCCCTGGAAGTGTTCGAGGGCAGGTTGGAGCAACCTGATCTAGTGGGAGGTGTCCCTGCCCATGCAGGGGGGTTGGAACTAGATGATCTTTAAGGTCTGAAACAAGTGTAGGCCATCCTATATTGTAAGGCCTCTGTCTGCTTGTGCCACCCTGTCTTCTTTGGATCATGGCCTTGGTGACACTACCAGGGCCTTTGCGTTGCATGAGCATGTTACAGATTTAAAGGACCATGTTATGCAAGGAAACCATACACCACTGAATAAAATGCCTCATAGGCTTTGTGTTAGAATCTCAGGAATAGTAAGTATTAATAACAGGAAAGCTTTTCTTCTCTTAGCAGATACATAGACCCACTTGAGGTTATTCTTTGGAGGACAGGTTTGAGACATAGCACTTATAGCACAGAGATCTGGTAACCATTGTGCTAAATGTACCAGAAAAGCCTTAATTTGATCTCAAAGGAGTGTCTAAGAAATGTGAAGCAGTAGGCCCCAGTTTTGTAGAACTGGTGATCTGTTCAACTGCTTTGTCACGAAATTTGTTGCTCAGGATGCACAGGCAGCAGTTGGCTGGGGAAGGAGTTAACTAAAAATGGTGGATGTAGCACATTATGGCATCATAAAAACTTCCACATCTCCTCACAGTCAAAGGTCTGTCTTTCATTTTCTTTTATAAAATGTATCAAACAATTTGGCATTAAAAGTACAACTTTTGTCATATTGAGAATAACAACGTGTTATAAGACAAAGGAACAAAGGCTGGAAGTCGAGGGAAATTAAAAAAAGGGAAGAAACAAAGAAAAAATGAAGATGTGAAACAGTTGTGTTTAGTTTGAAAAAAAAAAAATCAAACCCTTCATCCTTCCCTTGTCTTTTTTTTTTTTTTTTTTTTTTTTTAAATATGCTTGAAAATGCAACATTTGGAAAAATCTACATATGTCTAAATTTAGGTTCTGTGTTACTTTACTGTGCATTTCTTTATCACACTTTAGTCATCCCTATCTCATTTTGTAGAAAGTGTATGTGGCAGGCTGATGCATGTCTTATTTTATAAATATTTATTAGCCACTGGTGTGTTCCTATCATTGAAGTTACATCCACTTCTCCTTTTCAGTCCATGTTCCCTCCTTTTCCTTATCAAAAAACCCCCAAAACCTCTTGTCAAACTATTTTGCTTATGTGGACATAGTACAAAGACTATTTTAAGTTTGGTTTTGGCCTCATCTTTGGTTTAGCTTGCCTACCTTCCCCCCTCCTGACCCCTATTCCTTTTGTTTTTAGGTAGTGTAGGCCAGGAATAATAATGTAACCAACGTAGTCTTTTTGCTGGTGCGTGAATGCAGCAAGGCAAACCTGACCATTCATAAGCTGATTTGCCCATTGATCTGTCTCCTCAGGGATGCATATGGTTTGTGCAGTTGAAACCAGGAGGACTTGAATTTGAGCTTGAAGGAAACAGTGACTGGGTTTTGAAGAAAGTGCAGAGATAATCATCACAGGCTGTAGCTGCTCAGCCATGAGGATAATACAGTTCTGTGATATAACAGGAAGAATCTTCAAAACGTTTATTAAAAAAAAAGAATAAAATACAACAAACAAACAAAAAACCACAAACAAAAAACCACAAAACAAACAAAAAACCCGACAAGAACAACAGCAACTGGCTGCATCAGCAGGATAGCAAAACAGTCTCGTTCGCTGCATCATGACTGTATTTTTGTCTTGTGGTGTTGAGCAAATTCTCTCTGTATGCACAAGATCAGTGTCTGCTCATAACCTGATGTTCTGTGATGTTCTACCGGAGAAAGTATGATATTATACTGACATAACTAATGGTGAATCAGCAATGAGCTTTTCCAATCAGAAACACGATGACCTAAAAATTATGTAGTATTTTTCTTCCCTTTGTCTGTCCCTCTAAGGAAACTGTACGAGGAGAGTTTGAGTGAGCTGGACTTTCTCAGCCGTGAGGAGCTAAAGGGGGACCTAGTTGCTGTCTTCAGCTACCTAGTAAGAGTTTCTGTTTTAACCTGAAGTCTGTCATTGTCTTCCGATAGGCAAAACCATGTCTACATCTCACAACTATACCAACCAGTCTAATAAGCAACAAGCTTTCTCTTACCTGGTAGTCCCTAATATTCAGCTTGTTTTTCTTCCTGATGATGAGCATTTAGGTGACACTGTTCATTATAATGCTTAAGTCCCTTTCCTGAGGGGCAGCTCACTCCTAAGCATGTGGAGTCATGATTGTTTTCTCTTACACGTGTACTATGTTAACTCTGTTACTTTACAATTATCAATACTGATTTTCAGCTGCTCTTTCATTGTTTTGTCAAGTTCTGCAATTCTGTGCCACCAGCCATTGCCTTTGTTATTTTGATTAACTTAATATTCTCAGGAGACTTTGTCATCTGATTTTTCATCCACTTTTTATGTTTTTATGCTCATAGTACAGACGCTAATGCAGAGCCAGACACTAATGATATAACTTAATTTCTTTAATCTCTTTTAGTTAAAGCTATTAATTATGTGTGTACCTCCTTCTTTATCCCATGATGGGTTGGTTTCTTTAGGAAAAGTTAGTTGAGGTCTTTGTAAATTCCTCCTGGAATATCCAAGCTGACTATATCAGTATGTTTTCCATGAACTTGTTGATTCCTTCAAAGGAATGAAACAGGTTTCCACCTACAAAACACACACTGACACTTGACCTTTTAACTCATTTTCTGATATTATGGATTTTGCAGGAAACTCAGATTCTTCTTTAACCTTCTGTAATATGCTTTTAGAATTAACTCTAAATATGACTTTATCCAGCTGACCCATGACACTGACTTTTCAGGTCTTTTTCAGAACTGTGCCTCTAATAGAGTATCCTTAAATAGTCTGCAAGTAGCTTTGAAATATTTTTCCCTTTCAGCTGTCTCTTTTTGTTTCTTCAAGTTTTCATAGGTTTTTGGAGTTTCTGAAAATGCACTCAGCTGTAGCAGAGGTAGGTAGATAGAAAGATGGACAAGTATTACTTACCTTTTTGCTGTAACAAACCTAAGGGTTGTATAGTTACTATTTCAGAACAGTATTTTGGTAATAGAATCTTGAGCCAAGTTCTGCATAGCAGTTTGTTTCTTCTCTTGTGGATTCCCTGCCTAGCTGCTCCCTGAAGAGGTCGTTCATGACAGCAAAGAATTGAATCTCTGCATCATGACATGATGTGACTGCATGGGAGTAATTGAAATCACTCCTCTGTTGCTGCATTTCATCTCCCTGCAGTCCCTCTGTGCTTCCCAGGTGCTGCAGACCTTCTTCATACCTGGGCTGGGTCACTGGCAGGGCAGGTCTAGCACTGGGCTTCTCCTGTTTGGACCCAGAGTTTCTATTCGTAGAGAATGTCTCTTTCTTGTTGACATAATTAACTTCTTTATCTGATCTCTCTCCTTCCTGCCCAGACAGGTGGGGGTGGCATAAAGCTCCTACGCCTGGCAGTATTTTCTTAGGCTATGGAAATACAAATGGAGAAGCAAAGGCTGAAGCCTGAACCTAGAGCCAATTTCACCACAACAGCTGTGTACAAATGACCAGGCTGTCCACTGAACGCATGAGAAAGGAGTAGGATTTGCACAAAAAGGTATGCGTTTAAAAACATGACCAATGTAAACCTGATTCATACTAAGGTAACTTGCCAGTGCTGAGACAGGCCTGAATTGCTTCTGAGGGTTGTGTCATGTGCTCGAAATTTTTTTTAAATGACAGTTTGATATGTCACTTGTTAGCCAATCTGCCCAGTCTTTGGACAGCCACCCTCTCAGGGTGGCCAAAACAGTGAGTGTCTGATACCTGAAAGAGGTGCTGTGTCTTTTTCCTGCATTGCTCCCTTTCTGAGGCTGGCATGACCCTGGGAAGGGCTGTGCTTGTGAAGAAGAAGACACATAGCTCAGCTGAGAACTAAGATTCAAAGTTCTGAATGGGCTTCTTACGTAGAAGGACCCTGGGAAATAGCATTCTTTAACTGGAGATTTTTCTGCCTTTACTCTGATTCAGGTTATCTTCACATTTTTCAAAGACATTCAGTTCTGATCACTCTTACATGCAGTTTGTTAAAATGCCCACGTCATCTACCATCTTACTCTTTGCTCTTTAATACTTGGTGATCTTTCTCAAAAAAGAGAACTTCGTTTAACTTTCAGTTAAGCCATCCAGGTCTGCAATATCCTGCTGACTTCATTAAGAACAAGCCCAGGCCTAGAAACAGCATCCTAATACAGCCATAAGAGGCATTCTTGTGTGTGTGTGTGAGGAGTAATCTGCCCAAGAGCCCCTCTAGGGACCTCTGCTAGTATCTCTTGCCAGCTTTCCTCTGAATGTTTTTCTTGTTTGAATAAAGCTGCTACATTGTTTTTGTCTGCTGCTGTATGAAATATCTGGAGGCCATAACTCTGGTGACATACATTTCTGTGTTCTTAGAAACAGAGTAACGTTTTCATGCATTTGAGACTGGATGAGTGAGACATATTAAATGATTGTTAGGCCGCTTCCTGATGTGGTGGTGTAATGTTTACATTGAATTTGCCACTGTGCCCATAAGCTGCATTGTCACTGTTCAAAAACAGAATAAACCCATTCCCACTCACAGTCCTTGTAGGACAAAAATACAGAAATAGTGTCTACCCACCTGGGTATTTCTCCCACCCCTTCCGCTTTGGGTGCTTGGATTTTCTGGCTGTTGGAGGGGAAGGGGAAACCTCACCATCCACTTAACTGTTTCCTACAGAGATAAATTGGGATGCTCTATTCTGCACTATTTTTCCAGTCAATGCCATTCTAGCAAAGCTGATGAGAAGCAATAGCAGACAGGAGAGATGTGATCAAATGGTGACAATGTGTGATACAGCTCTTTTGAAACCATGAAATGCCCAGAGGTCACAGAAGCTGGGCGGCAAGTATTGGCAAGCCCTGGATTTGATCACTCTGCTGTATTTCTATCAGCAGCATCAGGGAGGACAGTCACTCTGAGCCCTAGGCAGTACTTGAAATCAGTCTGTATTTCAAGGAGACAGGCAAACTGAAGTAAGAAAAGGATCACTGAGGGCAGCCATTGAGACTACCAAAACATAGACTCTGTTAGCCTTGTGACAAGCATGGAAGCAATCACCATATACTCTGGAACTGGTCTAGTGACTCATTAGCCCAAGCAGCAATGTGAAGATGTTCGTCTCAGGTACGAAATCCACACTGAGTAGACATGATCTGTGTATCTGTTTTTCAAAATAATTTAGTGATATCTGCCTTTGACTGCATATTATTAGCTTGGTCTAATTTCCTTAGGACAGGGTTTTCTTAGTTGCAGCAGATTGTTCTGCTTATGCAAAAGGCGGCTCTTAGTCTCTTAGTTGTCCACTGTTCTTTTCAGATGGGGCATTTCAACAAGCCTGTACAATAGCAACAGTTCTCAATAGCATTCTTAAAATAAAAAGAAATTCAACTGGCTTGAGAAAATAGAAAAAATGTGGATTACACCATCTAGTACTGCACTTTATGTAATGCCAGAGAAAGAAGAACTCTCCATTTTACACCTGAAGTGTAAGCTTAATTTATACCATGTTAATACAATAGCAGCTGGAATTGAGGAGCCCTTATGATTTTATTGTCTTAGAGCAAATTCCATATCCAGCTGGATTTGTCCTTGCTGGCAAGAATAATAATAGTGATCACAACAAAAGAAAGCAAGCAAATACTCAATCCTCTCTTAATTATATCTGAAACAAAGGCTTTCTTCAGCTCTGATTGCATTGATGTGTTGTTAACTTATACTCAGTAAGAGGAAAGCAATTCACTTCTCCAGCCTTTGTGGAAAGGTTTTAGAGCCTGATTATTAAAAGACCTGCTTATAGCTGTGGTGGCCTATCCTTGAGGACTGTGCAAATAATCCTTTTAAAGATCAACCTCAAAATTCTTGTTCCCTGATTCTCACCCCACTGGAATGTAGCAGGAGTCCATTTATCACTGTAGGAATGCAATGACTGGAGCAAACCCTTCATAAGTTCACTTAACTTTCAAATATGAGGGTATTCAGATAATTTCTTACTCAGATCAGGGATCAAATTGCCTGTGATCAGGCCTTTGATCACTTCATCTGAATATGAATCGGTTTATAAACCAGCACATGTGAACTGACAGCCTTGCACTTTTGTCTTGGTAATACAAATTCTCTTTTATCTGTGTAAGCATCTAATTCTGGATTATTCAAGGGAATTGTGGTGATGGTAGTTGAAGACCTAACAGCCTGCAGGCAAAGGGAAGTTACAGTTTGCTTTAGTTTTTGTACTCAGTGCATTTCACAAGGAGAAGTGAACAACCTAAAATTCCATTACATGTAGGGCCATGTATTTGAATGTCCATTTGGCGTAGTCACACTGCAGAGAAAGGTATCACACAGTTCTATCCAAAGAGGTATCCACGTTTCACCTCTAAGGTTAATTTTTTTTCTGTTACTTCCCCAGCTCCCATGAACTTCCCAACCAGAAATGTATATTAAGGGACAATTACACAATGCTTGGTGAAACTCCCTTTATTTATTTCACTTGTGTTGTTGCTGTTGTTGTATAAGAACGAGCAAAATAACAAAAAGAACAAAGTAAAATAAAATAGTAGCTGACCCAAACATTTTAACATGTTGAAATCCCAAATACGAAGACTCTTTCTTTCCTTCTTTCATTCATTCTTTCTTTCTGCTTTCTCTTTGCATTGATATGCACAAGCATTTTTCTCTGTGAGCCAAATACATCTCTGGTATAACTCCACTGAGGTCACTGAATTTACACCAGAGGTGTGTTTGGTCCTCTGACCTGGGTAAATACAGTAGGAATAAATTGGTCACGCAGGCAGAGTGTCTGGCAATAAGTGCACTGAGTGGTCCTGGCAAACCAATAGGAAAGATCTAAAATAAAAATCCCAAACAGGTCTTTTATCTAACACAGGGCCTAAAATTCTACTGGGAGCTGCTGAATACTGCCCACTAACTGTACAAAGTATAGGTAGCATGCCTTCCAAATATCAAAATACCAGACGGAATGCCGTGAAAATAAATAACTTCTAATATAAACAAATGAGAACATATCAAACTGTTACCTCTTTAAACATAATGTAAATAAAAAAAATACCAGTCCTTCTACACAATAAATATTAAGAAACCATTGACATAGTTGAAATGTACTCATATAAATTAACAACTTTAATTACATTAGCCGAACAGACATTGGTTAAAGCACTGCATGTAGTATGCAAAATAATAATAATAACAACAATAATAATAATATCAACAACAAAACACAGAATGATAAAAACAAAATAGGCTTCATAATATCTTGGCTTTCATAATTTATATATATATGTACATACATATATATATAGTTATGTGTGTATATATATATACTGTAGATATATATATAGTATGTATATATACATACACATATATATCTTCAACCCATCGTCAATGTATTGATTTTGAAAGTATTTAAATACAAAGTAATCCATTGAGAATTGATACAGATTCACTATACCTCAAAAAATAAATAGCTATATAAACCAGAAGTGTTGCTTGTTTCTGCCCATGAAAATGTTGCTTATAGTTGTTCACAAAAGGTCAAATTATGATTTTATTTACTCACACTGAAAAACTTTTTACTCCACATGTAATGCAGTGAGAGCAGATGGGGAGTAAAACTTTTTTCAGTGTGAGGAAAGTGATTAGCATCTGATTCTTATGCTGATGCACACTATTGACATGAGGTGTAACTCAAGGAACTTAGCCATTTCCATCACATCTCTTCTACCTACACTAGGGAAACAGCTTCTGCTCACTTCTATTGATGTTAATTGGTAACTTTCTAGGAAGGGAGACCCTCTGAAATCAACAGCATTGCTTACAGAGTAAGGCACTGTTCCACGTGAGTAACTGTAGTCCATAAATATTTTCATTTTGCACATAGATAGACTTTACAGATGCCTGAACTTCTCTACCTCACAGATATTGCTCCTAGCCTCTACATGGCCTTATGGCGTCACCATTAAGTGAACTAAATGGCTTCAATCTCAACTAAATTAAAAAAAAAGCAAACCCTAAAAACAGGTATATATAATGGAGCCCTACTTTGCAATGATTTGGTAAGAGACTCTTTCTATTGAAGTCAATGACAAAACTCCCATTTCATTCACTTCTACAGTTTTGGGCCCTAGATCATTATTCTACTGTGATATATGAGTGCAGGATAATTATTAGCGTCTGTAAGCATTTCCTTTGCTAAATCTCAAGAGCACAAATACATTCACCCCTGCTAAAGAAACATCTTAACGTGCACTTTTCCCAGTTTCTTAGGCCTTGTATCCAATGAGCATCTGACATGGAGATAGGGAAAGACAGAAAGGAGATTGTGGAGGTACTAAACAAATACATTTCTGTGATTAAGTATATACTGAAAATACATTTTCAATATAAACAGGAAGGAACAGAATGTGTTAGTAGTTAAAAGCCTCTATTTTTTTAGTGTAGTCATACCTGAAAAGAGAAGTAATTTTTGAGACTGCATGCCCTTGAACAACTGTTTAAATATGGTAACAATTTCTAATGCTATTTTAAGTACATGCAGATTTCATTAAATCAAATTATCGGGGGTGGAGTGTTTTGCTGGAATCAGTCAGTCTTGATTAACATCTCAATTTCTTATTTTATTTTATCATATAGTTTTTCATTTCCCCCTACTTTAAATAACTCTGACCACAAATCAAAACCCCATGACTGAATCTAGAGATTGGAGGAAGTCTTTAAAATTTCTGACTAGAATACACACACAAATGAAAGCTAGAAAGCGGGACTTAGGAACAGTTACTTCTTGATTTGAAAACTTTCTTCTGTTTTTGGTGTGTCTACCATGAAACACATTCACCAGATCTAAAATCTATTTTCTTTCCTCACTTGGAAATTGTCTCAGGCCAGTTTCATGTTTTCCAGGGCCAATTCCCATTCACCACATAAAAGCTGGTATCAAGGGGAGCATCAGACTTCTTTTTAAAGGCTGTTTCTGCTTTGGCCAGGAAAACCATGAGCCTAAATTTACTCTGTTTGCAGTAAGTGGGAGTTTTGCCATTGTGTTTTTAGGGGAAGGTCTCTTTAACTACTCACACTTGAGAGTATTTTTTACCAACGTGAGCCATCTCACCTGCTTCCCTTGCCACCACATTCAGAGATTAACCATGATGCAAGCAGATTAGTTTAAATAATTGAATGAAACAATGTTGGATATGGTGCCATTCATTCAATACCCTTTCTCTCCCTTCACACTGCCCACAGTAAAAATAACCTGTGATTCACCCTGGCTTACCTTTACTCATATAAGTAGTTTTACTACTCTTGTAAGAAGACCAGTAGACATCAAAGAGCCTGTTTACATGATTAAGAGTTCTGGGACAATATGCATCCAACTTTAAGGCCAAATCTAAAGCCTAGTGAAATAAAAGGTACTCTCCTAAACAACTGTCACAGATTGTGTCCCTGCTCCTGCTGTTCCAGAGCCTGGCTCTACTTCTAGAAAATCAACAGTAATTCTGCCACTTGCTTCAAGTGAAGCAGAGTCAGTAACGTGGTTTGTTTAAGTTATAAAGATAAATTAGTTGTGCATTTTTTTTTTTTAATTTTATTTTCCTACGAACATTTGGTATCCCTCCCTTTCCCCAGGAAGAAAACACAAAACCCCAACAAACTTCTGCAAATAATTTAAATTAGAAAGCCTTGATATTTTACAGAACACTTTACTGACAAATTTAGTGTTTACCCAATTGTTAGATTTTTTAAATTCTTTTTTTCAAATTGCAAACAAGTCTGTAAAAAAAATGCATTGTATAAAAAGTACATAAATGTATTACCCATTAGCTGTACTATGCAATCTAAATACTGTGGAATAAATTAGATAGAAAACTTAGCTATAAGCATGTATGTTGATATCTATTCAACGGAGGAAAGGGTGGTTTGTTTTTTTCTCTTTTCTTCATTTTTTTCCCTTTTTTTTTTTTTTTTTTTCCTTTTTCTTTTAAATCTCTATTGATGCATACAAACACAGACATGCACCCGGGCACACACCCATATGCACACACACAGAACAGCCACGCACACATGCACACACAAACAGTTTTGGCTGACAAAAAAAAAAAAAACGAAGGCCCTGATTACACTGTTTAAACATGGTTCTCGCCATGAAGGTGCTAACACGCTATCCCTAGCCAATGTGACAGGGTTAAGTTGTGCTTTCTTTTTTTTTTTTTTTTCCTTTTTCTTTTTTTCTTTTCGTTTTTTTTTGCTTTTTTTTCATCCTTTTTTTTTTTTTTTTTAAAGACCGTTCTCTCAACGAGGTGGGGAGCCATGTTAGTGCTTCTTTGTGTTAGGGGCGTTTGGAAGCCTGTCCCGTCAGAAGGCGGCCAACAGGGGCTTGGTCCTGCAAACCTGTGAGAGTCTGAAGCTTCAGGCTCAGGGTTATCAAACTCAGTGTAAACAGGGCCTAAAGTTTTCTCCCATTCTTTCTTCTCATCTCCCCCTACTCAAAGACAAATGTTGCAACTTTAACATTCTCTTAAATATTCAATAGATTTTTTATTATTTTTCTTTTTAAATTATCTACCTATGCCCTACGGGTTGGACCCTTCAGGTTAGGTGTTGACACTGAAAATTAGGTCTTACAGGTAACGCACAAACCCATTAAGAGTTGCCATGCTAGAGGGTGGTGGTTGAGATAGCCAGTCTTTCACTGAAAACTGCATTTCAAACAGAAATCCTACCACAACTGCCATTTTCTGTATATTTGCAGGGGCAATGGTGGGCAGGGCCCAAAGCTGCTTGCAATTTTACATCAATACTTGCAAAATGTACACCAGCTCTTTAGGTTTCTCTCACACAAATACCATTTTGAACATATAGCCTCCCACGTCGTAGTACAAACAATCTTATAACATACTGTGCTTTGCACACAAACATTCATTGCATGAAGAACATTAAAGTGAAGCCAGAAGTGCTTATACCTTGTGTATACATACATATATACATACCGAAATATATACATATATATATATGTATATCCCTTGTCTAAAGTTGTTTTGTTTTTTTCCCAAAAAATGCACAGCTACTGTGCATCAGGGACAATTCTTAGTGTTGTACATGCAAAAGAGTACAGTTATGCTTAGATGGACCTTAGATCCGAGCACCTTGGATCCAAATCCCAGGGCTTTTCTGGTCTTACTTCAAATGGCAAGTTTCTGTTGAGGGCACTATTTGAATTTTACTGGTTAACAGATATCCTAGCCTGAACGTAATCAACCCCCTTACCCTTAATTCAAACCCTAACTCATTACAGGTGAATGGTACCAACCACAAACAGACTTTTTAGAGGCTCGCACAAATGTCTTTGGTGTATGTGTCTATTCATTTTAAGGTACAAAATAATAATAATTATTATAATAATAAAAATAGCTATTTTGTGTGCTGTAGCAGTTCTTGTATAGCTCACAATAAGTGCAGCTCTCAACCCCTCCCACACCCAACCACCCTCCCTTGCAAATATTTGTTAAATAAGGATTAGACAGGTCAGACACCATTGTAGTGCAAATAGTAAACGATTAAAAATTACTTTTACAAAATATAGAAATGTTTGGCTCCAGTAACTGGACAAACATGTTCCTTTCAAGTATCTCTCACTGAAGAATTTTTTTTTAAAACAAGTTATTTCCATTTTTAAAAAGTCTTTCTGTTTTGCTTTTTTTTTTTCTTTCTCTCGCAGGTAAACAGTTTCAAACCAACTAGGTTGCATAGTTCTAACGTTGTAAGCACCTTTACAAAATGTGACTTTTATTCTTTCATTCATTCTTTTTTTTATTCTGGTTTTTTCTTCATTTTTCTTTTTTCCTTTTTCCTTTTTTTTTCTTTTTTCTTTCTTTTCTTTTCTTTTTTTTTTTTTTTTTGTAAATGTAGTGCAGAAGATGAAGGTGTGTACACCTGCACAATATTGTCCCTTTACCAATTGAAGTATATGTACGTGTTTAGTGTCTGTATGTATGGAGATATGTATGTGCATACATAGCCAGTTGCATATACACACAAACACTACACACCTACTCAGTTCCTCGGTAAATTTGGGGGGAAAGTGCCAGTGAATGTAGTGTTCATACACATGGCTATTCAAGGAATTGGAATGACATTTTGGACTTAGTCCAAGTTGCTGCAGGTTAGATGGGCTGCTACCATGGCTTGAACTGATGGGTAACTAAGGGAGGGAACATAACTCCCCTAGTAATAACTAATGTTTAACATACTAGGTAATAAGATAAGGAGCATACTGAAAGGAAGGGGAACACCCCAACCCATACCGCCATTCAGATGTATCTCATTCAAGCCCTGGTTCCTGAAGCTTTCTTCCTTTTTATAGCTGAAGTCTTTTCTCATCCTCCATAAGTCTGTTGGTTTGTGGGGTTTTTTTTATCTTTCCTCATTCTTCTTTTCTTTTTGCTCTTATTTCCAATGATTTTCTCACTCAAAAAAGGTTATACCGTGTCCAGTCTTCTTGGGCTTTTGATACATTATCTTCTCAACTGAAAGAGAAGGTCTTTCACACGTGTCTATGAACAGCCACACTCCTCCACAATCATATTCTGTATGTCTTTCTTAATGATGTTCTGGCCATCGTCATAGTAGAGCATGGACATGGGCCGCAGCTTGGTGGGCACACAACATGACTTAAGGTTGGCAAAGGGGCTATGGCCCCGCATGCGGTAATGGTTGATGACAGTGGAGTGGAAAGATAACGATGAACCAGATGTGCCTGCTATATGGCTGGGGCACTCTCCTTCGCAGTAGTTGGCGTGATAACCTGTAGGTGCGATGATCCAGTCACTCCAGCCTATGTCCTTGAAGCTGACAAAGAACTGCTTCTTGCAGCAGATGTTGACTTTGCCATCACACTCCAGGCCTCGTCTCCGCCGCCTGTGCTGGCGGTCCTCTGAGTGCCGGGCAAGCATCATCAGGAAGGGCCGATGTGATTGCTCCTTCTCCTCTTCTCCTGTGAATTCTCCAGCTTCCTTTTCTTTCCCTTCCCCATCATCTTCTTTTTTCTTCTTCTTGCCCAGTAGCACCAAGCTGGCTCCAGTCTCTTGGCACAGGTCACAAGCAATCCGCACATCCAAAGAGCTCTTGCCTTGGTCCAAGAGTCTCTGGACGCTGCTAGAGACAGGAAAGATGTGCCAAGTGCTCTTACGAGTGTCCACTGCCTTTTCTGAAATCAAAGTCTCACTCCTTTCACCTTTCAGCCCTCCATCGTCCGTATCTTCTGCTCCTTCAGAGTTGCCTTTTGGCTGCCGCTGCTGTTGAAACAGACGGATGGTGACTTTTGTCCTGCTCCGGTTGGCCTTGGAGACCTTCAGGAAGAGCCACACTTCAGCATGTTCCACCACCGATAATTCGCTACCTTCCTTCGAAATCTCAAAGTGCAACATTTTCTTGGCTGTGCCTGGTTTGGTAAATGGAAATAGACAGGAAGGACTTGTTAGTATGTCTACTTGCATTCTCATAAAGAGAATTCTGTTACCGTTCCCACACGCATCAAGTTCCCCAAGTTTCCCACTTGGTTCTTTGCATTTTTCTGATTCTCCTTTTCTAACCTTCCTTTACCTCATCCCCTCTTCAGTTTGTCTTTTCTCTCTAGAAAACTACTTCCTTGGCTGTTGTTTTCCAGTATCATAGTTTAACAAAAGCATTTTGTTACAGTAAGGATAGACTCATTTAGGTAAAGCATCTCATGGCAAATAAGCATCAGTATCTGCTAAGAGTTCACCTGCCTAAGCTGTCTTTGTGGTCACTGTTAGCTGAAAGGCAAAAATGCTTTTGTGACAGTGGTCTGTGACTATTTGTACCATACCTATAACAAATCTGCACCTAACAGCTAAAGTTAGGGAGTGAGTTCCAAGCCCTGCCAATTCTTTGGCAATACTTTGGAAATTAAGTGGGAATGAAGTCTGCCCTTTCTTCCTCTGTAAAATGCCATTCTTCATCTGCATTTTAAAATTAGTTGTAAATGTCATTTTTTTCAGAAACAAAGAAATACTAAAGTATGAGCCTCTGCTTTGAGAGGTTTGCAGAGTTAGATTGTAAGGAATTGCAGAATTGCAGCAGGCCGACTCTTCATCCTGTGAGATGTTAGCTGTAGATCCTGTTCTTAATTTAACACACTGTACTTGCTGTGGCTATAGTAATGCTGAATACACTGAGAAATGAGATAAAGAACTGTATAATTATGGGGATGGTTCTCTGGCATAATTGTATCAACTTGCTGAGATGTCATGATGATGATTATGATGGTGAGGGGGTGTTTCTCTGATACAGAGCTCATATCCCTGGCAGAAGTTGGAATGAATAATGAGGGCTGTTTAATGATTTGATCACTAAAGCATGAAAAAGTTAAGAAAGAATGAATTAGCTGGGGGGTGGTGGTGGTATTTTTTTCAGGACTGGCACTTTTCTATTTTCTTGACAAAAGAAAAAGCCATGTTGACATCTTTTATTCTTTCTCAGCATGAAGGCCAGGATGGACTGGGGCCACAGATCCAAAATGCACAGATATCCGGCCTTAGTGAGACAGAAACAGTGTTCATAATTATCCATTTGTCAAATATACAATTCTTGAGCTACCCACAGTGTTTGACCTGATTCACTGTACAGTGGTTCTGCTTGTCAGGGAACCAGAATTTTGCACCCTAAAAAGGGCAAGTGGTGATCAAAACTGAAGTGGTTGGATGCGTAAAGAAAAAATTGCTTTTGTGGCAGCAAGGCTTCCTTGCTTCCCATTGCCCTTGAACTCCACTAGTATGGGCTCCTTGACCATCTCACTGCTCCCCTCTTCTCAGGTGAGACAGAAGTGGGGCAAAATCACAAGAGGTATCTGTCTCATATTCACTAGCAAATTCAAGAGTCCCTGGTTTCAAAAGTCTGTAGGCAGGCTGTGCTACCCTTTGAGCTACCTGTTGCTTTCCTTCTCTCTGAAGTCCTGGCACTGCCACATTCAGCTTTCCCTGGTGGCATTTCCAGATCAAAGAGACAGACATTTCTGAATTACAGTGGCCAAAGGGCACAGTGTTTTGTTTTTGTTTTCCCTCTAAGTGGGAGTGTGAAATTATAGACTTTAACTGTCGCTGAGATAGGGGAACACATGGTTTATGTTAACTGCTTCTCACAGACTTTGTTGATGCCATTCTCCAAAGTGAGTTACCTTCATTTCTCAGGGAGATTCATGAATCAGTTGGACTATGCCTTAGAAATGGAAGTGGCTTATAGAAAAGACAAAGCAAGCTAACCAGTAGAGTGAGGCCTGATGGACTT
Organism: Apus apus; assembly: GCF_020740795.1. Taxonomy (NCBI): domain Eukaryota; kingdom Metazoa; phylum Chordata; class Aves; order Apodiformes; family Apodidae; genus Apus; species Apus apus. Next base: position 53,588,441 of record NC_067283.1, read on the forward strand.
AGAGTTTTCTAGTATTTTTAAAATCAGATAAATTCAATAATGTCTGATACTTCATTAGACAGCTCTTACCAGTTAACAACAATTTTTTTATTATTTTTTTTTTTCCTCATTCTGGAAATTAAATTGTGGCAAAGCTGCCAGCTATGTTGGAGCAGAGGAAAGGTGATATGTATTAATCCCATTCCTGCCTGGGTTTCAGAGCATGAGGAGATGTACAGTGACATTCCTGCAGTCCAAAGGAAGTCTGGTCCAAGCTGCTGGTTGCCTTGTATGTAGGGCTGTTATAAAGAGTGTTCTCTGTGAGAATGGATATTTCTAAGGCCCATGAGGACCAGCCAGCTAGCCTGTGGCTTCATTCCCTCTGACTCTCTCTTCTGAAGCAAGCTTCTGACTTTAGCTTATCTCTTTCCTTGGCACAGTCCCAATAAAGCCTTTCTGAGGGCTGACCTGGGCTTTAGAGGATGCTGAAGGCAGGTGACCTGCCAGAAAGTGGGTTACTGCCTCCAAGACTCTCCAACCAGCCCTTCCTACTTGCTGTCCCTATCCAAGGAAACCCTGGGGCAAAAAAAGATAGTTTAGTCCAAGCTTCAGAAATTGTTCTGGCACCAGCAGCCTCTTCCCAGCTTCTCTTTTCCCCCAGAGCTCACAGACTGGTGTGGGGAATAGGCATATATTGCTGGGAAGTGCTAAACCTATTCTTTGTTTCTGAGGTATCAAGCTGGGCACAGTCGGTTTTGGTGCTAGGAGGGAACCTGTGTGTGAGGAGATCAGCTGTGCTGGACATGAGCATGAAAAACTGACCCAGTCACAGGCTCTGAAGAAAGCAGCTGGGGTGTACAGACCTAGTTCAACAGGGGAAGAAGCAGTAATGAAGTGACATCTCCAACAGTAAATATTCTTACTGTTTTATGCACTGGCCAGAAGTGTAGCAATACAACCAGTCTTTTTGACAGATAGCACATGAAAGAAACAGGACTTCAAGAACTCTCTTACTTAGTTTTTCATATGGTCCTGTACGTGTATAAGTTGAACACTTTCTCGTTACTAAAAATATTAGAACAGCACAGTGTAAGTACCTGAGTAATTGATTTTTCCTCACTTGAGGAAAGTGAACTTGAGCAAGCCAGGACAGGACATGTGCTTATACAGGGATAACAGCCTCCCTGTAGGTTGTTAGCTACAGTAACAGCCTCACTGGATGTGTGTAGGATGTGTGTACATTTTCACACACAAATGGTTGATTCAGATTCTAAAGAAAAAAGATGCAGGAAGCTTGTATGAGCCTAATATTTCTAGACAAAACAAAATTCCAAGTCCTCAAACCTGCATAACTAATAGCAATTTTTATAGCAATTATAAAACCCCTTCCCTTACACAGATCTTTTTAGAAGGAGACTGGGAATGATGCAAAGTTGGGGATAAAAAGCATGCTTTCACATTAGGAAAAAAATGAAGCTTTTCTGAATTCTCTCCACATTCACAACTAGTTTGTTACGATCACACAGCACAAATAGTAAGAATCCTGTAGTCTTTACAAGTTCACTATGCCCAGACAAGCTTATTTTGAAACCAGTTTGGCCTATGCTAAAACTGAATTGTGATCTCTGAATCTGGCTTGTTATGATTACACGTGCACTTTATAACAGGATCTTTATTTCCAAAAGGTTCGGTGCTGCAATAAAATAAATTCTTCAAGTGTTCTGAGACTAAAGAGTCAGTGTATTTAATTTTCTCCAAATATTGCTTAGGGATTTAGCATTCTTTCCTTTTTGCTCTGAGTTAATGATCAGGTTCAAAGCTTTGGAAATATATACTGTTCATCTAACATAAAGTAAAAAGCAGACCTTCCTGAAAGTTGGGGGTGGTATTGCTTCCATAATTACTCTTTGTTTATCCTCTTGTCCTGCCTTTTCATCTGCCACAGCTGATTTGCAAGGGTCTTTTTCCATTTCTAATCATCCTGCTCCTCCTGCCTGACTCCTGTGGAAAGACCCACAGCCCAACAACAGTGGTAATGCCTTCATCACTTCCATGCTCATATAAACGGTCATGTCAACAGCCTGGATTGTTATCATAGCAGAAAGCGGCTGAAAAAAGAGATGAGGGATCACTTTGGGCCCCCTTTGATTGCTTTTCCTCGTCTCCTCTCCCCAAAGCCTTGGAGAGGTCACCTCTCTGCTTTACTGCTGAGCAAAGTCCCTTTCGGAAAGAGAGCTGCGACGCTGAGGGAGCAGTCTAGCAGCGCGAGTGACACCAGCAAATGCTGTGAGAAATGGTTAAAAATACAAGCCCTAAGAAGTAGTTCATATATGGTAAAAGATTTAATGGAAGGAGTTACTGAATGGAAAGAAAGTGTAGCATCAGTATATACAGCATGAGAGTTTGCTTGTATCTGTTTTTCTCTTCAGTGGTGCTCGCACACCTTTTTAGGAGAGAAACCTGAACATGCAAGCAGAGGGGCTCCTGCACAGGAACCCTCCTCTCCATCTCTGGAAGGGCCGCCCAGGGATCCTGTGTGGGACTCGGCGCTTGGTACCTGCTCCCGAGCGGCACTGAGCGATGGGCACGGCGCGGGGGAGCGTGGAGGGAGCTGCAGAGCCATTGTGGGGACTGGCAGGGCCAGCCCTGCCTGGGGTGGCTCTGGCTGGGCTCATGGCAGGAGCCTGTGGCTCCAGCATGGTCTTCCTCTGAGACTAAGGATCCTTTAAGTATGCAGTTGAAGCTCATTTATTTGCCATTTGCAGCAGGATTCAAGATCGAGCCCTGTTAGTTCAAGCTACATACATATATACTAGGTAGGGTCTAAGCTATGCAACAAAGAGGATCTTTTTTTTTTTTTTTGTAAAATGCTGAGATATTTTAAATGATTATTTTTTTTTAACCATATGCTTTTGAACGATTAAGGCTGCTTTTTTTTGTAAAGAAAGCAGTTAATCTTTATGACATTCTAATGTGACCTATTCTTAGTTTCTCTTAATACACAGTATTTAAATTTTCCTCTGAAAAAATGCTCCCTGTGTAAAAAGGTGCTGTTACTTTAAATTTCCATGCTTCGCCGCTGCTTAATTTTGAACTGTTTTTACGTTATACTGTAAGTGAACTGTTTTTCCATACAAAGCAAGCTTTTTTTTCCTTTTTTAGTTGCTAACTTTACTACTGCCTATGTTTAGATTTGGGGGAATTTGTACTGCGTGCCAATCTGTAATTACATTCAAAAGCATCCTTCTCTTCACTTCTCATTTCCGTTCCCCAGGAGACAGAAAAAAATAGGTTACTAGAAAGGTTCCTCTAAAGAGAGTGAAGAGAAGAGCATGGTTAGTGAGAGATAATTGCTCAAAATGTTTACTAATGAGTGACCAATAGAGTTAGGTGAATTGTTCACCGCATAGAATTTATTCAGTGAATTTAGGACCGTTATTGTCTGGCAATTATCCCCTAGGCAGACTGATTATTACGAATGTGTTATTACTGCGATTAGACACTGGCTGTTTCTGTGAATGCATTTCAGCCTATGGATCACTGGCAAACGATTTATTCTAACTATTCATCACCCCTCAGAATGTGACTGGTCATCCAGGTTGCCTACTTTCGTTCCTGCTCTCTGACAGTCTGACTGTTGCCTCTTGCAAAGGGAGGAGCAATTATGACAAATAACATACACCTTATCTTTATGTTCAGATACCCTTTGCTGCCAGCAAAATGAGATTTTTCGTGTAAGAAAAAAAACTACAGCAAAAAAGAAAACCAGGAAAAAGAACTACTCCACAATCATTCGTGAGGAAAAGGCACCAGCAACCTTATTTAAATGTCTTTTCTTGAAAAGTTAACCCAAAGCAGCATTGACAGGGTCATTCAGAATGTGAAATAATTCAGTCCTGGTGAACCTTGACTCTCCTCTGCTATTTTGTCAGGAAGAAAGCACTTTACGTCCACAGCTTAGAGTTCTTTCCAAATTGAAAGCCCTTCCCCCACATGGCTTTAAATATTTAGAAACAAAAAAGGTGTTTGTTTGGTTGAAGTTTTTTGTTACATGATTTTTGCATTTACATCTAAAATAGCTCAAGCAAAGTTTAGAGTCACTTGCAGCAATAAGGTAAAAACAATACCAAGCCTTTGTCTTTCATAAAAAAAAGAGAGTAGTAAATTTTCTTTTTACATACTTCTAATAATTTACTGTAAATTCTAAAATTAAGTGGATCAGGAGCTGCCAGCCTGTTCTCATTACAAAATTTAATTTCTATGCACTAAGGCCCAAACCCCAAGCCCACTGAAATGAACAGCAAAATTTCCAATTGCTTCCATAAACTAAGCTTCAACCCTAAATCAATCTTGCAAAAAGCTCTGTTGCATTAAATTAAATTGCCTTTTCATAGCCATATAGACACATCTATATACAAGAACTCCTTAGCATGAATCATTTACATCTATGCAGTGTAGATCTCCTGCACACACAGGAGATCACACAAATGCACATAGTTACCTGGAGGAACCTATGCACATGATAGTGCTGCAGGTACATGGGTATAGAAGCATGGCTGCCTTGGCAGTACACAAGGACACACGTGCACTTTGACATACATACAGGCAAATGCGTATTCTGACATTCCCAACTTCTTTTGCATACAAAGTTGTATGCTTGACTACACACAGAGATGAACACATACAGTAATTTCTGTCTCTCACTCTCACAGGTATCTTTTTCTAAACAGGTTCCCACCTCCTCCGATTCGTCTGCGCTTTCTCAAGTTGTTCTCAAACCAACCAACCTTCCTGAATTCTCACCTTTTGTTACAATGAAACAGATTAATACAGAATAGCTTTCTTCTTCTGGAAGTAACTTGCTTTCATTTGCTAAACTTGAAATCTTCCATACAGTATGCCAAAGCAAAAAAAAATTATTAAAAACAACACCAAGGGGAAATAGGCTTGTTTTCTAAAAGCCAAGGACACTGCCTTAAAAAAAAAAAAAAATGTGAGAAAATCAACTCAGATGATGATTCACGGTCACATTCCTCAGTATCTTCTTAATAATAATGATAATTTCTGATCTCTCTAGATTTGCAGAACTTCTAGCAACTTTTTCCCCTTTGCCTTTTCCTGTTTCCTTCCTGCATTATTTTACTTGCAGTCTTCCACTCCAATGAATCTCTGCCTTTAAAATAAATTAGAAGAGAGAAACAAGAGCTCCACTCAGAGAAGCTACAGATAATCATAAAGATCTCTGGGATTCAGGATCCAATTAGGTAAAACAGGAGCTTGCAGGAAAGTTGCCTTGCGTGGAGCGAAAAGCCTTTGGAGTGTGCCCTCTCGTGGCCATTCTTTATTCAGCACGGATGTCTGTACCATTAAATAAATTAGCTTTCAAAAGAAAATTGATTAAGTTATTTAAAGAGGCATAAGAGACTAATCTTTCTTTTCCAGCGTGGAAGTATAGGGGTAGGTATCTTCCTAGGAAAAGGCACGAGTGCATACACACATGTATCTGCACATGAAAGTAGGCATCACATGGTCAAATCAATTCAGTATGAAGTGTTAGAAAAACATAGAAGTGGTCTAAATAGCTGTCAGACTTCTCATTTTTTCCTCATAGTTCTCCTACGACAAGCCTTTGGATTTCAGTATTTCCATCCAGTAATTCCTACCACCTTCTTGGGGGCTGATGTTAGCAACTCATTTCATTGGTAGTTTAATTGCCACGATCAAATTAACTTGGCAAAGTCCCAGGTCTGCCTAATAAGCTATCTACTTAAAATAATGAAAGAGTTAGTAGGCAACCATATTTTATGAGCATTGGGTATCTCAGTTATAGAACCTGTTGGATTTGCTTGTCACAAAATTATATGACCCAGCTTCTCAAAAGACTATTTTTAAGACCTTGAAGTAACCCACAGAGCTCTGGCACAGCTACCCTCATAGCAGAACTAATCGAGGTTAGTAATTTTAGTTTGATATGCAAGTAGAAAATAATTTTCATGTTTTACTTGTAAGAGTGCCAAAGGACAGTAGGGTGCATTTGTAAACTTTTGCCCAATACTTGCGGTCATTAGTTTTGCAAAGATCTGCCTGGATTTGTTAGCTGTGAGAACTACCTGCCAACTATTTTGCTGATTTCCTGGACATAACTACACCTGTGCTTCAGACAAGTTCACTGCCTTTAGTTTCCCCTCTAATTGTCTGAAGCCTGTGCTCGTTTGAATTTTGATCTATTTTAGAAAATAGCAGTCTTAAGCCAGCGCCACATGCACAGGGCACAGTTTGTTCATTCACTCCATTTCATTGTATGTCTGAGGATACAGCTGATGAAGGATGGAAATACTATGTTTTCATGAAGGCAAGTAGTAAACGTGGCTTCTGAAAGGTAGGGGGAACAGCTGGTTTATGTCAAGTCATGCCCAAAGGAACAAAAGTCTTATTTCTCTTTCCACAGACCTTTATTTGATACAACGTGTGATGTTTCCATTCATTTTCATTGATTTTCTATTGGCCTCTTTCAAAACAGAGTAAGTTCCACACTAAAAGCAGGTACAACATTAACCTAACTGTGAGAGGAATGTGTTTGCTCTCCTGCTTGGTGTTTTAAACTTATCCATGCCCTTTCCAGTTCCCACAGAGTGAGAAGTGGGGACTGTCCATGTGACTATATTCTATTCCTGTCTTTTTAACCTATATGACATGTTACTTGCTTTCTTTTTGTCTCACTTTCCTCAACAGGGAAAATAATACTGAATTAGTACTTGACATGCAATTCCTCTGGGGTCTTGAGTGGAAGAGATCCCAGGTAGAGTTTAAGTTGTTTCACCATTGGCACCTGTAAATCATGGTAGATCCTCTGATGTTAACAAGACACCAAATATAAATGGCTATAGATGAAAAATATGTTTTAGTAGTCTGAAGTTACTCCACAGAGTGGAGTTATCATTTCCATTATAAGCCCAAACCATATGGGTTGGTTTCTAGATTGTTAATTGCTCCTCCCTCCCCCCAAAACAAAGCCTAGCAGGTGTGGGAACTTGCCTTGGCTTCCAGGATGGGCTTAGCTTGAAGGTGAAGAACAGCAGCAGGGAAGAAAAAGCAAGGCAACACAGCGGATGCCCCCATCCTTCAGCTGTGCAACTCCATAGCATAAGTCTTCTTAAATAATTTGGCTAGCAGTGGCAGGTCAGCGCTATGTAAATCAAACCAAGTGGCATGTTAGCGCTGGGTAGTTTGTGGCAGGGGGATCGGACTATAGTTTGTGGCCGGACTATTGGCCAGCGTGTGGGCAATGGCACAATTTTTGCTGCTCACGTGACCCCGAGAGCCAATAGCTTCAGGAGCCACCGTTGGAGGGTGTTGTACCGAGTAGGCATATATCAAATTCCAAATTCCTTTGTGTCAGAGCTCAGGAAGGACAATAATGTGTTTACAAATGATTGGGACTCACACAGTGAAGAGAAACCACCGCTCATGCCATACGTGTTTCAGTGTGCTCAGAACGAGCTGCTGAAAACCAGGTGGGGAATCCGACTCATAGGTAGCTTAGAGATTTCCTTGCTTTTAAAAACTCATTTCTAAACTAATGTTGAGCTCCCTCTGCTTCTAATGACCACTGGCATTGACACCTTCTGCCTGCTTTCTGAAGTGGAGGGGATGGAAAAATTGAGAAGCCGGAGCTTTCATATGGAAAGAACTGATAATGTGTATATTGACAAGGACTCCAAAGGCAAGGGCTCCTTGTACAGTTGGAAATCGGACAGCCAGCAGGAATGCCTGCTCTTAAAAGCATGCACACTTCTTGTGCATGGCTTCCCTGCAAACAGAACATCTGAGTCAACAGGTTTTCAGGACTGGAAACTCTGAGTGTTGTCTTAATTGTTTATACTGCTGCAGCAAACTTTTAAACAAAAATGCTTGGAGTTCCTTTGCATACTTTGCCTACCATATGCTGTACCAAACAAAACAATGACATTCTTTTAAAACCGTCTTGGCAACAGGAAAAATGCTTTGGCTAGACATCATCATAAAAGTTGCTGTTAGTTAGATGACAGAGTTATTGCAAGATACTGCTATTGATACACGTATAAACAGACTCACATATACTAACAGATATATATGCACATATATATATATTGAATTAAAATGGGTTCTGATCCTATTCATGTAGCAGCAAGACAGTAAAGTAAAATTTTAGAGCTGTTTCCTGTAGGCAGTTGATGTGAGTCTCAAGCTATTATTTAGTAAATATCTATATTCTGAGCTCTTCATCTATAAGAGTTAGGGAAAACAGAACTGTGAAAGAGTTCAAACTACACCCTACCAAGGTTGCATTTTTTTTGGCAGGAGCGTTTTAGGAACAGAATCTTTTTTTCCAGTATGCAGAAGTCTGCATTACAAATTGGATCAGCTACAGCAACTTGTCCGGTTCTATTGAAGCCATCTGACAGTCCCTGCAATTCTTTATTGCCGAAGATGCTGTGTTAAATTAAAAAAAAAAAAAGGGGGGGGGAGACAAAAACAAACAAAAGCCCCAAATCCTCTCACTTCTTAAAGTTAAAGCTGCTTCATCTGATTTTATAACTTCCACTGTAATTTTTACATGAAAGAGTTGTTTCTCAGTTGTTTATAGCTCACTTTCTGTCTTGATAAACTCCCCAAAAGGCTTCAGCCCTTTTTCCTTCACCATCAACTCTGCAATCCAGTACTTTACTGCAAGTACTCTGGCTTCACACTCACAGTTTGGAGGACCCCGCTGCAGCCTGACTTTCTGCTCAAGTTTGGTTAGAAAGCTTCCTCCCTGTGTGGCTGTCTGTGCTTAGCAAGTGTAATCTGCAGCCAAGACTAAGTCAGAAAAATCAAATTCCTTCAGAGTCCTGTCCCCCCCATTCCCATTCCTCCTTCTCCCTTCCCCCAGGTCTCATCCTACAACCTTTCAGAAAACATTATTGCTGAGGAGAATAAGTTAATTGCAGTTCTGGCACAAAGGATATTTTAGTTTTGTTTTTCAAGCACTCACCTGATTCTGCAAAAGTGATGATTTCTGAGGTTTGCTCCACAACTTCATTCATTTCAGCTCTTCTTCCAACATCATCCTCTATTTCCACATAACCATCCTCTCCCACCTTTCCCACATGGAGTTTCTTGATGGCATTTAAAAGTGCTGCCTTGGGCACAGGCTGGGTGATATTAGGTCTGTCCCTCAAGTGCAACATGTTCAGTATGTGCTTCTTTACTGCTTCCACCATCTCAGGCTGTGAGCTGGGCACATCCTTTGAGAGCGTGGCGAGGGCACATGATGGACAGTCAGTGACTGAACTGTGCCCCTCGGATCCTGGGGTTGGGGAACTCCTCACTATAATCCAGCAAAGCACCAACAAAAATCCTCTCTTCCAAAGCAAAGGCATCCTGGCAGCAAAAGTTGTTGTGATTCCCTTTTTAAAAGGCCCTGCTTTTCCTCCCCCTTCACGCACAGTTTTTTTTTGGGCTGGTTTGGTTTGTTTGTTTGTTTGTTTGTTTTTCCTTCTCTTCAGCAAATTCTCTGGAACAAGAACCAAAAGTTTTCTGTGAAGTTTTGTTTGCAGGTTCCCTCTCTGAATGCAATAAGTGCTGTAGATGTTTGTGGCTGTCAGGGAGAAGAGTTCTGACTCTGTCTCAGAGTAGGAGAGAGACACAGAGAGAGGGAGAGAGAGAGAGAGGACGGATTGGCCTAAAGTGAGTGAGTGAATGAGAGAGGGAGGGAGTTTTGTCTGTGAGTAAAGGCTATGATTAGGAAGGGGGAGGAACAGGCAGGCTGGCTTCCTTATGCTCATTGCTCCCCTAACACACACCTCTCTTCAAATATCACTACTCGTGGTTTCTGCCTTCCCTCCTTTCTAAAATTTTTTTTCATTCCTGTAAATTTACTCTTATTTTCTTCTTTCTTCCTCTCTCTTGTTTGTCCCCCCTGGCTGTCATCCCACTCCCCCCCCCCTTTTTTTTTTGTGTGTGTGTCGGTTTTTTTTGTTTGTTTTGTTTTGCTTTGTTTTATTCCTTCAACAGTATCACTGGCTTAACTAAACGGAGGAAACATGAATGAATGAAAAGAGTTAAACCTTTTATTAACAAGCTCCTTGCTCTTGGTCCTGCCTGGTATCCTTAGGGATAGCAGAAGCTGTTAAATAGCTTGTGAATGAGCTGGAGATGAGGGTAGGGGCTTTGAAAATGTTGGGCAGAACATTATCTGCCTTCAGTAGAGCAGAAAAGATCTTTTCTGCTCACTTCTAAATGCTGGAGGTTATCAACACTGGCAAAAGATCTGACAGGAGCAAAACAACACTGTTGTTTAGAGGGCTATATAATACATGATCTACTCTGCAGCTGCAGTATGAGGTCAGGCACCGAAAGCCTAAGCCGGAGATGGTTCAGCACATATCTGTGACATGCTAAGGTAGTGCCCTTGCACCAGAAATATCCCTACCTCTATGCTAGTCTGTGCCTAGAAGTTCTCAGGCAGATATATTTAGGTTTGGGGTTAATCAAGTAATATCTGAAAAATGCTTTGAAGGTGAAAAGTGTTACATGTCATCTGGCCAAATCATACTCACTCCTGACTCAGGCAAATCCCTCATTGATGCCAATAATAATTCTGTCTGAGTGAAGGCTGAGTAAGATCTTCTACATTTGGCCCACTGTTATTAGAAGGTACTTTTTTGATTCATTCATTTAAGCCACACAGAGCAATCATAATGTTAGAATGAGATATCAGGAATGAAAAGTAATCTAAAACACTGCTAGGAGCCAAAGTTTCAATAAGTGTTTGTAGACCCTTGGCAGCTTATGCCCTTGAGGATTTTGCTCTGCAGTGAAAAGGCATTCCCTGTGTCACTACCAGTGCTTCATGTTGCCTTTACATTCTGTAGCCTCTCCCTCCTGTTCCTAACCTGGCTAGGGTAGAAAGTCAGCAAACTCCCTCATGTTTTCACTTGGTAATGGAAAATGAGAAAACTAAAGCTGATAGACTTTAACTTCTGAAGTTCTTCCCCTCTAGACTTTAACCTGAACAGATTTTCTTAGAACAAGTTCTGCTTTTTTAGTACTTACCCTCTTTCTTTTCCTTCCTTTCATTCTCTCTCTCACACACCTCTGTCTTCTCAGGTATGCTTACCTCCCACCTAGCATATATTCCACTTTCACTATATTGCCATCAACATTGTATTTTAGTGGAAAGGAGTAATTTATAAATATAAGCATTGTAAAGTCTCTAATTTCCATGACATGACTACAGGTACATGGGCTGAGAGACAGGCAAGGAATTATAGTTAAGTGAAACATATAGAAATAATTGAACAATCAACCAAAGTTTTACAAATGTTATATATTGCAAGTCCTTTTCAATTAAGCTCTTTTATAAGTCTTTCACTGTTATAAGGCATCCACAGTACACCCTCATCTGTGTTTTACTGACCTCAGTTGCTATACTGTTATATACTGTTACACTTACAGGTCTGTCAGCATTATAAACCCTGCAGCCATTCTTATAAACACATCTTTGTAACACAAACCTTGCTATAATACATCTAAATGTCTTGGATCTTGTGAACAGCCCAAAGTCTGTTGTAATTATACGAAGTCTGAAAGTCAGCTTGAAATAGAACTAAAAGTTTAATTGGATGAAAAAATAATTTCAGATGAAAATATGCATTCATGATTAGAGGTACTAACAGATGACATAATTAAAGGCGTTATTTATAGTTCTAATATAGCACCTATCCCAACAGTGTCTGATGAAAAGTAGGAGATAGGCATAAATCAATATAAAATACAGATAAGTATATTTGGGTTCTTGCTGTGGGGTATATGTTGCTTGCCATATACAACAGGTACACTTATCACAGACAATCTATTACACATAGGTATAGCATATTCTACTTGCATGCCATGATGATGACATTTCACATTAAGCATAACTTTCTAAAAAACACTGTTTTCCAGAAGCGAGTCTGCTGGTAGCACTGATACATAGCTCATTTGTACTTACATACATGCATATATATATATGTACAAAAATACATAGTGTTTGAACAAATATAGAAACAGTGGTTCAGATTCTTTCTCTAAGATTACCTGAGCTGCAAAGCTCTGTATATGTATTCATTCAATATAGCCCTCATAGTATGCAACAGCATGCACAGGAATTAAAAGTTTCGGTTTGAAAAGAAAAAAAAAAGATGGTTTAAAGTTTTACCTCTCTAGTCCTGACTCGCAGAAGGAGACTGCTGTATTGTGCATTAAGAACTGCTGAAGTTCCTCTTTGTGGCATTTATAATGCGAAGCTTTATACTGTACTTCTCATGTGTGTACACTCACATATAATGTCTGTCAAAAGTAAGTGGGCCGGATCACTGTGCTGGATTGGTTAATCATGTTACATCAGCAATTGACTGTTTTTCCTGTATGAGACATACTTCTGGAAATCATCTAATGGAAACTCCTAATTGTCTAGCATGACAAAATATCGTGGATTCAACTTGTAGTGGTGATTTCTATATCCATTTAAAGAATAGAACTTAAAATCAGACTGAAAGCAAACATTATGAGTCAGGAAGACACACTCCAACTTGTTTCATTGCATAGCTGTATATAGACATTATTAGATGTAGATATCACTGATTTAGTTCCAATACAGTATTTGCCAGATACTTAATTACTAGTTTGCTACTTGTTTTCTTCTTCTTTCATATTTAAGGATATACCAGCTAATCTGTTTGCAAATTTGGATTCTTTTCAAATTCAGAAAAATGCATTTGATTAAGAATCCCTTTGCTGTGGATGATTTTTTTTTTTTTAAACTCAATCTTTGTATAAATATGTCCTTCTGTTAAATTAGGGATCTCTTTAAAGCACTTAAAAATGAATCATATTGCTCTTGTCCAAGTCTCCTGGCTTCTTGACGTGCAAATTGCATCACACTATTAAAAACTGTTTAGACATCTAAAAATAAGTTACAATGAATGACAGGTCACATTTTTTTGCAAGTGTGGTATTAACACATGGAATAAAACAAAACGCTATTTTCTTTTCAGTTTACATTAGTGAAAATCAGAAATAACTGTATGCCAATTAGGCAGTACAAAAGTAATATATGTAAGGTCAAAAGTAAATCAAAAATCCATCTCCTTTCTTAAGCACACATAATAGCTGGCTTTATGTGGTACCGTTTATGACAAATGGCATGATCATGCAGTCTTTACTCATTCAAAACACCCACTGATTACCAGAAAATCCCCATCCTTCAGATTTTTTTTTTTTGGCCTGAATCGTACTTACAATTGTATCTTTATGTCCTGTTGGTAACATAAATTTAATCTGGTTTGGAATATGGCTGATCTGGATCAGGGAGGAAAGACTGAAATTTTTCAACCTACTGTGATACCAGCGAATCCCGATAGCAGCATTGATTCCAACTGGTGTGTGTGCTGTACTGACACAACAGCTTTGGTACAATGAGCAAAAAATCAGGAGTTAATGGGAAACATATGACCAGATAGGTTGTTTTATTTCCCAGGTTTAATATGTGTATAGTAAGTTTTCAGGCTGTAACAAGCTGTGGATTGAAGCCTCTTGAAACAGGTTTCAGTAGCTTTTCTGCAATCTGACATCGGAGGTTCCAGTTGTTACAAAGAACATCTTTTATTTTTTTCTTTTTCTTTTCCTTTTTTTTTTTTCCCTTCGGGGACAATAAGAGACACACTTAAGAAACAAATAACAACCACACACATACCTAGTTATTTGCAGGACCATCTTTTTAATGGGGATCCTAAAACTGAATTTTGGCAAAGAACTTCAACAGCAGGGAATTGTGTTTTTCTCAGGACCAGACTGAATTTGATTTTAACTGGCATCCTAAAACTCTTTGAAATTAGGTACATACTGGTAGTGCAATGACTGTTGTAATTTGGCAGCAGACATATGCTCAGCAAGAGATCTTGTACTGCAATGGGTTTACAGAGAGTGGAAAAATTGCCCTGAAAGTAACAAGAGTCGTCTTCTCCTTGGGATCAGATGAACGCAGCGCTTCATTCACAGCAGCTGGCGTGACGGCTGCTGACCGGTCCCCCCCTACTGATGCAGCACCCAGCTAGTCCCCCAGCTTCTCCCACAACCCCAGGGGGGCAGAGAATTCCCGGTGTGAAAGTGTGTGGTCTGTGACAGAAAGAGAAGGCTACTGAGTGAAGCACAGCAAACATGTATGTGATTTATAGCACAGGAGAACTTCTGAAAGGAGATTAGAAGTGAAAAGCATTATTCATTTCAGAGCATGCTCCTTATTGCCTCGGGGAATTCGTGTATAGCTTTACCAAAGGCCTAATGAAAGCTTTACTCAGTGACTAATTTTTTTTCACACCTATTTCTCTCTTTATAAATATTTTTCTCCCCACCCCTCCACTTCTTTTCATTTTGTTGAACACAGCAACACCTGCTGGCAGTGGTCCGGGAGTACTGCTGGAAAGACCCACAGATCTAACTCGTCAGACCAGCTGCCATTAAGCACTGCCAAGCCATATTAATGAGCTGCCTCTATTTTTACCCCTTCCTGCCAGAAAGGGCAATTGCTCTTGGGAAAGACTGTAGCTGGGTAGCTGGGGGGTTTTCTTACCTTTTTTTTTTTTTTTTTTTTTTTTTTTTTTTTCCTGGTCTTTCTTTTTTTCTGGTAGCTTCACAATCCAGATAATCATTGTTCATTTAGTGAAATTGGAAATTCTGACTTCAGTTCTGATACCACTGATTGTGACCATATAAAACATCGGAGTGGTGCTGAGCCTGTCTTGCTGGTTCACAGGCATATTTTAGTTCACTGCTGGATCAGAAACAGAGGAATGGGTTCTGAGAGAGAAAGGTTAGTATTCCAGCAACCTGTCTCTTTGTTTCCTAATTGTGGATTTTACTTTACCAACTATTAAAAAAAAATGGACCAATGCCACTTCATTTTTCACCTAGTGGAGATTGTGTGATTTACTGCCTGTTTTGGAATCTTGAATTGCACACAACAGCATTTGTGTGTCTCCATTCCTGCTTTGAAGAGCAGTCACTAGAAAAAGCACTGGCACGGACCTCTGTGAAAATCAGCTGGAATCTCACCCTGTTGTACCTTATTTTGCTGTAATAGCAAGAAAAGATATTTCAGCAATTTATATTTACAAGTTTTAGGTTTCTACTTTTATGTAAGTGGACCAATTAAGGCCAGTCTTGCTGTTGCTGCTAACTCTAATGCTTATGTGCTGTTTAGAAGGGCCACTGATTTCAATCATAATTAGTGAGCTGGTCAAAAAAATAAAGTTCATCTGAGGATAAGACCGCGGTCTAGAGGGTGGGGTAAAGAATAGCTTTCAAGTTCTTGCCTTTTTTTTAAAATAATAATGGATGACACTATTTGCAAGGGGGTGCAGGATAAGTAAATGTTCTAACATAATCTTATATGAAGTCAATCTGACTAACAGAAGCAAGAACATTAATTTTCTTCCTAAACTATACCTATGTCTTCTGCCATGTCATTCATTGATCTTTTTTCTTGCCAAGTTACAAAACAGTGAGTTGTTTCTTTAACAGGGACATTTGAATGTCCGTGTTATTTTAGCGTATGTGTTGCCATTTTACACTTAAAAATATAAACCAGGAGATATTAATACATAAGAGGTGACACAGGTGATGTTATTAGTGTGAGATGATATGACACACACGTTCTGTGATCGGAGCTTGTTCAAAACTTTGCTTTTGGGGGAAAATCTATTTACAAAGAGAATTTTCTTGAATTTATAGGGAGTATGGAGTTAAGTTATAACTGTAGAGGGCAGGCCAAAGAACTAAAGTTGTTCACACAGCTTGTTCATTTGACAGGCAATTTTTCAGTACAGTAGTGGACAAGTCTTTTTTTTTTTTTTTTCTCTTGAGAAACAGTTCTGTAGTGTGTAAAATGTCTTGAGTCCTGCTGTCTTCAAAGATATTTCCAGAGCTTATGATTAGAGTCACTTCAATGATTTAAACCAAACAGGGAGGGAGCCCCTGATGAACCAAATCCTATTTGGTTCCAAGTGGGGTGAAAAACGTATGGCTACAGTTGGAGGAGCAATTAACATTTAAAGGTGACTTAAAACTATGATTGAGAGGTAGATTTCAGTAAACTAATTTGCATGATGTTGAAAACTTCAACTGTTGCACAAAACGTAAGTCATTCCTTATGTAATCGTACTTCGATCAGTGGAGTTTCATCAAGGATATATTTGGGCAAGCTGCAAAACAATGGGGAATGGTTTTATTTCCTTGACAAGCCCTAAATTCTCTGTTCTGTCTGTCTCTTACTACATTTAGTCAAATGACAGCACACACAACAGTTTAAGTACAGAGTCCTGTTATCTTTTAGCTTTTAGGGCCAATTCTCGATGGAACTGAACTTAATGCTGGCTGTGGAAGCAGAATCCAGTTAAATGAAGCTTGGACTCTGAAGGTTAGTATTAACCATTGGTGGATGGGAAGAGAAACAGGAAATTGGGTCTTAGATAAAAGCTAAGATGATTATTCACTGATGTACTTCCCGAAGTAATGTTGCCTGTGGATTTTAGAAAGACTGACAATTCCGTTTGCAAGGGGAGGGCTGGACCCCTAGTTAATGTAAATTGGGGTAGCTCTCCTGACTTCAGAGACTGGGTTACATCAGTAGATGATCTGATCTAAAGTTTTGGGGTTTTATTTGTTGTTTTGTTTTTGTTTTTTTTTTAATTTATCATCTATGTAGTAATGTCAGCTTTTTGGCTTTTCCTTTTAATAACATCCCAGTTTTTGAATGGCAAGAAAGATCCATTTCTTCTTGGTTAACTCCCTTGGTGATGGGGATACATTTTGCCAATTATGTTTTGATTATTGCTAAATCTGCTGACGTGTGGGAGGGAATTGAATGAAGCTCTTAAGCTTGCCACTTTCATTGCACTGAACTCAACTAGAGGTTATGCTGCAAATTTTCCAAGGTAGTCATCCTGCACAGGCCATTAGGAGAAGCTGCAGTTTCACACATGGACAGATACTCCTTCTCTGTGAGAGTGGCCAGCTGATAACTGGCATAAGATGTATACTGAAGACACCGACGAGTGGCTTAAAAAGGATGTGTTGATCTGGTGCGTTGTCGCTGCTTTGTCCATTGTGAATCCTCTGTGGAGCAAATCACTGTGGAAAAATAAATACATCCAGCAGCAAAAATGGTAAGGGGAAGCCTGACTGCTTACAGCTGTTTACTGAGTAGGGTATTAGATGGGGACCCAGGAAATTTGGATTGTCTATCTCTGCCCTCTACTCCTGGGTAAGAAGACAAGTACTTTACTTACCCATCTGCAAAATGGAAAGAATCGACATCCATTCTGAGATCTGTAGGTCAGAAATGGCAAACAAGTCCTTGCTGTTGTTTGGTTTCTTGTGGTCCTCTGGGATCTGAATTAAAGAAGCCATAGGGGGAGACAGGGTAGATGAGAGCACAGGCACCAGCTGAGTTTGTCTGACATTGAGGGGAGTGTCAGTGCATTCTGCCTTTCCTTGGTACCGCCTTGGTACCATCTTGGCATCACCTTTCCTTGCTGTGCTTCAATGCTGTTTTCTGAGGCACCAGTTAGCTTCTTGGAGAGGCAGTTTCTAGCTCTGCATCAGGCAGCAGGGGGACCTACTGGTCCTCTCCCAGGAGTGAGCACTAACAAGTACCTGCGTCTTTGCTGAAAAGGTCAATCCAGCATTTTTGCCAATAACCACCCAATTCAGAAGCTCCTTGATTTGACATGATGTCCACCTAAAGCACATCCTGTGTGGTGAGAAACACCATGCTGTATTGTCGCTGCCAGCACTGGTTTTCAAGTTGGTTATTTAAAATAATGTTTGCACTCATATCCAATACAGACACAGGTTACCTCTCAGGGATGTGTTTGGTTTCAGATATTTTTTTTCAGCAAAACGCAGGAAATTACTGAGACCATTTCACATACAGGCATGTGAGGAGAGTAAAATAATTTGTTGTCAACATTTGTTGATGTAATGAAGCTCCTCCCCTTCCCTACACACACACACACACTCATGCACTCACTGTTTTAACAAGTGCTGGAGATGACCTGGAGTTTCCAAATTAAAATGTAAACCTGCCAAAGTTTTGAAAATTTATCTCAGAAATTTTCTCAAATCTGGTGTTATAAAACTTGAGATTTGACTTGGTAGCACTGAGGTTAAATGAGGTTTTGAATGGGTATCAAAGAATCACAGAATGGTTTGGGTTGGAATAGACCTTAAACACCATCTCATTCCAAACACCTTCCTATGGGCAGGGACACCTCCCACTAGACCAGGTTGCTCAAAGCACCATCCAACCTGGCCTTGAAGAATTCCAGGGAGGGGGCATCCACAGCTTCCCTGGGCAACCTGTCACCACCCTCACAGTAAAGAATTTCTTCCTAGTATCTCTCCTAAGTCTACCTTCTTTCAGCGTAAAACTGTTTCATACTGTCTTATCACTACATGCTGTTGTAAAAAGTCCCTCTCCAGCTTTCCTGTAGGCTCCCTTCAGGCACTGGACAGGGGGTCCTCAAATCTGGATTTAATTCACTAATCCACTTCCATTGTGACTTCACATTTTATGGCTGAAATTTTATACTTGTAGTTCAGTGCAGGTGGGAGGTGTAATAGTAGGCTGTTAAATACCTACTTGCCTGATGTCTTTGCATACAGACTACAATGTGTGTGAATAATAAGGATTAAACCTGTTTATCAGTGAGCACAAAATTGTACCTGCCAAGCTCAGAGGTCCTGCAGAAGTGCTTTCAAAATGAGCTTTATAACACCCTGTAACAGTTGGGGGAACAGAGGGTTGATAGGCAGCAGTGATGGCCAGTTGCCTAGAATATCAGTTCCTCTTCAATAACTTTTGTGTGCCAACTATGAACTTATAAACAGTTATTTTCTTTATTCATTGTCTACTTATTGGTCATGCCCTCGTGATGACTCCTGCTAAAAGGGGTGACATAAGGTAGCTCAGAATAAAGTTTTTGTGTGCAAACAGGGCTCATCTGTGTGTCCATGCACACATTTTTTAATTACTCCTTTGAAGCTGCCTATTCAGGAACAGTAACCAAGCATCTAGGAAGTATAAAACCAACAAAGAAGTGTTCAGATGTTTCTCATAAAGCAGATTCTTTTGGGGGGGTTGGTTCTCATTCTTTTTATTCCTCCTTAAACTGAATTTAGCTCCTGTGATCAGAGCCAAATTGAGAGCTTTGAACAATAATGTAATTTGCTAGCTCACGGGAGAGGTGCAGCAGGGACAGCCACAGGACAGCCTTCTTCATACACGTTCTTGGGTGCACAGAGGCTAGCTCATGCCCTCAGTCCAATGAGTTCTTGGGACGCTCAGCAGAGCTGCCTGCTCCACTGTCTTGCTTTGAATGGGAGCTGAACTGAAAGAAGTGAATCCTTTAATACAAAACAACAAATAGCCAAACTGGAAGTGACATTCAAGGAAGTATTCCTGAGGGGTGTCTGCAGCCTAGGGAGAGAGGGCTCTTAGAGAGATCTCCAAATTTATAAATTTAATGTGCAGTGGCAGTCCAAAAAGGCAACATAATGTTGAGTGTTGTCAGGAAGAGTGCTGAGAGCAAGACAGAGGGCACCCATTTTACCACTGTATAAAGGCCTGGTGCATCCACAAGGTGGGTGTTGTGTGCAGTTCTGGTCTTTGCATCTCAGGAAGAACTTAGTGGAGTTAGAGAAGAGCCACTAAAATTATTAAGGTTGTGGAGCCGCTGCTTGATAAGAAGAAATTGAAAAGCAGAGGCTCTTCAGCTTGGAGAACAGAAGGCTGAGAGAAGATATGCTTGGGGTTTAGAAAATCATGAAGACAGCAGATAAGGTGAATGCCAAACTTGGTACACCAAATCCTGCAGTACTAGGGGGAACTCGCTGAAACTAGTAGAAGATTTAAAACAGATACAGTGCTTACACAATGGAGACTGAGCTTCTGGGATTTGCTGCCACAGGAGGCTGTGGAGGCAGACAGTATCAGAAGACTCAAAAAGGTCCATAAAAAACTACCACAGGGAATAGGCAGGGACATATCCTTTAACATCTTTAATACAACAATTGTGGATGCTGGGGAGTTTGAAGGGACAGGCCCACGGAAAGTGGCCAGGCTCACATTCTCTCTCCAAACAGCATCTCCTGTTGCCACTGTTGGAATGAGAAAGGGGAGTTAGATGGACCACCAGCAGGACCCTGGTGGGAGCTCCCAGCAGGGAGTTTCTCATGTCCTTACGTGGTAGTGAGGTGCGCTTGTCTTCATGCTGTGGAAAGAAGAAGAAAGTTCCTGAAGGTGATTCAAGGCAAGACCTAACTGTTCCTGCCCTGAATCACCCTCAGAGAAGCCTATCTGTCGCCATCAATTGCAAAGGAAATCTACTCTAGACAGGAGTTAGTCTTGTGAATAACCATGTTAGTCACAACCGACACAGATTGGGGTTGGAACTGCTGATCTAGAACTCAGGAAAGTGTCACATACAAAAACCCAATCCAGACCCCTCACAGTCATTTTGGTGAGTGTTTTAAGAGTGAAAACACTATCTGAGGTCAGTATTATTTAAATTATTGTTGGTTAACTCTGATCACAAGCAATTGGAAACATTTCCTCAGCCAGTGATGCGGAAGTAGTACGTCAAGCTCTGGTTAAGATGAAAAGTTAAGAAAACATCTTTCATATACATGAGACTGCTTTCTCATAGTCTCAAAGCTGAATCACTGGGAAAGACTGCCTCTGCTGTCTCGCTGCAAAGCTACTCTGAATTGCCCAGGTATGGCCAGATGTCCTAACGTTTATGGGAAGCCTGCTGCATGTCACTGTCTGGAAACAGAAACAAGCTGTGAGGCTGGAATTGCAGGATGATATCTGACTCAGAAAGAGGGGTGATCCTTTTATTAAAACTACCCCAGTAGCTTCCTTTGAGCACACCAGCTCAAAGAAATGAAATAGGTGCTTAAGTGATAGCTCTGTATTTCATTACCTGATCTCTAGATACAATGCTCTACATAGACATGCAAATGTAGACATTTTTGGACTTCCATTACTACTAAAGTTACAGACATTGTGAGATATTTTTAGGTGTCTGCTGAAAATCTGGCCACTCCAGAAAAGAAAATTATAAATAATATTCCCAAGCATATTCTGAGATTCAGCAATAGGCTAAAATACAGTAAGAACAGCAGAGAATCAAAAGTTGTCTTAAATGTGTTTTAACTGTGAAATTAAGTATAAGAAATTAAATGACACATGAACACTTGCTTGTCAGATAGGACATAGATCTTTTCAGAAATTAATTTATTAATCACCACTATATCCTTTGAAATAGGAATATGTCTTTTTTAACTTGGAGCAGGCAAGGTGTGATCTTGCTCACAGTACTTACTTCACTGTCCAAGGCTACCAAAGAAGTCTGTGGTCAGGATGTCAATGGGAACCTTCCATGGTTCCCAAGGTTTTCTCCCTACTTGCTAAAATATGTTGCTACCTGCTTATGAACCGTAAAACCATTC
The DNA here is from genome assembly GCF_020740795.1 of Apus apus. Classification (NCBI taxonomy): domain Eukaryota; kingdom Metazoa; phylum Chordata; class Aves; order Apodiformes; family Apodidae; genus Apus; species Apus apus. The sequence continues at coordinate 53,609,996 of NC_067283.1, forward strand.
TGCGCTGTACAAAGCCTTCAACAAAAAATGTTTAGTTAACTGGTCTGTGGTTGAACATTTCAGTATCTGTAGTACTTCTAAGCTCATCCTCTGCCTGAATTTCCAGATACTACCATTGGGACCGTTACTGACTCAGTTTAGAAAATTCTTCTTGTTTCTCTCACAAGATGTCTTTGTGAAAATGAGAAGCACATTGTTACTAGTGTTTGGACAAGCAAATGGTTAGCTTGCACACTCTATCTTCTATTTAATTAATGTTCAAACAGGACATTTGAGTTGGCCCAGCACAGAGAACTTTTTAGTAATGTGATGTCAAACCTCTGCAGATCCCATTTTGAACTGTTTTCTTAGTGGTTGTGGGACAAAGAAGTTGAAAGTAGTGTCATATGCCCTTGTTACTATAAGTGCAAATGCTGTTCACCTCACATTAAAAAGTTAACTTGATACAGAGTCCAAAGTATCTGACCTTCTCTCAGGGCACCACAATTACATTGCGGGCTGTACAATCCAAATGCTGTTACTCTACAGGGGTAAGAATTCAATTTACACTGGAAGTTCAGTTCAGTTGGTAAATATTTCCAGGTGGCCAAGTCTAATTTTAGGGATGGCAAATTTGCTAAGGGTAAGCAGCAGGCAGGAGTACTCTAAGTCTCTATCAATTAAAAAAACAAAAGGTAATTTAACATAGTATTCTTCGAGAGATTAACCAGAGGCTCAGTGTTCTACATTCCTTGTCTAACATTGTGTTGCTGTTAAAATCCATGCTCCAAAGATGCATAAATTCCTTTTGTAAAGATATTCTGGAATTAGCAATGAAGGAAAAAGTTATAAATGGACACCTTATAGCAGCCTTTCAGCAACTGAAGGGGGCCTATAGGAAATCTGGGGAGGCACTGTTTACAAGGGTGTGTAGTGATAGGACAAGGGGCGATGGTCTTAAACTAGAGCAGGGTAGGTTTACATTATGCACTCGGAAGAAGTTCTTTACTATGGGGGTGGTAAAACACCGGAACAGGTTGCCCAGAGAGGTGGTGGAGGTCCCATCACTGGAGACATTCAAAGTCAGACTTGATGGGGCTCTGAGCAACCTGACCTAGTTAAAGAGGTCCCTACTTACTATAGGGGGGTTAGACTAGATGACCTTTAAACATACCTTCCAATCTGAACCATGATGTGGTTCTGTAATACCAGCAAATGAGGCAGAAAATGGGGATCATGCAGCGTTTTATCGGAAAGGCAACTGGGGTAGTTTTTGATCTGAGTTTGTGAGTATGTGCATTTACTGAATAAAGAAAGGCAAGAGCTTGCTGTAGGCCAGCCGAAACATCTTGAAACTGCGAAGTGAAGCAGAAGACTTTAAATGGTTGTTCCTATTCAAAAGTTTCACCAGAAGTGTCCTTCCAGTTTCAAGGGCCCTCTGTGCTGTCAAATGCTGTTAGGCCCTTGTTAGTCATTGCTAGAGAAAAAAAAACCTCAACATCACAAAACTGTTTGGTCAGTTTGCTCAGCTGCTGCTGATGTCATCCGTTGCCCACTAAGAGTAAGTTACTGTAATAATCCTCCCTTTTTATTAATCATAACTTTGTAGAAAGCAAGAACCAGGTGACATCATTCTTGAAGAGGACTGGCTAACTCAGGCTCAGCTTTAGTTAGCTTTGCTGTAACATCTCTTGCATGGCATATGAAAATAATTACCAGCTCTCACTTTCCATGTCTGACCAATCACCCCCTTTTTTGCTCTTTATGAGGTTACAGGCCTCTGCCTATTTCAAACACCTGCTGAAGGTGTAATCTATTTAGAGATGAAAGAGAATATCTTTAACTGGAAGCTGGGATATTCCATGGGATGCTCAGGGGATGAAGTCACTTACCGTATAATACATCAGCAGTATTTATATAGTGAAAAAAATCTTAGTATAATATGTTTAAAGCATTTCAGATACAGGCTATTATCATACTCTGAATGTGATTTCAGCACTGGTACATTCCACTATTTATTTTCTGCTCTGCTTTTGTTTTGGATAATGTAAAATATTTGTCTGCTTGTACATCTATCTATATAAAAAGGCAAATAAGCCACATTTCAAGGGCAATTTCTTTTCATTGTTGATTTTTTGAAGGATATTTAATGAGTTATTCGCTAAGACCAAATGTTTTTTCTAGTCTTGCTGACCTATTGCCTAAGACAAAGGAAGAAATAGACTCTACCCTTTTCCTTTAGCTACACATTTCAGTCATTTTGAGGCCAAAAGATACCTTCTTATTTTAGTATAAGTGCAGCTGAGAAAAGAAATTTAGACAGTAAGGGAGGGCTGTTTCATTAGAGCAAGTGATTAATTCACACCAGGGAAGGAAATACAGGCAGGACTTCAAGTTAGAGAGCCTTCATCTGTTAAAAGTAAGGGAAAAAGAGAGAAGAAGCAGCCATGATTGCTTAGGTTTGGGCCTAACACGACCATAAAGAACCAGCCCCATGGCCATTCACTCAGCTCCCCCCACACATACACGCACTGGGATGGGGAGGACAAAAGCCAACTAGAAGCTCATGGGTCGAGACAAAGGACAGGAACGGTTTGCTCACCATTTACAGTCCTGGGCAAAACAAACTCAACTTGGGGAAAAATAATCATTTCATTTCACACTAAGCAAACACACACAGGACACAACACACAGAGCAGGGCTTGCATATGTTACCCTACCCCTCCCTTCTTCCCGGGCCCAAATCCCTTTGTTCCGGTTTCTCTCCCTCCTTCCCCCCAGCGGCACAGGGGGACAGGGGATGGGGTTTAGAGTCAGTTCACAGGCTGGTGGTTCCTGCTGCTCCTTCCTCCTCAGGAAGCAGGATTCCTTACAGTCCTGCCCTGCTTCCCCACGGGGTCCCTCCCATGGCAGAGAGTCCTCCATGAACCTCTCCTTCATGAGTCCTTCCCACAAGGTCCGGAGCTGCTCCAGCCTGGGCTTCCCACAGAATCATAGAATCATAGAATCCTAGGGGTTGGAAGGGACCTCGAAAGATCATCTAGTCCAACCCCCCTGCCAGAGCAGGGTCACCTAGAGCACATCACACAGGAATGCGTCCAGGCGGGTCTTGAATGTCCAGTGAAGAAGACTCCACAACCTCTCTGGGCAGCCTGTTCCAGTGCTCTGTCACTCTTACAGTAAAATAATTTTTTCTGATATTCACCTTAAACCTCCTATGCTCCAATTTGTATCCATTACTCCTTGTCCTATCACTGGTCATCACTGAAAAAAGCTTAACTCCATCTTCTTGACACTCACCCTTTACGTATTTGTAAACATTGATGAGGTCACCCCTCAGTCTCCTTTTCTCCAAACTAAAGAGACCCAGCTCTCTCAGCCTTTCCTCATAAGGGAGATGTTCCACTCCCTTAATCATCTTTGTGGCTCTGCGCTGGACTCTTTCAAGCAGTTCCCTGTCCTTCTTGAACTGAGGGGCCCAGAGCTGGACACAAAACTCCAGATGCGGCCTCACCAATGCAGAATAGAGGGGGAGGAGAACCTCTCTTGACCTACTAACCACACCCTTTCTAATGCACCCCAGGATGCCATTGGCCTTCTTGGCCACAAGGGCACACTGCTGGCTCATGGTCATCCTCCTGTCTACCAGGACCCCCAGATCCCTTTCTCCTACACTGCTCTCCAGCAGGTCAGCCCCCAACCTGTACTGGTACATGGCATTTTTCTTCCCCAAATGCAAAACTCTACACTTGCCCTTGTTGAACTTCATCAGGTTTTTCCCTGCCCAAGTCTCCAGCCTGTCTAGGTCATGGGTCCTTCGGGAACAGCCACCTCCCCTGGCGCGGGGTTCTTCACAGCTGCAGATCCAAGTCCATGGGCTGCAAGTCCACATTCGCCCTTCCTGGGGCCTTCAGGGAATGCTCTACCACGTTCCTCCATGAGTGCAGGGGGACAGCTGCCATCTCCCCATGGGCTGCAGGGAAGCTTCTGCTTGGGCACCTTCTTCCCCTTCTTCCTCACCACCCTCGGGATCTGCACCCCAGCCCTGCTATGACCTCTCCAGCACAGCTCTCTCTCCCCTTCTTGCCCTCTCCTCAGGTCTTATATCAGTTCTTTTACATGTTATTCGCAGAGGCGCATCCATTGTCTTCCTAATGACCCAGCCTTGGCTACCTGAGCTGGGGGAGGAGCTTTTAGTAGCTTCTTACAGGAGCCACTCTTGGAGCCTGTCTCCTGCTACCGAAACCAGGCCAGAACCAAACCAGCCCACTTGATTAATTTAATTTACTTGCAGTAACCATTTTTCCCCTGGGGTGAAATGCTGCATCCCAGGAGTATGACATGTATTCTCTGTTGAAAGACGCCTTGCATTGGTCTCCACAGTACAAAGACATCTGTAATGCACTGGAGCAGAATTTATGAAGTTGGGTCAGTGTAAGACAGGTCCCCTGTACAGATCCCTGTCACCTGAGCACTCTGCGAAAGTGATCTGCTATTATTACTGTGGCACCAAACTTTCATTACCTTTAGCTGTTGTCAGTAAAGACACAAAATCATAACAGAATCACAGAAGGGTTTGGGTTGGAAGGGACCTTAAATACCACCTAGTTCCAGCCCCCCTGCAATGGGCAGGGACACCTCCCACTAGATCAAGTTGCTTAAAGCCCCATCCAACCTGGCCTTGAATGCTTCCAGAGAGGGGACATCCAGAGCTTCCCTGGGCAACCTGTTCCAGAGTCTTGCCACCCTCCTAGTGAATAATTTCTTTCTAATGTCTAACCTAAATCTATCCTCTTACAGTTTAAAGTTATTTCCCCTTGTTCTGTCACTTGTAAAATGTTCCTCCCCAGCTTTCCTGTAGGCCCCCTTCAGGTGTTGGAAGGCTGCTGTAAGGTCTCCTCAGAGTCTTCTCCTCTCCAGGCTGACCAACCACAACATCCTGTCTTCATAGGAGAGGTGCTCCAGCCCTCGGATCATCTTTGTGGCCTTCCTCTGGACTTACTCCAACATCTCCATGTCCTTCTTTTGTTGGAGGCTCCAGAACTGGACACAGTACTCCATTATAATCCATGTTATATATTCAAATTGCTGTACTACATAGCACTGAGACACTGAAAAGTTCAGTGTAATTAAAATGAAATGCCCTATTCTGTGCAGTTCCTCAAGAATAGTTAAGTTTATCAATTAGCTGTTAGTTAGATATAAACCTACTTAATGTCTCCCAAGTTGATTTTACCACATGGATTTTGCATTCCAAATATTCATTGGTATTCCATGAAACTATGCAGATTGGTTTCATTCTTTAATTTTTTCTCCTGAAGCAATCCAGAATCAGTTCTTTTGCCCTGTTCAATGTGCCATAACGATTCTCATCCTATATACTTAGGAAAAAGTAGTTTGACTTAGCTGAATCTTTAAGAACCAGATAGTGTAATGGAACTAGGTCTTTTTTCTAATAACTGGAATTTTCTCTTTATTTTATGAATATTAAAACCCAACAATCAGGTGATAAGAGCACACTGAAGTCAGCTCCTTTAAAATTGCTTGGAAAAATCATTTGACCTGGGAATGGTTAACGTAAATAGATTATGGTTAACAACATCTGTAGTTATTGCTAAACTAGAAAATAATCCATCATAAAACATGCATGCAGTCTCCCTTTTTTTTTTTAACAGAAAAATACAGAACAGAAATATTTATCATGCACATTTGCCCCTTTTCTGTCACTATTGCTAACAGAAAAACTCTACATAGAATTTGAACTGATGCATTGCCAGAGTTCCTTGTCTGCCTGATTTATAAACTAGTTGGGATAAGAAGTATTTGGTTTTGCAATTAACAGCTATTGATCATGGAGTTTCATTAATACTTTTAGCTTCTCTTATCAATTATTGGCATTCTTCTGTGTCTAATTTGTATTCATTGAAGTAGCATGCAGTTCAATATTTCAGCAGAATCTATGGATTTAATAGCTACCAAGGGCTTTAGGAAAAAAAGAAAATCATATCACTAAAGACACCGATAAAATAAGGTGATTTAGAGAAATACACATCACTATAGATAAGGACCACTTAACCCCATGTCAGCTAACCATGCTTAATCTTCCACTACACTTAGGTTAACCATATGTTGCCATGGTTTTTAACTGTCAGTCCTTCTCAAGGCTGTCTGATCCTTGTTTAACATCATGTTATGTCTTATATATACCATTTTGCCTAATTTTCTGCTCCAGTCTGCCTTGAAATATGCTATAACCTTTAGAAAGTTGTCCATGTCAAGTTTGGACAGTGTTACTGGAAGAATGCAGGCAACTTGCACTGCTTCTCTCTGTAACATACTTTATTCTGTGCATAAAGGGGATTTAGGTTTCCAGGGTATTAATTTGACACCTTTCATGAATGTTAAATTCACAGCAAAAAAGGTTTAGTCCATGAAATAAAGAAACCTGTATCCATTTCAAATCTCAAGGAAAATATGGGCAGTCAGAAGTTAATTGCCCAGTTTAGAATTTGGCTGGAATTTACTTAACAAGCTTATTTATAAAATTCAATGTGCCTGGGTTTGATAACTAGCCCCTGTATGACCTCACTCCAGTATTTGCATCCTTTCACATGATAATATACTTGAACGTGTTTGCATCATGCTGCAAAATATAATGAACCAGCAAGCAATATTATATAACTTAAGTTGTACGACATTTTATTTCCTATTTTATTTGTTTGTTTTATTTGTTTGAGTTTCTGTACATTCTGTATGATTGTATCTACATATATATGTATATGTGTGTATATATATATATACACAAACACAAATAAGTGAGTATGGTTTTGTGTATGTGTGTAGCCAAGTGCTTTGCTAGCCAAGTGTTAGGAAGTAACAGAACTGAGGTGGACTTTTCAAGCACGTCTACATGGATTGTCCAGTGGGTTTTGGGTTGGCATGTCAATTTATGCTTATTAAACAGTTTCCTGGGCCGCTGTATGCACCACAGATGCCATATCACAGTCTGTGATAGTTTCACAGTTACATTCAGTTTCAGCCTGTTACATTCATTGAAGATTATTTCTGAGGGAGTAACCCTTGCGGAGTCTCTTCTCCTGAGATTCTTCTTTGAAAACAGGTTTCTGCCCTTGAAACTAGTCTCACTTTTTTGTGCTACAAGGCAGAGATTGCACAGTAGGAACATCATGTTTCTTAGGGTTCACAGTGTGATCCAGGCTGTTAGAACTCCTCATGCTTCAGGCAGGAAAGTGCACAGACCACTGGAAAGACTAAATGTTGGTCACCATCCCTCCCACCATTCAAGAGGGGTCAAGGGACTTCTGAGTTTATCAGATGCATTGACCGCTAGGCATGGTTGTCATCACGGGTCTGTGAGATCCACCAGCTGTGGTCACACCCCATGTATTTCTATTTCTGTGGTTGTGTGCTCAGTGCCATCAGATGTGGCATGTTTGGCACTGTGTAATAGACAGATGACTCTTCCACCTGCTAAATGGACCATTTCATTCCCATATCTTTCAGGACAGAGTTCTCTTAACTCCAGTGCATTTTTAATGTTTGCCGAGCTGGGTATCACTCCTGACTGGCATCTTTGTTCTTGGATATTTCTTCTTTGTATCTAAGATATTAAGTATCTTCTGTTGACAGCTCAGATTGCCAGTAATATAAATATCCTTGTGACCATCATCTCTGGCCTTTGAAGCTGCTTCTCAAAGTTTTTTTTCTAGCAGTCCTTTGTCAGTTCCAACTATGTATTTCAACCATCATAGTGTCATATTCTCCTGGAGTTCCTGAAGACTTTAATTAAAATGTCTTATTTTCCATATTTTTTTTCCTTAGAAAATCACTGGGACAACAGTTCTAATCATCATAATAGAAAAGATCTGGAAAAATCAGAAGTACTCCATATTCCCTTCTGGGTCATCACTAATCTTTAAAGCACAATCCCTCTTGTGCTTTCTACTAACCTTCCTACTAATTTCTGTTGCAGCATCATACCAAATGTTTTACTGAAATACAAGGTGTCTTATTTTTCTAGAAAATTTCTGTTAATATCAAAGAAAGATTTTTGGAAGTTCTGACATAAAGTACCTCTGATGAAACCCGTTCCACTTTTTGCCTGTTTAATACTGAGATGCATGTAGCTGCATGCCCTCAATGATACTTTTCTTTAAAGTACTCCTGAGATCAGTCAAATGCCCTTTTTTTTTTTTTGCCCGGATCACACTTACCTCTGTTATCTCTGGCTGCCACATTCAAAATTGGCCAGTAATTCAGTGCTCCCACAGCTTGACAGATTTACTAACAGATTGTTACCAGGCTTACTGTTTAAGAGGCCAATTAAAAAAAAAATAAATAAAAAAAAATTGGAGTTGCAGTTACCTTGTGATTTGAGCATGCTTAGCTGTTTTAGTTTTGGTTTTACTTCAGATGAGTCCATTACAAATTCTCATTACAACTCAACAGTTGCTTCTTTGCTGAAAACTGAAGCAACACACTCAGTTCCTTTTTGGAGCCATATCTTGAGTCCTATTGCACCCTTTCTGCACAACAATACTTCTTGTTATTTTATTATAGAATAATGAAATCTTGTTATATTTATTATAGAACAAAGGACCTTTTACTGTTTGCTTTAAGAAAAGTCAGGAAATCCATGAAGTCTGTGTGACTCAATATAACTTTTGGCAATTTTCACTTTAACCTCCAGGATGAAGTCTTATTCATGCATGCTTATTTCTTTTTCTATAAAAGCATCTCTATGTAATCTTTTCCTGTCATTGTCCACTCAGTTAGATCTGCAGCCTTTGTCAGATGGCTTTTTGTCTTTCATGGAATACAGGTCCATGGTTAAAGAAGAGTAAGTTTTGTGTCTTATGAAGTCCTCAGCATTAGAGAAAAGTTGTTATAATTTTAAAAATATTCCCATGTTACAACAGAATAAAAAAATCAAGCTGAAAGTTAAGAAATATAGAGATCTAAATAAAATACTCAGCTAATGGCATTTTCTACCTACTTAAACCATTTATTTTTTTTTTAAGTGCATACTATTATTATCTCAGAATGTAATTTAAAAAGTGTTTCAAATCCTGTTTGTCAATTTCTGAATGACTGGTACTTCTACTGGGACAGAAATTGCAGGTATTTTTTCTGTCTTTGTTTCTCAGTAAATAAATTTAGAAAAAGTGCCCTTTCCTACTAAGCTGCAGTTTAAACATATCAATATTTTTGTCAGGAAAAATCATGATCAGAAATTTTCCATCCAAATAATTTAATCTGAGCTTTATTCCTCAGAGCTGCATGATGATGCAGTGTCGTATTAAGCCACTACCTTCTGTCACTTGGCTGTCCCTTTCATTTGACAAGGCACAAGTTCATTATATGCTGTAGTATTCTAACTCTGAGGGATTTAATCATGCCAGCTAAGGTATAAAAGGTGTAGCAAGTTGCCTTCTGGCAGTCCCATGATTCTGTATAGTATCCAGTTAAAGTGATAGAGATGGGTCAGCATGAGATGACAGGTATCTGTGTGAATGGAGGAGGCTGATGAAAAAAGAGGTTCTTTCTCGTGACAGAACACGTACCAGCATGTCAGAAGCTGAAAGGATTAATATTGGGATAATGTCTTTGGGAGATAAGCAAGGCCAAATTTCTGCAGTCATTAAGGTTCCCAGCTTAAAGGTACTTTCTACAAATTATCCTCTTCAGTCTTGCCTCTTTGACAACTTTTACTTGACAACTACATCCTGCAGGTCTAACTTTACATCACAGTTCTACCTACTTGGTACTCTTCCCAAAGCCTTCCTGCACAGCAAAGGTGTGACGTTTAGAAGTTATTACCCTTTTACTTCTGAGGTAGTTGTACACAACTAGTTGGAAAAAATATGATGCAGTCAGTGAAGTGTACAATGCTCAGTTTCACTTGTGATTTTAAAAGAATCATCTGGCTTCAAAACTTTCTTAACAGCTTCCACAGAAATCCTGGTGGATTTCTAACATGTGTCTGCTTAGTTTCACTTTTTGTGCTGTATCAAAAGTATCTATACTTCAGTGAACCTTAAAGTGTGTCTGTTCTTTGCATGCTCCATAGATTAGCGATCGATGCAGTGCAGAAAGTCTTACATAGCATGGAGTCAACATGCCTTACTGATTGTGAACTGAGTATGTTGTTCTATATAACAAGGTTCTTCTTTCCAGACCTCCTCAATGGAAGCTGGAAGTCTCCTGAGAACAGCGGCTTAGCAATAAAGTACCCTTCCTTTTACCATTGTTCAACTCCTAAATAAAATTCATTTATAGCTCCTGCTTCCTGACAGACAGTAATTTGTGTCTTGAAACCTAAGACCACTAGCTCATAATTCGAACAACTTGACCATTTCTGGTCAGGAAAGTCTCAAGTGTGAGCTGGCACAGAGGCTGAATTATCTCAGGGCCCACGAGAAATAGTCCCTCCAGGTCACGGTTGAGGTCATTTATTAGAGGGTTTTTTAAAGATTTGTCAGTATCCGGAGCATATTGTTTGCTTGTTCGTGGGGGATTTAACCCTGCAAAGTGCTGAGCCCTTCTGATAGATACTGAGCACCATCAACTTTCATTTGGATTAAGATAAAATTGAGGACACTCAATCTGTCTTGAAAATGTTTAGAACTTCATAAGACTGAACCCTGACTGACTTTTTTTTTTTTTTTCTTCACTTTACAGTCCCCAAAGCATCTCAAATTTAATTATAAAAATTCTGCTGAAGCTCAGGCAGAATGGACACTAGTACATGCCAATGGTATTTAAAAGTGTCTGTCAATGGAGTATTGAATTGCTCACTCTGGGTTTTAATAGCTTTTTTCTAAATCAGTAAAAATACATTATTTAAATCCCATGTAATGTAAATGTAATTAAAATGTACTTTTAGTGAAAGACAGTGCAGGGAGAAGCTGTTGGATTTCTATCCTGTAATTTAGGGGAAAAAAAGACATTGGGCTTAGGAGCTCTTATTTAAAGTCTGGTGAGGGCTTAACATTTCTCTATGCACTCCTTGAAATCAGAGATAACCAAATGATGAGATAAGTGGATAGCTCTTTTTTTTGTTTTTAATTCAGTGAAGGCCTCCCAGTGCATATTCCTGTTGGAGCTGATGAATAGCTCCTCTGGGATGCTGTAAGCTCCTCTCAATGTATTTATGAAATACCTTCCATTTACACAGACCATATTTTTCTTGATCAGCCCTTAAGGATGAGGGGAGAGAAAAAGAACCAGTAGGCTTCTTTCTTTTTTTTTTTTTTTTTTTTTTCACTTCTGGACAGTTGTTTTATGCTCTGTTTTATGATTGTGGCAGTCTGAAGCTTCTGGGACTCAGTCTGGCTTTAACCCTAGAAGATAACATTCTCCCAAAGCCATCCAGTTATAGGGTCCATTAGCCATTACTTTTCATTTTTAGATGCAGTACACACTGTGTAAGGAAGACTTACTGGGAATGTATAGAAAGAAAGGCCTTGTTTCAGTGCAGCCCACAAAACCAGCAGTATTTTGGGTGCACTGTCTTTTTCAGCAGCAGACCAGTGTACTGCAACAACACCCTTTAATCTTTGTAGTACATACTCAAGTCGTGCGAGTTGGCCCAGGGTTACACTCTCCTGTCTGGGCTTCTCGAGCTTTTTCAGATCTTGCCTGATGGCTGAAATACAGTGGCTGTAGTACTGTTGATGGGGGGAAATGAAAAGGAGGTGAATTACAGGCAGTAACACATGGTTCCATCACAAACTTCTCTCCTGTAACTTAGTAGGAGGTGAATCTGATTCACACACTCCAAGCTCGATGTATTGCAACTTCTGAGGTAAAGAAGAAATCTTCCCCGGTGTCAGAGTAGCGGGTGCTGGGATTTTTTTTTATTTGTTTTGTCTTCTTACAGCAAAATTCATGCTTTATGTCTTAAAACCATTCTACCCTAAAATTATTATAGCCTCCAGAACTTAGATGCTGATGATGCTTGATGCTGTGTTCTTTCTATAGCACATTACAGTGCTGCATGCTCATTATTATCCATCATCTTTCTTAATTATGCTACATAGGAACTGTTTTATAGCCTGTGACATGTGGAGTAGATGTTCTATGCACTGTTTGCAATTAAACATCTAATTCATAGTAGCCTACAGAGCGAGGAACGGCTCACAGATGGTTCCAGATGGTCCCTTCCAGTTCTGTGTTCTCACGTTTCTATTACAGTTGAAGGGTAGCATCAGCAAAAGGTAACTGGCAATCTCTGTATCTCTGTAACCTCTTCTGTGGATTTACAATGCTCTTTGATCTCTATTTCCTTTGAAAGAAAGAAGGAAAAATACGGTATTTAAAATCAAATGCAGAAGCGAAGAGTGAAATACAAGGTTAAAAATAAATAATATGAGAAATTATTTTACCATAGTTGCTTAGAAGGTTCTCACTATTGTATTTCTTTCATTTTCTGCTTTGAATAGCACTGCTTTGCTCCTGCTACCACACAAAGAGCTCACCAAATGTTTTTGTCCTTCAAATAACATCTAAGAACAACGTATTGCCTGTCCTCTGGTGTTAGTAGATTCAATTTGCATTAGCCTGTTCACAGGAAGGTGTCATCATTTTCCAAAACTATGCAGATGTGTGTCTGTGTCTTTATCTGTATCTATACCTTGCTAATAACTCACACATGAAACACTCCATATCTTGCAAAAGAGACATTTGACATTTTGGCTGCTGTGTAAATACCCCACGCTGATGTGCCCACAATCTACGTAACACACACACACGCACTGTGACGCAGAGGAATGAAGCAACCTGGTGGGGAAAAGCCTCAGACCAAAGGGGGCCACTGAAATACAGAAGTGGGAGAACAGCAGATCCGCTACAGGAAAGGTCCCAGACCTTCTTTACTGCAAGAAGTAACTCATGCACTTATTGCAACAGTAATCCATTACACTGAGCGTGCAGCTGGGCCATGTTGGACAGGAGCACAAAACCCCCGCTAGTTAGCAAGGCCAGGGTAGTACTGAAGAGCTCATTTTCCACATAGTGTGTAACACTGAGTTTCACGCTCCTTTAGTCATTAGTTACAGGGATAAGGATCCAATTAAGCCCATATATGTGTGGAAGCTCCCACTTAGGGAAGTTCATTTGTCTGTGTTTCTGTGACTGTGTCTGCAATTGTGACTCTTTGAATTGGAGCTGAGGCTGAATAAAACTCTAAATCCAGAATCAGGAAGACAAAGGGTAGACTTTGGATTCAGACCAGAATTTTGAAGTTCAGGCCCATCTCTGCTGTAAGAGTTTGTGTGGCTGTCGATAAATGGTGGTGTTTACTGGTGTCAGTACAGGCGACTGCGTATTTAAGACTTTGGAACAAGAGAACTGAGGCAGCAGTAGGACCTGTCTTGTGCTTTTGCTGAATCAGAATTTTCTTCTGATCAAAAGGCTTTGCTAGTGTCACTCCAGCTTATTTTAAAACAACTATTTCCTGTGTGCCAGCACTTGGAAGGAAAATCTCTAGCCAGTGTGTTAAAAGCTAGTCAACCTTTTAATTTATCTGTTTCAACTAGGCCAGTGTCTCAAACCTGAGATGGAGAGGGTAAATCATGACACAGTTGCCTCCTGACACTCCACCAATGTATGGTAAATTAGGTGGCTTTCGTGCTTTCAAGATTAACTGATTTTCCCCTGAAGAGTCAATATTCTGGACCAAATCTAATGCCCTCGACCTGTTCTTCAAGGCATTTTAGAAAAGGTAAGTTTGGCCTGCTATGTATAAACTCATTTTCATTTTCAGTGTTTCAGTCTATGGGAGCATTCAGCTGGAGATAAAACAGTGGAATTTTTTCTCCATTTGAATAAGTAATGGGGATTTTTTTTTTGCTTTTTGTTTCCTTCTCAGTCTGTCAAGGTCTCAAAAGTGACCTTGACAAGTGATTTCTCTCACTTCCTCTGAGTGCGAATAACCCCAGTTATTCCTGCGCTGATGGTTTGTTTTTATTATGGATTTCCTTGAGTCTAAGAAGCTCAAAATAGCAGTTTTTATCTTAAAATACTTAAACTTGATTGGGTCACAATAAATCTGTAGCTGTCTGGGTATGCAGGTACCTATCTGTTCTAGGCTCCTATATGGCCTTCACTGAGTCTTAAAACACCTTGCAATCCTAGCAGGGTTTTGCTCCTAGTGCTCCTGCCAGGCAGGAGAGTATTAGCTGCATTTTTGCAGATGGGAAACTGAAGAGTGACACAGAGCAAGTGGCCTGTCTAGGGACACCGGAGAAGTTCGGAGTACGAGTTCACAGTAGAGTCCACTAGGTCAAGCTTGTCTTCTCACCATATTATCAGAGCAGCTGCAGGAACAAAGTAAAAGCAACTTCATTTATTATATGTTAACTCACTTTTGAGTTAAATTTGGCCCCTCAGAGCATTAAGAATGATTTAAAAATAAGCTGAAGCATGGAGTACTTTCTTTTAAAAAACACACCTATACAATCAAATAAAATTGATAGCTAACGGCAAGTTCTCTTACCAGGCTGTAATAAAAGAAGGCTGATTAAGCCTCAGGGACTTCAATAAACCCATTCTGAATTTATGGTGTTGGATCTTAAAGAAGTGAGTGAGCCAGCAGACACACATCAGGGAGCAGCTGCAATGACAAAAAGTGTCAATCCTCTGCCTGCTAGCATTAAAATAAACTTCTGGATCATTTCAAATGAGACATTTTTCTAGTAGGCCCATCAGCAAATCCTGTATTATCCTACAGGAATGGATATACACCATCAATTAAGTTGTGGATGTTCATATGTACACTAAATTCAGGAGTATAACCCATCCACCCATTTACAGAGTTTATAAAATAAGTGTTAATGGGATAGTGTAGAGAGGAAGGCAGTGATTTGCTGGAGCTATCAGCTTACACGTCCTGTTATAGCTGGCTGCACTTGAATCTTTTCTAGTCCTTGTATGACTGGTCAAAATTGACTATACCTTTGTCTATACCTTTTTCTTCTCTGGTGTGAAATAGGAATAAGGATGTTTTATCTGTACCTATCCAGCACTGAGAATCATGGAACCATTTGGTTTGGAAGGGACCTTTAGAGGTCACTGCCCAACCTCCTGCATAGACCAAGGCCAACTTTGAAGTTAAACCCGGCTCCAGGGTTAGATCACGGGAACCAAAGATGTCACTACTTCTGCCTAGTGTGCAAGACCTCATCCATCAGATAATGGGTTAGGGTGAGAGGGCTGGGGGAGCCAGTGGGCCAAGGTCTTCTGCACCTTAGTGCCTGATACAGGTATTTGAGAGATGCCTCTGGCATCCTTGGCACCACAGGAGACCAGGGCTTGGCGCTGCAGGTGGGTGAGATGTGGAGTCTGTACTCAAGAAGCTCCTTGGCTGTCTCCTAGCCGTGCAGGAGACATACATACCAGAACTAAGGGAGAGATGTGATCTGAGAGAGTCGCAAGAGGACAGGAGCCAGCACACAGCTGCTCTTGCGGGAGCAGCCATGGCTTCCCAATGTGTCTGTCCCCGCAGCTACTGCACGCTGGCAAAGAGGCAGCAGAAGATTCAATGAGGAAATCACAGAACTAAAATAGGGTATGAAATAGCCTCATCGCTCCCCTGCCTGAGTCATGGTCTTCGGTTTCTGCCTCGGGGGAAGACCAACATTACCCATTGGCAAAGAACTGGGCCTGCAAAGTTACCAGGAAAGCAAAACGGGAAGCCTCTGCAAACAGAGCGCAAGCGCTGCCTTCCGGCACGCCGGGAACCTGCGCCCCGACCACCTCTCTTCTGCCTGGGTCTGCCTCTGAGTGCGAGCGAGCGAGCGAGCGAGCGAACCCCCGCAACACCGCAGCCTTCCGTCGGAGCCTTGGATGAGCTGGAAGCGCTGAGGGATGCGATTCCCGCACTTGGTTGGTGTCGGAGCGCCCTCTCCTGGCCCGCCCGCCTGCCCGCCCGGGCGGGGGGGCAACGCCGCTGCCCAGAGAAGGGGAAAGATAAGGGGGCCACTTGGATGCTAGGCTTTGTGTGCATGCGAGTAGAGAATCCCACACGGCGTGTAGGATGTTGCTGTGCGCTCAGAACTTGGCCTGGTGAAGTTTCCCAGGCGCCCTTCTGCCCCCCTTCCCCACCTGCTGAAAATCTTCCCATTTTTAGCGATGTTTAGTGTCTGGGAGAAAGGTTGAGTTCTCTTGCATCTTTTCCATCCCTGGCTTCTCTGATGCGTGTAGAAACAGCCTTGGTTTGCTCCTTAGTCTTGCTCCGTCCCTGTGAAGGCAGCATCATTTTAAACTATCGTTTCTGTTGTCTTCCAAACACTTGATTCTAACGCTCTGCGTTGCTGCAGAGAGGCCCCAGACCAGTTAATCTGAGGAATTTAATGCTGGTTACATATTGGCATATATGGAGATTCTTCAGGACCTGCCTTATAACTGTTTTTTTGGCTGAGAAAACATAACCTATGTATCTCACTGTGTTGACCCCATGACCATTATTAGAGGATGTACAGCTTACAAAGGCACAGTAGCTAGAGTCATGGTCTTGCAGTGAAAGTAATGATCTTATAGCACAGTTTGGGTATAATTTTCATTCATTTCAGTACTTTCTGCTATGTTCAATGAGCTGTAATCCAGTGGAGGCTTTTTTTTCTTTTTTCATTCAAGCCTTTCCACAGGGGATCCTTCAGCCTCTTGTAAGGGATCAATTCCAACAAGATAGAAACTGCATGAAGAACCACAGACATTTGCTACAGGGACCAGCAAAGGACTGAGAGGATCAGGAAAAGGGAACAACATAGTTGTGAAAAAGTACCTGGATGGCCAGAAAAGGGAATTGCTCTGTTCTTGAGCACAGATCTCTGTCACACTTGCAGGAAATTCAAGGAGGCTGGGTTGAACAAGGCAGGAGGGCTCTTCAGAGCCAAAGCAGCCTTTGCCCTTGTTCAGCTCTCAGATCAAATGTCTAACACACTGTCCGCTACTCTCTGGAGTCAGCTCCTGGCTTTGTTTCTCTCACCCAAAGATCCAGGGAGAAGTCAGTAGTTGTGTAAGGCTGGTGATGCCGTGTGGTATGCAAGAGAGTGGGAAAAAAAGCAAACCTTTGGCTTACAGGCCACAGAGTTGACATAGACCGAGGTTGTGGGCCAGCCACAATTGTCTTGGGACTGCTGTTCTCTTCTTCTGGCACGTCATCTGCCTGCAACAATGTGCTGACTGAGCCTGCTTGTCTATTGTAGCGCTTATCCTACCACTCCTTTGCCCTGTAGAGCATTTCTGTATTTCAGTTGTAGATCAGAGCAGCTAGTCTCTTTCTGTCCCTCTTCACTCAAAGCAGAAACAGAAGCAAACAGATTTTCTTGTGAGCACAAATATCACCCTAGGGTGTGGGAATGTGCTCTTTGGGATCTTTGCTGCTTTTACCAACCTGTGAGTCTCTCCTTTGTGTTCATGAAGTTCATGTCAGCACAGCATTTAAGCTTTGGTTGTGGTGTTTAATAACACAGAGGAGGGTCACTTGTACAGCACTCCTTTCCCAACAACCAGACTACACAATGTGGGTAGTAGCCCACATACCCTAGAAACTTGCAGAAGGTATGAGTCGTGTGTCTTCCTAGAAAAGACAGCAAGGAGAAATTAGAGATGAGTGTGGTTTTTTTGTGAGCTCTCTGCAAGCAGAGACTTGGTAATGACAAGGAAGAAGCTTCCTTTGAGAAGGATTCCAAAGTGCTTGTGGGACTAGCAAGTACAGCTAGCAACCAAGATGCCTATGGGTAAAAATGTGTATCAAAAGAAAAATAAAAAGAATAGTTTAGAAGAATTAAAGCTTTGGCTTCTCTTTCTGTGCTTCCTCAGGAAAGGGTATAAACCAGCAGCAAAATGTTCTCAGCATCAGCAAAAACTCTTGCGCTGTCAGAAAGATCTGAGATACGTTAAACTTCTGCAGATGCGAACTGAAGTGGTAACAGATCTGATCACTCGAGGAACTGTGTGCCCTGAAATCTCACATGAAGCCATGCCCAGCAGCTCCCAGAATGGCCGCCAGGACAGAAGGTTCTATTTACAGTCCAAAACACGGTGGGTCATAAGCATTCTTCTTTCAAAAGTAATTTTCTTGCCATTGTAGCAAATATGGACAGCATGAGATAAAGAAGTGTGACAGCATGAGATAAAGAAGTGTAACAGTGCATGCTGCCCCTTGAAGGACTTGTGGGAATAGCTGGTCCCACTGTATAACAAAACAGTACCCAAATACTGGAAATTAGCTGAGAGCTATGATTCCCAGCTGACAGCCCAAAAGGAACAGAGAGAACTAGAGGCACCTCTTTTGGAGGGATAGGCTTTCAGAAGGGCTGAGGGACTAAGAGACTGTTGCTAAGTGAAAGAGTTTTTATTCCCCCCTTGATTAATTTTAAAGGGCATTTCTGTCCAGCTTGCTCAAAAAAAGTTTATCACACAGCTATGGCTTTTGTTGTCCTTGGCTAACAGAAAGCAGAACCAGCCACAACTGTGTACTCAAAAAGAAAGTTGTGCTTAACATACGTTTTCCCTCATGACTCCTCTGCTGTTCCTCTAACCTGCTTTGGAGGAGGATTATCTGGACATGACCTTAGATAATGTCATCGTCTATTAAATACTTGACCTCACTACCAGATGTAGCAAGAGTGATACTGCTTGCAATGGGGCTTTTTGGGAAGATTTCTATACTACAGGAACAGGACTACAATCAGAACTACTACTCATTTAGCTCAGATCAGTATACAGAAAGCAGGTGACAACCACTTCAAGTCATCAGTGTAATGTTTGACACTGCATACTTCTTTTTTTCTGTTTCACTGCCATAGCTGTTGCCTATTGCAGCACCTGAGACCGATTTTTCATCAAAGGAAGACTTTGGAAGTGTGAACAGATTTTACCCAGAAAAATCTCCAAAGAGAACCACATCACAACAGACAAGCTCTTTCCTCCTAGCATTTTGCCACTTCCACATGGAGAGTGGAGAATTTCAATCGAAACTTATTGAAATAAATGAAAACAAAGGTTCAGAGCTCAGCATTTCTGCCTGAGTGTTTGGTAAAGATGTGAAAACGAACTTGCTTATCTGAGCTCTTTCCTCCATCACTAGTAAAACCTAGTCTCTTGTAATTGTTGCCACCATCTCTTGAGATTCAGCTGGATGTGTGAGACAGTTGTGGGCATGAGAGTGCAAACTTGTCCATAATACCCTTCTCACATCCTCTTACCTGTTAGAACTGTCATTACCTGTTTATAATGGTGAATCTAGCAAAGCTCAAGGTTGCATTATGCTTCTGCAAAAATAGGGGTTAACTCCTTCCTGCTGCTGACCTTTACTTTAGATCCCCCTCTGTTGCAAAGAGAAGGCAATTTTTCCCCCTTGTTTCACCCTGATGGCTAGCTGGGATACCACTGGTATCCCACACAGGCAGCTGGGACATCCATGCCCACCAACTGTAGCTGAGAGAATAGCCCCTTTGTGACATTTCTTCGTGATTTGAGACATCTTTGGTGTGTTCTCGGGTGGATAGTCTGTGTTGTCATTGTGGTTGTGACCATCAGGCTGAAGCGTGGTTTTCTGTGTGTCATTCCTCACATAAATTTTTCTTATGTACATGTATTTATGACCTTCTGACCAGCAATGCCTATATTCACATTCAGTAGCATCAACACTGAAGAAGCCAGTTGTGTTCAGTGTGCACTCTGAAGATCCAGTTGGATACAGTCAGACATCTTTACTGGCTTTTGTGTGCTGTGTTCGAGGGACTGAAGTTGCTGCAGGCTTTCTCAGCCATCTCATTGCCCTGAGAATGTTTTGAGCAACTGATACACCTCACTGGGTGTTCACTCAGTAACTTGAGCTGCTGGTATTCTTCGCCTTGCACATCATGACTTGATATGCATAAGCATCGACACTGTACTAATTGTTTATTAGTTTTGGCTTCTCTTTGAATTTTAGAGTAGGAATCATATTCTAAGAAATGGGTTTTTAGGTCAAATTCTCTCTTGCTTTTCCCATAGTCTGTCATTTCATGAACTTGAATCAGTCTTTTTTCATTTGTGTTCTTTGGAACTATCATGTCTTTTATCTAAGCATTTATATCCCAGCCCACAGCAAAACTTGTCTTGCCCTTTACTTATTTTTTTCCATACCTATAATACTGTGTTTTTCCTAAACTGCTGAAACGATCATATTTAGCCTTCTGACACTGCAAAGTTCTGTTCATTCTTTTCTTTCTAAAATGACAAAAATATGGGGATTTAAATAATCTTTGCTTGCTCTGTCCTTATAAAACAGTGGATTTTATTTAATAAAAAAACTAGAGGGGAGAAATGTGTCTCTGTGATAGTTTTCTTACTCTGCAGAATGAAAAGGAATGTGCTTTATTTTCAGTTGGTGGAGATCTGTTTATTGCCTTGCTAAACACGTGGCCCATCCTGAAGTCAGATTATCTTCCATATCTGTGTTCTAGTTGCAGCTAAAACCAAAAATGTTTGTAAAATAAGTTTTCAATTAGAAAGCGGTTAATTTACATAAGTGAAGTATTATGCTACATGCATAAAGCTTGAAACAACTGGCCAAAGTTCTCTTTATCGATACAGACATCGTATTTGTGTTCCATTTAGGAGCAAACAGTGGCTACAGTGTTGTTGAGTGATGTTGATATAAATAACTGCCCTTCTTGCACTTGGCATGCTTTCCTGTGAAAGGTGCCTAAACAAGAAAGTATCTTGATCAAACAAAAATATTTTAAAATAAATTAACAGAATTCCCAGGGACTGACATGTTTGTTTATACGTATTTCTTAATGCCCCACAAATATTACTTTTTACAGGAATATCTTCAGTGAGGTGCAGAATATTCCTGTGTAACTTACCCACAGCTGAAGTCACCCATATAGGTTAGTGAAAACTGCAGTCATTCTCAAAGTGATGTATTTGGTTCAGTGCTTCTCCCAATCATACCAGAGAGCACTACGTGTTGTAGGCCAAAGAGTGCCAGTCAGTGACTTGTGAGCATTTCAAGCATGAATTGCATGAGTGACCTCATTCACATGCCAGGGTGTGAGCACGGGCCAGGGAATGGAGGACTGGGCAATCCTGACTGTGGGAGAAAATACCCCAGGAGGGATTGTTGAGGCTGGAGTCAGCATACTGGTATAGGAATGAGCTATGGGCATGATATGAAGCATGCTGAAGCAAGAAGATGCCTAAGTTAGTAAAAAGAATTCCTGCTGTAAATCAGCTCTTTCTGCTTGGTTTCCATTCCATTCCTGGATAGACAGTGCCTATTCAACCAGATTGAAGTTCATCATTATGTCTCTTTATTATATGGAAAAATTGCCTGTGCTTTTCAAAATGATCAAACCTCTTTTGTAAACTAAATCATCAACCATTATAAAGCCATCATTCCCTTCATTCTTCAGGGATCTCTGGTACTGATTTTGAGAGCGTCTCAAGAGAAGATCAATACTGACTTAACTCAGCAGACATTCTTTTACATACCTTGTAATATCTGGGAACATAGATAATGTTTTCCTGAAGGAGGTTCATCAATGAGTTTTTCAAATGTATCTGCAGCAGGTCAGTCAGAATATATGAATGCTCTGATGTTGAGCAGATGGCACATGTATGTCATTCCTCCTTTTCAGTAATATGCACAACAAATATTGTTCTTTTATCACCAGGGCTGCAAGAAGAGGTTTATGAATCTGCAGATACTTTTGCTGTTAGGCTTCATCCACACTATCAAGGCGATTTTTTATGTTAGTGCTTACCCAATGGAATTTCTTTTGGCAGATGGATCATTAGAATTATTGATTTGCAGCTCTTTGTGTGGCTTCTTTTTTTTTTTTTTTCCAGATCACAAAGACCTGAGGGTTGTGCTGGTTAGCCTCTCAGTATGTGATCTATGACATCCATAACAAGAATCTTTTTAACTAATTTCAAAGCTGAGTGAGTATTAATCCTAACATCAGAGATACAGCTGTATTTCTGACCTAGAGGGCCATTGTTTCATTAGGCCTGATTAACTACAGCATTATTCCAGTTTTGCTCTGGTGTGGATTTATATCAGTGTACAACTTCAGTAATGTGATAAATTAAAACCAGTGAGCCAAAACCTGATTCAGCTGAAGTCAATAGCAGCAGTACTGCTGACCTCACGTAGCTGAATGACCTGTTCGAAAGTAGTTGCAGTGTCCTCATCTCTCAACTTCCTCCTGGCTTTTTGTGACTGAAAGTGGAAAAAAGCCAGGTTTTTTTGTTGTTCTTTCAGCTCTCTGTATGCTCTCAGCAACATGTTGTGGTGCTGCTTTTACAAAACAGAGTATGTATATCTGTTACAACGTCCAGTTCGATGGATGAATTTCTGCTGCCAGTGTCTGTTTTGTTCATGTTTGCCCTGCATTCTCTAAGCCTACAAAAAGATCTGATTTATTGCCTTACTGTTACCCAACCTTGGGACATTCTTGTGGAGTCAACTGTTTGACATATAATTAAGGTTGGTTTTCATTTGATTTTTAAAGCATAATTGATCAAATGAAGAGAAGTTTACTGGTCCATATGCTTGAACCTTATTTAATGGACAGGAGCTTTTCCTGCCCAGTATACCATTTGTCCTTGTTGAGCTTGCTAGCTGGCTTTTCATACTAGAAAGTGGTTTTTGGGTGATGTAACATACACTGTCCCATTTGATAGTGGGGATTTAACATAATTTACCTCAGTGCAGCTCTGACACTTTTACCAGCTGAAGATTTGGTCCTGATCTCTGTTGCTTTAATTTCACACAGGCTTTCTTCCAGCATCTCTGGTCAAGGTTAAATCAGCTTTTCACAGCAGTCAGAGCAAACATCGTTGATTCATTCCGTATTCTACATATAAGCCTTTATTTTATTTCTGCCTTTTCAGAGATATCTGTGTCAAGTGCCAAGCAGCTATCTAAACACTTAAAATCTCCTTGTAATAGAGTTACACAGTTCCCTTAAAATCATGTTTGAATTCCAGGTTTTAAGGCAGCAACATCAATTGGCCATACTACAGCGTTCATGGTGGCAAAAGAAAGACAAAGATGACAGACACGTGACATAGTTCCTGAGATTACTTTGCTGCTTATGTGTGTCATAACCTCTCTCATGTTGTCTTTATCCTTTGCTTATGTGAAAGTGCTGGGTATATACCAGAAGAAGGGCCATCACATGAAGAAATGTCATTATGTACGTGTGAGAAGTCTTCTCTGTGAGGAAAGGTATATAAACTGCCACAGTAAATCGCTCCTGTTTCCCCAGGTAGTTCTCTCCAACTGTAGTAGACTTTGACTAGATTGCTAGCTCCAGCCTGGCTGGAATAAAATACCTGACCCCTCAAAAAGTCATAAGTGCTGTGCCTCAGACAGAACACATCATATTTATTTAGGGAATAAACATTCAGCTTAAATGGATTCTGACTCGCCTCTGGGAATCTGCAGTTTATGCTGGGCACCCTTGTTAACTCACTCTGAAACTTTTGTCGTTGATTTAACGGCATAACAATTCCCATCCTGGTATCATGGTACCTATATTTATAGTGTTTACACTATGTAATATACATCATCTCCAGAGGCATCTGCTGGATATGGGAAACTCTGATAACTCCAGCTGTTGTTATTGCTTTTAACCCAGTGAGCTTTGGGAATTATTCCCACTGTGTATTATGTTGCGATAGTGCCTTGCATAGTTTTGTATGAGATCTCGATTTTCCTGTAACTACTATGGAGTCCATAATGTAGTGCAAGACAATTTGGATCTGATATATGAAAGAATATGAGAAAAAAAAGAGCAGTGGAGATAATATTTACAATTTTAGAGATTTTGAGATTCTTTGTCAATGGTGATGTAGACGTGTTCTACTTAGATCAACCCTACATGAAAAAAAGATTGGTCTTGTGCTTACCCTAGCTTGCCTTGACTGAAATGGATCTTTAGCTGACTCCTGTTGGTAGATCCATGACAGGGAAATATTTGAATATCCTGTTAAACCATTTTTGCAATTCCTTTGTGCCAGCAGACTAATTGAAACAAAACAAACCAAAATAACCAAAACCAAATCCAAAACAAAAACCAACTAACGGCTACAGCCTTGGACAAGGTCTGGGCTTATTTTCTAGTTTCCCATATGAGAAACTTTATAGTATGTGAAAAATAGAGCGGACACCTGCTTCTATACAAGTGATGTTAAACTTCTGCTGGGCTTATGTGAAAAACAAAATGTTCACTATTTCATCCAGGACCAGTCGAGATGTAAACTTTCATGTCTTATTGCACAGTGGGAATGATAATCCAAGCACATCATTTTTGCTTGCTCTTGCTTCATTTTCCACCTGCCTTAAATCTGCTTTGCTGCACACCAGCATCTCAGCAAATGTCAGTTCCCAGGAGCTGCATCTGCCAGTCTCCTGCCATAACCACCAAACCACTCATGAAGGATTCCCCTCAGTACGTGGTGTACTCATTTGGCCTTGGAAACGTAATCCCGTTGGACTGGATCATGTGTATACAAAGTCACTCAAGTCACTGAGAGTCAAAAAGAAATTCATTATGAAGAAAAGTATACAGTGTCCTTCTGTTTAAATTTCATGGCAGATCAGGGACATATGCACAGCAGCAAGGCAAGAAAGAATTCTCCTTGCTGTTGCAGATGGAGAGATCACAACACTGAAAGTGCAGGGGTTGAAAACCTCAGATAAAAGTATTGTTAAACATCTTCAGCTTACACTTCTGGGTTTTTTCTTCCTTCCCCAACCTGTGTTGTTTTTTTCTTCTATATTGCCAAATTCCATCTCAGACTGGTTATAGTGGTTTCAAGATGCCATGTTCATACCTCTGCATGGTTACCTGGCCCTTAAAGGGGAAGGCTATGACACGTGGCCTAGAGCTTTCCCCACTTACAGGTTTCAGATAGGAGGATGGATAGTTCTGCGAGGCTGAGAAGCTGTAGCTGATCCTGAATGAACGGAGTCAGCAGCAGGAAAGATTTTGTATGCTCAGTGTAGGGCTGAGCAGTTCCTCTACCAGACCTGTTGCTATGCAGTGTATTAGGGGTACCTGCTAGATGAAATGTGTTGCACTGACAAGGTTTCCTTTCTTTTCATCCTAATAGTGCTGCTCAGCCTGCAACAGTTGCCACTGCAGAATGCCTACATTAAACCCATTGAATCCAAACCAGTGGAAGTCTCAATAATGAAAGTCATTGGGGCATCTGGAAAGAAAAATAATTTTTAGGATAACTTCACATGTTCAATGTATTTGCTGCTTTATGTTTTATTTCCATATCAAAGCTCCCATTTCATAACATTTCGCTCTTCAGCAAAGCATGGAGCAAATTTGTTCTGTGAATCTGAATACTGTCAGTTCACAGGTTCCTGAACTTTAGTTGCTAGGAGTGTCAAAGCTGAAGGGCAGCCCATTTTTGTGACAGTCAGAGCAAAACCCTTGATCTCATACTTCTTGACCTATCCAAGATCCAAACCCTGGCCCAGGCTTTACAGCTTTAGCCCATTTGTCATAGTGACGTCTAACATTCTGATTTTATCCGGAGGGTGCTACCAAGAAACCACTTGTAATGTAATTAATCCCCAGATGTGTTTTTAATTTTAACAGAAGCTTAATGTTGCCAGAGGTAAACAGAAGGTATCGGAAGGAATATTCTGGTAGACTTCATCATGTTTTTGCCAGACTCATCTTTGAGGTGCAGCTCCTCATCTCGGCTCCAGGCAGAAGTTGCATGGCAGGTTCATAGCAAAGAAGGAACATGCTGCACTAACTCACTGCTGAGCAAAAAAAGTGGTTAACTTTGCGTACGTCTGCACTTCTGTCTCTGTGCAGTGTGCTCGTTGGTGAACTGGACAGCTATCATGGAAAGACCACTGATTTTCTTCCCATGTTCCTTAACTGTAGTCACATGTGGCCAAGATAAACCCCCACAGTGCAACTGTTTTTTCCTATTTACACATGTTACTAAGAAACATCAGCTAAGGATATGTTATTACAAGTTTGGGAATGACCCTATTCTTGGAACAAGGCCAAGCCAAACATTTTATTTCATTTTAAAAAGCAAAATGTGATAGAGTCAGTAGTTATAATTATGATTGGCAAGGAGAGGTGGAGTGCTACTATGAAACAGAAAGATGGTAAATTCCAATAATCCTAATTAATAAGCACAGTCATTAATTCCACCAGTGGGATTATAAAACAGAAATGTCTTTCTGTCTTAAGAGCATTTTACCCACAAAAGAGCAAAGGAGACAAACTGTAAAAAAGACTTATTCATTGATCAAAGCACCTTGGAATGATAAAGATGTTAACACTGAAATTTTTAAAAAGCTTGGTTTTGTTAAGATTCATTAAAGATCATATCTATAATAATAATAATAATAAAGAAAACCCCACAAACAAAAATTAAGAAAACAGAGATATTATTTAAGTAGCAAGAAAACAGACCTAGAGGGGGGAAGATGATGAAACAGTCTTATGAAATAGACAAAGAAGTATCTAAAAAACATTTAATTGTCTCTAAGCACAACAGAGAATGCTTTCTCTTTGTCACACCAGTTCTGCTGTAACCAATTTCTTGGTCCTCCTCTTCTCCTGTTTACAGATACAAGAGGGAATATGTTGCTCTCTCTTTGACAGTCTCTTGCTAGAACATATGAACCACAACATTCTAGTAACAAAATTACCCTGTTTTTGTGGTTATTTTCTGAAGAGGGACAGTAATTCAGAAATGACTATTTTCCTCTCTTTGTACTGGTTGTTTCATTGTGGACTGTAAACGCTGGCATGAGACACACTGGCTGCACTGGAGCAAAATTTGAAGGGGATGTTACTGGCACACCCACTTGCACTGTTCTGCTTGAGAGTTTGTCAGTGTTTCAATTGCAAACCACTCTTTGCAGAGATTTATAAGTAGGTCGTAAAAGTTCCCTCCCAGCTAAAATTTGCACTTCTTTTAAGTTTTATGACACAAACACGAAATAGAAACCTGATTTTTTATTATTTTTTTTTTTTCATGGGATGCACTTCATCATCATGCACAAAGGTTTACATGCTTAAATCCCATTCTTGTTTGGGAGAGTTACACATCATGCTCCGTCCACATGCATTGGCATAAGGATATAAAGACAAATCATCACCTGATTGTCCCTAACCTCAGTGAACCCCACAAAACAACACCAATTTATACCAGTCAGTCTGGCCTCTAGTCAGTGTCCTTCATTTGCTGGCTGTGACCTAATTGTTTTTGTCAGTTCTTTGATCAATATAATTTCAGTATACTTCCAAAAAAAATGCTGGAGGAGTTGGAGAAGCCTTTTCAACGTACCTTATAAAGCTGGGGTCAGAATAATATATAACAGATATTAGAGACTGAAATATGCAATTTTTTTCTCAGTCTGAACTAGCAACCTGAATCCAAACTGATTAGGGCTAATGATGTCCATTGACCTTACTGTCCCTGTCAAAAACTAAATAAAGCAACAGCTGGAAAAGTGCTGAGTCCACAATATCTGTCGCTGCCTTTCACAGGATGATCCCCACTGTTACGCCAGGTACGTTTATTATGCACACTGAAAAAGAGACATTTCATTTGTCTATGAGTTTTATTTCATGTCAGACATAAGGCTTTATGCATCTGAAGCTGTGCTTCAGTTCATGAGCACCATTTACAGACATTATGTAGCACTGGCTGTAAGGTAAGCATATGGGCTGTTGTGTCAAAGGTCCACTTCCTTCCTGAAGCTTTAGCAGATCTATAAGAGATTTATGTTTCTTTCCCAAGGGCATTGACTGTTCTTCCACAGTTACCCTGGACTCTTGGAAGATCTTCCTATTCAGCCAGAAGCCAGATCTTCAGGTACTTGTGGTGAAAGATGTGGGCTAGACAATTAAAGGATAGTGCAGTTGAAATTGTGCCAAATCCGTCTTAAGTAATGGCTTTTTGCAGAAACACTACAAAAATACTTAGGCTGCCATTACACATTACAGTTTTTCTAGTAAGACTGTTGCTATTTTACCAATCCAGTTTTCAGGGATTTAGTTCTCTTTCGTAGATACAGCCACACTGTATTTCCTTAGCCAATAACTAGCGCCATGTGAAATACTGTCAAGTCCCAAACCACCAAACACTGGCCAGGTTTCAGTTTTCGTTATGAACTCCAAATTCAGACCAGGATGGTCTGTTGAGGAAATGGTTTGTTAAGGTTCAAAAACCTTGCAAACAAACTTTGGCCCTGTTTTGATTAGCCCCACTTCTAACGGGAGGAAGCATGTTTGAAAACCAGGTTGAAGATGGCTCATCCTGATGCATTTCCCAGTTCTTTGGCAAAGCCAACCAGAAAAAAACAGGCCTCCACTTAGCTGTTACTTCTGAACAAAATCTGTAGCGTGGTCTGGCACTCTTTACCTCTCAGGTGGTTAACCTGTGTTGGAGAACAGCGCTGAAAGAACCATTTCAGATTATTTTGAAACATGCTTCACTCTCAGTGCAAGCATGGAACTAGCTAATCAGAACTGCATGGATAAAGTGTTCAGGCTTCTTGGTCTCCATCCAAGAGTCCTCAGAGCTTGAGGTTTTAAGTTACTGCTCAGTTAGTTAGATATTCAAAACAGAAAGAAACTTTTAACTTCTAAATAAGCTGATTAGAGAAGAAAACTCCCCTCAACCCAATTTTAATCTCTGAAACAACTCTCACCATTGCAGCGTTCAGTGGGCAGAGGTGTGTATGCGTGAAGGAGATACTTTTGCTTTTCTGCTTTTTGCCTCTCCTGGTGTTATATTCATGATACATTGTTTTATCACCAGATGAAAGCCTTGGCAGTGAAATATTGACGTGTGGCTTACATTAGTGATAGTAATAGTCTGCTCCAGAATTACCCACCCAACGTGCCTTTGAATTTGTTTGATTGAGTTGACCCACTGAGGTCTCAGATTTGGTTAGTCATTGTTCTCTGGGAGACTGCCTTTGTTAGGGCATGGCAGGATCCTGCAGAAGCAGCAATATTCTGGGGTAGTGTCATTTCACAGTATGCAGAGCGTACGGTCAGTAGGTTTGTTACCTGGCAGCACAGTGTATGTTTAAATGAGTGCTGGGGCTTTTATTTGGCTTGGTTTGTTTTTTCCCCCTAGCTCCAAAGCTGGGGTTCTTCATACTACACAGGAAGCCACCACAGGCAGACTGTACATGAAGGGGACCTCTCAAGTCTGGGAGAAGCACTAAATCTAGCATCAGTTGTGGCACTGTTGAAGCTAATTCTGGATGGCAAGTATGAATGAGACTGAGTTATGCTGCAGTCTGTCGCCTCTCACCCTAGTTAGTGTGACAGCACTTACAAGGCATCCCATGTAAAAATAAAATCTATCTTAAAAAGTATTAGCAACTAGCATGAGATGTCTTATTTGATTTGAAACACAGAGTTATCAAAAAAAACAGCCCTCTTTCAGTTCAGCTGTGTCTGTGGAGCAGCAGTTGTTTCTAAGAGTGCTATGGGTTTGTAAACTGTCCATGTAAAATATTTTCCTCTCTTCCAACACCTTAGTTTATCTATATATTTAGAAGATGTCCAACTTTCCATTCTTGATGTTCAGTTCAAGTTGATTTCATTATAATGAGTCACGTAAAATTTTCCTGTGCGGCTGAGAGGCTGAGCTGTTTCCATCTCTGTAAAAGGCAGGAGAAAGAATGGGGAGATGTACTTAAGATGGAAGTAGAGAATTTGATGTATGCGCGTATAACACTAAGCATCAGAGTAATGTGTGCAGATTGGGACATATGTTGAGCATAAAAGAAAAACATCTACAATTGATTAGAAGAAATCTTTTGATCCTGAATGTATAAACTCATTGGTCATAATCAGTGTCACAATATGTTCTTGAGATTAGAAGTGAATCTCAAACTATCTGGGAAAAGGGACGATGCATTAGGTGGAGAAAGGATTAGAATAGAGCAGAAACCACCAGGAGAAAAGGAGGTGGAGGAGAAGATAGAAGAACCTAGTGTTGGCTGGGAAATGAAAACAGGATTAAAAGATATCTGGGCAGGGGATGAAAGAGAGGGAGGGAGAGGTGTGCTAATGAGGGTCTAGATCATGAAGCACAGCAAAACTGGAACTAACTGGCTGGGTTGAGATCTGAGGGTGAACAGCTGATGAGAAGGTAAGTACAAAGATTATATATCCTAGGTGTTGAAACATGCAAAAGGCAATAAGGAAAGATAGATAGTCAGGGAAAGTTGCAAGAGAGCAGCAAGAATGAGCAGATGAGAAGCTACAATGTAAAACGGGAATTGGGGCTGTCTGGACAATAAGACAAGGGAGGACTGTGCATAAGCATCTAGAGGACTTGGATTTCTTCGGCAAGGACAGAGATGTGCTGGGAGCAGAGAGGAAAGTTTTAATGAGAAAGACGATGTTTGGATCCTGAAGCAGAGACAGGGAAGAGATTAATGAAGGCAAAGCTGTGCCAGAGAAGGTGAGACAGGAGGGGCAATGCTGACATGGGATAGACAAATTGCTGAGAAACATGGAACAGTACATGTGATATTTAGGTCCTCTCACAGTTCCTCTGCTGTCAGCGGAAGTCTGTTTAAGTGCTAGCAGAGTGTGTGTCATCCCACTTGCCAATAAAGAGGTCAACAACCTATTGCTATAAGCTACTTCATTCAATTAAATTACTTAGATCTGTGTGGAAAATTCATATGGTTGACAGTGCAGTGCTTACAAATAGTTACATGATAGAACTTCTGTTTTTTCACTTTGCTTTCAAAAAGAATAAAAAACAAGCCAAGTTGCACAGAAAAATAGATATTGAGAGTCCTACTGAAGTTTCATTTAAGCACCTGGAAGTTTGAAAATTTCCAAAGCACTCTGAACTTTGCAATCATTTTTACATTTCCCTGCCCTATCCCATAAATTTGCTTTCTGATACCATCTTTAATTGTGGGCATGTATGTTTTTTGGATATTTTTTCTCCACGGGCCACTTACTCACTGAGCTGCTTTGGGAGTGAATCAGGAATGAGTACTGGGGCAAGGTATTGTCTCTAACACTCTTGCTTCATTTGTTAAAAAAACCTGTGAGATGTATAGTGATGTAACAAGGGGGCTGTAGGAGGAAAAAGAACAGGTCACATGGTTGCAATAGTTGAATACTGACTGGTTCACACAGATGGATTCTCTCCCTTTCCCTTTACCATTCAGTCCCTGTGCCTTGCCAGGCATCACACTTTTCCACAGGTGGTCACTAATTGTGTGTTCCTCATTTCTGAGGTCCTGACTGGAGACTCTAGGGTCTGGTTTGCAGAAGTGCTGAGCATTCACAGCTGCAAGTGAAGTTAGTGGTACTTGTGTTTTAAAAACATAAAGAACTATGTAATGTTATATACTCTGAAATATCCATATGATAAATTTTAAGGGAACTGGTTAGTGAAGTCAACTGGCATGAAAAGTGCAGGGATTTCAATGTGGAGGAAGTTTGGAATTTCTCAAGTCAAAAGTACAAAACTATCTGTAATTTGGATCCCAACAAGATGAGTGGAAAAGTCTTACCAAGAGGGCCCCAGCCCTAAGTGGATGAATAACAATCTCAAAGGGGATATTAAGAGTAAGCAGGGAGCTTACAAGGGATGGAAAAAAGGATCAACCAGCAAAGCAAGCTATGTCTTGGATGTCAGGAAGTATACAGGCAAAGTGAGAACTGCCAGGAATGAGACTGAGTTGAACCTTGAAAAGGAAATTCAGGCAAACAGCAAGAAGTTCTTTGGTTATAGAAAAAACTGAATAATAATTCAGAAATAAACTGAAGAACCTGGGGGGAGGGATCCAAAATGGCAATGATCACTCCACCGTCACCACTACAACTGATTGGAGATTAAACCAGGTCAACCAGAGTAGTGTAAAATGTGTTTCAGCTGTCTCCTTAAATGAGAACCAAAAGATCAACCCCGTGACGTGCATATCTACAAATGCACACAGTGCGGGAAATAAATAGGAAGAACTGGAGCTCTGTGCCCAGTCAGATAGTTATGATATCACAGGAATAACTGAAACATGGTGGGATGATTTGTCTGACTGGAGTACCACGAGAAGTGGCTATCAGCTGTTTTGTAAAGACAGGCAGGGGAGAAGAGGTGGAGGAGTCATGCTCTGTGTTAAGGAAAACCTTGAATGTATAGAAGTCAACTATGATAACTGTGGTAGCCCTGTTGAATGCCACTGGGTCAAAATCAGAGGGGTTGTCTCCAATTGTGACCTTATAGTAGCATCTGTTACTGATCCCCAAAGCAAGATGACGTGACCAATGAAGCAATACTCGGGTCACTCAGGCAAGCTTCGGGTCAACAAAATCCAGTCCTTATGGGAGACTTTAACTACCCAGACATTTGCTGGAAGAACAACACTGCAGTTCACCTGACATCCATCAAGTTCCTGGAATGTGTAGAAGACTGCTTCCTCACACAAATGTTGGATGTGCCAATCAGGAATGGGGAGCAGCTGGACTTATTACTCACTAACCAAGAAAACCTGGTCTGTAAGATCTTGGTTAGTGACAGACTTGGCTGCAGTGACCACAGTATTGTGGAGTTTGGGATCCTGCTGAGCATGACAAAGGTTAATTCCAGGACAAAGGTTTTAGATATTAGAAGAGCAGACTTTAGCTTGCTCAAGGCTCAGTTGGAAGGGATCCCATGGGAAGCTTCCATGGAGGGTAAAGGGACTAGCGATTGCTGGAAGTTTTTCAAGAACACTCTCCTAGATAAGCAAAACCAGTTCATCCCCTCTAAAGGCAAGGGAAGTAGGCTGAGCAAGAGAGCCCCTTGCCTTGACTGTGAGCTTCTGGGTCTGCTCAGAACCAAAAGGGAAATGTACCAGAGGTAGAAAAGTGGAACATTACCTGTTGATAATTACACGGGCATTGCCAGGGTATGCAGAAATGCAGTTAGGAAAGCAAAAGCTCAGCCTAAGCTGACATTGGCCAAATATGTCAAAATCTTCAAGAAAGGGTTCTTCAGATATGTTAATAACAAGCAGAAACAGAGGGATAATATTGGCCCACTGTTAAACAGGAGAGGTGAACTGGTCGCCAACAATGCTGAAAAGGCAGAGGTCCTCAACACCTTCTTCACCTCTGTCTTTACCAGTGCTGTTGGGTCCCAGGCCGTAGGAACTAAAGTCCAGGTTGATGCAGACACCAAACCACACCAAAAGAGTTGGTGTGTCAACTGTTACAGGAGTTTGATCCGTACAAATTGATGGGTCTACATGCCATCCACCCTAGGTTGCTAAGAGAACTTCTGATGTCATTGCAAAGCCACTCTCCATAATCTTTGAGAAGGTGTTGATATCAGGAGACATCCCTGAGTACTGGACAGAAGCTAATACCACCCCCATCTATAAGAAGGGTCCAAAGGAGGACCCAGGTTATTACAGACCCATTAGCCTCACTTCAGTCCCTGTAAAGGTCATGGAGCAGATCCTCCTGGGGACTGTCACGAGTCAATTGAAGCACATGCTTGGGAAAAGCCAGCATGGGTTTACCAGGGGCAAATCCTGCTTGACAAACCTGATCACCTTCTACAACAAAGGAACTCACTCAGTTGATGCAGAGCGACCAGTGAATGTTATATACCTGGACTTCTCCAAGGCTTTTGATACGGTTCCCCATAGCCTCCTCCTGGAGAAACTGACTCAATATGGCCTTGACAAGTGGTCTGTGCAGTGGGTGGGGAACTGGCTGACAGACTGTACCCAGAGGGTGATAGTAAATGGTTCCTTCTCAAACTGGCAACTGGTCACAAGTGGGGTCCCCCAGGGGTTGATATTGGGCCCAATGCTGTTTAATATCTTCATAAGTGACCTATATGTTGGGAACAAGAGCACCCTGATTAAGTTTGCTGATGACACCAAGTTGAGTGGAAAGTTTGACACTCCCAAAGGGAGAGCCACCCTCCAGGATGACCTAGACAGGCTGGAGGAGTGAGCTAGCAGGAACCTTATGAAGTTCAACGGGGAGAAGCGTAAGGTCTTGCACCTGGTAGCACATAACCCAGGAATGCAGTTCAGACTGGGATCCACCTGTCTGGAGAGCAGCCCTGTGGAAAGGGACCTGGGGGTCTTGGAGGATAACAGGTTCAACATGAGTGAACAGTGTGCTGCTGTGGCAAAGAAAGCCAACAGGATGCTGGGCTGCATCAACAAGGGCATCACCAGCAGAGATAAAGAAGTCATCATCTCACTCTTCTTGGCACTTGTCAGACCATACCTGGAGTATCGTGTTCAGTTTTGGTCCCTGCTCTACAAAAAGGATGCGGACAGGCTGGAGAGGGCCCAGAGAAGGACCACAAGGATGATCAGAGGACTGGAAGACCTGCCATATGAGGAGAGGCTGAGAAAACTGGGTTTGTTCAGCCTTGAGAAAAGAAGGCTTTGGGGAGATCTTATTACCATGTTCCAGTACTAACAGCGTGGCTACCAAGAAGATGAAGACTCCCTATTTACAAGGAGTCACATGGAAAAGAGCAGGGGTCATGGAAAAGAGCAGGGATCATGGGCACAAGTTGCTCCTGGGGAGATTCTGATGGGACACAAGATGTAAATTTGTCACCATGAGGACAGTCAAACATTGGAATAGTGTCCCAAGGGAAGTGGTAGATTTCCCCACAATGGACAGTTTTAAGTCTCAGGGATATGAGGTGCTGAGCCACCTCATATAAACGATAGTATTACCTAGAAAGGTTGGACCAGATGTTTTGTGAGGTCCCTTCCAACCTGGTATTTTGTGATGAAATAAAAAGAGAACAAGAGAAGAAAGGAGATGAAATTGGAATGCTATATGAACTAAAGATAGGTAGGGATTTGATTCTCATAGTATAACCCAAAAAAGTGAGTAAATACCTCAGATTTCAAATAAGGGTGGTGCATGAGTGATCAAATAAGGGTGATGGGCAGGATTACAAACAACAATGAGGATCTGGAGAAACAAAAATGAGGTGAAGCAAAATTCAAAATGCTTACTCTGATCAAGAGAGGAGAGTGGATAATCTCTGCTTCTGAATGCTGAAAGAACTGGCACATGAAATTGCAGGTCATGGGCAAAGTAATTTAATAAATCTATAAAAAGTCTCATGGCAGGTAACTAACAGGAGTAAATGACACATTGCTATGAAATTATATTTAATATTCTTGGGAAATTGAAAGCTTAGTGTTTAGTGCTGCTGAAACAGAGGAAATATGATTTGGAGAATTTACTTGGCTTCTAGTCTCACCTCCCTTACATGCAGCATTTTAGATTATATTTTAAAGATAAGGACAATTAGAAATGGTGGGGAAAAGAACTGATTTGCACCTGGGGTGTATTAAATTTTATCATACCAGGATAACCTGATATCAGTGTTTGATATTTGGTGGATTTTCTCTGTGTGTACTTCACAAGTAGATGTTTTTAAATATTGTTTTGGTCCTTAACTACTCTAGTATTTTCATTAATTGTGCTGTCTCAGAAGTAACTGTATGACAATAAAATCTGCTCTTAACTTCAAGATGGGGAGCACTGTCAAAAAAGGAGAGATCTAAATATACAAAGAATCATGTGACACTGAGGACTGGACTGTTTGTGAGGTACTGCATGTAAAGCACTAAATCCTGAAATTTCTGCTGTAGGCTGAGAACTCATCAATTTTCCTATGCATGAGAAGGAAAAAGGCCTGGGGTTTTGTGTTACATTTTGTCAACTAATGTTCCTGTCATTTGAAGGAGTCCAAAGAGTAGCAAATGAAACCCTTAAACTATGTCAAAGATAACTTCCATAAATATAAGAAAGTATTAATACTATTTTACAAGGCACAGATGAGATCCAAGAAGGGTATACTGTGTACAGTTCTGGCCCTCTTTGGTGAAGGATGATTAATTTAGATTAGAACCTGTATCTATGTTATGGCAGAAAATAAAAACATCTTTGCCTGCTTCGTCTGGTAGAAAAAGAGTGTGAGGCAGGAAATGGTTGATCTCTGTAAATACAAGTGAAGAGGTGGAGCTGGTTTGAAAGCATGGGGGTGGTGAGAAGCAGAATAGTCGGTACTGGATTTCAAAAAGAGTTCTTCAAGCTAAAGGAAATGAAGGACAAAAGAATGCACAAATATGAATTGTATGTGTATGCATTCAACTAGGAACTGGAACGAGCTTTGTGAGTATCAGAAGGCTACTGAAAAGCTTCTGGTAGAAGAGAAATGAGCAAAAATGGTGTACCACAGCTGCAGCTAGCATCCCTCCACACTGAGTTTCCTGCTGCTTTCTCCCCCTCTGACCAGCAGCAGCCTAGATTCCTTCCTCCAAGCTCCACGCAGGTTGCTACACATTCCCTTCCAAATATGTTTGTTGTTGCCATGTCCTTTGTGCCAGTATTTGCTGGACATTACAAGCCAGACATTACAAGCATGTAAGTCACAGAAGAGACAAGGAATCTTGTCTTGCCAGCCCATTACAATGTCCTAAGTCTCACAGATGTTCAGATATATTGTTTTTTAAATGAAACTCCCACTATCTGGTTGAATTATTTCTGCTAGTGAAGGACCTGGCTCCACCCTACCTGGCTTTCCTTCATGGTGTTTTCATGGTTGTTTGCATGACTGGCAATTATCTTATTTCCAGCTAAAGCTCAAGGTTCACAAATTCTGGGCTTGGTTCCATTTATCACGACACACAGACTTTCTGTACTTATTCCATAGTAATATTCATGTTTATCTCTACCTCAGTCTTGCATTTACCCACAACAATGGGTTGTGTTAAGCTTGAGAGCTCATCCCTAGCCCAGTATCTCTTTATGAGGATGGCCAGGGCCAGATGACTGAAGAAGACTGTGGAAAGAGGGCAAAAGTAGCAAGACTTCCTCAAAACCCTCTTCGAGCTCCAGGAATTTGTGGCTTGGGTAATCCCTGAGCCAGAGATGGGGCCTTTGTTTTTAATAGCTCTGATGGATTTTTCTTCTGTGAATTCATTCGTGAATTTTTAAATGGAAGTTAACTTGTGGTATCCCACAATATCCTGTGGCAAGGGGTTAGCTGGCCTTACTGTGAGTTAAGAACAGGAAAAGCTACCTTTTTATTTGTTTGAAAAATGCTTCCTGCTTTTCATTTATGCCTTCTGGGTTGTATACCAGAAGAAGCAGTGTGTTATTGCTTCCCATTTAGTTATGCCCCTCGTGATTTTACAGGCATCCATCGTATTGTCACTTAGGCTGAAGGATATTAGTCTATTTAATAATTCCTTAGGTGGAAGCCAGTCTGCAACTTTTATCTGCCTTGGTATCCTGCTCTGTACCTTTACCAGATATACTAAATGTTGGGGTGTAAATGGACATTGGCTTCCTGCTGTGGCAGTTTGTATTGGGATTTCATATCCAGCCAGTGCTGAAAGGTGGACAGATGATGATGCCCTTGAATTCCCAAGAGTTCAGTCAGATGGTATTTTGGTTTTGAGCTGTGTCCAGTCTTGAAGCAGTGTTCTGAGCTGCCAGCTTTGCAGGTTTCTTCAAGGTGCTTAACACTGTCCCTGTTCTTCCCTTACTTTTTCTGGCTACTCCCTTTACCTTGTCAGTGCCTTTCCCTATATGCATACATTCCCTCTGGCCTTCTGCAGACCCTTCCACCCCATCCTAAGTGCTCCCGTCCCAGGTATAACAAGCATAGCTCTAAATGAATGAATCTCTTCCTAACAACAAGCCTTAAAATTCCAAATGCTAGCAGATCAGGACCTGTCTAGTGTAGCTCTCCCCCTGCATCTTTACTTGCCAGCTCTTTGTCAATCATTACTTCCTACCTGTGTATTTCTATTCCCAAAGCCTTAGAGTGTCTGCTCCTTGCTGACTCCTACCCTTTCACCCCCTGTCTATGCTAACTTCCCTGGTGTGGCCATCATAACCCCAAAGCAGCCTTCCTCCAGCTGATGATCTTGAACACCTCCCAAATGAGGAAATGTAGCCCTATCCGTGTTGTCAACACCAGAGCCAGGGTTTATCCCCTTAATCTCACTCAGCTCACCATTGCACAGGGCAGGGAAGGCATGGAAAGGAATAGGCAGCCATCCTGGTAGCTGCATGCAAAGAAAAACCTTCAGCCTTGTAGCCAGGGTCTGGCGGCCGGAAGATCTCATGCTGTACGGAAAGACAGGGCCCTCCCCCCCCCCTCGGGACAGCCAATAGTGTATAGACTGTGATGTAAGCAAAACGGATGTGACGTTACTCAAGCTATATAATGCCATGCCGCATGGCAATAAACGCCATTTTGCCATCCACCACATTGGTGTCTGTGTGCATATGGACCGAGCGACCAGGGGTTGGTCGCCGTGCCGTTCCTGAACCAGGTCGCCTTGCCTTTCCGAAGGCAACACAGCCTGGCCACAATCTTTGGTCCTGTCAGTTTCCTACTGCTATGCCACCACCGTCTCAAAGTGAATCCCGTCATTTTCAAGTGCCTATCAGAGAAGGGGATTAAGCTTTCAGGAGGGAAAAAAAGCAAAAGAAAACAGCAAAAAGGAGAAACAAATCTGAGTTGTCTCCTTTTCTTTCTTGCAATTGTCTTGAGGCCACACAAGTGAGCTACACCCATGTGAGAGCTGCTGCCTTCTCTGCCCGACAGATTGAGGCCCTTTAGGATAATTTATGCTTTACCGGATCCATTGGGGACCACCCCTGTGTGGCATCATTATATCTTAATTGTTTGAGGCAGAGCTAGGAGGACGCAGAATGCAGGGAAGCAGTGGGCCACGCATGTAAATCAGTGGATTCCCCCTTTCATCTCCTTGTCTAGGCATTGCTTTTATCTCTCTGTTTCTCAGGTGTGACTAATATCTCTCAGACATCAGCATATGTCTGACTTCACCTTGTCTGTATTCAGACACATTACACTCCTTGCTTGGGAGTTGAATGTGATTGTTATTGTGTGATTCACTGGATAGTTTGTTCATGTAACCTTTGACTACTGCAACACGACTGTGGTGAACTACACGTCTGCTGCCTCTAAGTCCTTCTACTTAGTAACAGGTAGCTAGGTTTGTGATCATAATATTGAGACTAATGATAAATGCCAAATGTGATGGCAAATAGTCAGGTGACTGGCAATAGGTCCAGTACCACAAGCCTCTGTTGACACTGAGCACTTTTGCCCCAAGCAATTTTGGTAGTAACCCCCCACCGTACTGGGGGGTGGAAGGCTTTTCAGCATTCTGCTACGTGGCACCCTTCCACTTTGCTTTTAAACTTTCTCTTGATTAGCAGGCCACTGGTTTATTTTGTGCGGGTTTTTGGCCGTGGTGGTTATTTGTAGTACTTCTATTAGTGACTTTTTCATGGCTAGACTTTGAGCTGCACATGGAGAGTAATTCTGGCTTCAGCTTGTCTTCTAAGGGTCTGATTGAAATGTGGCTTTATATACTGGAGATATTGAACAAAGTAATTATTCTTGTTACTGTCTCATAGTGAGAAAAAAATTCTGTTTCATTGCATGATTTGTGCTGACCTGTTATTAGTGGGTTGGCCTGTCAGTGACACCAAACTTCGCACTCTAATATGTGTATGTGTTGTGTATGTGTTTGTTTCTTCCTGAAAATTTGCACTAAATAAGAATTAGTGAACTGAGAAATTAATCCAGTCTTATATGACTTACTTAACAGTGTTGCATTTCCAACAGACAGGAAATAAGTCTGCTAAGTTTGTTGATCTGATCTATTCATAGATACCTTTTTTGGTGGTAGGTTAACGAAATGTAAAAAAACACTTTAACTTACCATTTCCTTGCTACCAGTCTTTGCTGAGGCCAAAACTGGCATCTGTGCGAACCACTTGCTACATTATTCCCATGGCCTAGTCATCCCTAGCTGCCCCAAACCACAAATCATTTGCTCATTCCCGTTCAAGCCACCAGTCTAGCCCTCCGGGCTTTGCAGAATCCAGCAATAAATCTAGCTCTGATGACCCAGATCTTCTGAACCTTAACCTTAAAATTAAGGTTAATAGTCCAGAGACCCCTAACAGCAAGAGAATTAATCACAAGCCATTTGTCTCTGAAGCCTAACTTTTCGTCCTACAGGCCATGCAGTACCCAACAATAAAACTATCTCTTTAGTCTTTGCTGTCCAAATAGTAATCTGAATCCTAACCTGAAACCCAGTATTTGACCCTGAATTAACCATGAATCTTTAGTCTGTGGTACTATGAAGAGATATCATTGGTTAGCCTTGGTGTTGATGACATCAGACACTGAAAAATTATGGCTTATGGTTACCTGCTGTAAATGTTCATACTAGCCTATCGACTCACAACAGCAAGTCTGAATGAGAAAGGATAATTTCTGCTGTTACTATGGTTAGAAATGCAACTGAAACTAGCCAGCAGAAATGCTTATTTTTGGGGCTGTGTTATATTGGCAGATTCTAATTAGGAGTAGGTCTGGGTATAGAAAATGAGGAAGTAATTAATTAGCTTTACAACTGGATCATTTCCTCTTCAATGAGGCAAAGAAAAGGTCTGGAGCCAGAATTTTCTAGTGCTGGAAACAAAGAAAAGACCTAGAGGCAGCATGGGCAGATGCTGCCATGCTCTTCAGATCTGAAGATCCTCACCTGAATAATCTAATCTTAAATGCCTAATGCTGACCTGATCCTTATTCCAGTACCTACGTAGAAACAATTCTCTTCAGCCTTGCAAGCTACAGAAAACTACCGTTTGTCTCCAGAATCCTTGACCTTTCTTCAGGTTTGGGCAAGACAGTACTGAGGAATCTTGACTTTAGTTTTATTACTACTCATAGTTTCCAGTGAAGGATGATGATGGATGTAGCGAGTAGAGACAAAAGTCTCACAATGAGTGTGATTCCTGCCATGGGTTTCAGGACTCTCCTTCAGGATGGGGTTTAGACAGTAAATCTAGCTGTGAAGCTAAATTTGTTCCTGAATCTTACAGCCACTGAGAGGGTAAGATGTGGGATGAAGTTAGTAGGACATTATGATTAATTTCTTACCTTTCATAAGACATGACTAGATTAAAATACACTAGGACTAAACAACTTGCAACTCATGGCAACCATAAAATTAATCAAAAACTATTTGACCTGCAGGCTACTTACCTCATGTTGGTCACATTGGCAAATTCCCAGAATATGAAAAGTCCCTGGGGTCCTAGACTTCCTCTCCTCCATCTTACCTCAGCCCCAAAAGACAGGTTCTTGAAGTGCTGAAATTACTCATCAGCTATTTTTTCCTGCTAGCTGTGTCCTTCATCTTACCTGTTATTACTTGCAAGGTACAAACATACAACTGTTCAGAGACTTCCTCCCCCTCAGCTTAAACCCTGAAAGGGAGATGTGCCTCCTTACAGAAAGAAAACTTAAATAATTTCTGTCAAATGAACACGACTCTGGCATAACTAGTAAGATTCAAGAGTAATATTTTTACTTTTCTTTTGTGAAATAAATTCTGTCAGTACACTTAACTATGTTCCTAACCGTGATTTAAAACACAAATCACAAACCATTTGAGGGGAAAAATAAAGTTGTGAACTAATAATTTCTGCTAACTATATGTCTCTGTCATTATTATAGCAAGGCCTTCAAGACACACAAATAAACCTCATTTTAAATTTCTTTTCTTCCTGTCCTGCAAATCCTAGGCATCAAAAAAAAAGTTATTTGAAATTCCAAGGTTTGGTATTAGAACTAGGTCTATTGATTTTCTTTCCTTAAAATCTTATCCTAACCAT
This sequence comes from Apus apus, assembly GCF_020740795.1. Lineage (NCBI taxonomy): Eukaryota > Metazoa > Chordata > Aves > Apodiformes > Apodidae > Apus > Apus apus. Next base: position 53,651,752 of record NC_067283.1, read on the forward strand.
GGTATTCATTCTGTGTTGAGTCAGAGGCTACACAGAAGAAATCAATCATACACTCTTTCTCCACACTAACAACTGCTTTGTTCATCCTCTCAACCAGCACCTGCAAGATTTAGTCTTCTGTTTCTTTCTAGATCTCCTTGTACTGAATTGCAATGCTTGAGCTGATTCCAACGCTAGCCTGAAGGCAGTAAAAGTAATCCAAGTCAGCTTACAATGCAAACATACTATATTTTACATTGCAAACTCACATTTTGAAGCTGTATCCTTCACCTGCTTATTTGAAATTCTGAGATTCAGGAAGAAAAGCAGCTTCTTGCTTCCTGATCCCAGCCCTTGCCAGAAACATGTTGGCTGTGCTGCTACTCCATGCCACAGTTCCCCCAGGCAGCCCCGTGCTCTGGCAAGGCAGCAGGTGAGCAGCTGAGGGAAGGGGTGAAGTTTACTAAAGCAACCTGCATGCACATGGCTGACTAAGTAGAAATGCCTGCCAGGGTTGATCTTTAAAGGGAAGCACATGTACCTGGTTGCTGCAGCTGGTCTCTGAGCATACAATAGGTAGTAAAAATGTCTTTCCTCGCTAGTTCCTAGTTTAATCTGCTGCAGTTGTCATGGGAGAGCTTTTTTTTCAGACATTGGCAAATTAACTCCTCCTCCAAGGCATGTTGTTTTATTCTCTTTGCTGTCCTTTGTCAGAAGACATAACACTCCCAAACACATCTCTATTTCCCCTGTACTCTGATAGCAGGCAGCAGGCAGTGCAGAAACCCAATGGGCCCTACATGGAGCTCTGACCTTGAGATCCACACCTGTGAATTATACAAAGCCAGAGGTTGCCACGGCCAAGGGCCTCCTTGAATACTTAGGTCTTGGAGTGGTGTGAGGGGCACACAGAGACTGTCCACACTGTGGTGTTCACTGCTTCCTTCCCCCATCTGACCATGCCATGCTGCTGGGAGTCCTGGCAAAGGAAGCATGGTAAAATCTGTGCTACAAAGTGAGAGTGTTTCCTGCAGTGTCCTAGCTACCACAGAGTTGCTTCACAGCTGGCCAAAATCATGTTTCTAGCCACTTAATACTGTAGAAGAGTGTTTCCCAGTGTCCAGCAACATTTTGTGTATTGATGTTTACATAGGTTTAGAGATAGAAATGTATCTGTAGCAATTTCCTCTGAAGCTGAAGGCATTGGTGGCATAGGTTCCTCCTGATTCCAGATGTCTTCCTGACACTGCAGGCCCTGCTGGGTGCATCAGAAATCCTACTTCTCCTGTTTCTGTTTTCTGAATTCCAAACAAACCTAGGTCTGTCCACAAGAGCAACCATTAACCACATCTAATTCCACCCATGCAGACAGGCCTTACAAGCAAAAAAATACAGCTCTTTCAGAACCTCCCTTCAAAACCTAGACTTAACCACAGCTTAGCAACTCCCAAATGCTACAGATCTTCTGGCAGTGGTGGGCCTCATAGGATCTGGCAATAATATGTTATCCTCTTATTCCAAAGCATATCCAACCTAACTCTTCCTTTCTTCTTGGAAAGCTGAAGAGCTGTAACTTAATTTGATGCTGAGTATTGGTTTATGGATAAAAATGTAATAGAACTAGGGTATACAAAGGGCCATGTAAGGAAGTTAGGCATTTCTGTTCCAGAAATGAGAACATAAAGGGAGAGTACAATAAGGGTTTATAAAATCTTTGGCAGAATGGCAAAGATCAGTAGGGATCATTTGTTCACTGTCTCTTTTAATGCAAACCCAGGGTAATCAAATGAAATCAGAGAGGGCCGTGTTTCAAAATGGTGAGGATGTTGGTACATTTCAGATCATCTAACTAAGGCATGGAATCCTTTGCTGGATCACCTGTGGATACTGGTGAGGCAAGACTAAACAAGATCATGAAAATGAAATTCATGGCTGAATGTTGGAAGTGTATTATCAGGCTAACTCTCTTTTGTTCTCTAGGTCTCTCCCTCTGAGCATTCTCAGAGCTAGGTAAAGTTTTGGGTTGAACTTCAATGGCCCATCCCATGTTCTTAACTCCAAACCCTACATGGCTTTATCAGGTGTGGCCAGTGATCTAAAACAGCCACAGATCCAGCCACAGGGATAACCCACTCTCACCTGCCGTGTCAAATCAATTTTCTAGCCAGGCTGAGCTCACAGCCCAGGAGCAAATCAAACTGGCCAGTCCCTGCTCTCTCAAATCCTAACCCTGACCTTAACATGTCCCATGAACCTGTGACACTAATTATAATCCACTTTTCTTCAAAAGCCATGCAATGAAGGATTGAACATAGCTTCTCAGTCACTGTTACTTTGAAGTTTGAGCTGGTACAGTAGGTGGAGCCAGAACTAAAGGTGCCTCAGAATTAATCTTCATCTTTCACCCCTTCTACCCTGTTCCTGAAAGTCTTGAAGGATGTAGCAATAATGATGCTTTTTTCATCTCCTCTTTTCACATCTCTAATACTAACACTTGCCCAAAGCTATACCATAGCTTTTTGACCCCTTATCTCCCAAGCCATAAGCCTTTTGCCAGGGATGGCTGTGCACTCTCTGAACCAGCTCTGTGAGTGTTGCAGGATCTGGTAATGAAACTGAGCTCTTATTTTTCAAATCCCAAAGCTGTCACCAACCTTAGTACTAGTTTCCCCAATCTTTCCACACGCCTGACACTTCCAGTGTTCTTCCAGTCTCTTCATCTGCTGAAAGCTTGTCTTCCTTCTCAACTGGCTGTATGCTGGGGCAGATTCTTACACTCTTTGCACTTGTATTCAGTGGCTGAGAATGTTAATTTCTGCCTTTCATGTTCTTCCCACAATATGTACACTGAGCCATGATTTTCGGTCTGTCTTTATCCTGAGTCATTGTCTTCTTTATCTTGTATCTATGTACTTGTTCTGTACACTAATGGCTGTCACTGTTTTGATTTTTCCCTTGGACAGCTCCGGTGCTGTTGACATTTGTATGCGTTTCCCCAGGGCTGGAGATATTTCTCTTGACATTTTCTCCTGCAAACTGAAATCACATGTCTCACAAACGATGCTGTTTCTGATTAGGGAATCTTTTTTGTCTCTGCAGTTACATGTGGATACCAGAGCTCTCCATTGTGTAACTCACATATCTAAGTTACCCTCTTCTTCTTAATTCCAGGTAAAAAAAAAATACTTTCCCCACCTCCATCCCAACCCAAATACCTATCCACAGCATCCTTCTCCCTAAAATCATGTACAATTATCTATTATTCCCATATTTCCCAGCCAAAGCGCAGGGAATAAGATAGGGACAAATCTTTGCCTTATTAATCCTTACAGTCAGTTCTGCATTCTGGATCCATTTTCCCTTTGTACTGTTTCAATGATTATGCAATTCTATTTGTCTAGAAATCCAGCTTTCCTGTGGAGCGAGTCGTATTGCTTCTCTCCATAAATGTGGCCTTATTCTCTTCTTAAACATGCACCCGTCTTCAGTGTGAGCGTCACTCCTCCATCACATCCTAGGTAATAAAATGGCAGGATTTCATTATCCTTCAGTTAAAGAGGCTCTTTATTAGCACAAGCCTGCTCACAGATGCTGCAAGTCAACTCCAGCTAGCACTATGACTACATAATGCAAACAGACTGGTGCCTCCTCCAGACTTTCTTCTCTAGCTCACACTCCATGCACATTGCTACATCTCTAAAGAAAGACTGAAGCAATCTACACAATTATTGGTATGGTTTACACCCCTTTTACAGGGTGTTAAGACCTCAGATAGGAGAACTTTCCTTACGAATTCCTTGTTTGTTGTTTGGCTTACAAGCCTATGTTTCCATGGTTAACCCAGCTCAGCAGAAGCCATTTCAGCTGTTTTTTTCGGTGACAAGGTACCATGCAGCTGAGTTCTGTGATTCAGCTTGTGGCAGGAGGGAAGGGCAGAGGGAGAAGAAAACCAAACAGGGTGGAAGTGGCGGAGGGTTTATTTCTAGACTCTGCTCTTGACTGGGATTTCATTTCTGCTGACATCAGATCATTGATTCAAACACTTCTACCCCCGGTTTGTATGAGTTCAAGTAGAATTCAGACTGGTAGGCCCCAGCAAATACCTGCACTGATTACATCTTTCAGTTCTTTTGAAAACAGCAATACTGTAGTGGTGCATTTGGCCTGTTGTTTCTCTCAGGGGATTATGCTCAATTCACTGGTCCCCAAGTTGCATTGTTTTACAGAGAGAGGTTTGTTTCATGCAATCTGTGCATAGTTCATGCATCGTGCCTGCTGATCACTCCTTCCTCCCATCAGTTCCAGTATTTTGGCATTACTAAGAAGAGGTGGACATATTTTGTTTAATTTCAAACCCACTCACACACTTTTGAAATGAAGAACAGAACTCCAAAAGGATTAGATTTGTTTTCCTTTTAAAAGGGGGCAAAATGCCAATTTAGGCTTCTGTGAAGAGAAGGAAGTCCTGAATTAACAATGTATGAGTTTCTAGCTTCCCCTTGGCTGAGTTATGAAGAAGGGGAAAATCCTATATAATCGGTAGATCCCACTTCTTAAAACTGCATCCCATGACTTCTAGAAAGCTCTCCCAAACTTCCCCTTCTCCTCGGAAGTGGTTCTGCTGTGGACATAAATTGTAGTCCTCATGTTTATTCATTTCTGAATGGGAGAAGTAGTGGCAGTTTGTCCTTTCTGTAACAAGGCAGTTGCTACATTCATCTTCTTTCAGAGGTCTGTTCTGAGGAGCCACTAACTCCTACTCATTTCCTTTTTGGGTTGGTGGGATCTAGAGCAGAGCAAGGGCAGTGCAAGTGGGAGAAGCTGAGTAAATGAATTATGCCCAAGCCCTGTCTGCTACTTCTGCTGCTGCCCAGGAATCTAAACTCTGTGCAGGTTAAATGGAGGATGTTTACAGCCGAAAGTAGTAATGATACCAAAATACTGAGCTTCAGCTCTGGACAAAATGTTTCCAGCTGTGCCAGTAGTTAGAAACTTTCTTGTTGGGCTCGTCAGGAAAGCAATGTCCTTCCAAAGCAGGAGCTTGATTGTGTCAGACCAAAGCCCGTCTGCATTTGTTTATGGTGGCATATACCTTGAGTTGTGCTGTCTTGTGGCATCTTGCCTTTGTGCCTTTGCTGCTGATGGATTTCAGAATGGGTGGCAGTCTTGTATGCAGCAGAGCAAGCCTGGTTTTCTTTTATTTCCTTCTCTCCAAAGAGATAAAAGCAAAGCATTCAGAACCAGGCTGCTTTTTGTCACAGCAGATGAGCAGAAGAGATTTTGGAAGGAAGAAGGCCTGTAGAGCTCCTCATGTGATGATTTGCATGACTTAATTTTGCAGCTATCCAAACTACCTCTTATAAATTTGCATATATGCAATAACTGTACACACCATTTGCCCCTCCACTTTGGCTTCAGGTCACTGTCTCTTGCCACTGTGCAATGAAACTGTGGCAAAAGCAGCAGGGTTTGCAGCTGTGGCCTCAGATTAGCAGAGGTGAAGCTAGGTAACAGTGGGTGAGGACAAAGCAGCTGGCACAATGCAGCTGAGACAGCTGGATATCTCTGGAGAGCAGTAACTCCCTGCTCCCAGCTGCTGCGGCTGCTGCTGCCAGCGCAACTTCTGTGCTCCTGCTCTTATTTTCTCTCTTTCTTTATTTCTCTGCTTGGGGCTTGAAAAGCTGAGCCACAGCTCAGAGACCACTTTGCTGATGGGCTTATAGATAGCATCATAGTTTCTTGCAGATGTGTGGTACAATCAGAAACGTAAACCTCTCAACTAGAGAAGTCACAACCCATCACAGCTTCTTTCAGAAGATGTGGCAGCTAGATTTTGGTTTAGATTTTTTAACCTTTCTCTCTTTTTCCCAAAGAATGCAGAGATTCCAAGGTAGTTAGGCAGTTGAAGCAGCTGAGACCTTGAGAAAGAAACACCAACTATCATTATGGGTGCAATAAAAACTGAGATGCTTGAAAACCTAGACATTTGCTGGCCATTCTCCCTGCTCAGCTGAGGAAAAAGCACTCCCTCTGAGTTGCTTGAGTTTGTGAGAGGCAGTGTGTCAGCCTCAGTGTCCTGCAGGGTGACCAAGATTTAGATGTAGTAGAGAGACACCAGTATTTTCATTCTCCTTCATGTGGGACCTAAATCACCATTGCCATTTTTCCAACAGAAGCAGTGGAGTAGGAACAGCAAAAGGAGAGTTATGAGTTTTCCAACTCTCTCCAACCTTTTTTTTTTTCCTCTAAGCCTGGGATTTTATAAAACTCTGACTCCAAAACATATTAAAATCCTGAGCTGCTTAAAAAACCTCCACCTCCACAGGGTTTGCTTATCCCTAGTAATTATCACTTAATATTTGGCCCAGCACAGCTATTTTTCAGTCTTATAAGGATAAATGTATTTGTTTCACTGCTATCTGAGCACTTTTTCACCATCAGCCTGAAACCTATAGTTTATTATTCCTGGACAGAGGCCTACACACACTATGTGTTACTTCTTTAGTTCCCTCAGTCAGTGGGAAATGTTTTAGTATTATTATCATTAAATATTTTGCCAGACGCTGTGGTCTTCCAGCTTTCACATAGATAGGGACGCAAGGGATGTGTGGCTAAAGTGCAGGCTTAAGAGATGGGAGACAGGAGGTGTTTTTTTTCCTTATCTGTGCCAAACTGCTTAGAGAGAAAATTCCTCTGGTAACAAGGTTATAAGGTCCTTAACTAGCTACTATCTCCTCATACTCAGGCTTCTCAACCCATCAAATTAAAATGAAGCTTTTTGTGACCATGGGTGCATTTAGCAGTAAGGCTCAGGCTGAATAACCCGTGCAACACTTCTTTGCATCATTTTTTTCTTGGTTTGCATACAGGTTTAGTTCATATTTTTAATGGAGAAGATAAAGGATCTTTGTTGTAAAGTTCATTATTTCAGTAGGTTTAGTACCTTCTTAACTGTTGGGTTTTTTGTTGTTGTTTGTATATATTTAATCTAAAGGGTAAACCTGAAACTATAGGTAATCGAGTTTAAATGCATAGAGACCAATGCAAACTTAATAATGCTAGAAAAATGCAAACTAAAAAAATAAATTTTAAGCTCACATCTTTCAGTGTTTTAAGGCTCTAATTCAGAGTGGAAATGAGAAGCACTAGATGCTTAAATATTTATGAAGCCTTTCCTTTGTGCAACATTTAAAATTTGTATTATATTAATATTATGTATGACAGGGCCTCAGTCTAAGAAAGTGAAGTGATGGTAGTGAGGCACAATATTATGACAAAGTATGTTTGCAGTAGGAAATACACTAATAGCAGGCTTCTGAATCCTCCTGTGCCATCATGCTGCTCTCCTAATTTTTCATTCCTGGACAAAGAGCTATGAAGGTTGTAATACTGTTTATGAGAATTCCCTTAATCACTGCCTGAAAACAAGATGTGCCAGTCACCTCCTTTGGGCTGATGTGTCTCTAGTTTCACCACGTATTTCCTACTTATCAAAAGGGGAGGCTTAAAAGCAGCACCAGGGGGGCAAAAAAAAAGCAAGAGGAAACATTTGCAAAGAGCTGCCTCCACGGAGAATCAAGAATCCCTAACTCCCATAGCAGTTGCCTTGCCGTGAAAGGAGGAGGGTTGAACCCACACACCTCACTCAGAGCTTCACATCTCAGACTTTCTGTTGGACTGACTTTCAGTCCCCTGACCTCAGACAGAGTTGCTCAACTTTGAAAATCAGCCCCCTTTAGGTACAATTGGAGCATATTGATTTCATAGCTGAACTTGAGGAAATTCCAGTCTACTATATTACCCGTCCACCTGCACTTTGGGAGATGTAACTGGACCAGGAAAAAACTAGGGCTTGTAGTTTGGCAGAAAGACTGGACGCAGGTGGATGTGGAAGAGCTGTATTGCCAAATGCAATAGGATGCTGATCCCTTCCAGCCACCCCAGGAGCCACCGGCTTTTCCCCCAGCAGCAGAGGCCATAAGGACCAGAAACTCATGCAGTGGAGAGCAAGTTAATAGTTCTCCTAATGGCCTACATGCGCTACATGCATCAAATGAAATGAGTATGAAAATGGTTCATTACCTGCCTGAGATCCAAGGTCAGGCTTTTCAAAGGAATTTAGGTACATAAAGTTGCAGGTGGACAGCTAGTAACATTTACAAAAGCATTTATGTGCCAGATTCCCATGGATTTCAGAATGGGTTAGACACACGGAGATAGAGTGTCTTTAGGCATCCAAGTCCTTTGGGAGGTGAAGTATTTTGCATTTACTGCAGTGTCCTGCAGGGTGCATAAGGATGATTACTATAGAGCAGCCTGTGTGCACTGAATCCAGCATACTGGCTTACCCTGCAGTGACTTGTTCATCTTCCCATACCCAATGGAACAAAATCTGTTGTGTATATCCCACGTATCTACCATCCAGGGAACAATGCCTATTTGTGTTCTGGAAGCCTTCTCTTGGGTTTACTTTTCTTAGTAAGAAGGAAAAAAAGATGAGGGGGAGTGGGGGAGGGGAAGAAGGGGGTGGAGAGAGAGGCATCAGGGTCCAGCACACAGCACATTACCAGCTACACTGCCAACTAACGTGCCAGGATTCCCTCGCTCGCACATGTTAAGTTGTTTTGATGTAACTAAACGACAGTTGCATTCAGCTGCTTCTTTCTATGGAAAAACATCTTCAAAAGAGCAGATGAGCATGACCCCATTTCTCATTTTGTTTCCCATTACTTTAATTGTATATGTATTGAACATATCATCTATCGTGGAAAATTGCTTTTGTCTCTCTAACATCTGCAGAACACTACTATGGCAAAGACTAGTGCATCTGCTGATGCAGCTTTTGCTCTCCTGATTTGATATTCTATTTCATGTTCACAAATTTCAAACCTGTGTTCCTAAAGCTAGCCTTCTAAACCCACTGATTTCACTGGGAAGCTCAGGTGCTCAGTGGCAGAGCAGATTAGGCCATTTTTTGTTTAGGTGTCTAAGTAAGTCTTTACTAGCTTAGACATTTGGACTCAGTGTTTTTGCTCTGGGAGCATTAATCTTGCATCTCAAGTGTACACTAAATTCCAGTTTGCTTCCTCCGTCTCAGCCTGTTAAAAATTTGGTTCCATGTTTCTATTAATACCGTTCAGCAGATTAGTTTTTTCTTTGCTTCAACCGCACTGTCAACCCACTGCTTGCTCATTGGTGATCCAGAATGATCTACAAGTCATGTCCTGCGTGTGCGCACAACGCTCGTGGTTAGAAGATGAATGCAACCCTGATGCTGAGGCCAATACTTGTAATTTATTTACATGCCATCCTCTACTCCTTGTAATCTTTGTAAACCGGAGGAGACTCTGGTTTGACTGCAGGACTGGAAGGTTTGTGTGATTAATACTGAGGCTAATTTATTTGGTGAGTGGCTCTGTTTAATCCCATGACTGTGTGCAGCACATGCATATCATCCCCAAATGCCTTGGTACACATGTTAACAATGGGAGAAGTACTTGGTGGAAGAATGTAACTTTCTAGCTCAGCTGCTGCAGTTGGCAGAGGCAGTTGCTCCTTAGTCCACAATTTCTCTTACTTGATCTTGTGACTGCCTGTGGAAATGCCCAAAATTGTTTTTCTTGCATTTTCACCTGCAGAACTTTAAATTAGAGACTGGAAAAGCATTTCAACAGAATTGAAATAAATATTTTTCTAATGCTTTACCTTTTTAAATTGAATTTTTTGAAGAATTTGTTTAAAGATGAAAATAGACTAGCTGGGAAAAAGAAAGAGGTAGGAAACTGCAGAGTTCCACCTGCTGAGTTCTTTTTAATCCTTTTTTAGGGAAGTAAACAGTTTACTTCTCTTCATCTGAGCTCTCAGTTTACTCTCTAATGTAAGTGGAAGTCTTTCTGAGAACCATAGAGATACTGGGTTATCTGCCAGGGACAAAAACATTCAAGACAAGGTTCTGTACCTGGTCTTCTTGCCTTTTTTATTCTGCTTGGTAGCATCACCACACCCCAAGGAGTGAGTGCACCTTATGAATTCAGAGCCAAGATTAGTATTTGGGACTGGGCCTGCAAGCCCACACCTCCAAGCACAAGCAGTTCCTTCTCAGACCCCATTAGTAACAGAACTTGGCCAGTGACAAGGCCCTGCAAGATAATGCTTTAGGAATATCCCAGATTTATAGGTGCATGTGTGTCCTGGGCAAAGCAGGGAGAGAATGTTGGTTTTTTGCTTCTCCTATTCTGTCACTGCAGAAGGGACCCCAACTTTCTGTAGGTGTTTTTCAACCAGTTTATGTCAGCTCAGTTACTAAAGACCATTTTTTCTGTGATAGTAAAAAAAATAATAATTAAGTGTATATGTATATATATATTTAAAAGGACATTATACATACTTATAAAATTAAACATGATCTACTCTGACTTGCTTGAATCACAGAAATCCCTGAGCCAAACAGAATCTAGAGCAAGAGATAGTGAGCACATTTCCAGAAGCACTGAGAACTGTCTTGCAGCTCTCATCTAAAAGATGCACTTGTATCCAGCTCCTGAGGCAGCAATTCTAACAGTGTGGATCTGTAAATCCTTAAAGCATTTTGAATCTCTTCTACTTTGTACCTTTGATCAGATCAATTTGGTTCCTTGCAAAAATGAACAGCTTTAATTTTGTAGTATCTCGGGCAAGTAATACTTAACAGGTAGCCTATTAAGGAATAGATCAGTTATTTAAAAAGGAGTGAATCCAGATCATAAGTAAAGCTCGTAGCTGGTATTTTTTTAAAACTGAAAGGTAGTTTAGTTCAAATGTCTAAATGCTCATGTGTAACATATTCAGCAAACTTGGAGTCCTCCAAGAGCCATGCAAGTTCTGAATTTCCTGGGACTTTCCATAGGAATTAGTCTTGCTAGATATTTTAAGAAAAAACAAGCAAACAAAATAAATTTAAAAAAAAAAACCAAAACAACAAACAACAATAAAAAAGCAAAGCAAAGCAAACAAAAAAAACCAAAACACCAAAACCAAAATAAAAACAAACAAACAAACAAAACCCAAAAAACCCCAACCAAACAACAATAAAAAAGCAAAGCAAACCAAAACCAAAACAAAAACGAAGAAACAAACAAAACCCCACATCCAACCAAAAATGAATGCTTCTAAACAATTTTGATGCTTTGAAAATATTATATTCCAATCAGCTCAGTCCTTATTTTTAGCACAAAAGCTTATATTTTCACCTGGAAATTGGTGTTCTGCTCTTTTGGGATGGGGGTAATAGATCTGCTGGTCTCTCCCCTGCTTGATAGAACTGGCATACTTTTCTTTTATTAAATCACCAAAAAAAATTGCCTTAGAGTGGCCAGCAACCCACTTCTTGGTAAAGTGAACAAATGCATAAGTATTGCAAGTTCACTATTAGCCACAGATAAGAGGGAGAACCTTACATCAGTGCAAATGTAAACATGGATTTAGTGTATGTGAGCATTTAAGCCATTTACACATTTACGCCTCATTCCTGTGTACAAACTAGGAAAATTATAAAATGTGCCAAAAACTGTGGAAATTGAATTGGAAGGGTCCTTGCAGATTTATTAAAAAAACCCAACACCTTTCTAAGTTTTTCCATCCCTGGCTCTAATACGTCTGCCAGGTCAATCCTCTGCTAAAGTCAGTGGGAGTTTGCGACTGGTTTAAATGGAAATAGGTTTTGGTTCTTCTGCTGTAAATCCCCTATTAAGAGAATCCTACTGATCAGTGGTGATTCATTCAGAGATAGAAATTGGGAGTTGTTCAAAAAAGCCCTTTTCCATATTCAGCGCTGCTTAAAATGGATTATTTGAAAAATCATATAGCAAATTAGCTCAGGAAATACAACCGAAAAGTTCCCCTCTTTTCCTCAAACCCAGCCTCTTCCTCTCTCTACCCAGCTCCTCCCCACTCAGAAAAAAATTAAGTATACAATAATGCCAGTAATTATGTGTTATGTGATTTTTATTGCCTTGCAATTTATTACAAATGTTTTTATGGGTGGTACAAAGTATTAGAACAGGTTTTCAAGCTAGTCAGAAATTTATTAAATATTGGTGATTGTTATTACAGGTTGTGTTTTATGATCTAAGGTTGATTTATATGCACAAAAAACAAAAGGCAACGCAGTGTAACTCTTTCAGCGTTCTTGTGGTAATGCTCCACAATGCAGAGCGAGCTTCTCTGAGCTGAAGGGGCTCTACGTAAGCTGAAGAACAAAAAAGTACCCTTCCTGGAGCAGAAGCACAGGCAAACATACCCTGCTGTACCCTGCTGCTTCCACTAACTGGGGTGGGGTTTGTAGATGTTGGATTCAGAGCTTTTTGCTAAGCTAAATGCTGAGGATCTCTTGAAATTCACATGTAGAAATGTCTTCCAAAGGAGGAGTAAATTTGTTGTTATGATGCATATCGGATTAAAAATCTGTATGATAGATTCAAGGAAAAGCACGGGGCACATCATGTCTAACAGCTAGAAAGTAAGGTTACCCAGATTACTTCGTGACACGTGTTTTAAACTGTGCAGCAATGAGTAATAGTCAAAAAAGGACACATGGATGTATTTGCCCTGCACATGTACTGCAGATCCCAGGCTATCTAGCTGATTTTCTCCTAAGTGGTTGTATACCCTCCATATCCTATCCCCTTTCAAATAAGGATTGTAACATCAACCACACTGTGCAAGGATTCCCCATACATCTCTCCTCATTTGTTTTATTTTGCCTATTGGTCAACCATCAGAATTTATTTCCATCCTGACTGGTTTGAGACAGATAATAATGAACAGCAACTAACCACAGAAAATCTTAAATTTGAACAGGATGTTTTCAGATAAATAGGAAACATGCTTTTGCTTGGGGAAAAAAAAAAAAAAAAGGAAAAAAAAAAAAAAAAAGAAATTCAAATGCAATGGCTGTTTATGTACAGGGAGGTTTTCCTGACCCTTCTTTCCCTCCAGCTGGTAGAAAACTGTAGATTGCTGATAAATTTAGGATGGGTTATTTGTTCCTCCCTACTTTATGATGGAAAATCTTGAGGAGAAAGGGCATGGCTATTGCATGCACTGAGGTGGCAACACCTCTCTCCACAAGCCTAGCATGTCTGAGCTTATAGACAACTAATAGACTGGCCCACAGGCTGGGCACTAGTTTGTCTTCAGCTGCCAGAGGTAATGGTGGTTGGGAAATGAGTCACATCTCCCTCTGCTTCTGTTGCTGAAGCAGAGGGATTACCAAACTAATGAGCTGCAAGACTGTCTAGGTTTCTCAAATTGTAAGGTCCCAAAGAAGAAAAAAATGCATGGCTTGGGCTTCGGGCCATCTCTACGTACTTGCATTGCAGCCAGCAGCAAAAGGTTTCTGCTTCATTTCAGCCTTCAAAACCCATGGGATTTTTTATTTTTTTTTTTCTCAGATCCTCAAAAGCAATGCAAAAAGATTGGTATTGCTAAGCATAGAAGGATGTGGTCCGGGTGACCCTCTGAAGTGACTAAAGGGGAAAATCACAACAAGACACACATTCAAATCCATGGTGGGCTGCTGAAAAATAGTCTAAATTTTGATCTGAATTTCATTCTGGCCTCGAAAGCAAATCCTGTCTAAACCAAGCAAGGATCCACATGGACATTTTCTCTGCAGCCCTTTCCCTCCACCATGCTGTGCCTGTCAGCGTAATCCCAAACCTTGCCTAAATTAACACGTAACACTGCACACACAGCTCTCCCCTAGGTCACAGATGAGAGAAATGTCCTATAACTTAAGCCACCTTTGGAAAGTCTAAAAGTATTATACGGATTAAAAAAAAATAAAATGAAGTATCATGCTGAATGACAATAGAGGCTTTTTATTTATTCATTGGTTATTGCAGATTTTGATTGAAAAATTCTTTAAGCTCTAAATCTTTGGCAAAAGTTTTAAGTCTCTGCTGAATCCATTAAAACACAAGGCTGTAGCAAAGAGGCACATCATTACCTCTTTAGGCATTTAACTCCCATTTACATCAATGGAAATTAGATAATTCACACATCTGGTCCTTCGCCTAACATTTCCAACTGTGTCCTTTGGGTGCTGAACTTCAGACACTAAAAAGGGCCTATTTTTAATGATGAGCAAGTCACTTTCAGAAGTCTAGGTGCTGCTGCAGTGAACAAAATTTGGCACTTAGAAGAGGAGGCACCTAAAGACCCTAATTATTTTAAACCTAGTTTTTATCTTCAAATAGTTGTTGTTATCACACTTCAGATTTATTACTGAAAATACATACACTCAGACGTGCCCGTACCCATACATGTACACTTATAGTTACTCTTTAGGTGATTGCACATAAAGACTGTGCATGTTCCCTGATATGGTAAAAACACACGTTAAAATACAGTTTTATTGTGTAATATTTGTAATGTCCACTTCAGCTTCATTCCCATTATGTAATGTATGCATTTCAGAAGTATGGTTTAATTCAATATAGCTTAAAAGGCAGACAATTACTTTTCTCTAAAGAACATATTCTTCTCTGGGTAGGTGAGACACTTGCTTGTAATTTCTTATCACAAATCATTCTTTTGAGCCTCTTGATAATTTCATTGGGTTTTTGTCTAGAAAACTTCCAGGCAGTTAACTAGCTCCAGGAATAAATACAGTAATTCAGATTATGTCAAAACCATCATGAATATCCACATGCTGATCCAGAAAACACATTTATCTGTAGGCACACCCTTGTATTGTTTGTAGCCTATGACTGAAACTCTAAATCCAGCAAAATCGAGCTCTGCAATACTGAAGCTTCACCCTGCAGATCTGTAATCAATGCATTGTGGGTACATTGCTGTACAGTTTGGAATAAGGATTCTTACCTACAGTGGCTTCTTGCTCTGTGACATTAGACCCCATGGCAGCACCCCAGCAAGGAGCCTTCTCCTAGAGCGCTAACTGCATCTTTGGGTCGTATAGCATGACTTTATTTGGCATCTTCCTGGGTACATATCAAGACATCATCTAGGCAGCTTGCTGAGATGGCTCTGCCTCAGAAATATACTCAGTGGCCTTTCTAGGCGCTAACTGCAAGAAGCCACCATGATGCTAAATTGTATTCACAGGAATGACTCAGCCAAGGCTTGGCCTTTTACAGAAGTCTATGGTTTTCAGTTCCTTTTATGAGTACCATGTCTGTGGTTCAAGCATTCTTCTGCTTAAACTTTGCTCCTTGCTTTTCCATCACATTGTTCTGGTGGGGGCTTAACTTGGAAGTCTGTAAATGCTCTAGTGAAGCCCCAGATGACTTCCCCAAAAGCGTATGTGAGCCCTGGGCAGCATGAGGAGGCTGCCTACCCTGCATGGTTTCAACTCCCTGGAAAGGGGTCAAAGGAACTGTGGGACCACAGGGGGCATAAGGAGAGGCCATTTGCCCCATAAATGGCTGGGTTTGAAGCAGGTTGGAGCCCAGAGGTTGAGCCCACTCACAGAAGACTGGTGACCTCACATGATGGGACCAAGCCAGGTTGCGACTGATGGTATCCCTGGATCTGAGACTGGGTCCTGGCTCTCACTGTTTAGTTAATTAATTGGTAGGAACATAAAAATTAACTTGGTAAATTGTGAATACAGTATAAAACCCTCTGATTTTGTAGATAGTTTGAATCCCATGCTGGATTAAAATAAGTGTGATCTAAGTGGCTGGGAGTTTTCAGTGTTTTTCTCCTGACCCTTGTCAGTTGATTCACAGAAGTAATTCTGAAAGGACACTGCCAAAAGACCTATGAGCTAATGAGGTTTATTGGAGAGGCTGGACTGGTGGAATAGAGACATTCTTGGCACTAATAATGTCCATCAGTAGGGTTTATCTCTAGCAAGTCCTATGTGTATTTTTCCACAGCAATCATAATCACTGAAGTGATGTAGATTACGTCAGGTAGGCTGAAAGTCTAATTTCTGTGGCTGCTGGCTTTCTTAACAATGTTTTGCATTGTTAAGAAAGAAAGAAAAAGAGACAGAAATACCCCCCCACACACATACCTCCACTGACACTGGCAGTGGGAGAAATGGATAGATGGGGTTTTTTGCTGTGCTTCAGGATGCAGGCTGCCTCTTTGGGAAGGGCTGTACCTGTCAGATGCAAACCAGCATTCTGTGGATCCACAACAGTGCAGGGACCCAGGGACAGCAGGGCAAGGGTCAGCATTTTTTTGCAGGCACACCCTCTGTGCCAGCAGCTTGAGGGGAGTCAATTGTCCCAGCTAACTCTCCAGAGGAATGTCCTCCTCTTTGGTGAGCTTCCAGATAATACACACACTTTAAAGCATTTTCCTATCCCAGCGGTGCAACAAAAGGAGTTGCCAGTCTCATGGCAAGAGCCCCATTGTCAGTTCTTTTGAGATGTGGGTGATGCCTCTGTGCCAAAATAGTCCATTTACCTCCACAGTGGCTTTTTCCAGCAGGTTTCCAGGAATGAGAAGAACAGCTGGAGAAACTGAATGTTATGCTTCATTGGTGGGGGAAATTCTCTGTACTGCAATATTAGTACTCACTGCCTGTTGTGGTCACCAAGCACTGTCATCAAGGAGGTTTCAAGGGGCTGGTAAGGAAGTGGGATGTACTGAAGCTCTCTATGCTTGAGCAATACAAGTCCAGAAGGGTAATGCAGGGAGTATGTTTATCATGTAAACAGTGAACTGTCAGTTAAAAAGGGAAGTTTTGTGCAGTAATGGGGATGTGAGAAATGAGAAACCACAAATTAATGAGAAACCCTACTGAGGTTAAAGTAATTTACTGATTAATTTTGATTTCACATTGTTTGGTCAGAGTGGAAAGGGGACATAACACAGCATGGGTATATATATATATGTATCCCACATATATACATAGATCTTCCATTGGCATGGCTATGAGATTATTCATAAATGAGACTAACCCACTTCAGTATCTATAGCTTGTTCTGTACTGTTCTACCGTGTACTTTGGATGTGCTACCTGGACAGCTGTTTCAGCCAAATATTTTTAAATCTCATTGGAAATCATCTCTGTTTACCTGTAAAGCTGCAGTAGGGTTCTCTGGTGTTTATTCTTTAGGGGGATTTTTGAGAAGTAAGTTACTAAAAAGTTACTAAAAATACCACTGTACTGATATTGTGACTAGAAGCAACCCAACTTTCCAGTCTGATTACTGGGGACCTTCCAAGTATACTTATAAGGTTGTGTAGAAAAACAGGAATCTCCCTTTTCTATTCTGCCCATGCCTAGCCCTCAAGGCCAGGGAGAAAATTACTCCCCTTCATTATCAGAGTTTAATCTGATTGTTCCTTTTTGCTGAGACAATATTTTTGGGGATCATATCTCCAATTTCAGGAAAGGGAGAGAACAGTGGGATGGTAGAGGATAGCTTCATTTTTAGAAACAGAGATGAGGCAAAATTCTTAAAGGTTTTTGGGGTTGTTTTTTTTTTTTTTGTGAACCTTCTGGAAATGTGCAACTCATGTAGTTTATGAAAAAATGCCTATCATTGATCATATAGATATTAGAGTAACAACTTGTAGCTCAGAACAGTACCAGTTGAGATGAGGGAGAGATTTATTTTTTTACCAGGACTGGGACAAAGGAAGAAAGTTATTTTGCAGTGGAATTCTCAGTTGTTTATTAAACCTTTACCTGCCTGTGAAGTGCTCAGAAGGTTAGCTGTGGCACTGGTGGTGGCAGAGAGAGCAAGGCTTAGGTCAATGTCTCAAAAACATGAAGGTATATTTGGCTCCAAAGCATATTGCTTTGTCCTTCACCATATCATAACCCCACATGTGGGAACACTTCTCACATTCCAGCGCTGGCAGCACTTTTCAAATTATTAAAAAAGAAAAAGAAAGAAGGGAAAACGAAGAAAACCTGACACAAAATTGTTTCCTTCTTTCCAAATGTGCCATTCTCAAATTAAATTGTGCTGCAACAAAGGCTATGTTAAATGCTGGATTTGTTACAGGATGAAGATCCATTATCTTATAAATCATTTTGCAGGAAATGGGTGCTTTATATTAAATAAGAACTTCTCCACTTCAGTTTCCAATCAGAAGCAGCACTGCACTCCTAATTCTGGCAGATTGTGAGATACCAGACCCTCACCATACCAATGCTGTTTGATGCTGCTTGACACTGCTTGAGCAAACTGGCCTTCTAATCTGAAAGACTGGCCTTCATTTATCATATTTTATTATGAAATCGTTTAGAAAATCACAAGCTTTGCTCCTGAATTTGTCAAGAGAAATTGGTTCTTTTTCTAGAAAGCTCAAGATATTTGTACAAACAATTTCAATTATTAGAGACTAGAATCTCATAAACTGCTAGATGTTGCATTCTGTACACAGTTTCATATATACCTACTGCCATCTGTTTACCTGCCATGTTTTCTCATTTCTTTCTCATCTTGACCCATTTTTTGCACCCTATAAGAGCAGGATTTTTACATAAAAGTTTTCTAGTATATAATCTATATCATTACATAAGCATACAAAATGGAGCACTATGGTTCTGAATCATGACTTCATGCATGGTCACAGCAGACTTCTGGAAAAATGGCTTAGAAAAATTATCTGACAACTTGATACACTAATACAAATTCAAACAGAAGCTAAACTTCTGGCTATAGAGGATCTTTATGAGCTCCAGGACAAAGAAGAATTGGGAAATAAACTTTCTTAGGAAAATGTTGTAGAATCATATAATGTATTGGGTTGGAAGGGACCTAAAAAGGTCATCTAGTCCAACCCCTCTATAATAAGCAATCTGCCTTATCCTACCTTGGTGAGAAGTAGGAAAGTTTTCCCATGGAGAACAGGAAAAACATGAAAGTGCAAAAACTAGCAATAGTCTCAAATCTTGCACTCTCCTGTTGATGAAGAGAATAACTAACACCACACTATTGTATAAGAAGTGAAGAATCATGATGACAGAGCACAATTTGACACCAAATTTGGCCTACCATGGGCCGTTTTGGTTAGGTCCTTCTGCCCGCACTGTGGTTTCACCAGCACTAATATTATGCTAGAGTATATATGCTAAGTTGAAAGTTAATCTGGTTGTTTCATCTTCCTAAGGAAAATTCTTCATTTAAATATTTGGTCTTCCAGATGAAAATAAAGCTAAGTCTTTAGATGTGCAGGTACATTTATTTGCTCTTTTTATTCTAAATCTGACTGGCCATGAAGAAATCAGGGCATATTTAGCTCACACATAATTGCCATGCATCTCTTGCTTCATCTGTCCTTTTGGACTTGGCTCAGTTGCTTTTGCTTGTTGCAATGTAAGGTAATTTATGCAGTGTTACTGTAAAAGCAAGCTTGAAAGAAATAAAAAAACTTAGGGTTACTACAGGAATGTTGTTCCTGTAGTGTGGTCATGTTGCACTTGTACTTCATGACCAAATTGTTAATTCCTTGAAGTTACGATATCATTATGATCTGAATGTACAAAGTTAATTTATAAACAAGATGAAAGTATGTGAGAAAGAAACAGTATTCCCCTCCAGCTTGCACCATATGAGAAAAAAATAGCCATTTGGGAAATAATTGTCTCCTACACACAAGAAGTAACTGAGGGGAATTTTAAAAATGAAGTGTCTGCACAGATTGAAAGCAAACTTTTTGAAACTATTCTGAACTCCAACATATGAGACATGCCTACAATGTTGACAACTGCTATCAAACTCTACTTCCAAATATTTTTAACTTTCCAGGTGATACAGATGTGTGGCTCTATTTCAGAGCATCAGAGTTCACAGTGTTTCATGTCTAGCAGTACAGTTCTGACTTTGTGTGTATAAGCCAAGAGAATAATTTCTGGATGTAAATCCAGCTTAGGTCAAGGTCAGGTCTGAGTTCAAAGAAGTCTAAAGTTTCAGTTCAGATTTGTTTACTGTGAAATCTTACCAGACCTCTATTGTCTGTTATGTCCTCTACATCTTTTAACACAACAGTTCAGTTACGGTGATTAATTCACAGGAGCCCTCAAGGAGCCTCTTGATCATGTTTTACCACCTAATTGAAAATAAAGTTGAGAGATTTCTTTTCTTCTCCTGATACTGATGGAGAAGTGGTATCACTGGGACTCACAAAAATGTTCCTATCTGTACCACATTTTGTAACAATAAAACTCCTGATGGAGAAAACCCATCTCCACGTTCCAGCACGTCCCCACTAATGATGTCTATTGTGCAATGATGTCACTATAGTTACTGGGTCTTATTAACCTAAAAACTCTTGATAATCCCTGTACCTAGACTGCTAAAGAACTAGATACTTCTTGAGATTTCTGAAAAGAATTGTGGAAGACGTAAGTGAAACATTTGGATCCATGAAAATATATGGCCTTTTATTCATCAGGTAGGTCTTTTATAGGCCACTTGATATAAATGACTGGCAGGTCAGCAATATGATGGCTACAATACTGAAGCCACGCTTCTGGTGATATTTCTACTGTCAGGTCAGAGCATCTCAATATTTCACATGAAATCAGCCTGGAAGCACTCTGTTCCATTAAGGACTGTTTCAGAACTGAAAAGCCACAGTGCCTTAATCCAACAGGCCTCTCACCTTCAGCATTTTGCATGTGATTGCCTCACTACAGAGTGCTTGTGGCTTTTCATTCAGTTACCCCCTTGAGACCCACTGTGCAGAAGGACACTGAGCGGTCCTGTATGGGTGGATGTGTCTTCAATAGTACCACTGACACATAGTTCTCAACCTGAGTAATCTGTCTGAGTGAGGGCCTTTTGCCCTAGTTCAAAAGTTCCTGAAATCCAGAGGACATCTGATTTCATGGGTCCAGTAGATGTTTCTCACAAAAGTAGAGGTATTTTAAACATATCCAGAAACACAAACCCAGCCCCCACTGAATTTCAGTTTCCCTTACAGGTCATTATTGTTTTCACCACTTTATGGCAGTACTCACCCTAATCAATCTTTTACAATTCCATTTCCTACTCATACTAAAAGAAAAAGTTTGAGGCATTTAATTAGAGCTATTTATATTTTCAAAATGAGGAAGACATTCTGAAAAAGAAATTGTTTTTGCAGCCAATTTGGGGACCTTCTGTCTACAAAATCTGCTCTAGACACTTTCCCACCACAACTTTCCTTCCATTATTAGGAACTTACACCACATTGTATTTAGCTTGGTATTTTGCCAAAAAATGTTCTTTAGGTCTCTATAGTACAAAATCTGTCAGAAAGCATAACACAAGGAAAAAAAGGTATTTTTAAGTCCCCACTCTTTTCCATTTTCCCATCAGAAAATTTTTTAAAAAAATATTAGTAATATAAATCCATCTCTGTTCCAGTTTTTGCTCTGGTTATTTATATCCCTTAAATATGATCCATGTAGAGAAGTCCAAAGTTATTAAATCCGTTCAGATAGTCCTTCAGTCTATTCAGGAGCTGAGTGTACCTGGCACAGGCACCAAGTATTTCCTTTTGGTTTCTGAGCTAGAACTAAGCCTTGAAGTAAATGATTTTCTGCTAGGATAATGATGATGCTACCAGACGTCCTGAGTGGAAAAGGCCAGGGAGATTCCGATCCTGACTCACGTTCTGATATTGTCTCTTTCTTTTTCACCCTAGGAAAACTCAGCTCAGATTCCGTCTGTGGTTTTCAGTGCTTTTCCCTTCTTCCCGCACAATTTTCTAGCCAGATTGACTGAACTACAGAAAGGTCAAATGACTTACTTGGAGGGTAAGTCATGAGTCAGTAGCACAGCTAGCATTGAATCAAATCCTTTCCTGTCTTCCAGTCCAACCACTAGACAACACACAATTGCTCTCATTGACCAGAGAGCTTTAATGAAGTCAGCATTAGCTGTGGTATATTCTAGCATGAGTCTCTGAGCAGTGTTAGTATACATTAGTATGAGTCAGTGAAAATCAGTCACCTTCTACCAGCAATTCATGTTGTATGTGACAGACAGCAGACCGTGGGTGCCTCTCTTTGTATGCCTTGTGTCTTCTCTGTGCATATCACTATTTGCACACTTAAGTCATGCATCTGTGCTCCTCTCTGCACTGGGAGTTGGTGTATATAGTTCTATTTAGGGACTGAAGTACAGCCTTCATTCTCAATCTTTTACTACTGGGACTTCCAACAGGATTTCAGCTGCCCCTTCTGTACAGTCAAGAAGAAGGAAAAGGGCTCATTATTCTTTTCTGTAGTAGTATGAGATCATGGTTTGGAATATGTTCGGAAACGCTGGACAAGATAAAGTGAAGGACCTATTTTGACCTCAGACTCTACCAATGTTTGGATTTAGCTGACCTATACGTATCTGCACATATTTTGGGAGATCAATATGTGGACATTTTGCAGAAAGATTAATGAAAAATACAGTAAAAACAAGTAGGGCTGAAAAGGAGCTTGAGCAGGCATCTAATCTATCCTCATCAACAGAATGAGCTTTATCTACACCATTTCTAGTACGCAACTCAACTTCTGTCCTCTGCCTCCCCAGGCAATCTGTGCCATCACTTCACATCTCAAATTATTAGGTTAGACTTTAAGGGAGCTTTTATTACCCTCCCTCATTGAAGTGAAAGTGTGTAACTCATGCATGATGTAAAGCAATAAAAAATAGAGCTCATGCAACACAGCATGGTACGTGTTACAAAGTCAGTGGTACAGAATAAAATGCATCTGTATTTTTTGCAGAACCAAGAGCCTTTACCCCCTTCTTTTTACTGAATAATGCCTGGTTCTGCCTTTCTCCTAATAAGGCTCTATTTACAAAGATTTTCCAAATGTTATTCTGCACAACAGCCTGTGTATGTGAAGAAAAGGTAATAGGAAAAAGAAATAGTTTTCAGATGACACTGAAGACTTGACTTTTTGACTTTTCAAAGCCAGGAAATTAATATTGAATCATCTGACTGAATTTGCTGTGCTGTGCTATGATGTTTTAGCTCATACAGCATACAAGATAACCACTGTTCAGAGACCCTGCAGTAACTCAGCAAAATGGGATGAATGGAGGGTGACGTTTCTGCTATAAATCACCAGGTCTATTGTGTATATGTGTAACAGAGAAGACTTGGGAATTAGGGGAAATATGGGACTGTTATGGAATAGCAGAAGGAGTTTTTTAGCATGTTTCTTTTACTGATGACTGATTGGCAGCTCAAAGAAAAACAAACACCACAAAACAAACACCAAAACCAAAAACAAACCAGAAAAACCTCTCTAATATATAGTCACCATATAAATTAGAAATGGAAAGAGCTACTATTAGGTCATCTTTTCCATCCTCCTGTCACTGTGGAATTGTTCCCTACAGTGTGTTCTTGAGTGTTTTGTCCAGTTTTCTCTGAAATAACTTAAGCAACAGGGTTTCCATTGCTTCTCCTTGGAATCCTACCCCACACTGTCGTAGATCTCGTTAATAGGAAATGTTGCTCTAAAGCATAAATTTTCCTGCTCTCAGTTTCATCTCATTAATTCCACTTGTACTCCCTTCTCTGGTCCTAATCAGTTCCTTTGCCTCTTAAGTGTTTATAACCTCCTAAGACTTATGGGGAATTATCATATCCCAATTAGATATCATTGAGCCAAGATATGTGCAAAGCCCATTCCCTTCATTTTCCTTCAGCCCACATCTAAGCCTTGGATCATTTTTTCCCCTCTCTGAAGTCCCTTCAGTTTGTCATCGAGTCACCCTCAATTTAAGTTGAAGAGAGTTCTGGTCCCTACACTGTAGCTGGAGACACAGCGATCAGGTTTCCAGAACACCAGCAATCCCCAACTCACCACAAAGTCAGATAGAAGAGTGACCATGGAGACCACTCAGGAAGAAGAAGAAAATAAAGGAGAGTGACAGCTCAGAGGGAAAGAGCAATGTACAATGCCAGCAAAACAGCATAACCAGTGGCCACAGGGAAGAAGAGCCACGGCAAACCTTTGCAGGAGTGCTGGGAGCTGGTGGCCCAGCTGGCACCAACACCTTACGCCCCAGCTGGCCACCTCAAATAGTGCCAGTGGGGTAGAAATGCCCCCACATCACTCTGCACCCACCCCACGCTGGTCATGCCAGACAGGGCTGGACGTCACTGCTTTGCCAGTCATGCTCACCATTTTGCAGTGTCCCACGCCATGACCTCATGAGCACCAGCAACCTGGGAGAGCGTGTGTTTCCCAGATGGACAAAGCCCACTCTGTATACAGGTTTTTTCCTTGTGGCTATAAAATTAAGGAGTGGGAGAGAAACCTGGGCTGTATCATAGTCTCCCGGTGGTCCACCCTCTCCTCCCAGCCCTGTAGACCATCCAAAATGCTGTCATTTACCCCAGAAGGCAAGCAGGCCTGGGGTAGATCCAGAATGGATTACAACATAATCCAATTCACAGGGAGGGGTATTTTTGAAAGAGGATTTTTTTTTCTTTTTTTCTTTTTTTTTCTGGCTGGCTGCCAAAAAATAAATAAATGCTGTAAGTGTAATGTAATGTTTTTAGAGGGCATGGTGATGGAAAGAGAAGACTCGTTTCCATATCAAGAGCAGGAGGGGGTGCTTTGATTTTTGCAGTGGTGTGCAAAGCAGTCTGAGGGTACGTAAGGTATAAATGCTGATATTTCACACTGGAATTTCAAACACAGTAGTAGCCTGAAGAAAGCAATGATTCTTTTCTAATCAGAACAAGGTACTATGGGTGTTTGGACTGCATTTTAGCATCAAAAAGCCTCCGCTTGAACCTTTTGTGACCTTCAGAGAGTTTTGCATAATTAGCTTGATTAAAGACATAGCACAATTTTAGCACCAGGGACTAAAAACCACAAATTACTGAGGATCGCATGTTTTGCAAAATAATACCATTCATGTGATTATTTGTTTTGCTCTAATAATTTTTGAAATATTACTCCATTGCTCGGACTTGAATTGCTGGTTGTAACAGATAGCTTGTTCCCAAATAAAGTGTAAGTCTCAACAAAAATGTTTCCATTGCATGAGAAACTGTTATTGGATTTCTTTAAAGTCATAGGGCTGAGTTTGATGTTTGTATTAGGGATATGACTGAAAAAGGCCTGCAGTACAAATATTTTTCAGCTATCTATGCTGCCGTTTCAGTGGGCCTTCCTCAGACTTTGCTTTTACCATTTTGATTCTAGTGTGTTAATCTCAAATTTTCTGCATGGCAAATCCAATAAAATACAGACCCAGCATATATGATAATACATAGCTGGACTTTAGCACCCAGAGAACATCAGGTCATCTTACAGAGAGCAGTCTGGGGTCTGCTTGCACCAAGGAGGCCACAAGAGAAATGTGGGGACTTGCAACAGAGGGAAGCACTGCCCTAATGTTCTTTCAACCATGCAGGGTAGAATCTGAGAACACAGTCTATCCCCCAAAGCAGGGCCAGACTGCAGATACCTGTCCAGTAATATAATTGCAAGGCACCCCTTTGGCAAGGAGACCCACCTACCCCCCGCATTCTAAAATTGAGGCTGCCTAGTTGTTTTCTCTCCACTCACACCAGAGGTGGTGAATTCCCATTGCCTGAGGGTGCTGGAAAGAAAAATGCTCAGAATGTTTCAAGCGTCCCAGGCCCAGAAGGAGAGCTCTTTTGTAGGATCCTTATCCTTGGACAAGCACTATTTTTCCACACCACTTTGGTATGGAGTGGCTGTGGATCCCTGCCCATCTGTTTGCCTTTTCTAACAGGCAAGCTCATCAGGGATGTCAAGACTGGAGGCAGCTTGGGCTGTAGTGACCATGCACTGGTGGAGTTCACAGTCTTCAGGGATATGAGATGAATGAGGAATGTGGTCAGGACCCTGAATTTTAGGAAAGCAAACTTCCAGCTCTTCAAGGAGTTAGTCAGTAGGACCCCCTGAGAAATAGTCCTCAGGGACAATGGAGCAGAACAGAGCTGGCAGATGTTTAAGGATGCTCTCCATAGAGCACAAGAAATCTCCATCCCCAGATGCAAGAAATCAAGTAAGAATGGGAAGAGATCAACATGGCTGAGTCAAGACCTGCTGGCCAAACTAAAAGGCAAGAAGGAACTGCACAGGCAGTTCAAGTAGGGACTGGTATCTTGGGAAGAGTACAGGGACACTGCCCAGTCATGCAGGTATAGGGTCTAGAGATGAACCTGGCAAGGGTTGTAAAGAACACCAAGAAGGGCTTCTACAGGTATGTAAACCAGAAAAGGAAGGTTAAAGAAAGTGTTCCCCCTTGATGAGCAAGCATGGCAAACTAATAACAATAGACAAGCAGGAGGCTGAGGTTCTCAATTACTTTTTTTTCTCAGTCTTCACTGACAACCTCTCTCCTCACACCTCCCAAGTTGAAGGACCTGAAGGCCAGGGGGAGGAAGACCCTCCCACTCTAAGTGAAGACAATGTTCAGGATCACCTGAGGAATCTAACCACGCATAAGTCCATGGGACCTGATGAGTTGCATCATGTTGCACCATGAGTCCTGAGGGAATTGGCTGATGCAGTTGCCAAAGCCAGTCTCCATGATATTTGAAAAACCATGGCAGTCAGATTCAGTTCCTGGTGACTGGAAAAGGGGAAACATTGCACACATTTTTAAAAAGGGTTGAAAGGAGGACCCTAGGAACTACTGACCTGCCAGCCTCACCTCCGTGCTTGGGACAATCATGAAACAGATCCTCCTAGAAGCTCTGACAAGGCAAGTGGAGGACAGGGAGGTGATTCATGACAGCCAGCATGGCTTTACTAAGGGAAAGTTCTGCCTAACTAACCTAGTGGCTTTCTACAATGGAGAGACTTCATCAGTGGACAAGGGAAGACCTGTGGATTTAATCTATCTGGACTACTGCAAGGCCTTTGACACAGTCCCCCACAACATCCTTCCTCTAAATTGGAGAGAGATGTGTTTGATGGCTGGGCTGCTTTGTGGATAAGGAATTGGCTGGATGGTCACATCCAAAGGGTAGTGATCAATGGCTCAATGGCCAGATGGAAAATGGTGTCAGGTGGTGTCCCTCAGGGGTCTGTACTGGGACCAGTGTTGTTTAATATCTACATCAACAATATAGACAGTGGGATTGAGGGCACCCTCAGCAAGTGTGCAGATGACAGCAAGCTGACTGGTACAGTTTATATGCTAGAGGGATGGGATGCCATCCAGAGGGACCTGGACAAGCTAGACAAGTGGGCCTGTGTGAATCTCATGAGGTTCTACAAGACCAAGTGCAAGGTCCTGCACCTGGGTAGGAGCAATCCTCATTATCAGTACAGGCTGGGGGATGGATGTGAGAGAGAGCAGCACTGGAGAAAGGGACTGTATCCAGCTCTGGAGTCCTCAACACAAGAGGGACATGGACCTGTTGGGATGAATCCAGAGAAGGAGCACAAAAGCAACCAGAAAATATCTCAGCCTGTGAAGACAGGCTGAGAGAGCTTGGATTGTTCAGCTTGGAGAGGAGAGGCTCTATAGAGACCTTATATCAGCCTTCCAGTACTTGAAGGGGCCTACAGAAAAGCTGGGGAGGGACTGTTTACAAGGGTGTGTAGTGATAGGACAAGGGACAGTGGTTTTAAACTAGAGCAGGGAAGATTTAGATTAGACATTAGGAAGAAGTTATTTATAATGAGGTTGGTGAAGCACTGGAACAGGTTGCCCAGAGATGTGGTGGAGGCCATATCCTTGGAAACATTCAAGGTCAGGCTTGCAGAGGCTCTGAGCAACCTGATCTAGTAAAAAGCTCCCTGTGCACTGCAGGGAGGACAGAACTGGATGACCTTTAAAGGTCTTCTCCAACCCCATGCATTCTGTGATTCTATGAATCCTGACACATTCCCTGTCCCTCAAACAATGAGAAAAAATTGAATCAGGCAACTGCAGTTGGATTCGCACAACCTGTGTTCACGTGCCTATGCAGCTGCGTAAGGCCAACCTTACATCCTGCTCCTCTGCCCTGTTTTCAGGAGCTTGCAGGCTGAAGAAAATGGTCAGCTACATTACAGAGCTTGCAAGCTATTTAAAGTAACTTGGTCCGTGGTCCTCTGGCCTACTGCACAGATTTGTGCAACCCTCTGCTGTTAATACACCCTCATTGCTGCGAAAGATCTCAGCTCAAGTCCTTCATGTGTTAAAAGAAATTAAGGAAGTTGCAAAATCTGTTGGTACAATAATAACAGTGGGTGTTCTTACAGAAACCAGTATAAGCTGGTTGAGTGGCACATCTGGGATGGTTTTAAGAAGAAACTTGATTAATACCACAGATGACTGCTATTTAAAGCCACTCGTTTTGATGCGTAGTTTGGGGGAGGTTCAGTTTAGCCTTAAGGAAAAAGGAGGAGTTAATAAAGGCAGTGAGCGGACGTATTTGGCTGGACAGTATTGATCACTGGCAATTTAGATTTGATATTTTAAAAGCGGGGAACTTGATTAGAATAAATGTGAGGAAATTCCATTCGGGCAAAAAGTGCAAGGAAAACAGCAGCAAATCCCTCTCCCCCTTAGATCAGAGATTTAACCTGAAGGTGAAGTGAGATGATCTCATTTGGAAAGTAAAGTGACGCAGAATTAAGAGGCCAGTGGTAATATATGGTTAATGACAAATCTGCTGCAGCTCACTCTGTGAGACTAATAATGTAACAAACAAACCACCCAAGGAAAGTGAAGTTTAAATAACTGAGCCATGACAGTAAAAGGTAGAAGAGCACTTGAGGATAACTCCACAATGATAAATGCTGCTTGTTGCATGCTGTGTACGACAGTTGAATACCAGTGAAAGAGGATTTGGGACCATATATATATATATATGTGTGTGTTGGTCTTTTGTTGTTCAAAGATTCTTGTTTCCAATACTCCACTTGCAGGCATGTAAGGTATGATCAGGGTTGAAGACTCTCAGGTTGGAGGAACTGGAAGAAACTCATATTCAGTGCAGTAATGAGATGCCAGAGGACTCATCCAAAGGGAGCAAAGTGTGAAATAACAGGTGGGATACCAGAACAGATTTATTTTCTAAGTAATTAGATACAGCTGTTATTAACCAGTGCTAGAAAGTCCACACAGCGACTGTTTGTAATAGATCAGAGGAAGAAGCTGGAAACCTTTGCTTCAATGGGGTAAGCTTCATAGGAATCCTCAGGAAAGTGAGAAGTGAGGAGCTGAGCTTGCCACAAAGTGAAGGGCTGCATTTGCAGTGCACAGTCTACAAAGGGTCAAGGCCATGGAGACTCTACTAAGGAAATACAGCTCTGCTATTTGCCAGAGAGCCGACTCTGAGTATCTGTGTTCAGAATTAGGTGTGAATGAGTGGTGAATCCTCTGTAATACACTGGAACTTTTAAACAGCCCCATAACAGGGTCTGTTTCTTTGTGGGTTGGGGGCAAGTTCTTGTCTTGGTATAAGAGAGGCTAAGATCAATGCAGCTTTTAGGATGAACAGATTTTAGGCAGCACTCAGTTCAGCATAAGGTCTAGTTATGGCACCATATGGAAGGAGATGATATTATAGTAATAGATGTCATGGACCTGATTGTGATCTGGCTTGTGCCAGTTCTGGGCAGATGCAACTCCTTCAGCTTTAATGAACTTACCACAGCTTCACATTAAATGAAGTGAAACAAGGGTACAATATATCTACATTAACCAATGAAAGACTCATGATTTGTGTGATATCTTTTTAAATTAATCTTCTTTTTTTTCCTTTAACTCAAATGCTAATATGTTGTGTGGGCAGACATTTTTTTACTCTTATTAACAGTTGCCATATTGTTTGTTGTAAGCTGTGTGTGGGTTCCTGTGCAAGACAAAGGCATGGCACTGCTCTGGCTAGGGAGCTTTGTGCCAGCTCTTCACTTGAGAACTTCACAGCAGTTTTGGACACATTTTTCTTCATTGGGAGTGGAGGGAAGAAAACAGAGCATGTGTGCATAGCAAAGGTAAACTTTCCAAACCTGGTTAATCTCACTATACCTTTGCTGTGCAAACCCCAGCTGCTGTAAATGAAATGGAGCTGGGAGAAACAAAAGCACAATGAATAGAAGAAAGGAAGCAAAGGGGACAAGCACTGGAGAAGATGGAGAGGTAAGAAGCTAGGGAGAGGAGCACCAAGCAGCAGGCAGGCTGTGGTAGCAGCACTCTTCTTAGGAAAAGAAGCAAGTAGAGGGAAGTATTTTTTGCAGATAAAAAAGACCTAGAGATTTGGAGTTGTGTTGCCTGTCCTGTGTGAGAATTTGCTTCCTGACAATCCATTTCCCACCACTAGTCATCAGCTTTTCCTGCGAATTGTTGACTGGGGTCAATGGGCAAATGCTCTTCTAAAAGAAGAGCTCCTAGCTTAACGTGTATAAGCAACTCCCCCTCAGCTCCTGATGAGTGTTCTTCCCATAGCAATTGATGTTGAGCAGCAGGTCACTTGCCACTTGTGAGCAGCCCTGTGTTTGTAAGGACAGGGAGGAAAATGAGGGAAGGTAAACAAGGGGAGGGAAGATGTGAAGCAGCAGAAAAGGCCAGAGCTGAAGAAAACAGCAAGAAACTCATTCCATGCCCCTCCTCTTCTAGCCTCCTGCTTGGCTGTGGCTGGAGCACATCTGATGTGTAGGCAGCACTCAGGGTCCAGGAATTTGTATGGCCTTGATATTCACAGGAAAATGCCTTCTACAGTTGTTAGAAATACTTCTGTCTTGTCAACATGGGAAGTAGTCTGGTTAAGTCTAGGCCTGGGAAGCAGTAACAGACTAGGGAAATTTTCTTTGGAGTTGTTTGTATAGGTCAAGGTAAATTTGAAAAGGACATGATGCTATTGTTTTACCTTTTTTTGGCCACATCTAACAAAGAAAACATGTTGCAAATACAAAATGTATCTACTTTCAACTTTTCAGGCTTAAAAAGACTGGTGATCTGGAATATAACCAAAGTTTGGGGTTTCATTTTCCTATAGGCTGCTTTGAAGAAACATGAAGAAAAATTGCCTTTTAAATGTTGTTCTTTGTGCAGAAGGGCATTGCTGATTCTTTCTGCTGCCTTTGCAATTGCTAGCTGGCTGTCAAGTAGAAGTCAATAGAAGACTGAGCTGCAA
The DNA here is from genome assembly GCF_020740795.1 of Apus apus. Taxonomy (NCBI): domain Eukaryota; kingdom Metazoa; phylum Chordata; class Aves; order Apodiformes; family Apodidae; genus Apus; species Apus apus. The sequence goes on from NC_067283.1 coordinate 53,682,763, forward strand.
CAGCAGGATAGAGGGGCAGGAAAGGCAGCCCACAGGATGACAGCATATGATACCCACCCACCTCCACAAAAACTCTCCAGGTCCTGGTAGTGGTACAGAGCAAGAATCACCCTCTACTGAAATGCACTAGTGTAAGATCAGGTCAAAAAAGGAAGAGAAAGAGAAACTCATTGACGGTGCCTGAAAAGGGGAAAATGATCATTGAACCACTGAAGTCCTCGTGGATCTTGGGCAATGGATGAGGTGGAATTGCAGAGCAAGGCACATCATGTGAGTGCATTAGCCATGCTTGCAGTCATTTGGGTTGCCACAGCAGCCCTGCAGTGTTCAGGACCAGGCACAGACAATGTTGCAGAAGGAAATGTAGAGAGCTTGTTCTGCTCTTAACACAGTTGATGTCAACAGAGTCACAAGCAAGCCATGTGAAAGGAAAAGCATTTTTGTTTTGGTTTCTGATTTTTTTTTATCTCTTCCATAATTCTATCACCAATAACCTGCCTTTGAATGTAGCAACAATCTTCATTTCCCTTACCCCAGAGCAATCCTTAATAATACAATTTTTTCTAATATGTTGCTAGGAAGCTGCTCCTCAGTGAAGGATAGCTGTATAGAAGGTTTCAGCTCTTGGAGTTCAGCTGTTTTTAATTATCCACCCAGATAAGTGTAGCCATTCACTTTCTTTGAACTGGAAAAGGTTGCTTTTCTATTTTTAACCCTGAAGACGGCAGAGCAATTCAAATTGAAGTCCTCAGTCCAGAAATAATGTTTTTTTCTTTTCTTGCCATGAGAACCAAACCCAGTTTCTCATGAGCCAAGATTTAATCCATACCTACTACTCAGTTCAGTTTTGTTATATTCAGGTCAAGTTTTCATAGCTGGGTAATAACTGTAGAATCTTAAACTTGTCTAGCAGGGCATTGAGCAACATGGCTTGCCTTTGTCTTTGAAGAGAGAGTCCTTCTGCAGCAATGCTCACACAGAGAGGTACTGCTTAGTAGGATTCTTCACTGGGTAAGATGCTACTCAACATGTATAAGAGTGACAAGATCTGGTCCAAAACAAACATGTATGACCAGTTTTCCAAAAGAGCTCAGCATGTTGCCATTAATGTCACAATGGGGAGAGACTGCGTGCTAAGCACTTAGGAAAATCTGGCCCTTGTTTGGATGTGAATGGGGGCCTGGGCTCTTTAGAAAATCTGGCTGCAATTGTGGGTGCTGAGTACTTAGGAAGCAGTGGTGGTCTTGAACCAGGGCTGCCATTACTCCCTGATTTACACCCTTGTCAGCCATTGATTTTCAGCAGAGTTACACCCTTCTGGAATTGGAGCAACACAGTCAGGCTGCCATCATTTATAAATTACAGCACATACAGATAGCTTGTTTTATTATTTTATTATTATTTTATTTTAAATAAAATGTTTTTTGAAATATTACCCTCTTGCCTGAGTCCGGGCTGCTCCTGACTGTCTGCCAGCTCCCAGATTAAATGTAAGTCATTATGGAATGTTTTCCTCACATGGGAAAGAGTGGAGTGGCTCAGTGTTAGTTTTGCCCTCCAACATTAATTCTAATTACCTCAAAATGCAAACATGTTTGAGTTTCCAGCAGATGACATTATTTTCTCTTTGACATCAGACATCAAAGAAAGAAAAATAAACATGGGACAGTGACAGCATTAGGCCTCTAGTCATTTTTCAGAAGGTTTTTCATGTTCTGTTCCAGACTGGTTCTTCTTTAAGTCTTGTCTCGGATATTAGGGAGGGGAAAGGTTTACAGACTCAAGAGTCCGATGGAGTCTTTTCCCTTCCAGTTCTCTTTAAATAAGAAGGGGGTGAGAGGAAAGAGAGAAACAGTCTGGTTTAAATCAGAGTTGGAGTCTTGGTTTTTAGAGACGCACACACCCCCAATACTTGGATTATTTTCTTAAATTTATTTTTAGCTTTTCTTCTGAAAGCTCATGGATGATTCTGCTGCATTTAAAAATTGCAGTAATCCAAAGACAACAGAAATTTGACAAATGTGGAGTATTTTGCCTGTGCCTAGCAAACACAAGAGCAGAACCTCAGAATTTTGCAGATGTTTAGCACTTTTGAGACATCATTATTCAGTCAGATGTCACTGCTTCTGAAAGCAAATGTTGCCAGATCCTCCCTCTACAGAGCACCAACCTTCCAGACCTGTCAAGTCCATAGGCTTTGAAAATGGACCAACCAAGGAAGCTACCTCTCCTTCTGCTTGTCAGGGTTAGGGATGTGCTATTTTCACCCCCATGGCTTTCGTGAAGCTGTAGTGCTGACAGCTCCAAGTCAACCTTCATGCACCCTGACACAGTGTTGGGATCCTCTTGTCTCCACCCAGAGCCCACTTCTTCCAAGTTTTGTCCAGGCTCATGTGGTGACCCTGGATCTCATGCTGGAGTTTCTCTACCTCTGAAAAGTAGAAATAATACCACTGCTCAATTTGACAGACAGCATGGAGAGAAGTAAAGGCTCAATGATTAGAGGCACTGTGCTTTGGTGAGGCAGGCTATAGAAAAGTCTACACAAGAAATCAAATAATGGGAAAACTGCAAAAGTCTCTTCCCAAGGAGGACTGGGATAACAAGGTTATTGCAGGACGTGGCTAAGATGCACTGTGCTGGCAGAGCTGTGCAAGGAAGCTTGGACAACACATCTGTGCTACTTGTTCCTCACTTTCTTGAGCACTAAAACTGACTCACAACTTTTAAAAAAGGTCAGCGTGTGATGGACACAGCCTGCAGGAGCTGGTGCCATTGTTGCACAGTGCCCCTGTTCAGCATGCTCCTTTCTTTCCCTAGTGGAAAAAGTAGCTCGTTCCACTGCACAGAGCAAGGAGTAGTTTTTTATAACACACGCACACACACAATTTAAAAAGTGTAGAAACAGATTCATTTTCAGTTAATAAATAACAATAAATAAATAAATAAGCACAGCGCTCTGCAGTTGTTGCCTGCGGTGTGAGCTCTTGCGTTTTGAAGTGTTCTCATGGGGACGCCACAAATGTTTGTAATAAGGCTGACTGGCAAAATCTTGGGCCAGAGCCTCTGGGCTGCTCAGCCAGCTTCACACCCATCCTCCCGACCTATTTTCCCTTGCTGTGTGCCCAGGGTAGGCAGCAGCTCCCCAGGGGCCCTGCAAAGGCTGTGGGCTGGGGTGGCTGGGCATCAGCCAGCCCACCTTGGGCTCCCTGGAGCACATTTAGCCTCCTGCTGAGGCAGCTGAGGATGGTGAAAATATAAGAGGGTGGAAAGATTCACCAAAATAATTTTTCATCTCTCCTCTATTCTTGTAGTGGACATGGCTTTAGCCTAGACCCTGATGCTGTTAGACTGACATTCACTCTGTGCAATACCTGGAAACTTCACTGTGACACACCTTCCACCAGGAAGTATTGTAAGAAGGACCATGGATTCCTTCACAAAAGGTAGAGAGAAAATACTTAATTGAGGAACATGCTTTACCTTTCCAAAACCACCTACAGTGACTCTGGAAGAGGTCTAGCAGGAGACATCCTGAAGAGCTCTTTTGAAAAAGAGAGTGCTGAAAGCTTGTCCTAAAAAAGTCAGCATTTCCATTTGGGCATTCTGAAATGAATGTACTTAAAATCAAGCTTTGTATGGAAATTTGAACCAGCATGAATACTAATACTGGCAACAGCCCTGCATGTTGGTAGAGCATGCCAGTCCTCTTCAGGCAGAGAGTATCATTTGGGGATATGTTTTCAAAATTAGATAACCAAAATGTTCTTACAAATGGATTTGATTACTTTCTGTCTGTACAAGACCAGGTTTTTGTAAGGGAATGGACAACTGCCTGAGGAGAAATGGTGGTGGAGTACATGAGTATCCTTTTTCGCACACATCAGTGCATATTTGGTATATGAGGTGGTGTTTGCACAGTTTTCCTTTCACTGTTCAGACAGCCAGTTTTTAAAATGTGGCCTGTGGTGCTTCTGTTTCTTTGATGTTTTCAAATGAGATCTAGTGGTTTAAACATGTACATTAATTCTCTGCTAAGGCCATCTCAAGGCTTCAGAGGAAATCTGGATCCGGTTTTATTTTGTCCAACCTATTTCACCCACCTCTAATTTAAAAGAAAAGGGAGCTGTATCCGCTGGTAAAATAACATTCACAACTTCACGTTTATGATGTGAGAGATCCTCTTGCTTCAGAAATGCACAGTCCTTCTTCCCAGTTAGCAGAGTGTCTGTTAGCTGCTAGAAACATTGAGCCAATGAAGAGTTGTTCTCATCTCTTCTGGATGCTGAGTGATGGATAATGGTCAGAGTTACATGCATGCATTTAGAGTTAGCCCAGTGCTTCACTCAAGGTCATAAATGAGACCAACGATACTGGAACAGGATTACATCTTCAGTGAAGTTTGAACCAGACACTGCTGGGACTCCACCACAGGAACAATCCTTACCTAAATCAGTTTGCACTCGGGCCTTTGCTATAAATCAGGGTGTTAGATGACTGTGTACAGCACAGGCTTGTTCACGAGAGGTACCGGGCACCCCCAGCCTTTTGCTCAATCATTCCTCAGGTTAAGTCCTCACTAAATTGGATCCCTAGCAACAACACTAATGTACAAAGCTGTACAAAATTATGTACATCTGTGATAAGTAGCAGTGTGTCCACTAATACTGTGTGACTCGGTGGAAGAGAGATTTTTCTAGTGCAACTTCAGAAGTGCTTAGGACAACAAGATATTCTCTGTGGGAGCCGTCTACTTTCCACGTGGAAAATGCATGATGGGGTTTTGGGTAGGATTGGATATATTTTGCTGCTTTGAATTACTGTCTGGATGAGTCAAGCTATTTTTTGTCATGTCTGATCTCTGCGGTGCTGGCAAAGGGTTGTTTCTGCGTGGACAGCACATTAAAGTTCCGGTTAACGGACAGGTTGTATTTAGCTGCAGATGTTCATCTTTTTAAGTGAAAATAAATATTTCAAAATAATTGCTTTGTTATCAATACCTGTTTGGCAGTTTCAGTCTTTGTGAAGCATATGTCTGGATAGGAGTCAGAAGCTGTTGTGGAAGAGATGGCCTATTGCCATACCCCCTTGCTGTTTCTTTAAAATCTGGCTGTTGCGCATCTTTAAGCTTTGTGGAGTTTTGGGTTGTTTTTTTCCCTCTTTCTCCATTTCATGCCTAGGAGTGGTGCTTTGTACAGTCAGTAAGAATGTCTAGAAATAAAGATAAGGAATTTGGGAAACTGTAAATGTCCTTATCTCTGTTGCTGGTGTAGGCAGAATGAGTACCCAGGAGGAAAATATTGTTTTGTGTGAGGTAACAGCTGCCATTGCTGTAGGTACTGAGTGAGCCTGTGCTGCAGTCATTAATCTTGTACTCCTCCTGTAGCCTTTCACTAATGTGAAATACAAGCAAAGATGTTTGGGTTTTCTCTCTTCAGGAGGGAAGACCCAAATCCATTACTGGTAGTAGCTGAGCATCTTTTCAGATGAAGCTTGGCCTTCTGAGCTAACACCACTTAACTAGCACTATGTCTTGCACACAAATAGTGTCTAGGTGCTTTCAGTAGTTGTGTTTTGGAAGGGAGGTGACCTTCCCATACACATTCACATGAACAGGGAGGGTTTTGTATAAAATAACCATCTCTTGCTGAACCTATCAGCAACCAGAGCCTGATCACAACTGTATGAATACCAGTAGAGAGGTCCCAACACAAGCTGGCCTATTATCTTGTCCATTGTCACTATGCAGCTAGCACACCAAGGAATGATTGCAACAAACAAATCATTATGATTTAGATATTTACAAACATATTTTATAATTGCTTGAAATTTTAAGACCAACTAGAAAGAAAAATGTACCTCCCACACCCCCAAAAAATACAGGAAAAACATAAACAATGTGCTCTGTGCTCTGGACTAATAGGATATGTGGTGGTCAGAGTCCATCTTAGGCTTAGTGATCACGAGATGGTTAAGTTTTCAATTGTCAGTGATGTGCTGAGGGCGGATTAGCAAACCCTCCATCCTGGACTTCCATAGGGCTGACTTTGGCCAGTTCAGGACTTTGGTTGAGAGAGTCCCTTGGGAGAGAGTCCTGACGTGCAAAAGGGTCCAGGAAGGCTGGACACTCTTCAAGAAGAAAATCCAAAAGGCTCAGAAGCAGGCTGGTCCCATGTGTCACAAAAACAAAGGGTGGAGAAGATGGCTGGCTTGGTTGAACAGGGAGCTTTTGTTGGGAATTATGAAAAAAAAATAGAGTTTACCACCTTTAGAAGAAGGGACAGGCAACTCAGGAGGAGTACTGAGATCTCATTAGGTCATACAGAGAGAAAATTAGGAAGGTGGAAGCCCAGCTGGAGCTCAATCTGGCCACTGCTATAAGGGACAACAAAAAAATTTTTACAAATACATTAACAATAAAAACAGCCAGGGAGAACCTCCATCCTGGACTGGATGCAGAGGGAACATTGCAAGCAAGGATGAGGAAAAGGCTGAAATACTTCATACTTTTTTCACCTCAGTCTTCAATATTCAGACCAGCTCCCCCCAGGGTGTTCAGCCCCCTGAGCTGGAAGATAAGGATGGAGAGCAGAACAACCTCCCCCACAATTGAGGAGGAAGTAGTTAATTATCTGATTCTGCACCTAGACACTCCTAAGTCTATGGGGCCAGATGAGATCCTCCCTAGAGTGCTGAGGGAGCTGGCTAAGACTCTCTCCATCATTTATCAACAATACTGTTCAACAGGGGAGGTTCCAGATGACTGGAGACTGGCTAATGTGATGCCCACCCACCAGAATGGCCAGAAGGAGGATCTGGGGAACTACAGGCCTGTCAGCCTGACCTCGGTACCAGAAGAGATCATGGAGGGGCTCATCTTGAGTGAGCTCACATGGAAAGTGCAGGGCAGCCAGGGGATCGGAGCCAGCCAGCAGGGGTTTATGAAAGGGAGGCCTTGCTTGACCAACCTGATCTCTTCCTGCTGGTTGAGGGGGAGGCTGTGGACATTGTCTACCTAGACTTTGGTAAGGCATTTGACACCACCACCCACAGCATTCTCCTGGAGAAGCTGGTGAATCATGGCATAGACAAATGTACTCTTCACTGGGTAAAAAACTGGCTGGATGGCCGGGCCCAGAGAGTTGTGGTAAATGGGGTCAAATCTAGTTGGCTGCCAGTCACCAGTGGTGTCCCTCAGGGCTCAGTTCTGGGGCCAGTCTTGTTCAATAGGTTTATTAATGATCTAGATGAGGGGATTGAGATCTTCCTAAGGAAGTTTACAGATTACACCAAATTGGGTGGGAGTGTTGATCTGCTTGGGTGTAGGAAGGTTCTACAGAGGGATTTGGACAAGCTGGATTGATGGGCTGAGGCCAGTTGTGTGAGGTTTAACAAGGCTAAGTGACGAGTCCTGCATTTTGGTCACAACAACCCCATGCAATGCTATAGGCTTGGGGATGAGTGGCTGGAAAGCTGCCCAGCAGAAAAGGACCTGGAGATGCGGGTTGACAGCCAGATGAACATGAGCCAGCAGTGTGCCCAGGTGGCCAAGAAGGCAAATAGCATCCTGCCCTGCATCGGGAATAATGTGGCCAGGAGTAGCGGGGAAGTAAATATGCCCCTGTACTCACCACTGATGAGGCCTCACCTCGAGTACTGTGTGCAGTTTTGGGCCCCTCACTGTAAGAAGGACATTGAGTTGCTGGAGTGTGTCCAGAGGAGAGGTACTAAGCTGGTGAAGGCTCTAAAGAACAAGTCATACAAGGAGCAGCTAAGGGAACTGGGTTTGTTTAGTCTGAAGAAAAGGAGGCTGAGAGGAGACCTTATTGCCCTCTACAACTATCTGAAAGGAGGTTGTAGTGAGGTGGCTGTTGGCCTCTTCTCCCAGTAATGACAGGACCAGAGGAAACGTCCTGAAGTTGCAGCAGGGGAGGTTTAGACTAGGTATTAGGAAGAATTTCTATACTGAAAAAGTGATCAGGCATTGGAACATCCTGCCCAGGGAGGTGGTTGAGTCACCATCCTTGGAGGTTTTCACAAAACATGTAGATGTGGCACTTCAGGGCATGTTCTAGTGACTGAGTTTGTGGGGTTTGGGAGGGGGTTTTGTGGGTGTTTGTGGGTTTGTGTTGGGTTTTTTTTGTGTTGATGGCTGGACTTGGTGATCTCAGAGGTCTTTTCCAACCATGATGATTCTCTGATTCTGTGCTGCTCTGGACTACCAGTGTTTGGATAGCGGTCACTAGCTCCTATCTGACAGTGGTTAAGGTGGCAGTATATCTGCAGGGTCACCTACCAAACTTCTTCATAAAATGTTCAGTTCAAGATTAGCTCTTTGAGAAGTGCAACATAAGAAAGACAACAGGCAGGATATCCTAGTGATTTACCATGTGCTCTGTGGGAGGAAAGTAAGTACTCTGTATGCCTAGCAAGCCTTTTCTGTGTGCAATGGTGATACACCAGGCAAACTGGGCAGCTGTTTCACCCTGAAGTCCTCAGGAGAAGCTGATTTAGGTAGGTTCTGATTCCATGTAACATGCATAGTGCTCAGTTGTCCTATGTGGCCTTTTGACAAGCCTACTTCATAAGATACCTTTTGCACATGCCCTTCTCAGCACATCTGTGAACTCCTGAACGTGCTATGGGAAACACAGACCAACCTAGTGGCCTTCTGTGTTGGAGTAACTACATCAGTGGACAATGGAAGCACTATGGATGTCATCTGGACTTCTGCAATGCCTTTGACACAATCCCCCACAACATCCTTCTCTCTAAATTAGAGATGGATGGACTGTTTGGTAGATAAGGAATTGGCTGGTTGGTTGTATCCAGAGTAGTGGTCAATGCCTTGATGTCTGGATGGAGATCAGTGATGAGTAGGTGTCTCTTAGGGGTCCATATTGGGACCAATATTGTTTAATATCTTCATCAGTGACATAGTGGGATTGAGGGCACCCTCGGCAAATTTGCAGATTACACCAAGATAAATGGTGTGGTTGACGAGCTTAAGGGACAGAACACCATGCAGATGGACCTGGACAGGCTCAAAATTGGGCCCATGTCAACTTCATGAGGTTCAACAAGGACAAGTGCAAGGTCCTGCACCTAGGTCGGGGGAATCCCTGGTATCAATACAGGCTGGGAGATGAGGGGATTGAAAGTAGTTCTGCAAAGAAGGACTTGGGGGTACTTGTGGATGAAAGGCTAGACATGCACCGGCAATGGATGCTTGGAGCCCAGAAATCCAATTGCATCCTGAGCTGCATCTAAGGAAGCATGGCCTGCAGGTCAAGGGAGATGGTTCTACCCCTCAGCTCCATTCTGGTGAGGTCACGCCCAGAGTACTGTGTTCAGTTCTGGAGCCCCCAAAACAAGAAAGACATGGACCTGTTGGAGTGAGTACAGAGGATGGCCACAACAACAATCAGAAGGATGGAATGCTTTTCCCATGGAGAAAGGCTGAGAGACTTGGAGTTGTTTAGTCTGGAGAAGAGAAAGCTCTGGGGAGTTCTTATCATGGCCTTTCAATACTTCAAAGGGGCTTATAAGAAACATGGGGGACAGACTTTTTAGCAGGGCCTATTGTGATAGGACAAGGGGTAATGGTTTTAAATTAAAATAAGGTAGATTCAGACTATATATAAGGAAGACATTTTTTATGATGAGGGTGGTGAAACACTGGAACAGATCGCCCAGAGGGTTTGTAAGTGCCCCATCCTTGGCAATATGCAAACATCTTTTTGTGGGAAGAAGATGTCTGACTGCCCATCTCCAACTGATCAGATCCTCCTGGATAAGATACTGAGGATGTACTGGAAAGGGATGCGTGAACTGCACTTTGTCCTGGCTGAAAGAAGTCCCTGCAGGATGTGCAGCTGCTTGGTGAGCCAAAGCAGTCGTAGCAACTACTAACTTATTTTACACCTTGAAATCGGTATTTGGAGTGTAAAGAAGGTGAGGCCAAGGTTTGCCAAATTGGATAAAATGAGGCTCCTTCAGCCATGCTGTTAACGTTGTCTAATTCCTTTTGATTTCAAACACGTGAAAATTAGAGCCTTTTTCCATATTGTGGCACAAAAGCAGTCTGGTTTTTGAATGCAATGAGCACTAAATAGCCCAGTCAAAACCAAGAACCCTCTATCAGGCTTTTTGTAAGATATATCAACAAAAGGCTTCCTTAGTACGTGTAAGGTTCCTGTTCATTCCTAGTTCCAGTCCTTCCTATAACCTTTTCACACATATATTCTTCATGCATCTGAGTAGAAAGTGTGTGCATGGATTAATGTTTGTAGTGACGTCCAACACCCACAGATTGGAACAGTGCTCACCTTTCAACATGTAACTTGGTAAGAAACTAAAAGAGACATCTCGTCCTCTCAGTATTCCTGGGTTCAGCCTCAAACCATGAGAAGAAGCCCTTCCATATGTAAACATAAGGATTGGGGCTGAGCCTGAAGAGACAGGATGGAAGAAAAGCAAGGACCCATCTACATTTCTGGGAGGATAAAATGGGGCCAGTGGGAAGCAGGATGTGCAAACTACCTGGTTGTTGGGAGTGAAGGTAGCGTTTCATGGCCGAGGCATGTTGTAATAAGAAGTCCAAGGAATCCACTGTGATTCAACAGCTGGTTCAATCAAACCAGCTGAAACTGCCTTTAGTACCATCCTGGACCAGATTTTTCAGAAGAATTGAGCAGCTTGGTAGCTAAGCCCTTTTGCAAAACATCTTGCCACTTATTGTCACAATAGAAGCTGCTGGATGCTGACCACTTCAGAGAAGCTGGACCAAATGGGAGATGCCAAGCACTTGAAACTCTGGCATTGAGCTCTGTGGAGAATTTGAACCATTATGTGCTGCTCCACTTCAAAGTGGGTAGCAGCTTGTGACAACCGTACAGCATCACAGCAAATGTCACTTTTTGTGCAAACATTTAAGGAACAGAAAGCAGCTTTTTAGCATGGTAGTAAATTTCACCCAAATTTCAGTTTGCTTTGATTTTTTTTAGAATTTTCACTGAATGGAAAAGAAGTCCTGAGTTTGGGCCTTTCTGATGAAAATATTTACAAAATTCCTCAGGGTAGCTTGGGGTGCAGGAATGACAGAGGAAAGCAGTGTTTCCTCATCAAGTCTTGTTTACTGTTTTCTGGTACAACAAAAAGAATATTCTTAGGACAAGGTTAAAACCAGAAAGAGAAAGGAAACCTACTATTCTGACATTTTCCATAGTTTTCTGCTCAGATTCGTGTTTTAACTCTGGGAGAAAAGAAAGGACACTCACACCTCAAAGTAAAGAGGGAGAGAGTTTTGCACAAAGAGTTGCAGTTCAGCTTTGCAATCTGGGTTCAGACATATCTCCAGCTTTCAGTATAATCTTTCTTCAGATATTCTTCTTTAAAAAAAAAAAAATCAAAACCAGGAATTATAGAGCTGTAGAGATAAGAATAATTAAGAACAATGCATTTCCTTTTAAAGCTCCTCAAAGGATAACGTCTAATAAGATGAATTGAGCATTTCATTCAGGCCACACACAAATGATGGCTCATATTTAGTAACAACATTTTTTGGGGCAAAGATAAGCTAATTTTGCTCAAGAACAGAGGGTGGTCTTTAAGCCTTGCATTTGTCAAAGAAACAAGCACTTTTTTATCTATTGCATATAATCTTCCACAGCTCAAGAGGAATAATGTAGGGGGAGGGAAAATCAGTCAATGTATTTATGTTGGAGCACAGGCCTGAGCATTTGAACAGAGCATAAAGTTAAAGAGACAATGGCAAGATTGCAAACCTCACTTGAGCTCCAAAACTTGTATGTGCTGATTATGTTGCTTCTGTAGGTACTCAGCTTTGCAAATAAGTGCTGGGTGATCTGCGCCACAAAGCTCATCTGGATTTATAAGGAAACTGAAAATTAATTTCTCAGAGCTAACATCTCTGTTGCTTTTCTTAATGTCCTTTTCTCTCTATGGAAAAGGTTCACTACTGATCTACATGAAACATCAGCAACATCATCACAGTGAGCCTGCAAGATGCCAGGGGATCCCTGTGGTCCTCTAGTCCTTCCCCAGACATGTTGGGATTTGTGCCCTATAGGTAATTATCACTGGATGGTCCTGCTCTTGCAGGATCCAGAAAGGCACAGTCAGATAAGGAATTAGGACCCATGTCTGGTACATGGTCCCTCTTATTCTGAACGCCCACTAAGAGAGTGGCTCTCAAGTTTGCTCTTGTGGACACTAGTGTGAATCCAGAGAAATACAGTGAGGACACTCCTCAGTAGCCTTTGTGCAGGGTGTTGGAGAGTAGAGCACAATCTAGTGCTGGTTCTCCGTGCTTGTGAAACTAGCCTCCTTTGGAAGAGTTCACAGAGGAAGGCCTTAATATGGAGAACAGGAAAGACATAGTGCAAAACATGCTACTGACAGGTTCTCCTCCTCCCCTTGAGACATTTCACCTGAAAAAAGAGAAGTACCAGCTGGAGTTATAAATTATTCCAGCTCCTAATTGCCAAATGCTTCCCCTCTCCCCTTTGTATCTGTTACAGATGCATCATCCACATATGAATGTTTCCTGGAATTTGGTTCCAGAGATTCGAGTCTGTGAAGTTTTGGGGCCAGACTTACTCAAATGGAACTCCCAGGGAGCAGAAATTGCTTCTCTGTTTAAATCAAGAGGCTTATCAGGGAATGTTAAATGATTTTTTTACAGCTAAAAGTCAAAAGATCTGACCAGTCTTCCCTTTGCTATTTGCTGCATAGCTTTCAAATTATTACTTTGTTAAAAAAAAACCCAACACAAACCCAAAACCAACAAAAAAAACCCTCTTTCCAGTCCCCCAGGTTCTCCAGACAGCCGAGTCTGTTCCTGTCACCACCCTTCTAATTACTGGAAGAACCCCACTTGGCTGGAGAGATCAATGCAGGATTGTTTTACACCAGCCCAGATACTCTGTCTGCTTAAGCAGAATCTAAAAGAGGAAAAGAATGATCCATTAGCCAATCAAAGAACATTCAATCAAGCAGTGTTCTGCATTTATCCAGCATTTTCACCAGCAGCAATTAGGCATTCATTGATTACAAGCATTAATTAGGTCTAATCATATGCCTGCAAATGAGGTGTTAGGAAAACAGGAAGATGAGTGCTGTGTTTTTAAACGGATTTTGGTGGTGAAGAAGGAGATAAGCCTCTCATGGGATTCTCTGGATCTCCTCATGCACAAAATTCATAAAGACAAGATACTCATCACCCCACAAGAATCAGGTCCTGCTGGTCCGACCCAGGCAGGGCTTTTAAACATGAAAGCCTCTGCTTTTTCTTTTTGCTGAACTCAAACCACTATTACCCAAATATATTACCCCATTATAACAAAAAAAGAGTGCAACAGGGGAGAACAGGCGAATGAGCTGGAGGCCTGGCAGCACAGAGATCAGTGGCACAGCTGCCCCAGCCAAGGACCACACACTGAATGTGGAATTGCCAGGGTCAGGAGTAACTCAAAGCAGTTGTAGAGTTTGCCAGACTCCATAGGATTACCTGATGTGATTTTGCTGTCATTTTTAATGCAACTGTTGTTTTTTTCTTTCTCTTTTCTTTTATTTGCACTAAAGTTGAGGTCACCACATTTGTGCCTTAGGCTGAAGAGTAGCTTACAAAAGTTCTGTTAGCAACTCAATACTTGTCCGTGCCTTCTGTACCTGCTGGGTTAGTATTGGATGCATATGTAGCACTGCTATAAGACAATTGTCTAAATACATAAAGAGACTTCTCTCTCCCAAGCCTGGTCTTGCTTTTCACAACCTCAGCCTTCTTGTTTTTCACACTTCTCTGTTCCACTCTAATTTCCATTGTTTTATCTCACCCAGCTCCTTCTGTCCCTCCCCTCAGCAGGACACACAAAAAAAAACAACAGGCAAAGCCTTCATTTTGAAATGTTGCAAAATTGGATGGGTTCATAGGAAAATATAAAAACCAAACCAAAACAACAAAAAGGAAACCCAATCCTTTCTCCCAGCACCCATGGCTTGATTCCAGGGCAGAGAGAATAAAAGACTGCAAGGCTGCATTTGCAAGGGCTGGCATGGGCACCTGGCTGCATGTCTGCAGGGCTGCCAAATTGCTCCCAGGGACCAGCATGAATCATGAGTGAGGCCTGCATCCTCCACGCAGCCTGCAGACACTTAGCTTTGTGCACTTGGACAGGGTTGTTCATGTCCCTACTCCTGCTCTTCTGCTAGATGTTAATCAAGGGTGAGGAGATGGGGACACCCAACGTGGCTGTATGAGTAAAATCAGTAGGCATGTAAATCTGGCAGCAGCAGGATAAAGATTGCATTCCCATCCCAGTCTAGCCTGCTCCACCCTTCCTCCATGGATGGGGGCGGAAAGTAGATGCTCAGACTGACACTTGCTCAAAGGTTGCTCTTGGTGTTCAACATGGTTTGCACCCAGCATAATTTACATGCCTAGCTGCTTTTGCATGATCCTTCCAGCACACAGATGGAAAGGCTCACAGCCTTCATGGCACTGCTCTCTGCATATTCAGAAAGGCCTACTTGAAAAAATGCTGCTTTGACCTTGACTCTTCTCTTGCCAGCTTAAGTGAGGGGGAAGGCCAGGGGGTGCAGCACCACTGCAAACCAGAACATATGGCCCAGTATGTGGTAGAGAGGCAGTCCCTCAAAGGGGGTGATAATGATTACGATGGGGAATATTGCAATTAGGGTAGCGGAAACGGAGCCCTGCAGCAGAGAGGGTGCTGCATTAGCTCCAGCATTATAGTGGTTGTAGTATGTGACAGTAATTTAAGAGGGAAGGGAAATCTGGGCACCAAATGGTACAGCAAAAAAGGACCTTTTTAAAACCTATGAGCTGTGATGATGTGCAGATGGCAGAACACAGATGCTGACATCCTTGTAATACTGCAAGAAGGCCCAAACCTGAATGGGTCTAGATAAACTGCTGACCTCTTACTCCTGGAGGTGGCCCCTCCTGGACTCATGGGCAAGATGATGAACAAAGCACATCACGAAGACCTTGACAGGGCTGCTGCTATTGCTCAATGGTTGAAGTGTTTGGGAAATGCACGCTGTTTCTTGGCATGTTAGGTAGGGCGGCAGCATCTGAGTCTCTGCATTCTTCTCTCAGTGTTTAATGACTCCACAGGTCTCAGTGGAGTTGCGTCCGTGTAAAACTGGCACATCAGCAAGCCAAATTGGGCCTCAACATCTGTAAAGCTGGGTAGGTTCACAAGGATTTAATTTCCTTTTAAGCATGTACAAATGACATGGGATGACACTGCCTAATTCCCTGCATTTCTACATAGCACGGCACTGTCACTGTTCACTGGGAAAGAATTTCATATTTGCATTTTCCCAAATGCAGTAATCCTGACATTGCCCATCTTCTCCCAACACTCAAACACAAGAACTTTTCTCTTTGTCTCTGGAGAAAAAGGCCCAGATTTTCCATATTGCATCACACTATCTATAGTGGTCCTTGTCCTGGTTCTATTGCATCCGCAGTGACAGAAGCAGAGAGTAAAAGCACCTCTAACTGTATGCACTTAGAAATCAGAAATAAGAGAAAACACAGGGTTTTTTGTCTGTGGCACTCCTAAAGATGCAGGCAGAGCAGCTGCAGCTCTGCCTGCAGATATATACTGGTCAGGTCTGCCAAGTAAAAGAGGCATTGGAGAGCATATCAACATCATGCAATAGCTGTCTCAGTTATTGACTCTACCAGCAGCTCCAAAGCTGAGAGTACTACAGAGCCCCTGGGGATCAGGACCTCTTTTCTCATGTGCAGTGCTAATAACCTGGCTTTTCTTTCCAGATTCAGACTAGTCTCTCCACATGGATCCATTCTGATCAGATGTACCAGCTCAGTTGTCTGCACCAGGCACCACTATGGGCCATAGGTCTTGCAAGTAGGGTTTTTCCCTTGAAAAGATGTAAAAAGTTTTCAGTTTTTTGCTTAGAAGGCAGCCTCAGGGAAGAAGGGGATGTGTGGGAAGTGTGATACTTTACTTAGATGACATTCTAGCTCAAATGCAATAATAGAGTCACAGTTCAAATGCCCCAGGGCATCCTTCTAAGTGCCAGTAGATGGCATGTCCCAGCCCCCAGGCTGATGCCTGAGGTCGTGCCAGGTGCCCCAGAAGTGCCACAGGCTGCAAAGGCATTGCCTAGGTGTTGCAAAACAAGTGGCTTACATGTGGTACAATCAGATCATTTCAGGCCATGTACACCTTTGATAAAAGGACTTGATCCTGCTCTTTTGGTTTCTCTGTCAGTGAAAGAAACAGTCTTAAAGGACAGCATCTGACCTTTGTCAATGAAGGAGAAACACTGCTACCCAGAAGAGACCTTCTGAAAGGGTTCTGAAAGGTCTTACTATAGGGTGACCAAGAGCCATGCAGATGTTATCCATCTATCCACACTCAAGCTTATTCCATCCCCTAACCAGACTTCTCACACCCAGCAGGGTGATTCTCAGCATTTAGCCTGAACGAGAACATAAAGTTTCTTCTCAGTACAGACAGCCCTCTCTGTCAGTGCAGGCAGTGACAGACTCACCTCCTCTTGTTTGGAAGCCTGGTGACGGGGCATAGTGCTACAGGGAAGCAGAGGTGCATCACTTTGGGGACTGCTGTGTGATGCTGTCAACCCAGCCCGTGTGAAGGTTTCATTGCACCTATGGTACAAAATGCTGCACAAACAGGTTTGTGTAAGAAATCTTAGTTCCAGGCCTCTGTTTGCCACAGTGTGCTGGAGCTGTGTTGCATTTCACCCAGGAGTAAAAGGCTGTGCTGGTCTGGAGCAGGATTATTCCTAACTGTCAATAGCAGAGAGGAGGGAAAGTTGGCTACGGTTCTTGCTCCAGGTCCAGCTCCCAGAGGCTGTGCAGATCCTGTACCATTAAACAAAGCTAAGCTCATGAGCTACACTTGTATTGCTATTGTCTTTGCTGCTGTTTTTGTTGTTAATACCTTGGCTGCTGCTATTATGTCTGGTGTTTGTAGCATGGGAGCCAAGAAAACAGCATTAACTGAACAACCTCAAGACAGCAGAGGTTGCCAGGTTGAGAAACCCTCTGATGCTGGGAAACAAAGCAAGCATCTCTCTCCACTTCAAGGCTGTGACCTGTGTTGGCTTTTGACCATGGAAACCCACACGGCCCTGTGGCTGAGCAACAGCCATGGCAAGTATAAGTGCTAACAGTGGGTGCTTGATCATATTGTTCTGTAAACCATGCCTGCTGCAGGTGAGAGCGTAGGCACTGGACAAGCAGGCTCCTTGAAAATACATAGCCACTAGAACGGGGGGGCAGGGGGAAATTGGTGTGTTGGGGATTTTTTAATTGCTCTGAATTACTCGCAATTTCAGTGGTTTCCTATGACATCAAGCTTCTGAACATTGCCTGATTGCCATAAACTGTGGCCCATCCAGTTTTCCGTTCCTGGCTACGCCCAAGCCACAGCTCATCCGAAAAGCTGCTCCTGCAGAAGACGTGTACCGGCTGGCAGCTGAGTAACCGGTAGATGGGGGTGCCACAGAGGCACCTGGAATACACACTCAGCACTGGCATAGATGGATCCATGTGATTTCTTCCACAGGATTTCAAGAGAAATGGTGGTAAAACAGCTAATGAGTCAAAAGGAGGAAGTCAGAGCAGAGGCTAACGAAGAGTGTGTGAAAGGGAGAGCTCTGTGGACTGCTCTGCCTGTGCCAAGAGCTGGGGAGAGTTTCTGTCAGCTGGTCGGGAAAGTCGAGCAGCTGGAGAGTAAACTACTGTCTTGCCTGCACGTCTGTGTCCCCGCAAGCACCACTGCCCTCTTTCGGGTGGAATTAGACCTACTTTGCCTACAAACACAGGCTGGGCGCAGGGAAGAGGGGCCGCTCCTGCAGCGACGCTGACAGTGATCCTCCCATGGGAAGAGCTGAGCAGCGGGATACCAGCACGGGGGGACTGCTCAGCAAGGGTGCTTGTTGACAGCACCGGGGCCGTGGCACTACAGATGTAGCACATCAGTCTGCCGGCACACTCTGAGCCAGATGTGGCAGGCTTCTCAGACAGGCTCTGGCTCCTTGGATAAGCCGTGCCAGGGAAGCTGCAGTTCCTTTAGGCAGTGCTTCCCCCCACCTCCAGCGCTGCTCTGCCTCATCATGTGCTGTGCAAGAGGAACAGAAGACTGGCTGAGCAGCTTTTGGCTCCAGCCTCGCTGCAGGCAGGTAATTATTTCAGGTGTCGCACACCATTGCCAAGTTCTGTGGAAAACAGTACATCTGAGACCCTCACCATGGAGGTGTTGAAACTCATTATGTCGGGGCAAGGCGCACCTTGAGCCGAGCTCTCCTCCTTCAGCGAAGCCCTTTGCGGGACGGCTCCTCCGCAGCTGCAAGGGCTGTTGTGAGCAGAGGCATAGATTCAGGATACGAGTCAACCTACCAGTTCAACATATTTGGTGGCCTGTGTCCAGGAACAGTCAAATCTTGGAGGAAACGTGTAGTGGTGCTATTTGTCTCAAACAAGAGAACACATCCCTTTGAGAGCCAGTTCATGCCCCCAGAAGTATCTGATTACACTTAATTCAACTTCCACAGCTATGAAATTTTATCATGCCCAGTCACAATCTGACAAAGTCCTTACAGTGACCTAGCCATAAAATTTGGCTTGATGAGTGACACTTTTTATAAGACCAACTGCTTCATTATGAAACTTTTGAGGTTGGAAAAAAAAATCCCAAACAAATAAGATCATGGCACTATTAATAAGGCCGTCGGTGCGTTTTTAAGTATCCTCTTTGTAGCAATTGTGTCTGCGTGTAAAAGGCAAGCATGCCTTGTGATCGTGAGAGAGTGGCTAAAAAACATGAGTCACACAGCCGAACCTTGTGACTTGGTAGAACCAAGGAGGTCTCCTTAAAGGCAGCTTGTGGAAGAATTGGAGAGAAATGCAGTTTTTCAAGGTCAGCCAAAGGCTAATGAGCACTCTTTCATAGTGCGATTGTATTGCCTGAATTTCTGTATTTCAAAGCCAGTCTAACTACTTTATTGCTGAAGCACTGTAACTGAAGAGGCTGTAATAATATTGACAAGTAATCCTGCCAGAATCTGAGATGGTATTCAGCATAATATGAAACATTTTCTCCTTGCCTGGATAAGTATGGAACAAAGAGTTAAAAAAAAGTGTGGTTCCCCCGAGTACCACTTATCTTTCTTCCCAAAGGGCATGTGTACAGATGCTTTGTAAGTTGGGTTGTCAACAGCTGAGGCTTGTGGCCAGATTCACATGTTCTCCACCTTTTTGCTTGTGAGCTGCAGGAGACTCATCTCCAGAGGGACGGTTTTTCATAACTTAATTAGATTGGCGCCTTTTGCGCAGCTACAGTTTCAGGTTGGCTCAGCTTTACTTCTGCTCCAGCTCTCCAGTTCAGGGGATTACAGTAGCACTGAAATTCGTTCTGAACTAAATGTTTGGCAACAACCACAGGTCAAAGAGGCATTCGTGTTACTGCTGTTGCTAAATTAGAAATAAATAAATAATAAAGGTGCGGCCCTTAATGAGAGACTAAGAATGAGAGACAAAATGGTTTTTGCAGCTCTCCACTTTGTGTGCATGTTAGAATATGTTACCTTTTTTTTTTTTTTTTTTTCCCCATGAATGAACAACCCTAGTCTAGTAAACCGCTTCAGCTGAAGGAGAGCAATCTCCAATTGCATCCTCTTAGCAGGGATTAACACCACGCTTATTTCAGTGTAGCTTTAAGCGGCTGAGAATCTGGATGGGATAACCAAAAATCATCCAAAGAAAGTGTCTTCCCACTGGAGTTTTCAGTGGTTTATCTGAACCATTGTAGAAATGAATTGGACAAAAATCACTGGGATTTTAGCATGCAGAGAAAGCCCTTAACCTTGAGTAGCTGTATGCTTCATACCACTTAACTGCAACTCTAGAAAGAGGAGATTTACAAGGAGTGAGTGTAGACTAGAGGAAAAGAAAGAGTGGGGCCACATCTCCAAACACTACGTGTCAAATGTGTGCCTCCTGCTTGCAGTGTGCAGATGTTCATTACAGAGAACAATCTATGAGTATGAGTATCTGGGCTTGCTTCCACTGCCTGTGAGCCACAGAGACCCACAGCCCACCCCAAGCCCAGCTCCTCAGTATGGCTCATACCGCACATGGGCCTGCTGAGGTTTTCCACTTTTACCTGGGCAGCCAGTAGCTGGAAAGCTGCATGCTTGTTCCTTCTTCACCAGTTTCAGTGATGGATTGCAACCCAACCATAGCAAGCAGTTTTTGAACTTCAACTAGAGCCAGATAGAATAAATTAAAAGGCATCTGGCAAACCCTCTGGAAAGGAAGAAATAGAGGTGTTTGCAGGGATGGAGCAAAATGACTACTCTTGGTAGAGAGCTAATGAGAGAGAAAAAAAAAAGGTGTCTTTTCACACGATTTCCGGAAGCAAAGCAAAACACAGATGAATCCACAGTCCAGATTTCTTGTCTGGATATAAATAAACGCAATTACAGAATAACAGAATAACAGAATCACTGAGTCTGGAAAAGACTTCTGAGATCAAGTCCAACCTATGACCGAACACCACCACATTGGCTAGACCATTTTGGTGCAACAATTATTTCTGGTACTGTGTTTACAAGACTGGCTTTACGTAATTGCTATGGTTACTGATTGCTTTATGACTTTTCACTTTGTTCAGTCTTTAATACTGAACAAATACTTAATAAATGGATTCAAGTCTGTGCTTTTTTGTGACCTGTCTGGGACAAGAGTTCTATTCAGAGCCTGAATCATATAGGTCGTTGCTGGATATGCACAAATGGCCACATGCATCATTTACACCAATGCCTGAATCCTGACCTTAAGATAGAGTTCTTGGCACTGATTTGTCTGCAAGGGGTAGATAGGACTTTTGTGCTACCCAGTTGCTTCCCCAGCACACAGCTGGTATCCCTATGGTCCCTTAGTAATCATGGCAGCGGCAGAGGGAGAGAGAGAGAAAGAGAGACAGAGAGAGAGAGATGGGCCTCTCTGGAAGGCAATTCAAAGCAGACACAATTTAGGTACACTGAGTCATCCTCTGCAGGAGTTTTTCTCTGTGGACCAGGGAGAGGCTAGAAAGATTGACTGAGTGACTCGGCTGACTGCAGTTAGTGGTGTGAAATCTCTCCTCGCTTAAGCCAATGAAAACATCAAGAAATGGAGCCATCCATGACCTCTCTAATTCATTTACTTGCCCTCATTCGTAACACTTGGTGGCAGCTCTCTCATTTGATCTGGTTTGAGTTCTCCTCCTTGAACTGTCGTGATGGCTCTCTCTGCGAGATGGAGAAAAAATTCAGTAGGGACTGTTTCCATCCCTGACACAGAAATTGAGGCGCCTCTGAATCTTCTTTGTGATGACAGGAATAAACTCCTCTCCAAGAGTCTCTCAGATGCAGTTTTGCCATTTATTGTGTGGCTTTTTGGCAGGTTTTTAACACTCCTTTGGCAGTCATGGCTTGCAGCCGCAGCCAGCGCTCCAGGGCCAGAGAGCAAGGCTGCAGTGCTCCATTTCTCCTCCCCCTTTCCCCACCCCTTTCCATCAACCCCCCCCTCTTCTCCTCCATCCCACCTACTGCTCCCAGCCCAGGGCAGAGGGATATCCCAGGGGTTTTCCACTGACCTACAGCCCAACCATTTCTGAAGCAGAGCTCTTTGCAGGATGCCTCTTGAGACCCCTTTGGCACAGCTCTCGGGCAGACGATGACACTGCTGAATTAAAAAAAACATCCATTTCCTAGTGGACTGGAAGATAATTTGCCTTCTCATATAAAATAACTTCTTTGCCATAGAAATAAGTAACTATTTCAGCCTTTCCTGCATCAACATTACCAGGTTTTAAATTTCTGTCACTGCTAGGATTATTTCTTGTTCATAATGATTTTTTTAAAACTCCTTTTTCTTCCAAAATGTGGGAAACATAACTATGTTCCACACTGAAGGACTGTTTCCATCAAGGCCCACAGCTTCCCTCTCCGTGTTACTGCATTTCACATTCATGTCATCAATATTCTTTACTTTTTCCTCCTTCTTTGTTACCTATTTAGTTAGCAATTTCCAGTTGCTGCTGAATTTGGGTAATTTTGTTGATTGTGGAGGAAGGGCGATTGACTAAATATTTCTCTTTTATTTTTATTATGCTTCAACAATTTACATTCAAAATTTCATGTGTTTAGATTTTGCATCCTAACTAATTTGACTTGTAGTTTTTCAGAACTCTGGGAAATCTCTTTGATACAACATTTGGGCATATTAACCACTACTTGCAAATCTCCTCTCTTTGCCCATGTAGAACGTAATCATGCCACAATTAATGGTCCCTACACAGCCATCCACTTTCAGCTCATGAATCAATCAGCTGTTATCTGCTTTAATGAGGTCCACAGTAAAGAAATCTCCTTCCATGTGCAATTGCTGTGTATTATTACCCTGCTAGTTTTAGAAACTCTAGAATGTTTCAGCACTGTATCAATGGGACCTCAAAAATATTTTTCTCAAACTCAAATCACCTTTTACAACCAACAGACTTTTTCTTTCCTGTGTAAAAAAAAAAAACAACTGCTGAAGGAATAATCAGCCTTTTGTTTTCCTTGGCCAACTGATCCTGAGAGTTCCCTGTCTCTCCTCTTGGGTTTTATCTATGAGAGCAGTCATCCAAATTCAAGATTCTCTGTTCTGAGTCCCTGGAAGGCAATGGCACCCAGAAAACATTTGTATTACTTCTTCTTCCATTCCTGATGAGGTTACAGCATCCTGGTGTTGGAGGGTTTTCAGCCAGGCTAATACCATTTTTTATTTCATTTCCCCTTGTCCAATGCCCAGATTTAATATGCGAGCCTCTGAAAAAAACTGGTTCATTCTTTGAGTTCATCGCCAGATCAGTTTGATTCATTCATGCCAAAGCTGAGCTTCCTCTCTACCTGCCTTAAACTGCTAATTTAAATCATCCAAAAGATAGGACCTGGGAGATCCAAGCCCCTTGGTCTGAGATAAAAGGCACCCCACCTGGTCTTCCTGCTGCAACGTGTTCAATAACACAAACACCATCAGCTTCATACCAGCCAACACAGCCCCACTATATTCTGCCATCTTTAGTGTCAGGCTCAGAGAACCAGAAATCCATCACTATGGCTTGAGTACTTTTCTTCCTGATCCCCACTCTGGCATTCCTGTACATATCTATGTAGAGAGGATACCTTTAACAGGAATCACAGAATCTTAGGGGTTGGAAGGGACCTCGAAGGATCATCCAGTCCAACCCCCCTGCCAGAGCAGGGTCACCTAGAGCACATCACACAGGAACATGTCCAGGCGGGTTTTGAAAGTCTTCAGCGAAGGAGACTCCACAACCTCTCTGGGCAGCCTGTCCCAGGGCTCTGTCACTCTCACAGTAAAGTTTTTCCTCACATTTACATGGAACATCCAATGTTCCAGCTTGCACCCATTGCCCCTTGTCCTATCACTAGACATCACTGAGAAGAGCCTGGCTCCATCCTCCTGACACTCGTCCTTTAAGTATTTATAAACAGTGATGAGGTCAATCCTCAGTCTCCTCTTCTCCAAGCTAAAGAGACCCAGCTCCCTCAGCCTTTCTTTGCAAGGCAGATGTTCCACTCCACATTCCACTCTAACTATTCCACAATAGTTACAATACTTTGATTATACAAAAAAATAAACACCACAGACAGAACTTTTTCTATGCTTTCTCCTGTTTTTTTGACCCGTCTAAAGAACCTAAACAGCTTTGTTGCTGGCTGGCAACAGTTGTTTATTAAAGTGTATTTCTGAATGAATAGCTCTGTACATTGAGCTGTTATGAAAGTCCCAGTGAGCACCACCTTTCAACATTTAACAACAAAAAATATCCAGCCCTACAGACTTGGGGTTTCAGACTAGGCTTCTTCCTAGCCTGGTGATGTGCATGGTGCTGCAGTACATATGATTAAAATAACCAACCCGAAGAGTAAGATTTTGCCTTGTCTTACTCTTTTAACAAATATTTCTAGCCATGTAAGACTATAACTTCAATACATGAGCTTATAAGTGAAAAAAACCCAACACATAGCATGTTTTGTCTGAAGACAGCAAAACCAGCTGTCTTACTAATTTTTAGATCTACATAGACATTTCTATCATTATTTGCAATTTACCATTGCAATCAAAATGGTTGTTGATTTTTTCTTTTACTAGTTAGCAGTTTCCTGCAGTTGTCTCCATGCAAATGTTTCTCAATGTGAATAGGAAAACTCAACTTTAAAACCTTCTAGAAAGGGAAACCAGAAACTGTATGTTTCTTGTGGAGTCTGACTCTCTGAAAGTTTCACCAGCCATCTCTCAAAATTGTATGTTTCTCTTAAGGGCTGTATTATATTTTTTGTGAGTAATGGGTTTCTGTGTGTCCATTTTGTGCAGTCAGATTTGCCTGTTATAAAGAACCTGATTTTCTGAAGGCATTGACCATCTAACTTCTTGCACTTGGTTTGCTTTAAAGTGTTTCAAGCTCAGTCCCATAGAGCTGAAGCCATCAATTAGTTGTTCCATTGTTTTGTGTTTTGTTTTTCAATCAGGCCCCCATTAGATGCATGTGAATGTTTTTGTTTTCCATTCGTGTTTGAAACAAAGCCAGATATAAAAATCTGGAAATCCTTTGTGACACAGGACTTCCACTCTTCATTTAGTTCTCTGGCTACCTTATCATGAGAGCCCAGGATGAAGCCATGAAAAGAGGACAAAAGTGCAAATACAAGTAAAAGAATCATGCTTTTCATAATTTTTGTGGTGTTTCAACCATTGGTAAGCTCTGCCTATAGATAGTGGCTTTATAGTGATTTACCTTTAGCCTGGCTTGGGCCCCCTTCGCCATAGTACCTGGCGATTGCTGGAGCACCTGGGCTCTTGGATGAATCATCTGCACTGGCTTCGGAAGTAAACCTTCCCAGCAAAATAGCAGCAATATCCGGACTGGCCATCGGTTCCTATTCTGATCAGCCTCAGCTGATACATTTCATATGTTTTTGTAGCTGAAGCTGGGCCAGGACTTCTCTAGCTTTGACAGGAGGGTTAAATGAGAGCAGGGAATTTTATAAGCCTCTTCCCACAACATTCCAGTAACCATGCAGGAAGTCATTGATCAATGGGATTTAGGCAACGTGCACAAGAAAGGTACATGTGTGTGGCCCAGTGGCCTTCGCAGCATGTCCTATGACGACAACAACCTCTGATTCAATAAACGAAGGGATAAGAGACTAGGTGGTAAGCCCCACACACCACGTTTATGATGCATCTCTGCAGCGGAGTGAGTGCAGTGTGGTCTGGTTTTAAAGTCCCTTCTACAAGGCTGCTTGTGTCTCACGAATGCTACGGTTTAGATGTGGTCATAGCAGAAGGATTTTCCTGGAAAATTGCTTCATGTCACAAACAGCGGGCAAGTTTCCTGACCTGGTGGCTCATCCTACCCCAGAAACAGGAATGGGGTCTGACCTTTGGCAGATTACTTAGGTTTGTTTTATTGTCCTGATTTGTACAGCTCCTCCATGCAGTAACCCAGGAGAAGATCTGAAAACCCTTGTCATCTCTTCAGCAGGCTGCAGTGCATTCAGGCCATGCAGCACAGGAAGGGTAAAAGCTGGTGAGCCTGCACTCTTAAGCCAGAGTTATTAGCAGTACTGGTTTTGCAGGGTAGCTCTGCTCTAAATGAAGACTCATTCCTAGGATAAGTGTACTGACCTTACTGGTGCTACATGGTAAAGGTATTTATCCTGTTATCATGTTGGATGTGCTGTGGATACAGAGAGTGAGCCAAAAAAAAAAAGTGTTTATCCAATAAATGTACCCAATTTTTCTGTACATTACTTTAGAGCATTAAAATTGCCATGGAGGAGTCTTCCAGGCCTCTAACTGCCTACATGGTACCAGGAGCTGTTATACTAAAGAAAATCCCACCACAACAGTTGTAATGCATTAGCATGGAAGGTGACAGTTTGATTCTTTTTATCTTCCCTGTGCCTCAGTTTCCCCATTTGGCTACCTTATGTGGATAGCCAGGGTACGGTGCAGCTGTGGTGGGGCAGACAAGGAACGGGTCGATGTCAGTTCAGCAGCTCTGTCACTGCATGACTTGGAACATAAACTAATAAAGTAAATCTCTTTTCCTTCTCTCTTTCTTATCTGTGATTTTCCACATACAGAGGAAATGGAGAGGGGAAGGCAGTGAGAGGTTGTTATCATGCAGCGATGAGACAGGCTGTGGAGGAAAAGATGCTACTCCTTCAGTGATCCCAAATGTACTCCCAAATCTCAGAAGAGCTGAATGTTTCAGCTGAAAGAGTCAGCTATGAAATAATCTTTTCCCCAGACACTGGAATAGTTGTCATTATTGTACAGCATCAACGGTCCACTGAGCTGAATGAGGGCAGCCCATGCACAGCTAGTGTTTCAGTCTGTCCACCTGCAGCCCAGTAAATAATGGTGAGGATAGTTTACTGTTACAGAGGGATCGGAATTGCTTGGCTGAATGGTCACAATCCAAGAAAATGTGTTTTAATTTAGCTAAGTGAAAAGTAATACATCTGGGAACAAAGAGTTCAGGCAGTACCTACAGGACAGGAGACTGCCTTGGAAAACAGGATTATGGGGTCATTGTGGTAACCACCTCCACAATAGCTGCTGGTTCAATGTGGCTATGAGGATTCAGCTGATTCTGGGAAACCTGGAAGCAAATAATGGGACTCTGGGATGGCAGAAGCATCAGCAGGAGCATCCCTGGGCTGCCGCACCGGGTGATGATCTCACCAGGTGTCCACATCTTGGTGAGAACAGGGAAACAGCAGGGAGGATCACTGACATGACAGCTAGGAAAATTAAAGTGTCTTTTTGTCATGTAAGGGTTAATGTGTGCAACCCAGTCCGCTTTTCTAAGGCAAGGTTTGGTTTGTCTTTCTGACACTGGATCACAGCATTGCTGTGAGGGGACACCTTACTTCCTAACAGTGGGTAATGCTAACCAGCACTGCTAACCAGGAGATGGTAAAATCACCTCAGGGGGTAACCTTAGCAGACATGCCTGAGCCCACTGTAGAAGAGAAAAATCTCCTGCAGTATATGAGATTATAATCTCTGGATGCTCATTCCTGTCCCTTTCTGTCATGGTGGTGGGGAAAAAAAGAATCTGCATTTCCCTCAGTTTGCTCATTGCTGCAGCTCTGCACTGAGACAGTGACAGTTCCCAACTTTCAGCTTTAAGGTTTTGGGCCACAACAGGCCAGACACTTTTCTTCTCCAGTACAAAACAGGTAGTATGTTATAGGGCTGTCTTTTCTTCGCCTTCTTCTGAAGCATTGGAAATAGACGGGGTAAATGCTTTGAAAGGTGTGAGCTTTGGTACCTGCCTGTGGTCCTGCCTGTGACTGACACCTTCCTGAGGACTTGCTGAGCTTGGAGGAGACCTGCATTGCCCAACAGTGTAGCCAGTGTAACCTGCCAAAATCACTTGGGTACATTGCATGAGCCAGTTCTCTGCTTTGGTTCCTTTTGATCTTTACCTGTGTCAGGGAACAGCTTTGCTTTTAGAGGACTGTGCTGCTTTAGTCTAGCTGAAGACTTTAGGCTTGATATCAGCACTGCTGAACAGTCATCCTGTTGGTCATGACAGGCTCGTCGTCAACCCTGAGAGCTGGGAAGGCAAAACATGACTTTGAAGAAAACATCTAGTCATTTCAAACAACAGGTCCAAAAAATTGGTTTTTCTTTGTGACTAAAGGAAACAAGATCTGAAAATACACAGGAAGCAATTAAGGCCACCTAGGCAATATTCCTGGAAGAGAGTTCTACATTACTGCCGTTTTCTTTGGTCTCTGTGTTGTCTCATTTACTACTTCTGGAAGGCAAGGCAGCAGCTGGTTTTCCCAACCTTCCTAAATTACTTTCTTTCCCATAAAGGAGTGCAGAAATATATTTCATGCTATGGTAGAATTTAAGTCTTTGCACTTCACCTTGTCCCACTACAACCACAGACTGGCCTCACCTACACAATTCGCACCGCAACTCATATTTGAACTTTTGCAGCTTTGGACCTTGGGTTTTGGATCCATGCTTTAGCAAGAGGAAGGCCAGCTGAGATGAAGGGGTCTGACTCCCGCTCCAGACCTTCCCAAACCGTGGGAGTGCTCCTCTTAAGCTGCTCTGATCTGGGCCCATCTCGGAATGTAACCATAACTCAATAAAACAATAATAATAATAAAAAAAAGAAACCAAGAAATAACGGCAACCTTCAATCCAACAGTGGTTGAGTTATTACCACAGTTACATCACAGCTGAAACAGGTGCAAGGAAATAAGCCTCCCAAAAGTTTCTATTCAGGAGGGAAATGACTGAAGAAAGCAGAGGGAAAGGAGGGAAGCGGAGGTAAGGGTAGGAGCCAGGGGATAGAGCGGAAGTTGTTTCTCTTGGAATGTGGCCAACTTAGTAGCTGTCCAAACCCAGGAGATGCTCCTTGGATGCTCCTTCTGTTACTGCCTTAGATTTTTCCATGTTCAGGCTGCCTGCTAGCGGAGGACGTGATAACAACACGGTATTGCGTTGCCCTCTGAATGCCCTATTGCCTGGGACCTCCACAGCCTGCTGAACCACGTCTAAGCCTGATGCAAGTAGACATACATCCTTCTGAGCAGATTTTGTGCAATTTTCAAGGAATCCTGCAAGGACTCATCAGCCTAAGCAATTCTCTCTGCCCCAAAACTATGGGGAAGGGAAGCGATTATGAGAAAGCTCATGTTCCTCCAGCAGCTGCAGCCACTTTGGGTGGGATTCATCTGACTAAACATAGATGTCTGTATCTGAGCTAGTCACGCTAGGCTCCGTTTATGGAGGAGAATATGAGGAAATATAGGCACAACTATGAGTCATTCCCCCCCCCCCCCCCAAGTCAGTGTCTAAAACAGGTCAGGCGAATCTTGCCCATTTCTCTTCTTTGCTTGTAAAAAGAGCTGCAACGAAGAGGCCAGGTGTAGGTCTGTAAAGTTAGATGAAGCCCATCCTTTATCTAGTGTCCAAACCAAATTATTTGATCTGGGACTGAAGGGCCAAGCTGTGTTGAGGGCATTGCCAGCAAATGCTGAGTAACCACAGCAGAGTGAGGTAAATGGGCTCAGCTAGAGCTTATTTCACTGTGAGACAAGAGGCAAGGAGTGCAGTGCTGCAGAGGAAATGGCCTAAGAAAAATGCCTGTAAAAGTCACCATGGGACGTCACCCTAGTGCCAAGACTATGTTTGTTTTGAACCAGAGCAGGTACCTCGGCTTCTCTGTTTGCAGGCTAGAGTTACTGCCTTCCTGACACCACTGCAGCTTGCTGTGTGACCAGTTACTTCCTCACTCCCAGCCTCTTTTTCCGTCCCACCTCTCCTTTCCAGACTTCAATACAGTGAGTTCACATACCCTTGGAGCATTGAGGTGCCCCCAAGCAGGTCTGAAGCAAAGGACGTTCACCACTGATGGTGGAGCTGTGAATGTAGGGCTCTTCCAAGTGCCATGGACACTTGGGTGTCTTCCATTGGGATGCTGGCCGCCTGTGCCTTATGCTGTAGCTCCTGATGGCTCAGCTCTGTCCATGTCCTCTGCCCAGACACCTGGCCTAGTGCTGAGCCATGTGTTAAATCAGAGGAGCATTTCCCACGCTACATGTGCATCAGGGACGTGTGGGGAAAGGAAAGCAGCAGTTGCCAGAAGCACCAACGAAGTTACTTTACGTTGCTATCTGATGAGTAAAGTAATGAAGAAAAATGCTTTGAGCATGCCATAAAGCAGCTCTGTCAAGGGATTACTGCTGAGGACTCTCAAGACCTTATGTGCACCCATGACTGTAACCCATGAGTAAGAGCATGAAGCATAAACACAAGGTAAATAAATGGTTAGAGGGAGCCGCTCCAAGTCAAATTCCTCCCCCCAGTTTTTTCTTTTCCTTTCTCACCATTGAGAGCCAAGCAAAAGCTCAAGTGATATCATGGAGCAATGCATTTGGCAAGTTTCTTGCTGCTGTGTCCCAGTATGCAACAAGCCCATTTACTGACACTGGCTTTGCATTCACCAGAGGTAGCACACACGGAGATTACAGCAGAGCCCAGCAGTACAAAGCAGGGGGCAAAGGAGAGATGAGGCTTTTCAGATCTACTGCAACTGGTTTCACTCAGTGCTAACCTGAAGCTAATGCATGGGTCAAGTGCCAAATTTCCAACTCCATCCTGTAGGTCATTGACTGACAGAGTGGGACTGGTTCTGTAGGGGCCTTTAGTTTCCCACCCAGAAAAAAGAAAAAAAAAAAAAATCAGAAAAGTGAGGTAATCTGCTTTAAAACAGACAAACAAACAAAAAAACCATATGTGCATATATGTACGTGTTTGCACAAGCACGTGATGTACTTTGGAAAGACCTAAGGAGCTGAAGTTATCAGAAGCTGATGTGGAAATTTAGGACCTCTCCTGAACTGAGGACTTGGGTTCCCCAGTCTCAGCAGCCTGCTGATGGACAATTTTGTGCTGTGACTTTTCAGGGATCCCCTTTTGATAGCTGATAGGCAGAACTGGGGTTCTGGTGCTTTTGAACCTGCTAAAGGCTTTGGTATCCAGGCAGCTTCTTGCTCTGTGCTTGGATATGTCTGAGAAAGCCAGCTGGGAGGTAAGGAGAGGTATCCTCATTAAGTGCCCTCACTTGGAGTTAAAGGGCCAAGCACGTTCCTTCTCCTTCACCCTGCTACATGAAGCTCACTGGGATGAACAAAATTGTTAAAGGTGCATGACAAGAAAACAGGCTGATAATTGCATTACCGCGGCGGTGGGGTGACTGCCAGTTACAGGGATCAAGGCACAATACTCAGTGAAGCCAGTTCTTGTTCCCTTCCTCCTGCCACTGTCTCTGTCCAAAAAAATAACATCTTTACTCCTCATTCACTAAGACCCTGGCTGTGGGATTTGTGTGTTTGAGCCAAGCAGCACAATCCACCCTGCCCTGCATGAATGAAACAAGCTGTCCCAGATCATCACCTCCCTCAGAGCAGGTGAGGGTGCATGTGACGGGATCCCCAAGGACCCCACATGCCTAGACCCCATGGCTGGATTGGTGCTCATGCCTATTAATAGAAATAGAGGAAGAGATCAGGAGAAAATCACAGCTCCTTCCTGACAGTGTCTAGCCCTGCTTGGGCAGAAAGCCTTTCCTGTGATGCTGGCTCACTGCAGCACATCACCCCAGTCATTGTGCACCTTTCTTTCTATCTGTCGTTTATACTAGGATATAGGGATATTTTGGCTGCAGAGAGCTGAGTCAACCATACACAGCTCAGCCCTCTGTGGCTCCCAAGCAATGTTTGCTTTGCATGGTGGTGACCAGCCCATGCAAATTTGCTCCAAGGCGCATCCTCTCGTCCCTTGCTTTCAGCAGCTTGGCTAGGAAGCTTGAACCTTTCCTGAAGGTAATGAAGGGCAACATCTGAAACCTAGGATCTGCTTCCACCACTGAGCAATATATCCAGAATTTTTGCACTGTTTCAGTCCACTGAAAAAGAGAGCTGGATTGGACCCTGTGCAAGCTCTGAGCTTGCAGCGCTCCGAGAGCCAAGCAGGCATGTAGGCACTCTCACTTTAAGAATTGATTTCCTAAGTGAACTGTCAACTCCCGGTGGCTAGAAAAATCTGCAAACAATTTCTAGTCACTGAACAAAGCAAATCTTTGTACTGTGCTGTAATAGTTCATTATTAAATAAAGACTCCTTTGTTAGGCTATAAGAAATGGTGCGTACTCTGCAGCTCTTCACAGTGTGCCTTGGTGTGACTTCGTATTGCATATAAAATCGTTTCACATCCTCTGAAAAGAACACATAGTGGGTTATTTTAATTTTGGTAGGAAAAGCTAAGGGTGAAACAAAGATCACAGCACAGCTCTGATGACTGAACTTTATTGTTGATGCATTTGATTCATGACCATATGAGGGGACCCAGAGACTGGACTTTTCTCTCATTTGCGACAGGGTGAATGAGGAACAACACGGGCAAAACTACTGGTGAGGAGAGTGAGGGAAAACTTCAGCAGCTGCAACTCCTACAACTTCTGTTACTTACTGGGCTGTCTTTTTTGCATTTCCAGGCTTAAATGAGTCAAAACAGGAATCAAAGGGCGTCAGTGTTTTCCCATCCAGAAAAGCAAACCCTCCCTTCTTTCTTTTTGCTCTGCTTCCAGCAAGCTCCCAGTAATCAGCCAGTTTTGGCCCTACAGCTGCAGAGCCCCGTTACCCTGCTCAGCATCTGCTTGTGCCATGTGTTGGTGTTGCTCTGCAGCTAACACAGCCGTGGCACAGGCACCACAGCCGTAAGCTGCCTTATGGGCAGACCTGACTTCACAATTTCCTCATCCATGTGGTCCAAAATGCTTCTCCTGCTCCCAGCCGTTGAGGCATGAGATCCCCCCCCTCACTGTTGGCTCATGGGCCCTTAGGCTTCAGCTCAGTTAAGCTCAGTGTTTTCCTTTCCATTTCATCGAAACCCATTTTGTCACACTGCCGCCTTTTAACCAAACCTGTCAGACCACCACATAAGCTTGCACCCCATGGAGTTCTTTTTCTTGCAATGTTTTCCACAGGGATGGTAGTGCATGAGGGGGCTGTGGTTTTTCTGTTCCTTCCTTACCCTTGTCACACCATCAGGGCCATGTGAGACCCCCCCCCAGCACTGGTGCTCCCCACTCAGCTGGAGTAGGCAGCAGACAGGACCAAAGTAGGCCTTGGGCAGGTGGTTCCTCTGAGCCCTTTTAGCTTTTTGGTCACTTTCGGCCCTTGGCCATGCTGTAGACTGGGGTTTTCCGACAAGCATCAGGCCTAGCTCAGGCTGGGGCTGCTAACTCCCATCGTGCGGGTGATTCATATGCCATCTAATAATAGCAGCTCCCGGACATGCCAGCATCATAACTGACCATGGAAAACTGCACAGTGCTTTGGGCTGCCGGCCCATCAGCGCTCCCAGGCCAGGCTGGCTGCAGCTGGTGGTTTGCCCCCGAGGGCACTGCTGTGAGCAGTGAGGGCCTGCTGGCCAGGAGACCTGGTTGGACCAGTGGCAATGCCACCACTGGGCTGGTTTGGGACGGGGTGGAAAGCAGACCCCTCCTGCTGCTACTTTACATACAGCAGTCACTAGTCATTACCTCACGTGACTGCACTCAGACTAACACCCCCCAGCCCTCCCAGGGCAAACCCATGATTTTCCTTCGTTGCCATCCCCAAAAGCCGTTTAGAGCATCTGCAAGAAACTCCTGTGAGGCTGCCAAATTCCTCTTGGTGGCAGGGCTGTCCCTGCCCCTGCTGCTGTGAGGCAGCGGGAGGTTTGCTGGGAACGCCTCATTCACTTGTCGGGATGCTCACAGGGAGAAGGGGTGCTGGCAGGGCAAGACAGCAGTCGTGTCCCCCAGCCAGCCTCCTGCACCACCTTCTCCTCAGCTCCTGTGGGGTTTGCCCTGGCTAGTGTTTGACCGTCTGAACAGGAAGACAGGGAAGTGGTAGTGGAGGCCAGAGAGGTCGTCACCCCTGGGAACCTGCAGCCGAAGCCTTGCCAGGCACTCAGTCTTACCTCTTGTTTGCAGACCAGGAGCGGGGCTGGGAGGGGCCGAGAAGCACCCTGAGTTACATCCCCGGTCAGTAAACCAAGGATCTCCCGGGAACACCTGTCCCAAGCGGAGCCCGCCCGGGAGCGGGGCAGCGCTGGGGCATCCCCCGACGCCCGGGCCGGGGGTGAGGGGACGGACCTGCCGGCGGCTGGGCAGCCGGGACGGCCCGGCACAGTGAGCCGCGACTCCCACAGCGTGGCAGCACCGACCTGCCGAGACAGCCCCGGCGCTCGCCCTCGAAGATGATGGCTCTGTCCTCGCCGCGGCCAACGCGTCAGCACCGCTGCGGCCCGGGGCCGCCACCACACGCTTCCAGGGGAGACGGGGTCACTGCCGAGCCCTCCGAGGTGAGCGTCGGAAGCTGGGAGAGGTTTTAATGCAAAGCCAGCAAGCCAGCGTGTGACGGAGCCGCGGAGATGTCGGTGCGACAGCGGGAGGCAGCAGCACCGGCCGGGCACCCGGCCCCGCTCCCAGGTGGGAGAAGGAGACAAGGGGAACCATCCCCGTCCCTCCGGCCACCGGGCCCTGCGGCTGCCAGCGGGGCTGCCCGCACCCAGCCTCCCACACCGGCACCCAGCCCTTCCCGGCCGCCTGGCCGGCAGGGACGTGGGCTCCCCGGCCCGCCCTGCTGCCGTGCCCTCGGCTCGCCAGCTTCCCGGCCGGCCTAGGGGACAGGGACGTGCTGCCACACCACCCACGCCATGGCTTGGGGATTTTCCTGGGAGGCAGCTGGCTCATCGCTTCGCTTTTGCCATTTGTTTGCCTTTCAGGCAGATTTTCCTTTCGATCCTGCCTAAGACCTAAGCTGGAGATGGGATTTTCCAGCCCCGGCAGTCGGTGGGCAGGGGGCAGCTCCCTGCCTCGGCTGTGCTACCCGGGGAAGGATCCAAAAGCCAGGAGCTCAGGTCCGGCAGTGGTGTGGCAGCTGAAGTGCTCACCTCCCAAGGGTTTCAGACGTGCCTTTTGGAGCCCTCTTGTATTGTAAAAAGCATGAAATAGTCCCTGGGTGTAGGAAAAAGAGCTGGCCCTGGAGGCCAGCTGCCACAGCTCTGAGGACATCCTACGTGGCTGCAGCCTTCAAGGACACCCCTGATTCCAAACCGGGCTGGCCTCATTTTTGCTGAATGCATGTGGTGGTTCTAAAATTAATAAGTGCTGTCTTTTTCCTTTGTTTTTTTTTGTTCCTCTACATCTGATGTTTTCATTGCAGTGGACCAGCATTTACCAGGAAAAAGACTTCGACCTGAAGCACCACAGTAGCACCAACAAAGCTAAGAAATGCCACTATCTAGAACACACTGGGAACAGCATTTGGTTTTTGAGGCCCTCTCCATTTTTAAATTTAGCACAAGGCCATACAGGCATGGGCTGTCTTTCATGTGGCCATACATGTCTGTTTTAAAGCAAGGAAAATTGCAGCCAATCCTGATGGAAACCCTAAGTTTTCAGGACAATGTTGACATAAAACTCATTGCCTGGTGTAGGAACAGGGAGCCTGTCAATCTGCAGCCTGCTCTGCTGAAGGAAAATACTTTCTTTGAGAACATGCACAGAGAAAGGAGGATTGAGTTCAGCAGTGCCCATTTTTAGCTAGAGAAAACATAGCCTTTACTACTTGTTTGGAGACCATAGAATTTTATTTTTTTTTAAATTTATTTATTTATTTTTGTGACTGGCAGCTTCTTCACATTTAGAAGTCCAAAGAGATTTTTGTCATTTCCCAGGTTTTCTGCAAAATGGGGCCCTTTGCACCAGCATTTCTAAGTGAAGCTTGGCAGAGAGGGTTTGCACACAAGCTGTTGAAACTATGGGAGCTGCTAAAGGCAGAGCTGATGCTGCAGCAGGAGACTCCAACCCCTAGCTGTGTTTCAAACAGGTGATGCAAATACTGTGATCACAGGTCCCAGCCAAAGTGGACATCTCACATCTCAAAGATGCCCAGGCTTCAACATCAGCAGGGAGGCTGCTGGGTTGAGGAGAATTCCCTATCATATTTTGCTGGTCGGTGCTCCAGCCCTTTCTTTCTCTGCTGTCACTCCAGGTAAACCGGAGCTGAGCACTTTCTGGCTGCCCCTGCCAAGTAGAGCTCAGGTGAAGAGCTGATTGAAACCCAAGCTGTTTCAGGGCACGAAGGTAAAGTAAGAAGTGCTATACTGGTTCAAGACTGCACTCCACAGAGCTACAAGAGGCATTGCTGCCTCCCTAATTGTGTGGCTAGCCTTTGTACAGCTTCAAGCATTTTCTGTAATTGAGAGAAAACTGCAGCAATCTCCAAGGGACCAGCCAAGGAGAGGAAAAAATAGCATGCAGTAGTTTGGGTTTTTTTCCGTATGCCACAGCCCAGACTTGAGGACAAGAGAAAAAGGGCAGAGAGAGGCACCCGAGACAGGGAAAGGATTGGATGCAGGGCAGGTGTAGGAGCTGTGCCACCAGGCTCATTCATGCTGGGCCAGTTTGCAGTGAGGCCACGTGGTGGGCATGGGCTGGGGTCGCCACACTGCGGACTTCAAAGCGACACAAATTCATTGAGTTTAGCAATAAAAGAAACAAGTGTGGCACAACGCATCCCCAGTTACAGTGCCCAAAGGAGAGCATTTGCCAGCTGGGTCAGCAGCAGGAGCTTTCCTACTCCAAGGGTGATGTGAAAAGAGAGAGCAGTCCTGGCGGACTGCTTCTCTCTGCATGGCTGCAGAGGAGAGCTCGACACTTACAGTTGCTGGAAGGGAACCAGCCCTGATCCCCACACATGCTAGGGCACACTTTGCCACGTACTGAGGCCCTGCAGACCTTCACCTTCTGCCCTCCCAGCCCCTGGCCTCACTGTGAGCACTGAGACCTCCCGCTGATGCTGTGCCACGAGGTAGTGACAAATACAAGGGACACAATGCAGGTGAGGAGGCTTCCAGCTGAGGCAAGCTGGATGTACAGCCACATCTTTCAGGGAGCTCCTGAGAGGTATCTGTTTGCCACTGAGCTCCACAACTCTGAAGGCTCAATGGCTGATTACTGCTTTCACATAAGGTATGAGCTGGTTTTTTTAGCCCTCTTTTAACTGTGTAACCCTCTGGTCAGAGCTCAAGTTCAGCTTCTTACAGCAGGATGATGGATGGGGATGGAGATGCCTCTGATCCTTTTTATTTTTCTTTGAAGCTCCATCCAAAAAGCCATATTATGTCAATGCCTTGGTGTGGGGTCCCACAGTCAAAGTCAAAGGAGTTTACTGAAAGCAACCGATGGGTGGCTAAAGCAGCCAGCAATGCTAGGAATGAGACAAATCTGCTCTTTCCCAGCAAAAGCCTTCTAGGTAGATAAAGGATTTGGCCACTGAAAACATTGCCATGACCCTTTGGCACTGCAGAATGTGCTGTAGGTCTTCAAAGCAAAACTGCCTGAAGGCAAGATAGGAAAACTGAGTTTTTCCTATGGCTTGAGAGGGCTGGCTACTCATGTAATGGAAATGGTAAGTCTTCCAGGAGCAAA
Source organism: Apus apus (assembly GCF_020740795.1). Lineage (NCBI taxonomy): Eukaryota > Metazoa > Chordata > Aves > Apodiformes > Apodidae > Apus > Apus apus. Next base: position 53,719,947 of record NC_067283.1, read on the forward strand.
GGTGCAGCAGGAGGGATGCTCAGAAGGCGGGGTGGGGGGAGGGCACACATGTTCTCCACAGTCCTCCTTTGGGAGATGCTCCCTGGAGCCACAAGCCTTTCTCTGCCCAGCCCTACAGGTGCCTCTGCTTTGGGGTTTTCATGAAGGGTTGCTATAGGAACTTAATTACTTCTGTGCATCTGGGTCTGAGCAGTTCCCTGCTCCCACTCCCCCATGTCAGCACAGGCCTGGCAGTGCTGGGGCTCTGAGGACAGTGGAGGATGCTCAGGTACAGCAGGAGTGGGGTCATTCAGCTCAGCTAATTAGTGCTACTATTTCTGTCTCTGGCCTTTTCTCGGTTCATCTCCATCTGGGGCTCTTTTCAGTCATTGTGGAGCTTTCCACCCTCTTGTTTTTCTTCTCTCTCCTCCTCTGTCTTCCAGATTTTTGCCACTGTTTCATGTTGCTGTCCAAGTTATTTGTCTCTTCTGTCTTGCTCCGGTCGTGGGAACATTAGTAATGTTTTTCTGTAGAGCAGGGTGGCTTAGACACCGCCTCGCAGACCTGACAGCCATTCTAGAGCTGCTGGCAAAGGCTGAAGCAGCTCAGCCAGCCCCTGGGAAAGTGATCCTGTTTATGGTTCATCACCATCTGATCTACCCACTGCCTCTCTCTCCTGCCAGGGCACAACTGTGGTGTCGGGGGGCTGTGCCAGGTGGGAAGATGCCATCCAGCCCACTGGCTCCCCGCTCTCCTGCCGCAGCCGGCCCGCGCATGGCTGCGAGGGGAAGCGTGACTCACATTGGCCTCCCACCCATGAGTAACAGTGTTGGTCTATCACGTCTCAGCCATCCGGGGCAGCTCACAGGGAGGGCGGTTGCTTCCTTGGCAAGGCATGAAATAGGTCTCTCTGTCCCCAAGAGACTGGGTGAAACAGGGGGCCAAGGCTGCAAGACATGGCAGGCAGGAGCAGCTTTGCATCAGATGCAGGGGCTGTACTCCATGAGGGGGGCAGGCAAGGAGGTGCGTGTGCAGGCAGACATGGGGTACATGCATTCCCATTAAACATTAGCAGTTCTTCCTTCTTCCTTGCCCAAACCTGCTCCATTTTCCCTGGGAAATGCATGGCATCTGTCTGAAGCCAGGGAGGGAAGATGAACAGAAAAGGTGGGAACATGAAGGGTGGAAACACAAAGCAGTTATGTGCTTCTCGGGGTGGAAAGAGGCCCAGGTTGCTAAACAGCAGGAGATTTTAGCATGAGTTATTAATATTAGTTGTTTGTACTGGGAAGTGGTGCCTAGGGGCTCCCATGGCACTAATCATGTAACAAAGCCGTGTTACTAACACAAATAACTTGTGTTTCAGGCTGTAGAGAACAACTCATCTCCTTCCCATTACCCCTTTTTTGAAAAAGCAGGATGAAGATTGCGGTCAAGCCTGCAAAAATTGGGAAAGCTACAAAATGACATTGGGCTGTCCTGCAGTGCCATCACTTACAGCCAGCCAGCCCAGTAACTCCATCAGCACTTTGGGCTGACACTGCCTGCCCATCCCCTGCAGCTCCCCTGCTTCATCCCCAACCCTAGCAGGTCTGGTCTCAACATTATGTTGATTTTTCTGTTGCCCCTGTGTGTGGTGCTTGGATGTAGTAATGTGACATCACCCATTTAGGATAACGGGGGGCCTGTGGGATGGGGTTTTTCTTGCCTTGCCAGTTGGTGCTGTATGTGTCTGTAGTATTTTGTTCAGACTTTGCAAACTGCAGTGCTCTTGGGTACATGCCCTTCTGAAGAAAATAAACAAATTTAATGAATCCAATTAATTCATTTATAGCCTTGGCACTGAAGTGCAGCCTAAAGGTCAACAACATCCACTAATTTGGGATGATACAAACCCCAACTGCCCTGCTATTTTTTGTTTTCCTGAGGACTTGGCATTACTTTCAGTTTCACCACATGGACACACAGGTCCTCCTGCCCCTGGCTGCAGCTTTTCACATGCAGCTCTTCATTGGCCTGATCTCAAATCAGGCTGGAGGACCAGAAATACACCCTGCAGCCCCAGCCCTTCCCTTAGCAGTGCTCAGCTCTGCAAATGCTGCAGCCCTGGTGCCTGATCTTGCAGTACATGAGTTAAGGCACCATGGCCACCATTAAGCTCCCTTTTCTGCTTCAGGGTCTCCTTCACCCTTACCAGACCACTCGCAGGCCCCTCCTCATGTCTCATTGCCTTCTCAGGTGAGCATGGTACACTTCTCCCTTCCACCCTTTTTCCCTCCCAAATCTTAAGCTCTGAGCTAAATGACAAATGTTTAATAATGGCTGTATGAACAAACAAACAAACAAAAGCCACAAACCAAAACAAAGTAATGATGAGCAAGTAACATTGCAAGATTACTTCCCTTTGTCTCAGAAATGGTTCATCTATTTTGGCCAAGAAAGGACTAAGGTAGAAGCTGAGCACTCACAGCATAACAGAGCAAGCCTGGCCTTGCCAAGGTACGAGCAGTGAAAATTAAAGGCCTCAAAATGAGGACAGCTCAGTCACCTTAAACTATGCAGCGCTACAATTTCTTCTATACTGTTTGCTAGAACCAACTTGGCATCGCCTATGACTGCTGTACTCAACAGGAAGACTCACTGAAGTATGTCCAGCTTTGAAGATTACTGCATCTGGTCCTTCATGCAGTAACCCACTGGAGTGGACACCTACAGACTAACCCAGCCAAAAGAGTGTCTCTGTCTCCTTCCCCTGCTCCTTTACAGGTGCCCGAGCCTTTGCAAGAGACCCTCAGAAAGCGAGGTAGGAAAAACACAACCCCCAGAGTTGTGTCTTCTTTAACAGCCTTGAGTCTAGTGCAGCTTGGCTTTGACCTCTGCAGCAACTGCTCTTGCAGCAAAGCTAACCAGGTGGGTCCCTCTCCTCAAAACGTTCATCTGCGTGACACCGCATTTTCATTGATTTCTCCACCCAGCAACCCCTCAGCCATTTCTCTTCAGAGATCAGGTAAACGCCCTATTTTGCTTCCCTGTTGGTTTTTAAAATGTGAATGAAGTGAAGCAACAGGCTGGGAAGCAGGAACAGAGGAGCGAGCGAGTGACCATGAGCGGAAGCGACACATGCGCTGATTGCAACCAGGCCCTCCAGACGAACGAAAAAATAACTCCCTCCCCCAAGGAGATACTTGACAAGCTGAAAGCTAAGAACTTAAGTACAAAGGCTTTTTTGTTTTTATTGACATTGTAAGAAACATTTTTTTTTTCTTTGTTACAAAAGAGCTAAGTGGTTCTGAAAGCAGAAGTACAGTTTATATGTACACAGTGCTACAGACCCTTCAGATCAACCTAAGGCTCGAGAAACATCAGATCATAACTGCAGGTTTATCAAATGAAGACCACTAAGGCCTGTTACAGCCAAACACTATTCCTACCGTACGTAAATGTATTTACACGTTTTCTTTTTTTTTCTTTTTTTTTTTAATTAAAAAAAAAAAGGATTACAAGCTTTATTAAAAAAAAAACACCTTAAAAAAATTGGAAAAAAAAGGAACACATTTTTATCTTACACATCTGCAGGACTGACAACAGTAACTGTTCCATAGGAGACATTCCACCAATCCAAGGACAATAACACGTGAATACCAGAGATTTACGAGACATTTCAGACACTATTAACAGTGGTATGTGCTATTAGCTGAATGGTAAGTACAGCCTCATTGGGAAAATCTGGCAACACATCTTGGTTCCTCTCTTTTACAGGATTAACACAAAATAAGGCACATACATTATGAGAATATAAACACTGCTGCTCAGAAGGATGAGCCATTGTGCAACAGGCGTGGGCGAGCCGGTCGGCCATTTCATCAAGGGGTGGGAGGGAAAAGAAGTAACTGGAAGCAAGCAAGCCAGCCAGCATCTTAATGCACGTACCATTTGGGGCCATTCTCCAAGAAGACAATAACATCATCTGCCACATGGATGTACGGGGCCATTGCGCTCCCCAGCAATGCTCCTCTTGCAGCCCACTGACTTCTCCACAAAAACACCTTTACTCCACCTGGCTGTACCTGATGGGTGGACTCTGGATGGACTCTCACTGTTGGCTCCCACTCTGTAGGCAGTAAAACTGCCTGGAGCAGGTGCTCCACACAGGCTGAGCGAGGCTGATGTGCCCAAGGCCAATGGTAATGCATCTGGAAGACCCTCACAGAGCCATTAGAAGAAGAAGTGATTTAGACTCAGGCTGCAATGCTTCACTAATAGGAAATTCACAATATTTTCTGCATTTTCTAGTACTCTGAGTGAGTGGTGGGTTTCCAGCTGCTATCGAAATGCCAATGGATATGCCAGATACAAAAAAGCAAGCTTTGGCTCTGTGACTGGAAGAGCAGGAGTAGAGGGGTGTCCGTAAACATGAGCAATGTTGGTGGGGCTTTCCCCAGACTGCCACACATTGAGAAGTATGTTGACAAGTTCAAGCTGGTGTTCACCCTAACAGCTCAGAGAGCCCAGTCTACCTCCTCAAAACCAAAACCCAAGGTAGCTGGGCTGTGATGTATTGCTACCCTCGCAGGTACCAAAACAAGTCTTTAGCATAAATCAGAAAAGCATGAGAAGAATTAAAAGATGAAAAGTGACAAATGAACCTAAGTAGCACACATGCTTAATGGTGAAAATACTAAATGATTTGCACAAACTCCCCAGGGACACGGTGGAGTCACTGGCTCTTCAACTTCGCCAAATCAAAGTGGGATGCCTTTCTGTGGAGCATGTGGTTTTGGCCGAGACACGCTGTTGGCCCAAGACAGGGGTAAGTGAGTGACAAAGGTTTGTCAAATCCAGGGAAGGCAAATTAGCTACTCAAACAGTCCCTTCTAGCCTTGAGCGATATGAATGGCTCATTCCAGGCTCTGATGGATCACATCTGTTAATAGCTTCCCAGTTTCAATTGGACCAGCGAATACAATTATGAACTGGAAAACTGAGTTTAAAAAAATAGCTTGGTGTTTTTTTGTTGTCTGGGGGTTTTTCTTTTTGGTTTTTTTTTGTGTGTGTGTGTTGTTGTTGTTGTTTTTCTTTTAATGTATTGGCTCTATAACAATAAAAGGCTTCTCTCCCAAGCCACCTACTCCCAAGCTGGTCATAAGCCTCCCTGTTGAAATTGTTTATAAACATATAATTGATGGCTTAATAAACAACCAGAGATTGGTTACTGGGAACCATCTGAAACACATCCAGCACAGCCTTTCCTCATGCACACACTGCTGTTTCTCTGCAGGGGTGTGAGCTATATCATGGCACTGCCATGTACAGCATGGCCCCCTGAAGCCTCCCTCCTGCCCCCATGACCTGAGGCTGGAGGTGTCCCCCCCTCACCCTGCCATCAGGGAAGGGGCACAGGCTGCCTACAGGCACCAGGTCTCTACAGAGCTGCCTCTGGGCAACGAGAGCCCAACAGGGAGCAGCTTGGCAGTGTTGCAAGAACAAACCAACCATGTGCCACGCTGAGCTGTGCCCAATTCCCTCTGCAGCCCAGAGACCGCTGCAGAAGGGCTGGGATACTTGGGCATGGGCCGGGAGGTTGGGAGGGGAACTGGTAAATGGCAAAGAGGAGGATGGGGGAATAGAAGACATGCATGAGACAGAAGAAAGAAGAAATGCTGGCTAAAGATACAAAGACAGGAGCTGGATGATGATAAAAACTGTAGGGTATTTACATTTGTCTTGATTTCTGACATTCCAGCTTACAGTGCAGATCACTTGCTACGTGCTGTGAGAAGCCCAAATATGGACCCAGCACCGGATTCCTGTGATGTTTTTCTACTGATTTATAGCTTCTTCCTCTGGTTCTAACAGCTGTTAATAGATCAATGTTATCTGACAGCTTCATTGAGGTTGTATTCCTAAACATTCCTCAAGTGCCATGCCCTGAATCAACTCGTATTTCACCTTTTTTTAGAGTAAACAAAATGAGTGCTCTGGCCTTCTCACCTATAGGAATTACCTTCTGGTGCTACTCCTAATTTTGCCTGGGCTAAGGTTTATCTGTATTTCAAATTTGACCACACTCCTCCTTCTTATTGTATGTCTGCTCTGATACCAGCTCCTTACAGACATCAAATCCATGACCCTAAGTGCCTGCACCATTTCTATCCCATTGCAGCATTTTACTATTGGATTTTAACTGAGAAGGCTGCAAGGGCTGGACTTGCATGCAGCTTCTAGGAGTGGATGAACTTAAACCTTGGTCCTTTAACTGTTCTCCATCCCAACCTGTTTACACAGGAGCACTGTGTTCAGAGGTGCAGATATGGAGCCCAGCAAAAAACATGCTAGAAGAGCTCATGCTTAGGGAGCAAATGCCATTCACCTCTACCAGTGAGTAGCTTCACAACCACAGTGTGTTAGTTGCAGTTTTTGCTGGTGTAACTGAGCCTGGGCACTGACCCCCTGGTTTGCTTTGAAATGAAATGTCAGCAAGGAACAGAGGTTGGATTCTTCTTCTTGTATTTGATTAATTATCAGACATACTTTCTGTGCCTCTTGTTTCTCAGCTATTTATAATGGCAGTTTAGATTTCTTGACTTTGTAAAGCCTGGATACAGTGGAAAAACATTTAAGATTACCAGACTGCTTGCAATTACTTTGGTTTATCTGGCTAGTCTGTGAACTGGGCCATTGGTTTTCTACTTGTCTTACATGCCATGACCATGATGCTTTTGAAGCCGTAACTGCATGTTATGTCAATAGGCATTTACTTATTTTAAAAGATAGGATCCATCCACAAACTTGTGTGTGCTACAACAGATGTACAAGAGAGTTGTCCCAGCAATGGAATTGTTACTGCAAATATGAACCAGTGGCTCAGCAAATTACATCTCAACAATTGGCATTCAAAAAAAACTCAACAACCACAAACAAAAAAAAACATATCCCCATTCTGGAATACAGCAACTTTGTTATTTCATTGTATGAAATACTCTGTAAGACCCTGATCGTCTCTCCACAAATGTGGTGTGCAATGAAGGGATTTTAGACTACCCAAACCACCAAACGTGCCCCTACTTTTACTATCCAGTCATTTAAAAAAGGAGGCTGAAAAACAGACTGCCAGATACTGCAAAAGGTGAGAGTTGGCTTAGGAATAGCCTTCTGGTCCTCTCCTTCCTGTGAAATGGATTAAACATGACACAATCTCAGTACCGTTATGCAAGGCAGTGGCAGCTATCTGGGTGTGTTTACAGAAACCTCAAACATTTGCTAGGGATTAAAGGGTTCACACTTTTACATTTCTTATTTGCTTGAACCTCGGGATTTCTTGTGCTCCATGAATCAGAAACTAAAGCCTAAAGGTATTATGGCAGTGCATTTCTAAACTGGTTGCCCACCTCAGTGCGATGTATCCAATGCATCCAGAGAGGATTTCATCACTGTATGCTCACTTCACATTGTGCCTGGTTATTTTGTGCCCATATCTTTGGGGGGGCAGGAAGGGGAAGCTGCAACAGTTTTACAAGGCCTAGTTTCTTTTTAGTAACAGAAAATTGCAAAGTCTTTTCTTCAGACCTTTCTTTAAAAAAATAAAACCCAAAACAAAACAAAAACAAAAACATGCACTTCACACGTTTACATTGGTTTACAATTAAAAAAAAAAAAAAAAAGGAAAAAGGAAGCATACAGACATTCAAAGAGGGAGAGAGAAAAAAGAGAGGTGGGGGAAAATGGGTGTAGCAATACTGATTCAAAACTGAAATGGAAGACAGTTTCTCCCTAGAACACTTTAGGGTTTTCAGAGTCCTTATTCCATAAAAGGAATATACTTGAAACACATCCCATTTAGGTGAGATGAGATTGCTAAAATACATACACAACTAAAAAATATGAGTCTTTGTTTTTTCATCTGTTACCTCCTAAGGGTTTTTTGTTCGTTGTTTGCTTTTTGTTTTTGTGGGTTTTTTGTTTTGTTTTGTTTTTTTATGTCTATTGCATAACAGCAAGAAACTTGCTTTCTTCTGCAAGTGAGGTCAACAAAGAGCTCATGTCCCCAATAGCCATGTTGGTTGTGCTTACGGGCATAGCGGGGAATGTAAGAGACGCTCGGGGAGTGGTGAGGCGTGAGGAATTGCGGGAGAGATTCTGGATGATACTCGGGCTCAGGGCTCCTGAAATTAAGCTGACTTGGTCCCCATCATCTATGATAGCATCGAAATCAATCTGCACACTCTCTAGGCTGTTGCTGTCAATGCTGTCAACTGTACTCGACACTTGATTAGCCCCTGGGGAAAGAAGCTCGGATGAGTTTGCAGTCGCAGTCCCCTGCAGCAGGCAGTTAGCTTCCGAACCAAAGAAAGAACCTGTTTTCATAGCTTGGTGGCTAAAGCCTGTGGTTTGGTCATACAACTGACCAGAGTAATTCTGCACATTAGAGCAGAACTGCTGTGATTGACCTTGCATCTCCATCTTAATGGTGTTTACCCTGTATGTCTGGTTGCCATCACTTACGAGTCCTTGCTGTTGTGCCAGGTTGTTTCTCAACATGTTTTGCCGTCTGTTGCTGCTGTAGTTAGAGCACGGCTGGTAACTTTTGGCCACCAACAAACCTGAAGGCTGGCTACCAGTTGTGTAAGACACCGGCGGACAACTCTGTGGCCCCTGATACAGGCTGCTTTGTGAGGTAGGACTAACCTGCCCTAGCATCATTTGGCCAGATTGATTGACTCCCTGGTAATGAACAGCATCTCCAACTGCTTGGTTTTGCAAATATTCCTGTTCCATCACATTCCCGTTCTGCATCCCATTTGCCATACTTGTGGCTTGATCGCTGGATGCCATAGGATGGCTGAAATTTTGCTGGTTCCCACTCACTGGCATGTTGCTGCTTCTCAGCTTCTGTCCTTGAACTGCTACATCACAGGAATTGTCCGTTGCCCCAGACATCAATCCTTGCCGGCCGATGCTTTCACTGTAAGGCTTGCTGGGCTGCACACTGAAGGAGTTGCTGCTGCCAAGAACCGTGTTTTGCTGTAAACCATAGGAAGTGTTGCTCTCTGCCAGGTTCTGGTAGCCATTCTGCTGGGCCAGGTTGCTTCTCTCCAGGTTCTGCTGCTGAACCATCATATTGTTGTACAGTCCAAAGGCCCGCGCCTGCTGCACCGCAGAGCGCTGACCACATTTCAGTTTGGGAGGAGGTAAGTCAGAACTTCCTGAGCTTACTTCATTCCACTGAATGGGCAAGTCGCTCTTGTTTGCCTCAGAACCTGCCTGCTGACTGCTCGGTAGAGGGGCTTGGTCAAAGTTGCTCGGGTTGTTGTTTGCTAACACTGAGCTGTGATGCATTTTGTTGCTGTCTAGGACATTGTTCAACAAGTGGTCGTACATGCCCTGGTTCTGGGAATTCAGATACTGAACCACGTCATCTGGCAGGAGATCCTCATCATTCAGGCTGCCACTGGCTTCCATCGTAGCAGCCTCCAAGGCAACGTTCTCGCTGATGCTGGGAGGACAGGGGGAGCTGAAGCCGCGGAAGACGCCACCCTCAGAACGGGTATAGTTCTGAAGAACAAGGTTGCGCTTTTCCATGGATGGAGGCAAAGCAGGAGGGTTAAAGCTATTAAGACTGTTGAAACGCTGGACTCTAGGGACAGAGAGGTTCTCGGAGGCCATTCTTACTGGATCACTGGCTCTCCTTGTCCCATTTCCTAGAGCATCGTGTGATAGAAAATGCCTCCTGCTGTAACCGTTTGCCCCACCGTCACTGCATCTTCGAGGGGCATTTACTGGAGGCAGCGGAGACACTCCAGACTCTCTGCAGTCACCCAGGAGTGCCATCCTTGTTTTGAGGCTCATCCTCTCCATGTTAGGCAGGGGAGTTGGTGGGGGTCCACCAGTAGCTGCTGCATATTTAGCTTTCAGCCTGTATTGCTGGGCTGGGGTGAGGCTGAGAAGACTTGGCAGGTCATCACACTGGCTTGCTTCGCTGGAGCGCCGGGAGGCATCCGTTGAGATGGGGTCATAGGAGTCTGCAACACTCACGTTCTGAGGTCTTCCTTCCACCTGGGAGGCATCGCTGGACCTCCGGCTGGAGAAGCAAGGTGAGATTCCAGAGGACCTGCGGCTGCTCAAGTAGGCTGAACTGATTGTGCTAGTGTTGCTGTCCCTCCTGTTCAGCATGTTCAACACAGTGATGTCCGTACTTGAAAGTTCGTTCCTGTTTGGCAGAATGGTCATGGATCCTCCTACACTGCAGCTGCTGTTCGACTGGGTACCTGGAGGTAAAATTCACAGTTAAAAGAGGAGCATCACCCAGAAACTGGTACAGAAACCACCCAGTAAAGAATAGGGGGAGTACAGAGGAAGAATGGGCAGCATCAGAGCAAATCATAGCAGTGCTCCTTCTTGAAAGAAGTAGGGATAAAAACTGTATCCTTAGGTTAAAAGCTAATTAAGAGACTCAAGGGTAACATTTCAGTGAGAATCCCAGCACAAAATTTATAGGCCATAGCCACAAACTGTCATCAGCTGGTGTCATGCTCCAGACTGCAGTACAGCTATGCTGGCTGACATGCCAGAAGGACGCAGTTGTAAGGGAGCTTTTTATAGGCAAAATATAATTGAACAGGCATTTGCATGGAATGGCAAAATATACAAACCGGAGGCTATTCAAGGTCATTTCTAAGACTTCTTGAAATATTCTTGAAATAACTCCTAACAACTGCAAAACATCTTTGCTGGTTTCCTTGCTTTGTTTTGAAGTAAACAGAATACATTTCTTAATTCTACATAGTTTCTTTCGATTGAACAGGCTTCAGAAAACCTGGGCTGCCACTAGTGGGTGGAGTGCAGAAACCTAAGGGGATTGTAGGGGCAGCCGGGACATACAATTTGGCAATGAGCAGCTCCTTGTATGAAAACAACTATATATCTTCGAAGTCCAATCTCACCTTGCTCTCATTCATGAATATCCGATCTTTGCAGCAGCACTATCTGTACATATGATTACTTGTAGGTGTGGAAACAGTTATTTGAAGGGTAGCCCAACACATTTATGGAAAGAGTGCCTTGCTAAGGCCTCATCTGAAAGACTGCCATACAATAAACTGCCACGTATTTATTTCATTGGCCTTGCCTCCAAACAAGACCAGATTATTACGATCTTGGGTCCCAGCCTGCAGGGAATATTAAAAATGTGATGCATGGTCACTGGTTCTCTAAAACATGGGACTATCAGACTTCTTTCAGAGTGGGTAGCAGGACTTGTAATGAGGGATAAACAGAAAGTGGTCAATTTATGAACCACTCTCACAGCTGCTGAGATTCCTAAGCTGCACTACTATTCGCAAGGGTTGTAAGACTGAGCTAGCAAGCAAGCACTCAAGAACAAAAGTGTGTTACCACTCCTGTTATGTGTATCTCACCATTTCCTACGAGAGGCGGCAAGGTTGGGGCTTTGGAAGGTGGAACGGGGTTCAGTCTTGGAAGCATTCCATTAACTTGTTTCAACCTTTCTAATTTCACTTGCTCCATCCATTTGGTCCCTGTCATATTCCTCCTGGCCTGTAAGCCAAGTGCTGTGGTGGCTGTGGAAATGGTAGAGTCCATGATTGGGGTTTCATCGATGACACTGAGGTCTCCTACACTACCACCACCAGTCAGAGTAAGCTCGATCCCATTGTTGGAATAGTTGCTGATGGGGGACTGTTCGCTGCTGCATGTAGACTGACCACCAGGGCTTGGCTGAGATGTCTGTTGGAGTGAAGTAAGAAACAAGGGAACATGAGGGTTAAGCAAACAATGTTAACAAGAGCACTTAAAGCAAATGCAGGTCTAAATGGAGCCAAGGAAAACCAAATGTAAAGAGAAGTTTAGCATTAAATGATGGCAGTGGTCATTCATTAAGTGGCTTTCTAGATACTGATTTTAACTGCAGTGAAGGCTATTGCAAAACTTGAGATTAAGATCCATTTTGATATCTTGCTGCTAGTATAAATTACATCTAGATGAGACATTTATTTCAGTTATTCCCACAATTGCTTCTATCATTTAAGGTAATTTGTGAGCATTTATGTATGGATACTCTACTCTGGGTATGCGATGTTCCCAACTGAAGCTGCAGCTCAATAAACCGAATCAGAATTCAGTCATGTTATGAGGTTTAATTTACAGTGCCAGGCTTGCAGCAAACAAACAAACAAACAAGACGCCAGCAACACTGGAATTTGTTTTCTTTTTAATTAGACTTGTGGCTAAAGAATGTAAGTATTTTCCAAGCTTAAGGCTTATTGTTACGAGCAGCGGGTGGCCTGAAATGTTGGCATGTAATGAAACAGGGACAAAGCATCACTGCTGAAAAATACTGTATCATATTATCAGCATCCTGTGACCCTGGCAGCACTAGGGTCTAACTTATACCACCTCTGCCCTAAGTCAAGACGGTGATGATCTACTGACTGAGATCCTTTGTTTCGTTAGAATTTAGGATTGTAAATTTAAGAATTGAAGTACACAGTACAGGCTTTTAATCTACAGGGATATAAACCCACTGCAATAGCTTGTTCCTTCTTAACCGACAGTGTTCCCTGCTGCCCTAGCAGAATTCTTGCTGTGGGGAAACACGGCCCTGATTTATTTTTTATTCTCACAAAAGAATGGGAAAATTTTTCTGATAAACTGAAACAGACAGACTGACAGACAAAACAGATGGCAAGACAGACAGAAGTCTCTTGATGTAGTATCTCACTATAGGTGGTAGCAGTGTGAACATGCAGTATTATTTTGCTCCCAAGAACAGTTTCATTTAAGTATTTCACATTTGGGGTTTTTGGTGTGCTTTTAATTTTTTTTTTTCTGACAGCCCGTGACTTTTATGCACATTTTACCAACAAATGGTAGCTACAATTTCTGAGGTAGCAGTGACAGCTCTCACTTCTAACATCAGTGAATGAAGACACAAGTTCGTGGCAATACTGTAGCTTCACATGCCCCTAAGGTGTTCACTAAGATGCAATAACTATTTTCTTATTTCTAACTTGAATGATGATACTTAGAATTTATGAGGCCACACTGAGCAAGTTCATTTCCAAATCCTGGCCATGGCAGATTTGGTGACAAGAACAGAAACAACAGTTATTTTACAGAAGAGAGTTTGTTCTTCTGGACAATAACTCCATGCCATATGGAAGAAGAGTAATAATGGTCAGAAACCTGTTCTTGTAGCCACATGTCAAGTTCACAGTGAGGTAGGTTACAGAAGTAAGAACTGTATTATGGGGAACATACATTACTAGATGTGCAGTACAGAAAAAAAATTGATGTCTCATCTTAAGGGGAAGGTACAAAGACATTTCTGAAGACATTTCACCCATATAAGCCAGATTTTTCACATGTCAAGTGTTGCAAAATGCTCACAGCACATTACATTTGGGAATGAGTTTGATGGATTGCACATTTCTAAATAAAGGAATGGCTGGACAACAGGCAGAAGACTAAAATAAAGACATAAATAATGTTGCAATAAGAAAAACAGCAGAAAAGTTAAAAGGCCCTCACCTTATTACCCACTGTCCTTAGGAAGTTAGAATAAGACATTTAAGAGCATTAGACAGAAAAGACATTGGATTAGTTGGAAAACCAGAAAATGTATCTTAATTCATACAAACAGTGAAAAGCAGGAAATACACAATCATTTCTAGAAGATATTTTTCAGTGAGAAATATTTAATACTATGTAAGAAATCAGCACTAATGGCCCTTTCCTGCAAATTTTATTCATCTTAAAACCACCTTCACTCAACATGCCCCAATAATGCTACAGATTTACCTAGCTAAGACAGAGGGGAATGGGTTTTGTTCCTTTGTCATCTAAGGCAGTTATCACCAAAGACAGCAAAGGATCTCCTTTAGACTTCAGCGGGAGTTGGGCAATTGGAAGTTTCTAAATTCAGGATTAATACTCCACAGTTGGAGCATAAGCCTTAGGCACAATTTACCAGTAACTCATAGTTCAGTGAGTAATCACTGAATTGTAGCATGATTAACAATTTGAGCAGAATTTGGAGGGCTCATATTTGTAGTCCCTATGGGTTGGGTCCAGATAAATTGTAGACCCAGATGTGGAAGAGGAGGAAGCAATTGCCTTTGCTAGTTTTAACATTTGTGAAGAGGATGGATGGCACATGAAATGCAAGCAAATGAAAGATGAACTTCTGTATTTAAGCTAGTATGTAAAAAAACAGAGTAAAGTCCTTTCAGTGTTCAAGGCTATACTGGTTTAATGCAATACATTAAGGGAAACCAGTGAAAAGACATGCAGAGATTCTTAATTAAGCTCAGTGTAGTTAAATTTGAATTAGGTTAACTTGATCAAGTTAAATTAAGTATCAGATTAACATAAGAGGTCACATCACAGTAGAAATCAAATGTTATCAAAAGATCTGCTGTTTAAGAACATCAGTTTATCCTGCTTTAGTTTGATCCATGACCTGATGACCACAAGCTCCTAAAATCTGATTGTTTCAAAAAATTATCATCATCAATATAACCCTTTTAGCCTTTTGGACTTGGGTTTTTTTGCATTCCAGCTTTGAGCCTGCAAGATGCACATTCTCTAACTTTCTTCTATAAACAGAAGAACGCAAAAAAAAATGCCTTTTTAAAAATGAAAACTGTGATTTTCTCATACTATGCTGATTCTAATAGACGGAGCTTTAAGAGAAACAATTATTGTGAGAGCTGCCAACACTGCACTTACTGCGTATTGCACAGACAAGATGTAATCTTTTTATTTGCTGTTTCTTAGGCTTTAAAAACATTTTACAATGTAAACAAAAAAGAAAGCCTCACAAAACCTAACTTTGTGAGCTAGAGTTTACGGGCTTGAGCATTTCATAAAGGGATTACTAACTGGTTGCAAGGAGACAGAGGCCAAAGGGAGCAGCACGGTGTATTGCATACCATTGGTTTTTCTGACTTGACCGCTTTCACTTGGAGGCATTCTTCACGCTTTGAGGTAGTGTTGCTGAGGTCCTTCTGCTCACCAATTGCACCCTGAGTCTGATGGCCTGGTGACCGGGTCTGGGAGTGGCTGCCTGGGTCTCTGGGTGGCGGAGGCCTCGGGTGGATATCTCCCCGTTGCTTCTTGGTGACATGTGCCTCGGGGCCATGCACGGTCTTCACATGTTTCCGGAGAGAACTGGGGTCTGTGTAGCGCTTTGTGCAGCCTGGGATCTTGCAAACGTAGGGTTTCTGCCAAGACAGGAAAAACACTTAAATTAGATTTAATTCCACGTGGGACTCCTGAAGAGCTCCTTGGAGCACAGCTGGTGCTACAGTTATACGCTCTCATAGTGAATTTGTTCTCTAATTTATAGCCTCTACAGTGGCTGCACCTACTCAAACCTATTAATTCCCTTTGGTATTGAAGGTACCTATTAATGCTGTATAGCTTACAGAGGGCAGAGCCTCTCATAATATGAACTGGCATAGATTTGACTTATCACAGCAGAAGAGTCAACAGAGCTGTGGCAAGTTACAAAGACTGGCCTAATTTTCTATCCTGTCTGTTGCCCTGAGCAGTTTGATACTCTTTCTCTAGTATGCTGAGTATCTCTTGCATTCAGAGGCAAACCACTCCCTTCAAAACACGTTGGGGCATTTTTTCAGGCAGGACTATCTGATTAGTTTCTTCCTGGCTCCTTGAGATGATCAGTATAATGTCAAGCCACAGGATACCATACCATAAACGTTTTCACATTAAGCACTGGTACTATTATGCACTAGTATTATTAGTGCTACTAGCACAAATAATCACTTATTTTAAACAAAAAACAACAAAACAAACCTGCTTCCTTCGTCTGTGAATTTCTCTGGTTCACTAAGCAATGTAGAAAAAAGTAAATTTACTGTCTTAGAATTTAACAGACTTTGTTCTTGTATTAAGAGAGGATTAGAAAGAAGAGTTATGCCCTTACTAAACAAAGTATCATTCACTCACTTTTACTACTTAATTGTTTCCAATAAACTACTATTTTAAATTCTTATTTATACTGGCCCTCAAGAAATAAAAAAAAAGACCCTCATGCAGAGTTCCTCAAAGGGGTTCTCTGTCTGCTTACACAGGGCACTGAGAAGCCTTTCACAAATGTAGCTTCTTCATGGCTATCTAAGGCCTGAGCCTGGTTCCACTGACGTCAGTGGAAAAAAACTCTCATTGACTTGAATAGGAGCAAAAATGTCAACCAAAGTTGATGCTGAGCTAATGAGGCAGGTTTTCTCAACCTGCCATGGAAGTATGAATCACTTATCTCTCTTCTACATGTGTAAGATAGATCTGCATCAAGATATGTCAGCTGCTTTTACATCTGTCTATAGGTTACCTACTTAGAAGCAAAATGGCTCTGTGAGCAAGTGCTGAATTGGGTCTGTGCCTTCCATCAGTATTCATGGCACTCCATCAGTACACACTGCCTAAGAATATCAGCCTGTTTGTGAAATAACGGTGAAGGAAATGTCTCATTTGCCTTTGCAGCTGCACCCACTAGAAATGACACACAGCAGAAAATTTTTCTTGCTGACTGTTTGTTAGATATCCTGATCTTAAAACAGACAGAACAGGTCATGGCTTTAAGTTTGGGAAAATCTTACCCATCAATTAGGCAAGAAACAGATCGATTCTGACAGTGAATAGCTGATGTGGTGAACTTCCTTCTACCTTGGTGACAATTCACAAAATTGATGCTGGGTTTCAGTGACGTTGTTAGTTGGGCTGCTGAGAGCACAGATTGCAGGGACAGGATGAACTCAGAGATGTGCAATGCGCTCTGCTTCCCTTGTGACTAAAGAGATGCTGCAGGGACTAGGGGACTGGATGAAGAATGCTCCCAGGAGACAGCCAGCCCTAGTGAATGCCTATGACAGACCTGACCGACAGATAGAGAAGGATACAATCCTTGTGGAAATGAGGATAGTTGCTATAGTTTCCACACCACAGTCACCATGCTGCTATGTCCTGCCCTTCCAGTAATTCCAGGTTTAGACTAGAGGTGAAGGAGTATAGGGATGAATCAAGGAGGGACTGGGCTCCAAGATGTGAGATTGAGAGGATGTGACTCCCTGTACAAGCTGAAATGGGGCAATCAAACAGGGACAAGGCATGAAGATACTATGGTTCCTGGAAGAAGGGGCAGCAGTATTGGGATGGTAATAAAGAGGTGTTACACTGAAAGACAGCTGTGACTGCCACAGCTGGTTTGTTTGAGAAAGGTCAGATTCCCTCCACTGCACCTCAACTCTGTGAGGTCTGTTCAGGATGGCAAGAAAGACTAAAACAGCCCAAAGAAGGGAAAGGTGTAACTCGGAACTTACAGGGCAACCCATATTTTCCAGACCCTGGAGACTTCCCATATAGCTGTCCACAGCAGCCCAAAAGGAGGCTGCATGATGCTGCTGGAGCTGTCACCACCCACCCAGCAGGGGAGCCTGCCTGGGGTGAAACCAGCCTTATCCATGCTTACAGGAATAACTATCCCACGACTTCAAGGGAACCAGGATCTGTTCCTAGGTAATGCACGTGTTTCCTTTAGACTCCTCCTTCAAACCTGTCTTGCACATACAAAACGGCTCACAGCTAGGTCTATATGAAATGAGAATGATTGTGCTGGCAAGAAACATCTAGAATTTCCATTCCTTTCAGATTGACGAGGCGTTTTGTGCCTGTCTTCTGTAATTAACTGCTATGACCACATTGTAAGTCTGTTTGAAGCAAAATTTTATTATTTCTTTGAAGCTGAGCTTACTTACCTCATTGGAATGAGTCCTGTTTTGGTGCTTGGCCCTGTCAGATGCGTTGGAGAAAGCTTTGTTGCAGCCTTCATGTTCACACACATATGGTTTCTCTCCAGTGTGAGATCTCAAGTGCGTTTTCAAGTTTTCTAGTCTGGAGTAGGCCTTAGTACAACCTTCAAACTGCAGACAACAAGTAAGTTTGGATTAATTTGAATCTTTGGACTTGAAGGAAATGGTAAAAGCTGACCTATAGAAGTTTAGAAACCTTCCAAGCCTTCATAACCTTGCCCAGTGTAATTTTGTTTTGATTTGTTGGATACTAATTTTACCAGGCAAACCCCATCACGGCTCCAGTTAAAATGCTTACAGCATTATGTAAATCTTCTCTTAGAGGAGAGCAGTATTTGTGTACTTCATCTAAGACTGAAATCCATTGCAACATCATTAGGAGGCTGGTGGCCAGCAGTAATACCCATCTCTGTAAGAGAAAGTGCTTTTAAATAATTAAGCAAACTGAGCCCTGTTTAATACTGCCTTTTGGGGCTT
This sequence comes from Apus apus, assembly GCF_020740795.1. NCBI lineage: Eukaryota > Metazoa > Chordata > Aves > Apodiformes > Apodidae > Apus > Apus apus. Next base: position 53,738,249 of record NC_067283.1, read on the forward strand.
CTTTGCAATTCAAACTTGAGGAAGTGGGCCAGATTATCCAGTGAAGCCCCTCTCCTAAAGCCCTTGCCATCTGGGTGAGCTGGATAACGGAACAGACACTTCCATCTTCAGCAACCATAGTAGTCTCTTCAACAAATGTCTGAGGATGGACAAGAGATGAGAGAACACAACATCTGCACCGCTCTCTTCCCTGCAAAGCCCTAGCTTCCCCATCCAACCCTGGAGCACAACCCTCTTTACTCACAGTGCATTTGTGTGGCTTTTCCCCTGTATGTCTCCTCATGTGGACCACCAGCATATACTGGGCTTTGAATGGTTTCTGCTCCCGGGAACAGTCCAACCACCGGCACACAAACTCTTTCTTCTCACCATGGATATGGTCATTGTTTATATGCTGTTCGGGTAGAAGACAGATTACAGCTTAGCAGAAATGTAACAGCATCATCAGCCTTACTGTTGCTTCACATGGGAAAACCATCAGATGCTCAGGTGAAAACCTGAGCACTGCAGTACTAGAAGAGTAAGATTGTCTGTGCTCCAAAGGCATCACGGGGTTCAAATTACAGGTCTCACTGGCAGTGCACTAAGGCCCATGAATTTGTTTCTACTGACATCAACAGGCTTTGGATCAGGCCTCAGGGACACGGCCTGGAAAATCTCATGCAAGGCACCACTTGCATGATTCACACTGAATAATGCTTTCTCAGATCAGGAAAACCTTACTTAAGCGCCACTCAACACAAACAAGGTTTCAAAATCAGGCCTTTAAAAACACATCCTCCAACCTGAAAAATCAACAGAACTGTGAAACCAAGTTTCCACTGCAATTTTCACTCCATATTTTAGCTATCCATATTTTCTTTCAATAAATCTATTGGGTTAATGTACACATTACAGCAGGGGAAACAAAACCCTACACACTGCAGTAACAAAAAACTAGGAGCACGGAAGCATCCATGAAGCCAGCTCTTGCCACTGCCAAGTGTGGCTCTGCTTGAAGGTCTCTGGGAGGAATACCTGCCCCAGGCCCGTGGACACGCGTGCACGTCTTGCTGTGGCCAGCATCATCTGCTTGAGTGTATCCAGAGACACGCCGGAGCCAGGTACCTTCTACTCTTCCAGAAAAGTTTCTTGTTCTGTTTCCTTCAATAAGATCCAGTTCAGCAGAACATCTAAATTTGGATTTCATTCTCACTGATTATGTTTCTGAGCAGAAACAGGCAGGTGAATCAGTGCTAGCCTCAAGATAGGTTCTTTTTTTCAAGGTTTAACTGTTCGAATATTTTGCACAGCTTCAATAAAAAAACAAAAGCACCCTACTGTTGGACTTCTCAAGATTTACAAAGGCTGGAATTTCAGCAGGAGCTACCCGACTAATCCTCCAGGACACTCTTGGAGAAACCCTGCCTCAAAGATTTCCTCATTGCTGTACTTTCTATCACGGCTTGCTGGCTGTGCCACTAGATGGCCGCATTTCTCAGCAAATGTGATTACATCCAGTAGGTACAAGACAAAATCCTTCCAGAGCTTATATCTGATCACAGCACAGGGATGAAATCTGTTATCTGCTCCTTAAGTAGCTCACAGAAAAAGCCAGCCGCACAGAAACCCAGTAGTTCATACCGGAAGACAAAGAAGATAATCCCCATCTTTTCTCAAGTCCTGAAAACAATCAGAAAACCAAATAAAATCACTTATGTTCACAATTATGCGGCATCGCCATGGCAAACAGATGTGCATTGCCCATAAAAGATGACTGCTTTTTTTCTGAGACTTTATTGCCGTTTCTTAAAAGTTGTGATGGGGTGCAGAGCGCATGAACAGAGCAGATGTGCTTGGACAATGTACAACATGTAATCTCCAGAAGTTTTGTTTAAAATGCAGCTCTTTAGTCCACACCAACAACACACGCCTGTACCAAAAGTGTACAGATGCCCTGTGCTGTGGGATGCCATCAGAAAAGCCCAATTAGGTTAACGTGGGCTCTTCTTTCCTGAAAGAGAAACAAGTAATGGGACAACACTTGATGAATTAAGACAATTCCTGAGCAAATCTTTCTGTAAACATTGCAGGCCAAAAGTTATTTGGTTAAACAAACAGGGCCAAGAGGGGAATGAAAACTGAGTGTATGACACAGGCTTTCCATCCGATAGGAAAATTTCAAGGCTGGTTCAACCTGTTCTCAACATTATCTCCTTTTACCTTGCGCTGTGTGGACACTCAAGCACCATGGATGGTCTTCAGAGAAATTCTCCATAGGACAGTTTTTCTCTTTGTCCCTGCAAATGAGCTAGCTCCTTGCCCTCCAGACCTCTAGCCTTTATCAGCGTGAGTATCCTCTAAAACTGGCCTTTCCCATGGGCACAGAACTCTCTTCTTCACTTTTTCCCCAGCCCAGGCTCACTGCAGTGGCTGACAAAGCTTGTCCAGTACAGTGACTTAATTGTTCACCTCTCTCTGTCATTCCACTGGCTCATCTGTCAAGCATCTTGTAATCACCCTCAGGTCACTGCACAACTGTTGCCCTCCCTACTCATCTGCTCTGCTCTCCTGTCACACCTTTCCTACTCCCAAATCCCTCTTCACACTGTTTTCCCTCGTTGCTCTTATGCTCCAAGTGACCTCTGACAGCTCACCTGCAAAGCCATCTCTTTCTCATTCAACTCCTCTGAGGATCCTCACCTTCAGGTACATCTTAGAAGAAACAAGCCCAAGACATCATCTGCTAATCTGGGTAATTTCTTTAGCTCTCAGGTGAGCTGCTGGATTGTTTTTTACAGAGGAGTGATATTTTAGCTGACCTAAAAATGTGCTGAAATACTGGAAGGCTGGTCTGGAAGCAGACACTTGCTAGACATTAAATCAGCACAAGTAAGAGGCCAACAGCAGAAACCAGCAGAGCTCTTAGGTAAGGAGAATCACAGCGTTTGTAATCCCAACCACACAGGGCCAGATTCAAACACCCTCGCTTGCACAAGTTATGATTTGAAAACTGATCAGTCGTTTGTTTATGGACACGCAATGAGAACCATACAAATACAGCACAGGAACTAAATCTACACTGGAATTTTTTATCTCTACCATTTGGCAGAAACAACGTGAAATATTTACAACACGGTTAAAGGAAGAGGGAGGTCTTGCTGTGCAAACGGCAATTAGAAAAGTTCAGAAGTTTGTGAACTCTGGCATTCAGGTTCTTTGACTCCAATAATTACCTTTGGATTTTGCACGGTGGTTTTGGCTCCCTGGTCTCTATTACGAGAGGGAATGAATAGTTTTGAGCTTGTAAAACAAAGAACAGTCAGGAATAAGAGTATTATGCAAAGCAGAAGCTTTGGTACAGTACAATAAGGATTTATAGGGTTTCAATTTATAATCTGTTTGTAACCTTATTACACCCATGAAATGTCACATTCCAGGGACTAGATCAGAAGGATTTTTTTTTTCCTGGTGAAATTGAATTTTGATGCAGTTTCAGGGTGTGAAAAGGCTTTTCTTTTAATTTTTTAGGCCCAAACCTGCAAGTTTTACTTACATTGGTAATCCTTATTACAGTAAATAGGCGCATGAAAGCCAATGATATTACTCCCTAGCGTCAGGTTTGCTAACATAAGGCTCTGAAGCTCTAGCTCTGTATTATTAAGAATTTCTGACCTGAAAAATAAGCCCCCATTAAAAGCTGGAATTCTACTAGCTATCTCCCATTGCACACAGCTCCAAAAAGCTGCTAAACAGGGGTCATTTGCAGAACACCAGTCACTTTCATGCCTCTTGAATGCTCATTACCAAACCTCAGTCTGTCCTGGCTCATTTTCTTTTCTTTAAAAAATGTTGGTATTATCATTTGGCTCCAATACACCCTAAAATTAATAGGAGGAGCTGACCTAAATACTGATTTTGGTCTCAGAATGTCCTGGCTTTGAAGGAGGAAGCTCCAAGATGGATTTCAATACCAGAGCAAAAAAGCCACCAAATTAATTGAAAACAAGGTTGAACTTGGCCTGTCATCTCTACTGGGGAAGCTCAAAAAACAGTGGTAGAATGGAGCACAACCTGCAGTGTCCTGGAAGCATAAAAGCCTCCAGAGTAAGAAATACTATTTAAAAAGGGCACACTTTCAGTCATTCATGTTCTCATAACCAACGTACACTGTAGGTGCTACTCCACATTGTAGCAAGATGATATGAGGTGATGCTGGAGATAGGATCTGCAATAATCTTAGTGTTCCATTTCCCTCCTCCATGTGGTTTTTAGAAGAAAGGAGTATCTGATCTATCCTAGCTGACTGCTTGGTACCCATTAGCTATTAAATACATAAACATAGGCCAAATGTGCTCTCCCAGTAGTCAAACAGCAGGAGGAAAGCCTCTTCACATCAGTGGAATGAGTTAAGAAAAACAGAATTATTGTCACCTGCTACAGAGATTGCATCTGAAAGCAAAGTTTTATTTGGTGGAGAAAGCAGAAAACATTGGGAAAATCTGATTCTGCCTTCTAACCTGGACACACTACCCTAGCATAAGCTAGGAGAAAACTCAGAAGAGGCCATGCTGTATTGGTAAAACGTGGTAAGTTAGTGGCACAGTGGAAGGCCTATCACTGGTGGGAAAAAAAGGAAAGGTTTCATTTCAATTATACAATGACCATTTCTGACTTTCATCTTCTCACAGCTATTTCCCTGTATTTTAAGAATTTTAAAAGGAGGTGCTGACATCTCACTGCTGACATCAAGCAGAAGCAGCATTTGAGCTATCTTCTAGCACAAGTCTCTCCCTGGACGGTGCTGCCACAGAAAGTCCCTCAAACCAGCAGAGTCACTGTGTTTGCTGCGTAGGAGAGGAAGCACGGATAGGAAAGAGGCATGGCAGTGGAATGTCTGCTAAACACAGCTCATCCCACAGCTACATGAGGGAGTTCTGGAGCCCATGGGCTGCAGAGAGGGAATGTGCAAAGATTGTGTCCGGCAGTAGGAGACTGGATAGCTCTGAGGCTGGTCTGGGGGGGGGGGGAATTAGCTGTCCCTGACCTGTAAGTCCTCCAGGAAACATCCATTATTCATGTTTTGCACAGGGGATGTCCTTAAGCCCACTCACAGTTAGAAACAGGAGGAAGGTTCCTGGTCATCAGGCCCATCCCTCGCTGTGGCAAGCCCCACTACACATAATCTCAGTCACAAATGGAGCAAGCTGCTTCTTTTAAGTATGATGGTGATCTGCTCCCTTTGCTCCCAGTGGAAAGCTCTTCTAGGAACTCACTCCTCTGCTTGTTAACAACTAATTTCTAGCTTCGATTTATTCACAGCCAATTTGCATTCATTTGTTCTTGTGCCAACACTATCCTTTAGCTGAAACAGCTCTGCTTCCCTGCGCAGTGTTTATTTCTCTCCTTCCCCCTCCCCAACTAACCAACAGACAGCACTCCCCTCTCTGCTTTTATTTGCTGGATTAAATAAGCTTCCTTTTCTGGTCTTCTCTAGGATGACCAAATCCTCATTCCCACTCTTCCCCTGCTTTGGCTTGAGGCGTGGAAGTCCCCGTGTCCTGCCTGTCATTTTGCTCTCAGGTTCTTCATTGCCACTCCCAGGACTATATTAGTCCATCCCTTCTCAGTGGTCCTCTAAGCATTTTTCTTCATTTGCTCTAGGACAACTTCAACTTTCTTGACCAGAATAGTGTGAAGTACATCAGAGCTCACCAGACGTGGTATAACATAATTCAAACTCCTCACTTAAAGGTAAGTATGGATCTCCCCTTCACTTTGGATTTGAGACCTCTGCCAAAGCATCTAAATACCTCATAGCTTGTCCATGTACCCCTTCTAATAACAAACCTTGGGAAATAGTATCTACAGCCACAGTAGGTGGAAACTTCAGGTCCCGGAAAGCTAAAGCCCACATTTACAGAAGTATTTAGGTCTCTGACTCCCACTAGAGGTAGTCACTTTGTTCATGAGTGATGTGCATAATTGTGAGGTTCTTGACCCACACAGCTTCCTGGGATATCCTAGTGACTGTAAAAGGAGTATCCGCACTCAGAAAAGTGACAGGGCAGCACTTAAGCAAGTACCCATGCTTGCCTGCTCCCCAGGGACATAATCCATGGCTCATCACTGCTCCACGCTACCATTTTAGGTAGTCAGGCAACTAAGAGATGACATCAGGCAGGCCACCCTACCATCTCATTAACATCTCCATAAAGATTAACTCCATGATCCACAGCAAGATGGACAGACAAAAGCTTTGTAAAGAAGTTCGGATATAAAGGAGGTCCTGGGGAGGCAGGAAATATCCTGCGACAACAGAAAACCCATTGTGAGGAGGAAAAAAACCAAACCATCTCCATGGAGTGCAATCCCCAGCAGGCTTTTCGGACACATTCCAATCACTGCAATTGAGTCTCTCTATAACCTCTGTGACTCTCTGTTATAACGATGCATGCATTTTAATTTCCTCTTACCTGCTGGAAAATAGGTATGGATCCCATCTGTCCTTTCCCTACTAAAGATCGTTCGCAGGCAAAACAACCACAAGAGACTCATGTCTCCTCCCCACTGCACAAGTCAAGAGAACACTTTTGACCTCGTGTCCTTAGGGTGGCATAAGTACTTAAGCCATTTTTAGTTCCTGAGACGGACGAAGCACTTAAGCTGCTTTAAACCTTTATGGTGGCATAAATGCTTAAGCGGCTTGCAGTTCCTAAAGCCAAGTTGATGCTATAGCTACACATGAAGAACTCTGCATTTCTACATAGGCACATGCCTGTGGAGAAGGTCAGATAACTATCTCCACTCCCTCTTCTCTTCCTTTGGATGCTTTTAATTGTTATTCTATTAGAGTTCTTGTGGTTGTCTTGCATACTTATGGAAGATTAAAGAAATGCTGTTGTGACAGGTCTTTGCTAACGCTGATTAGCAACATAACAATTTATACAATCTGCTGATCTGGCTCAAAGCAGGTCAGTGCCACGACAGCCTTGACACCTTTGCTGAAACGGAATAGCCACAGTTAAAATCAGCTGGATCTTAAAAGCACTGCAGGGCAATTTCCTCCATGTATGATGAATGCACCAAGTACAGTGTCTACACACCGTACTCCTCACCACACAGTGTTTGATCTTGTCATTCAATCTCAATACTTAATTTTCAAAGTTTTCCACTATTAAAAAATGAAGCTCCCCCCCCCCGGATTTGGTCATGATTGTAAACTTAAATGAGGACTAGCGGCACACCACATGTCAGTAATCAGACATTTTGCATTTACATGTGAAAGAAAGAGAAGTGTGACTTTTTAAACAGTATTAATATGCAAGTACTGCAAATATTTATAACTTGATTGTGACTAAAAAAGTTTTACTCGTTAAGAAAAATCAAATCCCTAAATAAATATTTGCAGTAAAAAAAAAAAAAAAATTCAAAAAGGAGTGAAGTATGTGGAAAATAGGAAATAGAACTTACACTCTTTAACAAAATTAATATATGAACACTATGTCTATGGCTGTTAATACTTAATTATAAAGAAAAAAATTAGACCTCAGTCAGCACTACAGCTGAATTCATGCTTGAAACTCATTTATTACTGTGCCGTTCTGGATTCCCATCTCTGTCCCTTGAGAACCGGCAATAGCGGTCAATGAAGAAAGGGAGGGATCAAAATTAGAAGCCCAAGTCAACTGAAAAATAATGATGATTTATAACTTGAGACAGCCTACAGAAGTAGATGGACGGGGATGACAGGCACAGGAGAAGGGCAGCATGGAAACCAACAGCTGGAAGTGAGGATGGAAACAATGAGAAAGGAGAAAAGTGTGTGTGGCAGGGCTGGGGGCAGTGGATCACATCACATTCTGGACACTCTGAAAGACTGCATGGTGCTCCCTGTAACAGCTCATCACCTTTCTTAGCAAGATGCTGCTGCACTTCCAATATCACTGCCTCAAGAGCTCAAAAACTGCTTATTCACCTGCCTTGGTTGAAAGGGCTTTGGCTAATTTGGCTGTTTTGACTGCGGTGTCTGAGGGAGCACTACCATGTAAAGGGCAGGCTGCGTGGAACCTCAGAGATGTTGTAACAAACAGTTGGGGTCAACAGCTGTTTTGGGCCAGCACAGCTGCCACTGGGAGAAGACTGGGTTTATAGTAACATTTAAAAATGTATCAAAGATCTGGGGTTAGTGCAACACATGGAAAGAGACTGGTCTTGTCTCACATGGCATACAAGTTCAGAAGCTAGGAATGCACAAAAGCAGTCAAACTAATAAAAATGAATTAACATTTGTATTTCGTGGAGTTTACTATAACCCTGAGCAAGAGTAATCTTCTTGCCCCAAACACTGTTTCACCAAGCCATGGCGAATCAAATGCTTTTTTATGTATGGGCTTGGAGAAGTCATGTTCCCCAACCGTGAAACTGTATTACTAATAAACAGAATAGGCTAAATCAAAGGATACAACCCAGCAGGACTGTTTTCTTCTCACCTCCCTGTTTCGGCTGAAAATAGAGGTCTGATTATTTTTTCTGCATCTCTGCACTAACAACAGCAATAAAAGTTCTCAATCCCCAAGTTTAAAAAAAATAAATGTTTTCCTTCTGCTTCTCCTTTTGTTCTCTTGCAATAAATTCTGTAGTTGCCTTCATTGCCTATCAATAGGTTAAGCATATCCAACCTCTATGTCTAAATGCTAAAGACAGAGAATTCCCCAAGGATACGTCAATCGTTGGCTCTTGTACAAAGAAAAATACTGTATTTTGCTCAGAAGAGCTTTCTGTGGCAATTTAAACGCAGTGAGACAGACACAATATCCTGGAGAGAGGATAACCTGCCTTATTACATTCCTGACCCAAGAGAAAGGATCTGCCCTTAGGACGTAAAGAGAATCAGTAGGGGGAAAAAAAAGAGAAAAGTTATCTAATCCTAAAATAAAGACAGTGGTTCATAATACAGCATGACCTTCTTTTAATCTCTGATACAGTAGTTATACAGTATGGATGTGACAGAATGCCAACAGGGCAAACACAGCTTGCTTGTTCAGGCTGGAAACCGGACTCCCTCAGCCTGTACCTATGCTTCCAGGTTTTGGACAGCTTTTAGACAGGCTCAGGGATATTCTGTGGAGGGAATGGAACTTATGGGATATTGCAGGGATTGTTTCCCAATAAGATCACATCTTGTTCTTGTTTCATTTAATATACATATATTCAGGCATACAGCACAGTTAAGTCAGTTAGCAGGAAAAAGCAGCTCCATCAATGGCAATGGTTTACAGCTCTTCCTTGATTTCCTGTGCGAGACTATGCAGCTAATAAAGCAACAGGCAGAAATTGCACCTTTATTTCCTAAACCTGAAAATTTAATAAATGAGATGCTGCCAGAACATCAACATAAATGTTACGGACATTCATCGTTCCACTTTTACTATGGTAGAAAAGATTCTTTGATGACTCTCAGCTTTCATTCTTCTCTGATGTTCTCTTCCATAACTCTGCCTAAAATCAAGCGCCATCTCTTTCCTAAAGGTTGCATTCTTATATTACTAGCTGGGAAGGTAACAGGTGAAGCTGGTATGTTACAGGAATTCCAGCTTTCTTTGCTCTTTTTTTTTTTTTTCCAAATATATGGAAATAATTTTTCAATGTGTGCTGCTGTGATACCTGGGCTTTCCCAGTTTGTCCAGTATTGATGCTCTGTATCCTGTTTGCCTTAGTTCAAGCAAGGTATCACAGCTTCTGTACTTCGAGATGTTACAAAAAAAAACCAAACCAAAATCTCCACCCCTTTCTTCAACCACTTGACACTGTGACCTGCCCAAGGACAGGCTAATTTCATTTGTGTGAGGGAAGGAAGGGAAAAGTGGAAACTCAAACCAGACACTCAAGTCAGCTGTTCTCAAATGGGGTTATTTTGGTTACGCTTCTGCCCTCCAAGTGCCATGTTTTCCTGAGAACTGCTGAAGCAGGGAAAGACACAACAGGGGTACCATGGGGATGACTAATTTCTTGGGGCACTTGGAAGAAGGAGCCTGTAGGGAAGAAGTGTCCCCCCACTGCTCCTGAGTGAGTACAAGGGGCCAATTGCAAGCTCACAGCTCATGAACTTTAAGGTCCCTTCTAACCCAAACCATTCTATGATGCTGTGATTCTCCCAACCTCTTTCTCCTACCTGCCTGTCATCTGCATTACTTCCCTGCTCCTGTGGCCCTCCTGGCTGCCTCCACTGCAGTGCATTCCTGTGCTCAACTCCTGCAGTTTGTATTTTGACCTCCACACCACTACGTGGACACTGGTTAACTTTCCTCCAGCTTCCACCCACTCCATCATCTTTCTTGGTGTAAACTGTGCCTGTTCAGACCCACAGTTTGAGAGTTGCAACTGCTAACTAACAGCAAGGAAATCTTTTGCTGGAAGATAATCTCTTTTGGAAAAAGGCAACCTGACAGGTAGAATCCCGTTACAACTTTCACCTTCATAAAGACTTCAGCAAAGCACAGGGATCAGTTTAAGGAAAATAACCTTACGTATCCCTGTTTGACTCACTTCTATTTTGTATTTTTTATGCTCTTCACATTTAGGTCCCCAAACTACACCCACATTTTACCTGTCTTCTGTGCAAAGGCCACATGAGAAAAATTTAGGGTAATTTGGTGCCTGTCGAGTAAACCAAGAGACCAAAGACAGAGTAGCAAGGAGAAAAGCAGAGGGAGAAAGAAGCCAAGTGTGCACCAGTGATGGAAAATCAAAACTTGGATCAAAAGGCCAGGGCTGGAAGAAGGGACTGAACAAAGACCACTTCCTAAAGGGCTTAAGACCCACTGCTGAAACTGCAGTGATGAAACAGTGATGAAACTGTAATGTTGGCTTTTATGATGCAATAGCTACTGAAGGTGGCCGTCTCCCAAATCCTACACCCTAGCCCTGCACTGATGATCTTCAGCCTATTCTGAATGTTCTCCTTCTTTCTTCATCACACACACAGATAAGCTCTCCCCACAGGCTGAGAGCTACCTACAGGCAGGAGTGCTATACAGCCTGAGACTCAGGAAGGATTCCTGCCTTCAGGAAACAGCTCTGTGGCTTTACTGCAAGGAGGTGCAATGCCTGTTCCTGCCACAAGCTCACAAAACAAGAGATCCTCATTGCAAAGACCTCAACATTGCCTGCGAATCTGTTACACATTCCTCTCCCAACCTAGTCAAAACAGAAACACTCAAACAAGAACAGTTGGGTGGGGAAAATGGTAAAGACTGGCCTGAAACCAAACACCTGCCCTTTGCTAGGTCTGAGATTACCAGTGAATGCTGCTTAGAAAATGCACCGATACCTTCTAGGAGTGACTGAATATGGAAGGAGAGAATACCACCTGAGGCTCAACTTCAAAATTTTCTGCTTCATGATCTTTGCATTTAGGAACAAAAATTGATTTTACGTGCAACTGCCACAGAATTTCCAGGAAAACCACGTTAAAATACATTAAAGCCCCTTCACAGGCAGTAGCAAATGTGAGCAATGGCTGGCTGACTTCTTAACAAATCTGAACTCACATACAGCTGTGTACAATCTTTAACAAAAACATACATGAAAACCAGGCCTTATCTTGAAAAAAACCACCAACAAAACAAAACAAAACTTGAGCAGCCTGGCACTTAGCACTGCTACAAATATTAGTGTGATATACTTAAAAGCATATATTCTATCTCTGGAGTTTTCTCACTGGCAAAAAAAGACCACAGAGGACTCCTGCCAGCACACTTGAGAAGGAAGTCATCATAAAGAGGCATTACAATAAGGTATTTCAGCTTATTTGCAAATATTATGAAGAATGAAAATACCGTTGTGATTTTGTAAGAGGAACAGCAGCACACACGAGGCAGAAGAACTAAATACTTTGGATGTTTTCCCACATTGCTGCAGAAGACAGAAATCTACAGGCCTCCTTCCTGCCATCATAACTCATCTGACTTCAATGGGAATCAGACCTGCTGTATATATTAAACCTGAAATTAACTATTCTCCCCCCATATTGTTTGGCTTTGATACATTCCAGCCATTGCTCCTAGCAGAGATGTGCAGATCTTGGTTCTGCAAGCTGCTCTGCTCGCACAGGATCTTCTGGCAGCCTGTAGCCCATTAAATTCAATTGGGTCCAAACACACTGAGCTCTCTAGAAGTGGAGCTTTAGCAGCTCTTATAGTTTGTTACTGAGCTACGGGTTCAAACCACGCTCAAAGCTGTAATATTTTCCTTTAAAACAAGGCATGTTCACAAGAAAATAAAATGGGAAGAGATTTCTAATCTTTACATTCCACAGCACAGACCAGATTGGTGAAGCCAAGAAATAAATGCTCAACAGCAAAGATGCCTAGAGCATAAAAAAAGGGAAGTAAAAAAAGTACCCAGCAAAATAACCCAACAACTGTGGTGCACCACAGTAATACAGAAAGCCAGAGCTGTTTTATAAAAGTTGTATGGCTTTAATGACAAAAATCTGTTAAAATTTACACTGCCTTTCAGTGCATGTGTTTGGAAATACACTGCCAGAAGGTTAGTAACAACAAGCTCTTCTGAGTTTAAATGTAACCATGTATTACAGTATCTATATAATTTTATATTAGCAGAGACAAACGCTTAATCCCATGAGCCAATTTATAAATCTATGAAAGGCTCTAGGAAGATAAGAGTCAGGAAAAGCCAAAAAGTACCATTTTAGCAAGATTTTTAAGTCTTCCAGACTCCAAGACTGGTACAATGGGTCATCTATCTATGCAGAAGGATTAGCAAAATACTTGATCCTGTTCAAAAAAGCTAAATCATTGCTTTTCTGTAACTTAAAATCTTATGCTCCTAATGGGGCAAATGGGGTAAATATCAGACAATTAAACAGGATCTGTTCTTCAGGGTAAATTAATGATGTGGCCACTGAGCACGTAGACAGGACTTGAATAACTTCGTTCAATGAATCAGATTTTGTAAAACCTGATTTTAGTACTTCGTTAATGATTATAGCACAGCTAACAGTGATCCACTTAAAATGAAGGAAAATATATTCCTCAGCAGGATCTTACTGTGTAAAGCAATCAGTCTTTCTAATTTTTTTTAAAGAAAATCCTATTTTTACAACATGGACACATTCATATTGCCTGTATAATAAAAATACCAATGCTCCATCTGCAGAAAGAGACTGTTGAATAGCAGGATTTTTTATTTTTTTTTCAATAAATGCATTTATGGACTCCTTATACATAATATACAAAAGCTGCTGTTCATATTAGGAGATAAAGCCTGATCCACTTCTTGCAATGAAATGCACAAACCCCCCTGAGAAAGCCAGGAATGTAGCGACTTAAAACCACACAACACTTCACAGAAACTACAAAAAGAAATGATGGTAGCGGTTAAGAGTTATCAAAATCTTTACTAGGAGATCCTGGTAGAATAAATTCAACATTGGTGGGTGACAAAAGCAGCAGTGTGTTAAAGCCATGGCATCACGACTGAATTGGAGAAAGTATTTGGGGTGCTTCCTTCCTAACATCTCCAAGGAGAATTTCTAATCAGCTTCAACACGTGCAACAGTTTACTGCTCATCTGAGACTTCCCTCAACTTTTTTCCACTGGACATCCATTTAGAATTACCTTACAGGTCCATGCTAGGCTTGGTCATCCCTGTCACATCCTAGCAAAGTTGGGGTTAACAAAGGCCTCTGTCACCTGTCAGAAGTTAGTCACCCTTGATGCTCCAGGAACCAGCAGCAGAGATACCTTCTTTCATCTCCCTCTTGCCACAGGATAACATTTTCAATTCTCTCCTATATACTACAGACAGTCTTGCATTGTATCTAAACTACAGACAAACATTTGAGCTGTTGGAATGAAAACTGTGCAGGATCTCTTAGTAGAACATGGGGATATCACCTAACACTCTCAGAAAAGAGCCAAGGCCAATTTTTTTTCTGCCCCGCATTCCACACTCTAACTTTAATTGACTTGCAGTGAACTTAGAGCTGCATCTGGTAACTAAAAATCAATGTTAAATAGTCTGGTTTATCTCAAAGATTCGTCTCTCCTCCTGTACACCACTGTGGCACCTTCTGAATGGGACAGACTTATGCTGGCACTCAACCCCAGAAGTCTGCAGCAGTAAACCAAAGGGCAGTTGTGTATCTGTCCAACTGTCCCTCAGCCAAAAACTATCAGAGCTGCAGCCTGGTTCCTCCAGAATGTGATATAAAACACATTTCTTTGTTCAGGCTTTTTTTATTAACCCAAAGTGTCGGAATCCCCTTGGCAATTAATTTCCTGGCTGGTAATCCCTTGGCTCTGAGCCACACAGAGAAAGTGGCTGCACTGGAGGGAGGTGTGCAAAGCACATGATCCAGCTTTGCAAATTGAAGTGGTCTCTTGATTTAAGCGACAGCAGCCAAGCCTGGAAACTTCTTTGCCCTGCATAATGAAGTAAGCTAAGCCCACTGTTAAAACACTCTATAAGCTGAGTGTAATGCAATAACTGGCCAACTAGTGCTGGTAGGGTTTTCTGGGTTATCTGTGGCCATATTAGAAATATTAGGCACCAGACAGATATGCAAAGCCTACCCCAACAGTGGTGAGATAGAGAAATATACATCATACTATGATAGTATGATCACACAACTTACAGTATAAAGCCTTTATTTTACTAACTAAGAAAAATTACACTAACAGAAATAAAAAATCATTTAAAAAAATCACTGCATACCCACAGTGTATTACTCTTGTGTATTCTCAGCTCTCATACAGAGGTACAAAACTCTTGTAGTAATCCTGCCTAGTGTTGGCAACTGACAAAACAATCTACAATGCACAAATCCAGAGCTATGGGGATGCCTCTCCTTGGCAGCCAGGCCAGATGGGCTTGATCAGTTTTGACACATATGTATTGTTTAAGGCCTTCTGAGACAAAGGGACAGGGAAGCTGTGTGGGCAGTAATTCCCTGTAAGTGGCAAAACTCTCAAAAACATTCCGATTAAGTTTCCTTTAGGTTTAGACAAAGGCTTTAATAGGTGGAAGAAAGTTGACATTGTGCTCACACATGCTGTGAGGAGTGATAATTTATTTTTAATTAACTGTGTCTAAAGTGATGCAGTCTTAACTGAAGTGCTTCATTCCTAGGCTCTTCAAACTAGGAAGCATCAGAGCTAAATAAGTACAGGAAAGTCATCTGCCCATTCACTCCAGAATGCTAAAAAAACCCTGCCACTAAACTATACTGCAACTTCCTGGATGCATCCCTTTTCCATACTGTCCTGACATGGAGGGCCTACCCATGGGTGTACCTTAAACAAGGATCATAAATAAAACCAGCAAGAAGAACCGGAAAATAAACAAACAGTGAGCATCTTAGGTATGAATATTTGTGGAGCAAGCTTCTGCCCTCCCTGAAAACACTCTGAAAAAGATCCCTGAATTCAGGAGGTGTTGCCCTTACCTGGTGGAAATCACTGCTGGAGTAAGGTGCTAACTGGAAGCAAAGGCCAGACTTAGATGTGTTGTGCTTCTCTCTAGAAATTTAGTGAGTGCCTACCTGCTGCTGTGCTGCTGCTGTTCTTTCTTTTAGTGCTTTCTTGACACATGTAGGAGAGGATAAAAGCCTAATGGGTGCGAGTGTCAGCACAATATAAATTACTGCAAGGAAAAACTTGATGCATGGCTTGGGATCTGAAAGAGGAATGTCCACCATTGTTTGTGATTATGGATCACATCACAATCTAATAGCAATTTTTATTTAATCAATAATTTCCATGCTGAACAGACAGCCCTGTTACAGAGAATTGACAAGCAGGTACTGATAGCGACAAGGCTTGTTATTAATCTTTACCCTGCCAACATATCAACCAAACTACTGTAAAAAAGCACCACCAAGATGGATTTAGAAGTAGGTCCTTCTTTTTCTTTCTTTTCTTTCTCCTTCTCTTTCTTTCTCTCTCTTTCTTTCTCCCTTTATTCTTTTGCCTGTCATTTCTTTTTAGCTACACAGCCCCATTACCCTTCATCTCCCTTTCCAGGTATGGAATGTTTCATACACTTTATATTTTAAGTTTATTTGAAAAACCTAGGACTTGAATGACACAAAAAGGCAATTCCTATTAAGCAATTTCACAAATCAGTGGGACCTAGCCCAGTGCTCAGTGTTAGCCATTATAGGCTAATAAATCATACTTTCTCTTTGAGATGTCAATCGCCAAAGTGCTTTGTAAAAATGTTGGCATCTGTAATTCAGCGAAGCCTTTTCATCTTGAAATAAGATGCTCCAGACTGATAACAAGAATAATCCTCTCTTGATCAAAAAAAAAATCTGCATTTTACCAATTAAAGCTGCTGCCAGAAGCCAAACGGAGCAGCACTGAGACTCCACTGTAGTTTATCTCTGCTAAACACAAGGAGGGATACAGTTAGAGCTTTGTTTCATTTTCAGCCTGACTACTTTATCTCACAGAGAACTGCAGCATCTCAGCCCTGTGATACACGTAGGAATGGTATATGCAGACCTCATACCTACAGTGCAAGCCACCAGAGGACCCACTCCTGACAAAACCACCACCCATACATCCTATAGATTAGGTACCCAACACCTTGAAGAAAAGTCATTTTCACACAAAAGTTTAAACACTGGAAAACACTACATTTGTTTCATCATGATAAAAGGCTCATCTGTTTTTTTCTTTTCTTTCTATTAAGAGGTTACACAAACAAGAGACTGCAAAAATGAATGCATGCAGCCCAGCCCCTTCAAAACCAAATGCAGAAGTTGCACTCACATCTGTATTGGTTTGCCTGTCCCTGCCTTCTCTCATGCATGCTGATCTGGCACTTCTATCAGAGAAAAAGCACTTCCACATGCAATAGCTGTTCTTGCAGGCATCAGGTTTCTATGGAAAAACCTTTTGGGTATAACATGGGTGGCTACAAGGGAGAACATGGCACTTGTGACAAAGACACCGAGATGTGCTGCACTGTGGATAAAATCCTATTCATTGGGAAGTGACAAAAGCAGCGCAGAGGCAAGAGGCACACTGAACAGGGGACTCAATAAGGTTCAAGGTAGATGTTCCATTGCTTTACCATAGTAACACAGGCCACATAACAGCAAATCACTCAGTCAGCAGTACCAAGACAGGAAAAAGCTGTACAGAAAACACAGCTCTGCCCATGCAGATCTGCTTTGTTCTGGCCCATTGGTCAGGACTGAAAGGTACGTGGAGTCAATGCACAAGCCCCACCTTCCCTGCAGCTCAGAGCCAGCAATAAAAGCAGGCAGGGACTTACTTTCCTTTTCTCTCTGCTCCATGATACGCCAACAAAAGTCAGGAGCTGAACAGCCAACTCAGCTTGCAGCTTTACTCTTGCCTACAAGTTCATAACTCCAGTGAGCACAGGCTCTCCTGGGACTTGGCTGGCAGCTTCTTACCCTACACTTCTCCCCAAAACTGGAAGCCACCCATGAAACATCACTAACCTGGAAGAGTTCACTAACTGAACTCTCAGGCAAAAGAAACACATCAAATAAAGGTGGATATTCAGAACCCACCTAAATAGTGCTTGGTGATTAACAGCACAAGCAGAGGCCAAACCCCACTCCCTGCCCTGCACAGCCCTTTCCACTCGAGTGCCCACTTGTTACAATTTCAATCTGAATGGCTAGAGGAACTTCTCAGGGTATAGGAGGAGCACAGTTCATTCCTACACACAGAAGTAAAAAAGAAGGGCTATTTAAATAACATGTCATAGTTTAGGAACCTCTTTTAGGGACACCAATTCAAAGACAATGACTTTGGCATCTCATATGAACAGTAGCAGTAACAGCAGCAGACTAACAACAAGTTTTCCTAATGCTGTGAAAGAAATGCTAATTACAGAGGAATTAAAATTTAAAAATGATTACATTTCTCTCTCTAAATCCCCTCTTAATACTTCACAGATTAGGGTGGATTTATTTTTTTGTAAACCTTTCTCTATCAAAAAAAGAAATCCCCACTTTATTTTTTTTTTCCCCCCTTCTCCTCTGTGATTCATCAAAAGCCAGACTCGAGGCAGGGGAACTGCCAATGCGCTTGTGCAGTGGAGTGCTTAAGAGGACCTGAGCCAAAGCACAGCTGGCCTTTGGGTCAAGCCCAGAGCGAGTAAGATCTCTTCACGAGGCAGCAGTGCTGACTTTTAACACTGCTGGAAGGGCACCACGGTGGCTGGCACAGAGCAAGGGTGTGCTGGGAAGGCAAACAGGGGCCGTGCCAGAGCCCGAGGGCTAATGAGGCTACAGACCAGCCATGAGGTCCGTCTGCGGGTTACTTAACCTTAAAACCTGACAGCACTTACATGGTTACCTTTGATGGGGGGTTAAAGACTTGCTTCATTTAAACAGGTCTGTATTAGGTACCCATAGAGAAACCAAGAAAGAATGAACACGCACTCAGGGGCAGAGATCTGCTTACTAGCCTTCCTATGGCATGTAATGAATTGCTGGCCCCTAAACAATGCTACCATTCTGGCACAGTTCAAAACTGTGGGTTCAGCAGCCTATAATCCAGCACAGTAAGGTGGTGTCTCAATTATAACTCAGCCTTTAAACCAGCAGTAAGGAAGAGACTGCAAAAATCTAAAAGCTTCTGGACAGATGTTTCTCATTATTATTTACCACAATCTCTCCTCCCTCTTTCTCCTCCCCCTTATTCCTTCACAGCCAGGAAAGTCAAACATACTGAGTGGATGCACAAATTGGAGTGCCACCTTCCTGTGGCACTTGCTTGCCTCTGAAACAACTCTGCCTTCTTCATCTTGTCCCAGCCTTCAGCCCAAGCCCTAGGCTTGTCTCACTTGAATAATGATTTCTTTTGCCCACAGCATTGCTTCTCCAAATACGGATTAGGGTCTGGGCCCCAGTGAGTAAAAAATAAAATAAGATGAAATAGAATAAAACCATCAACAAAAACCCCTTTGCTAGTGTAGGTAAAACATTCTCCTTTCGTCAGGAAAAAAAGATTACTATAATGGATTTCATGTTCTTATCTACTCCTTACTCTTTTCAATTTAAAAGAAACATCTCTGAACCTTTCAGTGCAGTAGCTGTCACTGCCACGCACAACGAGCCTGCAACCAGGCTGAAGTCCCTCTGTGTGACTGCACCAGACAGAAATAAAACTAGAGTGAAAACGCACTGAAAACTGCCTCTGAAAAGAAGAACTAAAAAAAACAAAAATAAATCCCTGCACGTATTTGGAGATGCATGCAAACTGGGACGTGTAGTTACAGCCCTTTTGGGATTGTGAAGGGACTCGCTTCGTGTAGCTGGGACTTCACCTGCACCAGGACGGGCTTGCGAGCCCGCCCCCGGCAGCCGCAGGAAAGCCAGCACTGGTGCAGGAAGGAAAACCTGCCTCTTGGGGCCGCTGTGTGTCAGTGCCTCCCTTCAGGCACCGGTGCCTCCCCGCACAGCTGTCAGCAGCGCCCCGGGGGCTCTGGCATCGCCCGGCTGCTGCCTCACAGGGCAGCTTCTCCTCCTGCAAAGCGGTGGGCAAGGCACGATTCTCGGGGTCATCTACATCTCTGCCACTGCAGCTGTTACTCAGGGGAACTGCTCTGATCTGGCTCATTCTTCTATGGCAGTTGGATCTTCTCTTTGAGAGGGGAAGCTCTCTTCCAGTCCTTACCCTCCACTCCCCTACAGGAGAGGAGCTGAGGAAGGAGTGGCAGGCCAAAGGCAGCATGATAGCAAAG
This sequence comes from Apus apus, assembly GCF_020740795.1. Lineage (NCBI taxonomy): Eukaryota > Metazoa > Chordata > Aves > Apodiformes > Apodidae > Apus > Apus apus. The sequence goes on from NC_067283.1 coordinate 53,757,984, forward strand.
GGAGTGAGACTTCCCAGTCTATTGACTCTGAGTGTCCTTATTTCTGCGCATCAAAAAGAAGCCACTCTGTAGAGGCCGCATCCTTCCAAGAGCGGTGTGCTCCTCACCTCCCGACCAGACCCATTCTTAAGTGTTTCAAGGTGCACATCATTGATCAAGGCAGCTCATATCACGGCAGATGCTGCAAAACACGAGCCAAGGCAGGCAGGCTGTGCCCAGGTTTTATGTAGGTCTTCATGGATCATTGGCCAGCTTCTGTCGGTCAGAGCTGAACCTGCCCTTTCTGTAGGAGCCGAGGGCAAAAACATGAAGACACTCAATTCACGTCATGGCTCTTCTGGATGTTCTCAGTGCACCACAATTACCTTGGGAACACCTGGGTACCTGGAAACACAAGAAACTTCCCTCTCTGGTGTGATAAGGGAGCATGACAACAGCCACCCTGAGGATTGCTGTGGGAGCACTCCAGCCACCGGGGCTTTGGAACAGGCAGGAAGACCTTAGCAAATGAAATCTTGAATGTAAGCCACTGCTGGCAGTTCCAGGGCTTCTTGAGCTCATCTAATGTAACAACAATGAGAGAATTTTATTGCTGTACAATTAAGGAGAAAACACTAACAAAAAATAGCCCTATAGCTCTTCAGGCATGTTTTTTGAATAAAAAATAATTATCATCAAGGCTACACAGCAAGGGGGATGAGAAATAGGCAGCAGCACTACGTTTTTCTGATTGCCACTGTATTAATATTTAACAATAACTTCAGTCATTTCCTTGAAGGATAATTTTCTTAAATAAACTTTTATCTTTAGTGTCTAACCCTTTTGCAATATTTTATTCTTAGACTGATTTCTGGGGGAGAAAAAAAAAGACAAACTGCAACAAAAAGCAGATTTATAAAAATACACAATATCTTCTTAGCTTCTGGGCGCTCAAGTGCATTTATCACATATTTAAAACAAACTTGAGCTCAGCAAAGCCCAATTATAATATCTCGCTGGGCAGAGAAATTAATTAAACAGCTGAATGATAAAGACCCCAGAAGCAAATTGAGGATTTAAAATAAATAAGATTTTATTTATTTTTTTTTAAGAAGAAGAAGGGAAAGGAAGAAACCTCTAACATGTTCAAACAGTAATGCAAGCAACCTTTTCAGGAGTGCAAGGTGCTGTAAATAAGGCTACCTGGCAGCCGAATGCAGTGGCAGCTCTAGCGTGGGTCTCCAACTTTGTGCTTTGCTAACGCGCAACACGCGCACCCCTTTTGAACCAACTTCAAATAACCCTGGGATCCCAGCAGTGCAGCTCAGCGACTGAACGAGAACAACGGCAGAACTTGTCAGGATTTAAGAGCTTTCAGCAAAACCCTTCAATTGCAGCCAGTATCCTATTCCATAGAAGGATATCAATTATAGATAGTGACTTGCTTTAGCAGGGCAGTCGGTACTGTCAGACGCTAGATAGACAACCATGAAGAATCATGAATCTTTCTATTAACTGTAAAGAGGGGGAAGGGAAGGGATGGATAGGTACTATAAATAAGGCAGACCGTCTGAATGGTTTAACACCTTGCCTTTTGGTGTATGGATCATGACAATTTAACCATGTTGAATTCTAAGTGGCATATGTTGCTTGAAAATAAGAGCTCCCGCACCAAAATAATTTCAGTGTCAGGTCCTTCTGGGTGGGTCAATAACTATTCTTTTATGTAGCTTTTCATTTATTTATTCATAGCAGTCCATGTTCTGTTCATAAATTCAGTCAGAAAACACTGTCTCTTGGGGCCTAAGTATACTTTCACTGGGGCCCACATTTTACACTAATAACTGCAGGATTTTGCTAAAGAAAGTAATGCAGAAAAATGCCATCAAAAGCTGGCTATTGTGCCCAAGATTGCAATTTTTGCTCTAAAGCTATAGCACATATTCAGACACAGATTATATTTGTATCTACCACTTCATATGTGCTATACCACACATTACTTTATAATGCAGAAATTGCTAGAATCTGATTCACACACAGTTGATTTCAAAGCAAACTGGGTCCCATCATTCCCAAAATATAACAAAACTATCCTCAGGTGACAAAGACCAGAATATACACAAATTCGTATTTACCTCTTTCAAAACACATGTATATGTGTTTGTGTGTACACCCTACATATAATGGGAATAATGACATCCATAATTTGAAGTGTGTGCATTGCATATGGTGCAAAAGCTCTCTGGAGTTCTGCTCAACCCGGTGCAACTAGAATTCATGCTGAGGTACCTAACCTTTTAGGAAACAAAACAAGCAGCTAGATACATAGTTCTTTCTTTTCCCTGAATGCTGCAGTGCCTTTAAAATGCCAGTGCTTTTGGATACAAGGCTTGGATAACCATCTGTTCTGAACCATTGCAAGTTTTGGGTCTAATACCTTACTAGTATTGCATGGCTACAAGCAGTAGCTTTTATTCCCCTGAAAAAACTCCCACATTCATTAGAAGACTTATGGCTAGCCTGTGTATATCCTGAAAATTTAGCTTTACCAGGATGCACAAGAATGCTTTTTAGGTTTTTTTTCTGAACTCTGCACTTTATAAATTTCCTCTTCCCAGCTGAACTTCCAAGACCAGGGAACTGGTTTAGAGAGTTATACCAGTGAAAGAATATTCTAAATACTTTCAAGTCAAATATACAAATGTATTTTCCCTTCTACTGAATATATGGCACATGCCGCATACTCAATGAAGTGGGTGACAAGGAAGGGGTTTCTTGCAATCCTCTGTGAAGGTCTACAGAGCTCACTCTTAGTTTCACTATACAGTTCACTTGACTACCCATAGTATAGGCAAGTAGGTGTGTGTACACAATATGATGTAGTATCTAGTGTATAGTGCTATCCCAGCTTCTGAACATTGACTGTAGCTCTCTGCTCATGCTAATTGTCCTTTGAGTGCCAGAGAATATAGGGAAGCCAGTAGATGTTATCTGGACGAGTCTTGCTAGGGAAAAATGTAAGCCTTTAATTGCCTTTCCCCATGTCAGGTGACCCTCCCTTGATGATTACCACAGCACAGTAAAGGCAACAAAACAGCATGATTATCTCTACTTCTGATGTCCCAGACAACAGTCCAGCATGTCACTTAAAACCCCGCTTTGAGCTTGGCTGGAGCGAATGAGGCTCTGCTTAGTCTGCTGGCAAGTTGGGAAGCACCCGCAGAGCAGCAGCGCATGCAGCCAGGAGAGGCAACGTGACTGAGCTCTGCTGCAAGATGGGAGGGTTAATAGTGTGATCCTAGCTACAGACCTGTCTGTACACAAGCTACCTCAGGTACCTCCAGAGAGCACTGAGCAGCTCGATGGACATGGCCCTGCAGGTGCAGGGTGAGGATGTCATGCCCGTACCAGGGCCACTCCTCTTGTGTTTGAGCAGCATCTAGCACTGTGGCACTCTGAGCTTGACGAGGCCTCCAGCTGCTGCTGCAGTGTAAATATTACCGAGCAAAGGATGCACTCATGCCACTGAGACACATATTATCTGTGCCTGGTTCAAGTGCACATATGCACAGGCCAGCGCAAAGACACCGAGGTAAGCGCAGTTATGGCAATTTGTACCTACTTGGATTTAGCCACCAGTATTTGGGTAGGAGGCACACATGAGCCGCATCAGTGGGGAGATTTTCAAGGACCAAACTGCTGCTCAGGGCCTGAGAGCCTTCTGCTGGAGTCACACAGCTAAGCAAAACTAAGACTGCCCTCCTGTGAAGCCCTACCGAGACCCAGGCTTCATTTCCCTAGTTGCTGCAGCTGTACATCAGAAAGTTGCAGTAATCAAGGACAGACAAAATGTGGGAGAGACAGACCGGGGTGAAGAGTGAGACTTTCAAACAGAGTTAGATGTCTAAAACCCTTTGCAATTCTGGACAGAAATAACTCACTCAAGTCCCCACAGCAGGACTCTGCCAGAGCAGCAAAAGAAATCAGAAACCAGGGCCCCATCACTAAGTCACGCTGACTCTTACAGCCTGATTTATACTACTTGAATGTGATGGTTGTGATGATGATGATGATTTTATTGTCTTCAGAGTATCGAGTCAGGATTTGACCTCGTAATCTGAAATGCCATCATAACAGATCTGAATCCTGAGCCCTGCCACAAAGAAATCCTTGCATCACAGAAACGTTTTTTATCTGCCTTCTTTATGTCTAGAGAAACCCATTTCAGATATTGGCATCATGCAGAAACATAATACACTTTTTTCAGAGCAGTCTTGCTATTGATCCTTACAGTACAGTCAGTTTCACTAGGAGAGTCACACCAGAAACAGCAAATGCATTAAAAAAACCCCAACAACCAAACAATCACGCTGTCAATTTAATTCACCTGAAACTACAAAACATTAGCTATTAGCTAAAAGGCACAGTGGAATTAAATTAAATTTTATGTCTGAAACTTTAAAAAAACTTATTTCTTTTCTTCATTACCAAGGGCACTTTTATTCTGGATTTCTCTTTTACTTCAGATTTCTCTTTTATTTCATATATTTTGGTGTAAATTATTTATCATTATCACTACGACCATTTCTGAATATTGAGACAGGATTGCCAGGCATCATAAAGCTTCAGCCCTGTAATTATTAGCAAATCTAAAGACTGTGCCTGTGCAGAGCCCCAGATGATGCCAACTCGTCTGTTTGCATGATGGACACTTGATCATTTAAATGTGTCCAACCCTTTACGGCAACCATTAGTATGGTATTTTCTTCCTCAAAAAATTTTTATGACACTGTGAGAGTCATTTCATCTTGGCCTACTAAAATGTTATGGTATTTTTTGTGCAAAATGTGTCCAAAAGATTCTTCTAAAATGTCACATTTTTGCCATTATTTTGGTTTGTGATAGTCATTCATTTATTATTATTGTTATTGTTACTACTACTGCCTAATAACACTGAAAATATATCTTGATGAATAACTGCAACACAAAGAGGCTCTCACATTCCAGGAAGTAAAAACTGGCATTGCTTTACTGAAGTCAGTTTTGAGGCATCCATTTAACATTTTGTCATGTTCGGAAATACATAGTAAGGGGTTTTATTTATTTTTTGATGAAAAAGTGCATTTTTTAACAAGGTACTTCAGCAGTATTGGCCACATAATGCAACAGATTTTGTATGATCTCTAGGAGAGCATTAAACATTTTTCTACAATAAATATGCTTCTGACACACAATGTGCTGAAGATGCTCCTCTCTAATCTGTACTAGGAATTCCTTTTTTTTTTCAGAGTATTTAGATGTGTTCTATAATGCTGGAAATAAAGAGAGGTGCTGCTAGCTAAGGAGAGTGGAAATGGGGGGGACTGTACTTGGCAGGTTATATTCTAGAGTTTGATCATTAATTTTGTAGCTTACAATACTACAAAACAGCTGGAGAACTGTTAGAGAGGAAGAAAAAACAAGGCAGATACAACTAATATTTGGAGTAGCATAAGTAAGAGCATAAAATTCGCTTTTGCTGGAAAGACTGAAATGACTCAAGTCTCCAGGTATTTAGCCAAATAATCAACTTCAGTTTACATCACAACAGTAAACTGATACCAAAAAAACCCTTAGGGAAGGGGAAGTATTCCCCTTGCCGATTTCTACTGTTACAGTCCCTTTTGGGGAGAAAAAATCAAACTTGGCTAAAGGTTAATAATAATTCATGTCCAGCTTACTATTACTCAATAACTATCAAAGTCTCTAACTCAAAATAGCATTTGCTGGCTTACAGGATCAGAGCCATTACAATCTCTATTGAAGACTTTATTGAATTTTACACTAAGCTTTAGCTGACTGAACAGGTCAAGCACTGTGGCTCTGAGTTTTCTTTATTCTCAGAAACTCATAAGGCCTTCTCCAGTTTGCAGTGCTGTTAGCTAAGAAACTTGACTCAGCACAGGGTCAGAGAACCTGACCTCCATGAAAAAGGTCACGTAGTTTTAAAATCCGGTTCCTGAATACTATTAACTTACATGCACTAGCTGTTCCTGCGTGTCAAACTCCCTGGAACAGCCTTCCCAGTGGCAGTTTGTCTCGTAGACCACTTCAGGCTCCTGTTTGCTTTCATCTTTGTCCCCTTCCTCTTTTACTAGGGTCATACCTTCTGGCTGTTCCTGCAGAGAGGAGAAAACAGGGGTGAGAGGAAATTCTGAAACTGAAGACGAAGAAAAGTGAATTATTTCAGCACTACAAGGAAGATGGGGGTGGGTGTATAGATTATTTTACACTCAGTTCACTCTATTACTCCATTCTCCAAAACATGAATTCAGGCCCAAGACAGAGGCTCTGACTCTCACCTGCCCCAAGTCACTGTAAATCAGGAGTCACTCTACTAAAACCAGTGGCATTAACTGGTACAGAAAGTACAGCAAACGAGACTGGAGCCCAACACTGAGGCCTCAGTGCAGTACTCTGCCCAGACCTGGTAAAAGGCCGTGTGGCAGCCGAACAGACAACTTGTCCTCAATAAAGACCTGAATGTCTCTGGTTTGCTTTTCAGCAGCAAAGAGAGGGTTGAGCGCTCTCTGACTGACCAGAGGCATCACTCCATCAGCCTTCTTCCTCTCTACCCTCGTTCTGCACCACAGTCCTGTAACCCAGCGCTGCATGTTTAACTCTTCTTGCCATGAGCTGAGGCTGCCCATCTGTGCACTGGATGAAGGGCCATACCAGGGCAGGAAGCCTGAAAGGATGTGCCACAGGCACGGTGCATTCCCCCTCTGGCAGTGAGACGAAAGGCTCAGGACTGTAACCAGCCCACCATACCTGCACGCTTCCTGCTCCCGGGCTGGGGAGCTCCTCGTCAGGCTTTATCTTGGAGCGCTTGTTGTGCATGGGATCTCCAGTACTGCTCACTGCAGATTCACTTGTGGGTTTATTCTGCTGCAGACAGGTGTTTGGTTTTTTTGTTCCCCAAAAGAAGACAAAATTAGACTGTGATAAACATGTAGTGCCAAACAAAAATATGCAGCATCTGCTCAGCAACTTTATTTGGTGAAGCTACATTGTTAATTATATTGGATATGCAATTACATCGTGCTTTAATTACATAGCATTAACTTGTGGAAGAGCTGCATCACTCAACCTTGTAATGGAGCAGGGAGGGAACAGGAAGGGGGGCATTTGATGTGATTCCTTGCTACAAACCAATGCTGGTTTTGTCAGGCCAGGGAGGGGTAGGAAGAACTTGATAACTTGATTTTCCACATGATGATTACTTCAGAAAGGCAACTTTGAAAAGCAAAATCACTGTGTACTCTTTCAAATAAACAAAAGAGAATGATTTATTTTTTAATACTTGAAGGAACTCAGCTTTTTCGCTGCATTTCCCATTATAATGATGGATAGGAAGAAAAGTTTGTGTAAGGCTCAGCCAAAAAACCATAGATGAAGTCCTGGATTCTCCCAAGTCAACAGCAAAACTATTGCTGACATAAACAGGGCAGAATCTTTTTTTTTCTCTTGCTGTGCTAGACTGAACACCATTATCTACACCTGCAAATGGATCTTGTAGGAATCCAGAGATCTTTTAGAGATATCTGAACTTGCATGGACCCCACAAAAAATCAATATGTTTTCTACAGCAGCATGTTCTGCTTCTACATTTGTAAAAGCTAGCCAGGAGATAAACAGCTCCCAGACTGATAAATAACCTATCCTAGGTCATCTGGAAACAAACAGCACTAGTTAATAACAGGCAAACCATGAACTGTGATAAACTCCACATTAGGGGCCTGATTCATTTACTGTACATCCCCTCAGCTTTTGGGAAGACACCTTGGTTTATTGAAATTATTAATTTAAATTCAGTAAGTCCAATCTGGCACAAATCACAGAAAAAAACCCCTTCAAACCTCTGCACTATCTTTGAGTTCTTCTGGTGCTCGCAGACTGAGTGACTCACACCTGCATCACAAGGTGAAGCTGCTTATCTTTAACGTGTTAGTGTTTTGACGAGTCTTCCCCCTTTTTCTTACTCCCCATCTCTGTTAAAGTTCCTGTGTAAGATCCAGGAGAGGCAGTTTGGAACGAGAAGCTGCTGCAGCACACTGAAATATTTATGAGGACTAAAAAGCAAGCTACCAATCAGGAACCACACATACAGCCCTGTGATTTATAATAAAGAGACTACAAATGCTATAGCTGCAAGAAAACTGTTATCGAAGGGCCTCGGTGACAGTGGTGATTAATTGCCACCAAGACATGTCATTTATTTTATTTTTGAACTAATGAGGTGCAAAGGTTTCTTTTGTTGTCTCTCACCTGTGTGGACTCAGAAGGTCCAGAGCTGACCTGGACAGGGTTCAGGACACTGGGGATGCCAGGGATAGGTCTCTGGGTAGGAAAAGTTGGAGCAGGATGGATGAGTGGAGGGCTGTGTCCAAAGGCTGAACCTAAGGTTTGCTGACGACTTATAATTTGCTGATGCATTTGCTGGAGGGATACCGGTGTAGGAGGGTATGTGAAACTCAGAGCAGGGCTGAATTTGGGAGAAAAAGGAGGGAAAAGGAAGGAAAAAGATGAGGGTCATTACAGTAAGGAACCGTCCAGATTAAACCTTTAAAACATATTTGATATATTTACATTAATTGAAGTCAGGTCCCTCCCTCTCTCCCCTTCACATCTTTCTTGGTGTCCCAAAGGATGAAAAATCCTCGTTTTAAATCCAGAGTTAGCTTGGATTTACTAGCAAGTGCAAAAACGATACCATAAGAAAACACAACATTTTTCCCTAACATTTACCAGGAAACCACAGAAAGCCAACTAAAATAAAATTCAGAAAAACTGAAATAAAAGGCAAGCTGTTCAATAACAGCTATTTATTGCAATAACAAACTTTATATAAAGAAAAAGAATGGGTGCCTACATGCTTTATAGTATTTTTATTGATAATGCAGTTCTCCTATGTTCACGTGTATGAAGCAGTTCCTTTAATCTTGGCTCAGGCTACGCTCTTTCATATGTCTCTAGATCTTATTACAAGAGGAGAGAAAATCAATTGGTTAAATGTGTTCTGAACACCATGCTTGTCATATCACTCATTTGTTTGCAAAGATGGAAAGCTCAGTTCATCCAGAATGTCACCTAAAGAATTTCCATCAGTGCCGTTTGGTTACAGAAACTGATGGATTAACCTTTCCCCTCTGAAATTGGTGATCAATGAGTTTCAATGTAGAAATATTCCAATGGGAAAGCACTTCTCCTTCTTCCAGTTAAACAACATTAAATGTCTATTAAAGTCCATTATGCATGTTAATACCTGTCATCACTTCATTACTTCACTGTATTTCCCAGACTACAGTGACTTTGGAGGAAACTGCACTGCCACCTAAGGACATATTTTGTGGGTAGTGCCAAAGCATTCTTTGTGTCACACTTGAGAAATAAATGGTGTAGAACTAAATCTTCACACACACGCATATGAGATTCTCCTGTAAACATTTGCCATTAACTTATAATCATAAAAGAAAAAAAAAAGAAAAAAAGAAAAAAGTGTATTATTCTTTTTTTCTTAAAAAAACCCCACAGTTCAGAAGAGCTGTGCACATTTAAAACATTAGGCCTTAAAAGACAAGGGTGCAGGCATAATACCTTTTAAGAATTAAGGCTTTTTCTAATGTCAAAAGGGTGGATTTAATCCAAATTTACAGTTTGGAGTCTTAATTGCTGTTGCCGTTAAGTGCATTAACTGCAAATACTGTGACACAAAAAGAGCTAAAATAATTTCAACCATTTTAAATAATAATTCTACGGAATTTCTGTGTTCATTAATTTGACTATACATTTTGTCTGTTTGACTACAATCCATAAAAAGACAGCTTCAATGTGATTACATTACTATTATTCCTGGTGAGAACTCTGCATTACAATAGTTTGCCCATTTAGGACAGAATATCATTAAGAATACTCTGGGAGGATTTTACTGGTCTTTGAGGAACTCCCTTTTCATTTTGCATTGTATTCTTTTTAATAAAGGGAGTCAGAAATGTAGTGAAAACAGTAATTGTTCACAGCAAGAGTTAGAGAGAAATCAGTAATAATATTCAGTTATTGCAGCTCTATAGTCCCTGCTAGTGTTCCTGTAAGCAACCATGAATGATTACAGCACGACTTAGCTAAGGTAGCCACTATGGATGATTGATGGGACATTAATCAAAAGATGCATATCAGGCTCAGAATTTGTTCACAAGCTTTCTTCTAATAGCTGATTTCATGTTCACTGAGCTCTATGCCAGTTTGTTCAATTTATTCTTCAGTGTACAAGCCATTCATCAAAGAACACAATGATTTAACATCCTTTTTCCTTTTTAGTGAACAAACATTACTAAGTGTAACTACTCTGGTCTGTTCATTAAAAACCATACAATTACAGTGCCATACATGAGGCTGAAACAATGCCTCTTTACTATACCCCAGCATTTTTTGCTTCCATGTAGATACGGTGAGTTCATCTCACACAGTTCAAACAGGAGACGGCACCACCCTGAAGATGCCATAAAATCCACCAAGAGCAACAAACACAACACAGAAACCATTTTGATGCAGTACTTTGTTTCTCTGTGAACGGTTAATGCCTAGGACATCTTTACCCTTCAGCTGAATCACTTTAAAAGGAAACAAGAAGGGGACTGATTTCACTGGGAGCTCCATGCACATAGCACCCTTGGAAATACAGGGTGATGATTTTTTTTTCCTTTGTAGGTGTTTAAGCATGCACAACAAAACCTAGCTTTGCAAGACAAGGTTCAAAACTTTGGTAATACTCCTCAGATACTACACGGTAAAAAGATGAACTTACAATTCAGCCACAAGACATGACTGACTGAAGACCTCAGCCCAGAGATGCAGATCACAGAATCACAGAATAGTCAGGGTTGGAAAGGACCTCCAAGATCACCGAGTCCAAACATAAAAAAACCAACCCAACAAACAAACAAAACAAACAAACAAAAACCACAACCAAAAAACACAAGCCACCAAAACACAAAAAAACCCAACAAACAAACAACAACAAAACCCCAAACCATCAAACAAATAAACAAAAACAAAACCACAGAATACACACCCCCAAAAAAACCACAACACACAACCTACAATCTCAGCTCCTAGAGCATGCCCTGAAGTTCTTCATCTACATATTTCTTGAATACATCCAAGAATGGTGACTCAACAACCTCGCTGGCCAGCCTGTTCCAGAGCCTGACCACTCTTTCAGTAAAGAAATTCTTCCTAATATCCAATCTGAACTTCCCCTGCTGCAACTTCAGACCATTTCCTATGGTCCTGTGGTTATTCACATGGGAGAAGAGGCCAACACCCACCTCCCTGCAACCTCCTTTCACACAGTTGTAGAGGGCAATGAGGTCGCCCCTCAGCCTCCTCTTCTCCAAACTAAACATCCCTAGTTCCCTCAGCTGTTCCTCGGATGACTTGTTCTCTAGACACTTTACCAGGTTGGTTGCTCTTCTCTGGACGTTCTCCAGCCCCTCAATGTCCTTCCTGTAGTGAGGAGCCCAGAACTGCACACAGTACTCAGGGTGTGGCCTCACCAGTGCAGAGTACGGGGGCACCATCACCTCCCTACTCCTGCTGGCCACACTATTCCTGATGCAGGCCAGGATGCTGTTGGCCTTCTTAGCCACCTGGGAACACTGCTGGCTCATGTTCAGCTGGCTGTCCACCAGCACCCCCAGGTCCTTTTGTGCTGGGATCCTGCTCATCACTGCTCTGTGATTACAGTTAAAATGAGCACCTGCATCTAACATCCAATTTTTAACCTATACAAAGCAAGAGCACAGGAGATCCCTCCCAAACAGTTCAGGAAGGGCAGGAGGGAACTGCTGTGATCAGAATATATTTTCACCTCATTTGGAGGCTGTTAAGGTGCCATTGACTAGAAACTTGGAAACTTGGATGCTGAAGAGGAACCTTTGACCACAAGTAGGAAACAGACTGTAGGAGCCCCCAGATGTATGCATACAACTTGCATTTAATGCAGCTCACTTCTATTTACAGGAGTTTAGCAGTATTTTCCAGTGAGTCCCTCCAAAGACAGGAAAGGACTGCTATATAGGGTTATTTTTGGTCAAGTATCCCTCCTTCATATTCTCAACCCCATGCAGAGCAACACATGGCGATGTGATGATGCATCCCCAGTGGCAAAATACTTCTCTAACTAAAGGACAAAAGTGTCTCTGCTTTAACAACTGCAGAAGCAAGTTTCACTGCCCTGCAGTTATGTGCCTTCCACCAGTACAGTGCAAGTGCTTAAACATTAGGTAAGCATATTTGCTATTCCCCTCCCTATATAAATCAAAATGCCTTCCATCAAAAGGACAGATTTTACCTCATAGAGATGTCTTCTTTACCTACACCTGCCTGAACACCACGTGATCCTTCAGAAGGAGGGTGGTAAGTCAGCCATTGCCAATGTTTGTCCAACTTGCAAGCAAGCAAACTTGTAGGGTACAGGAGGAGACAGACATCATCTTAACTAGTGGCTCTTAATGGAAAACAATTCCACCAGCAGCAGATGCCTTAGGACACAGTTGGACAGACGTGCTAAGGAAAGGAGGAATCCTTACTTCTTTAGTATTTTTCTTTTGTCCTGTGCTGAGTAGCAAGGATTGAGCCTGAGGTACTAGGATTTTCCTACAGATCTTGGCAACCTGCACTTAATTCCCTCTGCCTCCAAACTTCAAACATCTCAGACTGAAACGAAAAGGACATTGTGAGGGAGCAGAGGAATAGCCAGCACAGCAAAGAGGAGTACTTAGAAATGGTGACACCGGTTCAGATATCAGGGTGATTCTTACAAAGCTCTGATAGCTGCCTTCAAATAATTGTCTCCAGCTGTTTCTGGAGAATTCTTCATAAAGCAAGATGACCTGGCTGGGTTTAACGTCACTCACATACAAGATGCTGTCCCAGGGCAGCCTGGATGATTTTTCTGATCTGAAAAGATCTGAAGATCTGAAGAGAACAAAAGGTGGCAGGTCTTTCTCAGCCTTTCAGAAACCATTCAGGCTGTTCAACAATAAAGTTTATGTTGTGGGCCAAAAAGAAGACAAAGAAATCAAAGCTCACAACATTGCTGGCATGGAATGTTCTGCTGGGAAGGGGAGACCTGGATTCCTGCCCTCTTTCCCAAAGTTTTTCATGCACTTTGTTCAACAGCTCTTAAATACAGGATGTGTGAAGAATCCCCATAGCCCAGAGTCCCCTCAGACCCCATGGAATCCCTCTGCCTTCACAGACAGCCATATGCCCTCTTGCTAGCCCCACCAAGCTCATGTTGCTTTCTAGGCAGGCCAGCATTAGCAGGAAGGGTGGCATCACTTGGCCTTGCCCAGCCAATCCAGCCATGTCTGCTTAGAAATGTGCACCAAGATGGCACCAGTGTCATTCAGTAACAGGCTAAAATTCATGCTCTGATGTGGTAAACAAGAACTGAAAGTAGTAATTTTGGGAGTCCAGAACTACTAAAACCAACAACCAGGTTTTTCAAAACCAATCAGTGGCTTCAGAGACCTCAATTTGCATCATGTTTCTTTAAGATAACTTAAAGTGGCTGCATTTCAGACAAGGGGTGCTCAACACTTCCAAAATCCAGCTGCCAAAAGAACATAACATGCCTGGCCCAATTGTTCATATTTTCCAAAATAACAGTCACTTCCAAAAAATCTTGGATTCACAGAAGTGTGAATTATTAATCTTTTTCTTTCATCTACCTACTGAGAAATGAAAATCTGCACCACTGAAGGGAATCTGATTTGTATTTCCATTTCAGACTTTTTTCTTTTTTTAAACAAAGTAGAAAAGAAATAAAAGATGAATGCATATAGTATCATAGAACTCTTCAGGTTGGAAAAGACCCTTGGGATCACCGAGTCCAACCATCATCCCTACTCTACAAAGTTCTCCCCTAAACCATATCCACCAACACCACATCCAAAAGACCCTTAAAAACATCCAGGGATGGTGACTCAACCACCTCCCTGGGCAGCCTATTCTAGTGTCTGACCACCCTCTGTGAAAATTTTTCTCCCAATGTCCAGTCTAAACCTGCCCTTTTGCAGCTTGAAGCCATTCCCTCTTGTTCTGTCGCCAGTTACCTGTGAGAAGAGACCAGCACCAACCTCTCTACAATGACCTTTCAGGTAGTTGTAGAGACTGATGAGGTCTCCCCTCAGCCTCCTCTTCCTCAAACTAAACATCCCCAGCTCCTTTAAGCGTTCTTCATCAGATTTATTCTCTAGGCCCTTCACCAGCTTTGTTGCCCTCCTCTGTACTCGCTTCCAGCACCTCGAGATCTCTCTTGAATTGAGGTGCCCAAAACTGGACACAATACTCCAGGTCTGGCCTCACCAGTGCTGAGCACAGGGGGACAATCACCTCTCTGCTTCTGCTGGTCACACTATTTCTAATACAAGCCAGGATGCCATTGACTTTCTTGGCCACCTGGGCACACTGCTGGCTCACATTCAATGAGAACCCCCAGGTCCTTTTCTGCCAGACACTTTCCAGCCACACTTCCCCAGCCTGTAGCATTGCCTGGGGTTGTTGTGGCCCAAGGGCAGGACTCAGCATCTGGCCTTGTTGAAGCCCGGACCATTAACATTAGCCCAATGATCCAATCTACCCAAGTCTCTCTGTAGAGCCTCCCTATCCTCATGCAGATCAACACTCCCGCCTAGCTTGGTGTCATCTGCAAACTACTGATAATACACTCTATGTCTTTATCGAGATCATCAATAAAGAGGTTAAACAGAAATGGTCCCAACACTAAGCCCTGAGGACACCACTTGTGACTGGCCACCAGCTGGATTTGACTCCACTGACCACCATTCTTTGGGCCTGACTGTCCAGCCAGTGCTTGATTCAACAGATTGTGTGCTCATCCAGGCCATGAGCAGCCAGGTTTTTTTATGAGAGTTCTATGGGGAACAGTGTCAAATGCTTTTTGGAGGTCCAAACAGACAATATCCACAGCCTCTCCCTTGTACAATAGTCGGGTCATCAGGTTATAAAAGGAGATCAGGTTCGTAAGGCAAGACCTGCCTTTCATAAGCCCATGCTGACTGGGCCTGATCCCCTGGTTATCCTCTGTATGTCTTCTAATAACACTCAAGATGATCTGCTCCATGACCGCTCCTGGTACCGAGGTCAGACTGACAGGTCTATAGTTTCCCAGATCCTTCTTTCTGCCTTTCTTATAGATGGGTGTTACATTTGCTACCCTCCAGTCCACTGGGACCTCCCCAGTTAGCCAGGACTTCAGGTAAATAATGGAAAATGGCCTGGCAACACATCTGCCAACTCTTTCATCACCCTTGAATGTAACCCATGCAGTGCCAATATGAAACCACTAATAAACTACATGCAGGTTATCTTTTTAGTTGTTGAGTTTTATGGGGGATAAGGGTTAGAAAAAATGTGTACTACTTCTGCTTAAGCATTCAATAACTCACATACACTGACAGTAAAGCCCATCAGTGATATCATTTATTTTTCCATACTGTGGGCTTCTGTGTCTGTCAGTCTGTTTCTCTCTCTCTCTTTCTCTTCTCCTCCTCTGTGAAGTTTCAGACTCCCTTCACCGGAGGTAAAGCAGGGCAGTGAACTACATTACAATTACATGAGCACATCAAATTTTAAGGAACAGACTTCAAGAAGAAGGAAAACAGACATTATAATCAAAACCAAACTTTGTGGCTACTTTGTGGCTGTCCTACTAACAAGGTCATCCAGTTTCTGGTCACAGCTGTGGAATTTACCGCAAAACAGCTGTGAATTCAAGTCAGGAAAAACTCCTTCTTTCCTATACATGGCATAGGTGTGCCTAAAGAGACAGGCAGACACAAAAATGCCAAGAAGATCCAAATTTTGTGAATACTTTGAAGCTAGTTTCATTATATCATCATAGCTTTCTTCACAAGAACCGTGAAGATAGCCTCCTCGTATCACAAAATACACCCAGTTATGCAAGATCTAATTCATCTATGTCTTGCAAATGCAACCAAGTGCTTTCCCCTTTCTGGTACTGCTTTGCCAGGTTTTAGGGAAAGAGCTTTTTAAGCTTGTAAACTAGCAGGCATTCAATGAAAGCCATAGATTAATAACTTTAAAGACATTAAAAAGCATTGGTGGGCTTCTGGAATAGCTGCCCCAGGAGGCGGACATAGCCAGCAGGTTCACATGAGAATAGACAAGTCCAAAAAAAATAGATCATAAAAGGAACTAAAGGAACAAGCACGAGCATATGCTTTGGGATTGCTAATCTAATAATTATTGATGTTGGGAGCGCACAGAAAGAAAGCCAAAAGCAGACAGGTTCATGTGCTTCTTAAATAGCATCCGCTGTTTGCACCATGAGAGAGACTGTGTGACTAGATAGTGTCTAACCCCTCTATTGTTTGACCCAGCATGACATTTCTTGTTTTTAAATACCTTTTTTCTTTTTTTTTAATTTAAAACAGATAGTTCTTTGGGATATCTTTATTTATTCATATAGAACTACATTATGTTTACCATATTAAAATTTTCTTTCCCATCCTCTATCCTAAATCTTTCCTGCAGTAATTTGAGACCAGCACTTTGCTATTTCACTTAGCACTCATCACACACTTTCCCCTTTGCAGTCTCTACCTTTCTTTTCTCTTTTGCATGCTGGAAATTATTACTGTACCCTCCTCCTGTCCAGTCTTCTCATCTTTAATCTGGACAAAATAGGTCAATATTTTAACTCATCAGTATCGCTTTGCAGACCTCTGAGCATTTTCCCTGCTCTTCCTATAAAGCTGATCATCAGGTATTATGAGCATAACATGGCTTTTTCTAGCTCATGCTCAAGTAGGTACAGATGTCACTACTTTGTCTTACCCTCCCTCAAAAGTTGCATGAAGCCTATGGGTAAGTGAAACTGAAAAACCAGGGGGCAGAAATCCACTAATAAATGTTGGATGAACACCTGGACTCACTGATTTCAATTGAGTTTTCATCCTTTCCTTACACTGGGCCAGGATTTCCCCCTTAGTTTTTGATTTGCGTTTTTAAAGTCATTATTTATTGTTTAGGAATGCTGCTAAGGGGGAAACATGAACCTTTCCGATTTTACCCAGATATTCCTCAGGAAAGCACCCTAATAATTCTTAAATATTTCTGAACAGGGACTAACTTCAGCAAGTCTTAAGTGCTGTCCTAAAACCTGGGCCCTACAGACACTGCAATCATAACTGAATTACATCATAACAAGAGTCATAATTAAGCTAACAGTGATCAAATACTGCTTTCACATGTTCAGATGCTCTTTTTTTTTATAAGGGGTAATGTAAGAAACATCTTCATTCATCCCGTGGTAAATTTACATGTAGGAGCCACTATCCAAAATCTAAGACATATGTACAGATGGCTGGGAGTTGAGCCACTGGTACTGAGAGGGTCTGTGTAAGCTGACTTCAGACACAGAAGTTTATGTATACATGTTGATGGAACTGTGCACATGTGCAACATGCAGCCAGATACACTGCACAGTCAGATGTGGAAAGCTGTGGACAGTCAGCAGGACAGACTCACGGTCTGACCTCAAAAGAGCTGCAAAAGAGAGAAAGCCAATGAGTTCTACTTGGACAGGACCCGGAAGAGAAGAAGCAGCCAGGAACATCATGTAAGAAAACTGTCTCCTGCTGTTTGAGTTGGCAGAAATGGGAATTCGTGTACATTCTTTACAAACAAAACAGAGTGAATAACAAGAAGCTTCCAACTCTGTCATCCACTTCTCCTCCTGATGGAAACAACCTGCAAAATGACTGTTGATAAATCGCTCAGGTCACAGCAGTGACAATGCACTCAGCAACCTCACAGCCCTGAACAGATTTGTGAAATTCTTGCAGCTTCAAGTATATGAGATGCAAAATGAAAAGCAAATGGTGTTACAATAAGGGAGACTTTAAAACTGCACTTCTGCTGGAAGCATTTTACCCACAATTTATGTAACATTTTTACTAACACCACTAAACAGTTTTGCTTTGAACAGAATTTGTTTTCCTCTACTTTCTAACTGAGAACAGTGAGCTTTGAGTAGACAGTTCAGCCAAGTCATCAGTTGCTTTTACAGCTTGTCATTTAAGTACAGGGGAAAACAGCATCAAATTGTGCCTACAAAACCAGACATGTGCCATGATCTCAAAGGCAGGTATGAGACTTGAAATCCTTTGAAATAATTTTTCAAAACTAAGTTTCACTAAGATCTCTCTGCATTTGTAATGTTGACACACTTCAATAAAAATCACTAACCTAGAGACAAGTCATCTCACTGAATTTGTAAAAAGATGTGTCTGCATCTAACAAGGTATAGTATATATTATACTTTTTCAGTTTTTATCAGGTAATAGTAATCATCTACAATTGTATTTAACTCACATGCTCCATTGCCTCTTTTTCTTCATTTTTCCATTACCAGTTTAAAATTAACAAAGTCTTGTGGTTTGTACTTTCTCTTCAGCTTATCATATTATCTATTCTGTTTTATCTGCTAGGCTAGGCGAAATATTTCTTCATGAATCCATCGCCATATGCTGAAATAAAATGGAATAGCTTCACTGAGAGCACCAGAGCCACACTGATTAACCTTACATGCTCAGACAGCATTGACAGCTTTGTCCTTCCCACTGGGATATTCCTGTTCAGGAATGCTTAGTATCTTAAATGGCCTTTGCATCAAGAGTACCTTGCGTAATTCATCTGTGCTCCTTCCATGTAAGCTCATGACACTTCTGGTGAAAAGAGCTTTGAATTACATTCACAGCTATGCATTTTTTGGGTTTCTAAAATCAGTATCATTAATTACATGGAAAGTGCTGAAAATGAGGTAATGAAGTGTTAAACTCCAGCACACTTTGCTCAGCTCCAGAACTTTCCTGGTAGTAATAACGTGCTAGCTCCAATGGCTTTCAACTCTTTCAGTAACACTGAACCAGTCTAGAGCAAGTTGCTTCAACATGAGTTAATTACAAGATCTGAGACATACTCATTTACAGGCATATATGCATACATTATCACACATATATATGTGTATCTCTACACATAAATATGCATGCAACATGTGCCTGCAGTCTGTACTCTTTACGTTGTTTGAGGTCTTACATTATACACTTTCTGAAGGAGGAATTCTTGCCATTCGTGGGTATTTGTAATGAAAAACATCCACCTCTTTCTAATACAAGGTGCAGGTGTTCTCCACAACCATCTCCCCGAATGTCACCATCCTATAATCTGTAGGCACTTTCTGTAAGAGGCTAGCTTCAGAATTACATTTCAACAGAACCTGAACTAGATGCAGCTTTCGGTAACACTGAGGAATTTCATTTTTATTCACTTTGTAGCACTCCTCTGGCATTCACACTTCTTGAAAGAGGGTATAAAATGAAGCTGTGATGGCATGACAGAGCACTGTATTACCTTCTTTAGATTAACCATACACAGTACAAGACATGCAGAATAAAGCCCTGTGCTGCACATCTGTGATATGTCTAGTTATAATAGGATCTGTTTCAGCCGGGTTACACCTGGCCTAAATTTGACTCAGTCTGACCTATAACTAAGCCTTCATTTACAACAAAATTTAAGTTGAGATCTTTTAAAGCAAAAAAGCTTTTACTCAAAGTCAGCTTTGTATGTCACTTGGGCAGATCCCAGTAAGACTGATAATAAAACAGCAAAATACCTGTAATGCTCACATAACACATTTTTTTATCCTGCACATCTTAAGGAGCTTCTTGCAAAACATTGCTGAATATGTTGTGTTCTGCCTGTACTTTTTCAGAGTAATTTCGTTAAGCAGCATTTCCCTGTGTCCTTTTACACAGATTTAATTGCATAAATATACAAACTTTCAACAGTCTAAAAAAGGAATTGAAGGTAAGAATTAAGCAGTTGGTTTTTAGTAAAAGTTAGGTACAAATCCTCAGATGGGGTTCTCTGTTTTTTAGTGCAATTGTCAGCAATCTGGGCATGGAGTCAATCAAGGAAAAAATGAAATCTGCATACTTGACAAAATTATTTTAAGCAGCATGGTGAAGAAGTAAGAGGTTATATTTACAGCCAAGTATGCTAGATGCATCAGCAATACTGATAGCAACATGTATATCAATACTGAAGGGGAGTCTGAACTACTCAGACACTGGTTCTAAATTAGCTGCACCAACTCACGAGAAGCACTTGCTTGTCTCAATGCAGAATTCAATGGAGGAGTAGAGATCTGATCAACGTGAAGCTGTGGCAAAAACATGTTAAGACAAATGGCATGGGAAACAGAACACAGAAAATCATGGTGCATTTGAATTGCTGGTCCTCTTCGGGAATATTATTGCACATAGTGAAGGGAGACTCTTTCAGACGGTATCAGCAGAAACAATAATGCAAGAACTCTCTAAAGAGCAGACTGAAAAACAACCATCTGCCTCAGAAGATGAGGAAGAGGAGACATAATATATAAAATATTTAACAAAGAAGGAAGACAGAGAACATGAGGGCTCTCTGTCTTATGAGACGTTGCGTTAAATAAAAAAAAATGGATAATTTAAACTCACTAAAAGGTTACTTTTCTTTTTTTATACAGTGCATAGTTAGGAGATCATTTCATTTTTTTCTGTGATAACTTCAGATTTTCATTTGTGTATCTTCACTGTTTTTCTCTTTGCTTTTCTCTCCATGTTTGCCAAAGGCAACTGAAGAAATTAATACATGATCACTTGTCTCTAGATGTAAAGCAGCTCAGAGGAGGGTTCTGACTAATACAACAAATGCTCTGTACAAGGAGCTTACATGAGATGAGGAAATCATTGAGAAACCAATATCTGCTTGCTGAAAAACAGACTTGTCTTCCTCGCTGATATTAATCCACTGCTGCCTAAGCTCACCCTACAAACCTGGCTATCTTTTTCTAGCACTCTTTGTGAAAGTATCCTCATCACCACTCCCTGACGTTCAGCTTCGTATCAGCCCAGAGCAAACTGATGTGAACAAGAACAACCAGGATCTGGCTGTAATTAACCACACGATGTTAATTGCTCCTTCCTATTCTGATGACATCAGTGAGGCGGGGGCAGAGCTTGGCGGGGGGGGGGGGGGGGGGGGGGGGGGGGGGAAGTGATGCTGTGCTTTTTTCAAGCAAGGTTTCTTTCAAACCTCGAAGAAGATCCCAAACGGCTCCCATGCTCACATAAAACTGAATTTTAACACAGTATGAGATGACTAAGGTGTATTTGCAGTAATATCTGCCTAGACCCAAATAAAGTCTCTTACAGTAGGTGGAACTACTCCTGATTTAAACATTTTGTAGCTGACAGGGAATTTGGCTCATTATCTGAAAACTGATTTTGTACATTGGGTATTGTAGGGCTGCTAAGAGACTAAAAAATTACAGAGGTTCTGAATTTCAGATCCTATAGAACATGAAGTCCCAACCTCTTGTATTTCCTGAAGACCAGCTCATCTTTTGTAAAGGTTTTGAATCAGTACTCTTAGTATCATGGCAAGTGTTTACCCCCTATATACTCACTCTAAGCCGTACTGCCTCTCAGAAAGAAGTGCTAGTGAAGTGTAAAGTCTAATAAATTGTCACAGGTAGAAGACATAACATTAAGTACATCCTGACAAAAGATTAATAGCAGGGGTGCTGCACTGCAGAACTGAGGCAGGTAACCAAAGGAGTAAATGTCAAATGAAGGATTATCCTCATTTGATGCTATTTCATATGCCTCTTTTCTGCATAATCTCTCCCAGCTGAGACCTAAACCAGGTGTTTGTAAATGTACAAAGCAGAAGCTCTACCTGGTGTGCTAAAGGAGATCCACTATTAGCTGTCAGCAGGAGCAACATCTTTTTTTCAAGTACTCAACCAGTAGTCAGGATACAGCATTATGCTGCCAGCTGACAATGACAAAGTGCCCGCCAAGTCAAGCCCTATCTGGACCGTGCTAAACTATTATTTGTTATTCAAACTCCAGTAGTACCCATGTCCAGGAACAGAGTTCTTCTATGCTCAACTCTGTAAAACACATAGCCCAAAATGTGGCTCTTTTAATTTTATTTCATCCTCAACATCCCACAGTGCTCTCACCTAGAGGGTCCTTTCGCTTTAGGATGTGCTTTTTTTAGCCAATGCAAAGACCAGTCAGGTCCTGAAGACACCTTCTTAACACAAGTAGAACCTCTGCAAAAGTAAGTTAAGAGTGCACTGAGCTTGCAAAATGCCAGAACTAAACCTGCCCATACCCTCATGTGCTCATTCATCTGCCTCTAATTATATGACCACTCATCCCTTTTCCCCCTCACACCTCATTCAGTGTGCAAGATGCACAATAGTCTTCAGTGAGAGACACTCTGCTGTTTTTCTTCTCCTCGCCCAGAGTACTGCCCATGGACCTTTCTTCCATTGTATTTAAACCTTTGGTGAATACAAAATTACTGATACCCTCCTGAGCTTCTCTGTTGCGCTCATCACTAAATTCTAAGTGCTTCACAAAACATTAATGCTTTCAACCTCCCTCTGAGGTAAAGGGGAAGGACTCTTGTTTTGCACAGGCATGTGAAGTAAATAAAGACTAAGGTAAAAAGTGCCACTCATTGTGGTTGCCCAGTTTCAGACTTGGAGACCTGAACTTCTGCATTAGTTAACGTGACGCAGCACGTGAAATGTTCAGAAAAGCTGTTAGTAGCTTCAAGCCACAGCTGTGAGCAGTTTGGCTTCTCTGCAGAACTGAGTGTTAGGCTGGGCCTCCAGAAGAGAAACTGGATGAGCCTGGTGGCCACTTCTGACTAGTTGAGTCTGCCCAGCATCAGGCTGGGACTGTGTTGCAAGCACAGGGTCCTCCCTCCAGGCAGGAAACCAGCAGGTAAGAGGCTCCTTTCTCTCTTATAGCTGCCTGGGACAGACAAGGCAGGGTCCTGTGGGTCTGGCTGATCAAGAGGATGTTCAACCTGTGCACTGAAGCAGACAAGGGCCCTGTAAAAAAATACCGTACAACCCTGAAATTAAAGATGGTATCAAAGCACCATCACAAGGGGGCAGTACCTTCATTCTCCTTAATGATCAGTTTCTGCATGCCTTATTTTGCAACTTTTTCTCTCTTCTAGAAAAATCCTAGAGAATCATAGAATCATTTAGGTTGGGAAAGACCTTTAAGATCACCGAGTCCAACCATAATGCCAAGACTGAGAAGTCTACCACGAAATCATGTTCCCAAGTGCCACACCTACATATCTTTTAAATACCTCCAGGGATGGTTACTCAACCACTTCCCTGGGCAGCCTGTTCCAGTGCCTGACAACCCTTTCAGCTATGAAATTTTTCCTAATATCCAATCTAAACCCTCCCTGGCACAACTTGAGGCCCTTCCTTCTTGTCCTATTGCCAATTACTTAGGGGAAGAGACCAACCTCCACCCCTCTACAACCTCCTTTCAGGTAGTTGAAGGGAGCAATATGGTCTCCCCTCAGCCTCCTCTTCTCCAGGCTAAACAACCCCGGTTTCTTCAGCCACTCCTTGTTAAGACTTGTGCTCTAGACTCTTCACCACCTTTGTTGTGTTACATAAAAGCATTTTGTCCCAGACTGCTTAACCTGGACAGTTCCTGGCCTGACTCCTGTTGCCTCTGAAGATGGCTTTCTTTTTCACATTCAGCAAAGGCTGTTATGGATAGGCAGACATCTTGGCCTCCACAAGCTTCCTAAAGAGGTACCAGATTAACCAGAGCTGCAGCTGCAGGTAAAGGTCCTCCTCCATCTCTGTGGGCCCTGGACAGGAATTTGCTGAATGCTTAATCTGTTTAACACATGCTAATAGAAACCTCTTAAGGGCTGAATGGGACAATTTCTCAAGAACAGCAAAGATGGTAACTATAGCATCTAAGCAACATCCATGGCAAGCTTGAGCTTCTCAGTGATAAGTAACTTTCCTGATGCCTTTTAGAAATACTCAGCATTAGATAGGTATCTGCCATGAAAAATGCTGCCAAGAGTAAACTATCTGGGCTAAGTTAACAGTGATTAGAAACAAGATCTAAAAGTATGATTGTGTAATGTTAATGCTACTGATGTTGGCTAAAATACAAATCCTTCCTGTGTAGAATTCCATCTAGTGGCCTGAACTGTACCATTTTCTTTCAGCAACTCCTATGACCTGCAAGTTTCCAGAAGCTGGGATTTTACACTAGGAAAAGTTTTTCGTACGCTCTGATCACTGTTGCAGTCAGTGCAGGATATTAAATGGGATGAACCTAAAGTTTGCTTCAGTACAGCAGTTCTTGGGCTGAATGCATCATTTATCAGATAGTGAGTTGCAATAAATTTTTACAGATAGTCTTAGTGCTATTTAGTCTTGGAATTTATTAAAGCAATGAAGTGTGGCTTGGGTTTAATACCCTACGTCACTGTTTACTTTGGTGTAACTTTTTTATAGACAGATGCACATGGGAAAAGTTAAAAGGCATCAACAGAGGTGAGTTACAAAGTTGGAAAAAGAGTTAGCTCTCTTCCCTTCCCTCCTTTCCACAGGAAAGAATGTAAATAGTAAAAGGGGGAAAGACTTACTCCACTGTAGAGACTATGCCAACTTCCTTGAACTATTTGCTTTACCAAAGTTACAAGTGATGGAAAAGTAGGTTAGTAATTGAAGTGCCATCCCATCTTAATGACAGGAGGGATAGTACACCTCCACATAGCACACGTATTTAACAGATGTGGTCCCAAACTGCTGCCAGCTATTGACATAAATCATATTCCACATTATGGAACTTCATAATTGGGACTGTGGTTACACAGATTGCAGGGTTGTATTGCAGAGCTATGATATCATACCTGTGGAATACTATGCAGCTATTCAAGTATATCAGAGCTATGAAGCATGACTATTTAAAAGAAGTGCTTAAAAAAACCCACCAGCACTTACGTTAATACCAAATATTTACAGTGTTGTCACTTTCAAAGTTTGGCAGGCTCATGGTTCCTAACACAACAGTTACGTGCTCTGTCTTCCACAAAAGTGCAAATACCCATAGCCAGTTTTGAATTTGTAAGTGTGTCAGTTTTGATGGAGAACCATGTTTGAGCCTTGCCAAAAATGGGTCTTTTGAATCTCAATAAACTGCTCTGGGGACTTGTTCCATTGCCCCTTTGCCTCATTGCAAATTGAAGGTGGAGGCTGCTTTTAATTCAGAGATCAGCAGCACTTTCTGTTTGAGTCCCATAAATGCAAACCAAGTATATTCTGAGGCTTTGGAGAGGTGTTTTTTTGTGTGTGGCAGGTTTTTTTTAATACCGAAGGAGCTCTTCTCAGTTAACATATAGCAATGCAACAAATACAAGAATGTTTTGCAGTTGCATGTCCATTTTTCTGCTGCTTCTCTTAATTTTCTTCCACTCCATTTTTTGACACTCCTGCTTTTGTTGCCTCTCCCTTTGCCCTGTTTGCTTCCCTTTGCTGTACAACTTCTGCCCACCTCTTCCCTTGATACCCTGCTCTTCTGCCTGCAGAACAACAATTTTTGGCTGTTTTCTTGCATACTCAAGTGAAGAAGCTGGTGACAGTACTTCCTTGGCACAAAAAAAAAGGTAATTTCACCACTGGAAGCCTAATCTTTCAATATATAAACTAAGCTATGAAAAGAAAACAATCTGGAGACAAATACAAAAAAGTTCTAGTCAAAACATTTTAGCTGAATGGTACCACATGTCTGTGCTTTACTCTGATGACTGTAGTGTAGAAAGGTTTCACTGTCCATTGTATTGATGGCCGGAAGAACACAAGTGACTTAGAATTCACAAACCTATCCTAGAGTTTCTTCTCTGAAAACAGATTCCTGAGCGAACATTCACACAATGTTGCTGGTCAGATGCACCAGACAACATGTCAAAAAGTCCCTTGCGGTTACCCTTCTGAGCAAGAAAAAAGATTTTGTACTTGAAGCTCCAGTGAACGTACATTATAGAAACTGCAAGATACACATATTCACAAAACAAAACAGTTTCTTAAAAAAACACATTGGGGGGTGTGGGTAAGACACAAACGAGAATAAACAATTCAGGTAGAAAATGCTATTCTTACCTTATTGCACTTGCAGATAAGTGGCCATAAGAACCACTGGCTGAGGAACTGCTACGAGAATTATTGAGAATTGTGACCAAGGAATTTGGAGATGTCCGTATCATGGTCTGAAGGTCAAAGCTGTGATCAGATAAGGGGGAGATGGACAACGTACGCTTTCGGCTTGGTCTAGCTGACAATCTCGGACTCGGAAACCTGGCGCCTGTTATGTAAACACAAATAATTATCCACCAGGGTACTTAATCGCGTTTATTTATCAGTGACGGGTAGAGGGAGTCGCAAGACACCAACATGCTGTGACAAGCCCATTCTCTCCACTTGTGATCTACTGGCTACAATTGAGGAAAATTAGGAAGAAAAATCTATCTTCCTGTGGCTTACCTCAGGGGAGCTCTGTTTATTAATGTGCAAGCAAAATGATAAATTGCTAAACAAAAGGAAAAGACTTTTATGAGTTATCCCTCTCATTTCTGGTGATTTATGAATCTGATGGCTTCTTAGACATTCACATCATTAATTCAACCATGAGCAATGAGACAGTGATTCAGATCCAGGCTACTAGGAAACCCTCATCGCTATAATCCTATAATCCATATGGCCAAAGCTAAACTTGTAAAATACAGTGTAGAAATGAAGAGGCAGCTTTTCCTTTGCTGACTGTAATTCTGCCTGGTCGGTACTTTATGCAAAACTAAAAATTGGGACTGAAAAAACATGATGAAAGCCAGCTCTTTCAGCAGAAGTCACATTAGCACTCACAGCATTAGACTAAAAAGCAGTAGCCTTTATTTGAATTTGTACAGGATCCCATGATATTTTTGTGTTGAGGGGGACAGGGGCCTACGATTCCCATTTTTTTTTAAACTAGAGATTAAGCTTTTCAAGTCACCAAAGAGAAGGCAACCATACAGATGCCATTTAAATAAATACGTTACATTCCCACATTTTCTGTGCTGCTCTGTAAATCCCACCTCTTCTGGTCTATTTTACCATGTCATCTCAACTCTCTGCAGTCCTGACAGAAGATATATTGCCTTAAATTTCTTCCCTTTATTTAATTATTTTTTTTCTCTCAGTTGAGACCATGAAGGAGAGAATTAGCTTCCCCACTACATACTGAACTATTTCCTTTAACAGTACTGCCACGTCTACCTTTTTAATCCCTTTAACCTGTAGTAAAGTACTGAGTCCTAACAGTCCTGACAGCCAGGGTCACACAGGTCTCAGGTTTGATGCCTACTTTACAGCTACTTCTCTCAGAGTCCCTGACATTCTCTGTAACTTGCTAATAATTCACAGCTGGCCACAAGACTCCATTATAGGTCTGCCTTCATAATTCTTGCTCACATCTTGGTGTCCAGGACCATTCTTCAGCAGGGTATTTAAGCTTATGTGTCTAACATTAACAAGGAGAAGAGCCCAACTGACTCAAATTGGCCTCACCTCAAGGACAGGGAGCTGGATTAGAATCTGCCATTATGTTCTCCTTGCACACCTGAGGGGGTTGCCCTCCTTTCTGTGCATACCATCCAAGATTTTCATCTGGTATTAAAAGCTGCCATTTTATTGCTGCTGTGACTGTGTGATTGGATCTATAGTCCTTCTCCTAACCTGTGTAGATTTGCCTCAACTAGCCAACATGGGTGTCAGTTCTCTTTGACATCTAGCTAATAGGTCTTTTTCCTTCATGCTCTGTCTTCACAACAGGCCTTAGTCCGTACTGCTTCAGTCTTTCAATGAATATTCATGCTCTTGATTCATCATTTAAAACTTAGGCATAGCCATTTATTTCTTCCTATAAACTATTACACATTATTTTATGTAATCTTTTTAATCTCCTTTTTATGAGCTTGCTATTGTACTGTGTCTACTGGGTATTTTATTAGTGCTATGCTTTGTGCCTTTCAAAGGCAGCAATCTTTTAATTGTGCTAAAATAAAAAACCAACAGTGATCAGCAGCTTTAATAAACTGCAACATACTTAACCAGGAAATAAAAGATACATGTCATGGTAAAACCAGTAATACTTAGCACTTAAATCTTTCACCCACAGCTCTTCTCTGCTGACTGTTCAGCCAGCATGAATGAGAACAACACTTCTGAAGTCAGTAGTGGTAACGTAATTTGCCTGAGTCAAGGTTACAATTCAAGTGCTTTAAAGGTGAATAAACTCTGTTATCACGGTTTTACACAGGGATAGCTAAGTACAGGTGTTTCTGGTTAAAAAGCAAGTGAGAGGGACAAGATCTGCCAGAGATCAGCTGACCAGCAAAAGGAGATGTTACCCAAGCACTGCTCCACTGCTACCAGCTATCTTAGTGGTGTGATGTATATGACAGCAACAGTTTGCAGTCATGTAAACACCATTTTGAACCCTCTCTTTTCCTCAAAATGATGGGCACAGACCTCACCGTGCCAGCAAGAAGGCAGCAGAGATACTCAGAGGCTCCATCGGTTTTGATAAGAAAGACCTAGTTAAATTTCTGTGCTTACAACTGAGAGCCACTTACATGTGGCCATATATGAACAGTTTCAAATGTGATTTCCAGGAGAAACACTTTTGAAAAATTACTTCCTATGGATCTGAAGTCCAGTTTTGAATTTGCACAGCTACAGAGGAACTGCCACGTATTTAAGAAATTCATTACAAGCCTGCTAAACATGGACTGATGGCTAGCAACGCTAACTAGAGAGGGGGTGCTTAGGTTTGATCAAAAAAGTGGAGCAGTTAAGGATAATAGCACCTGTTCTTCTCTCCTCTGAAGCTAGACTGGGCAATAAAAGCAGGAGACAACAGTCGTGTTTTTCTGCTTCTGTGATCAGACACAGTTTATTTTCTGTGCCACAACAGCACAAGTAGACTTGTCAGTACTCCAGCCCACATCTCAGAGAGGATTGACCAAGCATTACCGACAACTGTTTGAAGTCCTTATGAGCTTGGATAGCAGCATGGTCACCTTCACAGATCACATAGGAGGGCAACTTATATTCCCAGTGGTGCCCTGCAGATTCTCAAAAACTGCAATGACTTCCTTCCTCCTCCTCCTCCTCGCCTTTTCTGGAATGAACCAGTCTCCTCTACCCCTTGCCTAAGTCATACAACAGCTCTTGCAAGAGGCCCCTCTTCCCCCAGCACTCATTAAACCTCCCCCTTGCCTTACAGCTGCTGCCAGGGCAACCCTGTCCAGTGATGGAGCAAGACGCTGCTTCCCACTGCGAGGGACAGAGCCTGGGCTTCAGCAACACCACGCAGCAGTCTCAGGCTTCCTCTTCTCCTTCAGGTAGCATTTGTTTCAGGCCCAGCCTAAGTCTGGGAAGTCAGCAGTCTCCTCCATCTACCTAGGATGGGAAGAACTTCCTAAGGGCCAAGAGTCTCCTTCAAAAAGGGAATACGTCTGCTTCACAGCGGGAGCCCACAGCTGAGGCCGGGCAAGGTCTGACCACAGGAGAGGGGGATTCACTTCAAGGGAGGCCAGGACTTTCAAAACTGAACATAGAATCAAATGGAATTACTGTTTTTTCAGATCTCATAGTTTAATTAGGTCCACATGCCTAAAAAGTCTTCAGCATGAGCTGACCACTTGTTATGCTGCTAAGCCATTCATTTAGCATAGCATCAGCCTTACTTGGTGTGTTACAATAAAGAGGAATATGTCACAATTTGTCAGTGTCTCTGAATACTAAACCAAACTTTCCAGCCTTGCCCAGGAATTTATTTTAAAAGCAAACACTTCAATATTTATTTAGCTATTTGAGATGTTCACCTGCTCACAGTATTCTCCATCAAAGCATTATATCCCCTACTTTGATAATGCTGTAAAACCAAAAAATGCAGGCACAGTGATTCACTAAAAATCCATTTACTTTTGTGCAAGTGCTGAAAAAAAACACCATCAGCTTTGGTAAAGCATGCAAACGGAAGTTGACAGTGAAGATTTGTTTAGGAATTTAACCTTTTTGGAGTAGACATTGTAGTAACAAAAAGTCAGTAGTTGATAGTCGAGACTTGAGTGTACTGACAAAAAATCCAGCAGGTGTCAGAAGAAAAGATCTTAATCCTGGGGTGCAGATCAGTTCTGAAATAACAGATATCTATCTCCATCATAAATTTCAAAAAATGGAATATGCCATCCAGCAAATTTGCCCATGAATTTGATTTCTGGGTTGAAGTTTTTAGCCTTGCTTAATCATTTATAAGGCAATCTTCAGACATGTATCATTTATTCCATCCTTTTAAATCAAACTTCTTTGAACCTGTCTGAGCCACTAGTTTTTTTTGAAGGCTGTGAACAGAGGAAGTTTTATTTTTTTTTTTACATTAAAACTTTTTTTCTTTTTGTCTTTTCCTTCTGGTTTCTGCTCACAGATGTGTAAACTTTTATTTTCACTTCATGAAAGTTTGTCATAAATTTTGTCTTGGTTTTCAAAATGGTGAATCTGTCATCAGTATGAGAGGAAAAGGAATCGCTTTCCTACTCTAGCTTCACTCTCTAACCACACCTGAAAACGAGAAAACAAACCCAGTCCAAAGCTTCTCACATTGTCTTAACTCTTCAGGCTGGCAAAAGTCTTTACACCATTTGGGTTGCTGTCCATGTCTCTAATGGCAAAAGGGGTAGGACAATGCTGAATACCTTTGAAAAAGAAAAAACTCCCATTCTCAGTGAGATTACGCAAAAGTTAATCTGATTGAGGATATTAATACACTCAGGGTGAATCCAGAAACCTCAGGTAACATGCTTGCCTTCCACTGAACACCATTTGAAAGCAGAGTAAAACACAGTCCCCAAGTGAAAAACGCAGGTATTAAATCCAAAAGGCTGTGAAATTTGGAATTAAGTGCTTAAGAGACAGTACATACTGTCTTTTAAGTACAGTACGTACTGTATGTGGCATACAGTATGTTTACAGCCATAACAAGGAATTTCAGTTGTTGCTACTGTAGGACTGTCAATACCTTCCAAATCTACTCCTCTCCTAGTAACTTTGATGTTATATTTAAAGGCAGCACATCTGACCATTTTACATCAAGCAAAAAAATGGGAAGACTTGGTCTGGGATTCTGGCCACCAAAATGGTAGAAAAGCTTTACAGCAGAAAAAAAAAAAAAAAATTCTGATTCACTTTTCATGCCACACAGAACAGGATGAGGAAAAATGACAATCCAGCATACACAATCTTGGCCTTATTTTTCCACAATGTTTTAGATATTTCATGGACAATGAAGTTCAGAGCTTCAAGAAGTCTACTTATCTTTAGGCAAGATTTAACTTTCTGATTACAGCTTCTCCCACTCCTATCATCTCCATTTTGAAAACAGTTTTCCAGCACCACAGAGCAAAACAAAAGGCCCCTAACAGCACAAACTGTATGTGATGTCCTTTTATGCTCAGTGCATGCTGGTGTTGGAATTATTACTTGTGCTACCGGAGAGGGTAGAGATGCCAAATTACTGTGCTAGATGGTGTGTAAACACACAATTAGGAGACAGACTTGCTTCACAAAAGAAGAACAATGTCTTCCTTGTATCTATTTGGTTGTTGTGTGGAATAAATGAGCAGCCGCCTTCGAGTGAGTTGAGTCAACTTGCTGAGAATTTGATAGCAGATAATGAGGGAACTACCAATCTCTCTTTGGTTTCCTTTGACAAGACAGGGCAAAGGCAAAACAGTACTTTTAGGATCAACACACAAACCTTTAAGAAGAAAGATCCAAACAAATGGCATTGCTTTGCACTGATCACTGTACTTCGTTATTGAATGCAAACATGGGCCTTCTTATTGTTTGCGTGTTTTTTTAAATAAAGTCTTAATATCAGCTTCCTGCTTATTGTTTTGTTCTCATTTCTAATCTAAAATTCTGACAAAGAAGAAAAGGGTTTTCTTTAGCATGATGAATGATAGGACATTCAGATTCCTACTTAATGACAATTAATTTACTGTTTACCCATGCAAGTTAAGATAGTTTTAATTAGTTTTTACGAAGTAAAAGGGTAAATTCATACTCTATTTAGATAAAAGCTTCTATTGCCTGACTAAACACATTCTCATCAAATACAGAAGGTGAGCTGAATGACCTTACTAGGATTCACTCTTATTTTAATTCTCTATTTACTGTTTAAAAATAACCCATTTGCATAATAGTGTTACATATTTTTTGTCTTTAACTCAGAAATAATCCCTAATTGAAAAGTTGCTGCTATAATGAATCTGAAATGTATGATCTTGATTTTTAAAAACAAACACAGTACAAATTAAAGAGCGCGTTTCAAATATATCCTAGCTAAAGCTGGTGACAGTAAATACCCTTATAGTGTTTAGGTACCTTCTGTAAATGAGCTGAAGCTAGGGGCAAAGGTCAACATATTTTCCCTAAGCAAGTTATAACCATTCTATGTAGTAATTCCATGTAGATTACACCATACACAATCTCTACTAACACACGAAGGTTCTTTGTGCAAATGCCATTATTTTAGTACTGCAGCGTCTCCTCTTGTTTTCTTAAGTTTTCAAGTATACGTCTGCATATATGTATCTATCTTCCTATAGACTGAACGGACCCACTCAATCAGTTCTGCATCCAAATACATGGTTTGGTACTGCTGCCTACGTGCATTTAGAAACTCTCGCCCAGCAAGAACCAAAACCACTGAAAATATAAAATATCCCTGCTCATTGCAGGGGTCATTGGACTACATGATCTTTAAAGGTCCCTTCTAACCCAAACTATTCCATGTTTCTATGATCCCTGTACTTCAATTAAGTCATGTCCATTCACACAAGCTGGGATTTCGTCCGTGCAACAGGAACATATCAACAGATTCACGTTACCTGAATCATGCATAGCAGAGTTTCCATTCTGCAAGATATTAATATACATCAAGTGCATTTGCAGCATACCTTGTCTTTCCCTATTCCTCTCAAAGTCCAAATCAGGAAGTATCACATTCTTAAGCCTTCAAGTACTGAAGCCTGCACATGAATTTCTGGTTGAAGTCCAGACTACTTGTGTGGGTTTATTATGCTTCTGAAATGGGTTCAAGGTAAAATCACTATGTACGCTACCAGAGAACTGAGACTGGTAACAGAACCGGAAATAAAAAATCCTGCACAATCAACATAAGAGAATGAAAATAGTTTCCTGCCAAGTTCCACAACTATCTGTCTTGCCTGATTCTTACAAAAATTATTGGTCAGTCAACTACTTCACACTCCCAGGCATGTGTTCTGCAAGAGTAGCTATCTATATTCCCATGCGTTCCAGAAGTGAACCTCCCAACTCCAACAGTCCTTGAGATCAGCAGCTATGGCATGCAGCCAACAGCAGGGAAGAAGAAACTGCATGCTAAAAGATATTTAGAAGCTGTGGGACAACAAGGTGGTCTAATGCTATTGTATTGCTCTGGACTACCAAGAGTGAACAGTCAACACCTTCTCTTGTCACTACCTTTTATTTCCCTTGTTGGAAGGAACCAAGTATGTTCCAAAAAGCGTGTAAGCATCTTATGACTGGAGGGGAGTGCTCTGCATAATCTTTTCCGGCTGATCAAAAGCAGCACTAGTGAGCAGTTTGGAATGGGGTGCTCTCTCTTCATCCTTCACCAGAGTGACAGATTAGAGGTCTGAAGTGGGCAAAGAAGTCATGCTAATGTCCCTAAGATTACGGAAAACTAAGTCAGGATCCTTGAGAATTCAGCAAACTGCTTCACTCCAGATGCCGCCTCAAAGTCTGCCTATCTATGGTACACAACTTGTAAGCATGACTGCCACTCTGAAAAGGAGGGGAGCCTGCCCTCCAAACAGAAAAACAGATGTAAATTTTTTATTAACAGAAAGCTCATAAGGGAAATATTCACCCTAACGATAAAATTGAGTTACTGATTGTGAATAGAAAAGCACATTTTCAAAACACTCAAGCCCTGCTAGAAAGAAAATTTATAACCTGTTTTCAAGAGTTCTGTCCCTCTCCCTGCTTACTTTCAAAGTTTACTTTCAGACTTGACGTAACTTGTGTACATTTGGAAATCAATGCTTTGGCCCACCAGCCTCCTTAGGAGGCTTACGTTGACTCCCACTTCTCTGTGTGGAGACCTTTTGGGACAGATCAGGAACAAGCCACTTGCCTCCCTTTGGAGGACTGTCTGTATCTCTAGAAAACGTCACTTACTGTCCATGGCATGAAGATATTCCATGTGAAGAGCACCTGCTCCTGCAGTGGCAGCTGAAGGAATGATGTCTGCATAGGGGCTGCGCTGGCCTGCCAACAAAGCCATCTGATGGTAATATTCAGCTGGACTGACTCCAGCGTGTGGAGCTAAAAACACAACATAAAAAGCACCATTAATGACGTAAGATAAACAAGAAGGAAAGTTTTACCACATCGCTGGTTTCTCCGGCTATTAAAACAGCTTGTTTATTTTTTAATGTTATGCAATGTCTGCAGTATGCCACCACCAGTCAATAATTTCAACCCATGATACTGCAAATACCATTCAAAAAACAGTAGGCATAAAATATTAACGAGCTCAGTGATCTCATATTTTTGTATTTATTATTAAGTGACTCAAAAAGTGACAGGCTGACAGCAATGGAAACTAGTATGATTTATTTAGTGACATAAAAAAGGCAGGCAAGCCTTCCAAGAGCTTTATTCCCATTTACCTCACCCCTGGCCCAAAGGACTCTGTCTCTAAGGTAACAACTGGGCTGAACCTCCATAGGCATTCAAATTCTGGAGTCTCTGCTTAGAAGACCAAAAGATTTTTACTCACAGTGGCAGTTTGTGTATAAATTTCAGAGTAAACAAGGACCAAGTATGTTTTCAGGACAAATACTAGTTGTCCATGAACAACACAGAGACAGTTTTTTGGAGGACAGACTGAAGTCAATGAATGTGGCCATCTCATCCTTCAAAGTTCATATACAAGTATACTTGACACATGAGCACGTTTGAAGAGTCAAAACCACAGACTGGATAGGTTCTACATCCCATCAGTGAGATTATGGGTGACACAGTCCTCTGATAATGACTTACAGTAGCCTTTCTCTCCAGTAAAAACAATACACAAGCTTTCTATTTTCCTGCAGTTTTCAAGCATGCCATCAAACTAACGCACAGCTCTGGACAGACACAAAAATCCACATAACTTTAATATCCTATCATTTCAGGAGGCTTCAGATGCCTCCTGAAAGTAGAGGGTCATTTTATGAGCTGAGAAGTACTCATAAAATAAGCTGGAATCAATCTCCTTGATCCTGACTCTGACTTGCTATGTGACCCGAGGTGAGGGGTCTTCCTCTCCTCTCTTTACAGTAGTTACAATTTCCTTACACTGTGCTCAACAGAAGATGCTGGTGAGTTTGCCTAAATATTTCAACAAATTATTTTTATATTCTTTTGTGTTATTTAATGGGATTTTTCTTTCAACTGAATCTTCAATGGAAACACAATTTTAAGCTGAAATTCTTTGAATTGCCAGCTTAACCTGAACATTGTTACTTACACAGTGTTACTAAAAAGAATAATTTATGTTTACATTAGAGAATGGATCCTAAATGCAAACCTTAGATGAAAAGAATCAACATTTACACTAAATGGAAGGAAACAGGGCATTGGAGCTTGGAGAAAAGTTTATTCGTCAACAGACTCCTGAAGAGTATGATCTGTTTTTATTTTTACCAAAGAAAATGGAAGAATGTGCTTTTGATGTTAAATATCCAAATTCAGGAAAGTTTCAGGAAAATAAAAGTACATCAAGTAGGAGCAGGAATGGCATAAAAAATGTGCTGAGATAAATTAAAGGTTGTTGGCATTTTTTCCAAATTACAAATTGATTTATCAGTTAAATATAACCTACTTCAGCCACCACTAATTTCTGTGAAATGGCAAGAAAAATACTCAGACCAAGTTTTAAGAGGAGTAACTCACACTGAATCACTGATTTTAAAAGTTTTACAGTAGTAGGCAACCATCATATCTTTCCAGACACACTTAAAATACTTCCTGAGCTTTCTGACATAAGCGTCTGGGTTAACTAACATAATAATAACATTGGCTGCAAACTTTAAAATTAACTGCTGCAGAAAAAAGAGTGAGCACATAATTGCATTACTAAATGTTCCATATGCTGAGAAATGCTTCGGTACTTTTTGAAGATCATTTCTTACTACCTTCTTCAAACATAAAAAATTAGCCTACTAAATGATGTATTGCATGAAGGGTAAATGAAGAGTAACTGGGAATGCCCATAGCCCTCAATTTTCTCATTTATTGCTGGGCAGCTTCAGCTTTGCCCCTGCTTTTTTCACAAGTGTAGGCATTTGCTGCTGCATCTTGGGCACTGCTGAGCTTCATTTGGGCACTCTGCTCTACACACACCAACAACTCAATCCTTACCCCTGCCCCAAAAACTTTGTGTTCCTCAGAGGAATCCTTGGCCAACCCCGGCCCACTGATTCTGCTGGGTAAGATGAAGTGGCACAACAGAAGGCAACTCTACCATTATTGCTGCTGTGGCAGTTAGTAACTACAGCTGGCAAGACTTGTAGTGAATGTGAAGCTGCTCTTTATTATGTTCCAGATTGTTTTGGGTCCTGGCCATCCCCAGATCTGCAAGTCGACAGTCTGAGCGCAATAGTACACTGACCTAATTATCTAACTGGCCTAAAGCAATTAGGGTAGCAAAAGAAATCTTGCTATGACTTTCAGAGGAACAATAACAACTTCCAAGTTTTCATAGTTCAAATACTACATGACTTAAGAAATGGTGTCCATTAGGTTATATTATGTGCATGGACCCCTTTATATCACAGTTTTTTTAATTTGCATTCTAGCAGTGCCTAGGTATGACTTGGACTAGCTGATCCCAGGAACCTACACCTGAAAAAAGCATTTCATTGTACACCTGACTGATCACTCAACAAACTATGGATTCCAGAGAAGAATTTTACCAGCTTTTCCATAAACATGTTGTTTGACTGAAAAATCTTCAATGCCTAAATCAAGTAACTGCATTTTCATGAGGTGCTGCACAAGACCTGGCCTGTTGGCCTGTGGATGAGCTGTGAGCCTAGAGGAAACGTTAAGTAACATGTATTTGTTTAAACCCGAAGAAAGAAACTTAAGCTGGTAAGTTTAGCTTGCACTTACAAAAGGCTAAGGTTGTGTATACAGTCAGTGCTCAGGGGATGAGTGTTGCTAAGACAGAGTGCACTCAACTGTGTTGTCCACATCCGAGTGTCTCATGCCATCTGAAAGCCTGTGGGCACCCAATGCACCTCTAGGAGATCACTGCCCTTCTGGAGTGTCAGCTGGGTGACAGGTCAGATACCCCAGCATATGTCAGACAGCACTACATGCCTACATCTATGCAGGTGAGTTCAGTGTTGTGGACCTGAGACCAAGAACATACATAGCTTAATGTCATATGGTTGTGTGATAGGTGGTTTCAGTACCTCCTTCTTTGTATGTTTAACTGGAGCGTAGCTTAAGCATAAATGAAATTCTGCAGGAACGTGAGCTGAAGGAAAGACCATAAAGTCTTCTGAATATTAGCTCTTTTGAAGAGCCCAAATATACATTGCAAGAATTCTCCCAATTTAGGCCATTACGTTATAGCTCTATCATGTTTCTCCTATATAAAAAGCTCCAAAGCTCCCTGAGTCAAAACATGTCCTTCTGAGCATTCAAATTGTTCCTTCAAAACATTTTTTTTTAATACTTTGGCTAAAATAAAAAGGGTAGAAAAAGCAAGCATTCATACAACATCCAAAGTGCTGCTATGAAAGCCCTGTGTGCATGCCATATACCTTGACTGACAATAGGTCATTAAAATTTATTCTCATAAGAAGAATATGTGCCCATAACTAATGGATTAACTCTAAAGGTATATGCTCTTATAAGCGAGGATTAATTAGTTATCCATTTGGATAAGGTGCACCACTCATTTTTCAAATTCAGCTAAAAGCAGTTTAACTGTATGGTAAGTTTCTGCATACACTGGGAAGATTTTTCTCATAGTTAAAATAACAGTGCAATTAGCTCCACTACATATTTGTTTCACAGTATGTTAGATTCTAGCTCTCTTCACCAAATGCTACAATTTTAAAATGTCAAACTGCTTAACTGATTATTGAAAAACCCACGCCTAACAAGACCAAGCCTTTCTGCAACCCTATTAATTGCTCACTTTTGCAAAATTCCCATTTAAATATATTGGAAATGTGCTAGAGTAAAGGAAAGAGTAATTGCAGGAACTCACTTCTACCCAAATGACCTGGAAAGTAATAACCACGGTCACATCAAGTCCTAAATCATCAGTAGCTCAAGCATACTGCCCACCATTTACAGTAAAGAGGTCAGTTCTGATCTTCAGCCACTTCTACATCAGCATCGTTCATTCTACCTATATCACTGGCTAGGGTAAACTGAAATAATTCTACAGAACTTGAAAAGAACTACTGACCAAATATAACAAGTCAGTGCATGCTTTATACAATTGAAAAATACTATTTCAATTACTAAGCCTTTCACACCTGCAGAACTCCATGGCTATACACTGATACCCACTCACAAAAAAATCTGGCTCAATTCAGTGCAGATACAGTAGATTTCTTGGAAGATCAGAATCACACCATGGGTCAGCACCACAAACAAAAGATATCACAAGACATACATCACCCTTCCAGCTTAAATTTTGAATGAGGCAGGGCTTTTCTTTTTTTTGTTCTCCCTGAAGTTTCAACATTTGTGAGATGTACAAATGAGCCGTGATCGGCTGATGAAGTATTGAAACATTTATGACATAATGAATATGTCTGACAAACCTGCTGAAGCTGCTTTGAACAAGGGGGAAAAATGTTGACAAGATTAATATAACTTAAGTTGCTGCAATGACAGAAAACAGGAAGCCTGTCTTAACCCACCGTCTGTTGGGCTGAGTCCACGGGCTGCTGAGATCATGGAGAGGGACGGGCTGTTGTGCAGGGACCTGATGTAGTCCATGTAGGGGTTAATGTATGGGTGAGGGGTGCTGAAGGGAGATTCTGATGTTGCAGCAGGATTTCGGTGTGGGGAAATTCTAAGGAACGGAAGCTCTGAGTATGTCGGACTACTAGATAAGGCAGAAGGCCTGGAAGAAAAAAAGAAAGAAAAACAAAAAAACAGCCAGGTTATCTATAAAGTAAATACTGTAAAGGTAACATACTCATTTCTTGAAGAATGAAAAGTAGGCTGCACATGTAATAACTTCCACTAAAGTCAACTGCCTGGAAAGAAGAGGGTAGGAAATAAATTCTCTGTGCTTCTTATTGGTAACATTTATCTGACCAATTTTTAACACAAGTTTGTATTTGGTTTAATCTTTACATCCCTCAATACCGTTTCCTCAAGGAGTTCAGCAGAAAATCAGTTTAGTATGAAATATGCAGCCTCTATACCACATATTAATTCCTGCTGCAATATGGAAGACATACTGAGATGTTTGAATCATTTACACCTTCAAAACCACGTGGTTATTGGGAAAAGAGTTTTGAGAGCTACACTGGTGCCCACTTCCTTCATTTGCCAGCTTACTCTTCCTGAATGTGCAAGATTGCACATTTATTCAGCAAACATTTCAGAAAACCCAAACTTAGTAAGCTATTAAGACAGCTAGGTCCTTTGGACAGCTTTTGTCCCTTTTTGTTGATGTCCCTTCCCATGAAAGATGCAGAAAACTTGGTAGCAAAGGAAGAAAGATTGCTGCACATTTGTTTTTAGTATGGCATCAGAGACCAATGCCTTTAACAAGACCATATTAATTAACTACCTCATTCTTGCAAAGGGAGAGCTGTGGTGCCTTCTCAGGCTATGTATATGATGCTGTAATGAACCAAGCCTGAAAGCTGTGTTCACAGCTGAGAAAAGATAAATAATCTGCTGTAACCCTTCCCCATCATCCCACCCTGTCAATATAACTGCTTTCAGACTCTGCATGGAGACCCTTCTTTCACAGCATCCCATCTCCAAAGGCACTGGAAAAAGTCCAAATTTCATGTGAAGGGGCTGGAGAGCCTGCCCTTGCCAACCTGCTCTTTGGCAAAAAACAATGATTAAGCCTGTCATGCATTTGCTGTAGTCCAACTGGTTGACCCGAACTAAATGCCTTTTTGTCCCTGTTTTTCCAATTAATTTAGCATATATACAGCACAGACACAGGCAGCAGCTGTTAGAGCAATGAGGGCAGCCTGTTCCTTTGATGCTGCTGGCTTACCAAGGAATAATAAAACAAGAAATGTATTTTTTTTTCCCTTTAACATACACATGCCATGATCAATGGAGATAGTTGTCATCACCTAACAGGCCAACAAAACATAATCTTACATCTAAGCCAATACTGCCCTGATCAGCTCGGAAATGCCAGTGTATGAGTGGGACAAAGATCAAAGTCACACATTCCTAACGTGACGCCAGCTTTCCTGTCGCAAAATCCATGAAGGCTCATAAAATTTGGGAAATAAAGATATTTTTTTTCCTGTTGTGCTGTTCTCCCTTCCCTTCCGTATTCAGCTTTTGTGTGTTTCTTGCCCTCCTAAGACTTTCTGCAAGGTAAGCCTGTCCAGCCTTTCCGTATGAAATTATCTCCTAGCTCCAAAGTTTGTTAAAAAGCTGCACTCGTGTGCTAGCAGCAGGTACTCTGACATCAGAGCAAGTGACCCACACAAAGCCCAGCCACTCACTGGCATGCCTTCACTGTATTTAAATGTACCAAGAATCTGAAACCAGAAGCTATTTTCCACTGCTGTGCAAAAGAGGCACCTCCTTTCCTCGGAACACTTTTTCTCCACGTGCTTTGGACGCACCTTTGTTTTACAGTGGAAATGCAGCTTTACTCCTATTGGTACTGTGAAACCCAACCAGCCATGAAGCATTTGCTGTCTCACAATTCCTTGTCACGCCAAGTGTGGAAGGCAGGAGCCTTAAAACTCATAGTGATGTAGGAAGCAAAAATACCACAGCTGGATACCACATTACAGAGTGAATTTCCCAACCTGGCAGTGACAAAAATACAGTAGTACGGCATATTTAATACAAAAGTAACACAGAAACCAAGCCCGGATGTCATTTTACAAGTACTTTTTTCTAATGTGTTCGCAACTCTCAAAGAGTTAGAATCCCTAAGATTATGCAGGCAAGCAGAAGCCCTGGCCTTATCTGGTGCATCTCAAACAGAAAACTGTTTAAAAGCTTTTGCAAGAAGGCTGAAAGTCTCTATCCGCCTCAGTGATACACTCTTCAGCTGGCCAACAGCCAAACGTTGCTGCAGGAGCAAGATTAAGAGCCAGGCTGTCAGCTTCTCCTCCAGATCCAATGGGAGCCATTCAAGGACACCAGGACTCAAGTGCTGCTTCTCCTCATCCTCAGCCCTGCCTCTTCCTCCCTCCACTCCTCTGAGCTCCTCAGTTTTCCAAGGATGCTAGGGAAAGGATGCTGACCTGGGTAACATCATTACAGCTTAGATGCTTGCTGTCAATTATCAGAGGCAGAAATTAGGAGTTATCAGATTCCACATAAAATTCCCAGCTCTGGC
Source organism: Apus apus (assembly GCF_020740795.1). NCBI lineage: Eukaryota > Metazoa > Chordata > Aves > Apodiformes > Apodidae > Apus > Apus apus. The sequence continues at coordinate 53,799,680 of NC_067283.1, forward strand.
CTCTACTATTCACTAATTTCTCTTCAACATCTGATTTTAACATGCTGCCTAACTTCCAGCCTCTTCTTTTATCACTCCTCTGTGTTTCCAGACTCTCCTTTCCCTACAGCCCCATTTTTCCTCCAGTCTCCATCTGCTCTCAGCTCCGACTGAGATATCCTGATTTATCCCAATAAATGTTACATATTCTTCCCTTCCTTTCCCTCTATGATTGAAGTTCACTATGAACATCTTTTAAAAGTATTGTTTAATTCCCTCCTTCAGACTAAAATGTGACTTTAGTAAAGGGTGCAGCCAAACACACTACTAGCTGTTGCTTTGCAGCCTCTTTGCATACCAATAAAGAATTACTATTGTCCCATGAACAGCAAATAGTACAGCCCAGGAGTGGCTGTCACTCATTCAATGACAAGCAAATCAAATCTCCAGATGTGGGTGGCAAAGTCCATCCCCATAATTTTTATTTCATATGTACTTTTTCCCCAGCCTTGGCAAATGGTGTTCTGCCTTGAGTCTGAGGCTACTTTGTGGGTTAAAAAGAGGCTTCAGCATGAGAAAAGGCAGGGACATTTTCAGCGATGCTGCTTGAAATTTTACACCTCAGCTGTGAACCATGGGAAGGCAGAACTTGCTCTGCATCCTCTCCTATGCAGGGGTTTTCCTTTTCAATGACATACTTGGAGCACTAAGGCTTCCTTCAGAGACAGGAAGCAAAGCAGATGCATGCTCTTTTCTGAATTGGGACCTTTGTGTCTGCTCCCAGAGATCCTGCAAACTCAAGTTTAATACAAAGCCTATTATGCTCAATACTTACTTGAAGTTGGAGGTCTCCAGGTTCGGGAGTAAAAAAGACCCACTGGTTATGTTTTATCACTGCAATTTTTATCCTGGCACATTAGGCTGGTTTTGTTTTTTTTTTTCTCAGTAACTCTGATTACATCTATACCCTCATGTAAAAGAGAAGAAGCGGGGACCAGGGCTGGCTGTGAAGGCATCTCCTCCTTTCTGTCCAGACTGCCTTCCTGCTCACCAAACTGAAGTGCTGAAATACCACAACTGCCACACAGCTTTTGCATCTAACACAGGTCTTCCTACTCCCCACTCATCTCCAGCCTGCCAACTTCTCCCTGTCCCAGCTCTGATGCTCTGGAGAATCTCAACTACTCAGCAGGAGAATGGCGCACACGTGCCGACACAGTGAGATCAGTGTAAGGGCAAGCAGGTGTATTTTTTCCTATTAGTCATGACACTAATTTGACAAACGTTGCAGAGGTGTCTGCACAGTCTTAAAAACTTACTAAGTCACACCAGCTCAGCAGCTGCCAGCTGCATCAGAGGTACGGCAAATCACAAAACACATGAAGCCCCTTATTTTTTTAATGCTTTTGCTGACCACTGCTGAACCACGGGTGAGCCCTCTGTTAAGATTTCAGTTATTACTCAAGAAAATGGTGTGACATTTTGTTTTGTTGCTTATAGCTGCAACAGATGAACTCTGCACGAGAAGACTGACCAGCAGGTTTGGATTTTAGCCACCACAAGAACTGAACACATTGCATTTTGCTTTTCAGCCCATGCAGCCTTCTTTTTTCACTAAGGAAGGAAGATCATAGGAATCAAAGTTGATGCAGCACACATGAGCAAGTTCCACATATATAAAATGACATGCATGAAGAGACCATTCCCTAGTATTATCCTGAAATGATCACTATTTTTTTCCATCAGCAGAGAGAAAGGAGTAGAGGGGCTCATACCATATACTTTAGGTTGTTTTTTGTACCTAAGCATTAGCCAGTTCTACAGTGAAGATAATCAGATGCTCCACAGTGAAGTGGAAATCTGTTTCTCTTTACCTCTTTCCTGGGCAGTAACAGAGTGGGTGAATCATGCAGGAGAAATACTGCTGTCTGGCTATGACTGGAGTTAAAAATCCACAGGTAGGTAAGCAAAGAACTTGTTGACTAGCTTTCAGCCACCCTCTCTTCTCACTGTCATAATGACAGGATTCAGGAGCACAATTTCCAGTCTCTGCCTGTGTCCCTGGTGCAGCAGGGTGAGGTGTGACAGGATCCAGATCAGTTCTGGATATTAGGCTAGAGAAGGCCCAGATTATTCCCTACCTTACCTTATTTTTCCTTTCTAACTTGCACCTTTTCTCTCATCTACATTCCTAAACAGCTCCTGTGGCACAAGGCAGAAGGAAACAGGTAGGATTACACAACTTCCTTGAATTCTGTACCTGCAAAAGGCTACAATATTTTGTGATTTTGAGCCTCTAAAACCGAAGACTGACAAAAATATAAATGGATTTTTGTTTTCCAAGATAACAGACCTGTAAGTGTCCAGAAATTTCACAGCAAAACAAGAACACTGAACTCAAATTTCCCTTCTCCATTTTTCAGCTCCTTCCCAACTAAGTCACACAGTTTTATCATACCTGTAGACATGGTAAAGAGCCAGCCCAAAATACCATGAAACTATCTTACATGGATTTACACTTGTAACTGAGAAAGGGTGGTTAGGAACTGAAGAAGGGTTTGGGAAGACCCAGTTCAGGGTGCTGGGAAGTAGCAAAGGCTCCCAAGTTAACTCCAGCACAGACAATGTACTCCATGCCACCAGATCTGAGCTGATTGACCAGAGCCAGGTGCTTGTAACAGGGTCCATCAGCATTCTGAGACAAGGCAAAGTGACAAAACAGGTCCAGGTGTGGTGAGAACCAGTCAAGTGCAGAACCAGAGAGGGCCAAAGACAAGAGAGGAGATAACATACACCACAGCTCTGAGAGGTGCATTTAGGAGAACAGCCATCACCTATCATGCAGGTCCTGAGATCAGCCAGGAGCAGGACAAGAGACAGGTGCTGCCTACAACACAGCTCAGGCAAGGACTAAAGGCCCCAGGTCAAGATTAAAAGGTGCTCCTGGGTGCATGGGGTGTGGGTGGAGGTCTCAAGTGAGGCTGTGCAAGGGCTTTATGGCCTATTAGTGGACTCAGGGTCCTCACACTGGGTTCCTTTGCTTTGGAGTCCTTGAACTGCTCCAAGGCATGACAGAATATCAATCCACCACACATTGTCCCTGTTCTTGCATCTCCTGCAGCTGTGAAAAGTACAGCAGGCCCTGGTGGGTACTGTGACTGTACTTGTCAGAGAGCACTCTCCAGTGTTTTGTGGAAGCAAATATAAAGCCACTGAGGACAGCCACAAAGGTCTATGTCATAGGAAAATCTCAATGAAAATGTTGAGATTTTTTGGTGTTAGATAAGTAATCTGTCATAAATGGTTACCAAATAGCTTTAAGCTGTACTTGGGCAAAAGCCTCTTCTAAGCACAAGCTATTTAAAAAAAAAAAAATTAAAAAATTGGGATTTAAGCATTTCCTGATTTTAAAAGAAACTGTAACCCCAGGACTGAAATTTTAATGCCAAGTTTTGTCCTGATAAATTTTTAAAAGGCTCTTTTTACGAATCTGTTGAAAAATACATTTATATTGAAAACAGCAAGTGATACTTAACTATAGCATTGTAAATATGACACTGAGCCAAGGTTACAGATGGAACAATAATCTATCTCACAGAACAAAGATTGTGAACTACATAGGATGAAATATTGTAATATATCCTAATTTATTATTGCCTTTTCAACCATCTTGTTATATTGTGAAAGTGTCAAAGTTCAAACCTTGATATTTAATCATTTAACAGTACGTTATTCAATGCTGGAGCAAACACTGATAGCATAACTCTCACACCAGTAATATCCACACTGTTTCTCTGATTCCTGTTTAATTCAGCCCTGCCCAGAGAATTGAAAAATTTTAAACTCATTAAACTGCCTATGATCCCATTCTTTCTTCTTTTTCTGTTTTTCTGCAATAATCTCCTGATGGCTTCCCAAAAACATAAACACTTTTATTTCTAGTAGATCCTGGAAGATGAACAAACAATAAAGACCTCCTTTTAATGTAGTGACTCCAATTAGTAGTAGTGACTCCTATTTTAAAGCACATGGCTTAATTTATTTAGTAATATCTCCCATGTTAAATATTTGAGTACTGTTAGCTAAATGTCATAGATTGCTTGTACAGATTGACCCTTTGGCACCAGCAGTCAACAACTAGTTAATAAAAGGTTTTTATATTACGAAAGCTTAGCACTAAGAAAGTAAGGCTTGCTTCTAAAAAGTCAAGTGAGAAAAATTCTAATCATTGTGATCAGCCCAAATGACAAAGTTACTCCTTACTGTTACAACAATGTACGTGGTTGTAGGTGCTCGACAAATCAGGCTCAGGCAGCTACCTATACGCCTACATGATGCAGAAAAATCAGGAGTCAAGTAACCATCCTGCTTCTCTCAAAATCTTTGCTTGCTATTGTAGGATTCAACTCCATTTAAATGGCAATCAGTGGGGCACTGTCCAGTCACAGATTTAGCTGATAATATCCGTAAGTGATCATGGGTGGACATGATCTTCATAAACACTAAGTGCTGACTGAGCCAATTCTGCTCTCCCCAAGAGCCACCTGCAAAGCTTCCGCTGACTTCAATACAAGAAGAGTAAGATTAGCAGTGAGTATTTTTAAAATTTGATTCAACAGTTCCCTTTCTCTTTGCACTTCTAATTGAATTTGTAAACAATCAAACCCATAAATATATAGCATGGGAAATCAATAATATCTTTTAATACTTGATTTTTTTCTTCAAATAGGCAGTTCATTCCCCTAAAATAATTTACTGCCTCAAAGCTGCTACACTGTATTCCTGGACTTAAGAAAACTAAGCAAATTATTTTGAAATTCTAAAGAATTAAGAGTTAATTGCATCTGAAGAAATGTCAGAGCATACTTCATGTAAAAGAGCTGAAGTGCTCTAAAGGTAAGCACTGTTAACTGTATTTTCTTAGTGGTGCACACGAAGAAGAGGGAAAACAAGACATGCTTAAGTCCTAATATGAGAAAGAATGTTTATTTCCTATACTCTTTGCCATGTTTCAATACCTTGTCAATATTTTGCTCACTATTCCTGCAAAATTCAGTCATTATGGGGAAGTAAGTCACAGAATTGGATTTGGTAGCAGCCTTCCATTCAGCAGATATATGCACAGATAAATCATGAATGGATCAGTGCCTATGTAGTTCAGGTATTAAGAGGAGCTAGATCACAGTTTAAGGTACACAGGCTCTGCTTTGGTTTCTATCACTTATCTGCTGTGCCACCTTGGACAAGTTTGTTGACCTTCTCAGAAAGCATTTGGTATCTACAGCTGAAAGGTCAGACTATATTATTATATTTTCTCATTGAGGCAAGGACAATGCCTTACAAAATGTGCACAGCTCTGGAATGTGGATTCCTGAAATATACAAGTAACTTCACTGAGTAACAAGAAAATGTTTCTCCCTCATAAAGTTCTAAGTTATCGTTTCAGGAAAAAGAAAAAAAAAATTACACAAATGGCTGCACAGAGATGTTCCTGGTGCTGGAAATCATGCACGACAATTAGCTGATGACCCGCAGCAAAAGAATATTACTCTGGTTCCCCTTTCCTTCTTTGGGAAGTGTTAACATCATGTAGTTACAGTTAAAAATTGACTACATTAATCAAGGCACTAAATCCTTAGTCAGTGACTGTATTCCTATTTTTCAAATGATGGACTGCCTGAACGCAGATCTAGCTTCTTTACATATACTCTCTGCTACTTGTAATACCTCATAAATAACCCAACCATCAGCTTGCAGATTCCCTCCAGAAGAGTTTATACTATAAAAAGCAATTAATATTAATTCAATTATTTACATTTTGTTTACATAAGGTCAGTCGCTACACTGATGACCTTCAGCCCACAGTTAACACCTGAATTGACTCTAGTGAACAACTGCTGCTTTAGAGGTAAGTGAATCAAGGTATATTCATTTAATTGCATGAGTCTTGCCATGCCTTCCTTAAACGTGTATGCAGATACAGTTTTGACAAATTTGGGTTTTCTTTATGAAAAAGGCAAATAAAACCACATACTGTCTCCCAGTGTTTCTCCAAGTCAAGCCCAGGCTTGGTTCTCTTCACACAACGGTAATCTCACAACAACCTGCCTCTCCTTTTCCTCTTCCTTCCATCTTGCCACCAACCATTGTCAGTGCCTCCCGACACTGCTCCAAAACACTGTCCACTTAGCCTCTGTACACAGAGCACCCCAGCTTGCATCTCCTTCCTCCAAAACCTTCCCAGGACTGCTGCAAAGGTATCAGTGACTAGGGAAGAATTACCTGGATTTACTCAGCAATTTCTTTGCTTGTAAAAAGTGTGCAAACACCCAAAAACGTGACTGATTGTAACTACTCCCTCCAAATGCCACTTGCCTTTCAGGCTTCTAGCAGACGACATCTTGCAAATTTTGCAGCAACTGTGCAAGCTCCTACTGCCCCCAGCTACCCAGCTGGTGGCCATCCCCATCCAGCACAGGCAACACATCTCTGCCTCTGACTACTGCAGTGCCTGGTTTCAGTGAGTCAGAGCGAAGTAGCCAGACTGTAAGCGGGGCAAAGGCACACCATTTAACCCTGAGCAGAGGCAAGGGATAATCTTCAGGGCGAGGAAAACAGCTGGGGCTGGTAAACCCTGAGGCCATCAGAGCCGACTCACCAGAGTTCATCTGCCAAAGCGGTCTGACCATGAGCTCTTCCTGGCAGAGCTCGTTATATTTGCGCAACACTTGGCAGAGCTCTGATCCTGCACAGAGCTGTTGGACATTACAGCAATGTAAACAAGAAATAAAAGTGATGCTAACAAGATACGCTGTGATTTCCATCACTTCCTTCTGCTAGAGACTCACCAAGGCATTGCCCTACTTTGCTCAGTTCACACCAACCTCTATGAACTGTAAGTAGAGTGAGACCTGCATAGCACAACCCAGTCTCAGTACTGGTAAAGTTTTCCTCCCCTGTCTTCAGCTGGTTCCAAGTCTACTTACTTGTGGTCAATCATATACCAAGGATAACGTATCAATGCCATATTTGATGCAGAACTCATCATCATAAATATAAAACAGATGCACAGGACAAGCTAATGTTACTCAAATAAGCCTTGGAAACATGTTGCTACATACTAAAGGGACTGCCATGGACCTCCACATACCATTCCCTCTTCAAACGGTGTTGCCGCACAAAGTGCAGCAGGAAAACCTAAAAGATCTAGAGCAGACTCCTTATCTGTTGTTAATAATAACAGAGTGGACACTGAAATTACCAACTACATTGCCACAGCAAACTTCCCTGCTCTGCAATCCTCTTTTGATGCTCTAGAGGTGGTCCCATTTGCTATTCAGATTTTAGCCTCCTCTCAGTTACAGGCAGGGCCTGCCATCTCTTGAAGTGCTTAACCACAGCTGCACCATCATATACATACTTGAGCTTAAATAAATCCTGATGGCATTCATGTACCCTTTTCTTCCTTCCCTTTCCCCTTCCTCTCCTCCCACAAAAGATTGGGTCAGAGGAGTGTCAGAAGCTTTCTCACACTTAATACCGTTAAGTCAGCTAATTGAATAAACATTTGTTTAACATTTGCTCCTATTTCACTAATGCACTGTGAGAATGAGAAGAATTTTATTCCCCTTCTCCCCCATCCTCCCCCTTCCTCAGGAGTGCCACTAGCTGTTATCACAGTGACTAATGTGCTGTATGTGGCCATTATAGTCTTCAACTCTGAAATTACACCCAGGATGAACGATAGGCTCTGCCTGTATGCTGATTGGAGTTGGATGATGATTGATTAGAAGAAAGTCAGACTACGTAGCCATGCAAAAAGAACTGCACTAAGCCACAGGCTCAGACACTAAAGAGCATTTCACCAGTGGCTTCAGAGCTATTAGATGTTTTCATATGAACATTTCCCACATCCAGGTTTGCGCATTTTATCTTTACTCTTTCAAATCCTGAAATTGCTTGGATAAGAGGGTTTCATATATATATTTATACACATTTCTAAGAGTAGCCTGAACTTTTAGGGGAAATAGAAGAGGCTTTGTGTCAAGTACAGCTAAATCCAGCCCTTCTATATCAAACCCCTGCTAGAAAATTACTGTGCAGATGATAAGGCTCAAAGATATAATAAAAAGTGACTCTACTCAATTTACACTGCAATATTGGTATGACTGAATATTTTTCATTCAGGTGACTGATAAAATCACTAAACTGTATTGCAGATAAATAAAGGAGGCTTCTGTCAAGAATAAACACCATTAATCATGAAGTCTCACCCTCTGAGTGGCTGTGCTATGCAACTGCACAAACGCACCATCACAAGTGGCATGTGACCCAGTGCCTCCTTTCTTCCCCTGGCTCCCTGGTGACGCTGTCTCCTTAGGAAATATTTTCTCTCTCTTTTTTTTTTTAACTGCCTTTACAACATTTGGAAGTCCTGTAATCTCTCTTCCATTCGAGTTTATGTGCGATTGCAACTGAAATCTAAATTTCAATAGCTAAATTCAGTGATACATTCAGCTAAAAATTGATCCTATGAGACAAAGTGAACCAATGCAGACTGTGGCTGTAAGTAAGAAGTCTATATTCAAACTGGTGAGGATGAGATCTAAAGCAATTCTAAAGCTGAAACCCGTAAAGGAAATTTTATCAGCTCTTCCGAGTCCTCTTTCCCTTTTCTCCCAAAACCCTCATTTTCTTGCCAGTTTTATTACTTAGACTCACTGTTTTCAAATAGGTGCCGAGTTGCTCTTTGAACGTACAAATATGTAATTTCTCAGCATCGCAAATCTAGCTGAGCAGAATAGACGGGGTCTCCTTTCGAAAAAGCAACTTGCATGCCAAAACTGGACATGTGCTGAAAGAAACTGTTACCCAGCAAAAGCACAGTCATACAAAAAAACCCAACAAACCAACAAAAAACCAGACAACTTAGGTAACCTTTTTGTAACCTGTTTTAGAGCAAGTGATGATTCAATAGTGGGCATGTTATTACGATGGAATGAAGCAGTGCCCTACACACTAATGAGGTTAAAAAATGTAGTTAGGTCTTCATGTTAAAGGCACTTAGCAAGCAGTTTGCTTGGCAAAGACCAACTGTGTGTTGGAGCAGAGCACTAATCACACAGGCAGGAATCAAATCGACTGGAAGAATTAGGAGACTTGCGGCCCCGAGGAATGTAATTCATGCAGAAAAGCAGTTGTCAGAGTGAGGCCAGGGAACTGTGTGGGAAGAAAGCAAAATAAACAGCTCAACAAAGAAAGCAAAGACGCTCAAATAGTGGCTTTTCTAATGCTTGAGTACACTGAAACTTCAGTGGGTGCATATGACAAAAACCTCATCAAAGACGACCTCTATCAAAGCAACACACCGGTGAATGGTGCACTGGTTCAAAAACACTCGGAAAATGCCTGAAGGTCTTTAAAACCCCTGAAGTCGTCATTATGTGCAACAGAGAAGTGCAGATACGCACTGAATGCAGGACTGGGAGAAGAAGAAAAACATCCAAATGGTACACAGCTAAGAGAGTTGAACTGGCTTCTGCAGTTGCTCCTGATTCCTCTTCTTTACCATGCACTAGATCAGAAGAAGACGCAGCCTGAATGGCAAGAGCACTCCTGCCTATGGGCAGCAACGCTCTCGGATCCACTCCCGCAGCGTGAGGAGCAGATCACTGCTTCCACCAGAGGGGCGACGTGACCAGAGAGAAGATTCTGATGCTGGTCCTGAATCTCAAGAAAACCCATGTGGTATTCACAGGAAGTTTTTCTTGTGATGGGTATGACGTGACAATAAAAACAAGCTTTGAAATTGACTGAAATATGAATTTTGCAGATACTCTGTTCTCTCTAGAAAAGTATTTTCAACTAATGGCTTTTTACTCCCATAATTTAATGTTTTTAATTTTTTAGAGAATTAAGCTTTTAGCAGTTTTAGTATTTAAGTACCTCTCTCCTAATTTCATTCATTCACTGATAACTTTTCTAAGCCCTCTCCACCTTGCACTTAAGAACCATGCTCACTATTGTTCCAGCAAATTTCAGCTTCTCTACTTCCCTTCACTCCCTCCTCTCGCTAAGGCAGGCATTCCTTCTCCTGGCAAAGCACTAGAAAAGCCTCTCACATTACCTCAAATGAACACTCTTCCCAATGGCTGTTCTGTGATGCCAAGAAACGCTCTTTTTCCAAATTCAAAACCAAAGCAAAACAGACCCATCAGCTTTAATTTCCAGTGCCTACTGTAAGTCGTGTCCACAATACTACAGAACTGGGATTTGAGGGAAGAGGGAAAGCTTTTCATCAATTCTAATTTTATATGCTAAAATAAAATCGTCACTGTTTAAAACAAAAGCAAGTTGACAATAACACATTGCACTTGCTACCAAAATATGGCTATGAAGGCAACATTTGACTAAAATTCTAACTTTGAAGGACTACAATCTTGACAGAAACAGTGATGTGAAGGTTCAGCATTAATCATTTATGTTGAGATATGACTAGATTTGCTTCACATTTCTGTACTAACATTAGCAGACAGCCCAAAACTGATATTCACAAGGATTAGTGACTATTACTGAACAGAGAAAGCACCAGATAGAATTTCTCACCTAACACTACTATTCGCAGCAGAAAACAAACAAACAACAACAACAACCAGATGTACAGAGATTTCTGTACAAAATGTTATGTATATATATTTCTGTATGAGATACACAGATCAGTTTCTTAAATGTCTCTTTCCCCACCCCCACCTCCCCCAACAAATCTGTGATTTGGGGAAGAAAAGCCATTTCTAGAGTGCCCCTCAGTGGCAGCACCATATGTACAGTACACGTGTGCTGTAAGCAAGACTGCAAGTCAAGGAGTGACCCTATGAAAACAAAACAGCTACTGAGCTTCTCCCATCCTCCAAGCATGACTGCAAATAGCAGACAAGCCACAGATCAGCACCAACATCTATGAGGGCAGTAGGATTCACAAGTATATGAAGCACAACTTATACGAAAGTTGAATGCTGCCAAGATAGCAGAGGGGAATAAAGTTATCCTGGTAACAGTCACTTCTTTTATTTTCTTTGCCAGTATCGAAGGTCCAGGTGTGGGCACTGGTTGCGATGCAACCAAATCAGAGTGGGAAAACACTCAGTTCTCATGCTGGGCTAAGGAGGTGAGGCTCAGCCAGGCCAGCTTCTTTATTTGATCCTGGAGGCACTGAAAGCCATTGTGGTTCTACGTAATCTGCAGAAGAAACAAGCGATAAAGGCTTCACACTGCTGTTCTTGCTCTATTTGTGAGCAAAAGTGGTGTTAAAAAAGCATTTATTGGGCAAAGCTGTAACCTCAAACAACCTCAAGAACCAGAAATGGGTGGGGATGCCACTTCTCCTGTAATCATAGGCAGAAATATGTGAAAAACAGCACCATGTGTAAAGCAAATTAATGTTCTGGCTGCACATTTTTCAGAGAAATAGTAAATTCAGATTTTAATTATCTGGCATAAACATATTATCTATATGCTGGAAGTTGTAATAGTTCCCTAAATAGAGAAGGCAGCTAGGCGTGCAGATGAAAACCTCAAGGGGAACAAACTGGCCAACTTAGGACACATCAGCACTCGGAGGATGACCTACACATTTCCTCCCTCAGCACCTCTGCAATTCAATCTTATCACAGAAGTAGAAACACAGTTCCCAGAAAAGGTGTCAGGATGGAAGCCCGACATCCGAGGAACGAGCACAGCAAACCAAGACTGAGGCAGCTACACAAGCTGTCTTGGTACTGCCTTAATGATGTACACCGATAGTGATATTCCAGGGTGAAGCAGAGGAACACCTGATTGCCCCTGGTCATTCAGCCCCTGCCCTCCCCGCCAAATCTGTCTACAATGTTGTTAAATGGGGCTATTTGCGTTGGTGGCCTCTATAAACTGGACTAGACTATCAATCTTTTCTTCCACGGGCCAGTGGAAAAGGCATGATAAATCTAGGCTGAATTTCAGCAGGAGATAGAGGACTGAAAGATGTGTATCTGTACAGAGATAGCCCCTTAAATCTGATATGTTTAGAAATTCTCCCTCATGTGAAATACTCCCTAATTTTCTGTTGATCCTTAACACCAGTGGTCACAGCACCTCATAAATAACGCTTTCAAGAGGACAACAGGTCAGTTCATTCCTTCAGAAGCTTTGTATTCCTGACTCATGGACTTCAGGATGTTTTCCTTCTGTGTCTAAGCAGTGTGGGGTCTCTAGAGAATTACCAGCATCCCTATAAAGTTGACTATAAACGCAGTCATCATCTCTTGCAGGCTCAGATCTACACATTCAGTGCTGGAAGGGACTAGGCAATATATCGTTGCCTGGTCTTCAATAGCAACGTCACAGGGTGCAGTTTCAGCAAAAAGCTTGTCCTAAAATAAGGTCCCAAGTCCTTCATTGGTCATGTGAAGCATCCTAAGAATGAAAATCAAATGACATAACTTTTTTCTTTAAATATTTTCCTCTATTAATTGATTACAGCAGTCACAAATGTTGGCCCAGCCTACCCTGAGGCACACAGATAAAACACCCACTGAGCACATTTGTTTGGGTGGAATTAGGGTCTTGTCTTTTTTTTCCTAGCATCATACAATAGAGGATATGCAAAGGACAGCCAGTTAGTCTCCTACATCTCAGAAGCACAGCAGACACCAGTTTGACAGCCTGATTTTTGTTACAAATATAGTCACACACATATATAAAAAATACAGTGGGTTGAGTAAGGCGGGACAAAAAGGGAAACAAGGTGTTATTTAACTTCTGTTTTTCCTTCCTTTGGAAAAAGGAAAGTCTGAACGAAATTCAATCCATACTCCAAGATTACAGGACATGATGGCTTTGTTGAGGTAGGATAGAGTCTAACTCAGGGAAAGATCACATGAGGGTACGATGGAGATACTCTGTGCTCCTACGCTGCAGAGGTACTCACATCTCTTCCAGTTCATACCTACTCTTACTTTAGGGACTTCTAATTCATAACACAGAAATCTCACCAGTTCACTTTAAAGAAAGCAAGCCAAAAAAGGAGAAAGAAGGAAAGAAGGAAAGAAGGAACGAAAGAAGGAATGAAAGAAGAAAGGAACGAAGGAACGAAAGAAAGAAAGAAAGAAAGAAAGAAAGAAAGAAAGAAAGAAAGAAAGAAAGAAAGAAAGAAAGCAATGACTGTAACATTTCAGTTCTCTTTGAAGCAAAATTTAACATGAGTGGAAGAATTGTACTGAAAAAAAAGGAGTCTGTCACAGTCCAGTACCTCACAGACCACTGCAACAAGTTTGACAGCAGCCTCTATAGAGTTGGCTTGCTTCTGGTTCACTGCACGTGAATACCACAGTCAATATCTGCTCACTCAACTAATACTGCTGACTACAGCACAAAGAACACAGGAATTTTGTCCAAGAAACCACAGGCTCAGAGACTCTGAATGTGCACTATATTTAGAGCTTGCATTCTTTGCAGCTGATAACAGAATGAGATAATAGACATTTCAAGCAGCAGAACTTTAGCATTGCAGCTAGTCTTTCTATTTTTTGGTGAAGTGACAAATTCAGGTAATGATCCACATGTTCTCAATGTTTTTTGCCCATTAATATATTTCCTACTTGTTTTGTTCATGGTTTCCCTCTCATTTTCCATCTTTGTTGAACTACGTGTAGCTCTTTCCAGTAGTTTTAACTGTAAAGATCTAGAATTGCTCAGCCCGTGAAAAATGCAAAGGTATTCACCCTGTTATGTAAAGAAAATGTCTGCATGCACATACACAAATATGCACACTTGTATACACATCTGCACACAGGGAGCACCCAAAAAACCCTCAATCATGCCTAGTTATCCCCCATTCTACAGAAAAATACTATATACAACATAGGGCCCAGAGACATGACTTTGCTGGCCATTCATTTTGCTTTCATAATCTCTTAATTCGTGCTGGTTCCTGCCTTAGGGGACCACTTCTTGCTGGCAACCAAGAATTCACCTAAGCACCATTACCTACCCAGAGATGGGGTAAATCAGCTAAGTGGTAGTGCTGTCCAGTGCCAATAGATACCTTAACTGCTGATAAACCTAGGAGCTGTTTCTCTGCAACCCATGCAAGAATCTCCAAGAATCCCTTTCACTGGATTGGGCCTCTCAGGTGGGTCTCAGAAACCTGATTCCCTTTAGCAGCAGAGGAGTGTTCCCAAGGACCACTGAGAACATCCCCTTCCTTTTCCTCCCTCAGCATTGTCCCAGGAAGCTGCCCTGCAAGTTGTTGCTCCTGCTGAGTGACCATACCATGAGAGGTGGTCAGCCAGCAGCCAACCAGTGGAAGGATGCCTTTCTCATCAAGGCTGGGGGCTGCTGCCTTTCAAGAGCCTTTCTGGACATAAATTAACCTGGAAGATCTGGGGGAAGTTTCTACCAAAGGATTTTTAACAAACCAAACCACTGTGTTCTACAACTTTTCCTTCTACATTAAAAATCTCACCAAAATTTTCCTTTTATTTCAATTGCTGTGACTTCTCCAGCCTCCCCAAAACCAGGCTGGCTGTACAAGGAGAACAAAGAGACCATGTTAACGCAATATTTATCTGCTGCTATTGTTTCTCCTTTATAAATCTGTAGTTCCTTGGCATTACAATTAGCTACTCCAGAGAAAATGATTATGTCACAAAGTATTATCCACCACAGAAACAGATGAATGATGTGAACCAAATGTAATCTGGTGTGCTTAGAGGCAATTCTGTTGACTTTCATGTAAATATGCTTGCTAAAAATGGAGATGATTTTTAGCAGTGAATCTTTATTTGATCTAGAATTTATTTGCCAGCAGAAATGAACTTTTAAATAAAATACTCTTTTCTTAATATTGCTTTTTCCTACTAGGAAGCAAGCAAATCTTTAAGAAATACAGAAGAGCTGAATTGAACATGCAGAAACTTAGCTTACCTAAACAAATCCATGTAACTGAACTTAGGTAAAACAGCTACATTCCAAAATATTTTCTTATTCTTACCAACATTTTTATTTACTTTTTTTCCTTTCAAATGTCTCTCACAATTAAAAAAAAAAATAAATTAGGAGAATCACGTATCTTTTTTTTCTACAATTCAATAATTTGCTTTGCAAACTCTTCCCAGTTTCAAATAGTTTTTAAAACAGTCTGCTTCTGAAGCTACCCTGCAAGCCTGCTTGCAAAGGAGAATTTATGATGCACAAGTCTTAAAGTAAATACTATTAAACAAATATCAACAGCTAAACAAAACACTGATTCACTATTTTAAAATTATGCAATGCTATATATCAAGTGAGAGATTGCAGTTCTGGTCTAGGCTCAGGCTTCATCTTCTCAGGTTTGTAAAAGGCCTGGCACTGAATGAAAACTATGCTGAAGTTTATGTGCAGGCATGTGGCCCTGCTATTTTACTTCTGTGAATTATTATCACCGTGCTGCTGTCACTAAGAAAAGAGGCATATGTGTTGCTTGCAGAGCCTACAACATGCATATCCACAGCATATAAGAAACTCTGAATAACCTTAACGAGTCACCAGATCATGCTACTTCCCTCTCAGAGACCTGCTATAAAAATCCTCCCAAGTATTAGCAGCTGCTTATTCTCGATGCTGCATTTCACTTCCAGGGACACATCTTCTTGGGTTCTTCCCACTTCATACAAGGTATCTCCCTGCTTACAGAAAGTACTTTAATGGATCATCTCGGAAAGCTGTAACTACAGTCGTCTTTTCATGCCCCAAGAGCTTCCCAGCCTTTCTTCTTTAATGGCTCCTGGCTAAACCTTAAAACCTGTTCCAAGTCTTAAAGTAATTAAAGCCAATTCAACGAGTGATGTTTTTCACACTGGGTGGGGCTGCCCTTCCCACTGTGAAAGGATCAATGAACAGCTCTGACAAGCTGACAGACTCCTTGCCAAGTCTCCATCTTAACGGTACACTGAGGTAAAGCAGCAGGTAAAAGATTTAAGATGCCTAAGCACTAAGATTTTTTTTTTTTTAAAGAAATAAGAGCTTAGACATGAAAACGCAAAGGAAAAATCAAAACGTCAGTGATGGGGTTGGAAAAACCTAAACATCCTATCAAACGTATGGCAAGCAGTTTCTCTCATAATCAAGGATATTTTTCAGAGCCAACGCTTTCATCTTTTCACATTTGGACAACCCCCATTGTACCATGTGCCCCCAAATCAGAGGCTGATGAAAGCTGAGTGTCTGGGCCTGACTCTCCTTTCCTTTTCACCATTGTATAACTGATGTCTGTATAAATTAGATATGAAAAAATGTATCTCAGAATCAGACTCTCTTTTTATCAACCTGACGCTGACTGCAAGCAAAACACATGCTTTGCTTTAGTACTGGCACATTCACACAGTTCAAAATATCTGTTCAAGGCATTCGTGTTAGGTACGTGCATAATTATCTGCACGTGCAGCATTCCAGGGCATATGACTACCAAACTCGGATGCTGCTAGCCTCCACCAGCAGTTAGAAAAAGAGGAGCTTGGAGGAGCGTTGATCCTAGGAAGCTACAAGACATCAGCTTTATCTTGCAGCTTCCCCCTTGCAAGGGCAGCCTCCCCTGGCTGTAAGCACGTGGGCAAGATCCGTGCACCTTCCCTTAGATTTTCTTGTTCTCACTCCCTTACTCACAAATCCAGGACTAGCATAAAATGGGATGGCAACAAAAAAAGAGACAGGATGTGCATGAGGTATCTTGTTGTATATTCAGCCCTGAAACTTCAACTTTCTCCTAGCCTCCTACAACACGTGCATTAACTGCTCTGAGATGCGTTCACGTCACCACCCCACAGCTATCCCTGATTTTGGCACCTGGCAGTTGTCCCCCATCCCATCTCTGCAGAAGCCTGCTTTCTTCACAGCCTCTTTAGTGGTGCCTGGAAATACCAGGTAAGGTCACCTTGAAGGGCTGTCCAACACAACTTTGAATGGAGCAGACTGAAAGCAATCTGTTAACGCAACTCAGAAAAGGTGTGTGAATTCATGAATAAACAATAGCAGCTTCCTAAATAGTTGAGGTTAAATCCATCAGCAGAAGTTTGCCTCTGCCCTAGGAACTTTTTTTTTTTTTAAATTAATAAATAGAAACTCTCATCCTGGCTAAGACAGATTTTAAAAGTTGTGGCATAATACAGTTATCTGCACTTGTGCTGTCACAAAAATAAGTCAAGGCACCCATATTCTTCTGCTGTTCACTGCTATAAGCTCACCTTTCAACAAAGCCAACGTCAACAAAGACAACATGCAACTGTTAGAGTTAGCCAATTATAATTCTATGATTCAGTTCCTGAGGAGTAAAAACAGAAAATAGCATGCTCAAAGTATAGTTCAAATAAATACCCTCATTAGTAGCATGATTTTGAATCACTGCACACCAACCAGAGAAGGCATCGCACGCTACTGGATGGCCTAGCAAATGTCAAGGAACAAAACATAGTTAGCTTAATTTTTTCCTTTAGTAACTTACTTTAGAAATCAATTTTGAAAATTAAGAAAGAGCTGGATAAAAAAAAACAACAACAAAAACCATAGCCAGAAGCACGATTACTAAAGCCATGCTTCTTTTTGTATGTTTTAATCATACAATGTTTAAGAAGTAATTTGACTTGCTAGTTCAATAAAAAGTAGCAAAACAGAATTACTGTTTACTGAAATATTATTTAAAAATCGTGATTCATGCCTTGAATTTGAAAGCAAACAAAAAAAAGGAAAATGCAAGCTCCAGCTCCAATTACACTGTTCACATGTTGCCACTAAAGAACAACTTAAGTTTCACTAATCTTCCCTGAAGTATAAATCAAAGATGTACTGTAGAAATTACAGGATAACCAAACAGTCCTAACAAACAGGTTTTGGTAACACAAAGTGACATATTTCAGTACATATTCATAAGGGTTGGGGGTTATTATTGGCCTGTAATTGCAGTTGTTCTAACACCTAATAAGCCATGGCTGAAAAAACAAAGGCAGGTTAATTTGTGATTTCCTCTACTCATTCAGAGGCAAATTAAGTGTCAAACAGCTAATACAGAACATATTTCATTTTATGAGATTTTAATTTAATTCTGCACCATATCGTTGATGCCTTAATGTAGGGTGGTTTATCTAAGAGGAAGAGCAATTTATAAACCTCTTTCAATTGAAATCTTTAATGATAGGATACGATAGCATAATTACAGCAATGCCTGCTAGTCCTACTACACATAAGCATCTGTCAGCAATTCCATCATAAACATAAACCCTAATTTTAGGGGTTTATAACTCAAATTACAAAATTTGGCTCCAGGCTGAAATTCAGGATACAACAGTTCTGCCCATCAGCAATTAAACTACAAGAATTACACATATAAATACATACGTGTATTTAGAGCTGCGAGTAAAAGCCCTGTAACACCTTAAAAAAATCCTCCTTTCTTTTTTCACTTGGCCATTTTTGAAAATTATGTACACACAATGTAGGCACCATATGGACAAGGCCCTCTCTGCTTTTTTTCTGCACTTGTAGCATACCTGTTATTCCACTGAGGCTTGACAGGTTCTGGAACACATTTCTAGGAGCTTGGACAACTGGAATGATGACAATTTTTTGCCCTTTTTTAAATGTATGTTGCACACACATTTGAGAGTTTTAGTAAGCTGAAGAGAAAACCACTCCTACAGTAAAGCAATGGATGAAGCTGTGGGTAAACACTTACATCCTGACTGGTGTTCTTGCCATTTTCTATCAGAATTCTCAAATAACTTCTCAGATCCAGAGCTTTCTTATTCCTTTTTTTTTAATGGGTGTTAGAATAGTAGTTCAAGTTAATGGCTCCAAATGATCCCAAGTCTAAGACTCCTAAGTGATCCTCTCACCAGGCTCTGCAAAACTTGCAAGAAAACTGCTGGTTGTCTATCCCATACATACATTAAAACGTATTCCTGAAAACTGCAAAAGCATGACAGACCTTAACATCTACAAAGCTGCTGAAGTCTGAGAGTTGTGAGTTTATTTTAAGTTGCTTAATTGCATATTTACATTTAATTACACCAACCACAACAGCTCCAAGGATCCACTGTAGCTCATCATTTCAATGGTGACACAAACCAAATGAGTGGAAGCACTGAGACAGAAGTTAATGGAAAAATAAAAGGCTGGTATTGAGGAAATTCTGAGTTTAAACCTTGGGCTGGTATCTGAGTGTATTCCTAAAGCAGTTGCCCGCAGTCATGTCACATCATGCTAAGATCTCCTGGTCTCTAACACGCCTCAGCAGAGCCCAGCTGAATCACCCCTGCAGCGTGGGGAACGGCAGGGACCGGAGGCGTGTGCCGCCTTTCCACAGGAGGGGCATTGGTTTCAGCATCGAAGGGGGCTGCCACTGAACGCCACGTGCAGCATGAAGCAGGCATTTTCAACTTCTGTTGGGGCTGCTGCACTGGTACTTTCAGTGTGAGCTGCCTGTCCTGATTTTCTACTGCCACCTGACAGCCCTGCCTGGGGACACAGAGTGTCACAGTATATAGTAGGTTCATGGGAGTCAGGCTCTGGAGAGGACTCAGCGCAGCAAGCACATCCAGGCAGGGTACCACATGGCATGAGATCCAGAAGCCCCTGTTAAGGTTCAAAGGGGGTACCCAGGCTCTGGATAACAGTCCTGGGCTGATGCAGGTTAAAACATTTCCTGGAGCTCCCTACCCTGGTTGCCTCACACTGAAGACAAATTCCCCATTGCTTCAGGAGCAGGCTGATCTTCCTAGATCCCAAAAACATCCGGGCAGAATATTCACTGCACTGCAAAATCTAGGATGACCATATAATGACTCTGTCTGAGCCTGCCACCTTCAGCTTACAATGGCTTTTAGCAGCAAATCTAAGCATGTATTTGAGTAAATATTATGATGTGGCTGACTGTGGTGTAAATAGTGGAACTCTGAGGAATAAATCACAAGTTTCTGTACCCTCTCTTTCTATAAATACCCACTTTTCCTCTAATGCCCAAGAAGACTGCAACACAGATTTATTACTTACCTCCAGGCAAATTTGCTCTGAAATTACAATTCAGTAATAGAAGACTGGCCCAAAAAAACTGTTAGTAAAATATTGTGTTTGTACTTGGGCATGTAGTTAGGATTGTTAATATCAATTAATTCTGCTCACAGAGGAGGACTTGTTTTAAAACAACTTCATTTTTCTTCTGCATATATGTAATTACACAGCTGTAACTAATAGCCACAGCAAAGCAATCTGCCATCTAAACAAGTAGCATTATTCTTCGAAGTATTACTTGTGCTTCTTGTATTTTCTCAGTATGAGAGGTGATTAGTAGATATGATTAAAAGTATATATCAAGCCTTTTAGCCAAGTACCAAGCTCTGCTTTTTGGCTCCATCTTTAATGAAATATAGCAATTTTCTGGATACAACAACTGTTTTATTCTGCAATGCTGATATCTGTCTCCCCATATAGAATACGATAAAATTTATTTCTACAGGATTTCACCACTACTACCCTTTTCTAATGCATGTTATCACTGGTATTCATTTCTTCTATCCTTGTGTAAACCATGTGCTCTCTCACATTTGCCATTTTGTTTGGGTGACATTCCCATCAATCAACTGATTGCCTGTGCGTGCACACAACAGGCATGCACAGTGAAAATTTACCAAAAATTTAATTATGCTCCATAGCACAGGAAAAAAAACAAACCTTTGGCACGAAAGGAAATTCTAGCTATCAAAAACCCCAAACCTAATACAGACAAAACACACGTTTTGTCTGGCTGTATTTCACAGGAATCAGCACTTTCTAATTCGGTATTTATAGAATGACAGCACACAGAATAAATGTCAGCAAAACATACAGGTAACTCTTGCCAGCTACCTATTATAACAGGAACTCCTCAAGCACCAGCCTGGGTTTTGCTTCCCAAGCAGATAGCCTGGGTAAATCTCACTCTCTGGCAAGACTGGCAAAGCGCTCCAGGTGCACAGCTTGAAGCACTGCAAGGGTTCGTATCCTTGCCAATTCTTCCAGGCAGCTGAAGCAAGGGAAATACTGAATACTCACACATGCAGAGGAGGAATGGGAGATGGTTCATAATGGTAGCGTCCCTCATGATGTCTCGCATCAATTGGTACAGGAGGGTGGAATGCTGGAAAGAGGTGAGGCGGATCTGAAAAAACAAACAAGGTTCCCAGATCTGAGTATCTCCAACAACTCGTTAAAAAACAACATTCATAAAAGGTGGAACAGATAGTGAAAAGCACGTGTCAACAGTGCTACAACTTACAAGACGCGTTCTCCTTCCCTGCTACAGTCAGGCAGGTCTGTCTGAGAGGATAGTTTGGCCCTCAGTGTTTGCGTGAATATGTATCTACTAATTTTAATATTCTCTTTTAATGGCTTAAGTGAAACGGGACATAAAGAAGTCTTCAATAAATAATTATGTGCCCCTATATGAAGTGTCAGATCAAAAGGACCTTCAAATCTTTCATGAGCATTACCAATTTATTTATTTTTTTACTAAAATGAGAAAAAAACCCCAACATCCCAGGACAAAAAGCCTAAGCAGAGAACACAAGACAATTTAGAAAATGTATCTTCTGACAATGTACACCAAATCCTACCGCGGAAAGCAAAACTGAAGCAGCAGGCTGAGAAACTAGTATCTGGAGTAAATCAGACAACAGAGTTAAAAGAGAAATGCAGTTGGGAAAGGCTGTATTGGAGATGCTTAGCTGCCTCATGCTGATAGCTGCATCCAGAGGAGTGTGCCTGCAGGCAGGGAGACCCATTTCATACACAGCTCTTAAAAAGAAAGGGTGTTTTCTTTGTCCCCATGGCTGGAGACCCTGGAACCCACAGCTGCATTAAGCTCCCCCACTCCTCCAAGGCTTTCGCAGGACAGGGGGTTTTGCAGCTGCCAGGGCTGCCATTCCCTGCTGTTTCCAGAGAGCCTGGGCTACAAGGCTGACAAAAGGGGGAATGTGCCCCCACTGCCCCCACAGGCTCTGCCCTGAGGGGCCAAGCACCGGCCCGCAGCTCTCCAACTGCTTCTGCAGCAGGATTCCCTCCCAGCTTTGGAGGACCAAATGCACACCCACCACAGCTCGCCGTGCCAGCACACCAGTGCGATTTGTGTGCCTGAAAGGAGGTTATTGTCAACCCGTGTTGCTCGTCGCTGCCTCCCAAATGCTCAAAACAAGATGCTGAGCATCTCCAGTGGCATGGAACAAATCGATCCTGCCCAATTACTACCCGATTACCACTTGGGATGAAGTCATGTGTTTACCCAACACCAAAAGCTGAGACGCACAGATATTAGGTCATGTCATGGATTTATTAAAATGCTTCTAGAAAGGAAGAAAACTTTAATTATGCTCCGGCAGTAAAACTAACCCTATTCTGCTTTTGCTTGCTGACTCTTTAAGGTATCTTTGAATTTCCTGCCTTTCCTATTCAGCAAAATGTAATCCTCCTCTTAGATTATCTTATCTGTGAAACCAGTTCCCTCACTCCAACTAGAGACGGCTAAAAAAAAAAAAAAAAGGGATTCCCTTCCCTCCCCCCTTGTTTTTTATCACAAGTTGGTTTGGTTTATTATTATGTTTAGAAGCAGAAGAAAGAACTAGAGGAACAAATCTCACGGCCCCGAGGGAGTAAATGGAGGGGACGAAGGAGAAATCACATTTCATTCTGATGAAATATTCCCAGTATTTCAGGAAAATCTGGAAACATCTGACACAGCCTGTCCAGTTTCATGGCTTCATTTTGTGAAACACAACCAGCATGTGACCAGCCACAGCACATTTCTGTCATTTACTGACTCAGCACTTAGGCACCGTAAATGCAAAATAATTGTAGCTTACTACTGGGAACTGGGAGCTCAAACTCATGTTAGCTTTAATTCTGGTTCTGCTGCACCAGCTGGACCTTGGCATGCAATCTGTTACAAGCTTCACTCCCCATGCTGAGCACTCCTGGGCGTCAGCAGGAGTAAAGGTGGGTCACAGATGACCAGGTACCCCTGTGAACACACTGCCATCATCCGAGTGGAGGGTGCTTGCTACCACCTCCTTAAACACATTCCTCACCAGCCATCAAGGTGGAGGAGGGGAAAACGGGCATGAGAAGTGTGTTTTAGTACCCTTCCTGCCTTGTTTCCTACTTCATTGGCATTTGTCTACAGCAGCATAAGCCAAAAGGAGAAGGTCTTAAAGCAGATATCTGGCATTTTACCATAGAATCTGCCACCATTTTTTCAGTGAACAAGGAAGTTGTGCCCTTGTAGATGCACAGAAGAGTCCTTCTATGCCCTACATGTCTCCAAAGAGTGAGTCTGGGGAGCACAGGCGAGACCACAGAGATGTTGTCACCTTTATTCTTGTCAGACAGGATAGGCAACACCTGGCCAAGAGAAGCAAACCTATTCAAGATGTTGAGACTCCTCACTGTCCCTACCTTCACCCAGTCTGACAACCTACCCATTAAAAACAGTCCCAATATTTATGCAGCAAAACACCATTTTACCCTCCTGAATATGATCATCTTCCCTTATCTGGGAAATGGAAAATTAAACGACTCAAAAAGGGTACTCCTCTTTGTAGGGCCTATGCAGTGTAGAGCACCAACAAGCAGTATTTAACACATATAAGTCTCCAAGAACACCTTTTTGAGACCTCTCACATTAAGTTCCTTTGTATATCTTGGTTGCATCTTGTTTGCAGTTTCCATCTGGGAAACAGCCGTACTCCATCAGGGCACAGGGAGCTGTCTCCATCAGCCCTGCACCGACTGGAGCAGAGCTGCATATCAAAACCCAATATAATTATCCATCTCACAGTTTATTATTTACACATGAGCAATACAGCTGGTGAACATCGTAACTCAAGTGTATGTGTAATAAGTTACTACACTGTAGCCATCTCCTGTTGCAACCCTTAAGAAAAACCACATGATGACTTTCCCAAAGTCAGGCTAAAACTGCTGAAGCAGAATAAAGTGCCACTAAACCTGGCTACCTCCTATTTATCATATAATTTCCTGACTGATGGTTCCACAAACCAGCTGCTAAGTGTTGTGTACTCTACTGTCAGCAGACTAACATGCTAAATGGTAGACAGGGAGAATAATGTGCAAAATCTAGTGGAGTCAATTTTACATAGGGAATTCAAATTCTGCTGTGTTTGGATAAGCCCTCAGTACAGAGGTAGGCAGTAAATTCTACGTGCTTGGGGGTCCAAAACCACACAACTTTGAAAAGCATTCAATATTTATATGGAATGACTCTTACATCAGAGACCTGCCAAGGCACCCATCATCCAGAGCTTCACTTGAAATGCCATAAAAATGTAATCGGTTGACACGTATTTATATGGAAATACATAGTAAGAAGTCTGCAAAGCAGTAACTCAGGCTGTAGAGAGTTTCGCATTGCTTCTTCACATCCCACCCAGTAACTGTTTCATTAAAGGCACCATCAGAATGTTACAGGCACATTCTGCCACTATTATTTATGCTGTAGCTGAGTAAAGAATGAGTGAGATGAGACTCACAGGCTAGAATTGAATCTGGACCTACCCAGCTCCTGGCTGTTTGTGACAGATGCTCTGCCTATCTAGAAAACTTGGGGGCAACTTAGTAGAAAAGACAGGATACCTGTCTGATAATAATGACATTTTCACATTTCTCATTTAAAATGTGAGGACAAAGCTCTTACCTTTAGCAAAGAGGAACTCCTCTCACCAAAAGAAATCAACAAGATCTAACTTGCTGTTCTGCTAGGGAAATTATTTATTACCATTTGCAACTTCTTAAAAATTCTGGCTGAGATACAAACTACCACAGCACATGCCAGGTAATTTTCTTACAGACACCCAAAGGGAACTGTGAATTCCTGGACCAATCCTTCCATTATATCCTTGCAGAGACTTCCCGATTCAAGTGTACAGTACAAGAGTTGAGATGGGCAGATGCTGCCTGTGTATTTGGAGCCCTCAGCTCCAATTCATCAGAAGTATGTGCTTAAATTTCATTGTTTTCAAGAATTTGTAAGGACATACCAAAGCACTGGAAATACACCTAAACATATTCTCATGCATTGCTGAACTTGGTAACTGTCGTCATCTTCTGAATTCTCTGCTGCTTACTGCTGTAAGCTTCCTTTGGATGCTATCCTGTGTCCCTCATAGCTAACAGGGTCTCCTCAAACAAAATGGGAGATACAACTACCTGAATTGCTACAAACTCATCAATTTCAGCACTGTGAGATTTTCTGGAAAATATGTCAATTTATGCTGACTTTTGTTGTGCAAAATGCATCTTTTTATTTCTTCTTCAAGAATCTTTCCTGCCTTCCTAAAGAAAGTGAATAGTATCATCTCTCAAATTACAATCACTCCCATACAGGAAAAAAGAAGATTCCTACACTTGTTCTTTGAAAATCTGCAACCTAGGGCTCTGCTGCTGCAGCATCAAGGGAAAGACACTGGGAGAAATTACAGGTATGGGCCTTGCTGCTGAACAGCAAACCTGAAGTCAGATGAGATGTAGCAGGCAGCAGTCATTCACTGCAAGATTTGGTGGGAAGTAGACAATGCTAGATAGCTCAAAGGTGCTGTGCAGCACCTTAAGACAATAGCAAAGAGGTCTGACTGTTCCAAAGCTCACTGAAGTCACGGATGACTTTTCTGTAGACTGCAGTCTCTCAAATAAGCCTTGCTCAGTTAGGGGATCACCACATTTGGGAAGTTTGGCTGCGGTGATAAGGCCAGTAAAACACTCTGCCCTCAGCTAACCACCTTACTCAAGCACCTTGTAATTTCTGCCAAACCCCTGAGGAAGATGGATGCTGAAATGACAGGCTGCATTTTTCAGCACGTCAAGGAAAGCCTTTGCTACTGTAGAAAACGCTTGCATTGGCTTGAACGTGCCCATTGTGGCCCTGATGCCTGAACTTGTGTTGTGAGATGAGGGACAAGAAAACACAGGACTCAAGTCCAACACAGGAAGCCCTTAGTATGTTTTAGCAGATTTGTCCTCAGGACAATCAGCTCACCAAATTAAATGTCGTAACTGAGCCAGGTGCAAAATTCCACCACAGATATACCTCACTTGAGGTGAAATCTCTGCTCTACTTAAATTCATTATGGTCTCAATGCTGAACTTGGTGGTACTGAGCTTTCACACCAGATGTAACAGAAACAATTATAAGGCAAAATACAGCCTCCTCCCTAATGTCTTTTCAATATGCAGAACCGTTTTGAAGAGTTTGCCAACAAATTTCTACACTTCCTTCAGTTCATAAGCTGATCACCAGATGGGATTTTTCTAATATTCAGGTCTGCAGAGTCCCTAAGGGCACCACTGCTTCTTCATGTACATTCACTTCAACTGATCCGAACTTAATGGTATTGCCAGGTTTTATGGCAAGAATTAGGTTCTTTTTTTGCCAAGCAAAGATCCTACTTTGAATTTCTGTTTAATTACAGCTTGCATTAGGGCTCAGTAAGAGCACATGTTGTCTTTGGGGGGTTTTTTAGTTCTCTTTGAAAAAGAGGTGAGTTATGTTCTCTATGTATGCTTATACAGAGGCTTTAATCAGGAAGAAAAATGGCTGAGCCACAGCCACACATTAATGCATGCACTTAACTTCATGCACTTTAAAGAGTCTCCCTATGGTGACTGAGGTTGCTGCTTCAGCATGGCTGGTTGCCATCTGAAGCACTGCTTATTTGCAGGCTGATCCACAGATGTGCTACAGTCAGTTATCTCAGGAGGCTTCTCCGTGTGCAAGTGCCTGTGTGTGTGCACACGCTTCTAATGTGGCAACTGTCATGTTGACATGGATGCAACTACTCACTCTCTGCATCCACAGAGAAGGAGATTTTTAGTAAGAAAAAGCCATGGCAAAACTGGAAAAAAAGGCAAATAAATGGATAAAGCAAAAAAATTGACAGAGGGAGAATGAGAAAAAGAAGTTTTCATTGGTAAGTCTTCTCCATTTCACTAACACTAAATGTTAATTGTTATAACATACAGTAGATATAACACTAGCACAGCAAAACACCATTTTAAATTGGATCACATCCTTTCCATGTGTCTATGTGTATTAATGATGATCAGACTTCCCCTTACTAACCTCTACTTGTGCTTGCACAACCTATGCACAGACCTTAAAAATAAACCTCAGGAGTTCAGGCCAAACCTCACAAACTACAGCACAGTTACAGCTCCATGTCTCTTGTTATGCCTGAAAAATAATTTCTGCCTCAGCAAAATCAGAAATTAAGATTTTGGGACATCTCAGATCACTACCAGCTATTTTACGACTTTTTTAGTTTGTAAACTTAAGACACGGTGTGGGAACATGTTTTATTGCTTTTAGTAGTTCCACAACAACCATCATGCCAAACAAAAGAAGGAGGAGCAGTTATTGGTGTACTGGAAGAAAAAGTTGCAGGTATTGGCTAAATAACTGCTGGATTGATTTCAGTTTAAACACATTATTATTCCTCCCAGTCACTGCAACTCTACTGTCTGAGGAGTAGGACTGCCTTCTGGAATACTAACTAAACTTCCTTGAGTCTATTCAACTGACTCCAGTGCTCCTGGCCATTTGCCCATCAAAATAAATAAATAAATAAATAAAATAAAGTAGTAAGAGACAGACTTGCAGGATAATAAATACATTGCATGTACAAAGCATGCAATTGGACTGAAGACTCTCAGATTCTTTACAAACGTAATTTGTGATTCATCACAGCCCAGTGACTTAAAACTGACTGTTTCTACTGTGACAGACACACTGGTAAGTGAAGGAAGGAATCCTTGTGCTGTCCTGATCATGCAGTCATGATCTTGTCCACATGAGTGGGGCGGGCACAGCACTGCCATCCCACAGGGCTCCCCAGCACATACATTTTCAGAGAAGGAAAACCAAGACACTGGACAGCACAGCAGTCTCCTTCTCTGGAGACTTTCAAGAGGTGTCTGGATGCCTTTCTGAGTGATGTGCCCTAGTTTTTGGTCCTGCTCTGCCAGGGAGGTTGGACTCAATGATCTTAGAGGTCCCTTCCAACCCCTAACATGCTGTGATTTTGTGAAACAGCAGATTGGTGGAAATGTACCAGGAATACCCCACCTCTGTAGCTTCTTCCACCCAAACAACACTGGCTGCTTCATCCTGTAAGCAACCTTACAAACCTTTATGAACATGAGCAACAGTGGCATATAGCCAGCATCTGTATATTGGCCCATACCCTCAAGAAAAGATGATGACAAGACACGTTAGTCTCATCACCATGATACTTAGAGGGAAAATTGTTTCATCTAACACAGCTGGCTCGTGGTATGGCACAGTTCATCTTTTTCCATAACCTCTGGATCCTACGCAGCATTTCTTAACAAACTTAATAATGTGGTCTCTGCAAGAAAATGATAAATTGTCCTCTGCCAGGAAGCTGACAAAAGAAATCCCTCCCTCCGTTACCTCCGATGGACTCTGCAGCGAAAAAGTAATTCAGCTTCTGCCTTGCAACATGCTTGGTGTTTTGCTGTTGCTCCCTCCAGCTGCTCATGCCACCACACATCAGTACATCCTCCACCGCTTAAAAATTCTCCCTCAGGAATTATGGAATGGAAAAAAACCAAGCTCTCAAAAACCCCAGACAAGTGGTTTCACCCAGCTGCTCTGGAATGCTTCCCACCTTTGGTTACACATGTGTATGAAGGATCACATCCTCAGCATTTCCTTCTCTACAAGCAGCAAGTAACTGGATGCATCACCACAACATGTACAGAAATAATTTGTACCCACGTAGGTGTGCATACCCATTTCTGTAACACACAGCAAATTCCAGTGGTTGAAGGTGAGCTACAAGTGGAAACTAAGGACATTAAAAGATTATAAAATAAATAAATCCTGAACCACACTGGAGAGAACTAACGGACAAAAGTCAGAGCAAGACTCTGAATTCCAAACTATTCCTAAACAGAAGTTTAATGTGAGCTTCCTGACCAGAGGGCACAAGGAGCTGCCACACAACAGCTTAGTCATTCCCCATGGCTCAACACAGCTCAAGGAAAGCATTTGAATGCCCTGCTATCAGCCCCAAGCATTAACTCAGCAATAACAATTATCTGTAAGGTGCAAAGGTACATGTGGCTAACAGAAAGCTAGAAACTAGAAAAAAAAAGATCTAGAAAAAAAAATAATCTAGAAATGTCCTTGTATTGCTGCTGATTTGATGTGGGAACAAATAAAGCCAAGTTGGGCAATTCAACAAGCTTTGGTGACATTCTTAGAAGTTTATAAAGTACCAACATGAGTCAGTCTGCAAACTGTTTGTTTAAATGACGCTTTGGAGACTTGTGTGCTCGTCTCTACCAGAATCAAGTTTAAAAGCTATCTGAAAAGCCAAACCTCAAACAGTTGGGTGTCAATATAGCACAGTTAAAATCACAGTAGCTAAATAGATTTCCAGCAGCTGAAGGTCTGGACCACAGGGTGAAAGACTTGAAAATAGGTTTTACTTTGCAGCTTTGATGAGTAATTTATGGCATGATAGGAATTAGAAAGGGAAAAGTGTAATTAGATCAATTATGTCTATTTTTAGATATTAAACCAGTTCAGATTCTATGGGATGCACAATCAGATGAACACTCAGAGACTTCTTTTTCCCTGCTGTTAAACCTGATTTTTTAAAAATTTCATCCAAATATAATTATTTAGCTTCTCTCTGTACTATCCTTAGCAATTACTCTCCTTCTGGGGTGTTTACACTCTTCAAGATCGTACAGATGAGCAGACAGTGATCACATGTGGCTGTCAGGCCCTTCAATAATATACATTTACTGCATCCTTTAACCTCTATGTCCATATTCTAAATCACAAGTCACTTGGTTTTGCTCTCTGGGTTTCTTCCAGCTTGGGAGAGACACACAGTTGTCACCCCTGCACTCCTGGGCATCAGGTTTTCATGCAGGCTGACATGACACTATTTAGGAAAATTTGCAATACAAAACACCTATTTTTGGATCTTTCTCTTTCCAGTAGGGGTTTGTGTTTCTTATACACAGTCCCAAATACCATTACCTTTCATCTTCCCACTATGGGACAGTGCCTTTTTCATATGGCAGTGACCTGCCCTACCATTTCCAGGGGACTACTGGTAAAACAGGCACTGGTGAAGTCAAATAAAGCCAACACAACCTGGCTCTTGGTTATTACTTCTTGACATTTCCAAATACTTGAATTTAAGCTGTTTCCATGTTCCCTCATCCTCCCTCAGCTTCTTAGGAGAGTTTCTCCCCTATGCTTCATTTTTATTCTGGGTACTTTTTTGTTTCAGATCATTACTGAAGATGGAAAGTACAGCAAGTTCCCTTTCTTTGCAGTATTGACATTTATTCTAAGTGCTCATTCAGTCTATTTTTTGAGAATGTCATGTTGTCGATATTCCAGTCAACCTGAATTAGTTTTTTTAAGCCAAGCTTTGAGGCAAATATTTTTAAGGAAAAGGGCCATAGTCAAATTACATCACTTCCCTGTGCCTTAGTCTAGTCACTGTTAACACAGAGATACCCTTTTGAGACACACTGACCCTCTTCAGTGAGAAGTCCTAACACAGAGGTAGAATAACAGTGTTTTATCCACTGCACCTTATTTCTTACATGCCTTAAGAGTGGTTCCACTGCCTAAAACTGCTCATTCGTCATGAATCTCTCTTAGATTTTGCTCATTATATTTTTTTAAGCTGGTTTTCCTTTACAAACAATTTCCTTGTTTCTTAATACTCATGACAGAGGGTGAGAGTATCAGCTTTAGATGTAACTATGATTCTTGTTGGGGTTTCAGGACTATTGCTAGGATCCCCCCCATTTCTTCTTCCCCACCAAAGGGCTTTTCTCTCTACGGTGTATGGGAAGTTCCTCACAAAGTCCTATGAACACCTTCACCTTCATCCCCACTGTTGTTCTCTGCAGACACAGTACCAGCATCTGGCCTACACTTCTCTTGCTTTGGAAACTAAGTGCTGGTTGCCAAAGCTGACAAACCTTTTCATCACCCACTTACAGGTAGCACCACCAATGAGAAATGGGATAAAAGGCACATGTGTCTGAGCGCACTTGTTTAAAAGCACAAATGAAAAAAAACAGAGTCTGCAACCTCGGCTCATGTCCCAAGTAGGGACAGCACCAAGTTAGAACCGTGATGTTTCAAAGCCAGACACCACACCTGGTCAGATCAGAGCTGCCAAGTAGGGGCACATGACTGCAGAGGACACCTGGCTGTAGAACCAGCTCCAGCATCTCCTGAGCTCTCCTGTGCACACTGTGTCCTACCTGCACAAGCCTGGCTGCTAGGACTTGAGTGTCACAGATTGCGTGGATAGGTCCAGCCTCTCCAGGAAGGAAAAACACTCCCGTTAATGACAGAAAAGGAAAAAATGAAAGAACTGAGGCATGAACAGGCAGAAAAGCACAATTGCAGTAGTAAGCAAAGCAGTCCATGGCATCAGGAAATATAGTTCTGCATCAAACTCTTCAGGGCAGTTTCCACCTTTACATCACCTGTCTACAGTGCTTACTGCAACAGGGCCCCAGTCTCTGACTGAGCTTTTGGCATTACCACAGAAAATTACAACAGCATTGCTTTCTCCAGCCTCCAGAACAGGCAGACCAGAAAGTTATGCTACCTGCCTATGCACAGCTATGTTTTTCAGCTTGGTGCCGAAGGGATAAGATGGGAGAAAATGTAGAATTAGGTGGTGTGCAACCCCACAAATATGATAGAAGTGGGAAAGGACCATTCTTCCGTGCCCCCGCGTGGGTAAGGTGGCACTGAAGAGGGGACTACTTACATGCAAGAGAGGAAGCCAAGTGTACTATGAGGGGACAGCAGGAGCAAGAAGAAGGGAAAGATGGCCAAATGAGGATGAAGTACAGAGATCACCATTTCCTGCCACACGGCCAACTGCCACAGGAGGCTACAGACACAGGAGGTTTAAATGGGAGCCTCAAGGGGAAAGTCATAGAAGAGAAATGCAGTAAGGGTCCAAATGTGTAGAAACCACTTATGTACCAGGAAATTCTTGGACTGCAAATTTTTGGAAGTTAGGAGAGTGCTTGGAGGCAAAAGAGGAACTGTGTTCTTACATGAACTCCTGAGGATCTGCTTTTGGTCACTGCTTGGAAAGGATACCAGGCTAGACTGACCTGTGGTGTGGGCCAGCATGGTCCCTCATGCTCTGTGCACTCCTGGCATGCTCCCCAAGGCCAGGATGGCTGCAAACCCTTTCCCCTGACACTCAGCCAGGACATCACCACGAGCAGTGTCTGAGCTGTGGGACATCCGCCCGTGCCCAGCTCTGCACCACAAGCATGAAGACTTACTAAGTCATTGTTGAGAAATGCTGTGCCAA
Source organism: Apus apus (assembly GCF_020740795.1). NCBI lineage: Eukaryota > Metazoa > Chordata > Aves > Apodiformes > Apodidae > Apus > Apus apus. The sequence goes on from NC_067283.1 coordinate 53,832,106, forward strand.
AGCCCATCTTTCAGTTGTATGTTTGCACAATACACTGCATAAAAAAGGGCTTTGGTCTACAGCTAGCTTCAAGCACATGGTGATAATAAAACTAACTTCAGATGTCTGTCCCCTGCCCACTGAGACACAATTCTCCCTTCTGCATTTTTGTGCAGAGTTCAGACGCAATCTGGCTATAGGAAAATGAGGGACTTTGCAGGGGACTTCATTTACCCTTCAGCAACAGACGAGGGGACAGCTCTCCTCAGTCCCACCCTCTGGCAATCTTGGAACTTTTCCAACGCATTAAGCATCAGTTTCCTGCCAGTGAAGTGTTTGATGCTCTACTAAATGCAGTGGCACTCGGAGAGGTATAGTAACACTCCATATGGAAAAAGCCACTTGACACAAAGGTTGGAGGTCAAAAGTTTAAATGTTCATGACAGAGACGGCAGCAGTCCTTTTCTGGTCAATAACATCAAAGGAACTGCTAGCTCTTCATGCTACTATTGTCGCTTGTTTGGATCCTATTGAAATTCTAGCATATTTATTGCTCTCCAGGAATATAAGGACTTTTTGTTTGTTTTAATCTCTATACTGAACCAAAGGAGCCTGAAGTGTCGTGACTCCCCTTGCTGCTGAGGAGAATGTGCAGGGAGACAATGCCAGAGGATGCATCATTGTAGTCCCAACCAACTTGGCACTTTCTTCCTCACCAAAAAATATAAAAGATGGATGGAAACATATGGTCTCTATTGGACAAGGCTGGAAACCTCTGCTCCTGAACTCCCCACATGACTGATTTTAATTGTTTTGGGCTATGGCAGGGGGTGAAAAGAGCTCCCCACCATCAAGATCCCTGTTTTGCCAGTCATTGTTGAGAAACACTGTGCCACAGCTGACTAACGCTCCCATTAAGCACAACTGTGGTGGAGCTGGGAACAGCAGTGAGGTTCTCCAAGATGAATTGCAATGCCATAACCACAAAGAGTATCACTTCTCCCACCCCTCCTTCACTCTCTGAACTTCTGCTTGCAGTTAGGCAGAAACTTATTACCAGAGCTCTGCAGTTCATGTTCCAAGCATTGTATCAGCCATCGATACCTCATGCCTTGCCAGGAGTAGGATCCAAGTCCATTTGTTACTACCTTCCTCAGATTCCTGTTCCCCTCTCCACAATGAGGATTAGCAGTTTCAGTTACGTTGCTGACCTCCATCTGGCTAGGCAGAAACAGATGTCTGTGCACTAGGGCATGATCTTATTTCAAAGTGGGGACTCTGGCTTACTAATGACGTTATAAAGGCAATAGCATATGTTGGCTCTCAACAGTCCATTGTCTAATTGGGATGGTTTTAATCAAATATGAATGTACCCAAGTTTTCACAGCTAATGAATAAATCCTCTTTTTAAAGAACGACAGCAATTTTGAGCTCTCCATCGAGGCAGCATCCCAAGGAATTGCCTCCATGAGCAGCAGTCACCACCAAAGGCCCGCAAGAGGCTGCAGCAAAATCCGGCACAGCCCGGTTTGTTATTCAAACAGCTTCTAACTGCCCTTCCCAGAGGTAAGCTGCAGCCAAATTGTTTTCCTTCACTTCACAAACCAGATACGCATGGCTTATTTGAACAGTCCAAAAGTTTACTTTAGTCTCTGTTTAAATACCTTCTACCACATCTTTCAAACAAACAGTTCACTTCATTAGAAAGGCAAACAGCGTAGCCGCAGAGTACGAGCACTTGAGGAGAACCACGCCGGGCAGAGAAATCCTCTGCCCCTGTGTAAACACCGCCTGCTCTGCAGCTCCGGGCAGCATCCGCCTGCCCTGCCACTTCAAAAGCCTTCTCACAAATACTTCACACGTCTGTTTGTAAGTAAATGATAATCCTGAAGAGATTATCTGCAGGGCTGAGAGCCCCGATGGCTATCACTACCGCTGCACAGGCAAAAGGGAAGAAAACCCGAAACGTCTGCTGCCAGCCTCGGGAGGGTTATGGAACGATTATAAAGTCGGTAGCAATCCAGGAACATCAGGTAAACCTGTTAAACTGGAAAAGCAGTGCTGCCTTTGGTAGCCTGCTTTGGTGTATCTGGCTCCACAACATGAAGCCAGTTTTACCCTTAGCAATGGAAAGGTTACTGCACCTCCGTCGTTATTTAACTGAGTTGTTGAACTGGCACCGCAGAAAGTTGTAGAATAGGGGGAGAAAGCTGCATAGCCAACAAACCACCACAGAGATCACTAAGCTGCTTCTTTCTGGACAAAATACAGCTATTCAAATGCCTCAGGAAGGCATGACATATTCTCAAATCCCAGAAACAAGTACAAACAGAGGAGGAAGAAAAAAGACAACTGGACACGGAGAGAATAGGCCATGGAAGACAGCTAGTGCTAGAAGGCTCCTTTTCCCTGCCCTCTCCCCTCTGCATCCCCATGAGGCTCCTGGAGACATTCACCACCCCGTAGGGAATACAACCTCAAGAGAGCAAAGCAGCTCAGAAACAGGGTTTGCTGTCATTCCCTGCTATTCTTACTGCTTTGTGCCAACTTAAAATACTGGCAAAATTTGCATGTTTGAGGGAAAGGACACGGGGCAGCTCATTACAAGTAAGGGCACTCTCACCACATCCATCACTACCACTGTCACCTAAGAAATCACAGCAAGCTATCAAGACAGCATTTCTTGGCATCAGTCATACAGTACAGACCCATGGCATACCCAGAACTTTAGTATATAAATTATCAACTACTCATACACTCTTAAATCCATTCTCAGGCAAAAAGAAACAACCAAAAAGCTAAAAATACTTCAGAAAGTTCATAATTAAGGACTGATTGCACCTGGTAGGGTGAGGGTTCACAAGCTGTGAGAGTGCTGAAGTTACTCCAACTATCACATAGAGAGGAGAGGAACAGATAACACTTCTCTTAGGGGGGATCAAGTATTTTCAAGTATGGACATGAAGGTTATGACACCTCACCAACCATAACTTCAACCCTGCAGTGACTCAAAAGAAAATTTTCCGTTATTTTCATCTCAGGGTGAAACTAAGTCCCACTCAGTCAATGACTGTTTTATCATTTATTTCAGTGTAGCCAGCTCTTGTGATTTTATCATGAGTCTTATTTTTCCTTAATGTGTGGGTTTGTTGGAGGTCATTGTTTGTTTGTTTGTTTTCTTTTTAAAGTTCCAGTCTTTTCAGCCATGTCACTGAGCAAGAATCTCATCTTCCCTTTAAAAAAGCAAAAATGAAAAACCACATATGTATGATTCCAGCTTTTACGGTTGCAAGGACAAGCTGGAAAATAAACCCCCCAGGTTTTGTAACCTATAAGCAAATCAAAAGATCCAACAAAAACACACATGAGCAGGTACGTAGGCACAGGATCTTTCAGTATGTACGTAAGTGTTTTGCATGCTCACATACAGAGGGTTATGATTTTGAACACCTAAATACCTGGGGATGGCAGGACAATACATTTTGTGTTACAAATGGTATCTGATGGCATTAAAATCTGTGGGTTTTAATTTTGACCAATCTTTAAAGCTGTTTGCACAGGTTTTGCTTCATACCAGAGTTGCACATCACATAGGAATGATTTTTTACACATAGATGCCTCCTGTACTAAGGGTATTTTTTGTCCTCTCTGTTAAGGATTATTCTACATTCTGCTTTAAGACTATAATCTGCATTTACGAGGATTGCTCACTAAAAGATGTGAGGTAGAAAGATCCTTTCTGAGCATTTTAGTAGAAAGGCTGAATTTAGGTTTAAAGTGGAAATAAAAAACCCCAAGCTTCAGCATGAACTAGAGAAAATAAGTCTTATCCAGCTATTTGAGGGGCTTCGATAATACAAGCAATAAATTTACTATTATTATTACAACTGATAACACAAGCTGAGCTAATGGAACTAAAATATCTTCTAAACCAATTCTTAGAGAGCTGATAATATTAACCTTTAGGTGCCAGGAGTTGGGGATTTCCCAGCATACCAAGCTGGTTGACTTACTGACACTAAAAATAGGACTCTAAACCCTGCTGCTCTTGTGGGTTAGGTACAAACAATATGATTTTTTTTCAAGCACCTCTGATCCATTCAGAAGTGTTAAAAAAAAAACTTTAAAAAAATCAGTATCTTTCAAGAACTTTATGGCCTGAGGCTTTTCTATTACAAAAAGGGGGAAAATGATGTTTTTACCATGCCATTCCCCAATTCTCAACTTGCAACTCCTTCTGAATATGTTTTTTACAACATTCCAGTGAGTCCTCTGTTGCAGATTTTTGTCCCCTAGCACATTTAGGTACTAGCTGAAATTTGCCCGGCCACTCTCCTTAAGGCATCTTTGGTAGGAATAAGTGTAAGAAACACAAGACTTAACAAACAACATTGTCTATTGCCTTCTTGCATGCACTTATTTCTTGTATTATTAATAGCAAAATAATAATAGATGCATGTTAAAGTCTCAGTTCTACATTCTGTTCGATCACTTGAATCAAGAAGGATTCTCAGAGTGATCTCACTCAGCTTCTGCAAGAAGCTATGCCTACCTGCACGTGGTTTTGTTAGGTTGGTGGTTCAAGGTGCCAGAATTAACCTAAACTCCACCTCAGGCACCAGCCAACAGATTACAGCTTTCCTTTCAAATCCAGTTACACCCTCTTTCCACAAACAGATAAGCTCCATGGAAGAGTCAGTTCAGAGGTAAGGAAACCTCCCATTCTCTGACCTCCACACAGAGAAGAGTCCTAGGAACGTCGGAAAACCATCATCCTCTTTCTTTTCAAGTGTTATTTCCACTCTTCTCTTTACTTGAGCAGTCTGTAATTAAGTTTTATTTCATCTACCCATACTGCAGCAATAAAAACCTCAAACGAGCTGAGGAGAACAATTCATGTAAGCATCTTATGACTGCACTTTAAAGAGCGCAACACACCACAAGCATTCACTGAAGAAATCCAGGTCTCTGATTTAGCTCCAAGAGAGATCAGCATGGCTTGTCTTTTCCAAGTATTTAACTTGGGGTGACATCTCTCTGGAAAAAATGACCTCTCACTTGATGCACAAGCCTAGGGTCATCCTTGAGAGACTCTCAATCATGCTTGAGTTCAGCAGCCTTCTTGATAGAGGAATGTGAACAAGCGGTGTCAACAATAGCCTGTGCTCCTAGATTCCTCTTGGTGACATATTCTCATTAGTCAAAATAAGATGGCAACACTTCACTGATGTTTACAATAATGGTGGCACAAGCTGCCCTTCAAGCAGATGAAGAGCAAATAAGAGGGGTTTGTCCCTTTCTCAAATGCAAACATGATCAAGGCTATAAAGTATACAAGTGTATTTAGCATTTTCTTCAGTTCATCAAAATGGATCTGCCAAACTTGCTGAACAGTCCCAAATGGTAAAAGCAGGTAGGAGCTGGAAAGCTGTTTTTCATAGGCCTGCAGATGCTTTAGTACATCATGGATAGATCTCGGAGGGAATCAACAGCAGAGACTATCACCAACAATAAACCTTAAACTGGGAAACAGTGAATAATGTCATGATGAGGTATGGTAGAAGCTGAGACCACCAGATGTTTCAAAAGGACTAGCAAATACTAACTTCTCCTTCACACAGAAGGCTGGTCTGTTCCAGCACAAATCTAAGGAGCTACTTCTTAAAGCACCCAGGCTATAACGTCCATTCCAGGCAGACGTGGCATGTAAATCCTCAGCACAAGAGGTACATGCCTTTCCTCCCCTCTCACCTGAAACATCTTGGGGAGGTCAAAGTGAGGCAGCAACAACCAGGAGTCAGCAGAGCTGAAAGTCAACACTTGAGCACCAGGCAGGCCCTCATAGGCGACTCACAGGGGGCTGACCCATCATGCCAGGTGCATGTGGGCACTTCTTGGTCAGATGGGAAAGCAGTTTCCAAATTAAAAACTCCCTGTGGCTGCCTATGCTTCTGACATTCATTCCTATTTATATCCAATTACAGAACTGGCATAGAATTTGCTTTTTTGGAAAAAAAAAATAAAAATCAAGGGAGAGTCTTTTCAGACACTGGCTCAGAGAGAAAACAAAAGCCTCATGCTCCCTCCTTTCCCCCCTTCCAGAGCTGCACATGATGGGGTGGGGGTCAGGGGGACAGCAAACCCTCAAAGTAATTCCCTATTAAGTTTGTTCTTCACTGAAGCACTTGGGTCATGGGCAGATGGTGTTTCTTCTGCACACGTGAGCTCAGCAGAGAGAAATCCTTGGCTTGAAGCTGTGTGCTTCCAGCAGAGGGAAACTCCTTGTTCCCTGGTGCTGTGCTGCTGGGCAAGAAGGAGCATGAAGACCATGCTGAAATGAGAGTTATATTAAGGGGACATGCATAACTCCTGATTTGCACTGATGGCCAGCTGTATGCACAGTAAGACTGAAGTAAGTCTCACTGAGAATCCAGTTCACTTACCCCACTGACACAAACCCAGTAAATCATGCAGCAGACTCTGAAAGTAACCATTTTTTTGGAGTCTGACAAAGGCGAAGCAGAAGACGGAATTTACCAACCCAGAGCAGTCTCGTCAAGTGCTGTGTTGTATATTCAGTTCTTTAAGGAAAGCATTACTACCATGACCAGGAACATCTGGTACACGTACGGAGCAGTCACTGAGGCTTCATGTGCATGCAAGAGATGTCACCAGCACATGCAGACATCAGAGAACAGCAAAGCTCTTCTGAGGACTGGGAGGTCCATCTCCCATGAGCCATGCAATGACCTTGTACACTCCCACAGCCCAGAAACAGGAAAGAGAGCTAAGTTGTCTCAGGGACTACCCCCTGCAGCCACAGAAAGAGGCCAGGCAACCCTCCTCTCCCATTCCTTCACCACAGCCCCTTGTCACTGCTAGCACAACATGGACAGCAGAGTGGGTCAAGAAGCCTGGACCTGCTGACCCCCACAAACAAAGCCATGCTTGCACTATATCCACCCAGTCTTGTTCCCAAGGTCCCAGTAAGAGCAGAGTTGTGGTAATATAAACCCTGGCATCACAGCTACCATCCTAGCCTACTTATTCAGTCAACAAGCCTGGAGCCGGACTAGCCTGCATGGTGCCCACTATGCTCAGCATCAGCACTTCAGCTGGTGGGACACCAGCAGGCACAAGTACCAACACCAGACACACCTCCAGCTGCAATGGACTCTCAGGCTCTATGCTAATCCCCTGGCCCAAGGGTAAGGGGGAACAAGCACAGCTGTGGCCAGCAGGATGCTAAACTAATGCTCTAATTATGTTCACAGGGCAGCAGTGAGCAGAGCCAACACCTCGGCTGTGCTAGGCACCCTTAAACATACACAGACACATTCACTCTTCTAAAGAGGCTCATACCTTACCAGCCTTTAGCAAACTGAAAGCTGCTGAAGCAGGCCAGGGAGTTTCCAGCCTGTCAAAAAAAATATAGAGGTGTCTGCTGGGAAGAGCTTTTCCAGACAATGCTCTCTATTTAATATCCCAGTGCCTCTTCATCTAGTGTTAACCTCACCATGGAAAAGAGGAACAAAAAAATATTTAAAAAAAGACTTTGGACATGATCCAAAACCCACATTCCCAAAGCAGCTGAGAATCACTACGGGGACAATTCAGTACACACTGTTTTTCATTTGACAGCTTCAGACCCAACCCCCCAGGCACTGGCATGTTGAACTGCACGATTAAGTCCTGCCACACTGCTCCAGCCATGGCATCTGGAGTGGCTGCAGCAGCCACTGCTGCCGGAACAGGTATTACTTTTGCTGCCAAACCAGCTGGGGAAATGGTATTGGCAAATATCTGGTGTACGGATGTGTGTAAGGGCTTTTGAACTTCTTTTTTCCCCTCACTTGCTGGCAGCAGCCTATGCCAGTACAGACACTTTGAAATGCCAGAGAAAGCTGAAGGAGAATCAGGAAAGAAAGTAACAGCTAAAAAGAAAAAAAAAAAAAAAGACAAATAATTCCCCAACAAGTCAGCATAAATACAGGTTTTAAGAAGCACAGGGGGAGGAGGACCTGTGTGGATAATGAGCAATAGGAGGGCACCTCTGTGAGAAGGCCTCACAGAGCTCATTTGTTGCTGAAATAGGTACAAATCTGGCAGGCAGCAACCTCCAAGGGGAGTAAGAAAGGAGAAGGGGAAAAGAGACCAGAGCTTGGCTAAAGGATGAAGAGAGAGAGGGAAGCTGGCCTCCCACCAAGATTTTTGTGAATGGGTGGGTGTGTAGTATCCATTTCCTCCCAGTTCCAGAGGGGAAAAAACAAGAGGGTAGGGAAATGCTTCAAGTGATATGCTATTTGGTCATGCCTCAAAAATGTGCAACTACTGTCACATAATTTGATATTTTCCCAGTATTATGGGTATTTTCTAGCAGCCTGGCTTCCTTCTTAAAGGTATGTTTCATCATATGCTGAATGTACATGACTTTTATACAGTTACTCTTAAAAAATTAAGCCCTTTAAGTGAAAAAATCTGAATTTATGAGTATAAAAGACTTAAATGTACCTTAACTGCCTTAAATACTTATGCCAATTTCTGCCAAGCTAACATTTTCTTCTAGCATAAAGGGGCAGCAAGGCATGTCGCAAGAGCTCTAAAAGGCAATTTCACAGGTGTTAAAAAATTACAGTTTCTCCAAAGTACGTTTGAAGCCTAAATATTGTGTTGCACTGCTGGCAAGACAAAGACAAAAAGAAGAACATCTGATGACGAAAACAATCCACTAAACACATGAATAAAATTAGAGCTCTAATATGGTGAGGTTTAGGGTGTTGCTGTTTTTTGCCCTAGCTGTATGATCAACTCTTGTTCTTGTCTTTCATTGTTTGGATCTAGGTTTTCATTACAAATGTTTCTTAATTATAAAGCACATGAATTGCGTGGTGGAGATATTCTAAGCTGAAATAATCATGTAACATTGAACAGATTACAGCAATTTGAAAGTTAGCTGCTAAACAAAGCACGCAAAACTGTTCACAAGACGTCACAGAACTCAAAGGAGGGACTGAATCTAAGAGAAAGGAGTATACAGTAATTAGAGCCAAGACTGAAAGTGCCTAAAATTAGGCTCCTCAGCAGAGACTGAAGTGCACAAGTTACAGCTTTCCTAAAGTTCTAGTTCCCTGAAGTCCACATGCTTTAAGGAAGGGGTAGGTTGGGTCAGTCTGACATCAAGAGGGATAAATTTTCACCTCCACTTTTCAAATATATTTATTACTCAGACACTAATCAACCCAAACCTGCACCATTACTGATAGTTACTTTTCCAAACTTTGTAATGTAGGTATTTAGAAAGCATGCTGTTTTCAGTGCTTGGCAAGAAGTGTGAAGCTTCCAATAAGTGATTAGAATAAGAGAACGCCATTTAAGGGTGAACATCAGAAATGAAATATACCTTCTCCCCGGCCCTCTGAAACGACGGAGTTTCAGGTTTCTCCTAACCGGCAGGGAAGTTGCAGGATTGCCCTGCGGGGATATCAGGAGCTGTTTGTTTAGTCCATGTGCTAACAGCTTCATGAAAGAGCTTCTAAATGAATGGTGCTCAGTAATCACAGGTAAAAGGGGACTTCTGCTCACCAGGCACAATCCCCAAAGCCAACCTATTTGAGACTGTTTCTGTGCCACAGAGTGAGCAGGGACCAGTGAAAGCAGAAATGCTGTTTATAACTCCTTCCCTGCTCCACTGTGGGATTTAAGACCTCAAGGCCTTCCTGCACAAAAGAGCAGCCTCCAGCCTTGCAAACTAGCATGTGCTTGAGAAGTGTTTTGAAGATGTAAAGAAGAGGCTGTCACTTAATAGAGTGTAAGTATTAAATAACGATAACCATTTAACATTCCTGCAGAGCCTTTTGAGTCAACAACTTGTCACCTTGGACTTGGCTGACAGAAGAGCAGAACAGCCATGCAGAGCAAACAAAGTTCTCCTTGCATCTCTTCAGTCTCTCTCTTAGGGTTAGCATTTATTACAAACTATTTCTTTTTCTTCCAGTATCTCGCCTTCAGAACAGTTTATGTATTTTGCTGCTGCCCTGCCATCTTATAAGAATTCAATTTTTATTCAAGTATAGACATAGAAAGGAAGAAATTCCTTTTGGCAAGATTTTTTTGCTTTTTTTAATTGTATTCAGTCCCTGATGGCTGCTGATGTTTTTTTGTTTTGAGGTTTGGTGGGGTTCTTTTTGTATCTATACATTATCATTGTTACAGACGGATCTGGTAAGCTGTGTACATTTAACTATATAATGTATAGAATACACGTTGTCCATCAGTCACCAATGAAAAGATTTGTATTTTCAGTTCATCACAAGTTCATTCAACCAAGAGGATGTGATCTTCCATACTTAACAGATCTATCATGGTATATTCTAAAAGGTGACATCATTTAGTCTGAGAAGAGTCCATGCTACTTAAGTTAAATGGATGTTTTTCTGCAGAAAAACATCTATAAGGTAGCTGGAACTACAGATACACCCACCACCTTAGACATGTCCTTACAGACTGATGCCTCAGCATGTCCACCAAGCTGTTTCTTATCAAACAAAACCTCTGCTCCCATCTTCAAGTTCAGTGACAGTTTAACAGCTTTTTCTTTTTTCTTTTTTGTCTTAAATAAGTAAATTCCTTATTCCTGTATCTTTTCCATATAATTTGTTGACCTATTGAGACTGGCATGCAATTTGTGGCCTTTTGCCACATCCTTATTGCATCCTCTTAGTTTTCCCACTTCTTTATCTGTGTTAACAACTCTAGTTGATGTTACCACTCTGTGGCCATCTTCACTACGACACATCAATTTTGTGTATTGCTGATTTATTTAATTTCTTCTGATCTTCCTACAGCAGGATGGCCAATTACTGAGCCTTCTACTTAGAAAGAAGGCTCTTTCTCCTTTGCATCAAGATGTGGCTCAGTCTTCTACAAAGCTAATTTCCTCTTTGCCTGTTCATGATTATGAACCTGCAGTTTCTTCATATGAATTGTGTCTTGCTACTGCTTATGTCAGGCCACTCTCTTTCCTATTGTCTTGTTGCTTATTTGTCCACTGGGTATAGACAAAGGTCCAGTGACATCAACAAATCCTTGGAATCCTCAATGTAGAAGACTGGTTTTAACCTTGTTTTTTCCCGCCTGCTTCTTCATTCTGTCCATCATTTCTCCCAACACTGTAGCACTGCAATCCTTGCTGGAAGCAAAAGCCAGATTCTCCAAGCCAACCCATGGGTCAGCAATCTTCTCTGCTCTCTAGTTTATTTGGCATTACTTCTGCCTATTGTGCCTTTGTTGCCAAATGGGTTTTTTTCCAAACACCCTTCCTCATAATTCCTGTTGTTTCAAAGGCATCCTGAAGAATATATACTGTGTTCAAATTCCCAGCGGCAAATAAATTTTACCTGAATTCTGTATCATGACAGTGGCTCATTTCCTAGGCACTGACTAGCTGGCACGCTACAGGCAACAACTCACATCTTTAGGTCTGAAGTTCACTGTGGCTGGTCAGAATTGGGTTGCTTTCATAATTGACAGTTCCATCAAGAAATGCAAGTACGCAACTGTACTACAGAAACAGAAAGACTATTGAAACTCAAACTTCTGAGAGACACCACTTGCTATAAAAGCTTCCTAAGGAGAAAAGCTTTAAATTAATTTCTTATTTTTTTGAGCCAGATGAGTTAAACATGCAGGTTTGGAGGGCCTGTGGAATATTTCATTTGAGATCAGATTACAGCAGGAACAAGAAGCTTCAACAACACTGTATGATTAATACTCACAAAGACCAGTGAGAATTTGCCATTCTATCTACAGACTAGACCAGGCCAGATCTGAATTCAAGTTCTAGAAGGAAAGAAAACAATCACAAAGTACTAAGGGTAACAAGACTCAGATCAGCTGGGGCAAGCAGAGGCAATCCTCCTAGAAGGAAGTTGCAAAATGCCAACAGTGCAAGCTTGCAAGAGGCAGCAGGAATCATGGTTGTATGTACAGTGGAAGCAAAGGCAGTCACTGAAAGTATCCAGCCTGTAGACAGACACAAGGTTTTAAACATTTTGTTTTGTAAAAGCTGCAGAAAAAGGACCAAAAAAGAGTATGTGCCCACAACAATGCAGAAGAATTGCTCTGTAGGAAGAGTTTAAAGGATACTTAGTGAAATAAAGCCCTGAACACTGATCTCTTCTTACTTACAGGTGAACTGGCAACAAAGAGTTCCACAGGAAAACAGTCCTCTAAAATGTGAGCCACAGAGAGGAACAGCAGCTACATAGTGGTGTCCCGGATGGGATGGATGACAGACAATACGTATATGCAGTAATCAAGATATATTGCATATAACGTTGGGGGTTTTAATTATTCTGGACGAGAGGCACAAGTACAGCAAAAATGTAGGGAAATTGGGAGATACGAACAGAAGTGCAGTTTGGATGCAAAGGGTATATCAGCAGTTAATTTTACTACTTACAATTAAATCAAACAACAAAGGTTAATCACTAAAATGCCAGCAATTTACTATATTAATTATCACCTTTAAAGGATTCTACAGTCTTAAACTTAATAATGAAGGTTACTTAACACTACGTTTGCTAAATAAAACAATGAAAGAGTAGTATTCCTCACCCTTGCCAGGCCACAGCTGAGTGTCCCTGGGAGAATCATCATTCTTGAGAATCGGTCTCTCTGGCGGGTGTCCCCGCCAGAGGAGAGAAGGTCCAGCAGCCTCCAGGGAAAATGTATGGAAATCCCCCCGACCAGAAATGGGGCCAGGCTTTTATAGAGTAATGTGGATTGACTGCTGTCAATTATCCATTAGCCACACCTCCCACATCTCTCATTGGAGAATAAAAGGAAAACAGTGGGAAAAACCATGAGGGCCTTGTTCTCATCAAGCAAACTCTTTTGTTTATCTGTTCATTATTACTTTATCTCCATTTCAGGCCTGGTTGTGTTATTCAACACCGGAGAGCAGCTGGTGTTATGAACATCAACCTGGCCCTCTATTTATACCTTTCAAGGTTGTTACCAGCACAGAGTTTGCTAGGCCTTTTCCCTTCTCATGGGAATTTTTCACTTCAGGCCCGGGGCCTGCAAAAATGAGAGACAAAAAGCAGTTGAATCATAAAAGGGAACTGAGGCAGGCATATTGAGAGATGGAGCCCCCTGCTACAAGTGGGCGTCTGAGAGTGTGGTGACAAGACTGCCATCTGGAATGCTGACACATTTTCATCCCTAGAATGGCTATTCTGTTTCTTGAATGCTGTTTACATTCACTTTTACATGTGTCTTCGACTAGACACATGAATGAGTGAGAAGAATGAGAGCTAAGTTGACCTGTCCAAAATGTTCATGCTCAGCCTAAGGTGGCTTTTTTCTATGCTGCCACAAAAGTTAAAGACCCAAGTACCTGTAGAACCAATTCACTCCATCTTAATGAAGGCGTCTATGTGCCACAGGCTGCTCTGAGCATTTCCAACTCTGACTAAAGGAAAACCCAAACCTTACACCAGTCACCAACCTCCCCTCATTATGTTCATCTTAATCCTTAGCCTTTGTCTCTCAACCTTTCCTTTCTCAACAAGGAGAAACCACAGGATAAAAGGAAGCTCCAGAACACAGGCTATGTAATGAAAGCTTTGCAATGCAAGACACATACATATGTGTGCAGAGCAACAGAAAGAAGGGCAGCAGAGATATTCCCACACCAGGAAGCTTGTTCTGACTTTCATGTAGAAATTACTAACCACAGGCAAAGCCACAGAAAGCAAATGGGGCATCTTCAGTTTCTATCACGAAAACGAGGAGGGAGATACTCTGCACTGAAAGTAAGGACAAAATAAAATGATGCATCACATAAAACCTGTGGGCACTACAGAGACTCAGGCTGAAAGGAACTGACAACAAATGCACACACGTTATCAGCTGCATATGCAGTTTGCCCCTACATGGTAGGGTCCGAATATAAGAGACCGCTGTTTAAACATGAGCAGAATGAGGTATGTGAGCTCTCTGCCCTGAAGTTTGCTGGCTTATCCACTGTTACAAGAAGGACTTGCTGTAACCAGGTGTTCTGAGTCAGGGTTCCCATGAATCACTATCTAAGCATGCTGTAGAGAAACTGTATGAAAAGAGAAGGAAAAGAGTCTGACAGAAATAAAGTATGAAGTGAGCAGAAGCCAAGAAAAAACAAATAAGAACAGAAGCAATTCAAGTCAGGAATAGTTGGAAACTGAAATGGACATTCCTCACTTCTGCTATCAGAAAGATGTTTTCAGTTCTGCTGAGAGGCTTTGTATCCTCTTCCCCTGTTTTTAGCCGGTCTGTAACACAACTCAGTTGAGCAATGTGGCTTAACTGCTGGGAAGCTCAAGCATGTTATTAATACCAGGTCCTATCAGCATGGTTGTACTGTATTTTCTGGGGGTTTTTTCTTGAATACTTAATAATTTATGCACACACACAGAGCAGTATTTACTGAATTACTATTCATTAGTAGAATTACTATTCTGTTCTCTAGCTTCTTGGACACCTGATCCTGCTTCCAAAACTATGGATCTAGAGAGCTCATCAGAATACACTTGGAAGACATGGTGAGGTTTAAAACACACAGATACATTGAAAGTGATTGACTGCCCTATTCGTGACTTGCAGATCAACACCAGCTTCTGTGGAAGACTTCAGTGGGTCATCAACTCACTGGCTGAATGAGGCCGTAAGATTTTTACACTAGAACAAACTTTCTTTCCCTTCCAACTAGAATTCTTTCTATTTCAGGTTAATAATAACTAATGACTTCTTCAATATTACGAAAAACATAGTACTTAAGTGTCTACGTTGACATGTATTAATGGATTTAAAAATAAATATATTATTGTGTATCTAGAAAAACAAAAGATGGGGAAGGATGTATCAAAGACTTTCTGGTTGCTTTTAGCTGACACAGTAGGTTAATTCAGTGTAATGAAACATACCAACTAGTGAATGATAACAAAATCACCTACTTAGTGAAGGGGAAAGATCTGTACTGAATGTATTCCAGTATTTTTTTTCTATGCATATGACTACTACCATGATTTTTTATTTTCATCCTGAAGTTGAACAGCATTAGATTTAACTATGAGAACATCTGAAAAATATAAGCCTTACTTGACAGGATGGAAGTCCAGAGCTTTTTAATGTCTCTTACTTATTTATGGCGCGTAAACAGTTAAGCAGAGCAGCTGGGCACAGAATAAACTTGAAGTTTATCTGCCATCTTTATCAGAAACCTTACGACTACAAAAATTAAGTGCCCCAAGGTACAGTGAAGCAGCCCATTCCCTCTCCAGCTTGCCCCATTATGTTGTGAGCTCAAATCAGAGTTCTCAACTGAGATAGATCGGACACCACAGCTCACACAACAGAAAAACTGCACAGAAATGCCACTTTACTTTCTCCCAGATACACAGACTACATGGGTTTTCCTATAGCTTTTTTTTTCCCCTTGTTGCTATAGGTTGAGATGGCCAAAACCAGGTTAGGCTGGTTTCCCCTTATAGAGGAGAAACACAGCATGTCAAGTTTCACCCTTCCCATTCCACCCCAAAACAGAGCAACAGTCGCCTCATTTCCTGTTGAGAGTATTTGGTTCTAATCAAGACATTCACCAGCCCAGCCTCAGTGGTGCTCCTGTGATAAACAGCATGTACTTTTCCATGAGGTCAACAAAAACGGTGAATTCAAACAAAACCCTGATATTTATGAGTTTACTTTGGCACCTGGTTTTCATGTACACATTATGCGAGTATCAGTAGGGATGCAAAAGATGATGACAGAATCATCCAGGCAACTGTCTATGTAACAGCATCCTTGAACATCAAGCAGCTAATGTACCAGTTTTGAGAAGAAAGCTTCCTTACTGACAACAAGTCACTCATGCTAATTTAAGTTCCACGCTTGGTTGCAGTAAACGACAAACATCTCAGGATCTTACAGAAGAAAGCTTTCCTTTGATACATCTGCAGGCTTGTCTTGCTTTTTTGACTTATTGTAAAATAAAGACATGGGACAGGAGGCTTTTGAGATTCAAAAAACATGAAGAAAAATAATGGAACTCATTACTGAGCACAGTTTTGACTTGTTTGAGGTCTGCTTTTGCTAGTGAATGGAACAAATGATGTTATGGGGCAAAAGCTGCCAAGTTTCATTAGAGTACTTCTGTGAAAGTATATGATCTCAGAGGCTATACATGTTAATTTACAGTAGAGTTTAGATTAAAGTGATGAATGTGTATCTAGTGTACATTTAAGTGCAATTTTAAAAGAAAACCAAACTGGGGCCTTCCTGTTCAACATGCCACTGCAGATTCTTCAATGTAGAAGAAGAGTACCTCAAGCAGTTGTTACAGCCTCTATTGGCAGAACCACACTGTATTTAATTAAATGTCCACTATAACTGTAAAGTTCATTTCCTAACCCTGGATTTAGCTATCAGCATACAAGTAGTTTGAACAGTGTTTCATATCTGCTTGATGGGTAAAAGCTGTCAGTAGGTTCTGTCAAACATGAAACAGAGTAAAAGATGAATTTCCCAGTAAATTCAGTTGCATCTTTTTTCTCATGAGCTCAAGAAGCCAGCTACCATTTTGCTGTTTCCCTTCACAGTGAGCAGCCTTAGCACTTACCCTCCTGAAATTACTTTGATATTTTTATACTCTTTTTATACAGAAGGTCACACACTGATCCAGGTGCACAAAGTAAACAAGATGAGCATGTGTGCTACACACTTGTGTAGAAGTGTAGCAAGCCCAATTTTAAGTGAGGATGTATTTCTATATTGTTGTTTGTCACCCCATTTATAACATGCGCCCAAACCACAGTGAATCTTATACAACTAAAAACTGCAATTCCATAATTAATTTAATGGAGTACAGGAGCAGGCTTCCTGCTTATGTTTCAGGTATTTCCTTTGAAAAGTGGTGTCACGCCAGCTGGGCCTGTTTGTGTGGAACTACATGTTACTCACAAATGGTAAAACACTGCAGGGAGTCTCCAAGTCAAAACCTCCCCCACTGGTACCAGTGGACAGGTGATGTTCTGAGGGAGAACACCAAGCATGCTGCAGGCTCAGCCTGAGTTTTGCAGGAACAGCTCCCCAGGCTCCAGAGGCATCTTTGGTCTCCGAGCACAGGTCCAGGCAGCAGCTGACTGTATCCTACTCCAGCAGCATGCTGCTTCAGAAAGCAGCACAACTTCATGGCAAGTAGTTGCACGCATTTTGAAGGAAAGATCACGTTGGTTTGGTTTTTTTTTAAATCAAGTCTGCTTAAACCAAAATTGAACACTGCACTTGCAGAAACGGGACCCTCCAGCATCTGCTGACAGCTGTGCTGATACAAGCAATGCTCCTCTTCAGTGTGTGACATAGGAAACTGGGGGACAGATTCTGCTTTGTTACGTGACTGCAGCTTTACCAACTTCAGCTCCTGTATCTGGACGTAGCAGCACAAGAACCAAAGCCAGAGATGCAGGCAGACACCAGCCTAAGGAGCAGGAAGGTTGCTTCACTGAAAGGATGATCTGAAACTCTCTACCAATCTCCACGAACTGTAGCAATATCCTTGAGCATTTAGGTGAGAGCAGGACTTTGAACCATCTAATTAACTGAAAAATGAGGTACGCGGCAGCAAACTAATGCCTAGAAAAATGCCTAGATACATATTTTTAAATGTCAGGGGAGAGGATAAGAGCATGGGTCATAGATAAGCAGAAAGGCTTCAGAATGATACTCAAGTGGTATTTTCTTTTACACTGAAGGCCTCAAGTAAAAAAAAAAAAAAAAAAAAGGCCAGTAAAATAAGAAGTTGTGTTTACTGGGTCTCTAGACTTGCCATCTAATACAGCTATTCATCAAAATACTGCATGCTTTTTCCATGACATGTGTGTCTTGTTCAATCAATGGAAAGCTGCTAAAAATCCCCTAAATATCCTATTCTAAACAACGCTTAGCAGCTACAACCAGAACCTGATTTTGATTTATTGAATAATTTGACCGGAGAACACCTTAAGTCACAACAACATTAAGTGCAATAACTTTTCATTCCTTTGCTGAACACCACATGAAATTAAACAAAATAAAAATTGACAGCACCAAGTTATCCTGAATCTATTCCAGATGGATTAAGTTCACTGTATGCATTAAATGGAGATTTTAGCTTGGGCTTGACATTACATTTCACTGGCTCCCAAATACAAATCAAAAATAACCTGGGATGTGTTACCAATTCCATTTTAAATCTAAATATTTCTGATACTAATTATGGAGCAAAGGGAAAATGCTGAAGACATTTCAACTTTGACAGCCCTGCCATTCTGATTAAAAAATATCAGCTTTACATCTGCAAGAGATTTATAAAGTGGACTCTTTACAAATTGTTATAGAGCAATTTGTGCACAGTTAGTTCTTTGTTTAATCGAGAAATCTGCCCAAACCCTGATTGTGTGCTTATTTCCCTAAGGCTGGGAGTGAAGGTTATTTCATTATGCCTTTTGGGAGCAGCAATCTATCTAATACGTTTCTGAATTATTCCAGACTGAGCCAAAGCTGAGCATGAGAACAAAGCCCTGCTTCCACAGCAGAAAGACCAGACTAACTCCCAGCTGGGAAGATTTAGGCAGAGATGTATAAGTACAAACACTGAAGAAATTTGCAAGTAATTGCATGCATTTGCTCTCAGTTGTGGTATGCAGTAAACTAATATTCATTAAAACATATCAGCACAGTACTGCTCATTACACCCTTCCCAGTCTCTTCTTGCAAGGTTGTAATGAAGGTTTGTTTTGGGGTTTTTTTCCTTTATTCTTTCAGAGCAAGTGTGCTAATGAAAGAGGGCAAGAATATCAGGATTGTTGATTGATGCCTGCTGCTTATGGAGGTTATAATGTACACAAACCCTATCTCTGTAATTAAATATAATAATTGCTGCCAATGGGCAGACAGGAAATACAGTGCTCACACCTTAGTTATCAAGAACAAAAATCTCCTGGAGAGTATGAATCGTCCCTAACCATCACCTTTGGAAAATAACTGTGAGATACTCAGCTTTACTCAGGTATTTCATCAGTGCCTACACACTCTGCAGGTACACATTTTGCAAAGACATTCAGTTTAATTACCACTGTGGTCTGAAGCGCTGGTTGAGCCAGCACCAGTAAATCCTTAGTGGGCTGGAGCACTAGGTACTTCGGAGGTCACTTCATTCAGTGAGCAGGAATGCAGCTCTAAAGTTCAACACATTTAATTGTCAAGGTGGGACCTGCAACAAAGGTGGGTTTTTTGAAAGACTGGGATCTTCCTTCATGATATTTACTTCAAAAGTTTTTCCAGTGCTCATGCTCGAGCTGAATTTAAGTCACTTGGAAGCCATTACTTTCCAAAGGTTTCCTAATGAAGAGGACACCTGGAAAAGTCATAGCACTACCTGATTTTGGAGGATGCGAGGGATATCCAAATTTATTCCATCCAATGATAGTCAAAACCTGCCTATTTCAAATACAGTTTGTTTAATGCTGCTAGGTGACAGAAGCATACTGAGCTAACACATCACTTCCAAAACCCTAGCAATTTAAAAGCAAAGAAAGGAGTGGCTGTGAAGATGAATCTGACACTGTCCTTGTATCCTCATCAGGCAGGAGAGCAAGTTCCCCACGTACCTGAGCCTGTCATTGTGGCCTAAACTGCTGAGATTTTGCAATTGTATTACACCACATTATCAAATTGTTTTAAGAGAGCGCATTCTCCATTTCATAATTTAGCACTTACGATGTCCAAAACAGATTTTCCTGTACAATCCTGTACAGAGAATTCAGAAGGAAATGTTCGTAACATAGACTTTTGGTAAAAATTTAATGTAGAGCAACTGACTTGTACTTACCATTAATAAGTACTTAGCATAACACACCAGTTCTGTTACTCTTCCAGGCAAGATTTTTTGTAGTTCATAGTATTTTGACATTTAGAGCTACAAAAGCAGCATTTGGGGATTTCAAACCAATAATCAGAATTTAGCCTGTCTCCTACCCTAAAATGACATTTTGAGCTAGTAATTACTTGGGGTTTAGTTAATGTAGTTAAAAGTTGATAAGAATAATGTGCTTATTTACTGTGTGGGTAGGGTAAGATTTATAAGAGCCTTAACTATTAATTTTCACATTTATATGCTGGGATTGTATAAACTATGAGAGACGTTAACTCCACTATTGTCACTTAGCAACTGCAACTGGCTATTAAAATAAGTGTTTTCTTTTGGGAACTTCCCCATGAGGTTCCTACACTACCTTCTCCATCCAAGTTCCTTTTTTTCTTCTGTGGAGGTACCCAAAGTTCAGCCTTATTGCATGAAAGCATAGTAAGTACAACAATTATGCAGATGCTCAACTTAAAGAAACTTCTTAGAACAATCTGCAGTATGTGGAATGCAAGGATGTAAGTGCTGCAATGTAACAATAAGAGTATTTGGTAAAAAAAAACCAACACAAAACAAAAACCTCCAAAACACCAAATCTTTCAGTAAGTGGGGAAAACATGGGCCCATCATGTAAAAATTTAGGTGTGAGTAGAGCTGGCCAGGCTGGTAATTGCTCCTCTGAGACCTGCTCCATTCACTGCACACCAGACAACACCTGCACTTTCATGCTCAAGCAGAATTAACCACATGCATTACAGCACAGCCTATTTTCACCTTGGTTACTGGCAAATACACACAAAGATATCCAAATTGAAGAATACAGGTTAGAGCCAAGATTTCAGAAATCAGAACTAAGTTAGGCTTAAAGACTGGGATCTTCAAATATATTAACTTCACTAGGAATTCACAGTCTAAATCCTATTAATCTGAGATCTGATTAAGTTAGAGAAAATAACTACACTTTTAAATTACCAAGCACCCAAAGGCTTCCAGAAAACTTACTGATGCTCAGCACTTCTGAAAAAACAGCCACTTATTTAGGTTGCTCCATCAAGCTGTAGTTTGACTCTGCATGGTTCCTGAAGCAATGTTTACAGTTTAAACAGTAATTAACTGTCGAATTACTGACCCAATCTCAGTTCTAAAGCAGTTTCATGCAATAAAATTCTGTCAAATAAAAACACTGAAAGAGGACCTACAAAATGGAGGGCTAAAAAGAAATTACCCAAATCAAGAGTCAGGCTAGGAACAGCTTTGAATCCACTTTGAGAGGTATGGGCTTAGCATATTCAGCAAAGATTTTTATTTGTGGCTTTACTGCAAACTCTCTTGGAGATCTCCAACAAATCTCAAACTCTCCGCCCATCAGTTGCTACAAATGGGAAATGGGTCTGTGCATATTGCTTAGAGAGAAAAACAGCATTTCATAAAAAACAACTCAATCAACTCCTTAAGTTTTGTTTCATTTTTGTAAAAAATGTGAGACAATGATAAAAATTTTCTCCACTACTAGCTGCTCTATATTGACTTTATTTATGAGGAATCATGTTTAACAAGTCCTTTAGTACCTCAAGAACTGATTTATTGAGCAAATAGAAAGATTTACTTCTCTTTTTTCCACAAAAAATTACTTTGTAAAAAACAGGGTATGTACCAAGAAACAACAAAACAGACAATAGACCAAAATATCAAAAAGGAACCACTTCTAATCAAGCTATATTTAGAGTACTTCATCTGTGTTCTTGTTTTTAGAAAGTTATAAGATCTAACCCTGAACATACTTAGAAGCCTTCAGCTGGTTTGGGTGGGATGGGGAGAGGTTTCAGCCCTAAGTCCAAAAATCAGTTTGCATGCTTTAAAGGATGATACACTTAGCTTTGCTGGGTGAGCTTTACCGCCCTGTAGAGCCAAGGTGAAGACCTAACTGTTTCATACTGTACCATCCCAATGAAGGAAAACCCGCTCGCCACCTTATAGCCAAGATCTCTATGTTCTTCCAAAGTTGCAACCAGGGATTTGGGGGAACTGAGCTAACACATACTGAGTGCCCAAACTCTTTCAGAGCTGCCTGAATGACATTTTGATCTGTTCTGCAACCCAGTATTCAGATCTTTGCTCTATCTTACAGGCTAAACTCATACTGCTTTTTCCACGACGGAAATCTTTGCAGCACTAAGTGCTCAGGACAGGATCTAACATGATAGAGGGCACAGCAATAATGTAAGTTTTGAAAATATTCTCTTCTTCTAGCCTGACAAGACAGAAAAGTAAATCCCATGTGACTTAGGCTTTGGGAGACAGTGGCCAAGAAGAAAGTATAGAGAGGTTAGGAAAATGGATGGACCTGTGCATATTCAAGCATGGATGAAACTAAGCCTGGAAGGGAAAGCACACACGTTTTCACAGAAAACAAGGAGAATGTTTGGATTAGCCTGATGGAAAGAGAAAAGCAAAGAAAGAGCTGTACATAAGGAAACCCTAAAAGGCTCTAAAGGAAGATATTTTGGAAATTCATCTAGCTTTTTTTTTCCTAGTCAAGCTCTCTGTTGATATGATTCAAATCTATAGTTAAGTGTTTAACACAAGAATTGGCAAGTGAAGTTCACTGAGGAGAATTTCTACAGTTCTCACAGATCTTACTGCATTTAATAGACTTTTGAATATATGTTTCTTCTTGCAGGGCTGGCACCTACAATTGCTCTGGCTACTTCTAAAAGAAATGTACACGTGCTAGCAACAGCATTCAGCAGCTGTATGGCATGTATGTATGTGAATACTTACTACACACACTTCTATTATATTGGGATTTTTTCATTTTCAGATCGGTATGTATTTTCTAAATGCAAATAAAGACTATGTGATGTATCAATCAGACTTACTTGGAACAACTCCTCATCCATTCATCATTTTTTAGCCTCAGATCAGTTTCAAAAACAATTTTGCTCCTTCCTTATTAAAAATGTAGATTCTACTGCTACTAATAGAAAATACAGGATTTACTGCCATTGAAAAATTTTAGACCAATGAGAGGTATAAAGGCCCAAAACTGCAAGTATATTTTAAAAACATGTAATACAAATATATACACATACACATTTATATATTTATACACATATATAGAGAGAGGTGTGAGTAGCACCTGCTGTAGTAGATTTTTATAGGGACTTAGAAGATCCTATTTTAGCAGATTTTAACTTTTTGGAAACTTATTTTTGGGGAGTTATGTTTTGCATGCCTGTTCTCCTATTGAGCAAAATCAAGTACCAAATTTTCATGTCACAGCAGAAAAAAAAGCCACCAGGTTTTCATTTTCATATATTGTTTCCCTCTCACAATGAAAAAATGGCTGAACTTTACTGTTTTAACGCCCAGGATAGCTGACCCCCACTGATTACTAGGTATGTGTCTTATTTAGAAAACACTAATACTAATATTAGTAAATGTTACCATGGTATATGTACAAACAGTGTGAGAACTGGCCGTTTTACTTCCCTGTCTCCAAGCCACATTATTATTTCTTGGAGCCTGGCTGACGACAGGCCCAGGAGTCAGCCCCAGGGCCCAGAATGCAACTCTATCCATTTCTTGCCTCGCTGCAGACTGTGCAGCTGAATCTTTTGACCACAACATATTCTCATCGAGCCATCTGAAATCAGTCCCCCCCTGCCCCCCCAGGCTGTTCCATGTAGTCCATTTGCTTTTAGGATGAGAAAGGAGAGGAGCCAGGACTGTTTACAGAAGGGGTCACAATTTGCCCTGGTTTAGCTGGGCACATTTTTCCACCTGAAACAAACTTTTAACCACGTGCTGCTGTACTATGAAGCCTTGTTAAACCGTGGCGTTTACTTTTGGTTTGAAAGGATGCTTCCCAACAGCACCTTATATTGAAATTACACAAACATGACATTTATTTACATTAAATTCAATTAAATACTTAGCACTGGCAATTTTCATGCATTTCTCACCAGGCAGAAAAAAACCCCCTCATGTTCCCTGAATGTTATGAATCTGAAATGCAACAGCAACCTTAAGAATAGTTCTATAGAAGTCTAAATTGCTTACAACTAGCTCTAACATAAAATTAAAGGAAACATAAATTTAGCATGTTATTCAAAGTATTTTTATCTTAGAAACAGTAAGCATAGATTATTCTATTTATATACATATTCGATATATGCATCAAGACTACAGCTGGAGCACTTGATTGCCTGTGTTTATATAAATCAAACAGGTGTGTCTGTGTGTTTAAAGTAAGGCTGCCAAGAATTTGCCTGTATTTCTTCAGAAGACAGGTCTTTTTGAAGAGATCTACAGCACCTCACCATCATGACATATTTTATTACTTTATTTTAGTTCATCTTTTTTTCCTTAGTTTTCACTTCTCCCATCCTCCTACCCTCTCAGAATTAGCTATTAGGGAAAAAATTTGTATGGGCAGAATTTAATGATCTTTGCAAATACAGTAAAAATTAAATCTGTGCATTACTCTTAAATTATTTGCAGTCTGGAAATGTAAGAGTGTATGAAGGTCACTGGCATATTTATGGTAATAATGGCACCATACAGGTTTTATATAGCCAGCATTAGCTATAGCGTTTCCTATAATACTTTTATATATAAAGAAAACTAATCTGCTATACATGCATTATGAGCACTTTTCAACATACCACAGCTTCCAAACAGAACACTCTAAAAACAACCCAGAAGGCTTGTGAAGGTGCTCTTTTACTTGCTTTTTCTTTACAAAGTAAAATCACTACATAAGTAATGAGCAGGTACTCTGTAGGCAATAATGCACAATTAATTATTTTACCCTAAAAGGATTCAACTTACAGCTACTGCTGAGTTTTCTAGGTAGAAATATGCATGTGATGTTTTTTTTTTAATAAATCACTACCATCTCTCATAACAAATTTAATTAGAGCCATCAAGATGCTTAATACGGGTTCAGAAGAGCTAAACTTAAGGACTTCTCCTGCGAGATAGAGGTGAGTCCCTTAAGTTATTTATTAGTCTCAGAGCAGTAAGTTTACTTCTACCTGTTAGGGTCACTGATACTGTTTTCATAGAATCATAGAATCCTAGGGGTTGGAAGGGACCTCGAAAGATCATCTAGTCCAACCCCCCCCGCCAGAGCAGGGTCACCTAGAGTACATCACACAGGAAGGCGTCCAGGCGGGTTTTGAATTTCTCCAGCAAAGGAGACTCCACAACCTCCCTGGGCAGCCTGTTCCAGTGCTCTGTCACTCTCACAGTAAAAAATTTTTTTCTGATATTCACCTTAAACCTTTAATTATCCAACACAAACCTTTGTCTTACTTTTACCTCAACCACCATCTTGAAGTTATAGTATCAGAATTACTTTGTAACACTGTTCAATTAAGGAAATAATGAATGATGCTGAAGTGAAAACCAAACTAAGCACACAAAACAAAAAAAAACCCAACCCCAACAGTTCAGAGTAACGCTCCTTCCTTTGCAATAAGACTGCATGCCTTTTTTCCCACCTCCAATAACAGAGTTACACAGAAACAGCGCCAATAACAGAATGTATCAAGGAGCTGGAAGGCTCTTCCTTCTCTTTGCATCACCAGATCCAGGGTGGGATTCCTGCATGCATCATTGCTGCACTCTGCCTGCTGCTATTTTACTGAGAGCAGGCTTTGCCCCTTGAAGAAAACGGTCAATGTTTTTCATAAAGAAACCCTTATAAATCCAGATGCGTCTTTTAAATAAATTAATGCTGACTAATTTATAATGTTGCCATATCCTGAACCCTCCTCCTTGAGCAGAATGGTGTGAATGCGAAAGCCACTAGTGGCTAAACCGGCAATGGGATGATTTCTAATTCTGAAGCCAAACATCACCACTCCCCTCCTTTAAAAAGAAGAAAGGGGGGTAGGCACATGAGAAGAAAAGGAAAAGAAGGACTGCCAAAACCAGCAGGCTAAGTAGACTAACCGGAAGCGTACAATTTACTGCTAATGGTTCAGTGTCTGCAAAGGACTGCTCAAGCTGTGCTCAACAAAAACTCAGTAATAGCCAAAGAGGGAAGCAAAAAAAGGCGAGATGTTTGGTTTTACTTCTGTCAAATACTGTTAAATATGAGCCACTTAAAAAAACAGAATGAAAGAATGCAAAAATGCTTTGTACAGGTGGTACCAAGGTCCCTGGCTGGGCCTTCAGACAAAACCATTCCCATGTAAACCTTAAAGAGGATTAATCCTCAAGGACCACTGTAATGAGACCTTAAAAGGCTGAACAGCAGCAGCCTATCACGGAGGCAAGCAGTAGCCTGCTCCCAGAAGTCTTCTCTAGCAGAGTTACATCAAAGCAAACTGGGACCAGATAGCAGGATTCTGCAAGAATCCCTTATCTCGGTGCTAGCGGATGCTTCTCCTCTGATTGTCTTGAACTGCCACCTGTCCCAGGCATCTTTGAAGGCAACGCTAAGCCTGTGATGGATCTGACCTCCATGAGCTGAGATTCTTTTATGTCTTTCTTCATTTTCTGCTCTGTTACATTCTTTCCCTGCAACGCACACTACATGAAACAAAGGGAGTTCTCACTCCTTGACTTACTGTCCCCAGCTATTTGAAAGCAAAAAAACAATGTTAAGGATTATACTCCACCCGCAATATGGAGCTGTCCTCAGGAGACAAGCCTCTTATTTTTGAGAGTTATAACTAGATGGCTTTTACACGAAGGGACTTTACAGTGAGGTTCAACAGTGCTGGGAGCCAAGATACGAAAGCTGCATATCAGAGATAGCTTAAAAAACAAAAAAGGTTCATAATACAGAAGTATATGAAAAATCACATTAGAAAAATAAGCAAGAAAATAACCAGGAAGCAACAAGCCTCAGAGAAAACACCACATTACTGTACTGGATGCATGCATCCCATATTGCACACAAATATCCTGTAATACCAGTGTCTCACAAACTGTATCAGTGCCCATTTCATCCTAGATTAAAACAAAACGAGTTGGCCAGTTTGAGTAAAATAGTAGCTCTACTACCTGAGACACATGCATACACTGACATAAAGCGTACACTGAACTTGCACACAGGCTCTACCATTTATATAATCCATCAAGAGTTTCAGTTCATCAATAGCAACTCTGACAAGCATATTCCCATCATCTCCAGGACACATAATTCCAGTAGGTACCAGACAGTGTTACAGAGAGCTCAAGATAGGTCCAAGGGGCTGCCATCAGATTTTATTCTGATAGCTACAAGCCATAATATACAAGTCACCATGGTCCTATGAAGGCTGGGCTGAGAGGGAATGCTGCCACAGTTTCCACCTCTGGTTTCCCACTCTTGCACTCAATCAATTCTGGACCAGTTTTTAAGTTATTTTTGTCTTAAGTGCATGGCACTGCCAGAAGAACAAAAAGTAAAGTACAGCTGGGCTGAACAGGATGTTGTTGCCTGCCAGCAGCACCTCTTAGTTGCCTGCACTGAAATACAAAAGGGTGCCATTTGTTGCAGTTAGGTGGGGCTAATGGAAGTACGGCACAGCAGGATGGAAGCAGGAAAGGGCTGCTTTTGAAGCTTCCTGGAAAACCACAGCTGGGAGTATTCAACTGGCCATGTACATGGCAAGATTCTGCACCAAACAGCTGAGCTGCACACTTGGTCTCCCATCATTACACCCAGATAAGCAGACTGCAGCAAACAAGGAACAGATACATAGGGTCTCAATGTTCGTTAAAAAAAAGGCATTACACAGGATTTTCTGGAGCCAAGACCTACTGTCACATGTTGCCAAATTAACCTGGTGTAGAAGTGCGCTCAGAAGGAATTTAAAGTTGAAGACTACATCTGCCCATCCATATTACAATTCCCACAACTGGGTACTGTGCTTCAGGACCACAGAGCAATGTCAGGCTAAGACCAACCTCCCCGTAATAAAATGAAACAGTCACTTCTCAACAGCTAGCACAGCACACTGTTTCAGATTATTGTCTTTCTCAAAGAGCTGTGTCAATCAATATCTTGTGCAGCCTTAACAAGAAGTATCCATGTCTACATAATTTCTTAAAGGCAGCCCAGAGGCCACTCCCTTAAGATAAGACGTGTCAACCTTGCACTTTGCCAGCCTTCAAGCACCACCTCAGCAGCAACTGGCCTACACCCCTCCGGTCCAGCAGGATCATGCGTGCCCAGGCAAGCCTCAGGTGTCAGCACAACACAGACAACACTCCCACAAGCTGTCTACCCAAAAATCCCAGAAAGGGAAGGCTGGCCACGATGCAGAAACATGGTA
This sequence comes from Apus apus, assembly GCF_020740795.1. NCBI lineage: Eukaryota > Metazoa > Chordata > Aves > Apodiformes > Apodidae > Apus > Apus apus. The sequence continues at coordinate 53,860,297 of NC_067283.1, forward strand.
TGTTTTCACTTCTCTATACAGATTGTGTTTTCAGAGCCTTATACACACAGAAGTAACACCTATGGGAGGAACTACTAACAGCAGCCTATGTCCTCAACCTGCCCTTCTGGTTTATAACATGGAGAGAATGGAAGCCATTACTAAACGTAAGATGTGTTAATCTGTACACAATAATTATCTTCTTTGAAGATACTTGCTATTTCCCCACAAGAACCCAGAAACACTTTTACAGGCCAGCACTTTGGGTTTAATTCAGGTTTTGTAACTCTGTTCCATGGGAGCAGACAAAGCCAGATCAGGCTGTTTATAAGGGGTATCTTCCAGCTGGCTTTATGTGTTTAAGTTTTCTGCCCTGAAGTCAACAAATCAAGAAAAACTGAAAGCCTGTAAGACTGAAAAAAAAGCACAGGCCATGCTCACTGCCAGTTTCAGGCAAAGTAGGGGCATATATGAGCAGGCCATACATCAGACTTTGCAAATAAAACATCCCAAGTACCGTGCAGCTCAATGATTAGTCAGTGGTACACGACTAGTGCTCCTCTTCTCCCCTTTAAAAGAAAAAGATTCCACCCCTATTCCACCCATATTACATTCCATCCAAATTCCACCCATAGCAGCAATTCATGTTTTCAATGTCTGGCACCAATTTTATTGTTAAAAGCACTGTAGATCTCTGGTGTTAATGCCAACTCAAATCGTCCAGCATGAAACATGCCTTTGGTGCCAACATCTTCCTATCACCGTACCACGCTGGTCCATCCCGGTAAAGTGAGCAACCAGTGTTTATACATAACATAGGCCTTGATCCAACAAACCTTATTCACCCAAGTAACCCAATTTCATTTCAACAACATCTAACAGAAGGCAAGGCTAAAGATGAAGGTTGGTGAAAAAACATACAAATCAAATGCGGTACCTTTTTACACTAAGGAGCATGACATGCTAGAATGAAATTTATTTCAACACATTGTACCTTGTTAGTTATTTGCTTCAACACTTGGTATGGTGTTACATTCAGCTGTTACTATAATCAGCCATTTATTTGAAAGTATGTCATCTGCCATTACTTTTGGCTTGTTACCATAAACTACCTCGACAGGGGGCTGCAGATAAAGCAATAACAACGTCCATCTCTTAATTTGCAGAATGGTAACACGGATCCCTGGGAATTAAGATTTTAAATTACAACTAGCATGAGGAGCAGGTAAAATGAAAGGACAGAATAAAAGGCAACTGGAGATTGTTACAAAATTCATTGAAGCCAGCAGCTGTTGATTCATTGAATTCATTGGGTTTTGGATGAGCACTGTTCAGCAGTTTGAGAAAAATGGTGGCTGGGGGCAGCAGTGAAATGCGAAAAGGAAAACTGAATGAACAGTGGCGGAACCTCTCTGTTACCTTGCTATGTGTGAAGCAGGAAACAAGCATAATTTAGATTAGAAAACTATTCTGTTCTCTGGGAAGCTATCTGTGCTAAACTCAAAAAAACACAGCAAGACAAAGTCTGAAAGATGAAATATTCTGTAAGGGATTGCTTTTATTTTTAAAAGGAAACACAAAGATGATGTACAATCCTGTCCATACAAACAGTGCCATGCATGTACTGCCTTTCCTGCTGCCGCATACTGACCACCACCACCACCACACATGTCAATGACCACATGGCAACACAGCAGCTGTACTCTTTTAACACAGCTAACAATACGTTGATACTTCTCGGTACAGTACTGGCTCCCTGCACCAGTGGTTGCTGCCTCCACTGTAAGTTAAATGATCACAAATAAAAAAAAGGTAGCCAGCAGAACTCTGACTGAAGGGGAAGCAACCCTGACAGGATCTCCAAGCTCAGATGTGACCCACTGAGCAAGCTCAAGAGCCTCAGCTGTAAGTAGTTTGAGCAGTGATTTAATAAGAGGTTAGAGAGTACTGTGTAAACTACCCAAGAGCCAGGCTAAGAGGAAGCTAATTGGGTTGCTAGGTGTGAATAAAAGGAAACAGAGACTATGGTTAAGAGGCTCTCCTCCTAAGTACTGAGCTCAATCAATAGGAATAAAGCTATATCCGCTAGTGATCCTGAAAATGCTTCAGCAACCGAAGCATTTACTTTGTCTTAAAAGTAAAGGCCTACTCGATGCTGGACTCCAACAGGAGACCAAAGCTGGTGCTGAGAGACTTCCATCAAACAATCTCTAAACTGCACCTTGTCAACAGGAACCATGCTGCCTTTCAAAACCTCCCTTGACAAGTCCCTGCAGCAGGGAGAGCAGGTCCATGGGGCTCCTGTACTGCCATCACCCCCACTGCCCAGCCTGAGGCATCCTCTGGGACACAACACTCTCCTTCAGTGCCCACAGATTTGGGCCCCAAGGGCAGCAGCAACAAAGGACAGCGCACATCTAGATCTCAGGGACAAGAATCCAGGACGCAACAAAATTAATACAAAAGAACCATGAAAGAGAAGTGCCCTGTAGATATTAGCTACTCTCCAACCTGATTATTGCCACAGATTCCTTCACAAGAGCTGGACAATGACAGCAGAGAAAAGGATGAGAACTGAATTAATTGTTTATTTTCTACATTCGGACACAGTGATTTAAACGCCTGGTTACAACACTGATGAGGATGCAGCTGCCTAAACACAGACACATAGTGCCATCTTAGACCCATAAGGTCTCCAATATGTTCATACACATTTAACAGATATGACACAGAACATATCAAAAGACCAGTCTTTCCAGGGTGGCAGACAGCTCAGCTGAGCACCTCCCAGGCATGAAAATGGCACTTGAAACCTCTGCTTAGGGAACTGAATCCCCTCTATTGCATTAACCAGATGCAGGGCCAGCAACAAAATAGAACCAACTCCCTGGCAGTGTAAAGCACTGCACAGTGGTTAAGTACACAGCTTGTAATCACCAGCTCAGGTGCTTCAGTTCTTGGTGAAAATCATGACCACCGAACCAGCAGCTGGTTCACAAGCTCTCCATGCTTTGCCACGAAGGCTCAAGGTTTTGCAGCCACTAAGCTCCTTTCAGACATAGGTAACATATCTGGCACTAAAAGCCACATGATACCGAGTTCTGACTAACCTTTTTTTAAAGCTCTAAGCAGCCAAGTCAAAGAGGCTGCTTTTCAAACCATGTCCCCTTGGCCAAGAAATGATCACAGGGCAAAGCATGCATAAAAAGCTAACTGACAGACAGCAACCTCAGGCATTATGGGATGCTCCAAAATCTTCAGCAAACAATGCTACTAGTTCTCTACATACCTGTCATACTTGGCTAATCCTTCGCACTAAACAGTCTCAACAACAGCAAAAAGACCATTCTGATAACTAATGAAAAGAGAATACTAATGATCTTGCCTGTTGGAATGGCAGTAACGAGCTCAACAGTTGTGTCTGCCTGTGGAGTTTAGGGTGGGGGGTTGGTTGCTTGTTTCAGAGAAAAGAGCAATAGGAAGTACCGTATCTCCTGCATGCTAGCAGGTCTCTAGGAAGGAAGATAAAACTCTTATCAAAACTTTTCAACTCAGACTTTTATGGCTTCTAATTCCAACCCACCACAAAACTTCCAGCTGCTAATGCTAGAGAAGTTACCATGAAGGGACACAACAGTTGAAACCCACTACAGATCTTCTCACAAGGCTCTTAAAGGCAGCAGTGTCCACTATCAAGGGACACAGCAACTTTGAATAAGTTTTTCATTCTCTCCTCACTTAGGGACAGCTTATCTGCCTTGCGGCTAAAGATATGGATTACAGTATTTCTTGGAGTTTTTATTCCAGAGGTCTTTGATGGCTCTCAGCAATGTATTCTGTCTAATTCCATGGAAGCAGTATATAACAAACATACTAAAAAAGCTTTAACTGACAAACCAAATCAAATCTGTGAAAGAGGTAAATGGATTTACATTTGTCCTCTGTCATTACCTTCCTCATTCCCTAAAAAAAAACAACCAACAAGAGCCACCTCACCCCACAGCTTACATGCACTTGACAAACTAAAAAAAAAAATGAGATTTACAAAAATGCATCTGCTTCTCAGAAGGCTCCATACTCAGTAGTGACTGGCAAATAAATTGTCCTACATACCACAGAGGCATTTTTTAAATTTTTTTTATTTAAACATGATCCTCAGGACACTTAAAATTTTGAAGCCCAACAGAATTATAGGGTCATGAGTGATCTCATAAATATCCTAATTCTGCCCTCTTTCAGATCATAGCTGTATCTTCATCTCTTTCCATATCATTGCCTGTAGTTTCCAGCTGAAATTAATACTACTGGTAGTGATGAGATAAGAAAGTCAATATTTGAAGATATTTATTCACCTAAACTTAAAAGCAAAACAAAGCAAAAAACCTCTAAAAAGATCACCTTTCAGCTTCTCAACCACATGACATTTTAAGACCTTTCAGGCATTGGCAGTTCTGTCTCATGCTGAGGAGAGAGAAAATCCAGGAGAAGGAGGAACATCTCTATGTGCCACTTCAAACTGTAAATCTGTACATGCAATTATTACTTCCAAGTGAGAGGACCATGCAGGGGCAGCAACTCCAGGGTTCTCAAGAGAAGCTGCTTATTCCACAGAAGGATTCCAGAGAAAAGGGCAGGAGTATTTGTAGTGAGTAGAACTGCAGAACTTCCCAAACGTGACCGAGGGGACTTGGGAGGCATCTTGAAGAAGAGACTTTGACTTACAAGATGCTGTTAGAGGTCAGCAGCACCTTCCCAAATTTCAAGCTGAAGTTGCCTCTGATCCCGAGTTTGAATTTGAGAGCAGTAATGTTTTTTTGTTGGAGGCTATTAAAAGATGCTATTAAATGTCTGATTTTTACCCCAAAAAACATTTTTGCAAACATACTTATTTTCTTAAAGACCAACATTTCAGTTGCTCAGCTGACATCAATAATCAAGACATTCACTTTTGTACTAGAGGCTTTTTTCCCCTGGGAGGTTTATTAAAAGCTTTAGATTTTACTTTTTTCGATTACCCCTCTTTGACAACATTTGGAAACCACCCCATAAATCACTGTCAGCAGAGAGCTTTGTTAATAGAACGCTTAAGCCCCTCCCTTGCAAAAAGCTGCAGAAAGAGCTAAAGAAGTTGAACCCAGATTTTTCAGAGGCATTTAAGAGGCCAAACTCACTTTGAAATTGAAGACCCCCTAAATGTCTTTAAAGACTCCAGCCCTAAATCTCTACAAGGATTCCTCACTGACACTCTCCTACTGCTCTCCAACAAGGCAGGTGGGAAACCCTCTATAAAAAGCTATCCTGGGTTTCTGGCCCCCAGTGATGCTGGGAAGGCTGAAATGAGCTAAGAAAAGTACCCACTTTGGGACTATCCGAAAGTCCCAATCTTAGTCACCCCTCTGGAGGCCCAAATTGTGCCAGTGAGAGGACAAGGGCGGCCACCAGCTCCCACATCTACAAAGCAAATGTGGAGACCCCCTTCCACGAGCTCATCTGCTGGTGCTGACCTGGACTGTTCTCACCTTCCAATATGCTGCACATCACTGGTCATCATTGTTCAAGCCACATTGCCATGAGAAGTCATTGTTTTCTAATTATTGCTTTTTAAGACAGTGTTTGCAAAAAGATAATCTAATTCTTATTTTATTTTTTTTCCCCCTCCTTTTTCCTTCTCTATGGGGAGATGAAGGAAGAGAATTCTTGTCAACAGAAATTAAAAAGCAGTAAACAAACTGAACCTAGCAAACCAGCACTGTATATTCCTTGCTACAGTCTTTTGTTCACATTGCAAATTGATTTTGAGATGACACTAAAGCTGAGTAATCTAAACTGGGAAGTTATGAGGGGCCCAATATTTACAAAGCACAAGTCCAGGCACAGTCAGTGGGAACTGAGGGCAATCAATACCTCTGGAGGGTTAATCCTATGAAATGTGCAATAAGCCATTCACAATTCCCCAGATAGCTACAGAAGCTTCAAAACCAGCAAATTCCTACTAAGGAAAAAGAGGGAGTTCCTTCTTTCAGCTATACTCAGTGCAACCTCTTTGAGATTAGGAGAATTCTGACAGGGCCATTCCTGTATATATGAATTTTTAGACCAGAGCCAAATGAACTGTCACTGCTTTTTACTTAAAAAAATTCTTCAGGCTTTACTAATTAGGAACTAACAATTCTTTCAGAGCTGTGAAACCCAGGGAAGAATATCAGCAGTATGTTTTAAATCAAAGTGTTTATATCAGGAATGATTCATTTTTTCCATGAGGAATGACTTGTGAGACAGGCAGTCTTAGCACTGCCATAAATCTGCGTGGGAATTAAAATTGGGGAAGAGAATGACAAAGGGAAGTTGCTATCCCCATCTTCTGTGCCTCAGCCCCACCTCTAGAGGCATAATTTACTTTAACAAGGGGCTCCACATACCACTGCAATCAGTGTTTGAGAAACACAAGGTTTTAAGTCCATTTAAGAAATGCAGTGATTAAGCTCAGTAACCCTGCTCTCCTCAATAAAGGTGTAATACATTAAAGGAAACTAGCATCTTGTCATCTGCAATAAAGCTTTTAAAAAGAAAAAAGTTTTAAGAGAAAAACAACAACCCCCCATACGCTTTGCGAGCCGAGTTTAAACAGTGTTTAAGAACTCCGTAAGAAAAAAAAGACAGAAAACAAAAATTTCTGCTTCAGTCCTGTGTGCTTTTCCTTTTATCTCTTAGAAGGTCAGAGGGCTGTGGGCTGAGCACAAGGCCCTGCAGTGCAGAAGGGCCACCAGCTCCATGGCATGTTTCATCCCAGCTGTTTGAAAAACTGATCCACTTGAAACACAACCGTATCTCCACCCACTCGCTGCAGGAGAGCAAACTTCCCCTCAATGAGGTACTTATTCCATGTATATGGTAACTATTATTTCCAACGTTTATAACATCAGTCATTTTAATTAGGAAAAAAATTATAACAACAAAAAATCCCACAACACCCATACCCAGAGACATGCATATTTACATGTAGAAATGCAAAGCATTCGAGTTGTTCCTAATAACTGCAGCTCCTGGAGGGAACATGCATTCCACGCACAATTGACTTAAATACTCCTTCTTTTCTTGCAGTAAAAATATACAGATGTCCTTCTTAAAAAAAAGTATTCTCTTTTCCTGTGTTACAGGAAGCCCGCCCACACTTTTAAATGTGAAGTGGGTATAAATAGAAGCACAAATTAGGCATTTTGAGAAGTCTGTATTTCCCAACCACAGAGAAACTAAGAAATTACTATGAGTGCTTACATACTGTACTATGTTCAATTAAAACAGTATTTTCTATCCATATGCCCAGCAAAACTGGCAAAAAACTAAGCAAGGGAATGACAGCCTTGCTAGTTCTTCACCTGTTGTTACAGTGGGACTGGGGTTTACATGAATGAGCCTTCTTCTCATGGACCACTTCAAGTGTCAGCCTGAATACAGTCACCACTTTGATTAAAGCATCTTACATATATAAATGATACAACTACTATGAAAATTTCAATAAGCCTGTCTACTTTCCTGTAAATCTAACTAGACAGTTGTCTCTTTAGTTGTCCTTCTGTATCACATCTATTAAAGGTAAATAAAAGCATGATGGTTCTTTATATGACATTAATAGCTTGCAGGATTTTATAAATCAGCGAGTACAAATGTACAACTCAGTACGGAGGCAGTAAAGCAGGTCTGCCCATCTGACATTTTCTGACTTCTGCTTCAAGATCATGTTGTTCATTTAGAATTACTTCATCTCCTGTTTCTCTGCTTTTACATGCTGGATAACTTCTGCTGTTCTCTCAACTTCAGACATCAGTGTTTTTCTAGTAGCCCACATATCCTAAGTAGCCAGTGTTACTGGACACAATAAAGACATAGTAACTTCATTAAATCTTAAGAACTCTCATCAAAGGGCAAATTCAATAAAATAAAACTAAATAAACTAAATTCAAACCACTCAGATTCATTCTGACCAACCAGCCATTTTTCTTCAGTCTGAATCTTCAGCAGTATCAATAACACTTTAAACTAGATTTAAGGGGTGAGCTGGCAGCTGGTCAAAATGCCAATCATCACTACTAAATTCAGCATAAGGTTTGCTGTTTGAGGGACTGTTTTTGTCGCACACTTCATCCCTCCCCAGCTGTACTGCCTACAACCAGAGAAGCTCTTCCGATTCCTCAGTCAGATTTTGTATTATTTTTTTTTAAGTGAGATTTGGGGGTTACATTAACAAGCCATTAAGCTACGAATGGTGTCTCCAGCCTGCAAGCTAGAACTTCTACACGCTGATGCTCATGAGCAGTCGTTTGCTCTGGCAGACAAGTCTGCTGCTGGTGTGCTGCAGCACATCCTCCTCAGCAGAAAGATGAGTAACTCCCTCAGAGAGTTTCAGCAGGGCTGTGCTACAAGAAAGGGAGGTGGGTGTACAGAAACCAACTGCTTACAATGGAAAAAAGCTCAAAAGCTTAACTGCAAACTTTTCTGCTAGATACTGATCTAACTATACGACAACACATTCGTTTTCTGGTAATACCTCCATCCTTATTAACAATCAGGATTTTTTTATTATTTTTTTTTTAAAGGAGATGGGTGAGACTTAAGGTTGTGCAAAACATACTTTGATCTGCACCCTGATGAGTGAACATTCCCCTTTGCTGCTAGCCCAACTAATGAAGGGATAAAATTAGCTTTTATCCCTGGCACTTTCTTTAGCAAAAAACCATGCACTAATCAGCTGTCCTCACTAATCAGTCGTCTGGCTAATGACCTTTTGCCTTAAAACACTAAAATTTCTGAATGATGTGGAAAAAAACCAATGCAGACTGGCCCGTCTTTGTGGGTCTTAAGCCTATCATCTGGAACTGGAGACTGGAAGGTTAAATGGCAAATCTGTATCCTGACTGGGTGATAAATCTATAATCAAAAGGCACAAGCCTTGACACCTCAAGATGTACTTCATTACTACACAACTAAATGATTTTTTTTTCTCTTTCCTTTTTTGTAAACTAGAAGCAGATGAAAAAAAATTGCTTAACTCTCTCATATTTTGCCTGTGGAGAAATCCATTCCACATCTGTGTTCAAGTGTCAGTTAATTTCTTACTTTTTTATTAATGCCTGAGCAGGAATTCAGAAGTTGAAACCATTTGCCTTTTTCACCCCTCTACAACTTCAGGGAACTGTAGCAGGGGAAGAAAATTGCAAAACCACTCCATTAGCCCACATACACAAACACACAAGTCCCTAAAAAACCCTCCAAAATAAACAAGAGCTCAGAAACACAGCACCAAACCTTCTGATCCTCCCCCACTCCAAATTTTCGTTGTACAAGGCACAGCCCTTCCTCCTCTTAGCACTGTACTTTAACATTTTTTAAGAGGGGTTTTAAGGCCTGTTCCATTTTCTTTCTGTGCTTTCTTTAATGAGGCTTTTTTCCTTCATGCATTAAGGAGGTGGAGCAAATGAACCCTGGATGGCTGAGGAGGATTAGCAACAGATGAGATGTCCTGTGGAAGTTGCTTTGCAGAGGCCTGTGGTAATTTCAAGCTGCGATGCAACTGCCCCCTGGTTTTTAACTTCAGGAAGAGATTGTATTACCTCAACCCTCCTCCCCAGACCAAGCAGTTGTCCCTGGGGACAATGCAAGGTGACAAATAAAACCGCATTATATTTTGACAGCCTTCCAGCCTCGCATCCCCCAAACAAACCAGCAGTCAATACTCACGGTAATGAGGGTCCATGTAACCATTTCGGGGGTCCATGGTAAAGAGCGTCCCACGATAAGGTACAGAAGGTTCAGGAAGGTGCGATATAGATCCTTGGATCTCCTTCTTGATTAATGAGGCCCTTTCCTCGCTCGACGTGGAAGGCTCTTCACTGATCTTGCCGAGGCCTTGCCCACCCTGTGGCTGCATTGTGATCGCGTTCCTTCTCTCTCTGTGATAGGTCTGCCCAGGACTTTCATCCTCTGCAAGGTAAAAAAAAAAAAAAAAAAAAAAAAAAAACCACAACAGGGAGAAGAAAGAGAGAAGGGAAGGAGAAAGAGAGAGACACACTTTTAGACCATTTATAGCAATGACAGTAAAGAAAAGTTCTCCTCCTCCCGGTGTAAGTTTGTGGCAGAAGGTGCCCGTGTGGCTACGAGGGATGGTCTGGGGGAGCCCGACCCTTCTCAGCAGGCAGCTGCTGAGTGGTAGATCATCACCACCAGCGGGGCTATCAGTCTTGGGAGCACAGACACGGGCTTGCTGTTTTCTTGCCTCTGGCACCAGGATATTGGGAGTTTGGGCTGCCTGACAGGGAGGCAAAAAAACCCCACAATCTGTCACTAAGAGAAGATGAACCATGCTGGCTGGGCCTAAATCAAACCTAGCCACCCACTGCTGCTCCCCAGTCCAGATCTACTCCATGGAGGCTTGCTTGTGTGAGGGGCTGAAGCCTCGCAGGAAGGTCGCAATCAATCAGAAGGTGGGCAACAACGACACGGGTAAAATGGCTCAAGATACCGCACCAGCAGCACAAGGCAGGCGCAAGTGAGGCCACCCGCTCCAACAGTGTCACCACAAGGACGCATGGGGAGGGTGGTGGAGCATGCTCCCCCCTCCTTCTTCCCCCCATATGCACACACACACAAACCCACAAATTTGTAGTGGCAAGGGGAAAAAGAAAAGAAAAAAAATAATGAAAAAAGTTGGAAGGCTCAAAGCCACGCCCTAGTCTGGAGTAAACCTCAAGGCCTGTAGTACCACTTTTGCTGGGTAAGGGGCCTCCTGATGGTGGCTTCACCAGCCTCCCTTGCAAGGCAGCCCCAGGACCAGGTTTGGAACCAATCCTCTGTTCCCACCTGAATTTTAACCCCCATGGACCACATACACCCTCTGAAAACCACGCCAAGCAGCTCTGTTCTTCAAGAGCCAGATGCACGTTCCTTGGTGGACTTCACACGTTCCATGTGGTGGAGGGGTTCTGTTAGCGACACAAGCCTCTATTGTAAATACTCTCCTAAAGTTGCAACACCGCTTTAAAATATGCAGACTTTTCTCTAAACAAGCGTGATTGCTTGCTGTAATCCTGACCCATACCCATGCTCCAGGTACAGCCTTTTTCAATCAACCACCCTACACATGCAGGCATACACCAATATGTCTTGAAGAAGTAGTGACAAATATGCTTAGCTTCAAAAGCTGCTCAGCAGTTCTGTAACTGCATGAGGAAATTCGTATTATTAAACCCCAGGCACAAAAAAGGTAACTAGAAAGGAAATTAAAACACCCCTAGGAAATAAAACTAAGGTACACTTAACTCTACAACCCACATGTAAGGAAGAATCATGGACAACAGTGCCAAGACTGCACTTCAGTTGTCAAGAGACTGGAGGTCAGGGCTAAAATTTCCCTTGTACCTTGCCCTTTCACACAGCGAAAGCACCAGTAAGCAATTCACCAGGAGATTACTTTCACCAAGCCTGACACCAGCATAACTCAACCTATTGGCCTCCATGTGAATTAGATTGGAAACAGGCTCCATACGTATAGATACCTAGACCTGAATATTGGCCAATTATATGCATAAACTAGCTACACCCTTGCTTTGCGTGCAGTGCTCACTACGCTTCTCCCTGCCCCCTCTACTCCCAAGTAGCAACAAGAAGAAAACCCAGCAGCATAACCTATTGAGTGCTTAATTATTTTTCTGTCTCCACATACAACAGCAACCAGGGTGTGCTGACTTATCAGCATCTCCCAGGGACCGAATTCTTTTCGGAGCCAGCAGTAATTTGCCATACAGAGTATTTCCAGGACTGGGTCTGAGAAGAAAGAGTTAATGGAAATGGACAACAACAGTGCAGAGTTTAAACCCTTTGCCCTTTTCTACATTTTATTAATATGCACAGGCACCAGTCCCTGCTCTGGATTAGCAGGGTTTAGGGTTTCAACTTTTTACACCCAAGCTGGCTTTAGTTAGAGAACTGCAAAAAGGAGTCTAAAACTTTAAAACTTATATGAGGTTTCTAGAAAGCTGCTCGTATAACTAAAAAATAAAAAATAAATCACCCCAAAGTCATATTTTCCATCATGTTGCTCTCTAGTCGGCGTCTTTTATGTTAAATTTCAACCAAGAAGGAACTTTCACTGATGAGATGTAAACTCTTGTAAAAACAGAGGATTACACTGTATTTGAAATCCTGACAGACCCTTAAGCAGAGCAAGCTAACCTGTGCTACCACAGTACGGAAAGAAGCAAGCTGGAGTGATTTGTGGGGCTATATAATCAATCCGAGGATCAGATAGGATTTCAGTCCTTTTACTTTTCCATATAAAGATACTATTTGTTAAAACTGCCATCCTGGGATACAACAGGGAGCTGACGTCTGTCTGCAGGCACCACTTTCATTCTTTCCTTTTCAAAACTTGCATGTGTCATGAATCAAGGTACAAGTGAGGGCTATGGAACAAGCCGACTTCCAAACTGCTGAATGAAATTCAAAACCTCCTTTCAGTAACTTTGAAACTAAAAGCAAAATGTGTTTTGTTTTAATGAGCCTTTTATTTTTTTTCTTTCGGTTCCTCAAGAAAAGAAGTAAAGACAACAAAAATGCAGTTTTACTCCTCCTGCATCAAACTGTCTCTCTCTCCTCACTGTGAAATTACTGCTGTTTGCTGTTAGAAGTCAAACATTCCTGTAAGTTGTCTGCCATGTAAAAACTCCCGCAGAAGTACTTTTGGCGTTGTTTTTTGGTTTTGTTCCTGTTTTCCCATGTAAACATGACGACATTTTTTGCAATAATTAGGCATATTCAACATCCAAACATCCCGCTAAGCATTTGCTTCACGCTGCACACCCCCGAGCTGCTTTTGATAGGCGGCTGATGAGAAACTTGGCAGCACCGGCGCTGCATGACACGAAGAGGCGAGAGGTTTGGTTTTGCAGGAGCTCCTCGGGCGCCGAGCGGGAAACTCTTCTTGCTGCAAAGCTGCCGGCTCTCCCTACGGCAGGCGAGCCACTCCAGTGCACCAAAAGGTGAAAGCTGTCTAGTCTTGCTCTGTTTCAGCTGAACCGTTCAAGAAAAGTTTTAAGGGGAAAGTGCAGGCAAGCTGCGCTGGGCCAAATTATTGACAGAAAGATAGCGCCCGCCATGGCAACAAGTGGGACTCTGTAGCAAAGATGTAAGCAAACAGCCGACTTCTCTGGCAGCATTTGCCAAAGGCATTTACAGCCAAAGATGCAGCAACTGTTCCTGCTGCTCTGCTAACATTTTGGAAGTGGCCAGCTTTAGCACCGGAAGAAACATCTGATTTTTCAAAGTCTTGCAGAGATAAATACCCAAGTTAAAAGGACTGATCCGTCCTTATCTCCACCTGCTCCCTGTCTGTTGGGAACCCAATGACTGCAGCATAGCTCATCCCACCTTTTGCAGATGTGAGAGAGAAGACTTGAATAAGGAAAAAAAAAAAGTAATCAGGCCCCAAGGGCAATCTGGATAAGCTTCTCTTTCTTCATGTATACCCTACTCTGTCTTAACAAACCAGTAGCCAGAGACACGTTACAAGTGTCCAGCCTGGGACGACTGCATTAATCCAAGGGTCTCCCATCGACCAAGAAATACCTAATTTAGTCCTGCTATTCTAATGAGCAGCAGTTTTTCTATTAGAAGGGCTGAACACCAAGGACCACCTCATTTCATCAGCAAGCTTTTTTAAAAAACTCACACTGGACAGCACACCTGAATAAACACACTTACTTGTTTAGCTAATTTACCCAGAAAATTAAAAATCAGGACAAAACAAAACCTAATGCAAAAATGCATTAAACTTTCTGTACCTGTTGAACTGTTTTTGCTTTTTTTAAATTTTAGACCAAGACAAAGTAGAAGCTTTTTAACTTGAAACCTCTTAAAGTCAGCAACTAAAAACCTAAGTTGAAATCTATTGATACACCACACTAAAAATCAGTCTCAACACACTTCAGAGAGACCCCCCGCTTAAACAAGACAACACCAGCACAGTTAAATCTGCTTACATATCAAGTTTCAGGGTGGTTGGAACTAGATGATCGTTAAGGTCCCTTCCAACTCACACCATTCTATGATTCTACAATATTTCTGCACACAACTTGCCGCAAGCGTTCCTGTCTCACGAGAGACCTGCCGATGCACTTTGGCTGGGTAAGAGAGGAGGACAAGGTACTTACAACTCAGTCCAAGAGACCCTGGCTGGTGCTCCCTCCAAGCTCTTCTCTTGACCAAAATTCTCTGGCTACCGGGATATGGGCATTCCTCCCTCTCCTTTCCTCTCTCTTTCTTCCCCCCTCTCCCCATCTCCCTCCCTCACTCTCAGAGGCAGTGCTTCTCCCATTAGAGGAATTAAAAGTGGTTGGTGCCATGCTAAATTTAACAAGCTCATTAGTATTCTTCCTGTGTGCTTCCTAGTGAACTCTCCCTATTCAAGCAGCTCTCTCTAGCTGAGGGGTCAGGCGGCTAATCATTAAATCAAACTAATGTCACCCTATCACAATCAGCCTAAGAGAAGGAGGGTTTATTATTTCAGTTTATGCTAAATAAACGGTTTTACAAATGGTCTCCAAGCAAGGTCAACAGCAGCTTCAATTACAAGACAAACTTAACAAGAGTTGCTATAAACCAAGTGCTCCATATTGACCTAAGCACAAGCTCGCCTCTGCATATTGCCACTAGCAGGATTGTACAGGAATGCATATTGTAAAATAAAGGAAAGGGTAATCTTTTCTTTGCCAGAATTTGTGACTGCACAGAGACTGCTCATTCACCTCTCCCCAACCAGCTTGCTGCTCAGCTCAATTCACCCCACACAAAGGCTGAAGACCAGACCTCAATGGACCGAGTGAAACATGTTCAAAACTAGGCTCTCTATTGTGACTGAATTTCTTAACATCTTTTCAAAAAGCGGAGAATGCCTTGAGGCTAAAGGAAGAAACAGGCTAATGGTGAATTGGGAATACTGAGCAAATTTCAGAGCCCTTTCCTCCTAGCTTTTGAGGTTGAAAGCAAGCTCTTTCCTTTCAAGTTTCAAAGTCCTTTTTCCTCCCGCAGTGTCACAGAAGGATTTGAAAAGAAGGTAATTGTGCTCACAGTCCCCCTGATCAGAGCTTACGTCCTATTTCTGGTATTTCGGAATACTTCTTGCAATAATGGTGCATATAGCTCAATCCCTTAACCATCCTGCACTCTGCAATTGCTCATTAAATGAACAATTGCTGGTATAAAATGCCTTTTATGTTCAAGGTCTGGATATAAGATAAGCATTCTAGTACTCTAAATTTGGTTTACTAAGGAAACTCTCCATCATTAAATTACAAAACTGAAGTCAGAATATCAGTCTTCCTAGAAAAGTAGCATTTCAGGTTGCTGTGAGCCAGAAGAAAAGGGAGGGAGGAGAGGGGAGGAAGGAATGTAAAGCAGATTGACTACTTAGATTCTTAATATAATAGATACCTAAGTAAGAAAGTGATTTCCCTCACGTTTAGGAAGTCTAAGTTTTCAAGACTTGCTATCTTCTTCCTTGAAATGATGCAACACAGCAACTGCCAGCACACACGTATCTGTGCCTTCTTGCATATACATGCTGATCACTACTCTCTGGCCACCTTAAGAGCAGAACAGGAGGAAACACCTCTGTAGGATTGTGCCTGTCTTTAAAAGCAGTGCGTGTTGCAACTGAAGTTTTGGGTGGGTACACTAGTTTAAATTGGGCACTCTTGGTCCCAAGTTTGTTATTTTCCTGCATTTGGAGAAACTGCACATAAAGCACATACTCTGGAAACGCTAACACAAATATAAAGCACAATGCCCTTAACTAGTTTTAAAAACAGACTCAAATCATACTACAGGCAAAAAAAATCTGTTAGATAACAAGTATGGTACTCACTTTATTTGCAATGCTTAAGCATACCTTCCACTAGACTTCTGTGCTTATAAATAGCATATATTATCTGAGCTCACCATTGAAAATGAATGGACTTATATTCCTGTTTGTAATGGATTTTCAGCTTAGCTATTGTCCCATGACCATATGCATAGTATTTTCTAGAAACTGATGTGAAAGCTTTGGAATATGAATGTACAGCTATTTTCTCTGTTGTTTTTTTTTGTTTGTCTTGAGAAAACTGTTATATTCTTTTGTTCATCATCTTTAACTTCCACTGGAAAAAAAAAGGATTTAACAATGCAGCAGAAAGCAGACCCAAACCCAACAAAACCTGCATAATACTCCACCTTCTCATTATTTTCCACAAATGATACATACGTTCATTTTTGCTGCACCTACAGAACAAGTCAATTCAGTCTTTTTTTTTTTTTAGTTTTTTTTTAGTTTTTTTTAGTTTTTTAAAGTACAGAGAAAGCCAGAACACAATGCATCAATACAGTTTCTATGACTTTCAAACAGCTCCTCTTGGTCAATGGAAAAGCTCCCACCAACCTGGAGGAGACAAGAGTGGGCCTGTACGGAGCACACACAGCTCCAAGTCCAAGCTGTGCATTGCTCTCAGCAGAACATAGCTCGAACCCTCTTCCAGCTGTGCACACAACTGTTCCTCAGGACTGCTGGGGAACCTGCTAATGGCACAAAGCAGCTTAAAACTCAAGTAAACACTTTCAGACATCTAGACTGGAGAGATCCTTATTAGTAGCAATGTCTTTATCTCAATTTCTTGATTATCCAGATGAATTTAAACTTCTTTGTGCCTCCTGACTGCTCCCAACTAAAACCAAGGGGCTGAAGTTAAACAGACATACATGAAATCAAGTAAAATAAAGACACCTTTAAACTTTCATATAAGCAAACACCTACTGCATTTAACAGGGAGTCCACAACTACAAACCCCATCATCAGACCTACAGAGATGTAAAAAACATCATTTAAGCTGAAAAAAAAAGTCCTACGTAAGGAATTCAAGAGGCAGCTGCAGACACAGCTACCTACAAAGGCACAGGGTGCTTTAGAAACCTCCTTGTCTGTCCCAGGACTCTCATTATCAGAAGGTGGACAAGGAGGGCAAGAGGCAGAGCTGGGCTGCCTTGCACCTCATCCTACATCTCACTTGATCACGCAGAACACAGAGAAAAGAAGGAGAAACATTTGGGTATATGCTTGAAGTTACTGACCTGACACTTGAGCCATTCCACTGACTTCAATGACTTTAGATGAAGCCATAGAAGTTGCTTGCTGCAAACCAGATTCTCATGGCATCCTGTTGGTCATGTTTGCCCAGAGCTGCCCAGAAGAATGGCCACTCAGCTGATACGTGGAGCCTGAGCCCCTGCAATGCCCAGCCCCAGCCCGCGGGGCCGCGAGTCTCGGGGAAGCTAATGGAGGCACTAATTCTCAGCAACTCGCAGGGTCAGACTCCAAAGAAGTGGGAACCTCACTTCTGAACAATCCCTCTCCTGGCCCACTTCCACACAGGCTTTAAAATAACAAAAACAAACAATTTAAATCAAAACAGCTGAAAACCATTTTCTTCCTTCCCAAGTTCAGGGCTACGTGTTTCTCCCATGGCAGACAGTGGATTACTGCGGTGATACTTAACACCGCTGGTGCGCGCAGACCCCAGCACGCTGCTTTAGGTGTTAGTGACGACACTGGCTGCAGAGGGAGAAACACTAAACCCTGCGCCCAGGTACCAAGCAGGTGGTGAGCTTTTAAGTTTACCTTCATGGCGCCTACAAGGCCCAAATCCTGCTTGCTTTACTCACACTGTAATCTCAGGGATTCAATGAAATGACTCATGCAAGTAGAGCAAGAGGGATTCGCCTCCAGCATCAGAAATGGTCTGAGCGTTGGGCACAAATGATCTGTGCCTGGAAAACGTACTGGAGATGTTTGTTAGCATGGAAATGCTGTATCATTAGCTTGATGAGAAGGGGACTCTTAATAGTAAAAGTCCTTTGTAGTTCCAGTGGACAAGGAAAGAAAGAAAGCCTTAATGCAGAAGTAGAAGATATTTGAAGGTAGAATTAATTGGCAAAATTATCATGTAGTATGTGATTTCTCCTTTAAACTTGCAGAACTAAAGGCAGGCAAAAACATCTCACTCCTTGGTATAGTAAATTTTACATTTTAATTTTGCTACTTGATGACTGGGAAACTCACACTAGAAAAAAAAAAACCTCTTGCAAAAACAATCTTACTTTTTAATTTCCCCTTTCAAGAAATGTTCCACCTTACAAAATTCAGCAAAGACTGCAAGTTATTGTGCAACAGCCCGAGCAAACTAAAATATTTGCACCAAGTCTGCCGATCAGGGCTAAAACTCAAGCTTTGCACTTTCAGATTATCTCCAGGATTACAGTTCCTCTCCAACATCTAGCTTCTTCTAAGAGCCAGACGTCTCCAATATAACTTGGAGAAAGATTACTACTGACATCAGGATCTGACTATTGGCAACCATTTCTCAGAAGGGAAAAACTCCTCAGCCCCTTGCAAGACACTCAAAAGGATCCTGATTTGAAAACATTATGAAACTCCTTCCATTAGCCAGTTATTAGACTGTTAGTCACTGCTTACTTCGAGCACGCTAATTAGTTACATCAAAGGCCCTACAATAAATTCCCAAGAGAGCTTTCCGGGGGGAGGGAAAGTGTATTTCTCAACCATCTAATAGCGCATTTACGCCTATCTGGGGGTAACTGCCTCATTTCACTCAGACACTGGGGGACATTCTGTGGTGCTGTCACTTTCTAACAAGCCAGCAGCAACACCAGGCCTTAAAGCTGTTTTACAAAGCTGTTTGTAGCTCAATATAAATTTCATTAGCCGTGCTTAGAAGCTGCAAAAGAGTGAAAGAGAAGTTATAAACCCTTTGGTGCATCATCATCTCCCTCTGTAACATCTACAGCACAGACACCTTGGCCTTGACAGAATTTAAAAAAAAGTTATTTTAATTAGCGTTGCATACAGAGTTGACATTTCTTCCTTTTTCCTTTGGTGGGTTCAAACTGCTAAATGCAATCATTAACCAATCACTAAGAGGTTTGCAACAACCCAAAGCCATGGCAACCCTTCAGTTTAGACGGCAGATATCACCGATTTCATTGCAAAATTTATTTATTGCTGCATCCTTTTGCATAGCTGCAGTAAGAGTCAGTGTTTCCATTATATCCATGTATTTCTGGGCCTCTGAAGCGTACCAGCTGCTTTAAAATGTTAGAGGTTACTCTGCCCTGATTTACAGTGGCTGCAATCTCTATTGTGAACAAATTATTTCACTAAGATCTCAGGGCAAACTCTGAATGCCTTTTGTGTGTGTATGTTCAGCTGTACATCTGTTTCTTTATACACGTATGTATACAGACATGTGGTCACATGCACTCACAAATTCAGCTCCACTTTACATTCTATAAAATTCAGCTGACTGCAGACCAGGTTCTGCATGACACATAGATGTCTGCCCGTAAGTGTCCACACAGGCATGCTGGACACCTGAATACAGAAATGAGGCTTTTCACATTCCTCATCAGAAGTCTAAATAATTCAACAGAAGAATGCTGCAAAACAAAAGCAAGACTTACAGTAAAAGATGTTTACAAGCAAAGAAAAAACCTCCCCAGAAAACTCTTGAGTTCAACAAACTATTTGATGCTTTGAATTATCTTCTGGACATCAGTCCATGCAGTCACTAATCCACAGGTGTCATCAAATGTTCCTGCTTCTCCCCCAAAAATTAAGTATTCCGAGAACTTCAAACCTGACACCATCTGTTTACCCATCCATTAGATGCAGTAAGTTCAGAGACTGTCTTGCCTGCCCAGAAACAACACCTTACAAAAGAAGAAATAAAAAACCAACAACTTTCTTTAGGCCGTAAGAAGTGCTTGATCTTTCAAAAAAACAGGCTGTTTTTTCCCCCCTCAGCCCAGTTTTGTCCACTAAGGAGATGCACACTGCTGTAACACCTCACATAGTTATCAGCCTCATACTCCAGTTATTAAAAATAATACTGCCACTCACAATCTAGCATGAGACTGGGTCTAAGGATGGGTGCATGTGAGTGGGCAAAGAGAGATGGAGAGTGCAGAGCCTGGAAGGAGAGAAGGGGCAAATCTTCATACCATGATCTCCACTCCTCTCACTTATAGATGGAATACTCTTAAAAGCTTTGGAGAGAAGACTTGTGACCTATGGAGTTGGAGAATTAAGATAACCAACTACATTTCACTAGCCCCTGTGGTCCCCTCCCCAGAATGATGAGTTCCTCCTTGCCAGTGCGTCTCTCCTACCTTCTTCTTTTCCACTGCACACTTCTGACCAGGCTTCCCAGCCTCTAGCTAGATCATCCAGCCTTGCCTGCTACAGTCAGGGAGAGGCAAGAAATCCAGAGAAATCCCATCTTTTTTTCTGGATTCTCAACATGACCCCACAACAGGAGGAACTACACACCAACCAAGATCATTTTGTGGATTAAAACAAGTAATAGCTAACGTTTCTGTTGAGTCTAGGGATGAGCAAAACTGGCTTCAAGACTTCACTTTTTTGACTACTTCTGCATTTGTCTTTCTAACCTTAATGCTGTATAATAGATTTTAAAAGAGACTGGAATACTGCCACAAGCTTTTAACAATCCAACCACATGCAGGTACTTAAGTGCCTATAACTGTCTTAAGCAATATTATGTATTTCCATTTACCATTACACAATGGACACCTGAGATCGGAAAGATAGCCAAGTTAGAAAAACACTTTCATGCTCAGAAATAAAATGTCAGAAGAATTTTATTATAACAGCACTCTCTCTTCCTACTTCACTAGCCATGGACGCTCAAAAAGAGCATTCTTAACTTGTTAATCATATTTTGGTGGCTTCATCCATGCACAATCTGGTAAAAGCAGATTCCAGTGCTTGCTTCTTATTTTTTTCTTATTATTTTTGGCTACCTAGATGTTCAGGCAACATTCATTTCATTGAAAAATAAACTAAATATCATCCCCCAAATAGAGTTAAATAAGCATGATTTGTATGGGAAGCAGGTTGGGGAAGGAAAAGGGACCCACCTGAAAAGTTCACTTGGCTATATACAAACAAGCAAAATTAAAAAAAAAATATATATATAAAGTACTGCACACGAGTATAATCACTTCTGTGTGCTGAGAAAAATGCAAAACTGTAGCCAGTAAAAAAAAATCCATTCCAATCCAGAAAGTATTCCAACAACAACAAAAAAATATGATTACCATATTTTACTGGTAGAAGCCTATTTAAAAAAAAAAAAAAAAAAACAACAAAAAAACAAACAACAAAGAAAGACTGCTTCTTCAATGTACCACCTAAGAATTCTAACTATTCCTAACTGCTCCACAGATTTTTTTCCCCATCATGGCAGAATCGAAACTAAAAAATTTTTTCCTCTGTTTCTATAAGTTTTGTGTGATAAAAAGGTGTGGCATTGGTGCATTGAACAAGTGAGGCCAAAAAGAAACAAAACTCACAACAGAACGGTGCTTCCTTTTGATAAACAACATATCCTTTTGATAACACTAAGAACCAGAGCATTTCACAGTGCAATTATCATGAAGCACTGAACCTCCAAGCTCTTGCAAAAGTAAAATTGTTTTGGGAGAATTCACAGCGGACTCCGGACTTGAAGATCTTTCTGCTCCTCAAATCTCACCCTGGTCTTCCATAAGCCACTGGATTTCTCACAACTCTGTCTTCACTCACCAAGTGGGTAAAATACTGATAACTGATTTCATATGAGAAAATGTATTCTTGTATAGTGAATCAGCACCGTAATGATGAAAGGATTCAAGGGATGGAGTTAGGCTCTTCTCAGTGATGACCAGTGATAGGACAAGGGGTAATGGGTGTAAATTGGAGCATAGGAGGTTCAAGGTGAATATCAGAAAAAATTTTTTTACTGTAAGAGTGACAGAGCACTGGAACAGGCTGCCCAGGGAGGTTGTGGAGTCTCCTTCACTGGAGACATTCAAAACCCACCTGGATGCGTTCCTATGTGATGTACTCTAGGTGACCCTGCTCTGGCAGGGGGGGTTGGACTGGATGGTCTTTCGAGGTCCCTTCCAACCCCTAGGATTCTATGATTCTATGAAACATTTGATTTATATACAGAAACATCTAGTTAGCTCTTAAGGCAGAGTATGTTGAACAGTCAGCCCACAGATGCCCTAAAAATCACTCTGTATATTAAACATTCCAATTTTGCAAAACACAGTGTGCCTCTTTTCTGTTACGTAAAATGGTTGTCCACAACTTGCACAACTTGTCCACAAATACGTAACTATTGACTAATAACCATTTAATATGCCCCTCAGCAGGGAAGGAAAAAAAACTGAAGTAAGAAACAAACAAACAAACCAACCTTTGAAATATTATGCCCTGAATTCATGAGGCCTACCTCACTCAACCCTCCTACTATTGTATAATTAGCAAAGAAATCTCACCCAAAAAACACGGTTTCTGCTTCTTCGTATCTAAACTATCTTAAGTTCCAAATGATGGCTTTTAATACACTTCCTGAAAAAAATTAGTAAGAGCAGTGAACTTTATTTACCTGTGTCCTCTACAGACTGCTAAATATTCCAAGAAGCTTTTTCACAGATAGTAGCCATGTTTTCTTTCCCAGAGCTAGACAGAAGGCCCATCTTGCAGGTATTTATTTTTTTTTCCTTTGTAGAGAAATCACAGTCATTTGGAACTATAATACAGATCTCACTCAAAACATAATGACAAATTCAGAATAATACTTTTATGCTTTGGACCAGTTTTACCGTAAGTCTTGGAAAGGCAAAAAAATAATGGAGAATAACCTGTAGCCTGAACACTTCAAGGTACTTCTACAGTTATCTGTCACTATGTTGTCAACTGTGCCACAACCATCTGTTGTATTTATATATCCCCCTTGCAGAGGATGAGATATAGCACATTTGTCCTATAAAATTCAATTAGCCTTTTTAAATGTACCAGAATTGTAACATCCAAACCAGCTAGCTGGGAAGAAGAAATCCCATTTGAAAAAGCTGTTTTTTCATAGCAAAAAGACTGGCAGTTCACAGCCTTCTCACAGCAGAATACATGTTGGGTTTGCTTGCTGCAAATCCTTTTGAAAGACTAGAAAAAAATCCTTTCCAGAGCAGTAAGGTTACCACTGGCAGCTGCACTGAACTATGTAGTTCCCTCTCTTTTGGGTCTTATCTTCAAAAATCATGGAAACAAAGATGTAAACTTGGACATTAAAGACTGTTAACATCAAAGTACATGCACTACTTTTGATATTAACCAAAGCCTTGCACCACCAATCTAACTGGCACAAATCAGGGGTGTCTATGTAATTTCAGAAACAGATGAACTGAGCTCTCTGCCATGGCCTGCATTTGCTCACTGAATTTTCAAAGCACACTGACACTGTATCTTTTTACAACTACCTGTCAAACAAGCAAGCATCAGGAATCCAAATTCCCTTCCTGGCATCTTAATTCAACTGTCCACATTTCTGAACAAAGCTTTCTATTAGTTTCTTTTCCTTTAATACATTTTTTAAACTTAAATATCTCCCTCCAGAGCAATTCCCTCACAGTGGGGCAAACCATGGTCTGTATCACATCACCACCCTTTGGTTTGCGTAAAAATTATTGCATATTATCTCAGAGACTTCATTTAGAGACGTCTGGCCTTTTTTCAGCCTTGTCCACCACAAACCTACCACAACACACCAGCACAGCTACAAAATGCTTTCAAGTGAGCCCGAGGCAATTTAATATGCCATGCCAAAAGAAGGTGAAACTTGCCATTTTCCTAGAAAGTTAAGGGAACTCAAGTTCTGAAAGATGTTTTCTGAGAGGGAGCTTGTCCAAGCCTCAAGTTAAGTGGAAAATATAAAAGGGCATAAAGAAATTGCGTAAACAGATGTCAATAATATGTTTGTGTAATGTTTCCCATATATCCCTTCTCATGTTTGAATCTGCATATCCAACAGAGCTTCAAATTCTTTACTCAAAAGGAGTATTTATTTTCCCCTAACTTTCACCAGTTCCCACAAAATCAGCATTAACACACACTCCCCCTTGCTCTTCAACACAGTTCCAATGCCATCTTCAAGACTTGGATTCAGATTTGTCTGGGCCTGAATTTAAAGGCATGACCTTACAAAAGGCTAGCTAATACACACAAACTAACAAGGCTCCTGCAGAAAAGGCAGCGCAAAACATCTGGGTACATTGCTGAACAGCACTTTGATTTTTCCTTTCCCTTATGCTTTAACTTATCAGCTTAATTCATACTGATGTCTATGCAAAACCCTCAGAACATGTTACCTCATAAAATGTCATACGATTTTAGCCAATACAATATAGTAGGGCTTTAACTAGCATAGCTTATGCACCTCATGTTACTAGTTTCTGAAGGAAACAAGGCTAAAATGTAACTAGCAAGGGAAGGTAGAAAGGAGTTTGGTATCTACTCTCCATAGCTTTCAAACCCTCTGATCACATTAAATCATCTTTGTCAGAGGCACGAGTTTCTATACTAGATCTCTACCCTCAAAAAAAGGAGGCAAATGGAAGAAATGCTTTTAGCAGCCCCTCTAATGCCAAGGTTGCAGAATTATTTCTCTTTATCATCCAAGAAAGTATTTAAGAAACATGGTGCAACAAGTGTCCCACCAGAAGAAAAAAATCTTTGATCAGAACTAGCACTTAGCAGACACAAGAGAAGCAAGACTGAAAGCCATGCCCCGGAGGAAATTCACAGGAAGGTTCACTCCAAGAAGCTTTGTATTTTGAACAGAGATGCTGATTAGGGATGTGATTCTTGAGCAAGTTTCCAGGATAACTCTTACAGCACCAGAATGCAAATGATTCATATGTGGTCCTGTGCACTACAGCAGTGTTAAAATTATTAAGATGTCCATAGTGCTTGCAAGTAGTTCAGTATTCTTCTGAGGACCAGGGATTTGTCTTCCACAGTCCCCTCAACCACTCAGGAATAGAATGCAGAGGAATGCTTTAATATACCTAACGGGCTTGTCAACCACACCCAAAACTATATGCAGGTATGAAGGTAGAGACTGATTATAGTCTGTTTTGCCAGGCTGACTATAAAGTTAGGAACTTAGGAAATCTATACATGAAGTCATACAGAAGGTTAGTAATTAAAAGCGTGGGCCAAGAATTATTATAGTCATCTTCAAAGAATAGGAACATGGATGTAGAAATGTCTGACTTGTTTATCAGAAGCTGTGTTCACTGGCAAAAGGGCCTTCTCTGCAACAAGACCAGACCACCGTTCACTTCAGTGGAAGCTACAAGCAGGAAACAAGGGCAGGAACATGCCCAAACAAAGCTAGGAACAAATTGCACCTTAAACCAATAAAATACCTATGGCCCAGCAAGTTGTCTCATTACTGAGGAGTCAAGTAATTACAATTTTAATGGAATGTGAGAACGTTTCTAAATCATTAGACAACAGAAGAGAGAGTCAACAATATGGCTGAACAGGGGGTGGACAGAGAAAAATCAACCAGCACTGCTTACTCACCTAAGTCTCTTACCTGACAAACACCAGTTAGGAAAGTCCTTCACCTGATTGCACCTCCCTTCTCTGTAGCAAGAGGTCATTAATTTATCCCCCCTCAACCCAAATTGAAACATTCATGCTTGTAAGGACATGAAGTAGGTATATTTTTTTGCCACAAGTGTAAAACAAAACTATCACATACTGTTTGTGAAGCATGAGACATTTATGGACTCAGAGTTACTAGAACAAAAATAATACATCAAGAAAAGGACAATTTTAACATAACATCAAGCCTGCACATGACAGACATGGCAAAATTAAGGCTGCATGTGCACCACTGATTATGGCCTCACATGTGGAACTATCCTCTGCTTCACGGTGCGAACAAAGCAACATCCCACTTTTGTTCTGCAGCACCCCAGCTCCAACCAGTGCACAGGGCTGGCAAGGGTGTGTTCACTGAGCAGCTTGTCACTACCTAGTTCTCCTCTCAGAGCTCAAGGTGTGCCACTCTGCTCTATGTGCTGCACTTCATTGAAGCCCAGCTCTCCAGATAGAATTATTAATTTCCTCCTGGGCTTTCTCTGGCACTCATCACAATAATATCTGAGTGCATCATGAATATTAACAAAATGTATTTTATAACAGTTCTGCGAGGTGAGGAGACTATACGATCCACTACCAACAGAGACTACCCATTTAATGTCCCTAGTTAGAGATGTCCAGAGCCTGAGGATCCAAGTTTTGGGGGTATTTAACATCTACTGAATGCAGTTTGTGATTTGGGGAGTTACCTATGACTAGCATACAAGAGCATTAACCTTTTTGAAAGTCACAAGCCACATACCAAGAAAACAAGAAACCCACTATATATATTGGTGGAACTGACTTGCCCCAAGTAATCAGAGTTTTAGGTGTGCTGTAATTAATGACACCACAAAAGTTCCCACGTTTTTTGCACTTTGCATTTAACACATCTTAAAAGGTGGGAGCTGTGACTGAAGATTTCCTCGCTTCCGGGGCATCCATAAAAAGTGTCATCCCTCAGCAGGTATTTTATTATCTAAAAGGTGACTTCAGGCTGTATCCTTTCCTTTTATGGTAGCAGAGAGATACTCTGTGTTCTACTTGGTTATGTATTGTAATGAGAATATAGAAACTTGTATCACTGAGACCTCCATCACATTGTTGATGCAGCTGAAGTTAGCCAAGGGGATGACATGCTATTGTAAGAGGAGAAAGAAGGGGGAGAGAGAGAGAAATACTGCAGTCACATGTCCTGTTTCTTTAGGCCACCACACTAGGAAGGGATGTATGCATGTGATCATATAATTAAAGACTGCATTATATTCCACAGGCACAGAGAATTCCATGTTGACATTCCTGACTGTGACATAAATACTAGTCCTTGAATTTAATTATTTGCATATAGCTTCATATAATAGAAGCAGCAACAAATTTAAAACACAGACCTAAGGTCCACTTGCATGCTTTGCAGGAGGCAGGAAGATAATACCTGAGGAGTAATTATCCCTGCAACTTTCACAGTTGCAATTAAGCCTATAGCAGCTGAGAAATGCCAGTTCATACAATTACAGCAATACAGTAGGATCCATCTCACCTAACTCTAATGTCATCTAGTTGTCTAGGCTCCTTCTATCATCAGCTGACAAAAGACACCACCAGATGGTGATTCAGCCTATCTAAAAATGGAAGGACCCATCCTTTGGACATACATCACTGACTACAGATCACCCAGAAGATTAACACTAGTTAGACATATACTTTTCACAAAGATAAAGGTAGGCACAGTGAATCCAGTTCCCAACTTTTAGAAATATGGGGAATGCAAAGTGGGTTTTTTATAGCTTTCTGTCAAAGGTATTTTTTTGTCATCCAGTAATAATATGTTCATCCAGTCTTCAATTTACTTCTGCAACTTCTTGATCTAATTTAATCTTTAAATAACAAAAGCAATCAAACTGAAGCTAACAAATTTCATTTTTTTTTATAGCAACCAAATTTTGCAGGAAATTTCAAGATCAGTGACAAATTACCACTTTGAAGTGATTAATCTAATCTTTACTGGGAAAACTGACATCCCAGTGATAGATGCAGTTGCTTGGGACAGAACAAGATCACCTTCTCACTGGCTAGATAAGGAAGCCAGCAACAATGAATCGGCAACCAGTGTCGTTCCTACAAATGTCAAATCAATACAGCCATATTTTTCTGAAGTCTGAGGAGAACACCTAACACTTTCAGCCTCATAACCAGCGAGACCAAAATAGGCATTTTGTAAGACTGGTAGATGGCCCCATTCCCAAAAACATTCTCAGAGCCAGATGTCTCATCGTAGGTGCATCTCACTACAGACATCTAGGTGCCCAAAATGCAAAGCTACTGAATGCTCACAAGAACATTTACATCAGTGAATCAATCATTCAGAAACCTTCACAGTCACCTCAAATTGGCCATCTGAAAGCCCAGGCCTAAAACAATACAGACTGTAGCATCACTAAGTAAATGCAGTCATAATTTACACTGTCTTTAGTAACTGAATTTCAAAACCCTGTGTGTCCTAGTGCAACTGTAATCAGTCTGCGCCTGCCTAGAAGACTGGAAATGCAAGAGACCAGGAACTCCATGAGAGTTGTGCAGCCAGTTACCGCTCTGACTCCTTCTCCATCTGTCTGTTTTGACTGTTCAGATTATTAACTCCCCACAGCAGGAACTGCCTATTATCAGACACAGACCCACAACTGAGCAAATTGATGCCTCTCAGAATGGGTCACCATTCAAGGGCACCACAAAAATATTTCCAGGGTACACAAGCTGAGTCTCTGAGGTGTACTGGAAAGCCTATATTTAAGCATCTGTTACCCAAATGCACATACAGTTACCTTTGCAAAAAAGTGGCATGTTATCCATTAAGTGTAAACACTGTGAAGGTCTCAGCCATAGTTGAGTCTCAAGAAGGAAGTGCAAGAAATTCTCATTTTGTTGTCATGTTTAACTGGCATCACTAATTCTCTAACAAAGTCATCTCTTGAATGCAACACCCACAGTATTGGCCCCTCCCTTCCGATTTTCATTCAAATTCAATTCGAATTTTCCAGGATGTCTAGTGATAGAACAAGGGGTAATGGTTTTAAACTAGAAGAGTGTAGATTTAGACATTAGGAAGAAATTCTTTGCTATTAGGGTGGTGAGGCAATGAAACAGGTTGCCCAGCAATGCTGTGGATGCCCCCTCCCTGGAGGTGTTCAAGGCCAGGTTGGACGGGACTTTGTGCAACCTGGTGTAGTGGGAGGTGTTCCTGCCCTTGCAGGGGGGGTGGAACTAGATGATCTTTAAGGTCCCTTCCAACGCAAACCGTTCTATGATTCTAAGTGCCTTCCCTCACTGCTGCAGGCGTAGTTTGTCTGGACAACAAAAGGTTGTAAGCTTTTAAGTGTTTGCCTCTGCCTCCATCACTGTTACCTGCAGTAATGACTGGGGGACATCACTTAAGTCAGGGACTGTCTGGTACCACTGGTCTCCTGATCACATGGAAAAGGAAAAGCACATGTTCCCTATCTTTCTGAGAGCACCTTTTTTTAAATCCAGGATCCAGTGAAGATTGATGAACTGCAGAGTACAATTAATAGTCTCTGTCCCCAGATGAGTTATTAAAGCTGTGGAGTAATTAAATCACATCCCGTGATTTCTTACACAGTCAGAACAACCTCCGTTTTAGAGTAGCACAGGTAGAAACAAGCAAGAAAAAGACTCCAGATTTCTTTACTTGCAGAGGTTTATTTAATATGGTTTTGGAACAGCTCAGTGCTGAGAGACAAAAATCATGGAAGAACTCTTTAACTGTTCTAAGTGTGGGTGTCTGTAAATAAGGCAAAGGTTAAGCTTAGTAATTGCTGAAAAAATCTCAAGCAGTTGTGCGTAGATGGTGTATGTTTAGATTTCATCTTTTGAATTTTAACCTGCATTGCCAAAATGTTTCATTTCAAACTTGGGGAAGGCTGTATTTGCCAATGAGGGATAGGAAGTTTTAAAACACTATTGCCATCTCTTAAGAGCTACAAATCCAGAGAGAAAATCAACCACAGAACAAAATTGGGACAAGGGAATTGTTAAAAAAAAAAAAAAAAACCACTTCTCCCTTCAGCTCTACAAAGAGATCACAGAACAGTTCTTTACTCAAAACAGATTTTAGATGCTTCCTTCCGTGCACGGTACATATGGCTTGCATCTATTTTTTCTTTAAAACAGAGTCACATTTCTTCCTGTTAGTAAACATATCAAGGCTTCTTTGAGAACTAACAACAACAAAACTTTTCCTGCTTTTAATGTAGGTTGAACATGGGTATTTGAAATAGGAATTTATTTTTCTGGCCATATGCATATAAAGAATGGCTTTGTAAGAGCTAACGAACAAGTAAAAATGCAGCCTTACAATCTGAAAATTCATTCATTTTTACACACAAGCATTTAAAGAGCTTGGTGTCTAGCACGAAAGTACTTTGATAAAGACCTAATTCAACTTGACAAGAATGTTTGTGTTGCCTTTTCCCCTCCAAGCTTACTTTCCCACCTTTCTCCTTATTCCACTTTTTTCTTTCATTCACCACTCCTTTCTTATCTTGCCTTTTATTATCAAAAAAATTTGCTGCTGAGTAAAATGCCAACACCAATATGTGAGCAAATGATTCCTTCCCACTGCCCAGTCAGCCCTTCTTCTGCCATCCTGAAGGCAATACAGGAAGACAAGTTGTAGCGATTTTAAGCAAAGCTAACAAATGAAACCTTACAGGTTTTCATGCTTCATACCTCCAAAATAACCCAGCACTGCCCACCTGCTCCAACAACTGGGTCAGAAGGCTATCATTTCCCTCCCAACCTCCTCAGCTTGGTTCCAAAAGCAGTCTATGGCTTCTTCATGAGGGGAAGGGATGGGGCAGGTACTGACCTCTTCACTCCTGTGACCAATGACAGGACTCGGGGAAATGGCAGGAAGCTGAATCAGGGGAGGTTTAGGTTGGATATCAGGAAAAGCATTTTCACCCAGAGGGTGACTGGCCTCTGGAACAAGCTCCCCAGGGAAGTGGTCACAGCATCCAGCCTGCCTGAGCTCAAGAAGCATTTGGCTGATGCTCTCAGGCACATGGTGTGATTCTTGGGGTGCCCTACACAGGGACAGGAGTTGGACTCAATGATGCCAATGATCCCTTCCAACTCAGCATATTCTGTGATTCTATGTAATAGTGAACCTGACTGCACGTGAGCCACTACGCAACAGTTCAGATTACTAGTAATGGTATTTTTTATTTTGTGCACAGGGGATGAAGGAGAAAGAAAAAAAAAAAAGGAAGAAATCTGTACAGAAAAATGTATAAAAACTGATTCAGCAGTTACATCTTGCTAATATTAAGGATAAACCCATCTGGTAGAAATGCAGTAGTGAAGAAGAGCGTAACAGAGATGTAGAGAGATAACATGATCTGGGGACAGCTTATGCAAATATAGGCAAAAAAACACTGTCTGCTGAATGAACAGAGCACACTGGGGGCAGGGTGACACACAGCAAGGAGGAAATCCCCACTAATCACATGGCCTACCCAATTCTGTATGTGGCACTGGCCTTCACCAGCACTGCAAAGCCTGCAGAGGAAGACAAGAAGGGTGCTGGGGAAGACAAGTCTACCAAGGAGCTGATGTTCAAATACTCTTAACAAATAAACTTCAAAAACTATGCACACAAGCAAAAAACATGCCACGGTGATGGCATCCAGCATTATCTTGGTGACAACTACATACAGCGCAAGCAGCTTGGCAACAGCCAAAACCACAACTACAAGCCAGTAATTTTGAACAACAAGGTCTGAGGTACCCACCCAACTCTGACAGCCTAGTTATTTGATACTAATTGGGCTCTGCTGACAGCATGGTAAGAAGAGCCTGTAACGTGGGGCTACGGACAGCAGTCATTTATCCAGTCTTAATGTAGACCTTCGTTATCGCAGCTTGGCATCAATACTGTACTGTCCTCTGAAAGCCTCTCAATCTGGTATTCCGCAGTTGCTACTATACCCATCACAATTACTTTCTCTGAAGCATCCAATTTTCCCAGCAAAAGGCACATAGTAAATAATGACAAGCCTGAAGCTCTCATTAACAACCTTTTCCATCTGTCCATCCAGACAAAATGAGAGCACGCAGCACATTCTTCCAACCCTTGCCCATACCTCCTCTTCCCATGGCCAAGCTTCTCAGACATCACTGCGCACAAAGGCATCACAACAGCATCCTTGTTTTCATGGGCACCATGCATCTCCTGGCAGAACTACAAACCAAACTATGTTTCTTCCCTCTCTGAACAGACACAAATAAAAAAGGTTACTGTCTTACCAGACTTGCACACAATTATACACCCCAAACATTATCCCCATTGATATTCCAGTCTTTAAGTCAGAGGTCTTGTCCATATCATACTTCTTTTAAAACAGATGACCACCAGCATATCTGTGATGTTAACAAAAGTAACTGAGCTGTGTCCTTGCACCATTTTGAAGGGCCTTGGTCAAACTGCTTATGCTTTTCTTGAACTCATTTATGGAACTATTTGGCCAGATACTTCAAGGTCTTTGTCAAAAGGCAGAGTGCACGTTGACTGGTGGCAATGTGCAATGTCTCACTGCAAGAAACCAGATCAGAGAAGAACTGCCCAAAACAGACCTAGAAAGATGGTTAAAGCAGCCCATCAAAATAAAGGCACGACCATCCAGTAACAAAAAACAGATCTGTGCAGCTCCGAGGCTGCTGGCCTTCATTAGCTCTCAGGATCCAAACCACACCATTGCTTATAAGCTCTTCTTACAAATGCTAACTTGGATGGCAAGAGAGGAGGGAGGCAGCGTTCAGAGGACTTCTTTAAAGCCCCTGACAGCTATCCCTTATTAGCAGAGATGAACATTTCTGAGAATCAAAACGACAAAGTTTGAGGCTAAAGGAAGAGCAAGCTTGGTGTCACAGTATCCATAAGGACATCACTTTGAAGTGTTGCTTCTTTGAAGTATGAGAAGTAACTGCAAACATAAAATTCTTGTGAATGAAATTGAGCAACACGAAAAAAGTCAAAATACTCCTGGCATTCCTGAAGCATACCAATAAGCAAGAAACCCTAGCTAGGCTAGAGAAAATATACTCCCACT
Source organism: Apus apus (assembly GCF_020740795.1). NCBI lineage: Eukaryota > Metazoa > Chordata > Aves > Apodiformes > Apodidae > Apus > Apus apus. Next base: position 53,892,997 of record NC_067283.1, read on the forward strand.
GATGATACTGCAGTACCTGGTCGAATATGAAAACAAGACTTAGAGAGGAAGAGATTTAACTGGTACTACCCTATAAACTCCCTCTTTTTACTTCCTCTTCTTTCTCCTTTATGTCCTTTCACTTCACAGCATGAAAAGCAGAAAAGCAAAACAGCAAACTAGAGAATATTATTTTAGTCTGTCACGTCAACTGCCAGGACAATAAACCACCTGGTTATCGATACAGAAAGTTCATATATTATTAAAGCTTATTTTAATAGTGAGGGATAAAGGACCACCCTTTCTATAGCAAAATCTCAGTACTGGGGATCATTCACCAACAGCACCATATCCTCTAAGACCTCCAGTAAGGTCTTTCCCAGTAAGGCAGTGACAGTCTGCAGCAAGGATGCCTTTGAAGGACATCAGCAGCACCAGCCAGTCCTCAGAACCCAGGGTTTGAAGCAGTGCACAGCAAGGCAGAGAGGTTACGCTATCAGTGGCAGAGCTGGAATCCCACCACAGCAATTGCATTTTGTCAGAACCCCACTCAAAACACTCAGCACCATCTTCAAATTATTGGAGCCCATGTGGTAAAAAAAAAAATAAATAAAATAATCTTCCTCTGCTGTGGCAGTAAAAATAGTTATTAAACTAAGTCACACACCTTTTGGCAAGCCAAAGAGCAAAAGAAATGCAATGCTTTTAAGATCAGTCTTTGTGTGACCTTGTGTTTCCCTGACACATACTAGCTTGACATACTGGGTCAATATTAGTTCAGAACAGTCTACAGTTTATGCCAACTGCTCTTGCATCAATTTTTATCAAGTCAGATGGAATAGTTGCATCCAAAATCCAAACGTTTTGTTTTATACCTTTCCTGTACAAATTGTTAAAGGCTTTGCACTGTTAAGCATCTGGCAAAAGTTGATTATGCACCATTAAATCTCTTCTTGCACAGGAACATAAGCGGGTTCAGGGCAGCTATTAACATATGCCAAGGTAAAACAGCATCATTCAGTCAGATCTCCATTTGAAAGAGCATCTCAAACATTGAAAAACTAGAAGAAAACATATCTTTATCTGCTCAGTATTATATCTCTTTGTTTAACATCTGTGCTGTTAGTCTTCCACTTACAGAACTTTCCCAACTTCTTGGGTGAAGACAAAATGTGCAGCCTGAAACTTTAAAAGAGGAAGGTTGCAGCAAGTCTTGTGCTTGACACAGTAAGCACGATCTCTAGGTGACAGCCAAAGAATGTATATTTGATTTACAAAGGCCAAAGAGTTGCCTCAAAGTATAAAAAAAAACAAACACCGAAGTACTCACATCCCCAGATATCATTCATGTTAAAGGAAAATACAGCAGGATGCCTTAAACTTCTTACAAGCTTGTTCAGAACTTAGCCATTAGATTGTCTTAGAATCTTTGTTAATATTTACATAAAATTTCATGACAGCAAGAACAAAAATTATCTGTCCAAAAGAATTACGTGCACCTTCTAGCTGTGCCCAATGCATTTTAGCAGCCTCAAGCAAGAAGCAGTCATTATGTGACCAGTCAGCAGAGCAGCAACAAGGACACAGATGGTCAGCAACAGTACACCAGTTTTACCTGGAAATAATCTAGTATTGACTAACAAAATATTTCTGGGCCTGGCCATTTAAATACAGATGACTGGTCACACTCAAGTTCCCACATACACACAGGTACTACTTTCTCCACACCATCAGTGGTTTGTAGAGGACAGTGAATAATTGCACGTCTTTCACAGACTTCAGCATGGAGAAATTACTAGCACCTGTATTATAATGTTATGAGTACAGATAGGCAGCACATGCAATGCAAACTATAAATATCATTCTGTCTATGCAAGTTAATGAAATGTTATGAAATATTAAGTTAAAGGATTTCAATGGATTTCACAGAAGTCATGACTTCAGCTTCCCTGCCTCCCAAAGGCATGTTAACAAGCACAAGGAGCCAAATATCAAATGCTCACTAGTAACTCATAGTGCTACACGTATGTCATTATTCCCCACTTTACATCAAAAACCAAAGCCTTCCCCACACTCAGCTCATCTAGGCTGCAGAGGGTAGCTGTAGGAAGAACTTGAAATTTAAAAATAGAGGCAATCGGTTTATCCTTTATTTCTTGAATTTAAGATCGGTCTAAGCAAGATGAAAGTGAAAGAACTGTTCTGCCTCTGAAAGTACTTCAAATACTACAGCATGACCTCTTAAAAATACAGTTATTTCAGTTTGGAGAAACCGTCTCCATGTTTTGTTTTGTATGTCAGAGTAAGGGCTGGCCTTTTGATGCAGAGTTGTATTGTTCCTAGGAATGTGAGAACACAGAAATCACAGGAGACTTTCTCTTGCAGCTTTGTGCCACAGAAGTAAACCACATTTACTCATGTACATCTTTAATTATACTGTGTTTATCATCATGTTCAAGGAAACTGGTAGCAACAGTTTATGAACCATGACACATTTGCTCAGTATCATTGCTGTTTGTAAACTACATGGACCTAGTCATCCCTACCAGTCTTACACAGAAGGCACCATAACCCTGTCCAGTACTGTACAATTCCACACACGTCACTCATTTTGGTTTCCACATAGCTCTTTGTTGTGCCCTCTGCCATTTCTGTACCTGCTGACAACACCTGCTGAAGTGATACATCAGTAAGATGAACTGTTTGACAGGTTATGCTCCTACTGAGACCATTTCCAACAGCTCCCCTGCTGACTTAGCCAGAACCAGTCTCCAGGATGGCAATGGAAGGAGAGAAAGGCTGCTCCACACCTGCATGTGGTCTTAAAGGAAACACTTAAGTTATTCTAGGAATATTTCTGTTAGCTTTTCCCAACTCTTGTGGGCAGGACACTTTTGGGAAAGGAATTAACAATTTCCCAGTAAGCTTCATCTGGGAAATAGCAACAGGTTAATACATCAGAATAAATTACAAGAAGAATGGAGCAACAGGCAGAGTTTAGGTTCACTGCACCTTTAAACACATTCTGCACATGTGCCAAACTTTGTAACATCTTTACCACACATCAGAGTGCAGCCCCTTCACTGCAAGATCTCAGAGCTGATGACCAGCACTTACAGGACTAATCAAAGCCTTGGCAGAACTTAAGAAATCCACTTATCTTAATATCAATATTTGGCATGGAACTAAATGTTTATTAAAAGAGAAACGGTTCTGTTTGGGCACACACACCATCAATAAATGAACACAAGACACCAACACATATCGTTTGCTTACTGCACACCTTGCAACAATAAAATCTGTATCACATTCATTTCTAAGCCAAGTTTGAAGCCACACAACGCCTACAGCTTGTAAACATCACCATCATGTGCCTATGAAGAACTACAGTGCCAGTATCTGCGACCACTTAGGCAACGTGATTCACAGATTTTTCTGTGTTTTGTGTACGTTGGCATATCTTGAGGGCATGCTCAGTCTAGTGCAGTGTCTGTTTTTCATTAAATGGAAAGACTTTTTTTAAAAAAATAAACACAGCTTTTCATCAGAGCCCTGGGGCATCCATTCATCACCTTATCTTGTCCCAACCAAATCTGAATAGAGACATATAAAAAGGAGTTCTCATTTTGCCAATTGCATGAAGGATTTAGAGATGTGGAATGAACAAAAGGAAACACTTCAATTTTAATTTTTTTTAATGTACAAGCAATGTTGCCCATTTAATTTTCTCCATCCTGCACAGTGACTGGAATCACTTCATTAATTCAGTGCTCAAGATTCTAACCTCTAACTAAAATACCATTACATAGGTTACTGAAAAAGGGAATCTTTGATAGATCCCTAACCTACCTGAAGAAAACTAGAATTGCCATTTCCATAAATAGGACAGAGCTGAACAAGAACAGCTCTAGAACAATGTAGGAATATAGAAGATAGTATATGCTGCTCCAATTATATCAGGCAGTGAATGAAACAACAGTCAGAGACAAGTACTGGTAAAACCAAGTAAGGTTACGCTCCCAAAACAGAAACCCAGGATAAGCAACGAGCCTGAGAGATTTGAGGAAAATCATGCAGAACAACTCCAAGAGAAAGAGAAGAGAAGGGCAGCAGAGTGGATGGGGAAGGAGGAAAAGCAGACACTGGCCTCTGAAGTGCAGTCCAGTCTTAAATGAGGTAAACTGAAGAAATGGAAAGGGAAATGAGAGGAAATTGAAAAACACAATGAACATAAGAGCACAAGAAAAAATAAGAGCAAGCAAGAGGTAGAAACAACAGGAACTTCACAGTTAGGAGTTTAGAAGATGATAGACAAAAGTTCAACTTGAGAAAAACTAAGGGAGGAAGGGAAGAAAACTGAAGAGGAGCGAGAGGCAGGAGAAGAAATAGAAAAGGTCAGTCTTGCCACAGCATACACAAACAGAAATGGCTAGTGAGAAGAACCAGAAGTATCAGACCTGAAGTGCAGTGTAAAAAAGAAATCCAAAGAACAACACTAAAAAAAAAAAAAAAGCAGTGAGAGCAGCACATTATCTTCAGCACAGGGTCCATGTTATGCCCCACGGTAAGTTGGGGTTCCAAACTCCGGCAAATTCAGCAACTCCTCACACTGTTTTTCCCTGTCCTCCCACTTCTACAGCCTTATCTTCCCTCCCTACAGCAGGGCATTGTCCCACCCTAGTCACAGCTTCCGTCATCCTCTGCTGGGCAACTCCACTGGGAACTCTGGCACCAAAAAGCCAAAGCCAATTGATTTATGTTGTTTTTGCAAATTCTGCTGTACTTCCTTGTTTACCACTACACCACTCATCACTTGCAGACCTAGGATAACGAGAACCCTAGTGACTCTCAAAATACTTGCAAGCTGAGGTTTCCTGTCATGAGAGCCATCAGTTGGGACCTGCCTGAAGACTGCCATAAAAAAATCCGGGGGAGAGGTTATTTTTGTTTCAGGTTTGTTTGGCTTCCTTAGGAAAAAAAAAAAAAAAAAAACACAACAACTTCTACAGGCCATTTCTTATTCATGAGGTTACTTCAGCAGAATGTCTGCGTTTCAGCTCAAGCTGTGATCTCACCATCTCCTCCAATTTAAAACACTCATGCAGACTATTTTTGTAACTCTCACCATCCTAACCAAAACATGTGACATCACTCTTTCTATAGGTGTAAAAATGCTGTCTCTTTTCCACACACAGTACCGAATTACTTCATTAATCAGACAAAAAAAAACTGAGTGAGTGTGAGAAGCAAGAAGAGTAGGGCTAAAGGCTAGGGTTCAGTATGCTAAACCAACAGTGCACTGGTTTGTCATTAAATTGTCTCCTCGTTAGTCTCTCTTGAATGTCTTACGCTGGCTGTGGATGTTCTGTTAATTCCTGTCTGACCTCAGTTCTGTTACTCTGTTTTGCTTGTGATTTGCCACTGATGTTCTCTTTCCCAAACAATGCTCACATGCTCATCTTTCTCTTTTTTGGTAAGGCTATGGCTGTCTGCCATCACCCGCTTGCTCCTTCTCCCAGGTATTTCATCTCTCTCTTATTTTCAGGTTATTTCAGCTGTTTGACCTTCTACCTATCAACATTTTCATGATATTTTCCCCTCAGTTTTTGCCATTCAGCTGTCATTTTCCTCATCCTACAGGAAGTCTTGTTTCTTCATCAGCCACCTTCTGCCATTCTCTATTTCATTTTCCAACATCCCACAAGCCAGTCCTCCCAGTCCAGGATTGAGCCATGCCTCTGGCAGGGACTGCAAAGCGCAGGCAAAGGAAGACAAACCAAAGTAAGTAGCAAATACAGCCCTGACCCGAGTCCCCCAAGCCAGAACTGAGCTGATGACACCACCAGCTGGTGGGAGTCAACTCTCTCTTCTGAAAAAGAGGAGCAGCTGCCTGGCTGCAAAGGTAGCCAAGCCTGGCAGCCCTTGCTACCTTTGCTGTCTCAGGAGAGTAAAGGACCTACCTCCCGCACCACTCTTACCACATGGTAGGTCCCTCCCTTGTTTCTCTTCCTTCACCTTACCAGAAGGAACATCTACATTGTTAGCCCTCCTCTAAGCAAGGCAGTTTGACCTATGCTGCTGCCTCTTGCCAAAACCTCCAGCTATAGTACCCGTTGCCAGCTACCAGAGAGGCAACACACCATGGAGGCAAAAGGCCTGGGCAGGGAGAGCGGCAGGAGCTCAGGGCGATCTTCATGGGGACGTACCATCCTGTGCTCCCTGCTCCTCCACTTCCAGGCAGGGGGGAGCAAGAGCCTGAAGAGACCCTCCCTCTTGGAGGAAGCCTAGTGGAAACTGCTGCCAATTGTTTTATTGTCCTGACTTCTCCTTTTGCAAGGGTGGGTAAGGAAAAGAAAAATATCCCAGATTTTTCTGGTGAAATGAAGCAGTGTGATACCCAGCTTCAGAGCAAAAGCAGAGTCCTCCAGGAAGCAGGACATGGGACCACACGCACATCAGGGTAACGTCTTAAACATGTGCATCAAACAATCCTGTATGTCAAACTCTTCCTAAACAAAAGAAGATTAAGTGTGGAGACTGTTGGATGTTTAATCTTCTCTTTACAGTTGAAAGTAACACGTACTGAAATAATAAAGACTTGAGGCACGTTGCAAGTTGATCATCCTCAGATTGCAACTGGTTTGGTCCCCAGCACTGCTCCATACAAAATAAGGCTGTCTCATTTAAATCATAAGAGACAGCTTAATATTTAACAGGGATTTTTTTAAAGAAGATCTGGGTAGTGTTAAGTGTTCCTTTTATGGCTCAGAAGCAATTAAGGAACAACATTTACAGGCTCTGTAAAGCTGTGCTCGGTGACTGAAGGCTGGGTGGAGCTGATTACAGCCAGAGCATCACACAGTTGCTTTTAAAAAATTTAAGGATCTTACCTCATGCTCAAGTAGTCCCAGGGAAGGCCTCAGAAAGGACTTTCAAAGAGCACACTACACAAAGCGCTAAACATTAAAAACTTGTTTCCACCCCTGCTCAAAACCAATGTACACCAAGAGGAGCCATTCAGTGAAGCAACATGAAGACAAAACTGATTCAAGCACCTGAAGAGGCACAGTCCTGGGAAAGGAGTTTCCCCCTCACCTGAGCTGGCTAATGATCAATGAGCATCGTTATGTTGCTGCTGCTGACTTGTTACTTCACTGACTCTTACCTCATGAAGTTCCATGAACAAAAATCACCTTCAGTGTAACAAAGCCTGCCTAGGGCAAGCTACCACTTGCTTAGATGCTAAGCCAATCTGCTAAGGCCAGTAGCTCCCTACTGGCATCCAAGCTGACCTTTCACGTGTCCCAGCACAATGGCTCTTACCCTACCTTGAGAGAAAAGCACTGCCTGCTTAATTTCAGCTCTCACAGGTTACTGTGTGCTGTTTCATATTCAGGTCTGGAGACCAACTCCTTGTTATAAGAAAATATAACGAAAAATACTTTGCAACTGACAGATGGAGCAGTAGCTGCACTGTAATAAGACAGATGGAAGAAGTTCAGTCCACGTTTCCCAGCAAAATTCTCAGCAAAAGGGAGCAAGAAATGCCACCTCCTCCTCACAGAGCTGTGGAGCACAGTTTCTTCAAAAAATCTTAGGACTCATCAGGAAAAATAAAATCTGATGCCTACATAGCAATGGGCTGGTCACTCTGTACAAAAGTGATTCTTTTGGGGGAAAAACAGTCCACATGTACAACAGCCTAGACTTGTTTTTCCTTGTGCTCTGGTGATTCCTGCAGAACTGGAAGAGATTGGCAGAAAATCATAAAATATTTATACAACCTTCCTGCTAAATACAAAACTGAAACACCTGGCATTGTTTTGGTTTTAACTTGTCAGTGTAATATAGTGGTATCTTGAGATCAACTAAACATAGCTGGCATCGTTCTCCAAAATGGAATACTTCAACTCCATGATCCCCACAGCATGCATGTTTCGGGTTGTGATACACACAAAGTATAAAGATGCAATCTGCCTTTTGATTTCAAACATCCAGCTTGGTTTGTATTTGCACAGTAACACCCGTCTGCAGCAAATAGTTTGAGGCAGTTGGGAAGAGAACAGTAGGTTCAGGATAAAAGCCTAACAAAAAGTTTGAGAAGGTGTCAAAGTATTCGTTATCAAGTCTCCTAGGGTTTTGGTGGGTTTTGCCTCCTGTGTTAGAATGGAGATAAAAATAAACACACTATGAGTATTTCCAGTGCAGTGGCCTTTGCCAAGTTTGAAGACAAGGATCATCAGACTGTGTGCACCAACACAGCTCTGTCTGGGCTGCAGAAACTCACTGATTTCTGTAGAAGCAGAGTTGCAAACAACGCAAAGTACAATCTCACAGTAAATGCCCACCAGTGCGTGCATAATGAATAATCTCCATCGCTTCTCTCACCCTCACATTCCAAATCTGTGCTCTGGACTTCACTGAAAACTGACCCTACACCCTTAATCCCACATCGCCATTCGGTGACAGATTGACTCCTGACCTCTTATTACCATGTTCTTTAAAAAAAGGAAAATGCTACACAAGAGACGCAGCGGAAGTAAAGTTTTACGTCCAGCAAGATCATTCCTGTACGGCGAAGTCTAAGGTTTTGTGGAAATCTCAGTTTAACTCAACCTAATGTTACAACATTATGGCTTTTATCAAGGCAAACAAAATCGAAGTAGTCAAAAAAATAATCCAGAAAGATCAAGAAATCAACAAGAAATATCGGACAAAAACTAACAATCATACTTGAAATATTACTTCCGTGATACAAGTATTAATCTTGGACCAGACTCTGATGCCAGAGGAAATCAGCTTCAACTCATTACAATGAGACATTAGTAAGAACAAAATTTACTTTCTGTGCTTCTGTATTCAAAAGATAGAAACTTTGAAAGATTTAGGAAGTAACTAAACTGATTTTTTAAACCCTCAACCTGTAAACAGCCTATGCATACACATAGATCCACACACTTTAATAATCCAAGTCCAAGCAGCAGCTGTATGTGCTTCAGGACATACTTGAATTTTAGTTGTAGCATTGCAAACCAAAACCCAAATAATTTCTGTGGCTGTGCAATCTACTGCTTGAGAATTACTGTAACTAAAGGAAATACAAGCCCAGATCTCCAATAATATCACTAGCTTGCTCAGCAAAGAAACTTACCTAGAGACAGCCAAAACTGTTGTTTAGAAAGAGAGGACAATGGGCAAAGTGACCAACCCTGACCATTAACTACATTCAGTCACCTAAGCACTATACTTCTCTGCTGGCAGTGTGCTAGAAAGGTAACCAACCTATGCTATGGAAAGCATAGATCAGCTCTTCAAATATTAACTAAAACATATCCTTAGAACTATGAAGGTGGGGAGGGGAAGAGAGTCTGGGGGGGTGTGTGTGTGTAAGGAATGTGGGCTCAAAATACAACAGCCCTAAATATTTTATCTTCCAACCAGTTGCAACAAAAGAATCCTGATTAACATTCCGTTGCAAAAGATGCACCACTACAGGCCTAAAGGCCTTAAAAATCTACATCTACATTTAAATGGAATGAAAAAAAAAAAAAAGGTTATACAAAAGCATCCTCTAGACATTCCCTTTTAAGAGCAGTAGGTTAAAGGTTTGACTTATATAGACTTTAAAGAGGTTATACATTGCTTTTGTCACATCACAGTTTAACTGTATAGTTTCACCTCAGCTTCACTTTTATGAACTGGATGAAGACAATTCCATTTCTGAAGTGGAAATCCAGACTTTTTTTATATTTTTTTGCCTGTTAAAAATTCCCTTTCATACATATAAATGATAACATCTAGCCTTTGAGATGATCCCCCTTTTTTTTTTTTTTACCTGTTTCTCTGAAAAACTAACATGCTTCATTTTGGGGCGGTTTTTTTTGTTTGTTTGTTTGTTTTTTTTACAGTAAACAGCACATGAATGTTCTTGCCTGAATATTTATTAGCTTCATCTGTTACCCTTTTTTTACATGATCTGCAAAGAAAAAAATATACTCACAGTTGTGCAAAAGTGCACCATGACTGCAATATGGACTGGTAGATCTTTACTGGACCACAGGCTACAAATGAGAAATCTTTGGCTTTACCACATTTCAGCATTACATGTTTGCACAAGCCATGCTGCTTGAACTATCTAAGCTCTCTGCTGTGCATCACCTATAGACTAATAATTCTTACTCCGTGCAAAATGCAGCTAAGCTAAACACAAACTCTGAAGATAAAATTCCACACTTTCTAATCAGTCATCCTATAGCAAAACACAGCACAGAAGGGGCCCGCATGGCAGCCAGGCTCCATGGGATGCCAAAGCATTCAAACTGGGGGCCCATCTTCTCATCTAACCCTCAGTGTTTACACAAGGAATTGGTGAGAGATACTAAGCAAAGACACCAAGCCACAGGAGAGCTGCCAACACTTAATAAATGCAAAACACATCACAACCTAAATATGTTAGCCTAACTGTTGAATGACTCCTAATTATTTATAATCAGCAGTCATTAAGGGTCACATTTTTCCCCACTGAGTCCTTCAGTGGAGAGGAGGCAAGCAGAAAAGATGGGCTAGCATCCCTTCTGTTAGCCAAATGCTCCTGTTCTCATAGGGACTCAGCCAAAGACCCATTAGGAAGGTACTGACCTCAATACTCTGTGGATCAGGCCCTAAACTCCACAGAAGCCTCCAGCTTCCAAGGAGATTACACTCAACCTGACTTTATAGGCAGAGAGAGAAGGAATGGGCAGCCTCATGCTACAGCTTCTTTCCCAGAAGACCTTTAAGCTTCCCACAATGTGCAATCAGAGGTTAAATACTGCATAACCACCAGTTTACCTCCCACAGACTTGCAATGTGGTGGCCACATTCTGCAGAAAGCGAGGGAGGGAGGGAGGAGTAATGCATTTATGCCTAAACACAAAGGCATGGCAGGGGTACCCAGCACCCATGTGCCCCTGCAGCACACATCTGTGCCTGCAGATTGCCTGCTCCACCCTTGGCAGAGAACCTGTCTGCAGTAATGCTGCACAGGTGGGTTCCCCAGGAGGGTAATGGTATTCTGATACAAAAAAAAAAGAGCATTTTAAACTCCTTTTTCAGCATTCAGACAAAACAGTACTGCAGCCATCTCACACATCCTACACCTCATGTTAGACCTTTCTTATCTTCAGTGAAGCCCACTGCATTTCTGCCGGGCAGGAAGCCTACCCAGACCAAATGTTGCCTGCATGTAAAGGTTACTAATTAAAACAGCTCCAGAAGTTGTCAACTGAATTCCCTCTCCCATCATCCTCCCCCAAAAAAACAAACTTCTAACTAAAAGTCCAGTGATGCCAACTGACCTGCCTTCCCTGATGGTGCTGAAGATCCAAAAGGAAGTACATTTAACAAGCTGTTTGTGAAACATTAGAGAGCCACTGAGCAACATTTTGTAAATCTGGACAGCTATACAGAGTTGTTGAGAAAGACCTTTTGTGTTTTCAGCTACTTTGCACATGCTCATAATCACAGCACTTCTAAAACTCCAGGAATCTGCACCATAGGATGCTCAATGACATAGCAAATAACTCTTCCATTGTTACAGCAGCAGCAGCACTCAGATACAACTCTGGCATTTACTCCCTGAGAAGTAAATACTGACTTAACACCAACTCCCAGAGCGTATGCAAAAGCCATGTAAATGAGCACTTCCATCAGTGCAGACTCACGTTCAGAGTGACACCTGCCACTTTATTCTATCTCGCTCAACCTTGGAAATGCTAAGAGAGAAATCTCTTACATCTCTGATGCTAAGAAGCCAAGAGGTTCTCCTCTAACTTCATCTAACCTCTAACTCTATTCTTAAATGGCCATTTTACATACAGCATTCCAAACCCAGCAACAGGCATACACATATATATGACTCCAGGGTAGCAGCCAATGTAAGTAGCACCCATCAGCAGCTGAAGACAATTTTATATTATGCAGATCTGGGATTTTTAGGTCAGATCTTTATCTTCAAGCAATTGCTATTTCAAGTTAATTTTACAGTAAAAGGCTGGATTAGTGACAGTTTGGAAAGCACAACACAATGAAATTTCCTCCACCTAGCTTAGTGGGTTTCAGGCAAGGAACAAAAGGGACTTCTCAAGAAAAAAGAATGGACCCTACCAGTCAGGGAGACAGCAAGGAATTAAGAGAGCATAAGTGATTGCCATACAACCCCACGAGATGACCTGTGTCACCTCAGCTCAGTGATCACTGTCATCACTCAACCCATCTCCCAGGCTTCTCTTCACACTGCCCTCAACAGATCTGCTCCTCTGTACATCTTACTTATTCTGTCAGGAGAGCACCTCTCTTTGCTCTCCATGGGAGAACCTTCATGCTAAGTCTCTCAATGGATCATAAATATACTAACAGACTATTTTTTATTCTTAAATGTGCCATAAGATGTATTGTCCTTGTCACTCCAAGCCTCACAGGAGGCCTCAGAGCATTCCAGCCCCCAACAAGCACTATACAATGCAAATAACTAGCATCATCAGACTTAGTACCCAGCTGGAAGGGCTTATTGCCAAGTTACCAGCAATTCTTGACAAAAAGTTAGGCCCATAGATAATGAAGCTAGATTTCTACCTACCAGTACAGACTTTTGAGACCATGACTTCATGGTTCTGCATTAAGTACCCCTAGCAGAAGGATGCAGTGGTAAACTGGAGAGTGTTTAAGTGCCAACCAGCATGCGCTCATTTGCAGGTTGCAGTGAGGAATTTGCATGTGCGTTGGGAAGAGAAAGGGTCTGTCTCCACGAACAGACTGTTCCCAGCCTACCACCATGACAAACACAAGGATCAGCCTGCAGTGCTTACAGATTCCCAGCCAGCTGATCTACCCCAACAGTAAATTTACAGCACTGGTCTCAAAAGTGTGAAACTCTCAGGCATTTCCTTCTGACATGAACAGCTATCTAACAGAGGCAAGGACAAGACCTCAAATCCTATCTTAACTGTAGCACAGCCAAGAGCTCAACACACATCTGCTGAGATAAAACACCAGTATATCAATAAGCCGTGATGGCTTCTTGAAACCCAACGAGAAGGCAGTCTTCTAAGGGAGTCACTTACACATCCTTAATTATGCTGGTTCCACAACCAGCTAAACTATCATTTAGGCAATTCCAAAACCATGGTAATTGCAAAATAATTTATAACTCAACCATAACTGCTTATCATGAGCAATGTACACTGCATGTTCTTTTCAGATGACAGCAGAGAGAGGTAGCACTGTGATTTGGAAAGGTTCCTAATGACTGTCTTTCGTTAACCTCCGCAGGGAGAAAGAGACAGCCATCAGCAGCAGCACCACCACTCATCCACTTCTGGAATCCCAGAGCTAGAGGGAACACAGGGATACTCATCCTGATAGGACATGTTACAAAACAGTATTCCCCCGAGGATACAGGCAAGCTTATATAAGTAGCAGTGAAATTCGGCAGCCTTCCAGAGAATTTATCCAACTGCCTGCAGTCTCCCACTTCAAGGTAGCTGAGATATTGAGCACTTGAATAAAGTAATTTGATTCACATCACGTGCATTTTAATAAAGAACGGGAAAGAACAGACACCTATTAGTGTTTGCTAATTTTTGTTTCCTAAAACACTGAAAAGTAAAACATCTTCCTCCTTTCCCCTGCCTTCACAGTCATCTCCAGCACTGAAACAAAAAGACGTATTTATGAATAGAAACCTTCTGAGTGTTTTTTTAAAAAAACAACAAAAACAAACAAACAAACAGAAAGAGTACCAAATACCAATTTAAAAAAAAAAAAGTAAAACAAAAGTTTAACAAAAGTACTATAAACTCTAAGTTTAAACTCTCCTTTTCCCTTTCCAGCTCTTTCCATTTCTTCCTCTCATTTCCATTCCTTGAAATGAACTGGGATCACTGAGATCACCTGGTAGGAGTCCCATAAGCCAACTTTGCACTCTTTGCTGACTTAAAGTTTAGACTGGATGGGCCTATCTAGAAAAAGATGACAGATGACGAAGCAATGTTACCATGTTATCTGCAGCATCTGCACATTTTTATGTCTCACTTTTCATGTTGGAAACTGCTTCTGCCTGACCTCAAGAATGAGCGAAAAAAGTCTACAACCTGAATGGACAGCAAGGTGGGAAACAGATTTCAGTGAGATCACCTCATACCTCTTCATGGCTTGCATTTACTTCAGTTAACATCTACCTAACTTCAATGACTCTTTACATTTTGAAGAAGAACTGTTGCTAAATTCTCAACAATCTCCCATTCAATTACACCTTGATAGCCTGACATACACACACTGCCTTCCTCTGCAACTCCTCCAGCAGAACCAAAGAAAAGCAATTTCACTGCTCTCTTTAGTGCTGAACCAAAACAAAAGCCCAAGAGAATAAAGGTTTTTCCTTAGATTCCTCTAAATTTCTCATTTTTTAGGTACATTGCATATTAAAATAAGGATTTGGTTTCCACAGTAGCCAAGATTGCAGGAAATCCAAAAGCATCTGTACAAGGCAACACTGCATACAGCCAGACCACGCCTCAGACCTGCAGACAGGAGGGGTTTCGGTCACACTGCTGCCGAGCACATGCTCAAGGTAACCCCACTTACACAGAAGCCTGGCCTGAAAGTCTGACTTATCTGGGACTGCAAAAAGCCATCAGGCAGCGCTGTGTCCAAGTCCTGCTTTGTTCTCATGTTGGGATGAGATTCTGCCTTCACTTCCCAAAAAGCCTGCACATCTCAGAGGATAAGCCATGTAAATCCAACACAGCACACAAGGCCAAATGCAAACACAAAAGCAGCAGCCTAAATTATGTTCAGATACCGAAACTCCTGGTTTTCTCCCTCCATGTCTATCATTTATGTCTAAAGGTAACATTTTTCCCCAGAATTAAGAAGCCTGAAACATAACATTTTTCTCAGATTCACCTATTACAAAAATTCATGTTAAATTATTCCGTATCAACTACTCTGCACCTACACACAAGCTCTTACACTTCTGCACCGAACAACAATAACTTCTGTCTAATCATGCTAAAATACTGAGTTTTGGACAGGTTCTCAGTCTAACTATAAAACAAAAAAATTAACCTGGAATCTGTCTACATGAGAGCACCACAGAGATAGTTGCTTTCCTTCCTTCCTTCCTTCCTTCCTTCCTTGGTCCTGCCTGCTTTCTTTTCTTTCACTCTTTCTCACCCTCTCACACTCTTGTAAATACCTGGTCAGATACTTTATATCTTTGCTCAAGGTTCTTATAGACATCACCTTTTTTAAGAGGAGGCTTATTTTTAGCATCTGTTTTGAGCTTTGAAGGTAAATGTAACAATAAATCACAATCCCCTGAAAGACTTTTATTACTTGAGATGTTTTGGTATCTTTCATACTGAGGCTGCTACTCAGAGAACAAAAATTAATTATTTTTTTGTGCCAAAGGAATTGTATGTAAGGCTTTAATTCTGATTAAAGTTAGATGGATTAAGAAAAAAAGTCTTCTGTAATTAAAAGAGCAAAACCAACCTACCTACCTCTATCCTCTGAACAATCAAAAGAAAGTGTTCAAAGCTGACAACAGGATTTTAAAATTGTTTCTGCTCTTATATATACAAAATTAACCTCTATCATGTAGGAAACAAAATGGTGTCTTGGAACACGTATTTTAAGCTAAGGGAGACGGTCAGAAGATGCTGCTGTTCATCAAATTGAAAACAAAACCTACCATAAATATTCTTCCTTGACCAATACTTAGCAAACATGAAACTGACTTAGACTGGAATGAATGTTGGGAATGAAGTTGGGAGAAATCCCTTGAGGGATTCCAGATCCATGTTTTATTGGCAAAGGCACTGTGATCCTGTTCCCTTCCTGGTATTTGAAAGGCGCCAACGTCCATTCACTCTTCAGCCAAAAGTCTCTGAAGGTAAGAAATAATTAATCATACACACATTCAGAAAAGGAGGTTTAAAATAACGTTCAGGTAACAGAATAGGTCTGGCATTTCTCTAAGCAAAACTGCTGATTTCAGTTTTGCTTTCCAGAGAGAAGTGTGATCCATTATGAAAGCACTAAAGACATCTTTGAAAACCAGAAGAGTTTTAAAGCAGTTTGTGACTGAATACTTAAATTTTTTTTTATTATTTTTTTTTTCTGATCATACAGAAGAGCCTTCAAATAGGACATTTGCAAAAGATCAGGTCCTGAGATAACAAGACGCAGAAATGAAGGCTGTAATTCAGTGACCAAGGGTGTCAGGAACCCTGACATCCCACTGAAAGGAACCAACTAAAAGACAGTGGCTTGATCAAGGAGACTGGAAAGCAACACATAAGATTAAATATCTAAAACCTGGACTAGATAAAGTTACTAAAAATGCTTTCAGTATTTCAGGGACTCATGCCTTAAAGGAAATAAAGCTCAGTCTTACCACTAAAGAACAATATGAAATCATGACTAGGAGCACACCTTACTGTGCACCTCTTATAGGGTAAATTTTGTCTCATCCAGGCTTCACTGTGGATCCTGCAAGTCATACTCCCCTGTTTTGAGCCCCAACCCCAGGAAGGGATGGATGTCCCCCAACCTGCAGGAAGCAGGTAGCTCTGCCCCCTCAGGGTAGCCCCACAAACCCCAAGGGGGTACGGAAGCACCCGCTCCAGGGGCAGGGTCACCACCGTGATGCACAGAAGCAGTGGGCTCAGACTGCTGACAAGCTGAGCCAAACAGTGGGGTGGGGAGAGCAGCCCAAGCCTCCCTTTGGACATCCCCAGCCACTGGTCACCTGGC
Source organism: Apus apus (assembly GCF_020740795.1). NCBI lineage: Eukaryota > Metazoa > Chordata > Aves > Apodiformes > Apodidae > Apus > Apus apus. The sequence goes on from NC_067283.1 coordinate 53,909,773, forward strand.
TGTGAGAAGCCGCCGCAGCTTCCCAGTGGCATTTTCTATGGGAAGATCCGTGGAGCTGAGAGGGACTCACCAAGCGGTGCAGCTGCCTCCAGAGCCTCCTCCGTGAGGCCTTGCTGTCAGCACTGAAATCAGCCCAGGGTTAAGGGCTTAATCTTTACAGGTGCTGAGCACCCCAGGGAGCCTCACACAATTCAAAGGGTCCAGCCTCTGCCCTCCTCCTCCCCAGCAAATTTGGAAAAAAAAAAAACAGCAGGAAGACAGTTTACAAGGATCATTTTATCTGAATTAAAGTTGGAGCGGGCTGTAAACTCCCACAGGACATCTAGGTTTACACACTTGAGATGAAACTGTAAATTGAATATTAAACACACGTTTTTATCAAATCATATTTCTCCCAGGGAAGGCTGAGGACTGCCTGTTTATTTTTTTAATCTGATTCGCTATGTTTACAAGTCATAGGAAAAGGTAGTTATATCAGCTGCTCTTTTTCTATTTGAATGACTCTGATTTTGTTTTCCTAACATCACTAAGAAAACTATAATGCAAAAAAAAATAAAAATCTATAATCTGTGAAAAGGCTCTCTAAAACCCATCAACCAAGTTGTATCCATAATTGCTTCCCTGGCTTATCAAAAAAAGGCATATTTGCATTATCTGTTATCTTTAGATACTCATCCTGGTCTACAAACAGAGTTATCAATCCCGTTCAGAGGCCAGTCCACAAATTGAAGTTTTCTATAGAGGGAATTAGCTATAAACAACCCTGAGGCAATTTTCTTTGACAGCCAATGGTAAACCATAGGAAGTAACTTTAATAGTGATTTACAGTTCTTCTCTGGTTTCCATCCAACTTTTCCTTCTTGTGCCTCTGTTCCATCCAAAAAGGAATTTTTCAGATGTTCTAATTTCCCATTCAAGATGCAATCAATCCCAACTCTAGGTGTGTCTAATCCAATTTTTACGGTATGTTCATGGGCCAGCACCAGAGAAAAAGAACTCTCTTTTTATTTTCTTTCAATTGCCTCTGCTGCAATCACAAGACTTGTCATCTCCTGGTGTGAAATGCACAACAGTAGAAGAGAGAGGGAAGGAGATCTGAGAGACAGAGAGAGAAATGAGCCAACCTACCAAAAAAAAAGGGGAAAAGAGATATACAAAAATAACATCAACATTTTTAAATTATCCTACATACTGAAAGCATCCATTTCCTAGAATAATTAATTAACTGAAGATTTTTAAAGCCTGTGCAGAGGTTTTAAGTTCCTCATTTAAATCAAAATATGCTGTTAGAAGTGGGATACTTAGGAATGGACTTCCAGCTTCACAACAACCGCCTTCCTCATCTGGACCACACTGAAGTCAGATTCAAGTCCTGTGCCGCTTGCTCATACACACCACCCTTATGAAGAGGAGCAAACCCCACTGCATGACTCCCCACACCACCCAGAGTCAGAGGACTATTCCTCCCTTACAAATCAAAGAATTTTCCTCTTAACAGCTCAAGATACATTCTAGCTAACTCAGAACTTACAAGAGATGCACATTTAAAATATTATTTTTCCATCCCTAATTAAAAAATGTCTCTTTAAGTGACTGACGCACACACTGGATCTTACTGTGCATCATGGGCACAGCAAAGAAATAACAAGCAGGGGCATGGCTCCTCTCTGGGTAAACTACAGCAAACGAAGGTAAAGCAGCCAAAAACCCACTGAAAACAAGAGACCTGCCTGGATTTAAATCTGTGAAAGCGGCTGCAGAAAAACGGAGGACAATTACACCCCAGAATTTAGCAAATAAGAAATATCCCCTGTATCAACACAGACCAGTATTTTTTTTCCTTTTGCGTTAAGGAAAAATACATTTAAAGCTCAGCCCATGAAGTCTGTGCACTCTCCTATTGCTTTTCTTTATATGTACATACGAATGGGGACACGTATATATATATGTATGTATATATACAATTTTTTTCCCCTGATTGAAAGCTAGTCTAATGGGTAGGCACTAATGGATTTGAAGTGATAAGGAGAAGGCGGACATGCAAAATGCTCCGCAACTTCTGTTCCTAATCAATCACCAGAGATCAGTGACATCATTCAAGCCTTTGATCAGAGCTCCCCTTTCAAGCTTAAAAAGAGGGATACATTGACCCACACCAGTGGAGGGACTGAAGAAACACCCAGGATACAATTCACAGTGAAATATGAGAAGTCACCGGCATCCCTCTTCAGAAAAACTATCCCTTCCCACCTTCCTCAAGGAATATAGCGAGCATTCCAGAGCAATCAAGCACAAACAACAGATTTATCTTTTTCCTCAACAATTAGAAAACAGCCAAGGAAAGAACACTTCTAAAAAATCCTCTCAGGTTTTATTTTCAAAGTCCGCACACACACTTTACCCTGAGCAGGCGGTTTATTCTTTTTGCTTGCACTGAAAAATCTTCTCAAGTCCATTAGTACCAAAAAAAAAAAAAAAAAAAAAAGAGAAAGGAACTTAATTTTTCCAAAATGCCTAAGCAGCTTTATCAACGCAAGGTTGGCTCCCGTTTTTAAAGAAGAAATAATTTTTAGGAAAACCAGCCTCACGGCAAGCGTTCGCTACACTGAGCACTGTCCTTTGTCCATTCAGAGAGTCCCGATCCCTAATCCCACTTCAGCTCAAATTGAGCTCCATTGTTTCTCAGTTCATCTGAGTTTCCATGGCACTTTCTAGGACTTAAGTGTTATTTACTTAGTGCGGTTTGTTAAAAAAAAACAACAACAACAAAAAAACCAACAACTAAGCCTTAACGTGAGCATCAGGTTTCCTTTTAATTTTTTTTCCTTTTTACTTTTGATAAGCTCAAGCTGCAGTCAGCATTTTACAGTCTCAGAGACTTCTTCCATTTAAAAAATCTTCAAGAAAGAAGAAGTTGAAAATAGACCTGAAAACGTTCACTTCATTGTTTTGGCTTGGTTTTCCCCCATCTGTATTTTTTTTTTAAAAATCTAATTGAGCTTCTGAACAGCAACAAAAATGTAGTTTATTATCTCCCTCATCAGGTGATCAATGATTTCATTAATAAGACAGATAACAAAACTGTCATATCATCGACACAGTTATGAAAGATGATCCTGGCTTCTTGCTCCATTTTCCAAGGTCTGGGATTCTCTGTGGCAGCTCTGAGTCCATTCAATATTTTCCACAGACAGAGAAAAGTGAAAATCCATTTTGAAACCAATTTCAATTAGGATCCAGAAGCTGTTATCACAGGTGTCGCAGAATGGGCCCGTAAGTGGAAATGTCGCCTATCCATTCTGAAATGAAACCTTATCAGGGGCTACGAAGATGGCTGAGGACAGCCTATCTGTAAATTACTTTTCGTCCTGTGTTAACTCAACCCTAGTTCTGTCATATGGAATTCTTTCCAGCCCCTCGTAATCATCTAATGACTAACTAGGCGCTGCACCAAAACAGCTTTTATTCTGCTCGGGCTTCCCCCGCCGAACGAGGCTGCAAATGCAAATAACTGGAGGTGGTGGGGCCGAGCCGGCGTATTTAGTAACATCATTTAAAGCTCTCGTAGTTTATTACGGGGAAGTAACGGGCTTGCATTCTGAAGCCTGTCTCCACCCATTGCATTCCTGGTGATTTTTCAATTGCAAACTCCAAGGCCCAGTTATTTCATTAATTCAGCACCCAAGTAGTGAGGCTTTTCTCTCACATCTTTCAGCCTCCTTTTAGCAAATTATCCCATGACGGAGGATTTATTCAGTCAAAGACCTCGGACTCTGAGAGGCAACAAAAGAATCAAGAGACTTTCTGGTCCACCTGCCTGGCGAATGATGAGGCAGGGTAAAGCCTCCCCTTAGAGAAACCAATCAAACCATTGTGTGGCACAGTCAGACCTTTTCAACTGTCAAGCCAGGAGAGCAGGAAAAGAGATGAAAGAACTCAGGATGAAGCTACCATTTACAGAACCATGTGGGAATGGTCTCCAAAGATTTAATAATTGGGATGGAACTCAACTTTCTGAAAACTAAAAGAAAGACCAAAAAAAAAAAAAAAAAGGAAAAAAAAAAAGAGAAGAGAAAGGAGAGAAAGAAGTGGGGGTTGGGGGGAAGAGAGAGACAGGAGGAGGGGAAAACACTGCCGGTCAGGCCCAGAAGGAACTTTTCTACAAAATCCTCTGTTGTTATGTATGAACCCCTACGCTGGAAAAGAAAAGAAAAGCAAGCACACGACGGGGACAGAGAGAGAGCACACAGTTTGTATTACTAACCTGAGTTTCAGCAATTTAGCATCTCATCTGAGGAAAAACTGCACCAGTACAAACCTGTTCTATTAAGCAGAACAAAAAAATTCTTTTGGTTTGGGATATCTAGGTGCATTTTCGAGCTTTTGTATGTGTGGGACTTCAGTTTTTGCATTTCCACTTGGCTGCACGTGGAACATGCACAAAAAGTCGCACTAAATGAATGGAGACTGGTGTATTTTAAGCAGTGGGCATGTGCAAAGAATGTGCACATACAACTCCCATGTAGCAAGACTCCAGCTGATTGCAGGCACAAGATTAGGAACTGCTTTTTGATAATCTGACCCATAAAGCCCAAATTTTAAAATCATCTGAACAGAAGCCAGTTATTTCCCCTGTATTTTTCTTTCCCAAAGTGCCTCCATGCACTTGAAATACACACCCATCAGTAGGTCCAGATCACATTTACAAGTAAATTAACATTTTTTTCTGAATTGCCAGCCTTAAGAGCAAAAAATAGAATCTGCAAATTAAATTGTGACCACTTGCAGTATACATCAAAGGCAAAGAAAGACTCTTAACGGGAAATAAGATAATAACGTAGCAATAAAATCCATCTCATTCCCTCTTAGTTAGGATGGTAAAAGAATGCACCTCCCTTCCCCCCACCACCTCCACCCCAAAATGAGATATGGCTTGGAAAGAATACAGAGAATGTAGTTTTAATACAATACCATTTTTACATAACCACGTACCAATCCTTAAGCACAGTTCTGCCACTTAACTGGCATATGTATTTAGTAACAATTCAATTTCTATGTAAGCAGAAGCTGATGGTTTGTATCTTCCAGAAAAGGGGGAAAAAAAAAAAAAAAGGGCAAAAGTAAATAGAAACATACAGAGCAGGGATATAATCAAATACAACACTGATGCCTGATTATTTCCTTTAAACTGGAGACAGATATGAAATAGAAAACATCTAGAACAGAAAAAAAAAGAATGCCATTTGAAAACCTGTTAAGTAATTTAATTACTTCAGCTGCCTTAATTTACACAGCTCAAGTTGTAAAGCCAAATACTGTGCCTGCCAGAGGGGTTGCCTGGCTTTCAGTCAATTAGAAGGATTGTTAAATTTTCTTTTTATTTACTTTAAGAAGAAGAGCTACTCCACATAGATCCTTCCCTTGGAGATTCCCAAGTCTGGTCTGGTTTTTCAGGACCCATGATGTGAGAGTTTTCAGACTTAATTGTTTTAGTGCCCATCCAACCTTCCCCAGCCCCCTGGCACTCATGTGTTTTGTTGACACCCGTTTCCAGTGGCTGGGTGGAAGGTTCCATCACTTGAACAGCCGTGCTGCTGCCACACAGCTTCCCTGCTTTGGTGGCACGGGCTGGCACAGCAGTGCAAGGTCATCAGGAGGCCGTTCTCTTTTAGGGGATCTTCCCCAGAGACCAGCACTTAGCAGCAGCGAGCAAGCCTTTTTCTGGAAGGCTAGCAATACTACTGAAGCCTCAGCTTCCAGCAGCCTTTTTCCTTCTAAAAATCAAACCTCTTGGTTGCTTCCCCAAGGCTGCAGGCTGCAATGAGTGAGTGTTTTGAGGTTTAATTGATACTGGGCTCCTGCAAAGCACAAGCTACAGAGCATGGTACTACTGCCATACTGGAGAGTCCCATTTTAAACCTTTTTACTATTATCACTTCTCACTCTATTTCAAAACCTTGGTACAATTGTAATATCATTCCTTGGTTTGTTTTTTGTTTGGTTGTTTTTTGTTATTCAGGAAAAAAATTAACTCCCCACTGTACAGTTCCCTAAAGTTAAACTCCACCTTGTCCAGGTGGCAAGCTTCTGCTGCTAACTGATGTTTTCTCCCGATTCCACCTCGTGTTATCCAGCAGGATGTTAAGTCATTACTTACTGATTACAGTGATTGCAGGGATAAGCCACTCAATCATCTCTTTCTGGAACTTGCAAAGGGATACAGGACGATTGACATTTAATATCCCTTATGCTATTAACCACTGCAGGGAGGGGAGAGAAGGTGGGGGGCGGGAAGGAGAGAAATCTCAGGAGAATTAATGAAGCAACACTGTATTGCACTTGCAGATCATTGGGTTTAGAGCAGGGGTAGGGCTGGCTCACTGAGGGACAACACCAGAAAATAGTATCAGGCAGAATGTGTTATTACAGCCTACGATAAACCCTAACTTGATGACTGAAATTTTATTAGCAAGCATAAAGAACGACAGGTGCATTACTCTGAATGAAGATGTATTTAATCAGCTACTCACATCAGATGACAATATACCAAGACATGCAGTCCCCACTTAATGAGAGTCTCCAATACTTTTGCTTCAAATACTTCCGAGCATCAGGAGAGCTCATCCTCTCCAAGGATAGGTACCTTCCTTCAGTTTATTCCCTCAGGACCTCACCACAATCACTAGAGCAGAAGGGTACACCAAATCTTACAAGTTCAGGTCTTTGCTCTTACTTTTCTGCCCTACCACATGTGGTCATTCTACACTTACTTTTCCTGCTGCTCTATGCCACCACTACAGATAGGAATTACTTGCAGTATTTGTATTGCTGAGAAACAAAACCCTCAAAAAACTTACACAGTGTGGATTGTCACTTCCAATATTCAATACCACAGGAAGTCACTTCCTCCTTGACCTGAAAATGAGAAGTGAAGAGGGCCCTTCCATCCCCTCTGATTTCAGGAGAGGAGAAGGGCATCTCCTGATCACTTTGCAGAATCAAGTCTCATATGATCAATTTGGGACTCAATTTGCCGGCAACTAAAATAGTACAGGCGATGTTTCTTGATACCTACAACCTCTTTTGAACCCTAACCTCTCAACAGGACCCTGAGCACATCAGTCCAATGAGGGGGCCAAGAATGGGTACTATGATTAACACCTATTTTATGGTGAGCAGCAGGACAAGTAACCAACTGAAACTTTAGACAGGAAATTTAATTCTTATGGGGTTGCAGACCGCTGAATACTTGCCTCATTCCACCCTGAAAGTACTACTGGAAGAAAAAAAAACAAGGAGACCTAGATGAAGCTGGCTCTTCTTCTGAAAGAATCAAAGTGGATGAATGAACTTCCTCTCATTTATTCATCTATCAAGCTTGGTTTTAAGTTACATCATCATTAAGATAATAATTTCTGCTTTCTATCACTTTAAAGCATGTTCTCAGTAACTATCTGATTCTGATAAAGGTAGTCAAGTCCACAACCTACATACGTTTATAATTAGCTTTTTTTTTTTTTTTTTAAAGGCAGAGTAATAGGTTAATAAGAAATATCAGATTACACTGGAACGAGCTCATGGGTCAAAAACTAGACAAAACACATCAAACTGAAAATAAGTGCTTGCCTGTCAGGCACTGAAGGAGAGTCCCTATACAATAACTGCATTGTTTTAATGCAACATTAAAAAACACAGTTTAGGGCCAAAATGTGCAAAAGAGGGAAGAATTTTAGTCACTGACAAAAATCACAAACCAACCAGTAAATAAACCAGGGTTAAACACAGTATTATAATCTCCTAATGTTCTCCAAACAATGCCACACAGTGCAGGTTTGATTTGTAAAACTATTAATTCATCCATCACAGAAATTCCTTGTACTTTTTAGAAAATAAGGCAAAAATTAATTCCATCCACTACTACATCCATACTACACACATCCAGGTACACTGTCCCTGCTGCCTGCCTGGCCCTCGCTGGCAGAGCTGCATGGAGGAGCAGTTGAGAACAAGCCTCCATAGCAGTCAGTGCTCATCACACTTCAGCAAGGCAGGTCACCAGGCAGACTCCTGCAACATTTACTGCCTCCAAGTTTTTTTTTTGATCCTGGGATTACTTGAGATTGCGGGAGGTACTGTATTCTCCAACAGGGGTCTAGCAAGGCAGGTTTCAAGACCTGCAATACCAGGCAAAAGGCTCCCCAAGGGGGAGCACAAAACTAGTTGTAAGCTTAGCAATGGATACCTCTTCAGAAAGCTATTCCTCGCACAACTTGATGGAAACCTGTGTGTGCATGCACCAACTTTCAGGACTATGACCAAAATCCATGCACTGACATGGGAGGGAACAGGGTCTTACTGCTTTACCTCCAGAAAAGTGGCAGGGCTGGGCTTGTGAGAAGCCAGGGCCAGACAACACAGCACTGTGGTAGCAAGGGTGTCCAGGACACTGGCCTCATTACTCCAGCGTGATACCAGTGACATGGTCATCTCATGAAAACAGTATTTATTTGCTGTTGTTATTACTTTGCCAAAGCAGATCAGTCTGAGGCTGTCGAATCACACAAAAGTAAACTTACTTTATATTCTAGCACAATTTTTTTATTTATACAGCCTTTTGTGAGTCAACATCTCCATTAGCAGTTTTCTTTAGCAGTTTTCCCCTTCCTTGGATATTAGCCTAGCAGTAAATATAGCAGTCAAACAAAGAAGGAGTAAAAGGAACAATCTGCAAAGAAATATATCCTAATAAACTGGGTGCAGTTTGGTTGAGATACACAAAACGAAACACACAGGAGAAAAATATCAAAAGCTTGCAAAATGAACTCAAAACAAAGCAATAGTCCCAAATTAGAAAGTCCCACTGGTGATCAAAGTGCACCAAAGATTTTTATTAGTTATTATCAATTAAGACTTTTTCTTTTTTACTTTTTTTGATCATGTGTATTTTAAAAGATGTTTTAATTTGCTCCAGCACTAAAACCTTCCCCACATGTTTCAGCCTGGAGCACATTTTAATGGCTTAGTTATAAATCCTTGAAATTAGGAGTTTATAATGGAAACACTGGCAGGCCCTTATCTAACACAGTGCAAGCATCTTAGCAATCTAGTCAGTCTGTACTTAGGCGAGTGCAGCAGCAATCTTTTTTGTACTAAATAATGACAGGAACTCAGCAGAAGTGGCTAGTATGCAAACTATAGTCCATGTTTGCTTATTGTTTGAGTCTACAGTGCAACTGGAACTTTCCAAGGGGCACCCACAAGTCTGGGCCTCATAACTTGCACTGGGTAGTTCAGGTTAACACCCAAGCTGCCCATCCACGTCACCCTTCCCACATTCTTTCCCTTGCAACAGGCTTACACCAAACAGTTTGCACATCACATGATTTTAAAGTTTTCCACACTCAGTATTAATTTTAACATAGATTCTGCTACTAGGTGTGTTACTCACTTTTGGGGGATGTTGAAATAATAGCATTTTCTTATTTCCTGATTGTAAGCTTTGCATAAAAACCCATAACTAAGAGCTTTCAATCTATTTATAATCCAAGTTCTGGCTCATTCAGAAGACAGCAAAGCTACTGAGAAAATGCTAGTTTCTGTATCACACCTCAGACAGCTGCCACTCAAGTGTATGTTAGCCTGCAAACTCTGCTAATTAAGGTGTTGTTCAGAAGGAGAGAAGCACTAATACTAGACATCCTTACTAGGTGACATTAGTATGAAAGGCAGATGTTGCTCTGCCAAGGCAGCAGAGGTTTCTGACAAAACCAGCAAGGGTCATTCTGTCTTTTTGTTATTTTTAAGAGTACCTTACCTTGTTTAACAGAGCATTGAAATGCAAATCACAACCATTTAACATTACCACAGTCCTCCGCAAAAAAAGAAGCACTGAATCAACAAAAGCTTCGAGTTTGCAGGAGTGGTATCTTAACATCAACTGATGATGTTCCTGTAGTAACACTCATTCCAGCATTAAAGAACAAAAGATGCAAATGCGATGCAAGCTCCAGCTTTCATGCAAACTGGTTCTTGTAACCAAAATTCATTATCATGAGAATCACATCTGCAAGAAGCAAAACTTGAAAACATTGCAACAGTAAAATTCAACGTTTAAGTTCCTAAAGTTTTGGTACTAGTATGTGTTTTGGTATATGCTCCAGGGAACTTCTACAATAAGAGGGAATTTTTATATCCAGGAAGGAATGGAATCTTTCATCCTTTTGAAGCCCAGCCCCATATCTCTGAAAAGTCATTTGCTTGGGTATACATGAAGGTAGAAACCCAAACCTTGGAGATCCTGGTGACTTATTTAAACACAAAGGCTAACAAGATCAACCCTTACCCACTGAAAAAAAATGCTGTCATTATCTTAACCCAATGTGCCCTCAGGTCCCAGGATGTGTACTAGATTAGCATCTCATTCCATTAACAGGAGACAATAATAGTAACAAAAATTTCTAGTCATTCTAGTCATTCATTAGACTTAGAATCATTCCAGCTGTTGGGATTTTGATGCCCCTGACTGCAGTAACACATCACCTAGATAAAGCAGGTAGTTAAGAACTAATAATACCATTAAAGCTGACAAGCAGAATAGAGAAAATTATTTGAGCACAGGGTAAAACAGCATCAGAATTAGGCAAAAAAAATCGTGAAGGCTTTATTTTTAGCCCTCTAAATCTGAATGTTTAATGACAATGTTAAAGCTAGCCCAAGCAGTCAGAGGTATGTGCCAATATCGAGTTTGAGTACAAACCCCTGACACATCAAAGAACACGCATATGTGTTTAAGTGTGCATCTGTTTGAAAAGTTGGGCCAATGTGGAAAATCCTATTATCCAAAAAAAAAAAAATACAATGGGGAGCTCTTCAGCTCATGTGAACCACTGTAATTCTACTGACAGCAACGGATCTGTGCTGACTTACACCAGCTGAGGATCTAATTTCATATGCCTTAGAAAACTGATGCAACTTTTTCCATAGCTGCTCAAGAGTTTCTATACTGTCTTGGGGATCAACTCCAACCAGTGGATCAGCAGGTGCTTAGTTTGCTTTGAATCTGAAGTCCAGTCACACAGAAGGATACTGGGACGTGTGCCATCTTAATTTTTACTGACCCACAGAGATTCCCCTTTAGTATGGCTGTAGGATTCATGTCTTTTCTGCTTCAGCCTAGTGGGAGATACATGTTTCTTTAAAACCTTTCTTCAAGCTATCAAAATGAGAACCTGACCTGGACCACAAACCCAGATGAATGAGCATGATGTAAGCAGAAAGGGTGAACAGAAAACATTCTGCCAGGAATACAAGACTCCAAATTATGCAGAGAAACATCTTCCAGTTTTATTGATTATTAGACTGATTTTTTATTTGCAAAAAAGCAACAGTTAAACTGCAGCTATCCAAAATCCACAAGTCCAAACACATGTTTTCAAGCAATTTTCTATCCTAAAGCAAAGTGAGTTTTGCATTAGAAGGGACCAATACACCCAGCTCTCCAACACTGAACAATGAAAGGGGCAGGGGTGGGATTACACACACTCTATGAACATGTGAAATTGTCAAGTGATGTAATCTCTGGGGAGAATTAAACAAACTATTCCAGTTTTGCAAATCTACAAGCTGTACCTTTACAACTTGGAAATGAATTTATGGGAGGATAAACTCTTAGCTTGTTGTTTTGTCCTTGGCCATTAAAGAACTTTGGGAAGGAGGGGGCAACCCTTTCTTAGGAGTAAGTTTATTTGTAAAAGAAGAGAAGAAAAAGAACTTTTGCCATTAATTTTGACAGAGCTACTTCTATCTCTTTTGTAATAACTAATTATCTAACTAGTGTAAAAGATTTCAATGGCTAAATGCAAAGCGCCCACAAGTCCTGCCGGGCTAATCAAGGCAATTTCCAAAACACCAAAAACAGGAACTTCCTATAATAAATAACTTCGCACATTTACATCTCAAATTAGAACATCTGGAAGAAAAAGGCTATGCCTGATGCCAAAACAGGCCTTGTATCCTACCACTTTCCACCACCACCACCCCCCCTTGTTCGTTTTGCCTTTCCTTAGAACAAACACTGATCCAGGTGCAAATGCTCAATTCACAAGGAATGCAGTGAACATAAAATTACTGTAGGTTTGGCTGCTAGTAAATCCCTGCTGTTACTCACCATTGGAAGTTGTGCTGGAGGCAACAGCTTTCTCACTGACATCTGTTCGACTGGAGCATTTCACGATGGAATTCTCCCCTTTTTTCTTCTCCGTCGTGGCAGAGCTATGGGCCTGCGCCTCCATGATGACTTCTCATTACTTCAGCCCTCCTTGTACTAATACCTGAATGAAACAAGAGAGCCATAAACTTTAAATACTACGTGAAAGCTTAGCCCAAAACCTCTCACACCTCTCACCTGAAGAAGAGCCTGCAGCAAAACCGAATTAGCAGTCCACAGGCCATTTCTGGACGCCAATCAAATCATGATTGCATGCATGAATTCCTGAGGAATTTAAGGAAACACTAACACCAAAAGTAACTATGTTTGCTTTAAAAGTGGATCATAAACCACTATGCTGCTTGATGAGTAAGTCCATCAGGTTTTTAATAGGATGCAGGGGGGGAAAAAGCCAGCATTTTTCCCCTAAGTCCAGAGCACTTTGGAACAAAGCAAAAGAAATCAAGACAGACATTCATGTTGACTACAGAAGCCAAATATTTAAGTTTCAACATTCATGCTATTCGAACACACTGCAGCAAGAATTATCCTGTCTATCTCTACACCTCGTCCTACTCTTGTAAACATCTCTCACTTTGTTTGTTCAGAAATCTAACTCAAACAAAAGTGCACTGGAGTAATACCCTGAAAACCACAGGGAAAGGCAAACACTATTGCTAATATGGCAAATAATGAGATCACTTTCCTTTGCATGAAAACACTGAAAATGGAACACTCTCTAGAGGTGTGTCTGGTTGTTCTGCCTTTCCCGACTGTTCTCAGTGTTGTCTCCAGCCATTCAGTAATTTTATACGCTGCAGATCATTCCTCACTATTCTCAGAGCTTTGACACTCCTGACATAAACCCAGAAAGCCCACAAGGTTCCGAGAGGGTAACTGCTTGTGCAGCAGTGTATCCAGGTACCCAAGACTGCAGAGATCTTGGGCTGTGAAGAACATGAGCATGTCCAACCACTGGACTGCAGCTTAACTTGATGCATGCCAGTCTGTCCAAGGAAGCTTTACAGGAATCATTGATGTTCAGCAGACACCACACATAGAACTGAAGTACCTGGGTAGTTTGAAAACAATCCTATGCAAGAGTAACCAATAATAATAAAAAAAAAATAAGAGGTTTCAGCTCTGAGCAGCACTGCAGTCATTAGCTAAAGGGGTCTAAAACGGAAGGAGGTTGCACTGTTCTACAACATTTAAACTAATTTAAAAGCTAAAGGCTTTAAAACAAGCCACAAAGTAAACTATAATGAAGTGTAATTACATTAGCAACCTGTAACCCCAATTCTGACACGCCAAAGAGAAAAAAACAACAAAAACCAAAACAAAACAAAGGCTACAAAACCAATTCATCACAAACACAGCTGTCTAGTAAACCTTCCTATTCCCACCTCCCTAGTAGGAGTTCTTTTTAATAGCACAATAAAACACTCCAAAGCCTCATTGTTATACAGTGGGGATCAAAGAAGAGCTAAATGAATCATTATTTAGCTAGGCAGCACAGCCAGAGAACTGGGACTAGATATCAGACACCCTCTGCCACTGACCTACTGGTCTAACCTTTGGCTAGGCATTTTTCTTCCCCTGAGATCCTTTCTTGCTAAAAACAGGAATAACAAAGCTCTGCCCACCATGGCAGGGTACTTACAAGAGTACTTTCAAGATCTACCTATGCAAATGCTATAAATACTATTGTGATTTACAAAACAACTTCCCACTAGAACATGAAGAGAATACGAGGAAGAGATCGAGTAACACTCAACTTGCAACAGCCCTCACTTGTACCCAGCAATGCACAGATCTCCTTGAAGAGATATCTCATACAAGTTTTGTAAACAGCACCTTTCCAAATTTCTCATATGCTTTCTCCCCCTTTACCCTTCCTCTCCTCACCCATCCACAGTTTTGGTCAGTTATGATATACACCTGGACTTTCAGCCCCTTTCATTGGCAGAAACTGGAGGGAGGTTGGCATTGCTACCAAGCTCTTTACCCCATACTAACCAGAACATGCTCATTTTCTCTTTACAGCCCTGGCAGCATAAATAAAAAAATGTGCTTCTACCCAGCCTCCAGCCACTGTGTGAGTCCTTCAACGTACCCTCTTGTGTTCAGACTATCCTCCTTTGAGTTATTTAGTGTTCTCTAAAATAATCATAGAATGATAAAATGATTAAGGTTGGAGTGAACCTTAAAGATAATCAACATTCCAACCTCCCTGCTATGAGCCGGGACACCTCACATTAGACCAGGCTTCACAAAGCCTCATCCAACCTGGCCTTGAACACCTCCAGGGAGGGGGCATCCACAACCTCCCTGGGCAACCCATTCCAGCACCTTATCACCCTCATGGTGAAGAACTCCTTCCTGATGTCTAACCTAAATCTCCTCTCTTTCAGTTTAAAACCATTACCCCTTGTCCTATCACTGCCCTCTCTGGTGAAAAGCCCCTCCCCAGCTTTCCTGTAGGCCCCTTTCAAGTACTGGAAGGCTGCTATAATGTCTCCCTGGAGCCTTCTCTAGGCTGAACAGCCCCAACTCTCTCAGCCTGTCTTCATAGCAGAGGTGCTCCAGCCCTTTGATCATCTTGGTGGCCCTTCTCTGAACCCTCCCCAACAGGTCTATATCCTTCTTGTGCTGAGGGCACCAGAACTGTACACAGTATTCCAGGTGGGGTCTCACCAGAGCAGAGCAGAGGGGCAGAATCCTCTCCCTGACCCTGCTGGCCACACTTCTTTTGATGCAGCCCAGGATGTGTTTGGCTCTCTGGGCTCCAGCACACACTGGTGGCTCATGTCGAGCTTCTCATCTACTACCACCCCCAAGTCCTTCTCAGGACTGCTCTGCATCCATTCTCCCCCCAGCCTGTATTTGTGCCTCGGGTTGTGCCGACCCAGGTGCAGGACTCTGCACTTGGCCTTGTTGAACTTCATGAGGTTGGCACTGGCCCACCTCTCCAGCCTGCCAAGGTCCCTCTGGATGGCATCCCTTCCCTCTAGGGTGTCAACTACTCCACAGAGTTTGATATTTTCAGCAAACTTGCTGAGGATCCACTCAATCCCACTGTCCATGTCTCCAACAGCACTGACCCCTGAGGAACACCACTCGTCACCTGCCTCCACTTGGGACACTGAGCCATTGACTCCAGCTCTCTGGGTGCAGCCTTCCAGCCAATAATAATTCTGTGTGCTGTCTCCACAGGAATTTTAAAAGCTATACATTTTCAGTTGTGGTTATTTTTCTTCTGTTTTGCCTTATAAGGGCCAAGCCTGCTATTCAGATGGCATCTTCATTTACATCAAAGAGTCTGACTGTGTGAAGCTTGGAGGGGAAAGCTGCTGAATTTTTTACCCATTTTCTTCTGTCCTCAGTTCACAAGCCTGTTTCTTTTGGCGAAAAGTCGTGAAAGGAAACAATTACACTCCCTACTCAGCTAGAAAGGAAGAAGCAACATACCCTGCCCCCATTTCACAAGGCCAGTGGGGTAGCATGGAACGTTTGGCCAAAGGTCACAAAAATGATGACAGGTATCTACAGCAGTTCCACCACCTCCTGCCATGCGTATGTCTATGCAGATGTGAGCAAGAAGCCTTCACTTATGTACACCTCCTTCCCCTCTCCACCACGGACCTCCATTATAATCTGAGCCTAGGACTGCTCAGAAAAGGAAAATGAAGGTACTGTAAGGAGTTAACTCTGCTTTAATCTCCTAAAAGGCATCTTTGGATCATGTGGAATTCAAGAACACATGGCATCCATCCATTCTCTTGGCTGTTTTTTTTCTTTCCCCAACAGCCTACCTATGAGATTCTTCTTGGTGCTTTGGAGTTGTTTTCTTTAATGGAGGGAAGACTAGCAGACGTAATTCCACATTTCCCACCACCCTCTACCACTTTCCTGTTTTACATTACCTAGTGTGGACAATGGTACAGAACAGAGGCCTAAAGTAGCAGTTTTGAGTGGTTTTTTGGTGCAAAAGCCGCAGAACTGGCCATGAGCTAATATAAACATCTGCTCTTGGTACCTGTTCTGGTTCATGTCTGCTTAGTTTACACGCAGAAAGCTGCTTTTATTCATGTCAGCATGGAAGAGGGAACACTGCAAGAGTAAACTTTCTTCCTTGGCTCTACACCCTGCTCCACAAGACAATGGCCCCAGCGCTGCAAACATTCCCCCCTACGCCTTCCTTCCTTCACTCCCAACCCACAGAACAGCATCTGCCAGAATTCCAGCAGCTCCAGTTACACTTCAGTGCCATACCTACTTCATGGTGGTACGCTTGGCTGGGAAAGGAAGGAAAGCCAGGAGAGATGGCAGGGCTCATAATTAGAGGTACATGTTTTGGTATGTTTTGCTAAGTATGCCCAATAAGGAAGCAGTCACCTGGAAATAAATATGGTGCCCCAAAAATCTTTTTTGTCTTGAAGACAAACTTAAGCCCAAACTGAAACACAAAGTGGACATGTGCTTTCTAGACTCATTCTCTTTAATTTTGGCCATGATCATTTTTGTTTTCTCTCAGAAATGGTACTGAAATATTAAAACTGCAGTCTACCAAAAAATAAAAATAAAATGTCCA
The DNA here is from genome assembly GCF_020740795.1 of Apus apus. Classification (NCBI taxonomy): domain Eukaryota; kingdom Metazoa; phylum Chordata; class Aves; order Apodiformes; family Apodidae; genus Apus; species Apus apus. Next base: position 53,926,572 of record NC_067283.1, read on the forward strand.
GAACTATGAGATTTCTTTGCACCGGCTGCTAATCCCTATCAAAAAGTATTCTGAAAATCTGCAAGCCTGACATCAACTTCACATTAAAATATGACGTGGTTTATATGTCGGTGTACACGTCTCTCCCCAGCGTGTGGCTCAGTGACTTCCCTGTTCCTGTCCCTGAGCCTGAGACAATGTATATATATTCTGCAGCAAGGAGCTCTGCTTTCCAAAAAGAGTGCCCATTTCTGTCAGCATCTCCATGTGTACATGAATGGCCAGAAAATGCTGTAAGAATATATGGGCACAAGCCTGAACTTTCATTGGTAAATAGAGGGATAAACATTCCTTCCTGAAAGCAAACATTTTTCCCATTCAACCATGCTTGAAGCTTTTGTAATTTCCCTAAAGCCTGAACCCACTGCACAATGCACCCAGATCCCCCTTTTTAAACCTAATCCCTCTCAAAACAGCAACCTGGTTGCAGGTGTGTATCTTCTTCTTAAATAACAAATGTAAACTTTCGCCAATTGTATAATTAATCACAGAATGGTTTGGGTTGGAAGGGACCTTAAAGACCCTCTAGTTCTAGCCTTCCTGCATGGGCAGGGACAATATTAAATTGGAGGAGATGTAGGAAGAAGCTACTGCAATGAACTAGTTAAATGAGGAAAACCATCTCTGTTAAGAGGACTCTCAACAAATGGCAATTTGTTGGAAGTGTATTTCCAACAAAATAATTCTTTCAAGCAATCTGAAACGATACCATTTCCCACCGTTAAGCATGCTGGTCATAAAATTGTGCCTCACAGGAGTAAAATTAATATACAGAGGAGAAAACAAATACCTTTTTGTTCATTTACTCACAGTGCTAACTAACCAAAACCAGTGGAGCAGCCCTCTGCTTGGAAGAGCAAGAATCATGACCCCTTCTGAACACACACTCCGATTTTCCAAGAAATCTTTGCCTCTGTCTCCTTTTCCTCTCTGAATCACTTTTTAAATCATTGTATTTATATCGCATATGTTATTTTTAAAGACAAGACCACGCAAATCTTCCTTCATAGGAATAGGCTCACTGACTTCAACAAGATGACTTGTTTCCATCCAAGTGCCTGGGTAGGGATCAGCATCTCAACTCTCAATTTGCTTGTCAGGCTGGTTGATGTTTCTTGTGAATTTAAACCTTCGTCTCACTTTATTTGTTACATTTTTGAGGGGGTATCTTTTAATGTACTGGTTTAAAAAAAACAAAACAAAACAAAAAACCAACATAGCCCTTCTGTGTTTTATTCACTGCTGCTGTAGTAGTATTCAATTCATTAACAAGTGGTTTGCATCCGCTGAGAAGAGCTGTCTGAAATAGCAGTGTCACAGCATTCATCATCATTACATCAGCAGTAGGGAAGTTCATACTGATTGCTATCAGCAACCAGAGTGCCCCAATCAGCGTGCAAGCAAACATAGCATGTTTAATTTTTCAGAAATGACTCTAGGTAGTTAGGGTGTTCATAGGTACTACTTTGATCCACACTACTGGAAGCAGTCTTTGGGGATACAATACATATTGAACAGCACAACTGTGTGAAAGTGAAAAACACAAGGGGAGGCATGAAGAACAATCAGAAAATTACAGTCTCTCTCAACCATAAAGGACCCTTTATCAATTTTATCAAAACTGGTTACACTGTTCCTTGGGATTATTTAAGGATTTTAAAAAATCTGTCTTGTTCAAATTTACATGAGACAATCTTACGCTATTATACGGGAGCTACTTCACACTGATTTATAAAGGCTTGATTCAGGTACATTTAACTTCCAAGACGTACCTAGATTTCAGTATTGCTTTCCATCAAACCTGCTGGCAAAGCTGCACTGACAAAGTTACCCCTGACAATACTTGCTGAAAAACATGTAACTGCTCAGACATTTTAAGAAACCTCTTCCAGCTGAAAATTAACCTCTTGGTACATCTCACCATTTTTATAATACCTATAGGAAATAATCTTAATACTATACATTTTAGAAACAGTTTTTTGCTTTCAGTTCTTTGTAAGCTAAACCAGAATTCTGCAACCCTCATGGGTAAATTACTCAGGAAGTAAATTTTGGGGAAGGAGGGAAGGAAGGAGGGAGGGAGGTAAGGAAGGAAAGGAAGAGAAGGATGGAGGAAGGGAGGAAGGGAGGAAGGGAGGGAGGGAGGGAGGGAGGGAGGGAGGGAGGGAGGAAGGAAGGAAGGGAGGAAGGAAGGGAGGAAGGAAGGAAGGGAGGAAGAAAGGAAGGAAGGAAGGAAGGAAGGAAGGAAGGAAGGAAGGAAGGAAGGAAGGAAGGAAGGAAGGAAGGAAGGAAGGAAGGAAGGAAGGAAGGAAGGAAGGAAGGAAGGAAGGAAGGAAGGAAGGAAGGAAGGAAGGAAGGAAGGAAGGAAGGAAGGAAGGAAGGAAGGAAGGAAGGAAGGAAGGAAGGAAGGAAGGACAACAACAACAACAACCAAGAGAATCAGGCTTATTTGTCACTGAAATTAAAAAAATACCCGAATTATAGGGCACTATATGTATTAATACAAATTCAACACTATCTGCTGTCTTTTCCTGTTACATTCCTTTGATTTCTTCCCCCCATAAAGACCTAAAAAAACCACTAGAACTAAAGCCTGGTTAATGATGATCTGATCTGTTCCTGATAGGTTAAATAGCTTGTGGCAACAATAATGCAGGATCACAAAAACAAAGGCAATCAGGGAGGCAAAGCAGTGCTATTAGCACCTCATGATTAAGATCCTAAGTGAGAAACTATTCGATGGTATACACTGATCCAATGTAGTAACTGCTCAACTCCAGAGGAATTACATTTGCTTACATCTTTCTGATGTGGATAAACTGGATAACCAAAAGTTCTGAAAATATTTCAAACATACACATACAGTAGGAGCAATTAGTGGCACTTTCTATAGAGGCAGCACCTCAGTTGCTTTTAATACACATTATCCACATACTCCTACAAGTAGATTATCTCTACTTTTGCTATGGGATTTAGAAAGCTGTTGAGTATAAGCCCAATTAAATGTTCTTACTATAACAGCTTTCCACCAGGAAAGAAATTATTCATAGTTCCTTACCCAGTAAACAGAATTTCATGGATAAAAACAATGAAGGACTTGGGTCAAACTGTACATACCCAACCAGTCCATCCCTCACAGAATTTGTTGCTTGGGGACTTGCAACACAAAGCTGAGGGATACAGAGCCAGAACTTACAGCACATCTTAGTGGCTTTACATTTCAGATATGCTGTATACGCTCTGAAGTAAAAATTCATAATCCATTCATTAGCCATGAGTTTTTAGAATAAGTAACTGAACTTCAATATGAAAAATAAAACACCACCACAAAACAAAATAAAACAAACAAACAAACAAAAAAGTAAAATAAAACCAACCACAACCCCAAAACTAAACAAACAAACCTGGTCATTAACTCTGCATCTAAGCATTTCTTATTTTAATTACATGGTCTTGGGTTTCCTTATTCCTCATTTTGACTCACTTACCAACTACCTAAATACAGACAATGGAAAGAACAAAGGTTACTTCTTAAAAAAATAGAAAGTGCCATGGATTTTTCAAGTTTCCAAATCTGTAAATGTATTTGGGAAGGAGGATGGCTTTAATACAATAATGCACTTACCCTTCAACTCCTGCCAATTAAACTGCCTAATATTGCTAGAAAATTCACAGTAAGCTGTGTTACTGCTTGTTTTGCAATTCTGTGTGTTTGTGCTTCAAAAGCTGCAGCAGGAAAAAGTCTAGTAATTATGTCAAAGTGAGATTAGCTGTAAAAGAATTAGCACAGAGGGAAAAAAATCTCCTGTGGACTCTACTGTTTGTAGCATGAGGTTAAAACAAGCGGTGAGACCTCAAACTTACCTACCAAGTCTCAGCTCCAATTTTGTCCCTATCTTTCTCCAAGAATTCAGTAGCATTACATCTAAAACAAATGTAACAGCCCAAGGACTTCCTTCTGCAAAACACCTGTTCCATAAACCTGAATTAGTGCATTCATATGCTGAAGACTTGAAAGGACAGGACTATACAGGTAGGAGGACAACCAGCAAGACTTGCTGTGTTGGTAACATACCCTATGACTTCCTCTGCTGATACTGTTACTAAGCACTAGCAACACTTATGTTGAAGACATAGGATGTTTTCTTCTTTTCCCTTCTTGCCAGTTTGCAGACTAACAACTTGGCAAAGCCAGTTACATCTGTAATGGGTGCGTTTTGCATCACAATTTCTCTAGTTCATCAACTAAGAAGTCACTACAAACAGGACAGAAAAATGCAGAAATACTCTAATTTAGAGTACCAGAGCTAAATGTGAATTCCACTGGCATGACCACTTTCTTCACACTTTTTGCTTTATCTCATCAACCCCAAGAGATGAAAGTTTCCTTAGAATCAAAACTAGATCTATCTATCAATGTCAATTTATACAGGAACTGAGGTCAAGGAAGAATAAATTTAATAGACATCTATTGCCAAGATGTTTCCAACTTATGATATGCAAATGAAAGAAGACAAGACTGTACTCCATATTTTACAATTAGCATTTTAAAACAAGATTAAAGGAATCAAGTGGAATGCTTCTGAAAGTGCCATGTATTGATCACCAGTCCCATTCTCGGAGGTCTGTTTATCTCCTCAGCATACTCTCAGGTTAAAGGATGCCTTCATCCAGCATTTCACATTCTAACCCAACAAAGATGCTTCAACGTGTAAAAGAGCTAGGAAAGCTCCATATATCCAGGAAGAACTTCCAGTGTGAAAAGTACTTTATAAAACTTTATCTTCAGCTTTTACAGTTTACTTTAGGTTTTAACACCTGTCTCATAGTAGTAGTAAAACTGTGTCACAACTCCTTTGTGTTTCTGTAACTGGACAAAATAAAACAGGCAAGACTGAGCTGCTCCAAGTATGAATTACATCGCAATCCACTATCCCTATTCAAATAGTGTAATCATAGAATTATACAGCTGTGCTATTTTTTGAGAAAAAAACATCCATAGTGAATTGCAGAGCCAAGCAAAACCACACCAAACCACATGTCCCGCTAGTTAAGAATAGGTAGTGCTAGGATTTCATTTCAATATACACAGTTCAGAGCAGCAGACACTGCACTGAAGTGACACTAATTCGATGTGTTTTTCTGACTATTCAGTTTCAGGTATTCATACATCTTATCTAATGAAGGCTTCATTCTCTCTGCAGCTGGATGAAGTATTCTTTACAAGCAGCTGATTTTCTTGACATTAACAGATTTGTGTGCAAAGAAAACAGAGTATCATACAAAGCAATAAACCTAGTTGGGGGAGGTTTGGCTCTAAATCACCAGAAGGTTAGTTGGGTCCTTTAGCCCTGACCTAAGTACCTGATACAAAAAAAAACCCAAAACAAACAGCAGCGTTTTGAGCACCATTTAAAAAATAATAATAATAATAATAATTTTTTTAAAATGTTGTCTCGGTAATCAGTGTGAAAAATAACTTGGCATTAGAGTGGAAACATCAGCTAAGAAAATTATTCAATCAGATCTCTTGGCAGTGGATTCTGATATTGCCAGTTCTGACACCCAGCAACTATTTAAAGACAAACGCATCCTATCCCAATTAGTTCACCCCTTGTTGTAATCTAAATAATCTTACAGGCACTTCTAAGATCAACCTATTGTCTTGTTTCTTGGTTTGTTCTTTAAAAGAGAGAGAAACCAACTCCTCAGATCAGCAGCCAATTTAAGGCACTTTCAAGGAAGGTACAATTTATATGTACAGCGTATACCACAACAAAACCACAGTATGATGCCAGCACAATCTTCAAGAAAGTTTTCCCCTAAATCTCTGCAGAAAGCAGCCTTAAAAGAAAGCAGGGATTAGAGTGAGCTGGAAGGTAGGGAGGGGACTTACCTCAAACCCAGCGAAGCGGAAATCAGAGCAGTAATTCTACAAGTCGGCAGAGTACACTTTTAGAGCCATAATGGTGTGAAGAAGTGCTGGGCAGCATTGCCTGAAGGCAGCACTAATACACTGATGACTAATGACTGGGCCATGCAGACAATGAATTTGGGGGTTGAAAACTAACAGAAACCGTGCAGTACCTTGACAAATGGGCTTTCACAATTTCATTCATTGAATAACCTTTAAGCACAAAATTGGCTCAAGTTCTCTCGGGAATAACATGACACGTTGTTGGACAATAAGTATTTTCCTTTTTAATTAAAACTATTACAGCAAATACATAAACATGATTACAGTGAATAAAACATAAGAGTTAACTATTTAGCCACTAGAAAAGAAGACCAGACCCAGAATCTGAGGTGCAAGACCATTCGTTCAGAAGGATCAACAAATCCCAGGGTTAACTACCTGATTCACTGAATCACATTCACCCTTGGCAGAATGCATTTTCCCTTCTTTGACACTTAAAGGAGAATGAGAACTTCAAAGGTATGTTTAATGAGCTGCTACAAATACAATTGGTTAATAGTGGCTCAGAAAATTATGTACTAAAAGCTGCATTTTCTTAGAATTACAACTGAAAAAGTGTCGTTTTAAAGAGCCCAATGTCAGACTCCAGTAAAACAAACCAAGCCTGGTATAAACTTTGTAACCTTGTGTACTGACAAACACATTAAAACAACAGAAACCCTCTTTAAAGGGGCTTTTTTTTTTTTTTTTTTTCAGTGCCACTCGACTTCCAATTTGAAAATAGCTATTTTGGCTATTTTTACAGACAGAATGAAATATCTAAAGCGTCTCTAAATTAATAAGTACCACTTGCCATACACAGCATCGCCTTTAGCAGCTCCTAAAAACTTCAGAAAAGGATCTTAAAACAGGAAGCTTAGTGAGCTCATAAAATTGTTGTTGGAGCCAGGAACACATAGCATATTTAATCCGCAAACTGTGAGAGTCTACAATGATTTCAGCGAGATCTGAGGCATGCCCTCAAGGTTTGCTGGGATCTGGGATTAGGGAGTTGATAAGAACCCTCTACTGCCCATGGACATGTTTTTCTTCTGCAGTTAAACACAAATGCATAGAGACGTTTGACTGCTGCTTGGCGTTACTGCTCAAGTTATATAAAAGCTTTGCAGCTCCTTTTGCTGTCAATATATCAAAGTTTTAAAAAAAATCATCAAAGTGTGAAATTTCATTTAAAGTCTTTGCCAGTCTACAGCTCTATTTCACAGACCTATCAAATAAAAGTAAAGATGAAAAATGCACTGAAAGAACTTGAAAAGTTTGCAGCAGCACCCATGCCCTATTTTTGTTTATTCTGCCTGATTTTATTTGATTTTGAAGTATAACAAGTCAATTCCCCTATAAAAATGACAAAGTCTAAAGGGAGGGTGTCTATAAAACCTATGGTTAAAAGACAACTTGAAATCATGACTACAGCTGAACCTTTTGTTGAATAAAAAGCTTCCTCTGTAGCCATTTTAGCATTTTAATTGCCTAACTGCAAGTTGGCAGAAAATTTCTTGAATCTTCCAAAACAATCAGAATGACTACAGAATATGAGTGCCAGAAAAACTAAAGCCTTCTTCAAAGTATTCTTTAGCTAGGGATTTACAACAATTGCATAAAAAAGAAAAGTCTGACTTTTAAGATAATCTACTATAGTCTAAAAGCATTAACATTCCATTACTAAGGTTTTTCTGAGGATTTCATGACTCATTGATTCACTTTTCCTTCAAGTCTGCTTTTTCTTTGTGCATTACTGTCTCCATATAGTTGAGTGCACGCAACACTGATCATTAAACTGCTTCCTTCCATAACTCCAAATAAATCCTGCTTCAATAACCATCAGAATTATCAGGCAAAGATGACTAACTTTTCATTAACTCTCTGCAACATGAAAATATGCCGTTCCTTCCTTGAATGTGCAGGATGAAATTCAAACACACTAGAGAGTGAGTGCAGGTAATGGAAGAGCTTTCCCAAAAAAACAAGGCAGGAAGTATAGCTGCAACTTTTAAGGGTCAGTATCAAGTGCACACGCTTGTTCCAAAATTAAGAAATCTGCCAGATGAACAAATTATAATGACATCTCGTAACTTGAACATTTCTGTTTCTCTAACACTTATTCCAAAATAAACAGAAATTACATGTAACTATCAGTATTTGAAATTTCTTAGCTGCAAAATGCTTTGCCTTTGAAAATGCACAACACATCTTTCACAATTTAAGATTACTTGGAGCAGCAAAGGCTGTCCTGGCCACCACACGCCTTCTCAAGCCAAAAACACCACTCCACTTAAGCAGGAAAATGCAGGTGATGTCTTTGTTCTGCAGTACTTCCCCAGAAACGCTTTGGAAAACAGCATGTCCTCCCGAAAACCATGTGCAATTACTGGAATGCAGGAGTGCATTCATTTAGTCACCTTGAGCCACGGTTTTACTTCCACAGCTGCTTAAAAGAATATATATATACACTGAGGGAGCCCCTTTCTTACTCATTCAAAAACACATAATCCTGCTTTTAAAGAAATAAACCTCCCCCTCAAAAAAGCCTTCTCTCATAGTTACTATTATTTATGGTTTTAGAATTGGGCTGTACACCAAACTGAAAGTGTTTACATACTAGCTAGTTAAACCCAAACCTTCATTATATAAACAAACTCTCGGGAGGCTGCCTACAGTTTACATTGCTAAACTCATTCACCATTACTTCTAATATGTATTTCCCCAGCTATAACACACTGGTGTGGACACGGCAATTTTTACATGTTAGGGTTACTTTACTTTTAAAACACTGCATCCGTCTTCCTTCAAAATAATCGTGACAGATGTAATTAAGAAACTGTCAGATCATTATTAATTTTTAATAAAGGTCCTAAATGAAATAATTATAGGAATCAATCAGTGAGGCACCTTTCCAAATTGCAATGCAACTGCACAAATATTCAAACTACTTAAAGCCAGCTCTTGCAGATTTCAATCCGCAACCTCGCTGAGCGACACATCAAAAAACAGTTTTGTCACACAGAGAAACTTAAGTGATTCCTTACTATTCCACCGAACTTGAACGGTTCCCGAAACAAGACACCTCCATCGCGCCAAGAGAAGAGGGGCAGCCATCCCCTCTTAAAAATGTTGGTCGATTTAATCGGCCACATCTTTCAAGGCCGCCGAAAAAATTTCACTTCCAAGTTTTTTCTGTAGCACACAAAAAGGAAAGAAAAAAAGAAAAAAAAGAAAAGAAACGAAGTCTGCACGCTGAAGCTTAAAAAAAAAAATAATCGCGTTTATTGAGCCTCGAAAACGAAGCGGGAAGGAGCAGGGGCGCGACGGCGACCAGTGTTTTGCTTCCTAAAACTCCTTTAGGGAAGCACCCTCTAAAAACGTGAGCCCGGACATCAAGCGGGCAGCTCTCCCTACCTTCTGACTAAAAGGCTCCTTGCGACCCGCACCGTCCATCATTTCAAACCGAAGTGGCAGCTGGAAAATGTGGAACAGCTGGCGAGGAGCTGAGAGAAACTGTTTCACATCGACACATCTACACACAAACTGGCAGAAGGCCACGGACACCGTACCCACAGGGCCGGGTCGCAACCACGCACCGGAGAGTTCAGAAGGAAATTTTGGGGGGGGGGGGGGGTGAGGTGGCAGGGGCAGGGTGGGGAGGTGGTCCCTGTCACCTTTTCCCTCCGCGCGGCGCCAGGCTTTGGGAGCGGGCACGGGCGGCCGGGCGAGCTTGTGCCAACACCCCGGCTTCACGGGCGCCTTAGAACCGCCGAGGCTCCGCTCTGCTCGGAGGCGGTGCGAGGCAGGCCCGAGGTGCCCGGCTCCGCGGAGCTCCCGCCGGGACGCCCCCGCACCCCCACCCCCCCCCCCCCGACGGCCCGGCCCGGCCCGGCCCGGCCCCCCCCGCCTCGCCCCGCCGCCCGCAGCCGCCCCGCTCCTCCCGCCCGGGCCCGGCCCGCAGCCCGGAGCCCCACGCCGCCCCCGCCCCCCGCACAAGAAGCCGGGGCAACCCCGAGCACCCGCCCCCGCCCGGGACGCAACTTCTCCCCTCGCCTTGGAGGAGCCAGCGGCGGGGACCCGCGGCCGCCCCCCCCCCCCGCCCCCGCAGCGCCCCGCAGCCCCCGCCGGCTGGGACAGCGCCCGCTCTTCCCGCGCTCCCGCTCCCCTTTCTCTCCGCAAAGTTTTGCGGCCGGCCTCCCGCCTCGCGGCCGGGAAAACGCCTGGGAACCGGCTCGGGGAAAGGGGAGGCGAGAAGCGGGAAGGGGTGTGTGTGTGTGTGTGTGGGGGTGATAAAAAAAAAAAAAGCAGCTGCTGCTCGCAAATCGGTAGCTGTGCGGCGGGAGGCGAGCGGCCGAGCCCCGGCGGCCCGACCCGGCCCGGCGCGGAGGGGAGCGGGGCAGTGCCCCCGCAGCTCCCCGCGCCCGCAGCTCCCGCGCTCGCTGACAGCCATGCTGGGGGTTAGACCCCTCGCTTCCCCCCCCCCCTCCCGCCGCCTCCCAAGTTAGGGAAGCGGGAAGGGGGCCGGGAGCGGGGAAGGAGCGCGGAGAGAGAGCAGCAGCAAAAGTGTCCCGGAGCAGCCAGCCCCGCGGAACAAAGAACTTCTGGCCCAAGTGGGTACGTACCTGCCGCCGCTGCCGCCCGGCCCCCGCGCTGCCCATGGGCCGGGGTCCCCGCGGCTCCCCCCCCCCCGTTAGCGGGGCCGGCCCCGGGCACGGCCGGCGGGCATTCTCCGAGCAGGGGGCCGGGAGCAGGGGGCAGGGGCGGCAGAGGAAGGAGGGCAGCGGGCGTGGGTGGTTGGATCTCCCCTGCCCGCCTCCCGCGGGGAGCAGCCCGCGCCTCTGCCGGCTCTGTGTGTGTGTGTGTGTGTGTGTGTGTCTGTGTGCGTGTGTGTCTGTGTGTGTGTGCGCGGATCCGACATCAGTTTCAGTGATCTTGTAATCTGATCCCTTCTGACTCACTCGCACTGACTGACATTTCTGATTTGGTTCGACACCAAAGAAAAAAAAAAAAGGAAAAAAAAAATAAGGGGGGGAAGGAGGAGAAAAAGAAGGAGTGCAAAAAAAAAAAAACAACAACCAACACAACACACACATCCCCCCCCAATCAAACCCTCAAATCTACCGCCTGGTAGCCAAGAGTTTTCGGAGGGAAGGGGGGGACCCCTCCGCCCCGCCCGCCCCCCCCAGCCCCGCCGCCCGGCGCAGCCGGCCCGGGAGGGGAACGAACACCTCGCGCCCAGATACTCACGTGTCGGAAAAGTTGTCCCTTCTGCTCCCCTCCCTCCCGCACGCTCCGCTCCGCCGCCGCCTCCCAAGTCCGCACGGACGGTGCAGGGCTCCTCGCCGCCCCCTCCTCCCGGCGCTGCCCTCGGGATCAGAGCAGGGGGAAAGGCTCTTTAGGGATAAGTCCCGATTCAAACACCCTCCGCTAAACTTTACCCCCCTCCTCCTCCTCCCTTTCCGTGCGAGCGGCGGAGAGGGCTCCGCTCTCCTTCCCCCCCTTCCCTCGGCCCGCTCGGGACGCGGATGCCCCGCGCCCGGCGGGAAGCGGGGCCGCCTGCCTGGGGGAGCGGCGGAGGGCTGCGCCCCGGGGTGCGGGTCGGGCCGCGGCCTCGCCGGCTGCAACGCGCGCTCTCGGCATGACACCCCCGCTCCCCCCGTTCCTCCTCCTCCTCCTCCTCCCCCGCCATCCCCCCGGCCCGGCCCGGCCCGCCCCGACGGCGGCCCGAAGGCGGCGACAGCCCGCCCACCGCCGGCAGGCAGCGCGGGGCAACGGCGGGCCCCCCCGGAGCGGCCCCTCCGCCTCGGCTCGGGCTGCCTCCCTCGCCTCCTCCTCCTCCTCCTCCTCCTCGTCCCCTCCCGCTCCATCCTTCAGCTCAGCCTGCATCGGCAGCCGCGTTTCCCCGCGCTCCAGCGCCTCGGACCTTCCTTTCTCCCGCCCTGAGGGGTCGGGGCCTTCCCTAGCCGAAAAAAAGTCAACGCTTTTGGGGAGAAAACCCGCCCTCCGGGGGGGGGGTTGTTTCGGTGTGCGCCGGGGCCGCCTTTGCTCTGGCGCCGCAGGCTGAGCGGACGGACAGACTTCAAGGAAAGTTTCGCCCCAGCCATGTGACACTGAAAAATAACGCTTTCGCGGAAAGAAAAAAAGAAAAAAAAAAAACAAACAACCAACGCCAAGCGCTTGGGTGAGGGGAAGGGTGAGGGTGGTGGTTTCGCCTGCTCCTCCTGCCCCAGCTACCTGCCGGCCTCCCTCGCCCCCTGCCCTGCTGCCCTGGCCTTCACCTCACCCTGCAAAACAGGACCCCCCGCTCTCTGCCCTTCATCCCCGTCCTCCCTGCGGGCTCCATACCAGCGGCTCTCCCACCGCCATGCGCGCCCCCCGGCTTAGAAACTGCGGGAGCTAGGATGCCAAAATGTCTCCATCCTTCGGGAAAGGATACAGCCTGACAAGACACCCTGCCTTCTTCTAGTCCCAGATTGCTCCCCTGGTATGAAAGAGTCTTAGAAAGCGTAAGTGAATGTTATCACGGGCATTTTCCACCCAGTCAGAAGGTGGGCTGGCTCTTGGGAGAAGCGTATGGATTTAAGTTGGTAGCCATCATGATGTCAAATGTTTCATGTGCACCTTTGTTCATAACCTGGCTCACAACACAGCCAAGTAAAGATTTGTTACTGATGTAGGTGATTTAGCAAGGTACCTAAGCTCAGACTACCCTTAAGCACTTGAGAAGTCCCACAAAAAAAAAAAAAGTGGTTCTTGAAGAAAGGTCTGTTTGCTGGTGGAAATGAAAGACTAACCTTTGATGCTGCACATTTTTATAAAGCTCCCCTTAGCCTCACCATTGGAAATCTTGTTACATCTCATCACAGAACAAAGCTGCAGGTACTTGTGGTTTGGGGTGACTGAGTCCACGAGGTTTTTTAGAAAGGAAGAGGAGGCAATCTTCTCTGACCCAAAGACTGCCACATACCCAGATTCCTTCAGACTCACTGTTGGGGTTTTTTAACCTGGAAATCTCTGGGTGCAGAAGGACAGCTTTGGAGACATGCATATGAAATGCAGAAGTCCCAGGCTCTGTCAGAGCAATCTCCCAGGCAATCCCAGGGACACTCACTTGTGTGCCCGTGTTACCGCACCAGCCCAGCACACTCTGCCTGTCAGGACAGACGCACAACTCAGATGCTTTCACGGCGAGTGAGAGCTGCACATCATCATACAACCTGCCCCACGCTCCAGGGCTGGTGGACCCCCAATGCCTGACTCCCATGCACTGCGGGGAAGTAAGGGAAGCACTGGCACCCGCTGGAAAGGAGCACAGCCTGTGAGCCGGGTGTCACAGCTCCCTGACAGGTCATTTCACCAGGTACCATCGTGCAAATGTGCCCAGCCAAGACTGCTGACAGGCATGGCACTTCATGGGGAGGAACATGTGCAACAGCAGGATCTGAGTATAGATAGCAAGGGCCGATATCCTTCCACCTTTTTTCATCTTACAGGACTTCATTTTCCAGTCCCATTTTCCTAGGAAAATTATATTGTGATTAAGTGGTATTGTACTGTGGATGTTTTCTTTTATACGTATGTGTATATACCAGGGAGCTGGTGGTGCAGAGAATGTCTTGGCAAACCTCTGGTCCCTTCAGAGATCTGTTTAAGAGCTAACGATATGTTTCCTTCAACCCACAGTTCCCTTCTCTTTCTGTTTATTGCCTATTCCTTTGTATTTTCGCAAAGGAATATTCTCTTTTAATAACGGAAGCCCTTAAAAGCAACAGGGGAAATTAACCAACATACAAAGTGTTACTTTATAAAAGAAACAAATTGATGTGGAAAATCCTGTTTTGTCTAAGCATTTATAATTCTGTATTGGTGATCTTAAGATACTAATTTTAACAACAGGTAGAAAAGTTGTTCAAACAGGGGCATGATTTTACGTTGAGGGTGGCCCATCAAATCAGTATTCCCCTTGGACTTTTGAAAAAAGCAATTCCTGTTTCCTGAGAGTTTGGTCATCTTGTCATAGAATAACTTTTTTATTATTTTTAACTTATTATTCTGATTCACAGCAGCTCTGTTCAAGGCACACACTTCTGATTTAAGATAAAAAACCCCAAACACTTTGGTACACTCAGCTCTCACCAAAATTAAGACAGCCAAGAAATCTGAAATTTTAAAACCTAAAGAGCACATAGAAGGCTTTAAGCTCTGCTTACAAAAAGAAAAGACAAAACTCTTGATGCATTTCTGAGCAGTGAAAGTCTTGAGAGAATGGAAATACAGAAACAACAACCAAGGTTTCTGCCTGTGCCTGTCTGAATGGTCAGGCCAAGCAGAAAATGAAAACTGATGGAGAGTGGGTGACATTTGCCATTTGAAACGTATTGTAAATGTTTCAACACGTTGACAATGAAGCGCATAAGAGAAGCTTAGAGCATCCAAGACCCTTCAGCTAAAGAAAATCAAAATGGGCAGCTCTGTTTAGGGAGGTGCCTTTCTTAACATCTTTCATGTCTGCTTCAGAGGAATCAAAAGACGCAGCAGGAAGACAAAAACTAGATATTAATAAAATGTAATGGTTTTCCCACACATCTGGATTGCCCTCCAAGAGAAGCTGACTCCTGAGACTTGTCTTTGATGTTTCCCTGCAAATAGAAGCTGGCTCTTGCAGAAGACCTGTTGGTCAGTGGCAAAACCCATCTTTCTGACAGAAGATACCACAACCACAGGACATTTCTGCCAAAAATTGTATCACACACAATACTCCTGCATTTCTTCAGCCTACCTTACGTCCCCACTTCTTCTCAGCCTATGCCTTGAAAATGTACAGGCCTCCAGGCAGTGCACCTATATTCCCTTTTTCTGCCCCCGTTGTGCCAGGAAGCACAATCAGAAGGAACAGGCGCTCTGCTGACAAAAGCTGCAACACGGAAGACCTGATAATAAGTCACACCAAAAGTCGGTCTTCTCACCCCTCCCAGTTGCACCACCCTCCGCTTTCTCTTCAATCCCAGTGAATACTGGGCCTCTGGAGACTGCTGTCTCCAGCTTTCCTGGTATCTGCTATCCTTTGGGCTTCCCACCTCCTCACACACACACAATTTGGAGCATCGTCATCAGCACCCACTCCCCCCCACCCCACCCCCAGCATCTAGACATCCACCTCCCTGTTGCTGGTTATCCAGGTAGGTGTCACACCCTTGCAGATAAAGCTATCAAGATCATAATGTTTTTGCCAATAGGCAAATACTTTACTGGAATAAATTCTATTAATCATAGAATCATAGGGGTTGGAAGGGACCTCTGAAAATCATCAAGTCCAACCCCCCTGCTGCAGCAGAACCACCCAGAGCAGATCACACAGGAACGCATCCAGACAGGTCTTGAAAGTCTATAGAAGGAGACTCCACAACCTCCCTGGGCAGCCTGTTCCAGTGCCCTGTAACCCTCACAGTAAAGAAGTTTTTCCTCATGTTGAGGTGGAACTTCTCGTGTCGTAGCTTGGTGCCGTTTTCCCCACATCCTATCACAGGGCACCACTGAAAAGAGACTAGCCCGTTCTTGACATCCATCCTTCAGATATTTGTAGACATTAATAAGGTCTCGGCTTCTTTTCTCAAGACTAAACAGAGTATATCTGCTGTGCTTTCCCAGAGGCAACCTCAGGGAGCATGAGTGGAGCACTACACATGAAGCAATCACACCTATTTCTGGTCATCTCTGCCATAGCCATGACAAGAGAACTTGGCCAGTGCATCTTGCTCCCACCCATGCAACCCTCTTGTTGCATGGCTGTCTAGTACAGCAGAAAGGTCTCAAGATGTAGCTGGTGGCAGAAAAAGAGGGCTAGAGGTGGTACCATGTCAAAATCCTAAGACTCTGCAGAAGGAGAAGCTGGGGGTGCAGGGAAAGGTGCATGGCCTGAGGAGGGATGCAGAACTGGGGTGTGGAGGTGACCAAACTTGGGAGGGATAAAGCAGTCAAGGCAAAAACCTTAACTGAGGTACTAATAGAGAGAATTGGTGTGGGGAAGGCAAACAGGTAGATGCGGCCGAAGTAGGGAAAGAACTAATTAGTTGTAATCTCTTAGTTTTGAAAGAAATTATAAACTGATGCACCACTGCACACTAGTCTAATCTAGGTCTTTAGTGGAACTCAAATTTCTCTTATTTTTATGTGAGAAAGGCAGTATAGTACCTGCTGTACTCCTGAAGGAAGACTGGGAGATGGACTAGTGAAGGTTGGAGCCCATATCATTCTTTTTCTTGCAGTCTGCTTGCAATTTTTTACTCTTCTAGATTAATGGCAATATAACTTAACATTGTCATGTGGTGGAACATACTTAAACTTACATCAAATATTGAAGACCTGAATTACTAGTCAGAGAAGTTTGTTATTTACTTACTCATAATTCTTTGGATTTATTTTATAAGGTTAAACTGATGTTATGAATTTCACTATCAATTTCCCTTTCAGAATTTCTTTTGCTGACACATTTCAGTTTCCAGCCTCACAGAGTATTTTTGTTTCGCTTTAGATGCTTCCATTATATGGATATTTGATTGTTATTAGTGCCATTGAAAAAAAAGGAAAGTTGTCACCAAATATCCGGATTTTTCGAAATAACAAACCTCATTCAAGAGTCTGAATTTATAAAGACACTTGCTGTAGCCCTTCATTCCTTCTTAGAAAGGAACCTATGTGTCTTTCTACTTTTTCTAATAACTCTGGGGATCTTGATAGATTTCAGTGGAAGAAGGACTGATCCCTAGTGATGAGGATTATCTCCCTTCTCTAGCAAATCATCTCTTATCCACCATCCTTTTTCTCTGAATGTCTAATCTAACTAAGGACCAGTGGTTTTTTTTATAATCCCCTTTCATCTTAAATATGTAAATTCATTTTTCTGTCTGTCTGTCTGTCTGTCTGTCTGTCTATCTATCTATCTATCTATCTATCTATCTATCTATCTATCTATCTATAACTGCTGTGATTGCTGAAGGAAAAATAAGCAAAGAGCTGGGTTTTACACATGGACAAAAAGAGCATCAGTTTCTGCAGAAAATTCTGTACTTTTGGGCTGGCTACATAGAAAGCCTGAGCTCTCCAGCTCTTAAATGTAAACTTTTGTTCCAGATACTTTCACCCTCACTCACTTCAGATGTATGGTTGCATTAAAACACTTCATTATTAAGATCATCGTTTTCATAAGAGGAATGTTTTCTACTTCCAGTAAATTTAAACTGCTGCTGTTTTGTGAGACATTTTGGCATATGACCATAAACATATCAAACAAACAAGTAGAGTGAGTTTCCTTTGTTTGCTATTTAAAAGCACCCCAATTGTTAATTATCAGGGAAGCATACAGGGAAAATCGGGGTCCCTCTAACAGGCTACATCCAATAAAGTCACCAAAATCCTAACATTCCACACAGAACAAGCATAAATAATCTGTTTATCTCCTTTTTTGCCATGCTATAGTAAGAAGTGAAACTGTTAACAGTGCTGATATTGAGGTTGTTATAATTAGATAGATCATCATTAACATCCTCTTTAAATGATCTGGGATCCTTTCAACCTCTCTCTAGGGAATTGTCTCAGCTTCTCTCCCAGCTGAGTCACTGGACTACATGTGAAAGTATTTAACAATATTTTGCAGGGTGTAGTTACAAGCCCTACTACAGGAGATGGAGTTTATATAGACTCTCATGGCAGAATTTAAACCAGTTCCTTGAATGAAATAACCTTTATCAGAAAAAAAAAAAAGACCGTTTTTTCCCACCATATCCAATCCTACTTTAACATTGCCTAGTGCAGTTGTGTCAGTCATGGGTGGGAAATATCACATGTATAAAGGAGCAGTCAAAATGTCTTCCTTTTCCAGTTGATGCAGTGAATTGGAAAGAGACATTGGAAGGTGAAACATGGCATGCAGACACTCCCCTAGGAAATTACTAGATTTTTCCCTAAGCCTTAAATCTACTAGCCAATGTTCTGGAGTTAAAACATTCTTAAATGTCATGGAAAGCTTGCAGTCTTCAGGCTTTTCATCTGCCTCTTAAATAATTATTTCAATAGCCGGTGGACATCCATTGTCCTAGTTCAAATGCACATACAAGGGTTTTACTTTTTTTAATGGCAACAAGAAAAAGAGGTAAACAGCATCTCAGTAATTTCATCTTGGCCTTACACATCTATGATGAGACTGCTTAGTGAGCACTTGCAAATATCTTTTCATAAAGTTTTAGTGCTCACTACACTGCTAGTAGAGCATCACAGGCACAGCATTCATCATTATTACCTCAGCATCTCCAGTTAGTTGTCTGAGTGAAGTGTGACAATCATGGTTGTAAATCAGGCAGTATTCCATGGGCATTAAGGAGTGTCTGAGAACTGTTAGTTTATCCTCTCTGGCCACCTAGGTGCAAACTCCAATCTAGTCAGGAATCCATCCAGTTTACTGGCCTTAATCTGTCTTCTGTAGACATTCGTCCTTACAGAAAGATACAGTGCAACATATTAGATGATATCTAGACAGGAGACATCTGGGACTGGTGAATCTAAAGCATGAATTTCTCATCCACCAAGACCTCATGAGATATATCTACCCCTCTCAATCTCTCTGTCTCACCTCTGTGTGTCTATAACATTTGCTGGCTTAGTCTTACACTGAGCTGTGCACCCACCCAACAGATCAAATAAAATGCATATACTGCATCAGATAATACTTTGAAGACACTGTTGGTGACTTTGCTCCCACCTTTACCCCTGGAATCATGTCCCATATCAGGCTACAGTTCAGAAATACAGTAAGTCTAGTTTTAAAGCTGCTAGTACTGGACCACTTCAATATAAAGCTATTCTGTTGATAGAAAATCAGGACAACAAAAAATACTTGATCAATCAGGATTTATCAGTCAGGTGAGAGATTTTCTGTTTCCCCGCAGCCAGCATAAAACCAGCACAAGCTCAGTATCTGGTTAGTTCAGCAGAAAGGTGGTCAGGTACTCGTGGCAGATCAAGTTATTGGTGGTGTGTGACGCAGCAGCATGCACAGTTCTCATTAATGACAGAGGACAACAGTCCTGTGTACACATACGCATACACACATAAAAAATGTTTTTATAGCCTTTCATTTTCCCTGTGGTTATTTCTCCTCGTATGTCATTTACATCAGAGTATTTGAATCCTCTCTTTTCTTCTTCTGTAATGAATAGTTACAAGAGCCTGGGAGGAACTGTTTAGCAGGAGACTTCCACTGTTCCACAAGGGAATAGCCTGAATTAGACCTCTCTGCTCCCCAGATTGGAGGTTTGTGTAGTGCCTCACTGGGAGACAAGGAGAAATCTGCAGTTTACCTTCATGCAGTGGTGTTCAAAGGGAAGCCAAGACCTGGTACTTCAGACAGAAAAAAAAGTATATACACTGATGTGCTCTGTGTCCTTTTACCAGAGCTTACTGCTACACCCTGCCCATGTACTGTTAGCAAAAGAAGCCAACCAAACATTGAGATCCTAGGATCACAACTGATCCCGCAATATGCCCCCCTTTTTTGAAAATATCCTCATATTATTTCTTTGGTACTACTTTATAAATTTCTATTTGCAAAACTGAGAAAGATAAAATACAGTAAAATTGAATTCCCTCCATCCAGATTTGAGGTTCTGGACTGAAATACGAAGCCGATAGTTCTCAAAATTACACCTAGTTCGTTATACAAAGTAGAAGTTTGGAGAGGAGCCCAGTGCAAAACCAGCCATCAGCACTGGTCTGGCTGTGATCCCCACCACTAGCAGGCTGAGAAATCAAATACAATGCCAGGTGGTAGCTTACACTCACTGAACTTTCTGGCTCTTTTCAATGTCCTTCAGCAAGCTGGGGCATCCAGGGACCTGCAAGGTTTAAGTGAAAGCAGATGTCACATTTTGACTTGGCAATTATTTTTACCGTTTGTGTCAAATACAAATCTTGCCTCCCAATTCAGTATCAAGGCTCCTGAGTTTCACTGAAGTCAGTGGAATTTTTGCTATAAGTTTTGTTAGGCAGAAGGGGTGTAATTTCAACATTAAATTCTGTTGAATTTACTGGAGTTACCCCCCCACTTAAAGTAAATGTTAATTTTTTGTATCTTTGCAGGATTTCATACTAAGGAAGCTATTTGGAAAAAAAAAACACAAAACACAACAAAAAACAAGCATTTTCTTTGTGAAACTATAATACTTCATCAACATGTCTCAAAGTTGTCAACAGTTGGCACGAATATCTAAAAAATACTTTACAAATTGGAAGAGCCACATGTTATTTTGCTTGAACCTAAAAGGTTTCAGTCCTGCAGTGCTCAAGCAAACAGAAAGTCTGTGAAATTTTACTTGAATAAACATTGCAGGCTGGTGCTAACTTGTTTTTGGTACTGACACAGCCCAGCAATTGGCCAAAAAAACACCAGACAGGGAAAACAATGTGAGAGGTGCTATAATATATAGTCCTGCCTTTCGAGCCAGTAAGACAAAACCAAACACAAGTTTTGAGAAATATCACAAGAGTTTTTAGGCAGGAAATATCACTTCACAATCTGTACATTTATCCAGCACAGTAAGACCAATGCTCCATCAAAGGCACTAGAACATTTTACAGTGGAGACCAACCATGGTTTTATGATTATCGTCATCAGTTCAAGTAAGCACCACAAATAGCTACAGAGAAAAAGCAAGCTTGCAGAGTATCTTCAAGTGAAAAAATAAGCTATTAGAAATAAGACGAACAAACTAGAAAAAATCCTAAGCCACAAAGAGTCGTTCCAGGTATTTATTTTACATGCATTTAGGGTGAAGCACAATCCCAAGGAAGAATGCCAACTACCATAAATGTGCGTCTATCTTATGTTCATTGTAAGCTTTCAACTTTTCCCTTTCCTAAAGCATAACCATGCTCAGATGGATGAATCCTTTCTCTTTTCCTTGATTTACTATTTTAGCCTCTCAATTTTATTCTGCCTTTTTGTTTCGCTTTGTTGTTGTTATTGTTGTTTGGAGTTTTTTGTTTAATTTGTTGAACTTTTAAACTAGATTTGGAAATAAAATTCTTCCTACCTTTCAAAACATTAATTAATAAGAGCACAAATGGAATCTAAACCACTCTCATTTTTATATAGCTTTCTGAATATACTGTGTGAATGATCCACATGGTACCACACAGTACATAATCACAAAAGTGACATCAGTGTTCAAAACCAATGAAACAGGCTCCCATACATAAAAAAGTGCTTAAAAAAGAGGATTAAAATACAAGTGAAATACTACTGAAATCTCCTCAGTTCCTTTTGGTTATTCAGTTAGTGAAGAGTATGCTACAAAAGTTGAAACTGCACTAGATTTGCAAGTTTTGCTTTGCAACTGGGAAGGCAGGGAAGGCACAGCTAAAGCAGAGCAATAGTTGATGCTCGCATGATCCTGGGATCTGGAGTTTGAAGAGAGAGAAAGGAGTATTCAGAAAACCCCACATGATACAGGAGGATTCCTGAGCTAAGAACTGGAAACTGAGGACACTGCACAAGGGAATTTAACACAGCTGACAGGACTCCAGGGAAGGTACTTTTCATTCTCCTAAGTAGATAAAACAGAGGAAATTCATAAGCAGAAGACAGTAACATGATCAAAACATGACAGAGAGCGCTATTCATCCTTCACCATATGCAACTTCATGACTACTCATACCATGGCCCAGACTTAGATAAGATCAGCTAATGGATGGAAAAAAGGAAGGTAAACAAGACAGAAACTGTGCTGGCGAGTAGACAAGAGCTTTATGGACAACTTACAGCCATGATACTGTCTCTTCACATAAATGTACATAAAAGCATTTGGTCAGTGCACTCCACTGTTCACAAGAGCTTCTTCCTCACTCCCACTCGTGAGCAGACATCATGTCAACTCCACTTTAATGGGCTAAAAGCTCAACATCCAGTCTGAACTTCTCATTTGGACATCCTTGACCGTCCTTGTGCTGTGATTCACCCCTCCTAATACAGGTGACTAAAACAGTGTAGATGAATCAGTCTCTGGAAATCCAGGGCAAATTAATCTTGTAGACTGCAAGGAAGTCACAGGAGGAGGTTAGGCACCAGCATCCGGCTGCCCCAGCAGTGCATGGTGAGACAAATCCCACCTGGGCTCTGACCTTCCAGCTCCCTGAGCAGTGCTTTCTTCCATCTGTGGTTCCTTCCTGGCAGCCAGTGACCTCGTCTCTGACTTCTGCATTTGGCCTCTTCACCTTTGCCTGATAAAAGTGCCCTATACAATACTGCTATAATAACATAAAAAGAACTCCGTTCATGAAACCTCCTCAACAGCAGAGAGTACTGCAAGCAAATCAAGCCTGTCCTTTGTCCTCTACACAAGATTTCCAAAGAATCCCAAAGAATATGAGATTTCCTCAGCTTACTGTAGCTTAAGACATACCTAATGCTTCAAGGTGATAACCACAACAATAACATCATTCCTCAGACACACTGGAGCCTACCAGAGAGAACCTTGTTTGTATAGGAAGCTGGGGTAAGGCAACACTGAGAAACAATCATTACTATCTTCTGTTCCAACCACAAAGCTGCGAGCTTCTACCTGCCATCTCCGTACAGGGAGGAGAAGCAAAAACAATTAAAAAGACACAGAAAACCTCCAACTGTCAAGGTAGACCTCCAAAGGTTGCGTGCAGTAAGACAACAGGGTGTACTCAGTTCTGTGGAGTTTGGAGAAGGTATGACTTACAAGCAACACAGAGGAGGAATCATTCTGAGGTGGAGTAGAGGAAAGCTTAATTTATAGTTATGCCCCCCCATCCCATTTAACAGGCTAAAGTGTTATTAATTTGTTCTACTCTGTTGGGTAAGAGGATGTGCTGAGCCCTAAGATAAGGGAAGTCTAATATTACTCACTATATCAAACCATTAAAAACTCCTTCTTCCAGAGTCCAGCTTACTCAAGAAGGTTGCAGAGAGCTCACAATCTACCTTTGGTGTATGATCTTAGATGAAATTGTATCACTCCTTATATCTATTCCCAAAGAACAGAAGCAATGGCCAGAGAACACACACTTTATTAAAAAATTCTTGGATCATACATAAATTCTTTTGGTATTTATATTCTTTATATACCACACAAAGAGCAGCATATCTTTATGGTCTAATCCAGGCAATTTCCATGGAGCAGGGAGAAAATATGCTGGCTTCAGAGCCACAGATGCATTATACATTAATACGTACTATTCCGGTAAGCTTTTTATAGGCCAGGTATCAAACTGTGATTGATTGGTGTGCTCTGCTCCTTCTGCCTGAGCTAAGGTCAGTGGGCCATATTCTGCAGTCCTTATCCAGTTTTTTACTGCCTGGGTCTGGGAGACATCAGTGAGAAAGCTGCCTCCAGCAAGAAGAGTTGAATAAAAACTTCAAAAACTGGTCCTGTATTTGGTCTGCTATCTTTTGAAAAATCTGTTGAGACTTGTGGTAACAAAACGAGGCTGTAACTTCTCCAGACCCCGAGTTTTGAACAGCACAGACCGCAACACAGAGCCAAATCAGCGGGAACTCTTTCCGTATCCCACAGAGCAAAAACCCCAACACAACCAGGAGCCTATTCTGCAGAGAAGGACAGGGACTCATTGCCTGCTCCCAGGCACGTGAAGAGATGAATTTTGCAATGTGGCCTGCCAGCAGCAAACATGGGAACCTCGGGGCTGGAAGGAACCTGGGGCCTTACTGAGATGCCTTCCTTCCCAGGGCTCTGCCAGCGGCTCACTCTCCAGGGGGAGGGAGGGTCAGCTCCTGATGCTGAGCAGCCGCTTGGCAGAGGATAAAAGTCCTTGCAGCTAGGCCAACCTCAGGACCATGTGGGGCTTTACAAATCAAAGCCAGTGCCAGCACCTGGCACTTAGAGCAAGGCAGCCCAGCCAGAAGCATTTCGAGCCGCCTTCCAGATACGCCTGAGACAGGGCCCTGGTGGGGATGAGTGAGGCAGTGGTGAGTCTGCAGGTGATAAAGGCATGAATCACAAGAATGAGGTCTGCTTTGGAGAAAAGGTAACCAGGGAGAAATGTGAGGGAAAACGTCCTTCTCAGTTAATCTTGGATTCCAGTTTTCCAGCAAGAAATGGAAAGCTAACCAGAACTGGGAACATGAGTAATAAGTGGCAGGTACACGCCCTCCCAGAGGGACAGATATTATCCCTACCATAACTCCTGATTGTTTTCCCAGCCTTATTAACAGCAACGTGCTATTATCTGGATGGCACCACAGCCAGCTGGCCCTCTTCCATGCCCCAGCTTCGCATGCCAGGGGAGACAATCAACCCTTCCAACCAAGTCAGTAAAGACAAAAACACAGAGCTGTGTTTTATCTGCAAAACGAAAGACACACAGCAACCCTCAGGTCCTCACTGCCTGCCTCACCTACACGTAAAACAGCCCAATCCCTCAAGTGGATCTGGCAGCTCCAAAAGCAAAGCAGAAACCCTCTTGTGTCTAGGGTCTGACAGATAAAGGAACTCAACATCCTGCCCCCACCACAGTGAAGCTTTGGGTGAGCTGAAGGGCACACGTGGACTTCTCTGCCTTCAAACGATTCTGTTGCACTTATTCCACATCAGTTGTGAAGCTGCTTCTACTCAGACTCTATTCCATGAGCTTAGAATCCCCTCCTTTCTATAGAAGATAGTGCCTCTTCTGTTTTGTTTTGTTGGTTTGGTTTTTTTTCCAGAATATCAAAGGTACCTGGATATGTTCTGGCTTGTACAACAGACCAGACCCATAGTGATATTCATCATCCTGGATAAAATACATTAAACAGCAGTGTTTTCCTGATAAAGGATGTAGAATTAAGGATTCATAGAACAAAATCTCTATCTTTGTTACTCCAGGAGTTATTTCTTTAGTGCTCAACTGAGACCAGAGTACCACCGAGCTGAACGAAATACTCAAGAACCTGAAGCTTACACCATTTAGTCTATTTAAATGCCAATCTTACTTTGCCTCACCTTTCAAAAAGCTTTAGATTTCACTATTTGTTTCTCTTAACCAAAAGAAAAAAAAAAATTTCCACCAAGACAATGCCGATGACAACAAACGGGCTGCCAAGAAAAATAAAATAAAAGAAAGTAAAATCAAATAAAATAATAAAATAAAATAAATTTATTTCTCTGAAACAATGTTATCCAAAATACTGACCTCTGAGACAAGGATTACTTTGAAAGCACCAGTTCCCTCATGCTATTTAAAGATGGGGGTAGGGAAAAGTTTTTCAAACAGTGTCAGGCTGGACATGATCCACCTTTCATCATATTTCAAATGGATTGCCTTTGAAATGCAGGTAGAGTAAACCACCTGACTGACACCCACCTTCTCACATAATTTGCTAAGGATTTTCTTATCATATAGAAATGCTACATCTATTCTTGGAGATTCAAACATACAACAGTACACAGACTCACATTTGCGCGCACACGGATACACAGCGTTTCTAATCTAATACTAGGAAGACCCCAGATATATTTCTGGGTAGGCCAGAGACCAAATTTGGGAGAGGGAAAAAAAAGGACATAAAAGGTAAAATTTTCAAAGGTAGAGTATTGAGACAAACAAATCTTAATCATTTGAGTGCAAGGTGAGTATCCAAATGCCCACGCTGGCTTTGAGAATGTCAGCCTTAATATCTTTGTGAACACATTTCTGGATTTCCTTTCTCATCTGACTGAAAAAAGCCTAAACTCTCCCTTCGAGTGCTCAGAACTTTTCCTGGCTGTAACTGCGTTACTGCATGGAAACCAGGAGAACCTCAGCATAAACAGGCTGCTCTCATTTTGCTTTCCAACACAAGTGACCTAAAAAAAGGAGAACAAACATTTTTTAATTCTCTAAAGTTTTGGTGTTGGGGAGGGTTTCTTTTAAAACAAGTATGCTTGATTTTCATCATACTAGAGCACACTCAGAGCAATTCAGCTGAACTCATTGAAATTATCTCCCTGCAAATCTGGTTTCAGTGAGACAGACTTGAACTAAAACAAATAGATATTTCTGATCAGTCATTGTCAAGTTAATGTTGTTCATGAGCAAACTCAGAGGGCCAGACTCACAACCAATTTCAATGTCATTGCATCTGCTTACATTAGCAGTACATTTGGCTCAGAATCTTCTCAAGTGGTGTATGAGCAGACAGTAGATCAATAAACAACAGAGATAAACAACTATCTTCTTTAGAAGTGTGTGAGCATTTCTGCAGAGGAAGGAATATGACCATTAGGATGTTCTTTAAACACCTCATTATCCAGATGTTTAATTTCCCTCTCAGACTGCACAATAATAAATACAAATAAACGCTTACAAAAATCTTGTTAACATTCTTCAGAGCAACTTATAAAACTATTATTCATGGCAAGGAAATTCTATTTGCATTCCTGCTTCTTCATTACCAAGCACTTTTTATTTTTGGTCAAATGCTCCTTAACGCTGAGTATCCTGAAGTCTCAAAGGAGACAGGGAGCACCTTGGAGGACTGATGACCAAGCTGGTCACTTATTTAGCATCCTTGGCCATTGGCATATTCAACCACCATTTGTGCAGTTAACCTAACCAAGGGATGGGTTGTACACAATTATACAGAATACAGTGACATTAATTGTCTAACTTACTCTTTTTTTCTAATGATGTCACTAAGACATCTTTAACAGACATCTTTTTAAAAGAGTTTTGCTTATTTATAAATATTTTATATAGGCATAATGCAATTCTGCCCAAAATATCCTCACAGGACACTCAGTAGGAATCTGTTCCGTGTTTATAGGAAATCCACTTCCATTAAGCAACTGATCTTTGTTAGTCCCATGAGTCTTCACAATAAACAAGTTCTCTGGAACTGTTCACATTGCCTATCTCTTTCCTTCCTCCTGAAATCTGAAGCACCACTGATATACCTGGACCTTCTGAATCCCTTTATTTTCCACCCTCTGGCTACTCTTGCTCTCCTGGCAGGCTTTCCCCCGTCAGTTACAGTGGGGAATGCTCTTAAAACCTTGTGGGGAGTAACAGAGCTGCTGGAGCTAGGCAAGGAAATTCAGTTCCAAGCACAGAGATAGAGAAATGTCTCACGATGGGAGGGATCCTTCAGGCAGTGATGGAACGTGTTAGGGGTAGAAGGAGGAGAGAGGGCATAGGAGTGGAAGGGAGTCAGATATCTGACTGGAAAACTCAGGAAATGTTAAAGCCAAAAAAAAAGGGAGGTTAGAAATACATTAGTCCATGACTCGCACACTTTCATGAGTTAGTTACAGCGGCAGGCAAATGCACTGGGAAAGAAAGCCATAATATTTTGCTTTGACTCATTTCTTTTGCTTTTTTTTTTGCCTTTTTTTTTCCTTCACCCTCCCTTCTCTCCTCCCTCCCTGTAAGACAGGCAAGGATTTGCACTGCCAGGGGCATCTCACTGGGCTATTCCCCTCTGGTTGCACTGGTCCCATTTCCAGAGACAAACTGGCTTGGGAACATTGCTGAGCCAACAGGAAGAGCTTTGCTGGGGGTATGGTCAGGACTGCAGAGAGTGATGACCCAGGCTATTAAAATCCATGGAAGAAGCATGTCTCTCCTACAAGCAGGAACCACTTTTCTGAGTGTTCTGCCACAAAACAACTTTGTGCCGCAGGATGCTGTAGCTTCCAGCTGCTACAAACACTTGGAAAGAGCCCATTTGTTTAGACACGTAAGAGTTTAAGCCTGATTTTCCTAACCCTTCAGGTTCTCGTTACAGCTTTTTGGGAGGAAACCATACTGACTTTTGCATTTCTGTAAATGCTACCATTTCAAATTTCAGGAACTCTTGCTTTTAATTTTCTTCCTTTGGCTATTTTGTCTTCCTTTTTTTTTTTTTTCCCCTACATGTTTGGATATTGTCCAAAGAAATTAATTAAACTTGAAGGACATGATATTTGTTTCTTGTTTCAACCTCTTTCCCAGATTCCTGCTGCTGGGCGTTGCCCTTAATTAACAGCATTTTTGTTTGAAATCACATTCTTAATGATCCCTATGTTCTCACTCTTTTGTTTGGTTTAGGTTGGTTTTTCCTATTTCCTTCTTCTGTTTCTTTTTTTGTTTTGTTTTCTTGTTAAAAAATGTAAGTTTATTATTTGCAAAGACTATACTGTTTATCCAAGTGAATAGTATCTTTAAGTGGAAAAAGAAAAGCCAGGCCAATTTTGCATCTTCTTTACCGTCTCAGCTTAATAGCTCTGTGGTTTCTTTTTTTGTGTGTGTGTGTGTTTCTAATTCCAGCTGTGCAACACACATCAAAACAGTCTGTGGCTATACTTCTTGGTAAACTATGCTACTTAACATTTCATTTAAAAAACAATTAGTCTTTCTTCCCCCCAAGAAAATAAAATGAGACTACAATAATATTATTTCAGTTATATTCACAGATACTGGATAATTGATTTCCTCTGTACATTAACAAAGCATTTTTCTGTTTTGTTGGCAAGACTAGATACTTTTAATTTAATTAATGTTTCAAAAGGTAAACTGATTCAAATAGGATAACTTTTCAATGGAAATAGGAAGATGCAGAAAAAAGCATTTTTCAAAGTAAGTTGAAGGATCTTGTGTAACTTCCCCGTGAGAGGAAAGCAGCCCACTTTAAATCAGCAGTTTCATCAGTAAAAGGAAAATAGAGCCTAGTGGAATCACCCTGGAACTAAGCTGCTTGCAACTATATTTTATTTCCCATGCTAATTTTAAAAAGCTTTTCCTCCCCACAGCCAGCACCTTTTTGTAAAAAACAGCAAACAAAACATTTTTCTCAAAGCTATCTGATGAAATCTTTAGGGCTGCAAAATCAATGTCAATTCTTGCAATAGAAAGGGGCCTCCCCTTTGTAGGTGGGCAATAAGGCACTGCTGAGCTGGCCAGTAACCGTTTGAGACCGACAGCCTGTGAGGTGACCAACTGCAGCAAATGACTGGGAGGTGAAGTCTTTTGCAGCCCTTCTTACCTCCCTTCCTGCTCTGCAGAAAAAGGACTGCTTGTTTTCAGCTTGGGTGAGGATGGGCAGTCCCTTCACACGGGGATGAGCATGAGGAGAACCAGCCAGCTTTGGCAGTGTAAGCTGAGGGAGGACTCTGTTGTCTGAAAGAGCCCAACACTAATGCCTACCAGCTTTAAAGCCCCTACTCACTTTAATAGTTTACAAGAGTGCAACACTATTTTATAGGACCCAAAAATCATCTTCTCTTTCTCATAAGGAGTGAGATAAAGTTACCCTGAAACCAGCAAGAAGCAATAATTCTACTTGCCCTGTTCAAAACCAGTCAATTTTTTAAGTACAGGCTTCTGGAGTTCATACTGGAGTCCCAAAACCCAGGAAAATCTGTTCTTTGTTAAGGCTTTGAGTCATATGCCATTCATCTGTGTGCACGGGACCCCACTGTTACTGGCTTGTGGGCCTGACATGCAGAACAAAACCAGTGTGTAGCCCCTTTCATGCTGCATTTCTTCAGTGGACATATTTCAACCTGAAGCTGTAAACGGCTTAAAATTTAGGCCCTGCCTGTCTCATGATTCATGCCTAAACCTCCCACTGGTGCCACTGAGGAGGGGCATGTAGGAAATGCAAGATCTGTTGCCTGTTGTCTTGAATGGCGGTTATAGCATCTCCTTACAAAAAAAAAAATATAAAAATTTCTTAATCATCAGCAATAACATCTGCTTTTGGTGAAGACAACTCAAGTCAGCTAAAAGATGATGGGGAAATGACCTCTTGCCTTCAGCTCTGAAGTGACTAGGTAATCATTTGTCTTTCTTGTAAAGCAGGAATCATATTCCTCTTATGTTTAGACAAGGGAAATGGAACGCATCCAGCAAAAAACACTAGCCAGCCTCCAGCAGTCCACAGAAGTCCCATGGATGCCAGCACTGAAGGAGGCTCACTTGGGTAGACTTGGGAAAACTACCAAAAAGAGCTTCTCCAGAATTGGGCCTCCCCCGACCCCCCACCTTTGTTGTGCAACAAAGAATTGCAAAGTCTCTGAGAACATGAGCTAGCAGAGTGTGCATGACACTCAGAAATGCCTATGTAGCAAAACCTAAAGGACTGGGTTTTGCAGAGTGGTCAGCCAAAGAGGCTTTTTGTTGATGATGTAATATTTGTAACTTGATCATCTGCTTGAGAAATGAGACGAAGAAGAAGTTCCTGGAACTATTTTAAAACACCTTGGAGCCTGCACATGTATTTGCAGCTGAACAGTTCAAATAAATCCATGTTAGAAAAACACTGATGTCTTCATTAGTTGAGCTTGATGCAGAATACCAAGCCTGTCTCTCTTCTCAAGCTCAGCAGTTTGGCTAACAGGCCAGACAACATTGTTGACAATACAAATTACTGACTAATTCCTTTCACACACCTTGATAAGAAGATAAAACCAGACACCTGCAGGTGTTTACACTGGTGTGACACCTCGGTGTCCCTGATCATACCATGCCCTACTCTCTGCTCATCTGCCAAGAACTACCAGTACACTTGTACTTAGAAGTCATTGGCTGAAGATACGAGGGATGGGAGGGGAGGATGAGCACTCCTCACCCACAGTAATATTGCCCAGACTATGAAACACTGAAAGGTTGATCACTCTTTTTTCCTGGTGAGGCTGGGCCATGGTGGTGAAGGAATATGAGCTGGACAGGGACAGGAACAAAGCAAAACAAAAAGCTTTCCTCCATGAGTCAGGAAAACAGGGACTCTTCCTGCTCTTAGCCCTGTCTAGACACATAATTCAGTGATACAAATAGAAAATCTGTTTAATTCATCTTTGAGGGAGGAAGCAGGACACACTCCTCCCGTGTTGAGGCAAGTCCACTTCAGCAAACCTCTTTGCCTTCTAATTCCTGCAAACTGCTCATCAGACTCAAGGGTGTTAACTGTAAGAGAGGTTTATAACTTGGTATTGCAAGAAAAGTACTCTATCAAGACCTTAACAAATTGAGTAAGTGCACAGTCACCCTCCTCTTGTCCCTCAGCCACCCAAATTCCCTCTGGGAACAGATGTTTAAAGCTCCCCTTTCCACCATCATCTTTCCTGTATTACACCTATCTTTTACATGCCATTAGTGGAGTGAGGAGAGGCATGCAGTTCTGGTAAGAAGATCACGTATTCAGTATGCCTTATGATGTCCCACATGAAGCTGTACCAGCATGTTTTCAGAAGGTAGAAGGAAGGTGCAAACACAATAGAAATAATAATCAAGCAACCTTAAGCAGTGAGGGAAGGAAATGAGCTAATTTCCAAATGCTCGGTGCCCAGTCACGGAGACTGAGGGCAGGTAAACAGGAAAAGAGAGGAAGGAGGAGGTCATTACACCTTTGGCTAGAGAAGCTCTGCAGGGCAGCTGTTTGCACCAGCTGTTGTGCTCTTCTTTAAGACATACGCTGAAGGACTGTTGGAGGCAGACTAGTCCTTGAATGGCTTGTGGAGTCCGTATAGCCAGCCATATAAGTCAGTTGAAACATTGTCATGGCTTAATGCTATTGCTGGATGTTTGTTAAGACGACGCATAACCCCGTTAAATGCATTTTTGTTATTTTACATTTCTGTGACTTTTATATTACTGCCAATCTACATTTTTAATGATTACTTTGTAAAAATGTATTTTGGCTCGTGATAAAGTTAATTCTGAGCAATCTGCCTCATGGGGAGATGATCAAACTGCTCCATCTCTGCTCCCTCACACTTCATTCCATTTATTTTCCTTGGTCTGGGGGTAAAAGCTGGAAGAATACTGGGTCAGATCTGCTGAACAGGCAGATGTCAGCAATATGGGAGAGCAGAAGCCCATAGGCTGAGAAGTCACCAGAAGGGAGTGCTGCTGTGTCAAGGCACAAAGATAGGCTTTTCTCCATTCTGAGGGTATTAGAAGTTGCCAGAGGCATATTCCATAAAGAGAACTGGGGTTTTGGTGCTCAGCCATGCAATATGCAAGTCAGGCAGCCTGCTGAGAGAAGCTTTGTGGGTCATGATCCAGGGCAAAGTTGCCATGCTTCCCTGCAAAACATGCCCTGGGGGTGAAAGTGGAGGATGCTAGGGACACCTGCAGATTAGCACAGGTCCAGCAACACTTAAGCACCTGAAAAGACTCTAAGCCTCCTAATGGACCTTCTGTTAAGCCTTAAAAGGGTCGGGAGGTAGGACTAGGGAATCTGAGGAATTTGTTGATTGACTTCAGTGGCAACTTTTCAGCATCCTGGACTCGGTAGGAACTGCGGCTGTAAGGCACCAATGGAAATAAATATGCGTTGCCTTCCCTTGCAGTTCAAGAGACATGCTGGCACAACAAAATGTAATTTAAATGTCCCTGCTCCTGTTTCAGGGAATCCACATCTATATCTTTGACTTTTGATTTCATTCTCTTGCTGCTTTTATTATTCTCCCCTTACCCCAATAATGCAAAAGTGTTATTTTCTTTCTAATTTTCCCCACAAATGGTAGGGTAGGGAAATCTAAAAAAGAAGTGAGAGAGACCTTGGGAGTATATTGACAATGAAATCATGTGCCTCCAGATTAAAAAGAGGAAACATATTAAACCTTTAAAAATACAGATTAATCAATTATGTATGCAAAAAAGGACACAAGAATTAGAGTCATGAAAAGCGGAAGGAAATTCAGAAGTGCAGTATATGCCTCTGGGACCCTCCTGACTCAAATCCAGCAAAGGGATGTATTTTCCCTCCATGCATGCCCATAAATCCCATGAATGTCAAAGGGACACTGTTAATTTAGAATAGGCTAAAAATTTTAGGTTTAGAGAAAAGAAAAAGAACAGAGGTTTCATAAAACATTATCATAACAGCAACAGCTTTAAAAATTTTAAGCGTATTTCAGTGACCACTAAGGGGGGAGAGAAGAGGAGGGAACTGAACAACTTTTCTCACATGATTACAATTCCCACAGCAGAGACTACAATTTACAGACATTGTTATATTGGCTTTCATTATGCATTATACTAGTGGAAGAGGCCTGTGGCAGTCCAGAATTGAAGCACTGAGGAACAGTATGGAGAAGCACCTTGGAGAGGATGCCTCATGCTCTTTAGGATAATCTGATGAACAGTCCTGACAGTGATACTTTAGGAAAAAGGGGGATAAGATAAAATGCTGCCACCTGAGTTTAGTGTTTAGTGTTCTGCCATTGCAGTCTTTGGAATGTACTCAGGTTGCCTTCTGTGTAAAATCATAAAGCAGAAAAAAAAATAAAATTAAGTGCCCAATTATTTGTGATTGGAGACCCAAATTTTATCCTACCAAATTGTCTAGCAAACTAGTTCCTTAAACTAACATAAAAGTAACTCCCCAAAGTGTTCACATTTTTTTCCTAGCATTCTTCTCTTCTGTTATTATGACTAGGTTTCCAGGACCATGTCTTCTACCATGATATCCGAATGCCTCCCTGTTGTGTTAACAAATTACATAAATATAAAATGTATATCATTTTATATAGAAACACAGAGTGAGATCTCCTAGTAATGCAAGTCCAAATCCTAATTGTCTCAACCAACCAGTGATATGTTAAGAACTTTTTAATTGGTGTCAAAACCAACCCAACAGAATATTTTCCCTAAGGCCTCTTTCCAAACTTCTCAGAACTTACCCCAAACTTACTGTAAAATTAGCACAGTTACATGCCTTCAAAAACTCCTGCAGGAGAGATATTCTAGATCTTCACCACTGTGATGGTTCAAAAGCTTCTAGTTTTAAATACAGCTACATTTACGGCCAGTGGGATTCCTTGTTTTTTGCATCAACACTGACCTGAATAATGCTGAAATACTGCTTTCCCTACCTGCTCTTTATCCTCCCTAACTCCATAGAATTACACGCTTCCCCTCCCAGACTTTGCTTTGCCAAGCCATCCTGCTTTCATCTCATCCATCGAACTAGCCACTCCCAGATCATCCTCCCAGTTCTTTCTTGTACCTGTTCTCAATTCAGTTGAAGTTTTCTAATAGGCAAGGACACAACTACACACACAGTAATTCTAGCTGGCTCTTACTCATATCTTACACAACACTATTACAAGTGCCCTATCTCTACTGGAAAGGCCTCACCAGTGAGTATTACTGCTGTGGCCATGTATCCACAGTTGTTGTCAAGTCAGGAGCTCCTGGCCTAGGACAGAAATGCTAGTTATTAGACCCCAAATGAATACATTTTGCTGTTAATTATCATCCCATTACTACTACCTCACTTTTCAAAATCGTTCACTCAGTTCTTTCTGTAGAGTATTCTGATCCTCCCACGCATCGGCAATGCCTTCCAATTTGGAAGGTCTAGAAAACTTTGTTAATACACATTTAATTATGGCATTCATCAAGAAAAATATTAAGTAAGGTCCCACACTGACTGCTGATGAACTCTGCTAGCTACATCTTAGAAATCAGTATGTGTTTTTATACAATTAGAGTTAAACAATGCTACTTCTGTTCAGAGAACCACATTTGTCACAGTCAGTGCTAGAAGTGAAAGGTGAAGATTAACAAACTATATATATATATATATATGTATGTATGTATGTATGTATGTATGTATGTATGTATACTGATGTCAAGGGAGATTGTAGTTCTGGGTTTCTTCCTGTCCCCAAAGAACCTTTAAGTCTGCATAAACTGTGAAAGACAAATACCTTTTCTTATCATGGTACTTTTCTTTCCATAGTGTAAGAACTGTCCGTATGACATAGTTCAAATTTTATTCCACACAGAAAGAGCTTAACGCTGTTGACTTTATGGAAGCTTTTGTGTAAAGCCCAAATTGTGCACATATAATGTAATAAATAGCTATGACTATGCTATTTGGGTGTTACTGCAGATGTCATGGCATTTTACTGAGATCTCTGTAGAGTTTGCATCATTTTGCAACAGATAGGCACTTGGTCTTTTGCTACAGGTTGTATTACAACTTGCAACAACTAGAAAATGCAAATATTCCATTTTATATATACAGTTTGAAACATTCATAAGTTTTAATGGTTAGCAGCAACTTCTTGGAAATAAAAAAGAGGCAACACTTCTTTGAGATCCCTGGGAACATTTAGACAGCACAATTCAGTACACAATTTTGCCCACTAAATGTTGTCTTCAGTTAACTTGTGTATAATTTACTTTTCCTCTAACATTATATATAGGTAAATTATTCCTACCATTTTTTTTGCATGAAAAGTATATCAGCTGATGGGATTTTACTCCAGAAGAAAGAACCTTTTTTTCCCACTCCATGTTTATGCTTCCATCTTGATTTTTTCCCCCACTTCATTTTCTCATCTTCTTTGGCTTTTTTTCTGACTTTCTGGATCAATTTACAAACCACAATCCTATTTGAAGAAATAAAATTAGTTAGTTAATTATAGCAAATGCACAGAAAAAAAGGCAACCTGAAAAGATACAGATAACAAACATTATCCTGGTGTGTATATCTAAGGAAAACACTGTATTTCCTGAAGAATCAAATGCTGTGATTTTTGTAAAAAGAAGCAAAGTATGTTAAGAAAATTGTCTCCACTGAAACTTTGGAAGTTTTGATGTGCAATAAAGGAAAAAGACCTTGGTTGCACAGTGGTGTCATCTTTTAGTAAACATTGTACTTACCTAATTCTGCTATTTTATTTAAATACAAAATAAGTATCACACACTTTAATAAAAAAGCAATGTCCCAATTACACACACATGCCATGCTAAACATCACCATATACTAATCATCTATCAACTAGAAGCATTTCCCAATTCACTTTCCAATTCCTTTCAACATTAAGGAATATCACCCTTCACAAACAGACACGCTGACTTTACGAGGCAACTGAACAAAGATGTTCAGCCATGGCAGAGACTATCATGAAGGAAGCAGAAGTGCATATTTTGGGCAGGGTCCTATTACGTTAGGTGCCGACTCATTCAAAGTTGGTTGCAGATGGATAATAGGTAGTACACTGTGATTTCTATGCAGCAAATGGGGGTGCTGGGAAGAGATGCTGCATGCTCTCAGTGGTTCTCAAGCTGTTTCCATCTCCATGAGGTTGCCCTTCCAGTGACCTCCTTTCTTCAGAATTTATTTAAAAAGCTGAAGTAGCCTTTCCAGGCTACTCTGAAATGAGTTTACTTTAGGATCAGCTTACTTAAAAAGACATATAAAAGAAATATAAAACTGTACAATGATAGTTGTCTGTGTGTTACTCTCCAGTTTCTGAACTAGAAACTATTGTGATCACTCAACCTTTTTGTCCTGTATGCACTTAACTCATAAGCAATCATACAGAATTAAGATTTTGCATGGTGTAGGGTACCTTTTTTATAGTAACAGTAGGATGGTGTCCCAAAAGCTTATTCTTACAGCACACTGTTGACCCTTGAACTACAGATCAGCTTACTAGCAGTGACTGCAACATGAAGCTGTTACTCTGTGCTAGATAGAGGTCCAACACAGCTTCCTGACCTATCTGTGTTTACAGGATTGATTTCAATCTCTGTTCCTAAAATTCCTCTAATTCACCTATTTCAGTGTAGTTTACTTCGTTGTCAGTAAGTAAGCCTTTTTTCCATATCTTTCTATACCCCAGCTCATGCAGTTTAGACATAAACCATTGTCTTTAAAATACTGTGCCTTTATAAGATGGTGTAACAAACTGTCATCTGCAAAGATAAACTATTAAGAAGAAATTTTAATAGAGCTACATGTCCTGACCACTTGATTCATCCCCAAACCCAACTACAAAACTAAGAAGTCAGATGTCTCTGCCATTCCCTGAAAAGCACTGCCAATACCAAATTACACATTCCCCACACCCCAAACTGCAGCTAATTTTCTTCTGCTCCATATAACAGAGGCAACATTTGTTAAGTATCGCAATACAGGCACTATTCAATGGAAGTTGTAATGTGAGTTCAACACATTCATTAATTTACTGAAATTTCCCCCAAAATGCACACATTTGACAACGTGCAAGGAAGACTTGTCTCATTTCATACTGTTTCTTAATGACTGAAAGGCATGTGTTGGTTTTCCACTTCAGTGTTTAGCATTTATGCTGTTCGAAAGCTGGTATTTGTGTTACACAGCATGTTCAAAAGCGCTGGGGAAAAATAATTAATTTCACTTTTGAATAAACATCAGAAGTCTCCCAGAGAGGGAAAAGAAAGCTATTTGAAGGCATTTTAAACCAGCACTTTCAAACCCAGATGAAACTTGGAAGGTTAAACCCTTGTTCTCCTGCATCCCTTTCAGCAGAAAAACTGCTCTCACAGAGCAAGAGGTCCTGGAGACCTGGCTCCCTGAGCAAACGCCCAGGCAAGAGGTTTGGAAAACAGGCAAGATTTCATCAGGATGTCATTAACACTTTGTCAGAAGGGCTTTAAAATTGGTAGTCTTCTGGAAAATACTCTACTTTAAAACATTAGCTTTTTTTGATGTTTTTTCAGGAATTCTCTGCTGAAGCCTGTTGTAGAAGCAATTCAGTGCGGTGTCACTTTGAGCAAGGATGAGACCATGATGTGCTTGAGATTTTTAAACCCAAACCAAGAAGATGTATTAGTGAATGATATCACCATGAACAAACAAAATGTGGCCTTAAGTACTATTGTGATGAAAAAGAAACTGTTCTGTATTCTCCGATGGTCTTCTACCTTTGAAACTGGAACAGGTCAGTGCCAACCCAGAAACCCAAATGCCTTTGGAATGTCTTTTTTGGTTTGGTTTCTAAAATATTTCACTGTCAAAAGATGCTGTATTTTTCTTTACAAATGTCCTGCTTTGGAAGCCTGAACTGAAAACTGAGCTTCTTCAATTAGCATGTCTTATTTGTCTGTGTTTCTGTTTCTTAACTCTATGTGCTTAGGTCTTCAAAGCAGATCTTCAGGGCAAATTCTTGTGGATATCTAATTCCCAAATGCATTTCCCACAAATAGCCTGTAAGATATATTTAAAAATCAGATATTTTGTTTAACATTCTTTCTAGCTGACCTTTCACTTGTCACAGTGACCTCATCCTACCCTTTCTTCCAGTCTCACTGTTTCCTCTTATCTGCTCCCTTCCTCTTTCCTTCACCTCTCATTCTCATTTTGTTCTTTTCTCTCTCCTTAAGCTACAAATATGCCTTGTTTCTTCTCCTATCTAAAATCTACCACCTTTCACCTTTCCTACATCCGTAACTTCCATCCCATCTCTCTTTTCTCTCTAAGCAGACTAAAGATGCTCTTTACAATAACTCCCTCAATTCCTCCCTTCTGGTCTACCGTATATTCTCCAACATGCTCTCTTCCCCTTTGGCCCTGCAGAAACCATAGTGGCAGTTTCCTAACTAAATCTCAGCACTCCTATTCCATCCTTAATTTCCTGGACCTGTCACTATCACTAACACTATCAAATAGACTCCTCTTGACCACCTCTCCTTCCTCAATTTCCAATATTCCCCTTCCTCTTTTCCTCAAAGTATCTTCCCTTGTCCTTTCTGTCCACAAAATTCCCTTCAATAAGTGTTCTATGCCTTGTCTATGGACAATCTTGCACACCCATACAAACAAATCACCATTCCCATAATACAGATTCAGAGCTGTGTTCCATATAAATTTATTCCAGACATGTCTCCTCCCATCCAAATGGAAGTCCTGGCCAGTCTCTGGATATCACACTTAGGGTGACTGAAAGTCCTTAATGTTCTTAAGTCCTCATCTTTGATTATGGTGAGCAACATTGCTTCCAGCCATGGATGTTCACATGCAAAAACATGAAATCCCGTCTTCCATCTGTGTTGTGATTCAGTCTGCACTGTGTTTCCACACACTACCTCTACACAAGTCTTTATTGTCTCTACTTACTGCTGAAGTTCTTGTCCAGCCGCTCCTCTCGATTAGCGCAATGCCCTTTTCTCTGGCCTTCACAAAAGCACTCTTGCCCTGCTCATTTCGGGCCCCAGCTATATAAATCATTTTCCTGGCCTGTTGTTCTGACTATGCCCATTATCTTTCAAGCCTTTCAATGATTCCTTTTTCCTCTGGGACATCAAGCTTATTGTGACTCTCTTAACTTTCAAAGCCCTTCATGGCTTACTCCCAACTTGTCACTTTTTATTCACTATCAAAATATAAATGCCCAGCATCAGTCGGCCCCAGATGCCAGCTTCAATTGATCAATTTGTTAAATTTTCCAACAAGCATCTTTTGTGCTTTCTCCCTTGCTGCCCCTCAGGCTTGAGAAGAGCCTGCATGTGCATTCATAAAACCAACTGTTATCCTCCTTTGAATCCCTTATTAAAATTCTCCTTTGCCAAAAACTGGAAACTGGTTGGCTTACAGGCGCATGAAAAGCACCCCCTAGTATGATCTCGTTATTCCCTTACTCTTATCCATCTGTGGTTACTGGTCTTATATTTTGATTATGTTATTATAACCCCTTTGGGACAGAGGCTGGCTGGCTGCTTTATGTTTCTGCAGCACTTAGTGCACAGCGGTTCTAGACCACAAGTTGGACTGCAAGGTGCTGCGGTAACACAAATGAGAAAAAGAGTCAGCAGAAAGAAGAGCAGCAGACTTGTTCGTGAGGCTAGCTCCGAAAAGCAAACGCGCAAGCAGCACTGAGTGATTTATTTTAACATTTTGTATGGCCATTTGCAAGGAAACTTCCTGTTGGCTTCACTCGGTGCAAAAAGGAAGACTAGACTGCCTGTTCTGGTTTGGGCAGCCAGGCACAGGAACAGGAGCATGGCAGAAAAATAACACACGAGTAAAGACTTTTACATATTCATGGCTAGAAGCTAAATACAGTCTGTATTTGCTCGAAACACGGCTTTGGAAATGCTCACAGAGCCAGGTCAGTTACAGCAAACAGAGTATCAGTTTAAGTTGGTTCGAGCTACCAGCACATAAAAAGATGCATACTTTCTTTCTCCAGCTTTCTGATTTAATTATTTATTTTTCCAAACAGGGCTGGGATTGATAATAATTATCTCAAACTAGACAGTGGTACAAGAATAGCTTGTTATTTACCTGCTGTTTTCAGTCACCCATCTCACTAGCGGAGCTAAATTGTTCAGTGTTTCTCTCCACCGCAATGCTGTCGAGCAAACTTTCTGAAGGCAGATGTAGA
Source organism: Apus apus (assembly GCF_020740795.1). NCBI lineage: Eukaryota > Metazoa > Chordata > Aves > Apodiformes > Apodidae > Apus > Apus apus. The sequence continues at coordinate 53,966,709 of NC_067283.1, forward strand.
ATAGCAAAAAAAAGTAGTAGCTCAAGTACACACTGCACTTACTGTATGCTTTCTGGGGGGCTGTCCAGAACCCTCCTGGCCTTCCTTAAAGAGATGGCTGGGAGAAACATTACCCCAGGCAGTATCCAAGATTTTAAAGTAACCGCAGTGAGTCCTCTTATAATTTTGCCACTCCCCTCCATTCACTTTTCTTTCTAAGTTCACTGTAACCAAAATTGCAGTGTTCACAGTGAAAGAATTCAGGAGGTTTATTCTCTTTCATTATAGCTAGACTTTTGCTACATCAGTGACTCTCAAAAGTAGAATTGTTAGTGGTGGTTTGCTCTCTTGCTCAAAATCATAGCACCTATTTCTGCTTCTGTACTCACTCTGTACAGCTCAGTAGGGTGCACACTGCTTACTAAGCAGCGTTTCTCCTGCTGTGTGCTGGTTTTAGAGGACATCTCTATGGCTTGTGTTACCTTGTGTACCTGTTCTCTGTAGGAGCTTCATCTTTTCACCTTTCTGAGATACAGGCAAGTGCTGCGGGAACAGAGCCCACTGATTAGAAACAGGGTGCTAGATGTTTGCGTTTAGCAGCAATCAGACTGGAGAAACAAAGGAAAAACTGATTGGCCACATAAAAAGCTTTGGTTTTGTTTTGACACAGATTAATTCAATTATGCTTTAAAAAAAAAGTTAAGTTCCAAGAAGGAGAAATAAGTAAATTTACATAGAGATTAGGTAATAAAAGGTCTGTTGCGCTGTATTCTCATTGGATGTCATAGCTTGCATTTCAAGTCAGAATTACAAAATATCACTTTTAAGGGGATATAGGTGTCTTAAATTCCTTTTTCATTTATTTTCTTTTAAATTTCACCTAAGAGCTTCCCTCTGTTGCCTTGCAACTCAGAGTGCTGCATGCATATAGAATCCTTATTGCTGTGCTTTTAAGCTGCAATGCCCTGCAGGCTCCCCCTCCCTCTGCCTTGTATCCTATTTGAAGACCTTAATGAAAGGGCCTGGTTCCAGAATCACAGCAGCTTGTCTGCACAACCAAATTCCATCTCCTAATGAGTTCCTCTAAATCTGCCATCAGGTGACTTTATTGACTCTATGATCATAATGAGGTAGCAGCTCACTTTCTGCAGTTTTGCTGGTTTCAAGCCTGAAGTTCTCCTCGGCTCCTGGACTTCGGCTGATATTTAATGATCAGGAATCAAGCAGGGTTTTAATGTCTGCAAGAAATGTCCCTGAAGTGCAAAAAGCCCCAGACAGCAGTCTTGAAACTTTCCAGAGCCACATGACTCTCTAATGGTACACTAACAAACAGGAAATCAGCCCATCAGTAGCTAATTGACATATTTGAAGGTTTAATTGCTTCCCTATTAGAGAAGGTGATGCAGTATTCAAGCTGCCATTAAAACAAACGCGCTCTTTAATGCATGAGGATTTATCTGAAACAAGTATCCCTCACTTTCTCTATCTAATCTCCAAACCCTGTGCTATTTACTTCGAGACCGTGCATTTCCCAACATTGTTTCACTCTTTCATTCCAAGGTAATTCGAAGATTATCCCTTGACACGTGAATAGGTACAAGCTGTTCAGGAAAAAGTGCAGCCTTTAATGAGTGCCGTGCAGGCAGCCCAGACACACGTGGAGTCCCATTACCCACAGGACTCTAAGGAGAAATTTAGGTTAGAGACAGCATCTTCCTAGAGGGCTGTAAAGCTTCAGGCACACTTTTGTTCCCATATATCTAATAAGGAGACGGAAGTGTGGAATGTGAAAGGGAAGAGGCCACCTGCCTCTGATTGTTTTGTCAGAGTTTTCTTTCACTTTCTCACTTAGGATGGTCAAATCCTTCCCTATTAAAAATGGATGATGCAGTTTTAATGACATTTGAATTCTGCAGATGCCAATCAGTACTGAACTCGCCTAGAAGTTGAGCAAGTATCATTCAAGGTTTGGAAAAGTTTATCTTCACTTCAATTTTTTTCCTCAGTTTTTAGTCTTTTTTTCACTTGGCACTAGAACTGGGGATATCCAAGCATCAGCACAACATCTGTTCTCAAGATAATTCTCCTTTAAGCCCCAGAAGCAACCTCAGAAGTTTTGCAATATTCAGCATGCTTTTGGGGATTGGATAAAAACTTCCAGATAAACTGTCAGCTTTTCTAGTCTGTAGACTAACCAGAACTGAAGTTGAGGTTCAGAATTTCTCTCCAGTAATATTGGTAAAAATGAAGAAATGATGAGTGTTCTTTTGGAAATTTGAGGCACTTAGCTAGGGAACCTAAGCCTTTATATGTCTGCTTTAAACTTGAGGAGAGATATTTTTAGAATTCCATTTTGACTGATCCAGTGGTGGGGTTTTTTTTCCTTTTTTCCCCTCCAGACTTGTAGAATTCTCACATTGCTGATGGGAATATATATGCATATATGTGAGTGTGTAATGTACAGCTAGTATAATCCTTTAGGTATTAGGTCAGGACTGTTCCCAAGAATATCCTCTCATAAATTGCACCCTTTAGCAGAACATCTGGAATCAGTACTGATGCTACTACACTTTCCCCTGTTCAGTCTTTACATTCGTTCCATACCACTGACAAAAGGAAGATAAACTGATAGTAAATAAATCAATTCTGGCTCCCAAATTTTATCCCAATACTTTAAAAACCATTCCGTTAGATACTGGTAACTCTGTGTATTATAATAATGTAATAGCATTCATTGGTGCCCAGGGTTCTATCCACAAGATGCTAAAAAAACTTAAATAGGGCCAAAATAGCCAACATGGAAAGACTCAATCATAGAGTCATTAAGGTTGGAAAAGACCTCTAAGATCATCAAGTCCAACCATCAACACAACACCACCATGCCACCACTAAACCATGTCCCAGAGTGCCATATGTACCGGTTTTTTAACACCTCCAGGGATGGTGACTCACCACCTCCCTGGGCAGCCTATTCCAATGCTTGACCACTCTTTCAGTAAAGAAATTGCTCCTAATATCCAATCTAGTATCCTCCCTTTTTTTAAGTCTGTAGAGATGGAGAGATCAGGTTTCATTAGCAGACGATTTTAGCCTTTTTGGCTATTGCTACTGGCTGAGGAGTTCATGAGAGTCCTTTATTTTTATCAGGACAGTTCACTAGACAGAGACACATTTAGAAACAAAAAAGAATGGGTCAAACACACCCCAGTATACCCCACTGAATTAAGTCACTGAGTTTTGCTTGGGGAATTAGATTTATTGCTTCAATGATAGTTTTGAACGCAAATGGTTTTTCCTTAGTCTGCTTTAGAGCAGGAAAACTGAGTCTAAGGTTATTTCATTGTTCTCCTGTTCATCTCTATATGGTGGTGATTCTGCTACTGTACATATAAATGTGGTCGTGCTGATCACATAAGGATTAATCAGGCAGAATATAAGATTTGGAATTTTTTCTTAGGCACAGAAGTGATTCTTTATATGATTGTTAGGAATAATTAATTGTTGCTGTTGTTGCCATTGTTTACAATATTATTAAATGGCTGCAGCTGAACAGGGGCTTCTTTTTATTTACCATCATGTCAAAATAGGGAATCCTTCCCCTCAAACAAATACAGGGAAACAGTAGATAGAAATATAATGTCACCAATAGCTATGGGATATGCTAGCTAAATTCTTCATAGAGTTAAGTGTTCTTTGCTTTTAATTAAGGTTACAATCAAGAGAAATGTGCAGAAAAAGAAAATAAAAAGGAGAAGAGCCACAACTGGTCTTTCTATGGCCAGCAGGCTATGTTTGCCCAGGATCAGCACAAACCTGAGCCTTAAGAAAGGAAATGAAAAAAGAGAAGTTTTATACTTTTTTCTCAACAGGGACAACAGCATGGGGGAAATAAGTTTTTAATGGAAAAGGAAGTATGGTGAAGAAAATACTTGATGTCACCATAAAAGACCTCCAAGGTGGTTGCAAAGGATCTCATTGGCAAGACTGTACACAGAAAGATTCCCTTTCCCTTCCAAATGTCTTCTCTCTATGTTGGGTATCTTTCTGTGATCCCCCGAGTTGGAAAATTATAAAACTGTGAAGAGGATTTTTTTCTCTCTCACATAGTCAACCAAACTGTCAGTTATATGTACCATTCACAAGTAGAAAATACAACAGGCACAGAGAACTTGGCTTGATTTCAGATGCCAGCTCATGGTCACAGAGCTTGCACCTGAGGGTGGGCAAAGGTTGTTACACTTCATCTTTCATTAATTCTAGCAGTGAAAGAGAAATCAAACTTCTCCATTTAATCCATTGCTATTCAACCCTGCTGAACTCCCTGCATTGCTGATGTGATCACTTGCAGGATAGTGTTATCCCTGAGTGCAAACAAAATTAATTAGATTTTGAGTCATAAAACTGACTGGTAAATAGAAGAATTAATCCAGTGGACATTCATCTCTTGTCTGAGCAGGTCAAGGGATTTATCCAGGACCTTAGGCATCTCTGTTTTTCTGTTGTTCATAGAGATGAATAATTAAAGGCTATAGGGCATGACGTCTACCACAGACTCTTGGCTACTGGGAACCAGCCACTATGTGTGCTTTATTAAAATTCTGCTTAAATTATTGGTAGCACTGTACTACCAGTAAGAACAAACTGATCTGCATCATACAGGGTCATTTGCTCCTTCTTGCTCCTGCTTCCTAATTAATTCTGGCTGCAGTCATGCATTAGGGGAGGTGCTGGAGGCATACAGATGCTGTGATATATTCAAGTCATACATCAAAGGAGGTTACTGAACTATTAGCCTTGAAGAAAGGATCTCTGGCAAGATTATTAACATTCACGCTTCTTTGCCCTGGATTCCTTCTTTTGTTTGGATGTACACCAAGAGTTTCTTGTGTACACCTAGCTTTTCCTGTGTTGCTGTTTGTGCTGGCAATCTGGCAAACTTCTATGAGATACAGACGTGATAAGCACAGTGCTTGCCTTGTGCAATTCTGAGAGTAGGAGGCTCATGTTTTAGTGCATTAGTCCTACATGAGCTTTGCATTACGCTTGCAGTGCGCTCTCTCCAGGGGTATTTGCTGTTAGCATCACCATGGAAGAAAAGTTTGCATTGCTAACACTTTAGAAGTGTATGCTGCATCTTCCCCATTATTTCCCATGCCTCATGTAATTTTCTGGTCTGAGAGTATTATTTGGAAGCCTAGTTCTCATGTATGCTCCTTAGCTAGACAATGTTGCCAGGCTGTGATTCTTCTCTTTGGGGGAGGTGGAGGGGAATGTAGGTTTTGCCACGATCTGCTTTCCTTATGCTTTGAGCGTTAAGTTTTACACGACTACCCTAGTCTAAAAAGATTAGGTTCTCGTGCCTTACATCTCTCAAATCTTTGAGCTGGAGCAACTTAGACATGAATGAATTCAAGCTTGAGAGAAATACAACAGAAGCTGGGAAGAGGATCTGAAAGAGAAGCTATCAATAGGCAGTCTGAAGTCCCAGGGAAGTATCATACCGAGAGTATGATCAGCAAAGGTTTGAGAATGAGTACTGCAGAACCAAGAACTGGAGGACAGTAGGACTTCAAAGCTTGGGAACCTGGGAAACAGGGAGATTCAATGCAACTTGACTGAACTGAAATAGGATAATAAAGAGAACTAAGGCAAGACAGAAGGTGTAAATTGCACCAGTATGAGCTGTGTTGTGCCCTCATTTAGCTTCTGGGAGTTCTAGGTTCATTGATTCTGGAAACGTAGGGATTATTACAGTGAAAGTTGTATATTTGAACAATGCTTGCTGTCTTACAAAACCGAATAAAAGTCTTATCTTGGAGTTCTATTTGAAAATGGAAAAAGGGTATACATAAAAATCAAGTGAAGGATGTAGTATTCACTATAAACCCTGCTTTTACTGAGAAAGTCCATTAGAGTGTCAGGAAAAAAAACCTTAAATATGGATGAGCTCTGTCTTTAGATTAGCATCCTGAGCCTCCTCACAATGTGAACTGAAGAAAGTACTGGCAAGTAGGCACATTCATTAACACAAAAATCAATATTGTAAGGAAAAAGATCAGTTTTGAATATTTCTCATTTTGACAAAATTTGGAAAAAAGCTTTGAGGATACAAAGATATTGTATTTTGACAGTTTTAAGGAAAGCTGCCTTTTTTTCCATGTAAAATTTTTCTCATTTGAACATTTTGAGTGTTCATATACAGCATTTGAGATTTTTAATCTCAGTTTGGTTTGAGACTTTTTTTCAAAATCTCAGAAATTTTCAGAGGATATGAACCTTCTTTCCAACCCAGCCGCAGTGGTTGGTACCTGTTTCAGCAGCAGTCAACTCACTTCCCCGTCCCAAAGGGACATTCACTGATTTGGGCCAACTCGAGCTGTTTGAACTGTCTTCTAAACACCTGATACCATGGACTCAACAAGTGAAAATATATCCCCTTTAAACTTCTCTCTTAAATATCATCAGTTATAAAACTTTTGAAGTAGGAGCATCCTGACTCAGAGCTACACAGCAGACATGAATGAAAAAGGAGCCACCCCTGGGACACCTCTGAACAATAGTCAAATAGTAAACCATGAATACATCTCTGTCAGGAGTGCTCGACTTTGCTTTTTTATTAAGCAATAATACAGGGAAGTATTTCTTGACCATTTTTAATCAAAAAAGCTCTCACAATTTTAAAGTTATCCATAGACTCATCAACCTTTAAGAAACTTCAGCAATTAACTGTGGTGGTTTATGTTTGCAACCATGAAAAAAAAAATAGGTTACAGTCTGAATGTTTTTTCATTTATTTTCTCTTACATTGGTTGCCTGCTCACTTCCATCTGTGGACATCTGAGAACAGTCATGTCATTTGGGAGAAGGTGGGGATTTAAAACTGTTCTGTCTATCTGATCACCATTGGTCCATAAAACAAAAAGTGAATAACATAAAGGTAGGAAATTTGCCTGAAGGTAGCATGAGTAAAAACATTAACATTAGATAATCTGCAATAGGAACTAGTATTACTAAGGTTTAAAACTCAAGAAACATTCCATTTTCTTGAGTTTCCACAGCTGACACATTTCCAACTAAACTAAAAAGATTATTATTTTTCCCTCCATTTGTTTCACTTTGCAAAGAAGGAAAATACCCAAGCTTGTAGTTGAAACCTAAAATAAGAAATAAAAACTACCTCATTTTTCCTAAGAAGAACAAGGAAAGAGCAGGATAAGAGAAAGCCAGTTTTGTTATATTTTTTTTTAATTCCTACTAATTTGCAAGCTGTAGAATAGCTTCAGGTGTTTTGTCTTAAAATTTTATGAGCTTGTGGCAATTCTGAGGCTTGAAATGGGGACTCAGACACTGTGAGACACAGCAAGGCTTTTGCCACATCCTGAGTTTATGAGATTGTCTGGGTCCCCCTGCTCGGTGAGGCCAAGAAAGGCAGGATGAGCTTTTGAAGGTGACTGACATTGGATTGACATCTGGAACAGTTTGGAATAGTACCTTGCCCAAAACCTGTGGGTAGTTTGTCCTGCCTTGGACTCAGAAACTAACTCAGGCAAACAACGAGCCTAAGCACTGGCATGTGAGAAGATGTGAGATCTAGAAGACAGGGAGCAAGATGGATATCAACTTAGCCCAAGAAAAGCAGCAAAGATCTGCTATGTCATTCAGAGGAAAACAGACCTTTTAAGGTCTCTCTTCAGAGTGTCCACAACTGGCATGAGCTAAGGTAAATTTAACATTTACCTCAAAATTTGCATACCTCAAGGATAGAATCATAGAATCACAGAATGTGTTGGGGTGGAAGGGACCTCTAAAGGTCATCTAGTCCAACCCCCCTACAATAAACAGGGACATCTCCAACTAGAACAGATTGCTCAGTGCCCCATGAAGGCTAACCTTGAATGTCTTCAAGGATGAGGCCTCCATCACCTCTCTAGACAACCTGTTCCAGTGATCCACCACCCTCATATTAAATAACTTTTTCCTAATGTCCAACCTAAATCTACCCCTTTCTAGCTTGAAACCATTACCCTTGTGCTGTTGTTACATGCTCTTGTGAACAGGTCTTCCCCAGCCTTCTTACAGGCCCCTTTCAGGCACTGGAAGGCTGCTATAAGGTCCCCCTGGAGCCTTTTCTTCTTCAGGCTGAACAACCCCAACTCCCTCAGCCTGTCTTCATAAGAGAGGTGCTCCAGCCCTCTGGTCATTTTTGTTGCCCTCCTCTGGACATGTTCCAATGGGTCCACATCCTTCTTGTGTTGGGGGCTCCAGAGCTGGACACAGGTCTCACGAGGGTAGAGTACAAGGACAGAACCACCTCTCTTCATCTGCTGGCCACACTTATCTTGATGCAGCCCAGGATGCAGTGGCCTTCTGGGCTGCAATTGCACATTGGTGGCTCATGTCCAGCTTTTCATCCACCAGTACCCCCAGGTATTTTTCTGCAGGGCTCCTCTCTAGCATAACAACTAGTCAACAGCAAAACCAGGCTAATAATACTAAACTTCCTGAGCAATTTCTCCTTTGCAGATCATCCATCAGTGTTCATCCATTATGTGTAATGTAAACTTAGGTACAACTGATGAGCACAGCACTGATCATCCTAAAAATTGCTAGGACTCCTCTCTCCTTTGCCATTTAGTATCGTGCCATGCACGAGCCAAACAAGGTAACCAAAAAGCTCTGGAGCTTGCCAGGAAGTTTTATGTCTTCATGGTTTAGGCACTCTGAATCCCCTTCAGGAACACTCTTTACAGAATAAACTAGACACCGGGAAGCCATGCACTTTTATGGATCAAAAGCTTAATAAAATAATATACATATGTACACAAATATGCACACACTGACACAGGATGTATAAAGAGGGTTTCCACTTGTGGGAATTTTAAAAGGAAGCAGCAGCACAGCTACAGTGATATGTTTTGTAGAGCTGGGAGAGAAACTGACACTGATTTGCCTCATGAAAAGCATGCGAAGGAAAGGCTGGAATCAAGTATTTCTGGTTTGGTTTTTTTTGTTACTCTTTTGAGGAAAGAAACAATCACTAAATCTAACTATCAAAAAAACCCCCAAAATTATGTTATTAAGCTCACTGAGTACTTTAACAGCCTTCACAGATTGTTAGTGAAATGTTACTCAGCACAGCTGGTTTTGCAATGTCACACTGAAAGAAATCCACGGTGTTCAGTGGCTCCTGTATACATGAACCTGTGGAAGCTGCAACGTTCCTGCTCAGGGCACTAACACAAAGCACACTGGCTAGAAGCAGGACGTCAGGTCAGAGCTCAGGGAAGGCCTGGTTCTCAGTACAGTATGTGAACGTGAATTGGCGCTACCACTTTGGTGACATTTCCGTGGGATCTGCATTCTCTTTCTAACCATGCCATGCACCGTATGAAACAAAGATTTGCCTTCTCCAAAAAAAAAAAAAACAACCCAACGCAGCTTTCCAGAAGACGCCAGCCAGCTCCTTTAGGCTAATTCCTGGGGAATGAATGTTCCTGTTGCCCAGACAAGAGCAGGCACAAGCAGCACACAGCCCTGCTCCCAGTCGGCCCCATCTGACTGCGTGTGCCTCGGCAGCACCTGCGGAGAAAGTCCACAGCCTGGAGATCACCTATCACCAGCATGAGTGGTGGTGACCTACCAAGGCAGTGAGGGGTGACACACTGCCTGCAGGACAGGGGAAGGGCAGAAGGGCCATAACTGCCCACACTGCTGTTGCCCCACAGGAAGACTGCACTGAACTGTGGTTTTATGATGGATGCCACCGTTCCTGAGCAAAACTTGCCATGCTGCAAACAGTGGAGCTGCATTTAGAGCCAGGTGTCTCCCTCACAGGTTATGAGCTCTGCCGTGGCATTCACGTATGCACATCCATGTCTGTCGTGCAGAGAGAACTGTTAAGAGCCAGCAGGGTCATAGAGGGCTGCTGGGGAAACCTGAATTACCCAGCTCCGGGAACAGATGGGGTTTCAGTTCTAAGAAAGTCAGATCAGCAGCCTTCACCAGCTCTGAATGCACCTGAAAAGGCATACAGATCCTCTCTCCCACAAGTGTTACTTGACATCCTCAAACTGCAGATTCCCACCCTCGTGCCTGCTTTCAGCTAATGACTTATTCATGTGTTTAAAATAATACGCCCCCACCAAAGCAATATTTCCCTTTGCCCTATCATTTCCAGCTGCAGATTCCCACCCAGTCCCTGTTTTGAGTTACACTTTAATAAATATACTTGCAATTGAAATCATCTTTCCTTTTTGTCCTCCCCATGCTATACATTCCCACACTGACCCCTCCTTCAAGACACAATTAATCCATAATTTATGTCTGAAATAAAAATAATCTCCTCCTCCTGCCTTACCCATTCCAGCTGCAGTTTCCCATTGCCATCCCTGCTTTGAGCCATGATTAATACATATGTTTAAAATAAAATAATAAAAAAGTAATCTCTACCCTCTGTTCTCCAGCTGCAGGCTCCCATTCCTATCTTATCCTCCATTTCCAGGCTGCAAGCTCTCCCAGTGCTACCTCCCAGTCGACAAGGGAGCTTCCCCCCTTAGAGCAGCAGTGGCCTCTCAGGCACCTCTTCATGGATCACTTCCATCTCTTTCAAGGATCAAACCCCACAGCATGTGCCATGGAGGTGGCCACAACCCTTTCTTACTTCACTGACACCTTCAGCAACAAAGGCAAAAATAAATAAATGCAGGAAGTTAAGTCACTGAAGCAGGGGCCTGCTGGTGAGGGACACATCTGGGGTTTTTTTCTTCTCAGCCCATGGGGTTTTGCTGTGCTGCCTGGTGACAATGGGTTAAGCCCCTGCTTTATCTTCTCCTCGGCAAAGATTTCCAGTTGAATAAAAATGAGCCCAAGTGACTGCATAACCCAGTCTGAGGTTTGGCCTTGCTGAGATGGCCTTGCCATCATCCATGGCACTGGCTTCAGGGCCTGGATGATGGCCTCGGTAAAATTGACTGGGACACGGATCGTGGGCAATAATCAGTTCCCATCTCCTTCTCCTGCCACTTAATCCAAATAGATAATCTACTGAAATGCTTCCTGTGTCCATTTACTTACCTCAAAATCCTTTCACTGGTGAAACTTTCCAAAACTGTACCAGGGGTGTTGCACTGAAAACAACACTTTTTGGTTTTGCCCTTCTACAGTGAATTAACCATCAGTAGCCTTCAGTGGGACGGGAAAGAGGCTGCTAATGATGCCTGAAAAGAGAAATTCCTTCATCACCAACAGCCCCAGAGGAGTAGTTGGCATGGATGACTTCCAGAGTGCAGGTTTTTCTCCATTCCCTATTCAGTTGGGATCAGGGTTTGAAGATGGCTTCACCGTTGTTTTGGCATTTGTTTGAATTGAGAGCTGAAACCCCTGAAGCTACCTGCATCTTCAGATTTTTCCCTGCCCTCTGCAGCAGCCATAACAAATTTTTTTTAGGTGGGAAAGGAAAGGGGACAGAGAGAAAAGGCAGGGTTAGGAAGGGCCTGGAGTGTATTTCCAGTGCCTCTGAATCACAAAGCAGAGATCAGACGGCCTGGATGCCATAGCCCTGCCATCCCTCCAGCAGTTCAGTGCTTCCCTATGCCGCTGGTACAGCCGGTTTGTCTGTGTGTTGGTGTGAAGGTGACAGAAGAGCTTTGTTCTGGACTGGGGGGTTTCGGGCAGGGTGAATCTTGCTGCCACTCATGTGTCTGGTCCTCCAAGGGACTCATGCAGAAAGGGCAGGACACAGGGCTCTCCTGCCCTGACCCTACTGCATCCAGGACAGCCTGCTCTCACTGCTGGTGCTAGCTCTGTTTTTATTATTGATACTTGACTAATTTATTTCTCTTGTGTTAAACAGTTTTTATACGGTACAGTTAGCAGAAGTAACAGCTTGCTAGCTGAAAGCAAAAGTCCTCTTGAGAGATGAAGCACTGTGAGTTGACACACAGACTGTCAGGTAGGTGACCTGGCCCTGTCTTGCACATGATGTATATAATCTTATGTTCCCTTTACCTTGATATATTTATTTAGCTCAGAAACTCAGCTAGGGAAGAGCTTATCTCCTTTTATTTATTTGGGCTGCACATAGTACATTAAGGCCTGAGTGCAAGTTTGGTACCTGGAAGTATTGCAGTAAGATGCAAAATAACAGTTGTTCAAAATCACAGGAATTTGGGATTATGATTGGCTTGCTCATTAAAACAAGTATCTAAAATCTAAATTCAAAATCCATGTATTAATTGGCTCCTCTACCAGGGAATGTACTCTTTCTTATATACATAACCTTGAGATGAAAATGGTAGTAGAAGGTATGTGGAAGCAGATTCTGCATCAGATAAATTTCTCACTGCACCTCCTGGGAACAGGGATCAGCTTTTCATTTCTTAAAGCTAAATCCAGAAAAATAGCCTCTGTTCCCCTTGCCTTAATGGATGCTGGAGCCCCTTCCAGGCATGGGGGAGTGTCAACAGTCCCTCCCTGCAAGCATACATGACCTGATCTTCTCCACAAAACCACAGAGAGGGAGAATGGTGAGGAAGAAGGAATCAGTGCTGGGAGGGGTGAATGGGAACCTGGGAGATGGGCACGTGTTTTCTTAACTCATTAGTGAAGCCCTGTAAGATCTACTCATGTATGTAAGTCCTGCAGAAGGGGTTGGCATTGTTAAGTAAAGCTTTTGTATCTCTCTTACTTGGTAGGAGATGAAATGCAGCTGTTAGTGTTTGCTGTCCTGATAGCTGTAAAGATGCTGGGCCACGACCCTGGTCCTGTACTCTTTGCTACCTGCCCTGTTTCTCAGCCATGCTCACATCAGCTTTAATTTCCTTATTTTGGGTTGAAAAGCTTCTGTGGTACTTGTTTTAAAAAGCATCGCTTGTCTCAGAGCAGCCAGGGAATGACAAAGGAATGCCCAAGGTGCACAGACCTGGTGAAGGAGATCCACACATTACTCGGCACAGGTCTCTCTGGTTGCTTGGATCCTGCCTCAGTTGCCAAGCGAAGCTGTTGGTAGCTTCCTTCTCCAGCTGCTGGGAACAGCCAGCAGGACCTGAGCTCTGCATGTCCAACAGGGCACCAAGGAGCAGGAGAGAAGTGCTGGACCTGGTACTGCTGGGTCCACACTCTCCAGGTCTCACCAGCAGGCAGATTTCCCGCCTGCCTCCCTTTTCTCCCTCCCCAGTGGCCCTGGCACCGACCCCGTAGATGCACACACTTGCTGCCATGTGAGCCAACACAGAGAATTGAAGGTGCTGAGGGAAAATCTGGCTTGGAATTCTGCTTGAAGGCAAGTGACTTATTCAGTCACATCGGTGTGCCGAGGACTGAGCAAACTCAGATGGCACCTGCCTCTGGGGAAGGTGTGTTAATAATGGGAAGTGCTGGGGCACAGGGGGAGCATAAAGCTCTGAGGACTGAGAAGGCATCTGTGGCTCATACTGAGTGTCTCTCCTGCAGTGAGTTTGGTCAGCATTCACTCAACAATAATGATGGCTTATTTGAAATATTTAAAATTTGATCGTGTATGAAATGAAGAAGGAGGGAGAAAAACCAAAAGGAAGTTAGGATTTAATAGCTGTTTTGCAGCTTTTGAGGCATTTGTGAACCTTTTGTGGAAGATGGATAGTTCTGCAAATATGACTTTCCCAAGAACATCAGTCCATTATGCAGCTGTAATGAATCGTGATATATAGTAGTCCAAACACTGCTTGCCAGCCAGCTACCTTAAGACAAGATGCTAAGGGAATATTTTTCTTGATTAGATAATAGGCTGGCTGAAATTCCTTCAGCTTTACTGAAACAGAAGTTAGCAATTTCAGACATATCAGATGATGCATCAATTTTCTGTAAACAGAAGACTGTGCAACCCACTTTATTGAAAAGCCCTTTATACTGTGCTAGATTTAATCTCTCAATTTGAGAAGCAGCCCCATGAAATAAGATGTTTGCATGCAAAATCTCCCAGATTTCCAAGGGAAATATAAAACAAAGAAGAGCATGTTCCCTTGGGGACTGCACCTATCTTGGATTAGATTTTCTCTGATGTTTTTGCATCATATTACCAATGGCTTCAGGGAAGTGAAACAGCAGTTTTCTTTCTTGAGAACAAAGGCTTGCAGAGTTGAAAAAAATGTTAATATATTTAAAACACTTTTGCCCACTGTTCTTTTTATTACTCTGAGAATTCTGGAGGAAAAAAATAAAAGGGTATCTTTTTGTATTATTTTATCATCTATGTTAATGAAATTTGCATTTAAGGCTATAGTCTGAGACTTCTGTAAAGGAAAATTTATTTCTAAATAAGCACTTTCTGCTTCCTATGGACAATGTTTTAACTACTAGCAGTGTTCCAATAATACAATAATACAGAGCTGGCTCCACAAATCACTGGAAAAACATTTTATTTTCCTTTTTTTTTTAATTCCATGGATTTTGAAAAGGATCCATTGGCCATACATACAGTGTATGTAAACTTTGTATAAAGTTTTGGAGACCTGAGACTAGAATTGTATTTTCTTATCCGAGATCTTAGTTCTGACATCTTCTCCTCTTGCACGAGTAATTTTTTATATGAGCAGGTTTTGCTCATATGGTTTGTCCTACTATGTGCAATGGGCAGGCATCAGGGGAGGGAGCAGCGTTAAGCACATTCAATAGTGTTGCTCCTGTTTGGATCCAAGGGAAGCACTTTGGTTTTGCTTTGCTTAATCAATGTAGCAGGTAGTTATTAGTAAATTAATTAATAATTTAAAAGCCCCACGTATTAATAAATAATTTAAGAACGTGGGCTTTGTCTTCTCTGTTTGGACAATGCAAATTAATAAAGCTCTTTGCTAGAGGTAATTCTTTTTACCACAAATAACAATGAACTAGAGATGTTACAGACTTCAGGTAGAAAGACTAATTTTGATGTTCAAAGCACTTAGTGTTTTCCTGGACATGTTTTAATCCTACCAAGTGCTATAATGCTTTCAGATAAATGCTTAAAATAGGTATTTTTAAGAACTCATTCCTTTACCTCAATAAAATTAGTAAGAGGTGCTATGATTTAAAAATAGATTAAATAAAAACCATGAGAGTATGTAGTATGAGAATTTATACTCAGCTTTTTACAAGATTCAATGAAATGGGGAACAACCAATGATTTGCAAAAGTGTCAGAAGGAAAATCAACATAGAAACACCTTTTCTGTAGAAAGCTCATTTGACCGTGGAACTTTTGACCTCAGAATGGTAAGAAAGCAAAGCAACGAGCAATTTTTTTGCGGAAAGAAAATTAAATTGGTCATTGCTATGAATGGCAAATGTTTCTGGGTTCTTGATTCTGGATATTTAAGGTAAAACCAAGAGTTTGGGAAGTATGTACCTACAGTTCATCTGGTCATAATCAGCTGATTCTTAGATCTGAGCAAACACCCTCAATACATAGATTATTCTGCAGGCAACCTCAAAAACATTGTCCGCATCTTCTCAGCTGTCCCAGAAAACACTAAGTTAATCTCTTACTAGTATACTAGCTCTAAAAAAAAAATATTTTAAAAATTGTGGTTTTACATTTTGACAGATCAACAGTTACTGAAGAGGCTTCACCGTATTCCTTCGTGGTATTCTGAATCAAGCAAAGCAGAATGTAAACACAACACTAGTAACCCCTCTGAAAAGATGGAAAGAACTATCTCCCTGGAAGTCATATGGAATATCCTTAATTTTCTTTAAAAGGCTTAACAAGGGGCAGAACTGGAAAAAAAATTTTATGTCTAAACTTGAAGGAGATAATTCGGTAATGAAAAGGAGTCAGAAACTGAAGCACAATTGACTTAAAGATAACACTTGGATTGGCACGGTGGAAGGTGACTGCTGAGGATACAGCTACGTGTTTATTTCTCTTTCAATTTTACCTATCTGCTGTTAAGTTACAGACACCAAGATTGTTCTTGAGGCATGCTGGTACTATCATTTCCACACCCAGTTCACAGACTGACTGCGAGACCAGGAAGGAGCGGGAGAGAGAAGCAAATACTCTCCTCCTCACTCAAAGTTCTTCATTAAGATTTTCCGCTTCAGATGTACCAGCTCATTTGCAGTGTAACAGGAAGCATCACCCCTCCACTGTGTGCTTTGTTCCCTTCTTCCTTATGAATATATAAATTGCAACCAGAACAACAGATTTATTGATGAGTTAAATGAATTCACTCAACCAGAAGGTTGTATAAGACAAACTATGTACAGACCACTCAGCAAGACAATGTGTTAAGTTAGAAAAAAAGAAGGGGAGGAAAAAAATAGAATAAACCAAGCAGCAATGCCATGGGTAAAGCAGCAATAGCTGCAATTCTACTGCCTGGAAGTTGAGATTTAAATTTCACATTGTCAAGGAATGCAATCTAACCTACTGCAGGAAGTAAACGACGTAACAGAACATAACTAACTGGCACTTCCTCTGCTTGTGTTGCTGGAAAAAAAAAAGATACAACGTCATCTTAGGCCTCTAAGCATGGAGGGAATTGCCAGCAGTATGTGTCAATCAAGAAATCAGATAATCTTCTGGTAACTTGCTGAACGAGTTGTCTACAAACACATGTAGGCAATATTTTGAGTAAGACTTCCACAGTTGTAAAGTAAATCAAGGACAAAGGAGCAGAAATATATTCCATGTCTGACATATAAAAGGCAACACCACTAGTAATGAGTGCAAAGGCACTAAAAATATTTATACAAAGCAATCCATAAATGTAGCCATCCTCTTGCTGTGCAGACATTCCTAGGTTTATATCCAGTAAGTTCCTGCAACTAGCGAGCAATAAAGATTTTTGCAGTGTTTTCCCGAATGGATAACATGAAACTCAACCTGCTCCTTATAAAATCCTTTTGAAGAACATCTAAAGGTCAATTGAAGAACTGCATAGCTCTGCTCTGCATTAGTTGCCCTTCATTTTCTCAGAAAAGCCTTTATGTTTCAATGTCCATACATAAAAAATGTGTGGATGGCTTCAAAATCTGTGTGTGCTTGTGTGTATGTATCTAATAAATATCTGATAAACTGATACATATTTATTATAACAAATTGTATATAACAAAACACTGCTACCTGTATCTAATGTGATATCAAAAAAACTATCCAGAAAGAGCTGCAGTCTTCATTTTGGCATTGCTAATATTAGACTTCTGAGAGGAGTTCACCTCAGTTGACCTGGGGCCTGAGCTTTTTTGAAGCACTGGCACTTACGCCCTTTATAATCCACAGAGAGATACACGTACTTGTAGGACCTGCTTCATCTCTTCCTAAGGTGGACACCTTACACAGACCTGATGAATCCCTCCTTGGAAAACCATACCTTCAAGTTATCTGGAGAGTCCAAACAAGGCTGCCAGAAGTACTACCAGCTCAAGTAGTCATAGTGAGAACCTAAGCAGGATGCGAAGAAGTCTGCACTAACAAAAGTGGACATTCCACAGAAGAAACAACACGAACTAGAGCCAGGCATTAAATATTCAAACCAGTATAAAGTTGCTAAGTACCCTTAAAGTACCCATTGTCTCAAATTAGTGAATGCCTTTGATTGATAGGGGTTTTTTTAATCCTCTTTTCCTCATCTGTAAAATGGATATACAGTACCACTGCATCTCATATTTCAAATATCAGTCTCAAAATTTCTAAAATGTTCACCCAACTCTTGCTCTCATAACAGCTCACAAGTGAACCTGCAATGAAAGTAACAATCTTGTACTCCTGCAGGGCCTGAGACATATTAAATAAGTCCCAGGGCCCCATGTCACCTGGGGGAATACAAATAAATAATGGATGCTTCTCTGAATTGTAATTCAGATGTTACCCACATTTTCTGTGTGTGTAACACACATTTTCTGTGTTCTTCTACACTGTATCATGACCTCTAGAATGCAGACCAAGTAGGAAGAGCTTGAGAGGAACTACACTCAAGACAGGCCTTGGCTGAACACCAGTGTATAAGTAAACAGAGGAAAAAAAGCTCTGCTTAAGGTTGTACCAGGTGATCCTTGACGTCCCTTCCAAGCTGGCATTCCATGATTCTATGATTCTATTTGTATAGCCTCATCTCCTCCTGATTTTTTTAAAAAAGCCAGCTGATCACTACCAAGAACAAAATACCACCAATATTTGTCCCACTAAACAGCAGGTGGAGAGAGGTCATTGGTACTGGTCTTACCATTAAGTTTCAGGTTTTCAGCAGTGATGTGGGAATGTACTGCTGTGTTGGGGGGTGTTCACCTACAGTGCCCAGCACATTCCTGTGCTGTAGGGCAAAGTAAATACACATACAGAAGCAGCACAGCTTGCTGCCTTAGAACTAGGAAAAAACACAGAAAGACAGAGCAAAAATCCAGACTGATAGGATCAAAATTTTCATACGTGCTGGTATGCGCTCTCCTTCCTTTCTCCCTGAGTCATCTCCACATAAGTTCAAGCTTCAGATAAAGCTGATTTGCATGATTAACTCTGGGCATCCTTATCTTAGGCCCATTAGAACAAAGAGGTTTTGCTGTAAGTGAATTTCATCTCTGCTGTGAGGAGCACAAATCTCAATTCAGACTCAGTGTGACCCTCTGAGGCACACTGCAGTGCATACCATCAGGCCTCACTAGGTTATCTGCAGCTCCTCTGTGCTGCTTTTCCCTTTGAATCACACATTGTAAGATTAAAACGAATGAAACATGTTAAAATAGCATGCAGCTAAGTTGAAGGGACACGAATGTATGAGATCATGAAGGATTTTTGAAAGGATGACTGAACGAGAACTCTTTTCAAGCATCTGGCTGCTGTGATAAAAAGCAAGTTCTCCCTGTCCATTTGCTGTGGATATGATCTCATCTCAGGTGGTTTAAGAAATCCTCTCTGAAATGTAATTAGGTTAGAAAAACATGCACACTCAAATCTGGAGCTTTTGGAAGCCTGGCTTTGATTTTGGTGAAGTATCCTTTAAAAATGCAGGGGCAACATCAAATTCATTATCTAGTGATGTGGACGTGTCCTAAGACAGATCAGTGCTGGAAAGGCAGCATGGGATCTGAGCAGCTGTAAGCACCCAGGGACTGCAGCCCAGCTTGCTACCTATCTGGATATGTTCTTCAGGAACAGCCTTTAGGACACCTCTCTCATGTCCCTCCTATCCCCACAGCTTGTATTTCTAACTCGCTCACAACTTTCCCAAAGTCAACTGCAACCAACAATCACAGTGATATTAACCAAACCTGACTCAAAGGACAATACCCAACAAAACCAGACACCTCCAGAGGTGGACCTACAGTTTTGGCCAGTCAACTCCCATTATCTTCATTAAGACTTCAGGATACAAGAACAACTATTTTTTTCAAGGCTGAGCATCTTGAAAAGCAAGGTCCTTCAGTTTATACCTGAAAACATAGAAGGTGCTGACACCAGTACTTCCATTGAGGTGGATGACTCCTTTGTAAGGTGGAAGCTGTGCTTGGCAAGCTGGAGATAGCTGCCTAGAATGTGGTGACAACATTCCACTGGGCTTTTTTCAGCAGCTGTTGATCTCCTCCAAGGTCCCAGCAGAAAAGTCCTACTGAAAAAACCCTATCCACCCTCCATTTAAGACTACATTATTCTAGGATATTAGAAAAGTCCTGGAGATAATGAGGCTAAGAAGGAATAATTAGGATATTAAGATCATAAGATGTACAACTTTGCCTGAGTACACTTCCCTAAGTGACTGGGCTCTTACCACCAAAATTCAAATGCTGATGAATGCAATCACCTATACAGAAGGATTTTGCAAATTAAAAGTACTGCAGAATGCACAGAAAAAAACGTTGGTTAAAAAACACACAGAGGTGGCACAAGGAGGCTTTTTCTCTCTGAGTTTGTCTTCTAACACTCATGCTTGCAAGGAACGTAAAATGCAAAGCTGAATGTTATGTTGTGCAAGATAGGTTCTCACAGGCATTGTTCAACAGTCTGCTAGGTATTTCCCATCTGAAAATAATGATAATTTTCCATAACTTAGGATATGTGTACTTTATATAAATGTCAAATAATCACTCACCCTTGCCATAACTGGGCTTTCTCTTCACTGGAAAAAACCCATATGCTGATTTGTAGTCTCCCCTAGTAGTGGGACTTGCAGAAAAAAGATAGAAAGTACTGGATCCTTAATTTGGCCAAATGTAAAATGTAAGCATAATTGCACTTTAAAGAAATGCAGTTTTCAGATGCATAAACTGAGATAATCTACAATGACCAGATTCTGTAGCATCTGGAAAAAGATTCTCTGACACCAAACCCTGAATTTCCGTTTTGTTGAACTTGTAACTGTTTAAAGATTCTTTCTAGTATAAACTTGAGATTGGCATATGAGTACTGTGGATTACTGTGCAAAGTCCCAGCTGGAGCAAGTCTCTGAACATACTGTGTAGCTGACTCACACAGGAAGAAAAGGAGAACCTGGTAAAATACTTCTTTCCTTTATAAAATATGAGCTAAAATCTTGTCTCTACCAGGGAGCAGCCCTGAATTCAATAGTCACACAGGTATAACTGAAAGGAGAATTTGTCCACTTGTAGAAACAATAAAGCTAGAAAGATGCTATTTGATTTATTATTTCTTATCAAGAGACAAAGTAAAGAAATAGTAGGTGTTTTTATAAGTAAGTATCTTATTGCCATTAACTTTAAAGAACAAAACATGCAGGAAACAAGAAAAAGAGTGTGCCTATAAAAACTCAATAAAGGTAGCTGTTTTCCTTTCTTAATAATGTTTTGGGATTGCATCTTAGTCTTTTAATGATATCTACTTGATTGGACAGAAAAAAAGATTTGAGAAAAAACATCAACAAAGGATCAAAGCAGTCAAAATGAAAAAGACATTTCTGTCCTCCATCCTACTTAGAGTCATATGATCCACCAGATAGAAACCAACATAATTCCATTGAGATGGAACAAATTGGACAAGTTTCTTCTAAATGGACAATACTGTGAAGCATGATACAGTAGCAAGAAATTCCATTACAATGTTGATTTTCAGATCCCTAATATACAGCTAGTTTGTCATCAATGAAATAGTTTAAATAGCATGTGACCAGGCTGAGGTTTTCTTGTTCATTATCTAAATCCTATGCAAACCATAGTACTTACTAAGAACTGAGACTAAATATCAAGAACTACTGAAGGTCCAAGTCAAAAAGAAAAAAAGCTAAGCTCCTGTTTTTTCTTCTTTTCAGTAAATCTTTTGATGGGCTCCTTCAAAGAGTGCTACTACTGAAGAGTGCTCCTTGTATGAGTCTGTTGTTATATCTAGTACCATTCAACTGTTAGTGGCTGTGCTCCAGGTCCCTGAGATAATTTTTAAGTTATTAAGTATCTTGCTTGCTGATGCTTCCATATGAAGACAAGCTCCTTAAATGTTGCTCTGTTGTGTGACAGTCTTATTCAGGAAATGCACGTGTACACCCCTACAACAATGCCACATTCATGTGCTGTGCAAACACACACACTCCTCTTCAAGTTCTTAGACCAAGTCTGAATTTGTACAGGATTTTCCACCATGAAAGAGACACCCATGTTGCATCCAAAAAAATCTCATTATCTTCCTTAGTGATAGTGGCACGGGGTTTCCAAGTATGAGATCATGCCACAAATACCACATACTACTTGGTGTGGGAAAAAAATGGAGTTTCCTTGGTACCAAGCAGAAAGTACTTCAGGAAATGCCCAGAAAGGCAGAAGAGCAGTCGCAGAATGCCCTGTTGTCCATTCAGTTCTGATCATCTGATATTAATTTAGCAGTTCTTTCAGATACATTACTTCTCATTTCACTAGCCAAAATTAACAT
This sequence comes from Apus apus, assembly GCF_020740795.1. NCBI lineage: Eukaryota > Metazoa > Chordata > Aves > Apodiformes > Apodidae > Apus > Apus apus. The sequence goes on from NC_067283.1 coordinate 53,988,510, forward strand.
CCTTGTGAGCCAATACTCCAGCCATGCCCATGCCTACAGCAAGCATCACCTCATGCTCCCAGCCAAGAGCAGGCGTAATATGTGTGGAATAGGGGTAATTGTTGTATTTACCTTAAGTTAATAATGAATCTTCTGTATGACAGTGACCACATCTCAAACATTAATAGCCTCTGTTGTGTGTGATCACCTGTATCAATCACAGCTGTTCCATAATAAAGCTTATAAAAATATTCAATCAGTGATGGAGAGGGCCTTAGAGATGCACAGAATGAGTTTCAGATACTTGCAGAATATTCTGAGGTAGGCTGCAGATTACACAAGGGAAACCCTACCAGGTGTTTGCAGTTTCATGCCTGCTGTAATGTAACCCATAAAAAGGATATTTTTTTTTTTCCTCCCTTAGAGAAACTCAGCCAGGGGAAGCAGAACAAAGGAAAACATAAAGAAGCACTTTTGGAAGTGGAAATTTTGACCAAAGGGGTGAATTTCACCTTAGTATTATAGCATTTGATAAGAAAAGGCTAAAATATGTATATTTTAGTTGTGGAAGACTTGAGGTGTCTTAGAGGTATGAGAATGCATGAATAGAGTCTGAAAGTTGAAAAACATAATGTGTCTGACTTTGTGACTGAAATAGTCTTTCTCCAGGTTTTGTGAACTATTTTCTTTCCTGTCTTGCAGACAACATCTTAAATGTAAATAAATACATCTAAACATCTATGCTACTGGCCTTGGTGGCTCAAGCTTTGCATCACATTACTGGTTTCCCATTAAATGCTTCCCTTTATTGAAATGCAGTGTACAAAACCATGGATACTTGATCTATACCACTGAAGCAACTGGCTCAGGTTTGAGCAAAGCAACAAGGCTTGGACCTCAGTACTACTATACAGAGGGTAAGTGGCTTTTAATGCACAGTGGGGCAAGGATCCAGCCAGTTTCAGAGTTCCTTTCAATGATGTTCCCTGCCAGAAATGTGGACCACGTCCACTGAAAGGAAGCCACTTTGCAAGCCTGATCTCATGTTGCAGCTAACTTTCAGGCCATATACCATCAGACTGTTCCTTTATACAAGCCTTCTCTTCCCTAAATGCTGATTTTTCCTTGATTATTCCATGGCTCTGGCAAGGAATGTTACCTCTTTGGCTCAGTATGTTTGTATTAGCGTAGGTGCAGGATCCATTCATGTGTGCTTACGGACATGACAACCAGTATAACTTACATACCACTTATCTCACTTCTTGTATCTACAAAATGGGGCCACCACACAGCAGCCCCTCCTCATGTGAAAGCTGCCTATGAGTAGTGCCATTACTCACAAGGGGGGGGGGAACGAACAAAAAACCAAAAACCAAAAGAGCCAAAGCTTGAGAGGGAAATCCCATGAGAGAAAGCTGTCTTGATAAAGTTTCCATTGGCAAACCAAGACACCTCAAGAGCAGCTTTCTGTGGTCAGTTGAAAGTATCTATTTCCAGAGACAGGTAAAGATGTAAAGTTGGAACAGATCAGGAGGGGAGAAAAAATGTCAACCAACATTTTTTGAGCCTCAGAAGTACTATTGGTCAGTGGACACCTGTGTTGCAGACAAATGTGCACATCTCAAGCTAAATATAGAGGCTTAGGCAGAGTTGCTGTGGTGGAGCATAGTTGGGGCATCAGTTGGATGCAGTCCTTTGATTCCCTGCCCAGTTTCAGTGTAGCCTCCAGCAGTCTGTGCCTTAATTTGTGGCAGCTGGACATGGTCACTGAGGCACCATATGGCAGCTGGAAGAAGCCAAGTCAGGCCAGTTCCTTCCCCTGCCCTGGGATACCCTTTGCAGTGGTGGGAGGGAAGCTCTATCCCCATGGGGATGCCTCCTGAGTCCTGAGCAGCTCCAGCCCTAGGTCTTGCAAGTTACCTTAAGTGGACTGCAAACGGCTTACTGCTAATCTGCCTCCAAAGATGTGTCAAGGCACATCTCTAGTATCCAGAGTGACTACAGCACCAGCCTCCTCTGGAGAAATCTCCCCTTGAGCTTGGCCCTGCTCAGATCCTCACCACAGTTAACCCAGCCCACAGAGTTAAACACTCTTACAAACTAAACCAAAGGTGAGGCCTTTGCACCAAGCCCATCACTTCTGCTCTGCTCTGGTAGCAGCTACTGAGACACCCTCCCACAGTCTGCCATGGGGGGACAGCAGCTCCCGGGGGTCACAGCAGCTCCTGGGGGTCGCAGCTTGGACAAAGCACAGCCAATTTTGGAGCTAAATGCTGCAAAGGCATCTGGTTTCAATAAAACTGGAAAGTCGGCCAAGTTTGGTCTGCACAAGTTTCTTCCAGGTACAGCACTGCCATCTTATCTCAGCAGCATCTTAGCTTTCTCAAAACCTTGCATTAAAAGTCAAATAATATTTATGTGCATATACTTACAGCTTATGTGGCAATCTTCTTAAAAGACATTCATGTAATATCTTCATAGATGAGCCAGTAAGAATACAAAAAATCTAAATGACAGGGAACAATAAATCACAATATGACACTCTGAACATCCTTTAGGCTCTTTTGTTTGTATTGCAAGACCAAGAGCTTTTGGTGGTGGGGTTTCTTCTGTTTTGGTTTTGTAGACATCGGTTTTTGTTTGTTTGTTTGCTCGCTTTGGTTGTTTGTGGGGTTTTTTGGTTGTTTGTATTTGTTTGTTTGTTGTTTTTTTGTTTGGTTGGTTTGGTTTTTTTGCTTTTGTTTTTTATGTTTGGTTTGGTTTTGGGTTTTTTTGGTTGTAGGGATTTTTTGGTTGTGGTGGGTTTTTTGGTGGTTTTGTTGTTGTTGTGTTAGGTTTTTTTAATCTACATGTAACCAATGACAACAGCAGTACAGAAAAAGGAGACATTTTCTTCCAAATGTCACATGTGAAAACAGGTTTTTCTATATAGTTTAGTCTAAAAAAACAGGTCAGTCTACCTTCCCAAACGGGCCAGACATAAAAACAACTTTATTTGTGGCTTCAGACATACTCAGCAAGGCTCTGGATTAGCTTTAACCATTAGGTAATGCAAGATTCATAACCCATTACCTCTTTTATAAACCCCATTCATAAACCCTCAACTGAATAGTGTATTCATGTATTTAATGGATACAGAAACCACAAAATAAAAATTTAATAAATTCTTGTATTCAATTACTGGATCAGAACAAGTGTCTTCTCTTTAGGAGTTTAGGATGTAGATGCTCAGACTGAACACAAAATACAACAGCTAATTTCATCCATTTCTTGCCTTCCTCCTCAAAGGAGATTTGGATCATGAACATGATGAGCCGAGTTAACTTTTAAAAAAACTGTTCAGCTCCCACCTTTTTGGGGTTCACTAATGTTTAAAATCTGATTAGTTGTTTGGGGTTTTTTAACTTTACATTAAAAAATTACATTGGCTATATTATGGTTTGCCCTCTGATACCCATAGGCTTTGCTGAGTCAAAAACTACACTACCAGCTATCAGAAAGTCAGGGTGACTTGCAGGCAAAGGGAGAAACCCCTTAACTCTCCAGGTACACACTTGCACTTTGAGTCTCAATAAAGCAGGTACCTCCCCCTCAGAAGACCTTACTGCTTCCCAAGAGGTTTCCCTTGCAGTGTTTGCCCAGTTATTGCCCGACAGAGCAATTACCAAGGCTCCTTACATGCAGGGAAAGTTTTCTGCTAGCTTCAACATCTTCTGATGTGGACCATTGCTTTCACAGAGCCTGGTGATCATTTTGGATAAGATACGTGACAAAGTGGAACAGAAAACACATTTGGTGCCAAAGGTATTATGCCACTGAAAAGCAGCTGAATCCTCTCCTTTACTAGTTGTCAGTTATCTGTAACTTGCTGTCTGAAGTTGCAAGGGCAGCTGCCAAGCCTGTAGCTGCAGTGACAAGAAACTTTGGGTGTTACTCAGCACTGAGAGCTACAGGAACAAAAGCCGATAGCAACGGTGTGCGCCATACCCAGCTCTAAAGACAGTAACTGACCCTTGCTTCACTCCTTTCTCCTGGCTAGAGCCACAAACCCATTAGAGTGAGGCATTGCATTACCAGGCCCTCCTCTCACTCCCCATCACTTCCTGAGTGGACAACGAGAGGCTGTGACCATCTAGCACTAGGAAAGAGGTGGTAGGATAGGGGGAAAAAGTTCTGGAAGCAAAATACTGTGGGGCAAGGATGGGCTTGCCTTGGCAGTACAATTAAGCACTTACTGTGTATTACTGTAATGAAATTTTGTTGACAGATTAGTTTGGTGCTGTTGAACCTCAGGCACTCTCTGCCTCTGTCTCCCCTGCTTTTTACTGTATTCCTTTTCCTGGATTCCCTCCTGGGGAGCAGGAGAAGGATGCGGCAGAGGCGCAGGAGGAAGGCAGTCTGCCCCATCCACCCTTCGTTAGCAGGAATGTCATATGGGTGCAGGAACATGAAGATCTAGCAGGACTGAGCTGCAGTGGTCAGTCGTGCACAGGGTACACTGAGATCGTAATAGAAAACTCACCTGGGTCTCTTCATTACCAGTAGGGACAGATAAAGCAAAGGGCAGCTCCTCTTAGTCAACCCTGCCAGATTAGACCAACCAACGCGCCATCCACTAGGAAGAACACACCCCATGCAAAGGGTTAGATGCTGCTGTGAACTGTACCAGTGCAACCCAGAGCTGTGTAATGGCAAACAAATAGCAGTTCTTGGAATTTGTAGTGGTGGACCTTAGGTCAGGATCAGATCCACAGTCCTGAAAAGGGTAGAAAGGGAAAAATATGCACGGAGCAGTATGTGGTGGCAGGATGGAGTGTTTCTGAACCAAAAGAGGTAATGAGAGGATACGCTACAGCAGGATCATGTTTCAGCAACTTTGGAAATACGGAAGCAGAAATGGTTAAACTATTTTTGTGCTCTTTATGGTCTATTTGAGTATCATGAATATTATAATCAAGAGATTGTTAATTTGGATATCTTAGCAGAACCGAAATACAGAGTCCCCCAAAAATGTTAGATTGTATCAGCGTGGAAATACCACTACTGGGAAATTTCAAAGATCTCCAGACAGATCCTTAACTGCTTCTGTGGTGGTTACGGTGCTCTTTTCTTCAAGATTACATTTCGTCATTTAACTTCTTAAAAATATCTCCGCTCATAATTAACAAAGATTTGTATCTGAGAAAACAATCTCATCTGCCTGTTAGGTAGGAGAAGATCAAAACTCTGCACAATGACAGTCTCAGGGGACAAAGAGTGGCAGCTCCACAGCTCCAGTGTCTCATCAAGCTAATTCACAGTGTCACGGGCAGCAGGAACCCACAGGTGCTAAATACAACCTCCACTGGGCACTTTGGGACTGAGCCTGTCCACGATAGACTTCCCTGAACAAACTTGCCAAGGAAGGGAGTTTACAAACATGGTATGCAAAATGACTGCTGTTGAACTAAACCACACAATTAATAAAACAGCCCACTCACTGATGAAAATTACTAAAACCAAAGATACCATTAGACTCCCTACATGTCTTATGCAGAGCTTACTGCTTGGCCAGAGGTAGATTTTTTATTGTTGCTGTGAAAGGTAGCAGATATGGGAAGATTTTCAGAATTTAATTCATAACACTTAAGGATTATACTGCTACTGAGAAAAAAATACAGTGAAGGAGGAAAAAGAAGCAAGTCCTCAAAATGCCACAAGTGGCAGCTCTGTTTTCCTTTTATCATGCATTCTGTGTTGAATCGCCCATGCTGCTGTTGCAAATTTCTGCCAAATTTCCTCTGCAAATTTTACTCAATTTTTACTCTACCAAAATCATATTTACCTCAGTTGGAGTTTTATTGGCATTGGAAGAGAATGAAAAACCTGAGCAAGGACTTTGGAATGTGGTTGAGATATTATATGTCTTTGCATGTGTCTTTATTCATTTTTAAACATTATTATTTATACCCTCTGGACTCAAGAGAAAAAAAAAAGAGGGGATGTACTATAGGTTAGTTTAACAAAACAATGATTTGCATTGCTGCTGACAACTATCTTCACTCTCCAGTGCTGAGAAGTGCCAGATGGGGAATTTGGAACAGTTAGCAGCAGAAAATGCAACCATCCCAGGTTCAGGGAGTCTCTGAAAGGAGAATTTGAAAAGTGGAACTCCACATAAGGATACAATCCAGAAGCAGATCCCACTCTTATTGAAGAGGTGACTGCAGACAGCGTGCAGTGCATTAAAAGTGCTTTAAGGTCTCTGCTCTCTTATTTGTCTCCATTCAGCTTCTGAAATGAAGAAGGAAAAATCTCTTCTGAATGCATATATATAGAGAGAGAATTTTGAAGAAAACACTGACTTAACACAGAAGTCAGTTTAATAAATAGGAACATGTATCACTGCAAGCAGGAACCTGGAGCAAACTTCAGTGTTTTAGGAAAGACTCAGTGAGTGTATTGGTTTTATATATGTTGTCAAAACAGATTTGGCCACACATCTGGCCAGCCAGAGTGGGTTTAGAGTGACCAGCTGGGACAGCTATGTCAGGGAGGCAACACAGGAGCCTGGCCTCAGAGTCAGATCCTTGTTTCTTTCTCTTTAACAGATTTTACACTGACAGAAGACAAAAGCGATGCTGTGTGATATTCACATTCCACGGCTTTGGACATCTAGCAAGTTATGTGGGAGCCCTCTATTCCCCTGAACACCAAGAAGGATACAGACAAACTGGGTGAGTCTCTCCGTCTGAAGATGCGTGACTAAGACACATTGGGTAACTCCCACCTTTTAGGGTACCTGTTTTTCTTGACTCCACTGAGTGCCTGAACACCCAGCCTTTAGGTGAGATTTGAGTGCCTAAACAGACAGATCTCAACATCACAGGCACCCTAGGGTATCCCAGCTGGCCACTTACTGCCTCCTCAGAAGGGCACAAGTCTCTTGTAGATCATCTGCTCGGGCTCTGTCTTTTAAAGAAAGATTTTTGTTACGTTTGCCGGTCATGTCCAAATGTCCTGAATTCCTCTGGGCACATCTACAGTGGTGCCAGGTGCCTGAATTGATGTCCCAGCAGGGGAGCAATAACCAGATAAAACCAAATTCCTTTGGTGTTACCAAAAAAAATTTGCTTTTGAAGAAAGACAGTAAGATATATCAAAGCAAGGGTCCATTGAACGCCTTATGCTTTCTCCAACTGGGATAGTTAAATGCTTAAAGAAGAGAAAGAACAAGACAAGCATATGTGAAACTTCCCATTAGTAATTTCCAACCCTCAAAATATTTGCAGTTTGGGACTTCTTGATTAAGATATGGTGCCTGTGTATTTAATAACCCTCACTGGGTTTCTCTTCCAAGAACATGTTCAGTCTGCCCTTGAACTCAAACTGACTTTTACCAAAAACAGAAGCAAAAAAAGACAAACATCCTGCCTTCTCCAACCACCTAGCAGCACAGAAATGTATCCAAAAATAGAGAAAGTCCTCAAAGACTGTGCGATCATTGCTGGCTCTAAAAGATAAACAGAGTGACAAAGCAGAAATTATTTCAAAGTAGTTTCTGCTAAAAATGGCTTTGGAACAGGTTACAGGTAAGACTTGTAAACATATACTGATTCTCAGATGATTCCATGAAGGCAGATGCAAAAGGCCTAAGACTATGCCAGGCCGGAAAATATTGGCCTTTTTTCTAAGTTCTGAAGAACTATAAGGAATTACGTCAAGATTTTTTTTAATACACATTAAGCATTAAAAATACTTATTGCACTATAGATGGAAAATCAGATTTCTTAAACATCCTGGTTTTGCATCCTCTTTGCTACACCTTCAGAGTAGTTTTTCATTATCAGCACCTACACAACTACATTCTGCTTCTCTTAATTTCTCCTGTTGATCCCAAATTTATAATGCATTTTTCCAAACCTCATCTATTACTATAAATTATACAAGTGTATTTATACCTCCTTATTGTTTCATAGGTTCATCTACTAAACGCATCTAGATTTAAAAATCGGGGGGAAATATCTTTCGTAGAATACAAATATTTGTCAAGACAAAAACATAAATGCTGAGATAGGCAAAAATGTTGATACGGGAATCTCATGAGCAAGTACATTTGAATGAAGGGCGGGAGAATATCTCTGTTGCATGAAGCAAAACATGTTATACAGTGATTATTTCAAAACCACATATAATAATAGTGAATGTGGGAACAGGCTACAGAAAAATGCAGAGGTAGAGAAATCAAACAACCTAACCATGATCTCATGGGGACAATGACTTGGCCTCTTTTTTTCCTCTTTTTTGATGCTACCAAAGGGCAGAATTCATATTGTCAGCGAAGTAAATAATTACAAAGGGAAGATGGGAAGTTAATTATTTGGACAGAAAGAGTAACACTGAGTCCTGCTAAGGAACTGATATTTAGCTATGGCCTTATGATATACTTGAAGGTACAAGAAGCCTACAGTAAATTACAGCACCTCTCTGGGGGCTACTGTTGTTATCTGGCCAAATTTTAAGGTCACTAACAGTTGAGCAAATCCAGAATAACTCCTCTGGCACCTCTAAACATACTCTTTGAACTCCAGGGGCGTAACAAAGATGAGACATGCAGCTGGGGACCTTCCACAGGACCAGATTTTGGATCTCTGGTGCCAAGGACATTAGGGGATACTAAAGAGAATATCAGTAGGAACTGGAAAGACTTTGGTAGATGTTTTCAAAAGTTTACTGAGTTTAGGAGTGTTCTCTGAGGAAAAAGGATGACTAATACATAATGCCATAACTTTAAAACTGAACCTATAGAGACACAGTAGGAAACTACTCACTACTCAGTTTGACATGAGTTGTGAGCAAAAGCCTTTGAAACTCTTTTAAGAGTCAAAAGGGAGAACATTTGGGAAAGCACAGATTAAGCGCTGAAAATAGCCAGCGTGGCTTCAGGAAGGGGAGGTCACCATGGCTCAATAGCAGAGGGGAATTCTTTGCGGATGTTACTGCTGGGCTAGGCAAGGGGCTACAGCACACCATGGCCAGGGCTGGGCTTTTCTCAAAGCAGTCTGACAAGCTCCATAGCTGTAATTAATGGGCAAGATGTGGAGTTTATGGAACTGGAGGAGACTCGGCACATTCAGACTGAGTATGTGCTAAAGCAGAGGCTACAAAAGATGACCTAAAATGGAAAATTTTAAAGGTGAAAAGTCAAAAAGGGATACAAAGCACTGCAGGAACTTTAGCTGGCTTGAATAAAGAATAGAGGAAAAAACATATAAATGAGAGAGGAAGGCTTGTTATTGATTAAGCAGACAGTGACCAAGATTACCACATCACTTTCTTTACAACACTTTGTAGTGATATGGGAGAGCACCACGTTGTCAAGGACTTCAAAGTCCTTGGCAAACAATCAGACACTCATTGTGCTGTAAGTTAGGTAAAGATTGCCATGGCCTTTCTACACAAGAGGGAAAAGAGAAGCACCACAATATTAATTGCTTGCCCAAGCTCACACCCCCTATTTCAGCCATCTAGCATGTCAGCGGTGCTCACAGGAGAAAGGAAAAACCTGGGAGTAGAATCCTGGAAGTTAAATACAAGGGAAAACCTTTTTTCAATACCTTGCTTTAAAATAAATGTGCTTCAAATTTGAGGAGAAGATGTTGTGAGATGAGGGAAAGATGCTACTTGATCTTCCTTGGGGATTTGTCCACTGAAACCTCTACCCTCCCTGGTGAGGTCTGCTGAGGTCCCAGGGCTGGGAGCTCTTGGGCACTCAAGAGAGATTTGAGGTGACTTCTTCCAGGGTCACCCCTTGCAGCAAAATGGTTTTCAAAAAGCACCATTCTTTACCTCCTGGTACAAATATATCATATCCACCCAAGGTTTCAAAGATGCAGATGGAAATAACGCCACGGTGCGATTGCACCTTATCCAATTGGCAGTCAGGAAACTCAACAAAGCTGTTCACATCACACAAAAATATCCTGGAGGAAGCCCCACAAACATTGGGGCTGTTACCACCATTGTTGCTGACAGCACTAATAACAATTTTTTTTTTTTATTAGTAGCCTTCTGCCATCACCAAATGCCATGATTCTCAGCTACTGCTAATGCGTGGACCCCAACTCTGGGACCTGTTCCTGGGGGTAAATGCAGGAATGAGGCTGTGATACTGCCAGTGGGACTTCTGAGTTTTTTTCAGAAAAGTCTGTGTGCCTGAAGCCCAGGTCTGTCCCTTGGGAAAGATCATGATCTGGGAGCACCATCCAACCTCCGCAAGACCGAGCGGCTCTGTCCCAGGCACAGAGGTGTTGGGGCTGCTCAGCCTCCTGTGCAATGTGAAACCTCCCCTCAAAGTAATGAATCACAGAGCCACAGATTTCACTGTGCAACCTACTCCAGGCTTCTCCTGCAGATGACGGGAACTATAAAGGCCAGGACTTTCCTTTGACTGCCTGTGGGTTTCAAGGCCTCTTTTTCCTTTCCTTTTCTGGTGCTTCTTTGCCCTGCCTTACATATTCTAATTAGATTTCCTGGAGGAGTTTTACAAGATGAAGATAAGAAGCAGCTTATCCTAGGCGGTTGTTTGTCTTCACATTTTCCCCCAGAAAAAAAAAAGTACTTTCAAGGACAGAGTTTCCTAGCACAACAGTTATTTAAGGGGGCTAGCAGACAGAAATGCTCTGGGCGGTCAAGCAAGGAACTTTAAAAGGAATCCATCTGAAATGCAATAAAACAAATATTTGTAGGGATTTTTGAGAAATTCCAGCATAACCCCCTCCTCCCTTTTTATTAGCTTCACCAGTGCTTGATGAGGTGCCTACATTCTCTAAGTGACCAACTAAAGCCAATTTTATACCATTATTTAAAAAGCAACTTATGTGGCTGCATGACTCTGTTACCCCACCAGAGAGGAGCTTTTTAAGCCATGCCTTGAGCTGACATTTCCTTTTCCCAATCTCACTTTTTTTGGGATGAGATATATTTCCTTTCCTTCAACAACTAGCTTTTGGAGTCAGCTGAGTGTAGCTGGGAGACAGCATGATAAATATTGTTAAGTCACAGGATAATTTTTTAATAAAAGATTATGACTTGTGTCTCTCCTTTGACAGATATCTTGGCACTTACTGGCTCTGTATTCTGTGAGTTGGATTTCATAGTTTACAGCTTGGTCCACAAATTGCCAAAAGAGAACTCAGTTTCCCCTCAGACATTTATGGCTGTTCCGGTTCAAGTGTCACGACAGAGGCCAAGTTTGCACACCTCACTGAAGTGGCTTTCAAGCTTAGGAAAAACTGCAGAACTACCTACATGCTGTAGTGGCTTGAGTATCAATGGGCTTTAAAGGACAATTAAACAAGTCAATGGAACAAGGGGAATGTACAGAGATAACCTCTCATTTTAAAAGTGCCTAGGCTGCAGACTAGGCAGACCACCGCCAGAAAGGTGGCAGAAATATTGGGCAAATACCACCATAAGAGAGCCCTGTCTTTATGCTAAGATACTCTTTTTGGTGAAGCAATGATGCAACGTCCACTAAAGAGCTAAGTGGCCTAGCAGATGTTGAATGCAAAGTTGAATCCCGTGAGGAGGAAGCCATTTTTCACAACACTGAGCTAAATACATATATTTTATCCTGCACATGTCCCTGCTGTCACTTCTTTTTTTCTGAGTTTTTGTTTTGATACATGCAACTGGTGTTCAGCTTATAGAAATCACCCCAAGAACAAGAGTAAAAACAGGCATGGGAACAGACAAGAGGACTACACCATCTGCCAAGGAGATATCTAGGTGCAAGGCTGCATATTCAGGCAAGTTTTCTATACGAGGAGGAATGGGTGATCTAGGATGGGTTTTAAAGATGGATTGGGGCTTGGATGGCAGGTAATTTGGAGGTCTGAAGATGACATTTGGAAGAGCTGAGGTTAGAAGAGTTTGGGTTGGTGAAAAGGAAGGAGGATATTTGGTTATGGGGTGGGAGGATAATGAAGGAATAAGAATATGGGCACCCTCTCCCCTCTGTTCACATGGGCACTTCTAATCACAATCATCTTCCTGAAAGGAAGAGAACTTACTTTCCCTCTTTCGATCTTTTCTTTCTCACAGACACACATGCACACAAAGAAATGCACATACCCCTGACTGTCCAGTACGTTCTCCTCCTTTCCATTTTTACTACTGGCAACACAGTATCAGATTTTCATTCTACTGATAAGAGTTTGAGAGAGTGTCTCTACTTGCAGTGGTGATCTTAAGATGCTACCAAGCACTCGGATGGACAAACAGCTTCCCACACAGGATGGAGACAGCAGACTCTATAGCTCACTCACCCCCACCTGTCCAATCTTCCACCTAAATGAGGGGAATAGGTATTCGACTCTACCTCTGCTCCATCTTAACTAACAGGCAAAGTCTTCAGTTCATGAAAAAAGGCTCTTCTTTTTAGGTCCTGAGGTTCCAGACTGAATATCTGGGAATGCCCCAATAAGAGACTATATTCAGGACACCACATCCCAGGAGATAACCAATTAATCTGGACTGTGTTATGTCTCCCAGGAGACAGACTTACAGAAGTTTTGTGGTAAGTAGAAAGAACACAGTTTTTCAAATGCATCACAGGAGAAGATACTTGCTTAACACACAGCTGACCAGAATAATTTATCTTGAAAGAATGAGAGGAAGAGCATAGACAAACCAAGTGCCAGAAGACACAGGCCAACACTGTTTCAGCACAAATACTATTAACCAGAGTGTATTCTCTGTATTACTATGGCTTTTGTAAAAGTTGCACATGGAATGAAGAAAAAGAACAACAATAAAAAACAACTTCACGGGAGGTTTATGAAGTACTACATATTTACTGGGATTGCTTTTTTGCATGTCCTTCCTTGGAGGAAGAGGAAAATATTATAATATTTTTGTAGCTCAGGAAAAAATATGGAGCATATACTTTGAGATATTTACTATGAGTTTGAGACCACCATCAAATTTTCATGACATACAATCTTCCTCTATTTATATTTACATATATTTTGCTTGTCCTTTTACTATATGCATGTCTACCAAAATGAAACACAAATGCCTTGAAGAACAAGAAAAAAAGCCAAGGCTGGAAACTTTTCCAAACCACACCCCAGCCAAAAACCTACATCAAATCATCCTTGAAATGTTAGGAACGAAATAGTTCAGGCCTGTTTCCACTGCTATGAAATGTAGCCTTCGTTATTAACTGCCATACCAGTACTTTAATTTCTTTCCAAGTCTCCTATAGACAAAGCAGACAACTAATGTGGTGAGTTCTGTGTCAGATTCTCCTCTCCTTGTTACTATGCATCTTTCCCATGGGCTGCTGACTTAATGCCTTTTAATTAACTTGAGACCCTGCTGGTTTTGTTTTTTTTTTTCTTTTTTTTTTTCTTCTGAAGAAAACGGATGTGTGATCAACATTCTTGTAGGAAATGGTTGCATGGTTTTGAACACATAATATTTTCTCCAGAATCAAAGGAATAGTTTTTTCATGGATTGTGTTTTCTGGGTTTGGCAGAGGTCTTTTGACCCAGTCAAAAATTTTTCTTTGGCATGACTGAAAGAGGTAATGGTGTAATTGACCTCTCAATAACTGAGAAGGATTAGGAAAGGAACAGAAGAAATCAATATGGCAATGAATATTCATAATACATAATGCAGTTCAGGTGTATCTGTCCTTTGCTCTCCTTGGCCCCCATTCAAAAAGGGAGACAGAAAACAAAGAAAGAAAGATTAAGATGGTCAGAAATATGGAGTAGGTTCCAGATAAAGACGGATTCAATGGTTTAAGATTCTTTGCCTCGGAGGAGAGAAGGCTGTCAGAAGCTATGATGGAAACCAGTGAAGTAAGCAATAGTGTGTTTATTAACTGCTGTTCTCTGACCATTGCAGTAAGAAGTTAAGAGCCACCCCCTGAAATCAGCTCATGAAGGCACACAATGGAAAACCAGGTTGAAGCAAAGGAGAGAAAGTAGTATTCTGCCCTTACACAAAGCTTCTTATGCTGGGACATTCACTGTGCCCCTCTCTCGCTTCATGGTATTTGTCCTTCATATTCTACATGCTTTCCACATACCAAGTTTACTTGTGACTTCTTCCCTCCACCATGGAGCACGGTCCTCTTCTACCTCTACGTCCCCTTGCTAATTGCACTGCCTCCCAAGCTATTGCCTTGCTTCACATCCTGATTCACACTATGTTCCCACCAAACCATCTGTCAGCCATGCTTTATGCAAAAATGATATGGAAGTTCTTGATAGACTAACCTCAGTCTTCCACATTTTGTTCTAGATATTTCCTAGGGGTTCTCAGGGTAATCAAGAATGTTTGCTACATAGTTGGGCTTAAGCCAGAATGACTCTGCTGTGTTATCCTTACACTCTTCTGGTGGTCCTTCCACTTCCTCTTAGCTTTAGGCCTTCATTAATTCCACTATTTACCCAAAACAACCTTGAGTTGTTGCCTTTACAGCTGTAGAGAAAAGTTTCCAAACGCAGAGATATTGAGTGTGCAGGTGGGCACACTGGCACTGTAGCAGGCATTAATTTGGTTAGAACACCATGCAGGAGGGAGATCTGGGCAGGGGTAAGGTGGACAGAGACAATTGAAGTGCCTATATCAAGCTTTGCACTGCTGACCACTCAGGTAGAAACATCCGGCTGTGGCAGGATTGCACACAGAGCCAGAACAGTACACATCTATTTTCCACACAAGCTTTATTCTTGCTTCCACATAGGTAGTAAGAATGACAGAATTAATAAAATAATGAAGGAAGGCTCTGGGTGTCTTTGGCATGGTCTTTGTGCTATGGATTTTTCAGTTCTCTTCTGTCCAGCACAGTATTTTCAAAGATCAACCCAATCTATCTGGGTTGTGCAACTTGGAACTGTGGTTGCCAAAAAGAAGAAATAAGTATGTGGATGATAAGTATTCATGGTGCATGAAGTAAGAAGAAATTGTTCCTTAAGATAGAGAAAATGAGAGAATAATACCTAAGGTATGGGAGATATTAATGAATACTGTAGTGCTGGCAAGAACATGTCAAGAATTGGTGCACATATGCTATTAATAACATTTTTTTATATAATCCTTTTTACTGCACAATAGGTTTATAGTTTGCTTTTAACCAGCTCAGTAAAGAGATGAAGAAAATGGTACAGTGTGAGGGAAGGCAAATATTTCCAATTCCTCCACTAAAAAAAGTATAATCATATCCTTAAAATAGGCATTTCCTCCTTCTTCATCCCTAGTTCCTGAGCCATAACAAGCCTCTCACGTTGGCTCAAATTGTGTACGTGCCACACTCAGAATCCAGAGTCAAGTACCTAATTTCTGAGCCTGGAGGTTTTGATTTCTGGGTAGTACCTGTCTCTGTAGCCAAACAAAATAATCCCAGACCTTAAAACTTCCTAGTGACCCATGTATACATTTGACGTTTGAATCCTTCCAAATTCACGCCTTTGTTTTAGGTACTAGTGGGATTTTAACTACCCAGATACTGGCTGGAAGACCTACACAGCCAGCCGTTCACAGCTTCTTCAAATACATTGCAGATAGAACTAACACTAGAGGCAAAGGTGCTGATGCCTTCTTTGCCTCTGTCTTTACTGCTGCAGACTCTCTCCAGGAGCCCCAGATCCCTAAAGCCCCAGAAGAAGGCAGGATGAAGGAGGAGTTTGCTTTGGTAGATGAGGAATGGGTTAGGGATCAGTTAAGCAATCTGGACATCCATAAGTCGATGGGTCTGGATGGAAAACACCCATGGGTGCTGAGGGAACTGGGGAGGTCATTGCTAGGCCACTCTCCATCATCTTTGGTAAGTTGTGGGCAACAGGAGAGGTGCCTGAGGACTGGAGGATAGCAAACGTCACTCCAGTCTACAAGAAGGGCAAGAAGGAGGACCCAGGTAACTATAGACCTATCAGCTTCACCTCCATCCCTGGAAAGGTGATGGAACAACTTGTTCTTGGCACTATCTCTAGGCATATCATGGATAAGGGGGTCATTAAAAGCAGTCAACGTGGTTTTACCAAGGGTAAGTCATGCTTGACCAACCTTACAGCCTTCTGTGAGGAAGTAACCAGGTGGATAGATGATGGTAGGGTGGTAGATGTGGTTTATCTTGATTTCAGTAAAGCATTTGACACTGTCTCCCACAGCATCCTTGTAGATGAACTAAGGAAGTGTGGTCTTGATGATCAGGCAGTGAGGTGGATCATGAACTGGTTGAAAGGAAGAAGTCAGAGAGTTGTGGTCAATGGGACAGAAACTAGTTGGAGCTCTGTGACTAGTGGAGTCCCTCAGGGGTCGGTACTGGGACTGGTGCTGTTCAATATTTTCATCAACGACCTGGATGAGGGAACAGAGTGTGCCCTCAGCAAGTTTGCTGGTGACACTAAACTGGGAGGAGTGGCTGACACACCAGAAGGCTGTGCTGCCATTCAGAGAGACCTGGACAGGCTGGAGAGTTGGGCAGGGAGAAACTCGATGAAATTCAACAAGAGCAAGTGTAGAGTCTTGCATCTGGGGAAGAACAACCCCATGGACCAGCACAGGTTGGGGGCTGACGGGCTGGAGAGCAGTGTAGGAGAAAGGGACCTGGGGGTCCTGGTGGACAGGAGGATGACCATGAGCCAGCAATGTGCCCTTGTAGCCAAGAAGGCCACTGGCATCCTGGGGTGCATTAGAAAGGGTGTGGTTAGTAGGTCAAGAGAGGTTCTCCTCCCCCTCTATTCTGCCTTGGAAAGGCTGCATCTGGAATATTGTGTCCAGTTCTGGGCCCCTCAGTTCCAAGAAGGACAGGGAACTGCTTGAAAGAGTCCAGTGCAGAGCCACAGAGATGATGAAGGGAGTGGAACATCTCCCTTATGAGGAAAGGCTGAGGAAGCTGGGTCTCTTTAGCTTGGAGAAGAGGAGACTGAGGGGCAACCTTGTTAATGTTTACAAATATGTTAAGAGCAAGTGTCAGGAGGACAGAGCCAGGCTTTTTTCAGTGATGTCCAGTGACAGGACAAGGGGCAATGGGTGCAAACTGGAGAATAGGAGCTTCCACGTAAACATCAGAAAACACTTCTTTACTGTGAGAGTGACAGAGCACTGGGACAGGCTGCCCAGAGAGGTTGTGGAGTCTCCTTTGCTGGAGACATTCAAAACCCACCTGGACGCGTTCCTGTGTGATGTGCTCTGGGTGACCCCGCTCTGGCAGGGGGGTTGGACTGGGTGATCTTTTGAGGCCCCTTCCAACCCCTAAGATTCTGTGATTCTGTAAGTTATGGCACAGTGCACACTAAATCATCAGGTGCACAGCATTTATACATTGTCATTCAAGGGCACAGAGACCCGACGTGAGAGGGTGGGTGAAAAGAGTTAAAGTCAAAACTATGTTTAGAGTGAAAAAATGCAGGAAATATAAAGCAAGCGCCCACATCAAAGTATCTGTGACTACTCTGAATGGCATTTGCACTTTCAGTCTCCCACAGTACTATTTGCTTTAGCATTTATGGTTGATCTGCAGTCAGACCAAGCAATATACTTCAGGAGTGCATCTGAGGAGATAATCTGGGAAAACAATGGGCTTTTGCTCTGTTTCCTGAACAGCATCATCATCAAAACTTTCTGAAATCAAAACCAAAAACACATCACATGCAAAAGGGTCAAGTCCCGGTCAGGCTGGAACCTGGAAAGTGGCACATGCTGCTCTCCCTCCATCCAATGTTTTCCTACACCTTCTTTAAATTAGTCACCAGGCAAGTATTTTGTGGCTTAAATTAGATGGTGAATATAAAAAATAAAAATAAAAATAAACCAATGAAGACTAAGTTAGAGGAATTAATATAGGGTCAGAAGTTGATTTACAAATTGCAGTGAAGCAATGAAAAATCTATTAAATTTCACCTGATGCACGTGAGGTGACCCCAGAGGTTCACCTTGTCTTTGGGTCTTCTCCACAGCAGTGATCAGTGCTGGGCATTTTGGACTGAGGTGTCTGAGTCTCTAGTAAATGTGTCACTAGGTATGTAAAGAATATCCTCACACACCTGCTCTTAGATGTATGCAAAGAATGGGATACGTTTGCAAGGCACATGGTATTGCAGTATTGAAGAGTAGCCCATTATTGCATGCCTTTCATTGGCTCCTACAAAGCCCAAATTACTCCCCAAATTACTGTGAACGAAGGTTTGATGAACCTTATTTTATAGGAAAGCTTAGAATCACTTGTCATTCTCAGCATTTTTCATCACTATACCTGCCCTGGGATAGGAAATGGAAATTACTTCCTTTTTAGCTCAGCACTGATGCTGAAGGATCTCTGCAGTAGAAGCAGTAATTTCACTGTCCACAAGTACAGGCCCTGGAGGTCAGAACCCCAACTGAAGGGCTCCACTGGGAATAGCACATACAATACACTGCCACCAATGAATCCATGAAGAGTGAAAGTAATTTCAAACATTATTTTCCCAATGTTTTGTAATGTTCTGTCTCACTGTGTGGTTTTGATCTGTTTTGTTCTTCACTACAAAATGCATACGTAAGATAAAATAACCTTTTGTAGAACTATTTACAATATTAGCTGTAGGGAATATTGCTGGAGCCAGTAACACCCTACAAATTGGAAAGAACTTCCAAAGTTTGATCTTCTAGTACCTATATGTCATCCTTTCATTTTTACCCATGCAGAGTGCATATAGACAGCTACCAGACTAGAACAACAACAAAAGGCCCCTGAGTTCCCAGGGGCCACAGGAGAAGAATCACAGAATCACTGAGGCTGGAAAAGACCTCTGAGATCATCAAGTCCAACCTATGATCTAACACCACCACATCAACTAGACCATGGCACTAAGTGGCATTTCCAGTATTTCCTTAAACACCTCCAGGCATGGTGACTCCACCACTTCTTTGGGCAGTCCATTCCAATGTCTAATCACCCCCTCCGTGAGGAAGTGCTTCCTAATATCCAACCTAAACCTCCCCTCGTGCAGCTTCAGGCCATGCCCTCTCATCCTGTCAGAGCCTCTTTGCTTCTCAATAAAACAAACAAACAAACAAACAAACAAACAACTAAGAAAAAGAGTGGCTGAGACAAACAGCCCTGCTCTGTCACCATTTTCCATCTTATTTCAGCCCTTCAGGGTAGAGAAGAACCAAAACTCGTGTACCCATAACTGACATACCCAACTTTGAATGCAGATAAAAGAACTAATGGCAACCCAAGGATAATCAATTAATGAAACACTACATCTTAGATACAGTGTTGCACACTCAGTTCAGGGGATGCTGTATCTGTTGGCTAAGATTCATTAAAAGTTTCTGCCCAAAAGGAATTTTGTTCTTGCACTTGACTCTGAAATATCTATGAATATTTGTGCAATCAAAATTCTTCCCTTACTGATGGGCTTCAATGGCACATGATAAAGGGGTAAAGAGATAAATAGCTGAATCAAGCCATTTTTAGTGTGATGAAAGCCTCTTCTGAAGGAGTTTCATGGCACTCAGACATTTGTTACTTCTTCAATAGTCAACAGTAGCTGCTGTACAAAATTGTTCTTCCAAGGAGCATTATTTTGCAGTTCAACATTTTACTACGAGTTTCAGGACCAGCTTATTGTATGGTTGTCTAAAGTTTGTTGTATCATGGAAATTTGGAAATTAAGGAATAATACCAGGAGAACAGCAGTGTCCAGTCTCTTCAGGTTGTTGTAGGAAGCACACCTTCAGATGAACATGGAAGAACCCCAACAATAGGTAGAGTGATCTCTTCACAGGATTAACATCTTTCTAACACTGAATAAATGCTGACATGAAAGTGTCTCTCTTGTGTTTTCTATTCCTATATAAAAACATGGTGGATCATCTTATCCACAAAAAATCCAATTAATTTTTTATCATCTTCAAAGCCTACAGCCTTTTGACAAGAATCAAGTATTGGCCAAGCAAAGGAAGCTGCAGTTAGCAATGTGCTGTTAGCTTTGTACTTCACTGTATGTTTATCTGTGCACAATCAGCATACTCACTTCTGAGCACTGCATCTTAAGAGATCTCTCATTCCAGGAAATGTGGTAGGGAGCAGAAAACAAAATAAGAAGATCCTTATTGGAGAATACCATGAAAAATAATAGAAGACAGATGGATCTGATCAGCAGTCCCCTAGGCTTCAACTAGACCATAATTATCTACCAAAGAGCTCACTGATGGTGCAACACCAGAGCCCATCTCAGCTCCATGAAGCAACGCCATTACTCAGAGACATCCCAAACCACTCATCTCTCAGACAGAGAGGAACCAGTTGGGTAGACAGTCTTGCATCTTTCACACATTCCTTCAGGTGAAAAATGTAAAATATTGTACATAGCTTTAAAAAGTAAGTATTTTCTAAGGTATGCTTTTATATGCACACATATGTTTAGGTGTTGAATAACAGTTTTTCCTTCCGTTATGGATTTTAGTTCCCTACCCCTTTCTTCATCTTCTCCTTTAGTCATTTGAGGAGTTCTCCTTGAATAGATGACTTTTCTTACTTCTATGTTTTTAAAATTATTAACCAGAAATGAATGAGCTATTCATTTGAAAGCTATCTTGTTTACTTACAATGTACTACAGTTAGTTAATCAAAACATTTGCAAAGTAAAATAAGTATTTTCTTTGATATTTTTGAAAAATAGCATGAATTTTTACATTTTGAAGGGAGAATTTGTATTGTTTCAGGCTCAGAACTTAAAATCAAACTAAAAACCCACCATAAACCCCACAAATTAGGGCAAATAAAATAGGAAAAAAAAAAAATCAGTTCTCCCATAGGTTCCTTTATTATTTTAGCAAAATGCAACCTAGCTCAAAATTTTCAGGAATTTTGGATTTATAGAATGCTTGAAAAGTTCATGTAGATTAAATTTGCCAACAGAAAAAATAGTTTTGTTTTAGTGGAGCCTAAAAGTCTTGCAATTTTTATTCATTTGAAGATTATAAAAAATGACAGAATCCATAAATCAAACCCAAAAATTGGTCACAAATAGTCCCACATGTTTTCTCATACTCACATGACAAATCCCCTATGCATTCAGGTCATTGTGATGATCCATCTTCATCCAGTTTTAGTAGACCAGCACTCAGAGCCTTCTGATAAGCTCATTCTTACATTAACAGCTGTTAAAAGGCCAAGATGTAATAATGCACACACAGACTTCTTGGGGCACACATAATGCCAAAGATCAGAAAGAGATCGGCAATGGCAGAAGAAACCATTTGGCAGTTAGGATTTGTAAACTGCTAAATGTATCAATTTTTTATTACCACAGGTTATTAATCAAGACTATAGATGATTATATATTTCTTTCATATCGTGTTACTTTGGCAGTGGATAACTCATTAAGGTAGTTTCTCTCAAGGAAAGACAGCAATCTAAAAAACAGATAAACAAAGGACAAAACACACCAGAAAGCTCAGAGATGGGGATTGGCAGCTTTTAAAATATCTGTTTGATACACTCATTACTTTTAAGTACTGCTGTTATTAACAAGTTAGTGCAGAGAGCCGTAATCAGGATCTCTGGATCATTTGCTAGGTGCTCTGGAAGCACACACAAAGTCATCAAGGGAGAACTAATGGAGACAGGAGGGTGATCTGGAAATAAATGGGGTGTTGAGGCCAGACTCATTATTAGTCTGACTGAGAGGGCAACGTGAGGTCACATGATGTGAGACAGGATCTCAGACATCAATTCTTCCTTCTCCTCCAGAGCAATGGCAACTCCAGAAAAAGAAGAATAAGCAGAGAAAGAAAGAAGGAGAAGAAACTACAGGGGAGACATGTCTCTAGCTTGTATCTAAAGAGAGTCTCGTTTGCTTGCCCTGCTTCTCAACAGATAACATTTCCAAACCCTCCTGGTCCTCTTCTGCTTCAGTTGCAGCAGACACATAAGCTTGACCCATTATCAAGCCAGCATCAAGTCTGAACGTGTTTTTCACCAGCAGGTTGTTCTCTCTTTCTATGGCCAGAAGAAGAAGTTGTGCCAAGACATAAGTTATTAAGGATTACTAAGTGGTGTGGTTGACACCTAAGAGGGAAGGGATGCCATCCAGAGGGACCTTGACAGGCTGGAGAGGGGGGCCAATGGCAACCTCATGAAGTTCAACAAGGCCAAGTGCAGGGTCCTGCACCTGGGTTGGCACAACCCCAGGCACATATACAGGCTGGGGGGAGAATGGCTGGAGAGCAGTCTGAGGAGAAGGACCTGGGGGTGGCAGTAGATGAGAAGCTCGACATGAGCCACCAGTGTGTGCTGGAGCCCAGAGAGCCAAACACATCCTGGGCTGCATCAAAAGTGTGGCCAGCAGGGCCAAGGAGGTGATTCTGCCCCTCTGCTCTGCTGAGACCTCATCTGGAGTACGGTGTACAGTTCTGGGGCCCTCAGCACAAGAAAGATATAGACCTGTTGGGGAGGGTCCAGAGAAGGGCCACCAAGAAGATCAAAGGGCTGGAGCACCTCTGCTATGAAGACAGGCTGAGAGAGTTGGGGCTGTTCAGCCTAGAGAAGAGAAGGCTCCAGGGAGACCTTAAAGCAGCCTTCCAGTACTTGAAGGGGGCCTACAGGAAAGCTGGGGAGGGGCTTTTCATCAGAGAAGATAGTGATAGGACAAGGGGTAATGGTTTTAAACTGAGAGAGGGGAGATTTAGGACAGATATTAGAAAGAAATTCTTCACTCTTAAGGGTGGTGAGGGACTGGAATGGGTTGCCCAGGGAGGTTGTTGATGCCCCATTCCAGGAGGTTTTTAAGGCCAGGTTGGATGAGGTTTTGTGCAACCTTGTCTAGTGGTAGGGCTCCCTGCTCATGGCAGGGGGGTTGGAACTTGATTATCTATGAGGTCCCTTCCAAACTTTATGATTTTATGATTCTATGATTAGGATTAGCCCTAATATAAGCAGTATTCACAGGTCTGCTCAGCTGCTATCTAATCCTGCTGCCTGTACTTCAAAAGTCCCTAACTCTAAGTTTTAAATCTAGGCTTTCTCTTTGAAATTGTGCTCTTGCACAGCCCCCGGGCACCTGTCTTGCCAGGGAAGAGCAAGTGGTGCATAGTTCATGTCCAAGCCTGGCTGAACTCCAGGATGTGAATTTCTGTTTGCATCTGCCTTGCAGGGTTTGCCTGGGCAGCAGTGGAGATTTCTGTGACTGAGAACAGACCTGGGCTTCCTACTCCTCCCAGGGGTATCAGCACTCACATCAATGACACAGCATGTGGGAACTGCCTGGTGAGCAAGACTGTGCTCCCACCCTCTTTCTCTTCTTCCCCATTTTCTGCCAATTCTCAAGGTCCCACATGCAATTCTCTTCCCCACTCAATAAGGTGCAAAATCACACCTCCCACCTCTACTTCTTGCCAGGATCCAGCTTTCTTACTGGGAATAGCCCTTCCACAACACACACAGTCCCAGGACCATGCTCTAGAATTGAGTTCTCCCAGTTCTCAGCTCAAGGCCACAGCACCAGAGTACATTACAGAGAACCCAAGTGCTTGCTGTCTCTCCTGCTGGGCCAAAGGGTCTTAACCATTTTTCCGCAAAGGTATACAGCGGTACTGGGAAGAGTGAAGAGTGAAGTATGCCACCCAGAACAGTCTCAAATTTAGTGGTCAAAGTTCTTTATATTTGTCTGGAAGTGATGCTAAAAGGGAAACTACAGACTTGAACTGAGGACCTGTACTCAACAGGTCAGTATTGTCTCTGTCAGAAAGCTGTAAGATACAGTCCTGGCAGAAAGGGACTCTTGGATGACTATGGGAAGAGACTTCTCCCTCAGTTTTCCAGGGAAGAGTTTTAGTATCTCCCTCAAGAGAAAGATCTCAGATTCTGCAGCATGACTCATATGCATCCAGCATCTTTGAATGAGCTCTACAGATGGGCCGACACCCACATTCTCTACTTTTCCTTGGGGCTAGGTCCCAGCATGCTGCCTTCTCACAGCAGAGGCTGCTTGGGATCACAATCTAATTACTCCCGTTCAGGAAGAGACAACAGCCCTGAAGAGGATGGGCTCCTGAAAACTAAGCACTACAAAACTCAGTGTTGCCATGCTTAGCTCCTTTTTTTTATATCTAATTCTTTTTTTCTTTTTCCTTTCAACTATTTTGATGGCTTTTGCTAGGAACTTCACAGATGATCTCTTTGAGACTCATTTCTTGTCAGAGATCTTCTAACATGATCTTAAAGACCGTAAATCTCTGTTTGCATCTATGACTATACAGGTCTGCATCTAAGGATGGCAGGCGTATTGCCAGTTGTATTACCAAGCCCAGCCATGATCTCAGCACCTGTAAATCAGTCATAGTTACATTATATGGAAATTCCATAACATGGAATTAGTCAAGCACAACATAGACCAATAACACAGCTCTCCTAAATGGGCTTATCTTTCCCCATTTTCTTTCTTTACGAATCTGCCATCCTTCTTGTGCAAAGCTGTAGATCTCTCAGGTAAGTGCTGAAGCCCTAGAAGCTCTTCTAGAGACATCACTTGCCAGCACCAGTTCACCCCCAGCATGATGCAAAGGGTACTCTTTGCCTGGGCTTGGAGTAACTGCTTTGCACACTTGACATAATTTATGTTTAAGTTTTGCAGCTGGAGTCTGAAGTCTTCTGGTTTTAAACAATACTACCCAGTTCTGCATGTAGGATGATTAAGTAGAAATTTCCTGCAGAGATTTAACAGATACTTCTATGCCACTCTGTAGGAACATGGCTTTCTTTAAGCCCTCACTTGGTTCTAATATTATCCACAATGGGTGAGTCATTGTTACTGTAAACTCAAGAGGGAACTCAACTTGAGGATTTGAGGACAAAGAACACAAATCTTAAGGAAACCAGGCTTCATTACTTAGATTGCACTTATGGAACAGCTTGTTTCTATATATATAATTTAAGAATCATATATAGCGCTGTCATTTTATTTCTGAGGAACACTATTAGTCATCAGAGAAACATGTGCATTATGTTTACGAAGGTGTATGTTTCCACAGTGCACGTAAAGATATTTTCAATGGGTCTCGATAGGCAGCTCATGTTTTTCTTTCATAGCTGAAACACCGGACTTGACTACCTCAGATTAATGAAAAACATGAAATAATATTAATAAAAAATGCTGTGTGGAAATTGCAGCAGAGCCCAACTGATGTTATCAGAGCAAAAAGTTCATGTTCTGGCCCAATTTTTGGCCTGTTTAAACCTCCCTGAATGGACATGACTGCTCACTTGTCACAATTTTTAGTTTGGAAGATATTAATGTAAGCATCAACAGCAAAATACAAATACAGGCTAACCCCTTTTACCATGTGCAGTACTAAATCATCTTTTCAGCACAGATCCACAACTGAAAGATGAAGGAGAATGAAGCTTGTTGCGCTACTTTGCTATCTGAAATGCCAGCCATCCTGCTA
The DNA here is from genome assembly GCF_020740795.1 of Apus apus. Classification (NCBI taxonomy): domain Eukaryota; kingdom Metazoa; phylum Chordata; class Aves; order Apodiformes; family Apodidae; genus Apus; species Apus apus. The sequence continues at coordinate 54,013,923 of NC_067283.1, forward strand.
CTTTTGCACTTTGCTGAATAAAATAAAAACAAGACTTCAGAAAAGGTGCAACTGCAAATTACTGAGCTGAGAAGCTGCAATGAGAAAGGAAATGAAGAAAATGGACAGTGGGGTGTCTTAATATGAAATGTGACATTGATAAATCAAAGGAAATGTGGAATTTGAGCAGTAGATATTTCAACTGATTATCAAAGATAACTTGCATTCTTCGTTAGCACAGTCAATTCTGCATTTGCTCAGGAAGATTAAAAGGCCCAGTAGTTGCCACACCATCAGAAACAACATATTCTTATAAATAAATATACAGAGTTCACCTTTAACTCCTGCTAAAGGAGGCAAAGACTCCAGATGGCTATACACCAGGAGTTGTGTGGGACAGGAAACAAGGGACTCTTCATTACTGGAACAAAACACTCGGTTTCCAGAGTAGAAGTACTACATTTTCCATAAATCTGAGGACATTTAGGGGAGAATCACAAATCAGGAATTGAAATGTGCCATAAGTGAAAACAGAATTAAGAAACTTAAACGTATGGTAAGCACAGTTTACACAGTGACAGATTTTTTTTTTTGCCATAATATAAATTAGTCACCAAGCAACGCTTTTGTATTCTAAATGTAACAACTGTATAGATTTTATTTCAATTATCTTACTCTTTTTATTAACTTACTGAATTTTTCCAACTGTTTGATTTTCAGAAAACAATACAGCTTATCAACAAAAGCTAATAGAATTTAGGAGACAGAGTATAGATTACATTTCCTAAAATCACAATTTATGAGTAGACTTGGTTGTAAAAACTGGCAAAGCTGACCATAAACCCCTTTTCCTGACAAATATTTCAGTCTGTGGAAACAGTTTCCATTTTTAAGATGTCCAAAGTTAGCAGCAGTTGCCCAGTGATGGTGCCTGAGAAGGGGAATTTTCATGCGTATTTTCTGCACAGCATTCTCCGCAGCCAACCTTATCTATCTCTGTGGCCACAGGAGCGAGGCTAAATCCCAGAATCAGAATAATCCTGGTTAGAAAAGACCTTAAAGATCATCAAGTCCAACCATAACCTAAATCCACCAAGCATAACCTAACCTACCCATTCGGTGCTTAAATCATGTCCTTAAGCACCACATCTATATTTCTTTTAAACACTTCCAGGGATGGTGACTTCAGTACCTCCCTGGGCAGCCTGTTCCAGTGTCCAACCACTCTTTTGGTAAAGAAATTCTTTCTAACACCCAGTTGAAACCTCCCCTGGGGTAACTTCAGGCTATTTCCTCTCGTGCTGTCATTATTCACTTGAGAGAAGAGGCAAACTTCTACCTCTCTACAACCTCCTTTCAGGTAGTTGTAGAGAGCAATGAGGTCTCCCCTCAGCCTCCTCTTCTTCAAACTAAACATCCCCAGTTCCCTCAGCCTGTCCTCATAGGACTTATTCTCCAGACCTTTCACCAGCTTGGCAGCTCTCCTCTGGACATGATCCAGCAACAAAATGTCCTTTCTGCAGTGAGGGTTTCAGAACTGAACACAGAACTTGAGGTGCAGCCTCACCAGTGCCAAGTACAGGGGCAGGGTCACCTCCCTACTCCTGCTGGCCACACTATTCCTGATGCAGGCCAGGATGCTGTTGGCCTTCTTGGCCACCTGGGCACACTGCTGGCTCATGTTAAGTTGGCTGTCAACCAGCACGCCCAGGTCCTTCTCCACCATGGAGCTTTCCAACCACTCATCCCCAAGCCTCTAGCTTTGCATGGGGTTGTTGTGACCAAAGTGCAGGACCCAGCACTTGGCCTTGTTAAGCCTCATACAATTGGCCTCAGCCCATTGGTCCAGTCTGTCCAGGTCCCTCTGCAGAGCCTTCCTACCCTCAAGCAAATCGACACTCTCACCCAATTTGTGTCATCTGCAAACTTACTTAGGAAGCTCTCAATCCCCTCATTTAGGTCATTGAAGAAGACTGGCCCCAAAACCGAGCCCTGGGGGACACCACTGCTGACCGGCCGCCAGCTGGATCCAACCCCATTCACTACAACTCCCTGGGCTCAGCCGGCCAGACAGTTCTTAACCCAGCAGAGAGTGCACCTGTCTATGCCATGAGCCACCAGCATCTCTAGGAGAATGCTGTGGGAGACGGTGTTGAAGGCTTTACCAAAGTCTAGATAGACAGCGTCCACAGCTCTTCTCTCATCCACCAGGTGGGTCACCTGATCATAGATCAGGCTGGTCAAGCAGGACCTGCCCTTCCTGAACCCATGCTGGCTGGGCCTGATCCCATGTCTGTCCTGCACTTGCCATGTGAGCGCACTCAAGATGAGCCTCTCCATGATTTTCCCTGGTACTGAGGTCAGGCTGACAGGCCTGTAGTTCCCAGGATCTTCCTTCAGGCCCTTCTTGTAGATGGATGTCACATTGGCAAACCTCCAGTCATCTAGGACCTCCCCTGTTATCCAGGACTGTTGATAGATGATAGGGAGAGTCTTGGTGATCTCCTCTGCCTCAGTACCCTCGGGTGAATCCCGTCTGGCCCCATAGACTTTTGAGTGTCTAGGTGCTGCAGCCGGACTCTGACTCCATCCTCCTCGATTGCCGGGGGGTTGTTCTCCTCTCCATCCTTATACTCCAGCTCAGCAGGCTGAATACCGTGAGGGCAGCTGGTCTGACTATTAAAGATGGAGGTGAAAAAGGCATTAAGTATCTCAGCTTTTTCTTCATCCCTGGTTGCCATGTTTCCCCCCTCATCCAATAAGGGATGGAGATTCTCTCTGGTTCTCTTTTTGCTGTTTAATGTATTTGTAAAACCTTTTTTTATTGTCCTTTATGGCAGTGGCCAGACTGAGCTCCAGCTGGGCCTTTGCCCTTCTAATTTTCTCTCTGTTTGTCCTCGCAAGCTCGCTGCACTCATCTTGAGTTGCCTGCCCTTCCTTCCAAAGGTGGTAGACTCTCTTTTTCTCCCTGAGTCCCAGCAAAAGCTCCCTCTTCAGGCAGGCTGGTCATCTTCCCCGACAGTTTGTTTTACAAAACAGGAGGGACAGCTGCTCCTGCGCTTTTAAGACTTCCTTCTTGAAGAGCATCCAGCCTTCCTGGACTGTTTGCCCTCCAAAACTGACACCCAAGGGACTTTCCTTACCAGTGTTCTAAACAGGCCAAAGTCTGCCCTCCGGAAGTCCACAGTGGGGGTTTTGGTGACCTCTCTCCTTATTTCACTAAGTATGAAGAATTTAACCACTTCATGGTCGCTAAACCCAATAAGGCCTAGGGATAAACTTTATATATAAACTTCAGAAGGTCAGTAAGTCTAGCTACCTGCAAGCTTCAAAGTGTTATTAATCTCAAACTATTTGCAGTGGAACCTTTAAGTGAAACATGGATTTTCTGAAGTGACCTGGTCCTCTTTTTTCTAATTTTTCTGTAGATAGGCAGAAATTATTCCAGAGACAAGGAAGTCTTCTGTCATAATCTCAGCTTGTCTGACAGAGATCCAAAAACCCCACAGTTTACAAGCTTTTCTGTTCCACTGTCCCTTCTTTGCAGTAAGAGGTACTCAGACATCATTGCAGAAAAAGGCTGATTCATAGTGAGATGCAGAACACAGTGAGCTATCCCTATGGGAGGAAAATAATCCATGCAAAATTAAAAATAAACACTTAGGCTTACTGGGACCTCCCATTCTGCCACATTTCTGCTAAAAAACGCATTAGAGAAAGTAGGAATGTCTGCTCAGAAACAGAGAAAAAAGCTCAAAGCAGTTTCATAGGCCTCTTTCAAAAATGTCTGGGAACCCTTCCACTTTATATACATGTATATATATATATACATGTATATATTTACAAATAAATAACAACTTCCAGCATCATGATGAAGAATGGAGATTCAAGAACCTCCATGTTTGGTAGAGATCATGCCAGTTCCTCAAATCTCATTAAAGAAATTAGGAAATATGCTTTTGGTGATGTTTATTGGCAGAGGAAAACCAAAAATGTGCTTGGCATTCCTATAGAGTGATGACTTCTACCAGCAGCAATGGTCTCACTCACCCTATACCATGTTATTAGTCATGTATGGATAGTAAAGACTCAGAAGCAGAGACGCTTTCTTCTAAAATTGGAGCAGCCTTATTAGACTAGATGAAATGCCTCTATGTCATACTAGCTACAATATTAAAACAACAGTTCTCTCTAGACTTCTTCCTCCCTAACTGCATGCTATTGATTTGAACGAAAATAGTACCTTCTCTAATCTGAAGAACACCATAAAAGTTCTGTTCCATCTCTGAGAAGCAGAGGGGAACTCTCCATCAAATCACTGCTCTACTTGCTTTCATAGAATCACAGAGTCCTAGGGGTTGGAAAGGACCTCGAAAGACCATCCAGTCCAACCCCCCCGCCAGAGCAGGGTCACCCAGAGCACATCACACAGGAAGGCGTCCAGGTGGGTTTTGAATGTCCAGTGAAGGAGACTCCACAGCCTCTCTGGGCAGCCTGTCCCAGTGCTCTGTCACTCTCACAGTAAAGAAGTATTTTCTGATGTTTACGTGGAACCTCCTATGCTCCAGTTTGCACCCATTGCCCCTTGTCCTGTCACTAGACATCACTGAAAAAAGCCTGGCTCTGTCCTCCTGACACTCGCTCTTAACATATTTGTAAACATTAACAAGGTGGCCCCTCAGTCTCCTCCAAGCTCAAGTGACCCAGCTCCCTCAGCCTTTCCTCATAAGGAGGAAGCCTTTCCTCAAAGGCTTTCCTTTGCATTGACTGGTGAGGACCATGCAAATGTTCATCTGTCTAATCACTGGGTTAGCAAATGGGTTGAAGCTAAGGCAGCAAAGGAAGGCCCTCTTTGTTTTTAGAAACATTGTCCACTTAGAAAAAGGATTTCTAAATGATACATAAAGTGTGAAATGTGAACTTAACCAGGGATCAGTGAGAGTGGAATCCCTTTGGGATTCCGTACTGGCTAATCAGAGCTGGCATTGCCTGCAAGTGATCCATATGCCAATTTATCACAGCTTAGAAGTACACGGACCATCAAGTGATTATACAGACTGTTTTAGGAAGCTGAAAATAACTAAGCTGATTTAGGCATACAGTTAGAAAACATTTTCAGACCATAAGAGAGGGATTTAAAGAGCATTTAAGTATGTTCTGCCAGAGACAATACTGCAAGGAAGAAACAACAGGAAAATCATAAACTCTGGTTTCTTGTGCATCACAGTGAGCTACACTGGTAGAATAGTAAAAGCTTTTTGTATGTGCATGTAACGCAGCACTGGAAAAATCCATGCATCTGTGAGTTAGCAAGTTAGCTAATTTTAAAAATCATGCATGTATTTGCACTCTTATATGTAAAATGTATAGGATATGAATTAACTCTCTTCCTCACTACAATACACAAGCATGTGGCTTTGTTTTTGACAGTGTATACAAATGAAACAATTACATTAAATTGAAGAAGGCAAAATGTGTGTGTTCTTAAAAGGATTATAATTTAGAAAGTACGGGGTCTGATAAAAATTTCTACAGGACGTCTTTGAAAAGCCTTGTGCAAGGCAAGCTGTATCTCCCTCTGGTTACCATCTCTTGGACTTTTTCCTTTGAATACTGGCCATTCACAGAGCTTTTAAAATGTCAGTGAGTGCTATGGAGATCCTCTAATGGATATTGAAGGGATACAGGGATTTGCATCTCCTAGTCATCCTTCTCAGCTGAGGCCTACAGACACAACTAAAATGCAAACAATAAATATTAATAACTCCTTTTAAGAGTTAAAGTGATCATTTCAGATGGTTAAATATCCTTGAAGTAGGCTCCTGATGTGCTTCTCTCTGTCTTGTATTTTTCTGCTGAGGTATAAGCTCAGCAATGGCCAGTTTAAGCATATGTCACATATTTTCATTCTGTGTTCTCCCTTACACAGGATCATAGCAGTTAGTGGATGGACCAAGGTTTACTCTTAGTTACAGCAAGGTGAGTCTGGAGTAAATCCTTTGGATTCAGTTAAATTGCATTGCTATCTGAGAGGAACTTCCTCTGACGGATATAATTTCCATGCATGATATACGTATGTTCCTCAACAGTAATTAAGAGCAGATGGTGCTTCATATATATACTGTAATTGTGTGGCTATTGCTTTTCCCTGATATCTAAGAAAGCAGTTTTCTGCCATTCCCATACATGGCTGGTACCTTCCCAAACATTCAACAGCTAGTAAGCTAGAAAGATTCCCTCGAGCAAGTACCTACTGTAATTTAAAATCTAAAAACTTGGCAAGGAAATAGGAAACAGGTGCCTGGCGTCCATCTATCGTCTTTTTACAGCTGGAAGAATTACAAGCTGGGTCTCCCTAAAAAAGGTTTGGAACTCAGTGTCTACAGAGGACTGTGCACGGAGGGCTTGATGCTGGCCCAGGGATGGCACCAGCTCGATGGAGATGGCAACTACAAAAGCAGTGGGGTGCGTGGGCTGGAGGGTGAATCTGTGCATACGGGCACGTGCAGGAAGATGAGGCTTACTCGTATTTTTAGATCGGCAATCCTGGTACTTTCCACGCATGCTTTAGGCTTGGGAAGACTCCAGAAAAGCCAGCCAGAGACTCCCATTTATCCAAGTTTTATAAGAGAAACTCAGAAAAACTTTATGTATCAATATATATTACATATTTATCTATGTATATTTAATGTATTTTTTAATATCTGATTGTATATCTACACATATATGTGTGTTTGTAGATATTTATGCATATTTTCCATGCTTACAGTCCTTCACTTGCTGCCTCTGAAACTAAAAGAACATCTTACACTGGCAGAAACAGTACTACTACAGGAGACAGAGTTCTAACTAATAATCATAGTTACCATCTGTGACTCAATTTCTCAGACATAAACCCTGCATAAACACACAATGAAGGACTGCCTCTGTGGGGTGAAATATCCCTCTAGAGAAATTTGCAGAGGCTACATTGAGGATCTTAAAAATTCATTACACTCTTTATTTTGTATGACAAAAACCTCTAGTTGTGTCGCTCAGAAACAACAGCTGTAGTGGAGGATATAGTTTTTTATCAGCAATCACATTTCTGAAAAGACTAGTCTCCATTGAGCTGCTGCACCTCTGAACACAGGTGAAACTTTCAAATTAAACTTGCCAACAAATTCTTTAAGTATTCTGGGCTGAATGAAGACTGTATGTGAATAAGCCTAGATTTTTAAACAAGTTCCTTTTTTCCTCCTTCTGGTTTCTTCACATGTTACAGCCAGCTGGAGGAGGTCATAGATATGTAATTGGATGACAAATTCTTTGATGCTCGTAAAAGGACAAAAAAGGGTTTCTAGAAGATTAAGGACTATCAGTGGTCTTCATTCTAGTAGGTAACCACATTTTTTCCACAGACACATATTCAGAGTATGCCCAGTATTTAGCCCAATGGTGGTTTGGGCCTGGACAGCAGTTTATAAATACATCTGCAGTACAAAAATCAGAAAATGCAACGAGTGAAGAAGATGTATGCTTTTTTTTTTCTTCTTCTTCTAAAACTCTCTAAAGTATCTGCTGGCTCAATATGAATATTTTGTTTCAAGTGGATGAAAGTATGGACCAAATTTCAAAAAGAATTGGGATGAATTATTTTGGGCCAGAACTGCTCTTTTCTAAAAAAAATCTCAAAGCTCTCTTCCTCCTCCGACCATCCCCAAGCACAGGTATCTATCCATACATGCTCTTGGGGCAGTGTATGGCCATAGGGAAGCAAAACAGTCACCAACACAGAAACAGTGCCAATGTCCACATTTCCCCAGCAGCTACCCTCTGCAGCCCCTTCCAACTGTCCTGGTGTAACCTGTATCACGTATCATGTAGTATCATGTAGTGTAGGTGAAGAGTGGCTACTTTCAGCCAAACCCAGGAAGAGAAAGGTTTTGCTAGCAGAGACAGGCATTTTGAACACTTTCCCTTCTCAGTACTAGCAGTGCCCAAAATTGTAATTAAGGTTCTGGAGTTGTGAAAATCTCAGCTTTCATGAAAAGAAAAAGTAGGTTTTGTGACTGCAGAGACAAGTCTGAAAACATTTAAGGCTGGGGGAAAAAAAAGAAAAAAAAAGAAAAAAGAAAAGTACTTAAAAAGGTACTAATTTAAAAGACATTAATTTTTAGGGCTTAAACTATCATTTCTAAATGCATAAGGCCAGATACACTACACCTTACAGTTAAAAAATTCCTTGCAAATGAAGAAAACTTTACTTTTCAGAGCTTGTTTGGCTTCCACTGAGCTCACAGATGATCAAACAGAAAGAATGGAAAGGAAAGAAAAAAGAATTTTGCTGCTATGACAATCAAATAAATTGCCCCCTAAACTACCATTCACCTGCTCAGACACATCACTGAGTGCAGCAGGTCAGGCTACCCCATTACTAGAGAACATCCAAGATGCAGATGCATATGGAAAGTACTAGAAATATCCGTGTGATTTAGGTGCTGCTATGGCAAGATGAACAAAGCAAGGCTTTGTGCCCTGCACAGCTTCTAGCCAGGGGTTGTGTCACGATCTGTCTGCTTCACACTGCCATTCACTGGGGGCCCATGTGCTGGACCTGGTTGTCCAGTGAAGGATGTGAGAGTACCTCTCCTCCAGCTAGCTCCTATGCCTTAGCACACTGATTTTCACAGTAATAGGAGACCTGAAAGTCAAAATTACACCAAGCTTCAGCAGAAGATGAGTTTGCTTTCATCTTCACAAAGTCAGCAAGTATCCTCCAAATAATTTTCTTCATGTACCACATAATCTCTTTTTTTCCCAGATTAAACAATCAACATTTTTTTTCCCCCTTTCTTCTTTTCCCTAGCAGGCAAGAAGACGGGTTTGTGTTCTGGCCTCCTTGGTGTGTATGTCATTCCCAGTCCCACTACCTAGTTTCTCATTAGGTGTCTCCACCCTTGCAGGCTCCAAAATAATTTTGCTGCAGGCAACAACCTTTACATGCACCAGTCCTTGCTTTGGGGATACAATGTTTCACACATAACTGAATGAAACTGCCTTTTTTTTCCCCCAGAAACCATCTTCTTTGTCAAATCTCTGTGACATAATTTTCTTCCTGGTCCTGGTAGGCCTCAGAGGAGATGTTATACATATATGCTACCAGAAGGACTAAGGACACTGTACAAGCACAAGTAGCTTTCAGAAAATAAAACCTAGGCATAGCTGATTTTCATCTATCCATAAAAACTTGGCAGACACCAGCAGGAGATAGGTGTTGCTCAGAGCAGCAGGCAGAGCACAGAAAACAAAATCCTCAGGACAGGATGGATCAAGAAAATCATAGTGTGACCAGTCCTAGTCAGCCAAGGTGCTCTGCAACCCATAAAAGCATTCCCAGGAATTGCTCGTCTATGCAGCCAGGGATGTGTCTGGGGGCTACAGATACAATCTGTAGTTTACTGGGGATGGGTGAAACAGATGAGCACAAGAACTCTAGTCCCTTCAAAATGCAGCACGAAAAGGACATGTTGATCTGAGTGCTTCTGGGATTTTGGCAAGAGTCTGGAGTCTAAAGGTAACAGAAAATTGGGCAGCACTTGTTTCAAGCAGAGTAAACATACAGAGAGAGGAGGCTCGTCTCATTCAATAGGCTCCAGATTTCTTAATCAAACACAAAAGAACTATTTTTTCAGACTCAGACTAATGAAAGGATTTGCAGATTACATGACTAACAATTTGAAGCAGTAGAAAAGCAACCACCACTTTACAAGTGGATGGAACACCCACTTCTTGCTGTTCCACCAATGCACATGGCCTCCACCACTTCCAAATGGTTCCATTTTACCCATGTTTCCAATCAAAAACCTTAAATTTGGCATTTCCCAACTGCTGAGTTCTTGATTTTAGACCTTTAACATTCTTTTATCTTCCCTGTAAATCATAACTATAAAATAAATGACTGATGACTAATGCATATCGTTCACTCAGGATAGGGGCCTCTCCCCACTGAAATGGTATCAATAAATAAATATGGTCATTATTTCACCAGTTTTCATAAAACAACTATTCATAAAATACCCAATGCAATCCTCCCCCAGAAGTCTTATCTTAGTCTCTGCCAGAACTTGCAGTTTTACGTACTAGACACGAATCTCTGCTCCCTGTGCCTAACTTCTTTTATCTGTACAAATGCTCTCGTCTGCCTGCTGCTGTGTAAAAGATCCACACAAACAACAGGGGAACCACTGCCAATGGTGCATTAACTGTATGTAAATACTCTTGAAGCTCAGTGTAAATTAACCACAATAAATGAGAAACTTCCTGTCCCTTATCACTTTGCATTACAGTTACCTTGTGTATTATTTGTTACCCCAGATGGTAAAAAAATGTAAATGGCAATTTGTGTTTATGCTGCCAGTGCTCCTGCAAGTAAAAGGGAGATACATTAGGACAGAGTAGCAAAGTGAGTATGGCAGCAACAACAGCTAAAGCAGTTGAAATGGTTCAGGGTAACACAACATTGAGGCAAGTTGAGGTTTGCACCTTTCTGCCTCCAAGCTCAAGTACATGAACAGGTTTTCTTCACAGTCAAAAGCAGCCAATACTTAGAACTGCTTTCCACACAGGTTTTATGTGGATTTGCCTTTGCAAACAAATCAATTAAATAAATGTGTCTGCTTAGCATGGATTCTTTCATGCCCTGTAGGAAAATAAATGTATGAATCTCCTCATTTAGAATAATTCAATCATCTCCTATTTTGGATGCTTGAGGAAAGTGGGCATGTGGAAAGTTCTGGAGACAGAAGTTAATTGTTAACCTCAAACAAAGAGAGCATGACCAATGTTAGTATTAACATCTCAGTATCCCACTGTCAGGTCTATCCATTTCCATGCCTGTTTCAGATCCTGCCCTTGCTGCTGTGAACACCACCATTCCAACTCCACAAGGAAGCATTTAGGTACAGCCAGGGCCTTTTCCCTGCCTCTGAGTCCAGCTGGCATGGTTTGGCCGTGTTTATACTATTAATATCCTTCATCACAGGATGAAGGGTAAATCAAAGTTAAAGGCACTAGCAGCATCCCAGATGCAGCCAGAATGCTTTAGAATCACAGAATCATTAAGGTTGGAAGGGACCTCAAAGATCATCAAGTTCCAAACCCCTGCCATGAGCAGGGAGCCCTACCACTAGACAAGGTTGCACAAAACCTCATCCAACCTGGCCTTAAAAACCTCCAGGGATGGGGCATCAACAACCTCCCTGGGCAACCCATTCCAGTTCCTCACCACCCTTACAGTGAAGAATTTCTTTCTAATATCTGTCCTAAATCTCCTCTCTCTCAGTTTAAAACCATTACCCCTTGTCCTATCACTATCTTCTCTGATGAAAAGCCCCTCCCCAGCTTTCCTGTAGGACCCTTTCAAGTACTGGAAGGTGCTCTAAGGTCTCCCTGGAGCCTTCTCTTCTCCAGGCTAAACAGCCCCAGCTCTCTCAGCCTGTCTTCACAGCAGAGGTGTTCCAGGCCTCTGATCATCTTGGTGGCCCTTCTCTGGATCCTTTCCAACAGGCCTATATCCTTCTTGTGCTGAGGGCACCAGAACTGTACACAGTATTCGAGGTGGAGTCTCTCCAGAGCAGAGCAGAGGGGCAGAATCCCCTCCCTGACCCTGCTGGCCACACTTCTTTTGATGCAGCCCAGGATGTGTTTGGCTCTCTGGGCTCCAGCACACACTGGTGGCTCATGTTGAGCTTCTCATCTACTACCACCCTCAGGTCCTTCTCCTCAGGACTGCTCTCCAGCCATTCTCCCCCCAGCCTGTACATGTGCCTGGGGCTGTGCTGACTCAGGTGCAGGACCCTGCACTTGGCCTTGTTGAACTTCATGAGGTTGGCACTGGCCCACCTCTCCAGCCTGCCAAGGTCCCTCTGGATGGCATCCATTCCCTCTAGGGGGTCAACTAATCCACACAGCTTGGTATCATCAGCAAATCTGCTGAGGATCCACTCAATCCCACTGTCCATGTCTCCAACAAAGATGTTGAACACCACTGGTCCCAATACTGACCCCTGAGGGACACCACTTGTCACCTGCCTCCATTTGGACATTGAGCCATTGACCACAACTCTCTGGGTGCTGCCATCCAGCCAATCTCTTATCCACCAAGTGGTCCATCTGTCAAATCCAATGGTTTAGAAACCATCCCTGTCCCGTGCTAATTCTTGAAGCATGCTCGGGAGCTGTCTGGGAGAGGGCAGGTTGGTGCAGGCCAAAACCGTACCCAGCAGCACACTAACAATGATGCCAATGACTGAATTCCAGATCTCTTAATTTACAGGTATTCCTGAGCTAGGAAATCCAGGAACTGGCCTGAATTCTATTAGTAATCTTCCATCTTAGATCTGATCTATTGCTAATAAACCTAATTCTAGCAGTGACCAGACAGTAAAATCTTTTTTCTCCTGCAACACAGGCTGTTGCATGCTATCAGCATGCAGAGACAAAAGACTTTGCATGCCCAATCCAAAGGCAAACCAAGTCAGTGAAAGTCTGGAATGTTAATAAAAAGCAAAACAGGCAAAACCATTTTGCTACTGTACAATTCCTTCTTGCCTTCAATACTGTACCCAACTTGAACTGGAAGAAAGAAAGGAAAACTGGACTCAAAGAAAGGAAACTGGAATGATCAAAGGTGTGAAATGGCTTTCATATGAAGAGTTGATGAGTAGTCTTGGACTCCTCTGCCTTGACTTGATGTGGGTATGATAAAGGTTTATAAAACCCAAAGTAACAAGGAGTGGCTGGATCATGAATGACTGCTCACTCCCTCTCTCAGAGCAAGAACCACAGCCACCAGATGAAGTTAAATGAAGCTAGGTTTGCCACATGATGAAGTGTTTCTCACTCAGCAATTAGAGAGCCTGTAGAGCTTTCACCAAAGAGCTATGTGGACGCAAAAAGTTTTCATAGGCTTGAGGGGAGATTGGACAAGTGCTTGAAACAGAAATCCCCTGGGTTACAAAACAGACAAACTTCACCAGGGTCAGGAAATCCCCTGAGCTGAAAATAGTTGGATGCTGAAAGAAGAAATTATCACACATGATATCCATGTTCTCAGCCTTACCTTCTTAGGGGCACTACTGGGAACAGAACACAGGGACAGGTGGTCCAGGGCTCTGAACCACCTTGGCCGTTTTTACATCCTCACTAGCAACACAGATGGACTCTGGGCAAAATATTCTCTCTTTAGGGCTGAAATCACATTGACAACGCTCCTATGGGAATTGCTCTGTTTTCTGAAAGGTCCTGGCCTTGTACAGCACCACCAAAAGGTTGTCCTGCCTGAGCACCCCATACCACTTGCAGTTACACTGCAGGGTGGTCAGGTGTCTAAATCAACTCTACCACATCTAAACAACAGTAAATTATGGCACTGACTCAGCCAAAACTTAAGGAACAGGGAAATGATCCTGGTGGCTGCACAGTAGGTCATAACCTTGGGTTAACACAGCAAAAATAAACTCAAGTGTTGTTTTTGCAGTTAGTTTTTTAATGTCTTTCAGAGGCAGTGCATGGATCCTTGCCAACTGTTAGCCCTGCCACTTTGCATTCTCCCTGAAATCCTGCCTGATTCCAATTTCTGTTTAAAATTTTGCTTGTGATATTACACAGGATTTGGGAGTAAGGGAATAGAGAAGGGTGAGCTATCACTGCATGTGGGATTTAAAAGGCCGTTTCAGTCAGTGTTCTCTTTTGCCACAGGAAACAGTGATTTATTGGTGAAATGCCTAATGCAGCTGGGAAGCTCTGCTGAAGTCTTGAATTTGTGTGAATATTTCCCACATGAGAAAAGCCCAGATGGGAAATAGTCACACAATGAGAGGGAGAAACCTGGAAAGCGGTAATGTCAACAGAGATTTAATAGTAATAGTGTGCAGCAAATCAGACATGCAGTAAAGAGCAATACAGTAGTGAAACCAGACCAAAGCTGTTTTGAGTTGAGTCACCAGAAGCTTCGTTTCAAACGCTTGGAATGTAGCCTTAATTTCTGGGCATGTCATTACCTGAAGGACTAATTAACTGGAATGAATTCTGAGAAGGGCAGCAGAACTACCACAAAAAGAGACACCAGTTGCTAGCAGCACATCCTGACAGAGCAACAAGTACGGAGGCACAGAGTGCACAGGGGGAGGAGGGAGAGAGCACAGCTATCCTGCAGGATGCAAGCAGCCAGTTGAGAGGAGACAGCAAAGAGCACGGTGCTGTCCTATGGAAGACAAAGAAATGTTGGAGGGGGGGAAAAAAAAAAAAGGCAAGAAAAACGTCATGCAGGAGTTTCCTGGCAGTGGGGAATGTTAGGTTTTTGAATGGCTACCAGAACAAAGATGACAACAACTGAGTTGTTTTGGTATGTAATAGGTAAAAGCAGAGCAGGAACATGGCACTGGTGGAGACAGGTTAGAAATGTTAAGGCTGTCCCAGTGCTGAGCTGTATAGCCTGGAGATCAATGATCTACTGAGTAATGATGATGCAAAGAATACAAAGAGAGATTGTAACAGATTCTTAGTCTGTGTGGAATGACCCAGGCATATTCAGATCAGCCCATCCCTTATGACCACGTACAGCTAAACATCAACCCTCAGCACACTGGAGAGGAAGGGAGAGGGAAAGCCACACTTCTGGCTCGAATATGCAAGGTGGATACCACACAGTTTAAAACAGCACCATTTTCTTGAACAGAACTTGCTTCCCAAGTCTTCAACATGATAAATTATTACATCATGCCTACACTGGTATTTCGCTTACAACCAGCTGCTAAAATACAATCTTGTTACAGAAGGAAAAAAATCTACAGAGGCATCAGTATTCTGATTAAATACTTTTTCATCAGAGTTTTCATTATATTGTTTTTGACAAAAAAAACCCCACCTAAACCCAACCCAAATCTTTAAGATTAAATATTAGCCAAATTAGTCTGTTATCTCACCCTTCAATGAAAATAAATCAAAATTAACAGAAACCTCTAATGGCCTGAATCTTTGGCATAAGCTTTTCCACAGTAGAGACTACCACATCTCTTTCATCAGCAAGCTCTGTCTGGGTGCAAAAAGTTAACAAAGAGCTTCCAAATTATCAGGGATCCTCAGAATCACTACAGATGTCACCCACTAGAAGCAGAAAGCACAGGGGCTGAAATACAAGATTAAAGACAGAGTTTGAGCCTGAACACTGAATTTCTTGGATCTTTTTGCCTTCACAGACCACTAGAGCTACTTCAGTAGGCTGTGTTTGATTCTCAGTCCTAAGCAGAGTTTGCAAGGTAAATCTCAGCAGTGTGGCTTTACGATGATCCTCTTTGGAAGGCTGAATGTGAGTAAAGCTAGAAACGTAACAAGTCTGGATCAGTATCAGCCACTGTTGAACACTGTCAGCATCTACTGCTCTTGTTTAAAGCTGGGATAAGGGTGGCTTGTTATCTCCAAGTTTATTATTCTGCAGAAACACAAACTGTACTATGACAAGGGTTACACTTGAAGCTTCAGGAGACATGTTTCTGGGTAAACTGAACTTCATAAGGCATGTGGGCAACCAGGCCTGACGCTAGCTTCTGCAACTGTTTTCACTTGCATTTTATCTATATTTAAGGATGCATTCCTATTTAGTTTCTTCTAGTACTTTCCAAAGAAGGGGGGGGGGGTGTGGGGAGAGAGGGGTGTCGGGGGAGAAGAGAGTATGGGTTTGCACTGACATTTAAAGAAAAATCTACCTCTCTAGTACTAACCACTATTACAACTCCTTACTCTTTCAATGGTACTCTGTTCCCACATCATCAAGGTCAGCATTTGCTTTTACCTGTAGGAATAAACCCATGACTACAAGAAATAATCTTCTATTGGATATTGGATGCCACTGGCAACATGCTATGGGTCTCCTGCAGAAACAGTGCAACCTGAAAAGTTTACCACTTAACATTTGATATTTTATTCACCTATTTCACTGAGGCTTAAAGTGATGTTGAAATGTAGCAAGCATGGAGACTGCTGTTACCCTTTCTCAGAAGCACTGCCTCTATGGGATCCCTGCAGTTCTCCAGGGAGGACCGAAGCCTAACTGTACAACCTCACAGATTATTTCTGTTTGTGTACTTGACCCCAAATGGGAGGAAATGAAACATAACCATTTTGTGGGCTGTGAAGGGGGGGAGAACAGCTTCATGCCTCGAGCATGCCTGGAAGGCAGCGACCTGGGTTGAGTGCCAGCTTCAAGAGATCAGATTCATACCACAGTGCATGAGTGAATTGTAGTATTGCATCTCCTGCCTTTCATTTTCCTCCAGGTGAAACAAAGATGGTTATCAGCTGAGAGGGCCTCTGAGGTGAAAAAGCCCCTAAGCCTTACAAATATCACCAGTTAAAAATTTAACGTTTCACTCCGTCTTCAAACGAGTGTTGTTCTTATAAGGGCAAAGCATTCTTTTTCTCTTCCTTCCCCTAGTATAAACCAGGAACCCAGACAACAGCTTCAGAGGTTAATTTGACAGCTACCCACATTCACTGCAGAAAATCCAGTCATATCTTTGTTAAGCAACTAAGAAAGGATTTCGTTCAAGGCTGTGTAGCTTTTGGGTCTTGAAAAATCTTACTAGCCAGATAGGGAGAAGTATGTATAAGCAACCCATTCTAGGAATCCAGCAGCTTGTAAAGAGAAAGAATACAATTATGCTGAGCTGCATAGCCAGAAGTTTAACAGATCAGACCCCATGTGCCCTAACACACTTAGTCTAACTCTGACTTGCTGATCTGCTTTAAGCTCTCTGTCAAAATGGCATGAGCCTCATCGATTCATTTCACAAGCAAAAGACACCAGTGTAAGGTAAAGGTGATGCAAGCTGGGAGTAGCTGGATCAGTGAGATACGTCTCTCATGTCTAAACAGGGCTTTAGGCTGAGCAGAGCTGGCTTAAAGGAACTTTCTCATCACAAAACGGAATGGATAAATGAAACAACTAAAGCACTTTCTCTGACCTTAGCTGCAAAGGGGACCTGCCATTGTCATTGAAAGACCCTTTCCATATGTCAGCACAGTCGTTGCCAAGAAAAATTAGTGGCAAAATTCCTTAATGAACCAAGTTCCCTAAAACTTCAGATTGGAGGCTTCCAAATTGTTAAGTTGTATTAGGAAGCTATTTTCTCAAAGACTCAGTTTTTTAAATTAACCCCAAGGCTTGGAATAGCTCTAAAACTTCAGTGGCTTTTTTAGTAACTAAGCAGCCTTTCTTCTCCTGTTTGTTATTTCTTAAACAAACTATTAAACAAGGATAGCCTATTTCTTAAGTCCTTACAATTTCATATTGAATGCTTTTGTCTCAAGAAGCTGAAATACAAAGATTTTGCAATGCAGCAGGATTGGGTCCAGTTTTGTTACAGCATAATACTTGGGCTAATGCCCTCAATTCGGCAGGGTTATAAAGCACCTTGAACAGGTTTTCCCTGCCTGCTCCTTCCGCAGTGAGAGCTGCCACTGAATAGCAGCTGGAAATCTTCCACATGTTTAAGAAACATGAGGGAAAGTCAGGATCTGATTTAGGCTCCATATCACATGTCTGAAGAAATCTGGAGACCACTCTCTTTGTTATACTTACCCATCTACAACATGGAGTTAATTCTCCTCCTGCATCGCACCAGTAACCCCAAGTTACCTGTTAACACCAGAGCTGTGGCCTGTGTGTCCTTTCCTGTGAGTCCCATGGCAGGGTTTTGCTAGTGACAGGAAAAGGAAAGCTAACTCCTGCTTGAAAATCCTCCTTGAATCTTCTCAGCTCTTCCTAAACCAGCCACTGTCTTCTCATCTCCCCTGTGCAGGTTCATCCTCTCCCTCCCATCTCTCTGTGTTGGGACAGTGGATACAGCAATGGGCTTTGCTTTCTGTTCTGGGCCTCTGGGTATTCTTGCAATATAAAGATTTATAAGGAGGAAGATAGTCGATTTCTCTCCTACGTGCCAAGCTGAGGACTTCGTGGGCTTCCCTCTGGCTGTCTGAGCGCCGCTGATTTCACTGGGAGGTGGGAATGCCCTGCACCTTTTTGAAAAGACACAGAAGGTCCCCCTAGCAAGGGATCTCAAACATGCGCTTTTTACCATTGCAAAATGGCCCAAAATTAGCCTTTAAAAGCCGTAAATTACCAAAGTAAGCCAAGGAATTTGCATTTGTAAAGTACACGCCTGAGGTGCAAAACACATTAACAAAATACACAAATAAACAAAGCTGTTCTAAACCGAATGTAATTATGTATTCAGGGCAAGGTGCCATGGAAATCCACAGTTGTGCATGTATGTTTGAAGGCAACAGTCTGCCCTGAGTCCAAACTATTTTGTTTCCCCCGTAGGGAAAATATACTCGAAAATACTGGTGCTGTCATATTATTTACAGGGTAGCAGTAGCTAAGGAAATTAATAGCTTGAAATACATGTTGCACTACACACAGCTCGTATGTAAAGGCACACATCTGAGAACCACTTGTTTGCCTGAGAGATGTGTGCTTAACTGCACAACTCTGTGACCATACTGAATGCTGTTACTCACACGAGAAGGATACCAGCAGGCAGTTTGTGGAGATTTAGGTACTGAACCTCCCATTTCCATGCGAGGCCTTCCAGCCCACTCAGACATTTGAAGTAAGAGGCGTTTAGAGTAATTCAATGCATCTGTGCAGCTATTGTGTGCAGGCGTCACCCAATCTCCCTATAGTGGCACTTCTAAAACACAAAGAAACTGGTGATGGTCCAAGAACATTGTGATGATATGGAGATTAATTTCAGTAATCTTCCCCAACATCCTGGAGGATGCCTTGTGGATGGAAGTATGACCTTGGAGTAGAATAATTTTTCAGATATAAATCCTGATATATCAAGGGTGGCTTTCATTACCATACAGCTCAGCCACTTGCAACTTTCTGCATCGTTCCCATGCCTTTCCAGGAAGAACTGTGGAGCCTTCCTGCAGGTAATGAAAAAAAAAAGAAACTTCACAGCTCCTACATGAAGTGCATTCTCCTCCAGCCTTGCATCAGGATGTCCTTCAGTAAAACTCATTGCCTTAAACTCCTGTCATCAGACACCCATACCCAGCTTTTACTTCCGTATGTCTAATTCTTGTGTTTGGCATCGTTCTGTGCAATACAGTGATTTTTAAAAAGGGGTTTGCAAGGCCCTGAAGACAGGAGAAATGAAAATTCTGACATACTGTGAGAGATCCTGTTATGCTGATGTAAAAATTGTTAGATAAAGCCCAGTTCTGGCATTTTCCAGCAAAGCTTTGGGATGCAAAGATAACAAGCAGATGTGTTTGTTTATAGGAACTGCAAGTAGTGAAATTTGCCTATCAGCAGCAAAAAGGGCAGAATTTGGCCTTACCCTGCAAGAAAACAACAGGAAAACACAACAAAATCCATTTCATGGAGTTTAGATCACATGGGAACTGCAAGCTGCCTAGCTCAGATCAGGAATCCCAAACTTTCCAAGAATACAGAGGACCTTGCTTCAAGGGTGCCTGTTCAACCTCTCCTATGTCACATGATTCAAGGTTGCTTGAACCTGGTACTTTGCAACAAGGCCACAGAAATTTTCATGTGGATTGTAGAGAGAACACAGCTTCCTGATACAAACCTGACTTAGATAATGAAGCCCAAATACCTTCATAATTTACATTTTTCGTAGTATAGTAGGGAATGAATAAAAATAATAGGTTTCCTCCTGAGAACACTGCAGTGAGTTTTCCTTTGAATGTTTTGTATTCATTATATATGCATATATGCATTGTACCTTGTAAAGGTAGTAATGATGTTTTGACTCTGGGATGGATATAGATGTAGATGACACAGATTTGCAAGGGGTAAATAATCAACTGTGTGATTATATGACTATATGTCCATTCTGTGATAATCTTAGTACATTGCAGAATGAACCCCTATAGAGCTAACGTTTGTAAAACCGCTTTGTAGTCCTCAGATGAAAGACGCTACAGGAGTGCAAGATGTTATTATCATTATTCAAACAGTAAGCTGAAATAAAGCATGAAACTACTGCCAGAGTGACTGTCAGGAGGTGGGAGCAGGGCAGGGGTACGAGAGAGGGTGAAACAGCAGCTGGCATTCTCATTTGCTGCCATTAGCATGGATCACGTATCTCTACATGAAGAATCATTTTCTAATTCTACCTTGGGAGGGGAAAGGGGGAAAGAGAGAGGCATTCATTCCATGTCATTCAGAAAGGACCTTAAAGACCTATTTATTATGCTGCTTCCTTCAGGGAGTTTGCTATAGGGTTTTGATTTCAGCTATGATATACTGACTGCTGGAGAAGAAAAAAAAACTTCCTGAACCAGTGCTCTCTCTTCCTCCTCTCAACTTTGAATTTCGCATGAAGTTATATTGCTCGCTCTACCCTTTCTGTTTGTAATGTCAAAATGTATATGCACACATACACAGCCAGAAGATCTCTAAGAGCTATGAATATTCCTGTCTCAAGAACCAGGATAGTGGAAGATGGCCTTGATCCTGTCTAGAAAGGCCTGAGAGGAATTAGTTTCAATCTCTCAGCTGGGATTCTCATTTATTTAGATCAAAATTCCGCTTGATTTGTTCAGCCCTTTAAAGGTGAACAGTAGAGTTCAAATGGGACATGATTTTCATTTAATAACAAAGTCATCAGAGCTCCCACTCTTTGAAATGAGGCTCCTGCACCTAATTGTAAATGGCATTCTTTACAATGAAGAAACAGTTTTAAGTAGCAATTCTTTGTGTCTACATCTCTTATCCATTAAGGGTTATAGCAACAAATAAGCATTATTCATGTATAATAAAGACAGATCAAACAAGAACAATCAGGTTTTGGAGCATCTAGAGAACATTAACAGCAGACATGTTTTGGTATGACGACATGAGAAAGTATCAACATTTCAACAGTGTTTGCCTGACCTTCCTTATTCACCATGCTGGGAGTGGTGTGAGCCCAGGGTCTTTACACATTCATTCACTGATGCAGTCCTTTACTTTTGTTTGTTTCCTTTAGGCCACCAGACATGGAGCAGCTGTTGTAAAACCAGGAAATCTAGTGGCGTACTTTGAGGGGAAAAAAAGAACAGAATTTCACCACAGGCCAAATGGTTATGCAGTTCAAACTGGGCTAGCTTCATCTTGAGTCAGTGGAATTGTGCTAGTTTACTTCAGTGAGAAGCTGTGCCCATTTTTTCCAAACATCTTAAAACTGAATGACGTGCAAGCACAAATCAAGACCTTATCTATATTTAACCATGTGATCATATTTGACAGAAGTTGCTCATCCCTGATTGACTGATTCTCCTGTGCTCCAGAATGCGAAAGCCTCAATCACTCAGTCTGTATCAAAGATGCAGGTAAAAATTCCAACTTGCCAACATAAATTACCAGTGAATACACCATTAGAAGAAAATGTCCTTACAAGTGGGGCAAATACACTCCAGTTAGACATACATTTGCATTGTAACATCCTTTGTGAGTCTGTATAGTTGATGCTGTGGTAGGTAAATTATGAACTGCTACTTATGCCATCCCTTTCAAGCCAGTCAGTTGTGCTGACTTATCGCTGCACGTTGTTTGGCTGCCACATGGTGTGGGATTTCAGAGGTCCAACAACCACAGACTGGGCTTCTGACAGCTACTGTGCGAGTTTGTGACACTGGGATTTTACTCCTGTATCTGCCAAAGAAGGAAGGAAAGAGAAAGCAAATGACAGATCCCAACTTACTGCTTTATCTTTTATACTCCTACCATCACTTCATTATTTTTCTTTAAAAGCTGGTGTTTGCAAAAGCAAAATTTTGTGCTACATCTGCAGGATCACAGTCACTGCAAAATGGCTTTTTAGTCCAAATTCTCCCTTTCCTACATTGCCTGCACATTCCTGTACCTTTGCACAAGCATAAAACAAGAAATAGAGTTGCATTTAAAACACAGGCAGTAATGGGAAATACAACAGGAGCATCAGAAGAAAGAGAAGGGTTTAATGTAATATTTTATGACATATAAATCAGTTCTACAGGGTTCGCCCTTAAAAGTCCATTAAAGTGCATTAATTGTGATTTTATACACTAAGTGACAGGGTGTACTCCTCCTTGGTATTGAATTTATGAATAAAAGACAATTGCCAGCCTGCGCTAAACTCTGGTGAAGGCATTTCACTGAAGCCTTTGGCTACAGAATTCCATTTCTTCAGCTTCATTCACATTCAAATGCTCACAATGATAACTCAGTTCTCCTCAACCAGGAGAATAAAGGGGGTTCTGATGCCTGATTCCACTTTCAATTCCACTGCTGCAACTTCAGAGTAACTGCAAGGATGTCAAGTTTCACACCAGTATGAAAATCAGTTCAAGAGCAGATTTGGTCCAAAGGCTGCTCTGACAATGTGTCAATCAAATGCTTTTTCATCAGACTGGAAGGTTCTGAGATGTCAGGGTAAAAAAGCAGTGCCCTGGATGGCACTGCAGGATCCCATAAAAAAGTTAAACAAACAAACCTGACCCAATTTTTGAGAAAGTGCAAAGAGTTCCCTGGCCCTGGATGGGCTGCATTCAGCTACAGATGACTTGGTGCTTCTGGCAGTGACAGGGGCACGGAGGGCAACAACAAGCTCAGAGGGGAGAGGCAGGGTCGGCACTTGGTGTGCTGTCACGTCCACCACCCTTCCCCAGGGAGCCAGCTCTGGAAACCTTGGTGAAATGCATGCAGCCTTGAATCATCCAGTGGTCTCACAAACATAAGCCACACAAGGGGCCTGAACTCTGTATCCAGCCTCACAGCAAGGGGTCGGAGTACTGCCCAGAGTTTATAGCCAGATGTTAGCTTTGTAAGCCCTGAAAATATTCCCATTCAAGGTTGTTTTCTTGTACTCGGGCACTTTTCTGACTTGGGTGTATAGCTCAAAGACCTCCAAAAGTCTATCTAAAATTTTTTCATCTGTTTGCAAAAATTAGGAGACACTATCAGTGAAAACCTTTGAGATACTGTATCTGCTCATGACTGATCTATTTGGACAAATGCTGTGATTATTGTAGGACTTTTCTGTTTCCAGGCTTGGTGTGAAAGTTCACATGGCTGAAAATTACTTTTTAAATGAGAAACTAAAAGTTTGGATCTGTATTGAGACAGTGGCCATGTACTAGGTGTTTTGATCACTGAAGAACTTCAACATTAACAACAATTCACCCTTTCCAGAAATAGCTTTGACTGGGTCCGGCAAGGGAGGGTCCTAAATCTACTCACATCTACTTGCTAAACTTGACTGCACACAGGCCAGTCACTTATTACAATTTTTAGTATAAAATATGAAGGCTGTTTGCATCCCAGATGCAAGAAACTCCATCAGAGAAGAAAGGCTGAAACAATAAAGTGATTCTCTAGGTGGGTCTTTATTGAAGTTTCTAGATAAAGGATAGTCTGTTCTACTGGTGTTGTTTGTTTCCTCATGATTCTCCCAGAAAATCACCCCAAGCTCCCAAATTCCAAGGAAAAAAAAATTAATCTAAAGTGTAATTGAAGTAGAAATTGTTAATTTGGAGACTCATTATCCCCTAGTCAGGTGTACTCTTATAATGCAGTCTATAAATGCAGCATAATGCATTGTTGTGTCAAATAAGCAAAATTCTATATCTAAATCATCCAAAATACTTGCTTTTTAGCAGAAATTTCTAGCTAACTCAGGGTTTGTTCATTTCCCTCCTGTGTAATTAGCTATCAAATTACTTTCGTTACAGCAGTTAATGCTATTCTACTTGCAGTTACTGTTCACTCAGTATAATCAGATACTGTGTCTTTAACAATAATACATTGGAAGGGACTGAACGCAGAGTAAAAAATAATCTACATTCAGTGTTAAACAAGGAAAAAACTGAAATGAATCACTGCTATAGCTGTGCTAGTGGCCTTGCTCTGCATCAACCAGGAAAACAAGCTTTCCAGTTGACTTCAGAGGACTTAGGGTTTCACTGATCAGTTCTACAGAAAGCTTACATAGGAGCTGTTGTGACAAACAGCTAAACCAGGAAAGATTTGTGGGGTTTACAAGTCTCTCAGTATCAGGAGCACGCATCAAAACTGAATATGTCACTGTATTATAAGGCTGATCTTTCAGCCTCCTCATATCTCCAGGCCTAAAGGAGAAAGTGGGACAGAGAAGCCCTCAATCTCCTATTGCTACTTACAGCTCTTGTAGCGCTCCACCCTGCCTATATTGCCTGTAATGCTCACTCCAGTGAGCCAGGGCTCTTCCCCTGGCATTCCTGAGAAAAGCAGCAGGGAGAATCAGCAGCTCTCCCTCCTGTCCTTCCCATCCATGATGCCAAGGAGCAGCCCTCTTCCATCCCAATGAGGCAGCTGGGGATTCAGCAAGACAGTCACAACCCTCCTAGAAGCTGGAGGAAAGCATGTGCAGTGTGGATGGAAAGGGGTCAGAAGAAGAGCTTGGAAACCAAGCTGTGTCTGTTCAGGCCTACCACTTCTGTGATTGATTGTTTTAATAAAAGCATATTTAATTCTACATATTGTTGATCAGGTTTTTCAGAGACAAGCATTACCAAAGCCACAGACTTCTGCAAATTCCAGTTGTGCAAGTTTTCAATTAATTTATTCTAGCTTCCCACCATTAATAAAGCTTCCCATCATTAAATATTGTGGCAGTGGTTATCTCAGTGAGCCCAACACTAAATAAAAATATGTGTTTACAAGGTAACTGATACAACACATAAAAAGGAGGCAAGCAGGATGCATGGAGAGGCAGATCACTGAAGAGATAAATTTCTAGCCAGGTATCACTATACAAGCCCTGACGAAGTGTAACCTGAATCTGTGAACAGGGTGGATCTAGGAAGATGAAAAAGAGGAAGTATAGCATCTGACTGTCTCCTTTCTGAAAAAGAATAAGAAACAAGTGAGACAGTGTTGCCGTGGGCAACCCTGAGACCCCCATGGCAGCTGGGAAAGGCATTAGCAGACTCCCACCCCAGGAGGAACAAGACCATGCAAAGACAGTGGTCATCTCTCATCCCCTTCTTACCAATCCTCTTCCTACCCATCAAGACAATGAGGACTGAATAGATATTACTATTACAGATTGAGAATAATGTTATCCACACGTGAATCTGGATCCCCTCATGAAGACCATAGTTTTGTGTGAAAAATGAGAGTCAAGTATCCCAAGGAGGCTATTGAGGAAAAAGGGTTTATCCAGAGAAATGCTTCCAGCTAGCAAGGCCAGCAGAAACAAATGAGAAACAACCAACCCAACCAAGGATGTAAAGGCAAAATGCTACAATAATTAACAAACAAACAAACAAAACACAAAAAACCAACCAAACAAAAAAAAAAAACCACAAACAAACAAAAAAAAAACAAAAACAAAAAAACCCACATAAACCCAAACAAACAAACCAAAAACAAACCCCAAAATCAGCAGCCTGCTTGTCACAAAAAAAGTAGAAGACTTGGGATCATGGTGCAAACAGATTTTTACCCTCCTGCCAAATATCTACATAAAACAAGAGCAAAAGGCAACATCCAAGTTGTACTGGAATACCTGTTATATGAGGTAGCTACAGATGCAGGATGGCAGGACAGAAGACAACTGCAAATAGAAGACATCCAGCACAAGAAAACAAATAAAACCAAGGCCAGGGGACATGGGATGAGCCTCAGCCTACAGCATGAGATTCAGAAAAATAGATTAATATCACAGCACTTCAGGCTGGCAAATCATAACTCAAGAGAATCAAGGTGGCAACACTAGGGGAGCAAGTCCCCTGCTAGCAGCTCTGATAGCAAACTGCTTGAGACACCTGGGTATCCACCAGATGCAGTGGCATGTGGTGTAATCAGGCTTCATTGGTCTTTGCCCCAACAGCTAACAGCTAGGGAAAAACCCAACAAAACATAGCTGGAAGAAAGAAGGTTCCAGAATCTGGAAAAGGTGAGCACAGAAGTTCTCTAGCAGGCCTAATTTCTGTATTATATGTAGCAACCTGCATGGAGGTGGAACAGAGGGGCAGCAGTTGTCACCTGGAGTAGCTCATGGGAAGCATCTGGAAGCCAGTTTGTCTGCACGTGGCCAGAGCACTGCCTGCACCTGCAGTTTGTCATATGTAAAAGGTTTCAAGACTGTTTAATATTCTGAGCTTGGAGTGTTCTCCTTCTCAGCGAGAATGCAAAATGAGGTGCAATATTTTATTTCATTTAAAGGGGTAAGAGGTACTTACTTTCTGCTAGAGCCTACTGGGGAGGAGGTAAGGCACAGGGTCGGTGACCAAGTTGTTGCTCATTTCTTGCACAGGTCTGGGACAGCTAAGCACCATGCATTGCTCAAGGCAGGCTGTAAAGTTTCAGTGTTGTGTATGGTGTTAAGGAGTGCTGTGATACGAGGGGCTGTTACTTGAAGAGGACGTTAAAACAATTTCTTGAACACTTGCTCATTAAAAATTCTACTGCTGTTTTAACAAGAGTAGGATGCTATGTCAGGCACCATGAGCTTTTATTAGGAAATGCTAAATCATGCCAAACATTCCTGGTCTGAGTCTCATATCAAGCCTAAAGATCAGTTCCCTTGATTTGTCAGAAGATCCTGGACTTAACCTTTTAAACTCACGTTGCCAGTTCAGATCATTTAAATAAAAGATCTTTATCTGTTTCAAATCTTACCATGTCTCTGCAGAGAAAAAATTTCCAAAAACACAGTCTGTAATTTCTTTTACCCCTCACTTCCCACTCCTACATAATTTCCTATCCTATCAGCTTTGCTTCTGATGGGTTTTCTGGTTCTTTTCTTTTCTTTATCCCTCCCCAGCTGGTGGACTTCATCTGCCCCTTTCACACCCCTGCTGTGAGAGCCTGCAAACAAGGATGAAGATGTTTTCCCTGACACATCAGGCTTGAAACTGTTGCTGTTGCTCTGTTGTTAAGGTGCACTCTTAAAGGCAGTGATATGACTGTCTGTCTCAGGCTTTCAGGTGACTGGCAGCTGGGATTTGAGGTTACTGGAGAAGGACAAGATGTACCCAGTCACATAGACTGCTGCTAGAATGGAGAAGATAGTCAGAGATGCCCTTGGGAAATCCCAGTGTTTTATTGAAATCAGGACAGATCCCAGTTTCAGCAAATCAGCTGGGACTCCAAGAATGCCTTGCACAGCTAAGACAATCCCAGTAACAGAGCACATCTGGTAACCCTATGGACAAAGTTAAAAAGAAATAAAACTTCCCAGGGAAAAGGTCAGAACTTTGATTAATATCTCCTAGAAAAGCAAAGTGCTTGATGCCGATCTCACAACAGTTTTGCATTATTGCAGCTCCATTAATTTTACTGGAGTCACCACAGACTTTCACCACTGCTGGAGCAGCACTTTGTGATGAGTAAACTTTGGTGCTCTAGTTCTTGCTCCCCCAAATTTCAAGACATTCACACTCCACAGGTCTGGGAATTTCTCTGGAATCGCTGTCAGGGGGCTGGATAAGTGTATCTTCATGTGTATATTCCCAGCTGCTCCATATCTCATTTACTTTGCTCTCCAACTCTGGCAGGCACTATCCCAGCAGATGGTTATGCATTGACAGCTCGGTGTACAAATTCATATTAAATGTCCTATTTGTATACAGATATTCAAATACCCATATATTTTTATTTACTCACTGCAGTTTATACACTTTAATTTGGACATCCAGACATTAAAAGAGTTCCTAGTCCAGAGCCTAGGCACCCTAGCAGATTAATCCCATTAATGAAGCTGAGATGAGAACAGCAGTAGCAAGCCAAATGGCTTCTCTCTACAGTAAACCACCTAGATATTCACCCCAACCTAATTACCTCCCAAATTACTACAGAAAGCTAATTCCTCCAGCTAAAATATTCATGATCCCAGCTGAAGTTCCCTGAATCCAGCCTCTTACCATGAGACACACTTTCTCTCTCATGCTTCTTCATTGCCTGGGCAATGGTCTACACGAGAGCTAACTAAAAAGGGTATATAAGAAAAACAATGCCCCTCTGACCTCCAGATGCTGCACAGGTAGGCTGCAGCCTTGGGTCCAAGGTTTTCTGTGTGCCACAGAGGTTAGTTTCCCATAGCACCGTGGCAGACTGCTCCCCCTACCTAAAATGATGCTTGGGGAGGAGTGGCTGGAGAGCTGCCCAGCAGAGAGGGACCTGGGGGTGCTGAATGACACCTGGCTGAGCATGAGCCAGCAGTGTGACCAGCAGGACCAGGGAGGTGATCCTGCCCCTACACTCGGCCTTGGTGAGGCTGCACCTCAAGCACTGTGTGCAGTTTTGGGCACCACAGTATAGGAAGGACATTGAGGTGCTGGAGAGGGAGCAGAGAAGGGCAACTAGGCTGATTAGGGGTCTAGAGAACAGGTCTTGTGAGGAGAGGCTGAGGGAGATGGGGCTGTTCAGCCTGGAAAAGAGGAGGCTGAGGGGAGAGCTCATTGCTCTCTACAGCTACCTGAAAGGAGGTTGTAGTGGGGTGGATGTTGGCCTCTGCTCCCTAGTGACTACTGATAGGACAAGAATAAATGGGGTCAAGCTGCACCAGGGGAGGTCCAGACTGGATATTAGGAAAAATTTCTTCACAGAAAGAGTGGTGAGGCATTGGAACAGGCTGCCCAGGGTGGTGGTGAAGTCATCATCCCTGGAGGTGTTAAAAAAGCAAGGAGATGTGGTGTTTCAGGAGATGGTTTTGCGGTCACAGGGGTGTAGGGCTGACAACTGGACTTGATGATCTTGAGGGTCTTTTCAAACCTGGATGACTCTATGATTTCAAAATAAAAGTACCTATTTGGCTGTGCGGCACTATAAGGGAGGGAATAAGCTGCCAAGCTGAGTGTTCCCAGGGATGAACATATCATAAGCAACTTTAACATGGGTTTTATTTCCTCAGCTCCACAAGCAGGAGCATAAAAACAAAAAGCACATCACTGCGAGCTTGGCTGGTAGGTCTTCTGACAACTCATGCTCAGAGATTTTGCAATGGAAGTAGGCAGAGGCCTCAAAGCCAAGCAGCAAATCCAAACCAGAGAAGGAGTGATTCTACAGCTGGGGTTCAGGTCAGGACCTCAGCGCCATCAAACCCTGACAAACACACAGCTCCAGAGCTCTGTGTGAGACTCCGGATGGAAGAGATTTGTGTGTGAGCACTGTGGTCGGGTCAGGCTAGGCTTCTCACAGGGAAGCTTGATGGCCCCATTACAGCCACCACATGGGAGTAAAACTGCAGCCTAGAAGGAAGAACAAAATATTCTCCGATTCACAAATTGTGTTTGTTTTGTTTACTGAACTTTTACATTTCCTGCATACTGTACATTGAGCAGAGCGATTGCAGCAGCATATGTATCCAAAGAGCAGGAAACAGACTGCCAATGATCTTCTCTGGGTATCAGCAAAATAAACAAACATAACATGCACATCAGGTGGTCTAAGTGCCAGCACTGGGATAAACTGAATCTGCAGAGAAAGTGCCGTTGGAATTTCCCTTTAAACCACACCAAGCTGTAAAGCCCGCTTGGGTGCAGGGAGCAGTCAAAATCAGATCAGCGTGTGAATGTTTTAAAAGGGGTAGATTAATTCATGTGAGCCAGGCAGCTCAGCTGGGACTGCTGCTTGGCTGCTGGCTTCAGCTGCCTGCCTCCTATGAGCCTGCTTTTCCTTCCCTTGCAAAAGACCTTCCCTGCTGAGAAGGCAAGTGTCCCCAGCGAGCTCGCTCCTGGGGTGGGCGCTGGGCAATGACCTACTGGTCTTTACTCCACAGCTGACAGAGGTGGATGCAGAGGGTCTGTCCCTGGCAAGCAGTGAAATGAGACCTGCCCAGCAAGGGTGGTTTTGACCCAGAGCACGAGGAGCGTGTAACATTCTCCCTGGGGCCAACCCCTCACAGGCAGTGAGGGGGCAGCATTTTGGGGCAATCCCTTCTCAGGGAACTGGACCTAGCTCTGAGTCAGGGACTCCAGAGGAGTTACACACAACGTACATGTATGTGCACGTGTATATGTGTGTGTGTATATATATATATATAACGTGTACATATGGCTAGCGGCTTAAAGTGATTGACTCGTGGGAAAGATGAAAAATGTTACTGAACCCTTGTGGAAAAAGCCCGAAAGAATTTAATAGAAAATTACAGCCTTTCTCAAGAATTTAATATAGAATTATATAGGACAGTTAAAAACAACAATAGAAAGGATATTACTCACTATTAAACTCTGTAGGTTTCAGAGGAGCTTAAATAGGGCCTTTTAATGTTTCTGCAAAGATTCCTATTACATCCTGTAGGGCTTTTCCACACGGATTCTAGCAGCCATCAGGGAAAACCTGGTGCCAGTGAGCTCCTAAGCAAACGAGTCAAGTAATTCTGATACTCCACACTAGACAGAGCTCTGCATCTCTGTTGCAGCTCCATGAGCCTCTATGAGATTAGAAACTGCTCAGAGAAACTGGGGTTTTGGAAGAGACTTTCCATTGTAGTGCCCCAGCAGCATGTGGTCTTCCCCACAGAAAACCACCTTTCCTCTTTGCGCTGACTGGACCTTACAGGAATGTCTAGATGTAATACCTAAACACAAAGAATAACTCTAATTTTGGACTGAGGTATGATAATAAACATAGTTGCATGAAGTAGGACAACATAGCTAGGGATACCAGCGGCTGTAACGCCCTCTGGAAAGCAATCTCTTAGGCATGTGGGCACTAACCACTGCTTCAGCCAAAATACTTCAGCCAAAGCTTCTTTTTCAGATTTATTTTTCTCACAGAATAATACATGTCGACTGGATTAAGCATTTTAAGTGTGTTGAATTAGATACTTCATGAAAGGTATCCATCTTCATAGCCTCATCTTGATCCATTATAAGAACAGTGAACAAACTACTTGGGGTTACAGCACCCCTATAAAACATCATTACATAGTAAACTATGCATACAGTGAAATATATAATTAATTTACCTGTTTCTGCCCATGGAATATCCATTTTGTGTGTTCCAGTGCCTTCATCTTGATGGTGTTTAAAATTACTGAATATGTACTGCACATTTCCTCCTCAGCAAAGCTGTTCTAAATATCCTAAATTCTGCCTCTTGTTACTCATAGGAACTTGAAAAACTGTTGCCCGTCTTCTTCAGACTCCACTGTCTGACTGTCTCTCACAGCATAAAAGACCTAATGCAAAACCCAGCAGTGCTTACACTAACATCTGAACACATCAAAGCTTTGCACCAAACCCCTCCCTGACCCAGACAGTGGTACAGGGCCATGGCAAAGTACTGTTCTGTACAAAAACTATCTTCGTTAATCAGGGGGGATTATGAGGGTGAGAAGCAAACTAGTGAGTTTGCTTAATGCATAGTGTTACAGTTTGGTGATCCTATGATAGTCTGAATACAGTTTCATATTGCTGTTTGAATCCTGCTAGACTCCTATCACTGGAATTAACCTCAGTATTATATGACTGAGATTTTCATATGTTAAGATGCTAAAAGGCCCTTTGGCTTCATTGAATGTCTCCTGTTCATAATATTTGAAACTATCTGAATATTAAAAAAAGGCCCTAACACTGTACTTATTCATAAAGTTTTTTATAATCTCTTTATCTACTTGTTGTCCCTATCTAACAACAGCCCCAAATCAACTCAACTGGTATTGGTTTTCTTTTAGCTTGTATGAATTTGGCTTTCTTAGCAATAATGTAATTGTCAAAAGATCCCTCCAGGTTTGAAATTCAGTTATTTTAGAAAGCAAAACAATTTGTTTATGAAACCTCAGCAGGCTAACAAGAGCAAGAATTAGTACATGGGCCCTAAATATTTCACATATTTCACCCAACTCCACATATACCTTGCCTGAGGGGTGTTTAAACAGAGTGAGAAGAAGCAAACTATGTACCTGACCTGTCCTTATATACCAACTGGAGCCACAGACAAAGCTCCCCTTAATATCTACTGCACCGGCTCAAAATGTCTGAAGGGTTTACACAGTCATAGAAAATGTTTCACGTGAAGATATTTTTTTGCAGAAATGTGTCTGCAAGATGAGGTTCCAAAAGCTGGAGGAGAGAGGAGGAGATACTGAAGGACACATTAGACAGACTTGTTTCTGAAACCATGTTTTCCATATTTGTTTGTGGAAGAACTCTCAGTGTGACTTACTTGCTGATGCTGTAAAATCAGGTGAAACATTAGTTGTGCCTGAATCTAATTTTTCTCTGGTTGTCATCCTGAAGTCCTACCAAATTCAAATGTTCATGGGAAACACAAGTGCCAGGAGAGGAAAATCCTTCTGCCTGGTGGAGAACTAGAAGCAAGAATCCTTCCAGGGGTAGCCTTATCAGTAAAACCATAGAGACTTATCAGAAGATATACATTCAGAGGTTTTCAAGCTGCCTTTTTGTACTTCTTCCTAGGTCTGAAGTTTGATATCATTGTGGGATATTTCCAAGGCAGCAGCAGACGCTGCTGCTGCCTAATCTTTTCACAAGATGTAAATCAGTTTCAGTAATTACCATAATAGATGGTTTGCTCATGTTTTCTTGCTGGGAAAAAATACCATGTCTTATAAATTCCTCGGTGCTGTAACATCAAAGCAGCAGGGTCTGCATGCAGATCCAGAGGGGAGGGGAGACTAATTTGATGATGATGTATATGTGATAGATAGAGAATTCATTTAAGAGACCATCCTGAATGGTGTATGCCAGACTGAGCCCTGAGATTCTGTAACTGGGCATGAAAAGCACGTAGATCAGGGGTGTTTGCCCTTTAAGAACTGGAGTGATACCTCATAACCAAACAGTTAGAAAGAACCAAAACATTTTCAAACGGCACATCAGGGAATTAGAGGGAAGTCAGAGGGAATCCTACATTGCTGGCAGCACAGAGGGAAAGGAGGCTGGCTGAAACTGGGTCAGAAAGACTCCTTTGGGACTGATGAGGGCACAGGGATGCCATATCTCTCCCCTTTGTCTGCCACCCTGTAACCAGGATAAACAACAGTCAGACCAAAATTATTCAGGACTCCCCATTACCACAGCCCCTCCTGGCAGTTTTCTGCAGCTGGATGTGAATCCCAAGAGCTAGGTCATCATTAGCCTGTTTCCTGTGAATGCAAAAGAGGGGCTCAGTAAATCAGATAACTCAGTCCCCAGTCCTTTTTTACCTCTCTGCAGAAATGGCTTACAGGTGCAACACCCATGCAGCTTTACAGCATTATTTTTGCTCTCTTCTAATTTTACTCATTGTGACTGGAACTGAGAGAATCCAGGATAGCTGCAGGGATCAGGGCACAGATTCTGCCTTCAGAGGGGCAGAATGGCCTTTTCAAAAGAAATTAACAGCATCACTTTTTTGTTCAGGAAAAACAGCTCTGTGTGTTATACCCCAATGAACAATAGGTTCACAGCACAGAGAAATGGTAGGAGCAGAGGAAATGAAATTTAACACGAGAGAGGAAAACAAGTAAACATTACTTCTTTTTTTTTTCAAGGGAGTCCATGTGCAAGTGATTAACTTTTGCTATCGAGGGAGGATAAAGAGGGAGCCAAGATCCTCTGTAACCATTACAAGAACTGAACACAGCAGCAAATATGGAAAATTTCACCAGTTTGGCAGATGCCATAAAATATTTTTAACTCAAACACCTTATGTTTGTGGTCCTGACACTGACCCCAGCCTAGCAATCTGTAATCTCAGGAAACATTGCATTAGCTTTCACAGAATCTCACTTGTGACCAACTCTCACAAAGCTGCAACTCTCAAGAAAAATTTACAGCTCCTGAACCAGGTATGTGCCACAGTGCAATGACAAATACTAGCTCGCCTGCAAAGATAGAGTGTTCCTATTCTCAGCATCCCTGGGACTGAGGGAGACAGGCTGTTGTTGTGGAGCAGCTGAAGAATGTACTCAGCTCAAAGCTCAAGAATGTGGAAATGGCAGAGCTTTTCATAAGGCCATTAAACATGACATCTTCTCAACATCTGCAATTAAAAATTCTCAGAGTTGGAAGAGATCTTCCAAAAAAACATGTGGATCATAGAACTCATTCTTTTCTTATGACTTAAAAATTTGACAGCATAAGCCTACAAAAATGTGAGAAGTGCCTCTTCCCTGCCTGTTGTTTAAGCAGTTTCCTCAATTCCAAACTACAGTGACAAATGATGGTGCACTGACCCTAGGGTGTCCCCATGCAGCAGTCCACTGCTACAGATGTTATTGCCAGAGAAGGCCACCACTTGTTGTATGTCACACTTCTTTATGTCATTACTATATTTCATATTCTGTGTATCCAAATTAGCTAAAGAGTACCACCAAAAAAGTTTTAAAGGGGACTGGATAACTCAAGGATTTTCAAGAATAGCTGCACTTTTAATTTTTATGTTGCTGGTTCAGGTCTACTCATCAAAAAGCAGTCGGATTTCTGTGAAATGAGATCTTGGCTCTTCTTGTCTAGGTCTGAGCAGAGAAGGAGGCTCTTCTTAAGATCTGGCATGCTTATTAGTATTATGAAGACACACTTTTTAGTGATGTGAACAACTGTAGCCTGAATGGGCCATAAGGAAGTGTGCCCAGGTGGCCAAGAAGGCCAACAGCATTCTGGCTTGTATCAGAAATAGTGTGGCCAGCAGGACTAAGGAAGCAATTGTCCCCCTGTACTCGGTACTGTGTTCAGTTTTGGGCCCCTCTACACTACACTACAAGAAAGACATCGAGGTGCTGGAACGAGTCCAGACAAGGGCAATGAAGCTAGAGAAGGGTCTGGAGAACAAATCTTATAAGGAGCATTTGAGGGAACTGAAGTTGTTTAGCCTGGAAGAAAGGAGGTTGAGGGGAGACCTTATCACTCTCTATAACTACCCAACAGGAGGCTGTAACAAGGTGGAGGTTGGCTTCTCCTCCCTAGTAACAAGCAACAGGACAAGAGGAAATGGGCTCGAGTTGTGCCAGGGGAGGTTTAAATTAGATATTAGAAGAAATTTCTTCACTGAAAGGGTAATTAAGCACTGGAATAGGCTGCCCAGGGAGCTGGCTGAATCACCATCCCTGGAGGTGTTTAAAAGACAGATGCGGTGCTTAGGGATATGGTTTAAGCATGGGCCTTGGTAGAGTTTGGTTAATGGTTGTACTTGATGATCTTAAAGGTCTTTTCCAACCAGAACAATTCTGTGATTCTGCAGATACAAAAGCTCAGCTCAAGCCTTCCACCTGTTGTGAGGGAACCTCCTGCTACCACAGGTTGTGATTTAAACACCCTATAGTTGAAGAGGCATCTTCCTACTCCAAGGCTTGCAGGTTGCCTCCCTTGTCAGGACCTAAATTCATGCCAAAACAAACCAAAAATATAACAGAGAGTAAAAGAAGGGACTCCTTAGTGGGCTTCCTGGGAGCTACCTGGAAAGTAGGATAAAATGGCAGCTGTAAAAGTAACTTTCAAATTAAATAAATGTTGGGATAGGGTTAATACAAGCTTGTTAATTATCTGGTAAGGACCTGCTCAGATGTACTTTGTCTCTGCATGTGCACGCACACAAACACTCGCTTCAGTGCCTTGCTTGAATAATAAGGCACAACAGGGCAATCATTGTTGTACCATAATTGCACTCCTCAGGTGTACACCAGCCACGAACCCGAAGGAGGAGTGCTATCAGCAGCCTGAGAAGCATGATTATGGCCCAACAAGGCATGCCCTGTTGTGACTTATTACAATTAGAAAAGCTATCGACAGTGTTGCAAACATAGAGGTGAGGGCGACGAGAAATGCTTTTTAAAAGCCTGTGTTCTGGTAGTGCATATTTAAAATGTTGTACCTGCTGCTAGGACTCCCCATTAGCCAATCATATCGCTCAAGTATCTTTTGAATGACATACTTCATGCCTCATCTCAACTCTATGCTGAAAGATTAGAGGAATAAAGCAACATTTCTCAACCCCCTTTGAGCTCTCAAGAGAC
This sequence comes from Apus apus, assembly GCF_020740795.1. Lineage (NCBI taxonomy): Eukaryota > Metazoa > Chordata > Aves > Apodiformes > Apodidae > Apus > Apus apus. The sequence goes on from NC_067283.1 coordinate 54,049,883, forward strand.
CTGCAAAGCCATAAGTGGTATACAGCAACTGAAAGTACATGCCCCTTGCCAACACCAAAAAGCATTGTCAAATATCTGGGGACAATTAACTGCTTTCCTCCCAAACAAATACATTTTTTAGCAAACAGCTTGCCAGTATAGTTAAGACACTAACTAAAAGGAAGAAATTGCTTTTTTTGCCACATGCTTCAGGGGTGCACATCTTTCTGTTCTTCAGCTTTCAAACCAGGGCCACATGGGAATGAGAAGACCTAGCTAGTTTACAGAGTAGTTGTGAAGATTGATTAGCATCTGTAATGGTCTCCAAGATGTTAAACTGGCAGGCATTACGAGCATGCAGAAGAAAGCATTGGGGAAAGCATAGAAAGGATTCATGATAAACTGTGAAACATCCAAGTGGAAGAAATTATTCACCCTAGCGCCACAGAAATTGTTCAAAGACAGTGCCTTTCCTGTGTAGGGTCCCAAGCAGAAGCTTTGTAGAGGGTGTTTGCCCATTAATGCTAAAGTTAATTAGAGACTGTGGCAGGATGCAGGACTAAACAGAGAAAGGCAAGGCTCTCCAGCCAATGCAGCAGCAGAATGCGTTCTGCATGTTCAGAAGGCTCTTTCACCTTGAATGAGAAAGATAGCTTCAAACAAACGAAGTGATTGTGCACAGATTTTGATGAAATATGAACTCCCTCCAAATCATGCTGGAGTAATAGCTGCCTCAAAACAGTCCTTGTAAGAAAACAGAGCTAACACAGACGTTGCAGCTTCAACCGGTTTGGGGAAAAAATAATAAAAAGGGGGGATTGCATACAATATTAAATTCAGAGCACTTTACAGCCAACATCTGGACACTGGGACAGCTGGAGCAGTGTTGTGCAATGCCTGTGAAGTGTAGAATAAAAAAACCCTAAGAAATTGCCCTGTGATACCTAGCCATCAGCCAGTCAAAACACGTTGGAGCTAGTGTGTATATTAATCACTGGAAACCTTAGATAAGTTCAGTAAACATTGCCTATTACCATAAGTTAGGGGAAAAAAAAAAAAAAAAAAAAAAAAAAAGGCTTTGAAACAACACTGTGCTCAGGAGTCTGATCCAGAGCTCACTGAAATATGCTGGAATGTTTCCATTCACCTCGGTGAGTTTTGTGCATTGAGCTTTTTCAAGCCCAGGCAGCAGTTCAAAAATAACTTTACAGCATTATCCCAGTTGTTTATTTGTGTACAAACAGCACTGAAAGAGTACACATGGCCAAGCAGAAAAAGAACACTTAGGAATATTTTTAAATTGCCGTCATCAAAACCACTGACAACATAAAAATTCAACTATTTATGATGTTGTAACATTGGCTTTAGTAGGGATGGTGGTGGAGAAACTATGTGTAATATAATCAACAAACTAACAAACCCCAAGGCTCTCTCGAGGATTTGAATATGCAGAATATTTAAAATATTAAACAAATAATAGTGAAAAACAGGATACGATTAAATAGCTCTAATAATCAATCCTGAAAGTTTCACTCCAAAATTTGTTCAAACTCTTTCATAGTCAGATCACAAGATACAGAAAACACAACATATATTTTAATGTGACCCAGTAGGATAAAAATAAAACTGTGTTTGTCCACTGTTGCCTGACTTTGGGTTCACTGAGTTAGACTGAGTAGATTTGAAATGAATCAAGATGTTTAACATCTGCCTCCTGTTATTAGGATATTCTCTTCCTATTTATAAACAAACGCTTTGTTGGGGTTAGGCTGCAGATTCCATTCCTCTGTAGACTCGTGTTTCCTTAGCAATCTGAACTTCAGGCCATGCGTAAAAGGTATAAGCCTTCTGAAATCTATCAATGAATGCAGGGGAAAAAATAATTAATTAACAGACAGTCCAGTCCATTTTCTTAGTCTAACATCTGACCATATGCCGCAAGACACTGTGTTAATGCAAAACCAGATTTTTTAAAAATTAAAATTAGCTCATGAAAAGTATTTATCGGTGTCTTAGTTAGAAAAAATAGTCTTATGTTTGTGTGCATGGTCATTACATCTTGTCATGACTCTCATGCTATTAAGGCTCATATATCTCTGGCTACTGATCTATGTACTTGGAAATCCAAACATTTCCATAAAAATGGTAAATACAAAACATCTCTTTTGTTCTCCTCCTTCCTCTCTGTTTACTCCTTTTCCATGGTAGTTTACATTAATCTCTCCTTCAATCTACCTCCAGTCTGTGTGTTAGTTTGGAGTCCTCCTTTCTTCCTCACATTTGGTTTATTGCTCTACTCTGGTCTTTTCCAGCTAATGTATTGAAACTGGATCCCTTTTCTCCACTGACAGCCAGGATGTGTCTCTGTTCTCTCTCTCACCCTAACGTAACAACTTTCTTCTCTGGCCTTCCCGACTGCATGTCTCTTGCTCTCCCTTACCCTGCTTTCTGCAGAAAAATAATCTTCCTTAGCATGATGCCCCCCCCAAAAAAAATAATACAACATCTAGCTCCACTTCTCTCCTTTGAAACTTTCTTCCAGAACAGACATCTGCCCCTTCCAGCTTCATTCTGTTTACTATCTCCATCTTAACATGCTTTAGCCAATACTCAACAGTACCTGAGAGTCTATGATTACTGTAGCCTTATAGATCGTATTTATAGTTTTTCTGTGTGTATCCAGAGTATGTTCATGGCCAAAAAACCTTAAAATACAGTACTCTCCAGCATAATACTGCACAACACATAAGTAAGAAATTATATGGATACATTCACCTCCTACTTCATTACAAAAATCAGTATATTCAAAAGTAAGGATTTAAAAAAGACGAATATTTTTTTGAGCACAAGACTTCATGAGATCACCTATTCCAACCAGAAGGAATATGATTAAAGAAGGAACAAAAAATATCTACCTTATCCCTGACATTTTCTAACCTGTTCCTAAAACATGTGCTTCAGCCCTCTTCATCCCAGATACCAGAGTTGGCACCTCCTCCCAAGTCATAACCAAACTGTCCTTGCCTCAGCGTCAGCCTGTCACTTCTTGCTCTACCCAGAGAGGACACAAAGAGCTGTTTATTCCTATCCTCTTCTAGAGCAACTTTTAATGTACTCAAAGTCTGTGATCATCTTTCTCTCTAAGTCTTCTCCTCTTTAGAATAAACAAACCTAAATTTTCAATCTTTCCTCAGGAGGTCATGCTTTCTAGGCCTCTGCATATTCATGATTTTTCTTCTTTGGGCTATCACTAATTGGTCCCCTTCCTTCTTAAAGCTGAAACCAAAGCCAATTTAGCAATGAATAGAAATAATTTCAGAGCTTTTTTACTCTTTTACAGTAAATGAAAGGTACTTCCTCAAACAACCCACATCCTCTACTTGATTACTTGTTTTAAGTAGTACTTGATATAAGGCTGGAGTGAGCACCTTAATACCAAAGGTAACATTACTAAACGTGATAATGCAGGTGCAGTAACACAGCAGTAATTTATAGGCAATATTTTTTTTTTCTTTTTCCCTTTCCTCACGTTTTACACTTTAAGAAGATTTATTGATTACCTGAAGTTATAGCATATGCAAAGAGACTTTGTCTTATAAATTGAATGGGAGTACTTCTATGTGTTCCCTTTATTAAGCTAAATTGAATATAACTCAGTGATTTTGCACATAAACTATCTTGGTATATCCTTGGATTTTTAATTCAAAGAATAATTACAGAGCTTATTTCTTAGCCAATGTATGAAATGTTACTGCAAACCTTGTACAGGATCACAGAATCATTAAGGTTGGAAAAGACCTTCAAGATAGAATCAAGCAATGGAAAACTTACAAATCTGGCGTTGATTACCTCACGTCCTAAGCGGGAAAAATATATAACACATTCAACCTAATATATGGCTATAAAACATGACTAATGTATTTTCACAGTGTCCCACACAAGCATTATTTTCCAAAGATGACATTTTAATGATATTTGACATGCAGAATGTTGCACATATTGAAAATCTGTCATGTCTGTCTAAATATCTTGATGTATGCACATACATGCATACAATCCCCATGGCATGTATTCTCTCACTGAATTAAATTACATACCAAGGAGGGCCATGTCTGTATCTGTTTTCACAGACAGGGAGTTCAGTTAATGCATTTTTCTAAGTTTGTTTAATCAAAGTTTGAAACACTTTGAGTTAATCGCTCCAAGTGTCTTCAGCACAGCTTAGGTACTAAATGATCGTGTGTGTGTGTGTAACCCATGCTTCTCCTGGTAATGCCCCTCAAAATGTTTTGATTTTAGCCCTTCTTATCACAAATAAAGCAGCATGTTGGCTGCATGGTTCCCTAAAGTCTACTGTCCCTGTAGCGCTGGCCTGGCCCAAGTTCACATCAAGTTTTGAACACAGTCTTTGGGGTACTTTCATCTCTCTCTCCATATCATTTAGCACTACTCATCTACTCAGCATGTCCTCAAAAGGATCTGCCTCCTTCTTTTAATCAAAAGGGTCAAAACCAAGAGCTAAAACCTAAGTAATATCTTGGACAGAAGCACAGAGTCTCTGGTCTGCTTTTAGCTGAGACTAACTTCAACCTCCCTATGTCTGTACTGGAGACATAAGCCCAGGTGGATCTCTCCTACTTGGCATGCTTGGTGCCCCCCATCTTTATTTCCATCACCCAAAGTTGTTTATTTTAAAACTACAGAGTGGCTGGCCTCTGCCTAGTGCAAAGCAGCACAAAAGCAGCAGAAGTGCTGAGCTGCTTTACATACCAAGGCAAAGCAATGGCAAAAAGAGCTGCCAAACATCATTTAACCTACACCTACTTTACCTCTGCCTATTTCAGCTTCTGAATCATAGAACTATTCAGGTTGGAAAAGACCCTTGGGATCACCGAGTCCAACCATCATCCCTACTCTAGAAAGTTCTCCCCTAAACCATATCCACCAACACCACATCCAAAAGACCCTTAAAAACATCCAGGGATGGTGACTCAACCACCTCCCTGGGCAGCCTATTCTAGTGTCTGACCACTCTTTCTGTGAAATTTTTTTTCCTAATGTCCAGTCTAAACCTCCCCTGTTGCAGCTTGAAGCCATTCCCTCTTGTTCTGTCGCCAATTACCTGTAAGAAGAGACCAGCACCAACCTCTCTACAATGACCTTTCAGGTAGTTGTAGAGACTGACGAGGTCTCCCCTCAGCCTTCTCTTCCTCAAACTAAACATTCCCAGCTCCTTCAAGCATTCTTCATCAGATTTATTCTCTAGGCCCTTCACCAGCTTTGTTGCCCTCCTCTGTACTCGCTCCAGCACCTCGAGATCTCTCTTGAATTGAGGTGCCCAAAACTGGACACAATACTCCAGGTGTGGCCTCACCAGTGCTGAGCACAGGGGAACAATCACCTCTCTACTTCTGCTGGTCACACTATTTCTAATACAAGCCAGGATGCCATTGGCTTTCTTGGCCACCTGGGCACACTGCTGGCTCACATTCAATTAGAACCCCCAGGTCCTTTTCTGCCAGACACTTTCCAGCCACCCTTCCCCAGCCTGTAGCATTGCCTGGGGTTGTTGTGGCCCAAGGGCAGGACCCAGCACTTGGCCTTGTTGAAGCCCAGACCATTAACATTAGCCCAATGATCCAATCTACCCAAGTCTCTCTGTAGAGCCTCCCTATCCTCATGCAGATCAACACTCCCGCCTAGCTTGGTGTCATCTGCAAACTACTGATAATACACTCTATGTCTTTATCAAGATCATCAATAAAGAGGTTAAACAGAAATGGTCCCAACACTGAGCCCTGAGGACACCACTTGTGACTGGCCACCAGCTGGATTTGACTCCACTGACCACCACTCTTTGGGCCCGACTCTCCAGCCAGTGCCTGATCCAACATCCAGGCCATGAGCAGCCAGGTTTTTTTATGAGAGTTCTACGGGGAACCGTGTGAAATGCTTTTTGAAGGTCCAGATAGACAATATCCACAGCCATCCACAGAATGATGACTCCCTTGCCAACAGTGGGGGATGCCATGATGCAAACACAGAAATACAACGGCAGTACAGCAAAACAAGGACTACTGTCCCTTTTAGCAAAACTGACCTGTTGCACCATTTGGCCTGGTGAGGCTGTCCCTCCATCAAAGGTAGAGTCAAACTCTGATTGGGCTGAGCATGGATTTTGTACATGGAAATCATGCTCAAAACTCACAAGCTGGTTGGGTTTTTTGCAAGGCAGTGACTTCAGCTGGCTGATACCCTGGGAGATCATGTATCATTATCAGATTGCTGTGCTGGCACAAAAGCTTAAAACCACCCAATTGCCCCCCACCAGTCCAAACTTGGAGGAAACAAACCCAAACAGGATTTGGAGGCAATGAGGCCAGTAACTGAGCTCTCCTGCTGGCTGGCTGAGTGGGTGGTTTTTGGCACTCCCAGCCCATTCCTGAAAGACGGATCGCCTCCTGAGGGTGGGAAGGATTCCTGCCCCAGGAAACATCTCAGGGAGCAAAGCTGGTGTGTGTGGCTATTTCCTGCCTTAGAGAGATAGAAAAGGAAAGCTGCTCCAGACCAGTGGCTGGAGGGGTGTACTGCAGGTGCCAGACAGAGCCAACCATGGGGTAGTGTAAGATTTACACTGCTAAGCCCATTTCTCAGTGCAACAGAAACAGGAAGGAGAGCTTCAGTTTACTAGGAAATGGTCTTGTTCAGCCAGTGGCATAAATCATTTGGTCTCTTGTTCTAAAAGTTTATTTGCTCAGGAACTTGATTATCATCTAATCAAATGATATCTGATTCTCTTATTAGTAAGATAATGAAGGAGAGCATTTCTCTCCTAAGAACAGTTTGAACTGTTATGAGACATAACTAATCTTTCACAAAAACTTTAAGCTTGTTTATAACACAGACATTAAAAGCAGGTGGGGAGGTAGATTACAACCAGCCAAAAGCCACTGATGTCTGAGTGTGTCACCTAAAATCTCTACAGAAAGACAAAAATTAATCAAAAAACATGCATGTATCACACACTTACCACAATTGTAGAGGCATAACTGATGTACTGTAATGATAGTCCCAAGTGGGCCTAAAATGCACAAGCCAGATTTGGAAGAGATGGAGGTGAAGGGCATATCAAATATCAAGACATAAAGAAGGAGGGCCTCTATGCCATCGATGTACCTAGCCCCAGGAAAACCCACTACAGCATTTACACAGCTTCCACTGTAAAGCAGAGAAGTGCTTGGAAGCACCTGAGAAACTGAGGGTGGTTGAAGACTGAGACAGGCTTCCCAGGCAAGTTGTGTAGTCTCCACTCTTGGAGATATTCAAAATTAAAACCAGGCACAGCCCTGAGCCACCAACTGTAGACAATCCTGCTTTGAGCAGAGAGGTTGGACAAGGCAACGTCCAGGGGCCCCTTCTAATCCTTGTCATTCTGTGAGAGAAGCATCAAAGAAAACTAGACTTATATTCAATACCTGATTTGAAAGAGTATGTGTGGAGGTAGGTGGAAAGACAAACCATGCAGAGCTCAGCAAAGGAAGGGAAGGAATTCGCTTTTTGGTACTGCGAGGTGCTGGGAAGGATATGAAGGTGAAGAAAGCCTGGCCTAACATAACCAGTGGCTCTGCAGAGGTGCCAAATAAAGGTTCAGGCAGGACAGTCTTCAGAAAGGTATCCCAGCACACACAAGTCATTTTAGGGAGGCTGCAAATGGCTGCCCTGGGTACTGGCAAGGCCTGGTGCTGGCTGTCAGGAAGTACTCACTTCTGGTAGGCAGAAAGGAGCAGTTTTCCTGCAAGTAATGAGCAGCTGAGAGAAATTTTGCAGCTCTGGACAAACCTCAACTGTTGCCAGACGGCTCCCTCCCACCAGCCCAGTCCTGCCTCTCCCTCTCCCCACTTTCTCCTGTACTTGAGCCACCTGGAGCTGCAGCAGTTCCCTTGGGGTGTTCCCCAGCCTTGGAAACGGCGTGCTGTTTGGTTTGGCGAGGGCAGTTTTACTATCAGATTCATTACCAAGGAGGGCGTTCCCTCCCTGACTCGTGAAAGTCACAACAGGCGGCTGTACACACTCCAGGCTGAGGTTCACACAGGACCCCGGCACACACCGCTTAGCTGGCTTCCTCTCATCACCCCCACCTCTCTCTCCTGTGCATCCTGCTCCTTCCCACCCCAGCACGGCCATGCTGCACAGACAGCTGCCCGTTACTACTCGGTAGTTGCTTGAATCCCACTAAAGGCTTGTCAAAGTGCCCAGAGAGCTGAAAGTGAGCTCTCTAAATTACATTTGTTGAAAGATCCCTGGTGCCTGTTCCTGCTTTTCGTTTTCAGCAACTTTCTGAAATCATAGTTTGTTTTACAGTTATGTTTTGTTTTTCTTTTCCTGCATCCAACCTATAAGTCATGGATGATGCATATTAAACACATTAAATGGGTTTCAGTGGGGCTGCACACCATGTGTGCAAAGTCTGAGGTCTGGGACAGCGGCATTTTCATGTTTACTTTCTATGCCGGGAGGCTGCTTGGTGTGCTGCTCCCTCATGCACAGCTCTGGATAGACATTTGGCCCCATTTTAAACCTAAGAGAGAGGCTGCATGGAGGGAGGCAGCAAAACCTCTAAGGACACTGCCCATGATGAGGAGGAAAAAGCAGAGTCTACTTGAGGAGTTAAAGCAGAGCCTGGAAATCAGGACTGCTTGGATTGATGCCTGACCACAGCTGACAATGGGCAAGTCTCTTCACTTCTGTACTTCTGCTTTCCCATCTGTGAAATGAGAAGGATAAACAAATTTGGTACACTTTCCTCAGGCAAGGTATATCAAGTTTGAAAAGTGCTTTAAACTCCTGACACGGAACCCCTTCTTTGTTTGCAAGGAGCCGTCAAAGATCTTTAGAAGAGCTTTTATATTAGAAGAATAGCTCCCTCCCTTTAAGAAAAAAACAGGCATTTTTGTTCTTATTATGCATTCATGACCATGCAGCAGATTATTATTTTTTAAATCCTGTGCCTTTCCAATTTTGCTATTAATATGTCATAAGAAAATCAGGGATTGCATCCAAATTCCAATTCATGGGAATGGAATTAATATCGCCATTAAAATGAAAAAGGGGGAGTAATGGGGAGAAGTCTCGGAAGCCCTGGCGGGTGGTAATAGTTGGAACTCAGCTCTCCTGTCCCGGTGACTCATTCTGGGAATGGATAGTGCCTCTGTCGTCTTCAGACATTTAACACCTCCCTAACAAGATTTAGCATCAGCTGGGATGTGTGAACAAATAACATTAAGCAACTTGAGACTTCCTAGAACATCGTCTCTAAGCCATGTTAGGGCCTGATCCTGTCAGAGGCGGGTGGGAGTTGCAGAGGCTACATGTCGAGCTTTTTTTATTAATACCAGCAGTGAGGAATTTTGGTTACGAGTCTTCCCTCTCAGATCATGTTTCTGGAGATGTAAAGAAGAAAACAAGGTTCAGAAGACAGCACTCTGCCAAAAGGAAGAATATTTTAGGAAGATCTTTCTGACTCTATCCAGATTATGTGTAAATTTAAGTTACTAAGAGAAAATGAGAACCATTTGTTTAAAGTTCAAATTCTGTCTGGCCTTTACTAGGCTAGGTTTCAAGCATCCTGTTTTGCCTAATGTCTGCGTCTCTATCCATCACCTTGATGCAGCTTCCCCATGAGAGAGATCTCCATAGCCCTACCCAAGCAGTTGGACTTAGGAAAAAATAAACATCAGTGCTGGAGCTCTCTTCTGGCAACTTTTGTGTGTTGTCAAGTGTTTGAGCACAAGCAGAGTATGAGATACCCATAAGCTGTGGGATTTCAAGTATCCTAGGCTGAATAGGTGTCAGAAAATTGAGCTCAAACCAAACCATTTTCTCAAACATTTCTGACTTTTATCTACAAGGGAGCTCCATAGGCTGAGTTTGGGCTGTGGGTTCAAAAAATGCGATGGTGCCTCAACTCACCCTTGTAATTTGGCTGTTGTGGCTCTACCACAGGGCAAATTAACAGCAGTCCCTCTTCAACTGTATTGAGACAGAAATCCCAAATTCAGGAGTACAAGGGACAGGCTGGAAACAAAGACTAACTACACAATTTTTTTTTAAATCCCATTTTTTCAACAGTTTTTTTCTCCTAGATACTGTAAGTAGTTTCCAGATCTGAGTTGCATAAAAGCAATCCAGGATTTATATGTAGGTAATAAAATGGTTCTGAAGGTTAGCTGTTGATTGGGAAAACTTGTGGATCCTATAACAAAAACCTAATGGAAGCACTGTGGTTTCCTGATGTTTCCAGCATACTGCAATCCATTCTGCGTAATTTATAAGCCCTCAATTTCTTTTTCAAAATTCTGAAAGCTCAACGTTTCATTGATATATTCCCCATGAAACTTGCCTCAACATATCTTTGGCTTTTTGATAGGGAGCTCCGAAAGGTTAGCCAAACTATAAGCACTGAAGGAAAGTCCACACTTCTAATAATACCTACTCCTGCGTTCTGAGGAAAACCTTGCCTGCCCTTTGTTTGTTGCTTTTTTTGCCATCAGCCCAAACGCACACTGTCCTCCTGATGGACTTCCTGTACGGACCTTCAAGGAGGAAGTGGACATCCCAATCCTCCTAAAAACTTGGTTGGGCACCCACAATGCAGCTGCACTAATGTCAGCTATCTTCTGGAGACACTCACAAAGACAAGAAGCATGCCCAGCCAGTCAGAGAAGCAGGGTATATGAGAGTTCCTGATGAAACAACTCCCACCCATCAGAGAAAGTCAGAAAGAAATTATTAAGTTCTTCAGCCACTGTCAGTCACCTAACAGTTAGAGATGAATGTACCCATGAACCTGTTTGCCATTGCTAATAATTTCTTTACACAATATGTGCCCTTTTTCATTTCACAAATATAAAATCAGGCCTATTTCACTTGAGAAAACCTTAGCTGCAAGCATTTTGTCAAGTTAGATGGTATCCTGCAGGAACAATAACATTTTTACAGGCTATGGAGACTTAGGGAAATTAACTCCTCTGATAATCTAATTGTCCTATAGTGATGAGAAGATAGGATGATAAATCAGTGGTTTCCACTATCAATTGCCATGCTGAGGGGAAAAATGTCTGTGTTTCTGATGTGGTTTTACAAACCAGAATATGCAAGGGATCACACAGTCCAGTCGAAATTATAGGAGCTGAGCAGTAATTTGGTAAACTCCAAAAGCCTACAACTGTGCTAACAAGTGGAGAGTACTTGTGCTGCCTCCCTTCACGATGTGTACAAGTTTGCTGATGATATGAAATTAGGACGGGTGGCTGACACACCAGAAGGCTGTGTTGCTTTCCAATGAGATCTAGACAGGCTAGAGAGCTGGGCAAAGGTGAACCTCATGAAGTTCAATAAGGACAAGTGCAGAGTCCTGCATCTGAGGAGGAATAACACCAGGCACCAGTACAGATGAGGGGTCATCCTGCTGGAAAGCAGCTTCATGGAGTAGGACCTTTGAGTCCTGGTGGACAGTAAGTTATCTTGTGGCCAAGAGGGCAAATGGTATCCTAGGGTGCATTAAGAAGAGTGTGTCCAGCAGGTCCAGGGATGTTCTCCTCACTCTCTACTCTGCCCTGGTGAGACCACACCTGGAATACTGTATCCAGTGTTGGGCTCCCCAATTCAAGAGAGACAGCGATCTACTGGAGAGAGTCCAATGGAGACCTATGAGGGCAATTAAGGGACCTGAACATGTCTCATATGACAAAAGACTGAGAGAACTGGGGCTATTTAGTCTTGAGAAAAGAAGGCTGAGAAGGGATTTTATTGATATCTATAAATGTCTCAGGTATGGGTGTCAAGGGGAAGGGGCCAGTCTCTCTTTGGTGGTGCCCAGTAACCGGACAAGGAACAATAGGTATAAGCTACAACATTGGAAGTTCCCACCTCAACATGAGGAAAAACTTTATTTACTGTAAGGGTTATGAAGCACTAGAACAGGCTTCCCAGAGAGGTTGTGTAGTCTCCTTCTCAGGAGACTTTCAAAGCCTGCCTGGATGCATTCCTGTATGGCCAACCCTAGGTGGTACTGCTCTGGCAGGGCCGTTGAACGAGATTATCCCTAGAGGTCCCTTCCAACCCCTAGCATACTATGATTCCATAATTCTAGGATTCATGCCCAGGCATTTCTTCATCCCTTCCCAGAAAACACATTACGCCTCATGTTGTATCTGCTGTGGCTGTGCTGGACGACTGATGTTGGTATAAACACGTGCCCATCCCTCACTGAAACACCCCTCACCCGTGGAGAAGTAATAGCAAGAAAGCCTTTTACTCACTGATGAGCACCCTCATCTCCTGTAATCAGCACACAGATGACACTGATTGACCTTCCTACCCCATAGGCCTGCTGAAATGCTTTTCATTGACTTGCAGGACTTTTGGGTCCTGAGTACTACTGACCATTGCTGATGGCCACTGAGTGACTAATGAGATGGATAAAGTTTTCCTGAAAGCCCTGACTCCTGAAGTCATCTGCTTACAGGAGGATTTCAGTTTTAATTTTAAAAGAAAAAAAATTCTAGCCCTTGTAGGTGCAGAATAGTCCTCAAAATGTGGTATGTAAGGGCTCCAAACATGGTGTCCAATGCAACAAAAGGAAATTATATACTTTTTAAAATGTTACTATTTTACAATCGGTTTTATTATTTGTTTTTGAAACCCCCTACATTATATGCTCAGGAGTTAAAGTATCTGCTCCTTGACTTTGGAAAAGGATTGTAATACTGACAAGTTATTTCATTAAGATATAGCAACCATTGTACTACAGCAGCCACCTCTAAAATCTTTTCAGTTGCCTGAGGTAACTAAATAACGATACTTTGTTATTCACAGGTTGCTTAAGTATTCTCTGTATTAAGTGCAGGGAAGTTTAGATAACATCTAATTGCAAAGAAGAGCCCTGGAAAGTTTTTGAGGGTGGCAACTGCATACCTAAATGACATTTATTTATTTAGAAGTGCATAAGACATGCCTTTCATTTATCCTAGGCAGACACAGAGCCTTGAAATCAAAACTCATACAATATCTCTTGGCCCATTGCCTATACTTGGTCCTTTCCCAGTTTCTAATCACTTAATCATTCTTCTTCTGCAGACACCGCCCAGAGTAAAGAACTGGGATAAGCAGAGAAATCCTTGCTTAAGTACAAGGCTGCAGATGATTCTATAAAACATGTTACAAAATAACAACAAAAACAAACAAACAAACAAAAAATATTCCTTGAGTTTTGTCTGCTCTGCTTAATTTCAGAGCTGATTGTTCCCCAGTTGCATAAAATTCTGAACATGAGGATTCTTGACTGAAACACCAACACAACCACAGCAATGGCAATGAGGCTGTAATGTAGCAGCATTATTAGCAAGGCAATCTAGTAGCTACCGACTTACTATTGAGAAACCTTAGCAAAACTCTGTGGCCACAAGACACAGCCTTCAAAATTAACGCTTATAGGACAAGTTATGCTCATTGATCTGGGATGACCCACTAAATACAAGCCATAAAATAAGTGATTTGTGCCTTCTATCACACGCTCCTTGCTGAGCTGGATTTTTTCAGTGGTTAACGTGCTAATACTGGCGAAGCCATACACACAAAGTTCTCTATCATCCCATCCCAATTGCACAAATAGGTTCTGAGGCCTCTTTCAAAAGAGCCTCCAACGATGCCTTTTAAAATGTCTTCCCTTCCCTCAACTTCAGAGCAGCGTATCTCAAAAGAAGCTTTCCAGTACTGCAACCCTAACCTTCTCTCTTAGAAAAAGGCGCTTTCTGTTTCAGATAAGCTGGACTATATTTGGCATTACTCCAACCCTACTTGGAATCTGAACATTTAGTGGTAGTTTGTTAAGTATAGAAATCTTTACCATTGCTCATTTTCAGTAAGGCACCTTTCCAAAGGAAGGGAATTTGTGCTGCTCCCTCCCTGTTTACGAGGAGCCAGGGAGTGCTGTGTTCAGCAGTGTACAAAGCAATGCCTTTCGCTCCAGGCAGGCGCACACACATGATTCCAATATCCTCACTCTGAATTTGGAAGCCACAGCTGCTACTTTAGAGCACAGCAACTGAAAGCAGCCCAGGGGGAGAGCAAGCAAGAGGCTGAGATCCTATATGTAAAGCCATGACATGTTACAACGTGGTTGGGAGCTCTGCTGCAACCAGCAGCCATTGGTGCAGCACATCATATGGTTCTAGGAGAGCTCTCAGAGACAAGTAGACATTCAGTGAGTAAGAAGTAAAAAAGCTTAGTTCTCATCCAGGGGAGAAGCGCAGAGAAGAAGCCATGGCAAAGGGGCTGCTCTTACCAAATGATGCACTCTAGATAGAAAAATGATACTTGTCTGTAAAAGCAGCAGTGCAAGAGATTTACACTGCTGAGCAGCTGGTTCATGCAAATGTCCCCATAGCACCAGAGGAAACAAATAGCTAGTCACAGCATCAGGCATTGAACAAGTAAGAACAAATGGACTAGATGAGCTCTAGAGGTCCCTTCCAACTCTGACAATTCTGCAATTAAAAAAATAGTAGCACCAGAGCATCCTTTCCTACTTAACATCTCTCCTGCTTCTCCAGACCTTACTGACTTCTGTGGGGCCTCTCCACCCTGTTCACTTCATGTCTGCTAAACCACTCAGTGATATTAAAGGGAGAGAAGAGTCTACATCATCAGGACGTGTTCAGGCAAGCCCAGTATGGGCTTGTTTGGCATGATACTCTGTAAAATGTTCTGAAAGTCCTTAAAATAGTCGTGCATTTTATTCATAGCCAAGGCTGTATGGCTTTAATAAATTCAGCTTTGGAGCGCTTTTTGGTGTGCTGTGGGTCTGAGAACTCTCTGTGGTTTGTGGTCACTTGTTTTTCTAATAGTTTGGTTAGTGTCCAATCTCACTAGTGTTGCTGGCTATAGCCATGTAATTTCTGCTAGAATTGAATTTTCCACACAGTGCAACTTTATAGCCCTGTGGTGTTCCCTGACACATGAAGAGGGGTTACCGCCAGTTTTGACCAACTTCTATGTATTCATGCTTTCAAATAAGGGTCAGAATAATATTAACTGAGTCTCTTCAAAGTCCTTCAAAAGTTTTTTTGAGTGGTTTAGTCTTCCCAACAGGAACCAAATTTTATCCCCTCCTCCTTTCTGACAGCACATATTTCCTATGGTGTGGAGGAACTCAGAGGTAAAGTTGGGATGTAACAGTTTATGATCCCACCACTAAAGAGCCTCATTTCAAGGGATGTAACAATAGTTCATGAAGCCCCAAAGGGCTTCTCCTCCAAAGGATGCTGAGAAGAGGGGTGGTGGACAGGGCTGCACATGGGGGGACCCTGTCACCCCCGCATCACAACACCACCACAGACAAAGCAGCAGTCACAGGGGCAGCCTGAAGATATCCAAGAGGAAGTCGTTGAGGAGCTGGGGGAATTACTTAGAGGGGGCTGAGGGAGAGAGACCAGAGACTGCACAAGGCTGCTGGAGATGACAAGAACCACCAACCCCTAGAGGTGTCCAAGGCTATCAGGCCTTTCCAGCTGGATAGCTGTGGCCAGACCAAGGGAATGGCTTCTTGAGGAGCACTACAGAGCTCACCATCCTCATCCCTTGCAAAGCCAGGAGGAACAGCCACAAGAAGTGGGATGCAGAGATGCTGCCAGGGTTGCTTTGGAGCACCCACTGGTGTCCTGCCAGGCATGGGAAGGATTCTTGCCCTTAAGGCTGATCAAGATAAAGGCCTTTGGCCACTCTCAGAAGCCCCTGAGATGTTTCCAGGTTGAGGGAGAGCAGGGCTTGGGCATCTCCTGGGAGGCGTGACCAGCCGGTGGGAGGAGGAGGCAGGTCTTGCTCACATGCTCAGGCAGCAGCCGATCGCCAGCTCTACTGGGGTCAGGAAGGAATTTTCCCCAGGGGCAGATTGGCCCTGGTCCCCGGGGAGTTTTTGCCTTCCTCTGCAGCACTGAGCACGGCCCCTTGCCAGGGCTCCTTTGGGCCATTTTGGCCAGGTGCCTGCTGCTTCTGCTCCATGAAGGTGGCCTTTCTGCCCTGCATCTTCTGGGGGCAGGAAGCTTTCTAGACCCCCAGGGTGGCCGCCAGAGGTTGCAGCTTTTCCTCTGTAGCATGAGCAGAGCCCCTTTCAGTTCGGTTCTCACCTGCTGCTCTTGCCCCTCGAGGCCCCACTCGTGCCCTGGCTCTCTGGGGCTCTCTTGCCCATTGCAAGTCTGGAGCAGCAGAGAGCTCTGCTCTTCCCTTGGCTCCATGTCCCCAGGACTTCTTGCTTGTGCACAACAGCCTGTGCTTGGAAGGGCTCCAGCCTGGCTGCACCATCCAGAGCTGCCACTTTCCAGCTCTCCCTGCATGCAACACCAGCACAGGGCAGGCATGAGAGCAGTGCTTCCTCATGTCAAGTCTGACCCTCTCCTGTTGGACACAGCTTTTTCCCACATGTCCTGGCACTGGGTCCCAGGGAGAAGAGACCAGTGCCTCCCTCTCCACTTCCCCTCCTCAGGAAGCTGTAGAGAGCCATGAGGTCACCCCTCAGCCTCCTTCTCTCCAAACTCGACAAAGGCAGTGCTCATAGGACACACCTGTCAGCCCCTTCGACAGCTTTGGTGCCCTGTGTGGGATGCATTCAAGTACCTTAATATCCTTTGTAAATTGTGGAGCTCAATCCCCCACAGTATGGGAATGCGATTAGTACAGCTATGGGTAATTATTTCAGGATGTGCTTATGTCAGTGTTCATTTGCCTTGCACAGCCCTTTGCAAAGAAGAAAGCACGGTCTGAAAATACACTGGCTACCAGTTCATTTTCAAGTGTAACTCAAAGCATAGGTTTTAGCTCACAAATCCCATGTCATTAGAAATCATTGCTACTTAGAGACTGTCATTTTCCTCACAGCCCTCTGAAGAGGAGCAGTCCTGGCAAGGGAATTCACTTTAGCCTTCCTCTGCCTCCTGAGAACCCCATTTGGACACATGCAGGGGCCTGGCTTGTCACACTGAGCTTGCATCAAAAAATTGAGATTCCTTAACTGAAAAGACAATGACTGGCAGCTTTCTGCAGTCATTGCATCAGTTTTGCAAAGTAATTACCATGTATGTACCAGAAGAATGGTTTTCCTAATTTCTATTATTAATTTGTTTTTAAATAATTCCTTTCTGTCTAAATGACATCAGCAATTTGAGAACCACATTCTCAGGTGGTTCCAAGTGGACATATAAAAAGCAAAACGTCCTTCTCTGCAGCAATCTCACAGGCACGTAAGGCCTCTTAAGGAGAGGCAGTTGCCTTTTAGTGTCGGATGGCCACCTGGCCAGCCACCTCCTTACCCACATCAGCATTACCAGCAACAACCTTCCTCTTCGCTAAACACCTGCAGAATTTGTTTTAAAAGTCATCAGCAAACTTTACTCACACTTCTGGAGAGTAAAGCACATACCCACAGACAGCAGTGCCATGAACTGCATCGCACTGACCCACCAGTGTTTTGTCTCTTGCAGCTTTTTCAGCATCTGGGCTGATTTGGCACTTTCTCCCATGAATGTTCCAAAATAGAAGCTCAGTTAATGCCAGCTGGGGCTGTTCTCTTCCCCAGGGGGCTGACATCCATTTTGGAAGTGACTTGACTGGCACCACCGGCATCATGTTCCAAGCCCACCCACACAGCCTGTTTGTTGCTCAGTGGGCCAGTGGAGGGCTGGATCTGCTGGTCATGGCTGTGTGGAGCTGGACTCCAGCAGGATACTGATGGGTGAAAGTCTCTCAGGCTCCACCCTTTATGCTCTGCTGTCATCAAATGTAGGAAGATTGAAGCTCATGGTCAGGTCTTTTGAATTTAGATTGTAGAAGAGCATAGTTCAAGAAATATAGCTTTCCTTGTCCACATCATGCTGGATTTCATTACAACCCTGAGGCAGAAAAAGCTCTATCTCATGGTATCGTTCTGTGGCCCCCATCCTCCCCACCAGCTGAAGCTCTGCCGGAAGATAAATCCCCTACATCAATAAACCCTGCATGAAGAACTGCAGGGTAGAAATAGGTAATGCAACATCAGGTGGAGCACCATGAGTTTCTGCTGCAGTTTGAGAGCACTGAAGTAGATAAATGTTCCTGGAGGCCTAGGTGGATTACAGGGTGACTGTGAGCCATGAATGGGATACAGGCAAAGGCCCACTTGTCAGTCAGGCAAGAAATCTCCATGAGAAAGGTAAGTCCTGTGCAAAGCCCTAGTGACAACTCACTGTAGCACTATGGACATTTCTCATTCCTTGGGTACAAGAGAGACAAATTCTGTCTGGGATGAAGGTAGACAAAAACAAAGCAGTTGATTAGGGGCATGGAGGGCCTACAGAAGAAGATGATGAGTGGAAGGAGCAAGACAAAGGCTGAAAGGGCTGCCATCACTTTCAAGAAAGGTATCAAGGATGAAGGTCTGTTCTGATTTGGTGGGTTTTTTGGTAGCTGGGGAAGGGTTCCAGGAGTGGCTCCAGTAAGAAGCTGAAAAGCTCCCCCTGCTTCCAAAACCCAGCCAAAGACCCATTAGAGGGACAACAGATGCACCTCTACAATTCACATACGAAAGAACTGAGATAACACCTGAGCAGAGAGGCACCTGGGGGGAGAAGAGTTGCACAGGAGGAGGAGAGCAGTGCTGGGGAAGGAGAAGGGTGCTGGTGGTTGGTGAGGAAGAAGTGGAAGAAGGTGCCCTGCTAAAAAATTGCTCCAGTACAGGCTCCTCTCCATGGGGCTGCAGTTCCTGCCAGAAGCCTGCTCCAGCACAGGGTCTCCACGGGGTTGCAGCTTCCTTCAGGGCACATCTACGTGCTCCACTGTGAGGTTGTCACCACTCTGCAGGGTGGGTATCTGCTCCACCATGGACCTCCATTAGCTTCAGAGGGACAACCTGAATCACCATGGTCTTCACCATGGCCTGCAGGGGAATTTCTGCTCCAGCACCTGGAGCACATCCTCCCCTCCTTCTTAACTGGTTTTGGTGTCTGCTTGGCACTTTCTCTCACAAATTCTTGCTGCTCTTTTCCAGATGCTGTTGTGTAGCATTTTTTTATCCTTTTCTTTCTTAAATATGTTATCATATAGAGGTAATGCTGCTGATGGGCTCAGCTTTGGCTAGCAAGCCAGCTGGAACTAGCTCTGTCCAAAATGGGGGCAGCTTCTTGCATCTTTTCACAGAAGCCACTCCTACAGTCTCCCCTGTTACCAAAACCTAAACCAAATGCACCAAGCTTTCACTCAATGCCACCTACATAAGGCAAAGCTACTACCAGATGCAAGGCAGGCTTGGCCAGCAGCATTTCAAGCCCCACTGCAGCACACTACTTACTGAGTGGGGCTCAGCTGTGGGAACCACAGTAGCTCATGAGGTCCTAGGAGGTCTTCCTCCACAACTCCTAAAAATAGTTGTTGCTAATCTTCACATTTGTTTTCTCTGTTTTAGTTAATTTTGAGAAAATCAACAAACTGCATCTCTTTATAGCAACAGAGGATCCTCTCCATCTACTTTTAACTGCTTTACTCAATAGAACTTTACATTTTAGCAAATGATAAAGGAGACCCACTTTATTTTTGCAATCCTTTTATATCCTTTCACCTTGCATGTGGCTGGAACAGCTTCAACCTCTGTACAGATTTGTCCAGTTGTGAACAGCTCCTCTAGAATCCTAAATCAACAAACCATTCCTGTATGAATGCTGAATTCTGTGCTGTTAGATGCTCTCAGTCCAAGAGGTTTTTGCTGCTTTATTAAAACATTGGCTTTAGCTACTTGGGCTGGGTTTTTTTAATGCCCACAGACCTCCAAGGGCTGCATTCCAACACATTAAAATGTATTATATTATTGCAGTATTTGTAGTAGCACTTATTAAAACTGTGTTCAGGGAGTTGGGATCATAAATCCTCCTGGTCTGTATCCATACCCAAGCTGGAGTATGTTTATGTTTGATAGATGGGCTGTAAAATGAGGGCACATTCTCACGTGTGAAGTGTGAATAGTTTCTCCACTTATTTATTGCAGTTGATGTTATGTGAGGCCTGGGACAGAGCTTGTGTTCCAGACAGAACTGACAGAAGGGGAAATGATGGTTTTAAAAAAAGTGTGTTGTCAGAGTGCCTGAATAAACAAAAATTAAATCTTCCCATTTATTTCTTTGGACTTTGAATCAAGCAAACAGTTCTAAAAACCACTCCTGATCTCCAGGCATACAATTACTGTAGCTACTAGACTGTTTCAGCACCAAAAGCTTCCCAGTGTTGGATCTCATTCTGAAAGGCTGAAAAGATGCATAAAAAAGGGTTCAGTTAAACCCAACCCACATGCCCACAAAATAGAAGCAGGGAGAAATGGAAAAGATTAGGCTTGAACAAACGTGCAAAATATACTATGCTCTCTGTGCTAGAAATTTGCACTCTGAAGCTGCTACTCTTTATTATTACAGCTGGGAAAAAGTACAAGTGATGGCTAGAGGGAGCTTTTAATGTGAAACTATCACGTCTTCCGTAAGGCTGGGGTTCCATTGTTACACAAGAGCCTCTTCACAGGCAGTGCTTGGTTCATCTCTCTGAAGTTAAGTAAACCAGAATCTTTAATAAACATTAAACCCCCTCACTCTCGTATAAAGCAAAGAGAAACAAGACAGTAACACAAGATGATGACACCTTAACCAGGAAGGCACTTGAGGGAGATCTCACTTATCTGCAAGTTGCTTCCACATGTGTTGTTCAATCTTAGCAAGATCAAGCATGTTGCATTTTGGATGGAGTAAGAAAGCACAGAGAAGTGAGCAGGATGGAACAGGACTTTATCAAAGCAAATCACGGTTTTCACCTCCTTCTAAACAAGATAGGGAAAACACACCACAATCTAAGACAGCTCCCTGCCTTTCAGAGATGAAGGTGCAGTAAGCAAGAGTCAGCCATCTGAGAGTTAAAGCTCTTCTCCTTCTGTCAGATTTCAAGGGACAGACTTTAAATGGGGCTGTCACAAGGATATGTGGCAGGAAAGGTACATGAAATGTAGAGGGGAGCCAGTACCTTAGGAGCAGATGATGACACAGGAAGATAGAGTAGGCAGGAAAGGATGGCTTCCAGGCTGTGCCTACATTTTCTTAATTTCACTTGAAAATCACTAGGGCTTTATATTTTCTCTCTTATTTCCTCCTTTAAGCTCCCGCTAAGTAAACAGTACATTTATAAACATCCTATAGGCTTTATTTACTATTAAACAAGGATAAAACTACCAAAAACTGTGGACATGAAGCCTTGGAGTATCAGTATGGGAGAGGCCATGCCTCTAGTTGCACAAAACTTATCTCACACATGTTTATACACAGCCTGTTAGCAATTATAAGGACTGGTGACAGAGAAGACTATTATTTGCAGTAGCATCACAGGGACTTGGAGATCCCAAGAGAGGTTCAAGGATCAGTTGCACTGCAGGATGTTGTGCACATTACGTAAGGAATGATAGGCACAAGGGGTGAGGCAGGCAAATGCATAGAACACCAGTGGAAATGAAAGTGATTTTACAAAGTCATGCAACAGGGTCAGCAGCAAGAACTGGGAATAAAATGCAACCTGGGATCCCTTTCACTGCTCTATCTGCACATCCCTGCTGACATGCCCTCAGAAGGTGGTGTAACAGAACAAGCTATGTCTGTGTTAAGCTGGCAAATCTGCCTCATGTTCTACTGAACACATGTTCAAACATAACAGAAACATAAATGTATTCAGTTATGTGCAAAACAACAAACCTGCTCAGAAAAGCTGCTTGACACTCTGGTGAAGAGCCATGACTGAGAACCTCTTTGAGGCAGCAGTCTGTAGCTATCAACTTTGAATTATTGCACTTCTGAATCTTGTAGAGAAATTGTTTTCCACAGAGGAAGTTCCAGTATGACTAGGGAGAGGGCCAACACTTGTGAAAGCAGTGCTTGGCTGAATGTGTTGCTGCTTTCAGTATTTCCAAGCAGAACAAGGAGGAAACGGAAGAGCAAGCTGGCCCCATCTGGCTTCATAAACTTTAGGTTCACCCAGGAAGAAGATGGGACTAGGAACTTTCTGGATTCACTGTCAGACAAGGCTCACAGCCTCAGACGGCCCCTGAGGTCCCTGAGGGTGGTGGTTAGGGTGTTGAGGAGCTCTGAGACTCCGGTCCAAAGTGCACAGAAAAAGCCCAGAGAAGGTCTTTTGCCCTAGCCAGATAATCACTATAGAGCCAGAGCTAGAAATAGTGTCTCTTTGAAGTCTCATGAGGTCTAGAGTGGCACCAGAACTCTCATGTGATCAACTTTTAACAGGCTGGGTTGGATCTGCTCAGGGAAACTACTCTACCCCATTACAAGTTTGGAACTTCAAAATGTCTCCTGCAAATGGAAAGACAACTTCCTGCTCATTGCTACAGCAACTGAGTTACTACTATGGTGTGCAAGTGGTGTCACTCTGTCCAGCTCAGGACATCTGTCACAGTTGAGTCTGGGCTAAAGATACTTAATTTCCTCCCTTCTCTTCAAGCTGGAGAGCAGCAAAGACTGACCTTTTAGGAACTCTGCTTCACTGGTGTCTAGTAACAGCAAGGAAAGTAAAACAACCCAAAATTTATTTGAATCCTGTGGATGGAAATCCGCCAGGTATGCACAGAAAGCTTCAGTTTGCAGAGGGGGAAGGGAGGATGTATATACAGGTGAAGATAAAAAACCCTGGAATTCAAGTGATTAAATAGAATGTGGAGTCAGCGTTAATTTAACTTTTTATTCAGATCCTGAATTTTAGTGCTGTGATAGCACTCTCTGATCAGAGATAAAGAGTAGTGAAAGTAAAGACAGGCACAGATGGTTTGGGTTAGGGTCAAATTAAACTTTCTTCCTCCAAAAAAGCTTCTCACACATTACATTTAGACCTGAAGTTCCATATTTTTCCTCATGCTTTCATTTGCTGTATTTACTTAAACCTGGCTGTTTCCTCTTGTTGGTAATTTCCTGAAGCAAGACATAGTAAACCAGTGGCTACTTCAAGTAATCTCAAGTTTCTTCTATTTCAACAAACCATGAAATATCCAAAGTAAGTTTCCTTATCTTCCAGAGCCATTGTGTTTTCCTGTCATTGTCATCTCACCATCAACACAAAATTTGCTAAATTTCCACTTAAATATACAAAAGGCCTCCCAACCTTTCCCTTTGTCACCTGCACAGGGCCTGTAACGTGCTTACTGCATCTTGCATCTTACCACTACTCCTTCCACAATACTAAAATATGATTTCTTCATGTAACTTCTCTCCTGACAGCCACAACTTGCTCCTCTCTCACCTGGGTGATGTCCACGTAAAACAGAACTGGAAACATCGCCTTCTTTGACTGTTACCCTAAATACAATAATTCTCTCAAGATGATTGCATTGATGGGCCTTTTTTTCACAACATCAGGTTCAACCTTTCCGTCTCGATCACCAAAGTGATTCACAGCTTTCCCAGCTACCTAAGCTAGGTTGCTCACTTGTTGTAACCCCTTCCACACTCAGTCATAGATCTTAAACTGTTGCATTTTCCCCATACAGAAAGGGCATGTGCATCCCTCTCCAATCCTAGACATACATAGCTTACACTGCTAGCCCTGGTCACATTTCTCAACAGATGTTCCCACAGGTTTAAACTGAAAGGATGTGCCTCAAGATTCCTTCTTACTTATTGAAGCTACTTTTGCAATTCCTACATTAACACATCTAACATTTTCTTCTAAAATACACCAAACACAAGCATATGCTTTTCCTGACCTGAGAAAATCTCCTGGGGAAGGTGCGTGGCACAAAGCCTTAGCATGTTAGGCTCTGGTGTAGCTCCCAGGGCCAGCCTGCACATACAAGTAGAGCAGGTAGGGTGTATCTAGCTGTTGTTCAGCTGTGAGATCTGCTAAAACTAACAACTGCATGACTTGCCAAGGAAGGTACATATTTGCTTTAAAGAGCATCTTCCACATAGTGGTTCTGGTCCAGTTTTGTAACAGCAACTAGTTAGGTCAGTCGTTCATGAACCTCAGCATACTGGGATCTGCTTCCTCCTGCTCCCTCCCTGTTACCCAAGCCTCAGGATAACTCCTGAAACAAAGAGCTTTTAGGATTTCCTGCTGTATATGAGCCTCATGTTACCTTACTTAAGGTCAGATTCAGCTTTCCACTGTGTAAGGAGGTGTCAATTAATTGACATTTCTCCACTGTTTGCCTGTACCCATCAACTGCCTTTCTCCTCTCTCCTTCAGTCACTTTTTTTCTTAATCAATTCCTCATGTACTTTGGTCTGCTTCGAGTGAGCCTTCCTTCCTGTTGTCAAGTTAGAGAACAGACGTAGGCTTTATCACACCAGGAAAAATGGTATTATTATATAATACTCCTTAGCCTTTTTAAGAGTGTTTAATGTTCAAAACTGCCCAAGCATGAACTGGTTCATATGACACAGAGCAGGAAATTATTTATAAATGGAGAAACAGAGGCAGAAAGGTAATAGGAGTAGTGCAAGGTCTCACAGAGAGATAGATCATGGTAGGGTCAGAATTCTCCTGACTTGTAACTCCAGACTTTTAACTCCTTGCTCATTTTCCAGAAAGTGCTGTGCTTAATTTAATGTGTTTCATTTTGCACCACAACTTATGAACTGATTTATGTTTGAACCCACTGTATCTTCACTCAGCATGCAAAAAGTATTGATGTTGTGTGTGTGCTGTACATTGATAGGACAAGGGGTAATGGGTGGAAATTGGAGCACAGGAGGTTCAAGGTGAATATGCGAAAAAAATTTTTTACTGTGAGAGTGACAGAGCACTGGAACAGGCTGCCCAGGGGGGTTGTGGAGTCTCCTTCACTGGAGACATTCAAAACCCACCTGGATGCGTTCTTGTGTGATGTGCTCTAGGTGACCCTGCTCTAGCAGGGGGGGTTGGACTAGATGATCTTTCGAGGTCCCTTCCAACCCCTAAGATTCTATGATTCTATGATTCTATGATTCTCATGGCTAAAGGAGAAGCTGACTCATGGCTTCCAGGGCAGACCATAAAGCCCAAGCTGCCATTGCTACTGCCACTGTGTTTGCTTCACCAGAGCCAAAGTGCCCATCAAGAAGCGCTGCGCTCAGACCTGCAAGCCATCTCCGGATGTGCTGGTCCACCAACACAGCCCAACACACAGCCACGCAGAGACACTAACAGAGTCCCTTACAGAGGGGATAGGCATCTTAGCATGGAGCCAGGGTTTAGCTACCTGGCTTCAGACCCTAAAGTCACTACTGCTGCCCTTACTTCTGCCAAATCTGTAAAGGTGGGGATACCTGCAGCATTTGAAATTACTTTTAGAACCCAGTGCATAGTTCTGTGTCCCTCCAAATCCAGAATCTGGCCTTTTACAGACAGAACAGTACAGCAACATCTCATGAAAAATCAGTTTATCATAATATTTATTGTTTTGTTTTTCTTGTTAATACTTTTTACTAATTTATACATACAAGCATATTGCACACTCTAAATCCACTTCAAAAAATAATTTCCTAGGCTTATCAGCAGATACAGGTAGAATCTTTCAAAGCCTACATACACCCCCCCCCATATCTATGTGTGTGTATATATATATATATATAAATACAGACTGTGTCAAAACCAGCTGCCTACTCACTGCCTCTAACCAGACCTGAATCATAGTGTAAACACAGACATCCATATCCCCTCTGTGTGCAATATGTCTGATTAAATATTTTGTTAGCCAACATGTTTTGCTGGGTTGGTAGAAGGATTTTCAGAGAATCAATTTCTGTTTCTAAACGTCTGCTTGATGTATCCTACATTATTCTGTTTTGTTAGATTTTCCAGAGGGGCTCTGAAAACTTACCAAAGTAACTTCTGAGAATGAAGCTAAAAATTTAATTCTGTAGACTGCAGGAATAAATACTGGAAGTTACATAATGCATTTACATTTAGGCAGAAAAAGTAACCCTTGGGAAAATATTGGCATTGGCATGTTCTGTCACACACTGGTCTGTGCTTTTCATATTATTGTTGGTTTCAATAGTAATTCAATTCAATAGTGATTTAAAGAAATCTACAATACCCCTCATTTATAATTGCAAATAGAAATAATAACAATGGACTACTGCCACCAGGCAAATATCAGGCCAAATTCACTCTTGTCTACCAGGTCTCCCGATATCCTTTTTTCCTCTCCTTGCAGCTCAAATGAAAGACAGAACCCTGCCCAATTTCAGTACGGAGGTGCTACCCTCCACTGACTTATCTTGCTCATGGTTTGAACGCCAATAAGAGCAGAAAGTGAAAACTAGAAAGTCAGTAATATAAAGGCAAGATAAGCACAGTGACTTGACACATATCCTGAGGCAGTGAATTTGAATCCATTCCTTGATCTGAAGTGCCAGACAACTTTCAGGTTTTTGATATGCATATGCTGCAGTAGCTTTTATTGAAACAAAGAAGAGAAGAAGAACAAAGGAACAGAAGGAGGAAAGAGAGAGCATCTCATCCCAGTTGTGTCATGTGCAGTCAGAAGATTTCACTTGGGTCCACAAGGCTTAATGCTAAAAATGCAATGATAACCCTGCCTTGAGCTGTTTGCAGCACAGACTTTGTCTATGGACAACTGTGCCTCTCCATCATGTGTTAGGAGACTTTTTGTATGTATTAGGAGACATGTCTCAATAGAGCGGTCACCTGGGACAGAAGGCACCACTGATGAATTTAGGAAGAGCATTTTAAATTTGACTGATATCTATTTTCTCTCTGCCCACTACAGCAAAAAGTCCCCAGCTCTGGCTCCACTGCACCTCCATACCCTTACCCTGCTCTAGCATTCACAGTATCAACCTCACTGGTAAGCACAGATGCGACAGCTCTGCTGAAGCCATGGAAAGTGGCATGAATTTGGCTTGTAACTGCTACAACATCCCTGACCAAGTGTTGATTAATGCCTTCTACCCTCCTTGCCTGAGTGCAACAGACAACTGAGTCCTGATCCCCCTAAAACCTTCATTCCTGTTTGAGGAGGTATTTGCATGTCTCCTCCCAGACTTTGGTTTTCCACCCAGTCTTTAATAACTTTTCCAGTTCTTACCTTCAAACTTGTCATTCTAGTTGCTTGTGCTCTACTATTTTTTCTGCTGTTTGTCCTTTTTAAAAAATTGTGCTACTCCAAAGTGAATAAATCTTTTTTGCAGCTAAGGACTATGGAAGATTGTAGTAGAAGTGACATTTCCATCTATACAACTCAATGTATGGAATTACAGTTCTTTGGGGAATTCTAATTAGTTAAATCAACTCTTGTGTGGATAACTCCAAACTACCACATTAGTTTGTGTAAAGATGTTTTTTTTCCATTCCAGGTGCACACTCTACTAATTTCCTACAGATTAAACATCTGGGGTTTTTCTATAGTTACAAACCACACTACCATTATTTTACTGAATCTCATTTTATGAATTCTGCCCTCTAACTTAAAAAAAATAAAAATAACACAATGCTTTAGTTTCATTTGACAAAACAGAGGTAGACTGACGTTTTAAAAAAGAGAAACACTGGTGACATTTTCTGTAGTTATTCAAAGAAAATCTTCACCCCATTCTTTGACTTGTTGAACAGGTATGAATGCTTTTCAAATTTAGAAGTATGTATGTGATGGGCAGATAATTTGGTGGATCATCATATTCAGTCTCCTGCAATCACAAGCAACCATGTAACCTCCCACAAGGACACAAAAGGCTTATTCCCACGGGTGCCCTCAACTCCTACAAGGCAAAACCACTGATACACCGGCTCTCTGCAGGAGCAGACCTGTGGGTTGAAAGTGCCTGAGCAAACACAGAAAACAAAGAGTGCCCCATACTAATAATGAAGACTAAAACATTTCAGCAGCTCCTCTCCTTTTGATTTGGTCATACAATTGCCAAGCTGACCATCTCCACCCAGTGGAGTGTGTCGTGCAACCAAAAACCTGAGAGGCTTCCCAGCATCACCAGAAGTCACCTGCCCTTTCCTACCACAATCTTTGGGCATTCCTCAGAGGAACATGAACAAGGTCAGAAGTTATGTTTTAACGAGAGAAATCTATCTTTTTGCCTCTTGGCAAGACCAATCATAGCAACTCTTACAACATAAATACAATTTGACAGCTTAACAAGCAGGAAATGCCTAAGTTCAATTTCAAAATCTTTTCAGGGATAGCAACACATTAAAAAATTAAAAATCCAGGATCACCCCATCTATGTTTAATTAGGTAATTCCACAATCACTCTCAGGGCTCTTTCACCAAGTTGTCTTTGTGTCACTGTGTTATATGCTCAGAATGAACTGTTGTCTGCTTGACTACCCAGATCTTGATTGGAAGAACAGACCTATCAGACCTTTTAACATCAACATTATTCAACCCTGAGTCAGATCAAGTTGGCTATTAGGAAGAAGTCTTGCAACATTTTAACCTCATAACCTGTGAGAACAGTTCAATTTTGAAATGGTTCAAATTTTTTTCCCACCCAGCTCTCCTTCAGTGCATACAGCCAGATCCCAGAATATGGCACAGCAGTGTTCAACCAAAATACAGAAAGATTTTGCTAAACCTATTGCTATAATCACATCAAAATAAATATAGCGAGGGCAGGTGCAAAGATAGAAAACAAGAACAAAAAATCAAACCAGGAACAGGCCTGTTCTTTTATAATGGATATAGCTTTCTTATTTAATTCCATGGGGCAGTTGGAGGCAGAAACACTTACTACAAAGCCTTAGCCCCTAAGTCAACCTGAAAGAATCAACCTCAGCAGCTTTATCTCAGCCTGCACAGTATGTCACATAACTTCTGCTAGCGTTGCCTATCTGCCGCTGTAGAAGCTACACAAGTGGGTTTCTAAACTCTCTTCCTCAAACCTGAGGCTCCTCTTTGGCATCTCCCCTAGGACAGGATCATCAGGCTGGCACCTGAGAAAGCCAGAGATTAAGAACTAGCAAAGAGTAAGGGAAAAAACACTTACACACAGGCACACGCATGGAACACCTGCCTTCAGGAGAGGACGAGCAGAGCTGCTGCAAACTCAGCCCAT
Organism: Apus apus; assembly: GCF_020740795.1. Lineage (NCBI taxonomy): Eukaryota > Metazoa > Chordata > Aves > Apodiformes > Apodidae > Apus > Apus apus. The sequence goes on from NC_067283.1 coordinate 54,078,985, forward strand.
CCTCCAAGGAGAGGACACCATGGAAAGCAGAAGGAGGAAGGAGAGGAGAACTGCAAAAGGGCCTTTCTTTTCTGAAACGGGCTTTGTTCCTAGAGGCCTCAATCTTTCAGTACATGCAGGCTTAAAAACATCTTATTTTAAAGCAGTTTTGTCCAAGAAGACTTCACTACTTGACTCTACAGTATGAAGACAGAGAAACTGTCTAAAGGAAAACTTGCAAACTATATTCAAGACAAAAAAAAATTATGGGGATGTGCATACTGCCCTAACATTTTGGACAACAACTGCTAAATATGTATCTTGTAGGATGGGTATATTATACACCCCTAATCTTCAATGGTTCAGTAATACAAGGCAGCCAAAACACATCAATGAAGATTACACTTACAAGTGCTTTAGAGCAAGATATAGACATTTGAACTTCACAGCATCTCCCAAATTTATCACACCAGTGTCTTCATATGAGGCATATTAAGACAATATTAATGCAATTTATGTAGAAAGACTGCAAAAAAATTTTAGGTATCTCATTCTGTGGGGAACACAAATGAGCTCCCATTTAGATTTTATGGCTGAAATTACAGTAATGGAATAGTTGTATTTATTAAATTGATGTTTTAGTGTAGTTGCTATGTTTTCTCTTCAGCTGATAGTTTTCAGTCAAACTAGATATGCACAATCCTCCCCTTTTGGCAAGGACTCCAGGATCTGAATGAATTAAAATAGAAGTGAATTTTTTTTTTTTTTTATCCTACAGGACATGTAAGCAGTAAAATAAATCACATTAATCCTTCATTTCAAAAATCAACTGAAGCTAGTGGAGTCTTTGACCTCATATAATGAGTCTCTACTCTTCTTTCCCTTGAGGTTTGCCAGCCCAACACAGTATCTTCAACAGGGCCTTCAGGGATCCTGGTCTTCCCCAGGGGCTCACAACTCTATCACATCTCAAGCAACACTAGTGAGATCTTGTGCCAGTGTCATGAGATGTGACAATAGAAGGGTGGCTTCAGAAAAAAAAGGTAATTATTTCAACAGTGGAAGATGACTGATGAAAGTAGAATATCAGAAACAGCAGCCAAGGTGGGAAAAACCCCAAACACCGAGCCTTTCTTCTGAAGTCTCCTTCTGGAGTCTCCTTTGCTGGAGACATTCAGAACCCACCTGGACACCTTCCTGTGTGATGTGCTCTAGGTGATCCTGCTCTAGCAGTGGGGTTGGGCCAGATGATCTTTCGAGGTCCCTTCCAACCCCTAAGATTCTGGGAACCAGACATATATACAAATAACAAGTATGTGCCTACACTTACCATTAAAAGTCTGTCAAATATTTAAAGCTAAATTAAATTTCACTTGGCTGAAGCAAAAGCACGAGGAGCTCAACAGCAGCTGCTTCTGCCCAAAGCCCTGTTGCAATGGCCACAATGTTAATGTCTCTACCCAAGGCCCCAGCAGCCAAAGTGCTGCACATGGAGCAGGGCAGGGGAAACACAAGCCCCTCAAACCCACCTGTGCCAAACACCACTTGGCTGCCCCTGTCCCCCAGATACTGTTTGAAGAGCTCCAGTTCCCCCGGAGGCCCAAAGACTCCTTATGCTAGGTGAAAAGTCAAAATAAAAGACTCTGATTGACAGCTGAGCATGAGGACCTACTGCAGGATGAATTAAAATCATTCCCTGTAGAGAGCCTCTAAGAGGGGGATTGATGAGAAGTAAAACTTAGGTGTACTTTTATTCAGTTCATGGAGCTGGGCTCCCTTTGAAAGCTGTGGCTATTGCCCCCACACTTGAAGCCTCCAAAGCTTTGAATACTGGCCTAAAGCTCACTGTAAGTGATATCAGCACAACAGACATTCTGGCACTGTCTCTTGCACCTGTATGAACTGTATTCCCAAAAGCAGCCAACACCCAAAGCCCTCACACAATCCCTCTTTACTGAAGTGCCTCAGCACCTTGTTATCCTCAAAAAGAGAGGGGTTCATATAATGTCCCCACGTGGCATTGCTGAGTGGCAAGGAGAAATGCACAGGGAGATTAAAGCCTTGAGGGTTACTTGTGGTCAAATTCCCTTTCTAGAGACCACACTGGGGTCATCTGAGGTCAACCAAGTACCCATGGGGGTTACTTAAGGTCAAACTCCCTTTTAAAGCCACAAGGCAAAGGGCTCCGGAGTAGAGGATCATGCCAAGGACCTTTTGTAAAGCAGAAAAACCACGACTAAACCCAGAAGCTAAAAGCACAAGGAGAGGGAGGCCCAGACCCCCTGAGGCCAGTTCCTGCACTTTGGTCACAACAACGCCAGGGAATGTTGCAGGCTTGGGGAAGAGTGGCTGGAGAGCTGCCCAGCAGAAAAGGACCTGGGGGTGTTGATTGACAGCCAGTTGAACAGGAGCCAGCAGTGTGCCCAGGTGGCCAAGAAGGCCAACAGCATCCTGGCCTGTATCAGGAGTAGTGTGACCAGCAGGAGTAGGGCAGTGATTGTCCCCTGTACTTGGCACTGGTGAAGCTGCACCTCAAGTACTGTGTGCAGTTCTGGGCCCCTAAATACCAAGACACTGAGGTGCTGGAACATGTCCAGACAAGAGCAACTAAGCTGATGAAGGGTGTTGAGAACAAGTCGTCTGAGAGGCTGAGGGAACTGGGATTATTTAATTTTGAGAAGAGAAGGCTGAGGGGAGACTTCATTGCCTTGTACAACTACCTGAAAGGAGGCTCTAGCCAGGTGGGTGTTTGCCTCTTCTCCCAAGTAAATAATACTAGGACCAGAGGAAATAGCCTGAAGTTCCATCAGGGGAGGTTTAGACTCGATATTAGGAAGAATGTGGTCACACATTGGAATGGGCTGCCCAAAGGGGCGGTGGACTCACCATCCCTGGAAGCATTCAAGAAAGGTGTACATATGGCTCTTCAGGTCATGCTCTAGTGGGCATGGTGGGGTTTTGTGGGTTGTGTGTTGTTGTTGGTTTTGTGGTTTGTGTGGTTGTGTTTTTTCCTTTTTTCTGTTTGCTGTTGTTGTTTTCTTTTGGGTGGGCACTCAGTGGTCTTAGAGGTCTTTTCCAACCATGGTGATTCTGTGATCAGAAATTAGTATGGGAAAAGCAAGATTAACATTCTATGAATCAAGAACTTACAGTAACATAACTTGAGTGGGTAAGAGACAGTCACAATCAGGCAGAGAAAAAAAATAACATAAGTTACAACTCCCAGTGAAACAACTGTGTGGCTACAGCTTTTTCCAAATACCAGAGAAAAAGGAATGTAATTCTGCTAGCCTACGACGGTACTTTGTGATAAGAGATTGCAAACAGTGTTTTAGAATTTAAAATGAGTTAGCCAGAAAAGTTTTTCAGACTTCCAGGGATGATCCCGACCTGCAGTGATGTTTACTATCAGCTTTGCAGTGAAGTTGTGCCAGGCTGCAAGCTCTTCTCTGTGCAATTGTTCAGTTTGCAATACATGCATTTGGAGGACATCTTTTATCTGTGTATTTGCTCACTGGAAATTGAAACAGAACTAGACAGTTACACAAAATATTAAACATCCTACCTGATACAGGCAGAACTCAAGCTAACTTAACCATTTACTACAAGTTCGGGCAGACATTCTCCTTTCAACACAAGCAGGTTTGGACTTATTAAAACGGCACTAACTCATCTGGAAGTAGTTTTTTATCTTACATATAGTTTTCCTAATTTCAGAATGCTTCCCATTGATTACCGGTTTTAAGTTTGCACTCACTAGTTTTTTTCCTTACTTTTAGTTCTATTTGTCTTTAATGTAAATAAGAAAAATAACTAAAATATATAATGGCACAAATGAAAAAAATTCTATGGGCCATACAAATAAGAGGTGGTCAAGTGACATAACTGTCTAGGCAAGAGGAATCCAGTGTCCTGCACCAAGTTCAATCCATGGAACAAACAGCACAGTGATTTACAAACAGAAGAAAAAAAAAACCCAGACTGGTGAAAACAGCAGATCTGCCTGAAATTTATTTTACACAGTGCTGGACCAATAAATCAGTAGAATCAGAGGCATGTGAAGTGTTGGGGTTTTAAGGTTTTCTTTTTAAAGAATTTGATCTATAGGAAATGACAGCTACCACATAAACTAAAAGTAATCATGCAAAACAGGCCAGAGCTTATGAAGCACAGTAAGTTCAACATCAGCTGGGAAGAACATGTTTGGCAGCTCAAGCCTCACTTTTTCTGCTTTTGAAATGCACTCAAGGAGAAAAGCACAGACACATAATTTGGAGGAATACAGCAACTATCCAGATGCTGGTTCACAATGCCTTGGAAGGTATCATCACTGAATTACAGAGCAACTTCAAGAAAGCAAGCTATTTGGTATTTTCCAAAACAAAAATGGACCTTTGGACCTTGAGCTAAATCCTCAGCAGACATTCAGTGACAACAAATCTTCACATACATTTACACCACTCAAGCTTTAACAAGCAGTAAGCTCCTTAGTGCATTCAGTGACATCCTTTCTAAACAAGCATCCTGTGCTCTTTCCAATACACTACCTGACAAATCTCATACAATTCTGTGCTCATGTTTACTAACAGTAACACTTCGCTTCCCTCTTGCATGTGCAGTACACTTTTTCCTCTCTGACACCACACAGCCACTCATCTGTTAGAGTAACTAACTTAATGGTTGGACTCGATGATCTTGGAGGTCTTTTCCAACCAAAATGCTTCTGTGATTCTTATCACAAGTTTATCAAGACAGCCAGGAAGACAACTTTGTTTCCTGCATCAAGAGGCACTCTTCCAGCGCTTAAAAATCTCCACAGTTCCACCCTGAAACAGGAATTCCTGAGCCCCATTTGAACTCATACCGCTTAGTTTAATAATTTTATTATAACTCTTGTTTTGCTTAAACCTCTTGATATTTGTACCCTTTCATGAGAGCACTAAATCCATCCTACTGGATGCAGCTGTGCTGCAGCCAATACCAAGGGCTGTTCATTGTTTGCCTCACGAACACTATCAGCAAATCAGAGCACGTTTTTAGCTATTGAGGGCTGAGAATGTGTTTTCTGACCTATTCTCCTGATTTCACAGATTTCACATTAATGAGTACAGATTCCTCATTGTCTGCCTGGTAATATTATGGCCTGTGGTGCCAGAAGCATGCAACAACACTAGCAGGTAATACCAGCCCTTCATATTAAATCAAATCCTTCATAGTTGTACAGCAAAAGTCACAAATCATCCTTTCTGCTGTGGACCACTGATTTTACAACTCACAAAGCTACTGTGCACAGAAATCACCCCAAGAAAACAATGTGGAAAGTGATTCTTGGGGATGTGGTGATGACCTATCTGATGTCCTAGATGTAGCTCATTACCATGAAGCCCAGGGACCAGGTAGATGAAAAGTATTTTCACAATGTTGTATGCTAAAATCACAACCAATACCCAAACCTCATATATGCTACACACTGCACACTCATCACTGCCTGAGAGTGGTTAGATACAAAAACTAGCAAGGGAAGAAGTTATTTTACCGTTACCCAGCTTGTTGACCTTATTGTTGTCCCCATCTCCAAAGCATGAAATGACAGCGATGCACAAAGACACAACTTGCTACCAAGTTGATCACAGATGCATTGATAAACTGAAGAAAAGCAGCACATTCTGTTCTCCAAAATAATCTCAACTAACTTTTTTTGGTGGCGGTGGTTGGTTGGACTGCAGTCCCAGTGTTTAAAACCAGCTGCCATTCGGGAAATTAAATTCAATACCTATGATGTGATTTTTCAAAAGCACAGCTTTTCAGCAAAAGGGAGCTGAAGTATAGCCAGCTTTTCTGAAAAATCAAACTATTTAATTGAGTGTCTGTCTGACAAGGACATAAGCCTAACTTCACACACTTGTTGTGAAAGCCTTGGGCTTCAATTAATGGCAGGCAAAAGATGCATAATTAATAAAACAAGACACCAGGAAATGAATACGTTAAAGTTCCTACAGCAGTTTTAACTTCATCACAACACACAGGTCTTTTGTTGGCTTTCTCCATAGAGGTGAATTTCCTGTTTCTCCTGGTTAAATGTATATACCAGAATTTACTCATTAAATGTCAGGAAATACAATTCAACTGAGTTAACTGTGTGGCTGGAAAAATCTGGATGGAGCAAATTATTTGGTGTCACTTATTTAATAAGATATTACCTCCCTTCTCTATTTATGGTTTTTTTTCGTGAACAGACTAGTATTTTTACTAGGGATTTTTCCCCTTGTTCAGAAACAGCAAGTAAATGACATAAGTGATTATATTCACTGAGAAGGTGACATCATTCAAAAGATATTCTGACTTCAGCTTCAGATACTACTCTCTACCGACTCCCTGTGCAGAGGTCCAGTGCAGGGCTCTTGCATTCGTTAAGTTCTGCTTACATCTTCAAAATACAAAATGTAAATGTGCAATACTCAATTTTACCTATGTGAGACTGGACACAACATTCACAAGCTCCTGAATATGTTCATTTTAGAACCAGTGTAAACCTCAGCAATGGCTACCAGGCACTTTGAGTATGAGTGTTCAGATAACCATAATACCCACATGTATTTTTGCAAACAGACAAAAAAGCCCAGTTATTTTTCCAAGTGAAATTTTCTAGGTAGCCAGCTCAAAAACCCTAAATTAATTCACAACTCTGTGTTGCTAGTAAGAACCTCCCTTTAGTATTTCCTTATCTTTGAATTATTTGGGCCATCTTATCTTTGAGCTAAGCAGGGCTGTTTGCATATCCCAAAGACAGTGCATTAAATCTCCCAACACTCTTTTGGAAGTTGAGCTGTTGCATACTGCTGTTTATCTGAAGTACTGGAGGGGTTTCATGATGCCAGGTCACATAATAAAACTAACTGAAGGTGAGGTGCACAGAATGGTATTTAACAAACTAGGAGTAGTCTTTTTTTATTCTTTATTTTTTTTTTAATAAAGAACAATTGTGCAACTAGTGAGCAATAAACTTGGGCAAAATTTGGTTTATGGGAGATATATTACTAAATATTCCACAAATACAATTTCTGCATATGGGAATATATGCAGAGATGGAAAAAACCCCAAAACCCAGCTTGCAGAAACACATATGTTGTCAGAGATACTATGCTATACGAACTGTTTATTGGAACTGTGTCCCATGTCAATACTGAGGAAAATAAAGAATGGAAAATAACTTTGGAATTGAATAGAGACCCTGTCACAATTAAATTTGATACTTAAAGCCCAAGCCAACATACTGCCAGGACCAAAAAAAAGTATATAAGAAAATGAGGAACAAATCCAAGATGGAAAAAGTAAAAGTTAAATTAGCATCATACAGTGGAAACATCAATAATTAGACAAATGCATAATAACCCTGTGAAGTCAATTACTTTTATGACAGTGGGACTGGAAACACAGGCATTTTCAGGACTGAACATTTGCAAAGAATTAAGACTGGTTAGAGCATACAATGGGTGCTGTGTATGATCTAAACAGACAATAAGAAACCAGAAGAATTCAAAGATATTTTTGATACAGCAGGATGCAATAAGAATAAATTATTATTTTTTTTAACCTGAGGTAACCCTTTCCTCCCCAGTCTCTGTTGCACTAACAGACACAAAAATTGAAGAGAAAGCTTAAGTATATCCTGTGAAAGCAGGCAGTCAAAAGAAAGCAAATACTGTTGTTACATGTTCTACATTATCCTGATTTTTCTTTCAAACTAACTCTACTCCACTTTCTGGCTCTGCCTACCTTTGAGCTACCCAGTGCACAGAGCCTTTCTTTGCATGTGTTTGTAAAGTGCCTTATAGCAGGTCTCACTGGTGAAAAGTTATTCTCTCCCTCTCTCTGTTCTGAGCAGATGCCTGCTCTTATCTCTGCTGCTTGAGGCCCTAGGTAAAGGTAGGTGTCCCACAGCACCAAGATGCAATGCACTGCATCAGTGATACCACTCAGGAGTAAGGGCTGTACCTGCATCCCTGTGCACTGTTGGACTAGGGCTGTGTTGGGACATATTTCTAACATACCCCAAGGCTTCCTGCAGTGCCTGGACTGGGAGAGTTTCTTCTGTTGCAAAGAAAGCTAACTGTTCAGTCTTCAAGAGAGTGCTGAAGAATCACATAAGAAAAAATAAATAAAATTTCATTTCACAGAAAGTTGGACAGGCAAGGAGAAATGACAGGACTGAGACCATTCAGGAACTCCATGACAGAGCTGGCACCAGAGCACAGCTATCCTGGACTCAAACATGGCACTGAGTTCACTAAGCAGCAGTACCAACCAGCTGCTGTTCTAAAGAAAGTGACTGCTTCTCTAATAATGCCACTTGAGTTCACACCAACACATACATATTTGGTCAATGCTGTAGCCACCACCAGAACTCTAAAAGCAGTCAAGTATTGTTGTTGTATCTCCCTGTTTCTCATGCTATTTTGATTAAGTTCATGCAAATATTTTCTTACTACTAATTAAATAGCCTACCCATCAAAATCCAGAATGGATTTTTTTTACTGGAATAAATACTTTAGATACTCACCATGACTATAGCACACTCCATTAGAAGGATCCTGGAGTGCTTCTGCAAGTATTTACAAGAGCTGCTCCAAGGCCTGTGAAACTCGTAAGTATTTTTATACTAACTTCATTAGGTCTGGCCTAATCCATATTTATTTATCCGCATGTCTAGCAGTTTCCAAATTTTACATATAAAAAAACAGAGGTATACACAGGTCAAGGTCCCATCATGGATAAAACTAAGTACCCGTGCTAAGGTTATGCACCCAGAGACAGTAGGTTGAGTCTCCAAGCCCATGGCTAGACCACAGATTTCCAAAGTCTGTGGATGATGATATTTCTGCCAGCAGAGTTCTGCCTGCCATCTTTGCACACATCTGGGGCCAGCTCCAGAATGGTGGGCGCCCTTCTCCTACGCATTACTCTGCTGATTTCCCATGTAAAGTTTCATCACAGAGGTACAATCAGAGCAAACCTAAAACACTCCAGCAGTAAAAGCACAGCAAAGGCAGCACCTGCCTTTTATGTACCAGTTTATCAGTAAGAATAGGCAAAGTAGGATTAGAGCGCAGGACCCAAATCCAATACCTTCCTCAGCAATTCCACTATGATGGATCACCTGTCCAACTCCCCAGAGGGGAGAATCCTACCCACTAACCTACAGAGTAACACTCTTCTTTCTTTTCACCTTCTCCCTCTCCTTCCCTGTGGATCTGAACCCTGTCCTGCCCAGGTGGCTGTCTGCCAGGAGGGCTGGAGAGTGTCCCTCCCAAAACAGTTGACAGCCAGGCAGCTAGATCATTGCCTGGAAAGTGGGAGATGTTCATTGTGGAAGGCTTTTGGTAAGAAATCAAACCATTAGAGTTCTGTAGGAAGGCATGAGAGTGTGGGACCAACTGAAGCTCCTGCTCCATTTGAAAAAAAACACTTCAAAGAAAAAGAAAGAAAGAAAAAAAATGTTATTTACCTCCATTCTAGGAATGAACAATACAGATGTTGAACTCCAGAAAAGACTGCTGAGATCTAAATCCCAGTCTGATATAGGTCCTTCCATGTCAGACTGTGCTTGATGCACAGAAAGTTTAAGACACTTCACTTCCCTTTGGCATCTGTTGCCCAGAATGCTGGTATCAGAAATAGATCCTACAGCTCCAGACTCTCTCCTAACCTCCAAAAAAATCAGAAACAAGGTGTTTATGACAGTAATCACTGAGTCCAGAGCATCACCCCTGATTTCCTAGCTTTTAGTCCTACATCAGCAGAAAAAGTAATTTCAAAAGAGTTAGTGTGTATTCAGTACTGATTTGTAACCAATAGTATTACAAAGGAAATACACGACCTATGTAAGGTTTCATTTTATTGCTATCTAAATTCCCATCTGTTGTAATACAGTGGAAAATTCCAAGAAGATGAACATTTTGCCTCCAGAGTGACACCCAACTCTAGGAAATGAAAATAAATTAAAATCCTGTTCAACAAAGTGATGTGACTTCCTTGCTAGTTGATATGAAGTTCATCTTTAGAAAAACATACAAATTTCTTAGCTTTTGAGAGCTGAATTTCTTAAGTCAGTAAGAAATGAGGCTCACTGAAGCACAGAATAATTCCAAAAATAGCCAGAAAAAAAAAAAATAATCATAGAATGGTTAAGGTTGGAAGGGACCTGAAAGATCATCAGGTTCCAACCTCACCGCTATGAGCTGGGACACCTCCCATTAGACCAGGCTGCTCAAAGCCTCATCCAACCTGGCCTTAAACACCTCCAGGGAGGGGGCTTCCACAACTTCCCTGAGCAAAAACTCCACCCCATATTTAATTTTATTTAGTGCATTTAGCACAAAGAATAGACAAGCTTTAAAATGGTAAAGATAAAATAATAAAACAAAAAGCTAAACCAAACCCAAAACCCAAGCAAACCTATTTTTATGAATGTGCAGCCTGTGATGCATTTATAGTCAGGCCCTCTCTTAATATAGTTTTCAAATTTTATTTTTATTTTTTTAGAAGAGAGGTAAAATTATATTCCTTGAGCAGCAAGGCCTGTTTTTTGTGATTTTCTTCAACTCAAATCCTGTTTTTGCAGGGTCACCCATCCCCATGCTTCTCCTTTCTACCCACAAATAAAACTAGTGCCACACCTCTAAAATGAATCTTCCTCCAGGGTTCAGTTCAGGAGTCTCATGATGCTCACAATTTGTAGCCTTGTGCGATCATCTGGTTAGCTCCACAAAATCAGTATTTCAGGGTCACTTAAAACTAGGGGATCCTAACATGTCCTGGTTTGTATCAAGAGTTAGCTCTGTCAACTTCAGTGAAGAAACATTTCTGTAAAAGCAAAGTATGTAACAGAAGAGTTACACACAAATGCTCTTCTACGGGTAGGAAAATATGCTTGAAAAATTAACTGTGGAGATGAGACTTGGTGTGCCACACCTAGTCATATACTCCTAGAATAAGTAAGAATGCAACCACTGCATACATTATGAATAACACCACAAAATTTACAGTGACCAACAGCAAATCCCAGATTATTTCTTTAGTCTCTTTTCAGTCTATTCATAGATAAAACAAAATACAAGTTCTCCATTACAAGTTCTGTTGCAGACAATTATTGTTCTGCTCAAATAAACAAAGTAATTCCATTTCTGAAAATGGCAAAAAAAGACAGCACAGGGATGGAAGTGAGAACAGTATATCAGAGGAGGAAATTCCTATTTTAAACAACTTAACTCATCAGAGTGGAAGTGTAAATTCAGAATATAGGGTTGAACTTTGTTGTAATCTCCTGCACATTGACTAGAACCATAGAGAACAATTGCTACAGATTTTTCCGATGTTTTTTCCATTTTCTGGAAAGGCTTTTTGTTTGCGTGCTTGTTTTCTGGAATACTGTAATGTTTTCCCTGCCCCTCTCCTGTAATCAGGAAAGGTAATTAAATAAGAAAGGAAACAGTTAAAATTACTTGTTTTATTAAAAAAAATCTGGGAGAAAAACTATAGAAACAATTGTGGAGATCCTTTTTATTTATTTTTTTTTTAGAAAGGCTACTACTGACAAAGGAAGATTGAAAGCATTTCAGTTAGCTTTCCTTAAGTTGAGGCCTCAATTACTGAATAAATGACAGTCCACTAAAGGTGTCTGGTCCTACATCCAGGCAAATTGGGGTTGCCTGATATTAGCCTGGAGCATCCTAGGAGTCAGGCTTCTTGGTTTGTATCCCCTGACTACCCACTTACTTGAATTAGGCAGACCTCAATCTTTCTATACCAACATCTATTCCCAATAAGGAAGTGGAAGCTTAATTAGGCACTGGAAAGTTATTTTAGTATCCCAAGTGGATGCTGTCATAGAAAGAAAACGTAACTTTCCATTGAGAGAATGCAAGATAACTTGTGCCAGCTTGTTTGACTTCTCTCCAAGAGGCAGCTGTAGTCCCGCTAACTGGCTGTCAGAGTGGAGGGCTTTGATTTTGGAAAGAGCACCAGCAGGACAGCTGCAGTCTGCATGGAAATCCAAAGGATGGTAACTTGGACCTAGTTGGTGGTCATGTTTTCTTTGATTCTGGGAGATTTCATCTGCTGCCATCTCACACAGCCCCATGCAAAGACAAAGGCTTTTCATCATCTGAACGTTGGTCCCCCCAGGAAGAAATTGAATTACCTGACACAAAAAGGGACAGCTTGAGACTGAGGCTGTTTCTGTACTTTTCAGGACTGTTGAATATGAGAATTGAAGTGCATGAACAGCAGTTAACTTGGTGGCTGGGTTCCTTGCATCCCTACCTGGCCACATGCAGTCTGGTTCCTAGACAGCACTCCTCCACTGGTGCTCAGCTGGCACTGGAGCCAGGACCACTACCCAGTGGGAGCTGTGGCTGGGCTTCCCTTGCCCCCAGCACTCTCCTCAAGGATAAGAAGAGAAATTTCCTCTAAGCACTGTGAACTGTGCTCACTAGCAAGCCAGAGGCACAGGTTATTCTCCCAATGTCCATCTTACACTGAAGGGGAGAAGAACAAAGACCTCCATCTGCCTCTCTCTCTCTTTGGGATTGGGGAAAGAACATGAAAAGCAGCCCACTGTCTTTTTTCCCCCTATTATCCAAGCATGATGAAAGAAGTTCCAATGTCCCTTGATGAATCTCCAGCATTTTCCCTTTCCCTCCAGAAAACAGAGCAGAGGGAGCAGAGTGGTGTGAAAGAGCAACTGTGGGTTACAGATAGGAGGCAGCAAGGGTCAGCCCTGTTGGTGTGGGACCCCCCAGGTTCTCAGAGTAGGCTAACATAGAGAGAGCTCTGTGTGCCTAACATATTTTTTTCCCCTACAAACAACAAAAATAATGACACAAATGACAGTATCCACTTCACACAGATTTTGAATTAAAATAAACCAAACTCCACAGCTGCTTTTCAGCCACCATTGCATCCTCTGTTCCCCAGTGCCAAACCCTCATACAGACTTAAATTTCCATTCTCTGCTACAGAATGAACCATTCAAGGTAATTAGCTATTCTTTTTCTTTTCCTCCTCAAAACATGGAAACTCACGTAACAGGGGAGGGCAAGAGGAACTCTGTGAGTTTTGTTGCTGGTCACGTAGTTAATTTTGCTGATTGAGTCACAGCTCTCTTTTCTTCCTGGTGATGATTGTGATTGTGCACATAAAAGGCAACAGACCCTGTGCATAACACCCAAACCCAGGGCCCTGGCCTTTAGGATTTGTCACCAAAATATCAGGGCTCTGGGTCCCTTCCACAACCAGCACATTCACACCTCATCAAGCCTCCTCCACTTCTAAAAGAAAAGCCTGATGAAACAGAGCTATTTTGTAAAAGGTTAGGTTACTTTTTCATACTTTCCCTTCCCCAGTGGTACCTTATATCTCTGTAACATCAGACAAACCTCTGGATAAAACAATAAAGGCAACTCCAGGGAAAACACTGAATGGCTTAACAAACTAAGGAACAGCCAGAGGAAATCACTTCTGAACAGGAAAAAAATACATGGAATATTCTTGGGCTACCCAATACTAGTGATTCCCAAAGACTGCCCACACTCAGCAGCTTTTCCACGCTACAGCTAAGAAATCCAGTTACTTGACAATAAGAGATCAAGAACACTTCCCTTCTAGAACAGAATCAAGCATAGAAAGTGTTTGTGGTCTCACGTGTCTCCTTTCAAGCCACTTGCCTCTCTTCTACCAACCTGCAACAATGGGCATCTTCCAAGTTCTATTTCCTTATTCCTCTTACTTGCATTGAATTCTTGAAATTTTTCTATGTTAGAAATATCTTCATGTTTAACTTGGATGTGTCCTAATTTACCTAAAAGAATTGCAGAGAGCTTGAGGATGTTCCTTGTGAACTGAGGAGATGGAAATGCTAAGCAGTTACTTTTTTCGAGTTTTAGCAACTCATTTATATGAAACAAAGTCAGAAAACATGTTATTTCCTTCTCAATCCTTCAGTTTTTATTACCTTAACTCTTGTGGTAGCACTGTTTCCTTAAGAGTGTTGTGGTCCAAATATGGCTCACAGTTTCAGTGTAAAGAACAGAAAACAAACCTCCAAACTCACAACTCTAAAAGCTACTTTTCTTTCCTTTAGAAGGACGAAACCCACTGTCTCTTATAAGCCATTTCAAATTTCTCCCTCTTATTTGCAAATTGCTTTCATTTGGTCTGTCCTCCATATGCTTCTGTCCTCCATTGTTACTCAGCACAGAAAAAAATATTAAAATGCTACTATTAATTTACACTGATTAAGTAATCCATATATCTATAAAACAAGCAAACTGCCATTACAGCCTGTGTTCCTAGTCACTCAGAGTATTTGGTCAATGCAAATTACCTGCTTTGCCCTATTAGCCTTCTCTGGTCACTAGGAAAGCTGAGTGTTACCCCTAGTGGAGGTGACTCTTGGTCAAAAGCCAAATGATCAAATTGGTTATATCCTGCTTCTAATTTTATGCTGTGGGCACTTTCTCCTTGGAATTTTATAAAGCTCTCAAAAATGCTCTTGGACCATGTCAAATATGAAAATGATTTGGAAGACAAAAGAATAACTGTAAGGGTAGGTTTAGTAGCCTCCCAAAACCCGTGGTGGCACACTTGCTGATTATGAGGGATGCTACAGTGCAGCACATAGAATATCTCTTCTTTCAGAAGGATAAAATTATTTTGTCTGTCCGATGGTGTTCTACTCTTTAATGCGATTTATATTTAAAATGCTGTATCCCAGGGAAGAAAAAATACTGTGTAACATCCAACACCATAAATTTCACCAAAAAAAGACCAACATGGGGAGCTACTCCATCCGTGCTGTTAGCAAAGGCACACTGCTTTCTGTGGATAAGCAGGGTACTTAATGATTGCTTCTTTTTTTCCCTCAAAAACACAGGGTCCTGTAGCAGAACTCCATTTTCCACAGCACACCATCCTCCTGTCTGGTTGAACTGCTTGCCACTCAGGGGAGCTGTTTAGAAGGGGAGTGACACTTACAGAGAGGAAAGGGCATAAGGATGCTACCATCAGTGGACTTTGTGCCACCTATTCCAGAAAGGCTCTCCTCACCCTTTCTGCCCGCAGGGAAGAAGGAAAATGCTTTTAATACTAAGAATCCTCAAATTCACCTGAGTCATCTTCAAGAATATATCTACAAGGATCAGGTGTTGGTTTTTTCTCAGAATGAGACTGGAGACTCCCACAGTTTCTGAGCTAGGGCTTATGGAATATCCCTAGGTCCCACCCAGCTTGACAAAACTACAGGAGTTGGCATGTCTCAAGCAGAGAGGTACAGCATGGTGTATGCCCTAGTAATTATTTTTACGAGTCCACTAGACCAGGAACTCATAAAGGGACCCATTTTTACACATTGTATGTCTCTAGAAAGATACGCAACTCCAGAACAAGCTCTGTTGTGACTACCAAACATTCAAGTTATATATTTTGGCACAGGAGCTTGCACACAAAAGCCTGAAATTCTAGCAAATCTGTTCCACTAGACCTCTTTTAGTTTGCTGCATCAGGCTGCCAAGTATGCAGGCTCAGAACTCCAGCTAGAGGGAAGAGAAGGGACACCATATGTCATCACTCAAAATATTGTGCTATTCTTACCATTCAGCCTCTTGGGAGCAAGTACTTTTAAAGCAGCATTAAAAAAAAAAAAAAAAAATTGCAAGCATGTTTGCAGATAGAAGCTCAGTGACAGCTGATCAAACTGGTTAATTGGGCATCTACATAAGTGTAGTTGGGGATGTAGTAACTGCACCCCATGCTCAGTCCCACTTAAAACAGGGCTAAATATGGGAAGCAGAACAGATCAGAAAGCCCACTGAAGCATTTTCACTGTTTCTAAAAGAAAACATGAATTCTGTCAAATGCTCTTTCCATGAGAAAGTTTTTATTTTCTCACAAGTTTTTTATTTCCCATCACAAAAAGTAAAATCTTTAGCTCCAGGATGTGCTAACAGAAATCACGTAAAGCAGCTGTAACAAAAATCAAAGTGTCTCTTTTCAGCCTCGTTTTCCAGTCATCATCTTAGTCCTATTGTTTCGTGGGAGCAGTAACTCCAGTGCTGTGAGCCCCCCTTCTCCTTCCTCTTTGGCTCTTGGGATTGAACACATTTTCCACAGTGCACCACAGTATTCTTTTTATTTGGACTCCCGCAGCTCACGATGGAAAGATTCATCTGAATGGGGAGCGCCAGCCCTGGAGGAGAGCAGATCACGAGAACCACAGCTTCCATGAGTCACTGCGGTAGATGCATGAGACACAGAAGATCAGGCCAGCAATTTTCAACATTTCCCATTTAAAAACTGCTTTTTGTCCCTGATCAGGAGGAGAACTCCAGAACTCTCTTTGTGATACAAATTCACATTCTTAACTGTCTCTAATCATATTAAAGAACAGGCTTGTTGCATGGCCTGTTTCCTGGCCTCTTTGAAGCCTCTGTTTCCTCAGCCTGACTCCTTCATCTCTGTACCATATGTATTTGTGACAAAATTACTGCTTTCTTTGTTTTATGATATACAAGCAGTGTAGCATCTGGCAATGTGGTTTGAGTTTTTTTGTTTTGTTTTGTTTTGACTGGAAAGAAACCTCCCAAATACTCCAATCAAATCCAAAAAAAGACATTAAATCAGCAAATTTTTAACTTATGCACAGAGGTCAAAGGAGAGGTTCCTGGCTCATCAAGTGAGGACACAGGCATCTGTATGCCAGCTTGCAGGTGGCTGTCACACAGTGACACCACAGTAAGCAGGAAGGGGCAACTCTTTATCACCACAGAGCCTTGCCACGCAAGCTGGCTGGCAGGGAAAAGGTCCCTGGCAAAGCCAGCTGCGATGAGAACCACCCGCATTTGGGGCAGTTCGGCAGCAGGTGGGGCTCCACACCTTCTGTCATGCACAGTGCTTTTTCCTGCACTTAGAAGAAAGCTCACTGACTTCCCACGAGTGCTGGATATGTCCTCTCCTCCTTTTTATCATTCCTTGTTGTGAATGCCCTGTCAGTGAAATGCACATTTCAACAGTGAGTCTCTCATAGCTCTCCTTATCTTTAATTTCCTTCTACTGTAGACTATTTTATGGTGACTTTCCTTTGCTGGCAATTTTTTTCACTTCCCATTTCAGCTGAAATGGCCAGATCAGGATCAAAACTTCTCACAAGTTTAAGGGAGAGTTTAGAGAGATTTAAGACAGGCAGAAAATGTCACACAGCTCAAAGCAGAGATGCCGGTCAGGGCAATAAATGTGTTTGCCATTCACAGTAAGTTCAGTCAGACTCCTTTTCAGCCTTATGCTCTGTGACAAAATCACTTTCTTTTCTTCATTACCCATTTTAATTCTGCCCCACTAGCAAAGGGCTTAATCCAAAACCCAAAAGATTGGAGTCTTTCCTTCAGCTAAACAGCAGGAGCAGTACCAATCACCCATTTCATCACCAGTTTTCTTAGAAAGTGCCTGTTGGGGAGAAAGCAAAAGCCTCATCCCTGGGTAAAAATACCTTTTTGCAGGCCAGGGCAGGAGCTGTTATAATCTCCTGCTTGGGTGCTGACCTCTGGATGGTCGGCAGTCGTGGAGGGGCCACACAGTGAATTTTCTGTTTCTAGATGGGTCCTGCCTTGCCCTCCAGCAGAGGTGCAGTAGCGAGAAGGATGGAGGGGCAGGAGGAAGAGGAAGGGCAGGACTGCTGAGACCAGAGCGAGCCTGCACTGTGTTACAGGGATGGTGGCATTACAGCTTGGCAGCAAGGATAGAGAGCAGCGGAACATTTTGGGATAAAAGAGGTGGAAAAATAAGACCAACTTTCCTTTCAGTTTCACTGCCACATGAGACACCCTTCGCCAGTGTCTCCAGAGAACAGCTTTTCAGTTCATAGGAAATTTAAAAAAAAAAAAAAAAAGTTTTCAGGCCAACTGGAGCAGAGTCAAATTTGTAAAAAATAAAAAATCCTCATAAACTGGAAATCCTCCTTTTCAGCCAGCTCTGAAAAACCCTAATCAAACAGTTTGAACAACCCATCAACTGTACATTATTTACTCTAGCAGTGTACACACTTCTCCTATTGGAAACACTTATAAACAGCAAGTATAGTCACAGAAGCTGGTACACGCACGATTGAGTAAAAACCAGGATGCGAGGGGAGTATCTGGGGAGGAATATTCAAGGAATATTAATCTGTGAAAAGCCTGGCTATCTCCTCTGTTCCTCCAACTGAAAAAAATCTCTTACAAATATCTGCACATTCACACACATCACACGAGGTTCGTCATGCAAAGATTCTCGTTTTTCTGTTCATGGCAGGTTATCCTGAGAAGGCAACGTGTCTCCTATTTCAGGCCGTAGGGAGGGTTGCCTTGTAATAGCACAGGGTGTAATGGGTTTCATTGCACCTGGGAACCAAAGAATTTGACCTTTGAGCAAAACAACATGAAGCAAAAAAATGCATTCAGATCACAGTTAGGTTGAGCTAAGAGTACAGGTGGCAAGGGAGTGCTTTGAAGGTTGTCTGTGTGGCCTCATTGCAGCTCCACAATGATCAGTGCTTTCCCTTTGAAGAAAATATGTCAGTGTTTTAAATTTAGGGAGAGAAGGGGGGAAATTCATTAAGGGTAGTCCTATCCCAAAACATTCCAAAGTCATAAACTGCAAATCGGATATTTAAGGAACTATCTGAAGATCATGAGACAAAAAAAAAAAAAGTTAGATACATCTCTATTTTTTCTGAGTTTTGTGGCTGTCTTTAAGGTGCCCCTGGGTCATATTTTCAAATGTCTTCACAGTCTGAAGAGTAGAAACTTACTTCTATAAAAATGAAAACTGAGATTCTCACCTAATTAAATGTCTCTGGGAATGGGAAGTTATAGGAAAAAAAAAACATTGAGTATCACGAGACTTGCGATAAAAATCACAGGATTTGGCAACACTGAATTAATCACGAGTTAGGAAGCGATAGCACTTGTTCTAACTGAATAGCAAAAAACAAACAGATATAAACCTTATTCAAAAATATTTTGCAGGCATGACTGCCAAACTTCAGTTGGCTGTGAGTAATACTATTCAGTATTGCAGAATATTCATATAGCCAGTAGGTATTTCTGGAAATCCTTGAGAATCCTGCATTTTCCATAGTGCCAGAATGATTAATTTGTATTGAAAGTTTGTTACTTGCCCATTATCCATCTACCATTTAAAAATCTGAGTCACACGATCAGCAGCCAGAAACAATACCATGCTGTACATTTAGACTTCCAAGAAGCATAACGAATATTCAAATTAGAAAGTTTGCAAGCAAACTGCAGGCTGAAAGTTATGCACCTAAATTATTTCGCTAAGAAGTGAGAATAATGAAAACCTTCTCAAAATGCCAGACCAACTGCAAGAGAGGATGTATCACAGAGGCAGTTACATTCATAACAAATACTGTTTAGAATTTATGTTTGGGTGACACAAGATTGCCGTCCTAATTACAAAAAAATAAAAAGGGGTGCTCTTCTAGCCAGAACATAAGAAGATCCCTAGTTCCCATTGCAGATTCAAAGACTGTCAGTTTAGCTCTGCTTATACAAATGGATGAGGCAGATGTAGATCTCAGCTGGTCTGCTTCGGTCCATCTGTGCAAACTTCCCAGTAGAGCGAGATATGTAGTTCAGCGTAAATGCGAGGTAAACAGCACACTGCATGATTTATATACAGGTTATCATTCAGCTGAAGTCTGGTGTTTCATTGATATGCCTGTTATTTAGATGTATTCAGAAGCCTTCCAATGCATATGGGTTTTCCCTTGCAGGGACTGTATTCTCAAGAGATGCAAGAGCCAGATCTTTTCTATTCCCCAAGGTTAAAGGAAAAAGTGAGATGTCCTTTGCTTTTTCAACTCCTTACCCATATAGAATAATTCATCTACTGATATTCATAAGGTGACTTCCACCAGCAAATGTAAAGATGTCAGGAGGAGAATTTTTAAGCACATATGTAATTGTTTATTATTGGTATCTGCTTTTATTTAGCATACTTCCTAGTGCTCTCCTTCTGCTGCTAGTCTGTACAAATCTTTCTTGACCAAGAAATCTGCTCTTCAGGGAACTATATTTCATGTTCTTTCACTCTTTGCAAGCTCTGCCATAATAGAATCAATGTATCAAAACAATCCCACAAAGCTGCCAAATAGTCTAATGGCAAAGGTAGGAGACGGAGACGTTTTCTAACAAATTTTGGCAGGAAGGGATTCATGTGTGTCCCTTCATACACAGTGTGAGAGAAGCATTACACAGAGAAAGCATCTTGTTTGATCCCTGGCAGTATTTTTTTAATTTTACTTTAGAAAGTCTTGATGAGACAACCCTTCGAGATGTTTGAAACCACATTTCTAAGTCCCCTTGATTGATATGTTATTTAAGCACATTTGTTGCATCTCTGTACCTCTTGCTTTCCTTTGCAACACAAAGCAAGCACAACAGTGTTCAGGGTGCCAACAGAGCACCCCACTGTTCCTCCACCTCTCTCCCCACTGACGTACAACTCATAATTCTTGGCACAGGCGTAAGCTGTCAGGCACTTTTACTGTCCAGCCACCCACTTGGAGAAGGGGTGCATGGAAAAAAATTTGTCAACCCAAACCAAGTTTGCCACTGACCTCCATCTGCTGAAGGAAGCAAGGCTATCCCCACTGTCCCCACAAAACACCACCCTCTGCCCCAGTCCTGGGAGCAACGATCTCTCCAGACGGCAGCAGACCTGGCTGATCCCGCTCTCCGCCTTGATGCGGGAGGCACGACGCTGACAAGCCATCTGCAAGCAGCGCTGACCATCCAATTGAAGGATGTTTGGGGAACGATACAGGGTAAAGATCTAAAAGGAAAGATAAAGTCAATTCCTTGCCCTGCAGCTGGAGCTGTGCAGGCAGAGCCTCACTCCCTTGTGCTGTCAGCACCCTCTAGGGGCCCAGGCACCTCACAGCTTTAGCTCAGGCTCCGGGCTTAGCCCGGCTCGGCGGCAGAGGCTGCCAGCTCCGAGTCGGCACCTTCCCCGCGGGGCTCGGCTGCTGCGCCCTCCCTCGCGGGTCACCCCGCCACCGGCAGCAGCGGGCACCGGAGGGCAACCTCCAGCTTTACCTGCAAATCAGAGATAGGGTCCCTGAGAAATAAATATATCTTTTTAAAAACTATCAATCTCGAGTGCAAAAGGGTAGCTTGCATGCCTTGTGCAGCTGTACAACTGTCCCAGGGCTGCCTGCTTGAGTTATGGCCCATAATTTTCACGGAAAGTTCTCACAGTTCGTGACCCAGGAGATCCCAAACATATGATTTAATCGGGCATTAGTCAATGTCAAATTCTTCCTTTCCCAATGCGCCTTCTGATCTATACCACATTGTCAGCATCTCCCTACAGTGCAAGGGAGGCACAAAGCACCTCGATGCAGGGTGAGGAAGGGAAGAGGTGAACAGTGCTTGGACTAGAAGCAGCTGCAAAACTGTACAGATGTGGCCTTTAATGATCCCACACGCTCGTTCTCAGCCTATCGCCCCTACAGCCCATCATGTGTCTGAATTTACGGAAGATTACAAAGGTCTAAGCCACCTTCCAGTGAAGAGATTTCAGCAAACTGGCATAATCTGCAAACCCTCTTTAGCCTTTTCTTCCAGTGAGCAGAAAAGCTGCTGCTCCTGAACCTACTCCACTATGCACTGAAACTTTTTTAACCAGCTTGTGCCAGCAGCTGCACAGAACTTCTCATTTGCAGTGATCCTCACTGAAGAACTTTCACTTTGCACCCATCTCCCGCTACAGCTTAACTCTTACCCTTCAGGCTGCTGGCTCCAGAGCTCTTAAAGCTCACAATAAAAAGGAGGGATAAACCCATGCCTTATGGAAATGAAGATTAGATATGCTACTGGCTTCAGGGAAGTCACACTATCCTGACACGTTTATGAACACTAGTTAGCGAATACCACTGTACTCCTTCCTCTTCATGGTAAAAATTATTTGAATAATTATTTGATTTGGAAAACAACTGCACTTACGTATTAATCACTGTTCACTATTCATTGGATATTATTTTCTCCCAAAATTTCAGACAACCAATCAAGGACTGGAAACAAAACAATGTACCAGATTTTTTTATTAGGAGAGTGTAACTGCATATTGATTCATTCCTGCTAAGAACAAGACTTCATGCAAGTTAGGCCACAAACCACTCATCACAAACACAAACAACTAGCAGATGGAGTGGTTAGTCTGCAAACAAAGCAGAGGTTGAAATCACATTCCCCTGAATGGTTTGGCAAAAATCTGCTGAAAACAGGATGTTTGAGTGATTTGCAAAGAGAACAAATATTGTAACACCCTAACAAGATCCACACACTAGATAGTGTGGTTCTAGTGTTCCTTCAAGTTGCAAGACTGGATAGGCAATCCCAGTTTTAGGCTCAGGCAGGAGATGGTACCTGAAGAGAAGCCTGCCTCTTCATTCTCCTCACAGCTGCTCCACATAGACATAAAAGAAGGCAACAGGAAGAGTCTCTCGAACAGTAACATGTGCCTCTTACAGTCCTGATACACAGTCAGGCAAACCTTGTCTGCGAGCAACCTCAGTTCAGTTCAACACTGTAATGGAGTGCTCAGCCTTCCGCCTTTTCCATTTTTTCACTCCAGAACCATGCAGTGATGGGAGAGAGAGAGAAGCTTATGATTAGTGAGAATAACTTTAGTACCAACCAAACAGCTCAAGTTCAGGCATTTACACAATCGTGCATCGTCGCTTGGCCATCCATCCACAAAACTGGGAGGGATGCTGCCAGCAGAAAATAAATGACAGAATTTAGGGTCCTATTCCAATATGTATAGGAAATTGTAACTTGCTAACAGAAACAGAAGAATTCACCCCACTTCTCCCACCCCTGCAAAATCCTTAGTGCAACAGAAATCTACTGGAGAATCATGGTAGGCCAAAGTCTTCTTTTTGAAGACCCTGTAATTATTAAGAAGTGTAGGATAAATATGCAAATGAAGAAGTGCATTGCTGCCTTGTAGGTCTGTATCATGTAAGCAACAGCTCTACGTTCTGTGGAAACGTGTGCTGGTTCTATCAGTTACAGCATTTTCTATCTGATACACATTAATCCGCTTGGCCAGAAACAGTTCAGGTACTGAGCTACCTTCATGTAAAAGATGATAAACAAGGAACTGAAGCAGAAAAAATACATAGAGAGATAGGCTTGACATAGATTTTTTTTTTTTTTTAAACGCTCTATGACATTCATATTATACCACATTGGGTTAGATTTTTGTTTGGGTTTTTTTGTAGGATATCCTGGCTTTGGACTGCAAGATGAGCTGATGACCTCCTGTAAGATATGCACAAATGAGATTATCTTTAGCAAGAAAGATCCTGGGTTCCCTGGTATCTGCTTGTTATTATGAAACATTTCTTCAGGTTCCCATGAATATCTGTAGTTCTCTATGGTTAAAGATAGCCATTAGAAAATCATCTGATAGATGTGACAGCAATCAATGACCAGGTTTTGAGAGATAGGCAAGGTGGTATGGTTACTCCTTAGCAGAGTGTTGATAACTGAAAAGGCAGGCATTCCAGGCTTTCATTGAATGATGTTTAGGAAAGTTTTGTATGCCTGGCCATAACTAAGGTAAGAAATCTCAGTCATGGGAGTTTTTTCTCAAGGCACTGGCTGGTAAAGTCAATTCTACTTTGTTATAATACTTGGCTGAAATGACCCTTCAGGAATATAACGCAGAAGGCCCCGGACAGCCCAGGCAGGCAAGATCTCTTCACACCCTGAATTAAACCCATGGTAGGTGAAAAGACAGGCTGAAGGGCATTTTGGAACCCCACAGCTGACAAGTCCATGTTACTTTGCTTTCCTCCCCATTCTGCTCCAGTGGAAGAGGAGAAGGGGAAAGTAAAGGCTGCTTGCTGCTTCTCCTAAAAGAATAAAACTGATGCCAACAAAATATGACACTGCAGCTAAGCAAGCTGTTGTAGTCTTGCCTGGCACCAAAGGAAACCAAAGGTGAAAGCTCTGATGGACAGCAATTGTAGACACTGCATGGCAGATGGCTATGGTTGTGATGACATAAAATATTTCTTTTGTGGTGAAATTAATAAACCTATTTTTTTAAAATACAAATCTGTTCCTTTTTCTAATGATCCTACCATAAATACATACCCTGGGACCGTACAGGATGCTTTTAGTTCAGAAACTTGATTGACAGGTGATCACTTACCACACCAAATCTTTTATGACAATGTGTTACCAGTGTGATACTTTGGACCATATTTACATGTGCTAAATGCCCTCTGCTCTCTGGGCTTTTAGACCCTCCTTTTCAATAGGGAGTACTAGGCCTATCAGTTTCAGCTGGGTTTCAACTATATGGTCCTTGGTGTACTGGTTTCACTCAACTCTCCTAAGGAAAAATGACCGTCATCAATACCATGTAAGAACTGAGACAATTTTTCCCATTCCCTCACCCATCTCCACAATTTATCCCATATTACTTTCCCTGGCAGAATAATCAGGTATACTGACTGCTAATAACAACAGAGGATGCAGAAAGACAAAACAAGAAAACGGTACCAAGCACTTTATTCTGCCTGGGATGTAGAAATAAGACTTGACATAAAGAATAACTGCAATGAGCATTTGATTTATTGTTTATACTATGTCGTAAGACAAAGCTCTTAGATATTAGTGGTCTAATAAAGTGATGTAATGCTAGCTATGTGTTTATCCATGTGGTAAACAGATAGCACAATTGACACCTGAAGCACTGTAAGAGAAGCCATGGCTACATAATCAGAATTCTGAGAGTTAGTGACAGACTATTGCTAATTCTGTCTCTCAGGAAATATGGGAAAACAGTACTCTCTAGTAAAATTCAACTATCTGGTGAATTAAAAGATTATTGGTGACAACATTATGATACTGCTTTCCTTTCCTCCATCCTCGGTAGGAGGATGTGCATTAGGAAATTCCCAGCCTGACATAAAACTCCTCCAGCATCTCAACAGAAATGAGGCTCCAAACTGGAAATTCCATTTCACAAAGACACTGAGGCTGCAACATTGTTTCTGATACAGAAGTAAACCTCTTCCAGACAAAAAGTTCACAAGGCAAAGTCCAGTGCTCCTGCTCCTAGTCACTGCATCAGCTTGCTGTCTGGGTGAGCCCAGGAGCAGACAGCAGCAGAACAGTGTGACCAGCAGTAGCTACTTTCTATGAAAGCACTACCATTATGAGACAGAGGTATCTGTTACCGAGTTGAACACTATGCCCTGGAGTAGGATGACCTTCTGGACAAAGATATTTGAAGCTTTCTAATAAATGTGAACATAATTTTTAAAATACCAACTCTAGTGGCTATCACCCATGAGAGGCCAAGCCTTCCAGGCAGCAAAAAGGTAGCACCAAGTGACTTCAAATTCAAAATTCAGCCATAAATGTCAGGCCACACACACTGGCGCTCATGTGGACTGAAGTCACTTGCCTGTCTTAAATTAGCAAATGTCCTCTCCCCAGTCCATATTTTTGGGTAACTGGTTTGAGATTAAGGTCTACTCTGATACTTCACAGAAGAGTAATGCAAACATGAGGCTACAGAGGGATTAAAGACTACTCTGAATGAGCGAGAATGGCAAATTGGGAAATGAAGACATCAGAGGTGAACAGCATCTCACTTGGCATCTTCACTCACTTTAGCAAAGAGGAAATGAAATCAATATGCCAAAGTTTTCCAGAATTCAGTCATGAAACAGTTGTGGCCCAGACTGGAAGTCTTCTGCCTCTCACAGATCTATTTGTACAAGAAAACCTCTTTACACTGAAGGTGTGCCAGTCTAGCTCTATTCTTCATATCCATAAAGTCCTCTGACTCAAGTGGTAATTATGTAGACTTTGACTTGCCTGAAGTAACACTTCCTCTTGATGTGGGAAGACAGTAATACCCCTTCTCAGCAAGTGCAAATTAGCAAGTGTCTCCAACCAAAAGGTATTGCCTTCTTGTTCTTTCACTGCAATATTTTTATCTGTGTCTGTAACAGTTCCTTTAGCTAGAAGCAAAACTCTAGTTAGGCAAAGCACTGGGAAACTTTCACATATTCCTGCAACTATATGTTGCACATATAATAATTCAAACACACTATTAGAGTGTGTAATTTAGCTCATATGTAGTTAGAATGTGCAGAGTTTGCCAAGTGACTGCATCCAGCTGGAAAAATCAATTTTTATATGCCAGTTTAATAAAAACTGAAAGTCTTCCGCAATACACGAAGAAATGTTAGACAACGCTGAAATTGTACATTATGTAAAACCAAACATAGCTGTAAATTACAGGCCGAGTGTGAAGGATCATTCGTACGCTGCCAAAATTCATATAAGCGGTCGCCAATTTGGGGATGGAGGGGGAAACATACCGTAATAAAATGAAACTTTGTACAACTCCAAGTACAAGCTTCCAGGGCCAGATTTTGGCAGAAGGAACTTCAAAACAAAATTGACTTCGGCCTTGGGCCATCTCTCCCCCATTTAGTAGTCAGGGGCTATGCTGGTGCAAATGAAAACACAGGTGATTTGATGGTGCAGAGGTCTTTCTTTGTGCTACAGGCAAGCCTAGAGCTCTCAGTTTGGACTAACCACATTGTTTGCCTCCTGAGCTTTATCACTTCAGAAAGCACTATCTTGGTGTCCACAAACTGCGTACTCTATTGATACATGTGCATAAATTCAGCTGAAGCACTAACTAGGCTATCCATTCTCTGCCTCTGCTTTGCTGATGACAACCCAGATGTCTTGGTGGGAAGAGTGAGACGTTGCCTTGTGATTGCCGTTGTGGGGTACATGTGCAAACAATTGATGCTACCAGTCCTGTTCTGGAGAGAAAGACGCAGTCATTGCAAAATCCACAGTACTGATGCTGCTAATTACCATGCTTGCTTCTGCTCTCTCTCAGAAGGGAGCTGAATAGTTAAGGGACACAGAGAAACTCTTGGAGTAGCACTTCTTCCTCCTTCCAGTGTCTTGACTTGAAGCAGTATAGGGTGAGTTGGGAATGTCTGCGCCTAGGCAGCAGACAAACAGAATATCAATTTTCAGGGGCGGGGTGGGAGAAGACATGCTGGTTGGCAGTCCTGGAGTAAGTCGAAGATGCTGAAGTGTCCAACAGCCAGTTGGCAGCAGCCAGCTGTCATAGACCCAGAAAAAGAACCTTCCTCTGCAAAGCAACACTAGTCTGGTCCTCTTCCTACATATTGCTCTATCTATATTAACTACTTAGATTAAAATAATTCCCCATCTGCACTTGCATACAGGCTAGTCTGCAGGGTAGGATGATGGCAACAGTTCTTGGCTGCACATTACTTGCATGCTGCCTACACCACCCTAACTAGGTGAGCACCCCCCTTTCCAGGTGACCCCGTGATGCAGTGATCAAGAGCAGGCAGACAGAAAGCGACAGCAGTGCAGCTAATGTGAATTTAAACCCTGCTTGTGAATCACCCTGACTTTCCTCTAAACCCAAAACAAGACAGACGCAGACTCTACATTCAACTTTTAGTAATATCTGAGGGATAATTCTGTTTGTTGTAGCATTACAAAAACGCCAAGGAAACTTCACTTTGATCAATGGCTACATCATCAACATCCTGGTGTTAAAACTGGAATTTGGCCCAGCTTCTAACATTTGTATCCTAAAAGCATTTCCAGCTTGTGGAAGCTGAATAGAGAAGTTTTCACATACTCTGGTTATCAAGGGAATTCAAGCCTTTCAAATGAATGAAATGCATCTTAGCAAACCATTTCCTTCAGAGTTGTAGGAATCAATCTTTATTCACATGAGTAAACTGTTGCTCTTGCACCTTAACCTGCTAATCTCCTCACCAGTCTCTTCATTCACCCTCACTTAGGGCATGCCATTTGTTGGCACAGAGGGTTGGCATGTACCTTTGCTTTCACACAATATACAGTTTCAGCTTGGCTTAGCACTTGACAACCTCAGTATCAGTGCAACCACTCACAGAAGTAAAGGTCATTGATTTAAACTGCAAGTATTTGAGATACTATTTTTTACGATTGCCACTGTCCAACATACAATTAGGTTTTCACATAATGTGTTTCAAGAGCTGCCAGTAACTTTCATTCCATATAAGGTAGTTTTTATGCCAATAAATATGCTTTATATCTAATGACAAGATTGTTTGAGAATGGAAGGTCAATCTTTTAGAGACAATCCAAAAAATACAATAAAATCTGAGGAAGGAATGGAAACATGCGTACTCAGCTAGCACCCTAGCAGGAAAAACTTTCTAGGTGATTAAATAGAAAAATGAGCATTGTCCAAACAGAAAAAAACATAATGGGGCACGTGTGCACACCAGTCACCGAAGTGCCCGGAATGCAGAGCCATTCCAGCTTAGCTTTTAACAAGGCACTTCTGGACCTGGACACAGGCCAGATATAAAAGCCCTGGCCCCAGCACGGGCTAATTTACCCAGCTCTTATGATGGTGATCTAATATAACTTGGTTTATTTGCTTTGAAACAAACTAGGAACACTCATGCAGCCAGTAACCATTCCTCAACTGAAGGAACAGCCGTGAAGAGCTGAGCACAAGAAGATTGTTGAGCTCACTTTGCTAAATTTGCTGCCCAAGACCATTCCTGACTATATGGTCTTATAAAAAAACCCACACAAAAACCCAAAACACAGGAAAACCAACCCACAAACAAACAAAAAACAGCAGACAAGGCACCTTGTACAGCCATTCTTCTAGATGCAGTAATTCTGGTTCAAAGAGTGTTGACAGACTCACAACTGGTTCTCCTACCCTTCATTGAAATACAGCCATTGAGAAAATAAAGCACCATTGCACTTGGGCCTGAGATAATTATATTGACACAAGGGAAAAATTATGAGTTATTGTATCACTTCAGTTATACCAGCATGATTAAAGCAATAAAAATTATGTATATAGAGGACTTTTGGGATACCATGCAAGGTACAAAAAGCAATTATTTCTGAATACAACACAGGTACAAGACTTGATTGCATTAGCTCTGTGTGAACAGTTTCTAACTATGCTACACTCAACTTTTCTGGTGGATGCAAGTCACATAAAATCAGTGGAATGGCTCGAGTTCACCTCAAGATGTATTTGGTTATTTGTAGTTAAGCCAAAGCCCTTCTCACCTTTGGAAAAGAGAATTAGAAACTTCAGCTTCCTTCTAAAGTATACTGGAAAGCAAGAAAAAGAAATTTCAAAAAATGTTTTCATCCCTTAATAAAGAGCTATCCACCTACTGCAGTAATTTCCTGCTCAATTCAGATCACCAACAAATATGTATGCTCCTTTGTTTAGCTTGACTTTACCTTTGATTAGGTGAGTTTATGTTTAAAAAGCAGGAAAGAGTATCTGCAACAGATAATAACAAAATTAAGGCTTGTCTTTTAAACCAGGAAATTATGATGATTTTGAGACTTGAATAATGTATTTCTTTACCTTATACTCTTGAGTATTATCCGAGAGACATGAGTATGTGCTAGGAAAACAATCTTTAGGAAACAGGTCAAAAGCTAGAATTCAGTAAGCAAGCCGCTAGCATTTAATCTTGAGGGTTAAAGAAGCCTGCTTGCTTCCCTGGTCTTCCAGAGTTTATTGCTGCTAGCAGGAATTGTATGCTTAATCCCTAACTCCTTTCTTGGATACAACCCTAGCAAGAAGTGAAAGGTAGTTTTATCATGGGGGAGGACTATAACACCAATCCAAATAAATAAATATGACTTCAAGTGTTTTGAGTATGTAGCAATTGGTTCCAGGGGGTGCAAATTCATCTTTAGTCCTGCGGAGACCCACAAACCACTACTGTCACTAGCCATGATGAAGGCCACAGGTAGTTCACTCAAAACATAGGAGCTTTGAGTGAGTTTGAGAGCCTGCCATTTAAAAGCCAGACTCTCCCAGGTAATTTTGAGTTGAGTTTAAAAAAAATCAAATATCTGAAAGAGGCACCAGCCGTGATCTGACAGTGTACTGCAAGACACAACAGTGAGGAGACAAACCAAGTATCTATGGACAAAGAGAAATGTGTGGTATTTTTGAAACACAGATTATTAATGGCAGTAATACAGATGAAAAGAAATGGTTTTGAAGTCGCTTCCCAAAAGAAAAGAGGTCTTGACCTTAAAGAAGGAGTGGGAGAAGAGGTGGTTGGTCCTGCCATAAATGTATTTTGATGTGAAAGAGAATAAGGTATCTGTATCACTTCTGTTTTCCTGATAACTTCCAGAGCATGAGGACTTCAGTCATTATACAATCATTTTAGTGGAAGCATCTACTGTTGAAAGCAGCATTTCAGATCTGGTTTTATTGCAGATTTGGTTTCTAAACAACAAATTACAAACAGTTCAAGAGGGGCTGCATGCAGTTTAAAACCCACAGTCATATAAATTATCTATGTATAGTTGGCAGAAGAGATGGTGAGAGAAATTTCTGGAGCTTACTTTTACTGAAATATTTTTTTTAAAATAAAAAAAAGAAAGAAGAAAAGTTGAAAGTAATTTTGGACTGTGAAGATATTGACACTTTTGAAATAGAAAGGGCATACAGGTTTCTAGTCCCAGGTCCATTGGCTGAGGAATCTTGTTGGGCTGTAATAATCAAACTTTTAAGATTCAAAGAAAAGGAGATAATTCTGAAAAAGGCAGTACAGTGCTCTAAAGAAAGCAAGCAGAGGATATAGAAAGGTGAGAGTTCATTCATACTTTCTCTAGTTCTACCCAAAAAGAAAAGAGGAGAGAAGAAAGAAACTGCTGAATTTGAGTCTTTAATGCCAGGAAGGGGGGGGGGAGAAGTGAGACATGAAATTGTGCAACCTACTACCCCCATAATAACAGCAGGAACCATCACCATATCACAGAGGCAGTTGAACAGTTTATCAAGAAGATTTTTCCTTTGCTATGGATTTCAGTTTTGTAGCAGCACATAGGCTTTTCCATGTTTCTTGGCCCTATTCCACAGCTTTTATTGAAGATTAAGCTTTAAAAGAGAAGAGAAAGCAAACAGAAGACAAGTACAGGCTCAACATCTTGATGGAAGTTTATATTGTGGGTCTGCCTTGTTGCTTTAAACACAATTGTTTTAGCTCCAGGCATTACAGTTTCAAACTGTGATTAATTTAAAGGCTTACTGAATGCAATTTTATGGAGAAGTTAAGTGTGTTAATTTCTATGCTTATTTCCAATTCATCACATACCATTCTTGAAAGGAAGAACAGTCCAACACATTTTCATGTTTCTCATTATGAGGAACCATTTCCAGTAAAATGCACAAGTGTGGGGCATAAAAACTGGGATGTGGGATGCTGCCCTTGGTCAGGTCAAGCAGCAGAAGCGCTGGTTTGTGCATATTTACTTTAATACTATGTGGAAAGCTGGATTGATGAGAATCTAATTTTCAGAGTTGCTGAATTTTCCAAGCTCTCATTTATCATGCTGAGTTTGCTGGTGCTCAGACCCTCTTAAAAGGCAGACAGTAAGTTATGAACTCTTTTTGTTCTGGAGATATCTATTCAAATGTAAACCAGTGCACTGAGTCAGTTCCCAGGCTGCCCACACGCTCTCTTCACCTCTCGAGTATTCTCTAACATGCAAACAGAAAATAAAAAAAAACACACCTCGGTACGCTGTGGTACGCTTCTCACTTCAGAATCTCAAATGCCAAATAATAAATCCCCACGACACCAGATTATGAGAGGGGTTATATAAAGAGATGGGACCTTGCAGCAGGGTGAGGCAACCTGCACTGCCTGCCTGCCTCCGCCCCATCCTGCTGCATGCTTGCTGCTTCTCTGCTCTTCCTTCCTCCTCTCTCCACCAACAGCTCTCCTGGCCCTTCACACTCCACATTGATAGGGTTTGTATCTGGGGGAACACCCACGAAGGGACAAAAGCGATGCCTTTCCTAAGTGGTCCATCCCTCACCCTTCAGCCAACCTCCAGGCTCTCAAGTTTCTACCAGGGAATTTCACTGGGAGAAACCTGGTCCCTGGCTGCTGCAATGGCACCACAGAGTACTGAATTCCGGAAGTCTCACACTGTGTGGGAGGATTGGTATCAACTTTCCTCTGGTGGGGCTCATCCCCACACCTCCCACCTGTCAGGAGAGCTTGCAGAAGCATTTTCCATCCATCCTACCAAAACGAGTACCCCTTTGCACACCATGCCTGGGCAGAGGCGGGGAGACGGCGCTGGCACAGAGCTAAGGAGAACAAGGCAGGGAGAATGACTGCAACCCAGTGATCAGGACAGTCACCTGGAGGGGAAGCAGGTGGCCAGCAGTGGTTCGAGGTCATTCCCCGTGAACATTATATGTATTTTAACAGTTCAGTGTGTAGCATGAAGAGCAGGAAGCAGAAATAGAGACCCAAGTCCCCTGTGGATCCAACCCTCTGTTTTATTATGTGCATGTTCGGCAATGTTACACAGCAGACCTCTGGTCTGGTTTTGTGTCTTCAGGCTGCAGTTTAATGATGAATAATTAGGTTCTGGACAGCTCTTGGCAAAAGCTGCCACTGAATACTTTATGCTGTAATGGATGTTAATCTGAAAATTGTGTTTGCAGTTCTGTTTGATCATCTATAATGAAAGTGGTCAAATTGTAATTTCGTCTTATTAAGAAAAAAATAATAATACCACCAAACTTATCTCATATCAAGATCCAAATCCTACTCTCATTTTACACGAGTGAAAACAAGTAAGAATTCCACTACATCCAATTATCTTACTTGACTAAAAGGAATGAAAAAAAATACTCTTAAAAACAATTTGAAAATATTAGGAGTTCAACTGCAGCACCAAACTGGACAAGTTGAGAGAGGAATTTTACTTACATAGACAGCTAGAGCTCAAAATCAGTGATCTGTGACCACAACATAGTAAGCTACAACAAATTTAAATAGGTAAGTTGTATTAAGTGTTTGAACACACAGAATCTCCTGTGGTACCTAGGTTTGCATTTGACTGTGCTGGGAATACCATTGTCAAAAATTTGCTCAGAAGTGGCATTCTTAAAACCATGGTGCAAGAGACTGTCAAAACCTAAATGGTACCTGCACATCAAACATTGCTTTCACATCTTGTGACCAAGATGAGATACTTGTAGCATTTGCTATGAAATGCAGAAAAAAATTACATATAGCTGACTGCAACACTGATCAAAATATATAGACAAGCTATTTCACCTTCTTCTGATCCAAAGAATCACCTTGAAAAATATGTGAAATTCAGAAGAGTCTCTGAAAACTAGCATGGCTGAGAAAGGGAACAGAATCATAACCAGACATTGTGACACGGCCAACGTGACCCAGC
The DNA here is from genome assembly GCF_020740795.1 of Apus apus. Taxonomy (NCBI): domain Eukaryota; kingdom Metazoa; phylum Chordata; class Aves; order Apodiformes; family Apodidae; genus Apus; species Apus apus. The sequence continues at coordinate 54,112,377 of NC_067283.1, forward strand.
AAGTCAGTGGCAGAAATGCAATTTACAATACACCCAGAAAATGTTTTGTTGTTTTTTGGGGGTTTTTTTTGCGTTTTTTTTTTTTTAAATCTCCATATACTAATAGCTGCAGAACTAATCTGTGATTGAAACTGTTAAAACAGAAACTTTTGACAATGCTGATGTGTCAGTAACAAAATAAGGCTAACAACCGCCCAAGAATGCTGTGCTACTCATGCAGCTACCATGCTGCAGTGAGTGTCATGACGGAAACCTACGTGACACTGGCCTGCAAGGCTGAAACAGAGTGGATCACATCCTAAAATCCTTATGGCAATTCCAATTAATTGGAGACAGGTTAGAGCCAATGGGAGTTCAGTCTGGGTAAGGACGGAGACAAAAATGTATAAAGATTTCAGCGTTTGGCTTTACCTTTGTAAAGAAATAATAAAAATATATTGCACATGTTGCATATCTGTCAACTAAATTCATTTTATCTACAACACTTTATTGGTCTCATGCAGCTCTAGAGAACAATTCAAATCTCAAATTACAAAACCACCTAGTTTAAGGTTGCATCAGTACTGAAGCCTTCAAACCCTGAAATACAGTCTCCAAGTTCCCATTCAAATTGTCATCAAAGCTATACTCCAACATTAAGTCCATGTCAGCCTTAGTGGAAGCAGATGAGAACTCCAGCCGCATCTGGTTTGACTTCCCTGTAATAACTACATCCAATTGAGCCATATCAAAGAAAATGTAAGTATTTCCTTGAAAACGAACTATTTTTTTTTTCCCCAGGAAAATAATTGCCAAAAAATCCTAATTTAATATTTAATAAGTCTTACTTTAAAATACAAGAATCAAATATATACTGGACTAGAGCAGGCCAAAAATATCAGAAAGCTACAACATTCTCTCTGAGCAGCTTTATTTCTGCATAGAAATAAAAATATTTTTAAAACTCAGCTTTCTGTGACAGATCAATTTAAACTCAAATCCGAGCTCTTCAAAGACTCCCTTAATCTACAGACTCCCACACATGCCCCATACCCAAGAATGGCCCATGCACGTCCTTCACAACTCTTGTCCTTGCTCACTCTGCAACTCAGGTGCTTCTGCTCTACCTTTACGTCTTGGAAAATTAAATCTTCAACAAAATGCAAGGGGGGTGGGTTTTGCTGTCACTTGTCATGAAACCAGCAACATTGACATGCAGCACAGGAAAGTACCTCCAGGCACTCAGGATAACATATCCTCTTGCTCTGTATTTTAAATTAACCATATTTTCTGCTAGCTTGATCCATTTTTTAGGTTATTACCAGATACTTAAAGCATTTCTCAATTAATTATCTAACATGATGGCCATTGTAATGGTAGTAACTTTATCATTCATTGATGTCTACATTCTTGCTTCTCTCATAAAAAAAATGGGGATTCTTTACTGTTCTAACTTTAAAAATTGAGAGCTGTGGCATTCAAAAATTAAATCTCAGGTAGATTCTCAATTTTTAGAGGACCACCTTAACCAAAAAGTTAATAGTTTTCTGTGAGCAGCTGGCTGGCAGGTCAATTGCTTCATGTCTGTAAGACATGTCTCTAAGACTACATGCCTCTAAATAATTCCTCATTAAACATTCACATGTCAAAAATAAATGAAGTTATTATTTTAGAGGTGAATTTCTCTTTTTCATCTATTGACAAGCTCTAAAACAGCCAGGCATGGCTGGAAAGCAGAGACCTGCACCACTAGATTGTAGTTTACTGATACAGGTATTATTTATGCTCTCTCTGTTTTACTTCTTTCAATCCTTTCTCTGAGCTATAGCTGTAAGTCAGGCACCCAGCTGGGTGGGTAGAAGCAAATTAAAATTCCACAGCACTCAGAGAGAACTGATACATGTGTAAATCTGAAGCATACCTAGCAATATAAATTTGTCTCCATTTTTTCCTATGACAAAACATTGAAGTGTTTAAGAACACCCTGAAGGACAGAAAGAAAGGCTGCCAAACACCATCTTCCTTTACAAATATGTTTAAGGAAACTAGCCTCTATGACATAAGCCCAGATTAAGGAGACTCCTTAGTGTATGAGAATGCTTCCTCCATCACAGATGAGGGCTAGTAAGTTCAGCAGAGGGTTTGGAATCGATGTCAGTAACAAGGTAACAGCTAAGATAACAAGTTTTGTTTCTTTGATAAACATCTTTACAATCCATTCTGCTGTATTATCTGACAAATCTCTTGAGTGAAGTGGAAGGAGAAATGCCATCTTTTTAAAGTGAAAATTATATGTTTAATTTTTTAAAATAAATATTTCCAATGAAAGCATTAATGAGTCTGTTGTATTTGGGGGTTTGAAAGGGAGGATGAGGGATGGTCTGGGTTTTTTTTATTGGTTTGTTTGGTTTTTTAAACAGATCAAAAAAGGATAAATGCCCTGGTTTTAAATGACCATTTCCAGTTTCAAAAAAATAACTTCTTAAAACAAAAAAATACAATTAGCAAAAATAAACAATCAGGAGAAAAAAATTTCCATGCTTAGATTATTTTTTAAATATAAAAAAAGCTAGAAACTTCAAAACTAATGGAAATTTTCTGCCAAAAAGCCCTTTTTATTTAAAATATCAATTCAGGAATAAAAAATTATCTAAGTTTTCCCTTACTATTTAGAAATTGGAAACACTCATCTTTCCCACACTGGGGAGAAACAGCTTAAATTTAAAGCAGTGAGTACTGCATGAGTCTCTGTGTGAGGAAATCATTGAAAGAAGGTCTGAGAGGAGAATATCATGTTGCATCTCAATTCTGAAAGTAATAGTTTTAATTTGGGGTTCTTTTTGCTACTTTTACCAAAGTGCTATAATCCATCCCATTCTTGTCAGGAATTTACCCACTAAGCGTTCCTCCATTTTCCACTGGTTCAATTTTCAAAGAAACTTTTAGGATTGCAGATGGAAAGCCAGAAAAAAATTTGCTGATCCATTTTTCAGAAAAAATTGTTTAATCCCAGCTGCCATGAGAAATGTTTCTGCTTCACCACCACAAACCCAGGATGACAGCAGTGGCATAGGGTTACTGGTAAAATTTGTTTTAAAAATAAAGAGACAAGGACCAGACACAATTCATAGCATTTACATCAAGCTCAGGCAGGAGAGATTCCAACAAAGAATAATCAGGAGGGTGAAATGCCAACACAAATACATACCAAGGAAAAGGCAATATTGCTAATTTAGGCCCAGAGACTGAAACTTTGTAAGACATTCTGGGTCAATGCCACAAGCATTACAGGCCTGCACAGCCTGGATGAGTACCTGGGGCAAATCTGGTAACCTAGGTGGTTTACAAACAGTAAACTCCTGATATGTTATTTATAAACAAAATGCACAAGAAAATTACAAAAGTGTGTTCACGATGCTTTTCATAGGTTTTCAATGAGGTTGAAAGTATCAGACCTTTCCTCCTTCTGTGTGCCAGTTCAAGCAAAGCCTAACTTTAGCATGTGCTCACATCCTTACCAACACTCCCGTGACCAAACACGAACTGCTTTTCTGACTCAAAGTCCCCTTAGCTGCCCCAGGGGTTGCAGCCACATACGAGATCTCCTCAGAGGAATGTACTGACAGAAGTGACTCCCCTGGCATGCTCCTGCCTCTTCTAACCAGCCTCACACACCCACAAAACATCACACCTGCGCTCACTACACCACTGGACATGCTTCAGCCTAGGGTGTAACTTACACCACCGCAGGCCCAAGTCCCACATCGTAAACTGCAAAGGTCAGTTTCTGCTCTGAGTAGTATCAGTTCAACCTTACTAATTTCAGAGTATATTGCACTGGGTTAAATCAGAGATTAATGCATCCCTAAGTCTTCTGGTTTCCTTTATAGCATCAGTGTACTGTCCTTTTCAATTCTCTCCTGAGCAGTTGATTCAGAGAATTCAGGACTGTTGAAAGGTTCTGCAAAAAAAAAAAAAAATTACCAAAATGGTTTATAAATCCTAGAAGGGAGCATAACTGCACAACATTTGTAGAACAAGGAGCACGCTTTACGGTGGTTATTTTATCCTCTGATTTATACCAATCTCCTCCATCTATCACACAGCTACAGCCTTCAGTTCTGCCTTGCAGGAATTCACTTGTCGCCTCACACTACACACTCCCTGACAAAGCAACACTTAGGTTCGTGCCAGCCTTCTGCATCTGTTTTCTGTGTGATGATGTCAGCAAACAGTGTTAAATTCTGTGGATGCATTTGTTCTGTGGCCCTTGGCGATATGATAGAGATTAATACTATTTCCATGAGTAACTGCAACCATCCCACAACAGTCTGTGCACTAATTCAGAGGTCTGAGGTATAACTTCACAGGAAAATTTGAGTCTATCCTCAACCTTTACCCAACTGCTACAATGCAACAGCTAAAAGGAGCATGAGTTATCCACATCCAAGGCCTGAGAGACCTCCTTAGACAGGCTCAAATTCTGAATGTGATTGTCCCTGAGCTTCAAGGACATTCATAGTTCAAATACAGGCCAGTCTTTTTGAAATTACCCACCTTGATATTAATAGCTAGGAGTTGAGTTCTACTTAAGATCCTCTGACATTACTACACTTAACAGTGATAGATATTTTAATTTAAGCTCATCCTAAATTTAGTTTGCTTGTTTTTAAATACCAATATGAAATCTTGATACTGCCACAAGTCCTCGTGTCGCTCTGCCCTCTTTGGCCAGAGTCAAAACTGAGTCTTCAGGTACATTTCCTGGCACCACTTCAAGCAGAGGACTGAGCCAAGCCTCTGTCTTACAGCACAGGCAGGTGGGAAGGGACATTTGTATCTTCCCTCTAATAACAAAAAACCCAAAAAGATTTTCCCTAGAATACAGTTACAGCACGATAGTCACTTTTATACTATTAATCTAATTTAATTCTCAGGCTAAGTAAATACGTATTTAAGCTGCAATTAATAGTTTTGATTCTGCAGTTCATATACTTTCATAAACAATACTTTTCACTTCCCATGACAGCACTTCAGCACTTCCACCATTTGCTACACGCTCTCCACGTGTTAAGTGCAACAGTTACTTTTCGCCAGTAGTCAATGAAGACCATCAGAGACTCATGGAGTCCATCAGGTGGAAAGAGCCCTCAGGAATTCTCTTATCCCCACTTCTGATGTTCTCTAACCCCTGCCCAAAAGGATTTTCGAGTTTAAGAACATTTTAACGGCATAGAGAACAGCAGCTCTGAAAGAAGCTGGGAAGTTTCCCCTGCAAAAGGGGAGTAAGATGACATAGTACTTCAGATTGCAGTTTTAACAGCAGTGACTCCACAGTCACATCAGGAAATGTCTGTGCAGAAAGGAGAAGCTTATTGCAGTTTGTACAAGTTTCTCCACAGCCACAGCAAGCTTGATCCAGCTGCTCCAGGCTAACCTGTAGCCACCCCAAGGTGCAGCTTGTTCATCCCCTGAAAAAAATCTGATCAATCAAGTTTTCATCACAGATCAACTCAGGAAGGGAAATCTTAAAGGACTTGCTTCTTAGATGCTGATGAAAATAAAATCTGATAGTAGCCTTCTCCTTAACCAAAACCAACAAAAAACACCCTAATTGTTTCCTCTGCAGGAAGTCCCTTTGGGAATAAAAGAAGTCATACAGGATTTGGATCACTTCCTGGATTTGTGTGCATCTATCAAACGATGCACAGCAGCAAAGCCAACAGCACCCTATCCATGCTTTAAAGCACAATCCAAGAGAAAGGAAGGAGAGATTCGGAACTAAGGGATTTGGATTGCCTCCTCCACTATTCACAAGGTGAGAGATTATTTGATATACAGGCCAGCAAATGGTTCCCCTTCCCTTTGTCTAGAAAGGCCCATCCTGCTAACGTGAACAAAGGAGGAGACAGAAGTTGCAATACATATTGAAAGTAACAGAGAAAGAGACAGACACAGCAGGTAGAGAGTTGATAATGCAGACAGAAGAAGAAGAAAAAAAAAAAAGGAAAAAGGCAAAAAAAGAACTTCTTAAGATTCTTTCTAAGAATCAGCACTGTACTGGTGCTTTTATTAGAACGTCTCACACTTTTTTTCTTGCTCTCTCTTCCTGACACAGTAAGTTATGTTCAAGCAGACTGTGACACTTTGTCAGGGCACTACATCATTCTTCTCCCAGACAGATCGCTCCTGACCTCAGTGCACAGCACACTGCTCCAGTGGCAAGTGTGACAGCACCTGCAAGGGCTGAGGCGATGCAATGGTGCTGCAAATGGTAGTTAAAAAACATCACCTGCAACAGGATTCAGATACTTCTCTTTTAAAAATCATGGGGAAGGGCACAAAGCAAGGCTGATGAAATGAGACAGGGCAAAGTAAACTGTCAAACCTTTTCATGAGAAAGCTCTTCTTCCTACTCAAGACAGCATATCAGAGGCAGAGGAGGTACCTCTTTTTTTTTTTTTTTTTTTGAGCTTTAAATGCTGTACTTCCTTGGAGTGTGTCAAAATTCAGCCATGCAAGTCAACACTCCACAGCAATTTAGCTATTTCTTTTTTTTATAGCATAGCTTTTCTAAGTAATTATTGCCACTTTATGGGACCTAAATTGTTACAGCAGCAACTTGAAACCCTACAGTGTCATCATCCATAGGCAGAGCCAAAAATCTGTTGTGTCCTGAGGTACTTGCAGTCAGGAGACAGGCAAAAGGCAGAAGACAAGTATAATCTACATTTTAGAGGAGGTATAAGAAGGCATACTGCAGATTTGATCCAGGACCATTCTATAGGGCAACCTATTCCAGAGCCTTACTACCCTCATGGTAAAGAATTCCTTCCTAATGTCTAACATAAACCTCCCCTTTTTCAGTTTAAAACCATTACCTCTTGTCCTATCACTGCACTCTCTGATGAAAAGTCCCTCCCCAGCTTTCCTGTAGCCACTTCAAGTACTGGAAGGTCACTGTGAGGTCTCCCTGGAGCCTTCTCTTCTCCAGGCTGAACAGCCCCAACTCCCTCAGCCTGTCTTCATATCAGAGGTGCTCCAGGCCTTTGATCATCTTGGTGGCCCTTCTCTGGACCCTCTCCAACAGGTCCATGTCTTTCTGTGTTGAGGGCTCCAGAGCTGTACACAGTATTCCAGGTGGGGTCTCACCAGAGCAGAGCAGAGGGGCAGAATCACTTCCCTGGCCCTGCTGGCCACACTTCTTTTGATGCAGCCCAGGATGTGTTTGGCTCTCTGGGCTCCAGCACACACTGGCAGCTCATGTTGAACTTCTCATCAACTACCACCCCCAAGTCCTTCTCCTCAGGACTGCTCTCCAGCCATTCTCCCCCCAGCCTGTATTTGTGCCTCAGGTTGTGCTGATCCAGGTGCAGGACCCTGCACTTGGCCTTGTTGAACTTCATGAGGTTGCCATTGGCCCCCCTCTCCAGCCTGCCAAGGTCCCTCTGGATGGCATCCCTTCCCTCTAGGGGGTGAACTAATCCACACAGCTTGGTATTGTCAGCAAACTTGCTGAGTGTGGCATTCAGAATGTACAGTGCTTGTCTCGAACAATCCAAGAGATAAGTGATGGACTTTGGCACTCAGGATATCTGTTGTCTGTCTGGTGGCATCTGAGAGTTGAACAACATTTGTTGATGGACTAAAGAGATGTCTCAGCAACCCACTCAACTGTTTTGCTTCCCCTCCTGCAATGTGTACCTGAGAACTGGGGAGTTTAATGTGGGACATGCTGAGCTTGGAGAAAAAAAGGAGATCTACATCTGGTGCTGGGACAGTGATAACCAGGCCTTGATATGATATCTCATGAAAACCACCAACTTAGCAGGACAAGACAAAGAGTGCTGGTCTCAAGACTGAAACTCCACTGCAATAAACTAATCCTGTGGTGCCAGTTGTCTCAACCTCCTCTTTGAAATGGCTGGTCTTAACATTTAGCCAAACAAAGACTATCTGCAGGACATAGCCCTGGAGCCGTACCTACCCCCCTGCTATCTCGGAGGAGCACAGAGAAGATAGCAGGATTTTCTCCCTTATTCAGGGAGAAAAGTGGGGGTGCAGTGGGCAAGAACTGTATAAAAATCTGTGACACTATGGGTGCATTGGAAGCACTTCCCCACCAGGAACCACTTCCCCACCGACAACATCGCTGGACCGTGGTGGTAACTATGCTCTTGCTTGCTGTCCTCTGTGTTTCTGCTTTCTCCTTTCTTTTCTGTCTCTGTTTTCCTCCCTGTCCTATCCGCTCTAGGGACTTTGCTGTGTTACTCTAATAAAAATTTGTTGTGTGTGTGACATCTGACCTCGTTTGCGTCTTAATTTCACCATTCGGGATCACCTTTAATAAAAAAGTGCCACGTATCCGAATACCGGATCGTGACACTGAGGATCCACTCAATCCCTCTGTCCACGTCTCCATAATCATCATCTTTTCACTTTCATCAGCTAGTATGATTCTGAAGAAGCCAAAATAAAAAAGAAGCCAAAATGGAAAAAGCACGACTACAGTCACAAGGTAAGACTTATACTTCAGTTTCTTAAAGGCTTCTTAAATCACGTTAACAAAAAGTTATTTAGCCCATCTTTATTTTAGTTTACTCCTTTGCAAACAGAGCTTGCATGAGGCACAGTATGCATCTAATACTTCCATTCTTTAGACAGAAAGTAGCACAACGGTAAATAGTATTACTTACTCTCCTCATGATAGGGGAACAGGCAGTTAAGAATACTAATGATACTAACACTCTGAAAAGATTAGCATGACTACAAACTGACAAAGTCAAAATGACATGGTACAGCCCTCCACTGGAAAGATACTTTAACCTGGTCTAGCACACTGCACATTCAGGATCCTCCAGAAATATTGCAGGAGCCCAAGACTTTGCACAACTTTGCATATAGTTTAACATTTCCAGTCCAGGATGAGGGTGTTAAACTGATGAGTTATTTCAGAAATCTGAATCTCCATTGATGTGAACATCAAGCTGAAAGATTATATTGTCATGCACTCACAAGGACATCTTGGCAAATGGAAATATTGCAAAATGTCATGTTTATGGAAAAGAGAACATGTACACTTTGGTACTTCAGACAAATTTGCATTTCAGTGATTCTGAAGTCTAAGGGGTACTGCAATCTCTGAAGAGAGTGGAAAAGACATTAAAGAAAAGCAGTGAAATGAACTTTATCATCTCACTTGCTTGATGTCTGCCTCAACCAGGTAAGGTCTCAATCTTACCCAACAAAGGAAGATTGACATTCACCCTCCCTCTGGAAGGAGGAAGACTTCTCATAAGGAACAAAGACAGCAGATCCCAAAATCTATCATGGTCTCATCAATTTAGCTGTTGCTCACCCTTGATATGTGGAAGAGTCATATGCTCCCAGTGAGAGAGTATGCAAAATTCTATCAAAAAAAAAAAAATCTACAAAGGAGGAACACAATGCCATATGGTACTGAACTGTTTACCACTGTTACTTTAATGCACAATTAACCTTGTTCACTGGAGAAAGGACTTGTTTTCAGGAATGCATACACATTCGAAATAGATACAAACAGACCAAAAAACACCCATCTACATTAGAATTCAGAATATTTTAGTAATTTTAAAAAGATAACCCCCTAATACCACCAGTATAGAAAGACTGCCTCTGAAACAAGCACCACAAGCCCGCAACACTAGCTGTTAAAGAAGTTAAAATTGCATTTAAAAGAAATTCTTGTGTTTTAAAGATGACAGAGACCCAAGCAGCAATGTTCCTAATTAAAGCCCTCTGCAAAGCCCACAGCTATTACCCACAGGTCCCCCACAGAGGCAACTGGAAGCCTTTTGCCAGGAAAGCAGTCAGCACCTTGAACACTGCTGACCTGCCTCCCAGAGAAAATGTATAGGAAAGATACTGATGACAGTGGCAGGCAGGTAGGGAGAGTCATCAGCTGAGGAGCTACATACAAAATGGGCACCAACAGAGTGCTCAGCCCAGACCAGGTGAAAGAGCTAACGGATTCACACTAAGATCTCCACCCAGAAATCCCCAAGCAATCTATTATTGCAGGCTGTACACTGGGATATGCTGCCATGTAACTCAGTGAGCAACTCTCATGCTGGGCATGAGCGGTGGCTACGGCAGTCCAGGGTCAGCTAGCCAACAAGTCACACAGAAATATCAGGTAACCTCAGCAACTGCCCTCTGCCCCAGCTGTGGGGGTAATTTTGCCTACAAAATGGGAATTCTCTCTCCACACATTCACCTAGCCAGGTATTTTCACAAAACGAACGTTTAGATCAAAAGAGAAGTTTCACTCTGAATGCAGTTTTATACAGGGAAAGGTGCTTTCAGTTTGAGGTGACTGAGGCTGCTTTGCTCTTCCACAGAGCAGCAGCAGCTCAGTAGCTCTGCAGGACACCTTGTGCTGCCCCAGTGATGTACCTCATATATTGTTTAAATAGTCATGAGCTGAGGAAATGGAAAAGTCCTCACAGCTTGTTCACTGAAATGCTCAGCAGCACACTTTCAGGGTACGCTGTCAGTAGTGTTTTGACATATTTAAGTGTGAAGTAGTTTCTGCTACGGAGTTTATGGACATTGACAATTCTACCACTGGTAAATAACTGAAACAGATTATTAATGCAGTGGCAAATCAGTGTAGCTGTACAGACCTGTCTGCTGGAGACTTGTTCTCTTGTTTGAGTTGTTCATAAGAAGAGAAGGCAAAGGCATCAGTACACAGCTTCCCAGACTGAAGTGGTGCTCCAGTGCATCCACAGTTAAGATACCATGTCAATTGCAGATGTTTCCTGGAAGCCTTTCACAGGGCATCTGTGCCTCTTGCTTATTACCTGTGAATACTCCTTCTGTATCTAAAGGGACAGGTAGACATATATCTATTTCATATGAACGTGACTGAAGTAAAGTTTCACAAGGTTTATTGTGCTTGCATTGAAGAACCGCATTGGAAAAATCTTAAAGAAGCCATAAAAAACTTCCTACTGGAAAGAAGACACGGGATAAAGCTTTAAGTAAAATCAACTTTGTAATAAAGTTTAGGTCCTTTGGCCTAAATGGCAGAATTTTAACAGCTGTAGTAACTTTGGAGACTCTTACCTTAAGTGATTTCCAGAAACTATTTCAGTCAATCACATTAAAAAATAATAATAAAAAATAAATCAGGAAACTCACCATGTTGTGCATAATTTCTCTTTACTTTCCCAAAAGCTACATCAAGTCAAAGCATAAAAAGAATTTACTATGGATATTTTTAGTACTTGTTTCCTAACCAATCATTTATGTATTCTGTTTGCATGCGAAATCACAGGTAAGAGGTTTATGAGCAGATGCTGTGCTCCACTGAGATCATCTGTTAACTGGTATGAGACAGAAAGAAGTTCCAGTTGAGAAGGTTTGCCTCTAGCAGAACTATCCTTTTTCCTATCTCCTTTACCACTTCCCCTAGGCAGAACAAGACAGAAGTGTTGAAGTGTTTGCAACAAAACATGCAACTGCAAACATGCAACCGCTTGCAATTAAGTTTTAGAATAAATGTGAAAAACTGTGCCAAACAAGGAAGAATGAGCCTTGCTAGCTTATACTGTGTAAGCAGAAAATCTTTGTGGCATGGCTCATTGTGCTCCAGATAGCAGTTCTGCTCACAGGTCTGAATGAGCCCTAAGCTCACACAAATGTATGATACCCAGCTGCAGATGGTAATCGTGTCCAGCAGCACAAATAGATCCAGGAGACAAAGCAGTTCATAGCCCATATCAGATTCCTGAAGTTGAAGAGTATAAATACTACTCCTTCCACAAATGGTCAGGACAGAATCTGAGAAACATCTACTAGGCAACCTGAGCTTCAATGTCAGCATGTTGCAGTGCATAACTGAATAAGGTCTTGGAAATGAAAAGCAAGGATCTACCAGCACTTCTGCCAGTGAGGGGGTTGGTTCCTGTCCTGGAAAAGGCTAAGGGTATGGTCATATCTCAGCAATGGTTCTGGACATCACTGTCTTCTCTGAAAAGGAAAACCATGAAGAGCAGAAACTGGTGGATTAATCTGCCTGTATAACAAGGAGGATGAAGTCTTTCAGGCTGTAGGTAAGGCCTGTCTGGATAGACATGGTCTCTCACAGCACTGCTGAAACACTGACATCACACTGCAAACAGTGGGAAAGCATCAGACTGGCAGAACAAACCCAGACTTTTCTGCTCGGGGACTGTTAACATCCATTCAAACAGAGCAGACGAGCCCAAGACATGCTAAGGTTTTCCACCAGAAATCATATAAATAGCATCTCCTCACAGTGAAAGGTTTGGGCTAAATGTAGTCAGAATCTGAACTCATGACTCCAAGAAGTCAAGACTCTAAGAGGCTCTTACTCTGGTATGTTAAGCTATCCTTGAAATAAAATAGTCAGTGTCTAGAAGATAGAGACATGGTGACAAAATAAATCTCAGAAGAACCTGTGAGTACAGCCTGATCTCCTTTAACATACCAAAAGCTGAAACACCTACCAAACAACCCAAACCCCTAAGTCTGCAAATTGAGAAAAGGGGATCCTTAAAGAGCAGAGTTTGGGGGAATATAACACCCTGTCATGGGAGCTGGACTAGCAACACAGGAGGGAACGTCCTCCACTTCAGCAATTTCAGTTCCTAAGGAAGTGTGAAGGGACAGAGATACAAAACTTTAAAAGAAGCACCACTTTGGCAGATGAGAAACACTAAATGAATACAGTAGAGCCCACCAGTACACTGGTATCTAGTTACAGAGAGAGAATTAGAGGGGTTTTGATAGTCTTTAAGTCACTGCTCCCATCTCTAAAGCGTAGAGTGTGTATTAAAATATATTTCATATATTTTATTTGGCAAGTTTAATGGAAACAGAGGCTTTCAATGAAGAGAACGACTGAGCCAAAACTCACAAATACCCAGCTCTACTGTCTACACATACTCTTTTCTTTCTCCTTGCCCTACTATCACCCCCTCATAAAAATAAAATAAAATAAAAGCGTGCATTGAAGTGCTATTTTTTTCCACTTGGCTCATGTGGAAGGTGAGTTGATCTGTGCTCTGAAGTTCTATATTGGTTCCTCTTATTTTTTCAGAGACCAAAAAGGGAAGGAATAGAAAACAGCCTCTTTAAATGAAATATGCCCTTGTCAAAACAATTTAACAAATGGAAAAGGCATGCCCATTATGCTAGTTTTCCAGAAGTTCATCAACCTCACTGTTAAATGTTAGCATGTAAGAAAAATTACTCTATTTGTTCTTTATGGTTTGTTCCCAAGATCAAAGTGCTCTGGGCTGGAGGGTGTTTGACATCCAAGAAACACTCGTTGCTGCAATATTGTCTGTAGTGTCGTTTGTTAGTTTTGTTTCTTTATAAGGCTTTAAAGAACAGCAGTCAACACTTGCAGCACATTGGCATCCCATCAAATGCCAAACTCGTCCTTTTACAGCACGTGGGAGGAGAATATTTTTACAACTCTTATTATGGTTTTCTCCTTTCATTGGGTCCTCTGATAGAAGTAACTGGAAATTGTCTTGCATCCCAGTCTCCTTTCACTTGCAAGAGATTTGTCCAACAGTGAAGTCAACACTATTAATCCTTTATTTCAAAGATGAGTTAGAGCCTTATATAGATAAATCCAGCAGTTTGGTTTAGACAAATCTATAAATCATTAGAGGTTTTGTTTTGTTTTTTTTTTTAAATAGAGTTTGTTGTCCAAAGTAGATTTTTTCAGTAGTTTTTATTTAGCTCCTATCAGATGGTGCATGATATTCAAAGGGCTGAAAATGTATTTCAGTAACATAAAAATGCTTTCTTTAACCAAACCATTTCAGCTGACTGAATAAGCTTATACAGACCATTTCAGTAGAAACATTTCAACACCTTCAGCTCAGTTTTAGAAGAGCAGAGTTTCAGTTAGCTGAGCTAATATGATTTTAAAAGCATCTGCAACAAACCCCACATCAAGATAAGGATGGAAACTTTGTTTACTTCTGAAAGGTAACCACAGTTACAAGCACATCCTGCTGTCTGCAAATGGCCTGCTTATTTGAAATAATTACTCAAGTGCAAATGGCCTCTCAACAAAATTAAAAATTAATAAGGCAAAAAAAAAAAAGATAATTCTGCAGGTCCTAAAAAACATGGGTCAAGAATGATCACCTTGCTAAGGGAATCTAATTCCTGGCTCTCAGGAGCTGTTTTTACAGATAATCCCTTTTATTAATTTACCAAGCTTCATCTTCACTTCTGTTATATTTTGTGCCCCAACGGCTCCTGTGGAGTGTCTGTTCAGAGCCTGGCCACTTCAATAGTTCGGCATTTGTTTCTTAACCCCAGTTGAAATGTACTCCTAGCCAGTTTATAACCCTCTGTTCCTCTGCCAACACAGCCCTTCAGCATAAAAACTTATTTTCTGCCATGATATATTTAAAGACAAAAAAATAGTATACCCTCTCAGGTTTTGCCTTGCTGCTTTAAACAAGCCAGACTTTTCTAGCCTCTGTAAAACAAACTCTCCATTCCCCTGATCATCCCTATAGCCTTGTCTATGCAACCTTCAGTTTCAGGTCATCATTCTTCAATGCTGTTAGTCAAAACAAGGCCTCGTTAATGACCACTGTATGCAGCCAGTAATACTTCCCTGTCTGGAATTATCCCTCCTGAGACAGCCTACAATTGCATTTACCTCTTACATATCTTTGTAGTTTACTGTCAGTTTGTGACTGAGTAACTCCCATGTGTTTGTCAGTCATTTCCATTTGATGACCTCCCAGCTTAGAGCAGCAGGTTTCAGTAAGAGCCCTCAAAACCTCGAAGTTATCTTTTGCACTCACGAATTCTATCCCATTTGTAGTCCTCAACATCAGCCAGCTCTTTCTGTGCACTATCCCTAACTCTCTTTATACTGCTGATGAGTCTCAGCTTTTTGTCCTTGATTAAAGAATTAGGCAGAAGCAGTTCCACAGGGTGAGCTTCCCAGAACATAATTAACAAATAATTTTAAAAATTAATACTTATTCTGAGCACCAGCTGCAACCTGTCCTTGGTGCATTTCAAATTCGTAATAAAGCCAGGCAAGTAAACTCAAGCAGGGAGAAGACACAGAGCTACAACCAGCACAATTACATCACTGCTTTAATGGGAAACCAAAAGCAATTTTCCCCTAAGGCAGAACAGTAGAGGTGGACATCACAAAACAGGTTTCAGTGGGAGAAAGGTCAGAATTGCTTAAATGTTCAAGAAGGATGTGCCATAAGAGGTAGCATGAAAGATGGTATGGCCAAGCTTGTGCAAGAAGATAACAAAAGATAGAAAAAAAAGAAAACCAAATAAAATGGAGAAAATAGGCAAAGCAAAGCAGAGGGGGAGCAAAGATACATGGATTTTAAATGAGAAGGGAGAGTTTGGATTAAACACTGATAAAATACAGGAAGCTGAAGGAAAGGTATGACAATCTAAATTACAGACAATGATTATTTATAGCAAAAACACATTTGTTATGAAACATGTTGGGAGGAGAAGACAACTGAATCCAGGAAGATCCAAGGAGGTAGTATCTCCCCACCAGGAAGAGAGCAGATTCATGTTGTTAAAGCAACATATAGAAGGTTAAGTAGTATCTTCAATTTTAAGGTCCAAGAAAAAAAAGATAGAAATTAAATATTTTAAGAAAGAAATGGAACAAAATCTGGATTTGCAAGAAGAAAAACTCTTGACTTTAGAAACTTTTGGGAATAAAAATTTTCAGGGGGAGAGGGAGAGGAAATCAATGACATGTTAAAGCAAATACTGATGTAATTTCTTCTCACCTCCAGCAAAAGCACATTTTTTTTCTTCACTGCCTTCTCCTGACCTCTTCCTTTTGTAACAAAGAAATTCTTCATTCAGCAGAACCTATTCCCACCACACAATGCCTTACAAAATGGGTTTCAAACATACTACAGTGTGCTGAAATTACTGATGTTAAATCAACCACCAATCAATTATATTTGAAGCACGCTGTCAGCTCACCTAACAAAAAAGCTATGATATACTAAATACACTTGTCACTTTCTTTGCAGCCGAATTCCCAAAACATATACATGTTTTAAAACTGCTTACTAGTACAGTGACAGAGAGACTTCTGCACGAAAGCCAACAGCACCAGAGGCCTACAATGCTTTCTCAAATAAATAGTAGAAAAAAAACCCTGGAGTCCCTTGACTGCTATGGGGCCCTAGTCTTCCAGCTGAATACTGGAGAGGCCAGAGATGCATCCAAGCTCTTACAGTGCTAGAGCTTGCTATGGTGACGTAGTCACACTGGCTGCAAAGAGTTGGTTCTCTTGCCTTCCCAAAGAATAGCCAATTCCTGGTCAAAGAAGTAACACCAAGAGTGGAAACAGAACCAGAACAGAAAAAGCTTCATTTTCCCTTTTGGGTGATTTGCCTAGTGGTTACTAACTTAACATTTAATGCATACAAATTGCTTTCTGGCTGGAAGTCTTCTACAGCCAAATAAAGAAAATTACAGTAATCTTCCTTTTCTGTTACTGAATGTTAAACTCAGTTGTTTGGATGGGAAAATAGCAAGCACATATACAGAGCAAATAAATATACATTTCACAAAATTGTGTGCAATGTGCATCTGGTTGAAAAATACTAATTTATTTAGTTTAATTCTACATAGAATTTTTCCTATTTCATAGAATATAGTGTGTAATGTACTATAACATAAATGTAATTTCATCTTTTCTAGTAGTGCACATATTTCTATACATATGATGCACTTTAGAAAAAAAATTGTACAACCTTTAGATTGCTTTTTGTATAATTCTCTGCATTTTTACAATATGATTATGAATAAACAATGAGATAGTGAAAGACTAAATGAAAAAGTTCATATGCCGCAGCATACTCTCAAGGTGTTAAGAACAGGAGAGTTAGGAAAAGAGCTTAAAAAAGCCCACTCTAACATTTAAATTCTATTAATAGCAGCACATAACATTAAAAACTTCAAGCAAAACCGACTGTGAGAACGTAATAATTCATCTAGAAAAAACCGAGAACATCATGAACAGTTTTATCACCTGTGTTTTACAGAACATCACAAATGTAATATGAAACTCACTGCCCACTAGTTTTGAAAATGCTGAGCCAGAGGAGAGAAACTCACTCTCAACAGAGGAGAGAAAAACTCACTCTCAACAATTTCTCAGAAGGCAGTATTTTATCTAGAACCTACAATAATCTAGGTAAAAATCTTCATTTCCCCTTATGAGACTGAAATATCACTCTACTAAGCAGTTTGCTACTTGAAGTCCTTTCCTACCTCCATTTTGTAGGTAAACAGCATGAATTGCTTTTTTGTACTGAGTGAAGCTACTCACAACTTGACTGGAATGCGAAAAGCCATCCCACTTTTGCCCAGATAGCACAGGCTGGACTTGTTCATCTCCTGCTGTCCTGCTGCAGCCAAAGAACCCAACTCATCTTTTTGTTTCATCTCTGCCATATCTCACATTACCTGTTGCAGTCCAACAAAGCCTACTACATCCATTGTAAAATTCTCCTAAATTTCATCAGTTAATGTCAAAGCATTGGACACATCTAAAATACATGTATTGTGGTAGCCCAGAGAAAGCAGCTCAAACCGGTAAGACCACTGTGATTCTTCCAAATACCACCCTGCCCAACATAGCTCAAGTGACAACATTTTCATATTGAACTGGCTCCACCTGTGGCAGCCCCACTCTCTAACCCATTCCACGTCACTAACAAATAGAGGAACAAACCATAGGAATTAAGACCACCGAGCTATTAAAACATAAAAAGGCAATTCAAAGACAAATTCCTCCAAAATATCATGTAAATGTACATGAGTATTATAAAAGGTGAACCAAATCCTGGCATTTTAATAACATCATGCTCATAAGAAGACATTTCAATAGCATTTTCTTTCATGTCTCTTTTCTCCTGTAGAGTTCAGTGTTGGAAACAACAGAAATAAAAGGGGAGAGAGGGGGAGGAATAAAAATTCTTTAATGACATGAAATAATTTGATTTTATGTCTAGAATTTATGATTACATTAATCTAGTCTGACTTCTACACATAGTACATACCACCAAGTTTCACACAGTAGCTCCAGAACTTAATCAATATCTCTAAAGGACTCTGCTGAAAAGCCTTAAAGCCCACAAGGTCTAAGCAACACATCAAAGCCATCAGATTTCCCTGATTGCAATTATAATGAACACCAGTGAATTTTATCTGCAAACAGCCACTTATAAAGAAAAAAGAAATGCAAAGCTAATGATCTGAATCCTGCTCACCAACATATGACTTGCAGTTTCATTCAGAACTTAAAGACTGATAAACAGGCACAAGTTACAAATTTCAGATCTTTCGGTGAATGCATACCTTTATTCTTTTTTCTTCTCCTTTTCTGCCTTTTCATGAATCCTTATTCAAAAGTGACACATTTGTTCAGTTCAGGGAGATTCTTCTCTCTGGAGGGGAAATAATTTTTATCAGTAAGACTCCCTGGTGATCAGGTAGACTTGGAACTGCTGTTAATCAGCCTTTTTGACATGGTAGCTTGAATAGCACTTCCCATGATGCTTTGTGTGCCTACCTTAATTCTTTCCTTTTGAACTCACCATGACTTATAGGTGTCTTTTTTTTCCCTTTTGTGCGTCTGAAGTTATCCCTCTATTAACTTTAATTGAAAAGGTACCTTTTGTTCCCCAAGAGTAGTCATACACTAACCACTGAACTCCCTAGGCTCAAATTTCTGGGGTAGCAAGAGTTCAGTTTTCTGATAACTCAAAAAAAAAATTTCTCAAATTATTTGATGCTTTTATTATTGCTAATAAAATAAGTGATATTTACGCTAAAGATGAACTATTGCATCCACTTGTATCAGCAAATACAGAGGATTCTACTGCAAGATATGTTGAGTTCAAAAAAAAAGAATTAAGGGCAGACACACAGAGCACCATAGAAACCTGACCCTCGCCATCTGCAAACAGCAGTGAAATGTATGCTGCTAAAAATAAATACATTTTAAAAACAGCCATTTTCTGAGGCACTAGATGTAACTGAAACTCTCTCAGATAAACAGAAGCAACAAAGCTTTGCTTCCTATAGCCTCATGCTTTCTCCCTACCTCTACTCACCTGCCCTACAATACCACTGTCAGCAAGAGGAAGGATACCCAGGATAGCCCACACCTCACTACACTCCAAATAGCCATGCAGGACACCTGCGTGGGGTGGCCAGGTAGTTACCAACCAGAATATGTAGCAGCTGAGTTCCCATCTTCCCCTCAGCATTTGCTCTCATCTGGGGCCTTTTCCCTCTTTCATGGCATTTGTCATGCTACACTGTGAGTTTCAAACCAGAAGCTATACTTGAACATTCCCCAGGAAGCCAATCTCATCCCCTTCATGCTGTTCATACACATCCACATTAAGTGACCCAAGATTAGTATCTTCTTGATTTTCTTTGTACCAGAAGGAGAATTTGGACTAATGAGGAGGGAGGGCAGCAATATGGCCACTTTGACCCTGAGCTATAGGGGCAGTTACCACCCTCTCAGTACTGAGAAATGAAAAAAAAACACCAACAACCCCACAGTATATTAAGGATTAGCAGACGGTCAATGGCCTACCCCTCCAGATGTATCTGGGGCAGTCGTCTTAGCAGCTAGCGATAGTATTACTGCCTCAAGTGTTAGTTTGAGTAAGCTTTCTCTTAGAAGCTACTGGCCTGTATCATACTCCTTTACATCTCTGTATTTTTGAGAGAATCATATTCTCTGTGTTCAGTATAAGGTCTCTCCATACTACTCATGAAAGAAATTAACATCCACTGCACAGGTCACCTTCTTTATCAGCTACAATGATGTGAACCTTTTATCCCACCCTCCTAATGAACAACTAACTAGCTAAGGTATAAGCAGATAAGACTGAGGTTTCTCTGTGCAGTGCTGACACAAGTGCAGTAAATATACAACCACAGCTTTAATACTCCAGTGTTATTTCTCTTCTCCTCTATCCCTGCCTGACCACAGCCTAAAACACAGATAAAATTAATTTAGTTTTCAAATGGTCTCATTCAGTGTATGAAAATACCTGCACTTTTAACTCTTCCCCTCTCCCTTTTTAGCACTGGCCAGACGTTACAAACTCAAGGTGTTTTATCATCCTAAGAATTACTAGACAATTGCAAAAAAAAAAAAAAAAGCTGCCAGACCACAGGATAGTGTTAAAATCACATCCCTCTAGATTTGTTGCAACTGATTCTAGGAGTCTCAGCAAACAGCCAGGGTGCTGTCGGGCGTGCCTTGGACAAAGCCCGCGCTTTGCACGCGTGTTGGCTGTGGAGACCTATCCCGAGCACTCAGCGCTGGCAGCGGGACATGGTGTCCCCAGTGCCTGCTCACATGGCAGCCAGGGTAGGAAGGTGGCTGACCTGCCAGCACCCCTCCCAGAGTTATCTACCAGATGTTTTACCCGTATAGGATCATTTAAGCGCTTCAGGCAGAAAGCAAGACGGAGAGAGCACTGCTATCAGAAGTGACAGGCTTAGGGTGAAACGAGCTGCTGAGGAAAAACACTCCCCCTTATACACCTAAATTACAGATCAGGCAGTTGTTTGTTCCCCACGACCCCGAAAAGCACCCAAACCCTTACCTCAAGGTGATGACGTTCTAGAAGGAAAGACTGCTGTGGTATCCCCTTCCCAAAGGGGGACCTGGCCGGGCTGGTGCAGCAGCTACAGCAACATGTCTCAACCCCCATCCCTGACGGACCAGGCCCCCGTATCAGGTGCATTGGACACAGCTGGGACCTGTGGGGGGCTGGCCGACCTCGGCTGGCTGCCAGGTGCTCACCCAGCAGCTCCCTCACTCATCAGGACAGGCAGAGAAAATAAAGACGAAAAGCTAACGGATCAAGGAGGTTGCAATGGCCAAAAGGAGAACTCAACTTGGGGAAAATGAATGTAATTTGTTACTGATTCAGATAGAATCGGATGGGGAGAAAAAAAAAATCAGGACATCCCCTTCCTCCCACCCTCTCCTTCTTCTCAGGCTCAGCTTCACTCCTGAGTCCTCCAGCCCTCATGCCCAAGGGGTGCAGGGGGATGAGGAATGGCAGCCTGTGGGGTTCCTTCTGCCGCTCTTGCCCTTTCATGCCCCCACCCCACGCCAGTGTGGGCTCTCCACAGGCTGCAGCCCCCTCAGGAGACATCCACCTGCTCTGGGGGCTTCTCCAGGGGAGCAATCCGCAGAGGAGGCCGATGCAGCCCCTCCTCTCGCTTCCCCCTCGTTGCTCATAGGGCTTTTCCTCACACTTTTCCCCTCTTCCCCCCCCTGCCCCTCACTGCTGGGCAGTGTTTTTCCCTTCTCTATCTCTGCTTTCACCCACATGCCAGCCTGAGGCTACAGGGCTCCGGCTGGACCCGGCTGTGTCCAGCTCTGGGCAGCCCTGGCCTTGCCTCGCAGACACCCCTGCAGCCCCCCCGCCCGAGGCAGGGCCACACTGGAGAGCAGCAGAACAGCCAGCACCTTTTTTTTGGGGGGGGAATGATGGCATCATCAGGCCCTCAGCCACAAAACCTGGGGAGCAGAGGGCTCCTGGCAGGCCGGGGCAGAGGCGGGCGGCTCCTGCCAGAGGCAGCCTGCCAGCACCCAGGCTGGCTTCTGGAAGATGTGGTTAGCGTGCTGACAGAAAGCAGTGCAGGGGCAGGAGTTACAGTTCTTAGAATCTGCATACGTTTCCCTGCTTTCGTACCCAAAAAGGCAGTACGGAGCCTTCTGCACAGATATAAACAGATTCGGTTTGGGGCGGGGGGGGGAAATAAAAAATCCCGTGTGGCAGCTTTCCCCAGTGTGATTCAACTCATCCGGGAAGCTTCTGGGAAAGTAGCCTTGCAAGAATTTCGGCTTTGGGGGTTGAAGTAACAGGCAGCAACCAAAACTGGATTAAAACGACCATTGAACTAAAAGGAGATGCTCCAAGCCACAATGACACCAGCAGCCCTCTCTGCTGGGACTGCAAGGCTGCCTGATACCAGCATCAAAATCAGCTCATCATCATCCCGCTGATGGCTAAATTGCCTCCATTCCAAGCTGAGGCAGCCCGCCAAGTTCATGTCATGCAAGCAGGAGACACGCACAGCGTCTCCTTAAAAGCAAAGATAGGCCTGGAAATCTCTCCTCCAGCCCTCAGAGCAGCCACTTGAAAACAGGTAAGGCCACACAGAGGATGGAAATAGTCTTCCTGGGCTCCAGGGGAAAACAAATTCTGCCATTAGGGGAGAAAGAGAGACAAGCCTCTAGCAGAGGTCATTGCTGTTGGACCTGCAGTGTCACGGGTGTCACATGCAGCTCTTCCCCACACCAGCCAGCTCCTAAGGTGCCAGAGGTCACCCTGGCACACAGGTTCTAACTGCAGCATCTGCTGGAGGTGTCTCCATACCCTCCCACCTCACCGTCCTGAACGGCTTGCAAGCCAGGTGCCAAAACAAAGGTGACTCCCCCAGGGAAATCCTCTAAAGAAGGCACAGGAGGTCTCACAGGTGCAAAAGACTTGGCTCTCTGCAGGCTGCTCTGCAGTGTTTGGCAGCTCCCACCCCCCTCCAGCTCCACAGCTCGTCTTTGAAGCGGGCTGATGACTGATTACAGGAATCTTCCCCATGCAGTACCCCCACACCACGACATCTCAATCATACTTCCATTTCTTTTTTTAAGTAAAAAATGGTTTTCCTGGCCCAGTATGTTTATCAGTTAGAGTTTGAACCAGTTATCTGCACAGGCTTACGCTATGCAGCCTAGAACCATTAGATTTTTATCACATCTTATGAAAATCACACACAACATACTCTTGTAGCTGTATATTACAAGAGAAACATGCACAGAGAGACTGGTTCTCCTTAGATTACTATCTCTGAATTGATGCTGTATGAGGCACAACTGCTTAAAGGGTTATAAGTGATGTAATTTTTTGCCATTACAGGTAATTTATGGCTCCTGTGTGTCTGACTTGTCAAATCTTCTTAGAGAGAGATCAAACGGGGTCTGTTTGTCATATGCATTTATCTAGCACTTGTTCCTGCACAAGCTTCAAAATGCAATAGTTTTTCTTTTCTTGGGTGTCAATTTTCTCTTGTATGTCTTGCCTCTTAGTCCTTGTAAATGTCCTCCTCATGCAAAATGCAGGGGTGCTTCAGCAGCAAGTATGAACAATTACTACCTTGCTACAGGCATTTTTGAAAGACAGATTTTTTTTCCTAAGCAGGGCTCCAGTCTTTCAAAAAGGTCTGAAGTTATGCACACAGATGTTTGGAAGCTCCAGCTGTGCCTCAAACTTGACTGTATTATTTTCCCCTCAACTTTGCGTTTTCATCTCTGCTGCTGGGAAAGAAATCCTTCAGGAAAAGTTCTGTAGAACAAAATACCCGTTCATTGGGTAAGGCAGGGGTATACACATGTGTCTGTGTACATCCTCAGCCCCTTCCTGCACATCAGCTTCCACCACAAGGCTGAGGAGTTAAGCCCAGCCATCTTGTCCTGCTGTGTGTCTCCATTCTGTTTCCTTGTCTCACCTTGGCAGGTGTCATATTCTGCTTTACACACTTGAGGCTAAACCCCAGGCACTCAAAAGCGGACAAAAGTTGTGACTATTGTTTACTCTGCACAGGTCTCACAGCCAGCTGAGCAGGCATAAAGGCAGGAAAGGAAGCGCGGGAGGGTTCAGTGGCAAGACCCACAGGCAGTCAAGGGGAACACAAACCTCGTGTGTGTTGCCCGCACCCTGCTTTCTGCTGTGTTATAATAGCTCAGAGGGCATAGGCAACAGAGACACAATGTTAGCCAGGTAACGGGAGGGAGGGATGAGAGGCACACTTCTCAAGAGATCAGGGGATCTCACTGTCAATCTGTATGAATCTCTCCAGCAAAGCTGAGGAGATGGAAGGTGCTGTGTAAAGTGCTCACTTCATCCTGTTTCCCCAGGCATGAATCACCAGGAAAGAGAAGGACATGCCTCTGCATCAGGCACAGGGATCTCTGGACTTCTGAGGAGGAAGGGGCACAGTAGAGTTCAGCTCTAACGTAGCTTCAGTGCCACACAGTCCCACTACATGGGCACACGGTGTGCTGGTGGGGAAATGAACCACAGAAGGGCTGAGTAAAAGGAGGGTCCCCCATTCCCCGATTCTCTCACAGCACCACAATGCACCCTGCCCTTAGGGGACAGTGCCTGCTCTGCTGCACAGGCTTTGCTGCCCTGCTGTGCAGTCATGTCCATATGCAATACTTTACCTGTGAGTAATGAAAGAAAGGTAAGGAGCCCAGCAGCATTCAGACATGCTCATGTTTCACATTTATGGACCTTTTACCCGTTCTGCTGTCGAAAAGCTGCATTTCTCAATGGCTACGAAGTGTGAAGTGTCTGGAAACACACAGCACACTCACTGTTGAGCAAAGAACTTCATAGAGGAGCTTTCCCAGTTTAACTCTACATTAGGTTTTACATTCCCATTAGCTATGAAATGGCAGGACATGCTTAGACAGGAACTAGGATAGGAATCCTAGAGGGAAATAAATTAAATATAGTTAAATACTAAATATACATTTATATTATTGCTTTGTTCAATAATAGATAGAAAATAACAAATTCTTATTTAAATAATAAATAAAAAGAAACAGAACTATACTTTGCTGAAGGTGAAGTGCTTTGAGTAAATTGATTAATTTGGGTGTCTCCACTGACACATCATTTTTAACAGGGTTTACTGTATGGAAGTTTTGTGCAGCAAATGGGAAATATTCTGCAAATGTACAAATAATCCTTCAAACCATATATGCAGATGATAATTTCAGCTGCAAACACATAAAAAAAATCTGGGATTCTTAAGATCCAAGGATTTGGCCCACTAACAAAATATGTATTTGAGAAATGCTAGTCTTTCATTGAGAAACACCTAATGCCTGCAAAAACTCTTCCTCATATAAGGAAAACTTTGGTCTTGCCAATTGCTTGAAACATCCTCAATGTAAGGTAGAACTAAAGACCGACAAGTAAACATAATAAACTGTAAATTGCACCCACGTGTGTTATTTACATGTCTGACTATAGGAACTGCAGAAATATGTTAGTTGAAAAGCAACACTAGCAACCTCATATTTAATATGACTGGCACACTGCTGGAAATACTGCCCAGCTCTGTGGAAGTTTTGCATCCACATCTTTGAATATTTCTAGACTATTTGAAAAAAAAAAAATCAAGCATATTTATTCAAAATTCACGAAAAGCCAAATGAGTGTTATAATAACTGATTTGCTTCTTCACAGATTAATTTTAACACTGACTTGTTTTGCCACACTGATAGAATCTATCTCCATCTCAAATATTATTCAAGCTGCCTCAGGATCTGCCAATATTTTTTTCTCTAAGTCTGTCCATCTGTCTGTCCCTCCTTCCTTTCCACCCACTGTCTTAGATGAGGATCTCTCTTGATGTCTGCCTCAAGCTTTATGCTATAGCAGTCTTGAATGGCATATCAGAGTCTATTTCTGAGTATTGGAACAATGTATATTAGCATTCTGGCACTTTCCTCTAGATGAAATTTTTATGTGCTTCAGACAATAGACAGTGCTAGGAGAGTTGGACAGACACTAAAGAAGAGCGGTGTTCATCTGATCTTCTCAGAAACCATTTTGGTACTGCACGCAGAAGACAACAGAAGGCAGAAATACCTGAAGAGTCAGCTACAAACTAGAAAGGAGCTGTACGGCTGAGGATTTTATGAAACAGAAAGAATACCATCCTTCTCTGGACAGACTGACCCATTCAACTAAACAAAAAGCAAATGGAACAGAAGAGAACAGGCCTAAAAATCATGGGTTTGAGCCATAGCAGACATCAGAACCTGAAAAAAGTATAAAATTATTTCACTTCAGGCTCTGCCTGATGCTGGCCCAAAACACGAGGGGAGGGAAAGGGGAGGGAAAGGGGAGGGAAAGGGGAGGGAAAGGGGAGGGAAAGGGGAGGGAAAGGGGAGGGAAAGGGGAGGGAAAGGGGAGGGAAAGGGGAGGGAAAGGGGAGGGAAAGGGGAGGGAAAGGGGAGGGAAAGGGGAGGGAAAGGGGAGGGAAAGGGGAGGGAAAGGGGAGGGAAAGGGGAGGGAAAGGGGAGGGAAAGGGGAGGGAAAGGGGAGGGAAAGGGGAGGGAAAAAAACCAAACCAACCAAACAAAAAGCACAACAAAACCAAAACAAACAAAAAAGAAAAACCAAAACAAAAAAAAACAACTCACAAAAAAAAACCCAAACAGAGAAGATAGATAAGAAAGACTTTTTAAATTTAAGAATGTAACTAAACACCTGCTGGAAAATGGGAAAATGAAAATATGGGGTTTATGGAAACATACTGAGGAAGGATGTAGTGCTCTCATTCAGACAGGATTGATTAAAGAAAATCCATGTGTTATGCCAGATGGTACAGACTACTGTGTTAGTTGAGCACAAGAGTCCTGGAAAATGGACTGCATGTATATGATAGAAACACCAAGTAGATATGATGCAGTTGAAAACACTGATTTTAATTGACAGCATTAATTTTCAGAAAAAAAACCCAACCAACAGTGACGAGTCTTCACTCAAGAGAAATAAAGATGGAGGGCTACCCATAATCTTACAGCTGGGTACTGTGCTGGTTTCTGTTCACAATGTCATCACCAGAGAGTCTCTCGTAGATATTTTACAGACATCAACCATACAAAATATTGATGCCTTAGTAGCATGTGGCATCCATACTGCATGTGTTTTTGATAGCAACAACTTCAGAAGCAGTCCCCCTTACTACAAATACTACTTTTTTTGGTTCATCACTGCTAAGTTTACAACTTCTCCACAGAACGGCAGGCCCAAACAATTTGCTCTTTACTCCTTCCACAATTTACAGAAATGCTTTGCACACTATTACTGCCATAACCCTTCAAGAAACTGAACATTAATTTAGGTCATGGGTATAGAGGAATTTCAGCTGCCTTATTCATTAGTAGTGGCAAGGGCTCATTTTCTCTAAAAACATCTTGACAATTAAATCTACTGGAAAAATATACTTCACTTCCTGTAAAATAGTACCTTTAAAGAAATTCCATTAATTAATCTATTCTGTGAGGGTTAGAAACCTTACTCCAGAGGCAATTTTGTTTTAAATGAAGGGCTTTCGGTCTGTGCTTGATGGACTCACACTCTATAAGGTCCAAGACAGTTGACTAAAATGAGGTATTTCATATGTGCTACTCAGCCATCTATGTATGGAAAAGTTTATAATAGGAAATGTGTGAATTTGGTAACCAGAAGTGTAAAAATTACTGATTTATGCCATCAACTGCCAAGGGAAGGGGAGGGCCAGCAACAGCTTTCAGTCTGAGCACCTTCCATGTGGGAGCAGTCACTGGAGGTCTTAAATTTGGGGGCTGGGGTCTGGTGAGAGGAAGAGGATGGTTAGTTGGCTAAGCAAGTGCAGAGCCCCAGTGTTGGTGGGGCTGTTAAATGGCTGCCAGGTGAGGCTGAGGGCCAGCAACAAATCAATGCAACCACATTAGTCCCTGCCACATCAGTGACAGTTTATCGGTAGAACAGACAGCGCAGCCTCCATCAAGTCATTCCAGAATCACCATCTTGTGTGTTAATACCACATGAGAACAGGATAACAGGAAAAGGCGAAGAGAAGAGAGACAAAATGGCAATGAAAGACAGCGTCCCATAGAGGTTGTCCTCTTTGACCAAATGTCAGCTGCTATCAGAACTGGTGAGGAAGGTAGCAAGAGGGAAAAAAAGCAGTAGAAGCCACAGCACATGAGCTGCAAGGAAGGAGCATTCACATTTTATTCATTAGGGGAATTGTGATCTGTCAAGTTTGTTACCTTGATCTCCTGCTCCCTTCCCTAACCCCAAGCTTTAGCTGGCTTTGGTCCACATGTCCAGGAGTGCTCCTGGCAGCAGCTCTCGTCTTTACCCACTGAGCAACTATGCTGCAAGGTCACCACGGACCTGGACGCAGACTCAGCATGCTGAGATGAACTTTGACAGTGGGAAATTTAAACTTTGCTATACCTATTTTCTCCAAATCTCAATTTGGGAATCGTTTTAACTTCAGAGTGGTACATGTTCCACACAAAAGCCATTGCCTCCTTGCATCTTCTGAAGCTGGAAGAAGCATTATTTACACCAAACAGACAAGCCTTGGGCATTTCATATCCCCTCCATTTCAGCGTGGGGTTCTTGTTAAATGGTACCACTCCCATTTGGGGCTGGACAAGTTTCTCCCTGCAACCAGCTACTAAACAGTCACACTTCTCTCACACTTAATCACACTTCAACTCAAAAAACAAGCCAGTGCAGGGATCACCCAGAAAAACACTTGAATTCCACAAAGCCCTCCCTTAACACCTATCAGATATGGGACCCAGAGGCTCACAAAGGAAATAAAAGTTACTCAGTCCTGAATTTTTACGCATGTATTTGCATCTCGTATTAACAACATCCAAAAGAAAATCCTGATTATTCTGGTTGTATTTCTTAAACAAAAAAATGGAGAAAAAGAAAGAGAATATAAAATGTGACGCAATTGAGAAGTACCCAGGGGAGAGCTGTTTCCCCACCAACAGAATTTTGAATTCAAATACCAGTGTTTCTATGCATTTATTGTTTATATGCTTGGAGGGAAAAGCTTAATAGAAAACTGACTGAAGTTTGCCCCTTTTGCCTCACAGTGAGGAAAAAAAAGATCACTGCCTGTCATCTTCCATGTCTGACTAGCTTCAGATATCCAAGCATCAGGAAATAAAGGGCAATAAATCATTAAGTTATCTTAAAATCCACCTGTGATATCCTAAATTCCAAGCACAATAAAGGTAAGTGGGATTGTCTGGATATTGCTATTTTCAATTCTTGTTCTTTTGGCCTCTAGAGTCCTTCACTTTTCAAGCTGGTCTATGCAAGGCAGCAGACTAACCATTTCATTAGTAGATCTGGATATCTAAAAGGCCAGCTTCCTCTGGGTGCAAGAGCTGCATTACCACTCATTTAAGCTGTATGCAACTATTTCTATTTCCAGGATTGCACATTTTTGCATTACAGAGACCTCTGATCCTGCAAAACTTTATTGTAACTCCCCTGTTCACCTCAAGAGCTCTCAATGGTTTGAGCTGAAAGCTCTTTTCCAGCCTTCGTGATTCTGTGACTGAATTTCTGATGGGGGATTTCTTACAGGGCATAAATTCAGTCTCTGTGGGAGTAGGTTCAGGGAGAAGGGTGCTGTAAGTGGAGATGAGCCAGGAGCTGTGGGTGACCCAGCACAGACTGTGCCCGAACCAAAAGGGTGCGGCCCCACAGGGTCTGACCATGGGGCAGAGCCAGGTGGTCATTGCAGTGAATCCCATCAACAGCCTCAGACAAGGCAAAGTAATCAGCCAGCTCCAAGGTCCATCCAGCAGACCAGAAACAGGACTACAACATAGGTCCATCCAGAAGGCAAGATCAGAGAGAGACATTCTCACAGTACAGCTCAAGCAAGGACTGAGTGCCGAGCCCTGAGCAGAAACAGGGCTCCTGGGCAGAAGGTAGAAGCTGGTCAGGGACAGTAAGGCTCATTAGTGTCCAAAGGACCTTGACAACCATAGGCTTTGGAGGAAAGCTCAGGCACAGTCCTGACCCCATGAAAATTAAAGAAAATGCTGCCACTGATTTCCTTGAGATCAGGATCCACCTGATGTCTTTCTTTTGCAGGTCCTGTGACATGCGGCTCAAATAGAGAAGAGTGATAGAAGTTAACCAAAGCCATGCAACACTCAAAGCACCCCACAGTCACAGCTGCTGAGGACATTAGCACTGTAGCAACCACTAACAAAATAAAAATCACTATCGTGTTTCTGGCCAACACTGGAAGGTTTTGAAGCTTTTTTCTAAGGCCAGCTGCCGACAGTGCTATGGGAGCTTTAACACACTGCCATTTCATTTCAAGGCTAATATTGAAATATAGTAAAATTCTGCATTTATACAGAGCTATAAAGGCCAAAGAAAAGATTCCTCTTGCTTTTGGCAAGTTTTGGATCAAGGAGGGTATGCATCATTTTCATGTGCGAGAATGATGTTGCCCTCTGCTGGGTAACCCACACTCTCTTGAAAGTCTCAGCAGATTTAAGTAGAAGCAGCCCACATGTTTTGATACTAGAATGTTTGCAAGTACCAGCTGGTTTAGCTGTGCCACACCCCGAGGAGGAGGGGGTACACTGTAACCCTCTTTTTACAAGTGAAGAGACAGGAGGTACAGGAAGGATGCAGTTTCAGTTTCCATCTCTTTGTAGAGTACACCCCATTGATTTCCAGTGCAGAATCAGCCCCATCCATTTTTCCCAGGGTCATGTAGCAAATATGTGAGAAAGTTAAATAAAAAAGAAAAAAAAAAAGATACTACATTTCATTACTCTCAAGTTTTAGCCACAAGATCGAAAGAAAAAAAAAATCCCTCAAATACTTATTTAGTCCTTAAAACCTCTAGACACCACTAATGTACTGCAGGCTATGTCTACATGAATTCTCACCTATATTTATTTATTTTTCCTCCTTTCATGGAATCAGATTTAATTTTTTCTTAAGTAACAGATAAATTACTAGTGTCTGTATTATCAGCACCCTATTAAGGGCAGGAATCCAGCTCAGTGCCACTGGGACGTTGTAACATGCCTATCTCATCAGCGATCAGACTAAGGTCTAGGGAGTGAAATTTATCAAATCCCATTGTACAGTGTATCTGGAAGGATGATAAACATGATTAAAATTCATTTCACCAACACAGTTGCTCATATGTTTTTGATGTCCTTTTCCTTGGAATGGTTAGACAAATTGCACAGTTCCCTAAAATGAAATTCAGTCTTGGATTTTATACAAGTGCCCTGATAATACAAATCAATATTTTGACAAAACACATTTTTGCCTGAAGATGAAGTATAACATGTAATGAAATACATTTAAGTACTTTATAATTTATCCTGAGAGAACAATGCATTTGACCTAATATCATACATCATTCCATAGAAAACTAGATGGAATATATAACCAATACTCCTTTAAGAAGCAACTGTCTCGAGAGAGTGCACAATTAAACACTTAATATTTGGAAAACATTTAAAATTAAGGATCTGTGTGCAACTTCTTAAAGGTATGCATTGTTCTACACAATTTAATTGCAAGATCACAGGTTTTTTTTCTCAAATGCAGTATCATGTTTTTTAACTACTTTCATTTATAAGGTGGAATACATAAGCTTCTGTGTGTCAACTTGCTTTTGCCACGGATCTCACAAAGCTTGTTTAAATATATAATACAAGGAGAGCCAAGAACCTGTCTGTGGACTTTCCACATGCTGTGTGACCGTTGCACAGTGTCTGTAATGAATGACATGGTTTCCTCTGGAATGTCTATGTCCTAGACCCATTTGGCTATTCACCCTCCAAGAGGTCTCTCCCTATGGAGCACCTAGTGAAAATTCCACAGGCAGCAGTGGCACAGACAGAAATTTAAAAGCTGGTAACTTAATATGTGCCAGTTCCTAAATCCAGTGTGGCCCAAAGGCATATAGAACATTTAGGAGCCTGATTCTCCTTCAGTTCCCAGGGAGACAGGACAATCTGTGTATCTTCATGGGTCTTGGGATCAGGTACTATCGGCATGGTCAGTTAAGTATATGAGTAGGGATTTTAGCCTTTGACTGAAATGTGAGCCAGATGAGGTAGTATTTCATGGGAACACTCAGTAACTCACCAGATAAGGCTCTCCAATACACAAAATAAAACAAGCCGTATATTTTGCTTATTAAGATTTGCTCCAAGTCCTAGCAATGTCTTATTGCAGTCTCATTTACTGCTCTCTTGGCCAAAACAGCCCGGCCTTTTAGTCTTTACAAGGAGTTTATCAGAATTCAAGACCTAAGTGCTCAAACTATGATTATTACAATTGAATTGTTTTCTCTGAGGCCAAGACATGAGCACATTCAGGCAGTACACAAAGATCGGTTGCTAAAACATTTCCCACTTGAAATGTAATTGTTCTCCAGTTAGGAAGTAATCACTGAAAAGCAAAACCCTACAGATGACACACCAAGTTTTACGTTCAAAAAAGATTAATATATGTTCCATCCGCAGCAGAACTGCTTGTAATTCATAGGCAGAAATTCAGCCCTGGTGTAAGCAAGTGCAATTCTTATTGATCTCAACAGGAGATGCACTTATTTGTAGCGGGGATGGTTTTGGCGTCATGTCTGTTTAGTACTAGAATGGATAATACTACAAGACAGAGCATAGGTTCAGTACATGTTGAAAGCTTTTGCATGTGAATATGAAAATAGCCTGTCTCCACAATAGGAACTATTTTGGGCTGGAGAACACACTGTGTGCCAATCTGAGTTGCATAATGCTTTGCATTTCTTGAGGTTCACTACTCTGAATAGTTCCTTACTGAATGGCTGCTTAATCTCTCTAGTACAGTTACTGTACAGATCCTCTATCTAACAGCACGAGGCAGTGCTTTGCTCAATAGATGAGCCCTGTATTCACTCTCAAAAGCACAAACCATCCTGCATGAGAGACTGAGGCAGAGCTTCGCTTGAAGAGCTCTGTGGCTTATGCTATTTTGGTATGAGTTTAAAGAAAAACACATTTTTTTACACATTTGGTTTTCATTTGTTTGAAACAGTTTTGTAGCCTAATAAAAAGACCTACAGTTTCATAAAAGGAAGTTAACTGGTTGTCTTTGGGCAGTAGGAGACTTTTTCATTTATTACTGGGTTATTTTAGGGGTATTAACTGCAGTCAGCTCTTGAGCTCTGTTATAGAACCGATTTTAGGATTTTTTTTTTTTTAATTACACTGTGTTTTGTTAAAAAAAAACAACAAATTTTAATGGGAAAATATTTGCTTTGTAGCCTTTCTTATTTCATTGTTTTGGCCTGGAAGTCAGAGCACTGACTGGCAGCAAACATACCCAACAGGAAGAGACTTTCGGGGCACTAGTGTTCCCATTTAAGCTCTCCTTCCAGCAGCAGGAAGGTATCTAATTTACCAATATACTTTTACCTTCCAACAGAAAGAAATCTGACAGCCTGATCTCACCTTCCAGCACTCAGACCCAAGGGGAAGGCAATTTGCCTGACTAACCTTGTATTTTGGCAGGAAGAGAAGTAACCTGTCCACTACTGCCATCTCACTGATAACGTACAGACCTCAGGATGGTCATAACATACCCAATTAGCCACAGTGCCTGCCATCCTCCAAATATACTTTGAAGACTTTTCTGAAATGGATAATCACAGCTCAGAAGTAACACACATGCATTTTTCTAAAGCTCAAGGAAACACACGTGCTGTGCTTTGTCTTCTTCAAGACAGCAGGAACAAGCCACTGTCTGTAAGCATAAAACACTGGCAGCTACCATTCAACTCATATATTGAAAGCTTAATTTCCAAGAACTTAGCCTATCCCTTTCTTCTTTAATTAGGCTTTTCCATTGAGATAGTGTACAGTTATGACTAGTGGCTATTCAGTGTTGCACTGTATTAATTCAACGGTACATCAAGGGACAAATTAAGAGGAGGACACAGTCCAGATAACTAGAGTTAACAGATCTGGGAAGGTATATGAAAAGCTGAATGCCTTGTGAAAACCCATAAAGAAGAGAAAGACAAGAGGGGGAAAAGAAAGATGTGGAAAGGGAAGAGGAGAAAAAGGTGGGCAGGGAGGAAGGCATCGCCCAGGGTCTCATAACAGGGAGTTTAGGCACTGAATCCACAGTCATAGATCTTTTCGCTCCTGCCTAATACAAGGGTCTTTTCGTGCTGCTTTCTCAAATCATGTTCTATCAGGCAGTGTCAATGTCACATCTTCTCTCAGCAGCATTCCAGAAGGATAAAGGGATTTATTTCCCAAGCAAAACTCATGCTTTTGAGTCACACTAGAGTTGAGTCTGGAGAAGCACTATAGTAATGTGGGAGAATTATACAAACCCTGATGCTGTTCTCACCTATACCTAAATGTTTACAAAATAAAGGGATTTTGAAGTCTAGATTTTACCCAGGACTGTGGGAGGCAGTGGAGAGGGTCAGAAAGGACAGAAGAGAGACATTTTAGATGAAAAACTGAAGACTTATTTGCCTTAGTTTTGACTGACAATTTTTTAAATGAGAAGTTACTTTAGCTTAGGAAAGGGGCAGAAGACATAAAAAAAATCATACCCAAATCTGAGACCCTTGTCAAGTGAACAAGTAGCTGTAAGACAGATTATCCTTGATATTTCTGTGAAAGAGAAAGAGAGAGAGGAGAGGGAGAGAGAGGAGAGGGAGAGAGAGGAGAGGGAGAGAGAGGAGAGGGAGAGAGAGGAGAGGGAGAGAGAGGAGAGGGAGAGAGAGGAGAGGGAGAGAGAGGAGAGGGAGAGAGAGGAGAGGGAGAGAGAGGAGAGGGAGAGAGAGGAGAGGGAGAGAGAGGAGAGGGAGAGAGAGGAGAGGGAGAGAGAGGAGAGGGAGAGAGAGGAGAGGGAGAGAGAGGAGAGGGAGAGAGAGGAGAGGGAGAGAGAGGAGAGGGAGAGAGAGGAGAGAGAGAGAGGAGAGGGAGAGAGGAGAGAGAGAGAGGAGAGAGAGAGAGAGGAGAGAGAGAGAGAGGAGAGAGAGAGAGAGGAGAGAGAGAGAGGAGAGAGAGAGAGGAGAGAGAGAGAGGAGAGAGAGAGAGGAGAGAGAGAGGAGAGAGAAAGAAGAGAGAAAGAAGAGAGAAAGAAGAGAGAAAGAAGAGAGAAAGAAGAGAGAAAGAAGAGAGAAAGAAGAGAGAAAGAAGAGAGAAAGAAGAGAGAAAGAAGAGAGAAAGAAGAGAGAAAGAAGAGAGAAAGAAGAGAGAAAGAAGAGAGAAAGAAGAGAGAAAGAAGAGAGAGAGGCTGTAAATACATGAGTGACAAGTTGATTACCAGAGGGGTGGACCCCAAACCTACTCTGACTTGTCCAGGGTGGTGGGGCAAGTAGTAATCACAAGAGATCTGCAGATGAATATCAGCCAAGCACGAAAACCTCAGCAACTGGAAATTGATGCAACTATGGCAATTTGGCACTTTTTTATGTCCAAAGTTGGGCACTTTTGGACATTTGGGGCTGCTGTGGGTAGGTTAAAAAGTGAGCACAGCAGACATTACAAATAGCACACACACAGTATCTGCAAAGATCATTTGGCTTCAATACACTACAGATCTGAGGGAGATTCCTGTACAAACATAGTCTGTTACACTAAAGGACCTGCTCCTTGTCCCACCAAAGACAACAGCAAACTTCCCTGACTTAGGCCAAGCAAGAACAAGGCTGATAGCTGCAGGGTCCTTGAAAGCACAGAAAGGCTGCACTGGGAGTGAAAATCAGGACTTGCTGTATGACAAACTGAGCACGAGACAAAAAGATGTTTTGCTTTGCAGGATAATGGAAGCCCTTCTTTTATAGGGACTGAGTTCCATATCTGGTATGTCCAGCCAGAGTTTTAAGAAAATCTCCCACATGCATGTCAGCTATTGAATGATCTTGTTTAAAGCTAGAAACTGTGAGCTGTTAGTCTTTAAAGAATAGGCAGACAGGCAAGAAATTCCACCAAGTGATTTATAAGCAGGTGGAAGAGAAAGTGGAAACTTCTGTAAATCTTGGTCAGGAGCCAGATGAGAGCCTTATTTTGATGGAGGGCTCCCTCTTCTGGATTTTGATTGAAGCATATTTCCAAACCTGGTTCTTTTTTTTCAATGCAATTGAAAGGTGTTCTCAACTGGAAAACAGATCAGGGAGAGAGCTTCTATGTGTTCTCATGGTTTGAGAGTCCCTCTCCCACATATGCAGTGGGGATCTAGGCTTTGGGCAGCACATCCCACTGCACCTGCCCCACTGACCTGCTAGAGATAAACAGGAGCTGCCACTGAGTCTTTAGTTTTTAATTCGTATATTTTTAAGTTAATACATGTCCCAGGCACAAGGGTGAAGGTTTACTCTACCTCATGATTCTTTATTTTTCTTGCTTTCTAAATGCAAGGTTTGGAGAACCACATCATGAGCAATAGCCTTAGTTGTGACAATTCCTGGGAACATTCTACTTCTGGACAAGAATTCCTGCAAGTTAAGCAGCTCAAAAAAAAAATAAAAGAATCTATTTGGCTGGAAGTTCTGCAGTGACATGAAAAATAGCCTTTTAGTCCCTTATACAAATCAAAATAGTCTTACATGAAAAATCCTCCCTAATCTATGGGGAATTTCCTCCCCCATAGGAATTCCTTCTGAAAACAGACACTTCCTGAATGGCAGGTGGGACTGCTAGAAACTGAAACTGCATCTTTGAGTAATTTACATTTCTGAAGGAGAACAAACTTTTCAAGCGGAAACCTGCTTCAATGAACATTTTCCTTTAATACAGCCAGAGTTTAATACCCTAGTGCAAATACAACTAGAAGACTATGGCTATGGATTGTTATCATGGCCAGAGGGGAATTCATTATTTCAGAGTAGGACAAGAATGCAACAACAACAACAACAAAAATCAGAGTTTTGCTAAAAGTGAAAGTAATAATAGTACATAGTGCTCTCTGGCATGGTACATAGTGGTCTGAAAAGGAGTTATACCAACTCAAACCATTTGATGATCCTATGATTTTATAGCATGAACATAACTGCATTTTGTTTAAATGGAATAACAATCTGATTTAATTCTAGTAAATAGTTTAAATTTAGCAACTATCTACATTGTAACGAAGGATATGACAAAAGTTGTACGTACCTTTGAAAGAGAATCATACACACTTCTTCCAGATACGACAGGGCAAGCCTTTGCCTTCTAATGCTGCTACTGCATTCACCTAAACCAACTATTCCCTGTTTTTTTTCCTGCATATTAGCAAACAGCCATCAGCCCTGCCAACACTTGGACCTGGGTGATCTGCAGTCCGTTTATAGTGAGCTCCCTGACCCACCTGCAGGCCCTCAGACCTCACTTTGGGAGCCACTGACCCAACAAGCCCCAGCTTGCACCAGATGCCTCCCTGCCCTAGGTGTTCTGCAGCCACATTGAAAGAAAAAGTACAAATCCCAATAGGTTTGTCATTCAAAGAGATGGGATGTAAAAAGGGTATGAGGAAAAACAGAAGGAAAGTGAGCTGCTTAATGCCAAGCAGCTGACTGGATGGAAAACCAAGAACAGAGCACAGGCTTCTTGGGAACAAACTCAGTGCCCTCTGCACAGAGCCACAGCCCTTAAATTGAGGCCACAGTCACAGAAAGGGTCACAAAAAGGCATCCACTGGAACACAGCTACTTCAAGCTTACACAGAAATTGACACTTGGAGTAAGATGTTCCCACAATCTTCTCCAGCACTACAAAAAAAAAATACAGCAAAGCTGGTTCATTTTTTTCCCCTTCTGTTGAACTGGACAGGTATAACTCTGGAGGGAATTGCCCTGTAGGTTTGGAAGGGGGAAGGGACAGGGGGAGGAGGATGTACAGGTTTTTATTGCTGCTGTCATAATCATGTGGAAGAAGGAAAAAAGTTGTGCTGTATTCTGAATTCCTATTACTTAGCTTTGCTAGAAGAAAGACATAGCAAATTTGACCAGTGTTAAAAGCACAGGGCTCTTGACTCTGAGAGAATAAACCAAACAAATAAAAACCCCTCCTGTTTTCTTATTGCAGTGCTGCAAACTTTGTAATATATTAAAGGAAATAAGCTCATTTTCAGACTCATATACCTTGGTGGTGTTAAAATAGACTGGGTTTGGGAAAACCCCCCCAAAAAGGCTTTTAGCCCCTTCTTGTGCACCCTAAATTATCTTTGGTCAGGCTTTGTGTTTGTATTTCCTTGGAGCAGAATTGCGCAACACGACCAACCTTCACTAGGGCTTTGGGTTGCAGTCCTCCCATGCTTAAGAGCATCTGCCTGGGGTATACAAACCCTACAGTTGGTTCCCTCCAGAACAATGACAACTTTAACCACTTGGCAAGCTCTGTGACACAGTATTTAAAAAACCCACAAAACTTATTAAAACCAATATAGCAAACTAAACAGGCATCAGTCATGTGCTTAACTTGAGAGGACTGTCTGCATTTGCTTTCTTTCAGGGCATCTGCCTCCATCTGTAGCTCAGGTGAGCCTGTTTTCTGGCAATTCCTAGTAGTTCACACCTCACAATAGGAATCAAGGCAGTTATTAATATTCAGTAGCCCTCTCTTCTGGTAACTTCTACTTCTGACCAGAGTCTGTGGCAAAATATAAGGTTTTAAAAAACAACACTCATCCCACATCACCTTTCTGGGAAGCTGCTGTGCTGCTTTCCTCCAGCCCTTCCACAGAAATAGCCAAGGCACTGTGTCCTGGTTTGAGCCAGGATGAAGCTAATTTTCCTTTTGCTGATTTTTTTTTTCTTCAGTAAGCTTTCTTTTAACTACCAACGGTGTGCTCTAGCTAGAGCTGATAAGACAAAGGAATGTTTTTGTAGCTGCTGAATCTTCAAGGTCGCACCTTCACTCTGCCAGCTCAGACACTACGGGGAGATCTGTGACCCCCCCAAAGGAGGCTGAGTTGGCCAGATTGGCCAGAGATATTCCATTCCATGTATCTACGTAAGCTCAGAGGAAGGTCAGAGATCACAGAAGACAACTTCCTTCCTGCTTCTTCTTCCCTTCTCTTCCGTCTGTGGCTGGCGTCTGGGGAGGACTCCATCCATCCATCACCATCAGCCCCCAGGCTCAAGCTCTTCTGACCCTCATCACTCTGTGCTCTCTCCAGCAGCAGCTCCGGGATTTCTTGGGACTGTTCCAGCTCAGGGGAGTGTGGTGGGAGTTGCTGGGGGTGGGGGCAGGCGAGAGGTTCTTGCACATACCAGAACATAACTGTATATAATTGTATATATTTTCTTATATCATTAGTGTCTTAATTAAAGCTGTGTAGTTTAGTTTTCAATCCAGCGAAGTCTCTCTCTTTTTCTCTCTCTCCTTCCCTACTTGGGTGGGAGGGGATCGAGAGCATTGTTGTCGGACCTGAGTCAAACGGTGACAGACTGATATGGGAAAAATCTCATACCATATTAATTAAATTGTTACCTCTCAGGGTTTTTATCATCATTATTCCTGAAACACAGGAGCTCCATTCTGTCATACCCACAAAAACCTCACTCAAGAATACAGTATGGGGCTTTGCTGGCAAAAAGCTTCAGGCTGGAAAAAAGGCCTTATTAGGTGCAAGAAGAGCTGTCGAGCTGTCCCTTATTTCTTACAAGGTTCTCATTCACTGTGAGAACAAATGCCAGGGGATAGGTTGTTATTCCTTCTTAACCTCTCCACATACCCTCCTACTTCCCTACGACTATTAGTGGTGACATCCATTCCCACACCTGCCCCCAGGTGGGCTCTCACTGATTCCCCTACGGTCCTTGCAACATTTGCTTTCTTCATTTCTTCTGCTGTACCCCCCCCCACCCCATAACAACCCTTACCAATAGTTCTTAATTTTCCATGCCTCTCTCCTCCACTCACACCACCACCATCACCTCCTGGTTCCTACTAGTGTGTGGCTGTGTCCTCTCTGTTGCTTAGAGACCCTTTCCTGCTCTTGCATTATTTACTTCAGGAGGGTAGAGCATGGCACTGGGATAATAGAAATCTGGAGATCTGAGAAGACTTTGCTGTCTTTTATGCCTTATATACCCAGCATCATCAAAAGACACAGGCCAAGCCATCAAATAGCTCCTACCACCATCTGGATCAGCAGCACAAGGTCTGTCATGGTCCCACAGCATCATAGCCACGTCATTGCTTCAACTTTGTAACAGAGGTAGTGATTTGGAAATGTTTTTAAATCTATTTTATAAAATATGACAATAGTAGCCCATTTGCAGGGGTTTTCTTTCCTTATTCAAAATGGATACCAATGCTACAGGAGAGTTTCTTCCTGAAGAGTTTCTTCAAATTACTCACAAGAGGAAATAAAACTTACTCTCACTGCATAACCTTCCCCGGCACCGAGGCCAGACTGACAGGCCTGTAGTTCCCCAGATCCTCCTTCCAGCCCTTCTTGTAGAGGGGCATCACATTTGAAAATCTCCAGTCAACTGGAAGCTCCCCAGCTAGCCAGCACTCCTGATAAATGATTGAGAGTAGCTTGGTGAGCACCTCTGCCAGCTCCCTATTCCACCAGCTCGTTACGTCTATCATACACATTCAAATATTACTGTGGGCATTGCATAGTCAACTACTCCATCTTTAGGAAGTGGCAGATCTATGACTTTCCTGGAAAATGTTTATACAGGTCCTCTGAGTCACTCAACTATATAAGTCTCCTGCTTCATCCAGAGTCCATGATGGACTGCTGAACTAGGGAACAGCTATATGGTTTTCCCATTATTGATCTGTTTGTGGTACTAAAAGGAAATCTTTTCCCCTGCTGATCTAAGCACAGAATTATGAATCCTAACAGGCCTTTATACAGTACTTGTCACTTTTTTTGTGGGAGTTCTCCAGCACATCGTGAACTTACCTAAAATACTTGCAACGTGCGTGTTCGTCTCTCAGTT
The DNA here is from genome assembly GCF_020740795.1 of Apus apus. Lineage (NCBI taxonomy): Eukaryota > Metazoa > Chordata > Aves > Apodiformes > Apodidae > Apus > Apus apus. The sequence goes on from NC_067283.1 coordinate 54,152,988, forward strand.
CCACAGCTGAGATATAGGGAGGCATTGAAAATGTACAGGTAATCACAGAGATCCAGAGCTGTGAGTCCTGGATGTAAAGCACAAACTCCTTTCAAGTCAAGCACTCCCTTAAATGCACTTTCTGGGCGTTAGAAGGCTTCTGTGCATCAGCCTTCAAAAGAACCTTTGGCAAAGGCAAGGAAAGAACCTTAGGTTTTGAGACAGATTCAGCTGCATATTTATGATACCAAATCTTTCTCTTCCTCATGTTCCTGCCAGTTGCTGCAATAAATGAAACAAATCTCATACAGATTGCAAATAACGAAATTGTTATTCACCCCCCTCCCCTTCACATCATGCAACAAATGAGGTCGGTGTCCCACAGTAGAAATAACATGTATCATGCTTTTAAATGATAGTGTTGCAGTCAGGAGTCAAAGTAAAGTTGCAAGGATAAATTCTGACATCTCATAACTTTTGGCTTTGCAAACATATTAATGTTCTACAAACACAGTTTTCTCTTTAAGTTTCCTACAAAATAAGAAAGCCAAAAATTCCAAAGCTTCTTTATGCAGCATGAGACCAACACCTATAAGAGCATGAAATTGAGATGCCCCACATGCCATTCTCACTTGAGTTACCCAAGGGAAAGAGCAGCAGTAAGAAATCACATCCTCCTAGTGCTATAAGGAGGATGAGAAGGTCAGTTTCTCAGCCATTTGCAAAAGTCAAAGGTAGGAGTTCTGGGTTCTGCCCTGGGTGCTAATCCAAGAGTTTACAGACCTGCTGCCTGGGGTCTCCTACCATCCAGTTTGGCTCTTCTACAGAGTTACCTCCAGCCTGTCCCTGCCTCAGTCCTTTCTGAGACACAGATTTTTTTTCGGGGGGGTGGAGGTCTTTTCTTTGCCAATTCATACCCTTTCCTTTGACATTTTTCCCAATTCTGATTCAAATTTCTCCTCCAAACCCTCAGCAAATTGCTCTCAATTCACTTCCCTGGACCTCCAGCAGGTGAAATCAAAAGATGGATACAAAAGACGTATCAGTGAACCTCCGACTTGAGAACAGAGTAAAGTTCAACTGATTCACATTGCTTAGTTCTGCCCACATAATCACGAGATAGTCTTTCAAAAGGAGAGCAACATCAAGGGTAAAGCCTGGGATTTGGGCACCTTCTGGAGAATCAAAGACATAATGAATTTGAGCCCCAAAAAACCCACAGTCAAACCAGTTACTAATAAATCTGACAGGGGAAGGACAGAAAGTCTCCACTGCTTTGGATAAATCAGATGCTTACGAATCGGGTAAGACCTACGAGTGCCTCAGGATATCATCTGAACATTTATGGTTTTTTAGATATTAATTAGAGAATTTGTCTCCAGAAAGCCCTTAAAAACTGCTTCTTATATACAAGGCCTTTGATCCACATGGGCCTAGAGCAGCTGTTTGTAAAAGGCAACTCTACACAAGCAGCACGTCTACGGCATTGAATACAAATCAACAAGAGCAAGAAAACAGTCTATCCAGAAACCTACCCCTTGCTCATATTTTCTTAATGGAATGTGCAATTTAACAGTGCAACTACAGCAGATTCATGGCTGGCTCCTGCCCTTTTTGGTGAATATAGTTGGGATGTATTTTGTGAAACCGAAAATGTACTATTATTTCAGACTATGTTTTATGGAGATTTAAAATGGCATTTCTAGAGCTCTACTATAATGCAAACTGTTTAAAGTGATTAAAACCCTCCAAGAAGTCCTACATCCAAAACTTCAAGTCCCACTTCCTAAATGGTTACCAAGCTTAGCTTCTCTAGAGGTCAGCACAGTATCAAATATAGGTGAACCTAAATAAATAAGTATTTGTTTGACTGTTGTGTGTTTATGGTGGAGGACTTCACTGAGAAATGCTGCAACAACCTTATTGTTGGTAAATTTTCACAGGGAAAAATACATAGCTTTTTTTTACAGAATATTAAAAAATATTGAGGAAATGACATTTTAAGAGCATTTGCTCATAGACACAAATAATAGTGCCTATACTGTCCTCTTTTCCCAACTTCAGTGTCCTTTTCAGTTAAAATACTGGTGCCAGTAACACATAATGAGGACCTGTCAAGGAGTCAGATCCTCAAGCCCTTATTCCCCTTTGTTTTGTTCACACTCAGGGATATTTCCCAACGAATTTTTCAAGTGCTAAGAGTTTTGTTTGAGCATAACTGTGGCAAATTATGTAACAAATTCCCCTCTAGCCATGTTAGGAAGATAGTCTGTGAAACTAGAGTAGTACCCATGTTTTTTGTCCCCAAAACCTGGTGGTCTTTAACGTCCCTCCCAACCTTAATGATTCTGACTCTAAAAGAACAGATCTGAGTATAGACAAGCAAATCTTCCTGTAAAGCTGCACGGAAAATAATAATAATAATAATAAAAATCTAAGAGTTTAGCTGATTAAACATTTGCATGACAAACCTGACTTCATGGGGGACTCCAGATCTCCCAGCAATGTCAGTGAAGCAGGCAAGGCTGCTCAGCTGGGATCCACCAGCAATGGCTATTGCTGTGCACAGGGTTAGCTGCAGTGTTCATTTGTCCTACCAATTTGTTGAACATGTCTGGAGTTTTACATTTCCCCTGGTACCTCTGATGAAGAAAAAAGGGATGCGTAATTTTCTGGCACAGACAGGATTTACAGGATTTTAAGCATGTTCAGTAATTGGTGCTGTCCAAAAAAATGGTAGAAGTCAGGGAAATACACAAACTACGCTCCACCTCAGAGTGGAAGCTACAGCTGGCGACGGTATTTAGTTCCTAATCAAGAGGATGCTACCAAATCATAACAGATGTAGCCAGGACTGCCAAGGTTGAAGCCATGACACATTGACTCACTGTGTTACCTAAAGTATCACCCTTATAAACAGCTTTAAACTGTCCTTTTGTGTACGTGTGACCAAGTGTAACGGGCTGTCAGAAGAGCAAATGCGAACAGCACATCTTCCATTAAAGCGATCACACACCCAGATGCAAAATCCAGGACTCTGGGACCTTGTGCGAATCAGAGAGTCCCTGGGGAATCAGGATTTGATGAGAAATACATATAAATATTATAATCTGTGACAGATACAATCTTGCTCCAGTGTCTTCCACTTTGTTTAAAAGCAAAGCTACCTAGTTTGTTTAGCCCCGCAGTCTGGAAGTCACAAAGATAAAAGGACTTCTCAGCATGAGCAAACTGCAAAATGTATTTGAAAATAAATCTGCAATGACAATTGGCATTAAAGAATTTGTTTTCAAATACATTTCACAGCCTGTTCATACTGAGGGGTGCTTTTATCTTTTGAACTGGATGCTGCTAGGCTGAGCAGAGATTAAGAGTTTCCTCTTAACTCTTTCAAGTACCACACAAACAGCAAAATCCCTCAGGATTTCCTTATAAAGTACTTACACCTGCATTAGACAAACATTGCATGACAGGGTCTCAGTTTCTAGTCCCAAGAAAAGAAGCAGATAACCACAGCTCTCCTAGACAATCATCTGACACCTACTTTTACATCAGACTATTTCTTTTTTAATGCTTTTTCTTGGCAGATCTCCTGATTGCTCTGCTAATGGTGCCTTTCTGGTTATCCACAAATTGCAACAGCTTTACTTACTAAGTAGCAGGCACACCGTGTAGGGCCAGAATTTCCCATCTCCCCAGTGGGAATCAGCATCTTGTGCTAAAACAGCTCCTTTGCTGGCAAGAGAAAGGCAAGGTCTGCCTCCATTTCTAGCATCCGTGCCTCAATCACCACTGCAGCTCAGTTGCTTTTAAGGCCATAAGGTAAACTCAGATCACTGCTGAACCCTGCAGTCCATCCTCCACACCCCCAACTTCCTCCAGTCATTACTGTCCTCTCCCTTTGGGTATCCACAGAGCTGCACAATCAGCCAGGATGAGAAATAAATCCACCAGAAAGCAACCTTTCTGTTTTGAGTCCTTTTCCAGCAAGATAGTTGTCTGTCTGCGTAGCCAGATAAATGTCACAGGAGGCAAAAGTTAGAGGGTGGGAAAAAGAAGTTAGGCACAGGGATGTGCTGGAGCTATTCACAGCACTGTGAATTTATGTTGGATTTTAAAAGTAACTGCATTACTACAGACTAAAATACAGGCATAACTGAAGGTTCGATATCAGATTCTAAGAGCCTAAAGAAAGTTGGAATATAGAGGAATATGCATTACCTAGGAGTATGAACCACCCAAAGGCTGCACCACGGTGCAAACTTGGCCATTACCTCCATTCCTGGCTTCACACCGTTAAAGAGGGAAACTGGACTTAACAAGAAAATGGAGAGCAAGAAGGACCTAGAGAGAGACAGAGCCTTCTTGATGTCACTGGAGTTTAGAACAGGCTGTGTCTCTGTGAAAATTCCCATTTCTCTTCCTCTGTGGGCACAACGAGAGAAATCATCTGAAGACAGGATGCAAGTAGTAAAAATTACAATTACACCATTCCCCTCTGAAGGCTTTCACAGAACTGTCCTCCTGTTATCTTTTCCAGTCTAAACGTACATAAAGCTTTTTGTCCCTGTGCCAACACCTAAAACATCTCTTCAACTGCAGCATTTACTCTCCTGACATGTTCATGAGTAGCAAAATAGGCCACCTCCTGCCTTGCATTTTTTAGGCTGAACAAGGCAATCTCTCCTAGTCCTGTCTCACAAGGTGGACTCTTCATTCCCATGATTTACCAGGACAATAGGGAACTAAGGGAGCTGGTCTAGGGAGGCTGTAAGTCAGCAGTGGGTTATCTGAGTGCTTGGACAAAGTAATTCTTCCGGGGAGCCAACTGCATGCAGGCAGGCAGGCAACTATGCAGGCTGCCCAGCCTCTCTCCCTGCTTTCTCTCAAACATTTTGGCACAGTAACACAACAATGCTGAATGTTGCAGTGCTGGCAAAGTAATATTTTCCAGCAGAAAAGTGTTCCACCCAAAACCTCAAACTGCCTCCATAAAAATTTAAAAATGTCTTTAACCCGAAGGGAAGTCAGGTAAGAGGAACTGAAATTTATGAGCTCTATGAAGCATTTGAAGAATCAAGACTGACACAACCAATACCTATATTTAAGGCAGAAACAAGCACAAACAGCAATCCTATTGTAAGTCTTATACCTGTCCAAAGCCAGAGTGAAACAGATAGACCTTCAGCACTTTACAGAACTTGTTTTGCCTTAGGATGGCATTTTAAGTAACCATCCCAAAGGAGATGACCATTGACTTCATTACTGAAACAACATTAATCCCCCCAAATTAAAAAAAATCATCAACAACAAACAAACAAAACAAAACAAAAACTTTGTTGAAATACAGTACAAGTCAGAGCAGTGATCTGAAGATGGATGACCTGCATTTTACCAGAACACCCTGATGAGAAGGTCTCTCGCTCATGTGCTGATAGTGGCAAAGGTTTCAAGTAACCCTGTTCTTCCGACAGGCTCACTATGGATTAACAAGGGTTCACAAAACACACATTGAATATGTGCAAGCTATTCCTTTGACTGGTTAAACATCCTTCATACCCATCATGTCCTTCATTCCCAAAGATAAACAACGCTTAACTGCAAAGTGAGCAGGATCCACAGATGTCCAAGTTCACATTCTAAGAGAACAACCAAGATGCTAAACAAAGCTCTTGCTGGATCAAACAGCTGCTGAGCTCAAGGGGTGTTGATACAGAAAACTTAACAACTATGAAATTATACAGTTGGAGCAAAGGCACACACCAAAATGTTATTCACGGAGAGGCAAAAATCCTGGATGAACCCAATTTACTAGTGTGATATTTACCTCAAGAGCAGGGAAGGAAGATGATTTCTTGGTTCACATTAAGTTAAAAAAGGCAGGAAATATGAACTCTGGCACTCCTCACAGCTGCTCTTATTGAAGTTGATTGTTAACACACCTTCCACTGGTTTTGGTAACACTGATTCCTAAAAAAAGGAAAAACAATTCATAGTAGAGCATGTTCCTTTAGTACAAGAAAAATCCTCCTGTACATTAAACCTATTACTTTATTATGCTGCTCACAAACCACTTTTAAAGCATACAGTCTCTTTCTAAGAAACATTTTTGTTTGTTCCTCTCATGAGCAGAAGCAATATTCTTACAGGCAATGTTGCTGTGCTGTACTACTATTGCCAGCACTAGGTTTGTCATACAAAACCTTAAAAATCATTAAGAGAGCTACAGAAACTTGAAGTATTATGTAAAAGTGCAGATAAAAATCAGAAAATAATTTTGCATTTAATCTTCTACATTCAATTAAGATGGGTTCCTCGTGGCTCTTGCAGAAGAGTTGAGGTGCCTCTGCTAAGCACTGTCCCAATTTCTCAGAGCCTGCTGCAATTAGGAATGTTACAGTGAACACCCTTTACAGGTACAGCTCTGGTATTTGTGCTGCTATTGCACCTGTTTTTCCATAAATGTCATCCCTACATAAAGCACTCAAGGTCATCAGAAATAGTCCCAAAGGCAGTGGGAAGCCATGACATTATGGGGTCAAATATGCTGCTTGGTAAGCCAAAGATCACAAAGATCAAGTAGGGCCACATTATCTCTCAGTAAGCATTTTTGCCCTCTGGCAGAAAGCTGATAGCCTGAAGTTTTACAGATAAGAAAATACTTCTGCCCACTCCATCCTGGCAAAGTTCAGGTGAGCTCCTTCCCTCCTGACCTAACTCTCTGTGGAAGGGAGACTAAAGTTAGGAAACAGAGACAAGCACACATCTAGAAAACAGCAATGGGAGAAGCATACACAGAAAAGAAAGGCAGGAAAGACATGATGCTGTTGGAACAGGAGAGGACCTGGAACAAGGATACGAAATAGAGCATGGAAATCATGTTGATAGAAGCAGGAAAAATACCCTTGTCTGCATCTGCTATTAGAAACACCACCAAATGGATGCAGCAGCTAAGCCCATTTTTTCTGCCTTTCCCAGCAGAATACCACTGAAAACTGCACGTATGCTTTGTTGGCTCCTACTTTCCAGCCTGCTCTCAGCTGGCAGTCCCTGGCACTGTCAGTACCTATGGGCAAGATGGGGCAGGGGGGCAGGAGAGTTCCCACTAAAACAGTGAGGTGTAGGGGGAAGCCTCGAGTGCACATCTGAGCTGGAACTCTGCAGCCCACAGCTCCCTGTGCTGCTGCCCAGCCTGCTAGGGCCAGAATCTCCACAGGGGCTCTTCTGAGACAGCGTTACTGTGTCTGGCCTAAAACCACCACCACCGGCACCACTGGGACTAGTTATTGTCAGTTTGTCCTTACACAGACAGTAAGTACAACTCACCATTTCCACTGATGTCTTTCCAGTGAAATATGGAGTCACTAGATGAGATCAGGTGAGCTGACCAAGCAGTCTGCTGCTACTGACATGACTCCGCTTGGCCATGTGCTCCTGCTGCTCCCCTACAACATCTCCCTACAAACTACGTATCTCAAAATTAAACTGGCATTTCTCTAAATGCTCTTATGGCAGCTCAAATGTAACAATTCAAATTTACATCCAAATTTACATAGCCAAAATTAGGATACCCTCCAGTAATGGTCAGGAAAATGAAAGAACCACATGCTCAATCTTTTACTGCACTTCTTCAGTTGTTACAATTAACAGGAAGTCAAAATGAAGTGCTTAAGCAATGTGGAAGCTTTCTAAAGATAAATCAGGAGGCTACACAGCTTCATATTGCTCCCAGCTTACCGAGTTCTTATAAACTGAAAAGACTGAGCAGAAAAAAGCAAGGTATTAAAAACAATCTTCTCTGTCCTTACAGCTTTAGAGGAGCGGCCTCTTATTTACCTACAGTATTTTCATTATCTATCTAATATCTAATAACATTACATTAAGTTATATTACTTAATGACTAGGTGTTACAGTACTGATTGTTAAATAGATAGCACACAATTCAAGTTGCATGAACCACTCCTAAGACCATTTAAGGAAAATAGAATCAGATTGTTCTCTTCTACACGCTGAAGTGGCTTAAAGCTGCATTACCTGAACAGATGATATTCTCCTTACACAGCGAACCTCTAGGTTGATTTAGCCAGTCAAATATCAAAGCTAGCTCTGAAATGTCTCTAGAAATGAAGGCACATAAAAGAGATGACTTCCCACAACTTTTCTGCAAATATCTGCTCTCCGCCTTGCTGTTGGCCATGCATCATGGCTTAATTTCTCAACCATTTCATTCATTTTTTCCATCATTAGCTCATGGAAATCACTGTCATCAAATTTTAATAAGGCAAAAGATGTAACAGAATTCCAAAAGCACTTAATGCTATTGGAGAGAGTGAGACAACCCAAAAAACGCCTACAAGGATCAAAAACAAACATGGGATTTGGGCTTTCCCAAACAGCTAGACAGCGAGAAGGAAGGGCTCTCAGTGAGCAAATCACCAAGCTTACTACACAGCTTCTTTACCCTCCCCGCGATAAAACTGGACCTCAGCTTTGCACAGGGCTCAAGTGAGGACAGCAGGACCTGTTTCAACTTTACCATCGCTGAGTTGTTCTACATGGAACTGTAGACATGGCCCACAAATAACACACACCCCAAACACTAGTTCTTTCTGACCTTGCACAAGTATCTGAACTTTCCGTAACATCTTCCTCTCTCGTGAACTCCTTCACCTCCTCTTCCTGCCCCATCCCCCCCCCCCACCATGTCTGGAAAGATTGACACAAATAGTTTATTTTGAGACATCCCTGAGAGGTAGCAGGTTATCATTCATTCAGCCTTGTAGTCCTGTATGTGCCTCAGTTTCCCCAGCTGTGAAGTGTTAAAAAGTTACTCATTTTTATAAATTGCATTGGACTTCTAGGGGAAAAAGTAGCTGAGACCCAAGCAGTGCTGAAAGTCTGTCTGGCCTGAATCACACAATACTGTTTCAAAAGTTAGATTTAGAGCTTCTGATATGTAAGTCAGCCTATCCTTATCTATAAGCAAGAGATCCTGGACTTCATGGTTTTTTCCTAAATTCTCCAGAAAAGGCCAAGATTTGCCCTGTTGACAAACCAAACCAACAAAAAATTAGCTCCATTAAGCTTTCTGGAACATTAAGCCTGAAGTACAACCTATAAAACTCTTCTTCCTGTGGAATTTGGCTCTGAAGAAACAGAATCTTTGACTTTCCTTTTCTCCCAATCTAATCTCCATGAAAAAGAACAACACTCTTTGCAAAATACAAATAAGGTACCTGAAGGGACACTACCACAGATCCTTTTCCCAAAACATAAATAGTTATATCTGACACAAGATGCCCTAGGGCACTTGCAGCCCTCAGCTCACATGAAAAGAATGAAATAGCCTTAGCATCCTTCACCTTTCCAGAAAATCTGGTCCTTGCAGCTAGCAAAAGAATAGCTTGTTTTTAAAACAGTAGTTTCTGTCTCATGTTATGCAATCTACTCTCATAGGTCTTGTAGCACTGAGTCTACTCGTGTAAATGAAAATTTCCTAAATTACCTCCTTTGGTGAGTTTGCAAAACTAAAAATTATTCTGCCTAAAAAAGTATTCTGCGACACTTCAAAAAACAAGCAAACAAAAAACCAAAAACAAAACAAGCCACGAAACAAAGGAAAACCAAACCACCCAAACAAACCGCAACAACAAAACGCAGTAATATAAGAATTTGCTTAATGTTCAAACAGCAATGAAAATAACTAGCTACATTTAGTTTAAAGTATTCTGCAGCTGTTTAAGGTACCCAAATGAAGATCAACAACTTTCTCTCCTATGGTAGTCCAACAAAGGATACTAGTCAGTATGTTTACTATAACCCAGTCAGATCAAGGACCCACCCAGCCTAGTGCCCTGTTTGCAAAGGTGGCCATTAGCTGATACTCAGAGAAGATCAAGAATTTATAATAAATCTTTATATTATATGAACATAAACACATGTAATATGTCAGCCTTCAACTAATATTCTCTCACTCTCCAACCATTTCTAACCATTTATGATGGTTATAAAAGCCAGGGTTGACAGCAGTACCCAATAGGAGGAAGGAGGACAACAGGCAAGAGCTGAAACAACAGAAGTTCAGACTGAATATAAGGAAACACTTTGACACCAAGAGGACTGTCAAGCATGGGAGCAGGCTGCTCAGAGAGGTTGTGCAGGCTCTGTCCTAGGAGCTTTTCTAAACCCGACTGACTAAAGCTCTGAGTAAACTGATATGAGCTAAGTGACCCTGCTTTTAGCAGGATATTGGACTGCAGACCTCCTGAGATCCTTTCCAAGATGAATTATCCTATGATCCTTTTGTTCATCTGAGGATTTCTTAGACTGGATGTTGCTAACATGTATTTAGTGACTCTCAGTTTTGCTTTTATATGCAGTCTTCTCTTCAGCCTGTGTAAACTTCTGACAACTAGTTTCTCCACCATATGACGAACAACATCCCTTGCTTTGATCCTAGCTCCACTGAGCTTCATTTCATGGACCCAGCTTGCTTTCAGGTGAAAGAAGTATAAAAATCATCAGCTAGGAAATATTATTTTTTAAATTGAGTATCACTTATTCACAATATTCTTAGTACATTAAACCCATTTTCATAAATACCCTGCACTAGATGTCTCAGTTTGGAGGTGAGGGGGAAAGGAAGTTATGTATCACAATTTGCTTCAGTTCCCATTAATTGCTGTCAAAACCTCTAAGTACAGTGCCTGCCTGCACAACATGCCTTTGGAATACTTGGATTGTTAAAATGCAGAGCAAGTTTTCACTTCCAGCCATTCAGCAGGCACAGAAGTGTAAGAAGGGAGAACTGCTTGTTGGGAGAACTTGGGCATCTGAAATGATTTCTCTCTTCATAAGGAGAGAATTTTTCTCCCGGCAATAAACATTTATAGTTTATTTATTTACCCTCTCTAACTTGGTAATACTGTATAATGGATGTTAATATTTGGAATGGAGGCTACATTCAGGAATCAGGGGAAGAAAACTGCTGGAAAAAGACTGTTTTCCAGGATACAGCCTCCATTGCCTGTATGGCTTTTATTCCTTTATCCTGTTCACATAACTTACCTTGTTGGCTGGGGCCTACTGAAGAAAATGTAGCTGAATGCAATAAATCTGCAACACACCTCTTTCCTCATCATGTATTGCTTCTTTCAGCAATGTTAACTATGTTTACTTTCAGATCACTGAAAATGTTGAATCACAGCAGGCTTTGTACTGATTCTTAAAAACAAAACAAAATAAAAACAAACTAACTAAAAACACACCCAACCAGTAAAAAGAACTACTCAAAATTTATCCCTTGATTACGATTTTTTGAGATTTCTCCTTAACAATTACCTAACAACGTGCCTGGTAACAGTGAAAACCCAGTGAATCTCACTTTGTCCCCAAACAACTAACCTGCAACCCTGCCTTAAAATTCACTGCAACAATGAAAGAAGCGGAAGAGATGTAGGAAAAGCAAGATGGGCAACTCGGCTCAGTGAGTCTTGTGAGAAGGGAAGATTAATACTTCAGAAACGAACTTGAGATCCACTGAGGGATCCACTGCACAATTACAACTCAGTAGGAGTAATAGAATCTGTGGCATATTTTTTGCTCTTCTTTCACTAACGACACATCCACCACCTCATGAAAACAACAGTGGGTTAGGAAAACATTTTCATAAATAAAAACACAAGTTCTTAGTCCATACCAAGGAATCTTGCTCATTGCAGATAGCTATCTGCAGATTTCTGACCTGTGCATCATCCTGTTACCTTTTACAGGTGAGTCAGTGACAAATTCTTCCATTCTCATTTGAAAAAAATATGATGTTGCACATCAACGTTTAACTGAAACTAGTAACACAGATGAAATCTACTGCAGCAGTCATGTATCTGTAGGTGTTCACATGCATCAGCTTTTCTTCTACACTTCAAGAAAAAAATAAAATCCTTCTGTTACACCATAAAAAGCTTGATTAGAAGAATAATGCCTCAGGCAAACCCTAGAGCTAGAAGCAACTTGAAAGAAACACTGTGCTGAAAAACTAAGTTGATAAAATATTAAACAAGTGAAATCAGGGAAACAGGAAGGGCAGGGGGAGGAGAATCTTAGAGAGCCAGATTCTGAATTCCTTTACGTTGACTTGACATTAACCTAATTCTGCTAATTTCTGCAGAATTGCAAGATAAAGCCATTACGCCATTCACTCATATGAATGTCATACATAGAACCAGGCCCACAGTTCTTTATCTGCCTCACAGAGAGCTGAACACACAGACCTAAGATTCATTACTTCCACAGCAGACCCCAAAACATAACTTACCTAGTTACATTTGCCACAACCTCCAAGTGTTTTGCCATGACCCACTTGCCTGGCTAGTAGTGAGCAGTGATGAGGAAGGTCATGGGGAACTGCATCTGTGCAAACAGAGCATCTTTTCTACATCAGAAACAGCCCTTAGAACAATAATTTTGCTTTGCTGATTAAATCACACAGGGAGCTGGCACCTCTCTGGAGATTTGTCTGGTTCTGTCCAAACATTTTAAGTGCATCACTTTGGGACTGAGATACTGCCTAAGATGTCACAGGTTTGATACACACATGCACAAACACACGAGTTTCCCACAACGAACAAGGAAGACTTCCCAGTGAAATCCAGCCTTGACCAAAACATCTCCTTTCCCTCACACTGTTATTTCCATATAACACAGAAGCCAGCTGCATATTTTTAGTCACACCTCACCTTTAACCTGTTACCAAGAGGCATGTTCAGTTTGTCAAGTCTTGTATCAAAGGCTTTTTGAAGATCCTCATTCAAACCAACAGGATCCATTACCCTGAGAAACCAGCCCTGCCTGAGGCATACAGTGACACCACTGTTGGTGCTACTGCAGTCTGGGGTCACCTCTTGGCCCCCAATGTCCTTTCCTGCTTATGGTAAAGGTTATCTCAGCCTGTGTAGCAAGGGGCAGGAACTGCCTGATTACAGTCCCTGACAGGTCCTAAGCTCATTTGGAGAATGTAATTTGGATGTTGTTTTTTGCAACCTATTATTTTCAGGAGGATGTCAAAACACACAGAGGTATGCGTTTGCCTTTAAATACCCAGGGCTTCTTGTCCTCTATGTTCTTCAAGCTGCTCTTCAGACGCCGGTGCTTAACCAGCATTTAGGTAACCATGCCGAAAAAGATGACAACCCTTTCAGCACTGCTGACTCTGCTTCTGGTCGATCTGCTAAAGGCAGAAGGTGAGTCAAGAACATATTGGCAAATCAATCTTTGTCAGTCTGAAATAAGATTCACATTCCAGAGTGGACTTGTGGAGAATAGCCATGGGAAAAGAAAAAGGGCCTCCTCTACCTGTACAGAGGTAGATAAAACAATATGAGACCAGCTAAGGGCCAGGGCTTGCTGTTAACAGCACTGTGAATGCTGACAACATTCAGAACACTGTTTATCGTGTGTCTGCTGCGTGACTGGCTACATCCTGGGAACCCGAGGACTGTGTATGTCCATGGGGCAGGTGTGAGTGCTGGTTACCTTCTTTGTACCCTGGTTGCTTATTTCTCAGTTCCCACCATAGAAGTATATAAGGGGGCATTTTTTCTCATAATCAACGATTCCTTTTGCTTCTCACCCTGGAGTCCGTGTCACAACTACCACAAATGCCGCCCGAACTGGGGTTTTTTTGCAGTTGAAGGAAGCAACCGTCTGGCTTCGTGCTGCAGAAAAGTTCTACAATTCCGGTGGTAGCTCCGCGATTGAACGCCGGGGGAAGGCGAGCGCGCTCACTGCAAATTTAATTTCATTACCTTCTGTTGAACGGATAGGTGAGCAATCGCGGTAACATGGGGCAATCAGTCTCCAACGAACATAAGCCGTGTGCTGAGGTTTCGCACCGAATTTTGAAAGGACAAGGCTTTGCGGTGTCTTCATCGGACTTAGTGAATTTGTTAGTGTGGACTAGAAAATATTCTACTTGGTTTTCTATTGCTAGCGCTTGTGATAGTGGTGTCTGGGCAAGAGTCGGGGAGGAGTTGAAAATTCCTCAATTCCTTCAATTCCCGGGTTTAGATGAGCTGGTAATCACCTGGAAAGCCGTGTATACTGCTTTGAAAACGCTGCAGCCCGCTGAGGATCTGCTGCAACCTAGGGCGGCACTCCCGCCTCCTCGGGCTGGTGAGGAAACGGGCTCGTGTGGGATTTTCTGTGATAAAGTTAGGAAACCTAAGGATGCTTTCGGCCCCGGATCTGGAAGGCCAGTCGGGTCTACATCCCCCTCCGCTTCCCCCCACCCCCCCTACTCGGAGAGTTTCCCCTCCTTCCCCCTGCGGCTTTTGCCCCTCCCGCTGATCGAGAGCTCTTAGAATTACCAAGTCGTACATGGGGGGGGGGGGTGTCAGTGTTCGGAGAGCGCGGTGGTTCCTTCTGCACCGCCCTGTGAAACAGCTGAGGACATGAGGGGACCTCTGTTTGGTTTGGATACTCAGCTACAGGAACCTGAGGCACTTCCAGCTGCCGGATGAGTGTCGGCGGGATGCTTTCAGGAATGGTGCTGCTGCTTGGTTAGCTGCCCTGCCGGCCGTGATCGGGGACGGATGGAGCGCTTTCCTGTGAGGTTGCAAAGGAGGTCAGGAAGGCAGCCCGCGATTATGGCTTGCAGAATCGTTTTACCGTCAATCTTAACTTGGTAGTTACATCCTGGCGCCTGCCGACTGGGAAGCCCTGCTGCGTGTGGCTCTACCGGCAGCTCAGCACGCTGTCTGGTGGGCTGAGGAGCAGGAGCTGGTGAAGCTGCAGGTCTTGGGTAACATTACGGCTGGTTCGGCAGCCGGCGAGAAGGAGCTGACAGCGGGCAGCGCTCCGGCAGACCTGGCGGGAAAGGCTTCACGTGAAGTGCCCGACCCAGGGCGGCGGAATCATCTCTTCTCGCCACCAAACAGGGGCCACAGCAGCCCCACGTTTCCTTTATAGATCGCCGTCGAACAGCTAATCCCAGACAGGTAGACAATGAGGAGGCGGCTCGAGTGTTGCTGCTTCCGCTGGCCTTTGAAAATGCAGGTGCGGAGTGTCAGAAGGCAATGGCCCCCATTAGGCTCTCTGCGAAGTCCGTAGCCGAGCTATGAGGAGCCCGTCACGCTGTGGGTTCGGTGGAACACAAAGACATCTGTGTTGGCTGCAGCCCTTACTGAGAAGCTTGCGGCGGGCAAAGAGGCTTTGAAGTGTTTGGGATGTGGGAAAGAGGGTCACGTTAGAAAAGATTGTCCGGCCAGGTCGGAGAGGAGACATGAAGCGCCAGCCGCCCGCGCCTTGCCCGCGCTGCCGAAGGGGCTGCCAGCGGGGCAATCAGTGCCCCTCGAGGCGGAGCAACCCAGGCCAGATCCCTCAGAGAAACGGGAAGCGGGGCGCCAGAGCATGCGCCTCGAAAATCAGCAGCGGGGTCTGTTGCCAGCAGGAGACGCCGCTCGGGCTGCTGCCCCAGCCGGCTTGCGCTCCGGGAGGCGCACGGCGGGAGATCTCGCAGCCAGCGCAGCAGGGAGGGCCGGGTTGGGTTGGGTCTCACGAGCACCGTAACAACAGGTTCGGCTTGTGCGATTATGGCACGCGGGAATCTAGGGCCCTTTTGCCCGGAGGTTTGTGTGGTCTTTGGCTGGGTCGCTCATCTGGTACGCGTTCCGGTTTGTTTGTCTTGCCTGACGTTATTGGTTCCGGTTTTGCAGGACAAATCAAGCTTATGGTGTGGACGCCACATCCACCTGGTACTATTCCCTCTGGTCGGTTGGTGGCACAGCTTTTGTTACTGCCATTCTCTGTGCCCGCTGCTGCTGACTGCAAGAGGGGGAGAGGAGGTTTTGGGAGTACTGGTCACCCACGGATATTTTGGATCCGACGGGTAACTGCTGGACAACCACTTGGAACTGTCCTTCTAAAAGGCCAACCTTTCGTCGGGATGGTTGACACTGGTGCCGATGTGTGGATCACAAATCGGTGTGACTGGCCACAGGCCGGCCCTTTGCCCCAGTGCAAGGCACAGGGGGAGCTCAGATCCCACTGCAGAGTGCTCTCACCCTCCTGGTGGAAGGCCCTGAGGAAAAGCAAGCTGTGTTGGAACCCTCTGTTCTCCCCGTTCCATGCGCTTGATGGGGCAGAGATTTATTGTCTCAGTGGCACATCACTCTGTCCATTACTCCATTGTGCCAAAATGCATCAGCAGGGCCACTGACGTCCAGCCTCGACTCAAACTGAGGTGTCTGACTGGCACTGGTTTGGGTAGGTCAGTGGCCTTTGAAGGGAGAAAGGCTGGAAAAGGCACAGCGATTGATTGGTCCAGGAGCAGTTAATCTGTGGGCACATTGTACCTTCTACCAGTCCTTGGAACACACCTATACTTGTTATACCGAAGAAGTCTGGGAAATGGCGTTTGTTACAAGACCTCAGGGCAGTGAATGCTGTCGTGCAGCCAATGGGGGCCTTACCACCTGGAATTCCAAATCCTTCTGTGACTCCTGCAGAATGGCCTTTGTAGGTGATTGATCTTAACGATTGCTTTTTTACCATATTGTTGCATCCTGATGACTGTGCAGATTTTGCCTTTTCAGTGCCTTCCATTGACAACCAAGGGCCCATGCAAAGATGTGGTACTGCCACAAGGAATGATGAACAGCCCCCACCCTATGTCAGATTGTGGTGGACAGTTCCGTTTCTCCCATTAGAGTAGAATTTCCACAAGTAACAATTTATCAATATATAGATGATATACTGTTAGCTGCTAAGCAGTGAGCAGAGTTGTTACAAGCACTGACTCAGCTGAAACACTCTCTGGCAACTTAGGGCTTGCAAATAGCACCTGAAAAAATCCAAGAGGAAGCGCCCTGAGAATATTTGGGTTGGCAGCTGTATGCAGGTACAGTTTTCCCTCAACATCTCCGTATTGCTACCTCCATTAATACTTTACATGATCTGCAGAAGTTGTTAGGGACCATCAGTTGGATTAGACCGTTATTGGGGATCACTACAGAGGAATCAGGTTAGTGTTAATGTCTGAGGCTGAAACAGATACAGGGGCATCACCAACCCCAGACCAAATTGGCTGCACATGCATGTTTGGCCTCATGTCATGCATCCGGGGCAGGATGACTTATGACACATGCTGGCCCCATGTGTTGGAACCTCATCCCCCTTGTAAAGGGTATATAAACCGATTTTTTTTCCTGAAACTGTAATTTGTAATACTGCTTTGTGTAGGGAATTAGTAGCTTAATAGATTGCATCTGCATTGTGATCGGGAATGCATCAAGGGGGTGGGAGAAGGCTACTGGTGAGAAACTTTCTGTGGCTGGTCTCTCACAGTCGCTGGGATCTTCAATACGCTACTGCATCCTGTTGCAGTGATACTATCAGTGCAAATCTGTAGGTACTGGTCATTGCATTAACTTGTTACTGTAAGGAGGCAAGTGAAGCTCTGCATTGATAAGCAAGTGAAAGGACTGGGACTGGCCAAGCGCTTCCTCCCACACTCAAGGACTGGGTTGGCCTCTGTGTTTGCCACCAAGAAGAACCAGAGCTCTGCTGTTGGCCGCAACCCAGCAGGCATTGAGCAGTGGAGACACATGCCATACCAGACCTTGATGTGAGGGATGGCCTCCTCTGTTGTAAGAGGGCCATCCAGGAGGGGAGGGCAGGCTCCAAAGCCTGCAGCTGGCATGAATTACCCAATGGTTGCATCTGGACATCCATTCAACAACTGCAACACACCAAAGCCCAGTTTGTGTCCACCCTCATCTTGAGTGGCTATTGAAAAAACAAAAAGGGGGAGATGTGGAGAATAGCCATGGGAAAAGAAAAAGGGCCTCCTCTACCTGTACAGAAGTAGATAAAACAATATGAGACCAGCTAAGAGTCAGGGCTTGCTGTGAACAGCACTGTGAATGTTGACAACAATCAGAACACTGTTTATCGTGTGTCTGCTGCGTGACTGGCTACATCCTGGGAACCCGAGGACTGTGTATGTGCCATGGAGCAGGTGTGAGTGCTGGTCACCTTCTTTGTACCCTGGTTGCTTATTTCTCAGTTCCCACCGTAAAAGTATATAAGGGAGCATTTTTTCTCATAATCAACAATTCCTTTTTCTTCTCACCCTGGAGGCCGTGTCACAACTACCCCATGTACTCATTCCCAGACTTCTTTCTTGTTCCATCTTCAAACTCCTGCTGGGTTCTCTGACCCATAAAAGCAACTATGTACATGTTTAGATACTCCTAGAATTAACTTGGCTTTTCAAATTATGCTCCTCATCCATGTAAACTCCATTCATTTTATTTGTAGGTCCCCAAGTTACCCCTGTGCTTGAGGCAACGAGTGTGGAGCAAAGCAAAGGTCCCAGCATGCAACCAAGCACAGAGCTCCCCCTGGACTACAGCACAGACCCAAACAAGGAGGAAGGTGTGGAGGAAGTCGGGAACACTGGAGTGCAGGAAGGAGAAGCATCCACCTGGGAGCTGAGTGGGGAGCCAAGTACTGAATCTACCCCTAAGCCAAGCACAGAGCCAAGCAAAGAACCAACCCAGATGTCAACCACTGAAATATCCAGTAAGACCCATTTTGTCTCTGATTGTCCATGTTATTATTATCCAAATGATGTTATTCCAGTGCATCTATTTTCCTGCATGAATGGGGCAAGATATAAAAAAACCTGATTTTCCTTGCAGTCTGTTTCTGGCAAGGAATCTGGCATGCCAGAGATCTAGCCACCTTCTGTTCCTCTCCTTCTTCCAAAAACATAAAGAAATTGCCAGTTATGGAGAAGGTGGTGAGACTCCTTAAGACAAATTTTGTTATTATGAATAAGTGCATTTTACAGCTGTATGTGAAGTGAGGAGGTCACACCTTCCTCCTTCATGAAAGAGGTTTCTCTTGTGGATTTAGTTAATGCTAGCTTATAAGGTGAATTCCTAATGTGAAAAAAAAAAGCAACAAACACAAAAAACCCCCAAACAAACAACAAAAACAAACAAACAAAAAACCCCACCAAAAAAAAAAAACCCAAACCACTCTATATGGTGCAGTTTCATTGTTATGAAGGCCCGTGGTCTGCCTGAGTGATATTTCACTCTGGTGAACCTCACCTCTGAAAAGATGAGCCAACTACCCTCTACAGAAGAAAAATCTGAAGGAGTCAGAAATTCTGTGACTGCAAATCAGCAGAGGGTCTGTCGTATCATCCATCCATATGGAGGTTTTATCTGCAAGGAGGCTGTATGACGCAAAGACCTTATCTCAGTGTTACATTTGAAGGCTCTGTCTACCCTTTGTCCCCTAGAGCTATCAGCAGGTTCTCCAGAGCTCACAGCAGGGCACAGAGCATGCAAAGGGATACACTGAAGAATTACTTCCCCCCCATCCTCACCAATTCCTGCCATGCTCTATTGTGGCTAGAATATGACACTTACTTAACCTTCCATATTCCTTTACTCCTATTCACATCAGCTGCCTCATCTTTTGAGAGTGTTTTCTCTTGGAAACATTTCCTTTGAAATGTTTTTGCTTTGTTTCTGCCACTTATTTCAACAGCATTTCGGGCTATGTCTGTGCTAGGAAAACTGGAAATTATAGAATCATGTCCATTCTGGTCTCAGACAATGGAGCAACTTGTGACATTAGGCAGCACCACTACCACCAACATAACAAGGAAGTGCTACAGTAGAATTCCCTGAGCTCGCTGTAAACTTTCACCCTCATTACTGTTACCATCAGAGCAGTGTTGAGAGCACAAATGCTTCAGTAAATGGATGTGATGAACCTCAGCAAAAAATACTATCAAGCAGTCATGCCACTTGTTCCTCTAGCCCCTGCATTTTGTTACCTACATTGTAGCATAAACTTCTATGCCCTTTATTTATCTCCATGTTTCTCATTACCACAGTGAGCTGCTTTATCATGCACTCAGCCTTATTAATGAATAAGGGGACGCAACTTCATTATCAGATATTAATTATTTTGGCTTGCTTTTGAGATACTTTTTTTTTTGGTGCTGATTTTGTCATTCTGGTATTCTGGTATTTGGAGTTGTTTGGTTTTGTTTTGTTGGGTTTTGGAGTTTTTTTGAGAGGAATGTCTTATGTAAGACATTATAAGTGAGGATCTTTTAAACGGACAGAAGGATCTTCCAAATGATGAAGGCCTGAGGAAGTGTTGGGGTTTTTTTGCTTGTTCTTTACAACTGTTTATATAGAACAATCTTAATTTCCATAGCGTTCGTAGGAAACAATTTGCAGAGCCCCAAAGTTAAGATTCCAAGCAGCTCTGTCACGCTTTGTAGTATTTTTACATTCACTCTTTGTAGTAGTTTTACATTCACTCTTTGTTTTTACTCTAGAATAAACCTCAGCATTAAATCTTGATGGAAAAGCAAGAGCCACAAGCACCTACAAGAGGTGATTTCATGAAAAAAAGAACACACATATGGTGCCTGAAGCAAGCTGGATGGTGGAGCATTGCCTAGAACTACAGCTTGCAGGAGAAGTGTAACCATAGCCTTCAGTTCAAGAAGCAACTCTTGCTTACTTTACTAGGTTAATTAGGTAACAGATGGACTGTGCTGTTTTGCTTGCATAACAACCTGAAATAAAGAATGTCATTGCAACTACGTGCTTTGTCATTATTGTAAATCCTTTCCTTGCTCTTCTTTAACAAAAAAGATTTTAGGGTTTTTTTTCTAGGTTTCCTCTCAAACATATTTCAGAAAAGTGATCCTTGTGTTTTCTTGTTTTATTACCGTTGTGACCAAGCCTACGTTCAGTTTTCAGGAACTAGGAACATGGTTGTGAAAGGACTTTCAGACAGGCTCCAGAAGCAGTCTGCTGAAGTCATCAGAGGAGGGGGACAGTTTGAAACACAAACCACTATTTAGCTCATTAACCTGCCACAGAAAAACATTTTTACACAACTGTGGCTGCAACACACAGAACTACCTCTGAGTGTTTTCATGGCTTGCAGGTGCAACAACTAGTCATTTATCTGCAAATTTTATCTGCAAGAACAACAGTAAGTAAAGAACATGCGCAGCTGTGTCCACAAGTAAGTTTGCTTTTGACAAAACCTTGGAAGACAAATTAGAAACATGAATGTATAAACAACTTAACTTACCTATTTATTTCTTATATAAGATCCAAGTGCTTTCTACTGCCTGGCATCAATCATAGCATTCCTTGTTTGGTATCCCTACTGCTGGAGAAAAGAGAGCAGGCTGGGTGCTGCACAGAACAAAGATGCTGGCCCTCCTCAGAGGCTACGGAGCCATACAGAGATAACGTAAAATACATTAAATGCACCAGAAGAACAAGGAGCCCCAAAACAGTTCAGGAATCCATCTTTGCCAAGGAACTTAATACTGGCAAATTTAATGAAAAAAATAACCAAACAAAATCCATTGCAGCAAGGGAGAAGTCTCCATATCCTGGAGTGCCTGCTACAGACAAAGCAGTCGTGTGATAATGGAAGAGAGGATAAGCAGCCCTGGATTTCCATTCTTTTTCAACTTCATTTCAAACATTATTTGCTCTCTTCTATTTACACATTTGTAAAGTCAAAAAGAAGGGAAGTCCAATGTCTGATACCCCATTTGTAAAATTTAGTAGAAGCTATCTAAATGCACCAAACCAGAACACTGGTTTATGTATGTAGATGACCAGTATCTTGGAAGGCAACAAAAAAGCCACCAAATATTACAATCAAAACACATTTTGGTTCCAAACCAGCATTCGGTTTCAGGTTTCAACTTCTGCACTTCTGTTTGACCAATAATCCAGAAAACCAGTGAAGATAAAAATAGCTTAAAAAACCCAACAAAAAAACCCAAGTAGAACCTCCCCATTCTGAGCTTTCAATAGCACCATGCAACAGGAGACACAAAATAACAATAAATAACCTTCAAGCTACACATTGGCACACAGCTAATTTTGAGAGCTTTGCTGTCCTCAAATACTGCTCATATTATCGGTGGAAATTGCTAAGAGAAAGAAAACGGGCTCAGTAACAAAAACTGTGCTGGGCAAAAATGGCTGGTAACGAAAAAAATCACCACACGGTGGCTCCAAATGCAGAGGCTTTGGAGCAGAGTTGCATTTAATGTTCATACAAAACTATGGCTACAAAACAAGTCAGCTAGCTCTGCAGGAGTGAGGAAATGCAGCAAACAGAGCTCACCCACTTAATCTAGGCAACACAGAGGTTACTTGCTTTTAGGTACTTTCTCTGGGTCAACTACCACGTAAAAACCGGGTCACTGCCCTCTCATCCGTGGTTTGGAGAAACCTCTTTAAGATTGTGCCCAAAACGATATTCAAGGCAATATTCCAAGCGTATCACATGGGATACAGCAAGGAGAAGAATGGAAACCCACTTCTTAGAGTGATGGCAAGGAGTGGAATAAAAGCAGCTCTCACCCATTTACTCATTCAAACCACTCATCGGAGTGAAAAGGCTGCAAGGAAATTAAAAGTAACTTAAACAATACAAAGGATTAGCTCTTAAAAGGCCACAAAGGATTAGTTCTTAAAAGGCCATTATGAATTATCGTGCATAAGTGCACTGTTAGTATGCGCTCAGCTTTAAATATAATCCTGGAAGATTGTAAAATAGATTGATCAGTGATAAAACTGTTAGCTGTCTGCAGGCACCTCAGCTTTTAAAGCTCTGAGTTGCAAAAAAAAAAAAAAAGAACCCTCTCTCCCTCCCAGGTTGTTTGTTCATAAATTATTCCTAGGAGGTTGCTTGTACCTTTTTTCAGGACTTTTGATACCAAAAACACAGTGTTGAGAAACACAGTTCTTATTCTCCACAGACAGCCTCTCCCATCTCTACTCCCACACCTACTGCAGAGGAAAAACACCACAGAGGTGACCAGAGTAATAGCTCTCATGGCAGAAATTAAAGACACCTTTCCTTCTAGCTGTTTATAGCACTGTAATGTTGTGCTCTGGTAAATCCACCACCCCATGATGAAGCACAATCTCCCTAATAAAATCTCCTGTATGATGAAGCTCGCGCCGTTAACTACTAAGACAGACTTGCATTCCTGCAGCACAGCCAACGTGTTCTTTCTAATGTATTTATACTGGAAGAACTTCCAGGAAAATTACTGGATGCAGTGGGGGATGTATCCTGCCACAAGGTTTCATTACACAGAGTTAGACGGCAGGGAAAAGGTAATTTTTTTGTTAGAACAACTCACTGAGGGAGACTTGTGAAATGGGCAGGTATAAGACTGGATGCTGAAACAGCAAAAAACAAAATCCAGTTCTACCCATCTTAACTAAAACCCAGGAACTACCCCAGCAACCAGCAGAAATGAGGAGTGGGTGAAGAACAGACTGCCCTCTGCTTTGTTAGCTGTAAAGACATGCAGCATGTGGATACTGCTGACAACTCGTAACACCTTACTACACACGCACAGTACAGAGCAGAGCAGGAGTCGAACTAACAAGCAAACTTTTCCTCCTTGGAGCATAAATTTTTTCAGATGGAAGAGGGATGCAGACTGGT
Organism: Apus apus; assembly: GCF_020740795.1. Taxonomy (NCBI): domain Eukaryota; kingdom Metazoa; phylum Chordata; class Aves; order Apodiformes; family Apodidae; genus Apus; species Apus apus. The sequence continues at coordinate 54,176,499 of NC_067283.1, forward strand.
TTTGCTGGCATGCCAGTATCTTCACATCAGTGCTGGAGTATATGAGAGTACTGGAGACAGAAATAGCTAGAGACTATGGCTAAGGGCAGCACTGCAGCTACTTTGTACTGCAGGAAGAAATTTAGAGTGGACTGGCAAGAGGCAAGGGAATGTTCTTTGCCTGAACTGTAAGCTGCATAATAATGCTGTCTTGTTCAACAACAGGCTATAAATTATTCAGTGGGTATTTCTTCCCTGGACCTGATAAAAGGCATAGCTCAAGGCCAGAAGTTTCACTCTGACGTTGCAAAAATTTCCAAAAGGAATCTGATGCAGGTTAACACCACAAAGCAAGTGCTGCCATTACAGCACACAGAAAAACATTACTTACAAAACAGCAACCCTCTCCTGGAAAATAAAAGAAATTGTAGTTTATTCTACACCATGAGTAAAACCAGCAATTACACCACCAGTGAAAAAGCTTCTCTCTACTATAGGCAAACAACCAATTAACAACACACCACAAGCATCCTCCTCCACCCTGACAACACTAAAGGACCTATGAAGCTTTGCTTCAGGTAATCCACAAACAACAGAGCCAAGTTCAAGTTCACCATGAGTCCTTAGCACAGAGCTCACTAGTATCAAAAACTACCTAGGTGCAGGCTCAGTTTAGGAAGACTCTGTCATCCAAAGCACCCAAGCTGGGTTTTTTTACCCAGCAAAAGGTAAGAGAAAAGGGAAGCAAATTTGCCTCCTTGATCTGCTACCAAAGGCTGTCCAGTTTGGCCCAAGGCTCTCAACATATGAGCATCAATAAAATCCCATTTCAACTGATTTTATGGGAGTTTTAAAGCTGTTTCCCAATTCAACCTAACATGGTATACATACAGACGTTCCTTTCAGAAAAAGAAGAAAGGCTTAACTTGGTTTTCTGTTCATTGACTACTAGTCACGTTTTCAGCAAACAGAACACAGCCAAAAAGGCATAGGGCTCTAAACAAGGTACCTCTAACTCAACTAAAAATTTGGTTGAACAGGATAGGGGAAAGAAACATTTAAGTTCCACAGAAGTCAAGTCTGAAGTCCGTCTAAGGTGCTGAATTTCATCTGTCTGAAGTGGACAAAGATGACAAGGGCACAACAGCAACTGTGCTTTTACTTAACTTTTTAATAGGGATGGATACAATTAATATACTGTAAGCCAGTTAACAATTTTCACTGAAATCTTATTACCTTCCTGAATAAATTAATGCTCAGCTGAACAAAAAAACCAGCATGAATTGAGTGAAGATACTACAAATCCTTCGAGGAACCCTTCCACTGCTACAATTACTGGTTTCACTGATGCACACCCAAAAATGTATGATGATGACTGTTGCTCTCTTCTTTCTCCAAATGCCTCTACTGCAGCAGCTGCAACACTTCAATGGTGACTCATTTAATGACTTAGAGTCCATTATCAGGCGGGCAGCTCTTTGGTAAAGGTGTGGCAACAGACTCTTTGCTTTCTGTCAGTGCTCGCGGCTGATGGACAAAAACGCTGAACTTGACACCTTGGTTAGCTGCTGCCCTCACAAAACCACTATTTGCGGTCATAGTGATGGCTTTTAAAGTGTCTCCTGTCCCAAAAATGGTTAAAGAGCGGCTGTTGATTTTAGAACTAGCCACGAGTCCTAAGGCACGGTCAGACGGCTGATCTGGCACCACATTGATTCTTTTCACGAGCAGCGCGGCTCGCTCCTTCTCCCCAGGTCCTCCCAGCGTTTCCAAGATGGACTGAAAATCTCGGACAGCAGATTCACAGGCAAAGAGCTCCTTCCCCTCCATGAACTCCTCCAGCTGAGGCAGGACTCTCTCTCTCCTTTCCTGAGCTGCTTGCTCAGTCAGCACTTTTTCTTTGAAGATGAAGTAGCAGCCACCATAGCTCAGGGCAGAGACGTAGGTTATTAAGGTAGTGATGTCCAAGTTAACTCTATTGCACACATTTACCTTGATCTGGGTAGGAAAAGCAATGCTGGCCACCAAATTCTCCCGGTCTACTCTGGTCACCTGCAGGAGTTCAGGGCCTTCTTCATCTGATTCACTGGCACTAAGGTGCTGGTTTTCCGTAGATGGCTCTGCCATTGAGTTCACAGCCACAACGTCTCCTCGCACAGATATTCCCATCTCCTTGAGTGTCTCTGCCATAGGACTGGACACGCTGTTGTAGAATGCAAAGATGATGTGGGGATTGCTGTACTCCACCGGCTGCTGACGGCTCGCCTGCAGGAAGTCCTCTGCCTGCTCAATAACGCTTTTGTCACCATACTGGCCTCTCCCCAGCCAGATGTTATGCAGAGCCTCTGCCTTCCGACCAATGGCCTTCACCCACGTGTGACCTCCATTGGCGACAACATCTACCACCAGTGTTTGCTTTTCCCCAAACCTGTCCTCGTAGGCAAAGACATGGAGGACGCTGACAACATCCTCCAGGTTCTCTGCTGACTGAACAACGGCCTGGAGATGGGTAAGGTTTGTGCTCTGCAGATGGGATTCCTTGATGGCCACCTTCCCCGCCTCCACCTTGTGCAAGAAGTTTAGCTCAGCCTTCAGTTTGCCACATAGTTTTGCCCCACCTTCTATTCTCCTTTTCTGCAACTTGGAAAGGGCTTCTGCTCTCTCGATCAATTCTTTAGCAATGGCAATTCTTTCATTAAGCAGTGACTGCACAGACATGTTGGAAACATTATTCCTGTTAAGTGAAAGCAAAAGAGAAGATTGTTATTGCAGAGCCAAGAACAAAAACAGCCAAAGAAGTCTTTGCAACAGTATACACCAGAGTCGTGCAGCAGACTTAGTGCAGCAGCTATTGGCATTGTAAAGCACAAGCATCAAGAATCAGCACAAATCCCACCGAAGAGTTCACTCCCTTTCCTTCACCTCTAGGGGTCCAACTTACGGCCTCAGATCTCAGTTCTCGGCAAGGAAGAACAGCAGCCTTCAAGTCTCCAGACACACCTTGCGAGTTTTTGGTTGTTCCTCCTGTCTGTGAGTCCTTCACTGAGCTAGTCACTTAGAGAGATCTCAGCTCTCACGGGTCATGTGCAAAAGCTGCCATCCAGAGCAAAATCAGAGACGCTGCCAGTGGGATAAACAAATTCTGCCTCTCTCACCACAGTCACCATTAATAAAAGTCACCCACAGCGCTTACTGACATACACAAAAAAGGTGAAGTCTGGGTCCCAGCAAGTGTTTTAACACAGCACAGACAAAGGCCACTGTATTTCACAGGTACGGAGAGCCCAGCTCCACCCTCTCCAGCTTAGACTGCACAACTCAAGAGAATGAGCCGCTAAAAAACCTCCTGGCAAAGTTCCACCACGACAGACTACAGTTCATCATTCTAGAGCTAGGAGGACCTAGAAATCTCCCCGTTTTCTAGTTCTAATCCGGATTTACCGTGCTGCACCTGTTAAGTCAACTCCTTCACCTCTGCACCACTTGAGCACGTCTCCCTGAGGAAAAGGGTGACTGGAATTACTTCACCGAAGACGGGCTGGCTTTGAAAAACGTAGGATTCAACACCACAGCAAAAAAAAAACAAACACCAAACCAACCAGCATTTTTGTGACAAGCTTCACACAGCGGACACCAACCCCGGCACCCTGCAGAAGGGCACACACCGCCAGCGCTAACTGCTGCGGGCTTGGCCGGCAGCCGACCCCGCCGGGGTCTCCCCTTTCTCACCCAGAAAGCCCTAACGCCTTCCGGCACGGCCCCTCCAGGGCCGGGGGGCGGGGATGACAGTGAAGCCAGCCCCGGCCCGCCGCAGGCAGCCGCCGCACCCGGCACCGCACCCCGGCGTTCCCGCTCCGGCACCGCCCCCCCCCCCCCCCCGGGCCCGCCCCGCCGTCACGTGGGAGCGGCGCCGGGAGGCCGCGCCGCCATCTTGGCTGAGGGCAGGCTGCCCCCGGCGCTCGCTCGCCCCCCCGGCCCCGCTCCCCGGCCGGACCTCCTTGCCTCGCCCCAGCCCGGCGCACCTTCCCCCGGCAGGGCGGGCGGGCGGGCGGCTGCGCGGCCCCTGCTCCCCTGTGCCCTCCCGTGGCTAGCGGGGCGCGCCCAGCCCGGGGCAGCCTCGCCTCTCGGGAGGCTCGCGGGTCCCGCTGCCTGCCCCAGCGCCCGCAGCCCGTACTCACGACCCGGCGGCAAGAGCCGCGTCCCCCGGCCGCGGCAGCGGGCGTCCCGGGGCGGCGAGGTCCGGCGCAGCCCCTCCCCCGGCCGGCCGGGCGGGGACGGCCTCGCCCCCAGCCCTCCGCCCCCGCCCCGGCCCTTCCCTCCGCGGCCTGGCCGGGCACCAGCGTGCGCCTTTCGATCCCGGAGGGCCTTGACGGCGGAGTGAAGGCTCGGGAGGAGGTCAGAAGGGCCAGAGAGAAGTCAGCCCTGGGCTCGCGCTGCAGCGGGGAAGAAGCAGCCGCGGTTCGAGCCCAGCGTCGGCTCCGTGAAGTTCAAGCAAGAAAATCAAGCTGTGCTGAACTATTCGGTTGCGAAGTGTGCGCCAGGGTCCTGCCGGCTTGCCCGGAGCTCCTGCCCATTTCCAAGCCGTGGCCTCCAGCCTCTCTCGCCGTGCTGCAGGAACACTCCCTCAGCAGCCCTGGAGAACCTCCACCCTCCCGTTGCTACGGATGGCTGATTCCTAGAGCAATGATCTTGTCCAAATTGTTTCACAAAGCAAGAGTAAGCCAAAGCAAGCTGTAAGGGGTGTACTTGCACCTCCATCCCCTTGGAACCTCACCTTGCAAAATGGTGATACTCCTGACTTCCTTGGAGCAGATCCAGGACATGCAAATCAAGAACATCACCTCTTCCAGGTGGCTGCCCTAGGAACAAGAAAAATGAAGCAAAGTCTTTATTTCATGGTCAGCGTAAGTAATCAGGCTTGTAATTTGTTGTTTCTCACATCTGAACAGTGTTCATCCTCCTGATTCCCTTCACCCCACTTTATGCTGGGAGTGGTTTTACAAAATGTAAATAAAGCTATTAAATAACTAAAACCCAGTAAAAATAAAAATCACTTTTTGAAAATAGCCACCACAACCACTCAATTGCACTAGTATCTCTCACTCCTGAAGTGATTTTGTTGTTTGAGAAATACATCTGAAAATTACTATTTCCTTAAATTCCAAGGATTTTGAATGGGAAAAGATGAAAATTAGTTCCCTGCAGTTAAAGCATGCCCTTTAAATACCAGACAAAATTTAGTAACTAGTCTAGACATGCAGTCTGAGTATGGCAAAGTTTCCTTTCAGTACAGGATTAAGCAGTTAAAAAAAAACCTCCACACTCTAAATCACACCACCTTCCCCTTTAGAACAGCACAGTATCAAGGTCTCTCTGCCTACATCTAAGATTATCTAATTCTCTAAATAAAACCTGATTTCAAGATGTTTTGTATATTCTTTCCAAATTGCACCAAGTCCCATGAACTTTGATTCCCTGTAGAGCATAAGTACATCAAGGAGCTCCAGGAATCGGTTCTTAATGATGTAAAAACCATCTTGCTCAAGAATCAAATTAGGTGGCTCTCCCAAATGAGTAACTGACAATAAACCATTAGACTATGGGATAGACCTACTCTTCTCATTCCACACAAAGCATGGAGCCATTTAACATCACTGCAGAAACGATGATGGGGGCTATAAGGTCATCCCTCAGACAGGCAGCCTGTGGAGAGAAGTCTCAAAGGAAAGTTACAACTGATCATCATTTTGAAGCTTTTTGTCATAAAAGGAGTACTAATGGATAGTACTAGTGCCAGCACTCTCATCTTTCTCAAGGCACGCTTCTGTTTGTTCTCAAATGAAAAAGGTGCCACCATTTAATAACAGCCAGATACAATCATTTTACCAATTCAAACAGTTTACATTCCTAAAAGCACTGACAGAGGAAACCTTGTGCAAGCTGACATTCAGAACATCTGACAAATGTACTAACTTCACCTTGCCACCCATTTACAATGTTGGTCCATAACAACATGAAGTAAAACCAACACTGCTTCTGAACCACACACTTCAGTACCCTGTGTGGTAATGGTTCTGTCCCCTTACACAGTAGGGGCAAGTGGGGGGGAAAAACCCTCAATGTTTACATCAGTTACCAGGTAGCTGAAGGACAACACTTTCCTTACTCAGAACACAATAGTTTCTGTACAATGACAGAAGAGTTAGTACATTTGAGCTACCAAACCACAGGAAAAGATGGAAGATACTGTTTTTCACTTCCCTCCACCACCCGTAATACAAGTAAAATTCTATGGATGGAAGTTATTTTTAAAAACCCACAATAAAAAATGAACAACACAACAAAGCACACACCCCCCAACCTTAAAACATGTTTTTGTTTGTCCCATTGCTACCATCTTGAGAGTTAGATAGCATCATTTATTTGAAACTTGCTTTGGTTTCAACTATCCTTCACAGGACATTCTTTGTTAATCGTTTCTAGTAGGGGAGGCAATCAAGCTACTGCAGTTTGTGCTAACCCTTTTCTGACAAACCTAGCTGCCTTTTTTCATATATAAAACTACTTTAAACCGTATATAACATTAAAAAACCTGAATTAATGTGTATAAATATTCTAAATGGAAGATACAACATCATCAAGTCTTTGAGTTTCAGTTCCAAGTTGTTAATTTTCTCTAGAAGACGAATCAGAGCACAGATTGGTTTTCAGTGTAAAATACTCAAAAAGTAATCTGGACTAAGTGTTAATGGACCATTTGGACACAGCTTTTATTTCTGACATCGGGAAATAAAACCTCATTTACGGCATGCTTACCTAACGATAACAGAAAACATCAGAAGACAATTGGAAAGAACAGCTCAAGGAGCTTACACACTACTTGTTGAACACTAACTCATGCTTTGTATTTTCTTCATTAGTTATGGCTGGCTAGCATGTAACCTGTCACACTGCTCCCAAACGTGCTTAGCCTAATGTACAAGCAGAGTGATCCAGCTATCGCGCCCAGTTCATTAACAGTTTAACAATCAGACTGCTTTAAAAAAAAACACATCTGAAAACAGTAACTTAAAACAGCTGCAGACCAGATTACTTCTGCTGAAAGTACGTTTACTTATCCTGTTTCTTTTGCAGTAAATTTTGTTTCTGTATAACCTGAACAACTCTATACATTTAATAAATGTATTGATACATACACCCACACAGAATAATATTCATTCAAGCATCTAGTTCTGCACCTGTAAAAGTTGTGATGCATAAATTAAGTGCTCTATTCATTACTGCACCTTTAGAGTTGTCTTGCAAGTTGGAAAATACTTCAGCACAATTTGACAGATGTAATTACATTACATGTTCTCATTTTGCTTTATAAATCCTGTTGATTTTTATTGACGGCGATAAAGGCATTTACTTTTCAGTAAGTTATTACTTCCAGTATTTCTAACAAGATTTCAAGGCTGAAAAAGTGCAATTTGTAGGGCCACAAAAATAAACCAAGTAACAGTAAACAAGTTATTGAGACTCAATTACAAAGAGGGTCAAGAACTGAGATGCTCAAATAGATCACAGTTCATGCCTGAAATGGAAGACTGCTTCTGCCTCTTTGTGAAAGTACATGATCTTTCACACCAGATGCAACAATTTTTGGAAGTTACTTAATATTCAAACAACATTGCAAAGTGAAAAAATTATCCTGTCCACTCAAAATCTAACTTCTTTAAAAGAAGGTCTAACAGGAGTTCTTCATATATGTGGAAAATTCTGTTCCTCAACAATGAGGATACTGAAATCTCAGCTTTATTCAGATAAACAAGAGACACACAGACACCTTCCCCCAAAACAGTGGCCTTCAAATTTTATTCTTTAGCCTTTTTCAAGCTGTCATTGTAACTTGACATTTTGACAGTATTTCGTGTAGAAAGATTCCATGTATCAAGGGAAAGAATTACAGGTAGTAAGATTCCATGTATTACAATAGTGGGACTGTTGAATTTGCACCATTTAAAAAATCTCTGACAAACCATGTAGAAATAAGTATGCAAAAACTGCAAACAAAAACATTTAAGTAGCCAAAATTAAAAAGACCTTTGTGTGAATCACACAGTCTTGCTTGGTTTCTACTACGCTATTGCAGCCAAGTAGTCCTTAACCTCAGTTGGAGTGAGTCTCCTAAAACCAGCTTCATTACAGATGCCAACTTCAATGTTGTCTTCTGTCATTTGCCCTTCAAAGCTCTCCTATGAAAGAAAATACAGTTCAGTGAATCATATCAATGATCTCATAACAGTAAAAAACTTCTCTCTTAAACATTCTGCTAACCTTTAGTGTTAAGATAGCTGTATGAATCGCATCTTCCAGCTCCAAATCTTCATTGTATCTGTAAACAGAAGTCAGTGTATTTCAGCATGGGACAGATCTTTCCAAATCCTCGTAATCCTGAAGTTTCTAAAAACCCAAATACTACTAAAATCTTCCTGTTTGTCATAAAAATATTACTTGTAAGCACTGTGATATTAATAGTAAAAATAACTTGAAAAAACAAATAATGAAATAATTTCACTACGAGCTCTGGAGCCCCCAACACAAGAAGGACCTGGACGTGTTGGAACAAGTCCAGAGGAGGGCTGTGAAAATGACCAGAGGGCTGGAGCACCTCTCCTATGAAGACAGGCTGAGGGAACTGGGGTTCTTCAGCCTGAAGAAGAGAAGACTTCAGGGAGACCTTATAGCAGCCTTCTGGTGCCTGAAAGGGGCCTGTAAGAAGGCTGGGGAAGAGCTGTTCACAAGGGAATGTAAGAGCACAAGGGGTAATGGTTTCAAGCTAGAAAACGGTAGATTTAGGTTGGACGTAAGGGAAAAGTTCCTTAATAGGAGGGTGGTGGGTCACTGAACGGGTTGCCTAGAGAGGTGGTGGAGGCCCCATCCCTGGAGACATTCAAGGTGAGGCTTGATGGGGCTCTCAGCAATCTGGTCTAGTTGGAAATGTCCCTACTTATTGTCGGGGGGTTGGACTAGATGACCTCCAGAGGTCCCTTCCAACTCAATACATTCTATGATTCTACTTTTCCTCCTGACAGTGTATAGAACAAAATTTGTGCAAATATATTGAACATGTTTGCTGCACTGAAATAAATCTCCACAAACACAAAAGCTGGATTTCCTCTGTATGTGTAAATAAGCATCATGTCTTAAGTATTTTACACATTTGTTCTGATAATCTAAAAGTGCATTTTTATCTGTCTGTTCTACACGGAACGTGAACAAAAAGATACTATCATTTCAGGAAAGTATCAAATCCATTACCTTTTCTCAAGGAATGTTTTCCCATTGACGTAATTTTTTCCCATTGCTGTTGCTTTCCATGCAAAGTAAGCTCCCTGTAAAAGCAACGCTCTATTATAGTGTTTTATGTAACTCTGTGAAACATTAGGTATTCAATTACTTGGGAAAAAGTACAGCAGCAATTATTAAATTCCTGAATATTACCCCTGAGAATACAGAAGACTATTTGGGGTCACAATCAGACTAATTTTATGTGGAAAGAGATGCTATGAAAAATGGACAAAACATTTGTATAGAGCTCCACCGATCTTCATCCTCCCGCTACTTTGAAAGATTAAGTGATTAGCATAGTTTTGATTTGGGATTCACTAAACAGAAACAGTATGTTTGCCTTTGAGAATGAATACAGTCAGACCTTTCTTGAGGTTCACTCCATATATTCATATTTTCTTATTAAGTAACGTAAACTACCTGTTGCAAATCAGCCATCTGATTTCTCTTAGCTACTAGTAGAACATATAGCCATCACTTCTACTCTCTGCTCTAGCATGAAGACCATCAGCAGTTCCATGCCTCTGTCAAGGTGCCCTACACAAGGCACATTTTTTAATTTATTTTTTTTTTTTACACATTTGAGCATCGGGTAGTACCTCTGAAGCTTATCCATGACCACTACAGTCACCATGTTTTTTGTTTGATCTAGTGTTACAACTCTCACATGTATCAAAGGGTAGTTTTTCAGAAGTGCAGTGCAAAACACAGCAAATAAACTCACTTCCAATTAACCACTGTCATAAAATACTACAGTATATACATTCTATTTCACAATAACTTGCATTTAGTTTAGGGAACAATTATTTGAACAGCATAAACAGTCAATTTTTTTTTGTTTCTGGTTTGTCATACTTACAGATGGATCTGACTGAAATAAATAGGGCCGCCCTTCGTTCCAGCCACAGATCAGCAGTGATACACCAAATGGACGAACACCACTGCAGGCAAAAAAAACCCAAACAAACTAAATTACCACAGTGGATACCTGAAATTTATTCAATGAAAATAAACAGTAGCTAAGTTATTTTGCATGTGTTAATCCTCCCCTAAACGCTTCCCACCATCCCAGAGCTCTGATCAGAAATGACTAGTCAACCAACAGTACAAAACCAAAAACTCTGCTGCCTTGTTGGACAGGTTTGTTTGCAAGACAACCCTATCTCACCTGCTGCCAGCCCATGCTCTTCCTGCCAGCCCACTCTCTGGGGACATTCTCCACTGAAAAACTGTCTTTCTGACACCAAAAATCAAATCACCAGGTAGCTGTTATTTCTTACATTTAAACAACACCATCTTTATAAGTAACTTCAAAGTTCAGAAAAACACATACCCAGACTGCGTGTATTCCTGCATCACAGAAGCAATTCTCTGGACTAGCTGAGCTGTTGGAATGGGCTCATGGTAAACCAAGTAATATTGCTGGGCCAGCTTCCGAGCTCTGTGCACAAGTACTCTAAGAACAAAGACAAAATTAGTATGCCCAAGAAATTCCAACTAGTTGTTACAAGTAGAACTGAAAACTCATGATAAAGACTATGCTAAGGAGTCACACATCTGGCGTGACACCAATGTGAGAAAACACAGACTGTGCTGACTTATGTTCATCAACAGACTAATCTCTGAAATGCCGAAACTGAATCTAAGGTTGAATTACAATGCAGTTCATTCCCTAGTAATTCTTTAGATAGAAGGTTATGTGACAAGGTGCTGAACATATTCAGAAAAAACTGAATTTCATATCCAGTGTAATACCATTGAATATGATGCCATACACTTAGTAAGAAACAGCTAGTTGCTCTCGTTTCCTATGTTTCTTGTATGAAAATGAGTCTGAACAGCGACCAAACAAGTTGTAAATACCTGTAATCTGGACCCATACCGCTGTACACTAAGCCTATATGTTTGGTAATTGGTTCCACTTTGTGGACGCTCCTTTCATCATAAAGAATGGATTTCTGTTTCTTCTCAGTTGCCAACACCACTCCATTTGCAGCTGGAAAGGAACAAGATTTTTTTTAATATTAAACTGAAGTTATGGAAAGCAGTCAAAACACAAAAGTTTATCAGACTGTACAGAGTTTTGCTCCTCCCTATTTTAAAAAGCCCTTCAAATTTACAATCAGGCTAAATAGAGATACTTTGATGAACTCACCCAACATATGCTTTTATCTAAATATTTAATATTATTTAGTTAATAATTAAATATTTAAATTATATTTAAATAATCATACAGCTCCCATAATCCCATTCTAAAGATTCTGAAGCACATACTAATAATTGAGCAGCTGAAGTAGCTTTTTGTGCAATTTCTGTACATACGGACACACAGCTAGAGTTACTTACTTAAGAAACAGGAACACTTAAAGAAAAAAAAATAATAAAGTCTGCTTCTACCAGCTGAGCTGCTTCAAAATCACCTAAGCAGTTTTCATCTCCTAGCATGGAGCTCTGCACTTCCTTCCCGTATAAAAAAATACTGAGTTGTAGAAAAAAAAGCAGGCAACACTAAACCCACTAAAACATGTGAAAATCTGCCAGAAGAAAAACATGTCATAGAAGGCAGGATGAAGAAAGTTGCAGTATATAGTCCAAACTATTTTAGTTCTCTCAGAATCCTAAATCCTTGACTAAACAAGTAGTTATTTTATGAACATACCTTTAATCCCAACCGATGGAGCTCCTGCAGCCACTGCAGCCAAAGCATATTCAATCTGAACAAGCTTTCCAGAAGGACTAAGAAGTAAAATGCAGAAGTAAACCTAACATTATTCTGATATGCTCTTTTAGTCTATTTATACCTAGCATCCGTATATTCTAATAAAAAAAAAAAAAATAGCAAACAATAAAACCCCAAGCCAACACCAAAACAAAAAACCCCCAAGCCCAAAATCTCAAGATTCATAACAGCTTCTAAAAGAACTGGACTGGCTCAGTACAGAACTCACTGCTGCACTGTGCTACTGGGATACTCACACAGCACCTGCCTCCAACCCTGATGGAAGCTAATGTGTGGGATGGGGAGCAGCCAGTGAGATGCAGGCTGAAGGAGGACAAGTCCATTCTCCAACTTGATAGCATTTGGAACAAGTTCTCCACTCAGTAGGAAAACTCTTCAGAGCTATTAATGACTTTCTGCTGAAATGGCATTAGACCTGTGGTTTACAAGTTTTCAAGATGCTGCTGAAATCTATGAGCAAGGACATACAGCTACTTGCTTTGACTGATAACCACACATCAGGTCAATGGTACAAGACAGAAACAGCTTCCATTCCAGCCCCAGGTATTCCCACATCTTGTTTTAGTGATCCGTGTCATTCTGGTAATAAACACAGAATCATCAGAACAGAGCAGCAGGTGTTAGGCTGCCAAAGTAACTCATCCAGAATGAAGGGAATCGAGGGTCCCATTCTCAATCCCCAGGGAAAAGGACTGGATGAGGGATTTTGCAAGTGGGATCTATTCTCTGGCCTGTATTTCAGACGCTGCTGCTTTAATAGCTGCAAAAGTAAACTAGAATATTGTGTAACTCAGTGCTTAGAGGAGGTAAAATAAACAACAAAGCAAGCAATAACCTGCGTATAGTTAGTTATACACTGAGTAAACCGTGTAGAAAAGTGACAAAGTAATAATTCTAGCTTCTCCACTACAAAATACTAACAAACCAAACCAACAGTTTCCTGTGCCAGCAATTAAAGTATACGGAACATTAACAAAATATTTCAAAAGCCCTAACTAAAATAAATAATTCTAAGTGCAAGGAACAAGTGAATGAGGGAAAGCATAAGCAAGGGTATTCTGTTCTGTGTGCACATAAAATCAAATGGCTTCAGGATTCAGAGCATGTGGTGCTTCTGTACAGTACAAAAAGTTTGTAACTCCCTCAGGAAACTACTTAAAAAACTAGTAAAGGATCCAACCCATTTGAGTAAAGCAGGCATGTTTGGCTGCATCCATCCATTAAGCAGATTCTTTTCCTACTTTTAGATTGTGAACTGCTTCATTTCATTAAATGCAAGAAGACTGTAGTCACCTACTTGGCAATTACACAACATCATTGTCCTCGGAGGTTAAGAAGGCGCTTTACCAAAAGCACCACACAGATTCTTGCATTAAGTCCTTCTTTTCATATGTATAATTCTGGATAGCTTATTAGTTTCCTCAAAAAATGAAACAGAAAACAATTTCATTTTCTCCAAATTAATCCGAAGTGTAGGTGTTAGAGCAACACTTTAACAGAAACCACTCCAATGGCATATTCCTTTTGCCCATGTGAACATCCTACCTCTAGGCTCTGCACAACACAATGTGCAAGGACAGCACCGCTTGCCAGGTGCAGCAGAAAGGGAATTCAACTATTCAAAACTCATCTGAAGGTTTCTTTTATCCCCAAACCTGCTAAGCTCGATGTAAAGGAAGCTCTCAAGATACGGTATCATCCCGCATTTCCCATTAGTTCCGAATCGTCGTCCAGCCTAAAGCGTGTGCGTGGGGATCCTCAGTTTGCTACACCGCCTCACCGAGCGCTCGCTACGAGGCACTACCCAGAACGAGACAGACTTCAGGTCGGCCCCACAGCGACTTACAGCAACGAGAAAACACAAGCGGCGAGCGCACCCGGGCGAGGGCTCAGCGACACAGACCAGGTGGGACCAGGGACCCTCCCCGCAGCCTGTGCCCGCAGCCCCGCAGCTCACTAGGCCTCCCGGCAGCCGTGTGCCCCGCGTCGGGCGGAGGCGAAGCCCCCTGAGCCCCGCCGCCTTCCCGCTGCCCGGCTCCCGCCGCCCCCCCGCGCCCGCAGGCCCGGCTCCGCCGCCCCGCCAGGGAAGCCATGACTCTGCAAAGTCCCCACGCCGTCCTGCCCCGCCGCCGGAAGGCCGCTCCGGCCGGGCTGCGCGCCGCCCCCGTGCTGCCCCGGCGGCCCGCCCGCCGGGAGCCCCGCACCGCAGCCCGCCCGCCCCGCGCACCTGAAGGTGGTGAGGGAGAAGCTGTAGCCGCGCTCCGCCATCTTGGAGCCCACCCCGCCGCTCCCGCCTCTGCGCAGGCGCGGCCGCCGCCCCCGCCTCGTGCGCCGGGCCGCGGCCAGCGCTCTGATTGGCCAGGAGGCGGGGAAGAGCCGAGCATGCCGGGAAGCAGCGCCGGGCCGTCGGGGGACGCGATTGGCGCAGGGGCGAGCTGTGCGGCATGCTGGGAATTGAAGTCCTGGCCTCCGCCCCTCCGGCGCCGTGAGGCGCTCCGGGCACTCCGTTTCCCAGGAGGCTCCGCGGCAGGGGCGCATGCGCAGTGCGCCCCCGAAGGAGGGGCCGCCGGCCCCTCCTTGAGGCCTTGCGGGACGATGGCGGCGCTGGTGCTGGCCTGCCCTGCCCTGCCGGGCCTCCGCGCCCTCCTGCAGCGCTGCTGGGGGCGGCTGCGGCGCGGCGGCTGGCCGGGTCTGCCCGGGTGCCCGAGCCCGCCCTGGGGTAGGTCCTCTCGGCTGGAGGGCGGGGGTGGCTGCGGGGCTGCGGGGCCCGTTCTGAGCGGGGCGGCTGAGGGAGGGAGGGAGGGGGGGGTGGGGGCGGGAGAGGGTGCAGCCCTGGGGACACCGAGGGAACGGGGCGGGAGGAGCCGCCGGCCGCTCTTACCTCCTGGCGTTGGGAGCGTCTTGTTTCCTCGGCTGCGCGCGCCAAAACGGGGCTTGGGCGCAGTGAGCGACTTCTTGTTTTCCCTCCAGGGCCAGCGCTGGCTGTCCAGGCGCCAGCTTTTCTCCCGCGACCGCTGGACGAGCCCAGCGGCAGCTCCGAGGCGCCAGGCCTGCTAGATAGCATCCTGTGGATGGCGGCGCCGAAGAAGCGGCGCACCATCGAGGTGAACCGCTGCAGGCGGAGGAACCCCAGTAAGCTCATAAAAGTGAAGGTAATCACCACATTTCGGCAGGTTTGCCTTCTGATCGACTGCCAGTAACTTCCTGAATGGCAAAGAAGCCACGGAGTAAGGTTTATGCCAATTATTTCCCACCTCACTTCTTTTAGAGTATCCTTATCGTAGCACTTGATACTCCCGGATAAATCTTTTTGGAATTTGTTTATAAATAAGCTTTTAAAGGCCACTGTAATCTTCAAAATGCTTTATAACGGGTACATTCGTTGTGTGCAAGTAGCCTGTGGTTAAACAAACAGTGACAATTTAAGTGCAAGCCAATAAAATGTGCATTTTAGCTAAACTGCAGGCATGAACGGAAGAGGTCTGTAGCTTTTTTGCACCTAATTGGGTCAACAGGTTTTTAGTCCTCCAGACATCAGTAGGCATAATGATGTAGGTGTTTACTTCAAAGGCTGATTTTAGTAGTAATAGTCATGCTATAGTAGTAAGCATTTGACATAACCATACCTTGCAGAAAAACTACCTAGAATAATACATTTTTGAAAGGGCAATTGAGTTTCTCTGGCATTCAGTTGAATAATTTTTATTAGTTTGTGGTTGTTCTGTATTTCTTGTGTTGCTGTTGTTCAAAGTACAGTATTTCCTATTTTCCACTGTCTTCTTTTAGAGGAACATAGATGTTTGTCCCGAGTGTGGAAACCTGAAGCAGAAGCACGTCCTTTGTGGCTATTGTTATGCAAAGGTCAAAGCAGAAACACGGCTCATACGGATGGAAATAGGTAAAAAGGAAGGAGGACCATTTAATGCTCCAACAGTAGAGACTCTTGTCCTTTATGATGGAGAGAAGCCCACAGAAAAAGACGAAGGCAAACGGATCATTGAAAGAGCCAGGAAACGTCCATCTTGGTTTGTCCAAAATTGATGCTGTTCAACTGTAGCTAACAAAAACAGTTGCTGTGGCAAGAAAGATGGTGATTTTCAAGAATGTTTTCCTTCTTTTGTTCACTCAATGTTGAGACAGAAAGTCTATGAACTTTTGGGAAGCCTATTAGAATCGTGTCATGCCAGCTGGTGTTGCAGTCATTTGTTGTTTCTGTAGCAGGCAGTGGGCACTGCTGCTCAGTGATACGTCATAGTAGTCAACAATTAAAGAGAAATCAGGATCTACTTTGGGTTTGGACATCTGCATACAGTATACTGAATAATTTGTGTGCTAATGTTCTATTCTGGTTTTGTAAATAACTTTTTTTTTTAACAAAGGAAATACATTCACAGGTGTTAAAATAAAGTATGTTAAGTTTCCCAGGGAAACCTGCTTCCTGGTTTTGACTGCTGCTCTTTTGGAGGGGAAAAAAAAAGGGGAAGGGGTAGAAAGTTCAAAACCAATCTTGATTAGATGCAAAGGATATTTACAAAGAAAGATACAGTTATTTTGTTATTTCCAAGGCTCTTAACAGAATCTCGCTTAACTGGATCTCTCCACAAGTCTGCTGTTTGAGATACTCTATGATATCCCTGTTTCTGAGCAAAATAGTGGTTGTCATTATGTATTTGCACTTCTGTACCAGACAGAAGGTTGTTTCTTGTTGTCAGTATACAAAAAAATTTTCTGTTTTAAAGGGATGTGGAAAGTCTATTTCCCTCCTCAAAGTGCACTTGATTTCTTGAGTGAAATATCGAATTTAAATACACTGACTGGAAATCTGTAAATTTGAGAAGGATCAAAGCTGGTTCTTTGCAGCCATTGCCATTAAGTAGCCTGGGTGGTCAGTGGCTGCTTGGAAAACCTCGAAAAGCAGCGGTGCCTTCCTGTCCTGAGCCTTCTGCAGAGAGGGGCTAGCTCTGCCCTCTGCTGTCCGCTGATCCTCTTCAGTGGTGCAGTCGCAGCACCTCGCTGGGGGGTTTCACTTCGGTTTTAAACACCGCCGTAGCACCACTGCATTTAAGATGAAAACTGGTTTCAGTTTTAGGCTGGGATTTCAATATACAAACGGTACTGTTGGATATTACTTTTCAGCCAGTCGAGTAGCCATTTGCTGCCAAAAAAATGCAAACCAGCTTCTAACCCTGGCTGGGTTGCCCCTGTGTTTCCTTGGTGTTTGAGGGTGTCTGCTCCTGTGCGGTGTCTGCTCCTGTGCAGTCCTGTTTTGGGGAGCTGTGCTGCCAGAGAACTGTTTCCTGGCTTTCTGCAGCTTGGTTTTTGGTGGGTACCTCACTGTATCTTCACCCATGTCAGGGTCAGAGAGAGACAGTGTGGGCAGTAGGAATATAGAAGTGGAGGATGCAGGACCACGCTTTCCAGAATAGCCTTCATTTGCATATCAGCCAATTATGCATGCTTAAGGAGTGGGCTCGTGTGTGCTGTAGCACTTCACTTCTGCTTTCCTCGCTCTGGATTCCATGTTCTGAAACATAGCTGGTAGGAACAGATGTTAGTGGAGATGTAGCAGTTCCTCCTTACTCTAAGGGAATAATGCAAGCTGAGACGTGTAAATTGATGCTATTTAGTTGACAGTATCCACGCAAACAACAGAAGTTATTTTCAGTTGGTCCAAACAGAATTTATTCCAGGCCTGTCTGTTTTTCACTTGTTCAGAACTGAAGCCCATAAAAGGTGGCAAGCAGGAGGCAGAGTGGAAGGCTTACATTTGAGGGAGCTGCATGGGATGAGACTGACATATTGGAGGTGAGATCAGTCAAGCTATAAGACAGATATGTTGTCCTGAGGGAAAGGTGTGTTTGTATTTTAGGAAGAGGTGGAGGGGTTTTTCTTTCTTCGTTCACATATTATAAGACCAATTAGGCCTTACTATTGTAGTTGCTTTTTATATAGTCCAATAGCCCCCCTGGCATCAGCTCATGACCTTGATATATATATATATGTATTTATATATTCATCTATTTTTATATAGTTATATTTTTGGCAAAGGTTCTGTAGAGAAATGAGTGAAATTAGTCAGGGATGTTGAGAGTCATGGGTCAATTTCTCAGAAACACAGAGGTATTAAAAAGCAAACTATTTTTCTGTAAACATGAGAGAGGCTGTGGTTTCTGCTAATGGCATTATAATTGGCAGATGCTGCATTCATTGATTGTAGCATCAGTGAAGCAATGAAGATGCTTTACACCAGAGTTCTTAGAAACATGAGTGAAGTTACACTGTGTCAACACTAGAGGTTACAAAATACTTGCAAGGTCATGGTTAGGTAATGATTCATTTCACGGCCGTACTGCTTATGTTAGTGCTGCATTTGTACAAGCCTGAGATGAGGAGATGCTTGATAATGTTTCATAGTAGTCATTAAAATGTTCATGGTCTCTAAAAGGAAAAAAAAAAAAAAAAAAAGGAAATACTGATAAATATTCAAGATTCATATATGCAATTTTATAGTGCTAGTTAATATTCCGAGAAAGAAAATGTCTTAAGTGAGAGTCAGAACAGTTTAGTTTAAGTGACTTTTCTTTCAAAAGGAGTAAAGCTGGCTTTCATAGGTTCATTTTATTAACCTTGATGATACAAAGCTCTATTACTTAAAAAAAAATCCACAATTCCTTTAAAATACATAACATAGTCTGTTACTTCAAATAAAACCTGATTTAATGTAATTTTGAAATACAAATCAAAATACCTCTAATATAGAAAAATACACTTTTTTAAACAGTGTAAATTAAAACATTGGGAACCCCCACGTAGTTGAAAAATACATTCTTTTGTGTCTAAAAATTTCATATTATTATATACACGTTATATTTTATTGCTTTTCTTCTGTAAGTATTTTATTTTAAAATTACTTTATTTCACATTTGAGAAACAACCAGGAAGATGATGTCCTAAAATACAAGCATGCAAGTTGCTAAACTAGTTTGTATCATGCTAAGACCTGCAGAGATAGGGATGATCTGTATGGATACCATAAATGATCACTGCCAGAGGCTGACAAACCAAGTTTCTCTTTCATCTCCCATTTAGCAAGGGAATTTTAATAGCAGGTTTCTGCACAGTTCTCATCTATTCTCTTGAACACACTATGGCAGTTAATATAAAATACACTTCTTTAAAGCACTAGGTGGCAGAGGAGTGTAGCTTTCTGGTAGTTGCAAAATCTCCTGTGAGATAGGAAACAGTGTCCGAATCATGAAATTTGCTCCTGTGTAAGCAAAAGATCTGCAAAAAACTGATTTTGGTAAGTACAAAGAAAAATACAATAGTTGTTATGAAACAAACTAATCTATTGTAATTCATTGTTCTGACCAAATTTAATTAGATCTATACTGAGAATTAACACGCTGGCTTTTGTGTATATTTATGCACTTCTGCTTTTTGCTGAATTATTTGAAATTGCAGTTGTACCTGTCACTTTCCCCTAAAGAAATAGTGTAGGGGTTTTTCCACCTCTTAATTAGGAAACAGCTTTCTAAATGTTGTTGCTTTGTATGCCTGGTATATTCAGTTAGTGAATGCTTTATTTATGCAGCTAGAAAGTCATGCAAATAATAGGTCAGATGGCATTCCAATAAATTTCAAGGTATAACTGCCTGGAATTTGTAGAGCCGTAAGGATCAATTTGCAAACAGCAGACACAAAGTGGAAAGAAAAGTAAACCAATGTGGTGTTTAAATGAATAATAGTTGCTCAGAAGGGAATAGAAGACTGTGTGCTTCATCCAAGTTTTAAAATGTTTTGGGAGCCCACGAGTAATAAAAGTGCCTATATCTTTTGAACTTAAGTTCTTTAAGCTGTTTTTAGATAAAATCCTTCTTTCACCTCATATGACTGCGTCATGTAGATTTTACAGTGAATGTGGATCAGTTGTTTTTAAGTAATGTGCCTCACTCTTAACCTGCCTAAGACTTTAAGAATGGGGCCAAAATGGGAGGAAAACCAATCAAAGGGGTGGAAAACCAATCAAAGGAAGTAGGCTATGCAGCAGTGATGGATCTAGTTTTGCCTACTCTATGCATATTGCTAGGAGATTATGTTGAAGTCAGTGAAGTGTAATTCAAGGCAGAATTTGGTCAAATATACTGAAAACCTGGACATACGGATGTGTGCAAGCATATATTTTTTTAATGCAGAGCATTTATCTGAAACTAGTGCTGGATACCAACAGGACTGAGTTTACACCTGAAAACTAAGTTTGCATTTGATCAATGTAGTAATTTGGGTCTAATCAGTTATGTTGATCTTTTGATCACAAAAGTTATCAGAGGGCTGGAGCACCTCTCCTATGAAGAAAGGCTGAGACACTTGGGGTTCTTCAGCCTGAAGAAGAGAAGGCTGTAGGCAGAGACCTTTTTGTGGCCTTTCAGTTTTTTTCAGGAGGCTTTATAAAAAGATGGAGGCAGACTTTTTAGTAGGGCCTGTTGCAATAGGACAAGGGTTAATGGTTTTAAATTAAAAGACTAGATAAAAAGAATAATTTTTGTACAGTGAGGGTGGTGAAACACAGGAGCAGGTTGCCCAGAGAGGTGGTGGAAGTCCCATCCCTGGAAACATTCAAGGTCAGGTTGGATAGGGCTCTGGGCAACCTGGTTTAATTGAAGATGTCCCAGCTTACTGCAGGGGGGTTGAACTAGATGACCTGTAAAGGTCCCTTTAAATGCAAACTAGTCTATGATTCTATGATTGGAAGGAATTAAAGTATCCTATCTCTTAGTTTCCCCTGTTTGTGGACAATGTGCATATGGAGAAGAAAAGGTACAGGATTAATTTCATGCTGTATGTGCCAGTTAAACGTATGAAGAGCAAAGATGAAACTGCTCTGGAGCAAAAGACTCAAAAGCTTTTGTGGAATTATCAGTGTATGAGATTTGGCAAGGATTTCTCTAAAGTTCTCATTGCACAAGCATATAGAAATGTTCTGTCTGATATGTCCTGGATATAGGCTTGGTTAATCCTTTGTGTGTCCTAAATGTAGGAACCAGATCATGAGGCTCAAGAGGCACATGAAATGCAGTGTGTCATGGTGTAGGAAGAACAGTCAGTCCCTACTTACACAGCTGACACAGCCTTTACATCCATTCCCAAGCTACGCTAATGCTGTTTCTATTCCCAGCCCCATCTCATCAGCTTGTCTAGCAATGTGGCTTACAGCTTTATTTTCCATTATGGTCTAGCTCTAGATCACGTTATGTTAAATACTTCCAGTGGGACTAAGGATTTTTGAGCAGGCTATTGGAAAGATGTATGTTTGATTTTATAATCTGGGATTAATACTAAATACCAAGAAGAGTGGTTTTAAAGGGGCTGTGCTGAATAGCATGAGGCTCAAAACTGACAAAACTAGTCCTGTAGGAAAAGTTAGTTCTAAATATATCGAGTTCTGAAGTTCCTGCTCAGTCATCATCAGGTCAGGCAAAGCATCTAAAGTGTTTTGAAGAATAATATCCAGTTTTGGTCCAATTAAATATATATCTTATATAATTCTGTCACTCTTAAACAGGATAAATGATACCTTGATCTTCAAAAAGTCATTGATTTCAGTAGGATTTCTTTTAAAGGAAATAGGAATTCCATTAATGAGATCACAAAAACAGTTTTTTGATTGAAATCAAGGACATAAAAAATTAAGCCTCTCAGTTGCCAACATCCATTGTGATACATCACTTGAGCCCATTAGTCTAGCCCTGCCGTAGTCCATTGGATAATTTATGAATGAAAACTGTAATCTTTTAGGAGTTCAGGAGAATGCTGAGACATTTTCCCTACCTCCAAATGATATTTTGTCCAGCATAGAGTAGATTACTATAAAATTAGCATGAAAAAGGAATGGAGGAAGGGAAAATGAGGGACCTCATTCAGGTCTGGAGATCAATAAGGGACAGTCATTGCCAAGTATGTGAAAGTAAGAGGCATCCTGTTTCTGTGTGTGCAAGGAGGTACTGCAGGAAACATGCCTACGTTGTGCAACTGAGTGAGCAGCTGCGAAGTACTTGTGTGTGGCACTGCAGAAATGGATGGCATAGCAAATAGCACTCCATCATGCATCACTTTCATGTTAGGTGTTTATATTGGAAGCTAAATGCCACGATTCCTACTTGACAGCTGGTAAACCGAGGTGCAGTAGGAGCAAGTGAATTCCTCAAAATTGCTCCCTCAGTCAATGTCAGAGGAAGAAACTGAAGCTATTGGCAGATTATCAGCTAGTTGTAGTATCTGCTGTATCACAGGTTAGGGAATAATGACAATTATCACAAGCAATGACTATTAATCTAGCTACGTTTGTGTTTTCATCAAGTAAACTGCTGCAAAGATACTATGTATACAAATATTTGTCAGGACATAGGCCCATGAGGACATTTGTCCAGAGCCCTTCAGATAAGCTGGAAATCTGATTTATTACTAAATGATGCCACTTTTTTTTTTTCCTTTCACTTGAGAACAGGAGGAAAAACAGTGATTTTTGCAGGAAGCTTCTGAGGACATCAGCCTCAGTCACTTCTAATCTGCAGAAGAATGTCTTCCCCTAAACAAAAAGCCATTCTGTGCAGTATCATTATTTATAAGAGTATGACTGAGCTGGATAGCAGTGGCAGAATCTGTCCTCAGGAATTTTTTAATGTATGAATCTGAAAATAAGTCTGGTCCTAGAAAAATCCTAGATTTCTCCTCCACAGATTATATTCCTTTGGTCCAGGAATAAGGTGCCTTCTTTGTCTGCTATATACAAGACATTTGTCTAATAGGAAAAAAAATAACCAACCCAAAAATTACAGGCAATTAAACTGTTAAAGAAAACCCCAAGAACGTAAGATCCAGGGATCATTCACCAGCAAAACCAGCCAGTACCAATGTGCAAAGAATTGGTTTAGATCACATCTCAAGGAAAACCTTTTTCCATTGAGACACTTCATGCTGAAAAAAATGGAGGAAGATAATTTGCTATCTCTTTCCCCCTTTTCTTTCCTATCAAAGAGATGTACTTTGCTTTCAAGCCACCAGAGTGTATCTTCCTCATCCTGCTGATTTGGCAGATGTCTGGGATCCCTGAATCTGTTGCTTCGGTTATGAGTAGCAGATTCAACAGGCAATTGATTAAGAATAGGTAGTCTTGATCAAAGGTAATGCAATTCTTTTCAGTTTATTGATGTTCTAATGACCCTAATTGCATAGACATTGGCTTTGTTAATATGATATTCAAGAATGCTATCTGTATCAGAAACATAGCAATTGAAGAAGGAAAAAAAAAAGGACTCCATATTCTTCTTTGACAGATCTTATAGCCACATTCAGATCTGAGAAATATGAAGGAGAATCTGAGACTTTAAGTAAGATTCCTTTCTTTCCAAAAAGAAAACTGAAATGAAAAAATTATGATAAAAAATTATGATAAATACCTTTCACTCAGTTTTCATAAAAGGCCAAGCCTCTGGAGTTAAAAAAATAAAAATATGGAAGCTACTTGCTGAATTCAAAGCTGGAGAGAGCATTGTCAGGCAGGTTGCTTTTTGTGCATACTATATCCACATCCCAGGAGAATTCCTCTTACATGTCTGTAGTTAGTGTTAATTATGACTACAAGTAGGTTTCATTAATAGTGCAAGCAGCAGAAAAGTCACAAGAAAAATGAGAGTTACAAGCCCCCTGCTTCAACAGTAAAATCCATAGTTACTTTGGTGAATAACAGATATGAACATTTTTCCACTGATCATCTTCCCTTCAGTGGTTGCCATAACCCATGGTCCTTAGTGGGTATGTTGCCAATAATTTCCCCTGTTTGTGCCTCTGCTTTCCATCTACAAAACAGGGATAATAACAATCTCATGACACCGCCATGGAGCTCTGTCAGGAGTCTGTTTTCTTAAGCTGTCTATATTCTGAAGATCAGAATGCAGGCATGGGTGTCATCAACAGAAAAGCCAAGTGCACCCAGAAGTCCACCTTGCTGGTGGACTGGGTATCGCTGGCAGAGCCTGTTTTCATGTTGATCACTGGGCACTGGTGCCCTCTGCAGCTTCTAGAGAGGTCCCCTAACATAGAAATAATCATTCCTCAAGTTCTTCACACTCATGCTACTGGATCCTGGACCGACAGTCTCAGAGGAGTAGTTGTGGAAAATAATTATTCATACTGATTGCTGGGGAATAACAAACAAGTACAAAGCCTCATGGAGATGGCACAAACCACATCTTCATTTGGTTGTATGCAGGCAGCTGCAGCAGCTTGTGCTTATGTGCGGTCTGTGTGTTTTGCTGATTGTGCCATGCACCGTGGCCCCTAAATGGGGACATTCTGCCATACCCAATGGCCAATGGAAGTGTGGACTCAGATCCTGAGGAGGCAGGATGCAGTGGAGGCAGTCCCTAGCCGAGGGCAGCTGTCTCTTTTCCACCCATCAACCACCACCATTCACAGCAGGCTTGGCTTACAGAGAGCATAAAGATTCTTGAATCTGTGCTGAGATCAGAATGGAATGCAGCACCAAGCAATTCCCCCTTACCCAATCTTGCTGCTGTTATTGGAGAGAATGTGGACCTGAGATTTTTAAATTTCAGCGTTTTGAAGTGTACCATAATTCTTCTCTCAATGAAATAGTCAGAAGTATGGGGAATATTTGACAGGCCAGGCATCAACTTTTAGTCTTCTTCCTGCTGCAGGAGCTGTCAGCTATCATTTTCCATGGCCTGCGCAGTGCTCTGCTTTTCTGGACTCCATCCACACAGCAATTCTTGCTGTAGTGCCTGAATAGTTGGAATTTTGCATTATAATTTGGCCATGTTGAACTTCCCTGTGCTGCTTACCCACTGCCAAAATATGCATAGCTTTGGCATGTGTTGTGATTTCCCAACCTAATAACTCACTTTCCCCATTTGAAATTTCAAGAAAACACTAACCGTTGGACACCTATTTTAAAATAAGTTTTTCCATTTTATACAGCTCAATTGTCTTAGTACCTTCCTCCTATTTTCTGTGTATGACCTCGAGGCTGATTTCGACTTTGGTAAACTGTTGATCTAAGCAGCACACATAGGGATAAGTGTGGTTCCATATGCCCAGCCAACCTGCTTCTGGGCTCTGTGTTAGTCCCTCCAGATTTTGCGTGGCGTAAATTCACGGAAGGCAGAGGTTAAGCAGTATTCTCAGATTTCATCCATTTTAACTTGAAAAATTCTGGACTGGCACATTTCCTGCTTTCTTCCTTGGTCATTTTCCAGTAAAGCAAAACAATGAGCCAAAGCTCAAGACCTGGTGAACAAATTGGTGCAGTTTACTTTCAACATTCAGTCTCCAAGATAGTCAATAAACATGGAGGACTCTCTGTACCATGTTGACTTCTTTCCACTTTGCATTTTCCTTTAAAAGAAAAAGGACATTGGGCTTTTGTGAAGTACTGCTCCTACAAAAGAATGCTTTGTGTCTGCACAGCTCCAGCAGCAGCAATACGTAACGTTAACAACAATGAAGAGTTCATGCTGATGGGGACCCTCCATTTGCTTACCCAGAGATATGTGTATCCAGTGTTTTGTATTGCTGATCAGCTGGAAAGACAGCAGCAGTGTATAGAAGCGGAGATCTGATGCATCTCTCATTGTGCTGAGACTAATATGGCTTTATATCTTATTTTAGCTACAGAGGAAGTCCCATGGCCATGGGGGTTTATCAGAAAAGCAGCAGTATGGAAATGTGTATGAAGGGCGAAGGGAAATGAACAGCTGGAGAGTACTCAGCACTGGCACTCTATAGGGAAAGCAGAGATCTCATCATAAGTACTAAGATCTCATTGTGAGTGCATTGATCTCATAGGGTTGTGAAAAGAGAACATGGATTGATCATTTTGGGCCACCACCAGTTGTGGATTTTATATCCCATCGTGACCAGCATGATTTTGATTTGCTTGTCATGTAGTGTATCTGGCTGAAATACCTTTCAATCAATTTAAGCACTGGTTTTCTCAAAGTCAGCAGAAAGCCTCATTTTTTAATCAATTAAGTTTTTTTATATTGTATCAATGTATGAAAAGTTTTTTAATTAGCCAGCCACTTTCCTTGAGGGGCAAGGTTTTTTCTGCTACTTATTCACACATATTTCATATATTCTTCTAAGTAGGGGAAAATTGTCTTAAAATACTAAGAACTGTTATTGGCTAAACAAGTTCTGTAACAGAAAAATTAATTACTTCATTGCCTTGTTCAGAAATTATTTTCAAGTGGATGACCTTGTCGCAAATTAATAACCGGGAATGTGGATCAGTATGGAAGCACACATGCTTATTTAGCAGCTGAAAGAAAGCTTCAATAAGGATAGTTAATTACACAATTTTAAAGTGCCATTTTACTTTCTCTCTGCCTTTTCATGCATAATCCCAAATCCATTCTCTCTTGCTTTCCACATTCCTTTGTCTCAGTGAAGCTATGAGCTTTGTTTCACTGTTCCCACATCTCTGATCCATGTGTTAGGTATTCATTCTTTGTGTATTTTCTTCTAAGGATTTCTCTTTTTCATCTCTAGCTGTTGTATGAAACCCTTATCTTTATCCCCACTGAAGTTCAATATAGCCTACACCCGTCCCGAGCTCCTGAAAACAAACCTTTCCTTGTTCTTCTGATGTCTTGCCTCCCAGTGTCTTCGGACCTGGTGTTTCCATTCAGCATATAAAAAGACAGTCGGTTTAGTGGGGAAGCCACAAGAACATCCAAAGGCTTTGTTCAGGAAAGGTGATGGGAAGTTTTAATAAGATGGAAAAACACAAAGGCAAAGAAGGAGGGAAGCAGGGAGGGAAGAAGGGAAATCGTGGATGTTCAGAGATGCAAGATTAGGCTCAGATGGAGAATCACTCCAGGACTCGCTCTCCCAGGCATTGTGTGTGCCCAGCCCCAGCCACATTCCTAGAGTGCTCCTCCTCACATGCTCCCTTGCAGGTTCTTCCACTCTTCTACTTAATAATTTAACTAGGAATATTAAGCAACTACTGAATTATTGAAGGTGTAATTAAACTGGCAAGAGCTGAGGGGAGCATGTGAGCGTTTTCTTAGCCAAACCAAAATCTGTTTCCCTATGAAAAGAAATGTCACAGCTAAATCTGGTTACTACCTAGAACCTGCTCCCACTCCCTCCATTAAATAGCTGATGCACGTGTGCAGTAGTTGAGAGTATGGGTAGTGAGTCTTCAGCAAAGCCACCCAGCTGTTTGGAAGGTGACCCAACTTCTGACACTACGGGGGGGGGAAAAATGCTCTCATCCTCCATTTCATTTTTTTGTGTAGTAGTGGCAGTGAGCTCCTGTTTAAAGGCAAGGTCATGTTCCTACATACAGCTCTGGGTAAATATTGAGCTATTGTATGCAAAAATTGAGCAGCCTCTGTACTGCAGATTAATATAGACAGTGAAACTGCTTTCTGGTTGCCTGAGGTTCCCCTAAGGTAGAGATAAGGAGCTCACAGTTTTGTCCTGTGCATAGTAGAATCCTTCAGGGTTGTGACTTCAGTTGTGACAAAGATGAAATTCAGCTCAGCAAGATGAGGCCTGTTCATGAAGCAAAGTTTATATTAGATGGGCTTCCTTTCTGAAATACTTTGGTTAATCTTGGCTGTCTTGCTGTAGCCTAAGAACACGTAATCCAGCTGTGGAAATCAGGTTTGACAGGATTTTATTTAGTATAGTAAACACTTTAATTCTGGGATTTAATCATTCTGCAACCGAGAGCTAAGTTGTGATGAAGTTGTGATGGGTGTCTCTATTGTTCAAGTTATTCTGGCTCCTATGGGACAAAACCTTGAACTAAAAAATGTGTATTTTCCTGCTTTGCCTCCTTAAATTTGAGTTTATGACTATACTTAACAGGAGGTGGCATTTCCCTGGGAATTTTTTTCCCCCTACATGATTTTTTGCTGTTTATCTGGTTTTGGTTGGATCTTCTTAGTTTGGCCATCTTTCTTCCTCTGAAGAGGAAGAAAGATTGTATTAATAAGGTACTGCTGGTATAACCTTCCCTTCACAGAACATTGGGTCAGACAAACAGAACGAGGAACATCTGTCTCCACTCACTCCAGTGCAGACATGGCCTTCTCCCTGCCAGTGTGGTGGAAGCAGTCTAAGTAGTGCTTGATCCTGTATTGTAGTGTGGCTGGTCCAAGTCACAGTCTAGCTCCTAGTTTTACTTTAAAGTAAAAAAAACAGAACACCTGTGTTGGGCAGAACCTATGGGGAAACCTGTAGTCACAGGAGGAAAGCAGAAGTCAAAAGGTGTGGAGAAGTTGAGAGAAACTAATGAACTGGAATACTTCCGATATTTTTTTTTAAAAAAACAGTCCAAGCACATTAAAATAAACAGGCATGTGTCTTCATAGGCAGAGGCTGCTTTGAAAATTTCATTTGCATTCTTCAGCTGCCTGTTTTGGTTTTTTGTTTGTTCTGACTTAACACTTTTTAACAGTTTACAAGAACTGAGCATCCAAAAGATTGTCCAGTCCATCTTGTCTTGAGAAAGTGGTGAAGTTAATTCACTGAGCAATTATTCCATGGCCTGAAATACATCAGTAATAGTTTGATAATGAAAAACCAAGTATTGCCAGAGACAGTTAAAAGGCAGGGGAAATATGGTTTATTTTGTTGTTGTGTAAGTTGGTAAGGAACAGGACAGGTGACATAGGGAGAAGCTAAGCTTGCCCTCTAGCCCCTCCCAAAGTGTATAAAGACAAGCATCATATTGTCAATGCTAGCAAGTTTTCTGGGAACACCTTAAAATAGATAATAAGGTGAAGAAGTTAAATGCATGAGATTCATTAGGTAACTTCTGACCAATTGGTAGAGCTAAAATTGCCTCTGCAGAGGAAATCTAGCCGACAGAATTCTTGAACAAATATTCTCAGTGCTTCAGGCAATTACATGGGTTTCTCAGATAAACTATGATGTCCTCCTCTCTCTCTCTTCCTAACATCTTCTTTCCTGCTCCCTTTGTGGTGAGCTAAAAATGGTCTTTACCTCTCCAGCTTGAGATAAAACCGAGGCAATCTGCATTTCCACAGGGCTCTGTACTTCACTGTATTTCCGCTAGTTACTGTACTACTGACCTTCCACTAGACTAGACTAGATTTCTTCAGTAAAATCTTGAGTCTGTACTGAGCCAGCTGCCAAATATATTGCAGGTCACAAAGGCTGCCAGTCTGGTGGGTAAAGCAAGCACTGGGAATAAGAAAACTTGTGATGAATAATGAAGAATAGGTAAGCCAAAAAAAGGTGCTAAATTAAACAGGGAGAAGAAACACAGAGGAGCTGAAGGCAGATACCAAGAGAGACCCAAGTCACTTCCCACTGAGACAGCCTCGTGTCCAGCAGCCTTATTGGTGTGGGATGCTGAAGGCTAGAAAGGTTCCGTTCTGCTGCCATTGAGGCTGGGATGCAGGCTCCTCAAGCATGGTTGCCAAACTGCACACCAGAAGATTTGTAAACCCGCAGCATTTTGAGGGAGACGTTTACAAGAAGCAGCAGCTCCTACTGAGGTACAAACTTGGCAGAAAGGAGAGATGCTGTTCTCCACAGAGGCACATCGCACCAGCAGTGTGGCTCCCGCTGAGCTTTTGTCAGCGTGCTAACTTGGGAAAGAAAGATGTGGTCGGCCACATTAGCCTTGAAAGTTGCTGAACCCTTGATGCAGCTGTTGCCAGCTGTAATAAGAAAAGCTTCAGGACTTTTTCCTTTTATCCAAGTTGCAACAATCCTGCAGACACAGATCCAAATCACATTGTGTCTCTTCTGACCTCTTGTGCGGTGACATACATTAGCCTCTAAGATGGGGAACTGTCTACCACGGAGTCTGCCAGCAGGCCTCCCGCTGCTTCCTCTTCTTGCAGACACTTGCTAAGTTTTCAGCTGTGGTTGTCCTTAGCCCATTGGCCCAGTTGTCCCTTGGGTAGAAAAAGCTATTAATAACTATGTGATTTTTATACTGCTTGATGCCAGCTTTTGTTTCCATCTCTCACAGTATCACAGTATTGCAGTATCACTCTGTTTGGAGAAAGACCTTCAAGAACATTGAGCCCAACCACTACCCTAACTCTGCCATGTCTACCGCTAAACCCTGTCCCCTGGCACCACATCTGTCTTTTTAGATGTCTCCAGGGATGGTGGCTCAGCCACCTCCTCGTACAGCCTGGATCACCCAGTCCACTCTCCCACTGCCTCCTCAGCACTGCTTTTGCATTCAGCAGGCTGTGGAGTAAGTAAGATGTGGTGTGGATGACCACCTCAGACCCAAGAGGAAAAGCCTCTTGACTGGTCCCCACAGGCTTAAGAGAGGTCCATTTTAGGGACCTGTTAAAAAAAAAACAATAAAACATTTTCAGGTAAGTAGGCACTTTTAACCTGAGGCTACAGACTAATGTCTGCGGGGTTTGTGGTACACTCTCCACCTCCAGGGGAAAAGAAGAAACAGAAACAGATCAGAACAGTGTGACTTACACATCTGCTAGAAACAGGTCACTCAGGGCAAAGAAAATAAAATCCACTTTAAAATTATTCTCTCCTAGAACAAGGAAAGAAAAAAGACTTTTCATTTGATTGCAAATATCATGGGGGGACCTTCCTGTTTCGTGCATTTTGTGGATGCTTAAAAAAATATTAATTTAAACCCCAAATTTACTTTCCTAGAGGAAATAATCCCAGAAGAAACATTTGTCTCTTCTTCTATTCCTCTTAGTCTTCTCAATGAAGATATTTGATGAGAATATAGAACATATCCCTTCATCTCTGCTCCCCCCATTCTTGCAGTAATGTTTTCAAGTCATAGGTCTCCACTGAGGTTTTGTTCTACTTTTTAAAA
This sequence comes from Apus apus, assembly GCF_020740795.1. Classification (NCBI taxonomy): domain Eukaryota; kingdom Metazoa; phylum Chordata; class Aves; order Apodiformes; family Apodidae; genus Apus; species Apus apus. Next base: position 54,207,428 of record NC_067283.1, read on the forward strand.
ATAGAAGAAAGGAAAACAAAAATGTAGCTTCCAGTCAGCTCTTTCTTGTCCTTTCTCAGTACACCAAGGTAGATCTCTTATCTCTTATTCAGATTCAGTACACTTTTCCCACAAGTACCAGCACCATGGAACTCAGAAATGCAAAATCAAAACAACTGGGCTAGTTACTTGTACAGATTGCATAATAGAAATTACCTTCTTTGGAAGAGAAGCTGGGGGACAAACAAAGAAAAAAACATCTTTGCTCTTAGAAAATTCTGTTGTCACATTTTCAGATGTGCAAAGTCATAGAAATAGTGTGGTCATCTGAATCCCTGGTTTGATAATTCTCTGTGCTGTTTTTGAAAAGCAAAAATTTATCTAGGAGGAAAACCAAAACAATATCAGTGTAGCTGCTAATTATGGGGTTTATACAAAGTCTTCTATACTGCCTTTTCCCACATATCCCATGAATGTATAGAGTAGTGGTGCAGGCTTCTTCCTCATAGTCTCAGTCAACAGCCCTCAACTTAGGTTTGAGACAGCGTCTCAAGGGTAGAGAAGCAAATTCATCTTTAAGGCCACGCAAGCAGTCACCTCTGGCACTGCAGCTGCCAACAGAAGTACTAGTTAGGTTTATTTGGGTTATAACAGCAAATCTGTGTGGGAAAAATGGAGACCACTATTTCTTTGCAGCTTATCCCCCTCCAAGTGACTGACTTGTTGCTGAAGTGGCTGGATGGATTCATGGTGACTTCCAAGGGAGGTGAACAGATGGATGGCACTGTGCATGTTACCACAATGGAGGGAAACCCCATTCTGAACTCAGGAAGCTGAGGGTGTCCATCAAGAGAACAGCCTTGTGTTTGTTTATAGAACTGCCAAAACCATTACAGTTTATCCAAGAAGTGACCTGCTTGTCAAGAATCCTGCACAGAAAGGGGTCAGGTTAAGCCAAATTGTTGAAATCCCAGATTTTATTTCCTACAGAATTTGTACAAATGCTCAAAAATTGTGTGTGCCAGTCTAGATGGGAAATCCACAGGGCTTAAACTTTTTTTCAAAGGGATTTTTGTAGTGAGACTTAAAACTCATAACACCCCAAATTAATTAGCTATATGTATATATATAGTAAAGTTTTGAAGGTGATGCATTTACTTGTGTTCAGGCTAAACAGGATGGGTTCCCAGGATATCAATACTAAAACAGCATTATTTGAAATAAAGTGCAGATGGTTCCTGAGACCCAGAAACATTCACTGTTGACTGAAAACAGTGTTGTTAAAGGGCAAAAGCAGCAGGGCATTCTTAAATGTGGGTCTCCTAAAAAGGTCTAAATTGACATGTGGTAACCTCTTCTGGTTTTGCACATTTCTCACAGGGTGTTCCTGATTTTTGTCTTGATCTTGCATTTGTTTAAAGCATTGGCCTGGAATGCCAGAGTCTCACAAGCAGTTAGTCTGTAGGCAGCTGGAGACAGGGAGAGCTGCTGACACAGGGTGTTGTATTTGGAGTTCTTCAGCCTGCAAAAAAGAAGGTTCTGGGGAGACCACATTGGTGCCTCTAGGTATATAAAGGAAGCTTGTAAGAAAGCAGAAGAGAGACTTTTTACCAAGGCCTGTAGTGACAGTACAAGGGGGAATGGTTTCAAACTGACCACACACAAAAGAAGAGGAAGAAGAAGTGGTGTGTGGTACTTTCTGAAGTATGACACGTAGAGATGACAAGCCACTTTCTGCCTTCCCAAACTTGCTCCACCGCTGAGCTCCTTGCCCAGCGCTGCCTGAGCAGCGCCCTCGTGCCTGCCCTGTGCTGGTGTTGCACGCAGGGACAGCTGGAATGGGGCAGCTCTGGATGGTGCAGCCAGGCTGGAGCCCTTCCAAGCACAGGCTGTTGTGCACAAGCAAGAAGCCCTGGGGACAGGGAGCCCAGGGAAGAGCAGAGCTCTCTGCTGCTCCAGACTTGCAATGCGCAAGAGAGCCCCAGAGAGCCAGGGCATGAGTGGGGCCTGGAGGGGCAAGAGCAGCAGGTGAGAACTGAGCTGAAAGGGCCCAGAGGAGCCCTGACGAGGGGCTCTGCTCATGCTACAGAGGAAAAGCTGCAACCCCGGGGGCCACCCTGGGGGTCTGGAAAGCTTCCTCCCCCCATATGTGGGGCACAAGGGCCACCTTCATGGAGCATGAGCAGCAGGCAGTGACCTCACAAAACGGGCCAGAGGAGCCCTGGAAAGGGCCATGCTCAGTGCTGCAGAGGAAGGCAAAAAACTCCCGGGGACCAGGGCCAGTCTGCCCCGGGGGAAAATTCCTTCCTGACCCCAGCAGAGCTGCTCCCTGAGCATGTGAGCAAGACCTGCCTCCTCCTCCCACCGGCTGATCATGCCTCCCAGGAGATGCCCAAGCCCTGTTCTCCCTCAACCTGGAAACATCTCAGGGTCTTCTGAGAGTGGCCAAAGGCCTTTATCTTGATCAGCCTTAGGGGCAAGAATCCTTCCCGTGCCTGGCAGGACACCAGTGGGTGCTCCAAAGAGCTGGGACCCCTGGCAACATCTCTGCATCCCACTTCTTGTGGCTGTTGCTCCTGGCTTTGCAGGGGATGAGGATGGTGAGCTCTGCAGTGCTCCTCAAGAAACCATTCCCTTGGTCTGGCCACAGCTCTCCAGCTGGAAAGGCCTGATAGCCTTGGACACCTCTAGGGGTTGGTGGTTCATGTCATCTCCAGCAGCCTTGTGCAGTCTCTGGTCTCTCTCCCTCAGCCCCCTCTAAGTAATTCCCCCAGCTCCTCAACGACTTCCTCTTGGATATCTTCAGGCTGCCCCTGGGCCAGGTCTGGCAGCAGAACATGGGAGGATGCCCCTTTTATACTGCCCTGGGACGTTGTGACTGCTGCTTTGTCTGTGGTGGTGTTGTGATGTGGGGGTGACAGGGTCCCCCCATGTGCAGCCCTGTCCACTGCCCCTCTGCCCAGCGTCCTTTGGAGGAGAAGGCCTTTGGGGTTCTCTGAGGCAGTCCCAGGAGTCCCAGGGGGCTGTCCTTACCCTTGGTGGCCATGCCTTAGGCACAGCTGCTGGGCATCCCTGACAGCTCCTCTGTCACTCTGCTCTCAAGGACAAACCTGGTGCTGTTCCTCTTCCCTCAGGTCATGGCAGAAACCAGCTCTGCACCCTATAAATCATCCCTATTAGCCCTCACCTCTCTATGCCAGAACTAACATCCATTAGGCCACCTTGGGCTGCTGGGTCCTCTGAGTTGGAGGACAATGACTGCAGGAACAGTGATTTTCCATTTATGGACACTGAAATGGTAAGGAACCTTTTGGATCAACTGAATGTTGACAAGTCCATGGGACCTGATAGGATTAATCCCAGAGTACTGGAGGAGCTGACAGATGTTGCAGCAGAACTCCTCTCAATCACCTACCAAAGGTCTTTAGAGTCTGGGGAGGTCTCCACTGACTGCAAGCTTGTCAGCTTTATTCCAGTGTACAAGAAGGCCATGAGGGAAGACATAAGTGACTACAGACCTGCTAGTCTAACTTCAGTACCTGGAAAAATTGTGAAGATAGTTATAGTGGGTCAACGGCTCTTGCACATACCTGAACATATCTGTATATAATTGTATATATTTTCTTCTATCATTAGTGTTTAATTAAAGCTGTGTAGTTTAGTTTTCAATCCAGCCAAGTCTCTCTCTTTTTCTTTCTCTCCTTCCCTACCTGGGTGGGAGGGGGAGGGGATCAAGAGCATTGTTGTCGGACCTGAGTCAAACGGTGACACACTGGAACAAGTCCCCCAGGAAGCTGTGGATGCTACCTTCCTGGAAGTGTTCATCAGGTTGGATGGGGTTTGTGCAGCCTTGTCTAGTGGGAGGTGTCCCTGCCTATGGCAAGGGGGATTGGACTGGATGATCTTTCAAGTCCCTTCCATCCCAAACCATTCCATGGTTCTGAGATTTTGCTCTTTCTCCCATGGGGATGCAAGAACACAACTTGTGAAAATATATGTTTACTGGAAATAAGAGGAAGTAATCTTTGGAAGGTCATGTTCTCTGATTCCTAGGTGCTATTTTGCTCAGGCTCCTTGCTGCTGAAGGAAATGTAGATATGGTGGGTTGCAGCTGCCTAAGGAGTCCTCCAACTGAGGGGAATCCTCTTATAGTATATGTTACAGCAGCTGTAGCGACTCCTGTGTCAGCTCTGTGCTGGGTTGCTGGATGACATGTTCCCAACAGCCTGAAAAAACTCAGAAAAAAGGAGCAGTGAGACTGGGAGAGATGCTTTTACATTCTGTAGGCTTGGTATGGGGATCTAGGGCTGTGTGGTGTACCTGAACAGTCTTGGCTTTGATGTGATGCTCCCTGGGAGTCTGCAGCCTTCAGCTCTCTGGCAGTGCAGGTGAGGGGTTAGCTGGCTTTTCTAGAGAAGGTTGCAGCTCCTGCAGCAGCCAACAGAAGACGAATGCCTCCAGCTCCTACCTGGAGCTTTGGGCCACCCTGCTGAGCAGCTGCCAGGCCCACGGGGACTGTGTCAACATCAGGCACTGGTATCCACAGTGCATGAAACAAGTGGAAATTCTGACTGTTTGGAAAACTCTCCTGCAGAAAACAGTTTACCCAGTCATGCTTAACATCACAATCTCGGAAGCCAGTCTTTGCTGGAATGAAGAAAGAAGTATTCATTTAATAAATTATGAGGAGCAGCCTGACTCAATGCACAGCTTCTTAATAGTACTTGGCAGTGCTACTGCTTGTGATGATATCCTTAATGCATTTGCTGCTGAATAAGTAATAGATTTTGCCGATGCGATTATACGTTCTGCTCAACTCATTTTGCTTGGATATCAGGCATTTGCTTTCAGCAGGGTTATTTCATTGAAATGATCAATATTGTACCCTCTACTTCTTTTTTGGTTTCTATTAATTACTATGGCATTGCTTGTTTGCAAGAGAAAAATTTAGTCCCTGATCCCGAGAAGCATTTGCGTAATATTAAACACAAGCCAGGTCACATTGATCCCTACAGATACTTGTATATGTTCAAGGGCTATGCTGGATGCTTGCACATCAGCTGATTAATTTAAGAGGGACCTCTTTTTATTCTTGGAATTATATTTTTTTTATGTGGAGCCAGTTCTGCTTGACTGTATGACAGAGGAAATTTCAGTCCTTCTACAAATTAGGATTACAGCATCTGTTTTCTTTTTTTCGCTGTAAACAACTAGCTCCACCTGAGCCTAGGTCAGGAGTCTGCTCTCTGAGTAAGCTTCAGCCACTGGCTAGAGGGGGAAATGACATTGTATCTTCTCTTTGAAGCCAACAGGTTTAGCTAGTGCATTCACCTACATAGAAGACCTCAGTTCAAAACCTTCCTCTGTCTAAAAAATGTGACCTACATCTGCCAAAGCCCAGAACCTGCATGAATTCCTGAAGCCTCCCAGGTGAACCTCCTAAGTCACTGAGCAAAACGAAGTGGTGGTGTCCCCTGCATGCTTCCTTGGCAGCACAGGGGATTGGTGCATGGAGAGCACGCTCCCTGGTTTGAGCCTGGCAGATGAAATCAGCAGATTCACAGCATTTTGTGGCTCATGATGGGGCCTAGACGTGTACTAAGTACCTAGCAACTTGGTGCTGTTGGCTTTCGGACAGTGGTGCAAACGCCTGTGCAGTGCTGTTATGTGGAGACATCTGAGTCATTGCTGAATACATTAGCTCAGTTTTGGAAGCAGCCTAGACATGTTACTGTGGTATTTCGCTCTGCTTCTTTTTGGCCTTCTGGACAGGGCCTGGGAGTTCCCTCCTTTGCTGTGCATCTTACATTTCCAAGCGTAGCTTCCTTACAGATAGCTATTGCAAGTAACATGTGGCATTACTATAGCATACACACCTACAGGGTTAGTTGTCACTTGAAAGGCAGCTTTTTGAATGTCACTAACTTATCAACAGTGTATCTAAGCATCCAAAGCCCCTCGGAAAGCCCGTCTTCCAGCTTCTAAACACCTTTCATCCATTCTATCAGTATAAAGGAGAGCTCTTCAAGATAGAAATATGGTTATTTGCACTGCACAAGCAAGAAGTTTAGTGATTGCCAAAGTCAGCTGTAAGAATTGGGAAAGTTTTTGTCCCTTGTGTAAAACTGCAGACTAAACTACTCCCTTTGATTCAATCCTCTTGTATTGCTCTTTTATGTTGGAGCTGACTGATGCCTACAAGGAAATGCATTCAGCTAACTTGAGTTCTAAGAGCTAGCAAGGGAGATGCTCACATTCTGTATAAATGTGCATCCCATTTGCCTGCTGATGAATTATTTAAATCTCTGCTATTTATGGAAGCAGTCAACATGCTTTTCTCTGCTGCTTTGACAGGAGAAGCAAAGGAATCTGAGTCAAGTGACCAACTAAGAGTTAATATTTATTTTTAGTCGCACTGCAATCAGTTGTATTTTGCTCAGTATTTGGCAGTCCTCAGAGATGTTACCTGTTACTATAAATAAAACACATCTTGCCAGCATAACTGTTCTTCTTCATTGTCTGGCAAAATGAACCATTTTTATTTTACTTTTAAAATCTGTATTATTAAGGTCTGTGTGTGTATTTGGGCTCTCAGCACAGACAGCTTTTATACTATTCTCATGTTGCTGTTTCTCCATGTGGTATTTTTACTCAGAGATGGATTTCACATAGTAATACTGAAAGCTCCCACACACCATAGAGAAATGTGGACTGGGCTGCTACCAAGCTGGCAGGCAGATCTGGTGCTGCTCAGAAGCTGGTGAGCAGAGGAGGGATAGGAAATGGTTGGTATGTTATTTCAGCAACTCCAGATTGCCCTGTACTCTGGTTCATAACCTCTCGCCTACTCATGAAGCTATCATCTGAGGTAGATGTTGGCTTGGGATGGAACTTTACCTTTCAAGCATTCCCATTGCCATGCAGCTACATGACTGTGCAGAGAAACAGATCTGGCCAAAAAGCATCCAAGGGAAGCAAAAAATTAATATATTTCAAAATGTGTTGGCATTGCTGCCAGCACAATGGTGTGTGCAAGAAAATATGGTAGAGGAGAGGATGAAACTACTATTTTTGGTGGTGGCAGCCTGCATTTAAAATGGTTATGGAACTGATCCACTGAGAGAAAATACAGTTATCTTTTATGTTGTTCCCATGTAACTTAAAAGTGATCCTATATATTAAAGTATGCTTAAATCTTTTCCTTTTTATTAATAAAAGTGTATATTCCATTAAAAAACAATGTAACTACTTGCATAAATGTTTCACAGGGAGAAGAATTCCTGTCTATACAGATATCAGTATCTCTATATCTATCTATCTATCTATCTATCTATCTATCTATCTATCTATCTATCTATCTATCCATCTATCTGTCTGTCTATCTATCTATCTATCTATCTATCTATCTACTATCTATCTATCTATCTATCTATCTATCTATCTATCTATCTATCTATCTATATCACTTAATGTGCAGAAATCATCATGTACTCTTGCCAAAGGATTAAGAAGTTAGTTTATGGGAGATTAATCAGTTATTTTATGGGAGTATTCAGTATCTCAGCTCTACAGAGAGGTCAACTCAGCATGCAGAGAGGATGTTTTAGAGTCTTATCCAAAGGCAACTGAGTCAGAGAAACTTCTTCACTAGCTTCCCTGGACTTGCCTAAGACCAAATGATAAATAAGTAACAGAGCAAAGGAGTGACTGAATTGTCCAGATTTCCTGTTTGTAGTTTCTAGTCCCTAGACACCTCCTTTCTGTGTTGCCATTAGTGGAGTGATGGTGTTACTGGAGTTAGTGGAGTGATTTTTTTGTTTGGTTTGTTGGTTGGTTTGTTTGTTTGTTTTTCAGAAGGCACATAACAATACTAACTTTTCCCAGGATGAAATTCAGTCTGAGGACAGCTACAACCTAAAATTATCATACCCATTTCTTCCTGCGTTAAAGAATGCCAAAAAAGCTCTTTTGTGGTTTCACATCATGCACTTAGCACTTGTCTCAAATAGTACAAGGTGGCTTTGAAAATATAATTGATAGCATGAACTCAGCTTTTCTAGTATTGAAATAATGTAGTCTGCAAGTGAATCAAGAACGGGTGTTTCCTGCTGGGAAAATACCCCACACACAAGGCAAAGGTGCTCATGGATCACAGCATAGGACAGCATTAAGCAACCACTGCAGAACATTGCAACAGTCTCTGTTAAAACTTTCAATCCTAATTGTGGTATTTGCTATGTTGGGAAGGGTGTTTGTGAGCAGTTCTCAGCCCAAGAGTTTACAGAAGTGATGGATTCCACACTTGCATTTGAAGATGGTGAACGCAGGCATTAGGATGGCAAGATGTGACCAAGGGGCAGAGCTATCACAGCAGTTCTCAGGGTCATCACAGTGCAAACATCATTGTGTGTAATGCTTACATACCCTAGTGAACCGCATTGTGCAACTGCGTATGAACTCACCTCAGCACATCTGCGAGTATCTCTGCAGTTTGGGAAACAGTTTTTACAGCCAGTTTTCACATAGATGGTATCTTACCTCTTTTATGGGATCTCCACTCTTAGCCTAGGAAAGAGAATTTCCTTACAAAATAAATAACTAACTTAAAATCAAAGAGCAGGACTATGTAAATGAGAGGTTTTGCTCACGTGTGCATGCCAAGCTATTGCTCTGCAACAGTGAGACCAGGAACTAGAGGACCACACTGTTCAACTTTTTTCCTGACAATATCTGTGACCTCTAGGGACCAGTCTCTTTTCTGCAATGTCCAATGACAGGACAAGGGGCAATGGGCACAAACTGGAACATAGGAGGTTAAAGTTAAACATAAGGAAAAACTTCTTTACTGTGAGAGTGACAGAGCACTGGAACAGGCTGCCCAGAGAGGTTGTGGAGTCTCCTTCACTGGAGACTTTCAAAACCCCCCTGGACACGTTCCTGTGTGATGTGCTCTGGGTGACCCTGCTCTGGCAGGGGGGTTGGAGTGGGTGATCTCCATAGGTCCTCCTACTTGTCAGCAAAGCCTGGGGGTCCAGCTGAAGTAATGAATGAGAGGGATGAAATTTGTAATGATGATGTGAGACAGTGGTGGAAGACCAGAACAAAATATATGACCTGTAACAAAATAAGCTCATAGTTTGGGAGAAGCGAGCAAATGTATTTGGCATGGAGGATGGTGCAGTAAGTGGAGAGAGGAGCAGGGCTGGGAGGGTAAGGGGGAACCCATACTCTGGCCACCCAGTGTTGTATCCTCCCAGTTCCCCTTTTCTCTTTTTCACTGATTCATCTGAATAAAGAGAAATGAAAATTAAGCTTTCCAGCCCCCCCCCTTTTTTTTTTTTTTTGAGCAGCACTGGGGATAATAGGTGTTGAGTCTGTTAACAACAGAGATTTGTGCACCTAATTACTTCTGCAGTGCACTAAGTGTTTGTCCACAGTGTTAGTGCTCCCCCGACCTGTTTTCTAATTAGAACTCACACTCTCTGTGTGTGTGTGCTTTTGTGAGCCTCTTCCCCCTCCAACCCTCTCCTACCCAAGTTCTCTTTCATTCTTATGAAACAAGAGCTTGGGAAGCTCAGTGTCACCAAGCACATTAAGTACTGACATGCTGCAGCTCTCCAGGGAGCACAGATGGGGGCTTCAGCTGCAGCAGGTGCCGAGAAGACAGATCCCAACTCAGCCAGAGAATTATTGTGCATCATCTGTATGGGCCTATTGTTTAGATGCATCCAGCTCGGTCACACACTGCGCGGGGCAGCGGTGATGCTGAGGGGGGCTAATTCAAACACTGCTTTTAATTTAGGAAATGAAAAGGATGTTCTCCCCTCACTCCCTTCCCAGAATGCAGCACATTTCAGGACAGACATCACAGTCAGGCTATGTTTGCAGGCGAGGGGGGGGAAAGAGTGGGGATGAACTGATTATTATGCCTACAAAGGTATTTTCTATCCTCTTTCTAAGGGAGCTCTGTTCATTTTGTTGTGGCTAAAGAGAAGGGTCAGGCACTAAGGTTAAAGCTACTGCTCCACAAGCTGTAATCCAAACTGCATTTTTGGCTGTGTTAATGAAACACTGTGTTGCATGCAGTGCTGGCCATCTATCCTGTGCTAGGGACAGGAGAGATGGGATTTTTCAGCTGTAACTGACAGAGTTCATTGGACAAATTGCAAAAACAGTCTGCAGCACGTGTGTCCTGCAATCCTCAGGGCATCTAGGGATGTCACAATTATGCTCCTGGCCCCAAGCAAACCTTTTTAACCCTGGACTGCTATTCTTTTTGGGGGTTGTGACATCAAAGTAATAGCACTTGGCCTATGTTAAGATGTTAAGTCTTCCACTTCCCACTGGCACTGCCCTAATTATAGCTCTTAAGGCATTTGGGGAAGAAAGGGGAGAGGCAGGAAAGGGGGAAGAATCAAGTGATTTAGCTAAATTTATTATATGAGTTTTTGTAGCCTGGTAGTTCTCTCCTCAGCACTAGAGAAGGGAGGTGTGCTAGCCTGGGATGTGGAGGATGTCCCCTGCCTCCCTGCTGCCCAGCCCATGCCTTCCTCTGCCAGGACACAGACCTCCTCAATTGCACAACCTTTTGAACAGCAGGAGCCAAAAGAAGCTGTCCCAATGTTGTGTTTGCTTTCAGGATCACACTAACACTACCAAGACCCATGGTCCTCGCATGTGCCCAGCACAGCCGAAGCCATCATGGACTTCCCCTCCTTTCTGCAGCAGCAAAGCTAAGGCAACAGTTCCCTTTCTGGCACTGAAGTAATGCTCTTCCCCACCAACCCCTTTGTGACAGAGGTGAGATCTAGACATTTCCTTGGAGGCCATCCACCCAAGCCAGCATAAAATTTGCACACAGGTGGCTGCCAACCAGGGACATTCTGCATGTTTTAGGTGAGGTGTGGCTGCAGGGCTGCCAATGCTGCGTTTCTCCTGGTGACGTTCCCTTTATTTACAGAAATTAATGCTGTGAAGGCCTGGCATCTCTGACTGAGCTCACACACTTGGGTACTTCCTTCTCTACCATAGGATTCACGGTGTGTTCACAGAAGGTGTGCTGCAGCTTGCCAGCTGCATGAAGGACTTCTGCTTCTGGCAGATGGAGAACTTGGTCCCACTGCTTTTTTAAGCAAAGTGATCTAGAGTGTAACTTCCAGCACTGCTGCTACCTTTTTTATCACCTCCTGCAGCTGGCTTGATCACAATGGAGTGTGACTTAGGTATTTCCAGTTTAAATACAGTATTTGAATATTCTCGCTTTTAAACGCAGTATCTCCATAAGAAGTTGAGTTATGAAAGTTTCAAGATCTTATTCTAATCCAGAAGTGTAATTTCCAATGTGTTTGCACTGGTTATCTCTATAAATTTCCCTGTGCAGTTAAAGCATCATTATTATTAATACTCTGTGCCGTCATATTATATGATCATGGTGGAGTAGGTATAAATCAATGTTAATAAATCTGTGTCCCACAGAATAGTCTGTAAGATTTGGCACAGATTTTTAAGCCTACCGTCTCAGTCAAGACTTAAGTTCACCATAGAGGGTCATTCTTTCCACTGGAAAATTTTTAGGAGGCATTGAATCAAAATGGTTGGTAACTGGTGTCCTTAGTAACTGACTGGATGGTATAAATCCTGGGGTCTGTTTTACACTGATCAGTCCTAGAGTTGCTGACATTGTAGGTCTTCACTGTCGGTAGACAGAGAGTGGGTAAAGGATTTTTCATGAAGCCATGCCTGGGTAAGATCTAAAGAAGAGTTGCAGGTATGGAAAACTGATTCCCTCCCTGCATTGCTGTGCCACAACTCATGCACTAACTGTAATGCCAGAGGAACTAATCTATATGTAAAATATTTCAGAAACTGCAGGTACTTTGCAGAGGAGGTACTCTTTTTTCTAAATCACTTACTCTCCCACAGCATCCTTGTAGATAAGTTGATCAAGTATGGGTTTGATGATCAGGCAGTGAGGTGGATCAAGAACTGGTTGAAAGGAAGAAGTCAGAGAGTTGTAGTCAATGGGGCAAAATCTAGTTGGAGGCCTGTGACTAGTGGAGTCCCTCAGGGGTCGGTACTGGGACCGGTGTTGTTCAACATCTTCATCAACGACCTGGATGAGGGTACAGAATGTACCCTCAGCAAGTTTGCTGATGACACCAAGCTGGGAGGAGTGGCTGACACACCAGAAGGCTGTGCTGCCATTCAGAGAGACCTAGACAGGCTGGAGACTTGGGCGGGGAAAAACCTGATGAAGTTTAACAAGGGCAAGTGTAGAGTTTTGCATTTGGGGAAGAAAAATGTCATGCACCAGTACAGGTTGGGGGCTGACCTGCTGGAGAGCAGTGTAGGTGAAAGGGACCTGGGGGTCCTGGTAGACAGGAGGATGACCATGAGCCAGCAATGTGCCCTTGTGGCTAAGAAGGCCAATGGCATCCTGGGGTGTATCAGATAGGGTGTGGTTAGTAGGTCAAGGGAGGTTCTCCTCCCCCTCTATTCTGCATTGGTGAGGCCGCATCTGGAGTATTGTGTCCAGTTCTGGGCCCCTCAGTTCAAGAAGGACAGGGAACTGCTTGAAAGAGTCCAGCGCAGAGCTACAAAGATGATGAAGGGAGTGGAACATCTCCCTTATGAGGAAAGGCTGAGAGAGCTGGGTCTCTTTAGTTTGGAGAAAAGGAGACTGAGGGGTGACCTCATCAATGTTTACAAATACGTAAAGGGTGAGTGTCAAGAAGATGGAGTTAAGCTTTTTTCAGTGATGACCAGTGATAGGACAAGGAGTAATGGATACAAATTGGAGCATAGGAGGTTAAGGTGAATATCAGAAAAAAATTTTTTACTGTGAGAGTGACAGAGCACTGGAACAGGCTGCCCAGAGAGGTTGTGGAGTCTCCTTCTCTGGAGACATTCAAAACCCGCCTGGACACGTTCCTGTGTGATGTACTCTAGATGACCCTGCTCTGGCAGGGGGGTTGGACTAGATGATCTTTCGAGGTCCCTTCCAACCCCTATGATTCTATGATTCTATGATTCTATGAATTGGTCTCACCATAGTAGCAACCAGATTTGAGTAAAACTCTTGTGAAATTCAGAAAAAAAAAAAAAAAAGTAAATTAAAAATTAAAAGAAGTGATTGGTGATTCAAGAGAATTGGTTAATGAGCTTACTGAGCTAGTGCCCATTGCAAAGTCAAGGAGATTTGGTGGAAGGATCTAAAAATTATAAAAAAGGAGTAGCGTTCTTTGTGTTTGTTTTTTTTTCTAAAGTAGAGAAAATTCTCCTCTTAATGATTATGTCCTGTGTTTGGTCCCCTGTGGGCCAAAGGGTAAGGAGTATGTAACAAATATTACTGGACATATGAATCTGCATTCTGAACAAACTATGTAAGAGGATTAACTACGTGCACTTGTCTTGGGAGTCCTAGTTATTTTCTTATGGGTAGAATGGAACAATGTTATGTGCAGTGAAGCTTTTGTTTTACAGTTTTTTGTGTAGAAATAAAAGTCAACTAAAATCAGTGGGATTAAACCCCCATATTTTTTCAGGAATAGCTCATGCTCTGGTTAATCCCATATAGATAAAGGATTGAGGATATTTTGACTGTGACAAAAGGCAGAGTGCCTTGGGAGTAAAAGAGAAAAAAGCAAACATCTCCTGTGTTGTTACTCTTGCTGACATGTTATTCAGCAGTGGAGAAGGTTGTAAGGCACAAGGTTGGTTGTTTCAAATAGCCCATTTATCCATGCATAATTAAAATACAGGATGTGCCCCTGACATAAATGTACTATTGTATAATACTGCAGTACCACAAAATATTTGGGTTTTGGGTAGCAGTTGTTAGTAACATCCCTCTTGAAAACCTTTTATCTGTAGCACAGGAATAAAAGAGTTAATGCATGATCTCATTCATGGGTCTGGCAAACTGTCCCTTTGATCAGCCTGTGCATATTTATAACTAAAACCTCTAAACAGTTGAAGAAAATCCCAACAAAATGTTTGTAACAAGAAGTGTATCTTTCACCACAGACTATATATTGTGATAGTATGATTTACCCAGGCACTTGGTCGGGAGTAGGTAGAGCTCATTTGAAAAATGTTTATGGGGTTGAGAATGACTGATAGACCTTTTTTTACAAACTAGAACCAACTGAAGCGAAGTGTTGCACCCAACTGGGGAGCCTGTATCATCCCTTCTGGCTGGTAACTTGAGTTCATCATTATCTGACTTCAGAAATTACCTCAGAAGATCCAAAGTTGTGGTCATGTTTGATGGGGCAGGGGGAAAGGGAGATACGTTTTTTATTTGCATGAACATGCTGAAGTGCTGCTTTAAAAAACAAGCGAAAGGCAAAACTTAATTTGGAGACCAGTCAATAAGTAATCCATTGTTTTTATTGCTGAAAAACAGCTTGTTTACAAGGGAGATGAGTCAGGACAATATTAATGAAGCTACTAAAAGATGAGTTCATAAAGGAGGCATCAAGGTAATTAATAAAAGGACTTCAACTATCTTTTACAGCATTCCTCTTCAGGACTTGAACTGTTTATGAATGGCATCAGGAGGATTTGAAAGGACTGCATTTTCTTACTTCAGTTTAGTTTGAGATATTTATGAAGGATTCATGCAAACTACTGGCTCTTTTAGCACAATGTTGCTAATGAGAGGCAAATAACAAAAACAGAGCAAATTTTTGGTGATCTTCAGAGAGATTTCTAACACAATGTGCCTCGGTAAGCCATGCGTTCATGTAGGGTGCCTCATTGCAGGCCAGGGGGATTTTAGACTTGCTTGGGAAGACGCAGAGATATGTTTCATTGGCCTGTATTGAAAAAAAGCAATTCTGTCAGCTGTGGAGTTTACACAACCCAAATTTCTGTGCATTTCAGTCCTTTATCTTCCTCTTCCACTTCCCTCTTTCCACTCCTCCCATTCCAGTAATGCCACCCTGTCTCCTGTGTCCCACCAGGAGCCAGGGGACAGCTGCACACTCTGTTGCTCCCACACCCTGAGCTCACTTTCCTCAGAGTGAAGGACCGACATGCAGAACACTTTCTCTTCAGCAGGTTGCTAATTTTGGTCTTTCAGCTTTATCCTGATGCTGAGTGTTTTTCACAATTTTTTAATATAATTTAATTGCCTTGGAAATATCTGTTCCTCGGGGCCGATGGCTCAGGAGCTGTTAATGAGGGATAGATAGTGACAGCACAACCTGGGTGCCTGCTGGTATTTGACTGTCACCTAGAAGATAATCTTTGTCTGATGGAGATGTGGAAGGTATTAAATTTGGCAGAGCATTGTAACACATGGTGCTGAGAACCACAGGGATGGACCTCTGAGCCCTCCTGCTTCTTTGTGCAGATTGGAGCATAATTGTATTTATTCTACATGAGCCCCTGTAGAAAAATACATTGGTAGCCTCTTTTATTTTAGCTTTCTGGAAGTGTTTTGGCTGGGGAACAGCATATTCTTGAAGTTGAGAATGCCCAAAGATATATGGGAGTTCTGCTATCAAGCTCTATTTTCTGAAAATTTGAAATATTACTCCTTTTTCTATCTATGCCAGTCATGGAGTTTGGGTATTTTGTTTTAATCTATTCTGTCCTTAAAACATTTGTACCCTCAAGCTTCTATCTGATGCATTTTGTTGAAGTATGTCTTTATTATAACCTCAAATGTTCTGAAGGGAACAAACAGTGACAGGAAGGTCGGATTATGTAAAGTTGTTCAAAGAGAGTACAAAATAGGGTCAAAAATTCATAGTATGAAGGGACTTGGCACACAATAAGCTGCTAGTTAGGTGGTTGCAGGTTTTTAATGTGATAATATAGTGTCTAAAGGTAACATAAGATTTTTGCTTTTTTTCCTATGAAAATATTAGATTTTAGAAAGGAAGAAATCAAAGGCACTTGAAACCAAGCTACAGTAAAACAAACTGCACTCCTGGCAGAAATAATCGTGTGTTGACCATATGACTTCACATTGTGTGCATGACACACATTCTGTTTTTAAAAAACTCCCTTTTTTTTTTTTTCATTAATCATGATAACTTGGAATGGAATTCTTTAGCATGGCAAAAATTATGGACTTGCTATATAGTGGATTAGCTGGGGTGAAAATATTGCTTATAAATGTAGTATTAAAGGGTCCTCATTCTCAGACACAGAGGAACAATAGTTTTAATGGGCTGGGCTTGTCGTTGCAATAAATCATTTGATAGGACTTCAGCAAAACTTTGAGCTGTGGCTCAAATGAAGGAGTTTGCAGAAACACTTTCAAGAATGTTCACATTTCTCCACCATCAGATCAAGACCATTCAACTGACCTCATGCCATTATGTATAGATGAATCCTTTGTCTGTTTAAGAAGTAACATGTAAAAGGTGATGTGGAGTAAGAAGTGTAATTACGGAACAGTGGATATGGAATGGGAAAAGTGATTCATTGACTTCTCCAATGCACGTTTTGTGGCTGGTTGTGCTGTTCCAAGTGCAGAGTAGAAAAACTTATTAATAAGGCAAAGCAAACTAAAATACAAGTGGTGTATGGAATCTCTAAGTATTGGCCATATCATGCCTGAAAGTGTTGCTGGAAGATGTAAAAAGTGAGCTACAATTCATAGTGCAATAAATCCTTGTGGTGATCAGCACTCAGAAGGGGCTGGCATTGTGGCCCTCTTACCACTCCTTTACATTAAAATGAAGAGTTTGGAAAGAAAAATATGCACATTCCTAAGAGTTTTTAGTACTGTAGCACCTAGAAATCCAGAGGTAGGACTTTTTATATTTAGTTCTCAACAAATAATCTAAGACAGCCCTTATATCTAATAAATTACCATACGGACATGAACCAGAAAATGGTTGGTAGACCTTGAAAATGGAGGAACAGAGCTGCTGAGTCTTTCTGTGCTTTAAAAGTATTGTATTTTAGGGGGACAATAAACCTGCTGATCATGCAGTGAAAATAAACCCAAAGCATACTCAGTGAGGATGCTGCAGGCATTTTGGCCAGCTGCAGCAAACCTGACTTCTGGAGCGGAGCAGTGAGATTTGTCAGGATGCTTTAACTTCCCTGAAAATCCATCCAACCTCATTTAAATTATGAGCCACAGAAGCCTAGTGACTTGTTTGAGTCCTAATCTCTCATTCTTGTTACCATTAGCCCCAGTGTCAGTGCAGTTTCTGGTCCAACTTCCTCCCCCTCTCTCTGCCAAACCGCAGCCACACGGATTTGCTGTGCTTTTATCCCTGAGCCTGTATCGCTCTGTGCAGTCTAGTTTGCTGCTTTGAACTGTGGCTTGTCTTTCCTAGCCCTCACCTCACTCCTTATTTTAGTGCCCTCCTCCACTTCCCACCTGAGCTGGTTTGTTCACTGCATTTGGACCAGATGGCTCCCTCCCCCCTGCTCCTGGGATGCTGGCCACCCACTCCCGAGAGAGGCGGCGTGCCCGGGCTCTGCTCCACCACTTGCCTCCGCACCGATGGTGGCTTACGGGAAAGACCAGCTTTGCCCTTGTGGTCCTCCAGGAGGATGGCACTCGGGTAACTTGGCTGTATGCTGGGGCACTGGGTGCTCAGTCAGGAGTGTAATTTTTAGCAATCTGGATTTCTGAAATGTTATTTATGTCTGAAACCTGGCCAGATGCTCTTCTTTGCCTGACTCAGAAGCCATCTCTGCCAAACTTCACTTTTCTCTTTCAAAAAAGCAAGTCACCTTGCCATTTCAAAGAGGAGAAAAAAACACTCCTCTAATGTCCAAACCAGTATTTTTTCTAGTATCTTATTTAGAAACAGTTGAACAATTTTGACTGCTTTCTAATTCATTTATTTATTTATTAAATATAATCAGCCTAAGGCAAACATTCAGCAGAGGCAGCATCCAAATGGATAATGTTTGGCAAAGCCAGAAGCGACTGTGTCCTATAATGCAAAGTGTCTGTCAACCTTACTGGGCAATGCTAGAAGTTTTTTTATAACAGAACAGGCCTGAAGAAACACAAATTTCCACGTCATACAGTTCAGGATTTTGGGGGATTGTACAAAGAAGGAGAGATGAACATTACGCCAGTTGAACTGAAAAAAAAAATAAAATCAAAAGCTACAAAACCATGATGCTTTATGCTTCATATCTGCTTTGTTCTTTTTTCATTTTATTTTGCATTTATTTATTTATTTTTAATAGGGGCAGCTTGGAATTTCAAAGCTATCCTGCCTGTGACTTTTTAAAAGCTTTTTATTTCCTGAGGCAATTTATATACTGAAAATGAGTATGAGGTACTTGTGAGTGCTCATGGCTTTCAAGAAAAGAAAAAATTGTCAAGTTCAGGTTTAAATTGGATAAATTACTTTTTCTCCTCTGCTTAGATAATTGCATGAAAGCCCACGTTTGGTTAGCAGGTTAGAAACACTTCTAGTGTTTGCAGCACAATCCTGAATGGTGCTTAGTGGGTTTTATTATTTCATTCGCTCCTCCCTTAATTTGATATGAAGCCTTGCAAGAGAAGCAGGCAATTGGCATCTCATACCTTTCAATTTATTAGACTTTTTTTTCAAAACACAGCTGTATTTAAGCCCATCTTCCTGGCCCCAACTGGGAGAATTCATCTTTCCTTTGCCTGAAATACTCTTTTCATCTGAATCATGTTCTGACACATGACCCTTAGTAATTAAAATTATGGAGGTTTTCATAGACTACACATTCAAGAGTCTAATAATCTAGTTGGAGGTGATGCATTTTAGGAGATTGGTTTTATGCACAGCTGCTAAACTAATTGCAAAGTCATTATTTGCTTTGATAGAGCCTCCTCCCCACCATCCCCCAATGCAACATTTGCTGTTGCAGAGGCAATTGACCTCCACAAAGAACTTCTACCAGTTTGGGCTGTGTCCTTTTAGAGAAATGACCTGATCCTTGGTCATGCAAATCAACAATACTGACCAGCTGTCCTTGATTTTGCTGTGTGGCCATAAAACTGCAGTCTGTGTGTCACAGCCCTGGGGAATCTGATGGGGTGGCCCATGCCATGAACTTTTGTGTTTGGATGTGTGCCTGGTAATTGCTCTTTCCACAGCTATACCCATTGAGCTAATAAAAAGTGTGACTTTCTCCTTTCAATCCAATCTCTTTTATGTCTTTAGACCATTGGCTTTGCCATGATGGATGCTGTGACAAAACGTGCTACTATTGCTGCCTTTCCTGGTACCACAGCTCAGTGGCACAGCATCAAAACACAATTGATGTGGAGAACAAGGTCTAAAAGCATCTTGGTTGATCTTTGCTGTTGTAGTCCCAGAGAATCTTTCCAGCTTCATATACTCCCCCCAAAGAGCAGTTCAGCACTGGCAGTGGAAATCACAGATGGTGTTTTTGAACCACCTGTTTAAATAAAGCTCTGGCAAGCTTCTGTCTTTTCCTGGAACCCATATCATTTATGTTCAGTGTGGAGGCAAGTTCCTTCTCCCCATCCCTAGTCACATAAACTCAGACCTCCCAGTGCTGCTCTCCTAGCTCCTTCTCCCTGGGACTTTAGCTCCAACATGTGCAGTAATTCCTGTCCCCTACCACAAACAGTGGGACAGAGAAGTAGCATCCTTGTTGTGCAGATGTGATTTTGAGAGAGAGTGAGAAAGCATAGCTGGCTTGTCTGAATACAGGCAGAAAATCTACAGGCCAAGCCCCAGGCCAGTCAGCATATTTACAAAGTTGAGCTCCCTACCTTTCTGTGACTCTACAGTGACCTCCCTTTAGATGAATGCAGCAACAGTATTGATAATTTACAAAGTTAGGTCTGCCTTCACTTTCACCTGCATCCTTATTTTAAAGCCTACCAGCTCAAACTAATGCACACTTTTCTCCTCCTTCTTCTCTCCCAGCTGGTATTTCTAGACACCTGGTTTCATGGTAATTCTCAGTTTAAACCATGACAAAGACACTCTAAATTTAGCATCATTTTTAGGACCTAATCCAGCAATCATTTGCTACCAGGTGCACTGTTGAATACCTTGACAAGTCTCATTTCAGGAAAAAAAACTCCACCTGGAAATGTCTCATAGCTCCATTTTTTTTCCTGATGACTCAAACTGGCACTCCTCTTCAAGTGCACAGCCTTTAATAAGAGACAGTGTTTTTCTCTTAAAGCACCTGACATAGACTATTGCTTCATTTCTGTTTGGAAGGTGGACTGCTGAGAATTACCATCAGGTCTCATTTGTTAAATTGTTGAACTGGTGAAATGAAGCATAGTTTTGCAAATGCACTTGTAACAAAGATAACTTGGATGACATATTCATAAGGGGAAAGTCAGAGCATCCCTCTCTGTGAATATGTATTCATGCCCAGTCTGTACCTTCAAGCTCTAGACATCAGGCAAAATGAAAGACTATGTTGCCAAAATAACCTACTATAAATACAGTGTGTGACAGCAGCTAGTTTGGAGAAGTGTATATGGCCTTTCTGTCTCTTTCTCACTCATTTTACTGCACGTGGATTGCAAGTGGCCAAGAAATAGAAACTCCTTGTACCTGCAATGTTTTTTTTATGTAAAATATGCTCTCATCCATTATAGTTTGCACATCACTTTTCTGTTTGTGATTTCTCTACTGGCAGTTTCCCTGCTAGTGAGAATTCATGTTTATACACCAAGATAGTGCCAGTGGTTAAACACATGGATGTTGGGATTCAATGTATACTCAGCAAATGAGCTGGATTTGTGTGGTGGAACTGAGCTGGCTGTAACTCAAGAGCATATATGGTACAACACATGTCTGCTTAGTGTCAACCCCATACAGGCACAGTTAAAGAAACCACTTGGCCAGTGTATGCAATTCCAAAGCATAAATCCAGACTCCTTCTCTCCTTTTGCCAGGCAAAACTTGTGAGTCACTGTCTGGTAAAGACCAGCAGTGTTTACTAGCAGAAGCTCAAGCCCCCAGAGCCTCAGACTGTCATCTGGAGCTGCCCCAGTGGAACAAGCCATCTATCCTCAAGCCAACCTCCCTCAAAAGCTCCAGTGACCCGTGCCAGGGAAGTCTGTATGTTTGGGTCATAAAGATGCAGGTGGGTAACTCTGCAGTTCATGGTTTTAACAGCTTTTGTAGCTACCTCCAGAAAAATGGTTTTGTCTCAGAGCTTTTCTCTCAAGAGGCAAATTGGTTTTCATCAACTTCTGCTAGGCCTTTTTTTTCTTTCTTTTTTAATTCCCAGTTGTTTCTTGCACAGAAATTAAACAGTCGCAGCAGTTGTATGTATTCAACAGTAATCCCAAGTGAAAGAAATTCTTTGCTTTTCATCCCTGTGCAAGAAATGGATGTGGTGATTCTTCCACATTCCTCATCTCAACCTCCTCCTCTCACCCATGTGTTTTTCTTGCATTTTGCAAGAATCTGCATTTTTTATTTCTCCATTAATTTGGCTTTTGATGCTGCAGCAAAATCTGTGTGGGCAGACCCTGCCCATGCGAAGAGTCTCTTTAAAAGCAGCAAGACTGGATGTGAAAACTCCGTGCAGAGTAACATGCAAGGTGGGGACGGTCCTTACTTTCATATCTAACCGATCAGTGGGCAAGATTTCCTGTAATCAGTTGTGTCTGCTTGTACATCTGCTCAAGACAACTTATTTTTTATAAGGAAGGGTACAACAGTCTCCTTATTACAACAAGGCAGGTGGGCTCAGTCTGCTTATGTCAAGGTATGTGTTATATGGAGAAGTCAACAGAATGGTGAAGGACAAGAATAAAGGTACATGCTTTGTGTTTCTGCCAGGTTATTGGGTTTGCTGTTAGGTATTGTGCAAGTTTGTGTGTTCATAACTGAGCGTGGGGATGCAGAGAGAAGAGAGGTAGGGATTGCCACAGCACGTAGCCAAGACAATTTAATAGGGAAGAAAGGAATGTATTTAGACAAATAGGGAAGGGACAGAGCAATCAAATGGCTTGCCTAGTATCATGCCGAAAGCTTTTGTAGCTGGAGCTGAAAACAAATCTCCTGTGTCACAGTTTAAAACCTTTTGAAGATCAGGTCATTTCTAAGTAAAATAGAAGCTGAATTCTATTTTCTTTTAATAGTCTGTAATGCCATACAATTATGCCTGTATTAAAACATTCACAAAATTATGAACCATTAAAGGAGAGGCAGAAGGGGAAAATCTTTTCCAAAATTCTCTTTTAAAAGGACCTGAATCTACAACATTGACATTTTTACTTAATGAATTTTAAACAGGATAATGGAATATTAAACTTGGTCTTTGAGGCTGCCATTTTGAATAGAGCTCATGATGGCATGAGTTAAAAAATTCTAATGTCTAATCAGCCCAGGAGGAATTGAAAACTGCCTTCTCAGTTGTTGTGGTGAAATGCTCCTTCTCCAAAATGTCCGCTGAAAAATTTTGTACATAACACCCTTGTAGGATGGGAATTGGAGGGGAATGAAGACAATTATTACAAATAACCTGGTAAGAGTCATGTTTGCAAGATATGATTGATCATGCTCTATTTGATTAGGGAAGTAAGTGAGAAACCTCTGGTCTCCAGGAATGTCAATATATTGCTTTAGATGGGTATTCTGATTGTTCCCAGCAGAGATGGAAAAGAACTTGGCATTTAGATTAAAAAAAATCTGCAATGTGCAAATCCCTGGCATACCTATTGAGATATCACAAGGCTTTCATGCTTCAGTGAACTACAAATAATCCTCGTTCAAGTGATCCTGCCTCAAGCTGCAGCCTTACACCCTTCCTTGGTGTATGGGACCAACTGAGATGCTGAAATGGTCACTTTCTCATACTCGTTGCTTGCTGTGATGTATGAACTGTTGCTCTCATAGCCAGTTGCCATGGCATTGCATGCCTGTATTAATAATGTGTGTTACTAGGCTGAGGGATGTAACTGCACATGCTCACAGTTGCAAATAAAACATGTATACATTGGACTTTAATTAAAAACAATAATTTATCATTTCCTGGTCCTTTGTCAGAGAACTTAAGCACCTGTGTGCTTTTTAGGAAGCATTTTAGGTAGGGCCCAATAAGCAGAAAAAAAATACATAGAGGATTGCAGTGGTAGCTCATGATAGGAAGATGCACGTGTGGCTATTGTTTAGCAGGGTGGGAGATGCAGGCAGGATCTGGGTGATTTGCTTGAAATTACATAGCAAATTGTATTTTGGGGGTGAAAATAGAAGACAGATGTCTGCCATCTAGGCTGAAAATTTCAAGTCCATCTTTCTTCTGAATGGAGAGTGCTACTAATTTATCCACAAGCAGGGATGTTTCTGTCTTTAGCTGAAACAGCCTGACAGAAAATGGAAAATTAGTCTTCACTGTCTCACTTGAAGCTTGAAGAGAAGCGGGTTCATTTGTTAAGCATAAATTCACTTCTGTGACTGATTCATTAAGTCTTGTGCTGTATATTTCTTTGATCTTGAAAAGCAAAGGGTCAATCTTCTAGCGTTTGTGCTGCAGTGAATCCAACTGAATTCAAGACGAGTTGGTTGGGTCAAAAAGAAGCTGCTGGACCACAAAGCATCCAGAAATGTATTTACCGATATATTTGACATTTAAATCCTGAAGATTGTGAATGTTTTAACACTTATGGGGGCAGTGACAGTACAGCCTTGAAAAGCTCAAAGGAATAGCATGAAATTTTTTTATGCATTAGGCAAACATATACTGGTTATCAGATATCTTTAGCCAACTAGAGAAGTTAAGATACTTTTAGAACAACCTTATGCAAGCTATTCTGGGATTTCTGCATTGAAGTCCAGCTTAAATCTAGTCATGTTTAATTTTAAAGCATTAAAAATACTACTTTTATTTTATTTTGTTATGAAGTATAAGCAGCAAGACTCAGTTTTGGATCCAAGGTTCTCCACAGCTTTACCTTCACACTCCTGATGGACAGTTTTAATTACATTAAAATGTAATTACTTTACCTCCATCCCACAGGGATAAACTTTCCTGTTTTCTAGTTTCCTGAGATGGCATCTTCACTCCAAGAAAACCTACCTGGGAAAAGTTCATATAGGATAGCAGTGGTAACGAATGTGCTCAGAGTGTCTTGGAAGGTACTTTTAGCCTTGCAGGATTCTTTTATAGTAAACAAATGGCAGTCTTGGTTTAAAGAAGCAGTGAAGTCTCTCTGCAGCTTGTACAGTGTCTGCTCCATTCATTTTCTCTGCTGATACTGGCCCACAGAACCACCCCTATCTCTACTTCTGTATCTATTAAACAGCTTTTTCCAAATGATTATAGCCTGAACTTAGCACATGATTAGATGGGTCATGTAGGTTATAAGCGCATGAATTTCCCTGCCCATCACTAATTTTTATGAAATATCA
This sequence comes from Apus apus, assembly GCF_020740795.1. Classification (NCBI taxonomy): domain Eukaryota; kingdom Metazoa; phylum Chordata; class Aves; order Apodiformes; family Apodidae; genus Apus; species Apus apus. Next base: position 54,231,733 of record NC_067283.1, read on the forward strand.
ATGAAAGAAAACTATTCATCAAAAAAGAGAAGATCAAGAAAATACTTTCTCCCCCTTTCATATTAGAACTGATGACTGTTTTGACTAGGTGTGGCTTATAGCATCAGAAGGTTGTATTTCTGACAGCTTACTCAGCAAATGAACAACAAATGAACATAAGCTGTCAGTGAAATAACTACCTGGCTGTTTGTTGAGATGTAATGTGTTGAGAGTTAATGTGCACTGCTTGGGCATCTGTCACAGAGGACGTTAAGCTCCACAGAGTTAGTACCATCTTACTGTTTTGCAGGAAATAGAGGATGTTCCTGTACTCATTCTCTTCTCTTCTATGCCTATCCTGCAGCTCAGCTTCCACACTGAAGGGAAAGTGGCTGCAGCAAAGAGCAGAGAACAAAGTGGAGGTCTGGAGAGTGTCACTTTGCAGGCTGTTTTTTCTCTACTCCCGTAAATTATTTCACAGTCCAGCTGAATTAGCTTCATGTGAGACACAACTTTTGGCCTGTGGAAGGAAAGAGATGTCTTTTTTTTTTTTTTTTCATCTTTTTTAAACTTTTGTCCAAAGCATGATGATGTGTGGATAGAAATTGTGTTCATAAGCCCTGTGTACAATCATGTCTTTGAACATTGCCCTCTCCATACTCGTAGTGGCTCCTGCTCCTGTTGGCTGCCTACAGGATGTGCAGAAAGCCCTTTCTCAGCTATTCAGGAATGCTGTCAGCAAGGAATAACATTACTTATGGAACAGCAAAAACAAAAGCTACGATGCCTGACCAAAAGCTGCCATCTCAGAGAGGAAAATTGCAGTGCAGTCCCTCAAGCAGATGGATGATCATTTTGTGTGGTTCTGTGTTTAAAAGAAAAGATGTATTTAATTCATCAAATATATTGTTCCTGATAACAGATGTAAGGATAACAGCGGATGTCATGTTTGAGTTCTGTTCCCCCTCCTAATACTGCACTTTCTAAATACAAAAGCAAAACCAAACCTACAGCAGTAATAATAGCTACTTTTTTTAAAAAACTAGAAAATATTGTTTAAACTTCAGGCAATTTATGAAAGAAAAACATAATTTCAAATACCTAAGACAGTTTTATGAAATATCAATGAAAGAAATTGTAAATTCCTTCAAAATATATCTTCTATTGGAAGCATCCAGTATGTACAGCACAGTGCTCTGGCAAGAAATGAAGAGTTAATGTGAAGATTGTATCAGGTTAGATAGGAGATACTCTATTTAATCAGTACCAGATGTAGAACTTGGAAAAATGAAAATAAATCAATAAAAGATGGTGGAGCTTGAGATTCTGTAAGATTTCTTAATCCTGAAGTAGCTTTTGAAGGAAAGTAAGGAAACCCTGGTGTCTGAGCATATGCACTAGTAAAAAAAATCAGCATTGCCAGGCTTGGGAAAGAGATGACCAGTAATGGGAGACTTCTCCGAATATTTATTGAGGAATTGAACTGTCAGATTGTCTTCATGGCAGGAGTACATGGCCTGAGAGCTAGGAGAGCATGAGCATATCAACTTTCTCATTTTTCAGCCTATGACTTCTTGACTGTTTCCATCTCCATATCTCTTCATGTTACGAACATCAGTTTCTAATGCCTGGCGAAGATCAGCTGTGAACCACGATGATGGATGATGTTGACAAGCAGCTTTCTGCTCTCCATGTGTAAGATCTGCTTCTGGCACATTTTGCTTGGTTGTTCATGACAGATGCAAAAGCGGCTTATTTGGTTTGGTTTGGATTTTTTTGCCTTTGAACTTCTAATGCGCTGGACATGATTGAAAGAAACATTACACACACATAGCAGGTCTTTGGCCTAGCTGCTGATAGCCATGCTAATGTGTGTGTTTCTGCAGTGCTATTAAAAATGTTAGGTAGTGGCTTTCCCAGAGAAGACTCCAGTGAACAGGAGAGCCAATAAAGTCAGAAACTTGGGTGGAACTTCCTGTCAGGATGGCGTATTTCATCCTACACAAGGGCAAGCATTTGGAGAGGGCGAGGAGTAACATGGTATTTTGTGTGTTGCTTGGTGGGGTGTTTGACTGCAAACTGTAAATTACAGGGTTTGGGCAGTAATCTGCAGTCTGCTTGGAGAATACATGTCCTCAGCATGGCAGGTATTTTGCAACCTGTGGTGAAAAGGCAGTATTCAGCAGACTGCTGGGATTGAGGAGGAAAACGAGCTGACCCAGGCAAAAGGATGAAAACTCCAAGAAGCCCAAGAGGAAATGAGAGCTATGAGGAGATGGAAGGATTTGTTCTTTTTCTTGTGCCTACCTTCAAAGACATGGGAAACCCAAGGTAGGGGGAAGAATGATAATCACTTCTAAAAATAGCACTGAAGAAGCCTGGAGCACTGCAGGGACAACAGAAATGGCTGGGAGCTGGGGCTGTAGGTGTTTAATTGCTGTTGAAGGGACTACATGCAGATGAATCCTCAGCAGGAAGGGGAAACGTGAAAGCTTAGAGGGGAAGCCTTGTGGGTTCACACTCATACCTGGAGGAGAAAGCGAGTTGCCTACACAAGCCAAAACTTCTAAATGCCTGTTAGATAACACAGCAAAGAGGCTGACCCATGGAAACAAGGATTGAAAGATACAGGCAAAGGGGGAGAAGGGCTGATGGGTGAGAATGTGAGATGTGGAACAGGCTTTCTCTGGCGTAAAGCCTAAAGCCAAACTCAAAAGTTTTCAAGTAAGGAGGCATGATGTATGCATGTATGTATTATAGCCCAGGAACTGCATGGCCCCCAGGCCCCCCTCTTCCCTGCTGGAGGAAAACTGCAGTTGATATAGAGATTAATAGCAACAGTACCTCAGACTTGAGATATATACATATAGCAGAGTTCAAAAATATCTCCTTCCTACACCTCTGCCTGCCTGCCAGACACATTGTTGCTGCTGAAACGCCGACAATATAGAGGTGGATTAACAATGTAAGGTGTTAAGATACTACAGCCTTTTACGAGCACCCCAGTCTGTCCCTGCTCTGTGTCACATCACTCATGTCCCCAGTGCATCCCTTGCTACCAGGCCCATGGCATGCTAGGGTACCCAGAGACAGAGCTAGGTCTGCTGCTGGTGGAGACTTCTTGCAACCATCCTGCCAAAAACGTTTATCATGAGGTCCCTCCCAGTCTGAATGATCCGAAAGGCAGAAATATCCTGTGGTCAGAAAAGTGGAGCGGGTAGCCAGGGAACACATTTTGCCAAAGATCCTTAGTTAGTCAAGGTAGTGAAGATGATGGCTAGCTAGCTAACTCAAATACTGTCCAGCTCAGCAATGAAACACAAAGTAAATGCAATGCAAAGGGAAGTGAAGCAATCCTAACTTTATGCATAGAAAATGGTTCTCGATTTTTGTTACTCAGGATATTAGTGTGATTTCAATAGATAACTCTATAAAAATGCTAGTTCAGTGCTCAGTAGTGAATAAAGCAGCAAAATCCTAATATTTTGGAATTATTAAGAAGGCTTGGGGAACAAAGCATCAGGTAATACTTATGCCCTGTATAAATTCACAGGATCTCTGTCTCCAGAATATCATGTGAAGTTCCGCTTGCCTTTCTCCACCTCAGGAGCATATAATCAGGTGGAGAGGGCTCAGAGAGGAGTGAGAAGGATAATCACACACATTCATAGGATGGTTAAGTAGACTAGGAGCCTTTAAGTGTTAAAAGAAATTACTCTGGGAGAGGACAACAAAGATCCATACCATAGCAAAAGCAAGAGAGACACAGAGAAAGCAAATTAGGACTGATTATAGGCGAGGCCCTGAAAGCACAGATGTGAATGGCCCAGAGGAGCACCACCTGAGCCTCCCACAAACCCTCTGCCCATTGGCCCAGGAGCCCTATATAAGGCCAGAGATGAGGCTTTGTTTCTGCTTTGGGAGTGATGTTTCTAAATGGGCTGTAGCTCTATGGTTTCTCTTCAGTCCTGCCTTTGGTCCTCTATCCTGGACAGACCTAGGACCTATGTTCTCTTTTTCCTGCTGTGCCTGGATGCTAGACCTGGCTCATCATTTTGTCCCTGCTTTGTTGTTGATGGACCCTGACACTAGCCTGTGCTTGCTTACTGCAGTTGTCCTCTATTCCAGGCTTATCTTCCCCTGTGGATTAGCCTTGTACTTGTTGCTCTCTGTACTGGGAAGTTGGATGACAATTTTGGAGGTATGTTACAATGTACTTATATGGTTCCTGGGTTTGTTCATGGCTGTGTATGTGTGGACTGTTAGCAAGGATGCTGGCTGAGGTGACTGTTCAGTGTAGACAGCTAGACAACAATTTGGTCAAGTTGTCTTGCCTTTTGGACTTTTCTAAGCTTTAGGTCAAGTTGATATTTAAGGAAGTAAATAGGATGCATTTCCATTTCTGTGTTTTAGAGCAGTGCTTTTATCAGCTTCTCTGAGAAAGTGACTTACTCCAAATTTATGTAAAAAGAGATCTTCTGAAGTCTTACTGAACTTCTGACTTTTATTGTCTTTTTTCAAGCAGACAGTTTTTCAAGGTGTTCATCTCCTCTCCACTTAACTTTTCTGACCAATGTAACCAAACTTAACAGAAAAGTAATCATTTTAGAGATAAGTTCCTACAAGCTATTTGTGTATTGCCAGACTTAGACAAGTGGTGGGCCAGATGAAATAAGATCTGAATGAATTTTTTAGTTGGGTAGAACTGGACAAATGAACTGTTAGCTTCCAGTCCCCCTTTGGTCAAACACATGGAAATACTAGTTTATAACTTTAGTAAAGTTGCTTAGATGCTTGTTAAGAGAAGTGTCTTTGTTATTAGACTAGTATAAATACAGATGGAAGTATTTCAATAACAATAAGGTACAAAGCTCTAAGGCTTCATTTGGAGCCATTATCTAACAGTGGATACCTGATAGTTGGTTTTATGCATTTTAACTTCTTGCTGCTTTGTTTCCTATATGTCTCTGAAATTTTATCTTTGTACCTTTTAAAATTCCTGCAGAAATAGGCATTTTATATCTTCACTGAGGAAGAGGGAGTGGGGGGGAAGGAATGTGTCTATGAGCTTAAGTATTCCCTTCCAATGTAACACAATGGTACAAATGCTCTGGTTTTGGTTTTACTTGGAAGTCGAACCTCTCTTAAGAAGCAGAGCCTTTCTTGGTTGGGATAATGAAATTTAATGTCCCATCATGTGAACACTTACTACATCAGGATGTGTTGTGTCCTAGGGTGCCTCAAGCTATTGGCCAAGTGCCAGTAGGTAGAAGGAACAACTACAAAAAACTTGCTTCAGGCTGATTAGGAGAAAAATTGCTTTGTTTTTAGAACTGTGATAATATACATAAGCATCTCAGTTGGGTTTTATAATCTCTACTTTTTTGTGCTTTGGATATTGAGCATCTATTAAGTAGCTTTCCAATATATTCTGTTCTGAAAGGTCTTAGAAGACTTTGAGTGATTGCCTTCTCTTCTTTGAACCTACAAACTGCATTTTAAAGTAGGAGAGTGAAAATGTGATGTGGGTTTTTAACATTCCAGTTTAACCCAAGTGAAGTAAAAAGTTTGCCTTATCAAAAGGATGTAGTTAGACATTCCCAGAAGAGTGTGCATTTTCTTGTTCTTGGGGTTTTAGAAGTTGAATCCATGAGGGAGGGAACACAACAATCAAGATCCTTTCCCAAGAGACAAAATGCTGCTTTATCTTACGCGTTTTTCTTATGATTTTTAAGCACCAGCTGCTGTCTTTTTTTTTTTTTTTTGCCACTTGAGCTAATGATAAGTAGTTTAACTAAAGCAATGAATCATTCATGCTGTTTTTCAGAAAGCCTATAGTTATTTCATAAATTTCTGGATTTATTAATTTCATATTTGCTTCTCCTGATGCACTGATGCAAGTACTAATTTAAAAGAACTACAATTAAATTGGGACAAAGGGCCAGCCTGCTTTCCTCAGTTCAGCTGAGCAACCTGTCATCTTTAAGAACAAACTTGAGGAATGACTATTGTAAGGTAATCTAGTGCAAGATATTTTCAGCATGGTAATAGAGTGAAAGGATATTTAAATAAAAACTAATCTAAAACAATCAAGCTTGAGTACTTTTAAGAAATCACTTTACCATTTTGAAACAGTTTCCACTTCATATGTCAGAAGCAGCCAACAGTGCTTCCTGCATTATCTGTTTCTGAAGAGAATACAAAACACTAAGAGTCTGTAGATTATCTTCTCTCAGATCAAGCACCACTCAAGCTGTAGTAAACTCCATAGTTTGCTGAATACTGAAATGGAATCTGAAAGCTTTTAAGAATCTGTTCTGCCCCTGAGACATGTGGGAACTCTGCTAGAGACTGCACTGCAGGCAGGATTGGCTGATGAGAAGTGTTTTCCTATCTTATGTAGCCTTATTTTATAATCTTCTACAAGTGGTTTAACATCCATGCCTTTCTTGCAAGGAGAACTTTAAGCTCATTGTTCATGGGTGTCTTGTAAAAACTGAACTTTGTCCAGGAGTTACAAGTATTTCTGAAATATCAGATGAAAGATACATGAAAAGTGCAGTGAAAGATGGCTATTGACTTGAAGTACTCTAAGAGGTCAGGCTCTACTTGTTGAGTTTAAGGAGACATTTCCTGGGTTTTGTCCAGAGCTGTCAATTGTTGCTCAGTGTTTTCTGTGGGTGTATGTTCATATCCTTGTTAGAAAGGGACTAGCATGGATTTAAAATTGAATCTCATTTTAATCATGAGCATGCTCAGGCACGGAAAGACCTAAGTGACTTGCCTGAGCAAGTGCAGAAAGCCTGGTGGCCATGAACAGAGTTCAGATCACAATTTTATTCTGTCCTGAGATGGATGGCTTGCTTTTTCTCTATGGAAGCAATGAATGGGACACTTGTATCTGAGGAACAGGAGCAAGTCCAGGCCTTTTTTGCTGCCTCTGTTTTCCTTTTTTCCTAATGGTAGTAGAAGTGGATTGTGGGGTTGTTTTATTTTTTTCTTTGCAAAATAACATTTGTGGTCTAATCCTGCCAATGCTTACTGACATGAGCAGGGCCACAAAAACCATTTACATTCTCTTTCTATAAATAAGGAAGTTTGTGTTTGCTTTACTTTTAAGTGATTAGTCTGAAATTGTGACTAAGTGTGGGCTTCACTCCTCTGTTAGCGTGTCAGGGACACTATGGATCTGAACACAAGACATGGTGACATCTAGCTTGCACAGCAGGGATAATTTGGTCAAGTAAGTGACCTATGTATAAGGGGTGTGATCATACAGTGCAGATGATCATTAAGAGCATCTCCACCTGGAGTGGAATTGAGGTCAGGATTTTGTATTTTAGTGTCAGGACCATGGTGGTGCAGCTGGTAATGCTGCTGCAGGACTTCCCTAAATCTGTTGTATCCCTACTGCTCTCCTTGTTTCAGTGGAGTGGTTGCTACTTCTCTTCAGCAGGGTCTTGTTCTGTCAAGTGGAAGAGAGCTCCATGGAGTTTGGTGTGGTCACTGCCATGCAGAGGGCTTCACAGGATGGTCCTTCAACTCCTGAGCAGCAGCTTCTGTGCTCCTGGTAAACTAGACAAGACAGTGAACTTGCCAGTGGCTGTTTCTTGATACAAGATGTGCTCCTTCCCTCTATTTTCATTCTGTTAAAACAAATTTTAGGAATACACCTTCTAAAAGCCTTGGAAAACTTGTGTGGACTTTATGATGGTGGAATGAGTAGTGACCTTTGTCCTTGACAGACTTATGTACTACTTGCATACCTTCAGCTCTTACCATTGGGTTCAGGTAGGTGCATTATGTGCTACTCTGTATTAGGAAAGTTCTTGTTTTAAAGTTATTTCTTTAGACACTAGTTTGTTGTAAAATAATAATTTGTTTTGCTACAGCTTCAGTTTTCTCTTTTGGTAATATGTGGGTTTTTTACACTTTACAGGAGATAAATGCAAAAGTAGAAACTGTAGTGTAATGTTTAATTTCTTCATGGTAGCTTTGTGAGATTCTTGATTCTACAAATTTTTGCTAGTTTCTTGGGAAGAACAGTTTTAACTTTCCTTGCAGCTCCAAGCTCTGCTCTCACTGTTGAATTGCCACTGCTAGACCTCTGGTGCATACTGCTGGGCTTGGTGTGGCCAGCAAATGTGCTGTTGCTTTGTCAGCACTGCCTTCTGCTGAGAGCTGGAGCAGCAGAATGGATATGTCCGTTTCATTCCTCTCATTAAGTTTGGCATCTTAATGTGCCTGCTAAATCTACCAGTGCTGTCTGTTGCTTTCTGTCACACCTACTGCAGAGACAGTAGAGGATCAGTTTTCTTTTCCTTGGGTGCTTGGCATCTATCCCTTCCCCCTCAAGCCCCTTGAGACTTTCCCAGCTGATGGTGCTACAATGTAGGTTTAGGCAATATAGTATTGCCAGAGAATCACCTCATTAGTAGTGTTAATTAAGGAAACAAAGAACCTATTTGGATATGTCTAAACCACTTAATGCTTGTTGAAAAATACAGCTGATCTGAATAGATAGGTATCAGATGGAGTACTGTTTTTTTCCTGAATTGTACTTAGCCAATAAGAATGGCTGTAGGCCTAAGTATTCTGATACCACCAGACCTTATAGACTGGGAAACAATGCATCCTCTGAATATTCTGAATGCTTCCAGTGAAGCACTTCTCAACATTACACAAATAATACCTGACCCAGGCTGTGCAGGAAGAGAAAAACAAAAGTGTATCTTCTACGTGAAAAGTCAGCGTCCTGTAGCCCGTGTCTGAAGGACAGAATCATAGACTTGTTTTGGAAAAGACCTTTAGTATCATCAAGTCTGTTAACCTAGCACAATACTGTGTCTCCCACTAAATATCTCTAAGCACATCTACACATCTAAATATTTCCAGGGATGGTGACTCAATTGCTTCCCTGAGCAGCTTGTTCCAGTGTCTGACAACCCTTTTGGTGAAGATATCTTTCCTAATATCCAACCTAAACCTTCCTGGCACAATCACAGGGCATTTCCTCTTGTTTAATTGCTTCTTACTTGGGAGAAGAGACCAACACTCACCTGGCTACAGCCTCCTTTCAGGTAGATGTAGAGAGCAATAAAGTCTCTCCTCAGCCTTCATTTCTCCAGGCTAAACAACCTCAGTTCCCTCAGCAGCTCCTCTTCAGATGTGTTCTCCTGATCCTTTGCCAGCTTCATTGCCCTTCTTTGGACATGTTCCAGCACCATTATGTCCTTGTTGTAGTGAGAGGCCCAAAACTGAACACAGTATTTGAGCTGCAGCCTCACTTGGGCAATAATCACTTCCTTGCTATTGCTGGGCACACTATTGCTAATAGAAGCCAGGATGCTGTTGGCCTTCTTGGCCACCTGGGCACACTGCTGGCTCACATTCAGCTGGCTGTCAACCAACACCCCCAGGTCTCTTTCCTCTGGGCAGCTTTCCAGCCACTCTTCCCCAAGCCTGCAGAGTTGCATGGGGTTGTTGTGACCCAAATGCAGAACCTGACACTTGGTCTTGTTGAACCTCATACAACTGGCCTTGGCCCATTGATCCACCCTGTCCACATCACTCTGCAGAGGGATCACCATGCCTGCCCAACTTGGTGTTATCTGCAAACTTACTGAGGGTGCACTTGATCCTCTCATTCAGATAACTGATGAAGATAGTAAACTGAACTGGCCCCAACACTGAGCCCTGGGGAAAACTGCTTGTGATCTTCTGCCAGCTAGATTTAACTCCATTCACTACAACTCTTTGGGCCAAGAGTGTGTTTTACCCAGCAAAGTGGACACCTGTCCAAGCTATGAGCAGTCAGTTTCTCCAGGAAAACGCTGTAGGAAACTGTCAAAGGCTTTACTAAATTCCAAGTAGGCAACATCCACAGCATTTCTCTCATCCACTAAGCGGATCTCCACTTAGAAATCAGGTTAGTCAAGCAGATCCCGTCTTTCATAAACCCATGCTGACTGGGTCTGATCACCTGGTTATCTTGAATGTGCTGCATGATGGCCCTCAAAATGATCAGTTCCATAACCTTCCCTGGCAGTGAATTCAGCTGAGGTCAGGCCTGTAGTATCCTGCATCCTTCATCTGGCCTTTCTTGTAGGTTTATTTCACATTTGCTAACTTCAAGTCTACTGGGACCTCCCTGGTTAGCCAGGACTGCTGGTAAGTAATGGAAAGTGGCTTGGTGAGAACTTCTCTCAGCTCCCTTGGTAGCCTTGGGTGGATCCCATCCAGTCCTGTAGACTTATGTTTGTCTAGGTGGTGTAGCAGATCACTAACCATTTCCCTGTGGATTATGGGGGCTTTGTTCTGCTCCCTGTCTTCCAGCTCAGGGGGCTGGATGCCTGGGGAACAACCCAGGGATGCTCACATCAGACATTATTTCATCCCTGAACTGTTGTGACTCCTGTGATTTTTAGTTCCCCATCCTAAAATAGGCCTTAGGTTTTAACACAATAAAAGCAGCTTATTACTTTCTGAATCATATTCAGTCCCACGTACCAAACAAAGAATTGTGCTCCCACTCATACCAGTCTGGATTTGGAGTATAACTTTGCGTGGCTTTCTATAGCAGAGTATCAAGTGAGGAGTTTCATTTACCTTCAAGAAATGGCTTGTTTACTGTCTGGCCAGATAATACATATCCTAATGGATGTTTTACCTTTAAGTCAACAGTTTTGCACAAGCATTACAAGTACCCAGATGAGTTATAGGAAGTGCTCTTCTGTTTTGATGGCTCCATTATGGCAAGACCCTCAAAAAATGATATTGTCATACTTGTGTATTACAGTAGCCTGGTAATTCCTGTGAAAGCAATTGTATAATTTCAGCTTGAAATTATTCCTGGTTTTCTGATTTAAGAATATTAATCTACTTGGAAGAAGTGAGGTGCATGGAGACCCACACTGCGTTATTTTCTCTGAACACTTATACAAATAAGAGACATAGAATCATTAAGTTCGAAAGAGACCTCTAAGATCATCAAGTCCAACATTCCTACTAAACCATGTCCCGAAGTGCCATGCCTACAAGTTGTTAACACCTCCAGGATGGTGGCTCACCACTTCCCTGGGCAGCCTGTTCCAAGGCTTGACCACTCTTTCAGTAAAGAATTTTTTCCTAATATCCAATCCAGTCTCTGCCCAAGCAGAACTCAATAGTAAAAACCAGCTCTGACTCAGATTCTCCTATCTTATTTCAGACTTGGGGCTTTTTACATTCTTAATTTTTTCTTTAATGGAGCAATTATATCAGCAGCCAGAGGTACCATTTCAGATCAAATGTACTAAATCCTGTACAGTAGCTTGTGGAGCAGTAATCTATCAGGGTTGAAATTGCCAGGATAATTCATGTACAAATCTTGAAGTTGGGTCCTTAATTCTCAACTGTATTAAGCAGTGTTGCAGACTCATTTCAGTGGTGCTGCTTCAGGCTAAGCTCTTTCTTGTGGGTTATCCTTGCTCACTTGGGCAGACTCTGTAGCTGCAGCGAGGACTCATTTTGCCAGTGCAATTGTTGTGTCAACATCTCAAAGGCATGGGGATGGGAGAGAGCATCCAGTATTGGTAGAAAGGGAAACCCATGGTGTCCTCCTTAAAACCCAGGGGCATCTACTGTGAGTAATAAGAAGACTGACCTAGGGCAGAAAGTCTTGATTGCTGCTTGGAGCCAATCATCTGGTAGTGAACTGTGTGTGTTTTGAGTAGGCTGTGAAGTGCTTCTACAATTTCTTTCCAGTAAGGAGGCAGAGATGAGGAAATCCCAGGACTAGCCTTGGGGCTGGGAAGGAAAGGGAGATAGCAACTGGGTAGGAAAGACTGTAGTGTTTGTTCTTTACTAAATGTTTGAGAAACCTGTTAATTGTTGGGGAAGGAAAGCTGTGCTTTTTTCTCTTTAAACACAAATGCAGTGTCTCATGTTGAGAAGGCAGTGGAACAATGAACAGTAAAACAGTAGTAGTTTCTTTGTCTCCCTTTCAGATAGTACTTTGATAATCATATTTCTATTTAGTTGCTAAATCAAGTATTTGTGAGAACTGAGTCAGCCCCAAAACTCATGAGTGAGTTTAAAAATGCACATAGTTTCTCTCCTTTTTTTGACTTGGGTTTTCAGACCATAAATCATGATCATTCAGCCTGTCCTGCCTTTTCACTTGCAAATAAGGGCAAAAAGATTTCCTTAAATAAAAACGAGAAGCTGTTATCTTCATAGCAAGAGCTGCGGGTTTAGGAAACAACTCCAAATACTAAAGACTTAGAAAAATGTAAGAGCTGGGAAACATATCAACTGTCCACCTAAGTTCTAATCTACTGCTTCAAGGTTAGAATGGGCAGGCTGTCTGGGTGAGTCATCATGGGCACAAGCTGCATGTTCAGGGGTAGACTCGTCTTTCATAGGCTTATGTGCCTATGGAATTCCACAGAAATATAAAAAAACCCTCAGATCTGAGACTGAAAAAGTTGGGCTGGAAAAAGGCAGTATATGGTTTTCAGCTGCCTTTGCAATATATATGTAGGAGTTGCATTTTGGTAGGCTTTTAAAAAGGATCTTAAATCTCCTTAAAGGCAAGCTGCGAGGAGGTTTAGAAGCTATTTTTAAAGCAAGCTTTTTTCTTAGCATCTTGTGAGCTGCTTGCCATCTAGTCACATATGCTTCTGGGGTACGGGAGAGGCTTTCTGAGGCTGCAGGCACTCCCCACTCATCTACTTCTGCTGGGCCATGGGAAACTGTTGTCTGGAAGAAAAGTTAAGCTTTAAGAAGGGAGATCTCAAATGCCTCTGGGGCTTCATGTACCTAAATAACTCTGCTCTTTTTCTTGTAGTTGTTCATTCAGATACTTTGAAAGTTTATAGTGTGTCCCAAGGGCCTGGCTTTTATTCTTAAAGACTTCTGGCTGTAATTTTTACCTGTTATGCTTGTCGTTAAGAACTATCCTAAAACTCATGTGCACGGATAACTCATTATCTGAACTTCTAGAATTCATAATTCTCAAGCCTTCACATTATTTGTGAATGTTTCATTTGGAAAGACTTTGATCTTCCATTTTATTTAAATAGGCAATAATCTGCACTGGTTTTCTGTGATCCCTTTATCTGGCTCAGCTTTATGAACAACTTTTGAATGCAGCAAGCTACATAAATGTTTCTTTTTTTCCCATTTAACTTTTTCCTGTTAGCAACCTGGCCTCATGCTGCTAGGTAAATAGGGCTGCAGTCTGCACATTTGTTCTGCACCCAATGTTATGACAAATGGAAGGCTTTGGTCATTATTCTATAAGGTATTTTTCAGTCTATTTGATGAAGCCTAATAAGGTCTTTCACAGAAGCAATAAAACCCAGAGGATATAACCTTGATCTTTAATTCATATCCCTTTAAAAAGGAAAAGAAACATCTTTCCTCCTCTTGAACACAAAAGGCTTTTCTAGCCTGGTAGGCTGGATGGTGAGTTAAAGTGGCAGACTGAAGTTCACTGCCTGTGTGAGGTGGTCAGGTTGCCACGTCCTCTTTGCATGTTGGGCACAAAGATGAGCAGTAGGAGGTTGTCCATCTATGACTTACTGTCTGATAATTAGTCACAATATTTTTTTTCCTCTGGCAAGGACTAGACTTAGGAATGCTCCTGGCTGGAAAGAAATTTGTTAGATGAGCAGAAAGGCAATTTTTCTGAAATTTACCAGCCTTGCCATTCTAATGGCAAACTCAAAATATATATTCCATGTGTTGGCAGTGTATGTACAGTGCACAGAACTCAAGGAAGAAAGGCTTGAGAAGACTTCCTAACAAGCAGAAGGAATAAGGAGGAACAGTTCCCTAGTGCTTCCAACAGGATCTTGGTTTTGTCCACCTTGGGTAAGTGGCATGTGTTGTGGGAGGGGAGTCCCAGAATGTGGGTGTGTACTTTAAAGCCTTGTGGTGTGACCTGGCATGTCTGGCACAGAGAAGGCTGTGCTGCAAGGAGCTTGTGGCAGCCACTGTGGTGAGCTGGGAGCTACTGAACTTCAGTACGCACCAGGCTGGAGGTACCCAACAGGAAGTGTTAAGTGTAGGACTGAGTTCTGAACCCTGAAGCTTGGGTGTATAGCTTCTCATCCAAATTGGTTGGCATCCCCTGGGTAATCACAGTCACAACTTTTTTCTGTAAAAGCTGCTCTCCCTTGCTACTGTGAAAGGGTAGGGAAATGTGCTTTATAGGAGGGAAATACAGCTGAGAAATCATGACTAAACTATGGGATATGACATTTGCCAAGCAGGAATCTTGGATTCCCATCCCTCTGCTCCTAGAGCTACTGATTTTGTACTAAGATATTGACTAAAGCACAGTCCTGGCTGAGGCTACAACACAGGCCTTCCCTTCCAGCTCAGTGCTCTCACTGCACTGTTGCTGTTTCTCCTTGCTGACCCAGTGATTCTGCACCCTTCACTGCACAGCAATGCAGCTTCCTTAGGAGGAGCAGGAAGCAAATCCCTGTCCCCTCCTGCCCGGTACTGCTAAATTGAAGTTTGGGACCAGGTGGTTGGAATTACTGTCAGAAAAAATAAAAAGCCCAAAGGACCTGGATCTCCTGTTTCCAGGGTGAATGCTGTAGCCATTTGGGTATTTCACACAAAACAGCAGGCTGAGGCTTTCCTTATGAGGGCCCAGACCCTTTTGATGGGTATTAGGTACTTTTTGAGTGACTTGGGGCTGGCCATTTTTAGGTTTTGTTGGTAAAATTGTGGTGTGCTTTGCTTACATCAGGTCCCAGATATCTTCTATTTCTAGGAACCCTCAGAATTCACATCTAAAATCCAGTGCTATTGCTGTAGAGTTTTTGGTGTTTCCTGTTACAACAGGTAAAGTGGCATCAAAAACAAGGCATATAAATAGAACTCCACACTGGGCTGAAGTGACTGAGTCATACCCAAGCATGTTGTACTGGGATCTAGGTTTAAAATAGATATTGTGGGTGTACATTAAAAAGATTAATCTTTTTTTGACTTTCACTAGACTTCCATGATAAGCTTTAAATGAAACATGCAAATAAGGCATTAGAAAAAGAAGATGCATATCTCAGGTAGTCCTAGGAGGCATCAGAAGGAATTTTCTTATGGAGAAAGAAGAAATTGTAGCAGTGCTGGGCCATTCTTTCCCTTTCCTGCTGAACTGTGTTTTGGTTTACAGCTCCGTAGTTTAAGTTGCCAGGACCTCTTGCTGGCCTTTTGGCTTTAGCTACCCTGACTTATTTAAATTATTGATGTATGAATTAAAAATAAAATACCCTAATGTAAAAATCTGTCACCACTTAAATATTTGATTAGAAAAAATTACAGATAGAAAAGAAAAAAAACAGTTGCAATGCACCATACTGAAGTGCTTGTGGGAAGGCACTACTACCATCTGAAGAGTAACAGACCTATAGCAAAGCTTGCCAAACTCATTGGTAATACTTGGTAATGTCCTCTCTGGAGTGGCTACTAGTAATGTTTCTTGCCAGTGTTCCTAAAGAGATTGTGTGCAAGGCACATGGAAAGTAAGGTGATTGGTGATGGCCAACATGGCTTTGCTAAGGGCAAATCAGGCCTGACAGATTTGGTTGCCTTTTATGATGTGTTGGTAAATAAGGGAAGAGCAATTTGTCATCTACCTGGACGAAGTGAAGTATTTGACACTGTCCTGCATTACATCCTTCTCTCTAAATTGGAGAGACATGGACTTGACAGATGGACCACTTGGAGCGTAGTGATTGGCTGGATGGTTGCAGTAGATGGCTTCATATCCAGTCATGAGTGGCACTCAGGGATTGGTATTTGGGCTGGTGCTGTTTAACATCTTTGGTGATGTGGACAGTGGGATTGAGTGCACCCTCAGCAAATTTGCTGATGACACCAAGCTGTGGGGTGTGGTCAACATGCTAGGGGGAATGGAGGCCATGTAGTTCTTACAGTTTTATGTTTTGGAGTCTTGCTAAACTGTAAAACTTGGATTAAAATCAATTGGGAACTTAATTTTCTTTAGTAGCACTCTTATGAATATTGTTCTCTTGTGGTTAAACTAGCTGCTTTTTGAAGGCTGCAGAGTTGTCCTCCAGAGAACTCAAAAATGCAAATTTAGTTTTCTCAATATATTGTTCCAGGGTATGTCTTATTTTCTACTTATTGCTTAAAATGTCACTTAAGATGTGTAAACTAGTCTTAAAAGGAGGAAAATAGAGTTCTTTTTTTATACAGTAAAAAAGGTGAAGCTTGGCTTCTTGGCCCTATAGTTCAACAAAGCTGGTGGAAGCAGGCACTGGCTTTGGCATTCCCAAAGCTGGAAGTTGGTGGAAGTGATGAGAGTATTGTAGGAAGATATGGCTGTGTGTGCCAGAGTCTTGCTCCTTGCTAGGAATCTATTATCAATGATAAGAGTGATAATGGGATTAAATTACCCTGATCTAACCTGGGAGACCAAACACTGACCAGGGCACCTGGCTGAACAAACTGATGCAGCAGCCTAGGAAGCAAGGAAGACTTTTGAGCTGGTGGTGTGCAGGTGCATTGGGTTTGTGTGGCAAGGTTTTGGTAGCAGGGGGGCTACAGGTGTGGCTTCTGCTGCTATGGGCTTCCCTTCTGTCTGATAGAGCCAATGCCAGCCAAATCCAAGACAGACTTGCTGCTGGCCAAGGTGGAGCTCATAGCAATGGTAGCGATGTCTCTGGGACAACATTGAAGAATGGGGGCAAAAAGACCCACCTGTGCATTGGCAGTTGTGGCTTGACATATGAGTGAGAATGGGAGAGCAGCAACCCTGCAGACACCAAGATCAGTGAAGAGGACGGGAGGAGGTGCTTCAAGTGCAAGAACAGAGATTTCCCTGCAGCCTGTGGTGAGGCAGGCTGTAACCCTGCAGCCCAAGGAGGTTAACAGTGCAGCAGATGTTCACCTGCAGCCTGTGGAGGAGGGGCAGGTGGATGTGCCTAAAAAAGGCTGTGACTGCCTGGGAAGCCAGTGCTGGAGCAGGCTCCTAGCAGGAGCTGTGGACCCATAGAGAGAGAAGTCCATGCTGGAGCAGTTTGTGAAGAACTCATGTTGAACAAGTTTGTGGAGAACTGTCCCCTGTGGGAGGGATCCCATGCTGAAGCAGGGGAAGAGTATGATGAGCCCTCCCCCTGATGAGGAAGGAGCAGCAGAGACAACATGTGATAAACTGGCCATAACCTCCATTCCTTGTCCCCCTGCACTGCTAGGGGGAAGGAGGGAGAGGAAATTGGGACTAAATAAGATGCTTTAAGATTTGGGTTTCTCATTACCATTCTCTGATCTGGTAATAAATTAAACTGATTTCCCTAGCTGAGTTTGCTTAGCCTGTGATGGTAACTGGTGAGTGATCTCTCCCTGTCTATAACTTGACCCATGAGCCTTTTGCTATATTTTCTCTCCCCTGTCCAGTTGAGGAAGGGAGTGACAGAGTGGCTTTGGGTACCTGGTGTCCAGCCAGGGTCAACCTGCCATAGCAGGGCATGAGGAAAGTTCATTCAGCTGAACATAACCTCCAGCTGCGGCTACCACAAAAGCTTCTACAGCTCTGCTTGAAAACAAGAGTAAAAGCAAGGGCCTTTTTTGTTAGAATAGAGTAGCTGTTATGCTAGCAAGGGTGGCTCTACCATTCAAGTGTGTAAAAAATATAGGATATCCTTCCAAAAGATGCTGAGAAACTGGAAGACGAGATCAGCTGTGAGAGTGACAGAAGGGCTAGAAAGGTTTATAATGAACTTAGTTTATAATGAGGTGCAGCTTAGTTCCTTTAGCTTAGCAAAGGTTAACAGGAACCAAAACTAGAATTAGAGGACTCATAAGTCTAGCAAACAAGACCATAGGAAATGTCAGCAGCAACAGTAAAAGCTACATAGATTCTGATTCTGAATACTGCTGATGCTAACCTGTTGTGAATTCACTGGGCATTTTTAAGTAAAGAATGAAGGCTTGTCTGACAGATTAAGTTCTAATTTGAACATGAAGTAATTCAGTGAAGTCCTATGGCCTGTGTTATGCAGAAGGTCAGATGAGATAATTGAGAAAATTGATGCTACAAGACAGAGGCACAAGCTCTGCACTTCTAGACTTTGACCATGTGAATATTCCTCACCTATTTTACTGGCAGGTAAACTGAGTAATTTGAAGCTACCTTCAGCACTACTGCATGGAAGTTGGACAAGGTGAAGCAGCTGATAGCTGTCTAGTTTTCCTGCCTTGCTGGTGTTTGGCTTATCCACACTACATGGTGGCAGCAACTCAACTTGCTGTGGAGGCTGGACCTACTACTGAGCCCCTTTCTCTTACAGCTCCTCCTGTCCCTGAGAGAACATCAAAATGAGGTTAGTGACTTGAAGATAAATGGGCTGGAGCTCATGCCCCGGGTATAAAAATGCTAATGCTTGACAGTATTTGACTAAGTTGGATAGGAAAGACAACAGGATAGAAAGAAGCTGCTATAGTGTATGTATTAAAAGAAAAATAAGCTGCCAGTAACTACTGCTCAGGTATTACCCTAGAGACTCTTTTGTAGAAGTGTCAGAAGTGGTTAAAAATCAAACCAAGTGTTAGCAATTGGTAGGAGAAGTGCCATGAGCAAAACCAGCAGACATCATCAGGCCATTAGACAAACTAGTGTGCCTGCAGGCAGTGTGCAGATCTGCAGACCTCACCACTCCTCTGAGGAGACAGTTGTTGGAAAAAGCATGGGGAAGGCATTTCAGGATTGTTGCAGAATTGTTTCCATTCAAGGAAGGTACAAATTGAGATTCTTCAGTTTTTTCTTACAAGCTGAAGAAAGGATGTGGTACAGATTTAGTAATGGATGGATTGGAGAGAGCAGTGAATGTCTGCTCATACCTACTTATCAGGCTCTTATGATGGAGGGTGGCTGTGAGAAGGAAAATTATTTTTCCAGGGAGACCATAGTGAAGTGGCAGAACTTACTGGCAGAGGATGATGTAGAGGCCAGAAGTACAGGAAGGGTAAGGAAAAGTGGTAAGAGAAAAAGATCAGCTGCAGATGTTTAACACAGTGGTGTGAGTATGTAAGCCCTTGGACTCCTTACTGTCTTTTAGGGGGGCACATTTTGAAAAAAGGTTACTGTGTATTTGATGTTTTCTTTTAATTTTTCCTTAAGGGAGAGTCTTAAGGGGAAAGTGATGGAAAGGAGCAGCTCTCTCTACAGCTCTTGCTAATTGCCAGTGAAAAGAAATCTGCTGTTGGAAGAAGTAAAAAAATGGGGGAAGGTAGCACAATGTAGTAAAGGCAAGGGAGCTGGGAGATAAAGTGAGGAGGTAAACATGACTATCAGAGCACAGAGGGAGCAGTGGAAGGTAACACCTTGCTCTGAGATTTCAAAGAGGTATCTCTGGCCCTGCCTGAGGTTCTGCTGGAAAAATAGGATACAGGTGGATCTTTTTTGACCCAGTGTGATTGTCCTCAAGACCTTAACACCACAAGTGTGCTGCCAGTGTGCCTGTGTGATGTCAGTCATGTAGGAAAAGTTCATCAGTGGAAGAAGATGCAGTGGACTGATCTTCTAGAGATGCAGTATGAACTGTTTCAGGAAAAGGATGTGATCCAGAAACCCTCATGTTTAAAAGGGATATATAGTTCTCAATTATTTCTTCTGACAAAACCATTTCCTGAACAACTGATTTTTCAAATGAGACTTTCAATGCCATTAATTGTTCTTGAAAATGGATTTCAAACTGCATTCTCTAATGCTATATAGGCAGGTCACATACCCACAGGCTGCATGTGAACTGAAATCACCTTCCATGAGATTCTTCTATTTAAATAAAGTAAGAGGACAGACCCTTGGCTAATATTGATCATTAATGACTCAGTTGCAGAACTGGCCCAACAAATACAGGGCATCATGGTAGCTTCCTAAGTGAATGTTCTGAATTTCTTGCCTTACTGAATACCTTCTGCTTTTAAAATGCTGTATTCTCCTTTGGTATTGGCAGCTCCCTGTCTTTTGCCCACATGGCAGGGTCAGCCTAGTAACTCTGCTTTTCTCAGGAGCATTTCTTCTGTATTTGAATTATTTTCCTGATGTTTAGCACAAAGGAAGTTGTTCTCAAAGGAAAATGCATCTGATTATATTTTTGTAAGGAGCAATTTAAATTCTGATGATACTGTTCATGTTGTGGAAAAAGTAGCTGTATGTTCCCACCCAGAAAGGAGACTCCTCTTTCTAGTGGCAATTCTGCTTGACCTGGTGATTAAGTCCCACTACATCCTTGGAAGGGACAAGATTTCCAGCACAACTGAGTTTTGAACAAGCCTACCCTATTACTTAGTTCCCCCTCATGACAGCAAGTGTCAGATGAAATCTCTTGTCCTCTCACAAGAAACAACTTCTGCCACAAAAGTTCCAGAAACCAATTGCATAAGTGTCCATGTAAGCCCTTGCTTTTTATTAATCAACCTTTTGTACCTAAGAGCTGAATTAGAGTTTTTTAGCTACAAAAAAGCCAAAATAGCAACAGCAAGAAACCCCAACCAAACCAAACAAAAAAACCCCAAAACCCACAAAAAAACCCAAACCAAAAAACCTCACTTGGAAGCTCACAGCTGCTGTCATTGCTGTGAAGGCCACAAAAAGGTCACTGGCTTTGCATAGCTATACTGACCTTCCAGGAAACAATGTTTTTGAGGCTGTGTATTTTTAGATATACCCAGAAATCAAACCTTGTGCTGTAAAAGAAAACAAGATTGCAATAATGGGTGACAAAATGGTAGTCAAACTAAGGTACTTCTCTAACCTTGCATTTGTATGCTTATGAAATGCAGCCCTTAACTGCTCCTAGATGTTATTAATTGGTGGTGAGATCATGCTGTATGAATCTGTCCCAAGTTAATTAAATGTTTTGTTGAAATGCACTGGGCTCATGCTTAGCTGCTACAAACTTGCCACAGGTAATGTAGGATAGTGCTAGGCTAATGGAGGTGACAATCTAATCTAATTATCTAAACCACACTTTTCCACTTAAGCTATTGTATGTGATGCCAAGGAAGGAACAGTCTAATCCCACCTTTCCATGTAGCTAAATAAGTGGATTGATTTTGTTACCAGCAGTATGCTTGCAGGGGGATCTGCAAGATTTATTACAGGCAGTGAAGTAGCATCAGTAATACAAAGAAATAAAACTGAATGATAAGAAAAAAAAGTTGTCTAAAGAAGGAAATCCAATTATGTATCATCAGCAAGTGATTAAGAAGGTGGATGGCTCTTTCAGATAACTCCTGTTTCTTTTTTTAGTGCTTCTGTATTTTCTGTTAACTGTTGAGTATTCTGTTTGGCTAAAAGGGGTCCTTCAAAGTGCCTCACACAGGGCATTCAAAATCACTAGTGGTAGTTGAAAAGCTGGGTGGGTCCTGGCTTAATGTATCATGATCTTATAGGATTGCTTTTTTAAAGAAAAAAAACCCCACGAAACTTTAAAGTATGTTACAGTGACAAGATATTGCTACTCAACTAGCCAGTGTCTTTAAAAATAATGGAATGCCAATTCCATCAACTAAAATCAAGATGTGATGCCACATTCATCAAGAAGCTGGAGCAGAGTTTCTATAGGAATAGTCCAAAAGCTTAGAGCACCACACATTGCTTTGGTGCAAGTTAAACAGAATACCTCCCCAATGTGTAAGTACAGACATATCAAAGGGAAGGGTCTCATCTATTTTAGTGATTGCACCTCTTACTCATGTAGTTGACTGTGAGGAAGTCTTTAGAGACAGTTTCTAAAATAAACCTTCCAAAGAGGGACAGGAGACATCCTTTATTTCTGGGAAGTGGCGAGGACTGCAGAGGTGCAAGCTGCATCTTACTGCTCTGAAGACAGTCTATCCTGAAGCTACTGGGGTGGCTCAAAGGTGTGGTAAGAACTTGTGACTTGTTACAGCAGCTAATGTCAGTGTCGATTGGTTGTGGCTCTTTCACATTCTATAGGCAGGGAATGGGCAAAATTAACTTGAATTGCTGTAGGGAACAGTAGACCTTATAGGGTTAAGCCTGCATCCAGAATTACTCAGGCATTAACTAGAGCAGAGCCTCTGGAGCTTTGAAAGCTGTTGCCCCTTCACACAAAGCAGTGGTGTGGAGCCCCTAATCCTGTGTCTGTTCCCAAGAGGGCTGTGTATGTTTTATTTTTATTGTGATCCAGAGGGAGCCTTTCCAAGGTGGAAAAGGAAGTCTGGTTCCCCCACTCCTCAGCCCAGAGGAAGAGCTGTGCAGGAAGAAACTGGTGTCTGTGTCAGCACTGGGGATGAGCTGTGGCATTTCATAAAAAGGTTCTGAGACTACCAAAGACCTGAGGCTTTCTGCACTCCAGATGTGGTTGTAGAAGCTCTCTGTGCTTCCTGACATACCTGGACAGTAAACTAACCAGGAAGGTGCCCTGCTGGACCTGCTCTTTGTGAACAGGGAAGGGCTGGTAGGAGCTGTGACAGTTGGAGGCTGCTTTGGGTACAGTGGCCATAAATTTGTAGTTCTCTGTTCTTAGAGATGCCAGGGTTGGGGGCAGAAAAACTGCCATGCTAGACTTCCAAAGGGCAAACGAACTTGTTCAGTAGCCTGATTGCCAGAATCCCTTGGAAACTGGTTCTGAAAGATATAGGAGTCCAGGAAAGCTGGACACTCTTCAAGGGGGAAGTCTTGAAGGTGCAGGAGCAGGCCATCCCCATGTGCTGTAGGGTGAGCTGGCTGAACAGGGAGCTTTGGCTGGTGCTGAGGGAGAAAAAGAGAATCTGTGGCCTCTGTAGGAAGGGGCAGGCCAGTCACCATGACTACAAAAATGCTGTGAGGCTCTGCAGGGGGGGAATTAGAAGGTCCAAAGCCCAGCTAGAAATTCATTTGGCCTCCATGGTAGAGGATAACAAGAAAAGCTTCTATAAATAAGACGACAAACAAAAGACCAGGGAGACCATCCATCCCCTGTTAGATGCAGGAGGAAACATTGTGATGAAAGATGAGGAAAAGACTAAGGTGCTTAATGACTTCTTTGCCTCAGTCTTTATTAACAGGTCCAGTTAGATAGTGAATCCAACTCCCTAAGCTAGGGGACAGGGACAAGGAGCAGAATGACCCCCCCACAATCCAGGAGGAGATGGTCAGTGAACCTGCTCCACCATATAAACGTGCACAAATCTCTGGGGCGGGATGGTTGCACCCAAGAGTGCTGAAAGAGCTAGCAGGGGTGCTCACCAAGCCACTTTCCATCATTTCTCAGCAGTACAGGCTGACTGGAAAGGTACCAGCAGATTGGAAATCAGCCAGTGTAACCCATATATATAAGAAGGGACAGAAGGATGATTTGGGAAATTACAGGCCTCTTAGTTTGACTTTGGTACCAGGGAAACTGATGGAGCAGATCATCCTGAGTACCATTATGCAGGACAAACAGGTGGTCAGGCCCAGTCAGCATGGGCTCATGAAGGGCAGGTCCTGTTTGACTAACCTGATCTCCTTCTGTGAGAGGGTGACCTGCTTATTGGATGAGGGAAGGAGGGCTTGTGGATACTCTCTACCTTGTCTTTAGCAGGGCCTCTGACACAGTTTCCCACAGCATTCTCCTAGAGAAGCTGGCTGCTCATGGCTTGGATGCACACAGGCTTTGCTGGGTTAAAAGCTGGTTGGATGGCCGGGTCCAAAGAGCTGTGCTCAGTGGAGCTAAATCCAGTTGGTGGCCGGTCCCGAGGGGTGTTCCCCAGGGCTCAGTGCTGGGGCTGCTCCTGGTTAACATCTTTAGTGATGATTTGGACGAGGGGATGGAGTGCACCCTCAGTAAGTCTGGAGAGGACAATAAGCTGGGTGGGACTGTCGATCTGCTTGAGGACAGGGAGGCTCTGCAGAGGGATCTGGACAGGCTGGATTGATGGGCCAAGGCCAATTGTATGAGTTTCAATAAGGCCAAATGTCAGGTCCTGCACTTCAGCCACAACAACCCCAGCAGACCTACAGGTTTGGGGAGGAGTGGCTGGAGAGCTGCCCAGCAGAGAGGGACCTGGGGTGCTGACTGACAGCTGGCTGAACATGAGCCAGCAGTGTGCCCAGGTGGCCAAGAAGGCCAGTGGCATCCTGGCCTGCATCTGGAACAGTGTGACCAGCAGGACCAAGGAGGTGATGCTGCACCAAGGGAGGCTCAGACTGGATATTAGGAAAAATTTCTTCACAGAAAGAGTGGTGAGGCACTGGAGCAGGCTGCCCAGGGAGGTGGTGGAGGCACTATCCTTGGAGGTGTTAAAAAAATTGGTTAGATGTGGTGCTTTGGGAGAAGGTTTAATTGTCATGGGGGTGTAGAGCTGATGGTTGGACTTAATGATCCTGAAGGTCTTTTCCAACCTTAATGCTTCTATGATTCTAGTACCACTTATTGAAGTAAACCATGTCCATTTTCACTCTAGGCTTTTGTTTGCACCAGTTCATTTTGAGACAGTATGAGCAAATGGATTTAAGACTGTCACATTCTCAACACACTTCTGATTGCATCATCAGAAATAAACTGGTAGGAATGTAGAAATATTTAGCTTGTCAAGAATCCTTCCCTTATAAGACTTTGGAGAAGAGGTGTGGCTGACAAATACTTTTCTTTCAACCCTGTATCTATAGGAGCTGCTGCATCCAACCTAGCTACCTTGTGTCTACACTTGTGCTGTATTCTGGAATTGTGCATTATGTTCTTGTGTTTCCCATGAGTTATACTTGAGATAGAGGTAAAACTTACCTTCTGCATTTATATATCAGCTAGTCCTGTGACTGAGTATTATAGAATCACAGAATGGGGTTGAACGAGGGACCTCTGGAGATCATCTAGTCCAACCCCTCTGCTAAAGCAGGTTCACCTAGAGCAGGTTGCACAGGATCATGTCCAGACAGGTTTTGAATATCTCCACTGAAGGAGATTCCCCAGCCTCTCTGAGCAGCCCATTCCAGTGCTTTCTCACCCCCAAAGTAAAGAATCATAGAATGGTTGGAGTAAAGTTTTTCCTCATGTTTAGATGGAACTTCCTGTTTTCCAGTTTGTGCCCCTTGTCCTGTTTCTGGGCACCACTGAAAAGTCTGGCCTCATCTTCTAGACATTTGCCCTCTTGATACTTATAAGCACTAATAAGATGCCCTCTCAGTCTTCTCCAGGCTGAACAGACCTAGATGTCTCAGCCTTTCCTCACAAGATAAATGCTCCTTAATCTTGTGTCACCAATATTGGACTCATAACTGAATGAAGCCTGTGCTTAAACTAGATGCCCTATAGGACAATCCATCTGCTTAGTCACCCTCTGTGGACAGACTGGGATTTGCTCTACCTGCTACCTGGCCCTACCACACTGATGCAAAGGCTCTTTGCAGTGCCTTGGCAGAGTTGTGTTGTTCTGGCTGGGAGCTGGGGTAGAGCAAGGACGTGTCTGGGTAGCCCTGCTACTCTCTTGAGCATCACACTAGACTTTAGTATGGGCAAAAATGAGCAGGAGAATACAAATCTGTGCTCTCTTGTCTACACAAATATTCCATGTGCTGTGGATTTTCAAAGCAGCTGCTGACATCTTCAGTTGTTTAGCTTTTGTATGAAGCCCTGAATGTGGGGGTTCCCTCTGTTATTGTCCCTGATCTCTCTAAAGCCAAACATGGGGTGGACATTACTTTCAAGTATGCTAGTCTGCTTTTAGAGAGGAAAGGACACCAGAAGAAAATTCTGGGTTTGTTTCCTGAAGAGTTAAGATAAAGGCTGAAGAAGCTGAGATTAAGTCTTTGGGGATGACAGGGAAGGAGATTGTGGAAAATAGCTTAGAAGTACAGCTTGGGATTTTTTTCTAGCTGATAATCACAGAAGCTACTGGAGGTTTTAAAATTGGCTGTCTGTATAATTTTCTGACAAAGGAGCTGAGTGGCTATATGTTATGACAAATGTATTACAAAGTAGTCTTATAAGCCACTATTGTTACATGTCAGTACTAGGACTGGTGGAAGGAATGTTCATTTCCACTAAATGAAACAACGAAAGGGACAAAAATATCAGGTTAGGCCTTGGATAACCTAGATTAGACAGCAAAACAACAGATATTGATGTGAGTATGTTATACACATCCTTCACTAGCAGAGCTAAAGGATTGTAATTAGAAATTGATTCCTACAAACAGTAGTTAGACATCTTAAATCCCTAAAGAGGCTCCCCTAGTAATGATAACCTGAAAACCAAACACAAACTTGAAGTAGGTTTTTTCCATTATCCATTTATGGTATTTTCAAGTCCCAGCTGCCATAGCAGTGCTGTTCTTCAAGTGCATCTATACTGAGCTAAATCCCACTCACCTTAATAATGTCAGCAGTATCACTGATGTCCCTGAAGGACTTACCCCACTAAACTGCTATTGGATTTGTTTTGATTTCAACAATTCTGACCTCTTATAATACTACATTGCAAGTTAGAATTAACAAATCTCCAAACCTGACACACATAAAGAACATGCTGAAGGAAGAGAAGAAAGGAAGAAATGTGCCTGGTATTTGTGTCTTGAAAAGAAAAGGCAGTATTTTAAAAACTTTTCAGCTGTAAAATGCAATATGAAGAAAATGATCTCTTAGGGGAATGACAGAATTTGAATTTCTGGTCTCTTGTTCCAGCTTTTCTGCCAACTTTCTGCATGACCTTGGCTATAGAATGTGCCTCAGCACATTCCTTCCTCACTTACAGGAAGGATACTTAAACTGTCCATGTTGCTAACCAAAATTCACATTACTGTTGTTTGCCCTCACTGCACAGCTACCCATTATCTAAAGGCTCTGTGGGCTGGCTAGCACACTGTTCTCAACTTCTATTCCAACTTATCCAGCTGGAATGAACTTGTACAAACTGGTACCTTTGTATAAAAAAGGCTCACTCTGCCCTAAGTAGCTACTGAAATATTAAAATCCTAACATTGCATTTTGGGGGCATTTAGTTTAGGGTAATGGGTATCAAAGTAACAATTGAAAAGTTTTGGACCTGGAGGACTTCTGGGCCATTATTTTTGTGAGAGGAAAAGAGCTTAGAAGACTTAGAACATCCAGAAAAAGCTTCTGCTTCAGCACAGGGCAGGCAGTGTTGTGACAGTTTTTATTTACTTGCATGTCAGAACATGATGCTGGGCAGAGATTTCTTCCTGTAGTCGGATTTGTGTGGTATGCAGAGCTCAAGTCACCTGTCTATGTATTCTCATGCTGTTCTGGCAGGAAAACACAGGTTTCTGGTGTGATTGACTTCTGAAAGTCCAGCCTAACTCCCAGTTGGTTAGCTGACAGGATGGCAAGAGCAGGTGTTCCCAAGCATCTTTATTCTTTCTTACCTCTAACTCGTATCCTGAAATGTTAGTCTAATTACCAACAAACAGGACTTTGTGTTAGTGGGCTGTTTCCTTATTTGTTGGTTCCTATTGAGACCTACTTATCCATACTCACTGGAAGCTGACAAATTGTGACAAAGGCTTTTGCTTGCATCCCTTAAGTGGGGGGATCTCCTAATTTAGGGTAGATTAAAGAAAATCATGTGAAGACATTATTTTTTCCTTTGTTCTTCCTTGTAATACTCCTCCTGCTCTTAATTTTCTTTTTTTCCTGAATCACAGAATGGAAGGGGTTGGAAGGGATCTCTGCAGAGCACCTAGTCCAAGCCCCCTGCTAGAGCAGGATCCCCTAGAGCAGATTACACAGGAACACATCCAGGTGGGTTTTGAATGGCTGCAGGAATGAAGACTCCACAACCTCCCTGGGCAGCCTGTTCCAGTGCTCTGTTACCCTCAGAGTAAAGTATTTTCTCATATTCAGGTTAAATCTCCCATGTGCCAGTTAATGACCATTATCCATTTTGTGAATGGAATCTGGGAACACTGGCAGAGGTAACATACCTCAAGTGATCTAACACCTTGATGAGGGGAAGTTTGAAGCTCTTTCACTATTCTGTCTTCATAAAGAAAACTGGAGTGGACCTCTGTAGAGAAAAGTTTTGCACTCATGAGTCACCTGGAGTACTGTGTCCAGTTTGGTGCCCCCAAAACAGGAAGGACATGGAGCTGTTGAATTAAGTCCAGAGGAGGGCCAAAAGATGATCATAGTGCTGAAGCACCTCTCCTGTGAAGTCAGGCTGAGAAATTTCTTCAGTATGGAGAAGAGAAAGCTCTGGGGAGACCTTACAGTGGCCTTCCAGTGCCTGAAGGGGACCTACAGGAAAGGTGGAGCAGGATTTTTTACAAGGGCATTTAGTGCTAGGATGAGGGGTGATGGCTTCAGACTGAAAGAGGGGAGATTTAGGTTAGAAATTAGGAAGAAATTCTTCACTATGGGGGTAGTGAGACAATGGAACAGGTTGCCCAGGGAGGTTGTCTCCTTCCTGGAAGTAGTCAAGGGCAGGCTGGATGGGGCTTTGTGCAACCTGATCTAGTGGGAGGTGTCCCTGCCTGTGGCAGAGGGGTTGGAGCTGGATGATCTTCAAGGTCCCTTCCAACCCAAACCATTCTTTGATTCTAAGTAGTCGAGGAAAGAAAAGGCTGTTGCAGAAGTAGACCAGCAATGGTGCATATGCAAAGCTAATGGGAAAGCGATCACAGGACTCTTCCATGTTAGGGTGTAAAGAGAGGGCATTATTTCAAAGTTTGCACTTTTGAAAGAAAACTAGTAATTTCAAGTATTTTCAGGTAAGCCCACTGAATTGCTAGTTGTTTGTAGAACGCCTTACACTTTGGAACTTCTTAGACTCAAGAGTTTACTTCTGGCATATTTACAACTATAAGTGACACATGCAAGTATAAAGGAAATTGGTACAGGTACACCAGTCTCAACTGCCTTAACAGGGAGCTTGTTGTTAATGGTGACACTTACAGCACCACTGTTCTGCCATACACTTTCATCTTATCTGCACTCCTGAAATACTCTAATGGATTTTTAAAGCATAACCAGCTATTTATGGGATGTGCTGTTCCTGTCCCCAGATATCAGGTTGACCAAATAGCTGGCTGTTGTGTATCTGGACATGGCTTTAAGTACCACAGGGTCAGAAAATGTAAGTAGAGTGTACTGCACCCAAGATTCACTGTGACCTTTAGTGTTGTGGCCTCTGCTTTCTATTCCAGATGTTCAGATAAAGACAATTTAAAAGTTGTTCCTTACAGAACAAAAAGCCATTTTAAATGTGCTTACATCTGAGTATGGACTAATGTGCATTTCCTGTATTGGGTTCCTGGACTGGTTTTGACAAAGATCTGTCTGCTTTTGATTCACCACTTCACTTGGCTGCAGTATTTGGAAGGATTCTGTCTTTCGGTGCTAAATAGACTCATTTTCCACCTGTTTCCAAACTTTTTTGTCCTTCCAGAACTTTTCTAATCTTACATTTTCATGTTGTGTTTTTTCTACACTACAACTATGAAAAGTCCACTTGGGACAGCCGAAATGTGTGCTGTTTACAGGGAGTAGATCTGCAGAGGGAATGTTCAGGAGGGAAACAGTAGATTGCTTCTTGACCCTACATAAGGTTGCTGTAAAAGTACACTGGATTTCCAGGCAGTGAATAGGGTCACTTGAACACTTTCTCATGCAGCCTGAGCAGTGGCTGTTGTTGCTCTTGTAGATATGGCTCTCAAAGTCTTTTCCCAAGCCTAAGAACACTGTATTCCTTTCTAAACTAACTTTTCCTTGCTGAGATGAGTTGATGGGTTCCTGAATGGGTCAATAATAGCAATGATTGCTTAAATTTTTTTGTTTTGTTTGGCAAAGGATTGCTCTGACCTTTGGAGAATAACATCTTATTCTCAGGTTAACACAGCTATTTTGTCAGCTATCTTACTGTCACTGTCTTTGCATGATATCCATATCTCAAGGACAGATCTTTATATGAAGAGAGCAACTGCTAGCTTGCTTCAATTTGAGTTTTCTAGAACTGCTCAAGTGCAAAAATTGTCTGTTTCTGGAAGCAGGAACTGGCAGTGGCATTCTCCCCTGTGATCTGGAATTTGTCAGTAAATGAAATGACAAGATAGAGAAACCAAGCCTATTGAAACAGACTGAGATTTGAGCCACAGTCATTATATTATTACCCTAGTCATCTCACATAAAGAAAAGAGGATCAATACTCAGGAAAATATCTATAATGCAATGTCAATTTTTTTGTATTTTACTTTAACAGCATATGTTTAGATGTGGTACTTCTGGCCTGGCTGTTTGCCTACACCTAAAAAAAGCTTTTTAAAAATAAAATTTAAGCCATTGAAAAATAAGCTTATCTCAAACTTAGGGATTCTCTGTAGGACTGAAGAAAGCTTTCCACTTGTTTAAATACAAAGAAATACTTCTGAGTTCCTTACTCTATTAGCACATCTCCATGATGAATTAGGAGTTGTAAAGCAAGTGTTGAAGTAACTGGATGGCATAATCCCAAAGTGTACATCAGAACCCAAAACAAGTCTGTTGTCAAAAGTTTAGTCTTGTAAGAGCTAGTCTTGAATCTGAAGTTTGTTCAATTCCTTATCTTTATCATACACTTTAAAAAATATTTTGAAAAAGGATTAGAAAAAATGTACTCCAGAAAAAAACACTTCCAAATATTTCCTGTGGATTAATCATAAAATAGGACACTTCCTGATTAGGCAAGTATTATGAGAATAACAGATTGAGTAGTAATGACCACAATGGATTACACAGAATAACTCAGTTTAGGAAGAACATGTACATAAAATAATTCCTGTACAGCAAACTGCACTTCAAGTATTTCAGACATCTGTAGATGTATTCTGTAACATCCTTAGCTAAGAAAAGAATTTAATCTATGTACACACAGGAAAACTGAAAAGCAAGATGCTACAGGGACAAGTTGTGTTTAGATTCAGAATGTGGTGCATTAAATTGAGCAGGATTGTACTGGCAGGGTTTTCTTGCCCCTTGTCTCCTAGAAATAGCTATTGCACCCTGTACTGCTAATGTTTTGTGATGTGTCTCAGACATCTCCATAACCCAAATGGTTCTGGTCAGTTTGGGTCTATTAAATCTTAGCTGTAAAGCATTCCCTGTTAGAATTCTATAGGATCCTGTCTTGGAGAAAATTTTTCAGTGAAAAGAAAGGGAAGAATCTGCCATTTCTTTAAGTTATTCTCTTTAGGAGCACTTTCTTCTGTACACCTCAGGGAAAGCATCCTTGGGTAGGTCCTTGGATATCTTTGGTACGTTCTCCAGGAAACATCAGAAGAATGTCTAAAGCAGAAGGGGATTATGGCAACACCCATGTCCATGCAGGAGGGATGCACATACTTGCAGAGACTGTATTGAAGGGCAATAAGCAAACCTATGTACAGAACCCAGCATTATTATACAAACAAAAATGATTTATGAAACTGCATTACCAGATCTTGAAGTACAATGACCTGCACTGCATGTGACATTAACCCTATTTTCTCTGTTCTTTTCACCTATCTGCTCCTGACAAGAGTCAGAAAGCAGATGAGTGGGTAGCTGGCCTTTGGTCTGATCCTCTCTGACTGTGTTTTCCATACAGAGGACAGTCTCAAATAACCACTAAGCAAAAGTATCTGCATCATCACTAACAAAAAATAAAACAAAAAAAACCCAGAAGTGCAAAAGGAATAAAGGCTTTGCCACTGATATGTTACTTTATATGTTGCTTTATGATTAAGCAGTTGTGCTTCTGAAGGGCTCCTGTGGGTGGTCTGGTGATCACACATCCAACAAAAGAAAGTAACATTCCGTAATTATTTACCTTGCTTAGCTTTGTGAGGTTGCAGTAGTTGTCCACTCTGTACAATATGAAATCACTCTGGAAACTTTTGGAATAAAAATCAGTGACCCTCCTGCTTGTACCCAGCTTTGATTTTTGATATTTGTAGATCTTTATCAATTGAAAGAGTTCAAATAATCCCATAAAAACAGGGACTGGATTGCTCAATCTCTATCCTTCATTTCTCTCTGAAGAAGTTCTATGTACTCCTTGTTTTTGTATTTTAATACAGCTGGGTATATCTGGAATAATGCAAATAAATCAAGAGGATTTAAGCTGGTGAAATCAAACTACCCAGTTAACTGACAAGGAATCTGCAAATGGAGAACTGAGAAATTCAGTAATGCTTATTTTCCAATTATAGTTCTGTAGTGTATGCCTGTAACTTCTTTTCCTCTTAAAGATACTTGGGAGTTTTATGAGAGGTCATGACAGTTGTTGTTTTTTCTTGTGATACTTCATACATTTTGACCTTAAGAATACTGGAAACTAAAAATCTTCAGTATTTAATGATCTGTTCATTTTCAGACATTGAAAGGCAAGGTCTGCCCTACAAAATTAATTACAGTTTATCTCATTAATTCCCTTAAAATGTTTGTTTCCTGTAGTGTTGTGTACTTCAGTCTGTGTCCTGTCTGTCCAAACATTTCCATGATCCTCATTGTTCATAATATACATCTGACCTGACATTCTCACAATCCTTTCTGGTTTATTGCTTACTGACATTTCCCTGGGTGAAGCTATGTTTTCATTTTTACACATAAGGAACAGACACAGCAGGTAGATTGAAGTATTTTCCCCAGGCTACATGGGAAGTCTGACAGAGCCAGGACCTGACTCCAAGTATATGGGGTTTCAGCATGATCACCAGACCTCCATTGTCATCTGCTTGCAGTATCTTGTAGTGCATTCCAACAATGGGTGAAACAGGCACTTTTCCTATGGGTCTGAAATACAGCTCTGTAGGAAGAGAAGTCAGTTACTGATGCTGTGTACTGGCCAAAATCCTTCCTTCTCTCTATATATTCATGACTCTACTTGGTTTTGTTGCTTTCACCTATATGAAGTGTCATAATTTTATTTTGGCTAAAAGCTGAACATGATCAGAAACACTTTGATCAAATGAGGAATCTAAGAGGAGAATAATTAGATGCACAGTGTATATTTTTATGCAAATAGTGTGAAGTTTAACTGGTTTTCCTTCCACAGTGTGGAGCCTGGTACTGCAGAGGTTATTTTAAAAGAATACAATTTTAAATGGTATAAGACTACAGTAAAACTAAAAATATCACCAGACTATTTAAAGCAGATATAGAAAAAATAACTCCTGTCCTAAGGCTCTTACACTATTACCCAGAAGTGCCTGAATATCAGGCAGGGTGTCTCAGCTATTTTTAGGAGTAAAAGAGATGTTGCATTATGAAATTTATTTTTGGTAGTGTATTATTGGTAGGAGTCATTTTCCAAGAGAAATGTTGCAGCTTTCTGTAGGTCAGTTAGACTTAATATTTGGTCAGCTTGGAAAACAGAACAAACAACCACCCTCCCCCCAAAAAACAAACAAAAACAACAACAACCCACAACAACCCAAAAGCCACAACCAAAAACAAAGCAGAAAAGTCAAACCATGGCATACTCTTTATACCATTTACCAGGAAAAGTTGTTTTGCTAGCAGTTGCCCCAGGAGTGGCAACTTACAATAATAGTGAGGAATGTGAGAGCTTGTAAACTGAGGCAAACTTGTGTGGAAGAGTAGTGCTCTAAGCCAAGGGACTGCAGCTGAATAATTGTTGTAGGATCAATTCTTGCCATACAAAACCACAACTGAGAACACGTGTGCCACCCTGCTCCCCAGAGAGTTTTGATATGGAACAAAGATGAGTGGGTCCTGAAGTCCACAGGGAATCTGGTCTATATAGATGTTAACCAGACAGCTCTGGCTAAATTCTGGGAACCGTATTTGCTTTCTCTTCTTTAAATACTTTGATTATATACACAACATTACTCTATACATGGCCAGATGTGTACAAGCTCTATTGAAAATCATTGAATTACAGCAAAGCCAGACATCCTCCTTTCAGCTGCTTCCTTATTCCTGCTCTGAAGTACAGCCCCTGAGATATTAATCACAAGGAAATTATATTTTTTGTCAAATTTTTAAAAAGCAATTAAAAACATTTAAGATATGTTACAGCTTATCTCAAATGCTAAAGCTGAAACCAGCAATAGTTTTGCTAGCTAGCTGGAAGCGTAAGAGCACTGGAGTGGGTGCTCATGTAGGAATTAAGAGTCTCTTTCTCTGTGTGTATCTCAAACAAGGTAATGCTGAACTCTGATACTGACACTTTTTCAGATTCTGCTGTCAGTAATGAACTATTCTGGATATAAAGCAGTGTGATATATCTGAACTTAGACATACAGGGATAATGCTTATTTCAATTGCAGGTTAAAATGCTTTTAAAAGCAGAAGATATCAAAGGCAGAACACATTAATGAATGTACTCAACATTTGAGTGTTCAGTACCTCTTAATTTCTTCCTGCTCACATGTTAATTGTTCTCTAATATCACTTCTGGATTATGTCTCCTTTTCCCTTTAGATGCCATTTTTACCTTGGATTCAGACCCTGCTCCTGGCACTTCTGTCTCTTCTATAAAAACTTTTTCTTGGCAGGAAAATGCAAGTACTCTATATCATTAGTCTTGCAGAAAGAATCACTGCAGTTTTCTTCTTGCACAAAAATGCTCTGTGGTGGGGTACATGGCACTGCAGTACAGACTGTTTCTTTGTGCAACAAAAGGAAGAGAAGAGCCTTTACAACTGGACAGTATGAAAGGCTGCTACTTTTGTCATGTCTGGGGACTCCTCACAGGTGTCTTGGTACTTTGCAGAGTGACAGCTAGGCTACTTATACTGACTTACTGGGCTCAGAAATAAATCCTAGATCATTGAATCAGAGAGAGGTTTGGGTTGGAA
Source organism: Apus apus (assembly GCF_020740795.1). Lineage (NCBI taxonomy): Eukaryota > Metazoa > Chordata > Aves > Apodiformes > Apodidae > Apus > Apus apus. The sequence goes on from NC_067283.1 coordinate 54,266,452, forward strand.
GGGACCTCATCTAGTTCCAATCCCCATGCATGGGGCCTCCCACTAGATCAGGTTGCTCAAATCCCCATCCAACTTGACCTTGAACATTTCCAAGGAGGGGGCATCCACAGCTTCCCTAGGCAACCTGTTCCAGTGTCTCACCACCCTCACAGTATAGCATTTCTTCCTATAAGGTCTCCCCAGAGCCTTCTCTTCTCCAGCCTGAACAACCCCAACGCTCTCAGCATGACTTCATAGGAGAGATGCTCCAGCCCTCTGAGCATCTCTGTGGCTCTCCTCTGGACTCACTCCAAGAGCTCCATGCAGATGCTTTCCCTGTACACATGGTTCACAGGGGACTTCAGCAGCTGCTGTGTATGACCTGTCCATAATTCTGTCCCTGGTTCTTCTGTTTCAAGCTGCATATAGTTCAGCCCTAGGATGTAATATGTGCAACTCCTACTTACCCAACAGAACAGTGTGTAGTCAGTCACATCTGCTAACAGTGTCAAAACAGTTTGTATTGCTTTTTACTCCTGTTAGCTCTGCAGCAACAATACGGCTGAATGGCAAGGCTGGTGCATTATTAACAGCTCATTTGCTGAGTTCCCCACAGGGAACAGCCTATGCTAGCAAGCCAGACGTGCACCCTCACTGATGTCCTGGTGCTGGGCTGGATGTAGAGCTACTGAGCAAGGAGCAACTTCTCTTAAACTTCACCTTAGAGGTGAACTGGACTTCCTCAGTGCTGTGCTTCAGAGAACAGATCAGATTAAAGATGCCCAGCACAAATACAGAAGGAAATCCCAGGTGTAGCTCAAGTTGCACAGAACTGCTGAGGCCTAAATTTTGCTGCTGCTTCCCATGTACTCACAAGAAGACAGAACTTGTGCTGCACTTGTGTGTGTGCACTAGACAAATCTCTCAGATCAAAGTACTTCTCAGTGGTGTATAGCATACCTCTTTATTTTATGTATGGATATAATTTTGCTATGTTTCCTAGCCATTAGCTTTTACTAAAACAGCTAATGTCTATGGCAATGTCTTCTTAAGACAAACTGCTGAAAGCAAAGGAATTAGTTGTACTTCTCACTGAGCATAAATTGCTTGTGATTTTTTTTCAGGCTGACTTTTAAACTTAAAACTGCTGAAATGTTTGGTGGGGCTAATGAATGGGTGTTATTCATGCAACTTACACAAAAAGGAACGTATGGTTAAAGTCTTCAGGGACCTCTCTGCAGCAGGAATTCCTCATATATGTATGTGTTGGTTATAACTAGAAATTAGAAGTTGTGTAAGCATTTAAAGGCAGAAAAATGTGCTCTGTAACCTAACAGATGCCAAAGACCTTTTGCCAGGTGGTATATCTAACTCTTGTAAACCTGGCCATCAGTCTTCCTACCTGAGAGCTGTGACAGCCATGTCACTTCTACTTGAAAGGCAAGGGTAGGCAAATTATGTCTATGGAGTAGACATTCTCAGTATCCAACAGGTAGAGTGATGTGGTGGCATAATTTAAAGTTTGTCTACATGATTTCAGATGTCAGTGTGGGGGCTGAGGACTAAAAGGAATTGCTGTGTCTGCAGAGACGTTGATAGGGGAGACACTGGAGCTGAAATGCTGATAGAAAGGAACAGTAGCTACAAGCAAAGCTTTCATGATTGGCTAGAAGAGCTGTCAGAGCAAGGGTAAGCACAAAGATGGAGGAGCTGGCAGGGCTCAACCAGGAGACCAGAAGCACTTATGGCCAGGAGGAACAGCTAATGCTGTAGGGCCAGCAACAGCTGGGATAAAGCCTTATGATTCTGCTGTTCAGGTGACAAAGCCCTGGGACCTGCTTGACTGCAAGCTGAAAACAGAGTGATAGTGCAGGAGACGGGAGAATAGCCAGATGGCTACACCATGGTGCTAGGGAGGAAGGCTGTAAGCAATTATAATGCAACTTTGGGAGAGGTACTTTATCTTAACTGCTTTTGTCTTCCTGTTGTCCTTTTCTCCCAGTCAGTAAAGTAATAACTGATGAAGAAAATTTATATGGTTTTAGGTATGGAAAAATTAGCCTTTGAGCACCAGATGGCTTACTTTAATTTTGCCAGCTTTGAAGTTGGGGATTCAAGCTGGTGTTTCACTATTGGCCACTAAAATTTCAACCTGGCATGGTTGATATCAGTCAAAGGCACTCAGAAACATTGCAGAGGGCTGTGTATAAACTCAGGACATCTGTCCTGAGTGATTAAGGTATTCCATAACAGGTTCTTTTGACAGCAATTGGAAGGGATATGCTATTTAAGTGCATATCCACTTCTTTTTCCTTTTATCAGTAGGATAGTTTGACAGATGAAGGAAGACAGTGGCACTTGAACCCATGCCAGACTTATCTTCACAGCATTTGCATGGGGAGGTGGATATGATATTGCAGAACTACTGAGGGTGGCAGTGGATCTGTGCTTACTATAGCTGTATTCATATGACTGTGATTCTACATATTTGTAAAAAATAACAAAGGTATTCACCCCACGCAAAAGGGCACGTGTGCTGTGTTGTGTTGCTCGTTTGGACTCTTGGGAAGCACTGACTGCAAAAAGAAAGGCAACCCTGAAAATCTCAACACAAAACAACAGATAGTTCTGAAGCACTGTGACAATCAAATAACAAGAGCAGAAAAAATGTTTAGAAGAGACATATGGCTTAACATGCTGGCCCATTTTTGGTTGATCTTTTTCCAATCCTTCTGCTCTCAACATAACCTCTCTCTCAGTCCTTCCCTATTCCATAAACCCATCTGCCTTCATCTGTTAATTCAGTCCTCTGTTACTACTGCATTGTTTATCAGCCAAATGAGTGTGGACAGTGAGCTTCTCTATTCCTTCCAACCTTGTTAAAATAGGCCTGCTACTCAGTGGTGGGCCAGTGTTGAGAAATATGTAAATGAATGATTTGTCTGGAAACCTTTGAAAGGGAGGCCAGAACAACTGAGCATTTGGCATCTCCAAAAAATTTCCGAGGCCTCAATGCAGGCACCAACAATCTCTTCTTCACCACCCTACTGAGTACACAGTGATTTTGGCTTAGTATGATTTCACAAGGAAAGAGGAATACCCCTGCTTGTCTTGGGCTTGATCCTCTTCCAGTTCAGTCTGGGAGAGATGAGAAGTCTGAACTGCTCCAACAGGCTTCATTGCCCCATAAAGGGGAAATGGTAATTTTTTTTTCCCCTCTTGCTATCCAAGTAATTTCACATCTCTCTCCAATGTACCAGTGGGAGGTGTTGGTCTGACTCCAGTTCAGCTACTAGAAAATTAACCCAATGCAACAGTGGGTAACTGTCTGCTGGATTAATGAGCTAAACTGAATTAGCAAAGGCTCAGATGAAAGCCTTGGCAGGAAGGGGTGGTGGGACCACCAGATCAGAAAGTGGGTACACATCAAAAGGATCCCCTTAGAAGTGAGATTCATTCATCCATTTTGAAGAGAAGAAAAACTTCTCTGGCTCTATTCTAAGACAACGTTAAGGCCTGTGTCTAAGCACATGAATAGTTGTGTAGTCAGTCATGTAGGAGTGCTGCCTGTGTGAAAGGTGTACTTGGTCAGTGTTACTAGAAGTATTTTGTTTGGGGAGGACCTTCAAAGCCTGTTTCTGTAACTAGAGCTTTTCTCACTTTGCCCCTTCAGAGGAGGTCTCCAGTTGAGACTAAAACTAAGTATGTGCTAATTAAGCCAAATCAGTCTGTTGCTGTCACCCTTCAGGACTCTCCTGACTTTTTTCATAGACAATGAGACAATTATCCCCCTCTTAGTGTGGATTCCTAAGAAAATAAGACTTGCATAATTGCTCTGAGTGTCTGACTATATGCAATCCATGTACTCTATGAACTGTCTGAGACCTCACATGCCCATTAGATGGGGGAGTCTCAAATATACCGAGCTCTTACGAGCTTTGTGGCAGCCAAATAGAGGAGAAGAGACCCCTGACAATGTGTATTCCTACTTCCACTTTCCTGGTATGGCAGAAGAAGCTGTGATGGGAACTCACCATTCACTGGACATACCAAAGGAGGTACAGGGACAGTCATCTAAAAAATTTCATTGCTGACAAAAAAACTTGTTTGGTTTATGGGCTCAATCTTTGTGTCATTGAACATTCTTTATACATTATTTTTTCTTTAAGTGGAGCCCTAGTTGTAAAAAATAGTTGGCCTCTTGGTAGGGTTATAATGGGCTTTATGCAGGAAAAAATATGCAGTATGTTTATCCATGTAGAATTATGTTTCATAATCACTGTGTATCTCTTCTGCCAGGGATGCTAATATTTTATCTCCTTCTATTTTGAAGCTGGTTAGCATTTGCTCCAGAAAGAGCACCAAGGTAGAAGAAAATTAACTTACCAGGGACAAATGTCACACCAGTGTCTATATGTAAAACAATTAGGTGAAGTTGCAAAAATCAGGCCATACAAATTATTGTAGCTGAAGGGCTGGAGCTCTTTTGATCAATTTGTGTTAATGCTCCATTAATTGGTACCTGTCTTAAAGAAAATTCTCTGTGCCCACAATGAAACAGGGATGGAGTCTGGACTGTTGCACAGTATGCTGCCCACTCCTGCAAGGAAGAGGGTTGGTGGCTCTAGGGCTTGCAGTCCTGTTAGGGCAGAAATCACTCTTGGTGATTCTCATGTCATTCTCCAGAAGTTATAATCCTTGGTCATCTCTTCTGGGAAGGTGTCTGTCTTGGCCTCCCCAGATGTCCAGATCTGGGCTGCCAGGAAGGAAGGGTATAGTGTCTAAGAAAAAGGTAGCTTGTGCCCTAGAACTTCTTAAAGAAAGTATTTCAGTAGAGCCTGAAGTCCTAGCTCCTATGTTAGGCGAGTGCCTACTGCTATGCATAAACATAGGACCCAGTTGAAATACGAGCAATTCCATCTGTGTAAGGCAAAATATAGTAAAAGACATTAGACAGCATCAGCCAAGTGCCTTTTTAAAAGACAATCTCTGTGTGTCAATATCAGTAACAGGGTTCTGTGTCCCAACAGAGCAAATAATCCAAAATGAGAAGCCACGTGAGCTAGGTATGAGGGTAACACTTGAACATAAACGAGTCCAGCATCTAGAGATGCTGCCCTGTATCATCTGAGTGGGCAAAAATTGTGTTTATTGGTACAATGTTGCAGGAAAGAGAAGTACCTACATAATATCTAGCTCAGCTGGAGAGGAATCCAGCCTGAAAATTTAGGATATGCCCGAATGCACATCTAAACAGTTAAATGTCCCTCACAACACAGTGTTCTGCCAGTTCTGCCAAGATGCTGGATTCCCATTTATCAGTCATTCAGTCTTTACTTATACAACGGCCACTCAGGGTCAGTAACAGGATAATAGCTAGGCTCCTATGTTTGACAGATTAAAATGGCAATATAAAGCTTAAACAGCTTGAAGTTACTCATAGGTTTTATATGGCTTGAAGGCAGGAGCATGCTTGGTAAAGGATTTAGAGGCTGACCACTTTTCTTTCAGAAAAGCTCCTATGGAGGAAGTTTGGTCTGTTTACACCTGGCTCCCTACAAATGCAAGATATAAGTAAACCCTGTGAAAGCCTGACTCAGTCCTTCCATCATCACCCAGATCAGCTCAAGCCAAAAGTTTGCAGAGAAGGACATCAGTGTTTTGTTTTCTGCTTTTGCAGGACTATTCTCTAGCTGCCAAAATTCTGCAAACCCCCCTGCAAGACAGACCTGCATCTTCATCACTGGCTGCCCAAATCATCTTCACCTTGTGCTGTCTGTAGGCCTGTCCTGAGGCATAAGAATGCCTTAGCTTGTGGCTGAGAAGATACCAGAAGTTGTTGACAGGGCTGTGGGACAGCAAAACTTACTATTTTGTTTGCCTGTAGGAGGCCAGGGAGTGTATAATTGTCAGTTGTATAAAACGCAGAAGTTTGTTTATAATATAGATAAGCATCTCAACTGCCAACGTTTAGTCTAATTTTAAAGATCCTTATGCATTATGCAACTGTTCTCCTTTTCAGTAAAAGGCAAAGTTACAATGGAAACCACTTGATTTCCAATGTGCATAATTTCCTTCTTTTGAGGACCAGGAGGGCAAAATGTCCTCTTCAAAGGCTGGCTCATTCTCTGAAACACTTGCCACATTCATCTTCTGCTCAATATTTGAATGTAAAGCTACAGGAGGTGGGTATGCAGTCTGCCTCTTGATCTCCTGGTTTTACTCAAATTTCAACAGGGGACAATTTTCATTTTCCTTCTCCTGTAGGAGATTCAGGGTGTTCTTTCCAGTCTGAAAAGAAAGGAGGAGTTATAGCTAGTGAAGAGGAAAGCACATGCCCAGTTGTCCTTAAAGGCATTCCTCTCCTCAGGCCCACAGAGCATGGCAAGGCCTTGAGCTTCAAGTCTTGTGGTCTCAATGTCCTGATGAGGGTTTTGGCTCCTACTTGCATTTCCATAATGTTGAGCTGTCTCCACAACTTAGAGTCAAGCTTGGAGTTTGAGCTGATGGATGTAGACTGTTTTTTAGAGATGTGCATGTATTCATTTTTCCTGGCTTAGCTAATGTAGTATCTTTGATAGAACGAATACATCCATCCACCTTTGAAGATGAGATTCGTGTCTGAGATTAATACATGATGTACAACTACACCAGTAACCTGCATGAGCAGAAGGAATTGGGAAACGTTCAGAGGGGGCAATGAATCAAGAGTGAGAGGGCTTGGATCAGTTCTTTGCTCTCTACCAGCTTGCTGTGTGACCTTGGCAAACTGCTTCACCTTTCCATGCCTCTGACTCCCTCCATCTTTTTTATTTATTTTTTTTAAATTCCTTTTTATATAGACTTTCAAAGTGCAAGGGCAACAGCACATGCCTACCTGGAGCAGTTTCAGTATAAGCATTGATACACAGCTTTAAAACAAGGAGGCAAATACCCAGCTGGAGGTCTCCTGTAGGTATTTGTGAGCATAGTTTTCTGCAAATCAGGAACAGTGGATGGATTCAGTGGTTGAGGAGGGACTGTGCTTGTCCAAATGTCAACTGGATCTCTCAGACACCTGCAGAAGAGTGTGTTTTGCACATACAGGTGTCCTGCAGTGCACATTAATTTGCTTGTGTGGCCTTCAAGGCCTGGTATGTCTCTTGGTCTGCTTTGCTCCTGGGGAAGAGCTGCTGTGGCTTTGTGATGGGCTCTGCTTTTTTCCTCACTCTGCACAGGAAACTAGCCCGCTTGCTGGTCTAAGCATGCCAGTAATCCTGATTGTAGATGTATTTCTTCTTTCACTAATGTAATAAATACCAAGCCATTCTCCTTCCCAAATTCAATTTCATTTTTCTTGTGAGGTTTCTGCTGATACTAAGTTCTAGTTTCTCCTGTTTCACCTTTTAATGAAAGGAAATGAGATGATCAGGTGGAAATTAGAGACTACAGTGTCTCTGAAAATATTTCAGACTGTGTTCATTAGAAAGCTACAAGAAAAAAATATTTCATGTACTAATACCAAGCACACTAAATCTTTGGTTCCAAAGAAATTTGTGTGAGTGAAGGATGTAAAGGTGGTTTTAGAAACAAACTTAGCTTCACTTGTGATATGTTACTGGGCATATCTGTGGTTTTTATCAATATGTCTTTGCTTCAGCATACAACTTAAGATCTAGAAGACTCTTGAAAAATTGATGTATTTAATAGCATAGAGGGGGAAAAAATCCATTCTGACAAGATGCTTTAAAAATTGCTATTATCCAAAACCACCTATCTAGAAAAATGAGTTGAGGACTAGCAGACCCCTGCAGGGTTGTTCTGTCTTTTCCCTGGTCTTCAGCCCTTCTGACGGGCGGGTGCAGAGACAGCATGTTGCTGGTGGAAGCTGCTGCTCCCTGCAGCCCCAGCAGCACTCCTGCTCTATTTTTGGCCAGCAGATTTGCCCGGGGACAGGACAAATGCAAGACACGGCAGAAATAAGTGCATAGCGCCTCTGCCCACGTCCCTAACTGCATTTTAAAACTCGCTTTGTTCCAGCTGTGCTGCTGCAGCTTTCTTGGCCCGGGGGTGCGTTTATAGAACCACAGAATTGGGTTGGAAGGGACCTCTAAAGGCCACCCCCCCCAGCCCCCCTGCAGGGGCAGCTCCAGCTAGACCAGATTGCTGAGAGCCCCATCAAGCCTGGCCTGGAGTGTCTCCCGGGACGGGGCCTCCAGCACCTCTCTGGGCAACCTGCTGTCTAGGAGAAGAGGCAGGAGAGGCTAGAGGAGATCAGGATGCGTGTTCCCCGCGGGGGGATGACCACCCCCGAGACGACAGCACTCCGGGAGGGCTGCAGGCCCGGGCGCAGGGGCAAAAAACAAGGCGAAGAGCTGCATTTCTCTGCCTCCCTGCCCCCGTGCAGCCGGGTGGCTGGGCTGAGGGGGCTGTGCACAGCGCCGTGCGGGGGCCGGGCAGGCTGAGGGGAGAGGGCGGCCCGGGACGGGCGGGGGCACGGCCTAGTGCGGGCGGGCCCAGCGCGGCCGGCCATCGCCGCCCCGTCCCCAGCGGCCCGGGCCGCCGTGCGGTGCCGGGCGGGAGGGAGGGAGGTGCTGCCGGGCGGCCGCCGCGGCGTGTGGGTGTCTCCCGGTGCCCAGCAGCGACGGGCGGCGGGGTGGGAGGAGGCTGGCGGGGCGGAGGAGGAGGAGGGAGCGCGGCGGCGTTGCGGGCGTATCAGCCGGTGCTGGACTATGGTGCGGCTCGGCGGGGGCTGAGACGCCGACACCCCGTCGCCCTTCCCTCCTCCTCCTCCTCCTCCTCCTCTTCTGTCGCCTGACGAGCCCTGCGCCGCACGTGTGGGATGTGAGCCCTGCCCTCGCCGGGGGAGCATGAGCTGTGCCCAGGCCGGCATTGTCCAGGTACGAGGGGCTGGTCCCGCCCGGCCCCGGGTGAGGGTGCTGGGGATGGCGGGGATGAGGAGGGAGGGGGAGGGAGCGGTTCGGCGTTGCCTCCCGGCGGAGAAGTGCGAGGCGGGATGGGGGCTGTCAGCAGCCTCGCCGCCGGGGAAGGCCCTTCCCGGGGCCGGCAGCCCCCGGCCGGCCGGCCGGCCGGCGAGATGCGGCGGGAGGTGGGCGTGCGCTGTCATCCGCGCCCGGCTGCGCGGGGGCCCGGCTGCGCGGCTGCCCGCCTTTGTGCTGCGGTCCCTGCGGGAGTGGGACCCCCCCGTGTCCGTGTCCGTGGGCGCTGCTGCGGGTGGGGGTGGCCGGGAGGAGGAGGAGGAGGAAGGGGGGTGGTGGGGGGGGTTGCTCTCCGCCGAGCATATGGGCCCTGGTGGGTTAGGGGCTGTCGGCTGAATCTCGCCAGCGAACAAATAGTGTGGAATAGAAGGGCGATGAGCGACGTGCCGGCAGGGATGGACATCATGTGGGGATCCGGGGGCGCGCAGTCCGTGATGAAGAGTCCCGCGCTGAATTCTTGCTGGTGGCGTCCCTGCCCTGCCAAGGAGGAAGCCCCCAGGTTTGGTGCTTGGCTCCTTGACAATGCAGCAAAATTTACAGCGAAAACTGCCTTTTTCCTCCCCCTGCTCTGTTTCTGTAAGCCAATCTCGTGACTGCATATGTTGGTTATTACCTTGTGTTATTATGTAACTCCGTTTTTTCACGAGCAATTAAATAAAATAACTTATTTTAAGTGCGTTAAGAGCATTGCCCCAGCCTGTAGCGTTGTCAAATACTGCTTTTCTCATTTTGCAGCCTGCACGGATAATGGGTTTGTAGTGACACAGGCACATGCAATTCATTTTCTTGTCTCTTGCATCGTTTCCTGTGTGTTTCTTTATAGTTGCAGAAGAAATTACTTGGCCTGGGTTTAGATTTTTGCATCCTGCTGTTTGGGGCTGCAGTAGTGCCTTTTTTATTATTATTTTTTTTTATTTTTTTTGCTGCACTCAGCAGAAGTGCGTAGTGAGACTGTACACACAGGCAGGCAGGCAGGCTGTGCTCCCGTCCACGTATCCAGCAGCACTGCCCTCTCATGCGGTGGGGCACCTAGCCCTGTCTGGGCAGGGCAGCAATTAGGGGCAGGGTGCTGCCGAGCCAGCGGTGTCACATAGCAGGTGGTCAGCTGCGCCTTTGCTGATTAGCGCCCACGTGAGGATTGCAGTTATTAGAGTAATTCATTTGAGCTTGGGGATTCATTTTGAAAATTTGGATTTTCCACTAAGAAGGGATTATCGTTTCTCTGTATAGTACGTGGGTTTTTATGAAGAAGTGGAGTATGGTACCCGTCCTGGCTGCTCTCTCTACTTCTGCCTGTCTTTGAAAGGCATGCTCGTTTGGACAGCACAGGTGCAATGTTGATTTACATGCTGGAGTCAGAAGTAGATGTACAAAGCAGCGCGCGCTTAGTCAGACAGCACTCATCCTGTTGACGCGGTCTCACACTAGCACAGGGAGTGGGGAGAGTGCTTGTCCTTACAGAGGAAACGCTGGGTTTATTTACTTGTTTGTTTCAGCAAGGTGAGTGGGGAGTTAGCTGAGAACAAAGAGTGCTTGTGAGGAGCTGGTGGTGGGTAGCACCTCGTATCACTCCTGCCATGTGTACGCTAACGATGTGTTGCTGACTTACTGTGACCTGAGCTTTGGACTCCTAACCTGTTTAGTATCAATCAGTTGTTTCTCATCAGCTTACCCATTTGGAACCAGAGCAGGCCAGAGCACAAACTGACACCCACAGTGGCTTTATCAGGATCTATCAATATCTGAATGTGCCAGTGATTTATTTGAAAGTGAAACGTGTACATGTGCTCTGAACATCCCAAAGAATTGATTCAAAATCCATATACTCGGTATTTTAAATGCATTCCAATAAACAATGTGGTGCTTATAGTCTTCCAACAAATAACTGGCTGCGACTTGTTACTAAAGTGCATCTTCCTGTGGCTTTGTGTTTCATGTACGTGGCATGCAATCTGGCATTCTGTGCGATCGCGAGTAAATCCCTGTGAAGCTTCGTGGAGTTTCGCACGTGCTGTGCCTGACGCTGAGTAGCGTTCATTCAGGGTAGTGCTGAATCTTCCTCCTCGTCTCCTTTTCAATGGTCTTACAAGCAATGCAATTACTTGAAAAAAAGAGTGTGAGCAGAATTTAGTTTATTACCTGCTTTTTGAAAAGCTGCAAAAGATGTGGTTGGGGTGTAGTGAAGGGGATTCAAGTTGTGACAATGTTGAATAATTGGTGTCAGGCCCAGAGCTATTCTAACAAAGAGGTTTGGTTACCTGTTGTTTAAAGTTGTTGGAAATTTGTCCTGTGGATTCAGGTATTAATATTGTCCCTGTGGTTTCAACACTGCTGCTTTTAAAAAAAAATCGACTAGACAACCTTCCCATTTGCCCACCAGTTAGGCAGGTTGCAAAGTTCAAACAAAAGGGCTTTGAAGGCTTTGAAGTTTGTGATGATGGAGTTTGCTGGACAATGTAACTTGTCTTCACAGTGATTTTCCTTTTGTTCTTCCTAAGTGTTTCTCTGGTCTTAAGTCTTACCTACCTGGTTTCCTCCAAACTGCGGTGTCCCCACAGGGTCTGGCTTCAGCGTGCATAGATTGTAGTGGGCCCCTACAGACAGGGAGGAGAGCTCGAGCCTTCTGCAAGTGCTCTGGCACACTCTCCCTCCTGTTCAGCAGCGAGGTTGCTTGCCAGCCTGAGCCAAAGTGCGCCTTTATGAATGCCACCCAAACCAGTTTCATTTGCTATCCAAATATACGTGTGGCTTCCATGAGTGGATCACACCTGCAGCTTTCCAGCATATGTAACTAGCGTACTGGGAGTCACCGACACCTCAGATGCTCTCTAGTTTCCAGCGGCACCTGCGCTGCTGGGAATGTTTCAGTGGCGTCAGCTTTTTCTCACAGATTGGCTTGCAGGAGTAGCTGGAGGATGGTCCTGCTCATACCAGTTTGTGTGTCTGCCTATTAGCATGGAAAGGAATCGCGACGCCCCCTTTTCTTCAGGATGTCTGTTGTTTGTTTACGCTCAGCGACTTTCTGGGTTTTGGCAATAAGGAGATGAGTCAGTTTTGCTTCTGTTTAAGGCTTTTTTTACCCATTTCTCTTGTAAGATTTCATGTGCTGTTGTGATTCTGCAGTGGCTGAGTGGCAAACACTGCAGGGGTTTGATTTAATTCCTTCGATATACATTTCTATTTGCCTTAGATATCATGAACATTAATTCTAATAAATTCTAAAACAGGGTAGATCTTGCATGCTTATGCATTTCTCCTAAAGCACAGCAATGTTTTGGTTTCTACTGATAACCTCAGGAGGGTGGGGGGCATGCAACACAGGAAAAATAAAAGTGCAGCCCGTAGCAAAGGGCAGGCTGAGATGCCACCTACTTCAGTTGGTGTTTTCCAGCTGAGATTTAAGGCCAGCAAGATCTTTAGAGTTAATTAAGAAGAAATGGCAAGGTTCTTTGATGTAGGGAGCCCAGGGTCATGTTCATTACAGTTAATGAATGGTGGCTAGGTAGCTGTATAATGGGCTTATGAGTCAGTCTTGGAATTTTTGATCAGCTATGCCGTGCTCTGACATAGGAGGTTTAGGTTCTTCAGGCAGGTCTTCTCAAGAGGTGCTGGGACTGTCCCTTGGTGAGGTGGTGTTCCTTGTCTCAGCTATTGGTGGGTTCACCAGAATATGGACCAGTAAGACTAGCCCAAGCTACAGGCAAAACAGGCTGTTGTCAGGGGCAGCAGACTGCTGGGGGCGAGAGGCTGGCGTTAGCCCCACAGCCTGTTTTTGCTTTGGAAAGAGGGAGGAGTTAGTTTGAGCAGGGCAGCAGCTGAGCCTGAAGGAGGGTTTCACCTGCTGCAGTACCTGTTGCAGATGTTTTTTGTCCTCTCCCTCCAGTGGCGCCAGCAACAGAAGCCTCAGCTGGCTCCTCAGGACTCTCCTTCCTCAACTCTCCACTTTATCATCTCACTCTCCTTTTCCATGAGTTAGGAGCAGCCTAAGGTTGATCCCAGTCCCTCGTCCTTTTGTCCAAGACATTGTCTACAATGCAGATAAACCTTGAGATGGCTTGGGGGCTGGGCGGGGGTGGGGGGCGCGCGATGCGGCAAGCTGTTCCTTTTAGACCTTAAAAAAGGGGGAAACCCTGGTGCTGTTGTTTGAAATAGGGAAGTAACTTACCAGCACCGTGCTCCCCAGGGAACTGCTGTGCTCCCTTGTATTGCAAAGTTCCTTGAGGACGCGGCAGGGCAGGCAGCGTTCCCTTGCTGCAGAGCAGAAGGTCTGTGGGAGAGAGCGTGTGCACAGCAGTCAGGAAGGCTATTACTGAGACCTTTGCTGAGGTTTCATTTTATGCATTTAGCAAAACAGGCTTGCTCTTTCGCACTTTACATATATTTTTATATTTCTCTGCAGATGCTTGTAGAACACCAACATTTCTTCGGCTTGAAGCCTGAATTAAAAATCCCATCCAATGTCTAGATGCAAAATGGAAAAAAAAAGCAAGTGTTTGTCCCAGAATTAAAATCCGTTTAAATTTGCGAGTTGTTAACCCATGAAATAGTGATGCAGTATAGAATGTCTCTTGGACTGAATCACTTGTGTTTAAAATGGAACATGCTCTAAAAATAAATGGGTAATTGCTTCAATGTAGTCAATATGGAATTCAAAGATGACTGACAGAGTGATTTGTCATCCAGCTCCGTAGCAGGAGTCATCTAGGAAGTCTGTGATGTTAAAGGCATTTGTTTCTATTAGCACCTTTTAAAGCAATTTTGTTAATGAGCTCTTGAACACGAGGACTGAAAATCTGTCATGTGGTACAATTTATTTTTCCATACCGTAGGAAAATGTGTGCCATGTGCACCTTCAATTACCAAATCAGGTTTCTCAGGTCCTGAAATGTGTGGTTCAGCAGGCCTATCATTTTAGAGACAGGAGAAGCATCCTGTTCTTCTGGTGCTAACAAAGTGCTTTCACACATCTCTTTGTAAAATTTAGGATGACATTCTACAAGCTTGGGAAGATGTGATGTTGTGCTACACACTGTATACTTTTTGAAGAGGAGAAGACTGATGGATACCCCCTCCCAAACATGTGTAAGCAGAAGAGGTGGAGGAGGAAATTGTCTGCTTTTCCCAAGGGGGAAAGGAGAGCAGGAGAGGAGGAATGCTTTACAAGATTGTGAAGCAAGTTGTTCTTTAGTGTATGTTAGTAAAACACCTGAGTGCTGGTTGCACGGAGCAGACAGGTCAAGGGGATGTTGTCTTGGTCTTAAATGTTGCTGTGACTCCTCTTCCTCCCTGAAACACCCTATCCTACCAAAGTCTGTCTCTTGGGCAGAACGTAGCTTATATTTTATACAGGCTTTGCTAAGCTAGGTAAGAAGCAATGTAGTTAGGGATAATCCAACTTTGCTTGTGAGCTGAAGGCCTGTTTTAAGGCACTTCCTGAACCATTTGAACTGCAGTCCTCCTTCCAGCTGGACTCAAAAAAATGTGGTGTGGTGCTACCTGCCTGGGCATCTGTGGGCAAGTTTACAAGTGCTTGCCCAACTAGTGGGATGAATGGGATCACCTGATGTCCCAAGCTGATCCTTGGGCAGCTAGATGCTTTTCTTTGAAATCTGGGACCTGTCAGAACTGATAGTGTTGTTAAAGTAGGAACTATTGTCTTGTGCCTGCATCTTAATGCAATGTTGGGAAAATTTAAACTTAAAATTTACAGTCTGATGCAGAACATCCATCAAGTGTTGGGTTATTTGTCAAGTATCTTTAATGATGTGTAAAAAAAGCCAAACCCAGACAAAGAACAATGAGAAACTCTGGGAGAGGCCTTAGGATTTTTACTATTAAATATATATTTTAATTGGTTTTGGTTCTTCTTGTGCAGCACATGATTATGTAAAGAGGACAAAGACAACAAAAGATTTATTCTCAGAGGCAGCGTCTTAATTTAAATAGCGTGGTTTATTTGCTACGTGCTTTATGTGAAAAGGGGGGAAATGTGGATGAAATGTTTAATCTTGGGGTCAGAACGTGATTCCAGGATGATGCTGTTCAAGATTCACGAAAGGCCCCTTAGCCGTTAAGCTGTGTGCTGCCTTCATTACAGTCCTGTGGAAGCGATGCAGAGATTTGTTGTGAGATCTTGTCATGAACTTGTCAGTTGATTCGACTGCACCATGTTCTCAAATGGTAGTCAACGTGAGGTCAATACCGCAAGTCAGAAATACTCCGTATGTACCTTCTTCAGTCACAGTAGAGACCCGATGCTGACGTGAAGCATTTGGTCTGAAATTAACAGTGCTCTTTCTAAAGTTATTGGGAACTTTGCTTAATGAAGGGCAGTGCCATCTGGCCTTTTGTGAATTTTTAAATATTTTTTTTTCCGAGCTGAGTGTCGTAGGGGAGCTGTTTGCTGTGCCAATGCGAAGCACTGACATTTCTGTCTCATTGCTCTAGCAGCAGGCTACATCAGAAACAACCATGGGAGTTACTACCCAGGCCCAGTATTAAAGGCTAATGAACTGAACTATACTACTTCTCAGGCTAGAAAAGTATTCCAACATAGAAGCACCCAGTCCTGTAGTAGAACTCCTCTCCAGGACCCATCATTATGGTGGTTTATGAGAGTTAGGCTACCTAATCTTTTTGATTTTCACTTCTTAATGTTCCTTAAGGATTTTGCTTTGTGTGTGAATGGAAATTAACTTTTTTTTTTTTTCTTTGTACCAGCAAATCTCCTACTAAAGGTTAGTATTTCCCACCTGACTAAAGGCAGAATTTCTTATGTTGGTCAAAAAACTGCGTGCTGACATAGAAACATTATCAGCTCTTAAAATTTACCTTTGTGTTACTCCTTCAGGCTCTTCATAACTATTACACTAAAAGCACCCTCTTTGCAGATTTCAAAGGGTCCCCCTCTCTGCGCATCAGTGTGCGTTCTCTTTGATAGTCTCCTCTCCCCCTTCAACCTTCTGCCTCCCCAAGAACTGGGTAATTGTGAAGTATTGGGGTTTTTTTCCAATGCATTTTGCTACACAGGTAGCTGCTCCTAGGCCATGCAATTTTATGTCTCTGTCAGTTAGAACATGAGTTAATAACTCTGACTAATTCTCTGTACCCAGTAGCAACCTTAGTGTCTGTATTTGAGCAATTATATTAGGGCAGTTCTAATTAAAAACATATATCACCTAATTTTAAGTGTCTGAATTCTTAAGTATCTGTATCTTTTGCACTCAACTGTGCGTAAAGCAGGAGTGGGTGCAGGGGAAGCACTTGCTTTTCCTGAAGTACTTAGAGCAGTTTACAAACCTGGTGTTACAAAGATTTCACTGTGCTGAGGAGGGAATGAAAGTTTGGGACATGGGAACAAAATAAGAAGCAATCATGCTGCAGGAAATTCAGCAAAAGTGTGGTAGAGGTGTGATAAAATGTTCGGTGTGCTTCTGTGGGTACAAGTTGCCAGCTCCGCTGCTGAGGTTTGGCTGGAGGTGGATCCTGGAGTAGGGTAGAAGCAGACAGTACCTTCTAGAAATCTGATCTAAGGGTCAGCTGCTCAGTTTGCTTGTTGGAGCTACATAGTAACTTCTAGGTATCAGCCTTATTCTCTTGTTCAGCTTGGAAGATCATCATGTGCCCAGGGAAGTTACTGCAGAACTTAGAGAAACCAGAAGACAGCCCTTGTGCATTCTCTCCTGTGTCCTCCTGGACCTGCCTGCAGAGGTGGCTTTTTGATACTTGGAAATAGGGGTAGATGCCCAGGCCAGGTTCCCTGCCAGGGCATCTAAACCCTCCATCCACACTGTCCTTAAGAAAAAACAAAAAACGTCTAAGACTCTGGTTGGAAATGAGTAAGAAACAATTTCCCGATTGTACAGGAAGAAGTTGCTTGCTTATGGATAAAAGAATGGATTCAGGGTTGTGAGGGAGAGGTGATATGTTTAAACCTCTACTTGGAGCAGGAATAGAAAAGTTTCTGTCAGAACGTCTGCTTCTGCAGATATCCTGGTGGCCTACTTCCTATCAGAATGACTTTCTAATGGTTATCAAATGTGTATTTTGTGTATGTGTGTAAGAATTATTTGTTGGTAAAATAAATTTCTGAGGTTTGGACTCCAAGTTAAATATATGCCTGTTTTGACCTATTTTTCCCAACCTAATTCTGCCAGGTCTGCGCGCACACACATGATGTTACTTGCTGTGGAGTCCTGCTGACTTTGGAAAGACAATGCACCTTAGCAAAGCTGGCACTTAAGTGGTGGTAGCAAGCCCAGGGTCAGGCTAGTTCAGCAAGGAGAAGGTGTGGAATGGAATGTTTTGGGTCTACGGATTTAACACTGTATCATCTAGTAGTTCAGGAAGGTTCATTGTGAATAATGTGACCTGTGACCTTGTAATAGCTCTGGGAGATGGACAGGAGGTCAGTCTACTTGGTGGCCTGCTAATAACTCACTGGAAAACTCAGTTCATCTCCTTTAGCTACCTGGACCAAAAGGGAGATAAATGCAGTATTGCTAACCTAAATAATCCCTTTGGGACTGTGACAGAGGGACACCCACATGCTGAAGTGATGAGGGCCTTAAGCAAATGAAGATCTAAGCTGCTGAGTCTCCATGGCATGCTGTGAGCTTTCTAGCTTATGTCTGCGGATGATAGAGCTGTGTTTCGTGCAGCACTGCACCAAAAAGAGAGGTGTAAAAGATTAGCTTGAGTTGGCTGCATGCGACTGGCTGATGTGCAGACAACAATAGGGTTCCTTCTCTGTGCTCCCTGGGGCTTTTATTTCCAGAATAACGCAGGCAAAAGCAGCGTGCTGCATCTCTGCCCCCTCGGTGTGCTTCAGCCCTGAGTTAAGTGCAAAGCTGGTTAGCAGTGCCTGAAGGGAGCCAGGTCATCAGAAGCAGATAACCCAAAACGGGGTGTTTTGGTAGGGCTTGTCTCTCAGGGAGAAGCTGCTCTCTCCAGGAAAAGGCATTACTATTTCTCTTGCATCTAATCAACCCTAGATCTGTGGGTTTGTAGGAATGTGCCCTAACAGGCAGGGATCTCCTGTAAGTGTCTGTGTATGGGACATAGTTTACGCCCATCTGGCCAAAGTAGTTATGTTCTATATAGAAGATTTGAAGATTCATCGAGTTAGAGAGCAAGAGGGGAGCATAACTGATAGAAAGGTTAGAGAGGGAGTTTCTGGGTTCCTTTGCCGAGGGCAGGGTCATGTATTTTATATGTGGAGTAGCATATGGGATGTCAGGACTGATGGTTTTGGGATACACAGGAGCAGAACACTAGGTCCCTGGATCCTGTGGATTTTGCAAGCAGGGCTCAGCAGTGAGTATGGTTTTCAACTTTAATGCCTTAATAGTCAGTCTAACAGTCCTCTGAACTCTGTCTTTATCCACACCTCAGTGATATGTCAAATGAGAATCTGCATATTCATTTGGCATGTTTTATGCAGTAGTTTTCTGAGATGAATCCTGGTAGCTAATGGTGAATGTGAAAGCTCTTAGATACAAATTCCCATGTAATAGGATAACCAATATAATTCAGTTAGAGCTCTGATAAGCAACAGATTATATGTGGCAACCAGGTCTTCAAGCCTTAGACAACCTAGGATCTGAGCTGAGAAGGCTGTTGGACTACCTCTGTAAGTTTGAGTGAAATAATGTAGATGAGAGACTACTGAAAAATGTTTTCCAGCTGTACCACTCAGCCAAAACCATCAGCTTTTTTCATAACCCCTTCCATTGATCCTGTGTTTATGGTCTCAGGTAAGTATTAGGGCAGGAGGGAGACTTTGCAGCTGTAGGGGTCTCAGCTGGGCTTCATGTAAATCAAGCATTTCTCATCAGAGAAATATAGTTAACGTTGCAGTTTGTGATAAATTAATAAAAAATGTTAGGTTCCTTTCAGACCTCTTAAGTTTGCTTTTTTCCCTTGTTTTAAAAGATGCAGGGGATAAATTTTTTTGTGCTTGAGACAGCAGGCAAATTCTATATCTACTGGAGGCAATAGGTCTTCTGTCTAATAAAGTACCATTTTTATATAATTGCTTTGGAGGAAAATCCTATTTTAGGCCAGAGAGGCTTGGTGTTGAGCAGACTTTCTTAGAGACCTCTAACCAAGTACAGTGTTCCTCCTCATGCTGTGGCACTTCCCATTTCTGCAGAGCTGTCCTGCTGGGCTTGTCGTAGCAGTCCAACTTCAGGTGTGGTTCAGAAGCTCAGACCAGCTCTTGACAGCCCTGCTGAGTGCTGAGTCACAGGGAAGAACTGGAGACACAAGTGTTCCCCAGATCTATGTGGCACCAGTGGGCTATTTGCTGAAAACTAGAGACCCACTGCAAATCACATGTGCTTCTTCAGTTGCTGATCAAGATTGTTTGGTGGTGTAATTACTATGTTCATTTTCAAATAGCTGGCTGCTTGAGCAAAGAGCTGAATTTATCACCATGTGAGCCACCCTGAGGCTACCAAGCCTCTAAAAAATAAATAAATAAATACAAATCCATGTTTTCCTTGCATATATTTTTTGGGGAATGCATGCCATGTATGTGCACACATTGAATTACTCTTGTTTTGATGACTACTTTCCTTGTAGTCTCTCACTACCAGTGAAGACAGGTGACCTGACAGGACCAAAGCCAATGCTCTGCAAACATGCAGCATAATAATCTTTCTCAGAGTAGCTCTGGTGCATGCATGTGTGGGAGGAGGGGAGGCATATTAAGTAGTGAAGCTGCATTAAAATTTGCCAGTGGAACAGTTGTGTAAAAATAAATGCTGTTCTAAACAGAATCAAAATGTTCTTTGTGAGAATGTGTTTGTACTGCAGCTGGCAACAGTTCAGAGGACCTGGAACCCTGCAGCCCTGTTTAATGATCAGATCCAGTTGGGAGAGATCAGAGATGGAGGTGTGGCAAGGTGATGGTTGTTGTTGTGCTTCAGCTGTAAGGAAAACTTCAAAATGCTTCCGTTTCCCACAGTGCAGAAAATGAGACTTGACCTCCTCTGCTTTATACAGCTATTTCTTAAAAACTATCTGCTGTTCCCAGTGCACATCATTATAGTGTTGTGCTATTGTATTTACTTCATAGAAGCCTGGGGCTGATCTCCTTGCTACACTGAGCTCCTTTAAATCACTGGTCTTACCCTGGGAATGCATTTGGCCTGTGAGGTCTTAAAATACCTGTAGAAAGATTCACTGCATATTTATGCGGGACAGAGACCACACAGCTTTCTCAGCTGGCAGTTTTGTAACACTTGTGCACTGGAAAACAAAAGCATGTCAGTAAGGAACCACCCATCCCAGGCTTCCTTTTCGGCTTAAAAGGATCACCTTGAGCAGGGTCTCCACTCCCTTTTTTAATTCCATTTTTGCAGGTTAGATACTAATGTTACTTTAGCAAGGTGGTCTGCTTTTTTTCTTCCCCTCTTGACAATGCTGGGAGCCATTTTTTTTCCCGTCATTATTTCTACTTCCCTCCACTTCAGACCCCTTTCTTAAAGCCATTGGAGGCCAGTATGTCTATTCTCTCAGTAGCAAGCCTGTAGGATGTTTGGGCTTCCAACCTAAGCTGATAAATCCAAGCATAATGCTTCTGTTTAGACCTTTCTGGTTTCATTGGTGTTGGAACCTTCATAGTTTTGGTTGCAAAAAGGCCTGTGCTTTGAAACAGCTGGGCTCTTTTCCTTAACATACAGCAAAGGCAAACTGTCTGCAGCAGATTGTTCCGAAGTGGTGTTCATCAAGGCAAGAAATGTCCTGTTTTGACTTCACTTCTCCTGTGGCAGTCAAACCGGGCATCAGTGCAATGGACAGAAAAATGGCTTCTATGCAAATCTTACGGTTTCAACAGCTTTTTCTTTTTCCCCTTTTGTGGCGATCTGCCTTGTTCCTGCAAAGACCTTTTTTCACCCTTTGCCCTGTGGGTTGCTCTGGTGTGTTGAAGACCGTACTCCAGCTGCTTAGTCTGTTGAAACATGAATGTAGAAAAGGCATTTTTCTTAGTGTGAGCACTCAACAATGCATTTGTTCAACAACTGAGCCGTTCCTTGTTCAGAGCATGCTGCACAGCAATAATGTAGCAGCTTTGTCATCTCCTAAGTAGGATGAAGAAAGAAAGTTAATGGATTTATGACCCTGAGACTACTTCTTGTTCTGTATAGTTCACCAATTTCTTGTGTTTGTTTGCTAGTGCTTGCCTTGCATCCTGCGTATATAGATACCCATTGGTCTTCCAGTGGCCCTGCACCTCTTAACACTGGATGATGGGATGGAGAGGGTCCCTGCTGTATCACTGGTTCCCTGAGTTAATGTATTCACATAGCCAGAGGCAGAACTAGTCTTGAAGTGCCCAGTTGCAGGGTAAAACTTGGGAGGTGTCAAACTTTCTATCTGCCTATGGATGAAGCAAAGAAGAACAGCAGAACCTTCATCACTCTGCTTAATGTTTTTACAAGCTGAGTTTATATAGCCAAGTATTGTGTATGAAAAACAATTACATTTTGATAAGTTCTTTTCCTTTAAGGTGTGCTGCTGTCTGTGGATGAAAATGGGAATCTTTCAGAGGTCCTTGTCGTGCTCTGCCAGGAATGCTTAGCAATTTTGCGTTTGCAGAAGCTAATTCTTCAGACCTTAAATGCTCTTTTAGCAGGGATGTGAACACCCTTGCAGAAATGTCACATCATATCTCCCATTCAATTATCTGTGTAACTTACATTGTCCAGGCCTTGCAGTTTAAAAAAACAAACCAAAAAAAAAGCTTTTTTTCTTATGTTTAAAGGGAATATTCTCTATTTCAGTCTGTGCCTATTGCCTCAGGTCCTGTCACTGGACACCACTAAGATCCTTGATCAGTCTGCCTCACTCCACCAGCTATTTATGCACATTGATAAGATTTCCCCCTGAGCCTCTTCTTCTCCAAGCTAAATAATCCCAGTGCACCCTTCTGCTTTTCTGCCCACTCTTTCCTGCATGTTAGTCATTTCCTTGGGCTAGGACATGCATTTGTGTGGCTGAGTGGAGAGCTGTGTCAGGGAAGTGACCCAGGTTGGAAGTAACCTGTTACTTTATACCATGTGGTTTTAACATAGGTGAGGTCCACTTGGCTGTTCTGTGAATGCTTATGGCAATGCAAGCAACCAACCATCAAAGGCTGAGGAGGAGAAAGGCAAGGTGTTTCTCTCTGAAAAGTGTCAGTTTATGTAAGCTTAAAGACTTTGTGACAGTCACCTGTGTGGACTGTGAACAGATCTGAAGAACTAAAGGTAAAAATCTCTGGTCTAGATTTAGCAGGAAACCAAGGCAAAGGAGATAGCATTTTGGCAGGGGTTTTTCCACCATGAGAAAATCTCTTCTATAGTATTTCTTTACTCCCACCCCAACCACCTTCTGCTCAGGTGTTTTTGTGAATTTTGTACCCTTCAATAGACACCTGCTCCATGAAATCTCCCTTGCTTCTCTTTGAACTTATCTACACTTTTACTGTAATTTGAAAAGTAATTTCATTACTCAACTACCTGTTGCATTAAGAACGACCTCCTTTAGCATATTGTGAACCTGACTCCCAGTGTCTTCTCTTGATGCCCACCCTTTTGTACTGGAAGAGAAAGTGAAAATTCTCTTTTCCACTCATGAGTCTGTGAACCTCTGTCTTGTCTTCCCTTGGTTGTCTTGTATCCTTCCCTGAATCTTATCTTAATCTTCTCCCCTGCTGTCATCTTTGGTACCTGCATACCCTTCTCCTGGTTTGCTACCATTATGCTATGCGCTCCTTTTTTTCAGACACTCCTTTTGCATTAACTCCCAAACTAATTATCTTCTGACTCCAACTCCCTAATGTGCAGTTTTGCAATCCTTGTAGCCCTGTGCATCCTATGCCATACTGTTTCAATGCCACCTCATCTGGATTCAGTGCAGTTTCTTATATGTGACCTCTTTCTCTCCTTTTCTCCTCCTGCCACCCGTATTTCGGTCATGGATTTGGTCTTAGTATTTTATTTATTGTTTTCATTTTGTGAGACCACATTCAGCTTGGTTCCTAGGTTATTGTTGGATATAATTTTCTGCTTGCCTCTGTTGCCGAAAGTCTTTGCCCATGACTTGGTCTTCACCTCATCAGCTTTCTGCAAGTTAAAATTTTCTTGTGAAGGCCTTATTCTCCTCTGTTCCATTTTATCTGAATGATTTTTTTTTTTTGGTCTGTATTTTCATGGATCTGTTGAATGCTGATTATTCTTAAATATGCATTTCATATCTTCTGTCCCTTCTTTTGCTAATTAACATGACTCAAATATTCTGTTTCTGCCATTGGTATGGCTACTTCATGCTACTTGGCATACATGCATATTTCATGCTGTTTTCTCTACTCCTTCCTTGAGATCCTTCCCAAATATTTTCTGCTACAAAATTACTATTGCAATAATATCTGTAAACTGCTGTTATGTATGTATCTTGTCTATATAAGGTTATCAGTTTTCTGATGTACTGACACTGACTGGATGATTTGCAGCTCAGCCCTGTAACTTGCATTTCACAATATCGTGTCTGGTGTTAGCAATTAGTGAAAAAATTGTTTCTGATGTTTTGGACATTTCTGACTTTGCCTTATTAGTATGTGATATGATATCGAAGTATTCCAAAGTACAGAAGGCCTCAGTGAGTTTGGCTTGGAATTTTCATGCACTATTTGCTTATTGGGATTTGTTATGGCTATTAGAGGATGCTGAGGGGTCCTGTCCTTTTTCATGGATGTTCTGAGGATCTTTCTACCCCTGTTGTATTACGTGTATCTCACCTTTTCTTTTTATCAATTTTTCTTTTAACTTTGGCTATGCTTCACTTTTTCCTTTACAGTCTCCTAAGCCTTGTTATATGGCCTTTTCTAAGTTTATTTAACAAGCATCAATGTTATTCACTTAAAAAGAAAAATCCTCCCATCTTCTCTGAGGGTTAATCAAGGGAGAAACTTTCTAACCCACTAAAGCAGGGTGAGACTGTCTCTACTCTGAAATATTAAATAAAAGAATCAAAGGGAAAGAATACCCTGTGATGATACCTCAGGCAAGGCTTAATTAAGAAAATGAAATTGCAGTAAGAGTGACCCATAGTGGACTGCCAAAGAGCCAGCAGATGAGGGAGACATTTGTTAGCAGTGTCTGCCCATCAGTGAGAGCTTACACAGTGGACCAAGCCTGTGAGATATGATGCTCAATCGGGTGGCTTAAAGTGACATTTAATTACCTCACTGGTTAAGGTAATCTTTTTAAATTCAGTACTGCAGGGAACACATCTAGTCTGTGAACTGGCCTTGCAAGTTCTGGGCATCAGGGCTGGTCACAGCACATGGCCATGCATGTGTCTCTACTCATGCCTCGCTTAGACTTCATACTAAGGAGCCACCTGCAGTTCAGAGATACTGTTTGCAACCTTCACTGGCTAAAAGGGGGGAGCTCTCTGGTGCATGGCATCTGATCTTGACCCCACTGAGCTAGTCAAAATCTGGCCAGAAGACAAACAGTCCTCTAATGATGCGGTCTGCACAGCGGCCTTGACAAAAAACATGAGCCAAGGGAAGAAAGGAAACTATTCCATAGCAGAGAGATATCTTACCCCATGACAACAGTGATACTTTAAAAGTTGGTATTGCCTTCTGTGTCTGTACAAGCCATGAAAGCACAGGGTGGAGCAACACTGGGAAAAGAGTTACACTGGGATCTGCTGTGACCGTGGCAGCACAGGCACAGCAAGCACTAAGCAGAAATACCTTCACAGCCAACTTAGTTTTCCTTCTTTTCAAGGCAGTCAGCAAGATTTCTGTTTGCAGACTGCTTGTCATTTAGTCACTGTGGAGGAGAGAAAAACACCTCCCTTTACTCCTTAACTGATGTGCTCTCAACAGCTTTTACACTGCTTGAGGTCCATGGGAGTAAGTTGATGTGGGGGACACACTGATGGGGGCCTGCACACTCTTCACCCTAAGCCTTCCCCTGAAGAGCCCCTAGCCGAGATCCAGTCAGTCCTGCATTCTTGTCTAGAATTAAAACTGATCTGCAGCTATTCTTTGTGCACTGCCACCGCAAGTCTGGCTTAATCTTCTACCATAGTTTGGTAGCTGAGACAAGAACTAGCCAGGCACAGCAGTCCTCCATGGATCTTCTTGTCCTCAGACTTCAGACTCCACCTCCAGGCCCCAGGCAGGTTGGTGGTCCTACAGTGGACTCCTCTTTTCAGCCTTGTGCAGCTGCTGGCCCTGTGCAGCAGCTCGGAGAATGCCAGGGCCTCTCTTCCCCTCTGCTCCTAGTGGGTGCAGGGATGATGCCACTTGAAGGGCATTGAGTGGCTGGAGAGTAATGGAAACTCCTCAACCCTCCTGGAACACTTGAGAACACTCTCATATTGAGTGGACACCAGGCCTGGCACAGGCAATAAGGAGAAGGCTGGAGCCCAGAGCACATGAGGGGAGCTGGAGGGCAGTCCCAGTGCCCAAGGGGCAGCCTTACTCTTTGGCAAGCAAAATGGCACCCAGGAATGGGGCCTTCAGGGCCCCCTGGCCCACTGTCCACCCCCAGCAACTCCCAGTGGTGATGTTACCAGCTGTCTGGTAGCCAGTGGGCACCCTGCGCTAGCCCACAGGCTGCGGAGCAGTTCCAGTTTCTGACACCAAGCACACTTGGTAGAGGAGGTCCCAACAGAGAAGGGAGTTGAGTTCCCACCTTGAGTGGGAAGTCTGATGCCTCCATGTCCCAGAAAACAGAAGCTGGTTGATGAGAGCAGCAGCACCAGTGGTAGGTGAGCAGTACTCAAACCAGCAGCAGTGTCCAGCCCATGAAGGTCAGCCCACCACAGAATGGCAAGGAGCCCATGCAGGTGGAACCAACTCCTGCAGAAGAAGATTCTCTTGAGGTGGATCCAGCTCAAGAGGAAGAAGAGCCCATGGAGCTGGATCCATCTCCAGCAGGGCTGATGGAGCACTGCACCATCACAACCAGAGTGCCTGCAACAGTATGATGCCCAAAGCGCTGCAGAGCCTCCAGAGGGTCTCGGGGACCCTTCAAACTACCAGCTTCCAGCAAGTGGCACCACCTGAACAGCTGACACCAGCCCTCAGCGGACCAGCTGCACTGACACCCGGCAGGCTCATGAGTAAGATCACCTGCCTCTCGAGACTCAGATATGCCCTGACCCCTTGTGATGGGGGACATCTACTCTGCCCTGAGCCCTGGGGAAGAGGCAAGGAGCTGCCATCTTCTGGCCTCTGGCACCATAGCACTAGGAGGAGGCCATCGGAGCCTGCTGAAGATCCCTGAAGGACCACTGGAGCCTGCTGAACACAATCCGACTGTCTCCGTCAGTCTGATGGTCTCCCAGAGACTGCTGGAGACCATCTTGATGATCTTCAGCTGTGTTCAGTGGTCTTGCAGAGGCCATCAAGATTGTTGGAGATTGGTGGAGACTGTTGGACTCTCATGGAGGCCACCCAGGTTATTGGGGCCTGAAGGTGGCTTTTTTCCAGGATGCAGGATGAGAAAGCCAGTGTTGGAGGAGGATGTTCTCAGTGAGCTCTCACCCCAGCTCCCGAGTGGGTGGGTGCAGATGAAGCTAGAGCCACCCTGGCAGTGTCCAGAGAAGAGCAACAGATCATCAAAGAAGGTAGATTCTCCGTTGCTTCAAGCATTCAAAAATAGACAGCTCTTACTTTCAAGAAGCAGTTCAGTTCTGACAGGAATAAGCTTTTGCAAGGTTGGCCAGTAAACAATTATAGACCAAATAAAACCCAATTAAAAAAACAAACCCAATTTCAGAAATGAAGAATGCTCTCCTCTCTTACATTTGGCTCTTTTGAGACTGCATGTGGATTCCTGTGTCCTGTTCTGGTCTCCTCAGGACAGGAAAGACACTGACAGGTGGTATAGGCCCAGCACAGTGCCTTCAAGATGGTGAGGGGCCAAGGCACAGGGCACATGAGGTCAAGCTGAGGGAACTGCCACTGTGCAGCTGGGAGAGGAGAAGGCTTAGGGCTGGATCTGACTGAGGATCTCCCAGCACACTGACACTGTTTTCCTGACCCGATATGACACAGAAGTCACCCTGTTTATCTCCCTCATGCACTTAACCATTGCTGCTTTTGGTATTCAGGACAGCAAAGGCCTTGTATTTAAAAAAAATAAATAATAATACTAAAAAAATTAATCAGAGCTTGATTTCCCACACACTGCAGCCCTGCTCTCTCTGGTAGGATACAAAGCACAGGCTTCTCTCTTCTACCTGCTTCCTGGGTCTTATTGATCAAAGAAGCAGTATGAGAGCATTCAAGCACAAGGATTCTTTGCCAGTGTGCATGGAAGTGGCATTGCATCGCTAGATTATGAGACGTGAGAAAAAAAACTTCATCTCAATGCTAGGAATAAAACATGGAAGTGGAGCTTTGCTGTGAAAATGGATTCTATGGAAAAAAAATACCTTTGTGAGCTCCTGAGGTTCTCTGGCTTTAAGGTCTTTAACCCCACAGCCAGTAGGGTGCAGACCATGGTGTCAGCTATCTATTGGAGAGTACTGTTCAGTAGCAGTGCAGACCTCATGTGAAGTTGTACCTGGAGCAGAGTGGGTAAGTTCAGTAAGATTTCAGTGGGTTTGTGTTGCTTTAAATCAATGGGGTTATTTTTTTGTGCATGTTGGCCAGAAGCAGTTCTGCACTGACTGAAGCCAAGAGATGCAAGGGCAGCTAACTGGTTGGCAGAAGATCAACTGAGAAGTGAATACCTCGGTGTGATGGCAGATACTAAGAGAGTAGCAAACTGAAGCTGCTTCCCTTGGGCTCATTTGCTCTAGGTCTACTAGAGGCAGGAAAAGGAAGCAGCTTGCTTCTTCCCTTGGTGTGACTAGGTTTTGTAAAACTCAGAGCTGTGCATTGGGGGAGAATGCATTCAGGTTCTGCTCTTGCCTCTTCAGGTAAGGATTGACTTGGGAAGCTGAGGAGGAGGGAATGTAGGAAACCTAACACTTGACCCTTTACTCCCCTAGGCAATGCTTTTGAAATACGTTTGGCTCATGGGGTCTGGAACAAAGCAGGGAATGACATTTAACAGATAAAGGCTGCAATAATGGGTTTTATGTCTGTAATAACACGTGATTTTGTAGGTCGGCAGCCATTCCCGTGTTAGGGCTGAGCAGTTTCTCTCTTGTGCCCCACACACTGCCTGGATCCCAAGAGGTCTCTCTCAGCCTGCTCTCTGGCAATTACAGAGGCATTCCCTCACTCTCACCATTACCATAATGGCTAGCAAAAGCATCACTCACCCCTTTGCTCTTGAGTGACTACTGCTTCTGTAACCTCTTATGCATTAAACTAATGGATGGCTTCTGTAGGCAATTTTTCTCCCCCTCCTCTTGTGTTAAGGAGGGTACCTGTCATTGCTTTTGTCCTGTTGGTCTTTTATTACAGATGAAAATAGAAGGAGAGTTTGACAAGAAATTAGAGCAACTGTCAGATCTTGTTGTGTCCCACAATCTTCTGCAGATCTCACTGAAAGTATGAAAATACTAGAAAATGCCAGCTGAAAAAGGAAAAACACCCCCACATTCAATTACTTTGTCGCCACGTGTAAATTCCTCAATTGCGAGAACACAGCTTTTCATCACACAGTCATTTAACCTGGCTTTTATTTATTTATCTTTCAGTTAGAAGTGATATTTAAAGTAGCTACTTTATAAAATGGAATAGTGGCCATTCTCAGGCCATCTTGTATGAAAGAAGAAAAATTTGGCTTACAGATACAGCAACTCTCCCACTGTCTTTTACTGCAAAGTAACAGTGACTTTACATATATGCTTCATCTTATCTGAGTTTAAAACATCATTCCAAGAAATAAACATCTCTCTCTTTTTTTTTCCATTGGTCAATCCCATTGTGCTATTTATTTTTTTTTAAATGTAGTGCCTATGGTTGAGTCCTTATCCATCCTATTCTTGGTGAATAAGTTCAGTAGAACACAAATAACTGCTTGCTATGTGCTTGCTATGCCTGTTATGGGAGGACATAGAAAATACAGAGCTGGAAACAACCTGTAGAGGTAGGAGCAATGATACTTGCAGTACTCACCAGGAGCTTCTGTAGCTGTTCTGAAAAGCTGCTCAGGATGGAGAGGCCACAGACCCCCATCCAAGCATGTGCCTTCTCTTGATTGTTAGCGAGTTTTTCTTAATGTCTGAGCGAATTCTTCCTGTGATGTAATTGGTCACATCCACTGTGAGCACAAGAGAAAATATCATTTCTTCTTTGCAGTAGCATCTTAAATACTGAACAATGTTACTTGCACCATTCTTCCCACTCTGTCTCCCATCTTTTTTTCCACATTACTGCTATCCAATCCCAATTACATGTCTGTCTCCATAGGCTGTGTTTGCCTGAGTGTTTCTCTTTCCTGTGACTCTTCTCTGGACTTGCTCCAGTTGGCACATCTTTTTCTTCAAATGCGTTTTCCAGGCAAGGATGCAGTACTGCAGCTGAAGCTTTTCTGGTGCTCAGTAGAGTGGATGGACAAGTCCATGCAGTATGCAGGCCACAGTCCTGTTTATCTGTTCCAGACTGCTCATTTGTCTGGTGCTCAATAGCTTGACTCTGTTGACTCATGTTCAGATTGTCATCTCTTCTTACCAGTAGGTCCTCTCTGAGGGCTCTTAGCTGGCCCAAAGTTCTCCTTACTGTATTTATGCAGTTGTTTCTGTATGTGTGTACACCTGTGTGTTTCTTTCCTGTTTTTTATCCAATTCCTCCAGTTTGTCACAGTAATACCGGATTTAAATCCAGTCCTATTTGTGGTCTTCCTTGGTTCCATTTGGTCTACATATTTAATAACACATCTCTTTCCTGTCATCCAGTTAATGACAGAGGAGGACTAGCCCACAGAATTAATCCACGTATGTGCTATACACTCATATAAAACCAGTGATAACTGCTGGATACAACTCTCCCAAGTTTTCCATTCAACCTGAATTATCTTCACTTAGATCATGTTTTCCAGACTTTCTTAAGAGAATGTTGTGTGAAACTGTATCAAAAACCTTATTTAAAATCAAAGTATAAAATATTTTGCTTTTCTTTTTTTCTGAACCACAAAACCTGTTACTTTGGTGCAGAAGGAAATTAAATTGGTTTGAGATTATTTGTTCTGATGAATCTATTTCTTGTTACTTCCCGTCCTCAATCTCTTGATGCTCTTTTTGGATCTGACCCACTCAGAGAGCTCTTGGAATCTCTCATCAGAGTAAATGCTTGCCAGAGGGATTATAGTCCAGACTTACTCTTCTTTGTCTAGATTTTGCAGTCTCTGGGGCAGACTCTGGGTATACCTCCATGCTTTGGAGAAGTATCTGGTAAATTTTGAGCCCTCCTGAAGTTTAAACAGTAAGACTGTACAAATGCAATGTCAAGAGACATTTTTCTCTCCCTGGGGACGATTGCAAGATCCAGGAAGTTAATAAACTGGGCAGGTGCATGGCATGCTGATCCTATGATCTGTGCAGCACTCACCAGCTATAAAAAGAGTATCTGGTACTAATACCTGGAATATTTTCTATATTGTTTAGTTTGCACCCAAGTAGGAAAAACACTGCTGCTGCAGATAAACAGAACCTCTTTTTGTCCATTGCAGCCAAATGAATGGGATAAGGAGGGATCCAATATATAACACAAACTTTATTTTATTCATTACATGGTTAAAATGAAATGTCTGTAGCTTTATGATCTAGTTTTTCCTCTGTTATGTGCGGGAAAAAATCTTTATGGCTGAGAAACCTCAAACTGTTTTCTAGATACCTGTTTATAGCAAGAAATTAGATGTGTGAAAAAGAAATAGAATTAAAGTTGTAGCATCTCAGTGAATCAGGTCTTCTTTATATAGTGTTTTGCAGGGCCTTAGCCTAACCCATCAAGGTGAGTGTGAGACCCCAGCTGTATTCAGAGAGCAGGAGCACTGAAGGATATCAATCCAGTTTTAAGATGCATTTTTAAAAGACTTTTTTGTGAGCAGAATCCATGAATCCTAAAATTTATTCTCATAAAAAATATACTTTAGTTACTGAATGTTATTCCATCTAAGATATGCTTTATTTACTGAAAGTTATTTTATCATTGTGCAGTTGTGGAAAGTTTCTATGGGTTGTCCTTCCCATTTGGTACAGTGCAGCTTAGCTGCCTTATTCAGTTGGTTTTTTGCTGAAACTCTCCAAATAGTATTACATGCCTCACTAATTTCATTTATCAGATCTAAGGCAGGTTTATCAGATCTAAGGCAAGTCTTCTGCCTGCATGTTAACACTGTAAGTATAGAAGTGATGATTATGTATCTAGTTTTGTGAAAAGCACATTGGAATACCCTCTGTGTACAACAACTAATTGTAGACATCGCCAAGATTTCAGAGAACGGTCTTTGCAACCAGTGTTACAGCAGGATGGGTTTCATGCACTTTGATATGTGTACTGTTTTTCTCTGACAACATCTTAGGACTGATGGATCTGCAAAGTTTTCCCTGCTGTGAATTTTCTGACAAGAGTTGAGCTCTTCATTTGTTTTCTCAAGTCTGTCAGCTCGAGGAAGAAGAGATGTTTTGTCATACTTCTAGTGTTTCTTTCCACTTCTTTCACTGAAAATGAACAGGTTGAATTTTAAATCTCTAGTCTTTACTCTTCACTCAAATGCATTTGTAAGATATAAAAATCTTTGTGAGTTATAAAAGGCTGCAAATTGTCAGTTCTAGGTGCAGAAGCATCAAGTGTGGAGAACTGATATAATTAGGAGATGCAATATATCTTGCATAAAACATAATAGATATTTTATTTGACAAGATTTAGCATTAATTCAAGAAGGAATTGCTCTTCATTATGGGCCTTTAAACATTAATTTATATGTTTCCTCATTCAGAGGTTTTATTACCAGTGATTCAGGTTACTTTGTGAACCAAAGAACTTACTTTGGCCCTGCAAAGATTTAGGCATATCTTTAATTTTGAAGCAAAAAGTCTATGCATGCTGATCAGACAGACTGTGATTAAAATTAATTTGAATGATCTAAAGCAGAGTCTGTGTATATGAGGTTTTGTTCAGGGAGCCTAAATGATTAGGATTTGGCTACTGGAAGGATTTAAGATACCTCTTAAGTCTAAAGTAATTTAGTGGTGGCTTTTAGTTATAGCTTCTCCTTTTCATTTAAAGAATGCAGGAAAAAGTAATATTGGAGTTTTAAAGTACAGGTAAATTAATCCAAGTTTTCTGTATTGACTATTCACTTTAAAAAGATGCCTAGATTATTTTTTTAGATTTTTTTTTTAATAGACTTCAGTTCTTCAGCCTCTTTAATTAAGATCTTAATCTGATCATATATGTATGTCATGAATCACTGTTTGATCTTATTAAACCACATACATTTGATGCAGGTTTTACAGTTAACATGTTTTTTCCTTCTTTCTGTGCTTTCTGACATAATTTTACTTGGAAAAATTGTCGAGTAAGGTTTTTTCGTATCTAGATAGTCTAAAATGAATCTTAGATTTTTCACATATGTTGTTTAACACTTCAAAGCCCTGAACTGCACTGGTTCTGAGAATATTATTAAAAGAAGTGACATTTTGGACAGCATTCTGTGAATTGTTAGTAAATGTTGATGGTTCGAGCATGACCTCATTTTTTGTCACTTCTCTCATTATATTTGCTAATATTGCAAAACACTGTGTTTTTCAAGGAAAAATTTCTCATCCCCGGATTCTTTTCCTTCCTTTCTTCAGTCCACAGTGAAGATGTGAGCCTGGATCTGACATGATCTCCATGGCAGCACACATTAGTTTCCATGGCAACATATTTCAAAAACAACCCTACAACTTTACTACAGTGTCAAACAAAAGGAAGAGTCTGACTGTTGGAACAGGCTGTGATCAAGGTTAAAATTAAAAAAAAGAAGGGGGAAGGGAGGCACATGGAAAGAGGTCAGGTGAGATAACGACTTCTCAAAATTTGTCACTCAAAGCTTTTGCTCCAGGGTAAGCATACCATGAAAAAAAACCTAAAAAAACCCCAAACAACAAAATAACCCCCCCCCCCAACCCACCAAAAAACCCTCTACGCTCTAAATTCTCCAGTCCGCAATGACTGTGCTACCCAGCTGCATTCCTGCACATGAGTAGGTAAGTGATCACAAGTCTTTTGTCCCAAGATAATTCTTTAGCCTGCTTTTGGAAGGAAATGAGGCTTATGGAATAACAAACCTCTGTTCTGGCTGTCTCTCTCTTACTTCCTACCCCCTTCCTGCAGCTTTTGACCCCATTGATCAGATTATTTGAATTTGACAGAGGGCCCAAAGTTGAGGAGGTAATTAAGGTAATTAAATTCCCCTAGGTGTTGTGAGTCCTTGGAAGGAGGCTGTGGACACTGAGAGTTGGAGAACTACAGGCATCTAAGCTAGATGGATATAACAAGCAATGTATAAAGCCTAGTTCCTTTGATGCTCTGAATTCAGTAAAAATGGTTAAGCACGTGCTGAGTGTCTCTTTTTCTCATGAAATGCAAAGTAAGGGAATGACAAGAGGCTGATACTCTGGGAAGCACTTAAGGTTACATCTCTTTCAACGTGATAATACTTGTGAAGAGCAAGGAAAAAACATGTAAGGACTGCAGGGTGTGAAGGGGCGTTCAGTTACAGATGGAATATAATCCATACTTCAGGTTTGTACCATGCAAAGATTACTGGAAAAAGGCGTGTTGCAGTCTGCTTGTGTTGCATGTTGTCTCAACAGGAAGCTAAAATGCAGTTGTTCCTGCCTCCTCCCTCCTTCCCCCATACTTGTCAGGCTGCTACTGGCAACCAAATCTGAAAATACAGGGTGGAGTTTGGGGCCAGAGGACTTGTAATGAGAGGGTTTGGGAGGGTGGGCAAGGATAATCGTATCCTATCTTAGAATGGTTTGGGTTGGAAGGGACCTTAAAGATCATTAAGTTCCAAGCCCCCTGTATGGGCGGAGACACCTTCCACTAGACCAGTTTGCTCAAAGTCCCATTCAGCCTGGCCTTGAACACTTCTAGGAATGTGACATCCACAATCTCCCTGGGCAACCTGTTCCAGTGTCTCACCACCCTCACACTAAAGAATTTCTTCCTAATGTCTGAAATAAATCTACCCTCTTCCAGTTTAAGGCCATTACCCCTCATCCTATCACTACATGCCCTTGCAAAAAAACCCCTTCCAACTTTCCTGTAGGCCCCAATATTATTTGTGTGTTCAGTGGTCTGCTCTGTTATCTGGGCTGTGCACATTTCCCCTGTCTCTGAAAGATGCCACTCCACGTGCATGGGAATGGTTGTGTGATTGCATTTATGTCACTGGAAAGGTGGTGGTGTTTTGGTAGAGTCTTTCTCAGCTGTATTGGAGGTGGTTTTAAAAAAAGCGAAGAATGCCAAAATAGCTAAAAGATGTACCTTGCTCCTGGTTTAGAAGTGCAAGACGACCACATTACTGTTGTCACTTTAAAGTCATCCCCATCAAACTTACTATGGCATAGTACCTTGCATGTGAGCTTTTATGGGAAGATTGGAGGGTTTTTTATTTTCTAGTTTTCTTATTTTATTAAAAAATGTTAGGCTGCATTATAGAGGTGGATGTACAGGGTTAAATGCAGGAGGGAACTCCTAAGTATCAGAGCTATGTTTTGCTTAGAAGAAGTACAGGTAAGCCACACTAGTATTGCTGTAGGTGATGCTGACAGCAAATGGAAGCAGCACATTAGGCTGGGGAGCTGCCAGGGTAGAGGTGGTTCTGGAGATATGGTGTGAGGCTGGGGGCATTGCTCTGCTCAGAGAATGGGATCCAGCTGCAGTGGGTCCTAGGGTGTTGGGTCTTTTAATACATTGCTGTTCAGAGGTGACTTGCTCCCTGCAGACCTTTGCTTACCGTTTGAAATATTGAAGTGGCAAGATACTCTTTCAGAAGGAAAGAAAACAGTTCTCTTGCAGACTTGTTTTGTTCTTCTGACTGCTGGAAAGGATCGCAGTGGAAATGCTCTGTTGAACAGAGTTAAAAGAAATGGTCAGACATTCATAGTTATGAATTATTGCCTTCCTCTCCATTTTACCTGATTACTGTTGTTTTCAAAAGTGACTAGTCATTTTGTTAAGCATATGAGTGTCCCTAAATCTCCTCAGAAAGTAGTTCCTAGGGTGCCTCCATGTTCTGGAAATTGAGTCCTTTGAAGTTTCTGATGAAACAAACATGCATGCAAACACTACCCATATTAAAAGGCTTGCCTGTAGCAGTGTTAACTGTATAACCAGCCTACACAATGTTTCTGGTTTTGATTGAGGAAAAAAAAAAACAAACCTGCGATAAACTACTAAGCTTCCAAAATACCAATATTTAAATTTTTTTGTAGCTGAAGTACTATCTCAAAACACTCAGGAGGGTTGGAGTGGATATTCAGACGTTGTTATTTAACCCTCTTTCCTGGTGGTTATGTTGTGCCTTGCCTAGGGGGCTTAGTCCCTTCCAGACTGACAACTCAAAGAGCCTGTCTTTCGTTTATTCCTGCTTAGCTTTCAGCCTCCTTCCTGCCCTTAAGACTTCCCAGATGGAATTAGTGGTTCTCAAGCTTGCATGTGATGTGCAGTGGTGGTCAAGCCCCTTCATCCTTCTAGAGAGTCTTAGCTAGTTTCCTGTCCCAGTCAAGAGTACCTTCTATAGCTACTGTCTTTCAGGTTTTTAAGGTTGTATAAAGACCTGTGATCCAGGCAAGGTTTAGTGAGGCAGGGTAAACTAGACACACATCTATGCTTTTGTATATTTGGTCAGGACAAGATTCATGTAGATGATTTGCCAGTACTATGATTTCAATATGTATTCCCAGTACTTTTCTGTGAGCTGTGGTAATGTCTTGCTTTCTTCTGCTTTGCCTCGGAGTGCTGAAATTGCATCGTAGGCTCACTGCTGAATCTATTCCGTGTAAAAATAAACTTGTTTCATTGAGCTTTCATGTATCAAGAGATTTGTAAATGTAAAAATGCAATATAAAGGAAATGGATTTAAAATAATTCCTTAATCTGGTTTTCAACGGTCAGGATGTTCAGCTGCATTTTCTGTCTTCTCCCTAATCACTTTCATATTAAAGATTAATTGCATATCATAGAGAATCCTTGATTAAGCCAATGAAAAGTGAGAGCACGGATCTGTTCATTAAAAACAGCGTGAGGAATAATAATGAGCAACTGCCAGGCTTCCTTGTCTACCTTGCAATAGACACATAAAGGACATGTATTTCTGTGATGCTCCATTTGCTGTTTTTAAACAAAAAATAATCATTTAC
Source organism: Apus apus (assembly GCF_020740795.1). Taxonomy (NCBI): domain Eukaryota; kingdom Metazoa; phylum Chordata; class Aves; order Apodiformes; family Apodidae; genus Apus; species Apus apus. Next base: position 54,302,736 of record NC_067283.1, read on the forward strand.
CATTTTACTAAGAACCATCCTTATTAACAAAACACAAATTAATTACTCTGCTCCATACACCTCCTGTGGTGTAACTTTAACAGGGGGAGGAGTTAATATTTTACAAGTGTGTTTTGCCTTTGACTCCAGTAGAATTCAACAAGTTGATTTATGAAGACGTTTTTATTTTAGACTGTCATTTTGACTAGCACTCTTTCTCATTTGCTACGTGTCTCTTTGCAATGGTTTTTGTTCTGAGTTGTGGGGCACTGTCTGTGACAAATGTAAACCTGCAGAATTTCCTTCCCATTGCATGAGTAGATAGATGAGTGTGTACAATTTTACCCCCTGAGTGTGATGCTCTTGGGCTGACTCTGCCGGCCTCTCTAGAGCAGGAATGTCAAAAGGGATAGGGTGTAGCAAGGGCAATGTCAGGAAATATATCAACAGCATGGACTACATGTGCCAACATTAAATTAGAGTAACTTTATAATAAAAAGTGAAGCAGTTGGGGAATGTGATTTGTTTGTGAGGCAAACTGGTTGTTAAAGGCACACCATTGTTTCTACTAGTACTGTAGTAGTGCCAGTACTGCAGCTGCTAAATTCCTGTTCATCAGCAACATGTGGCTCTTACTTGGAGGGGAAGGTTTCTTTCTGCTAGTGTACTGAATGATTGTGTCATGAACATTGTGAGCAAGAGGCTGTACTCACTTTTAGTGTTGCTCATAGTCTGTAGCAGTGATTCTGAAACCTCTTGGAAATGGATGACTGTCAAATCTGAGTTTCTCATGGACCATCTTGGATTCTTGAAGTTTTAAGAGAAAACCCCTTTAGACTATGAGTGAATTAAAGCCAGTTGCATCCATCCCATGCCTATCACTGGAAAAATGTAGTTTGGGAACCACTAGCGATGTGTCATCTTTGTCTTGAATGATCTACAAAATAAAAGGCCTCTGAGTTGGCTTTACTGGAGTTGGTTTTTTCCTGCTTAGAAATTCAACAGGTAGAACATAAATGTCTGATGCTTAAAAGGCAGCTGAATTACTCCTTCTTCAAAGATCTATTAAACCAGGTCACTGCAGAATTGCCTAGCACTCATCTGGTGCTTGTTCTGCTGGGCACCTTCTCAACTATGGGCCTTAGAGCCCACTCTTTTGCATATGTTATAGGGAGGATAAATAGATGTGCATCAGAAAATATGAAGGTGGTCAGGTACTAATATAACTTTCCAGAGCTGAAGTTCTTTCTTACCCAATAGGTGGGCAGCAAAGCTGAATTCGTGGCTGAGAAGATACATTATCCCTCATGAGTAGCAAGGAACTGACAAGGTGACTGGTTCAAGACCTTTTGAAACAGAAAGCTGTTTTGTGAGTAAAGGGAGATGTGGTCATTGGTGATGAGTCAGTACAGTTTTTTTTCATTGATTGTCAGATAGCAATTAGGAATAGTTGGTTATTCATTAATCTACGTTTGCATTCCTTCTTTTGCTGCCACTGGACCTTATAGATAACTTTTTAACACTTCTGTTTTTCTATTTCTTTTTCCTGCGTTTTGAACTAATATGAGTAGTACACCAAAGGGAACAGCTAACCTATTTATCTTGTATTTCTCATGAAGTCCCTAGGCAGCATATTCTAATCACCTTCATCTTCCACAGTGTCTGCACTATCTTCAAAAAGATTTAAGGGAAAGAAACTTCAGTCTTGGTAAAAACTTAAGCACAGATTAAGCACCTCCCAGTTTAAATTATCTCTACTGAAAAATCTGAACCAAATTGAATTGTATGGATGGCTGGTCAGGTTGTTACAGATCAACTTCATGTGTGCTCATATGTAATTTCAATATTATTTTTTTTACTGCAAAGCAAAGGGATACCCTGAATGTTAAAATTTACATCCTTTTTTATTTACGAACAGTAGTGGGACCCTAACCACACTGTATTTACTTCATCTGCTTTCCAAAGGCTTCTAAAATGCATACTGTGATTGCCACTTAACACTTTTTTTGCCAGTAAACCCCTAGAGTCATTGTTGTTTTTGACAAACAAGGAGATCTCTTAACAGTGATATTGTGTAGAGAAGGTTTTGAAAGTACAGAAAAATTTATTGTCAAGAGTTAGATGAGAGAAAGCTTTAGATTAAGTGACAGCAAGAGAGTTCAGTTGGTGATGAAAACTGTGTACACTGTATTGTCACTGCAGGTGACACAGGTTTGTGAAGATACAAGAGACAGGCTTTATCTAACTTCTCCAGGTGCTGTTGACATTGTGATCATTGTGGCATAATTGGTGCTGCAAAAGTCGGTGGTGAACCTGTTCGAAGTCCTGTCTACCACAGCAGATGCAGGACTGATGGTAGAGAGTAATGAAACATGAACTTCAGTTGTATAGCTGGGGGTGGTGGTATATTTGGTTTCTGCCTCCTGTCCACACTGTGGGGTTTTGGGATGTTTTTTTGCACTACTTAAACAATGAAGGGAAAAAAAAAAAATCCCTCAACTAGCTAAATACCTGCAACCCACTATGAACACTGGTACATCAGAAGTTAATGCTGCAGCAGCTTCCTTTGGTGTTGCAGGGATTGAAGTTGTTCAGACTCCATTTACAGAAGTATAGGAAGCATTGCATAGGTATGGCTGCTGTGTGCATTCCATACTGGTTTCATCTGAGGAGCTCAAGGAATATCATAAATTTATCTTCTTACTTTAGGAGTCTGGTTCCATTTTACTGCAGAAGAGAAATAAGGCTTTAAGAGGTGGAGAGGCAAATCTGGTTCATTTCTAGTCCAGAAAACTTACACCAATCTTTCGCTTTGCACAACTGATACAGCCCTATGAAATGTTGAATTTTGCACAGCTCTTTAGACAAGAAGCAGTGAATAGTCGGGAAGAGGTGGGAAAGGACTGGGTAGCCTTTCTTAATGTGGGTTTTCTGCTGTCTTCCAGCAGCTATACCTTGCTGTAGCTTTGTGCATGTATCACACTGCTGGTCATGCTCTTAAACTAATGGGTTGTTTTCCACTCATGAGCCTGTCTTTTCTCTGCTTCCTTGAGTAAGGCTGTGGGCAGGTTCCGAGGCAGAGATTTTTGATCATGAGCTCAGATTTGCTGCAGGAAAACAAGGAGCCAAGTACTGGGACTTCGTGTCCTGTGTAGGAAGCCTGGAGCCACCACTCTTGTCCTCTTCAAATGAACTCTGGATTCTTCCCCCTATTCTCCATGGAAAACATGTTTAACCACTGAAACTGGATTTATTATTGTTTGTACAGCTCAGATCCATACTCTGTTGTCTCTGACTTGCTCCTTATGTTCTGGTAGAGTGAGGCATTTTTTGAACATCTACTGTGTTTTTACCTTCCTCTTTGACTGAGCTCCTTTCCCTTGGACAAGCCCAGAATGTACAGCTTGTTTTGTCTGTTCAGGCTGTCCACATCTTTGTGCAATGCAGGAGCAGATAGAAAGGAAAATTTGTATTGATTCTACCTTTTACTGTTTGACAGCAGTTTTTATTTTTAGCCTCAAGAATGCACATTGGGAGCTCTTCTCTACTGCTCTAAACATCCTAAAGACTTTTTCCCTGACATGTATTGGGGACATGGCCAGAGCAAGAAGATAATCCTTTCTGCAGGGCACCAGACATGACTATCTTTTATGTATATTTATGTATCTATTGCTTGTAAGTGAAAAAAGAATTACATTAAGGTCAAGGGAAGACATCTGGGGAAAAAAAGATTTGTAATAGCTAAAAGACCTCATACGGATTCCTGTTCTATCCAATAACAAAACATGCAAGAGACCATTTAAAAATTAAATATAGACAAGAAATAAAAAGGAGGTAAAATAAGGGAAGAAATTAAAGTTGTGTAGATTACCAGTGTGCAACCACTAATTTAGGAATAGAGGTCTGGAATTTGCATTTGATTATTTTCTTTTTCCAGAAAATGTAGTATTTTTAACGTATATTGCTAAAGAAGATTTGGGGCAAGGAATACTGTGATTTCTGACCTGCACTATTAGAGAAAAGTATTTTTCTTTGGTTTAGTTTGCTTTATGCAGATAAAAACATTCTCACTTCAGCATTGAACCAAGTCTATTGTCTTGCATCTATCTCTTAGGCATATTGCTTTTATGTTACTGGATGGGGACAGAAAATAACAACTTTTAAGGAAGTCAAGAAGTCCAGAGATTTGCATTTGATAGTTTTGAAAGAATTAATCAAGGTGTTCTTCTGTACACTAATGTCAGTTTTAATATATATCAGAGCGCTGGAGAGGTTCAGGAGAACTAGAAAAAGGAGCTGTTTTGTAGATATTTCGGAAGAGTGAATGGTTCAACCCAGTTACTTGTTTGTCTGTTAACTGTTATTTTTGCCAAGCAGAAATTATGGAATGCCTGGGTTGCGATTAGTACAGCTGTAAGGAAGGATAGTGTAAGGAAATCTAGCCCCTGTGGGTGTTGACTTATAGCAAAAAAAAAAAAAAAAGTCAAACTGGCCTTTTTTCTTTTTTCCTATGACTTTTAAAGCCTGGTTAAGAAAAGTTATACAATTGATTTAATACACCAAGACTACTAGGACACATTTGCTGCTGTACAACATTTTGATTGAGATACTAGATTGTTATGGGATCAATGTGACACATTATAAATGGATAAAACCCATGTAACTGAGGTCTCCAGATGTATCACCAAATAGAAAAACCCATTGTTGACATAAAGAAGGCTACTGTTTTCAGTGCTGTGTCCTCTTCTTGTGCTCACAGGTCAGGAAAGTTTCTGTAAGTGGAATTTGGAGAAGAGCCACAAGGAGGAATGGAGATACTGGGCCACTTTAATCTGTTGATATGTTTATCTTACCAAAGAGAACTTAAGTGGTGACTTGATCATTGCCTTAAATGCATACAGAGGAAATAGAAATTTGAGATCTGAAGCAAAGGTATAACATCCTGAGGACTAAGATTGTAATGGGTATTTTTCATTTATGCTGTAATTAAAAATGTAAATAATTCCTCAAGGTTTGCATGGCTTTTGCTATGTCTGAAATCTTAGTCCTTCTTGTGTATTTTTCTAAAATGTACACTCAGAGAAACATACAGGAATTAATTTTTTAAAAAACCCATCATCCCTTTTGGCAAGAGAAGTTAACCCTGTTTGCCCCAGTGATCCCTGGGTTCTGGGCTGAACTGCCTCCCACTAGACCACCCTTTCTTCCTGCACACTGAGTGCAGTGAGCTGCAGTGTGGTTAGGAAGATCAGCCCTTGGTGGAGAGTAAGGTCAGGAGTCGCTATTGGGAGGCTCTGCAGCATTGTGTGTGGCCTCAGGGCCAGCTCAGACCCAATTCAATTTAATGTCAAACCAGTTTAAATTAAAACTTCTCTATTTAGTCCAAGATGCTAACACATTCAGCTGGGGAATAGTGAAATATTTAATATCTGAAATTAGTGCTTTCTAAACACTTTATTCTGTCAAGAATGCTGATGTTTTGAATTTTTGCCCTAATTAGAGATGAAAGCAAATGTCAAAACTGGGATGCTCTGAAGACTGGTAGTTCTGTGTTTTAGTAATTTTTACAGAAAAGCTCACCTTAACAGCTAGAATCACTCGTTTATAGTCTTCATCAAGACAGCTGAGCTTCTACGTGTCTTTAAACACTAGACTTCAGTTGGGCTACTTAAAATTAAGCATATGCTTACGGACAGTGCTGAACTGGGCTTGATTTCAGAAGATGAGCTGCTGCCCTATTTGTGTCCGTGCAAGTCTTATGAGGAGCATCTGAGAGAATTGCAGTTGTTTAGCCTGGAGAAAAGGAAGCTGAGGGGAGAGCCTATCACTCTCTACAGCAACCTGGAAGTAGGTTGTAGTGGGATTGGGGCTGGTCTTTCTCCCAAGTAATAAGCAATAAGAGAAGAAGAAATGGCCTCAAGTTGTGCCAGGGGGAGTTTAGATTCGATGTTAGGAAAAATTTCTTCACCAAAAGGGTTGTCATGCATGGAACAGGCTGCCCAGGGACGTGGTTGAGTCACCATCCCCTGGAGGTATTTAAAAGACATGTAAATGTGGTGCTTAGGGACAGGGTTTAGTGATGGACTTGGCAGTCTTAGGTTAATGGTTGGTCCTGGTGATCTTTAAGGTCTTTTCCAACCTAAATGACTTCATGTGTGAGAAGGCTGAGAGGACAGGTAAGGCAGTAGCACACTGAGAGCACAGCATATGTAGGACAGTAAAGTCCCAATGAGCACAAGATAACACTGAAGGGATTGGGCTTGTTTGCCACTGAAGCTAAAAGACTGCAAAGTGGGTGAAGAACTCAGGAGGCTGAGACAGTCCTTCTGCATCTCTTCTGCTGTGTAAGGTTGAGTGAGTCCTGGCTGTTACCAGGGGGAAAGAGGGAGATGATCTGTCTGTGCTGGCTGGAGGCTGTTGGGTGCAGTGTCCTGGACAGTGCCCAGGGCTGATGCCAGCAGTACAGCTGAAGATGTCCTTGTCTTTGCACCTTGGGCAGCATGGCTGAGCTCCCACTGGGGTGTTGTCCTAACCCTGGATCAAATGTGAGTTGGGTACCAAATGGGAGGTACAACGCACTAGGATCAGTGGGATAAAAGGGCACCAGTTAGTGCCAGTAAACTGGCAATAGCTTACATAATACTTCTTCATGGGCACTTTAATATTTAATGTTTGCTATAGCATAAATGGAGCTTGCAGGCAGCTGTACATTACCAGCATGAATTTTTAAGAGGGAGGAAAAAAGTTCGGGAGGCAGGAATGTCACAGAAGTTTCCTAATTGGCACATACCCCAGTAGAAACCAAAATGTGAAAATTAAGTGACTGCCCTAATTATCAGAGGCTCCTAGGAATACATTGTGCTGGGAGATACTCCTTTTTTATTTCATGCACTGCTTTAAAAATAAGCATTGTGCAGAGCATAACAAGACTTTTAATTAAAAGGCTGTGCCCACACAGCAATTTTTCACTGTGGCACTGGCTGGTGAAGGGAGCCGCGAGGGGTGAAAACATTGCTTTATGTCCACAAAAGATGGAGTTGTTAATCTGTTGATAACTAGTGGCTCTGAAATGAGTTTGCTACAGTGACGTGAGATTTGATTCTGACTGGCAGGAGTGTGCGTGGTAGGTTCCTTGCAAGGAGAAATACTCTGTGCTTCTGGCCAGGAATCACCTTTGCCCCTGCAAACATGCAGCAAAAGATGTGCACTGTCCTTTGTCCTTGATGCCAACCTGCCCTAAACTCTGATGACTCTATCCCCAGCCTGTACCAGCAGGTAAAAGCTGCAACTGTTTAAGCCAGTGAGGCTTGTAAGATGGGAAAGAAAACCAGTACATTGTGGTGATGGACAAGCATAAGAGTGAGTTACACAGATAGTGTTACAGCAAAGTAATGAAGAGTAAACAGAAGGGTACACTGAGTAGTATATGAATTCTGCTGTTAATAACTTAGAAGGTCCTCTTGACTTCTGAAATGTTTCATTTAGAGGCAAGGATGTGCCATGTATTAAGGCAGAGAACATAAATAAATGGGTAGCTATTTTGTTGGTACTGTCATATAAAAATCTGATTGCAATGCTCTGTTTTCTAACCCACTCACTGTTCCTTCTGGGTTTTTCTTTTACCCTCCACTTTTCTACCCACATGACTTAACCTTTGCTCTCCCACCTTCTTTGCTCTCCCTTGTCTCCTCTACAGTATTCCAATTTCTTTGGCGAGTTAGGCAAGAGAACTGTCATGTGGCAGTTGGCTGGCAGGGTCCAGTACCTCAAATCTGTGTGACAGAAGCAGAGCTTCACAGGATGTACGTTATATAGATAACTTTTAAAAGGTTTCTTAAACATTCCTTCCACTTGTTCTCCAGTGATTGTCCCAATTAACAGAGCATGACACTAGTTTTCCAATTAACTGTATTTTCCTGAATGTATTGTTTTTATTTGGGCAAAAATAATTAATGTTCTCAAGATCTCATCAGAATGCAGAACAAATATCTATGTGTGCATGTATTTGAGAGGGGAAAACTGCAGAAGTAGGGGTTCTGCTGGGTTTTTGAGTATGCAGTACGAAATATCATTTTCAGAGTAGTGTTTTTTGAATAACTGTCTTAACAGCACTGTCACTGAGGGCAGAGAAATTTTATACATTGACTTCTCTGAGAAGAGATGATAGAAAAGGCAGAGTGCTTTTGGGAAATATTGTGGTTTAATGGGTCACCCAATACATTTTTTAATATATATTCATATAATGTATGTATGCAGCATAGCTGTATACTAGAGCTGTTGAAAAAAAAAAGAATTTTGTGGTCCTTTTTACAGACAGAGAGATGCTGAGCTGTGCAAACAAAATTGATATGTTTTCAGCTTTTTTCTTAATTTGCCAAAAAATGCTGTGAGGACTTAAAAGTTGGGAAGAACTAGCAGGTTGAGTTTGTTTTCCTGAGTCCAACCTACTTTAGTTCAAGGTTAGAGCAATCGAAAACCCTCTGTATGAGAAGAGGTTTGAATAAGTCTAATAATAGATATTGTGATCAGCGTGGTGTGTAGTAATGAAGTTCCTCCTGAGAACCTAAGAGCAGTTGCATTGGATCAGAAGGAAAGGTCCGCCTTGTGCAGTTCCTGTCTCATAAGCCGGTAACATATGTTACTAAGTTAATGAAAGGTAGAAACATCACAGGCTTTGTAAGAGTCCTTTGCCAGTACCCTACCACTTTGCAGTACTGTGTGGTACGGGAACTGCGAGCTTGTATTGTCTAATAAGCCTTAAGGGATTTTTTGAATTTTATTTTATTCAAATATAGTTGCTCTTTTCCACTTTATCCATTTTGAACTCTTTTTCCCCTTCTGACACATATCCACTGGGAAGCTGCAGGTTTTGGCTGCCAGGGAGATATGATGGTGTGATAGTGCTCCTGCGTGCTCTAATTCAACGAGCTATGATTTGCTGGGTTTGGAAAATAAAAATATTAAAAGTTATTTAAATTAGCTTGGGATATTTCTTTGGAGGAAAGAAAATAGTAATAGAAAACTTAATGTGTTAAACTGAGTTGCCCAAATCTTTATAAATGGTAGGAACAAAACCATACTAAGTAATCAAGGATACAGTGATCTCCTTTATATGGTTACAGTACGCTCTAATTGAGTAGGTAATCAACCTGAAACATCTTGCCCTAAGCACGAGTCTCAGACACTCACCAAGTGTAAATGTCACATAGAGAGTCTGGTAACTGATAACACTGTGGGCAATACATCTGTATAATCTGATTTTTTCAGTTTTGCAGCAATCTGACAGAGAGCTCTTTCCACCCAAATTTGTGCTTGCGCCTTATCATTTTGATTGTGATAAGGCTCAGGGTGCCCAGACTGCTTCTCCCTCTCCTCCCCGAGAAAATGTATTGAATTGATATGAAGGCAGGAAAAATATATCTCAGGAAGAGGCTGGCAAAGATCCATGGAAGATGAAATAGTGGTGTAAATGTATGACTGCTACCTGGAGGCAAAGGAAGCTGCATTCAGCCTATGAGGTGTAGCAAATACAGCTGTTAGACACTTATACACCTCTCCCAGTTATCACTGGAGTGTATCTTACTGTATTGGAATGGAAATTTCATCCACTGACTTTCAGAGATAGGAAAGATTGTTCTATCAATATATTTATTAAATGATAATCTGGGTGTCCAATTATTTCTTAAGCCAAGCACTTAGAGAAGTTTTGTTCTTCAAAGTGGGATAAACACTGTAAAATCCTATTTGCGATAGTGCCTGGTCTAAGCGCCCAGTTTTTGTGCACCAGGCACTTCTGCCCTTTTCCCTCTTTGCTTAATAGAAGACAGGCACCTGAATTGCAGACCACAGGGTTCAGCTCCCCAGAGGTGTGACTACTGTTGTTTTCAGTTGAAGATTTGCCTAATACATGTGCAAGCTGCACTGGGACCCACACTGCTGGCTTGGGGTACCTTAAGCCCAGTTGTCAAATGGTAATAGTCAGAAATGTGGGCTGTCATAATCTGTTGTGACAACTATCTGTTGTGATACACTTTCTTAATGAGCTGAAGGGCTGGAAATATAGTTGGGCATATGAGTGTGTGTAGCAGCCTTGTCATTGTCTTGAGAGGTCTGACTGGCTTTTCAGATCAATTTTGAAGAACAGAGCAAAGCTTTCTCTATTAAAAGAATAACCTTTCCCCTTGCAGTGGAGAGTGGCGGATTTCATGTTTTAGAAGCTGAAAGGACACACGAGTTTCCTGCATTCCAATAGTAAAAGAGAGGCTGTGAAACACTGTAGAACATCACCAAGTTTTTCCTGAAAAATAAACTCCACCTGAGGTCCCTTTTTCACAAAGATCAGTGTTCTTTGCACAGCATCAAAACTGAGTTAGTCCACTGCAGTGAGACAAGAGCAGACTGTAATAGAAGGCTTTTTTTTCCCTCTACAAGTCTTAGAAGTAACACTGGTTGTTATAATAGAGACTGCCAATATTTAGAACTACTGTATTTCAGATCTGTGTTTGCTGCATTGCCCAGGCTTTTTGTTTTCCCATAATTATTACCCACACAACATTTGGCAACCAAACTGTTCATTTAAATGCTTATTCTGTACATTTTAAAGGTTCTGTTTTCTTTTCAACAAATACTTTCTTTGAAAATATCAAACAAAAACATCCAGTGGTGCTTAAAATAGATTTAAAGAAAGAACAGGCAAAAAAAGTCTGTCCTGGCAGTGGTTCAAGATACAAGTTGGAGATCTTTCCAGTCTGTGCTAGGAGAAATAAACTCTGCAGATGTTGTCTTGTCTGATCTAGCTGCTGTTTTTCTGCTAACTATGGAAGTCAGGCACCTGGGAAATGAGGTTTAGAAGAAGTGAAACAACAACCTGAAGCAAAAAGGGTAAAAACTGTGCTGTAAGGTTTAGAATGATCTAGTCATTGCAATGTGGTAATTGATGCCTTAGGAGGAAATGTGAGTCAAGACCACAAGACAAGGGGCAGATTGATTTTCTCAAGAATCAAATATCAATTACCAAATTCATTGAAGGTTGTGCAGTCAAAGTCTTGTTTTCCTGACTACTCACATCTATATGCCATGTGACAAAAAGGCAATGCATTCAGGTTCTGTTAGAGAGTGCTGAATGTTAGTGAATGTCTCCATTATTACTGAGGTAATTAAAATAATGAGTCATGCAATAGATAGAAATACATCAAATATCTTGTAAACAATCATGAGAGCCAGTGATTCTACTCCTAGGTGAGAAAGCACAAGTAGCAGACATTAATATGTAAAACCTGAGTCTCACAACTCAAGTACAAAAATGTGCTCACTGTACAAAATCTTGGTGTCAAATGGAAGTTAAGCTTAAAAAAACTATGTTGGCTGTGTTTGGGCTCTCTTATCCCTGTATATGATCCAGTGTCACTTGGGCCTTACTGCGGGATGTGTGGAATATTGCAAACCTTGTCAGAGTTGGGAGCATGACCTCAGATTTACCAAGTCCAGTAGGGCAGATAGACTTTGCAAAGACTGAACAGAAAGTGGCATCTCCTGTTGTGTTTGTGTTTTGCCCACTGAATTCTCTTCTGGGTGAAAAACAAGGCATTAAGCAGTTGTGTTAGTGGAAACAGGCATAATTCCTGGTATGAATCCTTCCGGAATTTTGTATGTGTGTTATTCTTTCATGTGCAGCATTACCAGTAACTGAGGAGCAACTCTTTGTATCTGTTCAAGTATGGTCTCAAGTATGTTTTCATTGGTGGTGTTCATGTTTACGGCAGATTTGAGGTGTTCTGGTGACAGATGGATTTAGAAGAAAAAAGCAGATTCTTGCCTTGTTGCAAAGACAGTGATTCAGAGCTGCTTCAGGGCTACACTTGAGATGAATATTTGCCTTTGATCTGCATGGATGACATCTGTTGATGCTAGTGCATGCTTGCTTTTTTCCTTTCTCTCCTGTCTATGTTCGTATCTACATGTGCCATATATCTATATATAGTACACATATATAAAAGGAAGTGCAGTGTGGCTGAAAATACTGAAAAAAAATGAGTTATTTGAGAGAATTCCTTCATAAAAATGTTGTTCCCTTATTTGCAAGCTGTGACTGGTACATTACAATTCATGCTATTATTGTAAAGAAAATGCTGCTGCAAACAGCATTACCTGTATGTTTTTCTTCAGGCAAGTTATGTGAAAGGTAAAAAGAAGAGCTGTCTAGGCTTACTAATTTTAAGCTGAAAATTGAATAGATTGGTGATTAAAATGACCCAACAGATTATCTCATCCATCTCAAAGCCAGTCCAAGATGTTTCCCTACCATTACCCTAGGCACATTTTTATAGTGCTTTATCCCGCTTGAAAGAGCTGAAGTGTTGAATATTCTGCTGTATGATTTATTTTCCATCTGAAGTACTAGCTTTCCCTTGTGACTTTTGTTGGAGGCCTGTCCAAAGCCCATGGATCAAACCTTTACTCCTGTTGCTTTCAAGGGACTTTAGATCAAACTCCCTGAGACTCTTGAGTTGGACACCTAAGTGTGTGTTAAACCCTAGCACCTGAGTTTGCCCACTGATATAAAGCACTGCTCCTCACAAGGGCACAGGGATTTAGGATTTCTGTGAAACTTGCTATCAATATGAGCAAGGGCTACCATGAAGGCTACGTTTCTGTACTTCATAGCATCAGCAGCCCAAGGCTTAGAGTGCTTCTCCATCACAGACTTCTGCAGAGTGGAGAAATGTACTTTGCTGCCCCTCAGCTGGATTTGTAATAAGGGTGTTAAATAAACTGAGTATCACCTTTTAAGCATCCTTTGTGGGACATTTAGACATTTTCTCACAGCTCTGTCCAGAGGCTGCTTCAGAACCGTCCTGACTGGTTTAATCTTTTCTAATCAGCTTTGTAGAGTTCCTTATTTTTTTGTTGAGTCCCTGAATTTTCTTCTTGTTACATTTCTTTTGTGTGGGAACTTTTTAATTCCTTGCAAAGTGGAAGTGGGGTCAAGCTTGTTGTGGCATCTTCCCTGTAAAATGCAGGATGCACAGCTTCAATTAATGAAGGCAATTTGTCCTTTTCAAAACCACCCTAGCAAGCAAAGTCATGGGAAGGGCATAGGAGAACATTGGAACTTTTTTTTTTTTTTTTTTTTTTTTTTTTGCAGTGCACCATTGCATAGTTTAAATTCATTATCAAAACATCTGTTGTGTGAGGTACAAGAGCAGAAAACAGAGGTCTATTTTCCATTAGTTTTACCAATTTTCTTTGTGCCATTGCTTGAAGGATAGGCCTTGAAGGTTACTTGGGGTGGGGAATTTGGAGATGAATGAAGGCAGAATGGGAAAATGAGCTGTGGTGGTCAGCTCCACCAGACAAGATCAGTTGGAAACCAGGATCTACTGAAGCAATTTAGTCCAGCTGACTGGCTGCTGCCCTTCTCTTCTTGGGGGACTGGCTAACTCTCCAGTAACTCTCAGTATTTCTGTCAGAGCAAGTGTAAGGGAAATCCATTGTGATCTCTTTCTGATGGATCCTGCAGACTCATTTGTGAAGCTCTGGCTTTTGGGGTTTACTCCCAAGTAACAATTTGTAATTTTAATGTTCAAAGGTCCAATGTGGTTTTACTTTGGAGGGGATTTTTTTATAGAGGTAGTAAATAAAATTTTTACAAGAGCTTACCCAAATGGGATGAGGCTTGTTGCAGATCAGAATTGATTACTGCAGCCTCAACAACTGAAATCTTACTTTACGTGTCTGGAGATGCTGCACAGTTGAACAACAATGATGTCTGCTTCTTTTAATGCTGAGGGCATATACTTAACTTTTCTGTGATTCTCAGGGTGGTCCCTAAAATATAAGGGTATCCATTTTCTTCAGGTTATTGTTCAAGTGTCCGAAAACAAACAGTACTCATCACTTTCATTTAAATTGTGTGGTTAGTGGCCCTATGGGGCCATATAAGAATGTCCAATACAGGACATTCCTCCCTTGTAACTGGTGATCCTGCATTGGTTGTCTCTGGGTCTTTTCCCCCTGGACTTTCTCATTTTTTGGTAAACTCTAGGACTTCCAGAAAACCTCACAAAAAGCAGTCACCCTCCTGCTGCTGTGTAACAGTCCTCAAAGGAGACTAAGGGATTGTACTGACTGTAGTGATGGCAGAGATGATGAGCACCTCCAGTTCAATGTTTTTACACACTTCCCTGTGAGATAAGAGGAACTGGTGTATATAGAAATCAAGTAATTCACAAATTATCCCAGTCCAAATAGCTGGGCTTTACTGCTTTTCCTTGGAGGACCTGAACCAGTGCTCTTTCAGTGTGCAGATGGGACTTAGCATAGATTTATCTACTTTCTTCTCAGCTCAGTATAAGGAGTGAGTTTTGGAGAAAAGATGGCAGAGGCAGTAAAGTTTGGCCCTCTGTCCTACATAGCTAATGAAGAACAACAGCTCAGCAGTTTTCTGTTACGTCCAAGCATTACCTTCTGAGTGGAGTCTGAGTTGGTGAGGAAGAAGGAGAGGAGAGGTGTAACTGCTGTTGTAGTGCCTGTTTCCCAGATCCTTTAAATTGCTTTTGAAATAACTTTTTTGATGAGGAAGCAAGAAGAGGTGTGATTACAACAAGGGGCAGAGCTCTTCTGGAGGGTTCTTAGAGTTGAGAACAGGTCTGGGCAAATGCTTGTGTAGTGTGAGGCTTAGCCTTTGATCATCTTTTCCCACCAGCCAGCTGATCTGGCTGGCCATAGGGGGCAGAGCACACGATCCTCTCTCAGAGGGTGGGAGATGGTGCAGGGGAGTTCCTGCTCCACGTGTGCCAGGAACTGCTGCATTTCTTAGGCACGTTTGTCAGAGATCACATTGGAATTACGGTTCTCAGAGCACAGGCATAGCTTGGATGGTGACAAGCTGTGTGCGTAGGGGTAAAGAAAAACAACAAGGATGGCTACAGGAGGAGAAAAAAGCTCCCTTCTCTCATATCACTTACAAAACAATTGCCTGGATCTCAACATGACTGGCTCTCAAATCCAAACTTAAAATAAAACCTGGGTTTGTCTCTTTCTATTGCTATTTCTGCCGCCTCCGTGGTTAGTAGGAGGCATTTAAAAAAGTGTTCTCATACTACTTTTTTTCTCCCCTGTTGTGACAGTTCTTCAAAATAATGACTTGTCTGTGATGTTCAGATTGACTTCTTTGGTAAGGTTTGCACAAAAAGACTTCTTCATTGTGGAAGGTGAGTTGAGTGTCTGAAGTAATATAAGCAGGGAAGTTCTCTCTAGTTCAGAGACTGAATTAAATTTGACCAAGTCTTAGGCTTTCTTCATTTAGAGGCATCTTTTAGGGTTCAGTTACCAATTAAATAGTTCCCTTAGTCTCTCTGTCTGGATGAGGAGAGCAATCTGCACCAGGTATTGCCATCTTTTCAGTGCAAACAAGCAGTGTGGGCAAAATAATTGGTCAGGTTGACAGTACTTGAGTCGGGAAAAGAAAAAGAGCTGAACCCAAATGTCTCTGCTGCCTTTTGACATGGAGCACAATAGGAATCGGGCAGTGTCATAAGGCACACAATGTCACTCTAGGCCCTGACTTTTTGGTTTGCTTGCTTTGTTTTTGAGGGCTTTAAATTGACCCTGAAGAAATGTAGCCCCCTGCCTTTGGATGACCCATAAAGCTGATTCTTGGCTGCGTGCCTGGTTCCAGGAGCAAAACTAAAGGTGTTGATGCTACAAACCGCAGCTCCAGGCTTTGGTGATTCTGTGACAATGCCAGATTAATAACTTCACCAGGGATGGTCACTTAATCAGCATTTATTGATTTACTGTGAGACACTACGGGCTGTTCCATAAGCAGTTTCCTCAGTCTGCTGTTTATCCAGCCTGCATTGTTGGGTTGTGGTCAGCTTGAGAAGCATCTGATTTCTGTCTTCCTCCAATGCCATTGTGGTAGTGACAAAGATAAGGGTGTAATAAAAGCAAATCAGAAGGTTTGGTCACTTCTTGTTATTAATATCTTTCTACCTTGGGGGTCATGTTGCTTTGGAGTTGCTTTGCACAAGTTTGAGAAATTTGTAAAATCACCAGCTTGTATTTGTACTTTTGGGCTAGTCCTCCTTTCCATGGAGACATGTAAAACCGCTGCCTTGTGCATTAAAGGAAAGAACAATAGCAGCGAAATTAATCTAAGTGTTTTGTGTGTGTGAGAAGGTAATTTTGTGGTGTCTGCAAGTTACAATTTTAAGGAAAAAAGAAAGCTCACTATTTGTAACCACTGACATGTAAATTGGTGGTGGCTTAATTTTTTGTAATCAGCTTTAAATACATTGTGAACTTGGGCCAAAATACTTTCTACAACTTTATAAACCTTGGAATAGTTACCAGGAGACACTCTGACCTATTTCTTTTCTTTTTTACTACCTATATTACTTTTTAGCTTCTCTGTGTTGGTGTTTGTAAAACAGAAATATATTCAATTTGTGTCATTCTGTGGAAAAAGGAAGTTTTCTGTAGCCTCTATCTCAGGAAACAGGTATATGGAAATCCTGTTTTCATTTTACATGGGACAATTGGTTTCTTTCCCTTCACAAATAGTGACTCTTAGGCCACCACAGGCAGAGACTGCTTTAGTCAAAGGCAGTTTAAGAGATGAGCATTTGAGCCAAGAACTTGGACAGGGAGCTACCAGCCCCAAGGGCACTCTCCAGATCTGCTCAAAAAGCAAAGCAAAAAAAAAAAAGACCTGGCACTAAAACCATCAAAACAGAAACACTAGTGAGAATTCATCACTAAATTAAATTAAACCAG
This sequence comes from Apus apus, assembly GCF_020740795.1. Classification (NCBI taxonomy): domain Eukaryota; kingdom Metazoa; phylum Chordata; class Aves; order Apodiformes; family Apodidae; genus Apus; species Apus apus. The sequence continues at coordinate 54,319,494 of NC_067283.1, forward strand.
CCCAGATCAATAACATATGCAAAGAGGGGAGGCTTAATGTTAAGTTAGGTACCTTTGTGTTGGTACACAACAGGACAAATGTTGGCCTGCCAGCTGGAGATGATCAGAAGGCTGCCTTCAGTTTTTTGAAAAGTCCCTATGAGAGCTGTGCATTTTGCATGTGTTTTCAGCTGAATTCATGAAAAAGCTGGTAGACGGGCTATGTTATTTATATATATATTCCCTATGACTCTTTGTAAATAGACAGAATGAAGACAGTTCATGGCAGAGCATGTTTGCTCTGGCTCAGTATGGTGTTAGCCATTCCTACCTGAATTGTAGAGACTTGGAGGGTAGACAAAGGACTATGACATGTAACATGTCCTGTAAGATCCATTTAACCTCAAGAAGAAGCAACCATTAAGATTTTATTAAAAAAAACACCAAACCCACTATTTCCACAATCCCAAGTGAACAGTTGGTGCTGTCAAGGAACTTGTAGGTGACTTTCTAAGGAGAGTCTGTTGACTTACTGGATTTCTCCAAGAGAAAATTAGCAGAATTCCATATCTGAGCTGTAAATCTACCAGTACTAAGTAATTTTTCAGAGTATCTTAGATGTAATTCATAATAGCTTGTAACATATAAGGATCTGTCATGACTTTGGTCAGCCGGTTGTGAAATTGAATTTATTCTCATAGGGAATACTGGGAGCTAGAATCCACTCAGTTTATTGGTAGAGCAAGAGCAAGCAGGGGTGGAGCGATAACTCTGATGGTATAATTAAAGCTATACATCAGGTGGTTGACTACTAAGTGATCAGCAGAGATTTTGGAGTAAGCATGGGAAAACAAAACCCTTTTTCATCATTATCGGCTTAAAGCACTTATGAGTAAATGACCTTTTCAAAAGAAGATGAGTAAATGTCTTGAAAACACTGTCTGGTTTCTTTGGTTCCAAATACAAAAATACTTGGAGGATAACAAGAATTTCCATGACTGTGGCCAGGTGATTTTTTTCAAGAGTTGTTTTTTGTCACACTTTATTGCATTATCTTTTCAATATATGTTGGGTATTGACAGACTTTCTCTTGCTATCTGCAGAGATCAGAGCGCTCCGAATTCGGAGGGCAGAAATATTTCACAAGGTATGAAAGATAGCCTTAAATGAAAGGCAGTGGATCGATGCTTAAGTGAGAAGGGGTTTACTTCTGAGCGCTTCCAGAATGTCAGATTAACATGCTGTGCAAGGGGACACTGTGTTTTGCCATTTACAAAGTAATTGTAATTTGTATTTTGATTTTTCTGTCTTTATAAATTAAACATTTTTGAGCTGCTATTTTCTCTTTGTCTCTGTTTTTGTAACTGCAGCTACAATGGGATCTTGATCCTATCAATTGCTTCTGGTACTGCTACAGTATTCTGCTTTTGAATTAAGGAGCCCAAGATCTTCACAGTCTGATTAACTCAGAAGCTTTTCCAGTTTTCTCCAGAGACTTTTCATTCTTGAACCTGGTTCATATATGGGCACGTATTTCTTAAAATACAACTGCTGGTGAGAAAAAGGCAAAAGCTGCATAATGAGGAAGTTTGGATACTTTTTGCCAAAAGGACTCTTTTTGATCTCTGTATGCCAAATGAATCTCTTAGAATTTCACTGCTTGTAGCTATTCATAATAAATTAATGAGTAATTAAAACTGTTATTAGGAAAAAAAATGATGGAATTTTAGCTTTTGGAAAGTGTAGTGCTCATTTTACTTTCTGCTAGAGTGGAGCATGTGAAAAAGTGAAGGGTCTGATTTCCTACTTCACTGCACCACTTCTAACCTGATCTAATTGCTTTGATTCCAAATCCACAAATAGGTTTGACAAAGTGGACAGAATAGTGAGTAAATTTCCATGTGTTTATGTTGGTTTCATAGCATGTTTACTGCAGAAGAAAGAATCCTTGTAACTGGCTGTGTGGTCTCTGTAGTTATTTTATTAAAACTTCCCATAGTAAGAAAGCTTTGGAAACCTTTTCTGAGGCAGTGAAACCACTTTTTTTTTTTTTCTTTTCTTTTTTTCTTTTTTTGTTTTTTTTTCCTGAAGCTTTTTTAGTTTGAAAGGCAGAAGGCACTTGAGGAATAATTTTACCACACATGAAATTCCACTAAGGTTTACTTGAGTGATAAACTGTTAAAATTGTTTCATCACATGTTATTCATACCCACTGCCCCTTCCTACGAACATTTTGACAAGTAAATGGCTTTGCACTCAGGCATGCTCTAGTTTATTCACCTGTACAGATGTTTGCAGGACTCAGACTAATATTTATTCCCAGTCTGAGTGCATCTGACAAGTCGCAGTGGGATGCAATTTTTGGAACAGAGTTGTTGATATCTGAGAATCCAAAAAATCCAGGAGTGAAGGGGAGGAGAATTACCTTAGATGCAAGTATATTAAAAGTAACTGTCACCTAAATCTGTTCCTCGAGAGCATCTTCTTGACTGTGTATTCTTCCAATGTGAGTGCTAACCTGCCTCTCCTGAGGAAAAAGCTTCTCAGCTGGCCTTCTCACAGGTTTAGTTGATCTTATATGGTGTGCTTTTACTGGAAGCTGTGGTTGATGGTTAGATGAGAAATGCTAGGCTGTCCTTTCTGCTGTTTGTAAGACAGGAATTGGTAAGGGAAAGGGCATTTCCATGAATGCCAAATGTCTTAAGGCTTCCTGCCTGCCCCATTCACTCTCTTCTGGGTGTGCTCACATTCTTCATCTGCCTGGCTTTCAGGTCCATCCATGCTGTCAGCTGGAAGGGAGGCAGCTCCATGTGAGCTGGTGTGTGGTTCTGCATCCCCCCATGCAGAGCACAGGCCAGTGCACAAATCACTTCCTCTGCAAGCTCCCCACTTGGTCTCTTTTATCACTAATTTTTTATTGCCCATCCCAAGTGCTTGAAAACGTGAGTCAAGAACCAGCAGCTGAGAAGTTGTCTTAGGAAAAAAATAGATTTGTGGGAAGGAAAACCTTTTTAAAATTAATCTTGTGACTTCTGGGCCTTTAGGGTTGACCTTCCAGATTGTCTGAAAAATTAAAGCTAGAAACTCACAATATAGAAAGAAAAGATTTGTAGTTGTTCATATAACTCCAGGGTTGGGTTTCTTAAGAATACCAAATATTGTAAAAGCTGAAATTAAATTAAATCTTAGTTACTAACTCTGCTATTTATCCCCTCACCCCAAAATACACTTGAATACTCCAAAATAGCTAACAGTGTTTTTTGGCAAATATTTACAATTCTCTTGCTCACAACTCAGATCTTTTCCTTTGTTGTCTCTGAGGAAGGACCTAAAGAGCATATTTCCACCAGACTGAAAAACACCATGTTGGTTAGAGAATCTGCCAGATATAATGTATCAATCAAGGCAAGGTGAAATGCTCAGAAGTGTTCTGTGATGGAAACATGCATCCTTTCAATTCATTTAATTAACACTGCCTTATCTTTTAAGTCCCCATAAATAAAATTTCACTTTAATAAGCTATTCTTGTGGTATGAAGTGCTTTCTAATTTTAAAAAATAAGAATCTGTAGAGATATCAAGCATAAGCATGATGACAAGTAAGGATACATATCATTCATATATCTATGTTCAGACATTTATATATAAAAAAATAAATCAAGGGTCAGGCAACATGGTAATATAAATATTTGTTCAGATTGCAAAATTACTTACTGCTGGATTCTGTTTCCTGAAAAAAGCTGAAATGCCAAATGAATCTTTCAGCACAGATTTCCCCAAATTCCCTCAGTAACAAATTGTAACACGTAATATTGATTGTAGTTTTAAATTTCTGCTTGATTACAAACACACGTAGAATTGCTTTGACTAGCTCTGATAGTTTTATTCATATAGTTAAGAATATACCATAACTTGCTGAATTGAAATCACTACGTCTAAGGTTTGGTACCACCACTGCTAATTTAATATAAAGGGTGTCAGCACCTTTCTAAGTGTCTTCTGATCACAGTAGACAGTAATGAAGGACAGTGAAAGAGGCAGGGAAAATTCCAGACTGTATTTTGCTGCTTGTATGCAGAATCAGTAGCTCTGGGAAGCCTATTTCATGAGAGGTTATTTTTGAAAAACGTTTCCCATACATGTCTATTGTCACATACAAGGCCTGTTTCAACCTGAGTTATAGTCAAGAACAAATTCACCTGACTTGAAAAAAACACCAGTCCTTGAATTCTGCTTTACAAATTAACGTATTGAGTATGTGACTTAGACAAATATTAACTTTCCAAGCACTTTTTACAGAGGGCTTAGGCTGGTAGATGGGTTATTCAAAAACAAGCCTCACACCTTCCAAAATATAAAGTTCTCTTAAAAATCTCTTGTAATTTAAAGAATACCCCTTTTCCCTTTTAAATAAAAGTGACAAAAAGGGAAAATCACTGTGTATGGAAAAAATGGTCTGGTTTTGTTTGCATAGACTCTATTTCCAGGGTACTTCTATGCTAATTGCTTGCTTGATGATGATTTTGCATTATTTCTCTATGATACGGTAACAAAATGCAGTATTCTAGATAGCTGCTCTGACATAGGTTTAATCAATGTTTATTAGTTTATTCTGGAAAGGACACAAACAAATTTATTGTGAGAATTACCTGGAGAGAATTAATTCCACTTGGCACGTTCATCAGCACAATTTGCCTATCCTCCTTTTCTAAGGATTTCCTTAATATAAGGTGGATATTTCTTCGTTATGATTCATAGGTCACTTGTGGTTCACTGGGTTCACTTGTTTGCTGTGTCACTTCAAGACTGAGAAGCCAAGTATTGGTTCCTTAGAGGAATTTTTTGCAAATAAGCATGAAACTCAGATACTCCTGATAGAAAACATTCTACTTAATAGTATTTGCATCCTGCTGATTTTTTTTATGGATGACTATGCTTATATGCCACAATCTAGAATAGCTATTAGTAGAAATTAAATTGTATGGGGGAAATTAACTGGGGGAATTGGGGAAAGAAAAAAACCAGCAGTCAGCTGAAAAATGATAGGTATACTGTAGGTTTTTTTAGTTCTAGAAACAGCAATAAATTTCTCATTCCTTTTTATGCAGCTGAATAAGATACTACTGTGATTTATTTTTTTTTTTTTAAACAGCACTCTTCTGTTACATCTGATCACTGGAATTCTGCTAGGGAATTACTTTGTTATCAAAATTAGTGCATGTAAATTATGCATGCATGAGCACAAGAAATAATTTTGTGTTCATAACAGCCGATTGTACACTCCGATGAATGTTTGTGTGCATAGTCACCCATTTGGAACTGGGCCCAAAGTAAATTAGAATTAATACCATGGGCTAGTTCCAGGATTTAGCTCTCAAGTCTGTTGATAGTGATGTAATACACATTAAAAAGATCAACCTCTGCAGACTGCATTCTGCTGAGGCTGCTCTAGCTGTAAACCCATGTAGCTGCAACACTAGCCTGCCATCAGGTGAACATGCACGTGGGAGAGAAGGGGCTGCTACATCAGGTGGAACTGTCATCGACACGGTTTTGGTGCATGTGTCATGTCAAGACACAGGCTAGGCTGTGCAAGAGGCAATAGATAGGACTGCCCTGAGCACCTCTTCCTTTTTTAAGCTACTGCACTTCATGCTGCTGGAGCACTGGCTGTGTAAGTGAAGAGACGGGCTATTTCCAGGAGACAGCCACTTCAGTTCACCCCCCCCCCCCCTCCCCCGGGAAGATAGCAAGCGTTTGGAGAGTCATATCTGCCAGCCATTGTGGGCCCCAGGTGATGGGATCTTTATGTGCGTCATGACATTCAACGAGAGTGCCTGATGTCTTGTGTCAAGTGGAATGGCCAGGCTCAAAGTGCAGGGCGGGTAGGAGAGGGGTCAAAAAAAATGGTATCCTGATTGAAAATGGATATTGCATCACTTTCATACTTAGCATCTTCTGCAGCTTGGTGTTCCAGACTGTCTGGTGGATGAGGAATTGGAGAGAGTTTTTCATCTGTCCCATCCTTCCATGCTTCCTCTCTGCACAGCAACTGCTACAGGAGCTAGGCTCAAAGAAGAGCCCATTGTAATGCCATCTGCCATCCCATGTTCCCTCTCTTATCTATCCCTTAACAGATCCAAATTGATTTACTGTGCTCTTAGAGGTTTACATAGTGTGTCCTCATAAGTGGCAAGGCCAGGCTGACACTGATACAGCGGTCAGTGAGGCCTCCTGTCACAGACCACAGGAACAATCTACAGAATCCTCTGTCTGGCCCCACTGTTTGTGGTCAGACAATGATGCGGTCCCTAGAGATGGTGCTAATCTTAGTTTTAACTCATCCGGTGATTAGACTCGGACCAGCTTACACAAGGCAGAGATGCAATTTCTTTTTCTGTTACTGGAAACCAGTTCCATCTGGGTCTTTGTATCCAACCATGTGCAATTTCAGAGTTTTTTAATGTCTGAAGAGGAAAGAGCACTCTTACTGTTCAAATAATCTTTTTAGGATAGTTAAGGAGAACCAAACTAATACAAGAATACACCAAAACAAGTAGATGTGTACTAAGTTATATTAAGAAAGAGAGGAGTAACTCCTTGATTTGAATAAAAGGAATGAGAATTGTGAGTTGGATTTTTGTTCTTTAAGGTCAGATGACTTTGTGGTGTGAAATCTTGGCATCAGATGGAATGCTGATCCCTTCATCTTAGCCACTAATGTAAGCCAAAAGTGAGTGTAGTGGAGGGTTTTTTAATCTGATTGTTTAAATAAGATGGTTGTTCATATATTGTCTTCAGTTATGAATAAGACAAAAAGTATGGCATGCCAATGGCATCCAGTAAAAATATTGTTGCAGTTGTATGTGGTTTAAACTATAGACATAATCAAGTGCGTGTGATGAGTCAAATATCAGATGATGACTTGTTTGTTGCCCACCGTTGTTTATTTTTTGTGAGGTTAGTGAAGGAATCTCCTTTTCAAGGTTATAGAACAGTACCATAAATGAGTAAGATGTTTAACAGTGCTTTCAAACTTGCGGTTTTGAAATCATGTCCATGCAACTGAAGTGGAATAATGAGAGGCACAGGGTAAAGCAAGCAGAGGGAGAAGGTAGTGCACCAGGAAAATGAGCCTTTAGAAGCCTTTGCAAGCACCCAGTGTAGAGGATGGGATGTGAGGAGGGAGAAATTGTACATGTTAGTGCTCATGCCTTTTAGGATCAAACTAGGCAGAGAACTGATGACAGAAAATGCCCATATAATGATTCAAGGGAGATTTCTTTAGGACAGCAATCACTGGGCACTGAAAAAAATCCATACAAAATTACTTTGAAGTTCAACACTTAATCTTCCTTTATTCTTAAGGAATTTCCTTTATTCTTGTATATCTAGACTAGTAGTTTCACCTGACAGTGTTGCTGTTTAGGAGCTGGTATTAATTTCTTCTCTTTCATCCTGGTTACAGAATTCTCCTCTCTGAGAAGATGCATTTTATTTTTTCCTGCTTTACATGACTTTTTTTAGATTGTTTGTCACCTGTGAAGAGACAGAAGTGGATACCCTTAAAATCCTCACCTCATCTGCGGTCAGTTCAGGGATCTTGGTGAGCTCTCAGAGAACCTGTAGTCTGCAGGGGTCATATGAACTATAAATGCATAAGAAAATCGTACTGGCTTCCTCAAGGCACTTCAGGTATTTTATATGCAGAAGTGATCTTAAGCAGGTCCAGAGAGAGAAGAGGAAAAACCCCACAAACACCAGAAAACCTGTTCTTGGTCCAGTATGGGAAATAACAGTTATGGAAGGCAGAGATAGAAACATTTTCTTATTCATATCTTTAATATTTATTTTTCTGAGAGAGTTTTAGTCACTTAATTTCAATTCTTAAAAAAAAATAAAAATCAACTACTAACAGACTTGAGGAAGTAAGACCTTGCTTTGATTTTATTTTTAAATTGATTTCAAGTACTGCCTCTTTTTGTAGGGTAAAATTAATGGGGAGGTAAGGTGTAATTAATGGGGCTAACGCTTCACCCTAGAGGTTAGTAGCAAATTATAATCAACTTCAGCAATACAGAATTTCACCCTATTATTTCCTAGGTCTTATTGAAAATTAACTGACATAATCGATTGTTAGGGTCCCTTCCAACTCAAACTATTCTATGATTTTAAGTAACTGTTTTTCATCCAGGTCACATACTGAAGACCTTCTAAGATACTTTGAGAGAAGATGAAGCATTGCTGGTCTTACCTTCTTTGGATAGGAATTATCTAACTGGCCCATTTTTAAAAATGTGTTTCATCTTGCTCTTTCCATTTAGAAGGTGGTGCACAGCAAGTAGTGGGAAGTTGGTGGTCTAGGTAGGATATACTCTGCTGTTGTCCCTATGGACAGGTTTTTATGAAGATAAGCTGTCTTTTCCCTATGGTGAATGTGCCCTGCTCTTCTCAATGTGTCTTTCTTAAGTCATAGAATCACAGAATGGTTTGGATTGGAAGGGACCTTAAAGATCATCTAATTCCAATCCCTGCATAGGCAGGGACACTTCCCACTAGGCCAGGTTGCTCAAAGCCCCATCCAGCCTGGCCTTGAACACTTCCAGAGATGGAGCATCCACAACTTCCATGGGCAAACTGTTCCAGTTCTGTTCAAGTCTGTCTACTTGGGGAACAGCACTTGCTGCCTTCAGTGGTCTTTTATAAAGCCTAGTGTGGTCTTTTATCTGCCTGATTGATTATCCTACTTAACACTTTTTCTGAGTATAAAAAATATTGTCTCCTCATAGCCAACGTGAAATGCTGTTGAAATTTGAGTATTGGATAAACAATCAGTGATTACTACTGTCCAGTAATAATTGTGGCTTTACATTTTATCTGTGTAGAAAATAAAATTTCAACTTGTCTAGATATTTAGCTTCCTTGCAACTTCAGAGATGGTGTTGGTTGTTTACCTTTTGGGTGCCCAAGAACATGCCTGTTGAGACCTGGTGCAGGTGCTGCCTGAGAATTTTTATGCAGAGAGAGCTGGAGCCAACGAGTTAGCAGAAATAATGTTTCTTGTCTGGGAGCTGTTTTTTCCAAGGAGGAAAAAAAAGGCTTTCAACCTTTCCCTTTGTATATGTTCCATAACAACTTGCTCTGTGAATATTGCTTTGAAAAAGTGAATGGTGCAATTCTAAATGCAACTCACTGAGTTGCTGTCATGTTAACATTTGCCTGTGTTCATGGGAAAGCAAATGAAAGTCTAATGTATCACAGCCTGGCCCAGAGCCAGCAAAATTCCTTTAAAGTGGATCCACCTCTCTAATGTCACTTTACTGTAACGTCCATCATTAGTAAACTATCCAAATGCAGCATTTAATATGGTAATAAATTAATTACTTTGGCACAAGTAGTGCCACTGTGTTGTTTTATAGCATGCTGTTATTGTGGTGATACTTCACTGTAGTGAAAAGAGGATGAAAGTGGGGTACAGGGTAATTCCATTGAATTTATAAAGATGCATAGCAGGCAGGAGGGTTAGTGTCATGGCAATGTAGCCTTAAGATTTCTGGTGGTGGTTTAGAAACTGGAGTAACAGGGTCTGGTATTTATCATTTACAGTAGAAGCTTGTGATTGCTGGGCTTGCTGCTTGCTTTTTTATCATCTTTTTTTTTTTTGTCAGTTAAGCTGTAGTTTGCAGATACTGATCATTGCACTGAGCAACTGGGGGAAGATGCTGCTGGTGGTTCTAGTAGATAGTTGGATGTTTCCGTGTCACAATTCATCAGATAAGTTCAGGAGGTTGCCAGCTTCAGAGAGGTCCAGCAGCAATTTATTATACTTGAAGCATGCTGCTTTGCAGACACAGGCATTAGTGTTTTTTTGCAATCAGAGGGGAGTCATGGCATTTAGGCAGTACTAAATAAATTTTGCTGTCTTGTACCTTTCCCTGCTGCAGGTCTAATAGCTTTAACATCCTGCTTGAATACAAAATGCCAACATAGTTTTCTGTATTATTGTCACATGCACTGTTGGTTCAGGTCTTCTCTAGTCCCTTGTCTCTTTCTGCTCTAGCAAAAGGATGCTTCTAGATAGACCCTGAAATTGCATTTATGAGTACAGGGTTATAGTGACAGGGTAAAGGATGCAAGTGCTGACTGTTCACCCATGCCTATTTCTTTAGGAGGTGGGTCTGGTTTCCTTGTGCTTGATGCTTACAGCTCATTCAGTGTTAAACTTAATTTGGTAAGCATTAACTCATCTGCAGATGTTACTATTCCACTGATCCTTTAGGACTGCAGTTCAGATCTGAGTTCATTTCTCAAGTGGCTGATGGACTGTGTTAAACTGTTTTTCTACTTAAGTCAGTGTGCTGCCAAGTATCCACGTCACTAGGAAAATCACGATTGTCAGGGAGAGAGTGAGGACTTGAAGCCAGTCCCTTCAACCAGTTCTTAATTATAGTCTATTGGAGCCAGTGGAGGAAGGAGAAATCACTCCATCTGAAGGTGTGGTAGTGTACACAGTTCCACCTCATCAAGCAAAATGTTTTCTACTTAGGCCAGCACTCAGTCCCAGTGGCAGAGCTCTAGGAGGAATTTGGCAGCTGCTGTCTCACAACTTGGAGAAGTCTTTAGGGCCCAGTGACTGAACTGCTGATGCCTGTCATCAGCATGAAGTGTACTTTATAAGTACAAGGTGGAACAAGTAATCAAAAATATGTATGGACCACTTCTTCTGGCAAATGTGATTGCAAACCAAAATATTAGGTAGAAATGGACATACACATCATTTCAACCACAAATGAGAAGGGGATAACTAATACTGATGGTGCAGAAACATCAGCCCTAACTGATGCCTTTCTGGTGCAATAATACCAACTTGCTTTAGTTTTCATTGTGTGCTGTCAATAGCTGTAGTGTTCTATGTGCAGCCAAGGAGTCTGGTGCATAGCCTGACAAAATCCAGAGGAGGAAGGAGAGGTTGGTGAGAAGCCTAGTTTCCCAGAAGCTCATCAAAACAAGACAGATTTCATTCTCTTTCAAAACTTGATCTTTCCATTGAGGATAAGAAATAATTCTGGAAATAAATTGGCTGAGATGGGCTCTGCAGGAGAGCCTTTCTGGACCTCTCCAGCTCATTGTTGTTCAGTGTTTCATTCCCTGGGGTCTCAGTTATTGCAATATCCTTTGTAGGAATGGATATACCTCACTTGGTCTCTTTCCACAGTACTGCTGGAAGCATCTTCTACCTACCTACAGCACGTTTCTCTGACTGTATTTTTTCTATCTGCCCTCTTTTTGCTTTGTTGGCTCCTGTTTCTGCAGAACTGCAGAATATATCAAACAGCTGCTCATCTTCAGAGGAGTGAGTGACCTGTGGACACCCTTCCTACCAACTTTCCACACTAAGAGTTCAGCACTGTTGATCAATTCTGCCTTTGTTGCCAACGTCCCTGGAATGCTTGCTGCCCCCTTCAGTTAATCTTCACAGGTTTTTCTTGCTGTTCTTCCTGCTTGTCAGGCAAAGGAAATACTCTTATCATCCTGTTTCTATTCCCTCTTTTTAAAAATCCTCCTTTCTGCAATGCCTGTGGAAAATCTGACAAACAGTTGGTGTCTGTCCTGAGGCAAAAGCTTACTTACAGTAGTGACTACTCTCATTTTCTCTTCTGTCTCTGTTCATCTCAAGCTCTTGGTGGGCATATGTTTGAGATGTCATGTGGTTGGGGGCAGAAATAATGGGTTTTGCTCTGTGGTCATATGTCTCCTTGCTTCATGGAGGTTTTGGTTCAGGACCCCAGTTCTAAACTCCATCTTAATGTATCAGCAATTATTTACAGAATGGTTTGGGTTGGAAGGAACCTTTAAGGATAATCTAGTCAAACTCTCAAATAATATCATTTATACAGCATTTATAATAATGTCAGCTATTTATTGTTAATATTACTACTTGATGCCTCTCAAGACTGGGCTGGTAATTGACAACAATGTGGTAGATCTGCAAATTAGCAAATGGAAGATCTCACCTGAAAATGGCCTGAAGGCATTGCTGTCTTCTTAATTTGCCTTTGGTGTAAAGCAGTCAGAGGTTTTATATTAATATGTACAGATTTGTGCCTTTACTTGAAAAAGCTAGAGTGCTTTCCACAGCAGATGTAACTCTGATTTTGAGCCAGATTTCAAGGCAACTGAGTTTTGTCTCTAGGCAATTAAAATCCTCAATTAACATATTAATTGTTTTTCCTAATGACATTACATTCTTTCTCTTTTTGTCTACTGAAGGGAAAAGAAAATACCTAATTTGTACACTGGTTTGTGAGATACTTAGCTAATTTACACATGAAAATTTGTTAGTAGTTACCTTGCAGCAACAAAACTGAGCATTTATTCTAAGCGATTTTAAATATTTTCTGATGCAGCTAGGTGTGTTGAAGTAGTGGCTTTGGCTAGCAGCAAATCTGAAAAGTGCAGGAGATACTTTTTCCTGTTTTCATTTGTTGAGATAGAGGGAACAAATACTTCTAGATAAATGACCAGTACTATGTTTCTTTCTCTGATCTTTATTAAAAACTGAAAAACCCTTCAAATATCCATCTGTGGAGGTTTAAAAAAAACAAGGGGAGTTCTGATCTCTTCAATGCTGTTCTGATCCTTTCAAAGGAGAGACAGTACTTGAACTGTCCAGCAGAACTGTTAATTACCAGCATACTGGGCCTGGTGCTTGCAGGGGAGAAGGAAGAAGGGAGTGACAGAGAAACAGAAAAGCTTATCTGCAGGAAAAAAGCATACCTGCTTTTCTGTTACTGTTAAGTCATTGTTTATTGTTGATAGAAAAGCATATCTTCTCTGTTTGCAAAGCTGGGTGTGATACTCTATCTTATTCTGAACTGGTGGCTCAGTGTTTGGGCAGTTGTTCATTCTCTGTGCTACAAGATCAGCCCCTACTCAAGTGGCATCAAGTCTTCAGGGAGCTGAGCACAGGTATTCATTGGTGGCTCTGGAAACATGCTGTTGACCACTGAGTGACATACTTTTTCAGCCTTGGATGGGTTTTCTTGCAAAGACTGAGTTGTTATTAAGCAGTAATGCACATCATGACTAGAGATCTCCTGGGCTAATTACTATACAATCTACCCCAAGGCTCTGAACAGTACACGGGCTAAGAACAACCATTATAGATAGCATGGGCAGCAGCAGGAGGCAAGGATATCATAGAAATGTAATAATATACATGTAGGTGTTGCGGGCCGGTGTCAGGGGGCTTTGCTGGTTTGAAAGGCGTTTTGTTTAGTCTTACGTGGGGGGAGAGAAGATGGACCGTTCCCCACAGTAGGTGTGTGCCCATTTATGTAGACATAGAATCAAGCATAGAATCACAGAACGGTTAAGGCTGGAAGGGATCTTAAATATCCTCAGGTTCCAACCTCTCTGCTATAAGCAGGGACACCTCCCACTAGACCTGGCTGCACAAAGCCTCATCCAACCTGGCCTTGAACAACTTCAGGGAGGGGACTTCCACAGCCTCCCTGGGCAACCTGTTCCAATATCTCACCACCCTCATGGTGAAAAATTTCTTGCTAATATATAAGCTAAATCTCCCCTCTTTCAGTTTAAAACCATTACCCCTTATCCTATCACTGCACACTGCACTGCATGTTTCTCCCCATCTTTCCTGCAGGTTCCCTTCAGGTACTGGAAGGCTGTTGTAAGGTCTCCCCGCAGCCTTCTCCTCTCCAGGCTGCATAGCCCCAGCTCTCTCATCCTGTCTTCATAGCAGAGGTGCTCCAGCCCTTTAATCATTTTTGTAGCCCTCTTCTGGACCCTTTCCAACAGGTCTGTGTCTTCTGTGCTGAGGGCACCAGAACTGTACACAGTATTCCAGATGGGGTTTCACCAGAGCAGAGGGGCAGAACCACCTCCCTGGCCCTGCTGGTCACACTTCTTTTGATGCAGCCCAGGATGTGTTTGGCTCTCTGGGCTCCAGCACACACTGGTGGCTCATGTAGAGCTTCTCATCTACTGCCACCCCCAGGTCCTTCTCCTCAGGACTGCTCTCCAGCCATTCTCCCCCCAGCCTGTATTTGTGCCTGGGGTTGTGCTGACCCAGGTGCAGGACCCTGCACTTGGCCTTGTTGAACGTCATGAGGTTGGCACTGACCCAGCTCTCCAGCCTGTCAGGGTCCATCTGGATGGCATCCCTTCCCTCTGGGGTGTCAACCACACCGCACAGCTTGGTATCATCAGCAAATTTGCTGAGGATACACTCAATCCCACTGTCCATGTCACCTGCAAAGATGTTGAACAGCACTGGTCCCAATACTGACCCCTGAGGGACACCACTCATCATGTGCCTCCATTTGGACACTGAGCCATTGACCACAACTCTCTGGGTGCTGCTGAGTGGTCCATCTGTCAAATCCATGTCTTGTCAGTTTGGAGACCAGGATGTCATGTGGGGACAGTGTCAAATGTCTTGCACAAATCCAGGTAGATGACATCAGTTGCTCTGCCATTATCCATCATCTCTGTGGCCTTGTCCTAGAAGGCCACCAAATTAGTCAGGCATGATTTGCCCTTAGTGAATCCATGTTGGCTGACACCAGTCACCTCCTTATTTTCCATGTGCCTTAGCAGATTTTCCAGGAGGATCTGTTCCATGATCTTGGTGGGCACAGAGGTAAGACTGAGCGGCCTGTAGTTCCCTGGGTCTTTCTTTTTCCCCTTTTTAAAAATAGGTGCTATGTTGCCTTTTTTCCAGACCACCAGGACCTCTCAAATATGATGGACAGAGGCTTAGCAACTGTATCCACCATCTCCCTTAGGACTCATGGATCTCATCAGGTCCCATAGACTTGTGCATCTTCAGGTGTACATGCAAAACAGGTATTGATTTTAGCTGTTTGCATGCCAGTTTTACCACAGAGTTTTATTACCTAAACACTTACTGCAAAAAGTGCATTTGCATAGGAATTTGAAGCAAGATGGCAGGTACCAGCAGGATATGAGTCTTAGAATCGCTTTAGGCAAGGCATGGCATGCATAAAGATGATGTCAATATGCTTGTATGTTAAGCAGAAAAATCTATAAGGTACTCAGACACTACTTAAGAGGCTGGATGGGGGAGGGTCAAGCATCAGCTGCAGAGACTAGCAACAACTTCTGTACAGAGAGAGGGACAAACCAGAAGGAAATCAACAGTGGAGGAGAAGGGAAATGGAATAATAGCAGAAATTAAGGAGATAAACTGAAGGGAGAGAGGTTGAGGCACAGCTGGGCTTGTCAGAGCTGGAAAGCAAACAAGAAATCTTAATGTTAAATGATGGATGATGAAAGAGACGGTGTTAGAGGAGGTGAGAGAGAGAAAAGCAAATCAGGAGAGAGAGTTAACATCAATTGAATCAACTTGAATTTGTGTTTTCAGAAGGAGGAATAGGTTAGGAAAACTCTGCTGAGGAGACTCTCGTCCCTACTTATTTTTCTCTTGAACTCTGCTAATCTTGTGCACGGATTTCAGAAGAAACTACTCATATTCTGTCAATGCAGGGCTAATTTTGTTGGAAACCCATGTTGTTCTCACCCACCAAATGAATGAGTACTCAAGCTTTGAGTAGTCTTGACACAAACAGCACAGCCCTTGTATTTTTTAGTCTCTTCCTCTCACTTCATCCATCATGCAGGCTCAAAACATGATACAGCTGACTGTTCTGGCCCTTGAGATGATGTGTTTGTGTACACATTTACTGAAAATGTGTTTTTAGGCTTTTATTGCAATAGTAACTGGCAGGCACAGTCATGGGCAGAGAAAAGGGCAAATGCTGTGTGAGTGCCACGTGAAAACCAAACAAAAGTGCCAGGAAATGTGCTATCTAAATGTAAAGACAGAAGTTCATAGGTGAGCAGAGACGACCACAAAGATCCAGAAAAGTGTTCATCAAAACGATGATAGTCCATCTGATCACAGGCTCTCAATTTACCTCAAGTGCATTTCAACCATAATTACATTTTTGAACCACTTTATTTAACATAAATGTACCCCTTAGTAAGTCTAATCATATGTAAGATAGTGTTTTTCCAATCTGTTGCTGTAAAAGTTTGAACACATACAGGCACATCTGCCATTTGTCCTGAAGCTGGGGTGTAAATACTCTGTAGGAGGCCAGAGCCCTGGCCAGAGCATGGCATAAGGATGCCCAGCCCCGTGGGGTGTTCATGGCTGGATGGGGTGCTGGTGGCTGGGGCTTCTGTCATCAGGCTTGCTGTAAACCCTGAGCAAGATTTTTCTTTCTCTGTGCAAAAGCATCACAACACAACCTGTCTCTGTACAAAAAATGTTTTCTGTGACTTAGTTTAGGTTTTGCATCATGTGTGAGCCAGGCAGTTTAGGTAAATCAATTTACACTCTTGCTTCCCCTTCACAAACTAAGTGACTTGAAGTCTGTCATGCTGAGATGCTTTGAGGAACGGGGTGGGAGGGGAGGGAAACAAAATCATTGCTACACCTCAGGGTGCAGGAGAGGGCAGTGGGGTGTATGTCCAGGAGTTCTTCCTTGCTCTCCAGCTTTACTTTGGTCATGCAGTATCTCTGGTCTGTGTAACTTGGTGGTACAGTCTGGATGGCTTTGAAGATAGGAGTGGAGCTGTGGCCTTTTCACGCTGCCAGTGGAGAACTATGGATTAATGTCATTGTGGGAAAGGCTGTGAACGTCTTGGCAGAGATCAGGATAGCACCATGTGTACCTTGCCCCAGGTTGCCCTACCATAGCTTTTGGTACAGAAGCATGAGGCAGTCTCAGGTACCAAACATTCTGTGGTTTTCTCTCCTCTTGCCAGGAAAACACTATTTCTGGACTATATCAAGGAAAATGCTACCACATACTAATTCTTGCTGTCGGCAAAGCTATTAGGTCTAAAACCAGCTTCTGTGTAGCTGAAGAAAATTCATGGTGACTGTGGTTGTAAGAAGAGGTTTTACAGCCCTGGTTATTTGGAAGCGTTTTGTTGTGTTTGCCTCTAATGGACAGTTGAAAAAAGCATATGTTTGTAGAGTAACTTCTCTGAGATTTGTCTCCAAAGATTATGTGGCTCTTTGCCCAACTTTGGGATCACCCTGCTTTATATCTAATGTAAACACACTTTAAAATAAAAGCAAAAGGCCGCCGAACCGTAAAGAGTTGGTAGATTTGGGACAAAAATGGATGATGACCATGAGATTCAGTGCCTTTTGAAAGGTAGAGGATGATGACAAAGTAATGTGCACTTTTATTTTGTTTAATATCTTTTTTTTTGTGTTTTGATAGTCTTCTAATTTCAGAGGAGTAAGATCAACTGACATTTTATTTTGTAGATCTTTTTTTAGCTGAATATTTCCGAACATTTCCAAAGTTCTTCCTAAATCCACTACCGTGCCCTTCACTGTTGGTTCTCATTTTCGTTTTAGTCCTCTTGTTGAATTGACAATTTTAATAGTGATTTCAATCATGTTGTTTTAAGACTTTTTTCTGCCTTCTCAGCTGTGGCTGACTACACAGCAGAAACTGATGATGAGAAGGAGTATCAGGGTGGGATAACAATCTGCAGACATGCTGTGACGTGAGCAGATGAGGGTGTCAGACTGTCCTGTTGCTGAGATGCTTTTCCTGATGGTGCCATGGAGAAGCTGTGAAGTGTTGGTGTACCCTGGTCACGAAAGAGGAGAGCGAATGAGCTAAAATACAGATGTAGATGTTGCTGTTGTGACTTAATTGTGGATGTAAACTTTTTAAAACTATTTTTTTATTATTGCATGTTTGGAGAGCCTTCTGTCCTTGCTCTTTAGTTCTCCCGGATTCAGTGAAGGGTTTTTTTTTGTTTCATTGCTTCTGTCTCTATAGTTTGGTTACATGGGAGGTTTTGACTTACTGGTTGATGTTGATTAGGTTCATTCTCTGTATTTTGTGGTCTGATCTTGGAATATCAGAATTATGGTGGATACCTGGTCAGCTCGAGTATGGTACACTGAAATTAACATCCTTTGCTTCTGGTTCCCACATGTAACCAAGCATATCAATAAATTGCTGGGAAGCAGAAATGCTGATCAACTGCTACCCATCTAAGCTCACTCGATGTGAGGATTTTACAATGAAGCGGAAGATCCGTTGATGGTATCGCTTGTTATATCTAGGCCTCTTGTTTTCTTTCAATTTATTAGTTAAATGATTTATCTTACACGGTCTGGAAAGCTCACTGTAGTTAACACCATTTTTATTTTGGTAAACACATGTATTTCTGTGTTGAAGCATACAACCATGTCCAGGTCTGTTGGAGCATGATGTAGTACACTGTTAACTCAGTGCCGGACAGTGAAACAACTCAGTTAAACGTTGGCAAAGACAAACAGGTTTCTGTGGAAGAAAACAACAATGTTTTAAAATGTCACTTATGCTGGTTATGGGATACATGCTGAGTTAACCTCATTGAACTTTTCCCCAGGAATTGATGCGCTTACAATTGGCGGGTCATTATGCTGCTCCACCTGTGTAGTGTTAAGGTCAGTGTGTTTTTCTGATTATAAAAACCATCCATACCATTCCATTATAAATTCACTACCATTCATATAATGGAATGTGCCAAAGCTCGGAGCTCGTTGCAGCTGCCCCTGGTTCATGTTTAAGATCAAACAAAGCGGTTCAGGTAATTTGAGCACCTCTTCAACAACACGTCCAATCAAGCTTCATTTGAAGTGATCTTTTGTTGTTTCTGGTTTTGTTTTTTGTTTGTTTGTTTGTTTGTAACCTGCTAAACATCCATCTGATGTCAGTGTTGGTTTTGTTTTGTGTGGCCTGCCCAAGAATTCTTATTGAATCAAGACATGGTAATTATAAGATCATAGCAAGGAGGTCCTGGGAGCAGCAAGCAACTGTGACCTGGCAGTTGCACGCATCCAGGCAAAGCACAGAATGCATCAACCACTCACCTTCACAAGGCATTTCCTGAAGCCTGCAGCTTCTAACTGTGAATTAATTCTGAGGCATCACGACACACAACTCAGCCATCACAGTAGACACTAATGTGTGAGATGCAGGAATGTATGACTGGCACTAACCACTTCCTAGGGGGAACCTGTGAGATGATGTGCATGCGTAACACACACACGGCTGCTGTATGCATCTTCCTGCACAGCTTAGTCTTCTGAATTGTCATGTGTTACCAAAGAGAGCCAGAATGTGCATTAAAGCTTATCTAGTCTTATTTCTGTCACTGAAATGTTGTTACGGTTGGGGCTTTTTTTTGTGTGTTTGCTTCTACATTTTTCTTTGTTACAAATCATAAAAAACCCTTTAATTCTCTGAACAGTTAAGAATTCAGTGAACAGCTATGTATATGATAGGTCATTGTGTTCTTCGAGTTCCATGAGGACGTATCCTTTCTGTGTTAAGTTTTGCACATTGTAGTAGCCAGTAAGAGCCTCAGGTGCTGGCAGTTGTGTTGGGGAGTATTTTGAGCCTCTGTGCACATTAAGCAGATACATGCAGCCCCTTGATGATGACAACTGAGAATTTGTGTGACCCTGTCCAACAGCACTCCTCCTTTCACCTCTCCATAGCTGCAAACTCAGGAGTATTCTACACTAAATGCAGTGTGAAACTTTCCCAGATGTATATGCTATATACAGTATATACAGTCTCACAAAATGTGGTGAAGATTCATGGGAAGACTCTTTGGCAAGAAGTAATCCTTGAATGTTCTAACTCATGGAAACTGTTCACCACCTGACATTTCACATGACAGTAATTTGAATTTTACAGCTATTGCATCAGGTAAGTACATCTTCAGAGGTATTTGGCAGTTTCTTTTATTACACTGGGGAAAAAAAAAAAAAGTATTAGGCCACAGTCCAAAACTTAAATGAAATATCTCCCCCAAAAGATGATGCAATCATTGTAGGATTGCATGTTTTTTCTCCAGTGAGGAGTCTGAAAAGGAAGGGCATGTTTAATAGCAGAAGAGATATCAAAAGGATTGAGAAGAGGGGATTTTTTAGTAAGGCAGAAAGCACAATACATTTTCCAGCATTTTCAAGTTCATCTGTGGTGATGAACCTTCCCGATTTTTAAACAAGTGCATCTCTCACTGTCTCACTAAATGGCTTAATGAATTTGGGTCCTTACATACAACACATAGGAGATCCTGGAGGTTGTATTAAATACGTCCCACCAAGAATTCTGCCAGAAATAGGTAGCTGACATGGTAGCAGGAAGAAAGCAAATTGATTACATGCTGCAGCATATTCAACTGGCTGTAATGCCTTGTCTCCTGAGGGGTCTTCTGTTTAAGATAAGTTTGATCCCCAGTCTATGGGGACAGCTGTATTCAGATGTACCAATGTGATGCAGATCATAAGTACTTGTCACAAAGTGCTGTCTACTAGCTGTATCACCTGCCTTTTGTTGACAACATTCATTAACTGGAAATGCAACTTTGGCTCTTGTTTCTACTACTCTATGTGTGGAGGAAAAACCCAAAACACATTTTAAATGGAACAAAGTAATTTCTCAGTACCCATCTCCCCTCTCCTCACCCCCTATGGAAAACATGTTGAACCAAGCCTGTAACAGTATTTTCACTTGTTACTGGACACTTTTTTCTCCTTTATTGTCATTATTAGGAAAAAAAGTAAATTGTTTGCCCTCTCAGTCTCAGCATGGACAACTTCAGTAAAAACAAGCAAACCAGACGGGCAATTTAGTCTGTGACAATGAGCAGTGTGAACCTGCAAGGGCATTTACTTGACCTTGCAGATAAGCCTTTTGAGTTGCATGTAGGCATTTGAGATAAGTGCCAGTATTTGTTAGCAGTATGAAGACTTGCTGGGCACAGCAAGTCCAAATCCTTGGGTAGGCCTGAGCACTATTCACAGCTCTGTTTTTAAGTACCTAATTTAGTTTCTTAAATTAGTTTCCCTACATATATGCTATATAGTCAACAGTAAAGTCACGCTCCTAGTGGTTATTTCAGAGCACCCTTTTCTCTCCTGTAATATAACCAATATAGACAACTTAGCCTCATTCAGGTACCCAAATCTCAACGCAGGCTATGAATGATTGGAATGAAAAGGTAGAAATGCAGCCAAAAAATAATGGTATGGCACAATCAAAATAAGGCCTCCATTAGAAAGTTAATGCTCTAGTATGTGGTGGCTCCTGGAAGTAATTTCTGGCTTTTAGGTCTCCTCTAGATGAGATAAAGAACAACATATTAACCTTTCACTTTGGATTTAGTCCTTCACTAGGGAAGAGGGCTTACATTGATCCATTGTTTATAAAAATCAGCTTCTGTGGCCTCTGTAGCACTATAGTGCTTTCTGTAGTATGCTGTGTGTTTATACACAGCAATGCTTTATTTTTTAAAAAATAAGTCTTCAATTAGAGTTTAGCACATATGGAGGTCATTGTTGTAATCACACAAGTTACTCATGGAAAAAAGATTTATTGCTGTTCCTGTGCCAAACATTGTTAATGTAGAGTTGTTACCTGTGGTTTATTTAGGACTCAACATACAGAAAGCTTTCAAGCCTTTTGCAGTGTAATTCTTGAGCAAGTATAAACAACAAAAAAGTCAACCCTAGGGATTTTTTTTTATAAAACAGTGCACATAAGTAGAACCTGTCCTGAAAGCTGTTTCTCAGCCAAAAGCCATCCCACATACCCAACAGATCCACCCAAATCCCTTCGGGTGCAAAGGGGGTGGTGGCTAGCCAGCCTGCAAGCATGAAGGAATGGCCCCCCATTTGTCCTGTAGACCCTCAGCTTAGGCAGTGATGGTCCCAGCAGATGGGAAGCAGTGGTAGGAGGAGAGGTAGAGCTGCGAACCAGAGACCTTCCTCTCCTAATGTCTTTTTAATTAGAGTAATATAAGTATTGACTGGGATGATAGTTACATCTTAATAGAGAAATTAAGGAATAGATTAATTTCTGGCACAATTCCCTCTTCCTGTTTACGTCAGTCTCTATTTCCAGCAGCAGTTTAATTGAAGGAACAATTCTCTGTGTTTGTTTATTATCTGCCAGTCTTGTAAGGGAATAACTATACATTTGGAAAAGCACCAGGGGGTTTAAGGGCACCAGCAGAAACAAAGATACACATTATAAGAAAAACATAACTGAGTAACAGGATCATTCTAGTTATTAGGAAAAGAGTGCTGGCAGGGAACTTTGGTAGTAAATTTGTCATTCTTCCCATTGTATCACGGGAAGTGGAAAGCTGTGAAGGTGGTGCTTTTCATCTAACTGTGAGTATTTAGGAATTTAAAAGAACCCCAAATGACACAATGGCTCCAAAGTCTGTTGAAGGCAACAGGAGTCTTTCCATGACATCCAGGATATGTGAGATCAGGCATAGGTTGAACTCACTTCCCAAGGAGCAAAGAAGTTGTACATGGATCCATGCCTGAATGTGCAAGCCATTGTCCATCCTGGAGAACAGTGCACTGATGGCATTGGAAACAATGTCTGCACAGAATGTGTCTGGAGTTTTGATGCACTTGAAATCTCTGGTTGCTCTACTGGCTGTTGTCAGCTAGAAACTCATGGGCCTTTAAAAATTCTGAGATAAAAGGCTTTCTAATTTATTTTGGTAAAACACAGGTACACTTTTAACTTTTAGGATTTCCATATTGGGCACCTACATTGCTTCCATAGTATTTTGCAGCTTTGCCCTTGCAAGACATGTGGAAATGCTTTTGTTTTGACATGCACAGATATTTTGATTTTTCTGGGAGATTCAATTCTGTTCTCAAAATGTGGCCCATCTCTTTAAAGCCAACACAGAAGCTAGCTGAAAAGATCCGTTATTTTGTGAAATTCTATACGATAAAAGACTAACTAAAATCAATGAATGTTGAATTTTCTTGTATTAAACCATTTACAGAGCTAGTTGCATAATGAAAAAAAAACACAGTACACTGAAAAATCTCTGTCAAATGCGTTATCTCTGACTCTTATGTGAATATATACTTTAATTGCATTGGGAGTTCAGAAATGAAAAATATAAATTAGTTTTTTCTACTTTGCAATTTAAATTAGCCCATTCTTCATGACACTAAATTTTCACCTCTATCCATTTCTTTGCTTCTTGAGGAAAAATTATACACTGGATGTCTTTAACATGGGAGAAAAAATTCACACCAGATGTACTAGTAAGTTGGAAATCTGTAATGAAATCCATACAAAAAAATATCAATATATTTCATTTCACTTGTAACTAAAATTTTCCACCAGGATGAGAACACACTGGGCTGTATATGACAAAACACTAATTAAGAAGAATGGAGCTGGAAAGGGAATAGAGCTGGGTTATATATTAAATCAGATACTGTTCCCACCAAAGTAGCTTTGATTAGATTTCTGTTAATTTTTTGTCATGACTCTTGAAATACTAAACACCTATTTCTGCAGGCCTGTACACATAAGGAAATTCTTTTGTTTAAGTAATCAATTAAATTAGTGAGGCTATGTATAATTTTTTTCTAGTCTGGGCTGCTAGACTCCTCTAATGGCAATTTCTGTCTGCTTGTCACTCCCTTAACTAATTACTTTTGAAGCTGTTGACTAATTTCAAGAGAAACAGAGAGGAGTACTTCTCTTTGAGATAATTAAGTTTCTACAGGTCTCAGGGGCTGCGGAAAGGAGGGAGACCCAAGTTGGGGCTGGGGAAAAGGCAGGTAGAGCCTGTCTGTCACCTACTCCAGCAGCCAGGGCAGGCACTGGAATTGTCTGCACCTTTGCTTCAAGTGTTTTTTTTTTGCAGAGGAATGAACAGGAAAAATCTGGGACTTTAGTAGAGGTCTGGTGGTGATGAAGGATACAGCTCTGCAGGAAAACAGATTCATTAATTCTACTGCTAACAGGGCTGTTTGTTTTTGTTTCCAGGAATGCTTTCTGAATCAGACATGAATGTCTTTAATACAAACATTGAACTTGTGTTTAAAGGTTAGAAAAATACAGCAGCCAGGTTAATTTATCACTAATACCGAGAGAAAAAGTACCAGAAACATTAGTATGTGGCTGTTAAGCTAATGTGTTACAAGTGATAAATGTGTCAAATTAGTGTCTTTTCTGTTTGCAGGTCTTAAACACAAATAAATTCTTGCAGTGCCTGAGCAGCCCTAAGTGGCAATACCTGCTCAAAAGTCAAATTTTAACCTCATTGACATTCCAGTTTTACTGCATAAGTTGAAGTTGCATAGCATTTTATCCAGCAAGTAAAACCATCAATATCAAAGTATCATCTGTGGCTCAAAGTGTGCTTCATTGATTTGAGCATGGAGTTGGACAATAGGTGGTTCTTATTGTCCTTAGGAGAAGAGAACGGGGTTCCAGGCCAAGACATCCAAGCAGGGAATGGCCACTCATGGGGCTGCAGCCTTGCTGTGTGATGATGTGCATGTCTTGGCCTTTCCTCTAGTACTCAGGTTTAACACCTGCAGAACAAGTAGTTTTACAGCTTGCTTACTCAAGCAGGCTTCTACAAATACTAATGAATTAAACTGTTGACTTGTATTGCAGTGCCCTAGAACCTAATGCTTGATGGATTTAGGACACTTCTTGGCAAAGGGGTTGTTACCAGAAAAATAGGTTAAAAAAAATTTCTCCTTTGGGCCTTACTTAAAGTGCAGTCTTAAAAACTAATTACTTCTCTTCTGTGTGGATTCAAGGGCAGCAAAAAAAGCATTGGCTTACGTCTGACTAATGGTCCTCATTAAAATGAAATGAAAACTATGTCTTGGAACCTTCCATCAGCATCATCCTTTTGCTTTTGTCTGTAGGTGAATGAAAGGTAACTTTTCCCATTACTTTTGCAGATGGTCTTCCTCTTTGAAAACTATCATGAGACTTTTAAACACAGGACTACAAACCCTTTTGAGCTGGATTAAAAGGGAAAAAAAGCAAATTAGAACCTCACACAGTAATCTGAGCAGACATACATGGCTGTACGTATGACTGTTTGACACAACTCAGATATATTTAATTATTGTATTAGAGGTGTGCTAGCGGCAAAGTAAGTATGGATGGCACAACAGGACTTGACCACTTGTGTTCAGGTCCAGCTTCTCTTGGTGATGAGGAGTCAGTCAGGGGCTTGTCTCTCTTCTATGCTTATGTTTGGTTGGAGGAGCATGCACCAGTTTGTTCATCAACTTGATCTAGTTCCCCTCTAGTTGTTCTAGGCAGTTTCTGATTTGGAAATCTGCTTTATGTCCATAATTGTTTTCCAGGGGGAACCTACCAGACTACCTTTAATTTAACCTTGGCTAGCAGTTCCCCAGAAAACCTTCCAGATGTAGCTCAGTCTTAGAGCAATCCAAAGAAAAACAGCTGATTTTTCTGCCCTAGATAAACCCATCACATGTTCTTTTAGTAAAATCTGAATCTTGTTTCTCAGCTAGGGTCTGTAATATCAGAATTACTCATATCCTCTTGGGATAGTTTGCCCAGTT
Source organism: Apus apus (assembly GCF_020740795.1). Classification (NCBI taxonomy): domain Eukaryota; kingdom Metazoa; phylum Chordata; class Aves; order Apodiformes; family Apodidae; genus Apus; species Apus apus. The sequence continues at coordinate 54,344,934 of NC_067283.1, forward strand.
TATTTTATAAGAATACAATTACAGTAGCAATTTGTTATGATTTACACAGTCAAAACATAAACCACTTTTAATAAACATGAGACAGTAAGTAGCAATGTGATTTGGAGATATGTATCTGAGGCTTGTGTTACCTGCCCAGGAACAGACAAATCTCACCCTTTAAACTATGCCTTGTGGATTCTATCAGTAGTATTAAGTTTTTAACTTTGTCAGGATTATTTTTAAAAGTACTGGATCTGAAGCATTACTAAGCATACATCAGTTTTTCTTCACTATACAAAAATTACGGGGTTGTTGCTGTAGTCTCCCCAAGAGTAAATAGACATAAAATGTCAGTCTGTTGAGAACAAGCATAATTAAATATGGCAGTTGTACTCTTAATTCTTGCAAGCAGTTTCCATTCTGCTCTCTAGTTACAGCAGACGAAAAACAGGCAGTAATGATGAATATGCTTCAGTGTTTGGTGTTCCAGTGTAAATCCATGAGGGGTTTCTTCATGTTTGAAAAAATGAAAAAGCGTGTTGGATCCTACTATTTCATTGCATAGGAAAAAACCATTCAGGTATCATGGTCTGAAAATGTTATATTTTAAATGAATCCTAACCCATCAAAGGACAGATTTGTTTATAGGTTCTGAGATCTTATTCTAGGAGTAATTGCTGTGATCTGTGCACTAAACCACAACTTGCTGCTCTATGTGTTTGTCTAATGTGTTTTCCAACAGAAGAGGTTGTAGCATGGATGAAAATGTTTCAGGTGTTTCAGATAAAATAAAAAACTCTTGTTTTTTCAGGTCTGGATTAGCCCTTGTTAACGGCAGGTGTTGACTTCTCTGTGCATTTTCCTTTGCTTTACAAAGACACTTTGTTCCACGTTGAAATCAAGGGGAGTTTTGCCTTTAATTTTATTGGAAGCAGAATCAAGCACATTCAACTGGATGGCATTTCTGTATTTGTCTGGAGGTAATATGATAATAACAGGAGCTCTGTAGCCAATTAATTTTAAAATGTCAGGTAATATTCTAGGCCTTGTTGAAAGGTAGAAGATGGAGTTGAGGGCATGCTTCGAAGCTGGTGACTGGTTGAGAGGTTGCTTTATTGCAATGGTTTGTTGTTGTTTGTAGATCAAAGGAGTGGTTGATGTAGGCATTAATACTTGACAGGCTGCTAATAATACTTACCTGCCTCAGCCCTGCCTCACTGCCTGAGGAGGTTAAGATACTGACACTTCAAACCGCTTTTCCCTTAAAGAAGTACAGATGGGGGTAAGAAGCATGACAGAGTGTAGGTGTGATGAATAAACCAGGAAATTTAAAATGTTCTTTCTGCTGTGGAGTGGGGGTCAGCAACCATGGGCCGCTGGTAGGAACCATGAGTGAAAAGAGCCTCCTTCCATCTCTCCTGGGATTTGTGTGTTTATCATCCCCACATGTTCATCCAGTGCCTAAGTTATGGCTGGTACAGCAAGTGATGCCTTGTGCCTTATCCGTTCCTACCTATGAGTGAGGAAGAGGAGATATATGCCCTGGGAATAAAAGGGAGCGTGAGGAGAGGAAGATGCATGGTCACCTGTGAATGTACAACAGTCCGTGATGTGAGGGACATGCCACTGGGGAACAAGAACATTGCTGAAAGCCTGGAATAGAGGGAGGCAGGAGGGAAACCACACACAGCTCTTGCAGTGAGTGGCATGAGTGGTGTCAACTGAAATTTTACAGATCACAGCAACCATGAATATCTTGTGGTGTATATATAAGGATCCATTTGTGCTGCACACAGGAGTGTTCAGGCAGAGAGGGAAGTGTGAGTGGTGGGTATAATACTTCATGGGTAGAATGGAACTCTGCAAGATAAATCCTTTGATACATATTCCCCTCAACCTTTCATTTGCAAAGACTTAGGTCTGAAGGAGGTTGATATTAAAAACACTTTTGATATCTGTGCTTCATTGATACCTGTTGCCTTTTTGTGTGTGTGTAGGGTTTATACATGAGCTAGGCCTGATACCTATGTAATATATTAGTCAACTCTTTTTTTCTACCTGGTAGCAATATACACTATAGACATCTCACAAGCTTTGTTTTTTAGCAAAACAGTTGTCATGATGGAAGGCATAATATATTTTTAATGGAAGAGAATTGTGGGATTTTTATAACTCTCACGTATCATAAGAAATTAAGAGGGCTTTCTGCAAGAAATTTTCAGAGGAGTCCTTGGACTCTGGGGAGGAGATACAGGAAATATGGAACTGCTTCTGAGCAGAGACGTGACTGTACCTGACAGTTCTGGGAAACGTACATGACTGGATATCTTTCTATAACTCATGTTTACTTTACATCTTTTTGTTAGTAGTCTCTTAAAATTAGCAAGATGTCTTCACAGCTTTTCATTTAACCCTTGCTATGTTTACTGGTATTACATTTTTAAAAAGATCTGTACATAAGCTGTATTCAGTATACTGAGTATTTTACTTTCTCTGCTTTGACTTTCTCTGGATGTACTATCTAGTTTGCCATTTTATAGTTGCCTAGAAAGTCTGACTATTATTAAACAGTCAGGCAGTAATTTAGTATGTTTTTTATTATGCCATAGGTTTCTATGTCACATGCCTGAATGTACTCACAATACATGTTTTCTGCCAACCTCAGGAGTGCTTTGCCCACTTGTCTTTATATAATATAAAATCTTACAGCTTGAGAGATTCATACACAGATCTGGCTCCTTCCTGTCTAGCCTAAAATGCCTAACCTAGGATCCCAAAAGTCACTGACTCCTTAAAAAGGTGATGAAGAGAGGTGAAGCTGAATCCCTCCTGGGATAGCCTTACTTGGGTCTCAGACTTTCCCAGGAGGAGCTTGTCTCCAAGTACTCAGAGCTTAAGTTGGATGAATCTGGGCCCCTGTTAGTGCTGTTAAAGACGTTGTTCGTTTGCATGGACAAAGTACTGGAAGAACTGAATCCACTGGTTATAAAAATCGATCAGTTCAGGGATGTCTAATAATGTGTGCTGTGCAGAATCTGAAACAGGGCCTCCAACATGGCCTGGGCTTCTCAGTAGGAATATCAGTTGATGACTTCACAGAAGACCAGCAGTGTTTTTAGCCTGCAGAGGAGAAGAGCATCCCTGTCCTTACCTCCAGCCTCCTAAAACCCCTTCAAAATAAGTGACAGTTCTGGGAGTCCAGCAGAGTCTAGCTGTGCAGTGGATCTGATGAATGCAGTGATGATTGTTAAACAGATCAGAGTGGGGCACACAGGCTTTTTGGGACACCTCTTCTGCTGAGAGTGATGCTTCTCTACATTAAACAGGGGGCTAAACCAGTACCAGTGCCTGGTACAGAATAATTATTTTTCTTCTTGCAGTGATTGTTGTTCATAATGTTGTCCTTGGGCTTGAAAGGATGAAGAATGGAGATTTTTAGTCTTCAGCACCATACCCACTAGGACTGTGTATCTGTGAAGCTGGTGTGGTCCACACTGCCCTTCATGGACCTGAGGATGCTTGTTAAGAGAGGGTTTATTGTCCTACTAACAAATGCTTCGTCTTGCACCTGTTGAAAGGCAGTCACTGTCCTGCTGCTGTCTGGTACTGCAGCAACACTCCTCTGCCTGCTAATGTGTTTAAAAGCAATCAAGTAAAAAATGTAAATTTCCTGTTACATGCATCATAAAGCACCAGAAAGGCGAGAAATGTGGACCTTGGAGTATTTGATAGTAGCATGTAAGGAGATCCTAAGGTTATTTATTTGATATTGTAGTGTGAAGAGAACAGAGTGAAGATGTGCAGTGTTACCATGTTGACTCTTCTATTATTTCCTTACAGTTATCTTTTTGAGATTTTATGTTCAGGCCATATTGTATGTTTACTTGTTCTTGTGCACCTGAATATATCCTTTAAAAAGACTGGCAATGTTTTTAGGTCTTTTTGTCTGTAATGGGTAAGTGTGATGGCTATTTCTCATCCCTTGTGGTGACAAACTGCTGAGACAAGACTGGTTTTGTGCTACTTATTTAAGAGAAATTAAGGAATTAATCTTGTGATTAGGTGCATTCTATTGCAGAAACTTCCCATTGCTTTATTTAGTGAACCGTGAGTGGATTATCACTGTTTTAACACAAATGGGTTCAATGTAACATTATTAATTGCTCTTGGTTAGACATGAGTAGTCTACAGTGTAGAAGCTTGGAGTGATGACATCTAAAACTGGTAAAATGTAATATTTTTTACAAACTTGTTTAGCTTATATACTTACAGGAGTACAAATCTTAATTTTTTTACTCATTTATTTGGAAGTGTGGTGTGTGTATCCTTCAGGAAATTGTCTTGGGTTCACCAGACAGCACTCTTTTTTATTTCTTCCAGACAGAGAAAAAAGAAAAAAAGCATTATTAATTTTTTTTTTTTACTCTAAGAATTTATCTCCAGTCACTGCCCCGTATTCCAGCTTCCATCTGCTTTTGCCCAGGAGATTGTTTACATGCTTTGAAAAAATGCACACTGCTCTTAATTGTACTTTTTCTTTGTATATGCTAAGAATACTCCTAGTTACTAGGCTGCCAGCTTGTACTGCCTCATGACTAATAGGCCTGCATCAGGAATCAATCCCACCCACTGGCACCAAACCTTGTCAGGTTGACCTTGAGGCCAACTCTTTCATTTTTATTCTAATTGGTGCAATGATTTGCACATCACTGAAGCAAAGTTACATGTAAGAGGATATATTAACACAGCAGTACAGCTAGACTGGAAATGCACACAGGTCAGGAAATGGAAAAATGAACTACCTAGTAACATCCATTTGCTGCATTGCTGATGTATAATGGCTTTGATTTCCAACTGATGTTTATTATAGGCACAAAAATATATATATATATAGTGCCATAGACGTGCAATGTTGAGACAAATGCACTTAACGTTCCTTAGTGGTGTTATTGCATGCATCCCTTGGACACGTTTGCAGTCTTCTTTTCAATCTTCCCAAAAGCAACAGTTTAATCCATATGCTCAGTAATATCTTGCAGGGGAAGGGGTGTCACTAGACCATGGAAGCCTGCAACTGTCTCATGGTTTTAATGATTCCTTTGGAGCTCTGAGAAACCATTCCTGTGCCTCTGAAATAAATGGCCTGATCCTACAAAGTTTCCCATGCTCTCCAAATCCTTTGGCTTCGTGGCATTCTCCGATCACAAGTCTGACAATTTTCATGTTGGGTTTTATGTTTTCAAGCAAGTCAGATGCCAAAACATTTGGAGATTTTGTGTATAGCTCCTTGCACTATGTGATCTTGTTTAATGGATTTGGCTGCACTATAATCTATGCTTCAAAAATCCTTTCTGTGCTAAGAGTTATACTAACAATTCTTCCAAAATTCAGATGTCCAAAGGGATTTTTCTCACATGATGATGAGCAAGTAAATAGCTGTGACAGGTGGGAGTAGGTTGATAGGAGGCAGTTATGAAGTTATGGTAGCTGGAATTGTAACCTTGATTATCACTTTGCCTTGCATTTTGCATAGTCAATTGTACTGTGCCTGCAGTGATGGAAAATGCAAGTTTTCTCTTGGTTGACAATTTGCTTCACAGGTACCATGTGCTATGTTAAGAGGACAGTCCCTGGGCACAGAGGACAAAATCTTTGTACTTTATCTTTTCCTGGCTAAAAGTCTGACAGATGGAGAGTACGTTCCCTGAAAGCTGCTGAGTAGTGGCAGCTAAGAGTTCTCTGGGTTATTGGTGGGGGTAACAGATGGGGAAAGAATCAAGAGCAGGCCTGCAATGGGAGTGGAGATAAGAAGGTTGCTGGGAAGAACAGGGAACAGATCCTACAAAAACTCTTTAGGGCTATGAAAAGTAGCAGCGTTTGCTCTGAGGAAGGACTTCATGGTGCTGGGTTGAGAGCAAGGCTGGAGGTGGAAGTCCCACTCTGTAAGAAGCATTGTTGAGATTCATTCTCATATCTTTTTGTCTTCACCCAGCTTTTTTACTCTTTCACCCAGCTTTTCTATTCTTCCACCCAACAGGACTGAGTTTCCTGTCTTTCAGAACTTACCGGATTCTAATTTATAATAAAACAGTTTTACACTCAGGATTTGGCTCTGAATGTTCATACCCGAGTGATGACTAAGTTTTAAAAATCTTTTTATGTTGTCTCTCGTCCAGCCAATTAAACGTTTAATGCAGGCAGTTACTACCTTGTATTTCTGTTAGTACAGGATCCTCGATGATGCACATGGTCTTACCTTCCTGAAAGCTGGTCAGAATACTTTTGCTGCCATAACTTAACATTTTCCCCAGGCTCCCCTAACTTTCTATTTGTTTTTTTGTCTGTCTTGGCTCCTTCTGATCTTTTACAAAACACATAAAACTGTCTTTCACAAATACATATAAGCCTTGCAAATGAAGCTACAAGCTTATGAAGAGAACCTTCTGCTCTGGTGGGGCAACCAAGAGACTGACTCCACATCTCATTTGTGATATCAGACTTGACTACTGGCTTATTAAATTTTCAGATGGATAAATGTGCTGTGTCCCGAGCTTCCCATCGTGCAAAGAATCACTGTCTTGGTTGAAATTTTCTTGCCCTTGACATTCTGGTTGCAGTGATGCTTGCAGACATCTACGTATGACTTCCTGTGAGCCCACTGTCATGCTCACTTGTTTCCTTTAATTTCTTCATCTGCCAGTCCTCCAGTGATGGCTGGTATTTCAATCATAGAGTATCTTTGTTATGGACCATAAAAGTCTGTCGTACCACCATGCTGACCTGCACAAATACATCTTTTCAGCACTAGGAGGTAACTCGTGTCAGTCCAAGGATCTAAAAATCAGCTCTTAATTGTCTTAGAGAGCTGAGCTAGGTCCTTGCAGATTCTTACCTGAGATATATCTCTGTCTTGCTAAAGCATCATGTACCTTTCTGGCATGTTTTAAAATAATCCCACATAAAAAAATCAATCCCTAAAATCAAGGCAGGCATCTCTTCAGTAGAAGTTGCTGCATGGCAGATCTGAATCCTTGGGTGACATTTAGCTAGCAGTAATGGTGTGAAGCCTTCCAGCCAGAGGATTCCTCCTGTCTCCAAGAGAGAGGTGGTACAGTTTTCTTAGGTGGTGAAGCAAAAGGCAGTGGTGACAACAGCTCTCTGTTGTCCCAGTGCCAAACAGCAACTGGGTGAGGAGGGAGGTGCGAGTGTGAAAGGGAGAGAACGTGAGAAGAAAATATTGGAAATATTTCTTCTTGGTATTTACTGATTGCAGGTTTTCTGTGTGTACACTTTTGAGATCAGCTTTCTTTACCGTCAGATCTTGTCTGTCATTTCCTTTTGGCTGCTTCTTCCTAATTTCCCTTGTTAGGGATTGCTGTTGCATTTATATGGGGGAGGAGGAATCCTAAATTAATTTTCTTGATGTTTGTTTTCATTAGATGGACAATGTGACATAAATGAGAGTCAAGTTCTGCCTGCAGATAATCCTCCAAAAATCTGATTTGGGGTGGGACTTTTTATGTGGCTGTTAGATTTTTAGAGACAGAGCTTCCCAGAACTTTGTGAAATCAGCAGGAATGCCAGTGAGAGCAGAAAAATGTCCCTTTACCTAGTAATACTCGTCGCACTAGTATTTTATAGCTAAATACTTGTTGTCATAGCTGTCTGTACACAACAGGGCTGTTCATCATATTAAAAAATACAACTAATTACTAAATTTATGTGAGCAAATGCTTATTTATGCTAGAGTGGCTGATTATCAGTAGAAAACCTGTATGTTTTCCACCATTAGTGATATTTGCATTTCTTGACAAGGTGTTAATTTAAAAGTTGTCTACTACACAGTAAATGAAATTTTAGGTATCTATGGATTAGTATTGTTTCTGTTGACAACCAAACATGATCTGTTTTGCTGTTGGGTCAACACATGGCTGTTCATTGCACTTGCTTTATAATTTCCACTGTATATTAGAAGGTAGAGTATAACTTAATGTGTATAGTGTGCAAACCTCTGCAAAGGGATAGAGAGAATAAATAATCTCAATCACCTAAAGAAGATGTTGATTTTATTTATTTATTTTATTAATATATTTGTAATCTATATGTGCTATGTGTGATGGATCAGATTGCTTGCACAAGGCAATTTGTTTAAGCTGTCTCATTATGGCCAGGACTCTTATCACCAGAGCATGGGGGCTGGGTGCATGCTTTGGGTAGTTGCATGGAAACATGCAAATCTGGTAATGAATGTGAAGTAACTATTTCCCCTAACTCCTTTTAGAATCACAGACTCGTAGAATGGTTTGGGTTGGAGGGGACCTTAAAGATCATTTAGTTCCAACCCCCCAATACAGGAAAATGGGAACTTACAGAAGAATTAGACTACAGTGATGAATTTATCACTTTCCTTAAAACTGTTTAAAGTCATGCTGAAGCTGAAAAAACATAAATGTTTAATTTGAAAGTAAGCAGTTAATTAATACGCTACATCCATTAACATTCAAAAATGAAAGTATCAGCAGAACAATTACTCCCTGGAGAAACTTGTCACCAGAAATGTCAGCCTTTGAACTGGAGTGGCTTTTTGATAGCATGCTATGAGTGAAGGAACACATGTAAATGATACAGACTACTCCAGAAGAGTAGGCTTGAAGTTCTTCGTGTTGCTATCTCACCATTATAAAACCAACAGTAGTTGTTGCGGTTACTGATGTAACAGCAGGTATCTTCATCACTAACTGACAGACAGTAATATCAATTTTGAATTACTTCCTGGAGTGGGGTAGTTGCCCATGCCCATGAGCACTTCCCAGATTAGAAAATGTTCACAGCATATGAGGCCCAGTTTATGAGGCCCTGTTTTGTTTTATTTAAAAAGATGCATTTTCTGTTTACAGGGAATAACAGTGTTTACACTATGAAGTGACCTCTCTGAAACAGGGAATAAATTTAGCTCTAAGAGAAGCAGCAGCAGCAAAGACATGATTATATACACAGCAAATGCAACACCATGTACTTCATTCCCCTGCATGCTTCCTTCCTCCTTCTATTCCTCTTTCTCTAGTGTAGCCTTTTGCATTATTTGCTTCAATCTTGCCAGCACTTAGTATAAGGAGTGGCATCCCTGCTGGGGCTATTTTTGCTATAAACCCTGTCTAATGCAGTAAGTGAGGATTTGGGTCATTTGATTGTAAGTGTTGTCTTTGCAGACAAGCATTGCAGTGTCTGCCAAGTGACAGCGTATCTAAGGGTACCTACATGCCAGTTCATTTTTTGCTCTCTCTACAGTTTTTTGTGCAACAGAAACCTACAACAGAATAATATCTCTCTTAAAATATTCAATGAAAATTGGTATTAATAAATTATTTTATTTTGAGGGGGCTTATTGTCCTTCTGTGCTACCACAGCCATAATAAAACCAGGGTTAAATTACTGCTTGGCTGGACAAAGGACCTGTGATTTTTCTTCTGCTTAATTTGTTTGAGTTCAAAAGGATTATTTGACTTCTGATCACGTGAAAAGCATTTCATAGCATACTGGAAAGCTGTCTGGTTTTGTATCTAACAGACTTGACAGCATGGTTGGCAACAGACAGATAATGGAAGGCTAATGAATAACAAAAAGCTGAGTGACTGAAATAGTAGAGCTGCAGGGAGAGAAGAGGGAAGGCTGGGAAGGAAAATGGAAAAAACCAAACAGCACAGAAATAAGGAATAACCAGTATTTTGATCAGTGTCAGGGCATGTCTTCACATCAGAATGAACCCCAGTCATAACTTAAGCATTCTCCATCTGCCAACTCACAAGAGCTCTTAACTCATGCACCATGACACATTTCATACAAGTCACTCAGCTTGCCTTGAGGAAGAAGGATAGGTTGGAATTTAAATTTTTTTTCAACTGCTAAGGTGATGACTACTTTGCAGTAACCTGTACGATTCCCCTTAATTATCAGATGCATTCCCAAATTCCTACCAGTACATGTGCGCATAGTATCTCACACTCTACTGCAAAAAAAATGAAGCAGAGCAACAGCATTGGAAGCTATCAGGGGTACTGAGAGACACCCAATGCTTAGTTTGTATTTACACTTCAGTGAATACATCTTTATTTTGGCAACAGGGGTAACTCCGTTTTCATGGCTCCTGTTCTTCAAATCTCCAGCAGGGAGGAAGAACTCTTTACTCATTGCTAACTAATCTTCCAGATGGGAAGCAGTCTCTGGGGCGACTGCACCTTAAGAAGATTCCTCTGCAAATGTAATGAGAGAGAAGACTTAACTCCCAGTATCAGAAGCGGGCAGACTGTCTCCTGATGTTAAAAGAGAATGGCTCTCTAGCAGTTTGATAGTTGAGATGTTCATGTCTGGAAGTGTGCCCTAAGGTGGACCCAGCCAGCTGCTGTTCTATTAGTTTGGTCACACACTGCTAGTTGTGGCTGAGCTTTGTGGTGTAGGCTTGCTTTTACACGTGTTTTCATGGTGAGAATTATAGAGGAGGAGTTGAGTTAGCACAATGTTTCCTGCTGCACCTTTTTGTGCCTCTTTTTTTGCAGTGCCGTATGGAAAAATACCTGCTTTTTTTACTGTTTTCTCATTCCGATGTACTACCTTTCCTGAGCTTTAACATCGCTGAAATATGAATCATAATGTAAGGACGATCCTTTCTTTTCTTCTTTGCAGAATCTGTACCAAAACAGGTTCCTGGGCCTGGCAGCCATGGCGTCTCCATCTAGGAACTCACAAAATCGGCGCCGGTGCAAAGAGCCTCTCAGATACAGCTATAACCCTGACCAGTTCCATAACATGGACATCAGGAACAGTTCCCATGAGACAGTCACCATTCCTAGGTCTACCAGTGACACGGACCTTGTCACTTCAGACAGCCGGTCTACTCTGATGGTCAGCAGCTCCTACTACTCCATCGGGCATTCGCAAGACCTAGTGATATACTGGGATATAAAGGAGGAAGTGGATGCAGGGGACTGGATTGGCATGTATCTCATAGGTAAGTCCCTCTTACCTCTTCCTCTTCAGGTTTCTTGCTGCTTTTTTTAGTTGTTAGCATTAAGGTAATGTGGACTAATGGTATTCATGAGCTAATACAGCTCCACTGGGTTTAGTCTTTAAATGGCTTTCTATATGACAAGATTTCTTCTGCTCTTGAGTTGCTGGCTGCAGTCCTGGCTTACTTTTTATCTTCAGTAGAGATATGGAAATGCTGCTTTTTTTTTTTTTTTTTTTTTTTTTCCTGACAGTTTCTTGACGTTTCAAAATATTTTCATTTTAAAGCCATTTGGATTTTTGGAAAATACCTCCTGTATAAAGACAGCATAATATTTTCAGGGTTTCCTCTTGTGAGTCCTTGAGTAATCTGTGACAGATGAGAGGTTTTACAAGTCAAGAATATGAATCATTAAAAAACCCCATGAAACAGAATTACTTTTTCTGTATAGCCAGAGGATATTTTGATATGAACAATAATTATAGACTGAGGCAGGCTGGAGTTGCCCCAGAAGGTTTTTCCTTTTTTCCCTTTTTTTTTTAAATTTTTATTGGAAACTGTATTCAGCCATGTGCATTAGCATATTTTTGGCATCTCCCTCTAGTAAATCCAGCCCCATATAAGAGTAATAAGAAATGGTTTCAATCCACTTTTTACCTGATTGTTTCACTTCAGTATAAAATTAGCATTTTTTTTAACCTCATTTGGTTCCTCTGGAAATAGTCCGGCTGCCTAGACTGAAGCCGGTGTTAACTCTTAGCCCTCTGGTAACTTTTGAATATGGTAGATCAGTTTCAGACACATTACTCTATGGACTAGAGGTCTTTAAAATGTGAAGTTCTAAAATGTTGCTTGAAAACCAATGGTTTGGTAAAGAAGACAGACTCAAATTTGTGCCCCCTCAAAGGGAGATGTTCATAAAATGCTGCCCTCACCTGTATGGGTGAGTGTGCCTAGCACTAAGCAATTTGTCTACTTCCAATAGCAATATTTTATCTTGCCCAGATAGCAAGCCAAACAAAACCAGATAAATCATGTGGTATGTTTTTGGACTTTTGGAGCACAGTGAGGGGCACTGTAGGGAGTCTTGCTCTAGTGGGTGAGACCAGAAGGGTCATATGCTGAGGATGTTGAGAACACAGATGCTGGTGATGTGAGAAGGGGCTGGGCTGGAGGTTTGACATGTGTGAAGGAACCCTGGAGGCACAGTGTTAAACATTAGAAAATTAGTTCAGGGTATTGGAGAGACTGGGAGAAGGGGAAGATGAGGGTGGCCATTTAGGACATGGAGGGAAAGGAGTGGGGGTTACAGTAAAGCAGGCTGCAGTACTTTTTCCTTTGAGTAATCTTATGAAATAGCCTGCTTGGAAAATAAAAGTAGGCTTCTGAAATTTAAAATATTTTAGGAAGAAAAACCAGAGACTGGACTTAAAACATGCTCTGAAAGCCGTCTGGTTTGTTGGCCTTCACAGAATTACTTGTGTTTACAGTTAAGCTTGCAGTTGACTGTTTTATTGGAAGAGATGAGAAGACACAGCAGCCCTCAGTACTAGGTACTAAGAAACATTCTGAGCCTATTCTGTAGGCAGCTCAGAGAGGACTGTATTGCTTCTGTAAAGAGAGGCAAAGGTTTGTTTCTGGTGGTTTGGGGTCAACAGAAAGTTCACAGTGCTGTTTAACATTCCACTCATTCAGCCAGGTTCACAGCTCATTGTATCATGGGCTGTGAGGACCTATTCCGACTTTTTTTTAATAGGTAACCTTAATACATGAAGGATTAAGTAGGAGAGATAAATTCACCTTGTTAATCCTGTGTCATGTATCATATCAAACAGGATGTTGCTCCAGACACCCCAGTAAATTAGAAGTGCAAATCATGAAGTGGATCCTTGCCCCTGCTGGCTGAATGCCAGTGGCTTGTTCCAAGGGACACAGCTGCCAGTGAAAAATGAATAGTGTCCAGGCCCCAAGAAACTGTCAGCTGACCCTTATTGTCTTTGAAGGTGTTTTGTCTCCAGCCTCTCAGGTTTCCAATCTAAATAGCTGAGGAAATAGCAGACAGCAGCACCCCTCATTCCCTTTTTCTCTTCCTGTCCCCTCTTCCCCTGCTCCCCTCCCAAAACCTAATGTAAGGTGAGATTTGGTGTTTTAGTTTCCTTAAAGAAGGAACATGGGAGACTGAAGATCCCTTGGCTTTTGCTCTGTGTTTGACATGGAAAACACTTGGAGTCTGGGGGACTGGCACTATGGCCACATCAACACACTAGGGGGAACCAGTAGGAATGGGCCTGTAGAAGCAAACAGCTGCTGAATACATTTTAGGGGCTTGGTTTCAGAGTAATCTGTCTGGCAGCTGAATGCCCTTGAGTCGCAATAGTGCATCTTTCAGTTTAGCTTCACCAGGACAGAACTGAATTTGTGTGCCTGAAGATCACCACATGCTCTGGGTGGGGACAATTGGAAGGGTCATTCCAAAAGCACACTGCTGACCAGAAATAAAACAATGATGCATCCTGTATTCAATGTCTGTGACCAGTCCATAGGGATGGGAGATCCAGACATCCCAATGGCTTAGATTTATGTGCATTTGCACAGATTTTCCATACCTGCACTCTTGTTTACAGAGAAAATGTTCCTGGCCTTGTGGGCATGACCTTCACAATGTAAACTGATATATGACTATGTTTTGAATTAGCAGCCAAACTGGAACAAGAGAAGGGAAGAAACCATGAGCTTTTCTCAGCCTGCTCAATAGGGGATTAAAGTTGAAGCCTATTATTACCGCTTGCATGGCAATACTGTTAACTATTGCATTGCTGCTGGTCACTCTGGTGTTTGTCTCAAAGCCAGTTCATGGATACAGCTCAATCCTTTTTTTAGTTGCTTGGGTTGGTGAAATTTGAGCTGAAAGTTTTGAATGTGGCAATACTTTAATATTGCAGTGAGTCATGCGAACAAAGAATTTATTTGTATCCTTGAGGTATCAGACAGTGTGTTGTGGTTTTTCTGTAAACCTCAGTGCTGGAGTGTTACTTCTTTGTCTTGTGGGAACTCCTGAGCATCCCAAGAAGGGGCTATACAAAAGCAGAATAGAAGGCACTTCTCACCTTGGAGGGTTTTAATCATTGCCATTGTAGTAATCTAGGAAATATCTCAAAATAATTTTATACAACTGTTGGTTTTGAAATGTGTAAAACAGTCTGCTCTCGCCACCACTGCCATCACTAAAATTTTGATGCTACCCAATAACCTGAAGGCTTCATCTGTGTCTGGGGAAATACAGATGATAGAAAAGACTTTCAAAAGAAAAAGCAAAAATCATGTAGCTCATGTGTTTTGATACAATAGGGCATTTTGGGATGCTATTCAAAGATCAGAGTGACCTGAAAGAAGAGTTAAGGAAGTCCTTCCTGTAGGGAAATTCTGTCTTCTTGGTCCTCTTGTGAAGGAGATACATCTCCCTTTATCAAAAGGTATCTGTTTTTCTCTTCTTCAATCCATGTGCACATTCCTAAGAGTGGCCAACTGAGAAATAGCCTTTGCAGAAGCCGGTAAAAGCTGGATTTAGAATTGGTTATTAGAGTTTTGCTTGTGGTCTCAGGAAGTGTTCTAGGCAGCCAATTGATCTTTTCTAAAACAGTTTAAAAAAATGATGGTTGTGTGTCTCATGACAAAAAAAATAGTATTGAGTGTATTCACCCTGTAGCTGCATGAAAACATCCATACGCACCTATGTGACTTTTATGAAAGGCCACAGAGGAACTCCTTGGTTGGAAGGAGGGTAGTAAATGTTGACTCTGTTAAAATTTAGATCTTATTACTTCAATGCATTTGAAGTTTAACTATGGTAAGATGATAAAAAATATGGGAATTGGAAAAACAAGCCTTTCTGGGTGTTTAAGACATATTGTGTCTTCAGGAGTAGAAATAATGTTTGATTTCTGCTAAGCTTGAACTAACTTATTGCGTATACTGTATGTCAGCTCTGAGCTATGCAGAGGAACATCTAAATTCTGCAACAACTCGCCTGAGATGTGCATTTGCCCTCCCTCAAGAGTACTATAGTATTATGAATGTCAGCAGTCTGTCAGAAACATATCCACAATCAAAAATACATCTCAGTGCCCAAAAAATAGTTCCCTAAGAACATCTTTGTTGCAGTTTCAAGGTCTCAGGAATTTTATTCTTCTTTGCAGAAAAGCTGTATGTAAAGAAAATGCACATTGTGGGGGAAAGAAGTGAAACAAAAACAGTTTTGAATGAAGAAGATAGCATGTTTGTATATTTTAAAAAAAACAACTCCCATTTATTGGCTACTGTGAGACAGATTGAATATTGGCAGTTATTTACCTAAAAGTTTTCTCTTTCTCTCTTCTGTCATTTACTATTTGCTACAGTATGAAGCTTCTTAGATAAATTAACATGGACTGCTGGCAGCTGCCTGTAGAGAAAGTGCTATCTTATAATTACTGCAGTAGCATTTTAGCTGCTACTAGATTTCAATTCTGTCATCATCTCCATATCTGATGTAAAGTAGCTAATGAGAAATGTTTAAACCAGACTTGGAAAGAATCATTTGTTCCAGTGTCTGTGCACACTGATGTTGGGAATTTATCAGGGTTACTAACATTATACTTTTTTTATGCATATGCAGTAGTCTTTTTTCTCTTGTAATTTCCTTATGGGAAAGCAAAATGTGGTTGAAGGCTTTTTATTGAAAGATTCTTCATACACAAATCTTGTAGGGTCCAATTTCCTGTCCATATTTGGCTTTTGACAGTAGTTCCTCTCAAATTTATGTAAGTAGGAATATCTTGACCTAATTAGTGAAGTCTAGCTTCAGCTAAACAGCAGGTTTTCCTCCTGTGTTTCAGCCTTTGATGTTGTTTCTTTCCCAAAAAGGCGATTCACCATAATCTGAGAAATCAGTTTTTTAAAGCTATTAGTTAATAAACGTTTAAACGTTTGTTTAAACACTTTGCAGGTTGACTTTAGGCTTAGAGGGCCTTATGTTGCTGTATTGCCCACTGAGACAAGTGGAAAGATCTGCGTTTTTCCTGCTGTCAGACTTGGATCAGAACTTGTTTGTACAGCTATTTTACCAAACATCCAATGCATACAAGCAGAAAGTGTCACATGTTGCCAGCAGAGATGGAAAATGTTAGAAGCAGTAATGTGCATATAAGGCTAGGAGTTGTGAGTCCCTGCATTGCAGCTCTAATCCCCAATTCAAGCACTCTGTGTGTGTTTGGATAGTTGCTCCACCGCTTTGCTTCAGAAAAAGCCCTCTGTAAAACATAACTCTTCACAGCATGCCTGCTTAGAGTGAATTTTGTTGAAGCATGGAATTGTGTCCTAGGGTTAACCATCTTCCCAGTCCTTCTATGGCGTTTGGAAGAGAACCTCGCTCTGGTCTTAGGGCTTCTCCTCAGCAGGTCATCTTGTAGTTGGGGCTTTCACCAGGCAGGCTAGACATGGTGGCTGTGGCTGACTGTGATAACCTCAGCAAATTAAGTTTTCTCCAGCACTTAAAATTCTGTGCTCTCTGTAAAACATTGTCAGAGGTGCCCAGTGGCCAGACAGCTTTAACTAAGCACAGCACTATTTATTTCAGGAACAAAAAGTGTCAGAGGAGCAAACCTGTCATTAAAAAAAAAGGCAATGGAAAGCCTGCTCAAATGCTGAACAGAGATGGTATTAGGTATCATAGGCCTTGGCAGATATATTAGTGCAGAGATATAAATTCTTTGTTCCAATCTGGTTTGCCTTCACCTTCCTGCTCTTGGATCCAGTGAGAGTGACTTCTCATTATCAGGCTGAGTCACTTTCTGCCTTTCCCAGTTCCGTAGCTGGTGGTCCTCCACCGAGTCCAGTGGCAGCAAATCTGAGTCACTGGCCACAAAATCCAAGTCCACTGGCCAAGTTCACCCCTCCTGGCGCCTTCAGGGAATGTTCCACCATGTTCCTCCATGAATGCAGGGGGACAGCTGCCATCTCGCCATGGGTTGCAAGAAGACTTCTGCTTGGGCACCTTCTTCCTCTCCAACCTCCAGCACCGCTCTGCGTCTCTAGCTCAGCTCTTCTTTTTAAGTGCTCGTTCTGCTCAGGTGTTACCTCAGCTCTTTCGTATGTTAATCACAGAGGCGCATCTATTGTCTCTTTAATGGCCCCTTGGCTGATTTTGGAGCAGGGGGAACTTCTCAGCTTCTGACCAGAGCCACCCTTGGGGCCTTTTCCCCACTACCAAAAAAATCCCACCAAACCAAACCCGCACAACTGGGTAGTATCAGTTACAGCACATACAGTGGACAGCACAAACATAAAATTCTTGGCAGGATAAGTCTTAAAGCAGAAAGATTTGCTCTGTAGAGGTTGTCAGGCTAGCCATGTGGATTTTGAAGGTTCAGCATATGTTTTTCTTCACTTAGTTTTCTAAACCGAACTAAATCATTCCCACTCTCTAGTGGTTATAGCTTAAACACACTGTTCTTAACATTTTAATATTCCCATTCTGCCCTTTACAACTACAGTAATGACTGTGTATGCATTTATCTTTTGTAATCTTCTTCGTCCAATGATCTCTCTAGTCCTAAAGACATCTTTCCTTTACTGAAGATCTCCCACTTTGTAATAAGCTTATAGTTGAATACCATTTTTCAGATAAAATCACTCCAGATTCTCAAGAGATTCTTTGCACTATGCTTCTTCTGTACACAGATCTGAGTTGTGTTTGGGTTTGTTGGGGTTTTTTTGCTGCTGTCAGATCACAAATGCCTGTCTAATTTACTGCCTGCTGTGATGTCTTTCAACATTGATATAAGCCCGTTTTTCAAATAATGCAAATTATTTCCCCCCTATTTACTAAAGGTTGTTAACCTGGGTGAGTGTCATCCCTGTTCAAATTTCAGATCTTCCCATGTCCCTTTATATCATGTCTTTATACTGCTTTGGGCCTGCATCATCTCTTATTTTAGTGTCTTCTAGCTAATTTCATGGGCGTACTGTTTTCTCCTGATCCTCATTTTCCAAAGTGTGCTATAATTAATGGGGAGGCTTCCACTGACTGCAAGAACTTTGGAACTGTTGTTATATTAAAAACAAGCAAATAAAACTCTTCCATGTTGTCCCTCACTACACATAACGCATCTGCAGTTTTTCAGTATGCACCGAGGCAGTTACGATCATCTCCCTCCCATCTTCAATTCAGTGTGCAGGCTGGATGTTATTAATTGTGAGAAGTTTGTGCAATACATAGCTGAAGTATGGCTGTTGCTGTACTAAAACCCAGATGTGGTCCATCTGCTGCAGGGGTGAGAATAAATCTGGAAGTGCGGGAGCTTTAAACCAGAATTCTGTAGCTGGGACAGGCATAGCTGAAATAGCAGTGAGAGCTGTGTGGATACTATCATGCTTTTAAGTGTACGCAGAACCAAATGACACCAGTATTGCTACATAGATGCCCGTCCCACTGCAACCTAACATCTGCTGTGGGGCTTTTTAGCCTCCACAAGCTGTTATTGCTGAGCCCCAACTCAGGTCTTCAGTTTCCTCATTCTGTCTACCTTTTCAGCAGAAAATTTGTAGTTACTGGACAGAAATAAATGAATGATGGGTTGTGCTGGAGCACAGGTCCCAAACACCTCAAGGATACCATGGAAGAATAGGGCCCACCGCCATCTATTCTGCTATTAGCAAGAGGCTCCACTGGTGCAGGGAAGAGAGGTGCAAGTCCTTCAGGTGGCAGAGCTCAAGCTCTCGCTGTGGTTGGCTCAATTGCAAGAAGAGCAGGACAGTGGGGGAAGGACTGGATACACATGACATCCGGAGCCTTCTGAAAACCCATAGGCATATCATCCCCAAGATTTAATAGGGTCTCTGTGATTGGCAATCTTGTTTGCTTTTTTAATTGGTATCGGTGTAATGAAGGAGGGATCTCCAGTAGTCATTTGGAGGCTGCTGAAGTGGTAAAGGATAATGTCATATATGGCTCTGAAAGTAACCTTGCTGTTCAAAGGTAAAAGTGTTTTGCTGAAAGTTAGAACTTGATTTTTGGGAATGGACAACAGGTGTTCTCTGGGTTTTGTGTGTAAGTCTTTATGCTGCAGATTAAGTAGATTTTAAACCTACTGTGCATGCCTCTCTGTGTGCCTGGAGCAGTTTTACTTAGGACAGCATCTCCCTCAGTGACCACAAATTGTTGCAGTTTTGCCAGCTCTATCCCAGTTTTCTTAGGGTTTATGCTCTTCAACCTTAGTACTTTCCTTCGGTCTTTCTCTTTCCATGTCTTCCTCTCACTGCTATCCTCCACTTGTTCGCATTTTCTTCCTTCTAATTTATTTTCTTTAACTGGGTAGGGAATTAATTTTGATTGATTTAAAATGGGACCTTTCATGTACTTGAAACAGCACACATGTATAGCTCTGAGACCAAGGACTGAGCTTGCAGCACCATGAGGAATTAGGCCCTTGTTTCCCAGAATGTTTCTCCCTGAGAAGCTATAGAAAGAAGGATGCTAACTGTAAATTGCATTATATTCATTGCCTGCAGCAGAAATCGGCAAACAAATTAACAATGAAGTTTCGATCCACATTAGAACTGGATGTGTAACTGGTGAAGTCAATGGAAACATTCCTATTGATTTCTATAATGATAGTCAGCATTTGTGTGGTTATTTTTTACTGTGGTATCTTTGTAAATAACAAATTGGTATTTGCATCTTCAACGTACATTTCTCATTAATACAACTCTTTGGAAACGTGGTTTCTAAGGGCTGGGCTTTGCAATGCAAAGCTAAAGGGCTGCAAGAGGAAACGCTGGCGTGGCCTGATACAACTCACTCCGAGCTGCACTTGTGAATTGTAGAGGCTGTTGTCCTCATTTTTCTCTTTTTCAAGTGATAAATTATGTGGTAAGAGAAGAAACATCAGACATAGGAAGCTTATCTATGGCTTATACTTGTATTATCTTGCAAAATAATTTTATTTTCTTTATATTCTGTGCTTTACAATGTCCTTTTCCTGCAGGTTTCTGTGCAAATTGCAAAACAGATCAAGCTTTGCCTCTCTGTACAGAAAATTATTTTAAAAATCATTTTGCTAACTGTCTTCATATGTCATTGTAGTACAGACATACAAATCGGTCAAATGCACTTTTAAATGTCAAACTGAAGCAAATTTGTCCTGTAATTTTAGGAGTACAGCATTTCTTACTCATAAGGGATCAAGACATGAAGTGTAGCTTCTGTTTTTACACTATAATTGCATTAAGTTTACGGAAATCAAGTGTTGTAGTATGTAGTGCTAAATCAAATTAGTGATGGATAAGAGACTGGATTAGTGTACTGAGTTCAGGCACCTGTCTGACACTGTGTTCCTGTCTCATGTTAATAATTTGCTTCTTTGAACGTAGCTCAGGTTTTTCTAAATTTTTTAGTTGTTACTCTTGGAGAACATAGAAAGATAGGCTGATCGTATCCATCAGCAAAATAGTGTTTGAGAAAAGGAAAGTTTCTTGGGGTTTTTTTGGTCATTTCTCCCTCTTTAAGTAAAACCAAACTGACCAAAAGGGTCACTCAGCTCTTTGTAATTTGAATTCCCTCAGGCCTACTGAGGAAGAGGTACTGACTATCTGTTTGCTTCTGTGTGGAAATTTCAGGCATTCCTTCAAATACCAAGGCCCTGTCTGTTTAGTGTAGGCTTCTGACAGCACTTGAAGGCCTCATTATTTTTTTTAACAGACCCTTTTGAGGGGTGGTCTTTATCAACATTTTCCCTAATTCCTCTGAAGAACATGCTTTCTGTCAATTGCTTGCTGTCTTTCATCTGAAAGATAGCTTTCTTTGGTGGCCATGGTTCTTTATCTCTCTCTCATATATATATATATATATGTATATATAGTGCTTGTGAAGTATATTGGGATTGCTCAGCATGGAAGTGACAGCACAGAATATTTTTAGCAGTAAAAGGCTGTGCTTGGAGGTACGTGATTAGGTGAGGACAAGCAGTCCATCAGAATTGCAGCGAATTCCCAAAGCACTTGCTAATCTTTGCCTGTAGCCTTGGTCCCTCTGGCTGTTGCTCACACCCCGGCTGCCTGGCGCTTGGTCGTGCATCACCTTCTCCGTTCCTCTAGGGACCCTGCAAGATGTGGGAGGTCTGACTGCTGCTGCTCCCGTCCCAGCACAGCTTTGCAGATCTGCAGCCACCTTCCCTCTCACCAGCAAGAGCCAGCTGGCACCTGTGTGCCCACACAGCAGAGGAGGGAGAGAGCAACATCTGCTGGCTCCCCATCTTAGATGCCCTCCCTGTCCCCATTCTCCAACTCCAGGACCAGCTGATTATGTTCAAAGGGCCACACATTCCACATACTCCCTCATTTGACACTTTCCTTAATTAGCTAGTTGTTTACCATGCAGGAAAATGAAGCCACAGATCTGAGAGTGATAGCAGAGTGCTTGCTTTCTGACCCAGTGGGGCCAAACCTAGGCTATGCAGTTGATTGCCAGCTAAGCAGAGGGCTAGTTTAATGGTTAATCTCATTTCAGAAATAGCGGGAGGGAGATGCACTACAATGCTTCATTGGAAAAATGTCAAAAGCCATTAGCTGCTGGCTGAAATATATGAAAGAGAGCTGCATTAACTCTGCTCTTCATTTTGTGTGGAGGTGAAACGAGGCATTTCACCATTTACCACTGGGAATTAAGATGCAACATATTTTTAAGGTCATTTCCTTTGTTATAGGGATTCTCAGTAGAAAGATGAAATAAAAAATGTTTTCCTTTGCACGTACTCTTTAATATACCACGCTGTCTATTCACTTACATATGGCATGAATGTTGATAAACATAGGTGTACACATATGTATAGTGTCCTAAACTGTTGTGTATTTCACATGCACCATTTTCTTTGTTAATGTGCTCCATACACAATGTCCATGGTCAGGGCATAGCATGCCTGGAATAGTATCATCTGCCAACTAAAACAGGTCGATCAGTCGGACTCACACATTCCAACCTCCTGACTAGTTGCAACTACTGCTATTTTTAACCTGCCAGGGGATATTTCTCTCTTATCTTTCACCTTCCAAAAATACCTACCTTCAAAACTGAAAGAGAAAGATTTCTCTTTTGGACCTGCATGTATTTTTCTAGAGCTAACCTTCGTCTGGCTTAAAAATCCCAACTAATGTAAATTTGTACTGGACTAAAAAGCAGTTTTATTTCTTTGAAAAGAGGGAAGTACCTAGCTTTCAAAAGAGACAGGGCTTAGATCTGACTGTGAGAAGGCTCTACATACGGAATTTCTAAATCATGACATTTGTAAATACATTTTATTTACATAAATTGTTTTATACTTAAAGGCTGTGCTCCTTCTTCTTGGGGTGACCTGCATATTACAGAGCTCCAGAAGCTTATCCTTTCTACTGCCTGAGCCTGTATTTCATCAATGGCCCCTGTCCATAAACTGTGTGTGCATGACTGGCTCCGTGTGTTTTTGTGCCATCCCTGATGTGCTTTGTGACCTGACCTTTTGCTCTGGACACTGTCCTCCACACACCCCCTTTTCTCTCTCTTCTGTGGCAGGAGGCAGCGTGCAGGTGGGACTCGGTGGGTGCAGCTTGTTCCAGCTTTCCCATGATCTCACCTATCCACTGTAACCATAGACCGACTTTGCAGGGGTCTCCTACCTTGGATGTGTAGATTAAGAGCGGTCCTTTTGCTCAGCTGGTTTACACCTGGTTTTCCAGGTTTCCAGCCAAAAGGAGGAAGGGACTCTCTGCAGTCATCCCCGCTGGCTCAGCTTGTGGTAGGGATGTGATTGGGTTTGGGTATGGGCATATTGTCGAAATCTCTGTCAAATGAGAGAGACTGCATTAGGCAGAGCTGATGCTGCCTTTGTGCCAGCTGCGGGAAGCAAACAGCCAATGCAGGGGAAGTGCCAGCTGGCCCCCACACATACTACGTATGAACACAGCATTTTAAATCTGCTTCTGGGATCTCGTGCCACTAAGCTCTGGCCTAAAACATCTTTGATTTCTTAAGCAAGGGATCCAGTCTAGTTCAGCTAAGCCTCCTTAAGCAAGCATGGTGTTTTATAAACAATGTATCTCAAGGAACAGTAATTACCCATATATCTTAATGACATGGCAGGCATTGGAGCATCTCCAGCAGCTTACACAGACTAAATATGACAAATAAACGTCGCAAGTGATGAAGCCAGAGAGCAGCATGCCTGAGCTGAGGGATGCTCTGTGCTCCATTAGGAAGAGGGGCTGGGCAGGGTTCCCAGGCTCCAGCTCAGTGCAACATTTCAGTATACGCTTGCCCTTAATTCTAAATTGTTTTTCCTGCCAAAGCAAAAGGGACAGCTCATCGGTTTAAATCTCCTTGTGTGTGGATAAGTGTTCGTACTTCCACAGAATGATGTGGGTGATTTTGGATCATCTGTGTCTGGGATGGTCCTATACTGAAGGTAGGCATTAGTAAGCCAAAGCTCTGAGACCAACGGTGTAGAGTTATCTCTGTGTCGTGGTTTGAGCCTAGCACAACAACAAAGAAACAACCCCGTGGCCACTGACTCAACTCCCCCCACACACACACTCTGGGATGAGGAGGACCAAGCTCATGGGCTGAGACCAAGGACAAGGAGGGTTCTTCACCGATTAAGGTCCCAGGCAAAACAGACTCAACTTGGAGAAAAAAAATAATAATTTAATTTCACACTAATCAGATATGGTTACCCCACCCCTCCCTTCTTCCCGGGCCCAAATCACTTTGTTCCCGGTTTCTCTCCCTCCTTCCCCCCAGCAGCACAGGGGGACAGGGGATGGGGTTTAGAGTCACTTCACAGGCTGGTGGTTCCTGCTGCTCCTTCCTCCTCAGGAAGAAGGATTCCTCACAGTCCTGCCCTGCTTCCCCACCGGGTCCCTCCCATGGGAGAGAGTCCTCCACCAACCTCTCCTTCATGACTCCTTCCCACGAGGTCCGGAGCTGCTCCAGCCTGGGCTTCCCACAGAGTCAGGGGCTGCTTCGGGAACAAACTCCCCTGGCCCCGGGGTCTTCCACAGCTGCATAATCAGAGTCCACAGGCAGCAAATCCTCTGGCCACAAAATCCAAGCCCAGTGGCCAAGTTCACCCCTCCTGGCACCCCCAGGGAATGTTCCACCACGTTCCTCCATGAGTGCAGGGGGACAGCTGCCATCTCGCCATGGGTGCAGGGAAACTTCTGCTTGGGCACCTTCTTCCTCACCGCTCTGCCTCTCCAGCTCAGCTCTTCTTTAAGTGCTCGTTCTGCTCAGCTTGTACCTCAGTTCTTTCGTATGTTAACCGCAGAGGCACATCTGTTGTCTCTTTAATGGCTCCTCGGAGCAGGGGGAGCTTCTCCGCTTCTGACCGGAGCCACCCCTGGGGCCCTTCCCCTGCTACCAAAAAAATCCCACCAAACCAAACCCGCACACTGTCCTTTATATATATACGCATATAATTTGGCATTTTAAAGAAGGTAGAACCAGCTATTAAGTACAGAGGAAGAACAGAAATCATACAAGAGGATTTTGCCGTTGAAGAGTTACCTCAGAGATAAACCTTGTGAATGTGCTGAAAGATTTCCACTTCAATGCAGAGCATGAAACACAGCTAGGGAAATAATTACTGACAATTAGGAAGTCAGCAAAAGGGAAAATGTGTTATAGATAGCACTGCCATTTATAATTATCCATTGCAATCATTCATGACCTCTTTAAAAGGATTTCTGTTGTAAATCTCTCAAGAAAGTGGCACCGAAGGGGTCAGTGTTGGTAGCCCACTTACCTTCCTCCTGTGAGAGTGCAGCTATGTAAAACCAACGGGACAATGTTGGAGTCTGCTGCTTTTTTATTTCAGTGCCAGTGTAGTTTCCTTCAATTTTTAAGTCTACTTTGCTTAACATTTGTCTGTGTGTGTGTGTGTGTCTGTGCATATACATATATATATATATATATACAGATAGATATATAATCTGTTAGTCTGAGTTTCTTGACTTTGTCAGTTGGGCTTCCTTGTCTGCTCTGCACTTGGTCACACAGCCAATCCATCCTCAGATATGTTGTCCTTTGTTGTGTGGCATAATCTTTGTTTTCTTGTTGACCTCTGTGATAAGAAAGCAAGTGCTTCACAGTGTTTACAAGTGATGTATTTTAATCTCTGGTTGAGTGGTTCACATCTTTCCTCAGCTTTTAGAGCAACTAATAATTCAATTGTCTTCAAAACTGAATCTCATCACCCACCCAGGACCACTTCCATAGTAAGGTTGAGTTGGTTAAAGTGTGTTTGTACGAATCTCTGTTAAAATTAAAACTCTCCTCATTGCTGAGAGGGGAAATCCGGGAAGTTGCTGTCTGGTCTCAGCAGGCAGAGATGGCAGCTGTTTCGGCAGGGCACAGATGCAAAATCCATTTCATCCCCCTGAAGCCAGAGCGATGAAGCCATGGCCGGGCCCACCCTGGGTCGCTGCTTCAGCCGCTTGAGTTCATCACCATTTTGGGCTCACACAGGGCACGGCCCATAAGCCCCACTCCCCCTTAATAGGCTGTATATGTCTCTATGTGTCTATTTTTGCTGCACTGTTTGTACTTAGTGACAATGAAAACCCTAAGTGCTAGCCTGGTATGGTGGCAGCATGTGCTTTTTTGTTTGCTTGAAAGTCTGTCATAAGGCTGTGAGCATGGGCCTGGGGCTGCAGCCCAGCATCCCTGGCTGGTTTTTAAGCTGTTGAATAAAAAAGGGTCAAGAATCAGGCTCTTGCCTCAAGGCCGGGATGTGTTCCCTCACATCTACACTGTGCAGGGCTTGCAGGTTGCTCTGGAAAAGAGCTTGTTGAAGCAGTCCAATATGAAGGTTGGAAGCAGACTAAAAATTCGTTTGATTTTCAACCAGAAGGCCACTTTCTCAGGCTCGCTACCTGTCCACCTTTTATTTACATGCAGCCCTCTGCCTGCAAGGCAGTTGCTTCCTCAGCCTTGGTTTTCAGCAACTATTTTAGAGATTATTCATTTTTATAGATGACCTCTTGACTTCTCTGAAGATCAGCTTGGTAGGCTGACAGCTGCTAGTGGAACACTGCAAAGCGACATCATTTTGTTACCAGTCATTTGGATTTGGAGGCCAAGAGCTGTGAAGGCACCCAGTGAGTGGGATTCTTTAAAAATAAATATCCTTCACTGTACACTGCAAGAAATAAGCACGTGTTGTGATACAAGTGAGTGTAGTACAGATGTCTACACATAACTGTTTTCTGTGGGGTTATTTTTAAGGGAAGAGTTGATGCAAGGGGGGGATTGTTTTTTGCTGCCATTCTCTGTTACAGATAGATAATTATGTTTAATTGGGAAGGGGTTCATCTATGCTAAGCTAGATGTTTTCATTTTTTATTATTTTATAGGGATGTATTTTTAAAATTACATTTCAGGAAAAGCTGTGACTTTTTACAAACTTTTCAAATACATAAGTGAGTGAAAAAACTGATTTCTCAACATGTGGTGCCAAGCTGTCTAGCAGCTCTAGTATGTTCTGTCAAGCCAAAGGCATATTTTTAGCCTGACTCTGTGCTATGAATGTCACTGAAACAGGCATTTGATGAAACTGTTTTCTTTGTTTATAGATGAGGTCTTGTCTGAAAACTTTTTGGACTACAAGAACCGTGGTGTCAATGGCTCTCACCGTGGTCAGATTATCTGGAAGATTGATGCCAGCTCTTACTTTGTTGAGCGTAAGTACTTTTTGAATCCTGCTACAATATAGATCAGTCACTGGAGGAAGATAATTGAACTACTTAAGTTGTTCTTAAGTTGTTTTTATGCCCAATATATCCTTTAGGAAAGCCAAAAATGTTACAAAAATCTTTGAATGTATTGAGAGGAACAACAACAATCTATTGGGTAGAAAACCACTGTTCCTGCAAGCAAATATATTTAGTGGACATTGAATTATTTACATGTCGGTTTTTATACAGTTACAAATAAGTAGTTTAATCCATTTGCTGTTATCTGGACTATATGATTAGCAATGAGCTGAATTAACTTTAAGATAGTATTAAGCAAAAGAGGATCTCAGGGGCATAAACTCACTCCAGGGTGATTCATACTCACTTTTAATTGGAAGACTTCATGGTTCATCCAGCTTCCACCAGATTCAGGTGGATTCAGAGCTAAAAAGGGTTCTGATTACCACCTAGACTGGTAGCAGTATAATAATACATAGCTGCAGCAAAGTACACTGATTACAAATTTGTTCTTCCTCATTATATTCATATATTACTCAGGCCATCTGATGCAATGCAGTGTAACTCTTTTCCACCCTTTTAGAAATCAAAATACAGTAACACTGGATTTGCTTCTGCAAAATACTGTGTACCTTGTTGTGGGCAAGTTAACATGTCCAGACTTGGCTGTCCCACATCCTTGACCAAAGTGAACCTGACCATTCGGGTGCTTCCTCCTTTCGGAGTTACATGTGCTAGTGTGAATGGAATTCATGGTTGTTTTTGGAGAACAGAAAAAGGTACTCAAAAGGCTGGACTGAGATCTATAGCAAAATTTCTGTGGTGAAAGAGCTACATGTACCCTTAAGGAGCAGTTAAACACAAAGAAGCCTAGCATGCAACAATTTCAGTTTTTCAATTGTATTGAATGTTTCCAATTATCTACCTTAGCGGGTGGAGCAGAATTCAGAAGTTTTGTAAAAGCATATATGAATTGCATGACAGTCAGGTACATCTGTTTAAGACTGTCTGAATCTGAGAGCAGTGAAGGGCTTCCTTGATACAACCTGAATTCTAAAGGATCTGGAAAGATTATGAATAGTGTTTTATTAGATTAATCTATTACTTTGACCTTAAGTATCTGGTATCAGCAGGGATACTACAAACAGGCATTTTACAGATACTCTCCTAGAAATGGGTTATCTGTGCACTACAAAGCATTGCTGATGGTCCATAATTCCTAGTGTTAAGTTCAATTGAGAATGTTGTAAAGAATTAAGGGAGCTGCTAAAATGTCTACAGGGCAGATAGGATGCTTTTATCCTGTTAGTTGTTTTTTGGGTTTTTTTTGAATGCATTTATGGGAAATTGTTTAATGCATAAGAACACTGGTTTGGGGCAGAAATACATTACAGGATCTAACCTTTAAAGCAGATTCTAATTTGCAGCTGACTGATTGTGCTTTCTTTCAGCTGTTAAAGAAGTGTGAGGAGGAGATATAAAGTCCCAAGAACTGGGTTTTGAAAAGGCTTTAGTACCTCTGTTTATTGAGGAAGGGAGGAAATGGGGCTGGGCTGGTGGTAGCTTTCCTGCCTAATTCACAAGAGGAAAGAGGGGCAACATGAGAAATGCTTAGGAGAAAGCCTCTTCAGGTGGGCTGCATTTCATTAAGAGCTCAGCTGTGCAATGAATTGTCAGCTTAATAAGTTGCCCCCATTAGCTGAGACGTAGTAGCTGTTAATTAATTGCATGTACATTCTTCACTTGCCCTGTTGTAAGAAAATGCAACTTAGCATAACCATCCTTCACTGGTACTTAAAACTAAGTCGTACTACACTGTAGTTGGGCATGCCAGGCTTGATGAGTTGCTGCCTCTTGGTCATTTGTTCTGCTGCTATTGTTAGGTTGTGAATCTCAGCCCTGAGGTTAGGTACCAGTGCAATCATCAAGAACAAATCATTGCTCTGTCCAGAATTAAAGTAGCAGAAGATTAAGTAGGCAGTAGTAAATACAGCACATGTGAATACTGTATAGCCACTTCACTACAGAAGTGGCAAGTTAAAGCAGTGAAATTTTTTGTATATCTAAAGGCATATTTAAGGTTCCTGCTCATTACTGAGACTTATATATGAAAGTACACAGCTTTGCATTAAATGTTATGTTAAAATCTCCAGTATCTGAAAACCTCATGTATTTTCTATCCAAACAGGACAATGTAAACCACCTTCCTGTAGTCTTTTCTTCTTTGGACAGAGATAATTTATTCCTCTTATGTTTCATAGCACACAATATGGTGTTATTTGCAGGAATCAGAAAGATACTGCTTATCAAAATCCAGTTCACCTAGGAATTCTATTTTCTTTTTCTTGTCATTCACTACAGAACTGAGAGAACCTAGAGGATAGGGCAAGGGTATATTCAGTGGTTCAGGGGTAATGTGATATAAGAATTACTGTGTTGATCCAACGTTAACCTGACCTAGTGTCCCGTATCCAAAAATGGCCAGTGGTTTAGACTTGAGTTGCATATAAAGGTAAGTAAGTGTTAGTGTGACTTCCAGCTGAAGTATTCCCAGCTTCTGTTAGTCTGTAGGTCTGGCAGTTTCTAAAATGGGTGGTCTTTTTATTTAGTGGTTGTCAAGGCATGTAGTAAGCAGCTAAGATGTGGTAATTTATTTTCAAGATATCTGTATTGTTTTTCTATTAATTATGTTGTACTTTCCTAAACTTGCTATTGATTGGAGTCCTGCTGATTATAGCATTAATTCTCTATAAAACAGAGTAGCTTACTTGTAAAAGCAGGCCTTAATTTCTGCCTTTGCTGCAATTAACTGTACTTAGGTCTCTGTTCACGTGAGTAAATGTGGGCAATTTATCAACCATTTAGTGCTTCAGAAAACATTAGGGTATACACTGCAGTGTTTGGCCCATCGTAGCTGTCAGGAGCCACAATGAAGGGGAAATCACAGTATGGCTAAATAAAAAATCAGCCTTACATAGAGCATTTAAAGTTCCCAAGAACTTAAGTTACCCCACACAAACTTGTTTGCTTCCGGTCCTTGAAATGTATAAAGGTTTAACATTTTTGGTGGTACTATTGTGTGAGGTATAATAGGCTTCATGTTGGGGGATCATGGGAATCATCCTGTCCAGCCTCAGGAGTCAAGAGTTTTTCTTTGACTTTACACTCCATGTGTGTTTTTGTACCACATTTAAGGAAATTACCTTATGCTGTGGCCAGCCAGCCACTTTGACATAAAGAGCTTAGAAAGACATTTTTGAACTTTTATTAAAGAGCTATATGAGGGAACTTGAAAATTGAAAGGTATTAAGAATTGTCTGATTTGCGATAGTGCAATTCCCATTAACGTGGGGGGAAAAAAAAGAAGCATTAGGAATGAGGTCAAGTAAATATAGAATTATTACTCCTTTTCTATATTTTAAATCTGGAGGCACATGTAATGTACTTGGGAGTATTTTTTTCCAAAGCTTTAATGTTCCCCAATTAGTTATTCTTTGCTTACTGCATTTTTTAAATTAACAAGCAAATTAAATACGACACTCTAACTATGTAACCTGTACTCATTATACATAAAACCACTGTTCAGGTACTTAACAAAAACTTGACATTTAACTGCTGTAGAGAGTTATTTGTATGTGATCATCTGGGTCCTGAAATAAGAGTAAGTAAAGGCAAAAGTGGCCGGAAGTTATTTTCTTTGTGGTGGCAGATTATCACAACAGAAATTTTCTATCAGATGCAGCTGTAATGATAACTACTGGCAAAAATCATCAGCCTGGAGGACCACACTAGAAATTGTCCACTTAGTAACACTATAAAGAGAAGAAACTAGCAATATTGTGAGAGATTTGCAGAAGTGCATCAGGAGTGGAGAACACAAAGGAAAGTGTGGCAAGAGATTGAAAACATTTTTGTGTTAACTGAACTTCTTGTGCTTTTATAAAACTGAAATTCTGCAATTTCAGATCCTTCTCAGATGCTTCCACCTCTACTCTGCCCTGGTGAGGCCACATCTGGAATATTGCATCCCGTTCTGGGGTTCCCAGTTCAGGAGCGACAGGGAACTACTAGAGAGAGTCCAGCGAAGGGCAAGAAAGATGGGGGATTGGAGCATCTCCTTTATGAGGAAAGGCTGAGAGAGCTGGGACTCTTTAGCCTGGAGAAAAGAAGTCTGAGGGGAGACCTTATTAATGCCTACAGGTTTCTAAAGGGTGGGTGCAAGGAGGGTGGAGCCAGACTCTTTTCAGTAGTTCCCAGTGACAGGACAAGGGGCAATGAGCACAAACTGGAGCGTAGGAAGTTCCATTTAAATATGAGAAAAAACTTCTTTACAGTGAGAGTGACAGAGCACTGGAGCAGGGTGCCCAGAGAGGTTGTGGAGTCCCCTTCTCTGGAGATATACAAGACCCATCTGGATGCAGTCCTGAGTAATGTGCTCTAGGCAATCCTCTGTTAGCAGGGGGATAGACTAGATGATCTCTAGAGGTCCCTTCGAACTCTGACAATTTAGTGATTCTGTGTTTAAGCTCTACTTTCACTGTATTTGCAGTGAGTTGCCCATCTGAGTCATTAAGAGTTACTTTGTCAGTTATATTTAAAATCTCACTAGGCTAGAAAAATGCTTTTTGTGTGGTAGTTCAATGACAACACAAAACACTTTCACTTTTTGGAACATGCTTCTGTGTTTTGGAGGTATTTGGGCAAAATGCATGTTGCTTTTGAATTTGCTGATGGCCTGGTACAAGACCATCTAGGAAATCTGTCAAGGTTTAACACCGGGCCAGCAATTAAATGAATGACAGATGCTCTCTATTAACCACTTCACGCACAGTTGGTATGAGTATGTTGTTCGTTTCATGGACAAGCCCTACCACTTTTCAAAACAAAGGTAATTTCTTAACACGTACCCATACAGCATTTTCAGATATCATTTAAAGTTTGTGTTTGTTTTATAGTCATGTACTTTTTCACCTTGAAAATGACTTTTGTCTTCCCAGGACTTGTGTGCCTTTTCACTTTGCGTATCGCAAACTTGGACCATAATGTTGCCAGACAGTTACGTAATTGGTGTGACCCAGAGAGGGAATTGCTTCCAAATTAGAGCACAAATGCCAGCAGAACAGAACTCACCTCTTATTAATACCCAGCAAACAAAAAGCCTGAACAGCTGCAGAGGCAATGTTGCACTCCGGCCAGTTTTGCATTTCTGCAGAAGTCTGGTGATTTGAGTGTTTATGACAGCCAGTGACAAGGAGTAACCACCCACTGTAAGCATGCAATGGTTGGGGTTTGGAGAGAGGAAGGAGGAGGGAAGACAGGCTATGTGCCACCAGGGAGGTATACTTTGTACTGAGGCTTGGAAGGCACTGCAGTGAAAGAACCAGCCTATGATGGCTTTTCCAAGAAAGTGAACATGCTGTGCTTCACTGAGATTTCTGGCACACTTTTGTGGCTTATACAGCAATACAGAGTGTACAAGAGATTGTTTCACTGAGGTGCTCAGCCTTGTCCTGTAAGTGTAGTATAAACTACCATATCCTTAAAATTATAAGAAGAGTTTCAACACTTCAGAATTGCACTGAAAACAGCCAAGTGCCTGAGACTCCTGTTAGTCTACTGGCCTTTCTGTAGATTGTTTCACCACCTGGCAACTAAGAAAACCATTTTGAAGTGTAGCCAGTCATCTGTGTGGCACTTTCATGCAGAAGCTTATGCAGCAGTTGCGTGTTTACTTTGTTGCTGTTGTTGCTGCATTTTTACTGGTAGCAAAGAGGGATTATAGGCCTTGCAGAGAGCAGAATTTATAGTTATTTAGTCCTGTTGACTAGGAGGAAAATAATGGTAAAAAAAAAGCATGCAACTAAAGTCAGAGGTCTGAGAGATCCTGGTACATCTGCAGGTAGAACGCATATGTTCTAGATCATGGTCCATATATGCCATACATGTGTGTGTATTTATGGAGTAAGTACAGAAATGTCCCCAAAAGTGACAATCAGCCCTTTCATCTGAAGCTCTCTCTAGAAAACCTATCTTTTGCATTCCTTTAGGAAGCCAATATATGGGACACTTTCAAGGTACAAAGGATGTTGTAGCCTCAGATGTTTCCAAATAAATGCCACACAGTTGTATCAACAAAAGCTTTAAGAAGCTGGATTATTTGTGAAGTTTTACTTTTCCTGACAGCCTGTTGACAGCTCCAGCAGACTAATACAATTTCCTGTAGCCATTTTCATTACCCCAGTGTGTCTCAAATCATATACGCTCCACTCTTTCATACAGTGTGTGAGGAGAGGATATAGAGTCAGGCTGTTGAAGTCCATTCTGCTATACCTTTGAGCAAATTACAATATGCTGCACGACTTTAACCTTCAGGAGTCCACAGATGGTAAAAACTGGAGCAAAACAGAAGCACCTTTAATAGTGTGAAGACTATTAGCAGAATGGTTAAAGGTGTCGGGGGGGGGAAGTGTGAAGCTATAGGAGAGGCTTTGTGCCCTGAAAGGAGCATCTACTGCTTGTCTCTCTCCCACGGAACACATACTTTTGAGTTTCTTTCTCTTCATCTCTTTGCAAACCTTGTAGTCTAACTGATGTGTTTCAGTTAACTTACACCCTACACACAATTTTAAAATTCCTCCTTCTGTTCCTGAGCCTGGCAGGCTCCTTACAGGAGTTTAATATTCATATCTGAGCCAGGCTTAGCTTTGGGAAGAGGAGAACCATCTGAGCGTGCATGAAGGCATTTCCCAGTTCAGGGCTGTAGAGGTTCCTCAAAAACCTTTTACTTTGGATCCTTTGATCCACTCTTTAATCTTTGCTGTTGTTGCATTAGTTTTTCTCTTACAAAGTCATTCTGTGCCAGGATTGTAGGCAACAACCTGTCATAAAGGGAAACATAGGTCAATCCACACAAGACATTACACAGCTATTTCTCAGCTTCCTGCATGGTTGCAGTGTGGTAGCTTAACAGGGAGACTTGTCTGCGAATCGAATTTTTCTGGTTTTCTCTCCCTTTCCACAACTTGTTTTGACACTTGGACATACTTTGTTTGTGGTGTGGAGATCAGGGCTGTTTGCTTATTCATTTCCACATGGGGAAGAAGTTGCTTGTCTTGCAGCATGTGTCCTTGGTGACACTCTGCTGGAACAGCCATGTTGGTCCCAGCAGTATCTGCTCTCAGCTTTTCATGGCAAAGCTTAAAGAAATTACAAAATCTCTGCTTGCACAAAGGTGAGATTGAAGTGAGAGCTCTGATAGGTTGGTAACAGGAGTTTCTAAAGCTCTCTTAAGGTGAACTGGAAAGTTTTAAATGAGAAATAATGCCTGATCTTAGGCATGCTAAAGTCAGAGCAAATCTTTCTTCACTAAGCCATGGTTCCCAGTCACAGAGACCACAGCTTTTGTGTTCTTTTCTCAGCTACTTAGCCTTAAACAAGCACAGACATTGTATCAATACATCAGAGACTGGACATCATCTAATTCCCAAGACAGTAGTCAGGAAGTTGTGGTAACATTTAGCTGAAGTTTTAGTGTCAGTTACACTGCACCTTGTGGCATTTGGATGTGGTTTGGATGCACAGATCTGTTCTTGCATGTTAATTTTCAAATTTTTATTAGTTGCCTTTTTTTTTTTTTTTGTTACAGTACTGTCTAGTGTCTCCTGTGAAGAGTAGATCTTATTTTATATGTACTAAAATAGTTTCTGTCCTTAAGAGCTAATGTCAGATTTCTAAAGGTCTGAGTTCAATGCAGGTGTTTGAGAGCTAGGCTTCAAAGCTGAGATAGGGAAAGTAGATTAAAAGGTGAGAGGTAGAAAGAGAGTCACAGAGTGAAGAGAAGACTTGGCAATGAATGGGTACAACTGCAGATAAGACTTGAGTTTTCATACTCCCTGCTTAGTGTCTCATCTAGTATTTTTAGTCTATTTCTAGTCTGTTTGCAGGCCAAACTAGTGGGAATTACTTAAAAGTTGTACTCTGAAAATAAGTGTGCCTTGTTGCATGGTATGTTCCTTTTCCTTTTGTTCTTTAAGGAACAGAGTTATTGAAAGCTTTTATGCTGGAATGAGGGTCATCTTATGTCCCAGAGTGCAGCCTGGTGAGGATGGTCAGCCCCCAGGTCAGGTGCAAACTAGTGCCAAGTGGTACCAGAAGCACAATATGTGCCTCCCATTGTGAGATGCAACACCATATCGTTTTGTGTCTTGGGAAGAAGATGCTTGACAACAAGGGGATAATAAAATCACATCACTTTCCCTTTCTCTTCTCCTTCATTTATTGCATTGTTTTCTCCATCCCCACTATCGTTTTTCTTGCATACATCTGTTCAGTTCCTAATTCGACTAACTCTTCTAACTTGGGAGTTTTGGGAGGACACAGAAATTTGTGACTGTTTTTTGGGTGACACTGGCCTTATTTCAGGCTTGTTTGATTTTAAGGTAAGGATAAAGTTGATGAAAAGAGTTCACTCTTTCCAAGCAGGGGCGTACTGCTTAATACCCTTTAACAGGTAAGAAATGGGGAGCAGCCAGTAGTGTTGTCACTGCCAGGAGATCAAAAAGAGGCTGTCTGGTACTTACAGCA
Organism: Apus apus; assembly: GCF_020740795.1. Lineage (NCBI taxonomy): Eukaryota > Metazoa > Chordata > Aves > Apodiformes > Apodidae > Apus > Apus apus. Next base: position 54,380,257 of record NC_067283.1, read on the forward strand.
GTTCCCACTTCAGTCTGTCAGTAGCTGGGAATGCACAGCTTTCCGTGGTCCCAGCATGAAAATTTGTGGGCACCTATAACTTCTGATCTGTCCTGCACCACTCCCTCTTCTGCAGATCCCACTGAAGATAGATACCAGGTAGGGTCTACATACTTCAGCACTTCTGGAGTCACTTGTTGGTCATGCAGTTGTTCCTGAGTAATTTAAGGAGGAGCCATCAGACCACTCTTTACCTGACAGTGTACCATGGGGAATGGTACATCTTCACTTTGGGTCTGGAGGAGTCTTAATGTAGAATGCCAAAGTTTGAAAATAGGAGTTCGCCTGCAGTTCACTTTGCTCTTCCAGTTATGTCAGCAATATTCTGAGACACCTTTTTGCTTTAGAATCAGAACTGCAGTACATGAAGCGTGTCTTCTGCTTTAGCTTTGGTATTCCTCAGGATACCACAGTACGTATCGTGATCTTGAGGAACTGAAGAAAGGTTCCTCAAATCCAGTGGTGTGGCCAGTAGCTGTGTTTTTCTCACCTAACCCAGCATTTGATAATGCATGAGCAGATGCCTGTTGTTTTGGTGCTTTGAACTTTGGATGTTAGTATTCCGCACCATGGGTGCTAAAGTCACAGAATTTATTTAACTTTGATAATGTTGGTTTATGATTGATAATATATTGATAGTAGGGGGTTACAGTGTCATCTCTTACTCACAAATGGCTTAGTCTTTGCCACTCTTAAATGCATCTGGAAAGTTTACTTTGGATTATATTTGGGGATTTGGTGGGATTTTCGTGGAAGGTAGATCCCCCTGCTTTCTTCCATTGCACAAGGGCTCCCCTTGGATACTTCCACTGGGCATGTTTCTGAAGCTGCTGCAAGCCAAGTTGGTCCCCACTGAATTCAGTAGGAAGTGCTTGCACGCAGCCCCTGCATGCCATCAGGCCCAGCACCTTTCATGTACAGCCATGCTCAGAGCCAAGGTGCAGGCATTGGCCCAGGTGGTTTTATCTTTGTAGAAAAACAAAAGACAAATGCAGTGGAAGTGGGAAGTAGCAGTGATTGGAAAGGGTATCAGTATGTGCATCAAAATGTCATATTTACTGTAAAGAGTGGTAAGGTACTTAAGCCTTGTTTCAATTATTTTATTACTAAATAATAATAATAAAAGGTACTGTGTTCAGATTTTTATTATTAAGGATGTAAATTCAATTAATGGATGCAAAATTTGTCAGGAGACAAGGAGGCTGTCTTGTCAGTGTCAGATCTCAGCACCATGAAACTTGAGTATTTCTGATGGAGGGGATTGTATCCCCAGGGTCATGGGTCTCTGAGCAAAGGCTAAGTTGCATCAAGGGCTTGCCTGAGAGAGCAAACTCAGCAGGTTGTTTATTGACCAAGCCTATTGCTAGTTTAGAGGCCCTAAAAATAAATCAGTTTCAGTAATTTACCATTTCTAATTTTGTAGAATTTAATTTATTTTTTGTAATCCTGTTAAAAGCATACTGTGAGAGTAAGTCATCAAAACAGAACTTGGAGTGTATGTTTAAAAGATAACATTTTTCTTTATGGATGTAGTGAGTTTGCTTCACATCTACAAGAAAGTCTCTTCCATACCTCACTGCAGTAGTGAAGCATCTGGAGGGCTCTTCTTTGGTGTCAGGCATAGCACAGTAAAATCTCAGTATAAAGGGGGATAAATCCCTTCACAGAATACAGAAATTTTGTTGTAACCCTGCTGTATCATTGTCCTGTTTTTTCCAGCCACTCCATCTCTCACTCTCTTCATGTCTCATAGTGGTCATGGCAACATTTACCCAACTCATGGAGTTAGGACAATTTTATTTGACAGAAAAACGTATTTGACCTTCCATGAGGGAGACAGAATTATATCTATGGTGTAGTGCTGTAGTAACTCAGCCTGCTTCGGGAAAAGTGCATATATGACACAGGAAGCCTTTTTGATAATTGGCTTTTCTTGCTAACTAGCTGGTAAATCTAGCTCTGTCATCATCTTACTCCTGGTCCAAGGTTTCCTGCTATTAGGACTGTCGCATGTCAAGAACACAGTTTATATCAAGAATGGACTTACTCGGGGAGTTGGAGGTCAGCAGGGATGAATTACTGTGTCTCTGCAGGGTTCAGACACTTTGCCCAGCAGAACCATTTTTCTGCTAGGTCTTTGATTTGGTAACAGGATCTTAAGAGCCTCAGACAAATAAGGTTTTCAAGCTTCCAAGCTATTCTCCAACCCTTTCAATACTTTAGATGTTCACTTTACCATATTAGTAGCAGGTATAATTTCTTTCCTTATCTCAGTGCTGATAGCTTTTTATAAATAAAAACCAAACCAAACCAAACCACAGTCTTGAAACAGATACTTTTGCTGTAATTGTTTATTAATTAAATTTTCATAATGATGCTTCTTTCTGTCCTTCCCCTTTCATTAGGTAATCTATGCTAATTTCATTATGCTTTCACTTTTTAAGAGTTGTCCTGCTTGTGAATTTTTTTTGAAGTCTTTATGAAAAGCAGATGCTACAGTGAGGCCTGTAAGAGCAGACAGCAGCATTTATTCCAGACCCTCCCTTTTCCTTGGCAGCAGAGCCTGTGTGCCTGACAGGTACTTGTTCACTTCTGAAGCAGTAGGAGATAGAGATGTGGGGAGATGACATGTCTACTTACCTGGAGTGAGCTGTTACAGCTCACTTGTAGCTCTAGACTCTGAAAGTAAGAGCTACTGGTCTGCTTGCTTCTTGCTCTGGGGCCATTTTAAGGCAGCTTTTAACATTATTACGCCACACATACTGAAAATCTCAGTTCCTCTTTGTGGCTCCTTCATACTAGAAGAAAGATATGAATACGATCATTCAAAAATCTTGAGTCATCTGGCCCAACTGCCATCTCAAGGTAGGTCTGGTTAAAGCAGGTTGCTCTGGACCCTGTATAGTCAAGTTTTGAATGTCTTCAGGATGGAGTTTCCCTCTGGGCAACCTGTTCCACTGTTTGACTACCCTCATCATGATTATTTTTTTTCTTAAACTTAATAGATCAGGGCACCCTTACACATGAGTGTACATAATTCTTATACCCTGTGCATGGTTTGAGGTAATCCCAAGCACAGATACAGGCTGAGTGGAGAATGGATTGAGAACAACCCTGAGGAAAGGGACTTGGGGTTGTTGGTGGATGACAGGCTCAACATGAGGCAGCAATACATACTTTGGGCTGCATCAAAAGAAGCAGGGCCAGCAGGTCAGGGGAGGTGATTCTCCCCCTCTGCTCTTGTAAGACACCACCTCGAGTACTGTGTCCAGTTCTGGAGCCTCCGACATAAGAAGGACATGGAGCTGTTGGAGCAAGTCTAGAGGAGGGCGATGATGATGATCACAGGGCTGGAGCAGCTCTCCTCCAAAGACAGGCTGAGAGAGTTGAGGTTGTTCAGCCTGGAGAAGAGAAGGCTGCAGGGAGACCTTGTAGCGGCCTTCCAGTACCTGAAGGGGCTACAGAAAAGCTGGGGAGAGACTGTTTACAAGGGCATGTAGTGATAGGATGAAGCACAATGGGCTTAAACTGTATAAACCAGGGTAGGTTTATTTCAGACATTAGGAAGAAATTCTTTAGTGTGAGGATGGTGAAACACTGGAACAGGTTGTCCTGAGAAGTTGTAGATGCCCCCTCCCTGGAAGTGTTCAAGGGCAGGTGCATTTTTCCTGTCACTATTGATAAAGAAAGGTGTTTGCCTGAGGTGGGATGAGCCAACCCTACTCACTGACAAAACACTGATTATTTATTATTTGACACTGTGGCATCTCGTGGTTGTGGGGAGAGACTGAACTATTTCCTTCCCTCCGCTTGCCTAAGATTTCTTGATTTACATGTAAGTGATGTCCTGTAATTAGCACAATTCTGAATTCAGGCTTTCAACTCTTTTCCTGTTTACAGGATATTATGGTAAGCTTCATGAGCTGCCTGTGAGGAATATAAAGTTGACATAGCTAATAGATTCAGTATTTTCATTTCTTTTTGTGAACTGTATGAAGTCTACACATGGCATGTCACAAGAATGAGAAATAAATTATCTGTACCAGTATACTTTGGCTTTATCGTTTCTTTTCCCCAGCTGCTCCATAGATTTCAGAGAATCCACTGCAGACCTGTTTTTTTTTTATTAAGGTGAAAGTAGAAAAGGCATAAAGTGACATTTTGAATTCTAGGGGCTCAGTTCAGAGACAACCATGGCTGAGTGACCTGCAGTGTTTAAGATGATGTATCAGTTGTCTGCTTTGGCTCTTTGCCAGAAGTCATCTCTCACTGCCCCACCATTTTTGGTGGTGACTGTTTGATTACTGGCCTTGTAATCAGTTGTAATTACTGGATTGCTTGCTCCAGTTCCAGTAGTTTAGATCTTATCCAGGTGCTATTCCTAAAAAACTCTGTGTGTTACAAGGCTAGCTAATGTAAGCAAGCATTTGAATCAGATCATGTTAACTAGAGACTTGAGATGTGTGGAGCTCAGGTGTGGGACCTTATCTGAAAGCCTCTGACTCGAGGTTTTTGTTTATCATGTTCTGGTGCAGAAGGAATTTTCATGAGGATTCATGGTGCTTTTCTGTTTGAATTTCTTTCTGACTTGAGGGGAAAATAATGAAATTTATCCAGGGGTAATCTCAGCAGCAGCTATGTTCACTTCCATGACCAAAAGTAGGTTGCAGTCAAGCAGGTGAACCAAGTTTCCTCTGATTTTTACCTTAAAAAACGGAAGATTCACAGACAGAATGAATTCAAGCTAAATGCTTAGTTTAAAGTTTTATCCTGGAAGCTCAGGCCAGCTTTTTTAACCTGGTTGTGAGGGATGGTCCGTTGTCAAAAATACTGACAAAAGTCTCAATAAGCTTTGCAAGCTGTCACTTCAGTCAGCAGTATTAGAGCAGAGCTGTTACAGCTCCAGCATCCTGTACTGTGCATATTCTGACATAGTGGCAATGGCAGTTGTATCTACAGAAGACATGGAGATTAAGCCAGTGCTGATGAGTGTGAAGAATGAATTCTGAGGGCTGTGAGCAGCTAGACAGGGGGCTTCTAGTTGCTCTCTAGAACATCTTCAAGAGATCCCATCTCTAGTTGTATCAGAAACACATAGCAATGCTCAGAACAGGGAGACTTGTGGCAGTGCATGAGTGTGATAATCTACACCTGTGTCCTTCAGTGCTATTTGAGTTAATTTGCATTACGTTGCAACTGGAACAAGCTTAAGAAAGCTGTAAATTAGTTGAGAAAAGCACATGCTCTTGCAGAGCAGCTCTGCTGACAACAGAATCTGAACTGCTCGAGAACTCAAGGGATTGCAGTCCTGTCCCTGCTGCAGTTGAGAGAACTAGCTGTTAGTTTAAACGGGATTAACAATTTCACCTGGAGGTGTCCAAATTTGATGTTTTAAAATTATTAACTCTCTCCCTAGTATATATTCATAGAAAAGCATGGAAAAAAAGATCTAATTCCCTTCTTCTTTTTGCACTTTTACAAGAAGGAAAAGTAACTAAATAAATTACTTCTGGGATGAAATTTTCTATGGTGGTTTAAAGCCAGTACATGAATGTTTTGTGCCTGAGATGTGAAACCATGAAAACTGGGTTAGTAATGAACCCTCGACACAGCCTTAACAGTAGCACTGCTAATAGGTACCTCTGTAATTACTGCTTCTCTCTGAATTTTGCTGAGCTTCTACAATGAATTAAAAATCTCATACTGTGATTTCTTCTGTTAAAAGATGACTCAGTGGAAGCCTTTTAAATATATATAATACAACCAAAGGTAAAATTTCTGCCTCTGAAATAGACCATTTTGGGTTTGTGTGGTTTGGAAAATATAATCTGGTTTTGCTTTAGCAGATCAATTTCCTTTTCTGTATTTCATAAATTTGTTGCACTTGAGATGCAATGAAATGCTAAGTAAAGCTTCTGTGGCATTGCGTACATGATAGAGATGACCTGTCCATGTAATGTACCATGGAATATAAATCCAGTTGTTAGTGCATTTAGCAGATTTTTTTCTGGCTCTTTTCAGACAGACAGATTGCAGGAGTTTTATAAGTATTTTGGAGGACAGAAAGACTGAGTGAGAAGTGGATGTAAAAGGAACAGATTATAGCTGAGGAAATTGTTTCTTTTGGAAGGAAATGAGGAGATGTAGGTATGGTCTCTGTCCACTGAAATCAGTGGGAGTTTTTCTATTAGCTTTCACGAGATGAATCAGACTTTTGCCAGGAAGTGTGGAAGAGGCCTCTAGTTCAGACGCTGGAAAATGTTTAAAAGGGTAAATTAAACACAAAATGTATAAGCAGTGTTTGTTGTGCAGTGGTCTAAAAGTTACTTGGTCCTTCAAAACACTTTGATTTTAGAAGCCACAGTTTGTCAAGGCTGACATCAAGATTCCTACATGGCTGCTGACTCAAAGTACTATACGCCAGCCCTCACTAAGGGCTGACAGACAGTCACTTGATGGTAGGTACAGTCTCCAGGGCAGCAAGAAGTTGAAAAAATGAACCATCAAAACTATAAAAGAACAATGCTGGGAATACATTTACCTCGTTTGGAGTCTTAGTGTGGCACTCAGCAGTTAGATGTCCATGACAGCATTATATAGGTGAGCAATGTGCAAGCACATGTGCTTTGTTTGTCAGAATAAGTTGACATGGTAAAAATGCACATCTTATGCTGGCCTTGTTGTACTACGAGACAAATGTGAGTATCCTCAGTGCCTATTTGAGACTTCAGATCTGGAATGTAAATGTGCTAGTAAAGGATGTCTGTTGAAAAAACGAGAGGCTGGGTGTTTTGTGTGCATGAACTAGGATGGATCCATTAGTTTATGTGAGTTCACAGCAAGTGAGTGTTCAAATATTTGGTTTTCAGACTACAAATTCCCAGAGGTAGCGGAGGGAAAAAACCATACAAACCAATCTATTGCAAACCCATCCTGGAATCATTATCGATTCTTCTAGAACTGAAAAACCATTCGAACAGCTTGTTCCTCTCCTGTTGCCTCAAAGCTTCATCCATGGCTCTGTTCAATGCCCTGTCTTGTTCAGCTTTCAAAACTGCTAAAAAGGACATGTTTACTGGTGATAGTGAATAAGATTGATATTGCAAAAAAAATCCCACATTTACAGAAACTTCTTTTTATAGTTTGTTTTTTTTGACCTAGTAAGTGAACTATAACATGTTTCCTGCAAATAGTTTTTTGTTACCTTCTTGGCATTGCAGGTTGTGTTTTAAAACAAATAAGCTACAGAACTATGAAGGCCAGATGGGGGGTGGCCTGGATGTGTTTTTTAGCATCTCAACGAACAAAATTGGTTTCAAGAGGCTATTACAGCTTCTGTGAGGAGGTGACAGTTTCCTTGATGTTGGTGAAACCCCACCAGAAGATGTGAAGAAACTGTTTGGTTAATGCATCTCCATTACATTATGTAGTAAGGGGCTGACAGAGTTTGTCTAGCAGAGTGGCTGTTATTGTTACTATTGCATTAGTTGTACATGACCATTTGCATCCCAAAAGAGTTCTCCTTCCATAGTAGATGGTCATTTCCCTCCATGTGTTGGCTATAGGCACCCACATCCAGCCAGTTAGATCAGTAACTTTCAGTCTCACTTTCCATTCCTTCTTTTTTCCTTTGTGATCGCTGGGCAAGGTGCCAACTACAGTGCTTGTCTGAAAGCTACCCTCTCCAGGTGGGATTTATAATACTGGGAGTGACAGGGTTACAGCTCAGGATTTTTCTGAAGTACAAACCTGTCTGTGATTTAAGGGTAAACAGGCACAGGGGACATCTGAACAAACAAATGCTTTAAAAGAAATTTGGAATGTACTTTTCAGTTTCTGTGTGACCTGACTGGTTGCAGCTTAAGTAATAAGTAGAGCTAAATCCTGTGATGACCTGCTCAGTCCAATCCCTTCAGGTCAGTATAGAAGTGCCTGATGTCTAGAGAGGCAGATTCACCAGCCACAGCATATACCTGCCAGGAATTTAACTGTTACTGAGCGACTGTGCTCCCAGATGCTAATACGCTTTTTTAGGGCCCATGTTGAAAGTCATTGTGGGCATTGCTTTGCAGAAGACAGTACTTTTCTCCTGTGACTGAAGAACAGTCCTGTTCTTATGAGAACTGGCTTATGGAAGGACAAGAAAACACTCATATTCCTCTCTCATTTGGATTGGCTTGCTGGAAGTATAATTTTCTTCATCTTACAGAGGAGGAAATTAAGTCAGGAAAGAGTGAAACTACTTCTGTAGTAAGTCAGTAAGAGAGGTTCAAATAGAACCCAGGTTTCCTGACTTTGAAGTATTTCAACTGAATGCTCAGTGTGTTTCTTCCAGAGATGGAAAAGCAGTGGCCCGGTTTCTGCAGGACACTTGAGGTCGCCAGCCTTATCCCAGGCCCAGGAAGCTGCAATCTGTCTTCCAGACTGGGAGGAAGAGCCACAGCATTTTCCTTTTTCCATATTGCCATGCATAGCGTAGCAAAGGTGAGAATCTCTTGCTTGGGGCTACAGGAAGCATGAATGTGAATGCCAAGAGTGGGATTCAGTGTCCTATTTTTATATATATAGCTGGCAAATTAGGAGAAAAAACATACATGAACTTAAGTATAAATTAGTAATAGTACATTACAAATGTGCAGAGGTCAGACTAGATGAACTTCAGAGGTCCCTTCCAACCCTGACAACTCAATTACTCTGACTCTTATTCAAAGATAATTTACTCCATAATCATCTTTTCTCCTCTACCTGCTTCCTCTTTTCAGATGCCCTTTGCTTCTGCTTTAGATTTTGTCTAGGTTCTCTGCAAGCTTATTTCTGAAAAACAGTGTTTTAAAATAGTCTAGAGTATCTGCAGTCTGAACTGGATAGTCATCCCACTGTGTGTTGTCACACAGCAGCTGTTTACGTCTTGCTCAGGCTATTTATGATTTGCATTAGGGTTTCTTTTTCAGAGTGCAGAAACTCTGGTGGGAGTAAAGCGTGCTGTGGACAGAGACCTTAAGCCTTTACTATAAAAAAATTAAACTAGTAATGTTTCCTGTCTGTCACCTGAGTGTGTGACTGCAGCAATTTCAGCTGGGATGGGCTGGAGCAAGCCAGAAGCTGCTCCTGTCAGGACAACAGCTCTGAAGGCTTGCAAAAGTCAGGCCCAGCCAATGAAGTGAACATCTGCAGCTCCCACCATGGGTCCCAGCAGTGCAGTGCAAAGCCAGAGTGCAAGTGCGAGCCACCTGGCAGACACCTTCAGGTGATAAATGTGCTGGCATCTGTATATGGTTTAATAATCAATAGGAAGTAATAATGATTTGAAGACCATTTTTTACAATCTCCCAATGTCCATTTTAATATATTTTACTAGGGAATAAAACTTACTCACTCTCGAGTATCTTGTCTAGGCTGGCTATGATTCTTTGTCTCCTTGCTTTTTTAAATGTGGTATTTCCATTCCTTTTTATTGCAGTATATGCTACAAGATACTTATTTTTTAACCTGCACCAATGCAGCATCTGTTTCATAGTAGTTTTTTTCCACAGTTCCATATTTTCATTGCACTTGAAAACAAATACACTCATCCAGTGCTCTCAGCCTTCAATTCACTGGTCTTTTTACAGTCAGGATTTTTTCTCTTGCCTTTCAACTTGAGGTAACTCATTTGTAGCCCCTTCTTTTTACTGGTTCTGAGTAAGATACTTTTGAAGTTGCTGGGTGTTAAAAAGTCAAGTTTCATTTTGTGATTACAGCAATTTTATTCCCTAATTATTAGATTGCAAATAAATGGTGAACATAATGGTATTTTAGAAAAGTAAAAAAATAGATCTTGAAATAGGATATTGCAGAGGGAGCCCTAAGGTGAGAAGTAATAGGAGGTATAATACCTCCTTCTTAGCAGCCTTTTGATCTTTTCCTTCTTGATATCTTTTGTTTTGTCTTATAAATTCCCAGGCAAATTAACAATAGGTACCATAGCAGTGGCACCTGATCAAAGTGCCCTTGTGAACAGTTTTCTGAATGGCTGAGCAGCCACATAGGGGCTGTCTCAAGCCAAAATGTAATAAATCCTTCATAGTAGAGTAGCTCAACCAGATGCCAGCAGTTACCTTTCTCCTTCTACAGTTGAAATTGTGAAGTGAATCACATAAGTCTCATATTAGGCTTCCTGTAGAAGATGACTTTGTGGGCAAGCTTAAGAAGAGCAGCAGTGTTTGATGGGTCTGTCCTCATCTTTTTAAAAGAGAGCAGAGAGGCTCAGTTCTGTCATCCCATGCAGCTGTGAATCCAACTACAGTCAAAAGCAGAATTCCACTTTGTGGTTCCTGTTAAAATGTAATTTTTCTAATGAGTAGGGGTTTCCTTCTTCTTACTCATCTTCAAAAAGCATTGCACAGAGTTGAAGCCTGATTAACTCCAGCCTTAATTCTCATTCTGATATAAATCTTTCTCAGTTAATTCAGATCCTGAACCCTTCAGAGTTTCCTCTCATGGGACATGGACACCTTTCTGTCTCTTTGAGATCTTGGACACAACTTGACTTCAAGTCTGTAGGCAGAATTGCACGTGAATTGCTTTCTTGAAAAGGAATTTCACATGCCGAGTGCTGTAGGACCAAGCTTATGGCTTATATGCAGCTTGCTGCTGGGCACATTCCATATGCTATTGCCAGCAACAGACATTGTTAATGGCGTGCAGATAGATAAAAGTATACATAGAGCACAATCCCAGTTCCTAGAAAAAGAGTTGGTCATGCTTCCTTCCCATTGCTGCAAAACAGGGACCTGAGCAGCGCTGAGGAAGGAATGATCCATGCCACATGTGAAAGGAGGCACTGGAATGTGAGTCTGTCTCTCTGCAGACGTATGTAGTTCCTCCTCCCTTTTATTATGGAGGAGGTGGTGGCAAATATGTGCAGCATCTTACAAAGCAGCAGTGATTTTGAAATTTGTAGCACACAGGCCACAGTCAGACAGTGTGTGAGCTGGTATTGGATTAGGAACCATGATAATGAGATTGACCAGTGTGTGAAGCTGGAGTGTCAAGGGCTTTTCTCTTTGTGATGCATCTTATGATGGTTATCAGCATCCAAGATCCCCCTATATGCAGAGACTGCATTTTTGCAGAGACAGAAGAGACCTAGAGAAGGGGCTGTGCATCATGCAGACCACTCTGGGATCTCCTGTGTGTCCCTAGGTAAGCTGTGCTTTAAGTTTGTCTTCTACAAGTCCTCGATGGAAAAAACTTAATCTAGCTAAACCTGAACATGCCACACTTCCATTCCTGTTGAGCTAGCAGCAGTACACAGGACAGGAACTCTGGTGGCATTTTTTAAAAAAGAATATGGGGAAGTTTTTATCCATTATACACAGATGCAGCACTGTGTTTGCAAAGGTGTCACACTGACAGGGTTTCACCAACCAGCAGAGTGGCTTGCAGGTTTCTGCAGGAACCGAAGAACATGAATGCAATTTATCTGCCTATGTTTTCTTAGCAAATGGAAGGAAGATAGGCCCTGCTGTTGTAAAGCAAAACATTTGTTTTGCTAAATACTAACTGAAAACTAAAACTAAAAGGAGAGGGGAAAAAAACATGCCTTGACAGCATAGCTATCATACAGGTTTTATTCAAGGCTCATGGTTCTGAGTGGGTGAACCCAATTAATTATAAATGCTTTGGAAGTGTAAACAAGAGAATGGCTCTGTGTTGTGAAGACACAGAAGTCTCTTTTCCTCTGTTTAATTAATGCTTACAAGACTGACCCAGGTAAGTTTTTGGTGTACTAAGAAAAGACCTCAAAGAACACAGTTTTTTAAAGCAACCAAACTGTGGGAAATTTTGGTCATTGGGTAATTACTGTTTATCTCACACTTGTGTTTAGTAACGTAACAAGTATTTCGTGATAGAATTTAATATTGTTCACCATTGTTCATTTCCTTTCTGCAAAGAAGGAAAAAAAATAATGTGGAAAGAAATAAAGTATTTGCAAGATGATAATGTGAATCTAGGAATGAGTGTGCCAAAGATCTCAATCTCTACTGCATTGTTACCATCTGTCTTTTTGCCTTCAGTAGAGCTACTGTGCCAAAAGACAGGTGCAACTGTCCTAATTTTCTCCTCATACTATGTAGACCTATTAAGTGCCTCGCAAATAAGACCAAATAATCTTAAGGTGAAGGGTGGGTTGCATGCTTTTCCTTGGGTTGCTCCCTTATATGTTATCCTTGCCTCTAATGCCACTGCCTGGAATACTGGCCTTAATTTTGGTCTTCCAGATTTTTCAAATAATGATCTGCAAATAGTTCTGCTCCGTAGTTCAGTGAGTAAAGCCAAGACTTTGAATTGTCATATTTGCCATTGCGTTCTTGATACATGTAATCTATTACCAGTTGCCTCAGAGTACCACATCATCTCTCCTTACTCTTTTCTGTGAGCTGTTACTTCAGTCTAAAGTAGCTTTTTATTAGTAGTATTAGTATTCTTACTATAGTACATATTAGGGTGTTCATATTATGATAGCAAAGAACAGTCTTTGGTGTATGATAACATGACTCATAATTCTCTTGATCAATCAAAATTAGTTTTTTAATATTATTATTAGAAATAGCAACAGCAAGCAACAATGTGGATAACTGAAACAATGTGAGCACCAGAAAACTGCTTCTACAAGCATTTTGAATTTTCTTCATCTCAAATTGACCGTTTCTTGCTCTGTTGTCATGGAAATATTAGGCTAAAAATATCTTTAGATATGCAGTAGAAACAAGGAATGAGTCTGAAGTGTGATAAATGTATTAAGGAAGAAAAGCAGGGCTTGTTATGGTATTGTGAATAATAGGGCTTAAACTCTTGACTTCTCTTTTACATCGAAGTGCAAAGGGTATTTTTCTTGGTAATATTCATGTCTTGTTGCTGAAGGACTTAATTGCAAAGCTGTCTTTGTACACTGCATGGCACATGCTTGACTGACTAATCGCTCCCCATCAGAGTGAACACTGAATTTTAGTATCGCATGGTCTGGCTGCTAAACACAAAGGAACTGTTGTTGTTACACATTCTTATAGTGACTGAAGAGAGCTTAACACTTGAAAATGTGAATAAATCAGACTTCTGACTGGGAGCGTTTGTGGAGTGACAAAAGAAAGGACATAAAGTGCAAGAGGAGCTGGAGGACAGAGAGGTCCATGATGACTGTTTTTTGGCACTAATGTCCTCAAAGGTAACTCCCTTGGGAAAAAAAAAAAGAAACACGGACTTAAAGGAATGATCTAATGTGAAATTCAGTTATGCTTATGAGACAAGTGATCAAAGGCTAGCTCAAGAAGTGCTGTAGCAGGTGTCTTGAATTAAACTGCTACTAATGTAAATGAAAACATTAATCCTCCCTCATTTCAGTACTCGGCAGAGTCTGGAGTTGTAAGGTGTCCCTTTTCATGCTGTCCTCTCGCTTCACAAAGGAGGCACCAGGTAAAGTTATGGTTTACACCTTCCTAAGTATTAATCATTGATTGTAAGGCTATTGTCATAGAATCACAGAATTACAGAATGTTTGGGTTGGAAGGGACCTTAAATACCATCTAGTTTCAACCTCCCTGCATGGGCAGGGACACCTCCCACTAAATCAGATTGCTCAAAGCCCCATCCAACCTGGCCTTGAACATTTCCAGGAACGGGGCATATACAGCTACCCTGGGCAACCTGTTCCAGTGTCTCCCCACCCTCACACTAAAGAATTTCTTCCTAATGTCTAACTGAAATCTACCCTCTTCCGGTTTAAAGCCATTACCATTGTCTTAAATGTCCTTTTAAAAAGTCCCTCCCCAGCTTTCTTACAGGGCCCCTTCAGGTACTGGAAGGATGCTAGGTCTCCCCAGAGCCATCTCTTTTCCAGGCTGAACAACCCCAATTCTCTCAGCCTGTCTTCATAGGAGAGGTGCTCCAGCCCTCTGATCATCTTTGTAGCCCTCCTCTGGATTCACTGTAGCAGGTCCATGTCCTCCTTGTGTTGGGGGCTCCAGAACTGGACACAGTACTCCAAGTGGAGTCTCAAGAGAGCTGAATAGAGGGGATGAATCACCCCTCTTGACCTGCTGGCCACACTTCTTCAGATGCAGCCCAGGATACGGTTGGGTTTTGGGCTGCACGTGGACATTGCTGGCTCATAGAATCATAGAATACCTTGGGTTAGAAGGGGCCTTTAAAGATCATCTAGTCTCAATGTTATGCTTCTCATCAACCAAGACCCCCAAGTCCTTTTCCTAAGTGCAATTCTCAATCCATTCTCCCCCCAGCCTGTATTTGTGCCTGGGGTTGCGCTGACCCAGGTGCAGGACCTTGCACTTGGCCTTGTTGAACTTCATGAGGTTGGCATGGGCCCACCTGTCAGGCCTGTCAAGGTCCATTTGGATGGCCTCCCTTCCCTTCAGTGTGTTGATCACACCACACAGCTTGGTGTCATCATCAAACTTGCTGAGGATACACTCAATCCCACTGACCATGTCACTGACAAAGATGTTAAGCATCACTGGTGCTGGTACCGACCCTTGAGTAACACCACTCGACACTGGTCTCCATTTGGACATGGAGCTGTTGACCACAACTCTTTGAGTGTGACCATCCAACCACTTCCTTATCCACTGAGTCGTCCTTCCATCAAATCCATATATTTCCAATTTAGAGACCAGGATGTTGTGCAGGACAGTGTCAAATGCTTTGCGCAAGTCCAGATAGGTGACATCAATTGTTCTTCTCTTGTCCACCGACACTGTGACCCCACTGTAAAAGGCCACTACTTTTGTCAGGCATGATTCGCTCTTGGTGAAGCCATGTTGGTTGCCACCAACCACCTCTTCATTTTTCATATGCCTTAAAAGAGCCTTCAGGAGGAGCTACTCCATGATCTTGTCAGGTACAGAGGTGAGACTGACTGGCCTGTAGTTCCCCAGGTCTTTGTTTTTTCCCTTTTTGAAAATGGGGGTTATGTTTCCCCTTTTCCAATCAGTGGCCATGACTTTTTTAGTATTATGGAAAGTGGCTTTGCAACTTCACCTACCAGTTCCCTCAGGAGCCATGGATGGATCTTGTCACGTCCCATGGACTTGTGCACTTTCAGGTTCTTTAGATGGCCTTGAACCTGCTCTTCTCTTACAGTGGGCAGATCTTCCTTTTCCCAGTCCCTGCCTTTGCCTTCTTCAACTTGGGTGGTGTGGCCAGAGCTCTTGCTGGTGAAGACTGAGGCAGAAAAGTCTCTGTGTTCATCTGTGCAGGCCTCTTGGCATTCTTGTCTGCCTTGCCCTTTGTTGGGATATATTTCTCCTGGTCTTGGATATTGACCAGTTTCTTGGGCTCCTCTTCCTTCCAGGGCTTTATCCCTTGGTACCCTACCAAACAGATCCTTGAAGAGGTCGAAGTCTGCTCTCCTGACGTCCAGCTTGCTGTGCACCCTCCTTGTTGCTCTAAGGATCTTGAATTCCACCATTTCATGGTCACTGCAGCCAGGGCTTCCCTTAGGCTTCGTGTTGTCCACGAGCCCATCCTCGTTGGTGAGAACAAGGTCCAGCATAGCACCTTTTCTTGTTGGTTCCTTTACCACTTGGAGAAGGAAATTGTTGTCAATGCATTCCAGGAACCTTCTGGATTGCTGGTGCCTTGCTGTGTTGTCCCTCCAACAGGTATTGGGGTGGTTGAAGTCCCCCATGAGGACCAGAGCTTGTGAATGCTAAGCTTCTCCAATCTGTCTATAGAGGGCCTCACCTGCTCAGTCTACCTTGTCAGGTGGCCTGTTGCAGACCCCCAGTATGTCATTTTCTCCTTTATAAATCTAAGGGAGTGTCTGGTCCACCCATGTTCTGAGATCAAGGGGGATAAAAACATGCTGTGATGTAGAGAGCTGTGTTTGAGGCACTTGGCCTCTGAATTTCATTCATTATTTCTTCCTCTAGGCTGTGGCTGAAGGCATAATCAAGTCATATGTATTTAATTAAAACTCTGAACTACTGTTGCTGTGATAAAAGCAAGGAGCTGATGGTTCAGAGGCACCTGGTCTAGGAGACAGTTAATTTGAGGCAGACACAATACCTGGAAGCCTACAGGATATATTGCAACAAGGGCAGTAGAGATGAGTTTACTTCATCTGGGGCAACCCAGTGGCTGTACATCACAGTAAAGAGAGGAGAGGGGTCCCCAGCTCTGCTTGTCCCTCCTCTTTTGTGGAGCTGTGAGCTACTTTATACTTTTGTGTTCATCCCTTTCTCTGTCATCTCCAAGTCACCTTCACAGTGCCTCTGCTGACACTCAGAACAGAGCTCAGGGATGTCAGTATTTCTGCATATTTATTTTCTATCTGTTTATCTTGTGGTTTAATATATATTGCTGTAATTGAGAACAGTTAGGCAGTTTATGTTCAGTTTAAATTCTTTTCCTGAATATTGTCAGTGACTCTAATGGGACACTAATACAGTGGAACAGATGGCTTTCTGTGTGTGAGGCAAGGCTCATTTCCAGTGTACTGAAAGCATAGAGATTTTTTTCTCTACTATTCAATTTTGATTAAAAAACCCACCAAGATGATGAACAGTTTTAAAACAGAAGTGTTATTAGAAAACTTAATCTGATGTAATTGTTGCATTTGAGAAGTTACTTTAGATCATCTCTCATAAATAGATGAACCATATGTTTGATTTTGCCTGCAATGTTGTTTTTCATGCAGCATGCAGGAGCACTTAGGATCAGAGAGCAAACTTTAGGCATGGTTTCCAGTTATTATGGACTCAGCTAGCACACCGTTAAAAATGCTTTGATGATTGCAAGTTTTTCTCAAATAAATGGCTCACTTGCTAATGCTCATGGTGAAAAACTCATCGTTAAGCTGATTTACATAAAAACATAATAGCCTGTAGGCTCTGGAATTTCATTAAAGTCTCAACCTTAGTGCAGCCCTTATAACTTGCTGTTTGCAATGACTGAAATGTCTCTCTCAAGCAGCTTTTTCTTCTCCTGATGAAAGGCAGGTGAATTGTTACAACCCCCCTCCCCATCCCCAGCTCTCATTCACTCAAATTGATGCCTATCATTCCATAAAGGCAGAGCAGACAGATAGCACTATTGGCTTTGACTGTAAGTAAATAGATAAAATTCTTGCCTGTTCTGGACTGGATCCTGCTGTCTTTATCAATACGGAGCAAAGAATTCTGTTGGTTTCAATGGGATGAGAGATGACTCAGTACCAGGAATGGTAAGTCTGAGTTCTTTTTTTTCCCCCATCTCACATTTCTGAAGAAAATTTTAGGAGGAAATTATTATTTTCAAGGATGTGAGCTGTCCGAACAAACCAAATTTCAATTCCATTACTCATGTTATGCAATAAAACTTTAAAAGTAGGTAATAGTGGGAGAGTATGCTCCAGTGCAATCTGCAGGTTCTGTTCCTAGCTACATAAGAGCTAGAACAGCTTTTTATTAAAGACATTTGGCATCTTTCACTACTGGCCAGGCAGTGGCAACTTTCCACTGACCTTTCAGGTGTCTGCAGAAGCTTTGCCTTGCTCCACTGTGCCTTGAATCTAGTTGTCAATCTAAATGCCAGACATACTGGGCACTTGGTACAGACTCTTGTCGATGATGAACTGGACTTTCACAAGGGCCACTGGATGGCTGTAGATTCTAATGCATTCCAACCCCTGCCTGTCTGGACAGAATTTGAGCCAGCAGACTGACCGTAAATCTCAGTGCCACATCCCTGTGGCTGCTTAATTGGGAGCTTGAATACAGTTCTCCAAGTACACGCGTTGTGTTCCCACTGAGAAGGCAGCTGGCAGTGCTCATTTGTCCTAGCAAGACTGAAACAGTGCTCTGCTACCTGCTCCCCTCAAATCCTTCTCTACTCAAGCCTATGGCCATCACAGATCACAGGTTTTTTTCTTCAACATCTTACCTAGTTTTGTCCTGACTTCTGTTTTCCCACCCTATGCTCCTAATCCCCCCAGCTGGCTTGGTCTCTTCCTTCAACAGGGGCAGGCCAGGGATACAGTCCTGTGGCTCCCAGGAAAGGCACCCAGAATATGGCACAGCCAGGAAGAGCTTTGTTCAGTTCTCTAGTACTGAAAAAGTCTGTCTTAGCACCAGTCTGGAACATACTCAGCACAGCTAGGATTTCCTATGGCACAGACAGGGCATTCAGATGATAAACTCAAAGATGTCTGAAATTAGCATATCAAACTGAATTTTTCTGAGAGGTTCATAAGTTAGCTGAATTTAAATGTGCTTTTACAGGAACAGGAAAAGATATATGCTTATTGTATTGACTTCTGCTCCCTATTAACATGGGGGGTAAAAGGAAAGGTCTTGAGAAATCTTTAGTAGGTAAAACCCCATGGATTTCCCTTATAATTCACAGCTACCAGTTTCTGTACGAAGTTTTCTTGCCATTCATGTCTGTAGGTCTGAGACACGCATCCCACATGCAAAATTTTATTCCAAATATATGTATCTTGAAAATGTACAAGCAACTGAAAGCAAGGTTTATGATGAAAAATGTCAAGCAACTTTAGTAATCATCAGTGTTAGATGTCCTGCCTGTACAGAGAAATACAGAGAAGTGCTGGAAATTAATGTATAATCACACATCCATTCCAGCTGCTATCATTCTTCAGTAATGAGTCTTGCCAACAGTCCAGTTTTTATGAGGGTAGCACATAAGCAAAAGCCTATTGAAATTAGATCTATATGTTCTTCCTGAATAGCAGCTTAGAGCCACTTTGTTGTATGTCTTCTGTAATAGAAACTCAGGTATACTTTTATTTTCATAAGGCAAAAATGATGTGATTTTGTCTGGCTTATGCTCAGTTATCTACACCCAAAACATTTCTGAGTGCTGCTAGTTAATCACAACACAGTTATTGGTAGGCAGAGAGATGCATGTCACTTTGTATAAGCAGCATCATAATCATAGCATGTATTGGGTTGGAAGGGACCTCTAGTCCAACCCCCCTACAATAAGCAGAGACATTTCCAACTAGACCAGATTGCTGAGAGCCCCATCAAGCCTGACCTTGAATGTCTCCAGGGATGGGGCCTCCACCACCTCTCTAGGCAACCCGTTCAGTGACCCACCACCCTCCTATTAAGGAACTCTTCCCTTATGTCCAATCTAAATCTACCCCTTTCTAGCTTGAAACCATTACCCCTTGTCCTCTTACATTCCCTTGTGAACAGCTCTTCCCCAGCCTTCTTACAGGCGCCTTTCAGGCACCAGAAGGCTGCTATAAGGTCTCCCTGGAGCCTTCTCTTCTTCAGGCTGAAGAACCCCAGTTCCCTCAGCCTGTCTTCATAAGAGAGGTTCTCCAGCCCTCTGATCATTTGCGTTGCTCTCCTCTGGATGTGTTCCAACAGGTCAACATCCTTCTTGTTTTGGGGCCTCCAGAGTTGGAAGCAGTACTCCAGGTGAAGTCTCACCAGGGCAGAATCACCTCTCTCGATCTGCTGGCCGCACTTGTTTTGATGCAGCCCAGGATTGGCCTTGTGGGGTGCAATTGCACATTTGTGACTCATGTTCAGCACTGGATCTGCTAATACCCCCAGGTCTTTTTCCACAGGGCTGCTCTGTAACATGTCTTGTCCCAGCCTGTATTGATATCTCTGGTTGCCCTGGCCCAGATGCAGGGCCCTGCACTTGGCCCTGTTGAACCTCATGAGGTTCACCTGGGTCCACTTCTTCAGCTTGTCCAGGTCCCTCTGGATGGCATCCTGTTCCTCTGGCATATCAGCTGCAACACCCAGCTTGGTGTCATCAACAAACTTGCTGAGGGTGCTCTTAATATCATTAGTGAAGATACTAAACAACACTGGTCCTAGTATGGACCCCTGAGGGACACCACTTGTCACCATTTTCCATCGGGACATTGAGCCATTGACCACTATTCTCTGGATGCAACCATCCAGCCAGTTCCTTATCCACTGAACAGTCTACCCATTAAACTCGTATCTTTCCAACTTAGAGAGAAGGATGTTATGGGGGCCATTTCAAAGGCCTTGCAGAAGTCCAGATAGGTGACATCCATAGGTCTTCTGTTGTCCACTGATGCAGTCACTCCATTGTAGAAAGCCACTAGGTTGGTCAGGCAGAATTTACCCCTGGTAAAGCCATGCTGGCTGTCCTAAACCACCTCCTGGTCCTCCATGTGCCTTAGCATGTCTTCTAGGAGGATCTGTTCCATGATCTTCCCAGGCACAGAGGTGAGGATGACAGGGCAGTAGTTCCCAGGGTCCTCCTTTCTACCCTTGTAAAAAACTAGTGTGATGTTTCCTTTCTTCCAGTCACCAGGGACTTCAATTATCCTGGAGAGTCGCGTGGCAACTACATCCGCCAATTCCTTCAGGACTCTGGGATGCATCTTATCAGGTCCCGTGGACTTGTGTATGTTCAGGTTCCTCAGATGGTCACAAACCTTGTCTTCAATTATGGTGGAAGGGATTTTGTCTCCCTGGTCTCTGTCTTGTGGGCCATCAACTTGAGAGCCATGAAGAGAGGGGTTGCCAGTGAAGACTAAGGCAAAAAAAATTGAGAATCTCAGTCTTCCCCTCGTCTGTTGTTACTAGTTCACCACTGTTGCTCATCGGGGCAGGGGGCGACACTTTCTTTACTCTTCCTTTTCTGGTTTACATACCTGTAGAAGCCCTTCTTGTTTTTCTTTACATCCCTTGCCAAGTTCAGCTCCAGCCGCCCCTTGGCCTTCCTGACTATTACATCACGAGCCCCTGGCTCATCTCTTGTAAGACTTTGCCTGTGCTGCAGTGTCCACAGCATGTGTCAGGGCAACAGGTTGGAGGCCCTTACCATCACCCCCTTGCTGTCACCCCATCCTTCCAACCCTGGTGTGTCTTCCTGCCGCTTGTCACAGACAATCTTGGTATTATTATCCCACTCCCCCTTCACGTCTAGTTGAAAGTCCTGTCAATCAGCCTGGCAATCTCTTGGGCAAAGACCCTCTTCCCCCTTTGAGAAAGGTGTCTCCCGTTTGATGCCAGCATTCCTGGTGCCATGTAGGCCATCCCATTATCAAAAAACCCCAAATTGTGGCAGTGACAGCAGCCATGGAGCCATGTGTTGATAGATTGAATCCTCCTATTCCTTCTAATGTCACTGCTTTCAACTGGGAGGATGGAAGCAAAAATAGCCTACCCCCCAGATTCTCTCACTAACCATCCCAACGCCCTGAAGTCTTTCTTGATTGTTCATGAGCTAATAGTTGCTGCTTCCTCTCTACCCGCATGGAAAATCACTAGTGGGTAGTAATCTAGGATAGGAAGTTTTCTAGTGATGTCCTTAACCTGGGCTCCAGGGAGACAGCAGACCTCCCTGTGAGAAGGGTCTACGCAGCATGCTGAACCCCCTGTTCCCTTCAGAACAGAGTTGCCTACAAGTAGAACCCTTCTTTCTTTCCTTTTGCATGGTGATTATATGGGCAGTAGGCCTGTCTGGCTGTGCAGATAGCTCTGGTGTAGTTTGCCTATTGTTCCCATCCTCATTCAGCTGTTCCTTCTCAACCAGAGCCTTGTACCTGTTACCCAGAGGCACCTGGGGTGGCAAAGTGAGCGAGAGAGGATTTTGCCTGCTCCCCTACCATGAACTGCTCCCTCCACTCACTCTTTTCATGTAGGCTTCTGCCTTTGGCCTGACAGGGTACAGAGGCCCCTTGATCCTGGGTGTTTTCTGATGGGTGCTCCCATTTCTGTTTTAAGGAGGGTAGAGCCTGGCTCCACCAGTCTATCTCTTGTTCATCCTCCCTGCTGCTCCTCAACCTTTTGACCTCCTTGTGCAGCTCGGCCACCAGGCTGAGCAGATCCTTCACCTGTTCACATCAGACTCAGCAGTTCTCATAACTGCGACTTGTTGCTGGGCAAGGCTCTGGCACTTCTTGCAGCCTGTGACCTGGACAGCTGCATGTTTCCCTGGGAGTTCTGTCAGGGCTGCTGTGTCCATTCTGGTGGGTGTAGAGGTCACTACCTTTTGCTGGGTGGGGACCACTGCTGAGCTCTCCCACGCGCCCTGCTCGCGCTTTCAGTGAGAAAGCTGCTGCTTCGCTCTTCGCCAATGGAGTGTTGCCTCCAGTTTTGCCAAGTTTAAATCTCCTGTGGTTGCCCCGGCAATTCCCTCAGTCACATCAGCCTCTCTCGCGGGAACTGCCAACTCCCGTTGGGTCTCTCCACTCTCCCTTGGGCTTCCCTGGCTCTGGGAACCTCCTGTCTGTCTCAGCCTAGCATACTTTTTTATCAAGGCATAAGACTTACCATTAAATCAATGGAGCATGCAACACAGAGGGCTCAAACAAGTGAAGGAAGCTAGGACACGGGAGACTGGCCAATGATGATGAGGATTTGTTACTACCAGTTAGTTGTTGTTGTTGTACTAATCTACTGTGCCACTCTTGTGGTAGTTGGAGGCAGGTTGCTGCCGAATCAAATTATCGAGCAAAGGAATGAAAAGTGCAAGTCAATAGCAGAGAGTGTCTGCAGATCACAAATAACAGAACAAAGAATCAATTATATAATAAATTATAATAACCAGCTCTCCTGTTATAAAGCAGATTCCTCCAGTCCTGAATGTGCAACCCTTGTGAAGCAATAGCAGTCTGTTAATACACCATCTGAAAATGAAATAGAATTTCTAATATCATCTGAACTGTTCTTCACATATCAGTCACAACTACAAATACTGAAATACATTATTTATTGTTTCAGAGTGACGGTTATTTGAATGTTCTAACTCTGCATTTCTGCATCTTGAAAAGTTTGGATTTTTGGCTTATATTTAATCTTGATTCGATGTTTTCTGGGTGTTCTACTGCTTGGTTTTGAGCTATTACAGTTTCCTTGCAAAGGTTGGTGCCTGCAATAATTGATATGTACTGATCAGCCTTAATTCTCCCTCCAGGTACTTTTTTCTTTCTTGTCTGGAAGCATTATAATAATCTGAAAGGTGGGGTTTTAAAACCTCATATCTCGCAGCTTCTTAAAAGAAGTCTTTTAACAATCTGTTCACATGTATTCGTGCACGTTTTAGAACAGGACAAGAAAAAAAGTAATCAGCAAATTAGAAGAAATTCTGCAACTGTGATTAAAGAACACATCTGCTTAGGCCTTATCTGGTTTTAAACTGTTAGTTGTCTGAAAACTGAGGCACCTTACAGAAAAGCGTCGGCAGTTGTGATACTAAACAAGTACTGTGAGCAGATGCAGTTTACAGCTTAAGGAAGGAAACATTCCATAGGTGGCTGAGCAGCAGACCAGCTTGATGACTGTAGTGTCACCATTGCATATTGGACATGCACTTCCTGGAACAGCCAGCCTTTTCTGATACAGCACAAGAAATGAGGGCTGTTGTTTGCATGGAGCAGCAGCAGGCATACGTGATGGAAATAAACAGTACCATGCTTCTCCCCTCTCCCCTGTCCCACTCTGACTCATGGTGGTTGTCTTATAATCTCAGTCCTCTCCTTCCCTCAACTTTGGCTCAATTCCAGTACTGCAACACCTCATACTTAATTTAATCTCTGTGCTTTGGCTTCCCATTGTAATTCTTTGCCATATTTTTTCATATGCTTCACCCAGTGTCCCCATTGTATTCAAGTGGTTCTCCTCCCTCCTCACTCCTTATCTCCTCCACTTCGACACTTTCTGTCTCCACTTCCAGAGATCACTGTGGCTACTGGAATTCAAGATTGTCCCGTAGTGATCTGATTATAGTACAATATCATATATTTGTTTATTCTACTTCTGTGTCCTCTCTATGGAAAACTTTGTGACTCATAACTTAATTGCTTTGCTTTCTGGTTTGGTTCACTTGGTTCCCATCCACTTACCAAAGACTTTTTCATTTACCTTTTCATTACTGGTTTTTGACACCTCTCATTTTTTATGCACAATGTTTGCCCAAAAGAGCAAGAGCAGCTCTTTTAGTAACAGATTGAATTGATCACAAATGACTCCATTTTTAAGACCAGCATTACTTCCCTGAGTGGTTGTACAATGCTGAGAAATGCTAAGCTAATGCCTAGTCACCCCAGCTATTTAATTGAAACAAAAATCACAAGATCGTGGAAGGGCCTCAGGAGTACCAGACACTCCTGTCAAACCACAAGTGATGCTCCCTGCCCCACCCTCCCCTCCATCACCCTAGAATATCATTTAGGCTTTCCTTTAAATACCCATTAGGAAGGTTGAGGGGTTTTTTAGTTTAATGAGGGAAACTGCTTAATCCTGGTAATGCTTCTTTTTATATTTGAGAAAATAAATCCAACTTTTAGTGAAAGCTAAGCCTCTGAGACCAGACTAGCTTTAGTGAGTGAGGAGTAGAGGATTTTAAGAGCAAGTGAACTTTTGAGAAGGTATTTAGGGCAATGTTACAACTCTGAAGTAATTAAGAGGATGAGTAGGGACATAATTACTTTAAAAGGGTAAGGGTATCAAATAAACCAACAAGAGAAATAACAGTGACAAGAAAGAAGAATAGGTGGATGATGGAAATTAGGACACCTCTTAGAGACTTTCAACCTTCAGTACTTCTAGCTGCAATTCATCAGCAGACCCTACTAAATTTTATCTCCTCTCACTTCAGTTTAGGAAGGAGTTAGGGTGTTTTCAAGGGCTGAGTGATTGCAGAGGCAGCATTCATATTGCCAAGGAAAATAATGTTGAGCTGATAAATTAATTTTCCAGTTAATTTGCAAAACTGATTTGGTAACAGATAACTCAGGATAACTCAGAAATAATTTTCTGCCAGCTGTTTTTTTTTCTTGTCCTGAGGGGGATGAAGCTCCATGGCAGAGTTGTTCTCTGGCAAAACTCAAACTTCTCAGGTTTCCTCTGAACAAGGCGTGGTCTGCATGGTGTCTTGGGAAGGGCTACGTTGCAGCTCCTCTCCCTTCCCCAGGAGCATCCCTCCTATGTGGCCCACAGAGGCACTTGCAGGCTGTGGTGCAAGGAGCAAAACAGAATTGCTTCTCCTGCTGCCTGGCTTTGATTACCGTGCCTTTGGGCCTTGCTTTTGGGCAGCTCTATTTTCTGCACCTGTGATGGTTACAGCAGTGGGTTGGCGCGTACAACTGGGAACCATCTTATTTACATCAGTGCAGCAGAAGGCTGTAACACAGCCATGGTATAATACACCATGAGATACCAAGCCTTGTGTAAAGAGAATACAGTGCTGTTTTGTTCCTGATTTGTGAAAAATGCCAAGTAGTTTGGTGATTGCCATGGGCATGAGTATTTATGAGCATCTTTAAACATCTCATCTCTTGGAAGATATACCAGTTTAACTGCCATTTACACTAATTGAAAGGAGAATTTAACCTCATTACTTCCTGACTTTAACATCATAACTTCATTACCTGATCCAGTGAGCTGCTACTCATAATTACTGAGATGAAAATAACAATGGCATGTATTTATTTATAGCTGAGGAGTAACTGGACAACATCTGCTCCTGACCTGTGCACTGTGCCTTGTAGCTAGGGCAACAGAACAGAGTTAAATGGTCTTCTTTATTCCACAACAAGCTAATATACAAGACTGCAGTGCAAACAGCCCTTATAACCACATATTAGGTGCAAATGCCAGCTGGATAATATTCAGATTAATTTATATCACTGCCTTGTCTATACTTACTGTGCTTTCTGTTCATCTGCAGAAGTGATGGTACCAATCCAGTGAATGACTGTGTCTGTTTTGGATATGTCTCAGAAGTGATTCATAAATACAAGAACAATCTTCAGATAGATTAAAATGTTAGGGCTTTGTTGAAATGAAAAACATGGCACCAACAATGTTATTTGGAAAGAATGGCTTCCAGCCAAGAAAAGCCCTACTAGGCTTTAAGTGGCATTTTTGTACATAAAGATACTGTATGTAATTTTGCAAGCTTTAAACTTGTTAAAGTTTTATCTATCCAATGACAATAGCCATTTTCCTATTATTTTCAACCTGAAAAAGATCTGGGGAGAGGGGGAATATAGAAAAAAGAAAATGTCATTCACCTGATGTTTCTAGAGCAATTTCTCAAGCTGTGAAGGCCCATATAAGACTTTTTGCTGTCAGGCTGCTCTTTGAATGAAACCTTTGACATTCATTAGTCACCACCTCAGATACTGCCTGATGAATGGCTCTACCTCTGCCACTGTTTTGAATTGGATGTGACATCTGCATCTCTCTGGCTTGCCTTGTTGCCAGTCTCTATGTGGGCAGTTTGATTGAAAATTAAAATAGAAATAGTACGTCTGTTAAACTGAAAGGAATCTTCAATACCCACATGGTTCTTTCCAAATACATTTTCAATCATCTTAGTAATCCTTTCTCCTTGAAAGCAATACTAATATCCAGAATACCTACATAAGGATATATTTTTTCCCCCTTCTGTTCTTTCTAATACTTTTAGATTAATTAAATATGTCCTTTTAAACCATAGTTTCCCAATGTACATGGTAACTGATTTCCTACTTGTCAACCTATGGTGAGGCTTCCTGCTGTGAGGTCTGAATGTTGTCATACAGGCTAGTACCTGAAGTTATATTTTGTTAACTGCATGAGCTAATAAAAATTAGAAATAAAATAAAATAAAAGCAGCTTATCTTTATTCTAGCTCTTAATGTTCCATGCAAACTGTAGCTAAGAATCTCCAGCGGAGAGGAAAATTAAGATTTGAATAATGGGACAGAACTGCATGTTTTAGCTGTTGTGATATCCTCAGCTTTTACTGTCTTCTCAGTGAGTAAATGAGTTAGCTGCTGAGCTGTTAGAAGTCCTGTAGAGAAAATTACAACATGAAAATTCAATCTGGGCTTGCAGTTTTTCAGTCCCACAAGCTCATCCAGGTTTTTTTGCTGCCAAAAGGAAACAATTTCTGCTCCCAGGTGCAAGAGCAGGGTCGCTTGCTCAGCTGTGCTGACACCTCAAGTAATTCTCTTGAATTTGCAGAAGTTTGTTTGGGGCATAGTTGCAAATTAATCCCCAAGATGGGCAACAAAGACCCTTATGGAGATGCTGAAGGACTGTTCCTCTTCTTCTGGAGTGCTGTGAAGTAAAGAGGACACATGTCTGTGTGTATAGTGGAAGAGGTGTGTATTTTCACTGTGTGAGCAGAAATGTGCACCTGGTTGGCTGATGAAGAATGAGCTGTGGGGATGGAAAATACAGTGGCAGATTAACTGCACTGTAACTGTGCTTTTCATTGATGGGCTTGTATGTCCCTGGTGCCACCTCAGGGAGCAGTGCTGGAAATGAGAAGTGCTCACTACTTGCAAACATAAGCTCTTTGTTTTTCATTTCCTGAGTCACATTTTAAAGTTCAGATGGCTTTACACTCCTAAAACTGTTTTGTCTTTCAAAAAACAGATCAGGATTTATTTTTCCTTCTGTGTATGTGTAGGTGTCAGGGTAAGAAATTCAGGCCTGTGTTTTTGAGCAGCTCCACCACTTTTCATGTCCCCACATTTTGCTTCCACCTGGGGTGCTGCATGGTTGTTTATACTGGATCTGCCAAAGGGCAGATTGCAGCATCAAAATCTGTGGCCGAGGTCCCAGCTCTTAAGGCTGCAAAATCTTTTGTCACAGCTGCACTGATTTAACTTATTTTGTTACTGCTGTTAAAACAACACTGCCATTTGTACATTAAAACATTTGCATTCATGGAATCGTAGAATGGTTTGGGTTGGAAGGGAGCTGAAAAATCCTCTAGTTCCAGCCCCTCTGCATGGGCAGGAACACCTTCCACTAGACCAGGTTGCTCAAAGCCCCAACCTTATCTTGAAGACTTCTAGAGATGGGGCATCCACAGCTTCCCAGGGCAACCAGTTCCAGTGTCTCACCATCCTCGTGGTGAAGAATTTCTTCCTAATATCTCTCCTAAATCTCCCCTCTTCCAGTTTAAAGGAATTACTGCTTGTCCTATCACTTCATGCCCTTGTAAAAAGTCCTTCCCCAGCTTTCCTGTAGGTCCTTTTCAGGTTTTGGAAGGTCACTGTAAGGTCTCTCCAGCACCTTCCCTCCTCCAGGCTGAACAGCCCCAATTCCCTCAGCCTGGCTTCGTAGGAGAGGTGCTCCAACCCTCTGATCATCTTCATTCCTTTAGTATTTTCTTACATAGGCACTGTAGTTACAGTGAGCAGAATTGTGGCTCTGCAGACAAAGGTTGGTGTTTTCCCTGGGCCTCAGCAGCATCTGCAAAGCAAGATGTTAAGGAAAAATACAAAGTGTTAAGGAGAAGCACCTTCAAGTATATTATGGAGTATCCGGAAATTTCCACGATGTTATCCAGTTAAAACTGCAAGATGTGAATGTTGCTTTCTATTTAAATAGGGGGTTTTTAGATCCCACAAATATAGCCGTTAAACACACACAGTTCATAGCTGTGATGTCCTGGCTGTATGTAGGCATCTATCAACACAGTTCTCATCCTAGTTTACTACAGAAGAAAAGTCCTGCCTGCGGGATGTGCTTCAGCAAGTAAGCAGGTCCAGGCTACTGAATAAGAGGGATTGTGGCACATACTAGGAATTTGTATCTGTAGTTACGGACCAACAGAGAAGCTGGCTAAAGTATCTTCCCTTCTTGCAGCAGACAAGAAGGTGGGTCCTAAGGGGATGATCAAACAAGAAGCTGATTTTACTTCTCTGCCTTGACAGTTATCAAAATGGGTTTCCCTCACTTAGTGTGTCTATCTGAATATCGGTGCATGTGGCAAATGCTCTGAGTTCAGAATGTGTTCCTCACCTAATCCAAATCTTTGGAAGTCAGTAGAAACGCACTGAGATAGGGTCTCATGGTACCATGCTGTTTCTGGAGTATGTTTTAATGCAGTAACTTTCAGAGCAGTTAATCTGGGTAGATGTACATCCTTGCCCTGACTATGGTCAGAAAAAAATGGCCATGAAACCTGCCAGTGAGCAACTATGCAATCTCGTTTTCCTAAGGAAGTTTCTCACTTTGTCTGCACGTTATGTTTGGTATGTCTGAAGAGGGAGGGTTTCTCTCTCCCTATTTTTCTTCCTCTTAATGTAGCAGAAGAATGCTGATCAGGTACTCTGAGGTCTGTCTGTTGAAACTGCTGCTCAGAAGAGATTCAGGTTTTAACTATTTTTAGTCACAGAAACCAAAATGTAAATTTCACTCTGGCAAAGTCAGAGGCAGGAGGTATCCTGACATGCCAACCAAACAGGGACAAACCACTTGCAGTTTAACTCCTTGTCAGCCTTGTGCCTGTGAGCTGCAATGGATCATGCAGCTTCTTCCTGGCAGTTCTTCTAATTTATAATAATTCTCTTTTTTTAGCTGAAACAAAGATCTGCTTCAAATACTACCATGGCGTGAGCGGGGCACTACGAGCCACAACTCCAAGTGTCACAGTGAAAAACAATGCAGCTCCTGTAAGTTATACCAACCTTTTTTTTTTTTACCCATGGATGTTCCCTGCTGTCACTGTGCTATATACCTTGCTTTCCCTGCCTGCTTTGTGTGATTTTGTATGGAAACTAACATAGCATTTGCCCTTCAGTGCACTGTGGTACAGAAAAATGGGTAGACTTTCAGTACAGATGTGGATTTGTATGCCAAGAGAATGCAGATTTAGCTCTCGATCTGTCACAGGTAACCTCTCTGATTTGGGGTAAGTACCGATGTCCTGGCTGCATCCCGTTCTGTAAAGTTTTCTTCTCTCTGCTGGGGTTTTTGAGGCTTGGGTGATATCTCTAGAGCATCTGGGATCCTTGTGTTGTAAATACATCAGCTGTCCAGAAAGGGAATAAGATTTTCCTATTTTAAGGTGCTTTATTCAAAACTAAGGCATGAGCATTTTCACGGCAGTGCCTCTGAGTTCCAGGAACAGTGCATGACATGCTCCCACAAGTGTTAAGAAGTGGGCATTCAGGTTCTGATCCATCAAAATACTGAAGATAATTTTTGACAGATTGAGGTTTCGTTGAGAGCAATTTTGATTTGCTAGAGTTTAGCAAAGCTCCGTGGCCTAAGTGGCTGTAAAAAGCTATGTATCTTGCCTGGGTTTGGAACATTTGATCGTCCTTGAGAGTGAACCATTTTTCAGAAGCCTGCAGAGAGACTTGCTGACCTCTAGAGCTTGTCTGGCCTTGCTGACAGTTTCACTGCCTGCTAGGCTCATCTTGTCAGAGAACTGCATGAGGTGAGGACTTTCAGTCCAACCAGCATTAGAAAAAAATTAGCTCAGAGGTGGTTAAGACCAGAAGATGGGTTCAGGAAAGAACTGGCTTTCCTGTGGCTGTATGCAGGTTTCAGTGGACATAACTAAAGCTTAAACTTTTAAAGTTCATTATTTTAATTTTTTTAAGCAGTTCCACATTAGTATTCCTAGAAAGGCTGAAAAGTCTCACAGGTTGTATGTTGGTTATGTCCAATTGCATCAGGACCAGGAAGGATTAATTTTTTCACCCTTGAACCATGTAAAGACTTCTAGTGATTTCTCTTTGCCTTCTTTTGATGCAGCAACTGCAAACTGGATGCTGGGTAGGGATATAATGTGTCTTTCAGGAATAAAAGGCATTAATGTCTTCATGTGCCTTTCTTATATGCTCACGGTGAAACTATTCACCAGTTTCAGAGTCTGGAGAGTTTCCTTCACCTGTCTTCAGAGGAGCATTATGGTGTGGCCTTGGATATCTTCATTGTGTGGCATTCTGAGTTCTTTTTAGCCTTTAGTGAGTGGTGTCTTGTTGATTCAGGACTTGCTGTTCATTTCATGGTTGTCATCAGTTTGGAAGAACAATCTGTGTCATTGATTTAGTCCTAGTCTTCTCTGAAAAGTAAGTCAGGCAATAAATAACCAAGGCAATAAATACCATTAGGCTAAGAAATTAGAATAATTTTTTGCACAATTCACACCCATGTCTTAGACCTGAGTTTGAGCCAGTTAAGCAAATTTTTCAGGTCTAGTGCAGAAGGGTAACTCTCTCATTGTTAAGTATCAGCAATATGTTTTAAATTAATAGAAGAATGTCTGAGGGCCTGTGCCTTCATAATATGCAAATACATAATCTCTTTATGTTCTTCAGTTGAAACCTTTATATTTGTAGGGAAATAAAGTAACATTCGCTTTCAGCTGAGCAAAACTTGTTTTTATAAGAAAGTACTCTGCATGCAGTACTCACGGTCTTCTTAGAGATCAGATGGAAAAGAACCACCTATTGTGACCTTCAGCTGAGTATACTGTACATGACTGAAAAATAAAAGAGTATTAAAAGTGGTATCAGATAACAGGTTTCTGTTTGAGGGCCGAATCACTGTCCTTGGAAATAGCATTCTTTTCAGGTCAGCTCCTAGTTTTTCCTGTGTTCAGAATAGCCTGTGTGTTTTCTCCAGTTTCCTTTGCAGACCAGAAAGGCCAGCAGTTTTGTAGGTGCAACACCAGTTTCGCTGTTGTTTTCTCTTTGCTGTTTGCTGCATGACATAAATATTTGGTGCATTGTAAGGCAAATCCAAAGAAGTGAAGGCAACAAAAGCAAAGGAATAGCAACAAAGATTATGCAGTATGAGCCCAGGTGGACACCCTATTTGAGTGTAAGAGAAGAATGCTGTAGATAGGAAAACTGCTTTAGTATTCAGAGAAAAATGATGGGCCGATTCTTGCCTATGTGAAGACCTGTGTGGTCCTCAAAACTCCAGTCCCAGGTGAGACCATCAGAGCTGGGGCTGTTCAGCCTGGAGAAGAGAAGGCTGAGGGGAGACCTCATTGCTCTCTACAACTACCTGAAAGGAGGTTGTAGTGAGGTGGGTGTTGGCCTTTTCTCCCTGGTCACTAGTGATAGGACAAGAGGAAATGGTCTGAAGTTGCAGCAGGGGAGGTTCAGATTGGATATTGGGAAAAACTTCCTCAGAGAAAGAGTGGTGAGGCATTGGAACAGGCTGCCCAGGGAGGTGGTACAGGCGTCCTTGGAGGTGTTCAAAAAATGGGTAGATGTGGTGTTTCAGGTGATGGTTTAGGGGCTAGGGGTTGTAGGGCAGACAGTTGGACTTGATGATCTTGAAGGTCTTTTCCAGCCTTGGTGATTTTGTGATTCTGTGATTACTTTCTCCATCTGCCATTCTGCAGTACATGTCCAGCCTTTGCTGCTAAAGTTGTTGAATGTTTCACAGCATCCTGTACCATTCAAAAATTGTGTTACTCTCACCCCACAGATGGGGAAGGGCATGACAGAGGTTTTTCCCACCTCTAGCCTTTTCCTGGGCTCTTATGTGCCTCTGCCCTGGCTGCTGCTGGGACACAGGTAACAGCCATGCAAAATGCAGACATCCTTAGAACTGCAGACACATATAGACACTCACCTTTGGAGTGATCCTGGGTATAGGAAAGGAAGCCTGGAGGAGGGAAGACTCTCCACGAGTCAGTGAAGAGTGGGTCAGAGATTAGTTGTGTAAAATGAATGAACACAAGTCCATGGGCGCTGATGGGATGCACCCAAGAGTGTTGAAAGAGCTGGCTGATGTTATTGCCATACCACTCTCCATCATTTTCAAAAGATCATGGCAAACAGGAGAGGTACCTGAGGACTGAAGGAAGGCCAATGTCACTCCAGTCTTCAGAAAGGGCAAGAAGGAAGATCCAAGAATTTACAGACCAGTCAGCCTCACCCTCCATTCCAGGAAAAATGATGGAGTGGCTAATTTTGGAGGTCATCTTGAAGCACATGGAAGAGAAGAAGGTTATCAGGAGTAGTCAGCATGGATCTACCAAGGGGAAATAATGTTTGACTAATCTGATAGCCTCTTATGATGGTGTGACTAAATGGGTAGATGCAGGGAGACCGGTGGATGTAGTCTACCTTAACCTTAGCAAGGCTTTTGACAGTCTCCCATAACATTCTTGTGAGCAAGCTCAGAATATGTGGGATAAAAGAATGGACAGTGAGATGGATTAAGACCTGGCTACACAATAGAGTCCAAAGAGTGGTGGTCAATGGTGCAGAGTCCAGCTGGAGACCTGTAACTAGTGGAGTCCCTCAGGGATCAGTGCTGGGTCCAGTCCTGTTCAACATCTTTATCAATGACCTTGATGACAGGACAGAGAGTCTTCTCAGCAAGTTTGCTGATGACACAAAGCTGGGAGGATTGGCTGATTCACCTGAAGGCTGTGCAGCCATTCAGTGAGATTTGGACAGGCTAGAGAGTTGGTCAAAGAGGAACGTAATGAGGTTCAACAAGAGCAAATGCAGAGTCCTGCACCTGGGAAGGAACAACAAAATGCACCAGTACAGGCTGGGAGGTGGTCTGCTAGAGAGCAGCTCTATGGAGAAGGACTTTGGAGTCTTGGTAGACAACAAGTTATCCATGGAACAACAATGTGCCCTTGTGGCCAAGAAGGCCACTGGGGGTGCATTAGGAGGAGTGTGTCCAGCAGATGAAGAGAGGTTCTCCTTCGCCTCTACTCAGCCCTGGTGAGACC
This sequence comes from Apus apus, assembly GCF_020740795.1. Taxonomy (NCBI): domain Eukaryota; kingdom Metazoa; phylum Chordata; class Aves; order Apodiformes; family Apodidae; genus Apus; species Apus apus. The sequence continues at coordinate 54,413,740 of NC_067283.1, forward strand.
CCACTTTGGAGTATTGTGTCTAGTTCTGGGCTGTCCAGTTCAAGAGGGACAGGCATCTACGTAAGAGAGTCCAACGGAGGCTACGAGGATGATTAAGGGACTGGAACACCCCCCTTATGAGGAAAGGCTGAGAGACCTGGGGCTTTTCAGTCTAGAGAGGAGAAGACTGAGAGGGGATCTAATTAACAACTATAAATACATGAGGGCTGGGCAATCAAGAAGGCAGGGACAAGCTCTTTTCACTTGTGCCCTATGATAGGATGAGGGGCAATGGACTCAAACTTGAGCACAGGAAGAACATGAGGAAGAACTTCTTTACTGTGAGGGTTACAGAGCACTGGAACAGGCTCCCCGGAGAGATTGTGGAGTCTCCTTCTCTGAAGACTTTCAAGACCTGTCTGGATGCCTTTCTGCGTGATCTGTCCTAGTTGTTTGTGGTTTTTTGGTCCTGCTCTGGCAAGGGGTTTGGACTCGATGATCTTCGAAAGGTCCCTTCCAACCCCTAACATGCTGTTATTCTGTGAGTGTGATTTCACTATTAGTGAATTCCAGACACGCTCCTCTCCCCCTTTTTTAATGGAAGGAGAGAGGGATAAAATGTTAAAGAAATCCCAAAATAAAATGTTACATCTTTTTCTAAATTATGGCTTGGAACAACAATCAGAAATTTCTTGTTCAAAAGAAGTAGCAGCTGTTCTGTTTCATATTTTGCTATGCCCAACCCTCATCAGCCAGAGAGTAAATGCAGAGCTTGCTTTATCCTTGTTGCCAAGTCCCTCCCCATCCCTTTGCAGTGGCTCCAGAGTGAAGAGTAGTAGGTGGGCAGCCCCACCTCTTGCTGTATCTTGGATCAAAATCTGAGCATGACTGAGCAGGGAAGCTATAGATTGTTTTATTTTCCCTTATTCCTCCATGTGATCAGTGAAGGGCTGTGACAGTCAAGCGCCCTCCCTATAGCTCATCTGAGGGCCCTGAGACTTCTTATTCTAGTGAGACTTGACACGTGGGGCCTTCCCAGATCGAATTGGACGCTTCAGATTCCTCAGTTGTTTTCATTGCTCCAGTGATTCAGAGCACTGCCCCAGGGTCTCAGGCATGGCACACATTTCTCACCAGCAACATCAGTGGTCTTCCAGCTGCTGTAGCCTGGGAGCAGAGAGAGGCTCTTCTAAGAGGGAACCTTCTTCAAATCCTGGGGCAGGTTCTTGCACATCGTTTCTGCTGGAAGAGGGAATCCTGTGTTCTGTGCTTGGCAATTTACCATCTTTTGCAGTCAGTAGGAATATTAGCAGTGGCTGTGGGACTATAGTGTGTTAGAAATAATAGCTTTGTAGGGAGAAAAATATCTAGGGATCATACTGTGGGTATAGGAGCTGAAGTATTTTGAAAAGATGGTTGCCTTGAACCAAAGGCAGTTTTGCCATTGTAGTGGCAGCATCACAAGTTCACCCTGAAGCTTGGGCTGTCAGTAGGGGAACAGAGGAAACAATGCTTTGCGTATTTGACACAAGCAAACCTCGTTTGGCACAGCTTGGGAAAAATATCCAGAGCAGGTGTCCTTTGAAAGGCAGCATCTGGGGACAGGTGACCTTCTGGGGAAAGTTACCGCTGCTAGCACAAACTCAACTGCAGCTGATGCAAGAGCCACCCAAGCAGGTTCTGTCGGAGCCTCCCGGCGTGTGGCACATCCCATGATGGGGGCCGCAGCTGCTTGGTGCGTGTCCTGTCCTGTCCAGTCTGTCAACAAGACCTGCAAACACTGATAGCTACCAGTAGCCTAACACCACAATTTAAAACAACAACAGCAAAAAAAACACCCCACTCTTAATTGTCTGTTTGGCTGTGTTTTGCTGCAACTGAAAAGGGAAGCAAAACTGGAAGAAGTCATGCTAAGGGCAGTAAGCCACTGCCTTTCTTGTTCACGTGGTGCTGAGACCATCTTTAACTGGCAGTTAAAAGGAATCCTGCTTCCAAAGGGGAAATAAAGTTGCTGTGTTATTTAGGTGTTTTTATATAGCGCTGATGGCACTTCAGGCTGAGTAGCATCTCAAGTTTCTTGTATCATGAATGTTCTGCTCCATTTCAGTTTATCTCCTTACGCTGTCACACAGTTTTTAGAGCTGCCTTGCCTGCTTGACTAGCATGCCCTGCAGTTCGCCTGTTGGGGAAAAGTCCTGTCACATTTTATCGCCTGTGAATCATCAAGCTTGAGTATCTGGGACTAATGGGGTGTGCCCTTTGGCCAATTCATGCATGGCAGAAGCATAAACGTGAGTTTGGGCTAGCAGATAGACCTAGGGTGATGGTAGTAAAACGGAGCACCTTTAGTTCTGGAAAAGAGGAACATCCCACCTGTTTTCTTTTTTTCTGGACTAACGGGCATCCTCAAAGCACTTTTGCTTGTGCACTGTAGTTTCTCAGTAGAAAAGAACATTTTTACATCATCTGCAACATTCCTCTATTTGTTACTCTTTCTTTATTCATAATGTTGTCCCCAGTAATTCATCTTTACATCAGACATTGCTGTAGAAAAACAGTATCAGTTATAGCAAATAATTATAGAAATAGGAAAGTGGTCTCGTGCTAATATGAGCATTATTTAAACTGAATGTGGCTCCTCTGCAGTTAAATAAAGCAGGCATGAGAAGAGCATATAGCTTGAAAAAGAAAAACCTCTTCCCCTAAGAGTTTATAGCCTAAAAAGATAAATTAGATACATCACAATTAAAATACGGTAAGTGGAGAATCAATGTTCTCGCCTCAGGACAAATGTCTTCACTAAATTGGGAGCATTCACTCACTGTGTATTAGATGCAAAGAACCACAGCTGATGGAACCTCTGGAGGTTTCGTGCCACAGTTTCTGTCTCATAGATCATTACGACACTCATCAAGTACACTTAGCATCGTGGGGAAAGCTATGTAAATTGGAGCCAATTATTGAAAGAGACCTTCTCTGTGTTGTGTTTGCGTGGAAATGCTGCCTCAGCTGGGTTTCCCACAGCAGGAATTACTGCTTGATAAGATGCTGCCATTTGGTGGTGAGTGATCATTCCTGAGGACTTCCTGCTGCAAGTATTTGCATTACGTTCTGCCACGTCAGAGTGTGGGCTGCCAAGGAGTGTTTGATAATGAAGCATTCTGCCTTATTTCCACGTATGTGCTGCAAGTCAGGATTTCATGAGAGTATGCACGTATGAGAAGCTGTATCTCTCATTCTTTCCAAAGGCTGTATTTAAAAATCTCAGCTGTGTTCATTACTTCATGTCTTACTCTGTGATAGGTGAGTTTTAAAGCTAGCTGTGTTTCTGAGGAATCGCTGTGTAACAATGCTAGCAGTCTGATTTTGAGAGTGTAAGAATAATTATAATTCAAGAAACAGGACAAAGAGAGAGAAGAGACTTCCTAGTGGCTTCTGCACCGTTCAGCAATTGAGGTTAAAAAAACCCAAAAAAAAAAACAACTTTATGGAAAACACAACATAAGGCTGCTGCAATTAATCATGTCAAAAAATGCAAGCCGGGAACATCTTTAACAAGTGTAAGTGGTGTACCTTGAAATGCTCAGCATTTCTAGGGGGTAAGCAGCACTTCTCTGCAAGCTCTGGGTGTTCTTAGGTGACTGGGTATTTGTCAGAACTGAGCAAGAGAATCCCCTTTTCTTACCTCGAGATGAGAAGTAGCCAGAGCTCCCCCAACTTGCAGCTGCCTTCAAATGCAAGGTAAGGAGTAGCATTGTTAATATCACCTGTTTTCTACCCATCCCTGTATATGTCTCCTCCTATTTTGATTACCTGCAAAGGAGATGGAGTCACTCAGGAATGAAAAATTCAAGGCAAAATGAGCAGGGGAACTGACTGGAAATACTAGCTGTGCTGGAAGGAAGCTTAGACTCCAGTAGTCTAATATGAAGTGCTCTCTGCCAAGGTACAGTCTCTTTCAGTGTAAAGGGCATCTAACAAAAAATATATATGCTAAGAAACAACTGGAGAAAGAGAGTGGATTCCACTGATGCAAGGTGGATAAATCTGAAAAAGTAGCTGATCCATAAACTGTGGGAGGAAGGTGATCTGTGTAGGCTTCTGGTCTATTGGAAATATCTGCCCGTTTTTTGTTTTCTCCTGACATACATTTCTTTGACAATAGCAGCAATTTTGTTCACATCCTGCCTGCTTTATGGGCTCGTACTTTGCTATTAGTGTAGGTTAACATCATGAAGTGGTACAACATGAAAACATAAATCTCTTGAGTTTAAAGAAGCTATTACTTTGACTGAGGATTTGCTTCAGCATGTTAACAGGAAGTCCTGAATGTCATTAGTTTGCTGTAAGCATGCAAGGAGCAGTTTGGTCACTTGTGTACAAAAGACTTCTAAGGTGTTTCGCGTTAAGAAGGTGTCATGGTTCACAGTAAACTCATCAAAGGCAGAAGGTAGAGGTGGTGTAGTACCTCTCAGTAGGGAACTGGCAACGATTTTACTGTGTGCATAGGGAACATTAGCATTTTTATGTTAAAAAGTCCTGTGTGCACTCATTGTGCGCTTGTCTTGAAACGTTATAGAGAGATGAAGTTAAAAAAGAGAGCAAGGAAAGAAGTAGGAGCAATATAGAAATATTTTCATTAATATTCTGTTGTTTTCAACTCTTAATACTGCAGTATCACCTAAAGTTCTAGTCTAGGATGGGACTTTATGGCACTGTGCACTGAATGGGTACATTAGGCTCTACACAAGCAGCTAACACTTGTTTGGAGGGAAGGGCTTCCTGGCAGAATTTTACCCCCCCAGCTACAAAATACATGGGAATGATTTGTAGTGTGAGAACAACCCTTAGCACATTTGTTACAGCTGAGAAATGTCATTAATTCATTCTTTCACTTCTGTTTTACTTCATTATAAAGCTATGGTAGTGTTTTACAGCCTGATTTGATGATACTTAGTTATGTTCAAGCATACTTACTCACATGAGCAGCCTTCTAATAGCTTCACAGTTATGCTCTTAGTTCAGCATAATTACATTGTTGGTTATGCTTTTTTTATATCCTAATTACCACTGATTCAAAGAATTTGAAGGTTAATGACATGTCCAAATTATTCTTATTGCCACCTCAGTAACACAGGTGCATTTTCAGAATCCAGTTACATAAAGACTATTGTATTTACACTGCAATTACCCTGTCATGTAGCAAGTGCTCTATTTACATGAATTAGCAGAGTCAGAAAGCATAACCAGGTTGTAATTGGTCTCTGACTGCAGTATAACTGTGGTCACTGTGTTATAAATAAGAATTTTTTTCCTTCCTTTTGTTTCCTCTACTCACATGTTAAGCCAGAATGGTTGGCAAGAGATTTTCTTTAAATATATAAGAAAACTTATTTGCACTGAAGGCCTCTTCTGAGTGCAGATCAAGAGTACTGGCTTTTACAGCCCAGATGCAGTAAAGGTATGGAGCACGTGCTGAGACTCCACTGCCTTTACTGAAAATGTTAAAGGATTTTTTCCAAATTGGCAGAACCTTTCAAAACAGAAGAGAACTAGCAAGTACAATCACTTCAAGCAGTATTTTTATTATGACAGATTTCATGTATGTCAATAGCTAAAGTGACAAATTATTCAGTTCTATGTGCCTGTTTCCCCTATCTTGATAGTGACTTTCTCAGTTCAGTGTGGTTCAAACTCCAGTCACCACCCATTCTTAGATTTACACCAGTTACATGAGGTAAGTGCTCAGAATTTATTATCTATCAAGCACAAATTGAGCAGGGGAGGTAAAAATTATTTTCTTTGTGAAGATCAGGATTGATTTCCTGAGCAGCAGCCTGTAACTCTCTACATAAAGGTATGTTCTTTTTTATTGTTCCAAGCCAGAAGGAATGTGTCTGCTTTCCAGCACACAGCTGTTTGCATACTTAAACCTTACTTAATTTTGCAGTCTGTGTAATTTCCTATCTGTCTGTATGAAGGATGGAGGTGTAGTGTATTTAATCATCATAATGAAAGTTTAAATACGAGGACCTAGGATTAAGCTTGATGCCAAAAATCAGAATGGATTGGAAAACACTTCAGTGCAAGAGATGGGCCCAAAACACTCTTCAGAGCTTTTTCTGCATATTTCACGTGCATCTTCAAGGACTGCACAGCTAGGAGAGAAGAGAGAAGAGTCACCCGTGTGGTGTGAGCACGATGCAGGGCAGCACAGCCCTCCTCTCAAGTGCAGTGCTTGTCACCCAGGAGGATGTGCAGCTTGCTGGCCCTGCCACTTGGAGACAATTGACACTGAGGGCTGGGTCAAGCAGCGACTCTGCACATATTGCTGATGCATTGAAAGCCAGAGACCTTTTGCATCCTGTGGTGAATCCAGGTAATATACTAGAGCATGGAAGAAGTAGTCCTATATATCAAACATATCCCTAGCAGAGTACCAGCCACTTGAAGCAGAGAAGGGCTGTGTGCCTATATAGGCAGGGCAGCTGGGGCACATATCCTGTTCAGAGCACAGTGGAATGTGAGTGGTCTGAAGTAGAAGTCACAGAGGTCCCAACTTTGTCTTCTTTAGTCATATTTTACCAGTGTAGGCAGGCTTAAGTGCCTGGTAGCTTCACACGTAATGCACTACTCTAGGCATAGCTGCAATGGATTTAAATGGAGAAGACATAAGAGAATGTTGGCATCTGTTAAATTATTAAACAAAGTAATTGTTTAAGTGTTCATCCATCAGGCTTTTTCTTACACTGCTAGCCTGATCATGCAGTTATGCAGTCAGAAAAGCAGAGTAGGGACAGAACAGAAAGCAGGGTTAAGGCCAAAATTTGCATGTCCCATTAAAACACTGTCAACTTCTTACCCTCTCACAGGCTCTAATTAAGCAGTGTTAATTGTGGAGCTGCTGAGCCATCCTAGATATAACTGACCACAGCTACTCTTCACTTTACAGATCACACGTTGTTTCAAAGAAGACACTTGGTTCAAATTTAACTTTACTGGACATCTGATCCCTTATGAAGTTCTAAATGTAGACTTAGAGTGGTTTAATTAGGAGACTTGTAGTGCAGCACAGAGTTGAAGTGAAGACATAAAAAGCATGGCAGATGGGAACGAGAGTGACTTTATATCAGCAACACCAAGAAGATCGTTACACTAGCCATTTATTCTTTAATGGGTTCAATACGTGTCTCATATTTCCCAGCCACTTGCTTTCTTAATGTCTCTTGTTATGGTCACAGAATAGCCATACTAATAGTCTGCACATCATATTACTCCCTCCTGTAGTTTAGTAAATTATGGAAAGATCAGCAACTGTTCAGCATACTGTGTTAGTATAATCATCTGCTCTTTGGCCTTTTACATTCTTACATACTCCCTCCTGCATCTGGTCAGATCCATGAAGAACAGTACAGTTCCTCAGATTATACTGTGGAACCGAGGGCAGATATTTCAAGTTTTGTTGAGGGAGAAAGGAAGCCATTATTTAGACCTGTGTAGTGTGCTTCAGAGGTGAAAGTGATAGGCTTCTGAGTGAAGCACCTGCTGCTTCGTCTCTGCTAGGAGTTACCTGCTGAGATAGGGCACCAATCTGATTGTGGGCCAACACCAGCTAATTTTTACTAGAGGTGGTTAGGCTACATGACACACCTTTCCAATATAGATCAGTTCAGAAGTTGCAAAAAGGTTTGCTTTGATGTTGCTTTATAAAATAGATTATTTCTGCCCTTTCCCCTTACATTTATCAATTTGATTTGTGTGCATTGAACTAGGTCTCACTGGATGCCCTGTAGGCCTGCTATAATGGATTAAAAGGAAGAGCACATTGTGTTCTAGTCATTTTTCATGTATATTTGACTATTGTTTAGTGAGAAAACCATTTATACTTGGCACAATCTAGATGTAAAAAATACAGTTTTCTCTTGGGTGGAAAAAGAGGAACTGAAATGCTGCCAGGCTGAATCCTCTCCAGTATCCAGTCCAATACTCAGGACCATGGAAGCTACAAGAATCCTGTTATGCATGGACATGAAATCCTCTAGGTCAAATTGGGTATGTCTGCAATATTGCCTGATAACTAATACAGAGGAAAGGACCAGGGTTTGATTTTGTGTGCTCTGTTGTGTTTCCAGGACTGCTTGTCCACGTCACTACTCTACTGGGCATAACATTTTCACCAGTTGCCATTTCTCAGTGTGCACTGGATAGGTGTCAGGGACTAGCTACTGGAAGAACTTGTATCCATGTTTCAAGTGGGGTGCTTGATGACTGAAGTAATTGCAGCAGGGAGGTAGTTTTGGGTTCAGCAAATTATGTGCTTGGATATGTACGACAAAGCCCATACATAAAGATGCAAGTCAAATCTGCACCAAAAAAAAGAAATTCTGTGCAATAAATCAGTAAAGTAGGCACACCTAGTAGCTGTTGCTTGGGTCATGTATTGGCATCCTGCTTGATTTTTTTATTGCTGTATGTTACAGGAATTCTGGATATTCCTGATTGCCATCTCTCGTATTTTTTTACTCTTGTTAAACTGTTGGCATAATAATACGGTGTCCTTGTAGTAACACATTTCACCCTTTAATTAGGCCTTGCAAGAAAAAAATCTGTGCTTTCCTCAGTTTTGAATTTACTGTTGTTCAATTGCATTCTCTTCTCCCACATTCCCAGATTAATGGAGACAGAGATTAGAAGCTCTTGGTCTTCTATCTCTGTACCAGTTATCATTGCTTATAGTTCTACTAGGTCTCCTTTTACTCCTATTCTTCTAAGGTGCTTTAGAAACATCTACAAGCATCAGGTCATTCTGATCTGGATCTCCTCTTGCACAACTTTTAGTACAAAATGAGATTCTTCTTGAAGGCCTAAGCAAGCATTTTCAGAATCTCTGGTATCCTCCAGTACTCATGAGTTGAGGAAGTTCTTACTGTGTTTATATAACAATATAGGAAGAGAGAGGAAATTTTGAGTGTGGATGATAACCACATAGTTTTGTGTAGAATTACAATGAGGTAGAAGACTTTTGAAGCAGGAATGGTGTTAATTAGCTAAGAAATCTGAATCAGTTAGGATGAGGTCTACTAATTGCTGTTAGTCTCCATGACCCAGAAAGTAATTTCCAGCCCGGTGTTTCTGCGAGGTCGGTGCAATTTCATCAAGACACGACACGTGTGTCCTCATAGTTGTTAAGATCATACTGACACTTTTTCAAGGATAGCTGAGTTAATACAAGGATTCTAATTGTTCAGATTCTAATTTGGCTAATTATGATTTATCCATAATACTTAAAATTTCAAATTAGTTTTGCGTTATTTCACGTCTCATCTGGCTTTGTTATATAGCACTACTATTGGACATCTGTATATTTCATCTCAGATGTGGGTGACAACTTCTTACCTCTCAGGTATGTGCTATGAATTAATGTGTTCTGAAAGGGTTAGGAATTCTCAAATGGAAGCTGTTGTCAAAGTATTTAATCTGCTATTAATTCCTATTAGCTGATGAGACAAAGCTTAGGACTTAGGGGCAAGTGTTAGCCATCTGAAGGCTGCAGTGGCCAGGTTTCTGCCTGATGTGTCTCTATCCAGGAAAATGAGCATAGTAAGCCATAGTCATTAGATTATAAGAAAGGATAAATTGCTCGTATTGAGGAAGGAATGCAAATATTAGCCAAGAGACAACTGTTTGTGTGGATAAACCTTCCAAAGAAGTAGAATGAATTTTAAAAGGTGTACAGGAAAAAAACATAAACTCACAGCTTATTCAAAATGATGAGTAAAATCCCAAATTACTCTTTAAAAGCTTGCAGTGAACAAGGCAAAATAAGCAGATGGAGCTGGGCAGTGAAGGAACTTGTTTTGTGAAACTCTTGCAATGCCTGTGTGATGGTATGAAAATAGAACATCAGGAAAACTTGGAAATACAGTGGAATTACTAGCTTATGGGTTTAAAATATATGTGATATTTGTAAGAGATCAGTGATTTCCAAAGCATGGTTGGAATGTCAGAGTCTCATTTCTTGAAGATGATGTTTTGTGTGGCAGCATGTGCTGCTGGGTCTCAGACACTCTGCCAAGTGAAAAGGGAAGAGGAAGCTTAATCTGCAGGGAGAGATGCTTAGAAAGGTATAGCTACAGTTTTAAAGTCTGTTGCTGTAGATCATGGTAATCTGAAAACCAGATCCACTGTGGCAATAGAGGTTTTCCTTCTGATTCAGTGGGTCTTTCTCTCAAAGCCTAGATGAACACATAGAATCACAGAATCACTTAGGTTGGATAAGACCTTCAAAATCATTGAGTCCAACCATTAACCCTACACTACCAAGTCCAGCACTAAGCCATATTACTAAGCATCACATCTAGATGACTTTGAAACACATCCAGGGATGGTGACTCAACAACCTCCCTGGACAGCCTGTTCCTATGTCTGACAACCCTTTCTGTGAACAAGTTCTTCCTAATGTCTAGTCTAAACCTCCCCTGGTGCAGCTTGAGGCCATTCCTTCTTGTTCTATTGTCAGTTACTTCTGAGAAGAGACCAGTACCTGCCTCTTTACAGCATCCTTTCAGGTAGTTGTAGAGGTGATGTGGTCTCCCCTCAGCCTTCTTTTCTTCAAACTAAACAACCCCAGTTCCCTCAGCTCCTCCTCATAAGACCTGTACTCAAGGCCCTTCACCAGGTTTGTTCCCCTCCTTTGGATGCCCTCCAGCACCTCCATGTCCTTCTTGTATTGAAGTGCCCAAGACTGGACACAGTATTGGAGGTGTGGCCTCACCAATGCTGAGTACAGAGGGATGATCACCTCCCTGGTCTTGCTTGCCACACAATTTCTTATACAGGTCAGGAAGCCGTTGGCCTTCGTGGCCACCTGGGCACCTCTTGCACAAATATAGGCTAGATACATTTTGCTTGTCATTTAGGTTGTGTTTCTTTGTCTGACCATTTTAAATTACATATTTTGCTATAAGGCATGACACTTTGGACAGCTGCTTTGGATGATAATAGTGGGAGATGTCCCTGCCCATGCGAGGGGCTTAGAACTAGATGATCTTTAAAGGTCCCTTCCAACTAAAATAATTCTATAATTCTATGATATGATAATACAAATAATTTATAAGAGTTGAGTAACATTTTTAATTTTTTTTTCCAGGAAAGAGTGTGGAGACTTACCTGAGGTCTCTCTCTGGGGGCTCTTCATGCACTAACCAAGCTCACCTGTGCTCTGTATTGCAATCAGAGCTGTCCCTTGCAGGTTTATGGATGTGAGGGAAATGTTTAGGGGATACAGAAGAGAAATTAACTTAATAGATCAGTGATGAATTTTCTGTGCAAAACCAAAGTATAATTTTACATAGCTTCGATGAATAATTGGGAAGACTGAGAAATTATTGGGTAGATATACAGATTATAAAGTCTTTGAACCACACACAGATGAAATCCAAGTTTTATTACAATCACATAATCCTAAGCTAAAGTGTGCTGCATTCCCTGTGGCCAGCTGGAACACAGACACAGTGGGAGGAAAGCAGGGAAATAGATACAAGTCCTCTTCTTGTGTCTCACAGCTGTATTGCTTGTATGAATTTAAACTGAGGTGGGCAATAGCATGCCCAGCCTCTCACTCAGCAACTTCCAGCAAATTTCAGCAACTGACATTCCCTAACATAGCTGTTTTCAAGCACTGGAAGGATTTCTTTACCTCAGAGCAGCAGCCAAACAGCCAGACATAGAGAGGAAGAGGCTGTAAAACTTGGCAAAGCCAGGCCTACAGCCTGCCCTGAACTTATCTGTGTGCAGTCTTACAGTGAAGTTTCATCTCTGCTGGAGCTGTTATATGCCATCGAATTTAGTCCTGATTGGGTTTTCAGTAACAAAGGATTTTCCAGCAGCCAGTGTAAAGGAGAAAAATACCTTGATTTTCTAGAAATAGCTTCTTTTTGTTTCCTTGTGTGCTTTCTGGAAGTCCTGGGAAGAAGTGGGGATGGGAGGATGATTTAGGAAGAGAACATTATTGTACTTTCGCAATGTGTGACCCTTTATAAAAGTAACTTGTACTTAAAATTTGTCCTGAAACACCCTTAGATGACTTATATAAAATCAGCAGAAATGGCTGTAGAGATGACTGTGAGGTGAACTGGTACACATTATAACTTGTAGATTTGTAGGTAATCCTTAATGTTTGTGGGCATAACTCACAGGTTATTTCAGTGGAAATACCCTAAGTAGGTGAAATAGAAGAGCAGGTGGTTACTGAAAATTGAAGGGGTTTTCAGCAACCCAGCACACATCAGTGCCTACAGGTATCTGTCCTTCGAGTATAGTGTTCATTAATGTTCTTGCATGTGCATGTTTGCACATTCATGCAGGCCCTATCACGATCATGTCATCCTTTCCAGCTAGTTGCTTTTTTTGGTTGGTTGGTTTTGGTTTTTTTTTCTTCTCATGTTTTCTGCTCTTACTTTTCAGTTGTGTATTTCCCACTTTTTCTGCCAGCGATTCAGCTTTTAGGTTTTTGCCATATCTGAATCCCAAGTATATCTTGGATTGTCTATATTTTACTGGTCACAAAAAACAGTGATCCAAGAATATGTCTATAATGTTATATTGGGAAAAGGTTATGATCAGAGACAGCTAAAAAAAACCCAGAAGCATTACAATTTATATTGATAAAGAGGCAAACTTAATGCTTCACAGTTATATTTTAGGTTTACATTTCCTGGTTTCTAAGAGCTTGACAGAATAATCATGTTCCCTTAACACAATTTTTCTGATGAAATTCAGTTATATAAAATTGCATACTTTTCTAAATCATTTTTTCTAGAATTATTACTTGCGTGAAAGATTAAGAATGAAAGAGGCTCAAGTGGGGAAACCGATTTAGGTCAGTATGTTAAATATCAGCAGATGTGCGTGATAGTATTTTTGTTAATAGAATTTTGAACCTTTTGTTCATTTTTAATCCTTGAATCTCTTGAGAAATATTTTCCACTTCCATGAAATATCTGGGTTTTTACTCCCAGCAAGCTAGCTGAGTTCTCAGGCAAACACATTTCCAACCCTGCAGAATGCACGCTGCCCCTTCCCACTTAATATCACCAGGTTAAAAGCAGGCTTAAATTCTTACATCTGTGAAATATGATGGAAAGCAACTCAGTTTTTCTCACACAGTTCCCTTTTTAACTCAACGGATCTGATTTTTATTTACACGGAGGCCCTTTTTGCCCTTATGGCAATGCAGCAGGAGTTTATGGTGCACAGAAGTAGAAACCACATTAATTGGACCATATGTTTATATTCTTAGCAAAGGACCACCAGCATTGCTTATGCTACATAACTAACCCTGGGAAATTGTTAAAAGTTTAGTTTATAAAATGTGGAATGTATAAAATTCCAGGTACCAACACACTTATGACTTTTTGTCTAGCAAACTAGTACTGTACTAAGACACTAGTTTCAGAGATGTAGTCTTTTGAGGGCAACCAGTACCTGTTACCATAGAGCTGATTCAGGTACATGTGAATTGTTAAGCCTAATAGCAGAAAAGTCTGGAGTTGCCACTAGCTGTCAAGAAACCCTGGTTTTAGTAGCAGCCTATCTATCTTGGGTTTTTTCCCAAAAGTATCTGACTTATCTTCACCAGCAGGCATGTCTGAAAGCTGTTGCCATCATGTTTGAGTTCTAACACAGTTGGACTGAATGCTGTTGAAGGTTGGGGTTTTTTCAGGGTTTGTTTTGTAGTTTTTGAGATGTGTTTGAAAGGAAGGGAAGAAAATTTTAGGATGTTGAAGATCTAGAATTTTAGAAATTAATTGCTTGCATTCCTTATAACATTCTCTTCTTATCTTTGTTTTCAACCCTTCTGTAGAGCCTTACCTTTTCTCTTTTTCCCTTTTTTTAACCTTTTTCTTTCCTTTTCTAGTTCATTTCTTTCACATTTTTGTTGTCTGCTTCCTTTCACAGTTTTGACGAGCTTCTTGATTAGGAGCTCCAGGCTGTCTAAAAAGCATGCTGGGCTCATGCCCTGACCAGCCTTTAGGACCACTTGGCTGCCTCTCAGACAGCTGGCTGATGGCAGCCTCTGTGTGAGCCTTCAAGTGGGGTGGGCAAAGCTGCCAGGTGCACCCAGGCATGTGACGCCTGCTGCTTCACTGCAAGGGCAAGCTGTGGTCATGCCTGGGGCTCAACTAAAAGGTCTGCTGGTTTTGCATCTGCCTCCCTACACTGTGCAGCAGTATCTTGTGAGTCTTTATGCTTTTTGGAGCTGCTACCAGTGAGAGGATGCTCAGAGTCTGCACCCTTTGAGGGTAGCGAATGGAGGGGGAAGCTGCCAAGTCTGTCTCATGACGTCCTCACTTTCTACGGTGAGTGATGAATTACTGACAAGGGGGCAACAGAGGCTGTTTCAGTGTCCTGCAGTTCAGATAGAATGCTACTGCAGCAGCAGAAGATAAAATATTAATGCCATTAATTCGATGGCCAAACTCTTACCACTTTCAGAGAAGTCAGAATTGACTTCTGGATCCATTAGTCATCTTTGTGTCTCACTGCAGAGTGACAGCACTGCCTGCTCCAAGATGGTTGGAGAAAAGTCATGTATCTTGTTCTTTTCAAATGGTTACGGGGCATGGTCCAAGGAATCTCTCTCTAAATGGTTAAAGGGACATGATCCAAGAACGTGGCCTGGCCAAAGTTTTGGATGCTGAGCAAGGAAGTTCTGTTCCTGCTGCTGCAGGAAAGAGAAGAGCAGAGTGAGAGCTGCTGCTGGAAGGGCAGCCTCATAGCACCAGTCTCTGCTCACCATGCCTTTCAGCTCCAGCAATGGCAGCAGCAACAGCCCAGCTCTGCTCTTAGCTGCTTTTCCATCACTGCTCATACAGAGCTGCAAAAAAGTGAGCGTGGGTCTGCCTGTGCAGAAAGGGAAGGAAGGGAGGAGCTGTTTGCTAGGCAGAGGGCAGGAATGTTCCTGGTAGGTATGAGGGGGGAGACGTTTTGTGCACAAGACACCTGCTTTCATGTGAGCATGTTTGCCAAAGGGGGGGATCTGGGAGCAAGGGATGCAGAGTTTTCATGGAGGTGGAAGCCATTTATCTTCCATATGAATACTGGATAAGGACCAAGTGGGTAGTGTGTGTGGTGTGGGATATGAACCTCAATACTTCCTTGCTCTGCTCCACACAATGATTTCCCAGGATTGATTGAAGTGTTTGAGATTAATTCTGTACTGATTTCCATCAAAACTGAGACATGTAAAAGAAAATACCTCTGTTGCTGATAAGATACTATTTATTTATTAAGATCTACAAGAGTGATATCATTATACACACTATAGCTAATGATTTCTCTGCAGTGACAACACTCCTGCATTTAGTTGACATCCTTTTCCCTTCCTGTCATATTTACTTTATGTTCAGAAGTTTTTTGCATCCAATATGTAGCAGCCCAAATACTTCACGAGGCTTTCTCTGATGCCCAAGTTGCTGTAGTGAATTCAGCTATTATGGGAGACTGGATTTCATAGAATCATAGAATGGTTTGGGTTGGAAGGGACCTTCAGGATCATTTTGTTCCAGCCCCCTGCATGGACAGGGACACCTCCCACTAGACCGAGTTGCTCAAAGCCCCATCCAGCCTGGCTTTGAACACTTCCAGGGTTGGGGCATCCGCAACCTCCTTGGGCAACCTGTTCCAGTGTCTCACCACCCTCCCACTAAGTGCCTCTTCCCCCTGGAAATCTTTGCCGTACCTCAGCTTTGCTGTAACACCTCACCACAGTAATTTTCAGGATGAGTTTTCCCTGTTTTCTTCATCCTTCGGACTGGTCACTGGCATTACATGTGAGGAGCAGCACAGGTAGAGTTGGACTTGTTCATTCTTAGGAGAAGTCGTAGGTCGGATGTTACTGATGCCTTTAATTACCTAATAGAAGGGTGTAGGAAAGAAGGTGGCAGACTCTTCTCACAGTGCGTGGTAAAACAACAAGAAGCCATAGACACAAGTTGCAACTAGAGAAACTGATTAGACCTCAAGATTTTTATTTTTTTTTTCCTCAGGAGAATAGTCGAATATTAGAACAAGTTTTCTAGAGAGCTCATAAGATCTCCATCCTTCGAGATACTCAAAACTCAATTGACAGGGCCCTGAGTAACCTGCTCTATGTTGGTCCTGCTTTGACTAAAAGATCAGATAAATTCAGGAGGTTGCTTCCAACACTGGTCATTCTATGGCAGTTCGATTACAATCAGTATTCCTGCAACACTGGAGAAGGCTGTTGACTTCTGCTACAGAAAGCAGCAAAATAAGAAAAAACAAGAGTGAAAGCTGTAGCAAGCAGTAGCCAAATAGTAAGGAAAATGCAATTCTAAAAAAGAAAAATAAAAAAACCTTAACCACACCAACAAGGGAAAAAACACGCCTTGCTTTTACTGAGGATAAGCAGTTTCTGATGAGTCTGATGGATCTCCCAAAAATATACATGAAAAACACTGAATGAGCCTGCATTAACTAAAGGACTGTAGATACCGCAAAAGGAAAAGGGTTTTTTTTGCTCAACTTGACCTTTTCTTTGTTGTTATAGCTAGAGAAGAGGCTCTGTGGAGGGCAAATGTTGTATTAGTAATTCAACAAAATTGAGAGGCATTTGAAGTAGCAGAGATATTTCTCTACTTTTTAAATCTTTCTCTACTTTTTAAATCAGACTGTAAATCTCTGCAGTCGCCTTGTTTCTGCCTGAAATAGGATCCAAGGTTGAAGCTGTAAGGTCTGTAACTCACTTCTGGTAATAATGGTATTCATAGTGAATTGATATGTGAGACATTCATTTAGAAGAATGGGTGTTATTCGCTGCCTTCTGCTGCTTTTATGGCATAAAGGGTCATTGACTCGATTCCCTCATCCAGACTCTTCTGACAGCAAGACCTAGTGCCTTGAGCAGTTCTTCAAACACAGCTTGGCTGAAGGATATAGTTGTCTCTTACACACATGAGCATCACTCATCTCTGTACTTGTCCTGACCAAACTGCATTAGAAGAGTGAAGAGTTTCTGAAGTTCTAAGACTGCTGTCTAACATAAAGTTTCCTGCCTTCCAAAGACATTGTGGGTGTGTCAGTTTAGAGTATTTCCACGATATATGCCCTATGTTTTGATCATGCTCATTGTTTCATAGTGCAAAGAGAAAAGGTTTCAGAAGTATTTTTCGCTATCTATGCAAACAAAATGTTTTCTTGAAAAGTCTGGATTTGGAATGTACACAGGGCAAATTTTATGTTGCAGAGTTACAGGATTCAAACAGTGCCTGATGGGCCTATCAATGGCAGAAGTCCCAGTTATTTGAGTGGGTGTAGGGGCTTGCTTAGCTGTTCCCAAGAGGATAATATTTACAAGCAGTTTTTGTTGTCAGAGTGATTAAGCACATTAATCCCCTGTGTACAGACCTGTCATGCTTACAGGGTCGATCCTGTCCTGAATTAGGCAGCTGCCTGACGTAAAACTGATCATAAACACAGAATATATTAGAGGCTTTTTTTCTGGATGAAATAGCTCTGAGATGTACAACGTTCTGTAGTGACTGCAAGGAACCTTCTTCCCTGCTAGCTGGACCAGAGTTTGTTTTGCACGCTGGGGCTGTAAACTAAAGCCATCCTTTGGACCGCTTTAAACTTCCTGAGAGACTTGTTAGCCCTCAAAGGCTCACTGGCATAAAATGGCATGCAATGGCAGAGCCCATGTGAGCACTTGGTGAGATATGCTGCAGAAAGCAGTCCTCCCAAAAGTTTGCTACATAGAAAGAAAAAATGGCTGCTGCTTAGATGTAGTCCAACCATCATCCCAGAAAGTGCAACCCAAAGCCGATCCACATGCACGTGTGAATGTGTTTCAGTATCTGAGTTTCAGTATCAGAGTTTATTCAAATTAACTTTCAAGGAGCGCAGAAAAATCAGAATCTCTAGTCAAAGCTTTTCCTCTGCTGCTAAAGGATAGTTGAAGTTCATTAGGCAGAACTGGTGAAACAGTGGAAAAGCTGAATATAGTAAAATTTTGGAAGAAAAAGATACTGGCCTCTGTGAGAGATACTGCTTTGTTGCCTCAGGCGTCGATTTTGCTTTAAGTGAAAATGCTTGACATCCCTATACCAGCTGCTGGTTATGCTGAAACAGTATTCTACCCACACAGGGGAGGCTGGGGAATATGAAATATCTCTATGTCAACATAGAGACCTCATACACTTTTTATTTACTGTCATTGAACATCCCTTTGTCATAAGTCTGTTGTTAGCTGCCTTCTAGAGGAGTTCCCTGATGACACTAAACAGCAGTTTTTTCCTGGTAGTTTAATTTGGTTTCCAGGGTTTGTTATCTAGAATCTGCTGAAGGAATCTGCAACATTTTTAACGGGAACAAAAATTGTTTAATCACTTGCCACCTTTTTCTAGGAGAGAAGTTTTTGGAGTGAAAAACTTCTGTCCCTTGGGAATAAAGTAATCGATAAACAGTGCTGCAAGATGAGAGCTTTCTGCAGAGAGAGGACAATTTCCATATGCCCACAAAAGGCAAATTCTTCCCTTCATTAGGGAATGGCATTGAGAAGGTGTTGTATTACAAGGCTAGAATGGCACTGAATGCGACACCTGGGGAAGACTCTGCTTGTGTGTGGTCACAGTCCTTTAGAGATGCAAGTCAGCTGCAAAGAGCCCAACAGGGAGATGGGCTCTGCTGCTGGACAGACTGGCTGCTGTGTGGAGGCACCTAATAGAAAAATACTATGGTGCCAGCACAGTGGCTTAACCAGCTAACAGGATAAGTGGAATGTATTGCATTCAAGAGCTGGATAATTCTGTTAACAGGGTGAGGGCAGTAGCTGAAGCACCGCCACTAATTAGGGCTGGATTTTCAAAGTGGTGCCTGGGATTATAGCCATAATACTGTCATGGAGCTCAGGTCTCTGCTCCTTTCACAATTCGCCCTTGCTGTCTCAGCACACCCTGTGTCCCCAAGATGTGGAAGAAGTCAAGTAGTGCTGGAGAGAAAGGAAGCACTTACACAGTCTGTGTTTATTCATACAGCTTTTTTTTTTTTTTTTCTTTTTTTCCCCAGAATTATTTCTTTTTAAATTCAGCACTAGGAGGAAATGGGAGTATTCACCCATTTGCAGATCTACTGAGGACTATTTCCTCTCTGAAGAGCATGGCACAAAATATGAAGTATGAACTTGGCATGATGTCTTACAGTCTTTTATTGTGAAAAGACCCTTCCCTGCTAAGCTGTGGAAAATGTAAGCCATCGATTAGATAGTTGTCCTAATGTTTAGAGTTCAGGGAAATCAAGAGGGCAATAGTAAAATTCAATAAAACTAAGTTAAGGCAGAAAATTTTTTTTAGGAACTCGTCTTAGCTATTAAGAAAAAATTGCAGTAGAGGTGGTGTGACACTGGAACAGGTTACCCAGGGAAGCTGTGGATGGCTTCTCCCTGGAAGTATTCAAGGCCAGGTTGGATGGGGCTTTGAGCAACCTGGTCTAGTGGGAGGTGTCCCTGCCCACGGGAGGAAGTTGGAACTGGGTGATCTTGAAGGTCCCTGCCAACCCAAACCACTCTATGAGTCTATGATTCTTGACACCCCTGCTGTGTACACACAGGTCTGCTAAATAATAGCTCAAAGCTGATTAAAGTCACGTCAGCAAAGCTCTGCAGAGTGGAAACTTATCCTGCCCCTGCATCAAGCTGGGGAGATTCGGACCTCTTAAATCCTGGATGACCTGAGGGATGCAAACAGGTGAAAGGAGACAGAGGACAAAGCATAAGTTTCTTTTTTTCTCAGGATCTTTGAATTCAGGCTATTAATCTTATTTATTTTGTTTTAATTCTGCAGGCAAGTATAGTGTTCTTGAAAAACAGAGAACAGATATATGGAGCTTGAAGCAAGCAAAGTGTAGGCACAGCATACGGGGCAGCCTGTCTTTTACCCCAGCTCTGCAACACATGTCTGCTCTTACACATCTAGCAATAACTTTTCCGTTTGCTGATGCACAATTTGGGACTGAGTTAAGGCTATTTTTCACTTGGGATTTGAATCAAGCATAGGTCACAACCTCTCCTTTTTGCCATGCTCTTCTCTTCTACTGCTTTTCACCCTCAGAGCTGGTGTATACAAACAGAAAATGCTTTGCTGCTTTACTTTTGTAATTTCTAGTTTTCTTTCATTGTAGACGTCCTTCTTCCATATACATGTGGACAGTACTGCTTGGAAGCATGAGCTCCACTGAATATTTTGTCAGGTTCTGCCTTTTTTTAAAAAAAAAGCTCTTGTGAATAGATAGTGTGGTCCTGGATAGAGCTTTGCCACTTTACAGTACTTGAATATTTAATCTGCATGAAATATCACTGTAGTTAAAATCTGTGTTGTCAGTGTAAAATATTCTAGATTTTAATCAGAACCTTTTAGAATTGGAACTTGATTGGATTGAGCAGTAGGTCACATCCATAATGTTCACCATGTAAAGTCAACAAATTGCACTAGTGCTAGTGCAGCCCTGTTTCTAATGTCACTGCAGTTTCCTCTGTTTTAAATGTAAGAAATACTAGCCTATGAGAGATAACATATCATTAAAGGTTATCATTCTTTTGCAGCAGAAACTACTGATACAGAAGTGCTTTGGCTGTCATTGAAGAGTCAGATTTCTTAAACCAGATGTTTCTTCTACTTATAGGAATACAACATTTGCTTAGCTTAGTTGGATTTCTTCCTGTAGTCACAAGGGTCAAAAATGCCATTCTGGAGAGAAAAGTGTTACAGAATGTTAAGACTAAGGCATAATGGTGTTTTTCTGTCTTGTGTCTGGGAAAAGAAGTAAGTGCATGAATTTGCCAGCTGTGCATATCGAGCTGTGGTAGAAGCATCTAATAAAATTGTATTAGTCCTGTTTCATATCAGCAGGACTTTTAAAATAAGAAAGTTGGGCTGCACAAATACAAATACATGCTAAAAGTGCCTTAGTGGTGCAAACCACGCTTTACCAGCATGCTGCCCTATTGCTTAGCAATGTGGTGTGCAAAAGCAGATTTTCTAGAACAGGCAATCACAGTTACAGCTTCTTCCAAACCTGTGTTCACACTCTATGTGTCCAAAAGAATTTGCCTCATCATAACCCAGAGGTATGGGGTGGCAAAAGAGGGGCACCCAAGGTGGGCCCTGTAGCCCACTTTACTTTCAGGAGCAAGAGTGTTCTCCTTGTTACTCTTCCACATGTCTAGGTAGACTGCTGAAGGGTAATCTATTTTAGGAGGTATTTTTAATTAGCTGTGAGAGTCTCTGTATCTTAGCTTCTGCTTAGACAAATTTTTAGTGATGCACTTGGACCTGATGGACTGTAGTACTCTGGGAGTTCTCAGAATTTTATTTATTTTTTTAATAACATATACCACAGCTAAAGAGGGAGAGAGACTCAAGGGTTCCATTTTCTAGTGTGAAGCCTCCCTCTTTTCTTGTTCAGGGTCACGTAACTTCCCTCCAGCATTTACAGGAGGGAACTATTACAGGAACTATTCACAAGGAAAAGTGCTACTATACTTTTACTGTATTATTTTTAGCTTTCAGTCATCTCCTTCTGTTTTCTTTTTTCTCTCTACTGAAAAACTGAAAAATGCTACCAAGCATGAACCCTTTCCTGAGTTCAGCATGTCCTGAGAGGGTTGGATCTGGCTCCAGGTACCTCCTCATGTTTTGCAAATAGCCATCACGGGTTCTGTCAGTTGTCTTTTGCCATTCCCAGCCTTCAGAGGTTGGGAAACTCTGTAGCAGACCAGAAGATGATTTTCCAGTGTGTGTTTACTGGAGAATATTTTAAAGGAAGTACTGATACTCCTGTAACTGCTTGAGTGTGTGCACTGCCATTAGTGGCCATGACACTGGCTCTGATTACAGCAAGAAAAGCAAAGGGAGATTTGAATCTGATTCAGGAAGTCTTTGGTTTCCTGAGAGATGCAGCTAGGCTTGAAGTTGCAGCTCACATCCCATCTCTTCATGTCTAGATATAACAGAAGCATGAAATAAAAGTGTATTTGTCCTGTTTTGTATCCGCTGGACTTGTAAAGTAATTAGGCTGGGTTGCACAATGTGCAAACATTACATTATAAACAAAACATTAAACTAATTTAGATTGAGCTCTCACTTCAATGACATAAAAGAGCACCAAAGTTACTGAGGGAAAATCGCATTTGCTCCTTTTCATACCAAGAACTTCCAAGTCCATAGGATATCAGCTGACAAGATGAATGTTGCCTTTCTGTCAGCTACGTTCTATGTTGTAGATGAGAAGACAGAGGGTTTTTTACCTCCCCATAACTAAATTCAAGGTTTACTCACAGCGACAAAAGTTCAAATGTAATTATATTGTAGCCTCTAAAATCAGTCTGGATTTCTTTGATGATAAATGGCAAGCAGGAAGAGCATCCCCATCCAAGGCCTCAAGACACTGTGAACCCCAGTTGGTGTGGTGGCTGTCGTGCATCGGTGACCATGTACGCTTCTGTGTCCTGCCCTGCACCAAGAGCTCTTCAACGTTGTCCTCACTACTGGGGACAGTCTGGTATAGCATTAGTGAATGGTGAAGCCAAACTGCAGCAAGTAGCTTCTTTCTTCTCAGAAAATCAGACTTCATGTCAGGAAACTTTTCTCATTGTTTTTAAGTCCCTGTGATGTTTGGTTTGGTCTCCAAAGGTTCCCTTCGGCTGGACTGCAGGGTAAACATAATGACCTTGGCTAATCAGGGTGCTGAGGGGAAAAGCCCCACATGCTCTGCTTCCTTGGCATGACGAGATAAATCATGTTGTGCTTCTGGTATAGCTTCCATTCTTCTCCCACCATTCCTTCTGACTCCTTGAAACACCAATATTAAAATAAAATCACTTTCCTGGCCTTCCTGATATCCTTCCCTGGGTGTGTCTGTGTTCCTTCCTTTGAGAGAGGATGTCCACCTGCTCATGACCCCCTCTGGCACATGTCCTGCCACAGCTGACGACCTGTATTGGAAGTGAGAAGGTGCAGGGTATGTGAGGGGAGAGTGGCAGACCAGTGCTGCCTGGCCACTGGAGGACAAGGAGCATGAGTTTGGGATGGTGTGGCTATACTTGAGGTGTTGGACTCATTTGTATGATGAAGTTTTTTGTGGTGCATCCATTTGTTTGTGTTGTGCATCTCTCCCCCTCAGCTTTTCTGCTTTGTGTTCCTTTTGTCAGCTACCTGGACGGGGATAAAAACTGGATATGCTTCAGAGAAGTGTTGTGGTGTATTTCAGTTTACTATAGTTAACTGCAGAGTGTGGGATAAACTACTGAGTATATAGTTTGTTTATGCAGTGGTGCTGGTTTTTAGGCCTTACTTTCATGTCACAGCTTCAGACCTTGCCGATGCAGCAAGCGCCTGACTAATGCACCCTGCTGTGTTTGGGGGTGAATCTGAGGTGTAAAACTCCCACCAGGAGATGCTTGTAAGGCTTGGTTTGCCTTTATGATACTGTCTGGCTTTTTGGCCTCTGAAGAATCCGTAAGGGTTTTGTGAGTAATTATCTCGTTTTTTTGTGAAAATGAGAGCTAGATGGGAAGCCAGGGCTGCCCCTTGCCAGACGCAGCCAGTCTCACCTGGCTCCAGCCGCCTTTCGTCTTCATAGGGGAAAATAGCAGTAGGGGGGAGCTCTGTATACATCCTTCTCAAACCTCTTGACTGATTTGGGATCAGGAAGTCAGGGGTTAGGAAAATTACATCAAAATTTTAAAAGCACCAAATCACCAGCCCAAAGAGCTGCTTTCCATTGAAGGCTGTGGAAAGCATTTGTTAACAATCAGGTCATTTTAAAAACTGACCCTGATATAATACGCAAATGCTGTGCCTATGGAGTAAAAAAGCAGGAGTCCTTCCCAGCTCCTGGGTGCAGGTGGGCACTCCAGTCTTCTCTCAGTTTATCGTTGAGCTGAGACCTGGATGTGCCCTGCTTTTTCACCCCACTCCAGCCTCCCTTTGCCTTGATTTCCATTGGAAAGTAGAAACTGGGGGGAACACTGCCAGTGGCTTTGTGATTGCTTGACTGAGGGGTGAGCACTTGACAGCACAGTGTGGGGTACACCTGCTTCACGTAATAGATTGAACCTTTAGGAGCAAATAATTACATTGTCATTGTTCACGTTTCACTTACGGGGCTAGATGTGTTATTACTGTCTTTATATAGTGGCAAGCTTTACCACCACAGTTGTGGCCGTGCTGAGGATCCTTTGGCTAAATCAGGATTCATTACATTACTCCGGTATAACTGTCTCGATATAATTTCACTGATGTAGATGTGACCCAAAAAAAGTCATTTAACTGCAACATATTTTTAAGTTTTGAACAGGCTGGTATTTGCAGGCCCCCTACCAGCCCCACCCTGGTCTGTTCAAAGCATAGACTGTTAAAATATTTGTAGTGATTTGTGGCAGATCTAGAAACCCCACAGAAGTTTAAGGACTGGAAAAATGCACATTTTGCAAATGTGTGCATATCTAGATCAATTGGCCCAATTACTGTCCTGGACAAAATAATGAAAAGCCCAATAAGTAGTAAGTAAGTATTAAAGGATAGTGTGTAATAAATGCCAAGCAGTGAACTTGTATGAAAAATATATCTTGACAAGGAAATATTGTAGTTTCTTGGTGAGGTCACAGCTTCAGCTGGTAGAGGTTACTGAGTTCTTGTAATAAAATTTTCAGAGTCACATAATATTCTCATTTACACATCTCTATCCAGAAATCAGTGGTGGCTTCAATAAATATATTGTAACCTGCTTAGTTGCAAAGGCCAAAAGTGCAATTATACCTAATTAGATGTGATCCAAATAGGGATGTTTTTACTGGAATTTGCTTGTAGTCCAGCTCTACTTAATATGCTTTTTCCCATTTAAATAGCTATTATGATAAAAAAGTTAAATCCAATGGAGCCCATTGTCCTTATAATGGCATCTAAATTCAATCTATATGTTTATGATCTAGGCCTCATCTGTGCCTTGACCTTCCAGTTGGGTTGTTTAATCCTGCTAGCTAGGCTGCAGTGCCTCCTTGCCCAGGCTTTGAACTGTCTGGGGGCAAAGAGCAGCTTGTATTCTAAGCTAAGCCTGAATACACAATATTTAATATACTGAGCAATGAGTCACAGGTGAGTGGGACTTCAGATACTGTTTCCTGGCAGAAATTGGAACTTCACTGCATAAATTCTCGTTTCTTTTTTTGCCTGGAAGCTGAACAGCAAGAGCGGTGGGGAGCTGCAGCTTCCCAGGAGCAGAGCAGCCCTAGGTCTGACTCCAAAGTTAGTGGGAGGTAGTGATAGTAGCATCATCTCCCTGCTGAACTTGGAGCCTGACTCCTGGTAGCCTCCCCTCTGCTCTGTGCAGGACAACAGCAGTGAAAACTACTGATGGTGGGTTCCTGATGATGCTCTAGACACTGGCTCAAAGGTGTTCTTGCTTCTCAGTTCCGATAACAGGGAGATGGGAGCCTCGGTCCTAATTTGCACTGCAGGAATTCACTAATTAACTTGCTGAACCAAAGACTGACATTAAAGCCTAAACTGTGGGGTACAAAGGCTCATTTATTTTTAATATTATTTTTTCCAGATCACCCTCAATGCTTATTGTCATTATAATTCAGGGTTGCTTTTTGCACAGGGTATTAGTAAGCTCTCAGAAGTCTTTCTCACGTGTATGCAATAAACTTTCTGGAACAATATATTGTACATTAGTAATAAGATGTGATAAAGACAGAAATTGTATTTAGAGGCAAGAGCCACATCCCCGTCCTTATGTACTACTTTCATCTCCTGTTTAATAAGGAGTTCCTTTTTAGGTGAGGAAATGCTGTATTAAATAATAGTAGTATTTTTGAATAAATTTATTTTCCTAAGCAAAAGCTTCCTGAAAGGGATTACTGGTGCTTTTTATTACCTGACCCACTAGTGGTTTTTATTACCTGAATAAAGACATTGTTTTGATTAGTAGGCATCTAATTGATGACAGTTACTAAGCAATTTGTCTCTTCAGGAGTTGTTGGAGACTCTCTCATCATTGTCTTTCTTCCAGCAGATTTTTAAAAGCATCACCAATGAAGATTCAATCCAGGGACAAGGAAGTCGGAGACTGATAAGTTTTTCATTGTCAGGTAAGTCACTGATGGCATGAAAGTTTTAAGCCTAGAGAGTAGGAAAGTGAAGTTACTAAATCCTTTCATGCATATATGTATATATGTATATGTACTTACATATATATTTAAGCATAGGGTTTTGCCTGTTGCTCTAGAAGTGGTGCTGAGACAGAGAATATCTATGATTATTGCCTCTCCTTCAACGAGAGTTATGTGCTGAAGTGTCTTGTTCAAGTAAAGTTTTGGGGCCATACTAGGTTTTCCTGTTTGTAATTAAATGTGGTGTTGGTCAGGGAAAGCAAGGTCAAAGGCATGTGCTTTACTTACAATGAAAAGTGTGATTTTCACAGTCCTCTGTTTCATGGAGAGCACATTCCACAGTCATGGTCTGGACCTGAGGCAGATCCATGCACCATGGTGCATGAGCTTGTCTGTCTTGGTCAACAGTGACTCTCAGACTTCTTGAGATAGAAGACTGCTCTCACTCTTCTAAATTTTCTGAACAATGGTCAGCCTCATTACTTGGCATGTCTCTGCAGGTTTTAAAGGCTTAATATGGTTCATTTGTTCTGGCTTCAGTTTAAAAATTCTGTAAAACTCTTCTGCAGAAAAAAATCCTTTTCTCAGAAAGACAGTAGTTGAGAGCAAGGTTCTAATTTTGGAGTTTTATGCTTGCTATTTGGTTCTCATGCATTTTAGCTCCTGCAAGACAAAGAGAAAGATCTTGATCTTGACTTGTAAATTCTTTGAGGAAGTAGTACAGAGAAAAAAGAGTGACCCAAGTTCAGCATTTTTACAAGTGTAGGCCTATGAAGTCCTGCACTCATACAAGCATTACATGATAGGTTTGGCTATATGATTTATTGCAAACTTCCCTCTAAGTAGTGTTAAAGTTGACTAGGTGTTCCAAATCACTTTAATATTAAGTATGCAAGTCAATGCTTTTTCAAATTAGGTGGCCCATGTGTTTCTTGAGACGTTTTATATGCTCTATGGCAGGTTAGACAGACATGTGATAGGGCTCTTTTTTTCACTGTGCTGGATGCTGGCACCCACCTAGTCACATTAATTTGTTAAAACCATGGGTTTAGCTCAACAAAAATAGAGTTAATATTTTTTCATGTTCCTAAAGAATCTTTCACAGAAAATGTTGCCCAGAATTAGTGAATTTTTTTCTTTGCCTTGGCCTAGTAGACCAAGAGATGTCAAGAGTAGTAATTTGTGAGACTGTTAAATACCCTTATTAAGCTAAACTATCTAATTTACCACTTGATTCAAAGTATACGAAGACCATAGCACACGATACTTTTGGGATATCTTATTTTAGTGGTTCACAATTAATTCATTTACATTTTTATCACATCTGTATTAACAGCATCATCACAGCCAGGTATTTAAAAGGCTTTGAGTTCACAATGTTTTTTTCAAAAGTATTTGGTATCGAAATAGCTCAATTTCAGTATTTCTGAAATTAACAGATTAACACATCACAATGATTTATTTATTACCTTCTTACTTAGTCAATAGCAACAAAAAAAGTTGTTGTCTTTCTCAAAGTAAAGTAATTGCTGTTCCTTTATCTATTATTCTAGCTAATAAAATGCAGATCAAGTTAGGTGTTCCAGGAGCATGGGGAGAAGGTGGGATTCCTTTTGGTTTGTACTCCTATGGCAGCAACAACCTCTTTATTGTCACAAGTCAGTTCAGCTCACATAGACTTCTCCTTGTCAATATCTGTATTTTTATATACTGTTACCATCAGTGTCGTTACTTAAAATTTAGGTTTCCAAATGATGGTGTAATTGGTTGCAATTAAAAGTGCTGAACAGTATCAGTCCATTCCAGCACCCTTGGATTGCTTGCTGTACTGCCTAGACACTCCAGACGCCGCTCTGTTAAACGGTGCAGAAATAGTTTCTTTCTAAAAGTTGGTAATAAAGTGCTTTATTCTTTCTGCAGTTTTTTTGAGCATTTGCTAGGCCAAAATCCAACTGATTTCATGGAAAGTTTTGCCTGAGAAGGATTGCTGGATCAAATAAAAGTGTCAAAGAAAAAAAGCTATAAACTGATGCTTCAGGGCAAAAAGAGATTGCTAGCTTCTTGAGAACAGAAGTAGCTGAGAGGCTGCATTACATCAGTAGGTTTGTTTTCTTCGTATTTGCTTCTTAGGAGGCTGGAAGTTGGTGCTGTGAAAGGTTAATTCAGATTAATAGATCCCTTAGCAATACTGATCTCAAAGAAGATAATTTCCTATGATTAAGCTTCTTAATCATTATATGGGGACTGTATTGTTATAGCTTTCATTATTTAAAATACCAAGAGAAATATTGTAAGCTTAATATAGCTAGGAAAGCTAGGCATTCGCTTGACATTTACTTTCCAACATGACTTTCCTGTTGTTACCAGGGAATGTCACACTTTTGAGAGACATCTGAAAGTGTCAGAACTCTCTCACATGAATTACAGGAAGAAGAAATGTGCTAAGCTTCCTGAGATGTACCAGCCACTTCATGGAAGGTTCATGGTTTAGCAGCACTGTAACGCATTTGCTGAAGGCCCTTGGAACAATTCTGTTGGCTGGTATATTTAGAAAGTGTTATAACGAGGTTTGTGTGATATGCCTCCTACCAGTATGTTGCATCAAATAACTTGATTCAAGCTGTGGTATTTTACGTATCTCATCGATTTCTTCTGTATTCCCCAACTCAAGCTAACTTGCCCACCTGTATTCCTTATAAACCTGAGTTTCTAATCACTTGACTTTCTCTTACCCATCAGAGCTTGTGCGAAGGTGAGGTGACTTTCTACCACCTGCAGTACACCTGTGCCTACAAAGTACTGCAGTGCTCTAGGCTAACAGATTTAAAAGGCCTCAAAAGGCTTTGAATTCAACTACTCCGTTATCCAGTGTAACACAGGCCACTTTGCTTCATGGTGTGGAGCTTTGTGTGAGTTTGGCTCAGACATACCTTACAGACCGATGTGCAGTCTGAATCTGTGGATACCATGAGATGGTACTTTGCTCCAGTAGTTAATTGCTTGCAGTGGTAAAAACTCCCCCTCAGTGTTCAGCTGTTCTTATAAGCTGTTCATACTTTTTCCCTATTCCTTCTTGATGAAGACAATTTAAAAAGTAACTTGTTTTTCAGCCATTTGTAAATAATTAATTCCTCCAATTCATTTATTAATAGACATATTTTCTTTGTGATATCTCTGCTGCCTCTTCTTTATACAAATGAAAATCCCTCTCATTGACTTTTGTGGCATTTCTAGCTAGAAAAATTCTTTTCTCCTCTTTTCGACTGTCTTTATTGTTTTACTGGGGAACCTCATGTGGCAGAAATGTTTTGGTTTATCTGCTCCACTTAGTAATTAAAAAAAAAATTCTTAGATCTTTAAACACCTCCTTGTGCAACTACACCATGCAGTTCTTCCTTTCTTTTTTCAAAGGAGAATGGAGTTTGTCTAAAGGTTGGTAGATTTCTGAGAACAGAAAGAACCACTTTAATGATCTGAATTAACCTCTTGCATATCACGAGTTAGAGAACCTCATTCACTTGCTGATCAAGTTAGTAATCTATTGTATGTTATGTTGTCTCTTTCTCAATTCCCATGCATTATTTTTGTGTTGGATTTTATAACTTCCTAGCATCACTGTTTCATTTTTTAAATTCCTTTATACCAGCTGCAATACTTGTGTGAACCTGTGCTCACTTTCTTTAGGATAAATTAGTATCATGTACTGCTGCATGAATTGGCATTTCCAAGCCAATGCAATAGTGCTGTGCTGTTACTGTTGAAAGGTTATTACACTACTAGTAGGGAATAATTTCTAGTGCTTTAAAATCACATAGCTGAGAGGCTATGTATCTCTTGTTGAATCTTGAGCAAGCAGATTTTTGTTGTCTCTTCCTTTGCAGCCACAACTATGTCTTAGGTAGCTCAGCTCAATATATGAACTGCTACCCTCTAACATAGGCCATACTTGTTCAGGTCAAGCTCTGCAAAGTGCACTTTACCAAAGGAACACTGATATATTAGCACCCTGACAATTGCCTAACCTCGTTGATGGTCAACACAGATACCGGTCCTGTTCGAGTACATTTATTCAGTGTTAGAACCCAAGCTGACAGCTCTTCAGGAATTTACGAACAGAAGTGTTGGAGCTGTCCTTTGACATCCTAGTTAGCAACTCTTGTGGGGTGATTGATCATGAAGATGGTTTATTGTGCCTTGATACATGACTATCAGGTTTTCAGTAAGACAACCTCATTTTTACTTCCTGCCATTAATGAGCAGATCATAGAGTGATGCATTCTATTTTGGTATTCATCAAGCTAAATCACGATATAAATTGTCTTGGGGTCTTTCCAGTGACTCTTTGGTCTTCCAGTGACCTGGTAGCTTGGCAGTAGAATCATATAATGGTTTGGTTTGGAAGTGACCTTCAAGATCATCCAGTTCCAACCTCTTGTCATGGGCAGGGACACCTTCCACTAGACCAGGTTGCTCAAAGCCCCATCTTATCTGTACTTGTGCAGTTCCCGGGAGGGGGCATCTACAGCTTCTCTGGGCAACCTGTTCCAGTGTCTCACCACCCTCACAGTAAAGAATTTCTTCCTAATATCTAATCTAAATCTCTTTCAGTTTAAAACTGTTTAGACCTCATTAGTTATGTTTGTATGTATGTTCTGGGCAATTTTGACCTGATGCAAGGTGTCTTCATCTTCTCAGATGACTCATGAGGAATATATATGTCCCCACTTGGTTCAAAGTTTTGCCAATAAATACATGCTAGTTTCCAAATTGCCACAACAATAGAGTCTCCATCACTATCCAGGCATCCGTACCCCAAAGTCTGTGATGCTGCACGGACAATGGATTTGCAGAATGATCCTTTACAAGGCAGACAAGGAAGCCTATGTCCCACCTTAGGGACAGAGGCTGCATGTATACAAGTGACCTAGAGCAAAGCTTCCTTAGGTCTTATCCAGACACAAAGAGATCAGAATATATGGAAGGGAAGCCCTAAAGTTGGAACAAATTCAGAATTCACTTGAGGGCAGCAGCAGGCAGCAGTTATTATAAGCCATTTTTTTACAATTAAGTGAGCCCAGCTGGATTAGGAGGCATGTACTTACGATGACTGAAAGTCTGCAGCAGTGAAAGAGCATGTGGCTGCTGTATCTCCACCTGGATTCCTTCCTTCAGACATCTTTCATGAGAGATGGCCTGACATTATTGTACTGATAGAGGTGTGTAACCTCTAAAGTATGATATGAGGAAACAGGAAACTGACATATGGTATATTAATAACTCTTTTAAGAGACTGGATGAAAATAAACCTTTGCAAAGCATAGATGAGTTATCTTGGTAGCATTTCCTCACATGTCTCCAAGAAACACACTGTAAAACTACAGTGTACATCAAGGCATATCCAGGACTTCTGGAATCCATTGGTTTCCATTAACCTTAAACCATCACTTAATGATTTAGTATCTTCAAAACCTTATTCTGAAGACAATCAGAATAGCTTGGATTCTTCTGTTGGAAAGTTACACAGCAGTGGTAAAAGAGTACCTGAGCCCTTGGTTACAAGTTACAGCATCCATCCATGATACTTCAAATTAAATTGTCTCCTTCTGGATATTTGCAAATGCCCATGTAGCTTTATTCAGAGCTTTTCTATTTTTAATGCTCTTGTTTTCCACAGTGCTGAGAATCTGGGGTGAAATTTGGAAGTATAACTGGGATATTTGTCCTTGAGGAAGCTATTTCTGCTATTCCTGTGTGTGCTTTGGACGTTAAAAATTAAAGTTTCTAACTGACATTTTTACAAATGTGTTGTATTATGCAACTCAAGCAAGAAAATGACACAAATGAAGTTTCCTTTTGTGTGCTAAGCTGAAGTATCTTTTCTCATCCAAATACAAAAGTTAGACTACTAACTAAGGTAGGATTACCTTCGCTCTCATGACGGGGCTTAATTCCTGCAATTGGAAAGAGGCTGGTAGGTCACCATAATATGTATGTTCTTTATGATACATAATACATAAGTATGCATAATTGAGCACTAGTTATTTTCTGTCTATCAATAAACCATTTATTTCCACAGTGGTACCCAAAGATAGTGTGGTGTCTCTTTGAAGGAAACAAAATCAGAAACATATCCAGCAATAAATATTTAAGTTTCAGAATCTTTTGAGGAAACATCAGAGAGAAAGAAAATAAGATCCCAGAGGTCTTTCTCTCTTCTCATGTTTTAGCAGCCTGACACTATTACACTGCTGGGTCTTGTCATTCATGCTGCTTTTGCGATGTTGGTTTCTATTTCTGGAATGTCTTTCTAACAGTACAACTTCCAAAGCAAAAGAGTTTGCCATTTAGGATTTCAGCAGGGCTGACAGATGAACTACATGCTGGTTACACAGAGATTATACACTCAGAGAAAAAAAGATAATCAGTGTTAACTGGTTTAACCTAGGTAATTTTCTTTGTGCAATACTGTTGCTAGGACCATGGCACTACATACTGTCAGCAAAGTACTTTCAAATAGGCAATTAGTAGTGATATCCCCTATTTTTTGTTAATTGTTAGAGAATATCACAAGAATGAGAGTCTTAAAATACAGTCTTTTTTGGGACACTCTGTCCAACAGCTTTTGAAAATCTGCAGCATAAATGGGGTGCTGGAATAGATTATTAAAACCAATCAGAACAAACTTTGTTCTTTCTAACTTGCACATTTTATTGTGTTGGCTATTCCCATGTGTTAAGGAGGCAAAATACAACTTGGTGAATCTTATTGCTGTTCTTAATGTAGCTGTTTTCTGGAAAAAGTGCTGATGTTGATGCAGAAAGTGTATGATTTTCAGATTAATGGAAAAGATCTGCCTGGAGGGTTTTAAATGGTCTCTCACAAAGTGCCAAAATAATTGAGCTTTTAATCAGAAGCAAATTAAAAGACTGTGAAAAATAATGTTTTCAAAACCTGCTTAAAAGAAAATATGTGTTTAAATTGAATGTTTAGGTGTACATCTAAGGAGTTTTGGAAACAAGGAAAGCTAAGGCCTCCTTGGAACTAAACTTTGCTAGTGAGGTCAAAGACAATAGAAAGGGCTTGTTCAAATACATTGCAGATAGAACTAACACTAGAGGCAATACAGGCCCACTGCTAAATGAGGTGGGTGCCCTGGTGACAGAGGATAGAAAGAAGGCAGAGGTGCTGATGCCTTCTTTGCCTCTGTCTTTACTGCTGCAGACTCTCTCCAGGAGCCCTAGATCCCTAAAGCCCCAGAAGAAGTCAGGATGAAGGAGGAGTTTGCTTTGGTAGATGAGGAATGGGTAGGGAGCAGTTAAGCAATCTGGACATCCATAAGTCGATGGGTCTGGATGGAAAACACCCATGGGTGCTGAGGGAACTGGGGAGGTCACTGCTAGGCCACTCTCCATCATCTTTGGTAAGTTGTGGGCAACAGGAAAGGTGCCTGAGGACTGGAGGAAAGCAAATGTCACTCCAGTCTACAAGAAGGGCAAGAAGGAGGACCCGGGTAACTATAGACCGGTCAGCCTCACCTGCATCCCTGGAAAGGCGATGGAACAACTTGTTCTTGTCACTATCTCTAGGCATATCATGGATAAGGGGGTCATCAAGAGCAGTCAACATGTTTTTACCAAGGAAAAATCATGTTTGACTGACCTTACAGCCTTCTGTAAGGAAGTAACCAGGTGGATAGATGATGGTAGGGTGGTAGATGTGGTCTATCTTGATTTCAGTAAAGCATTTGACACGGTCTCCCACAGCATCCTCATAGATAAACTGAGGCAGTGTGGTCTTGATGGTCAGGTAGTGAGGTGGATCATGAACTGGTTGAAAGGAAGAAGTCAGAGAGTTGTGGTCAATGGGACAGAACCTAGTTGGAGCTCTGTGACTAGTGGAGTCCCTCAGGGGTCGGTACTGGGACTGGTGCTGTTCAATATTTTCATCAACGACCTGGATGAGGGAACAGAGTGTGCCCTCAGCAAGTTTGCTGATTACACTAAACTGGGAGGAGAGGCTGACACACCAGAAGGCTGTGCTGCCATTCAGCGAGACCTGGACAGGCTGGAGAGTTGGGTGGGGAGAAACTTGATGAAATTCAACAAGGGCAAGTGTAGAGTCTTGCATGTGGGGAAGAACAAGCCCATGTACCAGTACAGGTTGGGGGCTGACTGGCTGGAGAGCAGTGTAGGAGAAAGGGATCTGGGGGTCCTGGTAGACAGGAGGATGACCATGAGCCAGCAGTGTGCCCTTGTGGCTAAGAAGGCCAATGGCATCCTGGGGTGCATTAGAAAGGGTGTGGTTAGTAGGTCAAGGGAGGTTCTCTTCCCCCTCTATTCTGCCTTGGAGAGGCTGCATCTGGAATATTGTGTCCAGTTCTGGGCCCCTCAGTTCCAAGAAGGACAGGGAACTGCTTGAAAGAGTCCAGCGCAGAGCCACAAAGATGATGAAGGGAGTGGAACATCTCCCTGATGAGGAAAGGCTGACGAAGCTGGGTCTTTTCAGCTTGGAGAAGAGGAGACTGAGGGGCAACCTTGTTAATGTTTACAAATATGTTAAGGGGGAGTGTCAGGAGGACGGAGCCAGGCTTTTTTCAGTGATGTCCAGTGATAGGACAAGGGGCAATGGGTGCAAACTGGAGCATAGGAGGTTCCAGGTAAACATGAGGAAAAACTTATTTCCTGAGAGAGTGACAGAGCACTGGAACAGGCTGCCCAGAGAGGTTGTGGAGTCTCATTCTCTGGAGATATTAAAAACCTGCCTGGACACGTTCCTGTGTGATGTGCTCTGGGTGACCCTGCTCTGGCAGGGGGGTTGGACTGGGTGATCTTTCGAGGTCCCTTCCAACCCCTAAGATTCTGTGATTCTGTGTGACTAAAATTATTGATATACCCATAGATTGGTTTGTATTTCATTTGCTCCACAGGGACAAATAATAAAAAACTTTGTGTCTTTATTTAGAACATTATGAGTGAATTTTTAAATAAGTGCCTGTGGATTTTTGTCTGCACAACACACATTATGTTCCATGGGAGTTCTGCAGCTAGAAAGCCCCACTTAAAATTTGGACAGTATATACCAGAGTGTTTCTAAGCTACACTGCACGTGAAATTAACCCAGATAGAGAAGCTAAAGTTTTAAAGTGGAAAAAATGTAAGATGACTTCACATGTAGAAAAGTGTTCTAAAACCTAAGATTCATAGAAAGAGAAGATTGAAACCTAGAAGAAATTACATCTGTTGGGTACTGAATGTCATCTATGTGATTGACTGAATAGATCTTTTTTTCACAGTAGTCCTGCCTCTGGAATTAGGCTGGGTTTAGCTCCTTAGAGAAATAGGCAGATCACTTAAATTAAGTTGAATAAATATTGATGTAGAAGCCAGATTGCTCTACAGAAGCAGGTTGTAAAATATGCAATTTTATTATATAATAATTTGTAAGTCCTAAATCACAAGATCATTATGGTTTGGCTTTACATTACCTCACAGAATCATAGTGAGTTTTTTCATATTCCTGCCATACTATTTGAATTCCTTACCAGTTTCCTGTATGCTTCTCCATGTATCCTAGAGAACTACCTGGAATGAGAAGAATAATTGAATTATCTACCTTCTTTCAGATTTCCAAGCTTTTGGTCTGAAGAAAGGAATGTTCTTCAATCCAGATCCTTACCTGAAGATTTCCATCCAGCCTGGAAAACATAGCATCTTCCCAGCACTTCCTCATCATGGACAGGAGAAGAGATCTAAGATCATATGTAATACTGTTAACCCAGTGTGGCAAGGAGAGGTAAGCACTTTAAGTGTTGCCATGAGACTTCAGACTTTTCTTAAAACATGGAAATTGCTCTAGCAGTATCCTTCCTTTTTTTTTTCCCTTCTTAAATTTCTTTCTTGGCTAAATAGTTGTTGACCTAACCATGCTTGATGTATTTAATGACTTCTTGTCTTAATGCAAAAGGTGTAATTAGCTACAAAGATGAATGACACATTAAAACATTCAGTATGGCTTGTACTTTGTGAATTTAATTTATGAAGTTGTTAAATATTAAAGTTAGGTATCATTCAGAATTGAAAAATAAACTTGGTCAGTGTGAAAGGCTGCTGCTATATTATTGTAGTTTTCTTACATGGAGAGCAGACATAATATAAAGCAGAATAAGTTTAGCATATACATAAAAAGAATCTCTGTGATTGAAAAGTGTCAGGGGCAATATAAATTAAAGGTAACTTTGGCATATTTGCCCATCACCTTGAAGAAATACACTCCAGTCTGCTGCTGCTTGTTGGAAGGGTTTAGTAGATCTTAATGAGATCTGTGAGTTCAATTGCTGCCTGCTGTTTCTAAATTACATGCAAAATGGCAACAGACAGCAAAGAATAAGGGATCCCTTTGGAATTAAAGGAGCCTGACATAATGGGTGTGATTTACTGGTGTTCCCTGTCAGACAAATGTCTCTACTGCAGGAAAGAGTAAAATTGAGTAAATAGACTAAATAGATTTATTCACATGAAAATGCAAATTGTAAAGTAATTTAGGGATAATTAGGTCAAACTGTATAGATGTGAAAGTGGAAGTGGGGAAAAAAGACAGCAGAAATGTCACTGAATAGTCCTGCATGGAGGAGGATGGTCAAGGAACTAGGTGGCACATCAGGTTATGTGGCAGGTGAGCCTATGTGGGGGAGGTTACATGGCAGGAGGGGATGACCTTGAATCTAGTCTGGGAAAAAGCCTTCTAACAGGACTTAATTAACTGGAATGCCCTGTCATGAGGAATCCACCAAGCCATAATTTCTCTGTGGCTCCAAACATTAGATGTATCTGAGGGGTCCCAGGTCAAGCTGAGGGACTGGATCTGACATGGAGGATCAGGGAGTTGGCAGAGATCTTTCAGTGAAGTGCATAAGACACAGGCCTAGAGGCAGGCAGGCATGAAGGGGAAACTTGCTGTATGTATAGCACACTCAGTATGTGATTGTGGGAACTGGCAGCAAGTGTGGATGCCAGGAGTTGACACTCCAAGGAGGACCCAGGATGTGGCTGCAGTCCCTCTATTCTGCATCAGCCAGAGTTAACTGCTAAGGAGACACACAAGCTATCCTTATCCAAAGAGGGATGTAGCAGCTGTGCTGATGCAGCCTGGAAATAGAACCCAATACTGACCAGAAGTCTTCTCTTGACAAAGGCAACCCTCCAACAATGCAGCTTGTTGTCGCTTCAAGGTCCTTTTGTGCTGCTGTAGGAGGAAATAATCAAAGAGTAAGAATGTGGCCCTGATAAAATGTTAAGGATGTCTTCTCCTCAGGCCATGTGGGATGGCTGAGTTTCTGGGATGGTATTTCTTTTCCAATGAAGTTCAGCAGAAGGAAAAGGAGAAATAATGTAGTGGCTTAATTATGGACATCAGCAAGTGAAAGAGCACAGATGGCTTCCAGCTTCTCTGTTCAGCCTCCTGGTTTTCATGATTGTGTGGGTGCTGCTTCTCCCTTTCTGTTGTTAGTCTGTTAGTGGCTAAGGAGTCTAAAATAGCCAAGCTGTCATTCAGCATGTTCTCATTCTGCATTCTCTTCAGCTGATGTTGAGATGCTTATGAATCCCTTCAGATCTATTATGTAGATGCAGCCTGTGCACATCAGCTGGTCTGATGTTTGCTTTGGTACTGAAAAGTACTGATTCAGCAAACTGTTGCTGAATCATGGTGGTAGTCATTCTTCCATCCACCCTTTTCACTGATGGATATGAATATATTAAGTGAAAAATATTGAGGAATCATAGCCATTTCGTCAAAGAGATCAGTCAGTATTTGTTTTCCCAAAAAAAATATTTTAGGCAATATAGTATTTCAGAAGGGTGATTCTTTCCTCAAATAAACAGAAGCCAGATGTTTTGGGTGTTTTGTTTTTTTTTTCAGTTGAATGACATATCTCTTTTGTTTTGGCTGCTGAACTTGAAAAGATCTGGAATAGGGATATAAAACTATAGAAATAGCTGCAGTCTGGGATATTTATGTATGTTCTTGATTACCCTTGAGCAAATTGACAATTTAAAGCATTGACTCCGTTTTGCAGGGCCTCAACACCAAAATAAAGTCCTACGGACTAAGAGATAATTCATTTAGTTATATTGGTTCATCCTGGTATTCCTCTTCATATACTTACCAGGTATGAGTTCTATCTGCATAGTAACCACTTGCCCACAAGAACACTCTGGGAGCACCGTGATACCTCAGGCAATTTTTCAACTCTGTCATGTAATATTGATGATAATTTCATAGAGCATACTGTTTATCAGGAGTTTTCCTGACTTAAAACTATTCTTCCATTGCTCTCTTTTGCACTGCTTGGTACAAGAAGACATTTGGAAAAGAAAATTTCTCACTGAGAGAGAAGAGTAGCATGTGATATTTTGACACTGCAGCAGGGCTCTGCTGGTGAAAGAGCCCTCACACTGAAAATTGTTCACTGAGACAGGTTAAAGCCCAGGTGGTATCTTCTGCTGGTAGAGGGGTCATTCTGTGATGTTTCTATATGTTTTCACATGCTCACAGAAGCATAAGATTGAATTCTGCTAAGCCAAAGTGCTGAATATTGCCATGTGCAACACTGACAAATGAGAAGTACTTTAGGGGAGATCCAGATGAGCTACTGATGGTGCTCAGGCCTCTATATGGTCAATGTGAATAGTAGACAGATGCAGAAAGTAAGAACAACAGGTGTTCTTCAGACAGGGAACTAGTTACTGAATCAGAGTTAATGGTCCTAATTGTTTTCTTACTCCTGGCCCTGCTTTCAAACTGGTGTATTCTTCTGCAACATCTGTGCTGTTAGGTGAAAGAAATGAGTTCCTGGAAACTTCATGCCACTGGACAGCTTGACTCTAAACTCCTAGGTTGAGCAGACATTGTGATGACCATTCACACAGTTTCAGGAGCGTAGTGGGTGAGTTTTCCTACTGTGCTGATTTGAGGTAAAATAGAAAGGAAATCTCAGAAGGTAACGCCCACTTCACAGATCTTCTGTACATCTGACAGAATTGAGAAGGGTAAATGTCGATCACATCTCTTGTAATATTGATATTAGAAGAATAATTATACTATTCCCATATTGTTTCATAGTGAGACAATGTGTCTGCTGTCACGTTCTATGGAAAAAGCTCCTTTAAGAAGATGTAATTTGCCAGCAAGCAGTGAAGTGATAGTTCAAACAAGCAATAGGGGATCATAAGCAACAAAGCAAAGTGGTTTAAAAAGTCATTCACATACCTCCAGCTGGTTGGCACATTCTCTTGATAGTTGATAAAGTACATCAGGCCTCTGGACTTTCCCTTAGACATATTTATGGTATTTCTTTCTTAACTGTGACAGTTTGAGCTAATTCTTCCTTCAGGTTTTGTTCATTTACTAGCAAGTGGAAAGAGAGCCTCAAGGAATGGGCAGTGAGATGACTATAAAAACTGGCTGTTGCGACCATCCAGCATATTTTAAGTAGTAGGAAGTGTCATCTGTTAAATGACACACTGAATTTCAGCTCTAATAATTCTGTCTCTGGATTTGGATTGCCTTGAAGTGGGAGCTGAGGCACAAAATAGTGTTTTGGGTTGCTGTTTTATCACTCTGAAGATAGCTACATTTCATTGGTAAATTAATTAATGTATATAAGCAGAGGTGTTCAGTCATCTATGGCAAGAGCACTTCACAAAGAGTAGTTAATGTGTCAGATCAGATAAACAGAACTAAAAGTATTTTCACACATGTAACTTTTATTCTCTGCACCTTGATAACCCGCAACCTTTCAAAAATACTGCACTTGAATAAATTCTCACATAACCTGTCTCTTCAGATTATTAACAGAAAATCAGAGGAAGAAAACAGGGGCTTGAATACCAGCAGGAGGTGGTTTGGGGAGAGAGGGCTTCTGTGGTGGAGACTTGTCAGTGATAGAAACATTGGGTTTGGATGCTGCCTGCAAGAATGCTGAGATGACACAAATACAGCTGACTGACTGAATGCAGGTTTGCAACTGCTTTCCCTGTGATGCAAATTTGTAACTCCGGTGCTGATTCTGTGGTCATGAATGGTGTGTGATGGACCACTCAGCAGGACTGCAACTGAAAGGTGTTTTGTCAGAGTAGCCAGATCATGCAATATGGGGTTTCAGTTAGCTCTCTGCTTCTCTGGAGGCTTTATGTTGGCTGATATGATGAGTGCTGTACACAAACCTAAAGTGATGCAAATACAGGATACTTGGTCAAAGATGAATCTTTCCAGAACAAAATTAAACCATACTTTAATATATCTGAATCAGAAGTATAAATTTAAATCGAAGCAGATAATGTTTGATTGGATTTTGATCTAATATTCAGAGCACTAGATACTGGTAATCCAAGCATGCCCTTACAGGATCATTGTGTGGTTTCACCAGAAGTCCAAAATTAAAAATGCAACAGGAACATCATACTGATTGAACTACCTATTTAACATAGATAACCCTTTCCCCCTTCTACTGGCAAGTACAAAAGAATCTACTGCAGAAACCTGGAGGCCTTTACACCCAAAGCGTAAATCCAGTAGAGGTGCATTAAAATCCGGGTCCTGAATTCAGTACGAGTTTTGCCAGAGTTGTCATTGGGACTGAGTAAAGCCTTGTGGGTGGTAGCCTCACCGTAGAACATTCCTGCACATGTGGCCAGGTAAAGTGTAAACTACAGTATGACTACATGGAAAAGCTGTGATTTTACAGCTGCAGGTTTTTTGTTATCTAGTAATGACTGAAGTATCAAAGTCCAGGACAACTTCAGCTTCTTCAGGAGTAGGTTACAGTGTGAAAAATAAATGTCTATATTTTTGTTTTTATTATGTTATTCTTCTAGAAATGCATTTTAATTTTATCTTCTGCATCTAGAAGACTATCAATCTTGCTAATCTGTGTATTAGTGCTCGTGAGAGTTTTCAAAGGTTTTCAGTCTATTCAGTGCTAATAAATTTGTAGGCAGTGGATGAGAGATTAAGAAAAACCCTGACTCTTTAAGCAGTGCTTGCACTTGATTTATCCAGAAGTTATTTTATATTTCTCATGTGTCAAGGGTAAATGTTGCCATTAATATAGTAGGAGACATCTTGCAAAAATCCCACAAATGTGGAATTGTGGAATACATTAAATAGATGGGAAGGAATTATTCCTTCTTTCCATGACAGAGAGGTAGTGAATCTGAGGGAGAAATTTAGAAAGCAAATTTGCTGAGCACCCTATCCAACTT
This sequence comes from Apus apus, assembly GCF_020740795.1. NCBI lineage: Eukaryota > Metazoa > Chordata > Aves > Apodiformes > Apodidae > Apus > Apus apus. The sequence goes on from NC_067283.1 coordinate 54,455,170, forward strand.
TGGGGAAGTTAAGTAGAAAAGATTGAATTAGGCACTAGAACATCAGCTTGTATTTATATGCATCCCTTTTGCTGTAGAAGAAGAGCATTGTGCCACACTAGAATAAGGCATCTCATTGGATCTAGCACCCTGAGGTCACTGCTGAATTTCACAACTCTCTTGGAATACGTGTTGGCACTTCCTCAGCCTTTGGCAGCAGAGGAGCTCTGTGTTTGATACTGCTGACCTTGCAATATTTTGCATTGTCATTGAGGAGTCCTGCAGTAAGTTTTAGAAACTTGAATTCCCCACGAGCTTATCCAGTTGTTTGTATGACTCATGTTGTCTGGGACAATAGTGATATGTAGAGGAAGATTTTGAATGGTGAGCAGTATGATGCAGATGGAGAGCAGCGAGTGCATTAAGAGTGCAATTGTTTTGCTGGAGTATTTGAAATTAAAAACCCACTAATGAAATATTCAGCTGAAAGACTAAATCTGTCTTCGTCCATCAAATGTAATTTACAGCCTTTTAAGATTTACCTCTGCTTGTACCATCCCTGTGGCATGATGGATATTGAAAATAGATTTTCTTTTTAATTATATTTCTAATTCAACTCCATATCTAGAGCCTAGTTCTTCCTGTCACCAATGTATTAATTTATCTCCCTTTTCCCAGTTTTACTGACTGTTTTTAAAGAACCTGAATTGCACTTAACTTGTCCAATTGCTGCTGATGGACATATTCTGTTCATTTCAACAACTTCCTTAATAGTGTTATTGAGAACTGATCACTGTGATTTATCAATATTCAGGGATGCAAGTAATGTTGATAAAAATAAAACATGGGAATATATCAACATCATTAGTTGGCTTTCTGTGAAAAATTAAGAAAATAAATAATCTTGTGTGTAAAATCATTGTTGTGTCTGGAAGCACTGAAAAGTAGATTACTCTCTGAAACACCTTCAGGGGTGTTTACTACAGTGTTTTCAGATCTTTCTTCAAGATGGGAGTAATAATGTAAGATCAGATTTGTGTTTAGGTCATTGAAATGGTGTGAGAGGATGCATATGACAACTGATCCTAGGTAGCTTTGATTTGTGTCTCTGAGAGGGAATCTGCAGAAGGTGGCTGTGTAAAATCTGTGTAAATGAGAGGACAATCTTAATGACTTACTACTGACCAGGGACAAAGCTGATGATACGCTGCTTAGCCCAACAAGGCTTATTATATGTTGATGTGGTTCTCTCCATCATGTCACTTTTGCTTTTTCCTCTCCTTCCCTTCTCTGCATTTCTGTGGAAATAATTATATCTTGTTGAGTTTTGGTGCCCGAGAAAATGGCTGGGACATTTTAAGGCTGTTCCTGGTACAGATTCTCCAGGGCCTAGTAAGATGTGCAATGATGCTGCAGATTTTCTCTTAGTGAGGAACTAAGAGTTTCTCTCTCCTATCCTACTGCCTCTTTTCATTAAACATGTAGGAACAAAGCAATCATTGGATCTTCTGCCACTCTAACAAGTGGGACAGGCATTGAGAAATGGCTTAAGTGGGGAAAGTAGAGAGACCCAATAGCTTTGCTTCCAGGGCCAGTCTGTCTCCTCCTAGCCATCATACTTCCAGAGGGATGCAAGAACACCTGAAAAGGATTTAATTAAAGCAAATACTGAGAGAATAATACCAACTTGTTCTATAGATCATGGTTCTTAACGATTCAATGGTTCCATCTACAACAGTGTTTCTGTTCCACTCAGGGGAGCAGTTTTAAAGCAAATCTCCTGATCTCTCCACTCTCCACAATGCTTGGCAGTCTTAAAGTGCATGGCCTGAATTACTCTCAGCAGAAAGTAAGCCAAGAGATGTGCTTTAGGAGTACATCTAACACTTTTCAGACTATCACAGAAGTTCAATCCAGAGCACCAGCCTCGAGTTACTTCGTGGTAAAACCTTTGCAACACGACTGGATGTGGTCATTGGGTACACAGCACCAGCTGCTTTGCTCTTCAGATCTGCTTCTGTTGTGCCACATGTCATCCTAATGCATGGCCGATGTATTCCAGGGATCTGGAAACATCAGCCTCCACAAGGATGCTTTACCATTGCTCGTAACGTGTACTGTTTTTCCCCAGTATGCCATGGATCTTCAGTCATTCCTTGTTATCAGACTTTTTGCTCGTACCTTCCTTTTAGGAATACACCTGACAGATAACCATTTCTTTTAGCAGTCCTAATTTGTTTCTAGAGGAAAATGAAAAGGTCTTCTCTCCTGCTGGAGCTCAGCACTCGGAGCTTCCCTGCATTCTCTTTCAAAGCCCCTAACTCTGAAGGGGTTTCCAGCCTGGGATTCTTCCAGACCAGGGTGAGCTGGCTGACCACCTCATCCTTCCAGTGGTGCTGCTCACTGTGAGGGTGTCTGTGATCTCATCTACATCTGACCTATAAACAGGAGCCCTCTCATCCCTAGCTGGTAAGGGTCAGACAAGGGGACAGCTGATACACTACATGGACAAAATAGGGTCTGAGACTGCTTCCAGGGCCAGGCACCCTGTGAGAAACAGGTTATTCCTAATGATAATGTCTTGGCAGTTCTGTTGAGGCAATCTGCCATTTCCTCTGTGGCGTGTGCTGTGTCATGTATCATGTCAAGTTCTAAGAGTCGTTTTGTACAAAGCAGTAGTTGATGTGATATGCAGGGTAATGCACTGTGACTAATGCAGCATTATAGGTAATTACTGGTTTGTACTAATCAGAGAATAGAGATTTAACTTCTTGTTCATTATCCGTTCATCCACTGACTGCTGTAGATGAGCTATAAATTGTGGGTCCAGTGATACCTTCTAAGAGGTTTTTTCCCCCATTTTAAATAATGCATTTTACTTGAATTTTAGTTAGTGATCAAGTAAAAACATCAAGTTCAAGTCATCACAACTTCTGTGGATTGTTATTCCTAGGTGTCCTGTTTTCTGCTGTTATCCAAGTAAATGCATAACAGGTAATTGGACAAAATATTTTCCTTGGGTGGGGCTATAGCCTTGAAACTGTAGGTGTTCGGGGACGTGAGTTTGTGCCTTTGTTGAAAGCCATTACTTCTGTTGAGAGGTTTTTGTATTGAAGTACAAAGAAAGCTTCAGATGAAGTCACAAATCACATCCATGCAGCCATTATCAAGTTTGGTGGACATCTGGGCAGCTGGAGAGGCTGGACCTTTTGAAGAAGCTAAGTTAGAACATCATAATTTAGAAATGCCAAAAAATATATTTTCACTTTGTTCTTTTTGAAGGAAATGCCCATTTATGTGAACTTCAGTACACCCTTCTACAGTTAGTCTCAGTGTAAACTTTAATGAGTGTCTTCAGATTCCAGCAGGTTCTTGACCAGTCTTACAGAGTTTGCACTACTAGTTGTAATCCAAGGAACTTGATTTTTTGTGGAGAAAACCCCAACCAATGAACAAGCCCACGAAATGAGCTGTCCCCAGTGATAATACACAGGTCAAAGGCTGCTGTCTTAGATTGTGAAAGAAAATGCCTGGTAGCCAATGCCAGTTGCAAAACAAAAGAATGTGGCTTCAAGAAGAGATTATCAGAAAAATCAGAAGTCCTCTTTGAATAGTATATTTGGGCTTATTGTAATAAGGTTTTTGTATTCTTGGTTTTCTCTGCAACCATGATGTTATACTTCTTTTTAATGTAAACGCATAATTTCCAAGTTAATTCTGTAATACTAATAGGTGTGATAACAAGAAAAGTTCCAAATAACGGAAGACTTACAGTAAAAATCATTATAGCAACATCAAAAAACAGCAGAAGACTTATTCTTAAAATGCAGCACTTATGGTTTTCAGTGGTGTGGTTTGTGGGCATATGTAAGAAGTCCCATCAAGCTTTCCTCATCCTGAAGATAATTGATTATTTTTTTTGTTGTTGTGATCTTACAGCCTCCTTTTCTTGCTCCTCCTTGGGATGAATTACTAATCATAGCATCACTGAGTGTGAACCCAAGGGTATTGCAGACTCAGAATTTAGAATTGGTGTCTTCGGCTTCTTTTCAATGCAGATACGAAGTATACACAGTAATCTTCACAAACTGACCATTGTTCTGTGACAATTAGCAAATATTAGGCAAGAAGAGGATGTCATTTATAACAGCAGTGTTATAATACTAGTGTGTTATGTTAGTTATATTGGAGAAGACCATGAAATGTAGGGTCCTTTCTCTTCTAGACAGATAGGACAGAAAAGGCCGAGGCTTGAACAGTGTGAGTGCAGTCAATATTTTGTGGCTAAAAAGCAGAGGCCAGCACTTGTCAGAAAAGAAGGTGAAGGAAGATAGAAATTAGGGTTTGATGACAATTTGCTTCTGCATCTGAAGCAGACAGTCTCAGCTTTAAAAATAACAAGAACCTGCAGATTTTTAGAAGTCAGTGGTGACTTTTGAAAATGAGTTTATAAATATTTGAGTTCTCCAACTTAGATGTTTTGCTGGGACCAGTTTTTCGAAAGGCCAGAGGCCAGTGTGTTCTGCAAACAAGGATTCCTTCAAGCTGTTCAGTGCAGTTGTCCTGAGCCTGAGGCATCCACGGTCAGGGATTGCCTTAGAAAAATCTTGCCCATTAAGGATTAAACTAGATGAAAGCAGGGAAAAGTGCTTAGATAATGGAAAACTGAATTATGTAAAACTATCACTGCTTTAAAAGCTGTACAAACGCATTTCAGTGAGTTCACTTTTGATCTCAAACTGCAGTTGTTTCCAAATGGCAAAACCCTTAAGCTCTGCCACAGGACACTTCTGGTCATAAAGGCTTAATTGTGTTTCCAAGATGCTGCTGTTTTTATACATCAGAACTGTCTCTGAAAAGAAGCATTTGGGAACTCTGATCATAGACCAGAGTCTGGTCCCAGGCAGTTTCATGTATTCCCAAATGCAACATGGTTGGCAGTTGATAAAATCAGAAAACGATTTTACAGGTTGCATGGAATATCCTGGCATTTGTACATCTGAGAGGCATATTTGTTCAAGGAAGAGAGGACATTTCCTTTGGTTGATTCCAACACACCTTGCTCCATGTCTCCATACTCTCTGCTCATGTGCTGATAATTGCTCTGGCAAATGTCAGTGTGTTTCTTGTGCAAGAAAGGAACTGTCAGACTTGGTTCCAACTGATACTATGGAAACAAATGTCCATGCAGATTCTGATTTGCTTCAAGACAAAATGTTAGTAAGATAGGAAGGTGCAGAACATTAACCTACATTTCACTTTCTACATGTGAACAGTTCAGTCTTCACCTGTGTGTGTGTGCTCTACCCTACAGACACTTTTTTACAATTTAGTTGTCAACAGAATGACAGTGGATAATTCATTAAATTGCAAATTGCTGTACATTACAATAACCTCATTCAGTTAAAAGTTAATTCCCTTCTACTTTTCTTGTACGTGTCATGAAGTGGCAGTTACCCAAGGTTTATAGCAGGTGGAACAGTAATGGCAATACACCTTATTTTTATAAGGCAACTTTCAATATACATGTGGAAATACTGTTGTCCCCTTGTTAGGCTTAGTCTCTGTGGTAAGCGGTTCTAGAGATGTTGAAGAAAATACTTTACAAAAGAATGCTTTAGCTATTATTTGAATTGTATTTCTCTGATTATTTGCATGTTTGTAGGACCTGATTAACAGAATATCCCACTCACATTGGTTTCACTTGAAGCTGTTTTAACTAGGCATTTCTGAAAATTAGATAATCATTCAATGAAGCAAGCAATTTAGGGCTTATCTCCAGGCCTCAGCAACCCAGCACATGATTCTGTTATGAAGATTGTTTTTGGCAGCAGGAAAGCTAGCAAATCCTTTCATCCATCTCAATATTCACTTACTACAGACATTGTCTTCCAGTTCAATACTGACCTTACAAGTAGGTGAACAGCAATCTTTACAGTTCTTCTACTGATGCACACCTCAGCAGAGGTGTGCCTTTTTTGATTGATGATATTCTAGTAGTAGCAGCAGATCTGTTTGGAAAAAGGATTCAGTGACCTGTATCCCCAGCTCCTGGTCTGTACTGAATTTAGCCACTTCACGAGCAAGCAAGACCAAGTTATCTGATACATTTGCTTCTCACTGGTGTTCCTAAATAGATCTTTGCTTTTCTTATGGCACGATCCTGACATCCCCAGGTACCATAATGCTCCCATGCTTGGAAGATATACTTATGGACTTCCTTTGCTCCTGCAACCTAAAGCATCGCCCTCCTTGTTCCTACCTCAGGTTTGTGTGCAGACAGTCTCTGAAAGCTTACTGAAACATTATTTACAAATAAAAAATAGATGTTCTTAAAATCAGATTGGCTGAGGTGGGAATCGTGTTTCAAAGTACTTGGTTACAACAACAGTTTTAGATGGTGCCATTCCAACCTTCTTCAGTATCATTTGTTCCCATTCCCTAAACTGTGGCTTACCTTCTCATTTTACTCTTTGTGGGATCATGCGGTGAACCAGGTTAGGAGATTGATCCAAATAAACAGTCTATTCAGACTTCTTCCATTTTAAGTTGTAGCAGGGATGAGCAAGAGAGAGAGAGATTCCAAGGCTCTGATCTGAAAACTTTGATCAAGTATCTTTCACCTCATTAGGTTCACACTTGTCAATAGCTGAGGTGTGCCTTACAGCTGAAGTTCCACAAATAGCCCATCAGGTGCAAAGAGGACTAATTTCACTTGGAGGGAAATGCTGACTAAACATCTCTCCAGGCTGCCAGTTCAGTTGTCCTTTCATGGCACTACTTAAAGTCTTTAGAACTTGGGGGGGGTGAGGAGGGAAGGAAAAACAAAACAAAACAAAACAAAGCAATGTAATGTGTGTACTATTACATGGACATTGATAATAATTGCTCGGGCAGAGTTAATTAGATTTCAATAGGTGTATTGATTGTCCTTTCATCGGTGAGCCTTCATTAGGTTGGTTGATTTATCATGGCAGCCCATGACAGGAGTAAATGAAATTGCTGTATTCCCCAGGCCTGATTCTGCAGCATTACACAGTAACTGTAGGGTGCTTTCACCTGCCTGCTTTGAGACCAAGCTGTTTTTATTTTGCAGGCCTGTGCCTTGGAGTCCAAGGACTGTTTCTGTCCTGTCAAAAAGTCAGAGACTTACAGAAGTCAGTGAGCTGCTAGCAGCTGTGTATTGTTGTGGCCTGACCACCTACTTCATGTTCTGTGCTCTTCCTTTATTGCAGCAATTCAGCTTTGTCTCCCTGCCCACGGATGTCTTGGAAATAGAAGTTAAAGACAAATTTGCAAAGAGCCGACCAATCATCAAGCGTTTCCTGGGCAAACTCTCCATGCCAGTTCAACGCCTCTTGGAAAGACATGCCATAGGGTAAATTTGCTACTTCTGCTACTTTCCATTGTTTAGCAAGTGTGCTGCTGTTTTGAAGTCCCTGTTAATAATGTATCGTCATAGTTGATATGATGATGTCGAGGAGATTTATTAAACTGACAGTTGTCTGAATAATTATGTTGGTCTTAATCAGAATTTATAGGACTACGGGCCTGACAAAGAATTTCCTCTGTAAGCCTATCCACTGCATTTTGAAAAGTGAGAGCTGGCATTTAGGAAAGACAATTGTTTTGTGTGTGTCATGGCTGTGAATCTGGAGAGTGCAATATTTTCAATTTGAATATTATTTTAATGTTATCAACAGGCTGTTCTCAAGTTTCAGGGAATTACCTATGGGCTAAAATCATGCCAGATCTGTTCCTCCTCCTTTTAATTTCTGGATAGTGGAAACATTATTTTAAAAATGTATGTGGCACATTGTAATTAAATCTTGCTAACTTGACTCTGCTTCCTAAGAATAACCAGTTCACTTGAGCTCCCCAGCCCCGTGCTGCTTCCCCTTCGTGTGAAAGTCCTGGGAAGGTGTATGGTTTCAAAGCAACACAACCAATTTGAGGAAAACTGATAGCATGCAAACAAAGCCAAAAAGCTGGCTCTCAACTTTAAGGTTCAGACCTTGAAGAGCAGAGAAAGAAAGTCATCTACTGAGGAGAGCATAGGCAATGTGGTTTCCAATAGGGCATTTTTTTAACTTGGATCTCAATTGAGCAGAACAGCAGGAAGCCAAGCTTGTTGGAAGTGTTTTTGAACAGCTGGTTCAAAAACTGGCTGTGATATTGACAGCTGAATCTACCAGGAGGAACTAAGCTACCTCCCTGTTTCTCAAGCAGGGAAGATAGATTAGGTTTTAAGAGACCAGATGGAAAAGAACAGCTTGAGGAAGGTGGAGCCCTATAACTGATATCACTGGCTTCCCTATGTATGAGAAGATTTCTCATCATCTTCTGATTAAATCTTCCTATTTTACTTTCTTATTGTAAACAATGTCATTTCTAAGGATATACTTTGCCAAGACCAGTGCCTCCAACCTGTACCTGTATCTGGCTTAGTTTTAATACCATAATGGCTTTTAAATCTCAGGCAAGCTCACTGGGAAGGATACACACAAGTTCAGAAAGAGATCTTCTCATTTATATGAGTTTCTGATGCATGTGAAACTATCCTAGCAAATATATTGGGCCCAACTGGAATTGAACTATGTTTCTTCAAAAGATGTGTAAATATTACTATTTAGTAAACCCTTTACACTCAAAAAATGCTTTGCAAACATTGATTCAGCCTCATTTTGGGCAGCTGGGAAGTTAATCTCTTCTATAGTTTCATTCTGTTCTGAGGGGTGGATGAAGTGTGGCAAAGGGAGGGACCTGCACAAGGACAGAATGGAGTCATTGATCAACCTTGTCAGGAAGGTGTTCTCCTGATATTTCAGCTTCATAGAGGTAAGAGGGGTGGAAATAGATGAAGATCAGTTGTTCAGCCAGTCTGAAAAGAGAAAGTGGTAAGCGGGGACTGGCCTGTACAGGATTTTGAAAGAAAGGACAGGAAAGCTGAATTTTATACAGATGGTGAAGGGAAGGATATGCAGAAATGTGAGGTTCTGCAGAAAGGTAGATATGGTCAGATCATTAGGGAAGTGAAGTCTTGTTACAGTAGCTGAAGTGGGAGTCGTTTGCTTCCCATGTCAGTATTTTCATATCCATACTGCAGAAGTTCCATTCCCACTGTTCTCTCTCTATATATACATACGTGCTTGTGTATCCCAGAAGCCTGTCTTATCCACTGACTCAGCTGTTCCATTGTAATTGAAGACATTGTCCTCTCCTTCTCTGCCATTCGTTCTCTCGTATGCAAGTCAACATGCCCTCATGGCTGGGTTGAATAGCCTTTGAAAATCATTCTGTATTTCTGTAGGACACAGCAGCTTTATCTATGCACAGCAGACACTGTGAAGGTCATAGTGTATTGTGACAATATTTGTTTTCTTTCAGGGACAGGGTTGTAAGCTACACTCTGGGTCGCAGGCTTCCTACAGACCATGTCAGTGGCCAGCTGCAGTTCCGATTTGAGATAACTTCTTCCATCCATCCAGGTAATTCTCAGTCTTAACCCACTGTTTATCTAGATCTTGGTTTTTTGCCTTTGCATTCTTTCTCTTCAGAAGTTTGAATTCATTCCTGGCTACTCTGGGACTTTAAGTACAGCCATGAACAAAGGAAAGTGCATAAAGTTCCCTGTCACAGGATGCATCGTGAGTCACAACTTATTCCCTGTTTCCCCTTAGCTTAGACCTACTGGTGTCTTGTATCCCCCTGCTCTTGGCTGCTTCAAATACTCTGCCACATCACTGGGAGAGAAGAAGGTGGAAAACTAAAGTCTTACCTACTTCCCTGTCTCCTTTCCTAGGGAAGTGCTAGGTGAGCTGTTATTTGTAGCGTCATCTGCATTTGAACACTTCATAAGCAAAAATGGAGAATATAATAGTAGAGGTGAATAGAAAGTTTCTCATTTTGAGTATTTTTTTAATGGAAAACGTCTAACAAAAAATAATTCAGTGTTCCCCTCCTTCCCTCCCTTTTGGTTTGCTTTTGGTTCACATTCTTTTGTAGTTACTAGGAAGTCACTGTCACAACGGTGTAACTTTGAACCTTTTCTTGTCCAAGTCTCAGTAGCCTTGCTCAGGGAGTTTTTGCCCTCTGTATGGTAGTGCCCTCTCAGGTACACTTTGTCAAGCCAATAGCAGCTGTATTAATGGTTGGAAATTGTGGCCTGCCCCTTGCTGGAAAACCCTGACTATTTGGGTTGTGTGGAAGAGCCCAGATTGTCTGACATCTTGGAGGACATGATACAGACGAAGATCACAACAAAGGATGTTTTGGGGAAAGTTGCTGCCTTTCAGGCGTGTGAAAAACAGTTGTTTAAGTTCTATGTTGTGGAGTCCTGTTGGCTTTAGCATGGCAAGAAAAATGTCATTAAAGCCTCAGGGAAGACTTCTTTGTAATTCCCATGATATTCCCTCCAATGTCAGTTTGGATCAGAGATGTTTCTAGAAGGTGTTACCCTCAGGTTGTGTTGCAAGGAGGCAGGGTGCTGCATACAGATTACCATTATGAGTAAGCCCCATGGTTGTTAAACCCACTGTACAAAGACTGCCTAGCAAAAAAAAAAAAAAAAAAAAGCAATTCTTGATAATTGCTCAGTTGCCCACTCATTTCACTCTGTAATTTATGCTTTTAATTTTCTCAGATTGCTGTGGATGCCTGTGCCTCTGCAGCCAAGCTTCTGGTTCAGTCAACACTTGTTAAAAGAGTAAGTAATTTCTTTTCCTGTCTCATACAGATGACGAAGAGGTTTCTATTAGTGCTGATCCTGAGCCAGCTGACCTCCAGGAAAGCCCTGTGAACAACCCCACAGAGGAAAGCCTCGGTGAGCCTCCATGCCTCAACACAGTGACCTCAGAAAGTACAGCTCCAGAACAGCTAAATGGATACAGTGTGAACAGTGTCGATAGCCCAGGGGCTGTCAAACCACCTGGGGAAGTCAACCAGAACAGCTTAAATGAAGAGCTAGCAGGAGATGGGGAGGTTGATGCAGTTCCAGTTCCTGAGACCTTGGAATCCATCCCAGAAGCGCTGCCTTCTTTGAGTGCCACGGACCTCACGGAGCAGCTGACTCTTCTGGCGTGCATGTCTCCTCCTGAGACTGAAGTTAGGGAAAATAACGAAGTCAATTCTGGTACTCAGGGAGATGATGGAGTCTTGACCAGCGTAGAAGCATTAGATACTGGTGAGGTGAGTGCAGAAGTGCATGCTGGCAAGGACCTAGAGAAGGGTCAGGAAGAAGAAGGGGCTTCAGCCCAGGAGGCGGAAGACAACAGGCTACCACTGAGGAGCACAGCGAAGAGGAAAAACAGGCCGTGCTCTCTGCCTGTGTCTGAACTCGAGACGGTCATCGCTTCAGCCTGCGGCGAGCCAGAGACCCCTCGCACGCACTACATCCGGATCCACAACCTGCTCCACAGCCTGCCCTCGGCACGGATGAGCAGCGATGGGGAGGAAGACCAAGACGGTGGCAACAGCGGAGAGAACGATGAGGAGTCTACAGTCAAGGAGGCGCTGGAGAAGGAGGGGGTCAGTGAGAGCGAGACAGTGGCCGCAGAGCCTCCTCTGGAAAATGATGCTGAAGAGAACTTCAGCCAGAGCACGGTACCTCCCGGGACCTTGGATGAGCAACTCCCTGACTTAAATGATGGGCTGTTGGATGGGGAACACCCCAGGCCAGTAAGCGAGAGCGAGTCGAGCTCCAGGGCCAATGGTGACAACGATTGTGAGACGTGTGACACCTCTTGCTACAGCCCCTCTTGCTACAGCACTTCCTGCTACAGTACCTCCTGCTACAGCACTTCTTGCTACAGCACCTCCTGTTACGACAGTAACAATCGCTTCTCCAGCCATACCCGCTTCTCCTCTGTCGACAGTGCAAAGATTTCTGAGAGCACGGTCTTTTCCTCGCAGGATGATGATGAGGAGGAGAACAGCGCTTTTGAGTCAGTGCCAGATTCAGTGCAGAGCCCTGAGCTGGACAGGGAGCAAGTGGATGGCTCCTCCCAGTGGCCAGATGAACTAGTAGCTCATGGTGGGAATCCACAAAGAGCCACAGAGAGTCTAGACACCCCAGTAGCAGGTCCAAGCAGCAGAAGAGAAGGTTAGATCCTGAGAATCGACGCTCTGAGGAACCCTGATTATCTGGGTGTCACAGAAGGCATCAGATAATCGAGGTTTCAGATAGCTCACGGTTTCTTTCACACAAATTTGGGGACTGTGAGCTGGGCCAGTTGTCAGGGGGGGATGGATAATTGAGCCTGAACTTAAAAATCCCAGCAAAAAAACCAAATAAATCAGATGGGGATCTATATATATGGATCCCGGTAGCTTTTCATGCATCATTATAAAATCAAGATTAACTACTGTAGTTATGTGGCAGATCAGCATTATCACATCCACCAACTCATTCCTGATTTCCTGGGATTGTTCCATTTCACATCTCTGATGTGTTGCCATGTCTCTAGTAGCCTGTGAAAGGACCAGCTTGTGCTTGTCAAAGGGCAGATATGCTGATTTACACCAGCTAAAAGTCTGGGCCAGTTTTTATGCTTGGTAGCTGTGCATAGTCATAAGCACAGAGAAATGCAAATATTTGTCTCTTATGGAACCAGTTTTTTAGCCCCAATTCCTCAGGTATCAAACAAACCTACCTCAGCTTTCACAGACCAACAGAGATTTTTTTTTCCTTAGATACTTTGAAAATTGAACTATCTTGAATAAAACTCATCTCCTTGGCCTTTTCTAGAGATAAAACATTTAAGAAAGTAATTTTTTGTCTTTGTAGTTTGAGTACTGTTTTCCCCAGTCCCTCCAAACTGTTACCTTTAATTGCTCCCTTTGATAGCTCATTTTTTGTCATATGGAGTTACATGAAGGATGGGTTTGATCACTCGTCATTTCTTCAGCTATTGTATTGCTTTTCTCCAGTTGAGGAAGTGAAGGCCTCAGCAGCAGCTAAGGAGTATGCAGTGAGGTCAAGAGGTAGTCTCTAGATTCCAAAAAACCTGAGTCATCTTTCTCCCTCTCTAAGTGGCACCAAATTAAAATGACACCAAAAGGACAGCTTATTTGGGGATCACTGGGAAATGCCAAGCAAAGCATCCTTCTGCCTTTTTTTCTCCAGACCAAATTTATTTATCCTCACCTTCCACTGCCACGGACCCTAAGCCAGCAGAAAGAGAGGTGTGAGGGTGGCCTTACATGCTGGACTGTGTAAAGACTTTGTAGACAGCTGGGCCTAAGCAATTATTTTCTCTGCAGAGCAGAATCTAGCCCAAGGAATTACATTCCCAGAAGTACAGAAACCCAGTTTCCTTCCTTGCGGGCAAGGATCTTGGCATGTGGACATCATTTATGTGCAAGTATACCTAAGGGGGCACAGGCATGTGTGTGAGACCATCCTTGCAGACTTGGACTGTGTGTACTTTTGAGATGGGATATGGGGGGAGAGGGTGTCTTCTGCATGGATTCAGTAGAGGTCTGAGATTGTGCCCCCTGAGCCTGCAGAAAGGGCACTGCACTGCTCACGGTGGCTTTGCTTTGATGAGCTGAGAGAGAGTATATCTGAAGGACAGCCCAGCTCTTAGCACTCTTGATCTCACCAGGAGTGCTTTGGTAAATGTGCACATTGCTTCATAACTTGGCAGCTGTTACAAATACACTAGATGTGGTCACCTCCATCCACTCCAGGTGACTGACACTACCATGCTTCTGCTGACTTGGCGTAACTATCTTGACTAGGGGACAGTCAATTATGGTGAGGTAAGTAAAGAAACATAGGTGGGCGATCTGGAAGTTGGTGCTGCAACACCTCTAGTAACAGCACAGTTTTTAAGGCTATGAAAGAAGGAATTTTAGCACTAAGTAATAACTTACATAACTCTGCTGTCTGTTCAAAACATGCAGCAGATGCAACTTAGAGATTGGCCTATCCACAAGTGATTTAATGAAGACATTTTACAGGCCATACGGTATCATCAGAGCACCTAGAAGAGGGAGTATTTTTGCCTCAGTGATTTTTCTTACTTCTGGATGGTATAAGTTTTTGGGTTTTTTTTACACTTTTATACAAAGTTGGCTTCTGCCTTCCAGCTGTTTCTTGTTTAAGAAAAAATGTCTTTTTTTTTGTTTTGTGAGGTTTTTTTGTTTGCTTTTTTGTTGTTGATTTTTTTTTGCATTTGATAGCTATATGCTTGGGTTTTTTACAAAATGTTAATTCGCATAGTAATAAGATTCTGACATTAAAGATGGCTAAACCAGGCAGCCCACAGCAAGCTTGGCTTAGCTGAATTGTCTGGATTTTACATTTGAAGTATCTTTGTGTAATTATCTGGTGATGTTGGGAATGGGAAATATATTTTTTTCCCTAAGCTGCATCTTCCTGATGTATGTAAATGTTACATTTATGCAACTTAGATTGTATCTGTATTAGCAGGCCCACATGGAGCTGGAGGTTATAGTGAAAAGCTGTGATCATACAATATGAAAATGTGCCTGTTAGTAGGATAAATAGTCCTGGCTTCTAAGTTTTAAGGTCAGATGAAGTCTGAATCTGAATTCTGGAACTTGTGAAGTTTTAATGTGCAGGTTCCTTATCCTCAAGATGAGGAATGCTTTTCCATCCCTACTATAACTTCTTAGTTTCTTAAAGAATTGTATAAACATTGACTGGATCTTAAGTTACTTGATCTTTTCAACAGAACATGAGTTGGACATTGGCTTAGGTTTAATTTATTTCTTATTTGGATATATAAACATATATACAACATTAGTGCTTTTAAACTTCCTCTGCACTGTCTACTGTGTCTCTCTTTCTTCTTCTTTCCTTCTTCTGTATCTCAGGTCTTCCTTCTTTATCTTGGATCCTGACTATGCCTCACTGTCTTATTCTTTTCTACCACCTGTCTCCTACCTATTTCTGGTCCTCCTCTCATTCTCCCTCCTTTCACCCAAGATGGACTCTTTGAATTTTAAAAAATAGCTACAGGAGGGGATGATCTTCTGCTTTGCAGGGACTGCAAAATCCTGCCATTCCAGTCCACTTATACATCCATTGATCTTTTGGAAAAGCAGAGAAAGATCCAAGGCAGCTTTTAACATTATGTTCAGCGGATGGGGATGAATTAGAAGTTGGAACCAGGATTTTGCATATTCCTGCAAATTTCTGCAGAAGCTTGAGTTTGGTTGTACATGCACAGTATTTCTCAGAGATCAAGCCTGATTCTTCTCTCGCTTACACATGTGTGTCTATGAGTCCAGAATCTGGCCCATAATAGTTTAGGATCGACTCAAAGCTGAGATCAGAGCCTTGACTGCATTATTTTAATAATTCTTTGGCATACAAGGTGTTATTACAATAGTGCCTAAAATAGGAATAACCAGAGCTGCTCGTACACCAGGCTAACCTATTTAGAAATAATCACTTGTTTTACAGTAGCACATTTTTGAACCACATTGTGAAAGCAGTGAATGACTGTCAATGTCTTAAATATCTTGTCCATAGGTGATTGTCCTTTACTCCATAATTCTCAGCCAGTCAGCCAGCTTCCTTCTCTGAGGCCTGACCATCATCACTACCCAACTATCGATGAGCCTCTTCCACCAAGTAAGCCTTAGTTTTTTAATGTATTGCATTTTTCAGCTTTTCCTGTTAATTCAAACAGTGTAGAGGTCAGTATGTCTTTCCAAAGAACCCCGTCTGTTCTGTATATACGTCCCCCAGAACCCAAGCAATATGCCCTTTTGTTTCTCTTATTTGATCCTGACTTCAAGTGTTGTCACGTTATTTTGGACAAGCTCCATAACCTCCCTCTACCTTGGTCTGTCTTCTTCCTTACCTACCATGAAATGAAAATAATAACATTTCCCTGTTTCCAGTCAGTGTGTTCAGACTGGAATGAGTGAGTATCTGTCAGGTGTTCCAGAAGCCTCACTGTAAAGCTCTCTGGGTGATGTATCAGCAAAGTACTTTGATTTTTCTGTGAAATTTGTTTCCAGGTTTTCCATAACCAACTTCAAAGATGGCTTGGGATGGCAGTCCCTGTGGTCTGCCAGCTCTGCTTGTAGGTCTAGCAGGAACCCTTTCACAGTCAGGATGCTCCTGAGACAGATAGGTCCAAATCTGAGCAAAGCTAGCAGAAGGTGTGAAAAGGCAGCTCATGCAGAGTTGTCTTGTACTATCATTGGATTTGATAATCAGTGAATTTTATGTTCATTATGGACTGTGATGAGATCTGCAGTTGCGTTGGATAAAAACAAGAGGGTCTTAAATAGCGTGGTCAATTAGTAGGCTGATAATAGGGGATTTTTACCACTGAATCAGCTGCTGGAGGTGTTTTCACTTTTTTGGTAGCCCTTCCCATGTGTATTCCCGGAGGATTACCCTGCCTTTTGCATTAGCGTTAAGTGCCCAGCAGAGTGCACTCTATGCCCTGCAACGTGCTGCCTCTCAACTTCAGCACAGGATTTAACGACCCCAAATGTGCAGTGCCTCAGAGGGACAGCCAGGCATATAAACAAAGCATTCTGTTTTCTTCAAAGCCTAAGAAAGGAACACACTTACTTGGCCTGTGGTGCCCTTGACAAATAATTAATCATTTACCAGCCATGCTCTCTGTATTCCCTATGCTGAAAATAGCCCTGATGCTGGCGTCAGCTGCACAGTAGCATGAATGATTCAAATGCCTTCAGCCCAACCAAGTCTTATTAGAGTCCCACTGTGAATGATGAAATGGGAGTGGTTACCTCTGTAACAGGCAAATACTTCTCTTCCTCCTACTCTTACCCCAACACTTTGTGAATAGGGCACATTCCCCATTAGATATGCATTCCCACTTAATGATAGGATACCAGCTCAGGTAAACAAAACATACTGAGAATTTGTTCCGTATTCTTCCATCACCAATTTAATACATTTTTCTTCTTTCTTATCCTTACTTAAATAAGTGTGTAAGTAAGTACTTAAGTACATAAGTACTTAATGTAAGTATTTCTACCATTGGTTTTCACAAGGGGCTTCCCAACAGGGTATAAGGACATGAACTGCAATGTGTGATGATACAGTACAGAAATGACATCCCTTTGTCAAATTTTATTTTAGCATTTGCACATAACACTATTTTTACAATAAAGGCTGACACTGGGCTTAAATATATTGATCTTACTAGAAACAGACGGTACTAAGTTAATTTGGGGGGCAAAAAATTGAATCGGATGATATTCCCTAGGAAGTCTCTTTCCAAAAAATTCATTAAATTTTAAGGACATTTCAAAATTAAAACTATAGCCTTAACCTAGAAATATTTCTTCTTCTAGCATTTAGCATCACTATCTCAGTGTCTTTATTGCTTCTTAATCCTAGATAAATAGTTCTTCAATCATGCCAAAGGAAGAAACTTTGTATTTTAAACCTGTCTTACTTCTCACATGCAGCAGTAGCTTCCATCTATAAGTAGAGCTGAAGACAATTTGCCATTGCTGCAAGTTCAATCTTGACTGGTTTTACTTCAGTCATGGAGAATCTGCTGCACAGTCTTCTTTCCGTTTTGATTAGTTTTCTGAATTACTTTGCTTCATCATTGCCCCAAAACAGTTGATCTTTGGGGTGGAAATTTCATTTCAGACTGTTTTATTTAGGAATGTAAAGTAGAACATACTCATTATTTATGCAGGAATGTCATAACAACCAGTCTGAATGTTAAGGCCTATCTGAGATTGACAGAAGATTTGCAGAGTTTGTACTGCCTCACGATGGTCTTAATCACCTCCCCTTATTATGGCTGTGTTTGCTAGTACTCCTGGAAACCCTACAGAATTGAATGCAAGAAAAATACCTGGGCCCAGTTCAGAGCTGAAGGTGTGGCTGAGCATGGCAAGGGAAAAACAGTGTATTTACTTTGCCCCACCAGAATTATGGTCCTGCCAGAAAAAGTTGCATCTTCTGGTATAAGTCAGAGCAGTTCAAGAGTGTACTGTGAAATATGACTCAGCTGATGGAGGGGGATTGCTGGAAAACTGATACAGTATTGCCCTGTCCCCAGCCTGTGCTCTTATTGGGAAGGTTAAATGGACGTCAGCTTCTCTTGTTGTCACAGGTGTATTTTGCCTGAAAAACTAACAAAAGACCCTGAGGAGGTTTGGCTGCTTCCTAGATCACCTGTATCCCTGAAGTAGCATGAAGGGACTTGAATACAGCTCAGAAGAAGAGTTCTGTCTGTCAGTTCACCTGTCAGCCTGCTCCTCTCCCTGTGCAGGTCTCCATCCATCTGCCCACAAATCTGGTATCATACGCAGCTTCGGTGACTTGTGTGACTTACAGATTGTCTTGTGGGAAGGGAAAGTGCACCTGCCCCTGCATACAACAAAAGTATCAACACCTGTCACCCTCTCACAACCTTCCTGGATCACCAAAAGATGTATTCAGCTGATTAAAAACGTTGTTGCAAGGAGCAGTACTGCTGCAGGTTTCTCCAAAGCCATGTGACACACAATTCCTAATTTTTTAGCATGCCAATGCAAGTGTCAGCCCATGTTCTCAGGTTTATATACCCATAAAGCAATGAATAAAACAGAACTCAGGTGTATTTCATGTCTGTACAAATGCAGCTGGATGTCTGATACATCCAACAGAGATAACCTTCCTGAACTTGTAATCCAGTCTGCAGGATCCTGACCTGATGTTTTTGCTGTGACCTCCAAGCTCTGGACAAGTTTTATTGCTGCTGTATTTCTAAGTATTATTCTTAGGAGCTTAGGAACTCTAAGATGCATTTAATTAGAGAGAAACTGCAATGTAGCCTCTAGACCCAGTAGTGCACAAGGCTGGATTATGAGAAGCCCTTGTTTGACTGTGTTATTGAGTAGTAGTATTCTTACCAAGCGTCCATCAGCAGGCTTCAGACCAATATGACCAGTTGATGTCTTCTGTAGGCTGTCTAGAGTGTGGGTCTACAGCATTGTCTACAAGCTTCTAATTATCCATCAACTTTATTATTCTCAACTTGTCAGATGTATACTGCAGCAGCGTGGGGTGAGGACTAGGGTTTGTCGTTTGCCAGACAACAGCAAGGAAAATGAAGCTCTTGCTTATGTTAAGGTACATCATGTCACATTTGATCTGGCTGAGATAATTTCCTTGAGGATACTGCAGACAGTGCATAGCTCCAGAAGGACCATTCCCCACCCACGGTGGTACACCTGCCACCAGTGACAGCCTCTGCAAGGCTCTGGCCTTCAGCCTGCCTTATGTGTCAGTCTGATTTCCTTCAATGTGCATCTGTTGTACCTGATGTGTTGTTTTTCACCATCTTACGTTTCAGACTTTTTTTACAAAGCTGTGACCTTGTTCTTGAAACAGCTACAACATCCTTGGGAAACTTTACCTGACAGGAGAGAGAGTCCTCTCCTTAGAATTGTGTAGTGATGTTCACATAGAGAGGGAGACAGTGTGTGTACCTGTGGTGTGACTGTAGGTACTTACAGTCAGCTTTTAAAGAAATAACGCATGTGCATATGGCTCTTGCTGTTTTGGAGTCTTACAGGAAATCTATCCAACAACACCCAGGGCCCATCTTTTAAGGTCTGTGGGATTAACGTTTCAGAGCAGCCAACTATAGACTTGAGCAGCCTGCACTTGGCTGGGACCAGCCCAAGCATGGGACCAGAGTTTAGCCAGGGCTGGCATTCAGGGGATGAGAACTAGTCATGAAGGATAGATTTCCAGGCACAGCAGGAAGAGGTACACCTTCAGTACTACTCTTAGAGAGTAGGAGATAAAATATATAAAGTATGAAATCCAGCTGATCCTGAATTTGGGCATAGAAAGCCATAGAAGAAGGAATGGACTCATCAGGAAGGAGAATATCATAGTAAGAGTATGGGAATAACAGGAAGTGTTTGCCCACAAAGGTAATCACCATACGTGGATTTGTGTGTGAATGTGAGTGAGGTTGGTACATAAACACATGTAGACAGTATGTGCATATTTTTACATAGATATTTCATCAGCTGATCGATCATGTAAAATATGAAGCTAGCAAGTCTTAATTTATATCACTACTCCATACATTCCAACCAATTTGTTATATGGCTTTGCTAGCTAACTCAATGCTGAATTTCTTCTGTTCCAAATCCTTTTTTTAATCAACATTGCCATTTTTCACAGGCCATCATATGCCAAATAACTTTTGGTTTTCAACCATGGGACAAGTTAAGCATTAGCAGGGAACAATAATGATGGAAGGCTTGATATTACGCTGCAACCTAAAACTGCTGCTACAGTTTAGCTGCTGCTAAATCTAGTAGGTGTTCATCAGAGCAATAGATTTCTTATACACATCTGTTTAGAGAGATTTCTAAGGATATGTCCAACCAGGCTGTGATCAGTTTTCAGTGGAGCCTTTAAATGCTGGATGGTATCCTTTGAAGCCACCTTAACAAAAAGAGAGAAATGAAACATGTTGTTCTGAAATACCGTAAAAGAAACCATAGGATTTGCCGTATTATCTCAGATGTAATCCTTTTCTGCTAAAGGTTGGTTCTATGTGGCTACCTCAACCTGCAGTGAATCCAGCCGACTGGTATTGCTGTTGGTAAAATGATCCAGCCCTTTAAAAAATGTAGCCACTATGTCACTTGTTTTTCATTGTCTGTGGCAGTGAATTCCATAGGCTAGCTATGTGCCGTGTGTGAAGTATTTATGTGTATGCAGTATATGCATACACATCTATATAGACAAGCACATAGCATATATACACATCTGAATGTATACTTGGAATATTTACACAAAATATCTATGGTGTGCCTGTAGCCTCTCTCTGTGGTATCTCTCGTGTGTATAAACCCCAGCTGTCTATGTGTGTGTGTGTGTGTGTCCATCTCCCGCATTTAGGGGTTCTGGACGCCATCACGCTGACAGCATCACCCCTTCCTTTTTTTCCAACCCTAGACTGGGAAGCTCGCATAGACAGCCACGGGAGGGTATTCTACGTTGACCACGTCAACCGAACCACCACGTGGCAGCGCCCCACCACTGCAGCAACACCCGACGGGATCCACAGGTCTGGCTCCGTCCAGCAAATGGAGCAGCTGAACCGCCGGTGAGCGCTTAAACCTACACGCTCCCTTTCTTCCACGCTGCCCCAGAGGCTTCTTTCCTTCCCCAGTGCATCACATTTGCTCCCTAAGGATTTCTTTTTCTTTCTTTCTTTCTTTCTTTCTTTCTTTCTTTCTTTCTTTCTTTCTTTCTTTCTTTCTTTCTTTCTTTCTTTCTTTCTTTCTTTCTTTCTTTCTTTCTTTCTTTCTTTCTTTCTTTCTTTCTTTCTTTCTTTCTTTCTTTCTTTCTTTCTTTCTTTCTTTCTTTCTTTCTTTCTTTTTCTTTCTTTCTTCCTTCCTTCCTTCCTTCCTTCCTTCCTTCCTTCCTTCCTTCCTTCCTTCCTTCCTTCCTTCCTTCCTTCCTTCCTTCCTTCCTTCCTTCCTTCCTTCCTTCCTTCCTTCCTTCCTTCCTTCCTTCCTTCCTTCCTTCCTTCCTTCCTTCCTTCCTTCCTTCCTTCCTTCCTTCCTTTTTCTTTCTTTCTTTCTTTCTTTCTTTCTTTCTTTCTTTCTTTCTTTCTTTCTTTCTTTCTTTCTTTCTTTCTTTCTTTCTTTCTTTCTTTCTTTCTTTCTTTCTTTCTTTCTTTCTTTCTTTCTTTCTTCCTTTCTTTCCTTTCTTTCCTTTCTTTCTTTCTTTCTTTCTCTCTTCCTCTCTTCCTCTCTTCCTCTCTTCCTCTCTTTCTTTCTCTCTCTCTTTCTCTCTTCCTCTCTTTCTTTCTTTCTTTCTTTCTTTCTTTCTTTCTTTCTTTCTTTCTTTCTTTCTTTCTTTCTTTCTGTCTGTCTGTCTGTCTGTCTGTCTGTCTGTCTTTCTGTCTTCCTCTCTGTCTTTCTCTTTCCTTTCTTTCTTTCTTTCTTTCTTTCTTTCTTTCTTTCTTTCTTTCTTTCTTTCTTTCTTTCTTTCTGTCTGTCTGTCTGTCTGTCTTTCTGTCTGTCTTTCTGTCTGTCTGTCTTTCTGTCTTTCTGTCTTTCTCCTCTCCCTTCCCTTCCTCATCCAAGTCAAATGTACACATTCCAGTCCCTTCTGCTGATGTCTTCCATCCTGCTGGAGTGCCTCCTGTGGGTGTCTGGTACCCAAAAACTTGCCCACATGAGAAGCACTGTTGAGTGAAAGATATTGCAAAATGTTTCAAACAGCAAGAACAGGCTCTTGGAAAACTTTTTTTAAATCACTCCCAGAAGAGAAGGGAGTGTTCTTCCAAAAGATGGAGTAATTTTTGCTGTTTGAGTTGTATTGATGGGTCAGCATCTAGTGCTACACTGCAGAGGTTTCTGGGCTGACTGTTGTTAAAATAGTGTTGCCATATCAGTGTGGCATTTCTACTCAAGCTAATCAGGCCTGTTGAAAGGTCTGTCTCCTTTTCCAGGTCAGAGCACCACTGCATTAGGACAGTGCACATTTCTAGACACAGACAGGTTTGCTTAGTGTTGCACTGGGCCTTATAAATCTGTCAGTTCATTCAGAGCTGGCTGAGATGTCTCGTAACATGGTGCACATTTTCCCTTTGTTTGACTAGTCCACACATAGATTTGTGTATCATTGCCTTCTCCTGCTAACTTTTCAGACTGAATTTAGGAGGCAAGAGAAAAAATAAATAGTTGGTCAAAAAATCCTCCCTTTTTACTTCAGAAAATGATTATTTTTTTTACTCCCTTCTTACTGTAATGATACGGTTTCTGGAAAAGCACAAGCAAACCTGAAATTATATTCTAATAATACCATGTGAAATGCCACAAAAGTTTTCTGGTCTTTTTTTCTCTGCTAAGAGAAGGATCAGTAGCTGGGAGAAGGATGCCGAGTTTCAAAGTGCTGTTTTCAGAGTGCAGAATAGTTGAAATGGGCCCTGAATGACAACTAGAAAATTAATGTAACTTGTGAAGAGCAAATCAGCCCTCTTAGAGTGGGTGTTTTGCAACATAAGTTGACGCCATCAACAATCTCTTGAAGAATTTCTCCTGTTTTCCAACAAAATTTATTATTTTGGATGGCATTTCAGTACACCTGTTATGTCCTGCAGAGGTGAAAGAACCTGTTCAGTATTTGTTTTCATTATAGCCCTCCTCAGAATGTGTCAAGCCACCACGTTAATACTAAAAAAAAAGACCCTAAAGAAAGTGAGTGTTTGATCTTTCAAGGGATTGACATGACTGCTCTTCCATTTAGTATTTGTCTTTTAAAAGGATTTGGGCCATGTCCTATCTCAGACTCTTTGGCTTCCACTTAAGCAAGTTATCTGCCACAGAAATCAGGAAAGCAAAAAGCTCTTCTGTGGCCATAAATCACCTTTCTTTTTTCTTTTTTCTTTTTTCTTTTTTCTTTTTTCTTTTTTCTTTTTTCTTTTTTCTTTTTCTTTTTTGAGGTTGAACTCATATAAGTACAGCACAGCCAGGAAAGGAATCAGTGCTTGTGAGAGTGCATAGGAATTTACCGTTCCATTAGTTAACACTGATAAATAATTAAACCAGCTATCTCAGCAGATACTGAATGGTAGGCCTTTGTGACTTCCTTGCTTCCAACTTTATTCTTCCCTGTTTTCATGTAGGCTGCCTGTCTTTCTTGATTATGACTTGATTGTCGCTGGTTTGGGCTGGGAATTGACAGTTAATAGCACTGACGTTCTTTGAATCTTTATTTTTAGTATTCATATATCCAATTACAAAGTAAGAAGTGTAGAGGGTTTTCAGTAGTGGTATCTCTCCTTACCTGAGTGCCATTGGAGACTAAGCACTTTGCAATTTAATAAACACAAATTGTCATGGCTTCTTGGGACAGAGGAAAAAAGCTGGTGATTCTTTACTCTCTGCCAAAGATCTCTCTTGATTTGAGAAACTGGACATGGAGGTCTCCTATTGTTCTCAAGGCTGGGATCCTTTCCTAAGATTCTAGTAAAAGAGATTCATACTGAGCATTTGTCCAGTGGCAAGTCATTGTTGTATTTTCAATGTGGATATTAAAAAAATTAAAATTATTGTGGTCCTAAAGCCAGTTTCAAATATTTCATGTCTCCAGATTTCAGGATTGTGACAAACACTTTTCATAAATGCTTATTCTCAGCACCATGTAGCATTGGGCTTCGTTGTGAGCACTCATTTCAGAAATACTATTTTGTTGTATTGCAGACTTCATTATTTGAGGTGTTCTTCAGCAAACACAAAAAGAATTATTTTACGTGAGGCAACAGCAAACACAGACCTTGCTGAGAGAATTAGCAGCAGCCTGAACTTTTGCTCTAACCTCAGACAAAATTTGGACTCAAAATCATTTAGCAGTTTGAAAACACTTGATGTCTTTGCTTTTTAAACTACTCATCTACTCACTTTTCAGCTTCCCAGTTTCTTTTGTGGAAGGGAATGGAAAGACCAAAATATTACAAGGCAGCTTGGTATTTCCAGCCCAGCCAAAACCACAAAGCTTTGGAAATTCAGCTTGAAAAAAAAACCCCACAGCTTTGATTGAGCCTAGTCTTGCTTCCCTTCTGTGCTCCAAGCTTCCCATTAGCTCTACTAGCCACTTGAGGATACAGGGAATGCAAAATTAGAATCCAGGTGTTGGGCAAACTCCAAAGAGACATCCATTCTTCTTATTTAAAAGACTCTTGCTCATTTTCTACAGCACTACCTGACTTGCTGACTTGTTAACAAAGCGGGTAAACAGTTCTTGTTCAAGCTCTGCTGGAAAGATGCTTTGCAACATATGTGTATCTAGACTTCTCTTTGCACTAATTTAAAAAGGAATAAGTAACGTAAGAAATTGCAACCATAATAGTTCTGACAAATTGGTATTTCTAAATTTCCACTTATTTGAGAAATAACTTTGAAAGGAGACTGAAATTTCCAAAGGCATTCCCGTAACTTTTTCACTTTAAATGTTTTCTCCAGTTGCTTTGGCATTTTCTGGTATTTATATAAAATTGTTTTATAGTATTGAGACCTAAAAGAAAAGTGTAACCTTTTGTTGGCATACAGCTAATATTCCTCTTACAGGTTTGCCAATGGGGATTTTCTACCATCTAATTAAATTGAAGCTACAAGGGTTTTTTTGTATGTGTGCCTATATCCCTTGATTATATTAACTTCTTTTTTTTCCCCCTTTCTTTTCCATATGGGTGTTGTAAAACTCTTCAAGTACTGAAATGGAAAGTTTATTCAATTGCCTGCAGTCAAGTGAATAAAACATTAAAATTTGGGTCTAAAACAGAGGGTTTAAACTGCAGAAACTTCATGCTGTTGCAAGACCTGTTATCAGAATTTCCTTGTAAAGATGGATGTTTACTTAAAACCAGAACCCCCAATTTTAAAATAATCTTTTAAAGATGCTGTTTATTGAGCTTTCAAAATACACATTAAATGTACTGGGGAACACACATAGATAGCACTGTGAAAGTTTAGCATAAATCTATTAAAACTTTATTTTAATTCATTGTCTACAGGCCTTCTGCCCAAGATCAGGTTGCAGTGAATTACTGGAGACGATGTCTGTTGAGAGATGTAAAAGCCAAATCCTAACTGCTTGTCTTTAATGATCCTGTGTCACTTTGAGGAACTAATTCCTGACTAACTTCTAATTTGGAATAAAGTGTGCATTAACAAATAAAGAGAGAGAAAGTGGGTAAATTTCTAAGTTATAAACTGAGCAAAAAAAAAAAGAGTGTTAAGTCAGGAAAATGAGTGAGAAACAAAGCTGCATCAGATTAAATGCAGGCAGGAAAGCCATTCTGTTTTATATCATACAGAAAGGCAATCCAGAAATAAAGATTAAAAATAATTGAAGTGAAGCAAAAGCTTATTTTCTTTCTTTCCTTTTCTTTCTCTTTTTGCTTCTTTCTTATTCTTTCTTTGTATATAAAATATATTTTCTAATCTTTTATATGAGAGTTCCATTCATAGCTTGGCAGTAGAACCAAGGAAATCTTGTTCATCTGTCTGTGTGAGTGAACAAGTCAACTAGTATTTTTTTTTGTGTAGTATGTTTGGGTAGAATTCAAAACACTACAGGTTATTCCCACAGACAGGTACATACTTTGTTCCTGATCTGGTAATTATGATTTGGCTCATCCCTAAGACTGTGATCAGACCCAATGACATCAACTAATGTGGCAATTAGTTCCATGATTGGTATGAAAAGGATGTTACATTTTTTTCAAGGCTTTTGCTGGTTTTTATTCTGAATTTTCCTCTGTTGTCCTTCTCACTTTTGTTTGGTTATTTTTATATTTTTTCCTCTTCCTTGTTTTGCAACTAGTCACCACCCAAGCTAAATGCTGAGTCCAACTGAGTTCCAAAAATGGGCATAACACTTGCACCCTCAGCTGTGCACTCAGCTCATGTGTTGCATCCTATTCTGCTTTTCTGTGGCTGTTATATCAATTAGAACGTAGCTCCTTGAGGTCACTCTACCTACTAGTTTACATTCCATATTGCCTACCTGAAGGGAAGTGTTCCCAACTGATGGGTATGTAGTATAGTAACAAACATTTTGTAAGCACTCTTAATAGTCTTTACCATTTTAGGGTTAAGCATGTCTATCCAATACTGTAATAAGAAAGACTGAAGGATACTCAGTGCATCACATTGTTCCTTACTTTATTGGTTATGCCACCATAAGACTAAAGGAGAGGGGGAACCATGATCCACTAGCAGTTTTAGATTCCCAATGTCCAGATGTTTTGAAGGGAAGCCTTGTAGCAACCTGTAGCCTAAATACCTGTCTAAATTTGGCCTTTGAGTCTTCCTTGCTTTGCGCCCTGTGCAGCTATTTGTTACTCAGTGCAAAACGCCTTACTTGCAGTGTAATGGTTGGCCCAACTGTGAGTAGCTGCTTCAGTTGAAGGTGAAGAACTGGGTGTGCTCTTACTGTGTCGTATGCTGAAGCCAGAAGTACTGGAAACATTCAAAACCACTGCTTTTTTTTAAGACAGAAAGCACGAGAAAGCTCATCTGTTAACGAAAGCATGTTGTCCCTTTTTCTGAATATATGCAGATACCAAAATATCCAGAGAACTATTGCAACAGAGCGGACTGAAGATGATGCTGTAGTAAACAACAGGGGGGAGAGAGTTCCCACTGGAGGAGGAAGTGATTCTGAGGCAGAGCCTTCCCAGCCAAGCTCAGGTATGGGCAAAAAAAGCTATTGAGTGGCATGGTCAGTGCTACTCAGTGATGGCATTCAGTTCTGGGGAAATCTGCATTTCCATGGGAGACTGGAACTTTATTATACTGGGTTGAAAAAGTTAATTACAAGAAAAGAGTTTTAGGCTTGAAGCCACAGGTTTGTGACCTGAAGCTACAGGTACAAAGCTAGGCACAAAGGACCTCAGTTATTTTTCAATAACTGCAAAGACATTAAAAGTGTATTTACTTTGGTACAGGGCCATTTGAAATTCAAATGGGAAAAGCATCTGGTTTTTAGTCAGCTTAGTAGTTGCAAAAACGACACTGTCATATTTTTGCTGCAGTGTGATTTTGTCTTGAAGCATTGCATTCTCTCTGGGCATGGCTTCTGCGCTGCCACATTTGCCCATGTGGTCACACCTGTAGAGGCCCTGGTATCAAGTGTGAAATACTTGGGGGTTTAAAACTGTAGTTTTGTGATAGCTATGATCTGATCTAAGCATGGGCTGCCACTGAAGGAGACACAGTTGCCTTTCTGCTCATCACTGACTCATGTGACAGCACCCATACCAGAGCAGAGAACTGAAAAATAACCTTGTTTCTTGTACTTAATGTTTACAGCCAGATTTGTTCTTTCATCTGGCTTATTAGATGACCAGACAAGAATGAGTGTCACTACAAAGGAGCAAAGAAGAATGTGTACCCAGGCAGTAGGGGATTGGCGGGGAGCATTTCTACTCTTTTTGGTTTCTCTTTGGTGTGTTATGAGTCAAACTCATATTTTCTTAAAGCATTTGTGAAACCACAGCCTAAGTGTATTTTTCAGGTGAGAAACACCAGCAGACTAGTGCCCACTATGAAACTTGTGGACATGCAAAAATAACTTATGTGCTTGCACCACCAAAATGAATGGCCAGTTCTCTACCTTTGGATGTTTCTCACTTCCACCTAACTTGGTGCTCTATGTTGTCTACTGGAAGTAAAGATAACTTCTTGCTGTCCTTTTGACACCCCTCTGGAATTAGCATTGGCAAGAACCAGCACAATATCTGCTTGAAAATCAATTTTGACCAAGAATGTTTAATGTATGATGTTCAAAGCTTCTTTGCAGTCCTTCTGTGTTGAAACTTATGGGAGCCTTTTACCTACACTGAATGCTATAGTGAGAACCCAGTCCTCTCTGTTAGCAGCTGAAATGGAAATCAGGGACACATTGTATTATTAATATTTAAATTATAAGTACTGCAGTCATTACTACTAATATGTATAATCATTTACTATCGTAGCCTACATAATAAAACAGTAATTTAGCAGAGCTTGCTACCAGTAAGTCTTTTAGGTCAGTTTATTATGTAACATTCACTTTTTTGTTTTAACCTTGAAGAGCTAATGAGTATAATGTCATCTTAAGTTATTAGTAAAAGGTTTCTGCTACAAATAATTGTTTCGCTTTTGGGAGAAAAAGTCAATATTGTATAAAATGCCACGAATTAAAAGATCGATGGTGATGTAAACCACACTAGAGTAAGAGAAGGCTGCAGTATGATACATTTGCTATTTGCCTTTTAATTTAAATGAAAAATGTCAAAAGAAATACAGTTTAGGCACACTCATCCAGATTCTAAGCCAGTAATAAATCAAATCTAGTCTGCAGTTTTAAGTGGATAGAATAATACGATGTGTCTAGCAGGAAGAAAAAAAGAAGTTGTAGTTGATAAGAAAAAGTGGGAATCTGTATTTGTTCTGTTGATGACATCTGCATCCAATTTCCTCGGACTGAAAATAAAAGTTGGCCTGTATTTGGAAACACCAGAACTGCACACTCAAACCATAATTCCACAGTAAGAAGCATTTTTCTGGTGGCTGTAGAAGGCCAAGGAGTTCCCACCTCTACAGAGTTTACAGTCCCAAGTGTTCAGTTTGGCTCCTGTGCTTCATGAATTGATACAGATTAAAAAGAATCCCTTTTTGTCTGTTTTGGTTTTTTTGTTTTGTTTTGTTTTGTTTTGTTTCCCTTTACCATGCAAGTCCCCAAAACCATGGACTGGCCAAAAATAATACAATTACAAGTAAAGGGCAGTGCTTTGCAGCACCAACATGGCCGTGAGTGGCTGAGCAGGGGGCTTCCTTACCCCAGTCTTGCTCCCAAATGGTCTCTGCTGGTGAACCCCTTTGGCTGGATTGAGAAATCAGAGCTCTCAAAAATCAACAGTGGAGGGAACCAGTCAGGACCTGAATGACAGTATTGAACCAAATCATCAGCTGGTAAAAACAGTTGTGCTCACTTTGTTATTTAGAGACAGCAGTAGATAGGACACAGAGTTTTATAACGTAGAGAAAAGCATCCAGAATCTGACCTTCAAGCACTGCAGCACTAACCAGGTGCTACAACATCTACCAGTTTGCCAGCAGGCTTGTCTTGGAAACTCAAAGAAGTTATGTGCATTGGGCAGGATGGTGACTTTTTAATAGCATCTCTTTTGCAGCCATTCAGTAAGTGTTAACCAATAGGCTGTGCTTGCCACTATGATTTTGGTGTGTTTTTGTGTTTTTTTTCTGTCCAGAGATTAGGAGGGAAGGTTCCCTTTCTCCTGTGAATTCTCAAAAAATCACCTTGTTGCTGCAGTCTCCAGCTGTGAAGTTCATCACCAATCCTGAGTTCTTTACTGTGCTGCATGCAAACTATGTGAGTAATTATTTATTTGCTCTCTCATGCTACTGATTTCTGAATCCAGACGTTGTGCCCCAGGCTGTTCAGGGAGAGCACACATTGAGTTTGAATTGTGTGACTCAGGGCTCAGTTGTCCTTTCTGAGCACGAGACCAGGTTGAG
Organism: Apus apus; assembly: GCF_020740795.1. Classification (NCBI taxonomy): domain Eukaryota; kingdom Metazoa; phylum Chordata; class Aves; order Apodiformes; family Apodidae; genus Apus; species Apus apus. The sequence continues at coordinate 54,485,176 of NC_067283.1, forward strand.
GACAGTACAGGCAGGCTGCTCCAAGGAGAGACCCTTGCTGGGATTCTGCATCACACAAGGAATCCTCTGGTACAGAGAAGCTCGTTAATTAACCCTTCCAAAATAAGCAGGAGCCCTTGGTTTTGGCTTGGTTTGATTCTGTTGTCTGTTGCTGCATGGAGTGATGTTGTTACTTTTCAAGCTGTGTTCCTGAGAAGTATTACTCAGATACCATCAAGTCTCAAGGAAACAGAGGGAAAAAAAACTATTAACTCCTGCAGTTTGCACTCCCAAGAAGTAAATGGGCATAATGCAGTGAAAGAAATACTGACGTGAGTCAGTGTAGCTATTTTGGAAAGAACGAGAAGGAAAATTAATTTTCAAAAATTCAAATATTTTTGTATTTTTCTATTAATGCAATAAATCTGCATGTTTTCTTGCAAATCTAATGTGGACTGAAAAAAAAAATAATAATAGGTCAACCAGGAGGGAGCAGGTAGGGAAATCTCACAAGCAGATGCATCCCTAGTTTTCAGTATCTTGAAGACGTTCTACTAGGCATCAGCACATGCCTTCTGAATATTTGGAAAACCATCCATTTCTGGGTAGGGATGACTTTTTTTTTAAAGGGAAAAAAAAAATTAAAACACTTCTGGTCTGCAGGTCTTTAGCAAACTACAGATACCAGGTTTTGGCTGTGGTGCTGTGTGGGTCGAAGTCAGCTGTCCATCTCCAAGCATCTGCCAGAGATTGAAATCCTGGAGAGGAAGGGATATCTTAACTCATCGACACTAACTGAACTAGGTTATGGAGTACATGTAATTTCTTGCATTGACAGGTTGTTATATGATGATTTATAGCTGGGAGTAATATCATTTTCATTTGGTGTAGTTGTTTGCAAAATGAGCAACTGATTCCATAGTGGTGTAAGGAATAGCTCGAAAGAGACTGAATCCCAATTTTATTTTTCACTGAAACCAAAAAAGCCAAGAGAGGCCTTGAGTTTGAGCGTGTAAAGTTTTCTCAAATATGAGAGCCAGAATAATCTATTTAAACCTCTGTCAAATAGTCATACAGATTCCACTTGTACAGAAATAATAGCCCACATAACTTTTGGCTTAACACAGCTGTAATATTATAACCACAAGCCCGTATTAAAATTTCAAGCTATTAATTATGCCAGTGAAGTTGGGATTGGAAAATACTATCCAGCAGTTGGATTTAAAATGGAAAGGCTCTCATTTTTCAGATATTTTATTTCCATGGAAGGATAAAACTGTATTATATTTTTTGCTTCCCTAGTGCAGCTGAGAGATACTCAGACAGTCATTGACCACGTTAGATCAGAATACAACTTCTGTCACGGAGAAGGCTGGACTCTTAGCAGTTTGTGACCATGAAGCTTTCCTGGGTCATGACCAGGTCATACCTTCAGGGCAGAGATCATGTCTCTGTGATTTCATAACATTTACCAACCTTACCATAATTATGGACCCTGTGGTGCAGGGAGTTTTCTCTTCTCAGTGCTACCACCACAATAAATCCTTACATAATAAAGATAAGACTTGTAAATAGTTTATTGCATTATAGTGGTTTAAATGCATTAAAAGTACACAGAAATGGATAAATCAAAGCTGTTGGGTCAGATTCTCTGGGCAGATTAAAGGTGCACACCCTGGGGCTCATTTCACTGGAGATACAAGTCCTTCAGTGATCCTCTATTACTCTAGTGAGTAATTAAAACCTTTGAGCTGAACAGCAGAACCCATGTATTCATTTTTTTTTTCTCCAGCGAAATGCTCAGAAGGGTTGCAATTTTTTGTAAAGGTTCATACCCTGTCTTGAGGAGCTTTTTCCCTGAGGTCACAGATCCCAAGAGCTACTTGTGGACAAGAAAAAGTGTTGTCACCACAAGAGTATTTTGTGGTGCTCTATCATTGAATACACTGTGGCAACAAAAACAGTTTCCTTTGGTCCCTATTCTGCAACCAGATTGGCACTAACTCGCTTAGATCTGCATCAGGGTGCACTCCTCTAAGAGGTGTATTTAATGTCCATTGTGAGGTACTACTAGCTGCCTGAGGGGTGGCATTCATCTGACTCATGAGAACATCTCCATCTGACTGCAGAAACAAACACTGCCTTCCAGGAAAAAATTCTTACCTCTCACAAACAGTGTCTGTTTCTGTCCTCTGCTTAAAGTGACCATAAATAAGATAGCAACCTTAAGTGTAGACATCTGCACTGCCGTCCTCTTAAGTTCATCCATCCTATCACAAGCATCTTGATTTGAATTATAGCATAAATACATGTTCATGGATGTCTTTACATCTCTCTGGCATCATCCAGTCACACAAGCAGTGTTTCTGTTGGCCAATGACAGCAATTAAATAGCCACATTCATCTTCAATGTGCTATGTTTTAGCTGACCATCCTTTAGAAAAGTGTTTATGCACTGTGCTTAATGTGTGGGAGGCTCCACTTTCCAGATATTCCTTACCCCTCGGTGTTCGTATAAAGTAGTTAATCAAATCAGAACAATGAAATGGAAATGGTTCTTGACTCTCAACAGGATTTGTTTCAGCTCTTTCACCATATGTCTCATGAAATAGCTAAACGTGTTGTTTTGAGATCAGAGCTGGTTTTCTTCACTTCTGTTTTCCATCTCATAGAGTGCCTATCGAGTCTTCACTAACAGCACCTGCTTGAAGCATATGATTCTGAAGATCCGTAGAGATGCTCGTAATTTTGAGCGCTATCAGCACAACAGAGACCTGGTAAATTTTATCAACATGTTTGCTGATACCCGACTGGAGCTTCCACGTGGCTGGGAGATAAAAACTGACCAGCAGGGCAAGGTAAGAGTGCTGACAAAACCAGTCACTTGTTTAACACAGCACATCGGGCTACTTTGTCATTAAAGGTTCCTTCCTTCTTGAGTCAAAATTGGTGAAGGTTTGGTTTAGACAACACAAGTAGCAAGCAGAGTTATTTTAGAAGTGGAAAAACCTTCAATAACAAATGTTTCAAAGCACAATGGTGACCCTGTAACTTTCTATGTAATGTTACAGCATAGCCAAGGCAGCACTGGGTTAACAAAAAAGTTTAAGCCGGTGTTTGGATCTGTCATGACTGCAAAATTTGACTTTGGGTCTCTGCCTCCAGTGAAGCTTTGCTGAGTGACTTCTGGAACAACCAAATAGGCTAAAGCAGTGTTCCTTGGTAGTTTTATTATATTCTTACACTTGATTTTGACCTACATAGCTTCAGGTATTTTCTAAGAGATATTCTAGCTTCAGCTGAGAAAGTCATTTGCAGCTTCCAAGGTAACTTCCAAGGGCTGTACCTAAACAGAGTACTTCTGACACACAACTACCAGCAGTTTTCACTTTATAATCCCACAATACTATCACAGTGTTGGCATTCTCACCAAAACAACATTGTACCTGTGTGTTTCAGTCTTTCTTCGTTGACCACAACAGCCGTGCTACCACTTTCATAGATCCCAGGATCCCACTGCAGAATGGTCGTCTCCCGAATCACCTGACTCACCGGCAGCATCTCCAGCGGCTCCGTAGCTACAGCGCTGGAGAGGTAATAGTGCTGGTATCAGTACAGTTACTTTTGACAGCAGAATTAAAAGCACTGCTTATCTTTCAAATGTGCTTTAAAAGATTGTCTTGTGGATTTTTATCTTCCAAAGGAAAGAAGGGATTTTTTAATTTATTTTTTTTTTTCCCGAAGGGTTTATCTTGGAGCTTTCTGGTAATGAAGGTTTATGTTTTGACCATTTTCAGAATAAAATAACAAACAAGTAAAACTGAATAGTCAAAATTGAATGATGGCAAAATAGATTTTAAATGAAGAATCCGTATTTGACATCCTGGTCTTGCTTTAGTAAAGGAAAGTAAATGCCTGTTTTATAGCCTGATACTTCAGCAGCCTCATACATTCCCTGTCGTGACACTGTGCTCTGAAGAGATATGCACCCTAGCAGATTTACCAGTGTATTTTGGGGTTTGCTTCCCTAGCTTTCAGTTGCATGTGCTTTCCTATGTTTCATGGGTATGATTTTTATCACTGAGGGGCATAAGCAGAATTGATAGAAGCATAAATCCAGGGTTTGTGTCATGGATTTATGGAGGAAAAAGTACCAGCAATCACATCCTCCATATAGCGAATCCATACATTTGAAGATTTGTGAAGATTGAAGCTGAAGAGGAGTAGAGATGAATTATGGCCAAAGGACTTTCCTCTTCCAGAAAAAGTCTAGAGAAATGCTTGTGAAATTAAGATTAAAATTTATTGCAGAAGGACCAGTCTGAACACCTTCCACTGCCAAATAGGGTTCTGATCACAAGTGGTGTTCCCCAAGGCTCAGTGTTGGGGCCAGTTCTGTTTAGTACCTTGATCAATGATGGAATAGGCTGCCCAGTATGGTGGTTGAATAAAAGACATCTAGATGTGGTGTTTAGGAATACGGTTTAGCACTGGACTTGGTAGAGTTAGGTTAATGGTTGGACTCAGTGGTCTTAAAGGCCTTTTCCAACCAGAACAGTTCTGTGATTCTTATACCGGGGCATGAGGTTAGTGCTTTAGGATCAAAAGCAGACCAGGCATGAGCAGCTTGCCCATCTTGTTTGAATACAGCAATATGTTTTCTGAAGACAGAAGTGTAGCAACGGCTCTGTTTTAATCATATCTTCCCACCAACTTAGCAGCTTCCCTCTGCCAACAGCCTACAGCTTAGTGTTACTATTGTGTCTGAATTATTGACATGAATGTGAAAGTCACCTGCACGATGATTCATGTTTGGGCCCATGCTTGCCTGGGTCTCTCTTACAAATTCACCTGATGAGGGATAGACACATTGCTGAGCAACTCCAATGGCCTAGCCCAAAAATTACACTTGGTTTTGCAAGTGCTGTCAAGGCTGGCAAAGAACAAGTACAGGGAAGGGAGTGAAAAGCATTGAATACTTTTGAGTAACGATTCTCTGTGGAAATTGTAAGCTGTTCATCAAGGCCACTGATTTGGCATGATCAGCCAGTGAAACAAAGGCTTCTGTCTAGGGAGCCATCACTGCTGGCACCTTCATCTCACAGCTTCCGCTCCAGAAGTATCTGCTGCTCTGCTGGAAAGACTCCCATTGATTTCCCAGGACTTTGGATTAGTGCCTAAAAGCCCACCATTTACAAGTAAAAGATTCATCCCTTTGTAATTCAACCCATTTATTAAAAGCTGCATGTTCCATGCCATTTCTTCCAAGTATATTTGGATGTGCTTTTGTCGTATAAATCATGTCTTTAGGGACACATTTAGGGCTTTGTCCTGGTGATGTGTCAGCAGTCTACAGTCCAGCTGGTTTCTTTGCTGAGCAGGTCATGTGGCCTCTGGAATCTGTCACCAGGACAGTATGAAGAACCAAGAAAGTAACCACTGGTTTTGAGCATGATGTACAGATGTCAAATGAACCTGAAGAAGAACAGAATAGTGCAGCTTCAGTCATGATTGTTTGCAGGTGCCAGAGAGAGTATAGAAAAGAGCCAGGGTAATGAGAGGGAAAACTCTACCCGGTCTTGGCACACACAGTTGATATCCTGCCCAAGTGCCAAAATGAGTTGCCAGAGTGTCGTGTGGACTTCCCAGGGACTTTGTGACACTGAGTGATCAGTTGAGGGAAGAGCAGACAAAAATCATAGGAAGATGAGCCCAAAGTGGGAAAAAAGAAAAACCCTAGCTTCACACACTCAGCAATGGCCATTAGCCGAGTCACTGACATGAAATTATTATGGTTCTAGGAAACTGTGATCTCAGTACTCAACAGTGGACAAAAAATGAAATGTAATGTCTGAAATTCTAGAAAATCAATAGGAAGATCTGTTTAATCTAGGAGAGGACAGGCCTTTTGGTAGTAAAAGCCAAACCAATTCAATCATAATAAGGCAGGGCTGAAATTCAGTGAGAATAGTTAAACAAACTAAAAATCACATGAGTATTGGGTCTCCATTTCTTCATACTTTCAGGCCAAAACACAGTGCAAAAGCCAGTTTTGTCTTGGTCACCAAGTTTCTGAGCTCCTTGGTCAGGGGCAGTCAAGTGAATAGGTTGTGGTGTTCAAGTAAAAACATTGATCTTCTGCAGTCCCTTCCATGACATCCATGAATCTTTTATTCTTGGCTCATCAAAATGTTGCCTTGACTCCCACCTAGCAATCTGTGGTGTTGAACAGACTACCTTGAAACACTAATAAAGGTTTAATTTTAGTATTTCAAATGTACTTTTAGAGCTCCTTCATGAGACTGAAACATAAAAATATTCTTTCTCAAATATGTTAGTTATCTTTGCTTGATGGAATTTGAGTCCATTCTCAGTAGAGACTAGAACTACCGATTATCACAGAATCGCAGAATCACAGAGTGGTTTGGGTTGGAAGGGACCTGAAAGATCATATAGTTCCATCCCCCCTGCATGGGCAGGGACACCTCCCACTAGACCAGGTTGCTCAAAGCCCCATCCAACCTGGCCTTGAACATTTCCAGGGATGGGGCATCCACAACGTCCCTGGGCAACCTGTTTCAGTGTCTCACCACCCTCACAGTGAAGAGTTTCCTCCTAATATCTAACCTAAATCTCCCCTCTTCCAGTTTAAACCCATTACCCCTGATCCTGTCACTACATGCTCTTGTAAAAAGCCCCTCCCCAGCTTTCCTGTAGCCCCCTCAGATACTGGAAGGCCACTGTAAGTTCTCCCCAGAGCCTTCTCTTCTCTAGGCTTAACAGCCCCAACTCTCTCAGCCTGTCTTCATTGAGAGGTCCTCCAGCCCTCTGATCCTCTCTGTGGCTCTCCTCTGGACTCACTCCAACAACTACATGTCCTAATTGCACAGCTTCTGTAGAAGGCTGGCTGTTGCTTCCAGAACTTTTATTCATGGCCTACCCCAACTATTAACAGCCCAAGCAGAGACTGAAACTACCCTTCCTCCCTTACTCAATATATGCTGGGCTATTTAAAAAAAAACCTATATAATAGCACGTTACTTCCCTCTTCCAAGAAAGAAAGCATCCATTTCATAAATTATTCTGTAATATTGTCTCATTTTAGTGGTCAGGGTGAACCAAAAACCAGAGAACCTGTCACGAGCCGATATTGGGGGGCTACTTATGTGGGGAAGAAAAGAACAGTTTCCCTCACCCCTTCCCAGCACCTGATGGATTTGGATCCTGCAAAGCATGTGGGGAGCTGATGAGCTCAAGCTTCTCTCCATGACCTCTAGGCACAGCAAAGGGGGCAGCTTTGGTCCTCCTGGCTTTTATGGAGTATGGCAGGAAATAGGAGGGAATATGGACCCTGCTCTGTTCTGACCCCCTGAATCCCTCAGGGTCCTAAAGAACCTCTCTCTAGGTCCTCGTATTGGTCCCATAGAATTAACCTGGCCCCCCTCAAACCATAGCAAATATTTATGTTTTTCTTCATGTTGAAATACTCCTATAAACTAAGGACTTCTGTAAAAACATTTTATGTCCATCTAAGTAGATGCTTGATATTAAATGGTAATATATGTTAATTGGAAAAAGTGCTACAGATTATTTAGTAAGCACTTCTTTAAGGGTGTCAGGCTTTTGCAGGAAAAAGATGATTGATGCTGCTCTTGGTTACCTGGTTTTTGAAAGAAAAGTTTAGATAGCAACACTAGCCATCAGTATCTACAAGAACATAAGTCACCAAGTGCTTAATTTCTCTGTGATGCTGCTATAAACAGAACAGGTCAGAAGAACTTTCCATGCCACCTAAGAGACTTTCTGTCTGTAATGGAAATGAACACCTATGATTACAGGGTATAGATTTTAAAGACAAAAAGAAGAAAGAAGCAGGCATCTGTAATGAAGAGGCAAGAGTTTCTGGTTGGCAAGAAACGTGGAGGAAGTACTAGGATACAGTAGTATATTAATCTCCTTACTGACCCAAACCACAACAAACAAGCAGCAGGACTCAAACAGGCCAGAGCCTCTCAAATCCAGCAGTGATATAAAACCCAGGAAAAGTCTATTATATCATTGAAAGTCTCCTGTGATAGTTTGGACTTTCCACTTTGGTTGCAACATGCCAGGATCAATTGCAAAGCTGTTAAACCCTGCCATAAATCTGTCAGATTACCCTGCACTAGATGAACCAGGTCACTGAATCATTAGAGGGGCTACTTTTTTTTTTTTTTTTTTTTAATTAGAGAATAGTGTGATAATCTAAATTAAATTATTCAATTAGGAAGTCAAAGCAGACAAGGCGATTGTGATTAAACACTGAACTGGGCCAGTCAATTTTACTTTATTAGCTAAAAGATTGGAAAGAGGAGTGTTAGCAAAAAGGAAGTTAATTGAATGGCTGGGACTTTTCATGTTGTTTTGCCAGAGAACAATTGTTTAGAGGTGTAAATGTGTAAAGACCATGATCCAAAGACAGCATTAGTGATGCCTAATGGTGGTCACGAGGAGAAGTACAGCACAACAGAGTGTGCAGTTTATTATAAGGTGTGTACAGAACTGGATACTTACCATCTAGATTACTTCAGCTTCAATTACTTCAGAATTGGAAAAAAGGGACAATAAAAGCAAAGATCTCTCTTCACAGGCTCGAGTCATGTTTCCTTTCAGATTCATGCTTCAGGAGACGTATGTTCAGGCACACAGCTCAGCAGCACTGGAAAGCTAGCCCAAAGGAAAACAAGACAAAACCAGGTGACATGAGCAGGGGGAGGATACAGTTGCAGGCTGGGCAGGAGTACCATAAGTGGCAAGCAGATAAAAACTGGTGCTAATGTTTGTGGGGGATGGAGGTGTAACTCCTCTGTTACACCTCCGTTTCCCCCTTCCTACCTCCTATCCAGTAAATCTATGTGTGGCAACACGGGTGTGGAATTTGCCAAACATGAATCAGAGACCATCCTTACAAACAATGGAAGCAATGGAAGAAAGAGCATGTCTTGCACCTGAGCTGCCTCATTCTTCCATAGCATAGAGTCAATGCCAATAAAGGCCACATAGTGCCTGTCAGGGTGGATGCCTGGGTTGCAGGACAAACGCTGCCTAAGCCTGAGCCAGACTTGCAGTGTCAGTGGGCCTGGGGGGCTGTGAGAAGGAGACAAAAGCAGAAGATTTAGCACAGCACAGAGACATAGTGAATTGTGTGTGACCTGCTTGAATGTTCTTCTTGCTTTCAAAGGTGAGAAGGGTTGGACCAGTCCATTAAATACTGCAGGCTTAACTGTTCTCCCTAACACTAGGATAACCTTTGTAGTCAAGAGATGCATACCAGTATAACATGGATGCAAGTGAAATATGACTGAATGATGGAGCAAAACATTTACTGTGTACTTTCACAGCAGCTTTGTGTTTTCAATTACAGTATGCTTAATTAGAATAATTAAGTTTTTTTCATTTTTTAGCCTGTGTATAAACTCATATCAAGTGCATTGACTTCTATCTTACTATATATAAGCATTTTATGCTTTATGTGCTCCAAAGGCAACTTGCCAGCCACATTTAGCTTCTCAGCTTTCATTTATATCCAGTTGAAAGATCTAACATTTGGCTGCATCACTGAAAATGGGTTGGCACCATTTGCTTGGATGCGAAGTTGAGCCTTTAAACTATTGGAGCAGGGGCAATTTCTTCCTGAAATCTTTGCCAAGCACTACAAGTTATGCAGTGAGAAAGGGGCAGGTGTTAGCACAGTAGAATGGCAAGAGGAATTTCTAATGCATCTTGTCCTGAAACAAGATGTGCTCAATCTGATTCTGTAGCAGTGCTGCTCTGTTGGTTTCACCATGGCCATATTCTAGAGGAACACGTATGAGAGAGAGGTGGGTTCCCCTCAGCTTGCAGAAGTACCTGAGGAGTTACCCAGCAAGTAATGACTGACTGAAGAAAGATTGCCAGACCTCATTGTATAGCTTTGAATATCCTCATACTTTCCAACCTTATGTATCTGCCTCCCTGACATGATTCCCTTCACTAGGATCTGTGTTTAGGACAGTGGCATTCTTTAAGGGGCTCAGTTAAGTAGCAGTTATAAATTTCCTTTTTACTCCTCTTTTTATCAGTTCTTCAGAGAATGCTCTTTATTCAGTGTATACAGGTCAGCTTCTATTTCTGGTTATGCAAGTTAGGCTGGCAAGCCCCTCTTGTGGTAGTGTAACCCTTTTCTGTCCTGTGATCTACATAGATCCGCCTTCCTCATGTTATTTTCAAAATTATATTTCCCTTCAACAATGCTGAGTGAACATGTTGCAGTGTTGTGGAGTTTTTTCTTTATTCAAATTAACATTTCTGTAAAAACCTTGAAGTAAATGCTGTTATGCTAGAACAAGAAACTGCATAATATTACAGATAGTTTCTTTTCATTGAACAAGAGAACTCCATCACTGCAATGACTTTTTAAACTTACATGTACTTTGGGACTCTGGTGCCTTCACTGCATCATCAAAGAGGTGTGACAGCTGCAGCTAACAGTGTCCTTCCATTTTGAAGCACAGAATTACCTGGGGTTTTTTCACCTGGCTGAAGTATAAAGCTATAATTTTCATGCAGGCTTTCTGTCCTCCAATCAGTCAGCAGCATGTAGCATTCTGCAGGTCACAGAAATAAAGATAAGAAACCTTTATACTGACAGATGTGCTAACCAGTGGTCAGTTCTGATCAATCTTTCCCTCTCTGCTGGTCTAGGCCTCCGAAGTCTCTCGAAACAGAGGAGTTACTCTGTTGGCCAGGCCAGGCAATAGCCTCGTAACAGCGATTCGAAACCAGCACCATCAGGAGGCATTACCTCTGGGTAAGCCAAGTGTCTCTTTCCTTTTCAAAGCAGTGCTCACAAAGATGCTTTTAGAGCCTCGATGCGGCCATGACCCCTCAATGGTAAGTAAAGGTTCTGTATTACTATGTCTTTTTCCTTTTCCAGCTTACAATGACAAGATCGTTGCATTTCTACGCCAACCCAACATTTTTGAGATGCTGCAGGAGCGTCAGCCCAGCTTGGCTAGAAACCATGCGCTCAGGTATTTCCAGACTGCTGAAAACAAGTTCCAGGAAGGACTGTTTGTAGTGGGGAAAACCACATTCCAGTAACTGTAGTGCAAAAGGTGAACTTGGGCCCCATATGGAACTGTCACCATTAAAGAGTAGGTGTGGACCACCAGAATCTATGTAGTTACCGTATTTATTTTCCACAGACACCCAAGAAGCAAGAGGAACCAAAATAACTGTGGCCAAATAGTGACACATCTAGTTTCCATTCTAAGTGTTACTGAATGGCAGAAACTGTCATCACCAACAATTATCACTTTGCTTTTCAGACGATAGAGGTGAAATTGGTTTTGGATGGAAGTCAGCAGCAAACCCCAGCAGCTTCAGCATAATCAGGATCTCATGTCATGCTTGGATTTACACCCATGCCATGGACATAGTCACCCAGATTCTATAAAGAAATAGGGACATTATGAAGTAGATTGTACTCCTGTCTCTCATCTTTCGCACTTATGACTTAATGGTAGCCCTTTCAAAGTACTTAAATTTTATCTTTTATTTTATTAAGCCCATTCCTTTTCTATTAGCTTAAATTAAAAATAAAAATAAAATAAATACAAATTTAAAATTTAAAAAAACACCACACCAAAAAACCCCCACACAGAACCAAAAGCCAGTACCATTTAAACTCATTCTAATTCCAAAGGTTACAATAATTGTTTTGGCCAGGAACCCAGGCTGGCATCAGTCAGACTCAGCAATGCCAGCGTGCACCAGCTATGACTTTGACCAAGAATTTAATTTGTACTGTGCAATAAAATGTCCAGCTGCAGGACTGGTAAAGGAGGGAAGCAAGACCAAGACAAGGACCTTCAAGTTCCTGCAGAGCAGTTTCTGCTGATAGCTTTACTGACGTGTTGTTTACCTGTGAGGGCCAGACAAAGAGTTCTTTGGGTGTAAGGATTAAACTTTCTTCCTGAAGGAATTAATACATTCAAATAAGATGAGGGAGACAGAATGAAAAATGCTCCCAGTGTTCAAGATGGACATTTCTGTAACTGAGAATTTTTTATCTTCACCATCAGATTATTCCAGACTCTTTTTTTTCACCTGAGCTGTAATTTGAATTCTCATTTCTCAGAGAACAGATGATGCTTTTATCTCCTTTTGAGCAGGGAACAAAATTGACTAGTGATAGGGACTAGAGAGCTTAGCCAGTGTGTAATGAGATTTGTAACAGGATATTGAGCCCTTCGCCTCCAGGTCACTGCTTTGATTATACCTTAGGTCAGGAGTGATCCAAAGCTATCAACTAGTGCATATACAGCAGGTCTTAGGCAAACTCCTGGGAGAAAAATGTCTGCCTTTTCCAGGGCTTAATCCTGCAATACATTGCAGCCCCACCCAGCAAGGTACTAAAGCACATGCTTGATTTGAGGTAGAATCCTTTGATTTGATACTAGAATAAATATTCTTGAACACTGCAATGCTTTAGAAACGCCCTGCAGATTGGGGTGTAGATCTCTCTCTTCTGTGGTCCTAATCTGCCAATAGGACACCATCCTGTGTTTCCCACTCTTTTTTGAACAAAAAAAAGTATGATTTACACAAGTACTGGGTAACCTCTGCATGGTCAGTTAATACCAAGTATATGTTACAGTGTTCATTGCCAGATAGGGCTGACAGAAGTAAAAGAAGTGCTATTACATGAAATTCAGTTATTGAAAGGTAGTATGTTAGTTGTAGCCTTAAACAAAAAGTCTGCCATTGACCTTAGCTATCGTGCTACGTAAGAGCTTGGAGAACTAAGAATCATTCTGTTTCCTAAAATGTGGTGTTAAACCTCTTGCTTTTGGATCAGGAATCTGGGGGATGTAAATATTCTTTTTTACAAGTTTGTTAGTGAGATTAGAAAAAGAATCAGGCAGTTGAGATGTTTTCCATTTTTGTAATACAAGAAAGAGCAACTGGCAAAATACCGAGGAATAAACAACTCAATGCATAACTCATGCCTTCATAATGGCATGTTGTTGGTTGGGTTTTTTTTCCTTTCTTCTCTTCTCAACAATATTTCATTTATGTTTCAGGGAGAAGATCCATTACATTCGGACAGAGGGTACACATGGGCTTGAGAAGTTGTCCTGTGATGCAGATTTAGTAATTTTGTTGAGGTAATCAATTTTATGAAAAGCATAATGTTATCACTTATGGTACCATGCAAGCTGGCTGGCTGTTTCCTCAGCATAATTGAAAAGATTTTGTTAAATCTTCCAGTCATTTGTAATTAGAATAGGATTCACTGCTAGTGATAGTCACCCAAAACTAATTCAGCTAGAATGTATCTGTCAGCTCTTGCTTCCTGGAAGGCAGCCTCCATCAGTGCACTTAACTCCATCCCCAGCCAGCTCAATCAATATAGCTTTTACCATCAAATAGCAGATAAAAAAGAATCAGGTCAAAATATTTTCTTTTTGAAGGAAAATCTCTTTGATTTTTTTCTTTTTTTCTTTTTTCTTTTTTCTTTTTTTTTTAAAGAGGAAAAAACTTGTCTTCCTCAGTACAAGTAAATAATTTGTAAAAAGCATGGTCTTTAGGTCCAAGCTACTATTTTTTTAGCACAGAGAAGGACTTATTTTGTTGTCTTGCTCTTACATGGAAAACATTGCATTACCCAGGTGCATTAGGCTATATAGCACTGCCTAATGTAAAATGTTTATCACTTACTGCCATCAGATTAATCCAGATTGTCAAGGAGCTAAGCTCTATGAAAATGTATGACCCAAGGAAAACAACCTGGGAGACAGATGTGTGTATCTTTGCTTCTTGCTTCTAACTTGTTCAAGTTGTCCCTGTTTACTGCACAGCCTTAGATCTTTACTTTCTATCAGTAGAGCGAGCCACTATGTTAGCATAAAATGTCTCATAAAATTAATCTTGTTGCTCTTTGTTACTGCTGACCATGCCTGATTTGGGAAATGTTATGAAATCATGAGGTCAGAGGTGTACCCAAACTTATGACCACAGCAGAGTTGCACCATACAGCATGTTTTCATGGGATGAATGTGAACCAATCCTCTCCCTATCACTTTTCCCACACAGCCTTTTTGAAGAGGATATTATGTCCTACATACCACTGCAGGCTGCCTTCCATCCTGGTTACAGTTTCTCTCCTCGCTGCTCACCCTGCTCATCACCCCAAAATTCTCCAGGTAAGGGGATAGGGAAAATAGTACAAAATCTTGCCTTTGTGGTATTTCTCCTAATAAATACAAAGGGACAGATTTGGGACCAGCGTCAGTTATCAGCCTGGTAATTCCAGTGCCCACTCCAAATCTGACTCCAGCTGCTTTTATTGGCTAAATTGCCATTGCTGTTATCTGTTGAAATGTTAGCACTGAAGGAGGCACAGAGATCAAAACTCATACATATGGAAGAAGATATTTTCTTGCTTTTTATGTCGTTGGAAAGGATTAGAATAAGGGAATGGTGCACCCCATGGTGCACATGGAAGCACATTCAAGTTATGTGACAGGAGCAAAGAGCAGCTGCCCAATCAAAGGTGTCCTGCAATACCTCCAGTACTCCTGTAAAGTTCAGTCTCCTCTGCTTGGTCTTCCAAAGACTTCTCATCAAGACTCATCTATTTTGAGACCTGAGGGGATCATCTTGATCATCTAGTCTGACCTAGCCCATTGACTCAGGTTTGACAGGAAACATATTTTCCAGAAAGACATGCTGAGAAGGTTATTTCCAGCTGTGGTATGTCTCTCTAGTTCTTGTTTATTCTACAGAAATTTGAGGATTAAATGTCTCCCTTTTGCCAAGATACACAAACCCCACCACAGTCTCACTGCATGGCTGTGTCCAGTGGCCATTTTGAGAGAAATGACAGAAGTGTGATCTGAAGAAATCCATTTTTTGGCTGAGCTTTTTGAACATTTGTTTAAGTTATCTGGTTTCAAACTAAATGGCCAAGAGACCATCAAGTCTCAGAGATCACTGTGGATGGTTTCTTGATGTGACAAAATCAAATGTTAACTCTTGTCTATAGGAGGACAGTGTTTTGCTAGAATGTCCTATTTCATTAATGAGTTTTAACATCATTTTAATGTAATGCCCCTTCTCTACATCAGGACAGATCATAAACAATTCTCCTGCAAGATAAAAATCTAAGTATTTGGTGAGAATGTAACTTGGGAGAATATTAAAAGAACTACACTGGTCTTTACCTGTTCTTGTGAAAACACTAGAAGGGCAAACTCTCCTTTCTGGCAGCATACTGTCTGCTTGCTTATTTCTGCCCCTGGTTATGTAGCCAGTGGGAACACCCATTCTCTTATGTCCTGGGGGAAAAAAAAAGTCTAACAGAAGAAGTATTCCAAGGGATTCTCTTTACACTGCATGTAAATACACCTTTCTGGTTTTAAGCAGAGACAATTAATTAGTAATGTCCTTCTCTCCTGGCAACCACAGTATTTTCTGTTCCCACTAAATGTGATTTTTTTTTTTGCCTTCACGTGGAAGAATTTTATTTTCTTATTTATTTTCTTCCAGATTTCTCATGAAAAGGCTTGTTTTTATTGTCTTCCTTAATGACACAGGAAATGGGATTTCCTGGATCCATTCTTTGACTCTTTATGGCATGGCACTTGTTCATACAAAAAGACTAGTCAGCTACTTTGAGAATGCAGACTTCAAAACAGGTCCCAAATTGCTCAAAATCTGTATGTGTGAATCATAATAGGAAAATGTAGCATTTTTTTGCTGACAGAAATCCTTCTGGACGCCACAAAGGGGTTTTGTGTTGATAGCTGCAAGTGTTTCACATACAGTCAGATTAACTCAGGGAAACCTGATTCCCAGCTTGGCCAGGGTGCTAGGCTCCAGTGAGGAGTGTTGCTTTGACCTCCAGAGGTTTAATCCTACCAAGTAAAGAGATCTCCTACACAATGCAGAGGAGAGAGATCTCTTAGAAGGATCTCTTAGGATAGGAAAACCTAAAAACCAATGACCATGAGTGGGAGTTATGCAGGTAAGTCTTTCTCATACCTTTCTGAGTTTCTGTTCAGATCAGTCACTATTTTAAAGGCTGAGGCAACACAAAGGCACACACAAGGTGAGCTTAATGATTTCCTTTAGTGAAGAAGATGTAGCCCCTGGAAGTCATTGCAATCCCTGAATTACAGGAATTTGCTACTCCATTAATGCCAGGTAGAACAAAAATAATACCGAGGGCATCGTATACCTGTAAAAAGTTCCTGATGCATTTGTGAGCCGGTTCTATCTGGAAGCATCAGCTGAATGATTTGGAAAAATGTAAAGCCTCTTACACTTCAGGATGCTGTTCATTTTCTCACCAGGCCTGCAGCGAGCAAGTGCAAGAGCACCTTCTCCATACAGGAGGGACTTTGAAGCCAAGCTGCGCAATTTCTATCGAAAACTTGAAGCCAAAGGGTACGGGCAAGGTCCAGGTAAAATTAAGTAAGTATTATGACAAGTCACTAAAATAGTCTAAAATGATTTAGCTTTGTCTTTTTTCCATATTCATGAATGAAAACACTGATAGGGAGTGGGAAATGCACCAGAGATTGCATTTGGTACATGAACATGCATTTTGTACATCAGGCTGAGATAAGATCTTAGTGCACCATGCAAGAGGCTTTTGTGTGGAATTTCTTAGAGATTCATATTCTCTTTACCTATTTAACAAGGATGTAGGTATTCCTACCCATAGTTTTCTAGTAGGAAAATAATCCATTTGGGTAAATGTCCACCAGAGATTAACAGCTACATATTGTAATGATGGAGTGACTCCAAATCCTTTGAATCTACATCACAGTATTAACTCAGGACCAGAGGATGACCCTACAGAAGTTAGCCTGTACATGCACATTGAACTTGCAGTAGATCTTTGTGTTGGTAGGCCTCCTGGATTTAGACTTGAGAGATTTCTTCCTCTCTTCATATATTTAGGGGATCTCTGTAACTTGGTTGTGGAGTTTGCTTTCCAGGCATCTTGTTAGTTGGCTTTTGAGTCTCTACCTACTTGTGCTCCATCTAGTTATCCAACTTGGCCAAAAGACTGTATGTTTCTAAGGTATTTCCTGGGCATCTGGTTGAATTTATGCGTCAGGTTGGCTTCCTACCAAATCACATCTGTTGTGGAAAGAGAAAGAAGTATGAAGCCAAGCAATTTATTCCAGGCAAACATCATCATCAAAATATTCTTACAGAGTCCTAGCCCATTGGTTGTCCCTTTTGGTGTCCTGCTGGATGGGCCCAAGGCAGACACAAAATACATTTTGGAAGGTCTGTCTTAAAAAATGTCCATGAACACATGAACAAGGAGGATTTCTTGCACAGATGGTGTTTAAATGTTCTATTCCTTAAGTTGTTTCAGAGATTGGCAGGGGAGTGAGAGGTGTATTATATAAACAGAGGCTGGTACTCCCTTTGTTTACCTTGCTACAGAAGCAATAATTCCATGGACATCCAATGGATTAAATCCAGGAAAAGTTTGGGGCTAATCTCAGAAAGCTGTGTCTTCTTGTACACAGGAAACTCTCAGCCCTCTCTCCCATAAATGTTTTTTTAAATGAAGGGTGTTACAGAGAGTCTTTTTAGGCATACTTTGAACCTAATCACAACATTGTGAAGAAATTCACCTTTGAGGCATCTAGAAAAGCCTAATGGAACAACTCACTCAAACCCCATAATGCTCAAGTAGTATGTGCACCAGTGGACGCAGCTTCATTAACTTCTCTCAGGATGAATGCCTCTCTCTGCCAGCTCTTGTTTACCTTCAGCCTCACAGGTTCACACAAGACTCAATCATTAGATCTCTATTTCTGCTTCCCTTTGCAGGTTAATCATACGACGTGACCACTTGCTGGAGGGCACCTTCAACCAGGTAATGGCCTATTCACGCAAGGAGCTGCAGCGGAACAAACTCTACGTCACGTTTGTTGGCGAGGAAGGGTAGGGAACCACTAAATGCTATTGTGAAGTAGCTGTTATGTTGCAAAACACTTGCTGGGCTGTCTGAGGCTGAGCCTCTCTTGTTACGTAGTGTTTCTCTGGTTTTGTTTTAGCTGTAAGGGATTCATCTTAATTAGCTCAAACATTTGTTAAAAATAACAACAGTAATAATGCTTCATTGTCCTCTAGCACCTTCCATCTGCATGTCTCGAAGTGACAATTTAAGTGGTTAAATCTAATGCCATCTTGTTGCCATAGGTATTTTGGCTGGCTGGAAGGCAAAATTTAACTGCAGGCCTTTGTTTACACATTGAATCAGTCTTTGGGCTATAATTTGAGATCAAACCTTTACCCCCTTTGGATCTGGTTCTCAAAGCAAAAATTTTTGCTTTGCATGCCATCTAATGATCATTTGTTATCCATATGTGGACTTCTTGTTTCTGGCTGAAGTGAGAAACCTGAATGCTGCTCAGTCTGTACAGTTTAATTCACCCAACTGGAAGCTGAAGGCAGCAGGCCTTTTCTCAGGAGACTTTCTGCCAGCCTTACAAATCCATGAGCCATTCTTGTATGATTAAAACCAGACCCTGACCTTTTGTTTCCAAATCTAAACAAAACCTTTCAAAGCCTCCCTGGCTCACCTCATGAGTTATGTTGTAATTGAGGATTAATCCACATGATTTTATAATGGAAAGACCATTGTGCATATTTCCAGTGTTCCATGTAATAAAGGCTTGAAACCGTATTTCAGTAGCTTTGCATATTAAAAAAAAACAAAACCAAACCCCACATGGAGAGGAATTTACTTCCAAAGGTGTCAGAACAGTAAAGCTCTGAAGCAGCTCTTGGCATATTCAGCAGCTGCTAACACTATCAGCTCTCCTAGGTGGGACCTCAAGTGAAGAGCTTCTGCAGAACTGAGTTTGTCTGGGCACGTGTTAGGTCCAGCAGGAAACAGGAGTCACCAATCTCAAAGAGATTCAGTGACCTCAGGGCTTTTCTTAACTCATATTTTTTATATTCCATGGATTCAGTATTATTTAACAGAGATCATCTTTCACAGCTGGTTTTGCCTCTGGCTTGCAAGTAAAGCACAAATGTGCAGCATACCTCAGTTTGCATTTTTGGAATAGTGTTCTAGTGTGCTAACACTGGACAAAGTCATGTTGTTTTCCCCACAGCTCTAATAACTTCTACTGTGTGTGGCATGGTACCCTCAGGAGAAATTATGAACCAATTTGATTTGCAAATTAATTCATTCTTCACTGATTCATTTACATCTGAAGATACATGTCCCCAGGGTTTCTGCTGTTTAATGCTAATATAGGTTCTGCTGGAGGGACTCCAAGATACCAATTCCCCACTGAAAAGAAGAGTCGATGCTGTATGGCCACATGATGCTGTATGGGCACAGCTTCCCATGTGTCTCAAAGCTAAAATGACATTGAAAATTAACTATGAAGGCTTTATGATGAGTTAATGTGTTGCCCAGAAATGCAATATGTGGACTCTCCTTGGAGGTTTTTTAATATAGGCAGGTGTTGTTTGTAATTCTTGACTCCAGCCATCATCAGGCGTAGCCCAGTATGTTTATGTCCATTGAACCAGATCTGTGACAGGGTTAGCACTAGTGGTTCACGTGGGCTTATGACCATCCCCTTTTGCTGTTGTGGCTTCAGTCTCACTGCGTGTTCCTATAGCTAAGACTGCTCAAAGAGAAAAGTGCTGGATCTCATAAAGTGTAGCAGAGGAGGATGGTTCAGCCTGCCCTTTATCGTCTTTCCAGTTTCACAAAGAATCAATCAGCCCTTTGTGGTTGTGCTTCCATAACTGCAAATATAATACAGAGCATTCTGAGTCAGCTGTAGTTTTCCAGTTACTTTACATTTGTTAAGTAGAAAGAATAATGCCTACCTCCGAAAATCTTCTGGCACATGTGATACATGGCTACAAAGCATTTGTTCATATTGCTACATGTAGATTTATATTGAAAATCCTATCTACCATTATTAGAGGATGATCTGTTTTTAATAAATCTATCACAGCTGGGTTTAATGCGTTCATGTAGGTTTTTTGGGTTGTTGGGTTTTTTCAAGTTGACATAACTGGAAACAGCTTGATTTAAAAGTTGAGTTTAAAAAAAAAAAAGGGGAAAAAAGGGGGTTCTCTACAGAGCAAAATCATGCAGTGGCAAACCAGAGCTTAAGGTGTACTACATGTATTTAAAAGGATTAGAAAAGTAGAGAGCTTGGATGGAACAACTGAGGAATCACAATTCTATATTGAGACAGTTCTTCTGGGGCTTGCTCTTGTTCAGTATCGACCTTTAAGTTATACCTATAGCTAAGAAAGCATCCTTGGGTCTAGATTCTATCTTTGGTTGCACCTCAGTGTAGGAGAGAAAAAGCAATTTCTGCTTCAGTCTGGGCTGTCTGGTCTGTGAACCCAGGTGTTCACAGGCAGTTCAAAGCCAGTCACTAAAAAGCCATCCCTCTGCTAGCCAGCCAGCTAAGGCAGGGCTGAACTTGTTCCAAGGGAAAAGAAACTACTTGAGGGATGTGTCCGAGTTATGACTCCTTCCAGACTCACCTGGATGCTGGTAAAGTTTCAGCATCCTGTGACTTATTCAGGGTTTAGAATCAAGTTTTGAGAGGGGAGATACACCATGTTAGAAACACTTGACTGCACAGGGCTGGTGTCAGCCAGTAGCCAATGTAAGCAAAACCTAGGAAATTTACTGAAATGGGAGGGAGCCTCATTCTCTAATTGTTACCTTTTCCTTTCCAGGTTGGACTACAGTGGCCCCTCCCGAGAATTCTTCTTCCTTCTGTCTCAGGAGCTCTTCAATCCCTATTATGGGCTGTTTGAGTATTCAGCCAATGACACTTACACTGTACAGATCAGCCCCATGTCTGCCTTTGTTGAAAATCACCTGGAATGGTAAGGATATTTTATGCAGAATTGAACAATCCTTTTAAAGCACTGCAGAAATGGAAACACAAAGCACAATACATGCTGGTTTAGTCTCGACTGCACACAAATATCATTGCTTCTGCTGGGAAGAAGTGGGAAGTAGCTTGGGAGAAGGAAGAGAGGGAGTAAGTGTAAATACAACAGTAGGCTCTGAAAAAGGAGTGTGATGAGGTTCTACTGTTAAAATGTCCTGCTCACATTACTTGGGACTTGATGTTTGTGTATTTCCATGTGAATGGGGATGGGACAGGGAGGGGAGCTCTGCTTAACGCAGGCCTCCTCTGCAACTGTGGTCTTTCTATACATCAAGCAGCATTGTGCTTGGAAGCTATACGGTGTTCTCTAAGTGCCACATTGCTGCTCTGTACCCACCACAGGCCTTAGAAAAGGCCCAGGGAAAGCAGTTTCCTTTTTCTCCCCTGACAGAGTGTCCCTGCTTGTGTGTGACGAGGCCAGCAGAGCAAGCAGGTACTTCACCTTGCCAAGTATGTGTGCAAACAGACAACTCGCTGATCTTGTTTCTTAATCAAAAATTCTGAATGTGTATTGTGATCTCTTTATTTTTCTATCTGCCTCCAGATCTGTCTGTCTTCGGGAGTTGTTTTCCCTTTGATAGTTTCAGATGTGGTTCAGTGGCGAATGGACTGCCCGCCCTGGGCGCTGTTTGATCCCTTGTGGGATTTCATTGTGTCAAAGAAATACTGCCACATGGGTTTGTTCCTATGATGTTTTTCTTTGCTTAACCAATCTCACTGGCTCCTCTCAGGGATGCTTTTTTAAAAAAAATGGAAGGCAGTTCAGGCCCCTTTTAATTTGCAAATGGCACATACCCTTCTATTCTTGTAAACATCTCCTCCTTTGCTTTGATTTACTGTGGACAAGAGACTGAGGACAACTGACTGGTTATACCATCACATCTGTTGAGGTCAAAATGGAAAAAAGTGATGTGGCTGGGACCTGGCATAGTCTCTGATTTTTTTGTATATCTTTTTGCATTATCACTTCCAGCAGTGGTGCATTATGCTAACAATGATCCTTGCATTAGACTGTTTCTCTGCTGACATTGGCAGGAAGAGAGTGGCTTAGTTCTTACAGCTTGTCAGGTTTTTAAAGGTATCCTGGGCATATAGAATAGCAGAAAGACACCTAATATGGCTGTTAGCATTCAACTCAGAACCCCCTTGCAGTTATATACTTGGGACAGTATTTCTCCAACCAAATGTATCTACACAGGCTCCTTGTATGTCATTTGGGCTTTGGGCATTTTTGGTTTCTGTTTCTAAGGAAAGTGAAATAAAGTCCCCTGGCCTGCAGAAGAAAATAAATGCTCTGAACAAAAAGTTTTTTACATCAAGTAGTGTAAATAGGGCAAGATTGCAGAATGCAAGGGAAAGATAAGCAATCCAGTAAGTGCTTGGAAATACTTCTTGAACCTGTTATGGAAATAAGTGGCTGTGACCAGCAGTTTATAATTAGCCTGTTAGGTTTCATGATTGGCTTATAGATATCTAGACATTCTAAATGTTTTTATGGTGTCTCTGCTGACTGAACTCAGCTATTCATGTGTAACCCTAGAGCAGTGTATTCAGAAGTGTGTGCAGCCAGCTAAGATAGGATTTGGACCAAGCTTTCTGAAACTCTAAAGTACTTTATAGGATAACTTCTCTGCGAGCACTGAGCTTATCATTATTTGTTCAGGAGGAACAAGTTTTCTGAAGTTCTCAGTCTCTCATCTCATCAAAGTTAGTGCTAAAACTTCTGTTTCTCAGATTCACTTGATAAGATTCCAGCAGTGCCTCCTCCTTCTAACATGCAAGAAATAGAGGTTATTTTCCTGTTCCCAAATCTGTCACAAGAAATCAGTTAACATAGATGAGTGAATCTGTGACCATGGGATGAGTCCCAGGGTCACAGATAATAAATATTCATAGTCTTTCTGAAGATTGAGGTTGAGGTCAGTCATGGAAACCACACAACCACAATTGGTTTAGATTTGCAGATTTCTAGAACTGTATGCCATTTGGTCCTGTAGGGCTTATCATTTATGTGGAATCCAGCCTTGACATGTCTTTCTGTATAGTAATCCTGCAAGACTTATCCAGACATGGCTATATTAAGAAACAGGGCTAGCAAAAATATTCCCTCAAAACTATTTTACATTTTCTCTTCCTTAAGCTAACAGTGGTGAGTTTGGGGTAAAACAAAACACAAAGATGTGAAGTTTTGTTCATATTGTCAGAATTGAGAAACACACTGCTCTTTCTTTCCCTGGCCCAAAAGTTACAGTTCTGCCCCTGTTAATGGCTTATTTCATGCCTTGCTCTTTGTACAAACAGCATTCTGAGTCCAAAATGAGCACATCAAAGCACAGAGGAGTTGTATGTATGCCAAGTTAAGAAAGAGACATAATTACTGGAAAATATTTCTCATTTATGGAGAAACTGAGATTTAACACCTTTCCTGCAAGCTTCCATTGAATAAGACTTTTTCCTTCAGTTAACATATGTGCCTGCTGAGTGCACAAAATATAAGATATCACACATTTTCAAACTTAAAAAAAAATATTCTAAATCCCCCTATATCTGAAAAGACACAATGTTATCTCCCAAGATCTAAGAAGTTTGATGATACGCATTTTTATCTGCATGCCACAGTATGTATCTGAAGCTCATAGCCAGAAGAGCTGCTTTTAATCCATGTCAGTAACAAGCCTTTCTACCTGATCTAGGTAGCTCTTTGCTTGGATATTTGAAAATACCTTTTAAAATACTGTTTACACCCCTGCTTCAGGTAATGTGCTCTTCTCCAAGTAGGTGGGCAAAATGCAGTGGCAGCTCCTATATATTATTTAAGGGAAACAAATATGGTTTAGCTTAGAAAGAATATTCTTGTTACTCTCCCTGTCTCCATCTGGCATCTGCTCACTGCATCCCATTCACTCTGTCAAATCATGCTGTGCTACATGGTGGTTTTCCTCAGGTCTTTTTTTATCTACCATTTTCCATACTCAGCCCTACTTGGCTCTAGCTAAGCAAAATGGTAAACTGGATATTGTTTCCAGTGATGATTTCTGTATCACTTCCACCAAACAGGGAGATTATTATCTCTGTGCTGTTTCATTGTCCATGTGTCTACCAATTTGAGATATTTATGATTTGGCTATCATTGCAGCATCACATAAGAAGTTCTGCTTCTTAGAACAGAGCAGTTCTCAGTGTTTTCTTAAGAACTTCCCCTCCCTGCTGTTACTACTTAATTTGATAGGAACAACAAGAGTTCCATTGCCTTTTCAATTCACAAAACACCGTGTTCACAAACTGCTGTCAGGTGGAAATCCAGTTTCTCTTTTTTCACATCTTCTGAGTGAGCCAGAATTTTTCCTTCACAGCAGTCCTGCCCCCAGGAGTAGTCAAATAAGATAATAAAATGCACCCTTGTTCAAGAGACAGCACTGTCCTCATGGCATGGTCATCTGCACCAGACTTTTTGTCCTCAGATCCCTCTCGTCATCTTTTATCTGACTTGCCCCAGCAATTGATTTCACATCATCTGCTTTTGAAATTTTAGTTCATTCTATGTTTGTAAATGTAAAACCACAACCAGAAATGTAAAAAGAAGCCCAGTTTCTGCACAAATTAGCAGATGGCCCCAGCAGATAAAATCATTCACAGAATAATAGTTTGGAGATCTGTGGAAGGCTAATGCAAACCATCTTTTTTCTGTGTTTTCAAAGCAAATGAATGGCAATGTTGGTTGTGTTTTGTTTTGTTGTTTAACAATTAGGCATTTGTGGACCTTTCTGTGACATTTATGCAGCCAAAGAGCAGTGTCACAGTTATCTTAGAGGTAGTTATAGCTTGCTAATCATACTTAGCATTCCGTACCCCTCGCAGAAAAGTCCTGTTGTGGTTTGTTTGTTTTTCTTTAAATTAAATTCATCATAGAATCATAGAATCCTAGGGGTTGGAAGGGACCTCAAAAGATCATCTAGTCCAACCCCCCCGCCAGAGCAGGGTCATCTAGAGTACATCACACAGGAAGGTGTCCAGGCGGGTTTTGAATGTCTCCAGAGAAGGAGACTCCACAACCTTCTCTGGGCAACCTGTTCCAGTGCTCTGTCACTCTCACAGTAAAAAAATTTTTTCTGATATTCACCTTAAACCTCCTATGCTCCAATTTGTATCCATTACTCCTTGTCCTATCACAAGTCATCACTGAAAAAAGCTTAACTCCATCTTCTTGACACTCACCCTTTACGTATTTGTAAACATTGATGAGGTCACCCCTCAGTCTCCTTTTCTCCCAACTAAAGAGACCCAGCTCCCTCAGCCTTTCCTCATAAGGGGGATGTTCCACTCCCTTAATCATCTTTGTGGCTCTGCGCTGGACTCTTTCAAGCAGTTGCCTGTGCTTCTTGAACTGAGGGGCCCAGAACTGGACACAATACTCCAGATGCGGCCTCACCAATGCAGAATAGAGGGGGAGGAGAACCTCCCTTGACCTACTAACCACCCCCTTTCTAATACACCCCAGGATGCCATTGGCCTTCTTAGCCACAAGGGCACACTGCTGGCTCATGGTCATCCTCCTGTCTACCAGGACCCCCAGGTCCCTTTCACCTACACTGCTCTCCAGCAGGTCAGCCCCCAACCTGTACTGGTGCATGACATTTTTCTTCCCCAAATGCAAAACTCTACACTTGCCCTTGTTAAACTTCATCAGGTTTTTCCCCGCCCAAGTCTCCAGCCTGTCTAGGTCTCTCTGAATGGCAGCACAGCCTTCTGGTGTGTCAGCCACTCCTCCCAGCTTGGTGTCATCAGCAAACTTGCTGAGGGTACATTCTGTACCCTCATCCAGGTCGTTGATGAAGATGTTGAACAACACCGGTCCCAGTACCGACCCCTGAGGGACTCCACTAGTCACAGGCCTCCAACTAGATTTTGCCCCATTGACTACAACTCTCTGACTTCTTCCTTTCAACCAGTTCTTGATCCACCTCACTGCCTGATCATCAAACCCATACTTGATCAACTTATCTACAAGGATGCTGTGGGAGACGGTGTCAAATGCTTTACTGAAATCAAGATAGACCACATCCACCGCTCTACCATCATCCATCCACCTAGTAATTTCCTCATCGAAGGCTATGAGGTTAGTCAAACATGACTTACCCTTGGTAAAACCATGTTGACTGCTCTTGATGACCCCCATCTCCTTGATATGTCTAGAGATAGTGCCAAGGACAAGTTGTTCCATCACCTTTCCAGGGATGGAGGTGAGGCTGACCGGTCTATAGTTACCCGGGTCCTCCTTCTTGCCCTTCTTGTAGACTGGAGTGACATTTGCTATCCTCCAGTCAATTTAATACATTATTTAATACATTATTTAGCAGAAACTTACTAGAAAGTTAAAGACTTGTGAGTAAAATGTTTTTGTACAGAATCCTACTGAAAACCACAAAAAAATATTATATAGTCAGACCCAGTGGCCCGGGTCCCCAGAAGCTGTAAACTGATTCCTGGCTGCAAGATCCTAATGAACTCCATTAACTTAATGCTCATTTAGAACTGCCTTGGGGCAGGAGTTTCTTCATTCAGATCCCACAGTTAACCTTTCTTTCTGCCCTCCAATACCCCTTGTATTCTAGTCTGTGCTGCTAAACAGAGTCAGACAGAAAAGTTGCATGTGTCTCTACTTCCTATTCTGCAGGCAGATGCCAGCTTCTTGCGCCCACCCTCCACACAAACACAAACTTGCTTTCCTTGTGCTCCAAGCCAGCTGACATGGCTGCTGCCAACACTGAGCTGAGAAAATATATGCTACCTCCCATCAGGGCTGATTACTTCAGGTTTGGCAGTGCCTTGGTTGCTTTTACGGGCTCTGGCAAGCTTGGCCCGTGGGCAGGGTGAGCTCCCTTTGCCTGCGCAGGGCTGTGTGGGTGCAGCAGGGTGTATGGCCACAAAGACAGACCCATAGGAAACAAAGCCCCATTAATCCTGCTACATGGAGAATGGCTTATTGAAAGTGTTTTTCAAGAAAGTGAGGAATTACCTCCTGACCTCATGGGTTGTATTCAGATGCTAACCAGTTCACAGGATGGATTTTGACACATTTCCATGGCTCTTTATAGAAACAGTGGAGAAATGTAGTCACAACATCTAAGCAGGAAGGAGGTCTGCAAACAGCCATTACTCCTCTCTGCTGATTGAAAGTAGCTCTGGGGAATATGTCACCTGAGTTACTAATTTTTCTCTCTTTGATTTTTCAAAAGTTATGGCAGGCAACCTACATATGGGCCCAATACCTGTTTTTATTAAGGAAGTCAGAAACACTGAGTTTGGTTTTGGGCTCCAGTGAGCCACTTGTGCAGGTCTACGTTTGGGGAGGAATGAATTTAGAAGACAAATTTTGCAGCCATCTTGAAGGGGCCTGTTTATGCTAAGCACTGAAAAATCATCCTCTTAAAAATTGAATCAGATACAGCACCCCAGAATGGGGCATCCAGCAAGATCCAGCTGTTTCTGAAATTAGATTATTACCTCTTTGCCTCAGTTTCCATCTGGAAAGATTTCCTAGTATGTAATCAACTTGAATTCCAGTTGATATACATTAATGCTCTGAACTGCTTTGAAATTCTCAGATGAAAGACACCATAGAAAACCAAAGCATTTAATATTACATTACACCATAAATTTTAATTACTAGAAATATCTTATTTTAAATAAATCATGTTTGCATGAGAAATTTTCAAACACTGTTGTAAATCTTCTGGACAAGAATGATATTAAAATAAATATGCAGCTGAAATAATTTTGTAAGACTGCAAAAAGGGTTATGTTGGTAAAATGCCTTCTTGCTGCTTCACTGTGATCTCTCTCAGTGCCTTCTGTACTTCAGTAAACTTTTTTTTTTCTCCTAAGTTTGATGTGTGCTATATCACATAGAGCCTGCATCAACAGCTGGTTAATTATTCAGGGCCAGGAGGAATTGGAAGATTAAAGGCAAACCAAACTGAAGGAGGAAAAAAACAAAACATTCTCCTTAGCTGAGCTTCTGCAGCAACCATGTTTTTAAAAAGGGTTCTGCTTTATATTTACCTTAATCTAGACTTTCGGTCTCTTACTGGAGGATTTTTTTCAAGTTGTTTTGAGGATCTGAATGGCAATGTCACAAGGGTTGAAAGAAGAGGTGTTTCTCACAGTCCTCCTTTACCCTTCTCTGAAACTCATAGTCTCTAGCACTGCTTCCATAATTAGAATTTGGTTTGAGGGAAAGGCGGGTGTTCTGTTTTGTTGTGCTTTTTAAAAAGTCATCTTTATGGGTTTTTTTCCCCTTGCTTAAGGCTGTTCAGTCTTTTGCAACATTGCGGATTCAATTTGCCCAGAGATGGGAGGTTTCACATGAAAATCTCCATAGTGTCTCCACCTTGCATGTGGTAGAGGAGAAAAGGGTAAAATCCGCAGTGTCTCTGAGCATGTGGGCCTGTGGGGAAGCATCAGGGTAGGCAGTGATTGTGTGTTTATTTGTAGTGGCAAAAAACTCCCAGGGAGTGATGAATGTCCTCATATCTCTTGTTCCAGCCACACTGGAATGGGAGAGCTGAGCTGTCACTATGAAGTATTGCTCAGTCATCTTTGCCCCTCCTTATTTATCACTACATTTTATTCAGACTTCGGTAAAGAAAAGTCAATTAGAGCAGGTGTAGGAATTCCTGAGCTAACCTTTTTTATTAGTAAACACAATCCATACATCAAAAGAAAGACTGCTTGCTGAGCAGAATTGCTTTCATTAAATCACCCAAATTCCTTTTGGGTATTTTTTGAGTAGAAAAAGCATTTATCTTTGTGTAGGCCTCTCCCTGGGATATTTTGAAAGTTAGAAGTTTCTTTTGTTCATTGACAATTATTCTTCATTTCAGTATGTTACCTTAGTATTACATTAAAATGCAGAAAAAGGGAAGATTAAAGATTTAAATTGATCTGATCTGAATGTATTTAAAGGGTGAAGGGCAATGTCAAGTTTGTCAGTTTGCCCCAACTTGGGACAGGAATATTTTTCAAAATCTCAATAAAATTATGGAGGATGAGAAAAATACTGACCTGTCCGCCCTCCATGAAAAACAAATGTATTTAGTAGCAAGAATACAGAACCATAAATTCAATGTCTTATGGCTGATTGAAGGAAGCTTTTTTACATTGAGGCTTATGACTTGCATTCTGGAAAACACAGACTAGAAACTGGAGTTATTTAATTGTATTGGAAAGATGCATAAAGGATAAGACAAAAATCTTCTTGGAATTCAGAACAGCAACACAAAGGTCCAGGTCTGCTGCATTCTGCATGCTCCCAGGAGGGGATCAGAGCTGCCACTTTGCAGTGGTTTTAATAAAAATTGGAGGAGTTCAATGATTTGCAAAACAAGACCTAGAATAGACTGTCAACTAATAGCACGTCTGAGTTTTAGCACGCAGTCTTCTGAGTTTACTGAACTGAGGAGCTTCATCCCAAGAGGCAGGGATCGTTAACTGAATTGCAGCACAGTGCAAACTCAGGTGTTGTACAGCTTCTGGGCCAGGGGTGGCGAGTGCACATGGCCCTGCACTGCAGAGGACCTGTTTGCAGTTAGCTCAAGGATATCTGCATCATGCTTCCTCACGTGGTGTAACATTCCTGGGTACTTACCAGTGAGTTTATGATGAGCAGTCTCTGTCATGCTCCAATACCCCAGACAGGCTGGAAAGGATGTGCCTTCTTTGACTGAGAATAAGTCAGTTATTGTGGCTCCAGTGTTTATAGTTAGCCTTTGAGGGAAAATGTGCAGTCATCTGGCTTGTGCTTTTATGGCCCTCTTGTCTGGCAGGTGACTAAATCTGTGAATTTTCCCCTGCAGCTTGACTAGTTTGTTTCAGCACATGGCAAAGCTATGGAAAGCAAACATAAATCATGCAATGTATAAAACTTCACCAATTCATAGGTTTAAAAAGTGTCCCCCTGCCACCAGCTTTTCCAAAAGGTTTGGCTGAGGAATCAAAAATCTCTTGAGAAAAATGCTCTTTTACTAGCTTAAAAAAAGAACACATGCATCAGCCTGAGTTGATCCATAAGGAGCTGATCATAAACTAGAGCTGATTCACAAAATTACATGTCACTTTATAGAATATAAGGAAGTAAAAGATGTCAAATAAACTAAACAACTAAAATTGATCTGTGACTCAAAGAACTCTGATCCCACTGCTCTTGTTTTCTGGAATACAATAGATCCATTTTACTTT
Source organism: Apus apus (assembly GCF_020740795.1). Lineage (NCBI taxonomy): Eukaryota > Metazoa > Chordata > Aves > Apodiformes > Apodidae > Apus > Apus apus. The sequence continues at coordinate 54,515,397 of NC_067283.1, forward strand.
TGTACTTCAGTTTTCTCACTTGTCAAATGAAATATTGGCAGTGATATCCTCTGGAAGCTGTTTTGAGATCTGCCAATCAAAAATACAGTCTTGGATCTGGGAATCACAAAATGCAGAGATTTGTAGTCTTCTAACCAGTAGTTAATACTTCATGCTGCACTTCGTCTGTAGTTCCTGGGCACAATTGGAGGAGAGTTTGCCAACAGCCTTACAGGCCAGCATGTTTTATCATTGTAGCAGCAAGAGGAGATAAACCCCACGGCAGCCTGGTTTCTGATGAAGGTTAATCATGTTTGTGCTGCCATCGTTTGCCAGGGCCTCTCCCGGAGGAGGGTGATTGTACATAATGGTCCATGAGGTTGATAGATCTGCAAGCAGAGATGGCCACTCCAGCACTTGGCCACATTCCTCCTCTCCTCTTCCAAAAATCTTCATTCATGGAACTTCTTTTCATTGTTAAAATGACGAGTAACACAGATTACTTGTTATAGAGAGACCACCTAGTTTATTAATCTCCTTACTTGTTTAAAGACAGAACTGGAAATCAATTCTCCATTTCCTGTGCTTGGAGTCTCTGCTGCTCACACAACCCATGCCACAGGGACTGGCAAGTTTGTCATGACTCCATGTAGTGGGAGTCGCGGAGCCAGACGTGCTCAGTTCTGTATCTGCAGTAAGAGCTTCTGACACATCAGATGCATCCTCCTGAAATTAACTGTTACATATTGCCCTGAAGAGAAAACTGAGGGGATGTGGTGAATTTCCTGTATCTACATTATCTTTGACCTTCCTTTTTCTGCATAAAGCAGAAGAGCTTGCAGCTTTCCTGATAAAATCATGGTTTTTTTCCCTGTGACACAATCCGTCTTTTAACCTTTCCCAACAGTTCTGTTGTGTGTGGTGTAGCCAGAATATGGGGTAGGTGGAAAGACATTTTGAGTGAACAAGTAAGATGGCTAGGTTATAGTCCAGGAAAAGACTTGATGAGTTTGATTAGGGTAAACAAAGAAGCCATAAGTTTTGCATTATCTCATTGTTTTTCAGTTACTGGTAAATTGTCAGTAATGGTTTGAGGTTTAGTTGTTAATTGAGGAGCTGTGAGCTCCAGGGATTTAGAAGGACACAGGTAGTCCACATTTCCATCACGTGTAGGCAATATTTCTCTTTCATGTGGTTCCTCTTTAGTACTGAGAAACAGAAATGTTGCGTTCCGTTTGTAGGTAGATCCAGAGAATAAAAGTTGGGCAAGCACTTACTGGAGTGTCAGTGTTGCATGGGCCTTTTGCAGCAGAAAATTTATGCACAATTTAGCAATAAACTGAGAGGTTGATTCTCCTCAATTTGTATGAAACTCAGGTGCCCAGCAAAAAATAAAAATATCTAAAGGAAGGCTGGCAAGAGAAGGCTCACTCCTGTAGATCTGCACCTGAGGAAAATTACCAGTTCAGGATTTGAAGCCTAATGGAAGTTTATTTGTACCAGGTTTATTTTCTCTCTGAAAATCAGTTTTCATCCTTTTTTTTTTCCCTTTCCTTGTTCAATTTCAGTTCTTGAGTGATGCACATGTATTTCACACATCTCTGAACACCCTCTTTGTATTTTATGACAATCTGCAAGCAGGCCTGCTGGGCTGTTCCACTTGCCATACACTTTACAGTCAGGGCTACTTAAGAAAGGCTAGTGCTTTCTTAAATGAATGTTAAACTTTTCCTTTAAAATATAATTAAATATCATAATTTTTATCAGAATAGTCAGCAGACAGAGTATTATCAAAGAGGGACTCGTGGAATATGCTCCTTCATCTTTTGATACCTGAACAAAATGCCCTGGCTCTGAGTAGAATGTGTCCTTTAGTAAGTCCCAATAACATTTGTAAGGACTGCCGGGATAAATTCCTGTAGACTCTTAAGTATTTAACATCCATCAGTTTCCAGGCTGGAATTCTGCACAAACGGTTCCTCCGTGTCAGCACTCCTAAATGTTTCCTTTCAGTTTTAATTTGGAAAAATGGGTGAAAAATGAAGCTTAACCTTACAGAATTTTCTACGGTTTCACAGTGAGGAAGTATAGAGATTCCTCTTAAAAACTCAGTAACTGTCTGAAAACTTGGAATGAGTTTTGACTATATTTGAGATAAGATGCATTTCAGGATTTAGAACATAACTCAAAGGAGGTTAAAAAGAAAACACCAACACAGTTTGGTTGGATGAGTCATTACCATTCCTTCAGAAGACGTGTGTGAGGATCCACAGGAAGTTCTCAGGTGGGATACCAGTGTGGTTGGATATTAGAATCAATGAGGTAAGTCCTCAGCACAGCATTGGAAGATGCCACATATAGATGACTCAACACTGTATCTTTGTCTGTCTGAGAATTCTCCATATTAGAGATGGATATAAGAAAAGAAAACAACCCAACAATATTCTCTTTATTCCTTGTATTGGAATTCTCCTCCAGGACTAATTTAGGAATTACTTTACCTTTTCTCTTTAACGTGTGGAGACTTCATGGATTTTTTGTCTCCTGCCTTTTAAAGAGCCATTCCTTTCATATTAATGACACATCAGATTCCTGAAGAGGCATCGTGCTGGAATGCCACAGCATCCACCTCTGAGCCTGCAGATACGCAGAGCAAATTTGCCACCACCCCAAATGACACGGTGGCAAGGAGACGGTCTGCAAAGTTTGCAGATGCAGGTCAGATAAAGAGAACAGCCTTAGCTATCCCAGCCTGCATGGCTCACCTTTCTGACAACAGATCCCTTCATGTCATCACATTAGTCCGTTCAGATGTTCTGTCATTTATAAGTGGGATGGGGTTAAATATGCACAGCAAACTAAAGAAAGGCATTTGTTAATGGAGGCTGATAGAGGTGTGGATTTGAGCCACTGCCAAGGTTTTGTAAATATCATCTCATCTAATGCTGGGTTATTGCTCTGTAGGTTTGGCTCATTACAGGACACGTTGGTCATGTGCTGCACTGAGCCAGCACGGGGGTATGTGCTACTAGCATGTAGACACACTCCTCTGGTGCGTGCGCCTGACACGCTGCCAGTTTTGCTTAAAATTCATAGTCCAGGCGGAGTTGCTGTAACCATCTGGTCAGCTTTTTTGTAAAATACACTCTTCAGACTTCCTTGCATTTTCCTCTGCGTGTCGTCCCCCACTTTCCAAATCACAGGATTGCAAATCTCAACATTTTAGGCTTTAAAAATGGATTTTTAGTTCCTTTAGTCAGTAGTTTCTGGTCCTCAGGATGTTCACGAGTGTCTTCATAGCACTGGGGGTTTAACTGTCCTTTAAAACAAGCTGTACTGCAACCTCTTAACCCATGATGCCTAGTTTCCTGTAAATTTGGGTTTCATAACTGAATTCTCTGTTATCTCATAAGATGCATGTTTGGAGTGAAGCCTTTCCCATGTCCGGGCCCTTCTAAATACTTTCCCCTTTCAGTATCTCTGGTATCTAATAATAGTCGAGATTAGGTCCGATCTCTCCTACTGTGGAAGGACTAATGGGCTCTCCAGCTGCGTCCACCTGCCACATATCATTCTCCCTTAGAAGACCTGCCAAGGACAGAAATCCTGTACTGCAGTGCAGCCTCATTTATTCAGCTTGTCTTTCAGGTGGCCAAAAGTTCATCTGCATGATTAAACAGTCAAAAGCTTTAAAACTGGTGCAACAGAACGTGTAAATTCATCTTACAGATGAAAGCAAGTTTTCAGTAGCCTTGTGAAAGGAAAATGGCATTTTCAAATTTGATGTGAACCATACTGTATTATATTATTCTCTCTTGAGCCCTCCTTTTTGAATATTTTCTTCGCAAGCTACTGTATCCAGAAGAGCACACTTAAACCCTGCTGATGTGCTTGAGTGAGAGAAGGTTTGCAAGATTTTTCAGTCTTTTTAATCCCATCAGTTGCTTCCTCTATTTAGGATTCAAAGTCTCTCATACCCTAGCAAATTTAACCTACAAGGAAGGCATGGTTACTGAAGCATCCCCTATAGAATGATAAAAACCATCCTTGCCTCATACACAGATGACAGTTTTCTCAAGGTACATCATTCTCCATCTGAATCCAAGGAAGGTCTGTCATATGGAGAAGAGCTGCGTTCCTTCAACCCATTAAGAGAGAGCCCTGTAACAGGGGGCCATTATGGGTCCTGCCTTACTCTGCTGCTATATGATAAGGACCAGAGTAAATTAAATTTCCTGTGACTCACCTGCAATTGGAGGAAAATGTATTGCTTAGTCACTGCTGCAGCATGTGGTTTTGTCTCTGCCTGTGTACACAGACATGCAGTAAGTATGCAGAGAGTCCCACTGAGGAGAATAAGCCTGTTTTGCAACAGGCTGTTGTGAAAACAGGCTGTTTCAGGGACACTTGCAGCCTCCAGAAGGAAAGAGAGTTAGCTGAGTAGGGTGGAAACCTCTGCAAATGGGTTAGAGAGTAGTGTTGTTAAAAGCAGGTGCACACAATGTCCCTTTTTGAGTGGATGAAAGGTGTCAATAAGCAGGCAAACCAGAGCAGCTCTCCTGCTCATTAATTCTGTTTCTCATGCCACCGTTTCCTGTTCAGTAACTCCCTCCTGTGTTTTCCTTCTCTCCCGGAGCACGTTACTCAAACTCAGATATGGCCTCCAAAAGGGAAGGGTGTTGAAAGAAAGGGCCAGAGCAAGACCTCATGTTCCCCACCTCTCCCAAGCTATCTTTCTTGCTAGAAAGAAATTAAACAGGCATGTTGCACTCCCTTGGAAAGATAAATGCAAGTCAAGTTTCAGGAAGGTATGTGCCCTCCAGCCAGGATTTACCTTTGTGCTGCTTATTCTGTCCAGAAAACTTGTTTTTTTCTGAAGGGACTGCCTCACCCATATCTGAATCTCACCCATGCTCTAAATCCTTCAGGAAGAAATAAACACAAAAGTCTGTTGTGGTTTTTTTACTGGCTTTTGTAAGGAGGGCAGTTTGTTTGTTGCTGCTTTTATGCACATTTTTATATATTTTAAGTGGGACTGCTATGCTTTGCTGATTGTGGTGGCAGCTTGATGGTCTGTATGGACACAGAGATAGACAATAGTTGTCCTCTGAGGACAGTAGCAAATGCCTCCCTTTTGATAGGTGTCCATCGACTTACATGGTCCATGTTTCTCAGTGCACTTCTGGACCACAGCAGTCCAGAATTAACAAGGGGTCAGAGGACCTTCTCTGACATCACTCTTCAGAGAGTGAAGTGCAGCAAGTCTGCAGAGACACCAAACTTTCGAGCAGAGGAAGAAGGGCTGGAGAGCTTAGACATTTTGGCCATGAAGCACTGTCTGCTGAGGAGATACAGAGCTGCCAAGAAATACAGTCTGCAACCTAGCTTTTTTATCCATTGTATTGACAGTCACCAGGAGTAGCAATGTCTTGCTTGTTTTTTAAACTCCTTTAACCAGAGCAGTTAGTACTGGACGTGTTTTCCTACACAGTACTACTGCAAGGGCTGGGACTGTGAAACCTCAGTCAAGCCCCTAGTCTGAGCAAGACCTGGTATGTCCCAGAGGGCTGCAAGTACATAGCCAGGCTGGTGGACCACACAACCCAGAGCTGCTTTGGCTGGCTGACCCACCAGACGTAGTCCTTTCACACAGAAACGCTGCCCACGGCCTTTGGATGGTTCCATACAGTTCTGCTGTAGGAATCTGCCATGATTCCAATTAAATGCGCCATTAACTGCTACTGTAGCCTGTACTCATGATTGTAAACACCTTGATGTAGGGGCACTACCCTTTCACGTCAGCTTTGCATGAACACCTTCAAAGCCAGGCAGAGGTACAGAAGTGATACAAGCAGCAAAGAGAAAAACCAGTGCTGTTCACTCATGCAAGGACTTCCTTATCAGAAACAGGGTTCCCAAATCCATGAGACTTCTCTTGGCGATTCACTTTCAGCTTGACTTTATTCCAAAATGCTCCTGCCTTTCCAGCCCAGCACAGTCAAATAGCCATGGGATGAGTCTCGTGAGGAGCAGCCAGTGCAGATTATATTTTCATTCAGTGTTTGACTGCAAACTGTACAGGGATGGGTGGGGGAAGGGGGCGGTGAAGAACAAAACCAAAGAAAGCCGACATGCATTATTTAGGACAAATGGACTTGATTATAGATCCTGGAGGTGCTATTAAATTGATGGATTACAGGCTCAGCATTTCTGGGATTTGAGCTGTCTGGCTTCCACTGTACTTCCATTGTGTCAGCTCCCCCCTCTTTTCATTGCTTTTTTCTGGAAACATTGTACTGGAGCACAAGTGAAGTGAAGCAGGTCCTAACGAGACCCAGCAGCTGCCTTGTGGGGCTGCTGTGGAAACAGCTGGAAGGGAGTAATATAATCACCCTTCTGTTACCAGTCAGCTGCATATCATAAGCACCTTCCTTGGATGCAGGGAACCTGGAGGCAGCTCCTGTGGTGATGTAAATGCTAATTGAGCCCACAGCATGCTATTTTGTGCCCCATTTGACATACTAAGCACTTGTTGTTCTGTCCCATGAGGATAAAGTGGACTGAAGGATATTCTGCGTTGCTTTTATTACAATGACACTCATGTTTCATTTATGTGCAGGAGGGGTCTTTGCACTGGTTCCTCTAGTGGAATTAATGGTTTCTTGGCTTTTTGGTCTGTTTCTCATCTTTTGTGCAATAAAACTTGACTATCGTTTCAGTCAGCCCAGGTTTGGAATGCTTACATTTGGGATGTTGGATTTTTTTTTTTCTTTTCCTTTTTTACAGATAAACAACTTGGGTGATGGGGATTGTTTTTACAAAAAACAAACTCACCTGGACTCACACCAGTTCTGTATTGTTCTGTCTGAGGTTACAGATTTAAAACCAAATTTGATGGAAGAATATCTAGTAGGTCACAGAAGAAATCATTGGAATAAAAATTCAGCAGCTTATCATCACAGGTCATAGATTGTAGTGGGCAGGGCACTATTTGAATGTATTTGGAGCAGGAATAGGTGCTTCTTAGAAAATAGAAACAAGTTCAGGGGTATGTAAATACTGAAGACAGCTGAGCATCAGCATTAAGAAGGTGATGTGGGGACAGCTTGCTTGTTACCAATTTTAATACATGTCCTTGGTCACAACAGTTAACTTTTTTGAACATCAGTTTCCCCCCCTAAAAAGTCATCTCACTACCATGTTAAAGTACTTTAAATCCCCACCTTGGAAAGGGCTATAAACAGTCAGAAACTGGGTCTGCTGATTCACTGAATGTCCTTTGCAGCTGTTTTGGTAGCATGTTTTCTGCTGAGGTGAGGCAGAGTATTACCGTAGTTTGCTGGCTAAGTACTGTGTTTGACAGAGTCAGTCTGTGTCAGAACATTCAAGTAAAGATCACAGAAGGTGAGTCTTCGGAGCAATTATCTGTTTGGCACAGGGGAACATATGTTCCCCTGCATGTATGGATGGATCAAGAAAAGATCCATTATTGATCAGAGGTGCAAAGGCTGGTATTGCATGTCTACTCGGAAAAAAAGAAATAGATTAATACATATAAGAAACTAAGTCAGAAATAAAGAGCAGTTGCTACCTGTGTAAGTTGCTATGCTAAATATCTAGCCTTACACTTCATTTACTCTGCATTTTTATATTCCAGGTTCAGGTTCAGTGGTCGTATTCTTGGCCTTGCTCTCATTCATCAGTACCTGCTGGATGCTTTCTTCACAAGGCCGTTCTACAAAGCACTCCTAAGGCTGTAAGTATGAGCATGCAGCCTTACAGAAACCATGCAGAAACAGTCATCCTGCAGTGAGTTCTACAGAGATGCAGGCCCTCATGAAGTTATTTTGAATGTTCTGACCTTCAAGCCCTTTCCACTGTTGGTTGGTCTGTGATAGAAAACAAACATGTTTTAATTTTCCTTTACTTTCCTCAAGAATTTTCCCTTTGTAGATACTGATTATGTTGATTAAAAAGCATTATAAGGATGACATTTAGGAACACACCTTTAAAAGTACTGACCCATAATTCCAGAGTTTACTACTGGTGAAAAGTTATCAAAGCAATTAAAATTATATGTGTCCTATCATCTTTGATAGAACAAAACAACAACAACAACAATGAAAAAGGACTGGAATCATAATAAGAAAAAGACGTATTTCCTTAAGCTTCAGTGAATATTTCATGCTGGTTTTCTCCTGCCTTTTACACTAGTAAGCAGAAGCTACCAGCAATATATTACTTTCAATGTCAGGTTAATGAGGTTAACTTCTATTGACAATCTGTCCCTCTTTAATTAATAGACTGCAGTGAGACAAGATACATTAAATGTGTAGAAATAAGAAAAGCAGTAAGTCAAGACTGCAATTCAATTACAAAGAGCAGAATAAAGCTTAGCTAAAATAGTTCATCATTTAGGATGATTCCAAATCAGAAAAGATACTTGTCTTAGCTGTCTTTTGAGTTCTTTAACTGTATTTAAATACTGTTGTCCCAGTACTCATATCTATACTGTATCTGAGCTAGTCTGGAAACAGCCTGAAACCTAGAGTGCTCCCTGCATCCTTATTGTCCCTTTAGGGGATGTGAAACCAGACTTCTCTTAACATCCACCTGCCCCTTCAGCAAACAAGGCTGGCTCCTTATGAGCAGAAATTTAGGCTGCCTGGTCTGCCTTACATCAGTCTTGTGTGCTTACCTCCAGGATGATAGATACATGGAAGCAGCCCGGCACAATATGGCAGGGCCCATCCACACGGAAGGTAAGCATCCTGAAGATTCACATAAAATCGAGCCCCTGGGGTGCCTTCTGACAGCAAATAGTGCAGGCAGCCAACAGGTTTGGCCTTGAGCCCAGCCATGCAAAGCAGGCAGTTGCAGAACTGCTTTAGGAGGGTCTGGGTAACAGGCTTTGATGTTAACAAAACCAAGCAAACACCAGTTTTATGTTGGATCTTCGGCATAAATTTGTTCTTAGTAGTAAAATTGTTCTTAGTAGTAAGTCATCCTGCCAATAGTTATGGGGTCATATATTCAGCTACTTCTTTTTTTCTTGCCTCGCAATCAGGCCGTGTGATTTAAGTGACTTAGAGTACCTGGATGAAGAGTTCCATCAGAGCTTGCAGTGGATGAAGGATAACAACATCACAGATATCCTGGATCTCACCTTCACAGTGAACGAGGAGGTGTTTGGACAGGTGAGCACAGCTATGAAAAACATCTGAAAAGCAAAGCTGAAGCTGACAGAGTTGAGCATGATGAGCATATTTCTGTCAAGAGGGATCCTTTAACCTTTCAGTAACATTTTCTTCCCCTGCCTTCTGTTTCTTTCAAGCCACCTGTTTCAATGCAGATGTTTATTCTTAGGATGTATAATATAAAATTCCAGCCCCCCTAGAGGCCTATTGAACCACACACTGATGAGCATGAGGAATTCTCTGAAGTGGAGCTCTGCTCTCCAGGGTGCAGTTCACACAGATGCGGCATTCTGTGAATGCAAGCAATGTAACTTAAAGCGGATGTGACTGAAAGGGCAGGGAGCTCTCACCATTCTCTTGTCTGGTGTCTCCCTCTTAGATTCTGTGTCTCTTGCTTAGCTTGTACCTACTTAACAGCTTGGTTTGCATATCCGTTTATTATGCTTTCTGCCACTCAACTCTGCCTTAGTCAGACAATTCTTTTAAACCTAGGGGAGCTGGGTAACTGTAGCTTTAAATAGGGTACAACCCTGGCTTAAGTGCAGACTGGCAACCAGAACATGTGTCTTCTGGGAGATTCTTTGGCTTGTACCAAAGCTTGGGTGCTCTTTGCTGTTGTAACCCATGCTAGAGTGTAACTGTCTCTGGAAAGCCTTGAAGAGACCCCAAGCAATATTCACACCAAGATTAAGGGCCTCCAAGGAGATACTGGAAACTAGAGAGACCGAAGAGCTAGGCTCACCAAGTACTGCAGAAGCTCAGGGGGTGGGAGTTTAGTTGTGGAAGGAGCAGACAGTGTCAAAGGGAGCAGAGAGATCAGGTGGAATATACAGACAGTAGCTCTTAGCCCTTCAAAATAAATTTGTCAGGAGGAGTTTGCACAGAGCTAGGGGAGAGTTAAACTAGTTTCTGAGGGGAGGAATTCTGGCCCTGGGAGTAAAAGGGCTGCTCCACTAAAAGCTTGAAAGTAACGGAATGCAAGCAAGACTTCAGGGGGTATTTTCAAAACTGAATTTAGTCTGCTTATCGTACAAGGTCATGAGGGGTGAGCAGAGTCAAGGGTGGATGAAATGAAAAGGATGGGGCAGAAAAATTGAAGTAAGAAGCCTCAGTAGGAAAGGTAACACTGTTTTTCCACAGACTTAAATGTAAGGGTTTTTTTCACTGACTTTGAGCTGAGAGCTTGCGAGACATTCAACTGACAGTACAGTGGTTTCCCTGGAAGGTATGGCCATATAAGACAAATACACAAAGACAGATAGAACCATACAGACCTATTCACAAAGACAGATCAGACAAGTTTGTATTTACATTGGAAGACTACAAAAATTACTAAGAATCTCAGCCTGAATTGCCCTGATGCATCTGAAGGTAACACTTGGCACACTAATTACCTGGTATGCTTTCCCCAAAGAAGAGTGCTAGACAATTACATAGGAAGATAAGAGATGGCTCCAAAGAGAATTTAAAAAAAAATTGGAATCTGTTGTAGATAGTGTCATATAAAAGCAAAAGAACACTAAGCCAGACTTTTATGCCAGTTCACATGTTGTTTAATACTTTATTTCATATGTACTAGATACTAACCTTACTAGATCTCATGATGGGGAAAAAAATGTTTCACTATGTGAATTATGACTGTAAGAATCCAAGAGTCCTAAGTGAAAGTGAGATTTTTCCTCCTCCTGAAATTTGTTAAGTGCTGACAGCAAATAATGAAGAAATTGCAGTCACATTTTATGCTCACAGATGGATCCCAGTTGGAAATTCTTGCGTGCCAAGAGTATCTGACCACTTAAATATCATCAGAACATTGCTTTGCTGGATACATTTGCAAGTGTAGATCACAGTGGGAACTCTGCTAATATTTGGGAAGCTGGATGTCAAGCCTTGGGTGAGGGAAACAAGAAATAGTGGCTCTTTGAGGAGCTGTGTGACGGTTAACTGCCCTTTTGTCCTGCTTCCACAATGATGTTATTATGGATCAGTCACTACCTCTTACATTTTTTCTTTCTTGTCTCATCTCTGACATTTATTTAGCTTTTAAGCCTTTCAGGCCAAATCCTTTTTCTTGGTACCTTTTTTATGAGAATTTACTTCTGAGAAGTGCTAGCCTTCTTGCATGCTGGAGCCCAGAGCATGACTGTAATAGCAAAGCTATGATGTCAAACCAAGCATTACACATTTTTACTGATGGGGACTGAATGCCAATTTGAGAATTTCACTTACAAGACAGAGAGAGGTGCCATTTGCTTGTACTTTCTCATACGTTTACCAAGTAGAAAATGTTCTTCAGGCCTGTTTCTGAGCTTTATATGTGGATACGTCCTGTCTCTGAGCCCTGGCAATTGCTCCAGCCAGGTAAAAGGAATGGACTAGATTGGTTTAAATGTCTCCTTGCTACTATGAAACCTGATTCTGAATTCTAGTTCACAACTGTGATTAATGCCACTTTGAACAAGAAAAAAAAAATATAGGGACACATCATTATTGATTGTCTGCCTCCAATTCTAGGTTAACTACTTTTATTTCAATTTATATAGATAATGAGAAGTTAGAGAGCTCAGCAGCAACTCTAGGTGCTTGTGTGAAGTCTTGTTGGAGATCTAGAACATCTGAACTTATGGTCATGCTTAAGGCTAGACAATATTTAGTCTTTGGTTTTGACGGATGTATCTTAATGCCACAGTCTTGAAGAATAGAGCATGGCAGCTGGGCCAGGGTCTTACCCCCTGGGTGATGCAGCATTGCTTGTATAATGGTGATACAGTGACTTACAGTTGGGAATTTAACCTGAACCAGCTAAGGGTTCTGAACTCATTACATCCAACCTTACTTGTTCTTGCTGTTTCTCAACAAAGCTACAGATTAGGTGACTCACTGAGTGTTTCCATAATTCATAATGTCACAACAGGTCGCTCAAGCAAAGTGACCTGAATACTTTATGTGCTGTGTGCTGTCTGTTGGGCTAATAAATAGTATAAATAATAGGTAAATAGTACAAGTAATGATTATGTATTCATGTAACTTATTTACTATCTGTGCTAGACATCATTGTTACAGCAGCAGAAAACTGAAGAAAGCAAAATATTCTTCCTTTTAAATCCACTAGAATGTGAGAATAATTGCAAGATAAATATTATTTTCTGTCACATGTGAAGAGTATGTGCTTTCTGGGTAGAATCTAGATTGATTCCTTAAATCCCTTCTCAGTCTTAAGCCAAATAAATTAACCATTAAAATGCAATTAAACGCTGTAGCTCTTGGTTTAAAAAAAATAAAATGCAAAAGTTATTACAAGTACAAACACTTCTCAGGTTTGGATAGCTGATACAAAACTCTAAATCCCACAGTGACTGTTTATCATCTGTGCAGAGTGCTGTAGAGGTCTTGATTAGGTAGTGTAGCAGAAGTATTCCTTTTGTGATAATGTCTTTGGCTATTGGCATTTCTGAGTAAACTCTTTCATTAGCACTTGTTGCCTAAGAGACCAGATATCCTTTCCAGCTGGCAAGACAGTCTTCCTGTTGCAGTACCCTGTGTGCCAATCCATCCTGTAGTTTCCCATCCATTGGTTGGATCATCTACAGCACGTAACAAGCTGGTTTGGTAGTCGCCCTCTCTGCAGCTCCTAGGCCAAAAAAGGAGAGGAGAAGGATCCAGAGGTGGGCCTGAGTGGCATGTTGTACATGCCTTATGGATGGTGCTCTCTAAATCAGTCTTTGCTCGTCCAATTTGGAGTAACCTAAAGGTCAGTCCAGCTTCAGCTGGGAATAAGGCAAGGGCTAGGGCTTATAGGTGTCCCTCAGTATCCTTTTTTGTTTCTGCTGCAAATGGAGAAGAGGCCAGGAGGCCTGAACTGGGAACGTGGCTGTTATGTTTTTCATTTTCACTTTCATTTTCAAAAGACAGCTTAAATTTTAAACACAATGTGATCCATACATTGCTACACCACTGTTTATCTTTGTTTTGTAGGTGACAGAGAGAGAGTTGAAATCTGGAGGGGCAAATACAGCGGTGACAGAAAAGAACAAGAAGGAGTACATTGAGAGGATGGTTAAGTGGCGAGTGGAACGAGGAGTGGTTCAGCAAACAGAGGCCCTGGTCCGTGGCTTCTACGAAGTAAGTAACAAGTCTTGCTTTCCTCATCTGAATGAGATGACCCCGTGGGTAAACTGTGCTTGATTAGTACCCTAACAAATGGCTGAACACAGATGGCAAGGAATTGGAGAGCCTTGATATGTAGAGACAAGGACCTTGGAAATGGCTTGTTTAGCATTAAGGGAGAAAAGAAAAAAATATATATTCTGAATATGATAAAGCATAATGGTCAAGAGTTAAGAACGATACTCCTTTCCTTCCACAGAGTAAGAGAAGTAGGCATTTGCAAATGTTGTTTTACCCTGCTGCGATACAAAAAAAAGCTGTGAATAGTTGCACGCTTCAGTGAGGAGCCGGTGTGATGCACTTGGATTTGTAGGGACTCATTCCAGTAAAGTTGGTCCTAGGATGCATGGTATCTTTGCTCATATTTATGGATGCTGTTCCATTGTTATCCCTGGACTTGGCTAATTTATCTCTGCTGAAGACCTGGATCTGAGAACACCCTTCTGGCAGTGCTGCCACAAGGACTGCCAAAGGCTGGGCAAAATCCTGTTGGGTGCAGATTATGTCCTGTCACTTGTATTGTTTTGTTCTCATCAGATCTCACGTCATCATTGTTTGCAGCTCAAAACATGAGCAGACTCCCCGAAGAGGAGCACAGATTAACCAGCAGAGGAGTGAAAGTTAGCTGTCAGCATGCACCTTTGTCAGAATAAAAAGCTGGCCATCAGAGCCATAGGTTTACAAGACATTGCATCTGCTTTATTTCCAGTCTGAAACTCTGCTAACAAGTTTTTCTTTAATCCTAGGTTGTAGACTCCAGGCTTGTCTCTGTTTTTGATGCCAGAGAACTGGAACTGGTTATAGCTGGCACTGCAGAAATAGATCTCAATGACTGGCGTAACAACACAGAGTATCGTGGAGGTAAACTGCCTGCTGATGCTCACTAACATCTTTACTCTTTGCAGTCTAAAACATGAAAGACTTGATCCATCTTTTCCTTCTCTTTCCTGGGGGAAATGCCCTATTTTATTCAGGAAGCTTTTGTGAAGAATAGCTCATGAGATAAAATAAGGAAGAGATCAGGTTTGGATCAACAGATGCAATAATATTGAAGGCACTTCTGCTACTTCTATCCAGATTTTACCCACTCAATTCCCACCAATTGAACAGGAGTTTTGACTATTAAGGTCTGAAAAGGATTTGCAGAATTAGATAAATAAGTTACTTACTCAGATGACTGTGAATGAACTCCTGGCCTCACAGTAGTGTCACAAGTCCTTTTGGCTTCAGCAGGGAGCTGCATTCAAAAGCCGAATTTCACAGCTCCCAGATACACTTCAACAAAATACAGATCTTGCTCAACCATCCCCTCAGCCTAAACTATGTCAAGTTGGATGTTTTTTTTTCCCTTCTTCTCTAAATGCATGGCCTGGTTTTGCTTTAAACACTGAACATGATTTGTCCAGGCTGTCTTGGACGATGTACGCATGAGAAATCCACCAGGTCTGCACTACAAAAGGAAAGTCCCTGAGGTTCACATATCTTTCCCTGAAACACAAGTCTTTGCTGCTCACTGCCCAGCCTTTGTGTTACCTTGAAATATGCAGCTTAGCACAAACAAAGATTGCCCCCTGGGTTATTTTCCTTTTTTTTTCTTTTTCCATCTAGCTATTCAAACATACTCAGGCTGGGTTTATGCTGGCTTTCATGAGCACAGACCAAGGCACAGAGCCTCTCAGGTGGGAAGTCTGCCAGGGAAGGGCTTGTGGCAGCAAACTCCTTTCCATATGCTGAACACTGTTGCAATGCAAAAGAGAAATTTATTTGGGAGCCAGAAACTGTTAAGTCACTAGGACTCACACGGTGTGGCATATTGCAAATGGTCTTTTGTATCTCACGCAGGTAACCCCAGTTCCTGCCAAAAGGTTTGTGGGAGGCCAACGTACCTCAAACAGATACTTGAGTTTCGGGGTTTAAATGAGTTAGTCGTATTCTAGTATCCACAGCCAGGACAAGATGGGTGCTGGGACCTACTGCTCATCAAGAAGAAGATACACTGTTAGATCAGGATCTATTGGGTAGGAGATGTACTGCCCCATGCTAGTGGGAGCATACTTGGATGTTACGCTTCCTGCTCGGAGAGGGCGATAATAATTTTTCTCTCTTGCTTCTTTGTTCAGGTTACCATGATGGACACATAGTAATACGGTGGTTCTGGGCAGCAGTGGAGAGATTTAACAACGAGCAGAGGCTCCGGCTGTTGCAGTTTGTCACTGGAACATCAAGTGTGCCCTACGAGGGCTTTGCAGCTCTCCGAGGGAGCAATGGGCTGCGGCGCTTCTGTATAGAGAAATGGGGGAAAATAACCTCCCTCCCAAGGTATGTCCCAGCTAGGCTGTGAAAACAGAAGTGCTTTTCTTGCATCTCTCTGCCAGTGGAAGGTAATTCATGCAGTACGGACATCATAAAACAGCAAAGAAACAGTTACCAGTTTGATGTGTCATTACTTTCAAGGAAAAGTGTTCTCTTTTGCTGCCTTTTTGATTTGGAGGCTCAGTTTAAGCTACTTTGAATCCTGGGAAATGAGTAAGGTAAAGATTTCCATAGGTCCAAACCTAGTTCTTTTCTTTTTTTTTTTTTTGGCTGGAACAAATCCAGAGCAACAGGAGCCTGTCAGATGATTCTGTTCCTTTTACTTCCAAAATAATAGGAAAAATACTTACAAGTTTACAGACCCATGAAGGCCAGAACCTGTTTTGGAATTTTGGCCAGAGATCTGAGTGTAGTCCCTTCATTTGCTCTGATGGTTCCACTTTTTCATCACGAGGAAGCTTAGTGAAGGGACTTCAGACCATGTGGTGGTAATACCCAATTTGTTAAATCTAGTTCAGTCAGCCAACTAGGAGCAAATGAGCCCTAATGTCATACAGAGTCAACAGACTTCACAGTGCTTTCCAAAGGGAGGGCTCATCTTCCTTTTCAGAACAAAGGGACTGGGGCACAAGGGGTGGTCTGACTTGGCTAAGGCCACCCAAGAGAGCCATGGCACAGCCAGCAATACATTCAGCTTTGAGTTCTGCTCCAGCACTTTATCCATGACCAGCACTCATCATTCCTCACCAAAGTAAGACACCTTTTCTTGAATGTCCTTATTGTTGCCTGAGGCTCTGCCTCATTGAGATTATTACAGATCTTTTTTCCATGGAGCAGCTTCTCAGCACTTCTGAAATACTTTTGTTATGTGACTCTTTGACATAACATTTGCCCTCCAAAGAATGCTTTCTTCCTGTTGTTGTTATTTGCTTTCAGCTGCAGCCCAAAGCAGGCTACTTTCATGGCGTAGAGCAAAAATAATAGAATCATAGAATGGTTTGAATTGGAAGGGACCTGAAAGATCATCTAGTTTCAAACCCCCTGCATGGGCAGGGACATCTCCCACTAGATCATGTGTCTTCTCACATAACTCACGGATACACAGAATTATGGGTCTGGTTCATTTTTCTTGTTACTTGCCATCCATGTTGTTTACCCAGGAGCATACTGTAAGACATGGACTTGAGCAGACCTCCAGAGTCTTCTGCAGAGGGAAGGTTCAAGTATGGTCACACTCAGTACAAGCGTGCTCAAGTCCATGCTTTTCCAGTGGGGAGACATAATGTGCTATATCAGCAGATTGTCTGAGCTGTCATCTTATGTGGAATCCCTCTAAAGTCAGGAAAAGGGAAGTTAAGTGTTCTTAAGGCACAATTCATATTGCCTGGACACAGACTTTAAAAATTGCTCAGTTGAATCACACCTGGTATATTCTGATTTATGTCCATCAATTATAAAGACTCTACAGAGACTATATGGAGAACTAGAGCCTATGAGGAAGGTAGATGTAAGCCCTGAGATTTAAAAACAGATGAAAATAGGTAAAGTCAGTGAGATTGTTCATGCCCTTGAGCTTCAGCCAGCAATGTGGAAAGAAAGGCTAAGAGCTACAGTTTGTTATGTGTAGGCCCTGATCCTCCTTTTGCAGCATATTTATAGTTTGGTTCTGTTTGAGGGTTTTGGAGCTGACCAAGGGCATTCCCACCTGTAGACAGGCAGCAAATGGAAGTCACAGACTTGTGCAGCATTTCAGCAGAGCTCTCTTTGCACTCCTTCTGGGATGGAAAGGGGCAAGAGGAGAGGGTGGACCTTGGCGTGTGCACAGAAAATGCCCTGGGCTGACCCATCAAGTTGTGAAAAGGTAATTGGCCTCTTTCTGCTCTGCTTAACTTTCTTTGTGATCCTAAGCAGTACTTATGACCCAGATTCAGTCAGCCCCGAGATATTCACAGTAACCGACTTTACGTTTGTCTGCTGATCACCAAGCTTGTTGCACTCCCTGAAAGAGGCCTCTTTTCCAGGTGAAAGTTGTTAGCACCTTTCAGAAGTCTTAGAGCTCTGCATTCATTTTAGCCAGGGGAAAGAGGAACAGCACTTGCTCGGTGAATAAACACAGCTTGATCACTGTGAATTATTACCTGCATTTTTATAAAATTATGGGCTGCTGCCAAGTATACACAGTGTTAAGAAATACATAAAACACACAGGCTAAACCTGGAGGCTCCCTAAATCCTTAGTTAAGCAACTAAATAAATGTTATTTTAAACTTTTTTTTTTTAATGCCTGATTATGGCTTGCTCACGTTTATTTGGATTTACTTACATGTTTACTTAGACTTAGAGGCTAAAAAAAAGTCAGATGTCATATCCTGTAGGCCTTTTGGCCCCTGTGATATGAGTGTAACTAATTTTACCTGTTTAAAACAAATGACAAAAAAACCACAATAAACCCTTGTCCTTCTAGCAATCCCTACAATTTCACGGTGAGAGTTAGCCTTACTCCACCCTTTCGAAGTCCTAGGAAAAAAAAAACAACAAACAAAGAACAAAACAAAAAAGCCCAGCTTTCTCATATCTCAGCAATCATCAGATTTAGTCGTGTATGTGCTTTGGTGTGTATTGCACATCTTAATTACTGGCCTTAGTTCTGAGGCCCTGACCCAATAAACACTGTGTGGGGAGAGGTGTTATGAAAGCTTGCATAAAGCTGATGCATTTGGCTTTCTTGACATCCAGGTAGATGGTGGGTCACTGGGGCTAGGTTAGTCTGCCCTTTGGTTTTCAGCTGCTTTGCAAAGTATCGAGATAACTCTTAGCTCTATCAAAAGAATCCAGGACTCTCTTTGCATTCCCTCACTCCTGCTCCATGCAGCTGAAGTAGTAGGTGACTCTCCCTTACATCTTGTCCTTACCCTTCAGCAATGGAGCATGCAAATGCCATTTGTTTATGGTGATCAAAGGCTCAATAATACCTAAACCAACTATGCTTTTGCACTCCCAGAAAAAAGGCATGGTGTAAATTTCCAAAATGCGACACTTTTCAAAGAATAACCATTGAACATAATGCCGGGAGTGCTGCTTGAAAGCACTGAGGGTAAGAAAGACTTTTTCAGGAAGGCTGAGAATCTGGTAGCTTCATTCTGAATTGGTGCACTTCTTCATCAGTACCACTTCCCCTACATAGAATCATAGAAGGGTTTGATTTGGAAGGGACCTTTAAAATCATCTAGTTCCAATCCCCTGCATGGGCAGGGACACCTCCCACTCGACCAGGTTGCTCACAGCCCCATCCAACCTGGCCTTGAACACTTCCAGGGATGGGTAATGGTGGTGTAATATGTTCATGTAAGAAAAATAAGACTTAGATTTCACCAGTGGTTTATGTCTGGACCGTGTGTGTGTACCAGGCACATTGTTCCAATCTGTCATTTCTTTGAGTCCACACACATTAGAAAGTCAAAGTACTGTACAGCTCAGAGATGCTGCTCTAATCCCAGATCTCTATATGATGACCCTAAAGGAGGTTCTAAAGAGACTGCCAGATTTATGGATCTGTCAGTGTAAGTCTGCAGTGTGGTGTCTTCCAAACTGATGTAGCTGCTTGTATGAAATAACACTAAATAGGTAACAGATTTGACCACTTGTTCATCAGGATTGAGTTTTACTCTCCCTATACCAAACTTTACCTCAACATAAAGGAGTTACATATTTTACTTCTTGAAACTGGTTGCCTGAGTAGGGATGATAGAGAATTCTTCCAGCTATAGCCTGTTCCGAAGCAGGAAGCCTCTCTTCACTTTTCCTGGATCATGCAGATACTTAACACAGAACCAGTTTTAGCAGCAGTTTCACGAGAACTTGTTCTTTGTTCCCCACCAAACATTAATGAACACTGGCTTTCTAGCTGGAATAACGTTGCTTCATCTGATATTGTGGAAGCAGAACTCCTGACCCAAAACAAACCTGTGCAAAGAACTGTAGCTGTAGGAGGCAACAGTTCCCTTTTCTTAGAACTGCAGCCTGCAAGTGTTCAGTGCCTACAAATGCCATTGTCCCATCTTCTGGTTGTGCTTCTGACCTGGCCCAAACTTCTGTCAGCTCCAAAGTTATTTCTCTGGGAGTATCAATTAAGTAAGAACCTCAGCATGTATTCCAGTGGTTCCAACAGTTGCATTTGACACAATGAATTCACTTTCCTCATCAGCGCTGAGCTGCAACTACCCTTTCACCAAAGGAGATTTTCATTCATCAGAGTAATATTAGTGATTACCACTATACAGTCTCTGGTTTATATATGCTAAAGATATATGCTAAAGATTAGCAATGATAGTAAATATCTGATCTTTTGTAAGAGAATTCTGTCCCTCTTTATTGGATGAACAAGTATTTAATCACCTCAAAATCCCATCTAGTAATTCTAAAAAGATTATGTATGATATGACTACAAAGAACTTTATTCTCACAATTTCCTTCTTTCCCAGTGGACTGAGTGTGTGTGCTGTGCTGTCTTCTATCATTTATCTCCCATCCCTCTCCTCTTTCCTCTTTTCTCACATACAACAGAAATACCATCTACAAATCTACATTCATTAATTAAGCAGTGGTTCCCAGACAGCATGTAAGTGTTCCATCTCACAGACAAAAGGGGCAAGAGTTGATACCTGTGGGTCCTGAGGTTGATCAAAAAAGGGCTTGTGGCTTCAGGTGAAAAGGAGAATTACCCGGTTTCTGCCTGACAGGCATGGTTATGTTAGTATGCAAGTCTTATTTTAGTTGATAGGTTCAAGCTATAAATAAGACGGGAGGGATTTCTGTGCACTTACTGCCTTTGGACTCTCATTGTTATGGAGATTAAAGGAAGTACAAAGGAAAGAAGAATGCAAAAATCTTAAAAGCTTATACTCATAATTTTTAGAGAGAATTCTTAAAAGAAAATAAATAGTGCCGCACTGTGAACAGTGAGCAAGATTAAAGATTCAGACCCACCAAAATTACTTTGAGCAATAAAGACAGACTGCCAGGAATAATGAAATTTTAAGTGGTCCATTTACTGCTTTACTTACTGGAGGATGAGGGCACATGAGGGTCAGAGTTAGTTTATATTACTTTATCTTGCATTTTCTTCTAGAGAAGCCAGAATCCTTTCCATAAAAGTTCTTCCCAATCTTTAATTTTTATTCCAGACTTCTCACTCTCTGAACACCCTCTCAAATGTCAGCAGGCTTATGTGGTAGGAGGCTTAATCTAGGGAAGACTTTTCTCATTGCACAGACTGTGTCTTGCACTGCTGATGTAAAGTTTTCACCCAAGTATGTGCAGCAAGCCCAGTACTACAAAATAGCAAGTGTCTCCTGGGTCATGCTTACTGTAGACACTCTCACTGGGATCAGGAGGAGTTTACCCCTTTGGAGGAAAAGGCACAGAGTTAGGCAACAGTGGATATTATGGAAAATATCCTTGCCTCTTTATTGCCCTGTGTACTGCAGTATCAGACACAATATGATCTAACAGAGCAGAGGCTGAGCAATTTCTTTTCAGTCTGGTTTGGAAAATAGTTCTCAGCTTTGAATTTTGAGAGGCAAAGGTGCTATTCTGAGGAGAGAGAAAACACTGAATGAGGAGTCCTAATGAAGCCTCTCTCTTATTTTAGGTGAGGCAGAATATTGGAACACAGAAGTTCCACCTCAATGTGAGGAAAAACTTCTTTACTATAAGGGTGAGGGAGCACTGGAACAGGCTGCCCAGAGAGGTTGTGGAGTCTCCTTCTCTGGAGACTTCCAAGACCTGTCTGGGTGTGTTTCTGTGTGACCTGCCCTAGGTGTTCCTGCTCAGGCAGGGCTTGTTGGACTCAATGATCTCCAGAGGTGCCTTCCAACCCCTGTGATTCTATGTTTCTGTGATTCTATGTCATTCAGTTACACAAGCAGACACCATGTCTGACCCTTACGGCAAAGAACCAATTAGACCCATTGCTGGATGCATACCAGACAATTTTGCACATAATTATCTTGTTGTAAGATTCAGTGGGCTTCACTGGAATCATTGGAGTTGCAGCAGGCCCACATTAGTTTCACAGACCAGAATTTGAACTTGGGTTATTCCCTGGGCAATATATTGTGTTTTGCACCTCAAGTAGGTAAAAGTGCAAACCTAACCAGCACAGGACTCCTGAAAATTAGTTTAATTTTTTATTTGACAACACTTTTTGGAGTGAAAGGGCTTTTTACTATAAAATTGTTGAATTGAAGAATACAAAAGTGTTCCTTAGCAAAATACTTCTGTTTTTCTAGACATGTCAACTTTTTTTTCCTTTCTTTGTAATTGTTTCTCCCCACAATTAATTCCTTGAGACCTTCTACAGAGGAGTCCACTGCCGTAAACCTCCTAATAGGGAAGGGAATGGATCTTTTTTCTGAGTTTGACTAGGTCAAGAGTGACTAAAATCAACAGCATTGCATGGTAGTTTCATAACCAGGATGAAATGAGATGGATAACAATCAGTCAAGGTGAATGTCTGCAAGAAACTAAACACCAGAGTCAGTGGCTGTGGATGTCTGCACCACACAGTAGGATGCATGACAACAATGTCTGAGATGCTATGGTCTCACACAGTTAAATGTGCCAAGGTTAAGTACCATACAGAGAAATTACTTCAAGTTCAGCGAAGTTGTATTAGCAGAAGCCACACCTGAGCCACCATGACTATACTTCTTTCAGTTCTGGAGCCAGGCAGCTGAGCTTCTCAAGACCAGCTGACTCTGAATGGTGTTCTCGTGCCTATGATAAACACATTCTGAATGGACTGCAAGAGTCCTTCAGCTTATTAACTCCCAGTGGTTGATACATGTTGGCAATGGATTGCAGAAACAACTTAGACTGCCAGAGATTGCTGAGATAACAATAAACAGTGCAGGGCTACTCATGGATAATACACAGGAGCTGCCATGTTTAATTTCAAGAGATGTGCTAAATAATGGCTTTATTAATGTTCCTTTTTCAGTAAATCACATGTGTTCCCAGCTCATTTCCGCAACTTCTGTGTTTATTGTTCTCTCTCTCTCTTTGAGAGTGACCAGCTAACAAGTCTTCATTCAGAAGGGGAAAAAGGATGGTAAAAGCTCTCCTAATTGAACTTGTGTGATGCTGTGAAGTGCCTCTGGCTCTTTCAGTTCTCTGATGACTTTTAATGATTCACCAATGGTGCTTGATAAAACTCTCCCTCTGAATCTGCAAGTCACAGGCCAGCCCACCTACCAGAATTGTGTTTTTCTCACTTTGCGGGTGGCCTAAGATATGACTAGTGTGGCTTCAAATAGTTTCTCCAAGATAGCTCTTCTGCTTCAGTTTTGAAGAAATAATATTGAATTAAAGTGTGAGATAGAAAAGCTAAAAGTAAAACAGCTTAACGGCTTCTAAAAATACTAGGGGTGAGGAGCTTAGACACTGTTAGCCCCTGAGGCTGCATTTCCTTTTGTCAGTTGACATTGATCAGAGGGAGCAAGAGGAGACAAGTATTTCTAGCATCATGCAAAACTCCAAGCTGACTGAAAAAAATGAAGCCATTTTAATGAAATTGTGCCCCTGTTGGTTGAATGAGCTCTATGGTTTCTCAGTCAGTTGAAATGGGTGAACTGTTAGGGCAGGGACTGTTTCTTTACCACGCATTTGTGTATCCCCTCACACAGTGAAGCTCAGTCCACATCTGGGTCTAATTGATGCTACCAGCAGAGCTGGAACAAGGTAGAGGCACGCGTGGAACCCATCCCACTGCTTCTTTTGAAGGTGCTGCCAACTGGGGGGTAAATATAATGATAGAAATGGGGGAAGAGAGGGTCATCAAGTTGGCAGCTTGCTCTGCACAAAATACTTGGCTTTTGCCTTGGCTACTACAAATAAATAACATTGAAAGGCCAGACTTGCAGCAGATGGCCAACAGCTGACTTACAGGAATATTTCCAGCAACCTTCTTTCTTTGGTTAGCAGATCCCTGAATGGTCTTTTACCAGTCAGCCCTGCCTCACTATAAACACATGCTGAGCCCATTCTGTCCTATAGTTCATCACATTCTGCTTGTCCACTGATGCAAAACTCACGAGCTGCTCATGGTGGATGTACAGCTGAGTTGCAGTTTTTTGGAAAAACTCAAAGCAACCAAAATTATAGTTGTGGAACTGTCTATCAGGGCCTAGACCCCTACTCCTCAGTGGCATCCAGCATTGTTCTCCATGAAGATCCCAGCAAGATCCCTGCTACATCTAGTACAGGGATAGCAGAGAAGGATGTTGTGTTGTTACTTGTGTCTTCTGTTTGAAATATTGATGTGTATGTGCATGTTCATTTCAGTACCACAGATCCTGGCAGAATTTGAGAGTTTTACTTTAAAAGTTAGATTTCTTTTCATCCCTTTTGAGGGAACTTGCGTCTCAGTAGAAACTTGTTATTTCCTCAAGTTATTTGGATTCAACTTAACGTGCAGCATGTTTTCCTTTTGCAGGGCACACACCTGTTTCAACCGTTTGGATCTTCCACCTTACCCCTCCTATTCTATGCTGTATGAAAAGCTGCTTACAGCGGTTGAAGAAACTAGCACCTTTGGACTTGAATGAGGGGGTTCAGGCACTTCTGGTGTTTTTCTGGCTGGTGATGTCACCTTCCCTCTCCACCATTATTTGATCTTGGTTTCCCATGTTTTTATTTTTGAAAACAAAACAAAACAAATCAAGATTGACAAAAGCTGTGCATGAAGAACTGCTGCCCTCTAAGATCTAACCTTCATGCTTTCATCCTCTGTTTCCAATGGACTGCTAGCCTGTATGCAATAGAAAAACAACTGTCTCAAGGTTTCTGTATATCTCTACATACCTCCATTAATAACAATGAAAATACAAATGCAAGTTACACTACACTTGACCAAATGTTAATAAATGTTTACTTCCACCTACGTTGATTAAAAAATAAAAAAAACCTCATCAAGCATTCCAAGCTTTTATATGCCCACATCTTCTAAATCAATTCACAGTCCATCTTACTTCTTAACAGTTGAATCCACTACTAGGAGATGGTCAAATATATCTTCATCCATCCTTATTTTCCCTGTGTCTGTTGTCCATCTGAGAGACACCTATGAGCAAAACTGAAATTTTTATATATGAACTCATGATCCACATCAGTTGCATCAGCTGGAACTGGCCCAGATACATGGTGCAGATATGATCTTCAAAAACTAAAGAGAACTTGCACTTCAGAGATATTGGGAGGGGCATCTCCACTGTAATGTTTACCACACAAGAAGCACAAGGTTGTGCACACTCAAGAAGGATGTCTTATGTAGCATAAAGGACAAGGCTCCCTTACCTTATTATTGTATATGACAAGGAAAAGGGGAAATAAGAAGAATGTTCTACTCTTATGAATACCCTTGGGTTCTGTTTTCCAGATCTTTGTTTTCTGATGTTTAAAATGCTCCTTTCCAAATGAGAAGTCTAGACAATCCCATCCCCTGTGTCAGAAGCCATTTATTTTCTGTCAGGCTGGGCTAATCTATGATTGCTGGGGGCAGTTTTCGGTTCTCGCGTTTTTCTTTCCTTGCTCAGTGCAAATCTCCATAACTTCAAGAGTGGCTGTAGACAGAAGGTTTTAGTCAAGGGTCTATTAAATGAGAAGCTGCGGTGAATGAGGGTGCTTGTCAGGGGTGAAGGGGACTGTCGCTCTCTTTGGGTTAAGAATTTGTTGCACTTCCTCTTGGAGTAAGCCCAAAGGCCCTGCAGTCGTGTTAGGTACCACAAAACTGAAGATGAAGCTCTGCAGGCATAACCCTCTTCAGTTTTGTGTACTTCGCATTGCAACTCTGAAGCTGGGGAATGAAGGGAAAACAGCAGTAGGCTTGTCTTCAGGTCAGTTTTGCAGAGGCTGTTACTATCAACCACACTGCTCTGATTATTTCCTATGTATTAATCTTTGCTGCCCTTGTTTTCCAAGGCTAATCTCAGATTGAAAGTGTTTGTCTTAACTGGGAAAAGGAAATACAACTTATCTTTACTCCTGACACTCAATATGTTAAAAGGATGCATGAAATATGAAGTGAGAGACTTGTGAAGGGTGAGTGAAGGTAAGTGTCTAGCAGCTCACATGAAATGCCACACCCCTTTGGGGGCTTGTTACAGGTAGTTTTGTGTTAGCGTTGCTTCAGAAAACTAGAACATCAGGAGATCAGTTTGATGTCTGACACATCTAATTCCCGTAAGTTTTCTCTCCAGAGAAAAGAATTGGACTTTGCTTTCCCACACGTTTTTATTGTGGCTACACAGAAACTCATCACACCTGAAAAACTGCATTCTGAGAGTTTTAGATCATTTTCCTGCTTTGATTCTTAGGTCAATAGGTGTTTGAAAGATGCTGGGTCCCAGAACATGTTTCTAAGCAGAAATGATATATAAAACATTTGGGATATTGAGATTGCTCCATTCATTCAATTTCTGTGATATTTCAGCCACTTTTTTAGTAATTTACTGTATGGCTTTTACTGACAATCTATTTTATAGTCTTTGTTATTATTCTTATTGACTACTCATATTACAGTTGCATACAGAGGCTGCAGCTACAGGCCAGCTTCATTGTACCAGACCCCAACAACTATTTCTTTCCACAAATGAGCTCTCAGGCATCTATTCCACATGACCAGCCTCACTGCATAGTTGAGATGGAAATCTTTGGGTTTGTTTCTGAAAGTGTCTGTCATGTTGTACATGAATTTTACGTCAGAGCAAGTCACACCAGGAGAGACTGAACAACAAATTCTTCCAATGTATGTAATTTCTGCCTCTTCACCACTGGGCCCTAAACTCCAGTGACTCCTGGATGGTTCCTGTTTTATTTCTGGTGATGTTAAAAAGTTACCTGTCAAATGTTGGATGTCTTCTAACAATAGAAAAAAAGAAAGAGAAGTAGTGGGCTGGTTGGTCCATGTTTGGCCAAGGAAAATAGTGCATCAAGAGCTGTCTCGTAACACAGAAAAAAAAATAAATCCAATCTTTACAATACTGTATAGTTAAATTTTATAAAGTATTTAAAATATATTTTATTAAGAAAAAATGAAACTATTTTTTGTAGCATAATAAAAGATATTTGTATTTCAGAGACAGCATCAAACCCCACTAATTGAAACAAAGATGGCTTTCTCCTGAAATGCTTCTTCACAACATATTCTGGCACTTGCTGCACAGTAAGCGAGTGCTTAGTTAGGTGGGTGCTGTGCATCTCCGTGTTTGGCAGATGCCATCTGAAGCATCTGGTGTGTTCCTGCTCTGGGAAACACACAGCACAGACACCTCCTTCCCATCAAAATCCTTGGTCCAAGCTGTCTTTCAAGCGCACAGCCTAGTATTTTTAGAAGGTTGCTTTCCTAGGTTACCGTGATGACATCAAAGTAACAAGGTCATGCAGATTTCCTTGGAAGTTTTTTTGGTTGTAAAGCCAGGAATAGAGGAAGACAGTTGACTATTTTCATGAAACAAAGAGAAAGACAATGCCACACTCTGCTTTTCTAGCATTCTGTCATTTCAGTCTTATCCCTCTTCCCAAATGCCTTACCCCAACAGCTTTTCAAACACTAACACAGTCTCTAGGATACCTGGATGGACACTTGACAGTGCGTTCCTCCATTTGTTGCCTCATAGCCTGGGCTGAATCTGGTCCCAGTCCAGAGTGAAGGGGAAGCCCTGCGTTGAAGTGGCATCGTAAGGTTAGAGTGAGGCAGGGAATGGTGCTAAGAGGAGAGAGGGAAGAACCCATCTCCCTTGCCCTGTTATTTAACCTGCCCATTGTGCAATTAATTGACTTTGTTGTTGCAGTTATGCATATGTAAGGCATATACCCTTCCTTGTTCGCCTTTTGATTTGAATGCTGTTACTCATATAATCAGCTGTGCTCTTACCCAGGTCTGCATTTTCATTCATAAAACACTGTTAATTACAGAATTTCTGGTTTCATTGTTTTTCCACAGGAAAGACTAGAGGATACTCCACAGGGCAGATTTACAGTGAAATAATCTGTTCAGCTCCTTCACCTCAGTTCCCTTTAAACATTGTGGTGGCGAGATTAAGAGATGACATCAAACGTCAGTAGATTTTTAAATGGAAGTGAAAAATGGAATAGGCAATCTGACAGCTTTTGTGAATTGCAGTTTTCGAAAGAAGCAAAGAATGCTGGTAATTTGTATGTTTGGTTTCAGGGGGCCCAGATCTTCCTCAAGGTAACTGTTGTCATGGTATTAATGGTAGAGGGAGCGGAAGGGATACTTCTGTTAATGAAATCCTGTTGACACACTTGCATTAAGCTGAAGGGTGAGAATGAAAATAGGTATTTTAAATTGCCAGTAAGTCTTCTGCCTTGAAGTACTCTCACCAAGTGTTCATCCACATCAGCTATGCAGGATCTGCTCCAGTACAAGCAACCGTACCTTACTGGCAGTTGCATCAGGCCTAAGCCTTACAAATGCTGTCACTTCAGTCTGCAACACGTTACATGAGCATTCCGTTTCAGCCGTGTGGCTGTGCATATTCAGAACTTGGCTTCTATGTTCTAGGGAGATCTGTGGTTATCACAAGGCAAGAAGGGAGTGATCCAAATAGATCTAACCAAGAAATCATGAGTTTTGTACAGGTCTGACACAGAGGACGTTTTTCACCCAGTTTGCTCAAGTGCCCGTGATCTTTTGAATGAGCTGTAGCTAAGGTTTGAGTTTGTAGTCTAGTCTGAGAGACAGCCTGTGGTGAGGGGGTGTGTTTGTTGGGTTTGTGTTTTGTTGTTCTAGTTTCACTGTAACAAATAGTTGACATACCTCTAGTTGAAAACAGTAGGATATTGAATTT
This sequence comes from Apus apus, assembly GCF_020740795.1. Lineage (NCBI taxonomy): Eukaryota > Metazoa > Chordata > Aves > Apodiformes > Apodidae > Apus > Apus apus. The sequence goes on from NC_067283.1 coordinate 54,543,921, forward strand.
GAATGTGGAAATCAAATAAGAAATGTGCTAAAATACACACTCGCAGAGGATGAGTTAAACTCGTCCTTGGCTATTAATCCTGTGACAGTCTGTGGAATTCCAGAAAGACAAATCTGACTGGAGATTTGTTTGATTTCTGTTGCAATAATAATTATTTGCCCTGTCTCCATAGTAATATGAGTAGGGCTTCCCAGTCAAGATTAAACACTTTCAGTCAAATGCAGACCAACAGATCTTTCTACAACAAATGCGGTGCTTTTTTATTCTTATTCTTGCTGTACCTCAGTGTTTGTTATTAAAAGAAAAAGATTACTGCAATATACTGAATCTGGGATAGGTTTTCCAGTAATCACAAGGTCCAAAAGATTGGATTGTTACTTTCTCTCTAGTGAGTCATGTAGTTCCTTTGTTCTAGTAGAAAAACAGATGCCTGTAGATAGTAGATATTAGGTATAGTAAATATTGTACCATTAGCCAAACTCCCTGCAGCTTCCGATTTATCTAACAGAAGTGTCTATTCTGGTTTTTGTTAAAGACTACATTAAGTCAATGGCAGGAAAGGTCCTCATTATTGGACTGATTTTGCTTATATTGACAGAAAAATGTCACATGATACTCAGGCTGTGCTTTCTATTCAACCATATCACTATAGAGGAATGTCAATAAAATCACTTTGTTATGTCATTGTGTGGACTCTCTATTACAAAATAACTTATTTCATAGAGGATAGAATTTACTAGAGTGGGTGGAAACTGGCACTAGTGAAAGTCCACTGAGTGAAGGAATTGCTCTTCCAGGATCTTATCCTTTCTGACCACTGCATTCAGGCCCTCCCACTGCTTTTGTTCAGTTTATCAGGGTAAATGTCTGAAACATGAGGTTCTTCACTTCAGTGTACATAAGCAAAGCCCCCATGCTCTCCAAATATCCAAAGACCAGCCCTGCATTGAAAGCGTGTGAGCTTATTCCTCGCTCTAGAAAAGGTCTGGATGCACAGAGGGACAAAAGGAACATGCATACTACTTACGCATACCTCCCTCCTAGGTATGAAATGCAAGTGGAAAGATGGTTTCTTAATAGCATATGCTGGGTCTGCATTAGGTGTTGACAGCAAATAAATAGCGAGATGCTCTGGCATTCTCAGTATGTCACACCCATTGCTCTACTACTCGTCACTGTAATATCTCAGGCATGTTTCATTAGCACATTCCAGGGTAGATTAACACGCCTCAGATACACAGTCAGCAGACACCTTGCTGACCATACCTGTTTTCGTGCATAAACAGCACCTCACGAGAGATCATGGTACAATGAGAAGGATGGGAAAGCTTAAATATGAGGAGCAGTTTTTATAAGGAAACAGTAAGCGTGTCTTGCCCAAGACACATCAGTAGCAAACGTGAAACTATGTGACTGTGACAACTCTTCAGAGATCTTCTCCAGTTGTCACTGTATTTTAGCTTGTGTGGAGGAGCACAGGTCCACAGGGCCCATGCTGGCTCTCCTGCACTGGGGACATGGGGGTGGCAAGAGTACCCCACCCACGCACGTGCTCAAGAGATCCAAGTCTCACAGCCCAGCCTTTATTCAAAACTGGTCTGGTTTGATGGCACAGGTGTGTGAGGAGGAAGTGGGGGGACAGGTATTTGAGACACTAAGCTACATTTCTCTGAATTTTTCACATACAAAGGAAGGAAAAATCGGTACTTACTGAAAGCAGCGAGGCCAGATGCTGATCACTAAGGGTACATCAGAGGTGTCAGTTTCTGTAGTGGTGATTTGTTTATGTGGCTGGAACTGCACCTTTTACCAGAACCCATTCTGTGATTTATGCTACTGAATTCCTGTTAAAATATAGCAGCAGTCCACCTGAAGTCTCCATACATACATCAGATGTCTGTCTTGTCACGCTAACAAAATTCCGTATTCCTATAGGATATTACAAAATTAATAATAATCCCTTTCCACCCTGTGGTAGCAAAGTTATAAATTTTTGCTATAATGGACAAGAAACCTACTTGTGGCATGACGTTCATTCTTGTACAAGAGGCCAGACTGGACAATAGCTGTCATCTCTGGAGAACAAAGCCACAAAGGATCTGCTAAGTCTCCTCTAATCATAAATCCTCCTTAGGCTGCAAAGCCATGCTCTTTTTTTTTTTTGTCTTTTTTTTTTTAATTTAATTCTTGTAACTTTCAAAATCAATTTTGCCTGAAAATGCCCCTCATGGAAATATCAAAATGAAGAGCATTTGTTTGTTTAGTTCCTACCCTCCTGGAATTAAGTTTTGAAGAAAAAAAAAGATACATCTTTCTGTCTGAAACACAAGCCTGATTCTTAGTTATAGTCAAGTTTGGTGTAAAGCACGTTTGTATCTTTTTAACTCTAGTGTAAATGAAGCTCATCCCCACAGTGATATGTTACAGCTCTTTCAGGTTGAAACAAACAGAAGTCACTGGATAACACAAAGACTGCAACTAACGGTGTTTTTTCCTGAATTGCAGGCATGTAGGATTTCATATCATTAACCCCTATGGTCTAAGGAGATAGTGGAGCTGCATGGGACAGTTTCCTGTGTCAATGATAAACAACAGTAAAAGTAAGGTCGCTTGTCTTTCCTTCTGTGAAGAGCGATACGCTTTAGAGACCTTTTAAATTTTACAATATGAAAATAAAAGATAGGTTTGGGTTATTTTCTTTCCCAGTTACAAAACTAATCAGCTGTAAGGAAAAAAAAACATGTAAATACTCTGTGGTGTGACACTGAAAATCTGTTCAGTCAGTTTCAGAATGGACCGCAGCAGTTGAAGAACTATTGTTGGGTGTAATTTCCTAATGCTGCTTTTCCAGGATCAAAACAGCACCTATTTTTCTGTTTTCAGCACTTAATATGCTTCAGTTCATAGACAAAGCAGTAAAGGTACCAGTGTGCCACAGGGAGTCATCCTATTTAGATAACAGCTTTTCAGGAATGCAGCTGGGGCGGCACTGGAATTTGCTCAGGAACTTGGTTACAAGCTGTGATTTGACTTCAGTACCTCTTAGGTATGTCTTAGTATTAAATACATGCAGTGACTTTTTAAGAATGACTGAAATTAATAATACAGATTACTATTTAAGATTATACTTACGATGTGTGAGGACACACTTACTGACAGCTTTGGCATCTTTGGCAATTGAGTATAAACTTTCCTGCTTCTGGCATGCAAGTTAACAGCTTTAGTGATCCGTGCATTGATTAAAAGAATGGGGACATTTAAAGTCTAACCTCTCTACTATGGTATGTAAAGCACACAGCATGGCTTTTGAACATCACCGTTGTGCTTCCACTACATGTTTCAGTCCTCCTAATGTACAAACTGAAACAGGTGACCTTTATGCTCTGGACACAGACAGGAAATAAGTAGTAAGGCACCCTGGATTTTTATAAAATGTAGTCTGCCTCATTTGTGAAAGACACATCGGTCTTTGGGACTGCCTTGGCACTGCAGAGAAGCTGGGAAAGTCATTTGAGGAGAACCCAGAAGAATGTGTGGGGGCCTATATGATGTGTTTTCCAACTCGTAGATTAGTGGTATTATGTGTAAAACTAAAGTGGAAATTTCTGCAAAATATTAACCCATGGAAGTATTTGGAAAGGTTGTTCTTAGACTCTCTGAGCACAGTTTTTTTTCATCTGTCATGCATCAGTCATGAATGCAAACGAGCAGTATGAGCAAAAAAGAGGCATACATATTACTGCCACATGAGCAGCAGTTCCTATTCCATCTCTCACAAGTATAAAAATAATTCAGCAAAGCTGGCACTAATTATGCCTGGTGCTGCCACTTGGTGGAGCTGTGCTTTCCTCCCTTAAATTGGAAAAGTGGAGATTTTTTTTGTTGTAGCTGGGAAGAAACCCCGGTTTGTACAAAAGTGTCGCATGGGACTGGTTTTCAGCGGTGCTGGGTACTTGGAGCTCTTGTGTCAGTGCCTTTATGTGATGACAAGAAGCATTTGAGGAATACAGGAGTGAAGCACCTCAGGTGAGGAATGTGTACTCTTCCTGCTGCCTCCTGTATAAAACAAACACACGAAGAATAAGTAGCTTCATCAATGCAAAAAAAAAAAATTAATATGGAACTGATTCTAGGATTAAGCAGCCTGCAGAAATTTCAATCACAGGAGCTCGTGATTTTTCTGTCATTATGGAAATTGAAAGGAATAATTTAGCACCTGAAAAATCATCTGAAGTTACATGTGCTGAGCGACAGATGGTTAGACTTCATAGTTCTGTTATAAATGGACCGTGTTATTATTTAGGGTAACTCTTCCATGTACAATTTGCCTTTCTGTACAACTTCCCACAATCCTAGTGGGAAGTGGAATGTCCTGGGAAGATCAGGCTAGAGTCAGACAGATATAACTGAGCAAAGCTTCTGTCCCTCTGCAACACATTTGATCCACATCTCCAAGGCAGAATTGAAATTGCTCTTTCACTCCAGTGCATGCAGGCATAAATTGAAAAGGACAGTCTCTTAAACAGAGTACCTGTGGTGGCATTTTTCACCTCACCTCCTGCTTCTTAGCTTGCAGGCCAAACAGAGTTCATGAGAATGAACTCCTTGAACGTTGCTGGCAAGAAAGAAAGAAAAAAAACAAAAAGATCAAAATATAGAACAGTTCATGCTACCTGTACAAGCAGAAATTAGTATTTATTATGCCATCTGAGTGCACTTGAGCAGGCAACAGCTAATAACATTTATGTGATTAAAGCCAAATAGCCAAACAACAGGAAAGAAAAACAAAACTTTTTTTTCAATAGGTAACTTATGAGAGTAACCAGCCTAGATACATCTGTTAGCTTATCTCTAAATAAACTGAGCATTGCTCACATCCACGTATGTTTCTCCCTGTGTGGATAGCACATATAAGCTTATGCTGCAATAGGTAAGACTAAAAGCAGTGAGTCATAACACTTGGGTTTATTTATTCTACTAGGAAAACTTAAATTAAGACAGCATATATCAGCTCCATAATACTCTGGTACAACTAGGCCAAGCATAGTCTGTGCTCTGGCTAGTGCATAGGAAAGTGGGAAAAGTTTTTATTTCAGTCAGTTTTCAAGATGCTAAAACACCATTTTTCTTTTTGTCATTGTCTTCCTATTCCATGGATAAGTGTTTTTAAGAATGCTACAGATCCACGTTCCTGTTACATTAAGACACTGCTCATGTCTTTGGTAGTTTCTACCCTATGGAAGAGAACACAAATATTTATGTACTACATAGAAGAAAAGTTCTTCCACACAGGAAGAAGCAATATACTCAAAACTCTCCAAAAGTTAGATACAAATGTATCTTAAATTTATCTGAATAAAATAATCACATGTGGGGAAAAATGTAAGACCAACATAACCAATTGTGAGGTTTTTAAAGGCACTGAAGAATCTAAAACGTATAATTAATTTAAAAGATCGCCAGGGAACCCTACATATCCCAAAGTGTTTTGAGGAAGGTCTGTTCATATTCCAGAATCAGTAATTGCACTCCTCTCTGTAAATTTTTTGCAGGTTCCCCCCACCCTGCTCCCCAAAACATGATTGTGAAAGGAAGTAAAGTAGAAAATAAGACAAGAATTATCTGACACCTTAATTTAGGGTTAACATAATTTAAGATATTATCTGTTTTTTTCAGGAAACAGCCTTTTCTCTGTAGCAAATGCTTCTGATACGTACTTTGAGATATATCGATTTCTTAACCCTTGTTTAATCTGAGTTTTTTGATCAGCAGTAGCAGTCTGGCCCTGCTACAGCATAGCCAACGCTCTGAGTGGAAAGCACATGGATACTGTGAAGTCTTGAACTCTCCATTACTCTATTTACTGGTTCTGGAATTCATTCCTAAACTGTTGATTTCTGCAAATCAGACTTGGTGTTGAAGGAACAAGGGAATTCCAGAAGAACGCCACGTCAGCAGTTGTACTCCCACACCAGACCAGTGACCGGGTTGAATCCTTTCCTGTGTGTTGGCCTGTTTCCTCATTAGCCTCTTCTCCCTCGAGCTTTGGATGCTGGCAGGCAACGCCAGGGAACAGTCTGTGCCCTTGATGGAGACACGTGCGGCAGCCCCGCCTCCATGAACGACTGCCACACTGCACAGGTCTCTTGGAGATGTGTGTTAGGGAAGCTGGATGAAGAGCACGTGAGTTGGATACGGCCGTTTCTCAACCCGTGAGACCATTCCCACCCGTCGGGACAAAGGGATGCTCGGGAGGCAGCTCCCGCACGCCGCACAACGACATTGGGCGCTTAGACGGGCATGGAGAAGAGGAGCCAAGTACACCCCAGCTGTAGGAAAGGCTTAATTGAAGCTTGTGCCTTAGACACCACAGAGGCTGACGTTGTGTTAGGTGGGCTGAAGTGTGCTTGCCCCCTTCAGAGGTGCTACTGCCCTTTTTTATCCTCGCCCGCCTTCAGCCTTGCACTCCAGAGTCCCCACTGCGGGCCTGGGCCCTGTTTTCCCCCAGGACCAGCTCTTGTGGTTTCACCTCAGGCTTCTCCCTGCTGACGTACTGCTCCCTCAGGGCATGCCTGAGTGCCCACAGATGGAGCTCCTGGCTTGCACAGGTAGGAAGGAGAGCAGTCCTGACGCTGGTGCCTCACCAGTCAAACAACACGTCCCTCAGATACTCGTTTTGGCTGTATTATCATGTAATCAGAGAATGGTTTGGGTTGGAAGGGACCCTAAAGATCCTCTAGTTCCAACTCCCCTGCATGGGCAGGGACACCTCCCAGCAGACCAGGTTGCTCCAAGCCCCATCCAACCTGCCCTTGAACACCTCCAGGAAGGGGGCATCCACAGCTTCCCTGGGCAACCTGTGCCAGTGTCTCCCCCCCCTCACACTAAAGCATCTCTTCCTAGTATCTAGTATAAATCTACCCTCTTTTAGTTTAAAAGTGTCACCCCTTGTCCTGTTGCTACAAGCCCTGCTCAGCTTCCCCGTGATCCCTTTGCAGGCACTGGAAGCCCACTGTAAGGTCTCCCCAGCACCTTCCCCAGCCTGAACAACCCCAGCTCCCTCAGCCTCTCTTCAGTGGGAGAGCTGCTCCAGCCTTCTCTGGCCATCCCCAGGCCATTCCTCTGGGCTGCAGCAGCTCCAGAACGGGACACAGCACTCCGGGCTTTACACCTCGGCACCTGGGGGTAGGCAGGCCTGGCACCCCCCCAGTGTCACCCCCCAGTGTCACTCCCAGTGTCACCCCGCCCAGTGTCACCCCCCAAGTGTCACCCCGCAGTGTCACCCCCCAAGTGTCACCCCCCCAGTGTCACCCCCAGTGTCACCCCCCAAGTGTCACCCCCCCAGTGTCACCCCCAGTGTCACCCCTCCAGTGTCACCCCCCAGAGTCACCCCCCAAGTGTCACCCCCCAGTATCACCCTCCCAGTGTCACCCCCCAATATCACCCCCCCAGTGTCACCCCCCAGTATCACCCCCCACTGTCACCCTCCCAGTGTCACCCCCCAATATCACCCCCCCAGTGTCACCCCCCCAGCATCACCCCCCAGTGTCACCCCCAGTATCACCCCCCCAGTATCACCCCCCTGTGTCACCCCCCAGTATCCCCCCCCCAGTATCACTCCCCCAGTATCAACCCCCAAGTGTCACCCCCCAGTATCACCCTCCCAGTGTCACCCCCCAATATCACCCCCCCAGTGTCACCCCCCAGGATCACCCCCCAATGTCACCCTCCCAGTATCACCCCCAGTGTCACCCCCAGTATCACCCCTCCAGTGTCACCCCCAGTGTCACCCCCAGTACCACCCCCAGTATCACCCCCCCAGTACCACCCCCTAGTATCACCCCCAGTACCACCCGCCAGTACCACCCCCTAGTATCACCCCCAGTATCACCCCTCCAGTACCACCCCCCGTATCACCCCCAGTATCACCCCCAGTGTCACCCCCCCAGTACCACCCCCCAGTGTCACCCCCAGTACCACCCCCCAGTACCACCCCCCGTATCACCCCCAGTATCACCCCCAGTGTCACCCCCCCAGTACCACCCCCCAGTGTCACCCCCAGTACCACCCCCCAGTACCACCCCCAGTATCACCCCCCAGTACCACCCCCCAGTGTCACCCCCAGTACCACCCCCCAGTATCACCCCCAGTATCACCCCCCAGTATCACCCCTCCAGTACCACCCCCCAGTATCACCCTCCAGTACCACCCCCTAGTATCACCCCCTAGTATCACCCCCAGTATCACCCCTCCAGTACCACCCCCCGTATCACCCCCAGTATCACCCCCAGTGTCACCCCCCCAGTACCACCCCCCAGTGTCACCCCCAGTACCACCCCCCAGTACCACCCCCAGTATCACCCCCCAGTACCACCCCCCAGTGTCACCCCCAGTACCACCCCCCAGTATCACCCCCAGTATCACCCCCAGTGTCACCCCCAGTGTCACCCCCAGTACCACCCCCCAGTACCACCCCCAGTATCACCCCCCAGTACCACCCCCCAGTGTCACCCCCAGTACCACCCCCCAGTATCACCCCCAGTATCACCCCCCAGTATCACCCCTCCAGTACCACCCCCCAGTATCACCCTCCCAGTACCACCCCCAGTATCACCCTCCCAGTACCACCCCCCAGTACCACCCCCAGTATCACCCCCCAGTACCACCCCCCAGTATCACCCCCAGTATCACCCTCCCAGTACCACCCCCCAGTACCACCCCCAGTATCACCCCCCAGTACCACCCCCCAGTATCAGCCCCAGCACCACCCCCCAGTATCACCCCCCAGTACCACCCCCCAGTGTCACCCCCAGTACCACCCCCCAGTATCACCCCCAGTATCACCCTCCCAGTATCACCCCTCCAGTACCACCCCCCAGTATCACCCTCCCAGTACCACCCCCAGTATCACCCTCCCAGTACCACCCCCCAGTACCACCCCCAGTATCACCCCCCAGTACCACCCCCCAGTATCACCCCCAGTATCACCCTCCCAGTACCACCCCCCAGTACCACCCCCAGTATCACCCCCCAGTACCACCCCCCAGTATCAGCCCCAGCACCACCCCCCAGTATCACCCCCAGTACCACCCCCCAGTACCACCCCCAGTATCACCCCCAGTACCACCCCCCGTGTCACCCCCCCGGCCGCCGCCAGGGGGCGCTCCCCGGCCGCCGCTCCCGCCCCGCCCCGCCCCGGGGAGGCGTTCCCGGGCGCGGCCCCGCCCCCGGCCCGGCGCGTGCCGCCCGCCGCCGAGCGCGCAGCCCGCGGGAGCCGGGCGGGAGCGGCGGAGCAGCCGTCCCTGCGCTGCGGGAGCGCCGCGCCATGGGCCCTGAGGAGCAGCCGCCGCCCGGCCGCTCCCGCCACCGCCCGCCGCCGCCGCCTCAGCCCGCTCCCGGCCGAGCCCGGCGGCGCGGCGGCTTCCTGACGGAGATCCGCACGCCCATCCGCACCGAGCCCTTCCAGGAGCGGTACAGCCTGAGCCCCGGCAGGGAGCTGGGCAGGTGAGCGCTGCGGGGTGGGGGGGGGTGCTGCGGGGGCTCCCGCCGAGGCAGCCGGAGCGGGGAGGGCGTCCCGCCTGTCCCGCGGGCGCGGCTGGCTCCGGGCGCCGAGCCCGAGGCGTGTGCCCAGCCCGGGCTGCGGGGCTGCGGGGCTGCGGGGCTGCGGGGCTGCGGGGCTGCGGGCGAGGCCGCCGCCTCCCTCCCCCTGCGCGAGGCCTCCGCTCTTCCCGCTGGAGCTGGCGGGGAAGGTGCCGCTCCCTGCCCTGGGTGCCGGTGCGCGGGAGGGGGTGGATGTTGCTCCGGTTTCCCACGGGAGACGGAAACCCGCCTGTCTTTTGCGTGTTGTGGTTCGTCTTCCTTCAGTTTTGTGAGCTGTGACGTGGGGGGTAAAACGAGTCTTAAGAGGGAAGGAGTTTGTGGGTAGCGTGTGCTGGGGAATAATCTGACGGTGGAACTTCTCAAGGCGTTAAGAAGCTGGGTAATAAACCTGGTTTTGAAAGTGACTCCACACGCAGGGTGTAATCAATGCGTAGTTTCAGCAGCTGGCTGATAGCGAGCGAGGTTTGAAGCAGAGCGTCTCGCCGACAGGTTTCTGCATCTCGGGACCCACGCGTATGGAATTTCAGCGCCACTGAACCAGTACTTCGTACTGAAATTGTCGCTGATGAAAAAGAGTGATATTATTCTTACCCACAATCACATCTGCTCTATCTAAAGAGCATTCAGATAAAAAAAAAAGATTAGGTTATGTACCACAGGATATGCAACAAGAAAGACTCCTTAATACATGGGGTTTTATGCAGGCTGTGCTTGCTGTGTGCTCACTTCATACAGCAGTCAGAACCCTTTGGAGTTTCAGAACAAACGTAGCTGCTCTAAGCACCTCTTAACAAATTTTTAGGTTGTCCAGGTGTCAGCTTAATGTTTGCTTGGTAACCCTAAATTACTAATAGAATAATGCCTGTTTAAACATAGTGGCCTAAAGCATTCGCTTGGGAAGCAGGTGGGAGAAACATCCCATAAAGTGAGAAAGCTTTTTTTAGCATATGACCAGTGTCCAGAGCCTGGAAACGGAAGCTAACTAAGTGCAGGCTACAAAACAGCCTAAATTCTAAGCAACAATCAAGAAGACGTGGGAGCAGTATAGCACTGGATATCCTGGTATCACTGCTGCTCGGGTCTATTTATATGAAGATCAGATGACTTTTCAGAAAATACTTTGCAGTTTTCTCATGGAGTGAGAGCTGGGTGATACTCCTTGACGTGATCAGAAAATGGGCTAGATGAAGCTTCCTTCAGACACACAAAAGTACAGCTGAAATTTTTAGCTTTACACTGTGAACAACAAGTAAGTACTGCAGCAAATCTTGGTCTGCAGTTTAAGCAAGAAAATCTCAGCATGGCTTTTTGTTTGGAGTTATTTTTAACCTTTGCATGCAGGTTCTGATTTTGGACCTGCAGTTATGTTAAGTGACAGTTCTAAGTGTCTGTCTTGTTTTTGTGCAACAGTTGCACCTATTTTGGTTCAGGCTTTTTTTTCTCCTCAACTTCACAGATGTTTTCACAGTCTTCTCTCTTAGAATATAGAAATTATGTGTTTTAATGTATATGCTTAGCTTTTAATTAAACAATTTGGAATGCTTTATTACTACGTTTTTATGGGAAAAAGTGGGTACTTCAGCTCAAGTACTCCTATCAAAAACAGTCTTTTCCGAACTCTGTGACAAAGCATAGGTGGCAAATGGAATGTCTCTCTGCTGCTTGTAACTGTCCCTGTCATTTTCTTGATAATGTATGCTTAGCAGAAATTGTTTCACTTTTATCTGGTCATAAAGTGTCTAAGTCTCTACTTATGGGTAGAGTTTCTCTCTACAAAGGATTTGAACAAGTTAGCACCCAGGTATGACAGGTTTTTGTCTCAGATGAAAAGCAGTCCTTGTGGACACAACGTAGTGTATTTTAATTCTAATTTGGTAGCTGAATTTGCTAACAAAAAATGTTTATACACTCTGTTCATCCATCCTGCTTCCTAGAATTAGGGAAACCATTTAAAAGTTAAACTTTAGAGTTTTGTGAGAGCAACATTTGTCCAAGTCAAGCTTAAAACTGACAGCAGGGAGAGAAAAGCAAACAGATTTAGCACCGTTGCTGAGAGTGAGGCTGCTGGGTGAAGTCGACAGGTTTGTGTGCTCTTTGGCCTCTATCCAGTCAGTCAGCACATGTATATTGAACTTGTGGTACTTCAGGCCTCTGTTCCCTTGTCACCTGTGTGTGGAGGGAAGTGGAAAGAGGGGAGAAGATGGGAAAATGGCGTTGCAGTTCTAGCAGTACAGGGAGGGGAGCTGCTGGCCCCTGGGTGGCATGTTGGATATGGAAATCCTGGGGAAATATCACCAAAAGAGCAGTAGATGAGCCTGAGAGGAACCTGGTCATAATGTGGTGAACCTGGTGGGACTTGGGTGCAAAGCCATGGGAAAATCTGGCTTTGTTAGTTCTGCTCACAGGGGAAAAAAACTGCTTTGAGAATGCAAAGTTTACGTGCTTCAAAAGGCTGCTGCCTCATCCAGTAGCTGAACAGGCATTTTCAAGTCTTACCAAAACATACCTGCTAGGGAAGACAGGTCAAATCAGGAAAAATGCTGAAAATTTGGTTATAATGGCTACTCTGGAGAGGAAATTCAGTTGCTTAAAATGGCATGGAAATTGTGAGGGTTTTAATAAAATGTTTTAATAAAAGAAGTTTTGGGCTAGTCTTCATGGCCTTATTAGTTTTACTGTCCTGAAGTCAGAGTGTTCTCACACAAATCTCTATTTAAAGTTGTCTGCTGTTTAAAATCAAACTTACCTCTGGTGGATGGTTTATGGGTGCCACTCCTTGTCAGCTCACTCAGACTGAGTTTTTTCAGCTGGTGCTAGCTTGTAAGGGAGTGTAACCTTTGCAGGGGGCAAGACACCAGTTGCTTAACTCTTCTTTCCCTTACCGTCTGTGCCTAAGCCAGAATTGTACCGCAAAATGGGGAATGATATATTACCTAGAGCTTTAAGGAGTTTATAATAATTGTACTGAGTTGCTTGCTCTTCTTCTCAACAAAAAAGTCCTAACTAATTACACATATTACTAGACTATTAGCTAATTTTTTGTATCAGTGTTAGATTATTGCACTTTAGTATGTGCATAACTTGTTTTACTTAAAGAGATTGTAAATCATGTTCAGAAAATAATACTTCTAGAGCTGGATTGAGGGAAGGCATAAATGACTGGACTTGCTTTCTTTTCACTGGAAGGTAACAGTCAGCTTAAAGGATTGCTCTAACTTAAACAATCTTCTAGTGGAATGTACGCAGCTCATACATCTAAATGTATGTCAAGTGCAATTCAGGTGACTCTCATTCCCAGTTTTTTCTTAAAGCAGACAAGCTCATTCTCCACCCAGAGCTAAGAATAACAAGTATGTTAATAGTCTGAGGAGACTGAAAAGAATAATAAGGAAATATTATTCCATTCTTTGTTTCTGGCCAGTGACCTGGCTGTAGTTTCATGTGCAGATACTGCTTATCTTGGATAGTTTTTTCCCCACAATGTCTGGCATGAACTTGCTTATTTCTTAGGCAGTTTTCGATAACGTGCATCGTAGTACTACATGATGCTTGTACAACAGTAAGAATGTATATGCCCACATTTCTGTTGTCAGCTGCTCTCTGCAGTAGCACAATTTGGGTGAAACAGTTGTGAAAGTGGAAAATAGATTAAAATTAAGACTTGTAAGCAGCTGGTTCCATCATTTGAGAATAAATTTGTGAGTAAATGATTAATGAACATCATAAGTGGAATCCCCACACCTTGCTCTTTGGAAATGAAAAATAGTAGGGGGAAAAAACATACTTTAAGAAAGTTTATAGTGCATATAGTTTTGTGGATCTCAGAAAAGTTTTCTCAACTTTATAAAGTAAGTATCTTTACAGGAATTGCTGTTATTCCTGCATTTGTTACAGTGACATGGTTTTATAGGTCACTTGAAAAACAATTATTAAAGTAATGTTAATTCTCTGATCTTCTGAGCCTATGACAACCAGAATTAACTGATGTGACATGAATGTTCGTTCTTATCTGATTTGACATTTGCTTTGTGATTTGAGGCTTTTGCTTTAAGCCATGATGTATGCCAGATGAAACAATGCTAATTCTGTTGGCAATCTGAAAAGATGACATTGGGCTTCTTTGTAATCAGATATGATTTATCTTAAATCATGATTCTTGAATGAGGCTCTTGTGAGGACTGAGAACCACTTCTAGTTTCCTATTCATGTCCCCCTTCAAAGCATTTTTGTTTGTGTTTGGATGACTGGTAGTTAGTTTTTAACTTTGGATATGCACATTAAGTATTTCCTGTCAAAATTGTTCTTCCTTCAGTGCAGTGTTCTCACAGCTAGCTCTTCTCAGTACAGCTAAACTAGCAATCCTGTGGTCTAATACTGTTTTCACTGTTAAAAATATTTTTATAAGGACTTCTGAAAATCATAAATTTAACAAAAGCAAAGATGAAGCATATGCAATGTGTACTTTACGGGAAAGCTTGTTTATATCTGTCCTATCTACTTATTTGGTCTTTATAAAAAAGAAGTTCTTTACAAATTTATCTTTTGGCTTAACCATAGAGTGGATGGTATCTTTGGATCTTAGCTCTGAAATTGTCTCAGGCATGAATCTAGATTGCTGCACAGTAATTAGCTCTATTAGCTGTAAACATCAGGTTTGTCAACTTTGATCTTTTTTTGGGATTCTATTCAGAAAAGATTAGTTCTACAGAATGTAGTTATAATAGCTCTAATTATACCTATAACTGTAAAGGAACCAGGCAGGATTCTTGGTCTTAAACAACTGAGAATTAGTATTTGTTAGCCAGCTGAACTCCAGTGTAACCTGTCCTTTTAATTACGTCACCTGTCAGGCTTCTGGCCAGCTCAGCTAAACAGGACATGCGTGTCCACACAGTGGTGGTTTTTGCTGCTCCTTGCTGCCCCACAAATACTCTTTGATTTCCATAGTGACTAATGTGAGATGCATCGGCAACATTGGTGCTCGTTAGGCTAGTTAACTTGCTCCCAGATAGATTTTCTATGTGTTTCAAAACAACGCAGCACTTCTCGAAAGCTGTATTATGGAGGTTTCAGACTTTTCTAACTATTTTCTCTAGGTCCTTCACTAGAGTTAAAAGCTTTTGACAATATGCTAAGGTGACATTCAACTGGAAGGAAACTGCATTCAGAGGCTGTTTAAGGAAAGAGATGGCTGAAGCCAGGGGTCTAGATCTTTGGTATAAAGGCTTAGTATCTGCCAGGTATTGAAATTACTTGCTGTTAAAGTGCTTATCTGTTAGTTTCTCAATTTATTTTTATCTGTTGATTATTTTTTTTTTATATCAGCATTGTTGCTAGTTTTTTTTCCTGTGCTGTTTTTCGTTTTGGTACAGCAAGGATTCTAACACCCCTGGTAAATGCATAGCTTTATGTTGTACACAAAGCATACAGATGCATGTCTTCATTTGGAATAACTTAAACCTTTTCACTGACTATATTCACATTGCTCTCTGTCGTAGTGTTACTTCTTCCAACATGTTTTTGGATAGATGTGTTCCAGGCATGTAACAGGTTACCCTTTAGGTGTCTGTTCCTCCTGTGGTGTTCTATGGTGACTATATTAATGCATTTTACAGTGATCTTCTCACCATACCTTCCTACTGCTGCAAAATCCTATGAAATTATTTTCATGCGTTTGCAGGGCTGTAATGTTGTCTTAACAAATATTTTAGTAATTGGGGACTTTCTCCCCAAAAATGGATTCAGGAAATTGGAAGCATGTTCTTACTGTTTGTCTTCCTTCACAGCCATCTGGGCTGTGCTCTGATCTAGTCTGAATACATACTGTGCTGTAGATAATGTGCTTATGCAACATATTATTCAAAGAATAACTGTGGCTGTATCAGCGGTTATAAGTCTGATTATTTTAGTGAGATTGCCTAGCAAATACCCACTTTGTGGGTGCTTATTTGACCTAATCCATTTAGACCGGGTAATTTTGAAATAAATGCCTGTTAAAAGCAAGCTGACCACAACTTCTTCTACCAATTACACTTCATGGATAGCAATATGGCAATAGATTTGAAGCTGATTGGGAGTGGTAACTTCAACATGAGCTGAATTAGTTAATTCTGTGGAATCCAGCTTGGAGATAGGAGAGGTAAAGCCTATGTAATTGTATTCCAAACCAGATGAGGACTCCTATTTTGGTTTCAGCAACACTACAATAAGTTAAGAATCAAAATAAAGATCTCCAAGCTGTTCCTGAAGCTTTATGAGAAACTTTTTACATATAAATGAAACAATAGGTCTTGCCATCAGGTATAATGTTTGTAAAAACAAAAAAAAGATTGCTCTGCTTCAAAGTGTGGGAAGTCATTCATTGCATTAGGTGACAAATATTGATTAATAGACCTTTCCAGTCTAAAAATCAGTACTATATGAATGTAACTGAGTGTGGGACTCAAGGAAGTCCAAAATGCTGTGGTGGAAGTCTTCTGATGCAAGTGCAGCAATGTGGTTTTAGCTAGCCTGCTGCTGTAACACATTGGTTGTGTTTTGTCAGAAATGACGCTCATTACCTATGCTCAGTTCTGCTCAGTGTGTTTGTATTCACATTATGATGTCATAAAAGTTCTGTTACAAAGCTTTATGTTGGTCAAGCTGCTTAATTTTTTTCCTAAATCATCCCTGTTTCTTATGCAGTAAGACTAAGTGGTGTTGAGAACTGTTAATTAGAAAACTCTGGCTGTCATCAGTTGAGACACCGTGGTGAAAATACCAAGTGCCATCTTTGAAAGTGCAGAGTCTGGATACTGCATGGCAAATGGGGCAGGATTCTGAGCAGTTACTCATTGGGAGTGCTGGTTGCTGTTGTCTTTAATATGGTGGGATACTTTAGAAAACAGTAAATTAGTTACTGCAGCATAGTCAGAGAGAGCATAAATTGCCTATTTGCACACATCTGTTTTCTGAGCTTTTTTAATGAAAGGCTTGAGGATAACTAATAAAGCTTGTTTATTCTGTATTTTTGAAATCCAGGTTCCTTGAATTGATAGAGTTTTTTAAATTATTATTTTTCATGGAGCTTATTCTGGGTTGTGGTGTTCTAAAAAAAATTTCTAAATTTAGATTTTTTTAAATGTAGGTATATTTATGTAATAGATATACCTATCTAATAGATATATTAGATAAATTTAGATATATTTTAAATATATCCAATTTAGTTCAAGTTTCCTGAAATGTTAGTTTATGAGGGCAAAGTTGTCACTAAGGGACTTAATTTTAATTTTCAATTTTTCTTCAATTTCAGAGGAAAATTTGCAGTGGTGAGGAAATGCATCCAAAAAGACACTGAAAGAGAGTTTGCAGCAAAATTCATGAGAAAAAGAAGAAAGGGCCAAGATTGTCGGATGGAAATTATCCATGAAATTGCAGTCCTTGAGCTGGCACAATGCAACCTTTGGGTCATTAACTTGCATGAAGTTTATGAAACTGCAACAGAGATGATCTTAGTCCTTGAGTAGTAAGTACTATTAATAATTCCTCAATAACCTTCTGCAGTGTTTTGATATAACTAATAATGTAAAAATACTGTATATCAATATGAATAATGTGATTTGATTGCTTGCCTGTTACACTTGCTTGAGTTGAAAAAGAATTGCCAAGAAAAGCAATATTACGAGAAGTTATGTGCAGTCTTGTAACTACTACAGATTATAATGAATTTCTCCAACTATGTAGTGTCTTTCAAAGCTGAGCTATAATTCATGTGGTTAAAAATGTTTTTAGTGAAATATGAACTGTGTACACTTGTAAAAGAGGAAGAGGAGAGAAGCAACAAATCTGTTAAAAAACTGAAGTTTATTTCATTGACAGTCATAAAGACAGGGTGAAATCTGGGTGGTTTACAAGTTATAAAAAAGGTATTGAAAGCAATGACATTATTTTAAAAGAAGCCATCAAAACCCTCTATGATTTACAAAGAAAAGCTCTATAAGTAATTATCTTTTGGGGGAATAAAAAGAGTAAGAGGATTCAGACCTAGAATAATTTATTTGAAATTACATTTAACTTGTGACTCTACACTTGTCTCTGCGTTTTTTCTGTCCTTGAGTTTGTCCAGATGGGTGTTTCTGCAGCTGTTTTGACTGTTCAGCTAATATGCCAGTCGCTTATATATTTGATGTCTCAGTTCAGATGCAGCCAAATGCTTGTTGCTATTGAACTCTTGTTAAGATCTTGTTTATGTTCTATGGATTTTAAGTAATTAGGAGAGGAGTAGTGAGGCTTGATAGTTCAGAAATTAGTTACCCTGTCTGTTAAGATGAACAGTTTGTACAGCTCTTTTTTCGCTTGATAACAGAAAGGAATGGTGCAAAATCTTGTCTTCCAACCTGATCTTGCTTAGAAGTTAAACTATTTTTAAAACTCAGTAAAATGAAATTAGACTGGCTCTGCTAAGGTAAACTTCCTTCTAGAAGAGATTTTTTCCCTGTCATTATGTCCTTATGGAATTAATAGTTAATGAAATATTCCAGTATCTCTTGAAATGCAAAAGTGTGACAGCGCTTCTGGACTTCTAACCACTGTTATTAGAGATTAGTAAAGGCATGCTTTAAACACTAACAGAACAGATCTAGCTGGAATACAGTTTAAATGTTTGGATCCTGTAGGAATATAACGTGAGCAGCAGGATTCAAAACTGGATGTGAGCAACAGGTTTTGTGATAATTTTAATGCAGAATTGCTAGTTTTGTTTTGAACTCAATTCTCTTACAATTGCAAAACATTTTTAATCCAAAGTATTAACTAGGTTGTTCAGTAGTCACCAAGTCGTTCAGTAATTAGCAGCTTTATTGTTTTTATATGCATCAAACAGTCATACCTTGTTTCAGATAAATAGCTGTGTGTTAGAGTTGTAATTTACAAAAACAGGCTTTCCCTGACTTCAGTAAATATGTCTGGATGCTTCTTTAGTGTCAGCATGTTCCAGAGACATGTTGCAACAGAACAGGTATGAATGTTAGTAAATTTCTGACATTCTGTATGCAGAGGATTAATGAACATACCTAGACTGCAAGCTTTTTTAGGGTATTTCAGCTTCATTTAAGCTTGACAGTCTGTGGCCATTCTTTATGTTGGGAAGGAGAAAACCAAGTACTTAATTGTTACCCACTAGCTTTATCTGCTAAGGTTTTAAAGTTTCTTATGTTGATGTTCAATCTGTCATAAGGGATGAGGGAAACACTTAGTGCTCTGCCTTCATCAAGTGAAATAGTAATGTTACATTGAGGGTTATCTTTTGAGTAGGATCCATTTTTGACAGAAAACAAACTTAATATTGGCCACTAAGTGTTAATATTGAAAGTTCTGAGTAATAGGAAGCAATGAGGCATTACAGTGTTGGCTTCAGTTGTAGGATAGCAAATTGGTGGCTGTCTGCATCCACCCTGACAACAGTTTGTTTGTTGTCACAAGACGTCAAACAGGATTTAAGTAGAAGTTGAAGGTGTGAGTAAGTGTGAAGGGGTAATATGTAAAGCCTGGAATTGATCTAGGTCAGACATGTTTCTGTATTTCAGTGAAAACTGAATGAATTTAAAAGAAAATTGGACTTTTACTGATAAAAGTTAGAGATACAGTTTGGGAAACCTGACATGTCAGATATAAAAGGAATGAAGGAAATGTGACAACTTTTGAGCTTAATATTTGTATGTAATCTACCAGACTTTCTCCAGTTTCTTTTGAAGAAGAGCAACAGAGCATCTGATGCTCAAGAACTGGCAGTTTTTGTAAGTGTTCATCACCATATGTTGATACATGTATGGAAAAGATAGGTGATATTGGTAGGTCATTAGTGGGTCAGATATTACAGAAACCTGTATGTGTAACTTCAAAATCTATGCCATGAAGTACTTTTTTTGTGACGAGCTTCTTAACTGAGCAATTAGCTGCCAGGGTCTGGTTTAGATATAGTAGGCTTTTGTTACACTTTAAAAAAGAAAAAAGTTCTGTTTTATCATCTTGAAGACGTAGTCATGGTTTCTTGGATATGCTGGATTTAAGTGCTTTTTTTCATCTATAGTTATTAGGACCTGGATAATGTTGCTACTTGTATTGCCTTGGACATACTGTCCTACTTACTGGAGGGTGACTGGTTAAGGTAAGACTGCTGGCAGGAGACAATTCTTTTGGCATGGGATTCAACAGATAAAGCTTGAAGCAAAACCATTGTAACCAGAAATAACTGTGCTGTTCCAGTTTTTGCATCTTGCCTATTAGAGTAATTAAAGTTGTTCTAGATGGCAGTCTCAAATCAAGACTGGAGCTCTTAAAAAAAGTTTTAAAAGAAGGTTTCTCAAATGGTATTAGATACCATTTGTTGGTGTTTCGTTCAGTTCTTGGGCTTCCTGATTGGAAATATTAAGGGGGAAAAAAGCACATTGTTTGAGAACCAAGAACTTAAAAGCAGTATCTACAACTTCATGCATTTGGATGCTTTTCTTCCCAGATATCCTCTTGTCAGATACAGATTTACAGTTTTCTCTGTTTTTGGGGACATTGGTATACTATGATAACCTTACACTGAAAACTTCTTGAAGCTGTATTGCTGATAGCAGTACAACGACCTTGATGTGATCTTGTCAAATAAGCTCTGCATACAGAAAGCAGATGAGTTTCCATTCTTCCAAAGAGAAGAGCCTTTGAGAGAGGCTGTTGACAGAGCATAAGAGTAAATTTTTTGCTCTTGCAGACTGTATATGGACAACAAGTTATCCATGGGACAGAATGTGCCCTGGTGGTCAAGAAGGCCAGTGGTATCCTGGGGTGCATTAAGAAGAGTGTGTCCAGCAAATTGAGGGAGGTTCTCCTCCCCCTCTGCCTTAGTGAGACCTCACGTGGACTATTGTGCCCAGTTCTGGGCTCCCCAGTTGGAGAGACAGGGATTTACATGAGAGAGCCCGACGAAGGACTATGAGGATGATTAAGGGACTGGAACATGTGCCTTATGAGGAAAAGCTGAGAGACCTGAGGCTTTTTACTCTGGAGAGGAGAAGATGGTGGATCTCTTCAGTATATATAAATATATGAGGGCTGGGCATCAAGAAGAGAGGGACAGCCTCTTTTCACTTGTGCCCTCTGAGAGGATATGGGGCAATGGACTCAAGCTACAGCACAGGACATTCCACCTCAACATGAGGAAGAGCTTCTTTACTGTAAGGGTAACAGAGCACTGGAACAGGCTGCCCAGAGTGGTTGTGGAGTCTCCTTCTCTGGAGACTTTCAAGACCTGTCTGGATGCATTTTTGAGTGACCTGCCCTAGATTTGGTCCTGTTCTGGTATGGGGGTTGGACTTGATGATCTCCAGAGGTCCCTTCCAACCCCTAACATTCTGAAAAATATGGTCTCACTCAGCATTTGAAAAAAAGTGTATTCTTGAAACTTGTTATCTACATATCTGTTGTGTGAGAGTTTGTACCTCTGAGTTTTTCAGAAGACTATCTTAATGTCTCATCCATTAAAGCTGGGGGTATGTTTAATTTTTTCAGATGCACTAAAATAGATGTTTTCAATATTTTTCTAATGATATGCTAAGTGACTTTTAGTGTATTGTAAGTGCACTTGAAAGAAGTGGGATGCTGAATTCCATATAGTGCATTGTTAAGATATGTTTGAAGGAAGATAAGCAGTCTCCATTGAATTAAAAGTCAGCATAATTGTAACCAAGATTAATGCTTCAGACTTCCAAATTACTTTTAGCTCATTTATGCTGATAAGCAGCTAAAAAATGCTAGCATGTTTTTCACTGATGAAGAGCAGTTGGATTTCTCATGAAAGTTTAGAGAATTTAGTAGCAGAACAGTACATTCATAAACAAATTAAAACAGCTAAATAGTTCAGGTTGCCATAGCTTTTGAGTTTGGAAAGAGTTCTTACGTCCTGGGTTTTTTTTGTATACTTGGCTGAGGAAGTGTGTACTAGAGAAATAAGGCATTTTAAATCACACTGGATTTCAAAACATTGTGCTCTTAAATATTTTCCTTATCATTCTTTTTTCAGATTAAGGTGGCTTGTTTTCCTAAAGACTTTTTTGTCCTAAGGACAATTCTTTGCTTTTATCCCCTAGGAACATTTTCTTTCAAGGTGGGTGGGGGTGCCTGGAGATTTGCAAAGTTGTTTTTCCATAATGACCATTAGAAAAGATGGAGCTTAATGGCAAATATGTTCTTACAGGAAAAATGGGTAAATGTTAAAAACGTCAGAGAACTCCTGGTCTACATATATACAGAAATCATTGCAATTACATGCACGTACAGCAGCTATTTTAACCTCTTCTATGTTTTGATTACTACTTTTTTTTCCCCTGAACTCTAGCTAGGGAATATAAAATAACTGAGTTGAAAGTCTCATTAAGGAGCTTGGTAATACATGGATGGATGTGTGGGAGAATATTTTCAGAGTTCTTTTTGACATTGTACTTCTAACCAGTTGTGACTAGGTTGGCTCACAGCTAAACTGTTTTAGTTTAGGGAATCAGTTAAGCTCACTCCACAGCAACAATAGATGGAACAGTCTTGCAGTAACAATTTTCCTGTGTTCTTGTAAAGGTTTGCTACTTACTTGTGTGAATGTGGTAATTTATTGATAGAATTAATTGTCTGGAAGAAGATGCAGTTCTATTTGCATCCTAAATAGCAAAGTTGACCCAAAAAATGAAACATTTAATGTGCAACCACCTTTCCATGTGAGGCTTTTTTTATAGATAAGTGTCTTTTTCTATGGTGGCTGGGAATGGCTGTGTTCCATGAAGTGGGTGTGCACATGTAAGGACTGTATTTACTAATCTCACTCTTAACAATGCTGCAGGACCCAGGCATCTTCAGAAGTACTGGGAGGTACTAAAGACCTTTTATTAAAAAAAGGTTCTGTTTTGAGGGCTTTCTACTCATGGTGATGCTGTCTTGCTTTCAGGGACATTGCTTGAAGTTTTATTGCTTTGGCTTTTAACACATTGAATTCAGAGTTCTCTAAGTGTAGTATTAAAATTCTAGGTAGCTCACATTTTAGTTAATTTGTTTAGTAGTGTGACTTAGTTGTAACAGGTGTCTACCAAGCAGACATAGAGCACACAGGGCTTTATAAGGCCCCCTCCTTGCTGATATTTTTTCAGGTGGGCCTATTAAAAATGTAGTGTCATCCCTGGTTGACTACAGCAGTTTTTGGGTATAAATAGTATTTTGCAAAATTAAGTAGCAGAAGTATTGTTTTGCTTATTTTAATTGGCAAAACTGTACCAGCAAAATGTCAGGGTTGTTGCTGTAAAACACATTGTGTTAGTAATTTTGGTAGTAAATCTTGCCAGTGTATGTGCATTTGTAATTCACTGCTACAAAGAATTAAATTATAATTATAGTAGATGTTTTTCTATCCCTGTTTTGAAGATCCAAGTGATGTTGCTTAAAAGAATTTGATTTATAGCATTAAAATACACTGGACCATGTACCATTTTAAAAATGTCATTAATATCTGAATCTTATTCAGAGTTGAAATACTACTTTTTCCTTGAATTAAATAAAAATGTGCTGAAAAATGTGATAGTTTCAACCATATGCAGTTTTTCTAGAGGAAGTGAAGTATTAATAGTCCTTTGAAAACCTCATTTTATTCTTGAGTTCTATCATCTTTGAAACAGAATGAAGAAAAATGGTTATTTAATGGATTTTTTTTAAAAAGAAAATCTTAGTTTAATAAATCAAATTGTACTTCTGTAGCAGTTAGCCAGCATATAGAACAGAAATATAAAACTTTCTTAAAAGTTAAGATGTCACCCTCTTTTAAACTCTTTTTTTCTTGCATGACCGTCTGTGGAGAGAATTTTAAATACAAGAATATTAGGGAAGGCAAAAAGCTTTTTTATTAATCATGAGGCACTTTCAGGTACTAGGACTGTAACAGTAAAATTAATATAGGCAAAATGAAAATTTGAGTACATTTAAGTGTTCATCTTCTGGGTATGTAATTGAAATAACACCATTTCTATAGAACTCCCATTTGCTGTTATATTCATGTTGAATATGCCTCTGTCTTCTGGATTGCCTAGTTAATATAATTTATTAAGAAATATAATTTATTTAAGAAAAGAGCAAGCAAAGGCAAAATAGATGGCTGTGCATCAATAGAGAGTAACGCTTGTGCAAAATCATGTTTGGCGTGTCACCATTTGGGCTAACTGGAGAAGATGCTGTCCTCGGGGTTCACCATTTTTCACTAATGATAATGAAAGAATTTCATACAGAAGATTGTGTGTGGGTGTGTCAATTTCAAAGTAGTAATTCAGCAATCCAAATGCAAAATTGTCCTGTTCTAATATGTTCTTATGCCCATTACTGTTTTAAGATAGAGCCTCTGCTTATTTACTTTTGATGACACATGATTTTGCTGTAAAACAATTTTAGTTCTCCAGAGTCATTACTAAACAGATAGTACTGCTTGTGGCTTCAGAGTACTTTTAAAATATTTATTCTTCTCTAGTTATTTTTAATTTTTGTTACTTTATTTATTTAAACATATATAAACAGAAGATAAAGAAGCAAGCTAAGGGCTAAAGTTTTCCAAAGTACTTTTAGATGAAAGCTATTTAGAAACTTAATGCATCCCTGTATACCAGAGACTTCACAGACAGTTCAATTATAGACTTTACATTTAGTCTTTTGAGGGTGTGCAAAGCATTTTAAGGAGGACTGGGGGTGGAGCTGTTTTGAGTTGTGTTTACAAAGGCTTACCTTGGCCAAATTTCCATGCAGTTTCATAGGAATGGCAAAAGGCACATATTTTATGTAAACACTGCCCTTAAACAAATGTGGCATTCATCTAAAGCATAGTCAGTAGTGTTTCCAAAATAGTCCCCAGAATGTCAGTAGTAGTCATATTCTCTAGCCTAAATCACTAAGATCTTTTCTAAGAGCTTTTCTCTGAAGTTGCTGTACTGTAGAGAAGTCTCCTAGGCTGTAAAAGCTTGCCAAATGTTTAATAACTTAAAGTACTGCTATTGGATGCTACTGCCTGCTGATTTTGCCTACACTACATAAAATAGTACAAGTAGAACAAAATGGGTGCTATATCTTAGTTGTTGAAATAATAAAATTCATATTGTTCCATAGTGCTGCTGGAGGTGAAATCTTCGACCAGTGTGTGGCTGAGAGAGAGGAAGCCTTCAAAGAAAAAGATGTTAAACGGCTTATGAAACAGATCTTAGAAGGAGTTTCATTCTTGCACAGAAACAATGTGGTTCATCTTGACTTAAAGGTAAGATTCATGCTGGGTTTTTTCTCATTAATTTCTTATCTGTTGACTTCCTTGTTGGTCATATGTCATGCAAATGATAATTTGTACTTAACACAATTTTTATCTAGTTATTCCTCAAATGATAAAATTCAACCTTTGGGATGCAGTAGGGTAGTTTTTATGATTATGTCAAATATAAACTTCATTTAAGTGAAATGTAATGAATTCAAAATTGGGTATGCGTTGTACCTTAAATTATGAATGTGTGCTTTGGGTAAGACCTGACTCATTTTTCAAGTGCCATAAAAATGTCTAGATGTTACATGGCTGTTGAAAAATAGGTTTGTTTTTTGTATTGACTTGAGTTTTAGTGAAGCAGAAAGGTGGCAGAGGCACTGCTAGTGTAGTGCTTCAGAATGAAGTCTTGGTACTGGACTGGTAAACTGTGTATTAATGTGTTAAATACTTTCCTAACACTTTGGTATTTTTTTTAAATTACTGTAAAGCTTAAATGTTTGTCATTTACTGCCAAACAGTTGGCCAGCACACTATTGGTATATAAATTGCCATGATTTACTGGAGTAAATATTTTTCCTTATTGAAGAGCAGTTTTTACCCAAATAAAGAGATAAAAGTCCAGTTGCTATCATATGAAATCCGAAGTATTGCTTATGGTTAGAGAAGGAAGTTGTAACAGGAATCCAGAAAACTATCCTCTCCCACTGAACATAATGCTACTGAGTGCAAATTAAGTATCACTTGACAGTATTGTGTTGATGGTATTTAATTTGCAGGGTGTGCACAGATTGTAGTCAGGAGTCTTTCATCTCCTCTTAATAGTGCTTAAAAGCTGCAGAGTAAGGGAAGACTCCTTGCTCTGTGTTTTCATTTGCTGTTTCACTTGATCTTGACTTGGTGTTCGGAAAAGCTTAAAGTAGTTGGGAATGGAAGAGAATTTAAAAAGGTGTGGGGGCTGAGGAAGGACTAGTTGCCTCTTGTCTACAGCAGAGATAGGTGAAGAGCCTTACATAGCCCTGGAGTCTGGGAGAATGACTGCTCCAAGCTGCACTCTCCTATGGCATATGTTACTCTGGTTATCCAACAGACATTTCCCTTCCTTCTTCCGTATGGCTTTCAAGAAGTTGTGTTTGGTGAGAACAACTAGCAGAATCATTTGAAATTGGCTTCAGTGGCAATTTACACCAATATTCAAAAAGCAAACTAACACAATTATGGAAGAAGTGGCCTAATACAACAACATTCATTTTCTCATTTGATTTTTTTCAGGTGGGTTAAGGTGGAATGTTTATTACACAGAAGTGTAATATTCCTTGACTAAAGGAACGTGCAGGAAGCTGAAGAGAGTTGAAAACTTAAAATAGAATTTTTCAAGGCAAATTAACAGTTTAATCTGGAGTTGAAACATTTATAGCAATTAGAGCAAAGCTGTTGGTTAATAGGCCTCTATAGACTGTCCAGGCTGTACTGAACCAGTTTTGATCACAGCCTTATTTCTTATTTTGGGGAATAAGTGTGATCCTAGTCTAATACAGCTACTCTTTAAGTGACTGTTGATCAGCCTAGTTTCATCTTTACACAAAATGTAGCTGGTGTATCCCAGTTAGTCTGTTTTTCCTGTTTCTGCCCAGTGTTTCTTAGATAGTTCTTGTCTTTCTTCTCAGAATCAGATTTTTTTTACAGTGTTATAAAATTAGATACCTAGCTTAGTTACTGTTGAAGGTTAAGGTTTGACATTGATTAGTTTAAAACACGACCTTTATTATGTGTCCCTAGTCATACTCTTCTTGAAACCAACTAAAGGATACAAGAAATACTAGGGCAAACAGTTCATGAAAACTTCTGGAGTA
Organism: Apus apus; assembly: GCF_020740795.1. NCBI lineage: Eukaryota > Metazoa > Chordata > Aves > Apodiformes > Apodidae > Apus > Apus apus. Next base: position 54,570,657 of record NC_067283.1, read on the forward strand.
ATGGCAAATTTGCTATGCACGGATTTTGCCATTATATAGTCAGTTTACAAGATTCCAAAACCTTCTGGCCAGGTTGGGTTGAAGGGTATCGTGCTTTACAAAGTACACTTTTTACAAACAGTTTGTGTTACTTACAGAATAAGCTTCCAGATGCCACCAGATCTTTGTATACGTTGCCTTAGTCTGACCTTTGCACTGCAAGGACACTGACAGGAAAGCTGTGTTCTTCATGTGACAGTAATTTAGTCCAATTTAAGTGAAAAATGTAAGACTGGTTAATATTTGCAATGATAAAAAATGCTTTTTGCTGCTATTATTCTTCATATGATGATACAGATATAAGCAACATCTCAGATTCCTAAAGCCAAAGTTTCTGGTTGTTGACAGTATGCTTGGAAAATGCAACTTTATTGACAGTCTTTCCCAAAGTACCCATTTCTGGTTGCACTTTGGTGTTGGGCTAGACTTGTTTGACCACATGTTATTTCTGTGCACATCCCAATCTTGAAGTCAAGTTCATCCCTTCAGATTGTCCATTTAGCCAAGGATTCTTTCTTCTTTTGTTTTGTTTGGGTTTCTTTGTTGGTGCACAATGAAAGAGGATCTAAATCAGAACCTTTGGGCCTTACTGCATTAGAGAGGGAGGTTTTTAAATGTTGCTATTTGACAGTTTTCAACAGCCATTTCATTCCTGCTTGACTGTAGGAGTGAAAGGTCCTTTTTAGAGTGGCTACCAGGAGAGCCTCTGGCCTGCATCTCACTTGTGGACTACTTAGTATTAGGCAAACATAAATGTATTATAGCAGAGGGAAAACAAAAGAGAAACAGTATTACATGTGAGAAAATTATCTTCCTTTTATTAAAAGTTTTTGAGTAATTGTGTTGAAAACTATCGTAAGTCCAAAGCTAAAACCTGTTTAACATTTCATGCAGGTGTTTAGACTGTCACTTCACATGAACCCCATAATGATTCCTTAAAAGAAGAAAACAACTGGTATTTCCTTATGAAATTATTTAGGGTTATGGCTTGATTCATACTGTAGACAGGTGTGGTATTTTCTGCATAGGTTTGTTTTCAGTAGTAAGATTGTTTTTTTATAAAAATACAAGAAAAACTTCTGGCAACTGTGTTCCCTACTGAAATATTATAATAGAGGGCTTAAGGGTTTCACAAAACATTTCCATTAACAACTTTTCCTCATTTAAATACAGAGGACAAATGCTTTTCTCATGCTTCTTATTTGCCTCTTCAGAAAGTAACTAAATTTTCCACTGGGAAGAACATCTGAGAGGCTAATTAGGGAGGCATGGTCAGCTTTTTTGGATATTTGCTTTTCTAATACAAACACAGAATAACGAATGTGAGCTATAAAGCATATGGTAATGCAGAGCTCCAAAAGCCTTTGTACAGCCACCAGATCCCAGTTTGTAAGCAAAAAAGAAGCTGCTGCTAATGCGTAGATTTACAAACAGAAACAAGATTGACAACATTGTGGAGTGAGTTTGAAATACCATGGTTTAACTTTGCAGGAATGAAAGAACTTGCCTATATATAGGTCTTGCAGCAAGGAGGACCGTCCTAAGGTTTATAATACGTTCTTGTACAGTTTTATTTCTGTGTTCAAAAGCAAGGCAACTCATGTGGAAGCATGTCTTCATGATTGATGTGGGGACGAGGAGAGAATGGCTCAGTGATTAAGGAAAAAGTATAAATGTTGGTGTTAATCCAGTTGGATTATCAGTCAGTGGTTGCTTTGGTGTTCTTACTCTTTTACCTTCCTCCCTTTTAAAAACTACCCCTGATGCAGAATAATCTAGGTTCCCGATAAATAAAGACTACTTTGCTTTCATGGAACTTGTGCTCACACAGTGTCAACTGTCAGGCTTATCATTCAGAGAAGATAATGATAGAACCCAACGTGATCACTGGCCGGGGGCAGGGAGGGTCACACCTTTTTGTTTTTCGGCATGGAATTTTCAGTTGTGAAAAATCTCTTAAGACATGTTGTTTAAATTTAGTTTTCAGATGATTTTTTTTTTAACTGAGCTAGCATTTAAGCAGTAAGGAACTTCTTAATGACCACACAGTTGCTTTGAAGGATGACAGCCAAGATCTAGTGACGTCAGAGCAAACAAGTTTGCTCCAAAGGTGATGCTGTTAAAAACCTGTTTTTCAGGCTGCTGTATTTTTTTAAACTGTTCTTCAGTTAGTGTTCTGTAATACAATTTGAACACAATTGAGGTTGGTTGCAACAGACTTTTAACAGGTGTAGTCAGAATAGTTTTATGTGTTCAGTTTTTTTTTAATTATTGGGTGTTTTTGGACATCCTGCAACAGGGGAGGTATTTTACACCATCTGTTGGAAGGAAGCAAGGAGGGAAGGGAAGTTAAAAAGGGGATATGAAGGATTCAAGGTATAAATGTGGAGATATTTCTATGCTGTTGTTAAATTATAGCTATTGCAGGCATTTTGTACGTGTTTGAAGCTGTAAGGGGTAGATGCTGGATTCTCAGTTACAAACAGAAAATCCTGCCACTCCCTTTAGCCTGTGTGTCTCACCCTGGGGAAAAACAAATGATCCTGGTTATCGTACTAGCTAGGGAATGCATTATTGCTAGTCATGATCTAAAATAATTATGTGATATGGTGTCACAGACAGTAGATTTGGGTGATTCTTAAAGTCTCCTCCTTTTGTTTTTCAGCCCCAAAATATTCTACTAACCAGTAAGTCTCCTCTGGGAGACATTAAAATAGTAGATTTTGGCCTTTCCAGAATAATGAAGAGCAGTGAGGAACTAAGAGAAATTATGGGAACTCCAGAATATGTAGGTAAGTTGTTACTATAGAAGTGATGTATAGTCCAGGCTTTTGGAGAGTGAAAAGAGAAAATACCTCAATTTGGTGAATGCCAGACTGGCTGTGTAGCTCTGTGTCAAAGACAAGGTTATTACTTGGACATGATCCTGCTGTAAAAGGTAGAACTGGCAAGCCTTGCCAGCCTACTAAGTGATAATAGTGTGCCTGTGTTGAAGGGGTCGTGCTTTAGATTACTCTTACAGCAGTGATAAGAAGTGTTACCTGGATTAAAAGTTCAAAATTACATATTCAGTCTCTGAATATAATATTTAACTTGTGGAGGTTTGTATCCATTTTATTTTTTAAAAAGCACAAATCATTCCAGGCCTTGAAAATGTACTTGAAAATATCTTTGTTGTATGGTATCTCTTCATGGGTATACATTTCAGTGCTAGAATATGGAATGTTGGATATTTCTGATTTTTCTGTAAGAGTCTGACCTGGCTTCTGAAGATGACAATAAAAGGAAAGCTTTTTTTTTTTTTTTTACTTAAAACCAATGAATAATAGTAATCACTTAAATAACTTGAATAGAAATATTTTTATTATGAAAGAGTGCCATGGCTCCAATGTGTTATCTTATATAACAGGCATGTGGTAAAATTTATAACTGCACTATATAACTACAATGTAATGTCTGCATGTGATAAAAACAACTTGATTTTTTTTTCCCCTGAATAGCTCCTGAAATTCTGAGTTACGACCCAATCAGTACAGCGACCGACATGTGGTAAGTGGAACAAATTAATGGTCATTGAAACTTACTTCACTGAAAAGGTTTAGAAAAAAACCAAAACCAAACAACTAAATAAATGGACTAAAAGCTGCTTTTCTGTTTGTTTTTATTATTTTTTACTTCTCATTTAGGAGCATTGGAGTACTGGCATATGTTATGCTAACAGGGATATCACCTTTCCTAGGGGACGATAAACAAGAAACATTCTTAAATATATCTCAAATGAACGTAAGTTACTCTGGAGAAGACTTTGACCTCATATCAGAGTCTGCCGTGGATTTCATCAAAACTCTGCTGGTTAAGAAACCCGAGTAAGTAAAATGCACATTTGTATATGCTAAATGTCAGACTGGATTTGTTTTAAATGTAGCAAGTGCTGGCATTTCCTTTTTTAAGGGATAAGGGAACTTGGTTTGTATTTCATTGCTATCTGTTACTTCTTATGTATATGAAAAGAGAATTTCTCCATTTCCCTCCAGACTTGCATGTTCTGAATGTGTCCAAGTGTTAGTAATTAAAACTCACATTGATTTAATAACACTGTATATCAATTGTAGCATGTGCTACAGTATACTGACTTTCCTTGCAGGTACTTTGATGGTGCCTTTTAGATAAACTCTGCTTTCAGGGGTTTATTTTTTAAGAGCTGGTACCTGAGTCTTTTCTTGTTGGTTAGTTGGTTTCTCAGTGGGCAGCAAACTGGAAATTCCTGGTTGCAAAATAGGTGTTTTCTGTGGATCTTCGTGAGGCATGTCAACTATTGAAATTGCCCACTGCTTGTCTGTGGGAATATTTGAAGACTGTAAGGATTGGATAGTTTTCCTGTTTATTAAAAAAATAACATCTGTATAAACTTTGAAAGTTGATTGGCAATGTGGGAGAATAAACTTAAGGCTCTATGAACTGAGCTCCTTTAATTTCAGTGTTAGCAGTTTACCTCCTTGGGCTGCTGGTGGTGTTTTTTGATAAAAGATAGCTATCAACACCTAAAAAAGCTTGGTCTTTAATACAGTCATGTCCTTGGAATTATTTCTGTGGATCTCTTCTGCAAGGTACTGGATTTCAAATTCATTTGAACACGTATTTTAACACTTCCTCTACAGGGACCGGGCAACTGCTGAAGAATGTCTTCAACATCCATGGTTAGAACAAAGTGATAATCCTGCTAGCAGGGCCTGGAGTAAGAGTACAGGAGGAGAGACCAGTGATGTCACCCAGGGAGATGCAGATTCTGCCTCTGAAAAATCAGTAGATGCTGAGAAGACTGAAGAGGAAGAAGCAATAGTGACAGAAGAACTAATTGTAGTGGCATCATACACACTGGGACAATGTAGGCAGTCAGAAAAAGAAAAAGTAACTGAGCAGAAAGCCATTTCCAAACGATTTAAATTTGAGGAACCGTTACTGCAAGAAATACCAGGAGAATTCATTTACTGAACTGTGTGGAGCTTCATAGCTATAACTGGAAGGCAGTGTTTTCTACTAAACAAAAATATCCTAGCCAAGTGAATTTCTGATATGCAATAAATGTTCTAGATAAAAGAAAATGCTGATAAATCCAAGGAACATGTGCCAAGTTTTTAATTTCATGGAACAGATAACAAGATTTCAAGTGGCTGACAGGAATCTTAAAGTTAAAAGCTTACTGTTTTTTCACAATTTTTAGTTCTGCCGGGTTTTTTTGTTGTTGCTTGATAGCAAAGTTTTTGTTAATTGTTCCAGTGTTCTGGAGAAGTTGACATTGGAAGTGTTTCAGTGACAGATGTCAAGAGGAGTATTTTAGGATGTGTTTTGACATGTAATGCAAACAGGTAATGCTGGGTTTTCCTCCAACACCTTTTAGCACTCCTGACTTCAGTTGAGCTATCTTCTGATTTAAAAATTGTATGGGAGGAGAATTTGATCAACTGGTTTGATGTACAGATTTCAGAGTTATACTGTGTATATATTTGTTTACATCACACCAAGGACCCAGACTCATCTGGTGTGTAGCCAAACAGTGAGCTGTGCTTCAGTAGGAAGAGATGCACATGTCCCACAGCTAAATAAATCTATTGGGGAATAGTTCCAGGTCACAGTGGTGATACTTCTTTCTTTGGGAGCACATGAACTCTCCTGCTTCAGCGGGTGATGAATTTGCTGGAGTCAGTCACTCTTGAGAGCCAGCAATAATTGCTTCCTTCCCCTCTGGTGTTGGGTGAGATGTGCTATTAGAATCCAGCTCACTGTGACCACACAGTGTTGATGAATGGAAAAAAGAATGACAGAGGGTCTGATGTAGCTCTGCTGAAGTTCCTGGAGTTCTCTCCACTGACTTCACCATGTTAGATCAGACAGCTTGTCCAGCTAGTGATAAATCAGCCCTCGATTCCACCCCCTCTGCAGAACCCAGCTGGAGTTTTACTGAGAGCATGAGGTCATTTCTGCTTTCTTTCTCTTCCTCTATCCACTGCTTTAAGGAAGAAAGAAGCATCCTTAGGCTCTTGTTCCGTATGGCTATCAGATGAGGAAAGAGAGAGGGCTTCCTTTGAAACAATGAAGCACAACTTATACTTCATGCTTCCAATTGCTCTCCTTTAGACACTTGGAAAAACAGCATGTGTATCATGGGGCAGAGTGAGATTAGGGAGCTGTATGGATGGGTCATCGTTCTCAATCGACATGGTCCCTCAGAGGACAAAGCTGGGACCAACTGAGTGTCAAAATTGCAGTATACATGTCTGAGGATCTTGGACTGAGTCCTAGTTTTCTAAGAAATCTTTCCTGTTGATGCTGTTCCAAAGTTTAATTTTTATGTAGAAGTTTAATACTGTTATATTGCATACTGTTAACTATTCAACTATTTATTTGGTTTCCTTATGCTGTTCCTTTATAATAAACCTTGACAAAAGTTTTCTTGCTATAAAGCAATGAATAGAAACTCTTAAGCTAGTTTTTCCTTTTTTTCCCTGTGGCTACACACTTCCTTAATGTCAAATGTACCAATTCCTACTCTTTTTAGTGCACGGGAGTTCAGTGCTCTGTGCTAATATTACAGTTCCTCCTTCACACAAAAGGTAAATGGTTTACTAAGACAAGCAGTACCAGTGTGGTCTGAGTGTTGCTGTAAGGATGGGAGAAAAAGAAAACTGATAAAGCAGCATCATGGCACTGGGGCAATGAGCACCTTTCCAAAGGCTGGTCTGGTTGCCTTCACCTGAAGCCACATCAGAAAAATTGCTCCTAAATTAAGCTGTTCTATTAGGCTTCTTCCCTTATGGAATTCCATGTTGAATATTCATGTAGGCAGGACAACTTTTCACTCCATGGAAGACTTCATGTAAGAAAACTTCCACTAGTACTCCTAATGGAATTTGGATGCATTTCACTATTTCTAATACCTTTCATACTCTGGAGAAATTAGTCACTTCCTGTTTTTTCCCTCCTGTAAACAGAACTTACAGACTCCTACTGAGAAGCTGCCGTGTGAGGTTTTCTTGGGTAGCTCTCGGTTGCCTCTGGTAGATGTTAACCAAGACTCTGAGCCAACAGAGCAGCTGTGTTCCTGGGCACCGTGTTACTGCCTGCTTGCTGACCCTGCCTATGGTGCTGATCTCCTGCAGAGTGCTTGGGCAGGACAGTTCTCTTCATAGGCATCTTTCTTTTGCTGTTCAGTCACTTGCCCAAGACAATTTGCTTGCAGGAGGACAGGCATACCTTACCAAAACTCCTTTCTGCAAGATTCAAGTTTTTCCCAGCTTCAGTCATGGCCTTTCTACCTGCTTTTTTTCTTTCTGCATCCATCCATCCTCACTGTTACGAAGCTCAGCAAAGCCCTGAGGTTGAAGCACGTTGACATCCTCCCACCCTTACAGAACACGTTGACGTTGCCAGACCTGCACACCTAAATGTGTAATAGTTGTCATGGTTGTTCAGAGCAAATCATTCAAGGGACCTGCAAGCCGTTTCAATTCCTGTTTGTAACCACAGATCATGTCTTGGGTGGAGACTGGTACTGGTGTAAAAGAGCAGATGCTGAGCAGCATACATTTTGTCCTATATTTGCTGTTTTTAATGTATGACAATGAAGCTTAACATGTATAAATGAACTATGTACTTTTACTACAAGGCCAGTTTCTCTTGAATTGGCTGCTTTGAGGCTTCAAGTGGGCTGCATTTCTGTTTAACTTTTTGTGCCTTAAGGTGGTTTTGTACAGTGTTTTTTAACATCATTAAGAGTTTGTATAAAGTTGTGAAAGTTTAATAGTGTAAGTTATAAACAAGGCATTTTAGATTGGGCCTATAATAGGAAGAACTTTCTCTCATGCTGAACTGCAGGACTATCAGCCAGTCCCACACATGCCTGAAGCTGTATTTGTTCCACTGTAAGCGTGGGTAAAGCTGTAAATGAGATATTCTTTCCCTGTGCTGTAGGGAGAGGCTATTGAGGTTACTGGTTTGGGGAGGCTTAGTTACTAGTGAAGTAACAGGTTCAAAACTGGAAACGAGTCACCAGCTTGTGAAGAGCTGGTTTTCTGCAGCTCCGTGAATACGGAGGACTGTGCGTACACGTGCAGTTCCTCTGGAAAAAAGCTGCTTATGCCTTAAAGCCTTTGTGAAGAAGGAAGCAACTCCTTGTCCCCTGTGGGCAACGTGCTCTCAGTCCCCGCTCTCCAGACTGGGCACCTGCTGTTTGCTTGAATGCAGGAAGTTGGAGGGAGTGGAAGTGCAGATGTTCTTAGGCATTGCCAGAGAATTGTTATTTCTAGGGCTCTGAGGTAAAAGACATGATCTATAGGCAGGGGGAGGTCCAGGCCTATGCCCCTCTTGCAGCTGTTGGAATAAACAGCAAACATCTAATTGAAAGCAAAGCCTTCTCTGGTTTCATTGCTACATTATTTTATAGTCATAAATCTGGAAGTTCTATGAAATACCCTTTTTTTTTTTCTTTTTTTTTCTGGTTGAAAGCTGAATTTGCCTTGTCTCATTTCTTCCACCTTTCATTTGGGGGTCCTTAAATACAAGTTGGGTGAATTCCAGCTTGTCATCTACCAGGTGAGTACTGAGAGCTGTTAGGTAGGTAATGCAAACACAAATTAACTGCTCATTTTCCACTGGTGGGACTGGCAGGGGACAGGGAGGAAGGTGGGCCTTGCACCTCATTATTCCGTGGCTTAAGGTCTCCTGAATATTCCAGATGCTGTTCCTGGAAGACAGTTCAACATCTTAAAGAAATAGTGCCAGTTTGTTGTATTTCTGATAAGGTGTTTACTGTTTCAGGAACTTTACAATAAATGAAATTTTGTTTTCTGAACAGGTGCTGCGTCTTTTTTTCTTCATACATTGGGAAACACTTCAGTTTTTTTAAAAGAATAATTATGTTTTAATGTTTCTTCAAGACAACATTACTGCTCTGAAACAGAATTCCAAAAGGCACACTAGTTTGTGGAATAACTGCACAATGACTGGAATCAACATTAAAGCTGTAGTACATGCTGCATTGCAAAATACTGCAACTTCAACTCCTGTGGGGCTGGTGATTGTCCACCTTCATGCTTGGCTCTGAGCACTAGAAGTAGGGTGTTGCTGGAACTGACTTCTGATCTGTTAGATGGAGTCTCCTCTTCCAATGCCCTTGCTTTTCTCCCAAGGAATTCTGTGAAATTAATTTTCTGAACACCCCTATAGCAGAATTACTGGTATTTTAGTTTTCTGAATTAACACATTTGTTCAATTTGTGCAGCAAATATAAAACACACCAACAGTCTTTCCCACTCTAAAGCAACATGCTTGAACTGTGATCTTCACAATACAGCATTTACAGATGCTGAATTAAACTGTCGCTGGGATTAATAAATGCAGTCACGTTATCCAGTCTTCCCAATTGGTTTGGTTTTTTCCATGCTGTATACTAATCCTAGAAATACATGGCTATTAACTTTTGGACTGTAACTCTGCATGTCTGACAGGTGAGAAATGACCTGCCTGAAGGTGTGAGGGTGAAAAGATGGTATTTAAATGCCAGTGAATGGCGTGCCATGTAGGGTGTCTGTATATCAGGGTGTCCATCAGCACTGATCCAGGTTTAACAAATCGTGCTGAAGTGTGGGCTCCCAAGCAGTGAAACTTTAGTATCCCCTCCAAGATGCACAGGGTCTGGGACTGTCTTGGCCTCATGTGACTTCCTGTGGGACAAGTCAGAGCATCAATGAGATGCTGGGTGAGCAAAGTATTTCCTCTTCTAACACTGCTTAATTTCATTAATTGTCTCTGTTACAAGACAACTGACAGCTGTATAGCTCTTTAAAAGTAAAATATTTTGGTTTCATAAAAATACAACCTGGAGGGGTTATAAAACAGGAAAAAAAAAATGAAGTACATATGGATGTGATTAAAAATCTCCCTTAATTAAGAAAACGTTAGGATTTGTCCAAGTAAGGCAGAGCATTAGGACCACAACAGTTACTGCAAAATTAGAGGAAAGGGAATTTTAACTACTTGAAGGGATTATCATTTTTTTCCTGTAAACAGAATTTAATTGCACTGAGTCTCTGCTTGTTTGTGCAGAGTTACACCTAAGCTGGTGATGCATGGAAACCAGCGTACCCAGCTCTTTGATGGATTCACTGTAACCCCAGTATACAGACTGAATTTCACAGGAGCCTTTTAACTAATCCTTACAAGAAAACCTCCTGGGCTGTTGGGGTATCACCTTTCCAATTGCTGCCTTCCAGTAGCACCCAGTGAGATCCAGCTGGTCTGCTTGCTGGATGGAAGTTTACCAAGCAAAGAGGGGCAAAGGCTGCCCCTCAGAAGTTACTGAATAAAGGTGCTTGCTTCTGAATCTGCTGGGAAAGTAGCAGACACTACAGGAGACAGGCCAAGAAATGACATTATTCTAGTATTTTATATACTTGGTGCTACATAAAATCAATCAAAAGTGTTTAGCCAGGTGTGCTGGGTCTTCCAGAGTAACACCAGGAATGTGTCAGGTCTCCATCACCATGGGTTTTGCAGGCTGCCTGGGTAGTGCTGCAGGGAACACCAGCAAATTTTGCAGAAAACACAAGGAATGTGATTTTGCTTTCAGAAGCAGATCAGGTGCAGGCAGATTGTGGCAAAGAACTGGATGCAGCCTCATCTCTAAATGGGAGGTGATTTGGTGACTAATGTTTCCTGTCGATGCAAGACATCTGCCCAAGCCAGGAAGTGAACTGACAGGCCCATGAGTTGGACAAAGCCACATGACTACCTGGAGAAGCATAGCCAAGAGGGAATGCATCCCTCTGTTCAGCCTTAGTGAAGCCAGGGGTTTTTAAACAGCTGGTTTTAAACAGACCCTGTGTACTAGTCAGGTCCAGTTCAAATACGTGCAAGCAGTGTGAGAGTCTGCTAAGCAGTGTTTGGTTATTGTTCCTCAGTGTTAAATAAATTCTTGCCCAGAACAGACTGCCTGATAGTTTCCTCAAGGGTGATGACTGCCTGGCAGAAGCTATTAAAATCAAACTACAGAGTAAGAAACAAACATGTAATCCAGCAAAGGTCATGAAAAAGATGATGGTTGTTTTAACCACACCAACAACTGGAAAAGGAACTATGCAAATTTTCAAGCCAATTTAAAACAAATTGTTTAATGTGCCGAAAATGATTAAGATGATTAAAGGATTGTAGCACCTGTTAATGAGGCTGAGAGACCTGGGATTGTCAACCTGGAGAGGAGAAGGCTTGGGAGGGATCTTATCAGTGTCTATAAATATCTGTGGGGGGAGAGTAAAGAGGATGGAGCCAGGTTTTTCTCAGTGGTGTCCAGTGGCAGGACAAGAGGCAATGGGTACACACTGAAGCATGGGAAATTCTGCTTTAAACATGAGAAAAAAACAATTGGCGTTTGTTTTTTATTGTGAGAATGGTTGGACACTGGTACAGCTTCTCCACAGGCTGTGGAGTCTCCATCCTTGGTGATCTTTAAAACCTGAATGGATGCAGGCCCAGACAATTTGCTGTGAGTGAGGCAGTTGGACTAGCTGATCTCCTGGGGCTTCTCCTGACCTCAATCATTCTGTGATTAGAAAAAAAATGGCTTTCTAAAGGTGTTTAGCTGGGGGTCTTACCAGAAGATGAATATTTTCTCAATAAAAATGAGTAAAAAATGCCACACAATATAATAATAATGAATTGGTACTTCAATGGCCTAATGAAGTTAAATACAAACCTAATCTGCTCCAGCATTCCTGAAAAGAAAAGACTGCAAGGGAAAGAGGGGTGCCCAGGTGCCCTCCTGAAGTTACTTGGGCTTTCAGCAGCTGCTGCTGTTTCTGAGACCTCTGCTCTCCCCATTTTCCTGGCATGCTCCAGCTCTCCTGGCTGCTCCTGCTGCACCTGTGTCCTCTCTGCAAGCAGCCACCCTGGGCTGTGGTGTATTTAATGGGAGCCACGTGGCTGAAGCAGCTTGGTACCAAACATACCAGCTTCCTGCTTTTTTTCCCTCCTGTTGAATATGTGTGTCTTAAGAAGAGCTGAAACACTGAGAGGAAGTGGCTTCTGAGGCTCTTCAAGGTCAAGAGGTAAGACTTTCCGTGTTTACTGTTAGGTAGTAAAACAAAAGCAGGGATTTGAATGCTGTTTTGTCATCCCACTGTACTGACCCACTGGCATCCAGCTCCACCCGTTGCTTTCTTCCTCTTCAGGATTAAACATCTGATTTAGAGTTGTGTGGGGTTATCTCCCTCAGGTCTGGGCTCACCAGGGCTAGAGCCAGACCAGGCAGTGGCATTGTGGTGCAGCAATTGGTGAAGCCAGGCCAAGGATGTTGTGTGTGTTGGCTCTGCGGACAGGAGGCTGGTGAGCAAGCATTACAACGCAGGCTGGGGCGGTTGTGGCCAGGTTTTCTGGCTGCTTGTACACCCTGCAGTCACTGCAGGTCCCAGGCTTGCCAAGCACCCTGTGATGACAAAAAGCAGGGGAATAGCAGTGTGGCCAGATGCTCCTAGCATGGCCATAGGGAGGAACTGCATGGGCTGGGGTTGCTCTTAACAGCCACAGCTTCTTTGGAGATTGGTAGCAAGTCAAAGCTGCAGCCAGGGACGTGATTGATGGATGTGAAGAGGTTGATTTAGCTTTTCCTTTTTGAATGTTTGAGTCCCCACCAAACTTCTCAAGGGACCAAAGGCCAGAGCTGCCCAAGCTCTGAGATGCTGGGTGGTCAGGAGATCGCCACATCCCCCAGGTGGCTTTCTTGCTAGGTAGGCTGCAGTAGTGCAAAGCTAGTATTTTTTAATCATATGGTTTGTATTTTGTTTTGTGAAACTAGATAGCAGTGTTTTCAATCTGAAAGCTGGGACATGCTGTCTCTCCTGATGCATCACTGATTCAACTTAATCCTTCCCCTGGTGTGTCGAGCATTCAGGTGGGTTGGATCAGGTCCTACAGGTGCTGTTCATCCTGGGCAGCTCTTTGTGAATCCCAGACTAAATCTGGAGTGGTTTTTGTTTGTTTCTCCACTCCTAAAACATTTTGTAACAGATCCTGTTGCTGCCGTCCTCTAGTTTCTCCCTTCATTTGCTTTGGCATTTGCTCTGCAGACTTGTTGAAAAGTACCCTGCCTGGTTTGCTGGGTCATTGTTGAGCAGGGAAATGGTTGCTGGTCTTTAATGATTCTTTGCTCCAGCTCTGCCTACTCATTACTCTTGAAAAGTTTTGCATTGCCTGTGCCTTTGGTGGATTTCTAGGACTCAAATTTGGATATTGTGATGGAGAGGGGGGAAAAAAGGGAATTGAGTGGTGTAAGCTCTGGGCTTTCACTAGCTGCATCTTGATTAACCTGCTCTGTTAGAATAAATCCAAGACTCTTCTGGACATTCTTGCCGGCTTACATGTTACTGCCAGGTATGAAGGCAGACTTGTTACTTGTATCCTTACCTTCGCAGACTGTGCCTTAGGCTTTGCAATTTGTTAGGATGTACGGGTGGGGGGGAATGGAAATTTGCCTCTTTTTTTTTTTTTTCCCCCTCCTTTATTCTTTAACTTGCTTTCAGGGAGCGATAATTCTCTGTTGGCTGAGCTGCTGCACTGACAGAATCAAGGCACAACCAAAATCTCTTGTAGCCCAACTGAGCCATGTCAGTGTTTTCCCTGTTCTGCACCTCCTGATCATTTACATCCTTAAGCAGAAGTGGGGGAGTGAATGTGCTCTCCCAAACCTGTGTTGGTTAGTTGGTGTGAAACACTGACAGCTTCTGAGTAACCTTCAGTGTGAGCAGTGTGAGTCGTGAGCATCCTCCTGGAATTCATAAGTTATGATGAGTGGCCTTGGCTATCTCATGAGCTTGTTAATGATGACTGTGAGGGTGCAAACCTATTTGTTCATTAGGAGTGGAGGAGGCTGCTGCTGAGCTTCACCTTCGCTGCTGAGCTTCACCTTCACTGCTTCGTCCCCCCTGCTTTAGGTAACACCTTGTTGGGAAATGGGGGAAAACAGCAGCAGTGAGAGAATCACTTTGAGAAGCTGACTTAGTATTCTAACTAAGACAGAGAATCCCAACTGTCCTGACTCTGGGCTGCAATGGTAGGAAATCTCCTGGCAGTTGTCTGTTTATCTCGCGTGTGTAATACCAGCAGACACGGGACATAACACGTCACTTCTCTGGAACAGCAAGTCTTCTGCAAGATATTTATTTTAGGCTTCTGCTGAACACGTGAATAAATCAACTAAAGAAAGAAATAATGAGATAAATCTTAGAGAGAAAATGAACATACACTTAAATGAAATTGTTACTTGTGACAATTGTGGATGTTCATGGACACAGCAGGATGCAATCAATTAATGGCTCCTTTGGTTCAACAGGAGGTGGGAAAACAGCTGCCTTTGGTTGTTAGCCTTCTTGCACACTGGTGCTTTCCACAGGGGAGGGGTAAACTGGAATATTCTGACCATCCCGCAGTTTCAAGGTGACATCCTGAAGGCACCAGCTGACAAAAACCAAAGAGATTTTTAACTTGTTTCAGTCGCTGTTAATATGGTAGTAAAATTGGTGTACAAACAGCTGGCACAGAGAAACAAATTGCACATCCATTGCTTTTAAAAATTCTCTCAAGTGCCAGCTTCTGAAAGCTGTCTTCCCTAACAGCACAACACAGCCCAGATTTAAAGGTCTGGGAAGCGTGTTCCTATTTGTTGCAACACAAATAAAATCCTGCCAGCTATTTTTAGACAGGACATTCCTCCCCCAACCCAGTGCCTTTCTTCCTCTCCATCCTGCGGGTGCATTCCTTGCTGTGTTCCTCTCCAGCCTTGGAGCCAGACCATGTTGCTAAGGAATTATCCTGGCTTGGAGGAGTTTGAACACTGTGTGATTGCTCAGTGTGACTGCTGAAACCCTGACGGGGTACGACAGTGGTTACTCAAAGGAGAAGGAAAAATGCATTTGTTGGAAGCTGAGGGGGAGCCTTTTCCTTCCTCTAAGCCCTGCTCCAAGCCCGCTTCAGTGAGACTGCCTGTGCTGCTTTTCCAGCTGGGAAGGGCTATTATTTCGGCGTACCAAGACAGGATTTTTCAAAAGCTCCTGGCACTTGCCCAGCTTTGCTGTTGCTGGAGTCGGTGCTGAGTAGGTGCAATGAGGCTGCCGCACCTCTGCGTGACGGGCCCGCGGCAGGGCTGCTCGCTTGCCAGCCCTCTGCCTCCATCTGCCCAGGAACAAGCACCAGTCTCGGCTGCAACAGGGTCAGAAGGAACAATTGGTTGCTCCCCTCAGCATGTCCTGAGGGCTCGGCAGGACTGGTGCCTTGGTTGTCCTCACTGCTGGGCACCCTCCCCAGCCCCTGTGCTGCCCCTGCCTGAGGGAAACTCCTCCTCCAGGTCCACATCACTCCCAACTTCCTCTTTCACTTGTCCTCTTTTTTTCTTTTAACAATCACGTAAATAAATTTAACACTGGAGTCAGAAGCATTTCGGGGGCTTCAGAGCCTCACCTCCTCTTGCACAGAGCACTGGCCTCCTGCTGCTGTTAAACTCTGTCTGCATCGCTCCGGTTGCCTCCCCCATCTCCACTGGAAATGCCCATGTGTGCATCCTGCAGAGCCCCACCAGGATGGCCTGCTCTCATCTTGGTTGTTCCCGTTGGGATTTCAGGAGCTCCTCTTCATGGAGCAGATGGGAAGCAGCCATGTTATTCTGCATTCCTCAGCTGGTGGCAAGGACACCAAGTCCTGCCTAGCCCTGCCGAGCCTCGGTGTGGGTGGAGGTGGTTGTCTGACAGATTTGTCTGCCACAAACCCTTCTGCAGAAGATGCTTTTTCTGTGCCCCCCTCCTCCTCCCCCAAGCTTGCAGAAATGCATGGAGGGGTGAGGAGACCAGAGCCCAGGTGCCCAGGGAAGCATAGGTGTGCAACAAAGGTAGCTGGGGACCTCTGGGGGTATCTCTGGTCACTTGGTAGGAGGCCAGATTGGGCCCTGAGCCTCCCAAGTCCCAGCCTAGTGCTGCCTTCCCATCATTTTACAACTTGCTTCCCATAGCCGTTCATAATAGTAATACAGCAAGTTGTACCCATCCAATCATGGAAACAAAACGTTACCATATGTCTGGTGGCAGCTGAGCAAGTGTTGTAGCTTTGAGTTTCTAAATAAAGCCAACAGAAGTGCCTAACAACCTCCAAGAACAAGTATGCATGAGGAGCTTTGCATCTAATGAAATTTCCTTTTTTTGCAATGGAAGATGGACTTTGAATTCCTGTAGTAACTCTTTGCTCAGTTCTAGGAATCAGTTTACCCTTGACAAGAGAGGCTTTAAAGCTTCAATATTAAAAAAATGTAAAGTTGCTACTATATGATATGGAGTCAGAGCATCTTTCTACTGCAATTTGTTTGTTCTAGCACTTTTTAACTATAAAGACTGTGTCTATTGGATAGCTTGGAAAAAAAATCCTGCATGGTTTTTAGCTCACCTTTATAGGTTCTGATGTAATGTGTAAGATAATCCCCCTGCTGCAATACATGATACTGAACTACAGTTGGGACTGCTGTTCAGTGGCCTTGCACCTTCTTGGGTAGGAGAGGACAATGGGTTACCTTGGCTTACAGTATGTGTATGTATACTGAGCTATAGTTTGTGGAAGACATCACACAAACAAGTGGCTCATGTTGTTCTGCTCGTATTTCTCAACTAATTTACATTTTTTGCCATAATTACTGTGATAGCCTTTCACAAGACCTTCAGACATGTATTTCCTCTTCCTTTGTGCATGCTCTCAGCAACATGGATGACGAAAGCAAATATCCTGCTCCACACTTTTCTCCTACCACTTCTCCCCCTGCATCTCCCCACTTCTCCCAGTACACACCATTGGCGGGAATGGTCCATCTCCGAGTTAATGTAGAGGTACCCTGCTGATTTTGTTCCAGACACTGGTAACTTTATCTGCAGATTTTAAAGTATGTTAAAGATTCAGTGAAACATGCTCCTGAAATGGACATTCACTCTTTGTACAGCCAAAGACACCACACATCCCTTTCAACATAAGTCCTGATTTTCTTCTTTTAAAACATGTTTCAGAGTCTTGCCAAACTTTTCAAATGGCAAAGGTGTGCATGGCTGTACAGGTAGGCCTGTTCTGCCATACATTAGTCTCTCTCTGCTGAAAGAATGTGCTATGTTACAGCTGCAGCCCCCAGGGAAAACCACTCTTTGAAATATTTATGAGCAAACACCTTTCCTTACCAGAATGTATGGTGATCCAGAGATGACCTGCACTGTGCTAGAGCTTCCCATAACCATAATAAGCCTGTAGGTTGAGATCCTCTACAGATGAGTCCATTAGCATGCATTGAAGCAATGAGATGTTCAACAATTTTTCTCAGTGTCATAAATTCTACCACTTTGTTTGTTCAACAAACAAAGCTAAAAGCTGGAGCATCAACCAGAGCTAATTGCACTCAGTCTAAGGCAGGAGTCAGCGATGTTGTGGAGTCAGTAAATTCATCTATGATACAGTCATTACTGATGATTAACTAGTTTATTTCATGAGAACATGAATGCTCATGAGCATGAAAAAGCAGAGAAGAAAGTTGGTGGCTTGTGTCCTGGGTGAGGTCAGCAGAAGGCAGGGTTTGACTTCACCCTGAGTCACCTGAGCAACAAGCATTCTTAAAAGGTGATGCAGGAAAGTATCAGTGGGACAGGTTCTTTTTTTTTTTTTTTTTTTTTTTTGTCAGCATAGGAGGCTGTGCTTTTCCCCCACATTTTTAGCCTTAGAAATGTTGCCTTGTAGAATCTCTAAATCCTGAGAAATTGAGAATCATTTTGGCCCAGGGTATCACATGGGTGATGCTTGGCTGCAGTGGGATGGGAAGTATAATCTTATGAGAGTTGGTTAAAGGCTGAATTTTCTTGCCCTGAAAGCCCTTCTCCTTCACTGCACCATCTGCTCCATTCCTTACTGCCCTTGCTTGGTCCCGGGGACTCAAAACTAGTCACCACGAGAACAAAATGATTCAAATGTGATGAGATCCCTCAGTCAGTTGTTTGAAAAAGTCACTAGGGATGTTGCTCATCACCAGCAAAAACAGGGAAAAACAGTTTGGATTAAGGGGTAAAAGCAAGGATGGAAAGATCTCTTCAGGCAGCAACCCTGAGTGGAAGTGGACTTGTGTTTGCAAGGCTTGCTTGCCTCAACCTTGGGCTGATGCAAGGCAGCCTTGTGCAATACTTCAGCACCCAGTGCAGCATTCCCCAGTCACTATGTAAGCCCAGTGCTGGGCTCCACACTGGGCAGCTGCCTGCTCTGGCACAGACCTACAGGTGCATCTAAAAACCACATCATTTGTGCTGTACCACAGTGTGGCTGGTAAGCAGCTATAAATCTCTGCTCTGAATAAAGCTTTAAAAACCAGCACAGGATGGATTCTGTCATGTGCCCATACAGCACAACACAAGGGTGCTGCTCTTGGTATTTCTAGTCCTGTGCACTGGAACATACATTTATGCTCCGGAAATCCATTCCTCTTCTAAATCAACTGGCATCCCACCCTACTGCCTTCCAGTGCCCCCAGGTCACCTGTGACCTGCTGAAAAATCTCATCACTGATCTCTTGTCTCCTAGTGCCACCACCTCCCCAGCATCACCTGTGCTCTTTCTGTGTCCACACGGTTGCTCCCATCCATCAGTCGGATGTTATGGACCTGAAGTGGGGGGGCACCAAGGGCTTCCAGGGCTGTGGGATTGCTGTTCAACTGCTCCAATGCCTGCTGATAGTACTGGGTCCTGGCAAAACTCTCTAGGTAAGAGAAACAGGGTAGTAAGGAGACTTGTCCACTTAAAATCAAAAGTTTTTTTTAAAAAGAGACATTTCCTCCAGACTACCACACCCTCCCTGAAACTATTCATTAGGAGAAATCTGGCTAAAGGAGGAGAAACGCCCTTGCATCAGAGAAGCAGTTCTGAGCTGTAACATTATTCAGCTCACTTAAGTGAAAAGGGCTCTGGATATAGTTTGTCCCATACTGATGTTCAGCTTATGGTTCTGTCTCCCTGCTTTTCATTTGTATATCATCTAAAAGGAACAAACAAAAAAAAAAGGCATAAGGATTAATACCTGAAAATATTCTCAATGTAATTATATTTTTTAAAAGCAGGTACAGACAATACTTTAAGAATATTTTGCAGCCATTGGTGTGAAACAGGAACAGCTGCTGCTTCTGCTGTGAAACTCTTGCTGTGGTCTTGATGCTACTTTTTATGAGGTAGCCACTAAGCTGTAACTACTGACTGCTGCACTGAAAGGGAGGCACAAAGAAGTGCCATTAGAGTTAATGCTCAAGCAGCAACAAAAGCAGAGTGGTCTCTATGCTGCAGTGTTGACATATGGAGGACAACTGTAGTAAATTGCTATTTATCAATGCCTGGTTACTATGTATAGCTGGGAATTGCTGTCCATTGGTGACCACTGCACAATGCAAAGCTGTGAGGCTGGAAACGTGCCGACCCTCCTCATGGAAACACAGACTTGCCTATAAACAGTTTTAAGGCTTGCCTGCTACGATTTCTAGATGTGCTTCACACCAGCTTAACTTCACTTTCTTGACATCAAGAAGGGCAGAGTTAAGCTACGAGTGTGTATGTGTGAAAATCCTACTCTGGCGACTTTGCTCTTGCCTTGCAAAGAGCTTAAACCAAGGTGTAAGGTTTCCTTCCCGGTCTGTTGCCCATTCGTATTCCTCTTGGAGCATGAGGCAGAAGGATGCTGCCCCCTCTCTCTAATTAGAGGCATCCCCTGTGAGCTGGCAGCATCCAGTTGGCATAGAAACAGCTTTGCTAGGCTGCAGCCTTTGCTGGTCCTCCCCAGCACCCTGGTTATCCTAAGAAGCTCCAGCAAAAGGGGTTGCAGCACGCCAACCCTTTAGTGCCTATGGATCATGGCAAGCAGACACCCAAACCGTGTTAGAAGTATGTTGCCCTCATCCTGCAAGTTGGAGGTGAAATGGGTTTGAGTTTCCTGGTGCTCCTTCTCAGCTGTTCCTTGTTAGCATCTCAAGTATTGGACATAAAATGCCCAACTAATCTGTTTGTCAACACATTTTCAGCAGGAGAATTGAAACTATGCAGGGGTTGGCTGGGGAGACTGCTCTCCCAAGGAGGGTGTGGAGGTGAAGAGAGTCAGCAGAAACAGGATTACCCAAGCATCTATCACAGAGGCCAGAGGCATGCAAACTTCCCCTTAGCCTGAAGGAGGGGGAGGGAAGCACCCCTCTCCACCTGCTCCCACTGCTGTGGAAGCCACTTGCTCCTCACAGGCCCCAGTATGGGCCAGTGCTGTGCACTGAGATAGCAGAAGGAAGTGGGACAAGCCTAGGTGTCAGCCAAGGGAGGAAGGGTCCCCATGTGGCTCCCTTATCTGCTGGAGGCTATAGAAGGACACACTGTGCAGCAGAAAGGGTCCTTGCAACAGCCTGGTTGGCTTGCCACAGGGTTACCAGGCAGCTGCTCAGTGGCCACCAATATTACAACAGAGCAAGAAGGAGCCAGCGGGTTGCACCGCTTGATGGCACAGCCAAGTGGTGCAGGGAACGAGCCCTTCGACTTCCATGTAACACAGGTGGTGACTTTTTCTCTTCCCCCAGAGGTTCCTAGGTAACAACGCTGAAGCTGAAAATTAAAAAAATGCTAATGTCCTTGTTAAAGCCAGATTTAGTATTTTAAAGCGTAAGAGGATCGTATGTCTGTCATGTACTCCAAGCGCTGGGGGGCACGAACTGCCTAAAATTAAAGCCTGCTTTCTAGCCTTGTCTGATTCGTTATTAATAAGTGTAAAATGAAGGGGAGGTTTCGGAGCTTATCTGAGAGCTTGAGGAACAGGCTTGGCTACATTTTTCTGGCAGCATCCCCTGATATAAAAGTAGGTGAAAAGCAGTATCATTTGATAGTACCAGCTAGGGAGAGGCATAGGGCCAAGAGGCCTACAGCACCCCCTGAGAGAGAGAGGCAAGGCCTATTTCTGGTCTGATGCTGAACATCTAGAAGCAATTTTAGAAAAAATAAATTCGGACCTCTAATTTGGCTTCTTAGCCAAAGACACATTGCAATGACTGCTGTCTATAAACAGCAATGGCAGCTGTCCGGCTTTGCTCTCCTTGTCATGGTCTTCTCCATGCTGAGGGCTCTTATCTGCCCTTAATTCAGGAGAAACTGGTGATGTCTTAGCACTTCACAGGCATGTTGTGTTCAAGGGCCAGCACCACAGAGAGATTACAGATAAGCTGCTAGACTTTAACACGTTGTCACAGATGGTCCTCTTTTCCTGCCCAGTTGTAAAACCTCAGTAAGAAACAAAACCTGCGTTACTGCCTAAGCTTTCACTTCACCCTCACCATTGAGAAACTCCCCAGAAACCAGACTTCCTCCTGGTCACAGCACCCTGCTTCCCATGCAATACCCACCTCTGGAAACGCATGTGGCAGTGCTTGGGAAAGCTGCAGCCTTGGGGCTGAACAAAGTGGAGCCCACAGAGGCAGAACACAGAGGCTCAGCCACACTTGGCTTTATCAGCTTTTCCCATCTTGCGTGCTGCTATTTTCCCCACTGCACAAAAGCAAAACGAAAAGGGCAGAGGAGAAACAAGGCTGCTAGCACCACCAAGACTTACTTTGCATAAGATTATACATCAAGATGCATCCCCCACCGCTGAACAGCCCCATGAAAACAGCCATTTGCTGCAGTTTTCTTAGAGAAGCTGGCATTTTTTCCTCCCTGAAAAGAAAAAAGGGAAGACATTTGTTGTGAAAGAAGGAAGCCAAAGGGTTATTTCCCCCTCCTCCTGTTTCCTAAGAGCCCTTTCCGACCAAGCCTGAATGGCTGTGCAGTGCACAGGCCTCGGCCCCACCGTGCGCCCAGAAGGAAGGGGTGGTGAGAACAGAGCAAACAGGGGACCCCGCCGGTTTGAATGTGTTTATTCAACTTCTTTTAGCCATGCCACCACTTTGCTGATTGCCGAGAAGAAAATGACCTCCCCGGTGTGGCCGGGGGCCAGCGCTGTGGTGCCTTGTGGTGGGGGCTCCTGGTGCCCGTGCGCTCCCTCGCACATGGCCAGTATTGGGGCTTGAGGCTCAGGGGGCTGGTTTCTCTCTCAAGAAAACTCCTCTCAAGCAAACACGCTCCCGGCAAGGCAGGATTTGGCCTGGAGTGATGCAGGATTTGGCCTGGAGTGATACAGGACAGAGCCAAGCCAGTGCTGTGCCAGCAAAGATAATGGAGCCAGGGTGTGTGTATTCTGTTGTGTTGTGCTTTCTGTTGGGTTTTGTTTATTGGTTGTGGGGTTGTTAGTTGTTTTTTTTTTCCCCAAGCCCTTGATAAACAGGAAGGCTCTTGTGAGCTCTTTTTTCTTCCTTCCTGCACCCCCCTCAGCCCAAGCTTGCCCTTTGAATGAGTCACAGTTTGGGCATTTGAATGAATGACCCAGCAGAATGAGAAACACCTCTGAGAAAGTCAATCTACTAAACCCTGCCGCAGTCTGAGTAACACGGGGACTGTGTGGCCTGAGAGGAGCTAATGCTCCTGCCCACAGAAGGTTAGTAGGAGTCAAGCTGAGTCGTCAGCAGGAGAGCAGCATGCTGCTTCAGGCTGTGGCAGGATCAGACTTGACTGAGCATCCCAGTATCGGCTTAGGCTCTTGCTTCTCCTGCAGCTGGGATGGTAGGGAGAAATAGTCTTGACAGCAATTAAAAAAAAAAAAAAAAATTAGCAACAGTCTGCCCTTTTTAGATGTAGGCACATATGCACTTGAATACATGGGGAGGCTGTATGGGATTTCTAATCCTGAAGGCTTCACACCTCTATCCTTGCGCCATGATGATGTGACTTAAGTGTTACAGCCAGCAAGAGGTGGTTAATAAACCAAGGCCCCAGCTAGTTACAGAACTGTGACCTGGGCTAGGCCCCTTGAGCCCTGTTGTGGAAACCACCTCTCGCATCCCTTAGTGAGGTATTGCTCAGCCGACAACCACAGTTTACAGAGGGTGGAGAGGCAAATGTCAGGACTTCCAGTCACGGTTGGGTCAGGGTGATGTGGGCAACCTCCCGCTGCTCACTGCTCTCTTGACGTGTCCATGTGCCATCTCTTGTGTCCTCTAGGAAGGACACAGTGCCTGAAGGAAACTGAATGCAACCCAGGTACAGCTTTCATCTACTGCCCTGTTGGCACTAGTGTTAAATTGTAACACATGCTATCTCTTAGTAGAAGGCTTTCCTTCTTACCTAGTTCCCTTAATTTGAAGAGCTCATTAATAATAAGTTTACCGCTTAATTTACTTCAGATTTATAGATGGCTAGTAATGGTAGCCACCCAGAGAAACACGTGGGTATTCTCACTATATTACCCCAAATTGTGCCATTGGTACAGTCAGTCATCAGCTCTCTCACTCCTGATCTTCTTCTCTGATGACTTTTCTTCTTCACTTCCCCTGGGGAACTTGAGCAGCGTGAGAAGTTGCAGCAGAGGAAGTATGAGTGTGTTTTTACAGAGAAGTGGCAGTAGTTGTTTCATGAGGACAGCCAGATCCTCCTTCTCACCCTCTGGTGTTTGCAGCTTTCCTTAAATTGCAATTTATAACACTATTTCCCCACCCTCCAACTGCAAAATCTGATTAATAACAGACTTTCCTGTAAGATCAGTCAGGCCAGGAGGAGGATGTGACACCAACACCACATAACGGGGAGAAGTAAAAAAAGGTGGTAAAGCTGGAGAGTGGATCAGATACGTTGTGATCTGTGGCATTCGGTTTTGTCCAAGTTGTGGCCAGGCAAAATTTTCTTTCTCTGATGAAGTTCAGGGTAACTGAATGCAAATGTCTGGGAGTAGGTGGGTAGGTAGTGCTGCTGGTAGCTTGCTGAGTAAAAGTGGGAAGACAAGGAGCTCTTGCACCAGCGAGGAGGTTTTGACCGAGGCTGACTAGCAAAGGGTGGAAATGGGAGGTTCTGCAGCTCGGTGTCAGCAGCTTTCAGGTCTGTTAGGTCTCACGGTCTGCTCGCACCCAAACAAGGGGGATGAAAGTAAGAGCAGCTTGTGCTGCTAACCGGCCACGTGCCCGTGCGCACTCATCGCTGCCTCTGCTCGCAGCAGGTCCGTGGCTGCAGGGGCCCCAGAGGTGCCATGCTAAGACACTGCCATCTGGCAAGGGAGCTTGGCAGCTGAGAAATGGTGATCCCAGTAAGCTCTGCTGCCCCATGCAACACTCCCTTCTGCTCCTGATCTGCTGCTCCTGCCTGAGGGCAGCTCGGGTGGGCCCTGCTGGCCCAGGTGAGGCAGGGATGTGGTGGGGCTGAGGTGCACCCAAGTTGTGCAGTCCACACTGGCTCTGGGAAGATCCTCATTGCATTAACAGAGAGAATATCTCTGTTGCTTGCTTTTGGTTGCAGTGGAAAGCCGATAGGCTGGACCACCTCATCCCCAGGCTAGCCCTTGATTCTCTCCTCCCACTGTTTGTCAGCTGGTTTCCCAAGTCAGCCCTACCAACAGCACCTTATGGGAAGAGGTTCAGAGCTATGCATTTTAACAAGCCTCTCAAGACCTTGCAAACCTTCTCTTTGATCCCACAATTGCCTGTTAGCTTCCAAAAGCAAGGACAGAGGTGTCCTTGGAGTCCTGTGTATCCCTCACAGGGGGGCTGTTTCTCTCTTTTCCTGCCATCACTGTCCCTTGCAGCATGGATGTCTGGATATTGCATCCAAATTCTTGAGCATTCCTAGGCACACAGCTGCTGATGACTTCTGAATGATGACACTGGAGTTACTAATGGTGTTAGATTGTAGAAGACCAAAATGTAGTATGGAGCTATTGTCTGTGAGGACTCATCACTAGGATTTCTGCCCTCTAGCCAACCGTGTTTCCTGCTCCCAGCTGCTGCTCTGCTGAAGTGCCATGGAGGTGGCTTGCTAGGGAAGGGAAGCAGAGGCATGCCCAGAGGTGTGCCTCCTGGCCTGAGCCTTTCTGAACACTTCTTGCAGCCTTCAAACTGTGGAGGCAATTAAAGGGAAGGATGAAACCCCCTCAATTTGATTTGGCACAAAGGGAGTAACTGTAAGACAATGCATTTAGGAGAATATTACAGATACAACTGCCTCCTAAGGAGCGAAGTTCACGTTGCTATCTGTGGTGGAGATCTCCCCTCAGAACCTGTTACACCACTAAAAAGTATGCAAGTCAATTCGTGGAAACACAGATTTCTTCACAGTGGGTAAATAAAAAAGCACAGTTTCCAAGCTACACTGTTCTGCAAAAAACATCTTTTCCCCTGTGCTATTTGCAGTGGTAAGAAAGATTAAGTGGAGATTAGCACACACAAAAAACCCAAGCCAACAGCTACCACAAGAAGAGATGTTAAATCATTATAGGTAGTGTTCTCTAAAAGTAAATATTAAAGAGTAGAGCTTCCTAATAAGGGTGATACTAATTTTGCATCTTGGTAATAGTAAGGTATGGTGGAGAAGGTAGTATTCAGGCTTGACTTGGAAACTAGGCAGGACTCAAGCATTTAACAGGAAGATTTAACAAACCCAGAGAGGTGGAAGACTCCCAGGATCACATGTGAAATGGTGGGTTACTGCAACAATAAAGTCTGTTTTTAATTAGACTTTGTTTTCTCCACTGAGGCTCTTCTAAAAATAGAGTAGGCTTAAGAGATTCTCCCTTATTTCAGCAAATTCAGATTTTCTGTTTTGGTCTCTGAAATTTATATGGCAAAGGTTGGTCTCAGGCACCTCCACCAAAGGCAGGTAGCACTGAAGCAAGGGCATTTTCACCAAGCCACAAACATTCATTTTATTTGCCTTGGACTGAAGCAAGGGAGCTGGGGCTGCAGGTTCTTTGGGGAAGGCATTTCCCCCTTCTCTGCTTCCTCCTTCTCCTGGCACTACCAAGCTCCATAAGCATCTCCAGCTTCTGAGTCCCATTACAGACTTAACAGGTAGCAATAATACTGCTCTGAAATCAGAGAGAAGCAATTAGATCCATGCCAACTCAGTGTGATCACTGCTGGCTATCTCAGTTTGGGCCACTGCCTACCCACCTGGCCAAGAGACTATATTGCCAGGCTACCAATACAAACAGCTGGGAGCATTTAAAACACCTGAACCACTAAGATCCTAAGGCTTTGGCATGATACATTAAATTTGTGTGGAAAAAGACCACTATTAAATTAAAAGTTATCAGTAGGTCTGAAAACAAACCTGAGCACCGAACTTCAAGGCTGGATCTGTTGTCTAACCCTTCTGCCACAAAACTCTCCCTTGGGCTGGTGGGATTTGAGTTGGCTCCGGGTATAGCTTTTCTATAAGCCACCCAGGTAGTCGTGGAAGTCACAGGAGATGAGGGTAATGTCAGGCAAACAACACACAAGCACATACTTGTATTTGCTCTCTTGGCCATCCATTGATCTTGTAAGATCCATAAGGCATCTGGGTGAGAGCCAATTTTTATACTAATAACATGCCAGAACAACAGCTTCTTGACACTTGTCTATGAAAAAGCTTCATCATCAGAGCTGTCACCAAAGACAGGACGGTACAGAAGAAGTGTTTTGAAAGGATCATAATTTCAGCATATTATTTTTCCCTTCCTTTTTCATGGAAATAGTCTCAACATACTATTTACCTCATTTCTGAGAAGTAACAGGACAAATTGTGACCCCTGCCAGCATGTTCAGAAATACCAAAGACTGCATGTATGACCTGCCGCCACCAAAACCTCAGCAACTTTCAGGAAAGAAGTTTGCTTAATTCACAGTGAAACCAAAAGTAGGAGTAATACTCTTTGTTTTCCTCAGTGATTCTTCTATGCATGCACTGAAAAGGTATATTTTGGCATGCAGGGAGGAAAAACACCTTTTTAACCAGCTTTGAACTGGTGCTTTCTGGGGTCTCTTTGTAGACTGGTTCCTAGAAATGTGTAACTTACCCGAGTTAAAATGCTTTGAAGGGACAACTGCATGTATAAGGAAGTTTACTGGCAAGCCAGGAAACTGCTTGAAGTTTATTTTCTGTCTTTGTTGCTAGCTAATTAACAAGGAAAGCGAGAGCAGCCAATAGAGTGATTAAGGACTCTAAAAAGCCACCTCATTCCTGTAGTTGTATCATATCTCCTGGGGCACACACTACAACACAGGTGGTTTGCTTAGTTAGTACAAAGCCTGACATGGTGCTTACAGGTATTTGAGTTTCATTTCCTTTTTCTCCTCTCTTGGGTGCTCTCATTTGCATGTTTCTATATATGTATGTGTCTTCATACATCTTCTGTACCCCGCTGTCACAGACTACTTCCTCAGGTGCTCTTAAACTGCACAGTCTCATCTGGTGGGCTCGCCTGGCCTGGGTTTCTTTTCCTTCCACCTGCCCACCCTCATCCCTCCACATGCCCTCTTCCCAGGCAGACTATGGCCCTGCCCCAGTGCTGGGCAAACAGAAACAGCGGGGCCACCATTCCCATTGTCCCGGGAGCCGCCTTCTGCCATCCCTCAGTGAAATGGAGTCTTTCTTCCTAACTGCAGATAACAAAGGCAGGTGCCTAAATCCTTTTCCACTTTTCTCCTAAGCTGCGAAGATGCTACAACCTAGTTTGTTCAGGCTTTCTGAAGGCCAGGCTCATGTGCCAGCCAGTTCCACAACCCATTCCAGATCATCCTCAGAGACAGCTAGAGCTGCCCATGCTATGTACTGAAATAAGAGGGATATCACAGAAAAGAGGCACAACTAGGGTGTTATTGGAGAAACAGGATAATTATACTTAAAGTGTGACCCAATTTTGCTGTTACTGGAGCACAGAGTTATAGGTTAATGCCTAATAATCTGTCATTAACATCCCTAATTGTATGTTTCTGTAATTGGACACGATGGAGGGGGAAGGAAGGCGTGAATGTTCACCTTTTGTCTTTTAGAGGTGAATTGCAAAGGACTTAAGAATGTGTAAGTAGGGTAAATGAAAAAATTGCATACAAAGTGCAGGAAGAAAAGATCAGTGGTGTTCATGGTCTTAACAGTGAGTCATTTACCTGAGAAAGCTATAGGACAGTTTCTTGGCTTCCCTGCCACTGGGAGTGAGGTCATGAGTGCCACAATCCAAGGTTCAAGAGAATTGTCCTATGCTGTAACCTTGCCTTCCCACAGCATCCATCACAGCCCAGCTTCCAAACGGACATGTTAAAACAACAGAATCACATGAAGAAATAGCAAATACAGTTATTTGACTGTCTTGTGCTGTCAGGATGAGAGGGAGTAGCACTCTGTGCTTAGCAGGAGCTCAGCAGAAGTGGACTGTCAAGCCAGGGAGGTTTTCATAGTGTGATGTGCATTTTCTGTATGGTTTCCTAGAATAGGTTCAGTGGACCTGCAAGGTAAGTGACCGGTGAAGAGTACCAAGCCATTTCTCACAGAAAGATCAAAGAACGCACAATGTTTTCACTGCAGTGGCAACTAGTTGGCTCTCTCACCAGTCTGAGGGCATTTATCTGTGTCCAATACGTTAATTCAGCCAAAGACACTGATAAGTTCTCAAAGCCAAAAACAATGACCTAAGAAGTCCTGAGGTGGGGCAAAAACATCAAGAAAGACAAGGAGTCTGCAATACCCATCTTGGCTAACATTTTACCTCACAAAGAGAAAAGAAAATGGCCACAGAAGTACTGCAGGCATCACTGGGCTAGGAAATGTACTATGTTAAATATTACCTGCCTGGAAGTTTACAGTTCCTAACTCCAATCATGATAAGGCTTATGCCTGTCTGTAGTCTTACTAACTTCATTAATATGATCCACATGAATGCCTTAAACAGACATGCAGTAGACGGTGACCTTAAGGAGCTGAATGCCAGGGGGAGGCACTCACAGGGAAAAAGTGTTTAAGGCAGGAACATAGTGTAAATCATATGATGTTTCTTCCCTTGTAATACGTCTGCTTCTGGAAATGAGGGGGTAACAGATGTGATCTACTTTGCTATGATCAGCATGGAGCCTGATTATAAAGCCTTTTTAAGTATCATCAGAGATGGGAAGGTTTGCAGCCCTAAGGCCAAGCCAGTTGCTGATACAATGCCTTTTATCCTATAGTATTATAGCAGTACATACTTGTGGCACTGCACAAACACTTTGCTCTCATTCACACTTCCTACTGAAAACCAAAAATAAATAAAGCGCTACCCTAAATCCCCCCAGATTCTCAGATGTGGTAAACTTATTTCAAGTGCCCATCTTTACACCGTCCCCAACAGGGCCCCTCCTTCAGAAAATGCTGACCCTACCCTTCTTCTGAAAGTTAAATCCCTTTGAAATACATCAGATCAACACTTAAAGCCTAAGGCTTTGAGGAAAAAAACTAATTGCTTTCTAACACCTTGGACACTTGGATCGTGTCCAGAAGTTGATTCTTGCCCATATGAGCAGAACTGGTTCAGTAGCAGTTAAATCTGTTAACACAAATTAAGATCTGGGTAAAAAATAACCTCAAAGACTCGTGACTTTTTAATAAGCATTGAACACCAAAAAGAGCACAAGATGACAGGGATTCTGACCTAGAAACTTTTTATTCTCAGAATGACAAAAAGGGGAAAAAAAAGTTATGATGGGAACTATTAAAAAAACCAACCACAAAAAAACCCTCCCCTAATACTTGAAGGTTTCCGTTCAGACAGATCTAGACAGACAGCACAGACCTGTGCAAGATGGAGAAAACAAAAAGGTAAAGGAAGTGGCAGAACCTGCCACACTGCACGTGCAGAGTCAGACTTTTAGCTTGATCTGAGGAGTAGCTACTGATTTATCCATCCACCTTTGAAAGAAAGAAAAGATATGCTGGATGCTCACAAGACAGTTGGACATGAAACAGTTTCTCTTCCAAAAATGAGTCAGGGCAAGAGGAATTTCAGAAAACATACTTTCCTCCCCAGAACATTTGTGGAAAAAAAAAATAATCTTTCTCTCCTTAATGCTTTAAATGATATGTCTACTTTATTCACTACATCTTAGGTCCTTCTATAGCTCCCAGTAAAGAATGCAGGATCACTGTTTCCTAAAAGTGTTGGGATCTTTGAAAAGTAGGTGCTTTATGGCATTATCAAGACACACCCTCACTGGCAGATTTCAAACAGGGCTCCTAACAGCATACAATTATTTCCTCAGAAACTCACTGCTACTGTAATCTTCAAATACTTGTTTGCTGAGTTTGTTCATCAAATGCTAGAGTACCAAGGGCTAAATACAATGAAATTTGACAAAAGTGGCATACGTGACACACACAGGTTTGCTGTGGTCCATTAGAAAAGGAAACGGGTCCAGTTAGCAGGGAATCACTGCTGCTAATGATGCTGGCAGGGGGATCCGTGCCCACAGACTTCTTAATTTGAAGGCTGCAGAAGAAAGACTTTGCTTTTGACCACAACAAACACATTTTTCCATTTGTTTTTGTTTTCTTTTCTCATCCCATGCTACTCAGCTCTTTGTGGAATTAACAGCAGGATAAAAAGATAACATCACTTTTACACAATGTTACTCTCAGGGACCTCTGCTTAGGTAGAAAAAGCCACTACTTAGTGTGACTTCCAATTTATCTGTGGCTTTTGCAGTCCAAACATCAGAGCAGGCAAAGCAGAAGATGCTGCTCCCAGGCTTCACAAGCAGCTCAGGGACTGACTCACTGTATCCCTGTGGCTAGAACCATAAACTTTGGGTGTCTCAATTCACACGTAAAAATAAGTGACTAAACACTTCCTGGTTCCTCCATCACTGGAAGATAGAGACATGTAATGGCTGCAAAATGCTCTGACAACTTAAGATGTCATTTTACTTAGGTATGAAATTGCCCGTGTGCAGTACACACGTTAAAGAGGCATGACAGTGTGTTCCAGAAAAAAAATTAAAAAATACTTTGCAGCCTGGCACAGGGTGTGTTGTAGGACCAGCAGAATAATTACAGCAGCTGCAGCTGGCACTTATTAGAAAATTAAAGCAGCTGTTACCAGGTCATTAATGACCTGTGACTACCTGCCTTAATAGTATTCTTCAGTCGACAGGCATGAGGGTGAGGGGGTGGAGGAAATGGTCACACCTTCTTCTAAGCCACTGTAGGAGGCAGATACTCTTCTTTTTCATCACTTTGTAATCTGCTTGTTTACTTCCCTCCTTTTCCAACTGGCTCTCCTCTCCTTGCTAGCTCTGACACCAAAGGCCCACAGGGCTCTTGGCCCAGGAAGCCAGCACCTACACCAGCCCTCTCTGCAGCCTCCCAGCCTGGTAGCCACCTCCCTGCTGTTCTGAGGCAACTCTGAACACCTCTCCTCAGCGTGTGCTCCTACTTCTGAAAATCATTTTGCCTGCAATGCATCCCTGTCCATTTACAACACGCGACAATTTTTTCTCTGGTGTCTTGCACCTTGCTTTCCCTGTGTAGGCAGATGGTTGGGGAAGGAGAGAAAAGCAACTTGTTTCCCTGCTTCTTCAGACAAACACACGCTCTCCAGAGCAGACAGATGCCCTAAAGTCAGGGCATCGATTCATCTTTTGGGTTCAGCTGTAGTGTGTAAAGCATTTGCTGGCTCTGGTCTAATGCTTTTTGACATTGTCAGGCCCCCTCCAGTGAACTACTGCCTTGTAACCAATTTGACAGCAAGTATTGTTCTACATTTATTAATACCGTACGTGCTATCTTCAAACTGACATGTTCCAAGGCCAGGCGTCAGCTGTGCTCAGCTCTGGCTTAAAAAAAAAATATATTCAGACAGCAGCACAGACCTCCTGCTGCTAGTAAGTAAACAAATAAAAATAAACATGCCTTTACCATGCTGCTGCCACACCTTTTAACCTTTTCCAACAATGTTTTCTTTTCTTCAGTGTCTTAAAATGTGAAGTACCCACTTCCCTGCACCATCTCCTTTTTGGTTTCTTTAGAAAAGGGCTTTTGTTTTTTCCCAGTCTTTCAATTTTTTCATTTCACTCACTCTGCAAACTCACTCTGCAAACTCACTCACAGATGCAAATCTGAATTCCAGAAACTTGAATCTATGTAAGAGTTAATTAACTTCAGGAACTGTTTTTTTCTCTGCTTTTTATTTTTTTCTAATGTAGGTTTTTTTATTTTTCTTTTGACTATACTGACTGCAATTTTCTATTATTTTTAAAATGGTCATCATAATGGGTTATGTTTACTTAGTCAATAAGCTGATGATGCCCATGACAGGACCAGAAGTGTTTGGTTAGCAGCAGGGAGGAAAAAAAAAAAAAAATCAATAACTCCAAGCACTTGGCAGCTTTGTGGCCAGGAAATAATTTGTATTCTCTGGTTTAAATCAATGACCTTCTTTTCTTTGCTGTTCCAACAGGAAATTATAAACTCTGTGAACACTATTTGCATAGTGCCTTCTGCAATACACTTACATATGCTTGGGCAAAACAGTATGTTAACCCCAGCAGTACTTCCCTGAGGTCTCCACTAGAGAAACCCGGGCACTTTAGCACAGAGCTTTTTGGCTGCAGGCACTTGTATTTATTAGAAGTGGAGGCAGAACAGAGCAAGACGTGGAAAGATCTCCCCCTCCATTTGCAACGGCACCATCCAAAGATGAAGACATTATTATTTGATAGCAGGATTGTCTACTGCAGAGTAAGAAAAACTGCCTTCTTTTAACTTGGCAAGATGGCATTTTCAGTATGACAGACACAAACTTGCTACTTCCACACTGAAGCTGCAATTGTATTTTTGAACCTTCTTGTTAGGGTTGTCCTAATGGCCAGGGATGGTTTGAAAGTGCTGCACCTTTGCTTGAACTCTTGTTTTAGAGGTTAAGAGCATCACAGGCTTCATGTTTGTGAAATTTTCAGCCTACTCTACCCTGCCCTTTTGCTAAATGCACTAAAGGAAGAAAAAGAAATTGCCACCTTGCCTTGCTATGCTGGTGGGAAGCTGTTTCCGGAAGGTGACGTTCTGAGAAAAGGTAGTGTTGAGCCTGGCACCAAACTTGCCTGCTATCATTTTTTGCCGCCTGCCAAGTCCTACCAAGTCCTCTTGCTGCCTACCTTCAAGTCCAGCTCAGCTATTTCTTAGCGTGTAGGAGAGCTGGCATTCAAGAAGACAAGCTAGTCACAGGAGATGGAGGAAGTGTGTGATCCTTTTTTTCTGTGGTTCCCCCAGTGTGATCACAGTGCAAGCCCCTAAATCTGGAATTACTGTCTATGGCCAGAGCTAAGTGTTGCATCTTGCTGCACCAGCAACTGGCACTAAGCACTTAGCTTCTAGAACCCCTGGTGTGCTTATCTTCATCCTGTGCAGGAAACTGAGGTGGTAAATCAGTCTGAAAAACATCAGTATAATCCCAGAAACCACCAAGGCCTCAGCAGTCTGCACTGAAATTAATTGTTGTAGCATTCAGATTTCTCTGCTTTGCTTTTGCACATGACAAATCCTGACACAGTAGTTCTCTGCAATCCCTCCTCTGCTCCCAATGCCACTGGCACAAAGCTGTAGTCATCAGGTGACAGGTGAAGTATATTTATTTGTTATGTCACAGCTCTCCCTCGCTGAAACAAGAGGGATAGGAATGTTAATCCGAGTGATTGAACTGTAAGTGTAATGATTGCCCATCCTGGCCTTGCAAGCAACTCACTCCTTCCCACTACACATTCTATCTGTTTGCTGGGGTCCCTTCCAGAGCTGCTGTCTGCTGAAGCACCCTTTCCTTTACATTTCTAAAATTTGCTCTTCTGGATTGAAGGCAGCCACCAAGAGAGATGCCCTCACTTTCTCACTGACAGTAGACCAAAGCAGCATCACAGTATCACAGAAGCGTTGTGGTCAGAAGTGACCTGTGGAGGTCACCTTGTCCAATACCCCTGCTCAAGCAATGTCACCTGGAGCCAGCACTTAGTCATCCTCATAGTGAAAAAGTGTTCCCTGATGTTCAGACTGCACCTCCTGGGTTTCCATTTGTGCCCATTGCCTCTGGTCCCTTTCAGGTGTTTAAACACATTGATGAGATCCCTCTCAAGCCTTCTCTTTACTCTGAACGTTTCCAGAGAGCAGAGTGCTAAATCAGAGGATAAACTTGGTAGATACTGCTCAATTGAGTTTCTTCTACTGAGTGTGTCAAAAACAAATGTACCTTTCATTCCCTGCTGCTTTTCCTTCCTTCCCCATACATGCATCTCAGAAATATCCTGCTGTCACCTTTTCCCACTGAATATCATATACCTGGCATTTTTCCATATCACAGCCTTTCTTTCCCTGCTGCTCTTCCTTCCTTCCCCACACATGCATCTCCTAAATATCATGCTGTCACCTTTCCCCACTGAATACCATATACCTGGCATTTTTCCATATCACAGCCTTTCCTTCCCTGCTGCTTTCCCTTCCTTCCTTCCCCACACGTGCATCTCCGAAATATCCTGCTGTCACCTTTCTCCACTGAATACCATATACCTGGCATTTTTCCATATCACAACAAGAAATGTTTTAATCTGGAGAGATGTACAAATAGAATACCTCATGTCAGACTGGTTTGGTTAGTTTTAGGCTTTGGACTGCTTCGTGAGTGATTTATAATTACATATGAATAAAACATAATCAGAAACTGTGGAGAGATAGTGGTGTATGTACAAAGAGAGCTGCTTCTGTTACACATGGGAACGTATGGGCCATAATCTAATTCTTTTGAGGTTGTGAAAGGTGTCCTGTGTGACTAATTCATTTCACTAATACATGACAAGCCACTTCCACAATGGAAAAAATTACTTTCCTAGATAATTTGTTTTTTAACGACTTCTTATAGTTGTTACCCGTCTCAGGATGTATATTTTCCACTATGCAGAAAACTGTTATGGAATAAAAAATGCTGATAGACTCAAAAACTGCATTTAGCTTCAAAACAGAATTTTGTGGGTTGTTGGTTTTTTTTAATATGTATAAGATACAGTCTTTGAGGTTTTTGCTCAGAAGACAACCATGTGTTTCACACGGCCTCTGTTTACAAAAAGGAAAATACAATTCTTTCTGGGGAAAAAAAAACTATATTACACTGCAGAAAAAGGAGATTTAGTGCAGCAGGGTTCAAGAATACTCAGACTGAAATTCAGCTCAAGAATTCAGAGCACAGATTTACCAGTTGGCTGTGTTCTGGCATTGCACTTAAATGTACTGCTGTATTCCTACTGAATTCATTGGGGTTTGCTATAGAGGTAAAAAGAAAGACTCGCACTCTCTTGAGTTTTATACAGGGTAACAACGTTGCTGACTTCAGTAGAGTAATTCTTGCTTTATAAACAAGAGCAAAACCAGATTAGGAACATGCCTCAAAGTGACAATGCTCAGATGTGCATTTAATCCTTTTAAAATGAAATATCTGGAATAAAATGCACTATTTACTGCTCTTACCATTGTCTCTGTAAATGCATTGTGAAATGTCTATAAAATTTAAAAACCTTTATAACATTAGTAATGTGGACCCATACTTTCCCAACCATGTTCTCCTTATGTGACACTTTCTTCAGTGTAAATCAAATCACTTTAAACGAGGTGTAAGTTTTTACCAGAGAAGACACAACTGGATAGCTTACTGTGTGAATGTACAAACAAAACATAGTAGAATTGGCTGACAGATACAGAGCTAAAATTTACCAGATCCACTCTTCTGCCCAAGGCTGGCACAGAAGAGGAGCAAAATTTCCTCCTTTCCTGCTCTTGATACTGAGATCCATTAGACACACCCTCAAGTGTCTTATTTGTCCTTCTTCATTGTTGGCCATTCCTTTCTAACAGGCCATTCTCCTCCATCCTGGACAAGCAGCTAGGCAAGCAAGTGGTGCTATACCCTGGCTTGGAAGTTCCTATAAGCATGGGATTTCTCCCTGGGGATGTTTTGTCTGGGCCATTTTATGATGCAAAGGTCTTCTTGGAAGAAAAAACTGGCCCGACAAGGTATGGATGCCTTGCTGAGAGATTAATACTAGCTAGCATATATAATATCCAGTACCGGTGGGGAAAGTAAGAATAAAGCAAACAATCATTTTTAACTTATGCAACAAGCTGTGCTCCTCTGACTGCCTTTCTCCCCAAATCCGCTTGTTAACTATGATTCAGTATATGCCATTTGTGCTTTATGGCACTAAGAGTCTAAGTCAGTTTACTGGTGAAAGTAACAACTTTCTCATTAAACACTAATGGCTATGTTTTAATTAGTCCCCGGGTTCTGGTAGAAAGCGAAGCCCTTCCTCCACAAACCAGCAGTTACGGATGCAGTAAGTGTTAATAAGCTAATAGGAAGCAAACTAGGCAGGCATACATTCCATCACCCAGAAAATGGATTTCAGACCACTTTTTGATGCACTGTTCATGCTTTAAACCAAAAAAGTGGTTAATTTTTAATATGGAGAGTTGGGCTGCTTGCAGTTCCATTATGTTGTTTCCCATCTCTCTCAGACCTGATGTTTGATGTGCTCCCTGATTTGAAGTTAAAAATGTCACCTGATTTAGAGGTGAGGAGGGGAAGAAATTCAAGTGAGAATAGCAACCATTCTCAGACTTTTAGCAACCGTGCTCAGATGCCAAAGGAATAAACATAAGAAATGGTGAGAGATTTAAATAGCTTTGTTTCTGATATGGGCTTTTAAAGCCACAAATGGATTTTTATGAAGAAGCAAGATTATGCATGGGGTCTATATGGGAATGGGAAAGGGCTGCATGTATGAGTGTGACACCACAAATTATTTAAAGGAACAGCAAATGAACAAAGTTTGTTTGTGAGACAGATCACCCAGGGAGGTTGTGGGTTCCCTCTCCCTGGAAGGAGGGCATCGCTGTTTAAGGCCAGGATGTTGGATGTGGCTCTGAGCAACCTGATCTACTGGGAGGTGTCCCTGCCCACAGAGGGAGGTTGGAACTAGAAGATCTTTAAGGTTCCTTCCAACCCAAATAATTCTACGATCCTATGAAAGTTTTTTATCAAATGCCAGCCTGGAGCAACCAGCTGGTTTTCATTTCTATGCAAAAGGAGAGCGAGCAGTCAGTTACACTGCTCTTCCTCCCTCATCCCTCTAGCCATCAAGGACTTAGTTGGGGGAAACTTTCTCTGAGGTGGAGCCCATCAAATTGCAAGGTCAACCTAGGATAAGGTTTTTGAGCCCTAGAGATACTGTAACCAAAGGGATACAGTAGGGATACTGTAGCTTTATGAACAGAGATTTACCGCCTTCGTAGCATCACTTTCTGATCTTTGTTTTCCTACCCTAGCAAAAAATAAAGTAGACTGCCACTTAATTTACTTAAGTGACTGGCCAGCTCATGAGATGTCTTCTTCACTTTTCCAGTTTAGAAAGCAAACTGAAGTTGCACAAAGCTCTTGTCACGGGCAAGAAGCAACACTGCTTTTGGCAGTGGATGGGGCTTTTCCAGTGATCCACTGCAGTTTTCCAGCCTCAGCAAAGCTGTAACTGAGGGAGTTCTTGTAATGCAACCCTACACCAGCACAGTGCTGGGATGTGCTAACAAGACCTCATTTACTGTAATTTTAGTACAACAGAGCGAGATCTAGCAACATTACAAACAGCTACACGACAGTGTGCTCTAGTGATTTTTCCCTGGCTTGATTTAAAGCAGTTGTATAACAAACTGTTAACTATAGTAATTTTAACCTCAGTTGTGCAATGGATGCAGACTTCTGAGGCCTGACTTACTGTATGCAGATTGAAGGTCAATGTCTGTGACTTGATCAGGCAGCTGAGGAAGCAGGGAGTGTTATCTGTCCTTTGTAAGGCACTCAAAATAACAGGCTACTTGGTGTCACTCTTCTGAAACAGTGGTTCAAGATTGCTATCCCTTTGTAGCTTCAATCCATCTAAAAAGCTCTCCTGACAGCTCTTATCCAGACTCCACCTAGAACAAAAGAAAATGCAAAGGAGTGGGTATACAGTGGAAGTAGAGGAAAAATATTCAGATATTCTTAAGGATTCAGCTAAGGGTCCCTTGCCCTCCCATGTCAAGACAACTTCTAGTACTGTCAGTCCTACTGCTTGTGTTTTCCTTATCACCCATTTATAGTAAAGTGAGAAGTTAGACCATGACATTTTGACATGACTAGTTCCATCAAAAAACATTAGGGATCTCATGAAGCTTTGTCAAGCCTTATTTACAAAAACCTTATGAAAAAGAACCACCCATTCTTTTGCATGCAACCATGCCTGCTGTCTGCCTGAACACTCAGCAGTATTTGTGAAAAGGAGGTAACAGACCATATATTTCAGTCCTACAACTAAACACAGTTTTTGTAATAGACATTCCTCCTGTACAGCTCTTCCTCTGTTGGCAATAATGAATAAATCCACAATAGTCCAGATTCTGGAGTTTTTGTTTACCCGTTTATCAGATCTTTATGAACTAGCCTACCTGAAAACAGATACATTAATTCTTCTAATGACATTTTGCACTTACCAATCTCTGCACATGCAGCATTTTGCTCTGTATGTGTACCCAGAGGAACAAGGTAGAGGAGCCAGTGTTTTTAAAGATGAAACATTTCAGGCTGCAGCTAAGATCTTTAAACTAGTAAGCTCTGTGAGAAGTGCAATAAGAAAACCTAGGGTCCCTCCAGATCTGGGCCTCCTGGGAGTCTCCAAGGCCGACTGAGAGAGTTCCCTTCAGCCTCTCCAGTACAGAGAAGATCCAGACTCCCTTCAGTATACAGCCTCCTGCTTTCACAAAATTCTAGTCACTTCAATACATCAAAGACCTGGTGCCTCTCTGTCAGGTCTGTCATAATAGGGAGGGAGGTTCTCAAACTGTATACACATGGATGCAGAGATGCACACAACACACATGCTGAGAACAGACATTTAAGCCTCACTTCCGTAGGAAACCATGCTGAAATATGTGCAAGTCAGTCAATACAAAGCCAGGCAATTTTCAAAACAGCTGTTAAAAACTTGTTAAACATTTGCTAAACTCTAGGAACAGAACTGCATGCTTGTAACAGAACTGCATGCCACAGCATCCCAACAGCAGCCTCTTGAGTACTCCCAGCACGCAGGAGTTGTTGCAGTATCACCATGAACAACCCCAACAGAAATCAGACTTTCACCGCTAGTCACTCGTCCTTCATTAATAGGACACTTTCCATTTAAACTTCAATGACATCTTTTGAAAACAAGTTTTACCCCTACTGTATTTCTTTTGGACAAAACAATCTGCTCAGCTGTATTCCCAGCTGTATGTTTTACTTCTCCCAACCTTCTGAGAGCCACACTACTTAGAAAGGAAGTTAGTTATGTCAACTACCAGGATTTTCTATGGTACATATTACATCACTTTTCCTGAGAAACTTGTCTGAGCAGATCCCTCTTATTGCTTTTTTCTTTCATAATGTCCTTCACATTCCTCTTTCAATATATATTGTTCTCCCTGTCAAAGCTCAGGGCTGGCATTTTAAGGAAAGGTTACATAGCAAAAGAGTCATTAGTGGAGCTTTTTTCTCCCTGCCTTCATGCTCCTAGAGAGAAGTGTTAGGCACCTTTAGAAAAAAACTACAGCATTCACTGCTGGTTTCAGAACAAGAAAAGCAATTTGGAGCATAAATTACCTTGGCCATTTTAATTCTAGCTGTGAAAAAGTAAGGAGGAGAAAGGGCAAAAGGCAAAACAAAACGAAGACAGCAAATTATGCTGTGGTGCAAGTATAAAGCTAGATCCCTACATTTTATACTTATCCCTGATACTTTGGTGTTTCTGCCCCAGATCAAATTGCTCTGTGCCTCTGCTTGCTTCTTTACGAGTCCTGATCCTTATGAAATGGCCTTGGAAGTCAATAGTCATACAACTTTCAAAATGTCCTCTAGATAAAATGTACCAGTTGAAGTCTGGTCCAGAGATAACTGAAGGTGCTGTGAGCCTGCCCAATTCAGGTCCATACACTTAAAAGTAGGCGGTGTAAGAATGAAGTAGGTTAAGTCTGGGGACAGGATTTGGAATGAGCTGGAAGTGGAGCCTAGGGAAAAAAAAACAAAACATTTCCAACCTTAGGTGTATAAACTGGAATGGACTAATGTATGTGCTGACCAGTGTGAATCCATGCACACCCAAGTGTGAGCTGGCCCACCAGACTGCCACTTGCTGTTTGTTGATCTGGGCTCTTTGGCAGCCCCTCATTGCAGCAAGGCAGTGTCTGCAGAACAGCATGGTCTGTCATAGGGCATCAGCTCAAAAGTGTGGTCAAGATGCTTATTTTGACCAGAGTGAAATTGCTGAACACGAAGTTGGGAGGCAGTCTATTCAAAGGCAGCTCCTTCTTCTAAAAACAGTGGCTGTCACATCATCTTCTTGAGTAGCTTGAGTCTTTTTATACTACCAATGGAGAAGGAAAATTAATTCTCAGTATAGGAAAGGAAATACAGCTAAAGAAATGTTGTTAGCAAGGGCAAGCATATTATCTATGACTGTTTGAGAGCCCACCAAGGTTGAACAAAATCTCTTCATTAGCTGTAGTAGAGTTTTATTACACTCTACTGAATGATCTGTTTAGGATTAAGCATTTATTGAAAAACAGACTGTTTTTACTCCCAAAGCATTTTCCATTCCATGAAACTCGGTAATACTTCAATTTAGCAAAATGCTGAATTATCTGTGTCATGTTTAATATGAAATGTAACTGAAACACCCTGCACTCTGCAGTCTCTGGACCTCTAGTTCTTAAATGGATCTGTAAAAAATCAACAGAAAAAACCACAAGCAAGCTATTTTGAGCAGGCTTAAATTTAGTACAAATTGGTCCTCATCTTAACTGGAAAACTTTCAAAGGAGCCAGCAAACAAACAAGCAAAACTAAATCCATTGTGCTTCGACAGCAAAATAAACTAAAAATTAGCTTAATACTTCTTGGATCAGCAATCTGAGCAGACAACTAAAGCAATGGATACCCAGCACTGGGTACCTAGTTAATGTATCAGCAGGCTGTTGATTTTATATAAACAATACTAAAAGAACAGGAAACAATTAAAGCAGAAGGCAATAGTTAACTTACTATTCAGCTGGGATTGCTGCTTAGGAAGGCACTAATGCATGTTTATAATGAATACTAGAAGTAAGCACAGGCAGAAACTTGCCTAGTGTGACTAGTGTTAAATGTTTCTCTTATTAATCTTTCTTCGAGCCTGAACTTCAGTACCAGAAAGGCAAGACTATTTGGGAGGTTCCATTTTCACACTTAATTGCAGAATCAGGTACATGGAGCACTTCCAGGAGCTTTTTGGGTTTTGGTTTCTTCTGAACAGAAAGAACATCAAAAAGTAACAAAGCTCACAGCACCGGCTCTGAACTTGGGTCTCCTGACCTGCCAGCTGTGCGCTGGATTGGGAATTTCCTTCTGTTTTCTGGAAGACAGAAAAGAAGAAAGGGGAGAGAAAAATAAATTAAAACAAAACAACAAACTAGCCCAAAGTAGTATTCTTTTTCCAGTTTATCCGTATAGGATTTTGTCACTGGCCTCTGTCAGATTGGGAAAGGCTTCAGTGTATGGGAAACAGCACTAAGAGATCAGATAAAAAGGGGATGTACTAAACTAGTGGATGTAGTACGGGGTCCCCCACATGGTCAGACTCCTCCCATGGTCACAGTGTGACCTCCCTGCCCCTTTTTACAGAAACCACTCACAGAGGCAGCTGCCTCGTTCCAATCGATTGGGAAATGTTAGGCATGAGGTGTGTCTACCAAAAGGTCTGAATCACGATTGCAATGTTGAAGCCAGATGCCTCCAGCAGGGAGGCAATCTCAATCCAAACTACCCTTCCTGAAATGCCACAGCTGCTAATTTTCCCACTTGCCTTTTCACTTGCTATGGATTTCTGTTATAAAGGAATGACACAGTACCTTAATTTCTAAGGCATAAAAAAAATGCTGCAATGAGAGATTCAGATAACACTACTGAGGAGCACTGGGCATGACCTACAGAAGCCCCAGGTAGGACAGACCGCCATCACGGGTAAAAACATCTGAGTCAGTAACAGACTGGAAGCTGTGGCTTCAAAAAAGAAAAGGCAGACTTGTGACAAACAAGAGGACAATAAAGAGAAAGGGAACTTCTGGCCATGCTCCGCCCACCCATCTTTCATGTTTACTCCTTCTTGTCCTTCTGCCCTTTTGCAAACATCCAAAATTTCACTGATCATGTTATAACTACAGGTAATTTGTCAAAGATTTGTCTCCTCCCTCTTGGTATGAGCTAATTGTTCCCAGCAAGCTTTCTGGGGTGGTGACTCAGAAAGAACTGACAGATTAGATGTGGTATTTGTTTTCTTCTGCTTTTTTAAAGCATGGTAGTCTTCCCCACTCACAAGCATTGAGGATGAGGTCATCACAGGTACTGCAGCTGGGGGCACTGAGGGTGATGTTCTCAAAACCTGCAGCTTCCAGTAAAAGCCTTGTATTTTTGTGTCCTTTTTTTGGTACTGGCATTGCTAGATGTTTAGTCAGCAACACATTGTGTTAGAAGTTGCAACATTCATCTTTAAACATTAATTATCAAGGCATGATTGCTTCAAAAATCCACTGCCTGAGGCCAGGACCTAGGAAGTGGAAAATGTAATTTCAGAAAGAGATGAGAACAAATGTTGAGCCTTTTAATTGCAGGTTAGTACAAATGACTAACAGTAAAACAAAAATTATTTGGATATATTTGTTGTTCTGCATGTCCAATTCAAAACTTGGCAGTGTGTTGCCTGGAGTTTGGTGTTGGTTTTGGTGGGGTTTTTTCCCCCACTGTTCTTTTTCTAAAAGTCAGAGAAGCCAGTGAACTTTGGAGAGGTGCAGGAAGGATATTTCTAAAAATCCAGTTGCAATCACTTCCTAGACAGGAGAGAAGGGAGTAAATTATGCATGCAAAGTCAGGCAGCAGCAGTTGCTGGACAGTTACTGGGCTCATTTGGAGTTTCCTTTCAGGATGAGGGTTGCAGTGATTCTCAGCATCTGTCTCCATCTCCCTCAGTTCTACTGAAATCTACCTGTAATTACCACAGTATAACAGTGGATTGGGTCTTTTTCATCACATGTGGCAACACAAGATTACATGCTGCCATGACTCAATACTGCCATACTGGGTGTCCCAAGCTGAAGCCAGCAGAACCACTGCAATAGTGATGGCATCTTCATCTCCACCCTTCTAGCCTTGCTGCTGGGGACAGCCCTGCATGAGCACCTTTGCAGGGCACCAGAGGCACTTCTTTTTCACACAACGGTAGAAAGCTTGCTCTTCCAAGCCCCCCTGTTGTCCCTCAGTGTTGGCCATGCCTGGGAGCACACAACTGATGGGAGACGTAGCTCACAGTCTGGTGGGCCTGAAGCTGGTTTCTTGTGTGACCATAGCAGAAACCATAATGGCAGGGTCTATGATGGTTCTAAAGATGCAGTTGTGCACCCAAGACTGGAGCCTGAACAAACTCCAGATGGTGCCACTCATCTTTTCTAATGAGGACGTTCACGAGGAACCTCCAGTTCTGCTCCTGTGTGTGCTCAGAAGCACTTCTGACCTCACAGCACTGAACAGCTTGGTGCCTGCCTCCCTAGGATTGAGAAACAGCATGCCACTCCACTACCAGAAGGGCCTGATTCACTAGGTGTATCAAAAACCTGCCTAACCCATCATGTTTAATCCAGAGGAGCAATCAATGGTGGAGATTTTAGTGTTCCAGATCTTCTCCCTACATGTTTCTAACAGTTCTGTACTGAAAGCTTTCTCCCAGAGACCTGGGAGATAAGGTTCAACACATTCTGAGTAAGTTCTCTTGCTACATCAATCTGCATTCTTCTGTTAAATGGGGAACAGAAGACCTTCTTTTTCTCATGGTCATTTCCACCAGGTCTGTCCTGCACACCTTTGCCCATCGGCCAGTTTTTGCAGGATGGCTTACGACCACTCTGTTAAGTTTGCTCCCTACTGAGCTGTCTGGATGCAGCCATGCTGCAGAGTGCTTAGCTCATGTCCCCTCTCGTGAACCTGTGGCTAACAGTCACTATTGTCTGTGCACAAGCTTGGTGGGTTTTTCAGTTCAAATATGGAGAATACTAACAGGAGTATGCTGCAGGCCTGCAGAGCAGTGCTGGGTCAAAAACATTACAATGCCGGAAAAAAATGTTGTCTGCTCTAGGAAGGGGCTGGGTGAGGGCACAAATAATGCTGATGCCTAACCTGGAATAATGCTGAAACACTGCCTTTGTTAAAGGAAATACTTCTGGTGTTTTCCACTTCTGTCCTGTCTGAAGTGAGCTACACGGTTGATGACATTCCTGTTTCCCCTTGGGGATACCAACAGATTTGTTCCACAGGAGAGCTCAGACACTGACAGGCATCTGACATACTGACCACAGGTAGTGTGAATGACCAGGAAAGCCATCCCTGGAGCAAAACAGGACTGCAACAAGCTACTAGTACAGACCCAGCAGTCTTAAGCAATAGCTGTTCTACTTTGATGGGGCCCGTAAAGTTCAAGAGGTATCTCTGCTGAGCTTATGCTACTCAGGCAAAGCACT
Organism: Apus apus; assembly: GCF_020740795.1. Taxonomy (NCBI): domain Eukaryota; kingdom Metazoa; phylum Chordata; class Aves; order Apodiformes; family Apodidae; genus Apus; species Apus apus. The sequence goes on from NC_067283.1 coordinate 54,615,248, forward strand.
AAGCAGATCATCAAAACAAAGTAAAACAAAGTAAAACAGTGCTTTATGACAGCCCTCAGCTGGTGTCATCAAATAAGCAAGGACAACATTGATTTTGTCACTCAACAGGGTGACTGCTTCATTTGTAGGGCAAGGCCTGGAAGTGTGCAGAAGACTGGGGCTTGCATAGTCTCCCATCTTCCCCTCCTTTGCCAGAGATCCAGTGACCAGTTTCATTTCTGTTTTATCACAGGTACAGTGGGAGCCTGAAATCAGTCTCACGTGCTTTTGTCCTCTTAAATGTCACTACTGCTCTACGGAAACACAGCTGCCACTATGTTTTCCTGACTGCCTCTAAGATTATCATCAAGGACAGAAAATATTTATTAAATTTTAATTAATAAATTGAATACAGTGGGGTTAATTACAGCTATTTACGGGGAGTGTATGGGATTTGGAGGGCCTACCTTCTGGTAGTTTTGCCCAAAGTATTGCCTCTTCCTGAAAGCTCTAATTAGCTGGCTTTTTTTTTTTTTTTAATAGCCAGTCTCCAAATGACTGCTCCCATTTTGTTCCTCAGCAGCAGCTCTCTAGCACAGCTGCTACAGAAGGGAAGCAGCCTTGCAGGGAGCAGGTGATAATCTATCAGAAGTGGCGTAAACCAACAACATGCTTGTCTAGCAAGGAGACTATATAAGAAACAAAGGATGCAGGCAGAAATAAAAAGGAACAACATCTGAGGCTGCTGCAAGGTAAAAAAAAAAAATAAGCTTCTCTCCATATGCAGCCCTCTGTCCAGCTGCGTGTTCTGCTTTCCTGCATATGTATAACACCAAGAGTAATCAATAGCAGACAATCACCTGGAAAAAGAAGGCTGTTTCAGCACAAAGTCAAAATAATTTCTTTTCTACTCCTTATTTTCAACCGACACGTTTCTGCCTTAGTGATAAAACCTTTTAAAAAATGTAAATGGATTTAATTATCTGTGTTTTAAAACCAGTTACTCTTAGCTCCTCCGTATATAGCTATAAAGAACAAGGGTCCTTTCAGGACACTTATTAAACCAAAGGCACACAGTAAACAAACACACTGTGCCCAGATACCAGCAGTTTATTCCCGCCTGCTTTTCAGCTTCACGCCACTAGATGCAAATTAACAGAGCCTAAGAACCATCACAGGAGAGAGCTTTGGCAATCTGAAGGTTATTTTGGATGATGTTGAGGGGTTTTTTTTTGGGTTTGTTTGGTTTTTTTTGCAGAAGTGATCGACGCGATCGGCAGACAGCTCGCTGCTTTCCCTCACGTGTCTGATCCTGCCTGCCAGTGCTCATGCCTGACCAGCTGCCAGAGAGGGAGCAGAGGACCAGGACTGGCAGTGGCACCACAGCTGGCCTGGTGCCTGCCTTCCCCTTCCCACTGCAGCAGCTGGCTCTGCCTGGCAGGCACAGCAGCCAAAAACTGCCTCCTGCTGAGGTGAGGTGGGGTGAAGAAAAGGATTTGTTGGGTTTTTTTCTTCTTCTTTTTTTTTTTAATATATTTTTAACCAAGAGCAATAATGGTAGTAAAGGAAAATAGGGGTAGACCGGCCAACACGGATCCCTGTGGTTTCTGAGGTTGGAAAACCAGTGCCTAAATTAAGAAAGCTATCTTCCATCTCAAGAAAGGAAATGTAAAGGCCAGAATCATTCTTGCAGATAAGCGTAACTCATCTGGCTCCTCAAACGTGCTCAAAAATGTCATTAATTCCTCTTTGCAGCAGAACGGTTTCAGCTGCCCAGGGGTGTGGAGCTGAGGGATCTCCAGCACCAAGGTGTCTCTTCACTTTGGCTGAAAGCCTCAGGTTACAGTGCCAAAACCCTGCTCCAAGTCCACCTTTCACAACCACAGAGGTTCCCCCAAAACTGAGAAGATAAAGCGTTGACTCTTCGTTCGGTATTTGGAAGCGTGGCACCTGAGAAGTGCTTGCCAGAACATGCGGTAGCTCAGCTGCTCCCGCCGAGGCGCACACATCCTCTAACAAGAGCAGAAGTGCTCCCGCAGGAGCTGCTGCAGAACGTTCTTTTAAAAAGCACCCCGACCGGTGCCTTCAGGTGGACTTCTCCTCACCACAACGACAAAACTGATTTTGTAACGAGGAGGTCAGGAAGCCCCTGCTTAAAGGTTCTGCTGCGCCCGAGGCTCCGCTGCCAAGTGGAGTCCCAAGGCTGCAGTCACACCTGTGCCCGTGGGCCACCCGCGTCCCGTGGGCTCACGGGCCGGGCACCAGGCAAGGAGAGCTCAGGCTTGGGTGCGGGCTTCGAGGGCTGAGAGCCTTTAAAGTGGCTGAGACCCCGAATGAGCGAGGCTGTTCCCAGCCACCTTCTGCACACATGCGCCAGGGTTACTCTTGGGATGGAAGCAACGCGGTGGGAAGTGTCTTCATTTCACCTCCAGTCCTGCTTCCCCCCCGCCCCCCAGTTTTAATCGCTCGCCATGTAGCACATGGCGGAGGGTGGAGCAGCCGCAGCAGCAGGGCCCGAGAGGGCCACGCAGCGCATCCTGCTGTGGGTGGGAAAGCACATGCTGTGCGCTCTAAAGAATGCTCCCTGCCCTTCGGCGTTTCCTCTTCTCTGCCTCTGAGGCAAGCACCGGGAAGGCAGAGAAGAGCTGGAGAGATGGTGGCACCCGTCTGAAGAGACATCTGTGTACAGTATGCCCGGGAGGAAGCGGCACTCGGCGGCACCCTGGCTGAGGCGAGGGGCACCATCGCAGGGTCTCCGAGAGCATTCACTCAGCAAGGACCAGCCTCTGGAGAGGGGTCTGCCTGGCCCCGCCATCTGATCAGCTTCAGTGGCTCTGCGTGAATGCTGACATCTTGAAGTCTTGCCATTTCATGTCAACGGCAGTTGTGTTCACAAAGGGAATTGTGCTCTTCAACATCCAAACCACAAACTGTTGAGCGTGGTTACGCCACAGGCATTACTGAGTGCAAGGCTAAGGTTAGAGATGCCACCTCACTCTGAAAGAATCCAAAATTACATCCCCTGCCGACAGCAGCTGCAGTTCTACCTGTTTCTTACAGATGTAGAGTGGGACCCGATGACTGTTTTCCAAGCAGCAAACAGGATACATACACCCAACACAGCCTCAAAACTAGCTGCAGATTAAACTTGTGAACAATTTTTAGTGCCAGGATGTCTCCAAGGAATGGTTTAACGATCACTACAGCAGGCAGCTGAACAGAAAAAGCCGTGAGGTTGGAGAGAAATGTTTGAATTGGTAGAATATAAAGAGGAGCCATAAGGAAGAGCTACGGGGACAACGCAGAAGACAGGCAGCAAGGAAAAGTTTCAGGCTGTAGAGCTCCTCTCTGAAGACCTGTTCTTCTGCCCTAAAACTGAGATGGAGCTTAAGAAATGTGGAGTTTGAAGCTGTCAAATGCTTGCAGCAGCTGCAAATGTGCAGTGCCTAAAACAAAGAGCCTCAATTTAGTGGCAGCTTTTTTTAAGGATTATTGTCACACGGGATGGTGGCAATACAGACAGTGGGTCACATGAGATATACATGTAATGAAATGTGGTCCACAGTAAGAAATTATCTAAGTATTATACAGAAGCTGCTGCACTTCTATACTGCAAGTGGTTCTTGTTTCCATTTCAGAAACTGGGGCACAGCAGTGACACAAGGTCAGGTTGAAGGACCCGTAAGACAAACATAGCAATGGTACGGGCAATATATTTATTTCAGAAACATAAGGTACTTGGAATATTTTAAAATCACATTTATTTTAAATCTTTCAAGCCTTCCTTTAGTATGCACATAGCTTAATGATAAGTACCAACCATGTGGTCACTGAAGCCACATCGCAGCTTTGATATTGCCATGTTGTCATCATGCACCCCAGTTTCAGATGCTGCCCCATCTAGGTTGTCAGTTTTTACAGCTGGACTCTGCTTGAGTTCAGTTGCTGTGTAACTGGCCCAGATATATGTACTGCTACTTCTTGTTTGTGAAATGGCTTCACTGGATATCTTTTAATATAGATTTATTTAAAATAGCAGTAGGCTATCTTCCACAGTGGTGTAATCAGAGTAACTGATGGTAACAGCAGTTTACTCATATCATCTAATTCCTACTGCTGTTAAGTCTCAGTTCCTGTAGCTCTCCAGAATGGACACAGACAACTCCAGCCTGAAGTAATTTTCAGCAGGATCTGGAATTCTGAGCCCTGCAGAATGGGATTCATAGATGTGCTTCTCTTTAGCACTGGTACTTAATGGTGGTGTATGCTTTATAGCAAAGGGGGTCAGCGAAGTACTTTCTTTTTGGCTACTTACACTGAGGAAATAGCAAGATCTCTATTTATAAATTTTATAATTTCCGGTCTATATTGATTTTAAAAGAATCTCGGGCATGCAAGCAGCTGTTTAATGCATTTTTACCCAAAGCAGGGCATTTGCATTAGTATTCCCACTAGAATGTTTGTCCTTTCGTGTCCACGCATTAAGGCCTTGTTTAAAATCTGTCCATGTCCCTCATCTCTCTGGGGAGCTCTCCCTGAATATTCAATGCTAGTCTGCAGTCTGTAACAAAAGGGGGGGGGAACAAGAGTCAGATAACAGTGTTTATGCATAAAGTTCTACAGCTTTTTCACGTAAAAAATATACACACACACACACAAGCACCTCAAACTACAGAGCCTGGCATTTCCACAGCAAAGATCTGACAGCATGTGCAGTTTTTCAAGTTAACTAATTTACAATAAGGGCATAAGGCATCTGAGTTCCAGATGCACTCATTCAGGCAGCCAGGGCCATAAATAAATCAGAAAAGAACACTCTGGCTCTAATATGGGTTTTACAGAGATGTGTTGAAGGTCTAGCAGATGGGTTTTGCTGTCTCAGCTTTTACCTGTGTAACAAAGTAAATGCATAAAGCTGCTTACTGGCTCTTTCAATTCAAAACGTTTGCATTTGCTCGCATATGCTCCCAAGAAGATATGGCTAATTTAAACAATGAGCAAAATTCCTACCCCCCAGGGAAGCTGATGGCAAAACTCCCACTGGCTCCAGCAGGCTCTGAGTGTTGCTCAACATAAATGCAATTGGCTAAACTTGACTAACAGCATAACCAATACTGTAATAAAATTGGTATTCCTTCATCTACAAATTTGCCACCCAAACGCATTCCCTGGTGCTGCTGTCGCCCCATGGTTCTCGCGAAAGAACAAAACCAGCACCATAGCTGCTGCCACTGGAACTGGGCTTGCTACAGCTTCAGCTCATGCTGACAAGAAGCTTCCTTCCATGGAGGAGTGAGAAATCCTCTCTTGAATTCGGACAACATATCAAAACATTTTCTCATACCATTAACTTTGTTTTTCTCAATCTACGTGCTGTTCTAACACAGTACTTACAAAGTAGAAAACTAGCATCCTATACTTGAAATACAGCAGGAATTTCTGATTTTCAAAGAAGTCTGCCAAGTGTAAAATGATTTTTTTTCACCTCACGGAATCTTCTTCACCATCGCCATCCATTCCATCTTTCATAAACATGTGAGTATTCTTTCTGAAGTCAGTCTGCCGTTTGGGCAGATGGCATGGAAATTTCACAGTCCATTTCATCCCTGATGCCTACAGTTAATGCTAACTGGTAATAATGGGATACACACACAGAGATACGTACACAAACATACTGAAGAAAACATTTCTGACGTTCTGATAAGGGAATTAAATTGGTGAAGGCAGATTCCTGATCTTAACACATACTAGAAGCATATTCCCAAAACTGTGTATTTGGCTGACTTTAGAAAAAAATGTGCACTGTGAACAACTAAGCAATGCTTCCTAGTTTAGTATCTCTGGAAAATCAATTCCTCTGCATCTCTCTTAAGCCTTACCAAAATATATCTGCTCACCTGTAGTTTTAAAATGTAACCATTTGTGTGGCCATATTCAGTTTGGTTTTTGTGGATGGTCACTATTCACCGCACTTGGCCCTGATCTGCAGGTTGCCAGATATACGTGCAGTTATTTAAAGGATATGTTTGACTCATTCCATTTCATAACTAGCAAATACTTTTTTCCTCTCAAGATTCTGGATTTAAAACAGAAATTCCCACTATTTAGGACAGGGGATTACGGGATACACGGGACTCCCTAAGACCAAAGCCTGTATCAGGAAGAAGCAACAGGGGGATGGGGCTCCAGGGATGGGAAGCAGAACAGGCAGTACAGTGACCAGGCACTAAGGGAGTAGTCAAACTAATGCATGGCTTACCCATGGTTGGGTATGTCCTTCCAGAGCCTGCCTTTAGAAGCAACACTTCACTCAAGCAGCTCTTGCCACCTGGGCTCCAGTCATCCTTCTTAGTACCTTGTCTCAGTCCCTCCCCACAGTCTCTGACCCTGCCTGCTCTCAAGAGTGCCCCTATAATGCACCCCAGCTTCCAGTCAAGCACTGCTTTGTAATACTGCTTAGGGAAAGACAGAGAAGGAGGAAAAGAATAAACGTATTTGAGGACCCATGACTCACACCAACTAGACAATGCACTTAAAGCAAGTTTGTTTTGTCACTGGCAGTGCTCTGCTGTTTGCTTTACACCTTTTAGACTGGGTCATCCCAATTATTCTTCTCCATTTAATAGCAACATAACTAAGTGGTCAGGAGGAAGCTGTCTCACCTATCATAATAGCACGGTCTGCAGTAATCATAGGAGGCTACTGTTCAAGACAAAGCCGTGAACTCTACTTTTAAGAATGTGCTGGGCTGTAATTCTGAAGAACACATTTATTAGCAAACTCCTGTTTTTATAAGCCACAAATCAAGACACAGCTCCCTTCAGCACTGAACTGGCTTTATGAATCATGAGCCCTGCAGTGCACTGCCATGAGACTTTGCTTTAGAAATAAATTTGTTCAACAGCAGAACACCCCAGTTCAACTTTTCACAACTGCTGCTTAGTCTCAAACTAGAACGAAACCGCTCTGGAATTACACATGCACTTAACATGCTCTTAGTATCTACCAGGTTCAGTATAAATGCATCGTAATGAGTTTCTAAATCTCTCATCTGGTTAATTAAGCAACATTTTCAATATCTGGTTACTTTGCAAAACCAGGCAGCTAAGTGAAACGGGTCTTGTGCAGATTCAGTCATGAGATTTTATTTTCTTGCTTTTTTGGGGAGGGAGGTGCTAGAAGTTTCCCAGATATTCCTTATTTCAAAGCAGGAAAAAACAATGGCCAGCTCTGCACCAAACCACAGGTCAATAGATTTCAATGGTCCAAGGTTAAAACTGGCCTCCAGCTAGCTGCACAGACTTATCCCACAGGTATTAAACAGGAAACTTTTACAGCTTAAAAATAGTTACAGTTATGTGACTTATTCTTGTAAAAGGATTTTTATCATGTACATGAAGACTAGAAGCATTCCTCCTTTGAAATGTTTGTGTTTGACACTTCCTCTGTAGCACAGCAAGTCTGTGTTTTCCCCTCTTGCACAGGCTGAGGGCTGAGTTTTGTTTTTGCTATTTTGTCCTTTTTTCTTTCACAACTCAAGCTGTCAGCAGCATGGGAAGTAAATTTGTAACTGGGACACGTAAGAACTCTGTTCTGAGACTGCATTGCTGCTCCAATAAAGTCACCCTTGGAAACAAGAACACTTGAGAGTATTTTAGCACACAGTAAAAAGCTTTTTGCTATGGTTTATTTAGCTGAAAAGGAAAAACAGAGTTCAAGTAAAAAAACCCCAAAGAATAAAGATGCTAAAAGCATGTGGTCTCTGCTGAGCTTCCTGCTACTGCAGGCCACAACCTCTGCTAAGCACTGCGTTTGAATATCCACTTTGATGGTGACAATGCTTCTGGGCTGGGAGATGAACCTACTTTTCTTGGACTGATATGAAATCTAAACAATATGATCCTCTCCTACCACCACAATCACTCCCAGAGCTAAGGGAGTCCAGCCCAACACTGTAAAGCCATGCTGAGCACAGATGGTTGGTACATGAATTGCCTTAACTTGCTGTATTAACTTCTCCCTCTACTCCTTACTCACTGCCCTGTATCAAGGCCAGTAGCTGTACATTCCACATGTCCTGCCTCCATCCCCAGCAGATTCATCCCATCTGCCCCCAGATGCCACATCTAGCCATCACTTCCCAGGTGGCCTAGTTTACCTAACCTCGATCTCCTGCTGGGCCCTGGGAGCCTATCTCCACTGTCAGATGCACTGTGCTTAACCAGCCCAACTATGTAATTAGCAGTGCAGCTGCACAGTCACCAACCTGCTAGTATGCATGTGACAGACCACTTAGTGGCAACAATCATATATTGCATAAGAAACAGTCCCTTAACCCAGGCTAGTCTTTCCACTCCCAAACTATGTAAAGGACATAAAAGCTTTTGGCCACGCAGAAAAGTGAACAAAATGAGTGGTAATTAACTCTCATGACTACAAAGGCTAACAACTTCGGCACATGCAAAGAGGATCAGAGGGAGCTGAGCTGAGAAAGAACTGTAGCAGAACAAGTATTTGCCTAGTAGCAAACACTGCCAGAGTGCTTATTTTAGAATGAATAGTCATGTTAGTTAACTAGAGCTAACTACTGAACAAATAGCCCACAACAGCATACCGAGGTACACCAGATACCTTTGATCTACTGACTGACAGATGTACTGCAGTGCTCTTTTTTTTTTCAGAAATGGAAAAAAAAATAAATTTATCCTTTATAGTTGGTTCTGGGTTTTGGTACAGAGTCTTTTCACAAATTAATGGGAACAAAAATTGTATGAAAAAGGAACCTAAAATGGACTTACCCATTGCAGCATGAGATGCATTCAGCATGACCATGTGGTTTGCAAAGAAAAAAAGGGGAACCAAATTAAACATTTTTCTGTAAATCAACACGTGTGACTGTTAACCCCTTATTCGTATCTCTGTCAGGATAGGCAAGCTTTTGTGCTTTACATGCCCTTGTCATTTCTGACCTTTTAGCACAACTGCAGTTTCTTGGCATCAGGATTTGTCCTGCTGTTTAGTGGCATACTGTGTAGCCTGCCACACCCTACGTGCCACTTACTTAAAATACCAGTGTGGACACTGAATATAACTCCCAAGAAGGGAGAAGAGAGCTGGTTTTTGGGAGCATTTTTTAAGGCAGCCAGAATTAATCCTGAAAATGACAAGTAAAATGTGCTCTGATTATCACCATGCAAGTAAACACAGCCTATCTAGAAACAGATAGGAATTGATGAGTAGAAGTTTCTTTTTTACATGTACTGCTTTACACTGATCTTAAATTTAAGGGATTTGACAGGGATTATAGATTCACTTGTCAGCTGCTATGTCCTTTAATAAGCTTCTTAACAACTATACTGACAGAAGCAGCGTGTCCCCAATTTAGCAAACCAGGCTATCTCTGTCCAGGTTTCACTGCAGCTCTGGAGGTCTGGATAAAGAATTAAATGCAGTGTCTTCTGCCCCCTTCAGGGAAATAATCTACTAAAATATTTTCTTCAGGCCCAGCTTTTGTGGAATAGACAATAGAAGTAGTGACTTGATTTCCGGGAGCCACACAAAGTGTGTGTGTGGCTCTGCATGCTCTCTTGAGGAGAATTTCACATACCAAAACCCCGTGTTGTGCTCTGCTATGTGCTGTTCTTGTACCTGCTGCCTTAGTTCAGGTCCTCAGCAGCCCCCATCCTCAAGGCTTATTCAACTCAGTACGGATGGCTTGCTTGTAAAGCACTTGACATCAGCTAGACATTCTCTGCCACAGGCAACGCAGCTGCTGTCCCTCTAACCCAGCCAAGCTGTCTTAATCCCTTCCTTGCTCTCTCACCTGTAACACGGAGATTTAAAAAATCTTTCACCTTCCCAGCTAATTATGCTTCTGCTTTTTAAATTATATGCTCTTTGGAACATAGGGTTGACCACATACTTACACAGAACCAAATCATCCTTTGCTTTAATTATTTGAGATCTCTGGATAAGAACCAACCCCTAAAATGTAAAACAACTTTTGTTTAACAGCATTTATACAATTCAAACCAACTGCAAAGCAGACCAGGCAGATTCTCACTTTAGATCCCTAGATTTATCTGGTTTCCATCTTCCTGTCATTTTGTGGTCTAGGTGATTCCAGGCAAGTTTCTTGCTGGTTTCCTACACTTGTTTTGTGCCATCTTACACTGCTGGAACTATGCAAGTAAGGAATTGTACTAACAATACTAACTTCTCAGCTTTGACAGGGTATAGCTATTTTTACTGGATTACTTTTCTGGCACAGCACTTAAAGCACCAAATGATTTGACACCTGTAATTTTATACTTGGAATAACACAAGGAATTCATACTTCTTTTGTAATGTAAGATAAAAGCAAACACTACATATGTTCTCACTCCAGTGTTGCTGTCTGGCAGCTATTTGCCGAAGGTAAAAAAAAATACTGTTACATTACAGAATATGTGGAAAAGTAAAAGCTATGGAAAAGAACTCATTAAACAGCTAACTTATTCCCTTGCTAGCACTAGACTGCTCCCTGCAGCATGTTTCAGTGTGTTTTGTCCAGTCTGGTTTTACAAGTTTCACATTACTTTCATTTATATCTTTAACACAGCGCTGAGTCCAGTGTGGTTTGGTGCTGCTTATTTTCCTCATCTTTCAGCTAGAAGACTCAGTGCTCAACCAGCCGTTCACATAGAGTTGGCTCCAAAACTACTGAAAAAAATTTGGGACTCTTTCCACTGGTTTCAATAGACTCTGGATCAGACTCATAAAAAGATGGCGAATACATTTCATGTAAGGCTAAGCAGGTTACAGTCAGTAAATAGAGGATTAGCTGTGTACAGTCCAAAGGCATATATTACTCTGTGTGCTTCTGAAACAACTGGCTAACACACTTTCACTTTCAGAGAGAGAAAGGGCCAGATTAGTTTCTGGTGCACTGCCACGAAGTCAGTGCCACCATGCCAAGAATGAATTTGATCTGGAATCTGCCCAGTTAACCACATTACAACTGGGATTTTCCTAAACTGGAAGTAAGGAAATTTATTTTCTGAAAATGCAAAAGCAATAAGCAAATGCCTTCTGCTTTCCAGTTGAAATTTAGGTCTTTAGAGAGACCCGTATAGAATGAGTATAAGAATAAACGCAAGGTCAGTTCCCTCGGTCAGGAAAGGATGGACCCTCTTTCTTCTTCAGAACCTGAAATGGGTCATGTTTGGTTTAAAACACATATACTTAGATCTTCACTTTCTGTGACTAAAACAGATTGGCAGTCCCAAACTGCTACTGTGCGCATATTTTACCGAGCACTGATACTTCAACACACACCCACTGCGTACGCTTTGAGTGCACAACTTCTGAATGCTAGAATGCCCTTTATCAGGACTTATTTTACCAGTGGGGGGGGATTCATTCTAAACAATACAACCAAATGAAGACGGTGCTGTGCGGTTATTCTTCCCACCCTTTCAAAGTTCACAGCAAACCATGTCAGAGTTAGTGATGTTCTGAGCCACTGAGAATGCTTTAACCAACCAGATTTTTTTCCCCTACCCCCTCTGTTCCCTACGGACAGGGGACTTCATGGCTCTGCTTTGTTGTACAATGTGTACAGTTATAACCTACACTAAATGTATGCCATTAATGAACAAACACTGGGTGTGTGTGTCAAGCAGATGAGAATGTTCTTTTGATCTTCTGTGCTCCACCACTGTGGCAGATGGATGCCTAAATTGCTTTATTAATGCGCTAACGTCTTCCATCATTTCTCAAACAATACCGAGGGAATAATCAGAATTTCATCAGGTTTTGATTTTCTGCTCTTCCAGCTCAAATCTAGCTGAATGTTATGCAGTAGGGAAAAAAAGGATGACTTTTAAAATTTATTAATTTTCTAGGGGGCTGGGTGGAAAATATCATGTGCTTGACACTCTCAGGCAGCCAAAAGAAGCTTCTCAGATTTCTGTTCAATTTCAAAGCAGTTTCCACACAATATGGGAGATGTATTTACCTTTTGGTACAATTTTGAAACTAGTTCAAGGGAGCAAGATAAGGGATTAAAAGTGTTTCTTGGGTTTTTTTTAAGAACAACTTAGAATCAGAACAAGCATGTTTTAAAAGCAACAAGTTTTCTGAACATAGTAATGCTCTTAGCCTCCAACATATGAACAGCTGGGGAAAAACAAATAACCCAACTGGTTTGAGGACACAGAAGCATATTAAACAACTTCTATATGCAACTGCCTGAAAGACCATGACATAGAAAATCCTTGATAAATAACCCTTCCAAAATGATGATTCTTACATGACAGTGTGACAAAACATGTGAAGCTGCCCAAATTTCCCCAGATGACACAGCTACAAATGACAAGGGGGAGAGAAAAAGAGGCAAAATAGGGCCTCTATTCTGCACAAGAAGTAAATAAAACTATGGCTTCACAGGCAGCTAAACTGATGAAACAAGTCACTGTTCCAGAAACGTGAGGTCAAGCCTCTCAGTCTTTTTCCCAGCCTCCCAGCTCCTCTTGCAGCAGCTTGGGTACTCCTCTGAGCCCCTGCCTTATATCTGTCATTTAGTCAGCTGATGTACCTCTTTAGCCAGAGAAAACTATCCACATTTCTGCTGTTTTTCTTCCAAGCTAATAGGTCAAAGCGGCTAATACAGCCAGTGATCCAACACATGCCAGAACCAGTGCAAGGTAAGCAGCAGGATGACCAAGAGCAAGGACTGCTGGGAGGGGAAAGGACTGGGGCTGCCACCTCTCCCTCCTGGCAGTAGCGAACTGTTATATTGTTTCAGGGTGTCTTCAAGGAAGCACTTAGTGCAAGGACTTACCATTAGAAGGGAAGGCGAAATTAAAGCAAGAACTGGAATTGGAATGTGTATGGATTCTGATCATTGTGCAGGAGGAGTGTGGATATAAGGACACATATTAGAAGGGCAGGAATCCCGTATGTCTGCAGAAGATTTTACGGGTAGAAAAAAGAATGTGCATATGCAGCAGCTGCAGCACACTGCACTTGCAGCAGCCAGGGGGATCTATAATCTATATGCAAATAACTGCGTAGCTCTCCCATGAAAGCACGGGGCTGCCTGCAGAGAGTCCTTGTGTGTCTACGTCAAGGCCGCTGTTTCTGAAGAGTTCTGCACTTACTGTGCATGGACGGACACCACAGCACAGACACACAGCTGCTCCTGTCAGGCTGCTTCATGTTCTGTAACTGCAGTGCATGCTCACTGAGCTAATAATGTCCACATATTCTAAGCATGCAGCAACTAGTTCAGAAGTGTCTGCTCCCTACAGCTACCAGACATCAGGAAAGCCCAGACAAATTTACGAAGTCCTCAAAATCTGCCTAAATCTTATTTCCAGGCGAAAAGAGAAAATGTGTCTGGGAAAAGGTTGCCTGCAACATCCAGAAAATTCTCTGCTACCTGTAGGAAAGCAAATGCAGGACAACAGTTTAGGAATGGCTTTTCTGATGAACTGAAGGCACGGCTGGAGCTCAAGTCTTAACTACTTCACCTTCACCTTCTCTACTGACTTCATTTACCATAACTCCATTTTACAATGAACTTGAGAAAACATGCTTTCATATAATGAAAATATGAGAGGTGTCTTGCAGTTCAGCTTCACAAACGTTCCTGTTACTGTGTCCATTTCAAAAGCTGCATAAGGAACTCACTTCAGGTCTAGACACCCATAAAGAAAATAACTGTAAACGAGTAAGAGGCTATTCATTAATGTGAGAATGCACCCTTCTCTCTTCTTTATATGGTGTTGGCTTATAAAATTAATTACTTACATACCTCACAGAGACGCAATACTTAATTAATATTTGTTAAGTGCTTTGAAATTCTGAAGGAAGTCATCATACCAGTGTGCATTATGACTAATACAGTGTAAAAGTGATGTCAATGGTGTTGCTCAGGCAGAGTGCTAGAAGGATACCTATTCAGTTTTACATTTAAAAAGGGGAATGGAGACGTAGAACGTTAAGGAAAGAGTTTTAAAACTCAGTTATCCTTAAGGAAAAGGGAGAACCAGGGACGAGGGGAGCTAAAACAGTTTTCAGAGGAATATGCTATACAGAGTACATTACCTCCTGCATTAACTTGTGCCTACAGCAAAATCCTGGCTCCAGTCAAATACACGTAAAATGTTTCACCAACTTCAGTGAGGTGAAGATTGTTAGGTTTTGTCATAATTTCCAAGAGATGAATCCAGCATCCTGTATGCAGGTTTGAGACTTTGCACGGTTGCTTGTTTACAGTTTAGATTCAGGAAATAAACTCATCAAGCTAGGGCATGCTCACCATGTAAAAGCAACTGCTCAGCTTCTAATCATCTTTCTACTACATCCCACATTCAGAGTAAATATTTCCATTCTCTTAATGAATTTGGACCTGAGCTACCTATTTAAGTTGGTGGCAAAACTCCAATGAAATGGAAGTAATGTGGAGATCACTGTAGATTTTGTGATGAAGAAAGGAGGAAAACACCCTGTGTTTAACAGTGGTTGCAATCCATACACACCCCTGGAGTTTAATTCATTTACTCGAAGCCTATGGATTTTGTAATTAATTCCTGACTGGCAAAAAAAAGGAACTAACATAAATTCAGGAAACTTATTTTTTCAGAATTAGTCCTCCATACCTAGCAGGATAAAGACTGGGAGAAACATGATTCTTACTCCTTCTGGGTAAGGCAGTGATAAACAGGACATTTTTCAGCTGGAAGCTTTGCACCTGGGAGACTGGAAGGAGAAAGGCTATAAAGAGTAGCAGGTGATAGACATCAAACATTGAGATAAGGTATCTGGGAGCTTCAGGTATTAAGGAGTCAGTTTCCAGCAGGAGTCTACAGCTACTTTAGGTAGGAGACTAAGTTAAAATGTGCTAGGATATGAATTTTGATTTAATTTTTTTTAAGGCTTGAAAACTGTTTTTTGGTGTATATGGGGCTCTTGGTAAGCCATTGCTAGTTTTTTCTAAGTGGTGTACAATGGCTTCCACTGAGTAGCTCTTAACATACTTCTGTGTGTCACAGGGAATCTTAAAGGTACTATGTATTGTAAACCGTATCTTAAGGTAGGTTTTCTAAGTATGGTACATGTAGAAGTGCTGTACTACAGCAAACCAGCACTTCTAAAGCAGCTTTGCCTAAACTGAATGTGATGATAAAGTTACACATAGCAACTTTTCCTCTTCACTTGTGTTATTTTTTGCTGTATCTTCCTAATTATACTGCAGGCTCTGAAGTATGTATGCTTCTAGTTTTCATCTCTTAGTGCTTGTATGCCTGTGTCCACAAATGCACATATCCAGTAAAGCCCAAGGAAACGTTCCTGGATGCCAGAAATAAGCTTTGATAGCCAAAGCTCTAATAATTCAAGTGCAGCTCTCTGCTTTCTTTTTAATAGAGAACTTCTGTAAACTTCTCACAGCAGCTTGTGCTGTAGCTTTAAGTGCTGACACTTGCTTTCCAGTCCTAGTGGCATAAGCACATTATTTTTCCATCTGAACTCAGTAGTCAAAATGAGTTAGTGTATGACCTACATCATGTTGCAGCTCTCAGGATCCCAAGTAGAAATTATGGTAAGGGACCAAGGCAAAAAACACAGGCCTAAAGCTTTTATTGACTATGAATTAAAAGGCCTGATATTTGAATTAAAAACAGTGCTGTGTCACTTGTTTAGACATATAGGCTGTCTCTCCTTCCTCTGTATATTCATTAATAGTATACTTACTGGACAACCAGTCTCATCAAATACAGCGAATGTCTCTTTAGAGTCTGTCTTTTATTATAGCTGGATACAATGTAAGCAGGCAGCGTAGAGGAAAAATTACTCTGTCTACCATGTGGCAAGGCTGCTTTCAGAGAAGGCCACTGAAAAGATGCTTACTATGTGTTTTGAAAGGTCTGATTTTGTGGAGGGGCCAGAAAAAAGTTATACAGAAGGTCAGAGTATGTCATGCTGTATGTAAGTCAAAGACCCTTATTCAGTGATGTATGCATTGAGATGGACCTGAAGGACTTTTTAAGACAATACTTTTCCTTGTTTTAAGTCCCTGGCAAGACTTGTATTCCTTCTACCTACAACCTGGCAAAGTGAACTCTTGGTAGGCAGTCTGGCCACCTTGTATCTAAAGTCTTTGCATTCTGAGTTTCTAATTTTCTCCTACCTCCTAAGTGCCCCACATACATTTCCCAGCCTCAGGTGAACTTTTTTTCATGTTACATTAAAATTAATATTGTTCAGAAGAGCATGTTTTTTCAAGTAGTCCAGGTCTCGGTGTACCACCCGGTGTTTACACCTTCAATTTGTGGTGTTCATCAACACCATAAAACCAGTTACTTTCCAGACTCCTGTAAACTCTAGAAAAGCACTGGTCTGAGGTCTTTGGGACTATGTTAGAGTTCTGTTGGATCAAAATTCCCTATGGATGTTAGCATTCCTTATGGGTCTTCCTTCTGGGGGAGATCAATGTATCAATTTCTTATTACTTTAATGGTAGACTGCTATCTCTTCTATTTACTGCTTGCTATATCTACACTAGGGTTAAGTAAATAAAAATATCTATAATGGTATATGCCTATAATGCTGAGGGCTGTGTTCCCACTACGTGGGTTTTGTGTGTAGTTTGTTCAGACTAGTTCCTGGCTGCTCTCATGGACCTTCCCTCCTTTGAGTTGTGGAGGCTGGCAGGCATTTTCCCGTGGTGCAGCCTCTGGTGGTCCACCTTCAAACTTCAAGTCGAAGTGCAGTACATACAGGCAACCTGCTTCAAAAGCACACTCTTGCCTCTAACTCATTTACCATCATCAAAGTGAGCATCTACACTGCTGCTAAAGCAAAAGTCAACACCTGCCAGACAGACTGGGAGATTGCTGTGATTAATGAAGTTAATCTGCATCTGGAGAAGACACACAGGGATGTGGAAGATTCCTATCTCTTTGTTAGTTAATGGGCAGAAGCTTACAAAGTCATCTTCACAGCAGATGGCCACAGATATGAAAAACAATCCTTGTTCACGTGCCTCCAGTTTGATCTATAAGAGGTCTAATAGCATGATGGCAAAATCCACTTTTAGGTAATAGATAATTGGGCTTGCTATGTTTATTGTGGTCATCAAATTAATAGGAGGAATTACTTTTTATTTGGTGTAGAGAGTGGTGAGAAAGACAGGGAAGGGGCAAAACCCACCAATTGTATTGAGGATATGTGGAATACTCTGAGACAGCTCTGGAAACATGGATTATTTTAGCTGGTGGTAGGCTGTGCAAACATTTAATGAAATTATGTAAATACCAAGAAAAGAAAATTACCCTGCCTTGGGGGGAAAAGGAGGGTTTAAATGTTATTACTGCTGTGCAGTTAAAAACAACAAACACCACCACTGCCACTCCACCAGATAAAAGTGTTCTATCACTTAACTAAAGAGACTCAAATACCTTCATTATCCCTGAAACGCTTAAAAGCAAGTATCAGTATAAGTAGCCGGTGATGCTTTTCAAGTTGCTCACAGCAGGGTAAACAGTAAGAAAACAACGCTGAAATGACAGCTGGAAACCATGTTAGTAAAACTGCGTGTTTTCTTGTGTACTGGGTAGCTTTTCAGAAGTACACTTTATGGCCATGTAACTGTTGCTTACTTCCAGAAACTAAAAAACAGTACAGCTTTTTTCTGCAATCTCCTCAGGTTTGCGAAATCACAGCTCAGAACTGTAGACCAAGTCACTAACAGCATTATATACAAATGGGAAAAAACAGGATGTAGCTGGGTTTTTCTTTTTCTCTCCCGCTTGTTTGCATATCCAAGTATTTCAAGGGTTCACAGACATCAATTCCATTTCTGTGGCACTCTTAACAGTTGGGAGTTGGACAAGAGGTGAGGTGTTTGCATAAAAGGCTAGCACTGATGTGGCCTTCAGATCTGTACCTAGAGCCCTCTCCTAATTCTCTCATCAACCACAAGTTGGGCTGCCACCAAATCATCCTTGGAGCTGCTCTAAGAGCTGTGTTGCAGACCAGATAAGCTAGTACAGGCAAATAAGAGAAACTGCTGTGCAGTAACAATGCTCACATGGAGCTGTTGAACAGATAAGCAGCCTTTCCCTGTGTGGCAGGTATAAAAGAAAGGTCAAGTGTCCTAACAGCCACCTCGTTAGGGAGGGCATGTGTGGGCCTATCTCTTTGTGTAAACTGCAACACTTAAGGTGCCTTAACTGTAGTGAAAACAATCCCCAGCATCAGCTCTTCCTCCTGCTCGATTTTATCTTGTGGTCACAGCTGCAAAGGTAAGGATGTTATTTTGCTCCTCTGGCACTGAGTCAAAAGCCTGAAGTTTGTATTTAGAAAAGGCGCCTGGAAAGTACTGTATTAACAGATATGCAAAGCTTCTGACTTCTGGGGAATACCCAGCTTTGAAGTAAAATACGTGCAGCAATAATCCACGCACACTTCATTAATTCAGAACTGCAACAGCAAAGTACCACTCAGAAAAAGCTGTTAAGATAGTCATGAAGGGTTTGGAGTTTACTTTTTTCTTTTAATCCCCAAAGCTCCTTATCTCCATTCTCCATGTTTTTTCATTCAATTTACAGTAGTCTAAATCAAAGCTCATCTAACAAAAAAATGACACATTAAGTTTGGCTAAGCTCTTCACCCCCCTCTTGATGAGAATCCCTTCTTCCTCAGAGGAATAAACGCAAGAGCTTTAAAATTGCTACATTACTTGCTTAAGACAACTTCTCTTTGCACTTTGCGTTTAATGGAATTTGTCAGATTTTGGCTGTTGCAGCACCTTAAAGCATTATGTCGAGACAGTGAGGTCAGCAATTCTTGTCAAAATTTCACCAAGACAAAAAATGATCTCTAGGCACTAAGCTACCCGAAAGGCATTATTTTGTTATCTGTCAACATGCATGCATCTTTCTCTACCACGCCCTCAGCCAAGCTGGAGAACCCTTGACACTGCCTACTGCATGATACGAAACATCAGCTTACTGCTCAAATTCAAGTCAAAGCTTAGAGTCAAAGACTAAGCGCAGCTGAAGGCTGCATTGAAGTGAATCGATGAGTTGCTCGTGCCCCTTTTCCCTCCCACCGGCAGGACTCTGCGGCTGCCGTGTCTGCCGCGTCCAGAAAGCCGTGCACTGGGAAACCGACTTTCAAAAAGCCAGCTGATCCAGCTGTGCAAGACGTGTAGCAGGAGGTAGAACTGGGCGGTGGTAGAGGGCCATCTTGCTGTCACAGCCTGCAATTACTCCAGCCTTTGGGGTTGGCCTAAGGGAGGAAAGCTCGTTTTTTTTTTTTTTATTTGTTTCGTTTCGGCGCTTTCGTTTACCGAACACGGGCTCTACAAGAAGCAATCCCGCCCAGTCTCACGCCCCTCGCTACACGCTCCCACTTTAAGAGTTCATGTAAATCACCAGAAAAGTAATTTGTTTGAGTCCAAACCAAGTGGGACTGGGAAGCAGGAGGAACTAAGCTCGCCAATAAAAAAGGACTGGGAAAATTCGTTTGCTTTAATTACAGGAGCCATTTGGAACTGGAGAGTTTCGAGGTTTTGGAGAAAGAATCATAGAAATTCATTGGTTTTGGTCATGGTGTCAGAAATCATATTAAACACAGTCAGGACGACTTGGTTGCTTCTCAAGTTGTACCCAAATGACAAAGCAAATTTGGCTCTTAAGTTTTCTTACAACCAGGACGAGTGACCGTGCAAAACTTAGTTGCTTTATGCTTCCCCTTTCCCTTGGAAGTTTCTACCAGCTGTGCTTCTGCCACGGGCTTCCCACAGCACAAGCGGGCGTGCACTGGTTTCAAGGTCCCTCGGGCTGAGGTAGTTTCTGCGTCCCAGCCCACCCTGTGCCTCCTCCAGCTCAAAGCCACCTGCTGGCAGCTGGCCGTGCTTCCCTGGGGCGGCACCATCTCTGGCAACTGTATGTAAGCGGGTGAAACCAGCCTCAGAGCGGCAGGTCTTTACAAGCGGCTTCGGATTTTCTGCCTCTCGGGTGTCGCTTGTAGCTCGCTGGGTAAAATCCGCCTGCCCTCCCACTCCTGAGAGCGGGTGAGGCGTTACTGAAAGCGCGATTCCCCACGAAGGCGGGCCGGGTCATGGCGCTGCGAGACGGCCTGGGCTTCATTGCTGCCCTCGCTCCTTCCCCGACGGCTCCGAGGCGCCTGCCTGCGCTGCTTCCCCTCCCCGCACCGCCCCCCGCCTCCGCCGGTGCCCGCTCTTCCCCCGGCACTGCTCCCTCCCTGGAGCCGGTGGGGCGGCATCCTCCACCCCCGCGGCAAACCCACCCCCGCAGCCCCTTCCCGCCCGCCCCGCAGCCCCCGCGGCCGCGCCCCGGGCGCCCCGCACTCACGGTCGGCAGCCGGGCAGGCTCAGGCGGGGGCCGCCATGGCCGCGGCCTGCGGGAGCGGCGCGGGGCGGGGCGGGCGTGGGGGCAGCGCTGCGTGTTGAAGGCCGGGGGGGTGAGGCGCGGGGGTTGGTTCTTGCCCCTGCTGCGGGGCAGGGCTGCGGGGTCCCTCGGTCTCTGTGAGGCGCGGGGGTTGGTTCTCGCCGCTGCCGCGGGGCAGGGCTGCGGGGTCCCTCGGTCTCTTTGTGCCGCGGGTGGCGCTCGAAAGCGCCTGAACTTCCCTCTTTGTTCCGGGAGTCTTCCCCCTTCCTGTGCTGCTTTATTAATAGTTTTCCAAGCCGAGCCCCAGGCCACCGTAAAAACACCTTTATGAACAAAAACAACCCCACAGTTTCTTTCATCGTCTTTCGAGCAATCCCCAAAGAAAACGATGGATTTCATCTATTATCTGATCCTACGCAACTACGTGCATACTTAATTTAATTACTGCTGTCTTGAGCTTATATTTTCATGCAAAATGTATCCCTTGCCATTGTAGCACGTCAGCTGATGTCCCTGTCAGAGTTTATTTAAGAAGGCTGTCCAAGAGCTGGCACTGAGCTCAGCCCTTAGGCCTGTAGCACTTGTAAAGCGTGTGCGAGGGCTGCCAGATTATAGGATCCCAAGCCTCAGCTCACAGTTTTGATTCATCTGGAATTAAACAATGATTGCACCAATAACGTCAGCATTGGCTCCACTGCTGTTTCTTGCTGTATTGTGCCTGCTGTGATACCTGTTGTGTGCACTTCCTGGCTGAGGGGTCGAGGCAAACATTCATGTTAGGGCTGCTGCCAAGCCGGTTTGTTTTCTTATCCAAGTAGTGTCCAGCTTCTTAGTTACACTTTTTGGCTTACCATTGTGATTTAGTGGAATATTATCTGCTATTGAGTTCTCCGAAATAAAACTGCTTCTTCCTGTGAAGGGCTTTTAGTGGCTGCCAGTCAACGCCTGCCATCAGAATTGTGATTGTGTTATTTTACATTGCGTAGATGTTCCTGACAAAATAACTGAGAACCAGGGGGTTGCTTGGTTGTAGCTGAAGTTAATTAATAGATCTGCTTGCTAGGACTTGTGGCACTTGCAGGACTATGGAAGGTCAGAGTGGTGAGAAACATGGTATGGAAAGACAGCAGAACAAAATGATGTGCCGATACAACTACTGAGAAATACAGGAAACAAGGGAGCGGGTTGCCCAACCTAGTCAGAATTCTTCCTGTGCTCCTCAGAAGCCCTGCTAAGAGGCTGGTTTGTATGCAAAACTGCAGGTTTCCAGCATCTCTTCTCTCCTCCTTCCTTTCCGCTAACATCCCTTCTTTGTGGGAATCACTTGCCTTTGCGTTCAGGGGAGGTCTGACTCCTACATACCTAATTACCTGTCTGAAAAATCGATTTCATACCTTTTGGACCTGAAGAAGGATTTTGTGCCAAAAGCTTGTCTACAGTTCCCAGCTATGCCTGTGTCAACCTAGCTACCACTGCGGGCTTTCTCCTTGTAATTTTGCAATTATGAAAGCTATACAATACCCACCTAATTTTGGTGAAATTTTATTACTATTTAAGGTACTTGTTCTTTATAGATACTCTCTTTCCTATTTCCTTGTGGAAGGAGAAACAGACTGTGAAACATAGATATATCAGTAGAGTTACATCCATGGTGGGGACTAGCTGCTTCTACTTCTTCCAAGGTCAGCATTTCCTGCTGCCTGCTGTCACCACCCTGGGGACCCCAGCTTCTCTTGCCATGCCAGTTGCTCATCTCATGGTCACAAGCAGCTCCTCCAGAGCCCATGTCTCATTCACAGAATCACACAACTTCTGGAGCTGGAAGGGACCTTAAAGATCATCGAGTTCCAGCTCCCCTGCATGGGCAGGGACACCTCCCACTAGAACAGGCTGCTCAGAGCCCCATCCAACCTGCCCTTGAACACCTCCAGGGATGAAGCCCCCACAGCATCTCTGGGCAGCCTATTCCAGTGTCTCACCACCCTTACACTGAAGAATTTATGCCTGATCTCTAACCTAAATCTCTCTTATTTCACCTTAAAACCATTACCCCTTGTTCTCTCACTGCAAGCCCCTGTAAAAAGACCCGCCCCAGCTTTCCTGTAGGCTCCCTTCAGGTACTGGAAGGCCACTAATTCCACCTCTTTGGAGGAACTGCTCCTCCCAGCCCTGCAATCTTGACCAAGTCAAGAGTTCAGTTAAATGTTGGGTTTGTTATCTAGTTACCTGAATAAATAAACAAACCTGTGTCAAAGTGAGCTTAAGGCTATATACAGGGACCAAACAGCAAGTAGTCACCTGGCTGGTTTAAGCTGACCTGACTCCACAGTGTGGAGGAAAAAGGCAGTTGTGCCCTCCTGTTCAGCTGTGTGTTGCACTCCTGTGTGGTTCTGGGACCTGATCCATCAGGAAAGCGTATTTTTTCCACTTTTCAAAATAAAGTTCATTATGGCATCAGACAGGTCCCGCATCCTGTAGAACATGCGGCTGTACAAATGCGAGCACTGTCACTAAATCCAAAGGCTCTGAGTTACATCTGCCTCTGAGCACTCCCATATGATATTCTTTCGTATGTTCTGCTGTTTGTCATGGTTTCCTATCATGTGCTAATTGATTCATTACTTTATGCTAAGCATCAGTCACGTGCTTGTCATTAGCAGTCCCATGTGTTGAACTCTTAATGTGTATCTTTAAATGCCATGTCTCCTGGTCTGCCAGTCCTCCTTTATGCAATAGCACACAGATGTGGCAGACATCCATTCATGTTTTGATGGACTTTAAACTTCCTGCTTGTGAGTCCTGTGTGTAATTCTTCAGTCAGTCTCTGGAGCTTCTTATTGCAGTGGTGTAATGACTGTAATTAGGGCTATTGATACATAGATCTGTGTTTTAGCCTGTGTACTACAATGTGTTTCAGCGGGGAAGGAAAGAATTTTGGAACATCCTGTGAACATCCAGTGTAGTAATGTCAGTATAAACCCCATATTCAGATGAAGTTACGTTAATCCACTGAAGTTTTGCCTGAGTTAAAGCTTCATAACTGGCTCAGAAAACCTGACTCTGGAAGAGCAAATGGAGCCGGGAGGAGACCAAATGATTTCCTGAAATTTTGCTGTTGAGGATGTTAATTGGTCAGAAGTATGTGAGGAAAGATGGAAAGAAAGGTGTTTTACCATCCCAATCTGCAGAATTCAATCTGCATTGAATTTTTAACCTTTAAAGAAAGAAGACAGACTGCTTACAGTATGCATGCTGACAATTAGCATGTCCTGAGGTTTGCCAGAAATTTGCCAGGAGCAGATTGAATTGAACACATTTGGATTAAAAAAAAATAAAATAAAAAAAATTAAAGATTTCACCACAGTTACTTATATTTTACATGTGAAGTGAATTAGTTGCACCTGTAGTTGCAATAGGGGACAGTTTTAGGTGCTATCATCATCTGTGAATGCCCAACATCAGCATGGTATTGTTGTGAGTGGGAGTGGAAGGTTATTTGTCATTAATTGAGATTTTACAACATCCTACCAACTATGCCAATTTGTCACAGATGAGAGAAGGATGTAAGGTTGCCTGAAGAAAGAATCACTGTCCAAGATACTAACAAATGTGATTTTAATCTAGGGAACTACTAGAGAGAGTCCAGCAGAGAGCAACAAAGATGAATAGGGGGGTTGGAGCATCTCCCTTGTGAAGAAAGGCTGAGTGAGCTGGGACTGTTTAGCCTGGAGAAGAGAAATCTGAGGGGAGACCTTATTAATGCCTACAGGTTTCTAAAGGGTGGGTGCAAGGAGGGTGAAGCCAGACTCTTTTCAGTAGTGCCCAGTGACAGGACGAGGGGCAATGGGCACAAACTGGAGCATAGGAAGTTCCATTTAAATATGAGAAAAAACTTATTTACTCTGAGGGTGACAGAGCACTGGAACAGGTTGCCCAGGGAGGTTTTGGAGTCCCCTGCTATGGAGGCATTCAGAACCCACCTGGATGCAGTCCTGTGTAATGTGCTCTAATGCAATCCTGCTTTAGTAGGAGTTGGACTAGATAATCTCGAGAGGTCCCTGCCAACTCTGACAATTCTGTGACAATATGAATTTGTCAAGGTGCAACAGTTTGATGGCAAGCTTCACTGTAGTACTATGTGAAAGGAATGTACAAAGATTGGGATTGGGAGAAAATTTTTATATAGCGATCAGGGGAAAGCGAGTCAGGATCAGGTTGGAGTGATTTACACAGGGATCAGGAAAAGAAAATGAGGGAGGCTTTCCTGTGGAGTCAAGAGGTTCGGAGTGGACCCCTTTGCTTTCTAAACTCCTCAGTGAGGAGTCTAGATGCAGCTGGATCCATTCCTAGTCCCAAACTTGGTCAAAGGTTTATGTATAAAGGGATTAGGTGCAGGCATTTCAGTGTAGCGATTCAACATGTGATTATGGATCTTGTGTAACTTTGGCAGCAATTTCAGCTTTACTAACACTACTAGGGTAAGTCACCAGCTGAGGTTATATGAACTTGATCTGTCAGTGATCAACAATTTGGTATAATAAAACTCAGTGATTTAATTAAAGATTCGACAGAGTTTTCTAAATTAAATCACATATACACACAGAGAGGTACAGAGTCTAACCTATGATTAAGATGTTTCCTTTTCTGCAGATTACAGTAAATGTTGGTACCCAGTGATCACAACTGAACTATACTTAACTCTCTTCCCTCTGTTGCTTTCTGTCAGCAGTCGGCCTGAGGCTCCTAACTCTTTTCCCTTCATCGGCTTTTATCAGCAGGTGGTCTGAAACACCTAATTCTTTTCCCTTTGTTGGCTTCTATCAGCAGACAGTCTGAATCACATCACAAAATATGGGGTAGCAGCCAGCTGTGATCCCGGAGGGACCCTTAAGGGCCTCAAGTGGGATCGGTACTTACGGAGCTGCCAGATGATGGACTTTGGTCAGTACTTTTTCGTTGTGGCTGTAATCCTTGCCAGGTGATCTCGGCAACTTTCAGAGCGGGCTGTGGTTTGGGCAGGAGGAGTCTTGAGTACATTTCCCAGGCAACAGGCGTTCCAGGCACAGTTAGGGAGCACCTGATCTTCCCAACTCGCTGTACTTGTACCAGGGTGAGAAGATACCCGATTGTCTCAACTCACTTCTCCAGTAGGCAGGGTCAGAAAGTGCCAGCCCACTGTTAATTTGCAATTAAAACAAGAACAATGTTGGCTGGTGGTGACATGGCAACGAGGCCTGGGCTGCAGGGAGCCTGCACCACCACAGGCCTAGAACGATCTGTGGAATTCAGACCATCCTTGTTGCATATACTGTTTATTGCTGTAGCTTCTGGCCTGAGGGAAAACAGCTGTACCCTCCCAGGCTTTTTATCTTCCAAGCCCTGCAATGAAGCAGCTGAAAAGTTTTGTTGCACGTAGGTAAGAAGCCGCTAGTAAAGAGGCTGCGAGCAAGATCTGTGTACAAAGCGGCTCTCCAGGGGAAGGCTAGTGGTGAAGTACAGTGTGTTTGTGGGTCAGGAAGCAGTCTCTGTAGGAAGGGAGACGGAAAGTCTTGAGTAAGAGCTTGTGTAACACCTGGCCTGGGCTGTCCTGGCGGGCTGCTTTCTGTACGCTGCCTGCGGGAGGAAGCCAGGCACAGAACGGTTTCTTTTCCGCTTGGGCACTGCTGAAACTCTCCGTCTCCTGACCACAGCCTGCAGCACGGACCCTAGGCATGCCGCTGGGCAGACACAGCGCTGCTGATGTCCCCGAAAACCATGGCACGGCTGGGCTCCGGGCAGTGCCCGGCTGGCGTGACCGCTGCATGCGGGATCCTGCACAGAACCCCCCGGGGGGTCCCAGCCCCCCGGCAGCCACCTGCGGCTGTCGGGGTGTTTCTTGGGGGGCAGGTCCCCGACAGCGCCCACCACCGCTGTGCCGCAGCTGCCCCGGCTACAGCCCGCCCCTGTAGTGTCCTTATTGGGTTCCCGGCCAAGGGGGTGTTGCTGCAATGATAGCAGGAGGGCACTGATATGCTGGAGCTGCAGAGCGTTGTGTAAGAGGGAGCTGCGGGGAGCGGAGGAGGATTAGGCGGGATCACGTTTCTCCTCTGTGAGCCGAAGAGGTTAGTGACTCTTACTTAATCCCTGCTAACTGTAATTAGGATTTGAAAGTCCGGCTTGCGTGTTCTGAACGCCCCCCCCCCCCTCCACCCCTTCCAAGATGTGCTTGCCAGCAGCGTTTCCCCCTCGGTTGTGAAGGAGTAGGGTAGTCCTGCGAGTCACCTCGTCCTGGCTGCTCCAGAGGCATTAGAGGGGACAGGCCAGCATTCGGGAAGTGAGGGGGAGGGGAGCAGAGAGAGAGAGAACCAGAGAAAAGAAAGCCCTTTGGAGAAAAGTCCGAGATGCAGTGAAGCAGAGTAGCAGCTTGTAAATGACGTGGAGGTAGCCAAGTAGCATCACTGGGTGGCCAGGGCACCGCATGGTGGGAGCGTGAGAAGTCACTTAACACCCTTCCTACGAAGTATCTTCTGGGCTTGCTTTCAGAAGTGCAGAGCTTCGTCCGAATGCTGTTAAAATCCATGTTTACAGCAGGTGTTTGACACCCCCTTATGAACCAAAAGATCATTCACCTTAATGCACCCCAGTTTACCCATGTGTAAAGTGAAGATGAGAGTATTTTCCTTTTGTAAAGGAACGTGGTAGGAACATAGTCCAGACAGCTTTTGGCAAGTGAAAGATGAATCTTACGTTCTCAGATACGGCACTGCATCCATGTCTAAAACGCAGTGATTCTTTATTAATAAATTGCTTTATGCTCTAGTCACAGTTACCAACTATCTCTGTCTTAAAAAATATATGCGTTAAGGCTCAGTCAACGCATGGAGAAGAAACAGACTCAGCCTTTATATAACACTCCTGGCATTCTGCTGAACTTGTTGGAGCTTGTTAAAAAAAAAACAAGCTAGTGTTAATTAGGGCAACACTTTATTGAACTGTGAAAGATTTTTTTATGAAACTCCATGCATTAGTTTGCCAAATCAATTTTCTTGGAATAAGGATAGTTGTTCAGCTGTTGGTTCTTTGATTACAGATGTGAACACTGAATGACACTGTGCCAAAAATCAATAACATAGTGTTCGAGCATCTTTCTGTCATTGATGTCAATAAATGGGAAAATAAAGAGAAATCTGTTTCAGTAATATAAATCCAACTTGACATTTAATCTTCACAAAATAAAAGCAATAGGTAAGTATTTAAGAATATTTTCGGAAAGTCTTAGTAAAAACTATTCTCACAAGCAGTGCACGCAACTTAGATATTCAATAATTGATAGTAAAATATTGATGATTTCTATGATTCTTATTTATTGGATCATGGAAGTTCCCTTATACTAGCAAGCTGATAATTCTGGACATGTCCTCCTGAGTCTACATGCACATGGTCAACAAACTTCTTTTCCAATACCAACTTCACAGTTCCTTTAGACAGTGAATTGAGTTACTGTTTGTGAGCAACTGGAGTTTTAAGTCAATGAAGTGTGGCTTGTGTTATCCTTAAAGGAACGGCAGTGTTTATTTTGTATAGCTAAAAAGGACAATCAATCTTTGTCATCTTCAACTTTTTATTTTTGGTGTCCTCATTATTTTCCAAATTCTTGCGCTAACCAGATGTTTCAACACTCACTCCACACGCTCCAAAAAACCCTCTGACAACCCCAAGAGACCACCACATTCAGCTCTGAGAACTTAATTTTCAATGTAAAAGGGACAATTTAAGTTTGTTTTTTTTTGTGAGAAATGTCTGCTGTATCCACAGACTTCAGAAACTAAGCTCAGCAGATGAGAACAGGATGAGAAAAGGACCACTTTGATCCCTGCACTAAAAATGAACCATCCTAGTCAAAACAAGTGAAGATAAATGGATAAATTAACTGATCGGTTTTTTAATTAAAATGGGAATCACTTCCCATCTTACACTTTGGTGTCAGGACTTCAGGAAGATGGAGGAGTGGAATGTGCATTGACATTTTTGCTTTCTAATGATGTCTCTGAAGTCACCTCAGTTTCATATGGCTTGTGGACAGGATATTGCACAGTAAATTGTGCACATTTGTTGTAGAAAGCTTCAGTGGGTGTTTTCTTTTCTGGTGTGGTCCATTGAGGCTCCATCTTTGCTGCTTACCTTTGCTAAGTAAGCAGCAGTGAGGCAGCAGGAGATAAAAACAAACCACATCTGGAAAGAAGTGGAGAAACTAACAGAAAGAGCTTGGGTAGGTGTGATAAATCAGTGTTTGCAGTGGGCGAGTAACTCCCCAGGAAGGGAGTTCTTGTATTTAACTCAGTGATGTAGCAACATCAGCATATGCAGGACTGGGAATAACTTGTTCACTTCTAATTTTCAGGCAACTGTAGATCTTTCTGAAGCTTGCACATAGTGCTTAGGGTAGTAAAAGAATTTGTTATGGTTGTACTGCTCTTTGTTAAGTGAGGTGACAAAAAGGTTATTTCAGTGAGAGGGGAGGGAATGGGGCTTAAGGAAGAAAACCAGTCTGAAATCCAGTGCATTTATCAGCATAATCCTGTAGTAAAAAGAAGAGACACTGAATATATCCATGTCCTGTTGTAATTTAGTAGAACAAAGGTTGCTGAGGGCCTGTACTTCTCTGGAGCTAGTCTTGATCTTTGGCAGGTGTTCTTATGCATGGAAGTCCAAAGTTTTTGGCCTTGAAATCTTGAGACTTTATAAAATAACTGCAGTTGTAATAAATTTTATAAATATACATTTGAATAGTTTCTTCTCTACTAAGCAAAAAGAGTGTTGGCTTTTTGTTGAAGTGAACTTAAGCATTCCCTAGACTAATATTCTCAACCCAGACAGAGCTCTACTGTGGTAATTAGAAAGCATTGAAGAAAACACACCTGACTGGGAAAGATAATGAAATGCACTTGCTAATCTTGTTATTCCAGATGAGTGCAAGTCACCACTCTAACAACATGAGTTCAACAGTTAGCATAGAAGAGGGTGTTTATCCTTTTTTTCTCTCAGCATAGTTTTATAAAACAGTTAGAAATACTATTTAGGGCAACTAGTGTTCCTGTTATAGTAACTATCCTAAATGCTATATTGAGGGCTTCACTACACTGGCTAATAAAGCGAGGCGTTCTCATGGCTCAAGTAATGTTACTGTGTTTATTAGTGAAATATGTAAGCAGAAAGGGATCTTTCTTTTCTTGTCATTACCTTTTTTCTGTGAATGAGAGGAAAGCTGCCAGAAAGAACATGGAATTATTAAATAATCCCTAAATATGAGGAGAAGTAGTACAGGATGTGGGGGGAAACGTCGAGATCACAGTCATTCTAGCTGACACATCATGGATGTGTTTTAGCTATGCTAGAGGCTGTGAAGCTTTGTGAACCTTTCTGTTGCTAGGAGAACAACCTTTAGTCAGTATTTGCTGTTTTTGCAGGTTCTGACACGGACTAGCATCAGAAGACTGGTTAGTCTGTTACTTGATGATGAATTTTGAGGCTGTGGTGGCTTGCTCATACTTGTCTTCAGAGTAATATGCTGATTTTTCTCAGGCACTGCGCAACTGTGTGTTTGTACAGATCTCTGTGCTTAGTCTTGGTGACAGAAGCAAGTAAATGGAGGACTGAGTTGGTTTGGTTTGGTTTTGGTCCCCATTAAAGCAGGTTCACAAAATTTGGATGGAGAAGGCAGATTAACTTCTGACTTCTGACTTCTAAAGCTAGGATTCTCTAGTGGCAAAAACCTGCAAAGAACTTGCTGGGAAGGATGAAGATGGATTCTGTACTGGTGGCAATTCACTGTTAAGTGCTGAGTGTATAAACTGGAACGGTGCATTTCTGGTATTGGAGGTGATCATGGGCTTCATCCACTTTCATTCCAGGTGTCCAATGTAAGACAGAGCAGGCCTGTTTTATACATAAGTATGGAGTTCTTGAATTTGCTGCCTGAGTAACCTGAAGTGCAGGAATGTCAGAGATGGCCCTGAGATGTCTTATCTTTGTCACCCAGAAGTCAGGATAACCAGTACTGGTGGCTGCTGGAAAAGTTTGCTCTGGGAAACATGTTTTTCGTTTGGACTCTGTAATCTTCTCAAATGGCAGCAGACTAAGCAAAACCTTTATTTACTTACTTGCACAGTAAAGTGGAATAGCTATCCTTGCATATAATCCAGTATTTAGAAAAATAAGACATACTGTCTGTCCTTACATGCCTGGCATCTGTAATGAGGCCTTGAGACTAAGGACAGTTGAATAAATCTTTTAAAAGTAAACGGGTGATTTGCCTGACTCTTCTTACTGCTTAAAAATAACAGGATTCTGACAGGGGTTTCCAACCCAGTCCTTCCTGGATAGGTTCTGGTGGCAGCTCACCTGATCTATAATATTTGGATCTCAGTTAAAATACCCATATTATATGATAATATAAGCAAGGCTTGAAGTGGCTGGATGGTAGCTTATCCTCTGTTTTAGGGGAGAGAAGAGCTTCATATCCTTTCTTCTGTTGTCCTCTGAGAAGGGAACGTAGCAATGTAATTCTCCACCTGCTCTGAGCCAGTGTTTCTGGTAAGGACTCCACCAGAAAGGATGCTGTTTTCTCAAGATGGCAGAGATGGAAAACACAGTCTTTATTCCCTGCTGTTTCTGAAAAAGGTCTAATTTTGCACAAGGGAGATGCATGACGCACTTCTCTCCCCCAGTCATATGCAAGCTCTGCAGTTTTCTTTTGTTCGTGTGCTCAGGTTGAAAGAGCCCCTTTCGAAAAAAATGCTGGTCCACTGCAACTTACCACCATCCCTGTCAATTGACTGGTACCTGCCCAGCCTCAAATGTCCTGCAATCCCAGAAATGCAATGTTCTTGTTTTTAAAACATGGGAGGGGAACCCTCCTATTGTACGTGTTCCTAAGGAAGCATGAAAGTGCTGATAACCCTGGACATTAAATTTCTTTTTGGCTAAATTACTACTGAATCTGGCTTTGTGTTGGGTCTGTATGGCAGGGCTTTGGTAGCTGGGAAGGGACTACAGTGGTGACTCCTGTGAGAAGCTGCTGGGGTCTCCCCTGGCACCAAAATCTGGACCTGCTTCTGGCCAAGGTCAAGCCCATCAGCAAGGGTGATAATGCCTCTGCAATTGACATATTTAAGAAGGGGAAAAGGAAACTGCTAAAATATTTTGTGGAGTCTTCCTCCCAGAGGAGGAGGGAGCAGAAAACTGTGTGGCAAATTGACTGTAAACCCCATTCGCCATTTCCCTGAGCTTCTGGGGAGAAGAAGGTAGAGAAATCTGGAGCAAGGGAATTTGGACCTGGGAAGAGGGGAGGGGTGGGGTAAGGTATTTGTTTTTAAGCTCTGGTTTTGCTTCTCATTGCCCTCTGTGATTTGATTGGTGACAAAGTAAATTGATTTTTTTTCCCCAAGTTTCTTTTGCCCATAGCCATAATTGGTGAGTGAACCCACCCTGCGCTTGTCTCAACCCATGAGCTTTTTGTTACATTTTCTCCTCCCCATCCCACAATGAGGAGAAGAATAAGCCAGCAAGCGGATGCGTGGTTCTTCGTTGCTGGCTCGGTCTATACTACAACAGGCATAATCTCTTCATCTTGTGCTTTTGGGATCTCCTGCTGTGGTGCTGACAGAGATGGCCTTTTTCATTGAGAGAATTATCACGAGCAGGGAGAACTGATGCAGTTGCCAAGTCACTCTCCATCATATTTGAAAAGTCATGGCAATTGGGCAAAGTTCTCAGTAACAGGAAAGAGGGAAACATCACACTCATAGCAGGGGAGGTGGACTAGATGAACTTCAGAGTTTCCTCCCAACCCAAACCATTCTGTCATTGTAACAAAAAGAAGTTGAAAGTACATTCCTTTACAGTGTGCTCTTTATTATTATTTTTAATTTCGAGCTCCTACATCACCTTATTGTTGTTTATGTGCCTACTTGGAGTAACGTTTCCTGTTCCAGACTACAGAACTAAAATCTATGTCCTCAGGAGGAAAAGCCGTCCAGCTTGAAAGCAGGTGTAGTCAAATGGCTTGTGACCTTTAAGTCTGGCTCACAAGCCATTGTTTGGCCACACTGCTATGCTCTTTCTCTGACTCAATCCAAACCAAATCCAATGGATCTAAGTGGGCTTAGAGAACAGATCGTTGCAGACAGTTAGGTATTCTGAGCTGCTGAGGCTCCACTGCTGCCTTCATTGACACAAGTCTGACCATGGAAGGGAGGAATGGAGATTTATTGTCTGATAGCGAAGGCAGGCTTCTATAAAACAGTGACAACATATGAATATCCACGTGTAGTGTTTGTGTTTATGATACTAATGTAGAATGCCTTGTATTTTCAATTTCTAATGTTAAGAAAAGATACTCTTTGTCTGAAACCAGTTTGTGGAGAGGCCTCAGTCATGCCTGAGATGTAAATGGCTTGATTACTATAAATTGGTTTTATACAGTGCGTTTCTCTCACGGAACCTCAAAATGCTTTGTTAAGTTAGGCTAGCAGGAGGCAAGTAGGAAAGAAGGGATTTAGACTGAGCTTTCAAAAAGCTGTAAGGCTGAATAAAGAAATCAACAGAATTGCTGTTACATTAAGAAATATCGTAATGTTACCATTGGTAGCATTGGATGGTGGTGGTTCAGTACAGCCACTCTGTTCTTTTTAGAACTCAGTGACCTCTTCGGTCACTTCAAGGGATGGTACGGTTAAAGGCATGAACTTGAGGAAGGGACAGAGCTCTTATCTTATAAAAGTAACTATTAAGTCACTTTACCAAAACACTGAAGAAAAAATCTAGTGGACTGAGCATTGTCTGCTCCTGAA
Organism: Apus apus; assembly: GCF_020740795.1. Classification (NCBI taxonomy): domain Eukaryota; kingdom Metazoa; phylum Chordata; class Aves; order Apodiformes; family Apodidae; genus Apus; species Apus apus. The sequence goes on from NC_067283.1 coordinate 54,648,459, forward strand.
CCTTTGCAATAGCTGTTTTAGTTGTTGCGTAGTTAGGTTGTTGTGCTGATCTTGCCTTTCACAGAATATTATCCATTTGTTCAGCCATAATTGTTGTAAATAAAATCCTGGTCCTCATTAAGTAGATCCTATTGGCAGAGAAAATTAAAAGTGATACTTGGTTGTTTTGTCCTAGTTGTATGGTCATACTGATTCTGAATAGAGCATGTACTTAAAATACTCCTCTTAGCAGGCAATCAGCTTCACTAAAACCTTCCAGCTCGACATATTTGAAGGCAGATTGTCTGGAGTAAAGATTTTTTGGGTTTTTTTTATAGCCTGTTCCCCAATTATAGTTACTTTTACAGAGAGTTTGGTAGAGGTCATGGGTTTTGTAGGTGTTACCAGCAGCTTCACTGGTCCCAAACCAACAAGATTTTAACCAAGTATGTAGAACCCACAGTGCCCCTGATACACTGGCACAATCTGTCCTGTGACCTTCTTCAGCTAATGTTACTGCATGGACCCAACCATCAAGCCAAGTTAACATTTGTCTTGAGTTTTGTATTCATTACACATCCACGTGCAAGATGGGAATGCCCGAGCTAGGAGTTGGAATATCTACTGATCTCTCTTTAGACATGTTTCTACTAGTAGTTGTTGAAGTGGCTTGAACCAAGTAGGATCTTCTGCTTTGTTTGTGGCAGTTTTTTAGGTCCTTCTGGAGACTTTTTTTTTAATTCTAAATCCTGTGATGGTGGATCCATAAAGAGGCAGATGCTTGTAAACAGGAACTATTTTGTAGGTCATTTTTTTGCTCATTTGCAAGCCTGAGTGTGAGCCTGAATGTGTCAGACTCTAGGTGGATATGCTTGGAGGTTCAGGTTTAGGCATGCTCAGAGTTGTCTGACTGTACAGGCAAATCAAAACTAGTGGGAAATGTATTCATCTTTTGATATATAAAACTACTGTACCTCTGCTTGTAGAAATCATATGTTTTGATGGGTGTAGACCTCAAAATTGGGAGATATGCCGTCTGGTTTTGCAATGTCAAGCAAACATAAAGCATTGTTCTTCCTGAAACTTTTTATAGGACCTAACGTGCAGCTGAAGTACTGTGGAAAATACGCTTTTACAGCATTCCTGTAACTTTTAAAATTATTTTTCAAGTTCACTTTCTAATCAGTATGATTTAAGCAGGATACCAAATGCCCCCTCTAGTGGCTGATACTTTGGTAAAGATGTTTTCGGTCTCTTGGGACAATTTTAATAGATGAGTAGCACATCAAGCCTAGCTGACCACTAAATCACATTGAATTGCAGACTAACTCTTCAGGAGAGGGCAGGCCAGTGACTGGCCTGTGAGATTCTTGAGTGTTGCAGTACCCAATAACATGAAAAATACTGAGCTCTAAAGTTAGGAGGGATTTGAATAACTTCAATTGTTAATTTTCATCCAATAACTATTTCCTTTTGTCCTACTCTCAAGCAATTGCTGCCATTTTTAGATTTCTGAAATATAATGAGAATGGAGAATCTATTTGCATTTTTCAGAACTTACTGAGGAGTGGTAAGATGATAACATGGCGGAGGGGGTAGCTATTGCATGCATCATTTTTAAGATGACAACTTTATGCAAAACGTTTTCTACTTCCCAAGTTATCTTAATTTAGTTATTAAAAAACTTTCCATCACTCTTTGTTTCAGAAGGGTGAAAACATTTTTGCTGGGGTAAGGGAAGAAAAAGTTGGCTAAAACAATACACTTGTCTGACCAGCTACATTTTATGTCTATATTGTTTGCTATGGAGAGAGTATAGGGCAAGCCTCTGTGTTAATATTTACCATCATGTTAACGATGGAGGCAGAGGGTTTCATCAGCCATGAAGAGCAGTATTTTCATGGTGACGACAGTGTGTAGCAGGAAGGCTTTTTTTGTTGTTTTGGAAATTCTCAAAATAGGTCATCCTGTCATGAATTGACCTTTAGTGGACCGGAAGATAGGTATCATCTCTCGGGTTGAGTCCATGAAGATATTAAAAGACCATACTTGTGCCTGGATACGTGTTTTGTTCTTATGCCTAATAATATTACAGTAAACAGCAAAAGCTCTTATTTCTTAATGTACTTGTAGGAGTATTTTCACTGATATCAATGGGATTATTTGCAGTTAAAGATAAGCAAGCATATAATTCCTTGTGGGGTTTGACTTTCAGATGAATTTAACAGCAAGAGAAAGGAAAGAAATAAGATATTTGTGTGTCATGCATTATATGGCATTGTTTTATATAGATATTTCAATATAAACCTTAGCTACCCTTTCTAGATATCTGATCTGTGTGGGATTTCCTACAGCAAAGAAGAGAGGCTGTAATAATAGCTACTTCTTACATTGAGCTTATCACCAGTAGGTCTGAGAGTGCTTTACAGAAGAGAGAGTTCTTCTCCTTTCTGCTTAGTTAGAAATGTAAGAGATAGTATAGCTGTCTATTCTTAACCATCCACAGTTAGTAAAGGTGCTTGTCTGGCAGCTGTAACACAGCATCTGGCCATATTTCAATATAACTATATTAACTTCAGCTTTAAAAGCCTGTTGGAAAATCAGAATTTAATGAGAAAGCCCACACAGTAATGTGAAATTATGTGGGTGTATTGTTCAAATGGCGTTGAAAAGCCAGGAAGAAAAGCCTACTCTGGCTATGTCCAAGGTACAGTGATGCCACTTGGCATGAGAGGCTTTTTTGCGGGCAAACCTCTGTGAAAGTTGGTGCCTCAAATGTGTAACTCACCCACCAGAGCCTGGTGCCTGCCAGGAAGTTGTGGCCTGGGTTGTCATCGATGGAAAAAGATGGAGAGATGCTGGGGAGGGTTGATATTAAAACCACAACAAACAGCTCTCAAGGAAAATGTATGTGGTTGCTCTACAACTTCTAGGTGCTGTTATTTTCCTCTGAAATGTGGAGACTATAAATGTTCTTGGTTGGTTTTCAAGAAATTTTCTCTGTCACTCTCATTTTGTGTTCAATTAGTATCTTTAAGGAGAAGTGACAGAAGGGGCAGTGTTGGGACCTGACTTGTGGACTGTCTCTGCCTTGCAAAAAGACTACTTTTATCTCCATGTTGCAGCAAAGGAAGCGGAAAAACAGGAACTCCCACTCCAGCACTTATTAAAACAATTAATTTCTTTGCTTTCATTGCTGATTTTCCTTTTTATTCAAGTTCTGCCTTTAGTTAAGATGAGTGAGGCCTCTGTTGAGTCTACTTCCTGATGGTCCTTCAGCACATACAGAGGTGGAAGTGCCTAAGTGGTTCCCTACAGAACAAAGGATATTTATGCCTTTGAATAGGCTATTAAATTGGAGCATTGGTGCAGTTCTGCCCTTCTAAAAACACTAACAAAAGCCACACTGTTCAGCTTCTGCTTTCTCTGCTCCAGGCAGATGCATCTTGCTACCAGCAGACAATAGGAGAGTAAGATGTGGTGACACAGACCATACCATGTACCAGCACACTTAGTACACAGCATCTGCCAGGGCTCTGGGTATTTGAAATCAGAGATGAGGGGATGTAAGGGATCTCAAGGTTTCAGCTTGTTGATTTTACAGTGACTGCTGCTGTCTGTCTGGTGTTCCCCTAAAAACTCTTGAGGAAGATGCTGGAACCCCCATCTCAAGGCTTTGCTACTTGGACAGAGAAAACATTCTCTCTGTTGTCTAATCCACAAGTCTTTTGCCCAGGGAGCTCTGGAGAGCTTAATGGGTCCAGCCTAGCTTAAGTTAAGGGGAAAATACCAGGTTGAATCTGACAGCCCGACAGAGATAAGGTGGTTGTAGCTCCAGGCTCCCAGGTCCAAGCAGTAGTGAGGCTTAGAACATATTCCCAGTCCACACATGCACACAGAGCACACATATGCACACATGTACATATGGACATGGCCAGCCACACAGATCACAGACAGAGCACTTGCATAAAAACAGGCAACACCAGCAGCCATATCCTGCTCTCCTCTCTGGCTGAGCAGGACAAAGGTCTGCCAGTGAGAATATGTATGTATATATACATAGGTATAAGGTAGATCCCTCCAGCAGCTGAGCTCAGACACCTGCATTCAGCTGCCTCTGAATCCCAGTCTCCCCAGTTGCTGACCCCTGGCCCTATGAGCCCTCTTTACAGTGGGAGCAGTGGGAGGTGCATGTCAGGTCAATGGGGATTGTGTTGTGTATTTGTAAGTGGCAGGAGGGAAATTATAACATATGTCATCACTCAGGCTTGGTAGAATTACAGATTTAATGTAAGCAAAGTTCTGGCAGGTGTAGAAGGAGGTGCTGAAGAGAGTGAATATTGCTGAAGAATTAATGTGGGAATTAAATGGTTCAACTGTTGAGTATGCAAAAGTGAACTAACTTTGACAGCAGCATTTTCAGAGTAAGTACTCATTGGTAAAATATTTTTATTTCTGAGTCACTCATTCACACCTTTGGGAACAAGACTTTGAAAACTACAAAGAGAATCCACAAGGCTTACTGAAATTCTTTATATATGATGGGAGAAGGTACTTGTTCTCATCCTGTAATGTCTAGATATGCCATGAAAAATTTTCTTGAAGGGGTGATAATTCTGAAGTTCTGCCTTTTATCTTGCCTCTGCACTGGCTTTGCATGGCCTTAGTGATGTTGCAGGAAACAGGTTAATCTCACTTCCCTAAAGCTTACCTCTGTGAGCGTTAGGGGTTTTGAGATGTAGGAACTGAACCCCCCTGTGATTGCACCAGAGAGGAACACGTTTGCTATGTGACCAATCCCTTTGGGTGTACTCCATTGCCTGTTTTGCCACTGAATATTTCTGGTTTACTGCTAAATTTTCCACAAATGCTTGGGATGGTGAGACGGTGGTGTGTCTGTGTAGGACAAATGATCATCAGCTGGCTGCCTTTTTTGTGTCTGCCTCTGTGTTACGCAGGGCTCATCCTTCCTCGGTAAGAGGAGCCACTTGTGCTGGCTATCAGTGGGGAAAGAGCTCCTGCACCAGTCTGCAGCCACCATGCCCCTGTCCCCACCCAGACCCGTTATGGGGCTGGCAGAGCTGCCTGTGACCCAGCCAGGGCAGTTGTGATGGAAGGCACTCTTGAATCACAAGCTGTGAGCAAGAGGGACATCCCATTCAGATCTTACCACCAGCCCCTTTGCCTTCATATAGCAGTTAGGAAAGGGTGGAGAAAAATGCTTTTTGATGCAGGTTTGTGTACTGTTAATATCTCTTACTGTACAGTTTTTCAGTACAACAGGAGCCAAAGTTCAGCAGCCTTGAAAACGCCTCTGAAATTTTTGTAAAGATTTAACCGAGGTCACCTATCTAAAGAAAAAGGCATGGAAGGCAGGCACAGCAATTTACAGTTTAGGCTTCCTCTTTCATTGTTTTTCTACCTGAAAAGCTGTTATCCTAGTCTAAAGGTTCTAAATAAGGAGTAAATTTTCATATAATCATCTGGATGCTCAGATGAATATTTTCTATTCTGCTCTTACCTGATTTCATGACAGTTCCAAAAAACATCCAATTTACTTTTCTCCCTGAGTAGCTCCAGGATGTGTTTTGTGAGCAAAATGAGGGTAATAAAAAGCAGCAGCAGGGATGCAGACGTAGAAGTTTTTCTCTCAGCTGTGCATGTAAGCAAAGGTTCTGCAATGTGCGTTTAGTATCTGTCTCTTTCCATGTGGATTCCCTATTAGTCTGCAAACCCTTGACCTGGACCAAATGGTTGCTATGGCAACAGGTTGCATAGTAACAGGTTTTGTTCCTAGGTTGAAATCATCTTGCTTCTCTTAAATGTGACTTTTGGGGAGGTCAGAAGTTGCTCGTCAAATGAACCTAGGAAAATTGTTTCAAAGAAGAGGCAGAAATGTTGATGTTCTGCAACCTGAGTGTCTGCTGAGAGAGAGATGTTCTTTATCGTGACACTGCAAGGAGGTAATCAGCTCCCCCACCTTTTCCACTTCGTTGCAGTGGAGGTCAGCAGCTCACCAGAAAAATAAATAAATTAAAAAAGCAGTTCTTGGAAACAAAATTACTGTAGGAGCTGCAGGGGAATTTATCTGCCATGTGACTCCCACTCCCAATCTCACTAAAGGCTGTAGGCAAATATTAACAGCTCAACACTCCAGTAACCTTGAAAATTTCTGAATTTAAAGTAAGCCCCTGATTGGCTCTCCAGCTGAACTGCTTCTAAACCTCTGCTGACCGGGTTCTAATTCACACTGGAGTCCTTTATGAATCTAAATTTTAAAGAATTACAACCATACACTTCACAAGAGCAGTTTTTTGGCTTTTTGATGGCTCTGCTTGACAAGATCCCATGGGAGACTGCTGGGGGGGGCATAGGGGCTGGGGCTGATCTACAGGGTTGACCTCCCCAGAGCACAAGTAGGGCCCACTCCAGTGTTCTGGAAGCAGAGCCAAGCATGGCAGAAAGTAGGCATGGATTGTCAGGGACCTCCTTACTGAGCTCAAACTCAAAAAGGAAGTGCACAAGCTGGGAGGGACTATCCAGGGTCTATCCAGTGGCCAGGCTCGGAGGGATGGATATGGGAAAGGCAAAGCTCAGATGGCACTGAAATGGACTATGGGAAGGGTTTCTCTGGGTTTGGCAAGACAAAGGAGGCTGATAAAATGTGAGCCTGTAGCTCATTGGGGATGGGATGATGGAACTTGAAAGTACTTGCCTTTTTTTTTCTGCCCTGGTTTTCACTAATAAGGTCTGTTCTCAGGTCTCCTGGGTTTCAGAGTCCAGTAACAGAGTCTGTGGGAATGTAGCATTACTCACAGTAGGGGAAGGTGGTGATAAAGCTCTTGAGCTAATTAGATGTACAGCAGCTTCTGGCTCCCGACAAGGTACTTCCAAGGATGCTGAGCAACCTGGTTGAAGTCACTGCAAGGACACGTGGCAGTCAGTTCTTGGCAACTGCAAAAGGGCAAAGGTGCTTATTTTCAAGGAGGAAAAGCATGAGTGTCCCGGGAAGTGCAGGCTGATCCATCCTCTCCACTGTCCCTGTGAAAGTAATGGAGCAAATCCTCCTAGAAGGCACTTTCAAGCAGAAGAGGGCCAAGAAGGCAATTGTGATCAGCCAGTGTTGGTTTTAGCAAGGGCAAATCTTGCCTGACCAATCCTACTGTGTTTCATGGCAAGATGACTGGACCTGTCAACAAGAGGAAAACAGTGAATGGCTTTTAGCTTGACTTCAGCAGGGCTCTCCCTGGGGTCTCCTGTGGTGTCTTTATGGCCCACTTGTCAATATGGGAACTGAATGAGCTATAAGGTGGGTGTAAAATTGGCTCAGAGCTCTGTGATCTGTGACACAAAGTTCAAGCAACTGTTAATGAACTAGTCCAACCACTTAGTGCCATCCCTTGGGATTTGATATCAAGATCAATAATGTTAAATGTCGATGGGGTGGAGTGAAGCTTCAGCAAGTCTGTGCCTCAAATCAAACTGGTGGAAGTGGTCAGTACACTAGAGGGGCCTGGCCAGACTGGAGAAATGACAGACGGGAACATCATGAAGTTCAACAAAGGCAGATGTAGAGTGCCTCATCCAGGGTGAAATAACTGTGCACCAGTACAGGCTGGTGACTGCCTGGCTGTAAAGCCAGAAAGTACCCTGTGTATGGTGGTGGATAAGCTGAACTTTGGGCCACAGCATGCTTCTGGGGAGGATGAGGGAACTAGGTTTATCCAGCCTCCAGAAAAGAAGGGTAAAGGAGGGTATTATTGCTGCATACACCTTTCTGATGAGAGGATGTAGAGGAGGTGGAGCCACACTCTTTTGGGAGATGAGCAGTGAAATGGCAATAGACAATGCAGTAAATGGTGAGTAGGTACTAGGAAGAAATTCTTGTGAAGGTGGTCAAATGCTGCAGCAAGGACCCTGGGAAGCTGATGGATTCCCATCTGTGGGGACAGCCAGAGCTTGGCACGGCCCTGGTGCAGCCAAGTGGGGTTTGGATCAGGTGACCTCCAGGGGCTCCTTCCAGCTGAGATTATTCTGCATTTCTCTGTCTTTTTTCTCTTTGGTAGTAGAGAGAAGCGAGTGTAACTGTGAGCCCAGCCCGGGACTCTGCCTGTGGGTGGAACTGAAAATGGGTTGTGTGGTTATGTTGCCCTACTTTCCCCCTTTCTCTCTCAGCCCTGTACATCTGTTCCCTGGTGAGCAGTGTCATCACATTATACCTCAAATATTTGGTAATGACATGTTACTGTAATCCCCTTAGAGAACTCTTCCAATATGACTCATTTCTTCTTTTATATTAAACATGCTGCTGTGTTTTACCCTTGCACCCTTTTGGCATGTATAAAGCAAGCAAAGTTCAGCACCAAGAGAAATATATACGTAGGCAGGAACTTACAGAAAAACAAAATCCAGACGTGATGTGATTGGAGAGGGGCTTTCTTTTCTTTGTGCCAGTTGATGTAATTTCTTAGCAGCTGTCAACCTCTAGCCTTGTCAGAACAGTCACTTGTGGCTGTGCTGCTGCCCTGTGATCCCATCAGATGAGAGGCACAAGGAGGGGAGGAGTAGGGTTGTCCATTTATCCTTTTAAGTCTCAGAAGGATTTGAAGGGTTGTGATCAGGTAGTGGTAATGAAGTGAAGGCAGGGGCTGGAAGAACACCAGAACACAAGAAACAGAGTTTGAAGGGATGCTGTAACAGGATGGAAGTAACATAAAAATGCAAGGAGGCTGACTTGGCTTGGTTTCCAGCAGTTTTTTCTGTAAATCTTAAAATTACTTTACAAAGTGTCGCTAGCCCTTTGGGTTGGGGGACAGTGCAGGTTTGAAAGGTTACACCAGTTGCCCAGTGCTTCCACAAATCAACCCCAAATCATAAAACCAACAGGAGAATTTGTTCCTTGGGATCAGTAGCACAGCCAGCAAGTGCAATACCTGGCTCATCCTCCGTATGATGCAGTTGGGGCAGAGATGGGCTTTTGGGAGATGTAAATCCTGAGGACATGCCTGCCTGTCATTAGAGAGATGGGAGAGCTTTCTTTGTGCATGGAAATAGCAAGCAAGCATCTTAACCAAATTATCAGATAGTTAGTTGCATCTTGACACTGTAGGACGTGCCAGCAGTTACATGGGGGCAGAAAAGATGCTCTTTGCTTCCTGTCCCAAAGTATTCCTGCTATGCTGCCGGGCAGTGTCAATATCCATGTAGCAGCCCAGGGCAGGCTGTGCTGCAGATGCTCAGGAAGTCAGCAGGGTTTATGTAAAGCTCTGCTGGGTTTGCAGAACCTTTTGGATCCTTTCCAGCATGGAAGCAGCGATATAAATAGAAGAATGTCTCACTTTTGGAGTCTGCCTTCTATTCTTGGAAAGGAAGAACTTTGTGCCAGAGCTGTGATATAACAGCTGTTAAATTCAAGACTCAAGACCAGTCCTAAGACAGGCTGAACCACTTGACTACGTTTCAATGGGATGCAAGTGAGCTCAGTAGCCTGTAGCATCACATCTCTCTTAGCGGGTTGCTGACATCTGAACAAGGTTTGGCTATATGGAAACGAGTTCAAGAGTAATCCATCCTCCCACCTCCCTGCCCAGCTACTCCTCTCCCTGCACAAAAAAAACCTCCAAACAACCCAACAACAACTTGTTGCCTCTTTGTTTTTATTTTATTTTTGTTTTCAGATTAACAAAATGTTTGGGACTGTGGTGGTTGGAGTTGGAATTGCTGGCTTAGCACGAATCCGAGACTTGATGAATCCCTTGCCTTCCAGCCCTTCTGAGCACCTGAAACTCTTTGGATTTGTATCCAGGTTAGAAAGCTCATCTTAACGTGTTTAATATGGATATTGTAATGTTTATTTCTTCTGATGCATGTGCCTTTCCGTGTGGAGGACTGTTGTTTAAGGGGGGCGGGGGAAGAATATCCATCATTTTATATTTATCTTATAATTAAGGCTGCCTGAAAAGGGAAAGTTTACACAAATATGCCTGTCATTCTGAGTGGCAGCTGGGAAATGAGCACAGAAACTTTGCAAGAGGGAACGAATAGGTTACCTTAGTGAGATAGCTTGCAGAAATGACTGAAGTAAAAGCTGAGAGACATTGTCACTGCAGGATCTGTGTGATAAAAAGAAATGCAATTCTGTCTGACTGAAATTTCCTGTAGGTTTAGGATGATACAGACAATAATTACACTAATGAGCTAATGTCTGCATAACATTTGTAGACAACCTTAAAAAATATAAGAAGTTTGACAGAGCTTTTTAAAGTTTGTTTAAAAAAGCATGTTATAAAGCTCTTAATACTGCAACTTTATAATGTATTTTTTTAAAACACATACTGAACCTGTAGATATCTTTAAATAAAATCCCATTATTTAGTACATAGATTATGGTTGCCTCTTAGAGAGCAAGAGTTTTTCTCACTAACTTGGAGCTGTGGAAATTTAGCATATACCTCCTTCTGAGCATTCCTGCTTGTGGTCTGCCCTGCTGCTGTTGTGTCCTAACACTGTCAAGGTGTCTGCTCCTGTCTTTACTAATGCAAAGAACTTTTGAGAGAAGTGTGTGTGTGTTTCATTTCAGGTGGATAAGAGAGCTTTCCCCTTAGCACTGACATGATGTGTGTGTTGCTGGTTAGGAGCCATCATAGCCAAGCATCTGCTTTTTCCTCTCTCCTACTTCAATGTACTTGTTGTAGTTGCCTGTTTCTCTGCCAATGCAAGTGCTTTTGCCTGTGTTCAGCATGCTGGGGAGAAGTTCTCCCATAGGAGCACTGTCCTCTTTCAAGTTGCTCTTAAAATGGCTCTTTTGTAGTGATGCTTATTTAAAAACAAAACAACCAACAAAGCAAAAAAAAAAAAACCAAACAAAACAAAAACCACACCAAAACAAAAAAATGCTTCTATAGCAGGACTATTTCTGTACTGATGCCACCACCTACTCACTGGCCCCATCTGTTTTGTTCTTTGTACTCTGCTTCTGTCTGTAAAGGCTTGTGCCCTTTCTGGATCACAAGCTGCCTCACTTATACCTGGCTGAACTCAGGGAGACAGTGGTCCATGGGAACAATTTCTAAGTGCTGCTGCACAGCATGCAGTTGGGAAGAAAGGGCTGTGATGGTTAAGCCCTGATTTCATTTGTGCTAAATATGCAGGAGAAGTTTTGGCAGTATCAATGAGGTGAAGCAGATTAGCCTGGAAGATGCTCTGAGAAGCAAAGAGATACATGCAGCCTTCATCAGCACAGAAAACAGAAGCCATGAAGAAACTATCAGGTATTTTCAGGTGTTTTGTGGTTTTTTTTCTTTCCATTTTCCCACCCTTTCCCCTGTAATTTAGAAGCATAGAGGAGCTGTGTAACCTGTTGCAGAAGAGAGACTGCCAGACCGAAAGCCTGAAGCGAATGATAGCAAGTACCCTAGAGCACCCAATAAGTACTGGAAGAAGGTAGAATTTAGGATACATTAATTTCCCAAGTAATTCCAGCTGTGTCCCTCTAGGCCTGTGTTTTGATAGACACAGCTTAAAACAGGATTCAAAGCCTTTCCTCACAAGTTATATAGATGAAGGGTACTCCAGTGCCCCACTCCAGCCATTCAAGCGTCTGGAAGTTAGAAATTGCAATGCTCAATGCTGTGGGATGTACTGACTTGCTGCAGGTCAGTGAGGGAACTTTGTGGAAAAAAGGAGAACTAAAACCCAGCTCTCCTGGTGTTTAGATGTGTGATACAATCACCACACCATCCTTCCTAGGAAAGTCGCCATTTACTTCTCGTACTCCAAGCTGTGATTTCTCCATATGGGGGCTGACATGTGGGGGAAAGATTATTAAAAGACTGATCTTGTTTCCCTTTCAGAATGTTTTTAGAAGCTGGGAAGCATGTCCTTGTTGAGTACCCCATGGCTTTGTCTGCTAAGGCAGCCCACGAGCTCTGGGAGATGGCTGAGCAGAAAGGTAATGCATTTGTTCTCAAGGGTGTAAGCAGTATTACCCGCTGGGTAGCACCAAAGGCATCAAACTCAAGGCAAGACTCCAGTCCACTAGTAAAGACGATGTACAAGGGAGTGTGCCTGTCTCAGAGGTGTGTAAATCTAGGATTTAAGATGTGTGCCAATGGGGAAATAAACACACAAATGTCAACGCTGAGAGTAAAGTATGTTTGCCTTCACAGAAGTGCTGGTCTCTGCTTGTGACACAAAGAATGCATGTAGAGAAGGAAACTTCTGTCTCAGTGATGGTAAAAGGGCTTAATGAGTGTCACCACTGGACTCGTACAGCTCCCTGTTCTCTCTCCTCCTGAAAATAAAACTGGAAACAGCTTACCAGCCTTCTAGCATTTTTGATGTGCTGGTCAAACACAGCTGCCCATGCTGTTGTAGGCCAGCCACGTATCCCTGTCTGAAAGACAGCTTGTCTCTTGAGCAAAAATCTCTTTATTTCTGGAAAGCCTGTGGTCCCATCCCTGTGGGGGCAAGGGTCAAAAGCTGGTAGTTCTGCTGAGGCCAGTGGGGAGGTATGGGGCTGCAAGGAAAAGAACAGTGCTGGGCAGGAGCAGAGCACAAACCATTTGCACAAGCTGCACTATTTATAACAGTGCTTCTTAAAAATTTCCCTTGTGGCTTTTGTCCTAAAACATGAGTGGTACAGGATTTCTGCTTTGCTGTCTCCCTGTACCCACACCACTCACTGCCTTGTTGCTCGCCAAACGGCTTCCCATTGAGCAGAATTTATGCCTCTTCCCTCAAAGCAGCAGTAGTTACTGTCAGAAGCCTAAATTGCCTCTCTTGGAAGCCTTCCAGAGAAACACATATTGAATGAGGGCCACGTTCAACATGTATCTGATAGCCTCTATTCCAAAGTAAACCAATTAATCGCAATGGAAGGAGGGATGCCTTGACATATTGTTACAATCTGGGTCTGAGTATTATGCTGGTTTCTTCCCTCCTTTTTCTTTCCTATTACCCTAGGAGGAAAAAATGCAGAATAAGGAAATGCGAGGAGAAAGAGGTCAAGAATTAATCCATCTTTTACTTTGAAGACTAATGTTTCAGCCTTCATTTGGTTTCATTACCGAGTTTCTTTTAAATGTAGTGGCCGCTGTTCCTCTAGTCTCTATATTTGTTGTCTCCTGAAAATCCTTAACCCAGATAGATGCCTCAGTGTGGGGCCTGTGTATGGTTTTCTTCCTGACACAGTTTTGCCAGCCATGCATGAGAACATTTCTAAGTGAGTTCCCACTGGTGGCAGCTGAAGCCTTTACTGCTTAGATGTGCCTCTCTTATTTAATCTGTCCTGATTTTTGGTAGGTTTTTCTCTTTTTAATGGCAGAAAAAATCCTCCATGTGGAGCACATTGAACTTCTGACTGAAGAGTACAAGCAGCTGAAGAAAGAGGTGGCTGGGAAAGACCTGGTGAAGGGAACATTGCATTTCACAGGTCAGTATCTGTAATGAAATTAAAGATGATCTGGATTTGTCTGCCTGCTCCACAGGGAGGCCAGTCCTTCCAGACTTCATTCAGAGACCTTTTAGACAAGAGTCTCTCTATGAAGTGACTAGAGACCAAGGTATCAGCTCTGGGTATTTCCATAAAATTACAGAACTGTCTGGAAAACACCTTTGCCTTAACAGTTGTCTTCTATGGGCTTTGGCTTTCTTCTGTCTGGTGAAGAATGCAAGCCTGTGCCTTGTATAGAGGACAGGGCTCTTCTTCATCCCTTCCATACTTTGGTGGTAGTGACCAAATACTGGTCTCAGAGAGGAGGATGAGTTCTGAGGAAGTGTCCCAGTTTTTAGTGGGGACCTTCAGTCTTCTGTACTGGTGATTCACCTCAATGACTTTCAAGCCATTATTTTCTTCCCTCTTTATTCCCTTTTCAAATCTATGTACACCCTCCTGTCCTCAACACGTGGTGAAGTGTTTGTTGTATATGTACTTTGTGCAGCCTTCTCTGTCATAACTCACCAACTGATGCATTTCCTACTCAGTCCATCCACTCTTGGCCTTGTTACACCCTGGTCATTAAGCTGGCAACAGTGCAGTTTCTCCAGCATTTCCTATGCAGAGGACATCATTTTCTTTAACGTTTTTCAAAACTTTCTGTTGCTGTTCCACCAGGTAGTGTCCTCGATGAAAACAAAACAGGATTCCCAGCTTTCAGTGGAATTGCCCGACTGACTTGGCTGATTGACCTCTTTGGAGACCTCACTGTTACCTCTGCCACCAGAGAAAAGCAGAAGGATAAGAATTATTCCAGGATGACTGTTCACTTTCAGACAGCAAACAAGAAGTGAGTAATGTCCATAGCAGCAGGTGAGCCAGGCTGCTTGGTTATCATCTGCAGGAATTCTGCATCCTCTCTTCCTCTGGTGGAAACAGAATGGGTGGATGCTGGCATGAAAGTATACGAGATAAACAGACTTGAATGTACTTCTTATAGAATCATAGAATGCCAGGTTGGAAGGGACCTCAAGGATCATCTGGTCCAACCTTTCTAGGTACTACTGTAGTTTATATGAGGTGGCTCAGCACCTTGTCAAGCTGAGACTTAAAACTCTCGCATGTGGGGGAATCTACCACTTCCCTTGGGAGACTATTCCAATGTTTGACTGTCCTCGTGGTGAAAAATTTACCTCTTGTGTCCAATCAGAATCTCCCCAGGAGCAACTTGTGTCCATGACCCCTGCTCTTTTCCATGTGACTCCTTGTAAAGGGGGAGTCTCTCATCTTCTCGGTAGCCACCCTGTAAGTACTGCAACATGGTAATAAGGTCTCCCCGAAGCCTTCTTTTCTCAAGGCTGAACAAACCCAGTTTTCTCAGCCTCTCCTCACATGGCAAGTCCTTCAGTCCTCTGATCATCCTTGTGGTCCTTCTCTGGGCCCTCTCCAGCCTGTCTGCATCCTTTTTGTAGAGCAGGGACCAAAACTGAACACGATACTCCAGGTATGGTCTGACAAGTGCCAAGAAGAGTGAGATGATGACTTCTTTATCTCTGCTGGTGATGCCCTTGTTGATGCAGCCCAGCATCCTGTTGGCTTTCTTTGCCACAGCAGCACATTGTTCACTCATGTTGAGCCTGTTATCCACCAAGAACCCCAGGTCCCTTTCCACAGGGCTGCTCTCCAGCCAGGTGGATCCCAGTCTGAACTGCACTCTTGGGTTATGTGTTCCCAGGTACAATACCTTACACTTCTCTCTGTTGAACTTCATAAGGTTCCTGCTAGCCCACTCCTCCAGTCTGTCTAGGTCATCCTTGAGGGGGGCTCTCCCTTCTGAAGTGTTAATCTCTCCACTCAACTTGGTGTAGTCAGCTAACTTCATCAGGGTGCTCTGGTTCCCAATACCCAGGTTACTTAGGAAGATGTTAAACAGCATTGGGCCTAATACTGATCCCTGGGGGACCACAGTGAATCCACTACCTAACAATGTCTGCTGAGGAGCACAAGGAGGTTTAAATAGCTTTTTTTTGATGTCTGGATGTAGGAATAGGCCCATAATACGTTTTACCATGCCCAAGACTGAAAGAACCTTCTCTTGCCTTCAGAAAAATGGTTCAGAGAAAGGGTATTTTTTGTTTAGCATCAGACATTCTAGTTGTATGTTGAAAGCTAACCTTTCTTTACAGGTTGAAAATATATGACTGTTTGAAAAGGTGATACACTAGTAATAACAATAAACTGATAGCACTATGATGCTTGTGCTAATATATAGTACTAGCTGGAGGTTAACAGAAAATGGCACATTTTGAACAGAAATGTGCAAAATTTACACTTGACTGATGCCTACTCCACAGTTCTGAAGTTTCATTGACTTTTCCTGAGGACACCAATCTATCTCCCGTTTCTTGTCTTTTGCTTTTGTTGAGCATGTTAGACTGAGGGAGAACCTAGCAGGCAGGATTACTTGTTTTTTCCGATCATTACACTATGACTTTCTTGCAGAAAACTCTTTTGATGATGCATTTTATAATTATAATGAGCTTGATCTCCCTTTTATTCTATTATAACAATAACCTTGCTGTTGAATAGTGTTTCATACTGTGGATTGACTGCTTGGTCCAAAGTCTGGTGATATATTTTGCTGAAGACTCTCCAGTTGGGTCACTCTGGGCCATCTGTGTGGAAGTCATACCCTTTCAGATGGTTGCAGTTATTATTATGGGGCCATTTTGCTGCATGCTATAGATGCAGCTGGAGCGTTGGCTGACATGAAAGGGTATAGAGAAGTTATGCAAGTGCTGTATGTTTCCTAGGAGGTAGGAATGGTGATGGAACAGTTTGTTCCTTTCCCTTCACTCCTATTGCCCTGTTTTCCATGTAGCAGACACTGCCTTTGAGCCAGATGGCCCCCTCATAGGCGTATGACAAGAGGCAGATGAGAAGACCAAGGAGAGCAAGAGAAGATTAAGCCCCATGGGAAAATATTTTGGCCTATCTTTGTAATAAATTACCTTTTTTTTTAATTGCACATATACTGCTAGAACACAATTAAAAGAAGAGAAGAGAAGAGGAGAGAGGAGCGAGAAGCAGAGAGCGGAGAGACAAGAGAGGAGGAGAGACTAAAGCAAAAAAACCAACAAACACCCAACAAGAATGCTTACTACTTCAAGAATTTTAGATAAACCTTTAGTTCAAGAAGGTATAACCTGAAGGACTAGCTATTTGAGGAGTGAATAATCAGGGCTCATTTGAACTGCTAAAGCATTAAGCATTTAGCATAAAGCTAAAGCCTTTTGCCAGCCAGTCCTACAAAAGCCCACTGCAGTTTATCGTGGGATCAGCATCTTGTCTTAGCAATCTTCCTCTCTCTTTAAATAAAACATCATTTCCAGTTCTTTTTAAAATGCACTCGAGAGAAGACAGAACTCTCTGTTTACCCTCTTAGCGATTTGCCAGTAACACGAGTAGCTGCAAAGATCTGTACAGAGTGAGATTTTGAACTAGTTCCAGCAGGTGGAACTAGCGGGTGGCTTAAAGATTTCCTTGGCCGTCCTCTTTCCTAGGGAGTTCTGAGCCTCCACCTGTGATATATGCTGCATACAGAACCCTCTCTGGATTACTGTTTTTTCCCTGCTCTACACCACTAACCAACACCTGCTTTCTTAGCCCACTACTAACTGTTTGGATGGGTCAGTGTTCTGTCACCGTGAGCATTTTAACGACCTCGGGGACAGTCAGCTTTATGGCCCTGGGATAGTTTATCCCGGCTGGAAAGTTACATAGTGTTCCTGTGTTCTGCTGGGTGGCGAGGCCACTGTTTCCTGCTGACCTTCCCCCATTGACGTCAGGGGAGTTACAGCAGCAGAGAATTTGGCCCACTCTCCATCACGAGAAGTTACGGCCAGGCAGTCATGGCGGTGGTGTTTATGGCTCAAATTTGCCTTAACCTTTCTTGTGCTGAAGCATGGGAGAGGTTTGCACCTTTCCTGAGAGCTGTCTCAGCCCTTTTCTAAAGACGTGAATACGCTAACCTTGAGAAAAGAGGTTAATTCAGCCTATTTTCTGCCTTGGGAGGTACAGCAGGTGCAGAATGCAGCAGCCTGGGTTGTGCTCGTTAAGCGGGGATTTTTGCAAAGGCTACAGTCTGTCTCCACCACACAGCCCATTCTGGCTGCTCATCTGTCCCCGGGTGGATTTTGGAGGTGTGTGTTAATGCCTGACACCCAGCTCTCTGCGAGGTGACCTCTGCCTCTGTTGTCTTTCCAAGACAGTTGAGCCAGACAGACTCTGTGATAAAATGTCGAGCAATAGAGGAAAAGCCAAACCTCTACTGACAGCACAGCTGGTTTGGAGCTACAGATCCTGCTCCAGGATTGCAGAGCTTGGTTACAGTAAATGTCAAAAAATATTTTTTTAGTGTGAGCTGGAGAAATAATGATTTGGGAAGTGTCTCTTTTAATGTTAACTAGGGTCTAACTGTCTAATTCCCATCTAAGCTAAAGTAGCTGGGTTTTGATTGCATGGTAAGTAAAAAATACTGGCATTTTCAAAACATGAAAAGGAGGATGCTTAAATGAAATTGAAGACATTTTCTGAACGCATATTCTGGCAATAAATGTTTGAAATTACATTTGTATAGAGATTTTACCTTACAAAGTCTATTAAAAACCTTCCAATTGAACATCCATAGAAAATGATGTAATACACACTTTCTGCAGAAGTTGCTACACAAAATATTAAGCTGAGTAGACCCAGAATTCTATCAAGCATGAAACCAGCTTAATTCTTCTGCAGGTAAAATGAGTGTGCACTTAATTTTGGTGTATTTAACTAGGACAGTCCAACTTGGGCCACTCATTATTTGAAGAAACAGGGAGTCAGAAGAGCAGAAAGTCTCTTCCAATCTCTGAATAAAAAGTTGCTAGGAGAGCTCTACCAGTCTAACAACAAGATTACATAAAAAGTCAGGGTGGTTTTTTCCACTGCACATAGTGCTTGCTTTGTCAGAAGTCAGTATAAAAGTAGGTTGTTGGTGTTTGGGTGAATTTTCTTTTTCTTCTTTACTGTCCGACATATTTAATGTGGCTTTATTCAGCTACCAAAAATACTGCATTTGTTGCTTCTAAGTAACACTACTAACACTTCTAAATTATTAACTACATCCATAGCCAGATAATACTTTGATACAAATTTTTAATGAAAATGAGTAAATTGCCTATTTTTAAAAGTCAGTTATTTACAATTTTCGGAAGAAAAATACAAAGCTGCTTCTTAAGCTCCAAAATGGCTTAACTAGTGTGCAGACTTGCAGCATGCACATCTTTATAGCAAAAAAGAGACTTAATTTTAGTGTAGAAGTTGTTGTTAATTAAAAGTTACCACATTTTGGTTACCAATCAAGTAGACTCAATGTCTCCTTGGGAAAACAACTAAAAATCCGATGAGAGAAAAGAAATCTGTTAGCAAAACCAACATTTCTCTGCTCTCTGATCTAAATCAGTAATTTTAATCACTTTGATGAAGTTCTGCCCATTCTGTATGACTGTTCAGTGGCTTCCCCAAGCTAGACAAGACAACATGCACTTGAGCCTGGTTATTGGTGTGCATTTGCTCTAGATCACCCCTGGGAGGTGACCCTGCACAGACGCTGCCTGTTTGGAATCATACTGTGGACTCCCCTTTATTACATGGTGGAGACCTTTGCCTGTGCCTGCCTAGTGGCTTCTCCATCCCTGAGATAAAGCAGCTTTGAATGACAATTGCCTGCAGAACAGAAAACTGGCTCTCTTGTGGTCAGAGCAAAACCCAGCTTGCTCAGCAGCCTTCCTCTGACCCAGGTCAGCAGCCAGCACCTCAGGGAAGGAGAATGAGGACATAGAAAACAGTGAGTGATATGGCCCTCAAGCACCCTGCTGGCATCTAGCTAGATGTAGCCTTGGGACTTCCTGAAATACATGTTGTCCTTACATTTATTAGTCTTCTAAGGGCTTTTTTGTGTGTGTGCATTTTTGCAGGCTGTTTATTTTTTTTTTTCTCCAGTTGTTTTATTCTGTTCAATCAAGTTTGTCTGGCCATGCTTAGTTTGTGTGTGGGGGGGGTGTGGCAGTACAGGTAAGCAAAGAATAATTGGTAGAATTATGTGAATATAGTAACTGGATCCTGAAGCCTAAAAGTTGAAAGGTGCAGAACCATGAAGCTGAGTTGTGTGTGTTCAGGGTAGACTGACAAGGACTTTATTTCCAGATCTAATGATAATGAAGATTTAATGGGCAGTACTCGGAGACAGAATTTATTCTTCCATGCTGGCGAAGAATATGCATGCCCTCATAATTTGTGAGTGACAGACTAAAGTGAGCCATGGAGGACTGTGGAAGGACCATCAATAACCAAATAAGAAAAATAATGTACATCCTCTAAATACAGACAGCAGCAAATTGCTGATGGATGAGCAGCAGAAAGGGAGTGCTAGGGTGTAGGCAACTGACAAAAGAGAAGGAGGGGAGGATCCTGGCACTTGTTGATGTTGAGGATCATTGCTCAAAGCCTCTGCAGACATTTGCAGTGTTGGGCCAGAGAATCTGTTAAGACCCCTGAAGAGATTCAGCACCTCCCATGGCTTCGCTTTCCTCAGCTGAGCTGGGAAGTTGGGGAGGAAAGTGCAAGGACCTGTGAGCTATGCCAGTCAATATCCAGCAGCACCTGTGCTTGGCCTGGAAGTTGTAGCTGTCGCATTGGCACAGGACTTTGTTCTGATGAAGAAAGACCTGCTTGAGAGCCTACGTGGCTGAAACAGGCAAAATATACATCATCTGGTGTAATCTCTAGGATCAACTCAGTGCTCCCAGTGAAGAGAAATAAACGTATCTGAAAAGTTCAGAGAGAGTACGGATGCTAGAGTCTGCATGAGTGAACTTGCTGTCTGTCCCTCTCATGCTGAAGGGGTGGTGTTCAGCTTGCAGGGTAGCACCCAGGTTGTCACTATGTGTCTTGAGTGATTATTCTGGCTGGAGGAATGACTAGACATTGAGGACCTTGTGAGTTTGGCTGTGATTGAATCATGCATCAAATATTTGGATGTTTAACTGCGCTTTTCATCTAAGTCCACAAACGAACTAATTTAACTTCCCTCTTCCCTGTGAGATGGACAGACACTGCTGGCTTCACTTGATGCACAGGGGAAAAAAAAACCTAGAGAGAGCTTAGATGGTGTGCTGAAAGTCATGGCATGAAGCAGTGGCAGAATTAAGACTGTTCCGTGGTGTTCAACTCTGTAACCACAAAGCATGTCGGTCAGAACATGTTACCTGAATATGCAATGACTGAAATTTTAAAATGGTCCATTTATTAGGGCATTTTCTGTAAATACTGAGAAAAAAGCATTGACTGTAATTGTTGATTCCATTTCTTATAAATACTAATCTTTCTCTCTGCTCCTCCACACTAGACCTCTGACTTGGATTGAAGAAAGGGGACCAGGGATGAGACGTGAAAAGAAAATCAACTTCTGTTTCACAACTGGTTGCCTGGAGAGCTTCCCTCAAGCCCCAAGGTCTGCGGTGGGCCTTTTCATGCAGGATCAGAACCTCTTTGCCAAAAAACTGCTGGGCCAGGTATCCAAGGAGGAGCTGGCCGCTGAGAAGTGGCGCATTCTGAGGTGTCTCGACCTTGCCGAGGTGATCCAACAGCACTGTGAAGAGGCAGAGAAAATCTGTTCCTGAGACTGCTCTTAGGGAAGGAGGAGCGCAGCAGATGGGAAAGCTGTAGGGCTGGAGCTCACTGTTGCCATCAAGCAGCTGCTATTTCTGTTTCATTGCCTTCTTCTTGACTAGTTGTGACTCCCAGGCTCTCCCGGTGAGCTGGAGAGCCTGGGCTATAGCCCGTGCCTTCTGGTGTGTGCCAGAACAAAGCAACGTTACCTTGCTCTGATGTGTTGCTGTCCTTCCAGGCAGGTAGGAACCTAGCAGCAGCAAGCTTTCTTGTGGTTGCTCCCACTTGATTCAGCTGGAAATATCCCTGAGAGCAGATCCTGGAGGACTGCAAATACTAGACAAAGTTTTCCCTCCTGAGGTGTTTTCCCCCTCTCTAGATATATCTGAAAATGAGATGTCTCATTTAGTAGTATTCACATAGTATTATCTATAAAGAAGTATGAGCTAGAATGAAGTTCTAGATGAGATTTCCACCTCTTTACTTGATCTGCAGAACTTGTGCCACCACGGTCCTGACCTTTTCTTCCATTTGACCTGAATTGTACTGTGTGTTTGCTCTAATTAGTAGTTGTGCCTGTCTGGGTTTTTGGGGTTTTTTTTGCACTTTGGAAATCATCTACCTTCAAACAGAATCTACATGGGTATCAAACCAGAATAGAAGATATACCTTGTTTCTTGGTAGGTGCCAAATTGAGTTCAGTCACTCCATTTTTCTGGTGCCCTGTGCCAACAAAGAAATCTGCCTTCTTTCCACTGAATCTATTTATTTTAAATATATATACTTTTTTTTTTTGGTGCTAGAAGCAGCATATTATTACCCTTCATTTGTGTTCTTTATCTAGTTCAGCATGCGAATGGGTCACTGCTAAAAATAATATACATCCTGCCTTTAAGAAAAAAAATAACTCCTGGAAACAGTGAAATTCATTACACATACAGATAAAATTAGAATAGAACTGCAGAAAATGGAGCAATTTGCCAATATAGTCATGCAGTTATGTCGTATGACACCTGTGGGGATGGGTCTTTAGCATTTTGCACTAGTCCTAGGATCATGTATAAAGACATTATCCCTTCCCTAAAGAATCATTTTAGTTTTAGGAGAAGCCTGAGCAGTGCACAAAACTGTTAACAATTCCTCTGTTCGCCTTTTACTTTCTAATTACAGCATTGTTGGTGCTATATTGATACAGCAGCAAACTTCAGTCTGCACAGTTGTTCTTTCAAACACAGAACATTAATTTCTTTACTACATTATCACTCGGGTAAGTTTTTAATAAGGGAGCATAAATGTTGTGAACCTATATATAATTACAGCCAGTCAATATTGGTGGAAGAAAGTCTTTCTTTGGGTAAATCCTGTTCATTCAGAAGTTGGATACAGCTCAGTTAATCTCAAACAGGGAAGAAAAGACTATTTTTTCCCAAATCAGTCAGATTTCAGGAGCCACTGCAGCTTGATATGTAATGAATTCTGTGTGTGAGGTTTGTTTAATTCTGTTAAAATCAGAGAAAAGCCTTGTATTTACTCCAATGACTTGAAACCCACGTGGATTGCCAGCAGATTTGTTCAGGCAGATCATGCCCTTGTCCACCCAAATGGACACCCTACTGAGGGTGTTCCTTATCAATGTGATGGACATTACCTGGGCAGATCTGATGCTGTATGAGAGGAAAAACTGGGTTTGTGGCATTGGAACGAGAATTAAAATGGAGAATTGAGATTGGAATGAAATGAAAATCTGCTGTGTATATCTACCTGCCATGTGTGGCAGCACAGGAGAGGTCCTGTTTCTTGACAGACTCCTCAGCTGTGAATATGGGATGAATACCACTTGTTTACATGATAATTCACAACGGGTGGCTGGGGAAGGAGGGCACAAGGGGGAAGATTCACACTCCTCATCTATAGGCATCAAAATTAGGCAACCACATCTCCCTGGGCATACTCTGCAGTTGCTGGCAAGAGCAGTGTTCCTCTAAGAAGTGGGGAGGAGATTCACAGGAGCTCTGCAGAGCAGCAGTATAACATCGTGCAGTGAATCACCCTCTGGAGAAGCTTGTTTCTACAGAGAGCACCTGGGGAAATTAGCTGGTTAATTTGAGCTAGGGAAGACAGATGCCTAGAGCTGGATATCCTGCTCTGTCTTCCCCCCACCCCCCTCCCAATCCTCCCAGCTAACCTGCCTGCACGCTGCTGTGTGCCCTGCTGCTGAGAGCCTGCAGCATTCAAAAGGCTTTTCCTTCAGTCCTGTGAATTTGCTGAGGTACCACGAGGGGTTGTATATGAGAGCTACTTGACATTAAGCTTCACCTAAATGTATTGTTTAACCAGATGTTGAACTTGCCAATAAAATATTTGAGCTCTTAATAATGCTGTTTGGTTCCTGTTGTCCTTCATTAGCAGTTCCCATGGCCTGTGCTGAAACTGGATCTGTCCTAACTGGTTCTTTTCCCCTATTTCACTCCTCAAGCCCTGTGAAATCCTGCCAGCCACTACAGGCTGTGATCCTACCCTAAACCCCTCGGTTGTCTCACTCTCTTCTTTCAAAGTTTTGAATAGAAGTGTGGTGGGGTTTGTGACCTTATCTCAACCTATGAGCCCTCCCACAAAATTCCTTCCCTTCTGATCCTGTCCGACGCCTGCCCGGGAGTGCTGGCAAGTCTAAATCTCAGCTGTGCTCTTCCAGTTTCCATTCAACAACTGGTGTATTTGAGCCACCTTTTTGTATCTGCTAAGCAGAGTCTGAAATGGTTGTTGAAATGACTTCTCTTGTGATTTTAGTAAACTGCTTTATCATAGCAGAAAGAGTATCAGAAGAATCTTCCAGATACTGTCAGAAGTATCACAGAATCACCAAGGCTGGAAAAGACCTCTGAGATCATCGAGTCCAGCCTATGATCTAACACCACCACATTGGCTAGACCATGGCACTAAGTGCCATTTCCAGTCTTTCCTTAAACACCTCCAGGGATGGTGCCTCCATCACTTCCCTGCGAAGTCCATTTCAATGTCTAATCACCCTCTCCCTGAGGAAGCACTTCCTAATATCCAACGTAAACCTCCCCTGGAGCAGCTTGAGGCTATGCCATCTTGTTTGGGGCCTTTGGCACCCTCACAGCTTGCTGGTGAGTGGCCAACCAAAGGTGATCCTGGCTGGCTGGCTGGCTCTGTAATGGTGTCTGCAGAAAGACTTGCAAAGCCATTTGCTAATGTGCTTCATGCAGCAGCATTTACTGCTCCCCAAGGTATGCAGGATGCTTTGTGCAATAGTAATAGTATAATACCAGGAATCCAAGGCTCTCCAGTAAAAGAATGACTCCAGACTTTTGACAAAGGTAGCAAGATGCTTGGTTAGCCTGAAGTGCTGCAAGCCTGGTATCTCTAGAGGCTGAATTAAATGAGGTGACAGGACTCTGTTGAGAGACCTGTTAGAGGTTAAAGAAGAGATGTAACATAGATAATACCAGTGCAAACCTCAGCCCTAACCCAGAAGAACCAAGCCTTGCAATGGGAAGACAGGAGATGTCCACACAGTACAATGTGATGCTCCACAAAACACTGGAGCTGGCTCTGGCTGAGCTACCTCAGGTACCATGAGGACCAGTTGGTGATGTAATTTCATCCATCCATCCATCCTTCCTTCCTTATGTGCCCTGGATCTCAGCAGAGCTATCTGGCCCGTGTGAAGCACTTGGTTAACTTGTTAGGCCATGCAGACATACCCATAGTTCAGACTTAGGTGTCCTTTTGGGTCCTATCTTCTGCCTGAAGCTGCCAGCATCACTACTATCTTTGTCTGGTTACAATTACAAGTTGGGCACCAAAGAGAACCCAAACACAGCTTCCAACCTGTAGCTTCTGCTTTCTTGCTGACCCAACCTAGTTAAAATGGATAGCTGTTTTCTCTCCCTTGAACAGAAACACAGGGCTCAGGAGGCACAGGGCTGCTGCATGGTGATGACCCCAAAGCTCCCTGAATTCTCTCAGTGTTACAGCTGGCCAAGTTCCAAGGCTTAGCACTTGTCTTCCATGTCTTGGCAATAACCACACCTTACTGGCTCCCAGCTGCATGCAGATAAATGAGGGAAGCTTCAAAACAATCATTTAAGCAAAAATACCATCATGATAAGCTCCAAATAATTGCCAGCAAATGTGCATGGTAGCTCTTACAACAATAAATGCGTCTTGCTCTAACTAAAATCCCTTACTTAGTCCAGTTTGCTGCTTGAAAAACTTAGCTAAACACATCCTAGGGCACACGTAGTGTGAGCTGACTTTCTGATTTTGCCACTGCTTTTAATGTCACAACCTGCCTCCTAACGTTGCTGTCTACCATACCTAGTGTATCATGCCATCCTGCCTGACCTCCAGTTAGTCACACCTTTTCCCATATAAAGGTCATCTTAAAAAGAACCCAATAACTTGTCTCCCAAACAGCTATATTGCCTCAAGGTAGTGAATAACTGGTTCACTGAATTAGTGCTTTCTGATACTTTGTGCTTGAGTGTCATTGTCCATGGTTTGAGCCAGGACAGAACCAGTTTTCTGTTAGTAATTTTACTTTTTGGTTAAGTCTCTTCTAAGTAGCTGCACACGCTGGAATTAATGGCATGTTCTTCAGTCCATGTCTGCTTCTAGGACTGCTAACATTCAACTTTTATAATTATTGCTGGAGGCCACTGCTTGGTTCTGCTAAACTTCTTAAGTGCTGGAAATGAAAGGGAGTAAAGGGGTCACACCTGCAACCCTTCTTTGGGAGGAGCGATCCAGACAGGTGGCCAAAATGGACCAAAGGAAGTATTCCATCCCACACGTCATACTCAGTATAAATTTGAGGGATCGCGAGGGTCAAGCTCTCTTCATCCATGGCTGGTGTCCTGGGAGGACTCTTACCTGTTTGTCTGCCTGCCTGTGATCCTGATCCGTGCATTCCTGCATCTGTGTGTTCCTGCATCCAGCTCCCCTCTGCTGCTGACTCCAGGAGCCCAGTCTGGGCCATTCCCAAGGCCTGCCCTGCTGCCTCGCTGGGGATGGGAGCATTACTCTGGGGGGGTGACTGATTGTGGGTTTGTATGTATTTGTATACATTTCATTATTTTCCTTGTCATCAGTACTGTCATCAAAGCTGGGTAGTTTCGTTTCCAACCTAGAGGGGGAGGCAGAGGGGTTAATAGAGAGCATCTGTTGGTTGTTTAATTGCCGGCCCAGCGTTAAACCGGGACAATTTTTCAAGTAGGAGACAAGTTAAAATAATTTTTAAATGGTAGGTTGAATCTTAGCAGAAAGTTGAGAAAGAAGCTTGACAGAGCTCGGTGTCAGGAATAATGTCCCTTTGTGAATAATCTGTCATTTGGGATTTCTAAAACAGGCCAGGAACAAATATATAGTTTGCTGATAACTCCATACTAGGAGGAAGGAGTGAGCGAACTATGAGTTCTTCTCTTTCTCTTACATAATTAAAAGAAAGTCTGTAATTCAAATGTGGTCTGTATTTCAAATAGTCTCTTCCCATTATTTGGGAAGTGGCACACTGGCAGCATTCGGGTTTTGTATTTGATGTATTTTATGTATTTGATTTATAGCTGGAGTCCTAGGCTGGATAAGCAGCAGTATCCTTGTTCTGCATGGTTCTTAAGGAGCTGTTTATATCTGTCAGTCTCTCTTTCTCTCTTGTCTACACCAATGGCTCCCCCACCTTTTCAAAAATACACATCTCCTTGTAAGTTGACATCTCTTCTTTCTTCTGGTCCTTATTATTAGCAGTACTTGTAGATAACATGGCTTTGCAAAGTCTCAGATTTTAAATGAATCAGGACACCTTTTCTCAGTTTCCTCTGTGAGATCTCATTTTGTGAATTCCACTGCCAGTATATTTGCTACAGAGTTCAACACTTTTAGTATTATTCTTTCTAGCACTGATACAAAATATACATTTATTCTAGAAAAGGCCTGGGTGCTGGCATTTTCCCATCATTGATTGTACCTGTGTTTTAGTATAGCATTTTTGCACATGGGGGCTGCTTAAATTCCAAGTCTAGTTCACACAGACAGTGTTCATGTGTAGACTTTTACTATGCTGAAGTCTATTTGTGTCCACATTTTAAATGTTAGGGAAATGCCTTTAAGACATTTTGAGATGGGGACTTACAAATGCCTTAACACCATCAAGCTGGGTGCCTTAACACCTTTCTCTTATTTTGCCCTGTGATAAAAGCCAAACAAACCCAAACCATCTATGTCACTGTTTCTGCCTGGTACACCCTGATCTTTCCCTTTGGTCTAGCTGCAGTGTGAACTCAGGCAGAATGTGTTTAATGTAATTTTTCATGTACACCTTGCTTCTCACTGGGCATGCTTTTTGCTTTGCACAGTGCAATCCACCTCTGCTGCAAACCTGCTGCGTTTGTACATTTGCTGCTCATGTAATACTGTGTCCCACTGTTGTACCTTCACCTCTGTGTGTTCATGAGACTGTTGCTCATATCTGCTTTATTACAGATACCCATTTTATTACACAACCGTGCAGGTCATGACTGCCCACCAGAGCACTCCCATGTGCTGTTGTATCTTCAGGTTTTCTGTGTTATCAGCCATTAGAGCTTTCTCTACTTTCGCTTTTGAGCTGGATTTCATTAGGAGCTCATCTTTCAGCCTGTCATCCCGGCCTGTCAAGGCACAGTCATCTTATTGTCAGCTGTAGCCAGGTTACATGCTCATGAATCATTTTCGAATGTCCTTGATTTCACTCCTCAGAGAAGAACCTTTTTGCACCGAGGTGTTTTTCACTAGAAAATAATAAGGTTCTGTGTAGCTGAAGCAGTGCACCTAGGTTTTTTTTTATTCTGTTCTGCTACAGTGAACTTGTCTCTGGAGATGGGGGTCTCTGCAGACATCCCTACTTTTTTTTCCTGGTGCATAGCATTCTGTGGGCTTCATCTGCTGATAGCCCTGAAATTATTAGGTCTACTAAGTGCTTCTGCTCAGTCTGTTTCTTTGCAGTCCTTCAAGTTTGCAAAAGATGCAGCATGATTCTTCCAGTGCTTCACGTGAAAAGCTCTCTTTTAGTGCCTTCCTAACATCATGGATTTTTTTGAAGGGAGGGGCAGGGTAAAGCTAAAAGCTTTCCTTGGTTTTGTTGTTTGCAAATCCCCTCACAGGTAGTGTGCTCCAGGAATTCAGGCTCATACATGGCAGAGCTTAGCCGTGCTGTTTTAGGGTGACATTTGTGATGGATGCACTCATCCTCTCCGTAACCAAACCAGCAGCAGTTTGGTACTGGCTCTAAAGGAGGTAAATGCCTGAGCCACAGCCGAGCCAAGAACTCCTCTAGGAAACCCACAAAGGAGCAGAGTGACACAGTAAACACAGATAAGTTGTGAGTACAAGGAGTCTCATGTATACCTCTCCCATTGCATGCAATTCGTCTACAACTACATAAACATGACAGCCTAAGTGGGCCTTCTTTGAGCTCTCCAGCTCTCCCTGTGAGGCAGGGTGGCTGCATAGCCATTTGATACCCCCAGGAGCTGGGACAACTCTCAAGGCTGCTCCTTGAAGCAATGAGATGATCTACCTACGACAGATCTCTGGACGAGCCCAATTTGAATTCTCCCTGGACAGCAAGTGGACTGCATGCCAGCAACTCTGCCCTTTAGCAGGGATGCCTCTCTGTGTTGAGAGATCTAAGTTGTTTAGCTTAAATAAGCAACTTTCAAATAGAAATAGAATGAATCACTTAGAGTTATAATATTATGTGATTTAGTATGCTGTTTGCTTAGCATGAGAAGCTAGATTTGCTGGAGCCTTAGGCCGCAAGCTGTGAATTTCCACTTAGATTTACTGAACGTGTACCTACTTAGTCAAAACAGGGCCTCCAGAGCCAGCATAAGTCAGAAGGTGTGGAGGCTTCAGGGCTACAACCATCAATAAGAGCTGCAACTAGACAAGATAATGGCCTGCCTGAAGGTAATGAAGGAATCCGATGAGGAACAAGAAGACCCCAGACTCAGATATTACTGCTGCTCTGAACCATGGTGGGTAAATAGTCTATAGGGGTATAATTGCCCAGGGTTTTCTTTGTTTGGGTTGGATTCACTCCAGAGGCACCCAGCTCGAGCTCACCCCACTGCTTTACCACTCAATTTGTTGATTTTTATAAGATCTGATGCCTGAGAGTCTGCTTCCAGACCAGGTAAATGAGTGGGGAATAAGCATGATGAAACTTTGAAATCTTAGCTAAGTGATGTAAAGAATTGGGTGTGCACCTATAATCCTTTAGCTATAACACACACAATCCCTTAGCCATACACCTTTGACCAAGTCTGAGACTAGCAGTGGATCCAGCCACACCTAGACTCCTCCCTGAGAAGGTGGTAGAAGGCAAGGGAGTCCATTCTGAACACCACGACTCAACAGGAAGATTTCCCTCACCTTTTAGCATCTCCAGTCCCTGTGTAAATCATTCTAAATTGATTCTAACCTCGTTTCCCCGCTGTGTTTTTCCTCCCTATAGTAAGTAATAGAGTGAACCTTGCCAGCAAACTCTCTTAAGTCACACTTTTACCTAAACACTTATCCATGACACAATTTGACAGGCATTTTGTCAGGCGGGATCACCGAGTGCCCATGGCTTGTCCCTGCCCAGCTGCCTCTATGTGACTGTGGTCACTCCATCTTCTGCCCCTCCTGCTGAGGTTCCTCCAGGTGTGCTGTGAATACTTCACTACTGCAAGGTGTGCCTCTGAGGTGTTTAGTTGGGGGACAACCACAGGGCTGGGGAGGAACAGGCATCAGCTGGAGGAGAGAGGGAGTCTAGTGTCTAGAGGGAAGGGAGGAGGCTGAGCTGTTACCTCAGACAGCACTTCACCAGCACTCCCACGTCAAGAAGAGAGAGAGAAAAAAAAAATCCAGTAAGGGGCATTACTTTTTTTTTTTTTTTTTTGTGAAAAATAAACCAGAAAACACAGATAACCTTTCTTCCTGGTATTTGTGTATGAAAGGCCCAGAGTTTTTGTCGAAGAGAGTTGGTAAGAACCCAAATGCCACCAAATGCATCTCTCTTTATGTGACACCTGGATTTCTCATGTGTAAAACAGCCATGGGTAAAAAGTCCCACTGTAATTTGGCTGTTCTGCATTGATAGGTTTTCTCCATGCAGAGATGTATCTTCTTGTGGTGAGAAAGAACTGCTGGCAGAACAGTTTTTAAAACAAGAGAAAACAAAGAACAAAAAGGGCTCATGAGCTCAAATTTCTCTTGCAGGCAAGCCTGCTTTCCTTGACTAGTCATTCATATTCTCTTAGGAGCTGTTGTTGTTTTGCCTGATATTGGGAGGCTCTTTTAACACTTTGAAGTCAGCAAGGTCTTACATAGGGGTTGAATCCTTCTGTACCAGACAGGTACTACATGATGAGCTGACACTGTGGGTGACTGGGCTCAGAGACCCAGTCCCACATCCCAAGCTCTTGATCTCCTTGATCTCCTCCACCAGAGTTGGTTTTGAAGGGGACATGTGTCCATAAAGGTAACTGACATCAGTTGCAAAGGTAAACCTGATACAGGAAGGCTCCCTGTGTCCCTTACCTCATACACACTTTCCTTAGATGTACCTTGCTTACTTTTGAATTTTAGCAAAGAGCCACGTTCATTTTAGCAGCTACCTCAGGATGCTCCTCCTTGCCAGCTCACAGCACTACCTGGCTCTGGGAAGGAGGTGAGACATGGGGGCCTGCACCACCTCCCCTTCCTGCTGCTGTAAGAGGGAGTTAGACTCACTGCGAAAGCAAGGGAAAATGGTGGAAACCCACCCAGGAGCAGGGTTTCGCCTGGATACTGCCCTCTGCTTCTCACAGCTAAGTTCCTACTGGGTGATTTGCAGTCATAACTGCTTGTCTTCTAGCTTTGGAAAGCCTGGAGTGAGTATCTTAGAAATTTTCATGTGGGGTGAAGCTCTGGACTCAATACGGGGTTGTGCTGGTCACTGTCACTTCGGCTTCTGCTTAGCATCCTTTACACAGCAAGGTTTACAGCAAGGCATCCTTTACACCTTCTCTTTCTGACAGCTTTGTAAAGTCACCTCTGAAGGAAGAAGCAGTGCCTTGACTGGCTACACAAATTTGGATGGCCGTGCTGCTGTGTCAGGCAAGACCTACACGTCCAGCAATGCCTTTTGGTAAATACCTTGTTTTTATAAGTAACATTTCATCTAGAGCTTGATCTGTAGCACCAAATACTACAAAGCACTGGATGTGAGCCATGTGTAGACCTCTCTCCTCTCTTCCTGTGCCTTTTGCACAGATTCAGTTGCCAGCCCTGGCACAAAGCCCTGACTGGTTTTTCTGGTGGGTGAGGAGTTATAACAACACAGATTTATGGGGAAAGGGTAAAAGAGGGAAAACTAAATCATTTTGACAAAGAAAGGGCAGCGAAATTTTTAGCTCTACTTTTAGTCACATCAGTGAATTACTCTACAAGGTTGATGTATCCTCTGCATATGTAGCTGGAAGGATTTTTTGGTGCATTGATATTCGTTTTACAAGAGCTTATAATAAGATGTCACTCATAACACTCTGGTCACTGAGTATGTTAAGGCTTGTTTATTAGGCAGAAAACTGCAGTAAATCACAGCCAGGTAGTTATTACTGGCAGTGTAATGTCTTCCTATCGATGCAGCTCAGATCTTTTGGAAATTCAGGATGCAAACTAAGCTATATCAACAACTTGTGCTATCCCGTGAACATTTCCCACTGATTCTTTATGCATTAGATAAATAAAAGTTTTAAATGCCTGTCTGCTTTTAGGCAGCCACGTCCAGGAACAGATTTGTTTTAAATGATGTCTTGCAGCTGTTTTCTTCTTGACTGTTCAGTTCATTCAAGACTAAAGCAAACATTCCTCATACCTTAAGCCTCACATATGAATTCCTATCTGTGCAAAAGAGCACAAAGGGCAATCACATAAAAAGGCATCACATCTCACCCACTTTCTTCAAAGTGCAAAACAGAGGAGAGCCTCTTGACTTGGTACTTGTCTACTTGAATTCCACTGAAGACCCTTTCAGAGAACGTGTACTGCTAACCCATCACAGCAAAAAGGAAAAGCAAAGCTGGAGGGACACCCGTAGACTGAAGATGCAACCAAATCAAGGAATGGGAGCTCTTCAAGGGAGGTTTTCAGTGTGAAGGTGCAGAAATGGAACAACATTGTTCCTTTGGCTGTTGCAGAATTAATGCCCAGTGAATAAAGGCCAACCTGGGCATGCCTGGGGCACAGCTGGCTGAAGGGTAATTCCATTTTGTGGAGCCAGAAGTCATTTTTATCCAGACTAGGAGAAAGCAGAATTTCTGACTGATTTTTGTGGACAGAGAGTGAGTTTGAATAGCGACTGAGATACGTAAAAACCAGTAACAATTTCACTCATTCAGAGCAGAGCTGTTCTTCTTTTTCTCAGGTCACTCCAAGTCAGGCAGAGCTCACATTTCACAGGCTGCTGTGTTTGCCATTTGAGGTAGATTATGTCTCTGTGAGAAAATATCCTTATTTAATGAAATAGAATATAAGAAACAGCTCCATTTGGAAGATTCTTTTCCAGGATTGAGCACCACCGTGTAAGATTTCACTTTTCTGAGCCAGCTCAATGTTTGTCTTTCAGGGTTGGTAGATAAAAATGTTGAATGAGTTAAATCAGATTTTAATTAAAACAAAACCCAAAACATTAATGCAAACCTAAAATCTAAATCTAGTTAAAATTGCATTTGAAATGAAAATGCAATGCCTGTCATTATTTCACTTATATAATAAGTATTTATATAACAAATGTGATAAAACCGGTAAAAGGTCATGCACATTTTTCACCTAAGTTTAAGATAAGGTTGCTGAAACTGTGGGCAACCCTTTAGCAGAGTGTCTGGGGCCAGAGTTTTCTGCACTGATAAAATAGCTTTCTGTAGCCCTAACTTCTCATAGGAAGCTGTTTTCATTTTACTGCATTTCAGTATATTCTCTCTGAAGAATAACTAACCAATAACAAACAAAATTGCTGTAAGTTTGCAAAAGCAGAAATGCTTGCTTGGTTCTTCGGTCCTGGGCTTACAAACGATGTATGAGGGGCTATCAGTTTTTAAATCATTAGGCTGAAACTACAGATTATACTTTCTTTGTAATAAACTGGCCTTAAATACATTACATTTTAAGGGTAAAATTACTAGTTTTCTTCTATTTTCAGCACATTCAACATTATTTTAGATTACTGCCCTTATAAAATTGTCCATCTGCCATACAAAGCAAGTAATGAGTGAAGTATTAAGAGCTCAGTAAATAAGAAATGCCGTTTTTTATAAGATGTTATCAATGGGAATCTGAGTGTATAGTCTGTAGGTTATATGAGCATTTGCATCCTTACATTATATCTCTCTGAGTAGCAGAAGATGGGTAAAATTGAAATGTAAGTTTTGCACAAAAGTTCTTCGTGCTGTAACCCTTGGTTATTCACTGATTAAGTTCAGCTGTGGTTTCAGAAAGAAGTACAAAGTACAAATTAAACAGGATTAAAGCCTGCTATTTAAATTGAGCTGGTTTGCCTTGCTGACTTAATTCCAAATTTTCAGAGTTTGAAA
The DNA here is from genome assembly GCF_020740795.1 of Apus apus. Taxonomy (NCBI): domain Eukaryota; kingdom Metazoa; phylum Chordata; class Aves; order Apodiformes; family Apodidae; genus Apus; species Apus apus. The sequence goes on from NC_067283.1 coordinate 54,682,200, forward strand.
TTCCTTTGCTATCAATATATGATTACTTTAGTACTTGATAAATATATATATATAAAAATATATAAATATTTTGCTACTTGAACACATCCAGAGGACAGCAACAAAGCTGGGGAAGGTGCTGGCAGGCATGTCCTCTGAGGAGTGGCTGGGGACACAGGGGTTATCTAATTTGAAGAGGAGGCTGAGGGGTGACCTCTCGGCTCTCCACAGCTTCTTGAGGAGGGGAAGTGGAAAGGGAGGTGCTGGTCTTTTCTCCCTGGGATCCAGTGCCAGGACACGTGGGAATGGCTCAAAGCAGGGCCCATCAGAGAAGGTTTGGACTTGATGTGAGGACACATTTCTTTACCAAGATGGTGTTCCAACCCTGGACAAGGGTTTCCTAGACAGGTGTTTTAGAGACATCTGGGCAATGCCCTTAATGCCATGCTTTAGCTTTTGGTCATCCCTGAAGTGGACAGGCAGGAGCAGGCTGATGTGTTCTTCAGTTTCATTTGAAAGAACATCACTTGCTGTCTGGCAAAGGCAAGCCCCAGAGCTGCAGAAAGTAGCAGTGGAGGAGGAGTAGATGGTGGTGTGTGGTACTTTCTGAAGTATGACACGTAGAGATGACAAGCCACTTTCTGCCTTCCCAAACTTGCTCCACCGCTGAGCTCCTTGCCCAGCGCTGCCTGAGCAGCGCCCTCGTGCCTGCCCTGTGCTGGTGTTGCACGCAGGGACAGCTGGAATGGGGCAGCTCTGGATGGTGCAGCCAGGCTGGAGCCCTTCCAAGCACAGGCTGTTGTGCACAAGCAAGAAGCCCTGGGGACATGGAGCCCAGGGAAGAGCAGAGCTCTCTGCTGCTCCAGACTTGCAATGGGCAAGAGAGCCCCAGAGAGCCAGGGCACGAGTGGGGCCTGGAGGGGCAAGAGCAGCAGGTGAGAACTGAGCTGAAAGGGCCCAGAGGAGCCCTGAAAAGGGGCTCTGCTCATGCTACAGAGGAAAAGCTGCAACCCCGGGGGCCACCCTGGGGGTCTGGAAAGCTTCCTCCCCCCAGATGTGGGGCACAAGGGCCACCTTTGTGGAGCATGAGCAGCAGGCAGTGACCTCACAAAACGGGCCAGAGGAGCCCTGGAAAGGGCCATGCTCAGTGCTGCAGAGGAAGGCAAAAAACCCCCGGGGACCAGGGCCAGTCTGCCCTGGGGGAAAATTCCTTCCTGACCCCAGTAGAGCTGGTGATCAGCTGCTCCCTGAGCATGTGAGCAAGACCTGCCTCCTCCTCCCACCGGCTGGTCACGCCTCCCAGGAGATGCCCAAGCCCTGTTCTCCCTCAACCTGGAAACATCTCAGAGTCTTCTGAGAGTGGCCAAAGGCCTTTGTCTTGATCAGCCTTAGGGGCAAGAATCCTTCCCGTGCCTGGCAGGACACCAGTGGGTGCTCCAAAGAGCTGGGACCCCTGGCAACATCTCTGCATCCCACTTCTTGTGGCTGTTGCTCCTGGCTTTGCAGGGGATGAGGATGGTGAGCTCTGCAGTGCTCCTCAAGAAGCCATTCCCTTGGTCTGGCCACAGCTATCCAGCAGAAAGGCCTGATAGCCTCCAGGGGTTGGAGGTGCTTTGTTCTGAACCCCTGTTCAGTGAAGGAGGCTTCTTGTGCTGAAGCTGCACTGAAGGGAGGGGCAGCAGGTCAGTGAGCCACCTCAGTGCCCTCATGTTCCAACACCAAGACCCTTCCCTCCAAACCCTGAGAAAGCCAATGCATGAGGTGAGGTGAAGACTTCACATGAAGACATAATGAGACATGCGAGATTTTTTGGTTGTTGGTTTTGGTTTATTTCTTTTTTTTTTCTTTTCCCCTCTCTTATTTCTTTTAGCAAATCCATCTTGATTTGTAAACAAGGATTGTAACTGATATGACTGAGCACAGAAAGCAAGTCCTCTGGGACCTGTGAGAAGAAAGTTTCTTCTGGAGACTTGGGCTGGCTGGAGCTATGCAATATCTTCCAGATGTCTTGTAAAGAGATGTATTAGATGGAGGAGTGGTGCTGGCTTACCTGTAGCTCCTCATACTTGTGGTTTTGAGTTGGGGTGAGAAAAGAAGCCTCAGCTGTAATTTGTGTGGGAGTGGTCCCTAGTTTTACAGCAAGACTCAGCACAGAGGCTCACATCTGGATCTTTATTTATGAGCACAGTTTTCCTGAGAAGGGGAATGTGGAGGAACAGGGAAAGCTGGAGAATCACTTAAATGAAGAAGGAAAAAAAAAAAAAAAGACAACTATAAACTCCCTGTGCTACAGCAAATTGCATGTAATTTTTCCCCAAAAGAGAAACACTGTTCTAATCGTTAGCTCTGCCACTTCTGTTTTTGAAAACAGAAGCCCAAAAAGATGTTCTGTTTCTTCCTAAATCACAAAGTTATTTTGTTTTCTTCTTATAACTAAAAGAAGCACCTTCACACACACACACAAAAAGAAGTAGAAAAAGGAGAAATTAACATTTATGGTATTACTTGACATTCAAGTCTGCCATTGATTTCACTCATTGAGAGGCAGGAGTCTGCTGTGTATTGCAAGAAGGTTCAGCCAGGACAAGGATTAATTTGATTATCTTTGTTTATTAATGCTTATTTTCTGACACAGTAAACAAATTGTATTCTCAGGGGCAGGAGGAAGGGGCAGAAAGGATGCCCCTTCCTCATGTGGGAAAAAGAAGGACATCTGAAAATTAGCTCTGTTTCCAAACTGGGAGCTGGCTCTTCTCTCCAGGGAAATACTTCTCCATCTGTATTGGAACTCTAAATCAACAGAGCTTCAGAGAAACTGGAGGAGCTTTTGGCTGGGGAGAGATTAGAAGAGCAAGGAGCAACATGATGGATACTCAGGGAAGATGCAGCAGAGACCAGAAGGTAATTAATTTCCCCTTCAAACATGGTCCTTGTGATGGACATCACCAGTGTGTGACCAGCAATCACTAGCAAGAAGAGCACTGTCCAAAGCTCAATAAACCTAGATTGTGCTAAGTTACTTTTCTTGGGAGGAGAGATGTGTGTCCAGTGTTACTAAATCCTCCTTGCCTCCTGAGCTGTACTATTTTGGCCTTAGGCAATGTCAGAATTGAGGTCAGGTAGCCCCATTTCCTGCCCGCTGCCCTAATTTGAACTTGCTATATTGACCTTATTGGAAATGCAGCTCACAAACTGATCTTCCATCCTCAGAAGCACAGTCCTGGGCCTTCTGGACCCTGATGGGCTGTAAAAATGGCATCTCAAAGCTCCATGTAAAATGAAGACATCATGGATTGGCAAATTCAATTTGTTGCACTTGTCACATGAGAATAATTTTTTTCTGGCAGTCCAGCAAGCTTTCCCTGCAGTATGTAAGTGTGAGATTATTGATTTTGTTTCAACTTTTATGTAAATCCAGTAATCATGCTGGGTTTTCACTAGTAATTGCTAGTGTTAAGTGTTGCAGACACCAGTTTCATCACTTCCAACAGGTAATATCTGTATTTCAACACACACTTAGGGTGCAAATGTATTAAACCTCTTGGTTGAATAGAAACAACATATGAATACTATTAGATCTGTTTTAATCCACTGAATTTGGATTATTTTTACCAGATTGTTTTTTAGTTGTTAATCCATTGTCTTTTGAATATAGACAGTGAGTCCTCTAAACATCCTTTACAGTTTATATTGGCCTACTGCCTCCTCTTGATGGTGCCTTTTTGCTTGTTATCTTTGTCCTACCATAAAATTCAGAGTCTGTTGACTCAATTTGTGCAAGAACCTTTGCAAATGCTGTAGCAAAATGTGACTTTAAGCAGAATTGGCTTTTAGTAACCTGCTTAATGTGGTTTGTTGAAGCACAAAGTTTACCGTTTGCTGGAGGGGCTTAGAGATGAATCAGGACAAACAAAACACATGAAGCATTCGGTGCCATTAGAACATGTGGGATTTCTAAACCAAAAGAAAAAGGGCTGCAAAATGCTCTGTTGAGTTGATATTACCATCATAATACCTTCTTTGTTGGTTGTGCCTTACTCCTTGCTGTTGGTGTCAGTGGAGCAAATCCCCTGGGATGGTTGCTTGTTTGCTTAATGAGCTGTCCTAGAGTAGGTAGGGATAAAATAGTGGCAGAGAAACAGTGACTCACTTATCCTTTGAGATGCCTTTGAAGACATCCTTTTGAGATTGATGAAGTGGATGTTTCTCAATATAAGCTACTAAATGTTCTGGCTGGCTGTGCACTGGGGAAAAAGCTTGAAGGGAGATGAACATGAATGAGGAAGGGCTCAGTGAGCTAAAGCAAGACGAGATTTGTAGGTGGAATTAGGGTTTTGGCAATGTGAAAAACGGCTGGGAGAGAAGCTGGTGAGAGCAGGCCTTGGAGGAGATCTGAGAGGAGAGGAGAAAGGACCTTTAGGAAGGAGAATCTGGGGCTGGCGTTGGAAGAGAAGGAGCCAGAGGAAGTATGAGCGAAGTATGGTTGGGTAGGAGAGTGAAGTATTCAGGAAATGGAAGAAGACAGCAAGTAATTTTAAGGTGGAAAAACTGAAGCTAGAGTGGTTTGCATAAAAGTAGCAAGCAGGTAAAAATGGGAAAGTACATTCGTTGGTAAAAAGAAGGGTTTAGGAAGTAGCATATTTATGGTCCTCAAAAGAAGATCTTTTTACAGAGAGAGAGAAAAAAATCTGTGAAAAGAATGGGAAGCGTCATGGGCTTGGAAGTGCTGATGAGAGAAAGTGAATTTTAGGGAAATAAATAATACACGTAAAGGAGGAAGGGGCTTACAGCTCAGAAGCAATGTGGGCTTGTAGAATAGCAGGACAGAACATGAGGGCTGCAGCAGATCATCTAGTTAGCAGAATGGGAGGTCCAAAGCCTGAGGGGCTAATAAACCAGGCATAAAAGGAAGAACAAAGTAGCAGAGGAAGATGAGTTTTTAGAATACACTTCTTCTTACTATCACTTTATTCTCTTCCACCATCCTATTGATATTTGTTTTTCCTGTTATCTTCTGTGTCTCTTTCTACTTTTGCCATTTTATCCATCCACCCATCTGTCCCTTTATCTATCCATCCTCACTCATCAGAAAGTTCAGAAGGCACCTATCCTGTCAAGACAGGCCAAGAAAGTTGGGGCTGTTCAGCCTGAAGAGAGAACTCCAGGGAGACCTAGCAGCCTTCCAGTACCTGAAGGGGTCTACAGGAAAGCTGGGGAAGGACTTTTTATAAGGCCACATAATGGAAGGATGAGGGGTAATGGCTTTAAACTGGAAGAGGGGAGATTTAGGTTAGACACCAGGAAGAAGTAGTTCACTTTTAGGGTGGTGAGACACTGGAACAGGTTGTCCAGGGAAGTTGTGGATGCTCCATTCCTGTAAGCTTTCAAGGGCAGGTTGGACAGGGCTTTGAGAAACCTCGTGTAGTGGAAGGTGTTCCTGTCCATGGCAGTGGGGTTAGAACTAGATGATTTTTAAGGTCGCTTCCAATCTAAATCTTTCTATGATTCTGTGTTCAGAGTGATGGTGTTTGTCTTCCCAAATAACTGTTAAGTGTGACCAAGCCCAACTTTCCTGGAGATGGCTGAACACCTACATGGAAATGGGAAATAGTGAATGAATTCCTTGTTTTGCTTTAATTGCTTGCGTGGCTTTGACCTTACCTATTAAACTGTCTTTATCTCAACCCACAGGTTTTCTCACTTTGACTCTTACAGTTTTCTCTCTCATCCCACCAGAGGGGAGTGAGAGAGTGGCTGCATGGGGCCATAGCTTGTGCAATGCAAAGTAATTCTAACTGACCAAAACTAAGAGGACCGACAGTGACATCACAGAAGTTAAAAGGAAAGTTAGGCATTAGCAGTGTAGATGTAGGAAGGAAGTTTGAGGTAGTTTATAAAGATGAAGATTGAAGGAGGTAAAGAAGCTGATTATCTCAGAGGGACAAATACAGAGTTATTTGCAGTCTGGCTGCAGACTGGGCTCCTGCTGATCTTGAACATGTGACTTACAGTTATTGGGAGGAGTAGGTAAGAGATATGGGATGTCAGGTGTTCTGGGAAGATACATATGCAAGTAAATGGCAGCACCTGGTACTGAATCCCTCAAAAGCTCAAAAAGGTTGTTACACAAATGAATCAGAAAGTGTCTGAAACAGGTGCTAGAAATCCCTGAATCTTTGTGTGAAGAGAATATTGACAAGACTAGAGCACAGCTGCAGTTGTTCAGTGTTTGACAGATACCAATTATGGCTATAGCAGAGCCAATGAGGCCTTGAAAGAGGATGTGAAAAGTTCAATGGACAGATAAAGAGGGAAATGAAGATGAAAATCAGAAGCTTGGGAAGAAGATCACAGAACTGAAAGCTGATGCTTCCAATGCCCTGGCAGAAAAAGCTGAAAAATGCTGTCGTGTATCAAAGAAGCAGGTGGGTAATTTGGTAGTTACTGTAGGGTACGTGGAGGATGGAAAGTTCATAGAGGCTGCTACAACACAGAAGTGCTACGAGGTGAAGGCATTCACCTGGGAAATGGATGTTTGTGAAGAGATATCTCCTTAGGCAGTGAGCCAGAACTCACACCATTATACTCCTGCTTGCTTGGTAAAATCAGGGAGGCAGAAAAGGGGACTATACAGAGGAGGGATGGCTACTGTCACTGGGACGAGGCCACAGAGTGTCCTGGAGTGTTCCAGTGCGGAGAACAAACTGGATTTCTAACTTCATTAGAGGGGCAGGTTTCAAGTCAGATAATCCTGACCTGAAAATAATTGACCCATAGCCACGTTTGCATTCAGAATCCAATAACATAGGGAATGAATTTGTAACACAGCAGTCATCTTGCGGATTCTTTGAAATGGCAGCAGCTCCTGACAATTTATGGAGAAAACTGTAATAGTGCCCCTCCCAGTTATGCCAAAGAGTGACCTCAGGATGCTGCTGAGCCTGGCAGAGAATGAATGAATGTGGGAAGGCAATGTGTGAGATTATGCCTGATCTCGCTCTAGGACCAGGGTCAGATACACACGTTTTTAACCTTCTAATTAGCTTTTTGTCCCAGGATGTCCCAGCGGGATCAAATTTAAAATAAAATGGCTAAAGCTGTTCAGAGAATGCAGACTAAATGCAAGTTTTCATCAAAGAAAGGAAAAAACTAGAGTCACTCTGCAGATCATGCAGAGTTGATGTGTCAGGTTATTAAATTATTCCCAAGGGAAGCTGTGGATGCCTCAACCCTGGAAGTGTTCCAGGGCAGGTTGGATGGGGCTTTGAGCAACCTGGTCTAGTGGGAGGTGTCCCTGCTTATGGAGAGGGGTTGGAACTAGATGATCTTTAAGGTCCTTTCCAACCCAAACCATTCTATGTTTCTCTGATTCATTTAGCAATTTGTTATTTTAATTCTTGACAACTGATTCATTCATTATTTATTAATTAATATAGGTTTTATACTCTAAGAAAAGTTCCTTGGGAGTAAAGATTGGGAATTTAAAAATTAGAAATCACTTGATGCATTATGCCTGATTAAATATTTTAGTTTTCCACAGGGAAAGGCCTTAGCAATCTTTTATTATTATTTTTTCATAGAACAAGGATTTTTTTGCAAGATGAAGTAGTTCCAGTAATGTCTGAAGCCTATGAAGAAGAAAATCAGTTAACAGATGGAAAAGTAAGTAATTACACTGAAAGTTAAGATCAGAAAGGAAATAAAATGTTCTCCCCACACCTAAGCCTCATTCCCTAATAAAAAATGAGGAGAATCCATCTGCCACCAAGTGGAGGCTGAGCCAGACTCAGAATAGGTGTTTGTAAGTCAAAAGAGATGGGAAATGAAATGAGTGAATGAAACGTCTCTACAGCAGCCCAGGTGTGTGTGAAGTGTCCACCTCTGGCAGGCTCAGGTAACACAGCTGTGGGCGTCAAGCAGGGGAGCGTGGGATTATTCAGAACCTCCTAGAGTTTCACTGTGATGTTATGGATTATCTAACTTCTGTCTAGATCCATCAGCACACGTTTGTTTGATGCCAGTTGAGTAAAACGTGAGTGCTAAGGCAGAATGTGCTTGGGAAGGGGTGGCAACAGCTGTTGGATCACGTTTTTAAGGCTCAGCAGATGCGTGCAGAAGTACTTGTGTTCCCTAGCAGCCCAGCCTGCTGCCGTTCTTCAGCCCATCCACCAGCTGAGCCAGAAAAGTATTAGAGACTTTAATCTCCTCTAATTCTGCTGCAGACACGACAGAGCAGCACTTTCCCTCCTCGATGCCCTGAAGTGATGGCAAGTTAGTCTGGAAGTTTTCTGCAGGATGACAAATGTTGACTGAAGGTAGCAGTGGGAGCTGGCAATGGAATAATTTGTACGTAATTGGTAGCATCGGAACATGTTTAATAACGTGCAGTTTTGCAGATGATGTGTCATGTGAAAGGCTGACAAACTTCACGTTGCCATGACAGCTTTTTCATGAAAACTGTGTACACTTCTATGTGGAAATGGTGACGGAAGTGATGGGTGAGTTTTAAGTAATCAGGAGATGAGATGAGATTGGGGGCAGGGAGGGAATTTGGCATCCCAAAAGGGAAAATGTTACAAAACAGAGGAAAAGAGAGATTTGGGATGCTGTGGAGGATGTCAGCCCAGGGCCTTTGTAGGCTGGAGAGACTGGTGGGAGGAGAAGCAGAGAGCAAGGGCATAGGAGCAGAGGTTATTGGTGGACATCAATAGTCCTCAGTGAAAGAACACAGAAAAAGACTGAAAAGCTGTTCAGAATGCAAGTGGCAAGACATTCTGCTAAGAATAATAAAAATAGCTGTTAAGAGCATTGTGTGCCAGGCCAATCCATGGAAAACAAGCTCCTGTATATTATACAGCACCTGCATTATACAGGTTACAAGTAGATGTAGAATAATCTCAGCACAAGGATAGGGAGGGAGGAAAGTATTTGGGTTCATAAACCAGAAGATGCTGGAAGAAGGCAAAATAATAAATGTGAACTGATGGAGGAAAAAGGAGTCCTCAGAGGTCTGCTCTGCTCAGGAGGAGAGTGGCCTCAAGAGAACAGGACCATGCCTGTTACAGTGCTGGGTGATCATATTTGCAGACACTGTGGATATGTTTCCAGGCTGTGTTGCACAGGACCATGTCCTCTACAGACATGGGCAGGAGAGAGGATGTCTCAAGATGCTGCTTTGCAGTGCTACAGGGTGCATTGCTGGCAAGTGATTTCCCTTGGGTGAAGAGCCCCTGGGCTACATGTTGCAGCCAAGGCAAAAATGGGGTAGCCTGTAGTGTAGAGCAAGTCCAGTGTGTGGCACATGCCTGCTGACATGACTGGAGGGGGCTTTATTTTGCAATTGAACAAGTAACACAAACAGGAGACACTGAGTCTTTGGTTACAAGTCCCACAACATTAAGCTGTTGATCTTTGGCTATTGCTACTCTGGAAGTTGTGGGTCAGCAGAATGGAGTCCTCCTTCCTCTACAGATAGCCTGAGGAGTCCATGTCTCCACAGAGACCTAGATTTGCCAGGAAATTCTGCTTGGCTAGAGCTACCCCATACATGACCAGAGGTAGCTACTGCGCCCAGGAATTTAGTGATCTTCTTCTAATAATATGACATTATAATACTCATGCATAAAGGTGAAAAAAGAAAGAAACTTGAAGAAATATATGGAAAGCATAGATTCCTGGAAAGGATTTGGAAGTTCCAAAATCCTGAGAATTATTATGAGAGCTTGTTGGACAGTTATGAAGAAACATGAATGAATGTTAGCAAAGTTTCAGAAGACTGCTGTACAGGGGGAGAGAGAAAGTGGACCACAGAGGTGAGGATGCAGAGAAGTTAGAAAACTCAGGAGGAAAACAGACACTTGGGAAGTTTGCTGAAACTAATGTGAATTAGCAAGGATTTTTATTAACAAACAGGAGTAGAAACAATACAGAAATTAAAGATTTAAAGAGAGCAGGTATTGTAAATATAATGGAGGGCTGGGATGTCAAGAAGGTATTTATCTAAGAGGGAGACCCTGGGATTGATCCCAGAGGACTGTGCTCCTGCTATCAGCTTGTACTTGTGGGTTACTTTACACAATCAATTAAAATGTTACCCATAGCTCAATTAAGTGGTACACTTTATTAAAAAAATTGTTCTTGCTCTTGTAGTAGCAACCTACAGCCTCTCCAAGGTATAGTTTACTCTCTAAGACCAAGTTTACCCAAGTTTATCCCCTATTTGCAGCTGGCTGTTCCAACTCTGAAGAAGCCCAGTGTGCTGCTATCTGCTTATTATCCCCTGTTACCCTCCTGTCCCGTAACTGCAACATCTGCACCTAATTGTGCAAAATCTTGGCACAACAGGGCAGTGGTACAGAAAACAACTGGGAGAGTGTTTGGAGAGAAATTTCCCTAGAGAGGCTTTATCAGCCTCAGGTCATCTCCATGCTGTGGTGTCCTGCAAGTTAATCACATGCCATGGGGAGAGGAACCTCTTTGTTCCTCTGGGACAAACAGAAATTGCCTGTTGTTTTCTTGGTGGTTCATCCATTAACGGAAAAAATATGACCTGGACAGTAAAAAAATCTAACCAATGCTCAGTAAGGTCTATTTGTACACTAGCAACTGCCAACAAAGGAACACAGGAAAATGTAACTGTTCAGAGCACACCTCTCACTCTGGCAGCATGGACTAAGCTGTTCTTCCTGATTTCATGGTTCTAAGAAAGAAATTAAGAGGAGCCTGAAATTTATATTTAGTGTTACTTGTCTGAAGAGTCTCTCTGGAGCCATGTAGTGGCTTAACAGATGGAGCTAGGGCAGAGATTCATTCTGTGATGCTTAGTTATTAATACAGCTTTTCCTGAGACAGGGGGGGGAAATATGTTTTTGTAGGAAACCTTTTCCCCTTCCCTGGAATGGAAAAAGAATGACATCTGGACATCTCTTAAGCTGTGCTTGGGATGTGTATTTTCCCCAAACGAGCATTTCTGAATCTCACGACATTCTGGTTGCTTTAAAGTAGCTCCAGAAGCCAGTTTCTATTTCCCACAGAAAGTAGTTTGAAACAGCAGTTTTGTTCTATGTTAGTGCTCTGATTCTTTCTTGAGCCCAAGAAACTTCTGCTTTTATTTATCTACCCAGAAAAACTAAGAAAAAACACAGAAGAGTAAAAATTTACCAGGGGCAGTTCTTGCTCAATGGGTGCAATAACAGGCTGTATTTAACTCTGTTTTCAAAGTTTTGAATCATTAGAAAGAAGATCTAGATTGGCAAGAGATCCAAATTACTGTGTTTATTTCTTAGTGTTTCTTTTACTGAGAACATTGCAGGAGGAGACACTGAGCTCATCCTTTCAACGAACAGTCCCTGGGAAAAGATGGAAATGTCCTTGTTGGCTCTTTTCCCCACGCAAACATCCCTCCCTCTGACTGACATTTTGCATCAGTGAGGTTTAAAACAAGCCAGAAGGGCAAAGGCTGGAGTCAGGGGAGACTGGAAGAGTAGGAAATGGTGAATGAAGGATTCAACAGAGAGGCTGCATTTAGGGGAAAGATTAGACTAAAGGCAAACCTGGAAAAATGCTGATATTTTGCCCCCCTTGGGGCCTAATTTATCAGCTTGGTACCCCTGTAGAAAGAAAATGATTAATCAGTAGTGTGACCGTGCCAGTGGCTTGACTTTGCAAAGATAAGCAATGACCAGCCCCCATAATTTCTGACCTGGCATTCAATGCCAAGAGAACTGACAGAGCTAAGTGAACATAGAAATGCCCTTCAGTAATGATTTCTCTCCACTGCCTTGTGTTGTGCAGGCTCTGTTGAGACTATGGGCCAGCATGGCCCCAGATCTGCTCTTAAGCCTCCAAGAATGCAGATCCTGGTGCTTAAAAACCAGTAACAAACCAATTTTATGGTTGGCCCAGGACACTTGTTCAGTTGGCATGTAGCAAAATAAAGGTGCAGCAGTGTAGAAGGCCAGCTGACTCCAGTTCTCTGCAATTTATAGCTGACATGAATACAAATCTTTTCAACAATACTAACATTCCAAATTCCATAGCCAGCTATACATACACACTGTGGGATGGGGGAGGATATGAAGCCTTCACTGTTCCGTGCAGCTGGAGATTTGCTTCTGTCTGTATCAGCCTGTGCCCTTTCCTGGTATAAATTAAGGTGACCCTGGACCCTTTTCAGTGGTGACATGTATTTTTCCAGGTTTTCAATGAAATACACTTGACCCTATCAGGAGGATAGCACTTAGTCTTAGTTATTTAGGGCTCTACAGGCAAACAACATAACTCGGAGAAAAGAAAGACATGCATAATGCAAATCATATATTATTTAGGCCAAAAGAACAGATCTGTTATGTTAATCTTTGAAGAACATGTAAGGAGATCTCTGTTGATACCCAAGGAAAATTGAGGGAGCAGCATGCTTGCTGATGCCTGATCCAGCTCTGCATCAGGTCTCTAAAGGTTACTCTGCCACAGCCAGCTGGGGAGAAGTGGTTGATGCACCAGCCAGAATAACAACCTCATAATCCAGAACAGACCATAAAAACAAAGGCCACTACTAAGGGATGCAGTGAGAAAAAGCCAATAGCATACTGATTGTGCTTCCTCCTCCCATGCTCTGCAGCATCCCACTATAATGGCTTGTTCTATGGCAAAATGTTGTTATACTATGGGTGTGCAGCACCCTGAAACCTAAGGGTATTGATGACAAGCAGTCTCCATGTAGAAATAAATGGCTTTGCAAAATGGAATAATACCTGTCTTGTGCCTATGCTTAGCAACACAGATTTTTGTCTGAAAGCCTGGCAGCCTGTAGTTCTTTTAGAATAATTTTCTCCTTTCTGGAATATGAATATAAATGACTTTTTTTTTGCTTTGGGGCATTTGGACAGGCTCCATATAAATTCAACACACAAATTCACTTTAAACAATATATCTGCCAAAGCTCATGCATGGATGTTGCTCTTGGTTGTACCTGGCTTTCTTCTGGTTCATGTCAGAAGAGTGGACAGAGGACTGGTGTGTCCATAGCAAGCTGAGGACCACACTGCAATCAGCCTAGCAATTCATGTGGTAGTACTCTTACAAACTTCCAGTGACTTCCAAAAACCACTACAAAAGAAACTTAGGGTGTTCCCTTGTCTTTTTATCATATTTCTACAAATAACTAATGCTTTCAGATAGCTTTTAACAAATACCAGCTTTTCTATCAGCACAACCCTAAGGACAAAACCAGCCAAAAGCAACAGAAGTCTTTTAAGGGCTTCCTTAATTATTTCCATCAAATTTAAAAACAAGCTAACAAAAAACTGTTGAGGAATGAATGTAGGAAAGCTGAGAGAATTAGAACTTGCTTTATGACATATTCTGTGAGGATTCTTGACTAGGGAAAAAAAAAAAAAAAAGAAAGCAAATACTAACCAATCTAGTCAGTATGAGCCGTTTAAATGATGGTACTTTTCTCTTTCAGCTGCTTTGGAAGACAATTATCTTCCTCACTTTCACAGCTCATTTCCTTACCTAAGCTATTTTTTTTGATACTTTTATGTAATAGCAAAAGAAAAATATTCCAATCTACTAAATTGTTGTAGAGCACGATTATACGTGTAGGACAGCATGTAACTGAACAGCCTCTAAACCTCCCTTGTCTTCATCCAAGACTTCCTGCTGAGTTGAAGATGTCATTATTGGCTGGATAATTGCCAGGAGCAACTGAGCAGTGGTTCATCTCCAGAGGAGCAGGTTCATTGTTAAATTAGAGCTACTGTTGGTGAGAAGTGGGCATGTAGTGAGAGGACAAGGGGTAATGGCTTTAAACTTGAAGAGGGTAGATTTAGGTTAGACATTAGGATGAAATTCTTCACTATGAGGATGGTGAGACACTGGAACAAGTTGCCCAGAGAAGTCGTGGAAGCCCTATCCCTGAAAATGTTCAAGGTTGGATGGGGCTTTGAGCAACCTGATCTAGTGGGAGGTGTCCCTGCTCATGCAGGGAGTGTTGAATCTAGATTATCTTTAAGGTCCCTTCCAACCCAAACCATTCTATGATTTTGTGATTCTATGAAGTGCTAGCCTGGCACCATCTGAGATGAAATATGGTTAGGCAGAGAGCTGGCTGTGCCCTGATATTTGCACTGATGAGCAGAGAGAGAAGTGGCTTCCTCGGCTCTTCTCGTTATGGTGGAAACCCAGGAGAACTTGTGGGCCTCTCAAAAGAAATTGCCAACTACAGAAGAATAGCAACTATGTGGGATAAACATGTGCTTGTGTGAGAAGAACATGTAAAGAATTGGGCTAGGACTGTGGCTGGCAGATGGTAATGGACTGTGCTTATTATCACTGGAGCAGGCATCCAACCCAAAGGCCTCCTGTCCAGTGGGGCTGAGCTGAAGAAACAATGTGCAACTGCAGTGCCTCAGCGTAGGTGCCAGCATGGTGGTGTGTGTGCCACTTCACCTGAAAAGCTGCCCCTATGCTTAGATGGTTTCTTGGGTCCAAAGCTTGGAAGCCAGTTAACGTAGCTGCCAGAAGGTAAGAAGGTCCTGGGGTGCAAAAGCTCCAGTTTCATGGCTCTTGAAGTTGTCCCGAGGTTGTTGTCACTTTCCGGCTGTGCTGAAAATAACAAGACTGGTTATTTATGTCCCAAATAACTGTGTATGTTTTCATTCATAACAGCAAGGATGGCATACTCATTAGCTGATAGTATTAATTCTGTATTGAAAAATATGTGCAGGGTTAAAGCTGCTCTCATAAATTTTACCAGATGTGAAATTTCAGTATTAAGAATATCACTGTTTTAAGTTAATCTAAAAAAATGAGCAATATGTTGATCCAGGGGAAAAAAAACAACACAAAAACAAAACAAACAACAACTGGCTGGAAATAATAAAACTCAGAGGGAAAGTAAACCTACCTGTTAATTTAGGGCTTGCTTTTTTTTAAGCCAGAGAGAATTAATGTGTTTTGAATTTATTTTCAGGGTCCTAATGTTTTTAGGGAGACATGCTTAAGGTGCATGTTTCTTTATCTGGAGACATTCAAAACCCACCTGGACATGTTCCTGTGTGATGTACTCTAGGTGATCCTGCTCTGGCATGAAGCGCAGCTTCCTCATGTTGGGTTTAAGGATCTAGGTGAGAAGTAGGTGGCTGAGGCCTAAAATAGCAGCCTGGCACCTGGCTACAGCAAAGTGGAAGGGAGTCTGGCCACATCAGCTCTATGCCACTGATATCAAGTGAGCTCATTTAAAGCAAGAAGAGTGAATCAGCTTAAGGGGCTGACACAGAATACTGAGGCCTTCAGTCTGACTTGACCAAAGCAGAAAACAATTCTTAAAAATGACAGTGCTTTTTATGAGCACGAGTGTTTCTAAGTCCTCAGGAACTCTGAGGATCATTCTCTGCAGTCCTCTCTATTAGAGGCCACCTGAGAAGAAGCTTGAGGTGCATTGCCCAGGCGGTAAATACAAAGCAGGCAGATATGATGCAGGTAGGAACAATTGAGTAGCATGATTCAGAAAGCCACACATTTCTCTTAGGGTTAGAATAAAAGGAAATAATTAATTCTCCAGTCACCCTATGGGTTTTCCTGTCTGGGAATAAATCCCAGGTCTTCCTGGCAGCCAGGAGCCAGCCACGCAGCTGTGCTGCTGCCAGGGACAAAGAGGCTGCGGAGGTGGAGATGAATGCACTGACACTGAGCTTTGCTAGTGCTGGAGGTGGTGAGCAATGTAAAATGTTCATAAAAGGAAAAACAATGAGTCAGGTCTGACTTCTGTCAGGCATCAAAGCCCTGTGGTAGGAAAGATCTTTGCTAAACCTCTCCCTTGGGCAAGTTAGCTCCGAGTCACATATATAACAGATAAACCATGGGATTATATATCATGTAACCATGCTAGCTAAATCCTTAAAGCCACCCTGGGCCATAGCATTCTGAAGATAGCAATGAAGAAAGGAGAGATAAGCATGGTAACTGGTATTCTGAAGATCTAAGCCCATATGAAAGATTTGCAGAAATCAACACAGTATTTTTGGTGCAGTGAGTTGGTGAGGGGCTATCATGTTTACAAAAAAAGTGGAAACTTTTGTGTTGTTGAAATTACTTTCCACTGAGTTTTTTTAAAATGTGGACTATCCAAAACATGCCATGTTCTCTGAAGATGCTTTATTATCATTCTCAATTGTTTGCAGCGTGCCATTTTGTAACCATTGTGGACTGTTCTTTGCTGATACGAGTGCTATATAACAGCAAAAATATTTTCCAACCATTGAGATGTTAGCATAGATTATAAATAATAGTGGATCTAAGCCCCGAAATGTAAATCCAGATCTCAACCACTCAAATATTTCAGTTCAGCTCATTAAAAATAAACACTTATCATAGCAGTCTGAAATTTATTAAAGATTTTTCTTCTCCTGTGTATGTATTAACCCAAGCTGTGGACTTAAATATACTTTTTCCTTAATTACGAAAGTTCCGAAACATTTTTTTTCTGCCTTATGCTCTACTTAGTACAGCACTCTAATTAGCAGCCAATTGCAGGATGAACGAAAGCTCCCTCACGCACAAGTTCATCTGGAGACAGAGTCAAATCTTCTCAATTTTTATTCTGTTGACATGAGAATCACCAAAAAACAGCTTTGCTCTTGCATCACAGACTGCGTTTGTTATGCTGGCAGCCAAAGGAAACATTTTAGGTGCAAATGGAGATATTTAACTGAGAAGCTGCTAACATAATAAATATGGAACTTCGTGTCACCATTTATACAATTGTTTATTAAAAGATGTTTGTTCCTTATGGTTCCTAAAAGAGAATACAACACTTTGCATTGAACAGTAGAAAACCTATAGAATGGATCTTCCAAGTGTTTGGATATGATTTGCATCAGTTCTTTTGAAGTTAAATCTGGCAGTTCGAGGAAGCAGAGTTTGGTGGCTGCTGCTGAGACCTTTTGAAAAGTTCATTTTACATCATTTTTTGTCTTCAACAACACAGCCATTTCCTGTTAAAGGCCTTTTTTTATCAGGTGATGCCTAAACCCAGATCCTCCAGGTTTGTTTTCTTGATAATGTGAGAAACATTTGTCACGCCAATGAACAGGCCCACACAGATCCTTCAGCGAAGCACGGTTTATTTACACTCTTGCAAGAATGGGTGACCTAAACAAGCAGGCACACCCATAGTAAGGTGAATAATGGTTTATATTCCCTATTCCCGACAAAAAGTTCCCTCCCCTGTTTCCCCACCGGCTGGGTACTCCAGGGTTTACAGCCTAACCGATGCTTCTCATTATCCTATAAGTTTCCCACTCCCATTTACACATTCCATTCTAGCAGTTTACTTTTTACCTTTTAAGGTTTAATTCTGACCTTTCTTGCCCCCTTGGCTGTCTTCCCAATTAACAAATCTACTGGTGTCATCCTGCCCTGAGGAGCAAGATAGAAGTGACTTTGTTCTGTCTTATCTTGGCCATAAATCCTGCTCTGTGTTCGGATCCCCCAGATGGAGCCCAATTCACTCCCTCAGTTTCTTGGGCCGTAAACCACTCCAGGTGTCACTGGAATGTGCAGATATCTCACTTCTCTCAAACAAACTATTATATTCCTAACACTAAGGTATATATATAAAAAAACAACCCAACAATGTGCTTCTAACACTAGGATGTGAAAACAACACTAAACCCAACACTATGCTTCTAACAGTAGGATGCAAAAACAACACTACATTTAATTTCTAACAATAACTAGCCAGAAGTTTATAAAAGCAGAGTCTGCTCTGTCAGGGGCAGCTGCAGGGCTTCTTTGGCCAAAAGAATCTGAATGTTTGCACCAGAGTTTTGCTAACAATGAACCTGGTCTTAAACAATACAGAGAGAGCAACCTGCACAGCCAGAAAAGCAAGTATATACTATTTGCAATTGAGGGGAAAAAAAAAAAAAAATTTGCTTTGGTGGACATAGTTTTGATTTCTTCAAATACAATCTGCATTGGTTGGTTTAGTTTCAAGGAGGGGGTTGTTCCCGTTTCTGCCTGAACAAAAGTGTTGTGTCTGGCAGTGGGGTCAGCAGAGCTTCCTGCTTTGGTACGGGACTTTGTCTTGCCATGGGGATGGTAATGATTTCAGAATCTTGCTTTTTCCTATCTGACAACAAATATAGTGATGGGTAGGTAGCAAGTGGGCTTACTGCAAACTTCTTAAATGCAGATAAACGTATTTTTATGGAAAAGATAGAAGGAAAGAGTGAACCTGGGTCACTTCAGCCTCTTCTGATCATGGCTTGTGGGACACATTCAATGCCAATACACAAAATGCAGCCTGAGGGAAAGCTCAGGCAAACTTTTGCTTCTACGTGCAATGCTATCAGTATTAAAACTGAGAGCTTTACTCCACCTGACCTTATTGGGTAAAGCAAGAGGACTTTTATAAAATGGAACATGTTGCTTAAAAGGTTGAAATGCCTAAATGGTTATCTCACTAGGCATAATCTACTAATAATACTGCTTACCAGAAATATTTTCCCTTTTAATGCAAGCAAAACACCAGTCAAATTCTGCATTGCATCTTATACAAACACAAAATTGTCAATAAGACAAGGAGTGTGAAGAGAATAATAAAATATACATGTAATGTAAGTAGGGCTCATATTGCAATGGGAAAAGCTGGAAGGATAGGAGGTGAAGTGGGAATATTAGATATCTGGGGTTACAGAGAGGCAGATATCTATTGATTGAATAAGATGTGATTGTGGCTGATTGATTAAATGCTGTGAGATGGCATACAGATGGAAGAAAACCCTGCTAGGGAAGGTAAAGCTGAAGAAAGAGCTGCTAGCTATACATGGGCTGGGAGCAGGTTTCTCAAGCTAAAGATGCGTCTTCCTCAAGAACAGTGAGTTTGGAGGGCAATTAAGTAATCCTTATATATCTTTATATCTTATATGTATTCTTTTTGTGTGTGTGCCTGCTCTAGCTTTTAACAGAGCAACCTAACATCAGTGTCACAAACAACACTAAATGGGAATTAATTCTGACAAGCTTAAAAAACTGACTGCTAGTAGCCTGGTGATCTATTTATTTATTTAGGAAGCAAACTTTTGTTTTTTGGGCTAAAATGCTTGGAACTGAGAGAGAATTAAGTGTCCTGTGTGGAAAAAGGAGCTGTCACTATCAGGAGGTGGGGACACAGCTCTGACTGAAGCTGCCCACAGAAGACTCCAGCACTGGAACATCACCATCTTCACAAAGACCTTTGAAAGAGGCTTTAAAAAGAAAAACGTGGTGATGGGGCCCAATCTGGGTCAGGATATTCAGTCAGCTCTAGAAAAAAAAAAATAATTGGTGAAGCCACACTATTTAGGAGTTAGAGCTTAGCACTTAGGAGCTCTGGTAGCACTTCAGGAAAAGCTGCAGTGTAGAGCAGCTGATCCAGGGTTGGGTTGGCCCTGTTTGCCACTCAGCCAACATGTAAAAATAGAGATACTTGGCAGAAAAGTGTTTCTCAGCTAAAAAGGTGCTGTGTTGCTCCCTGGGACCATATGCATATAAAGAAGAACAGTAAATCTATAGGTCATTAAGGTAAGGATTCACAGTATGGTACTGAAAATGGAGGTAGATGTAGGAGCAGCAAACCTCTTGGTTTTCAAGGGTCCAGGAGGCAGTGGACCAAGAAAATGTCCTAGGTCAAGCTTAAGGTAAATAAGCACACTTTTACAATGTCACAGCAAAAAGCAAAGCTAAGAAACTTTCATGTTAGGGTAACTTCTCCAAAGGTATTTAGAGATAATGGTGATTAGATAGGAATTGGATGCAAACATGCTGGATGTGAGGAACAATGCTGAGCTGTATTTAGTACAGTCACATAGTGATGAACTCATTTCTGAATTCCTCAAATCTAGGTTTGTGGTATATGTGCTGCAAAGGCCTCACAACAATCACCTGGATACATTGTAAAAGCAGAGCATAATTTCATCTGTGGAATTTATGAAGGGCTGCACCGATTGCTCCAAAGAGTGATGGCAGCTTAAGGAGCTGTGGGTGCAATAAAGCCACCATAAATCCCAGCTGAAATGAATCAATACCTTGTTCCTAAATTTATTCATTTGCAAAACTTGGAGGCTGTGCAGAGCTTATTAAACTATGCTCACTTCGTGTGTCTGAAGAGTGAGCCCTGAAACTAGAGATTGAATAAATTTCTAACAATGAATGTACATGAAAGACTATTTCAGTGTGAGCAATTACCCTACAGCATAGTTGGTGCATTTGCTGTATATCTAAGAATAATGAATTAATGACTTCCAGGATAAATGTTGCTGCCTGGTGTTTTATGGTACAGGATTAAGGAGTAAAAAAAAAATAATAGTGGGATATTTATAAAACTGAGATGGTAGTCCTGCATTCTGCCTCACCTCAGGAAAATATGCAGTGGGTGTGGGTAGAAAAGAAATCTAGGATTTTTGAAGAAGCAGTGCTGTAGTAGGGAAGAATAAGCAATTGTACCAAGTGGTGGTTGTTGGATATTCTTTCTGGCCAGAAATGGTACAACCTATAAAGCAACCTCTCCCATAAAATTGGCTGAAGCACTATCTGGTTTAGGTTGGCAGTGCAGCCACTTTTGGATTAAGGTCTACTATATGCAATGTACCTGTGAAGTGTGACAGCTATTTTTGCAGCAAGAGATATTTTAATTGGCCTCATGTTGGATGACCAAGTACGTTGTACGGGCTCAGAGAAGGGCATTATGAAAAAGTGGTAGGGAATCCATCAGTCCCAGAGACTATTCCAGCAAAGAGAAGGGGAAAGGGTTTGATTTACTGCAAGTAGACTTAGCAAAGGACTCAAGGTGAAAATGGTAAATAGCAAAAAAAAAAAAAAAAGAAAAGAAAAGAGCCCCCCCCCATAGTCAGGATCTCCCCTAGTTTTGCTGCATACAGCAGACAGTGCTGATACATGACTGAAAGGAAGGACAGAGGTAGAAAGCCAATATGGTAGAGTAGATACTGGGATGGGTGACATACTTAGCAGTGGAGGGAAGAGATAAGAAAGGGGCGGCTTACTAATTGCCTGCAGATAAAACCAAAGGACAGCTATAGGAGATGTGCTCTGACATTAATGAATAGTGGTTGCAAGCCTTTCATAAGCTGTGAGAGGGAACCAGGAGGTGGTACTGGGAAGTAATAAGCAGGAAGAGAAGAGAAGCCACGTTTGTAATGATCGCAGGAGCCGGAAAGCAGGCTCGTGCTTACCTCATCCCTCTGCCCAGCTCTGCAGATTTCCATGCTCAGAGCAGACATGCTGGGCAGGCAGAGCTCCAGCTGCCAACCAATTCCCTCTGCTTTCCTAGGGATGGCCTTACAGCATGTGGAAGAACAGGTAGGATGTAGATGAGTAGTCTGGACAAGAAAATACAGCCAGTCCATCCAGCAGGCAGTGCCATGCCAGAAGATATGTGCGTGGGTCCTTCCTAAGGGTGACTGTGGGACCTGGAGCTCCCCAGAAGCTGCAGCTGTGTTCGCAGAATGTGGGTCTGAACACAGACATGGAGTGCAGCTTTCACTTTAGACACAGAATTAGATGAAGACAAGGATTCCTGGGAGTAACAGCTTGAATAAAGAAGCAACAACAAGCAGCAGAAAGCAGCTTCTTCTCTGACCAAGTGCCCCACACTTGTTCCATAAGGCCCAGCCCCTATGTTTTTGCACTCAGGAATGGTCTCTTGAGAGAGGATCACCAGCAAATGCCAGTTTAAGCCCAAGACTGCTTGCTCTGCCCTTCTCCTTCAGCAGCAGCCCTTCTGCTAGATGAATGATTCGCAGAGCTACTTTGTGGACTGGATTTGTGAGGATGATCTGGTTTAAAAGAAAAATAGCTGAGGGGAAAAAGAAGGTTATTTTTAACCCAGATGGGTTCATTATTCATGCTTAACAGGAGAGCCTTACAGAGTCAGAAAGGCACAAGTGGGAGGGAAGTGAGCTGCAGGGCAGGAACAGTCTCAGCTGCCTCAAGCAGGGCTGTGGGGCCAGGCTTTTAGCCTCTGCTGTGAGCTCAGCTTCTGGAATCATGGCAGGGCTCACCCTGCTCTGGGGTTTTTATTTGTACAAGTCACTGTTTTGGATTTGCAAAGAGGAAGGTTAACTGTTTCTGCTTTTCAAGGAAGAGTATCCCTACTTCTATTTTTTTACGCTTTAAGAGTCAGGTTGGGAAAAGTAGAAAATATTTCTTCCCTCTCACCCTGCTAAGATTGTGGTTTAGCTCTTAGAGAAATTAAGAGCTTTGCTTAGAAGCTATGTGGAGAAAGCCCTGCCCATGAGCACAGTGTAGGAGGCCAGTACAGAAGGAGAGGACAATGGTCACTTCTGGTCTTCTGTGCTCCGACCCTCTGGCCAGCTGCCCAGCAGAGCCTGGGCTCCAGGCTTCTGGGGTGGGCAAGAGAAAGAAAACAAAGGCAGAAGTAAAACCCTGGCTTTTATGTCCAGATGTGGGAAACAGCTCTTCTTCTTCCCAGCCAAGGCCTTCTGCTGATGATTCCCAGCGAAGGGACCAAAACCAGGGCTGCTGCTCAAGGACAAACAAAAGCAAAACAACAGGTGTGGTACAAGGCAGGAAGGATGGGCAACAAGTGATGCACTGCCCCTGCTAGTTACTGCCCCAGGGCTCAGGGATGCCAGCGGGCTCTGGACACCAGCCTGTGCCTGCATTGTGGCGGTGACACTGACTGGATGGGGGTCACTGGGGCATAAAGGCGACAGGTTCGGCAGGTGAGGGGCCTGCTTGGACTTTCCTGCATGGGACACGTCCCTGCTGCTCGCCGGGCCTGCCCTGCTGTGGAGCCTGGTGCGGGGCTCTGCCTGCTGCCCTGCCTGCCTGCTGCCCTGCCTGCTGCCTGCCTGCTGCCTGCCTGCTGCTCTGCCTGCCTGCTGACCTGCCTGCTGCCCTGCCTGCTGCCCTGCCTGCCTGCTGACCTGCCTGCTGACCTGCCTGCTGCCCTGCCTGCCTGCTCACCTGCCTGTTGACCTGCCTGCTGCCCTGCCTGCTCACCTGCCTGTTGACCTGCCTGCTCACCTGCCTGCTCACCTGCCTGCTGCTCTGCCTGTTGACCTGCCTGCTCACCTGCCTGCTGCCCTGCCTGCTGCCCTGCCTGCTGACCTGCCTGCCTGCTGACCTGCCTGCTGCCCTGCCTGCTGACCTGCCTGCCTGCTGCCCTGCCTGCTGCCCTGCCTGCTCACCTGCCTGTTGACCTGCCTGCTGACCTGCCTGCCCGGGGATCCAGCCTGAGCCGTGAGGTGAGTGTGCGGGATGCTGGCCCTGCCTGCCGGGATCCTGGCTCCTGGAGCACCGGGGCCTTCCCGCAGCCACTGGGGCCAGAACCTCCCCCCACCCCGTGTTGCTGCCGGGGAAACCAAACCCCTGCCGCTGCCCCCCACAGCCAGGGCCTGGGCACCCGCCGTGGCTCCAGCCCAGGAGAGGAGCCATCGCTGCTGCTGGGGAAGCAGCCGCCGGGCCGCGGGAGGAACAGCTCCGCACAACCTGCCCTTGCACACACAGCGCGACCTCTTCAGGGGGACTGTCGTGGGGCTCCCTCCCTTCTCTCTCCCTCTCCTTTGGCCCACAGCCCTCTCTCGGAGAGGACATCTTAAGGCCACGGCACTTTTTGCCTGACCTCCCTAAAAGGCACAGGACTTCCCTGATAGATCCCTGGTCGCCGTTTGCCGTTTGTACATTTTCCCTAAACCTGATCCCTCGGTTTGTGTTGACCCTCAGTGAACCGGTTAATTCGCTAACTAAACACTGTCCTCAGCAGCAATGTGTGAGGGCAGCATCCCAACCTCCGCCCCAAAACACGGCCCCGCAGCGGCCGCTCCTCCGGGAGAGGCAGCACCACAGGTGACCCTCGGGCTCCTTCACAAACCCCTCCAATTTTGGGGGGGAAGTCACGGAAGCATCCTGACAGCCTCTGGCCTCTGTGTCGGCCTCAGCTCGTGACACCATAATAATCCCACCTCTTTATAACTGTTGGTGTCACAGTTAACGTGCTTAAATCCGTCCCTTTGTAGCAGTGTGGTGGTCAAGCACAACTAAGGGGCAGTGCCCAGCTCTGAAGGGAAGCAAGAAAACAAGTGTGCTGCCACCGAGGCATGCAGTGAGGCAGGGTGCCATCCTCCTACCCACGGACACCTTTTGTGATAGCTGGGAAACGAGCCTATGCCTCTGCAGCCTCGGCACAGTGCCTGAAGTACAGAAATTACTTTCTCCTCTCCTTTCTTTGGTTTCTTTTATCTTGGGAGATTACTGAACTGTGAGCCTGCCTTCTCGTAATGAGGCCAGAGTACATTGGAAATATCTGCGGGCATCAGTTAATAAATAGCAGAATAAAAGGCAGAGAGCTGGCTGAGGGTGATGCATGTCAGATCTTCACAGAGCAGCGGCCCCTTTCTGCACAGGGTGGGAGCAGGGGGAGAGGAGAGCCAGGGCAGCAGGGCACAGCTTGGCCACACACCTCATGCAATTAGACTAAATTGCCTGACTGTGTTACCTCTCCCCCCCCCGCCTCCCCAGCCTCAAAAAGCAAGGGTCTAAATTGCTGTCAGGCTACGGCTGCTAATGAGACTGAGCTACACAGTGGCATGTTTAGTCTACCCTCTGCTGTGGTGGAGGAGAGTGAAGTAGGAGGCGGTGGCCTGCATCAGTGGGGACAACAAAACATCACAGCCTACTCCAAGAGAAAGCCACCAATTCTGATTTATTACTTGAGTGGCATTAAGCAGTTACGGATCATGATCCCGGCAGGAGATAGGACCAATGTAAATGAAAGTGTTATTTACTTAGTATCCTTTCTTCATTATTTTTTTCATGCAGATCTTGTTGCACTGCCTATCAGTAAGGTTGCCCAACACTTTCCTTTGGGAAAATCTGTTTTCAATTGCTTCTAACAATTCTTAACCATTTGTACTGGAATTTTCCACACCAGATACCCAGCTTAGATTGAGTGGTTTTGGAAAATTTCCAAACCACTGTGGTTTGATGGTTGGTTGGGTGGGGGTTTTTTAGGTGTTACCTAGGGAATACAAATTATTTTTCCATGCTAAAATTTCACTTTTTTTTTTTAAATACTTTGAACTGGTATTTGCTGTCCCCATGGTGATCTGCCAAGATTTGGCAATATTATAAAACCTATGGAAAAAATAGATATAATAAATGCAATTCTTAACTGAGTGCTGCCCTTCCCCTGGCAGCGTAACGGGATGTTGTGCTCCGAGAGTAATTGAGCAAATAATTACGTGCTGTTTGTTTGCTGAGTCTGTGGTTCTGTTTTCAGCTTGCAGATTTCTGGATGTGTGTTTGTGTGGTGATAGCAGGGTCAGCTTACTAGTCTCGACGCCTAAAGCAGCAAGGAGATGTTTTCCTTTGAAGAAAGACTGCAAGGTTTGGCCCTCAGTGTAACTCAAACCTCTTGTCCTTAATACAGGATTTTCTTCGTTTTTGACAGACTTGGGGCATGAAATGGAAAATGGGAAGGAACCTTTCCCTCCTCTAGGAAAACAGCAATTAGTAAAAAATAATTGCTTCTATAGAGCATCACGTGCCCAGGTTATTCTTCTAGTTGCAATCTTGTGACATTAGCAATGCAGATAAATCCTTGTGTTTTCATCTGTTTGGATCAAGGAACCAAGAAACAGTGACAGGCTATTTTTATGGTCGCTGAACCTCTATTAAGAGGTATTATGCATGGTGTTTGATTTTTCTGCCTTTACATCTTCACATCTCCATGGTTACTGTTTGATTAAACTTTGATCAAAGAAAAGACAAATTATGTTATTGGTTATTTAACCCTGTGTGGAAAGGGCTCTGTGGGTAAGAAATTTTAATTCATACAGACACTAAATCTGAAGTCCTTCTTCAAGTAGAATTCCCATTTACAGGGGGAAAAAAAAAGGTTTTGGCAGACTACTCATGATCTGGTCTTTTATATTGTTTCTGATATAAACTTGTCATTTCTCATTTGTTCATCTATTGACTAGAACTGCCTGCTTGAAAAAGAAAGCACACTTTAAGGTTGAAAAAACACCCTTATGTTCAATGTTAATGACATCAGGCAATCGATGCTTGATTAGAAAATCAAAGCCACTTCCTTTTCGTTCTTTGAAAATGTTTGCTTATTTGCATCTATTCAGGCTGAGCACCAAAGGCAGGGTAGATTGGCTACATCCTGGCAATGCTGAGTAGCCTTGGTTTACTGCTAGAAGAGAGAGAAGTGACCCACCCAGAGCAACAGGATGCGAGCAGCCCTGCACTCTTCATGGATCCATATATAATGGCTACAGAGAGTATCTCGTATTAGACCAATTAATAATGCTCAGCTGGATTTGAGCATCAGCAGCATCTTGTTTCCTGAGAGGAACCAGATCAGCTCCAAGGGGTGTTTCTTGCCAGGCTTGACTGAGCAGCAGCGTTTGTGCCCAGCAGTGCCAAGCACATGGTAACAGAGAGTCAGATGCGGAGATGATCCTCTGATGGGACCCGTTTGGGTGTTTGTGACTATAGCATTATGTGTTGCAATGTGACATGGCCAGCTCTCCTCTGTGCTGGGGTGTGTGGGTCAGGATCAGGCCAGCCTCATCCTTGGTGTACTGGACCAGGGAGTGACAGAGGGATTGCCGTGTAGTTTAAAAAGGCAAACATAGCTGGAGGCAGGCTGTGGGGCTCAGCGTGGGAGTCTTGACACATCTGGCTTTAGGAGCCTGTGATATTCATCACAGTTCTTGCACTGGCAAGAGAAGAGGAAACTCTGGTAAAGGCAGGGAGTATGAGACCCTGCTGCAGTCAGTGCTGTAAGCGTGGGACTGTGCCAAGCTGGGTGGGAAAGAGGAATTATCATCGGTTTCATGGCACTTGAAGCGATTGGAAAGAAGTGTTAAACTTGGCTTAAACCAGGAAGCTGGCAGTGAGAAAAAACAGAGAAGCAATTCCGGTAAATAATACTGCTGTGACAAAATTAGTCACAGTCAGGAGGATTGTTTTGAAATATAAAATAATCCTGGGATACACATCAAAAGCACTTAAGGAAAAGTCCTTCAAATAACGTGGAAAATGGGACGGAGAGGGAGAAAGCAGAGTTTTGCTTAAGCTGAGGCAGCTAACAAACTTGATAGCAACCTGGCTACCCTTTGAAACTGTGAAATGTGCAGGAGTCTGGGGCTCTTCTATACATAGATTAATGTGACCAAGGGACCTAGAAATGAACTGCCTATTCATCTGCAAGGGGAAAAAAGTGACTGGAGATTTTGCATCTGCCTAAAAAGGAGGAAATTGCACTGGAACTGTAGACCTGTGTCAAGTGAGCAAGAGCATTTGATAGACAAACAGTTGATCTGAACTTCATTAAAAGTGAAAAATGTATGAGATAGAAACATGCTCGAGTACTACACAGTTAGTAGCAAGTTGCAATAGCTGCCTTCCTCCTCATGCAAATCCGGAAACAAATGCCTTATCCACTTTTACATAACAAGCAGAGGTTCATTAATCATCTGCTCCAACAACAACAGGAGACAAGAACGTCTTGGAGGTGTTGCAGATGAATTACAGTAGAAATTTGCAATGAATTGAAACACAAGTGCTTAAGAAAGTTAAGAAATTATTTCTATGTGGATAGATGACCCTCCGTCTTCCTTTCTTCCCTATCCTACTCAGCTATGGACTATCACCCAGGGATGATGGACAATGACATTAACTTCTTAAGGACTAACTTGTGGTGTGACTCAAAAAAAACCCTAATCATGCAGGGGTTGAGCCCTCTGGCACTTTCAAGCCAATATTTTTCACGCCACATAGGAAATGACATCTAGTTTTTCACATAACTAACTCCTCTCTTCACACAACCAGATGTAGGGCACTAGGAGGAAGTAAAATACTGCAGCCTTTAGAAAAGGGAAAGCCTCCATCAAGAGGCAGTTTTAGGTTTCCTCCAGAACACAAATTGAAGTGAATGAAATTTCATAATGCTGCAGTTAAGGATGGAAATGTGTCATACCAGCTCTGTCACTACAGCATCAACAGAAATATGCAGAGCTGTGACCCAAAAAACTGTTCAGAAATGGCCTCAATAGCTCTTTTTATGTGCCCCAAACACAGAACATACAAGCAAATACCATTACAGTCAATATCTAGAACTCTAGACTTGCTGAACCCTTGAAGTTCTTTCTCTTTTGTCTTTCTCCCCTCCCTAAAGCTGAGAGCACAAACTTGCTGAACCAAGAAAACTGCTGCTCAGTCAGGAGTGTGGCAGACAGATGTCTGGATGACCTGTGTAGCTACTCATCATGTATGGTCATCAGGAACTGAATGAGAAAGAATGGGATCTCATTTTAGAGACTTCTTTGACTGATGTTAGTACTTCTTTAAATGTATGTAACTGCAAAGTAGTGCCTCCACACTTTCCACCCAGGTGTCATGCAGTTCAGTTTCAGATTCTTACCAGATGGTGTTGCATGCATATGCCTATTTCTTGTTAGTTAGCCAAATAAAAATGATTGAAAAAGTCAGGTTTAAAAATGCCCGTGGCTAGTTCTGCATTTTCTTTCACAGCATTGCTGGACAAATGTGGGAGACAAGATAAATGCCTGACAACTGAGAAGCAGACAGTAAATGATTGTCAAATAAGAAGTGGAAATAAAGCAATAAGAGTTCTTGGCACTTATTATTCTCTCCTACAATGGTCTGATGGTTATATGCATCTGGGATGGTATAATATGCACATTCAAAGTGCACTTACAAGGGCTGCTCTTGGCTTTCTGGAACATGGCTGTCTCCTCCTTGATTGGTCATCCACCTCTCTCCATTCTCTAAGGAAACTTCTGCAAGTGTCTCTGCTTTTCTCTGCCATCTTCTGATTTACCCATGCTTTTGCATTATACATGGGTCTCTTCTTCCTTCCAGCACTCAGAAGCTTTTGGTTCTCTCTCTAAGATCCAAGCTCAACACTTGAAAGTGGCTTCTAAAAAGCAAGAATGGTCCTTAAGGGGGCATTGCAAACAGCTCCACAGCAGAACCAAAAATCTTTCTTTCTACCTATCCTTGCTCATACCACAGCTAGGAGTAGCAATAGATATATTTACAAACTGTGAAAGAAAGTAAAGGTGTTCTTCTGAAAATCAAATCAGAGATGTGAGAGTTGTGATGGTAAAAGTCACCTATTGCACACAGTAAAGAGGGAATTTCCACCATCAGAAAGAAATGCAAAACTGCCCAAACTGGGCTAGCTCCACAGATACTCGCAGCAGATATACACAGGTCTTACCACAGAAGCTTTACCAAAACTGCATGGCCGTTGTGACTATGTACAAAAAAGGGGAAGCCGGAATTTACCAGAGTTTAGAAAAAGCTATTGAGACGGTTTCTATTTTAGCTTACCCACATTTACAACCTCTAGGGGAAGATTTTAGGGGGAAAAAAAGTACTTAACAGACTATGGGAAGTCTCGATGCAAGAGCACAAATTCTGACTGGAATGGCAAAACATTTCAGCCTTCTGCAACTGAAATCTGATCATGCAGTGATGGCAGCCCAGGTTGAAAGGAGTCATGATAGTGATGAATTTTTTCACTGAACGCCAAAAGAACCCGTTACAATAACAGATGTGTATAAGTAACCCTAGAAAGGCATCTCCTCCCAGCTATCTGAGCAAGTTTACGTGCAACTGCTGTATTCCTGTAGCATACTGGGTAGTGCTAATGCAGGTACATGTTGGACTGTGCACTATGTCCCATTAGGCCTCACCTTGGCTGAAAGGCAGGCTGACAAAATGGCAAAAAAGTTGCAGGATATTTGATTTGGAAGCTAATTTTGATTTGAGGTGACTTTCCTAGCAGGCAAACATCAAGTAATGAGTTTGTACAGGGTTTTTAAATTGCTAATTTTCCTTTGGTTTTCAACAGAATTTGATTAGTGAAAGATGTCTTTTGGTAAATTTACAGCTGAAGTTCTTAAGACAGCGAGAAACTAGACTTGATGACTCGGGAGATCCCTTTTAGGTTAATGGATGTAGCCCATACATATTGATAAGCCATGGCATATAAATAGATAGATGATCTCTGGCTGATGTATGAAACCACATGGAACCTGACAGTGAGTTGTGTTGAAAGCACCTTCCTTTGGGTGGATGACACTCCGTGAAAACCTCTGAGGGCTGCCAGTTTGTCTGCTGATGTTTATAGCGTTAGAGCTGCAGCTTCATTAGCCTCCCTTGTGGCTAATGTGGAGTGTTGCATGGCGAGGTGGCAATGGGAGACCTTAGATCAGAGGCCAAACTTTTTCAGGCCAGAAAAGCTCCTTTATGCAGTAAAAAAAGCAGAGGTTGGGGGAATGTGGGCATTAGGCTAAAGGCAGACTAAACAAAAGCTGCTCGAAGCTCAGGATGACTGGCTACAGGTGAGTGTGTTAGAGCATGAAGCATGAGGAAGGCAGGACCTGAAGAGAGAGCAGAGAGTTTATTGGACTTGGCGTTGCTGGAGTGATAATCAGTTGTGATTCTGAGCACACTACAGGAGGCAATTTTGTCTGCTTTGCTCAGGAAAGCCATCTTTGCCTGCAGCATTGTAATAAGACAAGACTACACTGAGAAGTCATCCCCTTGGTGTCATGTAGAAATCTTGTCCTTCAGGAGTATCCCTGTAGACCCTCCATACTGAGTGGCTAACAGCATTCAGGTGGAATGAGGGAACAGTGTTTTCCATGTCTACCTAGACTGTCTCTTTTTTGATGACTTTGTTTCCTTGTTAGAGATGAAAATTTTAAAAGTGCAGTGCATACTGTGGGTGGCTGCCAGGACAGGGAGGAATTTTCCCTGGGGTGTGCTCATGGGGCTTCTACACCATTTCTCTGAAGAGTCTGTATGCCTTGCAAAGCCAGTACTATTGCAGGAAATGAACAGCTTATGAAGGCTCACCAGAGCACAGAATATCTTTCTAATTACTTCACCACATACTGAATGATTATAGAAAAAGAAGGATGAAAGCCCAAATGAAGTACAGGGGCCTTTTAAGAATGCCACCAGGTCAAACACTGCTGCCATCTCCTCCTCCTTTACTACTGACCTGTCCTTTCATCTTCTTTAAATAGCTTTTTATCCTAACCAACTCTCCTAATTCACAAAGCTGCTTGAACTTGTTTATTTTCGTTGACTGTCTGCAACAGAAGGCTTTAATGCTTCATTCCTTGTCACCAAGTAAGCTTTCTGGACTGCTTGCATTGCTTCATCTAGCCAGGCAGTGGTCATCTGCTCTGACAATGCTAACGTGGCTTCTTCAGCCAGAAACAAAATAGCCTCCGTGAGTTTTGAGAGTTAGAGCGGGTGAAGGAGAATAGTCACTGTGATTAAGACATGGTCTATCGGGGAGAGCATATCTATCTTGTGTCAGTAAACACAAACAGGGAGAATTCTGCTTCATTTATCTGCAGACTGACAAAGCTGCTTGATATTCTTCCTCCTCGGCAGAAAATGACAGCACACAAAGCGATCGTGTTATTAATTCAGATGAATCGTAGCACACGTCCCTGCATTATATAATTATTTCATTAAAGTGAAGAATCAGTTTAAAACTTCATTAAAATCTAACCAGCAGAAAATAATATGATTCCACTGACATTTGATTTAATTAAAATTTGTAAGTTAGGAATATTAAAACATGTTTTAGCTCTGGAAGTTCTCTGAAAGCTGCACCACCCAGTACCTCAAAGGGAGCAGCAGACAGGCATGAGTTCTTGGGGTCCCAACTCCGTAAAGCTCAGTGACTCCAGCAATAAAGCTGGCCTGCAAGCAGTCATTAAAACAGCCTTGAATTATTCAAGTAGGGTTTCCGCATTATCAAAATAAGTATCACTTGTTCAATTCAGTCTTGAGAGTTGAAGAACCAGGTTGATTCTCTGAACTGCGAGAAACAAGGCTGTGAGCCAAAGCCTGGTGAAACCAAGACAAAGATCCCCCGCTGGCTTCAATAGCCTGCTGGATCTCACCCAATGCAAGTAAATGATTATTTTTTTTCTAAAGTGAGTTTCTTTTCCTGTGGCAGCTTTGCACAATATTTTCCGGTGTGGCTGCCTTCATTCGTACGCTGCTGCTCTCCTACATGCAATTTCAGTCCAGTATTGTTCCCAATACTTTTTAATTTTGTATTGTCAGGATAGTTTTCGCTGTGGTTTCACAGAGTGAATTGACCTAGTTAAAATTAAATATTAGATGAGGTTGGTCTAGGGATCTGAGTAAGTGCTGTAACGTGTTTGTCTTTATTTCCATCAGCAAGAATGGCTGGGTGAAAAGACAGCTATTCATGCTACTCGGTTTAAACTGTTATAATTACGGGTCTGAATGTATCCTTTTAGGATGCAACAAGACCAAGTGATCAGCTACTTCAACCAGAAATGTCATAATTCTACTGTTTTATTTTTAGCTGAGATTTCACATTCCATTTGAAATGCATATCAATCTAGTCAGTAATAAAGTAATACCATTTACTGACAGTGATGATATTTCTACCTTCTTAAGACAATCAAGCCTGAAATAAAAACAGTATCTTATTCCAAGATTTGGAGATTGGAAGAAATGGATATCTTGCTCTCCTATATCTTACCACATGCCTGAGGTCTCTTGTTCATGAGATATGAATACAGCAGATGTAAGACGGATGATGCATGTTACCAGTCTCATCTACAAACATCTTGACTCTTTCTAGGCACAGTGTAAATACTTCGAGGCTGAGTTACTGCTGGTAACAGCTGGCTCAATCTTCTTGCACTTAAGCCTGTTGGTTTTTGTACAGTGAAAAGCAGACTAATGTCTGCTTAAGAAGGATATTTTCTCCTGTCAGCCCTATTGTTCCTGTAAATACCACTTGTCACCACTAAAAAAGGACAAGAGGATAATGGATATTCATCGTGAATATCCGGAAGCATCCTGAGTCCAGAAGCACTTCACTTTGGGAGCTGCATCACTCTTTGCTGACAGAATCCCTGCAAGCATCAAAGCAAGGTCTATTAAAAATAATACATCAATAATAATTGTTGAATAATTTATGTTTACATTGCCATTTGCTGCTGTGGGATAGCTCTGCTGCATGCATGGTAAGCTGAAGGGTTGACTCCACTAGCAAAAGCTTTATTGCTTTTTGGCTTGTTGATACCTAGCTGTTTGTCACCCTGCTATATAATGCATGGGTGTGTAAAGATTGTGACCCTGAGCTGTAGGATACAAACACTTCTTCTGGATGTGGGAGCAGATCCCCACAACACTGTACCAGATTGTAACTCTTTCTTCTCAAGCCAATTTTAACACACTTGCAGCCCAAAGAGACTCTCTTTTGGATCAATTTTCAAAGTGGAAACTGTTATAGTTTTAAACCTGTTTTCTGCTCTTTTGTGTGCTTAGCTGTTTGTTATTAAAAATTCAATCTCTCTGTCAAAAAACGCACCTGGGGATGGCTTTTGAATTGACTGTAGAATAGTTTTGTTACTTTTTCAGCTATGGCTGTCATCTTGAAGGCACTGGGACACTTCAAACCTGCAGCTTTTTTCTTTCCTTGTGCAGAGTCAGTTGCTATTTTGAAGAGACGAAGCAGGAAGGAATGGGATGACTGAGGGTAGAAAGATTTGTGGCAATGAACAGGGAAACTCTTTTTTTTCCTCAGTTTTTCTTGTGTTTGTACCACTTCCAAGTGGCTGCAGCAGAAAGCTTCTGCTTCCCCATGAGGTCTGCATCATGTACTTCAAATGTGTCACCAGTTTATATTCCTGGGAAACCTCTATCTGAATGCGATGTAGCCTTTGCTATCAAGCACTAATGAGATACTTGCCCCTCACAGCATCCAGCCTTGTGTAGCAGTGGTTGCTACAGAATGCCATCTAAGATTATCAGCTTCTCTCGGTTTGGTTCCTGCCTGGTTTTGGTATCAGGAGACAGGCTCCAAGAGTGGCTCCCGTAAGAAGCTACTAAAAGCTCCTCCCCCAGCTCAGGTAGCCAAGGCTGGGTCATTAGGAAGACAATGGATCCGCCTCTGCGAATAACATGTAAAAGAACTGATATAAGACCTGAGGAGAGGGCAAGAAGGGGAGAGAGAGCTGTGCTGGAGAGGTGATAGCAGGGCTGGGGTGCAGATCCCGAGGGTGGTGAGGAAGAAGGGGAAGAAGGTGCCCGAGTAGAAGTTTCCCTGCAGCCCATGGGGAGATGACAGCTGTCCCCCTGCACTCATGGAGGAACGTGGTGGAACATTCCCTGAAGGCCCCAGGAAGGGCGAATGTGGACTTGCAGCCCATGGACTTGGATCTGCAGCCATGGAGGACCCTGTGTCAGGGGAGGTGGCTGTTCCTGAAGCAGCCGTGACTCTGTGGGAAGCCCAGGCTGGAGCAGCTCCAGACCTCATGGGAAGGACTCATGAAGGAGAGGCTGGTGGAGGACTCTCTGCCATGGGAGGGACCCCGTGGGGAAGCAGGGCAGGACTGTAAGGAATCCTTCTTCCTGAGGAGGAAGGAGCAGCAGGAACCACCAGCCTGTGAAGTGACTCTAAACCCCATCCCCTGTCCCCCTGTGCCGCTGGGGGGAAGGAGGGAGAGAAACTGGGAACAAAGGGATTTGGGCCCGGGAAGAAGGGAGGGGTGGGGTAACATATGCAAGCCCTGCTCTGTGTGTTGTCTGTGTCCTGCGTGTGTGTGATTAGTGTGAATTATTTTGAGTCTGTTTTGTCCGGGACCTTAATCGGTGAAGAACCCTCCTTGTCCTTTGTCTCGACTCAGGAGCTTCTAGTTGGTCTTTGTCCTCATCCCACAGTGTGTGTGTGTGGGGGGAGATGAGTGAGTGGCCACGGGGCTGGACGCCAAAACGGCAACACTTGGCTTTTGGTAGGACTGTTTTGTTTCCATCCCCGTACTCCAGCAATGTTACTTACCCTGGCTGCATCCTCTCCTCCGTGCTCAAGAAACAGCTTTATTTCTACAGTTGGGCACACTTTGCCTGTTCTTCAATATCAGCAAGCCTAGAAAGTCCAAGACTTCTTTACTAAAACATCAGGACACCCTGGAGCATGTTCATAATGTGGTTTCTCAAGGCTGGGCTAGCTGGAAGAAGAAGCATTACAAGGAATGGTTATGGGAGCACAAATACAAATTTGAACGAGTGGACCTGAAATTGACTGAGGGCCAGGCAAATATGTGCTAACATAAGGCAAGTTGTGCTGGTAAAAATCTAGTATAGCTTAAAATAGAGCTGCTTGAAAGTTACTTAACAATGCACAGCACACTGAAGTGGTTCAGAACAGCTTGGAAGGAGCATCTCAGATAATATATGTGTGCGTGTGAGATGTTTTGTTAGGGCCAAGCAAATAATAAATCACTGACTTCAACAGACTTTACTGTTTCCTAAGTCCTTACATCTAGATTTACCCAATGAACTGGACTATCAGAACGCCTCTTGAATTAGTGAACTGATACTCCTTAGCTGAAGAAGCTAGCTTGATTTATGTGATAAGCTGTATGCACACTTAAAAAAATCAAGGTACTTTCCTCATGCAGGGCCTTACATGCCTCAGTGCCTGCCTGCACACTCCCCTTTGCACTACTGCCAGGGAGAAATTCTTGGCTCTGGTCCTCAGGTTTCCTCAAGAAGATAGTTGGAGATGAAACAGATGGTTGGAGATATTCCTTTAAAGGGTGAAAACATCCACTTTCACTAAAGAAATCTTCTACATCTACAGGATCTACAGTACACTGGGCTTCTTTCTTCAGAAATCACCTCACTGTTCATATTCCAGCAAATCTAATGCTTTCTTGTCCACAGCCTCTCAAGATCCATTTAGAGCACAAAAGCTATCCATATGTCAGCACTCATATCAGAGCTGCATTTTGTACTTGAGTGGTTTAGCTCTATGAAACTTAACTCTGAGACAAGTGTTTGGAAGCCCTGCCCAAGGGACAAAATCTACATCTGACTTCCTGTATTGCCCATTCACTTTCCTTGACTCATTATACCTCTTGAAAATTTCTTTGCCTGACTCTTCATTACTTCATAGGAGCATGTGGTGGACAATCCTCTCCAGAATTTAAACAACATGAGTCATGACTTTGCTTTACCTTATGCTATTTATGCCAGGCAGCTTTGCAGAGCTGGGTGCCTTGTATTTTTATCTAAGCTGTGTACAGATGCCATCAAGGCTGCTTCACAACCTTGGCTGGTATTGTTGACGGGCTTAGGGGTCAGCTACTGAGCACACTTGCGGACCTTCACTCAAGGGAGAAAGCAAGGTCACTCACTCATCACTCATTGATCACCACTGACCTTCTGTTCTCTCTTTAGTCCCTGTTGCATTTTCAGGAAGCCAGGAAATACTCTTAATCCCCTCTTTTGGTTTTGCATGCAACCCTGGTAGTGGTGGTGGTAGTGGTAGCAGTAGTGAAACATGGGATGATAAGTGGATTAAGATGTCACTGAGGGTACCATTAAGGTAGGTATATATTCCCTAACAGTCTTGCTTCTGTGTGAATGTAGATGCAGACACACATCTCAAAGAAGGTTGATTAAAGGTTAAATAATCTTCCTTTTCATAATAGACCCCAGGAGGCTCTCCAAGGTTGCTACAACAGACTGAACGAACAGCATCATTGCACAGTTCTTTTAACAGCCCTACATAGTTTCCATAATTGAAAATAGTTTGGTTTACAGATCAGATGGTCCATTAGCATTGTTATGATTTCTAGTCATTCCGCCATCAGTTGCAGTTTATCCCTTGTGATTTCTAGAGTACATGTCTAGTGTTGATTTTTTTTTCCAGTTCAGCAACAGTTTAATCCTCTTTCCATCTCATTACAGTATGAGAAAATAGAGATTGCTGAGGGGACATTAGTTAATAAGCACATTGCCTGTAGTTCTCAGACAATAGATGCATTTTTTCCATCTTTATTTAATGGGATGTTATTTCTCACATTGAAATATCCAGGCTATAGCAGTGGAGAAATTCTCAGTGTACTATAGAGAAATTCACACTGGAGGAGAAAAAACAACAAGAAATGGTTACTACTTTAAATGAAGAAGGAAAACCCCTATTAGGCAGCTTACTTCATCTTTTTGTTTGACTTCAAGCTGAAATCTAAAGCCTGATTCTCCACTTGCACAGGATTTATATTTTTCCCATTGACCTCAGTGAAATCAATCCTAATTTACATTGGTATGAGAAGAATTGGACCACTGAGGTCTCATTATTCCAGGCTGTAACCAATGACCTGGTAGAGCTTCTTATTCTCTGGACTAGGAAGATGGTGTAAGGGTTCAGGGACTGCTTATGGCACAGATAGGAAGATGAAATAAGACAAAGGAAAAATAAAGTGCTTTAGACTATTTCATTCCAGGGGGCTCATTCTTGCAGACCACAGGTGATGGTTTTGCATTTCCATTATGCCACCATGTGCTTGGAATTTCATTTCCCAGGCATTTTCCCCAGAGTGCTAAGAGGCCTCACTGACAGTGCCCAGATACATGACATACTCCTGACAACGATCAGTTCTAATTCTTAGTCTATGTCAACATCCCTTTCCTCTCCTCATCCCTCTTCTTTTAACACTTAGGGAGAATAACCATGTTTTTAAATCAAGTGGCTGCTCTGTAGAAGAAATCAGTGGTGAGCAAAGCAGAGAGCAAGCAAGTGCTGACAGGGATGCATAGGCATTCAGTCAGAGCATCTTATTTTTTTTCCATTTACAGTTTACTGTACTGCCTAATAAAGACTCTTGAAAAAAATAAAGTGGTTTGGTACATTACATATTTATATATAAATTACAGCTGGGTTGCTCAGCCTCAGAGATAGCAGGCAGCAGCTGTTGGTTCTGTGCTCAGACATAAGGGGAGAGGCACTACCACCTTTTCTTCCCTTGCCCTGCCTCCCTACCACAGGCTCTCTTTACCAAAGGAGGACACAAACTGCATTTATCTGCCTCATGCCATCAGCACTCCAAGGCTGGCAAGCTATCAGTGGTACACATTTCAGCACTGGAAATCTCTGTTTCAGATCATTTCCACCTTTGTGCACCATACTGCTTATGTTCACTGTGCTCTGTTGTGCTGTGCCTTTTGTCTTCAGAGTCCCACCCCACTTGGTCTCTTCGCCTTCTTGTGACTTCCAGGCCCTTCTGACAAAATCTTAACTCATTTTCCGACCCTGGTTCCATCTGTCCAAAGTTAGACTGTTTCATCTGATCTCCCTACCTCCCATAGATGCAGTACAGCCTTGTTTTCCTCCCCTGGCAGATGTGATCTTCTGCCCAGTAGACCTGTTCCTTTTGCCTCCTTAGAAAACATTCAAAGGTGGCATAGAAAGTTACAGCTCTAATTTAACAGCATTCCATACTTACCGTGCTCAGGTCAGAGGCACCGCAGACTATGTCTAGCTCCAACAGCATGTGTTTAGACTTCTAAATATCCACTGAAATCAATAATAGGTGCCCAAATAGGAATTCAGAGCCTAAATGTTTTGTTGGTGCTGAGCTTTGGTCCTATAACAATACCCTGAGTGAACTTAACGTTCCTTAATCCTTCCGCCAAGCTAACGTTTGACGTTTCAACATGGACTGCAAACAAAGACTTTGCATTTACAAATGATCCATCTTGCAGGAAAAAATAATCCCTCTGAGCTCCTGCTTTTTTTCACACAAAGCATTAGTATCTTTGCTGAGAGGATAAAACTTAATTCTTGATTGAGAAAACTGAACAAAAAACCATTTGATCTGATTGACACGGCTATTCTGGTTGCATTGGGTAGTACATTTAATCAATAAGCTTTGTCCTTCAGAGTATTAATGCTTATCTTGTACTTGCTGCTTCTCAAGATACTGTTTGTTATAGAATTATTTGTTTAATATGATGGACAAATACCTGACTCCACCAAGAAAGCCTGCAAATCATAGAGTGTAAGCAGCATGGCTGTTCTTTGGGAGCCCAGGCAGAGCTTATAAATAATCACTCCACCCTTCATTTCTTAGTATATCTGTTAAATATGTTGTGTTTTCTTGGCAATGATGTCTGAAGTGGCCACAGACTTCCAGGGTGGTAGTATATAGTGACTACAACTACTAGTAATGGAGTTGCAGTCACTCCTCTTTGGAGGTCTCCTGAGTACAATTCAGTAAGCAGTCATTCTGTTTCAGTTCAGTGAATTTATTTAATGCCAGTACTTATGGAAAACTGACCTTTTCATTTGCTTGCATACATTAATGAAGATGAAAAAAAAAATATATCTGGATGTATTGGAATACTAAAACACAAATCAGGTATATTTTTTTTGACTGGTGTCACTCAGCTCAATAATATCCTCCCACAAAAAATTAAGTTGTATGAGGTATAAATATTTACATTACCATTTGAAGGAGGTCTACTATGCCTGGAGTATCTCTCTAAAGCTCCACAGACTCCTACCAAAGATATAATTATTTAAGATGGAGACACTGGGAAGGGGGTAACACGCTGCTGAATTTGGACTAGGCTGTTAAAATTAAGCAAGTCCAGAGTCAGATTTCCTTTGAAGTTGCATTTAAAGTCAGTCAGTATGAACAGTTATTATTGCAAGTGGTTAAAAAAAGTAGTCGTTATTCTGGGCATCTGTATTATAATTTAACTATTATTCTGCCAAGAGACTACACCTTTGTGTAAACTGCTAGACAGAAAAATTGGGCATGGTTTTTCAGAAGATGTCCCACGTGTCTGAAAAGAGGCATAGGATCTTTTAAAAAACATAACATTGATAAACAAAATGCTTTGTACAAGATATTGAAGTTGTAGAAATATGACATTATGTTTGTCTTGGCTGGATGTTGCTGTGTTCATTAATAGAGTATTTTTTCTACCTGTTTTTAAATGGATAATGCTAATGTAGTTTCTCAACAGATGATTTTGGAAGGCCAAGGCATTTACTGAATATTTTATGTAATTTTAAAGGGCTTTCTTTTACTTTCTGACAAAGGCTATTACCTTTTACATAATGTAAAAAAAAATAAATTAAAAATATCAAAATGTATTTGAGGTGATCCTACATTTAAAATACAGAGTTTGGTAAACAAACAAGAAGCTGACTAGTTTTTAATAGCAAATGTGAAGCAGGTAGGGGCATACTTAAATACACAGAAATCAGCGAATGTAAATAATTATTTACAGTTCATGCAGAGAAGCAGATGATAATACTGTATTTGTTGATAATAAAATTGTTACCTGCTCCACACACAGCTCTTGTGGAATCAAGTATTTCCCAATGGTATTAAACACAATTGTTTCAACATAAACAAGGAACTGTTCAATAAAAAGACATCTATAAGTGCTATATTCTTTAAAAATATTCACCAGTCTGAGTTAAAAAGACATGGCCTACAAGCTACACTCCTATATGTGTACTACGAGTCCATCCTAGGAATTGTACCTGTCACTCAGTTTGGAAAAAAAAAATGGGTAGAGTGGCAATCTCAGAAATAGTATGTGTTATGTTTCAGGAAATACAGGTGGCTGAGTAAAATAAATATGTTAATATTAGCACCTCCACTGAGAGAATGATGGCAATATTATTAAGGAACACGTAAGAATCCACAGAGGAGAGGGACATTGTAAATATTCCAGCTGCAGTGTTACCCTCAGATAAAATAAAGCTTCATTAATGCTACTGCTCCTGGAACTATTGTGATTTTTTAAGTATATGTATCTTTTTCTATGCACAGATTCTGGATGCTCTGAACTATTAAGCTCTTTGAACCCCGTTTCTGAAGAATGACTGGAACCAGGTTGTGAGGGAAGGGGCTGTTTTGTTTTTTGTTTTTTTTACTTAGGGACCTTCACTCCAACAAAAGCCTTATCTCATTTCACTGCTGGGTCGAATCAGCACGGTGTGTGTGTGCCCTGCCCGCCTCACAGACCAACCAGCTGCAGCACAGTGGATAGGAAGTGTTCATTTATCGCCTAGACAAGCTCTAAGGGGCTTTGCTGCAACTTGCACTTTTGCTGAGAAAATGCCACATGCTGGGCTAAGTTCATTTGTGCTCTAACTCCATTAAAGCTAATGGGCTTTCCCCAGGGATGAAGATGGTGCCTTGAAGCTAGGCAGAAATGAAAGAAGACAACACATAAGGGAGCAGAGATATAACCAAAATGAAATCCGAAACTATTCCTGGGTCAGGTGCTGGTTTTTCTTTTTCAGCTTATCTTTTGGCCTGGAAAGAATTTTATAGCATAGGATGTCCATAGCCTTATCTAGGCTGGACAATGAACCACGCACTGAGAAGCACGTGCTTCATTTGGCATCCCTAAATGAGTCAGGCTGTTTGGCTTCCTCATGAGGAGTCATCGCATCTCAGCGTGTCTTCAAAAAGCTGTCTCCTAGGTCATGCCATGTAGAAATTAGGGATGGGGAGTTTAGTGTTAAAGCCATGCGTCAGGCTCTGAAAACTGCCTTTTTCAAACTTGTGTGAATTTAAGCCTTTTTGAAGGGATTCTTGACTTGGTATACTGAGACAACATGAGCTAATCTATCTTGTATGATACCCAGTGTATCATGTGTCTTTCGCTATACCCCAGATGTAAGAAAGGGTTCATTTTCCACTCAAACTTGTGTTTGAGAGGGACTTGTATGTCTAGGTGCCTCATTCAGTCTTCACTGCTGGACAAAGTGATGGCTGTGATATCTCCTTGATCAACTTCTAGCAAGTTCAGTTAAGAGATGTGAGTT
The DNA here is from genome assembly GCF_020740795.1 of Apus apus. Classification (NCBI taxonomy): domain Eukaryota; kingdom Metazoa; phylum Chordata; class Aves; order Apodiformes; family Apodidae; genus Apus; species Apus apus. The sequence goes on from NC_067283.1 coordinate 54,723,898, forward strand.
TCCATCTGAAAAAGGCACCTCACAGCTTCAGATTCTCTGGCATCAAACATACAAAGTTACCAGACTCAGCAGTCACTCAGGAAGAACTTGCACAGGTTGCCTCTGAGTACACAGTGCGTGGGAGTTTGCTCAAGTTTACAGTCACTTCTTACATACAGTGTATGACCTGGGCCTGAGAAGAGGTAGGATTAACAGTGCCAGCTGGCAGCCACTCCTAACCTCTCCCAAAGTTCACTGTATGGAAATAATGACCACCTGATGACATTTCACTGGGCAACTTGGCATCCGGAGAGGACAAGTTTCTTCCTTGAAGACTGTGACAACAAGGAAGTGCTGAACAAAGAATGTGAGTGTTGCAAAGGACAGGCGGATCATTTTAAAATAGGCATCCCACAAAAAGATGGTCAGAGGGCATTAACTCTTTCAAAAACGCTGCTGGGAAAGGTCTGTCATTTAGAAGGAAACAGAAGTAAAGAGTTCCCTTCTTTATCGGTTTTGATGACTCTCCTAAGTAGCTAGCTCTCCTATAAAGCAAGGGCAAGAGACCTGGGTAAACTCTGGTCCCTCCTGAACTTAACAGCTGTGCATCTCTCCCACTGAAAAAAAAAAAGCGCCAGGACAGGGTGGCAGTGAAGGAAACACCTAGGGTATAACTACGTTAGCCAGCTGTCCTGGGGCTCACTGCTGGTCTTGGCACACACATCCACTCTGGTCTAGGACTAGTCCTGAGACCTTTATAAGAAGATAACCCAGGGCTGTTACTAAGCACACTGAGGAAATGAAGGACCAGGGTAGGAGCACAGCCTCTCCTCTGAAGTGCCCAAAATTACCCTATAGGTAAGGGCAGCTCTTGTGGATACCAGTGAGGCTGACCATCATAGAATCACAGACTCACAGAATGGGTTGGGTTGGAAGGGACCTTCAAAGATCGCTCAGTTCCAACACCCCTGCCACGGGCAGGCACATCCTTCACTAGATCAGGTTGCTCAAAGGCCCCCACAACTTGGCCCTTGAACACAACCAGGGAAGGAGGATCCACAGCTTCTCTGGGCAACCTGTTGCAGTTTCTCATCACCCTCACTGTAAACAAATTCTTCCTTATGTCCAGTCTGAATCGATCCTCCTTCCGTTTAACAGTGTTGCCCCGTGTCCTGTCACTACAGGTAAAACGTCTCTCTTCATGTTTCTTATGAGCCTCCCCAGCTCTCTCAGCCTTTCTTCATGGCAGAGGTGTTCCAGTCGGTCCTCCCACGGTTTCCTGGCCCTCCTCTGGACCTCTCCAACAGGTCCACGTGTGCTGCAGACCACGGAGCTGGGTGTGGCGCTCAGGTGGGACCCCACGAGCGGAGAAGAAGAGGAGGATCACCTCCCGCCACCTGCCCTTGGCCTTGCTGAACTCCACAAGGCTCGCACCGGCCTGCTCCTGCTCCCTGCTCCTTTCCCACCAAGGTAATTCTGTGATTCGGAGCCGGCACTGGGACAGGGCTGCCCAGAGAGGCTGTGGAGCCTCCTTGGCTGGAGACATTCAAGATCCGCGTGGACGCAGCCCCGTGTGATGTGCTCTGGGTGACCCTGCTCTGGCAGGGGGGTTGGGCTGGGTGATCTTTCGAAGCCCCTTCCAATCCCCCTCGGATCCTGTGACTCGGGGGCACCCGAGCCACGCCGGGGGCCGCTCCCCTCGCCGCGGGGATGCGGCGCAGCCTCCCGCGCCAGCCCCGCGGGGCAGCGCCCGTTACCGGCCCCCCGGGGCAGGGCAGGGCAGGGCAGGGGGCGGCTCCCGGCGCGGGGCGGGCCCACCCCTCACCCCGCCCTCGGCCTCTTTGTGCCGCCCGAGCCCCGCGCTGCCCCCCGCCTCTTGCCGCCCCGCCTCGCCTCGCCTCGCCGCGGCGCTGCCCGCCCGGCTCCCGCCGCCGCCGCTGAGGGGATCGGTGGGTCAGCCCGCCCCCGCCCCGCCCCTCCGCCGCCGGCGCGGGCTGCTCACCGCCCCTTCCCCCGGGGTGTCTGTCCCTCCGTGCCCGCGTCCCTGTCCCCCCCCCGCCGCCCACGGAGCTCCCCCGCCGCCGGGGATGGCGCCGCCGGCTGCGCCCGTGCGCGCCTGAGCCGCCCGGGGCGAGCCCCCCGCCTCGGCGGGAGGAGGAGGAGGAGAGATGAGCCGCTTCCAGCCCGGGGTCGCGCTGCTGCTGTCGCTGCTGTGGGAGGTGAGGTGGGCCCGGGGGGGTGGGGGAAGGCGGCTCTGCCTGCCCGCCGCGCTGCCGACAGCCCCGGGGCGGCGGCGGCGGCGGGATCGGCCGGCGATCGGCACCTGGAGCTGCGCCGGCCCCCGAGGCGGGGGCGGGGGGGAAGCTGGCAGCCCGTGCCCAGCGAGCTGGGCGGTGCGAGGTGGTGTTGCGGTGTGTGTTCTGGAGTTTTAGCCTCTGTGCCGGCGCGGGTTGGGCTCCGCGAGATGCCGGGCAGTGCGCGGGGTCAGGCGTCCCGGGGAGCGGCGGCGGCGCGGGGCTGGGCTGGGCTGGGCTGCGCTGCCGGCTGCGGGAGGTGCGGCTGCTCGCAGCCTGCCGCCTCGCTTCGGTCTGGATCTTCGTTGCGGGAGCAGAACGAGAGGGTCTGGGGTGCGGGGGAGCTGGGCAGGGCGGGACGTGCCGGCAGGGGCCAAAGCCGCTGGGCGCTGCCTCTGCCGTGGGCACTGACTCCCCGCGGGGCACGGGGCGTGCGGCTCTCGGGAAGGGGGCGCTGGGACCGGCGTGCCCTGTGGAGGGCTCGGCGGGTCCTTTCGGGGGCCGAACGGGCGCTGCGGGGCAGAGGTGCAGCGACAGCAGCCCAGCAGGAGCCGGCGCGGCGCGGAGCAGCGCGGTTAAACTTCTGGGAAAGCCTGGGTAGCGCAGCCTTAATCGTTAAATATATATATATATATAAAAATTAGCAGCTGACGTTAATCAGAGGGAGGATTTGTGCCGCGCAGTTATGTCACGGGGCTTGGGGAAACCAGCTGGTATTTTATTTTATTTTTTCCATCAGGCAGACCCGTAGATGTTTCCTTGGTCCCTGGTGCAGCCTCGGGTCGGGGGGCAGCGGCAGCCCCCGGGGCGGGGCGGGGCGGGCGCGCTGCCGTGTGCCCCTCCCGGGCGTGGCGGGGTGGCCGGAGCGCTCCGGTCACCGGCGGGACACCGGCGGTGGCAGCGTCCCCGGGGGGCTTGGGAAGCGCCCCGGGGCTTCTCCTCCGTCTGGCTTGGCGTTGGTGAAGCCCAGAGGCAGGCTAGGTGAAGGTGTGGGAGGGCTGGAGAGCTGCCTGGACTCTGCCGTGGAGCAGTTTAGGCAGAAAATGGATTAAGAATTTAAAAAAAACAAACCCCAACCGACCCAACTTGTCACCAAACCCGGAGTGCTAGCTGTGTCATTATTTTTTTTCCGGTCATGGGTATAATTCATGAAAATTATGTGTACTATGTATTCATGCCACCTACTTAGATGAACGATTTCTGGTATGTTGCCCACGGTGTCATCCAGCATCATCCCAGTACAGCACTCGGATCAAAATCCCCGTCTAATGTAAATAAATGTACCTCTTGTCAAGTTAATTGGGCCGCGGCTGGTTACCCTGTCTGTACACCTGGCTCCGAGCGTGGCCCGGGATTGCTCCTTGGCTCTGCAGAAGCTCTTCAGAAAGCACGAGTGGCAAAATGTCGATTAAATTAAATGGTACTGGCATTTCCCAGGGGGAATTTGCTCATCTGAGAATGGGAAAGGCTTTGCCCCTCCAGGATGTGTTTGATTACATGTGTCTGCTCTCTTAGCGCCTATTCTGCTGAAAAAGATCCTTTGTGCCTGAAACAAGTAATTTGCATACATTCCCTTTGGATGTAGCCCATGTTGCTGCTGTTTAAGCTTTTATACTGGTTTTAATTGTGGTGTTGGGTTGTTTGGGGTTTTTTTTGTTCTTTTTTTTATTTTTCTTTTAATCTACAATGTTTGTTTTGCCATCTGGTTTTGTGGGTTTGTTTTTGTTTTGTTGTGTGGTTTGTTTTTGTTGTTTTTTTTGGAAGTGCTTAGGATACCTTAGATGCTATGTAAATAAGAAGTATTGCAAATTGTTCTAAGTTGTACTTTGCAGGAAAAAAAGAAACCACCCAGAAACAAAACGCTGGAGGTTTAAATAACTGAATCAGAAACATCTGGTTGTTTAGAAGGCTTTTGGTATTTGAAACTTTTGCTGTCTTCTAACTTCCGTGCTGTCTGAAAGAGTGTTGTTACAATTTTCAAAAGTCTATTTGCAGCTTTGACATGATCTTTGTTAACATTTAGCACAGTGTGAGCTGAGGAGTATATTTTTCATTCAGCTTTTTGAAAAAGGCTTTGACTGTTATCCAAATAATGGGGGGGGGAGAGGCAGGAAAGCCATTTAGCCTTCCCGAGCAATTTGCAGTGTATGTTTAAAGGTCTCCTTGCTTAAATTACAGAATTACTTGTTGCAAGGTATTAGTGTGTTTTCTGTCTGTTTGCATTCAAAAACACATCGATGGAAGGAATAAACTTCTTCACAAATAAACATCCACCAAATTCACGTTGTGTATGAGTTTGGATGCAAGGAGTGTTTCTGTGTGGCTTTCAGGGGGAAGCCTAGTCAGCAGCTGGCTGTGCCCCTCCTGCTCGGAAGCGATGGTTTGCTGTTCTTGATGTAAAGGCAGAAGATGCAAAGAAGGCCTGGGGGGCAGGGGAAGGTGCTTGTGTGCGCTGGTGGGTGGGTTTCACAAAGGTGACTGAAGGCATCACTATCAAAACAGGATTTGCAAGGAAGAAATGACTGCCTCTTGGTGCTAGGACGCTGGTCCTTTCTCTAGAAGAGTTTGAGATGAGCTAACTGCAGAAATGCCCTGAGCACTGTGGTGGTTGGAAAAGGCGATTCATTCTGAATTTACTTGTTTAATGAGAGTTTTCCACCATAACCGCAAAGACTTCCCATGGTGGAAGAAAAATCTCCGACCCCGGGACCCAGGAAACTCTGCTCTGAGATGACCTTGTTGTTAGTGGAGAAAAAACAAAGATGGCACGAGTTTTGCCCCCAACTTAGTCACGGTTAAGCAGTTTAACATACATGCTAAAGTGAGGAACTTTTAAGGTGGATAACTTGACAGGTAATTTTGGTTCTTGCAGCAAGAAATGAACACTGTTGAATCTTCATCTTTTTCAAACCAATTTGGCTACTTGGCGGGAGCAGTGTGTTATCAACCGCAGGTGGCTGAAACGCTCTTTTTCACCAGGAGCCTGCATGTCTGGTAGACCCACAGGTCTGGGGTATGTGATTTCAACATTCATGAAGAGCCAGTGGTCTTGCTCGCTAGCATGCCTCATGGTTCCCCCAACAGGACTGTGCTTTGTTTTGTATGAGTAGATGGCTCTTGGTGTTAGGGAAGGCTTTGAGGAGATCCTCAAAGTGATGTCTCTTTGGGGTAAAAATCAAGACTTTCTGCTTTTATTTGGTCCAGCCTCCTAAGGGCTTTGGCCATTTGAGCTTAAATGTGACTTCAGTGAGTAGCATTGTCTTTGGGATGGGGAAAAAAATACAACTAAACAGGCAGCCACCCCTGGACTCCTTGATGTTGAAGCCAGCTTATTTCCAGGCTGAGTGAGGGCACCAGAGTATCTGTATGGCTTACTTCTCAGACCAAGTGCTTGCTTTCTCTCCTGCAGGCTGTAAGAGAGCTGGATGCTGAAGCTCAAGTCAGGGATGGGGAGGCTGAACAAAGCTGTTTGAGTCTGGTAAAGGGCCCTGCCTGTGCTGCAGCGATATAAAGAAGGTATTTTATTGTTACTGCTGCTGAGTAGTTCAACTTTCAAAACAGTCAAATAATTTTAGGTGCCTGAGCTTCTGATTGGTCCATATGGTGTGTCCAGAGGAACCTGGGAGCTAATGCAACTGCAACTGCCTGAATATTTAAGTCAAGCTTTTTACTGCTCTGTATTAAGATAAGCTGAGGTCTGTGGTAGTCACTGGAGGTGGTGTGAGATATGGGTGAGAATCCCACCACAAAGGTTTCCGCTTGGCTATACAATATTTAGGTTTTTGCTTCTGGAAATACTAGTACTGATATGTCTCCACACTCAGTTTCTCATTGCTAAAAATTATAATGTGGATGCTGATAGAAATATTGACAATTGGGTGGTTGGAAAAAAGCAATTCGTATAGTCCTCTTGTTAATTTGTCAGATGAAAGATAGTGCAAAAGAGTCAAGTGCCTTTTTTAAAAGTTGAAAGGAGGGGCATGTCATGTGAACAGCAAACTGTGGTAACTTGAAATAAAATCCAAACACTCTTGACAATCTGTCATACACAATTTGTTTAAATAAAAGCAAAGTTCACTAGTGCTTCTCCGTTGGGTAACTGCTGTGTGGAACTTTTTAGTATTATTTTTATGAGCAGACTTCAAGAGGACAGATTTCAGCAAACAGGATAAACTTAAAATCTCTGTCCTTCCTGAAGAGGTTTGGTTTTGGTGTTGTTGGTTTTCTTGGTTGTTTGTGTGTGTTTGTTTTTTTTAAATCCTAGTAGGAACAAGAACATTAAGATGAGCAAAACCATCAGTCTTCAAATAAAAAAAAGCACCACACATTTTGATCATAGCAGACACAGGTAGAGTTCAAGAAGTTAGAGTTACGGGGAATCACTCCCTCTCCCCAGTTTTTGGTATTGTTTTCTTTCCATTAGCTGCCAGGTTTTTCTTAATATATGTATAATAGGAACGTATGTACCCTTGAATGTAGGAATGTGCACATAGGCCAGAGTTGTCTCTGTGATGTCCCTCTCTGTGGAAGCCCACTGATACCATCCTATTGATGTTTTAACTGTTGTGGTTGTTGCATGAGGGGGTGGTAGGAGGAGTAATCCTTTCCTAACCTATAGGGAAAAGTCTATCCCAAAAATTCTGCAAGGGAGTTGTTAGTATCAAGGTGTCCACTAACTCTCTTCTGCTTGTTACTTTTAGTTATGTAGGGGCTTAGGAGTTTAAACAATTTTCATTGGGTTTTTTCTTACCCTCGTGCAGCTGGTTGGAAAGCAGCTATTGCTTTGCTGAGTAGAGGCAGGAAAGAGCTTACTTACGATTTATAGTTTGGAGATCCAACGGGTGTTGACAAGTCTTCCCTGCCTCTTGACAGCAGTGAGATGGGCTGTGATTTCCAGGTGGGAGGACTGAGCTTGCACATTTTTCTCACTTCACTCCTGCTGAGAGGGAGACGGACAGATTCGTGTTTGCTGCAGGCAGGGAATGGTGGCCGAGTGCCATTTGCATCCTTTAAGGGGAGGTGCAAATAGCAATGTGTTGGGTTTTCTGGGGCTTGGGTTTTTTCTTTTTCATCAGAAGAAGCATCTATAAAACCTGTTGATATTTTTTACAGCAGTCAAAAATGTTTAGCACCTTCCGTTAGGCTGTCTCTAAAAAAAGGGAAGTCCTCTGACTCTTGTCTCAGTACTTCCCACTCAGCTAATGAATGTGTCTGGAAGGATGTGCTAAAACTTGACCAAAGCCAGCATTTAGACTTCACCTGCTCTTTGAGAATGGGTTTAGCTAAAATCAGTGAAAACAGGCTCCGTGGAAACTCTCTTTGGACTAATGCAAATTTATTTTGGTTTACTCCCCTAGGAGGGGGCTTAGGAAAACTGGAATGAGTGTGCCCACGTAAAGGTTTGTGCTCTTCATCTGTGTAGGCTGAGTTTACAGGCAGGAACAGATTAATACTTGACCTTATGCTACAGAATTTAAAATAAAATTTTCTTATTTCTTGCTCAGACAAAGTGGTTACCAGTGTACTTCAAATTTGTTGTGGCATAAAGTAAAATCCATATGCATTAAAAAAAAACCCAGAAAGCTACTTTTGAGTTTTTGAGCCTAATTTTTGAGGTTGCTATGTTACTTTGTGTCCTGAGCAATGCAGCTGTTTCCAGAGATTTTATTTTGCTGAAGACTTGGTTGAAATCCTGTTAAGATTTATTATGGCAAATAAAACTTTCTTTTGAGTAGCAAGAAGCAAAGCCTTTCTAAAATGATCTTTTTTTTCTTTGCTGTAATAGTACCTTTTGGGCAATGAATCATAGATCTGTCTGAAAGGTGGGGACACAGCCTGGGATTATGGGTGGTAAACAGCATTTCCAAGACAAGTGAAAGATACAATCTTAAGCAGTGGATATTATCACTTTCCTGACATTAGTAAGGTAACACATGAGATCAGATACCATTCCTGGTATTTCAAGGGGACAGGAGAGAAGTCGGAGTTTGTTGAAGACTTTATTTTTCTTTTTGTTTCTTTTTTTTTTTTTTTTAAGAACAATATATCTTGACAGGTTTCTCACATATTAAGTGAAAATGTTTTACTGCTGAGTTAAAAATGTCTTTCTTCTCAAGTGTGTCTTCAGCTTCACACTAAATGGGTGTTAACTAAACCCATGTTTTAAATAACTCAACTGAAAATCTCTTCCTCTTTCTCCATGACTCAGCTTCAAGTCTGGTAGATTTGTAGCAAGAAAGAAATTAGCAAGAAGTGGTTTTCTAATCTGTGTCTGAGTCTGTTGCTGTCAAGTTTGGTCCCTATGCCCTCATTCTGCTGATTGTGTGCTCCTGAAGGTCTAATGACCATGCAACTGTGGAGGAATCTTATCATTTTATCAGTACTGTGGAAGACTAAGCTACCAAAAAGACCATGGGGGAAAAAAACAGAGGGAATATTTTTCCATTGGTTCTGCAGAGGTTTGTACAGTGGTAGCATCATGAAACTTGCTGCTAAGGAGGAGAAAGAATGCATGGCTTATAGCAGGACTCCCCATTTTGGTAGCATGCTTTGTTTTTTAGTATGTGAGATGTCATCTAAGAGGAGTTACAGGACAGACAGTACTGCATTTGTAACAAAAAAAGCCTGCGGATCCTTTTCATGCTATGCTGGAAGAGAAAACCACTAGGGTCTGTTCCTTGTTTTCCCCTGAAATGCTGTTAGATAAGACTAACTTTTCCAGGTGGTGCCCTGTTGTTTTCTCACATCACCTGTCTGCCAAGAAGTTCTCAACTCAGAGCTAATGACCTCCCCCTTTGCTGTCTGGGAGGGGGTCATGGCTGGAGACTGTGTCTCTGGGGAAGGTCCACCATTAGCTGCAGACTGTTCTCCTGGAGGACTGTTGTGTTTGCAGTTACCCATCGGCTAGACTCAAAGGGAACAGTCCCCTCCCATGCTGCAGTCCTCCAGCATACCCTCCATTCCTTCTCTTGTTTGAAGGTCTGAAAGAAAAAACTTTGGCCTTTCATTAGAAGTGGCTGGGCAGAGATCTGTGCCAAAGGTTCAAAGTTCAATGGCAGTGGAGAATGGCTGGTTTTGGAGGGTGCTGAAGCACTGGCAGTGGCAGTGTGCCCTGACGCCAGCCCTGGCCACACTCAACCCTTCTGTAAGCATCTGGTCCTTTCCAGCTGGAGTAGGAATGATGGGGTGCCAGTTGTCTTGGTCTCCTGCCTCTGATGTTGGCAGGCTAAATAGGTAATAGCTAAACAGATAAATAGCTAGCAATAGTTTTGAGAGTGGATCCTTCCTTCTGGGGTCATGCATTGGTGGAATTAGGTCAGGATCATGGACTCTAAGTATGCAACTCATACCTATACAAATCTGTCTTTTCAGTATATTAAGTTAAAGCAAGTACATTTAATGTATTTTTATGCCTTTCTAGATACATGCATTCCAGTCTGTTTGGATTCTCCCTTAGAGGAGGAAGAACTGGAGAACCCTGAAATGAAATTAGTATGAGAGGAATATGAGCATGTGGGATGGTTGCAAGGGTCTTGTTGATGGCAGACTGAAGACAATGGGCAGCATGTCTTTCAAGAGCCTTACACCTGATGTGAGAAGTATTTTGTTGCACATGGTCATCCTCTTCATGGGGCTCCCTGACACTGCCACTCAAGGAAGTGTGATGCTTTTGTAGACATACTCTGCTTAGCTCAGTAGTGGCAGCAGTGTAGTTGCAGTGAGACTTGTGCCATCATGGGGTTAAGAGCTACTAGTGATCTGGAAGGTTTAGTCATCAAGAAATTGGGAACTCTGTCAGGGAATGTATACTAGCAAAAAAAAAAAAAAAAAAAGTACCAATGGCTGTAGTAGCTAAGGCAGGCTGGTTTTAAATTGCTGGGAACTTGGGTTTTTTGTGACACAGTTGTGTCTTTTGGCATGCCTGGTGGACATGGGTAGATGAATTACATTCTTCTGTGTGTCCTGTCCTGAGTGTATTTCTCCCTTTCTGGACAGGAGACATGCCTTACCTAACCAGACATACCTTAGTTGTTTATACCACACTGGTTTTAGTACAGTCCCTTTACTGTAGACACCACAGATTGAAAGTGCTTGTACTCCACAGTGACTCGTATTTGGGCATGACAGTATGAAAACAGAAAGTGTAAGGGTCTCTACCCAGGGAATTGTCCAGGTGTAATTCAGTGTTTTGCTCTCCCAGTTTTATATAATCTCTTCACTGAAGTGGATAGACACCCTGTTAACCTGGTGAATTCCTTTCTGCTTTCCCCACAATATCTCTGCAGATGTGGGAAGCTGGTGCAGGCACTTCTCGCTGAGGTGGGTGACTGTAAGGGCTCCTCAGCTCTTCATGCAAGAAGGGGCAAGGATGAATCAAGCATTTTATTTCATTTCTGCTCCTCGGGGCTGGGGGGAGTGTGTGAAATGTATTGCTCATTGTTACAGATAATTATCTCAATGCTGGTATAAGTGAGATCCAGGAATTCGCTGCTGGCTCTCTTGCAGTGCAAGTTCCCAGCTCAGGGCCCTGCTTCCCTACCACATTTGGAGCTGTGTGTTCAACTCAGTACAGGAAGGGCGATGGGTGTAAAAGTCCACCTTTGTTTGCTCAAATGCTGTTAAGTTTGGAAGGATTTCAGTCCAAAGCAGAGGAGGAAACCTTCCTCTCTCAACACGCATTCAAATGTTCAGCCAGTTGTCTCGCCTAAAAAAAAGGGGGGGGAGTAGGGATGTGTGAGAAGTTTTAAAGCTGCTTTTATATGGTTTGCTTTTCTTTTTAAGGCTGACACGAGTTGCTATCTTGGGTGCTGCTGTCTTGTCTATCGCCCAAAATATCCCTAATGAGGATCATGATTTTCAGTGGTTTGAGCAGCAGTAGTGCTGAGGATGCCTGCCTGTCCCATGCTACCAGCAGTGCTGTCACGACGGGCACTAATGTGTGCAGCAGGGTTTTGCATGAGGTACCTCGATTCTGTTCTTGTCTGCTTTTTGACTAAGGCACCTTGCATCTCCTGGCAATCATAGGGTAGTAATAATAGCATAAGGGATTGGGTTAAACCTCTTCAGAAGTGGGTCAACCCGTAGTTTGACGTACTCTAAGGTAACATTAAGCTGCTTCATTATTTTTTTCAGTAGCTGAAACAGTAGCAGTCTCTGTTCCTGAACTTGTGCATATGTGACCCTGCATAAAGGGTGTTGTGCCACCCATGCTAAGGCTGGGGATTTGGCTGCGTATTGCTTGGCATGACCTGTGTTTCTAGGGAGAAACAGCGTGCAGAGGAGACAGTAGGTGCCAAATAATAGCCAAATACTGGCTGTGTAACCTTGAGAAAAACCTAAGGCCTTTGGGTTTGAGTGTCAATTGGAAGAAGTAAATTGACATCAAAGTTGTTGGTTTGTTCTGTATTCTGTTCCTTTGGTATTTATAGAACTAGGTATTTGTTTTTTAGCATTGTTAATTAATGCCTTGTTGTTGAGGGGCTTCATAGTTTGGGGTTTTCCCATCATGCCAGCAGCACACAGCTAGCTGAGCTTAACACTGAAGTCTTAGGTGATGGAAAAGTGTCCCAGGATATCTGCAGATGATATGTGGATCTTGGAGCTTGCATTTTCTGAAATCCAGGACTTAGATTCTGCTTCTCATCACAGTTTAGGCTTTTGATGCTGGCTTCTTAAAGCCCTAGGTGAATGTTAGAAAATTGGGTCTCGCTGCAACCCTGGATGTGGCTATCATCTCCAGTGTTCCTAGAAGGCATCTGATGAGATCCTGCAAAATGCTGTAGGAGACGTGTTGGGGTATGCCCAAAACCTTCTGGTGGGTGAAACTTCCCAGAGTGGCTATGCTGGCCCACGTTGCCGGCTCCCCACGTGTGCGCCTATCACAAGGTGCCCTGTGGCAACCCATTTTGTTTGCAGCTTCACCTAGCTTTCCCTGTGCATGGAAACCACGGGCATGGCAGTGGCAGAAAGCCAGAAGTATTGGGATTAAGCTTGTTTTAATTCTGTATTAATCTTGACCTCCTGTTTTTGCTAAAGCCTTAATGCTGGGACCTATCCAAGGCCCATTAAAAGTCAATGGAGACATTCCACTTTCTTCTAGTGAGTGCTGGGTCAGGCTTCCTGGAGGCTACTAGGTGGCTTTGGCTGTAGCATCTCAACCAGTTTGAGGTGCAGGTGATCTGCGCTCTGTGCATCTTCTGGAGCACTGTGGGCGGGGATGCTCGAGTCTTCACTGAGTGGAAGGCACGTGTTTATACATTCCTGCTTCTGAAAAACTACGTTGTCTGGAGTCGGCTCTTGCTGTTGCTCATCTGTGCACCTAGGGTAGCCTGCACGTCCACCCACGGTGCTGCTGGCACAGCAATCTGTGGGGAAGGAGCTACTTCAGCTGGCTGCTGTCACCCTTCACGTTGCATAAGAAGAAGAGCATCGTAGTGATTATATAAAAGAGATTATGTAACCGGATAATTTGGTAATCGCCTCTCCAGTGAATGCTAAGAATAGCTTGTGAATATGCATTTATTTCTGTGATAGCCATCCACAGTGATTAAGTGCTAGAAGCTGCAGGTGCCAAGCCGTGGTGTGGGGTGAAATACTTGGTGCCTGCTGTTGAGGCTCCCCAGCTCCGTCTCGCCTGTGCTGCTCTGGCAAGACACTTCAGCTCCAGTTCCCCTTGCCCCATGGCGCGGTGTGACCTGCTACGCAGGTACAGTGAAGGTATAAAACTGCTCTGACTGTAAGTTGTCTTGGATATTGATGAACCTGTGCTAGGTGTCGGTGGCATCCTTATGATGGCAAGCAATGCACAGGCAGAGCAGATGATGGAGGAGGGAACATGTGTTGCTTCTCCATGAATTTGGGTTGTTTTTGCTTTCACTTGCTTCCTAGACTATCTTCTTTTCCATGCTGAAGTTGCCAGTACCCTCTGTGAGGTATCAGGGGATTGCTGGACAATTTCCAGGGCTGGACAACTTCCAGGATCTTGGTGAGGAGCAAGGAGCCTTGTAGGCTGCTTTGAGAAGACTGGAAAGACCACATGTGCTTCAGCTCAGCTCCTACTTGCCTTTCTGTGGGTTTATCCCGCACTTGTAGAAGGGAAGGTGACTCATGAAAAAAATCAGATGCAGCCAATACCGGCGAGAGCTCCCGTAGTGCTGATTGAAGTCTTCAGGGAGAAACAGGGAAGGAGATGGGTGCAGTTCCTTGCAGTCTCTTAGCCCAGAGAAGGTTGTGCATGGGTGAGCTAAAGGTAGCTTGGGAGAAGGTGGGAAGGGGGTGAAAGGCTGCAGGAGGGAGAGGAAGTGAACAGAAGGAGCTCACTGAGCACTGGTGATTCCTCTGGGAACATCAGTCCTGACTCTGAAAATGTTCCTGCAGTTCTTGGCTCGACTTCTAGAGTCTGGGTGGCTGCTGGGTTGGCTTCTCCTATCCTTTCTTTTGAGAGTTTTTCATTTCTCCTCCCTTCACTGTCCTGAAGGTGTAGTTGCCTCCTTTTCTCTTTGCTCCAGCCAAATCATCTTTGCCTTGAACTGCTTTATTGGCTCCTCATCTCTTGCTACCTGAAGTTCAAGCTGCTTAACCTTACCTTCAACCTGCCACATAATCCTCTCCACACCTTCAGCTCTGACGTGGTTTCTTCCTCTTCCTGGCCTTGCTCTGGGCTCTAGTTCCACCCTTCTTGGCTTAGGATGGCTTCTCTCTTTTGTGCCTTACTGATTTAATGATTTGCAGTAGTGTCCACTTCTTTGGGTACTGAGAACCTGCTCTCTTTTTAAAATGCCTTTTCTGCATGTTCTTCGCTTTCTCCAGTTCCATCTATGGTTCAGCCCTGGCACATCCACTTCCAACATGGACTTTCCCCTTCATTTCTTTACTCCCCCTGGTTTGCAGAGGGAAAGGTACTTAAAAGTGCCCTGTGTTGCAGTTAGGTGTTGTGTACAGATTTAAACCCCATAATTAAAAATCCTTTTTACTTGAAAGAAATACAGATTGCCATCCTGTCCCTTTTGCCTGACTATCTGTTTCCTTGCATGCTTTTTCTCCTTTTTGCACGCTAGGCTAGAGATCTGAGGGTTCAGCTTGCTTCTTCTCAGCAGGCTGCTCTGTGTACAGATCCTTCGTATTTATGCCTCCTCTTTTTAGTAGAGTATTAACCCTGGAAAACACTGCAGTTGCTGTCATGGCAAAGGAGTGCTAGGGAGATGTTTTTAATAAACATAAGGTTGCTGCATAATGTAGATGAAAAGTAGGCAGAGGAGACTATGTGTGCAGCTCTTAAGCTTTCTGTGAAGTGTATGGAACATGGACAAGCACGGGGCATGGGTATATGAAATGATTATTATATTCTCGGTTATATTAAATAACCTATTTTTTTCAGTTTCAACCTACACATCTGGAAAAAGATGTGAGTTGAGTTGAGAGTTTTTGTGCAAGATCATTTAAGGAAGTGCGAGAGCTGGTGTGGAAGCTTCTGTAACATGAAAACTGTTTAATTTGCAACTGTGCAAATACATTAAGGATAATCCTGGTGGGACTGATAAGCAAGTGTGAAGTAGTGAAAAGAGGAGGAAGACCAAATCCATGTACTATGTTAGCTTGTTAAAACCAATGAAACTGAAATGGTATCTCATTTACATCAACATTAATGAGATGTATGGCTGTAAACTCCTGCCTAGGATCAAAGAAAACAATTACTTTTTTTTTGTTTCAGGTGGATAAAAGACCTCAAGGTATATAAATAGAGTTTAAGTGGGTATGAGGGTACAAGATTTTGCTGTGCTTTTGTCTACCTTGCCAATGTCAGATACAGCATGTATAATTGTTTCATTTTAGTAGGAGTGTATATTTTTCTGTATTCTGAGACCTTCAGATGATTTGACAATGCAGGTTGCTAGTCTGTGGCAGAAGCCCTGGGGTTCAGCTGGAATGTTCCAGTTATACTGGATTTGGTGGCAGCACTCACTGTTGGAGAAGAGGATAGCAGGTTACATGTTTTGGAGATTTAACTTGGATCCTAATTGGTGATTTATTCCCTCTCAAGAAAATAGACTGTAAAGATACTAAATTTCTTATGAAGGATCAAGTTCAGTTAAATAGACTCAGTGAAATAGATTTCCAAAAGCAAGTCTGATGGAGAAAAAAATGAGTAGTGTCTGCACATATCCTGCTGTCTGGAAGTGCCTGATGTAGCCAAATTAATAACTTTTAAGACGTTTTCTTTTGAAATGTTCCTGCAGCAAGCTTTTAAAAAAAGATCTAGAGAGGCTTGGAAACAGGAACCCTTCATAAAAAGTCTTTCCTTCAAGCAAGAACACTTTAAACATGTGAAGCAAGGTTATATAGGGACAATTAACACTGGGTTTCCTGATACTGCCTAGGGAAAGCTGGGCAGCCTTATCCTCAGTGGTGGGGATGGCACTTGCAAATGCTGACAATGAAATTACAAGTGTTACTCTAGCACTGCTAATGACTCCCTGGACATCTCAAAGGTGACTGCCTCGCTTGTGAGGATTGTAAACACATGGGTCTTGAGGAAGGACTGAGATCTGACTGTGAAGCTGCTGGCATGAACAAATGACTCTTCCAAGGTGTTTGATCTCCCTGTCTATGCAGGCTTGCCAAATCTGTCTCAACTTGGCACTCCTTCAGCCTGGTAGGTGTTTTTGCAGCTGGTTGATGGCAGGGATGGACCACCTTTGTCCCTGAAAGGTGTACATGTGTCAGCTGGGCACAGAAGTGCCTGCAGAGCTGGCGTGACAGTTACAGCTGGTGGGGCTGGTGTCCTGCCGCTGTGCTGTGAGCAGCTTCTGCCTGCAAGGTCTGCCTGGACTTCCAGGGCTGGAGGTGGTGCTCGTGCCCAGGTGCCTGTTTCTAGAACATGCACTGAAGGCAGCAAAACTAAATAATGCACCTGGCTTTACTACCTGACTCTACAGCTACAAAAAACCCCCAAACCTCAAAACCAAACGAACCAAACAAAAAAAACCCCACAAAAAACAAAACACAACAACAAAAAAAACCCCTACAAAAACCCCACACTCACTTTTCCTTTGCCCATCAGTGCTGTATGTTGTTCTGGAGGAGCAACTCTTTCCTGATGTTGTCCTAGACTTTCTTATCCGCTGTATTCATGGTAACAGCTTCTCCAAATATGTCTTACAAATTAGATTAAAACTATTTGTACATTTTTAGTATTTCTTCATGCTTCGTTCAGACACAAGTAGTCAAATAAAGAACAAATCAGGCTGTTATGCCTCAGAAATCTCTGACAGTTAGCACCTAGATTTTTTTTAAGGGAAACCCAAGTTTTGCAATTACTAATAATGACAAAAAGTAAGCTTGTCTGGCACCTCTCACAGGATTTCATGGTACTTAGAAACATGATGCCATAGCGTGTTCCAGTCACATCCAGACCAGATGCATAGCCATTGTACAGATGGGCAAGTGAGCAGAAAGTAGTGAAAGTGTCATGCACAGTGTTTGTGGCAGAATTAGAAGCTTAATATTTCTGACTACTAGTTTTCCACTCCAGTGCCATGTAAGGAAACTGCTTAGACTTCACAGTCACCACCATCTTTGGCTTAGGTAAGCACATGCTTTGCAATAAGCCCTTTCTTTTAATGGACTTCTAAACATGGGCTTTTAAGTCCCATGCTAGACATCTTTTAGAGGGGATGAGTCCATCCAGGCAAGTGAATGGTCTGGAGGAAAATGTCTTGGATTGGGACTCCTCGTGAAGTTATCAAATTGTCACCCTACTGTTTGTTCAGTGTGTCCTGTTAGTAGTGAATCTGGGATCAATAGATGCATCCAGACTCCTATCCTATTGACATCTTTGTCTTAGTCTTTTGATTTATGCATTTGGACATTTATACTGTACTTGTATTGGGATTGTATACGTGAGTGAATGACTGTTAATCTAATTAACCTCAGACTGTTAGTGAAGGCAATATTTATTTGAGTAGAACATGAACTAACAGAAGTCTTCACCTGCATCCCCCCTCTTTGGAGGGTGTTGTCTTTTCAGTGATGTGTTCCCACAGACTGAAATATTGTAGGAACTAACATATGTGTTTGAGGGGGTTTTTTTGTTTGTTTGGTTGTTTTTTAAATTGTTTTGCTTTTAATTAATAATTCATGGAAATACACTGTCTTAGAACAGTTTTAAAGTTTTGCAAATTGGGTTAATGCCACTGAGTAGTTTTGGTCAAAAGAGAAATAACAGCACATTGAAACAATTTCAGCACTTTCAAAAGCTGGTTTTGTTGAAATACTTGCAAAAGCTAAGGAATTGAAAATATAGGTTTACAGTATGTGGTCAGAGGAAAGTGAAACTTTCTTCTGAAAAGCTTGGCACTCACCTAGAGTGTGGGAGGCCAGTTTTATCTCCTTTATGTCTTCAGGATGATTTGGGTGTGTATCACTCTTCTCCTGGAAGAGTTCCTAGCCTGAAGGAGATAGGGTACCTGGAATAGATTTATGTCAATTGTTGACATTATCTCTCTTCTCCACTGTGTAAAATACAAAGGAAATATGCACTAAGCTATGTGGAAAGCTACACCTTAGATTAGTGGCTTAGATGCTGTTTGAATAGGGAGACCTGTGTTTGCCTTGCTTGTTCCAATTATACTTCTTCAGAGACAAAACAACATAGAAATTAAAGGCAAAAAAGGGTGAGACCTTAGGGGTTTTGGTTGCTGTTAAGCAGCATGCCCTTGACTTGGGAAGTGCTTACGTGGGTGATTTGGGGAATCTGCTTAGGCCTGTGGAAGAAGGAGGTAGGTCTGTCCTTGCAGTTTTCTACGCGATATTCCTAAAATTTTGCTACTGTCTCCTGGTAAAGATAGGATGCTGGTGTAGGTGGACATTTGCTGCTGTATTTATGCATTTATGCAAGTAGAAACACTGCCAGCACAAAAATCTGAGATATCGTCTGGTCACCTGCAGCTTGATGTTCATTCTCTTCAGGAGAGCAAGAGAGGTTCGAGCCCTTCTGGATGGGAGACAGAGTTGAACACAGATTTGCCATATCCTGGCAGAGCGCATTAGCTGGTTTGGATGGACCTTGACTGCAAGGTCACAATCACTGCTACCTCCTTTCCCTTTCCTCCCTGTTCTGCAGATGTGTCTTC
Organism: Apus apus; assembly: GCF_020740795.1. Classification (NCBI taxonomy): domain Eukaryota; kingdom Metazoa; phylum Chordata; class Aves; order Apodiformes; family Apodidae; genus Apus; species Apus apus. The sequence continues at coordinate 54,742,301 of NC_067283.1, forward strand.
TGGGACACTTAACAGATGCCAAAAAAAAAAAAAAAAGATTGTGTTTTGTTTTAGGAATGCAGGAGACAGTTTCAGAACCCCTAAAAAATACAGTTATGTGCCCAACTCCCTAATACGATTTGATTTCTCAGAAGATTTCTCTTAAAATTTCAGATCAAGCTGGCACCATCTGGAGTTTACCTGCTGGTACATAATTAATTCATCTGCTGATATGAAATATTTATATTTAATAAATAGCTCATAAAAAATCTGTCTGCCCTCTTCCTTCTATGTTCAGAGCATCTCAAAGCAGCTTAATGAATGTTCTTGCATATCCAGGCAAGAAGTATGGTAATACTGGAGAGATTTGTTTCAAATAATTGCTGTTCCTCTGCAATAACTAGAAGATGGGAAAGATGGTACAGAAAAGGCAATGCCTAGTATGCCTTGCCCAAGCTTAAAGGCTAGTGTAAAATGGGTCTTGATAAATTTCAGCTTAGGGCATTGGTAGTGTCTTTTCTAAGCACCAGATTTTTGCAGAGCTGTGCTGTTGCTGACCTTGCTGTGCCAGCAACACAGCATCCTCAGCCCCTCCCTCTCTGATAGGGACCAGGACAGGGGATTCAGACTGAGACTGTTTTTGAGGCTGTCCTTTTCCTTTAATGAAAATCTTAACGCAATCTTAGATACTTAAAAAAATTATTTATGTGAACTGATGAAAAGTCCTTGGAACTGGATGTTTCATATGTAAAGGGATGAGTTTATAAATTCCTGAGTAAGTCTCTTCTATGCCTGCTGTTCTAATTGGTTTTAGTTGTGTCTGGGTTTGTTTGTTTGTTTGTTTTCCCCCTAATATTTTGAAATAATCCAGTGATTTCCACTTTTCCAGACTAGTCCAATTTTCCAATCTTCTGTTTCTGTGGCTGGTGACAGGGCTGGTAAATTTGGGTTGACTTAGCACTGGCAGCTTTATTGTCAAGAGAGACCATTCAAGGGCTCTATACATTGACATTAAAAGAAAAGAGATAAACAGTTTTCAGATAAAAGTGTGCACATCAGCACCATTAATCCTAACGTTCCTTGTACCAGTGCGGAGAGTTTGCACTCCAGGTGTTTTGTTGCACACTGTGGGTTTAGACTCAGAGGAAATCCTATGTCTGCAGTCTGTGATCACCATTTTATGTGCATAACTAGTGCTAGATTGTACAACACCCCTGAAGGCTTCTCTGTTCTCCCTTCAGGTGGACACAGCACGGGCAGTATTTAGGCAAGCTGCCTGCACATGTACCTTGCCAATAAGCCTCAAACCTAACCTGGAGGGAATACATCTGTGGGTGGATGCACAGCCCAAGCTTCCCACCTCCTCAGTGCTCTGTACCTTAGTTGAGGCTGTTAGCAAAGTTGATAATGAATCCTGGTGATGGGGATGACTTTATCTTGTTGGGTGCAGAAGAGCCCAGTATGGTGATACGACAGTTAAAAAATCCATGCTATTTCTTTAGAGCTTGGTTGATGATAGAAATAATCAGTTGCCTTATTTCTTTCTTCACATATTTGAAGATGTTTTCCAACCAGTGTTTTTATGTGTGATCTACCATACTTCATAGGGAGCAACGTAAAAGTATGGCCACATGGTGAAGGGCAGTGTCACTTAGCAAAGTGGGATGCTGCCGTTGGCTCTGGCACCAAGCCTGGGCACATTTCTTTGCCATCTTTGTCCCATATTTTTTCTTTTAGGAGTAAGAAATGATCAGCTTGTATCCATAGGTAGTCTTGGAAGCTATGGATTAAAAGCTGTAGGAAAAACAGAGATAAGGTTGACTGAAGTGGTTTAATTAAAAACAGGTATAAATATAATAGAGCAGATTCTGCTATTAACAGAGGTGTGGAAGAGGGCTTTTTGATAGACTTTTACTGAGTGCTAAGTGCCTCCATTGTCCATCAGAGCACAACTCTCCTGTTTCTGTTGCATCTTGATTCTGGAATATGGATACATAATTTTGCAAGAAAAAAAGTAAATTCTTTCTATTTAAACCCACACAGCTTTGATTTGAGATTTGTCGTCAAATGAACTCTAACTCCAAGCAAACTTCAGTCATAATGTTATCTTAAAATTATGGGTTCCCCATGATTTTCCAGATGCTTGACTAAGTTTTTCAGAAAATATTTTAAATGAGAAAAGTCTTCCAGGTGTTTTAGGTTTCAAGACAAATCAAAATATTTTTTGAGGCTTTGTTGTGATGCGTTCATGAAAAGCACCCTCAATAAGCTATTGCACAGACCTATCCATATGTTGCTGTTTGGGAGGTTAGTCAAAATCAGATGCCTTTCTAAATCCTTCTAGTGAGTTCTCAGACCATGAAGTTCCAGCGAATTTTTCCATGGGTGAGAGATGCTCCTCCTACTTGGAGAGCTGTTGTGTTGGATGGTCTCTGTCTTGCAGGCCTAAGGTCATTTTTATGGCTTTTAATGGATTTTTAAATCTACCTAATCATGGGCTTTGTATTCTTTGACAGCAGCTATATAGGGTGAATCTGAATATTTAATGGAGTATTAAATACTCCATAACTTTTCCATGTATGAACTTGCAGAAGTTGTTTTGATGGATTGGTTGGTTTGTTTCTCAAACTCTCTATAGGGTCAGAGATCATCTGTCTGAAATATTTAGTGTGTTTTGCGTGGGTTTTAGGTAATTAATAGTTTATGCTTGCTCCTGAGATATGTGGTAGTGGTTAAAACTGAATTATATAGTGATTATACAGTGATTATACTGAATGATGAATACTTCGTTTATTTGGTTTGACATAGAAAGTAAAATATATTGCTGCCATGCTGGTTTTATTTGAAAATACTTTGTCAAGATTAGCACATTAAAAAATCTGTTTAGTGTCTGTTCTGGTTTGGTGAGTTTATTGGTAGCGGGGGAAGGGCCCCAGGAGGGGCTCTGGTAAGAAGCTTCCCCTGCTCCAAACCCAGCCAAGGAGCCATTAGAGGGACAATAGATGCACCTCTGCCATTAACACACGAAAGAACAGCTATACACCTGAGCAGAGCAGCAGAGAGAGGGAGAAGAGCGGTGCCGGGGAAGGAGAGCGGTGCTAGTGGTTGGTGAGGAAGAAGAGGAAGAAGGTGCCCAAGCAGAAGTTTAACTGCAACCCATGGCGAGATGGCAGCTGTCCCCCTGCACTCATGGAGGAACCTGGTGGAACATTCCCTGGGGGTGCCAGGAGGGGTGAACTTGGCCAGTGGACTTGGATTTTGTGGCCAGAGGATTTGCTGCCTGTGGACTCTGATTGTGCAGCTGTGGAAGACCCCGGGGCCAGGGGAGGTGGCTGTTCCCAAAGCAGCCCCTGACTGTGTGGGAAGCCCAGGCTGGAGCAGCTCCGGACCTCGTGGGAAGGACTCATGAAGGAGAGGTTGGTGGAGGACTCTCTCCCATGGGAGGGACCCCATGGGGAAGCAGGGCAGGACTGTAAGGAATCCTTCTTCCTGAGGAGGAAGGAGCAGCAGGAACCACCAGCCTGTGAAGTGACTCTAAACCCCATCCCCTGTCCCCCTGTGCTGCTGGGGGGAAGGAGGGAGAGAAACCGGGAACAAAGGGATTTGGGCCCAGGAAGAAGGGAGGGGTGGGGTAACATATGCAAGCCCTGCTCTGTGTGTTTGTGTCCTGTCTGTGTCCTGTCTGCACTTGATTAGTGTTAAATTATTATTTTCCCCAAGTTGAGTCTGTTTTGCCCGGGACCTTAATTGGCGAAGAACCCTCCTTGTCCTTGGTCTCAACCCAGGAGCTTTGTCCTCCTCATCCCAGAGTGAGTGTGTGTGTGTGTGTGGGGAGGGGCAGGGGGAGAGGAAGTTGAGGGATTGGCCATGGGGCTCCTACTTTTGTTGTGGTGTTGTCCTAAACCACAACAGTGGCCTGCATTTATTCTGATGGAAGAATGCAAATATTTCTTGGAGGATTTTTTTAAAAGGAATTTTGTTGCCTTGTTTTATAAGGACGCTTCTGGCATCTTTTTAAAGGCTTTTTGCCATGTCACCTTCAGACACAGACCAAAGTCGTATTCTGTTCACACCGTTAATTGAGCTCTTGCTAATTGCACATTGAGAAATGTATGTGACTGCAAGACTGAAAGTAATAAGGTGGGTGAGACAAGTTTCTATCTGTACCTGCACTCTGTACTGGGCAGTGGCAGGTGCTGTGCCAGGAAAGATCCTGAACGTGCCCACTGTCTGAGGTCTCTTCCCTTCATATTCCTCCAACATACGGACCACTTGGATCAGAGATGAGGGTTTAGCTCCCTTTTAATATTCTTTAATTACTGTTTCAGAGCTTTCATCTTCCATGGATTTGTCTAGTCCCTTTTGAGATTGTCTGCTTCTGCAGTTTCTTGCAGCAGCAGATTTTGTCTTATCTGCTACATAAAGAAGTACTTCTTAAACTAATTTCCTGCTAGGACAAGGAGCATTCATTGAAACTAATGTTACAGGGCTTGGCTGATAATAGTTCTGTATTCAGTCTCTTTCTTCTGTGCATTTAACCTTGTTCTTGCTCATCACCCAGGCATCTGTTTTGCAGGGTGAAAGCTCTCAAACGTTTTGGATCCTTCTTGAAAGGTAGCTGCTCCATCTCATTATTCTTTGTGGTTGCCCTTCTCTGTACTTTTGACTCCTAGTTGCGAGCACTTCGTGGGAAAACAAAAGGACTTGGAGGTGCAGTTTAAATTCCTAAGGGAGAAATTGGTCACTAGTATCTGCTGAAAATTTTTGATTGCTCTCCTATGTGGAAAAAAGAACTAAAACTGATCTTTAAAGCTAATTTTAATTTCTAGGCTTTTGAGGAACTGTAATAAAATAACTCACTGGTTTGCAGTGGATTCCAGTAGTGTTAATGACTTGTAGTTGTGACTTACTCTGCATGGAGTTATTAGTGGAGTAAAGGACTTGTCAACACAGAGAGCTAAAGATGTTGAAACCTACCTTGAAAAGAACCTATTGACTGATGCTTCATGAAGCTTCATTGCTGGCAAGGGGGTAAATTTAGTATGTGTTTACTCCCTATTTTGACACTGAGAAAAAGAGAAACTAGTCTAGCATAATTTTCAGAACTTGGTGCTCAGAGGTTTGCTTGAGTGTGTGTCATGGTTTAATTACAGCCAACAGCTAAGCCCCACACAGCCACTTGCTCCCCCCAGGAGGGGCGGGGGATAGAAGTGGAAGAATCACAGGGAAAAAACTTCTGGCTTGAGATTAAAGACATTTTAATAAACAAAAGTCATGCACAAAGCAGAGCAAGGAATCCATTCACTGCTTCCCATTGGCAGTCATTTGTTCAGCCAGCTCCATGAAAGCCAGACTCCTTGACATGGTAATGGTTGATTCGGGAGACAAAATGCCACAACTCCGAACGTGCTCCCCTTCCTTCTTCCCCTACCTTTATATGCTGAGCATAATGTCATATGGTGTGGGATATCTCTTCAGTGAGTTGGGGCCAGCTGTCCCAGCTGTGTCCTATACTAGCTACTGTGAAGAAATTAACTCTCCTCCAGCCAAATCCAGCACAGCATGTCTGTCAGAAGAGACAGCATGTCTGTCGGAAGAGATGGACAGATTATAGCCCAAAGGACTGTGGATAAGTGTAGCTGTCAGAAGATGGTTGGACTACACTTACTGTATCTGCAGCAAATGCTCATCTTCTTTCTGTGGTGTGAGCATCAGGAAGAAGGCTGCTTATCATCACCACTGACTTGTTAGAGCTGTGCTGCCTAAATGGGAGTTGTAGCACGTGATTTCCAGCTCACACTATAGCTTAGGAGTAAGTTTTGGTTTATATAGCTGTCCCATGTTTGTGGCTCTACTGCCCTGGTGTCTTCCAGTGGTGTACCAAGCAACACAACTAACCTCTGTTCTATTGTTTTTGTGCCCCTCAAGGGCAAAAAATTTGTGGTGAAGCTCTTGGTTTGGTTGGGTGTGTTGGATTTTTAATGTACATAATGTGCACTTTTGGTGGTTTTGTTTTTTTTTTTTTTAGTTCAAAGTCAGGGAGAGGCATTGTGCATTTGGAAAGAAAAACAGTGGTTTCTGTCTTTCTTTCAGTAAGACTTGAGAGATCAGAGTTTAGGCTTTAGAAAACCTGCCTCACACTGCTTTCTCTAAGTAGAGCGAATATGCTCAGCTGGAGAGCCTTGTGCTAACTTGGGTGAAGACACTGACCTAGAGTCAGCTGGGCAAGACTGCACAGCTGCATGATCTTCCAGTGAAATTAATGATTTTTCAGAGAAGAGGCTAGGGCCATGGAAAGTTTCATAAGAGAAGTTTTGTATTGTGTGAAACTTTGTTGTAGAAATTGTAGAGAAAATGGTTTTGTTTGTGGTGTTTTGGGGGGGAGTGTTGGTCATCTTTGCTCTTTTGTAGCCTGTGTTGTTAAGGGAATGCACTTTGATACTTGATGCCTTTAGGATTTTCTGAGGCACTGATGCCTTTATGGTATATCACAGATACCTGTTAGTGCTGTAGTTGAACTGAGATGGTAAAGGCACCCTTGCCAAGACATGGTCTGCAGGATGAAGTAAGACCTCCGGGCTGTTGTGGTCTCTTAACTATGTTCTGCCCTTGAAAGTGCAGGCAAATCTGACCACTTGCGGGCATGTATGGAGAGGCAGAAATGAATGGGAAAACCTCAAAACACATTCTCCTGCCCGTTTTACCATCCTTACCTAACCCTGTCACTACAGTGGCACTGCTGTGGCTATAGTGGTGAGATGGCAGATGCACTGAAAGTCATCTGCAGATCGTTAGTATTCACATCCATGTCACTTTTACCCATTTCAGTGTTGCTCTAAATAACAAAAAATTGATCCCTGTGAGTCTTAGTTTGAGCCTTAGTTTGGTTCTCTGGACACAAATTGCTGGAGGAAGAACTGGATTGTGTCCTTTGGTCAGTCTTGTATCAAACAAATTACATAGTTGAACTGTTAAGGACTAATGCTTCCGTGAGTGTACCTTATATTAAATACTGTTAATCAAAGTTCAGCTGCTAGGGATCTTACATGGTGGGTTGTATTTTTTATAATTTTTTTTAGATAAGCGTGTGGGCCTATAGTAACTGTTAAGTTTATTCATAAATCTAGATATTTTTTCATAAATCATATGCCTGTGATTTTAATGGTCCTTGAGGAAAAACACAGGCAGTTATGTACCACTTCCTCAGAGATACACTGCTTCTCCTATTTGCCTGTTCTTTTAAATTCAAATACATGCAGTCTGTTTCACAGAGGTTTTTGTAGACTATAGTTTACTTGCATTTTGCTGATGAATGGTTAGGCATGCTTTTTGAGAAGGGATATTTCAAGCATATCTTATTCTTAGTCAGGGACCTATGGTTTCGAAGTCATGAAAATGAAGAGTGGTTTATTACCATGCTTTAGAGGTGAGCTTGTTGAGTTAATGGCACATGACCTTGAAGCACAGAGATCTTAGTTTGATCCCAGCTCTAAATTCTTCTGAGACTTTGGACCATGGGTACACTTACTCTTGTTCCTTTGTGATGAATTCAGAATAGTACCACCAATCCTTTCTTTAGTTCCTAGGTCTCTTCAAAGTTGTCCTACAAGTTCAAGAGTTAGAAACAAACAAAAAACAGAGAGAGGAAGAGAACTATTGACAGCCTAATGCCAAAATAGTCTTGTCTGTTTAAAAGTGGGCAGAAAATTGGGTAGCAAACTTGTCAATGCAGGTGAGATTGAAAAATCAATCAATCAATCAATCACAATTTCATTGTGCTTCCTTGTTTGCTTTTACCCTCTGTTTGCATCTTGCTTTCTGTTCTTTGTTTTATAATTTGGTAGTCTCTGTTCCCTTTGTGTAGTGATTTTGCAGCAGTGTTCTGCTTCTGATTAGGACTTCTAGATGCAACCAATGATAAATACAAAATAACGGTCACCCTGACATACTTTCTGTCAAACTCTGCTTCTGGTGAATTTATTTCCCCTTTATTTCTTTCCGTGGTGCAAAGCACAACAAACAGCTGCTTCTACCAGCAGAAAGCTGGAAGAACTGACTTTCCCACTGTTCATTTTCCCTTCAGTCCATCTGGATTTCTCCTTAGACCTAGGGACAGATGTGCTATGCCTGTGCAATTGTATAACATGCTGTTGCTTGCTTTTCTGCCCTCAACTCATAATGAAAGAACCTAAATGATTATAAAAGCTTTAGCACCAGCTTCATTTCATTTTAATAGCCCGATAAAAGCAACCAGTGAGCAAGCTGCTGGCTCCAGTACTCCTGCATGAGGAATTAGCAAAACAACATTACTGGTTCTTGACAAACAGCAGTGACAAATCCAAGAATATTCTCCAAAAAGAAGCCAACCATGTGTTATTGAATCCAGAGACTCACTCTTATGCATGCTGGCTGCCCTGAACTCTTCGTTTGAGGTTGAGAAGTCGGCACTTTCTCATCATTTGTTTTGCATTCTGGCTTTTTCTTTATCTTCTGTAAATATCCTTTGCAGTGTTTCCAGCAATGCTGGCTACTGCCCAGGCACCCGATGAGCTATTCCAGTTAATTTGTGTGCATGGAGGTGCATTCAAGGTTTTGCGTTTTATGCATGAGACTGGCTCATCTGGCTGCCTCCTATGCTTTCCCCCTGCAATCATAGAATCATAGAATGGTTTGGGTTGGAAGGGACCTTAAAGATCATCTAGATCCAGTACTATACTGCATGTGCCAAGCACAGTCTGTTTGCTTTAAAAAGCAGGAGTCTCCCCATAAAGCCCAAAGGAACCCCAAGATGTGCCTGCCACAAGGCCCCTGGTTACCTCACTACTTTGGGGAGGAGTGGGAGAGGAAGCATGTTCATCTCATGGGGCCCAGCATGTGGAGTCTTCCGTCCTGAGCAACAATTATCCTGGGACCCCCTCTGTTTACCTGAGGTTTTTTTAAGCGTGCCTTGAAGGGTGCCTATACAATCAATATATTGTGTATTTCAAAGTATTCAGAAATTATAAAACTGCATACTAACCCTCATCAAATATAAACAAGTACCAATCACTTATGTATTAGCCTCTAGTGTTTTGCTGTGTTTAAGAAACAAAGCAATGCTCAAGTTTTGGTACCTACATGGACAGCCAGTGGTCTGCTTTCAGATGTAATACTTGTCAGAGTTGTTGCACCCTGGTACTTTCTCAAGAATGGTGAAACTCCCAGCTGGGCAGGTCAGAAGATCTCAGCTGTTCTGCCATGCTTTTTTTTTTAATGGTTTGTGGTTAGGCTTTGCCTAAGCCCTCTTTTGCAGAGACAATACATGGTTCTGAGAGGTCTGGTCCCCTCTTCCCTGTATCTTCCTTTGTTTTCCTTCTTTCAAGCTGAAAAAAACCCACCTTTTGAATTTCATGTGCTGAATCTAAAGATGTAATGATTGCTCTTTTCCAGGAAAATATTTCAGCATTTCAAGCTGTCCTAAGACATTAACTGAGTATGTGCATTTCCAAAAACATCTGGTCAGCTGGAGCAATTAAAAACTGCAGTATAAGCTAGAACAAGACAGACTAGAAAAGAGATGTAGATGACCTCAGGGCAAGTGAGAGGATGAAATTATCCCAAATCAGAGCCTGGGGAAAGAATTAATATCCCTCTATCTTGTGTTGTGTTCTAGTAGTTGTGCATTAGGTACAAATAAAGGAACTGAGACTTCTTTCTGTGCCCCTCTAGCCTGGAAGAGCGTTTCATAAGTTTGTATGGACTCTTCAATTTCTTTGCTTTTGCAGAACAGGGTGAACAGGACAGCATCATAATCTTTCCCTCTTTTCCAGATCTTGTTTCTCTGTTAATATTCATTTCACTGTTTGTACAGATCATTTGCCAATCATCTAGATGGATGTGGTAGCATGTATAATATTTTTTAATTTCTATTATTCTGTGATTCAGTTGTGTTCAGCAGTGTCACTGGCAACAGCATAACTGTTCATGATCTGGTGTCCTGTTCCCTTGTGCTTCTCTCCTTGCTTCTTCTTACTGACCTGTGTAGAATGCTTGTCCTGTTGTTTCCAGTCTCCTGATGTCTCTTCTGGTTTAAGGGAGTTTTTCTAACCTGTTAAGAATGCCTTTAGTACTTTTAAATTTGCAATTTTGTTACAGCAGTTCTGAAGTAGGACAAGAATTTCCAAGCGGTCAGTCTTAGACTCTTGGTGCTTTGTGGAGTTGTTATTTTTGGTGATCTTTGCTGTTTAGTTGTCAATCTCATGTTGATGATCTCCCTCCCCTGCCAAGATCAGCAGGTAGAGTTCAAGGACTTACGATTACTTTCAGAAATGATCAGGGAACTTTGTAGCTTGATGGTTGCAGACAAAATTTTGAGATTTCAATCTCTTTAAACAGAGTTATAAAAAAGTGAACACAAAACCATGTCATGTAAAGAATTCCAACAGTGTGCTGCTGCAAAGCCCTACAAATTTTGAAGTGAAGAATTTCTTATGATGATGTTTCCCTTGCTTTTTACTTAAATGAACATTGTACTGTTCCAAGAGTGGTCCATGTGGATGTGCCTGGAAGAAGTAATTGAGTTATCTCACAGATGCAGTCATTCTGGATGGAGGATTTTGGTTTGTTTGCTTTTTGCCCTTGGTTTGTTGTTTGGGTTTTTTGTTTCATTTTGTTTTGTTTTTTTTCCCCTTGCAAAATACTGTGTGAACATGGGGCTATGGTAAAACAGCTTTGTGATGTGGATTTTTTCTTTTCTTCCTCTCCACCCACGTCTCCTCCTGCTATTGGGGAAATGAAAAAGCAGTCCTTCACTTTTATTACCTGATGGTATAGTTGCAAGCCTTAAAAGATTACTGAAAACTTCTGGATGAACTGGGTTGTAAGTGTAAAGAACATCCTCTAGCGTAAAGATTTCCAAACTGCCCTATGAGTACCACTGATGGCACATGAGCTAGACCAGACAGATGCAGATACTGTCTGCTTGTGCACGTGTAGGATGTGTTCATATTGATGTAATATCAGCTATGTTCTTCTGAAACTTCTGTATTAAGTAGGTTGCTGAAGCTCAGTGATGACCAGGGTCTTATTTCACCCCTTGACACATCACCTTCATGTTGCAGCATGTTAGGAATGTTGCTGTGATGCCAGGTGTGCAATTCTCTGTGAAGATGTTTCCTCTGTTTTCCTTATTTGTCTCGTTTTACCTATTTCTACAATAGCTTTGTGGCATAGATGGTTGCTTAGGTTATTGGTATCTCTAATACTAAATTTAAAAGCTGAATAAAATAACTTCTCTAGTTTCTTTGGAGAGAGAATGAAATTTTTCAGCAAGCTGGTATCTTCTCAGAAAAATATTCCCTGCATGGACTCTCTCTTAGAGTGCTGGGTAGCAGCCACATCTGCTTCAAACCATGAAGGCCGTGACTTTCAGGGTTATGGACTATAGCCTGTGAGTCTTCACCTGCCTGGACAGGTTTCTGTATGCCTGGATACATTTGTTGGCTCATGATGTGATCTCATATTCACAAGCATCTTTTGTCACGAGAGCAGAGGTGCATGGAGGGAACAAGCTGTGGACAGCCAGAATACCTAATCTAACATGAATAACGTTCTGCTGTATTACTGCTGTCCCTGTAGATGCCAAAGGGATATATATGGCTTTGCTCTCTTAAACAGCAGGAGAAAGGGAGCAGGAAGGACCCTTGATAGCTTCTACAAACAGGATTAAGTCAGGGGGAGCCCAAAAGCCTGAGGAACAGCTGACAACCTAGCTGTCTCCAGCAGGCTCCCTGTGGCTCTCACCATTGCTTTGTCCCTTTGCAGAGGGTTCCCCCAGATCATCTGGCTGCCCTCTTCTCCACCCCGGGACGGAGGGCAGCAGCACAGTACTGCTGTTGCTGTTGGCACTGCCTTCCTGCTCTGCCCACCCTTAGTGCTCAGCAGCGATGTGCTTTACCCCGCCTGCACCATCAGTCACCTTTGGTTTAAAGGTGTCTCATTTTTTACCTGAGGACAGCAAGGGGCAGCCATGTGTGAAACTGTGCTTAACGTCTGGTTTTCAGCCCAACCAACTCATCTTCTTCCCACCTCAATCATGCTCTCCAGGCAGTTCATGTGATGTTATAGAGAGATCTGAACCAGAGTCTCTGATCTGTAGAGTGTTGGATTGAGCCTTTGCTTTCACAAGGAAGAGCAGCACAGCTTGCCTTAGCCAGCAGCTGGGAAATCCTGCCAAAGGCTGGGCTTCTGGGACTTTCTTGTTTTTATCTCAGGGGTAGATTAAAACTACTTGAGCATAGTAGAGAGGTCTTGGCAATGTTGTAAGCTTTGACTTTTAAAAAATTTTTGTTTTCCCCCTTCTTTAAAACTGTTACTTTAGGTAACAGCTTTGTTTAAGTTTTGTTCTGACAGTGGGCTCTTAACAAGAGGAAAAAAGAATCTTTTTCATTAAATATTACCTGCTGAATACTCTGGCTTTATGTCTAACTGTGCCTGTGCATATGAGCTAGGTAAATCAAGCCCAACAGAGATAGAAGACCTGTATTTCCAATTACAATCAGCAGTTTTCCAATTTCCCTGTCACTTCTGAGCCTTTGAATTTTGCTCTTGAACCTAAGTCTTAATTTTTTCCTTAGTACTTCATCCCTGCTCATGGGTGTTGTTTGTGAGTTTATAAGCATTGTCTCTCTACTAACTCTGTTCAGTGTAGTTTGTAAGTGGGTAAGCATGAGGAGATACTTAACTGAAGAGATAGCTGCCAGAGATGTAACTAAGTAAGTATTTCTGCTGCGTCTGACTTCAGTGCTTCAAAAGTGTTTTTAGTATTTAGATGTGGTTTTAGTTTTTTTATTCTCCTTGCCAAGCTTGAAGCATGTTTTGTTTCATTTCTGTTCCCTACAAATACCAAGTACTTTATTACTTAGTTCTGTATTAGACTAGGGAAACCCACTCATCCGGATTATGAACAAGTTGGTTAAATTCTTTATTTAGGGACATAAGCAAATAAAAATTCCCTGTGTAATGCATTTCACACCAGAATCATTCAATACTTAGAAAGAAAAAAAACAGCTCTTCAGCTGTAAAAATGTTTTCCACTTCATGAATTTTTATTGAGCACATTTTTTTCCTGCTGTTCAAGTTAGTAAGTCTGTGAGCCTGATCTAGTCAGCTGGTGAGTCAACTAATAATTTTAAATGAGAAAGAAAAAAGCAGGAGAAAATGTTTGGTGTGGACATCTAGTGTCTACATTGTGTTGTCCTCCTACCTTTTCTCTGCTTGCTGTGGTCAGTGACTTGCCTTTGGCATTCACATGAGTGAAAATATCTGCCTCCTGCTTGGAGAGCCTTGTGCCAGGACTGAAACTGGAGCATATTGTTCCATCATTAAATGGGCAACGTTGAATACTTGGGAAATTAACAACAGCTGCAAGTTCTTCAGTTATTTTTATTTGTACTGTGGCTATATTTTTTCTACTGTGTTTGTGCTGAAGTCAAAAAGAGGAAAGGAAAATAGATCCCCCAAGAGGCTGACTTTTTGCTTTTAATTAAAAAAGGCCCTGCTGAACAAAAGCATCCATAAAACAGTACCAAGGGCAGCCTAGCAGTTTATTCAGTATTACGTGGGCCCCTTAGTCTGGTTACTGGTATAAATTTCTGGGGGTTTTAGTGGCACCTTGGCGCATGGTGAGGTAGCTGGCACCTCCTTGGTCTCCTCTCTCCTTTAAAAGCCTTACTGCCCATAGCATCTGTCTTAGCCTTTTGCAAATACTGATGGTAACAAAGCAATTTTCTTTTTTATTTATGTTTTGTGCTCCTAGCCACACATAAGCCTGAATCCATGGCAGCCACTCTGTTCAATGGCCTTTGACTGAGGCCCTAAAATCAAGCTAAGAAGCTTAAGAGAATGGTTTTAAAACCGGGTTTCTTAAGTATCCTTTAATAGTCCAGTGACTCAGATTTCTTCCCAGAAATTGCACAATCATGTGTCAGGCATGACAAGGCCCACACTTTCAAATGAAAGGTCAGTGTGGGCCCATGAATTGGCATCTTGCTCTGGTACCAGAAGGGTCCAGGCTTCTGCTATGCTCCTTCCCCTGCAGTACGAGGCAGCTCTGTGGTTGCAGAGGGGAGATGAGGAGGTGATGCTGGGGGAGAATGGGCCCTTTTTTGCCTTTAACTGAAGAGGGAGGTGATTAAATTCTTTTGTCTTTTTATGTGATTAACTCATGTCAAGACATCCATTCCTTAGGCTGGACATCATAGAAAATTGCATACCACTGTGGGAATTCATTGCCATTCCTTTTAAAACATTGAAAATGTTTTGGTAGATTTCTGGATTTGAGTGGAAGCAAATAAGGGAGGTGCTTTGCTGTTCATACTCAGTAACCTTAAACTTCAAGGGCAAAGCAAAACCTCCTCCCTCTAGCCCTTGTGCATGTACTTAACATCACTACCTGTGAACACAGGGTCCTCTTCGTATATGGAGTCCTATTCACCTATTTGAAGGATTGAGGCTTTATTGTGTGTCTGTTTTCTGATTTTGGAGTCTGTAAACTGGGGTAAAGATTGCTTCTGCTATAGAGAAACATAGTTTTATTGACATGAGTTGGCACTGCTGCATTTAAACTATTAGAAGTTTTCATCTTTTAATTGAAAAAGAACAACGTAATGGTAAGCATGAGCCAAGGGGAAGCAACCTCTCAATGGTGAGGTGCCAGGCTTAGCCTCTCCCAAATTAGAGGCTAAGCACACCACAGAACAAGGCAGATTTTTCTGCCTTGAGCTGTGGGAAGATAATAAAAAGATTTCTGCCCCGGGTTGGCATGAGGAGCTGTAGCTAGTTCATGCTGTGTCATGCTTCTGTGTCAGAAAGAGCTCCTGGTTTGAAATGAAATTGTAGGTGAAAAATGGGAGTGCCTGCCTTACATTGAGGTGGTGCACCAGCCATCTGTCTGCAGTATAAAAATGACAAAGCCAGTGGAGTTTTCCCCTCACCAATACCACTTGTGAGATGCTGTGTATGGTGGCCTGTCATTCAGAGTCTGCCTCTGTGATTTCTTTGGCTGACACCCTGTTGGTTTCTGACCTGTGAAGCCTTTTTGGAAAAGTGCTTGGAAGGAGCCTTGTCTGTGGCTCAAAGTCCATGCTGTTTACTCCAGTTTTCCTACTCTGCTGCTTGATGGTTTTGTTGCTGAGGAGCAGAAGAGAGGAGGGGAAGTAACTTGACTGAGGAAGACATCCTTCTGGATAATACACATCCTGAGAAGTACACCTGCAGAGTCAAGGACAATGACTGCAGCATGATTCTGGTTTGATGCCTCGCTTCTCACCTGTTGACTCCACTTGGCATAAACCCTGGTGAAAAAAGGAATTAGCACCAAGTTTTATTCCACTTCTCATCTTGCCGGTTGTCTTTGAAACATAATTATGTGTTTTCTTCTCTGGCCTGCTACTTCTATTCCACTTCTTTTTCCCTGTCCCTGAGTTGACATTTGTGGTTACTGTCTAAATGGTCCTTTGCCTGGAGCAGAACCTCCCTGGAAAAATGTAGGAACCATGATGCTGCTTTATTGCCTTTGTTCTGTGGTGCTGTTTCCCTCTGGGATGAACCCTGTAGCGTGGGGAAGAGCAGCTGGCAGGCCTGTGAGGAGAGGGACAGCAAGCCCATCCTGTCCCATGGAAGCAGAAGCAATGTGCTTGATACCTCTGGAGTTACCCACTGCTTGCATGGGGATTGGACTTGCTCAATTTACACAACATTGTCAATGCTGACCAAATATGCAAGTGCATCTGTGATTGTTTCTGAGCTGTTGGTGCTATTTCCATCTGTTAATGTGGGCAGGCACTATGAAAATCCTCAGCACTTTCAGTCTAGTTGGATAATTTTGTAGCTGTTAGGTTTATAAATTAAACATATATGGCCATATCTCATACTATTATCCAGCCCTAGCAATACCTCTAGGCAGGGATCTTGGGCTTTTTGGAGTGTAGACCACATGCTAATGGAGTGCAAATGTTTCATTTATACCTCATCTCTCTCTTGCAGTTCTCAGTTGCACAATGTCCCTGAGGTAACTTCAGATACTCTTTGTGAGGAGATAACCTTAGTAAAGAGATCTGTGATGTCTGTGTCAAAGGGAAGAGTGGAGATAATTGCAGCATCCTGACTTTTCTTTGTGTCTTGTCAAGTAACTTCCCCACATGTGAATATATTCTATCATGTGCAAGCAGGAATAAAGAACATAATATAAGATGAACCACATGCCACGAAGGTGTTAACTAGAGGTCCAGCAGTGATGGCTAGGAAACTTGCATTTCAGCTATTATTAGAGGAAGCTAAAAGCTTGATGCATTCCCAGGAAAATCCACATTTATGGGCAGGTGTTTGAGCAAGGAGCATGCACTGATTCAACAACAGAGGGGGTGTGTAAAAGGCTACCCACATCCAGTATGTCCTTCATCAAGTTGTGGGTGATTTAAGGGATGAAAAGCAGTATGAGCCAAGACATGGCTCCTACACTGAGAGATTATTTGAATTTGTTTGATTATGTGTATCCAGTATGTCTATCAAGACAGTCATCTTTGGAACCCGCAGTAGAACATTGTTGTTGTTTAAGCCTCCCCCTCTTTCTGGGAAGCTGAACTGGAAAAAACTCAGGTGATCACTCAAGCCAGCGACCCTTTTAGAAAAGGGCCAAATGCTTACATGCTTTTGATTTAAATGATGACATTTGTCAACACTCTTAATGGATTATGTTGAAATTTGACAAACTGGGACATTGGAGATTATTGTTTAGGTACATTCAGGCTCCTAACAGAAGAAAAGCAAATGTTATGATCTTACGTAGGAAGTTACTTCATTTGCAAAAATGCTGTGTCATTAGTAGGCATTGTTACTTGCTAGAAAGAGTCCAGTTGCTGTTTGAGCCCTTTCATAGGAAATACTCCAAGGAAAAAATGCTTAGTATTTCTTTCTGCTCAAATAAGTAGTTGTGAGGTACAGCTGTTGGATTTGTCTTACTGAAAAGTAATAATCATATTCTATCACTATAGCAGTGTATTAGATGAGTAGGAGTGAGTTTAGATTCTTTGTTTAATTTAAAAGGCCTTGATGTTCCAGGCTACCTGGTGAGTGTCTGCCCAAAAGCCACAATAGAACATCTCCTGGAAAGCTTGAATTGACTTGTTAAACAAATAGAAATAACACTCTGTGAGACTCTCGCTGTTTCTTTGTTTGTGGAGAATTTTTTGGCCTGAGAAAGATAAATGTTTGCTGCCAATCAGTAGGAACTTCATAAAGACTGTATGCAAGAGTAGAAAAACCCAATTACTGGCCTGGATGAACCCAAACCCATGAACTCCTTGCAGTGTTCCAGGAACTGAGTCCCAAAGCAAACCGTTTTCTGGACTGCAGCGTGGAGGTAATTGCATTTAGTCATTCTGATATTCCCCCTAACGCAGCCCTATTCAGTGAGCTACCCTTGCAGACCAGACCATGTTCACCTTTGCTGTGTTGCTATGCAAGTTCTGGTGTCTAAGGTAGTTAGTCTAATGTAACTGAACCAAATTAACTGAAGTTTCCTCTAGAGCTTTTTCTCCAGTCCCAAGTTTGGTTGTTAAACCAGATTGGGCCTGAACCATAAATTATGTGTCTGTGCTTTTCCCTTTAGAGACTGAGGTGCCTCGTGAGGATGTGAATGACAGTAATCATAGAATAGTTTGGGTTGGAAGGAACCTTAAAGATCATCTAGTTCCAATCCCCTTGCATGGGCAGGGGCACCTCCCACTAGATCAAGTTGCTCGAGACCCCATCCAACCTGGCCTTGAAGACCTCCAGGGAGGGGACATCCACAGCCTCTCTGGGCAACCTTTCCAGCGTCTCACAGCCTGCACAGAAAAGAACTTTTTCCTAATGTCCGACCTGAATCTCCCCTCTTTAAGCTTCAAACCATTGCCCCTTGTCCTCTTACTATACATGTGTAAAAAAGCCTACCTCAGCTTTCTTGTAGGCCCCCTTCAGATATTGGAAAGTTGCTATAAGGTCACCATGGAGCCTCCACTTCTCTAGGCTGTTAATGATGGCTGTTAATGGAAGTATCTGTAGGTAAGCAGCTGATAATTCACTGTTAAGCAGGTGGGAGTTCACCAAGAACAAATCTTCCTCCAGCAGGGTGTTGAAGTAGACACTTCTTGAAGAAGTATCTGGATTAGATGGCCCCATGTCAACTTCATGAAGAAGTTCAATAAGGCCAAGTGCAAGGTCCTGCACCTGAGTCAGGGCAACCCCAAGCATAACTACAGGCTGGATGGAGACTGGATGGAGAATAGCCCTGAGGAAAAGGATTTGGGGGGGTGAAGGACATGGAGCTGTTGGAGCCAGTCCAGAGGAGGACCATAAAGATGACCAGAGGGCTGGAGCACCTCTCCTACAAAGACAGGCTGAGAGAGCTGGGGCTGTTGAACCTGGAAAAGAGAAGGCTCCTGGGAGACCTTATAGCAGCTTTCTGGCGTCTGACGGGGACTGATAAGAAAGCTTGGGAGGGACTTCTTATAAGGGCATGTAGTGATAGGACAAGGGGTAATGGTTTTAAACTGGGGAAGAGAGTAGATTCAGGTTAGACATTAGGAAGAAATTCTTTAGTGTGAGGGTGGGGAGACTCTGGAACAGGTTGCCCAGGGAAGCTGTGGATGCCCCCTTCCTGGAAGTGTTCAAGGCCAGGTTGGATGGGGCCTTGAGCAACCTGGTCTAGTGGGAGATGTCCCTGCCCATGCAGGGGGGTTGGAACTAGATGATCTTTAAGGTCCCTTCCAACCCAAACCATTCTATGATTCTGACTTGCTGGGATATTTTTTAGAAACTGCTTTTCAAATATTAGACTGTTTCCAAGGGAACCTCTTTAATCTCCACTGTATTCAAATTATAACTTATTTAATACACACATGTGTGTAATCTGATTTGAGCAGATATTCCTAAAAACAGTGTAACATTTGACATGATGGGTATACATGATGGGTTTCTAGAATAAGCTCTTGAAGGTGATAACTTGCCTTGGCCTAACATCCTTACAGAGGAACAGCACTTTCCTGATGGTAGATTTCTTTTTTCGCCTGCACTGGGGTTTGGTCATGGACTCTGCATCTTGTTTCTTGAGACTGAGGAGTTGCTGCTTTTGGTGTTACAGATATTTTCAGGACTTCAAAGCACAAAGAATTTTGATCCAGTATCTGCAAGTCTGGAATAAATATCCCAGCAAATTGAAAAGGGAAAAGTCTTAGTTGAATAAACAAATATTTTGGTTTCTAATGACTCCTCATAAGAGATTCTGAGGAAGGTGTGCATCACTCGATTAAATGTCAAGAATGAAAAATAAGGTAGTAGGGAGGGGAGGGAGAGCTGCTGTGATTATGCAGCTGCACTCAGTCCTGTCAGCTCTCTCACTCTCTCTGTACAGAACAAATGAGAGCATGAGGGATGCGTAACATCAACAGAACAAAGCCCAGGAACTCCCAAAGCAACTGTCCTGAGTCGTGGTGACAATCAAAGATATCTGTTCTCCTGCAGTCTTTGATGGGCTGTCGTAGCTTAACTAACTGGCATCTGTAGCATGATGCTGTTACTGCCTCGCTCTTGTCTGTGCTGCAAATGGCTGAGAAAATTGAGTTCTGAATCCGTCTTTATTTGCTTACTCTTTCTTTGCTTTGGTTTTATTATTATGGGAATTGAAAGATGGCCCCTGAGGATTTAAGTACTAGGTAATTTAAAGGCTCTTTTAATTCCTAAGGCAGTAAAGTGGAAGAATGAAATGTACATAGGAAACTGGCAAAGTTGCTGGTTCAGCATGAACTGAAGGGAGTAAATGTGGGCAAGGTTTTTAGATAAAAATAAGGGAAACCCAAATCTAGACTTTGCTCTTAATAGTACTCTAGGTGGTATCAGCTCTGTGAGGAGTGAGTGCCTACCTAGGGCTAGTGCTGGAGATGTACCAAGCTTCCAGTTCCTAGTCAAAGGAAAGCAACTTCCCTATCTACGTCTTAATGGTGATACTGGTCATTAGAGGCTTAAAAATAAAATAATTCTATCATCAAATCCTATTTTCTGTAAAAACTAGTAATTGTTTTGGTTTGTTTTTTAAGAGTCTGAGAGTGGAAATAGTGAGTATCCTCACTCTTGGTCTTTCTTTTGATTCCTGACAAATGATCCCTTCCCCCCATGCACCCTACTTTATGGATTGTTTTATAAAGTAGCTTATCACTTACTCTGTAGTTAAAGAATGCAAACCTTGCTGTTATTTCTCATGCACATATAAAAGGAAACAAATAATTGCAGAAGCTAAATTCGATTTTGGAATAGATCAGCTGCTTCTAAGGGAGTTAAGAGGGTACACGTTTCCTTCCAGTTGGAATAAAAAAACCTGACAGCTACCCCCTTGAAGCTGAAGAGGCTCTGATGCAATGTGGCATCTTTTTTTACCTTTCTCGGAGGAAAACACTTTAAATATATGACATGCCTCATGCTTTCATGCAGATCTACTAGCAGGACTTTCAGTGTGAGGTTGGTTCCGCCAGGAGGTTTAAAACCCCCGGCGTTGATGTTTGGGCAACTGTTGCGGGAGGGCGCTGTCCGCGGTGCTGAGGGTGCTCCGAGTGGGAGGGAAGGAGGTGGGCAAGAAGGAGGCCAACCCCATGCCGTGCTTGCTGTGGGCTCTGGAAAACGAAGGTTTTTTCTTTTTGTCTTCCTTTCCCCTCCCTTCATGCCCCCCCCCCTCAGGAGACTGATGAAAGGATTATATTCGATTGAGATTGTATCATTCTAGGACTGAAGTGCATTTGCAATTTACTGTGTGGAGAGGAAAAAAAAAATAAAATGAGTCTGGCTCCTGAAATGAAATTGCATGCGAGGGAGATTTGTATTTATTTTGCAGGAAAGGTTAATAGATCTGAAGTAATGCTGTGTGAGAACCTCCTATCTGATGGGAGGCTTACATTTATTCTAAATAAACCCACATTTATTCTAAATAAAAACATGATGATTAGTACAAGTGGTGGAATGCGAGCACCGTAAGAACTGATAAGAATTAGATGCTTGTGCTGATTTTTTTACTGTTGAAAATGTAGACTGATTAATTAAAGGTGGAAAAGTTGCTTCTTTTAAGAATCCTGTATGAGAAATAGCCCCATTTTTTCCTAGAGAACCATGAACAACTCCTTCTGAGATGTATGAAATTCGTTTTTTATGCTGTAAATTATATGACTTTGTAATCTTGCTCTTGATGAAACAACTGTGTATCTGGAGTAGTATTTGTTCTACTTACTGTTACTTGGGAGGAAAAGCTTGGTAAAAGATCAGCATCCTATTATACAAATTTCCTGCTGTTTCCTCATTACTGTAGTAAATAAAAATACTGTAACATAGCCCTGCTTTTTAGTAAGATTTGCTACTGTATTTTGTGATGAGTATTTTTTGAAGTCACTGGTAGCCTGGCTTGTGAGCTCAGTTTCTTAGAGTAGTTTGGAGATAGGCTACTTTTACCCTCAGCTGTTAGAATCACCTGGGAAGAAGTAGGGATGAATTTTGATGGATTTAGGCAAGGCTAAAGCAAAACGTATTTTCTGTAGTAAATTGTTTTCACCCTTAGGCTGCACTTTTCAGTTTCAGTCTATGTTGTCTTTTAATGCTAACGGATGATATTTTGCCTCTTTTCTTGGTTATGGAAGAGCATTATGCTCATATCCTTGTCTCTGCAAATCCAGTCTTTAAAGCGTGCAGCATGTGGAAGTCCTTCTGATTTCAGTGCACCATATCTAATGAGCAGCTTGTATCTCATAATGCTTTCAGGTCTTGTCTAGGCATTGAAATGGATGGTGTTCTGAAAATTAATAGTTTTAAAGGTCAGATCCTATAAAACATTGTGGTTCCTAGCCAATAATGTGCCTTCTGGAACTGACTATTTAGCCTAGAGTTGCACTGTAGATTGTCCCATCCTTTTGACTGGGCTTCATCAAGTACATGCCAGGTGCAGTGACCAATTAAACTGGAAGAGATTTGTGTGAGTGAGTTTTTCAAGAGGCCTTCTGTAACAGAGGCAGCAGACACAGCCTATTCTTTCTTAGATGCCGTGGAGCCACTTGGTTGGAAAGGTGTTGTCCTTCCCATTTCTTCAATTGCTAGTTTGATCTAACTGTGTGTGGAAGACAGAGTTCTGGGTGTATATTGGATAGGATTGTGTGATGATCAGAAATGAGAAGGCCTTGTTCCATGTCTTAGATACTTTTCATTCTTTCTTCCTAGTCATTGATGAATTAGTTCTAGAACAGCCCAGAGACTGTAGCCTCAAGAATCACTTGGATCAACTTGCACTCTCCTAATTTCTAGCATATACCCAGCTGAATGAGAGGAAACAGCCACTAAGTGAGTCATCCCAGAATACTAGAAGTCATTTTAATCATATCAGTATGTCAGGTTACTCTGTTAAATACCTATTTTTTTCCTTCTGAATCTACTTACTTGGTTTCCTATAATTGTAGTATATGATGGAAATTACATGTAGCATCTAGCTTTTTGTCTGGTTAAAAAGAAAGAGCCACACCCTTGTTGCTGATAACTAATAGGGATTCATTGACTTTGTGATCAATAGCAGACCTGTGCCTTCTACAGAATATGGCTTTGACCAGATGTCACAAACTCACTTGGAATGCCACTTCAGCATACAGGTAGCAGTTGCCCTCCCCCTGCCCTCCACAAACACGCCTGTCCACAGCAGGCTGTTTTTTGCATTGGTACCTGTAACAAAAAAGGACTGTGCTCATACTGGAAAGTATTTACTATCTGCAGATGGAGCTGTAGTTGTTACTACTTTTTAGTTATTATTTTTCAAAACTCCAGTAAAAGCATTAGGTGTGAATCCACTGCTCCCATGATTGCGAAGTGTAGTTCATTTATCAGATCTGGTTTCTTTTTGTTGTCCTGTGGACTGAAAGGTGATGATGTGCAATTTGAAGGATATTCCTGCTAGAGGTAGTATTTCTGCAAATCCTGCAAAGCATAGCTAGTGATCTGCAGAGTAGCATCTGACATTCAGTGAGCAGGCTGCCTGCTCTGTGTTCTCCCACACCATGTGCATATGTATGTACTCGCATTCTGTATTTCATGGTGTGATCAGAACCAGTCTTGGGCTAGTGTTTTACTAACTTCTCAGTCTCATTGTTCTTACTAGCAGCAGTAACATTTGCAATTGCAATCTGTGGTGGGAAGCGTGTTTCCTTGCTTTAAGGAAATCTGAATGAAATTAGAGGCCACAGAAAAGGACATCTTACAGCTCACACTGCATTCTGTCAAAGACAGGCTACAAGACAGATGCTGATTTACTTACAAAACAGCAAACAAAACCCCAAATCCTGTTTTATCTCTTTCCAAATATGCAGTCTTAAGAAATGTATTTAAGCATTATACTAATTCACATACCATTAATTCTCTGAATATTACACATACACACCTAATTAGACCTGCCTCATTTATTTAAAAAATGAACATACTCTTGTATCCATATTTTATAGCTTAGCCAGGTTGTTAAGGTTATAGAAGAAGGGGTTTTATAAGCAAAATATGCAGAGTCCTTCTCCTAGAAAAACTGAAAGCATCAGCAGAGCTGGTACTTAAGTTTAGTTTAAAAACCATAAACACATGTTTTTTGCTATTCTTGAATGGGTAAAAGGCTTTTTAAAGACATGAACAAATGCTTGTTAGGAACTCTGAGATACACCTACCTGTCTTTGTAGCGGAGCTAGCAGAGTGGGCACCAACCCTGATGTCTGAGTTCCTTTTGTTTTGCAGTTTCTTAAGGATTTAATAGTCAACTACAAGGACATTATTCTCCAAAGGCTCTGTGAGAATGAGAGCTTGATGCTGATAGTGTACATCCTCTCTCATTGCTTGTATGGCTCTCCACAAGCTTAACTAAGAGGCCAGTACAGCTCAGAAGAATAATCTGGATCTTGGGAAGAGACAGATGACTATAGCCTGCTTCAGAGGATGTGTGTGGGGTGGGAAAAATTAATCCATGTCCTGACTACTCTGTTAATCTCTGGTACCTGAGTGCTAGAGAGGCTCACATCCTTAGAGGCAATTGTATTTTTTTGTCCTTTTGTTGGCAATGAATCCCTGTGAGGTCTGCTAACCAGCAGTGGAGACAGTGGTTAGTAGCCACCTGCTTATTTTGGGCTTTACTGGTGCAGAGTTGCCATGGAGATCAGTAAGAGTGTTAACCAGGCAGGGACTGCAGCGGTTTGCCCTGGATGTGTAAATCCGTTTGACATGTCATGAGTCTCAGATTCGGCTGTGCTGCTCACATTGGAGGTCTGCTTGCTTGCCTGATTCCTTTGTAGGAGAGCTGAACAACTGCCCTGCAGTATACGTAGCACTGTGATACTAAAAAGAGGCAGAATCAGGGTTGGTACATACTGTTCAGGGGCCCATATAAAAGCAAAGTCTGGGCACTGAAGAATTTTTAGTGCAGGTGTCTAATCCCTGTAAACTAGAGGGAACTGTTACTTGCAAAACTTGCCTGTGCTGGAGCCTTTCTTGTGACAGCAGCAAGCATATTGGCTGTTTGAAATAGAGAATTATTAAGAGGCAGAAACAGAGATTTTTATCATTTGGGACATGTGGGAAGAAGGAATCTTCCCAACTAATTTTAGAATTTGTAAAGCAGATTAAAATACCAAGAGCAGAGTGAGCAGAATTAAGTGCTGAATATAAATGTGTTCTTTACACTCATAAAGGGTACTCAGGCTCCATGTCCTCAGAAATATTGCTGGGAAAATGTGAACTAAGATGCTCCAGATTGATAAAGGCTTTAAGGCTGTTGAGGTAAACGGTGACTCCTGTCAACAGAAGCTAAAGCTTGCGCATCTTGAAGACTGGTGTGAGCTTGTTGTATTAGTGGAAAGGCCTGACTGCACGCATCAAAAGCTGCTTCTCCTTCCCCCATCTCCTCTACCAGTCTTAACAATTTAATCCATAGCAGTTTGTCTTCATGGGCTGTAATTGATCTGTCTGTGATTTAGCTCATCAGATGCTAATTAAGGAGCTTGCAATCTTTGTTATGCATGCAGTGTGAGAGCCTGGGATCTAAACCCACTTTGTCTTAACTGGATTCATTTAGTATTCAGGGATTTGGGGAGGCTAATAAACTTACATGAGCTATTATTTAAAGGTGAGCTGCCAAGTGAACATGAAGGATGATGCAAGCACTGCCAGTGTGCCGAGCACTCTCTGGCGTTGGGGTGTGAGTAGCAGAGGGAATTGTTAAAACCCCAGCAAGATATTCCTTATTGCTCTGTGGAGGATGTCCCGGAACACCCTGGCTGTGTGAGATTGGACAGCACAGCTTGTGGTGAAGCTTCTGAAGCTGTGTCTGCAATGAAGATGGCATTTTATGCTAGCAGCGAAATTGGGGTACACACAAATATTTTATGCGTTGTCTATAGAGTTTGAGCTTGACATCTGGTTTTGCTTTTGTGGGTTTTTTTAAGTGCTGCTATTGTTCTGAGCTGCCGTCTGTGCTCTGGCAGTGCCTGTAACGATGTGCGCTTCCCATGTTGCCTGCACACACATGCTGAGAAAATGCCTGTCGCCATCCTTTAACAAGGATACTCTGGCAATCTGCAAAAGAGAACAATCCCCCTGGGCTGCAGAAAGCAGTTTCCTTTCCCCGGTACTTTAATGAACCCTTGAGATATTTCCAAGCTGTAGGAAGAGGAAATGGCATGTGTGGGTTCCCCGTTCTGCTCCTTTCCGAGCCTGGCGCCACACGCCAGAGGCTTCCAGAAAGGTGAATAATTCCCTGAAATCTTTGAGTTGACTGTGTAGTCACACGCATCGTGTCGTCAAACCAGTTATGCCTTGGAGGCCTCTTAAGTGACTACACTTAACACAACAGGCTCTTTGAGTTCTCATGGTCCAGTTCTGCCAGGGAATACCTGCACCTGCATCCTGTGTCTGCAGCAAAATACTGCCTTTGGTTGTGAATCATGGGAAGCTGTGGGGCTCCACAGACAAAGCCCTGCATAAGGGATCTGAACCCTGGCAGGGCCTGCTGCCATTCACATGAGCTGACTCGCCAGTTGCGGTGTGTGTCAGGATTGGGAAATCTTTGAGAATAGAAACCCTTTCTCATTGCTCAAAGTCACAGTATTTATAAATACTCTATGGCTTGTGTTTGTAATTGTACATTGTCCTATGTAAATATTAATTCCATGTTTCTCTTTCTTTGTAGTGTACAGAGGCCAAAAAGCATTGCTGGTACTTCGAAGGATTATATCCTACATATTATATGTAAGTAGTCATCACTTTTCTTTTTTGTGTTTCCTGGTGCTCAGGAAAGGATTAGATTTTGTAGGGTCTTTGAGTGTTGTTCTTTCACTAATCATACTTTTTCCATAACTTTTCTGAGACTTTTTCTAAACTAAAAGTGAAGATGCAATATGTCCCATCTCTTTCCCTTTCTTCTTATTAAAAAAAGTGTACAGACTTGTTTTGCCACCCAATCCAGCTGACCTTTCCATCTGAGAACAAAATGCAAGATCTTAAACAGCTCTTATTTCAGAATGCTGAAAGGAAACCTAAGCAGAGCCTGTGAGGACAGTTCTCCCTTTGTTTTGAACAAAGGCAGGTAATCGGGCAGAATACCAAGGATGCTTTGAAAGTAAAGTTGTCCCTTTTGTTTAATTTAAGGAGTTGGGATGATTAGTTATCCGTGGTATAACTGTCCCTCGAATGAGTGGCATCTATATTCACATCAGGCTTGGTTGTGAACCAAATGTCAGTGCATGATAGAGGATCTCTCTGAATTGCAGTTTCTGTTTAAATTGCTCACAGCAACAACAAAAAGAGGAAATGTGTGGGTGGGCGGTATCCTCCCTGTGTATCTGGGGGCAGAAAGGAGATAAATGTGCTAAACTTTGTTCCTGGTATGTATAACTTTCTAATTGCAAACATCTGTAAACATAAGTTTAAAACAAATAAAAATAAAGTGGGGTGGAGAAGTAGGTAGCGATATTAGGTTATCTGTTCCCTAAGCAAGCTCTTCCTTCCTGAAGGACTGGAAATTACTGTCATCTTTATGCTACCCAAGAACTTTCCTCCCTTTTCTTCTCCACCTCCAATTCATCTGCTAGAAATGGGAGCAAAATGCTAGAGACAAAAAGCAGCCAGGAAGACAGGAGCGAAACAAAGCTCACTGAAAGAATGAAACACTTTGTGGATTAATCATCTCTGAGCCAGAGTATTAACTGTCTAGGGGGTGTTTGTGTGTAGAACTCGCTGTCTTTTTATTCAGGTGACTGAAATGTTGAGAATTACTCATAAATGGCTGGCCAGATGGGTGAATTTAAATAAGTTCATTTTCTTTGCATGCTAATAACAATAGGACTGTGGTTCCACCTACGTTTTATTTTATTTTGCTGTAATGTGGGAAAGAAGCTGGGATGGCTTGAAATTATCAAAATCCCACTGTACCTTGACATTCAGGAGTGCATTATTCATCATCACCTCAGTATTCTGCTTGCTTTTTTGCCTACACGCTTTCACAGCCAGTGTTTGTCTCTCTTGGTATTACAAAGAGGTAGCTACTTGGATATTGGATCTTAGCTCAGATTCTTCATGCCACAGAGGAACACATACCAAGTCCTGCAAAAGCAAGGGGTACAAAGGAGAGGCTTGCTATCTGCAATAGATCTGATGCATGGAAGGTTGCTTTCTAATTGGTTTCCTGGAGGTTACTATTTTACTGTGTTCTTTGTGTGCTGAAATGGATTCTCTTCTAGAAAGCAGTGTGTTCATTTTCCAATCTGTCAAGTAGGTTAATTATAATTGCACACAGCTCTGAATATTGGAAGGAAAGGAGTTGTGAGAGGGGCCATGGTGTTGGTGGGTTGTTGGTTGATTTGGGAGATCTTTTAATGTGAAGGGAAAACCGTTGTGTATTGCCTATGTCAGATCAATCAGAAGTCTGTACTCGGGGTTGTGTGTGTTTGTGGTAGATACTGCAGAACCCTGTTATCACAGTCATTGCATAAACGTGTTGTGATTGCTGGTGTCCTGGATAGAGTAAGTAAATGGAAGAAAGGAAGGGGAAAGGGTTGGGAAGTGTGTGCTTGGCAATTATTGTGAGGGTGATGAGTGTCAGGTTCATGCTCTTGTTATTGACATGAGTGTAAGTGGGGAAGAAGAAGCACTAAGGGAAGACAGTAAGTGTCTGGGGATGACAAAGCTCAAAGGATAATGTGTGACAAGTGAAGAAATGTGGAAGGGAGGGAAGAAATGTTTTGAGTGCATAGAAACCGAATAGGTTTAAAGGGGGCATGCATCAAAAGTATAGGAAAGTCATTGATGTCTGCAGTGCCTTCTGCAATTTCAGGCTACTCTCACTTAAATAGGCCATCTGAGTCTTATTCCAAATGTACCTGAAGTGCTGATGGTTGGTGGAAGACATGGTCAAGATACTTCTGTAGTTGGCAATAAAGTGAATAATGTCATAGTGATCGTGTTTGCTGGCGAAAACACCTCCTCTGTGTGCAGATGCCAGCAGCACTTCAGACACTTGGGCTGTTTTTTCCACTTCAGAATTAGGAATGAATAGTAGAGGGAAGGCTGCCTTACATTTTGCTGTTGAGGAGTAGCTTGATTAGAATCCTTGTGGATATCCTCCTCATCGCAGGGTGACTTATATTGCCCAGTATGACTGATCAGTCTCATAGGTTTTTTCTGTTTATGCTGAGTCCTGTTGTTAGCTACCATCACGTAGGAGTGCTTAATGAGGTGATAAATTCCAGATGCTAGAACCTGCATGTTTATAATCCTCTCCTTTGCAGGCTCTGTGGCATGTCTGTAAAGCAGCATAAATGTTTTTGAGTATGAGTGGTAAGCACGTGTCCACAGTGCTGGAAATACCATGGCTGATGTCACTGGGTCAGTGAAGTGGTCGCTCACAGGGAGGGGTTGGCTGACTTAGAAAAGAGTTTTGATGCTCTCCGGTATTGAGTGAACATTAGTTCAGCTCTTCCTGTACTGAACTTTTAATAATGTGACATTCTAAGAGAAGTAGTGAGGGAAAGACAAAGTCTGATTAGAGAATCAGAGAATAACTCAGGTGGGAAGGGTTCTCAGGAGACCTCCTAGTCCAACCTCCTGCCCAGAGCAGGGTCAGCCATGAGGTCAGACAAGGCTGCTCAGGCTTTAACCAGTTAAATCTTGTGTCATCTTCCTCCTTGGAGTTTTCCCAACTTTTCTGAGCAATGTGCTCTGCCGCCTGTCAGTCCTCATGGAGGATGGGTTTTTCCACGTATGAAGTCCGAGCTTCTTTTTCTTTCAGTTTACATCCATTGTCTGTTTTCCTTCCACCTTGCACCCCTGGGAAGATCCATCCCAGGTACTGGCAAGCTGCTTTTGGGTCCCTCTGACACCATTTCTTCTCTAGGCTGAACATGCCCGAGTCCCTCAACCTCTCCTCATATGGCAAGTGCCCCAGCCTTGACTGTCTTGGTGGCCCTTGGCTGAGCTCACTCCAGTTTATCAGTTTCGTTCTTTTTACTGGGATGCCAAAACCAAATGAAATACTTTAGATATACCCCAGCAAGTGCTTAGTGAAAGGTGCTAGTTACTTTCTTGATGCCCTGGCTTTTGACACAGTCTGGGATACTGTTAGCCTTTGTTGCTGTCATGCAGACTGCTGCTCTACCATGACCCCTAGGGCCTTTTCAGCAGATCTAGTCCATAGCCAGCAAGATGTCCATCCTTTCCACAGGCAAGACTTTACATTTGTTTTTCTGTTTCATGAGGTTCCTGTCAGGCCATTTCTCTAACCAGTTTAGATCTTCGAGTGGCAGCCCTGCCCCTTGAGTTCATTGACTGATCGCCAGTTTGGTGCCATCTCCAAACTTTGTGAGAGTCCTCTATCTCCAGTTCCAGCAACACACTTGTCAACGGGGCAGGTCCTGACCTCTTTGGTACTATCAGCAGTTACTTCATACTCTCTAGGGAGTGTGTGAAGTGTTTACCACTGCCATCTGAGCCCCACCATCCACCCAGGTTGTTTTTACCCATCCAGCTGTCCACCTGTCCATACTGTAATGTCTGAACTTGGTTACAAGAATATAGTGCAAGACAGCGTGGAAAGCCTTGCTGAAGTTGAGGTAAATGACATCTGCTGCTCTTGAGCTTGTCCACAGGTACCATCCACTGCTAGTGAAGTGGTAGAAGCTCTTCTTGCTGCATGTGGTGTCCCTTACAACTGTCAGTTGTAGGTGAGGTTTGGCTTTCCTAACATCACACCTACCTGTGTATGTGATGATTTTTAAACTCCTCCTGTACTTACTTCCACCTCCTGAATACTAACTTGTTGCCTTGGAGCTCAGCCATGGACTCCTTGCTTGAGTATGTTTTGACTGCTCACTGGTGTGCTACTAGGTGAAAGACCTAGAAAGAAACATAAAAACTGTCTCTGGAAGAGAATGTTCACCTTTGCTGCTGGTAAATACGTGAAGAACAGAATAAACCTAGGGGAGTGCCAACTAGTAACCTCTTCCAATTCTTATCCAAAGCAGAACCTGAATTAATGTTAAAAGCATGTGCAGATGGAAGTGCTGTATTTTTAGGCTAATCTGTTGCTGCCATAGAAAGTAGTTTACTGCAGACAGCTGCATGTGGTGCACATTTATGTTTATTGGATCAGTTTATTTTTTTTCATTTAGAATTACTGTAAGAACATTAACGTAAACCTAAAAAAAATGAATGCTTCTGTTATTCTTCATTTTGAAAACATGTTCCTGCCCTACACGGGAATAGTCAATTTATTTCTTGTTGTGGAGGAGAACGCTGATTGTATTCTTTTTGTGGTTTTTCGTGGTTTTTGAAAGACATTTCTTGTGCATTTCCACAGATTCCTCTTCTTTTGCAGATTATTCATCTGGGTTTTGAATGTAACCCTTATGCGGCTGGTGGTCAGTCTATAATAATGATTTTGTGCATTATCAAGAACCTGCAAAATGTTCCAGATGAAAACAAAACAGAAAAGCAGTTTTTCTCTTGCTGGTATTCAGATAGCTTAGGGAGGGAGCGCTTCCTCCATCAACTTGTGTACAAGAGGCTGGGGAAAAAAAAAACACAACTAAACCAATCTAGACACATTGTTGCATGATGGGGGCTGCTTTTTGTGCTTCAGATCCTGTTATGTTTACTGCTTTTAATTAAGTTGGCTTTGCTGATGATAGGCTTAGCTTTCCCATTGCAATTACAGCTGCATGAAGTGTCAGCAGGTGTGTGCTTAGGGCAGTAATCTAGCTGTTGATTTATTCTTCCATTTGATTTGAAGCCAGCATGGAGGAGGGAGAGGAGAGGCAACATGAAGGTTTTTCACGCATGCAGGGGCCTTGAATGGCTGGCACTGTACAGAAGCAGAGACCTGGATTCAGGCCAGGGACACCAGTGTACCAGTGAGCAGCCACAGGAAGGACCTGTTTGCATATGTAGTTTAACACAAGAATGGAAGTGCACAGTTTGTATCATGAAGGAAAACTGCAGGCCATCTGTATGTGAGGGCAACAAAATCCCACCACCACTGCTCAGTCCTGCTTGGCCTTAAGCAATAAGGGTACAAAACATCACAGCTAGCTTCAATAGTCTGTGCCCTTAATGTGGTATATTCCTTGCTTCAAATAAGGGACTTGATTCCCGTCAAGATTCCCTTGATGTTGATGGATCTGTTGAGGTTGTAGTCCCAACTGCTGTAACCATGCAGCAACTAGATGCCATGCACTTGAATTTGCTTTTGTGGGTTTATTTTACAGTGCACAATCTGGGGTACCAAATTAGCAACCCACTCAACTTGCTAGGAGTGAGTCCTGACACGGGCAGAGGGATTTAATATCTCAGCCTTCACAGGCAATCAAGCAGGTGACCGACCTAATTTGAGAATTGAAGCTCTGAATTACTTTTGAGTCATGGGCTGACTAGGTGTAGGCAGCTTATTCTGACAAAGGTGAAGAGGAAAAGGGGGCAGTCTCTTGTCTTCTAGTGGAGTACTCTGAATCTGTACTCTCTTCTGGCTGAGCTGGAACAGGGAACCCACTCCTCCACCCCCATGTCATTTCCAGAGGATGCAAAAACCACAGTTGTGGCTTATCATGGTGAGCCTCAGTCTTTCCTGTTGGGGCTCTTTGACTTGAAGATTGACTTGAGCATTAACTCTTTCATGTTCTAGGCAAGAACTCTCATGCGAGGCTGAGAATAAATTTCTTCTGGCTTCCTGTCAGTGGGACAAATCAGGCTTGTGCCTGATTTGAGCTCCAGTGGGACAGCATCAAGGACCACTTGACCCACAAGTCATCTTGAATTTTCTAACCCTTTCTGGATAGGGAGACCCTGAATTAAAGTTTTGAAAGACTTGGTAGCACCTAACTGATGCCTATTAGAACTCATGTTCTTCGGTGTGTTTGGTCATGGGGTGGCTTCATGAAGGAAAAAAAGGATTTACTATGCATGAGTATGTTAAATTCAGGCAGATAGCAAATCCATGGGCACCCATTGCCTCCTGACAGCAGACTGCTTATAACCTCCCAAAGCAGCACTTAGATGCAGAGGACTGCTTGCCTCCTGGGAGCAGCTTGAGATATGAAGGAACTAATTGTCTGTTTAATAGGGGACCTGAGCATTAACTAGAAGTCGTCGTTCCCATTCATATGAGAAATGTACAATTCCACCTCCAGAAAATTAAAACTCATCATACAGAGTATCTGTGGCTTACTTTTGCCAGAACCTTAAGGTGTGCTGTTTCCCTGCTTTGTTCTGCAAAAGAAAGGCCTGCAGCCTGTGTTGAAAATTCTTTATTTAATGATCTTTATTTAAGGTACCATGTACTGCCACTGGCCAAAGCACAGACCACAGCAGTTCTTTCTAGGTTCTGCCACAGGAGGAGCAGAGAAAATTTCTAGGTGGATGTGTGCTGGCCAGAAAGCCATGTGGCATGAGACTTGCTGCCTTTACAGACAGCAAGGAGAGTCCCTCTATAGGGTGGCTTTCCTCCTGGGGACAAAGAAATGTTGTGATCAATGGCTTGATGTCCAGATGGAAACGTGTGACTAGTGGTGTTCCCCAGGGGTCAATACGGGGCCCAGTCTTATTCAACATCTTCATCAGTGACCTGGATGAGGGGACAGAATGTATCCTCAGCAAGTTTGCTGATGACACAAAGCTGCGAGGGTTGACTGATAATGCCTGAAGGCTGTGCAGCCATTCAGCAAGATGTAGACAGACTGGAGAGCTGGGCGAAGAGGAACCTAATGAGGTTCAAGATGAAAAAGTGTAGAGTCCTGCACCTGGGGAGAAAAAACACCAGGCACCAATATAGATTAGGAGTTGACCTGCTAGAAAGCAGCCCCATGGAGAAGGACCTTGGAGTCCTGGTGGACAACAAGTTATCCATGGGACAGCAATGTGCCCTCATGGCCAAGAGAGCCAATAGTATCCTGGGATGCATTAAGAACAGTGTGGCCAGCAGGTCAAGGGAGGTTTTCCTCCCCCTCTACTCTGCCCTAGTGTGACCACATGTGGAGTATTGTGTCCAGTTCTGGGCTCCCCAGTTCAAGAGGGACAAGGACATGCTGGAAAGAGTCCAAGAGAGGGCTACAAGGCTGTTTAAGGGACTGAAACATCTGTCATATGAGGAAAGGCTGAGAGACCTGGGGCTGTTTAGTCTTGAGAAAAGAAGACTGAGAGGGGACCTGATTAATGTCTGTAAGTTACAACACAGGAAGTTCCACCTCAATGTGAGGAAAAACTTCTTTACTATGAGTGTGAGGGAGCACTGGAACAGGCTGCCCAGAGAGGTTGTGGAGTCTCCTTCTCTGGAAACTTCAAGACCTGTCTGGATTCCTTTCTGTGTGATCTGCTCTAGGTGTTCCTGCTGCAGCAGGGGGGTTGGACTCAATGATCTTCAGAGGTCCCTTCCAATCCCTATAATTCTATGATTCTAGGAGAGGGCTGAAGTTACAGCAGGCCACTGGGTAGCAAAAGGCTTGTAGAAGGGTCTGCTTGATAGGAGCAGCTGGGCAAATACTTCTGGTCCCATTAGAAATGGAGGAGGATTTACCATATGCTGCAGTGTTCTTGCACAGAGATGGTGTTTATAGGCTCTTCACCTAAAGAATGATTGAAAATAATTCCTTTTTCAGCTGTTGCCTGCTCTTGTTTTTCATGTCTCTGTGAAGGACAGGAGCCAAGTATCTTGTCTTGTAGGAGATACTAGTTGTGTTGAGGCAGACAGGAATCTAATCTGAGCAAATACTGTTTCTGTCTCTGTTGTTTCTACTCTGTAAGGAAAAAAAATGACCTGACAGCCCCTTTCTTCCTTTTTGCCTATGTTTTCTCCTGTAATTAAGGGCTGGGTGATTTTTCAAGTACCTGGGTAACTGTATCTCTAGTGCTTTCCTGGGTACCAGTGGCAGTGTTTTTACTCTCAGGTACAGATGTTCTACTGAGGTCATGGCTGTGTTCATCTATGAAGCAGTTATGTTTGTTATATATAGTTATGTATATGCCAAAATCAGACCTACATTTTGCAAGGCACAATTCTAGCACGTGCTAAGAGATCACCTTTGCTATGTATAAGAAAAGAGAAGTGCTTTTGGGTGCCCGGAACCCATGACTGCAGGTAACGGTGGTAGAGTTGTGTCCCTGCTGAAAATTAGGCCATGTAGGCAAACACACCAAGGAGACACAACCAGCTCTAAGACCAAGGCTGGAGAGCAAATGTTGCCTATGATGCTGTTCCACCAGCCATATACCTTGCCTGTGTTAGTGCTCCTAAAGCATTTAAGTGAATGCCAGGGGAAAGATGTGGCCTTTGTGTTGCAGTGTCTTTCTAGAGACAGATTAATCCTCTTTAGGACTCAGAAATAGTTACTTAGGTGGGACTCCTACTCCAGGTATCTGGTGATCTTTTCTGTGGAGAAAAGATCTTTCCTTACATAGTACTACAGGCAATGGCTTTGCTTTGAAAACTGTTTTTTATTGAAAGATGGCAGTGCACATACAGAATGGTCTGAAAATAATTAATAGTGACTTAAACTTGGTAGAAAAATAACTCTCTTTTTCAGTTAGGTGGTACAACTTCTGTTGATCCTCTTCTTCATTCCTCATCCTTCAAGTCTAATTCTGAGTCTTGTGGCAGTGTAGTCCTGAAGAGCTCAGTGGCATTATACCTCATTGACAGCACAGCCAAGACTGAGCTTCATCTGAATTGCTACTGCTAGTCACTTTGTGGTGGTTGCCTGCTTTGTTTTTGTTTCATGGCTCATTTGATTTTTCTCTGTTAAGCATCACCATATCCTGGCAGATTAAATTATTTAGATTTTTAAAGCCTTTTTTTTTTTTTTTTTTTTTTTGTCCTGGAACAACTAAACACATACGCACACTTCAGCTGCCTGTCTTCATCTGTTCACTGGTAGCCGACTTGAACCTTCTGACTTTGAGGGCTCAGCACTGAGTCTGCCTGGAGGTGACCCAGTCTCAGCACTCCATCCCTTCTAATTCCTGTGAACATTTGTTCTCCTTCTGCCCTTTTGCTCTCTTGCCCATGCAAGTATTAGGACCCCAGCTGGGACTTCCTTACATTTGTGTGATGCTACTACCCATTCCCCACAAAATATTTCTGTTCTGAGCTTTGGTCTGTTGCTATATCCTATTTTGCTTAACTTCCTGGCTCCCTTTAGTTTTCCCTATTTTACTTCAAAACCTGCTTCTTGTATTCCAGTGAATCCCAGCTTGCTTCATAGAGACAGAAATACATGCAGCAATCATTTAACATAAGACTTCCATGCAACCCCTTTTGGCATCCAAGTCAGGCTTGTCGTCAGGACACTGGTTAGGAATCATGCAGTTTACTTCATTTAGGTTTTGTGGTTTTCTTTCAGCCTCCCATCCTCTGTCTCTGTGTCTGCAGTAGGGTTTCTGCTACTAGGATTAACAATTTATATTTTGTTTTACTCTTCCAAAAACATTGCTAAGCAAACATCTTAAATGGTAAATCAAGTTTTGGCACATATGATGCAACAGTCTAGAGAGGAAACCTAAGAATTCTGCAGCCTGCATTTCAAAGTGATGGTGTGGATGGGTAATATCCATATTGAGTGAGGACAGGGAATGTTGTCAGACCACTATAGTAATACAGTCTACTGAGGACTGTGATCCTTGCTTGACTTGTTTAATTTTTCCACTTTTCAGCAAATACTCATCAGGAAATTTTTTTAGATGTCGTTCTTCACTGCAGCAGCTCAGTTAAGAAGGGATTTGTTCAGCACTGTAGACACAGTTATAAATGGCAAAGAACTTCTAGACCATTTCATTAAGCAGCTAGTATCTGCAGAACCACATGCAAGTACAGGGCTTGTGTCTGGGGTGTACTGTGTATCCATACCTGAAACTTGGGGCTTTGCTTGTCTGTTAAGGAATGAAGTTCAGCATTGTGATTTAAGTGTAAACCCATACAAAAAGCTTGTTACTGTCATCTGCAGTGTAGCTATGATCTCTGACACAGCAGCTCCTTGGTGTGCTAGCACTAGAAGCTGTTGGACATGCAGATGCATTCATTTCAGTCTGCTTAATTATGAATGAAATTATGTACCTTCTAAATCACAAATCACATTGCAGTTTTCAGGAGACTGTATGCTTGATGAAGTTGCAGATTAGCAAAGCAGCTAATGGATCATGTCTTATCCTGTGTAATGGGTTAAATTTTGTTCAAGGAAAAAGCTTTGCCCTAGGGAAATGCAGTTCTCGGTATTATGGCTGTCTGAAAGAGGGAAATTTGCTTTAGAAAAGTCTTCTGGAGGAGATGGGCTCAGTCCAGGTCAGATTGATAGTAAGGCTCATTCTTTTTCAAGTGACATTGGGCACAACTAGTCCTTCTCCATAGAGCAGAGCCAAAGCAGGCATGTCATGTAAAGAATATGCATACCAATTCAGCATATACGTGTGTGTGTGTGTGTGTGCTTAATTGTTGTGGGGTTTTTATGCACTAGGGTCTTAATTCTGCAGGGATTTGCTGTTAGGCAGTAAGAGATGGTACATCGAAGACTGATTATATTTAAGCTCATGTTACTCCATTAATGAGCTGATTTTATTGTCATCTTTTCCCTGTTCATAAATATGGCTTTTCTGAGTAAGTTAATTTTCTTGTAACTGAGATGTTGTCAGAAGGTGTGTTGTTTTTTTGTAGCACATGGAATCAAGAACAAGAGATCAGCAGAGTTTCTAGGGGTTTCCCCTGTAGCAGTATCAGCAAATAGGCCATTTGTTCTTCCAGTCTTTATTGCCACTGCTCTCACATGGTGGGGAATGCAAGCAGGAGTTTGTTATCATGGGATCTTCCTTGATTCCAGGCTCCTACCCATGAGTATGTGTCTGTACTTGCAGGCATGCAAAATGAAGTGCCCATTTGGTTTTATGGGTAAAAAGTGAGAGGGGTATTGGTGTCAGATCTCAACGGGATTGCCCTCCCGGTCATGTTGCTGGGTTAGCTTCACAGATCCTCCCAGCAAATGCAGTGCTTAGCCTTGCATGAGTTGCCTCAGAAAGCTTCCTGGGTATGAGAAAATGGAGCTTCTCTAAACACAGCCTTAATGAGAGACTCCTCCATCCTTTGCATCATTGTTTTCAGCCATTTGGAAGTGCAATCATCTGTGTAGGAAAAAACTTCTCTTTGGTGGCCTGTTTGTTTGCCATTTAGTAGTCTCAGGAGCTTCATAAACATTCAGTAGTTGAGCTTTTCTGTTTTCCAGCTGGTACTTCTACAGGAAGAAAAGCTAAGCTAGTGAGACTTAAAAAATGGTGCTGACTTGTAGCCTAGACAATTTAGAGATTAAAAATAAAAAGGAAACTCAGGTACTATACTCCTTGTACAGATGCTGTTTTAATTTTGGTGGTTTGAGTGACTGTAATTTTATATTTTAAAATAACCTTTTCCCACCTCTTTTGTCTCTGGAGAAAAGAGATGCAAAATAAGCAAGGCAAGAGTGGGCACGGGGGAGGCATATGTGCAGCCTCCTTGAGCTCTCTGTTTTAGTTTGACTTTAAGTCAAGTCAAGCTTGGGGCTTGATCTGGGCTTTGGGGCTAGAGGCTGGCCTTGGAGCATCCACTTCCCACCCTGCACGTAGTCAGCTGTAGGTGTCTGGGCTGACAGAGCCAGTGTGTGGAGGCAGAGATAAAGGCTGCTCACATGCCTAAAATCCGTCAGTTTTGGTCCTTAATTGCCTCAAGAAGGGCTTCTACATGTGTAGGCTCCGTTTCCTTTCTGCTTTTCTGGCCCAGTGAAGACCTTGCTGTGCAGCATCAACAAAAGGGGCAAGTGCCCATCAGTGTGGATGAGGTGCTCCAGGTGCTCTAACCAAAAGCACGTTGGAGAGCAAAAGGAGTACCATGGCCACTGGTTTAACAGAAGGCAGTGGCTGCCACCCTGTTTCATAAGGGCCCTGATCCTGTCCATGCATTTCACATATGTCTTGGAAGCTCCTCTTGGGTTGATCCACTTGGAGAGCATGGAGGAATGGTTCACTTTTTGGTCCCAATGGGACTGAAGTTAATGCTGACTTGTGAAGTCCTGTTAGTAGTTTTGTGAGGTCTGGTAGCTTTGAGTATAAGCAGTTGTTAGGGTCCTGGCAAGCTTGAAGGAATCAAGGTTGGAGATGGCTTGCTTTCAGGTTCAGGAATACCAAAGTAGATGTTTTGTCTTTTGGCATGAGCAACTGAGTGCCTGAGTTACAATGGACCTTGCCATGCTGATCATGTCAGAGCCTCTGGCTTGCTTAAATAAATTGTGCCTATTTTGTCATCAGAAGGGCTTGCAACTGTTTTTACTTGCAAAATCACTGATTATGTATCCACAGAGCATCCTCTTCTGGCCCCAATTAGAGGCTGAAGCCGATGTGACTTAACATATTTTGTGAGTGAAGGCTTGTTAATTGAGCGTGTAAATGTGTAATTGTCTGTACAATAATCCAATTGATTTTTGTTTAGCTTTGCATTCAAATATGGGACCACAGTCATGCAGTTGAGCAAATTTTCCAAAAGCAGATGTTGAATTCAGTATGTGCATTTGAACATACAGGTGGGAGCACCCTTAAAAAGATGAATCCAGTTGTGGTAGCCTCCTCTTTTCTTTAGGCATGTGGATATGCTAATCTGAGTGTTTTCATCTGGGCCTGTCACATAGCATAGTTTCACCTCTGTCTTTTCTCCTGCTAAATACGTTTCATTGGTGTGGGAAATGACAGTTACCGTAGCAATTGTTCAGAGGTTGCTGTTGACATATGTGCTGGCTTTTAGTGAAGGGGTACCTTTTGCTTATAGTGGTTGGTGCTATAATGCCTTTAAAACAGTTCTATTTCATATGAAATATGGATCTGAAATGTGGTGGGTTTTAGAGAAAAGCCGACTTAAATAATGGGAGTTGTTGGCAGTTGCAGCCTGGTGCAACTTCTGAGAAGCAAAAAATGCTGTTCAATTTGCAGATCCAGGTATGCTTGAAGTTTCTCTGCACTCGGTGGTTTCTCTGTTTAGAAGCTGCTGATTTGCAAAGATTGAGTGATCTGGCAGTTTTGACCTAGCAATTCTTACCTGTTGCAGTGAATAAAACTCCAGACGGCTCATGCTTGAGGTCTGCAGTGTTCATTTACTGTGAGAGAAAACCCAGTCTTACTTACTGCTTTTCTTTATAACATGTCCTTTAGTATAAAATTAAGCACTGATTCAATGTATTTTGAAGTGGTTTTAAAAAAAGAATATAGAACAATAGTTTCAGGAACATGTTCCCAAGTAGTGTTAGAGCTGTGCCATGGATGTGAACATGGGATTGACAACTATGTCTGTCCTAGAGTAGTTTGTTCTTATTCATAGATCCACAGGATGTTTTGGGTTGGAAAGGTCCTTAAGGATCATCTATGCCAACCCTCCTGCTGCGGGCAGGGACATCTTTCACTAGATCAGGTTGCTCAGAGCCCCATCCAACCTGACCTTGAACACATCCAGGAGGCTTTGTCTCCCAGCTTCATGGCAGTGTTGTAAATAACACCCCGAGCAGGGGTGTGAATGGTGTCAGAGTTGGGGATGCTGTTTTAATCTGAGTGACAACCACTCCCCTAACACCCTTTTCCCTATTTCTCTGCAGATGTCGCTCCTATGAGGATTGCTGTGGTTCAAGATGCTGTGTAAGAGCTCTCTCTATCCAGCGACTATGGTATTTTTGGTAGGTCAGAGCATTTGGGAATTATGTTTGTCCTGTTCTTCTTTTATTTGTAGGACTTAAATCAGGTTATTTCCAGGCCTTGTATTTTAAAGCAGAGTAGGTACAAGTATACAGTAATGTGTCTGTGTACATATAAATGCATGGACTTTGTTTTTTTCCTTTTAAAAGTCTCTCAATATAGTGAGAAGGCACTGAAAAAGAGAGGCTGCTTGTGTCAGGTTGACCTTTGCTGCTTCTCCATCCCGATGGGCTGTACAGGCAGTGGTCCTGTTTCTACCCAAAATTGGTGGATTCCTTATGCCTGTCTCAGCTACTACCAAGTGGCAGTGTCAGGCCATTTTTGATGGGCACTCAGTTTTGAAAGAGGATTGTATAAGGAGGATTGTGCATTTAGGCAGGGTTTAAGAAAGTCTTGCCAGCTGAATTGAGGCTTCAATTTAAAAGCAAGAGAAATACATTTATGACTAAGGTTTTCACTGGAGATGGCAGCAAAGGAAAAGAAGGCAGAAAGATTTGAGCTTGTGAAACCAGCAGCTCAGTAATCTGGATAAAGCTTAAACTAATCACTGTTATATGCATAATGAAAGAATAAGGTGAATTCATCTTGAAGAGGAATTTAAGAAAGAACCCGAATAAAACCTCATTACAGTAGAGAAAATGGAGAAGCTCTCGTAGAAAACCTCATTTCAGGCATTTTTAAGGAGAATTTGAAGACTGCTTATAAAAAAAAAAAAAGCAAGCCTTCAAAATTGAAACAAATAAACACTGAAAACCAGAAGCCCGATATATTCCATAATACAGAGATTTGCTGAATCTGACTGGGATTTCAGTGTACAATCCTTACTGATGTAACTGAAGAGCTCTGCATCTCAATCCCTGGGGTGACGTCGTAAATCTCTGCTTTTCTGTTCAGAACAAATCCTTTGCAGGAGTGCTGCCAAAAGGGAATGTTTTAATATTGGCTCGGGGAAACAGGACCTCCTTCTGCTCTCGTTTCCACTGTAGAAACAAGAACAGAATTTGACCCTTTGCATGAAATACTTTTTGCTGCCATGCAGTTTCACACTGTTCCTGTCAGGGACCTGGGTGTGCTCCGAAAGGTGATACAAGCAAGGTGTGTAGGCTTGTCTCAGGCCAATTTTGATGGCCTCTGGCCAACTTCCATCCCTTCCATAAGAGCACAGTTGTTACTACCTTCCACTAAAGGGCCCTGAGGTGGCATTTGCAGCCTGAAGAACCATTTGGGTTTACAGGAGCTTGCAGCAGTCACTAGCATGTCTAATAGCTAAACCCAGAAAATGCAGTGAAAGCCACTGTTTGGAGAACAGAATCTGCCATGCCCTTGCTGCAAGTGCCTGTTTCCACAGCACCAGGGCAAGGGAATGATGAGGACAGTTTAGTCAGGTCGGAAGAGGAGCTCAGAGGAGAGCAACTGAGGCAAGATGATGTCCTTTTTTTTGAGAATGGATATCTCATTTAGGAGCATGAAACAAAGCTTGTAATCTTCAGTGCTGAATGCTTCAGTCTTCTGGCTTGAGCTTAAATGCCAGCTACCGTATTTCCCATGGGAGACAAAATTACAGTGCTGAGTAATTTAAGAACATATAAAAATCTTTTAAGGGTAATTGCAGAATAGGATTCCTCTGTGTCCCCCAGAAGCCTCCTGGCCAGGCTCAATGCTGTAAGCATGAAGATTTGTGTCCAGGATACTCAGTTTGAAGTTGTACCAACCTGGAATTTCAGTTCAGAATCCCAGTGGCAAAGGTCAGGGTATGAACCTGAACTTTCCAAAAGTTCAAGGGCATTTTAGTTTCATATTTGTATTTCACAAGGCAGGAGGCATTGGACAACAGTACTAATCTCTAAAGATGTCTGTAATATATCCATAAGTGTCCCGTGAGTGCTATCTCAAATGGCATAGACCTGCTTTCAAGAGACAACCTATATAAGAACCCTCAATAAAAGTCTTATTTCTCTCAGTGAACAGTCTAGGCTTGTGAACTGCCTTAAATGCAGGTGGGTTTTGACTTCCCTCTTCCCTTTGCTTAGGTTCCTTTTGATGATGGGAGTTCTGTTCTGTTGTGGAGCTGGTTTCTTTATCCGAAGACGGATGTACCCTCCTCCACTAGTAGAAGAACCTGCTTTTAACGTGTCTTACACCAGACAACCAGTCAACACTTCATCAGGTCAGAGACAGCTCATTAAACAAGTTTCACAAATTTCTTACATTTGCCAGGTCGTTTAAAAAGAGTAGGTTTGGGGTTTTGTTTGGCTTTTGGAAACAGTGGGTTTTGGACAAGGGTTTGCACTGCACCAAACCATGCAGCCACCTCCTGTGATGAGTGAAGTCCTCTGCCTTCCAAACAGCATACTTTACCTGTAGTGTACTAAAGTGATTTTGAAACCCAGGATGACAGTGCCCTTCTGATGTGGTTCCTAATAATTTTACAGCTGTGTGTCCATCCGTGGAAGGAGACTAGCAAGTTCTCACTTTGCAGCATAGACAAAATAATAGGTATAAAAAATGAACAGTAACACAAAGAAAGAGTTTTCCAGATACAGTTGATAATATCTGGCAGAGGTGAAGGAAAGCCTAACATTGTTCTTCCATGATGTGGCTATCTTGCAGTTCTTCTCTTTTTTATTTGCCTTCTGTGCTCTGAGCTGTAGTTATTCTGCAGCAGAGTGGTCCCTCTCCCCTTGTTAGTCTGATTGCTGTTTCTCTGGTCAGTAATGGCTGTGAGCATCAGGAGGATCTACCTTGTGATGGCTTCTCTGGCAATACTGCTTTCTAAGTTTGTTATTTCTTCCTCTCTGGCTGTCAGACAGTCCCAGTTGGGATAATCCTGCAAAATAAGACTCACCTGTAAGCAGAAGCTGTTTGTGCCTTATGAGGGCATTTTTAATCCAATCATGTGCTCAGGTGGCCAAGAAAACCAGTGGCACCCTGGGTTGTATTAGAAATAGTGTGACCAGCAGAAGAAGAGAGGTGCTTGTCCCCCTGTGCTCAGCACTGGTGAGGCCACACCTGGAGTATTGCATCCAGTTTTGGGCACCTCAATTCAAGAGAGATATCAAGGTGCAAGTACAGAGGAGGGCAACGAAGCTGGTGAAGGGCCTAGAGAATAAATCTTATGAAGAACACTTGAAGGAGCTGGGAATGTTTAGTTTGAGGAAGAGAAGGCTGAAAGGTCATTGTAGAGAGGTTGGTGCTGGTCTCTTCTCACAGGTAATTGGCGACAGAACAAGAGGGAATGGCTTCAAGCTGCAACAGGGCAGGTTTAGACTGGACATTAGGAAAAAAATTTTCACAGAAAGAGTGGTCAGACACTGGAATAGGCTGCCCAGGGAGGTGATTGAGTCACCATCCCTGGATGTGTTCAAGGGTCGTTTGGATGTGGTGTTAGTGGATATGGTTTAGGGGAGAACTTTGTAGAGTAGGGATGATGGTTGGACTCGGTGATCCCAAGGGTCTTTTCCAGCCTGAGTGGTTCTATGATTCTATCTCTAGTTGGAAGACCGTCTGCAGTGCTGAGATTTTACCTGAGCGCACACACTTTGGTGCTTGCTTTCTCCTTGCCTCAAAAGGCCGAACTGAGATGGTTTTAACCACTCTCCAGATTGCATAAAGCAGTGCTAATTTGTGCCAGTCAAAGTACACACACACACAGAGGCAGGCACACTTGGTACACTGACAGTTTTCCTCCTGGCTGTCATTTTATTTTATGTTGTATTAGTGCTGAAGTCAGAGGACAGTCATCTTTTTTGACAACTTTTTTTTTTTAAATGGCAATTTGTTTTAGTTTCATACCCCCTTGAAAGTGGAAATACAGCTGAATATTTTGTAACGAGGAGGATCCCTCTGAAAATTTGGTGCCTCAAACATCTTGATTAAAAATTGCCTTTCTTTGCAATACTGTGGCTGCATCGAGACAGCCTCCTTAGGA
Organism: Apus apus; assembly: GCF_020740795.1. Taxonomy (NCBI): domain Eukaryota; kingdom Metazoa; phylum Chordata; class Aves; order Apodiformes; family Apodidae; genus Apus; species Apus apus. Next base: position 54,786,498 of record NC_067283.1, read on the forward strand.
AAATGTCCTCATGCCCTTTGGTTAGCTGTGACTATCAGCACTCTGCAGCTGGGTTCTCCCTGCTGTCATGCTCACCACTGCACACCTGCATGTCATGTGCAGGCTGTGGAAATGCTCTTTGTTGCATCCTTAAGCATGTTCTCCAGGGCACGCATTTCCCCCCTCTCTCTCACAGGTCTAAATGGATATAAAGATATTACAGGCACAAACTGACACTTGATTCATTCTCTTTTTGTTTGAATCCTAAGGGTTTTTGCTTAGGCCTTCCATTCTGCATCTGTTTTTCTCCTTGACTGAACAAGCATTTCCAGAGAGACTATTTATTTTCAACAGTGGACAGTTGGGGGGAGCCAAACTAATTAAACTAGTATTTTTAAGCCTGAAAAATTACCTCAGGATTATGTGAACAGGGCATGTCTTTGGCTGGATTGGTAAGTACCAGGTTTCATTTTAGAGCATATTTATATTTTTTCATGACATTTCATGGAACACAAGTTGTGGCTAGACAGAAAGTAAGCACAAGCCTTTTGGTGACCTGCTCATGCTTCCTGCTTTCAGACTGTTACTGTTACTTAAAAGCTTTGGGCTCTGAGCTTACTCCACCCATTATTTTTTTATATATATTTTTTTTTTATTTTATTTTTTAACTTTTTCTACTATTCTAGGAATATTCAACCACAAAAGCAATGAGAATTAGTAGTCAACCAAGTTCTCATTTTCTTCTAGCTCCTCTTCCAGGTCTGGTAGCAGTAGCCAGGTCACTGTTGAGGCAGAGCCCTTGAAACATGGCTGCTTGCCAGCATCTTCTGCCATCCCAGCAGCAGCCTGGAAGTAGGAGTGCTTTTTCTGTGAGCCTAACTGGGAAAATGGATTGAACACCTCACCTACAAGCAGTAGTTTGCAGACCTGGTGGTATCTTTCACTTCAGCCCTGACCTACGCAGCCCCAAACTGTCAGTTCAGGTGCTAGAAATCTGAGTTGGGATCCTTGGTAGACACTTAAATACTTGCTGAGCTCATCCCACAAGGAAGTTGATACTCAGATGTTGGTTTCCGCTGGGTTTAATGAACTGAAAAAATGCCTCCAAAGATTTGTGTCCACATTTGCTCCCCCCCCCAATTTGATAATAATACATGGAAGTTTTAATGACAGCAGTTATTTTCCTGAAGAGCAAGCTGCAGCAGGCTACCTCAGCCTCTCCCATTTCCCCATGCAGATGGAAACTACAGAAATGCAGATCTGGGCAGGATTTATCTTTGAAACAAAAATGCTTAAGAAAAATGCTACAGGAAAAGGTATTAGCCCAAACTTTGGAGAGGTAGGACTTGGCTCCTGTTCCCAGATCGGATCTCCTGCAGCTGTGTGCTGATGCTACCCGTGGAAGCAGACCAAGGGCTCCTTGTTGCCACAGCAAAGGAAGAGAGGCTGCAGAACAGCCCTCTTTGCTCAGACAGGCAAAAGGAAAAATTGTTGTGGTGGTGTGTAAAAAAAGAATTAAAAAAATACTGTGTTAGGAAGGAAATACCTGCATTCCTGATCTGTTTTCCATCCTCTGGTCCTGAGCATCCAAACAAAGCTCCCTAGGCAGACACTCTGGGCTCCAGGATAGTTTGTATCCCTGTGCCTTATGGCTTAGCCCATCTGATTTAATATTGTAAGGACATGGTTCAGTATGCAGCTCCTTCCTGAATGCTTTAAGTACTAAAGGATGGTTAAAGCTTGAAGAAGCCTGTATTCTTTCTGTGGCAATACTGAGCCCTACTGTCACTAAGTCACGGAAAGGAATGATGGAGCAGAAAATCCCTTAGAGGCTGTGTCATTATAGGACAAACAGACTAGCACCAAAAGAAGAAAACTGGTTCTCAGACATGATGGGGTTTGTTGGTTTGTTTTTTTTTTTTCAGTCTAGTTTTAAGTAGAGAGAAAGAAGAAAACTTACATCTTGAGATAGAGACGGTGACTATAATTGCTGGAATCACATTAAGTTGTCTTCCACAGTTGGCTGCAATATCTGAGGAGGGTGACATGCTACCTTTGTAATTTCTCATGGCAACAGTCTCGGTTACTCCTCATGTGTCATGGCTAAGGAATTTTGCATTTGATAGGTGGTTTCCTTTCCTTGTCCCTGCAGGCTCCAATGTAATTTCCTGAATCTAATCTGTGCAAAGCAATCTTGTCCCATTGTGTTAGCCAGCCATAAATGGCTTCAACTTGGGTTTTTGTTTCATACAAGTTTGCTCCTTAGCCATCTCATGCCTAGAAGGGATATTGTCTATTTGAGATGCACTCTGGCTTACAGGCAGATCCAGTTCACCACAAAATAATCTGTGAAGTCCTTTTGTAAGACTTGACACCTGACTCAGGGCTACAGTGGGAAACCCTTTGTCCATCTGGGACTCCACACCTCTTGGCAGTGTTTCTTTTTGGGGGGCTGAGCAGGGCTCACAGTTTTTCCCTTTCAAATGGGAGTTGCTTGGGGCAGTGGTTCCCTTTGTTTCACTAAATGCTTTATATTGCATGCAAAATGGAAAGTTTTTTGACAGAATCTTAAGAAGTGAATGTCGTCCTGCAAGCCTGGGTTTTCTCTGGAATGGGAGAAAGGTGGCCCCTTGTCTTTGCTCTGATGAACACTTTGAGAAAACTTGCCCAAGTGTGCAGAGCACAGGTGCTGGAAGAGCATGACTTGATGCCCCTGCTGTTGTTGATACCTTCTCTTCTTTTCTTTCTTTCAGGGTCACAACAACCTGGAGTGCCGTATTACACAGACCCGGGTGGACCTGTGATGAATCCCATGGCTATGGCTTTCCATGTCCAGCCCAATTCCCCACAAGGAAACCCGGTTTACCCACCCCCACCTTCCTACTGCAACACACCACCTCCCCCTTACGAGCAGGTGGTGAAATCCTCCACCTGAGGACTCTGGCTCTCTGACCTGACTGTGTGAGATGAAGGTGCCATTGCAAAATGAGCAAGATGGAGGGGACATCTGCCCTTCTGAACACTTGCTAGTTCTCTAAGTCCTCTCTCTCTCTCTCTCTCTCTCTCTCTCTCTCTCTCTCTCTCTCTCTTCCTCTCTCTCTCCCTTCCCTGCACCTTTCCTCATTAAAGTTCCATGCAAAGGGGTGATTTAAATTTTTTTCTTCCTTTTTTTTTTTTAGTAGAAGTGGATTTTTTTCTTTGTTTTCAAAATGAGAGAAGTTGTCTTTGTAATGCTTTTAATGGAAACCTATATTTAAAACCTGTATGTCTTTCTCTTTATTTATTGTTCATTTCAATCATGGGATGATTTGCGTTGTGGCAGGCTAATGAGAGGTGTTCTTTATGCAACCCCAGAGTGATGTGCATACTAAGACCCTGTAGCAGAAGTGCCCTCATCTAGTAGAAGAGGTGGGACAATGCTTTGACTAGAAATGGTGACCACCATCCTTTTCTTTGAGAATTTTCTTGTACAATTTGCTTTTGATGCAAAACAAAGATGCTGTGACTGGAGCACCAGCACTGGTCAAGTCATGGCAGGGGCTTTGCCAAGTACTCTAGAAAAGGAGTCCTTACTTTAAAAGCAAAGGATCAGGACTTGAGTGTTTCTTGACCAGCACGTGGACTCTGCTTGTGCTATCAGCATCTTGGCTCCTCTTATTTTGCCAGCAGTGAGAATGTATGAAGCAGGTAATGACTTACATGTTGGTGGTGAGAGGGAGGTGTTACAATCTCAGAGCTACATGTGCTTGTGCCTCTCGTGTTTTGCTGTGAGCAGCCCCAGGATTACCAGTTCACTGCCTTATGCTCGTGGCTGCCTCCCTGAGTGACCACAAGTCAACATCTTCAAATCAACACAGCGCCCCTTTCCCTGGGAGGGCTCTCAGGCTGCTCCATGTCCAGCAAAAATGCGAAGCTACTGTGAGATGTGGCTGCGTACTAATGGAGCCTTCTCCCTTTGTGCATATTCAACATCGTGTCACTAAGGAAGGACAAAAAGAAGATGCCTTCTAATGCTGAAGTACCTGCAGAAACAGCAGAGCTGAGAGTTAGGAAGGAGTTCAAGACAGTCCTTTGAGTACTGAGTGATTGCAAGTCCTCACTGCCAGTACACCAACTGCTCCTCTGTCACTCCAGCCAGGGCACAGAGGTTACCTTGAGGTGGTCTGGAGTCATCTAAGAGCTGTGCTGCTAGCGCTGTTACTGTGTGCCAGTGGCTTGTGAGAACTTGTTCCTAGGTGGGCAGCTAGATTTGTGAATGGGCAGAACTATTAGGAACTTGTCTCCAACAGAAAATCTGGTAAGGGTCACTGTTTCTAAAAGCTGCTGGTGGAGTTAGCAGTCATCTGGAGCTGAGTGAGCTTTTGAGGAGCTCATTACCACAGCCCTGACTTGGGTGAAATGGTAACTAAGGCTTTCCCTTGTTATGCACCATCGTAAGGGACAAAGCAAAGGACCTCAGTTTGTGCAGTGCAGGCTCGGCAGACGCTTATGATACAGCAAAGTACATTTTCTGTCTTATCACTACGTCCATCAGCCTGCACACCACAACTGTTTATATTTTCTAAATTAGTGTGCACTTGCAGTTTAAAGCTGCTGATGTTACTGAGTACGGTTGTGTGCACAGGATACGATTTTTTTAAAAGCAAATCCAACCTCTCTTTGTCTGTCAATAGAAATGGCAACAGACCTCATGTTACTAGATAGGTGTTGTCATGTCCTTTTATATTACAAAATGTATCTGTGAGAGCTGGTGTTTTCCTGTTTTTTAATAGAAGCCTTTTATAGCAAATTCTTACACTGTACATTGAAATTCAACCTCTGGGGAAGCTTTCCTGAAGCCTGGCTGGTTTATTTGCTGGTGTTGGTGGATGACATTACAACACACACACACTCCTCTGCTAGCAAATTTCCTTGGTCTCCTCTTGAAAATACACCAGCTGTGTGGGCAGCCGTGTGAATTGCTTGCAAACTGTATACATGCCTGGCCCCTCATTACCTTGCTTTTGGAAGATTTTAGGTTTTATTTTTTCCCTTTATTTCTTCCCCTCTTAGCTTAAAAAAAGAAACAAAAAAGAGAAAGGAGTGTGTGGAGAAAGATGGTAGAAGCCCTTTTGGCAGGGTGATACTAATAATATGAAGGTGCTAGGAGTGGACATTGTTCATTTTGCAAGGGTGGGAGGGTGGGTTGGAGGATGGATGGAGCAGAAGTAGGTCTGTCTACAGTCTTGGGGACTCGGGTTGCTCATAAAAATTGTGCAGGCTTTCTTTCAAAATGCAGTTTATTAAAGCAAGATGGGATGTTGCTGCACCTCTAGCTCTCTTCATTGCTCTTTTCTGAGCTGCATGCTTGAAGTTCTTTGTATTACCGAGTTAGGAGTGTGACCTCTTGTGTGCAGAGGAGGAGAGGCAGCAGGGCTCATGCCACCAAGAGACTTATACTCAACAGCACTTCAGCAAACCAGATGTGAAACACAAGCTACAGGCACACTACTGGAAAGGACAGCACTGCTCCTCACCCACAGGCACTGATGTCAGGTGTGCAGTCCTGCAGGGGAAGGAAAACCTCATCTTCCACTGGGGTATTACTTGGCAGTAGTTACGTCCCAGGAGCTGCCAGCTGCTCCAGCTTCGCTAAAGTGGCCTTCCCTGTGGTGTGTGGCTGCTTTATCTGTTGGGATTCCTCAGCTGAATTCTCTGGGTGCTGCTGCTGTGTCCTCTTTCTCTAACACAACAGATTTTGGTGCCTCACTGACAAAGCAGGTTGGTGTTTTGACTGCAAAGTAAGTTTGGTGCTGGGAGCTCTGGGGGCACCAAGAGCAGGGTATGGGACTGACTTCCTACCTGCCTTTTGAGATCTGGCCATCTGTATCAGGAAGTTGATTTGATATTTTGTGGGGATCAGTCTCCTAGTTCTTGCAGAGGTGTTTTGATAGGTGGAGGATTCAAATGCCTGGAACAGGGCTTGGGCAGAATGGAGATGCTCAAGCTGAGCTACTGAGCCTGGGAGAGAGCCAGGAACATAAACTGTACCCCCTTGAAGTCCTTTCTTTGGTTGTGTGTCCTCAAAAAAGTATCTAATGTACCTGAGAGGAGGCAGTGACTGGGGGGAATGTGACTAGATGGGATCTTGAGGTCTCTGCTGCTGTGATGCTGGCAGAAATGGGAATGAGAAGGGGCGTCAGTCTCCAATTATGCTGCTTTGAGAGAAAAAGCACTACCAGGCACTCTTGGTATACCTTGTCCGTAGCTCTGATGTGGCCAGTCCTTTTAATGTCCAAGGCATGTACAACAAGCCCTGGCTGTGCTGTGGGCGGGAACCTGCCCTTTCTGTGGCTGGGCAGTTGGTTTTCAGCCAGAGGTTTCACTGTCAGTCCTGTCTTCTTGAAGGCCAAAGATTATGGAGGACTGGATGTGCTCTGCTCTTTCCTTCTTGAGGATCATGCAGGGAGGGAATGAGCAGGGGTCTTTGTAGGTTTGTAAGGACCTCATTCTTGTGTGCAGGCACTCTGTCATCAAAGTTCTCTCTGAAGGGCTATTAAAGGCAGTGTTCTGAGACTCTGTAGCTCTCAACAGGCCATCTCCTCACGCAGCAAACTTTCCCAACCACAGGCATCTTCCTTCTGAGCAGGTTCCAGCTGCTTGTTCTTTTACCATTGCTGGGGAGAAGAAGCCCCATTTTGCTTCCCTTCCTGTCAGCAGTTTCTTACCTGTAGGTAGCCACGTGTGACCAGCACACCATCCACCCTGGCTCTTGATGAAGGATCCAGCGAGTGCTGCCTGACCTCCATCCCACCAGCCATGTGTCTCCCAGCCCAGACTGGACTAAAGCTCACCCTTCAGCCACTGGTGACAGCTCCAACTTCTGAGGCTCACACAAGGCAGGCATCACCGGGGCTCAGGAGCTGCTTACCCCCCCAGAAGGTAACTTTCTTCACACCAACACGCTCACTGCTTTATATCTGCTGAGGGAAGGCTCTGTATTAATGGGTCAATTCAGTTCATTGCAGTCTGAGGGTTCATAAGGTCTTGCTGCTGCTGCTTCAGCTTTCCAGCACATATGTGGCCCCAGCAGTTGCTCAGTTGCTGTCAGGCCCAGGGCAGCTGAACCACCTCTGCCAAGGTGTGGGTGAGGCAGCTCCTCAAGGCCATGCTGTTGGGCCGAGGCTGCTGAAGTACCAACATCTTACATGTGGATTTTTAGTCTCGATTCTCTCCTCCACCTCCTTCTTCCTGGTGTGACTCAGTATCCAGGAGAGGAGCAAAGGTCACCTGCAGCATCCTGCCATGCCTTCTGTGCCTCTCAGTAATTAGCAGGCTGACTCATAAAAATAAATAGGACCCAGCTTGACAAGGATGGTACCAACCCTGCCACTTCTGTTTGGGGTGGCCAGGCAGCTGTGGCTGTGTTTCATTAGCACTTTGGGAAACATAACATAGTGACAAGCTGTTTTGGTTTGTGTGGGGGTTTTTTTGGGGGTTTTTTTCCTTTTCTTTAGAGCCCTGAGAGGGCTTACACTGCTGTGAAAAACAACAGCTGGGAACTATGTTTTCAAACAAGATCTTCAGCCTGTGTGAAGAAGCCAAAGAGGTGTGTTGCTATTTCTTCCTACTTCAAAGAAACAAGCCCAAAACCCTCAGATGGGTTAGTTTTATATACATATACCCAAGAAGCCACATTTTGGCATAAGGGTCAGCCAAAAAGACCAAATATCTTGTCAGATAGCAGAGACTTTTTAAAATTAATTTTATTTTCTTATTTTTCTGGTCTAATCACTGCATCACTGCTAATTTGATAGCTAAGAAAAATGGGCCAGGATGTTTTTGCAGGCCCAGTGGCTGTGGGAGCCCTTTCCTATCCCTGGGGGGGACTGAGCTGCCTTCTGGGCTTTCACAGTTGTGTGTCCCCTGGGACAGGGAAACTACTACAGAGACCAGACAGGGGAAGATCCAGCATAAGGCTGTTTCTGTGAAGCAACTGCTAGATAACAATGCTATTAAAAAGCAGAGGTGCAACTGGCAGCCACCATCCCAAGCTGCCACGTGCTGCAAGGTGAAGGGGACAGCAGAGAAAGCAGAAGGAACAGTGTCAACTTTAACAGCCCTTCCACCCCAGCCCCTTAGTTATTTTTGGCTTTATGTAGTAAGAGAAATCACAAGACAGGTGTGTGCAGCTCCATCCTATACCTGTTTTTCTCCTGCTGTCTGACCCCAGCTATCTAATAGCTACAGCTGGATTTTCAGCAGCCCATTTGCAGATGTCATGGAGAAGCAGTGGTTTAAGACAGGTCAATACTGCTCCCTGCATGCAGAAGATCAGGGCTCTGCTGTTCAGAGACTGGCTCCTTGTGCCTGTGAGTTGACATAAAATCAAGGAGAACAAAGGGGGGGAAGTGAACCATTCAACCAGGAAAAAAACCTGCTGCATCCCAGCTCCCTGATGGGGCAGAGCTCAGGCAGCAGGCTGCTGCCTGGCTAGTACCTGAGATGCAGCACAGATGCTTCCTCCCATCTCTCTCCTCTACCCTATTTTGATGTTACAGAGAATTCTTTGCTAGAAATGCCCTAATGCATTTGTCCAGCGATAGCTGAACTTGTACAGATTATCTTCAGGCTCCTGCCTACAGCCCAGAAATAATGCTATTAATTCAAAAAAAGCAGGAGCTGCTTTCAGTGGCAGAGGGCCATGAGTGGCACCTGGGGCTTTGTGAAACAGAAATACCACCCCTTGCTTGCAGTGTACTTGAAGTTTCCTTCTGTTAAAGCCTAGTTAGGGAAAAACATCAAGCTTTCCCAAGGCTGGAAAACAGATGGTAGGCAGCTGGACAGAGAGATTTCATACGTGTGCTCTTAAAAATCAGCTATTCACAAGTCAGGCTTCAGCTGCAAACTGTTCAACAGGACCTATGTGACCAGAAAGGAAAGCAACACTAGGCACTAAGCAATGCACACTAAAAATCACCTGGAGCAGCAGCAGTATCTTTAAAGCTAGCAAAAGGTGAAGGTTAAAAAACAAGCCACTTTCTGGCATGTGCTCCATCCTGCAGGACTGTCAGCTTGGGAGGCAGTTCAGCAGTCTGATCAGTGGGACAGATGTGCTGGAAGAAGGATGGTGTACAAGAGGAAAAAAAAAAAACAACAACAGAACCACACAAATTAACCACCACATAGCTTGATCTTTACTAATAAAGCCAAAGAACAAAACATCAGCATTTCCCCCCCCCCCCCCCCGTTTTTCTGCCCAAAGAGCATCTCCATTTTAAACACTAACTGCTTTTTGCAACAGATGGACTATAACACACGGACAAAGCAAACCAGGGAATATTAAGACATTTTCCACATTTTAGTTTGATGGGATAGTGCCTTGATGAAATACATTTTTTTTCACCTTCACGCTGTATCCTTTCTAAATGGGCCACCTGGATATCACAGCAGTGTGACAAACAGAAAGGAGGAGCCACAGGGAAAGTCATGTCAGGAAGATGAAGCAGACATACTGTCAGATCCTTCCTGACTTGATATGTTACAGTTGTAGTCTTGTCAATTCCAAGAGGATTCTATGGGGAAAGACTGTGCCAGGCCCCACCACATCAGCAGGCTGCCTACAGTACAGAATGAGCTGGTAGCTGACTTGTTCCTTGTTTCAATGGGTGTACTCACACATCTCAGAGGTCTGCTCAGTATTAAGCTGTTCTAAGTGTGTATATACCTACATATTTTTTTTAAACCAGCAAGCTTTAATTCCCCTTAGGTTCCAGCTAGCCAAAATGACCTCCCACAGGTGCCACTCTAAGCTGAGCAGCCAAGGAGGTTTCTATGTATATAATCACTGAATGAAACAACGTGCCCGTTGACCCTCTAAGTTCAGTGGTCAGCAGGATGCACGCTCAGGATCTGCCAGGGGGCCTGGTGGCTTCTGTGTTTGCAGGCAGTTCCTGCAGACCTGGCAAGCCTCCTCCCTGCTACCCCTCCCACATGCTCTGCACTCCCAGCAGAGGAGAAGGAAACATGGTGGGATGATGTCGAACAAGATCAGGGATGCCACCTACCTCTTCTGCTAGGATTTGTGCCGAGACTTGACCCTGGGACAGTTTCCTCCCTGGCTTATCTATAGGCAGGATTAGTCACCCACAGGCTGAAGAAAGAAGCAGCAGACTTTAGCATGCTTGACAGGACGAACATCTCATTTGATACGGCCTCTACTGGTACACTCTGTGCACTGCTTCCTGTAATCGGCTCCTCCCATTTCTGTGATCCCTCCCCTTTCTGCCTTTTGCTCCAGTTTGCTTCCCCCCAGCTGCCTGGCATGCAGCTGCCCTCATCCCTGACTGTTCAGATGCAGCTGGGTTTGGTGCCCCATCACCTCATCTGCTGCCCTTTGCCAGAGGGGTGGAAAAGTCCTGCTGCTGCTCCTGTCTTAGTCCTACCTGACAAACCGGAAGATGAGCTACACTGTGACATTAAGCTGTCCCTGCACTGGCACTGCTGCTCTTGCCCAGGAGAACTGAATGTGGAGATTATGAACATCCCAATGGATTTGGCAACAGATAATATACTAAGTTCAAAGAAGTCACCCACGACTGTTCAGAGATTTACGCAGGGGCAACGATGTATCTCCCAAGCTTGACAGCACAGAGTGGCACTCAGCAGATGGCCCACAGGTCACATATATCCCAATGCACATCTGAAAGGTCAAAATCTCTGCCATCTGTCACACTGGCACCCAACAAAAGGTATCAATTAAAATAAGCACCTGGAATGACAGAGCACAAGGTGACCTGGGGGAAGGATGACAGCAGAGCTGGAGAGAGTGAGTGTGTGCTACACTTCCTTACCTTTCCCAAGCTGTGAGCCTGCTTGCTATCTGCAACACATAAGCCTGCTCCAAGTGTACTTCCAGTATGTCCCAGTGCTCTTCTCAAACCAAAAGCCTGATCCTCAGGAGCACCTGGAGGTAGGTCTAGTATTTCACAACCCCACCACACTACAAGGGGAAGCAAAGCACTAGCAGCACAGTTAAAACAAAAGGCAAAGGGCTTTTTCTGTTTGGATTTTAAGATTAAATCAACTGTAATTACTCTAGCAACGGTTTCATACTGCTCACAAATTTTCTGCAGCCTTCACAAGCAGCTGGTGAGTCCTATCATACTATATGGGCTAAATACAGCGGGGTGGGAGGAGAGGGAGGGAGGGGCCCAGAACAAATCACCACCTTGGTTTGGAAGCAACAGTCATCCTAAGTCACCAGCACGAGAAACTGCCCTGATGCCCTCCTTTACTCACTAAGCATACAAGATGCTGCAGGACAGGTTTATTAAACATCCTCTTACAGAAGAGGAGAAGCACAGTTATGCTGCCCCTGCTCTGCTCCTGGTGGCAGCAGGAGGTTAGTACGAGTGATTACACCTTCAGTTTGTTAAACTTGTGCCATGGGAGGGGGCTTTGCAGAGGTGGAGACAACCATGTCCACTGTGCTGCAAGTGCTTAACACACTAATCAGGTTCAGGTATCAAGGGAGCCTCTCTTTTCAGGCTTTCTAAAAGAAACCTCCCACAGCAGAAGCAAAAGACAAAGTCAGGTCCATTCCAACCTGCTAAGTTTCTGAAAACTGAGGTGGCCTCTTACCTCTACATCAAAAAAAGGCTTACCTCCTTCATCTTAGCTTCTAGTGATCGAGGAGAAAAATGCAGAAAAATAGGACTGCAAAAACGTTTTTCATCTGTTTTTGAAACTGCCAGCTCTCCAGTGAAGCTGGGCACTGCCCTGCAGCAAACTCTGGCATGAAGGTGGATCTCTCTGGGTAACCACGCTGCAGTGAGCAACACCGCTGTTGTGAGTCATGCACGAAGGTACAGGATAGAGAATCACACAGGGACCAGCTTTTTGCTAACGACAAAAGACTCGACTCAACAGACAACACCAATAAACATGCAGAGCATGTCAAAGACCTGAAGAAGACAAATACAACGGAAGAGAGAAAGTTCAAAACTTGACTTCTGTTGTCCTACATCTGAACATGTCACTTCAACGGAACTTAAATGTGGCTTCTCCTGTACATGCTCTAATGACTTCATGGTCCTCTGGGGCAGGGGGTAGTGAAAAAAGGGTTAATCCATCCTTCAGTTCAGGGCTGAGTGGGTTCAGTATCAGAGGCACTAAACAGTCCCATCTCTTTTGGCATCAGTTTCCTCTCAAATGATCTTTTAGCTGTCCTGTTCCACTTTGTTTTCCCTCCTTTGGGGTCCAAGTTCAAACGCTGGAAACTGGGAAGTCTCTGGTACTGAAATATCTGAGAGGAAGTGAATTGCTCCAGCCATGCCTAAAATGTAACGAGAAAGAGAACTTTGTGTATCTTTGACATTAAAATAGCACAGTTGAAAGCAAAGGCAACAGCACCTGTTTGAACACCTCCTCACTAGAATCTATTTTCCAACAGGTGAACTTACAGACTATAGAAAGGCAAGTTCATCTGTACTTTGCCCAGTAAACCAAGTTGCACTTGGGAAATATAAAGGCAAGAACCAAGATCTCTCTACCACCATCTTTTCAGCTGCACAACCTCAATGCTACTTCTCTTCAGAAAAAGTAAATCCCCATTTGGACTGTCCCTCAGAATCTGAGCAGCTCTTGCTCATCATTTCACTGGTGAAAAAAACAAAGGCAAAACTTTATTATACTTGTGAGGTACAGATTCATTTGTTTGCTATTCATAAAGAGGTCATCCAGAGCCTGAAGCACTAACAGCACCATCATCTCAGGGTGACAGACAGCAGAGACAGTCTACAGCAGGACAGTATACAAACACAAGCTCAGTTTTATGATCAAGCTAAAATCCTATTTTATCAGTAGCTCGTCACATACAAACAGAGGAACCTTCCTGAAATACAGCATCTGATGCAAGTGAAATGATTAAGACAGTCCTGCAAGATGCACATGCAACTTCTGCAGTGTGCATATAACATGCAGAACTGGGCAACTTCAAGCACAATTTTGGTTACAAAAATATTCATCAAAATTAAGACTTTTTTGTCTCAAATTTGAAAAGTCTAGATTTTTCTACAAAGAAATCATTGGCATTAAAAAACTTAACGTTGTATGTCAGCAAGAAAGCACAAACCATCCTACAGCTGGCATTACTTCACCTCAACAGACTTCAAAGGCCTTATACAATAGACAGGACAGATACAACATACATGCAAGGGAGCTCTCAGGAGTTAGAATACTTAGACTTTTCTCCCTTAAACATTAAGATGGTTACTGTGTATTTAGAAGGGATGCATGTAACTACTGCTCTCGTGTGTACACACTTTGGATTGGTTTATTTGTAAAATAATTCTATTCAGTCTGCTGTAATCTCACATCTTCCTGATAGGTGGCACACTAGGCTCACTGTTTGTGAAGTACCAGCACTTTAAATCCTACTTGGGCCTGTGATTCCTTGCTACCGTGTTTATAAAACATTAAGGAATAGAAAATAATCTACAAGAAATACAGAGCTCAAGAAAACTATGTGGCAACATCCTTGAACTTACAGAAAAGCCTCTAAAAACTCTACATTTATTTTCTGTTTCAAATGTTTTCCTTGCTGTAGTACTGCAGCAGAGAAGGTCTGGTTCTGACAAGCCAGCAACTACTTTGAGACTCCCTACCCACAGCTGCTCCTCTGCCCAGTCCCTCAGCTACAACACCTGTGACAGAACTGCTGCCTGGATTTCTGTTTGCTTTAAGCCAACCAGCACAGCAGAGTTTTATTCAAGAATGACACCAGCACTGGCTTGACACTGGGAACTGCTGAAATGCAAACAAAAGTGCAAGTTGTGACACTGAATTATTTTGTCTTCCCCCAACCTTCTTTTAGGCAGAGATGGGGGTGGGTTTATTTTTAATAGTAGAGAAACCCCACCAAAGATTTCCCAACTGCTAAGCATGTGCCAAAATGGCAAGGTTGCCCTTCTTTCCTGTATAATACAATGCCATTTGCAATACCATCACTTTACCTTCAAAGAGAGAATAAGGTCTGTCAGGAATACGACATCCATGTGCACCATACTCCAAACACCATTCAGCAAACTGGGGAAAACATTAAACAAAATCATATACTTTGTAAGACCCTTAAATGCAAGCTTGAGTATCTGCATATCTTTACTAGGTACTACATGTCAAATTGGGCAAGCAAAGATACGACACAGAAATCACTGTCTGTGATCAAATCTGTCCCACTTCAACTGTGACAAGGCTGAAATTAGGTTTCAGGATCTCTATTTCCACAGCACAAGTTTCAGTTTAGTAACAACGTAATTAGGTGGGCTGTCCTTTTCTGTAAATCAGCCCTGCTACACATCAATGAACAATGCCACAAGGACAGGCAGATTCAGTTTCAAGGGTAACATTCTTCTAATACTATAATACCAGTTTCTTGGTGCTGAATTTATCCACATACTCGGGACTTGGGGTTGTTAATTGCATTTTGGTTTTTTTTTCACTTCCATGCACCAATTTAGAGTATTAAATCTCCACCTGCCACTGCTTAGTTTTATTAATTTACTCTCCCCAAGCTTTATGAAAAATCATTCTAAATGCAGTTAGACAATCATGGTCATCAGTATTTTGTTGCAGATGATGGAATCTCATTAAAAGAGTTAACAATGTCTTTCTTCTGTTTGATCAACACTGCTGCAGTAGCTACATTAGACATTCATGACTTAGGAACCACATCTGGATCAGTTTCATAACAACCACCTATTTCTCCTTTATGGCTCCCCAGAGCATAGAGGGGGACACAAGCTGCCCTGGTATTTCTGTGCTTGGAAGCAAACCACTGCTTATGCAAAACACAGTGCCAAGATTCCTGTAAAGCAAAGAACTAAGGGGTCTCTCCCTGCTCCCCTTAAAATTACAGCAACCTGTTAGCAAACAGATCACCCTCAGCTCTAGAGGCAAAGCTATACGGGGTGTGAGTGTGCCTCCAGAACCACCAACCTGTTCCACAGGAGGACAAAGTGTGGCATCTCCTCCTCCCTTCTTCTCCCCATTCCGTTCTGTTTAAATCTTTATTGGGGGATGTATTTTCCTTCTCTTGCTAGGCACGTGTGCATGTGTGTGAATGTTTTAAGGAAACCCAGCAAAAAACCCACAAACATTGTGGTCCACGCTGTTACTGAGAACCGATGAAACATTTTTGGGGCCTCCACGGGTATAAATCTTCAAACCAAGGTTTAACTCTCCATGTGATCTTGTCTTATATGTGAGGACAAAACATGTTCATGGCATGTTTCTGAACTACAATCAATTCTTGCAACATCTTATTGCATACTAGCCTTTATTATTACTGCGAGCCTGGGAACTGTAACAGAAATTTAAAAAATGCACCCCAGGGCACAGAAGCACAACCATAATTGACAAGTTCATAGCTTCAGAACAACTCACAGATCCAGTAAGGCACACTAGTATCTTCGTTAAGCCAAGAGGAAAAAAAGAATTACATATATATATATTCTAGCAGGAAGACATCTGCCATTATTTGTCACACAGAGTGAGCATGCTTGCCATCAGCAGTGGTTTAATCACAATGCTGAGGAGCACAGGGCTCGGATGCTCTCTGTGCCCAGATACCTCAGAGCCCCAGATACCACAGCTCCCTTCTCTTCCTACAGGCAGGCCAAGCTAGGAGCAGCTCAGCCTCCTGGGAGCCTGTCTGATAATGTTGGAGAAAAGCTGTGAAGCCAAGAGTGAGAAGAATAAGCCAGGGGGTCTCTGTGAGCCTTGGCCTTTCATGCTCTTCTGGTTCATTTGCAAAACAATTTCATGACTCCTAAGAGGTAACAAGGGATTTCTCATGGTGTCAGGCTTTGGTAAATATGAGACAAGCAGCAACTTTTAAAGCTCTGCTCATGTAGGATAGGCTGACAGTGGAGATGAATACAACAGCTTCACTCTACATATGGCCAGCACTCATCTGAAAACATCTAGGAAGCAACCCACAACTTTCCCATTACAGAACTTTTAAAAAGGCCTCAGCCAAATAGCTATGTATGTAATATGAAACCTGATATCCATTAACTAGGCTGAAAAAAATCCCCAAGAAACCAAACCAAACTAGTCTTATGAGATGAGGAAAGAGAGGCTGAGAAAGCCTTCTTCTTTGCTAACTAGCACATTCAGAGCCAAGCACAAAACCTGGACAACACCAGTGGAAAAATTCCAAGTGTATCCTTCTCTGCCATCTGTATTAATGAAAAAAATCTAAGTGAGCAATTTAGTAACTGCAATTCAGATCTCCAAAAGGCCCAAACAGACACTAGTTTAAAAACAAGTAATTACAAAAGACTACAAACAATATCACTTGAGAAGCTAAGGACAACAGTGGATGTCTCAATGGAATAATTAGCACCACATAAAATGAGTGTTATTGTTCAGGCAGGCTGATTTTCAGACTATTTTCTTTTGAATGTGTCTTTAGATCCTCCCCTCTCACAAAACATTTCTACATTCCACCCTGCATAGTAAGAGGGTGCATGTTCCACATACACAGTTGAAGTTGTCCAGTCAAAGTGTTAGTGAAGGGGAGCAAGTGATGGGACACGGTTGTCCCACACAGCCAGCCAGCCAGCCAGCTCTAGATCTAGCCAAAACTCATCCTACTCCAACTGCAATTTACTCCTATGATGTGAAAGAAAAGGAGCAGTAATTTTGTTGGGATGCTCAAAGCTCACCTTGCAAGCTCGGTAGAGGTACTTTTTGTCCTGAGTTAGGTTATAGAGAGACAAGAAGGAGTAGCCATTGCCAGCAGTACCATGGCAGATCCCATACCCTTTCCTCAATAAACCTCTCTGCCAGATGACATCACTACAGTCCATGGCATCTTTCAAGTATTTATCCTCTTTAAAGGTCTGTGGAATAAAACAGAAAACAAATGCACATAAATTGAAGTACTAAAGAAAACAAAAGCAAGAGATGTTTTGCTATTAGTGTGGGGGTTTTAATATTAAATTTATTTTCAATTTTATTAATCCATTTATCATAAGCTCAAATTTATTTTCTTATTAAGTTCCTTTTCCATGCAGAGAAATGAGAAGCAAGATCTTTTGAAGCTCCTGTTTCCAAAATCAGGACCCCAAGGTAAAAACCCCTCGAGTTCAAGGCCCCTGGCTCTAAAACCTGTAATCTATTTGAAGCATGCATGGCCTTTTTTTGCTTCTCACCTTAATTCCCTAATATTGCATTATTTGATTCGAAATACAGAAATGTAATTCTTCTCTCCAAGAAATGTAACACAGAATACTGGCCATGACATCTGGTCCTAAAGGGCTAGGTCCTGGCCTTTCTGAATAATTGTTGCTGGTTACTCACCATCTGCCTTCAATTCCATGTCAAAAATGTATGAGAACATCTTTTTGCGTAGCACAGGGCTCTTCTCTGTCACAAGTTTAAGTAGGAATATTTCATTACCTTGATTGGTATTTATATTAGAATCGCTCAGAAGCACTAGCCAGTTTGGGCAAAGGACCAACTTTACAAAGTTTATGGCAACTGAAGTGTATTTTGGACCCAGAGAGTCCGCCAAGAGAGCAAAAACCAAAACCAGTTAGTTCAGATGAACACCAGACTTCCACCTTTGTAAGACTGCTTATTCTGCTCCCCTTTGCCTAAGTCACTCCACAGATCAACAAGACAAAAAAGAGTAGTAACTGATGCACTACTGTAGACTTAGTCCTTTACAGACAGCATCTCCAGCGAGGATGCTATTTAATTAAGGTAAGAAGCAATTAACAGGCAAGATTCTTAAATCCACAAGTTTGACAAAGAAAAGTCCCTCTCTCTGAACACGGTTTGTCAGCTACTTAGCTGTAACATCATTCTATGAACATTCAAATCAAGGCCTGGCAACAACATTTGACTTCAAGGACAAACACTGCTGTCTGTTAAAACAAGCCTCTGTGCTTGGTATGAAAGCACAGCCAGAAAAACATACTCAAATTTTTCTTACTTCTTGTTCAAAAAGCAGATTATAATGAGTAAAGGAAAAGCATCATATGCCCCATCATCTTTAACATAAAACGAGGCCAGAAGGGAGACTGCTAAAGAGAAGTTGGTCCTATCCCTCTTATTCCCTGCAAAACTGTTTGTGCTGGGGAAAGCATTGCATTGACAGAGAAGGGAGGGAGGACTGGAAAAGAAGCCTGCAGTGTTAAGTCAATCTCCTACCACAGCTCAAAGAAAAAGCAATGGTGACTGCTGCTACGTTCAGCAATGGTGTAAAAGATTCACAGTTCATATTTCAGGTACCAGCATGAGTAATTATTCTAATAACAAAGCCTGGTTTTCATCAGACCACCCAGAAGCCAACCAGGAGATCTGCCAAGGAGGGCCATCAAGTGCAGAAACAATTTGCATAACTGTAATCAAAAGGCATACTTTCAGACATCATGCAAATCAGAAGTGCACAACGCAAGAGAGACGGACAAGATCAAACAGTAGGCTTGTGGTGGCTCAGTGGTTATATTTATGCCCTAGAAGGGGCCTGGGATCTTTGCTCTGACATTAAGATCCCTAGAGCTGTATGTTAATAATGAAGTAATTTGTGGAAGACGTTCTTTGGCAAGACACATGAACCTACGCTTTTGAAAACCAACATAATTCTTAAAACTCCTGGGATGAAGATTCAAATAATTTAGGTCAATGTTCTCACGCTCAGGACTCGATATCAAATTGTTTAAATACATGGTCCTTTTCCAAGAAAGTCTAGTAACTACTAGCATCCTGAGAAACAATTTTACCCATTTATTTCCTTTTTAGAAACACACCTATGTAAGTATTTCGAGATTTTTAATGTGCCTAGCCTGGGGTTCTGGTTTGAAAATCTAGATCTAGAAAGATGTAAAATGCAAGCCTTACCATCTGACAGCCCTTGCATCCAGGTCTCTCTATAAAAATAAAGGTCTATATGAACACAGAGTGATTCACCTTGTAAGCTTGCATGAGCATGTGGATGACTCCGGGAGCACCATGGCACCAGTGAACCAGTCTGTCAGTCTCATTGCTCAGTGACGACGGGTAATTCCCAGATCGGAATTTTTTATGACGTACATAGTCAATGCTTGGCTTCACCAGCTCTGTCAGTGTCTCCTGGTCCACATTGGCAACTGGCTAAAGAAAACATTAAGAAAAACACTATCAAAACCATAGACAAAAGTAGTAACAAATCGTGTATCAACAGTTAATTCTATGATCTATTTTCAAGTATCCTACATATGTGTCCTTGCTCCAAATACACTTCATACAGATTTCATTAACCTCTGCTTACAATACTCTTGTGAGGAGTGTTTTTACAGCTACTGTAGAGACAAAGAAATTGGGGCACCAAGTTGTCACCTGTCTTACTGGAGGTTACACAGAAAGGCTATGGAAGAACTGGGAAGAGAATATAGATTTCAAGACTCAAAGGCCTCTCTGTATATCTTAAAATAGTAAACACTTACACAAGAAAGATGGTTTTACAGATGCATGGCTCATAATACACAAAACACAATGAGTTACACATTTTGTTTTAAAAATAACAAATGTAGACAAACCTGTCCTATTTCCCAGTAAATGAAGAAGAGTATATGCAGGGGCATACCTGGCAAAGGTTTTATGAAGGTTAATGTTTTCCATCATAAGCAAAACTCCCTGAAGCTATGGGCTATAAATCTGCATTTCCAATTTCAGAAGCAACAGCTACCTCTCCAGGCAGTTAACACCTCTGCACTATAAACTCATCCTTAGAATGCTTTTCTGAATTTTCTCTCATTTCTTCTGTTTAGTTTAACTCCTTGCCAAAAGGAGAGCATATCCATCAACCTGTATGTTCCTTGCAAGTAAAGGTTTAGAAGCCAAGTACCTGTTGGGTCTGCAGTTGTTCTCAGTTGCCATATTCCTCTACCAGCCCATTCTACAGTATTTTCATAACAAAGAGCTCTATTTTTACACAGCCTATATAATTTCTGGAATTCCTGCAAGCTGTGGGAACAGCTGCAGAAACTGTAGCCTACAGAATCCTCCTTATTTTTTTAAATAACTTGTCTTTGTTGCTGATACGATGTCATACAATTTCACTGTTTTCCACCAGCTCCAGCACCTTTGCATTCCACAGGTGAGCACACTGTCAAAACTGACAGTCTCACAGTCAAGTGAAAGACTGTCAGCAGCTGTATTTCCAGTAACCTGAAAAAAACCCAAGAGCCTCTATATCACATCAGCCAGGAAAGCTTTGCCAGCCTTCTACCTATCAGGTCCCTCAAGAAAACTCCACCTCTGCACTTTCCTGAGTGGAACAGAAACCCTCACACTGCTAATGAGAAGTACACCTGAATACAGATCAGCTTATCCTGAAGAACATCCCGGAGCTGATCAATACCTAACTCAGATGTTGACCTGTGGGGTAGAGAGGCTCTGGGGGAAGCTTTGTTTTGGGGTCTGATTTCCTGCTGCACCCCTGCAGTAGAAGGCAAAGCAGATGGATACCAGCAATAAATGCCTTCAGTCTCGAGTTGTGCAAAGCAAGCCTAGTCCAGCCCACCATGTCTGTCCTTGGGAGGTTAATCCAATAAAAGCAGAACTCTTTACAAACTTCCCTCTCACCTTTTGCTTCTGAGAATATCTGAGTACAACGCAATTCTTTGCCCAAGTTCCTGAGGTTCCAAGCACCTACTCCCAACAGCAAGAAAGTAACCTACAGGTATGTGTCTTGACTCTCTTGCCAAGAGCAAAAATACATAAGCAGGGTTAGTGAAAGGGGCTTAGGATTAGAGATTCTCTAGTTAGCACTTCAGAATTCCCTCCATATCTCCCGGATGAGTTATTTAATGCCTGCTGAGCTCTTATTCTTCCAGTACTCTTCTCTAAGTAAATCCAGCAATACATGTTTCCTCATAAAGGTATTGTACAGAAACGATGAGCCTTCACATCTCAGGTGCTATGTTGGACACCCTTTTTTGTTATCAAACAACCATTCAACAAATCAATTCCTGAATTCTTTAAGAGAACACAGAAAAATCCTCCTTATTCCATGTAGGAGGGATGGGGAAGTGATGGACTCCGATATGTCATCTACTGCAGTGGATGACTCAAGTCTGCATGACTCACAATATTTAATGTACAATGAAAAGACAGTAATCTAATGCTGCATAAACAATGGTTTTGTGGTAATTCTTAAAAGCAGCAATTATGTGTAAAGGAAAAGACAGTTACAATTTTAACATGTAGACACAGTAGCTTCTGCTGAAACCAAAAAGCACTGTGCAATTATTTCTGCTATCAGCCTTGAAGAGTAAGTGAAGGATGGAGCCTTTGAACAGGTTTCTTTAAAGGACTGGATGTTTCTCAGAAAATCTAGCAGAGCCAGGAAAGGCAAAATGGAAGCCAGTAAGATGAATTAGCCAGAAGGGGGTGGACCACCTTGTTGAAGAAAACAGGAAGTGAAGGGCACGGTAAATTAGAGCAGCCTGAGACCCTGATCACTGCAGAAAATGGCTGTAGTGGGGTTGACATGTCCCCAGGTAGCACAGCAGCAGCAGCTCTGCACAGTTTTGTGCTGCAGAGACTAACTCCAAGCTGTGGGACCCTGACCCAGCACGACACTGCACATGCATGAAAGCTGAAGATAAGAACCTTTGCTGCAAACCAAGAAATCACTGGTGTTTCACCCCAGCCCACAAAAGACACTCTTACCTGCATGAGCATGTAATAGATCCCAGCCACTCCATGGGCTGCTCCAACATACTGCTTCCTGTGCCACTGGTACAGGAGAGGACAACGGTCTGTTTTCCGCTCCTCCTTGGAAAAGTTCTTCCCCGATTCAATAATAGCATCTATTACCTGAGAAAGAGAACACATTCCTTCCGTCTCGCTTGCTGTGATTCAGAGGGTTTTGCTTTGTCATGACTAAAAACACAGCAAAAGAGAAGCCACAATAAAGAGTGACAGGACAATGATATTCAATTCTTTTGGACTTAAGTGTTGAGACAGAAATGGAATTTTTCCTAAATGATGGAATCACTTGCATTTCTAAGAGTAGAAATTTTACGTATAAATACTTCTCATCTAATACTTCATTTTTTTCCAGGCCTGCCTTCTCTGGTACCTGCAGAATACGTGCATCTTCCCCACACTGAATTCTCCTTATTTTCACTTAAACATTTCCAAATTTCTGCCTGCCTCAGTCTCAGCTGGGCAGCAGGGAAAGGGGGAAGAGACTGGAGGGATGGATGAGACTGAGTTCCCAGTTCTAGGTTCCTCTCCTCTCCAGTATCCCTCTCTTAATCCCTTGAATTATGCGAAGAAATGATTCCAGTTCAACCTCAGTGATGCTGTGACACTGGAAAGAGAAAAGTATCTTACCTCTTTGATAAGAGACTGTGGGACAGTATCCGGACCAATTTCAGTATTCAGGTACAGCAAGGCATATAGGTAACCTGCTCTGCCATAAAGAAGCTCATCTGGAAGTTCAGCATCTGTGCTTATGACTGTCCTTTGGAGCTGCAGCAACCTGCATTGGAGAAGGAAGGCGGGGAGGGAAAGCATCTTCTCTAGAGACCATATTGGACTATGTACTGCACAAGCCACCAATCAAAACAGAGGCAGAATCAGTGTTGGAGCTCCACAACTGCCTTTCAGTCATCTCCAGTTCAGCTGGTTGCCAAGTTTATGCACAGGAGCTCTGTGTGCCTGCTACCCCTGACAAACAGTTCTGAGTCAGGTGAGAGTTACTACAGCTACCAAGTTTTTGTGCAGATAGAAACAGATGTATGGGTGCAAGGGAAGGGTTGGAGGAGGCTGGAGCACTACTCCAACAATTAGGGAAACCTCCTAGAGCCTCTGGGAATTTCACCAAAGTGAGTACCTGTAACTGTAGATTTGTTGCTCCAAAGGGACTCCCTACTGTTACTCCACTAGTCTGTATTAGAATTGAGGTGAAGCAGAGATCTGTTTTCTGCCCACTCCCTCCTTGTATCTTCCTATTTTTTTGTGATTAAACTGGCAATTAGATGAAACCATGAAGATGATCATATTTTAAATTGGAGTAGCAGGCAAGACAATCTGGATGAAGGCCAAATTAAATTCCCAGGTCCCACTCAGCTGCTATTTTTCAGCAGAAATATCAGCATTAACATCATGCCAGAATAGAAACACTGATCCCAACAGCTGGGGGACACTGCTTATGCTGTCACTGCTTAATACCACGGAAAAGCTACTCACAAAAAAAGTTTTACATTATCGTTCTTTTCTTGGAACTACATGTTGGACTTAGAATTAAAGTATTTTCTTTTAAACCATCAACTGTTAACTTTTATTAATAAAATCATACAACTAGACAGCTACAAGGTAAAAAATTAAAACTATAATCATAGACTACATTTTGACATCTATAATGTATCACTTAGCTGGTGTCATGAATATATTTGTAAACAAAAAAGGACGAAAAGAAACAATCAAACTAACCTCCTTTTCAATCCTTCTAGAAATGACACTCCAAGGAGAGGTGAGACTAAAAACATTTCTTACTAATCTCACTTTGCCATACCCGTGCTTCTTGCCTTACAACAACACTGCTTTCCTAGCTGCATCCAGAACTACATGCACAAGTATACTCAAAACAAAAAAACCCAAACCTACGATCCTTTTCAAAACTGCAATATTCATTCTGGAACAGCAGCAGAGATTAATAACACTAAGATTCTAGATTAGAAAGAGACCAATTATATTCCCAAATATAAACCAGAATGGAGATGAAGACACAAGGCTAGTCTGCAAATTCTGGCAGCCTTAGGTGTGCTGCTGAACTGCTAGCAGGTGGATTGCTGGGGCTGAATACAAACCCCACAGGGATCCAGTGCTTGCAGCCCTTTCTGGGCTACAGCAGTCAGCTCTGTACCAGCAAAGGGACAGTCAGTTCTCCAAGGAAGCTCTACATCTAAATGGGATTTCTCAAGACATTTGTTACATTTAAATTACTCTGAGAAGAGGCTGGATTTTTTTCAAGCAATCCTTCATGTGCTCTGACCTAATTAAAGCCCTTGTTTTTGACCGTTCAGAAACTACCTCCTCTTTGTTTTATGAAATCTTTGTGTTACGTATCAATCCGATGTATCACGTTTCTGTCTGGATGTTTCCTGATCCCTGCAATGTACATGTTTTATAGGAAGCATCACATCCTGCACAAGCACTACATATTGCCCACAAAAAGTGTGGAGCTTTTGTTAAATGTCACTTCCATGCAACAAAATTCAAATGTGTATGCACTACAGATACGCCCAGGACATCCTCTCCTTGCAGCAATACAGAACTCCAGATAACCCATTAAATATGAATCAAGTGCAAGCTAGCTTTAGTAAAGACAAAGCCTACTTTGTATTCTTCCACTGAGAATGTATGAGGGCAGAAAGCATCTCCTTCTTTTCATCCTGCCCACCAAAACCCCACTTGTAATCTTACCGAACCAACGCTCTCTACAAATGAGAGGCATGGCTTTTTCCACCATCAGCCACTTACTTGGCAACACATTCTTTAGATTCACTGTCGTTTTTCAGCTTGTGATAAACCACTGCACCCACTGCCAGTGGCCCAGCATCACCGCAGAGGAAAGTCACTCTTCTGCCATTCAGATTGCGAAGGATTCTCTTCACATAATCAAGAGATCTCTGCAGATGGCTCTGGTTTTTTGTGACACGGTACAGCTGCAAATATAAGAGGGCAACACCTGCAACCACACAAAAAAGAGATAGCTTTGTATACTTTTCCTTCTAAGTATATCATATTCCTCTCTTTACTGCCTCTGAACCAATAACTCAAATGCAAAAAGGTATTTGGACACTTAAAGCATGTCAGTCAAGGGTTCTAGCTTATGCAAAGGGAAGGCCATCTCTTTAGGTTACATTTCAATTTGGATTGTGACAACAACAAAAATTATCAGACTCAAGCCCACTGGTAAACTCACAATTTGCAGAGAATGGAGAAAAATTTATGATACAGGTACCAACATGTGAAGAAATCACAGAAGACTCAAGAACTTGGGCTTTACAAGCATATGTATGACCAAGTACATTGACTGCATAATACACATCTCTTCTGTGCAACAAATGACTTATTTTCCATTTGATTTGTAAAAGAATCTTTTGCTGAGTTTCTGCATTCAACTTGCCAAGTACTTTATAACCCCTAAATGTATTTCATAACAAGATTATGAGCTTCTACAATTAAGCTGGTTTGTAAAAGCCAGAAAGCAAACAAGTCCTCAGAGAATGCCAGAAGGTAATATCAAGCTTCACTTAATTAAACTCATTACACAGTTTTCCATTAAAACAAAACAAACCCTAAATATGACAACAATGTAGACTGAAGAAAGTGAAATAAATCCATCTAAGTGGATGTTTATTGGTCAACTGCAAGCATACATGTGCACAAGCAAAACATTTACCTCCAAACCATACTGCATCTCAAACTCACTTCAAACTTGGAAGAGCCCTCTCCTGAGCCATAACAAAAGCTGAGTACACACAAGGCCAACCTAGCTCCACAGAGAGGCTGCCTGAGATGTACAAGAACAACAGCACCACAGGAGTGCTGGTACATCCACACATGCTTTCTAGACTGGCTTTGAACAGTCCTTTCCAGATGAGCCCAGGAGGAGAGCTGCAGGGCTTTGTTAGCCCAATTCAGTAGCAAAGGAACTTGTGGGCTATTTACTGGGATTTCTGTAACCCTTTCTTATGCTGCCCTTAACATGGCTCCTCCGAGATGCCTGTCACATACAAAGGGTACTTGTATAAGCAAGACGGACTCTTAACATTAGTCCTACGATTGTTATGTGACAACAGTATATGCTCCAAGTTTCTAAAGGTGTTTCACAAAGTACAAGCCAATGCTCAGGACTGCACTGCCAATATTTGCACACTATCAAAATGCTGCAAGGAGCAAGTCTGGGAAGAAAGTATATGCACCATGTATTTTAAAAGCCAGATCATTTAAATACTTTTATTCAGAGTCATTTCCACAGGAGCCTTGAAAGATGTTTACAACCTCGAAGACATAGTTGGCTATCCTTCTACAGGATGGAAAAACCCCACTCTCATTAGACTGAGTTATCTGTTCATCTATCTTCTTGTTTCAGCTAATGATGGCTGTGTTACTTTTAGCTTATGACTCATTTTCAGCATGCTCTGGTTTATCAGCCATAACCTCAGTTGTCAGTCACAGTGTCAGAACACAGCTCCCCAGGAGCCGTTTAATGTCAGCATGAGAAAGCCCATCACTGGAAATCTTCTGCACTCACTTAGCAGCCACTCACTTTCAGACCTTAAAACACATCTATCATTTAAGTCTGAGTTGTCTAAAACTTCCCCACCTATCCACCCACAGCACCATCTGTACTAAAACATCAAGAAGAAGGCAAAGAATCTTACCCTTTCACTGCCAGAATTAAGCTTGAGCACAGGCAAAGCCTGGTGAGTTTGTACATGCTGCTCCTCCTCACGACACAAAGATAAGAGATCTCCTCAGGGCACATTTCAAACATGCAGTGCTAAGGCTTAAGTATGCCTAAAGTGTTAGCTATACAGAGCAGGAATAGGATATGCCGTTGTAATAGCAAAGTGGCACTTAAGAGGCCTAGACAGAAAAGCAGCATGTTGGCAGCTCGAAGAGCAGTGGCTGCATCAGGCTCAACAACTGCAGGCTCTGCCTCAAGGGCCAAAGGGCTCATTCACATTTGGACAGTATCAGTGATGCAATGCTAAATGAACAATGGTGCCTAGCAATAGCCAGCATTTGCCTGCTAATCTTCATGAACTTCACAATCTTGCAATCCCACCTCCATACTCCCCCTCCTCACACATTCATTTTACCATTTTTGTGCAGACAAAGAACAAGCACAGCCAAACTACCCATATTCCAGACTCCAAGCTGCTGGGCATAGAACACCTCCCCCCCACGTACTCCCCACAAAATGATTAGAAGATGTTGTTACCATTAGACAAATGCTAACTAACAGTCAGTTCAAATAAAAAGGTGAAAATAACTTATTTGAAGAAAACCTTCTAATAACAAGGGGTAAACTGAAAGAGCAGCCTTAGAAAATCCACTTATTTTGCAAGACAAAGATCTAAATATACAAAAGCCAATTATCTCTCTGTAACTTTGTCTGCAGAAGTCAATGGAAGTCATTCCAGATAGCAGTGAGAATACTGAATCACACAGAATCACAGAATCTTAGGGGTTGGAAGGGGCCTCGAAAGATCATCTAGTCCAAACCCCCCTGCCAGAGCAGGGTCACCCAGAGCACATCACACAGGAAGGTGTCCAGGCAGGTGTCCAGCAAAGGAGACTCCACAACCTCTGGGCAGTCTGTTCCTGTGCTCTGTCACTCTCACAGTAAAGGAGTTTTTTCTGATGTTTACGTGGAACCTCCTGTGTTCCAGTTTGCACCCATTGCCCCTGGTCCTATCACTGGACATCACTGAAAAAAGCCTGGCTCCATCCTCCTGACACTCCCCCTTAGTGTATTTGTAAACATTGATGAGGTCACCCCTCAGTCTCCTCCAAGCTAAAGAGACCCAGGTCCCTCAGCCTTTCCTCATAAGGGAGACGTTCCACTCCCTTAATCATCTTTGTGGCTCTGCGCCAGACTCTTTCCAGCAGTTCCCTGTCCTTCCTGAACTGAGGGGCCCAGAACTGAACACAATATTCCAGATGTGGCCTCACCAAGGCAGAATAGAAGGGGAGGAGAACCTCCCTTGACCTACTAACCACAACCTTTCTAATACACCCCAGGATGCCAGTGGCCTTCTTGGCCACAAGGGCACACTTCTGGCTCATGGTCATCATCCTGTCCACCAGGACCCCCAGGTCCCTTTCTCCTACACTGCTCTCCAGAACCTCCTCCTGTGAATAAACCCAATTACATCATTTAACAAACACACTTCAGTCTAATTCCAGCTTTCTCACCAGTCCACCCAGTGTAGGCAGAGCAGTCATGTGGATCTGCTGTCTTCAGCCCTTCCTCCATCTGTTGCAGAAGGTCCTTGATTTTTGTCTGGATCCGTTTTGAGAACCGAGCACTGACCTGAAAAGAGAAAGCAGGAGAAAGGCAGCGTAAGTCAGAAAAAGAAAGAATTCAGGAGTGCATCTCTCTGCTCCACTTTCTCGTTTGGAAAAAAAACACCACAAACCAAAACCAATCAAAAAACCCCTGAACAAAACAAACAAAAATAGGAAAAAAGTACTATATACAGCAGTCAGCCATGTGTCCTATGTAACGCATTCTGATTTAGTATTAGAGTAAGTTACTGGTATCTACGTTAGATAAAAAATATCTGGGGATACTTTAAAGTCATGTGAAGAGCAGCTATGGACACTGTGATAGCCTTTAACTACATGCTGCCTCTTATCTCACGCCCTTAATACAGTAAGCAAAGCTTCCCTGGACTCAGTAAAAGGTGAACAGAATCAAACAGAAGACAACCATCTGCTGCCACTCCATGGGCCAGTACTCCATCCAGGGTCCTGGTACCAAGACCACATTATGGACAAACACACAGCACAGTCAATGCACAAACTCCGTGCTCTAGGTGCTGGCTCTCGTCACAGGGTCCCTGCATATCCTTTGTGGCACTAGGGAGCAGAAAATGGCTAAAGGAAGAAAAATACTCGTATTTGAGACAATCATGACAAAGTTGAGCCTTAATCTTTAATGATGTACTCAATCACATCATCCATGAGGTATTCACACCTTCTTCTGAATCCAGGACTTCTGATGTCTTAGCTTGTGATCGCCACATGGAAGGCATGTCATCTGAATACCCTTCCTCCTGCTTCCTGCTCTCTCCTCTCCCCAAAATAGTATTAGGATTGACATGCTTTATTGTGACAGGAGGTTGTTAAATGCAGTGACACTACACGAGCAAGCTAGACACAAAGAGGATGACTAAAAATAGGCTAAACAGAGCTTAAGGGGCAGGTTTACTTATAGGAAAATTTATCTTCTACAAAGAAAAAATGCCATTACACAATTTAGCTACCTGTCAGCTTACAATGAGAATAAGCTATTGTTTTCTGAAATAGTGCTTGATCTCTTTCCACCTATTGCTTCCCCAGCCTGCTCCCAAATAATAGCTGAAACAAACCAGATCAACGAAGGCTTAGTTTGATGTTAAACACAGCTATATTTGTGATTTTTGTTTTTACTGGAAATTGAGAAATTAGCTCATTAGGAAGGTAAGTTCTTGCTTAACTACAAGATATCCCAAAAAGAAGGGGTTCAGCTAAATTATGAGTGCTGGGCTCAAAATACACAACACTTCATACTCTTTGTTCAGAAAAAACTTCCACTGAAAATGAGTGAATTCAAACACCCATTCAAACGATTCAGAAATGACAAAGATTACAGGAATCAGAAGCCCTCTGACACAACAGAAGTCTCCAGGGTCAACGGTTCAAATCCATTTTATGATGGTAGAATAGGGAGAGAGAAGGAAACTGTGCTATTATGTCTCATGCTGCACACATACCACTGTAGGCAGGAGACAGACCCCCTTAACTTTCCCCAGTAACTCCAAAAATAGCAACAAAACATAGTAAACATCTGATGTGTATTACTCTTTGGCCTTAATATGCCATCTTTTTCTTAGGAAACTGTACCATGAACACACAACATCCCCCCACATTTTGACCAGTTCAGTGAAGTCTCAACACAATGCAAAACCTTTCCGAAGGGAAGGGCTTCTCTCCTTTGAAACAGCTATGCCAAAGCTAAGGCATATGGTGAAACAGCACGAGGATATCCAGGCGGATGCATCCAGGCATAGCTCTCAGTTTAGCTGACAAGAGTGAACTAAGGTTTCACAGTGCTGGTTTATTTACCTACTGCAAGCTGGTTACCTTTTTGTTCTGACAATACACCTGCTGTTATCAAATCAAGACATTTTTAATCAAACAGCAGATCAAATTACCCAGAGGCAACAGGGGAGTACTAGGACATCGGGACAACCAGTTTCTGTTTTGAAACCTCAGTCCTGTACAAATAATTTAGCTCAGGCTGGCATATTCCTCCCTCTAAAAGAGGAATTGTTAACCTACCTATCTTGACTCAGTGCTTTGAGAAGTACAAATGAAAATTTTTATTATAATAATTACTTACAGACTCAGAGAATGGTTTGTGTTGGAAGGGACCTTAAAGATCACCTAGTTCCAACCCCTCTGCATGGGCAGGGACACCTTCCACAAGACCAGGTTGCTCAAAGCCCCATCCAACCTGGCCTTGAACACTTCCAGGAAGGGGGCATCCAGTTTCCCTGGGCAACCTCTTCCAGTGTCTCACCACCTTCACACTACAGAATTTCTTCCTAATGCCTAACCTAAATCTCCCCTCTTCCAGTTTAAAACCAATCCCCCTTATCCTATCACTACACACCTTGTAAAATGTCCCTCCCCAGCTGTCCTGTAAGCCCCTTCAAGTACTGGAAGGTCTCTTACCAGCCCAAACAAAGCCACTCCCAAGCTTATGCCAGTTTGAATAGCTTGCGAGTGGCAACAAAGTCTTCCCCAGTGACCTACTCCACCACAGCCTCTAACGTTTTTTTTCTGTTGCTCTGAAGCTTTAACAACTGAGCACTGTCCTGTTATTTCGGTAAGATTTCACTATAAACCTGTAACAGATGCTTGCATGCACTAGAATAAATTAATGACATAAATAAAAGAATGTTGAAAGCTGTCTTTAGAAGATTTATAAACCTTCTTCAAGGAATCTTATGGCATCATTACAGCTGAGCATAAAGCACGCTAACTTGTGCTGAGCGCAGACTAATTTTCATGAGAAGCATATTCATTTCACAAAGATTACATCAGCTGGCATTCAGCCTTTTCTGCAGGTGACTCTTGGTGTTCCTGTTGGGACAAACAAACACCAGGAAGCCTGACCTCTGATATTCAGATATTCTACATGTCTTTTAAATACCTCCAGGGATGGTGAATCCACTCCACTGTCAGGCAGCCTGTTCCAGCGTCTGACAACCCTTTCAGTGAACAATTTTTATCTAATATCCAGTCTAAGCTTCCCTTGGCACAATTCAAAGCCATTTGCTCTTGTTCTACCACTTGTTGCTTGGAAGAGACCAAACCCCACCTTGCCACAACCTCCTTTCAGGTTGTTGTAGAGAGCCTTCTTTTCTGAACCCCAGACTCCTTAGCTGCTCCTCAATCCCTCAGCAGCTTCGCTGCTTTTCTTTGGACAAACTCCAGAACCTCAGTGTCCTTCAAAACAAAACAAAATAGTGCAGAAAAATATAAATATGTCGGTTCTGCAAAGTAATTGTTTTGTGATTTATTTGAACCATGCCACCTTTTTCACTGCAATAACCCAGTATGCAAAGCTACATCTGAATCCAAAGCTTTTTAAAGCCAATAAAAATGTAAGGAATGTAAGCGTATATTTAACATCACTCACCTTTGGCACTAATTATATGGTGTCTAAATTATGCTTTGTCTGCAATACCTATTTCCCCTATCTGCTTTTTTCATTTACAGGGTTCCTAAAAAGATCTTAAATGATCTTTTGTAAACCCAGCATCATAACTACACACACATAAAAAATACACCGTGATGCAAATAAAAATGTCCCAAAAGAAATCCACATTTCACTTGCAGTTGACATTACAGTAACATACCAACTCTTCCTGAACTACTTCTCCATTACAGCCAGATCCAGCTTTACAGACATGGGTTTAAAACACATCAGCACCAAGAGCAGATAAGGCAATAAGCAGCTGCTATTTGTATGTTTTATATCATGATTTCTGGTAGGTAAGAGAAGCCTCTAACTTAAAGTCCTGCATGCCCATTTGGACCAGATCTCACAGCACTCCATACAAACCATGTTGCTATTAACCCTGTTTTGCTATTAACCCTAGTTTACTTCATCAGCTTTTGGGGAACTGATGCTATGTGCAAAACCAGACTGATGACAGAAGCAACTGATGCTGCAGAAGCAGCAAGGAGATGGCCTATACATACAGTGCTACCAACTGAACAAGCAAACTACGCTTCTATTTCATCCTGGTTCAAACCAGGGTAAGAAGAGATACATCAGAGAAGAGTGACTTTATTGTTGGTGAGGTGTAGAACAGGAGAGACAGAACATGGTGCTTGGTTTTCTTTCAGCCAAAGTGCATTACTTGGGAGAAGAAAGTACAGCTGAAGCTGGCACTACAGCCAAGGACTCATTCAAAAACCAAACTTGCATGGAAGACTTTGTGAAGGACAGAACAGTTACTGGTAAGGGAGAATGGGGTGGGGAACAACTCACAGCTCTACTGAAACAAGAAATCCTGGCTGTACTGAAATAATTAGGAACTTTGCCACTGACTGTAAGGAAGCCAGATTTCACACCCACGCGCTGGAGCATGGATTTGTTGAAGCAGTATGAGGTCTCACGCTCACCTCTACAGAGCTCCTACAAAAACAGACCAGAAGAAATGGTAGCAGGATCCCACATGCAGAATTTAGCAATGTCAGCTGGGAAGTGACCTGCCTTTTTTTTACAGAAAAACAAGTTTTACTTCATTTTTACCTAAATCAAGAGGCTGCTGCAGCTCCAAGAGCGACTTTCTTACCTGAAAATACCAGATAACTAAGGAACCTCCTCACCCAGTCTCCAAGACAGTTAAACACAGCTCTCTGCTACTACTTGGTTAAGCCCTTCCAGAAATGAATGCTAGTTCTACAAAACTATATGCTTAATAAATTATTTTGAACTCTGCTGTCTGCAGAACACATTGCTCTGCTTTTCAGTAATCTGGCACCTAGTGCTATACACATAATAGAAGGGGGGGAAAGAAAAGAAAAAAAAAATAAAAGAAAAAAGAGGAAAAGGAGGGAAAGAGGGAAATCAGTAACTATGGGCAATCTACTACACTGCTACAAATATCTACATAGG
Organism: Apus apus; assembly: GCF_020740795.1. Taxonomy (NCBI): domain Eukaryota; kingdom Metazoa; phylum Chordata; class Aves; order Apodiformes; family Apodidae; genus Apus; species Apus apus. Next base: position 54,819,436 of record NC_067283.1, read on the forward strand.
ATTAGGCTTTAAATGCAGGCATCACCCTATCTCAGAGGAGATGAGGATGAGAAAAACATCATTAAAAAAGGAATCCATTGAAGTTACAGAAAGAAATGTTGAAGGTACGTAAGAAATATGAGACTGTGCCTCTCATGCATTTGTGTGTAAAAGGAGCTATTTGTCTGGTTAGTGATTAGGCTGAAAAAAACCCCAAAGGCTAAAGATGTAGATCATCATGTAAAGCTTCAGATTACTGATAACCAAAAAACCCAAACCCAACATGATTAACAAGCATTGGGGAATATTATCCTATGTTTTAGGAAATGGAGGTTGATAAAAGCAAAAGAGCAATACTGAAAATCACTGGTCCTAGCATGCTATTTATTGAAAACTAAGAAAATCAAAGTCTGTTATAAATAAGACTTAAATTCACTCACTACACAGACATTTCCACCCCAGCTGGGACATTTTTTGGTGGCACACAAGTTGTAAAAAAAGCTAAAACCTCTATCAATGTTGTACCAATAATCTACTAAATTTTTCTGATGCACAGACAGCAGGTATATTCCATATATTGAACCAGACAGCATATCAGTGTTGTGCAGTTAGACACTAAATCTATTTCCACTAGAAAATGAGTACCTGTTATTACACTTGCTTATGCAACGACCTGGAGTAACAACTCATTAACTCACATGTCTGCAAGATAAAACTAGAAAACAACAGAGTGGATGGACGTGAGACAATTTAATCACAACTTGGGTTTTGATTTTTAAAAGTGTCTTCATTCAGAACTAGTTGACTGAAGTCAAACAGGCTTATACACGCAGTTACTGTCCTTAATAACATGAGAGGCTTTCAATATAAAAGCATCTGAAATGCACCAAGTGCTATTTGACGCTGATACGCAGTGTAGGAAAGAAGCAGTAGCTGTTCTCAGATTGTGTACACTGACTGCCATGAATTAGTAATACACAGTGAAGTTCAGAAAAATGACTCTCAATTTGACTAAGACTCCCATAAAGTAAAACTTTCCTTCAACAGAAACACGATTTGCAGTACACAGAATCCTCTCTCTATTAAACCAGGACACTTCTGCAATGGAGTGCCAGGAAATGGCCAAAGTGACAATCTCAGTAAACACAGTTACCCCATCCCCCTGCTCCAGCAAAAAAGTGGGAAGATAATTTACTGGCTCTAGAGTTTCAATTTTGCTTCCAGTGCAAGGAGTATTATGATTCCCATTAGTGTAAGTGGCTGCAGAAGCAGCCCCAGAACAGAGAGAGGTAGCTGCTCTCGGCAAGACAACTCAAATGGGCAGTAAGACAACCCAGTAAGTATAAAAAATACCTCAGGGAGGGGAAGGAAGAATGAGGCAATGACAAAGAGCCTTAGATTTTATATATATTTTTTGCATATTTTAAAATAAGACTGAGAAACAACACAAAGGAATTATCAAAAAAGAAGACTGAGAAAGCACCAGGAAACTAAACACCACTAAATCATTTACAGTATAATCCAAGTGCATATTCTGTATCCCCACTAAGTGATAATCTCAGCCAATAAACATCTTTAGCTTTAAACAAGGTTTCCTGCAAAGAATCCTGCAAATCTTAATTAAGTACATCTTACGCATTTGTCAGAACACACAGTATTTGTCTAATATTCTCAAAACATTATGGCAAGTCAGAAAAAAACTTCTCAAGAAAGAACTGGCCTAAGAAAGAAGGTACTGATTGGGCAGCCTGGTGACCTACCATAAAAGTTTTAATCCGATTTCAGTGTCATCAATGACCACCCCTTTGTGATTTCACAAAACCAGTCCCAAATCCCAAGTCACTGGCCTGTAGATGGTATGAAGGTGACCCCAAATCATATCTGATTATGCTATGGATGTATCCATGGAGTTGTGATGGCTCCAAGGACAGTTGGCAATCTGAGGTTGATAATGGTGGGTCACCCACGGAGCCAGTTCCTTCAACAAGCCACTGCCAACTCTTACCAACAAGCTCTCCTCACCCTTCCCTGGAAATCCACTAGAGCTTTGTAGCTCTCTACCACACAAACGTTTTGATAAACAGTTTCTGACGGAGGACAACTCGAGTGCTCTCATATGCACTTCAAGGATATTCAGGTGTTGGAGCAGGCCCAGAGGAGAGCAACAAGGCTGGTGGAAGAACTAGAGGGAAAGTCTTATAGGAATAGGCTGAGGAAGCTGGGGTTGTTTAGCCTGGAGGAGACTCAGGGGGGACCTTGTCACTCTCTTCAACTACCTGAAGGGAGGTTGTAGTCAAGTGGGGCCTGGGCTCTTCTCCCAGGCAACTAGCAACAAGACAAGATGGCATGTCCTCAAACTGCTCCAGGGGAGGTTTAGGATGGATATCAGGAAGAAAGGGTGACTAGACATTGGACTGGACTTCCCAATGAAGTGGTGGAGGCACTGTCCCTGGATGTGTTCCAGGAAAGGCTAGATGTGGCACTTAGTGCCATGGTCTAGCTGATGTGGTGGTGTTAGGTCATAGGCTGGACTTGACAATCTTAAAGGTCTGTTTCAGCCTTGGTGATTCCGTGATTCTAGATTTGGTGATTCTGTGATTGAGGGTTACAGAGCACTGGAACAGGCTCTCCAGAGAGGTTGTGAAGTCTCTGTCTCTGGAGATTTTCAAGACCTGTCTGGATGCCTGAGTGATCTGCCCTAGTTGTGTGTGGTTTTTTGGTCCTGCTCCGGCAGCAGGGCTGGACTCAATCATCTCTGGAGGTCCCTTCCAGCCCCTAATATTCTGTAGTTTAGAATTGATTAATTATTACTTTCAGCTTTCTCAGACAAGTTACAGAAGCAATTCAAGTCCACGATACTTTCAGAGTGATGAATCTAGCTAAGAAAAAGTGAGTTTCAACAACATGCGCAGAGCTCACCTAGATAATGGCTGCGTTTACTGCAACTATTTTTTAAGAAGAAAAAACAGCAGCCGCAAAGTTTGTTTCCTCTTCACCTGATCCCATTATCTTCTAGCTACCTGAATCTTACCTGATGTATATAAACACTTCCATATGGAGCACTTTGTCCCAATTTTCTCACATTTCAGACAAGAACTTTGAAGGGCTGCTTCTCCAGGTGAATTTTAGATGGCAATCGTGGCAGCTTACAAAATCAAATGGAGGAATTAATAATGCATTGCCTTCCATGACAACAGCACAGCCCCACACACCTCTGGCTGTCATTACATGAGTCACTCAATGCTCATGCCTCCACACAGCAGCAGATGGGAGGAAGAAATTATGCAGTGCACTGAAGGCTTCTGAAAGCTGTTCTCACTTTTAGGAAACTTGAGCTATTGTGTACAGTGGTTTACAGAACAGACTTCCTAACCTGTTTAAAGTAATTTTGTCTTCACTGGAGCTTTAGGCAGGCAACGAAGTTTCTCTAATGGGACTGGAGACTGTTAAATGCAAAAAAAACCCACCCCAAACAACAACCAACTACAAAAGCATCCCAAAATACTAATCAGGAAGTCTCACGAAAGTCAGGGTAGTACTAGGATTGACAATATGCAAATGCTGCAAAGAATATAAACACACATAAACATACTCATGGCCCAGAAATATGCATCCTCAGAAATCCTCAGATTTTGCAGGTGCAGAAATGGAAGAAAATGTACACTCCCATCTGTCTTCTAAGAAACAGACAGAGCTGAAAAAACTCAAAGACCACTGAAAGTTGCTGTAGCTGCATCACTTTAAAGCAGTACAGATGATGATCTTTCTTCAGAGGAGTTTCATACTTTTGAACATAATAAAGCCCAGACACCATCTGTCATGAAATACACAGTTACACAGGTGCTTAAAGATATTTTCTGAACAAAGATCCACAAATAGCTGCCAACTGCCATAGAGTAACACGGAACCTCATCCACCACTGATGCTGGGAAAAAAAAAACATTTGCACTCACTGTAAGATAACATACTCTCCTACAGCAGAGCAGAACAGAGCTTCCTGACATGAATGTATGGCTAGAAATTCTTGACTTGACTCAGTTCTGCCACAAGATGTGTCTAAATTTGAATTCACTGAAGAATTAAATGTGAAGTAAATTAGAGTTGAAATACTCTGTAATACAGCTAGTGTCTTCTAAAAGAAACATGAAGGAAGGAAGTTTACCCTCCTTCAAGATCAGTTCTCACTCTGGAAAGCTGCAGTCAACCTACATCAGTAATAAATGAAGGCTTATTTTCTCCTTTAAAAAAATGGACATGGTGTGGGATTCTAAAGCAGGTACATAAGAAGGATGACTGGCCTACAGAAGGCCTTAGAAGAAAGTTATTGGAATTTTATTTTTTTTAACAATTTAACAACAACACATAGCTGTAACTGTTCTGACATCCCCTCTCCGCATTCATACTTCTACTCATCACACTTGGATGTTTTTTATATACTGAGTCAGATAAAAAAGAACCAGGAAAACATGGCTGTCCTTCATAAAAAAAATAAAATAATCCATTTTACCAGCACTGAGTATAATACTATAGCATTTTGAAAAAAATAAATAAATAAAAAATGCAGATTTCACTTCCAAACCTATTCTTGCTTTTTAACCCTTTTCACGAGCCAGGTTCTGCTTCTGACAGCTGTGGCAGTGAGGCACCAACCCCCCTCCTTTTGTGCACTTTGCTTAGCCACACACAACTTCATAAACCTCAGCTGCAACAACCTGTGAAACCTTTCACTGCCTCGGAGTAATGGTCAGCAGAGGCTATCCTGCCCATTCTTATCAGGTTCAGGAGGAATGCTGCTCTCTCCACTGGGCACCACCACCCTCATCCTCAATGTACATCCCGGCAACTTCTGATTGCCACAAACAAGAAAATACAGAGGGAGATTAAAGGCTTTGTTTACTCCAGGGTACAGTCCAGCGAGGGAGGAAAGCCAGCTTCCCACCCAGCACTTACAGCAATGTCACCACGCAGCGTTTTTCACCCGAGAGATGACGAGGCAGCATGGTACTGAAAGACGAGGCTAACACGACAGGAGGTCCGTCTTCTGGTAGCTCCTGCAGCTTAAGCCGGCCTACGCGGGAACTGCCTGGAGCTGCTTCTGTGCTTCAAGCCCGAAGCGCACGCAGCTCCCCGAGCAGCAGCCTGTGGCGCCCAGGAGAGCGGGAAGACGGTGAACTTCGTGTGACCAGAGCCACCAGAAGGACCTTCTGCGGGCCTCAGCCAAGGGCCAGCCGCCGACCACGGCCGCCTGCGCCCAGAAAGGAGCGTATGTCGCTAAACACACGCCCTGACGACCGGCGCGGCGTCCCCGGCTCCCCCGACCCGGGGAGCAGCTCGTCTTTTCTAAACGGCGTGCTCCGCCTCTCCCCTCCCTGCGCGCCTCCTCTGCTGAAAGTCGGGCAGGATCCAAGCGGTGGGGCCGAACCACCCTGGAAACTGCTCTGAACCGCGCTCGCTCGCACGCCCAGGGAAAACAAAACACCTCCACCGACTCCCCCCCACAGCTCGGCCGGGCCGAGCCAGCGCCAAGCGCCTTCCCCCGCCTCTCCCCTCCGCAGCCCCCGCGGGGCCGGGCGCTCCGCAGCGGCGCGGACAGGCCGCGGGCCGCCCCCCTGCGCCGCCGGAGGCCGCGGCGGGCCCGGCTCCCCCCTCCCCGGAGGCCGCCCCGGGGCAGCGCCCGCGGCCTGTCCGCGCCGCCGGGCCGCCCTGCGGGGAGGGAGCGCCCCGGGGGTGAGGCAGGGCCCGGGACTCACCTTCCCGTCGGCGCCGAAAGGGAGGGACTCCTCCTCCGGCGGGAGCCGCGCCTTGTCCCGCTGGGCTTCCGCCGTGCTGGGGGCTGCCGTGGCTCCGGCTCCGTGCGGCTGGTAGTCGGGGTAGGGGTTGGTGAAAGCCCGCTCCTCCATCTCCGCCTCGCCGCCCAGCTGTAGCTTCAGCCTCTTGGACATGCTCTCTCCCATCTCAGCCGGCCCCCGGCCCGCCTCCCCCCCACGGCCAGCCGGCGGGGGCACACTCCGCCCCGCAGCGCGGCGGGCCGGGCCGGGCGCCAGGCGAGCGCCGCGGGCGGCAGCTGCCCCGCCGGCTACCGCCGCCGCCGGGCGGGCGGGGAGACCGCGGCCCCGAGGCGAGACCGCGGCGCCGGGGCAGGGGCTGGGCCAGGCAGGGCGGCGAGGGGCGGTCCGCCGGGCCCGCGCTGAGGGGGCTGCGGGGGCCGCTGGCCCATCTGGGCCGCCTCCGGGCGCCCCGAGCCGCCGAAGCCCGACGTGGGAAGGCGAAAAGGGGGAGCTGCGATGCCCGCGGCTTCGCCTGGCGTCCCCGTCAGCCGGGGAAGGGCAGCGGCGAGCGCGGCGGCATCAGAGGCGCGGGGGCAGAGCGCGGCCGGGCCCCGCCGCGGGGAGAGGCAGCCCGCCCGCCCGCGCAGGCCGGCTGGCACCGCCGCAACGCCCGCCCCAGCTCCTCATCGTCCCCCGCCGGGCTGTCAGCCCCTCGGGGCGCTGCTGCTGCTGCCGCTGCTGCTGCCGCCGACCGCACGCCAGGCAGCGGAGCGCGGCTCCCGCCGGCTCGTCCCGCCTGTCCTGCCGCGGCGGGGACGAGCCGTGGCCCGGCGCATCTCAGAGGACGGGCAGCAGCAGCAGGAGCGGGAAGGACAGCCCCAGCAGCAGGCAGTACGCCAGCAGCTCCTTCGCCGGGGTCACCCGCAGCCTCCGCCTGGCCGCGCTCATCCGCCGGCAGCCCCGGGGCCCGCTCGGCCGGCCCCGGCGGGGGGAGGCGGCGGCCGCAAGCCCTGCGGGGCTCCCTGCGGGGCTCCCTGCGGGCAGGAAGGCGCCGACTGCCCTCCCGCCGGCGCGGGGAGGCAGCTCCCTGGGGAGAAGGCGGGGGGTGGCCTCCCGCGCTCGTCCCGCCCTCGGGCTGGGCTGTCGTGTCGGCCTGCCGGGCCTGCGGGAGCCCGCGCCCCGGAGGGGAGGGGAGCGGCACGGAACCAGCCCCGGGGCACTGCAGAGGCGGCGGCTGCCGGTCGCCCCCAGGCTGTGCCCCCCTTCCAGGCGTGGGGGATCGCGTCCCACCACAGCAGCAAGGGCTCGGCCCTGTGCGGGCCTCACCTCCCTGATGGGGAGCCGGGCCCGGCCTCTGGCTCGACCTCGGGAGAAGAGCTCCAGGGGAAGGGGTGTTGTACAAATCGTCAGGGACTCATCTTTTCCGTCATTCTTGTGGCCTTCAGGAGTCCGTACCGCATTCTGGAACCTGCTCGTGGAGCAACAGGCTGCAAAAAAAAAACAAAACAACCCTTCAATCTGGGCAAACACAGCGCTCTGTAAAAACACCAGGCACGGGAGACCTCATTCCCCCATGAAATATTTATCACTTTGTGCCAGTACTTGTGCATCAGCCAGACAGTAAGCTATTAATTCAAGATCTGGACACAATGCAGAATTATTGATCTTTTAGTTTTTCTCTGCTGAGTAATTTTATTGCTATTGAGATACCTGTTGGGAATGTAAAATAGAGATGATGCCTCTCCCACCACTGACGTCGGTTTGCAATTGTTGGTAGTGATATACATGTGTCTAAATAAGACGTCTGTTATCTTCTGGCAAAATACAAATTTTAGGAAGTATTTTCTTAATTTTATATATGGTTAGAAATTGAGCTAATGACAAAGCAGACAGTTCAAACGTCTTGTCCGATGAGAGGTACCTAGTCTTTATTCTAGAAGTGAAAATAACCATACATTCAAAAATTACTCAATTTTCTATTAAATATCCTGTTCTGTAATAATTTTTAATAACTACTTCACGCGTTATTTTCTCTTTAATAGGGAAGTCTTTTGTGCTGTGCTGCAGAGCCCGAAAGGGTAAATGCAGAAGCTTTTTCAAAATCCCTCTTGTCTCTGTGTAGACGTTTTCCTAAGCAAAGAACACATTTTCATCTTGAGTGGTTCCCTGCCCTCAGCAGATACCAGCTGCATCAGTGCAAGTAACTACATCCCCGTCATGAAGATCAGAATGAAGCCTCTAAACACAAAGGAGCGTGGCTCCTGTCTTACCACTTCTGCTCTCCTTGAACCAAAATGGTGCGAATATAAAAGCACGATCAAGGCCTGTGGCGTGACAGGAGTCTTGCAGGAGCAGGTTCTTCTCTTCCTCTGGAGCAGTGGGTTGGGGGTTGGTGGGTTTGCATCTCTTGCACTGTGCATCATTGCACTGTCGTGTTCCCTGCACACTGCTGTGTTCAACCCCCTGGCAAACACCTGTTTCCGAGGCCCTTCTCTCCATGCTCGTTGTTCTCCACATTTGTTGCAACGTGCTATGTTTAGTCTCCAGCATACAAGGTCTTCTTTTGTTCTTAGCAGGTGGGATACAGTTCAAAAGAATGTTAAGCTTTCCTTTTGTTCCTTTACCTTTGAGTTCCCACAGCCTGAATGGGAATCATGGATAGAGGAGGAAAGAGGTTGGGCTGAGTGAAGTGACAATGTTTAATTTAAGTTTTTTAAGCAAGAATAAATTCACATCTCTTATTTGTACCAGTGCAGAGCAGGAGGCCTTGCCTACTCAGATAATGATTTCCCAGGTGTTTGCATCCAGAGTATGTCCAAGTGCTACTGAAAGCAGTGAGCCCTCATTCTTGCTTTCTGCTCCAGCTGTACACTCCTGTAACCTGCCTTCTGCAGCTTTGGCAAATGTGCAGCCCTGCAGCAATCAGGCTGAAAGCTGTGCTTTCATTTTCTTTGATGTAGGTGAAATTCCAATGGATGTTTCACCAAGGCCTGGTTCTACTTAGATATCAGGTTTGTCATGTAAATCATTTATATATTTCCTTACCAGATCATTGGCTACGCACTCTTTACACAGGAGGAATTCATAGACCCCTCTCTTTTACTTCTTCCTGCTTCTTTCTTCCCTCTAATCCTCTTTACATCCTGCAATGTCTGTTACGGTGCTTCTCATGAGACTAATGCCAGTTTTTTAAATAGTAAAAATACAGTATCAGTTACTTTTTGGGCCACGACTAAATAATCAGAAGCCATTAATGGATGCTGTGCTTTCCCACGTATTTTGTTGTTTGATTCCCAGTAGGCATACTATATTATCCTAACTAACAAGGGGGCAGAGAGTGTTGTGTATCACAGGGCCAACCCTCCCAGGGCTAGCACACAGCTGCCCTTCACACTGTACCCCACAAGAGCTACACCTTATTGCAACGTGGTGCAGCTTGCTGAACGAGTGTGAGCGACCATCACAAATCTCAGAAGCTCTAGCTGTGACGTGGTTAATGGCTCCTTCAGCAGCTGTGTTCATTCTTATTACAGGGTAATTGTACTCATTTATTTTCATGTGCAATGGCTCCAGGTATGTGCAGGCATCAGCCTCAGCCATGTTTTGTTCTGTGGAGACAGGATTATGAGTATGTGACTTCAGCACCCATGGTAAAGTGCCTTGCAAATTCTGGGAAACCAGTGTAGCAGCTGGCATTAATCTCTTTTTATTTCTAAATATAGATCTATGAGATTCAGCTGAAATGAACTGAGAGAAGTGAGGGCTTCAGGAATGGACCCTGCTAACGTGATACATAATGGAGCACCAGCCTATACACTGCTTTCTTCAGTATTTACCTGTGGAAAAACAGGGTATGAAAATCTCTCGGTTGGTGTTAATTAAGAGAGCAGGTCAGTGGAAATGGGGCAGTTTATACCCACTTTCAATCAAGGATCATACCTTTATTCAATAAAAATTAGGTCTTTCATACTGACTTGCTTTCTCTGCCTCTGGTCCTCTCCTCTTCAGGCTGTGCTCTGTCTATGCTGCATCCTTTGTGCTCTGCAGCAAGCTTTTTTCTCCTCTAGTGCTACCATAGGCCTATAATAGCCTGTGATGACTTCCTAATTCCCTCTTCACTATCCTATCTCCTTAGCTGTACTTCCTAATTTCTGTTTTTCTCCACCACTGCGTAATATTGTATTCTGCAACTAAATCCCTTAAAAGTGTTTAGGCCTTACAATCTCTAAGGGACTGCTTCTTGTAATAAACATGATACTACAAAACAAAATCTGCAGGATCAGGTTTTGCATATTAATTGCAAAAGACTCTAGAGATTTTTAACCAATTTCAGTTCAGCTCCAGGTGGAGTATAACCCAGTGTAAGAACGAATGGGTTTGTGTGATACCTTATTATTATATTGCTTCTCAGTAGCAACAAATTTCTCTGGCTGCTTTAAGTAACTGATCGTCTTATAGCATAATCTTGCTATTTGAGTTCTCAGAGGTTTCTGTGAATCTGGCAAGACACTGTGCTGCTCAACCACCAAAACACATTTTAGTAATAACTCCATTTAATATAGTTCTCTTGTTTTCTGTTCTTATCTTGTAACAGAAAAAGCAGTGTCATCAAGTTTGTTGCACTTTTGTTTTGATGAAGGCACACTAATAAAAGATAAGCCTGAGCAGCAGTTGTTGCACTTCAGCCTGTTTTTAAATAATAGACTTTGTAATACAATCAAACAGTGTTGGATTTTCAAAGGAGCCACTTCCAACCCTGACAACATTTGTAAGCCCAGGGAAAGAAAAGTTCAGTTATTGTAAGACAAATGGAACTCTTCCAAAGGCACAGAGCAGGAGGTGCAGAGGTGAAAGATGTGTACTTTGAGGATACCTGTGGCTGGCCAGAATCTATGAAAAGGAGAAACAGAACAAGTGTTGAAAGACAGGATTCCCCTTGCTTAAGGAAGGTGTTGCAAGCTGGATATTCAAATTTTACTTCAGCTCTGCTACATCTTATTTTCCTGTTTCTTCTGATATCCTTTGAGTGACACAATGTCAGTGTAACTTAAAAAGCAGCCTTACCTTGAGGTAAGAATAGGTGAAAGGCCCAGGATTCACCAGAAGTAATGGGCATGGGGCTGCAATGCACTGAGTGATCTCAGTCCTGTTCATTCAGGGTTTTATTACAGAGGTTTGTGTTCTTCAAAATGTGCTCAGAGGTTTGGGTTCTGTCTTCACTGTTTTTTGCTGCATTAGGACAGAGTAGGATAATGTTTGTTGGGGGGACTAAACATGCAAAACACAAGCACCTTAAAGCAAAGTAGTTGTATAACAGGATAAGAACAAAATATAACAGTTGAAGAAGGGAGAACGGAAACAAGGGAATGTGAGGAAGACAAGACAAAGATAAAACTGTCAAGGACTAGTGGAGTGCCATGCTGCTGCTCCTAAAAGAAATGGGGAAAGATCTCACTGACTTGAAGTAAGGCAACTAGCTTATCTCAACACTGATACTGAAAGTGCAAGTACAGAAAGTATTGTTCAAGATAGAACAACCTGGCTAGTGACAGTAGTGAACTGGCAAGAAAGTCTCTAACACAGGCTGTACCATCCGCCACCTGTCACTGTGAGTAGTCGCCAGCCTTCAGACTCAGCAACACAGGGCCAAGAGGGAGGACAAACAAACTTCTCACCCACCTTCTGACTACAAGAGGTCAGGGCTGTTCCTGACAGATTTGCCTGACCAGATGTTAAATAACCACCAGGAAGAAGTGTCGTCTCCATAGGCAGCCATGTCTGCTTTTGTTCCCATGAGCAAATTATTTCTGGTGTCCAACCTGAAAGTCCTTTGCTGCAGTTTCAGATCATGCAGAGAAGAGTTAACACTGTGATTCATGCCTCTGCAGCCTTGCTAATAAATCAGAACTAGCACAGGTACAACTACTTCAGAACAGTGCGGAGTTATGGTGCAAGGAGTGAAACAGGCCCAGTGCCTGAACAATGCCCTGCTCTTTCCACCCCTGCCTCCCATCTTTGTAGCATGTTCTTTTGGATCCCTTGGCTGCCATGCATTTGACAGCTATTGGATTGTCCAATAGCCATGCTACAGCTCCCTTTCTTACCTGCACTTATTTCCCAGGAGAGCCCTGAAGACACCTGGCTTGCCACAAGCAGTAAAAAGGCTGACAGGTCACGTATTTGACTGGAAACATGTATCAGAAAAGCATCCAGGAGGAAAGAAGAGCCAAACCCTACTTGTGTATCTCAGTTCATTACCACTAATTGTTCTGAGAGCCCTTGAGACTGCAGCATTTTTAGAAGCATAGGAAGTCTCATTTTCTGCTGTATGTTATGGACATGTTACTGCAAGCTGTGGAGAGCTTTAATGATGAGCATATAATTTTCAGAAGCCTGAATTAGGAACTGATTTACTAAGGTATTATTGGACCATTCAGTACTCAGCAAGATTCTGTCCTTCTAATGTATACTGCTCACATATTTTACTAGAAACATAACATTTATATGTGGACTTCTCCTCGTGGAAACTTTCTGTTATTGCCCAGTGCTGTGGAGAGCATCACGTAGTGCTCTTTTCATCTCTTGCTGTGGGATCCATGCTGCAGCCTTAGTCACAGAAGCAGAAACCGTCTCATCTGCTGCTTTAAGTCCGAGCCTGAACCGAAATTACAGTGTGGAGATAGATAGGGTTCAACAAAAGGACAAGCATTTTTCCCTTCCTTACTTGAAAGGCCAAAGGAGAGGCACATTTCTGTGGAAAAGTTCCTAACACAGCCTTCCTACAGGAAGAGACTCCATATGGATACCAGGCTCTCGATTTAGGTAGAACACATCCCTCTTCTAAGCTTGTGGGAAACAGCATGGGGAGCTGATGGGTTTTTCCAGAAGAGCAGCAATGACTAAGGGAGTCACAGCCCCCGTATTATTGCCTGGTGCAATCTTGCTCACATCTTAAAAGATGGAGTCACAGGTACAAGGTTTTGCAGCTCATCCCTTCCAGCCCTTCCCAGTCTGTGCCCCTGCAGGGTGCACAGTTCACACCACTGGTGTCAATCTTCCCACTATTTCTGCATCTTGAGGTTGGGAAGAGGGAGAGACAGAAAAAGAAGCAGCTTCATTTTTGCCATTAGTAACTGCAACGGTCCATGCTAACTAAAAACCTATTCTGCCAAATGTGCCTTGATGATATTATCTTTTGAATTCTTTTAACCCGTCTCCAAGGCCTGATTTGCATCTCTAAAAAGCCTTGTTTTGTCAGAAGGTATGAGGAAAAAAAGTCAAAGTTCCCAAAATTAGGGAGAGTAGGATCTTGCAAATGATTTACTGTAATAATAGTAAAATCCCTTCAGCTATGTCAATTACAAAGAGGAAAGGAAAAGACGATTGGGTTGTTTGTTTTGTTTTGTTTTTGTGGTTTTTTTTTTTGTTTGGTTTTGTTTTTTGTTTTTTTTTTAAAATAAGATAAGGAGAAGATTAACAAGTATTAAGGAGCTTAAGGGTAATCCAGATCCAGCGAAAAGCAAAATTAATGTTTTGCCTCATCCTTCAGTAACAAGGTGGTTACAGAATGTGGCAATGAAACAGGGTAAAAGGACCAAGTGAAGTAGAAAAAACGACCATATCCTGGATTTGGGTTGAAACAAAATTTAAATTATTTAATACCCAGTTTAACTGGGATCATAATAGTTGGCAAATGAAACTGCAGTTCCCTCTGTGATGTTTATCTGTGCAGTTTTCAAACTAGGTCATACTGTGTGCTTGGAGAGGAGCACATACAGGACCTGTTTAATGACTAGAGGAATAATGAAGCACTCCATTACCAACAATCAGTGTGACCTCAGTAGCATGCAAAGTTTTAGAGTAAATGTTGAAGAAAAGACTAATAGGGGAGATTGATATACATGGAAAAAATACAATATGTGTTTGTAATACATCCCTCACAATGAAGAAACTCATTGCTGTCCTTAAATGAGAAAAGCAGTTTCACAGCTAATGGACATACAGCAACTGTTACTCATTTGTGCAGCTAAAATAACATACCTGGTAATTTCTCATGTAGCCCAAGAGCAGAATACAATTACTATACAGTAAGGAAGGATCTAGCAAAAAGGGAGTTAACAATGTGCTGCTGTCAAAGGGGATGCATGGGGCTGGAGGAAAGGTAGTGGAGTAGATAAAGGAGTGGATTTGGGACTGATCCTAATGGACATTTGTATTAACAATATTTATACAGAAAATATTTATACAGAAAATAAGGAAAAAAAAAACAGTTAATTTTTGCAAAGAACGATCAGAATGTTGTAGTAGAAGATCTAAGTGCTAAAAGTGGGCAGCTGTGAATGTGGGGTTGGTAGTTTCAATAGAGGTAAGGGTGTATTGACCACAGTCCAAGGTCATAATAACATTGCCTGCAGTAGAGCCGGTCAGTCATGCTCAAAAAAAATCCATTAAAATTGGAGCAGAGGCAGGCAGTGGGAGTGAAGAGTGTTTTATGAGCAAAGCCTAGATTGCTGGCTTTTTTAGCAAAATGAAGTCTGAAATTGTGTATAGTTGCTGTTCATAAGTACGGGAGATAGATCCATATAAATCTGTATCTAAACTAGGGGAGAGGCAGAATGATTAAGGACCATACTCACAACTGAACAAAATGTTTATATGTTGCCCATTATGATGTTCAGGCTAAAAATAAAAAATGGTTTAACTATCAGAGGAGGAGGGTTTTGAAGCAGCCTTTCAGTGAGGCTTTTTAGAAAGACCTCAATAAACATCTTGGGAAAAAAATGCTATAATGTGCTGGTTGTGAGCCACTAAACCAAGATGCTTGTAGTTCTGTGCCCCTGGGAAATACAGTGATCTCAGGAGATGTGAAAGAATGTCTTCTTATTCATTGGCAGTTTCTATTAGCCAGTGATTAAGAGAGCATAATGGGTTTTTTCCCTGTCATAAAGGTCCTGCTGAGGCAGGTATATTGGCAAGCGAGATGGTGGTAATATTCACTGAGCTTCTGGGTGAGATTTCCTACAGTAGGCTTTTCAAGTCTATTTGTCATTAACAGTTCTGCACATGTGGTGTTTACACAGGAGTGGACAGCAGGCATCTAAACCTGCTTAAAATTCTGCCAGGGGAATGACAAGCCAAATCACTGACAGATAAAAGAAAGTTAGAAAAGGATGGATCTAGGCAGCTTTCCATTTTATGTCTTGAAGGGAGATTTTTGTCTGAAGTCAGTTCTCCATTCAGACAGTTTCCTGACATGTGTTTTTATTTCCATAGCTCTCTCCTGGTGTTTAACTGTACAAATACTTGTGTTATCCAGCCCTGAGCTTCCAGGTCTAACAATAATCAGAATACAACTGCAATATGAAAATGGTGCCCTCCTGGAAGCCATTTAAAAGCTGTCAGTCTGACATAAAAGAGGCTACCAATAGTGCCATATTTAGGTTTTATAGAACCACAGAATGGTTCTGGTTGGAAAAGACCTTTAAGATCATCAAGTCCACCTGTAACCTAGGTCTACCAACCATGAACCTAACTGTACCAAGTCCAATGCTTAAACCATGTTCCTAAGCACCACAACTATCTATTTCTCCTAACCTGAACAGGTAAGGAATTTATGTGGGGTGTGTTACCCTTTTTTCCTCAGATACTCTAGCTTTGAAGAGCATTTTGAGTCACAGAATAGAGGACTTACTTTGTTGTTGTATAGTCCTTCTGTCACTGGATGGAAGGGCTGGATGCAGTTCACTGTAAGGCTGAAGGGTACTGATATGAATGTAACTGCAGCTGTGAAGATGCTAAGAAGAGTCAGAGAGTACAGAAGTATGTATGCTTGAATAATGTAAGGGGCAATTGCTCACACCTTAGAAAATCTAAACTCTGCTGGGGTAACTGCATTGGCTGGTTCAGACTTCCTCAAGTAACACAATGGATTGACATTATTTCTGCATCTGTGTGTTGCAGCTCTGTTGCCCCATCACGTCAGAATTAAGCAGATCACCTTTGCACATTTCTGGAGCAATGCTGACCATTATCAAGTAGTACAAATATTGTATCCAGGCTCAGGCAGGACATGCTTTGCTGGCTTCTTAATGTCTTTTGTCTGACCAGAAACTACAGCAGCTTTCAGACATGAGGGTTTCTTAACATACTGGCTCAACTTCTGTAGATTCTGTCCCTGGTAGATTCCAGGGACTGAGGGGAAGGAATTGGTTGCAGAAGTATTGATCATGGTTTACTATTTTCAGAAGAGGACAGCACAAGAGAAGCAAAATAAAGATAATGAGCTTCAGCAAAGCAGACATTGATAAACTCAGGAATTTGTAAGTAGATTGGGAAGATAATTTAAGGATAAAGAAGTACAGGAGAGAGAGCAATTACTGAAAGAAGCTGTATTTAAGACACAACAGCAGATTATTGTGCTACAAAGGAGAAAGGAGTCAGCATAAGAAGAAATAGCTGCAGCAGAAGCTCTTTAAAGTCTTGAATATTAAAAAAGATTTATTTACAAATTAGGAAAAAAGGGACATCTGGCTAAAGCTGAGCAGAGAAAAAGCAGACAAGTGTGTGGTTGAGCCTAGAAAGAGAACACAGTGACTTACTACTATTGAGGGTGATAACAATTATTGTGAAAAAATGGTATGAACAGTACAAGAGCAGAAAAAGGCAAATTAAGATTAAGAATATTTAGTATTTTATATATATATTAAAGTTAGAGTGGCCTGGTGGAATTTACCCTGGAATATCTAAGAAACTGAAGCAGTATCTGAACCATTACCACTCATAGGAAGCAAAAGAGGAGAAGGTTCTCTAGGAACTAGAAGAAAACCCACAGAACTCATCCTTCAAAAGAGGAAACAGATAAGAGGGAGATAACAAGTCTATCTGTGTTATCCTGAAAGATACACAAGACTGAATTATTAAATAATCAATGTATGAAGTACCTAGAGAATAATAAGCTAATAAAAACAGCTGGAGTAGATTTGTTGACAATAAATCATGTCAAATTAACGTTGTTTCCCTCTTTGACAGGATAATTGTTCTCATGGATAAAACAGAAGCAGCAAATGTCTTGTCTCTGCTAAGGCTTGGTCCTGTCTAACATGCTGCTAAGGAAACAAAAGAAACGTGCCTACCCAGAATCATGATACAGTGATCACACACTCATATGGTTTGATGTTCAACTGGAAGGGTATTAACATCAGGGCTCTGCATAAATCATATTTCATTAACAAATCCTGAAACATGCAAGCTTTCAAACAACATGAGGTTAGGAGGGATTACAAGCTCTTTGAGATACAGGATCAAAATTCAGAACCTTGGTAGGAGACAACACGAAAGGTCCAAATCCAGCAAGGGAAAATTTAGTACTCAAATACAAACACTTAGCCTTGGGAAAGGGAAATTAAAAAGTAAATGATGAAACAGGGAATTAAGAGATGTGATTGCTATAATGGAGCCATCTAATGGAGCCATGACAGATGAAATTGTCATAGTGTGATACTCTTACAAAACTATTCTCATGCTGTGCAGTTCTGACAGAAGTGCTGTAGGTAACAGATGCAAGGTAACCTTCCCTGCTCGGCCCTGGGACACCAACATTGACACCGAACAGTTTTGGGCATCACACTTTCTGAAGTGATGCCAAACTGGGAGGAGTCCAGAGGAGAGAAATGAAAATGGTAGGAGGTCAAGAAAACATGGTCATAAAACAAGACCCAAAGACATGACTTTTGAGAAAAGATTGAAGGAAATGGCTTTGTTTGGTGTAGGAAAGAGGAAAGTAAAGGTAAGATATAATAATAAACCAGTATATAAAGGCCTGTTAAACAGAAAGGGGGTATTTTTTTCTCAATGACTCTTGCAAATAGACATTGGTTTAGGCAAAATTGCTCTATCCTTCAGAGAGGAGAAAGGACTGTTTGATCCCAGAAGGTCTTTACTTGGCTTGCATTGCCATTTTTCTATTAAATTAAGACCAGGAACACAGCAGGGTTGACAGTTATTATCTTTGCAGATAATTTTCAATTCCAGGCTTCAAATATACAAGGCTATTATAGGCCCTCTTTTGTTTTATACGGATATTAGACAACCACAAGTAAGAAATAATGCTATTAAATATTTTTTTTAACTGGCTTTAATTTGATGCCAGTAAAGGCATAATGATATGTGGAGAAGAAAATGTAATTAAGGAACTGTGGGAGGCCAGTAAAGAATTAAATATGGTGTGTCTAATGAAATCCCAATAACTTCAGCAGGCCAGTCAAACTGACAGCCTCCATGGCAGAAATCAGGCTAACTATACATACCCTGAAATTCCAGGTTTCCCCTTCCCACCCCGTGACAGGCATACTGTCCTCACTGCATCCTGAATCTTCATGACTGATAGCGAAAGATCCATTACAATGAGATTTCCACTCATCAGCAGAAACCCTGGCATCTGCTATTCTGATCTGCTGGTTAGAAAAGGCACAGAGTAGGAGGGAAGGAAGAATCTGTTCTGGGGAAAGTGTGTTTTCTGAGAAAGCTTCAGAAGCAAAGGGAATTAAGTTTGACTGAGTGCTAGCTTGATCCCACGTGAATCCCCTGGCTATTAATCTGGAGTCATTATCCTCAGAGCACCAGTGACTGCAAATGCCCTTCTTACCCTTCTGAGCAGAGACACGGGTGTACACACTCATTGACCTGTGCCTTGAAGGAGCAGCAGTAGACTGAAGGCAATACAGGGTCAGGTGAGGGAGGTAACTGTCCTTGGCAGATGGGATTTGTTAATGCTTTATTCATAAGCAGTCTCCTGCTGTTACTGAAACAGGGGGGGGAAAGTGATTTTTTCTGCATCTAACTGAGGCAAGCAGAACGCCTCTGCAGAACACAGAAATATCTGATGTATGTCTACTCTAGTTTGCAGGGACTCAAAAATCCCTTGGGGTGTCTGCCTGGGGATGAAATAGAGCTGGACCCTGAGGCACGATGACCTATAAGTCTGCAATGTGTCCACTTGGTTTTTTAAAAGAGGCAGAAGCAGCCATAAGGTCAGCATCTTTGTCTTCTAATGCTTGAGGCTTTAAAGTGTTATTCAAGGCAATAATTCATCTTGTATCTATGAGGAGTTAAAAAGCAGGGGTTTTTTGCTTAGAGGAAATAACAATAAAACTTTGCTCCTGTCAAGAAAGAAGACATGGTATCTTAATTAAGGACAGAACTAGCTGGCTCTTCTTCAGCAACAAAATCGACAAAGGCCTAACATTTTACTTCTCTACAAAGGGAGGATTTATGCACAGTGCTTCTTTTAAGCTTTGGGTATTCTTACTGCATTACAAACAAGCCTTTACCCGTTAATGACCAAGATTAAAATTCAAGAAAAAGCCTTTTAATCTGTAGCTTTAAGCACCTCAACAGAGCAAGGTTAATATGCAAAGACCCAATCTCTCTTTTCTATATCTAGGGTATTTATTATTGCACTTCTAGATGATGAGGTAGCCTATGCTACAGCTAGTTATGCTCACATTTTTCTCAAAGATGGTTAAAAGATGTAGTCAATACCCAACAGTTCCTTGTCCAGAGAACGTGATCTCATATCAGGAGCTATTGAAATGAACAGATGTCTACTCTAAGAATGCAAACTGAAACAGTATAAGCATCCTTATTTATCTACCAAAGAGCATTTCTTGTAACAGGAGTGCTGCAGAGAAGGGAGGAAGACTTTGTAAGAAGAGGACATTGATAATTTGCAAAGCCTGAAAAACTCACAGAATCACAGAATTTTTTGAGTTGGAAGGGACCTTAAAGATCATTCAGTTCCAAATCCACTGCATGGGCAGGGACACCTTCCACTAGAACAGGCTGCTCAGAGCCCCATCCAACCTGGTCTTGAACACCTCCAGGGATGGAGCCCGCACAACATCTCTGAGCAGCCTGTTCCAGTGTCTCACCACCCTTACACTGAAGAATTTATGCCTGATCTCTAACCTAAATCTTCTCTTCTTTCAGCTTAAAAC
Source organism: Apus apus (assembly GCF_020740795.1). Lineage (NCBI taxonomy): Eukaryota > Metazoa > Chordata > Aves > Apodiformes > Apodidae > Apus > Apus apus. The sequence continues at coordinate 54,839,177 of NC_067283.1, forward strand.
CATTACCCCTCATCCTCTCACTGCAAGCCCCTGTAAAAAGACCCTCCCCAGCTTTCCTGTAGGCCCCCTTCAGGTACTGGAAGGCCACTATGAGGTCCCCCCGGAGCCTTCTCTTTTTCATACTGAACAACCCCAGCTCCCTCAGCTTGTCCTCATCAGAGAGGTCCACATCTTTCTTGTGCTGGGGGCACCAGAGCTGGACGCAGTATTCTAGGTGGGGTCTCACCCAGGGCAGAGCAGAGGGGCAGAATCACCTCTCTCAATCTGCTGGCCATACTTTTGTTACAGCCCAGGATGGACTTGGCCTTCTGGGCTGCAACTGCACATTAGCTCATGTCCAGCTTTTGATCCACTAGTACCCTCAGGTCCTTTTCCACAGGACTGCTCTCAAGTGTGACCTCCCCCAGCCTGTATTCGTATCTTGGGTTACCTCGGCCCAGGTGCAGGATCCTGCACTTGGCCTTGTTGAGCCTCATGAGGTTCACCTGGTCAACTGATGTAGTCACTTCATTGTAGAAAGCCACTAGGTTGGTCAGGCAGGATTTGCCCCTGGTAAAGCCATGCTGGCTCTCCTGGATCACCTCCATGTCCTCCACGTGCCTTGGCATGTCTTCTAGGAGGATCTGCTCCATGATCTTCCCAGGCACAGAGGTGAGGCTAATGGGTCAGTAATTCCCAGGGTCCTCCTTTTTACCTTTTTAAAATATGGGTGTAACATGTCCTTTCTTCCAGTCACCAGGGACTTCACCTGACTGCCATGACTTTTCAAATATCATGGACAGTGGTTTGGCAACTACATCCTTCTAAAAACTCAATATGGTATTTAAGTATTGAGCGTGGGTTTGTTTGTTGTTGTTTTTTTTCTTCACCAATGATTAAAACTTGCCTATAAGCTGTAGAATCTTTTGGCTGAGATTTAATTAAACAATTTTCTCCATTAAAAGCAAAGCAATTTAGAATCTGGTTTGTGCTTCCCTAGCTGTAGAAAGTTTTTGGAGGTCACTTGACTAAAATTAAAATTGTTTTAATCTTGAAATCAGCACAGAACATTCTGAATAGATGCCCGTGTAAGACCAGCTAAATAACAAACTAATACCATATATCTATATATCTATATCTATATATCTATCTACTTTCCTGATTTCACTGACAGTCAAAGTATTGTGAGCCAGAACTAGAAAGACTCAAAAGTTTTAATGTATTTTGATGTAGTAAGATTTTTTTTCATGACTTCTTTCTTTGCTTCTAGGTTTTACCAATGAAACTCTGAGATCCAGATTTCTATGGCTAAAATAGTGCATCAGTCTTTCTAAGTAATGCAAACCAAAGAGCACCACACAGTGATTTCTGCAGCTACTGGAGAATTAACTTTGAATTATAGCATATTTTATAAAGACATCCTGGCTCACTTTTCTCTCTAAGTACTGTTCAATTGCCTCAGTCCTTATATGTAGGCATTTTGAATTTTATCACTGCTTCAGTATACCAACAGAAATGTATATGCATTACTCCTCTTCTAAATAAAAAATACATTCCACTTCATGGTAGCTTAAATGTGCATTTTACACATAGTATCTTGATGGCATTAATTAAGTCCACACCTGGTAGGAAGCCCGTCGCCATCTCAAGAGTGAGCTAAATGGGCACACAGACATCCTTGTGATGCTAGCACTTCATCCATGGTGAAAGCTGAAGGACATTGCTGTAACAAGAAAACCAGCTTGTTTTGCTGTGGTCTGGCCTCTCAATAGACACATTAATTAAAAAAAAACAACCAAACAAAAAAAAACAACAAATTGTGGATGTGCTGTGGCAATTCCAGAATTTACAGGATCAAGTAAAATACGGAAAATGGACATTTATTCTCAAAAAAATCTGCCTCTTGTGGAAAAGACTGACAGGAGTTATAATCCCTCCCTTATCAAAGACATCACATTACTTTTACAGGAACCATTCTTTCTGAACAATACCAAACAGCTAGTGCTGGTGACTGATCAGAGTTCACTGTTTGATAAAGCTGGTTACAGTCTATATAATCCCCAGATTTTATTTTGCATTCAGTGGAAATTCATTCCTGTGCTATTCTGGTTCTGCTAACAACATTAGCAATGTGATATTTTCTGCCTGCTGCCTCCTGGCTTGTCAGTGTTGGGTTTTTGTTATTCTTAGTATCTGTGTGGAGTTTGCATTGCTTAAATGACCTCTCTTTGTTCTTTTTTCTCTCCCTGAAAAAAATAAATGCTTGCCTTTTTTTCTAGTTGATCAAGGCTTGGAAACCCACTGCCTCAGGTATTGTGAGTGTCTTTTGAGTTTAACCTTTTTTGATGGTATTCTTGCCAAAAGCCTCAGGATGCAAAAGAATCACAGGCACATCACCTGGGAATATGTTTTGTGTTCAAGCCTGGACCAAATGGACTTACTGGTTATACAGGGTAGTAGGGAATACACATATTCACTACGTCTTTCTTCAAGACAGGAGTTTGCTGAAGTACAGGAGGAGAACAGCTTACATTTTATGTTTTAATGGAATTGTCAGATGTGTTCCGCTTGCCAAATGTGTTTGTTGTTGTTTTTTTTTACACCCAGTATTCAAGGGGATGTTTACTGATGCCCTAATATATTCTACCATCACCACACTGAATGGCAGCATCATGTTCAAACTAAGAAAAGGTATCTGAGTGCAGCACATTTTGTCATTTGGTGTTTGGTTCTGAGCATTTTCAAACCTAAAGATGGGCAGATCTGAGTTTCATTGCAAATCTTGCCAAAGCTCAGTTATATTACTTGAACATAGTCCAAAATAGCATTGGTCAGAAAAATGTACCATTTCACAGGGATCCTTGGGAATACTTTGTCTTTGATCCTTGGGAAGGAACATGCCCTTTTTGGTAACATTACTACCACTTAAGCTTGTGACGTTAATCTTACCAAGGAACCATATGCTAAACAGACATCTTACCATAGACTAACACCTTGTTTTTTGCAACATGCAAACATACCCATCTAGTAATTCTCATTTTTCTTAAGTTTCAAGAGCTCATTTGCTGTAGCATTTGAGCTTTTCAGGTACATTAATTTTCTTATCATGAATACTACCAAGTCTTTACTTTAAAATGGTGATGGTTGGTGTTGGGCTACTGTGAGAGAACTAGAACATAGAGGGCATTATTGGAACTATTTGGAGCCAAGGACAGCTAAAAGAGCCATTAATTTTGTCTTTGGTGCTCGGCAGAGCTGAGGCTGTGAGATCTGGGGATAGAAAGTCTCCCACATAGGAGAAACAAGGTTTAGGAGAGCTACAGGTCTGTAGTTTGGGAGAGCACCAGGAAATGCTTTTTTGGAGGCTTACAAGTATATGAGATACAATACTGATGGCTTTGCAGCAAAACCATTTCATGCACTGATCAACTGATGAGATCACAAAGCACTGAGGCTACTCCCAGTGCAGCTGCTGCTTTTAGGGGCAGTTTGAAAAGCTAAGGGAATGCTCCTTTCATCCTTCTTTCTTTCTCTGCCTTCATGCAAAGGCCAAGTGCACTCTGGAAATACAGAAATCCAGTATATAAGCTACCTCAGACTCCTCACAGCATTTTCCCAGTTGAAAGTATTCAGTGGTTGCCAGATGTTGCATGTTGACCCGCATTGGTACTTCCTACATTAGACAGCTATGAAATACTGCACTTGTACCATCTTAGACTTCAATTATTTGAGCATGAACAGAATTAGGGCTCTACTTTCGTAAAACCACCAAACTTGAACAAAAACAGTTTTCTGATAGTCCAGTTCATCTCACTTACACTGGAGTCAGCCCATCAGAAAGCACCCAAAGGTGTCCAGACTCTAAAGAGCAGTGATGTCTCACTTAGTCTGAGGGAGACATCTGTGCTCCAAGAGCCCTCCAAGCTGCAGCCATGTGTGGTGGATGACCTACTTCAGCTTGTGCACAGCAATGTTAATGGGGGACATCTTTGAATCAGCACTTACTTCGATGGAATGCTGGGAGAAGCTCTTTGCCTTGCAAAGGCTGGAGATTTCCCAGCAACCCTCCGTGTCCTGACAACATTTGGCCAGACTTCACAGCCCAGGAAATGTTGCATCCAGTCTGGTGCAGTGAAAGATTTCTGACCTGCACAGCCTCCTAACACAGCAGAAGAATTTGCTCACTCAGCATCAGTTTCTCTTGTGCTACCCAAAAGCACACTTGCTGAGGGCAGCCTGGTTCAGGAGCTAACTGCTTTCGTTTTCAGGGCTGTTAAATGCATGAGATTGTTTTTACTCACAAGGTGCCTTTCATCCTTCTCTTCACCTCTGACACAACATTGCTGTTCCAAACAGCTGAGCTGTTCTTGCTGGAAATTTCAACAAAAATAAGCATTCTTGGCAGACACTGAAAAAAAAATAATGCAGCCAGAAAAGAGAAAAACTGTGGCCCACTGAAGACTGTAGGGAATCCTTGTATAAATTGATCCAAAGCAGCCACTGTGACTCCCATTCCAATTATTGTTTCTTCTTGACAAACCAAGGACAACAGATGTAGAATTAAACCATTAGGGAAGCAGAATAAATCACAGGCATCAGGCTGCAGAGCGCTTCAGTAAGTTAAGCTATCAGGTTTCCATAGGAAAAAACAAATAAAGAAAAAAAAAATAATTCAAACAACAGCAACCCTGAGAGGCAGAAAGCAGCATCACCTTTAAGAATTCAGTGACTGACAGGGTGGAGACAGCTACAGGTTTTGGTTATGAGACCTCCCTCCTCAGCAAGGTGCAGCTGCCCTGTGGCTGTGTCAGACCTGGGATAGGTGTTAATGCAAAGGAGCACAGCACTGAGGGCCGAGAGCAGAGAAGGCTGGCAGGTGGTTTGAGGAGGTGGAGGAAAGGTGGGAAGAGGGTACAGGGTCCCTGAAGGTGGGGGTGGTGGCTGGGGCCTAAGGAGCAAGTAGACTGAGGACCTGAAGGAGAAAAATGGGAAAAAAAAAAAAGAGGAAAAAAACCCCCTACCTTTTCCTAGCTTAGGCCAGGGAAAGTTCCCCTGTCTTGGGCAGGAGTTCTTTGGCCAGGTGTCACGAGCTGATGCCGACACAGAGGCTAGAGGCTGTCAGGTGTTTCCGTGACTTCCCCCCCAAAATTGGAGGGGTTTGTGAAGGAGCCCGAGGGTCACCCGTGGTGCTGCCTCTCCCGGAGGAGCGGCCGCTGCGGGGCCGTGTTTTGGGGCGGAGGTTGGGATGCTGCCCTCACACATTGCTGCTGAGGACAGTGTTTAGTTAGCGAACTAACTATTCAAGAACGGTTACACTAAAGGAGGAGGTTCAGGGAAAAAAATGTAAAACCAGCAAATGGCTACCAGGGATATATGCAAAAGCACCGTGCCCTTCAGGGAAGCGATGCACAAGTACAGTGCCCTGAAGATGCTCTCTCCGAGAGAGGGCTGGGGGTCAGAGGAGAGGGAGCGAGGAGGGCAAGCCCGACGACAGCCCTCCTCAAAGAGCTCGTGATGTGTGATCAAGGATGGGGAGGGATCCGTGGTAGGGCAAAAGGGGGTTGTACGATGGCGTTACCCTCCCGTTTGGATACGCAGCTCCCGGGGGACAGTGCGGCTGTTCCTGCGGCGGGCTGGCTTCGGGAATGGGGTGCGGCCCCCAGGGCAGGCCCCGGCAGCTGCTGCCCCAGCGGCAGGATCCCCACAGGAAGGGCCAGGATCCCGGGACACTCACCTCACGGCTCAGGCTGCATCCCCGGGCAGGCAGGCAGGGCAGCAGGCAGGTGAGCAGGCAGGTGAGCAGGCAGGGCAGCAGGCAGGTCAACAGGCAGGGCAGCAGGCAGGTCAACAGGCAGGGCAGCAGGCAGGTCGGCAGGCAGGTCGGCAGGCAGGTGAGCAGGCAGGCAGGTGAGCAGGCAGGTGAGCAGGCAGGCAGGTGAGCAGGCAGGTGAGCAGGCAGGCAGGGCAGCAGGCAGGGCAGCAGGCAGGGCAGCAGGCAGAGCCCCGCACCAGGCTCCACAGCAGGGCAGGCCCGGCGAGCAGCAGGGACGTGTCCCACGCAGGAACGTCCGAGCAGGCCCCTCACCTGCCGAACCTGTCGCCTTTATGCCCCAGTGACCCCCGTCCAGTCAGTGTCACCGCCACAATGCAGGCACAGGCTGGTGTCCAGAGCCCGCTGGCATCCCTGAGCCCCAGGCTGGGGCGGTAACTAGCAGGGGCAGTGCATCACTTGTTGCCCATCCTTCCTGCCTTGTACCACACCTGTTGTTTTGCTTTTGTTTGTCCTTGAGCAGCAGCCCTGGTTTTGGTCCCTTCGCTGGGAATCATCAGCAGAAGGCCTTGGCTGGCTGAAAAGGCATCTTGTTTAGACTTACCTGGGGAAGAACAGTTTCCCACATCAAGTAACACAAATGAGTGATGAGAGTGAAGTGAGAGAAAAGTGAAAAGCCTCTGGGATATTCCCAGAGAGGCACTTCTTGCTCGAGGAATATGATAATGGATGCAGAAGGTGGTTTTTTAGCATTAATCCAATCTGTTTGAGATGTGATGAGGCAAGATGAGGTGTCAAGTGGAACAAGAGGACAAGTCATGTTGCCAGCATGAGTGGTACAGATATAGCAGCTCAGCCCTGGCGAGGTGGAATGGGGAGGAGAGATGTGCATCTCTCTCACCAGAAGTGTTTCCTCACACCACTTCAGGTATTTCTGAGCCAAAAGCTGGTGCAGAGTGGGAAAAAGGAAAGAGTGGATTGATGTCTCCATTCCCAGCCCAGAATGTGTGCATAATGAGTATGTTTTCTTGATCATGTATTGATCTTAATGCTCACAGAAACTTATCTTCTGGTAGCTACAGAAGCTGAAGTCTTTCATGTTCAGGTACAATCAGACAGTGCAAGCTTCTGTGGTACTGAGGTCTCCTAGGGCTACTTCCTAGGATACACAGGCAGGTCTCTCTTAATGATGATTAGATCCAGCATTTTGGTGATGTTAGCATTTTACTCCAACAATTAAACTGACTCCATCTCCCTACTTCACATACATCAAACAGTCGTCAGAAGACAGCTTTCAGCAAACCCTAATTCAAAGCAGCCATCTACCACTAATTTAGAAAGCCAACTTAGTCCCCTACCAGTTCTGTGGGTTTTCCAGATCTCTGTATGAATATTTTTATTTCTTTCTATCTGTGCTTTTGAATATAAACAGATGGAGGGTTCAGAAAAAAATAAAAAGGAAATGCTCTGTGGTTTCTAGCTATCGGTAAATAGCCAGATAAAGTGTCCTCAACAGATTAAAAAAGTAAGCTCTTAAGAAGCTTATCTAACCTAATCTCTTACTATTGAACCTTTATTTTTTCAGAATTAGCAGTGATTTTATTTTTTCCTGAAATTGTTTGCTTCCTGAGTGGGCTGTCTCTGCCATGTGGAGCTGTGCATGCTGTGTGTGCTGCTGATAAATGCTCTGAGGACAGCAAGCATTCACCTGCCTCTTCAAGGACTGGAAGAGCAGGGCAGGGCAGGGAAGGAGAGGCTTTAAAAAAACAAACAACAACCACCAACAAACACAAACAACCCCCAAATGATAATGTAGCTAACGTGAGATTATGAAGCTGATGAAATAGAAGCAAACACACAGTGCTTGTGCCAGCATAAGTCTGATAACAAAGTGCCTAATGCTTAGAGGAAAGAGTGAGGATGGGGCTCTGAGCTTTGCTGTATCTTGCTCCTTGTGGCACCGTGGGAAATAACACAACCTTTGGTACATACCTAACTTTCTGAAACAACATCTCTGCAGTTTTGAAACAGTGAATCAAAATTTACATGGACTCATTCAGCACCTGTAAGTTTTTAAAAAAGTACATCAGGGACAGGAACTTTTATGTCAAATACCGCCAGATACCCATCTGGTATCTGTTAGCACTGGTAACTTGCAGGCCAAGACTTAAGTTGGGCAAAAGGGTCCTACTGTGGGAAAACAACTGTCACAGGAAAATGTGCTGGTAGTCTAGAACCTTCAGTAGTCCTGCAGAGCTTTGCAGAAGGAAGGGGTGCTGTGGGTTTGTAAAAGGTGAGGAGGTGCCCTTCAGCTGTGTAATGTGAACTCATGTCAAGGTCTCTTTGAACTTTCTGATGATAAGTTTCCCTGAAAGATCAGGAAACCCTTTATACGAATCAAACAAACGATAGTTATGTGCCTCAAAGAAGTAAAAGATGTGAAGGTTGCCTTGTGTGAAGCTGAGAAGAAAGCTTCAGTGAAAACTTTTCAGCAAGTGAATATAATGAACTTTGAGGTCCCTCTGTGCAGGCCTGCCTAAAAGCTTTCATCTGTATCAACAGATGTATGTACCCTCCTTCCCTCAGAAAAGTTAAAGATAAAAATCCCATTTATAGTAGCCCATTTGGTGTTTTATCGTGTGTCTTGCAACCATATCCACACCACAAAACTGAAAAGGTCATATCCCATTTTGACAACTCTGCTTTGTTTCCAACACTGTTAGCAAACCATGCTCAAAGAAGTTGCTAAGAATTGCAACTGGACTTGTAAATAGCAAATTCTGCTGCTCTTGTTTAATTGTCAGTGATGGCTGCTTTGTCGCTGTCATGCTTGTCACTGCTGGAGCTCCAAAACTGAAGACATGCAGGGAGTCTATCATGGCAGAACCTGGAAAAATTTGCATTTGAAATGAACTAAGCAATACAGTCTTCAGAAAAGTTGTGTGATGCTAAAGCAGTCACAAGTTCATCAGGCAACAAATCTTGCAGAAAGTTGTAAATCATCTAGAGCTCAGTTCAGAGCAGGATGAAACACCTCCTATGAAAACATTACCCAGTATTTGTTTTTAGGAGGATTCTCAGACCTTACTGCTGCCAATGATGGGAAACGAAACTTTATGGCCACTTGCCTAAAACAGCTTAAGTTTTATGAGGGGGTAAGGAGAAGTTTCCATAAATGAACCAGGAGCACATTTTTAAGTAGTGGGAGTCAGATGACAATCCATCTGCTAGGAGACTGTCTAAATGTCTAAGCGTATGTGTACTTGGAAGAACTGGGTTCTAAGTGATCTTGTTATTCAAAACCCCATCATAAAAGAGACCCAGACACTTAGAAGTCTGTTTCTCTGAGCTTTCATAAGGGCGTTCACATTATGCCATACCATTATTTTTTTTTTAAATGTCCATAAATGTAAGAGGAAATATATACAGAATTGTGTAATTTAAAAGTACAGATTTTACTACACTTTTACCTTTTGGATTCCAATCATCAGCTAATGAGTGGAACTCAGCTTTTATACCATGCACAAATGAATGATGCTCTTATCTGTGGCACGACAGCAAACTCTGCTGCCATGAGGCTTCTTGGGACAAGCTCTAGCTTGGGTCTCCAAGTAAGGCATAAAGTTGCCTCCCAAGAATGTAAGGATATTCCAAAAAATACAAGTGTGAGTAGTAACAGCAGAAGGACCTACCTGTGTGTAAAGGCCTGTCTATGCCAACAAGACTAATGGTCCAAACTGCCAAGTTATACCCATTATGGCTTTGCTGATGCAAATGTTGCATGCTTATATGACACTGAGAACAGCTTCACCAAGCTTCTGTGGGGCTGCTTGACAAAGTTAATCACGTCTGCAAGTCTTCATAGAGCCACCTGGAAAGGTTCTCTCCAGCAGAGAGGGCCAATGTGCCATGTTTTAAAGACTTAAGAGGGACATAAATGATGCATAAGTTTTTACACAGGTTGTATCCACAGATATACATTTCAATGGCATTGTTAGTGCTATTTGAAGTATTTATAGAAGTGTTTTGCATTCAGTGGCAAGTTAAAACAAAAAAGGAATCTATGCTTCAAGCAACATCTTAAAGGGATATTTAGAAACTTTACTACTGTTTCCCCTGAGGCCATTCCCACGATAGCTGCAGTACTAAGAAGTGGAAGGTTAATTAATGAACGTTTGTGAAGGACTTTGAAGATTAAAAGCTTTTTTTTTTTTTTTTTAAATGCTAAGCTTGGTGATTACTTTAAAGGTGGGATTTCTGACAGCTTCTTTGTGTTGCATGCTGCACTGAAGCAGTTTGCTATGAACACAGCTTGCTGCCAGATTTTCAGTGGCTAGTTCACCCACCCAGCTTTGTTAGTGTACTTGCTGCTGCCTTTCCTTATGCTGCCACTTCTCCTAGGGCCCAGCAAGGCTGAGGGTGCCAGGTGGTGCTGGAGGAGGCTGGGCTCAAGCACCAGGTTGCCCACCACTACTGTGGGCCAGATGGGAAGAACTTGGCTGTCTGTCACCATAAAGCCCATCAGAGTTTCTTCTTGACTTCAACAAGCAACAGAAACCTAACCTTGCAACCAAGGAAATGAAGCTTATTGAACAAGATCTATCAGGCTAACTCTTCTCATCCACAAAAGCAACCCACACTGACCTTCTGCTTAGCATAATACATCCTGCCTTGGCAAGACAGAAGAGATGTGACAGCAGCTTTGCCACAGGCAAATTTGACAAAACCTCTCCATGCAATCCCATACAAAATGACAACATTTAAAGTGCCAAGTGCTAAACAGCCTGTGCTCGTGCATCTTACTCATTTAAGCACAAGAGCTCAGCAGCCACAGCAGGCTTTGAGTTTAATTCTCAGAGCTTTCTGCTCTTTTGGTTAGGAAACTTCCCATTGTCTTCATTAGACTCATTAGGTTGTTCTTTATCTGCTATACACTTCCACAGGCGCTGAAGCATGGAACAAGGCAAACAGCAGCCACCTTCATCACACAAGTTAGTATATTTTCATAGTCAATAAAATTAGCTCATATTATTCTGCCAGCAAAAAAATGCACTTTCCCAGCAAAGAGCAAATGTACAGTCAAGAAGCCTCTTTAGCCCAACACGTGTTAAAATATTTATTGTAGAGTAATATCATGTTAGAGGGAAGGCATTTATATCACATAAATAATTCTCCCTCTTTTTCTTGAAATTATGTTATAAATTATCACTACAAGTTTATCAGGCACTGATTTCTCACTGCCTATGGATAAGCAGTTGCTCTCTGCATGTTTATGTTTTCTATATAAAGACTGTCCCTATTACATATTTCAAGGCAAAAATCACAGTCAGCATAGTAGAGGACAAGCCATAAATCCATAAACTCATAGAAAGCACTGCTGGCTCAGTGGCTGTAAATTAGCAGGGCTCCCCTAGGACCTCATTGCTTTATCCTCACTGGAGAGCTGAAGCAGCCCCAGCATCAGGGAATTCCTCTTCTGCTCAGTTAATGGGAGCGAACTGCCAGTTTCAAGGGTGGCTGGAGCCAGGCTTGCCCTCTAGTTTCCATCAGTATTATTAAAATTCTGGCTGGATGTCATCAGACCAAAGGTCTCTGTAGCAAAATATCTTTCATCTACAAGTGGCTAAAAGTATGTGCTCAAGCAAAGCGTGTGAGAAAGAGTTCATGTTTACCTCTTGGGGTAAATCTGTTTGTAATGAACCTATTTATTAATTTCCCAATAGCCTCTGGGTAATTTTTTGGTGTTTCTTTATGTGAGAAAAATGTAATATGTGGTCATTAAATTAGTTTGAAATAGATGTTAATAGAATAACAGTCTTTCACCCAAGGAAGTTTTCTGAGCAAATATTTTTAATTACAACCTCAACACTCAGTAATGCAGCATTCATGATGAAATGCCAACTATAAGCCCATTTAAGACACTTTGAGGTAATACATTCTCTGTGTAAGCAGCTGGCAGGCTTGCAAAATAGGCAATTGCATCCTGCAAGAGGACATATACATGCCTGTGCCCTCTTTTACCCTTTTACCTGCTGAGCAAACCTCTCTGTCCACAAACAGTTTAGACCAGAAGACCACATATCCAACATCTCTTTGCAGAAGTCATGCTTGATACAGGGATTATCTTTTCCATGCAAAATCTAACAGGTTGATTTCAAAGGGACTCGACTGAACTGGGTACCTATGAAACCTTGCTAAGAGCCATGCAGGACACAAAATGACCTGCAACCTGTCTGTAGTTCAGCTACAGAGCTAATGCTTGTGAAATTGCACTGCCCCTGTGTTAAAAGAGATCTAGAAAAGGCTGCCATCATCTCAGCTGAAGTTTTGAACATGGGCTCAAAAACTGACTTCTATAGGTACTTCCCCCCACTCCCAGGTAAGCCCTACAGACACTTCCCAAAATGCCACTTGCTACATCCTCCTCTACTGAAGAAAACAAGTCCAAAAGACCCTCTGAAGAGCAAATCCACCTAATCCTGTCAAAAACATTTCCAGGGGCCTCAAACCTTTGTCACAAAACACAATAACATGTGGGGTTTAGATAATAACTTATAAAATGCTGGGTGGGTGCCTTAATACACTCAAGAACAGTGACCAAATTTTGATGCAGATTTAATTTAAAGAATATGCCAGTTTTCTCAAGCCAATCAAGAAGCCTCTGACATGTCTTTTCTTAGCTCATCCCTCCTCCCAGTTTTCTTTCTGTCCCTAAGAAAGATGTTATTCTTCACCCTGACAGCCCTTTGTGCAGCCCCACCACCCCATTTGCTCCCTTAGGCCATCTCACACTAGCCCAGTTTGCTTTTCTTTTTCTCTCTTCCCTACCTGTGTGTAATGTGCTTTCCTACCTCCCAGGGTCCTTGTGAGGCTAAATTTGTGTCACATGCCATGAAGCAGCAAGGCCCAGCATGGAGGCCTCTGCAGGATTACTTTGGGTGGTCTGAATGTGCCACCTCCATCCTCCTGCCTTCTGCTACCAGCTTCCTCCTGCCACCAGCCTGGTGGAAATACTCCCACCTGGCCCAGTTACCAGTGTTTGAATGGGCTCCTCTCTGGCTAAATAACTCTTTCAAGCTTCCCAGTCAGGGTTGTGCCCCTGGGAGAAGTGACCTATTGGTCTGAACCAGCTTCTACTGAAGGGAAGTATTAGAAAAGCCAATGCCATTAGCACCCTGACAAGGATGCTTACAAAGATGAATTTGGGATCAGTGCTACCTCTAATAACTGTGGCCTAATCACATTTTGTTTGATCATGTATGGATCACTGCTTCTCCCAGGAACTACCTGGTGCTTGGCCGTCTTTTTGTGCTGGTTTCAAGTGCCCACTGGAGGTGGTAGCCTCACCATCTGTGACTATGAAGGTGCACTTTGCCACTGCCTACCGCACGGTATACAAAGAATGCCATGGTTTTGCTTAGATTTGAAACTGGGGAGAAAGCAGCCTGACTCTCAGGAGGAAGGCAGCTGTGTGTGCTTGTGTAATGTTACCTGTTACTTAGGGAGACGTGCCTCAGATGCCTGCCTGTTGCCCTCTGCAAATACAAAAGAAAGCTAAGCTCCCAAAGGTCTCAGTTTTGAAACACATGCATTTTGCTACTTTTGCCCACCTACACAACTGATGTCTGGTGGAAGTTAGGTTTGTTGGCTTGGCACCCAAAACCTGAGAGCAGTTCAAAGCCTTACCTGGTGACAAGTCTATTCCAGCATCGTTATTCACAGGCAAAACACAGAGTGACCAGATTTTTTACGCAGATCTCCAGTGGGTTCTGAAAGAATAAAACAATTACTAGAAACAATCTTGCACTAGTAAGACCCAGGGACCAATATACTAATTTTTAAAAGTATACGGAGAAATTATTTGCATTAGGCAAGACCATGACTTTTCAAAAACTACCATTCAATGAAAATAGCCATTTTTATTTCTGCAGTGGGATAAATCTAAGCTGGAACACCCTCATGTGAAACAGAAAGGCTGGATAAAGACTTCTCCTCAAGACCAGGTTAATGATCAATGAACCAAAATTGAACCTAAATCTCTTTGTCCTGGCACAGCCTACTTGCATTATTTTGAGACTCTTCACAGCATCATCTGCACAATATTGCTTGTCTCTACAAGGCATGAAAAAAGTCAATAACTGAGCATTAGAGAAACAGTGTTTTACAGTAACATGGACAAGATCTTCTGAGGGCAGGAGGATGTCACACGTTACGAGCTTGTCACTTGTACATTTATCACCAAAGGATACCCTTGTGTCCCTCAGATGGACTTTGACTTGTCAGACATCAGCTCTATTATGCATGCCATTGCATTGCAAGTCTACTAAAACTAAACTGCCAAAGAGAAGGATTATTTTTCCATCAGATCAGTGTGGCAACCCTTTCCAGCTGCCCCTTGTACATAGGTTGGATGAAATGTACCATGAACCTGTACTCCAAATGGACTGGCAAATAAATCGCCCATGCAATCTCATTTTTTCTGCTCTGTTTGCTAGGAGACTTATTTTAAAGTTATGTGAGTTGTGGACAGAATTTCTTTCTCTTTCAAGAGAGGGCACTATTAGCTTGCCTTCTGCTTCTCTCAGAAGCAAGAGTCGCTGCAGCAGCCCTGCTGGCCAGGCACGAAGCACTAAGTGTGGGGTACCTACCAGCACCAGAAGCCATGCAGACTTGGTTTCCTTTTGCAAATTTCAAACAGCTGCATGTGCTTTCTATGACTGACCCGTGGCAGCTCCTCGCCACTGGGCTGTGCCAGAGCTGCATCCTAGTTTTGTTTAAGCCTAAACCCAGCTTGGTTTGACCTCGCATGGCCTGGTCTCCACAAGCAGAGGTAGAGGTCACATTTGCTGTACTTTTTATCCACAAGTGTTGAAGTCATGCAGGTCCTCTGATTTTCATGATTTAACAGGCTCCAAGAGTTAGATGGAAACCTGTAACAACCATGACCTTTATTAGCTGCACCTTGGTTTGCTAAATGAGTGCCAGTACAAATTCTGCTAAATAAAAGCTGCCTGTGGGACAAGAATAAGCACCTCTTATATCATCCTGAGACTTGCTGCGTCTAGTGAAATCCGTAAATCTGTGCCCCCCAAAAAATAAGAGGAAAAAAGAAAGTGCAAACCAGCCCATACAATAATGAATCAAGATGACAAACACCGTGCTATTTCTGAGCCAGTTCAGTTTCACGGAGCTGTAACTTGCTGAAGGCAGCAGTCTCTGAGTTTAACACATATATTAAATAACACCCCTTCTGCTCTCTTTAGAAATAAAACAGGTTTGAAAGTAAAAGGCTTTCTGCAACAAGAGCTCTGGTGTTGAACTTCACACAGATGGTGCTTATTAAGAGAGATTTCAGTTCCCAATGAGCAATTTAAAGCACCACCGGCTCTGTAGTTTCAGCTCCTCTCTCTGCTAAACAGCAACAAAACCCCCCGTTGTGGGACTGGGGGCCTGCTCCCCCAGATGTACTTACTGGTGCGTTCCAAGCAGGCCACCTCATCCTGTGGGCAGGGAGCAAGACCACTCACCTGACTGAGCACCCTAAGCAGGACACATTCCTTAGGGCCTGCTGTGGCCGTGGTACCCTTCTGCGGGGTCTGCCATGGGCCTGACCCAGGAGGGTGCTGCTGACACAGGAGCCAAGCCTGTCTCTGCCAGCGAACAATGCAACTTTAAGGAGGCTGAGTCACCTTCTCTGCAATTCCCAGCACCTGCCTTTGGTAATTGCAAGGTCTCCCTTGCTTGCCAGACTCCTGCTCAGTACAAATGCCACTTGTCAAACGTTGCTGCAGAGGTGCTGCCCCAGGTGGCAGCCTTAGGACAGGAATGAGCAAAGCCACCTGTGACCACTTGCTGCTAAAATGTGATTGCCCCAAAAATCAGTGGTGAGCTCTTCCATGTTCAGTGCTGTCATTGGCATGTAAGTCTGTCTCAGGTGCCATGGTAAGGTGGACTGACTATGGCTGTGGGCCTCCTCAGAGGCTTTTATTTGCCACCTTGGAAACTTCTTGTGTGATCTGATGTAATTACTATGCATTCAGATTAGTTCCCTAGAGGCTTGTTTTGTTGCTTTCCGGAGTTGAGCTCAGGAGCACTGAAAGGTGATGCTTAGCGCTGGTGCCCATAATGGCAGAGCACATGAAAGAGAATTATATTCCCCTCGTATCTCTGAATAGCAATTTTCTTTATCTTAACAGGCAGGGTCTTTTCATCAGAGATGTTAGTGAAAGGACAAGGGGTAATGGTTTTAAACTGAGAGAGGGGAGATTTAGGTTAGATATTAGGAAGAAATTCTTCACTCTAAGGGTGGTGAGGAACTGGAATGGGTTGCCCAGGGAGGTTGTTGATGCCCCATTCCAGGAGGTTTTTAAGGCCAGGTTGGACGAGGTTTTGTGCAACCTGGTCTAGTGCTAGGGCTCCCTGCTCATGGCAGGGGGTTGGAACTTGATGATCTTTAAGGTCCCTTCCAACCTTAATGATCCTGTGATTCTATCTTAACCTACTATATCATGTGTATGCAGACAGGGGGTTAAACTGCAGCTGTGTTTCTTTGGCTGCCTTCTCTTGCAGCCTTTTGTCAATCCTAATGTTTATTTGAAGTTGGCTACACTGAGCTCCGTGGAATTTCTGAATGCTTGTCCTTCCCAAATACCCTTCTTTTTGATACTTCTAGCATTCTTAATTTAAATTTTCTCTTTTGGTGCACTGACAGTTGGATTTAGCCCCATCAGTGTCCCCACCTCTCTGGGATAAGTACAGAAGCATTGCTTTGTCTCTGCTCTCCTATCTGTGAAATATGGAGAGCAGCAGTTTCCTGTCTGATAAAGACTTCTGAATCAGTAAGTTTTTTTCTGATCTTCACAGAGGAGGTGTGTGGATGTATAGCATATATTTCAGTTTCCTTCTTGATATTAATACTAAGTATTATTCTTCATAATATAATTACTAATTTATATAGAATCTTTCCAAGTCAGCTGATCACTAAAGGGGGGAGGGGGCCAGAATTATGTGCCAGAACAGCAAAGATTTATTAATTACTTTTATTAAAATAAAAATACCATGCATTAATACGCATTAGACATTTCTGAGAACCGGTAATATGAAGATTAAGACTATGTCATTTCTGCATAAGATAGGTTCAGCTGGTAAAACATGCAGCCTATGGACTGGAAGGGGCTGGATGGAAAGATGAAAACGAGAAAGGTGCTGTAGTGGCTTTTTTTCTGTGTACAAAGTTCCATCTATAAAGACAAAAAATGATTTAATTTACTAACTGTAATAGTAGGGACTTATCCAGGCTGAATGTGTACTGACATTTCCAGCTCCCCTCTACTCTATTAGTCAACCCAGTGTATTTTGCTCTGTTATGCTGAATACCCTGTAACTCCTTTAATCTTTGTCTGCTAGATGTTCCACCAGTTGGATAATAAAACACGGGGCATGCCGAGGCTTCATTTGAATTGGTTTGCTAACAGAATTTCTCTTTTTGCCAAATGTAGTACAACTTAAGTCACCAGTGTGACTCTGGTCAAGACTTTCTTTTGCCTTTCCTTATGAGGGAGTTCTGTGGTGATGTTGCACAGCTCATAGCTATGCAACTTAGAAATGGCCAGCAGGATGGTTTCATATGCCACATGTCACAATGATGAGTTTCTGAGGGATTGCTTTGACTCTGCTTCTACTATTACCACAAAAGCAGAGTGAGAACCTGCCCTACAATTTGAAAGAGCAGCTTTTATTACTGCCCTGAAAAGCAGCACCTGGGCTTTCATATTGCACTTCCAATGGTCACAAGTATTAGCTGTGTTATTGCTTACATTATGAAACTCCAGCACTGTCCAAGCAGAGAGCCGAAGAGTCTCGGAGAGAGGGAAGAGTCTTGTTATTAGCTTCACTAAGCTCTGGATAAATCCCCAAGGTGACAACTTTTACCAGAAAAAAATCTACATCCATCAATGAAGAACCCTCAATGTGAGTTTTTCGGCTACAAACCCTACAAGCTAGCCACTGATTTGTCTTCCCCACCCCCCCACCCCGCCCCCAATATAACAGTATATTACAATAAAAGTTCTCCAAAAATTAAAAACAATTAAAAAGAATAATATACACCTCATTTTTATCGCTCAATATACAAACAATGTTTGATCAACAGTATAAACCATTAAACCATACAAAAGTCAAGAGTTTCTTATTGTACAAATAGTGCTTTCATAGTTGAGTAACTTTACAATGCTGCGAGGGTACCATCTGTATCTATGGATATATTGCTTGACAGTTTCTTAAAACCAAGGCATTATACCTTATACTTGGTTGATTGCATCAGTACAAAGCAGCCTAAAATGGGCAATGGATCCATAGGATCTCTGATTATTGTGAGGGATTTTTAAAAATCACTCAACATTAGCCTTGTTTTATACTCTCAGCGTAATCAAGTTAAACATCCCATTAATTTCAAGGGGAATGATACTAGGAATGGAGGATTAAAAAAGCAACCTAGGTATGTGAGCCAAGCCCCCTACCATGGCAGACAACTACTTTACTTCTTCTGTTTCATAAAATATGAGGATGACATTGTTGGTGGTTGCAAATGCCCACTCTCCAGCTAGCTTGTGAGAAGTAAGGATAAGGGTCTGGATAAATCCCAGAGGGACTGGAAACGATGTACCGTATCAGCTACACAGGAACAACAACTTCAACCAGTCCAGTTGTTAGTGGCAGGTGTGATTTCTGGTTTTCACCTTCTTAATCAGAAAAATCTGTTACTTCCAAGTGAGAGGTACAGAGAGCCCAGAAGGCCCATGCTGTCATGCACCCAGACAGCCCCATCTGCACTGTGTAACAGGACAAGAGCAATGTTGGTAGTGCAGCAGCCCTGAATCTTGGCTGAAGGCGTTTTGCCTGCTGACTGCAGCAGTGCAACAAGTGGTGTATCATTTGTTATCTGGGTCTCTAGTTACCAGTTTTAACTCAGGAAACCCTATTTTTTTGGCTGGTACTCTGAGTTTGCTTGACCACTAACTGTGGTACAGCCTGCTATCACTGCACTCTTCTCTCCCACGTACAAGAAGGAGGGGGTGCATGCAGTACCCCTGACTGACCCGCAATTCTCAGTCCACGTGGCCACAGTAATACAGGTGATCTTCCACAACACAGTGCCAAATGGAGGCAGGACACATGGCAGAAAGACAAGCCTATCATGGAAACTCAGTGATTTCAACTCCCCTGCAGAATTAAAGTAATACATCACCAAAACTGTTACTGGTTTCAAGTCTCACTGCCTTGCCTACACACTTCCTAGCATAAAAAGCAGTTATCTCATCAAGTCCCACCTTCATATAAGTGCATTTTTTTCCTGATACTAAGCCAAAATATAATGTAGGTTGTTGGTTTTTCTTTGTTTTGTTTTGTTTTGTTTGTTTTCCTTGACTTTGTCCCTGTTTAGCTATTCCACTGAGGAGAAAAGGAATTGAAATGGAGTAGAGGTTGTAGGTCTGGCCCTGAAGTGATACCTGGTCCTGATATTTGGGGTTTGGTTTTCTAGGGACAGGCCTCATCCTCCTGTCAAGCCCTCTTGGCTCAGAAGAGGTCTGGCCCAGCCCCAATGAAGAGTGGAGCTTTTCCCTGTAATGAGAGGCTGTGGAAGTGATGATCAATATCCTATTCCTTTAAAGCAAGAAAACAAGACATTACATCTTTGGTCCTAATGCAGCCCACTTGACAAGCTACTTGAAGGTGTCATGGTTTTTTTTTGTATAAACTTCCCCCCCCCTATTATTTTTTTATTATTTTAAAAAGGCTCCTTAGAAGTTGCATACCAGAACAAAGAGGTAACAGTTACAAAAAAGAAAGCTAGAAAATGGGATCCCAATATAAAAATTTGAACCAGTGGAGATAAAGCATTACAAAGCATTCTTGCTAAGTGTTAAACAGAGTTTGACATTTCACGAGTATATGGTTGCCATCAGGAAGGAGGACGCAGGTACATTTTCATACTTTATCCTGATTCAGATGTTCTGTCACAAACGCGAAGGGAAACAAAAGCCAGAGTACAGTAAGTGCTCATTTGGAGAGGCAGCAGACATACTAACAGAAGATGTTACACTCTGAATCTGAAAAACGAGCACTCGTTTGGAAATGCAAAGTTTCTCCTTGGCACTCTGGAGCACTCCCAGATGGACTGAGGGCACCCCAGGCACCTTGTGATGGGACCTCGTTAAGCTGTATGGGGTCCTGTCACATTGTTGTAGCCCTAACTGCACCTCCCAGGCAAGAGGAAAGATTCAGCCCATAGTACAAATGCCATGTACACTGGTTTTTGCACAACGATCTCTGCAAGAGGGCTTTGCTTCAAGCTGGTAGCAGGGACAGGAGTCGAGTGTACCTGCAGGAACAGTCACGGAATCACAGAATTGTCAGCTGGAAGGGACCTCTGGAGATCATATAGTCCAACCCCCCTGCTAAAGCAGGATTGCCTAAAGCACATTACACAGGGCTGCATCCAGGTGGGTCTTGCATATCTCCAGAGAAGGAGACTCCACAACCTCCCTGGGCAGCCTGTTCCAGAGCTCTGTCACCCTCTATTGATGGCCTCAGGATGCCCCTTGGCAAATTTGGCAGCTGTCTCGGGTATGGATTGGCTGGCTGTGCCCCTTCCCTGGCATTACTCTCCCTACACAAGCCCCTTCCTTTCAAATAAACCATGGGACTGTATTTCCTAATGTTGGGGGCTTCACATGGCCACTTGATGGTGAACCACCATCAAGTTCCAACTGCTCTCTCTAGAAAACTCACTGCATTGTTCCTACCAGCTGGAAACAAAAGCAAGCCCCTGGCCTCTCAGATGAATTTACCCAACAAGACCAACTGCAACATGAAGGACTTTTCTCAAGCCAACTCCCTTTGCAGCCGAAGAAAACAACCCTAGGCCCAAATGAAGTCAAGTGTGCTGACACTGTACACAGATTACTGGAAAACATCAAAGTGAAGATTTTTGACTCAACATACATTTTCATATACTTAGCAGTAATTAAAAATGCTTCATTATTATTGCAAAAGCAGTTTCATATTAACTGCTGCTTTATGATTAAGAGATGCTAAACACTAACTTGTGAGTGGTTTCTTGATTGGTAAGCCTGTTAGCTTTCAAAAGTGGCTGTGGCCTGCTACATTTCCCTATTTAGTTCTGTTTTAAAAATCAGCATTTTCTTCCTCCACCTCCTGTGAGACAAGGGCAGAACTTTCAAGTAATTTCAAGTTATTTATGCTTCCTTAACTGTGTTTGCCTTTATGAGCGCACCTATGATCTGCACATGGCTCCTTGCTGTCACATGGTCAGTGAGCTGTGGTGGGAAAACCATTTCAGCTGCTTATTGATTTTCCATCTTTTTTTTCATCTCAGTGGAAATAATTTGGTACACTGCTACTGTCTGTTGCCCTGTGAGCACCACCCCCCATAGCACCTGTGCCCTGGGTGACAGCCACGCAGCTGCACCGTCCCAACCTCTTCTGGTGCTGCCGTGTCTGCCCCTGCAGGCACAGCCTACAGCTCAGGTTTTATTTTTTGCTGGTTTTTGACTCATTACTGGGCTGCCAATTTAATATAGCTGATCCCACCAATCTGGAATCTGCATGTTTGTATTGAGAGCTTGTGGTCCTACATCCTCTTTCCTATTTTTTTCATCAAAACCAATGCATTCAAAAAGCGATGCTCTTTCAAACCTACACTGCTTAATTTTTAGATGACTCTCCCTGTTTCTAGCAATGAGTCACTACTGAATCCCTCCTAAACTGTTTTAAAAGGGAAAGCATACTGCCCTCTATTAAATAATTTTCATGCTACATAATGCTGGTGATACATATTGCTACTTCTTAGTGGCCTTCTTATTTAATCTAACAGATTAATAGAAAAATATCAATAAATTCCTTTGTTCAGTGGTGTTGGAAAGATTCTGCAGGAGAACGTGAACTGCGTGACTTTCTAGTAGTTCTGCTTGGAGATATAACAGATTTAGCCAACTGAAAATAATCTGTGATTTCTCTTACTTATATATTTTTTGGTTTTATGTACATTCCTCCCAGGGTGGTGGGTGGAGAAGAGCAGCGCGGCCTGTGCGTACATGTTGCCTGCTTGTGAGAGCAAGACAACAAATCTGCTCTCAGGAATGCAAGGAGAAATCTGCCACTAATTGGACGTGGGAACTAAATTTTGGTTGGTGTTTTAAATGCAAGCCAGTAATAATCAATCTCAAACCTCGCATCCTCCCTCCAGCTGGGCCTGGGACTTGGTCACGGTGACACACGTACCAAACAGGACAATCTCTGGATTTTGACCCAATATACTGCTTTACCCCAGACTGCAGCATGACCCATAAGCTACAGCACATACAAAAGCTGCTAAGGCATTTTACACCATATTACTTATAAAAGGGGTCATTTCACAAGACTATTTTTCTCCTCCGTTCCTCAAGAAATCTGTAAAAAACCAATGTTCTGAGGATTTGCTGCTTGAGCCTGGACTCCAGATGCAATACTTGAACTGAAACACATACTAATATATTCAAAACACAGTGGTGGCATACATCTATTTCTTGCTACTTAATATAGACCACACATCCTCTGCAACTTGGTTTCTTATGCTACCCTCAAGCAAGTTACAAATATTCAAGTTGTTGAGGGCCTTTGTACCAAAGTCACACATGTGTCTTTGCCTTCTGATCTAGTGGTTTGATTAAAATAGCACTGCTGAGCTGCTGGTGGGATGTGTCTAAATTGCTGACTAAATTCACACTTTAGGCACTTAACTCCTCCTACATCCATAAGAAATGTTTGTAATGGAAGAATTTCAAGTTCTGTATCACAGGCCCCTGGAAAGAGTGCCTGCTTTTGCTGCTCTGATTGATTCATACTATCAAGCTAAAATCTTAGCCTGGCCTTGTCTGCCTTTTCCACTCTGACGACAAAAGATGATGCTGAGTATTTTAAAAAAGCAGTAGGCAGTCCTCTTCTTCAGAAGAGGGAGATAATATTTTCCACCCCTCCAAATTATTCTTCCTTTCCTTAATTCATTCTCAGTGCCCCTCCTGCATTGCCAGGACAGGTAACCCCAAAGGGGCAGTCAGCCTTGGTACAGCAATTGGCAGTATTCTGCCTTGAAGTGAGTTAATTGTAACACTGATATATACCCCCTTTCTTTGCCAAATGTATAAGGGGAAATTACTTTTGCTCTGAGCCTCTCTAAGAAGGGAAATAAAACTGCTTGGCTAGAACTAACTGTATTTCTTGCCCTAGCCGAGTTTAATTTACTATAGTTCTTCCAGTCTGTCTTGTGAATGCTCCAATTTGCCACCTTTTGCATTTCCTTGACATTCCATTCAAGTCTGTTAAATGTTATTTGACATTTCATTTTTCAGTTACAGCAACATCTTTAACAGTTCTGTTGTAGAAGAAAGGTATTTTGACAACTTGACAGCTGCATAAGGGATCAGAAAAGAAAAAAAAAAAAGTCTTGCATTTGACCATCAGAAAACAGACCAGTGAGCACTTTATAACCATGGACAGATGATTTTAAGGTTAGTTCCTCCTGTCAGTTTGTAGCAGTAGTGGTCAGTAGGTGATGCCTTGTGCCATTTTGCTCCTTGTGCTAGTTTTCCCTGGAGCAATCCACTCCAGACTGCCCTGGGCAGAATCTACCATACGTCCCCCAGATGCACTTCACCTCCTTGTGCCAAGCAGTATATGGAGCCAATTTGTAAAAATCCGGTGGACTGGAATAACTGTTTCTGTTCCAGGAGTTTCGGAAAAATATTGAGTAACATTATGGTGTGGTTTTTTTTCCTGCTGGTGATCTGAGCACCACATAGCGGTTAGAAAACATTTATAAAAATACAGACTGTAGAAAGGCATTTGACTGTACGATGTGTACAGTTCTCAAGTTCATCCCAGAGTGGCTTCTTACCATGCTACCATTTTAAAATTAAAGGAATGCATCCGGGTTTCTTCTGTCCAGGAAAATCCAGCTCCATCCCAACATGCATCCGAGTGCAGCCTATGGGCTTCAGTTATTACATGGAAATGGGCAAGAAAAGACCCAAACTACCATCAGATAGGCTTCGCAGTTTCAGCCCTCATGCTGAAAAGGAAAGGTGTGCTTATTGATGCATTGTGGCCACCATTTACTCTGAGCAAGAGTCCATTCTTGCAGCAGCCAGGTGGTCCACCAAGAGTCTGGCTTGCCTTGCTGCAAGAAGAAATTCCCTATGGTCATGCCGAGGCTTCAATGTATTCACTTTTTGGTGCTGCTACCCTCAAGTACTCTGGGTTTTCTGCTGCGGGAACTTTCAAGAGACCGTTAGGTTTGGTTTCCTTCGGTAAGAAGTCCTGCTGGTAGTCAGGATTGTCCAGATTTATTTGGTGGTTGCCCGCCTGGATCCAGTACGGAGAACTCTCAAAGACTGTTTTGGCCAGTGGAGACTGGTTGGTGTTGAGATACTCAGGGTTGTCCACAGCTGTACTGTGTGAATTCTGGTAGCTGGAGTCTGTGGGGACCTTTGAGTTCGCTGTGAGTGAGAAGTTGTTGTAGATTGGATTCTGGACTGCTGAGGCAGATGACTTCTTGAGCACCAACTGGTTTACGTACTCTGGAATAAAAAGAAAATAAAAATGAGAAGGAATTAAAATGAGGACATATAACTGATGCAGCTATTTGCATCATTCGAGGTGTAGTTTCAACCCAACTACCACGGGCTGTTCACATAAATCATCTCACTGAACTTCCCGAAGCAGAAGAGAACCAGTGGCAGAGACTGCTGTGCTGTGGCACCAAACATCCTGCCCTGAAGTTCACCTTCAGGAATTCAGTCTGCAAAGCAGCAGAAAGATGGCTTGGACCACAAGAGACTGAAATAGCTACTGCTGATTTTAGTGATGTGTGGGTGGCTACGTCCCAGATACTGTTCTGAAACTGCAGGAAGGGAGCTTTGCTGCTGGAAGCTGTTTCCCTAGCAAAATGTTTAGAGATGAGGAAAGTGCCTAGAGAATACAGGACTGGCAGTACCAGAGATGCCACATCTCACTTAAAGGTCATGCCCTGCAGGGTCTTCCACCCTTTTTAGCTTTGGTGTATTCTTGGAAGGGTTGGTTGGGTTTTTTTAAGGACACAAAGCATCATGGCTGAATAGCCCAGCACCAGCTCCCTTGGTGCTCACTGGCTTGCTCTCTGCTGTAAGTCCACGTGAAACGGTGAGCTACCTTCTGTGTAGCAACATCTGAAAGCAGGAAAACTGCCAGAAAGCTGCTTATATGGTTGAAATGGTTTAAGGGGTGAAACTTGTGGTTTAGAGGGTATTTTCTGAAGTGCAGGGGTGGTAGAAAGCTTTGAACTCCCCAGCCAGATGGCACACGTGGCAAACATGAGAACCTGGCTCACGAAGGAGCTGAAATGAGAGGTGGCCAAAAACAGCAACAAAAAGTCTAGGAAAGGGATATGTGCACACATTTCCACTCCCAATTACCAAGCCAAACATGGTAGGAAGCATTTGGATTGCTTCCTTTCTACAAAAAAAAAAAAAGGAAGAATAACTGTTATCTTCACAACCAAACAGCTTTTGAATGAGTGGCTGTGGGATGGAAACATGGGAGAGATACTCACCTGGGGCTGGCAGGAAGCCATCATCTATGCTGTCCTCCAAGAAGGCACCTGTTGGGTCTGAGCTATACCTCTGGACAAAGCTGTCTTCCCTTACAGGGTGCCCCTGCTAGGTTGGAAGTAGAGAAAATCAGTATTAAAATTACACTTTTGTAGCAGTTGATCCACATAGAAGAAATTGCTCCTTTTTTAAAGGTCATCCCACTTACCCCGTTCCTGTCAATGCAGGTTGTAGCAGAGTTGTTGCTGGTAGCACTCTTAAAAAGAAAGAAAATACAGACATTATGGGAAGCAGTTCACTCTTAAAATTGCTTGTTGTGTTTCCAGAGAGGAAATGAACATACCAATGAACTCAAGAGAGGAGTGCGGGATGTTGAGGGGCTGTTGAAGAAGCCCTGGTGTGGCACGAGATACTCATCTGCATCCACTATATCTTCCATGTCCTCCTCCTCCATCAGGGTGCGATAAAACTTGGAATCTGTAGGACTGGGCAGGTGCATCCTGTCGTCTCCCTGTGAGGCAAATCAGCATGAGATGACTCACAGACTCCCTTTCAAGGCCCCATTATCCCTTTCTCTGAGAGACAAAGTAATTTAGCAAGAGTAAAATCTGCTACATTTAGCAATGTAAAATCTTGATCTGTGTGTTTAACCAAATTTACTGAGAGTTTAGGGGAATTTAGGCCTGTAATCTCTGTCTATGCTGCTATAAAATATCCATGTTCTGAAGAGGATCAAACTCTCCTCTAAAGACTGCAGCGTATGGACTGTTACTGGTCCTAGACTGGGGACCAGTACGAAGAAAATAGTGACTGGTCTTGAAATTCTGCTTGCGGTTCTAGCTGAATGTGTTAAGACCCGGAAAGCAGCGGTAAATCTGGCCACCACGATATGTTTTCATATACATTACTAATAACTTGAGGCCTCATAATAAATGCCACCAGACACTTTCCTACCAATGTTTTCAGTACCTGTATAACGAGATAGCGTGGGGGGTCACGGGCCATTTTTGAGAACTCTGCTATCAGTTCGCGGAACTTGGGCCGGCTGTCGGCATCGATCATCCAGCCTGGAGGGATGACAGAGAATGCAACAGGAAAATGAAGTTGTTGTTTTTTTCCTGATCAAACATAAGAGATTAAACCAAAACGGGACAGTGAAATGAAGAGCACGATACAGACTCTTAAGGATTGACCCGCAAGGGACTACTGTAAAAAGTGAATTCACCAACCACTGCTGTGAATGTCAGCATTTAAAATGCAGATTTTGGCAGTTTTGGGAAGAATGAAGGAGGTAATAAAAGTCCTTGTTGGAAAAGCCCCAGGCTGAGCCTGTCTCCTGTCAGCTCAGGCAGGCAGGTCCCCACATGAGTAATAACAACACATCAGTCCTGAGGATACCAAACTGGTGGCCAGCCTGGATAGGTCCAACTTAGGCTGCTCTGAAAAAGCTCTTGAGGGAGGCAAGGCAAACTAACTTCAGTGAGTGCCTGCAGATGAATGGTGATTTGACTGTCTAGTCCTCAGTGCACTGCTCTGTGAAATCCTGGGAAGCCTAAAGCAGAAGCTACCCTCCTTATCATGTCTTCTAAAATTGAAAACATCCCCACTGGGGACATTTTGAAAGACTAACCATATCCAAGCTGTATTTAGTTAGTAAACGGACTTCAACAAAAACACGTCCTACAGCTTAGTGTGGATCAATGCTAGAAGTTCCTTTGAATACAGATACTGGTGGTTTAACATGTGAGATTACTTAGGAAACCCACACTTTCTGTTATCAACTAACAGATGAGCTGAGGTAGAGACTCTTGTGTTCAAAATTAAAAATGTGAAAGGTCAACCTCAGTGTGTCTGGAGGAACTCATAAGAAACAGCCTATCCTAATGCAGAAGTGAAGTGATAATATGCCATCTGAAATCTGCATTAGACAAAATCTCCTCATTGCCAGTGACTTTTTACCACGCTAATTCAAGAAGAAAACCTTTTTGATTTTAGACAGAGTGGATCATTTGGGAGTTTGCTGCTGTTGTGGAAGTAGCATCTACTGTTTCTAAATTTATCTCTGAGTTGCATACGTTTAAATACTGCTCCTTAATTAAAAAAAAAAAAAGGCTGAAACTGTTGTGCCATAACTTTGAACATTTCAGTTTATATTCTCAGCTTATAAAAGAGACGACTGGGAATCCTGAATTCCTTTAGACAAAATGGCACAGCTTCAACAAGGTCTGTGCTGCAGCCTGCAAACACGGGGTGATCAGAGCAGTGAAAGATGTACAACTGAGTCCTGTGGCCAAAGGAAGGCTCAAGCCTCAGATCCTTATGCTCTTGCCTTTAAATTCAGTGTGACAGTGTGAAAAGAGATGTTGACTCTCTACTGGAGGTGTTTTAAAAGCAACAGGCACCTGATGCCTGGAAAAACTGCCTGCTTTCTACATCTTGACTGCCCAAAGGAAGGGCAATGGATGGAGCTTTGCAAAGGTTCAGCCCCTGAGGACGTGCTCTAGTGCAGAGATTTCGAAGACCTGGGACATGGTTGCTGCAAGTGGGGACGTTGGCAGGGCTGAGGTGTCACAGTCAGGTTCAGCATCACCAAGGAGGAGTTTCCAGGGCACTGCTTTTGGGTCTGGGCACCTCCCAGGCTAGGTGCACACATTTGGATCCTGTTGCTTCTCACTCTGGTGAGCAGAAGACCCCAGGGTCTTCCTTGGCAGTGCCTATACTGACAAGGCAACACCCGGACACCGCAGGACTCTCCAAAAGTGCCGTGCTACGGGGTGTTCATGGTGATGTACCTCCTGTTTCAGGAACAGCTACATTTTGCTCTAGTGAGAAGGTTTTAAATGCCACCTAGTGGACTTCTCATCAGCATCCTCACAGACACCACTGGTAGTGAGCAGGGATGCTGCACATGGCCTAGAAATGCACAGGAAGCAAGATAATAATATGACATTTTATCAGCTGATATAGATAGGAGTTTGGAGTTCAGAATCCCTGTGATGTGCCCTACCGATGACCAAACAGCACTTTAGAGACTCCCAGTTTCTGTGCTACTTTACAGCAACAGCCGTGTGCTGCAAAGGAGCCATCCAAAAATCAGATGAGGAACTCTGGATGCACGTGTGAATCTGCCATTACAGCGGTCCCTGTGCTGACAGCACTCCTTCAGGAACAGGAGCACATAATCAGTGCGTGTGATTGCGGGGGGGACAAATTACTGAACTAAGGGGGAGCCTGGAGAAGAAGGCAAGTGTTAATTTGATTTTCTAGACATACAACACTGGAGTACCAAGTAAATTGGGTGGTGTTATGCTGATTTATATTGCCTGTTAATATCAATGTAAAATAATTGACAGTATCAGCCAGTGTTGTGAATGGTGAAAAAACATCAGTTGACTGAATTAGCGACTAATGAAACCATATTTTGTGCTCCTAGCTAAAGCTCAAGGTGAGGGAACACACTCTGGTGTCACCACTCTTTTCACATAACCCTATTTGTGTGTGATCACCAAGAACACAGCATATACAAATGTGATGTAACGAAGGCAATTGTGCTAGTTATTCAACTAAGGTGAGCACCCACATCCCCAAATGTGAACTCACATTTGACCATGATCATGTACACGTCGATGGTACAGATGGGGGGCTGGGGCAAACGCTCGCCCTTCTCCAAGACAGAGGAGATTTCGCTGGCGGGGATCCCTTCATATGGCTTGGACCCAAATGTCATCAGCTCCCAAACTGTTACACCTGCAAGTGGGAAGAGAAGAGGGTGAGAAAGGCTCTGCTGGGAGCCAGGGTGCTTGGCCTGGGTGCAGAGAGGTGATGAGTGGAGAGGGCTTTCCCTGAGGCACTGCATGGCCAGAGCTCCATCCAGGAGAAGCATTTTCTGCCAACATTTTGAACAGAGACAAATTAATGAGACAGGTTGAATTAATCCTGTGTAAAAGCATGAATCATATAGTGGGACACTGGTATTGCTGTAAAAACATTGGTTCCCAAAACTGAAACAAGCTGTACTTGCAGCTTTTTTACCAGTACAGCCATATCGTCACTCGGAGAATGTTGCTGCTTTTTACTATTGACTCTATCCTAGATAAAGCAACAAAAGGCTTAAATGTGGGTTTAAAAGCTTGTCTGTACCAAAGTGTTTCAGTGAGAGACCGAAGGAGTGCTCCTGCACCAGATAATTGTGGGTGATCTGGCCTGTAAAAGCCGCTGGGTTAAGGGTTTCAGCAGCAAGGTTTCAACTATCCTAACAATCTCTCTTGTACAAGTATAAGTTAAAACAATAAGCATGCAATGGAAATCCTGAAAATCAGCTCTAAAGGCATTAATAATTTCATTTGCTTGCTAAACCATTACTTTCATATGTTTTACAGTATTCATCCAACCATAATTTTAGCTTCTGGGTATTCTTTATTGTAGCAATGTGCTGTTGAATATATACCATTACATTCTTTATATTACTTATGGGATAGGGTTTCAAATTCATGGTTTTCAATGGTAGGCATGAGCCTGCCATACAAAACTTCTGTAGTCTCAGCTAGAAAATAAGTTGTCAGAGCTGTATATCAGTATGTCAGAGCTGTAAGGTTAGAGAATTAAAAAAAAAAAAGAAATTGGTGTTTTATACAAGTAGTCTGCAGTGTAGGTAAATTGGATTTTTATGCATATGCATTTGGACTCTTATAATTGGCAAAGCTGATTTGGTGTCTTGAGAACGATCTTGAAAACTGGCCATATGAGGAGAGGCTGAGGGAGCTGGGGCTGTTCAGCCTGGAGAAGAGGAGGCTGAGGGGGAGACCTCATTGCTCTCTACAACCATCCTGAGAGGAGGTTGTAGTGAGGTGGGTGTTGGCCTCTTCTCTCTAGTGATAGGCCAAGAGGAGATGGGATCAAGTTGCACCAGGAGAGGTTCAGATTGGA
Organism: Apus apus; assembly: GCF_020740795.1. Taxonomy (NCBI): domain Eukaryota; kingdom Metazoa; phylum Chordata; class Aves; order Apodiformes; family Apodidae; genus Apus; species Apus apus. The sequence goes on from NC_067283.1 coordinate 54,869,495, forward strand.
TATTAGAAAAATTTCTTCACAGAAGAGTGGTGAGGCATTGGAACAGGCTGCCCAGGGAGGTGGTGGAGGCACCGTACCTGGAGGTGTTAAAAAAGGGGTAGGCATGGTGTTTCATAAGATGGGTTAGTGGTTAGGGGTTGTAGGACAGATGGTTGGACTTGATGATCTTGAAGGTCTTTTCCAACTGTGATGATTCTATGATTTATTTATTTATTTAATTAATTTTGGAGGGGGCGTATTTTGGTGGTGGTGGGTTTTTTTTTTTTAATCTCAGGTAGAGTATCTCAGTGTTGAACATTCCACAAACTTCCCAGCTCCATAGAAAGGAGATGCAAGTTACCGGCTCCTGACTCCAACCCAGCAAGTGGTTTCAAAAACAGAAGTTGCATTTTTGTTTGAAAAAAATCTCTTTGGAGACAAACGAGAGCAGTTTTTGAAAGATGTGTAAACAGACTGCTTCAGTGTTGTTTGCTGACATACCACGTATTCTTGTGATGTAGCTGTTGTGATTGCCTGGTAGCTTAGGATACAAAACAAGATTTTGGATGCCAAGATACATAAATGGATTAAAAGGACCAGAGGCTGTACTTTTTCTCAAGGACACAGGCGCTGGCCATCTGCAATAAATATTTTCCAGGAACATAAGGGCCCACATGAAGTGGAAATTTTGGAATACATTGTTTTGAAAAGTTCCCTTTCTGCTCCTTTCTTTCAAGTTGGCTTACAAACTGTATCAAATAGAAATTTAATTTCTAAGGAGGTTGTTGCTTTGCTTCTCTTTTAGCATTTTCTCTGAATACCAGGACAGCAAAAACATTTCAGGTTGCACCTGATTTACACTAACAGACAGTGACCAACAGCATGGCTGATGGTTTTAAGTCCTACCTCTAGTTATGTGGCTGTATTGTTAGCCCATTTAGATTTAATGTAAAGCTGCTGAAGAAAAGCATCAGCAGAACTTCAGCAAATGGAGCTGCACTACCCTTTCAGCAGAGGGGTCATCATCTGAAAACACATTCTGCAAAACACACCTCACTAGCATGCAATTTTTTGGGAATTTTACTTTTTTGAACAGGTGATTTGGGCCCATTGCTTATGTTTAATCTTTCAGGCTTTTCATACTAGGAAGAAATAAGGTCTGTGTAGAGTCACTAGCAAATCATGCAATTTTCCAACCCATGTACAATATTTATAAATGAGTTTAGACTCACCGTAGCTCCAAACATCACTTTGATGAGTGTAAATCCGGTGTAAAATTGACTCCAAGGCCATCCATTTAATAGGAACCTAGGAAAATTCACAAATAAGCCTTAATACTTACTGGCTTAATCAGCCATGTAAGTGTGATGCAAAATTTATCAGCAATCTTTACCACCAGGTGGGGTTTAAACCAATAGCTTGGTTGCAGAAGATAAAAAAACAATCGACAAACAACACAACTATCTGAGTGACAGAGCTGGCAAATGTTGAGTCCCCTTTTATTATTTTCATTTACTTTGTCAAACCTGGAAACCTGTGAAATATTAGGCATATTAGAAATACCTCTTAAAATTAGCTTTACAATATTTTGTACAGTCAAATTACTATTTTTTTTCACCATCTCCTGTCACAACAGGACACAAATCTCAGACTGTATGACAAAGACTGATCTGCACTCATATGGTTTCCATTTATGATCTCCACAATATTTGCAAGCAGCTTCTCAGTTTCTCAGCAGGAGACATTCCCTCCATCAGCACGTAGTACAACACGAAGGCATGTTGAACCAAGTCTGACAGGTCTTTCTTCTGCTATAAATATACAGCACTCTCTTTCTCTTAATAAACTGCACAGTGTTATTGGTGTTGGCTGCACTGATTAATTCAGCCCGTGTTTTTTTTTTTTTAATGTGTTGGGGTTTTTTTGTTGTTTTTTTTTTAATAATCTTGCTTTTTCCCAGACATTCTGGGTGGGAATTTCAAAAGCATTTGCTGCTCAGCTACCTCCTCTCCCACTGCAGTCCCACTGGCCTGATGTTGCTACGGCTGGTTTCAGAGGACTCCCACAGGCTTCAAAGGCAGCACGCTGAGACAGCAGCTGAGCACTTTGAAAAACCCACTCTCTTTCCTCCCCCCCTCCTGTGTCTAAGGCTCCGTGTGCAAGCACAAACACGGACGAACACACGGTGGTTCACTCCTCCGATGCACTTTACCTTGCCTCCCTCAGCGTGATACTCCTTCTCGTCAGCACCCAGCAGCTTTGCCAGCCCAAAGTCTGTGATTTTCACGTGTTGAGGAGTCTTAACCAGGACGTTCCTGGCAGCAAGGTCACGGTGCACCAGGCGACGCTCCTCCAAATAGTTCATCCCCTGCAATATGACAGGCCATGGGTGGGCACCATGTGCTTTGGGCTTGGATGTGCAGACGGGTTACAAAAGTCAGCTGCTCTGTGGTAACTGTGTGCACACCACCGCAAGCACATGGTGACTTACAACCCTTCAGAAACGGGCTGGCTGTTTAGATTTACGTGATACTTATTGCAGAGTAAGGATGTACACTTGCATAGTTACAAGAAGTAACCATTACCCTCCAGGAACCTTTTTGTGGGGCCCTGTGCCAGTGGAATCATGGAGAGAAAAGGGTCAGTAGAAGGTATAGTAGGGGATGTGGTTCCTTTGGGATTTAGTTCAGCAGCTATAAAACTGGGACAGGATTTGCAAATAAGGAGGTAAACCCCAAAAGCTGCATTTGTGCAAGCCCAGTGACTTCAGGAGGGCACAGTGCAGAATGTAATTGTCACCTTCCATACTCACACAGGCCAACCCTACAGAGAGTAAGAGTCAACACAAAAACAAATCCATCATTCAAAGTAGCCAATTCTGTGCCTCGTTACAGTGTACCCTGCCTTCTCCCTGCCAACAATGAGGCATCCCATAGCAAAGGTGAGAAAAGGAAATAAATTATTTTTAAAAAATAACTTTTTGCTTGAGCTCAGAGTTGCATGTATTACTCTTTGAAAATGTAGGTTCTTCCAGCTCCACTGCCTCCCATGATTACCCTGGGTTTGCCAGAGCATGCGTGCCTCTTGTGGGAGAATATGGTTAACTGTGCCAGTTGGACTTTTAAGGTATGAATCTAACAGATGCATTTCTGACCACAGAGATAATTCCCCCTTTCCCTCAACTCCAATCTCTTGGTGTATGGAATCAAGAACTTCATGATTTCTAAGTTTCCTGCAAGATCCTTTCTGAAAACCACAATTATTCCCAGTCAACAGGCTTCTGCTGGCTGCAGCTTATGCATTTGTATTTTTATGAAGAGAGAATTAATAAAAAAGTACTTCTAACCTACCAAGTTAAGACCAAAATGATCACATTGAGGTGATGACACAGCACTGGAGGGAATAATTCCCTTCCAGCCTCCACCCCCCTTCCTAAGCCCACTGCTAACCTGGACCACCATCGAATCCCCTGCCCAAGTCCCTGGGCAGAACTTCACCCAAGCACTGCTACTGTTGCCAAAACAAACACCAAAACAAACTGGCTTCATGCCACTAAGAGCGTGCATTTACTTACACAAACAGCTCTTGAGCCAGCAGAGCTCCTGAAACAAAAAATCTTGAGCTGGCAACAGAAAGCAGGCTATCTTAAAAAAAAAAAATTAAAATCACATAATCTAGCCCAAACAGGCCAAAAAAATTTCCTGCTAAACTTGTCTTGCTGCAGCAACTTAGTAAGACTCAAAGCTGCTGAAAGGCAGAATATTGGTTTCACACCAAGCTGTTTCAGACACTGATAGCTATAAGACTCGTGCACGTGCATAACTATACACCAAAGATGCTGAACTGCCTGTCTAGAATGTTCAGCAGATCTATAATTGTGTGCAGGCCTGGGGTTTAAGCCATTTTTCATCAAGTGTGAGACCAATGTGTTCAAAGAGCTCCTGCACAGTGTTTCTGCACATGGAGTGTCTGTGCTCTGTCGTAACATCTTGTCTGAAACACAGGATTCCATACTTCAGTGAAAGACAATGTTTGTAAAAGATGCAAAGAAAACTTATTTCAAAGCTGTGAAAACAGAAACAAAAAAAAGGCTTCCCAGGGAACTTGCATCCTGCTGGTTAGTTACCAGACATAAATATATTCCTTTCAATTTCTTCCTCCTGTGAAAGTACATTTTTGAAGGGTCACAGAATGTCCAAAAATCTAGCATGACTTTTTCAGAGCAGCAACACCAAATACATTGGTGAGAAAAAGCTGTACGTGTGATTTACGAGCACTTTGAGTAGAACTTCAGTGAAGAGCAGCACAAAGGAGCACTCTGAAGGTCAGGCACTGCTGGAGAGGAGAGAGATTGCTGTGGGCAAGTGTTGAACCAACACGAAAAAAATCAAACAGATGCTAACAATTGTGAATGGCAATCTTTTGGGCAAGTGATGCCCCAAGGATCAATTTGGGGACTGATTTTCCCACCTTAAAAATTAATGAGGAGGAGGAAGAGGGAAATGTGGCCTCCAGCTCATCATCCAAAGGGACTTAAGCCAGGATAGAGCAGTAATTGATTTGGAACAAGAGAGCAAAGGAGTCAGTAAAAGGCAGTTCACATCCCAGGTGGATGCATAAATTAAAATTCACTTGCTGTGGAGCATGCAGTAAAAAAGTACACACACTGAGATGAAATATGTGCTCTGTATACTTTTGGTTGATACATTTCTGAGGTCCTCAGCATATTTCCTGAAAGCAAACCACAGCCAGGTGAGCCTGGGATGTGTTCAAGGTCTCGAGGGACCGATAAGGCTGTAAGTATGTGGTTAGCTTGCAGAACATCATTCCTGAAATAAACTCCACTTAAAGCAGCCAGGCTTATGTGGACATTGCCACCTCATACGACAAATCTCCAACAAAATGCAGTGATTTTTTTTGCTGGTTTTGCTCCATCCTTCCATACTTTGAAATGGCTAACCACCTTCCAAGCACGGTGTATTGCTGCTAAGGGCGAGATGCTGCACTTCAGTCTGCTTTGCTGCTCTTCTCTTTGGCAAACAGTGCCAGGTGTGACAAGAAGCCTGTTTTTTTGGCACCACAGTCCTTGCAATGAGATTACAGGCACCAGCTCAGTGCATGTAAATTACAGAACAGCCCCGGGGTGCCTGAAGGTCTTTCGGTCACAGCCAGCCTGCACTAGAATGGAGCTGGTATTTATTAATCAGCAGATTGGATCCTCAGGCCTCAAGAGATTTCAGCCTGAAAAGTCAGGGTCATTCTCCGAGGCACACAAGGACAATATCGCCATTCGCCTTGTGGCACAGCCCAAAGTAATCCACAATGGAAGCAGCTCTTTGGCACGGCAACTGCCAAATTCTACTCCCTTCCCTTGCCACAGCTTTGTTGCATCACATTATTGTTTCGTTACAGGGTGTTTGGTTTGGACATAGATGCCTTGTTGACAATATTATGCTGTCTAGGAGAGTTTTGAAGAATAGTTAAGGTTTGCACAGCAGCTTGAAAATGGTAAATTCTTGAAGGCTAAGTAGCCACTCGCTATTACGCGTGAAGTATCTCAGAACTACATGGTGAAATATAAAGCCTTACAGAGACAAGAAAGTAAACAAACACATTACACAAAGTCAGGTCTTCGTGTTGGAGTCTGAGTTTTAGCTGATCTGGTGGTGTGCTGGTCTGCTTACCTTTGCAATCTGCACACACCAGTTGAGAAGGTACTGGGAGCCGATGTTGTCCTTGTGCTCGCGGATGTAATCAAGGAGGCAGCCGTAGGGCATCAGCTGTGTGATGAGCTGAACAGTAGAAGTGAGGCAGATTCCCAACAAGCGACACACATGAGGATTGTCAACACTAGCCATCACGTAAGCTTCCTGAGGAGAAAGGAAAAAAAAAAGAAAAAAAGGAATATGAAGCACTCCCTTTGGCATGCCAGAAATGTTTGGAGGCCGTATAAAGTAAGTTGGTCTTCCAAGAGGTTGCTAAAATACAATATGCAAACTCCTTGTCCCATATCATCTAGAAAATACTTGCCTTTCCCACTCTGTGGACTGAGTTTTTTCCACTCAGTGGGGGATCCAGATTTCCTCCAGATAGGAGGAATTAAAAAGTTGAGCATCAATGGGAAGCTGAAGGGATTTAATCACTTGGAGCACTTGATTGCAAGGGCAATACATGTTCTGAACATGTGTCATATGGCTTTTTTTTTCCTCCACAAATGTTTTCACAAAACTGTCCGGAAATCAGTACTTTTGAGAATTCTGTCCCTCTGTGAGGGTTAGTACTAACCCAGAAAGCCAAAACTGTCATCTAGGATGATACTGACAGTTCTTCAGTCCGTGTCAAACCAAACAGGTCAACAATCACCTCTTTAGAAGTCTGAATACATCTCAGTTTAACCAACACTGGTGAAAATATTGTCCCCAACTAGAAAAGCTGTTTTAGATCCATATAGCAATGCAAATTATACCAGGAAGGTACATATAACATGGGAGCCTAAGCATGATAACCCCTTTGGTCAGCTAGAATTTTGGGGTTGAGTTTCATAAATATGTGAAAAACTCTTCTTTCAAGCGTGGGTACACCCTGTCTGTGTAGCTTGAAGTACTTATCTAAGGTACCCAAGGCACCTCATGGTACCCAAGGCACTTCAGAGTCTGGGGCTGTACACTTCAGAAACAATGAATACATCCTTTAACAGAGTAAAACACTCCTGATTTCATGGTTTTTGAATGCAAAAACTACTTACAGATTTAAATTTGAGATCTATATTTATACTGACATCCAGTGTCGAGTGCACGCTCAAAGAATGGATTCCAATGGGGGGACTAAATTAGAAGCTGTCTTTCTTAAAATTAACTTTGTGTCTGATTTACACTATTTCACTCTTAGACATTTTTAAAGCAATTTGATTGAAAACCAACACAATAAGTAAAGGGGAATTCTGCCATGCAGCCAGCTTTTAGGTCAGCACCACAACTCAGCATCTGGAGTGACACCAACTAATCATCCCTTGGCAATTCAACACTAGGCTAGCAGCCCCTCAAAACCTAAAATACTAGCCAGGCCACTCTTGTGGCAGGGAAGGAAGCAAATGTGCACTTCTGAAGAGCTTAAGAAATGAAATACCATAGCACTGTGCTCATCATCTAACAGGCTATCCACAAATGTCACATAGTTGCATAGCTGGTAAGAATGATTATTAAACAAAGTTATTAAAGTAATGACGTTCCAGAATAAGCAACCCCAATTCTTAAGCAATACTTTCTGGCCTTGCTATTGTTGTTTGAGGTGCTAGCCTAAGCAAAACATGATGTAATGCACTTTTCTTCTGAAGTGCTAATTCCGCATTTGGTGTTCTTGTTTTGGAGACTCTGGGATTAAAGGGGCAGACAGGTTAAAGAGGATCTCTGGCAGAACTGGCTAAGGGCTCCTCAACCTACTGCAGGATGTGGGCAAGGTATTGAAAAACAACCCTCTGTCAAGGCTAACACTGATTCCGTACACTAGCCCCAGGAAAAGTTAAAGCAAGAGTACAATGTGTTCTTCAATTACGTATATATCTGTGGCAGTTTTTTTTAAAGTCACAGAGTGGTCAGGGTTGGAAGGGACATCTGAAGATCCTCTAGTTCAACCCTCCCTGCTAGAGCAGATCACACAGAAACACGCTCAGGCAGGTTTTGGATGCCTCCAGAGAAGAAGACTCTCTGGGCAGCTTGTTCCAGTGTTCTGTTATCCTCACAGTATAGAATTTTTTCCTTATGTTTAGCTTGAACCTCCTGTGCTCCAGCCTGTGTCCATTGCCCCTTTTCCTGTCACAGAGAACCTTGTGAATTCGCTAATACAATGCTCAGATGCCCAAAGAGACCAAAACATGTTAAATCTCCTTAGGCTTCCAAAGGGAGCCATCGTACTGATAAAGGATGTCTGTTCCTTGCCCTGCTTCCTGCTGGGATTCAGATCCGTATTGTATTCATTTCAGCAGGGGGTGGGGAGGAAATCTGCGGAGTGGGAGCTGTTCTCACTGCCCATCTGCCACACTGACTGATCTGGGGGCTGAGAACTGGGATGGTGAAAGAGCAGGGTAGGCTCTTTCTGGGGATCTGCGTATCTGGGGATACGCAGCTTTCGGAGAGCACCCAAGCGTTGACACTGCCTATTACATTTGATACTGCGAAGTAAAATAGGCCACTGCCTCCTTGCAGGGAGCAGAAGGGAGCTATTGTGCGGTCGTGGGTCCCTCTAAGTAGCCCAAGACATTAAAGTGGGCCTTTGTTTCAACTGTTTATCTTGGAAATCTCTGCGGTACGCTCTGACCTGCTCCAAGTATGCTTGGTATTCAACAACAATCTTCTGAATTAGCCCTGCCCTAATAAAGCCAGCAAGAGCTCGCCTGGACTGCACGAGCCAAAGCTGCTGTGCTTGTTCTATACCTAGAGTGTTTCTGTAAGACAAATCATCTTTAATGGGACATTACTATCTCTGAGGTTTCAGTGACCTTGAAAAGTTGCTTGTGTAGCAAAAACCTGTTTTGGGAGAAGCTTTTGGAGCCATCCCTCAGACTCTTTTCACTGGCTTTCTGGGGGTTTTAAAATTTTCATCTGAAATTTAGAATGAATTCCATTGCAGCCCAGCTGCAGGCAGGTGAGGGGCAGGGACCAGGGCCACCGGGGTAGAGCACCTCGGGAAGGGCTGAGACTGGCCCAGAATTTAATTAAACTAAAATCAGGATGGATATTGCTTTGTGTTTGGATCTTGAGATGGACCACCTATTCTTTTGCATTACTGCAATACACGTATCAAATAATAACACAAGATCTGTTGAAGTAAAGTACTGGAATAACACTGTTTAGTCAGGGTGATTGGACAAACCCAGTGTGCTTTATCATCACCACTGGCACAGGTAGGTTTGTTCACAACCATTCATCCTTACATTTCTCACTATGAGATCTGGCCTTTTGTTAAGATCTTCACCAGCTTGAACCACTTGAAATAAGCCTTCTTACCTGAGGTGTCATTTGCTGTCAGAAGCTGGATCATTATTTTTAAAAATAAATTTTGTGCTAAAGTGATTAAATTCCTACCAAAAAACAAACATACAAACAAACAAACAAACAACAACAAAAACCCCAGATTTTTCCCTATGGCTGAAGGACCATCATGCAAACAAGCTGTCCCAAGCTGTGGACCTGAACTTCACTGGTCCATTTCGGATGCAGCAGGGACATGTGCCCAGCCCTGGCAAACAAGCACTTGACAGATGAGGCCCTGCAAAGCCAGGCTTCCAATCTCCACTACCTAGAGGCACACTTATGGGGGTATACCAAGAGAAAGCTTAGAGATTTCATCTGTACCAAGTATGTTGTTAGGGGCATCCCCGAGCTGACTGGTCCTTCAGGGTGACCCAACAGGCTCCAGCTCAGGGCTTGGAGGGCTGAACAGGACACAAACACGCTTCTTGTCACTGAGACTGAACCACAGCACAGAAAAGCTGAATTGAACAAACGCTGAGCAGAGTGCTCTTCTCTGTACTCTGTATGTTGCTTTCCTCATTGTAAGTATATATCCTTGACGCTTCGTGTCGTGTGGCTTCAGATCTAGCAATACAGTTCAGATTTTTAGCTATTTCAAGTTCAGGGAATCATGTACTTAGGATTCTGGCTCACCGGTTATAAACTCACACATTTATAAACTCCTGAAACAGTGTCTCGTACCCTTCTCCTTGTTTCCTGAACTGATGAGCTACATCCAAGCAAGAGAATAAAATTCCCAGGTCTCCTTCAGGAAGCAAGATAATTTCTTGCTTTTCATGGCAGAGAAATCAGACAGCTGGGATATTTTTTCCTTCCTGATTTATAGTTAATTAAATACTATGTAACCAAGCAACTAGCTTATGACAATCTGCAATGTCAGGATTCAAAACCATTAGATATGTTGCTATTGGTTTTAGTTCTACTGCCATAATGGCAATGAATTCCACAGTTCTAAGGCCTGAAACATTGTAATAAAGAAAACAGAATTAGCTTTTAATGTATGGTCCTGACCTCGCCTTAGGTGCTACTCCAAGAGTGTAACATACCTGTTTGGATTGTGAGCTAGGGCTTTATAGAAGACAAAAAAGCACTTCTATTTGGATAATGCAATTTGGGATGTAAAATATTTATTTCCACCCAAAATTCTGAAATCCCTTTAGCTGCTAAGAGAGGAAAATCCACAGACCACAGAGAACTTGACAAAACAAACATGAAAACTTACATCAAGTATTTCCTTGTTGGCTTTTGGTGATGTAGCCTCCCTCAACTCTTTAATAGCGACAGGAATTTTAACCTTCTCCCCTTCTGGGATCCAGAGTCCCTATCAAAAAGAAGTACAAAGAGTTACTCAGTCTGACATGTGACAGGTTAATTCTCACAATTACATACACATTTTACAACTTCTAAGCAGACTTAAAATATTCTGAGCAATGGAAAGGACATGGCAGATAATATAAATATGCAAAAAAAAGTGTCTTGTGGGTGTTAACAAAATCTTGTTAATGGAGTGAGTGGTATTTCTCTTTTAGTCACCTCTACCATATTTTTTTGAAAAAGCATGTTCATTATTGTCCATGTATAGCCCAAGAGTTGCATCTGCATCTTTTGAAGATGGAAATCTGATTAATTAGCACATCACAGCAACTGCATGTGAAAGACTTTGCCTCTTCCAATGTATAAATCCCGAGAGGAAAAGAATTGGCATTTTCTCATGAAAACAAGATAGCACCTATATTATAGAAATAACCCAGTGCTAAACATATGCAGTGGCAGGGGTAGGTTTATATCTGACCAGGTCAGTGCTTTACATCTAGTGCCAGGAGGCCTTTTAGGTGGCAGGTGAACAGCACGGTACTGCAAGGACACTGTTGAAGTACCCAGCAACACAGGTGTCCATTTTCAGAGGTCAATGGGATTTGCCTTGGAGGCCCTAGCCATAGCCTGCAGCCTGCTTCAGAATATAGAGTGTTATAAAGAGACACATGAATCTACAGTTTATATCTTACTGGCAAAGTCTGAAACAGATATATCCTGAATAAAAAGAGAAGCACATAAAAGTGGAAATCGGTGAAGAAGAAACACAAAGGATAAACAATCACCAAGAGAAATAACTGAAGGTGTGGAGACACTTCCACAGATCTGAGTCAGTTGTAATGAAAGAGCGACTGACAATTATAAAAACGAGGCCCCAGACCACAGAGAAAAATGGCTTAGTGCTGAGCTGACCCAAGTGCATTACTTTTTTCCCTTATATTCACAACAAGGAGTGTTGGGCTGTGGTAGTTTTTAAGTAGAGATCTTTATCCCCCAGGTTCAGCAGCATGGAGTTGGCAACATCTTATGTAAAACTTCCCATGCTACCTGATTCAACTAAAGATGATTGAGTCATCTCTCTACCATTCAATATATACATATTATAAAATCTAGTAAAACAAAAAATCACACTACAATTGCAGTTTCCAGTTTATGTTTTGTTTGAGTGGCTTCTGCAGGAGTGAGTGAGATGAAAAGGGGAAGAGAAACATGGTGATCTTACCTTATAAACAGTGCCAAAAGCTCCAGAGCCTAAAACTTTGACCTTTTTAAATTCTGTTTCCTTTAAAATTCTCAGATGAGCCTGGTTTGGTGCCTCCCCGCTGGGTGTCAGTGGTTCAACAAGCTGGTGCAGAAAGAAGATGATGTTAGAAGGACACACACAGTCTAGAAGGACACCATGCAGCATACTTTGGAGAAGCAAATAAATCCTTCCTTTAAAATAATGAACATTTTACTCCACGTGAAGTTTATGGGAGGACAGCTCCACTTTGACTTGCAGCAATAATGACCTAGACTTGCTCCAAATATCAGAGGTAAAATCAATCAGAGAGTGGTGACTGCCATGTTAAAGGAGAATGGAGAAATACTACTGTTCAAATGAAGGCTTTGACTTCAAAGCCTTAAAACACATAGCATGAAGAACAATGTAATTACCACAGATGCTGAAGAAGACTATTTTTTTAAAACTTATAAATAAATAATAAAAATGTTTTAAGTAATGGGCAGGAACCACCTGCTCTTGTTTAACTGGATGAAATTCCCATGGTATCAGTGGCTCGCCCAGACTGCAGAGTTTACAAGCAGCCATTCACTCATTATTCTTTCCTCAGTAAAAAAGGTGATGTTGAATTAACTATCTACATTTTCAAAATTTGATCTAAGCCTTATTGCAAATAGCAGTAATGCCATCCAAACACAGATATTTAACACGTTTTTGATGCAGAAGCCAGCTTTTTCCCTTAGTGATTTTTCTTTTCCCATTCCTTTGAATAAAACTATATTTAGCTTGATACCTTTTGGTTGTAATGAAACATCCTCAATTTGAGGAGTCCAGAGGGTACAATATGAGCTGAGCACAAAGAGAACTCAACTGTCCCAACTGTAGAATACAGTGGTATGTAAAATATTGTTAGGTAGTGCACTAAAAAGCAGGACAGTTTTTTTTTTAGGGATTTTAGCAGCTGATTCAGCAAAGCCATCAAGCACAGAAGGAAGCTACAACTGGGCTTTTAGCAGAATCCTGAATAAAACTTGCTAATTATTTACTAGGATTAGACTAGAAAGAGAAGGGGGCTAATCATAAACCAGCAGCTTTTATCCAGGATAATGATTTTTGCTATTTTATATGTGAGGTACCCAGAGGGTGATGCTGTAACACACAAAAAATTCTGCAGAAAACAAAAAGCAGGTAGAAATCTTTTTCATGCCCACCAGGGTGAACCATTCACTTCGATGGCTTTGTGGGGCTTTTGTGCTAAAAACAAAGACAAGAGACAAATACTTCCTCAATTCCTTTCTCTCCTCTCCTTTCTCTCTCATTTTTTTTTTCTGCAGGATTAGACATGCACCTGACCAAGGCAGGAGCATTTTCAAAAGTGCCGATTTGCCACAGGAGCCTCAAGGTATGTCTGGAGGGAGAAGTGAGTCAAGGCTAAGGGACTACATGGCACAGTGGTATGGATCTGCAAACCCACTGCATCTCACCCCAAAAGCATAGTTCTGAGTAAACAATCTCAATGATGTTTATTAGGATTTAGCCATCTAAATCCCCTAAAGCTTTTGAAAATTATATCCAGAAGGACCAGACTTGAGATACAGTGAGAAGGTGTTAGGTGCCCGCCGCCTCTGTCCCATCTAGTGTGGCAGATGCCTTGTTTGCTATCCCAAGGGCTCGCTGAGTTACGAGGCAGATGCATGGTAATTTAGGTCTCTGGTAGGAGGAGGCTGGCACCCGTTGCCCCAAAGAAAGCAGCTGGTGTAGCAGCCAGGCCAGTGGCACTCACCTCCCTCTCCTGCAGCAGCCGGCGCAGGGTCCGCTTCCTGACGATGTGGCGTCTCCGCAAGTAAAGGCCGATGCCTAAGCCAACCACCACCAGGCACAGGAGACCTCCAACCACGCCAGCTGCAATAGATGGGATTTTGGAGCTGCAAGACAGGAGGGGACGCAGAAAGAGAAAAAAAAATGCTTAGGTGTAAGAGTTTTAAAAAACCCTACAGAGGTTGCATGAGGACTTAGGTTTTGATCAAACACACACTCTGGATGTTGTAGGTGATCCTGAACTAGCAGGGGCGTAGGACTAAATGATATTCAGAGGTCCCTTCCAACTCCGACCACTCTGGGATTCTGTGACATCTGCTTAAGCCTATCTGACATTCCAGATATCTTGGGTATCTGTATTTTTAAGTTTCTCATCCAGTAACCTACTCTAAATCTTCACTCTTACCCCAAACTAACTGGAGCTGATTCCCATAGCTTAAGCGAGAGGATTTCTCTGTCCTCTGACAGAGCCACCAAGCTCATGAGCATCCAGTCTGTGATGCCTATAAATGCCAGCCACAGGCAGCCCACATGTGATCAGACACACGAAGCACATGGAGCGAAAACAGTAGCAAGAAGGCATACAAAATCATTATATGATCAATGAAGCTGACATCTCACCATTAGTGGGAGGGCTATCCTCCAAGGGTCACAATGAACTTCAGACCCATTGGCCCTCCTCCCCAAGTACAAATGTCTGACGCCAGGTAATGTGTGAACCATCCATGTTGTACAGACAGATTGCTGCCTCTTTATTAGATCCTGGGTCATTTCAAATTCAAGTTGAAAAGAAAATCCTGTTTTGCAAAGTTGTTTTTTGGTCTGTACTTAGAGATCCGTCACAGATCTTTCTAAGTTGCCCCAGGGATTACTATTAAATAGAGTAACTTTTTACTGACACTTTTAGGCTGAATTTGTGCTGCATGAATTTGTGGCCAGAAACTAAATCCCTCTCTTTTAGTCAGAGAAGCCTGTTCACTTGTAGCATGACTTTGAGCAAGTCATGAGGCCAAAAACTGCAACCTAAGATCCAGTGTGAAGAATGAACACCCATCTATGTGCAGAGTGGCTGGAGATGCACAGGTCACTGGAAAAGTGCTGGAAAAGACTCCTTGGGTTTCCGAGATTAACTACCTTGTAATGTAGGTAACTATATAAATCCTAAAGGTTATCTCTCCACTAGCCCTTAATCCTTTCTTTTTCCAGCTCCTCCTTTTGTTCTCCACCAATAGATTCCAGATCACACCTTGATAAACAAGCTAAGCAGAATAAGGTTTTGGAGTCTTGTGCCAGTAGGGATACTTCTCAGTTTTTGAAATAATTTTTATAGGTCAGAGCATGCTCTAATCTGTCACTTCCCTGCACAGAGCTGAAGACTTAACTTTAGTCCCGGCCTTGCAGTGTCCAGCATGGATATGTAAACATGCATGCATTCTTTCCAGCTCTGTTGTCAATTGTAGCAGATGAAATACTCACCCGTTTGGGCAGCCTTCAAGACCTGGCCCTTTGCACCTGTAAAAACAAATGAACATTACAAACATATTAGCTCTGGCATACATACTTTTACAATTCCAACTAAGAAGAGTGCTACTGATTGAAAAGTTTGTGTTTCAGAGCACTGAAAGTATTAACATTGCAATTTATAATAGTCTACACTCGATTAAATATTAGTCAATGGCCTTGCTCCAAAATCACTTATCTAGAGCCATAGTTATGCAGCATACTCCATTTAAAGTGTATTTAAAAACCAGTTTCTATCATGGGGCAAGGGGGAAGAAAAAGATACAGTAAATTGGAATGGACCTGGATTCCCTGGCTCTGTGTGGACATCTGCATTAGCACAGAAGTTCAGGCCTGACAGCGGAGGAGGACAGAAGGAGCTTCTCCCCTTGCACAAGGGCAGAAGGTCACATGGAAACTTGTCACTGGAGATCCTCCAGCATTAATCCTTGCTTCCTGATAAGGAAAATATTCTGATTTCCAGACTTTCTATGCAATAGAAAACTTGGGTAGCAGATACACGACCCCATCAGAAAATGGGATTTGACAGCACCCTGTTTGGCTCTGGTCTGTTGGTGTGTCCAGGACATCTTTCTTTCAGAATCCATGGTCTTTTCTTACTGGTGATACAAACACATACGACAGTTGTCCAGAGAGCCAGAAACTCTACTAGAAAGTCATCTGTCCTTCATTTGAGTATAAAATGTCAGAAATTAATTTAGGCAGCCCAATGTAAAAAAACCCAACACAGATGAAAACATAGTGACTGTATTCACTTGGTCTAATGGGTGTGAGAGGCACTGTGCATTCCCTAAATTCTGCTGGCCTACAAGATGTATGCTTTTCATGGGAACTGTGGCCTTTGTGGTGTCTACCATGGAAGCAGAGCATTACAGAGAGGCTTACATCACCTCTGAAAAACAGAGCACAGCAAGGAGAAAAGTCCAGTTTGTGGTATCTGCTCCCTGTGCTGACTTAAAGAAACTGCATCATCTCAAAACAACTCCAGAGGAGGTCAAGTAGAGGGTAAAGAGTGAGCCTGTGCCAGGAAAACTGCTCTGAATTCCTTCTCGCTGAGAGGAGGAACCAGAAAAAATTCAAAATGGCAGGTGGAGCTGCAGATCTTATCTCATACCTTGATCTAGCTCTGGGGGAGGAAGAGGTGAAGTAACTATTCATTTTATTGGGTTTTCGTTTGTTTGTTTGTTTGCATTACTCTGATCTTCCCTCATGTATTCACCTTGTTTCTGGGCCAACACAGTGCTCCAAGACCCAGCATCTGGAAGGTCTTGTGAGTTCACTGGGCTCCCATGCAAGAATGTGTATCCTGGTGTCCTGGACACACTGGAAGTGCTGTGCATACTGGTTCCCGGATCTCGGGCGCCCAGCTTTGTCAGAGTTCCCTGTGTGCCTACAGCTTAGTTTGTTTGCTCAGTTGTGCAAGTAAACACAGGGAGGCTGCATGTGCAGAGCAGAACCATCAGCTTGCTTACAGTCACAGGAGAAGCATCTTGCTTTCCACCAGGCTTCTCTCTTTGGGTGCTCAACAGAAAATGGATCTAGGATACAAGACCTCATCCTACCATGCTCTACTACCCAGATATGAATTTGTATAGGCTAATGCAATTAAGTATGTCCAGCTTCTCCTGATAAATATGTTAAAATGAAAAGATCTCACATTATTTCAGAATGTGACTGTGGTCCCTCAGATTGTCTGCCTAAAAATACTGATCTGCCATTCTACTTTATGACGGCAAGTCTTCCATGTGCTTCCTAACAGCAAAAAACACTGGCTGAGTGGATAGTATCTACAGTCTGAGAAATGACTAACCAGTTATTTTCACGCACTAGAAAACAGAGGCATGAGAGGTGTAGATTTTAATCTCTCCCCTTCTTTTAAAAATCCCACACAAATCCATCAATATCATGTTTAGTGGGATAAAGTGAAAAGGTGTTCAGGAAAAGAAAGACAGAGAAACTTGTGCTTTTCAAGTCCCATGTGATCATCTGATTCATTTCACAAGTCAAAGAAGAAATAAAGCCTATGAAAAATATCCTTCCAGGACTAAATGTGACCATCTTTCTTAATGTGGAATTTTATGATGACACCCAACATAAGTAACCCAGGTTTTATGGAATCTAAACAATCACTTTTTCCATTCTTGAATTGTTTTTCTTCTGCTTGCCGAACCCAAAATGAGAAACGTGACCTTCTGTTATGAACTGCCTCAAGATCTTATGGATATATCAGACAGAATCTAGCAGCAGTTTTAGTCTCTGAAATATTTCTTTGCTTATCGGAAAAGTAGTGCTGTGTACAGTGCCTGAAAACTATTTGCTCACTGAACTCAGCATTTCATCTGTCTATGTAAATATTACCCATCCTAGATACATATATTTATTTCCCAAATCCATCAAGTTTTAGACAACTTCATCCTCAACAAACCGCTCCAAATCTGATATAATACAGCCATTTTGCTATGATTTATGGCCTTTCAGAGGGAATTCACACCACAGCACCCTAAGTTACTTCACAGTAATAAAAGAAATGAAAACCATTGGGCTTCTTAAAGCATTACAAGAACTTTCCTCTGCCTGTTCTTTCTCACCAACCCTCAGAGTGTGACAAAGGGATTGCATTTACACTGTGCTGCTGCAACCTTCCCTCTTGGAGCCACTGGCTGCTTTCTCACCCCCCCTAAAATCCCCTGGTACTTAACAAGAAGACTGGTGAGAGACACAGTGTTGGTGGCGGCTGTGGAGGCAGGATGTGTCAGCCAGTGCTACTATCTACAGTGGTGGCTTCTCTCCTTGCTCTTCCACCCCAGGGCCTGTGCCTGATTAAATTCCCATACTCTAGGAGACTTGCAAGGGAAAACCAAATCCAAGCAGATTAAGCAAGCTGCTGTGTGTCATTTGTTGCTGGAGGCAGAAATGGGGTAAATCCAGGGCTTCGGGGATGTTGCTGTCTTTATTTGAGCATATTTTCTCGGTTGTACTAGAGGCAGAGCAAAAGGAAGCTCATGTACAAAATCTCCAAGAGGTTACAGAAGAATTGGTACAGAGGGGACCTTTTGGATTGAGCAGGAGAAAGCTTCCTCCATTCTATTTTCTAAGGAAGGCTGAAAAACTGACTCAGCAAAGAAAATGTGACTAGATGGCATTCTTCACTTTGATCAACGCTCTCTCTGCCAGTAAGCACACCTGAAGTAAAAAACCAAAATTCCTTACAAAGCTCAGTTGGGAAGAGAAGTTCTCTTCACTTGCAGCTTCTTCAAATAAGGAAAATAGAGACAGATCCTGGAAACCCTTACTTGCATGACTACTGAAGTAAGCACACATAATCATGCTGATAAGATGTTGTGGGCTCTAGCCGTGAAATTGGACAGGGACAGAAATAAAGTTGTTGTTTCTTGTCATGCAGAAACTGCTGAGATTGTGGTTTCTAAGGAAGCAGAAACTTTGCAAGACAGATGTTTTCCACCCACTGCTGAACAGACCCCATTCCCACAGCACAACGAAGGGAAGGCGTGAAGAGAAGTAAGTGGCATTACTGATTGATTGCCTTCATGAGGACAATGCTGCATCAGACTGCACGTTCCCAGGTGATGCCTCTGACACTGGCTCCCTACCCATCAAAGCCATTGGCCTCAGGTGTTCCATCTGTAAACCAAAATAGTAACACTACCTTCTCCTAGCTGCCTTTCAGGGATACAACCTGTTTCTTCTGCCACAGTAGGGCAGCAACACAAACAGGCCATTGAACACGTTTGCAATACAGCCGTGGCAAACTTAGCTCGGTTCTTTCATGTAAGAGAATAAGCTGACACTGCTTTTTATCTTCTACATTAATAACACAGGGCCAAATACACTGAGCCATATGTTGGGTAACCCTAATTTTCAAAAACTTCCCCTTACCCTACCCCATGACCTGCCAGACTCCTGTGGTACACCCATCCACTGCTAAAGGCAGGCAGAAATGGACCTTCCTGATGAACTCTGCTCTGGGAACTTGCTTGTGCACAAAGGACCTTTGTGTTTCTTGGAGCTACATCCACGTCTGGCAGATTATGTTCTTCAAGTTTGTATTCATGTGCAGTGTTTGATGTTGCTACCGAGGCTGCACGGTTGAAAGCCGTGTTCAGATGTGGTTATCCATTAGGCTACTTCAGGAATCAGCCTTCATGTGGCCAGTTAGAAGACCGATATTGGATCCCTGTGGCCAGTTTGTATCAGTAGGGACTAATGGTTGCGGCTACTGAGGCCATTAATAAAGAGAATAGTTACTAAGATCCCTTTTCAACAGAGACAATTTGTTCTCAGAAGTGTGATGGGACGCCCTGACAAGCCTTGTCTGCAACTGTAACAGAAGTCAGGGGCATTGCTGTAAAGCAAACCTCCATGGCTGTTGCAGATCCTATGAGAAAACCAGAGCACTGGGTTCACTATGAGCACTAGGAAGGGTTGTCACTTGATGGTTTAACCCTTCATCTCCTTTGCTCCATGGGTGCCTGGGCTCTCTGCCCTTTGGTGACCTGGTAGTTGAATTAGCTAATATACAATGGGATGATGGTTGGTCTGAATATATACATATATATATACACACACGCATATATATATATATATATACACACACACACACACACTTTTCTCTTGCAATACGTATTACAGGCATATTACAGGAGGATTTTGGATCAAACAGACCTGCAGGGTACAGGACAGGGACCTGTGAAGAACCAGATGTGGGCTGTTTTTTAACTCTGAAGGCATCACAGTCCAACAACCAAGACTGAAACCCTAAAACCTTTTACTGCACATCCCATGTCCTTTGCAGGTCAGAAACCAGGAAAGGAGACAGCTGTTGCCTATTGTCATGTAGGTTAAATACAGGTCAATTCACAGCTCATTACAGATAGCCGTTTTAAGTATGCCCTCAAATGAGGACGAAAATGGTTAATGCAAATTTGGTTTACTCTGATGTCCATTAATAAAGCCACACTCAGGAGACAAGCAAGGCTTTAAACTCAGACGAAGTGCTAGCACAGGGAAAGAAGGAAAGAAAGAATATCTCTGTGGTATGCCACTGGGATCTCCCTCCTAAAAACTGAAAGGTGCAGAGAAAAAACGGGCCCCAGGAGCCCGGCATCCACCAGAGGTCACTGATGTTCCTCCCAAAACCAGAGGACCCAGCACCGAGCCAGGTGGGAAAAAAACAAACGTACATCACTGGTGGGTAAATTCTGTAAAATTCCAGGAAGTTTCCTATTTAAATCAACAAACTAACCTGTTTCAAACCCCCTGAAACATTTTTCCTTCTTATGCCTTCTGTGTAAAGATGAAGTGCCCCCTATTTACAAAGAGCACTGTGCTCTGCTTACACTACCTGCGTACTCCTGACCTCTCTCCCTGCTGTTTCTTCTTCTCAATGGTTTGAAATAGGACCACTGTGAAGGGAATGAGCCTTCCCCTTATTCCCCCCTCCTACCCTTTCCATTCAGCCCGAGGTTTTACTCACCCCCGTGTACAGTTTGGATGGCAGAGCTGGCAAACAGCATTGGCATCAGCATATTTCCAGACCAGGGTGTCGTTCTCACCCAGAACACCTGCTGGGCAGGATTTCACACAGTGGGGGCCGTCTATAAAATGGGCACACTTCATGCAATTGTCAGGACCCTGCAAAGGAAAACAGCTTGTTTATAACACCCTTTCATCAGCCTATTCAGGAAGAAATTCAGAAGATTAATCTAAATGCCTTCCACTCCTGGAAGTTTTCAGCATCATCTGGTTTTATCACCTTGCTACCTGATATTCTTCCAATTATTTGCTCCTGTAGGACGGACTGTACAAAAGGCAACATCCGATGTTTTAAGCTAATACTTCTTGAACTTCAGTGTTGTTGCTTTTTTTTCTTGGCCTTCTGCTCATTTAGAAAGTTTGCCTTTTTCACTTAAAATGGGGAAAAATGTAATGACATCTTGATAAGGAGCGAGCTCAAAAGCAGAGCTAGGCTGCTGCCTTGTGCAATCTGCCATCACATGATTTAAAAGGGTGGAGCTGGATTGCTGACACCTCCCTGAAGTTCTGGCCTCAAATCATTGTTTTCTTATTTCTCAGCACAGGTTCTTTCCTCTGTTAGGGGATTAGAAGACAACCCAAGAAGTCTATATGTTATTTTTTTAACTTTGAAGAGCACTTAGTTTGTTTCTGAAGGGATTGCCTCTGGCATTTTTGGCAGAACTCTTTTTATTCAGACTATAACAGCACTAGGAATGCCCTAAATATTTTAAAGCAGGGAAGCCAGTAATTCTGGGTCAAATTCTACTGTGGAGTAACACCAGACCAGATCCACAGTGCTGGTCTCAGCGGGACTACAGTAAGATAAGCTATAAGAAGATTATTTTAATTACTGTAATGTATAACGACCACTCTAAGAGACTGATTACTAGACGGAACAAGGGGGTGGTCACCACCTGAAGGAGCTTATAATATTAACAACATCCCTTAGGCCAGGGTGGTCTAAGCTAGAAGGGAACATGGAAACGCTTCACATTACTGAGCAGTGACTCTGCAGACTGAGGATGGGTAAGGGTCAAGCACTCAGTGGCTGCAGGAAATGGTGAGAGGTGTTTAAAGAGTTGGGTTAAGGAGCACAGGGAAGGATCTGTGATGGAAGCAGGAGAATCGATTTCTACTACTCTCCAAAAACTCCAAAAATTGTAACACAAGTAAGTGTGTTACAATTATGCTATGGGTTTGAGCTGATTAAAAGGAAATAAATTTGCACTGCTGCCAAACTGGACATTTCCTAATGCAAAAGTGCATTCTCAAAATCAAAGATCAAGAAAATTGAGAAAGACTCTGGCTGACCAGCAAGACTACACTGTCCTGAATTTTGTAGGAGTTTTGTATTAATTTGGAATATTAAAAAAAAAGTTTGAAAATCCAATAATTTTGTTTTGACCAACTTCCATTGAATATAACTTACAGATGCAATTACTCTAATACAGGTATTTACTGTAACCTAGTTAGAGGAGAGAACATAGTTTTAAGTAAAAACTGCTTCCTGAATGTCTCCCCATAAATATCTGGTTTTGAGCACAATTTTGTCATGGCTTTTCAAAAAGGCAAAAAGCTGCTGGTCTTAATCCACTATTTTTAACAGTTCTTTCCCTCTGAATAAGGAAGTTTAATTAGCTCACACCAACTTGGCTGGTTCAGCAACTACAAGTTCCTGAAATTTTGACCAAATTACTGTATCATCACACAGGTAAGTAAATGTTATATCTTTTTCTTCTATAAAAAAAGACAAAAAAGACAGGCTCCACAGTGTCTACTAATTACACGTATGATGGGTGACAAAAAAGAGAAATAATAGGCTGAGCTTCCCTCTCCTGTTTCTGCTCCCCTGTCCCCAAATCTTGCCCTTTGACCTCCCATCTCTTCCTGATTCCAGAGAAGGGTAGATGAGACCTCAGGATCATCTCAACACTGGAAATATGTATTAATAGATGGTCTGAGGTGCAGGTTTGCTAAGCTGAATGTGCTCTTACGGGTCCAGTGCAGGTTGCGTTGTACATGGTGGAGTTTTGCACCAGGCACTCGGGGTGGCAAGGCAGGCACTTGGAGTCCCTTTCAAACTCTCTTGGCTCCCTGGGAAACAACAAAAACAAGAGAAATAATTAAAAACCAGGCTGTTTGGGAAGTGCTAAGTTTTGTTTCTCTCTCCTTTTCCTGACTTCTCCAGTTTCAATAGATTGGGATGATGGTACTGAGACAGGAGGAGGTACAGGGAGACCAGCCTGGTTACTCCAGCAGCACTTGCTCAGCACAGCCAGGGAGAGGAAAGAGTAAGGGAAATTTGGTTGACAGTGAAACACATGGCACTCCAGATTGCACACTACAAATTAGTTTACTTTCCCTTTTAAACTAACGACGCAGAATATTCACAATGATTTCCAAAGGCTTTTAAATGGTACTGATGCAAAGAGAACAGCAAAAACAGTTCAAGTGATTCCACGGCTCCAAATAATAATTAGGAAAGTTAAATAGCAATGCACTGATAATTAAATTCATGCCCTCCCTACAACACACAATGAATCATTAAAATATGAAAGATGGGAACAGATGGTTTCAATAGCAATAAAGCTGTTCTACTTCACGTAATGGTGTTATTAATTAAACTAAATCTACCCATCATTTGACACAAAAAATGCCCAGATCTGCCCTTTAGGGGCAGCTGCTAGAGGGAATTCACGACCAAAAAAGACAGCTGCTGAACTGCAAGTTGCTGAAGAAACAAAAACACCAGGGGCATCCGCACCCTGTCACGTACTTGCTTAACAGTCATGATTTTAAGAAGTCGGACTGGGAAAGTTTTATTTAAAAAATCCCCATAATTTTTGGTGCTGTCCATGCCTTTCCTATCTGAATCACCTTCTGAACTACCTGAAAAACCCAGCCACGGTCCCGACACACATACTTTTTCCTCAGCCTGAGGGGGCCAAAGCAATACTTTTGAAATTGCTGCTCCCCAAGCTTTTCAGAGGAAAGCCCATGCTCCCTTGACTGCAACTTTGCAAATTGCAAGGGCGAGACACTCAGTTGAGCAAATCTAAGAGTCCCTTTGCAGTAAGGAATCCTACCAAGGAGTGAAGCCCTGGCTTCAGGGATGACTACAACTGGCTCTGGTTCTTGCCCGATGTGCTTGACATGTCAGGCATAGCTTGGATTTTCATTGGGGCTTTAAGCTCCTGCATTTCTTATGAGAAGGAAGCATTAGACTTAGCTTCCCTGGGCCTGCAGATAATTTCCTCACAGGTTTTCATGGTAGTCACCATGGCAAGAGCAAACTTTCAATCAATGCTTAGCAGGGAGGGAGAGGTACCTCAGCTAGATGTTGTGCTCACACAACATCTCTGCAAAGCCAGTGAATCCCATGAAACCAGAGACTCAATTTTTGCTTTCTTTCTAGCTGCAACATGTCCTAGAAACCAAAACACCCGAATCATCACCAAAACCTCAGGCACCTCCCAGACACCTTACCCTTGCAGGATGTTGCACTGTTTCACACACTCCTTCTGGCGATCAAAAAACCTGCAGGAGAAGCAGTGGAAGGGTCCTGGGCCCCAGCAGCCCACATCTGAGCAGAGCGGGTCACAAATATGCCTGGCAGCAGCTGAGAGAGAAAGTGAGACAAGAAAAGCCATGAAGGTCAGGGCGGAAGAGAGGGCAAATACAGCACTGCCAGTGACTCCATCCTGACCAGCCAGTCCCTCCAAACTGTTTTAAAGCAGATGTGGATGGTCCTGGCAGTGTGGAAGAGGAATCATTACGATTCTCTTGATTCCCAAAGTGACTCCTGGGCATTTGAAGAAGAACAAGGTCCTCTGTGACAGCTTAACAATCATCTAATAAAGCTAAACCAGCACCAGGCTGACAGAGTTGGGGAAGTTCAGCCTGAAGGAGAGAACACTCCAGGGAGACCTTATAGCGGCCTTTTCATACTTCAAGGGGACTTATCATGCCTTTTTACCTTTTAGGTAGTGACACTACCTTTTAGGTAGTGACAGGTTAAAATTTAGATTGGACATAAGGAAGAAATTTTTTACAATGAGGGTGATTAGAAATGGGAACAGGTTGCCCACAGAAGCTGTGGATGCCTCTTACCTGGAAGTGCTAAAGGTCAGGTTGGATGGGGCTTTGAGCAGCCTGATCTAGTGAAAGATGCCCTGGCCATGGCAAGTCCCTTTCAACCCAAACCATTCAGTGATTCTATGAGCAATTTCTAAAATACAACAAATTCATATTCTGCAAAGAGAAATAATTAGATTTTGGTCCAGGGCCCCCTGCAGTCAACAGCAGCATGGCTGAACAATAGCTTTGACCTTGTCAAAATATTCAATGCTTGCAGTTAGCTTCTCTGTCTTTCAACCTACATGTCTTCACTATGCTCACTGTGGTGAAGCAGCTCTTTCCCATCTGCTGGACACCATAAAGTCCACATCCTTGGTGGGAAAAAAGCCCACTTTTCCCTCACCACCTTCATTAAAGCTGTATCACTGAAGCATTTTGCAGCCAGAGAAATGGAGAGAAAAAAAGTCTTCCTCAAATGACTCCTGCTTTTCAACACAAGCTTCCATGGAGAGCATGAAGGCAGTGCTGACTTACCACACTCATTTTTATTTCTGTTCTGTATGATCTTTGTTTTCTGGGTCTGAGTTGCAAACAGCCTGTGCCAGTCCATGGTGTCAGCATAGCAGAGGTTCTTGTTCTTCATAATGGCAACATCTCCATCACTTATCTCCTTGAGGGAGCGCAGCCCTAATGACTGTATTTTCAAGTTAACTACAGCAAGGGAATACTGGCCACTAAAATGGAGATGGAGAAAAAGAAAGCACATGGAAGAAAGAGAGTTAGTAAGCAGGATTTTACTCAACATGTTTTTTGGTTTTCAAATGTGTGATGCTATGAACTGAATTTTGTTCGAGCGAGATGCTGTTCAGCCCTCCAAACTTAACCCTGGTACATGACATTATCGTAAAACAACTGCAATACTCATATCTGGTTTTACATGGGCTTTTTAAATTAAAACTGGCAGCAGGCATGCTCTTTCAAGTAAATGATGTGCAACAGTGGTTGTAGGTAGAGCAGCTATCATTTTGTGCTGGTCCACTAAGCCATCCCTCCTCTCGGGGTAAGCTCAAGAGGGCGCTGGACGCACTTCTGGTGTCCACACCACCAGGCAGCCATAGTCTCTATCCCCAACTGCTCAGCTATCTTAAATCCCAGCACATTCTGATCACATTGTAACTTGCTTGTGCTTCCAGGCTGGTGGGGGACACCCTGGTCCTGACAGCAGGCTCAGGGCAGCCCTTCACAGGCAGCACAGAGCTGAGGGTCTCATCCCCCCCCACCCCCCGGGCACATTATCTATTGCTACAAACATGGTGCTTGCAAGGTTTTTCCTATTTTGCTTCAGTTTGGGGACACCTGAGTCTCACACCACTTGTTACCTAGGTGTGCTCAGACAAGTGCAGCTCTAAACAGTTTCTATTACAGTCACTCTGGCACATGAGTTACTTACTGTTGCTTGGTTCTGCCTCGTATAATCTCCAGATTTTCAAAAGCATAGAGATCAGTAGCATTTTCAGGCCAGGCTTGAATCAACAAAAATCCTGAAATGAAGAAAAGAAGATTAAATAATAATAATAAAGCTGTGGTCAGTATTGGCAGCAGAACCTCCTCCTCGACCTCCTCCTGTCCCAGGCAAAGGCACGTGTGCTTTCCCTATGCTTATCTCAGAATCTCAAAGTGAAAGATGACATTTTAGAGAGCAGGAAGATATTTTTAAACCCAATTTTATAAACAGTTTACTTCTTAGCCCGCCATGAGGGCTTAGGAGCAGAAGAGATGAGTGTGTCGGTGAAGCACACATCCTGCCACGCTGAGCCACCAGTGATGATGGCTCTTGCCAGCAGATACCCTGGCTGAAAGGCTGCAGGAGAAAGGCATCCTCTGTCCCATTTGTGAGCTACCCTCAGGGAAAAGGAGAACTGAAGAGAAAGCAGAAATGGAGCAGAAACGACAGCCACTCAGAGTGGATTTGCTAAGGCAAGCAGATTCCCCTGCTCAGCAGAGGTGCTTGGGAGGAGAGGGAGAATTTAGGAAATCGCAAGCTGCCATTTGAAGCCCTGAGGTTAGTCACTGCTACCCTGAAGGGAACCAGACAGGTAAAAGACAGAAAGAAAAGTGGAGCTGGAGTCACATCTGTGGACTCAGCTCTCATGCTACACTCATTTTGTAATGAGCTGAAGAAAATTACTTTTAATTGATACTTGGTGCAAGACTTGGCTCCAGTGGCCACTTTGGGCTGGTGGAGACACATTCACCCTAAGGAAGAACTCTGCAGGCTGGAGAGGGTGTCTCCACGAGGATGACGCAAGCCACTGAGCACGCTTCCCTAAGGAGCTGCTGAAAGGTTTTCCACAAATAGAACACACTTGGCTTTTTTTAGCCCAAGTGGCACGCCTCTGCATCACCACATACTTCTTGGGTGGCTGAGGATCTCCTTCTGCTTTTGCTCTTTGCTAGGGCTGACAGGTCAGCAGAAGGGATGGTCTGGCCATGTGACACACCTTGGCTGGAAGGCCAGTATGGGTTATGTGGGTGTAGTGCTGGCAAGCCCTGCTGATCACCTTTGTGAAGAGTGTCCCCTGGCAGCTCAGAGACAGAAACCATTTACTCGCACTTCTCTTCATATACTTAAAAATGTTCCCTCCTCTCCCTTCCTGTTTTTGGCAGCACTGATCAGAGATCACCTCAGCTTAAAACCCATTGCTGACCTGATATTTCCTTGACTGTTTTGAAGACATCCAACTTCTTGGGGTCCAAGGGTAGGGTCTTTGTGAAGGCATCGCTGAAAAACAGAATGAGGAATTGGGAAACGAACGTCTCAGCCTGAATTTCTACTTAGACCTCCTCCTGCAGTGCTAAATGACCAGTGAGCAACTCACCCTAGAAATGCAACTGGGAGAATGCTGACATCCCCGTTGATTTTTGTACAGTTTTTGAAGGAGTCGATGTTTGTAGCATTTATGGAGAGGATGCCTTTAAGTTCACCTATTCCAATGCCGTTGCACACTGTTAAAAGAGGACACAAAAGTCAGAGGGAAGAAGAGTGAAGCCCTATCACACGGAAGGAAATAAACAGGAAGATACCATTAGTCCAGAAAGCACTCCCATATGGTTAAACATATCACTGTAAGATGAGTTTTATAGATCTTTTGCCTACTTTTGCTTTTCAGAAAGCACCACAGGACAAGTGCTTCCTGCTTGCTCAGCTGTGCAGCTCTGGTCTGAGCATCTCTGCACACAGACTCTGGAATATGCTCTAGGTTCTCTTTGTCTCATTTTCATTTTATTCCCCTTGATGAGATACTGGGAAGGACAAACAAAGGAGAGGACTAATGTGCAAGATATCCATGCACACAACACACACTTTATCTACTGTATTTGTGGTGTCCCCCAGTTGGAGAGCATGCTCCATGGCCATGTTTCCTGAGTAATCTCCTTGTCAGGCCTCCGAACTATCATTGGGTTTTTATTATTGCATTTGAACTTAATTAAGGTCAGAACTCCATGCACTTTTTCTAATAAGTTATCAATCATCTCCAAGCCTTATTGCTTTATTCCATGCTTTTTATACCTTTGCTGCACAGCCCATCACACTTTTTACACTTCCGAACACCGTTTTCTTCCACTTCGTAAGTATCAGTATTGCAGGAGCGAACACAGGAGCCATGGTCTGTCACCACGTAGTTGTCTGGCAAAACAAGGATACAAAGGTCATCGAAATACAAGAGGGATGTGTTGGGGGCTGCACAAGCCCTTCAACGCTAGGAAGAAAAAGGGGTTTTTAACTTTTGGCATACTTGGCAAAGTACAGGCATTCATTATTGATTCTCACAAACACCCTTTGAAGGCAGACAGACACACAAGGCTATCACCGCTGTACAGAGAGGGGAATGGTCACAGAAGGACAAAACAACATTGCCAAGGTCAGGCTGTACAGCAGTGCCACAATCAGGATCAATGCATGGCACCTCTGATCCCTCACCTTCATTCACTCTGCCAGGCTAAGGGCTAGGCCGGGCAATGGTCGACCTCAGAAAAGGACATCAGTTCTCTAAGCTAAAGTGTCTCTTACATATAAGCCTCAATGGGTTAAAAAACCCACGGACATGGAATAGCATGAAAGAAAAATCAAGCATCTGTAGAGGAAGTAACAACCACAGGCCTTGAGAGGGAGTGTTTGAACCAATTACTTCCTATCAGTCATAATTAAGAACCAGTTAAGAGTTGGTAATGCCTTGGCAATCCTCAGGACTTGTTTGACTATAGTTCTGATGATTCTCGTAAGAAGCTTTTTTCCCCAAACAAGAGAAAAATCTTCAGAAGTCAAAATGTAATGGTTAAAAAAGAGGGAAGGTGATGGATGCAGACAGTTTGAAGTGCCTGGCATCTTTACCAGCTATTGTCTCATTTTTCTCACTTGTTTCCAGTTCCCACAGAAGCTGACGAGAACAAGAAAGTGCTCTGGCACTTGGCCATAATACAGAAGGATGACAGAAGTCCCTTCCCACCTCCCTTCAACCCCCCATCTCCTTTGTGGCTGCGACATGAAATGAACTTACGTGGACATTCCCTCACACAAGTGGCTCCAAAGCTGTATTTTCCATCGGGGTTGACATCCATCTGATAGGTGGTGGGGTTATACAGGACCAACGGGGGACAAGTGTCCTTGCAGGTGGCATCATCCCGAAACTTGCGACATGCCTATCATTGAACAACAGCACCCATTAAAATACCTTCTCCTTCTCCTTAAAAAGCAACACTAGTTTCACATTAGTTCTTTAATAACACTGTAATGGTCCTCTTTCCTGCTTAGCTCTAATGGAAACCCCAAGCACCCACAGGGATGGTCCCTTGTGCTTTGAAGGTGAAAGGTTGCTTCAGGTTGGGCAATTGAGTTTAATATTTGGAAAACAAGAGAGAACGTGAGGTTTTCTTGTTCTGAGCAAGAAATCTTACACCCTGATGGAGAGCTGCTGGGATTCACGTGGGAACAGGAGCAAATCTGCATGCCTTAGACAGAAGAATTTTCCCTACAAGCAGTAACCAGATCAAGACAAATGGTACTTTCCTTGGCTGCTTGTTCATAACCTAAATCAAATCAAGTCCTTTCCTGCCAATTACTGACACTTCTGGCTAAATACTAAACTGAGGCCATTATATTTGGCCGCAGGTAATGAACAGTTTAGCAAGCATTTAAGGACAAGTTGGTTCTTCCAACCTAGTTCTGCATAAAGTTAATAATCACACTATTTTCCCCTTTTTTCTTTCCTGGCTTTCCAGATGAGGCAGGATAACTGTCTTCTCTTTGAGCTAGTAAGGGAATCGTAGCCACACAATTTATAAGGTGACCAGGAATACAAATAACAGCAACAAAACCCCCAGCCCAGACAGTTTATGTGGCAATTACTCAAGTGTCACTTATATCAGAATGAAGTGTACTGCAAACATAGGAAGAGTTAAGAACACAGTGTGGACCACCCCCCTGAAACTATTGTAGAAAAGCAATGGGATGTTGTTTCCTAAAAAGAAATAAATACATTTGCTCCTTCCCCCTCCATTGCCCCAGGGTCCCACAAAGACAAAGTTTTTGCTGCAAGAATAAAAGGTTTCTACCTTGATATTCTGTCTGAAGTTCAATGAAATACAAAGAGAGTGAATTCCCATCATACTTAATTCGCCTTACAAGTTCTTGCTCTGGTAAACTAAATTATTAGCATTATGAAGCACGTGGCAAAGCTGTGCTGGCACAGCACTGCATCATGGTGGTAGCTGAGGACCTGGGGACCTGTCTACATGGGTTGCCCTCCAGCAAACACTTCACCACTCTGCAAGAGCTCACTGGGCTCTCAAAGGCACTACAGTCTGTTTGGTACATGTTAGGAAGCTCCACCTGCACAGGTAGTAAAAGACCAGCTAAGGGTGCTGTGAAGTTCATCTCCCCTCCCACTGACCACCCGGGCAGGGAAGCCCTGGGACACCCTCCAGGTCAGCATGTCTCAGAGGCCTTCTCAAGACAAAAAGAAGGCTAGAGGACATGCAGCTGAAAGCCTGCCTGGCCGTGCCCAGGGCTTCCAGCAGTTCTGGTAGGTGGGGGTGTGTAGGCATGGTTACCAGGCAGTCGCTCTCGCGAGGCCCCGTGCACCCCGCAGCGCACTGGTTGTGGCAGCAGTCGCTGGGCACCTTTCCCCTGCACCGGCCGGAGCACTGCTGGGCACAGATGACTTTCGTTACTGGAAGACACAAGGAAAAAAACCCAAAAACATCAGGAATGTGGAATGTGTAAGCTGTGCTTGCTGCCATGAAATCAAGAAATAGGGAGAAAAGGTCTGGCATGGGATCTGTGCTAGATTTTCCCCACGGATGCATATTCTGTCCTCTTGTAAGTCCATAGCTCAGGAGGGGTGAGAGCTTGTGTGGGTGGTGTTGGGAACGAGTTGAGTTCAGCCCATAGTTATCTTGGCTCTCATGAGGTGCTAAGCCCTCTGGTCCCAGCCAGCAAGCCATGTCCTGCTTAGAAAGAACATCCAGATCCCTGTGGCATCAATGCCCAAACCAAGAAAAACTCTCTGGGGTCATTGCATCTTACAGCTGGGAAACCCAGCAGGGTCTGGCTCAGTTTTGTTGAGAAAATCTGCTACTATTAGTGCTAGTTTTGGGAAAAACAACATAACAGGACAACTGCCAGGACTCTGTACTATAACGAGAAACTGTACATCATTGGTGGGGTGTCAAGATCCCTTCTATACACTAAAAATATTTCTGAAATTTGTGGAGAGGGGGGAGACCAACTCAGCAAATTGATTTCATATGCATGTTGTATTACTTTTCTTTAGGCTTTAATTCCTTGGCCAAATTTTATCTTCATGACTCAGCTCCCACAGGTTTTGCACTAGTGCAACAACCCAGAGGAAGAACTGGCCCTGATTCAGCTTTTTGCAGGGAAGTAAAAACTGCCTGCAATGTTTTATTGAGAATCAGGAAATTGTCTCAATTTGAATATCAAAGCAGAGAAAACGATAATCAGAACTATTAAAAAAAAAAAAACAGAAATGAATGGCTAGCATGTGCTTGCACCAGAGTCCCAAAATGGGATTGTTTGCTCTCTCCAAAAAAAAATTACTGATCCACAGACCCTGGCATTAGATATCAGAGAAACCTGATGGCTACTCTGCTGCATTACAGCACCCTCAGCATTTTGGCTGTGCACTAC
This sequence comes from Apus apus, assembly GCF_020740795.1. Taxonomy (NCBI): domain Eukaryota; kingdom Metazoa; phylum Chordata; class Aves; order Apodiformes; family Apodidae; genus Apus; species Apus apus. The sequence continues at coordinate 54,901,200 of NC_067283.1, forward strand.
AGAAACAGTTACCAGCTTTGCAGTTGGCACAAATGAGTTACAATATCATCAGGAATTCCTCTAAGTCTGAAACAGATGGTTGTTAATTAACAGAAAATTATTGGAAAATGTAGCCCACTACTGGGTATGTAACAGTGGTATTTAAAAAATAATAGTTTGTATCTTTTTCCATTACACACTTTTGTATCCAAACTGTATTATTTCATTTTCCTTGTAGGTCTCTAAGCAAGGTATTATATTTTCAAGGAAACAAATTATTTCCACAATACACATTAGCTTCTCTGATAGCAACTCCTCCGTTCAACTAGAAACAGGGGAAGAAAAGGCACACTGTTCTACCCAAAGAGCATTTTTAAATATTATTTTTTTTTTTTCATAAGCATCAGCAGGGGAGTAAAACAGCTCATCACTTTGATAGCTATGACTAGAGCTTCCTGCTGGAAACATGTATCACGGCCAATGTTTCTGTTTGTTGAAGGAGAAAGATAGGCATCACCTCAAACTTTCCCACATAAGGAAACATGGGACACGTTTTCAGCTGGCCAGATTCTCAAATGCCCCAACAGGATAGCTGGAGCCTGCAAACGCTTTCGTTTTATGCTCTCCTAGTCACCGTCCCAAAGCCAGCAAGAGTTTGTAAACCCTGGCAACTTGCAGGGCTGAGACCTGAGGTTTTGCAAGCCCGTGGGACAGCTGGGTGGCCTCAGCTGCTGGGACTGACCTGGGGAAGGGCTTTGTGCTCACAGCCACTGTCCACCTCAAGAGCAGTTCAAGGCATAAGCCAAACGGCAGAGCTGATTGAAAAGAACCCTAAACCTTCTAGTAAATGAAGAGAGAGAAGCTGTATGTTCCTTTTTCTTTAAGGTCTAGAAGCCATACAGATTTGGCCTGATACTTGCAAGCAAGAAACTTAGGTTTAGGCAATTATTTGCAATGGAAAACCGGGGATAGGGTGTTGATGTCATTTTTGCTGTATCTAGACCAGAAGCCTTTCCACTGAACTTTACACAAAACCAGCAGAAAAGAAGAATCAGACTTCATTTCCGTCCTTTTTACAGAAAAAAGGAAATGATGAAGTAACAAACCAAACTGAGATTGGCTTCCTTCTCAGCCTTTACTTACTGGAGAAATAAAGCCTTGCAAAATGTCAAGCACTTCTAAACAGATGTTTCTGTTCATCTTTTATCACCAGGCAAGCACCCTACCTGCAAAGTTTTACAGTGAAGGGCAGGCAACAAAACGAAACAACCTCATCATGCCAAATACATCCATTTACAAATTAAAAAAATGGCTCTGCAGGAAACAGCAGGAACGCAAACATTTCACCACGCAGCTACTGCACACTCTCTTATATGGTAAAATAACTTAAAAGAATAAATGTTCTCAAGGGCAGATGGGAGAAAGTTGTGGGCGATAGACTAAAGCTTTCAACGTGGGAGACAGCTGCAGTCTTTTCTCCCTGGAGGAACAGCACATCTGCAGGGAAACCCAGGCCCAAGTCAAACTACGCTGAGGTTTCCCCTCCAGAAATGGAGCTACTCAGGGGGAGTGGGCACAGCTGTCCTTCCCACAACTGTACTTTTCCAGAGTGGGAAGCAGGCCACCTACCTCCATGCTTCAGGGAGCCCCAGCAAGGCAGGAGACAGAGAAGGACAAGTGTGAAACGTGTCACTAATTAGTGCTTGACAGGTTAGCTTCTCAGTGGCTAGAAATTTAGTATGTCACACAAGATATTTTTTAACTAATCTACAGGCTTACATGTCTGACAGTTCTGTTCACCAGGGCCCCAGCAGTAGTCTTCTGTGCAGTTTGGATGGCATTTGGGACCTAAAACACAAGCAAAGAGTATTATATTCTATAAACATGGACAACAATATCACTTGAGCAGCAGTAAACAAAGATTTTCATCTTTCCTTCTTGATAAATCAAGGAAAGAAGCACCTATATACCAGTGCTGAAAAATTTGAGAGCTCATCCTTAATTTCTTATCCTTTCTTGATCTCTACGTGCAGCTCTCCACACCTCTGAGCAAGTGAGTGCAACACCCAGCCAGTCTGGCTTATGAAAGAGGCATATTTTTCCCGGGAACAGGAATCTCAGCTACTGCCCGGCTAGCCCTTCTGCTGGAGTTTGCATGCAATGGCAAGTCACTGCCAGCTTTGCAGCCAGGCATGTGCCAGCTGCTTGCTACAGGCCACATGTAAATCTGTGTTTCTGAACACTGCGGTTCCAAAAAGAAAACAAACCCAACTGGATTCGCAGGCAACTGCCAGCTACTCTGACCACAAAGCAATTTGACTTGTCTGCTTTGCACCCTCCTCCCACCCTCTGACAAAAAAACTCCTCAGTGTAGGACTACACAGCAGATGGACAGTCGATGGAGTGGTGGCAGGACGGGTGGACACCCTGCCTGACCTTGAAGGTTCAGAGCTGGGTTCTTTCCCATCCCTTCCTCCTTACTCTTTTCTTTTTCTTTCTTTCTCTTAATGACAAGCAAAGTCCCAGAGAAACAACTTGCTTTAGACTACAGACTCGTTATTAAACCCATAAATGGCTGTCTAAGCAGATTAATCTGGAACTCATCACATTTAAGAGGCATTTCCTTCTAGTGTTAAAATTTCTGCTAACACCACGTGATTCTCCCTCCCCTCCACTGCCCATCACATAGCTGAACAAACGCCAACACTCGTCCAAGAGTTAACTGATTTGGTGCAGGACCAAACAACTTCATTTCAAAAAAGAAATAAAAAAAAGCTGAAAAGTTCAAGGTTAGCATTTCTGTGGCCTTTAGAGCCAAACTCCTGTGCTGAACTGTATAGTTCACAGCTCCTTGATTATGCTACAGCTCCACAGAAAAGTGTGTCAACACAGAAGTTGGCTATTAGCTCTCAGGCAATTACGTAACTGGAGGAAGATAAAGAAAATATGTTTTTCCGCCAATTTTTAGTGCCAGAAATGAAATGCTCAGAAAGGAAAACAAACTCTCCTTTTCCATGAAATTACTGGGGATTTTACAAGGCATTTGTAAGGCTTCAGAATTAGCTTGAAGCCATTCTGAGTATATGCTACACAAACTTTGAAATACACGCTCAACTCCCTGCTGATCTAAAGCATGGGATCTATCTGCCTGTTCATCATTCATTCTGGAAGGATAATCTGTGCTGCCCAAAACACCAGTTTTATGGCATCCAGCTTGGGCCTTAGCATCAAAAGGGCTTTAAGTCTTACAGTAACTCCATGAAGCTACCCACCCGTATGGCTTTTCTAGAGTAAAGCCTTATGTTGTAAACAGAAGATAGCTGGAAAGCAATGAGTACATGAGCTTTGAAGAACACATGCGTAGGGTACTGTCTGAAACCAAGAGAAGCTTTCCCAAGAACTCCACACTGTGCGGTGATCTAACCACCATGAAAAATAAATCTTAGGCCAGTGGTGAAGAAATGAAAGGACTTCCCTTGGAACAAGGCTTGGTGGCCCTGCATGCAGGAATTGGTGGACCTGAAACCTACTGCATGAAAGATGGGATGTTCATTCTTCTCTCTGAAATGGGGGGCAGCGCATAGCATTTTTAGTAAGCTAATACTCACAAGAAGACAAGTTGCTTGCAAATTCAAGCACTGTGAGAGGTTTCTTGTTTGTGTCAATGATGTCATTCCAGAGAACAGTGTCCATGTTGCACAGTTTGGGGTTGTTGCTGATTTTAACACCTCCATTGAGAATTTCTGCCATGGAAGGAAAAAAATAGGTAAGTGAAGCAAACTTGCCAAGTCTTCTCTCTCTGACCTAAAGAAAGGGAAATAAAACATGTACTTCTTTGCCTCAATCACACTACCCTGATGGAAAAGGATAATCTGCAAGGCACCAGCAACCCTGCTGGTGCAACTAACACCAGGCTCAGACTGATGGGTTCGCTGCAGCTGGATGCCACTAAAGTGCCATTACATGTGGCTTTCTGCCTGGTACCACCTACAGAGGCCACTGCAGTCAGCAGAGATGGCACTGCTGGTGTGCACAGCCAGAGACCATCAGCCAGATACCATGTAAGACCCCAACTCACATATCACCAGCTCCCACTGGAATTTAACAGAAAATACTGACATGTATGAGCTGGGACCAAGTAATACAAAATTATTAATGGGTACTTCTTTGCCACTTTGAAGGACACAAATACATCTCACCATGCTGATGATGGTTTGGATTTTCTGGATCTTTCTGCAATGGGAAATTACGAACTTTCTTCATCGTTTGAACAGGACTGCCTAGCAGGAAAGCAATTAGGAAACCAGGAAACTACCTTGAGATACATTAAAAAAAGCAGGATTTGATGATACATGATTTCAAGAGGAGATCTTCAATTGGATCTTGACACCAATAAACTAATAGTGGAAGTCTGCATTACAGGTACTTCCACCTCTTGCCCTCATCTCACCTGATAGCCGTTTCATGGGCAGCTCTCGAAGTCCCTGGGTTTTATTCATGTGGTAATTGGATAAAACTGCCAGGGCATAAGAGTTGTCATACAGCACATTGCCTCGGATGATCTGGAGATTTTCTAGAGGAATGACATCCACCATGTTAAGTGCAATGAGCACGTAGCCTGCCACCTCCTGTATTGTCTGAAAGAACAAGAAACAAGGGGCTTAATCCATTGCATTCTTCTACTCTCAACAGTTGCTTTCCTCCTCTCACCCCCTTAGTCCACCATCTTTCAATTTTGAGGAACAATAAACCACCGAGTCTCATTAAAAAATAAATAAACCTAAGAACAAGAAGAGACTATGTGGAAAACTGCAGTCAAAGCAGGTATAAACTGACCCTTACAGCAGGTACTGTAGTTTAACTCCTGCCTTGTACTATGGAATATGTGCAGTTCCATCTCCTACAAAGATTACCATAAATGAAAAACCCTCAGGCTACCACTTAGGATATCTTCCTATTCTATTAAGACTACCAGTGAATTTTCAAGTGACCTGTTATGTTCCTGGGAACACTGAACTCCATGGTGAAGCTGTGCTTGGGAAAGAAAAATGGCAATACTATCATATTGTAACCCATATATCTGGACCATTATCTTCTCTGATGTTCTTGCTTCTTGCTACAATGAAATGTGTTTTTTTTCCCTTTTCTTTGTTCCCTGAGAAGAAAAGCTCACACAAGATTACTCCTCTCAGCCCAGAGAACTGACCTCCCAGAGGCGACACACTGGAACAGGTTGCCCAAGGACGCTGTGGACACCCCATTGCTAGAAGTGTTCAAGGCCAGGTAGAATGGGACTTTGAGCTACTTGGTCTAGTGGAAGGTGTCCCTGCCCATGCAGGGGGTTGGAATTAGGTGATCTTTAAGGTCCCTTCCAACCCAAAACCTAGAGAAGGTCACACTGGCCAAGAATGCTAACCTTCAGGAAAGAGAGGTCACGATTGTGCTCGACGTATGTGATCTCCAGGTTGCTGAGTACCACCTCACAGTTGTTGTACATCCTCTGCAGGCTGGTGAAATGGTCTTCCACATGTCCCAGTTGGGTCAGCTTGTTATTTGTCCCTTGACAAACTGTGGAGGAAAGAAGAAAGCTCCATGAAGGAAACAAAGAACAAGTATAGGGTAAAAACTTGTTGCCCACCTGTCCTTACAAGCACCACAGTATGTGAAGCATCAGCACAGATTTGTAAGAAACCAGAACATCATCTTGCATGACCCTAAAGGCAATAGGATAGGGTGCGTGGAACATTTCCCAGGCACAGAGATCTACCAGAATGAAGAGCTGGAATAACCCTCCACTCTCTGTTACGTAAAAAACTCCAAGATAAGACTTTTTACATGAATATCACTAAGTTTTCTGTATCACAAACAGGAGATGGCATTGATACGGTGCCATCAAACACTATTGATAGCGGTATGCTGCCAGGTACCTCCAAAGGTGATTTCTCTGAGGAACTACTTCCAATACTTTGAGAGGCACTGGGTCTCCTTGTAAGCTCAGGGGGAGGGACCCGGGGTTTCCTGCAGGATCCCTCAAGCTACAGCCCAGGTCTTAAGAGCAAACTGAATCACCAGGGTTCACATATCTCTTGGCACTCTGACATATTCAGATTTCCTGATATGTTCAACTTTGGCACACACATCCACCTAAGCCTGCTTTGCTGGTGTGGAAGGATGCGGTACTACACGGTGCACCACTGAGATTACAAACACTTATAACAGCATGATGAAAAAATTAGTCACCACCTGAAATTTGTTACTCTGCTTTACCAAACCTAGAGGAACTGACAAAAGTCATCGCCACCACATCATTTGCAATGAAAGAGCAAAATGCAAATTTCTTTAAAGAAAAAAACACCAGACACAAGCCCCAGAAACTCTGTACTCATCCAGCCATTCCCTGGGCTATCCATACACAGCTAAAATTAAAACATCTCTGAGTTATGCTACTATAGAGGGATGGGGAACAATACAGAAGGCAACGTGGTAAAATACTTCACAACACTTTCCAGGCAGAAAGCTTCAGGCCAGCTTTGCTCTTCAGTGGGAGCCAAAGGAGGTTGTCACCTCATCATGGCTATAAGGCAACCCCAGACTGATTACATGACTTTCCACAACACGCTGCAAGAATTGCATGCTCTTAACTTCAAGAAAACACTAAACGGCACAATAATTTTGTAGAGCCATAATTCCTAGGAGCACCAGTCACAAACTGTAACACCATGGTGGGGGGTGCTGTAAAGCTAATAACAAAGACTCTTGACAGAGCTGGAAATAAGTTTTGGAGCTAGTAAGATAAGACAACACCTATTGAAGATTTACAGAACAAATAATGGTTTATTAGTAGGAAAAATAACTTAATAAGCAGTGATAAAAACACACTTATCTATCATCAAAAGCATTTGCTTAACATGTGTTACTTCTCAAACCAGTGAACACCATTAAGGAGGTACGGTGATAACAGATTAAATACTCTTCCTCCATGTTTAAAGCAAGGCTATTCACTCACATTCCTCAGTTATTTCTCATTATACTTCTAGATAAACACCATGGTGTTTGGGATCAGAGTAGAGACTGCTTGTAAATGGAGACAGCTTAACAGGGCCTGTGATTACATCATCAAGCAGCTTGTTACTACGTGAGCCCCAAGTGTAGAAAATTACCCTTTTGACATTTGCCTTGAATTTCTGCAAGTGACTAGACATTTCTAAGCAGGATTTTCTGTTCCAGTTTCAAGCTTAACTGTGTCAATGTGTCCACGCTTAAAATCTGTATTTGCTTTCTTCTGGCTCAAGTATAAGGACCACAGCTTATCAGCCAGACTCACAGGAGTGGTGTTATTCTGTGGAGGGGTCGCATTTTGATGGCAAAGTTAGAAATATTGTCATATGCTGGTCTGCCTGGTAAAATGTGCTGCTGTCAGGGATGGGGGTGAAGAGGCTTTCAACTCATTGGAAGTCAAAGAGTCTTCCCAGACATTTTAGCAATGTTTTCCTCCAACCAAGGAAAAAGCCAGTAATAAAGGATATTCAGATGGTTCAAAACCTCAGCTTGGATGCTCAGTTTAGGCATCTCACCAATCTGTAGAACAGTGTGATTTTGCAATGTCCTCAGTACAATGCAGGAGCAGCTTAGACTGCACACAAAACCGAAGATATGTAACTCAGCCTACTCAGGTCTTCAGGCTCCACAAATGGCCTGATGTTCTTGCTGCATTGCCAGCATTAACAGTAAAGATCTGCCCTGGTACTCAAGACAAGCCCTACACAAAAGCTGCAGTGTTTATGCTACGTCTGAACTGAAGGACAAGTGGAAGAGGAGCCTTCTTTGTTGCATCCTCCTGGCCACCTGTGCCCATGATCAATCCTGCACAGCTTGGCAGCAGTTGGATTGTAAAACAGTGCAGTCCAGCTCACTGAAACAAGCCCTAGGAGAAACTGCACATGTTTGAATGTGCTTCCCTTGAGATCACACAAGTGCTGGAACTCTAAACTTGGCTCAGCCATCTTGAGAGAAGCACAGACTTTTTCACTGCTTACTAGGTCAAGGCCAATGAAGAAGGCAGAGGGTATGGCTACTGCTGTGCTTCTCCCTCTCTCATGGGGGCTGCTCAGTGAACCATGCCAAAGAGTTCATCCAAGCTACAAATAATGCAGAACAATAAATAAATAAATGGACAGAGGGTATTTTTAGCTCAGGAAAGCTCACTGATTTGGTTCACCATGATGCCCCATGAACTGCTGCACTGGAAACAGCTCCAAGCACAGCAAGGAGGCAGGAGCAAGTAGTCAAGATAAGGAGCTTGCCAGATTGGGAAGCTGCAGAGGTAAACCTAGACATGGTGAGTTCTGAAGAGGCTTGAGGTTAGTCCTCTAGTACCTACTTTCTTCATCTGTTCTGTGAGGAGAGAGCACTTTGATGGCTCTCTACCAAAGGTGTCTTAAGTTACATGGAAACCCACTCATTCCCTCCATCAGGCTCATCCTACTCCCTTGGATTTTCAGCAAGCAGAAGATACTGGTGAGGTGTTAGTTAAGACCCAAAAAGCAAAAGAAAGTGGGTTGCTTCTGTGAAGGTCTCAACAGTACATGGCTACCCTCAGTCAGACCACCCTATAGTAGCTTTTCCCCTCATGCACAATATTTTGTTTGCTCAAAGAGATACAAGGCCAAATCCTTGTTTGCTGCAAAGAGATCTAAGTACATCCAAAAAGTGAACTTCATCACAGCAGTGTTTACCAAATGAGAACCTGGGTCAGCAGCAGTATGTGCTGAGCAAATAAACCCCAAAGCAAACACAACAAGCTAAACCCCTGCAAGCAGTATTACTGAACTCAGGGGAAAAGTTGCTGAATAATTTTCCAACTAGAACATTTGGAAAGAAAAGAAAATGGCCTGCTTGCATCTGATGAATAATACCATTCCTGCAATTTCTTTGCTTATGAAAACTGTGTTCAGAAAAAATACATGCTATAATTATCTGTGTATAATTCTACAGTGTGAATGTGATTCTGGCCAGAGGCAGAAGCACAGACAACACGCCGCTCGCCTTGCTCCACAGAGTTTTAAGTGGGGTGTGTATGCTTCAGTGGATGGATTATATTTTGCTTTAACCTCTATTGAGCCTGAACTCTTAGCCCTTTAAAGGACAGATTTTGATGGCACATACATTTATTACATCCTTCCATTTCAATGTGTAGCAAAGCCAGCACTATCCAGGCTTAGGAGTCAGTGGTGCATATGGACACTTAAGTGGTACTGCTGGGGGCTGTGGTAGTATGTACCACATCATGTATGTCCCATCTGGACAAGTACACATGGCTGCAGCACAGCTTAGCTATAAAGGAGAGTAAAAAAACCAAAACCTAGAGAAGTTTCCTGATGAAAATCCAGGGTGAGAGTGTCCCTGACCAGTAGAAAAACTGAGGTCAAGAACTGAACTTCAGGGCACAGGCTGATCCCTAAAAGATGAAAGCTTTGCTCTTATCTGTGATGTTAATATATTAAAAATACAGTCAGTCTGGGAAGTTTTGACAGAGAGAGGATGTCCCAAGAGGCCATGATTGGCAGCAGCACGAAGAGCATGGCTGCGTTCTGGGAGAGGCGGGCTCTCCTGCCCCAGCCTGGGTGACCCACTGAACCCCCAGAACCACAGCCACAACCCCTGCCACATGGAGCCCACCCAAACAGTCTGCAGGGCAGCACCATGGGATACCACTGCAAAGCATTTTGTTTCTATATGTTATTGCTCTTAGCACACAAGCTGCACTTCCAACATGCCAAAGTAATGTTGATCTTGAATCAGTTACAGTATTACCTCAAGAGACAGCCTAAATAAAGACAGATATTGCTGAAATGAGCCCAAATGTCAGGTGTTGTGTAAGACAGCAGTGATGAAAGAAGACAGAGGGACACTGTGCTGACAGATGCATACTCCCTGAATTTTAGTGCCTATGGAAGGTGCAGGGTTGGATGCCCTGGATACTAAAATCCTCGCTCTGTCCCTGGACATGCTTACTCCCCTTCTCTGCTTCAAACTGGCCCTAAAAGTGTACTTCTAGGTGATGTAATGGGTTCACCCTCTGCAACCCACTGCTCCTTGACCTTTTTTCTTTTTCCCTGCACAGCCCAAAGAAGTGGAGTAAAAGTAAAGCATTTCCTAAATGTTCTTTTCCTTGAGTGATGGTAGGGAGACAGAATGCATCCATCCAGCAGTAGTGCTGAGTCTGTTCTCCTAAATCTGTACAGGCTCAGATTGAACAAAGTGGTCTTTGCAGTAATTACCCTGATATGAGTGAGATCTGTTTTCATCTTTTCCCCAGAAAATCTGATTACTGGAGTCCCAACCCTGTCATGCATATTTGTCCCAGACTTGAGAAAAACCCTGGAGAATGCTTTGAAACCAAATCATCACTGATCCCCAAAGCATCAGCTGTTTCTGTCCATGCTTAGCCTATGTTAGTCTCCCTGCAGCTCTGACAGACACATCAAAATAATAACTTGTAAAGGAGATTTCAGAGACATGCAAGTCCATTTCCATGCTTCATATATCACTTACAACTCTGTATACCCTGGCATAATATATTTATATACTTTTTCCTGTAAGTTTTCCAGCCATTATTGACAGTAAAGCAGAACTTGTAGACAAGGGATATTTCTTTAATCTGCCAGCACATTTAAAAATATTCCTCTCTCCTCACTCATTGGCAGTAAGTTCATTTCTGATTATTTTTTTTAGGTATTTCATGGAAGAGCAGTACCTTCCCAAGCAATTGGATCAGATACAGTGCTGCCTCTGAAGGCCAGGGGGGATAATGGCACTCAAGTGTGCTACTGTCAGTGCTGCCCACAACCAAGCCACCTTCATCAGAGTGTGGGGAAAAAACTTTCAAATAAAATGGAATAATTTTCTAAGAAATACTACTTGGCATAGGTCTTTGTGGGCAATCACACCATCCCAAAGCCATGCCCCTCACACTGGGGATCCCAGCCACAGCCTGCACCTCCACATTCCTCCCTGGGAGAAAAACTGCTTCCCCCTTATGAGAACTGCCACTGACCTTCACCTAATGGGGCTCAGAAATTAAATTGAGATCCCTGTGTCATTCAAGCACACATCTGCACATCAGTGCAGTTCCTGTATATCAGGTATTTTTTTTAACTGATCAAAGCCTTCCCTTACAACAATCAAACAGACCAACAGAACCTAGAAGGAAAACCAGAATAGTGCAGCTAGGACTGTTTAAATGATTAAGATAATGGCATTTAAGCTTACAAGGAAGTACAAGAGCAGACAGGACATTTGTCATCATGACTAGCCTAATTTCTGATAGAAAGAGAAAGAACCATGCAATGATTTCCCTGAAGGAAACAGGGTATGAAATGTCAGAAGCTGGAAAAAGAAAGAGACAATTCCTTCTACGTGATTAACCACTTAAACAGAAACATTTCACACATTAACCAGTTCCTCAACACTAGAGTGTGTTTTACACACTGAATAAGAACTTCAAGAGGGAGGAAAGTCCACATGATACAAGAAGAAAACCAAATCTGCTGCCATGTGCAGTGAGAAGTTATATAAAAGAAATGAAAAGCCAGGAAAGAGGTGAGTACAAACAGTACTCTGACACAGGCAGGTCTTCTCCCTTGAGAACAGTGAGACCAGTGATAGGACAAGAGGAAATGGCCTCAAGTTGCACCAGGGGAGGTACAGGCTGGATATTAGAAAAAAATTTCTTCACTCAAAGAGTGGTGAGGCATTGGAACAGGCTGCCGAGGGAGGTGGTGGAGGCACCATCCCTGGAGATGTTAAAAAAAGGGGTAGATGTGGTGTTTCATAAGATGGTTTAGTGGTTAAGGGTTGTAGGGTGGATGGTTGGACTTAGTGTTCTTGAAGGTTGTTTCCAACCTTGGCGATTCTATGGTTCTATGATAAAAAGTCCCGTTTCAGCTTATCAACAACAGCATTTGGGCACTGGAAATGACACCACAGAAGATGCTAATTTTTGCACATATTTTAATGCTGTAATTTAAAACATGGTGAAAAACAGCCTCGTGTGGCTGTACTAAGTCCCTGCTCAAACAGTGTGGTTTAGAGTAATGCAGTTACTCAGATTAACTCCAACATTTCAGATACACTGGGAACCAAATAATGACTGAGCTCTTAAAAATACTGAAATGGAAACTGTAGTTGCAAAAGCAACCCAAAAACTAACACCACAGTGGAAAACAAGAAGGCTTTCCCTTTGACTTAAGGTGGTTTCTGATTTCTATTTACTTGACAAAAGCAACTTTTCCAGCTAAATCTAATGTTAAATTTCCCTTGCTCCAGTTAGGAGTGGAGACCTGCCCTCTGATGACAAAAGTCATGTCCTGAATGGAGGCAGCAAGACAGTCAGATGGCCCAATGGCTGGTGAGTGCCTGCACCTGAAAGTATAAAATATTAAAATAATAATAATAATAATAATAATAATAATAATAATAATAATAATAATAATAACAACAACAACAACAACAACAACAACAACAACAACCCAACTTGCTCCTGAATGAAGACCTCTCCAAAGTCAGAGCATTTCTGACAACAAAGGATTCAGCCTTATTAATTCCCTAGCATAGCTTGGGGTTTTTTTGTTGATTTTTTTTCTCTCTCAATATAATTTAGGAATATCCTTATTTTTCTTCTCTTTTGTCATTATTTGATTCAGCATGTATCTTTATTAATCCTCCAGATTAAGGCCAGATCAGGATGTGCTGAAATAATTTTTTCCCCTGGCTTCAATGTGAACTGGATGGGGGATTAAATTTTCCTCTCACAGATACTGGAGTAAATTTGGAGCAACTACAATGACACCGTGGGCTAGCCCAGACTTTGAGCTTTCTCTCCAAATGCCTTAGGATGCAACTCTGGGAGGGTTCCTGATACCTTCTATAAATACCAGCAGAATTTTGAAAAAATGGGAATTGTCACCTTGCAATTTTCTACAGTTTGGGAAAAGTTCCATTTCTAAAGGTGATAATAGATAGTAAAATATAGATCAGTTTTCTTCTGATGGCTTTGTCAGTGGTCTGTATGAAGACATCATATCACTGCAGAGGATGCCTGCAGATGACACAAACATCACCAGGGTTCAAATAATAAAGAGGAACAGGCGACCTGCACAGGCTGGTTTGTACAATTTGGGAAAACAGGCCTCTGAACAACAGCAGCTGGGGTGCTGTTGCTGAATCGTTCCTCTCACTGGCACCCTTCTGGGAGGCTGCTATAAAGGAAACCAAGAGCTTGTGTGGGGCTTTCTCTCTTGAGCTGCTGCTCAAGGTTAATGGCCAGATCTATTGCCAAGTGCAATCACCGATGAACTCAAGTAACAAGCTGTTCCTATAATCTATTAGTGAGGAAAACCCAAGAATAAGGAAACTTCCTATCTGTTGACCATTATGCAAACATACACACAGAAATGATAAGTTTATAAACTTTATACACACCACTTAACAAATTTTCTACAGAAAACCACATAGGCACCTTCCCTCCCCTTTTAACCATCTTTAAAGAAACTCAGGCTGCCCTGACTGGGTTATTACAAGTCAACATCAACTTTGATGTTCCTCCCCTAAAAGTGCTGTCACACAGCCTCATCCACGCCAGGTTCAGGCCTTGGGAAACAGCTCAGAGAAACACAACAGTTCTTGGTATCCACAGTGAATTTTGTATTATGATGTTGCTGCAAGTGGTGTAAAAAGCCTGTGCAGAGCACAGCAGCAAGTGGCCCAGAGACCTTGCACGGCTCCCCGAGCCTCTAACTTGAGGAGATGTGTGTGGCAGGGGTGTGGTGTCTCCAGATTTACATCAGGATACTCGGGAAAACAAGTGGATGACAACAGAGCTTGTGCTCTGTGATCTAAAAAAATTACATTCTTCATTGTTGTTTGTTCTGGCAACGTCTACAGAGCAAGTAGGATTTTATAGCACAATAAAAAGAAACTGAAGCTGTGTGCCCATGAAAATGTGGAACCAGTTTCTAGTTACATCAGCACTGAATTGCTTAAAATTGTTTCAAAATTAGTTAATTTGAAAAACAAGATTTAAAAGCATTAAACTATGCTGTGAACATTTTACCACATGGGATTTCTTAAGACTCTGCAGTTGCATGTGCCTTCCAATGAAAAGAAGTGATGTTTTCCTTTACTCATATTAAGTAAAATCTTATGTTCAAATAAGCTGGGGTGCTCATAGATTAACTTCTCATTCTCTTGAGGTGTAAATTCTATGTGAGCACTCACTCACTGTCTCAAAAAGGGAAAGAGAAATCACCTACATCCAATTCCAAGTAGAAGACTAAAAGCTTGTTATTACAAATGCAACACATTCTTATTTTTTACCAATAAATACATAAACACACATATTGTAGCTCTCCTAAAAACTAGACTGATGTCTCTAGAGGCTGCAATATATCTGGAGAATTCCTGAATACACAACAGCAGCTCTGCAAGTTGTGTTCACTGCCTTGCACCATGCATGCCCACCTCAACGACAACCCCAGCTACTTCTGCCAGCTAAAGTCACAGCAAGTGTTGCCAGCAACCACAGCCTCTGGGCCCATATAGCTGCATCACAGCATGATGCTTCCTCCAAAGCTGGTCCAATAGCAAGGAACTATAGCAAGCTCCAGCTTCACATAGATTCAAGCTGGAAAGTTACAAAGAGGAGGATTTAGGCCCCAAAATTCCTCAGGAAACATCTTGTCCTTTAGGAATTAGGCTGTCTTCTCAAGTGAGGCTGAAACAGGACCAAAAATGCAGTCAGGACTAAGATAAACAATATTTACTGCTTCAAACAAGAAAGGTACTGTTAAGTTATCTGTTCTAACGTAGCAAACGTCCTGTCAACTAACTACAAAGAACAAGTAAAAGCAGATAAAAAGCTTTAAAAGCTTGTCTCCAGCTTCATGGGAGTGAACGCTACAGTTAACACTTACATTAGGTCTTCCAGCAGAAATTAAGATATTTGCACATGTTCACAAGCAGGCAAGTTAATACATGCTGCTGGGTTTGAAAAGCCTCCAATAATATTTATGTTTAAAAGGAATAGCTGAAGAGTATATTAAATGTAAATGAGCTCTGCCTCACCTTCTGATCTTCATTTAAGGCTTGACTAAAACTCAATGGAAAGACTGCTATTGAAACCAATGGGGTCTGAATCAAGCTTTTATTCCACTTCATTTAACTGTGTGAAATTTAATAAATGAGGTAAATAGACTTTCTACCGCCCTTTTTTCTGGAAGGAGGAGAACTGCAATTACATTTTGAAAGCACAGCCAAAAAGCCACAAAGTGATTTAACAGCACCTGGGTAAGTTTTGAAGACGGAGACTAA
This sequence comes from Apus apus, assembly GCF_020740795.1. NCBI lineage: Eukaryota > Metazoa > Chordata > Aves > Apodiformes > Apodidae > Apus > Apus apus. Next base: position 54,916,548 of record NC_067283.1, read on the forward strand.
TTTATCTTCAAAAGTCTGAGAAGAAAAAACACTGAATTTAGTCGTTGGTACAAGAAATGTTGCATGTTACAGCAAGTGGACTGCTTTTAGAGTCAGGCTTATTTAGCAACAGGGAATCTCAGCCACATTTAATGCCAGATTTTAATTCTGTTAAGAGATATAAACCAGTTTGAACCTTTTAAAGATACTTGAAATGCACCATTACAGAATGTTACATGCTGTTCAAACTCTGTAAAAGCTCCCTCTCTAGCTTTTGATTGGAATGGTTAACCTCGGCTATGCAACCAGAGCTGGAAAGCAGGCAGCCTTCCTCACACTACTTCACCCTCCTCAGCAAACCATTTGCTCCATGGCCTAGTACTAAGCCCATAAATTCTGCCATCTGAACTCCAGAAATACAACACTATCCTCGATAAACCTCTGCTAAAGCTCTCACAGTTGTACCTTCATAATATCTGTTCACACATCCTAGACAATGAGATGATGGAGTTTATATATATATATATATATATATATAAAAAAGTTTAATTGGTTTTAGAATAGGACCCTGGCACAGGTCTTACCTATCTCTGACATTGCTAAAATAGCCTGTCCACTGCCTCATGCTTATTTTCCTCCTTGTTCTTTAAAATAAGCATTTCCAATTCTGCATTAAGTGTTTTGAGGCCCAGACATGCAATGGGCTGCACAATAGCCTGTAAAGCAACTGTTACTGAGGGCCCCTTATTTATCTCCTGCCTTTGAAAACACTAATAGAGGAAACGTATTAATGAATGGGTTTTCTTTCCTGAAAAAAAAAAAAAAAATCAGATTTGTCAAAATCTGAGACATCATCCTGTACTAGTCTTTTAGGTCAAATCATTAATTCAAATACACTCAGTATTTATGGCTATTTAAAATAATCATGAAGATGACTGCAGCTGCCAGTTTTGTAACTCCTTTGTCCCCAACATTTGAGGGACATTACCAGTTTTACCTTCCTCATGGACCTGTTCTAAGCAACAAGACTGCCCAAATACCATGCAGCTTTCTCAAATACTAAAAAAACTACATGCAAATATAAAAATAAAGACGACATGCAGATAAGGATTAAAAAAATCCACCCTTATATAAATGCCACAAACCTGCTTTAACACATTCCACTCCCTGTAGAACAAGTTGCCAGACAGAAACTGCTCCATCAGTTCAGTGAAGGGGGGAATAAACATCCTCTTTCATACAAAAAGCTGGTAAATTAGCTACAACCTAAGCTACAGCACAGAATGTAAAAATGTTATCAGCAGCAGTCCATTGGACTGCGTTTATCTTTGCAAAAGATGTCTTGGGGGGAAGATGGAAGGAAACTTTTTACTAGTGCAGCAGAATTAATGTAGAGACATGAAAGCTTGACTGTAAAACTGATCTCATGCACTCCTGTTCCCATCTGCTCCTCCGTCCCAATGCCCCTTCTGCAAAAGATTGCGCTCAAGTATTTTGACAGATGGAGGGTTTTTTTGGTAATACGCTGGGTTTGGGGTTTTTTATTTCTTCTTTTTTCCACTCTCTGACTAGAAATAATCAACTTCTACCTTTTACTATACGACAGCATTTTGGAACCTTGCTGTTGTACACAAGCTGGGTCCTTGGGCAGAAAAGTGTTTGGTTATTTACGGGCAAGGGAAGGGCAAGAGTGGGTGTGCAAGCCCTGCTGCACCCCCATACCAACCACGTGCTGAGAAGCAGCAGAATGGCTCTTAGTCCTCCACAAAGTAAGACAGTTTTCTTTTTGTTTGTTTTCTATTAGAAAACAGAGGAGAACAGAGCTGGGAGCATCCCAGCATCAACTCCAGCACCAGAATTACTGCTGTGGGGCCTCTCAGCAGTGTTGCAGGAGAATGGCCCTTGCTCCTCTGCAAGTGCATGCACAGTGTACACTATTATCCCCCAAATACTACCAGGATGCCTCCCACTACAACTGTATCTGCCTAAGAAAACCACTGCACTTCATGTCCCTGGTGCTTCCTTGCCTGCAGTTTTTTGTTGTGAGAAGTTTATTTAGCAGGAGAATTAAAATCACATTCGGGTGTACTTTTGTGGATGCCCCATCCCTGGAAGTGTTCAAGATCAGGTTGGATTGAACTGTGAACAACCTGATGTAGTGGGAGGTGTACCTGCCAACGCTGGAGGGTTGGATCTAGATGATCTTTAAGGTCCCTTCCAACCCAAAACACTCTGTGATTCTATGATACACTGTGCAGAAGTGCCAGATTTTTGCCTAATCTGTTTCTTACCTGGAAATTAAAAGAAAATACTTGGAAGACTAGCAGGCTGTGAAGAAATTAAGGACAAGCAATGTTAAGATTTGAGATCTTTAAAGCTTTCAAAGACTTTTACTGAGTACTAAATACATCAGAAAAAAAAACAATTTCTGAAGGCAGACACTTATGAACCCTAGCTGAAGAAAAAAACAGCAAATCACACTTATTTTTCCACAACATAATATTAACTTTGGAAGGATCTGGCTTTGGCTATTGCATCCCAGCAAGTTTCCAAAATTGCAAAACAGTGGCCTTCTGAGCAAATACACACGTCACCCCGCCAACCCTCCCACTCCACTGCAAAGCTGCTCCCTGTGTTAAGTAACTTCTGATAAGCCTTACTAAAACCAGAGCCATCTTATCTAGGAAAAATGACACCTACCAAGTTTTTAAAGCTGTAGGTCAGTTTGGCTGCCTTTGATGCATTTGCCAGTCTCCCATCACTATCTAACACTTCACGGAGGAGCTGCAGCAGCTCTTGGGAGCCCAGTAAATCACCTAGCTGCAAGTGATGAAATGCTACCAGCTCTGGAGAACAGAGTAGCTTTGTGTTTTGGCAGCTTTGTGGTACCCTCGTCCTCCCTGCCCCCCGCAACAAACTTGGAAAGAAACACCCATCTTGAATAAATCGAACTATTTCTTCCTTGGGCTAGGAAATAAATCCCGCAGCACTGAATGTAAGACCGTGGTACCACACTGGATTGTATAGCCAGTCTCAGAAAAATAAAAAACCTTCTTTCCCAAAATAAGAAATAAAGGTCTGTATTACAAAATTTAGGCAGAGGTTTTTCCATAGCAGGAATAGCAGTTTGGCATGCAAATTATATGGCATGCAGTGGGAGGCAAACATCAGAACTGGCTTTTGAAAACCTCCTCTTTAAGATGGATCGATACTGGTTCAAGCAAGTATGGTGCCTCTTCCACTGAAAAGTGAAGTTCCCAAACTTACTATGTCTTTGTGAAGGAACTTTCTGAAAGAACGAGAGCACAAAGTTTGCACCAAATAACAGAGTTGATATCAATGCAGCATTAGGGTATCTCAGTAGCCTGTCTCACTCCAAAATTACTTTGCTTGCTTGCACTGGGATGCAGTACTTTGAAGCCATCTCCTCATTACTAAGCAGAATGCAAGACAGCCCTAAAAATAACAGCAGTAACATAAAAAAAAAGAAAGATGGGCTTAAAAGAGACAGAAACCAGCTGCTGGTAGATGCATTACATCCTCGCTCAGCTTACGAGCTCCTGAAAGGTTCTGGTACAGGAGTTGAGAAAACCCAAGGGAAAGCTGAGCTTGCGACCTGAATATGTTATACAGCTATGGGATGCCTCACTGTCACCAGGTTTGCTTTTATGAGACAGCATAGAAGGGTTTTGTGTTTTAGTTCTCTGATCTCATAATGAAAATGATTGAGTGCTCTCAGAGCTTTGCCAAAATAAGTTTCCATTAGAAGTCTCAAAACAGTCCATGGAAGGTTTCTGCTGTACTCTACTGAACTCTCCCAATAAACGGCAATACAGTTTATCCTTGTGGGATGAAGCTCTGCCATTGTGCATCTACTCCAGATAACGTGCTAATAACACAACCCAGAAAGGAAAATATGGGTCAAATAATTACTCCAATATGTTTTTTAGGGTGTTGCTCCTTTCTCCAAGTGTTGGAGCTGACAGTTGCACAGAGAAGCCCCACAACTCTTATGAGGTGACGTCCTGCAGAGTGCAGTCACATGCTGCAGGACACTGGGACACAGAAAAACATCCATTTTCTGGAACCTCAGGATTGAGCTCGTGTTCTTGGGAGGAAGCAGAAGCAATCCTACCCAGAACTGTGCAGATGCTCGTAAACAGCAAAGACAGTCTTACTTGCTCCTAGTAACGTGTCTTTAAGCACGTGAAATCGTCTGCTCTTATCCTTCCCTTTAATCGCCTTTATAACAAAATTTGACTTGGCATCAGCAAGGTGAAACACGTTTTATGCTTCAAGAATAAAAAATTCATATGGTGGAAAATCTGCATTGGCCTAGATCAGTGACCATGTAAAGATGATGTTGTTGAAGCTTTGATAGCAATAACTGCCGCTTTTGAAACTTCTGCCTTACTCCATTCTGTTTGGTTTTAAGCTCTTTTTTAGACCTAAATTTGGCTATAAGGAATCACACCCTATACCACATAACTGGAAGACTATCTCTTGGTGGAAAGCTTTTTATTGTGGTCATTTTGTGAAAACTTATGGAGAGGTAACAGCAGAGATAAATATGCACATCTCTCAGACAGAGCACTGGAAACTTATTTTTTGCCTGTATTTTAATAGACGGATGTTATTAGGTCTCTGTGGTTATTACTGCAAAAGTGTATTACCTCATTCATTCCAAGGCATCATTTAAAGTGCTTCCTCACCAGTGATTTTCAACCTGTGCTCTGCATCTCTCTGGGAGTCCCTGGACTATTTTCATGCCCATGAAAGGTAAATAATGAAGAGCAAGCTCACATTCACCAGACAGAGGTCTATGCCACATCCCCCTTAGAAATACTGTAGGTGTCTGCATACTGAGCAAGGCTGGAAACCACTGGTATGCATGATCCCACTCCAAATGTACTGTGAACTCCTTCAAAGCAACTCCTTCTGCTGCCTTCTCCCCCCACAGCATTGCATACACACATACATATTTTTATATTTTATGTATGTAATATATGAAGTGTCCCCTTAAGCCACTAAAAGTCTACCTGAAGTATTTAAAAGTGACACTAAACTTGCAGTTCTTGGGCTTGGAAGATAACTTCTCATTTCATAGATGAAGAGAATACACATGCCTAATTATGATTAAAAATAGAAAAGTGGGTGTGGGTAATAAACAGTTTAGCTGCTAGAATGTCAGCTCTGCTCCATTTAACCATCACAAGCCCTTGGCATCCCTGCTTGCTGCCCCCATCAATATCCCCATGAAGGCACAAGGCTGTAGAGCTACCACTGCTGTACCATGACAGCCCCACTCTCAACACAGTACCTCAGCTCCTGAGATAGGCTGGCCAGAAAAAAAGCATGTTTTATTCTCAGAAAAGCATTGGTAGGCGCTTTTCCCTTCCCAGATAGTGTTAAATGCACCTTTTCCCATTTTTATGGATCTCTTGTTCAGGAAACACATGCACAAGCAGACTGCAGAGGCAAGGTGAGACTTAAATTTGCAACAGTAGGCTATTTATATCCTGTAGAGCTGATACACACACACATATATATTAAGGACTGCAGCTCTTAAAAGGGAAAAAACTTTCTTTCTCACCTAATAACCCAGTGGCAAAGGGGAAACAGTGCAGTAACTATATCCTAATTCTCCCTTCCACTCCAAACACAAAGCTTTATGTCCTGACCCACATACAGAAGCCATCATCTGAATTCACAAACCCTCGCTTGACCCCAGCGCCAACATCTCCAATGACCCGCAGCCTGATTTGGGGAGGCAGGCAGCACCCCCTGGAGGGTCCCAGCCCAGGCTCAGGAAGCAGGTAGAGCTGTAGTAGATGCAGCTGTAGAGCTGCATCTGCTCCCCCAGAGCTGCACTCCAGCAGCTGGGGCAGATGTTCCTCAGGGCTGCCCTGGGGCAGAGCAGCGGTATCAGCATCGCCCACTGATTTCCGAGCTCTCCCTGTGCTCTGTGTGTGCACAGTCCCTGTTGGTCTCCCATAAAGCCTCAAGTGCCAGTGCACAGACCCCTTAACAAGCAAACATTCCCAACCCTGCATGAACTTACATGAGTCTCCCCACACAGCTGCTGTCATTTCTTCCTCTCTTGTTTTCAGCTTTAGTCTATACAGAGCAATTGAAGTTTCAGATCAGATGCATAAACACCCCTTTAATTGTATAATGAAAATCCCCATGGTGAAGACACAATGTGCTGGGGAAGTGCTCTGAAACAGTTTCAGAAAGCAGCACAGAAGCCCAATATATTTTATAGCCATATATGATACTAACACATACATGGCTGTCAGTGAAAACCAGTGCTGTCTCCATTTCCACAGGAGTTTACCATCACATAACCCAGACACTGTAACTATTTCATTGCTATGACATGAAAAGCTTCTTTACTTTTTCAACAATTATTTGGAAGAAAAGGAGGGGGGGAACTACAGGGGTTTTTTTAAATGTTCCCCTATGACAAATGCCCAAAGTAGAAAGTGCAGTAATTATTTCTTAGCACCGCTATGTAACAGTGTGTTCCAAAATAAAAGTAGTCAGCACATTTATCAGTGACTTAAAAATGTACTTTATCCTCTGTGGCACACTACCATGACTCAAAGCAAAGTGTGAATTCTTCAGCTAGTGCTTCTCCCTCAAAGGTCATGGTCATGTCTTAATGATTACGGAAAAAAAGAATAGGGTTTTTGTTCGTTTGCGGGTTTTTTTGAGGAAATACAGGATTTTCTTCAGTTCTGTTAAGAGATGAGATATTTACTGCCGAACACATGCTGCAAATATATGACAGAGCAATAAAGACAATTTAGTCTGGGAATCTCTTGCTCAAGAGGGACCAATAGGCCAAAAGTTATGTTGTAAGCTTATGATATGGCTTTGACATATGCTATCTGAGAACCTTCTAATTGCAGGAAATGTTTCAATTTAGCAATCTTACAAATATTGCTGAAGACTGAGGTATTTCTCAAAGTTCATTCACTCACATGGAATGTTAAAAAATTATACTTCCTCTGACCACTTTACATTAGCACAGAGTGCCTTAACGAGTGCGTGCTCTAAGTGGCCATGGACAGCTAACCAGGTATTCCCTCCCCAAAGAGCTGACAGGACCGTGACAGTGATATTACATGCAAAGAGCTGCAGATGGAGGAAGAGATCACCTATCGTTAGGCCAGCCATTGTACAAATAAATACCAAGTCCAACTGTACTGCAAACACACACAAGCTCCACCAATTCCCTTCCAGTAAGGCTCAATCCTTGCACCTACACAGGCAGAAACCCCACGTCACGCCCCAAGCTGACTGCTCCTCCTGACTGGGTGAATCACCCACAGGAGAAAAGGAAGCAGCAGACACAGTTGCTTTCAAAGGACTTGTCAAGACCAGCTGTCACTAGACCCTTTGCAGTTAACAGGGGGAGATCAGCCAACCCAGAGATTCCTCCCCTCTGCATAGGATACCATGTCCCTTTTTTGCAAAAAGCTAAAGATTTCAAGAGAGACACAATATAAATCGCATCTCTCTACAAACATCTGGGTTAGAACAAGATCTACCTTGACTGGGATTTATTAATTTAGAAGCAATTATAGATTAATAGAAATTAATTACATCAGTGTTAGTTATAAGCAAATTACTTATCCACTGGAACCTACAGGGACATACAACATTCTCCCAGGTTTCCCATGTAATGCTCAGCTGTGCCATGCTGCCTCCCTCCAGAGATGCAAGGAGCTCCAGTGAGGCAGTGGAGTCCTCTGTGCCCCTTGGAAGGTTACTCCAGACCTTCACCCCTCTGACATTTATGACATTTTTTTCTAAATGGTCAGCTTAAACTCAGGCTTTGCCTTTCATACCATTTGTATAAATGTCACCAGCATTGCTCTTTATGTTAAAGTAGCTTGTTCCTCAGTCTATTATCTTTTCTGGCGCATATACCAACTCCCAGATTAATTAGATTTATTGAACTAGCCAGACTTCTTTAGCCCTGTCTCATAACCCAATGCATTTTCCCTTATTTTCTTTTTATTATATCCATATGTAACATGGATAACATGGATATAATATACCCATGTATATATCATACCCATCTTCCATTAAGCTGGGGACCAGAACTGCATGCAGTAGTCCTGGAGAAGATTTCGCAGTGTACTGTAAAAGTCATTAATGCTTTATCCCTACCAGGTCCTTCAGCACAGTGTATTCTTGATTTCTGCATACACTTAAGGGCTCCACTGTTCTTCCAGCTTAAAGCAGAGTCACTAAGTACTTTTGGATTCTGTGCAGCCTATCTAACTTTTATTCCATTTCTTAGCATCCTCCAGTTCTAGATAAGGGCCATCCAGACATTCCTCCTCCTTCTCAGTATCTCTTGAGGTCTCCATCGTGAAACGTCACTGGGACAAGCTTACATCTTATGCCAAGATCCTTAATGAAAATAGAGATGTCCCAAGAACAATCCTTAAGGATATCTGGTAAAGACTTGTCTCCAGAGCCTTTCTGATGGAATCTGTTATGCCCTCTTTAATCAGATCTTCATCCAAATTTAAACTCTTCTGCTAAACTTCACTTGCTTCAAGATATGTGGTAACTTCCCCCATTTCATTATTTTACTTGGCTTACTGAAGTCCAAGTAATTAATTATCTCACCAAAACAAAAGTAAAAACTCAGCCATCTCAACATGAAGGATAACCTGGTAGGACTGATCTTTGCTAACCCACCTAAAACTTTTTAGTTTTCCATTTACTTTATTAACTTTAACCTTCCTCTCCTTCAAAACACTTTCCAAAACTGAGCATGGTCTCAAAGGCAGAATAAAAGTTCTTACATCTGCGTGGCTTTCTTTATTCCTTGAAAATATGGGGACCACATTTCATTGCATAAGCATGTAGAATCATGATTGCCCACTGACAGATTAATTTGCTTGCTTTTAAAATAAAGTATTTATTACTTCTTCTAAACTACATGTAATAGGAGCTTGACCCAAGTATGCTGTGACTGGGGAGCTATGGGAAAACTGGAGATAATATGTTTCTTTCAGTGAAAATCTAAGCTTGTGAAATTCCATCAAGAATTACTTTCCTACATTCTCCTGGCCATGCCCCTTTTACTGTGCACTTAAACATCCTGTGTGTCTCCAGTATCATGTAACACACTTCATGGTGGTAAAATCCAACCTGATACAATTTGGAGTTAACCTCTGATTCATTGCCTTCTTACTCAATGCAACTTTCTGGTGTTCACACCCTTTGCAGGGAAATAAGGAAGGTTGGTCTTTTAAGTCCAACCCAGACAGTCATATCCATGTCACTGATACTCTATGAGCTGTACCTGATAAATTACGTGTCTGCAATGCCTCAGAAAATACTCAGTGCTGCCTCCTGTCCAGCTTGTTTGTAAAGCTCTGTTTACTTACCTGTCACTGTTTGGCTAACTATTAACCACAATTAACCTGATGGGTGTTTTTTGTTTTTTTTCCCCAAGCCAACCAAATATTTATCAGAAAAACAACACTTATTCAGTAAGCCAAATGGAAATGTTGTCTCAGGCAAGTCATAGAGGTCAGGGAGAGCAATAAGGCTCTCTTTCCACATGCAGTAGTTTGCTCATTATTGCTGATTGCAAATCAAAGGGAGATAAGTGGAAGATCAGAACTTTATTTCTGTTCATCAGTGGCTTTTTTAAAAAAGTATTATTTGCACAGTAGAATATAATTCAGTTCCACATTCCAGGGAAAAAAAAAACCACAACTATTTTCAGGATAGGTTGATGAAAACATTCTAAATTTCATTTTGATACTACTGACCAATTTTGATTTTTTCCTTTCCTACCAGTTGCTTCTGAGCACCAAAATATTTCTGGAGCACAACAGATGTTGCATCCTACCAACAACTTCTGCATCCTTCACTAACCTCTCGCTGGCACCTCTGCATGCTCTAACAACAGGGGGTGATGGCTTCTGTCACCTTCGTGGTGTCTCCAGGACAGACCTGCAAGGCTACACCTGCAACACAGTATTGCTGAGAGACACCACCCTCACACGTGGTTACTACTCTCATCTCCCCATGCCTAAAAATGGCCAGAAATTAAAGGAAGCAAATCCAACTTTTATACTAATAGTGTAAGTAGCCCAGGCTATGGCTGAAATAAAAAAAAAAATGTAAAAGAGACTTCAAGATGGACTTTTTACATGCTGGCAGGTCAGTCTCACTTCTGTCTTTCTCAAGGTGTGAAGGTGCTTCAGCAAAGACTGCAGACATCTGAGAATCCAACTTGTAATAAAACGTTTCAGTTTTCCCAGAGGTGCTCTCCTATTCAAGGATGTTTGTGAAACCATGCTGCCAAATCTGTGATTTCACAGACTTTTCCACAGCGATAACATAAACAGGGAGTAGTGATTTATCTGTAGGATCAGGCTGCATTAAAGGAGGAATGTGAAAAAATGTGCATTTGAAGGCATTCTCTTTCCTGAGGGAGGAAAAAGTTCATATAGATGTATAAAATGAACCACATGCCCCAGATTTACCAGAATTGCAGTTTTCCATTTTGTGCTTTCTGAAAATCCAGAATCCATTTTCAATGGCTTGAAAAAAAAAAACACAACCAAATTAAAAAGTCCTTTTTGTTATTGAATTAACCCTGCCTTACCTCTTAACAAAGTGAAATACTGAGATTTGCATGACAGATCATTAAGAATATTGTCCATAACCCACTGAGCTTCCAGCCTTCCTTTTAAACTAGCAGATGATGGCTTTCTCAGGGAAGATCAGATTTTGCTCTCAGTTATATTCATGTCAAAACAGAAGCAATGCACTGACTGGGGCAAAATTTTTCCAGATTTCCATCTCTCATGGGCAGCACTGAATAAGAACAGTTTAGAGATCACCCAATTAATTAAATCAAAATTCATAATACTATTTAAAGTTATGATCAAGGAAAAAAATTAGTCTCCTTGCCACAAAGCAATATAAAAACTCCTTAAATTCAAGAGGAATGTGCTCATATCTTGTATCAGTGAAACTAAGGCAGAAATAAGAATAACTTTCCTAATTTAAGATAACTGGTTGGTCTGGAGTTTTGATTAAATAGTCCTTCCAGGAAGAAGTTATCCTCTAAGAGGACAGCAGCCCTGAATTCCCCCTCAGATTTCCTTAATGGCTTTCACATTTTATTTTCTCTGCTGCAGTCAAAACAATTTCTTTGGCAGTCTTATCCTCCTGCAGTCTGCAGCCTGTGTGACCACTCTTATCCCCACCAAAGACATCTGGGACAATGTTCTGTCCAGGATTAAAGTAGCAGCATCTGACTTTCACCATCGAAATGAAATCCTTATTTTTGTAAAGCTCTCAGGGCCCTGGTTTAAGTGCTGGGAGAAAGGGAGGATATCAGAGAGGGCTGCTTATGCAATTATTGGGACATGCAGCCATGGTACATGAGGGGGATAGGGGAGGGAGGGGAATGCAGCCATCTACCTGTTTCAGCATCCCTGCCTTGCCCTGATGCCTCTCCTTGTTCCAAAAATTTGCACCTGGGTTTCCTGCAGCCAGCACCATTTAAAAGGACTGTATGATCAGAAAGTGTTTCCTAATATTTGCTTTCCTCCTTACCATAAATGCTTAAATGAGTCAAAAAAGTAATAAAACTGCCCATAATGTAAACTATCCTGTAGTTTATTGTGTACTCGAGTACCACTCAAAGCTGAGCAGCGCCGTGCGGGGATAGTGCATCAGAAAGGATAAATTCTGCCCTAGCAAGTGCTACTCTGAAGGCCAAATGATCATCAACAACTCCAAAGAAGAGGGAGAAATTAGAGTCTTGTAAATCTTGTTTCATCCTTTGTTTTGAAATGCAAGTCCCCTCCACCAAAACTAGCACACAGTATTGAGAAGCCAAAAGTCTATAAAGACAAGTGTTCTTGCCACCAATAGCAGGGCGGTTCCCCTTCTGGTCAGGTCAGTCTGATATAGCAACACATCCAAGGCTTGCTCTATGTGTTTCTTCATCCCAGGCTCTTCTTGATTTCATCTTTTCACTTCTGTTTCACCACTGAGCTTCAGGCTTCTCTCTTTTCCACCTACCCCTTTCAGTCTGCTCTCTTCCAGGCAGCCAGAAAGCTGCTGTTCTCCTCTAACCTCTCTTGACATGGCAAACAGAAAAAGGCAAAAAGAAGAAAGGTCTTGCTTTAGAATACCAAAGCCCAGGAGTGAAGAAGGCACAAGCTTACTGGGCAGTGAGGAGTGCACCTGGGGGCTGCAACCTGGGTGGGTTGGCATGGGCTAGGGGACATTGCTCCTGCATCCTCATGCCCAGCCCACAGCCAACACCATTTCCTTTCCCACTGCTTAACAGCATCATCCAGTAACCCTCAAAAGCAAAATCCATTTGCCTTGTTATCTGCACCCTGCATAACCATTTGCAAGCTCAAAATCAGGGCTGTGTCATGCTCAGAGTAAATACACCTAAAGTAAATTTAATAACTAACAGTAGAGTTATTCTTTGTTAATGTGTGGGGCTCAGGGCCTTATAGCTTTATCAAAAAGCCTACATGGATTTATCCACTTCCAGGAGGTATTTAATCTCCTCTGTGACCACTAATATACAAAGTGCTAGGTGCTAGTGAAGTGCCAATTTCCAGGAGCCATGAGTAAAAACTCCCTCATGAACTGATAAAAAAGAACAAAAAGAAAAAGAAAAAAAAAAGACTAGATTATTTAGCTCTCCAAGCTGAACAAAAAACAAAATAAAATAAAAAATAGACCCCACACCAAAAAAACAAACTAAAACACCAACAAAAAAATCCAAAACCAAAACAAGCCAAAAAAACAGAAAAAAATATGTAAAAAATTAAGACAGACATAATTTAGGATGTGGTTTATATTTAGTGGCAAATGGTTCTCTTTATGGCAGCTATAAGGAAAACGAAGTGCTGGAGTCATCTGTGATGGTGAGAAGCAGGTACCCAGCCTTCTGACATGTGGGCACAAACTGAGTTGCAGAGGGGAGAGGTGACACTTCTGCCCTAATCCGCATCCCAAAGGATCTGACTTGCCCTGTGACACCTCCATCAGCTCCTGTGTGAAGCAGTACAAGCTGTGGCTTAGCACCTGGTGCTGGCTGAGCATCGGGCTCACATTGATTTGGGCCACTAAAGACCCTCTGCAGCAAGCCAAGCGAAGCCAGCTCGCTCCGCTCCACTGGATTTCCACTTCCAGTCCCAAAAGGCCATGTCGGGAGGTTTCTCAGCCTCTGCAGGGTGTTGAGAGCCATCCTGCCTGCTGTCTGGTGGTTCATGGTGCAGCCAAGCTCTTGACAGGCAGGGCTGGGCGACAGCTGCCACAATGGAAGGCCAGGGAAGCATCACCGAGCAAGATGAAACTTGCCTGAGTGCGATGTCTGGCTGAAGTGAAGGTTACATAGGGCTGCAGGAGCTCCTGCCCTGCCATCCCAAGCCATGGACAGGTTGAGCAGAGAAGCCAGCCTTCTGCTGCAATACTGCCTGCCCCCTGAGGCCTTACATCAAAAAATAATAATGATAATAAAATATTATATTCACATACAGAGTTACGTACACAGGACTTGGGAAGAGGGGAGGAGTGTGGGCAGCCAACAGCCCTAGTAGGTGCAGTAAGCTACTTGCCAGCACATGTTAATCTGGGGCCAGGTTTGCATGGCCACTTAGTCAGCTTCTGGGCTGTAAACAGAAAAATCCAAACCACAAGCAGCAAAACACTACACGCAGGAGGAACATCCAGCCACCCACTCAGGGGATGGACTTTTCATTGGAATCCATCACCCACTCAAGCCTGCTTTTTACATTTTGGGGGATGAGAGGAAAGCAGGGTAACAAAACCCAATGGGACACGAGATGGCATTGGCTTTCCCACCCACAGGTCAAGCTCCTGCTCTGCTCTTGCTGGCCGCTACCCAGGGCAGCACTGGGAATTTGACAGGATAAAAACTATTCTCAATAAATACATAGAATTGGAATTACATCTAGTGAGGGCCAAGGGAGCTACATGTCAGGTATTGCTCAATATTTTATTGCTGCTGGTACCATTCATGTACAGCTCACAGGCAGTCCACAGGCAAACAGGAATTACTCACAGGATTTGGCGTGACACGTTGTTTTACTATGAAGAAACATGGATCACTTCAGTCCACTTGTCAGAGCTTGAGGAAGACTGAAGTCAGTGCAAGTTTTGGCTTCTTCAGGCCTCTCCAAAATACATGCTAGAGCCATTAAGGTGTCCCTGGGGACACTGCCACCTCTGCCACCTCCATCTCCACCACCCTGAAGTCCCTCCTCACCGGGGAAGTAACAGCCAGGATGCAGACGCACCACGCAGGGTGGGAAGAGACTAACAGTGTAGAAATCCTACAGAGAATTCTTGCACAGACTCACCACACATCTCTGTTCTCTCTCAGAAACAAACCAAATTATAGCATGTGGGGCTGATTTGCATAGCTGATCAAGGCTACTAATTGTCAAAGGGGCCCCAATATACACACATGTTGCTGACAATACACCATGAATAAAGTGTATTTTCCTGTGGAATAGGGTACAGTGGCCTTTCTGATTTCCAGTGCTACAACCAAGAAAGTTGAAGTACTTTGCAAACTGTTCCACAAAAAATGATTTCCTGAATACTCCCTATGAATGACAGCATGAGGGGGTGCAACAACAGGCCACTTAGGGTGGCATGCTTAGGCTTATGAAACCAAATTCTGCCCTCACTTAATGCTGTCCTCTGACCTACAGAGAAAAAAGTCATGGGGCAGAACACAGTCCACAGCCCACAGTAAGGAACAGGAACAATAAAGGCAGTTACTTGGGCCCTGAAGCAAACATATCTCCCCAAACTGCCTGCCATGGGAAACTACCTCATTCAAACCATCAGCAGCTCAGCCCAGCATTTCACATCATGTTCCTGCCTGCAGCACTGGCACCAACACCGGAGGGGTTTTCCCTATGGATGCTCAAGCATTCCTGTCGACAGGGTCTCAACACAGCCTAAAACATGCAAGGCAGTGCTTTATCCAGATCCACATCTTGTGGCCCAATTCCAGGGCTGCTTTAAAAAAATTAGGTGACTGAAGCTTTTTTGCAACATGAAAGCTGCATTAAGGAATGTGAGCAAGGGCAGTGTGAAGCATGTTTCAAAGTATGGTTGATACAGATATAAACTTGAGAGAATTTCTTTAAATCTCCACTCTTTTTCTTGATCATGTGCATAAATGGCATAGGTAATAGTCTCTGGAAGACTGACTCACCTGGGAAAAAGCAAGATCTTCCAATTATTTTTCTCATACCTGTCCCTTCTTGCTTTGCAGCTTATTACTTGCAAAGAAGAGACCAACTATTAACCAACAGACAACATGTGTGTATTACCCCACCTTCCTTATACGAGTGAGCTGAGGTCATCTGCTTTTTTTACCCCTTCAGAGAGATACAAAGCTGAGCCCACCTCTGCACACAGAGGGGGGCTTTGCATGAGCTGCAGTGAGATTAATCTTTCCTTGTCAGTGTTGGCATAAGCTTGTCTGCTTTCCACCTTTTTTGCTTTTGAAAAAGTTATCTTAGGGATGAAAAGTTATTGAAAGAAAAAAATGAGAACTGTGTTCTTGAGCAGTGGGGGGAAGATATTGCTCCTCAGAATGTAGAGATCTTGAGTAACATTTCCTTTCCTTTTAGCAAATGATCAGAGCTCACCGTTGGCACCAGCACGTGAATACGTCTGCAATGACACGTGTATTCATGAAAATACCTTTACAAATGCAAATTATTCATGACCCACTAATTGTGAAGGGCACACGTCCACATAGCACCCACAGTTCTTTACAACAGGGATTGCCCCTGCCAGACCTTGCAGAACCTGGCCTTTCAGCTTAAACCCAACACAGCTGCCCACAGCAACACAGGACTGGAACCTGGTGGCAGTCAAACCTGTGAGAGAATTTAATTAATCAGGGAGGGTACTGGAGGTAAGGGGACAGCAAGTCGTCTCTACCTCCTCTTCTTTTTCTACTGCAGGCAGATGCCTTCTTCTCAGCCTTTTGTGGAGTGAACAGAAAGTCAGTATCTAGTTACCAGGAGGGGTTTATGCTCTGATGCTCTGTATATTTACACAGCCTTTAAATATTTTTCTTAGTTCCCAAACAGTCTATCCTGCCTGCCAGTGACTTGCTTCAGGGCCTCACAGATCTGCCTGGTGGGCAGAAGGGGGGAAAAAAGGTGACTCTATCTCATACCTTGTTTCTAACAAAACCACTTGTGCTAGCTCTCCTCAAATAAAAGTAGAATTTCACCTGGGAAGCTTTAAGTACAAGGGGTGGTTATTCCAGTTCTCCTTTCTGCCTTGTATTTACCAGGAGTGGCAGAACTACACAAAAACTAAGCAGTTTACACAACCACCTGAAATAACAGGATTTGTCCTGTTTTAACTCTATAGGAGTTCACGACTTGCTAGCAACCATAATACACTTCAAGTAAAGATTTCAGCTCCACTTCTTCAGTTTAGCAACACAGCCTAGCAGGAGGGGTCCAAGCTGTCATTCTTCTATTAATATTCTTCCAATAATTAGCTGCTTCTCACAGTTTTCCCTTTTATTTCATGCCAGAAAGCAAGCCTTTCCATGAACAACATACCAAAAGAGAGAGCTACTATTTTAAAGTGTCTGTGTTCGCAATATGAACTGCTCTGTGTAAACAATGAGATATTCCCTTGCCTTGAGTGAACCAGATGTTGCAGAAAAAAAATCCACAAGCAGTCCTCTCCACACTACAGACAGTTATAGCAGAGAAGATATTCTTCCACCAAACTGACTGATGGACTTTAATAGCTAGTGGAACAGGTCCACCTTTCCACCTTTTATTTTTTCCCTCTGATCAGCACTATTCAGAGGGGTATATTTAAATACATATATATATATAAAAATTATATATACGTGTGTGTATATATATGTTTATATAGTGTGTATATATACACAACAATTTTTCACAGTCATATCTTAATAGTCACAGCTTTAACTGCAAGGCTCTATCTTCTATTGAACTGTCCTTGCTATATTAAGATGTTTGATATCGTGGAGCATAATTTCTTAGTTGCTTTCTAAATCCTGACCGAAGTCCATTTGGTACAATAAAATTTTGTTTGGACACAGCTAGGCAAAGGATTAAACAATACTGTCTTCTCAGGTGGCAGAAACAGAGAGAGAACGAGGCTATGAAGATGTTTCCGTTCCCCTCGATACTGCTTTCTGTCCCCAGTGAAGCCTGCTCACATCCCACCTCTGAGCATGGGTTGAAGTGAGCAAGGTTTTGGACATGGCTTGCTTAGAAGGGATAAAAAAAGAGCTTAAAACCAAAAAGAGGTCAGCCCAACTGGAGCTCTTTCTATTTGCAATGGCAACATGCTGGACTTTGAGATAACTGAGAGACCATCTTACAGTGTTCTACCTCGTTAAGACAGAAATCAGTGTTCACCGTGTTATTAAAAGAATACATTTAATTAGCCAACAGAAAACAAAACATCACAGCCCATTATGACTTCCAAAGAAGCAACTATCTAAATTATTTTTTTCCTTGTACTCTTATGAATCAAAGTTCAGTTTCCTACTAAGGTGATACAAATTTCTTTTACTGAGGTAAACACTCCTTTGCTTTCCTCCTGGCTCCTTTTACTGTTAACAGAAAACCTCAGAACTACACCAGTGAGAAGTGAACTTGCCCTCTTCTCTGCCTTAATAAGAAAAATTGATTGTAGGTAATTTTGTTGTCTGCCTTTGTAAAAAGCCAATGTAGATGCAAAATGCTCTTGGCTGAGCTCAACTTAACTTTCAGGTGATGAATGTGAATACAGAAATTGAGTTTCAATACTGAAGTCAAGCATCTGATTTTATACTCTGCCTAGAAAAATGCAGAGCTGAATACTTGCTGCTGCTGAAGAAATTAAAATCCCATTGAAATTAAATGAATGTGGTCAGGCACCAGGAAAGCATGAAGGTGTTGCACAGCAGGCTCTACATCTTTTTGTAAGTCATCAGTAAAGACAAGACCTATTTTATTCTGTTTTCTAACAGGTTGACTCAAGGACCCCAAGGAATCCCAGTTCCAGATGTGTTTATACTTCAAACTTTTCCTGCTGGTGTCCTCAGAATAGCACAAATAAAAACCAGAACCGCTATAACAAGGTATCTCCGCAAAAAAATACAAACAAGGTCTGCATCAAAGAGCTTGGGCTATAGGATCCCAAATCTCTTCAAAATACAGCTGCTGGAGCTGTCTTCCACACAGCTATTGTTAATGCAATTTAGGTGCTCAACCAGAAAAGATATGGTCTGTTTAGTAACCTACCAAGTCCTCAACTTACAGAGTCAGGGACATGTCCCAGGGCTCAGATGAGTTGGAAGAAGACACACGTCTAAGTGGGGATTGGGAGGAGATACTTTGGGACTACTGCACCTCTCCACACCGTGACTGTAACTCCTCTGATCTTTTACTTTCCCCCTCTCCCCAAACTCTAGGAAGCAGCCATTGCAGGCATCTCATCTAAAGCTGAGATAAATCCAAATGTGTCCAGTTATCCTGGTCTTGAGGAGCAGGTCACCTGCTGCACAGTCCTTATTAGCTGTCAGCCATTACATAGAATCATAGAATCATAGAATCCTAGGGGTTGGAAGGGACCTCGAAAGATCATCTAGTCCAACCCCCCCTGCCAGAGCAGGGTCACCTAGAGTACATCACATAGGAAGGCGTCCAGGCGGGTTTTGAATGTCTCCAGTGAAGGAGACTCCACAACCTCCCTGGGCAGCCTGTTCCAGGGCTCTGTCACTCTTACAGTAAAAAATTTTTTTCGGATATTCACCTTGAACCTCCTATGCTCCAATTTACACCCATTACCCCTTGTCCTATCACTGGTCATCACTGAGAAGAGCCTCACTCCATCTCCCTGACACTCACCCCTTACATATTTGTAAACATTGATGAGGTCACCCCTCAGCCGCCTCTTCTCCAAGCTAAAGAGACCCAGCTCCCTCAACCTTTCCTCATAAGGGAGATGTTCCACTCCCTTAGTCATCTTAGTAGCTCTGCGCTGGACTCTTTCCAGCAGTTGCCTGTCCTTCTTGAACTTGAACATGGCATGTTGCCTTGTGTCAGTGAAGCTTCAGCACCCAACAACTGAAAAGAAACCCTGAAAAGCCATCAAACTAAATATTATTGCTGTCATCTGTTTACAGTCATTCCTTAGTGTGTAACCCTAGTTATAAAAGAACAGCATCATTAATCCAGAAAATTAGCAACAAGCTGAATGACAATTCCCTTCCTCAATCATGATACTGAAGTCTCTTCATAGCATATGCTCTGCTACTAAACAGGCTCAAATCATAGCCTGAAGGTCAAAAGACTTCAGTTTCTGCTACATCTGGAGGAAAAGCCCTGTCCAGACTCGCCATCTGAGCTTCCTCTCCCAGGCTCTGTGGATTTATCCTGCCTGAAACAGGGTTCTGGCAGATCTCTGCTTCTGGAAGGGTGCTCAGTATCAAAATGGACATGTCTGCCTACTGTCAAACCAAGATGATCAAACCATAACTTGCTGGAAAATTTACTTGAAATTCCAGAGTTTGAGCAAAGGAGCAACTTTGCCAAAATATGTGCTCCCAGACATGGCATTTCTAGCAGGGTTACAAAGGTTACCTTCAAAATCACAAACAGAGGCTCCTTCCCATCACTCATATTACTACACAAAAATTACATTTCTGGCACAGTTTAAAATATGTATTTGAAAAGAAAGTTCCCATCCTGTTGGTATGCAAAAATTACTGCAGGCAGTAGACTACACAGAGTATTAAAAAGCTCCCAAAACGGCTGTAGAGTTGATGAACAGGTAATCATTTACGTTTCCAAAGCATTTCCAAGTTGGTAAACGTGACCTTTTGTTTGCAAAGAAAAACAGAAGTTGCCCCTACCATTTTCCTGTCTTTCACTTCACTGCAGTACCCAGAGGATCTTCACAGTATTCTTCTTAGTCCTGTACATTAGAAGTTCAGCTGAAATCTTTTCCGCCTCAACTTAATGAAAAATGCAGGATGATAAAATCCTTTCACTCTTATTTCACCCACTTGCTATCAAATAACTTTTTGGAAAGCACTGAAAGTGATAATGAATACACCAGGCTTTCTAATATGTTGGGTTTCCTAGGCTGGATAGGACTTTTATGTTAATACTCTTTATATTAAGCCTGGATGGATATAATGTAAAGACAAGAAACAAGAAAAAACAGAAGGGAATAGAGATAGTGAGAGGGCAAGATGTTGTAGTATGAGGACAGTGTTTGCCTCTCTGTGCTCTCCAACTACACTTTGTGGATTGGAACCACACAACTTAAAAAGGACCTATGATGCACTTCAGCGGTTGCACATTTTTATCATTAATAATTATTAAAGACACTTACAGATTCCATTAAAATCCCAAATCAGTGAGACAGCTGTTATCAACACAATGATCCAAAAGAGCAAAATCTGTCCAGAATGAGATCTGCACCCAGATCCCAGACACACAGTGACCATTTTGGGGTTGAAGATCTGCTTATATTTCAATTGCAGGAAGTTTCCCCAAAAAAACTTCTTTGCCAAAAATTTATTTTAATCTTCTTTCTTTGTGAACAATATAATTGCAAAAAAGGAGAAAAGGCTTTAATATTAAATATTAATTTTTAAAATCTGCAAAGCACAAAAAACGTTCAAAGGTTGTTTCCATCCTTTCACAAAGTTTGAGCTATAGGGACGTCATCATGAAAAAGGCCTCCTAAGCAACAAAAGCCAGTGCCCACTTGAGAACTACAATCAAAACTACCATCAAAGAAAACAATCTTTTCCAGCCCTGCTTACATTATTTGCAGATTAGACTGAACTTATTTTATATGTCACATGCTTGTTTGAGTTTGTCATGAGTTAAAACCCAGCAAAAGAAACAGTAAATGGGAGCTCCCTTAAGGTGAGGGCTCTACAGAAACTGGTGTGTTGTTTTGACTCTTTCATTGCGACGTGTGAATTACGATATTGAGTACAGACAGTTTTCTCATGCCAAATAACAAGGGTAGAATTAACTTCCAAGAATCTCATCAGACACCTATTTAAATATACACACAACAGCTTCACAGCTGCACTTATTCTTATATAGAGCTAAGATGCCAATGACTTAAGAAGTGCAGAATAAGACACTTACTATATGCTGAGCAACAGAGTTACATCCATACACAAAAGCCAACTTTTCTGAGCTTCTGATACTAATTATCAGGAAAAAATGCATTCACAGGGAGTCCAATAATTTTGCTTATAAAATAGCTGGTTGTAAGAAATACATCTAGTATGCACCTCTCTTAGAAGTTTCAGCTTCATGTTGTCTTCCTCAGTTGCCTTCTTCATATTGGCTTAGCGCAAAACTCATATATTTACACACTTACACATTTGTTCATAAAGCAGTTATTGTAAAAACAGACTACAAACAGAAAATAAGTTTAAAATTGTAATTTTAAAGAATGTCCATAAAAACTCCACACACAGCCATTTTTCCACCTCTATTAAATAAGTCTGTGGCTGCAGCAAATCCCTTATAGATTTCAAGATACTTTATCCTTCACTCAGTAGTCCTGATAAGGCGTAAGAGCAACAAAATGTTAACTATAAGCAAAAATGTCCAGTTCTTCTTCAGCCCTTCACCAGAAAAGCCAGAAAGCTTAATTCTATGAGACAGGTGTTACTCTTTTTTTCAGTAAGAGGAACTGGATCAAAGTTCAGAAACTTTGAGAATGCTGAGGAAAAACAGACTGCTGATCAGTTTATTGCTGTTAACCCAAAGCATTTTCTCAGTCATACTGGCCTGGAGAAAATAATAAACAATTGGTTTAGGACCGACATTCCTTTCATGCAGCAAATCAGCTCTTCTTTTATCTTGCTGGGAAGCACACAAAAAAACCAACAACACCCAGACAGACAAATTACAACAAATGTTCTTACAAGATATCTCTGTGATATAACTGCTGAAAACATCTGTACAATCAAATACAGTTCCTGTGTGCAAAACCCAGCTGAGATTACACAGTCTCATGACCATGATTACATGATTCATGTAATGTAATTTCCATGTAATTCATGGAAAGGTATATCTATACAAAGTTCTTGAAGTAATCAAAATTCAATTTACAACTAAAGGAGACATAAAAGAGAAATTATCTGACCAGATCATGTCCAGGATTTATTAGGCAAGAAAGGTTCTTTGCTACTTGGGACCTTTTGCTTAAACTGTGTGTACTACAAGTAGAGCATAACAGAGCTCTTCAAGCAAACCACCAGCAGCACCATAAGCTGTGAGGTCAGACAGTTCCGAAAAATAGAGGGGATGTGTTAAGACCACACAGTTCTTAATCACAGGTGTGATTGAGCTGCAGAAGCAATTGCTATATTAATTCATTAGGCTTCAATAACAGCAGCAATAACATGCCTGTTGCTTAAAGAAGGGGATGAAGCATCTGCAGTGCTTAAAGCATAAAGAGCAGTATGTTGTGGAGGGACCCAGTAACTTTACTCGAAAAAGTGAGACCTACACTCAAGTCCATGTAGAAAAGCCTCTGGACCAGCCCCTCCTTATTTGAACACATCACACCATTAAACCTAACACGTGTATGGCAGCTTTTTAATAAAGCCTGACCTTTAAAAACAAACCAGCAGTATTAGGCGACAAACACCAACAAAACAGTCAGCATTACAGAGGGATAAAGGAGAAAATCCTCTTCCCAAGGGTAGGTCAGGCTTCAGGACTGAAGGCAGTGCCACCTGCCTGAGTATACCTCATTGGCTACCAGCATGGCCCCAGCTGACCAGAGAGTTCCCATTTCAATAGAAAAGCCACAGACCACATTCTGTGGCTTTATAAGCCACCAAAACATCTATAAATCTCTGCAGCAGCCAGGGAGGGACAGGTCTCCCTCTGAAGAGCGTGCCAATGTTAGTGCCTCAGGTCAAGCAAGGGGTGTACTGAGAAGGGAAGAAGTGTCTTTGGTTCACTTTGGACACTTGGACACCCTCCCCTCCCCAGGGCCCCCTCGGGTTTTATAAGTGCAGCATGGATGATGGATCCTGGCACCACCTCCACAGGCAGAAGCCCCAGTCTCATTGCATTTCCTGCCCACCAGCACAAAGTAGGCCTACTCCAATACCTCATTAATGTTGCACTTTGGCACCATATTGAACACAAGGAGACCATGCTCTTAGATTTCCCTCCACAACAATTCCGGGACAAAAAAAGGCTCCAGGCCCTGTTGCAGCAGCTGCTGAACAGCCACCACGTTAGCAGTGCAAGGACAACCCGGAGGCGCTTGGTCAATTCTAGGGGCAGGGGCTGAGCGCGTGTGTGGCAAGAGAAGCCAAAGGAAAAAGCAACACAAACAAAACCTCACCCCACGCCCCCGATTTCCTCCTTCTAAACAGTACCATAATAAACCAGATGTGCGTGTTATTGCCTTTCTCCGGAAAAAAACTCTTATATTGCAGTTTTTCCTCCTTCCTTGTCACACAAGTCCCAAAAAATATGGCAAAGAGAAACATCATGAGCAGTACCCTCAAGAGGGAAAGAGAGATGTCTAGAAATATAGTATGTACTGAGTACAAAGACTGCTGGACGCCAAGAAAAAAGATATTTCCAGGAAACCAAAGAAAACACATCTTCTTATTTTACCTCTGATGGCTCGGTCCCCACTGATCAGCTTCTGGATGGGGAGGATTGTTTTTTCTTGCTGTTATTCTATGACTATAAAAAAGCACAGCGTAAGGCTTTGACTCAGGCACTACAACTGAGATAATATAATTAGCCAAATATTTGTATAGGAAAATGATGAGAGCTTTGTAGCTCAGCTGCATACTGACGGGGAATGAAAAGCAAAGAACGAAAAGCAAAAGGGCTCCAGGGTTGCTTCTTCTCACACCCAGCAGGAAGAGGAGCATTTAAGGGATGGGACATGTACGCGACACCTTAAAATCTAACTGAACTCCTTCTCCCTGCTCTGTTTGCAGGATAATCCACAATCCAGTCTTGCACAAAGCATGTTAGAAGCCTAACCTGAGGGTATCAATGGCACTGAGAGGCTGCAGAGCCTTGTGCGAGCCACACAGTGAATTTTAGCTTTGAAGAAAACAGAGCAACCACCTAGTTACTGAGCACCTCGTGGTACCTTTTACGCTCAGAGCTGAGGAACCCCTCCAAATCCCCATTCAGATCATCAGTCCAACCACAAAAAAAACCTCCCCCAGTTTACATGGGGAACACAAACCTGTCCCCTGGCAGAAAAAACCACCTTCACACATGCCCGATGCATCAGGGTGAAAGCAGAAGATAAACCGGAAAGAGAAAGCACCTGCTGTGCTCTAACAACTTCATTTAGCCACAAGTTGCAACTGTGGTCCCTGCAGCTGGGCTGGAGATCTGGTGCAATAGAAACATTGAAGGGGCTGTTAAGAAAGGCAGCTGGGCATCCTTCCTTGTCCTTTCTGCTAACTGTCAAAAGCCAGTTGAGTCCTCTTCCTTCTCACCATCCCTCAGGAGTTTTGAATCCACTGCCAAACCTATCTTTGAGAGTGAGCATATTCATTAACCTTTAGGAAAATGCCTCACCAGGTGATTAAGTCAGGTGACATTTTATAGGCAGCAAGTGATTTTCCAGGAATGTTTCTCTACTTGTTAGTCATATATTTGGATACAATTTCAGTTTTGTTCCTAAGGCTTAAGAGCTGGAAAGAGAAATGAGCACACTCGCATGATGAGGAATGGGAAACAAGGGTCACCAGTCTCCCCCTTCACTGCAGAAAGCAGCATTTGACCGGAAGGACCACAGATGAGAAGCTCTGGTATATGTTAGGAAATACATATGTTTTGCTTTTCTAACAGCCCTAACCCATTATTCCCTAAAAGTCTGAGGAGAAACCTCTTAAATCATTAAACCTTCATTCAGAATTCAAGCATAAAGAGAGAAAACCAAGACTGAAAGCTATTGCCGTTTCCCTCCTTCCCTGGAGGATTTCCTCCCTATACCATAGGCTTCCCTCTTGAGAACTGCCATCCCCTGCTCCCCAGACAGCCTCTTCACATCAGCCTCCTGCCAGCCCACAATGGTCCCTGTTGAGAAGCCACCGAATTTCAACCCCGCAGCAATGTTTCCCCTTGACTGAGCTGCAAGTGGGCAAAAAAGCCTACACGACTTAGTCCTCTGGCAACAAACCCCTGCCTGACAGGAATGTTGCTCTCTCCATTGATGAAGAAACTCCGCTCTTAATTTATTTAAGCTCAGTCTACTTTAAATGGAGACATGTTACGGCTGACAGATTTAAGACCTCAAACATTTCAGTGGAAGGATGTGTCTGTGCCTCTCTGCCAACACTGAAGACATTCACCATTTCGTATGGTAGCATTCAAACTCAACGGAAGCAGATAGACCCTGCCTGCCTGAGAGCACACGGAGAGCTCCAAAATCATTCAAGAGCAGGATGGAAACTGATAGTAGACTGGGTCTGAGTGCAGGATGCCATCTGGATGGCCCTTGTCTGTGAGGCAAGGTGAGATACGAGCTCTGTTAACAGCACTTAGTAACCCTGCAGGGGTTTATTAAAAGCAAATCACCTCCCCACACAACCCATGCCAGATTTTGAGGTTTACATTTATCAATAACATGTCAAGGCAATAAATAGGACAGAGAAGAAGGTGTGGCCACCAGAATGTTTGCTCTCCTGAAGGCAGTAAGATGTCATTTTGCATATCACGATTTTTTTCTGTATTGCAGACATGAAAAAACTGAAAAAATATCAGGAGAGCAACACCATGAGATTTTTACAAATAGGTGCTTATCAATCTGAATGGATGAGAACCACTCTATCATTTCAGGATCACATTTCCCTCTGTCAAACACAGAGCTACTTAGAAGCTGAGCAATATACCACAAACAAAAATATTAAGCAGATTGCTTTGTACTAAAAAGCCACGGATTTATTTTTTCGATGTATGGACCATAAATATTGTTAGAGAAAAGAAATACTAAACATACACCATCTGGCACACATCTTTAACTTACACACCAAAGTTGTTAGCAGCTTCATCTCAAACATGGATCTGTTCTAATGAGACCATTCCAGCTTCTAGCACTGTATTGTATTTTTTCAATACACAGCTGAAAAGCTTCCATTATAATTAATTTTTCTGCCATTTCAGAGGCATGTTTGGCTTTCTAACATTTGGTCTTGAAAGGCTAGAAGCTCAGCTGGTTGAAATCAAAGCAGCTTCAGAGCAGGGGACGTTTCAGATAACAGCTTCTCCAGCAGACTGTACTGTACTGGCTGTTAGTGATAACTGGCAAAGACTGAAAGAGATTGTGGTGGTGGCAAGGGAACAGTTAGTTAAAGCTTGGTTGAAGAGCTTCAGCTAGTTAAAAAGAAAAGCTCTGCTAATACTTCCCAAACTTTCTTTTACAAAGCTTGTACTAAGTGAAAATATGAAACATGCCAATTTTTCTGCTCGCGTGACTGGAGAGAATAAGCCATACAAAAAGAGAGGAGCCTTTTAGATAAAGAATTAAAAAGCTAGGATGTTAATTATGTGTCCAGTTCTTGTAAAACAGAAGAATTTATAAACAACAAATACTTTCTGGTGAGTGGAAGTGCTGGGGGTTAAGCTTAATTGGGAACCTCTGATCCCTTCCCTTCATTTCTGCAATCACAAACTCTTTCCACATGAACTAAGAGCCCAGCCCCACATTAGGAAATCTCAATATGTTTAGGGGTTTTATTACAGACTCCTGAAAAACTTAATGAGCAATAAACTTGTCATTGTCCCAGACGTCAGCAATGACCGTGACAAGGGTATTCTGACTAAGTTTCCCTGAATTACCCAGTTATTTATCAGTTGACTAGAATAAATATTGACTGTTCTTTGCACTGTCCTCTACAAATACAAATCCACCAAAGGGCTCAAAAGGCTAAAAAAAAAAAAAATAATCAAAGTTGCTAGATAAATATGAAAAAGAGCTGGTTATTTGCCCAGGGATTTTCTTGCTGTTTCAGATTTCCAGTGTATCAAATAATGGCACTTAGAGAATAATCTTAAAAAAAGAAGACCTGATATTAATACAAAAACCTGAGTAGCTGAAGTTTTTGTTGGTTTGTTTTTAAAGGAATTGTCCAGAAGGCAAATAAAACCAAGAGACCACTTTTTCATTCCCTGGCCAAGTTTTCTTTCCAGGAACACAGATAAACACATACTCTCATTCACATGAGATTGGAAAAGCCAATGACAATTAAGCCTGGAGCACTTCCCTAGATATTAAGCTGTAAGTTTTTTGCTTCTCTCTCTCTTTTATTGCTTACATTTTCAACTGCACTTACCATCTGGGAGCTTTCCTTTTTGTAGGCACTCCAATTAAGACACCTTCCTTTCAATTTTCCAAGGCTCTCTTTTCCAAAAACATCAGTCACAGTCTGAGGGATGCACAGGAGCACCCGAAAGCAGCAGCTCTCACAGCTCCGTCTGAGCACTCAGCCAATAAGGCATGCAAAACCACAGAGCACTTGATGATGTGCTTCTGTTTACTTGCCTGTATCTTGCCCAGAACAAGCAAAAAAGCAGTGAAGATGACGGAGAAACCAGTCTCCACTCAAAGTCACTCATGCAGACCAAACATGAGCACAAGCCTTGTTGCATGTGACCTCATACATAACTTCTTTTCTTACTATAATAACAAAACTTATACACTTACGGGCTTGAAAAAAGCACAGCTTCACAGGACAATATTTCAAGTCTGCCCTCAGCCTTCTTATTTGGCATAAAAAGGCTCTAGGGAGCCAAAACAGAAAAAAATTCCATGATCTTGGTGTACTGTGGGTCGTAACTTTAACCGCTCTCTCCCTGGGCACCAGCATAAAGTTGGCTTTACCATTCCTCCACACTGGGCAAGCTGAATGAATGAACCATCTCCTACCCAGCTGCAAGTTACAGTTCATGGAAGGGGAGGCCAACAGTGGTGGAAAATGTCATGAGAACCCAACAGGGAGGACAACTTGGGTTACCATGATAGGTACCCAGAAGACACAGGAAACATCAATATACAAGAAGGTCCTTTCATTCCACCACTTGTAGAATCCTTCATGCTCAGAAGTTACAATGAGAAGGGAAAGACAAAATCCAAGAAGTAACACTTTCAGTAAACAGATTAAAGTAAATGGTCTATATTAATCTGGATGATGTTAAGAGTCCCTTTTAACCTGAAAAAGTCCATGACGTATGTATAAATTTCTACTGCTGGTTTACAGGTAAAAAACCCAAACCATACACACAACAAATCCTCCTAACTTTATAAGCTAAGCAGTGTACCAGTCAAAGGCAGTAAAAATACATTTTTTTTTCAATTTTATATTAAAAGAAAAAAACCCAAACACCCTGTTTGGATGGCTGTCAGACTAACACTTTCTGTCTCTGCTAGTTCCTCTACTAACAGTGTGCATTCGGTGAGCCTCAGCTAAGGGTAGCTCTCCAGGAAGAGAAGGTGCTCTTTCCTTGATGCTTCTCTTTCTACATGAACATATGAATGGAAATTTTTTAGGCAAATGAATACAACTCCTGAAATGAAAAGTATGCATGTAATTCCAAGATACTGCACACACTTAATATATTTTTTTCAATAAAACAGAGGCTCGAACAAAGTGTTTTCAATAAAGATCAGACACTAAAAGATTCTTTTAATGTTTTCAAAAGCAGTTTTAATCTTACACTTAATGAGATGCAGTTCAGTTTTTCTAAAATTCCAACCCTCTTCCAGGCAAACTAACTTAAAACAAAAGGAACTTTACTGGCTTCAAAGTTACTCCAGCTGGAGGGAGACAGGAGTTACTCGCTATCCACTGCTCTGGGGGCTGGAAGAGTCCAGCATTGTCGTCAGTGGTTTGATACGCAGAAGAGGAGAAGAAGAGACACAAAATAAAGAGATCACAGAATCATGTAATTACCTTGGTTGGAAAAGACCTTTAAGATCATGCGTCCAACTGTTAACCTAACATTGCCAAGTCCTTAACTAAACCATATCCCTAAGTACTATGTCTATATAACTCTTAAATACTTCCAGGGATGGTGACTCCACCACTGCTCTGGGCAGCCTCTTGCAATGCCAGACAACCCTTTCAGTGAAGAATTTTTTCCTAATATCCAATCTGAACCTCTCCTGGCACAACCTGAGGCCATTACCTCTTGTCCTACCCATTGCAACCTCATTGAACACACCCATTCCTACCTCTTTACAACCTCTTTTCAGGTAGTTCTCCTTTCGCCCAGCACCACACAAGAATTTTGAAAAGCACATGCTGTGAACAAGCAGAGACTGCTGAGAAAAACCTGTCTTTAACTTCCACATTCAAATATACTCTCCTCCATCCACTCCAGATGCTACTGAGACACTTTGGAAATGGATATTTAAAGTTCTCATGATCAAAGCAAGAGGAGGAGGGTGAGGGCAAGGGCACGAGAATTCCATTAGTAGGAAATCAGAATTTAGCTTCACTTACACAAGACGAAGGTGAGAAAAAAACTCTGCAAGGAAGACAACATGGGATAGCAGCAGCACTGACTTCCTTAACATCTGTAAACAGAAAACACGCTCACTGCTTCCATATGGAAGAGGGCACAAACTTAGCAGTTTTCCTCTGGTAGGCTGATGGGAATTTAGAAGCAGACTTTTCAAAGCAACAGTTATTTCTGGATTTTAAAGGCCCAAGAATAGTTTCTGCCTCTTGCAGGCACTAATACAAGCACCCAGGCATCTGCTTAGGGAGCAGCAGCAGCCTCAGTATGGCAGAATATCCTCCATCAGGACGGGAGTGGAACCAGCAGCTAGGAGGCCTGACCTGAGCATGGCTCGCTGTACAGCCTCCTGCTTTGCCTCACAAGAACACGTTTCCATCTGCACAGCATTCCCATAGGGGCAGCCCCATGCTCACACTAACACATTAGCAGCCCTATGGGTTCAGAGTCCATTACTCACAGTGCAAAAGTGGTCTCACAACTGATACATGAGTACTCACGAAGCACAGAATCATTGGAGTTGGAAGGGACCTCAAGAGATACCATTGTCCCTGGAATGTTGAGAAGCACGTGTGACATCGGAAGCCCTCCTGCTGCTGGCTCTGCTGACGGGCTCCATCAGATCCTGTGGGCATCAGCAGGAGCCTGTCCATTCATTTCAGTAGTGCTTTAGTGCAAGCCCCCATGTAAGTAGGTGGAATTTTAATTAAAGAAAGAGAAAAAATGTTAATCTCATTATTAACCATGAAGGGGAAAACCCACTAAGATGAAAGCCTTGGGTTTTAGGGGCATGAGAAGAATTCTCCTACAACTGGCATGTGCTGTGCTTTTTGCTGGTCTGTGCACCCATCCTTCTCTTCAGGAAGATTTGGTCTGTGAGGGGTTTATTGCCTGGGAGAGGAAAACATCATGCTCCTGTCACTACCCTCATACTAAGCACCAGCAAAGCCAAAGCAAGAATACCTATGAGCTGTAAGTGAGAACATTACATCAGTACAATCATCCAAAATGCAGCATCCTCTTTGCAGTGTTGCACATGCAATGAGATTTCAAAAAAAGTATTTTTGCAAAGCACATGCCAAAGCACATTACACAGGCACCTAAGAGATAATAATCATATGAAGAAAAGTAGTTGCAACTATGGCAAGCGACAACAATCCTGCTCACAGCTGACTGAATCAAAGAACACCACTGTAACATTTAAAAATATGATTGTTCAGAGAACTGCAGCATCAGAAGGGTTGCAATTTGTGTAATGCTGGCTGCTTGTATATGCAATCAAAGTAGACAAAAGAACCAATATGAATAACTGATGTCAGGTCCCATTTAAAAATCGGTCTGTTCTTTTGTTGAGGAAGTGAAGAAAAATCTACAACGTCCAAACAATTTGGCAAAACCTGTAATTGGCTGATGAATGAGAAAAGAGAACCAGGTTACAGAAAGAAAAAGGAAGTATGTTGAACAAATTCTCCAGGATTTTTAAAGCAATTTATGTTCTGCTTCATCTGTGAAATCTCTTGTTCACCTGACTTGAAAGCTTCAAGTAGTTCTCTGACCATTAGTGAGTCAATGAAATTAAGTATAGATTATAAGGTCTGTAAGCTTTGGCCTCAAAGCTCCCTCTGAAATCAAAGAAAGTAGAGAGTGTTTATCACCTAAGAAACTTTAAGTGCCTATTTTTGACCTTGCTTTGCAGGTTTATCTCCTGTTGACTTAAACCAAGGACATGATTAGACTCAACAATTAAATCCCCATCAGTTTGTTAAAGCACAGGACCATTTTCTGCTTTGTATTTCAGAAGTCTTGGATTCTTGGACTGCAGCTTACATGTAATTGCTGTGAGAAGAGTCTGATGCCCAAGAAATGAAAATAAGAGACTCGCCTGGAAAATGGAGTAACACCCGAGTCATCAGAAAGGGTTCTATGCTGGCAAATGTCACCCAAGCTACCCTGTAAATAAAGTGGGTTTATTTGTATTAAGCAAACATTAGATAATCTACAGTTTCTATCTGATTAATTATTTCCACATAACATTTCCATGAAAATTTTAGTTAGCTGTAGGGTTTCTTTAAATGCTCTGAGCAGTTAACATTTGTCAATGCTCTAATAACTTTAACAGCTATGAAACAAATACACAGGCCAAGTATTCTATCAAAGGAGCAGCAGCACACATTTTATCTAACCTACCTTGTTAATATTATGCTGGATGTCTTTCTTTGGCAGATCAATGAAGTACACAGCACTAAATTGGTTATATTCCATGCTTTTTACCTAGGACTAGGAACTTCTTGAATCCAGAAAAACACTACTTAAATTAGAATTCTTAACTCCTTAGAAAGAAAAAAAAAAGTACTATAAATAGTGAGCTGGGAATTCATGCTTGGGAGACAGCTGTGGTTAGTATCACTTGACCACAGTGAGAAGAATACTTGAATTTTGTATCATTTCAGTACTGCATCGGGTTCAGCAAAATTAATCTAAACCTTCCCTGAAGTCTGAAGTCTGCCATTTCCAGGAGACATCTGAAACTTCACAATATTCTTGTGTAATAGACCGGATGAGTTATGTCCTAAGTGGGTGTGCAGTTTGATACTGTACCAGTATAATTTTTCCATTAATGGCAACTGCCATCTGCACAGAAACAAAAGCTCCAAAGGAATAAATGTTATCGCCAAACACCAATCCCTGGACACAGCCTCAGGAATTATGTTTTCCTCTTGCAATGTGGAAAGCTGTTCAGTGGGTGGCATCTCTGCGAGCATTGTGGACAGCATGTTTTCTCATCAACTTGGGAAACATATTTAATAAATGACAGGATTTGCATTTGATTGTTAAAATATGTCTCTTGCTTTATTCTTCTCAGGTACATGTAGAGGGCATCTGATTATTAGAGTCCTAAGGCATGACTTAGGAACACAAGAGCATTCACTGTGGCAAACGGATGCACTTCAGGAAGGCCAAGACCAGCTCCAAGACTAACATACTGGTAATTGTGATTATAGTGGTTCTATTAACTGAGTGCTTCAGATGTTTTTTGGAACTATAGAGGAGAAAGGAGGTTCAAGGACTCTTTCTGACATCCAGGAAGACTACTTTCTGCACACCCTCACATTCATGCTAGCCTCCAAAACACTGAGTTTAATTAACAGATGGCTTACACGTATCTTGAAAAGAGCATTTAAATTGACTTAAGATGGACAAAGTCTCCTCCCGCATGCCCAAAAGCCCAGTAACTCACTCAGGGTTTGGGAACAGCAACAAAGTGAGGGGAAGGGACAGGCCACCCCAGGAGTGTTGCTGCCTACCCTCCCCTCCTTCAGGACCACAGCC
The DNA here is from genome assembly GCF_020740795.1 of Apus apus. Taxonomy (NCBI): domain Eukaryota; kingdom Metazoa; phylum Chordata; class Aves; order Apodiformes; family Apodidae; genus Apus; species Apus apus. The sequence goes on from NC_067283.1 coordinate 54,949,463, forward strand.
CAGAAGACCCCACAGGACCCAGGATAAGCCTCCTCCTGGTCACTAACATACTCCAGGACTCACTTGCAGCATACATGGGGAGAGGAGAGAGCTTTTTCATCCCTTGCTTGCCTGTCTTCCACAAAGCCCCTTCAAAACTCTTAACAGATATTAATCTAATTAGCACTGAACTACAGCAGCAGTCACTCGCTTTATTTGGGTTGTTTTAATATTTATCTATTCTTGGGTTTTTTTCTGCTATTTGTCTAGTAGAGCTGTGCAGATTTGTAAAAAGAGCACATACACACAGTAAGAGCTGGTGCATGTGTGTCCCAAGGCAACTGCAAACGCTTTGCAGGCCAAAATGTCCAATTCCTCATTCAGAACCCACCTTCAGAAGAACACAAACCAATTGTACAACTTAGATGGAAATCTGGGGTTCAAAGATCACAGAACTATATTCTCCTGCCCATTTGCCTTAGCATGGATAACTTACTGCCTTTCTTTTCCTCTTATACAATAAACAGCACAAGTAGATCCTGTGATTTGTCTCATGCACAATTTTTCCAGTGGCTCACCTACAGGCTGGCTGCATCACCCAAATTATATTTGAATGGCAAAACCAAAGACACAGGTTATCTCAAAGGGATTGCTAAGAAGTCACAATTCCCACTCCCTCAACCATTGCCCTTCATAGTCTCCAGAAGACCTGTTTCAGGATTCCCAGTATGTTATTGGCAATAGCTTTCCTACTTTCCCATTAGTACCTGTTAAAAGATCTACTGCAACTGTACCTGCAGAAGGGGATAATGAGGCTAAACCTGTAAATCTGGCAAACTTCTGAAGCAGCTTTTCTCTAAATAAATACTGTCCCTTATTATAAATAATACATAATATAAATAATATCCCATTTATATATATTTTAGTGGTAGATTAAGGAGACTATGAACCTTTCAGTCTTCCTTGGCACTGACTATAACACCCCTCCAAGCCACCAGCTCACTGCTGGAGGGAGCAGAAACTGGGGGCTCCTGGCCTAGCCCTGGGGGAGCAAGACCCCACAGAGACGGGCTGGGCCAGCAACCAAAGGCAGCTGGTAGTGGGAGCTCAGGAGTTGGGAATGTGAGCCACTGGCCCTGCTGGGCATTAGGTGGGCAGAATGCAGGTGGGGCAGTGACATGCCAAGGCAATTTCTGCATGCAGCTATTGACTGCAGATGCACAAGTTCACAAAGGGCATTGAGGTCACTTGGGAGCTGCGTGCTTGGAACGCAGAGTATACGTTATCGACGCAGTCCATTTCAAATCTGTATGCTTGCTCTTAGGGTGGATATGCATGCACATTTTCTGCTTCAAACCCAGCCAGGGCAATGAGGAAATAATCCACACAGTCCTGCCAAAGCCCACACACCAGATCAGCTAGCATCACTGGGATGAGGCTAAACCTGGCCAACCCAAGGGAAGCCAGTAAGTGCATCTGCACAAGCAGGCTGCTGGCTGGCAGCATGGCTGGCCACCAATAGCCGAGGACGGACCAAGCCTGCAGCAGCCTTGCAGCAGCACCCCCCTTTGCTGGGAGCATACCTGTGCCCACCCCAAGACCTCCACCAGTCCCCTGCATGTTTAGATGCAGAGGTCCCACTTTGGTGCCAGGACATGGAAATGCTGGAGAAAAACCCTGATGAAACTTTGCAGTTGATAATCTCTGCCCCAACCATCTTCAACAAAAACTGAGGAGGAACAAACATATTAAGGATAATTCCTGTGCCTTTGGTTGGTTGGTTGTTTTTTTTAGTACACATGGAAATCTTTGGCTTGACTAATGCCACAGGGTGATTATTACCTGTAACAAAAAAACCTGCAGAACACATGCTACAATCCCATGCCTTTTTTTTTTTTTTTCCTTCTTAAAAAGAGAGCTCAGAAATGCATTTTAAACTTCCAAACAACTCATGAGCTCTATAGAAAGAAAAACTAGAAGCCTCGACTACATTTGACTTACCAAATCGCTTTTTTCACAGGATAACCCAAATACAGAGTAAAACTCAGCATTTCAGAGGAGGAGTTAAAACTGTAGCTTCGCAAAGACTCTTGATTTAGCGTAAAGGAGTGGACTGGATGTTTTCTTTCACAGAGGTCACATACAGGAAGGTTTCCTTCAAGTGCCAACTGATGTGGTAATCACAAGCATAGGTCACACTATCATGCACTTACTTGACTTTACTGTAAATGTCACATGCCCATAGGTGTTGCATTGTACTATAATTCGCTCTACAATGTAGTATTACCCTAACAAAATAACACCCTCAGATTTTATTTTTAGTTAAAAAGACCTGGCAATTAACTTAGAAACTGCACCAAATGTTTCTACATTTGATGTGACTGGCCACGTGGGTGGCTGCTCCCTGTCTGAAAATGAGGGAATTACCTTGGGAAGGGATTAACCTTGTCCTAGGTAATCGTCTGCCTGCCAATGCTCACCTTCTCAGCACATGAAGATATCAAGCAGATGATGAGAAAACAATCAACATCAGATTAGTGACATCAATTTTAAGCCCCACTCCTGAAAAAGCAACCTAGAGGCTTTTGTATATTGTATATGATACCGTATATGATATTATATACAATATCCCCTCGACCTTCAGAGCCAAACCTGCCTGCAGTGTTGTTCTGAAGAAGGAAGGGGCGAGGGCTAACCAGCTTCAGATTTTACCTCTGAATTGTTTTTTGCTGTCTCAGATCCATGCATCTTGCCAGTTCAGTAAGTAGAGCCTGAAAAGAAGCTGGCAAAATAACTGAATGATTGCTTTTTCCCCTCAGTGCAATGTTGCTGCATATATTACTGCATGGTACAGTCCACATCAGCTTTCTTCCCAATGTACTATTAATTCCAAGTATCAGAAACACTTGAATGACAACTTCTTAGGCAGATAAAATAACCAAAACACCCTTTAGGGTTTATCATCCACTGCCTAATTTAAATTTATCACAATATTACCAACACGCTTTACAGCAGAGGAAAGGCAGGAAAAGATGGGTATCTGCAATGATGAGTGAGGAAGTTCTCTTATTTGATTCTCTTGTTCATGAAATAAACCCAAGCAAAATAAGCATTTAATATCTATAACTTTTGGGCAGGCCTTAATGGTGAAGACCTCGGCAATCAGCCTCACACACAATTACCAGTGCTGCTGGACTAAAGCATGCATGAATGCCTTGGGGGTCCCTCGTGCAGGTGAGTCCCCAGAGCTCTGCCAAGAACGGATGAAAAGAGGGATGCTTTAGTGCCATAGTTTGTTTGCTTTTTTTTCCCTGTTGTTACTGTTCTCTTTAGAGGGGGGAAGACAAAGTTGCCAGATGAAAATATGCGTGAGTGTAATGGAAATGACATGCAGGCAACAGCTTCCCTCCCCCGTTTGGCTGTCAAACTGAGCTCAGGCCAGCGTAGCCCAACAAACTGCATGCGGGGGGGTGAGTGGGAGGGTTCAAGTGGGCAGGGGAAGCAGTGAAAGCCTAAATAAACTTTGACCATTAGATAACAGGGCTATTATTGCTCTGTAAGACTTCCTGAATGGCCTAGAAAAACAGAGACAGTTCTTGTTCCTGCCTGAAGGAAAGGAAAACACAAGGATGAGTGCTCAGTAGTCAGCTGAAAACTCTGGTTGTTTCCTTCCTTCTTTCTCTCTCTTTTCTGCCTACATTACTCCCTCCCCCGCTTAAAAAACACGTTGTATACTTAGCCAAAGCCAGGAGCACCCCTGGTAATTTAAGGAACTAAAAGGTAAAAAACAGGAGGAAAGCAAATGGCTTTTTGAAGGGCTACTTACCCCTCATATTTTACACTGGAACAGGTCCCTGGCAAGTGCAAAACCTCTGCCCCTCTCCTGTACCTTTCTTCTTCCCTCCAATACATCATCTCTCTGCATGAAGATATTTCATTCTTTCAGAACTTTGAAAATGTTTCTGCTCACTTAAGTCACCTCAGTCAAGCATATTCACTGTTGTTAACCTTCGGTTTGCATATACGATATTGTTGGTGTGCTAAAGCTGTTAGACTCATTAGGAAAGAATCCACACCAGCGGTAACATAATTACAATCCATCAAGCTCAAACCAGATGCTCCAGACTGTCACGAAAATACTAACTTGGGCTGTTTATATTCACTGTTCTCCTTTAAGGTGAAAGCAGTGAGAAGCAAACCACTCAATACCACATCTGGAAGACGCTGTGTCTTAGATCTGGAGTCCCAGCTGATCATCTTCTTCCAAACTGCTACAGAACTCCACTTTTCCTCTCCTCTTCCTCCTCGTCCATTAAGCACTCCCCACCTGCTGTGGGCTCCCACTCTGGCTGCTCAGCTTGCTCCAGCTACACAAAGGTTGCTACAAAAGGCAGCAACCAAGACCAAACTTTGACTGCTCCAATTTTGGTCTAGTGGCCATAATACCTTGTTTCTGACTCCAGCAGGGAGTATGTTTGAAAACCAGAACCACAGAGGAAGGGAAAGAAGCTCCAGCCCCAGGAGACCACATGAAGGCTCTAGGAAGGTGAGAGAGAAAGAGACAGTGGGAAGAGCAGGCTGCTGAAACGTAAAACTGAGCTTGTGGCAGATGAGATTAAAATAATGCTTAAACAGATTTCTGGTGCAAATAATAGTGAATTAATTTTTCTTAACTCCTTCCTGATATTCTTGCAAATTGCTCCTCCTAAAATACCTGTCCCTGGTTAGGAAAATGAACACCCGGGGCGGGGGGAGAAAGAAAAAAAACCTGAGTGAAAGCAAATTTTGCACTTGTATTTTAGTAAGCCTCCAACATAAAACATTCACCAGCTGTGAGCTCATCCAAACCCTTAATAGGTAGAAAATTCATTCTGCAGGACTGGAAAAAGTGATGTTAGTTTACTTTTAAGTGACCTAAAGAAAAGTCTAAACTCATTTTAGCCAGTTTCAGCACCCTCCTAGGAACATTGAAGAGTCAATTTGGGAGCACTAGTGATCATAAACAATTTTTTTTCCTCGTTACTAGCTGTTTAGTTTTTTTGTTCCCAGAAAGGCTGTCATTAAATAAATGACAGGGTACACATATGAAAAGACACACACTTTTCAAGTCTGAACAAAGAGAAAGCAATTCCAAAAGCTCCTAAAATGAGCAACACAACAAGACACCAGGATGGTGTAGGATATGACTCAAGGTCTGACACACTCCTCCAAGCCCTAATGAGTGACCCTGGACAGGGCACTCAATGGGGAAAAACAACATTTCTGGAGAATACAAAGCCATTACATGCAAAATAGGTGAGGAAAGAAAGGAAGCTGAGACTTGCTGATGAGAAGACCTGTCACTGCATCCCATAGGTTGGAAGCAAAGCTCAACACAGCCTGTGGTTTGGAAGATCTTGTAGGGTACCTATGAAGAGGCAGCTGGCTGATAGGCTGGAGACCTGTAGTAGGAGTGAAAGAGAAGAGCCAGAAGTGCTTGTGTGACCTGCAAAACCCTGACTAACATCTAGTGCTTGGCTAGCACATGTTGTAGCATTAAACTGCTATAATAGCTGTTGAAAGGCTACTCTTGTGATTTGTCAGTGGCACAGGCAGGACTGGACCCTGCAAGTGCATTCATGGGGTCTTCCAGGAGGGACTAAAACCCACCCCCATGAAGCTGAATAGCACCAAGCCAATACAGCACCTTGTTTGTCTTTGGGCATGTGGCAAGTTTTTCCCTCAAGAGCTAGCTGATAAAGTCTTCTAAGAAACAAGATTGTTCTACCAGCTCCTAAGTGCCTTTGACACTGGTGAAACCTCAACTATGGGCTCTGGCAGCATATTGAAAAGCAAGGATTTGTACTGCTATTGAAGCCTTCAGTGCTACTCAGAGCTCATCAGGGCTGCTCTGAGAAAGTGACTGCCCTAGAAATGATGGGTCCAGACCACTAAAACCACTAGAAATCAGTTGTCACAGTCTTGATTGAGAAGTTGCAGTAAAATATCAAATCTGTGCAAGTGCTGTTGACTTTTGCCTGTGCCATTAGTATCATATCTGTCTGCTGGAAATCCTCCATAAAGATGAAATCATTTACCACGGCTGAGTACAGTGCAAGGGTTAGTGTCTGTTACCACATGGTAAATGATTATCAGAGTTACCTGGATGGTGGCTGTCCATTTATTCAAGCCTGGAAGGAATATTCCCAGCCTGAATACACTAAGTGTTTTGAATTGAGAGGGTCACCACAAAGACAAGACATAAGCAAGCTGGAAAAAATAACCTCAGAAAGATACATTCTTTGCAGCTGGACTCGTATCTTCTTGATGTAAGCATTTCAATGTAAGAAAAAGAAGTCAGAGACTTCCCATGTACACTCACTCCAGGCTTGTGGGAGCAGCAAGTCAGTAAGGTGGGGGTTTTTTGTGTAGCTTTGCATCCATATTACTTAAAATGAAATTTCTTTAAAGCGCAGTAAGAGGAGTACTCTTCACTATACACTGTTAAACTTAAGTAACTTTTAAACGGAAAAAAAGTATGAAAACACATTTGAACTGGATAATAATAATTTTTTTCTGGTTGAATGCATTTACCTCTGTGCTCATTTAAATGAAAAGAATGTACTCCATTAAGTCCTATTAGTCTGTACAACTAAGGAACTTGGCCAAAAAATGGATGAATTAAATAAATCTTGAGTTTTACTCTGGCTTCTGGTTTCAACCTATCTGATGAGAACATTTCCTTTTCCTGTTTTCAGTCCCCTGAAGGGGGACTTTCATGGAGACCATCGTCGCTTTACCTGGATAATTCTACCAAATGAAGCTGAATCCAAATCCCAGTTTTTCACCAAGTGATACTATTACCAGAGTGATGAAAAAGGAAATAGAAGAAACAGGAGAGAAATGTGAAATGAGTTTCTGAATATGAAGTCACCAGGGGAAGGGCTGCAGAAGGTTACTATAGTCCTTTTATTCACTCTACACTGGGGCTTCCTGTGAACAGAGTGATGCCTGTAAATTGTTGAGTGCACAAGTCTGAAATGCTTCTGAGATAGCTGCTAAGAACAGCTCAAACAATTGTGCCTTGCACACCTACTTTGAGAATTATTTAAAACAGCAACAACAACAAACCCAAACAAGAAAAAAAACCAAACAACTGATACAGTTATTGATTAATAATGTACTTTAATACGTATGAAATTTTCATTGAGAGATACAAGTGACCAGAATCCCTTGGGACTGAGTTTATACCTTGTAATACTGAACAAAACACCTTTTCCAGAGTATTCAGGGTAAACTATAATAAAGCCTGATTAAATAGCAAGAATACGATGTAGGAGGGATTTGCACGGCTGCTTCTCTTTTGATGCTCGCCCATGTCAAAAAAACTCCCATCTCCATCACTTTCAGTGGCATGGGAAACCTCAGCCTCTCTCTTCCCCTTCAGGACAAGGCAGGTAGTCACTGGAGCACTGCAGGCTTGTACCACCTCTCCAAACACTTTGGGGAGTGTGGGTGGAGCTCACCCTCCACCATACATATGTATTCTGACCACCATCTCACATGATGACTCTGGTGCTCTTGGGTTACGAGTATGGGGTTTACTTATTTTCCCCACTGTAAAGGAGCTCTGACTGAAGCCACTTGGTGTCAACCAAAATGTCAAACAAAACACCTGCAGTCTAAAACACAGGAAAGCCATAGTCCTATCCAGCATTTCCAATTCTGCAAAAGAAGGATGTTGCACATTACAAAAAGCAGGGTTTTGGGTTTTTTTTATAGTCTGCCAGAGTATAGTTACCTCCAGCCTTTTGAGGACCCTGCCTTTTCAGCTTCTCTCTCCAAGCCTGTTCTTATCCCTAGCCTGATTCAAAACATTTCTTTTTTTCCATGCCCAACACTTTAATCTCCTCAAACACCCCTTTTATCCTGTGCCAATGGGACCTCTTACTGTTCTCACAGCTAAAAAACCCACATCTTTCTAAGCAACCTCAGGAGAAAAGTAGCTAAAATGCTGTAGTTAATGATCTGGATGAGGAAACATTACACCTCTGAGCTCCAGCCTAGGCCCCATCACACATCTCCTGCATGGCACTAGTAAGTAAATTGCTTTTCCTGTATCTTTGCAGGGCCAGGCACAGAAGAGTCAAATCAAAATTGGATTCCCTAGTATTTGCAAAGCACTCATTGATTACAGCTAAGTGTTATTAATACTTTATTACAGAGACAACCAGCTTCACCACTGAGACATACCTCTTTCTCCTCCATGGCTGAAGGTTTGTGAAATAACCAGCTGACCTAAAAACCTCAGCCTCCAGTGAGACCTGCTCTAGCACTGCCATGCTGGGGAGGAGGGAGGGCGCAAACTGTGGGACAGAAATCTCCTTTCATCTCATTAAACAGGATCAGCTACAAAAAGTTAACAAATTGCTGGAGAACCGTGCAAAACCCTTTAGCACGGTGGTGGGGGTGTATGATTGCACAGGCTGCACCCAGACTGTGAGCCAAGGAAGAGACTGATGAGATCTTGAAGCAGAAAAAAAAAACAAACTACAGACTAGTAAATTAAAAAGAGCTTGTGTGGGCAAGTCTGCCTCATTCCCTTTGGTTTTTGTAGTAGGAAAGATGCCATTATGAAGTAGCTGGAGCGAGTTAAACACCTTTTAAGTGTGTTCTAACCATTAGTGGTATTATGAAAAAAAAGTTGGCATTTGTTTTTTTTTTTTAAAAGTTTACTTATTTAACTACAACTCCAGAGTTTAAAGTATTAATAGCTGCCTATGCTGCTCGTTCCTACATGCTTACATGCTTTTCAAATTGCATTTGGTAAAGCTTGGTCCATCTGTTTTCCCACACTCCATCAAAACATGCAGCAAAGTGAGCAGAGGCTACCTATGGTAGGGTTGTATTTTGTTCAGAACTTTCTGCTTGCATACCAGAAATTCAATGCTAATTCAACATGCTTTAGAGGCATTTGAGCTACAAAGGAAGAGGCTCAGGAAGGGGAAAGAAGAAAGGGGGTTTTCACTCATCAAGATACACGGACTTACAGATGAACAAGTGCCTAGAAAGGATTTGTGCATTGCCCGAGCCTGGTTGTGTACCAGTGCCTCTCAGCTCCAGAGCAAACCTGTTGCAACACGACAATATTATGCACCAGAAGCTGAACAAGTGGCTACTCGTTCACTGCACTAACTTCAAAAAATCCTAAATTTTCTTCTCAAACCCATCCAATAGGACAAAGAGAAGTCTGTTTGAGATTCATCACAAGTCCCAGGCTGATGGCTAATTTGTATGAAAACGGGTATGGTGGTTACTGGAAATAGCCCTCCTCAGATGCTCTATAGGTAAGTGGCCTGGGGAGGATTTGAAAAGAGATCACCCACCAAGATCAGGCTGCATAGAATCTAGAAAGACAAAAATGTCCAGAAGGGATGGTGAAGGGTCTTCATAAAGAGAACGAGGACGATTGTGGAGAAGGAGCAGAGGCAGAAAATGAGGATGTGCTAATGCTGTGGCTTTCTAGATGAATTCTTCCCTGGCCAGATGTCCTGCTGCTCCTCCATCCCTACCAGTCCCCACAACACTGTCTGTCTGCCCCCCCCTCCCTTGCACCGGCACAACCATTTCAGCAGCCATGCTCCGCGAACTGGATTAACAGGTTTGGCTCAAAAAAACCCACCAAACCAAACCAAACCAAACAAAACCCAAAAAACACCAAAAAAAACAACCCAAAAAAACCCCACCCCAACAAACCAAACCAAACCCAAACCATTGCCAGGCTATTTTTAAATTCTCAAATGTTACACAACATGGCAGGTACAAGTGAGGGGGTGGCACTGATTAGCACAAGGCATAAGCAAGCAGGTAAAAGGTTTTGTCAAATGAAACTTATGGCCTCTCTTTCTCCTCACAATGGCTGCTTTGCTTGTTGTCACATTTAGGATGGCCCAATTTTCGAGTCGTATTAGTTTGTGTGCTAGCAGAGACATTTTAAATTACTATTAATTTCTCCAAACTTCTACATTTTTACTTAGAAAAACATTTAAACAAATATACCAACTCTTGGAAGACAACCAACCACAGAATCTTCAGGATTTTTTTTCTAAGTCTTCCTTGGTAGAGATTTATACCAAGATGTGCAGTCTACAACAAATGCTACTGAGGTATTGAATAACCATCATTGGTATTATCTGATTGTCTGAAAGCACCTAGGAAGAAAACATGGGATTTGGCAAAGCACGGACAAAAGAACTGGCTCTACTATTCCTAGAAGCAGTTTTAGGTGGAGAAATGAAGTACCTATCTATCATTTAAATCCTTTGTATATGAAACTTTGGAGGCTTTTTGGAAGCAGAAATTATTTTCAAAATCCACAAGGGAAAAAATCCTGAGTTGTCTTGCTAATGTAGTTTTGCATCTTTCCTACACATCATGGTAGATGAGCTGCTGACCACGTACTGCTAGAAATCAGAATGGATATATAAGATAACCCCTCTATTACAGATGGGTTTCTGGTGGATGTTATAAAAGTTTACCATTAAACACACAGGCAGAGGCCTACCTGCGTGTGCTCTGGATGCCATCCAAATGTCAACTAGCAACCTTGAAATGGAGCTCAGCACAAAAAATTCCTCCTGTCGATGTAAAGGTCAAAACTTGTCCTCATACAAAGACTAAAATGTAAATATTTTTTCCCATTTACTTGCTCTGTAACACACTGAATTCTACTGCAGTGATGGCTTGTGCTTCTAAAGGTTGTTGTTTTAAAAAAATACAGGTCCCTACTGGATTCATGTATCACCAATCATATATGCAATGCCACTATCAAGTCTTACAGCAGCTTATATCACTGTAAATCTGGAATAACAAAAAGGAGTCCCCATTCAGCTCTTACTCTTCCTGGGAAAGTCCTCATGGAAGCATTTAAAAGTATTCTTTGTCTAAAGATTCTGATACTTGGTTCAAAGAATGATATCCTAGCCTATTCAGCTTTGCAAAGCTGACTGCCTGCTACATTTAAACTAAGACTGGTTTCCAAAACCTCTGTCACATTGAAGCACACTGCTAAACCAATGAGTTTTGTTTTCTTCAGCCTCCCTTGTCTGGAGCTCTTCCTGTGGCATCAGGACATACTCACAGCTCCATAAACTTTGACTGCTCCCAAAAAAATCCCTGCACCTTGTGGGATTTCCCCACCACGCAGTGTGGTTGAACTTAAGGATCAGCAAATCTCTACTTCCACTGTGTTTATGTTGAGTGACATGGAAATTCCAAGTCAATTAAAGGAGTTTAGTCGGTGTCACTGTGATTTCCACCACGCCCCCTCCGAGGTTCCCCCCTCTTGTTAAGTTTTTATACATACAAAAAGGGAGGAAGGACCTCTGCAAACACGGGAGACAGTTATGAGTTCTTCCTTCAGCTGTTCTGCTGCTGCTTGCAGTCAACTTGTAGGGACAAAGGGAAAAAATGTTATGCTGTCAGTCACAGAGGTTATCTCCAAATAGCCAAATATGCATAAATGTCAACAGAACACTTTGAGGGAGCAGAATTATTTTGTGGTGCAAAATGAGCCTGCTTACAAGAAAATCCTGAAATATTAGCTATTGATCCAACTACCAGAGCTGGAACAATTAAAATAACATTTCACTTCTGTGTGCTTGATTCACTTTTGCTTACGGGTAGCAGAATCTATTAGCAACCTGCACCTTCCAGCCTGCTTTTGACATCTATGTAGCAGGCACTGGATGCTGGTGGAGCCTCACATCACCTTTAGCTCCAAACAACCCTAAACTTTGGTTCTGTTAAAATGATAGCAAAGAACAGCTAGACTTCCATTCAATGCTTTTGTAACGGCAGCCAGGTTGTAATTTGCTGGGAACAGGACGAAGCTATCAAAGCAGCACAAGGGGATTTTGTTCACTGCTGTTTTTCTTCCTAAACCGAGTGCTTGCTTGAAAATGTATCAGTTCATCTAGGACAGATTTTTATTCACAAGTAATTTGTCATGTGAGTCCAAACTTCTGGGACTGTATTGATTCCAGAACTGCAATTGCAGTTGTCAGCAGCACAGGCTCCTGCAATCTGTTAAATACATTCCTTGAAGGTAGTTAGCATCCTCCCTTCTCCTTTCCTGTGGGAAAGACAGCTGCAACAGGCTCTCACTCACCATCCTCTGGAAGGCTTTGCTGGGATGGTTTATTATAACTAAAGCCCTGCTGGTCTCTGTGCCCTTCTTCTCTGTGAGCCTGCCCCGCCATGGAGCCAGCCGGGCTGGCTGATGCCTGGCTGTAGCCTGCTGGCTGATGAATACCCTGTAAAGGATCAGGCCAGCTGTAGGGGCTGCAGACCCAGCACCCCCCCTCCTCTGACACCCCCAGGACAGGGACAACAAAAACCCCAAGGGCAGCCGGACATTAAATGCAGAGAGCAACCACAGCTCAATTTGGAGAAGAGTATGAATCATTCCCTTGATATATCTCAATCTGGGGTAAGAAGATTTCCCCACACACACACTTTTTTTTTTTCTTTCTTTTCCATGGGTCTAACAGGACTAGAGCAACTTAGCAGCAAAATGCTTGGTCCTCTATATATGGCCAAAGAGCCAGAAGCTTGGCAGTCCAGTTGCTGTTGCTTGCTGGTGCCATGCTTAACTTTGTGCTGCATCTCTCCTTAGGAAAAGGCCACGAGATACCTACAGGGTAGAACAGACCTATCCTAAAGACCCCCTCATCCTCCAGCAGGTTTTCCATTGCAAATTAAACCCTTTTTCAGACCCAACAGTAAGGTGGCATGAGGAATAAGAAATCACTTGGGCTCCTTAGCCAGCCCTTCAGCTGTCAGGGCCTGGCAGAGGGCCACTGAGAAGTAATGGTACTGTGCTGATTTGCACTGGCTGAGGCTCTGCCAATAACCCTTTTAAGGATTTGGAAAGAGTCCCTGTGAACTACTAAACTGCCAGATTTTAATCCAAGTGAAGGAGAAGGGCGATTCTGTCTGACCTTTGCCTCTTCCAAAGCTGGGGGGAAGGAAAGTGGGAACGGTCAAGTGATCTGAAACAAAAGCAGGTGCCAGAGTACCCGAGGTACTGCCTGGAAAACAGAAAGCTGCTGCAGTTTAAACCAGCATTCCTTCATACCAGAGACATGAATAATATCAAGTAATAGATGCAAGGAAAACACACATCATTCTCATCGATTCTGTGTTTCCTCCCCCCTTGTGCTTCTCAACTACAACCCAGATCAAAGACGAGGCTATTTCAGCACCTAGCAGAGGCTTTTGTTACTTGTTTTAAATAAAAATTCAACAAAGACACCAAAAAATAACACTCAAAGTATTTGCATCAGAACAATCCCACCGAGGGTGCAACGTGGACAAGCGGCCCAAGGGCTAAACTCATAATGGTCAAAGCCAAAGATTAATTCCTTGGCATTGTTCTAAGAAACTCCTCTCTAAGCACTTTCTTCTTTCAATGCTGTTGAAATTGTTGCTAGCAACGAAGCAAAGCAAAAACAGAGGAAAATTTGGATCTAACATGATTTCAGCAAGAGAGGGCATTACTCTCCGGCAGTCTGCATGGCAAAACAGACCTGTGGAGTTTATGGAAAGCTCTGCCAGAAATGCAATATATATAGTCAGCTCTTCTGAAAACCCTGCAGTTTGCCTTTAATTAATGTCATTGTCATATCATCTAGCTATTCTCAATGTTCTGTACAGGAACAGCTATGGATACCACAGTAATCATGCAATTAGCAAGGGCAAATGGCATGTTTTAAGAGCAGCCACTTGAACTGCAGCCCTTTCTACAAAACTAACTCAATTAGAGATGAGCTTTCTCCATAGGCATCACACACTTAACATCAAAGGCTGCTGGCTGTGTTTCTAAAAAGGTGTATCACTGCATGAATGGAGCTGTATCTCTTCAGAAAGCAGAAGATACTGGATAAACACTAAGTGCTGTTGAAGGCTACCCAAAACTGAGAGAGCAGGACATACCACATGCTTTCACAGAAACACTGCTGCACAGACATGAGTGATGTTTTGCAAATATATGCGACTACTAGTACATAAATTCCATTTTATTCATCATCATGTTCTTCTAGTTATTAAAATCCCTTTCTCTAATGAACTGCAACCATAAGCTACTCCAGTTCTCTAAGTAGGTCACAGGGTACTGGGACATACAAATCCTTCCATACAGCAGCAGCATATGCTCAGCTTGGCACTCTTTGCATGTGGAGAGAAAGAGGCAGTGCAGGTTATATGTCTATGTTAGTATTTAAGAGGAGCGTAGGGGAGCAAGAAGCAGGGAGAATTGAGCTGTGCTGAGCTCCCAGGGGAGAGAAAACATTTGGCTACCACCAGCAAACCTTCCCCCAGTTTCAGCCCATACCCTACCATCTCATTGTCAGATTCGGCAATGGATCCAAGGCTTTCAGTTCTTGCTTATTTTGGGGGCAACTGATGGGATTTAACATCTCGTGTGCCACACATGACATGGCAGCATTTCCCAATTTGGTTGTAGTTCTACAATAGTTTTCCCTAGCACTTAACAACAATACACTGGACTATCCTCTAGCCTCTGCCCAAATTCCCAAAAGAAAAACATTCTTATTATTCTTACTTTAAATACAAATTAACTACTCTGATCAAATGACCAGACCTGATTTCCAGCAGAGTCCTACAAACAGTTGTACAGGCAATGGGTAGAGGTGGAAAACTACAGTAGGTAGCTATGAATGAGGAGACAGAGCAAGTATTCCCTAAGCCAGCTTTGTGGATGAGGAAAACAGTCTTGGAAGCACTTTCCTAAATACACATGTACAATAAATTATATTGGCATTTGATTCACTGACTGCATCTTCTATTCTACTGTCTATGTCAACTTCTCATACATTGTACTTACAAACATTTCAAGTAAAGTAATGGAGGTTATTTAACTAAGGTTCTGTTCCATATTAAATGCTCTCTCCTGGTGTTTCTGATTAATTTTAGTTTAAAGCTTAATAGAGTAATATGCCTTTCTACATCTCTGACTGGAGAGTCTCCTCTGCTTCTGCCAGCCTAAGCTACAGAACCCCCCCATTGTAAAAAATCAGAGACTAGATTAATTTAAAGAACTCTTCCTCCTCTTCAACTTGCACTTCATTACATCTCCATAATTAACCCAAAGGGAAATCTTCTGGTTCCCCAGTGGGTTTTTGTTAGTCAGGAAAAAAAAATAAAAAAAAAAAATAAAGGAAATAATTTTTAAAAAAGGAAACTTTTCCTGCATGTGCCTTTCAGCTTGTACTGAGAAAATCTCAGGCTTTTCGTGTGAGCAGCTGCAGGCAGGTTAGCCAGGGTCGGCTTGGGTAGGAAGCAAAGTCAGTTAGGGGGAACATGGCCATGGTTGGCAAAGGGGAAAGAGAATACAACTTCCATTCAACTCAAAGTGCTTTTAAAATTAAAAGCAACAAGAAACATTTCAGAAGGGGACTTAGCTAGTGGAGATGAAGAGAGCTAAAACCAGAAAAATCTTGATGAAGTGCTAAACGTTCAGCAACAAGTCAACAGAACCCAAACAAACCACTGACATGAACATTTGATTTTATATCTGTGCACACAGTCACTGTACTTTAGCTGGCTCAATACCTTTCTTCCAATCCCCAGTCTCAGCTGAAGCAGTTTTGACACATATGGCCCCTCCATCCTCCACCAAGCAACCCATACCCCCAAGAATCAAAGAATCATTCTGGTTGGTAAAGGCCTTTAAGATAATGGAGTCCAACCATTAACCTAACTCTATCAAGCCCAGTGCTAAACCATATTCCTAAACACCACATCTATACATCTCTTAACCACCTCCAGGGATGGTGATTCAACCACCACCCTGGGCAGCCCGTTCCAGTGCTTAATAACCCTTTCAGTGAAAAAGTTTCTTCTAATATCTGATCTAAACAGGGCAGCTCAGGCATCCCAGATATGTGGTTACACATGATAGCATGAGCCAGTATGCATGGCCTGTCCTTTAACTTGTACTGTATTTACTTTGAAGCAGGCCAGGAGATACATACCCCTGACCCTCAAACCATAGAGCAAAGGGACAAAATATGTCTGGTGACCTCTCCATAGCATTACTGACTTCACATGAGCTCAAGTAAATCTCATGACATATGGGAAGGTGCCCAGGTCAGAAAGCAGATTCATTCTGTAGGCTTTGCTGCATCCAAGACCCCACCTCTCTGAGGACCTGAAAGTCAAGAATAAACAAAACCATCCTCCTCCTCTAAAAACCCCCTCAAACCCCAAAATGCACCGTGACTTGCAAGTTTCTTGGAGTTTCGATTTCCATCCTGATTACAAGAAATGGGTATTCTTACCCATAAACGAAAAGCAAAGCTAAATCAGTTTTCATATTACTAACCCAAACAGCAACTCTTTCTACTCCTCAAACCCCGCCCCCCACCTTGTGTATGTGCTTATTCTCCTTGTCCAACATGTGCCCCTCATTACAATCGCCAGAAGACGCGTCCATGTGAACGTCCTGATTAAAATACCCACAAGTATTTGTTTTCAGTACTGGTGGTATTTGTACCTCCTCCCAGATTGCATGGGGTAAAAAGATGATACAACAGACTTTAAAATATTTCTTAAAAGTTAAATGAACATATGATCAAGCTGTTTTTTTTAAAACAAAACAAACACAAAACCCCCCAAAAAACCAAAACCCACAAACCTTTAGCACCTGACAGATTGCAATAGCTGCAGAAACTGAAATTTGGCTTATCTCCGGAAGAACTGCAAGGAAGGGATACAGCAGAAGCTAGCCCAGCTTTCTGGGCTACTGTGCCCAGGCAATGAGGACCTTTCCTCTGCTTTGGCTCTCGTGAGCAGTGCCAACCATCATCCAAGGGCAGCCATCACTTTACAAAGTTCCAACAGCCAGTGGTGACATGGCACAGGGATGAACTTGTGCTCTAGAGGTTTAACACAACAAGCAAAAAAAGGGTGGTTTTGGAGCCAAAGCATTTGGTGTCATTTTACATAATCTCACTGTTTTTTTCCCAGAACATCAGCATATGTAAGTACATAATGTACCTCATTACATGTTCAAATAATCTGCAAAATCAACATTGATCAGTCACAGATCTTGTTTACCATGTTTTTATTCTACATGTTGTACACCTCACTGGAAACCACACACCTGTGGAAAAAAAAGAACTCCAAGCAACTCTTACTATTTGGTTCATTACAAGATTAATGACTTGAAACAGATAGATTAGTTTCTTGCTTCAGACTACACCAATCCTACAATGGCAGATGCCTGTTGTGAAATGAGAAAGAGTACAACTCAATATGCTATTCATGAATAATCCAATGTGAATACAGAGTTATTCAGCTACAATGCAATTAAGAATGAAAAAGAGAGGTTAACAGCAGTAAACACCCAGGGATATTTTGAATTTAATTGGGATTAGCACATAATACGCTTACAGCCTTTTGAAGAGAGGCTATGCAGTGGTGTATTGAGAACATAGATGTTTGAAAGCCCCAAGCACCTCATTTAATAGTCCTTTCAGCTGGCAAAAGCTGCTCTTGACAGTGGGTTTATTTGCAGAGAGTTTAACCCAGTACTGTTGCTTGAAGCTGAACGGCGCTGGGGGGAACAGACTCCACTGCTGAAGTGTACTTTGCAGTTTCAGGGCAGGGGAGCTGAAGCATGTGAGGGCATTTCTGAAAGCCCAGAGCCTAATCTCCTCTCAGACTCAGCTCCTTGCGTACAGAGATACTACATGTGATACTGGGGAGCACTCAACCTTGAAGGAAATCACAGAATAAAGACAGATTTTAGAAGGCTGACAACATGAGGCTGGGTTGGTGTACATGATACCTACTTGGCTGCTACTTGGAGAGCAGGTGTCATCTTTATGCTTTCTATGCATAGTTCTTCTAGGGGAGGCATACATTGAGGAAAATGTAATCAGTGACTGTTTACAAATTACGTTTTGGGAAGATGTATGGTAATTAATCAAGCGGTTTATGGTTTATCCTTGATGGTTTATCCTCCCCTGACAGGGATAATTCTGCCTTGTACCCATGTTGTGGGATTGCCCAAGTTGTTCAAGAGGCGGTGGTGTAAATATCTTCAGTATGTTTGCAAGGGGAAGGCATCTGCTGGCGTCTCAGATAGTTGTGCTGCGCTTGCCTGGATGGATGTCTCAGGGAAGAGAAAGGGCTGGCTCAGAGTCCACAGCACTGTGACGGGCTCCCAAGGCATACTCAGCAGCTATTGAGCTCACACAGGTTATCTCTAATGCTCTCTCATGGGGTTAAGCAGAGGGGCAAAACTGAAGTACTGTGAATTTTCCCTTGTGAATTTCCACACCCTGTTCAATTTTGGTGACTTAGTCTACAGAAGGATAGTATGGAAACTTCAGCACACTGGGGGATGAAAAGGAAAATCTTTGATATTTTTTTCCTCTCTACCTGCTGCTTCTCTTTCCTTCAGATTGCAAGTGTCAGAGTGGTTTTTAAAAAGCCCAAGTTTGCAACAGGGCTCCCACTGCAAAGGCCCTAGTGCCCTTAAGTAGTCTTTGAAGATTTTCTTCCACGCTGTTCCCACCATGCTCCTCCTCAGTTACCAAACCCGGTGGGAATGAGTTGCACATGTGGCCTCAAGTATTTCTACAACTGCAGAGTATTGTTTGTATGTGGTGATAGTGGGGGAAATGGCTTTATTCTAAATATATCTCCTCCTTACATCTGGGTGAAGAAAGAGGGATGAGGTTATCCTTTTAAGTGCTGGTAACCAGGGCTAGTATATTTGTTATTGCTGCACCTCTGAGAAAACTGAATCAGGGAGCGTTGTGCTTAGTGTTATTTTTCTCACGTAAGGACAGTCTCTGCTCTGGTGAGCTTATACAAATCTGCCTTCTGCCAACAACTTAGCAAAACACAGAGCAGATATTCCGCTGACTTATGTCTGCTTCAGTCCCACTGAAATCAATGAGGTTGACCTACTTGTACATCGAGCAGAATTTCATTCCTGTGTTTATTTGCGAATGGCTATAGAAGAGGCTGACCAAGTCTGTGTGGATAAAGATAACCCAGAACACGAGAGGTAGCTTCCGTGTGGACTAACTTTCAGGGGGTCTGAGGACTGAACATGGGAACGGATGGACGAATCCTTACAAAAATAGCAACCAGACTTAGGAACTTTGCTTTGTTAACCTGAAAAGTGCTGAGGGAGCTCCCATGCTGGGAGAATTCATGTGCTCTCACTACTATACTCACTACCGCTTTTCATTTATACACCTAATTTGAATAAAAGGAAACCAGCTGCAGCAGATCAATGACATACACCAATACCATGGCAGTGGTAAATCGAAAGCAGAAGGCAAAGAAAAACCCAGAAGATTTTCAGCTACACTATGTAACCAGCAAGGCAGAAGAGCCTGAAATGTGCTTCACCAGCTAAGAACAACATTTGCAACTGTCCTGAGCACTGCAAGCAACACACCAACAAAATCAAAAAGTGTGCCCTGTATTATAACAGCAGAACATTAACATTCACCAAGTGGTTTCTAGCTGCCAACAGTTTAACAGGGATAGAAGGGAAGAGCCAAAGTAATTAAAGGTTTGGGCTGATGACAGGGATTAAGATACCAGCACCACTGCTTATCTGTAAGCACCCAGGACTCCCAGAAGCAGCAGCACCCATTGCTGAGCTGCTCCCCCAAGTTCAGCAAGGATTTGAGCCCCACAGCCCACAAGTATCAATCCACAGGGATGGGAGGAAAAGACAACTAGATGAAGCCTCAGCAGTCTGGAGAATACTTCTGAAGCTTGCACCTCCACAACAAAAAGCTTTTTTGGAGACCTGAATTTTTAAAAAGGCTGGAAAGTAGAAACATAAGAATTAGAATAACCCAGGACCTGGATTTGGAAGTGGCTGGGCATGAAGAATCTCTTCAGCATCCTGCAGAAATCAGACCTAGCAGAAGCTGTGGGTCTCAGTCATTGACTAGCCAGTCAGGTGGGTTGATAGACAGATAACATCATGCCTGCATCCTAATTTAGAGGCGAAAAGCTGGACAGAAAAAAGTATGCTACCCTTAAATGAGCAAATATAGAAATTATTTAAAAGTTCACAGGAGACAGAGGAGGAAAAGTCTGAGCACAGGCAAGGTAAAACATCTCAAAAATGAGCCTTCTCACAGGGCTCTCCATCATTTCCAGGATGCTCTATACCAAGCTGGCAGACTGCGGAATGAAGGCCAGTTTTGCCTGGCTCGTGAGAGCTCCTGGCTTCCAGTGACTTCCAAACTCAGCAAGAGCTGGGAGCCAGGAGCCACTACCTCTCACAGACACGCTACCAGCATGCTCAATTGGGGAAAGGAAAATACAGTCTGGCACATTAGCCCTGAACAGCTGCCAAGTACTTCTCTCATCCGAGCG
Organism: Apus apus; assembly: GCF_020740795.1. Taxonomy (NCBI): domain Eukaryota; kingdom Metazoa; phylum Chordata; class Aves; order Apodiformes; family Apodidae; genus Apus; species Apus apus. The sequence continues at coordinate 54,969,860 of NC_067283.1, forward strand.
GCGCTGGAGCTGGCCAAAAAATAGAAGGAGAAAAAAAAGTCCAACCCAGCCTGGACTCCCTCAGTAACAATCCCCTTCTCCAGTGATCGCAGTCTCAGTGTGCTTACCTTCCTTCCTCTGAGCGTAACAGGGAATAGGAGCTTGTATTCAGAGCTGATAGAAACATCAAATCATGAGCAATCCGGGAGAAACTGTGAATCAGGGAACACAACACAAAAGTGTGCCTGTACAGGAGCTTGCACACCCTATAACGTTGAAATAACCACTTCTGGAGATTGGGCTTGGTTCACCATCCTGCTCGATACCACCACTAAGTATGACAAAAATCTTGCCTTCAAGGCTGTTCCACAATGCACACTCCTGTGCCTAATCCAACTCTAATTAAACAAACCTAATTTCAAATGGGGAAATTTCAAATCTATTAGGAATAAACCTGAAGCTATTACATAGATTAAGGAACATTTTGGAATTATATATATATATGTACTGTTACCACAAGCTAGGCTTAATCAGAAGAAAACCCCTACGTCTTTGAACTGACTACTTCAATCACCTTGATCTTTTCAGAAATCATAAAGTAAACGGGCTTCCAGAGAAGAGTTTTAGAAAAATAAATGTATGCTAATAAACGTGGAGATAGCTGTATTTACTTTCATTTTAAAGCCCTAGGAAGCATTTCAAAACATTCTCTACAAGACGGAAGACCAAACTCTGCATTTTGGGTGGGCTTGTTTGGGTTTGTGAGGCTTTTTTAAAAATAATTTTGTCATTTAGTCACTTGCTTCCAGGACACTGGGCTTTAAAGAAAATACCAAGTGTCATCAGTTGACAGTGCTGACAATGGAAAAATAAAGAGTTTGGAAGTACATACAGGATCTTCTATGTGGCTTTTACCAGTACTAACTAGAGTAAATAATGTTTCCTGTCAGAAAACACGCTCCAGAAAATTCAGTTAAATACACACGCAAATATATTTGTTTGCTGTCTTTTGTTGCAAGTACTGGGAAATTGCACAACAATATGGTGTGCAGAGCACAGTAATTCAATGCTAATCTATATATCCACAGTCCCATTAATTGCTTTTAGCAACAACTACAGTTCCTGTGAAGGACACAAGCAACAACAGATCAAGTTTGCCTCCATCACCCTCCAGTGTCCTCAGCCATACCAGGCCATGGAGTGGCCATTAGGTATCTCCGTCCACTACACCTATACTAGCCATTCCATTCCACTCAGTCCATCAACTCCACGTCTCTACCTTCCCTCCCCAAACCTGAGTAACACTCAAGTTTTTATTGCACGGATGAGCTGTAATTTCAATGGGCACCAGTGGAATCAGCAGCTGGGACTGGCTTAGAGGGCTTTCTTATGGAGACTAGCTTGTGTGTGCTGTCTCCCAGGCCATTAATTCACAAGAAGAGGCAGACATAAAAATTGGTTTTCATGGTCACTGTTAAATGACTCATCCCTAGGTTGGCCCCAACACCTGTCCAGCTGTAGGGAGATGCAAGACAGTTCCCCAAACATATAGCAGGGTGGAGTCAACAGTGGCATGGACAGCAAGGTGTCCTCTCTGGACAAGTACTGAACACAGGAGATCAAATCACTCATTCTTTGGAAATGTTCCTAACATGTATCATACTTAAAGCTCATGGGGAAAAAAACATAAAACAAAAATAAATTAAGAAAAACATAAATTAAATTCATAAAATGAAATAAAACCCCGGGAAGCTTAACAAAGCTCAAGAGATTTCAAAAGATGCTGCTTTATATTAAAATAAATAAATAAAGGTCTGGTTTTGTTTCTTGGATAAACTACTGAAAAACATCTTGGAAAAAAAGGCTAAATTTTTCCAATGAACTGCATAGTAAAGAAGTGTGTAGTTTTGAAATTTGCATCAATTTTTTGTGTTGTCTTCTTTCCTCTTAGGTTCATTCAGCTAAAAATTAACTGCTCAGAAGTGCAGCATAACTATAAAAAGATGATGCTACTCATTCAGAAGAAGTGAGACTGGTAGGAAAGCAGCTGCAAACACCCTGCTGATCAGCTGCCCAGAAAGACTTAGTGTTCTAAGGGTATTGAGAAAGAATACAAAAACTTCTGAAACGAGGCACTGTTCCTTAAAAAACTTAATATTCTAGATTTACATTGCTATATGCTTTATGCTTTGCTACTTGAAGGAGCTGAGCAGCTGCTCGGTCACACAAGAGCAACCCAGATTCTTGGACCACAGTGTAGACTAAACAATGGTAGCCCACTTTCAGAACCTGGCAGAAGTGTTCCAGCCTCACCCCATCCTACTTTAACCACAGGCTCCCTTCTTGCTCTCTTTATTTAACAATCACCACCTGTTTACTGCACACTGCCTAAAAACTGCCTTAGTCTCTGGGGTTGCAAACATGTTGTATCTTTCACAAACTAAAAACCTCAATTGATCTCAGAGAAGGATGGAACCATCTTTTACTCTTTCTCATAATTTGTTTGAATTAACGATGCTTTCAAGAAGAAAGAAAAGAAATCCACAAAACAGGTTGAAAAAGTAAAGCCATATTTCCACTTGAACTGGCCCTCCCTGAGCGGACAAATATTCTCTCTCATAGTGCCAGCATTGCTCAGGTGAAGGAGGTGGAGAAGTTGGTGAAATAAGTGTCATGTCTTCATGGTGTATCAGCTTGCTCCTCCTCTGCTTTCTGTCAGGACCAACAGTGCATAGTTACATGTGATTATTTAATATTTTAAAGTGGTAATACTCCTTTGGTATTTTTCCCCTTGGAATTTAGCTAGCATCTGGTATTGATGGCACCTAATGAAAAGCTTTGAGAGGAGCTCATGACCAGCTAACATTTTCAAACATGCTGTGGAAAAGGACAGAAACGGACCCAAACACAGCAAGGAAAACAGGTGGAAGAATACAATTAAAAGCACCTGTTTTTCAGGTATATCACCACAAGTTAAAGTAATGGAAGGAGGATGTTTCCTTCTGTCCCTTCACTTTCCTGTACTGTTCCCCTCTCCTCTCCTTGTTGGATGGCAGAAGGAGAGCTCATACCCTCTTCATTACTTGCTTCATTTCCAGCCCACTGAAGCTCTGATACAATATAGGCAGCCATCTCCCATCAGAAACAGGTCACTTCAAACCAAGTCAATCTGAACAATGCAATGGGCCAGAGGAAGAAGAGCAGAGAGGGGAACAGACTTCCAGTGTTCACCCTGGGAAGCTGGCTCTGAAACTAAATAAAGCTCTTCCACTTCCTCCAGGACTATGGGCCATGCTAGAATAAAGCATGTCTCATCCCTAATTTCCTTACAGGTACTTCAATAGGTTGACCTAAACCAGGAACTTCAGGGCTGTGTTTCATTGTCTACCTATACAATACCTTTTTTAAGGAGACCCTGAGCATGCCTGGGACTGCTGGTAATCGACCCAGAAATGAACATAACAGGAGCTCACCTCCTGAGTGTCAGACAGTGGAGATACAGTTTTGCACAGGCAAAATTTTACACACCAAATTCTTTTTTCAGCTGCAGTAATCCACTAATGTCTGGGAGAGGCATGCTTCCCTGTTTCAGTTCATGTACATTCTCTAGCTGTAGGAGACACATTAAACTTCAACAAAGACTACTTTAAGAAGTCAGCTCTTTTTTTTTTTTTTCATTGTATTTCTAAACTCAACTATGAAATTGAACAAAACCAGACAATTTGTCATTAATCTGTCAGTTGAGATAGACCCACTGAGCTAAGGTAACGGCACATACTGAGCAGTACAAGGTCAAGAATTACACTGAGTTAAGAATGTGCTAAGCTGCCATGAGAAACCTTTGGTGTCTCAGTGAGATCTCATGCTGTAATTTCCATTCAAGGGAGGCCCTGTCAATCATGACATATTAGAAATTATCTAAAATTTCTGGTGTTGCTCAAAAAGGTCTTGAAGCACCAATTTTACGTGAACACTTCAATTTTAATTTCTGACATAACAGAGACTATGTCAATGGTTGGGGTGTTCAGCACTATCACAGCATAAACAAGTCAAGAAACAGCAAAAATAAACTAAAAGAAGCCCCCAAATTCAAAGGGAAATCTTAGAACATGTTTGAAATTAAGCAGTAAGTCAACATGGAATAACGTGTTCTGGCGATGCACGGAATCACAGAATTGTTCTGGCTGGAAAAGGCCTATAAGATCATCTAGTCCAACCATAACCTAATTCTACCAACTGGCAGACCACGGGAAAGTAAGGAGCAAGACCTATCTCTAGTGCAAAGCAAATAAACGTATTTTTCCTTAATCCAGTGTTGCAGGACTTGTAAATAAAGGTTTTATCAATAAAACCCATAAAGAATCAGTAACTGTCTAATGTTCTAAAACTGCAGTGAAATCTCCAGCTGTAGCTAGTGGCAGTCCATGATGGGTATTGAATCCTCTTACCTCCTCCATGCTGATGTTCAGCAAGCAGAGGTCATACAAGTCTTGCAGCTTCACCCGCCCCCTCACATAGCTCCTTCCCTCATTTTTTGGCACAAGGCTTACCTGCCCGATGTCACTCTGATGACATGTTTGATCTGTGTACCCAAGTTGCCATGGAGTAGGACAAAACTTTATAAATCTCCACTGTTCAAACAGATTCTCTCAAGATGTGTCATTTTAATGCATTTTCTCAGTCTCTCTTTGCACGCCATCTCTCCTCCCTCCTTCCCCTCCAGCAGTTTCCCAAGAAGTAACCATTCCCACACAGTAAGAACTGAAAATGCAGCAGCTGCCCACTTGTTAAAATATTTATATTTTTCATTTATGGTTTACAGATTCAGCCAGTTATGCTCTCTGATCCAATTTGAAAAATACATAGAGCTGTATGTTTTATTTAATCTGAACAAACATGCTAAGAGTCTGCAGCATTTGGGAGAGACAAACACAAGTGACAGGTTGGGAAATGGGACAAAAATAATATGCTTACTACTCCTTTTTAAAATATAATCCTGTTTTCCAATCCTTTCTTGGGAATGTTTATATTTGTATTAACACCATGAATTATTTCAACTGCAATGTAAATATTTCTATTACTTTTCTAGTTCAGTTTAAATTTTATTAGTGTCCTAAATACAGAAAAAAAGGAAATACCTTTAAACAACCAACAAGATGCAGAGAATTTTGCTGGGAGGCTGGAAAGGCTCCTATTTGGTACTGACCCCCCTTTACTGCAGTCACCCAGTACTGATTTCAGGACCATGCTCCTAAGCACAGTTAGAGCAATCCCTCCAGAAATGTTACAGACATTGCACTAACACACAATTAATATGAACACCAGAAGACCTACTCAGCTTTCAGCTGAGTTAACATTAGTTGAGCACAAAAAGTCAGTCCACGTGGAATTAATCAGTTAAATGAAGACTGAAGGCTCAGTACGAACTTTCCTTAAGTAAAGCAGAAAGATACATTACTTTTCAACTGTAAGAATGACCTTATTTATTTATTTAGTCTTTTCTGGTAGAAAACTCCCACCATTCATTAAAGCACTTCCCACACAACAGAGTCCTTAAAAGGAGATGTGGCTCTTGCCTACAAGTAAGATGGATCTACCCAGCCCCTACAGTCTTCTCAGCTCATAAGCTGAGTGCTGAAGGTCTCTTCTTCATCTCTTTAATTTTCCTTGTCATTTATCTTTGTTTTTCATACCATTAGGCTGAACTGCAGTTGGATAATGTCATTAACTGAGAGCCAAGGTCAAAATCCATCCATGGGTTTTACCTTTCTTGGTTCACACTTCTCAGAAAAAACAGAAGGGAAAAAATCTTCAGGTGGACAGGAACTCACTGAGATGTCTCACACTTTGATTGCTCTGGGGCAGAAACCCACAGACACATACTCATTTAGCAAACAGCTGAAGGGAATGAGTATGCCCCCACACCCCCAACCCTGGCACTGCTAGCAGGGGCTGATGGCCCTGGACCCAGCTGCTGACACACTTCCATTTTATTAATTTCCTTCCCCTCCTGAGCATCTGCTTCAAGACTTGGATGTAACCACCTGGGCTTGAATTCACAGCAGCTGCAGTTTCTGTAGCTTATTTAAAGAGCCCAAATGATATGTACCCTATAGGTGAGGCAAACTATCAAATGGCTGTAAGGAGCTCTGCTTTTCCCAGATTTTTTTTCCAGAATTTGGTATTTTTGCTCTTTTCTGATGAGACATTTTCAAGTAAGCCTTGCTGTTTCTTTTTCTCCAGTTCACAGATGAAGACAGCAACTCAATACTTATCATCCAGATTGCAGAGTTTTCCATTGTTGTTTTGAAGCCCAAATTTGTACAGATAAAACACTGGAAGGACTACTGAAGAGGGTCAATGTGAAAAGACAGCTTTATGACTATGGACATCAGTGCCAAAGGAAAGCCAAAGCACCCACCAGTGTGTCATAAGCAAGTTTTCAGCCGGAGCAATGCCTGGAAGAAACCTCACCAGGAAAGGAGGCTAAGGTCACCAGCAAGAAGTAGATGGCTCTTCTTTCCCCCCCATTCTTATTGACACTGGTATTGTTTATTTTACCAAAGCTGGATATTTCAGATCACAAAAGGGCATAATGACCTCTGAAACAAACCCTAACTCAGGTTATTTTATTTTTTTAAATTATGCCAGTGCTGGATTCATTTTTCACAGGAAAAGTCAAGAGTGTCTAGAACTGGCTGTTTCTTTCATCAAAGAAACAAACATCATGTTGGCACGTCACAGAAAACTTGCATTACTTCTTAAAGCAGAGGCAAACCCCACCCAGCTCTTGCTATTTATCCTTCATTCAGGAACTCATTTGCCACAAAACTGGCATGCAGCTCAGGCAGAATCTTTCAGTGGCTTCTTTTTCCTTCCAGAACCACATCAGACCTGTCCTCAAGAAAGAGGATTTTAAGGATTTTCCTTAAAAAAAGAAGAGATGCCAAAGTGAGATACACAACTAGGCAAAGCGAGCTGTTGGTAATGCTGAAAAGATACATTATTGGTTGCATATAGAAAAAATACAGCCTAAAAATACACTAGAGGATTGAGGATTGTCCACTAGTGGTATCCCACAGAAGGCACGGGGCGAGTGCCAAAACTGTGTGGGCTGCGGAGGGGAGCAGAACCCTTCCCCTCTCATTGAGCAGCTGGTTTCCCCTCCAGAAATTGCAGCTGGAGCCACAGTAGGTCCTGCTGACACCCTCCCACTTCCCTCTTTGGTTTGAGCAAGGGGACAGGAAAGCCACAGCTCCTCGATCGCCAATGGTGAGCATTCCACAGGAGCACAAGAGGGCTTCAGCTCAGCCACAGGCACATGACTGCACTTCTGGCAGGTTAGCTGGGACATGTGATATGGCATTTACTTTGGCTCAGTGCTCTTACACCACCTTTGTGCCAGCTGTATCAAAAAAAAGCTAGTATCTGATCAGGCACCAATCCAATCAGTACTAAATTACATAATTCAGCTTTTTTTTTTTGTTGTTGTTGTTATTTTAAAATACAAGCCCTGAGATGGGATGTGGCAGGAAAAATAAGGCGGGTTTTACCTCATCATGAGGCCATCACATCAAAAGCTAGTAAGCTGGGGAGAGGTGACTACACAATATAGATGAAACTGCCCATCAGACTTGGCTGCTATTTAATAACGTACCTGAGCCCTACCCTTCCAGTCTTGCCTCACCAAAAGCATCCCCCAAGAAACAAAAGGCTTAAGAAGAGCATGAGGCTCCTCTTCTCCTTAAGGAGGAGACCTTGAGGCCAAGGGCTTGTGGGCAGCTAAAGGAAGATGCTCTGGTAGAAATCCTCCCTGTCGACGCCAGGACATGCCACCTACCACACCTCTTCTGGAGACAGGTGTGCAGCAGTCACAGGGTGCTCTGCAGGTGCCATGGGCCCTCGGCCGTGGGGCTGGGTGGGTCAGGCATGGCACGTCCTGGCAGGGAGCCAGAGGAATGTGGCACTCCTCAGTGCTCCAGCCAGAGTTCCCTGTCCCTAACGTGTTCCCAGTGTCTTCAGACCTCTTAACTTTGCTATTCCTGTGCGGTTTTTGATCCAAAGGGTTCCAGAAAGATTAATCAGCATGCAAAATGTTTTGCTAAGGAACAGAAACTCTCCTGTAGGCACTGGAAAGCCTCCTCTTTCAGCTAGTGCAGTAAGGCCAGTCACATCTCCCCCTTCAGTGTTAACTCAAACTCTTAAACAATTCTGTTTAATTAATAAAGCCATACCTAATAATCTGCCTACTGCTGGGTCTCGATGCTAAGGCACAACACAAAAAACAACATTTTCTTAAATGTTCTCAAGTAATTTATTAGAGGGATTTTTAAAAGAAGATGTTTAGACTCAAGAAGCAGATGGACATGTTTCTAAAGAGTAGCTTACAGAAGATACACAGAAGAACAGAGAGGAGTTTGCAAATGTAGCTTGGGAGAATCCCCTCTGTCCCCCAAAACCAACTGTCTTTAAATCACAAGTGCAACCTCACTGCTGAACAATGCCTGAAGCAGCAAGTGGACAAGAGCTAGAGCCAAGCTATTCACCTCCTACAGCTATCAATTTATATATCTGAATTTGTGATGAACTGCAGACGTTGATCCAAGTTTTTGTTTCAGGTCTTTCTTGAAAAATGAATACGTACGTACATACACAGTATGTGTAAATGTTTGGGAATACCTTGTATTTTATGAAAGGATCCTCTGTTATTACAGCAGAGGTCTCTCTGGTTACAAGAAACTATAATAAAGACATCAGTCTTTATATTAATTTCCCTTTTTTCTCCTTGCATTTCTGAACTTCTGGCCTGAAGAGTTTAATCATTTTACCTTACACCACTATACAAAGTTCCTTTGGTGGCACTATATTCAAGAAACCTGGTGGCCTTCCTCATCCGCAAAGACATTTCAGATAACACAAAAAAAAAATTTTCCATTTGAAATTTTGGGCTTAAAAAGTCACAATTACCTGAAAACATTTAAGCTCCACCTGAATTTCGTAGTAAAATCTTTTAAGTCATTAGCTGAGCTTTAGCATGAACTTCAGATGTTTTTAGGAACTAAGACATTTTTTTGGGGCAGAAAGTGCTAAAAGGAAAATGGGAGTTAATCTTAAACTGGTTGGTTTATCCCTGTTTTCCAACTTAAGCGTGTATTTAGCTTGCTGGCAGATTTTAGCAGGAAGCAAACCATAGACCAGAGGTTAAAACCATTACAAGAGGACAGCACTGTTGCAGAAAAAAATCAAGACAGTAATTACAGAAAAGGGTTTTCCAACTGTGACTTCTCCCTGCTCATTTATATACTTTATATACAAGTTATTTTTTTCCCCCATGTCTTGTCTGATAATCCAGCAGGCAGTGCTGGTTACAAGGCTCAGCTTCCCAGAGACAGTAATGCTGCAGTGACAGCTCAGGGACCCATGTAAGAAAAGCCCAGCAAGTGCCTGAGAGCAGAAGTGAAGCACAGGAGATTTTGTAGAATAGACCTCCCTCCTCCTGCAGATGACTTCCCTCATCTGTCCAAAACACCTTGTCTACCCATCTGCAAAGGGAGGTGACGTGGTCTATATGGTCTAATAGGTAGGTAGCTGTACCTACAGTGACCCAAAAGTCAGCAACTTCAGAGAGGACATAGTAGGCAGAAATAAAGCCCCAAACCCAAGTAACACCAAGCAGACTTGACATCACAGGGGAGTAATAGCGAAAAGAATCAGAAATAAGCAAAAGGCAATATAAGCACAGTGGTTATTTCCTGTTCCTTTATTTCTTAATTTTTTATTCATGTGTCAATTGACTCCATCTGTTTTTTTCATTAAGCTTCTGAAGGGAGAATGTGGGCCACAGTTTAATAACAAAGTTTCCACAAGACTTGGCAATTCAATGTCATCTCAATACATTATTTCAAAAAGAAGGAGGAGGCACAATACGAAAGACCATAGGAGTGCCACATGACAAGCAGCATTTATTTGCAGAGACACATAGGATAAGAGGGACCTGACAGCAGAATGGAGAACAAAATAAATATAACCCAAAATTAAACACAGAAGAAAGAGTGTACATTGTGAAGGCTAGTTCTAGCATGTTTGCAAGCAGGGAGAGGACTTTCCCACTGCTGCTCCTGCCTTAAGTTTTGATGGTAACCACGGAGGACTTGTAACATGGTGAGAAAGTCACAGACCAATAATACAGTTTCTTAGAAAAAGTCTCTTTAGATCCTTCTTTTGAAATCTTGTCAAATTAAACAGTATGGAAAAGAAAATCAGTAACTATCTTTTGGCAGGTCTGCAATACTATCTTCTACTTTCCCCTTAATAATTGGCCAAATGCTGCCACATCTCCTTTAAGAAGTGCTATCAAAGCTACCTGAGCTCCTGCCTAGCTGAGGTGACTATATTCCTTATTCAAATCAAGGCAACCATTTCTTCACCACTTCACAGGAACCCATCTGAAGGTCTGCTTTTGCACCAGTCAACTTTGGGTACAAACTTTCAGGGTTAAAGACTGAAAATATGACTTAACAGCTGCATGCATATCATCCAAAACTTTGTGTGGATAGAATAGTCCCACTGTGTTATTTGCATTACAGTCCTCATGTGGGTTTTGGAGGTTATTACCTTGCTTTGGATGCAAGACTTGTCATAACTTATTTATAATAGCCTCCTTCTTAAAAATAAGAACTTCTAATTTCAGTTTCTTCCCTGCACTTTGAGACTAAGGCAATCAACCCTCCACACTACCCTGGTGATCAAATTTGGGTGTACAATCATATAGCACAAAGTAATTTATTGCCCTGGGATACCCTACAAAAGGTACCAAGCTCTGAAAACAGGCTTCCATCACCCAGTTCATAATAAAAACATTTGAAAAAAAGAGAAGAATAAAATGAAAGCCACATGCGCACCACAGATGTTGTAGGAAAAATTTGTTTGTTTCTAATGTGCTGGTGAAATTGGTCAAGACTATCACATCTGCTCTGAAGTACAGCAAACACAAACAAGGCCACAAGCAAAGGCAAGGATTAAGCAGAAAGGAGGTCAGGTAGGACTCCTTTATTCACTCTGGCTGCTACCAAAGAATGTACTCTCATGCGTTTTAAGAGGCAGAGGTGCCAACACATGCCCCTAGAGCTTGGTGGCCCTTCTCTTCTGAGCACAAGACAGAGGGATGTGCTGAAAACAACTCGGCACCAGGTCCTTGGGAAAGCTGTTCCCCTATCTAACTGCATCCATCTGCTTTGGGGAACAGACACAAATCCCATCTCAATTTTTTTTCCTGAGAAAACAGAGATCTTATAAAAAAAAAACCTAGAATAGAAAACATAAAAATCAGATGACTTTTCATTAGATTCCAAAACCCCCCAGATATTAGAAAAACTTCAGTCAGTATAGATGGAAACTATATTTTTGGAAACACAAAATTCAAGCATGTGTAAATTGAGAACAGTCAAGCACTGTGCATGCTGCAGAGAAATGCCTCCCTCCAGAGCATTCCCTCTCAGCCCTGCACTTAAAACCAAATCCTTTTGTTATACAAGCAGTCAAGTTTTAGGTAGAAATTCTGGCTTTCAATAGGGTATCCAAGTCACCACAGTGAGTTCTACTAAAACAAAACAAAATAGGAGTTTGGTCAAGCGAGATTTGTACGTGTCCCCAAAAATTTCTAAAGATGAAATTTACAGAACTCAAGGTACTTTCTGGAAGCAACAGTTGAATGTAGCTAGTTATAAAAGAAACCCAAGATAAGAAATCAAGTCTGAAAAATCTTTTGGTATATTGCATTTGCCATGGAAATGCATGCAAAACTGGTATGCTGAAATGGAGGAGTGGGAAAAATGTGGTTACCAAGGAGAAAGCAGTGTGATAAAATCCCTCATTTGCCTCTGAGCTTCATTTATAAAAAAAGGACAGAAAAAAGGTGCTCTTTTGATCCTCAGAGGTAAAATTCACTATGTAACAACTCAACAGAAGAAAGGCTAATTTGTGCAGAGCAAATCTCTATTGCAATTAATTACAAAACACTGCAAACCAATACACTTTGCTTTGGCATGCTCAGTTGTCATTTTCTTTCAAAACCTCGTGACCTTCTCACTGTGCCCTTGAATTGCAGCATTAGTTACACACAATATACTGTGAAGTAAAATGAACAATGATCATCCATGCCCAAACTTTCTATATAGATTTAAAAAAACTTTGGCAAATGGGCTGTTAAAAGTGGATGCACCTTATTGATTCCTCCTTAAAGCAATTTACAGTTCGACAGCGCTATTTGCCCGGTAGCCTTAGAACAAAAATTGCTTGCATTTATCTTGTTGGCAAGGACAAAACACATCAATGCATTAAAGCTGCGTTTTGTACCTTGTTCAAACAGCACTAAGAGCTTGTCTGTTGTATCTAGCACAGAACTGCACGTGTGCTAATGTGCCGATACTTTAAAAGATGAAGATTGGCAAAAAAGAAGAAATCTTTTGCCATAAAATTGCATTTCCAAGTGTTTCCCTGTATTCTTCATTTCTCCAGTGGGTCTTCAAGACAAGTAATTACAGAAAACACTTTCACTGCAAAATGTTTGGAGATATAATAGCGTATTTTATCAAGACAAAAATGTCTTTATCTATGATACTTTAGTTGATGCTCCCAAAGAGGAAAAAGTATATATTGGAGGGAAAGAGAGCCACAGGCCCTGGGAGCGGAAAGAAGAGATGTCTTGACTGATAAATCAGAAAAAGAACTGCATTTGATTAGTTCCTTAGAGTGCCCTGGTTAAGGATAAGTCCCCCAACTAATGTGTCTTCTTCCCTCATAGGCCTCCTCTTCTACATTTTTCTCCAGGTACATTCATGGAATTTTTAGAAAAAAAATGTAAGAGCGTTGAATTTGGCGTAACTCAGTGAGAAAACCACACAGGCCACGCTGCACTAGTCAGAGGTGCATGGAGACATATATAGAGGTTCTCACCTGCACATCTGATTGAGTCATGCTTAACAGTTTCAGAATCTGCCTGCCTTCCCCAGGTGTGACTTTGGGTACACATCTTCTCACTTTTAGAAACAGCCTTTCTCAAAAAGACACTTCCCAGAAAGTCAAATAGTGATATAAACACTAGTCATCATAATCAGACAAAAGAGAGATGGAGAGAAAGGTTGACTTTTGCTGCTTTGGAATAAGGCTAACTTGACACTCACTTTCCCTAATGACTAAGAACATCATTTAATCAAGCCACTGACTGAACCACAAGGTTAAAACCAAGCGGAGACACTAGTGATGCCATCATGACATTAAGGCACCATTGACGCATCAGAGAGACTAAGAGGACTTGAATCTATTCCTAGCAGACTCTTATCCTTCTGTATCACCAACCACTGCCACTGCTGCATGTGCAGACACCTAATGTTAAGAGTCAAACTGTATTTGTTCCACCACATGCATCAACGCCATTTCACAACATGATGACACCATGATTCTGACTTGCATTCCTCTGCTGCTCTGGTTTGAAAACCTCTTAATTGTGTGTGAATGACATCTTTCTCTCACACTCATTACCATCTACACTGGAGATTATTTCCAGTTCAGGTAAACAATTTTGTCATTCTGATGCATTCTGAGGTGGATCCATAAAATGGATTTATTGTTTTGGGGATACAACTGAAAATCCAACATCATTTCTGTCTATTATGATGCAGAGCTTTCAGACTAAAGGGCTCTAATGCCTCAAATGTATTCCTGCAGAAATAAATGAGCCTTTATTAGCTTAACACTATTTATTTTGTTCTTGATGAATTTAACAGATATGATCAAAGCATTAAAATGCCCTGAACAAGTTAAAGAGTCACTGCCTTTGAGATTAACTGATTAGCCACAGAATGAACACATATCTGAAAGGTCTTGATCACCAAAGACCACTACGGTTTTTTGACAATTTCTGAGAATACATTCTAGAAAAACAAGAACTTACCTCCAAAGAGCCTAGGGAGACAATGAGAACCACAGAAAACCTGCACCCTCAACACACCGGCAAAATTAGCAAAGCTTTCTCCAAGGGGTGTGTATCTGACACTTGCCCTTTTGGAGGTCAATGGAAGGCAGGTCAGGCAGCCTCTACCCAAGCAAAGGAGATACTTCCCAACCTATGAGAAGAGAGGCATTTTAGTCAAGAGATTGTGCGCGTCCCGGAGCAATTCCCGTGACCAAACATAACTGGCATGTACTCAAGATTGGAATCAGGACACAAAACAACAACAAAAGCCCTGCAGCTGCTTTGACGTCATACATTTGGACTGCACAAGTCATCAATAACATTCTTTTACTGCCATTATGCAAAACAATCATTCCTGTCACTGATGTCTGAATGTGATTGCCTCCTATCTCTTATAAAGGGGCACCATGCCTCCAGACACACACTGTGTGTCTGAACAGAATCACAGAACAGTAGAGGTTGGAAGGAGCCTTCAGAGATCTTCTAGTCCAACCCCTATTGCTTCATGCACTCCTTGTTCTGGCTTTGGGGTGCCACCTCCAAGTACATACGTGAGCAGGAAAACACACAACTGCACAATTACATCTTGCCCAGCAGACAAGTCTCACTCCAGGCTTCTCGAAAGCTTCTGGAGTCATATTAGTTACATCTTTATAAAATGCTTTAAGAAAAGTTTTTACAGAGATAAAGAGTATGCCACAGATTTCTTCTTTCTTTTTACTGAGGGAAATACTCATCAGTAATACTGGAGATCACTGAGTTACACAGCGTTGGGCCTGATCCCAAAAGTCACACCCATGCATTGACTTACTTTCTTCAGAATCAGTGTGAGCTGAGGTTATTCTAAGCCTCGCTAGAAAAGCCTCGAGAAACAGCTGTGTTTTGCACTTTTAACTGTTCTTTATGCATTTACAGGCGAGGTACTGTGAGTAAATAAACAGATAATATTTCCATGATACATTCAATTTCTATACTATTGAAAAGGAAGATAATTTTACGACTAAAGCTTGATTCTCAGTGAATACAGCTTTAGCACAGATGCTTTGGTGCTGCTGGAATCCACAGGATTTCCAAAGCATCTGCACCAGCTGTTACCAGTGCTGTTAACTGAATGCATCTGTGGTTCACCAAATCTATACAGGCAAAACATAAGGTCTACTTCCAATTTGGAGAAGGTTCCTAGATGTCAAATAGAACATATTCTCTCTGAATCAGCACTGCTGGTTCTTTGAGGCATTTGCTGTATTTTGCAAGCTAGACAGTGGCATTTTGCCCGGCTCCTCAGAGTGACTAACACTCATTCAAAAACAAGCAGAGATGGTTGAAGTGAACAAGCAGGATATAAGCACTCCTGGAGATTTTTTTTTAATGTGTAGAAGGTGGAGATTTTCATGCAAGGAAGTGGCTTTAGCTGGAAGAGGCATCATGATCATCTTACAAATGGTCTCCTGGAGCTCCAGCCAGTGAATGCTAAAAGGCAAAGAGCACAGAAACAACAGGATCTTCTGCTCATCTGAATATGACTGTCAAGAGGAAAATGGGAACTGGTTCAGGATTTTTTTTTTCTAGGAATATCAATAACTTCAGGGAGCTGCTTTACAAAGCCATTTTTTGGCAGCTATGAGAAACATCTAGGGCTCAGGAAACTGCACTACCCAGCACCAGGAAATCAGCAGGAACTCAGTTCAGCCAGCTGAAGGACTGCAGGTTAATAGCCTCTAGCCTATTCAGCTATGTCCTGATTAACAACGAAACATCTTAAAACACACTAATTGTTTCAAAGGCTTTACAGATCAGCAGAGTAAGAAAAGCATAGTCCTATAAGCCATATAGACATCAGGCTGGTAGAGAAAAGCTCACAACAGCCTTCACATGTTTAGATTGAGCTTCCTTTTAAAAAATCAAAATCACGTTTGAAAATATAAAGATTGCTGTATGGGGCAATGTTCTAGGATGGACAAGCTGCCCAAGTTCTTTTCCTGGATGTTGTTAGAGGGGAAAGGGAAATTCTCAGAAATTCACTGCCAAGTTTTAACAGTCCAGCCTGATGTACACAGTGTCACTTAGAGTAAGAAACCACCTGTGTTTGAATGAATTACCATGCTAAAACTAGGTTGGTAACTACTCATGGAGAAGAAGAACAGGCCAGGCCAACATTATTCAGAGCTAGGTTCATCTCCAAGGATGCTCCTGTTGTTTATTTTCTCCTTCAAAGCCTTTATCATTGAAATCCCCATTAACCTCTGCAGAATTCAAATACATCAAGCTTAGCACATCTCAGGACTGTAAGAACCTTCAGATCATTTGGACCATAAGCTTGTCCATCTTGTCTCCTGCTCCAGTAGTAGCAGCAGCAAAGGAAAGCAGCCAGAGCAGCAGTGAAGAACAAAAGATACCTCTCATGATATTGTCTTTCCATCAAACCTGCTGCGGAACAAGTTCTAGGACCTGGGGATGTAGTTGTTTTTAATGGCCCAAAATGCAGACACAGAGACTATGTTTAGGAAGGAGACATGGTTACTTATTTCAAGTTTGGGCAAAGCTGGGTGCTTGGTGCCTTCCCACAAATCAAGCACACCAAATAAGATTTTTCATTATATATTTATACACAAAATGACAGAGTTAGTAAGTTTCCAAGTCCATACTTCTTACAGGGGTTGATTAGCAATATAACATGTAGTTATAACATATAGTTTCATCATTTTTTCTGCTATCATGCATGCTCAGGGGGAAGAGCTTCACGTGGGCAGTGGTCTTTCTGACCTGAGGGTGTGATTTTTAGTATTATAATGACATTTTAATGAGCTAAGTTCACATAAGGGACACAATGAAGCTATAAAAGTTGCAATAACTACCCCAGACTGGTTTAGCCATCAATCTTGATTTTGGTTGTTCTCTATCACCTCCTGCATTCCTTAGGTCCAATTAGACCTGTATAGACCTCAAGTCTTCTCTGTCAAGTTGGTGATTTACATGAGTTGCTCTTTAAACCTCTTGATTATTTGCCTTCTTCAAGGCCTAGTTACTGCAGGATGTCCTTGCTCAGTGTTGGCTGTGGTACTAATTGTGTGCTTCTCTGACTGCAATTTTAACATATACATATATACACACACACAGATACACAGTACCTCTTACACAAGATAACCACATCATTCTAAATTTCTGAGTTATTTTCCAACAGTACTTGATGGATATTTCATCTGCAGATTTCCCCTGCTTGCTCTCTGGACCCATGCGAACACTGTGATGAGTTTGAGGGTCTTAAAAAAAATATTAAGTAAAACTTAAATACATGACATGGACTCCAATGTGCTGCTGCAATACAGTGATATTTATGAAAAAGCAAACAGGAAAGCTAAAAGAATTGATGTATACTTGGAAAAGGGAAGGCTCGGGCCTGTCTTGCCACTCCTTTTGCAGGAAGAAACTCATTAGTGACCCAGGGCTGTGCCTCAAGGGATGACTAAAAGCCCTGTCCTGCAAACATTTAGAGGCCAGCTCAGTGGGATTCCCCACGTGCTTAAAGGGAAGAAAGTGTGTAAATGTTTGAATGCCCCATTGCTAATGTAAGGAGCACCAAGTATTTGTTACTGCCTTGGGCAACCTGTGGATTCTCAAAGAGATGTTACATTCCTATTTGCAGAATTTAGATCCCACAGCAAGGTGGATAACATCAAAGGAAGGTCAAGGGAATAGGCCTGTTAATGAAATGCTAAGAATTCACATCCTTTTCTCACCTGATTCAGAGCTTGTCAAGCAAGTCCCTCTCAGCATCAAAAGCCTCTACCAACATACAGTTCTGTTTCAGAAGCACAGCTCAGGAAACACTGGAAAGGCTTATAGTTTTCAAATACCATCTTTAAAAATACTGTATATTTTTTCTTCCTCTAGTCATAGCAAAAAAAAATAATTAAAAAGGCAAAAAAAAAAAGGCAAGAAACAGGCTCTTACCTCGCTCTCCTGCCCCTGCACACAGCACTACACAATGTTCATGTATAAAAACAGCCACTGCCCAGACTGCTGGAACAGCAAAGCTGTCCCAAGTTACAAATGCAGTGTTATCCCCTGATGCAAGCACTATGCACATACAGAAACCTCTCACTTGCCACTCCAGGTGGTTTACTGAACAAGGTTTTGCCTGTCAGACACAACGCCTGAAGCTCCGACTGGTACAGCCTTTGCAGCCCTCTGTGAGGGCCACAGGCACAGCCCTCCTGCTCCCCACGGGCTGGCAGGGCAGGAGGGAGCTCAAAGCCAAGCTAGGCCTTTGGCCAGCCTAAGGCACAACTAGTCCAGTGGTCCCTGTGCCACACAGCACAGAAAAGCCCAGGGGCCTGAGCACAGCCCTCCCTGGCCCCAGCAAGGCTGTCGTGGTGAGACTGCTGTAGGCAGCCACAAGCAGAGAGGGTATACCTCCCTGGTGTCTGGGCATCAAAGCACTCAAACAGTTCCCCATTTACCACGGAAAAGGTTTACCAGCATTTCATTTATTTATTTTTCTTTCTTCTATATTAGATTATCGAGGCTCTGGCTCTGCACTAGAAGGGCTTTGGTGGGAAGCACTGGCTGAGCGGAGTGGCTGCAGATCTCCATCAGCCTGCTTGCTCCTGTCCTCACCTGGCAGCACTCCTTCCTCCCAGCCCTTGAGGAGGATCACAGGACCAGCCCTTTTGTCCTGAGGTAAGGGCAGATTTTTTTACTTAGGCCAGTGCAGCAATTCATTTCCAAGCACAGTGGTGATGGAGGAGGGCTTGGATATGCCAGGATGGAAAAGGTGGCAGAGGAGTAAAGCCGATGCCAGCACTGCTGCCTGCACTTCTCTGGCCTCAGAAACCAGCTGTGGAAAAGCCACATGAATTTGATGTTGTTGTGAGCATATAAACACAGGGGAGACAACCACCTTGAGCCCTGAATAAGAACTTTTTCAGGTAGACTTTCCAGCTCCCCTGAAAAGAGAAGAGCTCTCTGGGAGTGTTCATGGAGCTGCTCTGCAGTGACACAGAGCAAAGAATAAAGCAGAAGGTTTAAAAGGGATTGTTTGGGGCTTTTCTAAGTACATTCCCTTGTTTAGGATTAGAAGATAATGACTTCTGCTACTACAGAGCAATTATAAAAATAATTCTATTTACCTAGTATATTTTATCCTGAGAGATCCAAGGGGTATTTATGAACCATAGGCCAAATTTTTTTAGCTCAGGAATGTGTGCAACTGCAAACAAACACCTTCTGGGCTTGTTCAGTTCAAACATTTGCACGTGCAAACATCCAGCTACATGTTTAATTTAATCTAATTTTAAACAAACAAACAAGAAAACATGCTATTTGCAAAACTGATTTGTAGAAATAGAATTCATGGGCTTTTAGGAAAATACTGACAAAGTTTCACTAAGAAAAAACAGACTCTTAAAATTACAAATTCAAGTGTGGTCCTGTTACAGATTCCATAATAACTATATTTAATTACACCCATGCATACCAATTTACCTCCCTTTCTCGGAGCTTGTTTTATTATTGTTTGACATGTCCCAGGCAACTCACTTGGGGGAGTGGTGACAACTGCTGTTTAATCAGTACACCAATTAGTTCAGGTTCTGCTTAATGGCTGAACACTCAACCGATGGCATGCACTTCAGTGATGTTTTAACCCACGGACGAAGCAAAGGCAAAAGTTTAAACCTCAATCTTGTTTCAGAAGCAACTGCAATGAAGATTAAATAATTTTTTTTAATTACAGAAAAGAGGTATCAGGCAGCAACAACATTTCAGTGAGGTTCGTTTTCAGGAAGTTTTTTTTTAAAATGAGCATGATCCTCTTGGCCAAATACAGTAACACAATTCCCAAAGTGAGCTTCCTGGGGGAGTGCTGAGGGTTGGAGGGAGATGGATTCCTTCTCCCACTGCAGCCACACTGCTCGCCTGCTCCAGCTCGGGGCACAACCAGGACAATCCTTGCTAGATTACAAATGCTTCCAGATGCACTGCAAATAAAGCGAAAAACCCACCCAACCTTCCACCCAATTCCTGTGCAACCGAGTCTCCCAGAGAGGCCAAGCAATGGTTGCTGGCTGGGAAATGCAGCTCTTAACTCTGCCAGGAAGCCTCAGAGACATTCTCTTCCAGGCTGTGAATCACTATAAAACTGCTGCTGCTGAGGCAGGGAGGGACAATACCACTCTGAAAGTCTCCCTTAAACATTGCAAAAGAAAGGCAGAGAGGGCTCAAGCAGCCACCTGACAACCTGCAGTGGCCAGGTTTTTTGATTGAAATTCTGATTTTGGGGCTTGATAGCTTTGCCAGGGAGACGAATTGGGCATTTTGAATCTGATGAAAATCCAAGCTGTACTGGATCAGGCTTAGATTTTCTTGAATAACGCTTGAATTCTTGCCATTTTACAACTAGAAGTGAAACCAGACCATCATTATCAGCATATGGGATATTATTATTTGCATGAAAAACACCTAGGTAAAGGATGCTATTCATTCTAACTAAACATAAAGTGCTCTTAGTAGACAAGATATTACTGGAGTTGAACCCTCAAGTGAATTGTTTTTATCTATTCTTTGACAGTGGCTGTTTATCTGATGTTCTGAATATTGAATTACTGTAACAAAGTAGTGAAAAACCTCCACTACTGAAGAGGCCAGGGCAGAAAATACAACTCAATTTACTCTAAGTGGACATAATTCACTACTTTTTAGAAGGGTATGAATAGCTCTCGATGTTATACTTGTGCCATATATAAAGTTCATTAACTTCACCATTTTGGTTTGGTTTAGTTGATAACTGATTTTCCCAGCCTTCTTCCTGAATTAAAAGTGAGGATCAGACCAATACGTATTCCCTAAAAATGAACAAACACAAGTCCCCAACAGATGTTACACTGCATGCCGCATTTAAAAGGCATGCAAGGCACGAGTGTATCAGAAGGGGGGGGGGGGGGAAAGTTGGTGTATTAGTAATGGGCTTATAGCATTAATTCTCCTCTTTTCTTTCCAGTAGAAAATACTTTGAGAGAAAGCTGTGCTGCTAAAAAGCTACAGAACCACAGTTTGTGGTATCAGCTGTTTCAATGCCATGTTCACAATAACAGAAGAAGCCCTTCCGAAGTGCTACTGAAATAAATACATTGATATGAAGGCTTTAATCAACAGGGCTGCTTTTCTACAGAGTTAATTCTTACTCGGCTTTGTACACACACACACGGCTCTTCGGCTACACCACCACCCACGTACTGTGCTCTTCAGAAGTATCTGCACACCATTAAACTGACAGTTTTCCGCTTTCCTAATCTGCTTTGCCTTTTCAGAGTGGATTTGGCCACACATGAAGTGAGGCTGACACGTCAGTTTGCACCCACCCCTTTGCTTACACGAGTCCAGCTCTCTGTGCTTGCCTGTGTGTTGCAACAGCACGTCATGTAAACACAGGGCTCGGAGAGTTCAGGGGCTTCTGGAGGCCCTTCCCCATGAAGGCTCTGGGCACTACCCTTTACTCTGGCCACTTTGTCCTTCTGCCACCAGATCATCTTAAGGGAATGCTAGCTCTGGCCTCCACGGTTCCTGCAGGGAATCCCAGAGCCAAAACCTTGGTGGGAAGGGCTGCTGGTGCAGAGAAGCTGTCTCAACTTGAAGCTCTTCAGAGAGGGCAGGGAGTAGTCTCACCAATCAAGAAGGTTAAGGCAGAGGAGAGGGAGCTTGTTCCAGCTTTTACTATAAACACAAGGAGCTCTGCTCAGCCAAGTTGAAATTTTTTTTGTCTCTTTTGTAAGGCTCACCAAGGTGTTCCACATGGCGGAACAGAACAACAGGGTTGTTTAGCACCCCAGGCAAAGAACAAATGTTTATTAACTGAGAGAAAATATTCCTGCTCAGACATGGCCTGGCATGTAAAAGTCACTCCAGCCTTCCACATTAATCAGACTGAGCTCTTCACTAAAAGAAGTGTCTGCTCTACATCTCCATCATAGCTTTTACCTTTTTTAAACAATATACAAGATTTTCCACTTTAGTTTTAATTAACCTGTCACATTCCTACCTGTAGCCATTTTATGGGTACATCATGGCTTCCATGTAAAGGGATTTGTTTTCAATAAACATCTGGTCTCCTAATCATAGAATAATAGAATGATAGAACACTAGGGGTTGGAAGGGACCTCTAGAGATCATCTAGTCCAAAAACTCATGTTAAAACTTGAGAACTGCTTAATATCAAAAGCTTTTGCAAAGTGCAGGTGAAGCAGAATGGATGTTAGCTCTCTCAATGCAAAAGGTGCAGAGACTTCAGGACATGAAGCTGCTGCAAAAACACTTACTTGTAATTATTAACTCTTCTGTTTTAAAGCCAAACACAAGAACTGTCAACCAAAAATCTGCTGAAGTTAAAGATACATCCCTCCACTGGTACCAGGGCTGAAGGGCCACCACCACACACACAGTTTCACTGAGAAAGTAACCTAAATTTCATTCTGGGGCAATATTCCTTATTTGTGCTTCCTCTCTACAGTATGGGATTGAAATGTCCCTCCTACACGGGCTAAGTACAACCACTGAATCTGCATGAGTAATAGCTGGCTGGGCTGAAATGTCTCCAATAAAATGTTCCTCCACCACAACTTCTGGAGCCTTTTTTGTTTTCTGGCTTCTAGTTCAGACTACAAAGTCCACTGATTCAAGCAGGCACCCCATGCTTAAGCCAAAGATTTGGTTTACAAAAAGTTCATGCTTGCTTGGTAATGCAAACAGGGCTAACAGAGTCACTTAGAAGGAACTAAAGCAACAAAACCAGGATGACACAAAGGAACAATACACTTTAAAAAAATACTGAGCTGAAATACAAAACACAATACAATTACCTACACAAAACAGGACAATCAGCATTTGTCTCAGTAGCACTAAAGCTCCTAATTGCATGTAATGATTTTGCCAGGTAGCAAGTTACTCATCAGATCTACCACTTCCCACAGGAGGTCAGATGGTTCTTCTGCAACAGGCACATTTCCCAGTGAATGGTAGGAAAAGCCACTAACTATCCCAGATGACTATAAGTCTCTGTTCTGACTTCACTATCTCCCATTCATAAAAGACTGGTTACAGTAATTTTCTTCACAAGCAGCCTTAGAGGGAGTCTGTGACCCCAGGGCAGACATTTGTAAAACCTGAAGATAACTCCCTGATAGAGAAGCAGTGCTAGTATGAGATATGTCTAACAGATCCCATATTCCACATCAGCTGTCCACTGAACAGCATCTAAAAATAAAGAAACATCAAAATGACCTAACTCCCCAAAACCCTTTGCAGATCCAAATGCTGAGGAATTAAAGAATGTGAGCAGAACTTACAGCTTTACTCGTCCAACCAAGGTCTAAGTGTTAGACCTCTGCGTCTTAGGCAGAACAGTCTGCAGTGCTGGCCATAGGCATTTTAGGCATTTAACCATATGCAGGCAAGTACCAATCTGAAATGTGGGAAGGGACCCAGAAATCTCTCCCTAAAGACAAACGTATGGAATTCAAGCATGTTATCTACAAGAACTTGGAGACATCCCAACAACAGGTTAGAACAGCCTTGACATATCTGATGCTTCAGCATAAGCCCTGTGGGAATGGCTCAAGCCAGCTTATGCAGCTGGCAAGCATCTGGCTTCCACACAAGAAGATCAGGAGAAGCCCAAGAACTCTCCACGACAGAGAGAAGCCATTAACAACTGCAAAGCTGGGGGTTGAAAAACCATTTTTGTTTTGAAAGGTGGGCCAGAAGACCCATAAAAGCAAAGCAGCCAATACACATCTGGAGCTGTCACATAGCTCTCCAGTTAGCAGTGTCCTGCTTTTCTCCTGAAAGAGCTGAAGCAGCTTAAATCCTATCTGTCCAAGGCTGCAAGAAGCCCACATACTTCTAAAAGTCCTGTTGGCCACTAAGCCCAGCAAATTACTTTTCCATCAAACAAAGGATAGAAATCCACTGCAAACATGAGTCTTATGATGATGGGATATGACAAATTCCTCCATCCTGCTACTCCCCAGATTTACATAAAACAGCGGTCTCTCTGCAACACCATCCACCCCACATTCTCCGTTCAGCTCCAAAAGTCAGACTATGCTTTTCAGGCATGGTGGTACACACAGCATCTCCCCTGATTTCTCATTAATTAAAACTTAATCCTGCATATCAGCATGGTCATTTCTTCCAGTCAGATCAAAAGCCCTTAGCATATGCAGAATTCTGACAGTCAGTTGTACTGACTATGTGCCAAGATTGATAATTTCAGTTTAATCATAACTTTGATGCTTTGTTAATCCTACTGCTACTCTAGAAGACCACTGTTAAACCTAGAGAAGTCAGTGCTGCTGATCACTTCTAATTCACACAGTCTTATAGCAGACTTCAGGGTTTGCTCTGGGAGTGACCATCTCCATACTAAAGAATGTGAATTGCCTCCCTAGACTTTCTCTGCTCTTGTTTTTATTATACTAATGCCAGCTGTACACTGTTTGGGGTTATGTTAGTGTTGGATTCACACTCCAGAAATGGAGGCACTTTTCCCTCCGCACATCCTCTGATGGGATTGGCAGTGCTGGGCACTGTCCTTCAGCCAGTCCATCCTGAACCCAAAAGTGTGTCTGAACATGACCTCTGGTGCTAACTGGGCTTCGTGATGCAGAGCTTTGTTGCAAATTTACAATTATAATTGAAAAGCAATGTATTAAAAATTTCCATTTCATAAAGCACATTGGTTGGCAGACAAATGTTCCCCAGAAAGGTAAAAATTTGGTGCTACAAGACAGTTGCTTTATTTTGCAAACATCCTCTATCAACTATATAATTTTGGGTATTAAACTGCTGGGGAGGTCTTTCAAATTGTATCACAGCATGTTTGAAAGATTATTAATCCAGCTACTCAAATTAGCTTTAGGGAAACAATTTTTCTCTCTCATCTTTTTTTGTTGCCTTGGTTTTTCTGGAATTTTTTTACATTTCATTACAGCCAAGGCTCAGGTTTTGAACCCAGTGATTAACCAAAACAACATACCTTCTCTTTTGGAAGGTAAAAAGTAGAGATACCTTTAAGCTGAAAAGCAGCAAGTAAGATCCACTTCCATTTAGCCCCATCATCGTCTCCTCCCTCAGCTTCCTACTCTCTTTGCATAGCAGGCTCAGATGGGGCTGACAGGCTGCACTGCACTACTCACCAATCTTATCTTCACTTAGTAATCCCATGTATCTTTAAGAGGCACGAACAAGTTTGCAGAGTGTAATTGTGAATAGCTCATGAGCATAAGGGGGTGAGCTCTGGTGTGGGCCTTTCAGGTCATGGAATTTCTCCCTATGAAGTACAGAAAGGCATCTCTTCTCATCTCCACGGAGCTGAAAGTGAGTATCAATGGAGATGCAACCACACAGGTAGCATCTACATTCCCCTCAGTGAGTGGTTGGAAAATCAAAATCAATATTTTATATGCTGCTCCTGCTTACTTAATCCAGCAGTTCACATTATGTTTTCAAGAAACTGAGAAGACTGGATTTTAAAAATAAATTGCAAAGGCTACAAACTCTTTTTTTACTCCCACAAATATGTACAAAGCCCTTGGATGCTCTCATCAGTTTCTGGCCTTGTCTTTAAAGGCATTCATATGCTTAAATACCTGGGAATTAGGTTGCAATTATCACAATCCCCCAGAGGTGTTTCTACTTTTTCTCCTTCTTTATGCAAAGAACATAAAGCAAGATCAGGTTTTTATGAGCCCACCCACAAAGACATCAAATATGCTGACTCTTAATAACAAATTTGGAATGAAGAAGCTAATCTTGGTGAATGTAAAACTTAATGTAAAAAAAAAAAAAAAAAAAAGGAAAAAACCATTCATTGAAGAGGTCCTTTCACTTTAATGGCACAACCCCAGGACAGTAAAGTAAGTAACATGGCTTCCTGATGTCTCCAAAAGGTCACTCCATACAACTTCATGACATGCCAGGGTGCTGGGTAGATCTAATTACTCCTGCTGCCTTCTTAGAAAACATTTTTTTTTGGGGGAAAAACACAAAACAAAACAAAACTGGCAGCCTAGCTTCCATCCTGCTCTCCAGGCAGTAGCACGAGGTGGGGAGAAATGGCACCAGGCATCATTCACTACACCTCCCTGGTGTTGAAAAGACTGAGCTGGTTACCAGAACAATAATGCAAAAATCAAGGGGTGTAGACACATAACAGGCAGTTAACACAATTATTAATAAATACAGCCATTTAGTAAAACCATCCACTTACTTTGTGTACGCACTAGAAATTTTAGGATTCCTTAGAAATTATCTTTCATCCTCTGGGAACAGAGACTTATGGTTGGCTTCAAAGATGCTGGCACAAAGCACAGACCTTTTGTTTAATTGCTCTCTTTTGAAGCAGAATATTAAGTCAAATGAAATTGAATATGAAAGGGAGAGGCCATACTGGAGTCGATGGGAACAAACGATGCTAGTGCAGACCGTATCTGCCCCCTTCTCCCCACCAATAATGTTATTAAGGGAGACACTTTCCCATCCAACCTCTGCAAAATGCTCCAGCACAAAAGGAAAAGAAAAAAAAAAAAGCTTTGGATGGAAAAAAGTATACTTCCCCAATTAAATTTTGTTTCATTTTTTTAAATACAAAAAATATCTACAGGTTGTGTATCTAAGGCTGGCACTCTCAGAAGCACTGGCACTGGGCCAGGTCTCTTCCCATCACCATGAAATCACTGATACTAAGTTAGACTAAGGCCACTTCAAAAAAACAAAACAAAGCATGGGTAATGTTTTTAAAGAATCGAGGGCTTTATGCAGCAGATATGTAAAAATATGAACATATATACACATACATTTCCATGGATACATGTAAGTAAATACATACAAGAAATGCACCAACAACCACACCTCTGTGGACACTAGGGGTTGGTCCTCCCCAGGACCCAGAACTTTTTCAGCATGCTACAATTTATTATTTGCATTCTCTCAGCTAAAAAGAACCTGCAAATAGCTTGAGCTGTGTTTTAATTTGCTGATACAAATTCCTATGCAAACAAAAGGGAACAACTACTCTGAGGACTGTACCTATGAACATGCAGCAAATCACTTAACTTGTCAAAGGAAACTTTACAGGTCACACAAAATTAAAGGTTTCTTCTTTCTTTCCTGTAATAGCAAAATCTTCTACTCTTTTCACAAGACGTTCAGGACATTGCTTGCTTAAAGGTTCCAACATTTAAATGAAACCACTGCATTGTCTTTATCCAGCTATGTAAATTATTATATAAGTATGACACTTCTAGAGCACAAAGAGATGGCTTTTTCAGTTGGAGGGCCCCAAAACTCCTTCTTTAAAATGTTTGGGGATGGATTTTTATTTAGCATTTGAAGAACAACTTTTCCTTTCCCTTCTAAATTCTCCACCCTCAAACGAGTTACTGTAGGTTGGGATCTGATGGGTTGAGGGACACCACCGTGTCCTTCACATTTGGCACTGGGAAGTGTATGTCATTTGTATGGAGGAGATAAACTGTGGTCCTACAAAGGACGTGCAATCTGGGATTAGATAGTTCATAATGAGTCATTACACGTAGCACACAGTGAAAGCCAGAGGCCACATAGATCCAAACCACTGCATACATTTAAGAGACAAATGCTTTCTCTGGGCAAATACAGAAATGCATGCTGTTCCCTGCCATGGCAGACAGGGAATTCTCCAGGCCAGTGTAGATCCATACTGTACTGTAAATTATGGCCTGCTGTAAATGAAAAATGCTGATTTGGGGATTGTTCACTTTGTTATAATTTTCCAAGAGTGTAGGGAACAGCCAAGTTAATACAATGTTTCCACTCAAAAATTGGCAGCCTGAGTACAGCTGAT
The DNA here is from genome assembly GCF_020740795.1 of Apus apus. Taxonomy (NCBI): domain Eukaryota; kingdom Metazoa; phylum Chordata; class Aves; order Apodiformes; family Apodidae; genus Apus; species Apus apus. The sequence goes on from NC_067283.1 coordinate 54,997,687, forward strand.
GGGGTGTATTTAATGAGACTTTGCCTGCTGATAAAATGTTACTGCAGAACATGCAGGCTAAGGAGAGCCTCTTATTTTCCATCCCAGGATGTAACCTTAGCCTAGCAAAACCCAGTAACTAGCAATAGTTCTCTGGATTTGTAACACATCGTACATTTTTACTCTGTTTTAAACATGTTCTGTAATTTATAAGGTCTTTCAGCCATTAGAAGCATACAGACACTGTTCTGTCTGGTTTATTCTCAAAGGTAACAGCTTGGGATTTGCCATGGATGAGACTCATACCCGTTACCGTCACGCTTGGCTCCAACAAGCCACGTAAGGCTTATCGGCTCCATCTGCACAGAAGCGTAACTCACGGAGCTGATCACCTCTGACACAAGTATTTGCTCAGCTTTCCTTAACCTGCTCTTGGCTGGCTTAGTGTTTTCTCCAAACTTCCTATTTCTGGCACAGTGAGTGAAGAATTTACAGTGAATTGTGAAGCTACAGTAATGTACAAAGCAAAAGCCAGGATTGAGCAACTGAACTGAAAAAATCCAAAGTGTCAAGAAGCCCCTGCTGCTCTGTTGTTAGCATGGCAGGAAGGGAACAGATGCGTGCAGCCCTGAAATCATCCTCCTCGCCCCTTTCCCTACCCTACACCTACAGTGCTCAGCACTCCTGTCGCATCCGTCAGCTTCCATAAAGCTCACGGGCTGCTGAAGACTAAGACTCATGGAAAAGTACAGGGAAAAAAAACTCCATGTCACACGACAGCTCAGTGATCAGCATCACGCACAGATGAGGTTTCAACTTCTGCATCCGCCGCCAGTTGATGGATCCGTGCGTGAACACAGAGAGCTTGAAGGAAGAAGCCAAGCACCACAAGAGCTCTTTGGGCTGGGCACAGGAGGATGCACAGACACACACCAACAAATGTGACACGTCTCCCCCAGGGAACTTGAGAGCTGAACATGACATGAGTTGTACAAGAGTGACAGTTTTGACATAATTTCTACAATATCGTTTGGCAACAGCACTGTTTTACATCTAGCATTGTGCAGAGAAAAACAAAACCCCAAACACTGATTTGAAATTACAGGCCAAGCACTTGCTAGATGTTACTAACAAATGTATTGTGTGTGTGTGCGAGTACGTGCGTGTAACTGCACAGCTCCTTTCTCCACCCCCACATACAGTGCAGGGAATCTGCCAATGCTTAAATGGTGAGGAAGGTCACGGATTTATTGTGGGAAAGCCAACAGTAATTTCGCTGCCTCTCTGGAATACTGCAAACAGCCAAATTGCACAGCTTAGGAAGAAAAATAAAACCCTTTAATTTAGGACTTTAGAGAAACTGTAGCTTTACTGGTCTTGGAATCAAACACCCGAGGGTACAGACCCACTGAACATTTCCAGAAACCAAGGGCAGCAATTATTCCTTCATAAGCAGACCTCCTGCTACATATCGTGACAACAAGCTTTCCAGAGGTAGAACTGGGACTTCAGAAACCTCCTTGGCCTGCCAAAACTCCAGTAACCCTCCCAACTTTCCCCAGTGCTCCTTCAGCGGAAGAAGCATGCAAAACACTTTAGCAAGAGGCAGAAATCTCCTGGAGACAAAGGCAGCACAATGCTTGATCTGGAAACATGATTTCCCTGTACACCAGGAAGGATGAACCAAGAGCTTTTGCAGGACAGGTTTGCTGTCTACACAAGTGCCCATTTGCCTTTGGTTACACACACTTTGGGGAACACTGAATGCTGCAACTGTGAAGATCCCAAAGTGAGGACTGACACATCTAAACGCATATTCAATTTCTTGGCTGCAGGTTGGCATCTCAAAATATGTTATCCAACCCTCCAGGAGGAGAACCGCTCTCAGTCTTCATTTTTGGGAGTAAGTTTTTCCATGGAAGAGGGCAGCTAATGGGAAACATCCCCTGCTCTCAGGAGTGGCTGCATATTGCAACACCCTTGTTTGGTAGAGGAGGCTGCAGCATCTCTGCAGCTGTCCTGGGCAGTGGCCAGGGGCACTTGCTGAAGGTGCTTCAACCCATGTCCAAGTCTTTTACGAGTCCTAGTCTTGTATAAGAGGACCAATGCCAAGTTCAGTATGTTCTTGGTTTTACCAGCTGCCTTTTTAAATTAAATGAATTGAATTAATCATGGGATAAGAGACTACAAATAGAAAGGTGTGAAACCTTGGCTTGCTTTTGTTTGGGTTCCTTGGTGTTTAGCTGGAGATGTTCACCCAACAGCCCAAGGCCTCAGTCAGTGTCAGTGGGTGCTGCAGATGTTTGCCTGGTAGGAGCAGGAGACTAAAAGCATTAAAGAGCCAATCCCAAGTATGAAGCATCTGGCCTGGGCCACGCTCTCCTGTCTTAAGCTGCTGCTAAGTGCCATAAAATGTAGAGTCCCTACATACGTCACGCAAAAGCCTCCAGCACGTTGTTCCATTACCAAACTTCAAACCAGCTATTTTTTCGATCAGTAGCATATTCGTCCTCTGTGCACTACTTTTTCATTCATCACAGATACTCAGAAACCAGGCACTTAGCAATTTTTGTTCCCTTTACCCTTTAGCCATATGATAAAAAGCCCACTATGGAAAAAATTAAGGGGGAGCACTTGGTGTTAGGGCCTCCCTGCCTTTACTTCTCAGAGTTCACCACAAGCAAACCTCCTGGTGACTGGGTTCACCAAGGAAAATATTCAATGCTACACAGGTCCGAGGCCTGAGGGACTTTCCTTTGCATCATTTAAATGATCAGGAAAGCAAGTTAACGAGCGTTCACCAAATTTGAGAAGAAACCATGAGGATGCTGTATGATCCAGCCAGGCTTTTATGGCACATGGCCATGTGCCCTGTTCAAACAGCTCAATCTTAACCAGTGTGGGAAAAGGAGATAAACCATGCCAGCAGCTGAAACGTTTTCTAAAAATCATAAAAGAAAAAAAAATAAATATCAGTTGCCAGCCCTGCACAGTACTTGTCAGTTCGTGCCAGAAAGCAAACACTTTGTTTCAAAGGGGTCATTAAGCCTTTAACTATCCACTTAACATGAACGCCACTAGCAATACTGGTCAAGTCAATGTTCGTGCATGATTACGCTTCAAATTTAGATGGGAAGCTGTTGAACATAGCAGGATCTGTGGAGACTTGTTTCTCTTTCTAATGGATTTAAATTGCCAATAAAACGGGGCCCAGGACGGAGATGCAAAATGAAGCTTGAAGAATAAACAATCTCCGTTATTCATTTTTAAAATGCTATGAAGATCAAAGGGATTTTTGTCTTGCCTGTTCAATGCACATAACTAAAAAAAAAAAGAATAAATGAAAATTGTGGGGAGGGAGTGTCTTTTGAATCAAATCACAGGATGGACAGCAATCACATGGCTCTCGGGTCCACGCCTCACACCTAAGAAAAAGGCTGCAGGTACAAATACCAGGAGGTGGTGAATTATTCTGCGCCGCTGCCTGAGGCAGAGCGTGCCCAAACCATCCACCTATAAGCAGCTTTTTCTTCCTATGGAGCTTCATCCAGAGGCATAGATCAGCCCTGTGTGCATTCAACCACCCGAAAACTTATGGTGAGGGCAATGGACAAGTGGCTGGGCAAAGGGATAGGCCTATCTCAGCTTGGGAGAAAATAAGGCAAACACAACACACCCAAGATTGGCATTGGGTTCCTTGGCCAAGGAGAAGCCTCCACCCCCTTTCTTCAGGGCTCTGTCCGGCCAGTTTGCAAGTATCCTTGTAACACATTAGCTAAGTGCAGAAGTTGTGCAGCACCTTTTACAGGATTCCCAGATATTTCAGGGCCAGTTTTTGCTTACAAAGCCTTTTTGTCTTCAGAAATCATGTAAGATCTGCAAACCCACTACCATCCAGAGATTCTGCCAATAAATAAAAGGACTAAAATATCTTTTTATGGAAATAAGCTATGAGCTCCTAAGCCTCTACAGGATCAAACATTTTCAAAAAAGAAAGCAAGAAAGGACATGTAAATATCCCACCTGCTATGCTGGCATGCTGCAGAAAGTAGTGCCACTTAAAAAGAACAACTGCAACAACCCCAAATAACACCCTCTCAAACACCCAAACCCAGAATCCACTACTCCATGTGAGTGCCCTGTAAGTATCCTTTTCAAACATTCACCCACAGTTGAATTTGGATTGCAGCAAAACATCTCATTTGTATTCAGCAGGATTGCTGCAAATGCTGCAGAAAAACACACTACAGATTAATTCTCAGTATTAATGAAAGCAGAATATCCCAAAGCTGTGAACTAATAAACACACAGTCATGGCTAATGGCAGTTTGTAGACAACGTGTAGCTCAAATCTTAACAGAATTTCTTATTTTACTGGGGTTTGTTTGGGGTTTTTTTTTTCTCCTTTTGTTTTCTATTGCTCCACAACTTACAAATCCTGACAGACTTTGCAAGAAAACACCACCGATGGATAAATTAAGAGGACCCTAAGGAAGAGGTTATGCAGTCCCTCAACTAGCCAAGTTTTAACACAGCAAGTCATGCCTAACACAAACACAACCTCCCAGCTTATCAAGGAGACTCCAAGCACTCCAGCCACTAAGCCGCGGCCAAGGAACGAATGCACAGCCAGGCCACAGGAGGATGCGAGCGGTGCTGGGAACCCTTCCTTCCCAGTATCCCCAGAGATGGGCTCCCATGGCGGCATCTCACCCCCAGCAGCAGCCCCTACTCAGTGGCTGGCCTGAGCTGGCATCTGCTCACTCCTTGGCAAATCAGAGGCAATGGACACATCTCCCAAAACCATCAGATTTCATGGTAATTTCCACACGTGCACACAGAGATGCTTTTTAAGACCCCAGCACTTACACCTTGCTGTGGCTTCACCCGCTCCTTCTTTTATGGCTAAGTAAATGCTGGGAGGAAAAAAAGTAAATACAGTTTCTTTAGTCTATGGGCCCTGTATCAAAGCATGTCATTTATTGATGATGTACAATTACTTGGGGGTGGGGCAGGGCTTAGACCATATCCAATCTATATCACGGTGCAGACAGTTATAATACACAGATCCTGATTTTATAATCCTCTTTTTACTATCTCAAGGGAAATTCATTATTCTAATCCCTATACAGTCAGTCCAGCCCCCCAAAACAAAAACAAAACCAAGCCCTACCCCTCTCCCAAGACTCCAGAGCCTACTGAAGATTTGATACTTTAATTCAGGTAATTTTAGCTCCTCCTTGCTGTATTTTTTTTCTTGGTCATACTTCTTCCAGCACTTATTCTGAGACACTAAACCAAAATCCCTTGCTTTATCTGCAACAGATTAATTACAACTTACATGCAGAATTCCTTTTTACACAGTGACCTGAAATAAATACCCAAAACATCAAAATCTAATTGAAAGACTACTGCAGAGGACTTCTCTACAAGGATTTGGATTCATAAAGGATAAACTTTTTTTTTCTTTCTTCTTGCCCCAAGCACTTTGCACCAGGCAGCACAGGCCAGGAGGGAGCAAACCTGCAAGACTTGCATCCCTACTTTTGAGCACTGCACTTCCTGGCTGCAGACCCAGGTCTACATTCAGTCTCAAGTACACGACCTCAATTCTTCAGTGGGGCTGCAAAGGTTTCCCCAGGGCAGAATGTGACCTCGTGTTTTCATACCACAAAGCTGGCAGATACACTCTCTCATTCCATACCTGTGCACACAGAGGCACTGTTAGCTTTAGATAACAGCTGCCCATGCAGGTGCCTGCTGCACAGGTAGATGTTTACTAATTCCTCCCTCTAAATGAAACTGTGCCATCATCCTAAAGGCTTTCTTATACAACTTTCAGAAGTGTTTATAGGAAAAGCAAGTTCTCCCTCCTCAGCATACCACATCGCACACTATCAGGAAACACAGCAAGGCAACACACGCATTTTAAACACGAAACACTGAACATTATAAATTAATTTGGTGCAATGAAATGGCAACAACTTTCTGAGCCTTGGAAAGCTTCCTGCCCCTGACATCAGTCACTTTACTTCACTTTGTGCATAGGTTGTGACTCAGGGAGAAAATGGTGTCTCCAGGTATCAACCCTACCTACCACCTCACCCTTTCAGTGAGGCCCTGAACTTCATGTACTGGAATAATCTCACTGCCTTTGATTTTGAATTTCAAAATAGACTGTCCCCTGAATGTCTCGGTGAACAGACGACCAAATAAATTCCCTGTCTGATTAAACCTCTATGAACAGAGAACTCAGTTCCTTTGCCACTGGGAACTCCTTTCAGATAAACAGTCATCAGACTTTTAAGCTTTTCTGTCTCTCCATCCCCACAAGCATTTTTAATATACATCTAAAGCAGCTTTTTAAAAATCCTGATAGTGCTGGAAAGCATTCCTCACATAACATCAAGTTTATCACCTGAGGTGAGTGATTAATTAGAAATCAGGCAGGCAGAGGTTGCATTTTTAAAGGTATACGTACATTTCTGAGATAAATCACTGCCTGCCTAATTACTGCTGTACTGCATTTCAAAGCATTGAATGCAAACAAAAAAAAACCTTAAAAATTGTACTTTTGACTATAATGACTTTTTTGTTATGGTTCAGGCAACTTATGGTACACCTGACATGTCTGAGCATCTTTGCTAAAAATATATTCATTTATTACAGTACTGCAATACACATGGAAAATCTTTCAGGTGCTGAAGTCCCCTGGCATATCAGTACCAGAACTAAACTGAGTTATTGAAGAGACTTCTTGGGAACCACCTTGTTTGGCTTTCCTTATCCTTTAGTTAGCACCACAAAGACACCCCTTGAAAAGTCTCCAGTCCCAGGGTACAGCCCCTGTCGTTGCCTTTAGCTTAGTGAACTTCAACGTCCTTTTGAGATTTGCTTGAACAAAATGCACCAAGGCTGTAGGATGGATATTGAGTATAAACATGCTCCACTGTCCTGAAGTTCAAGTCACAATAAAGTCACAGTCTCAAGGGAGAGCATCTGTTAAGATCAGAATGAGATTACAGAAAAGGAGGACCAGCACAAGCACTGGGGATTAAACCACAATTGAAGGTATGAAAAATACAGGTTCAGAAATCATCCCTCCCTGCCTCAGTCTAGGAGGGGGAAGGGCCAGCTGCCTTCCAACCCAACACAGCTTTCATGCAAAATCTGTGAATTTTCTCAGGCATTTTAATGGCACCCTGGCTTCACCAGGACTTGGGTTCAGCTCTGAACATCCAGCTACAGCAGATAAGACAAACTTCTGCAATGCTCCCTCCAAAGTTATCCAACTAAGGACCTTCATGTGGGAGAAAGGATGCAATTCCCAGCACTGCTTGTTCTTAGGTGGATTGTCAGGACCAGCCCTGGAGCATACCAGGAAAAGCACAGGAACCCTGTAGGAACAGAGACACCACTAGCAGAGCTGCTCTCTCTCTAGTCCCACACTTCATTTATCTCACAGCTAGCAATAGCTCACTGGTGAAAATTAGTGGAGCAGACTGAAATTCAGGCTGTAAAGCATGGGACTTCTTTTTATGCAGTTTTGGATTAGCATCTATGCAGATTTTTGTCCATATGGTGATTGCAAAGTATTTTCACAAAAACTCAAAATGCCATCCAGAAATTCCTGTCAAGAGGGAGAGTGACCAGTACACATGCATAGCATTTTTCTGGGGTTTATTTAAAGAATAAAAATAACGGCTTTTGTGCTTTTGTTTTATGCAGTCTGAAAAAAACAGTAGCTGTGCAGAAAAAGTCAAGGAGAGAACAGCAATCAATAATAATCTTGCAAACACTGCTACTGAGAGTAGTCATTTCTCTTAATCCCAAGTATGCTTTTTCTAAGCACATAGTTTTACTAACAGACAGACATTCAGCTCTTTCTGAAAGTTGGTAAGGGTTAAGATTTCAAAGAAATGTAGTAAATTCAGTAGCATAGAAGGCACTACATCACAGTGTCTTAAAAGGAAAACTCTTAAATAGGACATTTAGCAGGTTTCCAATTATAAGGTATAGTCTTACCGAGTCCAGACTAGCTTAAAACCTTCTTTAGGTCTCTTGCCTTCTCTACAACAATTACATTTTATTGTACAGAAACATAACGTACCACCCTAAGGTTTGATAGACAGCAAAACATCAGTACACACACCTCAACACCGCTTCCTTGCTATCAAATACAGGTGATGCATAAATGTAATACGAAACCCCATCCACAATTCACACCCATAAATAAAAATTTGTCATACTTCCAGTTACTCATGTCTTCCATTTCAATCATCTTCAGCAGCTCATTGCTGAGAAATGCCAAGTATCTGCCCTCACCAGTCACGCCCTACAAAAGTGCCATCACTTGAGCCTCTCAGAACCAGCACTCCCTTAAACTGTATCATTTCTCCCCTGTAAAACAAGGCTCCTAAACCTGTGCAAACTCCAGGCCTACACACAACTCCTCTGATCTCAAATGGATTGCACACAGACTTGAAAAAAATGCATCTGCCAAAGCAGCTTGCTGAATCAAGCTCTCACTAATGATTTCCATTAACCACTTCCCTCGACTTCTGAACAAATTCATCTGCTCCTTCAACTGCAGCATTCAGCAAGTGTTAAGTTCCTACTCTCACTTCAGTTAGGTGCACTTTAAAAATCTGTCTAATGTACTTTTATAACTGCTTTGTAGAGGGGAGCTGTTTCAGTACCAGGTGGTATAGCGGTTGCTGGGGTAACACCATTTTTTCCTAAAGTATAAAGCTGGAGTGCCAAGAGGCCTCTATAAACTAAGAACTACATATTACATACTGTCTCAGGGCTATAGTAAAAAAAATTATTTCAGAGACAGAGGGAAGGAGATGTATATATAGAGACACACACACACTTCTTTGTAAGAACTCCAGTGTAAAACTTCAGGGCCCAAAATTTCCAGTGTGCGAGTGAAATACCACTCAACCAAGTTAATTTTTAGCAAGTTGAGAGGCATCTCCTTTTTGCCAAACCACCAGAGCACTGCAGAAATCAATGCCGAAGCCACACCACTTTATTTGACCTAAAGAATTCATCCATCTTAATCCCATCCAACAATATACCTAGAAACTGAAGTGGAAAGACAAGCTATCAGAACGCAGACTTTCTGGACTTACTTTTAAGCATACTCAGTCTCATTTCAGGTTACAACACTGACACTACAATACCTTGTGATGTGATTCTCATTTATAATATCTTCTGTTTCAGGAGAATCTCTTTTTGGCATAGTCTTCATATAACACAGTGTGGTATTCTGTATCATTTTTTTCTCATTTAAACTAGATGAGAAGAGTTTTCTTAGGCAAATAAAGTAATAAAAAACCTGATCCTGCAGTCCTGGCAGGAAAAATACCCAGAGACTTCAAAGGAATATTATGCCTAAGGTTTGCTGGATTGAAACTCAACAGAATATCAGTTTCCCTGCTGCAGTGTTTCTGTAATTGAGAGGCAATAGTTTCAGATTTTCCTCTCTCTCCTCCAGCTTTCTGTATTTTTACCTTTTCCATAAACTTCTCTGCATGTAGCTGCAGTGCTTTTCTCCAAAGTCGTACCCTCTGAAGCTGGGGAGCCAGACTCAATATGAGGCCCTCCTTGAATTCCACTTCACCATCCACTGCCAAATACATTAGGAAGGTGGAGATGGAGCGAGCAGTTTTATCACAGCTAGTGGGCCAGTCAAGATCATTCATTTAAGAAGTACACTTTTCTGGGGTAAAGCACTCTTGAGGCTGCACAGGTAGAGACTGAAGAATATATTCTCCCAGGGTATGTCGCCATCTCTGCTGCCACCCCCTTAAGAAAATTAAGCAAATGAACACAGGCAAGTAAGAACTCTAAGATAGACTCTATGCCTATTTAGCAGCAATAGGTGTGTTTCTGTTCACCTCCTCCCTAGAGTATAACAATGAAATTCCACCTACAGGCAGGTAAGGCATCTTCTTCTTCACATCCCCTGCTGCAGAGGTGTGAAGTCCATGTTCAACTCTTCATTACACCTCACATTATCAATGCCACTGCATTAGTTATGCTAAATATCACCAACAGTATCAGAGGCAGAGTATCTCACTGCTTGACTAAACTAATGACATACAGAGTGTTTTTCTGCTCTCATCACTGTGTTATGAGCACAGCCTGACAGCTACACTGTTTAATACCCCATGCTATTTATTTTCTTGCAAGAGAACTTCCTTTTCTTCCCACTTTGGATTATAGCCCATTTTGCATAACACTGTGGCTGATAATTTGTTATTTAACCAATCATGTGGAAGGGATGAAGGGGTGGAAAAAAGAAGGGTAGGACGTTAGTAGCTGTGAAAATAATTTTAAATGGACCATACATTGACACAGCCTGTAAGTTATTAAAAGAATGTAAGTGCTTCTGCACTATTATTTTTTAGAATGGCATATTAATGGCTATGAAAGTAATTACACCTCTTTAATATTCACATTCTAATAACTTCCATGCTAAAAAACTGCAGAGAAAATTAATAACAGAGTAGAAATATAGTAAACTTCAACTGTTTTTCATTTTCCATACAAAACCCACAATGACATTTCCTATTTCTGCTGACCTACCAAGTGCCTGGCAGAGGCACCTCTGCTCCACACACAGGACAGCAGCTTTGGGTGTAAACCTACCCCAGCCCAACCCAAGTGAGAAAGTTCTCAGCAGTTACAGCAATTCTGGATCTGATCCACCAATTTTCAGCTGACTATTTTTTTTTTTAATATTATTTGAGTTATCACACCTTCAGAGCTAAAGTCTTATTTTATATAATAACATAAACACAATTGATGGTAGCAATTTATTCCAGGGCTGAAGATGTTCATTGGCAATTTAACAATGGAGGGAATTGTTGCTGACAATTTTACAAAACCTTTTATCAAAGTTTATGGCCCATTAAGCCCAACAGTGTTATTACCAGTACGGCATCATCACTCTCAATAGCATACTGTTGGCCCAGAACAATCCATTTTCTAATCCTGTCTATTATAACCTGTCTGTTTACTCAGAAGTCATGTTTGCTACTTGTGTAATGATCTGAGTCTTTGAAACCTTACCGTTCATAGGCAGGATCCAATCGGTACCATACTAAAGCAGGAGAAAGTAGCCTGAGTCCCTTTCAAGTGCCTATAACCAATTCGGGTTTTCTCTTCATGTGTCAAAATACAAAATACAGATGTTAGATGAGCATATAAGCATACAGGTATACATTCCATGAAACACAGAAGCAGCTCTGGGAAACAGGGAATACAATTAAAAGGGGGAGTATTTCTCTCCAGAATCTTAAAGAATTCAGTTCTTGACCTGTGCTTGGCATTGGCACCTTCTATGCCCTGTGCTATCAACAATTAATTTGGTTCACAGTAACTAATGACCAGCCAAGAGAGGTGTTAATTAGCTATTTTTACCCTTAATTCACTGAATACCATGTGCTCATTGATGCAAACCAGACTGCTGCTGTTCAAATCAAGATGACCCTCATTTAGAAAAAGGGTGTCTTCTTCCTTCTTTTGCGCTTGACAAATCTTTAAATTGTCAGGGAGAATCATCCACACATACTGATGGGAGCATCTTACACACTGATGAACTTCCACAGTGCTGTATTAGTTTATCTACCGTAGACAACTGTGATAAAGTGATGCTGCCTAGGGGATCTGCCTCATTAAAGAAGGGTAAAAGAGAAGAAGAGCAGCTCTGAAATAATTAAATCATTAAAAAGAACACCTTGCAGAGCTTATTAGGTAGGAAACAGACTGACAATACCATTGCTCAACACTTAATTACGCTTTTGAAGATGAGGTGGAAATGAGAGTTTTTCAATTACAAACCTTTCAAATCCCAAACTAAAATAAAAATACCAAGCCGATCCAGTCATTGGTCATATATCCTAACAGAGAAGTTTGAAGAAAGTATCAGATCCTGCCACGTAACTGAAGATGCTGAAGTTTTGACTTCATGTCCTACTGCACATACCCTCATTTCAAGTGGTCAAATTAGGAATTGCAAATGGAAAGGTTCACATTTTTCTTCTTACATCAAATCAAGACTACTGCAAAACTCAACTACTTTTCCTCCTGTGCAAATAGGTGGAAGCTGAGCGCAGAACATAAACATGACTTGCATGTTTCCCTTTCCGAATCTGCAGTGAAATAATTGTCCTTGCTGCCACTCAAGAAGACTGAACTTCTTCCATGAATTCTGGGGAAGCAATAGTGGCATCAATATCTACCCAGATGCTACAACCACAACACTAAAGGCAAAGCGTGGAGCTGGTCCCACCTTGCAAGTCTCATGCACTTCATTCAGTCCTCTGCACACAGATTCTATTATAATGTTGGCTTTCCTCTGGTCCACAAGTGAAACTTTAAACAGAAGGCTGCACTCTGTCCCCAACATGTACAAGTACACAAGGACCAGCTGGAAAGACACTAAACAGTCCACCTTGTATGGGCGATCAACACCCTGCCAGCTACTGTGCTGGGCATAATTCCTGGGCTCTTCCTGGGCATAATTCATCTTCACATTTCTGCAGGTCCCCACAGGAAACACCTGGATCAGTAGCTGAGGGAGAGGTGATGGGGCTGATACTAGTTGGGTTTTTTCCTGACAGCTTGTTTGTTGGGGAGTGACTTCTCTCTTTTAGGCTGGCTCTGAAAATGAAGCCACGCTGCCACCACTTCCCAGCTCTCGGCAAACACCAAGGGCCCCGCGTCCTACGCCCTGCTCTGTGGTGCAAAACCAGTGTTCATGTGGAGACCCAACAGCTCAAATTATGGTCTAGCTCTGACAAAACAGCTTCCAGAGTCAGGGTTTTGCCAACTAATGCTTCTGCTTCCAAAAAATTGGTTTGTTTTGTTCTGGTTTAATCGGTTTTTCACTTGGGGTTTTCTGTTTGTTTTTAACAGAGGTGGGAAAAATAAAAAAAGGCATGGAGTTGGTGCAAAACCCAGCTGAAGAGCAGCAAAGCAGATTGAATCCTGTTCAACAAGTGAGAACATCAAGTTCCCATTCATGAAAAATAGGCTGCAATAAAAATGGAGGAGAAAAAACGCTCCACACATTTAACACCTCTAGTCAAAAGGCACTTTCTCTTAGGCAGTTCCCAACATTGTGCCAACAAGGGATGGGCTCTAAAACAGGGACTTGAGGACATCTCGCCTCCAGTTTATTGAAGGAATAAGTTTCCTTGTCTTCATGTGCCCAGCAGATGATCTCTGAACCTCCAGATTTAACACATGAGAAGCAAGCTTGTCAAACATTAGTCATATCTCTTCTTACCACAGCTTTCCCTTCCCAATGATTACAGGGAATGAAGAAGAATTTTTATGGGTTTTTTTCAGCTTTCAAAGTCATTGCCTTTGCAAAGTTCACCACCAACACCTTCAGGTAGGAGAACTGGTAACTTCCACTTGCAAAAGGAACGGTGATCACATATGCAAAATTCTATCTTCATCTGGCACTGAAGATCTGGTATCTTCATTATTCTGAAAGGTTCTTTTATCAAACAGGTATCCCTAATGTCTTACACATCTTTTATACTAAGTGAAAAAGATGGAAAGAAACACGATAGCAAGATTTTCTCCTGGATAAAACACATGATCATGCAGCCAGTAAGTCCCCGATCTTACCTATTCTCTACACTCCCAGAGTCCACCATCAGCCAGAACTGCTTATTCCCCTTTGATAGCTCAGGGTGTATTTACTTAATCAACACTGTACATGGTATAACCAGTTACAACAAAGTAGCAAAGTGACCACATCTTATTTCTTTTTTAATACTACTTTCACAACACCAAAACCACATGGGATTTTTCTATTGCATAATACAGCTACTTAAAATTAAGACAAACTACAAAACAACAGCATTAGGAAACAAGGGCCAAGATGACCTTTTCTTGTACACCAAATTACAATGCTCTCGTTACAAGTCCAAACGCAGCAGCAGAAGCTGGAGGTGAACCATGAGGCACATCCCCTTGGAAACACCAGGGACAGAGCGTAATCTATGAGCACACCAGAGAAACAAAGTGTCCTGCATCTCTGCTGTGGCACATCCATTGGAGTTGATTGCCCAGGAACATATGAAGCAAAGCGAAAATGACAGCAAATTGCAAATGTTTGGGAAGCACCTGCTCAAGATTTCCTCACTACAGTTAAAGAATAGAGAGGTGCACTTGGCAAAGTGACTGCTTTTCCCTGTTCAGTATCTGCTTGCAGAAAATTAGTAAGAAAACCTGTGTTGAAGATACAGCACAATGCCACCTGTGCTAACAAATGTGTATCTAATTTTAATATAAGCTCTGGTTAAGTGGTTTGTGTTGAAATGCCACCCATTATTCCAAGTCTAACCCAACTTAATCATATCTATTGAAAACCACATAATAAATAACATGAAATATGCAGCATGCCATCCTAATTGCAGAGGTTGTCTCATTTACTAGAAGTCATTTATTTATGCAAATTACTTGAACTACGTGATTCAATCTGAATCATGGGAACTAGGTACTGATTTGTGCAAACAGCCTCTTACTTCTTTGCTAAAGGCATAGTTGAAATAACTGACCTAACTGCTAAAACAAGCTTCTTCCTTGAACCCTGCCTCCTCCTTTCGTCTTCCCTCCCGAGTGAACTTCAGAAAACAGTTGTTCTACAAAAGCATTTTGAAAGTAAGAATTAAAAAACAAAACAGAGACTCAATTAATTACGTGCAATCAAAAAAATTGGTTATTTCCAAGATTAGAGAATTGCTTAGCAACAGGGAGCTGCCCATGCACCCATAACTCCACTCTGCAGAATTTAAGTATGCAGCCCTCAAGAAGTGGTTACTACCTCAGATACGAATCAATTCAACTTTCAGAAGAGTACATACATCTCTCACATCTTTAATGGGGGGGGAGGGGGGAGGGAGCACATATCCCCAGACAAAAGCAACTATAGTATTTTTTTGTTTGATTGGTTGTTGTTTGGGTTTTTTTAAGTTGGACCTTTCAAATATGAAAGCTGACATCACAAATGTGCTTCAGCTACCTGAAAAGCATAATTTAGGAAACCAAGTTCAGATTTTACATCTGCTTACACCCAACTTGATGTGCAGCTACTGTCTCATGTCTGTTATTTCAAGAGGAGCTGGGTCTTCCCCCAGGGCAATGGCACAAGGGGCCAGGCATGCTGAGCCCTACCACAGGTGGGGAATGTGCACATTTTGGTCACGAGAAGCCAAGCCAGACGCATGCCACCACAGGTCACTTCATCCCAGGCTATGGCCAGCCTCCACCAAGGCACACATCCCCAGGGAAGGACATGCAGAAGGGCCTTCAGGAAAGAGGGGAAACCATGCTTTGTGAAGACCTTGTTTCAAACTAGCAAATAAGCTCACAGCAGGATGTTGGTTACCTTCAGCTCCAGGCAGTGTTTGTCACTGGCCTGAGAATGGGGCAAGAGGCCAAAATCCTAGTAGGCAACTTTGTTAGTGGCCAGCTGTGTTGCCTCAGGCAACCATTCAAAGCCTCCATGGCTTGTAGCTCCATGATCCTGTAGCTCCCAGTAAGTAAAATTATACTTTTCATCATCTAGAAGAAGGGCTGTATGAGCTTGTGGTGCCTCGGTGCCAAAAGTGGCTGATTTCCAGAGCTTTTCTGGTTATCTTCATATTTACTGCTGCATCTGGTGATAAGGCAGGGATCATGCCACTGCCTTTCGATTACCAAACATACACAAACCCCGTTCCCACAAACTGATAATTTTCTTCTTGTAAAAGCCAAAGCTAAAATACTACTATCCTGTCATCAAGACAGCTGGTTTATATCCTCTCCTCCTTCCTTCCACATCTTCGCCAGAAAACGTCCCGCCTGACACGGTCCCTGCCGACTCGTCCAGCCCCACGACGAACCATCTACCCCAGCAGAGCGGTGCTGGCAAACCTGCCTTTGCTGGTCCTGCACATTTTCATGTATTCATTTTGTTCGTTGGTTTGGTTTAGGACAGAGGGGGCTGAGAAACCCACTGCTTTTCCAGGGAGCTGGAGGGTACACCCAGAGAGGCTGCCCGCCCTTCACACAGCACCTTTGCAACTAAAAAGAGTCACAGAGCCGTAACCACTAGACGGAGAAGGCTTTTAACCCACACAGCAGTGCTGCCCGCCCTTGGGGCATTGCTACTGCTCCACAGCTTTCACCTCCCCTGCCCAAATCCCCAGCCTGCCTGCTTTGGCATGGCTGGCAAGGAGCTGAGAGCCTCCAGCTCGTCCTCTGGCCCGAGGTTAGCAAGGTATGGTGAAGGGAGCAATCACATGGCGGCCAGGGAGGTAATGGATATCATGCCTTTTATTATTTTATTAGTAGTATTACTAATTCACATTATCTTATTATTTCTACTATTCCTTGCATGACCACCTTGTTTTCATTATTTGAGGAAAATGGAAAACTGCTTACAAACATTTCAGACAGCATTTATCTCTCTACTTCATTCGGAGCAGTGCTTTTCACATATATATATAAATGAGTTTAGCCAAACCCCAAAATTTGAAGTTTTTCAGAGGGGGAAGAAGGGAATTAGAGTAAGTTCACTAATTTGAGCCAAACTCAGCAAACACACGTTGTCAAAAACAAAACAAAAAAACAGAAAAAGAAATGAGTGGGAGGGAGGCATAAGAAAATTAAGTGGTGTTCTAGTATTTTCAAAATAAACCTGCAAATTTTCATTTCAAACAGCATTTCATTTTCCTTCTTACACAACTTAAAAAGGAAATAAATGGTCTCAGGTTCAATTTAATCTTCCAGATTATCTTAAAACAGGTTTTTTGGTTGATGTCTTGCTGTTAGGTTATTTTTTTTCCCTTCTATAGAGCCAGCCTGATAGATTTGTTTGAATTTGACTGGAAGTTACTCTTTTTTTTTCCAGGCTTTGTTTGGTTTGTTGTGTTTTTTTTCTTCACCGCTGAAACAAACAAAACCCACCCATGATTTGATGCACTCCAGTAGCAAGACATGTATGTGAACACGTAGATGTTTACTTTCATGTACGCAGATGTGCTGGGCAGGAGAAGGCACGCTGGCAGGAGGAAGAACCTTGCATCTGCCTTGCATGGATCCGTCAACACCCAAAACACACTTTGCATTAAAACTTCAAAACGAAAGCTCACACGCCTTTACGGGCTATATACATCCAGCACTGCTCTCTCCTAGCAATGCCTTCTGTTCTTAAAAATCATAAAGCGCAGCATGGTTGTAAGTGTACTTCTTAGCCCAACGGCCAACCCTCTGCCTTGTCTTTTCACTCTGGATATCAGAAAGTTCTCCTGTTCAAACACACATTCCCACAAGTGGATTTCTCATGTTTCTTCTCTGTGAGCAACTCTCAGTAACATTATTAAGCACAGAGAGCACAAGACCCACACCTACACATTTTCCCTACGAGACCAGCTACGAAGGCATATCCTAGCTCTTAATGAACAGCCATCTTGCTTCAGCAGGAGTACACATTTATTTTTATTCAACCTCCCTGTATAGAGGAGTACATCAACTATTTTTTTTTTCCACATTTCCTTTAGGAATGACTTCTGCTGCCCATATTCATGCCAAATGTTCTGTAACTATTCCTGAAGAAAAAAAAAAAAATACACGCTATTACTCAATACTTTTAGGTCAGCAGAATTCAGTCCTAAAAAAAGAAGTATTACAGTGCCGTTTGCTGTAGTTGGAAGCCAAGAAGTAACACATCAAAACTAGAATGGGCAGGAACACTACTAGATCTCATACAACACGCAACGCGTGCCTGGAAGTGAAGGGGCACCAGGAGAAGGTCAAATTGAAATGCATTAACAGGGTCAGCGTGTACTGTTCCAAGCTGAAAAACAACTGTCAGAGTTCACATAAACATCAAGTGGTGGACTCCAGCACTGCAAAACTATTAACTCCTGGCAAAAAAAAACAACAACAAAAAAAAAAAAACACCTGAACTCCTTCTACCCTCACCTACACAATGTTGATAAATCCATAGTGCTGGCTCCCCACGTCCATGTGCTTCACTAATGGCAGCAGTCCATTCCTGAGGACATCTGATGAGTCATAACCCAAACATCTTGGGGACAAGGACATCTGGCATTGCATCATTCCCATTCAAAGGGTGCTTCCCAGAGGTGACAGCACATCTGCTAATCCCTCACCTTTATTCCCACTCTCATACACCTTATTCTCCATGAAGCAGCAACTCCTGCTCATTGTCCCCAACACAAGCACTGGCTGAGGTGCAGCTTAGGCTCCAGAGAGGCAAATTCTCCACTAACTTCTCCAACTGCACTTACAGCAAGACATGTTACTCAACCTAATCGTGAAGAGAGACAGCAAGGCAGGTGACTGTCCCCATCACAGCAGTAACTCCTGTTCTGAGTATTCATCAGAGGCTACACACCTTCTACAGCTGCTACAGAGCAAATCCAGGAAATGAAAAGCAAGAACATGCCTTCCACTGAGAGGCAAATTACAGCTCTACTGCCTTTCCTAATAATTTTCCCTTTCTGCTAAAACTAGCAAAATCCTAGCTGGATTGATGCTATTCCTGTGCCAGCTGATCCCTGACTGATGGAATTGCTTTTTTTTCCCTAGTAGGTGCACAAGAAGAGCAGTATAGCAGAATGCGGCTTGAGAAATTAATCACAAATAAAAGATGCCTAATGCAATTCACACACTTCCAAAACAGCGATCGCTTTAGGTAGCAGGTCATCTTTTCACAGAATAAGACCTCGTCCCCATTTTGAATAGTATAAATAAGGTTTGTCAATCCAGCAAGTGCTCCTAATGTAGATCAGCCAGAGGACACTTTTGTGGGTAGAGGTAATCCTGGCTACCATTGTTGAAGTTTTCAAAGTCAAAGCATTTCTGTGCTGACAACTGATTTTGAATATATGTTAGTTCTTTCTGAGAAACTCCACTCACATGCAGGGTGACTGTACCTTCTGATGCACAAATGCTACCAGAACTTGGACTAATCCATGAGTTTGCAACAATATCAACAGTTTTTATGCAAAACCATTCCATGAAGGTACTGTAGTCCTCCCTAAAATGAAGTATACCTTTCACTAAGGTTGCTTCTGAAGAGCTATTAAGCAAAAGAGATTGAGCTCAAGGAAGATAAGGACATCTTCTGAAGGAACTGGTTTGGCTAGTCAGCTATCTTGCTGCTAAAGCTAACATATCCCAGTGATTTCAGTGATACATGGATACCCAAATGCAAAAGTCAGCCCCGAGGACCATAATGGCATTGCACGACACTCCCTCTAAGTCTCTCTCTATAAATTAACAAATAAATTACAACGGACTACTCTGATTGTGAAGTCTCCAGGGCATTGATCTTGATTTCTTATTTATCTGCAAATCTCCTCATGTACTCTTGATGCTAGGAATAACACATTTGTACTTTCTTCTACCACTTCTCCGTGTAGTTTGCTCACCACACACACACACTTTGCTGAGATACTAATCTCTTTTGTGGCATCCTGCACAGAGTCACTGTATTTTGCAGGTTGCCCGAATTAGGCAAATGACTACTGGCACTTTACCTTCCCTGCTTATCAGAAATTGCCCTTAACGATGGGAGGATTTAGGTTTTGTTCTTAATCATTCACACATTGAGGCACTGGAGTAAGATCAACTCTATAGTTAAGCCTACTTATTTAATTCTATTATTTCACCAAATTAAATTGTGTCGGCATCTAGATTGCTGTGTCTCTAACTGCATTCACTGCCAAGGCTGCACAGACTTATTTTAGTTTCCAAATCCAAAGAAGTTTGGTCATTTACCAAGGAGAAAAAAGGGTGCATAGACAATACCTTAGGTAACACACACACATTTGTTCCTGTCTCCACACAGAGAATTCCACTTGCATCAGTGATAATACAAATAGAGGAATGACAAAAGAGCATACCAGCAACCCTGCTACTGTAACAGAACCATGAGATGTCCTTCACCTGCAACCTAGCACCTGGCACCAGGCAGGCAAAGGATGCTGCCAACCCCTCAGCCAAGCTGGAGGTGCAGAGGCAGCTGCCTGCTCCTGGGAGGCCCCCGCGTTAGCTCCCATGACAGTCCCCACCAGCAGGCACATTTCACTGGGACCCCTGCTCCCACAGAGGGCATCGGCAAACATGCCGGATGCCTGCACACAACTGGACCAAGCCCTACACAACCCACAAAGACTAGTCTACTTGTATGCATCTTTTGCAAATAAATATGGAATAAGATACAGAGCAGAACCTACAAAACAATGGAAAGGGCAGCAATACACACTAGCAGCACACACGCAGCCCACGCGTGAACACCACACAGGATACGAGATGGAGCTTTGTCATTTCACTTGAAAATGAATACTTCAACATCCTCAAGGAACTTTGTTTTCCTTTGTTTTTCAGAAAGCCCTGTAAGACATCAGGTTCACAAGGCCATCACAGCCAACTTCTCCAGCCACCGCGTTACCTGGCACGCTTGCGTGCACACTCCCAGCACAGAGCAGCGAGCTCCCGTCCCACAATGGTGGCAGCTACAGATCAAAACTAGAGATATAAAACCAAAATACAGAAACAGAAAGCAGTTTGCTTAACTGTAGTGCTGTCCCCAACCTCTGGCACACAAAACTGGACGTGGATCAAATGTGTCCTCTCTAAGTGGCACGTTGGCTGTCACAGGTATTTATCTCAGGTACCACCACACAGGCCACCCAGGATACATTAGTGGAAATTATTTCCACTGTGGTTAATCTGGGTCAACATCAGAGCAGGTAGATAAGAGACAGAGGCAGGTATTGATCCCTGTGAGAGGATTTCAGTTTTCCACAACGCCATTTGGTTCTGGAATATGCACAATTACGGGTTGTTGGGTTTTTTTGTATCTTAATTACCACAGTGTTAGGACTAAACCAGCTTTCCCTCATCCATATTCAAAGAACTCATTCTGAAATTTTGGGAAAAGACAACTGGGTTTAAACTTCTGTTCAAACAGTACATTGTTCAGATTTTATAGGTTACAATGTTCTTCTAACAAAAAACACTTGCCCACATACTTTCCTTTTTTTGAGACACTTCCTCTTTTTAGTAAGAGAACAAAGCAGGTTGAAAAATTTTAAAGTGTAATTTCATATGCAATTTGAACTTCTAAAATCCACAGAATTTGTTCTTAAAAGTCAAGCATTGCATGTTTTTTATTATGTCCAGAATTACTCTGAAATCTGATGCTGAGTCCTATAATTTGATCAACGAGGGAGGTCCTCAACATAACACTAATGCTCTATTAAACCACTGGACCTGTCACTTCAAAACAGTATCTCACAATTCTCAAATGCTGCTTCATTTTGTACACATGACTTATTTTCTTGCTTATCCTCAAGTGTAGGGAGAAACTAATGAAGATCTATCAATCAATTAACGCTTCCTGAAGAAATTCTTCTGCCTTCACCTCTGCCACCGAGTTCCCAGCTACTCCCAAAGGAACAGTTACTTGCTGACAGAATATACCCAAAATAATCTGTCTCTATTTGGTTTATCACTTAGATGTTGATTATTTAGCAATCCTCAAATAACTGGAACCCTCCTAAGTTTATGAGGCAGAGAATTAACCACTACAAATAAGTTATTTCTCCTCATGCCTTACGGATTCTACAGGGCATGTGCACCTGAAACTGCATCCCAAAAGACTTCACACAAGCAGAGCAGAGTCACCTTGCTTCTCATAATTTTCAAAGGGTGAGGAAAAAAAAATAGAAATAAAAAGAAAACCAGGAAAGAAAACCTGCCCATGTTACATCAGTAACAGGTATGAACTTGATTTCTGGATCAAGAGAATCTCTCCAGCTTTTGAAGGTTGTGCAACTAGTTCTTTGGGATGGGGTGTTTCTCCCTCACAGGGCGGTTTTACTGTCCACAGTCATGAAAGACTAATTTGCTTTAAGCCGTGCATCAGCTCTTCTAAAAACTATTAATTCTCTTCTCCCGCTTTTTCTTTAGGGAAAAGAAAAACAAACAAAAAAAAACCAGAACCAGAAAGAAAGTTTTTTTAAAAAAAGAAAACCAAACCACCCAAATCTGCATTTTTTTCCTGACTGGCAGATTTCCAAGATAAAGAGGACTGCACTCTGCCTGGAACAGCAGCCGGGGCCTCGCTCTCCTCACTCACAAAAGAGAACACCACACGTAGGGAGGGGAAAAAGCGACGGATCTGACCAGCCAGAAACATTTTCTCACCCTCTCTCCGAGAGAAAAAAACAAACAAACAACCCAACAAAACCCAAACCTAAGCACCAAGACGCCCCAAACCCGCAGCCCCAGCAGACGCCCCATCCCCGCCGTTCCCACGCACGGCCGAGCCGGGCGGTCGCTGCCAGGGCTGACAGAGCCGGCACAGTCGGGACGACGGCTCCTCCACGCCGGGTCAGGAGGGGATAAATCGCTCCTCGTTTTAACAACTGGGAACCAGACCCCTGAGGAAGTTTCCTCTCTTTCCGCTCCCCCCCCCCCCCCCATCACCCCACTCTCCCCTTCCCAGGTGTATACGTATTTATACATTGCCTAATGTCATTTGTTTAGTAGGATAAGCGGAGGTGCCCAGGTCAGGGCGACAGGCGGAGGTTACCGGAGCGGGGCTTACTCCTCAGAACTCCGCAGCTTTTCCCCGCCGCCCTCCCGGGAGCGCCGGCAGCGCCGGTGCGGGGCGGTCGCCGCGGGGCTGAGCCCGGCGCCCGGAGCGCACTCCGGGCAGCGACTGGGCAAGGCGGGGAAGGGGGGGGGAAGAAGGGAAAAAACCCAAACCAAAACAGCAAACCAAAAGCCAGCACCACAAAAAAAAAAAAAAAAAAAAAAAAAAAAAAAAAAAAAGCAAAAAAAAAAGCAAAAACCACGAAAGGAGAGAAGCACAACCGATGTGCCAAGGCTTATCCCCTTTTATTTCTTCCACCCCCACAAAAGAAAATAAGCCTAGAATCAGGAAGTCAGAGCTGCGTGATCGCTGCTATAGGTTTTGGCTTTCACCCCTTCCCTCCACTGTCTCGGCTTCTTTTTTTCCTCTCTTTCTTTTAAAGGAAAGAAGCAGCCGGGACTTTCCCTTCGCCGCTCCCACGGGAGGCCCCGGCGCGCCGCAGCCCGGCTCCCACGGGGCGAAGCGGCGGCAGGACCCCCGCACCCCCCGCTCCCGCCTACCTTTCTTTTCCTCCACGGCGGAGCAGAGCGCGACGCAAACCAAGAGCAGCACCAGGACAGCGGCCCCGCGGGGCCCGGCGCGCAGGGGGCTGCGGCCGCCCATGCTGCGAGACCGCCTCTCCCTCGGAGGGTCGACGAGGTGGGACGGGACGGACGCGCGGAGGGTTGCGCCGACCCCGCTCCTCTGCGCTGCGCTGCTCGTCTCCCGCCGCGGCGATCAGCTCCTCTCCGCCGCCCCGTCCCGCGCAACTCCGCGCAGCATGCTGGAGGGCGGCCGTCGAGGGCTGCGCGCACACGTGCGTGCTCGGCTGCGGACGGGCTGCGGGGCTGCTGCCTTCCTCCTCCCGCTGCTGCTGCTAGCGGCGGTGGGTGCGCAGAGGCTTGCGGAGCGGCTGGAGCCGGCTGCGGGACGGGGTGCGCCCGGCTACGCTCTCCTCCCGGCCGCGGAGCGCAGGGGCTCCCTCTGGGGACGCCGAGGAGGAGGAGGAGGATGGGGCGGGAGAAGGAGGAGGAGGGGGGAGGAGGAGGAACCGGCGGCGCCTTCCCCGCCCAGGTGGTGAAGGGGCGGATCCGTCACCTGTCCCAGGATGTAGGGTGAAGAGGAGGGGTGGGCAGGGAGAGGACAGTTTAGCTGCCCCTCCTTGCTCCAGAGGGTGAGGCAGATACTCCGCTTCCCGGCAGCTTCTGCCCGGCAGCTGCCGAAAGCATGGGCACGGATTCGCGCTGCCGCTCGCAGAAAAGCGGCGTGGCCTTGGCACAGCCTCCGCCCCCGCCGGGTGCCCTCCCGGGGGGAGGCCGGGCTCCGGGAGGCGGGGGGCAGCGGCTGTGCGGGGTTACGGGTGCCCCGGCGTGTCCTGCAGCAGAACCCCTGTCCCGTCCCGTTCCCCAGGGACCTCGCAGTCTCCCGGGAGGAGAGTGCGGGCAAGGATGGGCTGAGGCGCTTCATCGGGCATCTGCAACAGCGAAGCCGCTGCGGAGGTTGAATTGGCTCCCCAGGGACGCGGCTCTGGCCCTTAATTCTGCTCCCCCGAAGTCAGCGGAGCCCGCTTGGCTCCTCTGCCAAGTCCTTGTTCTTGTTCGAGGCGTTTTACCCTTAATGTTTGCAAGGCTAGGGATGTATGTGTGTGTGAAATAAAACTGCACTGTTTCTTACTAGGTTTTTAGCACAAAGGTAACAGAGTCCTTATCGGCGCATACAGTTTCTGTGCTCCGGCACCGGCAGGGAGAAAGTGCTCCTGCTCTGAGCGCAAGTTGCTTGATAAGCACAAACATACAAGTGTTGCTCAGGTGCCCCAGGGACATCCACAGACAAGAAGCGAAATGGTACACGCATGGTGCTCCTTCCCCCCAGCATTTCCCCCTCCCCCCGGCAAAACCAAACTATTCCGTTTTCAGTAAAATATTCCTATGGTTTCAATTTTTATTTTTTTTTAAACAGGCTGCTCCTCTGGAAAGTAGGAGGAAGCACCGTCTTGTCACTCAGGCATGTTAATAGGACATAGAAATGTCACTTGTCTGGGTTGGGATCTTTCCGAGTAAATCATGTTTCAACATAGCAACTTGTTAAATGCTGGTGGTGATTTCTTCGTAAAGCTCTTGTGGAGACGTGGGCCGTACAGTCAATAGGATATGAATCCTTAGAAGTGTTATGATTAACTGGGAACTCCAGTAATTGAAGTGGGTAATGACATGAGGTTTGGGAGTTTACGTGCTAAATGCCTGTGTCTATCACAGGGTGCTGGAACACAATAGGTTGCAAAATAGCCACTGAGTGTATCTTGACTTTCCTCTGGGGTGCATGTTCCTCTGAGAGATGCATTACTTTTCTCTTACCAGTCAACTTCCTCTCTACGATCTTTTTCTGATAGTTTAACTAGTTAGTGCCCTAACTAGGCAAAGAAAACCACCGTCCTATTTATTTATCCCAGCTCAAAGCCCGACGCCTGGCCACATGCCTCCAGCTATGCACCATTCCACCATACCCATAATCATTTATTTAGATAAATTGGGTTACAAGCCAGCTTTTGTATGCTGTAGCTGACATCCTGGTTTGATTATATTTTGTAAATAACGTGAAAGATGTACTTTGAAGTAAACTCAGACGTTAGTAACATCCGAGGAACTCCACTTACTCATGATTGGTTTTGTGGCTGTAACTGAGGGAAGGACCTGGGCTTATAATACACCATTAGTGTAATTTGCTTCAAAGATGCTCAGACAGTGCAACTTCATAAACATTATGTAGATATGATTAATTTTCATTTAGTAAGACAAATAGGAGAATCTTTAAAAATTAGAAGCCCAGGAACAAGTGATCAGCTTCTACAGAAGGAAGATTTGCAGTGTACCCTCAGCACACTCTAATGATTGCAGTTTGCATTATGAGAAAGAAAGAATGATTAAGGCAACCAACGAATGAACCTCAAATCTGTAGATAAATAGGAAATAAAAACATGTGCTTAATGTTGAGCATTAAGCTACCACTATGGAAGGCAATGTAGATTTTAAAATCTAGGAAAAGAAAGGATTCAAAGTGACACCTGAAAAACAAACTAAATATAGGGAAAATAAGGAAACACCTTTTGCATATGAGTTCAGTGGAGAAACTTGTCTAAGTCCTGTCCTAACACGTTAAAGAACAAATACTTGCTTTGCAGAATTTCTCGTGTAACCACGATTCTACCTGCTATACTGAACAGGAACATTTCATACTTGCTTTGCCACCCATCACGTACTGCCCTTACATAAATGCTCATAAAACCAAGTATTTGATCCTAACTAAACTCATCCTTCATTCCTGACATGATGAGCAAGGGAAGACTAGGCATATTCCCCTTTAGATTTGCTTTCCCACACTACAGATGCCCACTACAGGAGACTCTCTGCTGCTGCTGGCAGTGCAAGCTGCCATGAATTCCATCCTCCCACCTTTGAAAGCAAAAATGTGTTACTTTTGTGGCATCTGTGCTCTACTTGCCAAGGTCACAAGATACATAAAGAGATCCTAAGACTGAGGTTAGAGACGATCACAGGCAGGGCCTTTCTTACACAACCAAACAATTTCTGAAACAGTTTGCATTAAAATATTACATTTTCCCCGAGGAGCTGGTCACATACATACCTAGTGACTGCCTTTGAACCCCTTTGAAGCTAACTGAACTACATGAATTTCAGCATGGACATGAAATATTCCTTCATATTGCAAAACTTTTATTACCAGCTGCATGTGTGCACGGATCAAAGGTCATGCGACAAAGGCCAACTTTTTTACCACCAATTTTAAAATTAATACTGTATACGAGACTATCACTCTAAATGCAACATCTTGCTTCAGCTTCCTTTTGACTCACTTGCTTTACAGTGTGTGTATATTTGCTATCTTCTGTATATTAAGCATAAACAGGCCAACATATGAAGTAAAGTCCATTTAAACTGCTGGTTGTTTCATGTGGATACTGCTGAATTGCAGAACTAAATTGTGAGTGCTCACCCAGCACTTGCCTGCACCACTGAGCTGATTACTATGCTACACGTGGAGAGAAGTAACTGTAAGAGGATGAATAATAGAAAAAGCAGGGTTAATTCTGCTGTCCTCTCACCTCATTCCCTCAAAACAGAATAGAGTCTCAAAATCATTTTAAGAGTATAGAAATCCCCACTGCAGAGTAAAGAAATCCCCACTGCTGGGTCCTTTCCTTGAGTGAAGCAACAACAAAAAAAGTGTTTGTTTTCATTATCCACCCAGAAGTGGGTCAGCATTTGCCCCTCCACAAAATTCATCAGCAACTGTTCTTTGATAGCAATGCAGCTCTTCTTTGCGTGCTGCAAAAGTGATTTTAAAGGGCAGCCTTTTTCACTGGAAGAGAAGAAACAAAACAGAGAGGAATCAGCAAGGTTTTACAGTCCGACTTGCTCGGATTTCATTTGCATGGTGTTTGAGATTGTGGGCAATGTAGTTTGCATGGATTCTGCTTTAGTGGGCTTGTATTTTATGACTCGTCACTGAGGTTTTCAAGCAAGGACTGAGGTTATAATTTGTAGAGCTTTATAGCACTTTGCATGTTGAAAATCTTGCACAAACTTTAACTAATTTATCTCTGCAAATCTCCTGTAAAGCAGGTTAGTAGCTATCATTTCCATTTTATACATGTAAAATAATTTGCCTTGGGCAGAGTGTTAGTGGAAAAGCTAGGGTTATCATTCAAGAGCTGTTTATTCTGAACATTGTGTTTAAACCTCTGTAGGTCATGCTGCTTTTAGAGACTACCCCCTGATGAAAATGGGTGTATTTTTACTTACTCAGAATCTCTTTCTCTTCTCTTAACACTGTTTGTTTGGATAGCAGCACTTAGAAAGGACAAGACCAAGACACTCACTGGTGCTGGCATTAAACCTTAATTATAGTGAATTACAATGGTGTTATCTCAGTAAGGTTCCTACTCGTTCTTTACTTTTTGTGTGTCCTGGTTTTATCTGTCATCTCACTCACCAAGTTCAATGTTGCATTTTCTAGGGAACCTTCCCTTAAGTTAGAAGCAGACTTCTAAAATGTTTGAAACTCTGTTAGGATTTGCAGCATCAGCTCATTCACTAATAAAAGTAGGCAACTTTAAAAATAAAAACTCTGTGGCTGCAGTGGGTTCTAGTACCCAAAAATCCTATGCCACCCATTGCACAGGAAAAACTGCTAGCTATCCTCTGAATTGTGGCTCCTCTTTGCAAAGACCCTCAATTTTTGCCCAGTGTAAAGCAGAAAAGAAAAATAAATTCCTTTGCTCGTTTTCATTAACATCTAAAATAACTACACAAAACAAACAGTATAGCAAATTCTTCCAGTACTGTTCTGGTTTGGCTTGGTGGGTTTTTTGGTAGTGGGGAAAGGGCCTCAGGGTGGCTCCAGTCAGAAGCTGAGAAGCTCCTCCTGATCCAAACCCAGCCAAGGAGCCATTAGAGGGACAATAGATGCACCTCTGCGAGTAACATGCGAAAGAACAGCTATAACACCTGAGCAGAGCGAGCAGAGAGAGGGAGAAGAGCTGGTGAAGGAGAGCGGTGCTGGTGGTTTATGAGGAAGAAGGGGAAGAAGATGCCCAAGCAGAAGTTTCCCTGCAACCCATGGCGAGATGGCAGCTGTCCCCCTGCACTCATGGAGGAACGTGGTGGAACATTCCCTGGGGGTGCCAGGAGGGGTGAACTTGGCCAGTGGACTTGGATTTTGTGGGCAGTGGATTTGCTGCCAGTGGACTCTTGATTATGCAGCTGTGGAAGACCCCGGGGCCAGGGGAGGTGGCTGTTCCTGAAGCAGCCCCTGACTCTGTGGGAAGGGGTGGGAGGGGAGGAAGTTGAGTGAGTGGCCATGGGGCTGGTTCTTTGTTGTCATGTTGGGCCCAAACCAGGACAAGTATACAAGTTAAACATTGCAATTCACAACATAAACTGAACAATGTTGTCAGGGTATTGGCTAACTATGCAGGTTTAATTATTGAGGAGTTATTTCTGCTCTCTCAAAATCTCTGCTGACTTGCTGTGGAATATGGCAACTCCATTACCATCTACTAGATAATTTCAAAGAGTAGAATGCATTTCCTGCTTAAAAGTGTCCATCACTTTGGTGTTTGTAACACCATGTAGGGACTACTGTATATTTTCACCTGCTTAAACAAATCCTGAAGCTAGACATTCCTTGCTATGTTCTTACCTAAATAGTGTTACAGTTTCTATGGGTAAGGACATAAGAAATGATATTGTGATGGAATTAGGTGTCTTAGATACAAAATCTTTGTCACTAAACAGTACAGTAGCATCTTACACAGAAACAAGCTTCTGCCTTATTTCTGTACTACATTAGGGTGACTGAATGTCAGCAGAAGTAAAGCTGAAGACATCACATGCCACTGTACAGTTATTCAAGACGGATGACTAGTAATGGTAGGTGTCTGGTTATGAACACTAATACTGCTATTTGCATTAATCTCACTGCCCTTTCTGCACAAGAGAAGAAGGAGCTTCATACCTTTGTTCACCGAATTCCCAACCCACTGCACAGGCCTTCATAGCCCACATATGTCCACAGTGACAAAGAGAGAGGGACAACAAGGCACAAGGCCACACTTCAAACAGCACCTCAGGATGAGTAGAAAGGTCACGAAGTAGAGCTCAGGTGTGGTGGTTTGCTGGGGCTGGTTGTGTTGATCATGCCCCATCCTTTCCATTCCCAGTCAAGTCCTTTGATCTGCCTCTACCCAGCTCCCACCTGAAGTTCAATAACATGTGCAAATATAGCAAGCATCTGCTCAAAATAGAATCCTCAGGTGCACATAATGCTGCAAAATCTGTGGCATAGAGAGAGTGAGGAAGGGTGATAGCCCTGAGCAAATGCACAAAGAATGTGAGTTGCATCAAGGGTGAGGCTAACAGGGGTTTCTTCAGATTCTGCCATCTCCCAGTTTGCATCCCAAGCAGACACAGATAGGAGTGATAAGAGATTGCAACACCATGATTCTCCTAAACAACTGCAGCTACCAGTCCTTACTTGGGCTAACAAATATAAAATAAGTCAACCTTCCCTTATATCCACCTTTTATTTTCCATTATGGAGGTATTTCTGCCTTAACTCACTTTCCTCCATCAATTCCTAAATGTTACTAAAATGAAAATAAAGACACACAAGGGCTGACTATACTAGTAAATTTAACATTTTTGGGACCATTACCCAGCATGTAAATTAATTCCTAAAGAGCAGCTTTGGTCCACCAAAATGTCTCCAGACTGTTATGGTTGCATACCTTCCAGGAGCAATCCTTGGCCTCTGCTAACTCTCAAACCACGTTTGAGAGAACACTAGCCAGCCTAGTCTGGGACTGTTTGTATAAACTAGTATCACAGATGATCTAGCACAATGTGCAGTGGACACTCCCTGCATAATTGGCCAATATGAATATGGACATACCTATTTCCCAATATTTCCAAGTCAGCAGTTCTGTTCTTACTCATTTCAGCATGCACATATTCAATAACTAGAGTATCTCAGTAGAGAATTTTTCCTTTCTAGCAAAAAAACCCAAAGGTTGTGTATCAGTTCTTCTCTCCCAAACCTGCAACTCAATAAAGTGCCCTAATCACTATAGACACTTGATTGCTAGTTGCTTCTCCGTGACTCCAGAGATATGCCATTGAAATAATTACCTTGCATTTTCCACATGAAAACCTGGCCCAGTAGGAAAGCTGTCACTAAAGAGAATGAGACAAGGATTTTTCTGTCATTGAGGTTGTCTCTCCAATGCATTTTAAACACAGAGTAGATGGTCATTTTCATTGGAAGCAAAATAAGTCGCAATGCTTTAAAAACGATTCTATCACATTTTTTCAGCACTGCATAGCTAAATCATAAAGGCAAATGTAGCAAAGGCTGGGCAATTCAACATGATTTATCTAACCTATATCCCAGAGACACTGCGACTGTGCTGATAAAAACCCTGTTGGACATGGCCAGGCAGCCAGTTGCATTTTTCCCTTTTAACTTCACAGAATCACAAAACAGTAGGGGTTGGAAGGGACTTCTGGAGACCATCTATTCCAACCCCCCCTGCTAGAGCAGGATCCCCTAGAGCAGATCACACAGGAACCCATCCAGGCAGGTTTTGATTATCTCCAGGTATGGAGACTCCACAACCTCCCTGGGCAGCCTGTTCCAGTGCTTTGATACCCTCAGAGTAAAGAAGATTTTTCTCATATACAGGTTAAATCTCTCGTGTACCAGTTTGTGACCATTATGCCTTGTTCTGTCACTTCACACCACAGTGTTGGAGACCCTCACCAAATGTAACTGAGCAGAAGAGCAAATTCTGGAGACCAGAAAGCTCATGCAGTGCCTGACTTGCCAGCAATGGCATCTTTATTTTCTAATGAGGAGGAGCCAGTGTAAATGCCCCTGAGGATGACCTTATGGTACTCTGGTCCATGCAACGTGCAATTTTTAAAACTGAGGTTTGGGCAAGCAATATGGTACTGCAGGATTGGATCTGTTAAGCCAAACAGCTGGTAAAAAGGTCCTGACATCCTCACTGTGGGTGTTTCTGGGTGTTTTAGTTCAGACTGCCTCTTGTGGACTGAATGTCCATTTCTGATTGCAGTGTGCTACATGTGCCCCTGGAGCACATCCTGCAGTTTAGCTTTATCAGAAAAAACACAGCTTGTGCACCCCAAGATCATGTCACAAAGGCACACTCCTGATCCATACCAACAGGCTTCTACAAATGGGGTTTGTTTACACTCTTCCTTACTTGCCTTTCTCTTGTTTTCTCTTTGCCAGTGCCTTCTCTGCAATCTGCTATTTCTACAAAAAAAACCCGACAATAAAATATCTGACTTCCTAAAGAAGTTTGAATCTTAAAAGCAAGACAGGATCTGGATCTCTGCTTCAGTCTTTGAGGTTTCCAGACTGGCTGAGCCCAAACCCAGAATATAAACAAACCCAAACTTTCATGGGTTACTTAGAAAATGGCTTGATTTGAAAATGGCAGTGGGATTCTCATCCACCTTAGAAAAAACCCAGCAGCTCTGCAGAGTGGGTCCACCACTCCACGTCAGCAGGCAGGGCAGGAGGTAGAGCTGGCCAGTGTATCCTCAGGAATCACGGATCACGGGAAAGCTAGCTCATCCACAAGCCAGATAATCAAGGGCTGACATAATGTTTTAGCTGTTGTCAGAGCATGGCTACAAAAAGGGGTTGAGAGGGGGTCACCTGAATGCTGTGAGCTTTTTCTTCCCTCCTATTTATAACATGGTCCCCAGCACACCTCAGGGTATCTATTTGATCTCAAGTCCCTGGTATTTTCCTCTTGAGCTCCCAGCAGCTTTGACAGTAGTACTCCCTTTCTGCTCAGACGGATGAGCAATTCTCCAAGCATTTCAGTAAACCTTCCAGAGGTAATTAAAGATATAGCTGTCTCTACAGCTTCCTCTCCTCCAAACCCAGGTTCAGACCTTAAAACCCCTGTGACTTGCAGCCAAGAGGACACGAACCCCTAATCAATTCCGTGTGCACGCTCCCACCTCCATCAGACCTCCCAGCTATGTGTGTGTGATATCCTGCACTGCTGGTAAGAACACAATATCCTGGTATAATAGAAAGCATACCATGAAACAGCCCAGAGATGTCTCCTGCCTTTTTTTTTTTCCTGAGATGGGTCAGATAGGGTAGGCTCCATCATCCCATCTTCATAAGCAGCTCCTCAACCACAAACTCCTTGTAATTTGATTTTATGCATTACTTCCTTTCCCAGCCAATTCTGCAGAACTAGAGACCCAATTCATTCAAAAAATAAGATCCAGCACAAAAGTATGAACTTCTCCAGACCTGCTCCCTTCCTGTCCTCACTGCTTGACTGTAGAAGAACTGATGCTGTGGTTTTCAAAGAGGCAAGCAAGGACCACAAATTCTATTCCCAGTCTGTGGGAGTGGGAAAGCAACTTCGGCATAAATACATGCAATTTGATACTTCAAATATATTTTAAACCAGCTCCTTTCCCTTTAAAACTAATTTCCTCTGAAGACAGGAATTTATCACCAATGACTCAAGCTTCCTCAGGGTTTTATCAATTTAAACTTCAATAATCTTCTTCCTTTGTGTATTCATGCTACATTGCCCAGCCCTCACTCAGCGAGTGCTTGCTCATGCAAACCAGTACTTTGGCTTTTCTGGTTTATTTGGGTGAGCAAGTGATTTTTCATTATGTGCCTTGCCTAATTTATTAATTTGAGATGAAGGCCTTGTGAGAATTGCAGACAAGTCTGTAGATGGATGAGTGGTTAAAATCTTGCCTGTTTTCTATATGGTCGCAGCAGAAGGGAAACAAATGCCTGGGCCTCTCAGCAGTGGAATTATTGAAGGCTGGTTTCCTAAAAATTACTATCCTCTTTCTCCTTTTGTTGCCTGTCTTCTGCAATAGCATCTTGTGCCCTCTAATAGCAGCTGGACTAGAGGCAGCCAGCGTGGAGATGTATGTGTGTTAATTGGCCACGTGAGCTGATGGCAACAGAACAAATAGCTGCTGAGGCTGCAACCTTCTGTCTCTACCAACCACCAGGTCTCACAAGGCTTGTGAGGTCTTCAGTTCTTTCGTGGAATTTGGTTAAAATTAGTTAACAGGGATGTAGAACAATAGGCAGAATGACTGCATCAATCTTGCTTCCAGGCTTAAAAATTGGGAGCTGGCAAGAAACTGTGACGGCCTGACTTGAAACAGTTGAAATGTGCCCTTGATGTCCTTGCTAGTGCCTCAGGAATAATGACAGGTTTAGAGAGTGCAACTCTGTGGTATTATTTGAATTGGAACACACTGCAGCATGTCTGAACGCTCTCTCAAGGTTGGGTTTTTTTAAGTTTAAAGAGACTATATCAAGACATCAGTGTGGTCCAAGGCTACCGAAGTTGTTATGGCTAATGGGATAGGCATATATGTTCCATCATCCTGATATTTGTCATTCACAGATCTGCTCCTGACCTTTGTTTTTATCTCTGCATCTCACCCCTGAAGCTAACAAAGTGCAACAGAAGCCAGACCTACTTGAACAAGCCCACACAGAAGTCAGAGGGCTTCCCTGCAGACTTGGCTGCCAGCTCACAGAATTCCCTCAGGAAAGGAAACCAAGGAGTTTGCGTATCATTTACAGTTTCTCAAGAACCAGATTGACCATACATGAATGCTGGGCTTATCCAAGTAGAGAGAAGAAGACAAGAGAAAATAAGAGTGACAATGAATAAGTCTCAAAAACACAAGTGGGATCATGTCACTGCCTCTCTGGGAGACCTGTGCAGCTTATGAGTGCAAAAAAAGGAAAACCAAATCTTTCGCAAAGGGGGTAAATTTCTCTCTGTGTCCTCAAAAATAAGATGCTGAAATAGGAGCCAGAGCTTCACAAGCTGTAAGTCTGACTCCAACCTTCCCTCTGTAAAATGGGAATAACAAGTAGCACAAATAGCTAAATAATTTTTAAGAAAAACAACTTAATAACTACATGGTGCTTTACAGCCAGAGCAGGCTTTAGGAATGCTAAATATTCTTAAAATCTTGACCTTTTACCATGATTTTGGTTTGGCATATCTGAGGAGGTGTTGCTGTTTGAGGGAACAGCTGCACTTTCACTTCTTAAGTGAAGCTTCAACCCTGAAATAGGAAGATGGCAAAGCTGATGAGATACAGCATTGGCATTGCTTCCCTGTTCACTCTTAATTACTGGTGTGGTGACAAGTGGTGCATAAATCAAGCCAGTCCAGTAGAGTTCTTACCACAGGCTGGTTAACCACTGCATTAATATGAACATCTGACACTTCATTTTCTAGGACGGAAAGGTAAGCTTGGAGGAGGCCATTCATTTGTATGCGTGGGGTGGGTGGGAGTTACAGAGGCTGTGAACTGCAAACTCCATGGTTTCAGCCAGTATAGATGCTTCAACCCTCCTCTTTAGCCTGTAACATGGAGCCCACTTATGCTTACTCAGAGCCCAGTGTGAAAGAAGGCTTGGGTGGGTTTTGTTGCATAATGGTTGCATATCTGTCTAAAAGCAGGTACAAAGCAGACAGTTAATTCATTGCCATTGGTAATCAGAGTGGAACGATGCATTTGCTTTTTTTTCCATTAAAAATATATATAATCTAGCCTGAGCGTTTTTAGTAGCAGCATTTCTCCAGGAAAGGCAATTGTTGATGTTAGTGCCTGGAAAATTTGTCAGAACAACAGTCTGGGAAATAGCCTCGTCTTATTCACAGAACAAGTTTAACAAGTCCTGCAAGCTCTCTTCCAATGTTTCACCAATATGTTTCTACTCAAAGCTGTCAGATAGGCAACACAGCACAGATCTTTCTTACTAAAAGATGACAGTAAGGAGGCTAACCTCGATTCTGCTAGGAATTAATTACCTGTCTCCATAAAGCCAGGTCTAACACAGATGACCACCTCCCACCCAAATAGCAGAGGCGTTGCTACAGGCACAAGTTTTGCTGGGGACAGGGCCAGGACATTGGGAAACTTGTACTGCTGACACTTGCCCAAGAAGAGCAGAGGTCACCAGCCACCTCCTGCGGGCCCTACGGCCCACACTTGACATCGATACTATTTTACTGAATCTGCTCTTTTCCCCTCAGTGCCCAGCTTTGCTGTGGATCTCATCTCCTCAGGGTGTTGTGATGCATGTGAGCACAACAAATTAATTGATGAAAGAGTTAATGTTCATTGAGAGCTGTTACTTAGGGGAACACAAGTGCAATCACTATCTCAGGAAAGGTCTAACACTGTGGCAGCCAATAGGGGCCAAGTGGGACAAGGAAGGAGTGATGCCACGAGAGCAGAGGTTTTAGTTTGACACAGTACAGCTGCTCCCCTGTTGCACTGAATAAATACTGGCAAGCAAAAGTGGAAGTCCTTAGGCACTGCTCCCCACCTCTTCAGGTGTTTACATACACAGACCAGGCCTTCTGCTTCCTCTAGGAATGGCCCTGATCTGTCACCAACAGATCTAGATTTGCATGGCAGAGAGGGACTTACTCTGGTGTCAGCTCAGGAGCTCCTCTATCCGTGAGCTCGTACATGCTCCGTCCAGCTACAGAAAATACTTGTGGAGTGACAGGGGTCTAGGGACTGCCAGATCTCTGAAAAATCCCTTAGAGGTAGGTGATGATTTGGGTTGAGTTCACCTGACGTCACTCCAATACCAGGCTGCCACCCACGCATTTCTGGCTCTTGGCTGCATAAATTGCTCCCACATGACACAAACCCACCCAGGATCTGTGTGCGGCATCAGATCCACCCAGAGGTACAGGAGGGGAAGAGGCAGTATTTGTCCCTCACGTTACAGGGAAAGCCTCTTACTCTTCACCCCGTGTTAAGTAATGCTTCGTTTCACTAGGAGCTTCCCTGATCTCCAAAGCATTAGTCATGGAGGAGGGACCTACTCACCATGAGTAAAGGCTATGGCATCTGGCCTTTAATGTGGAACACTATCTTAGCAATACTGAATATGTAAATCTCTGCTTTGTACAATGTATGCATGATATTAGGAAAACACTGCACAACAAAGAGCAAAATAAGGGAAGTGGTCCCGAGAGCTTCAGCCTGTATTCAGGTTTGCCCAAGTTCACACAGCCCTGCTGATTTACACAGCAGTAGGACAAGCTCTTGATCCTATTTTCCAACCAATTGTAGGAAGATAATGTTGACAAGTTATTTAAGGAATGTGCTCCTCTAAGAGCTTATCAAACTTGTCCTTATGTCCATCCATGTACAGAGGCACTGCAGTTTTGAACAGCACCAAGAACATGGCCTCCATAGGCACACACAGGGCTTCCACAGGTCCTAGCAGAATCTAACAAAACACAAGGACACCCAAGACCATTAACACTTGTTGCCTGGCCTTCCTTCATCCCAAGCAGCAGATCCTCCAAAATAACTTACCATGGCAGAGAAGGAAAGGTGACAGCATCTTTTCTTTGAAGCCTTCTGGACACACATTGTTTTGCTGTAGAAAAGCAGAGAAAACAGCAAGACAGAAAGCACATCTTCTGCTCTGGACTGTTGGGTACAATGGTGGTCCAACCCATCTGCTGGAATCGCTACAGAAGAAGAGAACAAATTAATCAGATTTTAGCCTCATGAATTATGTTTGTAACTGATTTGGGTGGGTGGGGAGATAGAGAAGGACAAAGAAGGAATGGAGTTTGTTTCAGGTTTGTCTGTCCTTGTCACACACAAAAAAAAAAAAAAAAAAAAAAAAGAAGAAGAAAAAAAGAGGGAAATCCTCCTCCCCTCTTAGTTATTTTTGCTGCAACAGAAAGTGTTCAGTGACTACAGACTCTAAAGGTAAGTAAGTGTTGAAATTAACTCATGTAATGTATCACAAAATCACACTTTGGTTCTTTGACTAATTTCATATGTGGTTTGCAGTTCGCTGTCTACAATGAGAGGTGAGAATGTAATTAAGAAAACTGAGAAACAAACCAACAAAAAATCATGTTATTTTAATGAGCAAATTCTGCAGTCTACACTGTATTACCTCACTCACTCAACTTGAAATGAAGCAGCATCCAGTCTGAATATCTGCTCAGTTCCTGTCCTATACAGAAGTGTCAACAAGAAGGCACAAGCTGATTTTTATTATAAGAATCAAATCTGGTAGAAAGTATTACTTCTGAAGTTTCAGCAGTGGGTTGGCCCGATAGATGATATAAAATAAAGACTATCCCTGCCCTAAAGGCCTTGTAGTTTAAAAAAAGACCAAAGGAAAGTATTTGTCTCTTGCAGTGCTTTATTTGGTTAGTTCTCTGACTTTCTAGTCTACTTGGAAGCTGGGCACATTTGTCATGTAAATTTTAGCTTTCTGTGAGAAGTGCAGAACAGGTCATACTGATAATGCATGCTCTTCGATTTTTACAGAAATTGTGTTTTGATTAAAAAGAATATTAAAAATATTCTTTTCAGTCTGTCCAGACATTTTGAGGTTGAAAAGCTTTAATTGATTGGCTAAGAATTATTTTTATTTTTAGGCTTCTTTTAATATTTTTCCTCAATAAACATCTTACGGACAAAATGTGTCACTTCCAGAAGTGATCCTTTCTACATGTAAAGATCCTTTCTACTGAAAAATTCTAGGGGGAAAAAAAACCACAACACTTTTCTGAAGGAAAAACTTCAAAACCTGGAAGTTGCCAAGCAACCAGCTCTTCAGTAAGCTCTGCCATACTAACCAAAACCAATAATTTCAAGTAAACAAACCCACAGCAAAGCAGAGGGCTAGACTAATTGTCAGATGGGTTGTCTGCAGGACTCTGATTTAGCATTCCAGGTTGTAATTTGGTCATGACCACCTACTTTGGTCACTGCCAATGAATGCAGCTGCACTTGGCTGGTCAGTCCATCAAACATTTGCTAAAGGATGCACACAAGTGCTCTTATTTGCTGCGCAGGCTTGAGTCCATGCAAATTGTTGCTGAGCTTACAATTTGCTGTCAGTAGTAGCAGTAGTGGCAAAGGTCCATAGGTAAAGAAAGACAATTTCCTTTCTCTGTTGCCAGGGGGCTTTCTGAAGCACAGCATTGTGAATGCATGTTAGATAATCTACAATTCATAATACTGCCTACACAGAAGTGGCAAAAAAAGTAACATGGCTTAGTGGAGACTGCAGGGTCTGTGTCAGAAACCCAGCATCCCAGTCATGCTTCCACCAGAGACTTGCTCTGCACCCTTCAGCAAAGGGCATAACCTCTGACCCGGTGCTTCCCTTCCCTTTAGATAATGATACCTACCCTGACTTTATAAAATATTTTAAAATATACATGCACAGGGTAGGTCTGATCGTTACAGGGCAAGCACACAAATAAACGCACATGCAGACAAGCTGTAGCGATACATAAAACCAGACACTCCCATGCACAGAAACCTACCAATGACCTTAGGCTAATGACTGAAGGCTGGGTGGCACTGCTGGCACTGGCAGAGCACACACACTGGAATAGCTGTGCAGGTCTGCACAGGCAGCCAGCAAGCCCTTTGGCACCACGTTGGCTAATGTGGCTGCTCCCTGGCATGCTGAGCCATTCCGGGCAGCTGGCTGCTGCCGGGACGCTGCTGGGCAGGCAGCACTGCTTGCTCTTCTCTAGAGTCAGGAGGGGAGGCTTCAGAGTGACAGCAGAGAAAAAAGGAACACCTCACACTTTCTAGAGAGCTGGGATTTTTATTTACTTCTTTATCATAGCTGCTGTCTCCTTTAAAGCCCTTCTGTAATTAACCCAAGCCGTGCCAGACTAAATGCAGCATGGCTGGTGGCCAGGTTCCACATGTGTCTTGTTCAACACTTTCCACAGTGGCAAATGGCCTGACTTCTTCTGTGTAGTTTTAATTGCCGTGTTTAGAAATGCAGAAACAAAAAGCCTTGGGAGGACAAAAGAAACAAAAAAAACTGGTTATGGAGAATAGAGATTTCCTGATTTTAAGTGCAATTTTAGAAGCAATCTGAAAATAGCTCATTCCTGATGGGCCCACGCTTTGCAATTTTCACACTTCAAGAGTCCTCCCACAGGATAACACATTAATATTAATTTTATCAGAAACAAATCTCATAAGCATATTATATTCTGAGTACCCAGCACTGCAGCTAGCTCTGCTAAGAGCTTTCCCCAAGCAATAATCCCTTCACTAACAGACACCTCACAGCTTCAGGTCTTACAGGACCTTATATGTGGTACACAACTGAGTCTTGTTTCATGTGTTGCTTGCTAGATCACCTATACATTTGTGAAGTTAAACTGTTTGTTAAAACAAACAGCTCTAGGGATACTCCTGCTGTCTATGAACTGAGCCCTTCCTCCAAACTTCATGCAGGGTTCCTGTCCAATCTGATGCAGGTTGTTTCAAATGGTCCTTGCCAAGCCAGTTAGTGCAGACCAAACAGCACTGCTCAAATTACTGCATCTGCAGTGTTCTAATTAGAGTCATAAACTGAATGTTACTCCATCCAAGAAGGAAGAGGCTTACAATACTTTGCTACCCTCAGTCTGCCTGGTCTGTACTTTCTCCCGGCTCTGAGTTCTGTCACATGTGAACAGCACTGTTTGTGAACAGAAACAGTATTGTGCAACTTTGGACCTATCCTACCTCATAAGCAGGGCTCAAGGTCAGAAGCTATTCAGAAGCTGCTTACAGCAGTCCTATAAAATCAAAACAAAACCTAAACCAAAAGCACCCAAACAATGATCGATGCCCGAACTCAAGCACCTCAGCATGCTTTTGGCTATTCCGTAACCAGGCAAATTAGTTTAACTTCTCATCGTGTGTATTAAAATAGGAAGCTGCTCTGCAAGCTACCAAGTTGTATTTGACCCTGAATGAAACTAGTGTTTTATCAGGTAATGCAATCCTAAGCACACTTATGGGAGACCTAAAGTTGATTTCATATGTAGGTAAATAACTTTATCACTGTCTGGCTTGCTTTATTGTTTTGTCTTTTAACAGGTTAGATATTATGAGATCTTCCCGAGTTACCCCTCCAGTAGCACCTCCCTCCCTGCTACTACTAACCCTTCAGGCGTTGCTTCTGGTTTGGTGACTGCTAGTAACCAAAAATAAAAGGTCCTTTTAAACTGCTTTCTGAGAAGAAACAGAGTCTTGTTAGATAATAGAAAGTGCCCTCAGATGTTCTGTAATGAAAAAGATTTCCACTAAGCTTCTCACCCTCTTCAAACACCAAGGACTAAAATAATAGAACAGAGTTAATTCTTACAGGATTTCTACATATTTCTGTAATGAAACAGAAATTTATAGGAAGTTTTCATTAGTTCATCTGTTCTTGGAACTACTCTTTTCCCTATACTCAAGATAGGAATGAATTTTATAGATTTGTCAGAATTGCTCAACAAATGTTTGTAATAGTTTAGAAACACTCAATTTCCAAAAAGCCTTTGAAGTAAAGGCTGCTCTGCATTTTTTGATGCTTGGCACTCTGTAGTTGGCCAGTGTGACTCAGAGCGGGAACGTGATTTATTTCCCTAAACAGATGACTCAATTGCATACAAGAACAGAGCCTGAAGAGAGCACACCACATTGCACACAGGGAAATATAAGGAATGGAGAATCCTCCAGGAGTTAAGTCTGCTTCAGAAATATTAAACATGCTCTGGAAATACTACTGATTTTTTTGAATAGAGGAATAGAAATGGTCTGTGATTTTAAGAAGAAAAAATGTAGTGGTCAAATTCACCAGCAGTTCTTATACTCACACCTTTTTAGCACAAAATACTTTCCTGTTCTGTTGTTTTTTGTTGAGTTTTTTTGTAAATGTATTTAATGAATGGATTAATATTTATATCTGAAGAAATTAAGCTCCCCTCAAACATTCCTGTGCACAAATGTGATACCTAGGTGAGCTGTTTAACACACTATAAGGAGAAATCAGATGATGAACATAGTACAAAGAACACAAGTAGACAATCCACATGCAGAAATTCATGAGAAGTCAAGTGAGAGGGACTTAGCAAAAAACAAAGAAACATTCCCAAATGACATCAGATCCAATGCAAATCCCACAGACTCCAAGAGATGGGATGACTGCAGGAGAGCACAGGCATCCACAGTGGGCTGGCCCTCTGCATACAGAGGTTTTCTGCACTAGGTATCTCGACAGAGAATTTGGCTCACTCTTAAAAGAAATCAGAAGAGGGTTACTATCTTTATACAACACACAAAAAAGCTTTACCATTCCCCAGTCTCCGAGTCCAGAAGAAACAGATGGTTTTGGAAGCATGGCTTTACATCTGTAGAAATGCTTGACCAACACCTGCTGTATTTTAATACTTCAGCAAGCAGGTTTTAGATGCTAGAAAATGCAGAGACACACACACACACAAAGGATTAAAACTAGCATTTTTCAGTCTGGTGTGACTCTTTCTAGGAGTTCTGCATTTTACTCTGTTCACTACCTAGGTTGCTGTAACCTCCTCAGTATTAGCAGCAGTCTGAAGAAGAACACAAACAAAAACCAGGTTGCCTTGTAGTCAGAGCCCATCTCTTATGCAAAACATGCAGTAGCCTGTATTACATGTTGACCACAGCACTCAGCTGCTCCAGGCAGAAGAACCCAGTGGCTAAAGGAGACTGCTAGCAGGCAAAACACCAAAACACATGTGCAACTGAGCACCAGCCGCCCGGCTTTCCTACTGCAGGGCAAAACATTGTGGTCCATGTTTGCCAAAGTGCATGGGTACTGTGGGGTCAGAGATCTAACTGCCTATATAAAGTTGGCTTCTTGCTCTCCCAGAGCAAAAGGTGCCCACCTGTAAAGCCAGTTGTTAGTTCTTACCTCACGAGGGTTTTGTGAAATAAGAAGGATGCTATTTGAGACCTTTACCTGAAAAGTAATCTCAGTGAATAATTATAGTTCATTACTAGGCTTGAATTTTTAAACAACAAAAAAGCAGCCTTGGTCACTTGATTAAAAAGTGATTGCATACCAGTGCAGACCAATAATTTGCTTCCCTGAAGCCAAGCTATATCCTTAGGAATAAAGAATGCTCAGGGCTCTTGCGCAGGACTCGTCAACAGCCCTGCTGACCCCATTGAGGAATTGTAAGCTTTGCCTGGCTTCTTGCTGAAAAGGTTATGGTGAGGTGGACACATCTATTGAGTGTTGGTGTCTTGCCCTCAACTGCACAGCTCTGGGAAGACAGAGATACTTGCCTGTTGTGGTTTCTTCTGGAAGTCTAGGTTGAGAAAGAGTAGCAGACAAATGAGGTGCGCAGTTGTCTCAGGGCCTGAACCAAAGCCCATGAGAATCAAAACTTTCCTCTCCATGGCAGAATTTGAACCTGGCAGAAGCACCTGCTAGATATATGGGTATTCAAAAAAAGGTCTTTGATCAATTCCCATGGTCAATCTGAAACTGCAATTTCAAGCAGATAAGTGACTCTCAGACATACAACTTACACCTCAATACAAGATGTTCTATTGCTGGGTCTGTAGCATATGAAGACAGTATTCTCCTAATCAAGCTTTTGCAGGTTACCTGTGCCAAGTGTACTTTCAGGTGTTTTGACCTCTAGAGCCTCCTCTAACTACTTTCTGTGTAGTTACACATGTTCTGATTGCTTCCAATACTTCCTTCTGTTTCTTGCAA
Source organism: Apus apus (assembly GCF_020740795.1). Classification (NCBI taxonomy): domain Eukaryota; kingdom Metazoa; phylum Chordata; class Aves; order Apodiformes; family Apodidae; genus Apus; species Apus apus. The sequence goes on from NC_067283.1 coordinate 55,040,531, forward strand.
TCTTGAAGTTTTTCAGAGGTGTTCAGTTCTCCAGGGCTCTGAAACTCTTCTGTGAAGGCATTCTTGTAATGCCCTCATCAGATAAGGGAATTATTTGATTTCTATCTTGCTGTCTGGCATTCTTCTGTGAAGCCTGTCTGATTCTGATGCACGTTATCAAGGTTATGCTTGTGCTATTCATGGGACTAGCTGTATTTCATTTAGTGCATGCTTACAAATAATAGTTTGGATGACACTTGTTCTGATGTGAAATCCATGATTTTTGGTATCTTTCTTAAATCCTCTACCTTGGTTTAACAGAAAATTCCATTTCATATCTTTAAAAAAAAAAATATTGTGCTCATTGGTGCTGCAGGAAAACTTTCAAAACTGGTATTGAAATGACTGGCAAATCAAAAGAGATAATTAAATCCCTTTTTCCTCAGCATAAAAACCCTAAGAAGCCTGAAAAACTGATCTGTAAATGCATCACTGAAAGGCAAGGAAGCAGAGCCTGTATTTATTAGAAGGACTAAAACAAATAATACCATTTCTGAGTTTTGCAAGTCCATGGCTTGCAATACCAGATAGAGATTTATCTGTACAGAGACAGGGAGAAGGGGGAAGAGGGAAAATGAGTGTGGTCCCCAAGCAGGAAGTTGGATTGCCATGCACAGCGCAGAGCAGCTTTTATACAAGAACAATTGCAACCTGTGGCCATATGGCCTTTGAAACTTTTCTCCCATGATATAGTAAAACTTTTTCTTCTATTAGCAATTACTTGTACCAGATTTATCTTTGAGAGATGCAGCTCTCTCTTCTGTTAGGCACCTTTCTACTCTCTGCATTAGAGAATGCCTCAAGAATAGATGCTGCTTATAAGCCTGTGGAGTTTATGATGTGGTTGAAGCCGGGAAAAAATGCTTTGCCCGTGTTTGGCCAACTTTGTGGTAGCATAAAGTTGAAGACAGACATCAGGACATTAACTGAGAGAATGCAAAACAGACTTGAGAGTATTTTGCACTTACCAGAGGTTTACTCGGGTTTGGAGAGGTAAATATATTCATAGCTGCTTTCATAAATTTCTGCAGTTAACTCAGCTGTGCACAAGTACTTAGTGCTTTCGATACTCAAACTTCAAAGAAAGGAAATAGCTCCACAGATACAACTCAGAACTAAATGCTGCCATCCTTGCTCTTACAAATTATGATATGCCTACCAAGCATTATACAAATCAAGATGAATTTAGGTAGGTGATTTTTGCCATCTGCAGTTTAACCCCAGTATTTTTCACATACACCAGACAGGATTACAGGTAGCAGCTGACACCTAACCTAACTCCTACAACATTGAAGCCTAGTGAATGCTGGGGAGGAATTATCTGTGGAGCAACTCGCCCAAAAATAGCGTTGGCATGAGGCAAAACTTGAGCACTGGGAACAGCATCTTGCCCTAATCTAACATCCACACAAGAGCTCCAGAGCAGTGGGAAAGTCTGTGACCGCGGCGTGACCGCTACGACAGCATGTAGGGGAGAGCACCGCCGCAGCATCTTCCTCCATGTGAAACAAGAAGTGGAGCCAAAGGCAGCCTATAATCATCTGTAAGGGGATGCTTAGTACAAAACTATTTAGCGATGGTTAGATGGTTGTGTTTTGGACATTTGAAATGGGTTCCTTCTCTTTCAAAAGAAAAACATTGTGGACTGGCTGTCCTCTGTAGCCAGGATGGTACTCTGCTAGGTAGGTTTAAAAATGTGATTCCACCACAAATCTGGACTATGTTATCTCTGCAAGGAGAATAAATGTGGTTCTACTTGTTTTAGTACCATACCTCAAAATATACCCACTACTCAGTACACCTATGTGTGTATATTGTATTACAAGCACACCAACACTTCTAAAATATGGCAGCAACTTATGTATATTTTCAAGGTGTGTTTCTTTTGTCCTGGTGATAATTTTATCTTTGTGTGTGTACATATATGTTCAGATATCACTGAACCACCAGTAGTCCAAACAGACTGTCTTGCTATGTAAGGAAAATACTGTTTTTCCTATAAACCTACTACAGTTTAAGCTACTTGTAGCTTAGTTTCCTAAGGCAATCAGATTAATATAATCACACACTCTGTGTATGTTTATGTGTATGCATAACTTGAGTCAGTCTCCTCCCAGTAACCTTTAATCCTGCTGGCTAACCAGTTCAATTTAACAAAGACATAGCAGCCTCAGATATTTTAAATTCCTCCAGCAAGGCAAACAAGCAAACAGATAGTGAAGAGAAAACCCCCAGGAACTCCCCCACTGAGAAGGCTACATCATGGTTGCCCTGGCTGAGTGCATGGGGTCAAATGCCCTGAACACTCTAGTTCCAAAGAAACAACTGGAGCTTGCATCTAATTAGACAGCAAGAGAATGCCACTGCAAGACAAAACCAAAGGAAACTAGACTGCATCACCTTCACAGCTCTAGAATGAGTTGGGTACCTAGATATTGGTTAAGGTTTAGGTTGCCCCTTGAAACATGGCCACTGCCATGTTCCTTCCTCAGGAGACACCTAGCCCAGTTTTGACATCATTGAAGCCTATTGCATGTTCAAGGAATATGCCTTGCAGAGCAACTCATCCCAAAATAACCCTTATTGATGAAGCTGTGGAGCCTTTCCATAGGCCTAAGGACCATCACACTTTGCAAAATAACCTCCTGGTACATGCCCTTTTCTTTTCTCTTTATTTGAGGTTCTCAGTAATTTGCTGTCTATACAGTGACTGACAATTACAAGATGGTTCCAAGCTGTGGTTGTGGATTCAGTGGCAAGGGAGTAGAGGGCAAAGCTCATTGACCCCCATCTGCTTTAGCTGCTGATGACTACTATTAGCTTAGGCCTACAGATAGCTCACGCAGGATATTCAACTCCCCTCTTCACTCTGATTTGTCCTGCAGTTTGGGATATTGTCAGCATTATCAAGGCTACAGAGGCCCTGTGTGTAAACAGGTATGTTGAAATGCCATTTTTCCAATTCCCTAATCAGTAACCCATGCTGTACTTCCTCCTGTGCTATTGGGTTGCTCCACCCAGGGTCAGAGGCCACGTTGGCCATCCAGCAGCACAGCCAACCCATCTGCCAGCAGCCAAAGCTGGAGAAAAAAAACACATAAGAAGTCCTGTCAACTCATCAAGCAGCATCACTTCCTCATACCCAACTAGCTCTGAAATGCTAAAATGTTCAATAGAGCTAGATTAGCAAATGTCATCTTCCATACACTGTCCATTTTCCTCATCAAAATGCCTTGCTCTTATAACAGCGTTGTCTCCATACAACCAGTAGGAAGTGTCCAGGGCTTTGCAAAGAATGGAATATCTTGAGTAGGAAGGGATCAACAAGTGTAATTGAGTCCAACTTCCTGCTCCTCAAAGGCCTACCTAAAACCAAAAGCATTGTCCAGATGCTCCTTGCACAAGATGGGTGCTGTGACGACTTCCCTGGGTAGCTTGTGACTGACCACCTTCTCAGTGAAGAACTTTTTCCCAATGTCCAGTCTGAACTTCCTCTGACATGGCTTCATTCCATTTATTGGTGTCCTATTGCTGGTCATCAGAGAGGGGATCAGAACTTCCCCTTCTGCTGCCCTCCTTGAGGAAGGTGTAGACTGTGATGACATCACCCCTCAGCCTTTTCTTCTCCAAGGTGAACAAACAAAGCTAACTCAGCCCGTCCTAATAATTCTCACCCTCAATGCCTTTAACCATCATGGTTGCCCTCCACTGGACACACTTATAGTTCGATGTCCTTCTTATATTGAGGCAACCAAATCTGCACACAAGCACTCCAGGTGAAACCAACCCATTGCAGTGTAGAATGGGATAATCACCTCCCTCAACCAGGTAGCTATGCTGTGCTTGATGGACCCCAGGAAGTGGCTGACCCTTTCAGCTGCCAAGACATGCTGTTGGCTCATATTCAACCTGCCATCAACTGAAACCCCCAGATCTCTTTCCATGGGGCTGCTTTCCAGACTCCCATCCCCAAATTTGTGTGTATAGTTAGTATTACCCTATCTCAATTAGAAAATTCTGCACTTGTTCTTGTTAAACTGCCTATGGTTGGTGATTGCCCAGCTCTCTGGTCTATCCAATTCTCCCTGTAAGGCCTCTCTACCCTCAAGGGAGTCCACAGCCCCTCATCATTTTATATGATCAGCAAACCTAGGATATATTCAAATCCTATGTACTGATAATTTATATGAAAACATTAAAAAGCACTGGTCCTAAAACTGAGCCTTGTGATACCCCACTGGTGATTGGACACCAGCCTGATGTAACCTCATTTACTCCAACTTTTGAAGCCTGATCTGTAAGCCAATTGCTCACTTAACACCTTGTGTGCTTGTCTGGCTGTGTGCTGGGCATTTTGTCCAGAAAGATACTGTGAAAGACAACATCAAAAGCTCTGTGAAAATCCAAAAGCACCTCATCTACTGGCTTCCCTTAGTCAACAAGATGTCTGACCTTAACAACTAGATGTTATGACCTTGTTGTAAAAGAAAAATTAGTTAACAGGCCTTTTTCCTTGTAAACCAGGTTGGCTACAGCCAAGGACTGCATTGTCTCTCAAATGTTTTTTAGTAACTCCCAGAATAATTTTACCTTATACTGAAGTGAGACTGACAGGCCTGTAACTACCAGGGTCTTCCTTCTTTCTCTTCTTGAAAACTGGGACAACATTTGTCAGCTTCCAGTTGATTGGGATTTCTCCAGATTCTCAAGGCCATTGAAAAATCGTGGAGAGAAGTCCCACAATAACAACAGCCAGCTCTTCAGTACCCTGGATTCCATTCCATCAGGCCCCATAGACTTATGCACATCCAGCTAAAGCAAGAAGTTTCAAACAATTTCACAGTTGGCTGGGAGGTTATCCCCCCAGTTATGGCAACACAGGTACAACAAAGGGATCTGGGGGTGCCAGGGCCCACCATTGGTGTTGAAGACAGAGGCAAAGAAGGCATTAAATGTCTCTACTTTATATATGTCCATATTTGTGAGGTGACTGACCTCATCAAGTAACAGAACCGTGTTATCTGATTCTCCTGTTGCTGTTAACATATTTTAAAGAGCCCTTTTTGTTTTTCATAGTACTGGCCAGCTTGAACTTTGAGTTTTGGCTACTTAATTTTCTCCCTAAAATTATCAACAGCATCTCTGTAGTCCTCTTGTGTTGCCTTTGCTTGCTTGCAATGTCTGTACACTTTCCTTTTCCCACCTAAGATCCAGAATATTCCTGCTCAGCCAAGCTGGCCTTCTGGCCACTAGCTTGACTTCCCAGGCCTCAGAGTTGCCTGCCTCTGCAGTCTTAAGAGATGGCTTTTAAAAAGTGACCAACATTCATGGACCCAAATTCCTTCAAAAGCAGATTCCCAGAGGACCTTACTAACCAGCTCCCTCAGCAGACCAAGATCTGCTCTCCCCATATCCAAGGTTGAAGGTTTTTTTTGGGTTTTTTCTCCTGTTTTCAGCAATTTGAAACTCAGCTACTTGGTGGTCACTGTGACCCAGACAGCCACCAATCACTACTTCACCCACAAATTTCTCTGTTTACGACCAAGAAATCTAGGAAGACACCTCTTGAGTTGGCTCTTTAAGTACCTGCACCAAAAAGCTACCTTCAACATGCCTCACGAATTTCCTGGACCTGCTTGTGTCCACTGTACAATATTTCAGTTGGTGTCTGGAAAATTAAATTCACTCATAAAACAAGGACAGCTGGTTCAGAGATATCCCTTAATTCCTTATAGAATAATTCACCAAAGTCATCATCCTGGCTGGGTGGTCAATAGTACTCCCACAGCAACATCTGCTTTATTTGCTTTCCCCTTTGTCCTTACCCAGAAGCTGTCAACCATGTTGTGGCCAATGGGAAGCACCAAAGACTCTTCCAGTGACACCAGTCATGGCACTGATCAGCTAGGTCTGCCTGTGTTTTAGCATCATTTCCTGCAACTGCAATATCTTTGGATTGCAACTGGACTTCATGTTGCAACTTCATCACTGCCTACATGAAAAAGCAAAAATGGATAGTAACCTGAGGGCTGTACTAGGGCAGGACATTTTTTTTTGAACATTTTTAACCCAGACCTCAGAGAGGCAGCAGACTTCCCAAAGAAGTGGGTCCTGTCGCTCTTAGAACAGGGTCTCCTAGGACAATAATCTGTCTTCTTTTCTTAAAAGAAGTGGTTTTCATGCAGGGTATAGGCTGGCTTAACATTCACAACACCTTCAACCTAGATGGACCATCATCCCCATCATTGTTTGCTTCCACTTTCAGAGTCTCATGCCTATTGTACAAGGAAAGAGTAGAGATTAAATATTGCTTTATGATAAGCATAACTTGCATTTTTTGAACAAGATACAGTAAAATTAGGTAACCAAACAGCACACAAGTTAATCCCTTACCAAAATTTCCAATGAGCACTCCTTCCAAGATCTAAAAGAGTGTCAGAGCACAATAAGAGCAGGGTTGCTTCATGAGAGAGGATAAGCCAAAAGCCAAGGGTGACTCCAAGCAGTGCCCTCACCAATTATAGTGCCATTCCCACAGGGCACAAACAGGGTGGGGATAACACGCTCCAGTGACAATCCCCTATAAGGTAACACAATGGACCAGATCCAGGAGATGTTCCAGGGTCCAGTCAAAGGCAGCATGAGGGCCACCCAGGAGATTAGGTCAGAATCAAAACTGAACATAAGTATGCCTAAAACACAGCTGAGGCAAGAGCTAAAGTCTCCAGCTTGCCCTTAAATAGGGTTCCTGGGTGTATTGGCAGAGTGTGTGTGTGGGGGGGCCAGGTGAGGCTGGTCATGGCTATTAAAGTCTATTAGTGCCCTAAAGACATTGAATAGAGCTTGAAAATTTGCCCCTAGTCTGGTGTCAGGACAGCATTTATTGCTGCTTACACAGTTTCCTCAGTCTGTCCATCCATCTATCCCACCAGAAGTAGTTTCTGCACAAAACTTTCCGTGATCTAAGACTAACAGTATGTGCTGGAGGAATCACAGTGTGCACCTGCACCAAGGAAAAAGCCACACCCTTACCATTGGTGGAGCCACAGACAGAGACACCAATTAGGAAAGAATGATTCAAAGGTGATTGATCACCACCCAGCACCAGGAACGACCTGCATGATAAAGGCAAATCCATAGCTGATAAATGAAATGCTTTTCAGTTTCTGGGCCAGCAGAGCAGGTTTGTTGGAAAAGAGTACCTGCTAGCCCATCAGCTTTTTAGTTCAAAGACAAGTCAGCCTGCACACCCGGGTTTTCTTGCAGTGGGAAGCAGTGTAGATGGGAGGAAAGGGGAAGTTGGGGAAAGAACACATGGACACCCATGTCTTGCTGGGCCTCAGTGTCATGACCTGTCTGGGACTCTGCCCATCACAGGCAGTGCTCCCGGCTCAGCTTATTCCATGACAGGTAACACAGCCAGAGTGGAGCAACCAGCAAGAAATAAAGGAAATTTGACTGCCAGTATTGCCCCCCAAACCACGGATGCCCAGCCACCACGTGCCTAGCTACTCCAATCTCCAAAGTCAACATGAAGACGTGAAAATTCTCACAAAATCAAGTTTATGTATTGCACTGTGATACCATATCAATACAGAGTGAGGAGTGACACCTGCTGAATACCTCTGACATCCTGAAGCATCACCACAAGATTCTTAGTGTTTGAACCTTAAAGCTATCATAGGGTAACGTGGTACTGCTGTGAGGTTAGAAGGCAGAGCAGGGATTAACCTTTTGGCAAGATCATGTTTGCTTGATGATAAAAGGTCTTTGCTATCTCAGACCTGTGTTTGGCAAAGCCTTACATCTAAATTTTTTCCCCAGAATTACCATCTTTGTTGGAGCTTTGTTGCCATGATAGCTAATTGTACAAAAATATTTGTGTGAATGGAAGCACTGGAGAGGCAGAAAAAAACCTTTATCATTTAATCTGTTAGGAAATTTCTATGTAGAGGCTACACAGAGAAACTGCAAGAAAAAAAAAGCCTTTCATTCTTGTTATAGTGTGACACAGCATTGGGTTATTCTGGCTTTGTCTGTGAGGTTATCAACAGTATCTCATCCTTTAGGAATCTCTGCTACAATTTTGGTTGAAGTACCTTTCTGGAAAAGAAGACTCTTGAGAAAGAAAAGCAGTTGTACAAGATGACCTAATAGTCAAATAATGTTTTCCCTTTAGGCAAAGCATGAAAGAACATGAAAGCTACCAAATGGGGTGATCAGAAATAACTGGTAATACGTGTCCTGAAGGATGGTGTGTGATAGATCCCAAGGGTCACTCAAAAACACACCACCAGTTATTTGCCCCTTCTAAACCTGGGCATCTTTGGAGGCTCACGCTCCACTTTATTCTCTCTGAGAAACACTCATTTACACACACGTAGTACCAGGATCTACACCTATATCTACTGCTAATGGAAAGTCAAAGGCAGTGTAGGAGCTCTAGAGATCCAAGACCTTTCCTGTTCTTACTTCAGGGTATGTTACTGGATCAACAGACTCTCCTTTTGGGTACCTACCATACATATGCTGCCCAAAGATGCACACATTGTACTCCTTATTCTCCATCTGTGTAATTGTTGAACATGTATTTCCTCGAGTTGGCTCTGCAGAGATAATTCAGCATAATGACAGTGGACTGTAAAGATAATTACTTAGACGGGACAATATTAATATACATTTTGTTTAATAGAGCCTTGTTAGCTCACTGCCAGGGAACACGTAAGCAAGTCATGGTTCATTAGGGAAGCCTGAGTAACATCGTACTGTCTAGGACCCAGTTTTGATTAAGAGTCTGAAGTTATCTCTGGGCACACATCCAGTGTTTCTTCAAATCTGCAGCAGCAGGTAAAGAGGAGTTTTTCCTGAAGTTACTTCTGTATTCTTCTACTCTTCAGATGTATATCTAGAAATTTTCATTAGCTTAATACCTGGTTTTCTATATAAAAAAAACAACAATAGGAAGTGGGTCAAATGCTGGTCTTCATTGACTTCTGTGGGGGTTTAGTGATCTGTCAAGGACGGAAATTTGGTTCCACACGCCCAGAAAGTGTTATGGTTAGGAAATATGAAACCATGTAACCTTTGTGCAACCATCAAGTGTTAAAGTAATAGAACTGCTGGAGCACGAAGTGCTTTTGGACTATGCCCCTGAGACCGGCTGTCAGCCTTTTCAGAGAACAATGTTCTCTCTTTCCTTTCCTTGACCTGGAATGCAGAAAAATACAAAACCCTCAGAAGACACTGCCTAGGATATGGGATAGGGTTGGGCTAAGGGGAGTCAAACTCAGGCTTTCCTGAGACAGATTAGCAGCATCCTCCTCCATACCCTTGCAAGTGATCTTGGTAGTTTGGGGGATCAGGTGGCTTGTTCCAGTGACCAGACACATTAGGGAAGGAGTCTGAGCATCCTGCAGAAAAACTGCATTGCAAGAGGGAAACTGTCTTCCTTTGTGGGAGCAAAGGGATGAAGAAACTGGAGAGGGCTTTAGAGGGAGATCTGTGCTGTGGGATTACTGCACCACAACTGAGTCAAAGAGCTCTTGGGAGCAGGACTCCAGGCTGGCTGCTAGTGGCTATGGTAATGTCAGGAAGGGAAAGTACATGAAGCTCTTAAGTCACAAAGAGGATTTGTGGCTCCAGGGAAGAGGGGAAGGAAAGACAAAGGATGAAATCTCACCTCAGGTGCTAGGGTCAGCAGTAAGACTGACAGTTCTTCAGTACAAGAAAGACAAAGACCTGTTGGAGCAAGTCCAGAAGAGGCCCACGCAGATGATCAGAGGGCTGGAGCACCTCTCCTGTGAAAACAGGCTGAGGGAGTTGGGACTCTTCAGCCTGGAGAAGAGAAGGCTCTGGGGAGATGTTGGTGTGGCCTTTCAATAGTTAAAGAGGGTCTGTAAGAAAGATGGGAACAGACATTTTAGTAGAGCCTGTTGTGATAGGACAAGGGCTAATGGCTTTAAACAAAAGGAAGGTAGATTCAAACTACATATATGGAAAAAAAAAATTATGAAGAGGGTGATGAAACACTGGAGCAGGTTGCCCAGAGAGGTGGTAGATGCCCTGTACTTGGAAACATTAAAGGTCAGGTTGGAAGGGGCTATAAACAACCTGATCTGGTTGAAGATGTCTCTGCTCATCCCTGGGGTGGGGGTTGGACTAGAAGACCTTTAAAGGTCCCTTTTAACTCAAACTATGCTGTGATTCTATGATTCAGTGAACCAGAAATCACACAAGAAAACATCTGAAAGTCTTTCAGGGGAAGGTTTTGGATGTGACAGGTCTTAATGAGCATGCAAGCTGAATAACTCAAGACTCAAAAAAGAAGTGTTTAAGTAGTCCTAAAGTCTGTTTAAAGTTTTCCTGACTTATGGTGAGACCTGAAGAGAATGTAAAAGAGAACAGCTATCCCTTGGTCAGCCCACCATGAAATGCTTTAAAGGTGCATAGTCTTCCATGTATAAAGTGGTAGCTTTCAAAATGTCTGTAACCTGTCTTGGACATGTCCTTAAAGAAGCAGCCAGTGCACATAGGCAGTGCAGTGAGGTATGAGTATGCTCAAGAAATAGTTTGGGAATTGAACCAATTGAACAGAATTGAGAAGACCAGACCCAAGAGTAGCCTGCATAAGCATAGTGCAACTTCATGGAGGGACAGACAAAGAACAGACAATGGTGTGTCTTGAATACCTTTGCATCTGGCTGACAGAAGGTGCATCTCCGCTCTGAGGTGCAGACAGTGATATATTACCCTGGTTTGTGTCATGTCTAAGACACAGTGGCTTGAACTAAGGTCTGATGAGAATGCTATAGACATGTTTCTAAGAAACAAGAAGGCCCAGGAGCAAACCTGACTGGTAGACCCTTAGTCATAGCTTGTTAAGTCATATCCTTGCTCTGTTTTTGTCTATAGCAATCAACTGTCCAGGTTAGGGGTAGGAGGTCTCTCCCACAAGCCAGTATGAGTGAGGCTGCACTAATTCTGGTTCCTTTCACTCTGCACTTCACTCCCAAAGTATCCCAGATGGTCTTGTACCTTGAAATATTTCTAATGTCTTCATGCCATTTATCAGGGCATGAAACAAACACCCTTGGAAATACCTTTGGATGGACTACGTGCTCTGGTAGAACACAACATAGTCTTCACATTAGTTCATTCACTCTGAACATAAAAAAAATAACAATTTGCAGTCTGAAGGGCATTAAATGGCTTATGCTCTGCTGACTGGGAGTGTGGATGTCTCTCTACATCTGCACCTGCAGGCTTGCCCTTAAACAGGGGCAAGAGTTACAAGGCCCTTTGGAAAGAAGAGATGCCAAGTTGCACAGAAGTGGTACAAGTCTCCATCAGTTCTGACTCCCTCTCCTCTCAGAGCAAAGAAACCCTTCCTGCAACTTGAGAGATTCCTCCCTTATGAAGAGACATGAAAGTTGTCAATTCAGCCCCTTGCCTTATGAAAAGCATTTAAAAGAACTATTTTCCAAGTTTCCCTTCTATTTCTACTTTCCTGATGCCCCACATTGAGTACACAACCTTTAAACTGTAACAAGTCACAGGAGATACTGGCAATTTTCCTGTTCTGTGTGAAAAGAAACATTTCTTTAATGATGACCACAATGGGACCAGAATTAGTTTGTTCTTCATTTATTTGTCACCGAGTGCAGCACTGAGGAAATACATGTAGTGATGTCTACTGCATGCCTGGGCCAGGTACATCAACCCCCAGTCACATGGCAAGGGCTTTACTGAAAGATTGCAGTGTATGTGGGCTGAATTGCATTATTATGCACATACTCACACACATAAACATGTTGCATTGTTTTTGTGATCATAATCAAGCTGTCTATGCAAAGCAGACACCAATCTCACACTCAGGCACAGGGACAGAATTTCCATCACAAAACCAGATCTTTCAGGTGTTGTGTGGTGTTGCCAGGTTCCCAAAAGACTGTAGCTCTAATAGTTGGCAGCTTAAAAACACCCTCTGTTTGCTTCTACTTTTGTGCACTGCTGCCTGTGTTTAGGTGCGTAGAGCATGTCCTGTGTAAGGAAGCACTGTGAAAGGGAACATATCCATTATGTGAGCACATACATCTAAGTGCAGAGAAAAATCTCTCTTCTCATTTATACAGAAAGGGAGTATCATTAGGGCCACTTGTTGCCTTTGCACTCAAAGTACTTTTATAAAATAGCAAAGAATACCAAAGGAATCTGTACCCAGTGGGTACACAGGAAAAGAATGATGTTTTATGGACCATTTATTAATTCCTATAAAGTTTAAATGCAGATATCTTTTTTTACTTACTGAAGTATTTTCTCCTTCTATATAATTTAAAAATTGTTTTACTCAAGTCTGTTCAATTTCTGTGTAGCAGAAGCTGACTGGGTTGAATACTTGTGCTTGCAGGTGTTGTAAAGCTGAAAAGCCAGTGATTTTTCTTTTGTTTTGTTTCTTTTTAATTATTAGACTTAACTGAAAATATTCCATTGAGAATTTATTTTTTTCTTTTTCCTTCAGTGGAACAGCTAAGAGCATGTGAACACACATTAACTTAACTGTATCTTCAACCATTTTCAAAAGAAGAGCCTTAAAATTCTGCCTGTGAAAGCATGAGAATCCCATACACTTCATTTTTAGATACGTGCCCTTATATCCACTAGAAGCTTTGGCTCATCCTTTTCACAAACAACTAGTTATTTGAACCTTTTGATGAAAAGATATGTGAAAGATCAGTGTTCCAGAGTCCCAGTGCTTTAACAGAGATTTAATTATATCTTTTGGGTAAGTGCTAAAGTGATGGATGAAGTTATCACCAAATTCCATTCTCTCCAAGCGAGAGCACCATCTTTTTGGTACACTAAGCAGTACCAAATTGGCCAGGCAATAGTTAAATGGTGTTAAAATAAAGGGCTGATACAAGCAAAACTCTAAAAAGTACCGAGCTTGCTTTTGCCTTTTGGGAGGACAATGCAGAGTCCAAATTCTTGAGAAACTGAAGTTTAAAATACAATCAGGTCAGAGGTATTATAATGGGTATTTCTGGTGCAGATCAAAGGGAATTCTAAAGAGCACAGTTAATCCTTCTGTGCCAGCATGATGCCTGTCCCCACATAAGCAAAATTCTGTGGGCTGGTGTTCATTATACTAAGGTTGTATCTTCTTAATGGCCAGTTCTCAGCTGCTGCTGAGCAGGTGCAGGGAAGACTATGAAGTATGGATGATTTTGTTTGAAATTGTAGTTAAACATTAAATATTCTCTCCTACACTATTTCAAACTTTGAACAGTTCTTATTCATATGCACACATGCAAATACCTTTCATATCCCTTTTCTTTCTTGGAATTCAATCCTCCATGGAGATGGTATGCAGGTTGTAGACAGGTAGGGCTAATGAAGATGGTAGCTAGTGCAAATATAATAGTTACTGAATTTCTGTTGTATAAAACAATCCAGTTTTCTATGTACACTCATGCAGAAGCCAAGAGATGCCTCCTGTGCATGAGCACTGTTTTACTGGGAAGAGGCTTGTCACAGAGGCAGCACCTGTGTAAGCAGAAGGCAGGAGAGCACAGCAAAGATGATATTCAAACACCTGTGATAAGGCACAACCCCCCACAATACTTAGCTCTCACCTCACGAGTTGGAGCATACTTCCCAATTCTCCCTGCCCCACTGGTAGCACACACCAACACAGTGGTGTGCCCTACAGCTCCAGCTCCTGCTTCTGGCAAGCCCTCTCATCTCTGGTCTGAGCAAAGGCAGCCTTTGGAGATAGCAGAAGGGGCTTGGCACAGCCTTGAATGAATTTTCCTTGTGTTCTTGCAGGTATTTTATATCCTGTCTTCCTGTGGATCTTCCTCAATATCACAACAGGGATCCCATATCTCAGTCCCTGGGGTATTCCTCATATTGGCACTGAACATCTCCTCAGCCTTTGAGGACTACATGTACTTGTTGTAAGAATCAAAACATTTGAGTCTCTATTACATTAACACCTAAATTAAATAACATATACACATGTATCCTTTCTTTCACTATAGTACAACTATCAGAACTGAGAAAAAGGTGCCTCTATCCCACGGGAACTGTCAGATCACTGTGATCATGGCAATTTCTGATACTTAAATTACTCTATTGCTTCCAAACCTTAAAACTATATTAACAAACACATCAGGGTTTGCACACATTCCTTTTCTAGATCCATAGATTTCAGTCTCTTGCAGAAGGTGTATATTACCAGAGAGCCCGTACTCTCATCTTTGAGGATGTACCTCCATGCTTGCCACCACCAAGTTCTCCTGGGGCCTAGGAGCAGGGCTACTCATTGCTGTATTTCAGGAAGGCTCATTCTGTCTTAAAAAGATGCAGATTAGTTAACCAGCATTGGAAGTTGGACAGGTGGCAATAAACTTCTTTTGATACTCTTTGACTGTCTTGTGGTGGATAGTGCAGTGCCATGCACCATCCACAGGAGAGAGACAGACTTAACTATGATAAAAAAAAACCTGACCTAAGGCATCAGAGACATCATTGTTGAGTGAACCAAGACTGGAGTGTCAGACTGGAGCATCAGAAGAAGCCTGGGATGGGAGGCAAGCTGTAAGAGCTGCATCCTCATCTGATGTCATGTCCTCGAGCCCAAGTAGAAAGCCTAATTCACATACAACCCCTTGTACAGGCACACTCAAGCTGCCTATACTTTAAACTTTAAACCCCAAGGATTTATTTTAACTGCCTCTCCATTTATTATAGGCTCTGCAAAAGCACACTCTGTAATGGGATCCCTGAAAGAAACTCCAAAGAGAGAAAAATCCCAGCATATTTTTGCTTGCATTCACAGACAGAGGCAAAGACCAAGAAGGCCATATGGTCTAACTTTTACACCACTCATCCATCAAACCAGTTAGTCCCTTTAGTACTTCATATACAAATCAGGAAAAAACCACAGGCTGGGCAGACATGAAGCTTCCTGCCCAGGAATGTTTGGGTTGCAGAGGAGTAAATCCTGGCAGCAGGCAAACAAAAGTTAACACTTGAACAGACATCTGAGACGTGGGGCTATACTTGCCATTTGAGGAGTTTAGTGTTTTTAAGTATGTCTGAGAAGAAACCAAGGTCAAACATCTCTCAGGTATACTGGTGTGGGAAACTGTATAACCCCACTGACAGCCCTGGGTTGCACCAGTGTTACCAAGAACAGCCTTCTAATTATACATGCTAAGCAGTGCAACTAAAGCCTTCCTTCCTCCTCACTAGAACTATAAAAGTTTGTTTGTTCCCAAATGAGATGGGTTTTCTGTGTTATTTGTCATCACATGGGATACAATAATAGAACTGCTACTAATTTTTTGCAATTATAATATTATTATTTTACCTGGAATTTCTTAGAGGACCCCAACTCTCAACTTACCTTCTGATGGAAGGGAATTACAGTTAGTCCACTCAGGTATATTTTGATGCAGTTCATCAAAACAGAAACTGCTTCTTTTTATTGTGCTCCCAACCTAGGGTGTGTCACGAGGGGCTACTGGTTCAAACTCAAGCACAGGAAGTTCCGCCTCAACATGAGAAAGAACTTCCTTACTGTGAGGGTTACAGAGCACTGGAACGGGCTGCCCAGAGAGGTTGTGGAGTCTCCTTCTCTGGAGACATTCATGACCTGTCTGGATGCCTTTCTGAGTGATCTGCCCTAGTTTTTGGTCCTGCTCTGGCAGGGGGGTTGGACTTGATCTTCGGTGGTCCCTTCCAATCCCTAACATTCTGTGATTCATGGGTCTCTGTGGAGTATTATCAAACACAGGTGGGAATAAGATCTGATTAATCACTTTGTAGGTGCTTTCATCTAATAGTTTGCGTGGTATATCCCAATAATGGGATGACTTTTTCCAGATCTTAGGAACATAATATGAAGTAAAAGTTAACACTAAACAGCAACGGATATGTTTTTTTATTTTTAATTTTTTTTTTTTTGACTGCATCAATTCTAGAGGCCTGTTTCAGCCTAGATTATTCTGTGCTAATGATTTCTTTTATGAGTTTTGGGTTCTCCCATACACATTTAAAAACAAAGATGAAGAACCACAGTGTTTCAGCCTTACGTCCTTTAGCTCCTCACCCAAAAAGCTCTATCAAATGTAGTAAGACTGTTGATGTCTCCTCACTCAAGGTGAGGAAAGGTGCTGCAGAGTCCAAACATTGCTTTATGTTGTTAGAATGCAGTTATGCGCATTTGTGCACCGCTCCATGCTCTGAGTTTGGAGGTCAGCAAGAGGAAAGTAGGTGTGTTACTTTTCAGATACACTCTGTGAATAAACACCTTTCCCAAAGAAACCAACCCAGTTTGCCATGAGTTTGTTATGACTGTTAGCCATGACTGCAGCACTGAGGTGTCTTTTGGGTATGCTCCAAACCTGTGGAAAGGGATGGAAAAAGTTACCTACTTTCAAAGGTGTTCTGAGAGAGTTTTCTACTCCTGTATAGCATAAATAATATTTTAAAGTACCACACTTGAGGCAAATAATTATTAGGACATGCATTGCTTTTTTGCCTATACAAGAAGAATAAAATGTTTTGGCATTTATTTAATAAATCATATCTGGGTTTTGGGAGGTATGAAGGGAAGGACAGAAGGAAATACCAGATGGGAGAAATGGTCAGAAATAAAGAATTTCTTCAGAATTGCTGCTGGAATTTCTTTTCGCATATGAAGACAAGTGACCATACTCTTTTTTTGCCCTTGTGCTTCTGCTGAAGAATTCTCTTTAAAATAGCACTTACTTTACAAGGCAGAGAGGCTCCACAGGAAAAAGCCAGGACCAGCAGAAGCAGGAAAAAGGTGAGAATGAGCAGGACCAGTTGTTCAGACTTGCAGAGTAAAAAAAAAAACGAACCCAAAAGACACACAATTAAATGTGTGAGAACTGGCTCAGCTTTTTAATAGGTTGTTTGGATTAACATACCCACAAGGAAGAAAAAGACACTACTTGTGTTTGCAGTCCAAGTACTCAACCTTCCTTAGCCCTGTACCGCTTCCCTAGAAAGGATGTCTCCACAGCTGCTGCCAATGTGGCAAACAGCTCATTCTGAAGGACGCTGAAGGGAGATCCGAGATGGAAAGGCCTGAAAAACAAGAATGAGAGAATGACATAGGGGGCCCTGTCCTGCTCTCACAGCCACATGCCCCAAATTTTCTCTGCCCAGCAGCAGAGCACCCGAGGTCAGCCTTTCAGTCCATCAGCTGGGGAAACAATTCAAAGCAGCAAGCAGGAAGTTGCCCATTTCACCAACTACTTTAAAAAGGGACAGGCCGTTAACCTTTTTACTTCAGAGGCATTGTAGTTTTGCCATGACTCCACACACTGCTGTGATCTGTTGCTCACCATTGTCAAAATTAATTTAAAGAATGAATGTTGTGTAAATAACCCATTTTCTGCTACCTTAGAAGGCCCTCAACAGGCAGCAGTTGCACAGCACTTGTGCAACACTGAGCTATGTGAAACTTGGCCATGCAGGCTTTGAAAAAAATCAATAGATAAATGAACAACTGGACGTCCCCTTGGATCAACTCTGCCCCACATCTCATCTCTGCCCCACTCTCATTGACCCTCCGGGGCAGATAAGGCTGGCCAGGGGCTGCTGAGCATCCCCAGCAGGCATTGACCACTCAGATCCTTGCTGTACAGATCCTAGAAGGCAAGTGAAGCTGTGGGTAGTATCTCTATCTGCTTTTAGGTCCATGGGGAAATGATATGTAAAACACTGCCAGGTGTAAAATACCCCACCAGCATTTCTTCTCCACACCTCCCAGCTGTGTTGGTGGGAGCCCACCTCTACAACACCAAATTCTCTCCAGCTACCAGCTACAAGTGGTGGTAGGTTGCTTGTTCGCTGATGTCCTCTTCTCCACTTGGACCTTTTCATTGGCTGAGCACAACCTTTTCCTCTTCACTCTTGCAGTAACAGTTAAGACTTTTCACCTCCTGATCAGGGATTCAGAGAAATCCTTCCCAGCAAGTTCAACAGCTTATTTTTCATCAGTTTTTTTCCTCCCACAGAGTTGTTCATCTACCTGTTCCACTTGGGTTACTCCCTTTCTGGACTGTTGTACCTTTTCTGAGATCAGAACCCAAATGCAAATAATCACTGAGATGCATTAGCTCACCAGAAAATATGATTTTGCTCAGATCCAAACCAGTTTTGAGAAGGCAGTTTCTCTGTGTGCATGTTTAAGATGCTTTCTGACAGTGCCTACAGAGTCACTAATTATGGTCTTCCTTTGTATCAGCAGTCTGCAGAAACAAGCTCTTCAGGCAGTGATGTCATTTCTCCTGTGTGGTGGACATGAAGGTAGTTAAATATACTGCTTGAGCTCTGTGGCCTGACTTTTTTTTCAGAAAAACAGCCAATGATCTTGGATGTCCCATCTGAGACATCTGACTTCCAGAGGAGAATGTCAGGAATTTCTGAAGAATCAAAACCCCATACCCAGCATATATTTCACAGTGACCCAGCAAATGGTCACTTGGAAGTAGGCTACTGCTTTCCAAACACTCCCAAATATCTCTGAATACTCTGATGAGGAAGTGTTGTGCCCACCAGAGAACAGCAAACTATTTAGAAATGCTGGGGAACAGAAAAGAACATCAATAAAAACCCATTTGATATCCAATTGTGAAGTAAAAATAAATGAACAAATAAAACAGGAAAGAAAATCCAAGCACAACAGGGTCAGTATTAGCTCTTAAAACAGGAAAAAAACTTCCAGCTCACCCAGCTCAACAGCGTGGTAGAGCTGGGCTTAAGAGCAGCCCAGCCAGAGGTACAACACCAGCTCCCACAAATCAGCCACGTCAGCAACTGCTGCCAAAAAAATCTGGGATCACTACACCTATGTATTTTCTATTTTGCCTAGAAGGCCCCTAGTAAAGGACTGGGATAGAGCACTAGAGAGGGGAGGAAGGGCGTGTGTGGCACTGACAGCAGGAACAGGACATGATACCTGGGCTCCACCAACTGGTTATAGGCTCTGGGAAGTTTGACCTTCCATTTTAACTCTTGCTGACTCAGGCCTTACGCTCCCAGTTGGGCACTGGCTGAGAGCAGGATCCGGGCTCCGCGAAAGCTAAAACCGGAGCAGGGGAATTCTTGCCCTTGGCATGAACAGCTACCACAGCAGCTGGCCGAAAAGATGATCATACATGGGAATCTGGCAGGTGGCTCAGGGCTGCATAGCTTATAGGGAAATATTCTGTATTGCTCCAGAAAGTAGGAAACAAGAAAAAAACCACATTTTGCACATGCTGCAAAGCGATAAGATTAAAATAATGTAATAAGCTGTTTAAAGTTAAATGTAAAGACCAGAAGTTGCTACAAAATCTTCCCGTGTCCTGAAAGCAAAGCAAGATAACTCTTGGAGAAGGGATACCACGTACATACCACAAGTTCTCCAGATGGCATAACAACAGTTCAACAGGAGATCATGCTGCTGCAAATACTAGAGGAGGCATTAGTGGTCTGTAAGCTCTGGAGCCCTGTTAGCCAGTGCCATTTTCTATGCAGAAAATAAGGAAGGACCTCCTGCATGGGCAGGGTCTCATTCCTTTGCAATGTGGACGACACTGAAGCTTGTCTGACTTCTCAGGTAATTCTGCTTCTCCAGAAACATTTCTGACACTTGCGGATGTTGACCTAATTGTAGATACTGTATCAGGAATAGTGTGGCCAGCAGGAGTAGTGATGTAATTCTCCCCCTGTACTCAGGGGGGGAGATCCCTGAGGGTTCCAGTCCCTCATAGAAATGATTCACTTTTTTTCCCCCCATCCTGTTACATACTTCTTCCAGAGAACTTCAAATGCTTTTGAAGGAGAAGAGGAAAAATAATGACGAAAAGTTTTGAATATCTGTAAAAGGCATCAATTGCTGAAGAATTCTCTCCGGATCAAATTTTCAGATGTTTTGGGATATTTTGCTGTCAGCGAAGATGTGATGCTCACAATTTAATATGACACTTATAAAATCAGCATGATGCTATAATGTTTTGCATTGGTACCAGCCCCAACAAAAGCCAACTTTCTGCAGTCCTCATTCTTTTGAAGAGAACTTTAAAATTACACTGATTGAATTCCATGAGTTTGTCTTGGCTCAGCAATGGGAATACCTAAGTATTTAGAACAACAAATTTAAACTGTGTCCTGGAGAAATGGATTCACAACAAAGATGCAGGCTTCAGATTTTTATTTGTTTTTAAACCACCTATTTAGATTTATATTAAAATTATATCAATTTCAATAGTAGATCTGTGACCACTCATTGAATACCATGTTGGAAAGGACCTCACGGATCATCTGGTCCAACCCTTCCTGGCAAAAGCACCGTCTAGACAAGATGGCCCGGTACCCTATCCCGCTGAGTCCTAAAAATGTCCAGCTTTGGGGAGTTCACTACTTCCTTGGGGAGATTATTTTGATGGCTGATTGTTCTCTTTGTGAGAAATTTTCCTCTTGTGTCCAATCAGAATCTCCCCAGGAGTAACCTGCACCCACTACCCTGCATCTTTTCCATGTGACTCCTCGCAAAAAGGGAGTCCCCACCTTCTTAGTAGTGAACACTTCCTATACATCAGCATATATGCATTTTCACACACGCATTTTTGCAGCTAGTCAGTAACTTCAGAATTAGCTTTTCTATTGCCTCAATGATGCCTGCAAAGCTTGCACCCCAGGCTATCATAGCTGCTTCTGTGAGTATGTTTATTGGCATGTGAGGGTTAATCTTAATCTTTAGTGAGAAATACAGCTTTTTGGACTTAACTTACCCCATTTCTTGTTCCTGAAAAAAAGTGAAGTGGTGCTTACCCAAAAGGGGGGAAGAGAGGTCAGTTCCCAGTGTAATGGCAGATGCCCATACTGCTTGGCCATGTTACCTGCAGGGTGAAACACATCCAGTCCTGCCACCGGCTCCATTTTTTGAGGGTATTTGGATGCTGAGAATGCTTGCCTGTCACATAGAAGGCCAAAGGGGCTCTCACACATTATTTTATACTTTTTACAAGTACCTGAGAGTTGCTACACTATTTTCTAGGTTCAAATACAGGCTCTGTAATTCTTTTTATTTTCACTTTCCCGTCCTTTTTTTCTTTTTCTATAAATGTTTCTGTGAAATCAATGCCTCTATTATCACCATGGGTTTGGCCACAGAAGTTCCAAACTCACCGAGAACGAAGGAAATTCTCCTTGTGATTTAACTGTTTGCCAGTTATTTGCCTGAACGCTTTAATATCATGCAGTTTCATAAGATAATTCTATGCAAGTTTGATTTTTTTTATTCAGACATTTGATCAGTCCAGAGTGCCTGCTAAAAATGATGCTTGACTCACATCCTGGCAACACTGTTTATTTGACATGCACTGGTGAAGCACTCTAAAAAGTTGTACTCAGGCTATCCCAAATTTAGCCTCCTAAATCTGTGTGTGTTAGTGTTTGGGTGAGTCTGAACTATCTGCATGTGTCAAGTGGGTGACACAAGCTGATCAACGCACCTTTGTTGTTTAATTATAAGTTTGGTGCTGAAGAAGTCTTCAGAGAGAAAATGTCCGTGTTCCTCGTGGCCTTTTTTTAGATCTGTTTATGTTGGGTAGCTTTGTGCTACAAGAAAACCCAAGTCGCTTTAGACGGTGTCTATCCTCAGCCAAACGCCAATTACTTTTGTATTTCTCTCCAAATAAAACTACTTGCTGTAAATCCAAACCCATTAAAAATATGCAGCTGGGAAGCTACATCCATTCCTCTCCTCAGAAATGTTAAACCATGGGGCCAATGTGTTTTAAAGGGAGGCATCCCTGAAGGCTAACTGGTGAGGGAAGAGGCTGGCCACATACTAGGTTTCATGTGGGCAAGCACCAGCAGGATGCTGCAAAGAGGGGAGTTTCTCACTAAAAGTAGCTGTGCGAAGTCAGCTGGGTTGGCCTTCCAGCACACTACGTGTGTCACGCAGTCTGAGTGTCTTGCCAAGGAGCATCTCCAGGATCATGACAGCTTCGGTGGGAGCGGAGGCGTCAGGTCGAAGCTCCAGCCAAGCCCTGGGCTGGGATTGCATGTTGCTTACTGAAAGTTTCTTGCAGTTTCAGTTCAGTGACGTACTCCTCACTCCTGCTATCTGAGGTGGAAATATCAGGGGGTTGGTTCATCCTTCAGAAATGGGAATGAAATCCTCTGGTTCCTGTTTATGAGAGGCGAGCAAATACGCAGCCGCTCAAGTGAGCAGTGACTGAGTTCACTTTATCTCCTCAGCAGCTCCACCACCCCACACAGGTTAACCTGCACCACTTGTGGTGCTGTGTGCCAGTGCTAACTGCGTTTGCTCATCACTGGATGCAGCAAGCACACTGGCATGGGCACTATGAGAGGACAAGAGCCTTCACCACCACCATGGCCTCAGCTCTCTCAAACGGCTCCTGCGTGGCTGTGTGAGCAGCGATCACACCATGGGCTTGGGGGGCAGGCACAGGCTAAGATGACACCTCCTTTCTTACCACATATGTGGTAAATTAGGCTGTATTTACACTGAGCAGAGGCATTCCTGCCCCATGCTACGAGGACAAGGCAGTACCGCTTCTCAAGGAGCCCGTTGCCTTGCTGATGGGCTCTCCCTTATGGTGGGAAAAAGCAGCTCCTTCAGGAGACCGGATAGTTGCTGTTTGTAACATGTGCAAAGCTATGGAGGACAACAGGGCTGCGAAATTTTACTTCTGCTAACTCATTCCTAGCATAGGTGATTTACACTCAGGGCTTGACATCAATTTGATTTTGGAATGCATCAAATTGCACCAAAAAAAACAGAGGATGGGGAAACAGTCGGAGGTTTTAAACCAAGCTACCTGCTGCCAGCCCTGACTCCTTGCACGCTCTCTGTTTCACATCACACAAGCAGGGTGGCACACAAAAGCCTTGATGCATTCAGAGTATTTCTTTTCAGGATGAAAGCGTTAAGTCTTTCCAGCCAGCACAGCAAACTCGCGTTTGCCTGCCAGGATTTGTTGCATTTTTCTTTAATTACAGCAGCAGCCAATAGGTTTAAATTTGGGAACCAATGAACAGATTCTCTGCCTCTCCTCCCTCTTCACTGATGGTTTGAATCTCAAGAAACAGTTTCCTGGGGAGTCTGGGGAGCCTTTAAGCACCCACTTATCTTCAGCTAATGCTTTGTAGTCAGCTGGGTGGTGCATGTTTGCCAAGTTTAGTGTGTGCTTCAGTGCCTTCTGGGGTGGGGGCTGGAGTATACTTGGTTCACAACTCTGAAGGTATGTGGTTGCAGTGGATTTATTTTGCATCGCAGAGGACTTTTTTTTTTTTTTAAAGGTCTCCTGTTTAAACAAGAATCCATTGGTGTTTTTGAAGCTTCTAGATCAAAGATGCTATATAAAAAAATGCAACTATTTCAGTGTTGCACAGATATAATGTTATGGGCTGTAGGTAGCGTGCAAAGTGCGGGAGCCTTTTGGATGAAAGGTACCCTGCACGTATATAATATTACCATCATCATCATAAATGCATCGAGGGCACAGGAGCCCAAGCTGATTTATTATGGGCACCTGTCCCTGTACAATTTTCTAACATTGCCTGCCTGGGTGAACTGATGAGAGCTCCACTATACTGGAGTTGCCTGTCACTTCATTCAGATTGAAATGGATTTTCTTGCCTTGAGTTCCTGGCAGAGAGAAACAATAAAAAAATAATGGCTTGCAGATAATGAAGTTGCATGTCAAGCTAGGCATAACAGATACACAGCTGTCAACACTTTTCCTGCACACACTGACATCGTTTCACTACGAGATGAGCAAGGCCAGGATGAGAGACAGAACAGGGGGAAGTTGTTTGCCATTTGGCCCCCGAAACACAGCTGGGATCCTCCTAATAAGGGTGTTTGTCCTCATGTATTACAAAAGCCAGAGAGATGGGCTCCCTGGCAGAAGGCTAGGCAAATAGTTGCCTTCCTTCAGATAAGGAACACTGATTATATACCACTGAAAAGATATCTACTATGGGCTTTTGTATATTTTGGCTTCAACATGGCACCACATCTCCTAGTCTCATCTCTGGAGAGTTCTTAATATCCAAGTGACGCATTTTGTGAAGATTTCAAGAAAAATACAGACATCCTGGCCAGCTTTCCCCCTCCTAGACTACAGAGGAAGCTGTAACTCAGTACATAACGGCTTGTCTTGGTTGTCAACAGGGTCACACTGGCCCAGGACAAAGTCCTGCTTGCACCCTATGGCTCCACCATGCTGTTGTGGCCAAGGCATTCCGAACTCCACAGCCAGCAGCAGACAGGGCAGGGATGTTGTTATCACACCAAGCTGACTCTGATTCGCCAGCCAGATGACCAGGCACCCTTTCCCAGCAGGATGTGCCTGCAGAGACTCGATTCCCTGGCTCCAGAGCCAACCACTTCAGTTGCTCCACCACCCTGTCCCTGTCACCTCCATTTCCTTACCTGATTCAGACTTACGTAAAGTTCCTTAAAAAATTATTCTTAGGGTATGAAAAGGTATCCAAGGCCTATGCTTGATTCCTTCCTTCCTTGCCCTGTCTGAGAACATACTGCAAAGCTGAGAGCAGTGGAGTTAGCGGCAGCTGCCTGCAGCTCATCTGCTGGCAAGGCTGGAGCTGAAATCACATTCTCCAAGTGCCAGAAAGATAGACCTTCTATAAGGAAGTATCGGGTGAAAGAGCAGGAAAGCGAGTTTGCTTCCAAACAATAAACATGCAGATCGGAAATAATTGAGGCACTAGAACGAGGGGGAGGGAAAGCAAAACAAACCATAACAACGGATCCTCAGATGAACTGGTTTTCCCTAGTAATAGGGAAGAGGGAGGAGGGGGAAAAAAAAAAAAAAAAAAAAAAAAAAAAAAAGCACAAACAACTTTAGGTAGCTCAGAACTGACCAGAAAAGGATTTTTCACTTTGTGATAAATCTCGAAGAGTTGCTAACTCTTTATGTTCAGTGTCATGGTGACAAGCTGGCATCGTGGCAGTTCTGGCAACACAGATGAAGTCTTTCAGGACTTGCCTGCCTGCTGGCTGACCTGCCAGTGAGCCGGGCAGCTTGTCAGTTCACCCAGCTTCCTTTAAAAACACCAACAAAATCGACCTATTTCAGCAGAGCATTTCAGTTCTATCGAGCCACCATAATCCAGCAGACTTCTGTCTGATCAGAAGATTTCCAAAGGGCTCCATGATGCCAGACAATTACGGCTATACTTTTTAATATTATAGGACACCACAACACTGTTCTGTAGAAAGATATAAAGAGAAGGAACAAAGGGCAATGTTCCCTACTACTAAACGGCACATACGCTGTATGTGGATGATGCCTCCAGGCCCCTAAGCAAATGACTTGTGGGTCTCCTGGGGTGCAAGGGAAAGAGGGACAAAGAATTCTGGAGAGACGGGCAGCACACATAAAGACTAGAGGAAAGCAGGGAAATTGACTTGTTTTGTGGCTTCGTGGGCTACTGAGTACAAACATAAAGGTACATGACATGATACTGTGTTCTACGGCACAACAAGAGGCATTTTCAGAGCACTGAGTTTAGGCACCCAGCCAAGCTGGTTAAGTTACCTGGCTTGCCTCCTTAAACTCCCTTAATAGAGAAGCTCTCCTAGAGGCAATTCAGAACAGGAGCCTGACACAGGCTTAACAGAATTACTTCTGAAGCAAGACTCTCTCTTCCTCTATTTTTCCATTGTCTCCAGAAGGAACCTGGAGAGCCTAGCTGGCTAGCTTAACCAGGCAAGTTGGGTTGGGTGGCTAAATTTGGGTGGTCTGAACACCTTCACCTCTGCATGGGGCCTGGATTAAGATCTGAGCTTTGTCTTTAACATCTGCATTTGCTGTAAAGGTATGCAGTTGCTCTTCTGCCTTAATGTTGCCATGCTTTAAATGAAATATATATTTATTATACACATACTTTGTTTTTCACTTTTACATAGTGTGTAAAAGTGACCATTTGGAAGTGTGGTGTGTTCAAGAATGGGAGGACAAGGGTAAGTTGAGAAATAACCTGGAAGCCAGCAGAAGTTCACCTTCACTTTGGGGCATTGCCTCTATCAGAGGCTGCATCCTCCTGCCTTCTGAGTCACAGAGGTGAATAATGAATCTCCATGAAAGCCCTGAGTGGTTGTATGAGCAATGTGGTATTGTTCACTCTTTGTTCACTGGCTTTATAATGAACTCTAAGTGCGTCTGCTCTCTGTCTGGTTTTTGCAGCCTTCCAAATATGAACATGCCTCCCCAGCTTCAGCTTGCAGTGTTGCATTCCAGCATACTTGCTTTGCGTGACATACCAGTTACCTTCAAACAAACTTTGGGCTAAGTCTGCAAAGGCTAATTCAAAGGTTGTCATATAAAGAAGGTAAAGGTTTCACTGCTGGCTGTTCTGAAGCTAAGCTCTCACCAAACATCTAGTTGGATGTTTCTTTCAGGCCAGTGAAATAATGTGCAGTCAGCCACCTCCTGCATTTCCCAAGCTGGCCTTCCACAGCGCAGGCTCAGACCAGATTAGGAAGCTGAATCATAAATTATTCCTTAAAAAAAGAAGCCAAGTCACTTGTCTGTGGTCCTGAGAGCCCAACTCTTATGGCAGCAGGGTGAGCTGCCTCTCCTGCGCCGCAGGTAACAGTCTGAACACAGCAACACCTCCAAGCACTTGGCATGCAGGAGAAAGAGCACTGGACAGACCAGGTTGTGTTGCCCCAAGCAGGCATTTGGGACAATGACACAGTCCTGCATCTGGATCATCATTCCTTCCCCAGATGATGGATAATCACCAAAAGAGTCACATTTTTATAGCCCAGGCCTCTTGCCACTTCCTGAAAGGAGGAGCCTGTTAAAGAGAAATATTTATCATCAGAACAATCCAAGCAGGAATCTAAAAGGTCAGAGGGTAGATCTCTTGACGAAGATGGAGTTATCATTACTAACTCATTTTTCAAAGCAGAACCACAAAGATTCTGTATCATACACCTAACCTTCCCATATGATAGGCAGGGAGGGAGTGGGAGGTGGGAGAAAGGGCAGTGTGGTGGGAAGACAGAAATATTTTCCAGTCTTGAAATGAATACCAATGCATACTGCTTCTTATAGTTCTCCCATCTAAAGAGGCATAAAATAATTCATATTCTTTTAAACTCATACAAAGAAACATCAGAGAGAAAAAAAAACAATTCCTATGCTCACGTTGCCTGATTTTCAATATGCAGAACACAGACCTATAATTGTGCTGTTATATATCCCTCAAATAGGGGTAGGTCTGAAAACATCTGGCCTAGTCACATCACGCTTGGCATGGATGAAAATTCATATATAAACTCTAATAACTAAGATCTACTGATAGGCAAAAAATGCTGAGATTTTGTTGTGTATACTTTGGAAGAAGTAATTACATTTAGTTATATAATCAGTTATACAACACAGATTTTCCTCAAAGTAAATGGTAGCTCCAGCCATGAAGACTTCTGATGTGTGTTCCAAGAATTTATAATAAATCACAGCACAAATGGGCTTTTTGGTGGTGCAGATTGGAGATCTCACAAGGAAACAAAGTTTCCTTGAAAAAAACCCACTGCTTTTAAACAAACACTTTGTCTTTACTGAATATTTATTGAATCCAACACTTTGGGACGCCCATGGGTCCATGGACAGTCCATCTGAGCTGGTGGTCCTCAGACCATGGAAGCCCTTGGCCTTCAAGCAGCTCACATGTGCATCTGCTCTGCAGCCACATCCTCAGCCCCAAAGCAGACAGGCCTGAGGGTGAACCTCCCACTGCCAGAGCTGCTAAAACCTGCGTGCTCCTGGCTTCAAGGTCTCGTGTGCTCAACAGCTCTGCCTTAGGACAGGGGTCTCTGGAAGCTCCTCACAACCACTCTGAGAAGTTAATGTTTTTGAATAGTGGTGAAGCCAGGAGAGCTTCCAGCTTGATTGCAGAAAAGTAACTAAAAGTTGGATTCTCATCAGAATCCAAACAAGCTGAATTAAAATAAGAAATTATCCTGCAAGCCTCTACGTGGTGTGTGGCACTCTTAGTATCAAACATCCTGGTTTTCTCCCCAACTGGGAGCAGTTTTGTCAGCACCCAGGGCAGGACTATTAGCCAGTGCCCATTCAAGTCAGAGGGACTATATCTCATCAAATCAGTCAAGGGTATTACCAGAAAGCTTGTTCTGGGGCCAGTCAGTGTCATGTAGAAGTAACCTTCCCCTGTCACATCTGAGGAGCTTTGACATACTTACTGTGCTCAGCACTCAAGACCTCACATTCCAGTGCTACAATGCAAAAAATCAGCAACGTAAGAAAAGTATACCAAAACCTCACGTTTCAATCCAAAATCTTGCATCTTTCTTTCTGAGAATTTGCAAAATTCTCAGTAATGCATGAGAAAACTCAACCTATTCAAAAGAAAGTGTGAAGAAGGAAAAGGAATGGGGGACCTTGTCTAAACTCTAGCACAAGTAGCTCGAGAATCAACAGAAAGACTGTGAGAGATAAAAAGACCCATCTTGTGCTTCCTGTTTGCAGGACCTGGTCTGCAATAGCCTATTAAGTCAGTTCTGGAGGCCAACAGCCACTCAACAGCCAGAAACATTAGGCTGAGGGGTTAGAGTGGGTCATGTCACCTGACATGACCCCTCAAATCCATGCGCAAGATTTTAACTCATTGAATTGCATTTATCCTGAAATGCTATTTCCTTAATTTCTATGGCCTGAAGTCAGCAATACTCTTGAAAGCATATGTGTATCTTTAACATAACTTTGAACACTTGACTAGCCCCATTATCTTCCATGAACATGTGTGAGTACTTTCCTGGGGCGTGGGTTCTCTCTTACACGCCGGCTCAACAACAGCTCTGGCCAAAAGAAGAGCCTCACTCTCTTTCTTTCCCTTTTTGTTTTGTTTTGTTTGTTTGTTTAATTAAGTAGAGCATGACAATAAAGATTCTCTAAATTATGTCCCTCGTTACCCAACAGAGGCATTCATTTTGATGCAGTCATTATTGCTACTTCAGGGCTCCAAACTGAAGCAATGTCGTTCCTGCAACAAAAGTTTAAAAACACTCAGCATTTTACATAGTGTCCCGTGGTGAACTAATTGGAGCTGTAACACAGAGAGCTATTTAAGGCATTGCCTTGTTTTGGTTATTTAGATACATTGCTGCACAAGTCCAGAAGGCCTTCTATCAGATCTTCCTTCACAGGCTTAGGTCCGTGTCAGTCTGTCAGGACTTGGTAGGAGTGAAAATTTTGATTGCAGTTACCATATAAATTTCTCCCAGTGCTTTTAATGTTTCTCTCAGAGGCAATGTTTGGTGAGCTATCTCCTCCAGTCTGGCTGTCTTCAAAGAAATGTATGGAAACCCTATTGTCAGCTTCAAGTTTGGAGCCTTATAAATTGATGCAGCAATCCCAAACAATGTGAAAATATCTAATTCAGTAGACACATTTGTAAACAGGACATTCTTCTTTCCTACCAAAGTAATAACAAATGCATTTTCTTGCTGATGACCTCCACAAAATGGGCAACATCTATTTATGCAAAGTTAATTAGGTCATAACATTTACTTTTCCTGTTCACAGATGAACAACTTCTCATAAATCAAAACTGAGGCTTTGCTTCATTACTGGTATGTGATTTCAAAAATACTTCTGGTGAGTATCATACCTCTTTCTTCATTCTGAGGTTTTATTTCCGTGACAATATTTACAATGAGACATTTAATCAATTAAAGCAGCTTGTAGCTTTTCAGGCGTCACTCTTTTCCCCATGGCAGGTCTCCACTCTTTTTAATGCTGAAACACAATCTTGAATTTTTATTGAACCTGTGCTAGAGGTTTTTGAAGGACTAACCCTGCCAATTTATAAGAATGCACCATGCAGGTAATATGATTTATTTTCATTTGAATGTAAATATATTCAGTGGATCTGAAATCTACAAACAAGACACTTTGTGGGTCAGAGGTGAATTCCTTGTTACTGTAAATCTTGTTTTAAAATTATCCAGCCCTCTTATGGACATGTTTGTTCTAAATAGTAGAAGCATATGCAAGAAAAAACCTTCTAACTGACACATGAAATATTTTCAGATATGTACTTTTAATATAAATATATATACACACATGCATGTGTGTATGCAGCATTTAATAATGTTTGAGAAAGTGTCAGTGAATATGGGGCTGCTCTCAGTGCCAAGAAAATAATTAATGGACAGTTGCAATAATTTTCTAAATTATATTTACAATAATAATAATATATGGGCTTGAAAAGGGGCCATGGTAATATTTTTGACACCGTGTAAAGCTATTTTTTTCTCTTGATAGCTCTGTAACAGAGTTTTTAGACACATGCATAAATCCCCAATAGCCTGAATTGAATTTCAAAATGTCTAAAAGCTTTGTTTAATGGGCCTGGACCTTGAGAGGCCAGAAACAGCACACACTTACTTGCTAGAAAATACTGATATGTTGACATTTTTCCAGTTTGAAGTGGGGCAAAAAGATTAAAACATTTGGCAAAATGAACACTCCAGAATTAATTTGCATAGCCACAGCTATCAACTTCAGAGTTTCAACAGATAAGCCATTATAAAATAGCAAAATGTAAATTAAGTCATCCTTGTAATATCAATAGAAATTGAAAAAAACAGAATAAATATATTAATGCCATCTACGTAAAAAAAAAAAAATCAACACATTAAAAATTCCCTATTTAAACATTTTATCTTCTCAACACTATAAAAATCAAGGTAAACCCTGCAAACATTTTCCGGTCCAAAAAAAGTCCAGATTTCAATCTCAATTTTTCTTGAGCTTTTTAAAAACCATTCAGCCACTGTTATTTGTAGGTTTAATCATGCACAACAAATCTTGATACCTATTCTACCTTCAGCATTCCCACTGAGTTTCTACAATGCTGCTGAAGTTGGTCTGTGCGTTCCTTTACACAGTAACTACAGCCTGGGATGCACATTTCCTGCCTTCAGGTTATGAATCAGTGGCTGGGTATCTTTTACAATGGAGTTCAGGTGAAAGCATGTCAAGAAATATTGTATGTAATTTTGGGAGTAACTGAATACTTGAAATATATCAACCCTTTGCAGAGAAAAGCAATGAAAAGATGCCCTGTTTGAGTTGCGGAATCATATTCACTCAAAATTATGTATTAAAAAAAATGATTCAGCTAACTCCCATAAAAGACCTCATATAAACCAACCCAGGCTTACTCACAGCAAGGTACTCATCCTCCTGTTATTATTTAGGGACCCTGCAGGGGTCCCTAGAAGCCCTGGGTCCCCATTGTGCCACATGCTGCACACAGTGATCATAGATTTATTTATTTATAGGGCATTAGATTTCCCAGCTCCTGACTGAAGAGGTAAAGCAATGATTACAGAGGATGCCACATACACCCAAGCAACCAGCCACAGAAAGTAATTTCAGCCTCAGTCTTTGTTTTAAATAAACACCTGAATTTTCATATGGAGAAAAGGATTTGTTTCACAATGAGTTGTCACAGCATGTTTGACTGCTAATGAAGCAAAAGCTCTTTGAATTTTGTCTCCCATCCTTCCCACACTGCAATTTTACCAGTCCTGACTATCCCTTTTATTGCTTTTTCTGGTTTGGTTTTTTGTTGTTGTTTTTTTGTTTGTTTGTTTGTTTTGTTGTTTTTTTCCTTGAACAAAACATTCTTGCTTAGCCCTGCAGTTACTTTGTAATTCCCATACCATTTACTGCAGTGAGAGGCCACATCTCCATCCACAGGAGGAAGAAGCAGCTCGCTCTCACTGCTGCCCACAAATGGGTGCTCCCTGGTTGATGGGTATTTCAGTCACAAAAGATATTTGGTGGTTAGGACAGGCAGCTTGAGACAGGCCTGCTCCTCTCATCCAGGACCATGATGCAGGATACCATGCTCCTCAGAGTCCACATAGAGCCCAACATGGTCCCACCAGTGGCTGTAGGCTCCAGCCTATGAAATCAACAAAGACCTACATGGATGAGGCCCTTCTCATCAGGAGACACTCAGAGGAGTGCCTGGCACATGGCAAAGTGCTCTCTGCTCCCCACATGAGCCCACCCCTTCCTTTTTAGCATCATAAAACATGGAGTCAGCCTTTGCCTTTCAGTATCATCTTGAGCTGTGCTTCAGATGAGTTTTACACAAGAAAGTCTGTTTTCTTTGGGCTCCTCAGTCACGGCAAGTTCTTTGGCAAATGCAGCATTTAACCTTTCTGATCCTCGGGTTGCTCGCTGGGGAGAAGCACATATTGAAAAAGTGATGTTATGCAAGTGCAAGGTTTTCTTAATTTAGGAAATTTCTCATAGGGCTCATTATATCCTATGAGGAAGAACAACTGAGTCATTTTTGAAAGCATAAAAATAGCCAAGAAATCCTGAGCTTGAGCGCCTGTCCCAAACTCATCCCTTCTGCCTCCCCACCATGCGTGGGCTTTCCCCTGAGCTCATTAAGAGTGTTTTCCTTGCCTGCACTACACTGCACGTAGCTCACCCAAGCCCTACTTCATGGCAATGTGAAAGGGACTCCACTGGCTCTCCCTTGCTCCCCCAGCTTAACAGAAGAGGCAGGTCTGCCTGGGCAGCCCCAGCAGAGTGCCGTGGGTATGGAGATGGAGAAGGTCTCTTGCAGTCAGGGCTGGGCCATGGGGGTGAACAACGAGCCTGAGGTGGGGAAGGGGAGGTGTCATGGAGTCTCTCTGCTGCCCAGTGGCACAGGGATATGTGGCCACAGGGGTGTCAGGGCCATCACGGGACATCTTTATGTGGCAGCCCCAGTCACCCTCAGCAGTTCATACTGAGAAAAGTTCTTTTAGGCTCCTATTTGCATTCCAAATCCTCCTTCCCTGACTTTCAGACTCCGCAAACCATGCATTTTTTTTTGGAGCTATAGACACAAAATGGGGAAATAAAATGTACTGCCTGGCACCTTTTCCAAGACAGTATGGGTAAAGGCAGGAGAAGGGTGGCTCACTAGCTTCTCCCCTCTCGCTCTTCCTGCTTTTTGCAGGGGCCAGCTGGGCTGTCCTGGGGGGCCACTGTGCATGTCCCAGGTACATTAGTGCCCAGCAAAAATCCCCCAGAGAGAGGGCAGGGTCACAGCCCTGCCCTGCCTCACAGGGCTAGGCCAGGCAGGCAGAGCACATGCTGCCAGAATCATCACACCGGCATGGTGGTGATTCCAGAGGCATCACATCTGCCTCCAGTGTAGGCCCCCGGTATCACCTCCCCAAAAGGTTGCTCCTCAAGCAACCAGCTCAGAAACCCATGTGTCTTCAAGGCGAGGCTGCAGCAAGCACAGGCTTTGCTCCTGTAGCAAAGGATTCCCCTCAGCAAAGTGACCCTTCCTTTTGTCAGCCACTCCTTGGAACTAAAAGCACATCCTAAAAAAATAATATCAAAGAACATAGGAAGCAAGAAATGCCTAAGTGCTGCACATCATGTTCCCTCTGAGGCTGGACTGTTGTTCCACTGTGCTGCCTGAGGGATCAGAAAAAACTAATGTGAAAGAGAGGGGAAGGGAGGTGCTTTCCCTGGGAGGCAGAGGGTGCCAGGCTGTGACTCTTTCCTCCTGCTGCCAGCCAGGCCAGCCCCTTGCCCCTGTCCCTCTGCCCCCAGGTGGGGGCCTTCCCTTCCACACCCTTCAGACCGACCCAACACATGGGGATACCAAGCACGGCTGAGGCTTTGAAACTCCTCCTCTGTGTAGGTAAGAAAAAAAAAAGTATAATATTTCCTTTAATTCTCACTACCATCCAAAAAGAATCATGCCAGTTTACAACTGATGAGTTTTAACATGAAGAAAATTTAAAAAACCCAAAACAAAACAGAGAGATATCTTATAAAAGTTCTCAGCTGGAGGTCTTTTACACACTTTGTGCCATTTTTACTCTACTGCTCAACCATTTTATACTTCCAGGGATAGCATGCAGCTAATACTAACAGCAAATACTGAATCATTCCCACAGTGGAGTTTAACCAAGAAATTAAATAAGAATCTGCCTTGCTTTGAGTTGTGACTGAATTTAACCCTTCAACGTTGGATGTCAGATTAAATTTTAAAAAAGGGAAACTCTTTCTTTGCAACTAGATACACTGAGGCTCACCAGGATTGAAAGGACTGGAGTGTTTTTCTTGCTGCTCAATGAAAGGGAATCAACAGGCCAAAAGACTATTTTTAAGCTGTCTTGAAAGAAAAACTTAAAAGAAATACTCTATAACCGGAGGGGAAAGTGGGAGGGTGGGACAGGATTTTCTTCTGTTTATTAAAAACACACCTTGGGCACCATTCTAATCTGATTAAAGCATCACGTGAGGTGTATTTATTACATGGGAAAACTGCCTCAGTGCTTTCACTGACACAGTTTGGACCCTGCCTGCCAAAGTTACTCTGCATGCAGAGGAATCTCCAGCACACCAAGGTGAAAGTTGGGGGAGGGAAGAGCAGTCAAGAAGAGGAAAGGAAATGTCTTAGGGAAAGTCATCCAAAAAATAGCAGAAGGTGCCTTGAGGCTTAGTGAGCAAAGATGTCCTGGTCCCAAAAGTTGCAGTAGCAATCAAAAAGGGTGAGACCACTGGTAGAGGGGAAGGGAGAGGCTGAGAAGAAACCAGTGGGGTCTGAAAGGCCTTGGAGCCATGCCATAAAATTGAGCAAATTATAGTTGTCAAAATAAGGTGTGAAACAGCCTGGTGTTCCTGAAGGTGCCAAATCATGGGGCCACACAGGTTCGAGGCCTATAGTCTGGAGGTACAGAAAGCCCAGAACAAGGGATTAGCTGCAAGACTCTGGTCTTCTGGCTAGAACAAGGAGCATCTCTGGGTTTCCAGGGCTACAGGACACCAGCTTCACAATAAAGACAGCTGGAAAACAACTTGTGGGAGTTAGCAATGAACAAAAGCACCTGGCAAGGGCAGCAACTGGGAGCAGCTAGCAGAAGCACCTCTTCGAGGGCACGGTGAGCAGAGGAGAGCAGCTCATGCCTCAGCCACTCAGTGGGGGCTCCCTCCAAGCAGCAGAATCCAGGCTACACTACGATGGAGCTACAGGACCTGACATCAACATGCCATGCATGGGGTGGGGAAGGTAGCGTGAGAGAAACAGCCAGGCTCTCACATAATCAGTGCTCCCTGCTCCAAAAGGAGGACTTATTTTTAAAAAAGCCAGTTTTCTGGGCAACAGCCCAGGGCAGTACTTTGCAAGGGGTCCATAGAGATTGAATCCAGCCTTTCCCCCTTGCTGCCAGCCAAAGGCACTGCAGTAGGCTCCCTGTATCTGAGTTCCTCATTTCTCCAACTAACACAGTTTGTGAAATCATCCCAGCTATCTCCAGGGTGAAATTTCAACCTCTCAGAGTAGATCAGTTGATTGCCAAAAGTCTTCAGTGGGTCCAGGATAGCACTGCAACCCTATTAAGTCCAGAATTACTGTATTGAAATGGAGACATACTACATCTCCAGACACACTTCCTCTGGAAAACTCTCCCTACAAACATCTGTGCTGCATGGAAAAGCATTTTTAGCCCAATCTCGTCTTTACTCGCAGCTGGAATGAAGCTTTTGCTGTGTCAGTGACTTACTGCATGGAAGCTGGAGGTGGGTGGGCTGAGGTTGTGCCCACAGCAGCCAATGAAAGAGGGGCATGATGTATGTGTGTGTGTGTAAAATATCACATAAGTGGCATTAATGAATAATATTCATCAAAGCTACTGGGGGCCCAGGGAGAGTAGGGAACCAAGAGTGCTGAGCACAAAGTTCTGCCCCTGTGAGGCAATGGGGACCCACGTAGAAAACTCCAAAGCAGCAGAAACCAAACATGCCCTCAGAGCAGCAGCATCCTTTTAGTCAATAACTGAACAGCCTGATTACCTTGGGCAAGGTACACTGGGATCCTGTCTCTGCCATACCAGCTGCTGAAGTCCTTACTGGGGGTGCCAAGCCTGGAAAACCACTGGCAGTAGTAATGTCTTAGATGGCAACATTTGGATTTTTCTCCAGTTTCACCCCCTCTGCACAGTCCTGTAGCACAGCTGGCGAAGGAGGATCTCCCTGGATAGCCTGAGCTAGAACAGCTCAGGTAAGGACACGCATTCTGCTCCCTGCTGTTGCATTAAGGAAGAGTATACTATATATACACGATGATACTAGGTGTGATGAGGCCCCTTTTGACTGAAATCGGCCAGGTAGTTCTGCAACTTGGTTATGAACTGTAGGCTGTGTTGGATTTACTATTAGTAGGCTTGCTACACCATTATTAGCATTATTAATAGCAGCATTTTATGTCAGTCACTGATACAAAAAAACCCAACTCCTGTCTACTACCTCCTCAAAGAGACCCTCTGTTTTCCCTAAATTAGGTGTAAAATGTTAGGTCCATGCCACATTAGATTTTGTGCTTCCTACTTCAGGGATAGAAATCCAAAGCCAAGGCTACAGATGACCAAAGCACCACCTAAACATTGGCAAGCAGATGTATAGGCAGGAGATACTGATGACCATATCTGTTGCCAAGTTCTAGCCCTATAGATACCTTCAAAAGGTGAATTCAGGGCAATTATATATACAAAAACATTGTTCTCACCTCAGAAGTCATATAGACAGAAGAAATTATGAAGTCAGCTAAGAAGAGGCCTCACAAAGCTGTTTACATTTCCTCCTACACTGAGGTAAGGAAGAATCATAAATAACTACCTATCCTGGTTGTAGGCTTTGTGACAGAGAGAAATGCATATTAGTGTGAAGGAAACCACATATTGACTTTTTTATGTTACCTGGTTACTTCTTATAAAGCAACGTGGCCCAGAAGGGCAGACTGTGGTTGTGGCAGCTGGGTATATTATTAATTAGATCTTTGGCTGCAGCTTAAACAGTGCATTGTATCTCAGAGGTCAGATTTTCCTGCTGCCAGTGCCATAAAAGAATTTGTAATTGAATCCATAATCCACCGAAATCTTTCTGGCAAAACACTGTATCAAAAACTACCTGACACTTCTTCCTGCTTAAGTTCCTTACAGTGTCTATGGTAATAATGATTTATTTAACCCCTGCATATATATATATATGCATAGAACACCCATTGAAATCCAAAATAACTTTTCATCCATGGGAAACCACTATCTCATATTTCACATGGACCTGATTGTGACTGCAAAGACATTCTGAAGACCCTTGCAACTCAATGTTCCTTCTTTCTTGTGGTATGAAATATACAATTTATTATGAAAATAGTTCGGGCTCAGCTAATCTGGCTGCCAAGGCAAGAACCCTTGCCTTCCAGTCTGCCCCATCCCATCCTTATTTAGGTCCTCCAAATAGCTGAATTAGCCAAGGAAACACCTATGGTTTCTGCAGCTACTGTAGAACACTCACTCACAAGCTGTTCACTGGTCCATCAGGGATTTGGTGGTATACATTGGGGTACAAATCCCACAGATGAGTGTCTGAACACATAATGGCAGAACTGCATGAGAAAGGAAATAAATGTAATGTAAATAAAGACTAATAATAATAATTCCATACATGACAGTCTGAACACAGATTACTGTTCTTTCCAATCAAAGTTGAATGGATTTTCTTCAGACTCTTGTCAGACACGAGCTAGTAGCAGTACTTTACATTGTTTCAGAGAAGGTTACATGACTGCAGAAATAGAAATTATGGCTCCACTATGGAAGGTCTCATTCTCAAGGCTACTGTTACATCTCCAAAATGGCAGAGAACTGGTCATGCATCTGGGAGCCAAGCTAAACTTGCCAACACCATGTCAAATACAGCTCTGAAAAAAAATTGAATTCATTTCTGTTGATTCAGTTTGCTATCTTAGCCTCACCCTGTATCAGCTCCTGGAACAACACCATGGCTCATGAAGAACTGTCAGTCACTGTTATCTCTAATATGAGGAATATTTAAGGGAGCTATGGGTTCCTCCCACTCTCTGTGAGGTAAGTGCTTCGTAAGACTGGTTTCCTGAGCTGGATGATGAAAGAAGCCTGTTTTGAGGTGACACTGGCTCCACAATATCACTATAAATCATCTCTGTTTTACAGGGAGGAAACAAGAACTTTTTAAAATAATGTAACTTGTCTGAAGTTACACAGGGCTAAAAATAAAATCTAAGAGTCCCAAATCTGGGTCCAACAGGCACCTTTGCATAGTACCAACCCATTTCTTCTCCAGCTCAGCAATTCCAGCAGCAAGATATTATACTTGGGCTTTATGAGATACTGGCTCCTTACTTGACCTTCCCCACCACACTTTACCCTCCTACAAACCTACACTGGTACAGAATACACCAAACTAATGATTTTAAAGCAAATTGATTTGCAGCCTTCTAACTTTTTAGAGGTGGTTTAGCCTTCTGATCAGTGAAGCTTCACTTTTTTTGACAATACTTTGCTTTCTTATTTATCTGTTACGAGCCCCCCAGAAGTAGCTCCCAGGCCGTGAGGTCTCTGCTGGACACAGACTGAAACCACTTCTCCAGAGAACTGCTTGTCAAGTGATTTTATGCCCCAGTCTTTTACACTGAAACATAAATCCTACAATAAATCTAAACCAAACTTTGTAAACAAGTGGACCAGCTTACTTCCAGAATTCATATCATATCTTCACTACCTTTGATTTATGTAGCACTTGTCATCCATAAGGGCTTTAGGATCTTATTCCAAAATGCTCCTCAGTCTTCTGCAGACAGGCCTGCTGTCCCAGGAGAAAAAACAGAGTAACCCTCTCTCCTCAAACCTTGCCATGCAGAGAAAGAGTATTGCTCTTTACTGAGGTCATTGGTTACAAAGCCATACTTCAAAATGGGAAATATTATAACCAAACAAAATCTGTTAACTGCTCATATGAACTATGAAGAAGTAAGCACTAAGCAAGATTTCTGTGCTGATACCTTAAATGCCTTAAACAAACACTTTTCTCTCCCTAACACAGACTGCTGCAGAAGGGTGCCTCTGCAGGACTTTCCTTAGAGAGGCAGCAAATCTCCTCTGCTTTCAACCACTGCTGAAATGCAGCCACCACGTTTTGGCAGAACCAAGATCCTGGGCACAGTGAGCATGGTGGTCACTCTCAGCCCTGCACCAACTCCCTGAGCAACCCTGAGTGAAAAAAACCCCAACCCCCCTTCTCCAAAAGACCCTTCTTGTGCCACCATGTATATTTCATCTGCAGTATAAAGAAAATAGTAACTTCTGATCAATGTGAAGTGTCTGAAGGTCAACAAGGAGACCTGCAGAGCTACAGACATTATTGCAGGCTGCTGAACAGCCATCACTGGCTACCCACAATAAAGCAAAACTACTCTGGGAGAGAAGCCAAAAGTAACTGTGACAACTAAAACATGTATAAAAATAAAAATACAGTATGAATGCATATATTTTTTTAATTTAAAGGAAAGCAAATTGTCTTATGTCGTGTTTGGATTTTGCTCAAGAAATGAGGAAAACTCCATGTAATTGTTTTTCCCCCTCTAAAGACATGTTCATTTTGGAAAGGAACAGATATAACAGAGAATCTGCTGAATGCTGAGCAAGAGTCTCATCCCTCTGACATTTCATCTTCTTCTGTAGTGGCACTTCCCCTTATGATAAAATACCAAAGTCTCTCTTCAGCTTTGAGATCCCACACTTCAGGTCTGGATGAACAGCTAGATATTGTTGACCAGATATCCCTGGCACGTGGTGGCTTCCAGTGAGGGTATGGAATTGCCTATGGAGTAGCACGTGCCTACTGCTAGGAGGCATGTGCTCCTAGTGGTAGGTCCAGCTGATGGGCTCTCCACCACAGCAAAGTCTTCTGGACTTCTCCTGTGGGTGGGCAGGAAGAGAGGTGCCTTCCCTCCCTCCTAGAGTCACTTGCAACATCTGCCATGGAAGAGGAAAAAAGGAAACAAGCCTTAAAACATAACTCAAGTTGGAAGTGCAACCTTGCTTCAGATAAGTGCTTGGATGTTTAGGTCTATCCAAGCTATCCAAATCTCTTGGGTTTGTAGCAAATGAGCTGGGAACTTTCCAAGACAATTTCTTGTTATGAGGTTATCACTATTAACAGGGAGTGTAAGAAGATACCCAAAGCTGTTTTTCCTGAATCCCTACATGTGTAGAAGCTCAGGAAGAGGTACTATTTGGTGGACTGGCAGCCGTTAAAAAGTCAAATTTAAAAAAAGTCTGCCCCTCCTCTTTGTTCCTCCTGTTCCATTTTGGTTTTTTCCCTTTTCCCCTCAGTTGAGTGCCTTGACATTTGAACTCCTGTGCAGTGTGTGTAAATGTGCCCCTGCAATCTAGCAGCACTGTACATCCACTTCACACATGCATGAATTATTCAGCAGGCTTCCAGACAGCAGCAATCAGAACAACACCATCCAACCATCCACACTCTCATAAAGACATGGCTTTTTGCTCTTGTCTTGTTCATTTAATCTGAGAGGTCACTGCAACTGGAATCACCTATTTATTCTTTTATATGGAAAATATAATGCTTCCTGAGAAGCCAGAAATGCTGGAACAACCATTTCTTTCACAGAGTTACTGCACTTCTGTTTCTTGCCCTGTCTGGAACCTTCAAAAGGGCAGAAAATAATGGAAAAGTTGTGATGGACATCTATGGAAAGTAAAAAAGGAAGAAAGTTAGTTGTCTCTAAAAGTAAAAATTATTATATATTTTAAATTAGTTCATCCACCTTGCCTGACTTAACAGTTCCAGAGGCTGTCATTCACAGAAATCACTAGGGTTTCACAATCAGCCCTTTTGAAAAGATGCTTTTTTAAAATCAGCTTTGACTTATCACTACAAAGTGGTGAAGAAATAAACACACATTTACAGTATAGACAGATACAGTTATTCTGTTCCTTACTTGTAATCCAAGCGATCAGAATTTTGTGTTTGTTTTTATTTTGGCAGAGCTGTAAGGAGTTCGATAAACTTTGTGTTTCTGCCATTCCTCCTTGTGGATCCCCTACCTTCTTTTGCCAGAACTGAAACCAAACTCAGCTGCTAAGGCAGCAATCGAGTAGGTCTCGAAAATTTCCTGGTCTGTGACAAGAAAATGAAGCTTGATTCATTAGCGAGGCAAAAAATCAGAAAAACAGACAGTGTAGCAGAACAGCAGTTCTGCAAACTGTGATTGGGACTTCTGAAATCAGTTCTGCATAGTTTGAGCTTTAACTTATTTTAGTTCTGAGTCTCCCATGGGGCATTTCTGGTTATTTTGAGGATTTGTGACGGGCAACAGCCATGAGATTGCCTTGGTTTCTATATTACTCACTGACCTGGAGCCTCTTTATTGAAAAGCTTTTTGCTTCCACAAAAATAGAAGCAGTATTTGATGCACGGGATGCCTGAAGACCAAGGGTGAAATGCTGCACTCTGGAGTCTTCACGGAGCTTTGCTGTCTGTCTTATCCATGTGATCAACAACATTCCTGCTCAGGAGTGATGGGTGAAAGGAATGAAAGGCATGAGGAAAAGTCTTTATAAAGAAAAAAACAAATAAGCAAAGTTTTGCTCTTGCATGTGACTTCTACTGGGCTAGAAAAAAAAAAGTGCTTCTCCAGACATACTCAGACCAGTGCAGACAAAAAAGTTTTATTTAGCTTTTCATCTTTGGTTGTTTTTTTGTTGTTGGGCTTATTTTTTTTCAATTCTAAGCTTAAGAAGATAAATTCTTCCAGACAAAGTAATTATTTCTCATTAAAATGTGATAGATCTTTTGCAGTAGTACCTCAGGTATGTCTGCTCTATCCTTTCAGAATGGATTCCTCTTCCTCTGTCTTATGCAACATTCACTTCACAAAACGTGCTGAAAATGAGCATGAAATGAAGAGCTGAATGGCAACACCAGAACTAGAGTTAGGAGCTCGGGCACCTACATGTGAACTGTGAGCAGGCTTTGTTTTAACCTAGGACAAGATCTTGCAGAGAAAGACCTAAATTCAGTCTGCAGAGGAGTGACAATGTGTTTAACCACCAAGTCAGAAACCACTAGGTAGATCAGTACATTGTAAAGATACTGTCAGTGGTGATTGAGGACTTCTTTTCCCCTTTATTTTTTCATCTCTCTAGATGCCATTACAGGAGAAAGGTTTTTCCCCTCCACTGGAATTATCAAAAGCAATCTGCCTTTATTCATTATTTTTACATTTTTCTTAATAAAGAGGTCATCTACAATTTCTTCTTTTGTATTTTTCATCCAAAGAAAATCACTTAGGAGCCACGAAGAAATGACCTTCGAGCTCCATAAATCAATGTGACAGGTGATTCAATCAGCCACATGCCTTCCCTGGTTTCAGCAGCTGCTGACTCCCATGGAGCACGCTGAGTGCAGGTCCCAGCGGCCCAGCAAGCGATGGAGAAAGCAGCAGGTTTGCACTTTTAAAACCACTGAAGCCTGGCTGAGGAAATCACTGACACAACCCAAAGAAAAGGGACTGAACATTGTATTTGCATGAGCTGCTGGCACCGCACACACCTCCGCGTCACATTTTCTCACTCCGCATGCCCTGTCAGAAGAAGAGAAGCCAGAGAAGGTGCAACCTTGATGTAGATGTTGTTCCTACAAAGTGATACTTGAATCCATGCCTGTAATTTTTTGTGTTCTTCCCAGGAATGCACCTCATGAACTTGAGAAGAAAAACTGAGGGCAGGGGAAACACTATTTAATCTCAAAGGATAAAAGCAGAACTGGACAGGCTGTTGAGTGCTGAAAAGAAACCTTCTCCTAGTTTGGCCAAATTCTCCTTAAATTCTGACTGGCTCATTATGTCAGAATGACCCACTGCTGAATTTTTATGAAATTGCTTTGGATTTATTCAGATATAATAGGAGGGGTCAACAGAGCTGCTGGGGGTCTAAGCCAAGATACAGTTTATGACTGCAACCAAAAAGATGTACTTCACCCACTCAGGTGGTCCATAATTTTCTCCTCACTTTATTTGCACATTGCTATCTCAATATACCTGGTAAATCCAACAGTTCACAGTGCTTTCCTAGGACTGAAACCTGGCCTCTCTTAACCTTTCATTCCACTAAAGGAAGCACAAAGAATGACTCATTAAGCTTTCCTAGGAACGCTGAAAACTCCCATCTTTGAAAGCAAGTTCCCCTGTGTTC
The DNA here is from genome assembly GCF_020740795.1 of Apus apus. Lineage (NCBI taxonomy): Eukaryota > Metazoa > Chordata > Aves > Apodiformes > Apodidae > Apus > Apus apus. Next base: position 55,083,750 of record NC_067283.1, read on the forward strand.
CTAACCTTGCAAAATCTACTTTAAACAAAGTACTTAACAAGCCTTGGGTACCGACAAGTTTTATGCTACGATTTAGAATCAAGTCTCTGGCCCTCAGTACTGTTGTGGTTTTTTTGTTTGATTGTTGCGTTTTTGTTTGTTTTTCTTGGTTTTTTGAGGTGGTTTAATTTGGTGTTGTGGTTGTTTTTTTTTAAGAAAGGACATTGTACTGATTAATTTACTGAAAGGAAATGAAAATGTGGAAGAAAAAAGAGAAGATTGCCAGACTTATTTAAAAAAAACCAACAACCCAACTACTACAGATCTCCTCTTTCTTGGGAGAAAAGCAATGGAAAAAGCTCTGAAATGTATATATATTCATTCCCCCAGATCCTGGAACACAGGATCTGGCATTCTGCCTCTGCTGAAAGATCTGTCCAGGCCAGTGTCCTGTTTCAAAAGTACAAATAGTGGAAGCTTAGGGTAAAAGACCCATGAAATATAAGAGATATTTATATAAATTACTTCCTAGTTACTGCCAAATTACTGCTTCAGGGAGCATCTGCAGATTGCATCCTGACTCACAGCATTTGGTAAACATTAATAGGCCTACCCTTCATGTATTTGTTAAATTATTATTTTTTTTTTATATCACTTACATTTCTGGACTCAAATATGTCCTGCAGCAATGAGTTACGGGGATACTATCATAAATTCTGTGGTAGGAAAAAAAAATACATTCTTCACTTTTGTCTAAAGCTGCTCCACCATAATTTCACTCCAAGCTTTTAAAATTAATACAGAAATCCTAAGCTATGTAAACTGTTGAGGGATACACCACTCCTTATCTCTGCACCATACATGAATTCACAAACCTACTTCCCTACATCATCTCTTTTACCAAATCTGAAAAGTCCTGGCCTATTTACTCTTCCTTCTATTGAAGACATCTCGTATCTGAGATAACCCTTGTTAGACTTGTCCATATTTATTCCAGTTCTGCTGCCCATTTCAGTCGGGTTGGCCTGGAGTCACAGGCAACCACCAAGTTCTAAGCACAAGATGGCTTGATCTATACAATGACATCATTTTATGTCTTTCTTTTGTTAACAGAAAGTAAACAGACCTACACATACCGAAGAAGGGCCAACCCTGTCTCAGGTAGCTGCACCCCAACCAACCGGCCTTTACCTTGCCCCCTCCTGTCTCACTGCCTCAGCACACATCCACCATCCTGACCGAGTGGCAGCTCCTCTGCCAGGGCTCCACAGTTGCACCAAATTCAAGCATTAGGATCTGCCAACTACATGAAGCATGCACATTTCACCTAGAAGAAAGAGCTGATTTGTCCTAGCATAGCTCCTTTTGCCCTCTCCCACACACAGGGTTTTCATCAAGGCTTAATTTGGGGAGGTTTTGTGGCTAATGCTACGAAGGAAATCAGACTGACTTAGAGTAATGGTCCTTTCTAGCCTTGAAATGGAAAAAACCTGTGGTGCACAGAAAGTTTGAAGGGCACATGCAGTACCTAGTTTGGGCAAGGAATCCTTAAAATGAATCTAACCTCAGACAGGTTGCATGCCTACACTATTTCATTCTATTTTTACTCAGACAAAATGAGTACAAAGCACACATCAAAAAAACACAAAAAATTATTAGGAAGAGAACATGGAACACGCCGCCCAGCTAGAAATCTAACTTCCTTGTCAGCCCTGATCCAGGAAGACAAGTTTAAAGCTTGAAAAGAGAGCTTGCTGGCTGGATTAAAAGGAGAGAGAGAAAGGATTTATGGTACATTTGCACTTAAGTCCATCTGAACTTAGGCAATAAATAGTTCTTGGTTATTCCATTTTAGTATTTGGACAAGGGATTAAAGGCTACATTCTTAGTTGAAGCAAATTAAGTTTAGTTTTACAAATATGAATAAAGGCTTGCACAAGGCAAGGACTGGAGCTTTGTATTTTTCTAGGTGTGTAGTGGATTCATTTATTTTCATTCTAAGCCAAATAATGGAATAATTTGAGGGGGGGGGGGTGGAACTGTTAATAGATTAAAGGAAAAACCTAACATGGGAGCTTGTGCCAATGCTCCAGCTGCTCTGCAATGACATGTTCTCCAGGCTGAAGTCGCAGTGAAATATTTCTGTCTATCACTTCATCTGCTTTGAGGATTCCCAAGGAAATACAGCAGTACATTCCAAACACTCGGTCATTTGTCCTATTTTGCTTCATTTTTTGGAATATTTTTTAAAACGTTCTCTTTCTCATAAAGTAAGACTGAGGAAATGACCAGATGAAAAAAGAAAATACATTTCCAAAGAGTTAAATCACCAAGTTATTCTTAGAACTATGAATATGCCAAAGACTATGCTTTTTCTATAAAACCTACAATGTTAGTCACCAAAAAATTTGAGTAACTTTAATGGCATAATAAATTATCTGGGCATGGTACTTTCTCTCTTGATTTTGTTTTGTTTTGTTTTTAACTAGCAAGATCCCCAGTAAGTAAGTAGATACACCCAAGGATATAACCTTGTGTCTCCAAGACCCTTGCTACGCATTGTATTCAGATGCTTCTTCCCTCTACAATAATCAGGTGCTTCATAATTTATCACAGATTTGCAATTCATTTGAAAGGGGAATGCCCTTTGCAAATGGGAAGCTGAGGCACAGCTGAAGCCTGGAAAAGGTATTTAGGAGCTTAAATCCCCTTGCAATGACTTGTTTCACTGTGTAATCTTTCTGTTGAGCTCTGGCTGGCAGTAACAGGAGATGAATTCAAGTGTTAGGAGTCACTAACAACTATTGGCTCCAGCATCTTCCTGGGAACCTGGGAAAATTAAACTGTTCAGTGCTCAGATGAGCTGATCTCTCTCACTTGCAAAGGAGCAGCTGTACAAAGGATACTTTAAGAAGCAAGAGGAAGATAAACAGATAAGGTGCAATACCAGCTGCTCCTTTTCCAAAGTGTAGTGGTGACCGTGAACTTCCTGCCCTGATTTTTAGCTCAGGACCAGCTAGGACAGCGGGCTACTTCCCCTCCTGCAAGAGCTGGAGGGTGTTAAGCCCCTGGGCACTGTCAGGTCTCATCACAGGACCTCAGCTCTAGCCCACCCTGTGTAGGTGCTTTGCCTCTGCTGATCATTCCAGCTGATCTCCCACCTCTCCACTCAACAGGAGGTGTAAAGCAAAAACTAAGGACAGTCCTTTCAAAGAGGTAACATTTTACTACAACTTTCCTTATTTTAGGCCCCAGTTTGGCACTCCAAAGGTGCAAATTATTGCCCTGCATTAAGATGACTCCAGCACTGCTTAGTAGTTACGTGGCTCTTATTTTTACACTCTACAAAATTACTCTGCTTTAGGATGTGCTTACACTTATTACAGAAATGCTTCCAAATATGAAAACACAAACGAATACAAACCATTTAAGGCCTATTCTTTTTATTCATGCCTGCTCCTCTCAATGAGGCATCACTGAACTCTTCTGCACTCCAAGACCTGAAAGACCAAACATTGGACTACTTTTTCATCTGAAATGAACCTTTCACCAAAGTAAAGGCAGCAGATGGAAGTGTAAGGTGTGAGCTACATATTTCCTTCCTCTGCAAGTGTAAACAGCTTCTTCTACTGCCTGGTAGGTGAAGTAGATATTTTTTCCTGCTAAGCAAAATATTATCTCTTTCATTAATTGAAAGAAAAATATATTTATTTCACTGTCAAAAGCAAATTCTTCCAGATAGACCTTTGATCTTGAGTCTTATAGCAGAGTTTGTGTGGAAAACAGGAATGGTCTTGCAATCTTGAATTTCTGAGGCACCTCGAGGATTACGTTTTCCATTCTTGGTCCCAGCCCACAAGTACAAGCACAGCTCAATCAGCTGATAAACGGTGTAATAAGGATGAAAAAGAGACATTAGTCTTACAAATTAATCCAACCATGCATTGGTTAGGAAGAAACAATTGAGGTTTTAACTTCGATTTAATCCTCATTAATAACTTTATTTGGTTTGGTTGCAGTAAGAAGCTGTTGCATGGGAACAAGGAGCCTACTGGGGCTATTGTGATCACTATTCTACTTAAAAGTGAACTTTTCCATCTCTAAAAGAGGATGTTTGGGCACCAGTAGACAGCATGTAGCAAAGTTGGATGAAAGGTGTTAACAGCAATTCCATTCTTTTGCATGGCATGCCAAAATCTTCGTATTTCTCTGAAATTTTAAATACATTATATCAATCCATTTTAAGGAGGCTTGTATTTCTCTGTTTAAAAGCTTATGCAGGATACTTTTTCTGCTTTTCTTTCATCACTTTAAACAACTTGAGAAATAGGGGGCAAACAGTGACAGTAAATACCTTCCATGAAATCTCAAGCAATCAGGAAATACAAGGTTTTTTCCAATCATGTCTGGGCTTCTGGAAGTGAATATAAATCTATATATTTCAGTGCAATCACTGTCAAAAATGCCACACTTAAAAAATTTGGCATCTTATAGTGTGACTTTTTAGGCCCATATCAATTTTAAAAGCCTGGTATCAGTTTGAGAAATCAAGCTATTGAATCCTCCAAACCTCTCTGAGAGATAGATGGTCCCATGCAAGGTCTTCTGGCTTTAAGGAGGGGGAAAGCAGGGGCAGAAAATAAAACAACATGCCCACAGGTAGGTGGTAACACAGGGCATCAATCCGTGGGCCTTGGCCTGTGAAGATGGTGCCAGCTAAGGGAGTTCCCAGCCTTGCTCCATTACTGTCACTCTTCCCATTCAAGCATGTGTGGGCAGGATCAGGAACTGCATCAATGAACCCTACTGCAAAAGAATAAAAGGGGTTTATTTTAGCTCCTCTCTGAGTTGCAATTGGTCTGAGAAAACATGCGTGCATGTGAAGAGAGGAAGGACAATGTGGGAAGAAGGAGCTGGGATCAATGAAGACAGGAAGGAATTGTTTAGACCAATATTTCTCCCAAACAAAATGTCTCAGCTGGCAGATCCAGGAGGAGAATATGTAACTTCCTGACATTTAATCCCAGAGGCTTGGGTAATACAGGTCACTTTTTGTTTTCTTTTTTAAGAATTTAATTTTCTTTCTATTTTAGTTTCACCCAGTTTACCACCTGACCTTCCTACTCAGTTCTTAAGATCACCCTCAAACAAGAAAATTTCTCTCCTAGCTTTTCTGTACACAATTCTCCTCATTTCCATCAATGACATCCAGAGGAAATTCAAAAAAGGTGCCACAGAGCTCAAGAAAGAACAGCTTCATGAAGGGAAAAATTACCCTTTCATGTGGCAATTTATATGTGGATAACAGTACACAGTGTTCATCAGCCACAATTTGAACCAGGTCTCCAGAGTTTGTAAACCAGCCAAGTAAACTTGGGCCAGGTCCTGACTGAATCTGGGCTGAATTGCCAGTGATCTCACTCCCTTTCCATGGGCTCCACAACTAGGTTTCCGCTTTATTTCAGTATGATCCAGATACATCAGTGAAGTTAAAAGTAAGTGGTGTCAGTAGATGGATATTTTTTTGGTTTTAAGTTAGAAATATCTTAATGCATTGAAGTTACAAATGCTCCAAGGTGCACACCATCCTGTGAGCCTCCAACTTGGGTTTTTATGTACAAAATGCTGCAACGTTAATTACTGTGATATTTAGATGGCCTGTTTTCTCATGCTATGTAACACAAAAAGCCCACCTAAACTTATCAAAGAAGTGTGCAGAATTGCTTAGGGGAGCAAAAATAGTTGAGCATACAGATGTAGAGAGAAATAACTCAGCTAAATTATGAATAAGAGGGTAATTGTCTATGGAAGAAGTCAGTAAACATAAAAAACCAGGATACAGCTAACAGCAGTGGATAAGGTTAAAATGTTGCCTAAAAGGAGGAAGGAACAACACCTCTCAGATCATAATGGAGTCTCTGGTAGATGACAGTGGATGGTGTTCCACCCTAGTACAGTAGTAATCATAAAAAGGTCTGTGTTTCTTAATAGCTCAAAGGGTTGCCATGAGTCTTTTGCACCTGAATAAAAGCAAGAAGGTGACATGTAAGATGCACACATGCAGTAACTGCCACAGGTAGATTGAACATGCCAGCACTGCTTGGGCAAGAACACAGCTAGATGATAGAGCAGGCAGAAAGCTGTAATAACGTTTTCACTTTTCTAACAGTTTCAAAAGCAGAAACTGTAATAATTCATCAAATGCATTCCACGAGGGACAGAGCACAGCGATCTTCAGCTGGCACATGCATCTGCTATGACCACAATGTAACACAGCCTGACTACTGGTAATTAACACAGGGTGTGATCCTAGGACACGGCCAACAATAGTTCATCTGCTGGACATCACTCAGTGTCTTCTTAATGCATCCTATTACTGAATGCAAAGAGAATGGTGACTATTTTCATACTGTTTTGAATCCATCTATTTTTACTCTTTAGCTTAATAAGCTCCCAAACCTTAACACATTGTAAGACTGTCATCTGAAAGATGGCATGTCTGTCCACTGAGGTTTCTGGATGTCTGACACATCAGAAGTCCTGTTGCATAACAACATCATGCAGTCTTCTTCCTGTTTTTCTCCGTTTTATTTGGTCCTCCTCTATGTTCATCCTTCTGGCTGGGACAGGAGCAATTTCAGGATCCGAGAGAAATGAGGGGAGGGTTCGACAGTGGGTGAGTGTAATGCCTGTGATTTTCCAGGCTGAGTGATTCAGATACTGCAGAGATGAGGCCACTGACATAAGCAAGACAAGCTGCAAGTCCTACCCATGCAAAAAAGATTCATGGTGCTGCTCTTGATATTCTCTATAAACAAATTATTTTGCTTCCCAGGACTACCAGGCTGCAGTTGACAAGGTTGCTGTTTCTGCAAGGGTGGCCACAGTTCTGGGGACTCTTTCTGATCCTGTATACTTTGGCAAATCTGATTTTCTTGGAGGCCTTTGTGGGCTCAACAAGAAAAGAAGATACACCAAACCTCAAAATGGCCTTCAAGTAACACCTGGAAAATTGGAGCAGGGACTCAAATCAAACACTTTCAGAGATGTGGGAACGAAAGCCACTCCTTTAACAGCTGACAAGGAGAAAGCACTCAGAGGATCACAGTACTGAGAGGAAGGCAACCTACAAATTTCTCATTCAGAAAACCCACCAGAATGCACTTCAGCCCTTCAAACTGCACTCTTTTGATGGTCACAAACACACTGCTGCACCTTAGTTTTCTATCACATTCCATGAGGTTTAAAAACTTTATTTCTGTAGAAAGCGATTTATTTAATCCTTTTAATCTCTTCAAGTATATTTTCCATGTTTTTTATTCAGTTCTGATATATGGGATTAAATTTATATTGTAGAAGACTCTGAAGTATTGATTTTCAGTTGTATTTTATTGGGGGAAAATACCCTCAAGTTTAAATTGCTAAACTAAATATCAAATGACCCAAGCCATGGTTCATCAAGTTCACACCACTACAAGTTAGAGCAAGCCATGGATTTATAAAGCATGAACCATGAGAACAATTGCAACATAGATCCAGTGAAAAGTCCACTGAGTCCCCAAAGAATTGCACAGCTGTTTTAGGCAGTCTACATCTATCTTCCCTGGGTGCATGCTTTGATCAGTTTCCCACAATGACATCTCACTTCAGATTTTGTGACCTCCTCCCTCATTCTTTGTTGCTGCAGTCCTTGAATGCCTGGTTTCTTCTTGTGTTCTATGCAAAATGAGTCTGGGGTGGCTGTAAAAAGTTACTGAACTGAAACAACTCACATTGTCTAGGAGTACACAACTCTCTCTATAGTTCCAGAAGGCAAAAAACCAGTAGGTTTTGCTGGGTGGTTTTCTGCTCTCCCCCACCACACTGCCCTGCCTTTTCTAAAAATCAATTTACAATATAATTCATAGCCCAGCCTCACAAAGAGCTTGACTGCTGAGACTCGAGGAGAAGCATGGGGGGAGCTGTGGCCTTAGTGTGTAAAGTACGGTGCAAAGAAAGCTGGGATCTGCTTTGGTACATCAAGTTTCTTTTTAAACTTTAAAAATAAAAAGATAGCTGTCCTGACTTTAGCATGAGTATATTTTGTAGGTTCAGATTCTTGGACAGTATCTATTATTTTGGCAAGAATTTAAGAAAATCCTAAAACAAAAAAGAAAGAATTTCTTAACATGGGAGAAGAGCGATTTCTTTACACAAAAGATCAATTTTGGGTCTACATGCAAGTAAGATTAATTCAGTATTTGTCTGAGAGTAAGTTTAGGATAACCAAATAAAAGCATGAGAGGAAAGAAGCTTGGTGAAGTTTATTCTCATTTGCTCTATCTTGCCAGTGGGCACTTCTCTCTTGGCAAAGCAGAGAGACACAAGGTCATGTATTTTATTCCGTATTTCACAGGTATTCAGCTACCAGACCAGCTGACACAAGGTAACTAACTCATTTAGCCATGAAAAACACCTAAGCTGCCTCACCCAAGTGCCTGATGTCATCAGCCAACCAACACCTTGCTCACACTCATGTCCCACCAAAACCTCATATCTAATACCCTTGTGTCCCTCCATCTCGTGGTTCACTGACTAAGCATAGCTAGAAGAAAAAGAGGATATGGAGGAAGTGCTGGTGATGTTCCCAGGCCCTTTTTAAGCAGTAATTCAACAGTCTGAGAATTTTTCTGTGAGATAACGAGGTTCAGTTCTTTCTCCACCAGGAAGTTTGTGAGGCTGCACCTAACCTGACGCAGGGAAATGTTTTAACCCAGAGCAGAAGGTTCAAGGGGATGTCCCCCACTCCTCTTTGCTGGAGAGGACTACAGATTATTGGGTACATGAAATTAGTGTTGCAGTTATTAAAAAAAAAAAAAAATACCAAATACTTCTGAAATCACAATCACTGCAGTTCTTGGTGGCCTGTTAGGACAAGGCTACAGAGATGGTGGAGATTGGCAGAGCAACTGATGTCATCTACCTGGATTTGTGCAAGGCATTTGACACTGTCACAAATGACATCCTGGTCTCCAAACTGACAAGGCATAGAGTCTACAGATGGACCACTCAGTGGATAAGGAATTGACTGGATGGCTGCATCCAGAGAGTTGCGGTCAGTGGTTCAGTGTCCAAGTGGATGCAAGTGACAAGTGGTGTTCCTCAGAGGTCAGTATTGGGACTAGTGGTGTTCAACATCTTTGTTGGAGACATGGACAGTGGGACTGAGAGGATCCTCAGCAAGTTTGCTGATAGTAACAAGCTCTGTGGTGTGGTTGACACCCCAGAAGGAAGGGGTGTCATCCAGAGGGACCTTGGCAGGCTGGAGAGGTGGGCCAGTGCCAACCTCATGAAGTTCAACAAGGCCAAGTGCAGGGTCCTGCACCTGGGTCGGCACAACCCCAGGCACAAATACAGGCTGGGGGGAGAATGGCTGGAGAGCAGTCCTGAGGAGAAAGACCTGAGGGTGGTAGTTGATGAGAAGCTCAACATGAGCCACCAGTGTGTGCTGGAGCCCAGAGAGCAACTGCATCCTGGGCTGCATCAAAAGTGTGGCCAGCAGGGCCAGGGAGGTGATTCTGCCCCTCTGGTCTGCTCTGGTGAGGCTACACCTGGAGTGCTGTGTACAGCTCTGCAGCCCTCAGCACAGGAAAGACACGGACATCTTGGAGAGGGTCCAGAGAAGGCCCACAAAGATGATCAAAGGGCTGGAGCACCTCTGCTATGTAGACAGGCTGAGGGAGTTGGGGCTGTTCAGCCTAGAGAAGAGAAGGCTCCAGGGAGACCTTATAGCAGCCTTCCAGTACTTGAAATGGCTACAGGAAAGCTGGGGAGGGACTTTTCATCAGAGAGGGCAAGAGGTAATGGATTTAAACTGAAAGAGGAGATATTTAGGTTAGACATCACAAAGAAATTCTTTACTATGAGAGTAGTAAGGTGCTGGAATAGGTTGCCTAGGGAGGTTGTGGATGCCCCCTCCCTGGAGGTGTTTAATGCCAGGTTGGATGAGGCTTTGTGCAACCTGGTCTAGTGTGAGGTGTCCCTGCTCATAGCAGGGAGGTTGGAAGCTGCTGATCTTTAAGGTCCCTTCCAAACTTAACCATTCTATGATTCTATGACCGTTAGAAACAAACACTCAACTCTAAGACTCACGATGAAATAATACAAGATATGGATAACTGCTGTAACTGGAACAGTGGCCTCCAAGTTATGCACTTGTTCAGCAATCATGCTTCTTTTTGCTGGAAGGGCTCAGCTATTTTCTTTGAAGCTCAGCATGGAGCTGCGAGGAGCAGTTATCATTAACCACTGCATGGTCACGTAGTCTTTTCTCATTTTCTTTAGATCCGTCTTATAAAATATTCCATCCTCTTGTAAGCTGCTGCTCCAGTAAGCTGCTGCAAGGTTTTGTGTGAATGTGTGCTGTGCTTTGAATACAGAATAAGCAGTTAGTTTACTGTCTCAGTGTTTGCTGCATGTGAAACACTGCAGCATTACCCTCTTACTGCATTTTCAATTTCCTTAATTTATTTTCAAATCCTAGTACCTATGTGAACAAGTTGTTTTTCAAAAAAAAGATGCCACAAGTAAGCAACAAAGCCATAAGTAGTATCATGAATAGAAACCTCTGAGCTATAAAAATTTTAGTCCAGCTACTCAGTTTAACTTCCTATCCATCACAGGCTCTGTGAGGGGTATTACTCATCAGCAGTATTTTCATCTAGTATTCTTAATGTGTGTTGAAATTCTCCCTGGCAGCTTGACTGGAAGAAGAGGCCTTTTAAAACTGCACTAAAGACGTAAGATACCCAGTAAACACAGATATGTGTTTTGACAGTTGTAGAATTGCATGATTTAACTTCAAACACTAACATTACTTCAAGGAGCCCCCACTCAACTCCTCTTTTTTTTTTTTTTTTTCCCAGCAATTACTACATCACAGATCCTCAGGACACAGTAAAACAACCCTGTGCTTCTTAAAATCCAGCCATTCCAGACAATGCAGAACAAGAGCCATCCTCACCAACAGCCAGGGTAAGTGAAGAACAGGTCAGAAGAAAAGGAGAGCAAGAACATCTTTCAGCTGGATTTAAATCTTGCAGACTGGATTTAAATCTTGCAGACAAAGTCTGAAAGCCTCACTGGTGCTAACAGCCTCCTGAGAATGAAGTGAGGCTGGCAGCAGAGCAAAGGACACCTTGCAGATGTCCAAAATGGGCAGCTCCACCACAAGGGCAGGATGAGTACAGTCTCTCAGATGGATCCCAGCTTGCCAGCATCCTGAAAGCCCTGAAATTATGCCTGCAGAGAGGGGTAGAGTGAGAAGAACAAGTATATTTGCCACCGTGAGACAGCCTGTTTCTCGGCCCAGCTGCCATTTACAAAGAGATTCAGGGAGCCGCTACTGCTGTCTTGGCTGCCCAGGGAGAAGAGAGAAATAGCAAGACACAGAGATTAGGAACCATCCTGGAAAGTGGTAAAGCCCATATTTGACATCACAATAGCATGTCCCCATCATGTGCAGAAGCACATGCTAATTTGGGTAACAACCCCTCTGCTGCATTCCCCACATTCCCCAAACACCTCTTCAGCCTCACAGTCACACACCTTTCAGAGGGAGATCTGCACAGTCTTCTGCCTCCTGTGCCCTTGACAGCACTCTTTGCCCAGCAGGTGATGACTACACCTGGGCACTCTAGGAATCTGATACCAGTGTGTGACCATCCTCTTGGTAAAGAAATCACAGAATCCCTCTGGTTGGAAAAGACCTTTAAGAACACTAAGTCCAACCATAACCTAACTCTACCAACCGTTAACCCTACCAACCCCAGTGCCTAAACAATGTCCCTAGGCACCATGTCTTTTGAACACCTCCAGGGATGGTGATTCAACTGTGTTCCTGGGTGGCCTATTTCAGTATTTAAACACCCTTTCAGTGAATAAGTTTCTTCTAATATTTAATGTAAACCTCCCCTGATGCAACTTGAGGCTATTTCCTCTTGTCCTATCACTTATAACTTGGGAGAGGAGATTGACTCCCACCCGGCTACAACCTCCTTTCAGGTAGTTTTAGAGAGTGATAAGATCTCCCCACAGTCTCCTTTTCTTCAGTCTGAACAACCTCAGTTCCTTCAGATGGTCTTCATAAGACTTGCTCTCCAGACCCTTCACCAGCTTTGTTGCCCTTCTCTGGACTCACTCCAACACCTCGATGTCCTTCTTACAGTGGGGGAACCAGAACTGAGCACAGTACTCAAGTTGTGGCCCCACCAGTGCCAAGTACAGGGGGAAAGGCATGATCAGGTCCCTACTCCTGTTGGCCACACTATTTCTGATACAAACCAGGATGTCATTGGCCTTCTTGGCCACCTGGGCACACTGCTGGCTCCTATTCAGCCGGCTGTTGACCAACACCCTCAGGTCCTTTTCCTCTGGGCAACTTTCCAGCCACTCTTCCCCAAGCCTGTAGCATTGCATAGTTGCTTGGCATTCCTAATGTCAAGACTGAACCTTCTCTAATACAGCTTTGAACCATTCTCACACATCCTGTCACTGAATAACTTCAGGAAGATGTTCCTGACAACATTCTGCTGCTATGGAATATGGCTAAATCCTGCAGCCTGCCACAGGCAAGTTTGCCAAAGCTCCATGTCCCCCAGTCCAGCCAGTGCTGGCTGGCACACTACACCAGCTGGAAGCTTGTCTGCTGCCCTCTCTCAGTAGAACACAAGTCCTCAAAGGACAGTGAAGGCAGTTGTCATACTGACAGCCATTCAAAAGAGGTTGGGGAGAGGATGGGAAACCACTGCCTCCAACACTGCCATATGAGGCCACCAGAGAACCCATCCTTTCATGAAATGCAGACAGCTCCATAAGGAGGACAACAAGCCCAGACTTCTTGATGTGTCCATCATAACAACCTCCTAAACATAGTTAAGTGAGTGTTCTCTGTCTATAGGTACAGGCAGGGAGCTGGAGCAGGAATAGTGGAAGAGATGCAAAACTTGCAAATCTGGAAGTATGTGCAAGTGCTGCAAATGCACAGAGAAATCTCTGTGGTTTAGAGAATTTTTATTTTTTTTTTAAAGGGATTGAAGAAGCAACTGTAGTTCCCAGACAAATTGTTCAATTATTTATTTTTTTTTTTGTCAGATTGTGACTTGGAGATGTTTAGCTGAATCAGGGCTGGAGAGTTTGCCCTTCAGTGCTGGTCTGAAAAAAAAATCTTCCCAAGAACTATACCTTACCATTTGTACTGATCCAACTCCTCCTGCTTTTCAGAAAGCAGTACTTACACACAGCCTGTTTTACTTAGTTTCAGATCCTCCCCCTGGGAACCAAGACTTCTCATATCTGTGAACAGAGCTGAAGCTGAGAAAACGAAGTCTATTGTTACTTGAGCTCAAGAGGCAAAAGATGTTTCTAAGTTTTATAAGTTTGGCTTAGAAGATGAGAATCTTTCCTACCCTCACCATCCACTGGGACCAGCTGAGCTACAGGCTTATGCTTTGATAATATGGAGAAATACTTCTTTCACAACTGCAAGGGCACCACCCTTCTCCAAATGCCTCGGTCCATTGTGCACAGCTCCTTGGCAGCTCCATCAGTGCAATCATGGTCCATTTCAGGCACTGAATATACCATGTGCCCTGGATTTCCCCTAGGTGTTCAATTCAGACTGACTATAAGCAAGTCATAACTATACCTCAGCTGGGAAATAAGGTTTTTAACCAGCTGCACAGAGAGGATCTGAAGCAGTCATGCTGCTGGGAGCAGTGAATGCAAAAGGTTTAACTATTTTTGAGACAGAGTTTGATCTATCATTCCCTAAGATTGGAGGGAATAGCCATCCACACAACCAAGATGTTGCTGCTCATGACATCACTTCCAACCCCTTGGTATACTGAAGGATTTGCACAAAGCTATGGACAGAAGTAAACCAGGAGACTAATGCACTGTGCACAGAACTAACTTGCACTCGCTACATCCATATCCCCACTTCTTAACAAGCAGCTTTGTACTTACTGGAGAGCTGGAATACATAGATCTTCTCAGTCCAGTGGGAAGGGTCAATGTACATCTCAGAGAGTACAGGATTCCACAAGATAGTTGCTCAAGTCCATCTTGTTTGCCAGAGGGGCATCAGGTAGCTTTTGCTGTGGGCCTTTATCTTTGCATAAGCTACAAGACACCTTCATTAGCTCATAGAACATACTTGGAGGAAGTAGTGGTGGAGGAACAATGGGTGGACAGCATGTCTTCATCACCAGGTCCGACTCATCCTGTTCCTGTATTATTGCACCTCTTCCCCTTCTCTGAAAAAGGCATCAGCTAAGCTTTTTCTCTTTGTAGTCCCTGTTTCCCACATTTCTCATTTGCATACAGCTGGTTATGATCCTGTGAGACTTATGGCAGGTGATGGGAAGTGTGGGCTCACCACCTCGAGAGAGCAGGCCTGGCATCTAAGTGCAGGTCTGGGGTGGGCTGAAGCTCCTTAAGTTGTCCTTCTCTTCCACAACCCTCCCCTACATGGCAAACTGCCATAAGGAGCTCAGAGAAAGCACAGTCAGATTAAAGGTGTTTGCCATTCCTGTTCTAGATCCCATTAAAGCAATTCTCTAATCAGAAGTTGATTTAAGACACGGGATTTGGTTTCAAGAATTCTTAGTGCTCAGTACTTATCTTCCTGGTTTGAGCTGAACCTACCACAGAAATTAATGGAATTAGCAAAACCTGAAGGTGTTTTCAGTGTGTTTAGACATAGATCTTTAAAACCTGCAACTGTTTCTTACATTAAATAAGTCATTCACCATTCATGTTAGCCTACTATACTGAATAACTAGCACTGATGAGCCACCTCTCTAGCCATGGAGCTACTGTGGCTTTCCACCCAAGGTTTCAGATGCTGTATTCTACCTCCTAAATACTCAAGAACTGTAACACAAAAAAACGTTTATGAAGTTCACTTGTCTCAGCTGAACCCAAGGGATACATGCATTTATTAGCTCTAGAAATGGCCATTTCTTAGTGCTCACACCCGCACAAGTAAAATGTTGAAAATAGGTCCTAACATGGTATTCCTATTTCTACAGAGGAAAGGGATCATGTTGAAAGCTTTTTACAATTGTAAGCAATGAAATTTTTTAAAATGCTGCTCAGGAAATGCATCCTGCCAAGAGCCCTAAGTTAGGGATTTTACAAAACATTTCTCTGCACATGGTGAACTTTGGATTTCTGACAGCTCATATATCAGGCAATTCAAAGCTTAGAGGTCTGCCTTGTAGGAATTGTTTTCGTTCCCTTTTTTGGCTTTATTATCTGGTTTCTCATATGAGATTTGTGATTTTAAACAAGCCTTTCTTTCAAAACAAGACGTTTTTCCTTCTGGAATTCAAACAACAGTCCTACTGCGCTACATGAATTATCCCCTTAGACAAATGTCAAAATTTATAGCAACTCAAAACAAAATAGTGTCTACTGTCTTCAGTTTAGGCTTACAAGCAATAAAAACCAAGGAGGCTGTGTAAAAGAACCTGATTGTATATAGTTTATGGAAAAGCAGAAATACTTATGCACCAGAATGCTAGTGTACAGCATGTAAGTGTACTTCTGTCATCTTTTATGGAGATCAGGCAAATGGGCACATGTAGATGAGAGCATAAAGTTTATTTGCTAGGAAGACTTCAGCAAAGCTAGAATTAATTTCTTTTAGAGCTTAAACAAGTAAATTACTTTAAAACTTAGATACAGATGTTTTTGTCCAAAAAAGTGAAACATTTAGGTTTTGAACAGAAGGTAATTTCCAAAGAAACAAGAAGTAAATCTTTAGCAAACTCATTTCTCACTAATTTTTTTTTTCTTTTTTTCTTCACTTCTTTTGTGAGAATGACATCCATGAGACTGTCAAACTTCAGTATTTGGTGGTTTGTGTCATTATTCCAGGTTTCCCATAGCTTCAAGAGGGATGTGAGCTATAGGATTAGAATTATAAGTGTCACTGAGCAAGCACATTCCCCCTGAAACCAATGAGATCTAGGTTGAAACTGAGGGAAATGTCTTTCAGTGTATAAATCAGAGGCATGTATGTGAGGAAGCAAAATACTAAGCTCATGTACTGATTTCAGTGAGTGGCTCAGCATTTTTGAAAGTCTGGCTTCTGGTTTATGATCCTGATATTTGACTTCCATTTTGGAATACCCAGGCTTTAAATTCCATGGCTATATAATGTAAGTTTGTACATTTGATTTTTGTTGTGAAAGTTCTGTATAGTTTTATGTACACATACAGAAAAGGGTATCTTCAGTGTGACCACAGAATATTGCAGAAATTGAAGTTACATTTACCTTTTTCAGACAAAGTATCATCACTGAACAAAAAGCTCTTCACAGTTAATTTCAGCCTAGCTACAAGTGCAGCTTGGTCCACTTTCTCTTAAGAGGTTTGCAAAATGGCCCCATGCCACATCTTCCCTGTAACACACTTGTAATTACTGTCTAGCCCTGATTTAATCCTTTGAAACTAAGCAGATGGTCCTGCCACCCCACTGTCCCTTTCTCCATGAAACACTCATGTTGGCAAGTGAATCCTTTGTAGATGGAGCCCAGGACAGGGCACTCACAGCGACAGCTGTGGGACCAGCTAACCCTTGACTAATGGGGCATTCGTGATGGCTCTGGTTGCTGAAGACACTGACAGGCTTGGAACCACACTGACAGCCCTGGAGGGAGGTCTGGTATTTCATCCACACTGTCCAGTACATAATTTTTACATTTGGGGGTTATGCATGGATGCACATGAGCTGGGCTCTCCCCAACCATATTTTGAGCCTTCCCAATGCTTGGCAGTGCAAGTACATTCTCTCTATATGCCTTAAAAAGAAAGAAAACCAAAACCCCAGGCTTAGCAATGGTGGCCAGAAGCAACAAACCCACGGTGTTAAAAAGTGACAGCTAAAATAATGTTCTGGGATACCAGAATTCTGGGACAACAAAGTTTGTGAGCAGCACCCTTTCTTCTTAATGCTAGGTCTCTGAACTGCTGTCCAAGAGCCAGGTCCTTCTGTCTGGCCACCTGTCACGAGGTGCTGCAGACTGAGTAGTGGCCTCAGAAGAACTTGTACACTGTCATTGATTTTGCAGATTTGCCACACGGAGCCGGTTAGAGTTTGGTAGTCAGTGGTTTGCAAGAGACCTGCCAACTGTCAGCAGGAAAAATGCATTATTCATCAGCAGAGTCAGCAGACAGGACAGAAAGCAGCTCTGTCTAATTAGAAGATACTATTTTAATACAAGCAGTACCTGTTCTTTAGGCTTTGTGTAAGGGTATTGAAAAATACGGTGGAGAGACAATCTGTAGGTCTCTTACCTTTAAGTAACCTCTTCCAGCTGCTGTTGAACCTCATTTCCTGATCTCAGGTACCTAGCATTTGACATCTACTTGACAATTTGTTTTTATCATTGTGCCAGGAATCGAGATAATGGCCTTGCTTGAACAGGGAGTATGACCTCTGAAATTCTGCCCAGCTGTAGACACCCATCTCAACCAAGTTTGCACAGTTGACAAGGCACAGCTGCCAAATAAAATGTACATTTCAAGTACTATTTCAACGTAGAGTCACTGTAGCTGAGGGCAGGCCTGTCTCATCTCTCTTGCCTGCCAGCCACTTGGCTTGGGATATTAGTCAAGTGAGCTTTTCTAATTCATCAGATGCCAAATCACCAAGATAATCACTTTCTTAACAAGAACTAAGCTTAAACTTAAGATTTTTTCCAAGTTATTATTCAATACAGTATGTCAGTTATTTATCAAACACTTTTCTGTTAGTTTATTTTTTTTCTTCATGGTTTTCTGCTGCTCACCCATAACTCTTGACAATTCTAAAATTAGTATGTCCCACACTCCTCTAAAAAAAGAGTTTTCAGAATGAGATTTCTACCCTTCCAGACGGACCAGTCTGAAGCCTATCTAACTAATATGTAACGCTCAGGGGAGCAGGTGTAGGGAATCAAAGGGTTTTACTCAGACTTACTGGAAAATAAGAGAGACCTTTTTTATTTTCCTTTTGTGATGCAATTTTCTTGCAATTAGACTAAAGCCCTAGTTTTGTTATACTCAGGGGTGCTTCTCTAAGAGCTCTGAAAACTACAGTTATCCAGACTATTCTGAAAACTTCTTACTTTCTAGGGTGATTGGGATGAGAGGTATACACCAAGTGATTAAGTGATTTGTTTTGGGGTCTTTGAGCTCTTTCTCAGCTTTCTGGAGCTGGGAACAAGCCCGGACAGTGCTGCTGGCAGGGCAGCTGGTCAGAGGGCTCCTGAGGAGGCATGGGTGGAGGTGACCCCCACTCCCACACAAAAGCAGCCCTGGGGAATGCCAGCGACCAGGAGTGCGGCGCGGCAGCTCGAGCCGGGAAGATGCAGGAGGTGGGCTGGTAGTTATGAGGAGGAAGGCCAAGGCTGCAGCTCTGGCTGTGGGATCTGCACTCGCCACCCTGAGAGTGGCCAGCGTGTCCACCCAAACGGAACTCCTGAGGTGCGATGCTGCTGTGTAGACCTTGGGCTGTGGAAGCTGCCTGGACCATTCTGCTGTGCCTGAGGTGGGGGGGAAGCGTGCCTGTAAAAGCTGTGAGCAGGTGAACGAGCTCCTGCAGCAGACAGCTGAGCTGCAGGACACACTGTTGAGACTGCAGAGTATCAGGGAGGCAGAGAATGAGCTGCAGAGCGTGATCCATGCACTCACTGCCCAATTACTCCCCCAGCAGCACCCACGGAAAGGAGGGGAGACACCGAAGTGAGGGAGTGGAAGATAGTAGGAAGAAGAACTAAAGGAACAAGCAAGAGGAAGAGACCTCCCTCAAAGCCCGAGGTGCCCTTGAAGAACCAGTTCACTCCTCTGCAAAAAACAGAAGAGGAAAATAACCAGCCTACACCAGTGCTGGGGCAGAATATGGTGGCTCTATCTATTCCAAGTGTAACAACCAGCGTGACCAAGAAAAGCGATGGGTAACAGCAGTGATTCCCTTCTCAGAAGCACACATTTGCAGACCAGACCAGCGCTCTAGAGAGGTCTGCTCTCTACCAGGTGCTCACATCAGGGATGTCACTGAGAAGCTTCTTAGCTTTGTACACCCAACTGACTATTACCTGCTCCTGGTGTTTCATGTGGGTACTCCTGATGCAGCCACCAGCAGCGTTAAGAATATTGGAAAGGATCACTGGGTCCTGGGAGCAGCAGTTAAGAACTCTGGAGCACAGGTGGTATTTTCATCAGTCCTACCAGTCAAAGGGAAGGGGACAGACAGGGCCAATCAGACCCAGCAAATCAACAGCTGGCTACGTGACCGGTGCCACAGCCAGGAGGTTGGCTATCTGGATCATAGGACCAGCTTTGACAAACCTGGTCTGCTGGGGCTGATGGGATCCACCTGTCAGAAAAGGTGAAGAGCATCTTTGGCTGTAGGCTAGCCAAGCTGGTGAAGAGGGCTTTAAAATGATGTGGCTGATGGAGGGGAACCTCCACTCATCCCACACTGTTCAATGTCAGTGTTATGCTGGCATCAGTAATAGATGCCCAGTGTCTGTAGAAGGGGTGCAGGTCAGTAGGGGAGCACCTAGAGTGTGGCATAATGGCCCCTCCAGCCAGTCACTTAACTTCACTGGAGGCCCAGCTTAAATGCCTCTATGCAAATGCACTCAGCATGGGCAATAAACAGCAGGAGTTAGAGAAGAGTCCATGCCTGCAGGGCTATCATCTTATTGGCATCACAGAGACCTGGAGGCACGACTCCTATGACTGGAGCATCAGAATGGAGGGTTATAAACTCTTTAGAAAGGACAGGAAGGGAAGATGAGGTGAGGGTGTTGCCTTCTACGTCAAAGACCAGCTGGATTGCATGGAGCTCTCCCTGGGGACGGATGAGGAGCCAACTGAGAGCTTATGGGTTAAGATTAAGGGGAAGTCAGGGAGAGGTGATATTACAGTGGGGGTCTGCTACAGGCCACCTGACCAAGAGGACACTATAGATGAGGCACTCTACAGACAGATAGGAGCAGCTTCATGTTTGCAAGCCATGATCCTCATGTGGGACTTCAACCACCCTGATATATGTTGGAGGGACAACTCTGCAAAGTACAAAAAATCCAGAAGATTCCTGAAGTGTGTGGATGACAACTTCCTTTTCCAAGTAAGCGAGGAACCAAGGAAGAGTGCTATGCTGGACCTTGTTCTCACCAAAAGGAAGGGCTGGTGAGGGATGCTAAGCTCAAAGGCAACACTGGCTGTAGTGACCTAGAAATGGTGGAGTCCTTAGGGCAGTAAGAAGGGCTCACAGTAAGCTTAGTGCTACCCTTGACTTCAAGAAGGCAGGTTTCAGCCTCTTCAGGGATCTGCTCAAGATTGTTATGGGATAACATCCTGGAGGGAAGAGGGACCCATGAAAGCTGGCTGATATTTAAGGATAATCTTCTCCAGGCCCAAGAGCGGTGCATCCCAACTAAGAGAAAGTCAGGTAGAAACTCCAGAAGGCTGGCATGGATAAGCAAGCAGCCCCTAGAAAAGCTCAAACTTAAGAAGGCTTTGACAGATGGATCACTTGGTGGATTGGCTGGATGGCTGGACTCAGAGAATTGTGGTCAATCTTTCAGTGTCCAAGTGTATGCAAGTGACAAGTGGTGTTCCTCAGCAAGTTTGCTGATAGTAACAAGCTCTGTGGTGTGGTTGACACCCCAGAAGGAAGGAGTGTCATCCAGAGGGACCTTGGCAGGCTGGAGAGGTGGGCCAGTGCCAACCTCATGAAGTTCAACAAGGCCAAGTGCAGGGTCGTGCACCTGGGTCGGCACAACCCCAGGCACAAATACAGGCTGGGGGGAGAATGGCTGGAGAGCAGTCGTGAGGAGAAGGACTTGGGGGTGGTAGTAGATGAGAAGTTCACCATGAGCCACCTCTAGTCTGCTCTTGTGAGGCTACACCTGGAGTACTGTGTACAGCTCTGCAGCCCTCAGCACAGGAAAGACATGGACATCTTGGAGAGGGTCCAGAGAAGGGCCACAAAGATGATCAAAGGCCTGGAGCACCTCTGCTATGAAGACAGGGTGAGGGAGTTGGAGCTGTTCAGCCTGGAGAAGAGAAAGCTCCAGGGAGACCTTATAGCAGCCTTCTAGTACCTGAAGGGGCTACAGGAAAGCTGGGGAGGGGCTTTTCACCAGAAAGGGCAGTGATAGGACCACGGGTAATGGTTTTAAACTGAAAGGGGGGAGATTGAGGTTAGACATCATGAAGAAATTCTTTACTATGAGGGTAGGAAGGCACTGGAACAGGTTGCCCAGGGAGGCTGTGGATGCCCCCTCCCTGGCGGTGTTTAAGGCCAAGTTGGATGAGGCTTGGTGCAGCCTGGTCTAGTGTGAGGTGTCCCTGCTCACAGCAGGGAGGTTGGAAGCTGCTGATCTTTAAGGTCCCTTCCAACCTTAACCATTCTATGATTTCCCCGTGGCAGGAAGTTTGCTGAGATCTCCCACCCCCACCACCTCAGCTCTTCAACACAGTGAGTGGGCATGAAGGAGCTCCTTCAGAGCCACCTGGGGCTGTTTGTTCATACACGGCCATGTGAGACAGCCAGGTTTTCCCATCTGGCATAGAAACATGGCCCAGCCACATCTTCTCTTACTGTCTCTAAACTGTGCTTCCTTACAAGCAAAGCTCTCTCCTGACAAATACTGTGTCTGTGAGGTAGCCCAGTGAATGCAGCCACAAAGCTGCCACCAGCTGCTGCTGGCTCCAGGGAAAGGGCAGTGGTGGGCTTCTAAATACTAGATATGTGATACAGTCTTGTTATCTCTGGGTTTTCAGAGATTTGATTCTGGAATATCTAAGTCTTCCACCCCACCAGAGGTGAAAGGTTTGTTGAATGGGCTTTTTCAGAAGGCAGTGAGACACTGTGGGGTAACTTTAACTCATTGATAACAAAATTTACTGCTAAGGAGGACAGCTCTGAGTTTGCAAGCCCAAGTCAAAATGGCAGCTATACTCCTCTAGCCCATGGCGGGGGGGGGGGCGGTACTTTCTTTGCCAGCTCTTCCTTGGCTTCTACCATTCCAGAGCTTTTTATTATCAGCAGAAAGTGACAATTACTATGCCATTTTCTACAGTCAGAGAGATGTTTGGTTATTTTTTGTCTACTGCACCAGTTGTATCCTCTATGACACAAGTGAAAGCTGACCTTTATTCTTTGTGTCACTTACAGATTGTGTATAAATATGATGCTAAGCACTGAAAATGGGAGCACTGGTTGAACCCCCTCAAAGGTGTCTTTTTTGCAGGTCCATGTGACTGCAGGTTGGTTCACCCTGAAGGCTGCTTCCAGTGATTCCTTCAGTTCTATTGTTTACAGCTCTGTTTCTGCATTTTGCATAACAGGCTGCATTAGCAACTACTGCTTGGGATTCTCAACATGTATCTGATCTATGAAGACAGATACCAATGCAAAATAAGCCAGAAGTGGTAACATAAATTGTTGGCAATACTTATCCATACTAAGAGCGTGTCCCACTGTTGCGTGGAAGAAAATTCATGTAGGTAAAGTCAAAGTATTAATCAAAGAACAAGGATAAACTGGATTTTCTTCTCAACTGGTAAGGGACTATTGTCCAAAACCAAAACTTTTCACTACCAATCTTCTTCCCAGCTATAATAGTCCAACTGGGCCATCAAAAACATTTTATGAGAATGCTTAGAGCTTGGCCACATCCAAGTGCTACATGAAGTCTTAGACCAATTTATCTTTTCCCCATATGTTCTTTATTAGGGGGCTTGCACTGAAATGCTTATGTTCCCTGGCTTCTCATTTCTACTCCACTTCAAAGGTTCTTAGTTACAAAATTCTCCTGGCCTGAAAATTTGAATTTCACTGCATTTTAAAAGAATGAAAAATAATTATGTATCAAGTAATGAAGGATTGCTGTTTAGACTCTTGGCCCCTAAAGAAGTCTACAGTATTCATTCTGTCATTCAGTCTAAAGTCTTTCATATTGCTTTGAGCT
Organism: Apus apus; assembly: GCF_020740795.1. Lineage (NCBI taxonomy): Eukaryota > Metazoa > Chordata > Aves > Apodiformes > Apodidae > Apus > Apus apus. The sequence goes on from NC_067283.1 coordinate 55,106,744, forward strand.
TGATGTAAGCATCTGTCTCAGAAATCCCAGTGGGAAGAACTAATAAAAGAGGCAGTCAGCATGAGATGCTGTTGATGAAACCAGCATTACCAGAGGAGTCCCTGAAGCTGAAGAGCAAAACTATGCAGTGCCAGCTTAGTCCCACTGCCTTCTGGCCAGCTGATCCCAAACCCACAGGAGGTAAAAATGTCTGCAGAAAGGGGGTTTTCTACAGATTGAACTTCTGCTTGGTTCCTGATGCAGGCATACCTCAGAGCCATTTTCACCAGGTGTGTCTCCCATCTGGTGTCACTGCAAAGAAAGAGTGGATACCTTGTGTGTCTCCCAAGCAGTTAATGTGAAGCAGGGGACAGAAATTTCTTTCTTGCACATCCACACATTTCCAGTGAAAAAGGCAGCAATGATCAGAAGAGAGAGGCTATCATAAACAGTCATTACAGAAACAGACTGAACTAATTGTTTCTACTTTAGGTGATGCTTTAGAAAAATTAGACGAGCCAAAGAACTCCTTCTTCCAGAGTGGGAAACCTCTGAGAAACCTCTTGGGTGACCCTCCACCCCCCACCAAAAGTCAGAATTCAAAACCCAAAACTATGATTTGCTTACATTTACTGTAAAGACCTTTCTGGACTTTTCAGGGAACTATGTCTTACAGTTCTCTCCTTCACAGTGAGAAATTTAACAATTCCAAGGATTGTGAAATCAGAAGGACCAAGTTATATCTTATCCAAATGATAAGAGAATCATTTCAATTCAAGGGAGTCAATTCTTCCATTTTAGCATCCTCCTCTTGACGACACCCCACCCTCTTCTAAAGGCGTGCCAAAATCTCATTCCTTCCATCTGAGCTGCTCCAAGAAAAAAATGGAAGTAACTCTTTTCCTCTCTAAAAGCTGACTCGGGAGAAAACATTATCCTTTTGAACGTAGCATGCAGCATGCTATCTTATCAGGAGCTGGATGAAAAATGTGTTGGAGACATTTTTTTCATTCAGTTCAGTTACAGGGAGCTTTAAGACAGTTCAAAACCAATCACTGTCAAGCTGTTTATTTTCAGAGGAGTCTCTCTATCTTCCTTCCATTTGATCCCACACTACTTCATACATGAGTATTTCTGCACATCCAACCAACACACCTACACACAGAAGGCCCTGTCTCTAGGAAGAGTGGGGAGATGAAGAAAGACTAATCATTCATTTCATTCTACTGTTGCAACCATGTGTGCAATCCAACGCATAAAGCAGGGCCCATTTTGAAAGTACTCTTAAAATTGCCATTAGCTCTAGCATCCTCTTAAGAAGGTGTTTGGCTACTCAGTCCCAGGTCTCTTCCTTTCAGGGAAGCTGAGGTGGCCTCTATGAAGGCAAGCATACATTTGTGGAGGAGGTCATTGCCTTGTCAACTAGATAACAAGATCTGTGAGAACAGATTTTAGATGTGGGGTTTTCCCCTCCCCTTCCCTCTTCTACAGGCCCTGTAGAAACAACATGGGCAGCACCTGGCTGTGAACACTTGAGCAGCCTGAGGCACAGTGCCTCCTTTTCCATCTTCTCCTCCAAGATGGATATCAAAATTTGGAGCCTGGCTATGCGCAGAGTCATCACGCTTTTCCACATAATACCACAACAGGCTTTATTGCCTTTCCAAGGACAAAGTTGATGGCGGCCAGACAGGTAGGTTACCAGCTACCTTGGATGTCTAAAACTTGTTAAACAAATTAGTTCATCTGATATCTGCCACTGTAGAAACGGTTGCCTGAATAAATAACCTGCTTCTCAGAAGTACAAAGTGGTGCACACCTGCTCTAGCATCGGCTGGAGCCTTGGGGCATAGGAGCCTCAGAAAATGAGAGCATTTATGGGGACTTAGAGGGCAGCAAGAAAATATTTGTGAACAGTAGCCAAGAGTCTAACACCCAGTATACAAGCAATGTTGAGGCTTGCTCAGCTTCCTATAAACACTCACACTGCTACAAAATGTCTAGAAGGGCTTTTGGCTTGGTTTGTTTTCAGAAAGAAGGAGAAAGAGAAGGAGGAGGAATGAAGAGCATGAATACTTGTTGGTGCTTGTTTTCAGAGTACTAACTGAACCAAATTAAGTAAAATTCCTTGTTATCTCAATAGGTAAGGCTACAGACACTAGCAACTCACATAATTTGTCAGGACCCAAACGACAAATGGCAAGCATTCCACTAAGCCTCTTGTCAAAGTGTGCCTTAGACATATATTCTACAGTTTGTGAATATTTGTTAACCTAAAAATATGTACTGTTCTGAAATGGACATTTGCTTATGCAAATGTGCTTGATAGCTAAAGAGAGATTAATGTTCCTATGCAAGACATTTGTATCCAGATATGGAAACATGTCTGCCCTGGATTGCCACTCTGTCCCCTGCTGCAGCATGCAGTCACACTCATTCACACATAAAATGCTTCTCCAGCCAGCCTTTACATAAACACACAAACATTTTATCATGCTACAATACCAAGCCACAGACCTACGTAAAATAATAGGAAAACAGGTTAGTGACAGAATTGCCATGCTAGCTCTTGAGCTTCCACTTCCACGAACCTCATTAAAACAGACTATTAAGACTTTCACTTGGCCAGGTTGTCTCTGCAATCTTTAATCCACTCCTGCCTGCCCTCCTCCCTGCTCCTCTGCTGCAGTTTGGCTACCACCTCCACGCCCTGGCCAAAACCAGTAATACGGATTCCTTTTGGGAGCAACAGTCATCTGCTCTTCTCCTCGTAGCTACTGATATCTCCTCAGTCTCCAAAGCCACAAGAAATCTAGGCTGCCCTACATGGTACATGATTTTGTGATTTACATATCATACGGCTGCTCTTCACACATGGATGATTTTCATTTTACATTCAGCAAAATTCATAGGCTAAAACTCTGCCCTTTTCTTCCATGAAAGGGGAAAGTGGATCTAAGTATTCTGCACCTGGGGAGAGGGAAAAAATAGGGGGGGGGGAGGTGGGAGGGAAGGGGAGAGAGAGAAGGGGAAAGGAGGGGGAAAGATTAAAGACTTCACCCTCCTTCAGTCATGCTGAGGTATCTGTCTGATGTGGGGAAGTAATCCAGTCATGTGAAAAATTAAGAGAGAGCTAACAAATTTTATTCCATTGTTGCAAATTGTGTGTGTAATTTAACTAAAGCATCAAGCAGGGCCCACTATGGAAAATACTCTTAAAACTGTCAAACTGTCAGTAGGTCTACAATCTGCTTCAGGAACATGTCTGACTGCTAAGCCTCAGGCCTCTTCCTCTCAGGGAAGCCCAGGTAGCCACTGCAAGAAAGAACACACTTGTTTGGAAGACAACATTTTCTTGGCCATAATCTGATGGCTGTGGTTATCAGGTCTTGCCAGTTCACTGGGAACCATAAGTGCTTAGAATGGATATTAAAAACCTTTTTTTTTTTTTTTTTCTTTTTCAGTGAAGCAGGTGACTATCTTATGATCGTTAGCACAGCCTAAAGGCAGGATGTTTTACAGCCTAGTATCTTCCCTTCAGTCAGGGGCTGAAGTGGGGCATCCCTTTTGGAATTGTCTAGCTGATGATATGCATGCTTTGACAGGCCCTGCTGTGCCAGCCCATCCCAGCCACCTCCAGCTACCCCGATCAAAGGCTTTCCAAGCCTGAAGTGCCAATATAAACACTGAGATGTGCACTTGGTTTGCTTCTGCTGATGTTTGGAAGAGGAAAGAAACATCATGGCACAAACTAGCCACAAGCCAGAATTCATTCAGTTGTTTCAGCTGTTTACTTGTTTTGCTTCATTTCACATCTGGAAACATTTGTTTCCAAATAAATTGCTTTTAGACTAAACTTTGGATGACAGGCTTCTGAAAGAAGTACACTTTTCAAGCAATTTGTAAGAAAACTGCCAGCTACTGGTAAAATATATTGTTCAGTTGTAATTAGAGCAACGTAGACTTAAATAAGGTTAGAGGCCTTTGGGCCTTCCTTTTTGCAATCTGTTTCAATGCGAGGCTGAGTGAGGGAGTATTGATAGACTCAGCCTATACCTTTAGAATCTGACAGCATCTACACAGCCTTGCTACCCAGAAAATTTGACCCAAAATGGAAATACCCCAGGAGCTGGTAGTTGCTAGGAACTGTGTTAATGCTAGTGAAGTTAGACCAGAGAGACAGATGCTACAGAGATGAGCAGCAGTATCTAAACCCCTAAGCTACAGCTGGACAACAGCCATGAGTCAATCTGATCCACCCAGCCATTTCTAAAATGCTATCAGCTCAGTATTGGGATACCAGTGCCATTGTGATGCTAGAGGGTGATCAGTTTAGCCTGTGACACCTGATGAAGAGAGCCATTATACAAAATTCAAAGAACAAAGTAAAATCTGAAGTTGATAACAGGAACATAGTTACTGGTGTGGCTGTAGAGTTCATCTCTATGCTCCCTCTCTGTTGACTGGGCTCATGCACTCCCTCTCTCACAGCAACTTCTGCCGACTCATTTTAAAAGGAAATGCTTTTCAGGGAAGCAGAGTGCAGCATTTTGTGGCTGCCCAAGCCCACCAGCTCTGCACAGCCCTCCATTGCCCCTGTGCATTTCCTCGGCTGTTGGCAGATGGTGGTGGGCTCTGGGGCAGCCAGAGAGCAGATGACACACACTCAGTGTGTGCTGGCTTCTCCAGCGCGCCACAAAGGACCACACAGGTGCCACACAGAGTCAGTCCTCCCGTCACATTTTAAGGCTTGCTCTAAATTTGGGAAGGAGATCCTCTGGCTGTAGCTGGCTGTGATATATCTGCAGCCTTAGAAAGCTGATTAATACCTTCTTCAGGAGTAAGACCTTAACGTGGTCACTCTCAGAAACCTAATAAGCATTCAGTTCTTTTTAAACTGCTCCAGCATAGGATATCAACAACAACCAATCTTAGTTATTATGTTATCAGGCTTCTTAACATTCACAGAAGCATTGAAATTCAAAGCTACCATCTGCACATCAAATTGGAAAAGCCACCAAGCCATGAACTGTATTTTGTGCTGGTTAATATTCCAACCCGTGTTAAATCACAAGACCCTTAGATATGCAAGAGCAGGGCTGAGCCCACTCTGGAAAGACATGGGGGCTGGTTGCAACAGAGAGATTTTAAATTTGAGTTTCCCAGAAGTCTGAGAATTATGAAGATTAAAAGTTGGTTTGGAGTCATCTTTCCCCTGTCTGAGTCGTTCAGTCCAGCACCCTGACCAGACACCGCATGCTGCTCATTCCCTGCGGCAGACCTTTCACACTTAGCTAGTTTGGAGAAAAGCTGGAATATGTTTGCTGGAACTTTCCACATACGTTAATTCTTGGCCAGAGTTAGAGCAGGAGGAACAGTGTCATCAAAACAGTCCTCTCAGGGAAAAATCTTAAACTTTTGAAAAGGGGGACTTCTAATAAAAATGATGAATTAATCCATATCAGCAACTTGCCTAAAGCTGGGCTGTAAAAGTGTCATGGCAAGTAGTCCACTGTGGATCTTTTAGTCTCTGGATCAAAAGCATTAGTGTTTCACATGACCTGCAGAAGCATAATGCATAGTTCAGAGCCTGTGGCAATAGAAGGATCTCCCACTTTCAGGTGAGGGTGTAAAGCATCCTCAGCCTGTCCTCCAAAGGGGGAAGGGATCCAGAGCCTGCTCAGAAACCACTGTCAGTGAAGAATGCAGTCCAGGAGGTCCTGCTGGGAAAGTGGTTTATTTTGCACAATAGTCTTATGAAAGATGGCATATTGTATAGCTGTTGGGATTTCATTCTTGGTCTTCTACAGCCAGTGGGGGATTTAACCTTTAGGTCCTCAGCTGCTCCCTGGTGCAGCAATCTCTGTCCTCAGTAACCCTACTGGCCATCACTTTTCATCCAACAAACATTTGGGAATTCCAGCCTGATTTCTCAAGACCTCCTAAAAAGTGACTGAAGCAATATCCCTAGGTCAGAGATAATCACAAATGCCTTCCTGCCTGAAGAAAGGATTTTTTAAACTTAGTCACACAGTAGTTCATGTAACTTGGCTACTGGTGGAAGGAAGAGGAAGAGAAAGTCAACCTATGTAATGGCTTATCACAGAAAGGAGAAGAAACTGTTGGAATCTATCCCAGAATTATTATGCTGCCTGAGAGGGGTCCTATGCACGAACACACACTGATTGGTAAGCTCTGGGATGACATGTGCTTTAACCTTGGGCAGACAGGTGAAGAGTGCCAGACTGGACCTATCTGCCTGGTGGTCTGTGTGGCAAGATGCTACCCTATGCTAGCTGAGGAATGTGCTCAGTTTGGCTCCCCTGAATTCACTGAGCAAAGCTGAATCTGCACTGGAAATCCTAGTTCATTCCAAGATGATTTAACTCCTTTAGAGCTGGCTGATATTTCTGCTTTTTGTCTACCAGAGAGCATCACCCTTTCAAGTCCCAGGCAGAAGCTTCCCAGAATCTCAGCAACACTTCCTCCTTCTCACTGCTTAATTTAAACAAAAATACCTTCCCACATGTCTGGTGCAAGGAGAACGAAGTATTAGGTTGCTCATCTGTTCAGCTCTGCTCTCACACAGCTGAACATGTGCTGTCACTGCAGATCCAAACACCACTTCAACACATACTGCTTCCAGGAATCAAAAGTCATTCATGGCGGGGCTCAGAACAGGTCTGTGGACACTTCCAGTGTTCAGGCAGAAGTTAAATGAGTTGAATAATGCTTCTTTTGGGTGCTTCGAATTGTTTTTATTAGAACTGCTTAAGCTAAAAGGATCTTTCCTTTAACTTTTGGGCACTGCTACTTCCTCAGCAGAGATTTAGAACATATTTTCCATGTATATATGCCTATGCTTACATTGGAGAGTTACATATATTCTGCAGGGCTCAGAAAAGCAGATGTACCTGGTATTGTCTTCATTCTCCAAGCTGTTAAATACATCAGACTGTAGACTAACAAAGATTGGTACTTTGCAACATGCACATAAAATGAATCAGATGTCATATTCATGACATCTTGATGGTGTTGGGTGCCCTATGATGAGTTTATTCCTGCTAGGCAAAGACTGACTGCAAAGGTCATTTGTGCCAAGATTTGGCAGAGCTCCCAAAGGGTTTTGCTGGCCTGCTTGAAGGAACCAAATTGCACCAAGGGAAAAAAGAGACAGGGAAGGATGGTTGATGGGGCAGCTGAGCAGTTAAGCAGGAAACCTCAAACCTATCAAATCCAGAAGACAGTCAAAGTGGCAGAATCTGTGCAAAGTGCCATTGATTTAAGACTGTGAAGGGAGATAAAAGCAATGCCATTCCCCTGTTCACTCTTTGGGAGTCTTAATCCTGCATTTCCTAGCACCGTGATCAACAACATTTTGTCTTTTAGACACTTGTAAATGAAGATGACATTTTGCTCCAAGTAACACACATGTAAAGCCCACTAACTTATGGAAAACTTTATCTGTGCATTCAATCTAGAATTCAGCCCTCACTTTAAGATATAAAAAGAGATGATTTCTCACCATCCAGAAATATTTTGCCCAGTCCAGAAGTCAGCTTGATCTTTAGGAAGCAGCTTTAACACAAGTCACATCAGTCAGAGGCATTTTGAGGCAAAATTAGCAGCATGGAATCCTGTGGAGTGACCTGACGGGGCAGCAAGTGCTTGCTTTACAGCCTGACTTTCTGGCATTAGAAGGTCAAATAAGTTCAGACATTTTCACTGGCCTTGGTACTCAGCTTCTGTAATCCTGTGTCACTTCTCCACAAGCTGTGCAAAATATTTTCATACACAGTGGAAAATTGCAATTTTTCTTCCCTATGACTTTTTCCCATAATATCAATCTTCTGTTTGTCTAAAAACCAAGAGGGAGCAACAGTTCTTTGAAATCAGATTCTAGAGTTATTTTTTTGTTCAGATGAAATCAAACATCAAACAGAAACAAAAGCCTATTAAGTGAGCTTCTCCTGAACTTGTTTTTACCACAATCACACATGGGATGGTAGGAAATTACCAAAACTAGACAGATGAGTAAACACGCAGCTTTCAAAAGACAGCGCAAAGCTGAGGCACAAAGAAAGAAGAGGACAGGGACACAGTACCCAACAACTGCCCCAGGACAGGCTTGGTAGTGGAGGTGATAGGATGGAAAGAGGACAGGACCAAGTAAGTGTCTCGAGGCTTACTTTTCACCCTCTCTCTCCCCCCGACTTCCTCAGGGGGAGGTTTCTGGACGTTTGAACACACTCAGGCCTAAAGGGGTAGGACTAGGAATCTGATCTGGCATACTGTTCCAGGGACTATGATCTATGAAGCTGATATGGGTGATCCCACACACTACATCTTACAGTAATGTTATTGCAGCTGTGAAGAAATCCAAGCATCTGTATTTCTGGATGATTACAGATGGACATTATGCCCTGGATATAACCTTTTGATACAGCGTGCAGTAAACTGTAAATCTATCTGACGCTTATGAACAGAATTTCATATCAAGAAGACTTGGTTTTAATTGCTCAACATCCAGTGATACTGATAGGAATGTGGCAGTAAAAGTAGAATACAAAGCTCTGAAAACATGCCTGTCCTCAAGTCCTCACTACATCAAAATCATCACATTAGGCTGAATGGAACATTGGCCTGGATGACCAAAGCCATTTGGACATACACACTTAACTGCAATTTAATCTGAGCCTTGACTGCAGTCTATCCCATAGACTTCCCATTAAAGTATATTCAAAACATAGCTCTTACCTTTTCCTCTGACATGTCTGGCAGCAAATCTAGACCTGGCAGTTCAAAATTATGCATTTGTCTCATAAAATATTCCTAGATAGAGTTATAAACTAGTTAGACTACATAGTTAGCTAGAAGGAAATGATCTTTATTTTTACCATTATCTTTGGACCTTCTCTGGACACCACATTAATTACAAAAGCCATTCTGAACAAGGCAGAGAGACTGCTAGCATACTTCTGATGAATAGTTAGTAGCACACCAAGAACTAGCAGTGACAGAGGTTTTTTCCCTCCCATTAGCTCTCAGGTTGATTTTTTTCTCCTGCCTTGACTTTCTTCCGTTAATAAATACTAACAATTTTGAGCAACTGGGAAAGACGACTGGAGAAAAAAGTCAGTATCCCCTAATGACTATTTTGTTAGATCTGATGACCTCTCAGAGTTCACTTAGGCAAGCAGCAGACACGTAATGAATAACCAGGGAAACAGAGAAGATTCCCCCCCTCCCCGCAGCATGTTCACACTTACACACAAACATATACACACAGAGTAGAAAGCTCATTGCTTGTTTCTGCTGCTTTTCTTTCAAATTAATTAAATGTTTCCCTTGTTTGTCCCTGAGAAAGATTACTTTCCCAGGCAAGAACAGCAAAGAAGAAAAGCATGGTTGTACTCTTATCTCTTTTAAATGCCTTCTGTGAAGGCACTATCTAGAAAAGGGTTGGGTTTTTTTACCATACTTCTGGCACCATCACCCTGGTGCGTCATTTCCACTCCTCTGCTAACTGTGCTAGCACACTTCTTGTATCCAAAATGAAGGGGTCCACCAGACAACCAGGATGCAGGACAGCCATCAATCGTCTATCCTGTGCTCTCCTTTTCTCCCAGAAGAGGACAAAGTGATACAACTAATTTTCTGGACTTGGAGATCTAATTTCCTCACTCACTATTAACAATGCAGAGCTGTTTCCTATTACATCTAGCATCACTGAAATACAATAACTGCTCCAGATCCTACTTCCTAGCCCCCATGCCCCCTCCCCCCCCCCCTTTTTTTTTTTCTTTACAGTTAAAGGGTGTAGCTATCAACAATTTCAGGGGTTCATTATTATTCAAAGTGAAATTTGGCACATAAGCTGGAAGGCTGTTTTTCTTCTGGAATTAAATCTGGCTGACATTTGCTTAGTCAGTTCTCAGCTCTACAAGTAAAACAAGAGAAGTAGCTTTGTTATTTCAGTATATTTTTGTCATTTTTCAAGGCCAGCTTGAATTATAAAACAAACAGGGAGCTCATATGATGGGCTTTGCAAATAAAAAGCTCTTTAAACAACTAAAACAGTAGGCCAAATTCAGAGGTTTTATGTCAGGTGGCTCAAGGTTTTCATCAGAAATAGTTGCAAGAGTCTGAGGCTAAAACCCAGCTCTGCTTAAACCAAGATCAGACTCCCAGCGACTTCAGCCCAAGATCATGTAAACCAGTCAGCAGGAAGGAGGAGCTCAGCTGAAAGCTAAGTCAGAAAAAGTCTGACTTAAACATCCTTATATGATTCTTTATTGTGAAAGACTGCTCCAGAAGGTGCTAAACAACCTCAAATGAAGATAGGGCTTTACAGAGATCAGACGTCTATGGCATTTTATAAATAATACTTCTACAGAAGCCTCAAGCTGCTTCTAGAGCACAGTGACAATCGCAGCATGTTACAATAGCCTACACATGGATTTAAAGTCAATGGAATTACAGTGTTTTATATTACATGTCGTAATTCTTCCAACACACTGTTATCTAAGACTTCAGATGGGCCTTGGGGATTCACAAGCACTGGAAGTGACTCATGCCTTCCACTGAGATCATCATTAAAACAGGTAAGTGCTATAGGAAGGTGCTGCTGGCAGGTATGCAGAGACAGTGATTCCTGGATGAAGCCAGGAGACATTTTCCTAGTTGAAAGCTTCTTATCATTTTGGCCACATCAACTCAAGGTACAGATGTCAACCAGGCAAGACTCAAGTCTGGTTGAGGAGGAGAGGGGAGAGGAAGGGTTCCTCATTTTTACTGTTGTACAATATCATCCAGCTTCACTTTTACTGTTTTAATACCTTCATGGAATCAGTGGCCACTAATGATCAACATATTTACTAGAGACAAATGGTTGGGATTCCCTCCTGTGCAAAGTAGGAGTCACAGTAGGGAGAAGCAGACTTTCTCTTACTGTGCTGCTTGCCTAGGTATCACACCAGAGGTTCACTGAGGATAACACACAGAAAAAAGATGCCCCCCTTTCCCATTCTCCCAGCCATCAACATAGAATCATGATGAGTCCTAATGATTTAAAATATGGACTCCATGCAAAGTGGCACAGTGTAGATGATCTATAACTTGAGATACTTTTTGTCCTGACCAGAAAAAACCCTGCCAGCCATGCTAGATGGCAAAACCCCACGTATAAAACTGTGTCAGTTGTTGGAACATGTATCAGACATTAGGTACTTTCCTGTGGTGTTAAATGGGTACTTTCAGCACCTATCTTGGATTCCCAAGTGGTAGTAACTCTAATGAGATGCAGCACTGGTATACCACATCTAGATTTGGCATGGAAACCCATATAGCTTTCTTACTCTGCCTCTGGTTTACAGGCAGTAAAATACAGTTCTGTTAAAACACAGTGAAACTACGCTCACATAGCAACTGAGAAAGGGATTCAGGGGAGAAATAGCAAGGCACATGGAAAACATATTTTAGGCATGAAGTAACAGCTCTTCCTGCTTAAAAAAGTCTTTGGGGTTCAATAAGGAATTTCAATAGAAATCCCAAATGTTTCATTTCCCTTGAGCATGTTCATTAAGCATGTACAGGCAGATTTTCAAAAATACGCATTTCTCAACAACTCCTATTAAGAATAATGAGACTTTCTGTATGCTAAACAAATTAAAGAGGTAGCAGGAACTGGGTAAGGAAGCAAAGCCTTCACAAAGACAGAAATGCCAGGGAGCTCAGCACTGCCACTTCTATGCCTGTTCTGTTACGTGGATGCTACTGGAAACATTTGCTAAATGAGGCAGACACTGTGAGCTGGTTTCTCACCACAGTCATACAGAACTTAATGCTGAGAAATGTCAGAAAACCATGTCAATATTTGGCTTCATTATATTTACACTGATCTGACACATACACAAAGGAATGGGAATCTGGCCCTGAGACTCCGCATGCCATGTGGAAAGTCAATCACTTGCTCAGCACCAACAGCATGTTTAGAAAGTGCCAAGAATCACAATATATTAATAATATTTTCTTTGTGGCATTAAGAAGCTTGGAACTAGATCCAAAACAGCAAAGAAATGCCTTGGAAAAAATGTCTTGCACTTTCACTGCCGTCGTATATCATCCTGCCAGCATGATTGATCCCACAGAAAATAAGCCAAAATAAACAGAGTGGGTGATTTCCTTTGCAACAAGGACAATAAAATGTATTTGCTATTAAAAGATGGAAAGAAATAACAAAATAATTTAAAAAAAGATATTCTTAAATTCTTGCAAAGACTTTGAAATAATTAATCTCTGTGATCAAGATCTTCTCAATGAATGGTAGGTAAGGTAATCTGCTGACAGCAGCTGTTGATTCTAACTGACAGAGCATCAATAGATGACTCTTTTAAAACAAGACAGTGCCCACCAAATTTTTTGCATCATCTTAATTAAGCCTAGTGTAAGGGGTAAAGGGAGGAGAAGGGGAAAAAAAAAAAAAAAAAAAAGACAGATAATAACAGCTTAATTAAATCCACAAAATTACATTTTTAGAAATCCCCTGAGGTTCTGGATTTAACAATCATGCCTCTTACTGCCTCCTGTGTCTGAGTTTAAAAGAATATCTCCATTTATCCCACCCAATACACAGGCACAGGTGTTGCTGAAGCCCTTTACCAAGCAATCTCTCTCTCAGGGCATTATTCTGTGCGTGCTCCAAAGAGTAGTTCAGCTGAAGCCAAGTTTTAACAGGGTAATAAACCCTGGAAATGGGAAAGGAAGGGAGTAAGCAATAGGAATACATGATTAAAGGCAAGAACCAAGAAGATTTTTTATCAAAGTCAGGTGTAAATAAGTAACAGAGGAGCCAAGGGTGACAAAGAATGGCAGCAATAAGATCTTCTCTGTGATCCTAGTCAATCTGTCAGATCTCCTCACCCTTGGGGAGATGGGAGTCTAAGCATCTCTTCATATCACAAGGTGGCTGTGAAGATAAGAACATTGCAATCTGCAAGACACTCAGGTACAAGGATGGTGGAGGCCATATTTAACTTGTATCACGGGTAGGGAGAAGACAAAAGCTCATATAAATGTCTACGTGTGGTAGCCTAGAAAAATACCCCAAACAAACCCAAGACAATAAAACACGACAGATCTGTGGTTGCAGCTGGTATGGGGCCTCCTCTGTAGCTGCAACTTACCCTAAACATTATGAGCTTGATACTGCCATCAGCTAATGCTTGCAGACACCTGCTCTATCCTTTACAGACAGATACAGATGATGATGACGAGAGAACAAATTCCAGCAGTATCACCAGTTACCATCCGCTCTTAGGTAGGTTCTTCAGCAAACATAAAATGTGTTGGTGTAGAGTTGCTTCAACATCTGTGATCTGTGCAGTACAAGTCTTTTTGCCCCTGGTGTTGCAGGTGCTGCTACCTTCCTGATGGTTTAAGCTCCTGTATCCCACCCTGCAGTGGTGATCAGGGAGTAGTTTAATAAAAGCACTGAATCAGTCACGTTCACTGAGCTCCTGAACATGCAGCTTAGTGCTGCAACTATCTATACCCCAATGCACAAACTTCTTGCAAGGTTTTCCTGGAGTCACATAGGCCTATAAAGACCTGTATATATGCCATATATATGTAAATGTATATATACACAGAAGAATCCATGCCTAGGCTTTGAATTTAACCTGCAGATCCAATCAGCTGGGAGAGGTTCTTAGGTATTGATGTTTTCCTTCTATTTTTTTATCTTGTTTGTAGAGGACATCCAGGGTTATATACTGGTCTCAGCCTTCCGCTAATAATTCTTATTTGTTATCTCAGTCCTCCTCCCTGCTGCATATTAAATGAAGGACAAACATGTTAATAGCATCAAGAGATACTGAACGGATATTTAAGATGATTAACAGGCATGCACACCTGGCCCCTCACATTAACCTATATCAGCGTGTTCCATAAGGTTCCATTACATAATGTGCTATAAAAACAAGGTTACCAGGCCAGAAACTAAATTACTAAGTATTTACATCAGATACCCAGCTGTAATTCATATCAAGTCAAAATTTAGTGCAGTAAGCAGGGGGAAGGAAAAAGGAAAGACAAACAATTCAGAAGAGGCTCTAATTACCTTTTGCAGTTCAAGCAGGGGAGGCACATAAGAAAGGAATTATCTCAGGTTATATTCAGAGAGAATTTGGATTATAACCTTTTAATAAAAGTTAATAAGCTACTATGCAGAAAAATCAAGAAAAGAAAAGCTCCATAACGAAGATGCAGTGATATTCTGGGGGGGTTTGGGTGGGTAAGGGGGAAGAAATCACTCATGAGAAGTTTTGGCATTTGTCACAAAAATGTATTTAAAACCAAGATGAGTTTCAGCTGCAAAACATGAACCTGGAGTTCCACAAAGCTCACAGATGTTTGACTCCAAGGTTTGGTTCAAGCTCATCTATATGTAAGGAGTTGAATTAACCCATTAAAATTCACTCTAGGTGTTACTTTAAACCTCTTCTAAAAAGAAGTAAATAAAAAAATCCGAAACAAATAAAACAGAATTTGAGCTTCTACAGTTTGAGACAAATGGTTGAGCTCTAAATCTGAGATAGATCCAGCCAGGCCTGGATATTAATAAAAAATTCCACTCCTAACTCCTAAAAGTCACTTTGGGTCAAATAACTTGGTATGGAGTAACTGATAATTTTAATTTGCACATCAAGCTTTCCAGAGTTGCTTTGCAAAGCGACAGTTTCCATGATGTTTGATTGTCTTTCCACACTATACTCCCTGTGCTTTTTTTCCCCTATATCAAATCAAGTCTTCTGAGAGTATTCAGCCCACTGTCCAATTCTTCTTATTCTTATCAATTTCTTTGATGCAAAGAAGGGGCAAAAATCAGACTACCACAAAGATGGCTGATGCCCTGAAGAACAGAAGGCTGCACCTAGAAATACATGGAGAGGAAAGAGGAGAGAGCAGAAAATTACCAGAGCTGTATTTCTTTTCACCACATACTCAACTGAGACATTGTCAGAGGGACTCACAAGCCCAAAAGATTGCAAGGAGCTGATGATGGGCAAAGCTAATGCCATTCAGAATCTCAGGTCCACCCCAGCTGCTACAGACATGAGTAGGATTGCTTGCTGCTGCTCTCAGCAAAATCACTGTGATCTCAGCAAAAACACTGTGACCTCGTTATTCAGAGGCAAGAAATCTAGACTATCAATCTGAAACATGAATAGTGCAACTGCTGCTTGTACAGTGCTATGGAATTAAAATTCCTCTTCAGGTAACCATATAAGCAGCCTAAGGTTTTTCCTTTATGTAATGAAGCCATGGTCCATTTATACTCTGAGCTGTTTTGAGTCACAAAGGCCCAGAGCCAAGGATTGCTTTTCCATTAACCATATCACAGATGCAGGTCAAAGTCCTGCTCCAAATATGAGGCACACACAAGGATCAACACGTCTTCCACATCCTCCCATGGAATTAGTAGAAGCCATTTCTTTATCTGTTATCAGTCAATAATCAGCTGCAGTTTACCATTCCTTTCTCATTTTACCATTTTTTTCTTCCATTTTGACCTAGTTCTGACCTTAGATATTCTCAGAGCTCTCATATGTAGTGTGGCCTAATCCTCCTCCTGCTACCTACATGTTGTGAAAGCCCCATGATGGTATTTCACTTCTGTACCTGGTGCCACATGTTCCTATGAATATCAGATCACCTCACTGAACACCTGTGGTCCATCCACTGGTGGCCATTTACTCTGCAGATTTTTAAACCTAGAAAATACTACTTAACAAATTGTTAGAGTTATTAAGAAAACAGTGTGGCCTTCTTGGTCACAACTGCTCAAGGTCAAAAGACAACAGGATCATTGGATAAATGCAGTTAGAAGAAATGTGGCAGCCTATCACTCAGTTTTCAGTGGATCAATCCCACCTCAGCATCAGAATACTCAACATCTCTTAACCAGGAACTGGCAAAAAGGATTCAGGTAGCACACAGGTGCATATATACCAACTCCTGCAGATAAGGCTTTTATCTTGCAGTCAGGTGCTGGTCAGTGTTGTAAGGATCTTGCAAGGATTCTTCACCTTCTCTTACATGACAATAGGTGTAGGTCTCAGTCTCAGGACTGCATGACATCTAAGGAGTCAATGAAATAGAAACAAAGTCCTGGACACTGATAGAACCCTGCTCACATGCTGAAAGCCATACAGGCACTAATATCATTACCTAAGAGGATGTCACTGCAGCTGTCAGCTCGTATTTCCCCGACAGCACCTGTCTCAGTGTAGCAGCTTGATTTGTCACAAGCAAATAAGCCTTGGAGAACATGGGGTGGCCAGATCTGGGGCTCCCATTCCCACTTATTCAAGGCTACAGCTGGCTAATAACCTCACCAAGGTGTGCATGACAGCTTTTCCTGTTTTCTCATCTCAGCCCTCAAGGTCTACATAAGTCACTTCCACTACCAAGGGACATTATCTTGCTTTGACACCTGATTTTTTCAGTTTCTCCATACCAGGCAGTCAGAGGTATTTAGAAACAGTACTCAATTAGAAGAACTGTGTCATGCTCAATTTTTTTTCTTGAAGGTCTTTATAACTCATGTCTTGGTAATGAGTGTGGCATACTGCCTGAAGTATTCTGGAGAATGTGTAGACATATGGATCATCTCCTGAAAACAAGATGGCTAGTTACCAGTAACTTTAATTCTCTGAGGCATGCTGTCTATGCTGTTGTTAATTTTCTGCCTCCCTCACCTCACTTTTCACTATTTCTACTTGCCTTCCACGTTCAGAAGAGCTGAAGGCAAGGAAGGCCTACATGTATACAGAGAAGGGGTGCAGAGCCCCAATAAACAACCAGTGCTGCTAAGAAAAAAAACAACTAATGCTACGTCCTCTTGACTCACAGTCACATGCACACAAAAACCAGACACGGGTTTAAGAACTCTACAGAAGAGTGGCACCACTTGAGCCTGAGAGCATTCAGTGAAGATTTTTGTGATTTAGAAGGTTGCTTATATATTCTCAAGCTCAATTAAATATATTGATTCCTATCCTACAAGAAGGAGAAGCTATGCAAGGTTGTCATATCACTGAAGTCTTCCTAACTTTGTCCAGTGATGCTGTAAAATCCAGAGATGTTGCATATTTGGTAAGATAGGTAAGCTCCACCAGGTATTCCTTGCACAGATTTTAAAGGAAGTATATTACATCTGGAGTCACTTCAAGACTTTTTTGCAATGGGCTGGTCATTTCTGGGATAAGGAGCTGAAATAGAAAAAGAGTACAAATCTGGCAGCATTGCTGACCTGTGATAAATATGCTTACGATTTTTACACCTTTACATTACAGATATCTTTGAGTGATCCAGTTGAAATCCTGTGTTTTGGAAACACCAGGAAATCTTTACATTTGAGTGAAAACAGAATTCCAATTTTGATTACTGAATAAGTAATGCAGCTACAGGAAATCAATCCCCTATATGTCTCCTTTAGCTTATTGGTCTGTCATTTGCCAGACTTTCATCTTACAGCTTCTGACACGGATTATACTCTGGGAAATGTAATTGGGAATATGCTCCTGTGGAATCAACTTGAGGTATAACAGCCTACTCAAAGCACGTCAAGTTTCTAAAAAAATCAGAAAAAAAAAGGCATTTTTTAACAAGAACAACATGGTAAGACAGGCCCTTATGATTACCTTTTCTTAGGTATTATTTAGCTGTGCTTTCCCCTCCTTTCCAACTGTCCTTGGCAAGGTAACACAGTTAATCCAGGCCTCCAGCAAATCTCAAGAGCCTCAGACATTTTCCCAGAGGAATGCCATCACAGTCTGGCTGAGCCACATGAAATTTTAGGTACTTGTAGGATCTTTGCATTCCAAGATAAATAAACAGCCAACTCTTACACACACCTGCTGCACTCAAGTGCTGGCAAATTATCAGGCCTCTCTTCCTGCAGAGAAACCTGAAGAAAGATCAGTCTTCCTTGGACTCTAGTTCTTCTGCAGGGAGAGAGTCAAGACCTCTTCAGCTGCCCTACCCAGCGGCCAGCCTAGGAGCTGTGACCTCCAGCTCCATCCTGGAAGCCTGCATAGGTAGGTTTTGCTGCCTGGCTAAGCTTTAGTCAGCATCTTATTTATACTGTTGATGAGCAAATGGATTTTGTTTATCTCTGAGCTATCTCCTTAGCTATGAGCAATAACAACACACACCTATTGGAAAATATGGGCATACATCTCCTCAGGAGAAAAAAAAAAAACACCTTGCTGATGGCACCTCCTTAGAATGTTGGTTACTTCATTGTAAATATCACACCCAATAATATTTGCAACAGATCTTCAAGTTCTTATAGGATCTAATCCCTAGGCAAAAGGTAAATCAAAGCTATGTAAATAAATGGAGTCTTCATTTTAATGCCTTTCAGTCTCATGTTAAAAAAAATAAAAAATAAAAACATTAAAAATTCCTGCATTAGGATGTGATTTAGATGGAAATAGTTTGTTTGTTTTCTGGGTAACTTTTAAAGCTCCTTTCTGATATCACCAATTTTGAAACAAATGGTTCAACACTTTAATTTCAAAAATACCGAAACCAGGTTTTGTCATTTGAGCCTTAAATTTCCCCTATATTTTTTTTTTAGTGACCAGCCCTATTTAAAAAATAAGAAGAATGCTGTTCAAAAAAGTAAATTTGTTTCAAAATACAATTCACTGGTGAACAGTTGACCATGTGTAAACTTGCTCGGTGTTGGCTTTTATGGAACAGGAGCCTCTCAAGGAACCATACTGACTAATTCTTCCAAGTTCGTATAGTTCCCCCAGCAGAGGCTCATCATTGACTCAGGAACCTTTTAGTCTTTTTTGTTCTGGAAGGCTGTTTCATTTCTTTGGTTACCATGTGGTTACTTTTGATGCATTCAGCAGTGTGCTGGCAGCTTCTTCCTCCCAATTTTCTAGACCAGACATAACCAAACAACTCACTGCTGCGTGCTGTGCAATGTTCTCTGTACTCTTCAAACAAGTCTACTTGCTGGAGAAGTTAAATTCCATTTTCTTCCTCTCCAATAAGTATATTCATCTCTTAGAAACCACAGCTTTTATTTCTTTGCACCCTCACAGGCCTGTACACAAAATCAAAGAGGGACCTACACTTTAGGGTATCCAACCCCAACCTTCTGATCTGAAATTGACTCATTGCTTTTAAAATCAAACACATGCAGAGAAGTGTGCATTGATCATCCTTGAAAGCTAATTACACCAACAAATGTCTGTTTCTGTAAAGGACAAAAACAGTTGTGAAGAACCATCACCAGTCTAGCATAGACACTTCACCATATTTCTTTCTCCTGAAGTAACAGATACACCGTACAAACCTTCTGCATGCTTTGTTGGCAATTCCCCTGGCAGTATGGGTAATGAACATGAGTTATGAGATTAAACAGAGACTGGCACCATCATCTACTTTCCTTTACAACAGAGCCAAATTAAATTTTATGCTGTTGACCCTTGCAGCCAAAATAAATGTACAGCTGGGCCCAAGTTGGCTGGTGATTCCTGTTTGCTTAACTTTGCTGGGGTTAAGGGTGCTTGGAGTACTGCAGAGGCGGTACCTGCAAGTCTCCAAGGCAAATGTCCTTTGCAGAGGCATGTTTGAGGGACACAACACACTGAGCATCAAAGTAAACAATGAGAAATAACTATAGAAGAGAAATCTGGGAGAAGAGGAGCAGATCTGGACCTTAGAAGAGACACCATTTTCATTTTATTCTGTCCCCTTCCAGTGTCCATGGTGTTTTCTCTGTCCTGTGACCCAAAGCTGGGTGTAGTAAAGTTAAAACTAGAGATAGTACAATGTTTGATAATGCTCTCAGTGAGCTTTTTTTGCTTTCCTAAGAGACCACCTTTTACATTAAAAGAAAAAAGTCACCTGACAGAACGTGACGCTCACCTATAGTCTCATGATTTCAAAATTTGCAACAGAGCTAGTTTCCCCACAGCTTTGGGTCTCTTTGGGAATATATGCCCCACCTTGGTCCACGCAGCTTTCATGAATGATATTACACTGCTTTCATGTGCCTTTTCTCTGAAGGCAGATGGCCATGAGCCCCAAACCAAACTCAGTTTTCAAGAAAGCCATTTAAATTCACGAGAAGCAGCTTGCTTAATTGTTATACCTCATGCATATTCCAGCTAATTCTGGAGAGCATCAAAAAGCTGGAGCCACCTGTGTTTTAGGTAGCCAAATAATAAAGACTCTGTAGTACCTTCCAGAGTTGAAGAGAGTGCCAAAAAAAGAAACAAAGACCAAGCAGATCTCATGAAGCTGTGTCCCTCTGTGGTCTAATTTAATTCCTCACTTCCCAGGCCAGCCCACTAGCTAACCTGTCCATTTAGGATACAATGCTCTGTCAGTCTAAGGCTGCAAACAAAGATCCAGCATTATTCCTCCTTCTCTCCAGCAATTTTATGACAGCAATTTCCTTTCAGCTGTGAGCGTGGTGAGTACATGAAAAACACTTGATGTTATGGGTTCCTTAGGATGGGTGATTAGGCATACAGGTGATGCTATTGGGACGCCCTGAGCATCACTGCCTTGGTTTCTTTGAAAAGGCAGCACTTTCTTTAGGTTGCAATTACAGGTAGTCAAAACACCTCATGGGTAACAGTGCTGCATGCAGCTGTAACTCATTTAGAGTGTGCTCTTCCTTTCCCTGGAGCTAATGCTGTGGAGAAGCAGTTCCATTGCTCTTTTGAATCAGTTTATTGAAATGCTCTTTTCTATTTTGATCAAGTTTATTGCCACAAAGGTAAATTATTGCCGGAGTTATTTCATATGCCTAGTTTATACAGCACATGTTGAACAATGTCTTTGTTAGTGCTCCAGCATGCAGCAGCGCAGCTACAGCCCCGAGTGTTGTGTTAGTTGTCCCTATGAGTTCTTTTGATCAAGAAGATCTCACTTCGTGTCTTATCTTGAATTAGATAGAACAACACACATTACCTGTATTTTTCTCCCTCTTTCCTCTGCTTGGTGTTTTATTTTGAAGATGTACTGTTATTCCTTTATATGGTCCTGGGCAGAGACCAAAATGTGTCACCATTCCACCTGGTCCTGCTGATGACAGAAATCAAGCTCCCTAGACCAAATAAGCCCAGCAGAGAAGCAGAGCTCTCCAGTATCAGTATTTGTTAGAAATCACGGGGTACAGTGGGGCAGATTTGGCTTAGAACAGGTCAGTAACAACAGAATCAGGCCTAGTGGCCTTCTCCTTTCCCTCCTCCTATGGTGCGTAGCTATCTGCCCTGCTCTGACAGTACATGTGGCAGAGCCAGGAGGCCACTCCTTGAGCACCATTATACCTGCCCCACCCCCCCCACCAGTAGCAATGGCATGGGCAGATTTTCTACTAATTCTAAACACACCAAGTGGACAACTGGCACAGGAGCCAAAGGGTTTTTAGCCCTATACAAGAAGCAACAGTACAAACTTCTTCATAAGGTCTATGTATCACTGATGAATATTTACAGCAGGTTTCAGCTGGTTTTAGACTGAAGCAATGATCATGCATGCAGGTGAAAGAATTTCTTGCAGTGAAGTACATGCATTTCCCTTTTGCAGCCTGCAACACTCCCCAGAATAATTGTATTCACATTATTGTTCTAGCTATTACTGAGTTATTACAGTCATTCAGTTTAAGACCCATCTGCAAGGAAAGACAAGCTGTTAAGGCAAGGAGATCAACATTAAGTACCTTAATTAATTAAGTACCAGCAATCCTTTGAAAGTTGCCCCTGGATAAGGCAGAGCCTGGCTTAAAGTCCAGCTGAACTGGTTTCAAGGAGCAGGGCAAATATCCAAGAAAGCACAAAAACAAAGGACTCTATTGCTTCACTAAGTACATCAGGCTCTTGGCCAAGCGCAGGGTCTGCATTCATCCCTTGTGTGATGCTAACATAGACACAAGCAATTGCACCTGCTTCTCTTGACCAGAAACACTGCAGCAAGAAACCAACAGCAAGAGATCTGACAGATGAAAGGGAGAGGACCTGCCCCAACATAAAATACAAGAGCAGATGATAGAGAGTGAGCTTGACAGAGGGATTATTCAGTAGCATAGGATTCCAGCTTGCTTAGAATACCTGGACTCAATTTGCTGGTCCTTTCTTAAGTCCCTCTGGGATCTTGGACTAGCCAGACATTCAGCCTCCTCTTTGAAAAAGGCAGCAGGCAGCACTTGGCCTGTCTGCTTATGAGGATGTGCACAGGGCCTCACAGCCAGACTGCCAGCATGTGGGGAAGAGACACTGGCAGAGCAGCAGTCCCAAGAGTCACACAGAACTGAGCTGTAGCTCCAGTGTTCCCTTCCCTTCCTCCATCCTCCAAGGTACCCCTTAAACTGAAGGTACAGATACCTCCTCTCTTGTAGGTCAAATGTAGTGATCACTATAGGAGTTTACAAAGAATTCACCCTGAAGATCTTTACAACTAAAACATAAAACTGTCATCTGTCACTCACTAAAAATCAATAAAGGAAGATTTAAGACCCATTTTTCCGTTAAGTAGAAAACCCAAGTAATTTACGGGCAATCACAATGTAGCTCGTGGTAAATTAACGTCTCCAACAACTGATGTCTTTTTGCATTTTCCACTGGAACTTCGTGTATTAGTGGGAAATAGATAAAGGATAATCACAAAAGGCCACTGTGATTTACGAGGTGTAAGCAAGTACCAGTAGCTGTGCCTCACTCCTAAACTACATGTGTGCGTGCTAAGTTCAGTAAGAAAAGTATCACAAAATGAAATGATAGCAGGACCCAATTCCCGTGTAGGTCTGACAATAGTTTGCTGGTTAGTTGTGAGCCAGTTCCTTGAGGGCTGCAGCTACAGAAAGCCCAGCTTTCCATGGAGTCCTTGCTCCCTAACCTGAACACGGCACAACGGGAGTGGTGAGAAAGGACGTATCTTCACTGTGCTGCCAAAGATCACCAGTGGAGACCAAGAGCACTGCACTCATCAAGCAACAGAAGCAACTTGCCAGGTAGAATCAATGGAGTATGTTTGTCTAGGCAACATTTTTAATTCAAACTAAAATGGATACATGTCACTCAGATCTGAAATTAAAAAGCAACACTGAATTCCAGTCTATCATTATATTGGTTTGCTTCTTCTGAGAACATATTCCCATTCATAAAAAAGTCCTCAGCATGCATAAATATTGTGTGGCACCCACAAGAAGAAGATCCTGTCTTCTCAGAAACTGGTTAAAGTACTTAAGGATGCAGAAGAGGAATAACTTCACAAAAAACCTGAACCTTTCTGCAACTGTCTATGTATTAGCCTGCAGTAAAGAAGCAGGCGTTGGGTATTTGGAGGAATTAATTCTGGTGTGGCAGAAAGAATTAACTCCTACTAAGCGTGCAGTCATATGTCAGTCACCTTCAGAAGTACAGGATGGTCAAGCCCCTCAGCAAGGTTTTATGTACAGTGAGGAAGATACCAGCAGTGCCAATGTTAGGTGTATAGATCAAACAATATGGCCATTATAATACCTGAAGAAGTCTTGAATACAAGCCTTTGCTCAGCCTTTCCTCCTGTACTTGGCACTGGTGGGGCTGCACCTTGAGTACTGTGATCAGTTGTGGGGCCCCCACTACAAGAAGGACATTGAGGTGCTGGAGCAAGTCTAGAGAAGAGCAACTAAGCTGGTGAAGGGTCTGAAGAACAAGTCTTATAAGGAGCATCTGAGGGAAATGGGGTTGTTCAGACTAAAGAAAAGGAGACTGAAGGGAGACCTTATCACCCTCTACAACTACCTGAAAGGAGGTAGTAGCCAGGTGGTCTCCTACTTAGGAACAAGGAACAGAACAAGAAGAAATGGGCTCAAATTGCTCCAGGGGATGTTTAGATTAGATATTAGAAGAAACTTCTTCACTGGTAGGGTAATTAAACACTGGAACAGGCTGCCCAGTGAGGTAGTTGAGTCAGTATCCCTGGAGGTGTTTAAAAGATGCCTAGATGTGGTGCTTAGGAACATGGTTTAAGCATTGGACTTGGTAGAGTTAGATTAATGGTTGGACTCAATGATCTCAAAAGCCTTTTCTAACCAAAACAATTCTGTGATTCAATTCTATGATTCAGACATTTTTCCCCCCTAAATATTTTGTTTCAACCACAGTTGGTCACTGGCTGACCTACTTTGTCTGCATGTTAACCCTCAAATTAAATGTGGTCCTTGGCACTATGACTGGGTGAGACATCAAATCACTAAAGGGGAGAAATTCCTCTTTAATATCTTAGAAATACCCAGATTCCAATGCTGTGGATGTCAGGACTGCTGGACATGGGCACAAGCAGGGCCAGGCAGGATACTTTTTAGTACCTTAGCTAAGCAACCACAGCCAGCTCTCAGAAAAGGCACTTTTCAGCCAAGGGGCTGATTTATTTGGGGTACACGATCCCTATACCCTCTATTTCACAGGCACGGCTCTCCTCTGCCCTTCTCCTTCAGTGACTCCTTGTGCACACCTTCAGCTTGTCCGTCCTTGGCCAAGCAGCAGGGCTGCACGGACCTGGCTCTCCCCTCCCACCTTCAGCCCAGAAATGCCAATACAGAAACCTCTAAATGGCCGAGGGGGTTAAAGACAGGCCTTAAAAACTGCCTCATATACAACACTGTATTCTGGAAACTGGTTAGCCAGCTTCACCTATGAATCAGTTTTATGTTGCTGTGTTTCCTCCAGAGCATTCACCTTTGGGGCAAGAATGCCGTATGGGTGTTTTGGCTTTCAATCCACACATTTGATAAGAGATGGCATATGAAAGCAGGTTTCCTTTGTAATAATACCACCTTTTCAC
This sequence comes from Apus apus, assembly GCF_020740795.1. Classification (NCBI taxonomy): domain Eukaryota; kingdom Metazoa; phylum Chordata; class Aves; order Apodiformes; family Apodidae; genus Apus; species Apus apus. Next base: position 55,131,584 of record NC_067283.1, read on the forward strand.
CTCTTCCCTGGGGCAGCTAAGCCCATGGCGAGCACTAATGCTCACCCTGCAAGAACATCAGCACTTTGTAATGAAACAGAAAACATAAATTTAGTTTTCTCATTTCATGAACACAGAAGCTCTCGTCTTCACACCCCAAAGGAAGACAAGAATAATTTTGTCCCAGCCTGCACCAGGCTGGATTTGTTATCTCCTGGCTGGGGCTCAGGCAATTCAACCACAGCTAATTTCCAGAGCCACAGGTGCAGCGCCAGCCAGTCAGTACAACTAAAACAGGGCAGTAGAAGACTAAAATACATATATGTAATGTCGCTAAACTCTTCCAAATACCAAAGTGTTGTTTAAGTACCTTCTGTCTAAGCCCTTGGCTGCTACCTCCTATGAAACATTAAACGAACCCTTTATTAAAGAAGAAAAAAAATATTTTTTTTTTCTAAATAGCGCTTTTTTTTTTTTCCCCCCAAGATGCTTCAGTTCATTGTGGTTGACCTTCTCTAGCTACTCAACAAATCCTTGTATTTTAACTTTCATAGCCTGACCTTTCTTATTGTCAGTTGCTTGCTTATTACCACTGCCTACACCACCCAAAGGCCTCTCAGGAAAAATAAATATCAAACTAAACTTTGAAGGACTTACAGAGGAGAGATACTTTGGTTATCATTGCATAATCTCTGTTGTACCCTCAAAGGGTGCAACACATTGGATTCCTCACCTTTCTTCAGTTTTTCTGTGCCAAAATCCATAGGTAGAAAACATTTATCACTGGCTACATCTGTCATACTGTTTCTTCATGTCAAAGCAGTTCTTGCATGACATTAACTTGGCATATCCTGTCATGAAATAATCTGATATTAATGTTGTGCAAGAGAGAAGGAAAGATGGGAAAGGTTGCTATTGATTGTTTGGCTTCATGGGGAAAGACGATCCCCTGGCTGGGCCAGAACACTTGTGGGGGTTTTTAATTTATTTATTCATCCATATGTTCATCTATCTATTCATGTAGGATTCATTCACATTATCCCATCTACTCTGTCACTACACAGAGGTTTTACACTGATATCATTACACAATTAGAAAAATGTATCTGAAGAGCAAAACCTAAGTGTGAATGGATGCAAGAAGGCACAAATCCCTTAGATCCTAACAGTTATGAGAAAAATTGTTTTCACACCTCTTTGGAGTTCAAGTGCTGTCTGTGTTATGTACTGTGCAACTCTATAGCCTGGAGGGTAATTTGGATTTATGCAGTCTGCTAAAATCATGCAGTAGGTGTCAGCTCTACATTTAAACTACACAAACACTCAAATGTTCTTATCTCTTAAGCAAGGGCTGAGTCTGTTGTGTCTGTTCACCTAACGCCTGCACCCAGTCTGTAGCAACAAATCATTGGCGGCTTCAGTGCAGATGTGCTTTGGTTTCTGAGAGCAACAGTTGGGAAAAGGCAGTGTCTGTTACCCAAGCAAATACAGCTATTTGAATATAAAGCATATAGAAAATACGTAGTTAATGACAATAGTGTGGGGACTTGGGAATTAATAACACAAAAAGAGGAAAGAAGGTGCTTGCTGGTTAGGAGTGGTATTTGCACCATTTCTGTCTCTTGTAGGTACAACCGAATTTTTTAGTATAACTACATGCAACACTATGCAAGTTCACACTGGTAGAATTTCTGCCTAAAATACTGTATCAGCCAACTGAAAAGAGTTTGAGAGCAAAGAGATAGGGAAGAAATAACTTCCCAGCAAATTTAAGTGTAAGTAATAAGAAATATTGATCTGAAATCATAAGACCATGAGAATCTTATTTTAACAAGTCTTCCTGAACTGGACAGCACATCCTTTCACATAAAGCAGTACAATCTTCTGATACTTGATCTCATCAGCTCCAGTCTGGTTTATTATTAATTACTTCTTACCAGTGCAGCAGTAGCTGGGAAAGCTAAATGGTGTGGTATATCTGGTAGATTTTTCCTTCATATTAATCCCTTTTATGTCTGAATTAAAGCCAGAGGCTATGGAAGTTAATTCTATGTTGGCCATGCTAGAACTGTAATAACCTGTGAAAACTGCAACCTTGACAAAGAGAATTAATCTCTGCTTGCATGTATGGGCTTGTGAAACTAAGCAAAGGTTTACATCAGTAGGAAACGCATTTTTCTTATGCTGATTGAAGGATGTGAATCTACATGCTCACCCATTGTCTTGGCACCATGAAATAGGGATTAAAAAAAATAAACCTTTTTACCACCTTTCCAGAAGAAATTGGACTTTCCAAGCCATTTGAAGCACAAAGTTGAAAGATTTATTTGTGAAGGATTAAATGACGGAAGGGAATTTCATAAAGCCAGGCTGTTACTGAGTCACTGCAGAGAAAACGATGGCTGGCAGCAAGGCTGGCAGTGTAGTTATGCCCAACATGCAGTTACATTCCTGCCCCAATCAGTGCCATTAAATTCAACACAGAGACAGAGAAGACTGTTGGTGGTCCAGGAAGCTTACAGTATGCTCTGGGAGCTGGTTACTAAAAGTGTCTAAAGCTAGGTCAGGATTGTCATCTCTCTGGCATGCAGGATCCTCCATAAAATCCCTGATCCCAAGCACAAAACCCATCTCGTTAAGCATCCACCTGAGCAACAGAACAGTCACTCAACATTACTTCTAATATCCTAGCGACTGGAGAATCCAACAAGGGACCCAGATTCAGCTGCTTCTGCAACAGATTCAAACTACTCTCACATTTCCTTGTCATGTGCGTTCACCTGCCTATCCACGGAACAATCCCTCCTTGGGATGAAATCAGTTGTGTGGCTGGCTGGAGCAGGGGGTGAAGGAGCCTGGGCCAAAAGGGATACTGATGATAGCCTGCCAGTGACAGCACTTAGCTGGAGAAAAGTCTAGGGGGTCTGATCCGAGATGTCATTCCTCATAGCGGTGTATGTGTTTAGCTTGTTTTCTCCTAGGTAAGCAAACACTGATGGAGATCTGTTCCAGGCAGCAAGCAGCACACCGCTTTGTGCCCATGGCCTTTGTTTATTTCCCTCTCATTCCAAAGCAACCTGGAGGTTAAGGAGTTCTTTCAGGATCCGTGGGATGCAGGACTACATTTTGCCCTGAGATCAGAAGTGATGCAGATAGCTCCATTCCTAGGTAAATGCTCAAACTATTAGACAATTATACAAAACAAAGGGAACAGAGTTCCCAGCTCATTTTGTAGGCAAGCAGCCCTGGTTGTTGGGCTTTGTTCTCCATTACTGTCTGCCTGCAACCACATTAATTGTTTTCAGAGAATTCAGCATTAGACCAGACCCCCTCTCTGTCTCATTTCTGAGCTACTTTTGTGCTAGGTAAGGTGCTAAGCAGGCAGACCCTAAGCTCCTCAAAATCAAGGTTACCTTTTGCTCTGTATTTGGGCTGCATCCACATAGAGACATTTAAATACCCTTGAGGATCTAGATCTAAGTGCCTGTTCAACATCACAAAACAAATTCTCCTGTGGAGGACAGAAGCAAGCAGAGGAAATTCCAGCCTTTAGTCAACTATTAACCTGTAAGAACATCTACTCTTCGGAGTGTTGGTCTGATACTAGACCCAGGTTAATGTCTTTAATAATTGACTTTGGATTAAAGAACCCTAAAATTATTAAGAGGAGACCCACTCACTTTTAATGGTTTATATATTCTTGACCTTTACCCCTTCATTTCCATGCAAATTCTGCCAAACTTTCCCCATACTCAAAAAGCAAGCAAATTCATCCCTGCACCCATACAATATTCACACATATTTAGAAGAACAGATATAAAAAACATGACAGCTCAAATGCTCAGTGACAGGGCACTAAACTGCCACAGTGTACACCATGATCCCTGACTTGAGACCTTGCTGTTCTGCAACACGACAATCACCCACAGTCAGGTCTCAGTGCCATGAGCCACAGAGGAGGACTGGAATTCCTCCCAGGTTAAACTGGCAAATCTGTCTGTGGGCTCAGGTTCAAAGTAAGTAAAGCATCTCAGACCTCAGCAACTTCCATTTATAGGCTCTTTCATGAGGGTGTTTTTGGTTGCTGTTTTGTTATGCCAGTGGCTTCCATAAAGCCAGCCCATAAATACACATCACACCAGTCACCAGGGAGAAAGTTCAGTGGAGGGGATTTACTCACCCTGCCAGGACTGTCTACCCTTTCCACAGCCCCTGGGACAGCTTTATTTCACTATGAGTGACTGAGGTGTGAGTCACAGGTGAAGGACTGCCAGTTTGTGAATGGCCACTAAAGGTTCAGGATGAGTAACAGTGTGGACAACCAGATTAAAGGACAGATGGAGAAGGGCTGAAATGACGGGATCTCATTCACAGAGTGAACTGAGTGGGCAATTTTATGAGGAAACAGAAATTGCCAAGATCTTTGCCAGACTTTTCAATAAATTAGCATGTAACTTCCTTTGAGACGCAGAGTAAGCCAGAAATCACAGGAGAACTGCAAAGTGGGAAAGGGTCTTCTAAAGTTGCCTCCTGGCACAAAGTGGCCAATGTCACGTCGTTGAGGGAAACACACATCAAGATCTCTTTTCATGTTCTCATGGGAACCCTCACATTTAAAAAACAAACCAAAACTAGATCCTTTTTAATCTCCAAGTGCTAGCAGTTTATACCCTTTCTATAAATAGGAAATAAAATTAAAGGTACTCTCACGATCCATATAAACACCCAAACCTCTTTCGGTTCCCACTACAGCCTTTGCTTTGCTTCAGGCCCAGGGCTTCCACTGCTTACCTCCCCACTACACCTGTAACACACTTGTGCCCTATCAGGGAGCTTTTATATGGGACATGCATATTGTGGCCTTGTTGAGGCAACACCAAGCCTCTACGCATGCTGATTGATAGTACCTGCACTCAGAGACAGCACCAGGCAGCTCACCTGACAAAACACAGGGCTGGTGCTGCATGACCACATCTCTTACTGTAACTACATGTTCAGTTTTGCTGAGTGTTGAGAAGTTCTATTACATTCTATAGGGTCTGTTTACACTATATCTGGAACTGAAGAAGGACCAAACTCAGAATACGCCTCATAAAACTGAGAACCTTTATGTGATAATTCAATCTAGTACTAAACATTGGCTAAGGGATTACAAAGGAGGGCTTTTAAGGATTTTAAAGCCCTTCTCAAATACTCAGCATTGATCTGGAGAGGGTGACTTCCTTAAACTGCACTTTATCTTTCCCTCAATGGAGCCACTGCTTTTCCAATTTAACAGTTTATACATTTGGAATTCTCTCCTAACATTTATTCTTTGTAGCAGAAGAGGATGAGTCAGTGTTGAGGATACTGCCTGAGACTCAAGACTCATAGGGTGCCCACTTTGTCATGGATTCACTCTGGGTTTTAAGCATAATCACTACATCTCTTTATTTTCCTTCAATGCATCACGATGAGAGTGTGGACAGGGATGTTGCAAAGACATTTCTTTGGATCAGTATGGCAGCTGTAGTCACATAAACCTGTAAAATATGGTAAAGAGTATTGCAGAGAAACTCTTCAGCCTTTCACATGCTGCTTACTGGATGTTCAGAGGAAGCTGCATGAAAAGAGTCCTGATCTATCCAAAATCCACAACGTGACTGAGCTCACGGGGATTAGGATTAGCTTTTCTGAAAAGCATCTGAAGCAGATTTTGAAATCTTGTCCTGGGGACAGCCCTGTCAACTGGCAGGTGTAGGATAAAACTGTCCAACCCCAAACAATATTACACCATTATGCAACATTATAAAACATACTGGCTTTCCACTCCAGAGCACAGAGTTATACAAGAACCCTTCCTCCACTGGCAAGGCATTGCACAGCCCTGCCTGCAGTTACTAACTAGGATCATCTTTCTATTACGTGTCAGGGCTTTTCCTTTCTCATGTGGACTAGTTTGATTCCCACAAACAAGCCTGCAAGCAAATGATTACACTCTTTGCATTTTGTACAGAGGTATGGAAACCTGCCCGCTCTGTCCAAAAGGCTAAATGCTGCCTAGGGAGAGTGTGGGAACTGGGCAAAGGGGACTCTTCTTGTCCTCTGCATAAATCTGGTGCTGGGTATGGTATTAAAATCCTGGGGGAAATATGCCAGTAAAAACCACAGAGGCCTGAGCTTGATTACAGTCTGGTTTTATAGCATCTCAATCATCTTTTAATCCGAAGAGAATGGATTTATGTGTTTGGGTTTTTTTTTCTTTTTTTCCATTTGAAATAAACAAAGTTTTATGGCACTTGGGAGAAATCTAGAGCTTGAGAATGACCAGAGAAAATCAACTTTCAAAAATGTCAGAGCACAGTGTGGAAGTGCAGTCCAGGACACTACTTAATTGGTCTTCTAGTTACTTGGGGTTTTATTTAAGAAGTACAGGGCCCAGCTTTCTCAGATCTCCAATTCTTTTAACCATTTATGTATACTTGGATCATCTTTATCCTTGCATTATCTAGTTATATGCACTCTCCCTATCCTAAATATCCCACCTGCATATTGTCATGATAACCTGTCAGATAGTTCATAGCCCCTAGGCCTTCCTTGGATAAGTGAAATTTACCACCATCCAAGTGAGGAGCTGAGCAATGTTTTGCTAGACATAGCAGCACTAACTGCTTACCTTTGCACTTGCAGAGCTAACTCCTTTCCCAGATGCTGTTATTAAATTATGGAGTGAAAAGTGCAGAGTGAGAAGAGTAATTTCCTTCCTACAGGAAGGTCAAAGCTGGGAAAACAGAAGCTGCAGTGATGTGCAAAGGTTACTATTACAAATACAGCTTGCTAATTGAAGATGTGGGCTTCTCATCACATCTACTAGAACAACTCTGTTGATGCTGGAAGGAGTCGAGTTCATAAGGCAATCTCTCTATCAAGGGCAAAGCAGCCCTAGAAAGAAAATAAACTAGGATAATAAAGAAAGAAAATCAAGGGAAGCCCTACAATTAGGAAGACAGAAGTAGTGTATAAGGCATGATTGCCTTCAGCCTCAGAAGTGGAAGCATGACACCGCTACCTTGCATCTATATCAATCTTTTTGAAACATGCCACAAGGAGTTGAGTCTTTTGGATATGGAAATATCATAATTTTTCTCAGGGTTTGTTTTTTTTTCAGGAGCATATGGACTACCAACATTTCTCTTAGCCTCAGCTCCATGAGGTGATAATGTGAGAAGTTCTGCCCTCATCTGAGATGTTAAATTAAGAGTTTCTAGTCTCATAGCTACACAGCAAGAAAATGAGGGGGGTGGGGGGAAGAATGCCTAAGGTTCCATATCAGTAGGGCAAAAAGGTCCAGCCTTAAATGTAAGCCTGGCTTCTCAGTTTTTTTACAGTTGTGAGTGATAAGCACTGGTGATATACAATTAGAGCAGTGCCAGCTACAATCAAGAACTGTACAATACTTTTGTCAAGATAAAGGTATTAACGCAGCTGCCCTGGCACATTTTCCAGCTTTCGTCCTCTCAGTCCTCAGCATGTAAATGCTTTCCATTAGAAACAGGCTTTGTCTTCCTTCTGCCAACAGAGACTGGAAGCTGTCTTGGCAGAGCACAGCACACACCACGCTCTCCCTTTTGGCTATAGGTGAAGAGACCTCCTTCCACACAGAGCCAACTTCTCCATTCACTCGATTCTCTGCAGGTTTAAGTTACCCTGCGTTCTGCCCCATGAAAGAGCAGATGTTGGCATGGGGCTGTGAAATACTTTGCAACTCTTCAACATGAAAGATACTGCTTAAAGAGGAGGTGTAATTATTAACCCATGAGCTAGAGGAGACTGTCTGAGAACTTGGAAGCAAACCTAAAATTTGTAAGCAAGATCAAACTAGTCACCTGAGGGAAGGTGGAGGGGGACAATAAAAATGTATTTCGTGGGGCAGAAAGGCAACAGCAGTCTTGTTAGTGCATGCTAGTAAATGTACCCATTTCTCTTATTTTCCATCTGAAAATTAAGTTTATTAAGAGGCGCATATTTCCTTTCTCATATTTCACAAAATATCTGGAGCCAGACTCTCTAAATGATGCTCAGCATCTCCCAGCTTGTGCCTCTAGGCATCTATTAAAATTGGTCCCACATTTATCGGTTTACGCTCGCTGCGGTGTGAATGGCATGTTCGTGCATATCTGACTAACAACTGATAAACAATGTGAACAGAGTGAGCCTTTGTGGATGAAGACAATTTGTTATTTATCAGGTACATTTATCTCCTGCATTTGCTAGAGCTCAGTCATTCCTCCCTGGGGCTCAGAAACAGCAGTTGGGTGCCCCAAGGCTAGACCAATCCCTCTCCAAAGCCTCTGTCTTGCACATGAGTTTCTCCATTTGCCTCATGTGTTTCAGCAACACTGTAAAGTCCCAAAGATGATCAGCATCAGCTTGCACCTCACACAAATTAAAAGGCATTCCTTGGCTTGAATAACCAAGGAACAAGAGAACACCTTTCTCTTCCTCTGCTGTTTTTTACCTGCCTTCCAGCTCTCTTCCCTCCCTCGAGCTCTGGGGAGCAGAGAAGTGGGATTTCCTACATCTGTCCATTCTGGCCATATTTGTATGTCTCCTTCGCTGTGTTTCTGCTCCTTGACTGCACATACCCATGCTGTTTCTTCACTGGGGAAAAGCAGCCACACCACATGACTGACAACCAGTCCAGCCTCCTCACCGCGACCCACAGGGCAGGAGACATTCCCAGCAGGGCTGCATGGGACAATGAAACAGAGATTTGTATAGAGTCCTTTAAAAAAATAAAGAAATTATAAATGCTAGAGATTAAGCTTTTTTTTTTTTTAATGTATATAAATCTCTAGCATTTATAGGAATATTTCATTTCCCATCAAAATGATGCTGGCTTGTGCCTCCCATAGAGTCCCACAGGATCTGCAGCAGGAATGCTGCATCCCCTCTGATGCCACAGAATCAACACCTGGACTGCAGCTCCTGGGAGAGGCCACAGCCACCCAGGTAGATGCAGGCTAACTTTGAGTAAAAGCATTGAAAAAAACCAAACAAAAGGAGTATATGCTTTGAGTCGGCATGTAAATAAATGTCAGAACAGAAGAATTTCCCGTTATTTAACCTGCCGTAGTTATGCAGCATCTGGATACACCTTCTAAAGTAGTCAGAGTGAGACAGAAGACCAAAAAAACCCCAACACAACACTCAAGTAAACCAGGTCACTTTGTTCAAGTTTTACTGTAGGCAAAACTTTATGGGAATCTGACCTGTTTCATCCCCTAGTGTTCATCCCATGCTTTCTAACAAATGGGAACCAGACCTAATTCTTTTGCAACGAGGCTCTGATCTAGAATGAACTACACTTCAGCTCTGTCACTGGCCTCCTCTACTACGCTGGGTGGCAAATTTTTCAACCCCAATGTGCTTCAGTCTCATGGCCTGCCCAGCGATGATAGTTTTGCCAACGTCCTTTGAACAAACACCTCGTGTACCTTTGCGAGAAGGCTCATTTCACCATGAAGTAGAGCCCTCTCCTCCCGTCACCAGCAGCATGCTGAGTTGGGTGGCATCATTATAAAAGATCACTGCAGACCTCTGAGGTTAACTTATTTTAGACCTGCCATTATAAAAGAAAATGGGCAGTTGAGTGTGTACGAGAGTGTTTGAAATGATGACGAGATTTTCCTTTCTGGCAGCAGAGATCTGCCCTTTCTTCTGCACCCGGGATCAAGAATGTCTCCTACAGTTACACTGACAAAGACCAAATTAAATAGTGGCCCTCACTGTTCTCCATAATTAATATTCTTTCCTCACACTGCCTCTGCCTCCTTTGACGACTTAGACACCCGCTGTAATGAGCGGTCCTCTATGCTTGGGCTTCATTTTCAGTCATAGTTTCAAAAAATCCCAAACCTTCAGCTTGTTCCCTGACTTTCAGCCGTATTCCTCCCCTTTTACAAAGTACAAACAAATCAGTCAGCAACAATGACCTGCTTCCTTTCAAACTGAAATCCTGCATCTTGACACAGTTACAACACACTTGAATGGCTCTATTTACTCACTCGTTGGATTCAAATAACATTTAAACATGGTTCATAAGGGAGCAGATTCCCAAAGGTGATGCTGTTTTCAGTTACCATCCACTGCAATGAAAGGGCAGCCAACAACATGCAGACAAGGGGGAGAAGACATTAACCTTTTATCCTCACCAGATATGCTTCCTCTGGCAGGATGTTTTGGAATGAAGCCACTGTTGTGTCCCTATCACCAGTGCAACATTATTTTTTAAAAAATAAAATAAAAATCCCACCCACTGCATGAACTCCCTTCACGGGAACCTCTGTCCATCTGGATGGAGCTGCCTCCCAGCACAAATGGCTTTTGTTTCATGGAGGCTGCCAGGTATTGTAAAGCTGAAATTCCCACTTGGATGTATTTGGAGAGCAAGTCCTAGGAGAATGGAGCAAAGGAAAAAAAAAAAAAGTAGCAAAAATAAATACTCCAAGGGGAAAGAATCAGGTGCCTCAGTATAGTACAAACATGTACTTATTTTGTTACTGTTTGTTAATAAACAAACAAATAATAATTACACTGTCAAATGTTTTTCTTGAGACAGAAAAAAGTTATTCCATTGCTCAAAGCAAGATAGTATTATTGCTAAGTTTTCTTCTGTTATGTCACTGTTAGATTTATGTATCTTTCATTTGTTCTTACACCTTTTGAAAGCTGTCATAAATACTGACTGAAAAATCAAATAATACCTCCAAAGTGAAAGAAGAGCCCAAGAAGGAAATATGCACATAAAAGGCTGTTTTGATACGTAGTGGTGATTTCTCTCTGCTGAGACTGCATATCAAGGTGGCTGTCTTCAGCTTTTTCTTCTGATATCAGAGGGGTAAGTGGCTGAATAAGCCACCTCAGATCCTGCCAACATGGTGCTTCTCACAAGAACTGAAGCTTGAGCCGTGCCCACAACCTTCACTTTGATGATAAATAGGAAATTATGTGTAGCTGACCATAGGGCTGCTGCCCTGCCAGAGAAATCCACGCACAGCCACAGGCTGGACTTGAGGAAACACTAAGCATCTAGATGGACACAAAACTGTGGGAACAGTGGAGAAAGCAGGAGGGATATTACTCAGAAATGTAATGCCATCAGAAGGATGGGACACAATATATGCCAGTTGCCCAGATAGCATCTGGCCATCAAATATTATTAAAAAAAAAAAAACACAACAGAAAACCAAAACTGTTCTGTACATGAGAAAGGAGCTATTCCCAGGATTAAGACCTTCAAATATGTATTGCTGCTTGCTCACTTCCTTCAGGGTTCAGGTAATGGTCTCATCCTGGCAGTTCTCTACAGTTTAACAAGTCTAAATTAATTTTTATTTGTTTGGTAAATGACTCTTAATAAAACTGCTATAAACAAGATTAATGACTACAGCTGAGGAAACTGCAAATCACATAGAATAAGATGTCAAACAAATGCACTTTAACAGACTTCTCAAAGCAAAGCAGGCCTAGAAAAGCCTGTACATTTTCTGCAGGTCACTAAGCATGGGGTGTCTTGCATTTGACTAAAGAAAAATACCATAATTTGTGAACTGGTTACTTGCCCAACATGAGATAGTACAAAGACATTGCTACCAAAGAAGGGACAAAGACACAAAGGCTGTTTTTTATTAGCATTTCAAAAAGGAAGAGAATTTGCAGGCTTTGGACATTTACTGTCCTGCAGGCTGACATAGGCTCTATAGTCACAGCTCATAGAAATTACCCCAGGACTTGTCTGCCGTCTCCAGAGACAGATCCTCTGTCAGCATTATCCATAAAGATGCAGACAGGAGGTGGTGGAACTGAACTCAAGAGTCCCTAAATCTAGCATCATGATGCATGCCTGAATAAGCCCTTTTCATGTTGTCATTAGTGGAGACAAGAGGTACAACGGGGGCATGAATCAAAGCTAACATCACAGTATAGTATTAAACCAGAGTAAGAAATCCTTCCCAGCCTCTGGGCCGAGTAAGGATTTATCTTCCCAACCCCATCCAGAGGCAGCTACTGAGGGGCAGAGCTGTGAGCTCTGGCTGGGTTTGACTCTGCTCACATGCTCTTATTCAAGCTGGTGTTTTGAACCTCACACTTCCCCTTCACCCGCCTCCTCACTTCTGGGCCGTGTTTATTGCAACAGTAGGTGTTCTGCTACTGGTGTAGTTACAGGTGCTGCGAGATGAGCAGCAACACTCTCAGAGGCAAGGGGATGAGCACTTTGCCTGGGGAACTTCACAACTTGAGATTTGATCTGTAGGTCTTGCACTGGACGGAGTTTTTTCAAATGCCTGGGGCTGCACAGAAGTGTGCAGGTGTGTGTGGAGCCTGGGGATCCACTCCAGTAGCACCTAGAGGCAAATGTCTATGTCACCAGGAACCAATAAATGCAGCTAGTGCCTGGTTTGCCTAGAGCATGTGAGTGAATGCTGGAAAAAGACTGCTTTGGAAAAGGTTTCTATGGCTGTTGTCCATTGCCATAGCCAGTAAACTACTTATTTTTGTTTAAAACTATGTGAAAACTAGTAGTCCAGATTTCCCAACTTTGGACACACAGATAATAGTAGCTTTCCTGGAAAAAAATCCTTAATTTTGTTGAACTGATAAACTTAGGGTTCGTTTCCTATTTCAGCTTGTATTTTGTTTTAGCATTTCCAGAAAACGAGGAGCCTTCTTACCGATAGTTGGCAACTATTGATAGGAAACTACAGTATCAGTGGAGAAAAAAATAAAAAGAAAAAAAAAAGGGAGCCTTCCTGGGTTTACTCAAAATCATTTCAGAAGGCACAACAGATGTTCAAAGAAGGAAAAAAAATTAATATTTTAAATTTTCAAACTCTGATAAGTGCTTACAGGAATATTAAACTTCCTGAATATTAGCTTTTCATTATATGTGACTTTCCATTTCCAAGTTTTATTTTATTAATCTTCCCAGGGTCAATGGAAGGGGAAAGGATTATGTAAAACCCCCAACTCTTTTGTTGTCATAGTGGGGGTATGACATTTTTATCTTAAAGGATCAAGAGGAAAAGGTTATGTCTTCATGCTTAAAGAAGCTAATGAGACCCATGGGAACACAGCTCTGCTAACTTTCAGTGCTATTTACATTGGAGTCGCTCTGAATTTCCTGATCTTAGCATGGTTTGAAAAGAAAAACATCACTGATCAACAAAATTTTATCTGCACTCAGAGATAATACACATATTAGTACATATTAGAATGGCATAGGACATAGCAAAACCATACACACTCAAGTATATATATATAAATATTTTCTTACAGCATCTGATAAATAACTGCTCTTTCAGAGAATGCCAAACAGCTACAAGACACGCAGGCCTTTTATAAATCTCCATAAATCTCTTCAGATGTATTTGTAGTTAACAGTGTTACATAAAACCGAGGTTAAAGAAAGAAGTCGTTTGCTGAAGGTTTGACTTTTCCTCTTTAGAAAGCAACAGAGCAGGATTTCTGGTTTCAAAATACCAGCAGTAGGCTAGCCATGGATAAACTTCCCAGCGAGATAAGAGGAGCCTGAAGTCCCATTTCCAGAAGGGAATGAAAACAACCAAGAAAAACAGTGAAACTCGGTAAATAATGATTGATGAGAGCAATCCTGTTTGGGCAGAAAAAGCTAGGAGGTGGGGGGAGGGAATTAAGACCTGAGAACTGACCAGATGTACAACTGGTTTGAGGATAACTCCTGACTGCACAGAGAAGAGTGGATGAGAGAGCCGAGACAGCTGGTTTTAAAGCTTTTTGTAAAGAGCACCTTTTGCAGGGAAGAACAATACAGCAATAAAACACTCACTGTAGCCAAAGACAACCTTATATTATACATGCACCTCACAACACACACACAGTCTCCGAACCTGTCTAACCTGATCTTTATGACTCTGAACAACAGCCTGTGTTATCATAAGCTTTTACTCTGCCAGACACGTACCTTCATTTGGCCTTTTTTGGGAAATTCATGCTAAGTCTAAGTACTGCTAAAACAGGATTTCATGGTTTGGTGTAGAATTCTGCTTGTCTCATCTTGTCACCTGAAGGAAGACATGAGCAGGTAGGGGTGGAACAGCAGCAGTCTGACTACAAGGGCTGGGTGGCTTGGGCTTTAGGTGGAAAATGGGACCCAACAGTAAAGCCAACAAACAGCTCCTAAAAGTATAAGTGGGCACATTCCGGGCTCAAAACCCAAAGGCAGATCCACATATCTGAATATAGGTACACACAAAGTTTGGAGAGGCTTAGAATAACATAGAACATTGCTGAAATACTTTAAAGAGTGCTTGAGCAGAATATCAATGGCATGACACAGCTGTGGCCACAGGGGCTTTTCCAGATGCTAATATGAGACTTGCTTTTTAGAAAACAAATCAGAAGGCAGACAATATTTGGCAGGGATCCATATGCTTTCAGAACAAGAAACACTTATTACAAGCGCACTGGCTTCAGAGAGAGGTAAAAATTAAACAGAAGTATTTAGTAATGTTTGTCATTTGCAAAATGGTCTGTTTAGATATTAGTATGAAAAATAATAGACATATATAGATAAATAACGAATATGTTACTGTGAGCCTAGGCTTTGGACTTCAGTATCATTTAATATTGTGTCCTGATTTACCCTAGGAGACAAACAGTCAGAGAAATGGTTAAACAAAACAGATCAATGCCTTTTATGAGGCCTGGGAAGTTAATAAGCTACAGGATAAATATTGATGAGCTGTAGACAGGTGGAACAGGTTTGTAAAAAGACATAAAATGACTGTTCTAAGGTTCAAGAAACCTTGAAGCTTACTAACGGGTTGTACAAGATAAGTTCTTGGCATGCTCTTCTCCTGCTAAGCAAGGTCAATCAGGCTCAATCCATGCAGAACTGGGATGACTTTTAATGTTCTTCTGAAGTAATACTGCCATCTAGGTGTGACCTCCCTACCCATGGCTACTGCTGCTGCTCACTCCTTATTTAGGAGATGCTGCCAATCTGATGAGAGCAGAACAAAAGCAGAGCATGCCTCGAACGTAAAATGGATCTATAATTGAAGGTGTGAGTCTGGCCTCAGGCACGTGCTACTCCAGAAGGAAACCAGATTCACTAAAATTCCTCCTTCTGGTGGGGCAGGGAAGGGCAGGGGTACCAAAGTGCAGCAGGTATCAGAGAGGTTTCAAGGCAATTACACAGGTGGACCAAATCCCATTTCTACAAACTATTCACAAGGAAAAGAGGAGACCCTGCTACACAACCACCAATTAGGGGTTGTAGACTCCCATCTTGGTATGTATACATCCATTGTGAGGTGCTTAGAGTATCAGCAACCTTTTCTGTGAAGCAGGCCAGTACTTCTGTTCCTGCAGTCCAGCTGGGGAGGTAAGGGCAAGGTGGTCTACACCTCAAAAAAATATGCAGACAAAAAAAACCTCCTATACAACTGTATGAGCATTAGACACCAACACAGTTCTAAAAACTTGGGGCCAATTCGACTCACAGGGTCTGTATGAGTGCAGAGATTATGTTTATCCACCTGTGAGCTGAAACACCTGCCAGTGGGACATTTTCATATTTACATAAGCTGCTGTGTTTTACTGGTGAGCTGTGAGAGGGGTGGATCCTGAGAAACTGCAGATTCGAGTCAAATCTGAATTTTTAAAGTTTTTTAAAGTCTCTCTAGCACCACAGGTTTAACAACATGCTCTTACTGAAGTAAACTGTTTTCATTCCAGGCACATGCACACTCCCTAAATAGACACGGATCTAGATGGGAGGAGGAAAAGGTTACACTGTCTTTTATAGCCTTACCTTTATCTAAAGGGCACATAAGATGACAAAGCAAACCACCAAGAACTTCTACTATGAAGCTCTTAATGCATGTTTACATTTTCTCACTTGTAATAGGGAAATAGTGTTTAATCTTTTCCTGCCTACAGAAGCAGCTCCAATTTGCATTGCCTGGCAGAAGGAACAGGGCACTGGCCCATCCACAGAGTCCCACGCTGCTTACATGTGGAAGACAGACTGGAAATGTGGCACCTCTTCCACGTAACACTTCTGATTCGTGTACATAAATAAGCACTGTAACTGGATATTCTATGATATGTATTCATTGGAGCTTATAAAAGCTGGGCTGAACTAATAGAGCTATGAAATAATCTCCTAGACTTAAGAAAAATCAGCTGATCAAGCTCCGAATGTATGACTTGCACTGCCCTAAGCCAGGAACAATGTATATTGATCAGCAAATCCCATGCTTAGCTTGGGTGGGTAACAGGAAAACCAGCCTGGTACAGTTTGGGTGCAGAAATTAATTTCAGAACATTAATTAGGTAGGCAGACTCCCTGCAGAAAGCAAGATAATTCTCAAAGTCTAATTAAGAGCATATCCCTTTGGATGCACAGCAGAGTTCAAAGCCAGAATAAAAGATAAGAAACAAAAGCAGAGTTTTACTAATGCTGAAAAGGAAAAACCAGCACCAAAAAGCCTGGGTCTTCAGTATTGCACAGCCATATTGCAAAAATGAATGTAAAAATATTACAGCCACCATAAGTGAATTATTCAGGATTAGTAACATCTTTACAGAACCTGCAAATAACATTGGAGCTGTTGGATGAGGTGCACGCAACACCCAGGAAATCAAAGAAACGGTTGAATTTATTTTTTTAGTGCCTGCAGCACTGCAGAGTTCTGTAAATCAAAAAGAAATCCCCTGTTCCCAAGTAAAGGCCAGCCAGCTTTGCTACAGCTTCTTTTGGCATTCAGTAGAAAGAGCCCACAGAAGGGCACAATCCCTTTAGAGAGCCGACATGTGATGTTTGCCCCCTCTGCTGTGTATGGGGCTCTGCCTCCCTCCTTGCTCAGGCACTGGGTTAATTTCTCAGCCCTGGCAGGAGCAGGCTCACAGGCACCTTTCCTGCCACATTTCCATATGGGAACGTCAGATGCAGACAATAAGTGTTTAATACAAGTCTACAAGGTTTTGGCTTTTCTTCCCCTGCCCCCCCCCCCCCTCCCCCAGCTTGGGCTCATTTCACTGCTCATGCAATAATTGATTACAGTTCAAGTCAAATGTGGTCAAAATTCAAACCTATAAAAGCCCTTTCTGGGAAACTACAAGGCAACAGAGCAGCCAAAAATTTGAAGAAATAATCCCCCAGGTTTCTCAAGACAAACAAATAGCTAGCCCAAGGCTTGCTAAAGAATTAAGGGCAAGACAGAGCAGAAGCAGAAGCAGCTCAGAGTTGTGTTGAAATGGAGAGAGGGTTGTCTTGCTCCTGAACAATTCTCTGTCCCTAGCCAGCTCATTGCTGTTATCTCCTGTCTGCTGTGACTACCTCCTGGTAGCAAGCATCCAGAGGACAGTCTTCCTGTAAGCTGTTTGTTTTCCAGAGAGAGAAAATGTTCATCTTTCGTATTTCAAGATCAAGAGGTTAGAACAAGCATTAACAGGAATAGCACCCATTGTCTCTCAGCATTCACCAAGGCAAGTGCCACACAGAATATCCCAAGCATTGCACTACACTGTGTTATGAACCTAGTGTCACTATAAACTACAGGGGCAAAAGCAGATTTCATGGTTTATAGGGATTTCTTTCTTCAAATCTCTAGATTCAGTTCAGTGGAACTACAAGGATTTTTTTTCTCCTTATTTTGGGTTTGTCATAGTTTTTCTCCTCTGTTTTAATTGCCTCTAGCACAGTTTAATCCTCCAGCTTACTTCCTGCAGGTAAAAGTATGAAATTATACTGAACACAGCAAACATGTATTTTTTTCACAGGTTTTAAAATGAACAAGTTTGCCATTAAGACCAAGGAAATATCTGTAGAAATCTTGCAACACTCTTTCCTGTGGTTATTTGCACACTTTCTGGCATTTTAAGAATGTGAGAGTAAGAATTTCAGAACATGCTCATCTCTCAGGTCTTCCTATCACTACGTCTTTTTTTGGCAGTTCATATTTTTCATGCAGTGACCATTATTAAATGAATTACAGACTGCAATTCCCTCTGGGCAAACATCCCTATCACTAAAGCCACTGCTCAGACTGGTATTGACCCATCAGCTGGAAAATCTGCACATAAAACAGAAATAAAAACACAGTCTGTCCAAAAAAGTGGTTTAAAAACCCTCCAATCTTAGGGCACTGTACAGAAGTCTGTCTATTTAATGTCAAGATGCATCTCCTCTTTGAATAAAAGGACAAAAACTCTAAGCCCAGCAGCCCCTAGGAAAATTGCCTTCAACTGACAAAAACATGTGTGGAAAAAGATTGTATGAAATGGTGTGTACAGCAGAAGGATATTTTTCATTGGTTGATTCGCTAGATACATTTTTCATCTTGATACTGAGGTAATTCTGCTCAAGCTGGCAAGTTCTTACTAGTTGCTGATGAAAACCTCATGAGCCCTAGCAAACCTGTCCCTCCCTTAATGGCAATGGGGTTATTTTCTCAAGTGCCTATCTGCATGATGAGATGTGTCCTTAATTCCCTCCTCCACTTCATTTTCTGCCAGTTCCTGCAATGAGGTCAAAAAAACCTGTGACTTGTGACTGGTTACTAGGGGCTGGACTTGCAGACTGTGGTCCCCCCAGACCTGACATGGTGCTGATGTCAGGGAGGTTCATGCATACAGTAAGGATTTAATTTATACTCTCACCAAAGATGCAGATACTAGAGGAAGGTGAACCAGGGCAGGATAACCACCCAAACCAGAGAATTTCTTTGTGTAGAACCGGATATGAAGCCAATAACTTTATGTTCCTTTGATCGTTTTCTCTTTCAAAGACCATGCAGAAAACCTTTGCTGACATTCACCTACACATTCCACACCACTGAAACTGCCTCCTGTTACCTTTCTTCAAGTAGGGTTGCCTCATCTTCCATCCTTCCAGATGTTCCTTTGTACTGTGACACCCACCTCTTTCATTAGGATTTTGTCATGAGCTCCTGCATTTCCAGAAAAATGATACTCAGTGTAGAAAAATTAGTAGATGCCCAGGATTTATCCTAATATTAATTTATCTCCAATTAAGAGTATCTCAAGTGCTGCTCTGG
Source organism: Apus apus (assembly GCF_020740795.1). Taxonomy (NCBI): domain Eukaryota; kingdom Metazoa; phylum Chordata; class Aves; order Apodiformes; family Apodidae; genus Apus; species Apus apus. The sequence continues at coordinate 55,150,647 of NC_067283.1, forward strand.
TACAACAAGCAATCCCTTTGAAGGCTTTGCAACAAAGCCACTGGAGGTCATTGCTGGGTTTCCTTAGAAGCTACCAGGGCCCCACAGTTCCCACCCTGGAGCTCATACATCACTAGCCAGCTGTGCTGGCACAAGAAGTGCTGGGGGTTCTGCACCCCCCAGCTATAGGAAGGAAGGCACCAGCTTAACCCCACAGCCTCTCATTTCCAATGGCAGGGCAGGATCTCTGGGGAATCCCTGCTGCTCACTTGGGGGCCGCTCCCAACTGCTCCTTTCCTTCAGTTTGGCAAGGGATGCTCTGTACCAGGGCCACTGGTATCTCACTCTGAGGGTCATAAAGGTTTGCTGTTGCAAGGGCCATTCTAGACTATGCACACAGACTTTATATAACAGATTGTCCTTGTCTGTGACATTTTTGCTATATCCAAACCACCAAATAACAGATGGTAATGACAAAACCTTGTGCAAAATGAAGAAATCAGCTGATGTGGTGAAAGCACTGGTCCATAATAGGACCCTGGATAATGAGACCATGAAGAGAGAGCACTTGGGTCACCCCATCAGACTACATCATACTCATTGCATCATTACACCTGACATTTCATCTAACCTGTTTAATATCTCTGATGATAGTATGATATCCACACTGCTTGGGATCAATTTCTCTTATTATTAGGCATTTCCCCCCCTTACTGTTTAAATCAACGTCTGTCATTCTGCTCACTAAAATGATTAAAACCCCTACCACTACTGCATCAGGAGCACCAATTCCTTTGTCCTGCTGCAGTTATAGCTTAGAGATTAGGACATCCTGACCACCTAACATTCCCTTTTGCTTTCAAGAGAACACCCTGTTTTTGTCCTAGGCTGTGACACAGTTGTATTGCACTGCATTGATTGCACTGGTGATGCTGCCTTCTAAAGTTAAAGACAGCTATATACACAATTCCATACCAACAGAACAGAATGACCTGAAATCTATTATACATTACAGTTATCACTGTCTGGGGGAAAAAAAAATAATTAAAAAAACCTGTGGAACAACACTTGGCTAGCTGGGAAACACATGCCATGATCTGCCTACCTTAACACAAAAACTTCTAAAGAATTACATGGTCTGAATTAAAAATCAATTACTTTTTCTTAGCGTGGAAATCCTTTAGATTTAACAAAGCTTTTTCATTACATAGGGGAACCCACAAGTTAGACAAGGGCTCTACACAATTCTCCTTTAATGTTGCACTCCAGTCCTACATCCTGCCTGGTACAAATGGATGGGGAGTGGGCTGAAAGCCCAGGAAATGAGCAAGGGGAAAACAATTTCTCCAACAGGTGGCCCCAAACTGCAGTTTGAGGATCCCACAAAGGAGCATGGAAGGCCTCTCCTTCTACTTAGTCTTTCATAGATTTCCCCTCTTGAATTAATGTTCTTAGTTACAACACAAGGAATAGGAATACAACACTAGTAGGGAAGGACAAGCATTTGGAATGCAGAGAGTTTCTGTGTAAAATCTGAGATACCTCATGGGAGAAAAGCCCACTTAGCTCGCTCTCACTCCCAGCCTCTCACCCTTGTGTGAGTAAATAACTTGCATGTCTGTGGCTGGACAGACTGAATAATAATCCATTCTTGTCCAAGCCAAAAAGACAGAAGCATTCTAAACTAAGTAGAATTAAAATTCAGTTTCATTTATATTTTAATCTACCCAAGTTTTCATGGTTTTGGTACAGAAAGGAGAATGAAGAAATCAAATCACACAGACAAGAACATCAGAGGAAATGATGCCACAGAATCCAAAAGTTATTTGCCCTCTCTTCTGGTAAGGAGGGAAGTATTCTTTATATTCAGTATTTCAACTGCTGAGGGTGTTAAGAGAGAGACAATAACTCAGATCTACTTCAAATGTGTGTAGAAGTCATGACTTCTTGGTGATGTCCTACTTCATATTATATTTATTAGCTTATATTTTCCAGTGGTCAGTTAATGTTTGTGTCTGATGTAGCTTTCTCTCTCATGATACGAGCTATTATGCAGCAAAGGAGCCAGAATTGAATTGTTTCCATGATAAATCCTGCCCACATGTGAGATGACACATCACAGCTGGAACTGTGATTTTATAACTACTAAACAGCAGAGTCAGCCAAAATGGTTAGAAGTTCAGCAGTGTGGTCTCTGTTCTCACAGCAGTATCTGTACCAAGCCTCAGGCTTCGAGGTGCCATGGGAGAGATGCTGGCCAGGCATCCTGCTGACCCTCCAGAAAAGTCAGCCCTGCCAAGGAGCACAGCTGATTTAACAGAGCCCACTCACCACCTTAGCAGGATTAGTGGATAATCCTTTTCCTCAGGGGTCACAGCTCATTTATCCATCACAGACACATTACTGTCAGTCTAAGATGCTAGATTACCAACTGCCTGCTTTATGCAGCCCATGAGACTAGACAAAGCACACATCAGAAATGACAACAACCCCCAAAAAGAAGCCATAAGGGGCAGTTTGTATCCAACCAGATCACCTTCCTGGCTGTTCAGTTTAACAGCCCCCAGGCTTGCAAAACCTCTCCTGTGTTGGTAGCATTTGCTGCAGCCACTTCATTTGACCCTGAAAGGCTGAAGAAATAAATCCCATTTCTGATCACCACCAACCCACACCTGTGGAAAGCCACAGTCCTTATCAACAAGGGGCTTTCCCACAAGATGAGCTGTTAGCAATGGCAGGGGTTACAACTCATTGATGGAAGGAGGAAAGAGAGGCTGGGGGTGGGGGGAGAGGAAAGGATAGACTTTCTTAGCAAGCCTCAAGTGTAAGCTGTCCATGAGTATAATCAATATTACCAGGTCTGTGAAAGCAACAGTAGCCTTTAAGATGTGCTCTGGCTAACTTGTTCCTCAAATTTTGCCCCACTTAGGCAGGGGCATTCTGGTTCACTGATCCTGCATGAGATGGTGGGACCCCACAGGCCACTTGAGCAAATAAACACCCTGCTGCCTCTTGGCAGCATCTCCAAGAGAATAGGGGCTTCTCCCACTAAATGAAGGAGAGGGCACAGAGACCATACTCATCATCCCTCCTCCTGTTGTAATAGCAACTCACATTGAAGCCAACCAGCCTCACAGTCTGATGACCTCTGTGATCACTACTCTAATATTATTAGAATTATTTAGAATAATAATAATAATAATTGTAAATTACTGTCATCTACACAAGAGCTGCTGCTGCAGTATCACCCCTATAGATATCTTACTTTTTTCTTCCCTTCCATACAAAATGGAATGTCCCACACAGCCACATCACTGAGTTTGGCATTCTGACTAAAAATGAGCAATATTAAGGCACTCACAGTATTTTTTGGAGCAACTCTACAATATATTTTCCTTACAGTCACTTCAGGGCAAGCACAGCAGCAGCACTTGGCTGTGCTGCAGTGACACACCACAGCATCTCTCTGGATGGATGTGTCACTTGCCCTGCCCTCTGCTGCCAACAGGCAGGAGCTGGCAATCATGGCATTTAAACATACACAAGTCTATGGGGCCTGATGGGTTGCAACTGAGTACTGAAGGACCTGGCAGGTGTGCTCACCAAGCCTCTTTCCATCATTTACCAGAAGTCTTGACAAACTGGGGAAGACCCAGTGGACTGGAGGGTGGCAAATGTGACCCCCATCTACAAGAAAGGCCAGAAGGAGAACCCAGGAAACTACAGACCTGTCAGTCTGACCCCAGTGACAGGAAAGGTCATGGAGCAAATAATTGAGTGCCATTATGCAGCACATACAGAACAACCAGGTGATCAGGTGCAGTCAGCAAGGGTTTATGAAAGGAAGGTCCTGCTTGATGAACTTGATCTCCTTCTATGACAAGATGACCTGCCTGGCAGCTGAGGGAAAGGCTGTGGATGTTGTCTATCTGGACTTCCATAAAACCTTTGACACTGTCTCCCACTGCATTCTCATGCAAAACTGGCTACTCATGGCTTGGATGGGCATGATCTCTGTTGGATATAACACTGGCTGGATGACCAGGCCCATAGAGAGGTGGTGAATGGAGCTAAATCCACCTGGTGGACTGTCACTAGTGGAGATCCTCAGAGTTGGGACCAGCTTAACATCTTTATCCATGACCTCGATGAGGAGTTAGAACACACCCTCAGGAAGTTTGCACACAACATCAAGCTGGGGGGGAGTGTTGATGTGCTTGAGGGTATGGAGGATCTACAGAGGGACTTAGACTGGATTGATGGGCTGAGGCAAACTGTATGAGCTTCAACAAGGCCAAGTGCTGGGTCCTGCACTTGGGCCACAACAATCTCATGCAACTCTACAGGCTGGGGGAGGAGTGGCTGGAAAACTGCCCAGCACAAAGGGACCTCAGGGTGCTGATCAACAAGCGGCTGAATATGAGCCAGCAGTGTGCCCAGGTGGCCAAGAAGGCCAATGGCATCCTGGCCTGTATCACAAATTGTGTTTCAAGCAGCCTAGGGAAGTGATCCTCCCCCCTGTACACAGCTCTGGTGAGGTCCCACCTCAAGTCCTGTGTGCAGTTTTGGGCACCTCAATACAAGAAGGACATTGAGGTGCTGGAGCAGGTGCAGAGCAGAGCAACTAGGCTGGTGAAAGGCCTAGAGAACAAGTCTTATGAGGAGCAGCTGAGGGAGCTGGGGCTATTTAGTCTAAAGAAGAGGAGGCTGAGGGGAGACCTTATTGCCCTCTACAGCTACCTGAAAAGACATTGTAGAGAGACAGGTGCTGGTCTCCTCACAAGTAAACAGTGATAGGACAAAAGGGAATGGCCTAAAGCTACACCAGGGGACGTTTACATTAGAAAAAAAAAAAAGATCTCTGGAAGGGTTGTCAGGCATTAGAACAGACTGACCAGAGAGGTGGTTGAGTCACCATCCCTGGCTGTGTTTAAAAGTCATACAGATGTAGTGCTTGGGGGTATGGTTTAGGGGTGAACATGGAAGAGTAGGGTTAAAGTTTGGACTTGATGATCTTAAAGGTTTTTTTCCAACATAAATGATTCTATAGGCACCTACATGCCCTTGCCCTGGCAACAGGCAAAGCTGCTTCTATGGCATTCCCTTGTTATCTCCCTAAACCCATCCTCTGCCACCGAGCAAGCACCCTTGCTTGGGTCTCAGCTCACCAGTATGGAAAATGTTAACTCCCATGTATGCAGCATAGGAAGCCACCTCTCCTTCACAATACAAAAGAAGGACATTCAATGTCTGTGGTCAGGTGTCTGCTTTCTCCAGTCCTTTGTTAAATTATGAGGTAAATGTCAACTTTCATCAAGAAATAATGAGAAATATGCAAAAAAAAAATAAATTTAAAAGGCTTCTGCTACATAGTACACTGATTATAGACCACAGGCCTCTAGTAATGGTGACTCATTGCCTTGAGATGATTGTCTAGGAAAGCCAAACACTCTCTGGCTCTGAGCACCAAATTTGCTCATCTTTCTTTCCACTCAAGTGCCTCAGCCCACCCGAATACAAGATTTTTCGTCCACGCCCCATAAACCAGTACCCTCAGCTAAGTGGGTACTACCCACTACCTGCCATTCCCTGGAAATACAGTGCAGCCAGTGCCTATCCCACCTCCTGATTTTCAGAGGTCTCCCAATCTGACAGGAGCTCCAGCAGCCATAGTAGATGCCTAGGAACAGATCCTCTCCCATTGAGGAGAGCCCTGAGCTATTTTAGAAAAGGACATCAATTCCTGTTTTGAAAAGATGAGACCACAAAGGCAACAACAGTTACAGCCAAACCACATTACATTTATTTTTTATTTTAAACCTTAGCTCTTTTTCTTGATTTTTGCTTCTGCTCAGGAAGTGCCAGTTCTTTTCCCCATCTCGGAACAAGTTCTAACCTCTACCATTCTAATGGACACTCAGTTGGCAAGGCAGAAACAGTAACCAACAACACTCATTTCCTAACACTGTTTTCCTTAACACTGGTTTTGAAGTGCCACTGTAACACTAAACAACTTCCACACTCAAACAAGGAACAAGGCACATTCAGGAACTCACAGGAGTCATTTATGAGGCACAAGGGCAAGACAGAAACAAGCCTGCTCAGCATTGTTTTTGTGCATTTTACATCTCTCCATGGTTTTAAGAAGCACCCCCCTCCTTCCCTCCAGAAACATAAAATGAAACAGCTTTCTGTACAAACACAAGAGCCACTCAAAATAAGCTCCTTAGCACTCATAAATGCAGAAGAAAACAACTCATGGAAGATTTCCTCCAACAGCACCCCTGAATAAAACTGACAGCAGTACATAAAGCAGTTACTCCAGCAGTTCCTACCTCTGGTAGCCAAAAAACTTCAGTCCCACCTATGCCTCTCTAATTTCTCTCTCTCTAAAAAGAGCCCAGCCACTCCTCTCTCTTCAAATCCCCTTCCTGCTAATAATCATCACCTGAACAAACCTCCTGCCACAATGAAGCAGCAGCTGCAGAAATTACCCCAGGGCTTCTGTTCTTCCAGTGTGGATTTGAGGGTCTGAAAAGTCTCTTGTTTTTACTTTGGGCTGCTGCATATATAATACACCCAAAAATACTTTCAGCCAACTTTTACAGTATTTGATGTTTACTATATACTTCTAATCCCTTGAATCAAGTGATTAAGAAAAGTAATCCCCAAAATAAATTAATTTAGACTCTCCCAGCACACACAGTGGCAAAGTCTGAAAATGAGAGTCATTTTTTGACTAAAAGATCAGAATTTAAATAAATAAGACAGTCAAAAAGTCCAAAACACTTCAAATTTCATTATTTTACTACTATCCCATGATTTTGTTGTATTTTACTTCAAAGGTTTATTGCAGACCTCGACAACTGATTACATGAAAGGCACCTTAAGAAGCAATTCTTGAGTCTGAGAGGCAAACCTCCAACTCAATAAGCATATCCCAGGTGACCAAAAGCCAGCACTCGTCATGGGACTTGCTGACATCAGGATTTCCCCCCCTGCAGGGAGTGGCTTGGACAAGCAGGACTACTTTTGAGACCTCAAGTAATTCAGATGTTGATCTCATCAAGCCACCATATGTCAGAAGCAACACAGCATTTGTCTCCGTGCCACAAATTCTCTCTGCCATTTTTGACTCCCCATTAAATGCCCACTCGTTCCCTTCAGCAATGATTCCCACCATCTGTTTAAGCCCTTAGTCCCTCATGCTCTTGGATAAAGAGCATGAAGAGTGTCAAATATGTACACAGAGAGAAAGAAATTGGACTTGCACGAGAACTGAACCCTGACAATGGTAACTCTTTCTGGAAAGTCACGTGACTTTGCATGTGGGTCAAGGCACAAAAGGGAGACACTTCAAATATTTCCTAAAAATGGTTTAAAAGAAGTAACAGTTATGTGTGTCTGCTTTTGAAATTTTAATGTCAAGGAAAGAGCACTCACAGATTACTCCAAATTGAGCTTACTTAGCTCCTCAGCAAAGGTTTCTTCTTTGGTTTACAGTTGGGTCAGATAACAAATCATACTTCTGAGAACCCTTCCAATTCAGATAAATCCCAAATGGACTTTGTGGGTGGCCACAGTGTACTTCATGGCTGGTCAGTTCTTCCCCCAGGGCTTAGCCCTTCCTCCAGAACAGGTTTTGGACCAGAACTCTGTTCTTCGGCCTCTCTCTTCCAGTGTGTCCCCTGTTGCAAAGGCAGTGTTGCTTGTTCTTTCAGGTCTTTTCTCTGAGTGATTCCCAGCTCTCCAGAGTGTATTTTGCAGACTGACCCAGTCTCTTCAGTATTCTTTTGACACTGCACATCTTCTTCAGCAAGATTCATTTGGGGTCTTTCCCATTGCACAAGAACTTTCTCCTTAAAGTTCCCTTGCTTTCCAACACACCTTTCCTGAGATGTCTCCAGGGCTTTCTGAGCTCTCTCCTGTTCCTCCAGGGCTTTCTTCCGAGCTTTCACTTGCTCATGCAGGAGCTCTTTCTGAGCTCTTTCAAGGTCTTCTAGGGCCTTTTTTTTTGCTTTCTCCACTTCTTCCAAGATTTTGTTAGCTTTGTTTTGTTCATTCTTAGCCTTTGCCTGCTCCTCTAAGGCTTGTTGCTGTGTCTTTGCAAATTCTTTTAGGATTTGCTGTGCTCTCTCTTGTTCTCTGACAGCCTTTATTTGAGCTCTCTCCTGCTCCTCCACAGCTTTTCTTTGCAATAGCTTCAGCTCTTCAAGAGCCTTCTGAGCTCTCTTCTGTTCTTCTAATGCAGACCTCCAAACTCTTTCTTGCTCTTGAAGGGCCTTTCTATGAGCCTTCTCCAGTTCCTCCAGAGCATTTTTCTGAGCTATCTCCAACTCTTCCAGGGCCTTTTTCTGAGCTCTTGCTAGTTCCTCTAGGGCTTTTTCAGCTCGCTCTTTTTCTTCCAGGGGTTTCTTCTGAGCACTTTCATATTCTTCCTTGGCTGTCTTTATCAGTCCTACCAAAGCCAGCTGTTGAGCTTTCTCCAGTTCCTGAAGAGTCTTAAACTGGTTTCTCTCTTCTTCCAACAACTTATGTGCATTCTCCTGTTGCTCCAGAACTTTCCATGGGGTTTTCTTCTTATCCTCGAGCCCCCTCCGTTGACTTTTAAACTGTTCAAACAATTTCATCTGCAAAGCAAACAACTGCTGCTCAAGTTCCAGGGATGGCACTGCTTTCTGCAACACTTTTTGTTCCAGACTCTCTTGTTGCTCTGTCACATCCTGTGGTGTGTTCCTCTTCTGCTCAGCTTGTATACAGTCTTTCTTCACAGTCTCTTCCCAAGACTGGTCCATGTTCTGGGAGCTGTGTTTTTCCTCCAGGACTGCTTTCTTTATTCTTTCCATATCTTTGGGGGCTTTGCTAGTTCTTAATAGTGCCTCCTTTGATTCTTCCTTCACCCTTTCTGCTATATCCACAACATCATATTCCCTTTGTTTTCTTCCCTGGATTCTTCTCTGGACTTCTGTTAGCATGCAATCGATGTCTTCATTATAACCCAGCTGGCAGGCCAGTTCAAGGTCTCTGGCAGCCTTGTGCCAGTGACCCAGGAGCTGGAATGCCTTCCCTCGCCAGTGGTAGGGCTGTGGAGAATCAGGATCTATTTTTATTGCTTGGTCACAGTCCCTTATGGCAGCTATTGGTTTCAGCAACCTCAGGTAGACAGTGGCCCGGCTTACATACAAGACTGCAAGTTGTGGGCTGAACCTGATGGCGTCAGTGAACAGCTCAACAGTCCTGTGAAGTTCACCTGCTCTCAGTGCATGAAAGGCTTCCCTTTCCTTTTCAATAGCCTGTTTCATCATCTTGTCGGCTACCTTCAGGCTGTCATCTCCCATTTCCTGAAGATCTTCTTGATATTCTTCAGGCAATCCCTCATGTTCAGAAACGAGTTCACTGTCCCTGCTATTCGACTCTACACTGGGCTTTCCCCCTCCTTCAGTTCTACATGGATCTTCCAGGTGAAACTTGTTCTTTTCTACTGGATATTGCTTTTGCTCTTCAGATTCCCTGCAACAATCACTATCACATTCCTGGGAGGTCCAAAGGTGAACCCGTTCATACTGCTGGGCATTCTGAGGCTGCATTTTTTCCTTATCTGGAGAAGTCAGAAGCTTATCCCTCTCCTCTTCTGCCATGGATTTCCCCAGCTTTGGCAATGCAGGCAATGACTGTGTTTTGTTTCTCTTCATATATGTTTTGGTGGCTGGTGATTTTCTGCACTCCTCTGTGTACCTCATTCAACATGTATCTTCATCATAATCCAGCTGGTAGGCTACTGCAAAGTACTTGGAAGCCTGTTGCCAGTGACCCAGGAGGTGACATGCTTTCCCTCTTCCACTTGTATGGCTCTGCAGAATTCAGGTCAATTTTTATGGCTTTGTTGCAGTCTCTGATGGCAGCATTTGGCTCTTGCAACTACCAAAGAACACGGCCCAGTTGTCATACAAAGCCATTGGTTCGGTTTGATGGCACCAGTGAAGAGCTGAACAGCTTTTTGAAATTCACCTCTTCCCACTGAATCAAAAGCCACCTTTTTCTTTTCAGCACCCTGCTTCACCACATCACTGGTTACCTCCGAATTCCCATCTCCCATATCAGGGAGTTCATCCTCTTCTGACTCAATCCCTGCTTCATTATCTGTCTCCAACTCACTCTCATTCCTCCCCTGCTCTTCACTGGACTCTTCCTCCCTCTCAAACACTTTGCCTGAGCCTCAAAATCTAATTTACAAGCCATGGAAATGTTACAGGCAGCCTCATTTAAATGCCACAAAAGCTGGATGGGCTTTCCCCCAGAATTTACAGGCCTGTGCTGAAATGGGATTGAGTTCCATAGCTCTGACACAGTCACTAATGGCCATAGCTGGCTCTTGCAGCAAAAAGACACTGGCTCTGTTAATGTGTGAGCTGGCAAGGTGTGCATCCAGCTTGATGACACTAGACAGCATATCAACTGCTTTCTGATTTACATCTTCACCTAAGAAATGAAAGGCTTCTCTTGTTTCTTACCATAATCTTCTCCATCACCTCCTCTGATAGCCCTAAATTTTGTCTTTTTTTGTGGATTATCTGTGGATTAATTGTCTTTAGCATTTTCCAAACCATGCTCACCCACACCTTCCCAAAATCTTTCCTGCTGCTGTAACTAGCTCCTTTGCATCTGTTTTGTTTGAAGCAGATGGTAAGCAACTTTCTATACTTTCTATGGATTTCCAGAGAACCTTCAGAGACCCTCAGAATTAAGAAAATGGGTCTGATTTTGCCAGTATTTTCCTTGAAGGCATGGTGCTTAGATCCCAAAAGGATATTAGAAAGAATTTGTTGTCACTGAAAGCAGAGGAATAAAGATGAAAAGCAGTTTACCTGAGAGCTCTGATTATTAAGTTAGTGCCAGGTATACATGGCAAGCTCCCCTGTTCTTCTTTCTGTTGTCTTGGTGGTGGACCTAGTTAAGGGGTTAAGGCCAGTTGCAGGGTCCCAATGAATCTGAGAACTGGAATAGAATCAGTCACCTGTTTGTGTCATCACTGGAATCCCAAGATGGCTTCTTAAAGTTGTATCACACTGGAAGGGTTTCCCTGTAATCCTTCTTTTCCCTCAGTTTATTGCACATTTTACACATAAGAGGTATGCGTGTGTGCATCTGTGTGTGTGCATGCCTGTTACAAAGAGCAGCCACAGGACTGGAGAGTCTATTAATTTGTTTTCACATTTAAACAAAAACATCTTTTAGGACCCACAATCAACATGAAGGCAATAACAGCTGGATAAAAATTTCATGTTTAGATAAACATTGGTCAAGCATTTTCCCTCAAATGGGAAATGCAAACTGTGAAGAGCTTGTCCTGACAATAACATATGCCTATAGCAAATACGAAGAGAAAAAAAAACCCATGCAGCACAGTTTCATGGGGCATCCTTTGTCAGGACATTTCCAAAATCTTGTAAAACTATCTTCCTCTGAAGTTCACATGTTTGCTTCTCAGGAACATCATTACAGCTCCAAAAGTCATCAGAGGGACAACTTTTCTGCACCCAGAAGAACCTAGACATCTTCTTGACAAACAGAAAAATCTCAGACTTATTGAAAATGTTCTCAAGCTGAGGCCATCCAGTGATGGTCCTTGACCATCCCATCTTAACTTTCATTCTAAGTTGGGGCTGATGAGCCTCATCTTCAGTTGGAGACCATGGCCAGTGTCTTGCTCTGGAGTGGATTTGACTCTAAAGCATCCAACAAGCTCTATGAGGCTGGTCTGGCACTGTATGGAGCTAAGGGCAGGCAGCTACTCTGCTCTCATATAGCTCACAAAGTTTTTTAATGCTTCTTTTCAGATAAGAAGTTTGGGTTTTTTTCCATTCTTCCTAAAAAACACCTATCAATTTCAGTAGCTCACTATCTTGTCCATGCTAGGAACACCTGGGTCTGTCTCAGTCATTTTTTCTTTCCTTTCACCATTGCTTCTGATATTCTTGATGAGCTTGCATCCCTTTTCTGAAACACCAAGTTCTGGAATTCTGCTTTTTAACCCGTTTTTCTTCACACACCACTGGCTTGTATATTAAGTCCATATATCTTATGGACCTCAAAAAAAACCACAACCCATGAACTTGAAACTATATTGCTTTTGCATATTTCAGTCCTTGAACCATCTTTTCTAATTTTGCTTACAATTATTTAACTTACAATTATGTCTCCACAGTATCTGCAACATTGATCAGTGTATGGATAGAGAAGACAGCAAACCCAGAGCAAAAACGAGCACTCCAGATAGGCTCGAGAATTAACACTGACACAACAGAAATTTGGTTAACCTGCCACATTTACAGAACCCCAACAAAAACCAGTTCACCTAAATAAACTAAATCTACTCATTTTAACAGCTCTTGGGCTGAAAAAAGCAGTCTGTGGCTGCCGGTGTTTTGAGGATAATGCTGCCATCTAGTGAGAGAAAAGGTTCAATGTCGTGTTGAAATTCTCTTGCAGATACTACAATACAGAACATTTTAGATTTATCTATTTAAATGGTTGCATGAAAAGTGCATCTACATGAAATAAAGTGTCTTCTCATTAACAGATTTTTCAGCAATACTTGAACATTCATTTATATGGGAAGATTTATTACCTCTTCTGGACTTGCCTATTATATATATATATATTTAAAAAATAATGTAAATAGACTTTTTACTATGGAATATTTTTCAATAAGCTATACTTTTTACTGGTTTGCCTTTAAAATGTTACCTGACAACTGACTACAATAACAATTGATCAGAGAAAAAGAGGTTTCAAAGTTGATTTTGTTTCTGTTGCTTTGCTGGCTCCAGGAAAGGATGGCAGACATTCTGCCTGCCTGTTAAGTACTTTCTTCTAATCCATATGTTGTGGTCACGCACTGAGAAATCTAAGACAATATGAAATACAGATTTACGTATGCAGGAAAACATTCCTAGGCTAACTCGTCCAAAAAAGTCTTATACCAAAGTTGAAAGTTCCCAGCTTCAATGGTGACAAACATGTCCAGGTAAAAAAACAACAACAAAACAGCTTGAGGAAGTGGCCTCAACTTGCACCAGGGAAGGTTTAGATTAGGTATTAGAAGAAACCTTTTTGATAAAAGGGCAATTAAACGCTGCCCAGGGAGGTGGCTGAAAAGAGAACATACCCACAAGGAGAGAGGAGGTAGAGATGACAATTATCTGTACAAACCTCAAGTCAGGTGCTTCTCTCATCTATAACCCCCTTGCACTGCTGCCTCTCACAGCACAAGCAGCACCAGAGTCGGCACAGGGGGAAGCTGACACTTAACATGCAAGGCCAGTACAGTTACTACACAGCTCTTTCCTTGCTTTTTCCACTTTTGAGACCCAATCTGCCCAACTCAGATTGGTGAGTTTTTGTTTATGTTAGGCTAAAAAACATGGAAATGTGGCACTACAGTATATGCTCTAGTGGGCACGGTGGGTTTTTATGGTTAATGGTTGGACTTGGTGATCATAGAGGTCTTTTCCAACCATGACAATGCCATGATTCTGTGAAAATTACAGTAATTTGGGTAACCGCAGAGGAGAGATGCAGACACGAGAGGTAAAGGTGTGCTGAGACCCTACATCTGACCCCAGTGACTGAGAAGCAGGGCTTGAGGCTCATCTCTCTCCTCAGCTCTGGGGGAGTCTGCACATATCCCTCTGGGAAATGTGGCTGGGGTAACAACAGTGGTAAGACAGGAACCTGAACATGTGTGAGAATAAAAATGCTTGTAACTGCTCTGGGAGAAAACTTGAAATGCTAGGAGCAAGTTAGCAGTGTCAGAACTTGTGTGAGACAATCATCAGGTGGACTGAAAAAGTAACTGGGAGATTTTTGTAAAAAGGTGTCTACTGGAAAAGATACATAAAAGAAGCCTGGCAGTTTGTGGCTGTGAGAAGCAGGATCAGAGCAGCAGCTGGGAGAGGGCTGACATGGCCAGAAGCTGTCCTGAGTGGACACCACCAACTCTGTGAGCCTGTACCCACAGCACTGTGAGTATCCCACCTCCTGCACCCACCCCGCAGGGGATGCAAGGTGTGCAACTGGCACCCACGTGGACACAGGGGTGCACATGACCATGAGTATGTGCTCATGCATCTGTTTGGCTGCAGAAAAGTGCTTAAAAATCCACAGGTGTTTATTAACATTTTGTGTCAGGTATTGGGGTTTACATGTCATATTGCACATACTGATCCTGACAGGTTAGTTCACTGATTGCCAATTACTTGTCCTTAATAAATCAATAGGCCCCTTTGAGCCTCACTTAGAACATGTGAGCTGACCAGTTTTCCCTGAGCCTACAATACTCTGCTCACCACGGTACATCTGTGGAGTTCATTTGGACACTTGACTCTTCCTATGCAAGGGCTGACACATCTTCTCAGATGCATGAATGGCTCTGGCTGTTAGGACACCTTCAACTTTGCAGCCATAGCCATGTGCATCCCATGATACTTAGCTCCATGAAAGCAGTGGGTACCCAGCAACAACTGAAATAAACTTCTGGAAAACACATATTTGTCACTCAATATTTGCTCTGTTAGTTTGACAAACTGCAAGAAGGATCCCCTGACAGAATTATGACTTCACAACTCACAGCTGTTATTTATGCTCTATAAAATGTCACCAACATCTGCTACCATAGCTAAATGCTGTACTGCAATGAGATTTTAGGCTCAGATGTAAACAAACAAAAATGGTTTCTGAACAATGGCATAGCTGAAATAACCCTGAGTATTTTAAAATCTAAAAGGGTATCAATCAGTTGAATTTTTATAGGATGAGATATATACAATAACGGGAAACTTCAGTATTCCAATTGTAATTCTTCTGTGTCTGCCTGAATAAATTCAAGGTTTTCAAGAGTTGCTTGTATTTTTTGTCTGCTTCTATGCCATGTTGGAATTCCTAGTCCTCATTCCTAGTCCTCATGTGTGACACACAGCAAGACAGGTGCCCCTTAGGATTTGTCATCTCTGTCACTTCAGAACTGCCATGGACACATTGACAGTCACATCCACAAATGAATGTCCTGGGACACCAAGGCACCTTCTGTGTGTGCTCAGTGATGTGTGGCACTCAGGCTAGCAGACACACTGACCTGGCTGGCAAGAGGAATGTATGCACTTGCCTTCAGGCAGCCAAATTACTCCAGCTGTTCTTTCAAGCATCTGGAAAAAAGATGTGACCAATGAAAAAGCATCAGTTCTTGTAATGCAAACACCTAAAATGTAAAAACGCCTTGTGAAACACTGGGAAACGTAATCACTGCCAGAAGGGATGCTAACCCAGATGTGTACTTTGAAATACCTAGTCTAATTCTGGCAGTCTGCAATAGATTTCCACTGCCCATCATTTCTTTCCTTCAGTACCAAGAAGAAACTCTTCTAACATGACTCACCTAGAGCAAAAGAGCCTGTCCTCGTCTCCTACATTCCAGTAAGGTCTTCGCTTCTGGGGCTTTTAGGAAAGGAGTTCCTGGAAAAACAATCAGAAAGGGACAATGGAGAAAGCATTGGAAGGCCAAAGGCTGAATGGTCAAACCTTGGGCAGGTATGTCCACTCATTGGAGCATTCTAACAGTCAGTCCCCTAGAAGTAAACTTTACTGGGATAGGCAATGATGAGAATGTTTTCCAAATGTGCAGTTCTATCCACACAACCCAAAGGCATGGGCTGGTGCCTAGGAAGCCAGGGCCCAGAGGTCAGAAGCTGTCAGAATAGCCCTATTCTCCCTGGTGTCAAGGCAACACTGAGTTGTCTAGGATGGAGGTGGTGCCAAATGTCATCAAGATCTTTCTAGTGCTAAATAAGACCAATGGCAACATGTTCTCTACCTCTGGCAGACAGGAAAAACTGCCAGGTGCAGGGTAGCCAGGGAGCCTTTCACAGAATATGAATACTAGTTAACTGTCTACTCTGAAACAGACCCTCCTCCACTGATATTTGGAGATGCCAAAAGACTGCAACTACAAAACTTCCCCAGCACGACAGGTTTAGTTTGGCACAGGCAACCTACCAGCAGAATCAAGGAAGTCACCATTGCTAGATGACCTTTGAAAAAGTAATGTCCTGTAAACTCTAAATTTTCAGAGAAAAATCCTGAGAGAAAGAGAGCTACAGTTGGCTTAATACCCTGAGGACCCATTTGGAGAAGCACAACTTGAGAGTATCAAGGAGCCAATAAATTAACCTGTAGAAAGCTTGTGTGTTCACACACCTTGGAGCTGTCAAGACACTCTGAGATGGTCTGTCCCCTTCCCATGCTCTAGCTCCTGAGGCTGGCTGGACAGTACTGTACCAAACAACTCTCAGTGAAGGTAGCCAGAGAAAGCTGGATTTTGTCAGATGGCGCTAGCTGTGGCTAGCAGGGTAGCATTGATAAGGTTTGGGATTAAGGAATGGAATAAAAGATCTTCCATGCCAAGGACTGTTCCAAGGACTCGAAAGGGATGCTTGATGAGGGCGACAGCATTTCAGGCAGCTCCAAGAAAACTCAGGAGTCTAAAGATTATCCTGCTAAACAACCTGCAGAGGTAATTAAAAGCCAGAGAAAACTGAAGAACCTCTGTATTCAGTGCTACATTCAAAGGTCGGTAGAAAGCTTGAAACCAATGCAGACAATACTATACATGATTTAACAAAAGCTATCTGATAAAAACAATCTACACATACACAATGCAGCACTTGAGGACTACTAGTAAGGAAGGCCAAAGCCACATGATTAATTGACTGCAGACAAGAGACAGAGCCGAGATCCAATGCCTAGGAATATGGTGGAGTCCTGGCAGCTGCAAGAAAAGGAAGCAAAAATGCTCCGAGAAATGATGAGGAACTGACAGTGCAACACCATCCCCGTCCATTTTAGCTGCACAGTGGGTGGGGGCAGATTTCAGACCTAAAGGACCGACCTCAGTGCAGCCAGCAAAAGATTATGTGGCTTCAGTGCTTGTACACAAATACCCCTCTAGTGCAATTGTACATTTAGACAAAGCACTTGGAGTAGAATTATGACTGTTTTAAAAATATGTAAAGGAGAATCACTTCTCAGAAAAGGTGGTAGTTTTATATAAAACCTTTTATAGGTCAAAAGCAAGCCCAGCCCACTTCATACTACAATCTGTCAGTTGTTAAGACAGAAACAAACTGGTGTTTGTCATTTATTTCCAGAGTAGATTGCTACCCACGTGAAATCTGCACAGAACTCCAACTGTGGTTCCTTATCTCTCCTGTAAGAGAGGAGGTGGAGCCCAAAACTGCTATAGGAGATCTCATATTACTCAAGTCCATTCAAGCCCGAGGGATCTATTCAATTCTTGTCCATCTAGAAAAGCTCTGCAGCTTTCTCACAGCTCTCTGCCTATTTATTTATTAGATAATTAATATCCACTGGCCCTCTCTCAGTCTGCAACCATTGGAAGTGAGGCACTCACTGCTCTAGGGTAAAAGAGCGGAAAAAGGCATGTTGGATATTTTCTATGTACCATGTATTGTGGTCTGAGTTCAACCCGGGCTAG
This sequence comes from Apus apus, assembly GCF_020740795.1. Taxonomy (NCBI): domain Eukaryota; kingdom Metazoa; phylum Chordata; class Aves; order Apodiformes; family Apodidae; genus Apus; species Apus apus. Next base: position 55,168,174 of record NC_067283.1, read on the forward strand.
AAAAACTCAAGTTGAATCACAGATCACCCCTTCTCTTCTCCTCGATTACAGAAGGAATAGCCCCAAATTGGCCGCTTTTACTTTCCCAGTAGGTTCCTCCCTAGCTTGGGACCAGCTGGCTACACCAGGTATGTCTCTAGAGCACAAGACTCTGCCCAGATGTGTGTGCACCAGCACAAACACAGAGCTTATGCGTTTAAAATACCAGTTTACTGCAACAGTTTTAAAGAGTGTGTGTGGGGAAACTGGATATGCAAATGTAGCTGGTCGCTAAAGAGAAAGTCTATCATAGTGTGGGATAAAGAGAGCCTGAAGCCTTTCCTGTATAGAGTCCACGAGGTGCATGTGTGTGTGTGGCCGATTACTTTTGCCTGGGGAAGAGAACGCAGGAAAAGAAAAGTTTCTTGGTTAGTCTTACAGTTCCCGGCTCAGAAACACTGATGGCGATGGCTGCCTTGGGAGTGCGGCTGGGGCTGCTGGGGCTTTGGGGTTGCTGTGGTGGCTTGGAGCCCAGGGGACGGCAGGGACACGGCTGGAGCTGTGGCTGGAGCTTGGGAGCACGGCTGCCAGGGCTGGAGCTGTGGCCGGAGCTCGGGAGCGTGGCTGGAAGTGCTGGAGCTTTGGCTGGAGCTGTGGCTGGGCCTGGGAAGTGTGGCTGCCAGGGCTGCTCCGGCTCCCTTCTTCTGTTTCTTCGGCTCTGTTTGTGTAACTCCTCAGGGAGCAGGCTCCACGAGGAAAAGCAGAGACAAGCTCCTACCTCCAGCCACAGAAGGCTCCCTTTTCTCTGGCCTCCTATTCCTCTTCTGTCTTCTTTTCTTCCCTCTCCTTTGCCCCAGCAGCAGTGGACAGTAGGCGGCAAGGACCCTTAGTGGCCCTCAACAACCATTTGATCGGTCTTTTAGCCCACTTGGCTCCCAGCCCCAAGGGGATTCCTGCAAGGGCTGGGTCCTGGCTGCGAACACAGCAAGGTGGACTGCCTGTCCCTGTCCTTCATTTCTTTTTGTCTGTTTAAGTCTCTCTATGGCAGTCATTTTGGTTGAGAAACATCTCTTTTCTGGAGGCCGGTTCTCCACACCGTGTTCGGCAACTATTTTAAAAATTGGAAGTCTTATTAGCACTGCCTCCCTAAAGCCATAACAAGCTACAGACTGCCAGTAAGATGCGAATTTAAAGGCTGTTGATGCAATAAAAGACAATATAATTGATATAATTGAAGCTGTATATTTTAAAGGCCAAGGGTATCAATAATGATGAGCTGATAATAAGAAAGATTTGTCAGGCTTAAAAGCCTTAAATTTATACAGCAGATGGAAGCCTTAGATTTCCCATAATTTAATATCATTTTAATATCTTACTGATTAACTCACAATTAATTACATCATGTTCGATGGTCAATATGTTTGTAAGGATCATGTCTATAAATTATTTGTAGGAGTCTAAATATTGGTCTATCTACACTTCAACCACAGAGTAATAACAAGAACCTCTGCAAATACACAGACCAGCCACCACAGGTACCAAAGTCAAAGCTGGGATACTAACCATGAGCCTCTTTAGCCCAGGAAAATCTCTCAGGCAATGTTCATCAGTGAAACTGCCATAGTATATACGGATTATTATTTTACAGTATTAGGTTCTTACATGTATATTTTTTATGCAAGAAAAGTGAAATATTAAATTCAACAAATAACTCCAAAGATGAGAACAATAACACCTTGTGATACTGATTTCACAGCTTGACCCAGCACTAGGTTCTCAACAGGATTACAGCTCTGACAGGCCCAGCACAGGTATCTCTATTCCAGTTGTACAAACCCAGAGTGATGAAAATTAATGATTTATCCTTATGGACTACATGTGAGATCAAGTTCTCTGTTGCAGGTAATAAGGCAAAAAGCTGCCAGATGCTTTTAAAATGGATTCTATAAAGGTACACCAGATTATGCACCATGAATTTGCTAGAAGCAAGACATGCAAGCCAGTTAATAGCATTATCAGGATAGCCTTGTGTCCACACGTTAATACAGATGCGAGGTTCAAAGTGCCATTTGCAGATAATAATTTGGGCAAGATTATGTCATACTTGACTAATTTAGCTAACATTTTTTAAAAGGAGCTAATTAAAAAATACCTGGGGCTGTCACTTGCTGCCAAAACTGCAGAGCTGCCATTGAAATGTTCCCATCTAATTATTAAAGAAAGCATTCGGAGTGGTTCAGGAGCTGGAGAACAGACACTGTAGTGTTAGCAAAACTCACTTTTGAAAATTCCTAAATATGATTCCTCCAACATTTTGGACAGTTTTATAACACTAACTCCATTATTAAGAGGAAGTGACATCTGGGTACTAAAGGCATCCAAAAGTGCTAGAGCCTCAGGTATTTCTTTTTAAAACCTAACACTGTCTTGCAGGGTGGCTTCTGTTCTTTTCTCCACCAATTCAAGTAATTTATTTTTATCTTACTGGGAAAGGAAGTGAGAGAAATGAGATTTCCAGATATTTCATAGCTTGCTCTAATTGCAACTGTGACTGATGGTGCTAAGGAACTACCAGCAATTTGGTGTTGAAAAACTGCTGGATATATTTGTACCAGTTGAACAGAAGATTTCCCAAATCCTTTTCACCAATGAAGACTTGGAGCATTGCTGGTGAGACAAATACTTAAGTAGAGTAACCCACCAACATTATTTACTCTGCAGGATCAAATAAAACTCAGCAAGACTGCTGCAGGCTCAAACAACAGCAAGAAAGGTCTACAGCTTTTCATGCTATGAAAGCAGCTTCTCCCTCAGTGCTCCCACTTGCTTGTGAGGGGAAGTAGGCTCTCAACTAGTGACCAAACAAATCTGCTTCTCTAAAGATAGATTTACAGATTGTTCTAAAGGCATCTTTAAAGGACCTAAAGTTCAGAGACATTCTGTCTCTGCTTGCCGATCAGTAGGTCCCACCAAGGTTCCTCAGACTGTGCACTTAGAAACTGATACAGTGAAAAATACCAGATCCATTCAAATTTATTTTTAGGTAACACATAGAGTGAAGATTTGTGAGGCCAGAGAGGAAGAAAGGGATGTATTTTAAAATATACTCAAAAGAGTAGTGAAAAGGTATATTAAGAAAAGAACATTTGCAATTCTAGTTCTCTGAAGTTCAAGAATAATCCCCATCCCCCTAAAACCTTCCAAAGCTGATTTTAAGTTCTGAAATCCCCAATACCTCCTCTTTTATACTCAAGTTGTTACATATTTAGAGTGTACATTTCTAAGGTGCTCTTTGTGAAAGCACACGCTGCACAAATCAGTGACATGTCTGCTCTGCCACAGGCACTTGGCAAGAGCCAGGAGACCTCAACAGTATTATGAAATGTGAACCCATAAGAGCTTAATCTGAGCCAAAGGCAAATGTCCTACTTAATCTGAAAGCAGGAACAAAGCCAGTCAGCCAACTAACTTTATCTAGATCAGTGTGAAAAAAAAATATAAAAATGTTTAAAAACCCAAGGGGTAAAGTAATTACTGCTCTTTTCAGTGGCAAGTGGTTCTGTCTGTCCACTTCTATCCTTTCAGCTGCTCACTCTGTATCTCTGGATACATCAGATGGTTCTCACTCTCATAAAGGGGTGGCTTTCGAATTCTTTCATACTTCTACAGTTTTACAACAGGCAAAAGCTGAAGAAACACCTTTTACCTCCAGGGAAAGAGGTGGCATTCTGGCTCACACTCCTAGCCAGCTGTGATTTTCAGTCTCACCAGAGATTGCATGTAATGAAGTAGATTTTACTCCAAAATGTGTTTCATGAGAGCAGGACTGGGGTCTAGCTCAGCTGACCCCAGTACCAGGACGGAACAGACGTTCTGACCAGTTACTCCTGAGCCACAGAGCAGAAGGCCTACTGAAACATCACAGAAAGAAAATAGAGTTTTAGTTTACTACACATATAAAAAACCAAAAAGGGGCACGGGGCATGCTTCACAAACTGAAATAAAAGTACCTTTCCCAAAACAAAGTAAAACGAAATTTCACCATGAAAGCGTAACATTTAATTAATATGTTGACAGTCGGGGTTGGGGTGGCAGAGTTTTGGTAGCAGGGGAGAGGTCCCAGAGGTGGCTCCTTGACAAGCTGCTGAAAGCTTCCTGGCTCCAAATTGCCACCCCAGCTCTGGCCAAGGCCAAGCCCATCAGGATGGTGTATGCACCTCTGGGATTAACATATTCAAGAGGAGGAAAACCAAACTCCTGTAAGAGCTGCAGGACAGAGGAGAGGGGGAGGTGAGAGCAATACTGAGCAGAGACCAAGGTCAGTAAGGAAAGAGTTTGGGAAGGAGGTGCCTGAGCAGAGGTCACTGCAGCCCATGGTGCGATGGCAGCTGTCCCCTGCAGCCTATGGAGGAGCAGGGTGGAGCAGATGTAGACCTCGAGCCCTCGAGGGACCCCATGACAGGGGAGGTCACTGTTTCTGAAGCAGGCTGTGACTGTGGGAAGCCTGTGCTGGAGTGGCCTGTTCCTGAGGGACTGCACCTTGTGGGAGGGACTAATTTGTTAAGGACTTTTCCACACGGCTGGGACCCCATGTTGGATCAGAGGAAGACCGTGAGGAATCTTTCTCCCTGAGGAAGAAGGAGCAGCAAAAAACAAAGTGCAATGAGCTGACTGTAAACCCCATTTTCAGTCCTCCTGTACTGCTGGGGAGAAGGAGGAAGAGAAATTGGGAGCCGAGTAATTTGGGCCCAGGAAGAAGGGAGGGGTGGGGTGAGGTATTTACGTTCTGGTTTTTGTTTTCTTTGTCCCATTTTGATTTGATTAGTGATCAATTAAATTGATTTTTCATCCCCCAGTCAAATCCATTTTGCCTGTGATCATAACTGCTGAGTGAATGCTCCCTGTCTTTGTCTCGACCTATGGGCTTCTGGTTAGATTTTCTCCTCCCCAGGCCACTGCGTGGGCAGGGGTGAGTGAGCCAATGTCTGACTGCTGCCAGCTGGGCCTAAACCGTGACAGAACTATAGCCATGCAATGATGAGCAGCTTGCTCATGGCTACTGAACACATTGGTTGCTCTGTCATCTTGGCTTCAAGCAGAAAGGGGCTGCGTTCAATATACTCGAAAAGATGCTTTGCTTGCCCTTTTTGCTGCTACTTCTGTATCTACCATACTGCATCTACTATACTACTATACTATATTGAATCTTGGGTCCTGCACTTCAGCCACAACCCCCGGCAGCACTATAGGCCTGGGGAGGAGTGGCTGGAGAACTGCCCAGCAGAGAGGGACCTGGGGTGTTGATTGACAGCCACATGAAGATGAGCCAGCAGTGTGCCCAGGTGGCCAAGAAGGCCAACACCATCCAGGAACAGTGTGACCAGCAGGAGCAGGGAGGTGATCCTGCTCCTATACTCAGCCTTGGTGAGGCTGCACCTCAAGCACTGTGTGCAGTTTTGGGCACTGCAGCATAGGAAGGACACTGAGGTGCTGGAGAGGGAGCAGAGAAGGGCACCTAGGCTGATGAGGGATCTGGAGAACAAGTCTTATGAGGGAGCTGGGGCTGTTCAGCCTGGAGAAGAGGAGGCTGAGGGGAGACCTCATTGCTCTCTACAACTACCTGAAAGGAGGTTGTAGTGAGGTGGGTGTTGGGCCTCTTCTCCTTGGTGACTAGTGATGGGACAAAAGGAAATGGGGTCAAGCTGCACCAGAGGCGGTTCAAGCCAGATATTATAGAAGATTTATTCACAGAAAGGGTGGTGAGGAACTGGAACAAGCTGCCCAGGGAGGTGGTGGAGGCACCATCCCTGGAGATGTTCAAAAAAGGGGTAGACATGGTGTTTCATAAGATGGTTTAGTGGTTAGGGGTTGTAGGGTGATGGTTGGACTTGATGATCTTGAAGGTCTTTTCCAGCCTTTAAGATTCTACGATTGGATATTTTTGAAAGCCATTTTTAAGCATCTGAACATACATAAAGCCTCTGAGAAATGTTTCTGCTTACGTAAAATACTCTTCTGCTACAAAAAGAAAACTATCACTTCCCTTTTAATCAAACTTTGTCCTCAGGAGAAAAAAAAAATATCATCTTAAGGTTAAGAATATTTCTAATTTTAATTTGGCTTTTTTCTTTACTCTGAAGGGGTAATTAGTATTGCCACAACTGCTGTTAGTGTTGTTAATAGGAAGAATTGAGTAATTTGTTTTTTATTATGCATAAATCTTTAGGTACAAATTGCAAAGGCAGGGGCATAGCCTGTATTATCAGAGCTATTTACCAAAGCAAGACTTATAGGAAGCATTTTCTGGCACACTGCTTATTAAAGTTATTTTTCTTGTTACTTTAATTTTGTTGGATGACCCTAGAAACTATGGAAGAATGCTATGAATGGGCACAGAATAAACCAACTGTGAACTTAAAAGTGATGCACTCCAAAGAAATAATTGAAAAGTGGCTAAAAATAAGAGAAGACACAGCCATCGGTGGCAGCTGTGCTAAAACAAAACAAACCATTACAAGCAGTGCATCAGAGAAACTAGTAATTTGATTTTTCTCCACCTCTCAGACCTGAACAGCTAATGGAGGCACACCTGTTCCTCTGTTAACTTCCCTGTATTGCTTTTGCTATCCAGAAACCTTATCTTCAGACCTTTTCCGTCTGAAGGATTATTTAGTGATGCCATTTTAGCATACTGCCCTTGTTTCTCATATTGCATCTATCATTATACAGACACAAATCTTCCACGTGCTCTCACTCATCAAGTCTTGCAAATGAAATTGAACACGGACTTTGTTTAAAAGGTCATCTTTAATATTATACACAATAAATCTAACACTGGTTAGAATCTATTTTAACAGCACTCCTCCCTCATCCCCACATTTCATCTCCATTGAATATTAAGCAGAACAAATCAAAGGATAGGGCTTGTTGACTGCTTCAGACTAGCAATATTCCCTTTCACAATTACAACATTAAACCTGATCTAGTGGCATTTTTATAATTAATGAGGCTGACCCAAAGACACGGACCACAAGCACTTCATCATTCTTTCTGAACCTCAAATCTCAGTTATCATTTCCTTCCAAACATTAATTCCTCATTTATGTTCTTCCCTGCATCCACACAGCTACTGAGGAGGGAAATAATCTTTCTTTCCATCATAAATCATGCGGATGTGCTTATCAAGTCCAAACAGAGACTCAGGATCATTTAGGAGAATGAAATGCTAAAAGTAATTTTTAAATGTCAGAAACACATAAATATTCCAAAGGTTTCTCAAGATACAAATTCATCAAACATATTTACGATAATTTAAAATTAAGAAATAAAAGGTCCCATATATCTCGGCTATTTCTAAAGACTGAATTTTATAGTCATTTAGTCACCCAACACCACCATCAAGTGATGAATCATTAGCAGGACTTCAGTCTACTATGGGGATACTGTGCTGCTGTCTTTGACAATATGAGGAGGCATCTACCCACAGCACCATTCAACAAACTTCTCTGTCCAAGGACATCTCCTAAACACCTTTCCCACACCATGACCTTGCTTTCTTCTCTCTCTCTCTCTTCCCTACACTCTTACTTTGTTTGGGCTGTAAATCTCACGCTGCTGTGTAGTCTTTGTCCTCTGCTACGTCTGTATTCTGCCCTGGAGCATACTCAGATGCCCACTGTCCCCAGTGGCCTGTCTTCCTTGCATATGTAAGTCCACAAGCTGCCACCTTCCCAGTTTTCTTAGTCTTTTTCTTTGTCTTTACTACTTCTCAGGTTAACTGTTTCCTCCTTGAATTCATAAAGGCAAGTCAGCTTCTGTCCCCAAAGGCTACTTTGCTCAAACAATCCATCCCTCCCAAAAATTTCCCTGAGGAAAGCAACCAGTCTTTTGCCTTGTCTCCTTCCAGTTGAAATGCTGCCTTATGCCTTACCACAAATAAGGCACCTGGCATTCCTGGGCACAGTGCTGGCTGGGCCTCCTACCTACCCGCTCACCCCTCTGGCCATTCCTCCTGGGACCATCTTGATTCCTGCTGTCCATCAAGGGACAAGCTGGGATGGGAAGGAGATAGCTCAGCAAGACCCCATATCCCAAAGGTACCACTTCTTGTGCAGCCAGGATCAGTACAGCCACGGACACGAGCAATTCTCCTTACAACAGCAAAACCAGGCTGCCAGGACTCTCCCTTCTGGCATGCAGAGAGAAGAGCACTTCCCCACCAGGCAGCACCAGCCTCAAAGAAGCCTGAGCAGGCACAGGTATTTTGTTTCTTCACATTTGCCTGAAGCTGGAGCAGAGAGTAGCAGGGTAGGGAAAGCAGGGTTACTTCCTGCAGGATAAAAGGGAAGCTTGGAGGCCCATTCACACAGAACTACTGCTCCATCCTCCCTGCACCACTCAAGGACTGCAGTATGTGCCACCTCAGCGCACAGAGGCTCAGCTTCCCCTCATACTGGATCTTTTCTCCCCTCCAGCTGATCCCACAACTACTTTTGTTACAACTGCTGGCAGCTCTCTGGTTCCTGTCACCTCACCATGCTCTGCATGCTGCAGAAGGATCTACCATGGGGCAGGCAGAGAGGGAGAGGCTGAAGCAAAGATTTATCTTGCTTCCCCTGGGCATAAGCATCCAGATGCAGGGGGATGGATGCCATACAATAGTCTGATGAGCCAAAAGCAGATATTTATCTTTCGTGTCCTCCAAAGGACAACAAACAAACTACAAATCAAAATGTGTAAATAAGTAAAACTATCAGCAAAATAATTGTCTTATCCTTGGGAACATACAATAGGATGGGTAAAAAAAAAGTACACTGCTCCAGTTTATGCAAAATGAATATCCAGAAGCAAATCAGCATTAGCAGACACTGAGAAAATAATTATTTACTACTTATTGTCATAAATGCGGATTTCTAAAACTGCCATGAAAATTTACATGTGTAAACAGAACACTTTCTTACCCAACCTTGCAAGAACCATAAAGAACCAGAAATAAAAAACCCTAGTACTAGTCCAACTTTCAATGAAAAAAAATACACATACCTGGGAGTGGTAAACTTTTTCTTCTCTTCTGTAAATGCAGATTGCTCTTTGTAAATATATATACAAATAACATAGATGCCCTGAAAACCGAGTCTAAGTAGCAACATGTCAGTTCAAGAACACTACCAAAAAAAAAAGTTGGAAAAGAATTTGAGGAAGACTAGTCAACTCTCTCTATACACAGAACAGGTTTCTTTGCCTCTCCCCCAAGTTGCCAAGGCCCAAACTCGCTGCCTGGCCTGGAAAGAGAGCTCCTAATGGGAAAGCGAGGGACACCTGAGACGGAGGACAATCTGTATCTTCTCACCCATCACAGACAAGCATGGTAACAAACCCATTAGAATGAAGTCACAGGCAGAACAGGCTAGGATTCTCCAGAACCTTCTCCTCAGGACTTGAAACAGAGAATTTGAGAGATGGGTAGGAACAAACCTTTATTGGAGCAAATGCTTTTTCATCATAATTAATCCAACCAGAAGTTTATATCATTAATTGTTTCATGCACGTGTGTCTTCTTGTTTCCAGTTATTTTTATTTTTTCCAACTATTGCCATTTGGTTATAGGAACCTAGTGCTGTGGAAACCATTCCTCTGCAGCAATGGGTCACAGCAAGGGTTCATCATAGAGCAGTGCTGGAAATAAGAGTTTCCTCTCTTGGTAAAGTCTCCAGCATTTATCTGTGACCCTGAATGGAAAAAACAAAACAACAAAAATAATCCTACCCAAACCAAGACCAAAAGCAGCCTCCACATACTGATTACTCAAGCAAAGAGCCAGCAACCTGCTCTTTCCCACCAGGCACTGTGCATTTGGGCTATCAGGCCCACTGCTGCTTTCCTTAGGGATCTTCCTCTGCCCCGGTGGCGAGACTGCTCATCCTTGCAGATTGCACTCTGGCCTCAAAAACGAGGGACAAATGATAGGCACATCTAAACAAAATGCCTTTTAAGCCAGCGAAGGCCTCTCCTGATTACCCCCAGCTAACGAACTAAAACAGACTTGCTTCTCAAGGACAACAGAACCCAAAACAACAGCTGTGGTCCGGGACAGAAAGGATGGACGACAAGCCATCCTGTGCCCCTGGCAGTCACCGCCCTAACCTGGGGCTCACGGACGCTCATTGGCTCTGGACAGTGACACTGACTGGACAGGTGGGTCAGGGGGTATCAAAGGCAACGAGTGCAGCAGGTGGGCCCTTCCCTCCTCCCTGAGGCCCGTTCGGACGCTTTCTGCGTGGGACACCCCCCTGCTGCGGGCACTGGTGCTGGGACCCTGCCTGCCCACACACACACACAGACACACACACACACACACACTCCTCTCCTCATACCCGCACACACAGCACGACCTCCTGCAGAAGACTGACCTTGGGCTTCCTCCATCCTCCCTTTGGTCCTCAACCCTCTCCCGAAGAGAACGCCTCAAAAGCACCAGACCTTTTGCACTACCTCCCTGAAGGACACTTTCTTACTATGTGTGTGTATATATATATATATATATATATATCCCTGTTAGCCATTTACATTTTCCCTAAACATCACCCCTCAGTTTGCGTTAGCCCTCCATAAACCGACTCATTCTTCTAGCGAACACTGCCCTGGGAAGCAGTCTGTCAGGCTGCTGGGGCTGCATCCGCACTGCCGCCCTGAACCACGCTCCTGCGGGAGAGGCCGCGCCGCGGGGGCCCCTCGGGCTCCTTCGCAAACCCCCCCGCATCGGGGCGCAGCACCTGCTGAGGCGGGGAGCCCCGGCCGGGCCGGGCCGAGCCGGGCCGGGCCGGTGAGGCGGGGCAGCCGCCAGGCGGGCGCCGGGCCCCAGCAGGGGCAGAACAACATCCCCACCCCCCCTTCCCCAGCTACCTCCCCCAGCCACCTCCCCAGCCACCGCAGCGCTCCTCCCCGCCTCCCGCCCCGCCGGCTGCCGGGAAGGGGCGGTGCCGGCTCCGCCGCGGGCTGACGTGGCCTGGGCTCGGCGGCGCGACCGGTGAGGGCGGCGGTGAGACCCTCGGCCCGGCCCGGCCCGGCCCGGGGGAGGGGAGGCGGGGGTGGAGGCCCCGGGTCCCCTCCGGGGGGCTTAGGGAGCGAGGCCCCGCTTGCAGCGAGGCCGCCGTCCCGGGGCGGGTGAGGAGGGAGGCTGGGGCGGGCGGGGAGGCCTGGGCCGCGGTGAGGAGGAGGAGGGGAGGAGAGGGGAGGGGAGGGGGTCTCCCACTTCGGCGGGAGGTGGGAGAGGCTCTGGGTGAGGGACTCCGGCGTCAGGGGGTCTGGGCCGAGGAGCGGCCGCAGAGGCCTCCGGCCTGCTGGCAGATGCTTGGTCTGAGAATCATGATCGCTCCCCTGTCGAGCTCCCCCGCCCTCCAGCCAGCTGGTGGCTTGGGGGTTTCTAGAAAGGCGTGAGTTTCCTCTGAGAACTCGGTCGTGTTCTCAGAAGAAGCAGTGCAGGACGCAAGCTGTGGTAGAGCCGTTGTTTGCTGTGCTGAAAGGCGTAATTTTTCCTAGTTTTTCGTAGGCAGGGGTAAGTCGTCCTGTTTATATAGAGACATGGTGTCTTTATTTCCTGCCAAGTACCTTTTAAAGGCCGGTTAGATTGGAATATGGTGTCTTAAGTCTTTAAACATTGTGTAGCACTCCCTCTAATTCTCTAATTAAAAAAAAAATTCTCCCTTGCAGGATAGAAGTGACATCCTGCAGTCTGTTCATATTTGCAGGCAGTCATGGATCAGGTCATGCAGTTCGTGGAGCCCAGCCGGCAGTTTGTAAAAGACTCCATACGACTTGTTAAAAGATGCACCAAGCCTGACAGGAAAGGTAAAGCACACAGTAAAACAAAACACGGTCCACATTTCATCTTACGTCCTTTCCAGTGTTTCTCAGCTTCCAACATGAGATTTAAACTGGAGCATTTTTCCAGTTGTTGGTGGGTTTGTGGTTCTGGATCTAATAAACTTGAATGTGTCCTTTTCTGGTAGGTACTCAGGTATGTGTGAGTGGTACTAAAACTGAGCTTATGAAATAGGCTTCATAGCTGAAATTAGCCATTTTGAGATAGGCAAGTAATAATTTTCATGTATTGGGTGAACTGATCTAAGAAGAACTGAAGTGCTCTTTGAAAAGACAAATGCAGTAGTCAGGTTTGACTGACTGCAGTCAACTTGGGGGAAATTCTGGTGGAAGCTGATTGTTACATGACCTTGGAGGAAACTTGAAAGGAGCTAGGATTGCTTTTTCTAGTGCCTATTCATTACTTCACAGCTGTCAGGGACTGCCTAATTGGGGCAGGAAGAACTCGGTTGCTGGAAGGATAGAAGAAATGGTTTGGGACTTTTTCAAAGGTATTAGAGAGAAGCTGTTAACTATAACCAGAATGTTGCTGGTTGTCCTTAATGGTAGTAGTTATGTTACCTTATTCACATGCTGAGGATGAAGTTTCCTGACATCTTTTTGAGATCAGACTGACAGGGTTGTTGAGTGGCTGCTGACCTTAGTCCACATCATGATTGCTGTCTTAAAATAATGGAGGATATCAGTTAAGTACTCAGTTTTTTTTGTAGGGACTTAAGATGCTGTCTTCCTGTGACAGACAAATGCAGCTTTTCCATTTTTGGTACTGTGTTGGAGATTATTTTCAGGGACTGTAGGCCTATGAAGGAAAGATAATGGAATAAATGTTCCATGAATTGTTATGGACTGTGGGTATTTCTGATTCTGCATGTTATTTTTAAAAAAATGAGATCTGCCAGGCTTGGTGGAAAGCAGAATCTTCTCTCCTGAAAATTCATCTGTCTTCTGAAAAAGCAGATTTGTTTCTCAACATTGGTGCAGTTTGCTTTTGAACTGCTTCCTGAGTTGAGATGACCATTTTCTAAAGACAGATCTCTCTGTTGCTCACTGTAGTTCACATCTCCTCTATGTCAGACACGAGGCTTCCTAGACTAAACTTTTTGTTGTGGTTTTTTTGCAGAGTTCCAGAAGATTGCCATGGCAACAGCAATAGGCTTTGCAATAATGGGATTTATTGGTTTCTTTGTCAAATTGATCCATATCCCAATCAACAATATCATTGTGTAAGTAAACATGACCTTTATTTTCAGTAAGTTTTACATTCATTTTTACCTGTTCAATTTTAAACAGAAGATGTTGGTGAGCCCTGTAGGATCCACATTGCTTTAGTATGTGTGTATTTCTCACATTAGTGTAATATGACAGGTATTACCTGATTCAAAGAACTTGATCAGGAAGTAGATTAATTATTTAGCATGCTGCAAAATATTAGATCTACAGGTCTCATTTTCTTCAAGTATTGTGCTTCAAACCTTAACATCAAATTCTTCAATTTCCAGTTCCTCAGTGTGTGTTTATCCACAGAACATCTGTCTTACTTGGATCTTGAATAATCTTATTGTTCTCAATTTATAATTTGGGTATCCAAAGTAAGTGCTTGGGGGGTAAGGTGGAGAAAACTGAGTGGTTGTGCTGGAAGATGACAAGGTGCAGAACAAAGTTGGTCTTGTTTCGTTTACTGAGTGCCAGGTGTGTTTGAAACGTTGTTTTATGTGTAATCGCTTTCTGTAAAATACCTTTTGGAATGAATGTAGCAGCATGAAAAACATCAACCTTAAGTTGACCAGCAGTCTTAGTACTGACATATTAACACTTCCAAATAAACCTCCTCAGATTCTCCAGAACTGATGTAATCCCTTTTCTAGCACTGGAACAGGTTAAGCACTATTCTGTGACATGTGGCTTGCTTATAGCTCTAAGGGTGGCCTTCTAGGCAAGGAGACATGTTTGAAAATAGGAGATAAACTGTAACGATAGTTATGTTTTTCCTGACAAGGCAATGGTGGGAGGATAAATTGGTCTTCAGATGGGATCACTTGATCACACTTGATTAGTTGAAACAGATTTACTTTGTTCTCTCAACAGAGGCGGCTGAATAGTCACCATGAAGAGCAAGATGTTGTGACACTTGCTGCAAGGACTTCACAGCTTTGTAATTTGTTTGCTATTAAATGAGCTCAGTTTGGGTTTTCATGCATCCTTGTCATCTTATTCCTCTTTCAGAGTGTATGCAATCATACCTGTCGACATTACAGGCTTTTTTTTTTTAATTTAGTAGTAGTAGAGTATTTTGTTACTTCTTTCAGTGGTAATGGAATCATTCAAGTAGGAAGGAACCTTAGAAGGTCTCTCATCCAACCTCCTGCTCAAAGCTCAGTCAGCGTTGCTTTCTGACGAGGTTGCTTAGGGCTTTGTCCAGTCAGGTATTGCAAACCTCCAAGCATGACAACTGTACAGCCTCTCTTCAGAAGCTGCTCTAATGCTTAAATTACTGCTTAGTAAACAGCATTGGTCCAGCAAAATTAGGCAGCTAGAAAGCAGCATTACTGTATCCTCTTAAGTGGTGATTTAAAAGTCTATCAACTGAAACTCTTACTAACTTCTGGAATCACCATCATTACCCCTAATTCCTTTCTGCATTTGGCAGTCCTGTTTTATTATGACTGGAAAAAAAACCTCCATCAAGTAAAGAACCTGCTTTGCCAATCCTTCTTCTGATGGCATAATTAAGAAAGCTAAACTTAGTTGATTACTTAGAGGTTAATTTAGTTGTCAGAGATATTAAGCAGTGCTTCAGTGAATCAACAACTTGCTCACACTCAGGTAGGATTTACATCCATTTTGGATACTGGTTCTGTAAGGTAACTGCACAGAAGTTTAAAAAAAATACTACTTCTATTACAGGCTTCAAAAGCACTTAATACTGGGAAATCTGATACTGTTATTATGGCAAACTGAAGCTTATTCAGTACACACACTTGCTTAATAAGTAGAAATATACAATTATTACTCCTGAGAAATCTTCACCAGCATCTGTGTATGTGACAAACCAGGACAGAAAAATGAGATTAACTACTCTAAGTGCTATCACCTTTTAATAAGTTATCCTATGTGCAACTGTTCTGCACTTCCTTTTGGCAGAAGGGGAAAAAATAGTTCAGTATTGGAATAAAATAATTTGTAAAAACAGTCTGAACTAGCGAGATAAGCAGTCGCAGTTTCTTTACGTTCACTTGTTTGTGACTGTATTGGGTGGCAGCTCATGTCTCCTGATTAAGTAGTGTGAGGTACCAGAATGAAGTACTCAGTTATTGCTACTAATCTTGATTTGATCTGAAGTGACTTTTATTTCAGACTTGTTTTCCATTCAGTACATAAAAATCATGGCCTGCTTACATCTTTTGGAACAGCTTTACTGTCTTAATTCAGTGAAAGTTTGCAGTAATACGAGTTGAGTCAGATCAGAAAAGGCAGCTGTAACAGATCTTATATTTTGATAGCCATTGTCCACAGTAAAGGCTTGTCTGTCTCAATGGTCACGATCCCAGAGTTGTCGTAGGTGTTGGAAGTACTGACGAGCATTCCAAACTTCAGCACCTGGTTAGCTGTGAAAAGGAAGTAAGAGACTTAGTGGTACCCTTGAAATAAATGCATTGATGTGCATTTTTTGTTGTAAAGACTGCAGCTTCTGCAAAGAAGGAAACAACACCTAAATAGCTGTATTAAATATTAATTAGAAGGCTTGTATGAGACTGATGACCTGTAGAGTCAAATAAATTGATACTTAATCCCCAAATTAGCATTTTGAGTTTACAGTAGATTATTATAAAAGCAGATTGTTGAATGTTACTCAGAGTTTCACATCTGGAAATTTGTATTTCATGGGTATCAGCTCAAGTACCAGTGCTAGACAAAGGATTTAAAATAAAACAAGGCAGAAGATCTTACTGTAGTTCCAAACACAGGATTTGCTTTAGCTCAGTAGCAAGCGTATTATAATCTCTTAAAATACGAAGAGTTCTAGAGCAAAGGCCTGCACTTAAAGTGGTGGTATTTACCATTTGCATTGAAGTGACTTGAATCTTGTTTCATGCCTAGTGAGGTATGTGTCCACATGCATTAGAAACCAAGCAGTACTGCTTTAACAAATAGCTAATGTTGATTTTAGGAGAGTTTAACACAGCTAACAGTGCAGTCATAATTTTGAAATATTGTTAAGTTTTAAACATCTGTTCTATGTTGTTTTAGCTGACTTGTTTTAAGGTTACAGAGACTTCCTACCAGCTGAGATCAAAGATAAAAGCTGCCCCCAAGACAAAAAAGAAAAAAATGCAGGTTAACTTTTGTCTCCCATGTCCTCTCTCTTGGAGATAGCATTTCTTGTATTATTCAAACATAACGAACTTTCCCAAAGGCACTCTAAGACTACTTGGTTCTGTATCAGTCCTTGCTTTGGAGTTTGGAGTAAGAACACCAAGATAATCTTTTAGTTTGTAAAACAAGCCAAATGAAGGAGGAGGAATCCTCTGGATTTGCTATCAAGTGGCCCATGGCAAATGGTGATGTCCCTGTGATCAAGAGGTGTGTAAAACTACTAAGTCAAATACTGTGATTTGCACAGGAGACAAATTCTCTAATTGTGGACATTAACATGGGCTATAGTAAACCTGGGTGTTGTAATGTATTAATACAATGCATGCTACATTGTCTACCCATTGCTGGAAGCTGCACAGGCGGAGTTCATCTTTCCAGGCTGTATGGCTTGAAAATGAGAGTCTGACTAATAGGCAGGACACACAAAGTGGTTCAGTGCCTCTTCTGCTAAATCTGTGCTTGCTGTTACTTGTTCCTACTCCCAGTTTGTTATTAGCCTGAAACGAACTGAAGAGAAGGTTTAGTGGTTGGTTGGCATGAAAGAATTAACAGTTTCACTACTGAGTTTAACTGAAGAATCCTGCTCTCTGAATCTCAGAGTTTGGAATGTAACTGCAATGCAGAAATTCAACAGAAAAAAAAATGAAAAGGTGCTAGAGTCTATTAGGATGAGTTTGGACACGTAACAGTGCTAGGCAGGCTCCAAGACAAATGCCAGGATGGAAGAGTTTTGGTGTTTGTCTTTGAACAAGACAGCAGAAGCTCAGGGGGTTGTGCCTGGACAGAAGCTGATGCAGTGGACTGAGTTGCCAGAGAACCCACACTTCACCCTTTGCAGGTAAACTGGTCATTTAATGAAAATGGGGAAACACACAGTTCCCTGTGTAAAAATACTCCCAAAATACTGTTTTAAGTGTTACGATCAAGTTACGAATGTTTCCAGTCAGTTTTAAGTACAAAAGAATCTTAAATAGTTTAAAATATTTGTTGACGTACAAATTACCTACTTTTGGTTACTATGTATTGAAGGTTGAAGGGGGAGGAGGAAGAATTCTGTGGATCAACTCTTACGCTGTTATAAACCCACTCATTTAGTGTAATTTATTGCTTCTTGCTCAGGACTGTCAGAATGATTCTTAATGTTTCAGGCTTGCATATGAAATAATGGCTCTGTAAAAGCCAAGAATTAAGAACAACATGCAGCTTAATGAAACAAAATCGAAAGCAGTATTTCTTCATGCATAAAATAAAGTGAAAATCTTGCCTTTTTTCTTTCAATAGAAAGTTCTTGCCCGCTAGATGGAGCCTTTTATCTGTCTCTCTACCAGATTTTCTCTGCAAGGACCACAGTTTGAAATGCTGAAGTGAAAAATGCAGCAGCTATAAAACCGTGCTGCTGATTCACGTGGCTCAAATGGACCAATTCCAAGCACTTGGTTTCACAACCAGCCAACGTTTCAACTAACATAATTAAAAATGCATGCTTTTCATTCAGTAAATCAACCGTAATTAATGTGAAAAACTAGCTTTAAGCCAGTAAAGGCAGTAAGAGGATGTATGTACCTACTGCTTCTAGGAAAACTTACTGCTGTATCATGCATTATGATGTGAAGTTTACAAGGTCAAAGAAGCAGGAAGTTTTATCAGCTCATACCTGATCCATTCCCTTTTTTTCAGTGGCTTTCAGTTGTCTTTGTTAAGTCTTAGCAAGAGATTATACCTTGGGATAAAAAAGCTATTACAGAAAAATCCCATTCTTGCCAGAGAGATTATTTTTCTGAAGTGCACTCCAAGGAAAACAACTTTTTTATTTTCTAATATTTGGTATCTCTATTTTTGATGGTTACCAAAAGTGCTTTTAATAAAGTATTTCATTGTGATTTAAAAAACAAAACAAACCCTGGGGATTTTTATAATTCACTCATTAAAAGAAGTTTTATTTTACATCACTGAAAATTTTACTTTAGACAAATACTAGTATTTTGTTTTTAATGAGAACTTTCAAGAGCTGATTTGGATAAAACCAGAAGTGATTAATTGAAGGCAACATGCCCCCTGGCCTTCCAGCAGTGTTAGACACTACTTCCCCTGAAGTTTTGCTTAGTGCTTTGGTTCCAATCAAGCTGTGTTTACTGATAATAGACTGCTGATGAGAAAAATACTCTACCCATCTCCTCCAATGCAGCTGTACTATTTTTCATTACTGTCCATCTCTCATGTCAGCGTGTCTAGGGGCTGAGGTGGCCGTGCCTCCCAGGAAAGCGGCAGGGGGTCATGAGTGCTCTCAGGAGAAGGTAATTAGGTAGTAGTCCTGTGGTGTGTGGGTTTGAAGTTTGACAACTCTGGACTTCAGAACTGAAAGCAAGTGCTAATCTTGCCTTTTGGAAAAAAACAAACCCAAACCAAACAAAAAAATAAACAACAAGATATACTATGACACAGCCTTTAATCATGTGCCCTGTCTTCTTCCCAGTAAAGAAAGCTTCTCATTTCTGTCTGACGAATTGCAATTTATCACTGATTTAGACCTAACTGGTCATGGGCAGAGATGATTTTGATGTGGTAGTGGAGGAATGTTTTTCAAGCTGTTTTGTTTAGCAGGTGGTTGAATCTGTCAGGGTTTGAGAATGTTGGAAATAACTCAGAGAATTTCACAAAGGTCATTATTTCTTAAGGCATCCCTTTTACTGACCAAATTATATTACAAAGGAGGTCTCAATAACGCTAAGACTTCCCATTTCTACTATTTTATTGCTTGTATTTTGATACTTGCTTTTTTCTTTTTGAAGTACGTGCCACGTGGAGTTCTTAAGGATGCCATGTAGAAAATGTTAATCTTGGATGTAAGATTTTGAAAATTAATGAATCCTATGGTTGCCAGAGCAACATTTGGAAATGTTAACAAATGCACCCTATAATTAATCAAGCTATATAAAAAAATCAAACAAAAAAAGTCTAAACCTCAAAATGTACTTTAAAAACTCTTAACATATTTATGCCTCTAACATGGTTGGGAGTTTTCTTTTTTAGCTGATGATACTGAAAATGAGACCTAAGCCTTCCTTGCAGTATTTTTACCATTGCACTGAAGGCTTTCAGCCTGGACAGTGACAGTGTGGACTAATTATAATTAGATTGGTTCTCATTGTGTTAGGTGGTGGAAAAACACTAACTCTCAGTATCAGGGTACTCTTAATAACTGTATTCATGATCTAGTAGACTTACGAACATTATTTATATTACTCCATTGTACTATTTGGCATACTTACACTTACAGTTCATTCCAGAAGAAGAGCGCTTATATCAAGGTCTCGTGTACATCTTACAAGCTGCACTTAAGCACAGCTTGAGGGTGGCATATACAGAGAAAAAATTTCTTCTTAAACATACTGTATATGGCAAAAGCAAATTATGTAACTAATTTGAAAGGGTAAATTGAGCAAGCAGACCCTCTGTTTTTTCCTGCATCTCTACCAAAACCACAGCAAAATCTAGGCAGCTGTGAGAGAGGCTTTTAACTGCAGTACCTGACGGTCATGCTGGAAGAGGAATTTACAAGGCTCAAGTCCTTCCTTACAAGAATTAATATTTAGAGAAGGAAGTGGTTTTGGTTTGAGAATGGCAGAACATTCACGCCTCGTGTCTTTATCCAAAGTCTTCTGCAAAGCTCTTGAATGCAGGGGTGTAGCACGAAGGTCCCCAGGGTCTTACTACCGGTGACAACGAATGGCTAAGAACAAATCACACTCAAAATGAAGCATGTCCCACAGGTTCTGTGCTACCCATACTATGCTTCCTTTTCCCAACTGTGTGTCTCAATTACTTCCTGCAATATGTAAAGACACATCTTGCTGGTTTCCAGCACTGAAAATAGGAATAGGTACAGGAATACAAGCAGATTGCCACTGATGGCATGGATGTTTGGAATATCAAAATAATTAATTATTAATTAAAAGCTTTATTATAGTGAATGTAGTCCTCTTCCCCCTAGGCAAGTGATGCATCAGAATGATAGAAAATTAAGATCAATAAGCTGAAACACAAGTTAAAATGAAATATTGAATTACCATTTGGTATCCTATTACAGTTTATCTGGAGAGGATTTCCCTGAAGTTCTGTGTTAGGAGCAGAAATCTGCATTTCAATGGAGATGCATTAGTAACGCAAGGGCAAGTACTCTCAGGTCACCCTGTGTCTGCAGAACAGCAGCATAAATTTTGCTATTTAAAAATAAAACCAAATAGTTTATAGCGTGATTTTCCATTCATTCCTCCTAGTTTTACACTTGTGATTAGACTGACTTCAGTGGAGTTAATCTTGATGTACACTGATGTATACAAAGGAAAAAAATTGGGTCCTTGATCTCTGTGCAGTGGGAACTGCAAAACTGGAAGTTGCAAATAACAGTAATTTACAATAAAACACGAACTATTTTCCATACTAATACCTCACGGAAGTACCATGAAGTACCATAAAAGCTTGTGAAGTCTGCTGGGAGGGGACAGGCTAGCCTGCCATGGCACAGATTCCCTGAGGGCCAAGGGTGGGGGTTGAATAAGCAGAGATTGCATTGGGCAATTGTTACAACTATTCTAACTTCTGGTGTCTGGTTTTGTAGCACAGAACAATGGTTTTGTAATCTCAACAGATTTGTTTGAGCGGGCTCATGAAAGCATCACAAGGATTGGGGGTGAAGGAGGACCAGCAGGCAGGGCCAGGTGGTTATTCCATTGGTTCAGAGGCTGGCAAAGACTCTGTGGAGGGGCTTTGCAGCACAGGCTGTCTGTGAGCATTGGTGGGAATTTAAGTGACAGCAAAAGCACTGGCTGTCAAGGCTTAATGTCTTAATTTTAAAAGAGACAAAAAACCAGAACTCTCTGTTCTACCCTGGATAGAAACCACCCATGTTGGGTGAGCCTTCAGAACTGCATATGGATGTCAGAAGTTTTCACATTTATTTCCATCACAGTTTTTTCCTTACATTTTTCCAGCTTTGTAATCATGGTAGTAACGTAAGAATAGCTTGAACTCCTCCTGTCACATCACCTGCTTGGTGGCAATTTAAAATGATAAGCTGATGAAAATGATGCTAAGAAATAGAGTGCCTTCTCCACTAATGTTTCTGCTGCTACTACTGCTTCACCAAAATCAACAAGAATCATTAACTGCACGAAGTTTTTAGGGCTATTAGCAGCATTTTAGCATTACTAAAAAGATGTGCTCCAGCGTTTGTTCAAAATCATTTTACCCTCTTAATTAAAGTAGCCCTGAAAGTCTGACACAGAAAATATAGTGTCTTTCCAGTCTAGATATGATAAAGCTATACCAGTACTAGTGTAGTAGAAGTGACTCACCAAAAGTATAAGTATGAAGAAAGTCATGGAACTAGCTGGTCTGGAAGACTGGTTGGCTAAGCTCAAGGCAAAGTAATTTAAAGAATTTAGTTTAGCCAGTAAGAAGCAGAGCATTTACTTCATTTGTTATGCTTTCCAGTAAGTTTGTATAATGTTTATTGAACTACTTACAACTCTGAGGGGCTGTACAAATGACAGGTACTATTGATAACAGTGTAAGAGCACTGAAGAAACAGCCACAGAAATACAATATAGCTTCAGTTTGACAGTCACTATTGTAGAGATCTTGCATATAATCTAGACAAAATAACTTGTTGCTATTTTGGTCTGTCTCTACTTGTGTTGTGTGACAAAGAATGATATTCTCATGAGAAAAAGGGGCAAGGATAATGCTGAGATTCATCATCTAATGAATTATTTTAGTTTTAAGCTTACCCATAAGACCCTCATAGCACACATCACCCTATTCAGCTGCCATACTTTAAAGACATCACTTAGTCACACAAAGCTGGCAAACTGCTACAACACTGAAACCCGAGATTAACTAAAAACAACAGCGTTATGTCTTGGCATTTAGGTCTGAAGCTTTGGTTTGACATGATGGCAATCAACCTAAAAATACTTGCTATCAAGTTTATAGAATCATAGAATGGCTGCTCCAAACCCCATCTAACCTGGCCTTGAACGCTTCTAAGGATAAGAAATCCACAACCTCCATAGGCAACCAGTTACAGTGTTTCACCACCGTCACCCTAAAGAACTTCTTCCTAATATCTAAACTAAATCTACCCTCTTCCAGCTTAAAACCATTATCCCTCAACCTATCACTACACACCCTGGTAAAATGCCCCTCCCCAGATTTCCTGTAGCCCCTTCAGGTACTGGAAGACCGCTATAACTTATGTCTCCTTGGAGCCTTCTCTTCTCTGGGCTGAACAGCCCCAACTCTCTCAGCCTGTCTTCATAGGAGAGGTGCTCCAGCCCTTTGAACATCTTCATGGCCCTCCTCTGAACTCACTCCAAGAGCTCCATGTTCCTCCAGAACTGTACACCGTACTCCAGGTGGGGTCTCACCAGAGCAGAGGGGAAGAATCACCTCTCTTGACCTTCCAGCCACGCTTCTTTTGATGCAGCCCAGGACAGGGTTTGCTTTCTTAGCTGTAAGTGCACATTGCCAGCTCATGTTGAGCTTTTCACCAACCAACACCTCCAAGTCCTTGTCCTTAGTGCTGTTCTCAATCCATTCTCTGCCCAGCTTGTGCTTCGGGTTGCCCCAACCCACGTGCAGGACCTTGCACTTGGCATTGTTAAACTTCATGAGGTTGGCATGGGCCCACATGTCAAGCCTGACAAAGTCCCTCTGGATGGCCTCCCTCCACACCACACAGCTTGGTGTCATCAGCAAACTTGCTGAGGATACACTCAATCCCACTGTCCGTGTTGCTGACAAAGATGTTAAACAGCAGTCCCAGTACTGACCCCTGAGGAACTCCACTCATCACTGGTGTCCATTTGGACATTGAGCTGTTGACCACATCTCTTGGAGTGTGACCATCCAGCCAATTCCTTATCCACTGAGTGGTCCATCCATCAAATTCATGTCTTTCCTATGTAGAGACCAGGATGTCATGTGGACAGTGTCGAAAGCATCTATTGGTGAAATATACTGAATCTGGAAGATACCCATATGTTCCCAACAAATGACCACACACAGCGCTGCATCAAGGAGTGAAATTCCCTCTACATTCCTTCTTATCAGGCTGTTGGAGACAGGGAAGAAAAGTGAGGGAAGAGGAATCAAAGGCAATCTTTTTCTGTCCCAAATGTCATGGCTTGCAGACTATGTCCATGTACCCAGGCTTCAAACAACTGGGCACGAGAAAGCTTTTCAACACAACCAGATCCAGGGCTGCCCTTGATCAACATCTTGCCTCTAGCTACAGTCATTTTCCCGCACTTCATCCAGAGATGAAAAAAAACATCCTCTCATAGAAACCTATCTATACTTCAGTGGATTTTTAAGTATGATATTAGTTAACCAGAACACATAATTATTTTTCTCTTCTGTTCTTTGCAATCCTGATAAATCCTGTCACATTC
The DNA here is from genome assembly GCF_020740795.1 of Apus apus. Lineage (NCBI taxonomy): Eukaryota > Metazoa > Chordata > Aves > Apodiformes > Apodidae > Apus > Apus apus. The sequence goes on from NC_067283.1 coordinate 55,191,861, forward strand.
AGATTCACAGATGCACAAGAGGCAGTAAAAGAGGATTTTAAAACAAATACATAATACAAGTATTCCAGCTTCTGTATGGCACCGTTGTTCTCACCGTTTGCAAAAATGTACGAAGATTATTCCTAAAACATCCAAACTGGGCCTGTAGCTGAAATATGGGGATAGGGATACCTCAGTGAATACCTAAGCAGATTTTGTGTTAAATGGAGATCTCACTCATACGCTCCACAAAGAGACCAGCAGCACTGCCGTAAACATTGCTCAATGGTCTCAACCAGTCAACCTCCTCTAATGCCTACCAGGGCATAGGAAGAGTCCATGTCAAGTCTGCCATCAAATCTAGAACTGCTCTGCTTCCTTCCTCTGTGGTGGGGATGCAATTTTCCTAAGGGAGTTGATCTAAAGCCAGTCCCTAGCCAGCCCTGAAAAACAAATTTAAGCATGCTAGCTTCTCCTCCTTAACACTGCTGCCAGCCCTAGCTCAGCTCCATATCCAGAGTTCTGTTCTGCTGCACAAGTTGCTCTGTCACTGGGCTACAGTGCCAAAACTAAATAGAATATAATTGGACAAAGCTCTGTAAAGGCTCAGTCCTTAACTCCAGCTCCTGCCATGTTTTGTTGGGTCAGGAAGCAGAGCAGCCCAACGTTGGCTGGCTGGAACCTGTATTGGTGGCTGAATAAAGGTGGCTGTACACAACATCCAATGTTACAATAGTGAAGATCAAAGCAGACCTTCAAAACTGTGGGAGGGGTTCAACATAATGCAGTCTTAAACCCTTCTCCCACAAGTCCAGCCCCCACCAGAAATGACCCAGTCCATGGCTGCTCAATTCAGACTCCTGGGTGGCCCCCAGGAGCCATGCATGTGCCATGGACTCTCTTGATCACCAGTTGCAGAGTTTCTCGCTCCCACAGCTCATGTCAATCAGACCAGAAAGACGATTAAACTGTGCCAGAATAGTGGATCTGGTGCTCAAAGAGCTCCCCTGACCATAAAGAAGCAAGCAGTTTCCTTCACCTCTGAGCACCGGTCAGGGTGCAAATAAAGATGGTATCTTCTGTGTGCCCTACCACACCAAATCTGAGGACAGCTGTTTGCACAAAGGCTTGCAGAGGGCCAAGGGCATCCCAGTCTTGAATACAAGCAGCAGCCCCTCTTAGCTACTAGTGCTTTATTACAAACAACAGACTTTGATCCAACTAAATCCCTGACAAATAATTTTATTATGAAAGTTCTAATAGCAAATAGCACCATTTCCTAAAAGAGTTTTATGGAAATATGATACTACATTTATATGGAAAAATGAAGTAGAATATTCACCCATATGCACAAAAGGCATCATCAATAAAACAGCTGTGCTTTTGTCTAAAACATTTCTCTGAAAGTGGGTAATTATTATTTTAAAAACCCACACTGATCTGCTCCTGACAGCTCAGAGGGTACATGTTCTTATACTTTTGCTTTCCCTGACAGCTGATCTATTCTGAGCACAGGTGACTAACTAATACAATCTATTATACTTCTAAAAGGAAAGTAATTCCATTTATCTTTACCCTTCCTAGCAGAACTGCTTCCTGTAACTATGTTGAGGTGGAATGCTGCACGAGGTTTCTAAAATGTGGTATTTTCACTGCTTTCTTCAGGAAAAACAATTAGACAGAGATAATATCACCCTGAGGATGAAGAAAAAGCAATTATTTCTGTTACAAAATGTCCCTCTAGATCTGCATGTGAGCAATTAAGCTTTTTGATTTTTAATTTTATTACTTTGCCTTTCTGTTAACAAATAATTAATATGATTACTAATACCCTGTGTACCTCTAATGTCTATACTATTTCAATTAGAAAGCCGTTACTGATGCTTTTTAATTCTATTTCATTTATCTTCAAACTTGCATGGTAAACTTACAACATTGGTTGACATTAATGGAGCCGCAGCTCCTCCAAACTCACTCAGAGGAATCCTGCAAACTTTAACTGTTGCCACTTCTGAGACAGAGCATGAAATTTAACAGGAGACTGCAGACGACACTGGTTTTAGTTCAGAGTCACTCCGTTGGATTAGTCAGCTCTCATCCAAAAAACAAAGGATGTTTTTGAAATAGTGTTGGCCACTGTGCCTTTCCAACCTTCCTTCTTTCTCTTCTTTCTAAGCTGTAAAGTCAGCTTTTTAAAAATGTACTTTTACTTTTAGATTTCCAGTGAAAATGTAACTTAGGACACAGCAAAGCCTATTTAGCTAGCAATACCCGCTTCTTCCACTTCACGCACCATTACAGCACTTTGCTTCAGGAAGGCCAGGGGAGTGGTATCTGCCATGTAAGTCATGTCAGTCAGTGCACATGTTTTTTTCTGTTTGCCATTATCAGTCTTTTTCTGGATGCCAGAATCAGTTTTGTTGTCAATGCTACTGAATACAAACAGCTTCTAGATAATGTTTGTCCCTGAAATTAAAAAAGGGAGATTGATCACTAAAGACAAGTCCTAAGTCTCACTGACTGTCAAAGACTTTATTTAGTGGAAAACCAGCTACTGAAGATCCTTTAGCTAGTTGTGCACTCTGGCAAAGTCTGACAGATTTCAAGTAATGATTTCCAATATGAACAATGCTCTTCGTGTTGGTGTGCTTCCTCCTTGTGACCTTTTGAAAAGCCTTTCCCTGCCACCCCTCCTCCCCCTTTTTGCAAACCACCTAGCAATTCATCCTCTACATTCAGAAATATGCCATGCAGCACTTCCAGGCCCTGTGACTGTTAAGGATCCAATGGTTTGGGGAATGTTTTCTCCTGATTCTTCTCTTCTAGAGAACACTGCCTTTGCAGGGCTATCTCACGCTTTCTGCCTGGGACAATTAAAGGCTTCTACAGGTGATGTGAGCTCTTGACCCTCAAACGCAGAGGCTGAACACACCACTAAATTAATGTGGTGCAACATAGTGCACTCAAAGACATTAAAGTTTTAAGAGTGCAATTGATTACATGTAGTTCAACTTTCAAACACATTGGTGAAGATGGATTGCAACAGTCACTCCATGGCACAGTGATGCATGTCAGTGGGCTCTCAGTTTTACTGTACGGAGGACTTGATGTTGGGTTTTAACCTACCAGCAAGCCCCCTAACACACTGCAAGACATGGGAAGGAAAAGGAATTACAAATCCAGTAGTCACATGTAAAATAAAAGACTAAACCAACTACATTACAGTTTGTCTACTTCTGCCAACATCAGACAATTTCTAGCCCTTGGGGTTAAAAGACCATGATGGCTAAAATTGCCAAGTAAGGAAATACCTCCTCAAGCAGCCTCTTTTTTTAGGCTATAGTGAGCTTCCAGAAAGTAAATCTGATTTATAGCTTGGGATGTTCCTTGTCTCACCTGAAATTACTGTAATATTCAAACTTTTGTCATTCCAGTGTCTGAGGGGTGTTGTAGGAGAAACATTCCTATCAACAGCTGTAGAAGCCACCTTCTGAATTTTATTTTTAACTCAAAATTAAACATGATTGGATCTTATCTGACATTGCTTTTCCCATCCTGGCCATTTGGTGTACTCAACATATTCTACTCTTTCTTGTTTTGTAGTCACTTAAAAACATGTATGATACCTAGCAGAATTTCATAGACATTAATTATCTGACCAGTTGTTTAAAACCCTCAGGCACTAAATATTATTTTATTTTGAAAATAGGGAAAATTTTACTGAAAGCAAAATTATCTCAGAGGAAAAGCAATTTTGCCAACAAATGCTTTAAAAAATGCTTTAAAAGCATCTGTTAGTCTTAGAAACAATGATAGCTGCTTCAATTTCTCTTATGTTCACATCTTTATTAAATGTATCTGAAGGATGAAAAAACCTGTAAAAGATTTCTGATTAACCTGCCATCTGCAGGAAGACTAATGCAAATTTTTAGAGGTGTGGCATAAAAATATAAGTACAGTTAAAGAAGATACAAGTGAGTAACTGTTTATCCCAGGGGAAGAATAATAGGTGTGAGGGTTTATTTCCGATGTTGTTTCTAAACTTATTGTAACTAGCTATATTTGCTTAAAATTGAAAAAATCCCAACATAAATGTCTACTTTCAAATAAGGCAGATCAATACATTTCCAAATTATAAGCATCTCTTTTAACTACTGCTATGGGGTTTCATACCAATGATTTGAACAAGTTTGCTGTGTAGTGCATTGCATGGATGTATCTATGACTAATGCTCAAAGGAAAAATTTATTATAGCTATAATCCTTCAATTGGAATTCTTCTATACTCTACTATCCATATAAAAAATCTCTGATGTCTATGTGCTTATAAAGCAAGCATAAGCACCCAAGAATATATTGACACGTCTAAAGATTAATCCTGGGATATTCCAATCCCAGAGTAGACACTTTTGGTAACTAACCAGATGCAGACATCTCAAAGCAAGCAAGACCTACAACTCTATTTCACCTCTTGGAAGATGTGTAGATAGGCCCATATTCCTCTTAATATCGTAACTTTAGGAGTATATTGCTACATATCACACCAAAACATCCAATGATATGGAAGAGGCCAGTGTATCTCTGAGGTAACCTTCAAAACGCAGAGACTTCTCACGCAATCTTTGGACCTAACATCAGGTTTGGTGATCACTGAACAATCACATCAATTTTGTAATTTAAGGCATGGTCACCTATCAAAAAGTGTATCTTATGGAATTGGCAGCACTGCTTTTCTAGTAACCAGCAGGCTTGTTTTAAGAGCCATCAAAACAACACCATATGCATGCCCACTACAACGCAGGCGTCATGTGCCCAAGGGAAGCACTTTGTAGTGATACTCAAAATCAGCCAGGAAGAAAGTCTGATAAGAGCTTAAACCTTATGGAAGGTGGGTTTAGAAACCACCAAGTAAAACACCAACATTTCCCATGAGAGCTGGCAAACCTTGCTGGGTCTGTACAGAACAGATAGAGATGAGCTCTGCAGTCAGTACATGGCAAGAGGTTTGTCATGTCGTGTCATATGCAAGAGTGAAACGTAGATTATACAGATTTTGAAGTACAGGGCTCATTTACAGGTTCATAAGCAGACAAGAGAGTAATAAATTGTCAAGCCTAAAAGCTGTAAGCAAAAATGTAGTTATATGACTTCTAACATCATCGGCAGCCAGACAGATAAATCTCTGCATGCTGCTTTGAAAGGGTACCCATAAATAGTCATAGGATTTTCCAGCAAAGCACAGAACCTTTAAGGAAGGCCAGAATACTGCAGGAAGTTCTTACTCAAATAAACCTGAAGTCTGTCAGCCATAAAGGATGCCTTATAGGTGTCACTCACACAAACAATACTGGAATTGGACTGTGGGGCTTGAAAACAAGGCTGCAGAACAGAAAAAGTGCCTCAAATCTATCATTTTGGGAGAGGAAAGGAACACTACCAAAGATTTAGCAGTAAAAAAACATCCCTTGGAAAGCTTGCCTTGCTCTAGCACTACAGCACTCTAAATTCACTAAATGCAGTTTGCTGACTAACCTCTGTCGCCCACAGGTAAACACTCCTATTAAGAAGTTTTGTTCCCTCTCTTGGATCACGGACTTCAAAAGTCAGGGAATGCTAAACACAAGACTGAGACCATTTCTGTAATTTGCAGAAGACAGAACGGACAATATCATTGATGTAGCATAATGAGCCATTTCCCTCCTCCTACTGTGATTAATGGTGTGGATAGGAGGTCTGCTGCTAAGCTGATCCACATCATTCTGGCCCTGGAGGCATGCCCTAGATATAGTGCTGTGTGAATACATGCTTGAGAGATTGGCAGGCAGAAGCAGCTCTGGGAGCCTTTGTTATTGTCCAGTTTACTCTTTCCTGAGCTACTCCAGCTTGCACAATCTGTGTAGCCTCTGGGAAGACAGCTTTAGAATTGGCTTACTTGATGGAAAAAGCTGCTCTTCATGATGAGTATGATGCAAAGTAATGTGACAGTGATTGACAGCCAGGTGGGAAGACATAGGAAAGCATGAGTTAAACCAGGGTATTGTGTGAAGGAGCAGAAGGGTGAAGGAAAAAAAAGGAAAACTCCTCATTACCACAGCAGGTGTGCAGTGGTGGAGATGAGAGGTGCTGTTTTTTATAATAATAATCATTATTCAAATCAGTTAAGTTGACACAAGTTTATGATGATATAAATAGTAACCCAGCAATTACTGGATGTTTTGCTTCAAAACTTAATCTTCTCTAAATTGAAAATAGTTAATAAGTTTAGGAGTCTGCATCACATTTTGTGAACAAGTAATGTAATGAGAATATAACCCTCAGGGCCTACTCCTATCTATACTTTCATTGCTACACACACACTACATTCTTCATGCATATATTTAAGGTGAGGCAGAACTTGCCTGCCAGCTTCTCATTCCCTTCTCCCTTACACTGCACAGCCAGTTGTAATTTTTCTTGAATAGTGCAATTACGTTGCAATGTACTGGACAAAAGTGTGCTGCTGCTTTCCTGCTTTCTGAGTTCAGGTCTGAAATCAGAAGAAAAAGCTGTAATTGATTCCATCAGCCTTTTTTATATTAAAACTGAAGGTAACATCCAGAGAAACTTCTTCCTCTAGAAGGAGAAGGAACTACATCATTTGGAGTTTCTCACATTTTTTTTTCCTTTAGGAGACAGTACATGCCCAACAGAGACTTCCCGTTTTAGTTTATCTTCAGCAGACTTGTTAGGTTCTGGACCACTAGCATGGAAAACTGGAGTCTTGGAAAAAAGAAATAACAAAAGGGGAAATTATACCAACTTAAAGACACTTGTGGCAAAACCGGAGATAATAAAATACATCAAGGAGGAAAGAGCTTATTTGAACAAATCCCAATTGGCTCTTATTCTTAGTGCTGAACAAAATACTCAATTCCAGAGCTCTGGGAGACATGCTGGAAAGCCCTACTCATTTCTGCTATTTGGAAATAGAAGTTTTACAAGCATCTCCTAAGAATATGCCACACTTGCAGTCAGCCTAAAATAACTACCACCATTAGCAAACAGGTTATGCTGTAGTTTTCCTTCTGTCGCCTATGTGCATGCAGCTCTGTATAACGGAGTCACAGGTTAGGAAATCACAAGCACAGCAGTTGTCTGTCTGTCAATACAGAAAGCTTTTCTTCCAGAACAGGAACCAAATGTTGTTGTGGGGTTTTTTATTGAATTCTGATCTTCTACAGATACTACTATCAGACCATATGCCACAGCACACTCAGTTTAATGTAGCATTAACAGCAGTATTTTAACAAGTTCTGCATGGAATTATGATGATCTAGACCACCAAACCCTCTCCTCAAAACCCCTTAATTGCTAACAGGACTAATTTAAGTGTATGCCCCTCTGAAAATTCTGAAACTCAAATCCCCAGACTTTATAGAAGATTGTAAACCAGTAATCTTGGCAAGACATCTGCAAGTCAAGATGGGTCATGACAGGTCAAACTTAGAATGTATTTCCCACTTTGGAAACATCTAGTAGATCTCTCTACCTTTCCTTGGGGAGATCAGGTTCAAACAGTACAAATCTTCAAGCCATTCGAGTACATTCATAGAATCACAGAATTGTCATGATTGGAAATTACCTCTGAGATGACCGAGTCCAACCATCAACACACAAAAAACCCCAAATGCAACCAAACCACCCACCCAAGCCCACAATCTCAGCCAGTAGAGCATGCCCTGAAGTGACACATCTACACTGCTGGATTCAACCACCTCACTGGGCTGGCTGTTCCAGTGCCTGATCACTCTTTCAGTATAGAAATTCTTCCTAATATCCAATCTAAATCTCCTGTGCTGCAACTTCAGACCATTTCCTCTGATCCTGACATTATTTAATTGGGAGGAGAGGCCAACACCCACCTCCCTACAACCTCCTTTCAGGTACTTGCAGAGGGCAATGAGGTCTCCCCTCAGCCTCCTGTTCACTTTCATCTGCAGAGACAACTGCAATTCCAATACATGTGCACATTCATCTTGAGGGTAAATTCATACCTAATCTGCACCTTACCTAGGCAGTCCAGTTTGGTATTCTTTTCTGCAGGCTACTGGTCAGAGATACTAAATGATGCCTTTAAGCTAAGCCCACAGAGACATGTCACTGACATAATGAAAACCTCAGCACCCAGCCTGTGTTGTGCTGAATCAAATTCCAAAGGATTCCTTTTAAAACCTCTGACCATAAAACTTGACAGAAAAATGACAAATTTGTAACATCTCACAACAACATCTAGACCCACCAGTGCCTTTAATTCTTGTTTTAAAAAGCAAGCAAATCACGACAAAGCTTAGCCTTGTAAAACCCTTCTACTTTTCATATCTTTATTTATATTCTTATTGAAAGTAAGACTCATCGATAATAACACGGTATGTAAACTCCTCTCTTTTCTCCCCAAAGCACTTTTTCTTCCAACAGTCATGGTAATTTTTCTTGTCTCTTGATTAAATAAAGGTAGTTTGCTTCACTTCCGATACGTCTTGCCTGAGCCAAGCTGGCTTTAAATTTTGGCACATGCACAGAACTTCAAACCTGAAAAACCTTGGCTAAGAAAGATCTAGTGTGCATAAACTACTCAGTCTTAACACTGTGTAGTCTCTTCCATTTTCATTGCAGCTTGGTTATGGAGGAGGGAAGTTTTCTTGTCACATTAAACCAAAATTGGGTTAATCTGACCCCAGTGACAACAAGCTAATTTTAGGAACATGTCCAGAACAAGTCCTGCACTACTTTTCATGCAGGTGGTACATGCAGGAGATATCTTCCCCCCAGTCTCTCAAATAAATAACCCTTTCCCACCCTCCAATATCCAAACTAGAGACGTATGTTTAGAAATTCATCCTATGAAGCAATCTAGACATTCTGATGGCCACAATTTATCAACATAAATTACTGCACTTCACAGCAAAGCTTCTGTCATAAGAAAACACTGTGTGCCCTAAATTGTCTGGTGCTTTCTTCAATAATCAGCCTAGTTTTGATCTAGAGATCTGCTGATAAAGGACACCTCTGTGCATACAGTGACCAAAAAAAAAAAAAAAAGAGTTTCATACACATCATTGGAAATGTTCACACACTGCTCTGTTAATCTTTAGATTGGGGTCATTTTTCTCTGGAGATATGGTAATAGATTACTTTGAGAGAAAATGGGGAAGAAAGCCCAGACAGAGACCCACTTAACACTAAGCAAGCTTGCCTCCTTCCTTCTTGTTTTAATCCTAAAAAGTATCTAATGGCCAAAGCTGCTCTTAACTCTGTAGTGACCAAAACAGATGCAAAAGGAGTGAACAGTGTGTTAGCAACAGCAGTTTGCCTCCACAGCTTCTCAAGCACACTACGCCCTAAGACCCATGCTGGCACTGCTTCTCTTCTCCCTCTGATCACAGCCCATTTCACTGGTTCCAGCATCATTGGCTACCTCCCCAAAAGCTCCTCTAATCCCCTACCCAACCTTCTTTGCATTTCACTATCTTTTTGTTTTCTCTGGAAATAAAAATCTACTAATTTCTGGAAAGGCACAGGAGAAAGTGGGAAGGCTCTGACCCTTTGTCTTGTCTCCTGTGGAGATTCAGTCTCTAGATAGAAAAGACTTTCTCTCCCCTTATTCCTCAGTCCTTCTGGATGAGCCTCAGCATGGTCCCAGCCCTTCAGCTCAGCATTTTAAAGTTCTTTTGATTCAGGACCTTTAAAACTACATGAGGAAAAACACCTGAAAGAGTGCCTTGGAGGGACTTATGAAGGGAAGTGGCCTCAAGTTCTTCAGTACTTTTGCCAGTTCTGGTTTTTGTAGTATTTCCTCCCATGTGGACTCTGAAAACTGTGACTGCCAGCAGCATAGGGAATGTCCACCACTGTTTTCTGGGGCACACTTCTCCACCCACAGAGCAGAAATCAGGACTGGGAACTGAAATCAGTGGAGTTCCCTCTGTGCAAACAACCAAAAGAGCAAGGCAGTGCCCTGCCTTTGCTCCTTAGGGTTACAGTCCCTTCTCTTTGGAGGATCCACACTGGGTTCCTACTCTCACCATGTCCTTCATTCTGCAGCCAAGGTGATGGCTTATCAGGGTGGAAGAAAAGCACGTTTCTCTTCACCACTTTTATATCAGCTAAATATGCCATATTTATAGGCATAAACTCAAGTAGTCCCAAGCTGCTGCACAGTACTCTGGCATCGAGCCTGCCTGCAGAATGGCTCAGGAACGCCAGCACAGGGAAGGACAATTCAGTGGTTTAATTACATCATTGCTTTGCATCTCTGCAGCCCTCTGGTGTGCTTTTACCTCTGGAGAGCCTCAAAATCATCTGTTCATGGTAAACTCAAAACACCTCCTCCCGTATAACATGGTATTCACCAGCAGTGCTGAGGTTAACGGGTTCTGTTAGGATTTTCACTGCATCTTCATCCTTCCAAAGTAACAGTGTAAGCTTTTCTGTATGATTGTCCACAAAAGTTTCTGAGGATACACCCAGCTTTTAAATGATAAATTAATATCTTAAAAGTTTTAGGCTTTTCATTATCAGCTAGGAAAATCTAGGAAGACAGTGGCCACATTTTAAATTTTTTGGGACAACACAGACTGGGCTTGATTGAGAGAGAAGAAAGGTTTTTATATGGGGAATAAGTTAAAGTATTACCAGGCAGTCCCATATATAATTGAACATTACTATACTAACCAACTAATATCTTCTCTAATGGTCCTATTTTATTTCTCATTTATTTCAATCTTGAATCCCTGAATGTCACTTGTTCTATGGGAGACTACTGCAGACCCTCATTGATATTAATGGCATCTGCTTCACAGAGTCAGCAACCCACCAACAGCACTAGACATTTAGAGCTTTTGAAGGGGAGCCTCTTCCATTATGCTTCATCATAGATAATGTGAAATTCTGCTTCTTTACCCCCTGGGAACATCACCCCACTTTCACAGCAGGGATGACTTGCAACATTGTGTTGTTCCTTGCCATTTAGGTGCTACATACCTGATTTTGCAGAACCTTCCCCCTCTTTTACAGGCCTTGCACCAGTCTCACAGCTTCATGGAGGGAAAAGAACTTACTCTGCTTCTTGGGAGAAGCTGTACAAACAAATAACAAAAGTCTGCACTGGAAGCACCTTGCAAAAAAAGACACTGAGAAAGAGCCACCATGTATTGGTCCCACCTGGATGCTAAACCATGGACAAAGCAGTTTTTGGCTGCCAGCAACGGTATTGACCATCTGCACACAACATTGTGAGCACCAACTTTGAAAGTTTTTATTGAAGTAGGTCTAAGTTTTTGCAAGTAGGTAATAATTTCTTTTTCCCCCAAGTAACTGTGCAGAGAGAAAGAAAAATCAACTGGGCACCCAGTGATATTATGGGGGATAGGGCAAAGGTAAGATGACAGTTCTTACTTCATTCAGGCAAAGCATCTGCCACTTCGTTAATACTCCAGTATGCTCTGGTCCCAGAAAGCTGTGAAGGCAGCAATTATTAAAGCCAGTTCTGGCTGGGGAAAATGCATGTTACATTGACCTCAAAAGTGTAATTCAAATTTTATGTTGCTACACCTGCCAGCTGAGTGGTCCACGCTCTAATCCGAGGAACCATCTGTGTAGATGTAGGTACAGCACATACACAGTCTCAGGAGAGGCAGGCTGGACTTACCATCAGCACCACAGGGAAAAAAAGATGATCTATTGTCAATCCCTCCTGCCTAAAAAATTAATTTCAAGTGAAGCCTATGACCTAGGAGGTAAAAAGTTACTGAACCTTAGTCCTTAGAGAGGCCTCTGAACTGACCCAATCAGCTGTAATAGCTCAAAGAAGCCACCACAGGCCTCTCAGAGCAGTTTTCCTGTAAATAGACAGCTGTGAACATAGGAGACTGCAGTGGCTTCCTGCCAAAAATCTGCATTTTAATAACTTTGTAATTGCATATTTTTGCAATCTGTTGACTCTGACTTATTTTAAGAACACCGAAGGAGTAAAAGAGTATCACCACCAGATTTTCTGGTACTTTAAATTTCATAATGTAGTTTGCAACAACTCAGTAATTACTGTGAATAATTCATAATGAGGGTTATAACGATGTGACACATTTTAGTGAATCCCTGAAATTTAGGATGTTTAAGCGATAAAAACAAAATAAAAACTAAATTCAATAGTAAGTATGAGAAGAAAAATAATTAAATTCTATAATTAAAAAAACAGATCGCGAATCCAGTCTGGGTGGAGTTGTTGCTCTCAAGCTCATGTAATTTCATTAGAAGTGATTTGCTTTAAAGATGAAGCATAATTTTAACGAAAAGGGCTGTGATTCTGCAAATGCCAGCATCCACAGACAAAGCCATGCATATGACTAGTCTCCCTGCACAATGGGACAACTTGTGTGCAACTATTTGCAAGACTGTGGGGTCCCAGTCAGAATTTGCACAACAAAACACTTGAAAGGATAATCCATTTTAATCAAAATAAAGTGGAATTAAATCCACTTTTACTCGGTTGTGGTTTTTAGATTAGAGCAATGAACAATACACTGGGTAAGGGATATGGAACAAGTCTCCAATGAACAAGTCTCTGCTTAAAAAAAACAGTCATACATGTCTTGACTTGCTGCACCCTTTTCACATCTAATATTCTGACACTCTGATCCCTAAAGCAGGCTTCCAAGGACAGCCACAACACATCTAACTGCAGTAGGTTTTTCATGTACTAACACGGTTTGGGATATCTTGAAAATCTTGAAACTGATATAATAGGCTTTTTACATCTTCACACTATACAGATACACTGACTGACCATTCAAAGTCAACCACTTGAACTCCAGCCCTTAAACAGAATAATAGCATAAGTTTGGTTTTTTATTTCTACTTCCTTCGTCCAATTTTAAGTCAAAATTTTATTATGGAAAGGCTTGTTGTTCCATTTCCTAAGTAGAAGAACGGAAGCCCAGTTCTCCTACCCCTTTTCCCAAGGAGGCAGTGGGCTGAAATTAAAATTGCCTCTAGCTTCCAAGACTGCCACCTAAGTAATAAAGCAGGTGAGCAGTTATAACCTAAAAAGTATGTCTCCAGAAGCTGACCAGGCTGAATGGGCAGTGACTGCTTTTCTTCCCCCTTCCTGAAAAGCAGTGACAAAAGGTCTTTGTGGGCAGTTGAATTTTCCAACCCCAGTATATACTGGGAGCAACAGTGAAAGACTGCCACATTTCAAGTATAGCTCTGCAAGGGTTCAGCCCAAGAGGCAGAGAGCTTTTTTGTTCCCCTGTTCCCTGAGTTGTCATTCCTTTTCACTAGATTTTGTTTCCTCAGAAAGGTGTATGTGTTTACTAGCAAGCGAGGGAAAGTGCTGGGTGACAGATCCCAGTGACCGATTTCCCACATACAATATACTGACATGATATTAATTATGATTTTCAGAAGGAAACAGATTTCTTTCAACTAAAAAAGTTCCTTCACAATATAAAAAATTCATGGAGGGTTTTTTGTTTGGTTGGTTGGCTGGTTGACTTTTTTTAACTTGAACTCTTAGCAATTACTTTCTTGACAGCTTGTTGCAATTATTTTCCTGTTATCCCATTAATCTCTTAATTACTGTCTTCAACAACCACTACACAGACCTTAGCCCTCCAGTTTGCAACAGTATCACTCAGTCCCATTGAAGCCTCTGAGGTACCAATTTTTACCATCAATGAATGAAATATGGTGGGAAAATTAACTAGAGATGCAAGTATTTAACACTGGCTGCTAAATATAAGAGAATAAACATGAGATCCTAGCATGATAGCAGCCATGGTAGATAAGATGGATTCATCATTTATGTAGGATGCAAACTCCTCCCACCTTCCTAACCCCATACCTTTTCTAGTGGCAAGGGAAATACAGCAGTCTTCTCATCTCCTTGTCAGGTCCAAGAAGGAAACTGAAGAGCTTTATTCACTAACAAGTGTAAAGTAACAGACAGCAAAAGACCATTCTTGACAGGTTCTCCATCTCTCATCCACTAAAAGCCTTCATTGATATGGCAACCACAGTAACACTTCCTAGCAGTGGCTTCTGGCACGTTTCCAGGCTCAGTGATGTCATAGGAGGAAAGCAACATTTAATTTTACTTCTTTGCTGGTGGGTGGGACAGATGGGAATGTAACAAATGACCCCTGACACAAGGCATTTCATGGAGAATTGACCAGTTGGGATTAATAGCCCTTGGCTGCATTTGGGCTGTAAAATTTTTCAGCCAGACATTAATTTTCAGGAAATGCTCTGTGCCTCAGTCATTATTACTTAAATAAAAGCATATATTGTATATATATGGTCAAATCAAGTTATGGCTAGAATTTTGTCAAGTACTGATAAGGGTGTAAATTTACTGTGTTATTTAAGCTTTTCCTTTTGTGTTCAGGTAACTGTAGTTTGGTAGAGGGAATGACTATTATAAATGCTTAAAGAAAATGCCCTTGCTTTGTCCTTGCATACAGCAATCCCAGGATTAGAAGCCAAGATAACTATTAAAAAAAAAAAAAAATCATCAATTACCTTAATTTTTCTGTTACTATCATGAAGTAGTGTACATACACACGCATTCACTAAAACGACATCCAACAACATGTACACTTATCATGCAAAAATATATACAGTATATTAAATAGAGTGAGAGTGGTGTGGCAGTTTTGCAATGAATTCGGGCTGACTGCATTAATAATGTGTGCCAAAGCTGTAAGTACAGAGTGCAGATTATCCTAAAGAAAGGCAAATAAAACTTCCTTATCACACCTCTGTTCCCTGGTTTTTGCTGCACACTGAAGGAGCACAAATTTATAAAACAGGAGTTTAACAAAATTTTATTGAAGCTATGGCTTGCAAGCCTGAGTCTGTAAAGTCAGGTACTTCAGCTGCCATCAGTGAGACCATACAGTGATTTGAGAAAGAGAAAGACTATGAGCAATAAAATTTTAGAAGCCTCTATAAATGACTAAGAACAGATTTCCTATACAAGTGCCTGGACTTGAAAATCTGATAGTAAGGTCTGGCCCCATGATAGGTATATGGTCCAGTATAGTTAGTATTAGTGTAAGCTTTTTACCAATAGAGGCAAGGAATTTATAAGTCTACCAGAAATTGCAAAGCATCTTTGTATAGCCAAGAATGATCCACAAACATCTGACTTTAAAATCCTGAGCACTTTCTATGCATACAGAAGTTATGTCAGTATATTCCAGCAGGACCAGAACCCTGGACTTCTACAGAGCAAACTTCGGCCTCCTCAACCAATTGTTAAGGGAAGTCCCATGGGACAGAGTGCTAGAAGGTAAAGGGGCTCAAGATAGCTGGACAATATTCAAGGACCACTTCTTGCAAGCACAGCATCAGTGTGTCCCAATGGGTAGAAAATCTAGTAAGGGAGCTAGGAGACCAGCGTGGTTAAAAAAGGAACTGCTGGGGAAACTCAAGTGGAAGAGGAAAATCTATAGATCATGGAAGGAGGGGCTGGTCACTTGGGAGGAATATAGGAATGTTGTCAGGGAATGTAGGGAGGCAACTAGGAAAGCTAAGGCCTCCTTGGAACTTAACCTTGCAAGTCGGGTTAAGGACAGTAGAAAGGGCTTTTTCAGATACATAGCCAACAAAGCTAATACCAGAGGCAATATAGGCCCACTGCTGAATGAGGTGGGTGCCCTGGTGACAGAGGATATGAAGAAGGCAGAGGTGCTGAATGCCTTCTTTGCCTCTGTCTTTACTCCTGCAGGCTTTTCCCATGAGCCCCAGATTCATATAACCCCAGAAGTAGTCAAGATAGGTGAGGACATAGTAGATGAGGATTGGGTTAGGGATCAGTTGCATAATCTGGACATCCATAAATCGATGGGTCCGGATGAAATGCATCCAGGGGTGCTGAGGGAGCTGGCGGAGGTCATTGCTCGTCCACTCTCCATCATCTTCGGTAAGTCATGGGTAACAGGAGAGGTGCCTGAGGACTGGAGGATAGCAAACGTCACTCCAGTCTACAAGAAGGGCAAGAAGGAGGACCCGGGTAACTATAGACCGGTCAGCCTCACCTCCATCCCTGGAAAGGTAATGGAACAACTTGTCCTTGGCACTATCTCTAGACATATCAAGGAGATGGGGGTCATCAAGAGCAGTCAACATGGTTTTACCAAGGGTAAGTCATGTTTGACTAACCTCATAGCCTTCTATGAGGAAATTACTAGGTGGATAGATGATGGTAGAGCGGTGGATGTGGTCTATCTTGATTTCAGTAAAGCATTTGACACCGTCTCCCACAGCATCCTTCTAGATAAGTTGATCAAGTATGGGTTTGATGATCAGGCAGTGAGGTGGATCAAGAACTGGTTGAAAGGAAGAAGTCAGAGAGTTGTAGTCAATGGGGCAGAATCTAGTTGGAGGCCTGTGACTAGTGGAGTCCCTCAGGGGTCGGTACTGGGACCGGTGTTGTTCAATATCTTCATCAACGACCTGGATGAGGGCACAGAATGTACCCTCAGCAAGTTTGCTGATGACACAAAGCTGGGAGGAGTGGCTGACACACCAGAAGGCTGTGCTGCCATTCAGAGAGACTTAGACAGGCTGGAGACTTGGGCGGGGAAAAACCTGATGAAGTTTAACAAGAGCAAGTGTAGAGTTTTGCATTTGGGGAAGAAAAACGCCATGCACCAGTACAGGTTGGGGGCTGACCTGCTGGAGAGCAGTGTAGGTGAAAGGGACCTGGGGGTCATGGTAGACAGGAGGATGACCATGAGTCAGCAGTGTGCCCTTGTGGCTAAGAAGGCCAATGGCATCCTGGGGTGTATTAGAAAGGGTGTGGTTAGTAGGTCAAGAGAGGTTCTCCTCCCCCTCTATTCTGCATTGGTGAGGCCACATCTGGAGTATTGTGTCCAGTTCTGGGCCCCTCAGTTCAAGAAGGACAGGGAAGTGCTTGAAAGAGTCCAGCGCAGAGCCACAAGGATGATTAAGGGAGTGGAACATCTCCCTTATGAGGAAAGGCTGAGGGAGCTGGGTCTCTTTAGTTTGGAGAAAAGGAGACTGAGGGGGGACCTCATCAATGTTTACAAATATGTAAAGGGTGAGTGTCAAGACGATGGAGTTAAGCTTTTTTCAGTGAAGACCAGTGATAGGACAAGGGGTAATGGATACAAGTTGGAGCATAGGAGGTTTAAGATGAATATCAGGAAAAATTTTTTTACTGTAAGAGTGACAGAGCACTGGAACAGGCTGCCCAGAGAGGTTGTGGAGTCTCCTTCGCTGGAGACATTCAAAACCCGCCTGGATGCCTTCCTGTGTGATGTGCTCTAGGTGACCCTGCTCTGGCAGGGGGGTTGGACTAGATGATCTTTCGAGGTCCCTTCCAACCCCTAGGATTCTATGATTCTATGATTCTATGATACACCTGGAGATGTTTTACCTTTATGATACGTGCTGTTTTCCTTCCACCCAATCTGGAGCAGCATGCCTAAGGCTGTGTCCTTAGGCGCAGCCCCCCCGAAGATGTAGCAGAGCATAGGCTGATTTTGAGGTGACAAAGCTAAGAAAGGAACAGTGAAGCTTCACCTCACCCCTGCAGCAGCCTGGTCCTTAGCAGCAAAGAGAAACTAATGGTGCTACAAGAGGAAATGGGGTCAAGTTGTGCAAGGGGAGGTTCAGATTGGATATTAGGAAAAATTTATGCACAGAAAGAGTGGTGAGGTATTGGAACAGGCTGCCCAGGGAAGTGGTGGAGGCACCATCCCTGGAGGTGTTAAAAAATCGGCGCTTTGGGTGATGGATTAGCGGTCACAGGGGTGTAGGGCTGACAGCTGGACTTGATGATCTTCAGTGTCTTTTCCAACCATAATGATTCTATGATTCTAAAGAGAGGCAGGGCTGGACATCAAGCTCCATGATGTCCCTGAGCACTTGAGGCTGAGGAGGCATCTGCAGTGCATGCCAGGTCAGTCCAACGCCCCGAGGGGTGACACTGGGTTTTACACCATTTTTACAATACAAATTGCAGAAAAGGAAGAACATTCTAAACACCTGTCAACAACACCCATTTATTGAAGGGCAAATACCAATATTATTTATGTTTAAAAGCATGTTACTTCATTTCAATTCACAGATATGCTGTCTCTAACTTCTCTCTCACCTTCCTGCATGGGTGAGGGGCTCCCCAGCTCCTGCGGTACCCTTGAGGCTTTCTGACCATTCTTTCTCCATCTCAAACACAGCCTTCAGTCTTCTCCCTCTTCTCCTGCATGGGCAGGCATGTTACTCCTTTATCCAGTTACCGCATTAATCTCTTTCACACTCCCTTCCCCACACCAAGAAATGCCTTCTCTCTTGGCAAAATTTTCAGTTTTCTAAGCTGCTCAGTACCTCCAGTTTGTCAAGCGAGAAGGGAGTTTGCTCAAAACAAGTGAAGACAGGCCTGTTCTAGAAAGAGTTTCAGCTTTCCAAATCATTTGCCATTCCTAATGTCTTCCATAACCATCTGCCTCATGCCGTGCTAACTCTGTAGATCACACAAAGACTTACAGCACTATGATATTAATCATTCTAAAAGAACAAAACCAGAACAGGGCCCAGTGTAATGCAAGTTTTATAGTAATACACAACCAGTGAAGTAATGACTTACCGCCTCCAAATTTCATGGACACATTTTTTAAAAACGAATTCAGATTGCTGTTTGCTGATGACACCACGCTGAGTGGTGTGGTCGATATTCCAGACGGACAGGATGCCATTCAGAGGCACCTGGACAAGCTGGAGAAGTGAAACCTCATGAGGTTCAAAAAGGCCAAGTGCAGGGTCCTGCACCTGGGCCAGGGCAACCAGAGATATCAATACAAGCTGTGGGAGGACATACTAGAGAGCAGCCCTGTGGAAAAAGACCTGAGGGTACCAGTGGATCAAAAGCTGGACATGAGCCATGAATGTGCAATTGCAGCCCAGAAGGCCAACTCCATCCTGGGCTGCATCAAAAGAAGTGTGGCCAGCAGATGGAGAGAGGTGATTTTGCCACTCTGCCCTGGTGAGACGTCACCTGGAGTACTGCGTCCTGCTCTGGTGCCCCCAACATGGGAAGGACCAGGACCTGTTGGAACATGTCCAGAGGAGGGCAACGAAAATGCTCAGAGGGCTGGAGCACCTCTCTTATGAAGACAGGCTGAGGGAGTTGGGGTTGTTCAGCTTGAAGAAGAGAAGACTCCGGGGGGACATTATAGGGACCTTCCAGTACCTGAAAGGGGCCTGTAAGAAGGCTGGGGAAGAGCTTTTGACAAGGCCATGTAATGACAGGACAAGGGGTACTGGTTTTAATTTAGAAAGGGTTAGATTTAGGTTGGATATTAGGAAAGAGCTACTTAAGATGAGGGTGGTGGATCATTGGAACAGGTGGCCTAGAGAGGTGTTGGAGGCCCCATACCTGGAGACATTCAAGGTCAGACTTGATGGGGCTCTGAGCAATCTGGCCTAGTACCTGATTATTGTAGGGGGGTTGGACTAGATGACCTTTAGAGGTCCCTTCCAACCCAATACATTCTATGTTTCTATGATTCTATGATTGCATGTTCTGCTTCACCTCGGTCTTCTTCAGCCTTGTACTTAATGTAGTCACAGATATGCAAACCAATGTATCACTTCTCAAGAGACTATTCTGGCTGGTACTAATGACTGAACCAAAAAAACCCACAAAACACCAGGTTTGATCAGCCTCTGATGCTGAATAGCTGCCTATTCAGCTCTTGATTTGTACTTCCTGGCAACTGCCCATTTACTGCGAACATGCACAGTTGACATAAAAGTGTCTTCTAAGCATACAACACTGGACAAAATTCATTTTCAAATCATAGCCCATGTCCACTCCAGGAATCCAATGCACCACAACTGAGAAAGCAGCTAAAATCTTCTTTGTTTTTCCATTCTTCATACAGAAATGAAATGTTTTCTACATGTCATGTTAAGCAAAAAAAGAATCAGATAGAAAATACTAATTTCTGCAACAGAAGCAATGAGCAAAGGTAGCAAATATTTTAGGCTGTAATTTCTGTAATCAGTAGTGTAAACCTTTGTGGAAAATGTATATCTTAAAAAGCAGTGAAACCCTGTAATGAAGGTTAATAGTAATTATTATGTTTAATTCACCAAACAGATGGAGCTTAAGAGATCATATGGCGTGAAAGATAAAATTCAAACAGTCTTAGAGTCCTGGAAAAACATAAAAGCAATAGAGAAGAAAGATACATTTATATGCCATGGATTGAAAATGTTTTCTGAGTAGAAAAAAAGGCAGAAAGACACTGTTAGGTGATGTGTACCCTATGTGCACAACCATACTTGAGAAACAATTAGGTAAGAAGAATTACACTTCAGATGGACAGATGCACCTGATGGTCAAAAATGGCCATCACATACCAGTATGTCTTACCAGCATTTCAAAGAAATGGATCAGCTAGCAGACAGAGAAAACTGGTAAAAAAATTTTTTTTTTTAAAAAATAATTTTTATAATTTTTTTTTTTAAAAGAAAATGCTTTCCCTAACATGGTTATAGGCCCACTAGATGTAACATAGATAGGTACCTAAGTACATAGTTTGATTTTAGAAATATGAATTGAAATAGTTCCAGAAACTTTAGTAGTAATCTGTGCTATACCTAAGAAAACTAAGAATGAACTAAGGGGTGAAATAAGTAGTCTTTCCAAGACTTTCACAGGTTTTTACCTGTAATGGTTATTAAACATAATTATCAAATGTGGTTATCGGAGATAATTAGTTAAGTATCCCTGAAAAATCAGGCCACTTAACACGTGGCTTAATTTTGAAGAGTAAACATTTTGGTCACGACAGCACGGAAAATACATAGTTGGGAAAAAATACCCAATAGCTTTTGCAATTTAAAACCATATTGTACTATTATTTCCCACATCAGCCCAATCTTCAACTTCTTTATGCACATAAAAAATAGTCAGACACTGAGAAGCAACAATCAGTTCAAGTGTAATGAATCCCTTGGCTTGTAATTAATGTATTTTAGCTTTAAAAGACAACAAATCTGAAATAAGTATTTCACTACACTTCCTTCTTTGTTCTGAAAAAAACCGAACCCACCAGGTAGCCAAAGAAGAGCTGTATCTATGTATCTTCTAAGAGTTTTCAAAGCTCTTTGGCCTAGGTTGTGAAATAAAGACTGTGGAGTAAAAGAATTTGCTCATAATACTGTGAATATCATAATGCTATTGGCTTGAGACAATTAGCTACTCATTAATATAATGCTCAAGTGTTTTTTCTTACATGTCAGTCCTCATATACATGGATTTTGCATACATACATACAATATAGAAAAGCATTTCACAGAATAAACCAAAAGCACTGTTAACAGCATCATTTAGTCACGTTTAACTGATGCTGACAATGAACATGAGAATTATTTGCCTCTCCTGCACTTATCCATTCAGATGTAATTTTAAACACTTGTTCAGCAGCTATTTTTTCTCCTGCTTCCTACTACTTTGATACTGAGGGGGTTTGAATCAGATCCCTGAATTACAACTCAGTGAGGTTCTTCACCTGTGTAATATTCTGAAGCTGACTTAGTACTGTGTTTATTCCAACAGTGCTGACAGGTTTCTACCTGCTCACAGCTCAAATTGTGGTGATGCCAAGTTCAGCACTGATGTCTGAGAAGCTTTGAAATCCCACAAGGTCAGAAACAGCATGAGCTTACTAGGTCTTGATATTCAGGCCTTTTGTTCACTCCTGACTCAAAAGGCACTATGGGTGAGTACTTTGATTGGGAAAGAAATTTCAGGCCAAAAGCCTACAGTGAGATGTAGTCTCCAGAAAGGTTAACACGTTCTTCAGAACTGCCAAAATAGATTGCTGCTCATGAGGAGCACTGTGATCCACTTAGCTGAGGCACACAAAAATATTTTTCTCCTTCTGCTTTCTGATGCCTTTCATCACTCTTTGTGTAGGAAAGTAAATAGTTGATGCTGGCCCAGCACCTGGCCAGTCACTGCCCTGTTCATAAATCAGAATAAAGCAAAGGTCACTTCTTGCACAGTGTAATCAGGACACAAGTTCCCAGTTAATGGTGTTTTCAGCTGTCAGGTTTCCATACTTATCTTGTCTTTTGGAAATCAATCCTATACAATGTGAATGTGGAGAGGTGGAAAGGAAGAAGAGAGAAATTTGCATAGTATGACTCCTCGAGTTTATCTTGTAAATCCATAAGGCACTTCTCATGTTATAAATTAAAAAAAGAGGAAGAAATTGTCCTTGCAAAGTAAAATCAGCAACAAATTAACCCTTTCACCCTACTAAATGCAAGAAAAATGCAGGGAAAAGAGATCCCTCCTCTTAAATAATTTAAGGCAATCTATTTATGCCAGTATAGTACCTTGGGTATGACTCCAGTATTAAAGGGAAAAAAAGTTTCTTTAAGTCTCAAGCTATACTGGAAAAGAAACAACAAAAAAGCCAGTTACAGTGGAACAAAGGCTTTCTCACATGGAATCACACCTGTATAAATAAAGCTATTATATTAAGCCAGTATTAACTAACTTGTAACTTCTGCCATACCTGAAATACAATGGGAAGAGCAACCTATTTTCAAAGATGGTTTGAATTGGCCACGACAAACTTCCAAACACTAAGACTTATGGTTCAACTTCCTTTTAAGTGGCCCCAGGAAGATTCAGAGATAAGCCAAGTAAGGGCCTCAAGATTTCAAGCAGCATCAAAAAAGATTATGATGTATTATTTAAAACTTTTATAAACTTATTAGTGCTTTAGCTCTATCTTATTTGCATTGCCTGCTATCACCCCACAAACAAGCACAATGCAAATGCATTTGAATAATGAAACTTCCTCTAATTGTCCCAGGAGTAAGTTTCCATACTTTTCTTCAGACATCTAATTTTATGTCTAAGTAAGAATAACTCCAGAATTGCACAGAATAACCCCACAACTGCCTTCTACAAAAGAGGAACTGAGTTGCTTGACTTTGAGCCTCTAAAACCTACTTAAACTAAGCATAAAGGAATTCAAAATAGGTGGCCTCTAAAAGAGGTTTCTGGGGGATGCTTCTAACCCCTTTCTGATTCACTTCTCATGACTTTCTTGGAGATTGTGGATCATGAGTCTATGGAAGTGCAAGGCCCAAAAGCAGCAATGCAGAGAGGTGTTTAAAGAATTGTAGCTTCCACCTTGAAAGTGAGGCAATTATCTTCATATCCTGGATGTGCTGAGTACTAGCAGGTCTTTTAAACAGACCTGAAACTTGTATTCCCCAGAAGGAGAGGCCAGGAGTAAAGAGGTGGATGTTTTCTTTATGGCAGCTCACTCTTCTCAGGTTCAAGAGAATTCACTATGCTGTCATCTACAGGGGCTAATTTCTAGGGGAAGCAGACCACTAAACAGCTTTTGGTAAGAAATGCCAAACGATACTCGTTCTTGCCACGTCACCTGCAGATGCTGTGGAGTGGAAAAATCAAGAGACAGCCTGAACACAAGTGAAGTTTAAATGTGAATGGTGTGAATCATGACTGTAATAAC
Source organism: Apus apus (assembly GCF_020740795.1). Classification (NCBI taxonomy): domain Eukaryota; kingdom Metazoa; phylum Chordata; class Aves; order Apodiformes; family Apodidae; genus Apus; species Apus apus. The sequence continues at coordinate 55,215,409 of NC_067283.1, forward strand.
CAGCTCACCTGGGGCATGTCTTCTATGTGTAGACAGGAGCTGAATCAAAGCAGTCTGCTATAAATGGTGTGATTTTATAAGGAACGACTTAAGCTAACTCAACTTGGTATGTGAACATTTTTGTCTTGATCAAAATGTGAAAAAATCAATATGAAATGAAAATTCAACTGGTCAGGCTTTGAGTAATGGCAGACCCTGACCTTTAGATCTGAGCTCCACAGGCAGACGACATCTTTCAGGTACAGGCATGTCTTCAGATCAAACCACTCATCTCACCTGCTTGGCACAGCAGGTCTTTCCATTGACTCCCTCTTACTTCTTACTTCCTTTGGACACAAGAATTAACCAGCTCAGCCCAACAACTGAGACTGTTAAAGCCAACCTGGCCTGAAGAAAATCAGCAAGTGTACAGGTGCCCTGCTCTGACAGGAGACTGATGGGGAAGCAAGTCCAGTTGAGGAGGATGAGGTAAGAGTGATGGACTTCTCCCATGAGGCTGCATCAAGACCACACAGGGGCCGCAGCCTCAGGGGAAGATGCAAGAATCTACATTAAGGGCCTGTCATGCTAATCCATTAGGATGGGACAACCCCAAGAATGTCAGAATCATAGAACCATTCAGGTTGGAAAAGACCCTTGGGATCACCAAATCCAACCATCATCCCTACTCTACAAAGTTCTTCCCTAAACCATATCCACCAACACCACATCCTAACGACCCTTATTTGCATTTGGTGCCTTTGTAAAACAGACCAGGCTTAATTCCCACACACATGCTCCAGTCAATTTAAGGGCTTAAGGTACATATATAACCTTTAGTGAAAACCTTTTATTTTGCAATAAACCACAGAAGTACATAAGCAAGAAGCTCCAACTCATCAGTAGGCTGCTCCATATACTTCTGACAGGTAAGTGTGTAATAGACAGGCCCTGAGTTATGTCAGTGAATCTCTTACCTAATTCTAGTATGTACAGTACTAATTAAGTACAGATGATGTTAGGGTGGGACAGAGGTACATCTTGCCGAGATACAAATTAAGTGAACAAAGACTGAACAGCCTTCCTTTGCTTGTAAAAGGTCAAATAGCATACTACAACAGATATTATATTAAAACCTAAAATAAATAAATGTAAGTTGTTCCTAGCATAGTAAATATGACATTACTCTCTGTGTAACCCAAGGATCAAAAAGAGAAGGAAAAAACCCCAAACACAAAAAAGGTGATGGAACAAAATGGTCACTGCTCTTTGGTAATACTGTGCTAGGAACCAAAAGCTGTATTTGTACCCTTTGTCCTGGGGGATCAACAGGCAGTAATTATTTGTTCATTAGCTGCTCAGATCACTGTAAGTTGGTGATGGGTTCAGAAATGGCTGAGGAGTAGACAAAGAAATATTTCTCCCAAGAAATCAATTTGGGTTCTTCAGGAAAACATGATTAATGTTTACTTGGGATGCTGCCTGCACCAGAAGGGCAGGTATGTCTTCAGACATTAATATAGAGTGCACTCCTGCTATAAAACTCTCTGAAGTAAAGCCAACTGTGACAGAATTACCAACCTGCCCATGAAAACCATGTGAGTGGTTACCAAAGCTGCTGTTTCTTTCTAGTCCTGCCTTGCAAGGACACATGCCTACTAGCAGGCATGGTGAGATGGACAGGCCTTTTCTTCCTTCTGCATACATGCATTAATGAGTTGAACCTCAGAGAACAATGTAATGAACCAGTCAATTAGGCAGTGAAGACATTATGACAATAAACACCCAAACTGCTCTGGCTGGTGTCCCAGATGGAAGCGTCCTGCTACAGCTGGGGGAGATGCTTCAGTTTTCCTCTTCAAGGTGAGAAATATGGATGAATGCTTTTTCATACAGATTTACTGCTTTGGAAATGGGTTGCTGAATAGTTTTCTCAGGGTGTTTTTTTTTTGACATAACTACAGGTCTCACCTTGTTGAAAGTCTACCTGATGGCATGACGACAACATATGTTTATACTTTCTTAGCCATCAAGACATGTAGATACACTACACCTAGAGATGTTTACACTTAAATGTGTCCTTGTGTTTATGCAAATATCCAAATATATAGTGTAAATGACCTTAGAATATAGCACCGTGCAAGTGCTTCTTGTTGTCAAAACAGAACATCCCCCAAAACACAGACCTCATGCAGTTTTTAACTTTTTCCCTATGAGAAAAGATACTGCAGATGCATATGGGAAAGCTTCTTATTACTACAAAATAAGATGATTTATTCTCAAGATGTCAATTAAGCAATAAAGCACAAGTAACCATGAAGCACTTGGCAACTTTTCTGCAGTTTCCTGTATATTTTTATCCAAGATATTTTTATGTGTGTGCAAATGAGCACATATATTATCCAACTTGTCATTAGCTTATCTAAAACTTGACATGGAGTATAAATTGTTAATGATGTGCAAATGATATAGCAAACACTGAGAACTGTCATAAGTATATGGTAGGGCCAAAAGTCAGCACAAAAATGTAAGCAGAGAAACTTCCAGTAGCATCTTCTTTCCTGGTATAAAAATGTAGTCTAATACCAGTAAAGCAATATTTACATGGTGCTGAAAGAGTAGAAAAATTCTTCTTTTACAACAGCACTGACAGGGAAATACCTAAGATTTCTTGAATGAATCCTAGAATAGACAGCCCTAGTCCATCCTTCGTGACAGAAATCTTCTGATTCCCATGTCTTTGAGCATTAAGCAACTAATCACAATGCAGGATGTTGCACTCTAGTGCCATCCTTCATTTTACAATGCATTTACAGATGGATACACCAGCTCATGTAAACAAGGGGGGGTTGTTTTTTTAGTCAACTGCATGAGGAAGGGCCTAATTCATAAACATTGTCAAATATTTACACACCAAGATTTGAAGAACAGCTGTTACAGGCCCAGAGTTTGTCACGGATTACACCTCTAATGAAAGAGTAAGAAAACTGCACTCTGTAATGCAAAGGTATATCCCAAGGAAGAAGGCAGGACTGGGGGAGGGATACTGCCTAGCTTCTTACTTGTAACCTGTTCAGATGTCACAACTTCCAAGATAAACAGGAAGATGTTGGTTTCCACTTTGTGTACTGATGTATAAGCAGAAGAGTGTCATTTTTTCCATCTAAAGAGCAGAAGGGTCATCGTACATCTCCCCACATCAGACGCACATGGGTATACAAGTCAGCATGACTACTCTTTGAGATGTGTCAGTTTAAATGCTACCTCTTGCATTTTATGCAAAAAATGCATAAAATCAGAATCAACCTCATCCTGGCTTCTAGTAGTTACAACATAAATCAGAAAGTACTCTACTGAGGCTGAGTCATTTATGGTTTATACCAGTATAAAGCAAAGCAAAGCAAAATACAGTAACCTCTGTAGCCCATGGCTTGTAAATATGGGTGACTCTGAAAGTTGATCCAATCTCCATGTCTGAGGTTATATTTGCTTTGTAAATGACACGTTTCAAAGTCACACTTCACATCCAGCACATGTTTATACTGCAGTACATTGTATTAGCAACTCTAAGCACACAGGTCTCCTACAAGAAGCATGGATAGGACAAGGAGTAATGGATACAAATTGGAGCATAGGAGGTTTAAGGTGAATATCAGAAAAAATTTTTTTACTGTGAGAGTGACAGAGCACTGGAACAGGCTGCCCAGAGAGGTTGTGGAGTCTCCTTCTCTGGAGACATTCAAAACCCGCCTGGACGCCTTCCTGCGTGATGTACTCTAGGTGACCCTGCTCTGGCGGGGGGGTTGGACTAGATGATCTTTCGAGGTCCCTTCCAACCCCTATGATTCTATGATTCTATGATTCTATTCTATGGATTCTCTGGCTAGCAAAGCTGCCCTACTTCCTTGAGACTTTTAGGCTTTGCATCAATTTTACATAGCAGTTCTCTCTGACTGAGGTTTAACATACTGTTGAAGCTCATGCAGAACATCAGCTACTTTCCAGCTATGGAAGACATATATATTTCACATGACCAGTTTTTATTCAGTTTGTAGGAACACTGGTTTGTAAAGCGTATTGACAATTACATGTTTTCTCCTGAACCATGGGCCATTATTAGTATTACTACTGAAAAAGTTGTTCATTGATACTGCTTGAAAAAGACTCTCTTAGTTGTACATGGTTTCATAGAGTGCTCTGGTACTCATCGGAGAAACACAAAAGTGAGAACACAAAGAATGGGGGTGAATGGCCTCACTAGCTGTCCTCAGGCCATGATAAGAACATGTGGAAAATGAAAATAGTAACAGAAATAGAGACTTTCAAGGGCCAAAGTTTAATGTTCTGCAGGTTACATCAGTTCAAAACCAAATCTCTATATTAAGGGAAAACAAATCAACAAGAAATTTGACCAAAATGCTGCATGTACTGCCTCTCTGGAAGAGGACATGCTCAAGATATTACATTTAGTCAAGAGACAGGTTTAGGGCACAACTTTTAATTTGTATTTAAAACTAGAAATGTGGATCTTGAAATCTGAAAGTCATAGATTTGTCAAACAAGCATTTAAGAAAGGGAAAACTCCAAGGTATCATGTAATGAACAGAGAAAAACATTACATGTTGAAGAATACAATTATATCAATTAGTCCTGACTAGAAAACATGATCATTCTTTCACCTAAGTAAGGATTCTTTTCAGTCCAGTTAACTTCAGAAAGCCAAAACCATAAATACTGCACTTGCTGAAAAATCAGTGGAAAAGCAAATGACTAATGCTAGGATTTCCAAGGCTCCTTCAGACATTAAAGATGTGCCATGGCATGGAATACAAAAGGACTCATATACTTTTCTGTCACATCTTTAAAAATCTCTCAAAAATATTCCAGTTAATGGAAGTGGTCTTTCCAAAACGTGATTGAGGCAAGGTTGCTCTCAGGAGGGAGAGGAGCTGATGCTATCAGGACTGCTGGTAGTTCAAAGAGGTTTGTTTAATAGTTGTTTAAAATCCACAATGTGATGCCTTACATCAGCTCTTACATTTTGAATAGTAAAGTCGTTAGACTGAATTTCAGGGAAGGGGAACAAATTACTTCTTTTACTTTAAACTAAGCTTGAGGGTCACTCCTCTTCTCCCTAAAATGATGTTAATTATTTCCCCAAGAAGCTGAAAATGAGAAAGGTGCTAATGGTCAGATTACTGAGTTAATTCCTAATTCTCTGTTTTAGCGCTCATTGGCATTATGCCTTGGATTAAAACAAACCAATCAAAAGAATCTACCAAACACATGAAAAATTACAAGAAAGAACACATAATAAAGAAGAAAAGTGGGTTAGAAAAAGTTGGGAAAAACAAGGACAACTCCTCTCCACACTTTTAATGTGAATTATATAACTATATTTTCCATATTTATCTCAGGTTTCAGGGTATACAAGTCTTCTGAATTCAGAAATAGATTTCACAAAGACTGACAGTTTTACTAACTATACAAAACAAGAAACCACAAACCACAGTGCTGATTTTGGATCAGAGGGGAGTCCAAGCAGGGCTGCTATTAAGCTTGGGCAATTAGTTGGCCTTCTGTTCTAAAAGAACGAATCAGAGCAATAAAGTCCACATTATCTTGTTGGGTATTTTTTGCTTTTGCAAAAGTGACCTTTAAAATTTATTATAAAAGCTCTTGATTAAATGTTTTGATTTACAGCCAGTAAAAACATAGAAAAGCAAGTGCTGTATCTTTGGTAGCATGAAAATGCCACAACTGCATTCAGTTCAGAAAAAATTAAGAAAGCATTTGTCAACACAGTAATGGCCATCTTTAGAGACCATCAGAGGTGCGAGCATCCTTTCCCCACACAGCCAATTTCAAACTGGCTGAACGTGAAGATGAAGCACTTTGACTTGTATCTTGGAGAGAGAGAGAAAAAAAAAAATCTCTAAATAAAGTATGGACTTACTAACATACACATTTGTACCCACAATGAAAATCCTCTGCAAATATACAGAATTAAGAATGATGGCAATTCATAAAGTACTTCTGAAAAATACTTAACTCGGGAGAGGAAATGGGGCTAAGATTCATCTGAGTAAATACAAACACTGACAATGCCCCAAGGCTGTAGCTGTACAGGGAGTGTGACTCATCTTAAGGCAAACATCTGAAGTAAATCAAATAAATTATACTCTCAAACTGCCCACTCATCTACTGAGCATAAAAGGAGCAACTGTGAATAGCTAGCTGCAGACCTCTAACAGTCAGCAAGATGAATAACAGCACGGGTATCTGTATTTTCCTAACAGCACTGTCATGGACAGGCAATTTATCCGTTAATCCCTTGTCCCTTCTCCCCTTGTAAATGTTGTATTTCCTATGTATTTTCCTAGTTATAATTTGAGAGAAATACAGTAACTATTAGAAGTCTTAAGTACCTACATCAACATGGTCTGTAATGGATTATGCATGCATGTATGGATCCCTGGATCCCTTGGCAAGACAAGGGATGCAATGGTATTCCATCTGATTATATGCACATTATGAAAATGTCTAAAATATATTCAAAACTAGCCTGCAATACTTTGAGTAACAAACTACAGCTGCTGATTTACATCCATCCAAATTGCTATTGATGGTTTATGAGCTGTATATTGATAGACTCTCAACAAAAGAGTCATCAGTCCATCAAGTGACCTCAGTTCCAAAGAGCCCTTTGGTTTCTCCTGCACTAGGAATTACGGGCTTCTCCAGTGGAGTTGTAATTTCCACCTTCACTCCATCACCCACTTAGAACAAGTCCACAAGAAGTTATATGGGAGCAGTGCTAGGCAAAGGAACACCCTCCAACTCTGGGTGTTGCACCGGAAGCTCATTTGAAGTGCAACAGGAGGCAGAGTTAAAAGTCAGAATAATATGATGTGAATGAGAGTTATTACATCAAATGTGACATTTGAGAAATTGTACACTAAGCAAATAGAGAAGGAAACAGAAGGCAGACCAAGCTGTTTTGTTGACTCTCACGTGCCCACATATTAAACTCTCAACAAAACATTTTAATCATAATTCTGCAGTAAAGCTGGCAAGAAATTCTCAACCAGACTCCCTCCCCTCCCTTTCCCAACCTTCTTTGGTTGCACAAGCACTTCTCCAGCTGGCCAGCTGTTCACAGCTTTGAGTCGTCATGGGGAAAGAAGCATAATAAAATGCACAGAGCAATAAAATCCACTGTCACTGTTGCTGAACATGTTGAATAAGGGCAAGTTCCCCGTGCTTCCGATGGAGCAGAATTTTACAGAGATTTAACAAACTGTCCAGGAGGGCAATAATAATTACTTGGGAAATAGTATGGGTAGAAAAAGGACAGTGTAATGGACACTGAGTTGTCAAATGGCTGGCTGGGGTTTCTCACAGCGTTTTGGAGTCCCGTTTCTCAGTAAACTGCAGTATTATCTTCACAGAACATCACAGTACTACAAAGGACAGTGTGTACTTCTGTGGTCAAAACCTGGGTCAAGAACGTATGACAGGACTCCCCGTATTTGCCAGGATGCATCCACAGATGCACAATCCTTTCCTCTTCCTTGCTCCTCTCACTAGTCATCATAGTTATGAAGACATCTTTGAAGAAGTGCACAGAGTGAGACAAAGTAAATGCTACCAAAACAGCTTTGAGATCCAACATTCACCTCATCTGTCACACTGACTTATTAAGCTATTGAACCTAAAAGGTGACAATTAAATATCAACACAATCATTTACCTCCTGATCATTTAGCTGAAATATCAAGCCTGTCCCACAATCCAAACTGCCTCCCACACGGTGCCAAGTGAAGAACTGAATATTGCAACAACATAAAGGCAAAAACGGCCATTTCTAGTCTGTATTCTCATCTTCCCCCCGTTCAAGTATTAAATAAAAAAATTCATTTCTTTTACAACTTGCTAATGTGAAAAAATTGTTCTGATTTAAACAGAATATGAATTTAAACTGTTATAGTTATTCTTGTGTAATTTCTTTTATTAGCTGAGAGCACATTCTCATATAGCTCAAGTTTACCTGGGCAGGGATAATAGGTTTAGCTTAGAAAGCCACAGTTTCTGGGAATAAAAGCACCTAAAGCAGTGTTACAGAAGCAGTTTGACTGAAGTGATAAAACCAGGGAACATGAAGGTATGAGGGATATGAAGTGAGAAGCAGTGTTCTACAGAACTGAATAATGATGCAAGCAAGGAACATGTATCTCCTCCCTGTGGTATATTGTATAAAACAGGCAGCTGGAGATACCAAAAGACAGGATGCTTCTTTTACAAATCTCAGGCCAGGCTTTCTCCCCAGGAACATGCTAAAGACAACAAGCCGTCAGGGGCCTTCCAGGATCACTCACCTGGCAGGGAGAAGGCAGAAGCTTCACCAGTGCCTCCCTTCTCCCACCTCCAACCATGCTCATCTCCACAGCACGGTTCCTTGCCAGGTCTGCAGAGAACCTCATCTTGCTTTCCGCCTTTTGTAAAAACCATACTTACTACCTCCTGCATACTAGCAGCTTATCCCTGCTTCTCTTGCTGACTGTATTTCTGCCTTGAGGGAAGCTGGGACCCATAACAGGAGCTGAACTGGGACCACTTCTCTTGGGGGCAGGACTGAGAGGGATGGGTCGGAATGAAGCATACAAAGAAAAGACTGCTAGGGCCTGTGTAGGATGAGGACTAAAACAAGGTGTATTCTTTTCTATGTCATTTAACAGTTATCAAGTATTTCAGGTGCTTTGATATCAAAAACAAAACTCATGCCTGCAGAACTGGTAACAGTCAGGCACAACAGATGCCCAATGCAGAAACCTAGGGCTGACCTCTCAGCAAACACTTAAAATATTAATGCAGCTTTTTCTATCATGCTTACTAAGAACACAAGCATCTTGGATGCTTGGGCAAGCCTTCTGCAAGTACTTAATTTAATAACAAATAACGGAGCAGCCTAAAGAAGTGCTCAACAGAAGGAAAAGCAGTGCCTTGTTGTTTGAATGTGCAGCTGCAAATGGAGATCCACCTGTGATCTGAGACAGCTGAGAGAATAAACAATTCTGAAAAGTCAGGGTCTTCACTCTATAACCTTCATAGCTCTGTTGAAGCCCTTTATTTTTTCTTTTTTAATGCCATTTTTTCTACATATTTTCTTTACTTTCAAATGAAACAACATCCTCCCCACCACCATGTTCAGAGTTGTCATTGAAAGATTGTGTTACAGCTGTTGCATCTCACTGAATTCAAAACAGTCTGGGTAGAAGCAGCAAGAAAGATTTTATTTTTTTAATGCTCTGATACAACCCACTGATTGTGCCATCTGTCCAACACATGATGAAGAATCTCTAAACAGAGAATAGCTGTAGGGGACATAGTACAGTATTTGTAGATCGGTGCTTGGTAAGAGATAAGAGCATTAAAAAAGCAAATTCAGCTTCTTTGAACACAATATATTAGATATGCGGTATGTTTCTGGCATGGAGTGAGGAAAATAAACCTAGCAGATCTGTCCAGATGGAGGAGAAAAGTACTGCCAAAGGCAGGACAAGAAAAGGTGCTTGCTCCTGTGTGAAGACCATGTCAATGCAGTCTGCCTATCATGCTATCATGAGCATAAAAGAAGATGCTGGGAGTTTTAAAGATGTCTTTCTGCAGTGCAGGAAATCAAACAAAGGATAAAAAATCCACAGCTCAAATTACCATGGAAAGAGGGTGCAAAACTGTGTTAATAAAAGTGACAGAGCTAAGTGCTTCAGCTAAGTATTTAATAGGATGGTAAGAGCTCCATAAATATGTCCATACTGAATATCAATTATGTAGGGATCTATTTCACTGCAATAATTTCTCTAAATTGGCTCCTCGTTGGCACCTCTCCAATTATTTTTAGTAATAAGGACAGTATTTCTTTATCCTTTTGACTGGCATAGGACAACATATCTTCAAAGAGCCTGATATATTTATAGGTCACTTCACATCAGAAAAACCTGTGGGTATTGGACTTTTAAAGACTGAGGGAAAAGCAGCAGAGACTGGAGACAAACTCCCTACCCATTCAGCAGCTCTGCTTGGATCCTTCTTGGAAACATCCCAGGTTGTCCTCCCACACTGACTGTGGCTGCAGCAAAATGGCAATGCCTGAGCACGACGACACCCCAGGTGCACAGGGCCAGGTGAGGACTGGAGCTGGCTCCTGCCCATGCCATCTAGGTGCAGAGCTGGCTGAATGCCAGAGGAGTAGCTTTTAGGCTGTGGAGATTGATGGTCTGTTCAGAGTTCTACTGTCTGCAGACCTCATGGGCTTAATCTTCCGCCTTTTAAAAACACATTGCTAAAATCCCAATCCTTTCAGCTGGCAAGAGCCTTTCAGTAGCATGATTGTTAAATCTGATGAGAACTGAAGCATTTTAAAGTTATTGTATCTTTAAGTACTTGCTTAAACAGAGTGAACAGAAACACGGTCTAAAGCTAAAACTACAACCTAAAATATCCAATGGCAATTTTTTTTCTCCTCACAATCTTAAATACACAGAATTAAAAGTACTGCCCATGCAAACATCAATCAAATAAAGAACAAGTTACCTGTCTGTGGTTTAGTCACAAGATCTTAAGATTTTCAACTGAAAAGGCAAAGGAGCTTGTAAATTTAACAAGGCAAGCAGAGAAACAAATGCCTAAGACCAGCTTTGTGAAACCAGTGGAGCAAATATACTCAAAAAATGGACCAACAGCTACTGTGTATTCTCTGAAAGTATCCCAGCTTGCCTAAAGAATCAACAGTTTGCATTCTACACAGTGAGAAAACCTGTAAGATCAAAATGTCACAAGTACAAGAAGTCAACAAGCTAAGAACAGCCTAGTTCTGTGCAGGAGGGATTTACAGGCTGTTAACATAGCCATCCTATTACAGGCTGTTAACACAACCATCTTGTCAACTTATCAAGTTCTGTCTTAATTACCAATGTAATGGCAGTCATTGCCTCTAGACCTCATTGTACTGGACACAGTACAAAGAAAAAATACATGATCACCCCAATCCTGAAAAAAATACCAGTCAAAGGATCTAAGAGAGAGAGTAGATGAGAATGGAAGTGAACCCACGTAGAGTGCCACAGTTAAACAGCACATCCAGTGACCCAGTCAGGAAAAACACCACTTGGTTTTGCACAGAAATTTTCACCAGTAGATCTCACAGCACTTCAAGTATGTCAGTGGCATTACTCCTGTTTTTGAAGTGGGGAAAATGAAGCACATAGAAGTATGCTTGGAGTGGCCCCAGGTTACCCTCAGAAAACATCCAACTCTAATGATTTCTAGCACAGTTCCCCACCTGCTGGACTGTGATGTTTCTAATCTAAAATATAATAAAAACTTTTAATGAATAATAATAACAATAATGATGATGATGATGTAAAAAGTGTCTTCTTAAGAGGTCAAATCCAGACAGAATATTAGAACAACTATCCAGAACCCAGACTGGATGTTCATGGCAATAGATATTCATGTTGACGTCGAAGTGCTAAACACTTTGTACATAATGAAGCCTGCAACCTCCTCCACTTCATAACTCTGCAAGAGGCATAGAAAAAAACATTGTTGAAGAGAGCGTTTCTTAAAAGTGAGGAGTCCTGCCTAACACATAAAAATTACTAAGAATTATCAGAGCTTTTCTTGAGGTGACAGAGCCACCCAGCACTTCCTAAGCCTTCAGTTGGCCAATTGTGATGATGTGTCCTTCCTCCTGCTTCAGACTGTAGACCTGCAACACCAATGACTAGTCAGAATCATGAGTTAGACAAGTTATTCCTTCGAAGAGGTGTACATGGAACTATCTGTGTAGTGGCAATCACAATAAAACCAGATTAAAAGGTAGAGATGTCTGTTAAAAAAAATTATAATAAAAAAGAGTAGGGTTGATTTAACTTATGAAACAATAACCTGCGATATAACCTAATCCAGATACTGCCTTTCTTCAATGTAGCTATAAAGAGGGAAACATAATTTAACTATTTAGATACCTTAACAAGGATTTGCTGGGTTTAAAAATATTTTCTCACAAATGTGAATCCAAAGGAAAATGAGCACATACCCAACACAAGTCAAAATATGCTTGTATACTTCTAGGCCAGCCTAGTGGACTTCTCTGCCCCTCTCCCCTGTGCACAGAGAGAAAGGTTTTAGATTCTCTTGTTAACCAAATATGTGGTCTAATTCCAGAATGGATTAATAGTTCATCTTTAAAACACCTAATGATGCAGCTGTCATACCATCCTTTCTGGGGATCCCTCTTGTCCCCCAAACGTCCATTTGTACTGAAGACTGAGGCTCTGCAGATGTTTGTTTGCTTATTTTTCCTGCAAAATGTCCTTTTGAAAATCAACATGCTGATGGACTCAATTGCTGTACTGAGGAAATATCAACTACTAAGACCTATCACAAGACTTTTAGTAGTCTTCCCACTAGTTAAGAAGTTGCCCTGAATACCACTACGCTGCATAGTTTGAATGTGTGTGAATATTGTCACTGAAATTGGCTGTAAGTTATTTAAGCACTTCTGATTTATGTCTGACAATTCCAAAGGAAATTAAAACAAAAAAAGATTTAGGAAAGAAATGGTATTTACCTAACACTCAAAGTTGCTTTACATACATATTTTGGGTTTTAGGCAAAGTGTTGGTTCTGGAAGGAAGAGTATCTTAGGAAAATAACAATAAACTCACTTTGTGTGAATGGAAAATTATTATGGAACACTGAAATGCATTCTGGATCTCTGGAAGTACTAGGTTTATCTCAAAATAGCTCATAAACCAACAGCAACAATACAAGGCACTTGGAATTTCTTCTCATCTTAGATTTTCAGTGTATTTTTACAAACACTAATTAATTAAACTTCCAAAGGCTCCTGTGAGATACAGTAGGTAAGTATTATTATACCTATTAAACACATATAAACCAGAGTTACGATGTTTAGTTATATTTGGAGTTGTTTCTTTTTAAATTGATTTTCTTCTATAAAAGAAGATACTGATTGTCTATTACTTTTAGAACAGGTTTTTATGAGCTCAATTTTTAATAAGCAACATTTCACTGCACCTATGTTTGCATATGCATTTACTCACTCAGGGCTCAAAAATACACAGCCAGCCAAAAGCTGGTAACATTCTGTACAAAATCCTTAAAGCAGAACTAGAGGAAATATGGGAAAGAGCACACCAATCTCAGCAGTTTGTAATTTTGGTCATTTTCCAACCTAATTCAAAGGCAAGAACAAACACCCCCTAATCTAGGCAGTTCTGACATAGCTAGAGTATCTCCCCAGGGAAATATTGCCCTAACCCCTTAAGACTGACTATATGCATGCAAACACATACAGAGATTCAAAGAAGTGTTTATGTCTTTTCTATTTTAACTGTGGACAGTTTCAGTACTCAGATTATCCAGTGTTCTGGACCTTCCACCATCCTTACATCAGGAGCCCCCGTGACTGTTTGCATCTGTCATGGACAGTGCATGTTGTATATTAGGATGTTATGATGTTACATGCAGCCCAGGACAAGGCCAGCAGGTTGCAGCAGCAACACGCTGCTGCCCAGGCACTCACTGGGAAGGAACACAGCCTGGTCACCCACAGCCAGTGCTGAACAAAACTCGACACCATCTCAGCAACAATGTGCTCCAATGTGAAATTGTGCTGTGCAGAAAGCAGCACTTTTTCGTCAGTTTTCGATTTAGCACTGTTCAGTTTTGCTGAGTATTCCCTGTTGGCTCCTGAGTCTGCATTTCATCCAAGTTCCAGAAGCACAGGATGTGTTTAGTAATTATCTAAGTGTAATAACAAATTGCTAATTTTTTTCAAGGGCAGACAGAATAATGAATATGTATGTGTTCCAAAACTAAAGCATGCAAGGCAATACAATTCTACTAATAATTAGCTTTGCTTTGATACAAAATGTCATCCAATGGTATCAGGTGACCTCCATCAGTTAGACACAGGAGAGGATTCGATTTTTTGCTTTTGGTTGCTCAGTTCTCTATGGAGAAGGATCTGCTTTGCTCTGCCTCTGAGACTCTGGAGTTCCCATGTAATTAGTGATGTGTTTGTCATTCCCAGCCAGATTAGCGACAGTGGAGACTAAACTGTCATCTTCAGGCTACAGCAGAAAAGATATATTTGAATCAGCCTCTGCTAGCTTCAGCAAAGCTTGATCTGACAAGGCAGATCTAAAATACTAAGTACCATAATTAAATGCATTTTTCTTTCCAAGACAAAACACTGCATTTTCAAGCAATGGGATGATTTTTCTTCTGAAGTAATACAATCAGCAGCTTGGAAATTTTCAGCTAGTACCATACATTAGCTGAACTACTGATTAGGGGGCAGAAGCTTCTGCATCATCTCTTCCCATCAGTTTCTTTTCAATTTATCAAATGGGAAAAAAATCACTTCTTTCATGTCACTCAATACACATCACTCTTCCTACAGGGACAACTTGATTTCTGAAATCCATGACTTTTCACTATCCTGCTGTGCTACCATTGCTTGCCACAAGCAATGACCTGTCTGTAAGGCCCAAGAAATGAGACTCAGAACCATCCGTGTTTGTGATTTTCAAATCATGGCCTACTTCTCTTCCAATATATGATTATACCTAAGTGGTGGGGAGACAGAGTAATTTAGGTGACAAAAGCATATAGAACAAATACCGGTTGTGGGTGATACAATTCATGCAACACAAAGTAACACTGCAAAAAGGTAAAGCTACACCAGAAGCACCACTTTTGGACTAGAAACTGTACCTGCTCAAGGTCAATCACTGCTCTACTGGTCACCCGGAATGATTAGGTATTTACCCTCAGGAGCTTAGTTTTTGGGAACAAGCTTTCTGCCAGAGTTAGGATGTGCAAGCAAAATAAAGGTACGAGCTACTTCAAAGCAAAACCTAACATTAATTCTCTGAAGATAGATTCCTCTGATTGCCACATAATGTAGTGCCTCTGCAAATCTGAATCCAGTATCCCATATATATATACACACACACACACATCTATTTACATGTAAGTCCTTTCTACGCTTACACACACTACCTTCCACAGGAGACCTTTTTTTACCTTTTCCTTTCTCTTTTTCCCTTTTCTTGTAGGGAACTGGCTTCACAGGTTCCAGAGCAAGAGACAAAAAAATCCTCAGAACAACCCACCAAAAAAAAAAAAGAAAAAAAAAAAAGAAAAGAAAAGTGCAAAACCAACATCCATAACACTTCTGCATATGGGAAACATTCAGAACCCTTTGTTGGCAATTACTTCAATTACTTTTTATATTAACTCTGTAATGCTTTAGGCACAGCATCTGATTGAAAAATCACACTGAAGAGAGGCTTTCTTCTGCATGGTGATGACTAGATATATGGATGTGAAGGGTATCATCTACCTGATGTTCTTTGGAGGAAAGGTGCTAAAATTCCAGGATCTTTTAGAAATATGTTAAAAAATAACACATTCTGCTTCCTACAGCATCATTCAATTACCTTTCTCAATTTGAAGTTGAAATATTTGACAGATTTAGATGTGAATTCATGACAAGCTAGTTCAACATAAACAGGGTCTTGAAATTTTGGGTAGTACACAACAGGCCAGCTGCAAATTATGACATCAGATGAAACCCCCAAAGTAGCATCCCCTCCAGATAAAATATAACCCATCAATGACAGATTTTGTTACCACATCATACAAGTAAGTTTCACTCACCTTCCCTTCCCATCACCCTGTATATGTGTTATGTAGTAGCATAAAAGCCACAGAGTTAGAATGGCTGTAATAAGAATTCTGCAGCCTTATGCTCCTGCCAGATGCTACTATATCTGCAGCAAAATAAAGAGACATTACAGCCTTCAGAAAGCACCATCAAGTGGCTATTACACTGTAGTTTTACCTTTCAAGTCAGTGATGCAACATACCAGGAAGGTACCTATGGAACCGGCAGTTTCAGTCCTAAAGCTGTATTACATAAAAACTGAAAGCAACATGGGCTAGACAGAAGCCTTGTTTGCAGCTATAGCCTGACCAAAAGCATTCCTTCTGAGTCAGCAGAGATTATACACATCAGAGAAGATACAAACGATCTCAATTTGAATGGAGCTCAAAGCCAATTTAATTGTTTCTCAAAGAGGGCTTAAGGAAAGCAGTAAAGAGTTTCCTCCTATCAGGTGAGCTGCTATGAATGCACTTGTGGTCAGTAACCACCACTTAACAAGATCAACTTCCTAAGGCATGATATGGTTATTGATTTCAGTTATGGATACCTCTGCTTTTACAGCTCAAGAATTTATCTGCTCTTGCAACTGCATACCTTGTTAAACCATGTATATTTACTTCACAACCTCTGGAAGGGAAGCTCCAATCACACCAGTTTCCTCTTGAAATAAAAACCCCCAAACCAAACAAATCCAAACAATTTTCTCTGTTAAAAATTCTGAAACCTCAGAAGAGAGTACGAAGAGAAGTAAATTCCTTCTCTGCTTAAGACTCCAGGCTTTGGACCCATAAACCCACTTCCATTGATGCCTACAGATCTACAATGCCACCTTTAGAAACCCCAGCTAGAAAGAAGGTTTTCAAATAAAGGAGCAAATGTCCACCCCTGAAACCTCTGCAGCCAAAGCCCACTAAAAGGCTGAAGCAGACTCCCTAGCGCCAGCTGAGTTTGCCAATTTAGCGAGCAATCCAAGGCTGTATTTTACAGCAGTCCAATACTGCACTAGCAGAAAGAGCCTACAGGTGTTAAAAAAAATGTGGTAGGTAAGATGTTTTCAACAGAAATAAACACATATTATCACCATGGTACAGGTGGTGCATTGTCCCAGGGAATGCCTTCTGAAGAAGGGTATATAGTTCTAGTTCTCTGTCCAAGAAAGGACAATTTAAAGTGAAATGATGAGTCCCTAATCTGAGCAGGGACAAAACAGCATGGAATTGGAGGCCAAAAGGAAGAATAAAACTGCTCTCTTGGGAGGAAAAAGAGCTACAGACTCCAAGGGTCAAAAGAGAACAAAACAGCCACTGTTGTCATTCCAAGGATTTATCTTAGTAGGACACTGATATGTTGCCTTTGGCAACGAATTCCACAGCCCAGCTCTGCCTTGGACAATGGAGTCTCACTGGGCATTGCACAACATGCTTGCTTGAGGGAGCAAAGACTTGAATCAAATGAATCATATCCCTAAAATTCCCTCTAGTAATCCCCAACCCAAGATAGTTTCAGTTCTTGGGCAATGCGTTCTTAAAGGTTGCCTGAGGGTACTCAGGTGCTCTCACACTGACAAGGGCTCTTAAACTGGAGACCAAACATTACACTGAAGTTTTTAGGAAACTGAATGGAACTCCATTTTCACAGTTACACAACCTTTTTACATTCAGGGACACACATAAAATGATCAACAGACTGCATATTCTAAGAGAAAGGCAGTATTTCTAAATATAACTGTACTAGATACATTTTGAAAATAGTAACTATGTATTATAATAAAACTGATTACAGCTTAAAAAATACTAAATATCAAACAATTAATTCCTTTGTCCTAATTTACTTCTATCAGCACAAAAACCAATCCCAAACCCCAGGATACTAGGGCTCCAACTTTTTAATTAGCTTCACTTAGAATCTCAGACCAAACAAATGCTCTGTGACTCAGTTTCCTCCACAAAGAGGTTGGAAATGAAGCAGTTTCTCACAAAAAGAATGTTGTCCAGATAAGGTAATGCACTTCCTTTTGGTAAAGCACCTATACAGCCTGCTGATGGCAGGTGCTATGTAAACACAATGTATTATTTATTTACATTTCTCCACTTTCTCATCTGCAAAGGAGGGTACCTGTCATTCTTCTTTTATTAGTAAGTGCAGCTGGAAGCTAAAAACACTGGTGACTCTGACTGATTTGGTAGTGTTTATGCAAGTAAGCAGCAAGAAACACCAAATCAGAGGATAAACAAATCTTAAGCTAAATATGCAGATGAAAACCTAACACATACTAAAAATTGTATGCTCTTGAAATTAGTATTCTGTTGGTAAAGATCCCTATTTTATTTTCCAGTTTAATTTTCAAATAATTTCAGTACTAATTTCATAACTGCAGGCTGCATGGGAAAAAAATACTGAAATGGTTATATTTGCCAAATTTAGAAACCATCTGTTTTGAAGTTCTGTTTGGCTAAGCAAATTACAGGACTCACAGACCAGCTAAGTAGTTAAGCACACAGAGAATACCGTTTCTGCAGTGCAGCAGGAAAGTGCCTTTAGCTGAGCTGCTTTGCATGGCACCTCCAATTTATCCCTTATCATTTCTCTCTGGCAGCTGCCTTGCTGGTTCGAGGGTAACAATCACATCAGGGTGCTCCACAAAGGTTAATGAAGACAATAGCCTGGCAGCATTTGATGTGTAAGCAATCAGGACTACCATTTCCCTTGCATCTAAAAGGTCAACAAAACAGAACCTAATTCACTTCTTTTATACAAGCCTAAGGGCAGGTACATGACAGAAAAGCCAGCAAGTTCATTGTCAGTTCTACAATGCCACAGGAAAAATAACAGAGGGATACCAGCACTGCAGGTGAAGGGATGCAAAGGAACAGAGCAGGGAGCAGAGTCTGCCAATAATCTGGGACTTTTCTTCTATTATATCCTGCTTATTTTTACCTGAACAGAACAATATATGTAGACTGAAGACTTAGCCTGCAATTCAATTATGACAGGTTACTTTCTTTGCATTGTATGATACACAAAGAGCTGATAATAAACTTGAGCTGCTGCAATAAAAATGCCATTATATTAATCTAACTATCAAATGTTGTTACTGTGATTATTGAGTAGCAAATGGCAGGTGACAAATCAAACAGTATTACTGCATCATTCAGATTATATGATCCTCTTAACCCACTCTGCTTTTCTAGGGACATCCTTGTTTGTCGCCTTGTTTCTATCAACTTCCAGTTACCCAAATACACTTGTTCTGTCCCAAATGGCTCTTACAGTGGGGGGTTGTACGACACTCACTCCCGCAGCTGTCAAATAACACATTTTAAACATATAGTTGACCTTAACAATCTACAGGGCAGAAGAAATTCACAAAGGTTGTCTATAACTTGAGGAGGCAGGACATGGTAAAGTTGAGAAGAAAGGCAGGAACCATGAGAAACAAGAGAGGAATGAAGAGAAATGACATCTCCTCTGATTTTAAGCAGTGGATCAGTGACTCTTCCCTACCCAAAACCATTATTCAACAATGCTCAGTTTCTGCATATGCACTAAGCTCTCTCCTATTAACCCACTTTCCACGTGCACTTGTATTCGGGTCCTGAATGTCAGCTAGAAGAAGGTTGAGTGCTCAGCACGATGACACCAATGGTGAAGTTCACCAGCTACACAGATAAAAGCTCTGTGGTTATCCCAGGCCACAATATTTGCCCTATATACTCTCTATAATATTACAGTTTGAATTAATATTCAATACACCATTGTTTTGCCTACAGGCTCCATCCTTGCTGAGGAAGAAAGTGTTTACAACAGTATATAATGATACACATATAAAGCCATAATCAATCATTCATCAGTTACAATTACCATTTGCATCCATTTATCTAATCACAGTCTGCAGTAACTGCAGCACTTAAGCCGTTCAAAACCACTTTGAAGATGGAAATGTTGAGGATAACTACTACATAATTACCTTCACATTTTGTAGCACTCTGCTAACTCATATTTCTGTCCCTTTTCAGGTTTAATGTATATTAAACAAAAAAGAATTATTATTTACAAACACCCCCACTCACCTACACGCTCACTTATACTGACTGTGACAGTGAGGTGAGAAATGGCAGAGTAGACTCATAAACTCCATTTAACATGCAACCTCACTTGTCTCAGACACTTAGCCTCCTAGTCTATCTCTGCTGTTACTTTAAATACATTGAATTTCACATTTAACAAAAAAAAAAGAAGAAACCTAACAAACAAACCAAGGACCCCTCTCTTATTTCCCTCCTCCTTCCCATCTGCAAGATCAACTGCCAGGCAATTCTTTTGTACCTGCCCTGGATGTCAGAAATAATTTTCAGCCCTCCCTTTCCTGTTTCCCTTTTTCAACCCCACTAATTTGAAGATGCCAAACAGTTGGTCCTGAGCTAGTAGCAGCTTAAAGGTTAGGTAACTTCCAGTGTTCAGAAGCCAGACAAAAGAGGACAGACTGCAGTTGGCTCTGCAGTGACTACAATAACTTCATTTGCTATAATACATCAGTAATGGATTCCTGAGAGCAGAAGGAGTGATATTTGTGTGTTCTTTCACCTTGTCCATCTTAAAAAATACTATAATATAGTATAATATAGTATAATATAGTTCTCAGCACCAAAATTAACGTTTCTATGAAGAGCGCTCCAAAGATCTGGGGGATTAAATCCAACTCTCCCTGCAAGGCCAATACAGTCACTCCAACCAGTGAACCACACAACTGCCATTTAACAGTTTTCGCTACAGCGTGTGCTTAGCTAACAATGTGAGAAGACACCCTCCCCTTCTCCCCCAGAGTTCCTGGGGGAACCCTAACCTTCCCTCCTTTTTCCACCAGCCAGACCACTGCCAGAGGTTTATTAAAAAACAAAACCAAAACAAAAACCAAAACACACCAAAATCCCAATAATCTCTAAGAGAATTTTCTAAGAGAAAGTTAATAATGTGTGTTTTTGATGAAGCCTGGCCTACAGACGCTGCAGATTTCAGCAGAAGTGGATGAGCACACAAATCACCTCCCAGTTTGGGAGCAGCTGAGAGCAGGAACTGCAGCACAGCATTTTGGCAAGTACTCAGTCAGACCCCAGGGCTCTTGAACTCTCATCCTCACCCTCCAATTCTGCAGACATCTGCTAAAAACTTGTAATACACTCTCTTGCTATGAATGTCAACTGTGCTGCAACAAAAAAAGAAACAAACCAACAAAACCCCCCTATATACTGTATGAAATGGAGGCTGCACAACCTACTCTGTAGATGGCACTGTATGTTAAACAATGATTTTCTTCTCCTTTCCCAGTACAATTTCTGAGAACAATAACCCAGATGCAGCCTCTAGCACATAGAGAATATGCATTTATTTAAAATCAGGAATCATTCCGAGGTATTCACTTTCAACTGTAACTCCAAAATTCATCTCCCAATTGCAATTAATTATGTTTATTCCTACAGTACGTGACTACCAGGCAGGACAGGTTGCACTGTACAGACCCAGTGTAGTTAGTAGAGAGCTGCTGCCCTGTCACCGTTTGACTCAGAATCGACAGCAATGCTCTCAATCCCCTCCCCCTCCCAACCAGGTAGGGAAGGAGAGAGAAAAAAAGAGACTTTGCTGAATTGAAAACTAAACTACACAGCTTTAATTAAACACTACCGATGAAAAAAAAAATATATATACAATTACATATAAATGTGTTCAGGTATGTGCAAAAGCCTCTCGCCTCCTTCCACCCCCAGCAACTCCCACAACATCTCCTCAGCTGTTAACAGTCCCAAAAAATCCCAGAGCTGCTCCCAGAGAGAGACAGAGAGTGATGAGGGCCAGGAGAGCTCGAGCCTGGGGGCTGATGGTGATGGATGGACAGAGTCCTCCCTAGACACCAGCCATGGATGGAAGAGAAGGGAAGAAGCAGCAGGAAGGAAGTTGTCTTCTGTGATCTCTGACCTTCCTCTGAGTTTATGTAGATATATGGAATGGAGTATCTCTGGCCAATTTTGCTGTCTGTCTAATTCAGCCTCCTACAGGGGGGTCACAGATCTCTGAGCCAGCAGAGTAAAGGTGTGACCTTGAAGACCCAGCAGTTAGAAAAACATTCCACCGTTTGTTATCATTCCTAGCTGGAATACTCTGCTACTAGTTAAAAGAAAGCTTACTGAAGGAAAAAAAAAAAAAAACAAAAAACAGTAAAAGGAAAATTGGCTTCATCCTGGCTCAAACCAGGACATGCCCCAAAGAGTTAACAAGATAAACAGCAGGAGAAGAGAGACTGTATACTGATGTGAGCTAATGATGTGTTCCAGCCCCACTGCTGGATCTCCAGGCTGGTATGCTACTCACTGAGACAGCAAGTGGTACTGTGCCATGAAGATGATTAAGTTTTTTGGGTTTCTTAGTCTTTTTAAAGACTGTCTTCATAATTAGTAACTTCTGAAGGATTTGTTGAAAATGGCATGAGAGGAGGTAGACCACAAAATCAGTAGAGAAACATAGGGGCAAACCTGAGCCTGACCAACATTCAAGGAATCATTACCCCAGGAAGTTAGAGAATGGCATAAACTGCAAAAAGTGAATTTCACAACAGTGACTAAAATTCTTCTGAGGTGATTTCAGCTTGGACACTAAAGTAACTGTGGAGGCATTAAAAGGAACATGGGCTAATCTAAAGATTCACTAGCAACAATGTTTCCTTCAGGTATTTGGGATGTAAAATCAAAAACCAAAAGGAGAACTCCCAAAATGCAAGACAAGTCTAAATGGTCTGGGTCTGTTCCAGAACTATGATAATATAAACACGCAGGGTAACAAACAGCAGCAGCAAAGAGCGAGTGGCTCTCACAGAAACTCTGAAGAACTACCCAGCCTTCCCACTGGATGTTGCAAATGCACAACACAGATCTCTACATCAACTCACAACAGAAAGCTGTCTGTCAGACTAGTACCAGTGTCTGTTGCTTTGCACTTGCCAGAAAACAGTTTGCAGGCTCTGGCAATGCGACAAGGTAAAGACAGCAACATTTCATAATTTAAAATAAAACAGGAATGATATGTAATTATTCTAGTACAATTAAGATTTGTGTTGCTATTAATATTTAATACATTCCAGCACACCACATGATGTGGAACATTTTCCCTGTTCCCTAGTGAGTGCCCTGCACTGGCTGCATACACAGTTTTTATATGGGTTGAAAATCTTGCTTTATATGTGGCAGATAAAGCCACCAAAGTGTGACAAATTTTTAGCACTGTAAAAAAAATTATTCAAATTCACTGTGGTTGATTCACTCTATCCAGAACATTTTGACCTCTCAGTACTATGCAGATATGTACCACCTTCTAAGGCTTTTGGCTATTTTAATGGAAATTTTAGGATTGTTTTAAACACCCTTATAGGCATCCAAACCCCTTTTTTTCCAGAATCCGCATATGAAAAATTTACTAGATACATGGACTTGACAGCTGTATAGGTAGGAAACCACATCTGTTGAACTACAGGTAAAGAAGCCAGATGTGAGAAATATATGAAAGTCATTTGTCTTACTGTGTCTTCATACTTTGCCCAGACATTCAACAGTAAAATCAGAATAAATTAATGGAAATTACTACAGTCAACCAGCAATACATAAAAAATGTGCAGGGCTAGAAAAGGGAGCTTTATAGCATTGGCAAGTGAGAAGAGATATTTGAATAAGAATCAGCACTGACAGCTAACCCCGAAGACTGAGATTAAAATCACTACCATCTTATTTTACACACAGAAAAGCCATTTCAGGTATTTCTGAAGGTTGTATCTCCTATTGCAGAGTTTGACTTGTACTAAGTACTTCTGTACATGTTTAACTATACCCCCTGAATAATCCCTTTATATTCCAAGAAATCATAGAATCAGAGAATGGTTTGGGTTGGAAGAGACCTTAAAAATCATCTAGTTCCAATCCCCTTGCATGGTCAGGGACACCTCCCACTGAACCAGGTTGCTCGAAGCCCTGTCCAACCTGGTCTTGAACACTTCCAGGAAGGGCCATCCACAGCTTCCCTGAGCAACCTGTGGTGTCTCACCCCTAAAGAATTTCTTCCTAATGCCTAACCTAAATCTAACATCTTAAAACCACTACCCCTTTTCCTATCACTACACAACCTGGTAAAAACCCCCTCCCCAGCTTTTCTGTAGCCCCTTCAGTTACTGCAAAGCCACTATAAGGTCTCCTTGGAGCTTTCTCTTCTCCAGGCTGAACACCCACAATTCTTTTAGCCTGTCTTCACAGGGGAGGTGCTCCAGCCCTCACATCATCTTCATGGCCTTCCTCTGAACTCATTCCAAGAGCTCCATATCCTTCCTGTGTTGGGGGCTCCAGAACTGGACACAGTACTCCAGGTGGGGTCTCACAACTGCAGAATAGAGGGGGAGAATCACCTCACTTGACTTGCTTGCTACACTACCTTTTGATGCAGCCTAGGACACAGCTGACTTCCTTGGCTGCAAGCACATGTTGCTGGCTCATGTTGCTGGCTCATGTTGAGATTTTCATTGACCAACACCCCCAGGTCCTTCTTCTCAAGGCTGTTCTCAACCCATTCTCCATCCAATCTGTATTTGTGCTTGGGATTGCCCCAACCCAGGTGCAGGACTTGCACTTCGTCTTTTCGAGCTTCATGCAGTTTGCACAAGCCCACTTCTCCAGCCTGTCAAGGTCCTTCTGGATCACATCCCTTCCCTCCAGTGTGTCAACCACACCACACAGCTTGGTGTCATCAGCAAACGTGCTGAGGGTGCACTTAATTCTACTGTCCATGTCACTGACAAAGATGTTAAACAGCACAGGTCCCAGTACCAAACCCTGAGGAACGCCACTCATCACTGGTCTCCATCTGGACATTGAGCCATTGACTGCTACTCTCTGACTACAACCATCCAGGCAATTCCTTTTCCACTGAGTAGTCCATCCATCAAATCCATATCCTTCCAGTTTTGAGACCAGGATGTAATGCGGGACAGTGTTGAATGGTTTGCACAACTCCAGGTAGATGACTTCAGTTGCTCTTCCCTTGTCTACCGACGCTGTGACCCTATGATAAAAGGTCACCAAATTTGTCAGGCATGATTTGCCCTTGGTGAAACCATGTTGGTTGCCACCAACCACATCCACGTTTTCCATGTGCCTTAGCAGAGCCTTCAGGAGGATCTGCTCCATGAACTTGCCGAGCACAGAGGTGAGACTGACTGGCCTGTAGTTAAGTGACTGTAGTTAGGAACCAGTCACGGGTATGAAAATACATGGATGCCTAAATCTTCTGATGAATCAGGGGCTTAAGTTACTCTTGCTCAGTGAAGGAAGGAACAAAGGCACCTCCAGATTAACATACTAATATAAATGTGCAATTCTGCCATTAATTCCACAAACAGTATAAAGCTCTAATGTTTTCATAAAACATTTATTCTTCAACATACATTGGATATACGTGCCACAGGATGGCACAGTATGTCCACAAGGGTTTTACAATGGTTACTTGGGGCTACATTTCAATGAAATACTTTATTTGTGTGTACTAAAGCTATTCATAAACTGGGCAGGTCAACTGAAGCTCATCTCATTAAAACCTCCTAAGTCATATAGCAAATGGTTTCCATGCCAGACATACTTGACCCAGCTTCCATGTGTTTTAGATAACATTTTTAAAACTAAAGCTGTTCTATCTATTAAAGAACAAAGGAATGAAATAGATAAGAATAAGGCAAGGAATAATTAATTTTTCTTTGAGTGCAAGAGACAATCGGCTAAATTTATTGGGATGAAAACTAAAATTTGAGATGTGAAACGAATGGAAAACTGACCATGTTTCAGCTGCCTAGACCCAAAAGACTATCTATAATACCAAATCACAGAATTATTATTAAAAGATGACTCGTAATAGAGCATCTGTTAAAACCCAGAATGTTAATGATTAAGCTACCACCATCCAATTTCAAAATACAAGAAGGAAATACTCTGAAGAATACTGACTCATTCATGCCACAGCTCTTAATTCTACACTGAGCTTTTAAATGCATAATCCAGATTCATGATATCAAAGTTCTCTATAATTGTGCTTTGCCTTTTTTTTTTTTAATTTCTTTTTACTGTATCGATGCTTCATAAAATGGAAACCCCCCCTGACATTTCTCCTTATCAATTACTTATTTTCCCAGTTTGTTTTTATAAGCAGAACAAACCCTATCTTTCTCTCCAGCTCCTCTGCTTTAAATCAAGAAGCAAATTCCTGATGAGTGTTCACGCAGCTGATTAGAAAATTGTCTTATAAACAGCATCATTAAGTGGCATGCCAATCAGTGGTGATACAATGGTATTGCTGGTGCCTGTGTAAATTATAGAGTTATGCCCTACGCTTGGGAACCCTAAGTGTACAATTCTGAGATTTCTTATTGGCAATTAGATTATAAATGCTGTGTTCTAAGGCTTAATAGCATGAGAATATATTTATCACATACTGTATTCAGAAAGCAAAGAAAAATTCAAATTGCAGCAGACTTTCTGAAGAAGCTGTTATGAAGGACTTCCTAACACTGAAATGATACGAAAGCTTCTAAAAGTAGAACCTTTTCTCAGGTTTTTCAGGAGGGATGCTATAGAAAATCTATGTAGATTGTAAGGTTGCACAACCATTTATTGGAATTTAGTATTTGTTATATGACATGTATCACCACCCACTTATAATACACTACAAATATTTGGACTTGTTTGAAAGGTTTCACTGCTTTTCATTAATATTTTCTTATTAAATATGAGGAAAAGCTTCAAAATATAGGTAACACAGGAAACTCAGGTATCACATACCAAACTAGACTTGTATTGATACAAGGTGACATGCTACCTACCTGTTACTAGGACATGGACCCACATTCACTCGGATGTACTACACATGGAAGATGACTTAAGAAATGCTAACACTGCAAATTCATGGACTTGGGAGCAATGGGATACGAGAATTAAAGTTTGCCTGTGAAATTTTAGTTCAGGTTCTTTAGCTTTCATCCTTTAATTACCCAGTCACATTAACTAAGCCGGCCAGACTCATTTCAGCAAACAGTAATCTCATAACTGACACACTTTGAGTCCTGATTCATCATAGTGCTTTATGCCTTATTAACTGCACAGGCTTAAAAGGCACTGAATGTGTGCATATTAAATTCCTCACAGGCTTCTGTATATTGCTTGTTACAAGAGAAACTATTATGTCATTGCACCTGTTAAAGTGTTCCAGAGCAAAGGCACAGACAAATTAAGGTCAAAAGTGGGTGCCCTAAAGATGATACCACAGTATCATTTTGGAGTATGCTGTGCTTTACAGGACCAAGGCAGAGCTCTCAGGAATGTCAGGGTATGGAGAGCATAGCTCAAGAGCTAAGAGAAATGAGCAACTAATTTGCAAGTAGCTAAACTACTTGCATAGTGTAAAAACTCCACACAAACAACTGCCAGAACCGTAAGAAAATCAGCAGTACTTCATCTCACTCCTTCCAAGTGTCTCAGTTGCTGCAGTGGGAGAGGCGGATGATGTACATATCTGCACCTTCAACTACGCCTCCAGATTCATTCCTAGGGAATATACCTGGGACACTGAATAATGCTGGTATCCTGAATCTATATGCCTGATTACATCCAAAACCACTCTGTTTCTGGTTTTCCCTAATTTCAGATTCTAAAATTGGTAGCCATGAGAGTGCAAAAAGTTTTCCTTCTTGTTTTCAAATCAAGTGTCTAATGCCATCTTTTGCTGTTGGATCAACACCAGGCAGACCCTGCAGACAGCATCACTTGAGGTGATCAGCTTACTGACAATAGAAGTAGGTCATTACGCTTGGACAGCAGAGGAAAATGAGGGAGATGGCTACCAGCAGAGAACTAACAAGACTGAGAAATTTTTGTCCCAGTTCAGTGCTTCAAAAGGGAAGATATCAACTGTCTACTTAAAATATCTCTGTTCTCATTTTCTCAATCTCTGTATTTGTATCTTCCTACATTTTGATGTTATCTGCCCTTTCTTATCTCCAAAACGTTTCTAATCCCAAATGTGATCTCATATCCCAGTTGAGCCACTCTATCTCCTTTTTTTCTTCCCTTTCCTGCTGTTGCCCCGACTCCATCATATGTATTTACTGCCCATAAGAAGCCACAGATTCTTCTATGGCAAGACATGTATTAATCTACTAGAAATTTTCTACTTTTCAACTCACCTAAAAATGACATATTTGCTTAGTGGTCTCTAATTGGTATGCAGCTTTAAAATGAATAGTTCCAGAGCATACTCACTACAGTTAGCTGTTAACAGCTTAGTAATTACTCATCAGGATGCCATAATCAACTTACAGCCAAAACATGACTTTTTCAAGCATATAACATGAGTCAGTGATAATATCTGCCAGACTTTTGTCCTCTCCAGAACTCCATCAACAGTAAGGAAAAATACACCTCGTCCTTTCCACAAACATCAAGAGGCAAAACCTGGGAGACAGCAGGGTCCCCTCAGATACCACCTGCAAAGTGTTTAAAAAAGGAGCAGCAAATGAAGAATTGAGACTCTGTAGAGGGAGCAGACAGAAACATTTGCCATTAAGGTACAGGAATAGATTACTGTAGAGGAAAAAATTTCCCTCAGAGCCATGTTTTTGGGGAGATCAATCACATGCACTAGTGTGTACTCAAAACCAAACAGAACTAAAAGGCCCATAAACAAATTGGAAAGGAGGAGTCCATTCTTAACAGTAACACCTACCTGCCTGAACAACCCCTCAAACAGCACACATGTTCATTAACTGAGTAACCACAGACTAACACGTCATTTTTTAACTCTGGGAGGCTCTTGCCAGACGTGATTGATTTGTCCTCCTACTGGTCCTTGCCCTTCTGTGGTTCTGCAGAGACTGGCAATAACTCACAACATGCCTCAGAGAGTTTTCTTGGTTTTGGAAATCTCTTTGCAGTGCGACATTTACATTTATTATGTCTGATTCTGGGCATTTAAATATGAAAACAATTAAAGTATATTTGCAAGGGATATGACAAACGAGCATTTGTACTCTAGCCAATTTTTCACTGACTTTCATTCAAGTACACCATTATGTTTCAGCTTTGCCTCTGCCATTGCCTAAATGAGATGATTTCCCAGTATCCATATGGGCAGGTTGACTAATGCGAATGCTTTTAGGGTTAAATGTCTTTAGTACAAACTCAAAGATCTCTTTCTTGGACAAATTCTGCCCCTGCAATCACCAGTGAAAACTCAGAGCCACTGCTGAAATCCACTGAGTTACTCTGGACCCTCACCAATCTGGCTCTTTGTATATCTTCCTCTTCCCCAGAAAGGTATTTTGTCTGTACAACTCATATCCTTTGTATTTTCATGCAGCTTCAGTATTCTCACCAGTCCACTGCCCCCAGAGAGATGAGGATTATCTGCACCAAAGCTGGGCTGAAGCAGAGCACCTGTCTTCTCATACCTGCAGGTTACATTTCCATAAGCAGAAGGAGGGAGTGAAGTTACGAAAGGGATGCAAGAGAAAGAACAGCACTTTGCTCTCTTGACAACCTGCTCACTTCTCAATTGATAATGAAATTCTTGTATAAATATATATATTATTAATAATGAAGTTTCCATAGCTGCAATGCACCACGGCAATGTAGCTAGACATAAGTAAGTGTCTTGAGGTTACCTCAGGATGTTATTACTTAGGTTGTGGAGAGCTGTCCACTCTGCACAGCTGTGTTGGAGAAGCCTCTCTGAGATTTTTTAATTCTACCCCTTCCTGGCAATTACTGCCTTTTAGTGCTCTCCGGAAAGATCATATATACACACCCTAGGTCCCAACAGAGATGGCCATCCAACTGGGCAAATCTTACCACTGGAAATGGTTTGAGCTAGTTCAGAGCTAAGGTACTCATGAATCTTTCACTAAGTGGAGTCCTACAGCAGGAGTGTTCCAGCAGTAGTGTGACCTGGAAGACCGTATCTGTCACCTTAAAACAGCCTCTCCAAAATGAATGTCAGCTTCCTAATTCCAAATATTTACTGAAATATGTAGAAGTGGACTGAACACGTGACCTCAGATCCCCATTTGAAGCTCCTTCACAAGGTCTGACTGCATTTTCAAGCTGCTGTTTAGGAAATAATGCAAACACAGCTTTATGGGCCCAGAACAACTGAGCTCTGTGTTCATCAGTCCTAAGGGTCTTTTTGGTTGAAATGCTAAGCAATGCCCTCATTGTTCCTTTTGCTGACTTGCAGGAAAGCAGTGGGATGCCAGGCTGCCACCATCAGAACATCTCCTTTATTGGAAAAGTATTTCAGGAGGCCTTGCCTTGTAATAAGTGATGTGACCCTGGAGGGCAGACAGCAGCATTTTCTGCAGGCAAACAGCTTGCAAAGGGGGAAAACCACCCAAAGCTTTGGGACTAGCAGCACCATTTCTACCACCCCACCCTACCCAGGGTCTTAGAGCTGTAATGAATACAGGATAAAAATGTATCACTGAAGCTCTGAAGATAGATCCCAGTTGATTAACTTGGGACTCTTCTACCAGTGAAGAACATGAGAAGGGAGGGAAGAAGCAAGCAAAGAAGTGGGGAATCCAGAGGTGAAATTGTTTACTCTGAATACAGAGCTACTCCTGGGAGCACTGCTTTGTCTGCCTGTCAGAAAGAACTGGGGCAGCAAAATATGGCACATAAACTATTTCAGTTATGAAACAGGTTACAGAGTGCTTATACAAACAACTTAACAACCACACAGATAGCTGTCAATCATAACTTACAGCCTGTCCCAGAACAGTCCATCACCCTCTGACTTTTTTTTAAAGGACTGACTAATTTTCTTTCATCTTTTAGACTCAAAACGCTCCTAAAACATAAAGCCCCACGGCTTTTGTAATCTTTTTGTACCATTCACAAGGCAAGATCAACAAAAGTCCAATGAAGTCAAACTGTAAAAAAAAAAATGGTGCAAACATTTCAATTTTACTAACAATGTAAAAGGCATCAAAAAGATTTTGGGTCCTTGTTTGTTGAAGTTAGCAGTAAGTGGATACTCTGTTGCTACAAATAGAGAAAGGTTTTGCTCCTGTTGTCACTGCTATTGCCTTCTAAAGGAAAATGACAGCAATTTAACTTTCTGCCTAAAGAAGCAAATTTGCATGAAAATTATCTGGAAAGCACAATCACCTACACACAGAGCTTATACTATCTACATTTTCAGTACAGGTATGACATAAAGCACAACAAAGGCCATAGGGATGAAGAGGAAATTAGTTGGCAAGGTTATTTTGTACAGGAATTTTCTAGAAAAGGAGTAATTTCATAGAAAAGCCTACCATTACCCTCCAACCTCTTTTCTGATGAACAGCATAGCTGATTTCTACCTTTGTTCTTATTCACCTTCCATGAAAGCACCACTGAGGACCTAATGAAGAATGTTGGGTAATTCAGGCATTATTGGATTTTTCGTTATTTACTTATTAGACATGAGAGCTGTTATCAGAAAGCAGCCAGGTGAGTAAAATCAGATAAAGCATTATCCGATTCTTGTGCTGTAAATCAGATTTTAATAGAGAAAAGATCTGTATCCCTTAGGGAATGGAAAGAATATGTTTATAATGTGTTCTGAATGTGTGCTGCACAACAACAAATGTGGCCAAAATATATTTTATCTAACCAGTTTTCCTCTTTCTTCTCCAAGTTCTTTCACCCTTAAGAATACATGAGCTCTGCTTGTTCCAAGTGATAGCAAATACCTAAGATAAATATGCATAAAAGCATGCATACACATTGCATCCTCATACAGACACAGAAAAAATACCGAATTCTGCAATGTTAAAAATATAACTAAGACATCGTTGTTTCTCTGCTGGCAGAATAATTTACAGATTTCAGGTTTCTCTAATTCAGCCGTTGAAATGAGACCTTTGGTAGCCTAGTCAGAACCCCAATCCAGCTTCTATCTGAGGTATTTATCCTTGTCTTTTTCTATTCAGAAGCTATGAAGTCTCATGACAGCACCTGTAGGCTAGACACAGATAACATTTGACTATTCCTTGAAGGTTTTACAAATTTTAATCAGCAGAGTAATCTAGATGTGCTCAGACAGAAATCAGTGTCAAATATTAAAAGCCCTGATGCAAAGCTAGCTCTTTCTTGTACTGCAATGTTATGCAAAATTTGAGTTGCTGGAAATTATTGTTTGCAAAAATGAGGGCTCCTTTCTCACCTAATGCATCATGTTTGACTGTTCAGACGGAACTGAAATTCTGGAATTAGTTTACTGCCTGGATACGTAAAACAAATATTTTAAGGACTCAAAAATTACTTTTTAAACCCAAACTTGTTAGGCCATATTCAATTAATTCCATCAAAAAACTGGAGAAAAAGGCCTCTCATGTAGTGTTTGCCTTAATAATTTCATTTCTTTTATGATTTACACATGAAAATGAATTTATAACCAAACCATTTTATTTAGGTTTATGAAGGTGTGTGCTCCGAGTGCCACTAATGAATGAACATGGAAACCCTGCCATGGCCAGCCATCAGCAGCAATGCTGACATCCATGCCACACTTCAGTATCCTCTGATTCCCTTCTCTTGACAGGTGAGCTTTTGGTCCTACATCTCAATTTACAAGAGGACTAACATTTTTATAAGTGATTGCAAAACTCTAGGAAGCACAGAAGTCATTAATACAATGAAAGCTAATATCAAACAGGTTATCTGAGTGTAAGGCTTATTTATTGGGAAAAAAAATCCAATCAAGGCACAACCACATAATGTATTTGAGATATTGGCTTCCCTTTGGGGGGCTGCAACTACACTTTAATTAGTTTTATCAGTATCTGAAGAATAACCTGATTTAAAATCTGTATTTGGATGAGTAAAGGTTAGCCCTAGTCACTTGGGCACAAGAGCAGTTTCAGGCTGTAATGACCTTGGTGTCTCAGATTGATAGATTAAACACCTTCAAGGAAGACCAGATCATCTTTGCTTTTATATATCTGTGATGATAATGCTGAGAAACAAATGAAGGAACTATGACCTGGGAGAACCATGAATACTGAGACTGAACGTGTAGTCCATAATAGGCTGCAGTGTACACATCACTAAGGGTCTGAGGTTTTCCCTTGGAAACAGACAGTAACAAGGACTGGGAGAAGCTGAGATGGTGGTGTCATGCTAACATGAACCAAGCAGGAAACTGTCACTTTGATACATTTTTGTTCCCCAGAAAAAAACAAAAGACCAAATTAAGAGTAATAAAAATCTCCACAGGTCCATGTCTATTTATGCTCCTAAGTAACTTGAAAACGTTTATTTCAGCACAACTAGAATGACAAATGTCCAAGAAACTATTTAAAACCCAATCCTGGATACAAACTTACTACAAACTACTAGGGGAACCTACTGATGAAACCTTCTTACTCCAGCTCCAGAAGGCATCACACTTAGAGGCTCTCACCCTGCTGGGGGATTCCCACCCCAATGTCTGCTGGAAAAGCAACACAGTGAGCTGTAGGCAATTCAAGAGACTCCTGGAGTGCCTTGATGACAACTTCTTAAGCCAGGAAATAAACAGCCCTACCTGATGGTCACCAATGCATATGAGTTCATGAGGGATATCAAGATTGGAGGCAGCCTGGGCTGCAGTGACCACGCACTGGTGGAGTTCACTGTCCTCGGGGATATAAGTCAGATGAGGAGTGTGGTTAGGACCCTGAATTTTAGGAAAGCAAACTTCCAGCTCTTCAAGGAGTTAGTCAGTAGGACCCCCTGAGAAATAGTCCTCAGGGAGAACGGAGCAGAACAGAGCTGGCAGATCTTCAAGGATGCTTTCCACAAGAGCACAAGAGATCTCAATCACCAGGTGAACAAAATTGGGCAAGAAAGGCAAGAGACCAGCATGGCTGAGTCAAGACCTGCTGGGCAAACTAAAAGGCAAGAAGGAACTGCACAGGCAGTTCAAGCAGGGACTGGTATCTTGGGAAGAGTACAGGGACACTGCCCAGTTGTGCAGGTATGGTGTCAGGAAGGACAAGGTGCAGCTAAAGCTGAACTTGGCAAGAGATGCAACGAATAACAAGAAGGGCCACAGGTAGGGGGTTGGAAATACATGATCTTTAAAGTCCCTTCCCACTCAAATCATTCTATGATTCTATGACTTGAGACAGCCAGCATGGCTTAACTAAGGGCAAGTCCTGCCTGACCAACCTAGTGTTTTTCTACAATGGAGTGACTACATCAGTGGACAAGGAAAGACCTAAGGATGTCATCTTCCTGGACTTCTGCAAAGCCTTTGACACAGTCCCCCACAACATCCTTCTCTCTAAGTTGGAGAGATATGGGCTTGATGGATGGACTGTTCAGCGGATAAGGAATTGGCTGGATGGTCACATCCAGAGGGTAGTGGTCAATGGCTCAATGTCCAGATGGAAAATGGTGACAAGTGGTGTCCCTCAGGGGTCTGTACTGGGACCAGTGGTGTTTAATAACCACACCAACAATATAAACAGTGGGATCAAGGGCACCCTCAGCAAGCTTGCGGATGACACCAAGCTCACTGTTACAGTTGATATGCCAGAGGGCAGGGATGCCATCCAGAAGGACCTGGACAAGTTAGAGGGGCTGCATGAAACTCATGAGGTTCAGCAAGACCAAGTGTAAGGTCCTGCAGCTGCAGCAATCCTTGTTACCAATACAGGCTGGGGGATGATGTGATAGAGAATAGCCCTGCAGAAAGAGACTTGGATGAAAGGTTGGACATGAGCATCAAAGTGCACTTGCAGCGAAGAGGGCCAATCACATCTTGGGCTGCACCAAAGTAAGTGTGGCCAGCAGGAAAAGGGAGGTGATTCTGCCCCTCAACTCTGCTCTTGTAAGACCCATCTGGTGTACTGTGTCTAGTTCTGGAGTCCTCAACACAGGGTGGACATGGACCTGTTGGAATGAGTCCAGAGAAGGGCTACAAAAATGATCAAAGGACTGGAGCACTTCTCCTACAAAGAAAGGCTGAGAGCTGGGATGGTTCAGCCTGGCGAGGAGAAGGCTCTGGGGGGACCTTCTAGCAGCCTTCCAGTACCTGAAGGGGGCCTACAGGAAAGCTGGGGAGGGTCTGTTTACAAGGGTGTGTAGCAATAGGATGAGGGACAATGGTCTTGAACTAGATCAGGGTAGATTCACACTGTATATCATGAAAAACATCTTTACTGTGAGGGTGGTGAAGCACTGGAACAAGATGCCCAGAGATGTAGTGGAGACCCCATCCTTGTACACATTCAAGCACTGAGCAACCTGATCTAGTTAAAAAGGTCCCTGTGCAGTGCAGGGGGGTCTGGACTAGATGACCTTTAAAGGTCCCTTCCAACCCCATACATTTATGATTCTGTGATTGCATGATTCTATTTGTTACCACTGCACCTCCCACAGTGTTCCTCTCCAGCTGGCACAACTGGAGGCGTAACTCCTTTCTCCTTAGCTTCAGCAGATCAAGCTATCATAATTTAGTAGTAACAAAGCCACATTGTTTGTGGGAGCAGACAGATCATCTTTAAAATTACCATCTTTCTAATTAGCACCTTCAAAATCTGATTAAATTTGTGTCATTAAATTAAAAAAAAATTCTGATGTATCTGAAAAATGTTTTCAAACTAACAAAAGCCACGATAAAGGACTGCAACCTCACAGCATCTTCCACATTTTGACCCACACAGTAGCCATTTGTAAAGTGCAATAGGTTTCAGAGAGCTTCTCATTAACATGAGGCTGGTTTGAGCTTCTTTCACGTCTCTCTGAAGGACAGAACATTTACAGAGAAATGAGTAGTCTCTCAGTCCAACAGGCTACAACACTCACTGCACAACAGGAGAGGAGCCCATGAAGTTACAGTACCTTACTTGTTAACCGTACCTTTCAGTACAAACGAAAGTATTTTATTCTTTTTCAAATTAAGAGAATATCCAGTGTAAAAGGATGAAAACTTCACTAGCCAGGCAGCTCTTCCCCTGGCAAGTCTCTCATGTCCTGAAATTAATGCCATTATTTATATATTTTATGATTACTGAGCTACGGATGCCTGCCACCTCCTTAACAGCACTTTCTCAAGCCCTCAGTGGAGCAAGACACACCCTGAACTACCACGCCTGCTGATGGCTGGAACACAGGGTCAGCCTTCGATTAAGTATTAGCCAATGAAGGCACCGCACTGAGAAATGTGAGAACCACATGCCCTTTCTATTTGGGATGGACCTGAAGTCTGGCCATGTAAATCAGACTGCAAGACCAGAGCATCTCAATTAGTGCTTTGTT
The DNA here is from genome assembly GCF_020740795.1 of Apus apus. Taxonomy (NCBI): domain Eukaryota; kingdom Metazoa; phylum Chordata; class Aves; order Apodiformes; family Apodidae; genus Apus; species Apus apus. The sequence goes on from NC_067283.1 coordinate 55,251,510, forward strand.
TTCCTGAAGTTTTAATAAATCTTTATCTAAAATATCCTGTTATTTTCCTGAGTAAATACATCCCGAATGACTCAGTGTGGGAGGAAGGGGCAGAAGGATGAAGATTGTTTCAGTATTTTTTTAGTCAAGAAACCTCCTTTCTCTACAGATAAATGTCCCTGCTCTAGATCAAATGCACATTTTCCCCCTTTAAAGTAAGAAAAGAGATCTATTAATTTAGAGTTGATAAAGAGACAACATACAGGAGGGAGTTCAGGGGAAGTGAGGTAGCTTTAATAATCTGTATCACATTATTATTTGTCTGTTGTAACTTTATGTCTTATAACCAGGAGTTCAGGCACTTGCAGCTTCCCCTCCCTGGAGGGCAATGTATCAAGATAGTAATGTATCATTACCTCAACAAATGTTCTATTTAAACAGCACAATAACTCCCACAAGGAAAACACGTTTCTGCCTGCAATATCTCAGTCTTAAATATATCTCTTTTCTTGTTTTTAAAGAAAAAAATCCTTTCTAGAAAACAATGGCCTGGCAGGTATTCAGTACTATGCTCCACCTTCAAACACGTGAGGCCCTTCAGCAGTGGTAAGGCTGGTGGAAACGTGCAGTTAGGATCACATCACACAGATCATCCCGGAGGCGTCTGACTTACTGAGGTTCCATTTGAGGCCTGTGGTGGTCACGCTCTCACAGGTGTTCCCGATGGGGATGAGGCCACACCAGCTGCCTTCCAGCCCCGTGTCCACGTGCAGCTTGTGCTTGCCCTGCAAGACAGAAGGGCCTTTGGAGTCAGTGCTTGCCAGGGACCCAAATGGCATCTGCCAACACACCTTGCAAATAAAACAAAGTATTTAGATGGAGGCAAGTCCAGAATGTCCCCTAAAGGCGCTGGAATATTTGGCTGCGGGAATTCAGATTGTTGATGTTTACAGAGGGAGGTGAGATGTGCTTAGGTTCCAGACCTTAGGGCTTTCAGAAATTGGTTTCTGGGCTTTTCTAAGCAGAATCTGGCTTTTTTTTTAAAGAGGCACTTCAGTCAAAGCTAAGCTCTTTACTCCTGTGAAATGAAGGTGTCCTGACTCATTCATTAACTTTTTCCCTCATCTAAACAGCTGTGTTTCACTTCCTAAACAAAGCTAGTCAAAGCACCACTGAAACTCCCTAATTATTTTGACAACATCTGTAAAACGTAATGTAATTCTCCAGGCATGTACTCTTCCCAGAAGTAAGACTACATGCAGAAACTTAAGTGTTAAAGAAATGAACCTCAATATTTAGAGTAACATGCTTACACTAAGAACAACAAAATGGAATTTAAACACATTTTTATACATGTAAGATAAATTAATCTAGTAACTATCAAGTTCATGGGATGCAGGAAAAGCAGCAGCTATTAATAAGGACGGATTTGTGACCAAGCTCTTAATTAGTACTTATAGACCCTGTATGAACACGTTGCCAGGTATCAGCATATGAACAGTTGCAAGGAAGACTAGATAGTGGCAATCTTTTACAGAAAAAAAAAACCAAACCTGAATGTGAGAGTTCTGGCCCAACTTGTGTTCTAAGAAACTAAGAAATTGTCTGTGAAAACTAGCTAAAAAATCATCCTCTCTCTGATCTCTTCTACACAGGTAATCTATTCTTTCAAACACACATGGGCTTCTTTGGGGTTTTATTTTATTCTGTTGGGGATGCACAGGCAAGTTAAACCTTTGAGCATGTCTTTAACACATAATTTCTTCACCACTATAAAAGTTAGATATGCCTATTTATTAACGTACCAAAAAAACCCTCAACAAAACCAACTACAAACCTCTTGAAAAACAATGAATATTCAGCAAGTACTTTGTTACGTAAGAAACACAGGTTTATAGCAAAAGAAAAAAGAACAGTTGAAGTTTTTACTCAGGTAAATGTCCAAGGCAGCAAAAACATTTTCTCACAGATTTTCTTTTAGGGAATGTATTTAAGCTTATCCTTATGTCCTGTCCTCTCTTATGCTCATTCCAAATGCCCTTGCAAATACAAATTCACTACTTAGAAAGTAAAAACTGGAGGAAAAGTATCTTAGTGCTGAGATGTTGATGTAGGAGGCATTCAACAGATTCTCCTGTTAATGCCAAATGCATTATGAAGAAACAACTTCAATACATGTCATGCTCTCAGCTAACAAATGAACCTTGGAAAAGCTGTCAATTAGGGACTATCAGATTGCATAGCTTAAGCCTGCTTGATTGTTTGCAGAGCTACAAGAAAACCAATCCAATATCATCTATCTTCTCAGGGTGTCCAGCTTCATGTGGTGATGAGCCATGTATCTCTGCAGTGGTTGTGAACGCTTGCCTGCCAAATTCAGAGGTATAACAAATTCAGGCTTGATAGCCTTTTTAGCTAAGCAATATGCCGTATTATTTCTCTCTTGCAGTACAGAGGGAGGAGGAAAAGGAAAGGAGAGGTACAAGTACAAGCTCTCTTTGTTATGTGACAGCAGATACTGTCTGTACTGAAGCTGATGAGGAAGGAGAGAACAAAGGGGTGGGACTCTCTGTTTCCATTGGATGTATATATTGCTACCCAGAGCTATTAGAGGAGAGGAGCAAACTCACTACACTTATTAATTAGTAAAGGAATATGAAAAAGAGAGGTAAAAGTAACTGTCCTGATGGAGAACCTGATAAAGTTTTGTATTATCAAAAACTGTGTCTACCTACTATTAGGTTTGCATCTCCTATTTTATGACATTCTGGCACAGCTTACTGATAGGGATTCCATTCAACAGAAAGTAAGGCAGAAAGCTCTTTCTGTGCCCATGAAATAAACCTTTAAAACAAAAGAAGCCATTACCAGAAGCTCACCAATATCCAGGATTTTATCAGAGGTCTTTCAATGCCTGATGCTCCCCTAAAATCCCAGTTCACATGTCCCAGTGATTATGTGAGAATCTTGACTTTCATCCCTAAAAAGATATTTTCTAGACCTCAGTTGTTGAGAGAAATTTCAAATTAGGAGCCCAAAGGGCTAAATCCAAGGCAGCAACTAAATAGGAATTGAAATATTAAAATGCAAATTATTTTCTAAAAAACCTCTTAACTGTTAAGCCAAACTCATGGCTTAGGGACTGGTTCACTGATATTATACAAGACAGTTTTAAAGACTTTTCTTTAAATAAATCGGTAAGTTATCTTAATATAATTTGAAACAGTGCAGACAGAAAAGGGAAATGATCATTGGAAAAAAACAAACAGGCAAAATATCCTAAGTAATCCACTCTTTTTTTTTTTTTTTTTTTCCAAAAAAGATAAACCAGACAATGCATTCATCACTAAGGCTTTAAATTCAAAGCCCTGAGTCTGCCATGGGGGAAATCAGATGCCCAAGCTTATCTTCACATTTTTGAGTACAGATCTTTCAACCAAGCAATATGTGCCGGAGGAAGGAAGGATCAGAGCTTGTAATTTGCAAATATAAGTAATAATTTGTTCTATTGAGGTCTCTATGATTAAAGGAACAATTATATACTGGCACTTAACACACAAAACTGTTTTCAATTTCTGCGGAACTTGAAGTTCCAAAATTAGGATTAAAAAGGAAACCAAAGTTTGACTAATTAAATCCCTCTTTCTTAAGTTTTTTTGCCTCTGAAGGAGGTAAGTGAAATATTTTCACATTTACCTTAAGAATCAAATATTACCAGGTTTGAATGATACTGGTGGTAGAATAACGGCAAACAATACAGCCGCATTGATTTTTATCTTATTAAGTCAGTTTTGAAAAACATTGATCAATCTTCAGCATTGATTTTTTTCTGCTTCATTCTGTCTGATGCTAGGAAATAAGATCAATTTCTAAGTTCAGCAATAACAAGAAAATGTCAGGAGATACTTTTAAGAATGCTTCATCCATATAGGTTAAACTTTTCCTTTGATTCTAATGTGTTATAAGAAAGCATGTGGTTAAATATACAGCCTCTCCAACTCTTTTTGCTGAGGAAAGACCTAAAGGCATATTTGTTCTTTGTCACATCTCCTAACTCAAATGAATACAATCTGATTGCTAGGAACTCACAGACCTAACCCTATCCAAGGCTGTAAGATGCTAAAATCCTTAGTCAAAACTTGCAAGGTGAAAATCACATGAACAATATGAAGACAAAAGCTGAAAGCTTCTGTCTGTGTACAGATGCCCTACAGGCACTTCATAAAAATACAGAGAAAATCACTTCTCCGAGTACTTTGCAGACCAACTTGAATAAATGCATTGCAATAAATGTATAGTCTAAAACAGGTATCAAGTGACAAAATGTTATGAAAGAGAATGGGGACTGATCTTCAATACTGCATTCTGAAGGGATAGGAGGGAAACCTGAAACCTGACCGGCTGAAACTAGACACAGAGGAAAGGCACAAAATACTCTTTAAAAAAACAAATGAAGAAAGATTTAATAATCAGATCTTGGAAACGGCTGAAAGACTAAGATGTAACCAGGAAGGAAAAGCACCGAGTTACAGGATCAGAGGACAGTGTGACCGTATTCTGCTTTGCAGGCTGCCCTGATAATTTGTCAACTGTAAATAAAACTACTGAATAACTTAACACCTAGAAGTCACTGATTTTGTAAACAGTATACTTTCACCTGTACCTGCTGTGAGATCTGGGATTTCTTGAGATCTGGCCAACTGCACTATGATACCTCCTCCACTAGCTAGACCTTGTTTTCCATAATCTTTTGATAAAACGTCTTTTCATATCAGCTTTATTTCTATGATTACTCCATAGATGGCAGTACACACTTGAAAACAACAGAAGCAAAAAACTAAATACAGATGTCATAGTGTTACTCAGTGAAAAGGCCAAAGCCACATTCAGTTTTAGTTCATAATCATCTGGGTGCAGAAAATGCTATATAGATAAAAGGCTTGGGGTATGGGTGGAAATCGACACTATCACCAAAGACTGCAGCAGAGAGGAGGAGGAAAAGGAGAGGATGAAACAAAGCTGAGAACATTTATGCTAAAATCAAGTATCATGATTGGCAATGAAGTAAAAACAAAGTTCCAGAAATACTTCTACTGATCATTGGTTGTGTAAGAGCTTGACTTAACAATAAAAGCTTTTAGGCTGAGATTCTGAGCATTATAAATACAGCCTATTTTTCTAAAAGGATGTATTTAAGAAGAGTTATTCTTCTATAAACCTAAAATATCATCAATTGTCTTTTCAAACAAATATACATAGTGCAAAGTTGCTACCACATGAATGCTGTTCACAGAATGTTATTTGAGTCAATAAGGCTTTCTGTTGCTCCAGTGAAAACTCAGAAGTCTTAAAATTCTTGTATATCATATCAATCACTCCTTTACTCTTTTGGAAAAAAAACAGCAAATTGTGTTTCAGAACAATATAAAAAAATGTTGGACCCAATCCTGCTGATCTTCACTATCAAATGTTAGCAGTGCTTCTGTACTGAAATGGATAGACTTCAGTATATCAGTTATTTGCAAGACAGAGCCATATCATTCCTACCCTTCAAAAGGAGCACATCTTAAAATGGCAACTCTTTGGTTCATAACATTCCAGGCAGTAGAGAGAAAATAAATTATAATCATTATTGGACCAAATCAATGAACGTATCTGCTTCAAGACATTGAGGTGCTGGAGCGAGTTCAGAAAAGGGCAACAAAGCTGGTGAAGAGTCAAGTCTCATGAGAAGCATCTGAGGGAACTGGGCTTGTTTGGTCTGAAGAAAAGGAGGTTGTAGGCAGGTGGGTGTTGGTCTCTTCTTCCTAGTAACAAGCAACTGGACAAGAGGAAATGGGCTCTAGTTATGCCAGGGGAAGTTTACATTAGATATTAGAAGAAAATGCTTCACTGAAAAGGTGATTGAACACTGGAATAGGCTGCCCAGGCAGGTGGTTGAATCACCATCCCTGGGGATGTTTAAGAGATGTGTAGATGTGGTACTTTGGAATATGGTTTAGGACTGGACTTGGTAGAGTCAGGTTAATAACTGGACTGATGATCTTACAGGTATTTTCCAAACCAGAATGGTTCTGTATTTCTGTATAAGCAGAAATCCCTGTGGAGGTAAGTGTCACTAAAACAAGAAGTCTTACTATACCCTGAGGTTATACATGTAACTGGTTGCTACTGCATATCTACTGTACAGAGTGTTCCAAAGTGCAAGTGATCCCAGAGTTTCACACATTTGCACATGAACTTTTTTCTATAGGCCTAGTAATACCCTCCTGAGAGTACACTTCTCATGTAATATCAATGACATGTTTTATTAAGCACAGTAGGTACGTGCCTTGTTTGCCCATCACCTGTTGCAGCATGAAGAAGTAAAACAACTCTCTTCTGCAGTCGAGCCTGTATGACTCACAAGAAAACAGTGATCATAGATGCAAAAACTGCAGAAGCACATTTTTCTCTGGAGACTGCAAGTAGGTAAAACTGCTAGCAGTGTAGACACCACTAACATGTACAGAAATGAAGTGATAAAAACACTTTATCAAGCAAATACGAAACTTACTTTAAAAGGGTGTTTGGGTGGTTTAATTTCTTGTCACACACATAGCTTAAAGATTGACAAATGCCATAAATACTAATTCTTGTTCTACTCTGAATACTACCTTAAAGAAAAACCCATTCTGTTGAAACTTCCCACTTGCAAACAGAATTCGACAACATTTTCTCCAGTCTACCACCAATCAATGCAAAACATACCACAAATGCAGCATAAAACTACAATAATCAAGCACTGGCTGCTTCTTCTCTACATTCAAACAAGACTTAACACCGGCCCAGTGTGACATTTTATCCTTCAACTTGTGCATTTGATGTCCTGTACTCAGCAGGCTTATCATTATAGGCTTAATTAGCATTTTTAGTGATGCCTTAAAAAAATCAGAACCATTTTCTTTATATCCATTTACGATACTACAGAGTATAATAGATTGCAGATAAGAGTGAAAAGCAGACAAGCTGCTGAAGATTTCATATTGCCTGTATGACTACTATGCAATGTTGCAGTTAAATTGTCCATCCATAGGGGCCTTCACTAAGGGCACTAATATTCTATAATTCGTAAGTGATGAAAATTACAGCATATTCCTTCTCACCATCCACCAATTCATAATACATTTAGTGTCACTGGTCATTCTTTTTTCTGCATTTCTACAGGGGAAAAGTCCAGAGAATCTTTTCTGCCTAGGCTGCATGATCTTATTTTCCTCTGTATTAGAGAAGCACTGGAGTTAATTCAAAAGACAGGGTATCATTCACCTAACTTGTGGCAAGAAACACTTTCATCTGTATAGCACTGAATTACTAAGTTTGCTGGAAGGCACTTCCATGCTATGTAAGAATACATGGAATTTTTGTGTGAATATATAGTGCTAGGTTCTTTTTTGTTTGTTCTTTGAAAGTGCTTAGAGTCTGTTATTATGCAAGAAAAAAGTATGGCTACCAAGCCTAAGGCATATCAATGTTTACTAACATATGCTATATAACAATATTTATTATTTTTTTTTCTCTGGTTGGGTTGCTTTCTCCATACATCTTGCTTTCTCTTCTTACTACAGCTAATCTCTCTTCCCTTTCACATAGTTCTTCACAGCTCATCCTGTGATGGAACCTATCATGTCCTATTTCATGGAAAGAGATTATTTGATCAATTTTTCCTTTCATCAACTACTGACCATCTGAATCTTGGCTGATGTAGCAGGTGCATTTGTGATTTCCCCTAAGATTAAAATCTATTTATCTGTTCTCAGAAGTCTTCCCAGACATACTGGCAAATTTCTGTAGTTCTCTAAAATCTCACTTGGAACTCTACTAAGCAAGTAAGAAGCATGATTAGCAGACTGCTGGACAACATCTTACAGTTTCTTGTGTGCCTCCATCTGCATCCCTGTGCTGCCCTTGCTTTTTTATGTGATGCAGCAAATAATGAGCCCACAAATTCTCTTATATACAACCATCTTTTTAGAAGAACTGGCTTCATATTTGGGAGCTTCATGTTAGCATTAAAGGCTTCATAAAAGTCTGGCCTCTATAATATCTTTGGTGCAAACAAACTGTGGGACAGAGTTCTTTGCATTAAGCAGCAGAAACTCACAAATGCTCTTTTCTCCCTTTCATTTCTGACTGTTGCTTTCATATACTTCTAGGTAAGAAACAGGAGAGGCTTGAACTGGTGAAGAATGAACTTCTGAGAAAATTTTCATCCCCTCTTTTTGATCTCTGTTACAGGAAGGAAAAATTTGCTGCTATTATAAAGACATCCATTGACCCAGGATAAGAAACAGTAACTATATTCAGTAGACAAGGAAAGTGTTTCTGCTTTAACACAGAAGGCTTTGAAAAAGTGTCATGTCCCAGATCTTGCGATAGCAATGACTGCCTGCTTCTCTACAATCATGAAATTCAAAGACCTGTTGCTCAGGTCAGGAAGAACAAAGATAATTAAAGAAACTTTAAGCTGGCCATTTCAAACATTTAATTTTTTTCCTCTCTCCTCCTACCTTCTCCCCATTTTCTTGTATAGCTAAATATTCAGTTGGAGATTACAGTCCCCAGAAAAGTCCATTATTTTCTGGGCAAAGAGACTAGTGTACTACCTCCAAACCACACTTAGATAGGGGTATGAAGTTTATGTGCAACAGCCTTTTTAGAATGGATATGGCTTCAGTTTCCTTGCATTTCAGTGAGAACTGCACCCACATCACCAGTGTCATCAGTGACAGATTTGATTCTCAAAATACAGAGGAATATTCACAAGCCCACTAAAATCATTCAAAGAAGGCCAACCTGAGTCCTAAATCTTTGATAGTGATTTCTTACCATAAACAAATACAGGCAGCCTGGCACATTTTCTCACAAGGCTTTGAACCTCTGAAAGCTGAATGCATCTTTCCAGCACCCCATCTGTCATCACAGTTATAACTCTGAGGGAGCATCCCAAAAGAACTATACTGGTACACATAAAATATGACCAAAAGCTTTAAGAAATTCTATTGGGCAGCAGACAATGAGAACAAAATCCCCATGTGGCACTTACTCTCTGCCTTTCATAGACCTATTAAATGAAAAACTGGCTGAAGGGCAGGGCTCAAAAGGTTGCAGTAAATGGCACTACATCTGGCTGGTGACCCAGACACCAGTGCGGTCCCTGAGGGCTCAATTTGAAGGCCAGTTCTGTTCAATATTTGTATCAGTGATTTGGATGCAGGAGTTAAAAGCACATTTAGTAAGTTTGCTGATGATACTAAACTGGGTGGTGCTGCTGACAAGGGACAAGAGATCTTTCAGAGGGCTCTGGATAGTTTGGAACATCAGGCAACCAGGGTTCTGCACCTGGGACAGAGCAATGCCAGACACAAATATAAATTGGGAGAGAAGTGGGTGGAGAGCATCCTTCCAGAAAGATATCTGGGGGTGCTGGTTGATGGGAGGCTCAACAGGAGTCAGCTGTGTGCCTTGGGACCCAAGAGGACAAACTGCATCCTGAGGTGCATCAAACACAGCATGGCCAGTTGGTCCAAAGAGGTGATTATCCTGCTGTGATTAGTGTTGGTGTGGCCTCACCTGGAGTATTGTGTGCAGTTCTGGGCCACACCACTTCAAAGGATGTTATTGAATGCATCCTGAGGAGGGCTGGCAGGCATGTCCTCTGAGGAGCAGTAGGGGATTCTGGGTTTGTCTGTTTTGGAGAGAAAGAAGGCTGAGGGGTGACCTCATGGCTCCCTACAGCTTCCTGAGGAGAAAACGTGGAGCCGTAGCTGCTGGTCTCTTCTCTCTGGGACTTAGTGCCAGGATGCATGGGAATGGCTCAAAGCTGCCACCATCAGGGGAGGCTTAGATTTCACATGAAAACTAAACGTTTTCACGAGAAAACACTTTTTTACTGAGAGGGGTCAAATTCTGGAACAGGCTTTCTGGACAGGCAGTCAATATTCCAAGCCAGAGGCACTTGGATAATGCCCTCAATGCCATGCTTTAACATTTGGTCAGCCCTGAAGCAGTCAGGCAGCTGGATTAGATGGTCATTCTAGGTCACTTCAAGCTGAACTATACTCCTCCACTGTATCCACTCTATCCTATCCTATCCTAACCTACCCTATTCCTACCTCTACCCCTATCCCTAATCCCTATCCCTACCCCGATCCTTCCCTACCCCAATCCTTCCCTATTCCTATTTACTGTGCTCACCATGAGCTGAATAACAATGAAACATCTACTTGCCTGAAATGCCAGGGAAGGTTTCAGCTCCAAAAATACTTTCAAGGACACACACCACAAAGGTTTCAAATGGAAACATTCATTTTTGTGAATCTGTTTCAGAGCTTTTGCTCACAAGTATTATCACAATGCACTTGTGCATCCAGAAGCAGGCTGAGACATTATTCAGTTTAGCTTGAAAAAACATCCCTTGCAGTCTTGAGAATATAGGTCAAGTAGTCCTTTTTTTTCCTCAAGAATGAGAACCTGAAGATCGGTACCAACCGATTCTTGTCATTTGTAAACTGGTGTCAAAATTCACCTGTACATTCAGACTATGTAAAGGAGGACATTAATACCATAGACACTTATTTGGTTTTGGGGGTGCTCGAGGTGAAAAAAAAGGCTTTTGGTTCCCTGTGCATGAATTTTCCAGAGTCAGAAAAAACATACAGAATTTCTTCACCATTGCACCAAGGCACATTTGTTGCTACCTTGTTATGGGGAGGGTTGTCCTCTTAGAAAGAAGCCCGGAATGGTTTTGTGCTCTTGAGCACTTTTTTCCTTGCACTTTAGTATGTCTTTTCCTCCTTTAGCCTTCATCCTTGATACCTTTTTGGAAGTGACAGCAGCCTTCTCAGCCTCCATATTGCTTCTTCCAGTCATCATCTTCTGTAGGCCCTTTGTGCCCCTTATCAACTGCTTAGTGTTTGTTTGCCTTCATCCTAGATGGAATTTGTCTGTCTTGAACCTGAGGAGTGAGAAATGTCCCTAGCAGCACAGGTGAGTTCTCACCAGGGCTTTACACAAAGCTGGCCTTTCCTAAGGAAATATTCTGCCTGACAGATAAGAATGCATTTGCCTTTATCATATCTATGGCTCACAGTCACCCTGTGATCTACTCATGCCTCCAGACTATTTCTGTTTTGTTAAGGAATCTCAACATTTTGATGCAAGCAAATGCAGAGCAGTATGTGCAAGAAGAAAAACCTTGACATACGAATACAAAATAAGGGTCAACAATGACAAATGGCTGTAAAAAAAAAATACACAGCTCACCCTGCCAAATGTAGAAAGACTGGAACAAGTAAAACTGCCTATTTAGGCCCTTTCACTCATATATGCATTTTCTGTATATAAAAATTTCTGTATATAAAAATACTCGCTATTTCATGCAATAGCGAGTCAGAACCCATCTTCTGGAAAAGGAGCTGAGCCCTCCTAGAAAAAACAGGAACTTGCTAGGTCAAACCTATTTGCAGCCTGTATTAATGAGGTAGAAGAATCAAGTCAGGTTCTTCCATCACAAAAGTATTCAAAAAGAAATTAAGACAAGCTTGAAAGAAAACATATGGTCAAATCTTTGAAAAATTGAACAGCTAAAGACTTAATTTAAAGCAATTTGCAGTACTAATAAACTTCAGGAGAACTACAAATTGATGCTTCTCATTAAGTAACATGTAATCAAAGATAATTTACAGAATTAGGTGTATTACTCGTCAGTACTAGATTTCCTTCCTTCCTAATCTTCTCTAGCTACCTGTCCCTCTTGGAAAGCAGGCACACAATTTCATTGCTGCTTCTGCTCCATGAAGCGAGATGCCGTTGGGCTGATCCTAGGAGAGAATTGCGTTCAAGCCATCCAAGATTCCAGAATGAAAATCCTGTTGCTTGCACCAAAACCCTACCAGCAACAAGGCTGTGGAAGCTGGCAGACCAAGGGAACTTTTCTGTCTTCCGACAAACCGGTAAGGCCTACAGATGGTACAAAAAGGAATTAGAAGGTGCTTTTTTTGTCTGTTTCAGAAGACCTAGCTAGTGCCAGAAACTGGGTGGGGTGGTGGGGTGAGGCAGGGAAAGCTGCTGTCAAATTTCCAAGGGGAGACAGTATCCTCTGAAAATTGAGTCTCTGCATTTCCTAGTATTGATTTTGGATCCTCAAATACCATACACCCCTCAATTTAAAGTATAAATTATGATGAATGAAATGTAATACATACAAGCACATTAATTTTCTCAGCTTTACTCTATGCTCATGAACATTTTCAGCCACATTTCATGGGGGAATACACAGAGTGAGAATCCCAGCTGTCTTCATTATACAAAAACAACAAAGAGTGGGTGTCTTTGCATTTGTCCTTATCTCCATCTACTTTAGGGAATAAAGTTTTACCTTTAATAGTAAGACGATCTTCTTATACCTAATGACAATTTTTTTTCTTTCTGAAATATATACATGTACACACCCTCCCCACCCCTCCAAGATGAGCCATGGAGTTAAATTATTTTCATCACTTCTTAGCAGGCTGAAGTGGTTCAGCTTTCCAATACCAAAGTCTTGTATTTGTAGCTGCAGGTGCTGCAGACATCCCTTCTGCAGCTGCTGCTTGGGCTGTGACTATTTCTGTCGGTCTGCATCAGCACCTTCGAGTGCTGCATCTGCCCCCTACAGCCAGCAGCAGACTTCTCCCCAGCGCTCCTCTCTCCTCCACCAGCTTCCCTCTGGAGGTGATAGTGAACACACAGATCACAGACCTCCCGGCATGGAGTGTAGAAGAGATAACATTAGTGCAAAGCAGGGTTTGTTTGCTTGTTTGTTTAAACTACTTTAAGCAGACACAGAATGTCTTTGTGGTTTCCCCCTGCCCCCAGCTCCAATTTGAAAACTCTGAAACATGAAATACTGGAGAACATAGAACAGGAGGACTTTTTATTCAGCACTAAAACAAGCTAGTAAATGCTTTAATAGGAAAACCTTTCCTACACATATCACAGAATCACAGAATGGTTTGGGTTGGCAGGGACTCTTAAAGACCTCCCACTAGACCAGGTTTCATGAAGTCCAACCTGACTTTGAACACATCCAGCGATGGGGCATCCCTGCCATCTCTGGGCAGTATGTTTCAATGATTCATCACCCTAGTCGTAAAAAATTTCTTATTTATATCCAATCTAAATCTACCCTCTTTCAGTTTAAAACTATTGTCCATTGTTCTGTCGTTACAGGCCTGGGTAAAAATTCTCTCTCCATCTTTTCTTAAGATTCCTTAGATATTGAAAATGCTGCAACAAAGTCTCCCCAGAACTTTCTCTTCTTATGGTGAACAACCCCAGATCCACCAGCTCTTCCTCACAGGAGAGGTATCCAGAAAAACATTTAGCTCAAAAATATCTGAAAATGTCTAATAAGGAAAAAAGTTTTAAAGTAGAACTCTTCTCCCCAAAACACCTGATCCCCTTAAAAAAAAAATAAATTTAAAAAAATTAATAGAGAACAAACTTACAGCTGATTTTGTGAGGACTTTATAAAACAAAAGCATTGAGAAAGAGCAGAAAAAGGTTAATTAGTCTTAAGTTTCTTTTGACTTATCATTTCATAAGATCAGTTTTAAAACTGTCAGAAATATATTGCAATCTTGACTTGATTGACTAAGTTCCAACACAGGCATCTCTGAAAAAAATTATTTGAACACCCTGAGACTTTGAAACAAGCAGCAGTAAATACTCAGCTCAAAATAAGCAGCCCATGTGCGACACTCGTGTAACACAGACAGGATTTACAGAGGGACCTTTTCCAGCATCAGAGCAAGCAGAGATTACTACTCTACAGTGTTGCCTGCAAATTAAATCAGAATCAGAATATGATGCTTTTTTGAAAATTTTTTCTGACATGGATCTCAGTCCCTTCCCATGTCACCAAGAGTTCTGTTCTCTTCAGTGAAGACTTACAAATTTGCTTTTTAATGACCACGGCTTGGGACAATGTGTGGAGAGCCGACAGTGGTTCACTGGAAAGACAGAGTAATTTCCAACTCCAGATAAAAAAAATCAAACAACGACTTTCACGGTTGTTTTTTAAGGAGGTTTTTGGCAAAGCTTCAAATTCTTTCCTGGCAGACCAACAGAGCAGGAGACGTTCCTTTATGGGTTCATGGGCTGCTGCTGGCTGTGTTACATCACTGTGAGAGTTGGGGACATGGAGCCACCATCAGGAAGCCTTTGCACTGAGGAGCCCGAGAGGAGCTCCAACAGCTCCTGTCACAGGCCTGACTCCCACTCTGTACAAACACTGAGCAACAAGGCACTTTCTCATTTTAAACAAAATGAAAACCCTACAATAGAGATGTATGACAGGAACCAACGTGTGACAGACAGCTGACCATCACCGTAGCAGTTTACAGCTTTTCCATGGATGTCTCTTGAAACAGCTATTAATAGCCAACAATGCCCAGGTGGCCCTCTAGGAGGCCTGAACATGTAACTAGCCGCATGTTCTAGCTACTGGGCCCAGTATGGTGGCAGGTTGAAACAAGACAAACAGTTTCATGTATTGACAGAATCTCTGGGGACAAATAATCAGTTTTTCTGGTTTTTTTTTGGGGGGGTTTTCGAAATAAACCAAATGGAAGGCAAATACAGAGTTTCAAACTTTGGTCAAGAGTCTGTTAGTCAATACGGTCAAGAAATATTAAGCACATCAAATTTTAAAAATGGCCTCAAGAGAAAAAGAGAAACATATGCTGCTTTAAAATGTAATTCACCTTGATTATTGGGAGAAAATAGTATGATTTTTGTTATCAGACAATAAAACAATCACTCCAGATTTATTTTGGAAGGGAATGGTAAAAGACCCCTCTCTAATCTGGTATTACTCTAATGAAAAACTCACCCTCAAAAACATTGATTCAATTAATAGGTTTTATTTTATTTTAAATAGTTGCAACACCCTTGTTAGCTACTTGAGAAGCACTTGCTTAGATAATTAGTACGTATCTAGGGTGTCTGAAATGCACCTGGAGGTTTTATAGGTCACTTAGTGGAAGAATATTTAAGTAATAAATAAGGTAAATTCACTTGGTTATGCTTTAGCATGGAAAATGCAAAAAAAAGTTGGCTAATAAGTTCTTCCATTCACCTAGTGCTGCAGACTTGTATATATTCTACAGAATGTTACTAATCTAAATTACTATTGATATTTGAGCTTAATTTAGAAAGTGTGTCTTGTTAAGCCTCCCAAATTATGTAATTTCAACTAATTAACATGTGAGATTAATATATCAGTATTTCTTTTCAAATTAATTTCATGAGAAGTTAAACCTGAGATGACATATAAGATGAAAGATGTTATTAATAATTTTGCCTGTCTTTGGACAATAAAACAGTATGCCTTTGTCTTAGCTCTAAGATAGAATTTATTGGAAAAGAATTATTTGTGACTGCACTCAAAGATGAACTTGTACAAAATGTAATGAGTATTCTTGGCATCCATCTCCAATTTAGACTGAAGGATTGTAACTTGTCTTTTTGGGACACAAGAAAGAAAAAAAATTCAGGTATATCTTCTAAATTTGCACTGCCTGTTTTTCTCAATTTCTCTTTCTCTCCTTGGCTTTTCTTAGGATAGTTTCAGGCCAGCATCTTATCAGCCTCAAGAACCAACACATTCTTAAGATGAGTGTTTTCTGTTAGCTTCAAGAAAACATTACTTCTGATGAAAGTGAGTCACCACTGTCTTGTCACTAGAGGTTGGTGAGGAAACCATTTAGTCTGTTCCTTTGCTCTCAACCACCACCCTAGGATTCCCCACAGGTTCTGGGAATGCCAAGAGGGTGTAAAAGACCTGTGGGCTTTCACTGTCATTCAAATCCTTCCCCTGTCTGTTGGTAAAGACACTGCAGAAGCCTATCAAAACACATGTTTAACTGCATCAGGATTCCTGTTGTCATATCTGGGCCTTAAGTGACATGCTAAAATCTAAGTAAAATGCACAAATCTTCACTTTTAGATAAAATATCTTTCAGAAAGTGATCAAACTGGTGATGCAGTTGTTTACCCCATCTGCTTCATGTCTGTCTACCTGGAAGCTTGCACTTAGATTAAGAGCAGAAAAAAAAAAATTAAGAACACAAATCTCTAAAACGCTTCCCATTTCAAACACAAACATAGCTAGACAGCCAAAATGTCACATTTGACTGTGTTAAATAAGACTAGAGAATTAAAAGCAAAGTTTTATCAGAGCATCAAAAACCTTGAGGCAGCAGAACTTCTATCAAACTCGACTGAAACTTCGGGCAAACAAAAATGTTAAAGCTACTGAGAATTTAAGTAAGAGTGAGAAGGAAAGCTGACAGGTGCTAAGGAGCACTCAGGTCAGACAAAGACATCTGCCAGGGACATCAGTAACTTAAAGGTAACTTTGAATCCGGTAGTGAAGGACAAAACAAAAAATTAGAGTCGAAATGAAGGAGGTGCAAACTGGAATCACAGAAGCGATTTCCATAGAAGAAAAAAAATACACCCATGGGTGATAAGAAATTTAATTAAAAGTATGCCTATACGTAAAATGAGGGAAAGCTTAAAGGGCTTAAATCTGCAAAACAGAAATATACATACTAGTAGGCTTTTACTATTGGCAATTCATAGTGTGTTTACAGTAACATTTTATTTCAGATCAGGCAGGATCGTGGGTTTTTTATTTAGTTCTGTTTTTTAAAAGAAAATACTATGGACTGTCTCCATATATTGTGCTTTGATTCACAGTGAGTTGGAGCAAACACAGCAAATTCTTTCTGGACAGAGCTAAACTAGAAAATGCTTTCTAGAAGAGCTTCTCAAGCACTCTACCCACTAATGGGCATTCACAGAATCACAGACCAGATTTGTCTGAAATAAAACACCCTGAATTGTGTGCAGTGTGGACATCAGCCACCGTGAAGTGTTTCAGTCCTAGGAACCTCCTTCCACTGCTTGTAAACATAGACAAAGAATCTAGAGATTAATGAGGTCAAAGACAAATCTGGTAATAGTTAGAGGGCAACATCATCTGCCTCCACAGAAAGAGGCAAATGATTACATTCAGCAAGATTTTTAGAAAGCAATTTCTTGATGTCTTGAAACAACTTATGTGATGTCCTTTTCAACAATCTCTAAATGCTGTACAGTGCCATGATGCAGTCTATGAATACAGTGGTTTATCTTAGTACATTTTACAGAACACAGGCAGGCAACAAAACATCAACTCAGGATAAATAATTCTTGGTCCTGGTTGCATAGAAGGACGTGTCACTCTCTATCAAGGAGGAAAGACACTCTGGAGGAGCTGTTGGTTAAGGAACCTGCTGAAGATACTGGAAAAGATAGGTCTGCCATCACCAGAGAAGATTGAGGCTACCATTTGACAGAACTAGATGCAGCAGTCAGCCTGCATATCAACTTCCTTAAATGTTTTGGCTTTAATGTTAAAATATACAGCAGGTTGATTTATGGTGAGTGTCTGCTTCTTATACTGACTGCTGCTCAGCTCCTGAAAGGAGGATTCACATGTGCACAACAGCGCTGGATCTACCAGCCCTGAATCAACCCAACTGTTGCTTGGATCTGATGACTCTACAGTACCCGGGACAAAAAGCCAGACCTGACTTACTTCCAAGAAGGCTGCTTTAAGAAGCAATTGTAACCAAGCTGTTACACTCCCCTCCAACTCTCAAATCTGAAATTCAACCTTCTCAACACCAAATTTACAAAATACATCATTTTGTGACCTGCTTACAAGCTAATGAACACAACTTACACACTCTGCTCCATTTCATCTTGTGTCATCCTCTCTGTGTAAACTTCTTTCTTGCTATAAAGTAAAGATGAAAATAAAAATACACCGACACAAGGAAAAATCAACAGTGGCACACTGCTGGACCTGAGATCTCTCCACTGCACAAGCTGGCTTCTCTCCAAATCATCACTAAAGTTGGGCGTGGCTACTAGGACACATTGCAAAAAAACAGCCAAAACTACAAACATGTACATAGATTTAAATAACAAAACTACTGTTGTTTCACACCACCCCACACTTTAACTAAAGAAGAAAACATCATCAGATCAAAGAATAAATAAATAGCTTATTGTTTACCGACTCTTTCCCCTTTCCTCCTGAATTCTGACCATACATGCTTCTTAATTTCAAACATGGCACTGACTCGCCATTGTTCTAGAAAGAAACACATTCTTCTCTTCAGAAATGGCGACATCCATGTGTAAAGGAAGGCAAATTCAGATACAAAACCATCAGAAAGCTCAGATCCAACCTTAAATCCAAGCTTTCCCCAAACATTTAATGCTAAGATACAGAGTTTTGGTTTCCTACTACTTCATACTACTGCAAATGTGACTGATCACAGAAAGCTGCTCTCAGATCAGCACAGGAGAAATATCTATGGAAGATATGTACATCTATTTTAGTTCTAGAGTAAATGAATGTAACAGAAATACAGTGGGAAAACATCTGTGTTCCAGATTCTCGTGCACAAAAATAGAATATACATCTCTGTCTTCTATACAGCCTCTTTGCCTATCTGCTGGAAGTATTATTCCTTTCATTTTATAAACAGATGCAGCTGCTGAAACTGAAACAGGATCTGTATTACACAGACTGCCCTGCAATTTCCTGAGATCTGGATTGTCTCCAGTCACTCATAACAGACAGCTCTATCTCTGAGGGCCCATGTGCCTCTGGGAATTCCATCTATAAACTTAGTGACAGTTCAGTTTTGCAAAGGGGTTAATTTTCCAGACGTCTTTTCTTAATGTCAGAGTTACTAGCTTCTTCAACGCTTATGCCCTTTTTCTTTCCCACCTTCTGTCTTTGCAGTCATCAACTATGTAATCCTTAGATTTTGCTTCATAATGTGTAATTGGTAGGCAGTTTTCATTAAAGCAGCTAGTGCTTTTCTCAAATAATTTTAAAACCTCACTTTTTTATCCTGGAAAACAATGAAAGAGCTATTGAAGAGCTACCTTTAATGAAAGACCAAACTTGAGCTATTACCCTAATGTAGAGTTACTGCAGCTATATCCAAAAGAAACGTGTCAGTAGTTAAGTTTCATGCTCAAAGCAGCAAGCTTGCTTACAGGATACTGCATCTTAAAACTGCTCACAGGTAAAGTTAAAAAAGCTGTCTCCTGACATCTGCAGCTGAGGTAGCCTCGAAGTTTCAAGCACAAACCAAGCACTTCGGGCTTCTGCTTTGATGCCTACTGTTTTTGTTTTGTACTTGTGTACTTTGTGTCAGCAGACATAATGTGTATAGATTTCAATATTTTCAGACTTCATATATCTCATTTGCATGCTCAATGAAATGTCTAAGCAGACAAAACCTATGTTTGTTTTTAGAATCAGAAGAATCAGAAAGAGCTCCAAGTAAATATTTGCATATCATATATTCTTATCAGTCACTCCAACTATGCCAGAAAGTAATGCAAGTCTAGAAGTCAGCTCGTATATAAATCCTCTGGATAACCAGCAATATGTTTTCTACTGGCAAGTTTGTGTTCACAAGCAATCTTGCACTACACACATCATCTGCCTCTGCCCAAAAGCAGAAAGGTTTTGTGAATAATTACCCTCTTTCCCCATATTCCAAGATCATTGGTAAATATATCTAGAACAATGAATGTATTACCTGAAATTGTATTGCATTTTTGCTGAATCACTTACCTCTCCACAGTGTATGCTGGGATGACATACAGAACTGTTACTATATATGATGTTTATTACCATAAATCTCGATAACCCATTTAATTATTTTTTCTTAAATGGATTCCATGGTTTTGAACATTCAACAGTCTATTCTATAAATTTGGTGTAGTAAACCTGAGAAGGACAATCACTCTAAAACCAGTGGTGAATTCTTCTTGTACAACTTTTCTGTACCATAGAGTCAGAGACTACATTTTTCTCTCAATTCAAAAAAGGACATGTTATAAATGGCCCACTAGCTACACACTTTTCTTTTTGAAGCTGCAAATACTGTTAACTTGCCATTTTAAACATTTAAAGATATGTAGAATGTGATTTTAGAATCTCATGGAATGTAAAGCCCTAAAGCCTCTGACTGTATGACAAAGATCCCTACACAGCTATGTCTCTATAATCCCATTCACATCACGGACATTTTTAAATACTATTTCACTGGTGAAAAGGGAAAAAAAAAATTGCTCAGAAAGATGAATTCTAACGTGTTCTCAGTTAAAGATAAGCTGCTATGCTGTGTAAGAAAAGGAAATTCTGGTTACAACTTGAACTGGTTGGCTGTAGATTGAAGTTTAATCTGAAGACAGATGTGAGCTGTACAGTAAACACAGGATATGTATTAGGGATACGTAGTGTGAAGTGCAGGAGGATAATACTGTTCCTAAATCAGGCCACTAACTGATCGCATCTACACAGCTGAGGGATGAAAGCATGTTTGCTGTAGGCACTTATTCACTCAGCAAGAGAGAAAGAAGGGTCCATTTCTTTTGCTTCCATAACAAAGGCTTCTCACTTTCATTTAAAAAAAATGCTTTTCTGTAAGACTGAGAGGCTGGACAGCAGCCAAAGGTAGAGTTCACTACGGGGATTTATTAAAGATAAGAATGCCAAAAAATTTTAAAGTACTTTTTTGCTTCACAGGCAAACAGAATCTTCATACTCCACCTCAAGAATTTCTTCTCCACTGCTCTCTTCATATCACCATGCAAAAATATTTCAAGACATTTCCAAAAATGCATAATCCCTTAACACTGCCATCTGCAGAGCCAGAACCAAATGAACAAATCTGTTCTTTGTGAATGAAAGATTGTATGTTTCAGTGACTAGACTGTACACAGTAAGTGCCCATTAACCAGCCAGCTGATAGTGTTTAATTTTCACCATCTCCCCAAAACCCTCGTTAATGAGTTCTGCAAATTACTGGCATGCAGTCAGTCTCCATTTGCGGGAACAGTACTGCATGTAATTATGCGGCACAACTAAAACCCAGGAGGCTACAGGCCAAATCTTAGTTTCATCACAAGGCAATGTTTTCCCATAAATTTCAATGACTGGAAGATGGGATTTATATTTTTTTTTACTTCCACAGATTTCAACAATCATGAATTTGAATCACTACTGAAATACACTGCAGAAGCTTCAGCAAACTCAAGACTTGAAGGGAGAATAAGGAAATCAATGCATCCAAAATCCTTAAAAGGAATTTACATTTTTCCTTCTGGCAGTCCCTGCCTAGCCTGAAGTAGAATTGCTCATTGTTTTTAATTTGAAAAACAAATTTCCCCCCTCAGAAAATTCTCACAGGGATTCCTGTATAAGTAAGAAAGCCAGCTGGCAAGCATGACAGGTATGTGGGTAACCCATTCAATCTGTTCCTGCTTTCAGATTAGCTATTATTCACCAGAGGCAGAGAAAAGCACCACAGGATGCTTTTCCAGTAGCTGTCGAAAGAGCAGCTCCACAATGCCTGCCTGATGGGGAGAGCTCCCTCACCTGCTGGAAAATGAGAAAGAAACAACCCAAACCTACCCTGAGCAACCTGAATGACTCTTTTTCATTTTCATATTCAAACAAGATTATTGGTAATTGCCTCCCCATGCCACAAACACACTCCCAATGATGAAACTTACACTTCCATGCAGCACATGGGACTAGTCAGTTTTTCACCCTTGTGTAAATAACTCTTTTGACCCAGGGCTCACATTTCTGGGGAAATACAGGTCCATTGTCTGAAAACCAACAGGTTTCATAAAACTGTAAGCACGGGAAGTAAGTGAAGTGTCAATCAGCAGACCTGTTGTCAAGGCAATGCAACATCTCTCGCCAGCAGTCATGTAGCTTTGCATATGACATCCACCTCTCATACAGCACTGTCCTCCAAAGCCCAGAAAGGCTGAGTAAAGGAGCCAACCATAATTTGACCAGCACACAGCAGTTAAGAAACAGACCCTAGGATGGAGGTCTTTGTGGAAAAACTGTGTTTAGAGGAGATGGCCTGACTTAAACAGTAACTAAAAGCATCTGGAACTCCCTCTCAGGTGAACTCACCGTTAAACACATACCTGATACTAATCACCAAATCCCCTTCCCATCACCCTGTTGAGGCCCTGCCAACCCTTACTGTCCCTCCACAGCCCTCTGGGGCTCTCTCCACCCTGCCTGCGACCCAGGACACTATGTCAGGACGTGGGGTTCTCAGCTCCTGCCCCAGTGCCATCAGGCTGTGTCCTTCTGGGCCCACATCCTGTCCCCTCTCCATCCCCAGGGAGGTGCTCAATGCCCAGAGCTGGGCCTGTCACCTGGCTGGGGTGGTGGGATGGGTTGTGTTGCCACGGACTCCAGAGCTCCTGGTGCCCAGGGAGTACCAGCCCACACCCCATACATCCATGCTTTTATGTTAATCCTAAGTAAAACAAAACAAAACAAAGGCTCATTAAATTAGGATATATAAGGGAAAAAAAAAAAGTCTGCAGTTAGAACTCCTACACCTTGCTGAGTGAGATCTAATATTCCTAAAGAAGAAGATAGAAATAATAAAAAGTTCAGATTGTCAGAGGAGTGAAGCTGAGCAGAAAAGGCTGGTCACAAAGAATTATTTGCTTTTTCCACCAAAAAATTAGAATAGCTATTAGTGACTAATGGATCATCAAGCAGAATGCTGTTATTTTATGGAAAGGGACATCTTCTGAACAATTTTTTACTTATTATTTTGTGGAAGTTTGCTTAATTTTACAATATTAAAATGAAAGTCAGAAAGGATCGTGTCTTGTCAGTTAAAAAGCTATTCAACTGAGTCCACTGCATTAATTCTGGACTGTATACTGCTGTACAAATTATGCCTGAAATAAGAATGAATGAGAAAAGCCAAATTAGTGTGTGAAATACTTATATGAAAATAAGATTTCTCCATGCCCTTCTAAGAAAATCAATTTCCAAAATCCAATTGTTTTTTCTTATAGTGACAACTAAGAAGCCAGCAGTATACTGGTATTTTATTGATGAGTACAGTAAAAAAGCACAATAAAATATTTTCTGTAGACTCATTTACAGGTTTTTCTCCGTGTTTCTTCATGTGACATTTCTCCATTTGATATCTTTTCCACTTTGAATTTCCAAAAATAGTCTTGGTCTTGAAAGATCTGCTTTGATTAAGACATCCTTCCTTTACACTGCAGAAGTTGGGGGGTTGGACTAGAGGATCTCTGGAGGTCCCTTCCAACTCTGATGATTCTGTGAAGTTAGGAATCCACTTCACCACATCAGTTTTTCTTCCCTCCCAAACACTAGAACCAACTAAACTAAACAGAAACGCTTTCCCCGAGCTCAAGTCCTTAGAAGCATATCTGCAGGTGCCTCAGTTTTACTAACCATTGCTTATGCTCTGAAATGTAGACATTAGCTTTCAAGTCAACATATAAACACCTTCTCCCTCACGTACCACACATTTTAAACATCTGACAACAGACTTATTTTAGGGCAGTTAATCATCCATGAGTATTTACTTATAAAAGCCTATTTTCAGGAGAACCTAACAAAATCATAAAAATTTGCTTCAGGCAGAGACAAGTACAAAGCAGAAGTTAATGCTTTTAGTTTGTTTCCAGAATAATAAAAATTTGTTTGAGCACTTCTAAGTCACTGACACCACTGGGTCCAGTAAAAACAGCTTTTAGTTTAAATTAAATTTTACTAACCAGGGTGTAGAGATGGCCAGCTGTTCTGATATTTGGTTTGAAGTCTAAGATGCTTCAGAGAACAGGCAAAGTCTGACAGAGAAGACTTTTCTTGAGGAGGGCCTTTTACAAAAGGCCCCCTTTTCCATATCTCACAGATGAGAGCTGTCACTGTAAAGAAAGTCTGTCGTAGGTCAGGCACCTGTGGTGTTTCTCCTGCACACCAGTGAAATTTCAGAGGGGTGTTTGCCAGTGCACTGTGTACTTATCTGCATCTCCTCTCACTAACATCGTCATCAAATTTCCCCAGGGCCCAGTGGGAGCTCACGTAAGTCACACTGGATATTTTCTGAAAAAATATTGACAATGACTAACACATACAACATTGATTAAAAATTAAAAGCATTAATTTTCCTCATGTCAAATTTCCTGCCTTTCCCCCGCGTTTTTTTCTTCCTTACTTTGTATTGAGCAACTGCCTAAATAATTGCTTTATATTTTGGCCCAATACAATTATTTGTAGACAAATGGAACAAATGTTATCTTCAGACTTAAATAGCATTTTTTTCTTGTAATGTTACATATATATAGGATATTTACATAGATGCATGATACACTATCCTGTCTATAAAACTCTTTCCCCATCCATTTCTACCCCAGATTCAAGCCTATAAAATTTCTTTTAAGAGTTTCTTTCTATTTTTTAGAAACAAAGAAACTGCCACAATCGAACTGTTCAATTGGTAGAAGCAGGTGCTTAGATGGTATCATATGTACAAAGCGTCTCAATCTCCTAAGCACTACTGTCAAATCATATCAAGAACATAATTCATACACAAGATCACAGAGCAAAGATTTACCACACCTTTATTCTCTTTCCAGTCTTAATTTCTTACTCCTCTTTTTTTTTTCTTCACTCTATTTATTCACTCCCCATTCTATTTTTACTTTACCCTCTGACTATTTTTACGTTTTCCTCTACATCAAGCAGATCACTGTAAGAGAGCACCATGAGTTAAATCATGTTTAAATTTAGCTGTTCATACTGCAATAAGCACATGGATTCAAGCCTACATAAAGTCCTTGCGTTCATAAATAAAAGAACAGTAGGGTTGGCCTTGGACTAAGCCTCCAGTCTGACTTCCCCAGAACTTGGAAGAAGGTCAGATCTAACATGACCTTCCCTAGTTAAGACCATATAAAAGTAAAACCCATCATATTTTAGACAAGAGTTACATAAGAAAGGTAAAAAACATCTGAACAATATATAAGGAATGAAGAAAAATGAGAAGCGCATATTTGGGACAAACACACAAGTGACTTGAAAAATGTAGGATTTCTTCTTGACTACTCCGAGTCATATCAAGGCCAATAACACTTGCCAAGCTAAGGCACAGTAAGACAGTATTCCTCAGCTTGGCATAGCATTTTGACAAGTCTTTAAGGAATAAAATTTTATGAGTATGGAAGAAATAATAAGAAGGCATGACATAGATACTGCATGTTTGCTGCCTAATAGGAAGACATAGAAGAATGTGTTCTGCACATAACCTCCCAAAATGTGGCTGGGAATTCACAAATTATTCTAAACTCAATTCTTTATTATAAGAGTCTACACCCACATTTTCTACCCACCATAAATACCAATCAGGACAGAAACAATAAGTCAAGCTTCACCCTCATCCATTGTCAAAAACAGCAGTAAACTAATTTTCACCATTCAGTACTCACACATACAAAAATGCAGGTGCTTATTTCTAGCATAATGTAGTAAATTCAAGCAAACCAGGGTCAGGAACCATGCTTGAAAGGAGGGCTCAGGTAGCCTTTTTAAAAATTAACTCCTGAAAATGAGGTCTTGTCCCCCTGCAGAGAGCTGCATTCTTCTGGGCAGCACAATTACAAAACTGTCTTAGAGAAGGGTGAGATTTTTCATCCACATGGACATAAAAGTTTGGATAGTGCAAATATTCTCTTTCCTCTTTCCATTCAGCTTTCTCATAAACACACACACTTTCCTGCTGATGCACAAAACTGACATGTTTTTTGTGTCTTAGATCCAAGAAGTGTTAAACATTGCACAATTACATGTTTTTAAAACTCTACTGAAGTAAATGGCAGCACATACAGTCCTGAAGTTGTGCATACCTTTCTAGGATATGTGCCTTTGGGATATTCCTGTTGTAAAGCAAATGTCACATTAATTTTCCCTTTAAAAAAAAAATACATGTAGAGATTAGGAGGAGACTCTAAGAGACTTTTATCTCTGTTACTTTACAGTTTACAAGAACAGACCAAACTTTCCACTTCTGTCTAGGTGAAAGCTGTATTTTAAAACATTTATTCAGCTTGTATCTAATTTGTCTTAGTATCATCAAATAGAAACACCCTTTTTAATCAGGAGAAACATAAATCAGTTCAAATGCAGCAGCATTCAAATATTTCCAATAAATATCATAATATTTCTTTTTCTTCCCCGTAACAATAAAAAAGTGGCACAAAACACTGTCCCCAAATGACTCATAAGAATATTCTTTCCATCCATCATATTCCTGGGAGCAGAATGGTTATAACACCATGGTTAATAACTTCCTCTTCAAAAATCATGTTCCATTTTTGAGAACATATTATGGGTCTATAATGAAACTCAGCAAAATGTTCTTTATTGGATAACATTCAATTTTAAAAACTATGTAATCTTCTCCAGATATGTAAGAACACACCCACACAACTGAAAAAAATCTGAGGAGTTTTGGAAGGGGAAAGTTCTCTACCATCAGAGAGTCTTACTTTTTCATGCATGACTAATTTTATCATTTTGATATATTTGTAGTTATACATGCAGATCTACAATATTTAAAACAAACTATCTTCATTATGTACTACAAGATACATAATTTTTAAGTGATACTTCTTCCCAGAAATCACGTCAGTTACTCAGAGATTAAATTACTTCAAAAAAGCTCTATTTTTTACTCTGCCTTTGCTCGTCATTTACTTCAACCAGGGCCATACAATTGTAAGGAACAATTGGAAGTAATTCTGTTTATTTCCTTTCAATATTTCTTAGGATGGAAAAAATGTTAAGACTTTTTAAGTACCACTCAGTTGCAGGTAATGAATACTAAGGCTCAGGCTAGTGCCAATTAGAGGTCATTTTGAAAAGACTGGTGTGCCTTGCATGACCTCCTCTGTCCTTGGAAATGGAAGAGTTTGTTTGTGTTCCATTTGTAAAACCCATTGCATTGTGATGGAGAAACAGGGGTCAGGTAGGAAAAAGTGCTCATCCTACCACCCTATCTCCCTCTGCTTCTGACTCCCTTCCACGTCTTTTTGTGGCTGTCCCCTCAGCTGGCTATATCCCCACTTACTACACCAGCCATGTACTCGCCACAGTGCCTGGCCTCCAGAGCATCCTTTGTGCAAACTTATATATGAAGGTCTAATGTGAAAGTCCTGCTCCTTTCACCCCCAGTTTGCAATGAGAGGCCCAGATTATTCTGTATGATTCAAACACGTATTTCCACTAATCTGACTGGGACTAGGCAGGCAAATGGAGTAAGCATGTATACGAGCATTCACTCACTGAAAGCCTATAAAATCAATGAGAGAAGGAGACACCAATTTAACCAGAAGTACTTTCTTCTGAACCCAAGTTACTCATGTAACCCACATTAGCTGCTCAGGAATAATTTACTACACATAAGCACACATTACCATGATTTTTCAAATACTGCATTAGAAATAGTAACAGCACAGCTTTGGATCCATGCACCAAGATTTTACCAGAACATAGTGCATTCTCATTCTCAGTGTACTGCTGAATATTTGCATTGGTTTAACACAAAATCAAAACCAAACAAGAAAGCAACATATCTCCTAGAATCACTCCCTTCTTCCCCAATAAATCAAGCAAAGAAGAACCCTCTCCCTTAATTTTGTCCCCTATACAAATAAACACTGCCTGGTATAGCAGTCAACACCACAACCAGAGTGAATGTGACTGTGAGTGAGAGAGTGTGTGTGTAGGGAGAAGCAATTGCAGTAACATTATGTGTAGTCCACCCAACATGCACATACAACTGCTAAAAATTGTCACAGACCTTCACAGGAAAACCCCTGCATTCACGCACTGATCAGGCAGTCCTCTGAAGGCAACACCTGGGACTGCTGAGACCCCAATGGTCACTGCAGGAGTTACTGCAGCTTCTGCTGTAGTCCTCAACTGTAGAGCGCAAGGAACAACTTGGATACTCTGAAAATCAGGCACAGACGAGACTTGCCACAGAAACTTTGGCTATGACCCTGGACTTCACTTAAATCTCCTTTTCAATCCACCATGGATCCAGATTATGAGTATCTCTTAACATTTTTCCTAAACAATACAACAGGACTAGAAACCCTTCACACTTCTATCCCAGTAGATAATTACCATATCCATACCCTGTTAGTTCTTCACGTCGTTTATTGCATCCTCTCCTTCTCTAGCCTTTCTAAAGTCTGTAGCACTCTCCTCTCCAGTCCATATACAATTTACAAGATCTCCATTGCCTCTACCTTATCTCTGCATCTTTTCACCAGTTTCACTCCTGTAGAGCATTAACTGTAAATGTTTTCCCTCTACTTCCAAAGTTACTGTCTAACTTGGCCTAGACTACAGACCTACCACAACTCTTTAAAACCTCCTCTGCTTTCCCTCTACAAAAGGACAGACATGATTCTGATTTTCTCACAGTGTATGTAGTCTCTTTCTCTGTGCTCAACACTACACTTCAAATATTTTATAGGACACATATTAGTGGAGTATCCTAGCATCAGGGGAAAAAACAGAATGAAAAGTACACTGTTTTTATATGATCATGGTGACTGAGCATTCAAATTCTGTGTTTTTTAACTGATTTCAAGAAATTTAACCTGTCTAAAAATATAGGTCACAGCACTTCTGAGAAAGGAAAGAATCAATTACTTGCTTGGAGATTAATAAAACACTTGCAGTTAGAGGTTAGTTCAGATAGGAAAGAGGGGAAATGTGTCTGTCCATCCAGGCACAGAAGTTTGTCTCACTACATACTAAAGGAGTAGCAACTTATTGCTATGCTTGAACAGGCTGCATTCATGACAGCTCATTGGACTGAGACGTGATATATGAATTTCCTAGAAACCTCACAGAAAAAGGACAAATCTTGCTGTAAGCTCTGTTACATGATATCGCAGCATTTTCTTTTGCTCACTAGCCTATGAAAGACTACGATAGCTATAGTAATTTTCCCTTCTGCATTTCTATCCTACACATCTCTAATGCATTAAAAAAAAAAAAAAAAAGGTAGGAGGGAATAAACATCCATACTCTAATGTCTCCTGGGAACTGCTTTTTGTTAGGAAAATCAAAACCAGAACTTGCAATATTCCAATGAGATGAAAAACGCTTTATTGGATGGCAAAATGTTCACTGCTCATGCACAAGGGCAAAAAGCTAAAAAATACAGTTTTCTAATAATTGTCTGCCACACCCAGACAAGCTCTTAATTTCTTTTTGTTTCTGGATATATTCTTAATTAGAGACAATCAGCTGTTGTTATAATTAGCATATATATATTTGTCCAAGCTAAGGCATGACATTCTCAGATTCACACATGAAATATTATTCTCATGCATCTTAACAACTTAGATAATTAACTTACAGATATCTACCTTTTTCACAACTTCTCCTAAGGAAGTTAAGATGAATTTTCAACTACTATAGAAAAGCAACCTTTTTTGATTTTTCTGAGAGGATTAAGAGCTTTCAGTAAAAAACCTCCATCATCTCTAAAGGTCACTCCTAATCAAGTCACAAGCACCAAGAAGTGGGACAAAAGGTCCCAGCTGACAGGTCACAGGAGGCAGAAACTTGGAAAAATGGATTCAATTTTCAATATGTTATTGACTCCCTAGGTACCTGGGCAAATTATTTCAATTCCTCATGCCTTTGTCTCTCTCTCTCTGTAATATAAGAGTAATATACCTTGAGGTCTAGCTAAAGAGTGTGACATGAGATGGCGTCTGAGTTTCACAAATGGAGGATCAGAGTCTACACAAAAAGCAAAGGTACATTATTATTCCTTGTCTTACAGATTCTTCTAAAAATAACTGTTTCCTCCTAACACTTTGTATGTGAGCTGCCCCTCATGATCAACTTTGAGAATACACATAGCCTTCATAATCTGGTTTAAGTTATATAATCTGAAGGGAAGAAATCATGCTACTGCAGTATCACACTGTAGTATAAAACTGTACGGACCAGTATGAAGCATGTCTAAATAATTATTTTCAGATTTACTTCATCGCCATTTTCCCCTCTCTGGAATGACTATAAAGAAGGAATTACCAAAACAACCAGTCAAGAGAAAGCATCTTCAGGTAAGCTCTAACTATCTCACCACTGGATTTTTATCTTTCAGAAAGGAAAATACATCCAATTCTAAAACAGTTGCCTTAAAAACACCCTGCATTTCTAGAGTCCCATGAGAAACACTGCCAAACTGCAAGGAGAGAAGTTTTTGTTCTCACTCTTCTATCTGAAAGTGAAGCTTGCATGGAAGCAACCAGATGCAGGCTCTCAGCAGGAGATGCCTCTGGGCTTCCAGGAGGAGACACCAGCACTTGCCAGTCCAGTGAAACTGAACTGAACTTGTTGTCTCAACCTGCATCAGAAACATCAGCTCCAACCTGTCTTTCAAGATGAGAAACTCGAACATCATTACGCATGAGTTTCCATGCTACAGAAATAAGCAATTACATTTGCTTCATTATCTGAAGACCATGGCTCAGGCTGATGCTTGCAAACATTGTTTTCCCTGCCACAAAAGAGCATAAATTAGGAGGGGGAACATCTCAGCTGCACATTTGAATTGTATTAACTACGTCAGTCAGCTCACCATAGCGCTGACTGTTATGTCTGCAGATTTAGTGCCTCTTAACAAACTACATTAAGTAGCTAAAACTGATTCACTTTCCCAGGTGATTTGGAAAAAAAATAATAATGGATGTGTAAGTATTTTATCTCCTTAGAGTTTTCTAGGGATGTGTTTGACAGTTCAATGCACTTCCAATACTGGTAGTACTTAAGAACTTCCTAGCCTATTGTTGGAGACCCTGTTTTTGAAATTAACAGCTTCACAATGCCTCCCCTAGGAGACAGAACACATTTAGTACAGTAACCTGGAACTAGGTTTAAGTACAAAAGGAAAAAAAAAGGAAAAAGAAAAAGAAAAGGAAGGGTGTTACTATTAATAAATTATAATGAAGATTCAATGCTGCCCTTGTAATTCTGCAGTACCACTGATCTCTTGTGAACAGCTAAGAAAGAAGACCTGCAAGTTAGACACATGAAAGGCTGAGAAGTATCACAGGCTGAATGGCATTAATAATTCAGTTTGTATTATTGAGCTTACAGAAAATTGGCAAAATATGCATGGGTTAGATGGTGAGCTATTTCCTTTAACTGCACAGGTCCTGAGGTACACCTTAATTTGTGGCATACATTATCTGGAACAACAGAGTAGCTGGATTTGTTTATGATAACTCAGGCTGCTTCTCAAGAGTTCTGCCTGTGGCCACTCATCTTGCACAATACGAGACTCCCCACATTCCCCACGGGATTTCAAGAATCGGTGAACGTGCGTGGGTTAAGGCTGCATGCAATAGTTTGCACACCTACAACACCTACAAATAACTCCCATGCAATCCTGAATGGACAGGAGAGTCTGAGAGTTCACGCAGAGACATACTGGCCCTTCAGAGTCCTCTACTGAGTCCTCCCTGGATCCTCTTTTAATTGCTTTAAAGTGTCGGCTGATTTCCCAGATACAGTGAATGAATACCTTATCAGTTTTATTCCCAGTTTCTAGGGTTCTCTAAAAGACAGGCAGCTTCTCCTTAAAGAAATTCACCAAACTCACAGCTAATGAGACTCTGTGCCTGTGGCATTATTGCTGCAGAAGACTAATTCCAGGTCTTCAGCTGCTCTCACTTCACTGTTAAGTACATCCCTGAGTTGAGAAAAAACTGGTGGGGTTACAAAGAGGAGAAAAATGTATTTATTCTTTTTTAACCAGAGAGGCTTCCTCTTTTCCCTGTCCCAAAAGGAACCCAGTAGCTGAGAAAGGACTGAACAAGGTGACTTCATTATTAAGAGCCTAAGGAGAGACACCTGCTGCAATGCAGCTTTTAGATGCATATATCTAAAAATCTTTCAGTTGCTGCAGGAAGACCTCAGACTTATAGCACAAGGGCAAGTTTCATTGCCAAAACTGTGGCTACTAGTAGAGAACTCTGCAAGCTAATTATTATTCAATCTGATCTTTTATTCTTTCACCAGAATAAAAGGATTCCCCTCCAGGTGTAGCTCCTTCTTCTCCCTCAGGTACATGACATTGATAAAACTGAAGGCTATAATTCAATTAACAACAGATGGGAACTTTTAATGACAACAATTCAGAAACAGATGTTGAGGCCACAGAAATGCATATACTCCCTATTAAGCATCACTGGCTGTCACGTGGATGGGAAAATGCAGTTATCTTAACTTGGAATTATATGCCAGATGAGATGCTATACCTACATCTAAGGACCAAAATTCAATGAAGTGCTTATGCACCTGCTTAGATTTCATTAATATGCTTTGCCATATGCTTACATTTATTCTGTACTTGTAACATCACTAGCCAAAAGGTATGGATTTTTACACCAGTAAAACTTCCCTGATTGCTAAACCACTTTTGGTAAAGAGGAATATAATGAGGTTCAACAAGAGCAAATGCAGAGTGCTGCACCTGGGAAGGAACAACAAAATGCACCGGTACAGGCTGGGAGGTGATCTGCTAGAGAGCAGCTCAGCAGGGAAGGACTATGGAATCCTGGTAGACAAGTTATCCATAGGACAACAATGTGCCCTTGTGGCCAAGAAGGTCAATGGTGTCTTGGAGCGCATCAGGAGGAGTGTGTCCAGCAGATTGAGGGAGGTTCTCCTCCTCCTTTACTCAGCCCTGGTGAGACCTCATTTGGAGTACTGTGTCCAGTTCTAGGCTCCCCATTTCAAGAAGAACAGGGATCTACTTGAGAGAGTCCAATAAAGGGCTATGAGGATGATTAAAGGACTAGAACACCTTTCTTATGAGGAAAGGCTGAGAGACCTGGAGCTTTTCAGTCTAGAGAGGAGAAGACGGGGGGGATCTAATTAATGTCTATAAATACATGAGAGCTGGATGTCAAGAAGGCAGGGACAGCCTCTTTTCACTTGTGCCCTGTGACAGGATGAGGGGCAGTGGATTAAACTCAAGCACAGGAAGTTCCACCTCAACATGAGGAAGAACAACTTTACTGTGAGAGTTACAGAGCACTGGAACAGGCTCCCCAGAGAGGTTGTGGAGTGTCCTTCTCTGGAGACTTTCAAGACCTGTCTGGATGCCTTTCTGAGTGGTCTGCCCTAGCTTTTTTGGTCCTGCTCTGGCAGGGGGTTGGACTCAATGATCTTCAGAGGTCCCTTCCAACCCCTAACATGCTGTGATTCTGTGATTGGATTTCTTACTGCATACACAAAAGCGATGCCAGATACAATAACTAAAATTTGAAAGGGAACTACAACTGGGAAACAAACTGAGACTAACGTTAATTGCAAACCTTCACTGCTGGAAGGCTGCTCACAGACCATCACAGCTCACATAACATGTGGCTCCCAATGACAAACATGAGCAACAGGTTCCAAGTTTAAAAAGCAGGAAATGAAGGGCAGTTGGAAACACAATGCTTACATAAGGTGGTATGTCGGCAACTTCTGAAAGTTTTATGTTCACTTTTTTGGGGAAACAGTTGGGAATATAAAATCAACATAGCAAGCTCTGTTTCTAACTGTCACCCTCCTCATTCCCCTTTGGAAAGCTCTTGAGGTATCTCTTCAGATAAATTATTAGGGTGTGTTTTTTTTTTCTATTTCTGATGCAAATTTATCTGTCACTAATTTAAAGTAATTTACTCCTGTTCTAACGCTGGCCTTGAGCTTAAACAGTCTCCCTGGCATTTACTCCTTCAGTGCATTTAGAGACAGAAATCATTTCACCTTTCAGCACTTTTCCTGAGAGGTTACACACAAGACCTTACCCTTGTAACAAAAACAGGAACAGAGATCAGAGATCAGAGTGGACGGAACTACTACTTCTAAATATCATCACATAGTCTTCTCTATCAGGAGATTCCAGATCTTCTCTCTGTCTTGATTTACTTCAGATTCCTCTTGGCAGTGTCTCTGGTGTCCGCACAGATGAGCAGCAGCAGTCTGAGGGCCAGATGAGCAGTTGCAGTCTCTCCACAACATGTTGGGTCCAGGCCCTTGCCAAGCGACACAACTCCTGTGAAAGCACGTCTGCCAGCAGATGGGTGCAGAAGGGTATCTCCAATCACTGTTACTGGCTGCTTCCACCTGCTGCTGACACTCAGATGGTTCTCCCAGGAGACTGTTGCCTTTCATTGGCTATTAGGGCACTGTACTAATTCTGTAAATTTAGGACTGAGGATGGAGAAGGAGCTTTTTTTCTGCTGCCAAGTCACAAGCTTCCAGCTTCCTTTTCTGGCTTTAACAGGAACACATTCACTCCAAGTAGCTTGATTTTAGCATTAGGAGTAGGAAGCCTGTGCTCCTCTGTAGATCACTGGGCCCAGATGATCTGTAGGCAAGTATTTTTGATTGCAGTTCACATGAGAGGGACAGACACATTACAGTCTTAAAACACTTGGAAGAACTCAATCCCTGATCATATCTTCTGTTACAGCAGAGAGTGCTGAAGTAATGTAGCCAGTTGTTACCAACATCAATAAAATTTGGATTGCAAAGTAAATTACTTCCCATGGCAAGGCTGAACAGTTTTAACTAATTCTTGTTTATCAGGCAGTACAGCATTTTCCCTAGAACCTCAAATATTACTAAGTATTATCATTCTTCCGCACGGATCCTTTTTTAACAATAAGGGTAAAGGTAGAAAATCCATATAGTTGAATCACTGCCCTGGCAGATACAGAATTAACAGTGATACTATAAGGGATTGGAAAAGCCTAAGCAATTTCATAAAGGGATTACACTTATCAGAAAACGTATTTTCAAATATAACTGAGGCCAGAATATGGATGCTCACCCTTTGCGACTTCAGCTAATGCCAGTACTCAGATGTGGCAGAAAGGATAATTTTCTTGTAAGCTTTCCTCTAAAAGAATCTATCAACCCTTTACGCTCGGTCAAACATTTAGTATTTAGCATTCTGCTTTTTTTGGTTTTGTAGTAGGTAATTCATCACCTACTATCACTTTAATTTTTACTGTCATTTACATTCAGACTGGGAACAATAGTATTGATTTTCCTTGCTCTATTTTTAATCATATGCAACAGAATATTTTCCAGACATTCATTTTCTTTCCAGAGGAGGCTGTCAGATCACAGACTTCTGAAACTTGTTAGCTTCCCTACAGATTTTTCTGTAATGATAGGGACGGAGTGAAAAAAATCACACACCTCCAAACCATCACTGAATTCTGTTTACTACTGAAACAGGAAGGCTCTTACTACAAAACTTCAGTGAAATTCACCTCCAGCAAGGCAGTAGGATGCCTTCAGAGACACAGCGTCACTTAGTGGGCAGCACAGAATCCTAGGACTTGGGAAATCTGGTTAACACAATAAAATTGAACAGTTATAACTCAGCAGTACTTTAAGGGTGATGCACAGGTATGTTGCAGCAGACATCACCCCAGTAGTTTCCAATACTACACAGGCGAGGCCACTTTAGTCACTGGTACAACTGCAGAACCAAGAGAAAATAACTGCAAGATCCAAGAGGAACAGATGAAGCCAGAATGACAAAAGGGCACTGACAACTTAATGCTTCATATAATAGAATTGTAATTGCTGGAAGGATACAAACCCTGGAAAAAACCTTCAGGACAGCAGCAGCTTCTTAAGTTAAAACAATAATAATTTTAATAATAATTAATAATAATGATAATGATAATGATAATGATAATAATAATAATAATAATAATAGAAACCATGATGCACTGAGAAAAGACAGGTGATGGGAAAAAAAAAATCCAGAAGAAAATAAATAAAATGGAAAGAAGAAGAAACAAGATTAAAAGAGAAAATAAGATCTTGCTGTATGGTGATGAATTAGTAAGGGGAGTAGCCTCTGAGCAGGCAAGTCACAGAAAGAGTTTATAATTATCCCTCTAAGTCAACTTAGTCTTTTAGATCTGTTAACCTTGAAACGTCAAAACAGTGTATTACTCCCCCTCAGTATCAGGTGGTAGACAAATATTTTAAACCACAGCAACAGTAATAAAAATACTACAAAAGCAATCTGTAAAACACCAGTCTGTGAAACCTTCATACAGACAAGAAATCTAATAACTTTTCTTTTTTAAAGTACAAAAATATGACACCTTGCAGAAAGCTTATTAAATTACATACAAAGTATTTAATTCTGTTGATCAAATTTGGAATCCATGTTAACAGCCTTTTAAAAGCTTTTTAAAATGATAAGGGGTTTTTGGGGCCAAAAATATATTCACAAAAAACTTGGGAATTCTTCAGCTTGCTACAAAATCAAAGTCATACCTGGAAAAAATACAACAAACAAAACTACAATGAACACATACATGCATGCAGACTGCAGTTTTGTCCTGTTTAGTTAAAGAAGAAAGATTAAATAAACACACAGCAAGTGAAAATATTGCTGTGGTCTTCCTCAGCTTACTGCTATCATCAAAACAAGAGAAAGTTTTACCAGCTTCCCACTGATTTCAGTTTAAGCATAAGTTCCTATAAGCAGACCTCAAAGTCAAATATTACATATTTTGCTGCTGATCATGTAACATAAAGCAGGCAATTTGTGCAGCACATTAATTGTTTTACAGTACAAAAAATTATTAAGAGTATATTGAACACAAAACCCCAAAGTATTAAAGTTTGTTAAGGGTGGGGATGAAAAGGATTAAGACTTCAAAGGAAACACAAGTAATTGCCAGCTTGGGGAAAAAAACCAACTCTAAGAAAACTAGCTTTGTAATAGAAAACTTCTTGTTGTTTCCATAAACCAGCAAAATAGGTATTATCATATTAACAAGATCATATTACAACAGCTAGGAGCAACAACAGAGAGCAAGAACCTCACTGGAGGAGCTTTATTTAGGGTCAAGGTTCTCCTAGATGATGATCCAACAGCTGCTGTAATATCTAATTAAAAAGACAAAGACTGAAAAATCTTGAGAGACCAGTTGAAAGTTACCAAAAACCTGATATTGATTCAGAAACAAACTGGATAACTTCAATATTCAGAAATACATAAATAATCCAATTAGACTCCTTACATAATCTTCTTTGCAGACAACCATTAAAATGTGAATTTAAAAACAGCTGTGTGATTCACATATCCTGCTAGAGAGTACTACCTGTTTCTTAAGAATTATGAGCAGATGAAAATTGCATTTAGTAAAGGATATAATTTTTCTCTTGGCAGTGATATTTTGCGATTTTCCTTTCCTTTCTGAAATACATATATTTTTCAAAGTGGTTACCTGAAAGCTATCAAATTGTCTTATGAAGTTCTCATTATATATTTGTCTAAGCAAAGACAGTTAGGACTTATTAAAAAAAATAATTTGTGTATGCCTTCATCATACAGAAGTAATCCATAATTATTAGATGTCATCCTCTGCAAAAAAAGTCCACCAAAAAATCCACATAATTCCAAATATTTAGTAAAATTTATGCAGTTTGCATTTTTAACTGATGCTAAATAAACTGCTTGAAAGGATATGAGTGTTTCAAAAGCTAATTATTATTTCT
Organism: Apus apus; assembly: GCF_020740795.1. NCBI lineage: Eukaryota > Metazoa > Chordata > Aves > Apodiformes > Apodidae > Apus > Apus apus. The sequence continues at coordinate 55,289,083 of NC_067283.1, forward strand.
AAAATACTATACAAGCTTTGTATATTTGATACTATACATTTTTTGATGCTGGAATACAACTGGGTTATAAAGAATTTAGCTGTTAAAAGAAAATCCTACTCAAATTTGCAAAATAGTAACTAAATCTTCCCCAGCTCAAAATGTGATTGACAAAAGCTAATTCAATTTGGATCAGTGATATCCAGTAAAACTCAGAAATCCTGCAGTAAACATGAAGCAACACCACTTCATAGTGATAAATTAGCATGAAATACCTGTGTCAGGTGCACCTAGAGCCTTTTGAAGGTCCCATTTACACAGGTCCACTATGAACACACATGGTAAGAATGACTGAATGATCATTAGCCCTGCTGGATTTTCCCAGGGAAGAAGAAAAACAGGGGTTCTAACTCTTAACAGTCTTATTTTAAGAACAGAAGTTGAGCTGTAACCAAATCTTCAAAGTTTCTCTCCAAAGAAGGAAAGCTAAACTACTAACAAAGAAGGCAGCTGAACTACCAACATAGAAACTTATTTTCTGAGAAGCCATTTAAATGTGCTACTGAAGCTCTGCAAGCACAAAAAACCTTTCTGCAGGAGTTTCTGTGAAGGAGTTGAGCTCCCAAAGAATGGCTTGAGTAAGACTTCTTACTAATTCCTTGCTAATATTTTTGACATTGGCAATGTGTCTTTTCAGCTGAATGGCTGGCTTCTCATAGGAAAAGTCACAAAAAGATGTATTTTTCAAAGAACAAGGAGTTGTATATTTGCAAATTCCATAGATGCTCATTCAAGTGACCTACAAGGAGCTCGAGGCTCAGAGACACTGCTTTCTCAACTAGATTAAGTTCCAGCAGTGCTCTTTGAGAGCAGATACCAAACAGGAAAGACAGCCTTTCAGGACAATAACTATTTCAATTACTAAATATATGTTTAAGCATCTTGTTTAAATGGTAAATATATGTTTAAACCTCTTCCTTGGAAACTGGGACCTTTTGAGGACTTAAACTAGCCATAAAATACACTAATACAGGAAAATGAGGCATTGAAGGTTATCCTCCAATTTCCAAACTCCAAAGTTATCCCCCCAGAAAGGCACACTCTTTAAGGATTTTCTCCACTGATTGCTGGTGCAAGCCACATCTGCTTCTTGCACATATGAGGTGGTGCAGAACTGATCTGATAACTCATTCTATAAGTTCCTGAGAAATCCAAGGAATTGCCTGCCAGAGGGAAACTCATAAGTTGAAGGTATATACCCTGAACTTCCCATTAAACTTTTCTCTACAAGCATGGACACAAAGCAAACCAAATGACACTGGCATAGGGAATTGCAGCGATGAACTCCAGTGAAGTTTCCGGTCTTGTATCTTACCTCACTTAAATCTCTTGCAATGCCCCCAGTCAAGAAACAGATCTCCACACCTACTCACTCTGTCTACATCTATAAAGCAGTTCAGGCAATACTCTCTGGACCTCAACCCAAGTGGCACAGCACTATTCGATGCATGTGGCTATTCTCTCTTGCCCCCAAAACAAGATGGTACCATCCCAATACTCAGTAAGCAGTTACTGATCTGTGCTAACCTCAAACTGTGCCCAGGAACTATTTGTGAGAATATTAGCTGGCTCTCACTATAACTGTGCTTGAGACCATGTTAACTAATTAAACTGTGCAGCCTACTGTATGGCAATATTTACGTTAATTAAAGGGCCTTATGAATACTGTTGTTACTATAATACTATGTTCCATCTTGGTGCAGAGTTGGGATGTAAAGGCATTTTGAAAAAAACCTAAATGAGCCTCACAGTGCCCATTCAAAGAAGGATGTGGGTTTTATCCAATTTACAAACCAGGAGACTAAGAGATTGAAACACTATACAATTTACTTCTCTCAGATGAAATGGTAGTAAAGTGCCAAGAATAAAGGATGATTCTTACTGCCCATATTTAGCTGCTGGACTACTATCTATGATGTTAAATTATTCATCATCTCTCACAGGGAAGGCAGGCATGCACTCACAAGAAAAGCCATGTGCAAGAAAAAGGATTATCAAAGTATTCTCACACTCTTTCAAAAGCGTTAGCTTACTGACAGAAATATGCTGCTGTAACACATTTTCATGTGCATGTAGCAATTCTTCTCTACATCCCAGGGCTGGAATCCTGCATGGGGAAAACTGAACTGCTCAGTATAATGTAAAAGACAGGCCTCATTAACTCTTGGACATCTTCTCATTTCTTGGCCATAAATCCTATTACCTTGTATTACAAACTGCCATAAAACTCACAGATAAAAGATAATTTATGCTTAGTGTACAGAAGCTAATGTTTCTGTACTTCTGAGAAGCACACAACCAGAAAATGAGAAAGTATGTATGTGAAACCTTAAGCCGTTCATATTGAGCATGGCTAGCATGATAAACATGACTCAAAGAGCCTAATGCTCTTCAGCCAGGGTATAATCTAATGATAATTGATATTACCAAAATTTCAAGCATAAAATGTATCAACTCTTGCATAAAATATCCTGCTTATAAAGAGTGATTACTCTTTATTAAGAATTCAGGCTTCCATCCCTCCCCCCACCACAGAAAGCAATATGATGGCTATTCAGTACAGGGATATTTTTTAAATTTTTTTTTTTTTTAGTTCCAATCACCACGTTAAAAAATGCTTCAGAGCAAGCATCACCTCCTGGAATTCTTACACACCTCCCTGTTCTAGACTCCTATCCTAATTAGTGTTGCATGGCACACAAAAACTAACAACCCTTGGAGTTGGCAAAATCAAAGGCAGCTCAATCTTTTATTTGCTTTTTATATGAGGCGAATCAAAGTCTTTGGACTTTGGCACTCACTTTAATTATTTTGGTTATCTGTTCAAAGGAGTATTTTGCTTTAGTGAAGACTGAGCAAAAGATGCATTAAATGTTGGCTGTCTGTTATTGGTTTTTTTTTCCCATTAAGAGGAGAGAAAATCTTATCACTATCAACTTCAAAATTCTGTAGTTACAGACTATGTTCTCATTGCTTGGATCCTTCCATAGATGCTCCTGATTGCATGCCTGCTTTCTTTTCTTAAATACTTGTTTAGTAATGTGGCCTATATCAGAATTCATTAATATAAATCTGGATACCTACAGTGCATACCTAGATCTCAGCCCGATGCCCAATTTCTCCATAGAATCTACGGAGACAAGTATTTGTGGGGTGTAATTCTTCCCAATTTTTTCTCCACCTCTCAGCATAGCTCATACTTACAGGTCAGAAATGAATATAAAAGAGTTTACTTCCTTGTAGTTTTCTTCACTTTCCATGTCAAAACATTTTTCCTGGTGTATTTCGAAAACTTGTACTGTTTGTCTGTTTCCCAAGAGATGCCTCAGAACTCAAAATGCCAATTACCTTACATTCAGTACTTGGATAATTTTATTGGTTGATAAAAACCCACTTTGTTTACCTGGTCCTCCTGGCTTAGTAGTTTACAGTGGATTCCAAATTAGGCATTGTCCTTGCTGGCTTGCTCTACCACCCTAAAGTCTTTTAGCAACTCTGTAAACTGGTCTCCTACACAAGTGTGTTAAATATTGATATATTTCTTCTGCTGTAGACCTCTGTAGCAACATTGTAATAATGTGAAATAACTCTCTTTCAAAGCAGCTACTTAATAGATTTTATTATGTACTTAGGTATCTACTCCTCCTTTTAGTTTCTACATTAGTAACCAAAAATTCAGCAGCTTGTTATTTCCCACTGTATCCTTCCTAGGGGCTGTTTACAGCATTGACATCTGCTCTATCCAAGTTATTTTAGCCTCTGCCTAGGTATGTATGACTGAGAATGAATACTAGTCTCCCACTACAGTGAGCAGAGGGCTAATGTTATTTTGAAGCAAAAATATGGTTATGTGTTGCTCACATAATTTTCCAAAGTTCAATAAAGATCAGATTTCTCTTCCCGAAGAGAGAAAGATTTCAAATTTACTTTTTATAGAAAAAGCATGATGCTTTTAACTTTATCATAGGCATTAGCACTTGAATCTCAAAATCTGGCTTCATTTGTCACACAGTTTCCAGACACGCATTTCAAAAAGTCAGTGGGTCTCCCACTGTGTTCAGCTCCCTCCTACCTTGATTTTAAATTACAAAGGGGAAGAGGGGAAAAAAGAGAGAATGCCATGATTGTGGCTGTTTACAAGAGAAAAATATCACACTGAACTCTGTACAGAAAAAGAGTACTTCCAAGCTTAGCATCCTTGCTTCCTTCTGTGTTTAAACTACTCACTTGAATTTTATCTAAACTGTGCAGGATTAACATTATTATCTGGATGTACTATGACAGCTGACTGAAGATGCTGACAGTGACAAGTTTAAACCAACAATGAAATGCAATTTTGTGCCAAAGTTAGCATTAAGATTGCTTAAATGGCCTGCTTCTGTATTTGCCCTTTATTTCTGAATGCTAGAAACAGCCTGAAGTTACAGAAGTCAGTTACTGGCAATGCAGGCTGACAGCCAGGAATAGCAGAAAAAAATAACATCCTGTGGAACTCTCTCCATCAACAAAAAAGTATTAAATTATTATTGTATGGCATTATTAAAAACAGAACACAGAAGTTTCCAGCAAGCACAAACAATTAGCAACATCTCACTTCTATTTAAATGCAAAGAATATATTTTTTTTTTCACATTGCAGAGAGTTTAATTATTCATTGAAGACTTTTCTGAAAGCAACCTGAGGCATGGCATTTTAAAGCCACTTACGGAAAAGGCGAATGAAAAGAATTAAGTCTTTCCAGTCCAAGTAATGGTTTTGTAAGCTAAACTGGGTATTCTCCATCTTATTTCAGCTTTTCAAGATGCCCTTAAAAATATCCTAAAATTAATTTACAGTGGTCAGTGAAGTACTGCAGCCACAGATCAATCACAAGCAAGCTACTCCTCACTTTCAGTTATTCACCACAGTTATCCTTTAGTCCTCCTTCCCTGTAACTCTTCTGCCTCTATCCATTTAGCTGTACAACCATCATTCTTCATCATACCAGCAAATGAGCTCCTGTGCCTACTATCTTTCCTGCAGACACAGTGCTTCAAAGTTGTTAATAAAGCATCTGCCCCTGTGAATTTAATTCTATAATCTCATTGAACTTTATTAATGCTTTTCTCAAATTACAATGAAGCACATGGGGTGCTGGGTTTTGTCAAATTTATCTGTGAATGTTATTTATTTTAATGAAATAAAATTTACCTTTTTCCAAGGTAAAATGCGTAAGTTAGTTAAGCTTCCAGAAACCATGACATCAGGAAAAGATATTTCTAAACAAACGAATGGATCACTGTTAGAGGAGACTCTTTGATGCTTAGATTTGCCTTTAATTTAAATCTTAGCAGTAGAAGCCCAGCAAGATCTTTTGTGAGTGTTGTTTTATGAATCAATAAATGGAACAACAGACCTGAAAACCCACAAAAATAACACATCTGAAATAAATTCCCTCGTTGATTCTAGCTGGATTCCCATCATAATGAACTGCTCCACTCAGACCACATAAGGGCTCTGCCTGATGTTTCTGTCAGGAACTCCCTCATATCTTACTCTTACTGCTTTCTTTTGTTTCTTTTACTGCAGACATCCTTATTTCTACTCAACATGAAAAACGGCTGTGTCCTAAATTTAAACTTACTGGAATCTAATTTTAAAGTTTATAAACAGTTTTTTTTTCATTTATAATCAAAATCCCATATTTGCCCAAATTCAGGTTGCATACCTTCCGAATTTTTATGTTCCTCCCCTTTTAAACAAATCTACCCTGAACAAATTAAACACAATCTTTTCTAAGGCAGGAATGCAAAGCCCATAATTTGCAGTACACTTACCTGCAATATATTTTACATTTAGTCTCTGACCCTACAGAATACAATTAAGAAAAAAAGCACTTAATGCTGCAAGACTTACAGGGTCATGGTGGGTGGAAGGTCAGTTTTATTCTGAAGTGACTTTTTGCAACACTTACAGGTTGAAGCAGGTAAATCAGCGAGCACTCCTGGATAACTATCACTGGAAAAGGAGTGATATTCGTTGCATGAAAAAGTGTTTCCACTGATGCCATTGTTTGGTCAAAACGTCCTCCAAGTCCACCCAAAGTCACAATCACATCAATCTAAAAGACAGAACAAAAAACAGTGACTAAGAAAACTTTCAGGTATGATGTCTAGACCCTGGAAATCTACAGTGAAATCACTTTGGGGAAATAAAAGAAAAAAAAAACAAACACTACTGACTACATAAAAGCAAATACAATTATTTACTGTCCTTACTGGTAAGTACCATTATGTGATTTTTGAGGCTGAGTATTAAAGCTCATCACATTCAAGGCCAACACAGGGTACTTTTAAAAATCCATATAACTGTTTTCCCTAAAATACAGGCCAGTCTTTGCACTTACTTATCTGTGTGCTCTGAATATATGGAGCCTAAGATGTATCACCCCACATCTTAGCCCCCCAGCTAAGTGTGGGATATGTGAATCTTACTATTCTTCATCCCCACATCTTAACTTCGTTCCATTATTATCCTCACAATTTATGGAATGAATAAGGGAAATTTCAAGTTAGGGCCACTGTCTGTCATTCTCGTTTCTGCCACACAGCATTTTAATGCACAAGCAATCCCACTCACAAGCTGGCTCTACTCAAGATAAGAAGTACCATGGAAGTAGGAGGTTTCACCCCAAGTGACTGGCACATCATCTCCCTGCTGTCAGGGACAGGAGTGCTCTCCTGCCCCATCCCAGACCTGCAGAGAGCACTGCTTGGCTGCTTGTAATACACCACAGAGTCAGACTACTTTTGCTCAGTTCTCTCACATTCCATCAAGCCTCTGAACACTTTATTTCCTGTAAGCAGAAAGGGAGTCTTTAAAAGCCTTGATTAAGAGCTTTTGGTTCCTCAGATAAAAGGTCACTGAGTGCAAAGCATTAGCATTATTACTTCCATAATGAGGATCAGTTTTGCTCAGCAATTGTACTTTAAAAAGCTACTACTGAGTAAGTTGTACCCAGAGCTCTAACACATTGGAGCAATAGTGTCTTTAGAAGCTGCCTTGACAATGGCCATCTGGTGCAGCTTCCAACTTTATAGGGCTCAAGTCTATGGCCACTGTGACTACATGAAGTTTTACTCAACCCAGGAGCCACATAATGGTGCTCTGTGTATCTGGAATGATGCATTAATAACATCAGCTTCTATTTTTATTACTAGGGCTAGGGCTAGGGCTTTATGATCCTGGTGAATATTGGTTTGCATTAAAATTAAACTTTTCTTTTTGGTGAAGAATTACACCACCTTTCTCATTACCACCAGGAAAATACTTGAGAATTCAGACTGGCTTGATGTAACACATCATATTAGCAGCAAACACTTAAACAAAAAGCTATTATTGTACTGCAGACAGTATGTATTTTCTGTGCAGATTAGAGATCACACAGACCTAACGTACAATCAATACAATGTGAATGGTAGGAAAATCTATCCTTAAACAAGAGACAAAACAGCAAAAGCTTTTTAATCACAGTCATGGCCAGTCAAACAAAACCAGTTCGTTTCTACAATGGACTCAATTAAACGAGAATTGATTATGGCTTCGCCATAACATAACAATTTTTATATTTTAAAGTATGACAGAAGTGATCCCCAAGTCCTCCTCCTTATTCAGTAGCAACATGACAGTGATTTGTGGACTGGTGACAAAAATTAAGATAATAAAACCAGTCTAGCATGGAGCAGATCTGTTGAAAAGGCATTCATAAAACAGAGGTTTGGGGTTGTGGCATGTTGAGAGAAGGATATCGGAAAAGCCAATGTAGCTGTTATTTAGGGTCTGCATGGCTTGTGAAAATGAAAAATATAAGTACATGACAGGTAAGCAAACAAAAACAGCTGGAGTATGTTGTAGGCAGAGAGAAAAGTTAAAATTCTGCACTTCTGTGATGGTTGACAGTCCTTTGTTTCACTGGATAGTCCTGGCAGCAGTGACAGGCATCCAGGCATTGCAGGACTGCTAAAGACTTTATTTGAAGGTCTAGGTAGGCACACTTCATTTATCTAGTAAAAATACAGAAAGACTAAGTCCAACAAAACCCTCAAGAGCTTTTTCATCCTAAAGCTATCGTATCCATTAAAAAAAACTCCACAACACAAAAATCACAAACTAATAAAACAATCAGTTCCTTCCCTGCAATCACTGCTCCTCTTGCTCTGCCTAGCAGTTAAGAAAATGGATGTGCCATGAAAGCACATACATGACTTCTGGTCATTCCAGAACCTAAGACAAAGCGAATATCAAAGCACAGGACATTTATATATTCCCACACTTCAGACAGGAAAGACCATTCATTTTTCTACTATGATTTCCTGTATAGCACAGACTACAGAATTATACTGTTATTCCTAATCAGCCCAGCAGGTAGCATTTGACTAACACACTGTACTTCAATTGAAATGTCCATATTTCACTTAAATGTCCTGTCACAAGTCCCCTTACACCATTTGTTTTCACACAGTGATATTCATTTCCTGAAAAAAAAGGTATAAAATCCTAAATAACTACAAAGAAAAGCTTAGATTGTTGCAGGCACCCTGTAGAAGGCACCGTATTCTCTCAGACTATCTATAACCTGACTTTAAATATATTGCACAGCATCTTTAAAGGCGATCAAGCTTTAATTTAGAAAGAGCTGAAGATCTAATGGTGGGATTCAGTCATCTTTAAATGATACACTTACCCATTAGTATCTCTTGAAAGAGTTTTAGCAGTCACTGTCAAACAGCAGGGTAATTAAAAGGAAAAGGGAAGCATAAAGGAAGATTTTGTGATGGCAATTCAGGAATGTATTTCTTCCTTCTATCTTAAGCTGTAAATTAGAGGGTGCAATAAGCAAGGGGAGCTCAGGCTGCCACCAAATAAGACCACAGGTTCCTGCTTCCACTCTCACAGAGACTATTGAAATGGTTAACTTGCTGTAAACTGTTTTCAGGCTTGCTGAACACTGTCTTTCTATGAAGACTGGTCCAGCTGACATGCCTGTTTCTCATATGGATGAGTTAAACACAAAGAAGGTTCTCATTATATGACTGAGGAACATGTATTTAAGGAGAAGAGCAAAAGGACACAGGAAGCTATGGCACTGGGGAAGGATGAGGAGCCAACAGAGACTTTATGGGTTAAGATTAAGGGGAATGCAGGCACACGTGACATTACAGTGGGAGTCTGCTACAGGTTGCCTGACCAGGAGGACAGTATAGATGAGGCACTCCACCGACAGATAGGAGCAGCTTCATAGTATTCATGGGGGACTTCAACCACCCTGATATCTGTTGGAGGGACAACTCTGCAAAGCACAAAAAATCCAGGAAGTTCCTAGAGTGTGCTGATAACAACTTCCTTTTCCAAGTAATTGAGGAACCAACAAGGAGAGGTGTTGTGCTGGATCTTGTCCTCACCAACGAGGAAGGGCTGGTGAAGGATGTTAAGCTCAAGGGCAGCCTAGGTTGTAGTGACCAAGAAATGGTGGAGTTCAAGATCCTTAGGACAGCAAGGAGGGCTCGCAGCAAGCTTACTGCTACCCTTAACTTCAGGAGGGCAGATTTCAGCCTCTCCAGGGATCTGCCTGAGAGAGTGTCTTGGGATAACATCCTGGAGGGAAGAGGGACCCATGAAAGCTGGCTGATATTTAAGGATAATCTTCTCCAGGCCCAAGAGCGGTGCATCCCGACTAAGAGAAAGTCAGGTAGAAACTCCAGAAGGCTGGCGTGGATGAGCAAGCAGCCCCTAGAAAAGTTCAAACTTAAGAAGGAAGTATACAGAGGGTGGAAGCTAGGGCAGGTACCCTTGGAGGATTACAGAGAAGTTGTCCAGCAGCTAGGGACCAGGTTAAGAGAGCCAAATCCCAGATGGAATTAAATCTCACCAGGGGTGTAAAGAGAAATAACAAAAGCTTCTATAGGTATGTTGGGGATAAAAGGACAACCAAGGAAAGTGTAGGCCCTCTCCTAAAGGAAACGAGACACCTAGATATGCAGGATATTGAGAAGGCTGAGGTTCTCAATAACTTATTTTGCATCAGCCTTCTCTGGCAAGTGCTCCAGCCTCATCGCAAAGGCCCCAGGAGGTGAAAGCAGAGACTGGGAGAATGAAGCACCCCCCACTGTAGGAGAAGAAGAGGTTTGTGGCCATTTTAAGAACCTGAAGGTGCAGAAGTCTATGGGACCTTATGAGATCCGTCCACAAGTTCTGAGGGAGCTGGCGGATGCAGTTGATAAGTCTCTGTCCATCATATTTGAGAGGTCATAGCAGACTGGTGAGGTTCCCACTGACTGGGAAAAAGGTCACATAGCCCCTATTTTTTAAAAGGGGAAAAAGGGAAACCTGGGAAACTACAGACTGGTCAGTCTCACCTCTGCCTGGCAAGATCAAGGAACAGATCTTCCCGGAAAATCTGCTAAGGCACATGGAAAATAAGGAGGTGATTGGTGACAGCCAACTAAGGGCAAATCATGCCTGACCAATCTGGTGGCCTTCTAGGACAAGGCTACAGAGATGGTGGATGGCGGCAGAGCAAGTGACATCATCCACCTGGATTTGTGCAAGGCATGTGACACTGTCCCACATGACATCCTGGTCTCCAAACTGACACAACATGATTTTGACAGATGGACCACTCAGTGGATAAATAATTGGCTGGATGGCTGCACCCAGAGAGTTGTGGTCAATGGTTCAGTGTCCAAGTGGAGGCAAGTGATGAGTGGTATTCCCTAAGGGTTAGTGTTGGGATCAGTGCTGTTCAACATCTTTGTTGGAGACATGAATAGTGAGATGGAGTGGATTTTCATTTGCTGTTTGCTGACGATACCAAGCTGTGTGGTGTGGCTAACACGCTAGAGGGACAGGATGCCATCCAGAGGGACCTTGACAGGCTGGAGAGGGGGGCCAGTGCCAACCTCATGAAGTTCAACAAGGACAAGTGCAAGGTCCTGCACCTGGGTCGGCACAACCCCAGGCAAAAATACAGGCTGGGGGGAGTATGGCTGGAGAGCAGTCCTGAGGAGAAGGACCTTGGGCTGGTAGCAGATGAGAAGCTCGACATGAGCCACCAGTGTGTGCTGGAGCCCAGAGAGCAACTGCATCCTGGGCTGCATCAAAAGTGTGGGCAGCAGGGCCAGGGAGGTGATTCTGCCCCTCTGCTCTGCTGAGACCTCATCTGGAGTACTGTGTACAGTTCTGGGGCCCTCAGCACAAGAAAGATACAGACCTGTTGGAAAGGGTCCAGAGAAGGACCATGAAGATGATCAAAAGGCTGGAGCACCTCTGCTATGAAGACAGAGAGATTGGGCTGTTCAGCTTGGAGAAGAGAAGGCTCCAGGGAGACCTTATAGTGGCCTTCCAGTACATAAAGGGGGCCCACAGGAAAGCTGGGGAGAGGCTTTTCACCAGAGAAGATAGTGATAGGACAAGAGGTAATGGTTTTAAACTGAAAGGGGAGATTTAGGTTAGACATCAGGAAAGAAATCTTCACCATGAGGGTAGTAAGGTGCTGGAATAGGTTGCCTAGAGAGGTTGTGGAAGCCCCCTTGTTAGAGCTGTTTAAGGCCAGCTTGGATGAGGTTTGGTGCAGCCTGGCTGTGGGAAACTGTTCCTGATAGCCCCCCCTGGCATCGGCTCACGACACCGGTCTAGTGGGAGGTGTCCCTGCAGGGAGGTTGGAACCTGATGATCTTTAAGGTCTCTTTCAACCTTAACTGTCCTATGATTCTAAGCTGGGAACTCCCTGGGGTGGGTGAAGAGTGCAGTATATAGCTGCGTAATGGCAGCAGCATCATGACATATACAAGCAAAGTCCAAGGCTCAAACTGAAAGCAAAGGCTGTCCATTCCTTTCAAAACTGCACTTGTTATCTCTGATAAGAAATGTTCTCCCCAGGGTATGGGTAAGGCTCTGGACAGACAACTCAAAGGACTTTCTTCCACATGAGCTCAGACAACAAGCAAACAAATATGCCTAAGTCTCAGAGAGGTGGGTCGATGAAGTGGAACACATTTACTGACACGTTGAAGCACTAACGGATATGCTAAAACACCTCTCCTAAAGAAAAAAGTGAAAGCAACAGTAATCAATATATCATAAAAGCTATGGAGCCATGAATAGGCCTCCCTCCCTCAGATACCATGGAGACCACCCACTGCTAATACCTAAGACATTTCTATGCCAATTACAGGTCAGATACTCTATGTGATTCGAACACAGATTTCTTTTATCACTTTCACACTTCACTGGTATCTATTCACCCTTCACAGCTTTTCCTTTTTTCCTACAATTTATAAGCCTATTCCTTTATTTTAGAATTTTGGAGGAATATGATACAGAGAATAAAATTATTGTAGTAACATGTATATATATTTAAGAACATTATATGCTGAGATACATATATATTCAAGGGTTATTATATGTGGAAAAGCAAACAAGTAGTAGTGTGAATGCTACATTTATTACTGCTTTAACACTATAAATTTTGATCAGTTTAGAAGTATTTTACAAGTATTTTTTCTTTCATAAGGCAATTTTGTCAACTCAGGATGTGGTTTGAAAATCCAGATATATCCTTTCTGATCTCTGCTTCAGCTTCAGTACTGAAGATTTTAAAATACAGGAAGCACTTTTCCTTGATAACAAATGAGGCAGAGTAGCTTTCAGCTCACTCTCCCATAGCTGTATCAGAGGTCTTGTATTGGCCTGATCACAGTCATTTTTTTATCTAATCCACAAAATTGCAATGTGAATCTAATGAACTATTAAAGTCTCACAACCTAATGCTGAATATATAGCAATGCATTGTCTATTTTAGTTGAGTATGGCTCTCTAGCTCAGTGTTTTACTTAAAAGGTATGACACTAAATTTCCTACAGGAACAATATGCTCAGGCACACAGCAGCATCTTAACTTTGCTTGGGTAGAATTCTCTTTAATTTAGCTAGAATTTTCTCACTGCTTCAGCCATCTGACTCTTCATGGGAACAAGAGCTCCCACTTGAAGGCTGCCATCCTGTCTGTGTACCTGAGATGACAACCTTCAGTCAGCTTCATTGTAACCTCACTGATTCCACTAGTCTTTATATTATATTGTTCCATCTCATTCACAAGGCATTTCTTGCTTATGTTCATTTTCTTACATTTTTACCTAAATGCTTTCTCTATTTGTAACCCCTTTTATTTCAAATGAGAGGTTAATTCTTTCTGCTAATGACAATAAGCACACAAATAGATCACATTTGTCTGGTTAAAATAAACAATGTGTATGATATTAGCAAGGAAAAGCAAAGGGTAATCTTAAAAACTAGCCACGGATTTGAGCAGCTGTAAACATTTTTATCTTGGTTCTGCTAGTCCAGCACACAGCTGGACAAGTGTACCACATGATGGGTGAGTAACTGGCTCACACGACGAGCACAAGGAGTGACAGTGAATAAGTGTCCTGGTGTCCCAGTCCAAAACTGGGACAACGGGGTAACATCAGGCTGGTGACTCGTCGCTAATGGGGTCCCGCAGGGCTCCATCCTGGGCCCAGTCCTCTTCAACATCTTCATCAATGACTCGGACGCAGGACTGGAAGGAATTCTAAGTTTGCTGATGATACAAAACTGGGAGGAGCTGTTGACTCCCTTGAGGGCAGGCAGGCCCTGCAAAGAGACCTCAGCAGGTTAGAGAGATGGGCAGTCACCAACCACGCGAAGTTTAACAAGGGCAAGTGCCAGATTCTGCACCTGGGAAGGGGCAACCCTGGTGGCAAGTACAGACTAAGGAAAGAGTGGCTAGAGAGTAGTGCAGTGGAGAGGGACCTGAGGGTCCTGTTTGATGGCAAAATGAATATGAGCCAGCAGTGTGCCCTGGCAGCCAGGAGGGGCAACTGTGTCCTGGGGTGCATCAAGCAGCCTTGCCAATCGGTCAAGGGAGGTGACTGTCCCACTCAACAAGACCAAGTGCAAGGCCCTGCATCTCAGTCAGGGCAATCCCAAGCACCAAGATAGGCTGGGCAGTGACTGGCTTGAGAGCAGCCTTGAAGAAAAGGACTTGGGGGTACTGGTGGACAAGAAGCTCAACATGAGCTATCAGTGTACGCTTGCAGCTCAGAAAGCCAATTGTATCCTGGGCTGCATCAAGAGAAGCATGGCCAGCAGGTCGAGGGACATGATCCTCCCCCTCTATTCCACTCTCCTGAGACCCCATCTGGAGTACTGCATTCAGTTCTGGAGCCTCTATTACAAGAAAGATATGGACATGCTGGAACACGTCCAAAGAAGGGCCACGAGGACGATCAGAGGGCTGGAGAATCTCTCCTATGAAGACAGACTGAGAAAGTTGGGGTTATTCAGTCTGGAGAACAGAAGGCTCTGAGGAGACCTTATTGTGGCGTTCCAGTATCTTAAGGGGGCCTACAAGAGAGCTGGTGAGGGACTTTTCAGGATGTAGTGTTAGGACTATGGGGAATGGATGAAAACTAGAAGTGGGTAGAATCAGATTAGACGTTAGGAAGAAGTTCTTCACCACGAGGGTGGTGAGACACTGGAACAGGTTGCCCAGAGAGGAGGTGGAAGCCTCATCCACAGAAGTTTTCAAGGCCAGGCTGGATGGGCCTCTGAGCACACTGATGTAGCAGGAGGTATCCCGGCCCATGGCAGGGGGGTTGGAACTAGATGATCTTTAAGGTCCTTTCCAACCCTAACAATTCTATGTTTCTATGATTCTGTGATTCTACTCTGCACTGGTGTGGCCTCACCTTGAACACTGTGTGCAGTTTTGGGCACCATAATATAAAAAGGACATCAAGCTATTGGAGGGTGTCCAAAGGAGAGCCACGAGGATAGTGAAGGGTCTGGGTGGGATGACTTATGGGGAGCGGCTGGGGTCACTTGGATTATTCAGCTTGGAGAAGAGGAGGCTGAGGGGTGACCTCATTGCAGTCTGTGGCTTCCTCACGAGGGGAAGAGATGGGGCAGGTCCTGATCTGTTCACTCCTGTGACCAAGGACAGGACTCAGGGAAATGGCAGGAAGCTGAATCAGGGGAGGTTTAGGTTGGATATCAGGAAAAGGTTTTTTACCCAGAGGGTGGATGAGCACTGGAACAAGCTCCCCAGGGAAGTGGTCACAGCACCCAGCCTGCCTGAGTTCAAGAAACGTTTGGATGATGCTCTCAGGCACATGGTGTGATTCTTGGGGTGCCCTACACAGGGACAGGAGTTGGACTCAATAATCCTGATGGGTCCCTTGCAACTCAGCATATTCTATGATTCTATACTATTGACTTGTGTTTACATTTCTCATCAAATGACTTTATTTCATTTCAGTGCTTTGGCTTTGTTCTTTCCTGCAGGTAAATGGAATGTTTGAGGGTGTATATAACATCAACTTCATAACCAGTGACTTTATTCTTTCTTACTTACAGAAAGCTCATCTACAAAATCCATGTGAACTGCTGGACTCCAATAATCTGAATTTGACTGCTTGCTCTTGTGCTGAATATTTCTGTATGACCTTGAACAAACAGTACTCCCTGTGCCTCAGGTAAAGTAGAGTAGGGACAGCAATAATTCCCACTCTGCTACTGCCAGTCAGGTGGCGCACAGCTCTACAATTCCTGCTGTGTGTGAGGTGAGAGTCACTGCAATTCCTCATTGCCTCAGATTTTCTGGTCCCTACTCCAGGCTGTTACCATGCTGTTGTGAGTAGGTAAAAGTGCACTAAAACTCTTAAGAGCAATCTGTTCACC
Source organism: Apus apus (assembly GCF_020740795.1). Taxonomy (NCBI): domain Eukaryota; kingdom Metazoa; phylum Chordata; class Aves; order Apodiformes; family Apodidae; genus Apus; species Apus apus. The sequence goes on from NC_067283.1 coordinate 55,304,880, forward strand.
AAAGCTTTGGAGAAAATGTATGCTGGTTTTGTCCCTGATGCATTTCTTCTGCGCACAAGCAAGGATTTCAGGACTATCTATCATGTGGTTTTGTGAAATATCATGTAATCTTCTCTTCTTTCAAAACAATACAAAAAGACATTCACACACATCAAGCTAACCTTTCTGCTCCCACAGCTGAACCACTGTAATCCACAGCACATACTTCTGTATCACCCCCACTGACACGTAAGACTCATCACTGTAAACTATCATTTCCCTAAGAAAGTAAGCCCTGTCTAGCAAAGCAAGAGGCCCTCAAAAGATTATCCTAAAATGGTCTGGAAAATCTCTTTAACAATCTCATATCCACTTGCATCTACTGCCAAAAACTGTTTGGCACATGCTGTGTTTTTAATGTCTTTGTAGCCCGCCTCCAGGAATAAAAAGAAAAACAAACAAAGTAAAAACTCCCATCGATAAACAGCTCAAGGGAGGAAAAAAAAGGTGATCCTATCTTCTTCAAGAAAATCTGTTCTTTGTGAGCTTTGTATTTCACATTTCACTTAACACTGGCTGTCAGTCTTCACTTAGAAGAAATCCAGAGTGTAATCCAAACGTAGCTTTTACAAAGTGTTCAGATTGGTATGTATAAAGCCAAAAGCACGGGGTTTTTTAATATTGTTGTCTATTATCTTTCAGATTGCTATCCATAAACATTGCTACACCTGAGCACACTTGATCTGTATATAAAAACATAATCTATCAGCAGCAACAAAATTAAGATAATCCAAAACAGTCTTCCTTTCCATCCCTCCAAGACATTTCCATGTTGCCACAAGATCGGAAGGATGACACGGCCACAAGCCACCACCTCACTGCCAGCAGGACCCACACCCTCCCATGCTGATGCCTGTCATCCTGTACCTCTAAACTAGAGCCAATTGGCAGCTTGTGCTGGAGGTTAACCCAGTCCTGCAGGGTCTGCAGGTGGGAAAGGCACTGCAAAGGGATGAAGCTCTTTGCTGCAAAGACTCTAAAAAGCTCTGTTGTTCCCCCAAAGGGATACAGATCTCTGGCCAGATCAGGGACCCTGGCCTGGACCGTGGCTCCTGCTGTGGTTTGCTGGCAGAGGACAGTCTTGTGCAGGAAGGTTCCTGGCTACTCAGGACCTGATGGATCAGAGACATTTTAAATTCTGCCTGCTAGCTCACCAACAGGGTATCTATCCCAAGACACAGACCAATGAGAGTGTGCACACTTTTGCACACCTGCCTGAGCCCTGACAACTTTACAGGCCTGTGGTGGGTTAACCTTGGACAGTGACCAGGCACCTACCCCAGCCACTCTCTCACTCTCCCTCCTCCACAGAACAGGGAGAAAATAAGATGAAAAAGCTTAAGGGTTAAGACAAGGACAGGGAGATGATTAATTACAAATTACCATTATGGGTAAAACAGACTTGACTTGAGCAAAATTAATTTTAATTTATTGTCAATAAAAAATCAAGTTAGAGAGGATAAAAAAAAGAGAGAAGACTAAAATCACCTTTCCACCACTCCTCCTTTTCTCAGGCCCCCTTCATTTCTCGCTCCCCTACCTCCACCCTCCCCTGAGTTGTGCAGGGGAATGGGTGCTGTTGTCAGTTCCTATCAGCTCCTCTCTGCCCCTCCTTCTTTCTCATGTTGTTCCCCTGCTATGGCGTGGGGTCCTCTCCATGAGGTACACTCCCTCAGGAACAAATTAGACCGGTGTGGATTCCCCACAAGCTGTAGCTACTGCCAGGAACCTGCTCCTGCATGGACTCCTCTCTCCATGGGGTGCAGCTTCCTTCAGGGTACATCCACCTGCTTCGGAGTGGGGCGCTCCACCAGCTGCTCCACTGTGGTCCTCCATGAGCTGCTGTGTGGGTACCTGCTCCAACATGGGCTGTGCACAGGCTGCAGCTCCCTTAGGAGATACCATCTGCTCCACGGGTTCTCTCTAGGGGAATTTCTGCAGGGGAAATGTTACTGGAGCCCTTCCTCCCGCTCTCCTCTCAGGGCTCGCAGGTTAGGTACTGGCCTAACCTGGCCTGGCTTCTCCTTTCCCCTGCAGCCCCCCAAAAGCACCTGGGCACATAAACCTGATGCAAGTTCTTACTTCAGCCTGATAACTCTCATTGCTTATCGCATTATTATTTCTGCTTGTCTAGCAGGCTGAGACCAACACAAGATGTGTCAGCACAGCCACCTTTTCTCTCACCACCATCAAATTCCTTTCCTTTCCCACCATGCCTCCATGTGGGTCTGTTTCAGCTCTTGCCCAGATGCTAGTCTGGGACCCCTGGAAAGCTAACAAGGGATGCTAAAAAAAACTGTGGTAACACGAAGCAGTGGGGTAGGTTTCCTATGGAAAATGGCTGTTAGGTGAAATACTTTGCCAGCAGCCCACAGCCATGTATACCCAGATGAGCAGGGAGAGGCAGGTTCAGCACTCTGAGAGCTGAGATCCTCTCTTGTGGCTTCCTAAACCAGATGCATCTTTTCTTTAAAAAGACGTTTCTGCCTATTTTTATTTCCGTTCTGTCATGTTAAAGCTAGGTATCAGTTTTTAAGTAAAGAATCACAGATTTTAAGGGAAAACATTCTCTACAAAATACAGGAAAGGAAATTCACAAATCTCCATTTCCATTAAAAGCTGATGCTTTTTTTTTTTTTTTTTAACTTCTTATGAGTGAGAGTTAATGGCTCAGGTGCTTTCCCTGCATATCTTAACATTTAGCAATGAAGTCTGTACAAAAGACATCATAAATAACACAAGAGCTGTAGGGCATCCTCACTCTCCTGCTGCAGCACTGCAGGGGATATGACGGTGAAAGAGGTTTTTGCACCTAACTAGGACAAGACAGCTCTGCTGTTTAAAAACTTTAAATTTGGGTTCACAAAGGTCTGAAGATCTCCTGATAGATCCCAACAGAACAGTAATATTTTCAGCTGGTCTCAACATTAATCTTCATGATGAACAAGGGGATAATAGCCTGTCCTATTATACTCAAGAGACAGATGTAAGACTTGAAACTGAAGACGGAAAATTTCTCCCATGTCTCTCAGGCCCTATTCTGCAAATAGTTCCTCTTTTGAGTGATTTCACTGAATACTTGGGCAGCATAGAATTATTTTTTTTCCATGCGAGTGCAGATTTGCAGAAAAAAGTCTTGAATTTATAAAGTTGTTTCTAAGAGGCTGGAGATACACTTATGCTGAAGGAAACAGGTTAGGATTTTGGATGCCAATTTTCCTTTTCAGAGCAGGTTCAGTATTTATAGCAGGTAAGCTAAACATAGCCTGAGTAATGTCAGCTTACAGCCATTACAGAATATATTTTATTTTTCTGCACTGTCCTCTAGAACATATAAATTTAGCTATATACTTAAAAAGAAATGAAGCATGATTTTTTAAACTGGAGGCACTTGTGAAGCTGTAAACATTTTATGCCCACATTTAATTTGCACAAAATATGAAGCTTTAATTGTTCAGTGCTTAGTCGTTCAGTTGTTTAAAGGCAAAACTTGATGGGCTCTTTAGGCAAGTTGAAGAAATCATCCCGAGTCTCCTTAGGAGGGACAAAGTCAAATTAAAAGGTAGGTGATTAAAAAAAGAACAGCTTGAGCATTAGAACTAGCAAAGCCAGGTTGCCAGTGCAGCTCTGCTATCAATATCCTTCAATACCTACCTCAGTTAGGCTTGTGCTAATGCCTTTTCTGCAGTGGTAATACTGTAGGGGCTTTTCAAGTACTACCAAGCTGCCTCATTTTCACCATATTTGTGAAGAGCTAAACTTTTCTAAGTCCCTTTACCCCTTCTTGAACACTGCTGGTGTCGGCTCAGAGTTAAAGGTCAGGGAAGGCAAAAGTATTGCAGAAGACAGTGAGGCCTCAGGGCTACAGGCTAAACCATTTCTCACACGCTTACTTTGCAACAGTCTAATACCTTCCTCTCCCTTCTGCCCTCCATACTCCCTTCTAGGTAAGGAGAAGGAAAAAAGGGAAAGATATACCACAGCTTAAAAGATTTGACGAAAGGAGGAAAATGTCACAGGGGAAAAAAAGCCTCGAAAGCGGTAAGGAAACATTCTTGTATGAACTACTTAGGTACTGCTAGAAGGACCAGATCACTGCAGTTTATGAAGTTATGAAACTTCCCTCTAAATCCAGTGTTTCTACAAGCATGGATGTCAAAAACTGCTACAGGTTTTTATGAAACTATCTCACCAGTAGCCAAAAATCTGTAATTTATTCTTGACAAGCATCTCAATTTAGTAGGAAGAAATAAATTACAATTTTGCTGTACCAGTGCATTTTTCTTACTATGCTTAATTATAAACATAAACTTATGTCATGATTTTGTAACACCACAGTATTAATGTATCAAGCAGAAAAAAACCCCACAAGATATTTATGAAAATCTGAGCTCACAGTACTGGTATTGCAGAGAAATTCCTGGTGTCCAAAGTATTTTCCCTTTTCCTTTGGGGTCTTTTTCTTCATGTAAAGACAAACCACAGAATGCTAAATAAGCTGTTTAAACACGGCATAGCTGAAGGTGGTACATGAACATCACTTCATTGTATTGACTTTATAAACATAAGACTTCAGTAATATTATGTTTAATTTAGCCTTCTTCAATAGGAAAGAACTGATTTGACACTTCTTTTAAAAGGGCAAAGGGAAGAATGCTTGTGTCCACTTAAATGAACTAACATCCTCGATTGCTGACAGATTGAGCTTTAAAGTGTAATTTTAAAATGGAAATGTTAGTACAGTATCCCTTTATTGCAAAGGGTTTTTAGGAAAAGCTGGTTTGGATTTTTTCACTTTCTCACATTGACACTGATGTTTTTACCAATTTAAAGACCTTAACATTAAACCACTAAAAGGCATACAGGCTTCAATAAAATTCACTTTTTGTATCTTCAACCCATATAACCAAATGAGCTGCTTTCACTTTTTTTAGCAGAAAAGATAATAAAGTTAAATGAAAAGTCCCAGACTAGTCCCATTTAGTTTTAAGACTAAATGCTATTTAAATGAAAGAGTTAAAGAAAGCAGAGTTCATAACTCTCAGATCAAGGTAATAGCTTAGCTCTATCTTTATATTGTGAGGATTCTTCTTGGAGCTGCATAACTGATACACATTTCCAGTTCTCACTGGTGTGAGCTGCTATGAGCTGCCTATGAGTCAGACCAGGGACACGGGGAACTGGAGGATAATCCCCAACTGGATCACTAGCAGGCTGCGGGACTGGGACCAAATTGCTTCTGTACTTCTGCTTTCCTATGTGTGAATCACAGATAATAATTCTCTCTTTTAACGCAGAATCCATTAATCTCTAAGTAAGAGATATTGTAAGCATGCCTATAATTCTGCCAGTTCAGTTGGTTTCTGGAAATAGCTTGTGTTACATGAGAGAATACCAAGAACAGAAAGTAGTACCAGACAGAAATAAATCTACTTGAAGGTGTTGCAATTAAGAAAGTGCTTGCATAATCACAGAATGGATAAAACAGTGATGAAAGAAGTAAAGCAAAATGTGCATACCTAACTGTTCAATAGCCATAAACAATGTAAAAGAAACACATGGCAGAAATAGAGTTATTAAGACATTAAAAAAAGCATCACATAACCCCAGGAAGGTATATTGCCAGAAAATGAGTGTGTCCATATACATACATGCATGTGCATGTGTGTGCATGCGTACTCACAGTCATGCAGAAAGAGAAAAAGAAATATCTAACAGCCTTTAGGTTGGAAAGAAACTTCAGGAGTCTGATTCTGTTGGTGGTACTTCACTGCTTCACTCATCCAATACAATGCAATTCACAAATGAATTAGGGCTGTGGAGAGGGAAAATTAAGACTGACTCTGGCTTGCAAATATAAAGAGTACTGATTATTCTAACATTCATTGTAGTTTGTAATTATAAATATGTATAATTAGGTGACTTAGCTATCACAAAATGACCACAGTGCTTCTTTCTGACATGGCTACGAAACTAAAATATGCAATGTAAACCAGAAAGTAATGACTCTGAGGATTCCAAAACTATTCTAAGAGCTTTTTATTGAGACATAATAAAAAAGCAGTTATGAATTTGGCTAACTATTCTAGAAGACAGAATTACTACAGTTTTTATCAAACAAGGAGTTCAAGAACTAACAAGGTGTTTTTTCTCCCAGACTTGTGTCTCAATTTACTCTCAACTCCAAATTAATCTTCCCTTGTGGTAAAAGCATTTCTAAGGCCTCTTCTCAAACTGAATTACCCGATAACCAGTAAAACTTAAACTAATTTTGCAGTCTTCTTCCCACTGTGGGCACTGAATGTCCATATCACCTTCACTCCTACTCAGCTGACCTCTAAGAAAGCTGTTTGACATTATTACCTTTCAGTCCTTTATTCCTCTGTTCAGAAGTTATTTGTTCAAAAGCTATCTGGGTGAGCAGGAAGGAAGAGGAGGAGGAGGATGAAGGTGCAGAGACATGGAAAGTAAATGACACAATCTTACATCCTTTGGAAAAAAATATTGCCTTCATATGTTCATGTGAGCTCCAAAAACTCCTTGACATAGAACTTCTGCAGAGGTGGCAGACAGACCAGAATAGAAATCTTATCTGTTCAGTATAGCAGATAAATGACAACTTATTTTTTAACCAACAAAGGAACATCTGTTTCAAATACCTCAACTCCTCACAGTTGAATTTAATCATGATAAACTATGCCACAGGATTGTGTATCCATTTTATACATTGAATGTAATTAATTTCCGACCTTAGCATATCGTTACCCAGAAGGAGCAGCAAACACAGCATGACTGTGGTATCATTTTATTTTTTTCCAAGGTACTTTTAAGAGGTACTTTCCTTGTTTAGCTACTTCAACTATAAATCATGGGGAAACAAGATTTATAGTCTCTCTTTTGTCATATTCCTCTTTGACAGCAGCTCTGGATAAGCCAGACAGAGCGGGTAAAAATCAAAGCTAGAGACATACATATTTTTCCTGGAACCAGGAAGACATATTCCACCTAGTAAATACTCTTAGTCACAAGGAAAGATTTTATGGTATTTTTTTCCAGAAGGGAAAAACCCACATTGTGACATGCAAGTTTGTACTTCAGCCCAAAAAGGCAAGTACAAAAAGGCAAGAAAATCCCCTTTTCAATCCAATTCTAGTTTTCGGAACTTGGCTTTTCTTCTCAGCTGTATGTACTTCTCAGGTGACCACAGAATTCAATAGTAGCCTTCCTCTATGAAGAAATTTCCATTCTCCTTAAAGTTTTAGATCTATGGCTTGAACACTCTGTTTTCTTACTACTTGACACTTTTAATGCCAGAATGTTACCCATAAAGATGCCTAAATTAAGTGCAAATTTGGGTATTTAAAGAGGCTATATAAACAAAGGCCAGTATATGCTGCAACTGCTCAGAATCTCTATGTTACTGAGGGACCAGGTGTCAAGCTAAGCACTGCATTATCAGGACATCCAGAGGAACCAACAAGCCTCCTCCTAACAAATTATACCTAATGCTTCTGAACAAAGGGCAAATTGGAACATAAACAATTTATACAGTTGTTATACAGTTTGGGGTTCTGTTTCCCTAAGTTTCACATACTATTTGTCTAAGTTCACCCAATAACTTCTTGAAAGTCTTTATGTCAGAAAATGCAGAAGACCAAACCCAGAAATGTATGCCCTAGCTAGTGTGCATTAATAAACTGATGGCATCTTATTACATTTTATGGAACAGACACTGCAAGCAAGAAGCAGCTAGGATTTAATGAACAAGGTACTTAGTTTTAGAAAACATACCTGTGTTACTTCTTGCACCTCTGAAAAACACAGATTGTATTTAAAGCACAACTTACATGGAACAGCATTAAAGTATTATAACTGATCTGAAATCCTAGGTTTAGTACATTGGAATGAACTCTACACAATTAGTGCAATTACACTCTGGCTTGTACTTTCAAAGTATCCAGGATTACAATGCAGTATTGTTTAGCCAACTTAACAGGGCTTTCCATAGGAGAGTGATCAAAGAATTCAAAGTTTTACAAATAGGCTATTTCTTTTTGAAACATATCCATAGCTGTCATGTTGCCATTGCTCTTATTTTAACAGCACATTGATTATTTGTAATAAAATCTCTTGTGGTAGCTTAAAAAAAAATACCTTTATGGCAACAGCTGAGACTGATAATGAACCCAATCCAGAAAACACTCAAGTTCTCCTTCACTCTAAGGGTAATTTTGTTAAGAGGGAAGCACTTTACTGGCCAAAGTCGAAACAAATACTACGCACAGGTGGCTCATCTGTTCTGATGGCACTCATTATCATTCATGTCCTAGCTGGTAAGACATCCCTCTGTGCTCTTGTCATGATAAATTATAAGCAGGGGGAAAAATAAACTACCATATAAAGAGTTTCCTGGCTCACAGTCAGAGAGGTAAGAGAAGTGTATGGAGAAACCCTCTCACCTCAGTTTATATTGCTGGAAAAAAAACCTGATGAGCAACAGTATGTATTAAGAAGGCAGCAAGAGGAGACGTAACTGCAGATGAGCATTGTGTGACAGCACTCTGAAATGTCCCATGGACATCTATTTCCTTTAGAAGACCAAGACAATTCAAAACAGCTTAATCAAAACCTAGTTAATTAGCTATCAGACTGAAGTAAGGAGAGAAGAAAGAGGGAGTGGCATTGGCATTTCTATCTATTGCTGCTTTGTTGGAGCTACAGTGATCTCAGGAAGCCAGGCAACTTTCCTGTCCTGCTACAATGCAAAAGGGAAAAGAGGAGGTTTACACATTTCCTTCCATCTTCTGCTGTTGTTTAATTTTCTTATATTACTCTTGCCCTCACTGTGGGTAAGAGGATTCAGCAGCTGTTTCCATTCAGTTTCATCCACCCATAGGTGCAGAGTGGAAGAGAGAGCTCAGCCCTTATGAACAAGTGCTCCATGGGAGTATAGGCCAGTTATCCCAAAAGCACATCTACCATTGATACACCACGTTGGAAATTCCCAAGAAATTTCAGTTTCACATCTCAGAGACACAAATCAAGCAGACCCTCAAAACCACTATGGAAGTGGAGGGGGAACATTGCCTCCTTTGCTTTTCCAATGAAATGAGCAGCTGACCATTCCATATGGCTCCTTTTATGTTTAGTGCACTGCCTGCTCTGCAAAGGTTTTCTTTGATTCCAGGGGAACTTTTCCCAGAAGAAGATATTGCTTACCATATGTAATATTGGCAGGATATGGTTCCCCCTCCCATCTCACCTTTGGGAGAGGAGGGAGATAAACATCAAGGCTCAGTGTGCCAAGACTTGAAAACATATTTGCATGCTGAAGTGGGACTCTTGCTTTGAACACCAGCCATAACAGCTCTTTCGCACTTTGGGTAGTTCATTAAGAGAAATCAATACAAGCTGCCTTTTAAGAAAGCCAACACTTGTTTGTTGACACACATGTAACTCCTTTGAGCCAAAGCATCAATGCTTATAAGGTGTGCAGTAAATTGTAACAAAACCACAGGATGGCAAGGCTACAGAAAATGTTGTTTCATTTCAGTGCAAACATGAAACATAAACCTAAATACATTGAGAGGAAAAGTAATTAATAAAAAACAGAGACAAAAGATTTGTCACATTTACCTGAAGACCCTTCTTCTCTATCTTTTTCTGGAGTATTTGAAGGCACTTGGTGAAATCTGTGAGGTCCTGATCCATCGTCTCAATTAACTCACATCCCTAGTGAAGAAGAAGCAAAATGAAGAGAAAAAAATTATGTCAGTAATCTCTCAATTTTGAGAACTAATACTGTCTTTGGTGAAATTAACCACAGTCAACAACTCCTGAAGTCTCTGCATGGAGATGCAGAATTAAGTAAAAGACTATAACCCCTACAAGAGCTCAAAGACCATAGTTTTCAGCTGAACAAATTGTTACGAAACAGTGGTGCAGGAGTAGATATTCAAAGCCCATTGAGTACATCTGTGAATTTGGTTAAGCATATTCTACAATGTTCTGCTGAATGGAGAAGTTCTGGCAGGGTGAGCAGTAACTTTCAGGATTGGATTCTAGGAAAATTATTGTTCTCTCTGGTGCTACAGCTCCTACGTTTCTGCTACATATATTAAAATGTGCATGTATGTGTATATATATATAAAATATGTATGTATGTAATGTATATGTGTATATAACGTATATACATACAAAGTGTTCAAGCTTCCTGGATCCAGTGCAGTTGTACTAGTTAATTTGCTGTGGTACAACAACAATTTCCTGGCAATGGGGTAATACAGGTGAGAGCAAGTGGAGAAGAGCAGGAATCCCAGTTTCTTAAATGAGAGCTAAAGCAAGTCTTAAACCTCTGATAAAAAGATAAGTAAGGAAAAGTGGTATATCTACCACATAAAGTCACTAGTCAAAGAGGTTTCAAGGATACAAAATATCTAATACAGGACTGCAAGTTAAAATAAGAACCATGCACGCTGGATTTAGAAGTTCCCTCTCCTACCACTCCATGGTCCCCTTAAAAACCTCCCAGCTTTGTCTTTATCTGACAGACTTTATGTTTCTATTATACACGGTAATAACTGATAAGAGTAAAGCACTCAGACTACACAATCTTTGTATGTGTGCCTGTGTGTAAAAAGTATGTTATTTTGTTATATCAGAGAAAAAAAAAAATGCAAACTGATAAAGTTGCCTCTGCCTTACACAATAAAGGTACAGAAGACCAAATTTCCCAGATCAGTGCATGGATGGAGTTTAGAGGATTATCTGCAACAAAATAGCAAGCCTCCAATAAGAAGAGATACACTAACACTGAAATGCTTCCCTGCCCAGCTTTTGTGTAATTAATATCAAACAAAATATTACACAGTAGAGGATCTGGATGAAGCGATAAGGGAAGAAGAGATAATTTTTATTATACCTCTTCTCCTCCCTCCTCAAAAACTTCTGAAAAGAAACCTGGTCAAAAGTGGTAGCCTTTCTGATACCTGATATTCCTCTAAATATTTCTTCAATAGGCCTGCTGGGGTGAAACATTATATAGCTGCAACAGCACATGTAATGAAAAACCTCCCTTGCAGAAGTGATGCTGCTGCCTCCACAAAGAGGCTTGGGAAAATGAAGCTGGAGCTTGGACTCAGTGCTAAGCTTCAAACACTTTGAAGATCTGACATGTCTCCACTCACACAAAGTTGGCAAGGGGAGAAGGGACGCAAGCCATCTGGATTCTGGTAATGAACACGAGTTGTGCAATGCCAGCCAGAGACATGAAGGGTGCCCAAGAAAGGTACGGGGGTATTCAGGCCCACCCAGAAAGCTCTCAGTTGGATCTGAAAACTACTGAAGGCAGTTTGTCAATCAAAGCCACTCTAAATGAAAAGGTGTCTCATTCACTAAGAATGGGGTGCTCTCAAACAGTCTCATTATTGGCATTGATAGTGGCAAGAGAGACCAAGCTGTGAGAAACTGTGAACAGAGAGAACCTTCCCAGTCTTCCACAATCAGCCTTTGAACAGCATGAGAACACGACAGATGAAGACTAAATCAATGGCAGGGACAGCTACTGCTGAGCATGGGAGAAGATATGGAACCTGAGTTACCAGCACTCAAATTAGCATTAGAGAAGGAAGGTCTTTTATCTTTTGCCAGGGCTGTTCCTTGGCTTCACAGTGCTGGTAGAAGTAAGTAGTTTGAAATACTGATTTCAAAATAAAAGATTTAACCCCCACTCTTCCCCAGCACTTTGAAATACTCCTTCCTACAGTCACTAACAAGCCTGATTCCCTCTGTTGACAGACTTTGGGAGCTGCAGGTAGGCTGCAATTCTCCTCTCCACCTAGGAATGACCAAATTGTCTGTTGCTTGGGTGTTGTTGGTTGTTTTTTTTTTTAAGTGAAGTACAACAGCAGAAATTCTTTTAGTATTTATTATTTTATACTTTCTAGTATTAAAACATTTTACTTGGCTTCTCATGATGTTCTTTAATAAGAAAAATATTTCGGAACACCTACAAGGTACTACCAAGGCAAGATAATGTCAGCATGGTGGCTAAGAGAACACTGCAGATCAGTTACTGCAGCTCCACAAGAAAGCCATGATACACCACAGGTAAGACATCCCTACGTTCAGCCCTGCTACTGTCTTTTGCACATATTCAAAATAAAGGGCTTCAAAGACAAGTCATGGAAATGCAATCTAAATGTGTGAATGAGATGTCAAATGCACAATTCATTAAAGGCAGGTTACTGTGCTCATTATATTGATCCTAAGAGGGTACTCTGGCTGCAGTAACTAAAATTGAAACTGGCTTAACAGTAGTGTCCTGAAACTGTTTACTCAAGTGTCTGCACCTTTGATACTTTATTCAAGTACTGCTATAGATAATCCTGGAAAATGTTGACAGGATGCCACCATTAAAGCCACCACTTCCTTCAAATTAAACTGAGTTCCCATTCCCTTTCCACATCAAGCAGACGACCAGTTCTGGAACTGGCAGAGATATTACATCTCATCCTTTTGCCACCACGGCAAAGAAACTGGTGTGGCCAAATCAAAATGAGGAAGAGGACAGGCAGCAGGACCAGCATCTTCCTGCATCCTTTTCACAGCCCTGCTGGAATTAATGTCAGTGCAGTTCATGTTCACTGATGGTAAGAGAGTTTTAGAAAAATCTGTTGCTCCTGACATATCAAGTCCAATATTTTACACTACACAATGGGACAACAATTCAAATGCAATTCTTGTCAACCTTCACCTTATTATTCCTGAATGAAAAAAAATCTTAATGACAGAGCTTTCTGGTGCAGTCAGGGTTTAATGAAAGGAACAGTGTAACAATTGCAAGATACACTTGTAGTTTTATAGATATCTGCTCAACTTAATAACATTAACCTTTGGTAAGAAAGTTAAAAAGCCAAACAAATTTAACATTAGGAAAGGTTAGAAAAATCAATACCACACAGGAGGAAAGAAAAGGATAGATTGCATTTGGTGATGATACAATGTTGCTGAATGGAAGGATGAGGCACAGAGAGCTAGGATTTGGCTGTTCTTATTATAGCAATTATGGGAGGCACATTGCTAAGGAAGGAGGACTGTGCCAGACACACATAATAGGATTATTGAACCCTATATTTCAGATAGACACTAAAATGTCAATCTGAACATCTCTGCCTTTCTCCCATTTTTAGAAATATTATGCATCACAAAGCATGTTGTGTGTTTGAAGAAAGGCGTGTGTAGGTGTCCATTCCCCCATGTCCTCATTAATCTCTTATTAAAAGAAAGTTATATTTGTTCTTTCTCTAATCTTTCTCAGCATGACAATATAATCAGGACAGAACACATAAAATGTCTTAATTTGTACTCTTATCTCCAAGACCTTCCTACCGCAAGCCATTCAGGTCTATCTTTCAGAGTCTGTGTCTGGCTCTGCTCACTCTGTGCACCAGGGACATCCAGTTCAGTCTTTTAACAATTCCTGTTGCACTGAGCTCAATTTTGAAGTATCAATCTCAACACAGAAGCACTTACGTATAGTGTTAATGGCAGGCACAGGAAGCCCATATATCCTCAAGTTAAAAGACAAGAAGGGAGAGAGCTTATAGAGCCTCTCAAAACCACAGCACAGACAAAGTTTAAGGAACCTACATAATTTAAATGGTATTTCTAAACACACTCCTTTTCCCTGTCCAACACACTCCCTTTCCCAGCTGCCCAAACAGCACCCAGACAATCCCAATACCTCACAGACTGAGTAAGAGCTAAACATTTACATAACTATTTCAGGTGGAAGGGACTTTACAAATTCATACAGTCCAATTTCTTGCTCAGAGCAGTTTATACTTGCTAAGGTTGCTCAAGGTTCTTTCCCATCTAGGTTGAGCGTCTTCCAGGATGAAGACTTGACAACTTCTCTGGGCAACCTCTTCCAGTGCTTGACCACTCTTGTGGTGATATTTTCTTTCTCAATGTCAAACCGGCATCTCCTGTACTGCAAATTCTCTTCCTAATCCCGTTTACCTTAAAGAAGAGTCTGGTTCTGTCTCCTCTCTGCCCTCCCATTACAAAGCTGAAGACAGCAATATGATCTCCTGTTCACTTTTTCTTCTGGAGGCTGAACAAACCAGTTTTACTCAGCCTTTTCTCATCTATCATGTATCATGTCCTCTAGACTTCCTTAACATTTATTTCCCTTATTTGTGCTGTATTCACACGCAATATTTCTACCTCAGAGAGCCTGAAGAAGTCAACTAGCAGCAAAGAGGCAGAGGGTTCTTATTACTCTCATTTTTTTAATGTAAATTTCTGGTCTCAGGGAATTCCAGTAATTTCACCCCTCTGGTATCCTCTTCCACTTTTGCCTACCCTGAGAATAACCCCAAACTTCCACATTATTCATAAACCAGCTGCAGTCACCTGAATATTTTGAACTCCCAAACATTTTCATACCCAAATACGCAGACAAGAATTTACACTCCAAATTGGACTCAATGCAGTTGATACTGAAAAACAACTGCAGGAAGAAGCATACATGGATTCAAGCAAAGTTCTGCTCTGTTCATCACTGAACAGAAAGAGACCACAGGGTCTGACTGCAGGTCTTGGACCAGGCCTAGCAAAGAAGATAAATATGTGGATGTGTAATCAGGCAAGTTTAAAAGATGACTGACTTATGTTTTACCACCTTGTCTATAATTGGAGAGTGGTGGTGTGAGATGAGAACATTTAATCAGTACCAGAAAAAAACCACCAACAACAAACCAACACAAAAAAATCCTAGCTTGGGAAACATTTCTTGCAGTGAGGGCACTCACCCAGACAGTGATCAACATCTTTATTGTTGCTTCAATGTTTCACAGCTGATCTAAACCAAGAAAGCTCTAGAAAGCACATTTAGCATGGGATGACGATGCTAGGATGTCACATGAGGTTTCTGAAAACATTTAAGAAGAAAGGACTGCAGAACATCTAGCTTGACCTACTGATAGGGATAAAAGTGGCATAGATTTCCTACAGGCTTTAAGTTACTGAAGACTGACGTAGTAAGACTGCACCAAAACCACAGAGCTGGTTTCTCTCTATGAATTACAAACCAGCAAGAAATTAGTTATCTGAATCCTTTTGCATTTTGGGACTAGGATGCAAGTATGAAAGGCAAAGCAGTTAAATTCACTGATTTCTTTTGGGAGTTTCAAATGCTGTTGAACAACAAGTGTTGAATGGTTTCTTTTTTGATCAGCTTAATTGTATGCCTTTCGATTTTTGTAGTAGAGAAGAAAACAAGTATGTGTAATTGGTGAAAATTATTTTGGATATTTAAACAGCCAAAAATAGGTAATTAAGAGAAATGCATTTTCTTTCCGCTTTCAGACTCAAATTTGGCTGACTGCTTGGCATCAGTGCAAAGCTAATACTGTACAGATTGCTGTACAGTTCTGTGGTGAATGATGGTTTGACTCATCCAACTGCACATTAAGTGGTACTGCCATTCAGATCAACTAGAAGAGTTTATTAATCATGTCGGAAGCATATGCACTGGAACCCAGATAACTGAAATCCACACTCTGAAACAAACAGGAAGTCCCATTACTGAAAAACAAACAAAGAATGTTTGGTTTTGACCATCACATCTAACCTTATAGAACACAATTTGATTGATTAAACAAGTACTATCTGCTGGCATGAAACAAACCCAACAGGTATAGATAAATATATGCAAGCCTCCACAAACCAAAGCTACATGAACTTGTCAAATTCAAGAAGCATTTAAAAAAAAAAAAAAAAAAAAGCTCTTTAGTTGAAACTTTGATGGCAACAGCTGCAGCCTCTCTTCCTTTCCACTGTTTCTATTTTGATATGGTCTTTTTCAAAGTAAATAAAATGTTTCCTGTTTTTGTTTTTAATGAGGCAGCATGTGGCTTCTGGTGAAGGATAGGTTTTTTATGCCAGATATTTGAGGTTGAAGGTAGTAGCAATGACACAGTTTTTCTGCATTAATTAGATTGCCTTCTTTCAAAAGAGAAGTCTATTGTTCATTAAATCGTGGCAACTAACTAAAATGAACAAAATGTGAGTCTGGTTGGTTGGGATTTGACCAATACCAAAGAAAGCTACCTCAAACAAACTGAAAAGCAGAAAAAGATTTCAAAATCTAAGAAACCAATTCCAAGTGAAGGAAAAAACCCCTCACAAATTTAGGAAAAAAAACCAAACAACATCAAAACCCAAAAAACTAACAACAAAAAAAACCCAGATAAAAAACAAAAAGCACAGCTAACATTCCACTTGCTGGATAAATTCCCAGTATTTATGGTTACCAGCACAAATTCTTCTGATTTATTAAGTTTGGTGAATGAAAGCAAATGTCTTAAATACTCACCCACAGGTCAGAAAGTGCAATAAAAAAGATGTCACTGCAACATCTTTATCAGAAGATCACTAATGGCTTTTAAAACTTTTAAATAACCAAACAGAAAGGTAAGAGTGTTGCATGAGAAAACTGAGGTAGAAAGGTCTGTCAGGAGCTGGAGTCTCACATACACAACTCATGTCTCCATACCCATTCCTGGCATTTAAAGACTAGATCTACATTTGTGCATCCCTGTGCAATCCAGACATGCTATTTCTCCAATCTGATCATTAAAACTGAGCACAGAGAAGCAGTGACAGCCACCTGCTATTTTTGGATCTTCTCTGAAATTTCCCTTATGTGCCTTTCCTTGTCTGAAAAACAAAGTTTAGAGAGACGAGCTTTAATTGATGGTCAGGCTCCTTCTATAATTAGTCCTGTGAAAAGCTTTTGTCTACCAAGTCGATTAGGCCCCTTGGATCCTAACCTATCATGATAGGACTGATTACAGTACCTTGGCTTTTCTTGGATAGTAACTTGGAAACAGGAATTGCTGCTCTGTATGTGTGCATTTGTGTATGAAGATATGAGGTAGCTTCTGTACAGGAAATCAGTGCTGGAACAGCACCAGCTTTTGACAGAAGGGAAGCACATGCCATTGACTGTGGACAGCCTAAGTCATTACCCAGCTGTGTCAGTGGGATTATTTGTTGTTGACTTGGATGCATTTTGAACTCAGACTAAGAACTGTGAAGCTTTTAAAATGCTGTACCTACACTTAACACATACAAAACCAAACACTCTATTTGGCACTTGCACCAAGGGCAATGCAAGTAAGTAAAACATTCTCCTGAAATAAAGCTGGCCTATCCTGAAACCCTATGCCACACAAAACTGAAGAAACAGGACATGCAGGATTCCTTGTAATTCACCCATTTTAGCTAAATTTTATAAGGTGGGAGGGGGTGAGAGAGGCTATTTGCATCTCAATTCCCACAACACTTTATGCTCAGTAACCAAATACATAGCGTTTTTCTGTTTTTAAATTAAAAGGGCTTCAGGTTAACAGCTTTTGCTTTTTATCACATAGGATGACAGACACTCTGAAGTACTACAGTTAATAAACAGACTCTGTATTTGAATCAACTTCAATTTCCAGACTGATAGCCAATTCTCAAGATTCATCTCAAGTTAAGAAAAGCAAGAAGAAAACAGCTAGGCTTGTACTTCAGTGCTTTCAAGGATCAGGGCTGGCAAGTTTTAGCCTTCCTAAACACTATCTTAGTATGATCCTTTGCCAGCAACCTTGGGACCCAAGAGCACTGTGACCATGAAAAACATACAGAAGATAGCAAAAGAGATGTTAACTTGGATGGCATAAAACTCCTTACAAGGCTTTTCTAATAATTACACTTATTTAAATACATATGACCAGTACAGCTAAGGTTTCTCTCTTGCATTCAGACAGGCTTTACGTAAGAGTATTTTAGTTCCTTAGGTAGTATCTACCATGTACTTAGTTTGAGAGATATGTACTTGATCTGAAAATAATTTGAACTTTGAGAGTGGAGCTGCATCTCACAGTATTGATCACTGGACAGAATTACTTGAGGCTTGGCCTCAAGTATAAGGTATACTTCCAAAATATGGTACTTTCTCACATAGATCTGTCTACATGTGCAGGAAGAGTACAAAGGGATTAAAAGATTGGTCACCTAAAGACAGCAAATTGAAAAGAGAAATACCCTTCTATTATGAATAGAACTCCAAAATACAATCTATGTCAATACAATTTAGTAGCTAATTTTGCTTTTTGATACTGGGGTATTAAAAAAACGGCAAAATTAGCCCCAAGACTGATTCTTCTGGTAAGTCAGTGATTACTTTCCCCTGCTTGTTAGTTCTCATTTATGAGTAGCTGGTTGCCTTTAATTTTAGTACTCACTTCTAACTTGGCTAGGTATGTGACTAGATAACACTAATTCCCCCCCACCCCCGTCCTTGTTATTGTTCTGTCTGACACCTTCTAAAACCTCTCAGCCTCAGCATAAGAGCTATATGTTACAACAAGGAGAGGACACTTTCTGTAGGGTGTGTTTACTCACTGTCTACAATTCCCCATCGTTTCAGGATAATTTAATACACATCAAAAGGAGAATGCTAGTCTATACATATCTTTAGCCCAATTCAGGCCAGCTTCTGTGTCCAGCACTTTCAGTTATATGCCTGGTCCCTCTTTCTCCTCCTTCAGTTTTGCAAGCTTCTTCCCAGGTGTATTTCTCCTTCTCTGTGAAGGGAATGGCTAATTTAAATTTATGGATGTCTCCGTTGCTTTCTTGAGGCAGATCATCTGGGATTGGCAGACTATATAACATTTCCCATACGTGCTGGTACCTGAGAAAGGCAGCAGGTTTATATTGCTGAAAACTGATTAACTCCCAGCACTGCTACACCAGGTCTACAGCCTGCTTATATATTTATAGGATATCAGAAACAGTAACTCAGAGTGAAGTTAATACTTTGCTGTTAACCATAAATACTCAACAATAACTACAGGCAGAAAATTAACACATAAAAGAGATGTTGCTTTTGGGAAATAATTGGAGGACAGTTCCTATCCTATACTTCAAGAGATGTTCATGTTTGAAGCACTAGTATTGTCAAGAGTGCCAAAGTCAAAGGGCACAGAGGTATTTATTTAGCTATAGCCTTGTGTACTGAACTGAACCTTATGGGTCCAAGAATTTTAAAGATTGAACAGATTTAGCAAATGCCTCATCTTCAAGTAGATCAGAGGAAACAGGTTTCTAAATTCAAAAGAAAACAATATTGTTCTGTATTTCTAGAGGTGATTTGCAAAGCTAACAGTAATGACAATAAATAATGACTACCACCTACTGCCTGCTTTTTCAACAGAGGATGCAGGTTTAGAAACAGAGAACACCTTGCAACTGCACGTCGTCCTCCCCATCTCTCTTTTCCACATGATACATAAACAACTACTCAGGGGACTGTTCAATTAAATATCAGAATATCCAGCTTGCTGTACTGAAAATATTTGCATTTCTCATGTGAAATGTTCAAGCTTTGAAGAGGTGTCAAACATCACATCAAACAAAATAAAGAATGTGTAGTCAACTAACAGCAATTGCAAGCAGAGATTTTGCATTGGTATACCCTAGGTCTCTCCTAGTAGGATATTCCTTTGCTCTCTTTACGTAGAGACAGTTATTTCTGAAGCCTAACAGTGCCACTTCTAGCTCTCCTTATAGATACCTATGGTCCCTGGCAAAGGCAAGCCAACACAACACAAATGATAAGAGACATTATGAAAGGCACTACATAGTCATCTTGTTCTAACAGGGTCTAATCACAACCCATTCCACTAACCATCCTGTGAGATCTGATCAGTCCCTAGATGGGTTGTATTTTAAGGGATATATGTCCATCATCAGAAAGCAGGGCTCCCAGTCTTATCTCTATTAATGCTGAAGTATGCTAAAGTGAATTAGCCTGAATAGACACCTATGTGAAAGATCAGATCCCATGATATTCCCCAACATGACTGTGAGCAGAATTTGGCCTTGTGCATCTTTTGTTGACAAAGGGCAATGCAACAGCCAGGGCACACTCATAATCCAAAACTCAAGCCACAGCCAATTGTTCTAAGAGCTGTGGCACACACACACACACACAAAAAAAAAAAAAGCAGAGTTTCATATTGGCCTAAAATAGGAATGCAAGTGTCAAAAGGAGTTGGGTGCACACATGAAGGCAGACTGGTTGTTGTGGGCCAGTACTGGGGGGCTAACAGACTACCTGGAACATGCAATGATGCAAGACAAGCCATTTCCTTGAATGCTACCTTGAAAAAGCATGAGGCTCAGAAGCATCCTGCTGTGCTTTGAACTCCCCATCAGTTATACAGGCTATCAAAATTGCTGTGTGAACCTGACCTAGCATCCTTTGATACCAGCATCAGGACAGTAGGCACAATATAAAATTTCCATAACACCTTATTCTATCACATAATCACATCTGGGAGCTCTCCCTTTTCTGCTTTCCTTCATTTTACCCATCCTCTATTTTAAACTACTGCTGTTTTTGACAGAAAATAAAAAAAGATACCCAGAACTGCTTGTGCATTTTGATCAGTAATCTAAAAAAAGCTTACAGCTTCAAAAAGCTGTGAGAAAAGACATCAGAAGCTCAGCAGGAGTATATGTGCACTTTTTGAAGGGGCAATTTCAATTTTTTTTCAGCTCATGCAAGTCTTCCCTAAGTGCAAGTCCGCATATATTGATTGTTTTGACTGCACCTTGCTTGAGCTCTAAATCTGAAGTGGATCCACATAGAGAAAGCAAGACATGCAGACACATACTCCCCCAGATTCAGAAGTTTTCAGAATATTTGTCTCTTTTCCAACTGAGGTTTGCAGATAATGGTTATATCTCTACCGTAGTCAATGCTGTGATTGCAGACTGGAGCAGAACTAACCACACTGTAGTGGGCAACAAAGCTGAGCCTAGGCTCTACCTGAAAGACTCTCTCAGGTGGGTTTTAGAGTCTAAACAGACTAAGTCCAAATACTGCCACTGCTCCTGAGAGGCCAACTAGGTAGGTCATAGCTAGGAAGGTTTTCCCAGTGACCTAGTTCACAGCTAGGAAGGTTAT
Source organism: Apus apus (assembly GCF_020740795.1). NCBI lineage: Eukaryota > Metazoa > Chordata > Aves > Apodiformes > Apodidae > Apus > Apus apus. Next base: position 55,325,944 of record NC_067283.1, read on the forward strand.
GTCTGCACTGAGCAGGCACAGAGCAGCCCTATGAGCAAATCAATGCCAGACCTTACTCTACCACTAAAAAGCCACTCTCTGCAAAGCATTTTCAAGCAACAATGAACATTAATGGCTGCCCTTTCATCCAGTCTGTTAAAGACTTCTCAGACATATCTGAAGGTACGAGGACACTTGCAAAGAAAATACTTTCTAAATGTTTTCTAGGGCTGGATTTGCTCTGAGAAAGCAATTAATACACTAACTGGATAATAAAACATTGAGATTAAACTAACGTTTTCAGCCATCCTGTCCATCTTTCTAAAGAGAAAGTTTTTTCTCCAATACACTCTCAAGTGTTGTGTTCAGTTTCATTAAAATATTTTTCAAGCCCCAGAGGTTTTGCTTCCTTCCAGCAGAAAACTGCACCACACCACAACAGATCATGCTAGGTGTTTCTCCTGGTATTTACCAAAGACTTTTTTATGCAGCCATTTCCTCCCTTGCACATAGACAGTATGTAAGAACATATCCCCAGTTCATGTGATGCCCAGTAACACTCACTCTCTTTCACAATCTTTCTTTAAACTCATGTTTCAAAATCCCTAGTGTCTAGAGAGAGAAAACATAAAAGTAAAGCCTATAGACAAGCAGTATTTGTGGCATATGCAAAGCAGCCTTTCTCCTCTGATAGGAAGCAGAAAAGCTGTTCTCCTTTTTGCAGGAACTCATTGTGCTTTTCCTTACATAACGGGAGGGCAGTCCTGTGCCTGAATTGGACCACAAAAACCATTTGTGTTGAGAAGCTTTGCTTTTCAAGCTGCAGATCATATTCTAAATGTCAGACACTCAAGAGATTCCCCCTTGAACAAGCAAAAACTCCCCCTACATCTTTAATTCCATGTCTGCCTAATTACTAGTTGTCCACCCATGGCATGTGGAGACAATGCCCTACTTTTACCAATCACTGCAAATTACTAATCTCTTTGCCAGTCTTCAGTTAATAATCTACATCCAAAATAATCAAAAGGAAATTGCCTTGTGAACAAGGCACTGAGGCAACATTCAACAGCTAAGGGTTCAGCCACTGATGCTGCCATGGGAATCTTGCATGATCTGGGCAAGTCATCAGAGCACAGCCCCCAACTCATGTTCGGGCACTAAATGGTCCCTGGCTTCTGGGGTGTTTATTAGGGTTTGATTCTGGCCTCTCCATCTTAGTCCTGCAAGTTTTGGGCTCTCTCCATCGTAACCCTGAAAGTGTGCAATAAATTAATAATCCTAGCATGCACTGTGGAAATAAACATTCAAGAGGTAGTCTATATGGCAACAAGAGCCACCATGATACAGACATGTAAGGCAGCCATAACACTAATCAAATGAACAACTGCTTCAGGCAAGCTCCTACTTCTCCTCCACAATTTTTGAAGACAAAGCCATGCATGAACACCTGTGCTTGTCCTATATTAAAACTGTTTAAATACTTACTTTATTCACTGACTTTTCCAGAAAAAAAGTTAGCATAAAAAGATAGCAATCGTCATCTATTCTGCATCCCCATTTTAGCCACCCCTTTGCTTCCTTTAGAAATTCAAAAACTAAGCACTCAAGAATTACATGCTGCATCAAGTCAAAATAAAAATACCACAAGAGAGGAAGTATATGACTTGCTTATTCTTTAATTTGAATGAATCACATTGGAGACCCACAGTGGATATGGTTCTGCAGCAGATTTAAAGCAAAAGCTGTTCTTCCCATCAAATTATATTACTACTAAGTGAAAGAAGATAGTTATTTAATACTTTCTTACTGTGAACTTGAAGAACCACTGTTGCACTTCCAGATTTCATTTTTATATGAAGTCAGTACTTTATTACCTAAACTCTTTCCGAAGTTTTTGTGCACATAATGCAACTTAAATTCAAAAGTGCAGCTTTCCATTGGATATTTTTTTGAATGTGACAGTTTAACACTAAAACTGGTACCTGAGTGCAGTCTAATGGCGTGAAAAATACTTCGGCTTTAATGGATTCACTGTAAAGAACCCTTAAATGACTGTGATCAATTAATTCAAATTATTATTCAGCAAGTAAAGGATTTGTCTAGAACTGTTAGAATGGAAGTAGGAGAGAACTATCACAGCCTTAGGTAAGAATATATAATTAAGGGAAAACTGTGTTTGGTAAGTTTTGCAAAAGACCACAACATATGTCTTCTGACAGTAGGAGCATTTTCCTTCATTCCTACCAACCTCAGCCCAAATTTGGCTAATACTGAATTCAAACAGTGCTATAGCTCCAGACACTTTCATGTAACTACTTATTTGTTCCAAATAATTTGGCAGAGAGTGAACAGAGCTCATTTTAGAAGGAGCTAAGATTATCATGTGCAAGAAGAAATACAGTCCTTCATTCAAGAATTATTAGGTCACAGTAAATAACATCTGCACACTTACTGTAAATCATTTTGGTGACAGAAGGTACTGCCATGCAGTCTGATCAACATTACCAATGAAGCACAGCCAATTATTTTGATATGCTTGTATGACAGATTGCTGTTATTATTCAACATTAGGATGTTTGATGTAGCTGCATAGGGTTGTGTTTCCCCAAACTTTTTGTTTTGTACTCTCAAAAAAACATACCTGAAACAATTAAATTGAGGAGAGAAACACAGATGAGGGTTTTCTTTCTCTTGTATCAACTTCAAGCCACATCTTCTCTGAACTTCTAGCAATCTGTAACTCATCTAAAAGTCTGTATGAATTATCTTGTGACATACCTTCAGCACCTTCCATCATCACCAGTATCTACAACCAGAACTACCTATGCTTTGCATGATGCAACATTGAACTAAGCTTCCTCCTCCTGCTGAGCTGGAATAACTAAGAGCAAAATCTCCCTTTGCTTCAGGAAAACATACCATTTTCTCTAAGTTTTTTGAGCTGACAAAGCACAGTTGCTTTATCATTGCAAAGGAGCCACAGTAACTACAGTCACGTTCTGTTGCTGCTGTTAGGCCAACACTGGTGTAAGGGGCAGAGATTCTAGTCTGGGGGACAGGACACTTCCACAGTCAAGACCCCCTTGACTTAAGGGCCAAACAATTATACTTCAAAGGATTCAGCTGTTTCTTTCTGAAGACATGGAAGATTAGAAATACTGTATATAAAGAATTTGCTGGCAATAAGCAGACAATAGAAACATGCCAAAAGACATTTTTGTGCAGACTCTCCTAAGGCACAAATAGATTTGCTACTGAGCTTTGTGTGATTCCATGGTCTTCTTCCAGTTCATTTTTCATGGTATCTCATATGCTTTGAGTAAACAATTAAATACTGTCCTCAGACACTTATTTCACACACCACATTTGCCTCAATGAGAGTCCTGCAAGCACTGTCAATCACTGCCCATCACTCTGTTGTGAACAGACTGTCTCTGACAAGGCTCATGTGCTGCCTGCTTCTCTCATCTGATTTTCTTTTCTTTAAAAGCAGTGCACCTAAAAGCTATTTAATATTTAACCTCTCCCTGTCACCTTGAAAAACTCCAGAGACTCAAACAGATGTTAATGATCTAAGAGGATCTAAGAGGATATTCCACACTTTTTCCTCTTCCATTCCAAATATTCTATTATTTGATTTCCCATGTTTCAAGGCCCTAACAAGTTTCCTAAATTTCTAGTTCAGAAGCAGAAATAGACAGTATAACATGCACATTGTGAGGAATGCAGCAACTCATTGCTCCCAACGGTGGCCTTTCCCTATTCACTAGTGACCCATTCCTGTTCTTTGTAACTTACCTTCTCAGCCCAAACCTTCTGGTCAAACAGGATCCATTGTGTCAGCACCTTAGCCAAGCTGTGGTAGAGGTCAGCCCTTTTGTAGGACAACCACATCCCAAAGCAAAACAAAACATCACCACAATGAAAAGCCATACTCTGTCTTGGCTTGCAGCTGGATGTGGTCTCCCCAGCTACCTTTCCTAGTTCCTCACATGGACTCCTCCTGGCCTGACAGGCAGCCAGGGAAACTGAGGTTTTCACTGCCAGCGGGCTCTGTCACCAACAGCAGGACTTTTACTCATCCTCCTAGTCCAAAACGAGTCCACGCTTTTACTGCTTGGAAGCCATCTCCAACCTCTGGCTTTGCATTATCAGGAAAAACAATTGGATGAAGTAGACTGGTTAGTACAGTATTCATAGAATCACAGAATGGTTTGGGTTAGAAAGAACCTTAAATATCATCTAGTTCCAACCCCCTTCCATCGTTTTAAGTAAGCTATTAGGAAAACTCAAGGGAGGCAAGAAGGTGGGGACAATAAACATTGTGTCTCTGATTGTACCACAACAGTAGCTTTTTTTTACTCAGAAGTATGCTTGTGGACATGGCTTTTTTGGCTGAAAAATGAATCATAGCAGACTTTATTACTTAATGATAAAGATGACTGGTGGAATTATGCTATTATATTATGCTATAATTAGACATATAATCAATTGTCAAGGGCAAGGCAATGCTTTAGAAGTACTTTGAACTCCAAACATTCTGTGAATTTCTCTGAAAGTTGTAACAGGCTTTTCTGTATTGATGTTTCCCAGCCTACGACCTACAAGCACACAAGTGAAACCCAAGTGCACAAGCCCTGCTTCCTCCATGCTAGCCCTGTGCAGAATTGTTGTAGACACTTTTGAGTCATGGTCTCAGGCTCAGGAGCACTGCAAGTCATGCTGCAGACAAACAGAATGAAGACATTCCAAGGAATACCTAATCCAGTTGGTCTCAACATTTGGAAACAAAGCTGTGCTGGCAGGCGAGGCTGGGAAGAAGAGGTGAAAGGAGAAAAGACAAGTGACTTTCAGGGAATTTACCCAGAAGTACTAAGCTTGATAATGTGTAGTATAACCAGAAACCAGAGATTTCAGATAGACAGTTGTTTCAGGAACCAGCATGGCAAGGAAGCATCATATTTGATTGGATGAAAGTTTAAAAAAAACCCAAACCAACCAACCAAAAAAAAAAACCCAAACTAAACTAAATCAAAAAAATCAAGGCTTCTTTAATTGTCTCTCTGATCCTGTCTATGACTCTATAACCATGTTCTGTCTCAGCTGAGGAAAATGCATTCCCTTTTTTTTGCACTGTATTTCTACAATATTGATAAAAGGGTAACTTAAGTAATAAACAGCAATAAAATATCAATCATAACTACAGGCTTGTAACCCACTCCATAACCAAAAGCTAGACATGTGATGTGGAAGCTCCTTGACATACAAGGACACAAGAGAGAGCAGATAAAAATCTGCATCTGTATATAGCAAAGATGCATCTCTACTTCACTAATTTTGAGTACAATCCTTTCAGGGTATTTATACAGACTAATCAGATTAATGTTATCTGTGGACTGTCCTGCATGATGGATTATCTGAATTTCTTACTTATAATTTGCATGAAACATGGTGGCTGGTTTGCCTGGAGCTCAAACAGGAGATGTGATTTGCAAATTTTGTTTGCACTTTTTGTAGTTCAAAGGCGCAAAGGCTTGAAGTTCCACTGAAAAGCAAACATCCATTGTAGTAGTAGCTTAAATGGAATAACAGCTTTAGTTTTGTGAAAAGCATACTTCATAGAATCAAAGGATGGTTTAGGCTGGAAGGGACTTTTAAGATCATCTAGTTCCAACCTCCTTGCATGGGCAGGGACATCTCACACTAGATCAGGTTGCTCAGAGCCCCATCCAACCTGGCCTATCACTACAAGCAAGAATTCTGAATGAAAAAAATATTTTTAGTTGACTATATCAACAAATTGTATTACCATGTAAAATCCATTAAATTAATACAATTAAAATGTTAGAACTGACACTTTTTGTGCCTTATACCCAAGAGATATATTATCATGAATGTTAATCACCAAGTAAGTGTGAGTGCAGCCAAGTTTTATCTTGCTATAGAAGTATAATATTCCACACTGATTCTATGGTCTATAGTCAAAGCACAAGCAACAACTCTACAGGTATGAAGATTCTATTTTCCATGAAAAATCCAGTGTTAGGCCTTACAATTCACACACCAGGAGTCATAAAAATGCAAGTAATTTAATTAAAAAAAAAAAAAGCATACACTTTAACATTGTTAGTTTGTTGAGTATTTTAAAACCAATTATCTGAGTCTATGAATCAGATGTTGATGTAAAAATTGTTGGCAACAAAATTCAAGTTAGGCCCATTCTCATCCTACATTATTTAACGTTTAATTGATCAATTGTCAAAATAACCATTACAATGAAATACACGCTCTCTCCTCAGCAGATGCAAATCACATCAGGTCATATTAAAGTTGCTATTAAAAACCTGCAGAAGAAAAACAACCAATGATTGTAAAATCCAGTTTTGCTTCGAGACTACTTATTATTGCAGATTAAACAGGTTAAAAACCAAACAAAACAATCACCTGCACCATTGATGTTTAATGATTAGAATTACAACTTGAAAACCATATGCCTGGATTCTGTTAATGAAGAGTCAAGCTGGTTTCACCAAGGTCACAGAAGCAGATAAACTGCTGATCCAAAAGGAAAACAAAAAATTATCTTCTAAAATGGACCAAATCATCTTGAGTGCCATTATGCACCACATACAGAGCAACCAGGTCTTCCTGGTTTAAACCAAGATGAAGCCAATTCTCCTTTTACTGATTTTTTTTCCTTCAGTAAGCTTTCTTTTAGCATCAGTGTGTTCCAGCTAAGACTGATAAGAATGGAATGTTTTTCTAACTGCTGGGTCTTCAAGTCACACCTTTACTCTGCTGGCGCAGACAGTATGAGATCTATGGCCCCCCATAGGAGGCTGAGTTAGACAGACAGCAAAATTGGCCAGAGATATTCCATTCCATATATCTACGTAAGCTCAGAGGAAGGTCAGAGATCACAGCAGACAACTTCCTTCCTGCTGCTTCCTCCCTTCTCTTCCATCCATGGCTGGCATCCAGGGAGGCCTCCCTCCATCCAGCACCATTGACCCCCAGGCTTGAGCTCTCCTGACACTCATCACTCTGTGCTTTCTCCAGCAGCAGCTACAGGATTTCTTGGGACTCTTCCACCTCAGGAGATGCTGTGGGACTTGCTGGGGGTGCGGGGAGGTGAAAGGCTCTTGCTCATACCTGAACATATTTGTATATAATTGTATACATTTTCTTTTATCATTAGTGTTTAATTAAAGCTGTGTAGTTTAGTTTTCAATCCAGCCAAGTCTCTCTCTTTTTCTCTCTGTCCTTCCCTACCTGGGTAGGAGGGGGAGGGGATTGAGAGCATTGTTGTCAGACCTGAGTCAAACGGTGACAGAGGTGATCAGGCACAGTCAGCACAGGTTTATGAAAGGCAGCTCCTGCTTGATGAACCTGATCTCTTTCTATTAGAAGATGACCTGCCTGGCAGATGAGGGAAAAGCTGTGGATGTTGTCTACCTGGACTTCCATAAAACCTTTGACACTGTCTCCCACTGCATTCTCATGAAAAAACTGGCTACTCATGGCTTGGATGGGCATGATCTCTGTTGGATATAACACTGGCTGGATGACCAGGCCCATAGAGAGGTGGTGAATGGAGCTAAATCCACCTGGTGGACTGTCACTAGTGGAGATCCTCAGAGCTCAGAGTTGGGACCAGTTTAACATCTTTATCCATGACCTCGATGAGGAGTTAGAACACACCCTCAGGAAGTTTGCACACAACACCAAGTTGGGGGGGAGTGTTGATGTGCTTGAGGGTATGGAGGATCTACAGAGGCACTTAGACTGGATTGATAGGCTGAGGCAAATTGTATGAGCTTCAACAAGGCCAAGTGCTGCATCCTGCACTTGGGCCACAACAACCTCATGCAACTCTACAGGCTGGGGGAGGAGTGGCTGGAAAACTGCCCAGCACAAAGGGACCTCAGGGTGCTGATCAACAAGTGGCTGAATATGAGCCAGCAGTGTGCCCAGGTGGCCAAGAAGGCCAATGGCATCCTGGCCTGTATCACAAACTGTGTTTCAAGCAGCCTAGGGAAGTGATCCTCCTCCCTGTACACAGCTCTGGTGAGGTCCCACCTCAAGTCCTGTGTGCAGTTTTGGGCACCTCAATACAAGAAGGACGTTGAGGTGCTGGAGCGGGTGCAGAGCAGAGCAACTAGGCTGGTGAAAGGCCTAGAGAACAAGTCTTACGAAGAGCAGTTCAGGGTACTGAAGAAAAGGAGGCTGAGAGGAGACCTTACTGCCCTCTACAACTACCTGAAAGGACATTGTAGAGAGGTAGTGCTGGTCTCCTCACAGGTAAATAATGATAGGACAAGAGGGAACGGCCTACAGCTACACCAGGGGAGGTTTAGACTAGACATTAGGAAAAAACTTTTCTCTGGAAGGGTTGTCAGGCTTGGAACTGGCTGCCCAGAGAGGTGGTTGAGTCATCATTCCTGGATGTGTTTAGAAGTCATACAGATGTGGTGCTTGGGGGTATGGTTTAGGGGAGAACATGGTAGAGTAGGGTTAAAGGTTGGACTTGATGATCTTAAAGGTCTTTTCCAACCTAGATCATTCAGTGAAAAGAGAAGCTCTATCTTAGTAGGTCATCACGTTCACCTCAATCCAGAAAAGTTTTGCTGTTATTCTTTAATTATCTGATACACTTATCCTCCTAGACATCTGTCTAAATATGTTTTTAGTCCCACTATAAATTTTATCAAACTTTTTATTTTTCTAGAAAATGGTGAATGATGCCTCTGATTCACCACATGATCGGTTTTTGGTGTTTTTTGCTTTCTTTTTTTTAAATTAAGCTGCCTTCAGATAGAAATCGGAAACAAAATGCAAGCAATCACCACTTCCCATTTTTGCAAGCAACGGAAGACTTTCATTAACTTCTAGGACAGGTAGGATTGTCCTGTCTCATCAGATTCAATCCAGTGCTGCTACAGGAAACATGTCATGAAATACTTACCATATACTTCTTAGCATCTACTGTAAAATCACTCAGGCCGCTTCTTCCCCAATTACAATATCCTGGAATGCTCATTCCTCCAACAGGTAACAGCACACAGCCTGATTTGCAGCCTGATTTTATTTGAATGGATCTTAAATAGTATTCTTTTTTATCTTTTCCAACCTTGGTGCTTAGCCTCTTTATTTGAATGGATCTTAAAAAGTATCAATTTTTATCTTCTCCAACCCTAGAGCTTAGTCCCTTTATATATTCATTTTACTTTAACTTATTAGGATAAACAAGACAATCTCTTTCAACCTTTCCTCATAAAACAGGCTATTGAGCCCCCTGCTCATTTAAGCAGGCCTCGAGCCTGCTTCAGGCTCCGGTTCATGGTTTTTGGAGATGGGTTATTGGAGTTGCACATCGTGTTCCAGGGGCAGCATAAAAACCTTCTACAATGGCACTGAGACCCTACTGCTGAATGTGAATCCTTCCTTCATTAGGGAATCATCTTTGCTCCTGATGCAGCCACACTGCGAAGCTCCAGTGTCACTAAGACTGTTATCTGCTCCTGCACATGCAATGGTGAGCCCGAGCTGAGCTGTGATATTTGGAAAATGAGTGTCCTGAGCCTGCTTTTGTGTCCAAACTAGGATGCCAAGAGGAGGGTTAGCAGGCTTGTAATCCAGTGTGTAGCTATCACCTTCTAATAAAAACAGTGATTTTCACTTCCACGTGCTCCTTCCCATTAGCCACTGTGATTTTCTCCTGCTTCTCTGTCCTCTTTCACAAAAAACTTCAGCCAGGTATTATTTTGCCATGGAGTGAAGTAAGCTGTTGAGCTTCTATAACCATGCTGTCCTCATGACCTCATTTGACAACTTCATCTTTTCTATGTAACTAAAGCACCCCTTGCTACATGTAGAGCTCACAGAAGAGAGTTCTAAATCACCTGCACATTTTGACCTTGTTGATCAGCCCTCTTTCCTTGCCCTGCCCTCCTCCTTTTGCATGCTTCACACTTACTCTTAATTTCTTTTCTAAGTTCACATGGTCGGTTTTATTTTAAGTCCTTGCTTATCTTTCACATTTTGTTTACAAACCAGTTTCAGGCAAAAGTTCTTTAAGACAAAAGGAGTGGAAATCTGCCTTCTCTTCATTTAGTGCATAAGCTCCTATATAGACTGCCTTCTGCTCTCCATTTCTAGAGGCTTTCCCCTTTTGAAACACAACTACGTAAGATTTATAAAGAACCCCAAAACTTAAGTAGGGCACAGACCTCACAGCCTTTCTGATCATCTCCAAAGTTAACAAGAAAACTTCTGATAATTCTACCCAAAGTCATTTTTGGCCCTCAAATTTACCATGAGATGTTTTACTGTCTGCCAGAACAACCTTGAAAATACCATGACTTCTCATTTGTTCAGAGACTGTATGATGAAAAATTATCTGCCATGCACCAGCCAGGTATACCCACGTATACCTGGATTCCACCATTTAAATAGTATTTTTTCTCCACATGCCCAAAACTATGAGCCTACATCAGCTGGTTTTGTTTGTAGTTCATTATAAAGACACAAAGTTATTTCACATTAATGTTTATTTTTTTATTCCTACTATTCATGGTCAGAGCACACCTTGCAATATTTCTATTCAATCCCTGCCTGCCACTTCACCATATTTCCAGTAAAGCTGTAAAAATCTATTTGCATACCAATAACAATTGTTTTAGTTCTTCTGTTTTGCTGCCAAGGTTCTTTGCTCACCTTTTACTCTTTGCTGACCTTATCCAGTTTTCTATCTGGGTTATGTATGTTGTCCAACTACTATGCCAATCCACATTAAATTGTACTTCCCTCTGTTCCACACTCTAACCTCCAGTTGTGTCTTTATCCTCTACTAAATAAAGCAATCTTATATGCTACAGAGACGTAATTAAGCTTATCTAACCATATTTTGCATTTAAAAGTGAACTGATTTACTGGACACATGTGGCTGAACTCAGTAGCTAGAGATAATATTGATCATTTCTCATCATCAAGCCCTTCTGCACTTTATGAATAGTACTTCTCATCATCTCATACCTCATTTTATTCACACCTGAAAGAGCAAATAAACCATTCTACTTTTTTCAAACCTAAGCATTGAACTGAAGTCAAATGACTACAATACAAAAACAATAATAATAAAAAATCTCTGAATCTACAGTAGACCTCTATCAAAAGCTTCTTTAGTTTACACTAGGCTCTAAATGCTAAACTATTAATGTGGCCAGTTCTGTCTGTTCCCCTTAAACTTTAAACAGTCCATATTTAAAAACCTTTACTCTGAATGATTTAAAACTAAACTGAAGAATTTATTAACAAAGCCCCACATTTTTCACTTTAATTAGATCTACTCTTCAAAAGAAATGTATGAATTCAGTGAAATACAAATCCTGTGGTTTTATCTCTCAAATAAGTTTTGTTTGCTTGTTTTAAATGTGTGATAGGAATACAAAAGGTAGCTGCTAAATACTTAAAGGTACAGAGAGAACACAGTATGTTTCTAAAGTGGATACTCACCAGAGATGCCTGACAAGCAGACTTTAAAAACTGTATTATCTGCCAAGACAGCAACTAGAAGAGACCTCCTGTCTCATCACACTTGCTGCCTGCAGTCATATGGAGGTGCATCCCAAACACCCTTCCACTCAATCATCAGAGAGTAAAGATGGGCTCCCTACACTCAGGAACATCAGTTGTTGAAATGACTGTGACGGAACAGCCTCATCAGTATCACTTTCAAGGACAGCTTGCCATTTAGAAAGCATGTCAGTGTACAGTACAACTCCTTATTACACAAATACATCTAATTAATGAGTTTCTGAAGATGCCATTTCAAAGCCTGGTTCTTCTGTCATGTTTCAATTCAGATTTTTGGGACCAGCCATAATGCTCTTACTTTGTTCGTAACTCAGACAAAACTCCCAACAAGAACAGCTTAGGTGTAGTCCTTTTAAACTAGTGAAACATTGGAAGTAGGGATGGAGAAATAGTATAGGAGAGCAGTATGGATTGCTGTGTAAAGAAATAAATGATCCAGTGACAGGTAACAGGACAGGGAGGCACTGTCCCTTATATTACCTTCTGTGCAACTTCTTCGAAAGTGAATTTAACTAAAGGAGAAGGAGTGTAAACACAAGTAAGATGATTTAGGGACAGTTCACCTTTACAAAATTTTCCAGTATTTCTCAAACTATATCAGAGTTATCCTAACCTTTCAAAGCATCTTGAGTTAGCCACAAAAGTACATCACATAAGTGATATACAGTGCTCCCCAAGGAACCTTAAAACTTTTTGTACTATTTCCTTCCTGAATCTAACCACTTATTGTACATTGGTGCCTCTCTCCTGCTCCACCACTCTTTCTGCCACAAGGAATTCTGAGCTATTCTACAGCACCTATAAACTGTCAACCCATACCTCAATTTTTCACACTGTACAGAACCAAGTTCAAGAAGAGCTTGTCAAAAAACATAAAATCCAATTTTCTTTCCCGTCTTACTTTATTTCTCTACCTATGCACTGTATCCAGAAAGTGATAGTCAATAGATCCTTCTCAAACTGGCAACTGGTCACAAGCGGGGTCCCCCAGGGATAATACTGGGCCTAATGCTGTTTAACATCTTCATAAGTGAGCTGGATGTTGGAATGAAGAGCACCCTGATGAAGTTTGCTAACAACACCAAGATGAGTGGAGAGGTTGACACTCTGGAAGGCAGACTCACCCTCCAGGATGGCATAAACAGGCTGGAGGAGTGGGCTAGGAGGAACCTCATGAAGTTCATAGTGGAGAAGTGTAAGGGACTTGGGAACACATAACCCAGGAGTGCGTTTCAGGCTGGACAGCCACCCTGTGGAAAGAGATCTGGGGATCTTGGTGGATAACAGGCTCAACATGAGTGAACAGTGTGCTGCAGTGGCAAAGAAAGCCAACAGGATGCTGGGCTGCATCAACAAGGGCATCACCAGCAGAGATAAAGAAGTAATCATTCTGCTCTACTCAGCACTTGTCAGCCCACACTTGGAGTATTGTGTTCAGTTTTGGTCCCTGCTCTACAAAAAGGATGCGGACAGGCTGGAGAGGGTCCAGAGAAGGACCACAAGGATGATCAGAGGACTGGAGGACCTGCCATGTGAGGAGAGGCTGAGAAAACTGGGTTTGTTCAGCCTTGAGAAAAGAAGGCTTTGGCGAGACCTTATTACCATGTTGCAGCACTTACAGGGTGGCTACCAAGAAGATGAAGACTCCCTGTTTACAAGGAGTCAGAGGGAAAAGACAAGGGGTCATGGGCACAAGTTGCTCCTGGGGAGATTCCGATTGGACAAGAGATAAATTTGTCACCACGAGGACAGTCAAACATTGGAATAGTCTCCCAAGGGAAGTGGTAGATTCCCCCACGTTGGACAATTTTAAGTCTGAGCTTGACAGGGTGCTGGGCCACCTCATATAAACTACAGTAGTACCTAGAAAGGTTGGACCAGATCATCCTTAGGTCCCTTCCAACCTGGCATTCTATGACACTTGCACTTCAGGTCTGCGAGGCATTTAGGCGTCGCACTGACACAAAACATGTTACACCGGGCTGTCCCGTGTTCTGTACAGGATGATACAGTCACAGAGGAATCACTGGTTTTCACTCCGAATGCCATGTAATCTCTGTTTCCTCTGCTAAGATGCCACTGTTCAAAATCCTGAAAGTCTCACAATTTTTCACAGCCTTAAAATTATCTGAAAAGTTTTCAAATTCATTGCTTACTTTGCTTTAATTACTCTAATAGAGGAACTGAGCTATCTTCATGGCTTTCGGGCTTTGCTCTGCAGACAGCTGTCTGGGGGATCACCCATTCTGAACATTCTGCCTCAATCAGAGGAAATGCTGTTGACTTGGGACGGGAGCAGCACTTCAGAGCAGGACACTGGTCGGCTGTGGCTCCTGCAGACCTGCTGCACGGCATCACACATTCTTTGGAAGCCTGGTGCTGTGGACTACAATCAACACCTTATCACAGACTCCAGTCAATTGCAACAAGCCACTTATTTTTGTTGAAAAAGTGTTCCAAAAGACTTTCCAGTGAAGCGAGGAGCTTCTTTTACATCTAAGGCAGGAATTTGACTCATACTTTATTTCAGGCACTGAATCTCTGAAAGTTCCCAGCTAGTAGGGTGCTCTTACACGGAAGGGGAGCAAAGCAGAAAGAAACTGAGTCTGGTCACAGACCCTATGCATTGCTGAGGGCAGATTCATTCAAACCACATGAAATGGTAAAATTGGAGGGGAGGGGTGTCTGCCTTGGCTGGACTGTTCCTACCTCTTCCCTGGGAGTGACTCTGTGGCAGCTGCTCACTATCAATCAGCCCAGGGCTGCAAACCACAATCAAGGCAGTACACTGAGGGCGACACAAGGACTCAATCATGCAGAACATTTTAAACTTGGTAATTGAAGGCACAATACATGATTTAATCCATAACCGCCTGGGGTGAGGGGGATTTGGCTTGTTCAAACACTCAACAGATTACAAAAAACATGTGAAAACTTCCCCATTCCGCTCTTCAAGATCAAGCCAAAACTGCTCCAGCAGCTGTTGTTAAAAATCCCTTGTAATGCCCTGCCCCTCAGACCAGACTACACTTGCTCAAGGTCTGATGGTTGCAGAGCTCTTTTGGAAGAGTAATGGAGCTTTTAACATGGAAAAAAACTTTCAAGGAGTTTCTGAGCCCCTCCACCCTCCCTCCTATTTTATCCCATCAGAGGGAGAATAAAAAAGGAGTTGAACTGTGATATTCCCAGTTTCCTCCCAGCATATATGCCCCAATTCCAGTCTATGTTGAGTTCAAGATATTGACAACATTACCTTAGGAAATAAAATATTGTTTTGTAACCACTCTAGAGACCTTCCCCCACATTCAGCTGTGCAAGCAACTGTCTGTGCCAGATCAGAAATGCACCTCTGCAGGGATGTTAGGTATTGATGTTTGCTCCTAAAACCTGTGATAAATAGAGGATACAAACCACCTTCTGATGCCTGAACATGCTCCCCTACTGCCCCTCTTACCATTTCCACTAGGAAATGTATCTTAAAAGTCCCCAAAACTACACCTATGTTTGATCTGAAGACAGACAGATACAGTCCCATCCTGTGAGCAATATCATCCCATCAAATTGTCTAAGAAAAGGCTGACATGCTCAGAAGTATTTTTGAGGCAGGACCCACATAAGTCACCAGTGGACATAGGAAAAGGGGATAGGACCACACAGACCATTACAGGGTATTGTTCATTCCCTCTCTTCACAGCAAATTGCTTAGTGCAAAGCCAATGCTAGAAGTACAGGAGTCCCAGCTGGGACAGTAATATTCAGCAGTTATTAGTCTGTTGCAAACCCTGAGATGTCCCTGAGATAGGCAGGTCTCCAATTTTGACCATTTCCTACAAATATTTCAATGGTGATTAAAATATAAAGTATCTAAGCCACTAATGTATAGCGGCTGTACTTCACTGTACATTGAAACAGTAGATGGTGAAGGAAACAAATGTTAGACTTTACCTGCATATTGGTAACTCAAAAGAGTCTGGCTTTTAAATGCCAGAATAGAACAGAGATGGGTCACAATAAACAATTATATCCTATGTTTAATCCCTACTCTGTTCTCTAAGGGTGTTTTCCTACTGCTGAGCTTGAAAGAAGGAAGGTCTTCTTCAGTTCTCAGAAGAAGGCTCCTCTTGAAGGCTACACTTTTATCAATTCAATGGAAATCTGGTCATGTCAGCAAGTAATTTATAGTAAAGTGCAAATTCCTTACTTGAAGGGTTATTATCAATTAAGTGCAAAGTAAATACTTACTAAATTAGTTGTTTCAGTTGGGTTAACAGTTGATTAGACACATACATTGCAGCAGCAGCTGCTGCAGAATTTGTACAAAACAGTCTTAACACCTTTAAATTTACTGTAAATACATTCCAACTTCCATTTCAGTTATTTATGTTTTAAACTTCTTTTATGATTTTCTATTCTTCAGCTGACAAAACTCCTATCAAAGCTTGGTCAAGGACAGGATAAACATAGGTCCTCCTATTTTAACTTCAAACAAAAACGTTTTAAAATAATAGAAAGAACCCCAAAAACCAACCATGCTGCACCCATTCCTAATAAACTGAAAAATCATACTTTTAGATTAGAAAAAAAACATTTCCATGTGTGTGTGCTTATCTTATCACACTCATTTTTTCATGGCTGTAAAAAAATGACAGCAGAACTAATTTGCTGATGTGCTAGGGAAATGTTTCTATTTCTATCCAGTTCTCTTTCCTATCCTCAGCTGACGTTACTTTTATTTTTCTCTCTTAAAATTCTCAGCTTTTTCATTTTTCTCTCTTATTCCCAATGGGATGACATGAGCTGTTTCCATTTTTAATTCTACCTCCATATCTGTTTGACTTAAGGAACTTTGACTATTTTAATCAAAGACAAACACTGCTTCTTCAAATGAAGGAATCCAACAGCACACCAGAATTGAAACTCATTCACACTGGTCCTGAGAATCTCCAGGTATCAGTCAAGCTTCCTGCACAGTCAGTTTATCAAACCTTCCTCCAGCTCCTCTTCGCTGGGCTCTACTGAGCACTTAGGAAAACAGCAGAATTGAAACAGAAAAGCAGAGCTCCACATGCTTACTGATGACAGTGAAAACAGCAAGAGCCCAGGAGTGTATTATAGTCAGGAAATACAAGTCAGAAAAATTAAAAACAGAGGTACCAAGAACGGTAAGGATGAGGAATATCCCAATTTGCAGAGCCTTCCCCATCCACCTCCTCTTCCTCTCCAGCCCAAGAGTAAACCCTCCTACTCTGCAGTGAGCAACAGACTGCATCTTGTCACTCTGCTTCTAACAGATCTGCCTGCTCTTTGAGAAGATGCACAACAGAGTAACTTGCAGAGGCTGCCAAGCTTCTTCTTTTAAAATTGTAGCATCAGGATTTTGGGGATCTCCATCTCATTTTATGAGTACATTTGTGTGCCTGTTGTTGGCCACAGTTGTGTTTCCGCTGGCTAACGGGCTCTCCCACAACAGAATCAGCTTGCAAATCACCCAGGGCGCTTGGGCTGAACTTGGGAGTTTGCAGCAACATTTTAGGATTTGCAAGGCTGTGGGTTCTGCAGCTTTGTTAGAAACTGGCCTAAGTAGCAGTCCATAGGCATGGACAGCAACCTCTGTACTCCAGGAACAATTTTATTTTAAATTCGCTAAAAAGAATGGATGAATAAATCCCACTTTCATCTAAAAAGACCTATCATCTGAGTCTCCAACTAGTACCATTTTAAAGCTGTCTCTTTTGTGTGAAGAGGCTTAATCACAAAATAACTCTGTCCAATTTCTTTCTCCAGATTAAGCTGTCATTGTTTAAAACACCTTTTTTGCTCCTTGCACTGGAAATGAAGTTAATTAAATACATTTCTATTTTTTAAACTTTTCTGTTATTTTCTCAATCACAGGCTGACAGACCAGAGTAATGACTTCTTTCAGAGATTAACACCAGATTACATTTTTTAAAACTCTTGGAAGTAACTGAAACGTCTGTTGCAATATAGATTCTATCCTTTCCCCTCCTTGGGCCATAACCAATGAAAGGGAGATATAAATCTGATACTGCAACAAAATATTAAATGGAAATTGGATGCAAGACTAAAATACCACCAGCATAATTTTTGTTATACAGTGCACTCTTTCTTGCACATTCCACTGTCAGGCAGCTGAGGTTCAGCTAAGGCACTTGAGAGGAGAAAGAAAACAACTTGCAACCTGCAAACTGTCATCTCAAACCTAAGCAAAAGAAAGACAAACCACCTCTAATAAAAGTCTGATCTCTTAATTTCTATCTGCTGTCTCCCAAAGCTACACAACAAGCAGAAAAATACTGCAAAGGAAAATAGAGTAGCACTTATTTTAAGGGATGAGAACCTGGTAAAACTGCATTCTCTAGCCTAACAGATAAATTAGGGCCTGACTCAGGTCCTAATAAATGTACACAGTGAGTCTCAATGACCTCAAAACTCACTGAACCTGAATGATATTATATTGATCTTACAACACAAGTAGGTCTTAGCTGTTTCTAGAGGTTTGAAAGGAGAGATGTGCAACTCCAAGAAATAACATACACCCCCCCCCCCCATTAATCTTATCTGCATTTAAACAGATACATTGTTTTATGGAAACTGCTACCTTAGTGAAAGCATAAAGTGTGATATTAAGAACTGGACAGAGATTTATCTTGGTTTTGTTTTTCACCAGCCATTAAACATATATTAACTCAGCAGAACACAAAACATCTGTACACGCTCTACATAATTTTAAGCCATAAGTTTGACAGTATATGCAACATTCCATTTATTTACCTGTGCAAACAGACACCTATGTACCTACAGAAATATTAGTATATACTAATACAATCAGAATGGTAGTGAAAAAACGGTTGAAGTATGTTCCTCTGCAAAATTCAGGAAATCAAATGGGACTATCAAAAGTCAAGCACAAAACCAAAAAAACATATCCAAAAGACAGATATTCTTCCCAGTACACACTTAGACTGGGGAACATGTTGCCACATTTTCTTGGTGGATACTTGCACAGTCTCATCTACATAGCTTGAAGAAAAGCGTGTAGACTGATTTGGGGTAAAAAATAAATCAATTTATGAAGCAATTAACACAAAGATGCCTCCTCTGACTTAGGAAAACTTTAAGCCTTATATGACTTGGAGATGAAAACGAGTATCAAAGAAGCATCACTGTGCATGCAGATGCTTTCTAAGATACTCTATACCGGCCCAGACGAGACCAAACACTGGCTGAATGAACCTCTGGTCCGACCTAGTCTGATTGTCTGTCATGTTCACCTTGACAAATGTGCCACTGAGCACCATATCTCTAACAAATTGATGACATTTCTGCAACATTATATTACTTTTGTTTGGCGTGAATAAGGAATCCACATAACCCAAACCACCCACACAACTCACTTGGAAATGTGATCTTGACAAGACCTTTTGACACACTATTCAAGAATGAAACCATTTTATGAAAG
Organism: Apus apus; assembly: GCF_020740795.1. NCBI lineage: Eukaryota > Metazoa > Chordata > Aves > Apodiformes > Apodidae > Apus > Apus apus. The sequence goes on from NC_067283.1 coordinate 55,345,001, forward strand.
CCACCCTTGAATGACATAAGTAAGACATACAGAAAGTTTCCAGTCCAAAATCCTAAATGGCATATTTTAGTCACATACAGTTTGAACTACTAATAACAGGATTATCTCAGCCCTATAATCATTTTAACTTAATGAATCTCTATATCAATACACTGAGGCTCTTTAAATTAACATACATCAGTAGAAAAAAAATTACAGCTTATAACTTGGTTTTAAGTCCAGGCAGGACTGGGCACCCTCAACACATCAGAAGCTAAACTGAGGTAGGCACAGCACTTTTTACAGTTGTCAGAGATGTCTTCAGCAGGACACACAAAACAAGGGATTGCTTGAAAGCTTAAGTGGTGATTGTCAAGTAGGAGTAGTCTGTTCAACAGCAAGACTGAACTGTTTCAGATCCACCAGCCCAACTCCTACAGCTCCTTCTGAAACCTTAAAACCTCTCACAAAGAAATCAGGCCCTAAAATGAACTCTGTTTTCTTAGAAAACTGTTCAATCTAACAAGAATGCTTTAAATGAGTCCAACTTCTTAATATTTGAAGTCCCATTCTGCATTAAAAATTAGTTTTAGAAAGGATAAAAGGTAAATTAGTCACGAAAAAAAAAATTAAACATATTTAATTAAAAATAATAATATAACTGAGGGAAACCAGTTAACACTGTGAGTTTTGAAAATGCTTACATATTTTGGCCTCAGAAAGAAAGCAGGAAATATGACACAAAAATATGAAGTTTAGCAAGAAAGTTTAGAAGTTAGAGAGGTGCACAAGCACTATTTCACTGCTATAAACACATTTTGTAAATCTACAAAAAAAAGACAATACCCACAACATACCTATTAAGCATTTTTACAGCCCTGATAAACATTAAACCCTGAAAATGTAATGGAAGAAGGAAAAGGAAAGTGCTACAGCTGCGAATTACTTGCAAAAAGAAGCAGCTCTATGGGTCTTAAAAAGGAAACAACAGAAAAGGCAGTGGACTTCTTTACAAGTTCACAGCACTTAATTACAGATCTGAAGAAGAGACTACTAAGTCTACAGAAGCCTTTTAAAGCACGTAATATTTGCTTAGTGGAAAAGCCAAACTATTTTTTTTACTAAATGGCTTGATTTGGATTTCTAAGGGCACTGGATTCAAGCTTCTGCTTCTAGGCGTAAGTACAGATTTGTTATGGTTTTAGATAATGTCTTTGGTCTCAAAAGTTCAGAAACTAAGTCTTGCTTGAGTCATAACAATACAAATTGCTGCTTTAACTTCAAGTAATGTTTTAAAGGTTTCAATAATAGAAACATTCAGCAAAAGCAAGAAATTGATTAAACTGCAATGACAGAAATATCACCACAAGTCCTCTCTGGTTTCTGCAGTGTCATTTCCAATGCACTTCAGACTGAAGCGTGAAAGATTGCCAGTGCATCTGTTATGGAACCATATGAACATGCACATTTATCATTCATGTACAAAAACTCTCTTCAATAACTGTTTAAACAATGACAGAAAACATACAGAATAAAGAATATTGATTTGCTATTCTTTACCTTTCATTTTTAGCGCAATTTGATTTAAAAAGGAAAATTTAAACATGATATTCCATTTTTAGATGTGGTGCAATTTCATCCAGATTTACATTTAACTCCTTAACAAATGGGGAAAATAATCAGCAATTTTTAACATAAAGAATAAAAGACTACAAGTACCTACTTGACAAGCCAATGAGACAGGAAGTGCAGAAAATAAGAAGGAAAGCTGAACAACATATGAAGCCTGCTTACTTACTCTTTCCCCAAAGCATAACATGCCTAACACATACACATTCCACTGATAAGTCTATTACACAATTAATTTCCAACACAACTGAATACTAGCACTTTTGCCTTTAGATCTCTTCCCTATTGCATGCCAAACCTAACAGAGATAAATGGATTTACCTGCTTCATGTTTATGAACCTTATTTCAATAAGGTTCCTCAACACCATGGCAATAATCCTACTTAAGGGTAAGTGGAAACACTTGCCATGTAATCCTTGCTCAACTAAAAACACTGGAGGCATTGGCTTAAAGGTATCCATTCCCATAAACCATTTGGCTTCAGGAATCTGTATGTCATGTTTTCTGTAATGGCATAAATCTGCTCTTGCTCTCATCACTTAAATGAGGCAATAAAACCTTTTGAGTCTAGCAGCATCATCTTGGCATGAAGCTGGTGTGATGGAGGAGTCCGGCCTGTTGTTTTTTCATGATGATGACACAACTGCTTACAGACAACACTTCAGAGAACCATAATTAATTTCACACACTGCATTTAATACTCCCTCTTCTTACCCAGCACTACACTAGGCTGTCTTTGACACAATGAGTATGTTTCATAACTCAATTCTTAACGTCCATAACCTATACTACGTAAAACTAACTCCTCTTAACCAGTGGCATGTTATCTTCAGATAGATAAAAGAAGTAACGATGTATTAATTTCTGTTGATATGAGTAGCTTTTATTAAAATAAAAAAGAAGGAAAATCACTTTAATTCCTCATATAAAATAAATCAGTGCAACTGAAATACTGAAGGAACCTCCAGCTCCTTTAGCACCACTTGCCCTTCACCTGGAAGATGACTCTACAGCATTCAAGTCAGACTTAAGGGACAGAAAAGTCAGCATGACTTTTCCCTGTACATCATACATAAAAGCAGATGGGAATGCAGAGGGTGAATACATCTCAACGCTTGCTGCTTGCTTCACTTTCCTTCATATTCACTCCATGCATGTAATAGTTCCTCCTTTCTGCTGGCCATAATGAATTGGTTATATCTGTACAAAAAGAATACAAACCCCCACACCCCCATTTCCTTGATGGTCACAGTAATGTTACAGTCAGAAGGCAGAGCTCTTGACATACCCCAAGTAAGCGTCTTCAAAAAGTGTCACTTTTCCTTTGTGTAACATTTTGGAATAAGTTACATTAGGTATATATAGAAAAAAAAAGCAAGGAGCACCAAGAAACGAAAATCTACACTACAGTATAAAATACTCTACACAGAAAGTGAGTTTTGATGAATCTAAAATCATAACTACAATGTCATTACTAACCCTGGCCTGGCAGCAACTCAAGACAGGTGAATATGGCCAGGAAAATTTCCTGTACTTGATGGAATGGGAAACGTGGCTTGTCAGTAAATGGGAGCAGAAGCATTAGGAATTCCTACAAAGTATTATTGCTACTTCGTGATGAAGACCTAAAGCCCTGAAAAAGTTTTCCTAGAGACACATTTCAAAGGAAAAGTAAATATTTAGTTGTCTGATGGTAATGTGCCCAACTTCAAAGAAGCCCAGATAACTAATGACATTCTTGATACTAACCTGGGCAAATGAAACTGGAGTAACATCACATGATGAAGGTACATGCTTTCATGTAATTCTGTCTGATAAGAAATGTTCAGGCTTTTCATTTGAGCAAAGGTGACTATTTGGAAGCAAGCCTGTGGAAGGCTGTGGGCGCATGCCAATCAAGCAGTTGATGACAAAGATCAAAAGCTAGCATGGCAAAGGGCTTTATTTTGTACAGGGAAATACTGATCAGTAAGTCAGCAGGTGTGCTTTCTGTGGATTCTCATCCACTTCCTCACTGAAAACAGCAACATTACGTCACCCTAAGCTTTGCTAGAACAATTCTTCTGTTTTCCCCTTCATAATCATCAGCACTGGATACAAGAGGATGTTTGTAAACCACCCAGTAATACTATTGCTGTACTTCTCTCAAGGCAATGGCACTATGCTGATCTACTCACCTGAAGTTCTCTCACAGCCTATTTTAAGCAGTTCTAACTTATTCTGGGTCATCAACACACAACACTGACACATGACAGTGACTTTGGAAATTGCCTGGACTAGAGAAGGTACTTTACTGGGCAAGACACTTTACAAGAAAAGACACAAACATCTCTCTCGAAATCCTGTATTATATTACATATTTTGCTCAAGACTTCCTTAGACATCCACCCATATTTACCCTTCTAATTTTCTGACTACAGAAGTTTTAATTTCAAAATGCAAAAAATATTTTCCCTACCACATACACCCAAACGTAAAATTCTAAAGTCAGACTGCATTTTCCTCAGTCATGTGTGAGGACCCCATAGAAGGATCCTATAGGCTAGATTATGCTCTTTTTTTTTATACCTTCACCATCCTGATGAAATACTGCTTCCTTTACAGCCTACTAGCCCAGCACTTGCATGGGTGTCTTAACTTTGTATGAAGCAGAATGGTTCACTGCATGTTCACAGAGAAGATGTAAAGTGCACATCAACAGTCAGCTACAAGGGAGCTGACAGAAGAGATGCTATGGCCAGAAAAGCAATCCCCATTAAAAACGTGAAACTCGTTTAGCTCATCTTATCCCTTTCCATAGCCTACTGTATTCTTCTCCCTCCTACCACTTCCATCTTCCCTCTCTGCTGAACAACCCTCAACCCACATTCTTTGGTCACCTACCCAAGCAGCTTATATAAGCATTAATACCCACTTCCATGCCAAACGGAGCAGTGCCTTTTGTCATTTCCCCATTTACTCATAGATCATTACTTTCTAGTCTGTAATGAACAGCATTCATCCCAAGGTTTTTATTTTATTTTCTCTCCCCAAACTGTAACCTAAAGATTCCCAAGGATTCTTCTTGAGCTCTTCTCCCAAGTTAGACAGCCATCGCACACTTCTCCCTTCTAAGCAATGAAGTAAAACATGGAAAAAAACACACACAGTGTTCAGAGAGGGATTAAAACCCAGTCCTACATGCTCCTCCAGTCTTCCCCTCACAGTCCAAAACCTTTTCTTCTAACCATTTGATCCCAAGTCCATCAGGGAAGATCCTAGGGAAATTTCAGCCTCATACTTTGAATTAGCAACAGACAGATCATGGACCTCTAAGTCCACTAGCTCAAGGGTTCAAACACTGCTGTTGCAAGTGCAGCCTATTGCAAAGGCAAGCTGGCACAATGAGGTGAACTCTAAATTTGCAGAAACCTTCTGTCCAAGACGTGAGGATAAAGCACTGCACTAGGCACAAAAACCTACCTAGGAGGGCAGGCAAAACTTTAAATGCCAGATAGTTAGCTAAAGGCAGAACTTTGAGCCCTAAGACCTAAGAAATGTGAGTTTACATTTATCCTGCTCGCTAGAAAAGTAGGGTTACACTGGGCATAAATTAATGTCTGCAGGAATGTGTTCAAAAATCCATTACAGATGGCACTCCACCAGTGAAGCACAGAAGTAGTCAGGGCATAATTCAATGCTTCAGTGGGTGATGAAAGAGACAAATTTCTTCATGTGCAGCTTCCTGCTAAAAAGGTAAAGTCATATCATCAAAAATCACAGAGAAACTCTCTCTAGAAAATCCATGGGTGCCAACCATGGGAAATTAATCTTTATTGCTCCATATCACACTGCACAAAAGAAGTCACAGATTCTTCAGGAATTTTTATCCCAGTTTCTAGTTGCTATAATCTCTAGCAACCTCTGATCCATTTCTTGAGCTGATGCTATGAAACTGCACCTTACACAGGACTTGGGCAGCACTGCACCTCCCGTGTTTACTTCAGACATTAATACAGTGCCTGGCAAAGTACAGTATCTGAGCTTCAAAGGTGCTTCACAACTGAAGTCTCAAAGAAACCAATGAAGCCAGAATCACTTAATGACCAACAGGGACACTAATGGGGTGGATCCTACAATGCTCTAACACACAAACTCATCAAAGAGATTTAATTTACCTTGACCTTGTAGTACTCCTTGACTTCAGGCTCAATGGAATCAAAATCACCACTGATGTAATCAGGCAAGAAGCTGAAAGGAAAGCAATGAGCAGTGAAATGAAAAATTAATCCACCTTACTACATTTAATATTTATTTTCTCAAGAGCGCTAAGGGGTACAAGCATTAAACACTCACGGGAATAGAAGTTAGTTAAAAGCATGTTAAAACAAGAGTTGATATGAGGTGATACAAAATAAGGTAACAGATGAACTGTAAAACTGGCAAATTTAGTGTCCCTTCTTTGCTGAGAGAGCTACACATCACTAAGATGCTCATACCTCTCCCTGCATCAGTAAGGCAAGACTTCTATCTGCATGGCTCTAGAAAGATAACTCTCAGGTATCTTTCAAATGTATCATTCAGTCAGCAAAGCATTTGAAAAAGCCTGAGTGCTGTGTATCCAGCCTCAGAGGATATCAGAGTAGGATAACATTGATACTTCCTGGACTGCTGGTATGCCACAAATGTTCCAAAGATTTGTATTTTAGTTGCTACTGCTGTGATCATCTTTCTGCTCTTCTCCTTGATTATTAAAAATACTCCTCCTCAAATATGGAAGGCAAATGCTTGGTGTTTTTTAGGTCCTTCTTGGATACACAAAATGTGTATGAATTTTATTTCAAATCCTCACCATCCTTTAGACAGTAATGTTGCTGCAAATCAGACAGAAATTGTAATGTTGTTGTATTTATCTCAACTTGCTTCCTGTTTTTTAATTGCAGAATGCATAAAATATTTACTCTATAAATTCTTATCAAAATTATAATGAAACTTCAATGTTGCTACAGAAAGAACAGTCTAAGAATATTATTTTAAAATAAAAAGTTCACAGAAATGTAGCTTTCCACCTTGCAGAATTCCTGGAGTTTTAAGCAGCAGCTAAGAAGACAGGTGAAAGTGTTTCCACTGTTTCAACAGATAAGGCTGAACTGAGTTCTGAAAATAAAGCTGTGATTTCTGCATTTTCTAGCAAGTTAAATACGTGGCTCCTATTCTCCAGTGTTACTGTACTTTACAAGAGGTACAAGAATTCACCAGCAAATTAGTCATGGGGAGTTGGGCAAAGCATATTGGGACATATTTTTCTTCTCAGGATTTTAGAAGAATGCTGCAGGGTCTACAAACTCCCCACATCAGTACAACCTGTACAAAATCTCATGTTTTGGCTTTGTTCAAAGATTTCAAAAGAGACGTGCAATTACTGGCCACCATTTTCTTTGCAAAATTGAAGCTGCTTCAGCAGAAGCTGTTAAGTTCAATTGTTGTATGTTAGTTCATGTGCAACTATGGCATTTCAAATTCACTGCTCTGTGCTACTACCAAGGCTGCTATAAAAGCTGTGTTCTAAAAATAATCTCTCCAAAACTGATGCTTCCACAGACACAGCAGGAGGCAGGGCAGCATCTTCTGCATCGGGTTTTACTGAGGACACAGAAACCAACCAGAATAAATACAAATGCTTCAGTGCTGTTCTACATGCCCAACTCAGAACAGTCCAAAACCAGCAGAAACGAATAAAAATATTAGATTTTCACAGGAAGGGCACTCTCCTTCAAAGGGCAGGGCTCCAAGCTCTTCTGCAGGGCTCAAGGGCACACGTCCTACCAAACAGAGAGGGCAACAGGGTGAGCACACGGTGCAGAGCCGAGACTGCACCTACGGCTGGGAGGTCTGCACCATCCACCCTGCTGGTGACTGATGCCTCCACCCAGACAGAGGTCGTGAGGAAGGAGGTAGCTGCACAAACCACAGGCTGTGGGAAATGGCAAGTCCTCTCCCGCGGGGCAGGGGCTGGGGGCAATCCTAGGTGCAAAAGGTGTGCACAGGTTGAGGACCTTCTGCAGCAGGTTGCTGAACTGCAGGAGATGGTAAGAAGGCTGAGGAATATCAGGGAGGCAGAAAAGGAGAGAGATAATCGATCCAGACACATGCTGAGGCAAACCCAGAGCCTAAAAGCAAAGACGCAAAAACTCCCCCATTGTCAAATACAGAAAGGAGGGAAGTGAATGAGGACGAAAATGATAAAGAGGAATGGAATATTGTGAAATCAAAAAACTTGAAGGAAGAAGAGACCTCCTTCAAAACCTGAAGTGCACCTGCAGGACCATTTCACAGTTCTGCAGACTGAAAGGAAAAAGCAACCCATGCAAGATCAGCTGCCAGAACCGACTAAGGCAGCTCACTCAGCCACCATGTAAGAAGTGCTCAGAAGCAGCAGCAAAGAGTAACAGTCGTGGGGTCTCCCTTCTCAGGGGTACTGAGGGACCCATTTACAGACTGGACCCGTCTGCTAGAGGGGTCTGCAGCTTACCACAGGCTTGTATCAGAGACGTAACAAAAAGGATACACAAACTTGTATGGCCCACCAACTATTATCCTCTTCTACCATTTCACGTGGGTACCAATGATACAGACAGGAGTAACCTGAAGACTATCAGGAAAGACTATAGAGCACTGGGAGCAGCAGTGGAGGGACTGGGAGCACAGGTAGTGTTGTCATCAGTCCTTCCAAAGGGAAAGGGCTGAAGAGGGCCAAATGAATCGGAAAAGTTAACAAAGGGTTACAGAAGAAGAGCCAGAGTGAGGGCTTTGGCTACATAGACTCACTTCAAAAAACCTGGTCTCTCGTCTGAGAAAGGGGAGAGAGTCTTTGGCCAGAGTCTGCCCAATTTAGTTAGGAGGGCTTTAAATTAGTGATGCTGGGGGAGGGGACCTTCAACCCATCCCACACCCACCACATTGAGGACAGAGCCAGTAAAAGATGCCCTGGGCCTGCAGAAGGATTGCAAGCCAACAGGAAAGCATCTCACCTGCAAAATGTTATCCCTGCCAACATGACTGCTTCAAAGGGGGCCCATCTTAGATGCCTCTATGCAGATGCACAACGCAGTGGGAATAAACAATTCCCCAAACAACAGACAATAACAAAACAAGAGGAATTGCAGCTGTGTGCATGCCTGCAGGGCTGATGTTATTGGCATCACTGAGACATAATGGGACAACTCCTGTGACTGCAGTGTGGGGAGGGATGGGAATAAGCTCTTTAGGATGGACAGGCAGGGGAGAAGAGCAGGCGATGCTGCTCTCTACGTCAACGACCACCTGGAGTCCATGGAGCTGCACCTGGGGATGGTGAGGAGCTGACAGAGCTTATGGGTCAGGGTTAAAGGGAAGACAGGGGCTGATGACATCACAGTGGGAGTCTGCTATAGGCACCTGACCAGGATGACCAAGCATATAAGCCCCTCTACAGGCAGATAGGAGAAACTTTGTGCTCACAGGCCATCATCCTCATGAGGGATTTAAACCACCACACTATCTGCTGGAGGGACAACACAGCAAGGCATCAGCAATCCAGGAAGCTCCTGGACTACATTAATGACAACTTCCTTCTCCAAAAGGTAAAGGAACCAGGAAGAAAAAATGTTATGCTGGACCTTGTTCTCACCAACAGAGACGGGCTGGTTGATGATATAAGACTTAATGGGAAACTAGGCTGCAGTGACCATGACATGGTCAAATTTAGGATCCTTAGGGCAGTGAGGAAGGGCAGAAGCAAGCTCACTACCCTCAATTTCAAAAGAGCAGGTCTTGGCCTCTTCAAGGATCTGCTTGGTAGGGTACTGTGAGATGAAGTTCTGGAGGGAAGGAGAGCCCAGGAAAGCTGGTCCATATTCAAGGATCACTTCCTCCATGCCCAGGAGCTAAGTGTCCCAGTGAAGAGGAAGGCAGGCAGGAGAGCCAGGAGGCCTGAATGGATGAGCAAGGAGCTTCTGGACACAGTTAAATGTAAAAACAAGGTATACACAGAGTAGAAGCAGGACCAGGTGTCCTGGGGGCAGTACAGACAAGTTGTCAGAGAAGCAAGTGATCAGGTAAGGAAGGCCAAAGCAGAGTTGGACCTGGCCAGCGATGTTAAGAACAATAAGAAAAGTTTCTAAAGGTATGTCAGCTGTAAGAGGAGGACAAAGGAAAATGTGGGCCCACTTCAGAAGGAAACTGGAGACCTGGCCATGCAGCACAGAGAGAAGGCCGAGGTGCTCAATGACTACTTTGCCTCAGTCTTCACCAGCAAAGGCTTTGGTCACACCATCCAAGTTAGAGAATGTGAAGGCGTGGACTGTGAAAAGGAAGACCTCCCCACTGTAGAAGAACAGCGGATTTATGACCATCTGAAGGACCTGAAGGTGCACAAGTCCATGGAACCTGATGGGATTCATCCACAGCTCCTGAAGGAACTGGCTGATGAAGTTGCAAAGCCTCTGTCCATCACATTTGAAAAGTCCTGGCAATCTGGCAAAATTCCCACTGACCGACAAAGGAGAAACATAACTCCTATTTTCAAGAAGCAAAAAAAGGAAGACCCAGGGAACTATAGAGCAATCAGTCTCACCTCTGTGCCTGACAAGATCATGGAGCAGATTCTCCTAAAGGCTCTGCTAAGGCACGTGGAAAACAAAGGGGTGACTGGTGACAGTCAATATGGCTTCAAAATGGGCAAATCCTGTCTGACTAATTTGGTGGCCTTCAGCAATGGGGTGATGGCATTGGTGGACAAAGGAAGAGCAACCGACTTCATCTACCTGGACCTACACAAGTGCTCTGTCAGGGCTCCTGGCTCCACTGCCTTAACATGGCTCCACTGCCAGAAAGTGCTACATCCATTTTCAACACATCCTCTCTCCAGGTAGTTCACTTGCAGCCCCCTCAAAGCCAGAAGTAACTAACAGAGAATAAGGAATCATGGTTGGGAGCTTAACATTTGTAAAAAGTCTAAGCATTACACTAATGAACACGAAGAGAAGAATCCTTTATTATTCTCTTTTCCTTCCCTTTTAGAAACGTCAGAAAAAAGAAAATTCACAAAGTCAATCCTAATGAATTTTAAAAAGATACATTAGGAGTAAATGTCAACTTGTATTCTCTGCCTCACAAGCATAATAAAAAGTTTCAGTTTTATCTTCAGAGCATGACTGCTCTTTGTAGCTCATCGACCAAGCACACGAATAAAAGCAAGCCAATGTTTGGTCAAGAGTCAAAAGCTGCATTTGACTTGTTCCTTTTGAGCTCTGTGGAAGAAATTGCCTGATTCAGGTGAGCAGAATTCAAAGCCATTCCCCAATTAATACAAGTCAAGTAGAGTCATTGCATGAAAAGTTGTCCTAGACAGCATCAACTCAGAGATCAGCATTAACTGCTAAGGAAAAAGGGGAGTTGAGATATATACAGAAAAAAAAACAACTTCATACTAAAGTAACTTAAGAATACTTTGTAATAATTGGTTTTCAGTTGTTTGCTTTGGTGTACTTTTTGTATTTATTCCAGAGTACAAACTAGTCCAGGAGAACAGGCTCTGGAGAATCACATATCAAGCTCACTACTATGCAAGTGGAAGAAATTATCTCTGAAAAAAAAAAGTAACAAGAAAGGCCCCTCCATACAATTTAAAACAGCCACCCTTATTCAAAGTATGGATTAAAATCAGTTATTATATTAGTCTAACCCATGCTTTCCTACCATCTGACCTGCAATCCATAAATAATTCTGACTCTGTAGCATAACTGTATTCTAGCTGACATGTATTTCAGTGACCTATATGGCACATAACCTTTACTGCAGGAAGTTCTCTTTTTGCCCATGATGGCAAAAGATGTCTTCAACTCCTTTTCTAAATGTAATTTAAAATTTTAATTTCTAAAGAGTCTAGATGATGCAGTCTACTGCATTTCAGAACCATGTTTTACCAGTCTCATTAGCTATTAATTATCACTATGCATACAAGGTCATGACCAACTCAAGCTTCATTTTCTGCTGCTTTATACTGACATTTATCAGGAGTGAGCTAACCTCATAATCCTAAAGGGAGTGAAAGTATAAAATTTGTGTGAGATCAGCCTAGTCCACCAAGTAATTTCTAGAGCTGTCAAGCAACATAACACGAGGCACTGAGCAACAAAAAATCCTCAGAGGGTTTAGGCCAACCAGAGTTTTTCTTTCTCTTCGCATTCTCTTTCCTTCTTTTGGGGTTGAGGGTTGTTGGTTTTTTTTTTGGTTGGTTGTTTTTTTATTTTACTTTAGGTTGTTGATTTTTGTTATTTTGCTTTTTGTTCTCATCAGGGTATTTTAGAGTCACATAGTATCCACCTAAAACAAATAGAGTCAGGAGGGCCTGGAATGCTTTCAGGTAAGGACCTGAAGGCACCTCCACAGCAGACTGCTTATGTTTCATGTATATAACTTTTTCTGAAAAACAAACCACAAAGTTTCCATAGGAAACCTCTAAAGGTTTAACTAGCTCACCAAGAAAACACAGCACTATTTCTCTGAATTTTTGAGATGGATCCCATCTAGGGTATTTATCCAGATTGGATAAAGGCAGAATGTTGACTGAACAGTTTTATGAACTTCCAGGATTCTGGGCTGAAAAGCAGGGGGAAAAAGAATAAATTTCAGCGAGTTTGCCATTGTTTCAAGATACACTAATGAAATTTTAGTCACAAGTATTATAAAACAGTAAATTACTCTTACCAGAGAAACACATTCCAAAATAAATAGAAGCTATTTAAACTCTGAGGTTCTCATGCTAAGTAAGCACAAACTGTGCCTTTTGCCTTCAAGAAACCCATATAACAGACAAAGCTTAATTCAAGAAGCAGTTTTGAAACTTCAATGTTAAAGAATAGCATGCTAAATTTGAAACATCAGAATACTTGGTTAATTATTCACTCACTTTAAGAATTCAGTGTGGATTGGTAAATAAGCCTTTTTAAACAGTTATGAAAAAACCCCAACAAAACTACAACAACACATCACACTTTGGCAGTTTATAACAAAAAAACTGTGCTGCCTCCTTAAATAAACTGCTCTGGCATAACTGTTCAGTTCTATCATTAATTCAAAGTTGCAGTTTCCTAGTGATACTGATTTTTCTTGTGATGTAGCTCCTTTAGCACATAATTGTCTGCAATTAACCTTTTAAAAAAAATGTTAACATTAGAGACATGAACATTGAAAGGCAGTATTTGCAGTACCCTTTTCTTCCTTCAGTTACAGAACAGAAAACAATCCCACGCAGACAAGCTGCATGTGTCCCAGCTGTATCGTTCGAGGGCACGGAGTGGGTTCCCTCTGCTTTTTTTCACTACTAAAATTAAATTCCAAAACTGCTGCCATTTACCCTGGACTAATAGACACACACAAGCTACTTCCCAGTAGAAAAGATGCAGGGAAGATAAAATGCTGTACTTAAAATGAAGCAAAGTAATTAAAATCAGCTTTGACTTTCACAAGCATCTAGTAGTCAGGAATACAGAAGATAACACTTCCTAGCATTACTTTAGGAGAAATATTAAAATCACAGTTTAACAAGAAACCCTGAAAAATAAAAAATTAAACCCCCAAACCTACATTGGCTGTTAAGACACACATTTAGCCTGCCCCCCTGACTATTGGTCTTGACTAGAAGGGTGAGTGAGGGCTGTTCTCACCAGAACGGTGTTAAGATATCCAGATGCAGACCTGTGACGAGTGGTGTCCCCAGGGGTCAGTACTGGGACTGGTGCTGTTAACATCTTTGTCAATGACACGGGCAATGAAACTGAGTGCACCCTCAGCAACTTTGCTGATGACACCAAACTGTGTGGTGAGTTGACACACTGGAAGGGAGACCACCCAGAGGGACCCTGACAGGCTTAAGTAGTAGAATCATGAAAACTGCATGAAGTTCAATAAGGCCAAGTGCAAGGTCCTACTCCCAGGTTGGGGGAAACCCAAGCACAAATACAGGTTGGGTGGAGAACAGACTGAAAACAGTCTGGATGAGAAGGACTTGGTGCTGTTGGTTGATGAGAAGTTCAACATGAGAGAGTAATGTGTGCTTACAGCCCAGAAAGCCAACCGTGTCCTGGGCTGTGTCAAAAGAAGCATGGCCAGCAGGTCAAGGGTGGTGATTCTGCTCCTCTGCACCACTCTTGTGAGACCCCACCTGGAGTATTATGTCCAATTCTGGAGCCCCTAACATAAGAGGAACATGGATCTCTTGGAGCAAGTCTAGAAAAGATGATGAGAGGGCTGGAGGACCTCTCGAAGACAGGCTGAAAGAGTTCGGTTTGTTCAGCCTGGAGAAGGCTCTAGAGAGAATTCATAGCAGGCTTCCAGTATCTGAATGGAGACTCCAGGAAAGGCAGGCAGGGACTTTTTACAAGGTCTTGTAGTAAAGAGTACAAGGAGTAATGGATTAAAACTGGAAGAGGGGATATTTAGGTCAGACATTAGGAGGAAATTCTTTAGTGTGAGGATGGTGAGACACTGGAACAGGTTGCTCAGGAGGCTGTGCATGCCCCCTACCTGGAAGTTTTCAAGGCCAGGCTGGATGGGGCTTTATGCAACTTGATCTAGTAGGAGGTGTCCCTGCCCATGCAGAGGGGTTGGAACTAAATGATATTTAAGGTCCTTTCCATCCCAAACCGTTGTATGATTATATGCAGTCTATTAGAAGTATACTGTTAACTGCTGTGAAGATCGAAGTGCCTTTTTTAACTCCCTGTGACAGGTACAGCACAAGTAGATGCCATTTACATTTTATCTCTAAGCAGTATAGTCAAATGTCCCATTTAGATGTAAAGACGTAAGTTCCTAGAAAAGGAGAAATATCAGATTGTGAGATATATTCAGAGTTAAAGTCTATTCAATCTATAAACACCTTCCCAGAATTACCTGCAAGATTACCCAAGAAAGGGTCACATCTGAAGCTCAGAAGCCAAAGACTAAATACCAATACAATTAATGAACTGTAAACTTGTCATTAAAAAAAAAAATGGTTTGGTTTGTTTCGAACCAATCACACTAAGGATTCCATAAATTATTAATAAAATCATCAGGCCTTTAAAAAACAGCTAAGTACAATCCCTTACCTCCTTCACCCTCTGCTTCCCCATCAAGACTCACTTGAAGTCAGCTAGCTTACTTCTTCTGACTGCATGGTTCACACCACTGTTATTTCAAACCACAAAGCCTCCCTTATCACTGTAAAACATTTGTATTAGGGTGGCACTGACAACAATGTTGTGCTAGTTGCTATATGAAGTCAGAAAGACATAACAACAAAAAAAGCCAACAACTTCCCATGCCTTCTTCAGAGACCTTAATAAGCCCTGATGCTCATTATGCACTTGCTTACACAAAATATAATTCGCAGTTCTTCTGTATTTTATAGTAAACCTGGATGAGATTTAACAATGTGTAAAAAAAAAAAAAGGGGGGGGGGGGAGGACCAGCAACTGCGCTGTCGACCCCAGCTTAACAAATAATTCAAATAATTATATGTATACATCAGGCCATACACAGATAGCAGATTCCTGTGACCCTGCCAAAAATCTTTGCAGACTGTTACCAAACCTGTGGACTACAGTCAGGTAGCTCTGCAGTTAAAAGTACTTGGTAATATTTGGCAACCTTGGAGAACAGCCTCTTTTCTCCTTACTTTTTAAAGAGTTTTGTGTTAAAGAACATAAAAGTATTATTTTATTTGCAAATGCTATGATTTAAAGAAAAAGATAAAAGTGTGTGAAGATATGAGGGTAATAATGCATTAATTTATGCTTGCCTGGTATGCAGTGTCACCTTGGAAACAATAAAAAAAAATCTGAAATAAATTGGAGAACATATTACCCTCAGCTCAAACTGCTATGCAAAGCGCTCACCAGGGGAACATCTTCTGCAGGGGACAGCCAACTTGCTCCCATGATCATTAACAAAAATCAAGCAGCTAACACCCTGCCTTGAAACCTTATCCTCCCTCAGTGACAAAGAAAAGTGTTAACGATAGCTACAACTATTGCACTTCTCTTTTTAATTGTCAATATTTCAAACTGTTCTCCAGTTACAATCTATACAGTACAAAATAAAGAAATGCTCCAAGATTTAAGAACTGCTCACTTGTTTTCCATGGTGCTGAGCACCCTCCTGTCTTCAGGTAAGTACAATTACTTTGGAAAAAACCCAGTGTGCACGGGACAAGCAACTCCCAGAGACTGCTGCTAACTAAGTACCTTCTTTTTTATTACTTCCAGACTGATACAATGCTTAAAATAAAGGATACATGAATGCAAAGTTGTCACCATCAACTGAGCGCAAATCAAAGCCGAAATACTCAGCACCTCTTAGAACAAACTCAGCATCTCACAGGCTGAAGAACCATGACTTGCTGTTGGATATTTGGCAAAAGGAATTTTTTTAAAAAGGGGTCAAGCTGTGAGTTTTCATCCTTGTACAGGCCAGCATGGCTGGGGGCAGCATATTGACTCAGTGGCAGAATAAGCACCAGTGTCTCAGCATGAGTTATTCATGAGCACACGATTTTGGAAGCTGGGGAAGCATAAGCACTCGTCCAGAATTGCCAGACTCTGGTCTTCTAGGATACGAGGCCAAAGAAAAGGAAGAGAAGATGACCAGCAGAAGTCCAATCAGGACACCCTCTGACAGGTGAGGGTATCTGACTGAGAAGAGGCTAACAAGACACCCAAAACTGCTCTCCCTCTTTTCATGTCAAAGTAACAGATGGCAGAATTTGTCCTAAAAATAGAGGAAAACCAGCCATTACATTAGAGAATTGTAAACTCTTCTTTATTAACATTTTAGACTGCATATGAGGAATTAAAGGGATGGGATCTAAAACCTGGTAAACTTAGACCAAAGCAGTCACAACACCACAGACTGAGATTTAGATACTAGTCTCAAAAAAGCAGCACTACAAGCCGCTTCTTCATGGAATGCCACCAAAGTCAGATTTTGCTGATCCAAGGTGAGAACAAACTTTTCCCAGACAAGATAAACAATCTTTCTTTCCCAGAAGAGCTAGAAACATACTAAATTTTTTTTCATACTAATTAGGCAGTTGCTAACAACCCCTACAGTGAGGCTTGAAAATTCATTATACAATTTTAAGTCACTTTTGTTTACTAGTACTTTAATTTTACATGTCCTTTCTGTGAACTTACACACCATTAAGAATAAAAAATAAAAGTCAAGCGCAATCAATCAGTTACATGTGAAAGACCTTCCCTGGAATTTTTTTGCTTCCAGTATTTACTTACTCTCGCCTAAGTACCTTAAGTAACTGTCCTGAGTTTAGCATCTGTTTACCTTCTCGCAAAAACATAGAAAACAACTTATGCAGGAGTGGTTGAGTCTGAAGAAGCCTTTTGTTTCTTCAAGGCTTCAAACTGCAGGAAGTAGTTTGCAGCAGAAATCCTTTAAAGCACTTCCTATACAGTCACTCACAAGTGCAGTGAGAAGTGATTTATCACCTTACTGAGCAACCTGTTCCAAGCAGGCAAGGAGAAACCTGCAGGTTTTCAAAATTCTCAGTTACACTTCTCCTGTTTAGGCTGGCATTTTCTTTTCTGATTTCCACATTCATATCATTTTATAGATTAATTTTCTGTTAGAAGTCCAGAAAAGAAACATCTTGACACTTATCTGTATTGAGGAAGACCAGCCATAAAAGGTGAACTGCCATACAGAAATGTATTTAAAAATGCCTACTCAGAAGATATGAAGTCTTAAGGGGGGAACCAGAACGTCTGATGACAGACAACAAAAGTAATGAAAGGCAAAGGCAAAGTTGACTTCTGTATGGTTAATGAAAATGTCTTGTGTCCTGGGCTCTAATTTCCTATAGAGCAGCCACTGAACAAACCTCTGACCTTTTTTTGTTGGGTTTGGTTTTTTTTTGGTGAAGATGTGCTTGAGTATGATAAACATAGTAATATAGTCTTTTCAGGTTTTGAGCCCTTACACTGATAAGGTACACAACATTTTGCAGAGAAGCAATCATTGAGGATCCTGAAACACTTGGGCTACAAAGAGGAACAAAACATATCCCTAAATCTTTTTAGGGAATGTGAGGCAAGGAATGTAGGAGACACAGAACAGTTAACAGCTGTTTGAAGTCTGTTGTCTCTGTACAGCTGAAATTTGGTAAGTGACTGGGATGCAGAAGTTTTATTAAACCTTTTGCTGCTGACCTCTGCTGCATCTTCTCTGGAGCTGACAGAGAACCAGAATCTTCCATTCGAGTATTAGCATTTCAAAAGGCATCTGCACCTCTTGCCCAGCACAGAAGCATTAATTAGAGAGATAGCAGAAGATAAATGCACATATAAAACGAGAGTCGGGCTTTATTTGATGCTGAGTAACCTCTACCAAAAAGCACTGTCACTTTCATCCAATTTTCTGGAACTTGTGATTTAGACAAGATACTGCAAAGTTTAATAAAAATTCTTTTAAGGTTAGTATTAACCACAAAGCTGAAAGTTTGGCCTCAAGAGTTCTGAAGGAACTGGTGGAAAAGTGTTTTAATACACCATTGTCCCTGTCATCAGTGGGCTGGAGCACCACAGCTGGGTAAGGCTTCTGCAGCTGGCAGCAAGATTCTATTCACTTTAGTTCTTGTCTTATTCTCCTCATAGTGTCACCACCTCTAAGGGGTCAAAGGACCAGTATGGATTATGTACCAAAGTCAGCAACTGAACAGTCATGAACACACACAAGCAGCTCCCTCTCTCTCAAGTAAGATTAGAAGTATTTCAAGCAATCACTTTTGTGAGCATAGCTGCAATAAAATACCTCTAATAAAGCTCTAATTAAAGAAGAAAAGCTTGTTTTATAGTTATCTAACATATGGATGAATTAAAAAACAAAATACAGGTATAATTGCCCAGTATGAACAAATCTGCCTTCTGATCACAACCTGATGTACTTACTCGAAATAGTTTTTCTATCAAAGTTGTATTTGTTCTATGTTGTTAAAGGGACAAAGACTGAAGGACTGGCAAAACGCGTTCATATAGTGAAAAATCAGCTGTCTCTTGTTGTTTTCTTCTGTAAAAGGTTTAAAACTGCTAAAATAAACAGGTAAGTTCACGCCCATGCTCTGCACTTTAACAGATGCAAAAGGACGTCTGGTTGACAGCAATTTGCCAGACCAAAAGTTTTATTTCTTTCTACTGCTCATTAGTGAACAAACCTACATGTAATAAAACCTAATAATGTAAAGAAACCTGTGGCAGTGCCACCCTGGCCACTATACATGCTGTCTGCTTTCCTAAAGACTGTCTCTCCCCAGTGTAAGGAAGCGGGCTAATCTCGCTATTAACATCTTCCCTTAGCTTTGATGCAGTCTTATTCCTCCTCCTGGCAGCCAGTGCAGCCTCCAATGCCCCACAAAGAAAACAGCAAAGAGCAATTACACAGCTGTGGTATCCAGTGTAAGGTAGGAAACATTCCTTAAGTGGAAAAAACCTTAATTTTGCACTGGCCAAAGTACCATGCCAAACACCAAATTCCTTTTTTCCCAGAGCCTCCTTCACCCTCCAAAAAGTACCAGCTGTCACAGAGACACTCAGAAGGTACAATCGTTTCCCATCTTCAGCTACAGTCTAACACTGGAGTAACTCACCAGCAGTTAGTGGAGTCAAGACAACTTATAGAAGCTGAGGATCTAGTTTGTATGAATTATGTAATAATTTGGCCCACAGCTGTAATATATTAAAACCATGAAGCAGGCTGCCTCTTCTCAGACATTATCTAATACCCATGTAGCAGCTACTGAGGCCACACTGTACTCATTTGACCTACTGATATTTCACCTGCA
This sequence comes from Apus apus, assembly GCF_020740795.1. Classification (NCBI taxonomy): domain Eukaryota; kingdom Metazoa; phylum Chordata; class Aves; order Apodiformes; family Apodidae; genus Apus; species Apus apus. The sequence continues at coordinate 55,364,464 of NC_067283.1, forward strand.
GCTTATTAAACTAATTTCACCAAGGAAATACGGATCCTAAGCATAACGTACAATGGTGTCCTAGTTTTGCTGAGACAGAACTCTAAAATAATTTTTCTAGTCAGAGAAACTATAGTTTTGAGAGGCTGCAGAGTCCAATTCTGTGAGAATAACAGAGGCAAGATGCTCTGGTATGCAGGTGTCTGTAGTGACCAAGGTCGAGGGTAGCTCTGAACCATGCAGGTGCAGTGGTCTGGGTGGGGCAAAGCCCAGGGCAGCTGACCCAAGCTGGCCAACCCAAGTATTCCATACTGTAAACATCAACCTCACTATAAATTGGGAAGTTTGCAAGGATGTTTTAGAGATTTTAACCTGTCTGCCTTTGTGAGAGGGTCCCATTCATCTCATCAGTGGCCCCACACCTGAGGTACATTCCTCCACTTGCTGTTCTCACTGGAGCGGTCAGTGAGCAGCGGGCACTCAGCCTGCGCTGCTAGGAGCACACAGCTCCCAACTGCTGTCTGGAGCTGAGTGTAACTTCGTGTCTTATATTAGCATTGGGGTTAATATTAGTTTGTTATTATTATTCTATTAAATCTGTTTTCACTTCAGCCTACAAATTTCTTTTTATTTTCCTGCTTCCCTCTCCCAGATGGGGTCGGGTGACAGAGCAACTATCCAAACAGTGACAAATGGCTATCATAACAATCACAGGAGTCTGTACTGGTTTTTATTTCTAGTACAGACTTCTAAGTCCCAAATCTTGAGAAAGAACGAACAGCAAATATATGAAGGCAGCACATTTCTGCAAGAGCTCAAGGTCAGCAAATAACCCTTCAGTCGGATCACATTATAAGACATCTACCATTGTTAAGTCTTAACTAGAGAAATCACTTAGAAGCACCAGAAATCTGCATTCACGTGCTGAAATCCTCACTAGGTTCCATCCTTCAATCCAGCAGACATACAGTCTCTCTCAGCACACATAACTAGCAGCTCTCCTCTCCAGGGAGAGGGAAGCTCTGCATTAGCTCCATCTGAAACTAGCACAGCTACATGCAGCACAGTTGGTGAATAAGAACACACAAGGTTCAACACAGAACTCAAGTTCAGAAACAAATTCATCTTATATTCAGATTTTGAAGATTAGAAGAGGATGTAAAATTATTATATTTTACTACATTTAAAACTGAGCAATTTTCCAAATAATCTTTGTTACCAAGAAAAAAAAAAAAAAAAGGCAAAACAAACCCACAAAACAACTCAAGTAAGTCACAAAACAAACCAAGGAAGTGCAAGCACAACCAACAGGAATCAAAAGGGCACTGTGAAGTGTCTCCAAGGCTATACTGAGAACTTGGTCGACTGAAGATAAATAAATCTGAGCTAGCTTTAAAATAGCTCAGAGACGGGCAGTAGTTACAATGGCAGCAGTTATTGTGCTACTGTGCTTTTTTCCAGGACAATACTAGTTTCAGATGTAACAGTCTAAACTGTGTTCAAGAAACAAATGTGTATGTGTGTCCAGGTCCCCAGTCCATTAGTCAGAGTAGGGTGCTATAGCATGTTTTCAGTAAAGCAAGTATGTGCTACAATTGCTACTGAGTCTGTAAGACACAAACTGTAGTTGGGACCTACCTATCAAACTGCTACTGTCTGTAGCTTAACCCAGCTGTCATCATTCATGTTTCATCAAAAGCAAGGAAGTCATACCACGGAAGGAAGGTCTGAAGAGAACCCAGTTTGTCCTCCAGTTTGTATCTGCAACATTAAGTTTACTGTCACTTCCCTCTATAGTATGTAGAGCACATATGATAGCATTTAGATAACTACCAACTTAGCAGACAGCAAATTCAGGCAGGTAAATGCAGAGATTTAGTGCTCATAAATGGTGACCAGGTAAAAAACTGCATGTGACTCAGGCACTGGAAACATTATAAACATACATGTGATTAATTATAGAGGTCTCTGTTCTCAGACTCTTCTGTCCAACCCTCCCCCTTTTTCTCTTTTTGTTTCTGTGGTTTAAAAACACTCTCAGACAGAAAATACGTCATCCTGGATAAGCAGCACATATTCCAGAGAGTCCCTATCTTTGTCTCTGTAGAAGTAATTTTCTGTCAAGTACAGTAGCTGAAAAAAACATTTCATGTAAACTCTGATGCTATTGGTGCCCTGCTAATTATAAGAATTTTTTAATAATACCTACTCTGTATCAACTTCACAATTCATTATGATTAAAAAAATATTTATAAAACTCTTAACTGCTATCCTTACCAAGTAATATTATTGTCATTACCATTTTCATTTACTCTTTCAATAAATTTCAGCATACTAACTTCTACAGAATCAGAAATAGATCTTAAGCACACAGATCTACCTATAAATAATACAAATGCAATTATGAGCTCTTATTAAAAGCTATTCTCTTTATATATAGTGATAACAGTTGTTCCTCAGGGAAGACATTCAGAGGTCGAATATCCCTTCTGTATGAGAAGGGAGTGGAGAACTGAGTGGATGCAGCATTGGAAATGCTTTGGGAAAGACTACATAGATAATTTAAGAATCAGACACTCTGAATTAGTTTGGATTGATATGCTCTAGGAGAATCATATCATAGAATCATAGAATCACAGAATGGTTTGGGTCGGAAAGGACCTTAAAGATCGTCTAGATCCAACCCCCCCGCATGGGCACAGACACATCCCACAAGATCAGGATGCTCCAAGCCCCATCCAACCTGGCCTTGAACACTTCCCCAACTTCCCTGGGCAAAGTGTTTGAGCGTCTCACCACCCTCATACTTAAGAATTTCCTCCTAATGTCTAATCTAAATGTAACCTCTTCCAGTTTAAAGTCATTACCCTCCATCCTATATCTACATGCCCTTGTAAACAGTTGCTCCCAGCTTTCCTGTAGCCCCTTCAGGTACTGGAAGGCTGCTATGAGGTCTCCCTAGAGCCTTCTCTTCTCCAGGCTGAACAGCCCCAACTCTCTCAGCCTGTCCTCATAGGAAAGGTGCTCCAGCCCTCTCATCATCTTTGTGGCCTTTTCTGGACTTGCTCCAATAGCCTCATGTCCTTCTTATGTTGGGGGCTCCAGAATTGGACACAGTACCCCAGGTGAGGTCTCACCAGAGCACAGTAGAGGGGCAGAATTACCACCCTTGACCAGTTGGCTGTACTTCTGTTAATGCAGCCCAGGACACAGTTGGCTTTCTGGGCTGCAAGCACACATTGCCAGCTCATGCTGAGCTTCTCATCAGCCAACACCTCCAAGTCCTTTTCCTCAGAGCTATTCTCAATCTATTCTTCCCCCAGCCTGTATTTGTGCTTGGGATTCACGCAAGCACAACCACAGGTGACATGATGTAATGTAACAGTCATTAGACATGTAATTTAATAGAAGAGTGAGGTTCTGGATGACAGTGTGTTCCATTACTTCAGTGTAAAACTCAATACTAGATAATTTTTTCCACACATTTTACTACCAGCAGGTCCTTAATTTACAGGTTTCTAAGTATTTGAAAAATGTGTAAAGTTGGGAGAACTAGACCCATCTGCCTGGTAATGAGGTAACAGACCCATAATTTCCTGGCACGACAGAAAAACTCTCAGTGTAATCTCAATTGCAATCTCTGTAACAGAGAACTGTATTTCATTGTATTTAATCGTAAACTAATCCATCACCTAAATCCCAGATTGTTAAGTATCTATTTAAGCTCAGATGCAAAACAAGCCTGCACTAGCCAGTTACAGCCAGCTAGTAAAAACCAGAGATTTGTACTTGTATGCTGATAAAAAGGCAGAAAGAGGTTTTAACATTCCCACCTTCAAATCCAGCTCTGTGCACCGTAGGTGTGGCACACCTCCTCTCTCTCTGCAGGAGCAATGGCTGGTGGGCTTCACACCACACCAGTGCTTTTGGTAACGTGGCTCCCCACCTTTCTAAAACACCACCTTGCTTACCTAGGTCTAGGATAGAGAAGGAGGTGGTGAACACAAGAAGCCCTCTGAGAGCCAAAGGAGCACAACTGGGTCCACAGCCCGAGCAGGGCAGACTGCAGCATCAATGAGCCCATGCAGCTTTTCCAGACGCCAGGCTGTGCAATTGAGCAGAGATTTTTTTATTCAGCTGTATAGGGTCATTAACATGATTGTATTTCTGCTGGTGCTACTGAAAGAAGTAAAAACTTGCCATGGCTTTTCTAGTATGAACATGGCAAAGAAAGCACTTACACTTCTGATTTAAAATGAGATCCTGCAGAATGGGGAAGGCATCACCCTCCTGTTAAAGCCCTCTTCAGTATGTCAGGAATGCTATTAGAGTTCTCAAAACCACTCCTGAGGTGTATTATTATCACATATATGCATGACAGTGCTGACCACTCAATCCCCCTTCTGTCACAGGCAAGATTGAGAATAAAAATTACAGACACCCAAGGGTATTTTATAATAGAATATGAAATAAAATAATACATTTGCAGATGATTTTGGCTTTGCTTCATGGTACTGCATTATACACCAAATATTCCTGGCCTCTCATTCATTACTATTTAATTAGAACAGAATACCTTTCTTTCAGACTTAAATTAACCTCTGAAAGGAGCTTGTGACCTTGAGACCCTCCTGCACACTTGCAACGTGCTGTTAGAATATTGCTCTGCCAGGAAACACTTCCTTTAATGCTGAGATTTAATGAAATGCACAGGTTTTTATGGGGAACACAGGAAATATGAGAACCCTGCATGTGGCCACTTAATGAACAAGAGCTATAGCATACCAATTAGAATCATAAATCAATACTAGATCAACATTAAAAGATGCCAGAAGAGTTTCCCCCAGAGGACAGACTCATTACAGTAAACATGATCATGGATGCTCTTCCTTGCTACTTATACTGTGGGGCAGAGAAGAGGGAGTGAGGAAATGAGGAACAATTTGCCCAAGTAATTCCTGTTTGTTTAAGCCAACAGAAGCTTAAGTGTCCCACCAAGCCCAATGACAGTGTAGCAGAGTTCCAGCTCTCATCCTTCTGAGAAATTGCTGTTCAATTTGAAACGCTTTGACTCAAAGAGGAAATGAGAGAGCAGTAACCTTTTCACAAGATGAGAGGCAGAACCACAGCCCATGCAGTCACTTTCACTGCTTTGCTGCAAAGCTTTGAATGATGGATCAATGTTGGCCTCTTGGTGCCAATCAGAGCTGATGCTTGCAGAGTGGGCACGGGTTCAGTAACTCACTCGCTAGCAATGTTAACTCTTTGAAACAGATTCTTCATCATCCTGAGAATTCCCTCTGAGAGCTAACACCCCCATCAATCCATGCATGCTCCTCACATGATTCCCTCCTGTACAAAAGCATCCTCAAAATCACCTTGTGCACAGTTTTTTTTCCTAAAATTAAAAGCATCAGAAAGAAGAGATATTGACACCCACATCTGTCACTTTCTTAATTAGAAGTATTTGTCGTCAAACCTTTTTCTTAGCAAGAAAAATGGAACTCTATTGTTTACTGATTCTTTCTTTTTCAGTTGTATTTTTGGGACAATTTGTCTTTCTCTCACCACTCAAAATAGCTTAATGCATGCACTTCCAATCTGATCTGTCATCAACATTTAGCACAACTGCCACAGCTTATAAAATTAGAAAACACCAGTCCTCCCACAGATACTGCTACAACTTCCAGAGGCAAATCACATTTTGTCTTTACTACTATAGAACCTTCCTTTTTTTCCTTTCTTGTGACAGAATAACGGTTGCTACAGTGGAGCTCATAGCCTGGTTTATTTCAGAATCTTTCCTCCTTTTCAGCTTTAGCATCAAAAACATTTTCACTCCCTTCTCATCCTTTTCCTTGCACCCTGTTTCTCTCTCTCCCTTCCAAGTTTTGCCTTTTTTAGATTACATCTGTGCCAATTGTCACCTAACCTGTTTAACTCTCCTGAATACTGGGGCAAAAGCCCTGCTGACAGAAACAGAGATAGAGTTCTGTTGCATCAGTACATAAAGACCATAGGTTTTCAAGCCCTTGCAGAGTAAATTCCACTTCTACACAGGAGATGACAACCACAGGCAATACACCAAATGCTCTGGCCCACAGCTGGCTGACCAGCATGCTGAATGATGTCATTGGACTTTAAAACACACTAGCTTCAAAAAAAATTAAAATCACTCTACTACCCACCCATGTGCTTATTAAAAAAAAACAACAAGGCAACCCAAAAATCCACCTACCCTCATAATACATGATATGAGTTACACCTGACTATCACATACTATCTTATGCCAAAGAAAAAGATGAAGAAAGTCCAAAGGAGCAGCCTTTTATCCACTGCCATTGCTACCTGCTGTGTTCTAGTACACCAGGCACTCTAAAAATTTACCTTTTCTAACCTACCAATCCCTATCAGTCTTATCCACTGGCATCCTATTAGCTCTCTCCACAGTAGTGGAATAATCCAGTCTCAAGCTGCAAATCCCTAATACTACCTTCAGTTAGACAGCCACTCTTCTTTATCCATAATGCTTACAACGAATAAATGAAGGGGAACAGCTACAAGATTATTTCCTGCTCCTATTCTTTTTTACATGCCAGACACCTTTTACACAGCATTCAAGATGCTTAAAGACACAATGAAAGAAATATGGAGCAAACTGCATGCACGTGTGTACTCTGATCCAAAATATCTTACTCTCACATTCCCATTAGCCACATGATGTGAGTACCCTGAATGGGCCACTCAGCTTTATGTCAAAAATAACTTATTTTGGATGGAATTTCTTAACAACCAGGGAAAGTCAGGCAGTTTGAGAGTGAAGCAGCTTGTGCAGATGGGATACCCCTCAAGAGTTACTAGTACAAGAAAAATTTATTGCTATAGGATGAATTTCATTCTTGGTGTAACTGCTTCCAAAGACTATACTAAATATTTTGACCACTCTGTGGGCATTACAAGTAATTCTGAATACAATAAGCAGTAACAATTTCCAACTACTGCCAATTCTTGCTTCGAACTTGAAATCAAGAGTAATAGATGCTCAAACACAACTAACACAGCTAAAAGTTGGGTTTGTTTCATTGGGTGTTTTTTTTTTTTGGTTGATTGGTGGCTTTGTTTGGTTAGGTTTCTTAAAGCACAAGGGATAAAAATGGATTATGGCCCAGTCTTTGGAGGACCTGCTTACTAACAAAGCAGCAGCAAGAGCCTCACTCTTGCTCCATCCATTTCCCAGGCTGTTGGAACAGTACCAGGCTGCTGAAAACATTAGATCTAGCTGTGGCAGTTTCCCTGCTTGCAATCACCGTGGAGAAGTGATGCATCACATAAAGCATTAATTACATTGCAAGAATTTAGGGCAATGTATGGAGAGGGTGGAATTACTTAGACATCTAGAGCTTAATCCCTTCCCAATTAAGTCAATAGAGGATCATGAATCTCTAGAAAAGGCGATCTGGGTCCCTGTTTGGCAAATACAGGTCTCATCTATTCCTGTGTTGTGACATTAAATAAGAATTAAGTAACACTAAAACTAAAAAGCTGAAAAACCTGTGTTAGAAATTCTGACAAAGTTGCACAGAATCTTAATTTTCTCTCATTTATACAGTGCATTTCAAAAACCCAAACAAAACCAAAACCTAATTTCTATCAAAAACTGCATGACATGCCCACAGAGACAGCTGTTGGTCAGTTCCGGTTTGTTTTTTCTCCCTCTAGAGTAAAACATAAATTTCAAGCATGGTGAGCTGTATTCATTCTCAGGTATTGTTTGACCTTTTTTCATTTTGCAGTCAATTTAGTTCAATATTCATTGCTACTCAGAGGAATAAATCAGGACATCAGTTCAAACCCAAAAAAAGCCCTGAGCTTTTTACTGGAATGTATTTCCTTCTTAGTCCATTTCAGTACTTTATGTATACAGTACATACATATGTAGCTATTTAAGCTAAAAAGGATTACTGCAGGACAGATGCATGTTTATTCTGTATGTGTTCATCATCACTGTCTCACACCAGACAGGTATTTTGGTGGTATTCTGAAACTGTCATCTAGCCCTTCATCTACTGCTCTCTTCTCTCACCTCTCGAAAGTTTACTCTTCTAGGAGAACCTTTGCAGCACCAATCTGTCCTCGAGGTGCTTATATGTACACAAGTGCTTACAAAAAGATAAACGATATGGAAAACATGTACCAAGTAAAGGCATACTTACAGAACAAGCTCACTCTGGTATCAGAAACCAACCTACTACCTTACTGCATGTTTCAGCCCAAAACATTCTCAATTTTGTAGTTAGTTGTGCTGATACTGGTCTAGAGTTTTGCAGAGACAGCAAAACCAGTTTGCAGACAGACTGCAGACTTACTCGTATGGAACATCTCACACAGGTAGAGAAGTATGGTAAGACAACCCCAGTGAAGATTCATGCATGACCTCATCAATGTTTACAAATACATAAAGGGTGAGTGTCAAGAAGATGGAGTTAAGCTTTTTTCAGTGATGACCAGTGATAGGACAAGGAGTAATGGATACAAATTGGAGCATAGGAGGTTTAAGGTGAATATCAGAAAATTTTTTTTTACTGTGAGAGTGACAGAGTACTGGAACAGGCTGCCCAGAGAGGTTGTGGAGTCTCCTTCTCTGGAGACATTCAAAACCCGCCTGGACGCCTTCCTGTGTGATGTGCTCTGGGTGACCCTGCTCTGGCGGGGGGGTTGGACTAGATGATCTTTCGAGGTCCCTTCCAACCCCTATGATTCTATGATTCTATGATCACTATTTATTTTATGACACTGTAACCTGGGATCCAATCTACCTTACTGGCTTCACATCCTGCCACGTGGTCAGACATCATTCTGCCCAATTATTTGGGACTGGAAGGCAAGATGCTTCTGTATAGCTTACGCCGCTTCCAGTTGCGTTTTGATTATCTTTTAACACCACTGCCCCCTATATTTTCACCTGTTATCCCAAAAGATCTTTATTTCCTTGCCCAAAACTCAGAATTCTCCACATATCTCTATGATTGGTATTCACTATCATTTTCAGGTATATTGCCTAAAACTTTTTTAAAAAACAGTCTGCTTGTAAGACAGAGCATAATATCTTTTTTAAAAATACAACTGCATCTAGGCATTAGAAGACTTAGTCAGAAGTCAGAAGAAGATTATAAGTCAGAAAAGGCACAGAGTACTCATCACTTGGCCCTAAATGATTAATTTATTAACTATTCTCATTTATCAACTGAAATAAGTAGCCTTAATCATAGTTTGAGAACACAGTTCGTTGTTCCTGATAGCATTTTCTGTGAAAACAACTGCAGCACAAAACATTTTAAAATGAAAAGGTGAAAGAGTCCATTTGTAAAACAGAAACACTCCTGGAATGCAATTAAATTTAAAAACAAATTTCAGCAGAACTAGGAAAAACAGTTTAAAGATAAATGGATTCATATTTTAAAGTTTTACTTCTCATTATACTCTATAATGCATAAAGCCCACCATTTGCAAGTTACTGGTTTCAGTAATACTGAATTTAAACTAATTTGAAGCATACAATCATCAGTTCTCAAAATAAAGGCACTCATTTGAATGCAGATTGCTAAAAGTCACAACTTTTGGCTTTCACATATCTATAAAAAGAGAGCAGAGTCTACTGAAGAGAGAGAATAGGAAAGAGAACCAAGAAATAAACATCCAGAATATGTTTACGCTCCAAAAATCACTAATAAGTTTAGTGAAAGAGTGTTTTGGAGACAGCAAAAACTAATCTCAATAATTTATCTATGCGTGTTATTTATGTTCAGTTCCATTATGTAATATTCTGTAATTTGAAGTTACGTGGAAGGAACTACATCACCTCTCTCTGGGACTTTGCTAGACTATGAAAAAAAATTGCTGAAAAGGTGAACCGGCACTATAGCTCTAGTAATCCTTTCCTAAATCTCTGAAGGGCAACAGTGCAAAACAGTCAATTTTAAAGTCATTTATTAACATTCATTTTAAGAGACTGGCAGTATGTGTATTTCTGTGTTCAGAGACTGAACGTTGATCTTGGCATTCTTAACAGAGCTTATCTGAAATCTAAGATCACTCGTGCCACATTCAATATAAAATTGATTTTTTAAATTTTAAATGACAACTACTATTGCAGCAGAGACTTGTCCTGCTTTGAGGCCTCCAAGAACTTTCCAGCTTTGCTTTGTTTCTAACACAATAAAACTCTGACTCCCAGCCTACCCCAAACAATTGTAAGAAGTACTTCTCCATAAAAGAAACTATTGTTGGCCTAATCCTTCATTTCTATTGATATTCAGAGATCCAAAAGAAACACAGGCATACATTTCACCCTAACGCTATGCAGAGGGCCAGCTTTCCCTGGATCCTGATCATTACTCCTTAGACACAATGAACAGAAACACCATAAAGTGCTGAATGCTCTTAGCCAACTCAAGACTCTTTTCCAAGCTGCTTTTTCCAACGGTGACTCAATGCACGGGTGTTTTATCACTACAAAGTCCTAACTTCTAGCATCGGGATGGCCATAAATGATTTTTACCATGTCATAAAGCCAGAAATCACCCAGATGGAGATGACATTCCTCTACTTACAGTACTCTAGAGGAACAGATACAGCTATTTGAAGAAGCTGAAGCAACACAAACCCTCTGACTGAGAGACCTGGGATTAAATTAAAGTATCCCAATATTCTCCTTTCCTCAGCCACTCTTTTTTCCTGATTTTTTTTTCTTGTTTTTAATTATTTTTCTTTTGGGTTTTGGTGTTTGTTTGGTTTTTTTCTCTTTCAGATTTACTGTTCCGGGCAAATCACGACCCTTTATTTTTCCTGGTTGGCAATTAGAACTTGGCTTTTAGTGCACTTACTGGAATACCTCAGTTTCATGGGCAGTGCACCTCACTGGCAGCCAGAGTCAAGCTGTCAATCTCTTTTGTGTTTGCTCATCACTTCATCTCCCCAGATTTTGTCCTGGTCCTTCCTGTCTACCCCTTAACAAGATTAGCATCAGTGCAGAAAAGCAGAATCTCACACTTAGGTCTGTTGACCTGGCTAAAACAATAGGGCTCTAATGCTGTCTTTGAATGCCTTGATTTATCAAAATAAAGGAGACAATCTGTGGACTGAGGCAAAAAATGTGCAGTGCTAATGGAGATCAAGCCTGCTGCCACATAGGACTGTTCCTTATTAAATACTGACTTCAGAAGGATCTTATCTGGCCCATTTATAGGCTCAGCTTTTAACAAGGAAGCGTCAGAAACTCTGATGAGACAACAAGCACAGCATTTTAGCCCTTCTTAAAGGCTATTTGCCTGCTATTTTAAAGGTGATTGACTGAGAATGTAAGATCATGGAATCATAGAATCATTAAGGTTGGAAGGGACCTTAAAGATCATCAAGTTCCAACGCCCCTGCCCTGAGCAGGGAACCCTACCACTAGACCAGGTTGCACAAAACTTCGTCCAACCTGGCCTTAAAAACCTCCAGGGATGGGGCATCAACAACCTCCCTGGGCAACCCGTTCCAGTCCCTCACCACCCTTATAGTGAAGAATTTCTTCCAAACATCTAACCTACATCTCCCATCTCTCAGTTTAAAACCATTACCCCTTGTCCTATCACTATCTTCTCTGATGAAAAGCCTCTCCCCAATTTTCTTGTAGGTCCCCTTTCAAGTACTGGAAGGCTGCTGTAAGGTCTCCCTACAGCCTTCTCTTGCCCAGGCTGAACAGCCCCAACTCTCTCAGCCTGTCCTCATAGCAGAGGTGCTCCAGGCCTTTGATCATCTTGGTGGCCCTTCTCTGGACCCTCTCCAACAGGTCCATATCTTTCTTGTGCTGAGGGCACCAGAGCTGTACACAGCACTCCAGGTGGGGTCTCACCAGAGCAGAGTAGAGGGGCAAAATCACCTCCCTGGCCCTGCTGGCCACACTTCTTTTGATGCAGCCCAGGACACAACTGGCCCACTGGGCTCCAGCACACACTGGTGGCTCATGTCGAGCTTCTCATCTACTACCACCCCCAAGTCCTTCTCCTCAGGGCAGGTCTCTAGCCATTCTCCCCCCCAGCCTGTATTTGTGCCTGAGGTTGTGCCGACCCAGGTGCAGGACCTTGCACTTGGCCTTGTAGAACTTAATGAGGTTGGCACTGGCCCACCTCTCCAGCCTGTCAAAGTCCCTCTGGATGGCATCCCTTCCCTCTAGGGTGTCAACCACACCACACAGCTTGGTATCATCAGCAAACTTGCTGAGGGTACTCTCAATCCCACTGTCCATGTCTCCAACAAAGATGTTAAACAGCACTAGTCCCAATACTGACTCCTGAGGGACACGCCTCGTCAACTGCCTCCATTTGGACACTGAACCGTTGACCACAACTCTCTGGGTGCAGCCATCCAGCCAATCTCTTATCCACTGAGTGGTCCATCTGTCAAATCCATGCCTTGTTGGTTTGGAGACCAGGATGTCATGTGGGACAGTTCAAACACTTTGCACAAATCCAGGTAGATGATGCCAGTTGCTCTGCCACCGTCCACCATCTCTGTAGCCTTGTCCTAGAAAGCCACCAGATTGGTCAGGCATGAATTGCCCTTAGTGAAGCCATGTTGGCTGTCAAAAATCACCTCTTCATTTTCCATGTGCCTTAGCAGACTTTCCAGGAGGATCTGCTCCATGACCTTGCCAGGAACAGAGGTGAGACTGACCGGCCTGTAGTTCCCTGGGTCTTCCTTTGTCCACTTTTTAAAAACAGAGGCTATGTTTCCTTTTTTCCAATCAGCATGAACCTCAGCAGACTGCCATGACCTCTCAAATATGATGGACAGAGGCTTAGCAATTTCATCTGCCAGCCCCCATCAGGTCCCATAGATTTATGCACCTTCAGGTTCTTTAGATGGTCATGAACCTGCTCTACACCTACAGTGGGGGGTAATTCATTCTCCCAGTCCCTGCCTTCACCTTCCGTGGCCTTTGTTTTGAGGTTGGAGCACTTGCCAGAGAAGTCATTGAGGACCTCAACCTTCTCAATATTCTATGTTGCTACCTCATCCGTTCCCTTCACTCTCCTTGGATGTCCTTTTATCCCCAACATACCTAAAGACACTCTTCTTATTGTTCCTAATATCTCTGGCAAGATTTAATTCTAGCAGGGATTTGGCTCTCCTAACCTGATCCCTAGCTGCTCACACAACCTCTCTGTAATCCTCCCAGGATACCTGCCCTAGCTTCCACCCTCTGTGTGCTTCCTTCTTAAGTTTGAGCTTTTCTAGGAGGTGCTTGCTCATCCATGCCAGCCTCTTGGAGTTTCTACTTGACTTCCTCTTAGTTAGGATGTAATGCTCTTGAGCCTGGAGAAGGTGATCCTTAAATATCAGCCAGCTTTCATGGGCTCCTCTACCCTCCATGATGTTATCCCAAGACACAATCTTGAGCAGATCCCTGAAGAGGCTGAAATCTGCCCTTCTGAAGTCAACGGTAGTAAGTTTGCTGTGAGCCCTCCTTGCTGCCCTAAGGATCTTGAACTCCACCATTTCATGGTCACTACAACCTAGGCTGCGCTTGAGCTTAACATCCCTCACCCTCCTTCCTTGTTGGTGAGGACAAGATCCAGCACAGCACCTCTCCTTGTTGGTTCCTCAATTACCTGGAAAATGAAGTTATCATTCTTGCACTCTAAGAACCTCCTGAATAGTTTGTGTTTAGCAGATTTGTTCTTCCAACAGATGTCAGGGTGGTTGAAGTCTCCCATGAAGACCATGGCTTATGAATGTGAAGCTGCTCCTATCTGTCTATATAGTGCCACATCTATATTATCCTCCTGCTCAGGTGACCTGTAGAATCTAGATGAAACCTGGTACAACTACCTTTGCTACTTGTGAATCACATCCAGAAGTTCTACCTAAGAGTTCTATTCTTCTTACTTTTCTCCTGTAAAGAAAGAGTGGTCCTGTACTAAGGCAGTAACCTACTTCCAGCATGTCCTGACATAAAAGAAGGAAAGCCTGTATGCATCCATGTACATACATGTACATCAGGGATGCAAAGCTGGCCATTTCATACCTTTGGTAACAGTATAATGAGACTTGCTAGCAGAGATCTAAAATTCAGGAGTCACAACAACGGGTAACACTGTCACCAGTCATCATTATCAGTTATGAATATTACTAATATTCTACAATTTCCAGTTTGCAAAAGCAACAAATTCAACATAAACAGTATCTTAAACTAAATTGTGCTAATAGGCACATGTACCTTTATTGCTATTATTTTTTTAACCAGACTGTAATCTGTTGTTTGATTTTCAAGTTGAGATGATGATGGAAAAGCCCTTGTCCGTTTTCTGTTATGTTTCAGGGAATATGGCAGTAACTACAATTAGAAACACCTCCAAGTGAACCTAGCTGTAAAACAGCTTTTACAGCTGCTTGCTGATGTCTCCCTCAAAATATATCTCCACTTCGTGTGATCTGCAAAACACAGTATTTCTGCCCCTCCTAAAATTCTCAAGTGAATCTGAAGTATGAGTATGTAACTCGCAGATTTTTCCTTTATGGCACCTGATAACTAACTGAACAGAAATAAAGCACTATAGCGATTTAGTCAATAACTCCAGAAGAATACATACTCCTGGTCTGGCTTTATATTGCTATTTAATATCAAGAGAAACCCAGCAGTAAAAACAGCACCAATGATTTTCACCTCTCATAATTTCTGTGAGCATTTGATTCAGAGACCCAATACACCTGACATGCCTAGTGATGTTATTTCCCTAGTACTTCCAGGGAACACCTCCCAATACAGGAAGCTAATCTTCATTTAAATTGAGGACTGAATCTTTGAGTATCTCTTGATATTCAACTCTTGACACCTCTGAAACAAACTTTGAATTATACATATTATGGTCACTGGAATAAAAATGTATTTGAAAACCTAATTGAGAGAAAGTAATTAAAATGAAGATATAAATGAAAAAGCCAAAAAGCAGATGAACTTAATGTATCTTGAGAATTTCTCATCTGCACTACCTGAAACAAATTCATTATGTAACTCCAAATGGAATAATATTTCCAAACACTGAGAAGTTGCTCGCCTTTTTTTTTTTTTTTTTAAATTTGTTGATGCCTGGCAGTCTTCTAAAGAAAGCTAGGACTTAAAAATGGATCCTAAACCAGGTAATTCCTAGAGGAGCAGCCTGTGGATGTGGATGGGTTTTCCAAACACTGCTGTACAATTTATTAGGATAAACTCAAGGTCCAGATTTTGATCTTTAAACACTGCTACAGTTTTTAGGTCAGGCAAAAATGTGAGATGTAAAAGATTTCCTTAAGCAATTTGACAAACAAAGCACCACCTCAGCTTTCAACCTTCTCAGATTTCAGTGTAATCACTCCAGTCAAAGAACTCTTCACCACCAGGAGCCATGGGAGAGCCATTTCAAATAGCTTTGACCTCACAGTTTCAGAGGCCTATTTTTTTAAAACATTACTGGAGCATATCCTGTTGTAAATCAACATCAATAAAGAAAAACTTCATACATGTGACTATCTCACATCCTCCTCAAAACATACAACAAATAGTTTTTAAAGACAAGACCACGGTACTCTTCTAGTATAACTATACTCAGAAAATCTCATTCCATGTTTTCTGCATAAGTGCCTAAATTTTACCTGACTATAGAATCATTGAATGTATTAGGTTGGAAAGGACCTCTAAAGGTCATCTAGTCCAATCCCCCTACAATAAGCAGGGCCTAAGCCAGATTACTCAGAACCCCATCAAGCCTGACCTTGAATGTCTCCAGGAATGGGCCTCCAACACCTCTCTAGGCAGTTTGTTCCAGTGATCCACCACCCTCATATTACTTTTTTCCAACCTAAATCTACTCTTCTCTAGCTTGAAACCATTACCCCTTGTCCTGTTGTTACATGCTCTTGTGCTCAGGTCTCCTCTCATAGGCCCCTTTCAGGTATTTGAAGTTTGCTATAAGGTCCCACCCAACTTGGTGTCTTGGGCAAATTTCCTGAGGGTGCTCTCAATGCTACTGTCAATATTATTAATGAAGATACTAAATAACACTGGGCCCAGTAAGGAACCCTGAGGGACACCACTTGTCACTGTTTCCATCTCAGGGGGAACCTTATCACTCTCTACAACTACCTGAAGGGAGGTCGTAGTCATCCATGTTGGATGGGGCTTTGAGCAACCTGGTCTAGTGGGAGGTGTCCCTGCCCATGCAGGGGGGTGGGAACTAGATGATCTTTGAAGGTCCCTTCCAACCCAAACCATTCTATGATTCCTTGAAATGTGATGGCCTTCTACAAGAAGGGCTGGAAAGAGGACCTGGGAACTACAGGCCTGTCCATCTAACCTCAGTGCCATGGAAGTTTATGAAGCAGATCATCTTGAGTGCCATTATGCAGCACGTGCAGGACAACCAGGTGATCAGGCCCAGTCAGCATGGGTTCAGGGCAGGCAGGTCCTACTTAACAGACATTTTCTTCTATTTCAAGGTGACACACTTAAGAGGATGAGGGAACGGCTGTGGATTTTGTTTACCTGAACTTTGGTAAAGCCTTCAACATGCTTTCCCACAGCATTCTCCTGGAGAAACTGGCTGCTCATGGTTTAGCCCGGTATATTCTTGAATTAGAGACTTAAGGGTTAAATTTGCCAAACCTACATGATGTTGTAGAATAGAATCTGTTAATGTTTGTTAGAGGTATTGTGTTGATCTAGGATGTGTCTGGCCTGAGAGCCCAAGAAGCAGGATTCAGCTGGGTACATCAGCCAACCTGACAGAATGAGGAACAACATGACCCAGCACAGTGAAGAAGACTACAAGCCTTCCTCCAAGAGACCCCTGCCCACGACCACTGAGAGGCAGTCCGCATGTGGGAATGGGCATAGCTTTATGATAATGACTTCTGGGAAATGATTCAAATATTATAATGAATTTGGGGAATTAATCAGAATAATCCTGCGTGGTTTTTTTTGTTAGGTAATGCATATGTATATTTTTAAGTGAATAAATGTATATTTGTATATTTAAATGAATAAATGTACTGTTGTCGTCCGCTGGTGTGCGCATTTGGAAGAACAATGCCCCACGCACCCAGAGCTTCAATAAAGAATACCTGATTTATATCTTCCCAGGTCTACAGAGTCTATTTCTTCTAATCACTCTTCACTGGGTAAAAAACTAGCTGGACGGCCGGGCCAAACAGTTGTGGCATATGAAGTTAAATCCAGCTGGCAGCCAGTCACAAGCGGTGTTCCCCAGGGCTCAGTGTGGGGGCCTTGTTCAGTATCTTTATCAGAGATCTGGATGAGGGGACTGAGTGCACCCTCAGTAAATTTGCAGACCCTAAATCGGGAGGGAGTGCTGATCTGCCTGAGGGTAGAAAGGCTCTGCAGTGGGACCTGGATAGGCTGGATTGATGGGCTGAGGCCAACTGCATGAGGTTCAA
Organism: Apus apus; assembly: GCF_020740795.1. Taxonomy (NCBI): domain Eukaryota; kingdom Metazoa; phylum Chordata; class Aves; order Apodiformes; family Apodidae; genus Apus; species Apus apus. Next base: position 55,381,921 of record NC_067283.1, read on the forward strand.
TAAGGCCAAGTATCAGGTCCTGCACTTCAGCCACAACAAACCCCAGCAGAGCTACAAGCTTGGGAAGAGTGGCTGGAGAGCTGCCCAGCAGAGAAGGACCTTGGGTGTTTGATTGACAGCTGGCTGAACATGAGCCAGTAGTGTGCCTTGGTGGCCAAAAAGGCCAATGGCATCCTGGCCTGCATCAGGAATAGTGTGACCAGCAGGATCACGGAGGTTATCATGCCCCTGTAATTCTGCACTGGTGAGGCTGTACTTTGTGTGCTCTGTGCAGTTCTGGGCCCCCCACTACAAGAACATTTGAGGTGCTGGAGCATGTCCACACAAAGACAACAAAGCTGGTGAAGGGTCTGGAGGACAAGTCCTGTGAGAAGTGTTTGAGGGAACTGGGGTTGTTTAGTATGGAGAAAAGGAGGCTGAGGGAGACCTTATCACTCTACAACTACCTGAAAAGAATTTGTAGCAAAGTGGGGGTCAGTCTCCTCTCCCAAGTACCAACTGACAGGATAAGAGGAAACGGCCTCAAGTTGCACCAGTGGAGTTTTAGATTGGATATTAGACTTCTTCCCTTAAAGAGTTATCAAACACTGGAACAGGCTGCCCAAGGAGTCAATTGAATCACCTTTCCTGGAGGTGTTTAAAAGGCATGTAGATGCAGTGTTTAGGGACATGGTTTAGCACTGGACTAGGTGGTTGGACTTTTCCAACCTAAACAATGCTATGATTCCATGATTCATGTCCTACAGTAAGTCTGATATACTGAAATACAAAACAGAATCCTAGAAATCCAGTATTTTTTTATGATAGGTATATCCTTCCTCTTTTAGAGCCCACTGCTCCCCTCTTCAACCTGAAGCTGTTTATGTTGCAAAACCTGAGTACACGATGGATTTGACATCTCTCTGGAAAACAGCACCTAAACACAAGTACCAATGACTGTTTTTCTGGGTGCCAATACAATGATAGTTTTTGATGCATCTTCACCTTCACTATACCCTAAAGCCAGTGACACACAGGTTAATCAATGCCTTAAGATTTAATCAGAAAGTGTTGAGAAATAAGTTGTTGTTGTGTGATACAGATAAGGAACAACCTAACTCTGAAGTGTATAACGGTGCTTCATAGATATTTAAGAAATGCACCACAGGAGAGAGAAGGCAGACAGAATAACACAGAGCAAAAAAAACCCATAAAGATCAGTAACTCACCTTTAACTCTGATTAGCTGCAAATGTTTAGCAATAAAGAACAGTTTAGCAGTAGTTCTTTTTTCAAAGTGGGAACTGATGTTTATAAAGGAAAAACATAGTCTAAGGAAAATAACCTTTCTGGGTTGTAGAGCCAGAGAGAAAAGCAACAGAGTGCAGAAGTCCATTCCTTCTTCCCTCTTGCCTTTCCCCTGTCACAAGCACTGACACCTCCCAAAGACAGGCCTCTCCAAGAAAAGTTATCCTGCCCTTTTGGCTACTTTTCCTACCCCTGCTGCTCTAGAAGATAATTTGTTTAAACACATCATTGAAAAAACCCAGTAAGATTTCTCCTCATTAGTAGTTACAAAAATTAAGTGGTTTTTTGGGTTGGTTTGTTTGTTTTCAAACAAGGATAACTGCAATCCAGATTTTTTAGCTAGTTTTTACCCAATCTTATGGGAAAACCAACCAACACATGATAAAAACAGGTGAAGACATAAAAATCTCGCATTGATCTCATGACATGAAGTCACATTGCTAAGGCAGCCTGCACAGCACTGTAGAGATGAAGGCAAGAGCTTCCCTGGCTTCTTGGGAAGAGGTGACCTACTCAAGCACAGAAACATGTCAAGACACTGATGGGAGAAAACAGAAAATCCATAGAGGCAGGAAAAAGGAGGCCCCTGAATGTGGTCTTGCTGCTTTCCATTCAACAGAGTAGGCCAACTTAACATGAGAATCAAGTTCAACACTGGGTAAGTTTCCTGTAGAGCATCTTGCCCAGCTTGAGCCACAGCCCTTTAAGATTAAGATACAGACTAACTAAAGAGAGGCCATTAAGAACAGTAAGAGAAGATGACCAACAAAGAAAGAACAGGCTGGGCATATTTTAGCATAAAGCAGAGGAAGCTGGATGGGGTATGGGGGGGGGAGCCTCCCACTTGAAGATTTTTAAGAACTAGATAACTAGGTATGCATCAGGAATGGAATCAATAGGTTTGTTTTCACCTTAAAGCAGACTGAAAGAGGGATACATCTCTTGAGGTAATTTGTAGTCATATATTTTTCTGGTATTTGGAATGGACCCTTCAATATAGTAGCAGCTATTTCACTTACCTCCAAAGGAAAACAGCCCTACAACAGCCCCATATTGCAAGCTGTCCTTTTTCCAGAATGCTATAATTTATTTCCATTCTAAAAGAATGTTCACACCACCACAGCAGCAGAGGGACACTTTGCTGTCACCGAGAATTAAGCCCAAAACATCAATCAAGTTCTTTATTTATATCTCTTGGATATAATAATCTCTCTAGAATTGAAGGACTAAAGTTTTTAGATTTTGATAAAATGCAATGAGATATCTGGGCTTTGAATAAAATAGTTTTAAAAAGAAGGTTAAGACAGCATTAAAAAATGATTAGCATGTCAGTAGAGTCTAAGCAGACAGCTCTTTAATAACACTGGACACAGAATTTAAGAGAAAATACTTCAGAGAAGGAAATTAATATTCTTTCCAGTAGAATGACTTCTTTAAAGACAAAAATCAAAATTATGCAAGTCTTTTTTTGCTTCAAAAGAATCACTTTGAAGGTAAAATACAATTACTCAAAGCAATTAAGAGGAGAAGAAGAAAGATAGAGAAAAAGAATACTCCTAGGGCCAAGTATGTAAAACTGAAGAACTATTCACTCAAGGTATAATAATCCATTTCCCCCTGAATTATATTTATTTAATGCAAACAAAGATGTGCAGAAGAGATTAATGGATTACAGGAGAAGGTAAAATGGAAAGCTGTTCTTTGGAAAGCACCACCATTATCAAAGAGAACTGCTTGCTTCAAGTCGAAAAGATTATTGTTGAAATTCAAGATGAAGTTGTGCATGGCTCTGTGGGCAACTACTCAGAGAAAAGACATAGAAGATAATAAAAGGAATACTCTACAACAGTTAGCAGTTCCTGACAAGACTTCAGTCTCTGTTTTAGCAGTTGTTGATCTCAGCCATCAAACTTCTCACAGGTAACAAAGGAAGAAATTTTCAGTTAACCTTTCCTTTAAGACTACAGTCTTTCTCTCCAACTCTTATTTTTGCTTAGAAGGACAGAAGGAAACTGGCTTCCACCACACACTTGTCATGATATGAAAAACAATATCTGTATCAGATTTTGCTGTATGAACAAAACTGTTCTTAAGTTTGTAAGTTCTACCAAATACCTGTCTCATTCCTTTGCCCCAAGAATCAGCTTTATTCTTTTGCTTTTATTAAACTATTTATTTATTAATTCTTGCCCAAAACAAATGAAAATCCTAAGGACAAGCACAAAGAATCTCTAGTAACCTCAGATTACACAGTGTTTCATAGTTCCACTATAAAAATGAGAAACCACTTGAATGCAGTATTTTGCAACAAAACCTCAGCTTGACATTTTTGGGGACAAAAACCTGGGATATTTTACTATTTTAAACGCCATTACACAAAGCAGTAACATATTCTTCTATCAGTCTTATTTCCTCATCTAGCATATACATTTATAGATAAACTCTGTACTTGCCTTTGGCCATATATGATACCCTGATTCTAATTTAGAAATAATTAAGAAGTGTAGACTTCCTATTTTATTACCCATCTCATTTTACAAACCAAACAGATTTCCTCTAAGGACTCATAAGAGGAATGGAAACAACATACTTTGTTTCAGCTCCTGGTGAGAGGCATTACATGTTCCTCTAGCCAGCCCCTGCTAGGGGCACAGCAAGTTTTTCAGAAGCTGCATCAAAGGCCTAGTTCTGATGGATGCATAAAATGAGACAGACTGAAAGCAGGGCCTTCAAGAAGCAAAAAATAATAGTGGGCTTAAGGAAAGCAGGTATCTCATGTCACCCGTGTGTTTTTAAAAATTGTAGCTGGGAATGAAAATTAAATTTAACATAGAGAAAATATTATATTAGCTCCCACAGTTCATTTAAGTGCCTGCACAGAGCAGGCAGCTGCTTCAGTAACTGAGCAGATCCTGCTCCTTCATTTTTTGCTTTCATTGAGAAGAGATGACTTCAATGACTTCATGTTTACTGTTAACATACCTGTCCTGGCTTCCTTCTGTGATGTGATAGAGACGATTGGCACCTCCATCAGCACAAGCTCTCAGCGCAGCTACAAGTGAAGAAACAGAATGTGAATGTAACGGCATTATAAACAAAAACCACAACCACTTACTCCATTATTGACATGCCTGTGTAAACGCAAATGTTCCTTACAGTGTTGGGAATAAACCTGAGATCTCATATGGCTTTTAACTTCCTAGACCTGACTGGGAAAACAGAAACTTGTACTGTGCTTTGGTTTAACTTTCTTGAAAGGATGTGTGCAAAGGAGTGCAAGATAAGCAGCGCTTGGTTTGGCATTCGGCCTTTGGACCCAACAAGTAGGCTAATCTATGGCTGTTAGGGAGGACAGGCCTGGCTCACTGGCTGGAAGGGATACATCCTGTCCTTGACTACACGGTTGGACTGTGCATGAATTGTGAAACTAAGTGAAGGCTCCACAGTCAGAGTTTGTTCGATAAAGGTCAGGGCTTCATCTGACTTCTTATCAGATGCAAGTCTGGGCATCTACATGCAAAGTAAAGCTTTGCTCCATAGCCAGAGCTCATGCCATAAAGGCCAGAATCAAAGCCTATATGACTTAACCTGGTGAATTCACATGTGAAGCACTGTCTCCCTTACCTTTTTCCTAATCAATAAACATCATTAATCTGTAAAGAAACAATCAATAAACTCGTTATGACCTAAGCCCCACCTCATCAATAGGTGTTAAATTAGTCCTCAAATCCTTTGCTCAGGGAGAGAAGAGCATCTCCCCTGGAATGGGCTGACAGGCCTGATCTGTTCTTCTTTCCCAGGCAGGGAAACTTCGTTGGGTAAGGTATTGTGACTTTCACTATTTGGGTAGGGGTGAAAGAATCTCTGTATTATTATTGTTAGCAATATTGGCATCTACTAGTAGCACTGTCATAGTCAGTGCATTTATCAACAGATATTGTGAACTTGTATCTGTCACCTTAATAAATTACTTATTTATATATATAACTACTTTGTATTTCATAGAATCATAGGGGTTGGAAGGAACCTCTGAAGATCATTGAGTCCAACCCCCTGCTGAAGCAGGAACACCTGGGGTAGATCACACAGAAACGGATCCAGACAGGTCTTGAAAGTCTCCAGAGAAGGAGACTCCACAACCCCTCTGGGCAGCCTGTTCCAGTGCTCCATCACCCTCATAGTAAAGAAGTTTTTCCTCATGTTGAAGTGGAACTTTCTGTGTTGTAGCTTGGTGTCACTTCCCCTCGTTCTTTCACAGGGCACTACTGAAAAGAGACTGGCCCATTCTTGACAACCACCCTTCAGATATTTATAGACATTAATAAGGTCCCCTCTTAAGTCTTCTCTTCTCAAGACTAAACAGCCCCAGGTCTCTCAGCCTTTCCTCATATGACAGATGTTCCAGTCCCTTAATCATCCTTGTAGCCCTCCCTTGGACTCTTTCCAGCATGTCTTTGTCCCTCTTGAACTGGGGAGCCCAGAACTGGACACAATACTCCACATGTGGTCACACTAGGGCAGAGTAGAGGGGGAGGAAAACCTCCCTTGACCTGCTGGCCACACTGTTCTTAATGCATCCCAGGATACTATTGGCTCTCTTGGCCATGAGGGCACATTGCTGTCCCATGGATTAACTTCTTGTCCACCAGGACCCCAAGGTCCTTCTCGATGGGGCTGCTTTCTAGCAGGTCAACCCCTAATCTATATTGGTGCCTGGTGTTTTTTCTCCCCAGGTGCAGGACTCTACACTTTTTCTTGTTGTTAGGTTCCTCCATGCCCAGCTCTCCAGTCTGTCTAGATCTCGCTGAATGGCTACACAGCCTTCAGGTGTATCAGTCTATCCTCCCAGCTTCATGTAATCAGCAAACTCAGGTCATTGATGAAGATGCTGAGTAAGACTGAGACCAATACTGATCCCGGGGGAACACCACTAGTCACAGGTCTCCAACTGGACTCTGCACCATTGATCACAATCCTCTGGGCTCTATCATTTAGCCAGTTCTTGATCCATCTCACTATCCGCTCTTCTCACACTTCTTGAGCTTATCCACAAGGATGTTATGGGAGACAGTGTCAAAAACCTTGCTAAAGTCAAGGAAGACAACACCCACTGTTTTGCCTGCATCTATCCATTTTGTCATACCATCATAGAAGGCTATGAGATTAGTCAGACATGATTTCCCCTTGGTGAATCCATGCTGGCTACTCCTGATAACCTTCTTTTCCTCCATGTACTTAAGAGATGACCTCCAAAATAAGCTGCTCCATCATCTTTCCAGGGATGGAAGTGAGGCTGACCGGTCTGTAGTTACCCGAGTTCTGTTTCTTGTCCTTCTTGAAGACTGGAGTGACATTAGCTTTCCCCCAGTCCTCAGGCACCTCTCCTGTTTTCCAGGACTTTTCAAATACAATGAAGAGCAGGGTCTAGCAATGATTTCTGCCAGTTCCCTCAGCACACATGGGTGCATCTCATCGGGGCCCATGGATTTGTAGATGTTCAGTTTCCTTAACTGATCTTGAATACAATCTTCTTCAAGGTAGTCTTCATCAGTCCTGACTTCTGTGGTCTGGAAGGCTTGGGAATCTTGAGGGTCAGGCTTAGCAGTAAAGACGGAGGCAAAGACTAACTGCCTTGTCTGTATCCTCCATCACCAGGGCACCCACTTCATTTGGCAGTAGGCCCACATTTCCTCTGGCCTTCCTTTTACCTCCAAGGTACTTGAAGAAACCTTTCTTGTTGTCCTTGACTTTCCTTGCCAGTTTTAATTCTAAGGAGGCCTTAGCTTTCCTTGTTGCATCCCTACACACTCTGACTACATCCTTGTGTTCTTCCCAAGGGGTCAACCCCTTCTTCCATAATCTACAAGCTTCTTTCTTCCACTTAAGTTTGTTCAGTAGTTCCCTGCTCAACCAGGTCTCCTGGCACTCTTACTAGATTTCTTACTCTTCAGGACACTTTGATCTTGAGCTTGGATGAGGTAGTGCTTGCATATTAACCTTGGGCCCCCTTTTCTTCCAGTACCCTGTCCCCATTTGGGTATTTGCCACTTTGCAAATCTGTTCTCACAACAGGCCTCACTTGATTACAGGTGTTGTTAAATGGTCGTACACATAAACACACATGATCCTTTAGTCATAAACTCTTTATTAACTCCTACAATGTAAGACTGCAGTCCAGCCACCCCAGCGCCCCAGTATATGATGGTTGCTGGATAGCTAGGGGGCTGTGGTCTGAAATCCTGTGGCTTCAATAGGAGGGGTCCCCCTCAACCACACGCCCATGTCACACACACACATGGCTTTTTGCTTCACAGAACACTTGACTTCTTCCCTTGTTTCTCTAATTAGATGTTTGATCTGGTTTTATCAGACTAGTGCCAATCTTCATCTGACTGTGTCACTTTACAAATAGCTTATTTCTATCTAAATTATCCTACTATTTCTATCTAACCTATCCTATCTATCCTAACCTACTTCCCAGTCAACTTAACTACATGGGGGGAAAGTATTCAAAACCTCCAGGTGTGGCTATGTACTTGTCTAAACAAGGGGGAACTCCCACCTTAAAACTAACAATCTTTTCACCCAGGCAAAAGGTTCACAATGGTGGCTGTATAATGACCTGCATAAAAAGCAGGAGGAGGGAACAGGTTTTACAGTACCTGTTTTCTTCCCCCTTCTGTGGCAAAAAAAAGTTAACTCTACTGTAGTTCCTATACTGTTCCAGACTGTTTGAAACAACTGATATAAAGCAGGTGGGTTAGGTCTTGGCTTTAAATCTTGAACTATCTGGGTACAAAAGCAACAAAACCATAATAATTTTCCACGCTTTCACAGAACTTGGGGACAACAAAGGGCACATGTCACTAATTCCAATAGATTTAAACAAGCACAGACATGCTGCTCTCTTTTGATCCCTTTGTTTATAGAGACTTAAGTCAGAGAAAGGAGAAAAGTCTAACACTATTATTACAAAATCAGATAAAATTTGGCATGTTTTATTCATACGCATCCCTATTAATCATCATTTAACTAGCACACAGTTCTTTCATGAGATTTTAAAAATATGATAAGCTATTAAAGACTGAAAACGACCATCTTGTCTTAGCAGGCTTTCATCAGTTTTGCTCTGAGATACACAAGTGAGATAACCAAAGCACACAAGATAAAAGAAGCCGTTACTTCTACATTAGAGCAGAACATTCTTTCCAGGGCTGCAGGCAAATGGAGACTGACTGGTAGACCTGAGAGGACTGAAAGTCAGAGGATCAGAGGGGAAGGGGGGAAAGGGAAAAAGAAAAGAGACAAAGAAAGGAAACAGCCTGCTCAAGTTTTTTGGGAAAAAAGGTATAAACTATCAGATTGTGTACTTCCTGCTGCTGAAAATCCAATTTTCAGCTAAAGTCGCTTTGTTTTGGTGTTTATTTCTCAGTCAGAAACACCTCTCAGCAGTGACACAAACCTACATTTTTCCTTTTGGCACTCATTAGGTGGGCAATCTGCCTCTCCTTCTAGTTTAGCCATCAACTTAACACAGCCTGTAAAAACAGACAGCAAAGTTCATCTCTATACCTGCTCTCATCTTTAAGCCATCCTTATTAGGCTGCTGAACTCACACCACAGGGAATGTTCTGTACAGGTATATCCACCATGCAGTACCATGCAACTTTGGCTGAGGCTTTTTGGAAAAAAAAGAAGACAGCAGGACAGCACAAAAGGTACCAGCTCATCACAGGTAGCTTTGGGTACTTCAGCTTTCTTCTGCAAGAATATGGAGGGCAGGAGAACTAACATTGCACTCCTCAGTATCTCTTCTAGCACTGCTTCTGCTCCAGTGACCCCTGGTTTCTCTCTTGTCTGTAGTATTACAGTACCCACACCACCACAGTAAGCACTACCTCTCAGCCTTCTTGTGCAGACCATGCTCTTCTGTTTCTTTACCCTACTTTGCCCATTTCTTCCAGTCACCATTCAAACACGTAGTAACAAGCCAAGGTCAAGTACATTTGATCCTGACAAAGTGTATTAGCTGAGATAACTTCTAAATTACGGTAGCTGGCCAGCCACTTATCATGGTGATTCACTGCTTCAGGCTCTTGCCAGGTTCCTCATCCATCCTGATGAATATAAACATCATGAGACAAGAACTATCACCTTTTTTTCCTTCTTTGTTTGACTGGAAACTTTTAACCTCTCCTCTCACTTGAGGTTACAACTGAAACTGGATTAATTTAATTCCTTTCACTTGGACATATTTTTAAGTTCCCTCAGGGATTTCAGCTCACACATAATTTAGTAATGGCCAGTGCAAGAACAATGTGAAATATCTGTCCTTAAATTAGTCCTTCCACCCATCAGTTTATTTAGCAGATGTAAGACACCTAAGCAAGGCCTAGGACCTAACCAATTACAGCATCTCTTCCCTTGAGCTACAGAACTAATTCATCAGTTGAGATACACTTTATAACCAAAAACATAAGGCTGCAGGAAAAGAATTTTCTCACTTTGGGTGCAGAACCTGCATAAAGGATGCTTCCTGAGGCCAAAGACAGTCCTAGCTTTCTCATTCTGAGAATGGCGCTTTTTATATCAATTCTTCCACAATTTAAACAAATAACTGGCTTATGACTTCTTGGGAAAAAAAACAAAAAGGGGGATGAGATACAGAAAAAGAGAAATGAAATAGTCTATTATCTGCCCCAATTTCTTTAAGACAGCTAGAGCCTTAACTATTACCTCAATGGACTTAGCACAAGCCTGTCCTATGATCTCTTCACCTGATCTTACTATTTTAAAACAACATGACCAAAAACCCAAAATGAACTAAGTATTACGAAAGAAAAGTCTTCAATCAGTCTGGTACATGTAAAACTACTCAGATTCTCCCAAAGACCTGAAGGCGCCTAAGTAACAGTCTATGACATTTGTATGCTGTTCACATGGATAGGGGGCTACTATTTGATATTTCCAATCAAAATAGCTGCCTTATGTAACTACAATTTATAGCTGTCCCCCACATACGTATTCCTATAAATAGTATGAAATAATAATAAATTAAACTTTGGCAGGCAACATTGTGAACTTATTTAAACTACTGATGAGGTACTGATCCTTTACCAGCAAGTTAATGACTTATACCAGAATGAACTAAAGCCCCGGGTAAGTAACTAGCAGGTAATTATCTGATTGGCTGGAAGCCAGTAAATCATATTATTTCTACAGCTATGAACCAAGCCTTGCTTGATAAAAAGTAACGATATATATTAGCTGGAGGAACATCTATCATCATCTGGCAGTGGTTAAAGAGATAGTCAGCAGTTCTAAGCTTACAATTCAGATGGAAAATTCTCTATGAAAAGATAAGAGGAACTGCTTCTATACAGTGCCTTTTATATTAAAGACAAAACTGCTTTACAAACAACAATTTGTTTAAAGTGCAGCACGGCAACAGTGTAGGCAAATCTAGGAGTCTCTAGGCACTTTGCAACAACTCGCACAAAACCTCATCAATTATTTCAGCAGAAAGTGAAGAACCTGAACAAGATTGTGGCTTTGTTTTGTTTTGCATGGTGAAAACAGAGAGACCTGCTTCCAGTGTCTTTTTATTTAAACAGATGGAAAAAAAAAACCCACAACAAACCCAAAACCAAAATCCAAAAAAACAAACGAAAAGGTGGAAAATAACACAGATGGATGAAGTGCTAATGGTCAACACATGGGTCCAAGACAAGTTACCTACCAAGGTGACCTTGGTGAGGTTAGAGGCGAGAATGACCTCAGTGGTTAGCCAGAACACAGAAAGCCTTGCACACACCTTCTCTTCTGACCCAAAGGTTACTATCCCATTACTAACGACCCCTCAGACTTGTCAGGTGGACTGCACATGGAAGTACTCTCTAGCTTATGTATATCAGAAAGAGCTAAATCAGGAAAGATGTTACCTAAATGCTTTTGGTTAATCCTCCCTCTATGAACTGAGCCAGACTAAGGAAGGGTTCTCCAAGTAGCTCACTGAGCTCTGATGGGTCAGGTGGACCAACACCTCCAGCAAACGTGCCCTGATATGCAACTGGGAGCAGGAACTTTTTCAACCAGCACAACTGGAAGCAAAGGAGACTCATGCCCTTGGCCACCCTGCTCAGCCAGAGAGCCCCAAGGTACCACTTCATGCATTTGTGATGAGAAGGGATGCCATTCAGAGCACAAGAGCACAAGTGCACTGCAGCACTAGCTACGTGTCAATCTGCATTCCTTAGCATTACCACAAATACCAACCTTTCCAACCTGAATATGCTGTGTTAAGTTCCACTCCTCAGAAAATCGCACCATATGTCAAATTACCACCTTTATTATTTATCAGATTCCTTCCTGATATAGCTCCAGTGTCATTCAATGAACTAGGGAATGGAGACATAAAAAGAAGGTCAGCTATTTCACTGTGCTGCTTAGTGGAAGAATACAGAAGAGGCAACTCAATGGCACTGCCAGTAATTACTACTCAAATTATTAGGAGCAGCATACGTTCAGCCCAGTAGTGTTTGAAATTGTGGCAAGAGTAAATACCCTTCAGCTCCACCTACACTGAGGCAGAGTTACCTCAAGAGCATATCATCTAGCCATGGTATCTCTGAAAGAGTTTCTTCTAGCCAATGTGTTGAAGCAACCAAAGTATTTCTGAATAATGTTCTTGATTTTAAATGGTGTGTCTTCTGAACCAGTTAACTATTTCCCTTTAGTGACCAAAGCTGAGAGGCCAATTTTAAGGATAACTATTAGGGAATATGCTTTTTTTTTTTTTTAATATTTTAACACAACAAAAATAATGGAAAAAATATTAATATTTACTCTTTTGGTAGATATAATTAACTTCCTGACACTTTGAGACAGGATATGAACAGCATATCAAACACAAAAAGGAAGGCTTTGGCTCTGAGCTAACTAGTTCTGAAGCTTTTTGCAGAAGTGAAGCAAGTATTTTATCACACCTTTGACAGCCCTGCAAATAAAGGCAGGGAAAGAGACTCTACAGAACACATGCAACTCTTGCAGACTGAGTAAGATGAGGGCATAAAAAGGGTTTATACACAGTACCAATACCTAGGAAAGAAAATAATAACTTTATTATTCCTGTTATTCCTTGCAAATAGCATTTTAAATATTTTTTTCATTTTTTCAAGCAGTTCTTGAAATTAATCTATGTTTTTGCCTAAATTCCAGTTTCTGACATCTCCCCTTAAGCTGCTTTGGTATATCCCCTCTGTTCCTTTTCTAATTTTATACAACTTCTAGGTATTCAGTCTGTTTCCCTCATTCATTTATTGATTCAGTAACCTAGTAACCATAATTAACCTGCCAGCTTAATCTACACCTAAGAGAACCCTGCTTAATTAATGACTTGGAGTACTGGTAGCAATATATATGTGATAATATGTGGTAGATAAGCAGAGAATTGCTTGGTTTGCTTGATATGTTTGGCTAAGACATTGAGCATTAATAAAAAATACCAGTCACCAGTAATAAAATATGTAATCTGTATTTATGGGCGTCTTGTCTTCTCCTTCTTTCCTGCAGAAACTGCAAAAACATACTAAGTGAATTAATGGCTTTGTGCGGCTGCAGATTGCTAGCTAGGGGATCTCTCTGCATCTCAAACTATTCCCTCCCACCCATGTGTTTCCACCTGTGTTAACAGGTATGCAACTGCTATTTCATACCAAGCACAGTGCACTGCAGACATCTCTCTTCCAGTCAACTGCGATTCTCTTTAGCAAATCACCTGTCAGTTCCTAATAGTTTCTGCTTTGCAGCTGGACTCTGGTCTTGCTAAAAGGCTTTAACTATTTAAAACAGGCCCATCCTTAAGTTGTCTAAAGCTGAAAAGGCTTAGCTCCTGTCACTGGTATTACATTTTGCAGCAGTGTTAAAGGGCTTTAAATAAGCACAGTGAAGAATGTCACCTGCTTTCAGGATATTCTGTGCATCCAAATGAAATGAAAGAGATATACAGTGCTTTCTAAGCTGCTGCTATAGGTGCACATTCATGCTGCTATATTCAGTAGTAGCAAGAGCTATCTGCCTTCTGTAGCAGTACTCAGCACTTTCTAGAATTGAGACTGTTCTTAGGAGTTTCACCTAAAATTTCTCTTTTTTTGCCCTTTTTTTTTCTGCCATTGGCAATTTGCAATTTTTCATGCTGATGTGCAGTGCAGGAAGAAATTTTAGTTTTAAAAATGCTCCAAAGAAAACAATAGTTGCTAGTCTTAAATTGCCTGTGTACCCAAGAAAGGCCCATCATACCTCACTTCTACACCATCTGTAACACACAAAGAACATAAAAGAAACAGAGCAGTTCTCCAGTAAACAGATCACCAACACCAGAGGGGGCATCCTGCTTCTATATGGGCTGGATTATGGATCTCAGAAAAAAACCTACTGTACAGCTAGTAAGGTAGTTGTGTTTCCTACAAAGTTACAGTGCTTCTTTAGTCACTCTGCTTTGAGTTGTAAACACCATCGAGATCTCAGCCAAGCAGAGACAGAATTCATTAAGTAATTAAATATGAGAATAAAAGGAAGGAACCAATGTGATGATGAGTTAGGAAACACTATTCTTTTCTCAGCATTGATTCAGTATTGAGCAAAAGCCACACAGATAACACATCTCTCTAAAAAGTTCACACAGAAATGAAACATAGGGAAAATTAAACAATTTCTCCCACATACAAAAACCTCCCTGGAGTTTTAGCCAAAAACCAATTTAAACAGTTATAAAAACAAAATCTTACTTAAAAAAAAAAAAATAATGTCCACTTTGAAAAAAAAAAAAAAGTAAAACAATAGGTCACCCCCTTTAAAAGCAAATTTTACAGTACCAAAAAACACAACAGCAATCAGAAAAAACCTGAGTATCAGTAGATCTAGTAGGAGTAGTGTGCTGTCAGAGACAGAAGCAAAAGAGCAACTGTGTTTTCACGAGACTGAGTTTCTGGACTGTCTTCAGGTACAGTTCCGTGCAGAGTTCATTACAATGATTCATATTCAAGGCTGCTGGGCTTGGAGTAATCTTTTGTCAGTTGTCAGATTTAATATTCCTATAACCCTCACTTAGGATATTATTTTCTCTTCTCTTTCCTGTCATTCTTCTCCAATTCTGTTAAACCCAGCGGCTCTGGTACTTGCTGTCCATGGCTGTACCAGGCTCCGCAAGTGGTAGCAGCCCTGTGCTGTGTCACAGCAAAAAGCAGGAGGTGAGAGCCCAAACACAAAACAAAATACTTGCTGCTATCACTGCAACCAAAATCGAAGTGACCTTTTCATGACAAGGCTACATGGCTTGATGCCACAGGGGGAAGAATCAGGAATAAGTTGACTCTTTTCATTTTCTCATTCATTTTGCTCTCTAAAAATGACAGCTAAAGCAAAAATGTAATATTTAATCAGCTTTTCTTTTTGCCTTGAGCACACATCTATTATTACCAGGTAACACCACAAAAGCACTGATTAGGCCACGCACACACAAAAAAAAAGGGGGGAGGATATACTAAAAAAAAGGGGAGGGACAGGGGGAAATGTACTAAAGTACATAATGTTAATCCTGACTTTTTTGCCAATTAACTATTTGTCTTTAAAGAGTACTTTGTCAAACCGAAGATCCTCACACACGAAGCAAGCTGCTGCAAAACAGGTGTCTTAAATCCCTTATTTTCCCAAGTGAAACAGAATCCAAGCCCTCTACAATCAAATATTTGCATCTTATTGATGGCTGGTCTGGGACACCAGGAATTCCCTGGAGATTTGCAAGCATGCCAGCCCCTGAAGCTGGGCTGGAGCTTGGTTTGCAGACTAACACGGAAGTGCCCTGAAGCTTATTCTGGACTGTAGCTCTTCCCCAGAGGACATGCAAGAGGGAACTGAAATCTCTCATCCAAACATTGCCTACATAGCCTATGATGGCTGATGAAGGATCTGCTGAGTCCCAGACATCAAACCCCTACAGACATCATGCCAGCTATCCTTCATAATACATCCCATCAGATTACCTTTTGAATACTATCTTCTTTCATTACTTCGTAAGTTCAACATGCCTCACTAACAAAACTTCACTATAACCTGTGTACCAGTGCAATATACACTTTTATCAAAAACACTTTTATCAAAATATAATTGAAGGTAACCTAACTGAAAGAATGTGCAGCTAGCTTGCTTCTGCATCCGATAATCAAGTGCAATGGATAGACTTCAACATCAATTTCATTTCTGAAGTTTTTAAATGATGTTGTTTAATAACTCAGTGTAACATGCACTGACTTCAAGGTTTGAATGCAACTTTTTATGTCTTAATTTCATATTTTCCATCGCAGCAACATTGACTTCTGACACAAGGAAGATAAACAGCTACAAACATGACAGAATACCCCACTGCCTGCAATTTTAATTGCCAGTCAGTGTTGTTATCAAGCAAACCTCAGTAGCGAGCTGGCTCTATTCCTACATGGAAAAAACTGACCAAAAAAAAAAAAATCACCTTGAGTAGCATTAAAACATACATATTTGCACAAAGTATCAGATTGTAAAGAGGAAAAAAACCTCTTTTTTTGACATAGGATTGCTGATTCAATGCCAGCACCAGCAGCCTGTGTGCAATTACCCCACTGGAAGCAGGACACGGGGCAGGCACGGATGCAATAGGTGGAAAAAGGTGGTTAGATGTGCCAAGATAGCTAACAAGGACAAATTATCGCCTCCTGCTGCTAGTCACCAGCAAGGCTATGTTCCTCATCACAGCCAGAGTCAGTGTTATTCTCTTCTGCTTCCACTGAACAATATGCATTAATAATTCAAGCCAACGTGTATGTGGAAAGCAATGAGCATGAGTTCATATTCATGTCTATGTTTAAATATTTTCAGCTAACACATTGGTATTTCAAATTTGGTTTGCCTAAATTGGGTTTGCAATAGCCTGCAACTCATAAAAAAATTAATCACACACTTAAGTTTAAATAGCACAAAATTCATTCATTCTTATGCTACTAAAACACAAGTCACGATCCAGTATTCAGATACGTGGCAATTTTTTTATGATCTTGCCAGGACAAAACAAAGATCACACAAAATTGGGTGCACAAATAGACTCTGCCTTCCCTCCTCTGGGATAAGCTGCATGGCAGCTGCACCCTTTGTTGTCTGGCAGGACCTATGAAAAGGTTTAAAGGTGATCCCAAATGGTGATATTAAGACACAAACGAGGTCAGATGTCTTGGATTGCTCGAGACAAGCACTATACAACCTGAATGTCACAACACACTGTTCCTTAACAGTCCAGAACAGATTTCCACTCAACCATTTTATATCACAGTCTAAGAAAAAAATGTGTGTCAAGAAAACTCCAATTCTGCTAAAAGACAACTAGAATATTACAATGCACAAATTTCTGAACCAAATTTGCACCGACACCTTCTTGAAAAAAATATTTAAACTAGTCAAAGAAATAATCTTGGTCTAAAAGTTGTTTGAAAATAAGTATCAAAAAGAGGGTCAAACACAAAACCCGAGACAAAAAAATTAAGATGGTAAATACAATTTCCTAATGCATGTGGAACTGCTCTTTATAAGGTATTTTCTCATGTCTTGATAATACAAACTACCCTATCTTGTAACTACTTGTCTAAAACTTTGGGAGCAGAGAACATCATTACTCCCATTTATTACAAGTTTCACCCCTTTGTATCAGACTGACCCCCACGTCTTCTCCCTTAACTCTCAGATTTGGGTAAGCTACAGTGGAAGTTTCCTCAAGAAACCAGAAATATAAAATAAGCTTCAAGTAGACTTGATCTTACCCTATTCATTGCACACTTGGAATAGCTAGAGGTACATATACACTGGTGTTTGCATCAGTTTAAACCAGAAAGGTTTCATGGAAGTAGTGGATCTGCACTGCTATTACTCTGGTACCTACACATCAGTACAGCTCCAAGGATGAACCTGGATGCTATTTTGCTATTACAATTTAAGGAAAAGAGTTTTACCTACCTGCATCAAGACTAATTTTGATGTCCAAAATCTTCCTACACTAAATAATTGAAATAGTATTTTTTGCTAGGCACTTTCTTTTAGCTATATTTTCCAATAGTTAAGAAAGAAGGTCAGCTAATATAAGATAGCATACAGACATAAAAGATCAGAGCCACAGTATAATTTTATATTCTGGTTTTCCTGAGGATAAACACTTATGACACAGCTTTCCAGATGACAGTGCAACTGAGGAACATAATGCCATCAGTACACCAAAGTCCTGAGATGATCCTTATCTAAGTCACCTCTAAAATAGGAAAAGTAGATGCAAAACCTAAAGTTTTGTGCACATACTATATGAGGACCCAATTCAATGCCTACGTGAGTTGGCAGTTTTATGCCAAACTAATGAGGATCTGAAAACCCAATGGGTAGCAGCAAAACAGAAGACTGAAACTGTAAAATTATAAGCTTACTGGACATAAATCCAGTCTTTCAGAAGATTTTTAGTACAGGGAAGTGCAGATAACATTTAGAGAGCCACCCATTAGTAACCCATGTAATATTAGTAAAACATTAAATGTCTCAGGTTTTTTCTCCCATGGAAAACGCTGAAGTGCTAAGATCTTAGTTTTGATATTCCTCCACAAAAACATGTGAGGGGAAAGCAAACTGAGAGGATGCTGTTTACCTGCTGGCTCAGGTAACCTGTCTAAGGTAATTTATTAATAGATCTTTACAGCTCTTGCTGTGAAGCTATAAATAGCTCTTGTTCTATGCCTCTGAAACAGCACCATGGAAGTTCCCTAAGGTGACTGAAAGATAAAAAGGCCTAAAATGAATGGAAAAGTAGAGTCTCAGTGAGGACATCAGCCCCCACATTTGGGACTGCTCGGTGTTTTAAGAAAACCTGCAAGCTATTGGACTACCCAAAAGCTATTTTGAGTAGCAGATTTGGTCACATCTAATTTCCTGTTACAAAGATGATCAGTACATTGCAGACTATTTTAATCAAAATACTACAGAATTACTGCTTCAGGCCTTAATTTTCAATGTATTACAAAGCTAATGTGGTTAAATGTGTTACAAATGGCCCTAAAAGTGCAAAATGAAGTAACTTTTTCCTCTCATTTTGGTCCATACTTTTAATTTTGAAGAGAGACTGGACTTGTACATATATTAAAGTCTGAAGTTCAGAAGTGCATTAATGGAAATGAGGTAGGGATCCTTTGTTTTGTTTAAATTGTCTCCTATCTAACTACTATATCCCCTTTTAAATTAATTCTAATACGGAAGCATTTAGCCATGAGCATAAGCCAAACCATTTTGAACAAAAATATTACTCTCTTCTTTGGTGCAGTTTTCTCCTTGTAGTTGAAGCCTGTGCATTCAATAAATAAAACCTTACAATTTAGCACACCTGAGCTTATTCTGAAAGTCTGCTGTAAAAACACACTCCCAGTGAAACAAACAAGCAAAACCCCAAGACCCAGTCTTGTTCAAATGGTAAGATATTACACACCGAATCTGTGTATCTGCTCTTTGTTCTCAAACTGGTTCCATGAAAAAAAACCAACACATAGCTGTGAATCTTATAATAGCAAGTGTTCCCTTTTGAATGCTGCTGCTTAATTGGAAATTATCACCCTTTCAAATTATCCATAAAAACATGGTTTATGAGGGTGGGAGAAGGAATTATCCTGTTTATTTAAATCACTCAAGTGTTGACCAAAAAGAATATAAATATTCTATTTCGTTTACAAGCTCTGTCCATAATAAACACTTCATTATCAGTAACTGAAAACAGTAGAAGACAGGATGTCCTAATGTGATATGAGTCACTGACCAATCCTGCTACCCTATCTACCAGATGTGCTAGAGATTCCAGATTAGTACACAACATTTTAATTTAAAGTAGTGTGTTCCTTCACGTGGCCTGGCTTAAATCAGTGTTGCTGTTGAAGAGCTGGTAGAATGTAAAAAAAAAAAACCCTTCTTTTACTTGTTTAATCTGGATTTAATCTTTCTTAAACCTGTGGAGCCTACAGTGTTATTATCTATTGGGCTTTGAAGCACAGGAATTACACAGAAGTTAGTCTTTTCACCTGGCTCTAATCTCTCTGCCCTCAAAGAGAACCCCTGTCCTCAGTTACTCAGTTCTCCCTCCTTCTGCTCATCCATTTTTGACTAGGTCCTCTGCTAGCTCCTCTTAGTGTATATTGAGGAATTCCCAGATCAGAGCCTTACATGTTGAATATTAAAGAGTTTTCTAAAAAATAAAAGCAACACCCCCAAAAAATCCAAGCAAACAACAACAGAAAAGAAAACCAACCAAAACAACAAATAAACCCCACAGCAAGCACATATTAGTGTGTGTAAGGAAGGACTTCCTCAGTTCACCCAAAATACTTCTTTTCTCACTACTTTTTACTAGTTAACTTCCAAACATCTACATTGGTCATATATTAGCCAAGACATTCAAGGTCAAGTTCAACCAGCTCACTTCAGCAACTTGTGTTTAGAGCAGGATCCTTAAGAGGTTTGGTGAAAGAAAAACAATTTCACTTACACCTGGTTTGATAATACATGGCTATGGCAGGCAACTGACTTTCTGCCGTGCAAAACACCCAATGCTGGGAGTCTGCTCTCTCTAGCAAGGAGCAGGAATAGCAATCCCCTGATTTCACACATTACACCCACTGCCATTCAGACTTGGAAAGACAGCTCTGAATCCTTGATTCACAAGACACTACATGGTACATCTGTACCATAAAGGCAACAAGCATAATTTTGTCAACAAAGAAAAACGTGCTGCTGTTGCAGTGCTTAACCTACACAAGGCCTCATCACCTCCTTGAAACAGTCACCAGAACTTCTAACAGATTTTGTAATCCAGAGGGTTTTTTGGTTCAACATTTCTCTGTGAAAGATGAAAAGATTATCAAACTGCCATCTTTATAGATGAAACTAAGATTTAAAAAAATGAGAGAACGAGAGACCCTGGTGCTTTCATTTATCCTGTGCACAGGTAAAACTGACTATTATCAAGTCACAGTTCAACCTATCAATAGTCCCCTGGCAGAGATAAAGCGTTTCAGATATTTGGTTTAACAGCTAGCTTTCCTGTCTCAAAAACATTTGATGTTGTTGCTCTTTTAGCAAACCAAAATCAATAGCTGTGAACAACAGAAGTAGGTTAAACTTTCGTTGATGTGACTTAATTCTTCCTGTAGCCAACCCCATTCCTAACTTCTACAGTTTTAAAAGGCTTATCTGAAGGGGCATTAAAAGCTATTTGCTTTCAGCCTTATTTTGAGAGGTTCCTGAGAACAGCTGATCCTCACCCCCTGAGGTCTCGGCTATCAGTGAAGCCACCTGTGCTCAGCAGAGCTCTACTTCTCCAGCACCAGGTTTCAAACCACACTTACCACTCTGTCTGAATTCAAGGTGCTCACAACACTTAGCACTATATATCTTTGCTCTTTTCCTCTTCGCTGTCTGTCTTGATCTCTAATAGCTCCCTCTTTGCCATTTCATCTATTCCAGCTTCCAGATGCACACATCATCTCATCAACTCACAATGACATGAATACCCTCTGTCAGCCTCAAATTTCCTCCCACAGGCACCAAAAAAATTCATCTCCTTGTCTTTACCTATTGTCTCAGTTCTCCCCTACTACTGCTCTCCAGCCCGACTGCCTCCTATTTCAGGGTCTGCTTTATGAACCACACTGTTATTTTACTTCACTTAAAATTTAGCAATTGTGAGAGCAAAGTAGAGAGCGTAACCAGAGGAGTGTGGACTTTCTGTTTTTTTTTGTACAAACACATTCAGAAAACAAAGAGAACAGGTTCAGGGAGGAAATTTAATTATATCTCTTTTCTTCCCAGGCATGAGTGGCGAATTTCCTCACGTATAATGAAAACAAAAAGCAGTGTTCAAAGAAGCATTTACTTCCTGCCACAGCTTAATTCACCAGGGCATTCCCAGTCTTTTTCTAAAGAGGAATGACACCACTCATTCAACAACAACATGATGCAATATGCAAATGAAAAATAAAAAACAAACCAGACTAAAAAAAAATGAACCACCACTGTTCTATTAAATGTAAGAATAATCAGAAAGAAATGCTTGTATAAGAGGAGATAGTTAAAAATAACTGTTCAAAAAAAAAGAAAAAAAAAACAAATAATTGAAGTTAACCTTTCAAGACTACTGCAGTCTGTACAAGACCTGCTGCAAACATGAATAATAGTGTTTGGAACATCAGTCATTTTGCTTTTGCTGAAATTCATTTTTGATAATGCAATAGTAAAATCTCTGGAATTATATTAAGTTTCTATTTTGTATTAAATTAGAATTGTGTTAGCATGGTACAGTATGTGTATCCCTGCTGGGATTATTTTCATGCTGGAAAAAACAATGTTATTTTTCTATTACTGAAATATATTATCTGTTTTGACAGTGGAAAATATATTTCACTGAACTATAAACTAGCAAAATCTCTCATCTAAGAGGATACCACTGAAGTTTCTCTTCTGGTGTACTTTCAATTCTTAGCCAGCAGCTATTCTGCTAATTTTGTTTTGCAGGAACTCATTTGATTTGTGGCATACCTGTGAGCCCATATATTGAAGTTAGCATGTCCACTCCAATTACTCTTGCTCAAGCCTTGACCAAACTATTGGGAAATCTGCCTGAGGAAAGAACAAAAGATTGCGACTGACAGATCAATGTCTTTCTGAAAAAAACCTGAAGTGTCTCCCTTCCAGGATCTCTCTTGATCCCGTCTCTGCAGCATTTGGCTGTCTGCACCCTACAACACCAAGCTCCAAAGCAGTTTGGAAGGAGGGAGAAATGGGGAATCAGACTTAGGTTTTTATATATTCAAACACATCATTTTCCAAAGCACTCAACCTCGCCCTAACTTTTTGTTCCACACTCAGCAGTGGGATCACTGGTTTCCTTTCACCTTTCACACTGGTGAGCTACCTTGAACCTCCTCCACCTGACTCTAGCCCATCAATTTCTTGTCAGGGTATGGAATAAACAAGCTCAAACAGGGATTTAAAAGGGGAAGAGGGAAAGAGAGGGGAGTAACCTTATCTGATAAAATCTATCTCTGGTACAAGCTGCAAACAGTTCCAGATGTGAATCAGGGAGATTATAATGAGACAGACCTGCAATCAAGACCCTGACTAATGGATGAAGCACTCCCCCCCACAATGGATCAAGACCACAGTTAGCAAATATTGGTACTTTGTTCAGGTTTTAGCCACATAATTACTTTAATTCAAACCAAACCGTACATTTCCAAACAGACATCCTAATTTGCCATCACTGCAATTTACAGTGCATTTTGTATCAGTTATGAAGATGACTCATTTGCTTCCTCAGACTGAAGCCACATGTCACATGCAGAGTAAAGGAGCATTGAGATAAAAAGGGATTAAATTATCATACAGGTGGTGCAAAAAGCAACATGGGTACCAAGTTTGGGACTGGCTCATTTACAGCATGTGGTTTCCAACCACTGGCCTGAGGGGCATTTTTTTCTTTAGCGGTAAAATCAGATTCAGGAAGAAGACAGGGAACTGGAATATATTCCAGAAAAGCTACTAGCAAGCACTTGGGGTGCAGAAAATGACACCTTTGAGCTAAGAACTAGCTTTCTGTCAAGTCCCCCCGTGGCAGCAGGTGTCGCTGCAAGGCAGAAGTATGGCAACTAGTAAATGACTGGGACACAGTCAACAACAACAGCAGGCAAAGATGCTTTGTAGTGCGTGGTAAGAACATGGAAATTCTTGACAGCTGGTAGCTATACACACTTTTTGTGCTAAATGTTTTGGCTGCAAACATGATCAAACAGCAGATTGCTAGTATACACCTGCTTAAAAGAAGTATGGAAACTCTTAGTATGGAGGTAACAGCTTGCATAACAGTATTCATTAGGTGAAGTTTTCCATTTACTTGCTGAATGCTCAGTCCTCTTCCACACATTAAAGAGTTTACTACTATTCAGTGCAAACAGAACTCCATGCAGCACCTAATTAAGCACCTCTGGAGCAAGGCTCATCACTGATTCCTCTGAGAACAGCTGGGAAGTACCCAATGGTGCCTTTTAAGTTCTTGCAGTGGGCCTCTTAGGGCTAAATTCATACATTTCTGTCACTGTCATGTCCACTCATGCCGGGTTACGGTTATTACATCTTCTAGGGAGCAGTGTCAGCAAGGTTACACCCAGAACCAAACAAGGATCAGAAAGCCCCTTTGTTCTGCTCTTCACTTGTGTGCCACTTCAGCCAGAAGCAGGTAGAAGAAGCACTATTTTCTACCTGCCTCATGTTTTTTAGTATTCTGCAACGTTTCCTGCCACACTGCCTAGAAATCACAGAGGCTGATGTTTCCCTGAAAGGAGAAGGGTTTTTTCAGGAGTGCTTTCAGCCTGCTGTCAAGGAGTCTTTCACTTCTACTTCTTCATGCCTGAAGCATTAGCCTTCAGTTACTACTGACACACCAAAAAAAAACTTTTTCTGCTACAGCATTGAGCCATTTTACAAAGAACCAGAGAAATTAAGAACTTGCCTTCTGCTACAAAGGCTGACAAGGCAAGAATGATACAGCAAGAAAAATGCTAACTCATAGTCTAGAGTGTGCTGGACCAATGGTGCCATGATTTACTTTAATAGTAAAGAGGGTTGTTCCTGCTTAAGAACACATCCTACAAGATCTTGACTTGCCCTAATGGCTATAAACCAGGAACAGAGAAGTCACTGCTCTTACCACCACTACCAAAAGCTACTACTAGGGGTGTGCATTTAGTTTAAAAAAACTGAAAGAACACTCAGAAAGCAAATCTACATCATAGTAAGATAAGGTTGTGCAGAGACCTGAAATGGACACTGGAACAAACCCTGAATGTGCCGAGCAGCTGCATTGCCTGCAGCCAGATAGAAGGTGCAGATCAGAGCAAACCCTGAGCAAAGAGGGTTTCTCCTGGACAGTGTCTAAGCATTGCCTGGAAGAAACAAGGTAAAATAGCTTATCACCAAGGAATGATGCAGGTAGAGCATACTCAATTTTTTTTGTGTTTTTTTAGAATCATGATAAAGGTTGGAAAAGACCTTCAAGATTATCAAGTCCAGCCATCAGCCCTACACCCCTGTGACCACTAAACCATCACCCAAACCACCACATCTACCCATTTTTTTAACACCTCCAGGGGTGGTGCCTCCACCACCTCCCTGGGCAGCCTGTTCAAATGCCTCACCACTCTTTCTGTGAAGAAATTTTTCCTAATACCCATTCTGAACCTCCCCTTGTACAACTTGATCCCATTTCCTCTTGTCCTGTTGCTAGTCACTAGGGAGAAGAGGCCAAAACCCACCTCACTATGGCCTCCTCTCAGATAGTTGTAGAGGGCAATAAGGTCTCCCCTCAGCCTCCTCTTCTCCAGGCTGAACAGCTCCAGCTCCCTCAGCCTCTCCTCATAAGACCTGTTCTCCAGACCCCTCATCAGCCTAGGTGCCCTCGTCTGCACCCTCTCCAGCACCTCAATGCCCTTCCTACACTGCAGTGCCCAAACCTGCACACACTACTTGAGGTGCAGCCTCACCAAGGCTGAGTACAGGGGCAGGATCACCTCCCTAGTCCTGCTGGTCACACTATTCCTGATGCAGGCCAGGATGGTGTTGGCCTTCTTGGCCACCAGGGCACACTGCCGGCTCACGTTCAGCCAGCTATCAACCAGCACCCCCAGGTCCTTCTCTGCTGGGCAGCTCTCCAGCCACTCCTCCCCAGGCCTGTAGCTCTGTTGGGGGTTGTTGTGGCCAAAGTGCAGGACCCAACACTTGGCCTCGCTGAAACTTACATAATTGGCCTTGACCTATCAATTGAGCCTGTCCAGGTCCCCCTGCAGAGCTGCTCTTCCCTCATGCAGATCGACACTCCTCCAAACTTACTGAGGGTGCACTCTATTCTCTTGTCCAAATCATCACTAAAGATGTTAAACAGGAGCAGCCCCAGCACTGAGCCCTTGGGAACACCCCTTGTGACTGGCCACCAACTGGATTTAACTCCACTGAATACAACTCTTTGGACCTGGACATCCAACCAGTATTTTACCCAGCAAAGCGTGTGCACATCCAAGCCACAGTCAGCCAGCTTCTCTAGGAGAATGCTGTGGGAAACCTTGTCAAAGGATGTAGACAACATCCACAGGCCTTCACTCATCCCATAATCAGGTCACCCTGTCATAGAAGGAGATCAGATTGGTCAAACAGGACTTGTCATTCATGACCCCATGCTGACTGGGCCTCATCACCAGGTTGTTCTGCATGTCCTACATAATGGTACTCAGGATGATCTGCTCCATCAGCTTCCCTGGTACCAAAGTCAAACTAAGAGGCCTGTAATTTCCCAAATCATCCTTCTGTCCCTTCTTATATATGTGGGTTACACTGGCTGATTTCCAATCTGCTGGTACCTTTCCAGTCAGCCTGGACTGCTGAGAAATGATGGGAAGTGGCTTGGTGAGCAGCCCTGCCAGCTCTTTCAGCACTCTTGGGTGCAACCATCCCGCCCCAGAGATTTGTGCACGTTTATATGGTGGAGCAGGTTCACTGACCATCTCCTCCTGGATTGTGGGGGGGGTCATTCTGCTCCTTGTCTCTGTCCCCTAGCTTAGGGAGTTGGATTCACTATCTAACTGGACCTGTTAATAAAGACTGAGGCAAAGAAGTCATTAAGCACCTCAGTCTTTTCCTCATCTTTCATCACAATGTTTCCTCCTGCATCTAATAGGGGATGGATGGTCTCCCCGGTCTTTTGTTTGTTGTCATATTTATAGAAGCTTTTCTTGTTATCCTTTACTATGGAGGCCAGATTTCTAGCTGGGCTTTGGACCTTCTAATTCCCCCCCTGCAGAGCCTCACAGCATTTTTATAGTCATTGTGCGTGGCCTGCCCCTTCCTACAGAGGCCACAGATTCTCTTTTTCTCCCTCAGCACCAGCCAAAGCTCCCTGTTCAGCCAGCTCACCCTACAGCACATGGGGATGGCCTGCTCCTGCGCCTTCAAGACTTCCCCCTTGAAGAGTGTCCAGCCTTCCTGGACTCATATACCCTTCAGAACCAATTTCCAATGGATTCTGGCAATCAGGCAACTGAACAGGTTAAAGTTTGTCCTTCAGAAGTCTAGGGTGGCAGTTTTGCTGCCCTCCCTCCTGGCATCTCTAAGAATAGAGAACTCCCAACAATTCATGGTCGCTATGCCCAAGACAGCCTCCAACCATCACAGCTCCTACCAGCCCTTCCCTGTTCACAAACAGCAGGCCTAGCAGGGCACCTTCCCTAGTTGGTTGACTCACCAGCTGTGTCCGCAAGCTATCTTCGACACATTCCAGGACCCTCTAGGACTGTTCCCTCTCTGCTGTAATTCCAGCAGGTATCAGGGAAGTTGCAGTCCCCCATAGGAACATGGGCAAATGACTGGGAGATTTCACCCAGATGTTTATACAATAGTTCATCCACCTCACTATCCTGGTAGGGAGGTCTATAGCAGACTCCCACAGCAATATCAGCCTTGCTGGCTTTGCTCCTAATCCTGATCAAAACACTCTCAGCCTTGTCATCATCATACTCAAGTTCTAGACATTCATAACATTCTTTAACCAACAGAAACCACTTCCACAGCAAAGGTTTCATGCTGGCATCTCTGAAGCACACTCATAGTTGTCCTGTGGGGAAATAAAATAACTTGGAACATGAATACACAGAGTCACTCCTCCTCCAGTGAAGCACTGAGCTACTTTTTCACACCGCTACCAGAGCTGATACCACCACACTGTGGTGGTAGCTAATGACAGAAACATATAACAAACTGTCAGCTAAGAGTAGTAGGGTTTTCCCCGCTTCCTTTTCCCATTTTCTAAACACTTAACTGAGCTGAACCTGCTTTCTTCTTCCAGCCTCAAAACCTCAAGCCCTCCTCAATATGCTTCTAGCAACCCATTTGCCCTTGCACAGGGACTTCCCAGAAGCCACAGCCACTTTGGCTTCTGAATAAGCAGGGCAGTTAGACAAGTGCATCAGGGTACTGTGGGGCATCAAGCAAGCAAGGTATCTTATTACATCTTCTTTCTATTTGTCAGTTTCCTTTGTTGTTTTCTGTTGTGGTGTGTTGTTTGGGTTTTTTTTTAATTTAATATGAACAGGACCAGGGCTAAGAAGTTTTGTGCTTACAGTCACTGGCACACTGTAGGCCCTCTCCAAACACTACTGTAATAAAAACAAGACAGACAAAGCAGAAAGAAAATGGATAACATAATATCTACAAAACACACAATACCCACTGGAAGTAACTTGTAGGTTGCTTCTGCCAGTCCCTAACACAGTGGCTCTCTCTTACTTATGTCTGTACGGTATCTAATATAATACAACCTCTGGGGAAGAAACTCAACATCTCTTTCCATTCCTCTATGGACCTCATTTACCAGATCAGCAGAGATCCTGACCTGTGATCAGAAAAAAAAGGTGCAAGATTCTGTACTTTGCTGTGGACTGGACCCAGCCTCCCATGACTGTTACTGATCAGGAACTAGGAACAAGGCAGGAACTGACAGCCTCGGTGGTCTATTCCTGTGGTATTTTTCCCAGGAGTACTCAGCCCATGACCTGAGGAAGGTGTGCAGCCACACCAGGGGTTGGCTCAGGCAAAGCAGGCACAGCCACAGTCCTGGAGACTATGCTCAGGCTTGGGGAATGGGACACTTCACTGACACAGCCATCTTAGGAATACAGCCCGAACCAGGGGAGATACAACAGCAACTTACATATCTGCACTGTGAAGCAGGTTTAGAGGAGGAAAGAAAACCTTGCAGATAACAGTCAGAGAAGAATAAGGCTGTAAAAGGTTTTACTTCACATAAAGCATAACATCAAGTTAGTGATAATGGTCCAAACAGGCACCAATGTTATTTTAAAATTGGATTTTTACCGTCTTCATATTTTTTAAAAAAGATTATAGAATTGCATGGCCTGTTAAAATTTGATTTTCCTTGGATTTAAGTAATGGGGTTTTGTACACATAACTGGAATGTATTGCTTGCAGTATCCCTTTGATATACAAAGTTTAAGGGAAATCTGTTTTGAAAACATATTTAATAGTAAAAACAGAAAGCATTTGCAAACTGAATACTTCTGTTTTAAAAGGCATGACTTTTCTTAAAGAAATGCTTGTGGTAATGTAGGGAAATGCAACCACAATGTAAGAAAAAAAGGAAAGTATAATGTATGCAATGAGAAAGAAAGGATCACTGCTCAAAATGTTCAATATATTCAGCATACCTTAAATATTTATGCTGCTTGTAGTATTAAAGCATGTTAAATTTCCACCTAGGTTTTTTCCTGTATTTACTAGTGTGTAGCAGCATTAAACCAGTCTTTTTAGTATTTTTGACATTCTACAATATTTCTACTCTCCCATTTTGTCTAGTTGCACGGGCTGTTTAAAAACAAAGTTTTAAGCTATCAAACAGTAAAGCAGCACTAAAATAAACAATAGATCTTGTTATCACAATTGCCATAATAGCAGGAGTGTGCCTTGTGGGTGATCAATGGCTCTTAAACATTCCTATGACATGGTTCATAGTAGCTTGGCCCATGTCCTGATCTGACTGAACCTCCACAATAAAAGGAACCATGCTGTATGAAACATAATTCTCCTACAACTAAGTTGTGTCAAGTTTCCAAGGTGTCCTACCATTAGAACAGAACAGTTCCAGCTCCAGCTGATATGAATGCACACAGCTACAGCTATTTCAGATCCCACTTCGGAGAGCGACATGTGCACTGCTTGTTCATGCTGTATGCTGTCGGCCCTCAATTTTGAGCCACGTGCTGTAGCACTGAAATCCAAAGTAATTTTATCAAAGGGAGAATGCTCAAAACAACAGTGAAAAGACAGCTGAAAATTCCATAAAGATGTACCTCCAAGATACCTGCCAAGCATGAAAAACCACGTTAATAGAATTCAGAAGGGCAAGCGAGGTACAAGAGGCTACTGAATCATAATTTCTCTGTTTTCACCAAATCCTCGTAAAATATACATTAAAAAAAAATCTTTCCTATGAACTTTATTTGTGGGCATAAATAATCTGTATCAAAAAGCTGCTATGCCTTTGATGATATGAAGATCAAAGTGTGGTCTCCAGTATCATCCACCCTATCTTTTTTAGTGAGGTTTTTATGTTATTTATGTTCATTTGAGATCAGTTACTCCAGCTGCACTTCTGCACGCATACAGTAGTATTTGCAGCAAGCACATACTCCTTTTACTCATTATGAACTCAAATCAAATGCTTTTCTCACAGAACTGTTAAACTTGGTGTCATAACTAGGCTTACATAAAGGGCCTCATGAGCCAGAAGTCGAGAAGCACTAGAAATCACTGCTTCAGAAGAATTATTTTTGAGGTATTACAAATTAAGCCATTTCTTTTCAGTCTTTAAACTACATTATAAATTATACTGTATCTCAGGCTCAGAAGAGTTTGATATGTAAAACAGTATTAAAACAAGCAAGTTACTGTAACATTGACAGTTACTAGAAAATAAAAACATCTGTTATAAATTTTCTTAGAAAAACTCCTCTTTACATTTCAACTAGTGTATTTTCACAGCAAAGCTAAAGAGCAATACCTGGGAAACAGCCAGAATTAAGCTTTAACCAAAAATTTTCCATTTCTTCTGGAAATACACTAAGCTATAGAGTTTGTCACAGGACCTGACTGGATAAAGAAGCCAAACTGATCTGTTCCCACTTCCTTCCCATTGCAACACAAATACGTTGCAAGCCTCAAACTACCCAAATGTAAACCCTATTGTGCTTCTAGCTTTCACAGGGATGTTTCTGAGTACCCTCAGCTCACCTTGAAATCTCTCTTGCCAAGCTACTCTCAATGTAATAGGCAAACACATATTTAAATCCGTTCCCTACTTATCAAATGTGAATAAATAAAAAGGCATCATTTAATAATTAGTCTCAATCAAGAATGACTAACAGAGACACAGAGGAAGCCTAAGTACATAATTTTATTTTTGTTTGAGGTTTTTTCCCCTCCACTTTCCTCTGACATTTGAGTTATATAGTAATTCAGAACACATGAAAATAAATTATTTACTCCTCCTCCTCCTCCATTCTTTCTGCATTTATGGTGGTTGTAACTTTGCTGCTCATCAAGAGCAACAGAGAATGCAGTCCAAATGCAACAAAGTCAGCATTAACTAATAAAAGGAAATCTCATCACAGAAGGAAAACTTAACGGCAAACTTAAACCCCATCTGAAACTAACACACAAATCCAATTCCCAGAAGCCCTGCAGTATGTTCAAATCAAACTCCCTCAGGAAGTGCTCAACTTATAAAAGGGGATGAGGGAAGAAGCCAGGAGAAATAAGCAAAACGGGAGAAGCTCTGTGTGCACAATTTTCCTATTAGCATAGTCACTGGACAAGCCTATTTCACACAATCAGAGAATCATCAGGGTTGGAAAAGATCTTCAAGATCATCAAAAGTCCAACTGTCAGCCCTACAACCCCTAACCACTAACCCATCTCCTGAAACATCACATCTACCCCTGTTTTGAAGACATCTTCTTTCTTATGGTTTTCAAATGTACAATTTCCACCACAGCTTCAGTCATTAACCTTAAGACAAACATCCGAGGGAAGAAAATTACATATATTAAGTAAGTTTTAACAAAACTAGATCAAGCAGAACTTTACTCAAGACCCTTTCCAAAAGAAACAGGATAATTCAGACAAGTTTAGCAGTCACAAAGTAATTTCAAATGGAAAGATAATTGAAATTGTTCCTTCACAGCTCATATAGACCTGCAAGTACACCGTATTTTATTATCGTCCATACCAGGATCTGCCACTTTCATTTCAATATCCTTTTCTTTGGCAGAATAAGTCTCTCAAAACTACTAGAATCATTAGATTCTATATCTATTCTATGCTGAGCTATTTGACAAACAGTAGTACTGAGATATTTATTTATGAGGCAGTAAAAGAAGGGGAAAAAAAAGCTCTTGAATGTCCTGCTCTTTCAACAATGTTTCTGACAAATACTTTTGAATCATACATACTCAGTAGGGTGGTTAAACTCATTGAGCTTCTTTTCATGATCTTAAAAAGTACTTTTATTAATTAATCCAAAGAGGATCCCACACAGAGCAGCCACCATCAGTGTGCTATGGTTTCACCAAAACAGACATTTCTCCCTGATGCAGGGTAGCAGGACTGGGTTACAGGTACACAGCTCCAAAGGGGAGTGAAATACAGTAAAGCATTAACAATATGCCACCACCACCAAGTTAAATTCAGGTCAGACCTTGAAAATCATTCACCAGTTAGACACACCACATGGGCAGAGCGTCATGGAAGCTTCCTTGGGAGGATGAAAGCACAGACCTTTTCTGTGGTCCCTAATGTAACATATATAACATAACATTATGGTTGGACTTGGTGATCCCAAGGGTCTTTTCCAACCTGAATGGTTCTGTGATTCTATATTGCCCAGAGCACGTGGGCTCAGAGGCTGAGCACCTGACACAGATTCCCAGATGAGGGCAGAAAATAGTCCAGTACCTAAGCAAGTACAACTAATTTCACACTTTGTCATACACATCAAATAACTGCTATCTTAAATTAAGATCATGTCAAAGAAGCAACATTAACTAATTTTCATGCTCTCCAGCAAGCTTAGATGAACTACGCTCTTTCCATCTATGATTTGGAAACACAAACGAATGATAAAAGCAGAACACCTATTATCAAATTAAATAAATGCATATTAATGAACATAGCTCCAAGAGCCTCTTATTGACTTCAAAACAGGGGCTTTTTTCTGAGCTATCATGCAAGTTTAGGAAATGGATGGGGTTTTGTTGTTGCTTAAAATAATTAAATGCAACCCCCCAAACAAACCGTAGTAAGCAGAAACCTTTGCCACCCAGCCCAACAGGATATTCTTACTGAGTGCAAGGGGCAAGGGAGGCATAGTAAAGTCCTCAGCATCACCCATCCTTTTCCCCTCTTGTTGCTGCAACCACACAGGGAATATTTTACTGCTAGTAGTCTGTGATGGAGATATTGGATTCATGTCTTGCCATTCTTTCCCTCACTTTCCCTTGCCCCCTCCCCCTAATTCAATTTTGTGTCATGTTCGGTGTATTTGCCTGCATGAGCACAGAGCATGTGAACTGAGTCCACGTCATCAATTAAACCAAAGTCAATTTGGAAAGAAGTACAGAAGGTTAATTAACTGCTAATGATTTTGGCATTTGTTTAGGTTAGTCCCTTAACTTAATTTATTGATGTGACAGTATATCAATGTGCCATGATTTATAAAAGACACTTGAAAAGCAAAAAGGTTGGTCATGCAACATTCGGAGTTGCACATTAAAAATACGTACAGGTATAATAAAACCTGTTTTAAAGGAACACTATCAGATTATAAACATTTATTTTACACCTGAAAAAACATATCAAAGGGGAATTGCTCTGAGAACAAGAAAAGACTAACAGAGCTACAGTATATCTGTTGTTAGCAAAATGTTTGTACTTAAGTTCCTAAAGATGGGTTTAGAAACTGAGTGCCAGGCTGCCATTTTCAAAGCCCCGTCCAAGCTCATTTCATGGCATACCCTGATGCACTGTTTTTTCATAGCTGAAGGGAACGCTGAAAATCAGGGACATGCAACATCGCTGCAGATTTGAATGAAGGCACCTCTTATGAGGAGCACAAGGTAAAGCTATGGCACAGACAGCACAACCCAGTAAATTTACTTCAAGTTAACTTTTATGTAAGAAATTAAAGCCAACTGTGACAACAGCATGAGGGGATAAATAAATACATGATTCTCAACCACTTTCACTTGTGGGTCAATCTTTCAGACTGAAGCAGTTGAGCACAGCCAGGTTAGTTTCCTCAGAAGCAAAAGTACAAATCACAGCATGAGTCAAGGAAGCCACTTTTTCCTGCTGAGGTGGGAAGGCAAAGTGACACGACTTCAATGAAAACGTGAAGGTTGGCTATGTCTAACATTTAGGCTTTTGAACAAAAGCAAAAATTAGCATCTGTGTGTTTTCTTCCACAAAGGAAAAGAGGTTCATTCTTAACAACTTCAGATGCAGTACATGCATCTTTTGCTCACAGAGGGCAAAGCCAACATGAACAGGTCACATGCTGGTGCTCAACACCACGGGGTGACAAGGAACCATGCTGCTGTTCATATATGCACTGAGATCTTAATTAGGCTTTAAACAAGAGCTTATTGGGATTCCAGCAGAAAATTATGGTATGTGTGAAAGTCTCCTGTGCTAAGGGTCATGCACAAGGAATACAGAAAGTAGGGAACCTCAGCTAGAAATGTCCCTCCAATCACAGCCCTTTTTCTTACTCAAAATTGCAATTCCAGATTTTAACTTCCAAGGAACAGACAGTCCATCATGAACCAATAAAAAAAAACCTTGGCACATTTTTAGCAGACAATCTGCAGTGCTAATGCTGAACACAGGGTAAGAAAAAAACCTGAAACAGCAGTCGGCATTTATTGCAGTAATACAGTAGACAGGAATACAAGATAATTAGGTTAATAGTGAACTTTCACCCAAATCAGCTCTCTCCATCATTAACAGGCTGTAACCAAGACAAAGGTAAAAGGAATGAGGATAGGAAATAATTCATGAAAGTATATTAAAAATAGCCCTACAGGTACAGAACATCATGTGGCTACACTGCCATTATTACACCTAGTATAGAAATTCCAAGGCAGATATATTTAAAGAAGCTTGGATGCTTAACCGATAACGTGAATCGAGAGCTGCAATAAACAAAAGATTAATTACATTTGTTGTTGGGAGAAGACCCTCAGAGAAGAGGGAGTTTTGCTTTGTGGAAAATACTGAAGTGAAAATGCAGACAATTTTCACTATCTCCAGTGAACTTCTCCAAAATAAACAGATTTGCAGACCTAGCTGGTCACAATACATATAAAAGCAGCACCCATCTAAGAAATAATAATAAAAAAGTCAAGATGTAAACCAATGCCACTATTTTCATTCTCATTATTTCACTAGGGTAAGAAACAAAGGAAACGTAATACATTACAAACAAGACTGGTGCAAACAGTCTGGGGTGTGCGTGCCTAGTGAGAGCTGGGTTGTGTGTTTGTGCACAACCCCTCATAAGACGGAATACACACGTTTCTCTCAAAGCCTTACCAGACAGACCATACCCATTAAAAAATATCTGAAGATAAAGAACAATGATCTTGCTCCTCCAGCATGAGAATTAAACAGTAATAAGGTACAGTTCTCCACTCTTTCAGAGCTGAGTTGCCTGTGTGACTCCAAGGAAATTTCACTCTTTGAGCTTTTCTTCACCCAATTCAAAGTACTTAAATTGCTATCCTAAATTGTAATAACAAATAGAAAAATTGTTATTTACTATGTATTGTTATGTAGTAATATTATCCCTAAAATGACACATACACAAAAGACATTAATATGTACTGTGCCATAAACAATTCCTTATCAGCTGGAAACTGATGAAGGGTTAGCACTGCACCAAACACAGCACAGAAAAGAGGCTAAAGAGATTTCAATTCTCATTTCTTTCTGTTGTATCCCAAGGCAGCTGTCAGGAAGAGGAAGAGATTCAGCTGCTTCTTTCACACTTCAGGTTTCTACCTGTCAGCCAAAGCAGTGACACTCTAAGACACACATACCAACCATGCTGCAACAGGCATACCCTCCCCCTGCTGCAAAAGAAAGCAGTGGTGGCTGATTAAGCAGAATTGCCAGGTGACCCTGAAAACAACCTGCACAGCTGCTCAATCCTGTCTTCCCAGTGAGAGGCAGAGCCACCAAGGGACCACTGTCATGTTCAGCCTCTTCATCCCCTAACTCCCTTGCATATACAAAGACTATCTCAAGGTCCTCTGCATGGAGAATTTCTGGGGTTTGGCATGTCAGGGGAATGTGTGATGGTACAGTATGATGTTGCCTGAGAAAATCAGGAATAGACCTCATGTATTACCATGCTCCCATCACCTGAATGACAAATGACTGCAAAACTTTATTTCCCTGCTTCCTCAGTGTCCCCAAGCCCACAGCTACCCAAACCACAACAAGTTCTGTTTTTTCTGTGACACTTTCCTTCCCATCTCATGCAGGACACGTGAAAGACAGCTGCAGACTCAGAGAACTACAACTCTCATCTTCTTCTCTTCTGGACATGGCAGTATATGGGAGGGAGGACAGAGACAAAAAGAGGAAGGTTTGCTTTTATAACTCCCACCCCCTTAAGAGAAATCCCAGATGTTCTCACATCAGGTTTTTTACACACTACATCATCTAACTTCACCTCTCAACACACCCTGTATCCTCTCAACTTTCATGACATGACACAGTAGTGAAAAATAACACGTCTGAAAAGAAAGAATGCTATAGAAAAGGTGAGAGTGCTTCACTTGCCTGTTTCAGACACTATTGGATATGCTTCACTGACCCAGCCAGGCACAGCTCTAAGCTGTTACCAGGCAGCTGCAGAAATGCAGGCACCGAAGGCCAACACAGTAGAAATGGCAAAAAACATAGATCCTGAAGACCTCTTTTTGCAATTTTGAAAATCCTTCCATTCAAAACCTCCTATTTGTTACAAGCTTATTCTGAAATCCAAGAGTCATTTTTCACTTCCTGCTTGTGCTTGTTTTGCCTCTCGCCCTCTTTGATCATTGCACAGCAACAGCACTGCACAACCACTGCTCCCAAAGGAGCAAAGGTGGTGGTTCTTTCTCCTCAGACCCACACCAACAGCCATACTGCTTTCTACCTTCACTTAAAGAACAAACAAAAAAATCCCCAAAACAAAACCCTACAAATTCTGGGGATATAAAGTAGAAGCAGTTTGATTTAACCTCCTCAGTAAAATCCATACTGCTTTGACTACTAGTAAAACTACCTCCTTGCAAAGTGCTAAAAAATATGGGAAGAAGGTTTGGGCAGAAACGTGCAACCTCCATTTGAAGTTTAGTCAACTGAGGAAAAACCAGTAGCTGAGGTTCAGAAGTAACTGATAAAGCTTTTCTCATCACACTCAACTAGCCTCCACGCATATTTACTTTCAACCTAAACACTTAAAGCTCAAGATTTTAAGAAAATTTTAAAGGAAAAAAAATAAACAAAACAAGAACAACAAATTAATCCTTGGCTATAAGTGAAAGCAAGACTTCAGACATGGTTAGCTAGCTGTATGTCAGTGTGAAGCTCTGCTGGAGGAAGGAAACAGATACTTGAGACTGCCTCAGCAATTAGTATCTTCATGCAGTGATGAGAAGGAAAACACCAACCCCAAGGCATATCCCTTGACAGCATAAAACTGACATATGCCTCTTATTACAAATTAATTATATTATACTTCTGTTTACAAATTAATCATATTATACTTCTGTGCTACCATGCCCTCAGGACTCCTGATCCCTGTACCTTCATCAGATCCACAAGAGAAATCCTGAGCAGAAGCCAGGAGTAATCAGACTCCAGTCAATGTTGCAGAACAGGCATCAAGAAGGAAAAGGAAAAGCCTGCAGAGGTGTGTGACTATAGCCCAGGGTTTGTTAATAGCCAAAGGAATGCTTGCTCTGCAAGAGAGCATCACATGCAACTACACTCTTCCCACCACACCAAAAGGTTTAATCAATCAGCATTCAGCTCTGCCAGTTGATTTAAAAAATATTACCATACAAATAGCCACCATAATTACTTTCTAATTTAGTAGCAATTAATATGGATTAGGATTTCTGTGGGTCCTTGAGAAGTAGTTTAACACAGGCCAGGAAGTTTTCAAAGCACATATTCCTTTTCTGATCTATGATAGTAACAGCAAGAACATGCACAGAAAGTTTTAGGAGGGGCTTTGATTCATAAGAGAGCAGAAGTAAGTGAGGTTCAAGAAAATAATGTAGTCTCATTATAGAAGAGTCTAAGGCACCACTATTAAACAAAGCTCTTTTTCTCAGAACTGGCTGCTAATGAAATCTACCCCTTGCCCCTAAATTGTTTTTGTTTTGTTTTGTTTTTTTCTTAAATACATTAAGCCCAAGGCTCACTATTAATAATGTATGGATAGGTACTAATCTTCCCTAATCAACACTAATGGAGACCTATGTTTTCCTAAGTCAAAGCCAATACACAATGGTTAAAGCTGGGGCTCTTCCATTCCAATTGTCAAAGAATTTAGTATTTGTCCAGATATTATTCAATTATGGATTGAGACACTGGCATGTTTTTCACTCTTCTACTCTTCATGTCTGAATTGAAGGTAGCCCATAGGCGTGTTGTTTTTCTTTTTTTTTTTTTTTTTTTTTTTTAAACACAGGATGGCCTTTTTTTGCATGAAAGATTAACCCAAGCTGCTGAATGACACGGAAGGTCTGTGGGTGCTTAACAAGGACAACTGCAGCTTTGCAACCTGTTTGCTCTAGCTACTCTTCAAACACAGTGAATTCCACCTGGACCCTGTTTTAATCTCTGATGCACTTTCTTTTCTGCAGACAGCCTGCTGCTTCTATCATTAAATATGATTTTCTGTATCCAAGGCCAGGCAGTCTTTAAGATACAATCTTTTCCAGAAGATTTTCTTCCATGTTTGGCCCTCTTTTTGTCCCTGAGGACAGAAAATACTGATGAGAGCTTCAGGAGTGAGGTGCTGTGCGTACTAGCAGAAACACGTTCTGCTTTTGTCCTCACTACTACAAGAAAAACATCCAGTTCCTCCCAGACAGGCATATCTGTGCATTGGAACTGCCTTAGAGACAGGTGATGCCTTGAATAACATTTTCCATAACTTTCCTGATTTTACTGCTAATGTTTTATAAACTTTCTCCCACTCCTTCTTCTCTGACAATTTTACATACCCATTTTGATATTCCCTCAAAAGACATTAAAGAAGAAAAACTTTTAGGCTCCCTCAATAACATATACCTTCTTTGGACCTTAGAAAATCGTCAGAGATGCTCTGCCTCCTATGCCAACATCTGTAACAGCAGACTAACAGAATCCTGCTTCTTGCCTCCCAGCTTCTACATGCTGGCAATTCTTGTACCCAAAAAACAGCAGCAGAATCAACTGCAACAACTGGGTACCTCCTTACGTGTTCGTGACATTAAGTAGAAAAGCAGTTACTCCAGTATGCACCCACATTCAATCCTATGTACAGATTCAGGTAAGAAATTGCCAGTTGTCAGCACTATGATGGAACCACAGGTTCCTTTGGTAGGGAGAGTGACAACCGGCTGCTGTTAATTCACCACCACCAAATGAACACTGCTGGACACTCCATTAAACTTGCTTCCTACACAAAGCAGATTGGCTGAGTCACTACATTTCTATTAAATCTACTTACTCACTTACTGGCTTTTTACACAGTTAGCTGTGATTTAAT
This sequence comes from Apus apus, assembly GCF_020740795.1. Taxonomy (NCBI): domain Eukaryota; kingdom Metazoa; phylum Chordata; class Aves; order Apodiformes; family Apodidae; genus Apus; species Apus apus. Next base: position 55,420,729 of record NC_067283.1, read on the forward strand.
CCTTTTGTACCAAGATGTTCCCATGAACGGTACAACATAGGCAGAAGCAACAGGAAATTAGCACACTCTACCACTTGCACCATCAATTCATGCTCTGAAGATAAGCTTGTGTACATAGTTCATGGGAGTTTCCAATCCTCGACTGCACTGCCTCCTTAAACCACAAAGCCACAAATCACCTCCTCAAGCCACAGAAAGAACAGAAAATTCAGTATTACTTCAATTTGTGGAATTTGTATTTCCTAGTCAACTTTATGTAGATGGCCCACAAAAAGTCATGGCAGGTAAAAACAGCTAGAAGTTGTGAGCTTTATGTATGTTCAGTAGTACTGACTACTACAGACTATAGTCAAATCTTTGGCACAAAATATGATTAATCTATATAGAAATGAACTTTTTTTTATATATTCTGCATATTAAGCATCCACTTCTAAGGTCTGGTTTCTCTTATTATGTTAGAAACACTAAAAGCCCTCAACATTCAGTAACATTAGTGACAAATTACTAAAATGTCTTGCACTGCTCCCAAAACAGTATGTCCGTGATGATACAACTAACAGGAAACTAAATTAAGATCAGCACAACAGAGATGATGTTCTGCTAGCTGTTTCAATTGCTAGAATAAGGAGGAAGAACTTGCATTAGTCATTCTTGCACTACTACATTTTGGCCTTTTTAGTAGGTACACAATAGCCTCCTTCCATTAATTTCAAAAGAGTTTATTCTTTGTAAATTTAGTTCCTGTCATTCTTGTGAGCCCCAGCCTATACACTGGTAACACTTTACATTCACTGTTCACTTACACACATAAAATGTACGAAAGCTAAATTTGAAAGGCAGTTGCATTTACACAAACATCCTCCACACAGCTATGGCTAAGGTCTCTTCTACACTGTCTGAGAAAAGAAGCATTTGACTGACTTATACTTCACTTTCAGGTCCTCTTTCCACTCTAGGCAAAATGCTGTAGGTGAGTCCTTGTGCAAAACACAAAATTGACTCAAAATTTACAATGCTGCAGCAACTCTGCTTATTCTCTATGGAGAAAGGTCAAGATCCAAATCAGTTTTTACTTCTTGAGGTCTCCTATGGTCTTGAGTCTGGAAGACGTGATACCAACTTGACAATTTTGATAACATTACTACATTGCCAAGTTGCAACTTTGCAGACATCAAGCCATTGACTTTAAAAAGAACCTTCCATGAAACCCACATCTATTACCATTCTCCTGGAGTTTCTGTATCACCATATATTCAGCCACTATAAGCAGATGGTTTCCTCCAGTGATTCATTAATGTTTCTAGTAATTGGTGGCACACAGTAGGCTAACACTATGCTCCGTCACTCATGGCATCAGCTACTCACTGTTTAATTCCAGCCTCGTTGCTGCCTGGCTTACACCACTCTGTCAGGAAGAGGTGGATACATAAAAAGGATTCTCTTCTCAGTCCTCTTAAAGAAGAAAAATTCCCTCAGGAACTACAGCCTTACTACTGCGAGCACAATGGTCTATGATACCTGTTAGTGATGTACAGCTTTGCCACCCCCATGGGAATCCAGACTTCTTTAGAGGGTTTGCAGTTTTCAGCTGAAGCTGCCTTCAATAGATTCAAAACTCAATCCTCAACAGGGGAGTAAGATCTATTATCGTTTTAAGTGGGCAAGGCTCACAATAGAGACTGAAGGAGGATAAAGAAAAGAGCTCTTTCTAGGTTGGGCTAGGTCAGAGTAGAGAGGTACAGAGCATTAGCAATGCAAAACACTCAGCTCTGGAAGTTGCTTCCCTCACTGATCTGCACTTGACAATCTTCTGAAATCATCCCAGGGAGCATCTACCCATTCACTGCCTTGGCTGAGATCTAAAGCTTGAGGAGATGGCTTTTTATGAGCAGAGTGAATTAGTAAGGAGTGATTTTCTACTACCTCTTGGTTTTGTTATCCGGGTTTCCATATGAACACACAAAGCCTTTTTCATTCCTTCTTGCTCCACAGCTCTGAGCTAAGTGAGCACAGCTCTTTGCTTCTGCAAGAACAACCTACTATCTGATGGCATGCTGATACAGGTTCTGACAAATTCACCCACTGATGCTGTGACCCCATCATAAAAGGCCACCAAATTTGTCAGGTGTGATTTGCCCTTGGTAAAGCCATGTTGGTTGCTACCAATCACCCTCCACGTTTTCCATGTGCCTTAGAGCCTTCAGGAAAATCTGCTCCATCATTTTGGCAGGCATAGAGGTGAGACTTACTGGCCTGTAATTCCCTGGGTCTTCTTTCCTTCCTTTTTTGAAAAAGGTTATTATGTTTCCCCTTTTTCAGTCAGTGGCAACTTCACCAGACTGCCCTGACTTTTCAAAAATGATAGAAAGCGACTTCATCTGTCAGCTTCCTTAGGAGCCGCATATGGATCTTGTCTGGTCCCATGGACTTTTGCATTTTCAGGTTCTTAGATGGTCTCAAACCTGCTCTTCTCCTACAGTGGGAAGATCTTCCTTCTCCCAGTCCCTGCTTTTGCCTTCTTCAACTTGGGTGGTGTGGCCAGAGCACTTACTACTGAAGACTGAGGCAAAAAAAGTAATTCAGTACCTCAGCCTTCTCCGTAACCTGTATGACAAGGTCTCCTATTTCCTCCCAGAGGGGGCCCACATTTTCCCTGTTCTGCCTCTTTATCACTGATGTACCTGCAGAAACCCCTCGTGTTACCTTACGCTTGATGTCCCTGGCCAGATTTAACTAAATCTGGACTTCAGCTTTCCTTACCTGATCCCTGGCTTCTTGAACAACTTCTTTGTATTTCTCCCAGGCTACCTGCCCCTGCTTCCACCCTCTGAAGACTTTTTTTTTCTGGATTGCTGATGCCTTGCTGTGTTGTCCCTCCAGCAGATGTTAGGGTGGAGGGATCAGATGTTAGGGTGAGGATCATGGTCTGTGAACAGGAAGGTGCTCTCCTATCAGCCTGTATAGGGCCTCATATACTTGGTCATCCTGGTCAGGTGCCTATAGCAGACTCCCCCTGTGATGTCATCAGCCCCTGTCTTCCCTTTAACCCTGACCCATAAGCTCTGTCAGCTCCTCACCCATCCCCAGGTGGGGCTCCATGGACTCCAGGTGGTCGTTGATGTAGAGAGCAAAATCACTTCCTCTTCTCCCTTGCCTGTCCCTCCTAAAGAACTGATAATGATCCATTCCCACACCCCAGTCACAGGGGTCACAGAATCACAGAATGTCCCTGGCTGGAAGAGACCTCCAAGATCATCCAGTCCAGCCCTAGACCTAACAGTGCAAGCTCGCCACTAGACCATGGTCCCTAAGCACCAGGTCCACATGCCCTTTAAATGCATCCAGAGATGGCGACTCTACCACTGCCCTGGGCAATCTATTCCAATGCCTGACAACCCTTTTGGTGAAAAAATGCTCCCTAATATCTAACCTAATCCTTCGCTGGTGCAGCTTGCGTCCACTCCCTCTGGTCCTATCACACATCACCAGGGAGAAGAGGCTGTCCCCCTCATCACTCCAGCCTCCTTTCAGGTAGCTGTAAAGAGCAATGAGGTCTCCCCTCAGCCTCCTCTTCTCCAGATTAAGCAATCCCAGGTCCCTCAGCTGCTTCTCATAGGGCTTAGGCTCTAGGCCCTTCACAAGCCTCACTGCCCTTTTCTGGACATGCTCCAGCACTTCTGTGTCCTTCTTATAGTGAGCAGCACAGAACACAGTATTAAAGGTGGCCTCACAGCGCCGACTACAGGGGGATGATCACCTCCCTATTCCTGCTGGCCACAGTGTTCCTAGTAAAACCCAGGATGCCACCGGCCCTCTTAGCCACCTGTGCACACTGCTGGCTCCTATCTAGTCAGCTGTCACCCAATAACCCCAAGGTCGTCTTCCAACCTGCTGCTTTCCAACCACACATCACCAAGTCTGTAGCTAACCATAGGGTTATTATGACCCAAGTGCAGGACCTAGCACTTGGCCTTGTTGAATCCCATACAATTAACCTTGGCCCACTGATCTAACCTGTCTAGGTCCCCCTGAAGAGCTTCCCTACCCTCCAGCAGATCAACACACCCACCTAGCTTGGTGTTGTCTGCAAACTTCCTGAAGGAGCATTCAATCCCCTCATCCAGATCATTAATAGAGCTATTAAAGAGAACAGGCCTCAGTACTGAACCCTGGGGAACACCACTCGTGACCAGACGCCAGCCAGATTGAATTCCTTTAACTACCACCCTTTGGGCCCAGCCATCCAACCAGGTTTTTATCCAGCACACAGCGCATTTATCCAAGCACCACAAGTTTCTGAAAGACAATGCTCGAGGATGTCCCGCAACAACGTCAGCCCTAAAGAGATCTGTGTAAGCCACTTGAATTTTCAATGTTTTCTGTTAAGCCATCCCACGTCTGTGAAAATTTCAAGGTTGCTATATATTACCCTTAAAAATCTCTTAAAATGCACCTGCTGCCACAATACCACAGACAGAGATTGGCAGTTAAGCAGTCTGCATGCCATCATTACTACTCACAGTGCTGACCAGTCATCTCACCTCTACTTGGTACTTGACTTCTCTCTTTTTCCCAAGTTTATATTACAAATATCCTAGCTATCGCCTTTAACTAGTGAACGTTTTTGAGTAAGAACCAGTCTAGATGTCAATCTCCAGTAGCCTAGATGCCTCATCTTTCAGGACATACTTCAAGGCAAATAAGAGTCATCCCATTATGTCTCAGTGATGACATTAACATCATAGCCCTGCAGGCTTGGGCACAATTGCAACTCCTCCTGCTTATTTCCCATGCTGTGTGCATTTGCACAGATAAAGGCATTTAAGTTGGGCCCCCACTGAAGCTGCCTCACTGCCTGGGGTTCCATTCATTTCAGGTATTCTCCTGCTGGACTGTGATCCTTCCTCAGGCCCAGGGTGTCCATGAGTCAAATCGGCTTCAAAGGGATGGCAGTGGATTGAGGATCCCCTCTCCTCCAGCAATTCTAGTTTAAAGCTCTCCTTACTAGATTGGCAAACCTATTGCCAAAGATACTCACCCCTTTCCCTGGAAGATGAGCCCCATAAGCACCTAGGAGACCAGGTTTCTCAAAGCAAATCCTGTGGTCTAGGAGGCCAAAGCCCTGGCTTTGCTACATCACTTCTGTAACCATTTACTGGTTTTCCCAATGATTTGCCCTTTCATGGTATTTCCTGTGCTAAGAAATAGGTTCAGCCCTCCATTCTTTGTGCCTTAAGTTGCTTTTGTTCACAGAACTGGAATGAAAAGGAGTAAGTCATCAGAGATATCACCAACTTTCATTTTTTTGTACAACATAATTAAGTTGTTTTAAGGAAGCCATTTGCCCAGTGAAGAAGAATAAATCAGATAATGCACAATAATACGCAACAATATCTAAAAGCCTACATTATTGTACTCAATTATATTATTTTGTCCTACCTTCCATTATGATCTTCTCCAATGGGTTTTAATTATTTCCAGCAACCACTAATGTGGACAGAGACCATATTAAAATTAGTGTATACAAGACTCACTAAAAGTTAGGTCAGTGTCCTTTTAGATTAGACAGCTTTTAAAAGGGAGTTTTCCACTCCATCTCTAAAGCAGAAGCCTCTTCCAAAGAGAACACAAATGTAATTGTTAGGGGGTTTTGTTGCCATTAGTCAGGTTACATGAAACTTCATTGTAAGAACAAAGATGTTCTACCTTTGCACTGAGAGCAACGCTTCTTTGTAGCTTAAAAAAAACAATTCCTTTCTTCTGCCACTCTCTCTGTCCACTTGCACTTAGCACACATTGATTTTTATCCCATCTTTTTAAAGGAGTGTCAGCCATTACAGCTCTGCTTTGTTTACTTTCATCAATACTGCTGTGAACATGTATGACATTGGAGAAATAAAAAATTAAAATTAAATGAGAGCCAGTAGTTAGGTGTTACAGAGGAGAGTGAGAAAGGAAATGGCAACCATGCAACACTGGTAGTTTTCTAGTAACAAAACTTCCAAAATCTCTTTTCCTGACATTCTTAATGTTTTACACAAAGTGGTTTTTCTGGTGTCTAGTAGTAAGCTTCTGCTATAATTTCAGTGAGAAGCTATGTTAGGAACATTATTCTTTCTCTCTAATTCCTCTCTCAAATTTGTATAAATTGGTTGGCCAATTCAAAACTTGTTCTAGAAGACAGCAAAATCACATGTCCTTTTCATGGTACAACTTTACATGGATGTAGACAAAACAGACTATTCTACTAATCCTCAGCAATTAGTACGAGTTGGTACAAAGAATTGCAACATCCTGCCCATGTATAAGTACACTGCACCTCTGTGCAGCTATACAGTTCTTTGACTAACCTCAGGGCATGAGTTTATGAAAAAGCATGAACACTGGTGTGGTCAAGGAGAGGTTATAGCTAATGCTTTGCGCCACAACCAAAACAATTCAATGCTTTCTTATTCACCCTAACTACAGTTCTTCCAGACAGCAAGCTTTGACAGGGCATTTTCTTTTATCTTCTTTAACAGACATGTATCACAGAGGGTTACCCACTATTCGAAAAACCTGTGCTACTAGGCCTCCTCCTAATTACACACTGGCATCCACCAATAGTATGATGAACTAAGGAAGAAGTCCTGCAGCTGTAAATAAATCAGCTAGGCTTCTTAACAGCCTGCTCATTTCCTTGATTTCAGTTATCTTTAGCCTGTCCTAGATTGCACCTTTTATTTGATGTTATTGAGAATCTTTTTAATGTATTGTCTAGTGACTTTTTGCTACTTTAATTTTATTTTTGGCATTAAGAAACCATTAGCCAAAATGTAAGTACTTAAATTATTAGCATTTCCAGGTCAAAGGAACTTAGCATCATTAAAGGGGAACAATCTTGTAATTCTTGTTTTATGTGTGATTTTTACCTGTTTTCTTATTTATTGATGAGTTAAGTATTTATGTAGATATCTCCCATGGCTATAAGCTGCTTAGTAAAGGAAATTACTTAGACATGATGAAGAAGCACTTTAGAAAGTTGCTCAACAAAAGAATATGCCACACGTGAATATGGTAAGGATGGCTAGTACAGAGAGTGCCTCATGCTACCCTGCCACAATACTGACCAAAGAGAAAATAGAAACACAAACTGTACATTTCTATCCATTGAACTACACAGTTTCTTACTACCGGGTCACTCAGAGAACCACAGACTTTGTAAACTGACAAACTATTTTTTTAAGTTATGTATTTTCTAGGGAATTACTGAACTCCTAACTACAAAATATAGAAAAGTATTTGGGCCATTTAGTATATACCCTTCACTGAGACATTAGTTACAAATGCAATAATACGAAGTGCTACATTAAATACCTGCACAGCTTTCAACTTGCCCATGTTCCCATAAAAGTGTTCCCACTCACAAGTTGGTGAAACCACCCAAGCAGCTGCCAAAAAAGCTGCAACTGATTCTTTAACTGCAAGACTGGTTACATGCCAGGAACTGACATAAAATTTGATCTGTTAACTTACAGCAGTCTTTGTGCATGATCAGCCCTCAACCAGCCCATCTATCATAATTGCCAGCTCTATTTTCCTGTGTAAAATGACTTTCATCTATCAGTATCAGACAAGCTCATTTCATATTTTACTGAGCTAGTCCAGGTGCAAAAATTATCCCACACACATACTTCCTTCATCATACAGGCAAGATAGACACAAATTTGTTAATAATTATGGTTGCCTGTACTGCAATAAAATAACTATAGAAGCCAAATTTGTCCACTCATTATTTCCCTGTGGAAACATGTTTATTTTTGGAAGCAAGGCTGTGCTTCCTTCTGGAGGGTAGAAGCAATATCTTACAAAGCTGGAACTAAAACAGGCACCTACAGCAATAAAAACCCCTCACAGTGACATAGTGCTTTAGAAGTTACTACCTAATTGAAAAGCTGACCACCTTAATTAAGAATCTACTTAACTGGAGAACAAGATGTGACTCGTATTTATGAATTAAGTTATGAGGTTCTGACCTTAAAAATTCACAGCTAGGCCCGGTGTGAGCACCCTTTGATCACTCAAGCATGAAAACAATTTGTGAGTAAATTCTTGGTGACTGAAACCAAGGTTTCTCCAGGGGAAGACTGAAACATTCAGATATGAACTATTTATGAAGCAGAATGTGAATAAAAGGTTGGCCCTGTGCAAGGAAGAACTGTATTGTCAGAAACTAGGCTGAGCTACCTGCTGAGAGCAAGTAGGGGATGTCAGAAAATTATGTTCTGGCAAGCTTCTGTGTGCCAGATGTAAGGGAAGCAGAAAGAAACTGGACTTAGAAGTATGAAGGGGATTAAAGATTCAAATAGGCCTGCAGACCCTGATTTGGTCCTCCTAACTGATCCCAAAAACCTCTGCATAGCAAACAGAGGGACAAGATAGGAGGCTACTCAAGACAGTGATTAAGGTCAGGATGTTAGCATAGGCACAAATCACCTCCTGGAAGTGCCTCTGCCTCACTTTTCATGTGGCAGACCTCTAGCTAGCCTATGCAGATGCCTCAAATTAAATGGTGTTGAAAAGTTGCCATTTTCAAGAATGGCAAGATCAGTGCTTCTGTAGCAGTAATGTGCTTTATGACTGCCATTGTCACAAATGATCCAACTGCACCAAAGAAGGGATAGCTCAGTAACCCCACATTACAGTAATTGCAACAGTAAATTGGGAAAGACAAGAGAATCACGCTTGTGTTTAGTCTAGCTATATGACAAGGTTGGATCAGCAAGGGAAATTTTTTAATTATTTTTTTTTAAGACGATAAAAGTTATTTTCAGCCAATTTCTTTTCAGGCACAAAAGAGCAATTTTATCCTACATGTTCTATAGCCCTATTCCCCAGTGTTGTTTTCTTTTCCATACCAAAGGCCCCTTTACCTCACACTGCAAGTTTGCTACACACAAAACCACTAAACTAGGTACTTAATGTAATATATCTCCCACAACCCCACCTGAGAAGGGATGGGAAGAATAATCTCTCTTTAAGAGGGCTGAGAATCAGAACCAGCAGAAAGAATTATTTAAAGGATCACAACATCCCTGTAAGTCCCTTCAGCTTACCAACCAATGAATCAAAATCTCCTGCTTTAAAAACATTCCTCTGCCAAAGGGTGAAGGTTTTTCATCCTCACACAACAGTTGATACTGACATTGGATTATTCCTTCCCTCTACAGACATCTTGTTCCCTCACTGTCAGACTTTCATCTTCCAGCAAAAGCTAACTTCTAGCATTTTCAGCATATTTTCTGCTACGCTGCATTTATTAAACCAGCTGTGTCGAGGATAAAGAAAACCTCCCAGCATTGAGGATAAAGAAAACCTTCCAGTGTCTCCTCCATTTCCCCTGAAGGTGTGTCACCACTTCCTACTGTAGAACTAACCTGTTACCTGAGGAAATCGGCTAGACCTAATCCTCTTAAAAAGGCAATTTATCCTGCTGCAGACTCAATTCCTGTTGACATCCCATGTCATAAGCTTGTGCTGCTGGCAGAACAGGGGAGCAAGAGGCCCCTTGACAACACAGGATTTGTTTAGTAGGATGGAGCAGACTTCAGAAGGTTTTAGCTTACTAGGCTTCCCAGGCTTACTTGTCTCGATAAAACTGCAGAGAGAAGTCCTAGCACAGCTGCTGTCCTCCCTGGTTCAAGGGAGCTGATGTTTCCCTACTATTTAAAATTCTTAATCCAACCGTCCTTTCATTACTACTTTCCAACCATATTCTGTAAATTATGTTAGGTGCTTGTTTATTCAAAGCACCCACCATCTCTCTAAGGCTCCCTTTGTAACAAGCTGCCAGCTCGCCTCTTTGTTCAGCCCATTATCTGGGCTCCCCATCAACTGAATATATTTAGTCTCACCCAAGTAGTTTTGATTATCAAGATTCTACTACCGTCTAATTAGTGACATTTTTATTACTAATTTGTCACTCAGACACTTTCAGTCACATTAAAAATTCCTGCCAGCTTCTCTGAAATTGCTGTGTGCTTACAGTCTTTTTCTTTTCACGCAAGATCAGCTAAGCATTTTTGTTTTCCTGGATCCTTGGGAGACTTTTAAAGAAACACTTAGGAAAATTGTCTCGCATAGAAGGAGACTTTTGAGCACTGAAAAGATGATCTAGCCTAAGAAACTAATGTGTGGTATTTTTGCCTCTTAGACATGCAGCTTGAATATCACTGAGAAAAACAAGAAAGTCTCAGAACCTTAATGCTCTTTCCATTTTGATTCTAAAGGCATGGAAGTAGCTGAATCAGGACACAGTATGACACTTAGAACCACAGGATCACTTAGGTTGGAAAAGACCTTTAAGATCATTTAGTTCAACCATTAACCCTACTCTGCCAAGTCCAGCACTAAGCCATATTACAAAGCACCACATCCAGGGATGGTGACTCAACCACCTCCCTGGGCAGCATGTTCCAATGTCTGATAACCCTTTCTGTGAAAAAGTTCTTCCTAATGTCTAGTCTAATGTCCCTCTTGTTCTATCACCAGTTCCTTGTGAGAAGAGACCAGCACCTACTTCTTTACAACGTCCTTTCAGGTAGTTGTAGAACTGATGAGGTCTCCCCTCAGCCTTCTTTTCTTCAGACTAAATAGCTCCAGTTCCCTCAGCTCCTCCTCATTAGACTTTGTTCTCAAGGCCCTTCACCAGCTTGGTCACCCTTCTCTGGACTCACTCTAGCATCTCAGTGTCCTTGTAGTGAGGGCCTCAAAACTGAACACAGTACTCAAGGTGCAGTCTCACCAGTGCTGAGTACAGGGGGAGGATCACTTCCCTAGATCTGCTATGCAACACTATTGCTGATAAAGGAAAGGATGCCACTGGCCTTCGTGGCCACCTGGGCACACTGCTGGCTCATATTCAGCCACATAACAATCAGAGTTAAAAAAAATAATATAATCACATTCAAAAAATGACATAAAAATCACAGAATCACAGAATAGTTTGGGTTGGAAGGGACCTTAAAGATTATCTAGATCCAACCCCCAAATTTGACTGAATTTATAACTGTAAATCCCCACTACCTGTTTCCCTTTCAGTATGTGCTGCAGCTCAGCAGGCTTTTCTCAGATCACACTGTTGCCACTATTCTCTAAAACAACTACAAAAACATTCTCCCACCTTAAAGAAAAAGAGCAACTACCTTCTCTGACCAGTATATATTATGGGAAGATTGCATCTCTCTAATGTTTCATTACCACTTCGCAAAATACCCTGGATCTGATTTTTTGTCTGTGCTTTTTTTGTTTGTTTAATTTTAAGTGAAAGGTCTAATCCAAAGTTCCTAAAATCAAAATATATTTCCTGCTCGTGCTAGTAAGATGAGAGCAGAGGAACTAATTTGATGCTACACAAAGTGAATAACCAAAGCAAATCACTCCACAAGTGGTACCACCAAGCCTGCATATAGGCTAGGTACAACAATTTCAGCTGTTGCTAAACAATTTATTATTAATTTTTTTAGGTAAGGAAACTATTGGCCCTCTAAGGATATTTTTTATAGCTATGGTTTTAGAAAGCCAGACTCTTTAATTTACTGAAAACCAAAAGGACGATTAGATATGTGTGGTCTGTGAGAAAAAAAGAGATAACGAACATTTCCATAATGAAAAAATTAAACTCCAATTACCTTGCCTATCTGGAAATGAAAACAAAGAAACATTACCATGCAGGAAAATTTCTACCGAGGATTTGTGGGATCCCATCCCATACAGAACTATTAATTTTTTTTAACAGTAACCAAAATTAAAACCATACAATCCTGGATGATAAAAATCTGACAAATACACATAATTAAGAAGGTATAAAAAATTACTTTTCTTCATTTCCTATTTACTTAAATGCTTTTTAAAATTTGTTCAGATTTGTTGTTTAAAGATAGAATTTTAAATTATAAGATTGCTAAGCATCTTTGTGAAGAAGACTGGTTTCTAAATTTCTAACTAGTATAGGAATGACTTACCTGTTTATTTAGAAAGAGCTAAGACTAAGTGCATGATAGGGTATACATGTATGTATTTATGGGCTATGAGCCATAACTTTATGTTCCTCTTAATGAATCCAGATCTCAGAATTGCCTTCACAGTGAAAATAAATGCATAGCTTACCTCTGAAATTAAGTGTGAATTTTCAGTCGTGGTTGGAAAGGACCTCTGAGATCACAGAGTCCAAACAAAAAAACCCCAACAAACCAAACCTAACACAAAACTCCATGAAAACACACCCCATAAAACCCCACAACACACAACTTACAATCTCAGCCACAAAGTAAAAGCTAGGGCAGCTCTGGATGGTGCAGCCAGGCTGGAGCCCTTCCAAGCACAGGCTGTTGTGCACAAGCAAGAAGCCCTGGGGACAGGGAGCCCAGGGAAGAGCAGAGCTCTCTGCTGCTCCAGACTTGCAATGGGCAAGAGAGCCCCAGAGAGCCAGGGCACGAGTGGGGCCTGGAGGGGCAAAAGCAGCAGGTGAGAACCGAACTGAAAGGGCCCAGAGGAGCCCTGACAAGGGGCTCTGCTCATGCTACAGAGGAAAAGCTGCAACCCTGGGGGCCACCCTGGGGGTCTGGAAAGCTTCCTCCCCCCAGATGTGGGGCACAAGGGCCACCTTCATGGAGCAGGAGCAGCAGGCACCTGGCCAAAAGGGCCCAAAGGAGCCCTGGCAAGGGCAAGGCTTCCTGCAGAGGAAGGCAAAAAAACCCCCCAGACAACTGCTGGGCCTCTGTGGGGGGAAAAAAGCCTTCCCCCCCCAGCTGCAGGGCACCAGAGGCCACATCGTGGAGCATGAGCAGCAGGCAGTGACCTCACAAAATGGGCCAGAGGAGCCCTGGCAAGGGGTCATGCTCAGTGCTGCAGAGGAAGGCAAAAAAACCCCAGGGACCAGGGCCAATGTGCCCTGGGGGAAAATTCCTTCCTGACCCCAGCAGAGCTGGCGATCGGCTGCTCCCTGAGCATGTGAGCAAGACCTGCCTCATCCTCCCACCGGCTGGTCACGCCTCCCAGGAGATGCCCAAGCCCTGATCTCCCTCAACCTGGAAACATCTCAGGGGCTTTCCAGAGTGGCTAAAGGCCCCAGGCCTGCTTGGCCTTGGGGAAAATAATTCTTACCGTGCCTGGCAGGACACCAGTGGATGCTCCAAAGCACTGGGACCTTTGGCCTCATCTCTGCATCCCACTTCTTACTGTTGCTGCCACTGGCTTTGCAGGGGATGAGGACAGCGAGCTCTGCAGTGCTCCTCAAGAAGCCATTCCCTTGGTCTGGCCATGGCTATCCAACTGGAAAGCACTTCTGTCTCTCAGATGAGCTCTGAAGGTGGCCTGCCCAGCAGCTGGCCTCCAGCATCCTTGTTCAGCCCCTCCAAGTAATTACCCCAGCTCCACAAAGGCTTCCTCTCAGATTTCTTCAGGCTGCCCTGGGCCAGCTCTGGCAGCAGAACACAGGAGGACACCCCTTTTATACTGCCCAGGGCATTGTGACTGCTGCGTTGCCAGAGGTGACATTGTGATGTGGGGGTGATGGGCTCCCCCCTGCACAGCCCTGCCCACTGCCCCTCCGCCCAGCACCCACAGGGAGGAAGGCCTTTGGGATCTGGCCCCAGGCAGCCCCTGTGCCCAGGAGGCCCAAGGGGTTGTCCCCACCCTTGGTGGCCATACACTAGACATAGCTGCTGGGCATCTCTGATGTGTCCTCTGCCACGCCGCTCCCAAGGACAAACACAGAGCTGCTGCTCTTCTCTCATGGGAGAAACTAAGCTTGCAGCCCAGAGACCATGCCCTAGAGTCCACCCCTGTGAGCTGTCCCCTCTCTGTGCCAGAGCTAGCATCTGTAAGGCCACTCAGTGAAGAGGACCAGGGACTTGCTCTGGCTGTACACAAACCCTGGAGGTGCAAAGGAGGATGATTCTGGCAGCTGCAGCCCGGAGGAAAGCCAAAGTATGACCAGAGCCATAGGTTGGGATGAAAAGTGCCAACAGGCTGCCATGCACCATGCCTATCAGTGCTTAAGAGGTAATTGCACAATGGCCTTAATGCTACACTTTAACTTTTGGTCAGCTCTGAAGTGGTCATGCAGTTGGACTTGATGGTCACTGCAGGTACCTTCCAACTGAATTGTTCTCTTCTCTTGGAGGGCACTCGATGGCAGCAGTGAGTGAAGGGCGAGGTGGCCCTTATTGCTACTAGAGAAGGGATGTACCAGGTCACCCTTGCAGGAGGGAAAAACCTGAACATTTTACCTGGTTAGTGGATTTGGGGGAAAGCTGGTAGCACAGTCACCTAGTTCTGCAAAGTTATTCTCATCAAGATTGGACTTGAAAACAGGACTTGGAGGAACTCAACTTGGTACAGGGTTATACTGCATTAAACTCCCAAGGCTCATTTTTACTTTGTAAAAGCATTGTTATGAATTGTTAGATTCGGTTATTTCCCATCATTAATGTTGACCCTTTAATATACGCAGCTTCATATCAGAGAGCACTACCTTTTGCAGAGAGGAAACGAGTTTACTCGTAACTAGACTCCACTTGCCATTTTGCTTAAAATAAAAATACAAAATACATCATTTTCACCTAAACTTTAAGAGCAGAATAAATTGAACTGAGCCTTGAAGTAACTGGCATCCTTAATATATGTGTTATTCCAGACAGGCAGGAAAACAAGTATCAGTAAGGCTCTTCAGGCTCCAAATCAATGGCACCGCACCGAGACCTATAGTTTGAAACCTGCCAAAGTTCCTTGTTTCATGAGGAGGAAAAAAAAAATATATATATCTACCCGATTGCTCTAGTGAGTAAGTCATCACGGACAAATGGATCAATCACCACTTACAGGAATGCAAGAAAATAATGCTGGGCAAAACCACCACGAGCACACATTCAGACAAAAAAAAAAAAAAAAAAAGCATACCATAAGTTTACTTGTGTTTTACACTTCTTTGAATATTTACAGGTCCTAAGGATACTTTTTAAATCCCTACCCTCCTATTAACTGGTTACAGACCTCTGTATGGAAGACTTTCTGCAGGGTGTGTGGGCTATTACTGGAAAACCTATTAGAAAATGTTAGTCTGCTCTTTTCCACAGGAAAGAGCCAGACCTGACTTCAATAAACCTTAATAAAGATATGCAAGATTTTCTCATATTTGGTCATACATTCTTCTTATTTAGCAGGGGCAAGTTTTTCTTCAATCCACAGGATCTAAGTCGTAAGAGAGCTTTTTCAAATGAACCAGCTATACACATCCTTTGAAAGGAAATGCTGAATGATTAAAAAAATATTCAAGTGTAATTGAAAACTGCCTGGGAATGCAATCCTCTGCAAAATCTGTCCTGGTCTTTAGAATGCAGCCATACATCCCTTATGAAGGGTTAATAAACAATGGTAATATGCATCTTACAGGCACAAGCAGTATGGTTTATAACTGTTAATTACATAGATAGATGCTATTATAAATAGTTCTGAAGCAATCCATTAACCAGATGGCTTTTAGCAAATCAGAATTTATTACTCTTTTATGAGCTACTTATAAAAATCTAACTTTCAGATAAAGAATGTGAGGCAGCTGAAGCAGTTGTCCATATCTGCTTTCCATTACAGCATCTTTGAGGGGAGGGATGGAAGAAAGTGCCTTATTAACTCTGTATAGTCATCTCATCCTATTGGAAACTTCCACCTTCTTTTCCTGGGGAAGGACAACCCTCACTTAGACTTCCACTACACTGAAGTGCAATGAGTTCTATTTGCAAGAGCAGCAAAGGCAGTTGAAGACAAGGCTTCTCCTTTCTGAAACTCTGAATGAAGACAAGGAAACAAATACCGTTAACATGAGTAGGATCAGCACTTGTGCCTTAGGTGTCTGTGGCTGCCCATGAAGGACAATGATACAAAGCATCTGAATAAGTGTCTTGATATTCCACATTAGTTCACTACTTACTTTCCCATTAATCTACTGAAAAGCATTAAGATTCTGAGTGCGGCAAAGGTTATTTATTTGCAGCCAAATCCATCAGTATTTGTTCACATATGTAAGGATTTTACATTAGACAGTTTGACAAGGTAAGTGTGGCAGCCTGTGCTTTCAGCAGCTATCCTCAGCACAGGAGCACAGGAGAGGGTTAACTTTCAAATGTGTCAATAAGATCCATTTCACAAGTCTTATGGCCTAAATAATATCAGCAGGCAATGAACTGGAATTCACATTCATTTGGAACTTAAATAGATTAAACTCCAATAGAAAGTTGGCAGATAAAAAAAGCTGAGATTGAAAAATGGCTCCTAATGTTTGGGATTCATTTTACTGCATTCCTCCAAAGAATACTGTCCTGGTTTGAGGAAAGATGAAGCCAGTTTTCCTTTTACTGATTTTTTTTCCTTCAGTAAGCTTTCTTTTAACTAGTACCAGAATGTTCCAGCTAGGAATGATAAGAAATGGTGGAATGTTTTTGTAACTGCTGGGTCTTCAAGGTTGCACCTTCACTCTGCTGGCTCAGACACTACGGGGAGATCTGTGACCCCCCCCGTAGGAGGCTGAGTTAGACAAACAGCAAAATTGGCCAGAGATACTCCATTCCATGTATCTACGTAAGCTCAGATGAAGGTCAGAGATCACAGAAGACAACTTCCTTCCTGCTGTTTCTTCCCTTCTCTTCCGTCCATGCCCTGTGTCCAGGGAGGACTCCGTCCATCCAGCACCGTCGACCCCCAGGCTCGACCTCTCCTGACCCTCATCACCCTCTGCTTTCTCCAGCAGCTCCGGGATTCTTCAGGACTGTTCCAGCTCAGGAGAGTGCTGGGGGAGTTGCTGGGGGTGGAGGGAGGTGAGAGGCTGTTGCACATACCTGAACATATTTGTATGCAATTGTATATACCTTCTTTTGTCGTTAGTGTTTAACTAAAGCTGTGTAGTGTAGTTTTCAATCCAGCCAAGTCTCTCTCTCTTTCTCTCTCTCCTTCCCTACCTGGGTGGGAGGGGAAGGGGATCAAGAGCATTGTTGTCAGATCTGAGTCAAACGGTGACAAATACTTACCTAAGCAAAGTGTTACTTGATAAAGTCTTGCTGTTTGGCGTTTGTCTGCCTGAGCTTTTTTGTTAAAACCTAAAACTCTACAACCTTGCAGGTTTGTAATTTATTTTCCTATACAAACTGACATCCAGAATGGTATGCCAGCTCATCACCCACAGTCCATCATATTTTAAGGAGACAGGCATTGAGCCAGGATTTAATGAAGTCACAGAAAAGCTAACCGTTGGTTTCAACACTCTGCAGTATTTTGCCAACAAGAGCTCAAAGAAGATTTATCCACCTTTACTCTCTAAACATTAATAAATCATACAAAAAACCAAGACAACAGCAGTCAGTGTGCATTGCTGCATAGCCCTACAAAACCTTCATAGCTGATGAAGGCTTTTGGCCTCTTGCCTTATCATACCCAAGGTCTCTACCAAAGTCTTGAAAGTATAAACAATGATGAGTGTTATTGTTTTAATACTTCTCAACAACCAGCATGAACAAAAAGAAGACTTTCTCTGTATGGATACTCACATCTAGAGCATGACAAGGGCTCTTCCCAACTTTCATTTGCAAATGAGAAAAAGAAAGTCTGGGAGTATCACTTAGATAAATACGATTTGGGGTAGGATTTTCCAAAGAACCTGATGTGATTAAACTTGTAAATTTTAAATGGAACAGCCTCTCCAGACTGCTCTGAAAAATCATTCCTTACACCTATTCATGTCTAGTTATATTACTAATTATATTACTACTGCAACGTTTCTCTCAGAATGCCCAAATATGTCATATATTCCCCATAAAAATACAGCATGCCAATCTTCCCACAGCTTCTCTCTCAGCTGCCTCTAGCCTGGATGCAGAATTCCTTTTCTAAGCAAAATAAATCTGTGCTACAGAACTACCAACAGACTGAAACACCATTCTGAAAAGACAGTTGCTTTAATACAAGTGAATTAATAGTTGCTTCTCAGGTTCCTGGTGAACACAGGAACAATTTGTATATTTCAGCACTGTATCTCAAATACTGAGTGAACTGGAAGATATCCCAGAAATGGTTTAACATTCATGTCATCACAGTATTGGTTACTCAGAACTTGTATGTTTGAAACCCTGCTGTGGTTCCAGATGCTTCTCTCTACTGCATCCCTCAGTGTCTGGAAATATTCAGCACTTCAGACAGTTCCCAGACAGGGAATCACTTGCAGTATGATTTCAAATACAATTCTTATTCTGGTAGTGGTTCCCAAACAGAAAATTAGACATGATGTGAGAACCAGAAACACCTTTAAGACCCAGGAAAACCTTTCAGGTGATCTTCTATAGAAACACATGGTTATACAATCACTCATCCATGTTTGGACAGAGCAGAAAAGTTTTTCCACAGACATCAGGAAAGGACTCAGTGCCATGATGCAAATCTATGTTTCACTTTCAAATCCTACTTTTTCTAGATTCCCTGGGGCAAGGTCAACAGCTCCTAAGTGATGTACAAGAAGAAATCACTGCAACTCCCAAGGGAGCAGGGACTGAAATGACTTCTGACCTCTGCACACAGAGGAAGGGTGAAATGGGGAAATGCACTTGGTTTCCCAAACCTAAGCTCAGAAATCTCCAGCCTGTATCAGAGTGGGTTTGTCTGTAATCAGAGTGTTATTTCTTAGCATCCTCTGCAATTCTGAGGATGTGAAATCACCAACTCCACTGATATCCACTGTCCACTAGTGTGTAACACACTTCTACCTCCCACCTGAACATCTACAGTGGTATTGCAGTCTCAGTAAGAAAGTAGGAATGTCCACACAAGTTCCTCTTTTACAGACTCAACAACTGTGTATTTGAATGAAGAAAAAGACGTAATTAAGCCCAAGTTACTTCAAACAACCACAATGATTCACATGAAACAGTGATATTATTCTTCTATAACATGATGCTAGGTAAAGTATCACAAATAAGGTAGGAATGAGAAGATAAGCAAGCTTTAAAACACCTCCAAACCATTCCAAACAAAATCATCTATAGTCTCTTTTTAGCAGTGCATTCAGTTTGCAGGCAACAATTGTGCCTTTCTTCTGGAGCTGGGAATTAGTTGGATACTGGTTTAATATAGTCAAACGTGACACATAAAATGTAAATCAAATTTGTTGCCCCAAAGTGTCTTCAAGATTATTTTTCCTAACCTTCTATGGTTAGTGCGGTGAATTATCAATGACAGCATCCTGCACTGCCTTGATAAAGATGTGCCCTAGACAACAGGATGCTACTGCATCAGCAGGGACAAAGGTTTAATGTGCAGTTATTCATGTTACTTTAAGCAGTCCCAGAAGGAATAAGACAGCACACTTACCAAAAAAAAGTTTAAGAAGTGCTAAGACTCGCAGCATACTTCAACAAATAAATTTTGCACACCTCTAAATTCAACATCTAAAGGAGAAGAGCAGTAGCGTGCACTTGCAATATAAGAGAAACCTCTTTTAGTAAAGATTTATTACACTAATAACACTAGAGACTACCTATTGTCTTGCACACTTTGAAAAAGGACACTGCATATGTATGTAAATTGCCAGAGATGAACAGTGGGTCACAAACAAAATTTAAAATGTTGAACTGTGTCAGCCAAATTGACACTGCATTTATTATTTCTACTGTTTCTTATACATTTTTGCAAAGTCAGTACTGCTGCGTAAGCATTTCTAGAAGGTGAATACAAAGGATATAAGCACTATAATCACTGAATGAAATCTGACTGATGCATTAATGCTCACTCACATCTATAGATTGAAAGAAAAAGCAATAAAATTAAATGCATGATTTAGAAGTAAGCTTAAATACTGAACTGATCTTAAATTCACTGAGGAAAGCAAACTTCACAAATCACTGTCAAGAACATTAGCATTCTCCCTCCAAGACAAAAGGTCAACTTCAGATGCCTTGTTAATATGAATCTGAGTTTTACAAAGCTCTAATGAGAATGCTGCTCTATGACAAAGGTACTTAGGCCTACAGAATAAGAGGTGGTCAAGGAAATTGACAAACAAGGCAAGTTCAAAATTAGACAACAACTCTGCCCCCTTCAGAGTCTTAACCTCATTGTCCTTCCCCTGTTGCAAAATAAAAAGGAAGGCTTAAAATGGCTAAGTGGGAAAAAACTTGAGATAGATGACAGATAACACTGAGACTAAATAAAGCAGATTAGCTATAAATACCAGCTGCCAAAAAATTCACTTGCCTCTTGTTTTTGCAGTAAGCTGGTCAAGGAAACAAAAGATAAAATAACCCCACATCTGGGCAGCTATTCAGCCTTCCTCACTTCCTCAGTTTTAGGCACCTAGCAGATATATTTTCTGTGGAGATGTAGAAGACAAGTCAGATCTCTGTCCATTTACTAGAAGGAAAACATTGGCACAGAAATAAGAAATTAAGAAACTCCAGCTAAATGTCTCAAGTTAAGTAAAATGGGAAGTGCAACTTTAAAGCTTGTCAGTGTGACATTTAGTGGATATTTGCTACACCTCATCACCCTCTTATGCTTTCCCTTCTGTTTCAGGAAGCAGAGGGAAAGACAGACTCAAAAAAAAAAAAAAAAAAAAAAGGGAGACTGTGGCTTTTGCCAGTTGCTTGTATCACAGTTATTTGTACTACAGCAACACCAAGGGCAATGTATAGCTAAACTGGAAGAACCTAAACTGGAAGAACCAGTCTACTTTCATAATACGTTGACATTCCTAGGAATTAAAATTGGTTGTAACCCCTCTTCACCTGACATAATCTTATTTCCCAGAAAGTACGGGTTATAAAGAATCACAGAATTGCTGGAGTTGGAAGGGACCTCTAGAGATCATCTAGTCCAACCCCCCTGCTAAAGCAGGATTGCCAGAGCACATTACTCAGGACTGCATCCAGGTGGGTCTTGAATATCTCCAGAGAAGCGGACTCCACAGCCTCCCTGGGCAGCCTGTTCCAGTGCTCTGTCACCTTCACCATAAAGAAGTTTTTCCTCATATTTCAATGGAACTTCCTGTGTTCCAGCTTGTGCCCATTGACCCTTGTCCTGTCACTGGGAACTACTGAAAAGAGTCTGGCTCCATCTTCCTTGCACCCATCCTGTAGATACTTACAGGCCTTAATAAGGTCTCCCCTCAGCCTTCTCTTCTCCAGGCTAAAGAGGCCCAGCTCTGTCAGCCTTTCCTCACAAGGGAGATGCTCCAATGCCCCAATCACCTTTGTTGCCCTTTGCTGGACACTGTCCAGTAGTTCCCCATCCCTCTTGAACTGAGGAGCCCAGAACTGGACACTGTATTCCAGATGTGGCCTCACCAGGGCGGAGTAGAGGGGGAGAATGACCTCTCTCGACCTACTGGCCACAGTCTTCCTTATGCACCCCAGGATTCCATTGGCCTTCTTGGCAGCAAGGGCACATTGCTGGCTCATGGATAATTTACTGTCTACTAGGACTCCCAGATCCTTCTCCTCAGAACT
Source organism: Apus apus (assembly GCF_020740795.1). NCBI lineage: Eukaryota > Metazoa > Chordata > Aves > Apodiformes > Apodidae > Apus > Apus apus. Next base: position 55,442,250 of record NC_067283.1, read on the forward strand.
ACTTTCCAGCAGGTCCATCCCTAACCTACATTGGTGCGTGGGGTTCTTCCTCCCCAAGTGCAGGACCCTACACTTGCCCTTGTTGAGCCTCATTAGGTTCTTCTCTGCCGAGCTCTCCAGCCTGTCCAGGTCATGCTGGATGGCAGCACAGCCCTCTGGAGTGTCAGCCACACCTCCCAGTTTGGTATCAGCATACTTGCTGCAGATACACTCTGTCCCCTTGTCCAGGTTGTTGATGAACATGTTGAACAATACCGGACCGAGTACTGGCCCCTGGGGGACACCACTGGTTACAGGCCTCCAACTAGACCCTGCCCCATTAATCACAACCCTCTGAGCTGGAATCAGTCCCTTCCTCCTTGAATGAAGCACATTTCAAGAGTGATGTTCTAGACTTCACCATCCAGTCAAACCTGACTATTGTTTATTCATAGCTAATTACACCTCACAAATGCCAAGCTAACATTATGGACTACTGGAAACTAGGAGCTAATGCAAAGTACTTGATGCAAGCAATGTTACCAAGGTTGGAAGAAAAGTGCATATTTAGACATAAGCAAAAACTTAGTTGCTGGCTGAACAACTCATACTGCCAGAAACACAAGTCCCAAGCAGCCACACCCTGGGCTCTGAACATAAGCAGCAAGGGTTTGCAGTTTGAAGAAGCTGGGATTTTTCAAAAGACATTCCAAAAAATAATTTTCATATTCTACAGCACCAAATGACTTCAGTGCTAATGCAGCTTACATTGAACCCACATTCCTTCTGTGGTAACGAACTTATCCAGGACATCTGAGTTGATGTTAAACTTTAAGTGAAAACAGGAGCAGGCCCTCTCTAAAGAAAGAATTTTATGGTCTGAGCCAAATTAACAAAGTAACTGAAGGAAAATTGGTATCAAGAGCCTCTACATCAGGCTCCTAGTCATAAAGCTTCCAACAACGAAAGATTATAATAAAATACTTCTACAAATTATAGGTTGGTCCTGCTAATTCTGAGGTCAATGGAATTTTTCAGAATGAGAAGCCTATGACAATTTTTGATTTCCAATGTGATTCACTGTCAGTGAAACCAAAGCCAGGCTGCTGTATGTCATTGCTGTGTCCTCAGTGTATTAGGTAAAGAATCATTAACTTGTGAGGAAAAAAGGTGTTAATTATAGCTACAACACTCCTTCCATTTTTATGTGCTAAGTTTTTGGATGGCGTAAATACATTACACTGAGTAAGAATCAACAGAGCTTCATCTACTTACATAAGCAAATCTTTGGTACAATCAGAAATAAACAAGACAAAAAACCCAACCAATACTCCAGAGTTCTAATACAGAATTGTTTAATTAAAATGGACATTCAACAGCTGAACATCCATACTCTATCCCATATATTAAAATGTTTATGGCAGAGGAAACAAACCAAAATAAATTCAGAAAATCATCAGATAATTCTTATAATTTCTCATGCTCAGACAATAGAATCAACACAGTACATAGCTCCTTTGGCTCATCCCAACAAGATGCAGATCACACCAAATCCAGCAGAATATCTGATCACTTTTCTTTACTAAGTAAAGCATACGAATCATAGAATGGTTGGGGCTGGAAGGGACCTTAAAGATGATCTAGATCCATCCCCCTGCATGGACAGGGACACCTCTCACTAAATCAGCTTGCTCAGAGCATCGTCCAACCTGGCCTTTTAACACTTCCAGGGAAGGGGTATCCACAATTTTCCTGGGCAAACCTGTTCTGGTGTCTCACATTTGAATGATCCCAGTGAAGTAATCAGGGTTAATTGTTTACTTGGTATCAATAAGAACTGTTTTCTTCTTTCTCAAACTCTTAGTTTCCAGTTAGGTACATAAAGAGAGGAGCCCAGACCTCCATTAATTCTTTTAAAACTCTGGTCTTTACCTAGGAATAAACAACACCCTTGATCCTGAACTCCAACAAAACACATTTGCATGCCTCTCACACAGACAACATTTTGAATAACGTAACACTGAAAGTCATAAAAGACACTTAGAAGTAGTGATGCTATAGAAGGTAGTTAACAAAAACAGAAAGTATCACAGAGAAAGCTGGTTTTGTCACAAGTCCATCAATAATTTTAGAACTTATCTGGTATGATGCATGGCAACCCAGATAACCAGCCAAAAACTCACTATGCTGTTTTCAGAATGTAAACATACGTATTATTTTTAGTAACACATGTAATGCTAAAATCTTATGAAACTGCCTACCAGTACAAAAGAGCAGAGATAATGAGTAGAGCAGAAAAGTTAGCTGTTTACTGAGTTATATTAATTTAAAGTTCAATTTTGATACTTGAAAATATAGGTGAGAACAAGACCATTGTAAACCATTTAGATAAGAAAAACATCACCAGTCCAACATCCACATTTCTCAAACTACTGAGGTCCCTTCAGGCACTGAATCCAGTGAAGGATGCACACCTCATCAAGCAAGCAACCAAGAAATAATAGTATAGTCTCAACTTACTATAGCGGTGCTAAGGTGTTCACTGTCTGAGTTACTAATTATTACAGCTGTGGTAATAGAGTAATCAAAAGTTACAGATTTTAAAGAATGGAAACATAACTAGATATAGGTAAATGAAAAAACTAACCACTTTTAAAAAGCAATCACCATTTGAAGTAACCATTGGACCAAGATTAATGGTGAGGTGTTTGTGCCAGTTAAGGGGTTTTTTTGTCTGCTGTAAAGCAGCCCTGGAGTAAGAGACAAGAGTCCAACACAGTGGTTTGATCCAAAGGCCATCACAGTCAGTGAGAAGACCCTGATGACAACAACCCTAGTTAACATCCATCTTTTACAAGACTTTACATCTTCACCCTAGTAGTGGATTCATGCTAAGCTCTAGCTATTAAAAGTAATACTTTTGCCCTGTAGTGACTCCCAGAGAGACATTATTTTTGAACACTTTAACTATTTAGCTTGAGGCTGTGAAAATCCAAGTGTTCCTTTTATGGGATTAAGAATCTGCTCTTCTCTGTCACAGGTCTTACTGATGCTAACCTCACCTCAAGCATTCACCCTTGCGTCCTGGGATCATTCCTAGGACCATTTCTCTGGTTGAATCACTAACAAAATGAGGTATTAATAGTCTTTTTTCCTATTGCCTTATGCTCCCCCTTGTGCTTGGGGTGCTCTAAAGCACTCTCCTAACAGTATTTTCCAAAGCTCCTTCTTTCAACTGTCCTCTGGAAAACATCATGGTAACCAGATGTACAGTGTGATGCTGTCAAAGGCTTCCATATAGCAAGTCTTGTGACAATAGAACCCCCCTAAATGGTATCTGCATCCCAGCTCAATAAAAAAGTAACACAAGAGGTTATTACAGTGCTTTTTTCTCTCCTGTGCTGTAATAATCTGTTATGCTTTTCACTAGTACTTCAAAGTAATTCTCTATTGTTCTGTTACCCTGAACTTCAGGATTTAACTTTTCAAAGCATCACAGAAGGGGATCTTAATTATTCATTTTTTTTCATTCTTCAAACAAAATCTCAAATCCATTAAACAAACAAAAATTCCTTTTAGATCTCAGAATTTCCTGTTGCTGGATATGCAAAGAATTGAAATCAAGAAAAAAAAAAATACTCAGCCTAGTATGTCCTAAATTTTAAGACCTCATTCTGTCACAGCTACTACTATCGTGAGGGAACCTGAACTGTGCAAAAGCCTACAAGACCAGCTCTGTTCTCAGCTTTGCCAATAATTATCTAAAAGTCCAGAAGAGTCAACAAGACCTAGTTTTCAAAATGTCCACACACCTAGGCTGTTTCTCAAGAGCCCTGATTCTGAACCAGAAACGTACTAGCCATATACATGTCACATATGGGAAATTTTACCATATCTCTGGAGTTTTAAGCTTAGTTTTACAAAGCTTAGTGTAAACTTCCAGTTCACCACAGAAAATCTGGTAGAGGTCAATCTTTTATAGTGACTCATGGGCAAATATTGGTCTAGAAAAACTCTCTTCCCAAACTCTCTGGTAGTGCAAGCTACTGCATGTCCTAAGATCCAGATACTACGTTTCCAAGCTTAAACCATGGTGCTAGCCACCCGTAATCAGGGCCAGATTTTCTTGTTCCTAAAGTATATTGTAGATACCCTGTCCTCAAGAACACTTGAAATAACTTGTCCAATTCCTGTAGTTGAAGGGCATTTATTTCCTGCATGCAGTCCAGCAACAAGCACACCACCATAAGAAAATGTTATTCAAATCTGAATTGAGTAGCACAGAACAGCAAATTTAAGTTACTAAACACAAACTAAAAATTACACCCCTGTATTGGGTCAGACATGGAAAAATGAACTCCGTTGTTGACTTATGAGGAGTCTAATATTACTCAGGGGAGAACAGAGTAGTTTAGCTGAGACCAGCAGTAAGAGTTACTGCTAGCCTGAATGCCTGCTGGAAAGTGCAATAAAACATACAAGTCTATGCGACATCCCAATCACCATTTTTATGAACATTTTCCTATTTATTAATATTAGCTGCTCTAAATTCACTCAAGTTTTATGCCAGCTGCCAATTCTGGGTCTAGTACCAATTTAAGATATATTACAAGTTCAGCTAGAAATGAAAAGAAAAGGTGAGAAAAGAGTGCACCATATGCCAACAAGGCAAGTTCATTGCTGACAGGTAAGAGTGTAAGTGATGGCTATACACACCAATAATTCTAGAAGTGTAGGTGAGTTCAACCACTAAAGACAATGGAGAAAAAGGTATCAATCATTGAGAAGGAAAAAATGGCACCAGGAAAAGTCAGGTTATTTCCCACCTGTTATTAAAACTATAATACACTTTGCTATGCTCTAAGACATTCAAACTGTTTCAACTCATCTGTTACCTTCTCCTCCATATATTTATCTGAGCTTTGCATTGCCATTTGCATTTGTATCTTATTTACCTTTATATACAGCTCTTGGACCTTAACAGAAGACATTCAAAATATTGACCACCTATTAAGACTGCAGACAAAAGCACATGGAACATAAAATGCATGGGAGCATGTGGCATTGAAAGACAGATGATCCTGAAATCTATCATACAAATTAGCACCTTTTATTACTTGATGACTCAGGAAGAGAAGGCATTCTGCAATCCACAGTAACCTCCAGGCACTAACCATTCCTTAGTAGCTTTTTCACCAAATACTAGGCTGACCTTGACCGAAAAGTTGCTTTACATTCAAGATACTATTTAAAATCCAATAGCCACTTTGATTGTTGCAAAATGGGTATTGATAAGAGATGGAAACTTGAAAAAAAATTCAATGTATGGATAAGCAATTGCAAGAGATGTAGTGCAAGCAAATACTGTTTACATGAAGACAAGCTAACATTGCTTCGATTTGAATGAATACACTGATGCTGTAGAAATATGCCTCCTGCTATGTCAGTATACAGACACCAAAAAATATGGAGCTGACATGTCCAGAGTGACCAACACTCCTCTTCATGGAGTTCCTCCATGTTTACCATCTACAAAATTTCATAAAATGCTTTCTATACTATGTGTATAGAGAAGTGGCTGGTATGCCAGCATAATAAGCTAGACCCCATATTCCTTCACTGAAAATAATGGTCCATGAAAGAGACTAGTTAGGGAAGCACTCCTGAAGGACAGATAATTTTGCACCCCGATCTCACAGATAACTCCAACCCATCTGCTTGTCCAACAATAAATACACATCCGCTAAGTCAGGATTCAGTCATCTCATTCCATAAAGGGTGTTGGTACCACTTCCCATAACAATCATTCACCAGGTTGTGAACTGTCCTTGTGCAATATAGTTCATTGGGTTCAGGACTCTGGATTTTCATCCACTGTGGCAGTCTCTCAGGGCAGAGGAAGTGTCACAGGATTCAGTTGGCTTTCATGCTCTTGTTCTGTATGTTCTTCTTGGGCACCACTGCATTCTCCTAGAGACAAAACACTGAAAACAACTTGTCACTATCATTCAGTAATTAAAACTATACAACCCAAACTAAATACTCTCAGCCAGAGTTAAGCTCTCCTGTGGAACACACTGAACTTTTCAATTTTCCTGCACTACCCACCGAGTATGCCCAGGACCTTGAGCAGAGACAAACCCACAGATGGGTTGGCCTCTGCCCACTGCAGGGTACACCCAAACAGTCTTTCCCAGTAGATTCCTTTCACACACAACAGGGACTTTATCCCTGTTCACTGTATGTAAAAAGTTCAACTGGGCAGGCCCGGCTTGGTTGGCAGATTAACTAGCCAAGAAGCTTCTACCAAATGTTTATCCCAATTTTTAAAAGTCACACCACCCATTGCTTTCAAGGTGGTTTTCAGCAGGCCATTGTAGCATTCAATTTTGCCAGCTGCTGGTGCATGATAAGGGATGAGGTATATCCATTCAATACCATGCTCTTTGGCCCAGCTGTCTATTAAGTTGTTCCTGAAATGAGTCCCATCGTCCGACTCTATCTTCTCAGGGGTACCGTGTCTCCATAAAACTTGTCTTTCAAGGCCCAAAATAGTGTTACGAGCAGTGGCATGAGGGAGAGGATATGTCTTGCTTGCTCCCACTATTGTAAGCGTGTATTGCTTGTCATTATGAGTCAGACGGAGGGTGATGTAATCAACCTGTCAGGCTTCTCCGTACTTGTATTTGCACCAACGTCCATGGTACCACGAAGGTTTTAACCTTGTTCGATTGGTCTGGCTTGTTTGACTGCAGCACGTATGTCACAATCATGGATAACCTGTGTAATAGCATCCAGAGTTAAATCTAACCCTCGGTCATGGGCCCATCTGTACATTGCATCTTGTCCTTGATGCCCAGACGTGCCCAGACGATGCCCCAGACCAGGCTAAAAACATTTCACCTCAGTGCTCCGAATCTGTTTGGAACACTAAAGCTGCCTGGTCTGCTTGATGGTTGGGTTTCTGTTATTCCCGTGGCCCAGCTCTTTGGTACGTGGGCATTCACATGCCGTACCTTTACTGTTAATGTCTCTAATCGGGTGGCAATATCTTGCCAAAGGGGGGAGGCCCAAATAGGCTTCTCCCTGTACTGCCAACTGTCCTATTTCCATCCCTTTAGCCACCTCCACAAAGCATTTGCTACTATCCAGGAATCCATGTAGAGGTAAAGTATTGGCCACTTCTCCTGCTTTGCAATGCCTAGGACCAGCTGGATGGCCTTTACTTCTGCAAATTGGCTTTATTCGCCTTCTCCATCCTTAGCTTGTGCAACCTGTCTCACAGGACTCCAGGCAGCAGCTTTCCACCTCCACTTACTTCCTACAAGATGGCAGGATCCATCAGTGAAAAGAGCAAATTGCTTTTCGTGATCTGAGAGCTGATTATATGGGGGAGCCTCCTCTGCACGAGTCACTATCTCACCCGGTGGCATTCCAAAATCTTTGCCCTCAGGCCAGTTCATAATTACCTCCACCAGGCCTGGGTGATTTGGGCCCCCTATTCGAGCTCTCTGTTATCAGGGCCATCCACTTGATCCAGGCGGCATTGGTGGCATGGTGTGTGGATGAGTCCCTCCTTTTATACATCCATTCCAGGACTGGCAGGCAAAGTGCTAGGAGGAGCCTTGCTTCTGTACCAATCACATCAGAAGCAGCTCCTCCATAGACAGCAAGTATCTCTTTTTCACTTGGGGTGTAACTGGCTTCTCAGCCTTTATACTGCCAGCTCCAAAATCCTAGGGGACGACCTCTGGTCTCATCAGACGCTTTTTGCCAGAGGCTCCAGATAAGGCCACTGCTGCAGTGCAGAGCACATTTTTTATTCCCTGTCCCATACGGACAGGTCCCAGGGCCACTGCGTGGACTATCTCTTGCTTTATCTGTTCAAAAGCCTGTTGTTGCCCAGGCCCCGATGAAAAATTCTTTTTTTTTCTGGTGACTTCATAGAGAGGTTTCACAATCTGAGCATAGCCAGGAATGCGCATTTTCCAAAAACTCACTGTGCCTAAGAAGGTCTGTGTCTCCTTCTTATTAGTGGGTGAAGCCATGGTTGCTATTTTACTGACCACATCCATAGGGATATGTTGGCGCCCATCTTGCCATCTGACCTGTAGGAACTGGATCTCTCTGGCAGGTCCCTTGACATTGCTTCTCTTTATAGCAAAGCCAGCTTCTAACAAAAATTTCCCTCCCTTTCTCAAAGACTTCCTCTGTTGTATTACCCCGTACAATGATGTAATCAATGTAGTGTAGATGGTCTGGAGCTCCACCCTTCTCCAGTGCAGTGTGGATCATTCCGTGGCAGATGCTATGGCTGTGCTTCCAGCCCTGGGGCAGCCGATTCCAGGTATACTGGACACCCCTCAAGGTGAAAGCAAATTGAGGTCTGCACTCTGCTGCTACAGGAATGGAGAAAAATGCATTAGCATGTCGATAGTAGCATACCATTTAGCTGCTTTGTTCGTACTGAAGTTTCTATGCTCCAGTTCGTATTGAAGTTCCAACATGTCTGGAACCGCAGCACGCATCAGTGGAGTGACTTCATTCAGACCACGGTAGTCCACAGTCAATCTCTCTTCCCCATCAGGCTCCTGCACTGGCCATATAGAGCTGTTCAAAGGTGAATGAGTCTTACTTATGAGTCCTTGGCTCTCTAGCTGACAAATCAGGTTATGTATGGGGAGCAGGGAGTCTCTGTTGGTGTGGTACTGCCAATGATGTACTGTAGTAGAAGCTGTTGGTACCTGTTGTTCCTCCACCATAGAAGGTGGTGGCCTTGTTCCTCCGGCCACCACAGAAGGGCCATTGGAAAGACCAGGCAGGGTAGACAGCTGGCTAATGCCCTCAGTTTCCACGGCTGCTACACCAAAGGCCTATTTATACCTATTTATATTTGGATGTTCAAAGTACCCTTTCTGGAGAAAGTCTATACCAAGGATGCATGGAGCATCTGGGCCAGCTACTATCTAATGGGTCTCCCAATCATTCCCAGTCAGGCTAATCTCAGCCTCCAATACAGACAATTCTTGAGACCCTCCAATGACTCCAGAGATGGTAATGGAGTCTGCTCCTCTGTGACTGGATGGTATCAAAGCGCACTGTGCACCAGTGTCCACCAGGGCTCTATAACTCTGTGGTTCTGTTGTGCCAGGCCACCAAATCCACACTGACCAATAAACTCGGTTACCCCTCTCCTCCACCTGGCTGGAGACCGGGTCCCTCTAATGTTGAGCATGGCATCCACAAGTAACACAGGGGTATGTGTGGTGTACTGGACTCACATTTGAGTCTGAAACCCACCTGCTTGGACCAGCAGTTACTTCCTGGGAGACCAGATAAGTCATCATTCTGGGACTGTTATCTCTAATGGCACCACCCTGCAGCTGCCGTACTCCTGCACGCAGAGCAGCAGTGGGTTTGCCATCCCATTTGCTCATGTCCTCACCATGGCTGCACAGAGCAGACCAGAGACCTTTTGTTTGGCTCTGTCTGAACTGGCCTCCTAGGAGGTCCCCTGTTTCTAATAGCTGATACATGGTTCAATTCAGGAGAGGAATAGCTGTCTTTCTCCCTCTCCAATCTGGATACTCTATCAGTGTTTTCCACTCCTCAACCGTTTTTTCCACAACTAAGCCACGGGCATTTAGGGGGTTAGAGATACTGTCAGCATACTGCCTTAGCTGGTTAGCAAAGTCATCAACAGTTAGTGGTGTTTTGCCATCTCCTGTAAAGACCCTTCCTCCCAAAATGGTGGAATACAAAGGAGGAGCACACTGTGGGAGTTTCTTTAACATAAGCTTAATGTGCGGCAGCGCATCAGGGCTTTCAGGTGTGTCCCCGTTACCATAGATGACCTCCTGGACTGCCAGCTCTCTCAGATAAACAATCCCTCCATCTACAGTGTTCCATCTACTGGGTCAGCAGTGTCCTCTCCGTGGGGATATCAGCTTTTTACAGCCATTAAAAGGCAGTGACAGAGATCAAGAGTACCGTTTTTCCTCCCAATCATCTTACTGATGCCTGAATCTCTGGCTATTGATCCCAACTCCTGAGCCTCCCTGCCCTACAGGTCTATCCCATTAGCTCCCAACACCACAACAGCCATGAAACCAGTGGCTCATCCTCCCTATGAGTATAATCCTTTCTTATGTCCCTTAAATCTTTCACAGACATAGACTTAACGATTACCTCAGGGTCCGAGTCGCTATCATCCTGCCTCAGCCTGACCCTCTCTGTGCCCAACATCTGCTCCTTCCCCTGTCTCCGAGTCCTCATCACTAACACAGCGGCCGGACTTCTGTAGATGTTTCCTCTGAGCTGTCACGGGAGCTATTCGGGCTGGGGAGGGAGCGGTACCGCTCGCCGCCGCGGGTGCCGCCGGAGCAGCCCCGGAGGCCGCGCTTCCCAGCTGCACATCACGCCGGCAGCGTGAGGGGTGGCTGGTTTCCCGCGCTGGCAGCATGAGGCAGCCGCCGCCCGCAGCCGTGTTCTCACACCAGTTTTTAAGGATAACCCAGCCCTGGTTACACATTCAGGCACACCGATACTACCAAGAACAAGTAACAAAAAGCATTCCCGGAGTCTCCAGACTCGGTGAAATTGCCAGAGAAAGGAGTGGAGTAATTCTCTGAGACACTAGAAAAAGGAACAGAGTGATTCTGCATGACAGCAAAAATCATCAAATGGCTCCTGAATGCCTTAAGCCCATCTGCAGCCCAACTCCTCCAAGCAGCAAGTAATGCTTGACCACAGTAAGGAAGTAAAAAGCCAGGAACATATGTCAAAAACCCCTGCATCTCCATCACAATGAAAGCCATGCCTATGTGAAAAATCAAGTTTCTGAGAATCCAGATGAGAACTGCTATTTAAAGCAAATTTTCTTTTTTCTGGTTCAATTTCCAAACTTACAATCCTTCAAAATAAAACCTGAATTTTGTGCCCCACGTTGGGCTCAAATAATTCTGTCCTGGTTTAAACATTAAAGGTGAACACCCCCCCCAAAAAAAAAGACTAGAATTGCTGTCTGTTACCACCCTCCCCCCCACCACCCTCCCAAGGGAAGATAGAGGGGAATAAGGGAGAGAGACTTAAACTTTAGAAATTGAAACTAGAAACAAATTTACTATAACACAAGGTAAAAGGGTAAAACGTGGGGGAAGAACAGGTAAGTATTTATATACAAAACCAACCTCAGTGATGGCAGGGATATGGGGAAGGCAGGGCTGCTCCAGGGGAGAGGTCCATGGCTCCTCACAGCACCCAGTGCAGTTGGATCCTGGAGCGAGCACGTGGGAAGCTGAAGGCACCAAGCAGCATCCCCAGCAGGGAACACTGAGCAGGAAGGGAGAAAAGGGGGCGGCTTCCAGCTCTTGGCTTTTATAGATTGTGACAGGAAGTGGGCAGGAATACTGACCCTTCCAGTCTTCTAGGGTGCTCTGCAGGTGTCCAACAGTGTGCTAGGGTCTCCCAAACCATAACAAAGGCTATAGTATTACAACTACAGTAGGAACTGAAAAATACCTGCGGACGTGTTGCTTTTACCATTTAGCGCAAGTGTAACAGTCTTCCTCTTCAGCCAAGCAGAACTGCATTAGCCAATACTTTAATTCTGCAACTGTATTTATCAGTAAACCCATGTATATGAGAATACGCAGCCAGAGGTTAAATGTTGCCTAAGGAAAAAACACTACTGTAATAAGTCTTTCTCACAAGCAAATCAGAAGGTGTTATTTAACAACAAACTTGCCCTTCTCACAAACACAGCACTGATGAGAACTTCACCAGCTCGCTGTGGAATGTTATGGTTTTACTCTGATTCTTGAAATAATAATCTTCTTTTTCAGAGCATAACTTCTTACTCTTTATGGCTGTCATTATTAACATTTAAGAATCTAAAGTACTCTTCAATGCACAGCCTTTTAGCATGCTACCGTCAAGTGAAGACACAAAGACAATTCTGGATCATCTGATTAGCACAGCTTGTGGGGGCAATGTCAGAAACAAGAAGTAATTTTCAGATCCTGAACTTGAGACAATTTTACAGAGGTGATTTCTTAGCACCACAGTAATTCTGCTCCTTTCCTGGTACTTCACTAGGAAGAAATAAAAAAAAAAAACAGAAGCACTTGCAATCACTAGGCTTTGCTGAAATTCCTGGCATAAATGAGTAACTGATTTTTTTATTAAGGAGATTTTAAAGAGCAGAATTCAAAATCTCAGGAACTTCCATTTACTATCCAGAAAGCTCCTTCTGCTTTCAGCTATTAAAACCTAGGCCTCCATACTTTTCCAACTTAGAGACAGCTTCAGACTCAGCTCTCAGTCATTTCTGTTAAAGGTGTATTTACATTTGAAACCACTTACAAAGTAGTCCTAGAGACTAATGTAAGCTGGATTTTTTTCCATACTTTTTTGTTGTTGTTAAACAGGACTCAAACCAGGAATTAGAAACATTGCTGAAATACAAGTAGGAATTTAGGTGTGAGAAAAGGTTATTAAGGTAGGGCCCCCACTGGATCCACTCTTCCTTATAGGAACCTTCCAGACAGAAAAATGTGCAGCTCTAGGAAAAGCAGGACGATGGTCTCTTCCACATAATTTCCACAATTAGAATTATGACTGCAAGGGAAGCCACACAACTTCCACTGTTAAACATGGCTTCATGAACAGCTACAGTCAAAGCCCTTTCGAGAGATTTGACCCGTGTTTCCAGCCTTCTGCTTACTTGTAGTCTATTCCCAACACTCTGCATCTACCTCACCCTCCCATATTCAGTCTCCTTATATCAGCTTCACTTACTGTGAGGTCTTTTTACCTTACCTATTCCCCTTTACTGACCTATTCCCTGCAATTTCTCTTGCCATTTGGTTTATCCCCTCCCCACTATACCCAACCCAATAAAACCTTCAGTGTTTTCTGCCATATTGTTCTTCATCCTGCTTTTGCAAACTATCCTTTCTCCAGCATTTCATACATCCCGCCTTTAGGACACCACTAATACTGTATGACTGTACCTAACACAAAGAGAACATGTTCTAGGTTGGTTTACTACAGTAATAAATATAATAGAGTAAAAACATGGTAGTCTTTAGCTTATACTATCTCACTACTGTCACTTATCCAGGTTATATGGTAAATGTGGTAAAAGCTGTCCCCAGAATTGAAGAAACAAGATTTCAGTGTCCTTCACAAAGCACAGCGAAGGAAGTTCATGCAAACTTGTAAAGACTGAAATAGTTCTTTTCAAAGTATGTCAGTAAAAATAGATTTCACACAAGTCTGTAATGAGACAAAGGCTAATTAGCTACCACCAGTTTTTCTTGAGGTCAAGAGCAGCTACACCTGGGATTATTTTAGTCTAGAATACCCACATTTATTGATGTGATTTTTATTTTTTTTTTTTTTTTAAACTCAGGACATACCACATCACATCTTCACTTTTACTTGATGCTAAAGTGACATGGCTATTAAAACAAGTTATTTTGATAGGACACATTCTACTTGAAAATAATACTTAAGTATCAGCATTCTTTACTCAGTATAACATCCAAGAGTGCTGTAAATTAAAAGAAGTTGGTCAATATTTTATCTTGTTTTTTCTGTTCTGCATTTTTCTCTTCCTTTTTGCCCCAATTTGTGTAGCTGGCAATATTCTGTGGATCAACAGCCCCACTGTTTGCTTCTCATCACTCCTTTATGAGATCTCAAAAATCTACAGCAGGTCATCAAGCACTGCTTCTAAGGATGTTTCATTCTTTCAGAATGTCTTTCAGTTCACATACTAGAACCAGCAGGTTCTCCTAGTCCTGCGACAGTCTCTCTGCTGACACTCCTTCAGAAGCAGGTCCAGGAGGCACAAGATTACTGACACCTACAGTGGTCCACTGGGATTGTCAGTCAGGCATTGTCAAAACCTTGTCCTGGAGTCAGTGAGGTTTACTGAAGCTGAGGTGTTCAGAAGAAAAATGTTTCAGGTTCACTGTCACCAACTTCTGTCATTTTACTTAGAAAATATCCACCTATTTCTGGAAGCTACCTACAACCAAAAGTCTTATTAGCTTAAATGGGAGTCCTGCTCCTGACTCTCACAGACTCTTTGCAAAACTATTCATAGCACCAGTAATTACTTTCAAAACAGTTATGCTCAGAGGACAGGAACCCACTGAGGCAGTCTCAAATAAGACTTATCTTACCCCAACCCTTCACTGAAGCACTACAGTTAAGAGCCCATTAGTGTTACAGTAAAAAGCACTCCATGACCCAACAGTCACCCTGCACAGGTTTGATTGCAAGAGGAAGACTTAGAATTCTGAAGGACAGACAAAAAAAGTCTGATTAACAGAACATAGCATAAAAGGAAAATATGCATGGTACTATGAGAAGCTAAATACTGCCATTTAGTAACTGTGCATGTCTGGTTTGCTGTCTCTTTTTCTACCTCAACCCTCAAAACATGGGAAAGTTTGAACTAAGAAATAAGATCAAACCACTTCTTCCCTTTGTTATTTAAGAGAATATGTCTTTCAGTGTACCTTTTTAAATTAAAAAATATGTAGAATCACATCTAGAAAATACACTTGACAGCACTTCCACTTCTTGCTGCCATTTCATGCTGATATTGCAAGTGTGATAGAGTCTGTTTTGGCTACAGTACTTATTCAGGGGCTTTTAATCATCCTGTGCAAGTCTTTTTTTCTTTTCTCACTCCTCTGTCTATTCAGGCACCTAATTTAGGTTTACTCAAGTGCTATGAATACATCCTGCCTGCCTCATCCCCCACTCCAATTCCTTCCAACTGTACAGCTACCCCCTGCCAGGTCTTATGCCTATAGTGAAATACCTCTATCTGCCCCAGTCAGTTAAGAGGAATCTCTCTGCCAGATTTCCATCCTGCTAACAAGTTAGAGAGAGTTCCTGTGGTTTGCCAGAAAGCTCCTGAAGCACTAAATCTCTGCACCAGAGGAATTTATAGCTCAAAGCTTGTAAAGATTTACATCTCCACAAAATGTCAGTAAATCTGCAGCTATCAAACCAAAGATGATGATTAGCACTCTGCATATGAAAAAAAGGGGTAGTGAAATCTGATTTGCTTATTTCTGACACACACTCAAATTCCCACTGCTTTCACAACATAGTATCTACATGGTTCATTTTATTTTGATTAAAATTAACACATTTCACTGATGACCTTTAAAGGAATGCTTGCTTTCAGGCACTTAGATGCACCATTGATCTACTACACTTTGTCAGCAAAACAATGATCATTCCTAAGATGCCTCTGAAAAGCTACAGTCTTACACAGATCAGTCTATAAAGTTCCCACTGCTGTAAGCAATGCAGAGATGCAGAACTTGCATAATCAGCTCATTTGCTGCATTCAGCAACAAGGGACATATTCTGCCTATTCACACCCTCGCCAGAAGGTTGCTCTAGTTAAAAGGAAATTGGCACATTGCAATTCAACAGACATGAAGTACATTAGCTGGCTAGTAGCTAAGTAAATAAGCAAATGGAGATGTATGTAAGTTATTATTACCTTTGCTCCACAGACAATGAAAATGACCTTTGTTGAAAGGCTGGTTCAAAATCAGAAGGCAAAACTTCAGGTTTCCTGTAAGACAAATGTTGATTCTTATTAGTGAAAATATTGGTTTCCCCCTCTCTTTTTATTTTTTTTTTTGCCACATTACTGTTAGTCCAGCTGCCTCAGAGCAACTCCACTAATTCCTTGCTTCTTAGGTTTTATCATTTTCAGACAAAGAAGCTGTCAGAACTTCATTAGACACCTTTTACTTGGTAGGGGTTTGTTAAGCTTTTAATGTATAAGTGACTTTTACCCACTGATGGCCATGCTCAACAGGACCCACATCTCTACAGCTCTATCTGGATGCAGCATTAACTGACACAAGTCTTGCCCCGGACTCTTAACAGGGAAGGCTGTAGCTGACTCTGTATGAAGCTGTCTCTAATCTAGGTTCAATATTCCACTTTCCTGGTGGATGCAGAACTCCTGCTGCCATCAGTGGCTTCTGTGCCTAAGTTTTAGTATCATGAAGCAGTTTTAATTGTGGTAGTTCCACTCTGGTAAATACTTTACAAATTCACAACGAAAGGCCGTGCCCAATCTTAAAATCAAAGCTAGTAAAAGTGAACTTCAGCCTGCATTATCTAGTGATACTGCAGATAAAAATCCCAGTGGATTTACTTCAACCTGAACTGATCCAACTTGATTTGGGTGCTAAAGCCTCCCACCCTAGAAATATGTCCATTGTGAAGGCAGATAATAAAACTACAAATATAAAAGCCTTAAAATAAAGGGATTTCTGATACAACACACTTTGCTTTCAAAGAGTAAATATGTAAGTCTTATGATGGTTGCCTGTGGTGGGATTTGCATTATTTCACTTCCTAATTATCTTGCCAGTCATACAGGAATAAAAGTTTCCCCTGGAGCTTGATATCCTAAGGCAATCACGTTAATGAAGTATAACTTGGTCATGTGAAGCCACTGTAATTGAAAAAAAGAAAACCTCTATTACTAGAAGGTCTTTTGGGCTTTGAGCAGATCCAGCACAGCAGGAGGCAGAAAGCTCCAGGTGAAACTGTGGCTTAAGCCATATGATATTACCAGGGAAAACACAGGTGGTGAAAGTCCTGAAGGTACAGTAACATCTTGGGTTAGGAGTAGGGAGGGGAAAAATCTTTAAAATAACAAATTCAATGCATGTTTAGGTGTACACAGTGAAGATCAGCAGACTGGGACACCACTACACTGCATCACACCTTTTAAGTGATTTAGTGTTTCTTCACTGGCCCATTCCATGCCTCAGTTCCCTAAAACGGAAATAATAATTTTGTTCTCTTTTCTAAGTATCAAGAGAAACATCACAAAATACCTAGATAATGTTTACTCCAGTAAATAGTGTACATGTCTATCACAGCCATCTTCTGCATGGTGCTTTCAAATACCTTCCCTCATGTCTTCCACTTGCATCTTTGCTGACATGGTCCACACTCCTATTTAATTCATGTATATATAGGGGAATACATTTACTCAGAAAAAAAATGGAGAGGTCAGTGCAGCTACTAAACAAAGGAAAGTGAGTAAAACCTTTTTCTTTGTGTAAATCTGAACAGTTTTGCCTTGTCCTTGAACTTCAAGAGAAAGGCAGAAAACAATGCATTCAAACTGAGTACCACTTTCCAGCTGCCTCACAAAATGGGACCTCAGCAGTAGATCTCCTAATGAAGGTTAAATGAGAAAAGATGCCAACTCCTTACATTACACATAATCATCTAGTGGTGCCCTCGACTGAAAAAAGCCAGCAAACATCACAGGTTCTTTTACTGATACAATAGTACATATAGACATGGGTGCTGTAAACTTATTCCTGCTGGTGAATCACAAAAGGCATTTCTGTTTTAAACCCTTAAGCCATATCAGCATTTGAAAACACAGTCGATTTTTAGCTTTTTTTGCACATCAGGAGGACTCTTTTAATATATTAAAGTATGTTTTTTAAGCCACAGGGAAATTTTGGAGGCGATTTCAGAAATGACACCTTCAAGAGCTTCCAGTAAAGTCAGAAGAGCTGCTGGCTCTTACTTCTTCAGTTGTGATGAAGAGGCAAAGAAGTAGGTGGCCCCAGCACACACAATTAAGAGGGGTTTTATGTGTGGTCTTGGTTGCTTGTTGTGGGTTTTTTTAAGTGCAGTTATGGGTTGAAAAAGTGAATAAATGGAAATTATTGTTTCTCCTGCTTTTAGAAAACTGAATGTTCCAGTAATTTCAAACCACTGAAATTAATGCATGATAAAAAGCTATGATTAATGCTACCAAAATAAGCCTTAATGTCACTGTTTTAATGGTGCTCACCGAGTTAATATAATACTGGAAAAAGGGCTCAGTCCTTGGTAGATGTAAAACAGTAATAAAATTGAGCTGTAATAATTTGCAACCATTGCCCTAAAAACTATTAATAAATCAGACTTTTGATGGCAAAGACCATGTCAACAGACAGAATAATATCACTCTGGGAAAAACTGAAGAGAGCTCACTGTGCCACTGCTCCTAGCACTCTACTGGCTATTCATTTGAAAACAAATCTACCTCAAGGCCATTTATCTTTAAAAGCCCTTAACAAATTAGGAAGCATCCATTCCTGGACTGTCTGCCCATCCATTTTTCACAAAGATAATTAGCACCCTGACCCAACCATTAATGAAATTGTGCTCTGTTTGGACTAATGGGAAAGAAAACTCTGTGAACAAGAATTCTGCAGTGAAAATAACCTGTTCCCAGACATGGTTATCTCCTCTTAGGAAGCTTTTGTCAGCCTTTGGTAAGAGGCAGAACAAGTTGGTCTCCTGCATAGTTTCTTCCATTTTTAGTATAATTTTCTCTTCATTATGCACTTTTCTTGCAGCTCTTGCAGACTGAGCTAATTCAGCCATCTGCAGGATAAGTAAGAAAGAATAAATTCCTCCATACAAAACCTCCAGTTTATTCTTGATGTTTACATCAACACAGAAAATTAATGGAGTCGGGTTCTCTTATGGAGGAATTAAGTCATGCAGTAAGGCCTAATTGCTACAGGACAGGACAGAAGGATGATTATAAATTTTTACTTGCATTTAGGGAACCAAATTAGTTCATCTCCAGTATTACCTGTTTGTTTTCCTATTTGATGCTTATACACCTTGCAGTCTTACAGGCGTAACTTACAGACATATATATTAGCAGGCACAACTACACCAACAGCCACTTGCATGCAAAAAATATAGTTAAAAAAATCTTTTTGAGGACTCAGAAAATTCCTAGTCTTTGGATAAAGCTGGAACATTTTAATCCTGCCTGAAACACAGATAACCACTTCCTTACTTTACTAAGTTGCAAATCAATCAGCAAACCCTAGAATTTCCCCTGGGATTATCAATGAACAACCTCATCCTTTCTGAACTTTTTCCCTTCTCTGCTTTCCAACTTTTATTTAGCTGCACTTCTCTGATGAAGCTTTTCTCATAGTTGCTTAGAAAGGACTTTAATCAAAGGTGTTGTGAATATCTCTGACAGCCTAAGCAATGCTTTTTTACCCTTTTTTTTAACTCACTCAGAAGAATTCCCATACATTTTAGAGCACACATTTCTTATTCTAAAAGCCTTCTTGGCTTCTCTCTGTCATTTTATCCTCATCTAGCCATTCTATAAATATTTATAATATCATTATGCATTTTTTATTGATTTCCACTTGTCACATGCCAGTCTTCAGGCTGTATGTCTGTCACAAAGTATATACAAAAGGCATACATATATTTTAAAGACAGTCTTTTCTCTGGTAGCCAATAAAATAATATATGCCCCTTCTTTGTTACCTTTAAGTGTCAGAATAGTATTGCCACAAGTTATTCCAAATACTGTGAGGTTCTTGGCTATTGAATTTTATGAGAGGGAAAAAGCTTTCATTGCTTCAAACAAGAGGGCTGTTGGAAAAGATCACTGCTAATCCCAGTCTTTGTGAAATGTAAGCAGGAACATGCAAGGTAAGAATACACTGTTCCAAGATACCAGCATGCCTCAAGGTACAAAGTATGACTCCAACGTCCGAGCTTTGACCATATAAATGGGCTTCTGCTAAGCAATTAATATTTTTCTTTTTGCCTTTTACTGCATGTCTGAAGAAACATTGCTTTCCTTTTCAATGATCTATCAAGCATCTTCCACAAAGAGGCAAGTTCGCTACAGAGGAAGAAGAAGGAAAGAGATATGTAGTACAGTGGGATTTTACCATTAGTAAAGTATTTCATTAATTTAATCTACAAAGTTGAAAGTTGGAAGATGGTTACAAATTTTCAGAAAATGTTTGTACTGGTAGGAATATGTCTAGATATCCAAGATACTAACCAAAATCCCTTGAAAAGATACTGCTGTGATTTGAGTTACCCAAATTCTTGATCACATAGGTGGGAGTCCAAATATGTAATGAGCTTCTGAGAGAGAAAAACTGAGTGATCACACTGAAAACTTCCTCCTGCTCATCTTGCTGTTCTCGTATTAGACTACTTTCCAGGGTTTAGGAAAAAAAAGTTATTTGGTTTTGAGTAGCACCATTCAGGAAATTCCTGCCCCAGAGATTCGTGTTTTGAATGAACAATTACTACTTAAATGTCAGAGTATGTGGGAAGGAAAAAGGCATTTTTCACTGATAAAAGACATCAGAGCAACGGCCTGAGGCAGCTCTTGGTATGGCAGCTGAACTTTATTCTGCGTTAGAAGACTTAGCATTGAAATTGTAATTCTAAGAATTAACCATAAGCTCTACTTAGTGGGACCTTATCACAATAAATCCCAAAGAAAGCAGTTAATGAAACCAACAAACATAACAAAATAATGCTCCTGCAGAACTACAATGAAGATAGATAACGCTATTGCTATAGATTAAAAAAAAAAAAAAGGCAAAGTTACTGAAGCAGTTTGCATGTTGCTGTTTTGAGGTTTGGTTTTGGTGGGGTTTTGTTTGGTGGTTAAATAATACATTAAACTTTTCTATTTAATTGAAATACAGTCTACAAAAAAAAATCAGAAAATGTCAGGCTTTACTTCAAAAGTTTTCTTAACATACTGTGTGGGGACTGAAAAACTTGGTTTCTGTGTAGTGCTAAACACTACCAAGTCAAAGAAAAGCTGGAATGGAAACTTTTGCTATTGGTGAAGAATATATCACTAACATGGAATAATAAACAAACGAGCTTATAAAGGCATCAGTTTAACATAAAGAAAAAAATCATTTTAATCAATTGGAGTGAACAATTTTAACACTTAAGGAAAAAAGGTTTTAATACTGACACTCCTTAAATTAGGAACACGGTTATTTAAAATATACTACTTTATTAAAGTAGCCCACATTCTTGCTTAAATGAAGGCTCAGGTAGTAAAAATGTACATAATTTTCTGCCAAGTAATCATCAATGCTCTGGGAAAAACTACTTCCCAGCTTATTGAAATGGATTGTTTCATTCAGAGCTTGTTTTAAGATCTACCATCCACATCCCAAATATACTCAACTGGAACTGCCTCCTGAAGCAAATCAATGTTTATTTAGACAAAAACTAAGGAGAATGTGTTCTCCAGACTAAGGAGCACCCCCCCATTTCCTGAAAAGGTTTCTTCATTGTGGCTCTACATGTTTTTTATTTTTTAGGCATTGAAACAATTCCACCTGTAGTTTCCTACCTAATACGTAGATGCAGCTTCTAACAGGTAATTTATTTGCTGATCTATCAATTATTCTTAAAAGTTGATTTCTCCCTCATAAGATTCTGGTTTTATCAATGAATGTCTTTGGCAACTCACTGATGATAAGTGCTATCTATGTCTCCTGTAACAAGTAGCATGGCACAATAAAATCAGGTCTATAGAGCAAAACTGTTGATGCTGAAGGTATAATATTCCCATTATACATGTTTTGGAAAGACAGGGAGCAAGGGAGGCTACTTCAGGTTAGGTCTGGTCTGATCCTGTAGACTAAATACCCATCAGCAGCAGGAGAGCATCATGCGCACTCCTGGAGCACAATTTTTGCTTCATCCAAAAGGAAATTAGCTTACACATTCCAAAACCACTCTGTAATGTAAAGCAAACCACAGTAAATATGCAGAATCAGGAGACTTGCTTCCAAGCATATTCTTTATCCAAAATAAAATGATAATGTAGACATACCAATAGTTGCATGGCTTTTGATTTTTTTATTTTTTAAACCATGTCTTTACTAAACTAAGATGACTAATACCACAAGATCAGTTTAGTTTAAATGAGCAACAGATTTTTGTAATCTTACACTGATCAAAATTTGGCTCTAACTTTAGATTTTTATACTTGAGAAGTAACTTGACACTTGTATCTGTCACGTAGGGAAGGTGGAAGGGAGCATTAACCCAAAACTTGAGCTTATCTGCACTATGAATACCTAGAAAAGCGCTTAACATTGAATCCTAAGATACTACTTTTTAAGTTTATTTTTCAGAATAAAATCCCACTTTGTACTGAATGCATAGTGCACCTCATACAAAAATGCCCCCGTTCTGCTGTTCTCTTTCTTGAACTAAGTTTTCCCTGAGCAATGTGTCCCTATACCAGGAAACTCAGTGCTCTGCAGTGATACCATGGACTCCAAAAGCACCATTTCAAACTTATGCAGCCTAGATCAACACTCTGAAATGTAAATGCTTCACATTTAAAAAGTTTCACAACTCCTGCATATTTGCTACTTTGAAAATGGAAGAGCTTCTTTCAAGTCAGCCATTAAAATCCACTCCCTATGTGTATGCTCTTGCTAACAAGGTAGTTCTCAGCTTTAATTCAGAAAACAGTTAGGCTTGGACTATTGCATTAATTATAGCCACTACTGATATAAAATTGTGTAGCTGCATTTTACCACACTGCATCCTAAACCTCCAAACACACCATTTAATTTTCCTTGTAAGACTGACAAATCCAATAATAAACCAGCACAAATTATGCAAAAGGATCACAATGCCTTACAAACATGTTCTCAACCTTAATGAATGAATAAATCAAATATGCAGACCCAGCTGCTTTTCATGTAAAGTCAGTGTTATCCTTATCAATGCACTTTAGCGTTAAGTTTTTGATATAAATTCTATTGATTTTTAAACATTTTACAGCTCTTAATCTCTTAATTCTCCCTACAAACTCCAGCAAAAGGAGTAAGAAGAAAAGGGGATTTGTGCAACAGTCCTGTCCTAAAGCTGCAATGTGGTACTCTCTTGAGAGCCCTCTACAAGAATTTATGATTAATCCAAAACAACTAATTTATCACAGTAAGTCACAAACACAGCCATACACATGGGATAACCCACCTACACTACTGACCACTGCTGCTCCTAGAAGGTCGCTATGCCTTGCAATGAAAACTTGTCAATTAATTCTGGTATTTTTCTGGAGACTGTGAGGTCTTCATTTTTCACCACAGGATGTGATGGGATACTTCTTTTCATAAAAAATCCTATAGTCCCTAGCTGCATTTCTGAGTGCTTGGGATTTCTGCTCTATGTCAAACACCTCAGGTCTCGTCAAGAAGAGTAAGATCATACAGTTCCCAGTAGTGAATCTTCAGGTTTGGATACCCCTCATGGCAGGATTCATCTCTCCAGGGCAACACTCAACTGAACTGAATTATGAGAATTGTCTATTTAAATATAGAACACAATAATAACACTTCTTACTATTAGATATATGGAAATTATACTTATGCCCCACCACAAGCTCTCATTTGAAAATAGATCCACTGAAGTAACCAGTCACTTTGGGGAGGTACACTTGGGGAGGTGTCTCTTGGAGAGACACACTGACATACGTGCCATTTGATACTGCAAGGTCTTTGTCTCAGTTTACCTCACACCTTTGCTGCTTGCCTCCAGAGATGCTGCTGGACCACCCATCCATCACTCTGCGCTTTTGTGCAAACAGGATTTCGATTTCAACCTGAGCACAACAAAGTTCAGAATTAACTGGAAGCAGCAGAGTTTTTTTAGCTGAGATGTTATCACCTAATCAATTAAACTCTTCCAGTTTTCAAGACTACATGTTGGACACAAATTGCCTGATGATTCAAAAAAGAAAGAGATTTCTGATACTGGCACAGACAGGTAAGGTCTAAGAGATTAGACAGATACATTTCATTGTGCTGCATGTGAAAAAAGAGATGAACAGGGAGTAAAGAGCAACAATTTTCTGCAGAATGCGAAAATTCATCCCCAAGGTTGCAGAATCTGACACGATTTTTCATATGTCAGATAAACTTTAAAAATGAATTAATTTCACTGCAATTACCCTCCAAAATACACTAAATGCTTTGCTTTCTTAGTCACAGGTAAGTCATTTTCTGCGACAGTACCCATTTTACACCTTGTAAGTTCGATACCAATTGCAAGAACTTAAAAGACTAGAATTAGACAAACAGGCTTCCTGTGGAAATATTGATAGCATTATGGTAAATTTGACTTGCCTGTTTAAAATTTCTAGGCACAGAGCATTAGGACGGAAGCTTAAACCTACATCAAAGGAAAACAAAAGCAAATGTGAAGAGAAACTATGACATTTCCATTTTATCTTTAGGCTGAAAAATAAACACAAATTACTATAAAACATTAGCTTCCAGTTTTAACCTTCTTTCCTCAAGAAGCTATTACAATATCTTTACTTTAGAGAAAGTTTAGGAACCACCAACTGACCTCATCAGTGCCCCCAAAACTAGTTACTATTCAAGTGAGTTCCAACCTTAAAAGAAAACCCAAGACAGTAGCTCATTTTCTAGCTGTTTAATAGCTAGGTCTAATATCATTACCTCCTTGCATTTTGAAAACACAGCATCACATTCTCTGAATACACCATGCTAACAATACTTGTTACCTGGGATGTCTCTATTTATAGGGATACAACTAGGCATACAAACTCCCTGGCTGACTGGAGAACCACAGCTACTACTGTCAGCTCAACCTGCACACTGAAGAGTAAGGTGACTTCAAGAAATCACATGGCAGAGAAGGCAGATGTCAGTAGTTTCCTTGGGCAAACTGGTATAAAGCATAATACCCTTGACAACCATTCAGCTCTGCAGACATTGCAATGCCATCTATGGTCAACAGATATCTTTGGATATTTTCTATAGGATTAATAAAATTTAGCAGATCTCTAATGATTTATGTACTGACCAAAAAGTAAGATCCACATGAATGCCAAAGTGCCTGACTGCTCAGCACTGCTCTGCTGCCACCAAGCACTCCAATGACACATCAGTTACTGGCATTAACATTTCCTACGCACATAAACCTGTGATTTTTATCTGCACCAAGATCCACCTGAAGGTTAAGAGGCCGATGGAACCTGATGCCTCCCGCCTTTAATCTCAAAACGCCGTTGCTCTCCACCAACTAGACATTTCTCTGCTGATCTCATTTGAAGGGAATGTTTGAAGTAGCTGTTCTCAAAGCATACCTAATAGATCCAGCTTCACAGTATCAGTCATCTCCTTTTTTAAAACTGGGAAGGATGTTTTAACAGCACAGATTAATAGTTGGGGTGCTCCCAAAGGAGGCTGATGACCCACATTCAGGTTCCTTCTCAGTCAGACTGAATTGACATCCAAATCCCACTTCAGTTAAAGACAGTGCTGTCCTCCCCAGACATCGTGTTATTCTCAGGGAAGTGGATCCTTCCCTCCCTGCTCCAAAAGTTAAATAGATTTTAATTATTGTCAAAAAATAGTTAACAGGAGGAACATGTGCAAACCTGACTCTGCAGCCCACTGACCAGGATATAGTTTGTTCTGCAACTTGTACTTATCCAAACCTCTCTTTCACACCTTGAATAAATCATCAATCACTTCACCACAGTGTTACAAGAACATTATACCCACTGTTGCCTCCTTTCTAATGTGTGACATGATTTCAGAGAAAAACAGAACCTCTGCTTTTGTATGACAGTTTTCAGGTGAGAAGAGTGGTTCTCTCACAATCTTCAGAAGATTCAGCACTTGGAGTCACAAAAGAAGGAAATATCTTTCTGCAGCACAGCTTAAGGTGTCTAAATCCAACAGAGCAGGATTTTAGATCCTTCCTTCTTCCAGCTGTTCACGGTATTCCCACTGACAAACTCAGCCTGTTTTTCTCTTAGTACATTCTGATGGATTGTACTCTGTATACACCAAATTCCCCCTCTGCCCTACAAACACAGTCTAACTGCCACGCTCAAGGCAAACATTACAAATCACAGACGGCTTCTGGCCAAATTCTAGTTTGGACAACTTTACAAACTTGTTTCCCTATTTCTCTTCAGCCATCCCAATGAAATAAAGTACTTCTTGCTGCCCTGAACTCTTGTGTACTAATTAAGCAGTTAACTGCACACAGAATTCAACGAGGCTACCATGGACTTTGGAGTTGGTTGTTTTTTGCATTTAGAAGTTCACCGAGTTTAAAAGAGTTGCATAAATTTTAAGTGATCTCTGCAACCATCAGTTGTTTACTCCTCAGATATAATGGGTGAGATTGATGAGAAAACTCTCATTTACTTCCAGGATTTCACCTCATATGCTTTGAAAACTCATGCTGAGATCATAGGTTCTGCAACACCTCCTGCCTCTTCAGGCTGGATGCCAGAGGACATTTATGCCCGTATCACCTTATCAGTCTTACAATTTTCCCAAAGCAGACTTTTCTGCATTTTGAAAGGAGCAGATTCAACACAAGGTCCATAGTGCCATCCAGAAGGTTCAAAAGGGGAACAGGGGCTTTAACTGTGGTCAGAACACCACCCCATGAAAGTGGTGGGGGAGGTGGGAGAGTTCAGCACCCCCAGAGTGAGGTTCTGGTAAATAATGACGAGGATGAGAACGTCTCCCACTATTATAAGATTCTTTTTAACAGATGCAGGAAGGAAAAGCTATTACTGTAATTTGCCAACAACCTCCACAAACATTTAAGTTCTAAAATAATATATTTTGTTTTCATGAGCTTCATTTTAATATTTCTACAGTTAACTTTTTACCTAATGGAGGAAACTCAGTTCTGCTACCTGTTTCTAAAATAAAATAAAATAAAAAGTATTCTAAAACTTTACATCCACTACGGGCATCTTTAACAAAACATTTTTAAGGCCTACTTCTATATATTTTATAAACAGATGAATCAGTATCTGGAGAAAACAAGAGAAAATACATTTTAAAAAAAAGCTAAAAAAACCCAACAAAACAAAACACAAAAAAACCCCACCAAAGGCAATGAAAATTGGGTTACATTATCAGCTACGTAAGGAATTTTTATGTAACCTGGACAAAGTTCCTCTTCAGGTTTTATTCTGCAATATGTCTCTGTGTTGCCCCTAGCAGAAAAGACCTAAAATCAAAGTTCTGTGGACTGAGCAGCTGTAATGAGCTGTTTGGTGGGCTTATTAAATCAGGAACTAGCCAACAATTACGTTTTCAAATAAAACTACTGGGTGATAAAGAAACAAATGTAGAATGCTGATGGAATATTGATGCCTCTTCCAGAGGTATAAAAAAATCACTTAATGTTGAAAATTTTTGAATGAGAGCTGTTCATCCTTCATTTATCTTTTAAACAAGATTGAAAATGCCCTTTCCAAGTAAGTGGTTTGACAGTATTACTGTGATTACTTTGTAGTCTGGTAGAACAGGATACCATACCCAGCAAATACAGGCTCACAAGTAGATCCCCAACAACGTGCCTGCAAGTAGACTACTTATACAAGTAGACCTACCAAAACATTATGACAATCTGTTCCCAAAAGATACCTGTCACACAAATAAGGTTTAGTAGGCTTAGTCACTACACAAAGTCTATAATAACTGCTTTTACTACAAGCCACTTGTGTTTGTTTATAGTGCCTTCCTTGACATGCTGCAGATCATGTATAATTAAAGATAACTGTTACTTTCTTCCTTCCTCCACAATACAGTAAAACCTGTAAACAAAGACAAGCTCTGGGACCATTAAGAGAGGCCCTTGTTTGCAGACTGTCTTTCCAACCAGCTCCTTCAATTTCAATACTAAAACTGTCAAGCTTAATTAAGAGTTATGTGGCATAATAATTTCAAAACCATAAATTCATACAGCAAAGTAACATGACTGCCTTAGTGAACACTTCTTTTTAAACAAGCAATATTTCTTTCTGAGATCTAATTTGGGTTCCTTATACACAACTTCATATTGTAAATATCTTTATTGCTTCACCTACGGTGAATGTAAAGACCATCATAAAATAATTTCATCCTGATGTCTTCTGGTTTATTTGCCTATTTAAAGTGGACCTTGCATACTCTAATGCTTACAATGCTATTCTATCCAAATTCACCATAGCTTTTTGTGATCCTTCAAGAACTGCAAAGAACTGCATTTTTTTCCAGTTTCTTTTAATATTTTTCTTCTTAAGTCACTTCATCTCTTGAGTGTGCACAGCTGCCCACTTGTACTCGCAGCCTCAAGCAGAATGACATCCAGGAAGAAGCATCAAGAGCTCTCCGATTAACCTCTGCCCTTTAGAACCATCTTTAACATTCAGCACACCCAGTCTGAGACACCAACAACTCACTTCAAAAAATATACCAAAACAACACTGCAGTGCAGGGTTAGAATTCAGTCTTAAAACAACTGTACCCATTCCAGGGAACCTACAGATTTGCTTCCATTTTAACAGTGTTCAGGTGTTCCACCAAATCTCTGGAAAGTCAATGTCCTAGTGAGCACAAGCCCAAGTCACAAAACCCAGTGCAATATGAATCATATCACAGAACCACAGAATCACCAAGGCTGGAAAAGACATTTAAGATCATCAAGTCCAGCCTATGACCTAACACCACCTCAACAGCTAGACCATGGCACTAAGTGCCACATCCAGCCTTTCCTTGAACACATCCAGGGACGGAGCCTCCACTACTTCCCTGGGAAGTCCATTCCAATGTCTAATCACCCTCTCTGTGAGGAAGTACCTCCTAATATCCAACCTAAACCTCCCCTGGAGCAGCTTGAGGCCATGCCCTCTTGTCATGTTGCTAGTTGCCTGGAAAAAGAGCCCGACTCCCCACCTGACAACCTCCCTTCAGGTAGTTCAGGTGGGCCTTCAGGTACTTTCAACAGGAGGTAGCTTTCAACTGAGGTACCTTCAGGTACTTTCAAAAAGAAACTGAAATTTACCAGACAACTATTTACAGTGCTTCAAAGGCTTGATCCTCACAGTACTTGATCAATTTTTAAATCAATGGAATTTTGCCCTTTTCAGTGCTAAAAAAGTCCCATGTACAGTCTTACCATTAACATTCATTTATTTAAAACAATTTTCTTGCCCTTACAGCAAAGAAGCTACACTTGAAAATGCAAATCATAAAGGCTTAAAATCAAAAGGATTATTAAAACTGAATCACACTTACTACTATTTCTTATTCTAATCATTTCTGTAGTATGATTGCATGAGGAAACCTTTGGCTTTCTTTTTCAGCTTCATGGACTAACAGCATAGTTCAATTTATAGAACTGCTGATCATCTAATAATCAGTCTTCAGCCACCTCCTTAAAATAAAAGTTTCCTTAAAAACTTTAATGGTTTTTATCTTGATGAGCATGGGTTTTTTTTCTGGTAAGCAACATTTGGGTCAACTTATAGAGGAAATCATAGCTGAATATCTAAATGCATCATTTTTGCAGACTAAACATTAGCTGTAAGAGACTTTTATTGGATCCAGAGAGGCACAGAAAATATACACTGACCAGCAAGTGAATACATTTTGGGAAAAGATACTAAGAAAACGACTTATGTCTCTCTCTTCTTCATTACTCTATGTGGAAAATGTGTTTAGTAATAATGCTTTGAACTTAAATTTCCATTTGTAGATTTTAAATCACTTTACAAAGGTGCATAAGCATTATTATTCTCATTTCACAGTTGGCCTCGCTAAGTACAGAGAATTGTAGCAATTTGTATGAGAAGCAGTGTTCTCCAGTGAATAAGTTAAGAGTCCAAAATTATCTCCCCAGGGCTTTCTTTCCAGCTAAGCTGTAAACTTCACTCCACATTGAAACCCACCAGAGCAAAACCAGACAGAGTCCATCTGAAATTGCTGGGTTTCTGCACAGGAAGAGGAGTCCAAGCCAGAAACTCATGACACAGATCTGAAGAGTTTCTGCCTAACATGGATCTAGTTGGTTAAAACTCACTTTTCTGGACCACTGAGGAGATGGTCATAGAGGTCATCAAAGTATACAGACACAAAAATATGTAAAGAAACAAAATTACACTTTTTGAGAAGAAAAAAGAAATAATAATATACATAGCACTGGACAGATTTGAGTTCCATCAGGAGAACTCCATAATCAACATCATCAAACTTTATTCTCCTCTTTTGTTAATAAAGAATTTTAACTCCAATTTCCTGTAATACAGTTTTTCTTACTCTATCATGATTACTCCTGCAGACAACAGCTCCTGAACATGGCAGCAACCTTACATACCAGATTCAAGTTTTGTCATGGAAAGCACTCCTGTTTGCTAAGTCCCACGATCCAGGAAAATATTTAAAGTACGTCAACTTCTGTTACCTGGAACCGTTTTAGAATCTTGTATTCTCATGTATCACTTGGTCACTTAGGTTAAACTTTAACAAACATTTCCAATTTCACACTGGATTAAAGGCTAAAAATGAGGAAGTAGTACAGTATTTTTCTTCTTTAAAATTATGGGAACGATAAAACCAGGCATGTAAGGCTAGCATGAAGAAAAAAAGATTTTTGAGGTTGCAACCTTTACACTATTATCTATTCTTCAAAAAGCTGCATACTTTCAGGGTCAGGCCTAAACCATGATGGCTGACAAAATCAAAAGAATCTGTCACTCTTATCAGCCTCAAAAGTATTCCAGTTTTTTTCCCCAAATATCAGTTGGCTGAGAAAGGACAACAACACAGCCATTATTGGGAGATAAAGCCACAAACATGCTTGCAGACTTTCAACTTTAAATAGAGACCTTAAGTAGTTGAAAAACTGGCATTTTTCAAGAAATGGTAATAGTTGCCACTGAAATCAATCTACTTACTTGTATTTTTCTCAGTTGTAGTAACCTGTACATGTAAAATTTGTACAGACAAATTATGTACATAAAGGAGAAAGGCACAACCAAAAGTGAACTGTCAAAACAAACAAACAAAATTATTAAATATTTTATATTCAGTAACAGTTAAGTAAATTTTATACAGAATACAAGTATGAAATAGATCAAACTACTTTTCCAAGCCAAATCTATTATATAAAAAGCAGAAGATGCCAAATTGTTGTAATAATTTGAGATTTTGCTACAGAAATCAACACCTCTGTAAAACTTATAATTCCTGATTCATAAGCAGAAGGTCAAAAGGACTATTAAATAATTTAACTTCCATAACATAATATCTTTTTTTCATTCTCATAAGCATGGAAAAGCCTGTTCAAGTGGTTTTTTGTAGTTTATTTCAGGACAGTATCACCTCTCTGTGTGACAGTTTTGTGTCAAGGCATAACTCCATAATGAATTTCTTCTAATTTGTGCCCAGTGCAATAACTGCTACACTGTGTCTTCAGATATTTTAACAATACTTCTTTACACAGGTTTCTCTCTCACACCCCTTGACTACAACACAAATTACTCAAACACATGAAAGTGTATTGATGATGGTGACGGTCAAGAACAAAAACTTTGGGTCATATGCATAAACCATAAAGCGACATTAAAGATCATCTAGTTCCCACCCCCCTGCATGGGCAGGGACACCTCCCACTGGATCAGGTTGCTCCAAGCCTCATCCAACCTGGCCTTGAACACCTTCAGGGATAGGGCAGTCACAACTTCCCTGGGCAACCTAGGCCAGTGTCTCACCACCTTTATAAGAATTTTCTCCAAATGTCTAACCTAAATTTCTCCCCCTTCCAGTTTTAATCACCAGTTTAAAATACAAGTTAGGGAAGGGGCTGATGGAAATGGAGACAGTAATATCACAGCTATCCAATGAGATCTGCCCAGTCCCATAATATGCCTACAGTAATAACCTGTATTGGTAACATCCCACAACTCCTCTACAACCATCCCTAGAAGACACTGCTTAGCCATGTACTACAGTCTGAGTGTGTCTTAGGACCCAACTGAGGTTATTTTTGAAGATGTTCACTTGCAAAGAATCTCTCTGGCCGGCTCCTCATGTCCCATGGCAGTGCAGCCCCAGTCCCAGGCCCTCTCCTCCCTGTCCCTCAGGACTCAGTGCAGAAGAGATGGCATCTCTTCAGGGGCAGGACTGGGGAACAGGGAAAGGGCCCAGGCAACCTTGGCAACCGGCAACTCTCTGAGAACCAGGAGCCCTGGCACAGGGCAGATGCACCTCCCTGCCCGCCTGTGGGATGTCGGGATGCTTTGCCCCTCTCTGCCACTGCTGAGTAAGCAGGGCTGCACCCCTTGCAGGGATCCACGTGATGAGGGCCACTGAGGACCCCTGACCCTTCTGGAACACTGCTGCTATCATCTAATCCAGTGACCCAGGGGGAGTGAGGAGGGGGCCACAGCCCAGCACACACAAGGAGGTGCAGGGCGGCCCCTGGCCCAAGGGCAGCACAATGGCACAGGGCAGCAATCCCCAGGAAAGGGGCACTTTGTCTCTCAAGCCCTCCTCCTTCTCCCACATTAGGCCATCTTTGGGGTCACCACACCCCAGCTCCTGGAAGGAACAGCCATACTTGGCCACATGCATCACCATTACAGTGGCCTCCTGACATCAGAATGGTCCTCCCTGCTGAGACCCCAGGGGCTGGAATGTGAGCTGACTTGCAAGACAGCTGCATGCCAACATGTTTGGTGGAAAGACAAAGAGCAGCCAGGTGGATGGCCACATAGCCAGGAGCCAGAGAGAGGAAAGACAGCAGAAAGGCTTGAAGAGGAGGCTGAGTCATGAGGTTGACAGTGTGGAGTGTAGGGAGGTGGGCCCATGCAGCGAGTGAGAAGAACCTCATTCTTCCACAGTTCATGTACTGGAAGAGACAGAAGAACCCGTGGGTGTGAACCAAATGGAAGACACAGAAGAACCAATGGATGTGGACCCACCTCCAGCATGGTGCCCACACCAGCACAGCCCCATACCAGGGCTGTGTGCCAAGACTCTGCCATGTGGCCAGAGCAGGAGCACCTGAACCTTCAGCCCAGCCCAGCCTTCACACTGCCTGTCCTGCAGCCTCACTCCTGCTACCCCTGGCAACCAGGCTGGAA
Source organism: Apus apus (assembly GCF_020740795.1). NCBI lineage: Eukaryota > Metazoa > Chordata > Aves > Apodiformes > Apodidae > Apus > Apus apus. Next base: position 55,475,038 of record NC_067283.1, read on the forward strand.
TCCTGTTATTTATGTGATCCTGTTTTAAGTTTTGCATATATTTTATTAGATTTCATTATCTTCTTGTTCATCATTACCATTTCAAAAGTTGTGTGTTGAATAAAGTTCTGTAGTTCAGTTTCCATGTCCTGAGTCTCTCTCCCTTCATGTCACAGAATCATAGAACTCTTGATTAGTTCTGCAAAACGCCATGTGAGGAATCTCTAAAGAAGGAGCCCTCAGTGTCATCCTCTTTCCCTCTCCAGCCAGGGCATTAGAGGGTCCCCCACCTGGGAGCATCTCCTCTACACAGCACTCCTAAGGTTTGGGAGGATGTCACAGGGGAGCTTTGCTCTCCATGTAAAAATTCACCAGAAAAGAGAAGGAATTGTGACCTGCTGCTTCAGTGCACTTTTGTGGTTGACAACTTTTGCTTCTGCTCCACTATAACTGCACTACAATCAGAGGTTTCCTGTCAGCAAGATCTACTGGGAACACATGCTACTTTCAGCTTAGCAGCTTTCAGGCTTCTTATGCCACCTCCCACTTCCTCCCTAATGCCACAACAGAGTTCATTATCGACTAATATGACAATGCCTAACAAGGGGACAACTGATAAATTGCACATTTGACCCTGTCTACAACACTCATATACCTCCAGCAGATGGTTCATCTGTGATTTTGAAACAGAGGGTAGAACTGCAACTGAATGTAGGTGAACTGAGGAAAACATATCAAATACAAGTTTTTTCTTATTTTAGAAGGCGCATTCAAAGAACATCTCTAATTATGGACAGAATGACAGAAAAGTATGATGAACACTAGTCCCTTCAGGACTGCTTTGATTTTCCAGTTCTGCATGTGAATATAAATAAATCTTCAACCAACTTTCATAATTTCTGCATCAGAACAAATTTAAAGGAAGCAGAGGACGTCAGAGGAGAGGAAAAAAAAGAACTCTGGAAGCATAAAAATATCCACGCACATACACACATATGCACACACACAGCAAGGCATGATTTGCCATATGGAATAACAGCTCTGTATTTAGCTGATGGATTAAGCACAAATTAATTTTAAAAAATTAAAAGCTGAAAATTACATTAAAAATAAAGAATAAGTCAAGGATTTAAAATAAAAAAGCTTTTAAAATTAAAAACAAATGGCATTTAAAATTTAATAGCCTTCAGGACTAATAAAAATGTCAAATCTTTTCTTCAAAGAAATTTAAATAATCACAATGCAATGCAACAGGTCCAACCTGTTGACCATGGCCAACATTAGTAGTACTAATGGAAGAAAACACGTGCCTAGGAGCAAAAAAATAGTTGAAATCAGATTAAACTGAGGGGCCATTAACTTTTTAACACTTTTAGAACACATTAATGAGTGTAAACGCTCTTACCTCTAGTAATGAATAAATACACAAATAGAAACAGATCCTTCAGGGCTCTTCTTAATAAAAAAGCTTACAAAATTTTGGGCAACTTTTCAAGATTAAGCACACAGTGAGCTGGCATGTATCATTTGCTGGAACCAAAACTGTCACCTGGGTCATCACCAGTGTGACTCACGGAGACCCAGGAAGCTCTGGGACATACAAAGCTGGCAGTCATGACTGGTGAAACTCATAATCAGGTGAAACTCATAATCAGAGAAATATTTCACGGGCACTATTCTGTACTGTCAAACCTGAAATAAGAATAACAGAATGGTTTGGATTGGAAGGGACCTTTGAAAGTCATCTAGTCCAACCCCCTGCAGTAAGCAGGAACATCTACAACTGAGCAAGGTTGCTCAGAGCACCATCCAACCTGACCTCAAATGTTTCCAGGGATGAGGCTTCTAACACCTCTCTGGGAAACTTGTTCCAGTTTTTCACCATCATTGTAAAAAATTTCTTCTTTATATCTAATCTAAATCTACCACCTTTTAGTTTTAAACTACTACCCCTTCTTCTATCTCTACAGGCCCTGCATCATTCCAGCCTCATCCCAGGGATTGTCACAATGTCTGAAATTTGTCAGAAGTGCTAAGTTTGAGCCCTATAAGGAGATCATGTGCCCAGAGGAAGAAGTTCTGTGTTCATTCTCTGAAGGGCCACCACTTCATCCCATGTGTAACTAACTCCCCTCCAACCTCATGCCATTTTTCCTGGCACACAGTAAAAGAACAGGCTGTTTTGATCAACAGGAGAAAATTTAGTGAAATAAATTATCAATATGAAGTGTTTAAAAAACAGAAGCTAAAGCTTCAGCAAAGCAACTCTTACATTGCAATCCCTCTTCCCAGCTTTTCTTTCACATCCACCATCTTGACTTTTAGGCTTATCCTATCCCAAAACTCTCTCCTGGATGCAGTCTTATTATCTTTGAACTTACTGGAATAATCAATACCAACAAGAGTGTTCACACACTTCAATAACTGCATTTGGGCAGCTTATAAAAGGAGCATATAAGAACCACCTATTACCAAACAACACAAAGGTCTTTTTTCTCCATCTCTCTGAATGTTACTTTTTTAAAAGATGCATCAAAATCTTGTATCTTAAAATATTTAATAGCATACCTTCCCTTATTTCCCTTTTTTGCTATAATGATACTCAAATAAAACAGGTCAGCAACACTTAGGGTTTGGTTTTGTTTTTTTCATTTTCCAAAGAAAAGATAATGGTCTAGATGGATTTGTCCTATCAACTGTAGTACGAAATTTAATGAGGAAAGTTTCACACCTGTAGTTTTTAAATCAATGAAGTTTCAATGATCAAAAAAACAAAGAGCAGAGTACAGATGCAGGTATACTTCGAACTCTGTATTCCTTAGAAAGCTAAAATCACCACCATATACAATACAAGTACATATGGTGCTTACCTTGCAAAAAAATTATTGTTGAGGCCTTTTTTGTTTTCTTTTTTAAATAAACATAAACCTGTACTTCTGAAAGCAGTTTGAAATTCAAATGACAATTCACTGGACTACTAAGAATAACTCTATAGACACACAAATGACTTTTTTCTTCTAATTACCTTACTTCTCTGATGCAGAATGCTATAAAAAACATAACTTCAGTATTAAAAAAGTGATTAAAATGCCCCATTTGGCACCAAATGCTACCATCATAAAAACAAACGAAGGAACTTGAAATGTATTTCCACTTTTTGAATATCCAGTTCAAATCTAAAAGCCATGAATTTCAAAATAATGCAGATCTGAACTAAGGAACTATCCAAACATGCTTGACTGACAACAATAATTATTTATAACATGATGTGACCTCTAAAAATTGGAAAACACTAACACACTCTTGCTCCTTTAAAGTGTATTTTTCAAAAGCTCCAATACTTTTTTCTTCCACCTGAAAAGCAGGGATACACACATGGAAGGGAAATCTGACACTAGGCAGCTATCTGGAAGAAGGAACCTTTACAAAGCCACCAGTGAATGAAGCAGCAAGCCTGCTGCAACACTTTGTACAGTGAATTAGGCTAGGAAAGTTGAAAGAATACAACATAAAAGGTGTTGATTTTCATATTAGTAGGTGGGGGGGGGTTTTGAATATGGCAGCATTACTAGTTCAACTGCTCTGCATCTTCAAAAGAAATCCCACCAAAAAAAACCAAAAAAACGCCCACTAAATTAACTAAATGCACAATGGCAACAATTGGCTGAGACTGCTGTTTGTACGCAAGGAACAGTTTTGAGCACAGAGTAAGGGCTGCAGGTGGCTTTCAGGTACCTTTTGTGTAAGGCCCAAATGAACACCAGCCAAGCCGCTTAACTTCACATCTAAGTGTACAGCGGTATCCCTAACACTTCAGGTCAGACAAAGCTGCTACTCAAATACACCAGGCATGCATTCTACTGTCCAGACCCTCCAACCGCGTAGCACACTGGTGGCCACTGACAAGGACAGAAGTTCAACTGCCCCTCTCCCCAACATATCCCCTCAAGGCATAGAAATGGCTGAAGCACTCTTGTGGTTTCAGCTGCACTTGCGCCCCATGGTTCCTCTCTCCTTCCTAACAGTACCTTGGCTTCCTCATCTGGTCCTATCCATTATGTGGTACATCCTCCAAGCCCAAGTCACAACAGTGTCCCCTGCCCCTTCACCACATACTTGTTCCCCAATTCTGCTGTCCAGATCATCTCACAGCCCTCCAGAGCAGAGCCCCCAGTGCCTTACATCTTACCCTGTCCCATAAGCATCCAGCCAGCACCAAATCAACATTTTCCAAAATTCCATGAACAAAGACCTGCTCCTGCTTCTGCAAAGCTCACAGTCATTTACTGCAGCACACCATACCAAAATTTAGCTTTTGCTAAGCAGCTGTCAAGAAAATAGTATTTTTCTTTGAGAATGTGCAAAACCTGGCACACAACCCACCTCCAAATTCTCTTCCTAAACCACCTTCCAAGTGAGTACACCTGCAATCCTTCATGGAGCTTGATTTAAAGAATGCAGCAATTCTTGTTGAGGGTTCTGGACAGAAATTTGTTGTTCAGGTAACCCAGTTCACTGCCTCAACTAAATGGAATCCCCAGCTATGCAAACAAACAAAAGAGACAGCTGTCAACTAAACAAACAACAAGAACAACATTTTAAAAACTGTAGCTGTAATTCTCTTTTTCTTTATTAGAGGCCCTTTTATCCTTTCTATCAATATATTACAGACATACTGTCTCTGTTTTATAACATAAATGCAGCTCTGTTGGACAGACAATAAAATAGTAGCTACTTATTAGCTTCTGGTTTTGTAAGGATAAAACAGACTGATAAAAATAAAATTTTAAAAATAGATATTGACACATCTTGAATAATGTTCTTATAAATTGGTAGTACTGTGGGCTTGTACAGAGCCAGAATGTGAAAGATTGAGATAAACCTGAGTTGCTGAGCTTCTCAAAAGCAGAAGTCTCTTTTAACTTGAGCTCTCCATCACACATGCATATAATACGTCTGATATTCCAGTGGAAATGTAATTTGATGTCTTTTGAAAACAACACTTCACTATGATTTTAGATTATTCCCTATGGGGGACCATTTTACTCCAACATGCTTTGTTTACTAGCTCTGCTGCTTCCAGTGAGCTGTTTGATAGATGCCAAAGATGAAGATGAACTCTGTAATGCACGTTTTTGGATGATTGAAGATAAAATTATCTGCTTCTTGGCATAGTTTCCCAGATGATCATGACTCCAAAAGCATTCATTACTGTGCAGAAACGCAATCTATATTTCTGTCAAATCATGTTATTTACAATTTATGGAGAATACAGATTATAAAGGAGACACTTCAATGAGCAAAACAACACAAACAAGGAACACTTTCTGCTCTGATTTTTACTCTCCCCAGTGACCTTCTTATCCTTGCCCTTAAGTGACAGAGAGATCATTAACAAGTCACCCTCTTTGAAGCAGGAATGGCGATTGTACAATTAAGTACTTGGACATAAAAAACAAAAGCATTCTAAGATTATAGGAAAGGACAGCCTTTTTGACAAGATACACAGTATATTTTTTTAAATGGGCCTCAGTGAAGATCAGCATTTCAATGTAATAGTACTGCCCAAGAAAATAAGAAAAGGTGCTCTGGATTTGAAGAGTTGATTACTAATTGCAAAAAGGAGAGAGGAGAAACGCAGAGCAGTCCACTGGAAGAAAGTGCCACTTGCCACATAATCTCAATCATGCTAGCAGTGTATACAGACACTGGAACAGGTTGCCCAGGGAAACTGTGGATGCCTTCTCCCTGGAAGTGTTCACGGCCAGGTTGGATGGGGCCTTGAGCAACCTGGTCTAGCAGGAGGTGTCCCTGCCCATGCAGGGGGATTGTAACTAGCTGATCTCTAAGTCCTTTCCAACCCAAACCATTCTATGATTCTATGAAACAAAAAGTAATTGCCTGATCAGTAAAAAAAGCCCAACCTTCAAACTCTATGTCATGGTTTGGGCCTAACACGACAACGAAGAAACATCCCCGTGGCCGCTCACTCACCTTCACAGCCCTCCACACCCACACACAGACACACTCTGGGATGAGGGGGACAAAGACCAACTAGAAGCTCATGGGTCGAGACAAAGGACAAGGAGGGTTCTTCACCAATTAAGGTCCCGGGCAAAACAGATTCAACTTGGGTAAAAATAATAATTTAATTTCACACTAATCACACACACAGGACACAGCCAACACACAGAGCAGGGCTTGCATATGTTACCCCACCCCTCCCTTCTTCCCAGGCCCAAATCCCTTTGTTCCCGGTTTCTCTCCCTCCTTCCCCCCAGCGGCACAGGGGGACAGGGGATGGGGTTTAGAGTCAGTTCACAGGCTGGTGGTTCCTGCTGCTCCTTCCTCCTCAGGAAGAAGGATTCCTCACAGTCCTGCCCTGCTTCCCCACAGGGTCCCTCCCATGGCAGAGAGTCCTCCACCAACCTCTCCTTCATGAGTCCTTCCCACGAGGTCCGGAGCTGCTCCAGCCTGGGCTTCCCACAGAGTCAGGGGCTGCTTCAGGAACAGCCACCTCCCCTGGCCCCGGGGTCTTCCACAGCTGCGTAATCAGAGTCCACTGGCAGCAAATCCACTGGCCACAAAATCCAAGTCCACTGGCCAAGTTCACCCCTCCCGGTGCCCCCAGGGAATGTTCCACCACGTTCCTCCATGAGTGCAGGGGGACAGCTGCCATCTCGCCATGGGCTGCAGGGAAACTTCTGCTTGGGCACCTTCTTCCACTTCCTCACCACCCACAGGCACAGCTCTGCCTCTCCAGCACAGCTTTTTTTAACTGCTCCCTCTGCTCAGGCCTCATCTCAGTTCTTTCTTATGTTAATTGTTGAGGTGCATCTATTGTCCCTCTAATGGCTCCTTGGCTGGGTTTGGAGCAAAGGGAGCTTCTCAGCTTCTTACCGGAGCCCTTCCCCTGTGGCCCTTCTCCCACCGCCATTAAATCCCGCCAAACCAAACCTGCACACTCTATTAAGGCAAACTCATGTCCTGCTTCTCAAGCAGCTGGTCAGGCACAGAAGAAGGCTGTAAGAACAAGAAACAACGCCACTGTAATGATCTGAGCAGTGCATGTTGATTCTACAGTTTCTAAAAGCACTACAAGATCATGCCTCAGCTGTCAATGGTCATCATTTTCAGGCTGGATTCTTCTTTTTGAAACAGAACCTTTTAATTGCACTTCTTTATCTCAGCAAGGCAATAGGAAGATTTGTGACGGAACTGAAAATGCAGGTATCAGAATAAACTATTTTTTTAAACAATAAATACAATAAGGACAGATGTACCCAACATACATCTATCTTAAAAAAATTAAAAAGAAACAAAAAAGGAACACTTTCCTGCCACTTGGGTTCACTTCCATTTCTACTTAGGATTATGAACTGACTTTAAAAGATACTGCAGCAGGTACCATATTTTTCTCACAATATAGGTCAACACAGCTACACACACATGCAGATTTACGCGTATCTTGAACTTACTGAACTGACACCTGAAGTCCTGGTGACAAAATAATTCATTTTTTACTACTATAAATACACTGTACACATGTGTACTATATTCCTAACTAACGGAAGACTTTCAAGCCTGTTCTGTCAAAACAAAACTGACTTTTTTTATTTCCAGACCACTCCTGACTTACTCATGAACCACCTGTATTTACAGACAAAGGTTGAATCCCACAACCCTTCTGAATAACACACATTTTAAAAATAGAACAAAGATAATTTGATCTCACACACCACTTCAGGCAGCCAAATCTGTCATCTGTAATTTAGTAGCCATTCCCAATCTACTGTGGTCCTTCTTATTCCCTACAGTCCTCAAGCATCTCTCTTCTATAAATCCTAGGAAATATCACACATCTGGCATCAGCTCTCACTTTAATAACAAGCTCTTTCAAGATTCAAGGATGACTTGAAACCTTTCTCAGTCATTTTTGCTCACATAAAATCTGTGGTAAAATGAGATACAATTGTTACTCTTATGTAAGCTCACAATCAACATTTGTCTTTGCTCTCTGCCCCTGTGATTGATTTGCAGGAAGAAATCTTTCCTGACTTAAAACTGCTCATGTCTCATCATTAGAAGACTATGGAAACAATTTTTTTCACAATAAGAACATGTAGAAAATAATGGTAAAGTACAACTCATGCATTAACTAATGAGTGAATACAGACTCATTTGCCTGTTTTCAAGAGAAAGGTTTATTCTGTTTTTCCACCAATCACATTCCACTTCCTCAGATTCCTCACTTTGCACAAATTAGAATCATAGAATCACAGAATGCCAGGTTGGAAGGGACCTCAAGGATCATCTGGTCCAACATTTCAGGTAATTCTATAGTTAATATGAGATAGCTCAGCACCCTGTCAAGCTGAGACTTAAAATGGCCCAATGTGGGGGAATCTACCACTTCCCTTAGGACACTATTCCAATGTCTGACTGTCCTCATGGTGAAAAAGTTACCTCTTACGTCCAATTGGAATCTCCCCAGGAGCAACTTGTGCCCCTGACCCCTGCTCTTTTCCCTCTGACTCCTTGTAAATAGGGAGTCTCCATCTTCTTGGTAGCCACCCTGTAAGTACTGCAACATGGTAATAAGGTCTCCCCAAAGCCTTCTTTTCTCAAGGCTGAACAAACCCAGTTTTCTCAGCCTGTCCTCATATGGCAGGTACTCCAGTCCTCTGATCATCCTTGTGGCCCTTCTCTGGACCCTCTTCAGCCTGTCCACAACCATTTTGTAGAATGGGAATGATGACTTATTTATCTCTGCTGGTGATGCCCTTGTTGATGCAGCCCAGCATCCTGTTGGCTTTCTTTGCCACAGCAGCACATTGTTCACTCATGTTGAGCCTGTTATCCACCAAGAACCCCAGGTCCCTTTCCACAGGGCTGCTCTCCAGCCAGGTGGATCCCAGTCTGAACTGCACTCTTGGGTTATGTGTTCCCAGGTACAATACCTTACACTTCTCCCCATTGAAATTCCTAAGGTTCCTGCTAGCCCACTCCTCCAGTCTGTCTAGGTCATCCTTGAGGGGGGCTCTCCCTTCCAGAGTGTCTTGATCCCAACATCCAGGTCACTAATGAAGATGTTAAACAGCATTAGGCCCAATATTGATCCCTGGGGGACCCCACTTGTGACCAGTTGCCAGCTGGAGGAGGAACTATTTGCTATCACACTCTGGGTATGGTCTGTCAGCCAGTTCCCCACCCACTGCACAAACACGTCAGTTTCTCCAGAAGGCTGTGGGGGACATATCAAAAGCCTTGGAGAAGTCCAGGTATATAACATCCTCTGCTCGCCCTGCATCAACTGAGTGGGTTATTTTGCTGTAGAAGGTGATCAGGTTTGTCATGGGTGATTTGCCCCTGGTAAATCCATGTTGGCTTTTCCCTATCACATGCTTCAATTGACTTGTGACTGCCCCAGGAGGATCTACTCCATGACCTTTCCAGGGACTGAAGTGAGGCTAATGGGTCTGTAATTACCTGGGTCCTCCTTTGGAGCCTTCTTATAGATGGGGATGACATTAGCCTTTCTCCAGTCTTCAGGGACATCTCCCCATCTTTATGACTTCTCAAAGATTATGGACAGTGGCTTTGCAATGACATCAGCAGCTCTCTCAATGCCCTCGGGTGGGTGGCATCTGGGCCCATGGATTTGTATGGGTCAAGTTCCTGTAACAGTTGACACACCAACTCTTCCTTCAGTGACAGGAGGTCAGTTTCTGCATTGACCTGGACTTTTGTTCCTATGGCTTGGGACTCAACAGCACTGGTAAAGACAGAGGTGAAGCAGCTATTGAGGACCTCTGCCTTTTCAGCATTGTTGGTGACTAGTTCACCTCTCCCGTTTAATAGCAGGCCAGTATTATCCCTCTGTTTCTGCTTGTTGTTAACATATCTGAAGAGCTCTTTCTTGAAGTTTTTGACATCTCTGGCCTTCAGCTCAAGCTGAGCTTTTGCTTTCCTAACTGTATCTCTGCATACCCTGGCAATGCCCTTTCAACAGGTAATTTTCCACTTTTCTACCTCTGGTACATCTCCTTTTTGGTTCTGAGCAGACCCAGAAGCTCACAGTTAAGCCAAGAGGGTCTCTTGCTCAACCTACTTCCCTTGCATTTAGAGGGGATGAACTGGTTTTGCTTATCTAGGAGTGTTCTTGAAGAACTCCCAGCACTCACTAGCTCCTTTACCCTCTCTATCTTGTTCTAGTTCTTCCTACAGCAAAGTAGAACTTCATGTCCTCCCAAAAAATGCTATATAATGGATATAACATGGAGTGCAATGGAATGCATGATTCGGGAAAGTTTGTAGACCAAGGAAGAAAAAACAGCTATTACTTTGGAAGAAAAAAATAAAAACACTAAAAAAGAAAAACCCCAAAATACCCTTTATGAGTATGGAAGACATTTTTGGAACGGAACTGTTCAAGCTTATTTGTGAGATTCTGTTATCTCAAATAGCAGTCTTAAGGAACTGTACGATGCTTGAATTTTGATGTTTTTTTCTCTTTTTTTCCTCCTATAAAGCACTTTGAGCAATCCTAGGCCAGATACCAAAATGCTTTCAGAATTCCCACCTATATATCATATCCATAGAAATATGGATCATAAGGATGATCTCTGCTTAATACAGTCCCCTGCATTAAGCCCTAGGCCTGTACAATCCCACCCAGCACCTCCACCAGGGTACACAAGCAACACCTTTGGCTGAGCTAAAAGCTACGCACAACACGCCTTCACAGTAAAAATAACAATGCAATGGGATGCACAGAGAACTAAAAATCAATATTCAGTGCAACATTAAAATGGATTTAAACCACTGTAAGCGTGAGTAAAGGAAGCTCAAGTGCATATAAGAATGGACTGTCTTCCCCAAAGAAGCTTCACTGCTTTATTCCACACCACTTTACAATTTATAATGTTGTGGGTCCCTGCGCAACAACCTGTGCTTGAAAGGAAAAAACTGGCAGAGAGGGAGCATAGGCAAGGAAGAATATTCCAAGCATGAAAAAGGATCAGACAGATGCAAAAATGTTCAGTGATGTGGGTGATTCCTTAGAAAACCAATGGAATGTGAGCTGAGTCAGGAAAGGTCACAGAGGCACTGACAAGGAACTCAAGCTTGGTGCAAGCTGAAGGCACTTAAAAGTTTCAAGACAGAATATGACACCAGCTGGGAAGGAAGGAACCCTTTTAACCCCCACACAGGGTCCTTAATATCCTTCACACAGAGGCTGTATCTTGGTATACCTTTGTCTATTAGACTGAAGTGCCCTCTATAAGAAAATTCCTGTCATACCCTGCAGCCAAGTTGTCTTATAAACTTCTCTTAAAAAGCTAAACAAAACCAGCTCTGAGTTTTCCTTTTTAAGCATGACTGTTACTTCTCGTATCATATATTATTTCTCAGTGCTCTTCTCAATTAGTATACAGCAGAACTAGACATGATATTTAGCATAAGTTCTACTGAAGACAATACCAAAGATAACGTTCCCTATGCAAAAAAACAGTCTCTGCCACAGCACTTAGCTGGGAATTTATACTCTCTTTCAGAACCATTGCTTCTCACTTCGAAGTCTTCCTCTTCTGAATCAATTTAGTTTCTGCTTTTTACATTGGATTGTATCTAATTTCAGTCACTTAGCCCTGTCAGTCTATGAGCAGTTCACCCAGAAATCCAGATGCCATTGGATACCATATACTACTTCTTCATTACTTATTTCCCATTCCATCCATCTTTGTGTCCATAATCACTCCTAGTAATGATTTGACACTTTCTTCCATTGCAGACAAAATACAACCAAGTAAAAAACCCTGCAAGTATTTGCATATTGCCTTATTTTGAGACCTGTCACACAGTCACTCTATTACTTATACAGATACACCATGCTAACTGCATCATAGAATGCTTTGAGTTGGAAGGGACCTTAAAGATCATCTAGTTCCCCATCTGACCTGGCCTTGAACACTTGCAGGGAGTGGGGATCCACAGCCTCCCTGGGCAACCGATTCCAGTGTATCCCTACCTGCATAGGGAAGCATGTCTTCCTAATGTCCAATCTAAATCTACCCTCTTCCAGCTTAAAACCATTACCTCTCATCCTAACACTACATGTCCTGGTAAAAACATCCCATTACAGTTTATACACCAAAAGTAGCTTGGCGCATGTCTTGTAGAACCTTAAGAAGAGGACGCTGCTCCTATGAATGTTCTATTCACTTGACAATACCTTTTCCAGAACCCCTAGAGACTAGCAGTTTTTCAATAGAATTTGGCTCAATTGTACATTTAGGAGTATAACTATTGCAAAAATATGTTTTGGGTTTTATATATATACCACCTGAGACTGTTTCTGTTTACCTTACATATCTATGTACATACATACTTCTAGAACTGAGTTAGTTTTATTTAGACCCTAAAAATGACCCAAAGGATGTCCAAAGAAGTCTGTGTTGCATCATTAATACAGATAAAAAAATACCTTAGTTCAACAGATTGTTACCTGTTTACTGCAAAAGAGAGCTCTCCTTTACAGAGGAAAAAAGGTGAAGGCAGGAAAATTATAAAAAGGACTGGAGGCTGCTTTTTACACTTCAGTTGCAGAAATGATATCATCTGAAAAGGTTTTCTTAGGTCAAGCACCAGAAGGCTCCACTGTGATCAGCATTACCAAAGACATGTAAGTTTTCTACAGAAGCAATTGTCCTGCTCATCAGAGGTATCACAGGTTTGGTAAATCATCTAAGCAGCATGAAAGCCCTAAAAAATACTTTTTCTTTTTTTGCCTTTTTTTTTTCTTTTTCTTTGTTCTGTTTGCACTAACAGTATTTTCCAGAAGGATATGCAGAATTTTCTGGTGCCCAGTGACAGAACCAGAGGCAACGGGTTCACACTAAAACACAGGAGGTGCTATCTGAACATCAGGAAACACTTTTTCAGTGTGAAGGCAACCAGGCACTTGGCATAGCTGCCCAGAGAGGTGGTAGAGTCTACCCCCTTGGAGATATTCAGAAGCCACTTGGACACAGTCTTGGGCCACTGTCTGTAGGTGGGGGGGTTAGATGAGAGGACCTTCAGTGGTGTGTCTTTTCCAGACTCAACTCTTCTGTAGTTCTGTGACATAAGTGTCTTATCTACACTGGAAAATATTAAAATTCAAAATGTTAACAGTAATTTCTGTTCTCTAGACAGAATATTCACATTTCAAACAATAGCTGACGGGGTTTTGTAAGAGACTTGACACTGTAAATCGGAGTATGTGATTAAAAATTGGTGTTGTTACACTGTTTTATTCTGGTTGAACATCTGTTGTTTGTTTATATATTTAGTTGAATTACCAAACAGAATGTAGAAGGAATACAGGCTAAAAGATTGTTTGGAAAAACAGTATGAACAGAAATATGGTCAGTTCATGAAGAAATACTACAGTCACAGAATGGAACAGCACTCCCAATGGGCTACTAGCAAAGTACAGTTTTTATCTCAAGGTTTCACCCTCATTTCCTGTAGCAAAGAATCACTTAGCTTGGTGTTATGTGCTATCAGTTGGCAGTATTTTGAAATCAGTCACAGAAGAATGTAAGTTCATTGGCTTTGCACTGTTACATAGAGAATATTATCTAATTCTTCCAAAGCAGCAATGAGTGCAGAGTTATATAAATTCAAAAATTAATAAAGGTATATTGCAAAGGAAACTCATGGGATTCTTTTAGTTTATTTTAAAAGATTTGCAAATGTTCTTTAGTTTTTAGTCTTAAGCAACCACTACCGGGCTGAACAGGTCAAAGAAGGTTGGACAGAGTAATTGAGTACAGTTTAAGAACATGAGCAGCTTGTTCTTGCTGATAAATTAGACAGCTGCTCTGAATTACATTTCATGCTGTTTTCACACAACGGCTAATTTCCTCCTGCTAGTTCTAAAGCTACTTGGAACTGTATGCAATTAACTCCACCACCTATCCTTTATCCTTCAAAAAGCATCAATTTTGTTTGCTTACAATTAGTTCTCTACATATTTTCCTTATTTTCTCTATCCTGTAATACTGTGTAAAATAATAATACACATTTGTAGTAGAAGAACCACATTAGCAGCACAATGAAAGTTTTAAAGTGAGTGACGTGATATTTTTAATGAGGAAGGAAGTTTACGTTCTTGCACTACAAAAAACTCATGTAATTGCAAGCTCCAATGAATTGCATTATTTTTCCTCAATCTCAACATATTTTACATCTTCAAGTAATTATTTTCCTTGGAAATACATACTAAATGTCAGCTTTTTTGTTTTCTGAACATAATTTGCACTGTCATCAACCCACTTTCAATTATTATTCAAACTGAATTATAAATGGATGCAACATGAAGCTACAGTCTTTTTTACTAAAAGTTTTGAAAAGAAGGAGAGTCATTGTGATAGAGAACATTTATAAAGAATAAGGTTACACAACTATTTAAAGTCACAAATATATCATGCTTTTAGAAAAAAGTGCCTCTTTAAAATGGTACATTTAATACATACCACAGCAGATCTATGGCACAAGAGGAAAATAATTCAGTGAATGATTTGAGGTCCTTGCAAAGGAAAAGCAGATTTTGTGGGGAACAGGCACATGCTTAATTTTAAACACAGGCTTAAGCTCTCCCTCCTTCCCCAAGCCAGGCAAGTACATGCACTGAACAGCTATGCTAAAAAGAACAGGGCATATTTGCTTCTTTCAAAAGCGATGTCTAAGAACTTCATGCCTAATTCACAGAAGCCAGCTGTAATTCTTCCACTGACTTCAAGGACTGTGTTTAGTTGTCAGATATTTTTTTTAAATTGCATGAAACAAATGTATTTAAATTGTAAACATGTTCATGCAATATAAAGCCTTACACTTAGACACACTTCTCACCTACAGGAGTTAAAACCAGCATCAACAGCAAGCTCATTTAACATGTTCTATGGAGTCATTAATTCTCTTACTGTGTTTTTTTTAATGATGATAAAAACACGTATAATGTTAATTTATAAGAGATCTTTCACAGCAATAAAATTCTCGTGGTAAATAAAAAAAGAGGAATTTCTGTTACTCTTGTAGTTACGATGAAACTAAAATAATATATTACCTTGCAATTCAAATTTCATGTTGACATTCCTCTAGCTAATTGTGTAGGCAAATGTTAAATCAGTTTCAAACACATTAGATTCTGAAGGTTCAAAATACACATTCCTATAACAATTGTAAATTGTTCCTTTTCCTGCTCTTTACTGTTCTGTTTATTTTTTAATTTGCTTCAATAATTTTTTATATTAAAAAATAAAAAAGGGAAGAAGAAAAATAACCTCATTTTAGATTCCTCTAAGTCATTAAAAACTGGAGCATGTGAGTTGAAAACACTTGCACCAATTTATTAACCACATCCTCTCATCTCCAAACAACTTTTCCAGGAGCTAGGAGAATTTGAGTAACATCTGTTCACAGCAGTACTGATCCATACTGGTACGTAGACTATTATTTTCATTTGCTCAAAACAAAACAAAATTAATAAATTCTAAGTTACTTATTCAGTTGGGGAAAAAAATTAACCCCAAAGACACAGGAAAGTATTTCAAGTTAAATTACTGGGAGCTGTGTTCCCTTAACTCAGACTGAATTTTTACCTTAAGAATAACCATTTTCTCCCAGTGAAAGTACTTTGCAACTTAATTTGATAGTACGATCCAGTTCATAGTTTGTTTTGCTATCTTCCTTGAGGCATCTCGTTTCTTATGACAGTTCTCAGGCCAAACACAATTGATGCACAAGTATTTTTTGCTCAAGCCATCTGAGGGCTTTGACACAAAATCTAGATATCGTGGATTTCTATTGCTTTAGTTAAAAAAAAAAACAACAAACTACCACAATTTCCATGTCCTCTGCTGAAATGACTGTGTGGATACTCTTGACCCACTAGATTAAATTACTCATCGTAAGCTTTTTGTTTACTTCTTTCAAACCAACTGACTTTCAGACTTAAATTGCTAGTCCTCTTAAATCATACTCTTCCTGTTTACTTCAAAAGCCAGTCAGGTAAACTTTTAACCCTAGCCACTGCAGAAACATTTTAAGAAAACCGAAGGCTTTAAAAAATAATGCACATATATAATTAATTATTCTGTAATACTCAATACATATTCCATTGAAGTATCAGGCCCCACATTCCTTTTGGTGTACAAGACCCTGTATCTTTTCTTTTTTTGGACTGACTGCTGTTTCTTACTAGAGGTGGCACTCACTTCTCCAAGCAGAGCTACTGTTTATGATTTACATCAGGAAAGGAGAAGTAATTCACATTTTTTGTTGCTGTTGCTCTTTCAAGGAAGAGCAGCCTCCACTGTGCACTGCCATCACGTACATGATGAGAGCATCACTGCAATCAGCAGTCCTGTGTGTCAGGATAAGGGTCTGCAAGCACTCAGTTTCAATTATGCAGGTGGAGAGAGGAAAAACAAAAAAAGAGGGGAAAATAGCAAATATCTGAAACAATAGCTCCAGTTGTGTTTAGTGCCTTCCAGCATCTGCGTGGAATACTTCTAACACAGTCTCACAAAGCAGCCTCTCTTTAAAAGTACTGCCATGTAACAGTTATACAGGATAATGCAACCAAGAACTTGGCTGTTTGTTGTCAGAGGAACTTCACAGCAAAGCAGAATAAAATGCCACAGATGGACAACATACATTGAAAGAAATTCAAACAGCCAGTGAACCAAACAAAAACAGAATGGCCAATTTCAGAGGCTTCAATCCAAAGCACTGATTAATATCCTGAATGAAGTCACCATTACATAGCTCTGCAACAAAGGAACACTTTGCTGTGCTTTTTAATATCACAAATCTGTGATTTATTGATCCCTCATAGAATTTGATGGAGGAGAAGCTTTTAATTAAAAAGTGATTACGTGCAAATCCTTCCCCAGCCTTTCATGAAAATCTTGCTTCAGAGAGTGATCTGCAGAGCCGTAGCAAGACTAAGTCAGTATGCTTAGAAAAAAAAAGCTGATTAGTTGCCTTGAGTTAAGATTCTATTAAAGACCAAGGCAGTCCCTAATTCTACAGCAGGAAAGAGCTGTCAAAACTCGCTGAAGAACACTTTTTTCCTGTTGCAAAATTAGCAAAGCTGCTATTAAGTCTTTCAGAGCATTTTAGTGGATTCAAAATTACTGTAACACTTCCCTTTGTTTTATTCATTCTAATGACAAAGAATCGAATCTTCCTTAAATGGAGCTATGTTTTCACAGTTCCAGCAGGGGAAGGTGTAATAGAAACCGATGAAAGAGACTATTGGGTCTTACTAAAGTGTGACACCTTGGCACTACAGAGAGTGGTTCTGTTAGAGGAGGTTCAGCCTAGTCAATTAAGAAGATCACTGATGGAGCCCCCTTCATTTCAAGGAATAAGCTGGAAATGCCTTTTTTGTTTCTGTACCATTTTCTCATCGATGAACCAACAGAAAATAATCAGTATATTAATATCTTGTTCCTATTAGAACAAACCATAACATGATGGGGCCTATGATTTTCTTAATGAACATTTCCTAAGTGTCCCTTTTACCTAGTAGGGCTTTCTTGAAATTTAACTTTAAACATATATTAGTATGCATTGGTATACACTTTTTCCTATTTCAATTTTATTGCTATTTATATAGCAATTGCAGTAAAACATTAATAAAAAAATATAATCTTATACACAAGAAGAAAGGAAAAAACCAACATAGAAAATTAAGCCAGTAGGGATCTTAAGAAAACATTTGATAAATCTGCTTAATCAAAGCCAGAAACAAATACACCTAATGTGAAAAGACAGAGGATAGAAAGTAGAAACTATACCATAAATATTAAACTGACTGAAACAACTGACATTCAGAAGTCATATGAAGGAACTATATGCCTATACTGGGATGAGGAGGGAGACTTTCAAGTATAAGCAACTACATGGAAAAGCATATGAAACTGGAAAGACTGAAATACAAACCAGCAGAAAAGAAAATGGCATGGAGAGGAAAAACTGGGTAAAACCCAGATCCAAAAGGAAATCAGAAATCTATGGGTTTCACGTCACTCAGAAATATATAGCAGATACCTGCTTTAAGATCAAACATGCAGATGAGAAATAAAGGCTCAGGAACTGAAGTTCCGAAGAAAGAGAAAATATCTGTCACCTCATTAACACAGTACACAACATGATGATAAAGAATATATAGAATAAATGGTTTCCTTCAGTATCTCTAACACAAAATGCCACTATCTAAACCCAGGCTAGGTTAAGCTAAAACAAAGTCTGTTTAATACTTCACATGTGCTCAGCTGCCTCCCAGGCAGCAGGCAGGCTCATGCTAGGAACATGGCTAAGGTGGGTTTTTTTAAGCTCACTATCCACAAACTTATGCACTTGCATGGTGTGGGTGTCTTGGAGCTTTTCTGTGCAGTATAAATAAAAAACCCTTTGAGCAATATTGAAAATTAATGGATTACTCATCCTCATGCGATTCCGGAGTCTCACTTCCCTTGTTCAGACATGAATTTTGACCCTCAACCCATGAATACTCTTTCAGTAAACATTTTTTATTTTCCTACACTCCTATAACATTGTTTTTGCATAAAAACTCTTCATTGTTTCCAGTGAATACTCACTCTGTTGGGTACAATGAAATACAATACATTTTTGTTGGTAAAAATTCCAGTATTCCAGTCTGAAGAACTGTAGAGAAGTACCATGTGTTATTACTGTAAATTGCATTTTATAGCAAATCTGTAAATTAAATTACTCAGCTAGAATTTTGTCTGAACAAGGCAATGCTGAATTAAAAAATATCTTCTTGATTGCATACAAAAGTGACTTCATGGATTTCTATTCAGTCCATTCTGATTTAGGTATTAATAAAATAATTATATTTGTCTGGCTGGAAATCAGCCTGTGAGGGCTACTGCCTTGCTCAGTTGCACAGCTAATAGCACATTATCATAAAGAAGACTTAAAAGCACCTACCAATTATGTCTGCTGTTATTCTGGAAAGTACAGCATTATAAAGAATTCAAGTGTGTTTTGGTGAACATTAATTCAGTAAAGGAAAATCCTATACAATGTAATGTTTTGGGGTGGAGGTGAAATGTTTTGTATTTTTTCTTTACTGAATTTTTCAGGAGGAGAGATATGCTATAAAATCTGGAACAGCAAGAGAATATGACATGAATAAGGGGAGAGGAATATTTGGCAGCAGGCGGGTCAATTTGGTGATGCGACTTTTAACTGAAGGACTGGAGGGGTGGGGTTCAAAATGGCAACGCTCATGCCATCACATCCTACTCAGGAACATGCCAGGCCAACCAGAACTGCAACAAATGCTCCTTAGCTGCCTCCCAAGATGAGAACCAGAAGACCGACCAACCACCCCAAGGGTCTGTATGGCTATGGAGTATCCTCTTCACCCCTCTAGGGAGACCTGTGTACTCACCTCCCTCTCTGAAACGCCTGTACACAATACACGCAGCATGGGGAATAAACGGGAGGAACTGGAGATGCGTGTTCTGTCACAGGACCAGGATCTCACTGCCATGACAAGAGACATGGTGGGATAGCTCACATAACTAGAACACCGTCTTGGATGACTATGTATCTTTTAAGAAAGAGAAGCCAACAAGGCGCAGTGCTGAAGCTGCTCTTTATGTGAAAGAGCAACTGGAATGTATTGACGTCTGCTTAGGGATGGACAATTGAGTGAGTTGAGAACTCACTGGCTTATTAAAGGGCAGACTAACATGGGAGACACTGTTGTCAGTGTTTACTCCAGGCCACTTTATCAGGATGGGGATGTTGATGAGGTTTTCTGGGAACAGCTGAAAGTAGCCTCACAATCACAAGCCACGGTTCTCATAGAACCTTTATATATGCTGGAAAGGCAACACAGCCAAGCACAAACAGTCCAGGAAGTTCCTGCAGAACATTGGTAACTTCTTGACACAGGTGGCTGAGGACCCAAAGAGGAGTGGGGAGGTGCTTGTACTAACAAACAAAGGAGGGCTGGTTGAGGATGTGAAGGTTGGGGACAACTTCAGCTGTAGTGACCATGAGATGGTAGACCTCAGGATTATGCATGGAGGACACAGAGCAACAAGGAGGATTACAAGTCTGGACAAGCTAACTTT
This sequence comes from Apus apus, assembly GCF_020740795.1. Classification (NCBI taxonomy): domain Eukaryota; kingdom Metazoa; phylum Chordata; class Aves; order Apodiformes; family Apodidae; genus Apus; species Apus apus. Next base: position 55,495,185 of record NC_067283.1, read on the forward strand.
GGCCTCTTCAGATAACTACTTGGAGCAATGCTACAGGTCAGGGCTCTAGAAGATAGGAGGGTCCAAAACTGCTGGTTAATAATCAAGCACTGCTTCCTTCTAGCTCAAGATCAGAGCATGCCTATGAGTAAGAAATCAAGCAAAAGAGGCAACAGACGTGCATGGATGAGAAAGGAGCTGCTGTAAAAAGTTAAATGGAAGAAGTTTTCAGAATGTGGAAAAAGGGACTGACCACTTGGAAAGAACTCAGGAACATTTTCAGAGCATGTAGAGATGCAACAAGAAAAGCTAAGACCTTCTTGGAACTACATGTGGCAAGGACAAGGAAGGCTCCTTTAAGTACATCAGTAGCAAAAGAAGACTAGAGAAAATGTGGGCCTGCTGCTGAATGAAGCTAGTGCCCTAGTGACAGAGCTTACACAGAAAGCAGAGTTACTGAATGCCTTTTTTGCTTCAGTCTTTACTACTAAGGCCTGCCTTCATGAGACCCAGACCCTGGAGGTAGGACAGAAAGTCTGGAGAAAGGAAGACCTACCTTTGGTTGAGGAGGACTGGGTGAGAGATCACTTAGGCAAACAGGACACCCACAGATCCATGGGCCTCAATGAAGTGCACCCATGAGTGTTGAGGCAGTTGGCAAATGTCATCACTAGGCCACTCTCCATTATCTGAGTGGGCAGTGAGGTGAACTGAGAACTGGCTAGATGGCAGAGCTCAGTGAGTTTTGATTTGTGGCATGGAGTTCACTTGGAGGCCTCTAGCTAGTGGTGTCCTCCAGGGGTCAGTACTGGGTCCAGCCTATTCAATACATCCATCAATAACCTGGACAAAAGGACAGAGTGTGCTCTCAGCAATTTTGCTGATGATACCAAACTGGGAGGACTGGCTGAAACACCACAAGGCTGTGCTGCCATCCTGGACAGGCTGGAGTGTTGGATGGAGAATGAAGTCATGAAGTCCAAGACAAGCAAGTGTAAGGTCCTGCACCTGGGGAGGAATAAACCCAGGTGCCACTACAGGTTAGGGGTTGACCTGCCGGAAAGCAGTTCTGGGGAGAAGGACCTGGGAGTCCTAGTGGATAACAAGTTAATCATAAGCCAACAATGTGCTCTTGTGGGCAAGAAGGCCACTGGTGTCCTGGAGCTCCTCACGAATGGTGTGGCCAGCAGGTCAAGGGAGGTCATCCTCCCCCTCCACTCTGCCCTGGCAAGGCCACATCTGGAATACTGTGTCCAATTCTGGGCTCCCCAGTTCAAGAAAGACAAGGAACTACTGGGGAGAGTCCAGGGCAGAGCTACAAAGATAATCAAGGGACTAGAAAGGCTGAGAGACCTGGGTCTGTTTAGCTTTGCAGGAGATTGAGAGGAGATCTCATCAGTGCTTATAAATGACTTAAGAGTGTCAGGTTGGGGATAAATTATTTTCAGTGGTGCTTAGTGACAGGACAAGAGGCACAAAGAAACATAGGAAGTTCCATCTAAACATGGGGAAAACTTTACTTTGCAGTTGACAGAGCACTGGAACAGGCTGCCCAGAGAGGTTGTGGAGTCTCCTTTGGAGACATTCAAAACCTGCCTGGACATGATCCTGTGCAACCTGCTCCAGGGGAACCTTCTTCAGCAGGGGGGTGGACTAGATGTTCTCCAGAGGTTCCATCCAACCCCTGCCATTCTGTGATGAAGCTGCACAGGATCTTATCACTTAAACTACAGAAAACAAGCATCAGTAGAAGAGAGGTAACAAGACAAGGAATTGGCTTATGGGCAAATGATACTGACTTGTTTCTAAAGGAAACTGAAGAAAACATTACTAGCATAGATCTTCAAGGATCAATGCTGGAAATGGTCTTAACATTTTAATTACCAACTACTGCATAAGACAATGTTTACTAATTACAAAGTTCTAAGACATTATCAACACAAAGAAAGACACAGCTATCTCATGGAATTTAAGGCACAGCTTTGAGGCATGAAATAACAAAACATGATGAAATTCAACAGTACCAAAAACATGAGAGATGCATTTGCTGCAAATGCGCTACATGCTGGGAGCTCACCAACTGCTAATGCTAAAATAGAAGCACCACAACTGATCACAAGATTGCTATAAGTCACAGAATAACAGAGTTGTAAAAATCATACATGAAATCCAATGCTGCATTCAGAGACACTGAGAACAACAAAATTTTGGGTAAAAGATACAAAACCTCCTATGGAAGACTTCAAGCGGGAAAACAGGATTCAAAGTGTTCACACATGAATGAATAGGTATAAATTACACACAAAAGAACATAAACCAGGAAATTAAAAGACAGTTCCTAGGCATTAGAACAATTATGTTTTGTAATACCAGCCAAATAGGAGAGAGTAAAGGACAAAAAGCCCCCTGCTGTTACAAAAAAATTCAGAGCTAGCTAAAGCAAGAAAAGGATTACATAATGTGAGATAAAATTCTCATCAGTTAGTTGACACAGACAATCTGAGAAACAGATAATTTAAAACATTCATTGGTAGGATTTTTATTTCCAAAACAGATGGCATTCACAAAATACAAAACTGTCCTAACTATACCTAGGTGTAACATTATGTAATCTAACACTGGAAAATATATAACAGCTTGTCAACTCCTTCTCCCATTTGGGAACATATTCATCATACTGACTACTACGAAGAGGGAATCTGAATCCAAATCAAACAGTCAACTCTGTAACAATCCTATGTTCCAGCACACAGACTGGCCTCTGTGAGGTGCTAGACTTCAATAACCCACCTGCTTTTCAACACAAGGTCAAAAGATTTTGTAAAAATGAAAGCAAAAGAACAATCATGTACTAGCTAGCAGTGGCAGTCCCTCTACAGGGACACAAAACAGAAGTCAGTTTTCTTTCTTTCTTGAGGCCCAATATTGCATTCCTCTGCTCAGGTGACCTCTTCATCAGCTGTCATTTCAGTAAGTTCTGAACAATTAAACCAAAGAGGAACTATTGCCCTGTCATCCATTCTTGAGATCTACACTCAATATGGCTTTTTCCCCAGTCAGCGTATAGTGTTGACACTTAGTTATGGGTCTATTTACTTGTTTTTACTGGAAGACTGGTTAGCAGACAAGTTTTTCCTCACTCTGTTCTAATGGAGAATTTGTATTACAAACCATAATGCTCTATGGCTCAAATTAAGCTTGTTATTTTTCAATATGTCTATAACTAATTACAGCTTTAAAAAATAAAAAAAAAAGGCTAGAATACTGTATGTGGCAGCTTTTTTTTTTTTTTACTTTTCTGAGCTCAGGTAATAAAGTAAGTATTCTGCAAATATACTGAAATACTCAAAATTAAATATCCACACTATAAGCCAGATTTCCGTTGTTTTTACACTGCTTTCATCTCTCAAGTAATAAAACCCAAAACTATTCAGGAAGTGGGTTTGTTTGTTTTGTAAGGAAGAGAAGGATCTAATAACTTTCCTGAACCAGTTTCTTCAGCTCTTTGCCATAATCATAATTAATATAATTTTATTGCATTTATATGGAGTTTGCCATGCAAGGAGCTCAAGCACTCTACAAAGCATTGAAGAGGAAAAGCTATTCTACCCTTTAGCTTGCTATGAGATGTGCTTTGGTTCCATAACAAATAGTTAACATGTGAAATGAAGTCCGTATGAAACACTGTACTAGTCAAATGCCCCTTAATATTATCACATAATGTTTATTTACGGATTTAAAAAAAAGTAGTGATGATACTGCTCTGGCAACAGAAGAAAATAATGCAATTCATTGCACTGAAAAAAAATATTCTTAGGATTTTACTGAAATCAGAAGGATCATATCCCTACAGTCTTTGAGAATGACAGCAAATCCCACTGAAAAAATATATACAAAATATTATGTTATCCCATACTAATTATTAGTACCCCAACTAAGAAACTTTATGCAAGATGAAGCAGCAGAAAATTCAATCTGGATAAGACTGTTTTCTGCAATTGTGTTTTCACAACAGAGTTTCTCTCTGTACAGATTTGTGCCAATTTCACTAAATAAGTGCTATAAAGCCTACCATCCTTTTACTTGATGAGAATTTTGCCTGTGATTTCAAAGGTTACAGGATTTATCCTCCGATTTTGAAAAATTAATCAAATTAATTTTGATTGTATAACTTTTCTCCCTCATTTAACCTGAATATATTGACTTGCATCGTGGTCAGACAAGCACTGCAAAAACAGTGTGATAAAATGTTAGTATCCGTGGGGCATTCTGAACTAACCTGCCCCCTGCATACCAGAACAATGAAGAGGACTCACTTTGCCACCCTGCTACCTGGGGTGGGGTAACCTCCAGTAGTGACAAACTGTCAGAAAGTATGACTAGGAGGGTGAAGTCTTCATCTGGAGCCGCTATTTCTCCAGTTAACAGTAGCCTATACTTTTAATTCTTTAGAAATTAAATACTAGGCACTGAAAAAAAAATAAAATAATAAGTAAAGGTATGTCTACTCCATTGTTCTGTCTTTGACAATGAAAAGAATTAGATGCTTTGGGAAGAGTACAGGAACTGGGCGTGTATGCAATAACTCTTCCCTTACCGCATCATTCAGGACCCAGGGTTAGGAACTCTAACAGAGGCTGCATCCAGGCCTTAAATAGCCGCTACCATTTATTTCTCCATTAATTTATCTAATAACTTGGAAACTCTTAAAACTTGTAACTTCCCCTGTATCAGTGGTTGTCAGCTTGTATAATTTAATTGCACTCTGCACAAAAATTTCTTGTTTTGCTTCAAAACTTCTATGCAACAGTTTCATTTCACACCCTCTGCTCTGGCACTAGAAAAAAAAAAGCCTGAAACAGAAAGTAATTATTCCTGAATTGTCTTTATTATTATTTTAATAATAATAATGGTTTTTTATAGGCTTCTACTGTGTTTTCTGTCAGACATCTCTTTTCCAAGATGAAGTTCTAGTCTGTTCACGTGAGTTCTAGTCTGTTCACATGTTCACAAGAGTGCTTCACATGGAAACCACTCATAGTCCTCATTGCCCACTACTGTATTTTCTTTTAACACCAGCTGTACAAAATGAACTGTTTCCCCTAAACAGTCAATCTGGTCTGATCCAGCTTTCATCTAATCCAGCAGCAAACAAAACTCTCATCCATTTCAATGATCTAAAGTCAAACTCTTTACTGTGTTCATGCTGCAGCACATGTATTTGAAGTATCTGAACAACTGATTAAACTACTTCAAAAAGTCTAGGAAATACGGTGCTAGCATGAATAGGCACAACAGTATCAAAATTAATGAGGGACTACCGAGGCATATCAGGCAAGAATCTGTCACTAGATGCTTCTCACATAGTTAAAAATGTAGAAGGCTTAATTATGCACAGTTTAAAATAATTACTTCTAACTTATAATTCACCATAATGCTTTTACAGTGCACAATAATGTTCTATATGCCGGAATTGTTCAGCAAGCATATGAACATTAATAGAGTAAGTATACCTATCAAAATTACTTAACATTGGCTTACCTTCCTTTTTGAACTATAGGTATAAACTACTACTGCCTTGGATTTTATGTTAGGGTTGTATTATTTATAGAAATAGTCTTTCCTTAACTGTCAGGTTTTCTGTTGTCTTACAAAGAAATACAAGCAGACATTAAATGTAAAGCACATTGGAATGAAAATATTTCTGTTAAAAGTACTTCTGTTTTATGATGTAGCACCAGGCTCTGAATTTACAGAAGGAAAAAAAAATGCAGCAGATACAACAAACTCGGAACTTTGAGAAAACATCTTTTTGTCTCAAAATAAATACTCATTAGTAAAACAAACTGTTAACCGGAAAGATGAGGTTTGATAAACATGTTTGTTTCCAAAATCTTTGAACCTGTTAAACTAGCCCAACTCATCATTCTCCTTGTGAAATATTTCCTATGTGAGAAATCTCGCTCTTGAAAGCACAAACTTCAACAATCACTTTTGAAACAGAACATTTTAAGATAATTTAAATGAAACTGCTTTTGGTTGATGTTAGCTAAAATTTTGGGACTTGTCTGAGAAATCAACTTCTTGTCCCAGTTTAGGCCAAAGATATCTTTTTAAAAATCTGCATAATTCTACAGGACACAGTTATCTTCTCTCAACCCAAGACCTACAGTCAAGGCACAAAGTGTCTGTGAATCCAGTTGGCTCATCTCATCTTATTCTTCTGAAAAAAACACAGTGAGTACAGCAGCACTCTTTCAGGAGCAGAGGCAGAGCTGATATTCTAGAGCCCTGCAGGAGCAGAGACAGTTTGCTTCTTTGGATCTACTGGGTGACAGGGAACCACTATTTTTTCGGGTGGTTGTTTGGGGGTTTTTTCTTTTAAACAAATGCAATGTTCTATTTTTGGCACCATTAAGCACCACTTTAGATGACCTTTTTTCTTTTTAAAATTCGTCTATGTGCTGGTTTGGGTTGGCAGGATTTTTTTGGTAGCGGGGGAAGGGCTCTAGGGGTGGCTAAGAAGCTGAGAAGCTCCCCCTGCTCCAAACCCAGCCAAGGAGCCATTAGAGGGACAAGAGATGCACCTCTGCGATTAACATACGAAAGAACTGAGATAAGAGCTGAGCAGCAGCACTTAAGGAAAATGGAAAAGCTGTGCTAGAAGGCAGAGCAGTGCTGGTGGTTGATGAGGAAGAAGGGGAAAAAGGTGCCCAAGCAGAAGTTTCCCTGCAACCCTTGGCGAGATGGCAGCTGTCCCCCTGCATTCATGGAGGAATGTGGTGGAACATTCCCTGAAGGCGCCAGGAGGGGTGAACTTGAGCACTGGACTTGGATTTTGTGGCCAGAGGATTTGCTGCCAGTGGACTCGGATTATGCAGCTGTGGAAGACCCTGGCGCCAGGGGAGGTGACTGTTCCCGAAGCAGCCCCTGACTCTGTGGGAAGCCCAGGCTGGAGCAGCTCCAGACCTCGTGGGAAGGACTCATTAAGGTGTTAGAAATGAAATACAGTGTTCTTTTCGCATCTTAATGCTAGAAATGTAGTGTTGTTTTCGCACCCTAGTGTTAGGAAGATAGTAATTTGTTTCTACCCTAGTGAAAAGAAGCTTTATGGTGACTGAATAAAGAAGGGAGATATCTGGGCATTCCAAGCTCACCTGGGGTGGTTTACAGTCCAAGAAACTGAGACACTCAATTGAGTTCCACCTGGGGGAGCTGAGATATCTGAAAAAAGGCGAAGGCCATGATAAAGACAGAACAAAGTTGCTCCTATGTTACTCCCCGGGACAGGATGGCACCATTTCGTATAAATCATTCTGGTGATTGGGAAGACAGCCAAGGGGCAAAAAAGGTCAGAATTAAACCTTAAAAGGTAAAAAGTAAACTGCTAGAATGGAATGTGTAAACAGGGATGGGAAACTTACAAGATAATGAGAAGCGTCGGTTAGGCTGTGAACCCTGGAGTTCCCAGCCGGTGGGGAAACAGGGGAGGGTACTTTGTGTCGGGAATAGGGAATATAAACCATTATTCACCTTACTATGGGTGTGCCTGCTTGTTTAGGTCACCCATTCTTGCAAGAGTGTAAATAAACTGTGCTTCGCTGAAGGATCTGTGTGGGCCTGCTCATTGGCGTGACAAATGTTTCTCACAAAGGAGAGGTTTGTGGAGGACTCTTTCCAATGGGAGGGACCCCGTGGGGAAGCAGGGCAGGACTGTGAGGAATCCTTCTTCCTGAGGAGGAAGGAGCAGCAGGAACCACCAGCCTGTGAACTGACTCTAAACCCCATCCCCTGTCCCCCTGTGCCGCTGGGCGGAAGGAGGGAGAGAAACCAGGAACAAAGGGATTTGGGCCCGGGAAGAAGGGAGGGGTTGGGTAATATATGCAAGCCCTGCTCTGTGTGTTGGCTGTGTCCTGTGTGTGTGATTAGTGTGAAATTAAATTATTATTTTTACCCAAGTTGAGTCTGTTTCGATCGAGACCTTAATTGGTGAAGAACCCTCCTTGTCCTTTGTCTCGACCCATGAGCTTCTAGTTGGCCTAGTTTCTAGTTTCTAGGGGGTGGGGGTGGAAGAGAGAGAAGCTGAGTGAGTGGCCACGGGGTTCTCTCTTTGTTGTCATGTTAGGCAATCTGCATGCGTGACACAGAGATACTAAGTGTCATGCTATTAACTTGACTCTCCCATGCTTTGTCCCTCCCAGAATAACCTGACTTACAACAAAATGCTAAAGATGTAGTGAATAAATGTCTCACCAGTGAAACTTTCCTAGCAGAACTAGACCCCCTGCAGTAGCACAGCCTCTCTCAACAAAGGCCTCTGGTCTTCCAGCATCCACAAGCGACCCTGGCAGCATACTGCTAAAATAAATTACTGGGATCTGAAAACCAAGAAGTACATCACGATCCGAGACACACCTTCATACACACAAAAATAAATAAATATTCCCATTGAAATACAAAAGAAAGTTTGCCAAAGGTGATGTGGTAGTCTATCATTATTAATTATATTTCTGCTACATCATTTCAAGGAAAGGAAGGGAATACTGAAGAGTATTCCAGGAGCTAAAACACACTTGCAGCACCAGTTTGCTGTCTACAAGGCCTAATTCTTCCTGATCAATGTGACCAACAGAAAATGGCAATAAAATACCAGGAAACAATCACTACAGGCACCTATTCTGTAAAACCACAAACCACATCTGTTGTCAGCACATCAAAAACTCCTAAAAATTTTAATTTGGAGTTCAAAAATAGCACTCAGTTATTGTGTGGGAGTTTGTTTGTTGGTCTTTAAAAAAAAAAAAAAAAACAAACACCAAACCAAACGTTTGCCACCCTCTAAACTCCTCTTTCTCTACAGCAAATATATAGATTTTTAGTGATATCTGAAAAGATCACCAACTATTAATACAAATTTTTATCCAGTGTCCTCACAGCTTAATTCTTACAGACAAAATCCCAACAACAATAAAAATGCTAATTGAGAAAATTTTGGGAAAGATGCTGCAGACAATACAACTACATGCACAGGAAATTAATTCTGTAGATGATGTGGAAAAGAGACCTTATGAAGTTAACAAGTTACTACTTAAGGCAAGAGAAACAATTAGACTATTAACACTGAAAATAAAATAAACATTTTGCCATCAAATATGATAAGCTAATTAAAACTGAAATGAAAATTAAGACAAAGATATTATAACAAAATCAAACAAGATAAAAGGCCAGAGTTGAAAGACCCGAAATCCACACCAATTTGTTCAAACATGCAGGATCTACAATGGAATGTCCACAGAATGGAGCGTAGTTTATAGGGGGGTTTTTTTTGCACATGCTAAAACTGGAAGATCCATCCTCCTCTGAGCATGGATTGGTCTGCCTTTTTTAAGAAAAAAAAAGAGATTTTATAGACACTCAAACAAAACTAAAACACAAGGGTAACTGCATAGAGTGAGTGCTGAAAAAGCAGTAAGCTCTGTCATGCATTTAGGCAGTAGTTCTGAAAAATCTGTAATGTTTGAAAGGAAATTTCTTCTCTAAGGCATGTTGCAGACGTGCAACAATAGAGCAAGTGAAATCTACAGTGATTTGTACTGCTGTACAAAATACTTTTCTGACACTACAGAAGCATGACAGGTGCTAGATCCAATTCTGCTTACACCACTGGTCTAATTCACATAACATAAGGAAACAATGAGGGATTTATACCCCTGAAGATATTTTAACCTATAAGCAGTCTTAATGCCATCACCCGTCGGGACTACACGATTGCTTCGGGCCCCCTGGCTCAGCAGGGCTTTTGTAAGAGAACAAGAGTAACAAATAGTCTTCAAGCCTCTGGTTAACAATGCCAACATGTTCTTGGCATGCAGTTGCTGGCCAGCTTTCATGGGTCTGACCCTATTTTTTTGTTTTGCTTTTTAAGTATTCCTTGTACATTTCTTTCCTCTTTATCCTCTTCCAGAACTCTGAATGAAGCTTCTCTGATTACTCTTCTCCTCCTGCTGTTTCTGAACAATCCCACTTATTACTAGCCTATCAGATTATGTTGTTCTTACCCTCTCTCTGCTGCCTCCTACTCTCCATCAGTAATGTCATCTTTTCAATGTTTTCACAGAATCACAGAATGTCCCTGGCTGGAAGAGACCTCCAAGATCATCCAGTCCAGCCCTAGACCTAACAGTGCAAGCTCGCCACTAGACCATGGTCCCTAAGCACCAGGTCCACATGCCCTTTAAATGCATCCAGAGATGGTGACTCCACCACTGCCCTGGGCAATCTATTCCAATGCCTGACAACCCTTTTGGTGAAAAAATGCTCCCTAATATCTAACCTAATCCTCCGCTGGTGCAGCTTGCGTCCACTCCCTCTGGTCCTATCACACATCACCAGGGAGAAGAGGCTGTCCCCCTCATCACTCCAGCCTCCTTTCAGGTAGTTGTAAAGAGCAATGAGGTCTCCCCTCAGCCTCCTCTTCTCCAGATTAAACAATCCCAGGTCCCTCAGCTGCTTCTCATAGGGCTTAGGCTCTAGGCCCTTCACAAGCCTCACTGCCCTTTTCTGGACATGCTCCAGCACTTCTGTGTCCTTCTTATAGTGAGCAGCACAGAACACAGTATTAAAGGTGGCCTCACAGCGCCGACTACAGGGGGATGATCACCTCCCTATTCCTGCTGGCCACAGTGTTCCTAGTAAAACCCAGGATGCCACCGGCCCTCTTAGCCACCTGTGCACACTGCCGGCTCCTATCTAGTCAGCTGTCACCCAATAACCCCAAGGTCGTCTTCCAACCTGCTGCTTTCCAACCACACATCACCAAGTCTGTAGCTAACCATAGGGTTATTATGACCCAAGTGCAGGACCTGGCACTTGGCCTTGTTGAATCCCATACAATTAACCTTGGCCCACTGATCTAACCTGTCTAGGTCCCCCTGAAGAGCTTCCCTACCCTCCAGCAGATCAACACACCCACCTAGCTTGGTGTTGTCTGCAAACTTCCTGAAGGAGCATTCAATCCCCTCATCCAGATCATTAATAGAGCTATTAAAGAGAACAGGCCTCAGTACTGAACCCTGGGGAACACCACTCGTGACCAGACGCCAGCCAGATTGAATTCCTTTAACTACCACCCTTTGGGCCCAGCCATCCAACCAGGTTTTTATCCAGCACACAGCGCATTTATCCAAGCACCACAAGTTTCTGAAAGACAATGCTCGAGGATGTCCCGCAACAACGTCAGCCCTAAAGAGATCTTGTAAGCCACTTGACTTTTCAATACTTTCTGTTAAGCCATCCCACGTCTGTGAAAATTTCAAGGTTGCTATATATTATCCTTAAAAATCTCTCAAAATGCACCTGCTGCCACAATACTACAGACAGAGATTGGCAGTTAAGCAGTCTGCATGCCATCATTACTACTCACAGTGCTGACCAGTCATCTCACCTCTACTTGGTACTTGACTTCTCTCTTTTTTCCAAGTTTATATTACATATATCCTAGCTATTGCCATTAACTAGTGAACGTTTTTGAGTAAGAACCAGTCTAGATGTCAATCTCCAGTAGCCTAGATGCCTCATCTTTCAGGACATACTTCAAGGCAAATAAAAGCTTAACTTTTGTTTTTAATAGCCATCAAACCATGTAAGTGTGAGTGTTCCTTGCACTCAGAAAAATATAACAAGGTGATGTGGAATGTCTTAGGAAAATTTCCAGAAATTAGGAGAGAGAAAAAAAAGGAAAAATAAGAACAGAACATCCTAAAAACAAAGTTCCCTAATTGTAAAACATGTAATGCAAGGAAATAACATCATAGTTTGGAGTACTTGCAAAGAAACCCCATAAAAGACCATATCTGGTTTATTGTTTATCTGCAATGTAACAGGAGATTCTACACTCTCTTGCTTCTGTAAGTAGTAATTAAAATACTGAAGTTGTTACACTTACAATAAGTTAATGAAAGACTATTTTAAATTAAAAACAAACCAAAAAAACCCAACAAAAAACAGACAAACAAAAACATTTTAAATAAAATAAGGCCAAAATTGAGCAAACATCATAAACTCTAAGAGCAGAAGCACAACCAACCTACAGAGGAATCTCCAGGAACATTTTGGTGCTACATGCACTGACAACATCTGTGTTGAATCACATGCACTTTTCTGAGAACTGCAAGTCACAAAACACATTTCAAGAGATCTCCTGACCTCTTTAAAATGAGACACTGAAAAGAGAAAGCCAGTTTCTCAAATCTTATGTCTGGTAATTACACGTCATGGATGTGAACAGTTTCCAAAATTCCACTATTCAAATCAGGGTGAAAATTAGACCTTAGATGATTTTTCCACTGATTTCAATGTTACGAATCCTAGTGCTAGACGCTGAAAATCTTGCTTCTCCCCCCTCTACTCCTAGCAAGGAACTGTCTCCAAGAAAATGCTGAAGGCATGATTATCAACCAACTTAATTATATTTGTACAAAAAGCTGCATGAACACTCTTGTTTCAGTTCCCACTGCCTTTACTTCAGTTTTATTTAAGCTCCATTTCTTAGGAACACATTGAAGTTGAACTGAGTATCTGCTTTCACATAACTGTTAAAACAGAGTCCATAAAGGGATTTGTAAAAGTTTACTTACACAGTGCAGCTCATTCCTTTAAATAAACTTTATCATGTGAACAACATCAAACTGCTACTTGTCTCCAAATTCCCCAAACAAATTTAAAAGCAAGGTGCATTCTTTCCTCTCCAGCACAGAGACTCTACTGACTCTGATGCTACTTCTAGGCAATACCTGTTTTATTCCTAGTATGCTCTTAAGGGATTCCTCATGGAAACTTGGCCATTTCTAAGAATCTACAAGAGAACACAGCTGGAAGTTTAGAAATATTTATAAATATTTAGAGAAAAGAAAGAAAATATTTGAAAGACAGTACATTTCATGATGGCCCTGCAAAGTCAGCAGTACATCATCAAGAAAGAAGATCTAAGTATGCACAACAGGAGTACCCAAATGTAACTACAGAAAGATGCTTTTACAATCAGATGTGCATTTCATAGAATCATAGAATCATAGAATCACAGAATCCTAGGGGTTGGAAGGGACCTCAAAAGATCATCTAGTCCAACCCCCCTGCCAGAGCAGGGTCACCCAGAGCACATCACACAGGAACGTGTCCAGGCGGGTTTTGAATGTCTCCAGTGAAGGAGACTCCACAACCTCTCTGGGCAGCCTGTTCCAGGGCTCTGTCACTCTCACAGTAAAAAATTTTTTTCTGATATCCACTTTGAACCTCCTATGCTCCAATTTGCATCCATTACTCCTTGTCCTATCACTGGTCATCACTGAAAAAAGCTTAACTCCATCTTCCTGACACGCACTCTTTACGTATTTGTAAACACTGATGAGGTCACCCCTCAGTCTCCTTTTCTCCATACTAAAGAGACCCAGCTCCCTCAGCCTTTCCTCATTTCACACTTCCAGTAAGATTTGATAAAATCATAGCTACTCAGTAAAGAAACAGGCTAGACAAGACATTGGAGGGATGATCAAGTTTCCAAAAAATGAAATAAGCAAAGCTCCATGATCTAACCGATTAAATCCTATGAACCACAGGAAGGTAAAATAACCACAATTTTCATTAAAAGTTCTGAATTAGTTAAGTTACATCTGCTCTTCTGGACACATTAGCTAAGGAAGCACTGGAGTGGCAATGCCTCGTTGCCAGCTCTGATTCAGTTTTTACAAAAAAAAATAATCAAATGGCATAGATCACAGGGGAGAACACTAAAAGGCATAAGATAGAAAGGTGATGTTAAGCAGGCTGTATGCTCACTGGACCCCCTTCACAATCTCAGAAGTAGCTGAATGCAATTGGTAAAAAGCGATTGACATTTCTGTTTTCCTCAGTAGACCTAATTAGGTCTGACATACATCCATTCACACTCAAATAGGCACAGAAACCTTCAAGGTTATTTTCCAATCATTTCCACATACATTGCTGCATACTGAAAGGACTGGGAACCTAAAACTTCAAAAGATGCTACAGGTGCTGCTCATGTATCCTCAGCACCTGAACTCTTAATAACAAAAATACTTATTAAAACTCATGGCTCTCAATAAAGGAATTCTAATCTCAGCCTCTTTGATCCCTCTTTTAGTTGTGATTGACATAATTTTTAGTCACATAAATAGTACAAGCACTGGCTTTATACTGTATAGTTGTTTTAAATGCCCCCAAAGCCAGTCCTATTCATAACACTATTATTAATGTAATAACATTAATACCCATCTGAAAAGTGTAAACGGTGGTAAAGGATGGTAAAGTAAATTTGCACACACGGAAGACATTCAGATAATACAACTTCCCCAAAAAGGTTAAGAAAGATCACAGTTAAGGTAAAGGTCACTGAAAAGACACAACACATTTAACATGGCATCACATTATCCCAGTGGTAGAATCCCCAAACCAAAGGAGTCTCCTATCTTTACTTTTCTCATAAAAGCAGAGCTTGCTCTAGGTTTATATAAGAATTTTTATGAAATGTCAGCATTCCATCTGTAGTCAGCTGCATTTCCACAATGGCCAGTTTACCACTTAAAATCACTGAATTCTTATTTTAGTCCCTAAATACCATAACATTCTGAATCCTGTATTCTTAAAAATAACTTTTCTTCCTGTGATTTATCACACAGGTTTTGTCATCTGCTGTATCATGAAATGGAGACAGCAGTCAAATCAACTGATTACCTCAGAAAAACAAGCCCCAAAAAAACACCTTGATGGGATGTGTATTTTTTTTCTGTACCACATCTGTTCAGAAGCAAAGCAAATGTAGCTGGTGATGGCATTCAAACTGCCAGAAGCCAGGGTTACAATCTATGAAACAGCAATTACATAATTTCTCAAAGGATTCAGGGACTGTTCCTTAGGTTCTGACAAAACAAACAGTGCTATCTTGAAATCTGCAATTAACATGAACATTACAAGAAAAAAAAAAAATCAGTACTTTTACTACTACCTGAACTTTAAAGCTCTTCAACAGGGTATTTTAAAAAGTATTCTTGTCTACAATTTATTCATGAGAAACTCAGGAACAAGTTTAAAAGCTTTCCCAACATTTTGCAGCACAGGACTCAGGAAAAGAATCCAAGTATTTTCAGGTTCATAATAACTGGAAATGAGTTGACTGACAAAATGCTACTATTTGTATTTCATCAGAAAAAAGCCTTCCCCAGAAACACCTGCATAAAAGCAGAATAACCAGCAATATTAATGTTTAAAGTAAAAAATAAATTAATTGGCTATGAAGAAAAAGAAATCAACTTTGTGCCTAACAGCTGAGAAACAATGAATCACAGAATGCCAGGTTGGAAGGGACCTCAAGGATCATCTGATCCAACCTTTCTAGGTAATTCTATAGTTAATATGAGATGGCTCAGCACCTTGTCAAGCTGAGACTTAAAACTCTGGACTGTGGGGAATCTACCGCTTCCTCTGGGAGACTATTCCAATGTCTGACTGTCCTCATGGTGAAAAATTTACCTCACATCCAATTGGAATCTCCCCAGGAGCAACTTGTGCCCCTGACCCTGCTCTTTTCCCTCTGACTCCTTGTAAATAAGGAGTCTCCATCTTCTTGGTAGCCACCCTGTAAGTACTGCAACATGGTAATAAGGTCTCCCCAAGGCCTTCTGTTCCCAAGGCTGAACAAACCCAGTCTTCTCAGCCTCTCCTGATACGGCAGGTCCTCAGGTCCTCTGATCTAATGAATTTGAATGAACATCCAGTGTATCAGGACAAAACCTCCTGGATAAATACAAAATGCTGTAAAGCACTAGGATGTTAAAAAACGAAAATGAATTATTGGGTTTGTAGAACATCCTAAGAATTGAATCAGAGTGTTTCCTAAACTACACATCTTTGAATTCACATACAAATGTAATGATCTGCAAAATATCTCTTTGGCAAATACCTACAAATGACCAGATGTTTTTGGCTGCCCGTGCTGTAAGCTATACCTCTGCACAGGCTCTGAACACCTCCATGCAATATGAAACTTTAAAGTGTTCAGGGCATGAAAAGCATTTTGTCATCTACTTTCTCTGCTACAGATGTCCTGCGAGGACTGGAGGGTGCTAAAATAATACAGCAATAATACATCTAAAGATCAGCCTTCTACTTAAACCTAAACTTCAGAAGTATAAAGTTGCATATAAATGCCTTCCTAATTTAGACTTTTCGGTATTATATGTAGAGAAGCTTACTGTGTCTGCCCCTGTAACATACCCTAGGTATCTTACACTGTTGTCTGTTGTCTTATTCTGGAACTCCAGTGGTGCCAATGCTAGCATATTTCGAACCTTAAACTCATTCAGTTCATATTTCACTCTCACTGGAGACTGGCTGTTCACTTCTATCCTCTAAGGAAGCTCATAGCACAAATGGCAAAATGTCAGAAATAATTAGGAAAACTAGTTTTATGCCCCTGAAGAACAAAATGTCACCTTTGTCCTCTCGGGCAGGGTGTTGTCGTCTCTAAATAAAGAACAGCTTTTGGCATCCATCAAGTAAATTCAAGCCAGCACAACATTTAGAGACTACCTGTATTTATTCCTGAATCTTGTTCCATTTTTTTCCTCCATTTTATGACACTACCTTCTGCATCCTCTGTACTCGTATCTTACTGCGAGAGTGGTAGAAGACAGAAAATACTAGATTCAAAACCCTGTTTCCTTCCCTAGAGAAAACATCTACACCCTTTGCTACTCCAGACTCCAGCAACTTATGATACAGCAGTCCAGAAAATCATCTTCCTCAGCCTTCTCTTCTCCCCTTACCATCTCAAAGTATTTCATTTCTATGAAGCGGTTGTTACAAGCTACCAAGCACTAGCATTTGTCATGCCTATCCAGGACTATCAAAATAAACTTCCAGGCAGAGGGTTAAGCATAATCCACAATATAAGCACATCTGCTTCTTGATGCATGGTATCAAGGAAGATCTCTCAGTGTCATACCCTTTTCTTAAGTGCTACAACCTTCTAGGTTAGTAGCTCAAACTTTAAGTAGGTAGCAACTAAAACCAAACAGTACAGTAAGAATGTAATTTGTCTCAAAGACCTAACTCGTACGCCAAATGTGTTGTCGAGCCAGTGGTTTGCACACTACTCTTCAAGTGCTCACATGTTTTGACATGATGCCATAAATTCCAATTTTTAAAGCTGAAGAAAGAGTGGATGTTCAACTCAGACAACCACCAATGCAGCATATGAACTAATTGCACACAGCTTCCATAACTCTTGTACCTCACACCACCAGGAATCTTGTACTTTGAGGGATACTTTCTCACTGGAGACAATAACCACCGTATAAATTAGACTGGCAACAGAATTTGTCTCTATAGTGACATGCATGAAAATAACACAAGTGAAACCTGTCAATATAAAGTAAACTATAAACTCTTTGTAAATGCATTCTGTTGCTGATTTTCATCCTCAGAAACTCATACTAAAGAGTTTTGGGAAAAAAAATATAATTAGGAGCCATTTTCAAATGAAGCATTCTTTCTGATAACCTGAAATCCCTCTGTGACATCAAGAGAAAGCAGATTCCTGGAAAACTCCTGCCACGGTCTCTAGAAGATGCTTCTGTTTCTTATCAGCACAAAATACTGTCTTCAAAAGCTAACAGAATAAGAGAACTTGTAAATGTACAGGGTTGGTTTTTTTTAGGTAATCTCTCTGAAATCTCTTGAAAATCAAATGCCAATTAGCAGCACTGTGGAAATTGATTAAATGAAATCACAGACAGATTTCACTGTCTGGCAAATGCACAGCAACTGCTACACACAGTTTTCATTCCTTATTTCAGAACTTATGGAGCTTCACTTCTCATACCCCTTTTCATATATTTGTGTATTTTCGATGTCACCTGTGATTTTGTTAAAAATCCTGCTTTGATAAGTATTATTACACAACTGCAGAAGAAAGCATTCATAATTTACTTACTGAAAACAACAAAACATGAGCAAGTCCTGCTTGTTTGAGTAGCCCATCTGAAGCTAGTATAATTACCTGAGTGAGAAAGTCTGCAGAAACAGCCTGTCATTCAGTAGCCGATATGCACAGAGAAAGCTCTCTGACTCTAGGTACATGATTCTTAAATACACATTTGAATCTTCTATGCTTTTGTACATCTAAGTAGTCAGAAGATCATCTAGCCCATTCCTTTGTTCCTAAGAACCACAATTCTAACTGAAAATTCATCTAACTGAAAAAAACAAGGCTCCTAGTGATGGGGACTATGTCTTCCCAAACAACATATTCCAGTGCTTCTGCCTGCTACCTCTACTTTTGTCCCCTAGTATCTAACTTGAGTGTTCTTTACTGCAGTTGAAATTAGTTTCTTATTCAACTGTAATAGAACCAGTGCATATTTCGAAGGTCTGTTACGTATTTTTTGTATTATGTATTTATGTATGTATATATGTATGCTTTTGGAGAAGCTGTGAATGGGACAATTCTGTTGCAGATAAGCTTCACAGCTGACAGTCTCTTCCACCGAATAGAACAGTAGGCTTTCCTTGCCACATTATCCTCTTTCAACAGGCTCCTCCACTCAAGAAAGGTAACAAACTCCTTCTACCTACTGTTGTAATCATAAGATGTGTATTTTCCATATTTGCCATCGGGGGAAAATAAGAAAAGGGACGATTAAGCAGCAAAGGAACAGACTGCAAAACTGTAAGTTTATGAACTCTCACAAAACATTACTTGCTTTTTCTATATATTCCTAAATTTAGATCTCCTCTCTGCTGTTCTAATTTACATTATTTGGGCTGTATAATTGTGTTATTTTACAGTTCAGTCCCTTTGTTAACCTTACATTTATTCTGTTCCAACTTTGTTCTCAAAGGAAACTGGCTATTTATTTCAGCAAATACATTCAGCAAATGTAAATCTGGGTGAGAAATAGAATAGTTGGGCATAATGTTGTGTAAGTTCAGCATACTTATTTGCTCCACTGTCTATATTCAAACTTCGTCCTCCTCCCTGTGGAATTCAAAGTTTTATTTATAGGTAAAACAGGGATACAATATATTAAAATACTTTTAAAGCTTTTGATAGCTCACAGTAGCTAGCAGTAAATCCAACACACTGTGTAGTAAAGTCTTAGTGCAGCAAGAAGTTCGTGCTGCCTAGGAATCATAACCAAGTACTAAAGTACCATCTTTGAGGGGTTTGGTTTGTTTTAATCATGCAACTTACTAAAAATATAAGAAAGACGTATGCTTCTCAATTTCTGAACCACATCACAAAAGCTCTGAAATCAGCTCCCAGTTCTCACGGACCTCCTTTGCAATGTGAGACTAGTCACTTCACAGTCCATGCTGCAGTACCCCAGGATATACCAGATACTTTTTTTTCTCTTAAGTCTGTCTGGATTACTTAAATGGTAAGGAAAAAATGTCTCTCCTTTGGTGGATTAAGTGTTTCCAGTCTGTAGATTCAGAGGCCAGAAAGCATCGCTGTGACAATCTACTTTAGCCTTTTGTATAAGGGATAGTCTGAAATTCATTATTGATTCAAGTCAAGTATGACTTGCAAATTATTTACACTGATGAAGAACCCACCTTTCAAGGTAGAATATTCAGATGGCTGATTATTCTTCTCCATGTTGTAACACTGTAACTAATTCAAGTATGAATTTGTTTGGCTCCAACCTCTGGGTCTTGTTTTGGCATTGTCTGCCTGACAAAACAGCCACTGCAATATCAATGCAAATAATAAATTATACTATGTGTTCTCTAAACAGCATCCCTCCTTAACTGCACCCCTGGGACAGCTCTAACAGTATCTTACTGGAGCTAGCTGACACTTAGAGCTTTTGGCAATAAGTACGCTAACAAACATCTGTTGTGACAGCCCTTTTAAGCGCCCTCTCCCATACCATATGGCCATCTCCAGCGAGCAGTACCACAAGGCCAAGACCCAGCTCTCATAACTCCCCATCCTCTCTGGGGAAGCCAGACACTGACTGATAATTTCACAGAGACTTCACACTCCATCAGCAGCAAAAACAGCCAGCTGCAACTAAAGGAGACGTGCAAAGCATGTCTGTGTTGCAACACACTCTGCCCATGTCCCTGCTAGAAAACCCTCCATGTGGAAGTGTAGCATTCTCTAAAATCAGGGATTTTTTTTTCTTCCTAGCATTGCTGTTGCTCCTCCTAAGTGACTACTGTCCTGCTCTCTGTGTATTTGGGCTTACACCTGGGGCTTTGTAAGCACAACTATGGCAGCTGTAGGTATGCAGGGAAAAAAGGAAAACAAAAATGGTCACAGAAGACAAAACATTATATAGTAGATCTACTTTCTTACTGATTTAAAGAATTTTGTTGACACAAATATGTAATTTATGACCTTATGACAAGATAGCAGACTAAGACAGAAGAGGAAATTCTTTCAGAGGCTCAAGTGAAAAAATTCCTGACCGTGAGTCAGGTTAGTACAACAGCAGCAATCCTACCAATACATAACAATAGTCGTCTCAATAGACAGAGGGAGCTAGGAAATTGAGTTTCCAAGTGAAAACCCTACAAGTCAGTTCAAGGAAGAACATGTAATAGCAGTTCTTTTATTTCCTATAGTTACAAAATGACCGTTTAAATCCTCTGTTCATAGTTACTGAAGTAATTAGAAAGGCTCAAAGCCTGTGCATACAGTACTAAATGTCATTCCCATAGTGGATTGTGGGCAAAGAAAGAATAGGAAAGCACTCTCAATAACATCAGGAATATGTCAGCACCCTAAAAAGAGAGGATTACAGATAACACCATTCTACTTTAAACCCAGTAAAAGTCATTATATTTTTCTGAAGTGAAGTCTTGGGGCAGTGACCTTTCAAGACCACTGCTGCCAAAGTCCAGAAAGCCAAACACTAAGTTGCCCTTAACAAAAGTTTCCTCAATGTTGTCCCTTAATTAATTTTTGTTAAAAAAAAAAAAAGCTGTTCTTCAAGGAACTTAAAAGGTAAATTTTCCATTTGGAGCAGGAAGTGCTAATATGGAGACAGATGCTTTCACAGCAGAGCCCAGTCTTCTCCAGTGTACCAAAGTCAACTCATTATGAACTAAATGTGGTCACACACTCCCCAAGAGCTATTCTTGTTGCATCCACAGCAGCCAAGCCACTGCACCACTTCCTTTGGCAACCCAAGTGTCCAAGTGGCAAATCTTTAGCTGCTTGACTCACAACCTGCCCTCCGTAACATTTCTTCACTTTTGGATTCACAGTATGACAAAATATTGTTTAGATGGTTATTAATTATGACTGTTAACTGTGCAGGGGAAGCACTCCATATGGGGACACAGACTACACTCACCAGGCTGTGCTCTACCCCAAGCAGCTTGCAAAGCACTCATTTCCAGAAGTTAAAGCGTTGCCTGCTGAAGTATCTACATTACAGGCTTTGGATTATGACGTTAAAGCCGACAAAGATTTTGATACATGTAAGCATAATCAATACACAGGTCAAACTCTGTAGTACAAACATTGCTTCAGCCCTTAGGATTTCTCCTATACATAAAATTCTCATCAAGAGTGCAAAGCCTCAAAATGGAGCACCTGGAGACAGCCTCTCAATTTGCACAGCTGCTCTGTGACACAAGTTAACCTCAGGGAAGTTTCAAGTAATATAAATAACACAGTCTGCTGAACAACTGCCTAGGTGTGGTTTCAACCCAGCTTCCTTTTAACTGATTCTGAGCAATTGCAGCTTTGGCCCATGCTTAGATATGGTCCTATTGACTTACATCAGTGGTTTGCTTGCCAGAGCTAAATCAGCTCTTAGAATAACAGCAAGTAAATCTCACACATACATACACAAAGATTTCACTGACATACCAGTGCCCTTCTGCTGTGGAAGCAGAACGGTACTCCTTTTTACATACATGCTTATATAGCACACATAACTGAAATGTTTGTGGGAAGAAAAAGAAAAGCAGGAATGCCTCTCCTGACAGTATTTGCTGTGCCTCCACCAAGCAGGTCCACAGACACTCTTATTGACACTCGCACAGAACTACAATAAACAGCAACAAAATAAATTTTAAAAAAGCAAAGCAAAACCCACATGAGCAGTCACAACTACAAAATAAATTAATTGTGATTGGATAGGTTCTGCTCCTACTGAATTCAATGGCCAGCTTCCCATTTATTCAACTGGCCTGATAAACACGTGCATCCCTCCAGCTTCTGTACTGCCAGAGAAGAAAGCTGGCAGATAATCCATCAACACAAGCTACAAAGAATCAGCACTAGTGCTGAGAAAATTCAACTGCCATTCAAAATGAAATTCAAAGCTAGGAAATAACAGGAAATGGCTTCAAGTGGCTTCAACTGCAACTGAATGTACAGAAATAGCTTTAATTTAAAAGCAATGCAAGCGCTACTATGTGTACTCTCTATGTAAAATCTAATTAGCTGAATGTTCCTGTATCCACTTTAAATTCTCAATTCTATTTTTAATTATGCAAAGGCATTACTACACAAACACTGTTAATCATATTCCTCAGGTTTAAAATCCAAGTTGAATGGAATGGAGAACCTATTCCCATGAATTACCTACATGCAACCCAGCAAGCAGAGCTATAATTTACAGAAAGATGTAAGCCAAAAATCTTCAGAACTGGTTATCCTTTTTTGTGATCAGGTATAGTCACTTATGGTGGAAGATTAATTAACCTTGCTGGACATACTGCAAAATCCGTTCTGTGTAGAGACTGGAGATGGGGAACATTCTGTAACACACCAAGGAGCAGGTGTATCTATCATCAGAGCTCTCTCCTGTTGCTTTACTATATTTTGTACTAGGTAAGATCTGCTACTGTGTTGTTGGTTTTCCTGTTAGCAAATTGTTAGGTTCGGTTTTTTTACCCCCCTCCTCTCCTTTTATCCACATGCTTTGACAAACAGCACTTCCGAGACCAGCACAGAGTATTTTTATTATGCCACACAGAAATTAATGTGTTAATTTTCTTGCTGGTAATTTCCCTGGACAAAGCACCAGGTAACAGCACTGTTCTTAAAGGTCATAATCCCTTAGGTTACATCCAAACCTAAAGTGAAAGCTGCTGAGAACTGACTTATGAAGAGAAAGTGCTAAACTTTTGGCTTGTTTTCGGGTAGTTTGTTTCCTTTGAGGATTTTTGGGGGCTTTTTAGGTTGCTTTTTTCCTTTTTAAGACTGATTTTAGGTTTTACTCTTGATTTCGCTATAGATTAAGCTTTGATTAATGTCTGAGGATGTTCAAAACTAAAGCAAATCCACTAGTATGCCTGGGATTTGTTATTTTGGATCTTGAAAAATCTGAAACCTGTATATATCATATTTTCTCCTGTGTAAATAAACTGCCTCATTTCTTTGCTTCATACTGAGTTTCTCCATAAATCAGACTTGGATGAGCTTTGCAAAAAAGATAAAAGTCTCTTCTGAAAGATGATTATTTTCTTTGACTTCTTTTAGCTTCACAGGATTAAAATTTTACTCTTTAAAGACTAGCAAGTTTAAATGCTTTCCAGCAATCCTGCACACATTTACTTGGACACAAACAACACGAACATTTTGATGTCTGGAATAAGTCTATTTCCTATTTCCTTATCTGGTGTTAAAACACAGAGGAAAAAAGTAGAAAAATAAAATAAAAAAGAACTACAGGATACATTAAGCGGCCAGCTACTGTATTTCCTAGCTTTAAGACTACCTGCTATACCTAAGTGACTCCTCCTAGAACTCAGTTTAAACTGATGAAAAACAACAAGGTCTTACAAAAATAATTTATCTGAGTGCTTTACCATCTATGAAAGCAGTAATGAATGTGAGCTTCTGTCTTGGAAGCTCCAGCAACATCATTGTTGCTCTTATACTCTGTTGAGGTTTTGTTATTGATTGCTTAGTTTTGGGGTTTTGTGGAGTTTTGGGTTGTTTTTTTGTTTGGCTGGGTTTTTTCGTGGCTTTTTGTTTGTTTTTTGTTTGGTTGCGGGGCTAGGGGGTGGGTTTTGGGGTGTTTTTTTGTAGGTTTCTTTGGGTTTGTTGTGGGGTGTTTTTTTGTTTGTTTGTTTTTAAGATTCCCTCAGTCCCTTCCACTATTTTATTCTCATCCAACAAAAAGCCAGCTATACCCTGGTAATCATTGCAATATATGGAACTACCAGTGCACTGACACTGCATGAGATGCAATCTATCACCCACACAACCAGCAACTGGCTTCAATGTCTGCTTATTTCAGAACGCGGCTGTGTGTGTGTGCACAAAAATAGGTAAAGGTATACTCATCTTCCCTGCTAGCTCAAATGGCTAAAGACGCTTGCTACCTCATTCCAAACAAGTTAAGTGCATATGAAGCATTTAAAAAATAAACAAAAGATCAAGAACTTCAAAAGCTATCAATGTGTGAAAGCAGAGATCTAACAGAAAGTGGTCAGGTAACAATGAGTATGGCTGCTAAATGCTGTCTGCAACCCTTCAGTCCTAAGTGCACCTGTAAGTAATCTGCACAACAATGCTTACAAAACAATTGCTGACCCAGCAAAGCCAATTAGCAAGCAGCAGGGTCAGAGGCTGAACATTTTACAGCAACCTCAAAAACAAGCTGAGGCATCCCAGGTAACTTGACTAAATGAATAGTATTACTACTTACATGAAATGAAAAGCAGGAGCAAGTCAGCAACGTTGACATAAACCCAAGTATTTTAAATGTGTTTCAATTAAAAAGATAGTATAACAGCGATACGGAAGTGCTTGCTAATTTCATTACGGAACTCCTGCAATAGTCTTGAAGGACTGAAAACCTTACTCACATTTTTCAACTTTGGTGAACTCAATCACAGCTTCTGAACAATCTGATTCACCTAAAAACTTCACAAATTGGATTCAACAGAAGTGGCACAAAACCTGTAAAATTACAGAGCAACCTAAGAGTCAGGGACTCCATTTGTCATATGCCTTTAATTTACAACAGCTCAGAGAGACCATCAGGGTGATTTCCCAACCCCAAGACCGTCTTGATTTCTGCCACAGAATTTTGTATATTAGACTGCAAGATAATGCATCACAGAAACCATGCAGAGCCCTAGTGAAGGGGCGTTTAGATGGTTATTGATGCTAATGTTAGGCTGGAGGTCATTTAGTGAATAGCAAACATGTCACTGTTTTACAAATAACTTTCAACTCTTAGTGTCAGAAAAAAAGGGAACATTAAGGAAAGAGTTTAAGCCCCGGGCATTTCAAAAGGAATATGGTGATATAATCCTTTCAGAGGTAACTTGTTTACAGTTGGTAGCATTTCCAGAAGACATATAGTAAAGAAAGAGACAATCAAGCTTGTAGAATGATGGACGACCATTTGCAGCGTATTGTTGCTTCCTCTTGTTGCCTGTGCTTTAAATTCAATGCAGAATTTTACAGTCCCTTTGTACAAAGAGACAACTATAAATTTCCACACAATTCCGAAGCGGTCTTTGTCCTAATTGTTGTGGCTGTGTCTCTCATGACATATAGATGACCTTGCTTCAGTGATTTGAAGCTAACACACCCTCTCCTCAGCAGACCAAGTCTTAAGCCCTAGGTCTAAAGGCAGCATAGCTCACAAGAGCACTTGGTCACAGGACCGAGGTGTGGAGGACAGGGAGGAACCAACCCTCACTGGTATCATATGCTCCTGGCAGTTATTGGAAACTCAGCTCCAACAAAAGCCCTCCCTGCAAGGCACAGAAGAGAGCCAGAAGGACTAGATTCACTTATGCTTTGCAGTCCCTCTGCCTGATCAAGAAAAGACAGCCCAAATGGGAGGTGCTAGATTATCAACTGAGGAAAATACCCTCCTTGTACATCACCCCACTTGATAAAAAACAGTAATGAGCAACATTATGAAGACTGTGGAAGGCAAAAAATCATTAATCACATCTCGAGATGTGTGAGAATCCAGGCCACATTATGGCATGCAAACATAAAATGTTCCCTGTGAGAAAACACAGCTTAATAAACTGGCAGTCTGCCCTTATAAAAGTCTCAAGTGTTATTCAGGGACAACCTTATTAAAGGATGCTACAGTACTTCTGCTGTTAAGCAGTCACAAGCACAGCACATTCAGCTCCTAAAGTTCATGGTATTAAAGAATAAATTAGAAACACTTGTCTCTCTGCAGAAACACCTGCAGCACAGTCTGGGACAAGCAGCAGGAGGCAATGATAGTGCAAGAAAAAGGTATAAAAAGCACGAGGAAAACATCTAGTCTACCAAAGGATGCTCCAGAAGACAGCAAGCTACTCTTACCAGGATTCACAGGCATAGTGTGACATGACTGATTATGAGCTTTCTACAACAGCTGCATCACAGCTTCACCCTGCAAAGCTTCTGCCTGACCCTTTTACAGCAGCACACAGGAATTCAGGGTGGATGTCTATGAGCCTTTTTAATGGTTTCAGTTCATGAGGAAGTAAAAATGTCTGTTCCAGTATGAAATAATAAAATTTAGAGCTAAATCTCACTTTTAAATTCTACCTTGTTACTCACTCTAAACTATATTAAACAAATCAACACAGTTCTGAAGTACAGCTGATTGTCGCATGGTCATTTTCAACTATTCTCCAGCTGTTCGACTGTATAATAATAATCTTAATAATGTTCAAGTCTCTGAGCATATTAGTTTAGCACAGCAGTGCTCAAATATCTGCTACGTGGACCTCATTCAGGTACTATATAGGGAGACATATAGTCTACTACAAGAATCTAAATAACTCTAACTAAACTGACTACAATTACCAAGACACACACAGCCCTGAAATCCAATTCAGGTACCTATTATTAAGTTCCAAAACCTGTGTTTTATTCTATTTAATATAAATATCAGCATAATTTCTCAACACCTTCCAAAAAAAGTAAAAAAGTAGTAACTTCCAAATGCAGCTGATCAATCTTTCACATTCTTCTCACCATAACATGCCACTGTATTTGCACAGGGCTTTAGAACGCAACCAGAACATGATACACATTTGTATTATTGAAGGCAATGGGACAAGTTCCACAGTACTTCAAAGGCCTTGCAAAGGTTTATTTTGTAACCTCACATCTTGCCTCTAAGAAGCATCATGTTCTAATATAATAGACATTTTCTATTGTTTGGACACTTAAATATATATCCCATTGAAGCAAGCAGATGAAGAAACAATGAACACTTTTTCAAGAAGAATTTGAGACCCCATTTCACCTAGTCAGTTTTGGAAATCTCAGTTCTGTGCTCCCTAAGTGAGATACCACATTTTGAACTGTGGAACTACCAAATAAATCTGCACAGTCTTGCATGCTTTGAGCAGGCTAAATCAACACTGGTAATGAATGTTTGTAATAATGACAAGGACCCAGATGCAGTCCTACTGCGCATTTTGTAGGCCCACTATCCTAGGTAATCAAGCCAAATACCTGTAGCAGCCGTTTCTTAAACAGAATGAGGCACCTTGACACCTCGCTAAAGCCTCTGGTCTGACAAGGCTGCGGGTCATCTGAAAACTGTGAACAAACAACCCAAGTCTTTAACTCCAACCAGTCATAACCAACTGGAAAAAGAAATACACCGTTAATCCTGGAAATTTGGGACATATGGTAGTCCTAACATAATAAAGATGCCTATCAAAAGCAACGATCTTAGAATAAATATAGCAATGTCTGCTCTTCCCCAGGGATAAATTCTTAAAGTATTTTTTCACATCACCTTACTATATACTCTCAGTAACTACTCTAGGTAGTTACTCCTCATTCAATACAAGAGGACATCCCACTGCACCAACAGAGTTAATCCACTAAAATCTCACCTCCATGCCCATTTCTTCTTTCAACTCAAAGCAATTATGCATCTCCAAATACACAAATGGCCCAGAGCCAATACACATTTCTGGCAGGAATACTTTGAGTACAGCTTTACTTGTTACTAGCTTTGAACATACCCTGAAGAAGTCTTTAAAAATTTGAGCAAAACATTATTTAAAAAAACAAAACAAAAAAAAAACAAAACCCACAACAAACAAACAAACACTGGAAAGAGTTTAACGTGTCCTTAAACTGCTAGTTGTAAAAAAATACTGAATTGTTGAAAGTGTACATTCTGTTAAACTCTTCCCTTCCTCCAGATCTTACCAGTAAATGAGTAACAACACGTACCTCATCATGGCAATTTAAGTCTCGGTGTCAGGACAGAGCGGCAAAGAGCAGCTTAAGTTAGAATTCAGCTGCCATGCCGAAATTATTTTTATGCAGCTTTACAGTCACATTACAGAAATATAAAAATATTTACTATTTATAATGGTGTCACCGAACAGCAGATTGGGCCCTACTGAATCAGATACTGCCGGCACACAGCGAAGAAAAGGTGCCTACCCCAACCAGTTTACAAGCTACCTAGGTGAGTCTGTGCTTGTTACAGGTGCGCGATCCTTTAGAGGCATTGCCTTAATGATACACCTCTGGGGGTCTCGAAAATAATAACAGAATGCTCGTGAACAGCTAAGGGGGCAGCAAACCACCACAAAACCCCACACCCCAGCCCCAAGGCTGTGCCCTGAGAAACGGGAAGCTCCGTGTGGGGCGCCAGGGAGGCGGGCAGAGGCAGGAGGCTGCAGGGCGAGGCCCGAGGGCTCCCGCCGCCGCGGGCACACGGGGCAGGGCGCACGGCTCCCCTCGCCCGGAGACACCAGCTGCACCAGGCGACAGCACCGGGCCCGGCCGGCCCGAAACACCTCTGTCCCGTTACCCGCAGGTACCGGTTAAACCCGAAGAGATTAAAACGCTAAAGGGGTTAAAACTTCACCTCCAAAGGGGTGACAATGGCAGTGAAACGGGCACGATAAACAGCGACCGGCTGCAGCGCAGCGGGCTGGCGCCCGGCGGGCCTGGCGGGCGGTAAGGGCTGCGGGGCGGGCGGTAAGGGCTGCGGGGCGGGCGGTAAGGGCTGCGGGGCGGGCGGTAAGGGCTGCGGGGCGGGCGGTAAGGGCTGCGGGGCGGGCACGGGCGGGCGGTAAGGGCTGCGGGGCGGGCACGGGCGGGCGGCAGGACACGCTGCTGGCAGCGGGGCGGGCTCCGCAGCCGCCCGGCTCCCCCGGGCCCCGCAGCACCGCCCAGCGCCGGGGCCGCCCCGCCCCGCACCCCCCCGCGCGGCGGGGCCGGGGCCGTGGCCGTGGCCGGGGCCGGGCGGTACCGTACCGGCGGGCAGGAGGCAGTCCAGCGGCGTGAACGCGCGCTCCATGGGCCCGGGCCGCCCTGCGTGCGGGGCAGGCGCACACCCAGCAAGGACGGAGAGCCCCGCGGCTCCCCCTGCGCGGCGGGAGCTGGGCGAGGGGGGGGGAAGCGGGAGGTGCGCCCGTCCCTTCTCCCGGCAGGACCAACGACCTCTGCTGCCCGCGGGCGGCAGGTACCTGCGGCCACGCGTCCTCCCCCCCGCCCCCGCCCCCGGGGCGGCGCTTCCCCCGAGCGGGGCCGGGGCCGGAGCCGGGAAGGCGGGCCGAGAGAATCGGCCGCCGCCGCCGTGATCCGCCGCTCGGCGATGGATTCAGCAGCGGGAGGGAGCGGAGGCCTCGCCCTTCCGCCCCCGCACGGCTGGGGGACCGCGCGGCCGCTGGGCCTGCGCCCCACGGGCCTGCCGGGAGCCGGGGAGGGAGGGAAGGAGGAAGGGGCTGTGCCCTGCCGGGAGGGGCTGTGCCGGGAGGGGCTGGGGCAGACATGTCCTCCCCGCAGAGGCGCCTTGTCGCCCGGCTGCGGCCGAGGGGAGCTGCAGAGGGCAGCAGAGGAGCGCAGCCGGCAGCCGCCCCTTCCTGCTTCCCCCCCGCCCCCTGCAGCGCGGCAGCCCGGGGGCTGAGGGGGGTCCCGCCGAGCCCCTTGCGGGGCCGGGGACTCGCCTTCCCCGGCGCCCTGCGCTGGGACACTGGCGTGTCACTGGGAAGTCTTCTTCCCTCTCCGCCGGGAGCTTGAATTTCCAAGGCGGCGAAGGCTTCGGGCTCATCTCGGCATCGTTCTTGCAGAAGCTGAAGCGCAGCCCGCGGCAGGAAGCAGCAGCTTGCCCGCCCGCCCTCCCTCCCTCCCGGGACGCGGGGCCGTGCAGCGCTGCCGCGCCCTCGGCCTGCGCCCTGCTCCTCTCACCTCGCTGTCTCCGCTTCCACTCGGGTGGTTTTTCCCCCCCTCCGCAGTTTTGTCAGGCACTTTTCTGGTGCTGGATAGAATTATTAAGCCTTCTCCAGGTTAGCTTATTTTTTCTTCAGTATCTGCCAGTGTTACTTTATTATTTCCTTCTTCTGGAGTACCATCTGGTACAAGTAGCAGGTGATGAGCCACTGTGGCTTCTCATGCATGGGAACAATCGTACTTGCTCAGAGGGAAGGAAAGTCCACTTCAGGCAGGGCCGTGTTCCTGGTACAGTTAATGTACAAACTTTCCTCCTCCTCCTTTGCTCCTTTTAAACTTTTTTTTTTTTTTCCCCTGTAGAAGCAACAATTTCCAACTCTGCTCTCCCTGTCTGACAAGGTGTGTTTTCCACCTCTGTAACGCCTGAGATGCCAGGCAGTCGTTTACCTGCCACGACTGCAAAAAAAAGCCTACCTCTCTCTGCTAATCATAGTCACGCACGATTCTTCACTTTAATAGCATTACAAAGAGAAACCAGCCTTGAGAGACCAGGCTGGCTCTGGTATCCTTGAAATCCTTTTGAGATGCGAGATAATGCCAACTGTCGGGGTCAAACAAGTCAGATGTGCTTTCTCTCCCTGAACTCTGGCCTTCTTTCACTGCCCTTTATTTCATGTACAAACCTCTCACCCACAGTATAAAGCTCTTTTTAAGAGTCAGCTCCACAGGAATAGCTTCAGTTAATGCTGAAATGCACTGATCTCTAAGGCAGAACCTGACAACTATTTAAATGCTGTTTAGCAGAGCTGAACAAAGGTGGAACAGAGGTAGTTTAAGAGAGGCAAAATGAGTTATTCCACTCTCTCTTATGCCTAGTCTCTTAAGGATAACAAGCAGTCAGAAGGTTGATTTACTTTTTTGAAAAATAAGCACTTTCATCTACCTTTTGTACTTTTCGTCTGTGCTAGGACATCAGTTGAACTCTCCTATGAAGGGCTACCATTTAATGAACTAGTGACGGTGTTTTCCTGTTACTCATGGGAAACTCCTCAGTAAATACTACAGCTGTTTTTCCAGGTAGCATATAAGATTCAGAAATACTTACTTCCTCTAGCTGGATCTCAAATCAAACAAAAGCCTTCTCCCCTCTTCTTTTCCTCTGGTGGCATATGCCAAATTAATTGGCAAGGTTTGCGGATAGAACATACAGAGAGGCTATTCAAGAAAGACATTCCAGGAGCACTGATCCTGTGCTTTGGTTACTGCTGTCTCTTCTGATTAGTTAAAAGAAGGGCATGTGACCTCAACCCTAAGTGAGAAAAATAAGCAAGCAAGCAGATGTAGTTCCTGAGTGACAGATGAGGCTGTCTGACGGTGGAGGTTTCTGACTGATTGGCAGGAAAGGTTGAGGGAGTGTTCAGACCTTTTAAACCTCCTCTGGTAACTAGCCAGCCAGTCATACTTCTCACCTGATATATTTTCTGTTAATTTTGTACAGACTAGACGACTGGTCTCATGTATGGAGATTCTGCAATTTATATAGATTATTATTTCTATATGTAAAAATTATTCTTATCAGACTCCACATAGCTTCATCTTCTTCAGGTAAACTACTGAGAGAAGCAGTCAGTTGGGCAGCTTCTACAGAGCAGAGTCATGACATGACGAGTTCTGCACTTCAGCGTGACTTAAACTGATCAAATAGGAAGAGTGGAAGGGTTATTAGAAGAGAAGCAGCTTTTATTTACTCAGAACCTCTCCTGGGACTTAGCAAGGAAAGAAGAGGGAAGTGAACATGAATTGCAAGGGGATTTGAATGGAATTCATACAACAGGGCTGAAACCTGCAGGGTTTGCTGTCCTTGATGACCTTAGAGGTCTTTTTCAACCTTAATGACTCCACAGCTCCTTAGGATGGACCAGTCACTGCGTATCCTGTTACAGATATGCGGCCAAGGCTAACTTACAGTAGCATTAGTTGTTTTCAGAATGGTTTTTCCTTCTTTCAAATAGCCTTGTCTAGTTGAGTCTGAAAGGTCTAGAGGTATTTAAGGACTTTGTCCAAAAATACGGTGGGACCTGTCTCTAGCATAATGCCCCTCCACCAGACCAAAGTTAAATTGGTCTGGTAATGCTAGACATCATCATTTAATGCTTTCTTTTTTGCCCCTTGTGCCATCCATCACCAGAATAGGAATCATATCTCTGCACTTGACTGAAAAGTAGTTACTGTTCAAAATTATGGCAGATTTCAGTAATTTGCAACATGTATCTAAAGCCTTTTGACTGGAACATCTGTAGAATCAAAACTGCTCAAGTACCTTCAGAGGTTCCTCTTGGCAATGTCCAAAACAAGCTGCTTGTAAAAGTAGGAGGCATTTGTTCCTCCTAGTCCAAATTTATTGCCAAACCAGAAGAGGATTCATGCAATGTGTAAATGTTAAGAATATCTTCTCCTTCTCTCCACAGCTTAACTTTATATTAATATGAACCTAGACTTAAAACTAGCAGGCTGGGATGGTTCATTCCACTATTTATGCAGAATAATATGCAGATGGGGAATGTTTAGCTAGCTCAGCTGTCGTGATTGTCTGAACATCCCTAAGTGCTTTATAATTCAAAAAATGCAGGCATCAGTAGATAAATGGGATGCTTTATTATAGACATTATATCCTTGCAGTTCTCCTGTGCCAACAATTTAAGTCCCCACAACCTCCTTAAAACTCAAACACCGCTTTGAAAGGTACAATCATTCAGGAGAAAAAAATATAAAAGGACCTGCAAATAGTCACTAGCATACACAGGCAGAGAGAATCTAACACACAGAGTCTTCAGGTCCAGGTCTTGGAGCAGTTAATAGAGCCAACTTCATATTTGTTTCAAGCCGTGAAGATATTAAAATACAGTAAAAACATACAATATTACAAATAATCTGTTTCTGTAGTGGTGTAGAGCAGGCTGGAGATACACCTTATTAATTGTATGAGGTCACACAGTAAAGGCAGAATAAAACAGTGGTACAATAATCCTGTGGCTCACCAGGCAGGGCACTGTGTTAGGAAGACCCGAGTTTTAATCCATACTCTACTGCTGATGTGCGTAGACAGAATCAAACCAAATGGATCCATATGCTCAAGCATATAGTAACATATCTTTGAGAGAGCTGTTTTGTAGCAGTCTATGCTTTTGTTTCCTCATCTGTGTAATGGCATTGATGAGGTATACCTATACTTTTAAATCAACCTGAAATCAATAGCCAAATACAAATAAGTCTATATTACTAATGAATAGACAAAATCGATTCTATACAAATTGAGAAGAAGATTTATTATGATCATTAAGAATATTTTGTCATGAAGATGGATGAAAGGTAAATTTTGGAAAGAGGATTGTGTATTGAACTCATAACTTTTAGAAAGAAGGAATTTTCATCAAATCAGCTGTTATCAAGGTCACTATGGACAACAGTAAACAGAGATTGTGCAGTCAAATAGCTGTGACTATATTCTTGACTTCATGGAATCAGCAGACTATGCACTTTGCTGAGAAGTTAGGGAAGCTGTTTGACCAACCTGGCTAGGGGTTTCTGAGAGACCTTCACCTTGGTGTCATGGCAGCAAAAGGGATAAGAAATAGGAGCTATCCAGGGAGATGCTGCACTTCTACACTGCCTGGAAGGATTGTCTAGCATGTACGAGAATACTCATTGTCTTCTCAGTATGGGACAGCCAATGTGAATTATCACTCAGCATTTTCCTCTCATGACCACGTCTCCAGCACAGCCTAATTTCTTATATAAGTGTATTCCACAGCACCAAAAAATGTGTGTGGTTTTAGTTCTTAATGTCTTTAGTCTGAGTCTTGCTAACTGCACTACTCTTAGTAGCATAGCTCTCAGCAGCTGGCACAAGGAGGCAGCATTTGGGAAATGAGTCTTGTGCATTTGGACTGAATTCGAGAGGAAATGGGAGGGCACAAGATGCTGAGGTGTGATGAATACTTGCCTGTATCTTTGGCCATGTCCACTGCATTGAGAGTGAGAGAAAGTAATGATAGTCATAGGATATTCGTTAGTAAATTCAATAGAAATATAGCCTAATAAAAATTTACTAAAATAATGAATTTGCTATACTAAGGGTTGCTTTTAAAACAAGATGCTTTGTGAAACTATCAGTCAGCTATGCCAAGCATCCTGTAGGTTGTGATAACATCAAGTCTTCTAAGAACCTGTGGAGCCTACAGACAATACTCATGTTGATTCTGACCCACCTGGGCAACCTATCAGCGGGAGACTGGAGACAGGACCAGGACTAGAGACCAGGACAAAGATGACAAAGGACTAGAATCAACAAAGACCCCCGCAGGAGACCCCCGAGCATGCATAATTACAAAGCTAGCCAATTCCAGGAAATGAAATTACTATGTAAAAGAATTCTGGGAACTCATTGACATGAAACTGAATATGCATGTTTTGGTGTACATTGGTCGGGGTGTTTCACTGACTCGTTGGAGCACTCATGGTGGAGAATCCCCAGTGCTGCCCAGCACTGCAATAAAGAATGCCTGCTCAGTAACAGCTTGTTTGTTGTTACTGGGTCTTGATCTCGGAATCCTTATCCAGCTGCACCAGCCTCCCACTTTGGGGAAGAGTGTTAGAAAGCAAGGGGCTTTGGAAGCTCCGAATTTTTGTTTCAGTAAGTCGCAGCAGCTTTGTGTGGTGGTCTGCTAGGTTCTCAACCCTGCCCCGTTGGAACAAAGTGATCTTGTAAAACTTCAGAGGGCAGCCTTTCCCTGCAGTCATTAGAGAATGCAGGGCAGTCAACATGAACCTACGGCTGTGGAGATCAGAAAGTGAATAGTGTCTCAGGATAAGAACAGAGCTAGCTACTGCTCACGAATCATTAGTGTCATGTCTCTGTTGCCTGGACTAAGTTTGGCCAAGGCCCGTATGGTGTTCTCTGTGATAATGACAGCCAGGGTGATGAAAAGCAGGGCTGTTGATAGCTGACATGTACTGCTGTATTGACCTCTCCAAGCCACTGCTCTAACTCATCAAAGTAAGGGGAAAAAAATATTGAGTCCTGCAAGGACCTAAATCTGTCAGGGATAGTGTCATTGTGAGGGGGAGCCACTTTGAGGGGTCGATGGGATGGAAATGATGGGAGGCACCCAGCTGCTTCAGTGTCTTTGTTAGGTTCTATAAAAGTGGCAGCAGCACTGTCTGATGCGCAGTTTAAAAGGCAGCAATAGAGAAAAGATGATGGCTGCTATTCTGTCACATTAGTCTGAACAAAGCTGCCTGAGCCTGCCCTCAACTCAAATGCTAAATCTATTTATGACTTGCTTGCTAATTCTGTCTTTGACTCCCAGGTGGAGAGAAAACAACATCCTGCTGGGACAGAGGGCAGCCCTCAGATATACCTGCTGGAGTTGTTACGTGAGGAAAACAAGCTTCTGTCACTTGCACAACCTTTTTCAGTTAGTGCATGCAAAGACACTCGCTAGCTGGAGATGCCTGCTGTTAATGCTTCTTTAATTGAGAGAAAGAAAAATTCCTGAAAGACCCTACAGAATAATGAAAGACCCACAGTGAAGAGCATCATGCAGGCAGGGCACAGTGTATCATTTCTTCATGTGCATTAGATGCTGCTACTTGTGGACAGGAAAACGAGTATGCACGTAGGTAAATATATTGCATCTGCTTTTAGTTTAGTTGCTTAAGTTAGCTGCAGATTGACATATGATAAGAGTTCACCTTTAAATCTTCAAAGTAAAACACTTTGAAGGCAAACCTATTAAGGTTAATAGAATGAACTTACAATGCCCATGGTTAAGAAGAAGGGGGGAGTGAGACACTCAGTAAATTGTTCACCAAATAGCCTGTCACCTCTAGGTCTGCAGCTGAAGACCTGCCAATGGATCATTCTATTGTCTTTAATGAGCTTAATTTTGAAGTGGTATGCACATCAAATGTAACGTATCAATGTCAGTTTTATCTGTGATCCTGCCTTAAATATGTTAATACATGTGCAGTCTAAAGAAATGCCAAGGCGTTATACATAGAGCATTTGCTAATAAAAGTCTAAAATTTTAAACAAAAAGTATTTCTGTTCATTAAGCTACTCCCTGCACAAAAGCCACTACAGTACAAATAGACAAAGCAGTTTCTAGAAAATGCGTTCAGAATTGAACAAACTTACCAAGTTAGTTGTTTGGTGTGTTCTTACCTACTTCATGAGAAAATAGGTTGCCATTTACTTAAAGTCAGTGCTTGAAATGCTGATTAGCACCCTTTGAGATTTTTGCTGCAGTTGATTGCATTCATCTTTTGGAACCTCATCACCGTGGAAAACCCATCTCCTACCTTTTAAGACAGACTATCACAT
This sequence comes from Apus apus, assembly GCF_020740795.1. Lineage (NCBI taxonomy): Eukaryota > Metazoa > Chordata > Aves > Apodiformes > Apodidae > Apus > Apus apus. Next base: position 55,531,715 of record NC_067283.1, read on the forward strand.
CCAGCTGGGCTGCTCATGCATTTGATGAAATATGTGGCAAGTTTCTACTGCAGAGCCTCTGCTCTTCCTTGTCTCCCCTTTAAGAAATTGTGCGGACTATGCCACAATACCGGTCACTTTTCCTTGGTACCATTTCAGATGTTTTCATTTCCTCTGCCATTGCAGAAGTTACTCCCTCCCCAACTCTGCCAAGTCATGCCCAGGCTTCTACTGCAGAAATATTCTGAATCTATCAGGGATATTGCTAAGAGGTTTCTCACCATGATATCCAAATACCAATGAGGAAGATGTTTCAAATTGAGATTCAGTATGTATCAGCCCAGTCATGGGGGTATAATCACTAAAGATCACTAAAGCAACATTATTATTCACATTCCAAGGTTCTGCTTACGAACCGTAAAGGACAGAGAGGAGGTTGACAGCACAGATGGAAAAAGGAAGGTATGAGTAAAGTTACTAGCACAGAGCTCAAGGGTGTTCTTTCCCTCTCTATAGCAAAAGTAGGAAGTGGGACAGAGGCCAGAAGCAGAAACCAAGCCTAATAGCAGTTTTTGGCAGCCTTGCAATGGCAAAAGTACCAAAGGATAGTGTAATTTTAGTGAAATCAGTTGTAGGTTGATGTTAGCACATGTTCATTTGGAAACCAGTTTATCACATCCAAAGCACTTGTTGTGGAAACATGACGTGTACTTTTGCCTGGCTTATACTAGTTTATTCATTTTACCTGTGAAATCTGATCTGTAGTCTGGGATAAATTCACAATCGTAACCAAGGCCTTAAATCGGTATATCCTGAAATACCAGATTATAGTGGTTTAGCACTGGGCCATGCTACTTGACAGTTTTTCTTTAAACTAGTGCAACTTAGTATTTAGGCAACTCCTTTACTTCAGTGCTCCAAAGTATTTAGGCTTTGAAAGGCTTAAAATTAGTATTTTACCAAACATCACTACTGATCAGGATCTCTATACTTTGTATGTTTCTTTTATTCTTTTTTTCTCTCATTTTAATATTTGTTTCCTCATTCCTTTCTTTTTCTCCTTGCTGCAAAGTTTTTCTTCCCTTCTGTTGTATTCTAACCTTGTCTTCCCATGGGCCCTCCTACCTGAAATAATGGAGCCGAGTGACTTTAGCAAAGCTGATTAATATTATTTCCTACCTTGGCAAGAAGTGGAGAAGGGAATACTCTTGCAAATATCACCTACTTAAGATGCTAAGCCAAAGAAATCTGTGTTACACTTGAGGCTATACACTGCAAATGGTGTATCCCAAGAAAAGCTAAATGTCTTTGTGGAGAGGAGGAAACTGCTGACTCTCAATGAAACTTGCCTAAAGATTTTTAATCTAGGATATGACTCCTGGCCCAGTTCAATATCATTTTAATGGAGGCCACAATTATAAAAGATGCAGTTCTATCCTTTCTGTTCTTTTGTACACCCCACTTTCCTCATGTAGTTATATTCAATTTTACTCCAAGGTTGTTAATTTAGGGCAAATCTACCAATGGAGCAATGACCTTAAACCTGCTTTAAAGAATAAGTTGGGGGGCTATTAAAACATTCTCAAATTGTTGCAGGCTATGAATTATGCTTTTGTTTCTGCCAGCTGCATCATTAGAGAAACTGATTGCATAATATAGTAGATTTGCATGCCCCAAGTCAAGGAATTGGTTATAAAAGAATATCTTATAAGGAAAGGGAGAAGGCTTGTAGGCCAATTATAATTAGAGGTAAATTTTACTTCAGTCGTGATGCTTTGAGGTTTAAGACCAAAAAAAAGCAAAAACCCCCTCAGTTCTGTAAAAATTAGTAAAGATCTAGTATTGGGTTATTCATGCTCACTATGGAATATATTTTACCACACATACTATAATGTAAAATATTTACTCTGCTCATTAAGGCAGTGAAAACATGGCAGATGTGAGGAATGAAATAAGTATAATGAGTACAGTAAATAACACATACATTACCAAAAGGCAGACAACAGACCATAGTAAGTCATTTCATTCTTTAGTGCCTATGATAATTTAAGCACATCCTGTATCCCGGAATACAAGCTTGCCATCAGAGCATAATGTGTTGACTCAATAGCAAATCAAATGAAGACAAAGATATGAAAACACTTCAGAAAGTCTCTGTCATTATTCAGAAACCCTATTTGTAGCATATGTGAACAAGAAACCAGATCAGTGCTATTTCTTGATAGGTTAAAATGACATTTTAGTCTGGTTTGTAAAGGAAATCATGTTTTTCAAGATTCTGTGAAGTAAATAATGAGGATCTGTACATGTGAAATCACATGGAAAGGTGAGAAAGAAAGATAATTTGGATACCTGAGTAATTTCTAGACTTACATGTTACAAGATGCTGGGGAATCCACCAGGCTCAGCTCACTTTCTACATTTCACAGTATGGGAGAAAAGATTCGTTAAGAATTTACACCCAGTCTCATGACACAAGTTGCCTACACATGAGGATTTGAGCACTGCACTTAAGCAAGGGAAAATGGAGTTTGCGTTTGAAAGGCAGAGGCCTACTAAGTCAAAGCTTTGACAAGGAATATCAAGGAACACGGAAAGACCAATTTACCCTTGACATGGGTCATACCTGTCTTCCACTAATTGGAAAGCAAGGCGCTAAACTTTGTGGTGCATCACCTTGTGAGGATCAGAACATGTTTTAACTAACTAGAAGAAATTAAAATTACTTCAGCGCTTGGACAAGATACATTGCAAGACTGGTCTCTTTACTACAGTATATTTGATATGTTTCTGCAGTCAACCAAAGTAACTTACAGTTCTGGTACCGCAAGTGCAAATGCATCCATGTTATTTCAGCACAATATAGTGCCCCAAATTTACTGTTGGGTTATATTAGTACTCTGCACTGCCAGGTGGACCTAAAGCTGTAGCCTTTTATTAGTGATTGCAAAAAATCATATTCCCTGGCCTAAAATAGCCCAAATGATTTTGACTGGGCTACAATTTATGCCATATATAATTAATTAATGTATAAATCGGCCAGTATGAAGATAAGAAGGCTGTTAAAGAATGGCTATTTGGAGCTGTTCCCCAAGGTGATATCACAATGGCTGTTACTCGCATTATCTCTGCAATGCAGCGTGGGCGATGCTCAGAAAGCCTCTCTCCTGTTAGAAATGACTTTGATTCTAAAAACAAAGAAAGTAGCTCATAATTTTCTTTTTGTCCTTTCCTCCTTTTCCTCTTGCAAACACAGCTCCCTTCAGCAACTTCATCTTCAACTCTATAGAGGGATGGGCACAACAAATCTAACAAATTAAAAATGAACAATAGTAATGAGAACTTCACTAAACTGTAGGTTTAATGAAGTAGGAATTCTGGCTTCATTAGTTTCAAGGTTCACAAGACTTTAATGTGTAGTGCTGCAGGATGGATAAAGTTTGCTCAGAGCCTTTCCTAGAATGGTTACACAAATTAAGATCCTCAGTAGAGCTCTGATGATGAAAGGGAGCTCATAGAGGGCTGCAATGTGTAAAATCTAAGTTTATTTAGAAATCCACTGGATCTGGGGAAGATTTGGGGAGCTGAAACTTTCCTTACAATGCCAATTAAAATAGAGGGAAGAAAACTCCTATTGGAAGATTTTCCTGTCCCCACAAGGTAAAGAATTGTGTCAGAATAAGGCACCAACAACCTCTGTACTGGATTTTTATATAATAAATGTGATGCTTATTTTGCTAAGCTCTTTTGAGAGTTAAACAGAAAGCAAACCTCCAAATGAGTCCACCTCAGCTGACAAAAATGGGTGCAATAGCTGCCAATCCAATGGGAATTGCAGCCCTTCCCGAAGATACCAAATTTGAGTGTGTTCACTTCCAATCTTCCCTTTGGGAACCTGATGGTGAGAAGAAAATTCAGAATGTGTGTAGAGCAGGTATTAACAGTACCACTCTACCAGCACTGCAGTAATAGGAAACATTTATTTGCCTATGCAGCAGGAGCTTCAAGAAAACTTCAAGTATCAGTCCCTCTAGATAAAGTAAACAGGTCAGTTAGAAAGTGAGAAAGGTGACTAACCACAAAGAGACCTGGATTAAAGCACTTAATATTTTCACATAAACTTTTATGCTTTAACCACGGTCTCAGAAATGAGAGGTGAGCAGGACATGATCAGTGGGCAGACAGCCTGTTTAGCTCAGGAATAGGAGTATTTGATTCACACGGAGGAAAGGCTGGAAAGTACTGTGCAACCCTCCCAAGTACAGAGGAAGTAGATAGAGGAGAGAGAATACTGCTGTTTGTGTTTTGAAGATAACATGCACCAGGAAGTCTGACCTCACAGCTATTCGTCTTCTCAAGTGACAGTATTAGAACACCTTTTCCCCTCCACTCTCCATCCCATCCATTCACTTCAGATTTTTCCACAGTCAGAAGCTAGACAACTATCTAAATCCATAAAACACCATGTGTTGCTCTTTCCTTTGCTTTGGCTTATAGTCAACAATCTTGATTACTTTGGACAGAGCCATTCATACCACCATTGCTCCTGACAGAATAAATTATAATCACTGCTCATTTGTCTCCCACTACTGAAGCTGTGTAAATTGGACCATGGCACCATTCAAGTGAAGACAAATTCTGGTAGTTCCTGCTTATTATTCATGTCCACAGCAACTTCTCATCAGCAAGTGGTGTCCAGACAGTGATGAAAAGTGGGCTTAAATTTGGAATTTTATTAGTTTTTACTTACAAATGCTAATGCCACTGCCAAAGACTATTGGGAAGGTATTCATCCCCTTCCCAATATCTTAAAAACCTGTTTCTGCAGCAAGCAAATAATGAACCAATGGTTATTTAAAACAAGTGCAGTTTAGTCAATTCTAAATTTCCAACAGTAACCAAACAGAATTTCACCCCTTTTCTTCAGAAAAGAGTCTGGGTAGCAATAACATTGAAGCCTCCTACCAAGGTACTCAGCTGGAGACTCAGCTTCTTGTCTGTACTCCAATGGATTGATGAATTGTCAAGTGCTTTAGACAAAACAGCTTAAAAGAAAAAAAAAGCAAGAAACATCTGTTAAAGGATTCTCTGTAACTCAGTAAGAGTTTCTTGAAAAATACAAGGAACCAAGGTTTAGGTCCCTGCTCTCAGTCAAGAAGAGGGAATCTTAACAGTCCTGTACACTTACAATTTGAAAATACTTCATAGCTTTTGTTACACCAAAAGTTACTCTCTGCAATCTATTTGATGTGAGTAAAGAACTTGTCTCAGTCCTCCACTTTACCTCTGTTAATCTTTGTGTCTGGTCTGCACACTTCACTTGATTACATCACCTCAGCAAGCACTTTAGCTCCCTTCTCCTCACCAAGGAAGAGGACAGACAATAAATACTTTCAAAAATAGCTTTGTGTATGTATTTCTATGGTCCAATGACTTTTCCCCCACCACCACCCTTTCCTCATAAAAGAGCTTTGTAGTTACTTACCCAGTGTTTTCAAAACCAGGTTTGCTGGGTTTCAAAACCTAGGGAGATTGAGACGCAGGAGGTGGCATTTCTGGAAGAGTGATTACTTTTAAAAGAAATTAAACAGAATGCTTCCAGAGGAGGGAAGCGAAGAGAGTGTTGTGCAAGTGAATATAGAGAAAAACATCTGCAACACTTGCAGGAAAAGGAGAAAAATTAGAAAGTAGTAGATCTGGTCCTTTGTTTCACATTTAAAATAACTGGCAGGCCCTCAGATCATCATGATGAGTTAGAGTTCTCTGTTATCATCAGAATAGTGGGAGCAAGGAAACATAAGGCAATTTGGTATTTGTTAAAACTGGCAAACCTCCTCATCCAAATCAATGTAAATAAGTTCCACGAAGTCACCAGTCAACTACCTCTCCTCAGAATGTACCTCCCCTTGTTGCAGAAGTCAAGAACAGCAAGCATTGACAGTTTTGCTAAACACCAGCAATCATTATTCAGCGAATAACGATCTTGCACTTAATTAATGTTCTAGATGTAAAAGATTCCAATACCTTGTGAAAACCAAAAAAATCATCTATGCATTACTGTATTCACCACTAAAATTAGGCCACATCTGGAACAATATGGGGTTACTTTGCTACTTAATATTGGATGCAAAAAAACCAAATGCAAGAAACCAAAGATTTAGATGAAAAATAGGTTAAGATTAGCTTAACTGCATGCACAATTCAATTATTAGCTCTGAAGTCCCTGGTCATGAGGAATAATATTCCTGTATTTTTTGAAAAGTTATAGTAGATGTGTCTGGCAGCAGTCAGAATCACCCATGTATCACTTATCAAAGAGCTAGTGCCTAAAACAATGTATTTTCTCTACCATTATCTGTAGTTCCCATCTCTGACTGGGAATGAGGAATGGCCTTGTAGGTCAGAACCACTGTCATCACCCACATCTCCACTATGCATGGAGGCAGTGTTAATTCTGTTGCAGACCATAAACAGAGACAGATGCAAATGGCAAATTATGGATTCCTAAATAAGTAATGCCTCAATAGTCTCTAAAATGGAGACTTCCCCATACTTTAAAAAATAATCTATTTTTACCACTTTTACTGCTACAGTAAGCTAAACGGAAAACAAAATGCAATGCCACCACTCCAGAAAAATAGAATGTACTCTGATGGATTTAGCTGAGTATTAGCAATCACACCAGAGCTCTTTTATCCATAGTTCTCACCTAAAGCCAGGTAACAATTCTATGCAAAGCTTCTTAACTCTGTTTACAAAAAAACAAAAAACAAATCACAACCAAAACAAAACAAAACAAACACACAAAAAAAACCCCAAACAAATTAACCCAAACAAAAACCATCCAAAACAAAACCCAAAACCCACAGCCAAAACAAAAGGACATCCCAAGAGTTTAAGGAAGCTTAATTAACATTTTGGAGAATCAAACTGGAAGGTGTTACATTCTGTAAGGATTTGTTACATTCTGATTAGTCGATGGAGAAATAAGACCTCCATTTATATTAGTCATGATGTACAAAACTGCATATATGTGATCATAATTTCCTTCAACTCTACCTTTTAAACCTATGTGAGATTTTAAATCTGGGATATTTGCCTAACAGATCTTTGTTAAAAGGTGTTATCAAAAGATATATGCTTTAACACACTTCCAGGCATTTTTCTTCTCAATAAAATTTTTTGCAATATATTTTCTGAGAGAAGTTACTTTATTCCAAGGTGGAAACAGGTAGAGAGAGCCATCTAACATCACAAGCAGAAACTTTCCATCCAGCCAGCAATCTGAAACGGTGCACTCTGAAGGTACAGAGAGTTTGCATAGGAAAGGGCATGAAGTTGCCTTATGAGAGCTCTCCACTGCCTTTTTATCCAAATAAAAATGGATCTGTAGAAAAACGTATGCTAGAAAAGCCACTTTTCCCTATTTTTGCTCATCATGTGTCAATAAAGAGATGATAAAAAACCAAACAAACCATGAACTCACAGCATGTTACAAGTGTGAGACACCTTTATAGTGAGTGAGTAGCAGCTATACTTCTTAGTGTTGTCTTCCTGCTTTTGAAATTTGTTCTTTGTTCTTCAGAGCACAGACAGAGCTCATGAAATCTTTGCCAAGCTACAAAAGCTTGCCAATTAAAGCCCACATGGAAGTATTATGAAGAGAGGAACAGTTATCATAATGACAGATGTACTGTACATAACAGATAGCAATTTACTTCTTCAAGGGTAATTACAAAAGTTGTTGGAAAATAATCAGCCCCTTATTCAGCCAACCAGAAAGACAGAAGGCAGCTGTACAAATACCAATATTCATTATGAAGTACAGCCAAAAATGAAAGCTGATGCTGAACTGGGCATTCTGGAAAAAGTTGTTTAAGATGCATCATTGCTTCCTGATGGAACTACTCAAAGGCAGGCACAAAAGTATTTGGAAAAGGATAGTCAGAGATGACTATTGATGAAGATGTATCAAAGGGTATTACAGGGGTTTGTCCTGGGCCCAATCAGCATTTGCAGAGATGCCAAGGATGATGAAATAGAGAATATGCTTATCACATTTTCTGATGAACTCCAGGTGGATGTTCATAACTGCAAGAACAACAGAAACTGGGACCAGAATGAGAAAAAAACTAAACCCGTTACATGACAGGAAGAACAAGGTACAGTTTGCCAGGAGCAACCAGTTTCAACCTTAAGACAGGAAGTTATGTGCCCCACCATGGGAAAAAAATCTAGGTATTCGACTAGATTTTAAGGAAGTGAATCAATAGTGGTCTCCTATTACAAAATAAGGTAGGTATCACCCTGGGACATGCAAATGAGAGTGCTGCCTGTCAGCACAGGCACATATTTTCACATTACTCAGAAACTGAGAGAGCTGGTCTCAAGTGGAGTTTTCTGGGAAGTTTTGAGTGTGTTCGTTAATAAAGATGGAAAACAGCTGAAGGTAACAGTGGCCTAGGACATATATCTGAATAAGTGAGGGTTGTAAAGACTAGAGAAAAGCAAGCGTAGAGTTAGCACAAGAACTATTCAAATATGCAGCAGGCTGTTGCAAAGAGAGGCATGTCCTGCCTCTCCTTCTCCACAATGAATAGAACAAGAATAGAACAAGGCAGCAAGTAAGATTTATATTAGCTATTAGGAAAACAAATACTGATGGTTAAACAGTGTAAAATAAGTCCAGGCAAGACCGGGGGTTCTTCATTGATGTGAGTTTTTCAGAACAGGTTATCTTGCTAAGAAAGGCTTACGCACAACTAGTACAGCCTTAGGAAGTGATAAGATTTTATTTTCCTTGATTTTATCCTTCTTATGTGCACACACATACCCTGCATCCTATGCATATTCATGTTTGACAAGCAAATTAGCTTGATCAAATTTTATCAAATTTATTTGATCACTTCAGAGTTTTTCTCTGCTGTTTTGACTCTCGCTCTACCACTACTCACATTCCATATCTCTTTGATCCTGCAGTATTTTTTCCTTCATCTTCTTCATTTCACACTTCCCTTGTCCTTCCTTACAAACTGGCAATTTTTCCTCTGAAAATGTCAGCTACCAGCACAATGCACAAAAATCAAAGATAATAATTTGTGACCTGAAAGAACGAAGCGTAGAAGCATAGGTTGTATTATTTGCCCTTTTTGTTCTATCCTTCCAGTCATGTTTTTTTAATGTTCAGTAAAGATTTTTAAAACATAATTTCCAGCTGTGAGTTCCTTTCCTTTCCTGTGCTTTAACACTCAGAACAACTCGCTAGCCTGTCACTTCATGACAAGTGTGATCAGAGGCTGCTGCCCCTCTGCCACCCCCTTTCCTTGCAGCTCTCCTGCCAAACGAAACCCTTTTGGTTGCTCCACTTCTCTGGTGTAACTTTGATCATCTTAAGTTCCTACTACAGTCGGGAGAAACATAGAAGCATTTCCAGAGGACAAGTAATCCTAGCTGTGGCTCAGATCTGCCCTCTGGAAATCCCTCTGTCCTCTTGACTACAGAGCAAGCCTAGGGCTTAGACTCTGAACTTGCCTCTGGGAAGTACCACACCCTGAAGGAAAATACATTGAATTGCCCCTAGAAATCTCCTTTTTTTTTCAAGACAGAAAGCTTTCCCCTGTGGTAGGGACATCCTCGTGCTGTCAGTTAGCTGGCACATGCTAGGTGCTGCAGGGAGAAAGGGGACATTCCGATTTTTAGAGAATGTCAACCCTTAGGTACAGAGCTCCTACCAGTAACTTAGATACTGAAAAGAGTATAGCCCCTTAGTGAAGGCTTCCTCCTAGTCAGAAATTTGTCCTCACAGGTGGCAAGGTCCCAGTGTGGGAGCTGGAGAGCTGCTGATGGACAGCGTTGCCTGGAGGACAGCAGAATGTAAATGCAGCTACTAGGCTACGGAGCAGAGAGCCCCGGAAAAAGCTCACAATGATACAAAATGTTAAGTACCCACTCCATAGAGAGCAAGCACTTCATGAAATGGGAACATTTGATAGCCCGATAAACAGATAAATAAAAGACATGCAGCTACAGATTACTTGGGTTTCTGGTGACATGATTAATTATGAGAGCACAGCTCATTTGGATATGGACATTACTAGAATATTTTTGCTGATTTTTTAATTTATAGTGCCTGCATTATAAAATGGGATTCTCAACAACACTTACTAACAGGATTTATTTTTTTAATTTTTTTGGGCAGAGCTGTACCAAACAAATAATTGCAACTGTCAGTTATTTTTTCTTGTCAAGAGGAAGATCCTTTCATCATTCAGATTCTGTCTCCTCAATGGCTGAGTTGAATAGTTTACCTTTTTGGATGAAAAAATATACATAAATTTAGAATCACTCATTGTGATGCTGTGTTTATGAATGACAGTTTTCCTACCCAAACAATAAATCATTCTTGGGGCTTTTTTACCCTCTATTAAATGAAGACCTGAAAGCACATCCTGCAGGATATTACATTTCTCATGAAGCAGCACATGCTCAAGCTACACTTGTGTGAAAACTTTCTGAAAACTTCCCATCTCTGGTTGCAATACCATTTGTGGTGACTACAAAACTAGGCATGGTAGTGAGCTTTTATGGTTATATCACCTCTACTACTCTTCAGAGAAACTATAACAATTAACAGCAGCAGTTAAAGCTGGTAGCAGTATCTACATAAACATAGGAATACAAATGCTAGTTACATTGAAGCAGGAATTACTCAGTTGAACTGGAGCTTTAAAGTTTTATTTTTAACATTCTCTTTAAAATCACTTATAAAAAATTGTAATTTTTGAGTTATAAAATTTTCATGTCATCAGTGAAGATTAGGTTGGCACCAAAAAAATTACAAATTAAACCATCAATAATTTTGACAGATAGAAAAACATAACCTGCTCTTTCTTAAAAATAAATCTAACCTGCTCTAATCTCCCTACCTTGTTTCAGCTATTGCTCCTCACCTGGTCATCAGTTTTCTTTTGAAGATATTTGCCTCAATTTGTCATTTTTTCATGACAAATATAAATAAATAAATAAAGTAGCTAAGCCCCAAGTTCCTAGCTCTGGCAATCATTACATTTTATGTCCAGAAAAGAACACTCTCTTGTCTCCAAGTGCGACAGATGACCCACTGTTTTTTCAAATATACATGGTCTGCCAGCAGAGGAGACTCTGCCCTGCTATTCTACAAGCCTGCAAGCTTGCTAGAGAAAAGTAGCTTGATGAACTGACAGCCTTGCAGCAGAATTAATTTCTTATTTTGTGTATTTTCCCATTTATTTACAGCAGCTGTATTCCACCTCTATATGCCCACAAAATGGGCTTTCTTCAGAACACACCTCAGAGCTTCCCAAATTTTGAAACATGGAAATAATAACAAACCAAACCAACCCAAACAATCAAACAAGCAAACAAAAAAACAAAACAAAAACACGAAGAAAAAACCAGAAGAAAACTCTCTTGCTACCTACATTGTTATCCCCCTAGAGATTTCAAGAACCGTTAAATACCTCAGACTCAGATTTACAAAGTGTTCATGAACCACTTTTCCCATTATCCTACTTAACAGTCATCACATCTGAATGCCTCATTTCACACCCACTGGTGGAGTCCTATTGCCCCAAAACTGCTGCCAGTCCTTGGAAGGTTTTGTAGTGGACTGCATAGCACATGGCACTTTGATATGCATTGCTCTGGAAAACAAATCTACTGCAGAGATAGATAGCTGAGTATTTTATGCACCCGACATAAATATATCATAGAATGGTTTAGGTTGGAAGGGGCCTTTAAAGGTCATCTAGTCCAACACCCCTAAAATGAGCAGCGACATTTTCAACTAGATCAGGTTGCTCAGAACCCAATCCAACCTGATCTTCCATGTTTCCAGGGATGGAGACTTCTACTGCCTCTTTGGGCAACCTGTTCCGGTGTTTCACCACCCTCACTGTAAAAAATATCTTCCTTATATTTAGTGTAAATCTACACTCTTTCAGATTAAAACCATTACCCCTTTTCCTATCACTACAGGCCCTGCTAAAAAGTTTGCCCCTCCATACATATAATAAAATATACATACACATCTATGTCTACTACTATATGAAAATCAAAGAGAAGTGAGCTGCTGATATTATTTGAATGGAGCTTCTTTTGTGCTGTAGGAAAATGTATCTGCAGATCTAAGAGCTAAAAATTCAGTGTTTACACACTGTTTGCAACACTCAGGTACATGGGTAATTTTTTTGTTTTGTTTGATGACAGTCATTCATGTATTTTGCAGCAGTTTTAATGTCAGGAATTACCTGGATCTTTGCATTTTGCAGCTGTCTTGTTCTTCCAGGGAACTGAAAAGAACATGGAGGATATTAGAAACATTGATTCCTTGCATTTTCAGTAGATCCTCTTCATCTGTAGCGTTCCCCAAATGTGCAAACACAGATTTCATTAATTGTGTATTGCTATAAATTATTGAAATTGCAAATTATTACACTTGTACCTTCCTCTGCTGTAGTATTAATAAATGGGATTTGTGTGCTATGGCAAGTGCAATAAGAATGTGCATATCTCTTGCAAGTTCTCTGCTACATCTGAATTTTAGGCAAGGCCAATAAACTGTTCTTCCCTTTCCTAGCCACATTTTTGTTTGTACTCTTTCATAATTCTGATTCAAGTGCATCATACTCGAGCACAACAGCTCTGAAAGAAATTCACGATTTGAAAACATCCACTTCAGGTCATTCCTGCTTCAAGTGCTACCTCGGCTGCCTGTCATTGTCTTTCCAACACTCAGGAGGTCAGCCTTCGCTGCCTGGTGTTCACATCAAAAAGCACACTAACATGCCCCTCAACGCCCGTTTGTGAATCTCAGGAGAGGGGCAAATGCCTGAATGGAATTTGCTGCTGATTATTCCTTCAGAGCTGGCTCTCCAGGGGATAGCAATAGTAGGCCAGCAGGAGAAAGCTGCTGTTGTGCCACAGATAAGGTTGGCAGGTCTTTAATTAACCACACTTGAAAATGTGGCCAAGCTTTTGTGGAGTTTGTAAATAATGCCTTTATCTGTTAAGCTGCCCGGAGTGTAAGGTAATACTTGTTTTGTCCTACGTACAAAGCTAATGGGAAGCTTAAAACACATACAATGCCATTAGGCTATCATGCGGTACGTACAAGTTGAGAGGGAGTACATACTACAAACATTTTACCTTCACAGTGTCAGGGGACATTTCAAGATGCAATTGCTGAGCTGGCCCGTGGGTAGTGGAGTCAATCGTGCTACATGAGTTTTTCTCTGAAGCCCTATTAAACTCAGAATTATAAAAATAACTCAAAGTAAGGAAAAAAAGGAAAATAAATGAGAGAAAAGACATACTATGCAAAAAGGTAAAAAATGTATATATAAAAAAATAATTACAAAAGTGGAAAATGGATTCTCCACTACTACATGTAGATGGCCTGTAGGCATCTTCAAGGTAACTAGTGCATGCATGAATTGGGATTTTAGTTCAGAGTTCATGAAACAACTCATCACTGACTGAAGCTTTGCAGCCCTTATCAGAACAGTAACAGACTTCTGTTTGCCAGTGGTATGAGCCACAATACAGCAAGCGTGCTCCTTTATTAAAAGTACTGTCACCTTTCTTCCTTTCCTTATTCTGTGAAGGATAGGTGTGTGTCACTCAAATTTCTTGCAGCTCTGGCTACTTTCTTATTTCTGCTCGATTGAAATAAAAAATATTGCCAAATCAAAGGAGCAACATCCCTCCCCTATAGTGTGCTGCAGCAACCGACCACTGGAATGTAAGTTGGTGATGTACCAGGCTCTCATGTTCCTAAGGGCAGACAAAGGAGTTCACTGAATTAGGGAGTAGGGGGGCTTGGAGGAAAGAAAATAATAATTAAAAAAAAATCTGAAAGTAGCTTTCTTGAATTTAGCAAAGTTAACAAAAAAATTCAAGCAACTCTACTCAGCTGTTCAAAGAACATTCAGGAAGCTTAAAAGAAACGTTTGTCCCTTGAAACTCTTTGACTGGGCCTACGTTAGCTATTTGATTTGGATCAGGAAAGCATTTCTGAGTTGCTTCTCCCAGTCATCACCATGTACTGACCTGCAGTGCACCTTGTGGAGTTGACTCAGCACACATCATGTGGATTCCTTTAGGCCTCTAAAATGTACTCCCTTGTGTGCATTTGAGTGCTCACAGCCCTTGAGAAGAAACATCACATGGTCTAGTTACTCCAGGCCTCTAAAATCAGAGCAGAACCACCGAGGAAGCTGGGGAAAAGGAACAAGTATTCACACCAGCTCTCTTTAAACCCAAGCTTAGATACCCTCTCTAGTAAATGAGAGAAGTAGAGATTCTCGAGGGACAAATTCTGCACAACTAAATTAGGCTCCTTTTCTGAATTGCCCTCCAGAGAAGTATTTGCTTTCCACTGACAATGCAGGGAGTCCAGGGAAAGCAGCTGACATTGTAAAATCACCACAGTCAAATGGTGTGAATATCCCACCGTGTGAGGGTTAAAGCCAGAATCACTGAAAAGTGACACATACACGGGTGCCGCTCTCTCCCTTTATTGCCCTGCCTCTATTACAGGTTGTCTCTCTTGCCCAGAGCAGCACAAACCATCATCCCTTCCCTCATTTCATTTGAGAATCTCCCTCCTCCCCCACCCCATTCTTTGTGATTGAAGAGGAAGAATCACTGAAAGTCGCTGTCTGACCACTTAGCTCACCCTGCTCAAAAGTGCTCAGTATGAAACTCTCAAGCGCTGGCTCTTTTACTAAAAAATAAGGATGCAGTGCAGCACAATGGCAACACTTCCAGTTGGAAAAAAGATTTCAAGCATAATGTGTTTTTTTCCCACCAGGAAATGCACACCTTGAACTCAATCTACAGATTGTAGCAGATCTGTAGTGAATTTGCTCAATTGTTTTCACTGAAAAATTTCAGGGAAAGGAGGTCTAAACTTTTCCACAATTATAGCACAAAAGCCTATCCAAATTCTACTAACATGAACCTCTGACAAAGACTTTTTTTTTTTTTTGTGGCTTTTTTCTATTAGCTAAAAACCCCTAAGAGTTGGACTTCATAGCCAGCCTGAAGCAATTCTCACTGATGTGTTTCACAGGCCTAGCACGCCACTCATGAAAGATATTAATCAACATTCCACTCAAAACTGATGCTGTTCTATATTATAGGGCTTTCAAAAAAAATCTGATTTGTAATACAGGCAAATATAGGCAAAATATCATAAGCACCCACCTGCATGAGTAACAATCAGAGGGAAAAAGGACTTCAGTCCTGATTTTATTAGAACTGTCATCTGCTAGATCACAGTCTCAATTAAAAAAAAAAAAAAGACAACTTTGCAGAGAAACCAAAACTCTGGTCTAATAACAGTATATTATGAAAAAATGAAACCAGGAATAATTCTGAAATTATTTAACTTCTTCTTATACTTTGCCATTAGTAGAAAGGGCTGTCAGATATTCTTGCAAAGACAGCGGTGACACAAGGACTATGAATTTAAGGACAAATTCTTTCAGGAGTTGAGCACTGTGCTTTGGAGCAAGCCATTCCGGTAAACCAGCACCACTGGCTGAGCTTTTTGCTTTCATCTCTAAAAATAAAAAAATAGCATACTTCAGCTGACCTATGACACAGTTCATTTACTAGCATATGCAGCAATTCAGCATCCACAGAATAAAGATATTGTACAATCTAAGATACTGTTGACCCTTTCACCCAGTAGCCCAGCAGGTGCGTGCCCACACCTACGTGTGGCTCTGCAGGAACATGCTGCATTGTTAAATCAGGAAAAAAAAAAGCACTATGCACACAAGTCTTACAGAAATCAGCACCCAAGAAATGCTACTTTCCTTTTGCATTCCTCTGGATGTGGATTATTACACAACTCATTAAAATCTGTTTCTAACAGGAATTTATAACTGTGGATTCTGAACAGTAAAATTTAGGCAAAGCCTGCATGTTACCCTGTTTTCCTTGTGAAGGTTTTTAAAGTTAGTTCAGTACCAGATCTGGTAAAACTTCAGGTGATGTTCAATAAACTCCTTTAATTTTATCCTTCCTTACACAAAGTGGAATTTAGGACTAAATTCATTCTACATTTCTGCAGGGTTATAGCAGAGATAAATTTAGCCACTATGTACTCACTGCTCTGCTAAACACATTGCAGTCGCTCTCCTGTGATATTGCATGGAAGAGCCAAAAATAACTTGTTTTTCCAGTGTCCTCATCTACTTTTATAACAAATATAGTTGGTGAATGTAAATTAATGGTTATTACAGCATCTGCTCTACATTTCACTTATTTTTATAGTGAAAGGCTGACTAGACTTCTTATTTTGGTATTACAATAGTAACACACCTGCTCCAGCCTGCTGTATTACTACTCTAGGGAAAGATGGTTAATTGCATTTTCTGCCTATTAGAAATAGAGGGATTTAGATTTAGTGCTGTCTTCCATAAGGTTCTTTAAACATCTTATCAAAGCCTTCCAAAAGCATAAAAAAATTCAGTCCTCCTTACTGCCCACCAAGAAAAGCTCTGCTAAAGTAAACTACCTGGGGAGTGAATCAATAATGTATTTTATATCTAGAATAACAAACATTCCAGCAACTACAGTAATAACAATAACATTAATAAAGACTTCCTTGCAGGCACTAACATGACACTTTGGAGGAGGACTAATACAGTGTGAGCTGTAAGACTTAAATCTAGCTCACAAACTAGAACACAGTTTTACAGAGATAAAACTGCAGGCTGTAATTATTGGCGAAATCAGAGGAAGGGTCAATTTATCTTCATTTCAGTAAGGAAGGAAAAAAGATAATTAAAGGCCAAAAAGTTAAACTTAAATTTGGATTAGTACAAACCTTTTGCACATGATACATGGTAAAGAAGCAGGTACTAAGCATACTGTTTACTTGCTGATGGGTTAGTGGCTAATGGGTTGGCAAGGGAGGACACTGTTAGTAACAGGTGACTGGTGATCTGAAAAAAAGGGCCACCTACGATGGAAGGGGCAGAAAATTGGGGCAAAATTGAAGATAACAGAGTTAGAGCCTCAGTCTCCTTTTTTTTTTTTTTTTTTTTTTTTTTTTTTCTGCCTTTGCAATAGGCAATTTTGTTCTGCGGATGACACGGAAGGATCTGGTTAATGTGCCTTTTAGTCACCATTTGAAATAATAGAAACAGGTGTTGATGACATGAGAGTCCTGGAGGGACTATGGCAAATGAGAAGCAGCAGTGATCAGGCACCCACAATAGGAACAGCTGCTTGATGAGGACCATTAAAAAAAAGAAACAAAACAAACCAAAAAGAAACACCCAACCTGGAACAGGGGAAAGAATAAAAGAGTAAGAGTAAAATAAAATCAAAGTTTGGAAATTAGAAGGTAAAGCCAAAGCCAGCTTTTATTGGCCAATGTTACAATTGTCAGGGGAGCCATTAACAAAACCTGCAGTACTAACTGTTAAAGCTTTGCTCCATTTTCCCAGGTTCCTGGGACCCCCTCTGCTTGCAGAGATGGAGTGCTACTGTACAGGCTGCAGCAGTCAGTCCCTACCACCCTGGGTGAATTAGGAGCCTCATTTAACTGCCTCTATCTAGATGATATGGAAGATGTTTATTTTCCACATGTAGGAGATCGGTTTTGAAATCCAAATTCAATTGCAGAAAATTGACTTCCATATAGTTTCAGGCAAATGTTTCCCTCTACTGAAGTAATTGTGTCGCATAATCTATCTTAGAGTAAAAGACCCACCAAGTATCTTGGGTACTTTGGACTAAATTGAGGGGAATAAAAAACCCCCCAAACTCCTTACAATGTTTTTCAGCAACAGAAGCATACAATTTGCATTCTAGTGCATCGTCTAATGGCCTTATCCTGTAGAGTTTACCTGTATAATATGTTGTTTGCATTTATTTCTCTTATTGTTAATGCTAGCATGAGACATAATTTTCTCAGAGAATATGAATTACATGGCTATAAAGAGAAAGTAAATAAAAGAGATGCAGGATTGAGTATGAAAGTTTGCTTTTGCATTGAAACTAATATTAAACTAGTCTAGATCTCTTCTGTCTTCAATTCATATTCAGGCACAATTCCCTTTTTAAATAAACCTACCCCAGAAGCCAGACTGCATCTTAAACTGTAAGTACTTCAGGTTGGGACTGTGCTATTTGTACAGTGCCAGAATAACATAACTGCTGTTTTCACACACTACCACAGTAGGGATAAATCCTGTGAGTAAAAATAGCTAACTAGAAAGAGGAATAGACTGTATATGGATGAGAGGAAAAAAAATAATGAGCATAGATAGGAATCAGGTAACTTCCAAGAAGGTTGAAGGTTCTTCAGGGATACGAATGGTAAATAGCATCTTACTGTTTGCCTATAATATCTATGTGTAATATGAAGACCAGTGCAAGATCTCTTAAGAAGCCTGAGGGTGTTACAATGATGCAAATAAGCACAGCTTCTAGTTAGAGGCTCTAACCATTAATGATGATGTTTTTTCAGGGTAAGCCTCTAACAATGAGTGTGATGTTAAAATAGCTGTACTGCAACATTACAAAACAAAAAATGTTATAGTTTTATCAGCAGAAGGAAAGGCTTTTTCAAGTGCACGTAGTGGATTGGATTGTAAGGTACAGAGTAGAGAAAAATGAAAGAAAAAAGTTCCAGGTTTATTCTTCATAATGCAGCATGCTGCATTATAAAATATCTGCACCATGACCAAAATAAGACACAACAAATGCCTAGCAACAAGGCACTTGGGATAATAGAACAGTTACTTCCCACCAGGAATAGTATTTTTAAAAAGCTTCCTCTTCACCAGTCCAGAGTAGACAACTTGTTTTATCAGTGCAATGATGCTACACACTCAGCTCTCTTACAGAGCATGAGTAAGGCATTCTGCTGTGCATTGTCACTGGCATGTTTCTGAGGTCGCTGTTCAAGGGAAAAATAGCAAATTCAGAGAAACAGTCTCCAAAGGTAAAGAGGTTAATCTAGCAATGGCTTGTTAGGTGATGAGGATGAATGAAAACATCCGCTCAAACACTGTAGTTTAAAGACAGTTGATCTAATGAGGAATAATTGTAAAAATTGCAGTTGGAAGAGAATATGCAATGTTTTGAAACAGACTAAGATGCAGCAGTCAGAATTGAATCCAGCCTTCTGGCTCTCTAGGGGACCCCTGGCTACTGCTTTGCTCTGTTTCCATTCAGACATCTGTTAAATGGGTATAATAATTCTTATATACTTCACAGTAATGCCTAATTATTTAAAAAGTGACCACAAATTTTAAGGTACATTGCATTGGAAAAACTCATCTCATAACTGAAAACTTAGTGTATGGCTCCCTTGAGTTCTGTGTTGTCCAGGCCTTTCATTTAATCTACAAAAAGCTGTATTGTTATGAGTAGTACCAGGAAGATGGAAAACGTGGGTGTTTCAGGCAAAGGAAGATTTCTGCTCTGTTGAGCTCTGTGGCAGTTGTTGCTCTAGTATTGCTTTTCAGCTGCAGGCTAGATCTTCTACCCAGGCTACTCCATCCACGAAGCGCACTGTGTTGAATCACCAAGAGAGGACACAGTGGCCCTTCACAGGAGACCCAGTTTGGATGAGGAGCCTGTTTCAAAGAGAAGGCAGACACTGGGAAGCATCAACTTGAATTTCCAGACAAAAAAAAAAAAAAAAGGTGGGAAGTTGCTTTTCTTCCTTCAAGGAGAAAACAAAATTCCCACCTGCACCACACATATACCATAAATCAAGTGAGGTTTTGTATGCCTATGCTACATGTTAAATTTGTACAAATCTATGTATGCATGTATATATGTATACAAATATTGACAATTTTGACAAAGAAAGCAGTTCAGATAGTCATTACATTAGACACAGCAATGAGTAATACATCATATAAAGAGTAACTATGTCAGACAACAGATATCTGCATCTAAATCCAGTCTGGCAGACTTGCACCTCAGAGTGATGTCTTTAAATTAGATACTCTGCAAGCTCCAGCAGGAGCCATCCTTCTGGATGTAATCATTAGCTCAGGAAGTAAGAGGTCACCTATCAATTATGTAGGAAAAGTCTAATCAGTCCAACTGGGGAAGTAATTAAGGCCTTTTTGCTTCTCTGGGACTTCAGGAACAGAATAAAAATTGAAATTGTGCTAAAGCCAGGTTCTACTTGAGGTTCAGTATGGATCAGTTTGCAGTAGCTGAGCTGTGGTAACTGCTGGTAGCACTCAGTCTACCCTGACTAAGGCAATGAAGTAGTCTGAGGGGTGTGATTTCCGTATGTGGGATAGGCTAAATGTATACCTACACATTTATCTCAGCTGATGGATGACAACTTCCTTGGCCATTATAAATCAGTTAAGTTACAATGATTTTTACAACAGTGTGGCACAACATACAGTAAATGCACAGGAATGGATTTCCCACGTTTTTTAGCGTTATTGAGATTCGCTTTTGACACTGATCCAGTTGGGACATGCAGCTGAGAAGCTTTTTCCTAAATTCCACTTGTTGACAGTATCAATGCTTAAATCTTCAGCTTTATATACACAAAAAAGTGATTTGATGTTCAAACTTCTCAAGTGCTCAGGAATCCTACTGATTTTAAACAAACTGAGGGAAAATAAAATTCAAATAAAAGTCAGTCTACTTGATTAGTGTTTGGTTAGTGCTTTAAATGCTTAACTGCAGACAACCAGAATGGGGCTGTTTGGCCTAAAAGGCCGGGAGCACCTCTGCTATGAAGACAGGCTGAGAGAGTTGGGGCTGTTCGGCTTGGACAAGAGAAGGCTCCAAGGAGACCTTTTGGCAGCCTTCCAGTACTTGAAAGGGGCTACAGGAAAGCTGGGGAGGGGCTTTGCATCAGAGAATATAGTGATAGGACAAGGGGTAATGGTTTTAAACTGAGAGATGGGAGGTTTAGGTTAGATATTAAGAAGAAATTCTTCACTGTAAGGGTGGTGAGGAACTGGAATGGGTTGCCCAGGGAGGTTGTTGATGCCCCATCCCTGGAGGTTTTTAAGGCCAGGTTGGACGAGGTTTTGTGCAACCTGGTCTAGTGGTAGGGTTCCCTGCTCATGGCAGGGGGGTTGGAACTTGATGATCTTTGAGGTCCCTTCCAACCTTAATGATTCTATGATTCTAGATAGCCTAAGACATGCTAATAAGATCAGTTAGAACTGCAAAGGAGGTAGCTAAACTGCAGCAAGCTTTAGAACAAACCAATCATATGCTCAAGGCATTTCAGTGGAGAAAGAGAGAGGCTCTGCTGTGCAGGCTGGGGCTGCCACCCAGAGTAGCACACCTGAAGTATTTCAACATACCAAAGCTTAATCAAGGGATCCCCAATACAGCCTGAGCCCCTTCACTCCAGACAAACATCAAGTGTGAAGCTATTGCTGCAAGAAGAAGTGATTGCTGTTTTGAAATGCATAAACAGTAGCATTACTGAGCAAGGAATCAAGGGAGTAATAACAGCAGTATTTTATATCAACTTTACAAGGCCAGGTCTGCAGCTGCACACACTGCTCCAGTGCTGCTGTTACCTTCGTTTCTGTTACACCAAGATTTATTTTCTAAGTCAGGTTGGTTCTGGTGGAAAAGCACTAGCTTCAACCCAAAATATGAAATAAATCAGAAAGAATCCAATGAGGGCAACTACAGCGATAAAAGACTGAAGAAATAAATTAAAGTGCTGACTGCTTGGAGAACTGAGTCTGCATTGCATAGAGACAACAAGGCAATTTGATAACATGGATGTACCTGGGAAATATTAACTGTGATGACAGATTATTCTTAGTCATGAATGAAGGCAAGAGAAAAGAAAAACCCTAACTAGTTTCTGAACATCATAAACAGTATACAACTGTTTTCTATGGATTCATGGACTCTATGGGGGGACTTGCTGTCAGTACAAAATTACACAATTATCTCATTTCTCCTCCCCAGTCTCCTCTAACCACAAAGTTTGCAGGGACTCGGTATTTCTAAAGGGTTTACCCATCCAAAGAAATACAGCTGAAATGGACAAATAGTTTAAAAAATATGAGGGGAGAAGTGGAAGATGACAGAAAACCAGCCTACTAAACACAAGATTTATAATAAAAAGTATTTGCCTAATATCAAAAAGCTGTTTTCAGAAGTAAGCAGTCCTATATTAACTACCTACTACTATGACAGAACAAGAAATGGATAATGGATTCTGGCATCTTATGCCTTATGCCATTCTTGTATTATTACAGGAGGATCACATAAGGAAGAAAAGTTAAATGGTCCTGTCAACTCTTTCTTTCTAACTCTACAGCTCTGACACTTGACAAGACAGTTTTTGAGGAAGACAAATTTTAAGGGCTGCCAGATGGAAGTTGCAAGACGTGAACTGTTCACAACATCTAACATTGAAAGGAAAGTCCAAAAGATACAGGCATATGGTCTGAATTTTGAAAAAAGAGATCAGTGGCTTAAAGCACAGGGTCTTCAAGTGGTCATGCATCAAAAGCCACCAAGCAAGTCTGAAAGAGAGTCGAAGCACAGCAGGGTTTTTTTCTCTTTGACAAAGCAGTTTTGGAACTCCAGCATGCTTTACTGAAGTACGTTGCTGGAAATCATCTGTTGCCAGTGATATTTTCCATGGGAAACAGTAATAAATGGATAGTTTCAACTTCAGTAGGGAAACCCTTTGATTCGACACATATTCTAAAACTAACAGAGAGAGATTTGTTAGATAATGTCTAGTGTAACAAGTCTCCTTGTTGAAACTAAGGAAGTTGTCTATGCCTTGACATGCAGTGTCTTTATAGCCAAACTGAAACACGTATCATTTTCTGTGTAGAGAAGCCATTGCCTTCAGTAGGTTACTGTTGATATCTGTACACTTACTGCTTGGCTTTAAATGCAGTTCCTGACAGAATACAGCTGACACCAGTTTCCCAAGGTGCTATCCCAACCTTAGTCCGCGTGAGCCAAGCTGCAAGTCAGCCCAGGGGCCTTACCGTTTTCTTTCTCTTTGTTCTTTGTGTCTGTTTCTTTACTATAGAAGAGCTAATGGGTTTCCACAGTGTAGCAGGACCCAAATATAAGCACAGAAAAGAAAACTATGAAATCACATAAACATTAAGTAAGCAGAATGTAGTGTAGAGCACTGTGCAAAGGTGCACTTGGTTAAAACAATTTTAAGAGAGTGTTTCAGAAAGATTGTTGTTTCCCAATTACTTTTCATCCCTTGTGAGTTTATTTGGAGCTTCTCCTTTCTCTTGTAAAGAAGAGGAATGAAAGAACGCACTCACCTGGAACTTCCCAGGCATTCATTCACAAGGTACATCCTAAACAAAAGCAGCGTTGATGAACTGCAAGCTGGCCAACTCTTTAAATGCTGACAGATGAACAGCAGGTGTTGTTATCTGCCAAATGAATGTAGAATTTGACCCACACCATCCAATATTTTTGTCAGTTGCTCTTTGCCGGCAGAGTGTGTGGAGATCTGAATCAGGCTTTCCAATTTTAAGAGCATGTGCTCCATCAAATTAACATGGTGGGACTGCTTGATCTAAGCCAAGTGTTAGGGAGCTGTTGGTCACTTACACTGTTCACTGGCACTTACTGATTTAACAGTATTGTGTTTACTATAAATGCAGTCCTTCAAATTATCCTTTGTTACATTACTTGGATTGAGTCGCCTCGATTCCACTCCTAGTCTCCCAGGTGCAAAACCAATACTTCACAGATACAATGACATATTTTAGAAGTTTGAAAGCACAATCTGGGTCCTTTCCTTCTCAGATTGCAGAGGCTGAAAGGACTTTCATCTTAAGTTCTGAATACTTATATATATCTGTTTTATGTGTATATAAATATATGTACACCTATACGAAAGCATATACATAGGAGAGTATATATTCATAAGTAGATATGAATGAATAATTGTGGGCATGAGTGCATAATTCAGTGGTCCAAACCCTAAGACACTAAGGTGAATTGTGAATAACCAAACACTGTTTCCTCAGCCCCTGGGTTGGTCCTTCATTCTCCTTACAAATGTTGTGTGGCCTACAGGTTGAGAGAGGTCATCCCCCCCCTCTATTCTGCCCCACTGAGGCCACATCTGGAATACCGTGCCCAGCTCTGGACTCCCCAGTTCAAGAGAGACAGGCAGCTCCTGGAGAGAGTCCAGCAAAGATGACTGAGGAATTGGTGCATCTCTCTTATGAGGAAAGGCTGAGAGAACTAGGACTGTTTAGCCTGGAGAGGAGGAGACTGAGAGCAGACCTTATCAATGTCTATAAAGGAGGATGGAGCCAGACTCTTTTCAGTAGTGCCCCATGACTGGACAAGGGGCAATGGGCACAAACTGGAACAGAGGAAGTTCCATCTAAACAAGAGGAAAAACTTCTTTACTGTGAGGGTGACAGAGTCTGGAACAGGCTGCCCAGGGAGGCTGTGGAGTCTCCTTCTCTGGAGAAGGAGAGAATGCAGTCCTGAGTAATGTGCTCTGGCAATCCTACTTTAGCAGGGGGGTTGGACTAGATGATCTCTAGAGGTCCCATCCAACTCTGACAATTCTGTGAATACAGTGGCTCACTCCAGCACACAGATTACTCTAGTAGTACCCCAGTAACTTGGGGAGCTACTGTAGAAAAACAAAACCTTTTAAAATATTATTTTAGTTTACAGGTAAAATAATTTATCATTTTTTTGTTGTTGTTGGGATGAAGGATAGTTAATGCATAAGGATGATGGATTTTAATTTTTTTTTAATAAACACAAGCATAGCTTGAAAGAAGTTTTAGAAATTGATCCCTGTTTTCAAGCACTATGAACGTTTGCCAGACCCAACATGGCATCTTAGCAGAGATACTACAGTTTCTCTGTGATCAAGCACAGGGATCTGCAAACCTTTGCAAGGAAGAACTATTATTCCACAGTGCTCCCATGCACTTTTCTTATCAAGCTTTTCATTAAAGATGCAAAAAAGCCAATGTAAATGATAGAGAACTATTTAATAACCACTGGCTTTATTGCTTGTGATAAAACAATTTCACTTGGTTACTTTCACCTTGCATTTGGGAATAAGGAGGCATGGAAAAAGAAGCAGAGAGCTTCATAACTAGCATAAATCATCAATACAAACTATACAAAGTCTTAAACACTGGATGTTAAAGAGTAATTAGGGTTTGTTTTATAAACTGAGAGTAATTTTTTAAAAACATTTAAAGCAGCTATGAAAGGAATTGCAAAACCATAACAAGTTCCTGATTTAGCTAAGTGTAGTCGGACACTTCTTATTTCATCTGGCCAATAAGCAACTTCCCTAAATTCAGAGAAAGTCTTTGGAAACTGCTGGAATATCAGGGGGAAAATCATATGGCCAACAGTGAATCAGCTTAAGCCGAAAAAATGATGGTTTTATCCAAAAGAATGGTAAAAATACAAATCTAAGGCCCTTCAAGGGCAAATTTATTTTTTCAAGTTGGTCTTCAGCTCCTGTATTCTTTTGACAGTAGTACTGCAGTAGCTGTGATATGCTAATATATAATGAAGTCAAGACTGCAAAAAAGAGGTTAGAGTTTTGGGCAACTGATGGGAAGACAGAGACAAACTTTCAGGCAAAAAACCCCATTCTCCAGGTCTGAAAAAGAAGCAGCAAACTTCAAAGCCAGGCGCATGCTGAAAACAGCTCCTCTGAGTTTTTATTCAGACTATATCTTTCAGATTAGGACACTGTGCCTATGGAACAGAGAAAGACAGGCATAAGAATATCTCTGCAGAACAGAAGCAGAAAGGTATATTTTTGCAGAATATGAAAGAAGCTTTAGAAGTAGGGAAAATTATAAAATGCCATAAAACCAGTATCACTAATGAATCATGGTTTTAATGCTTAATAGACTCAGGAGATTTTGATTTGTCTTTATCTTTGGGAGGTATTTTGGATGATGTGTTTTTGAACATTTATTGTAGTGAATGATAAAAAGATGTACAAGGAAAGAGCGATATTCTGAATCTGATGACAGTTCATTTCTCCAGAAAAAAACAATCTTCACCTCTGTAATATTGTTTCCAGCCAAGCCCTTACAGAGGCAGAGAAAGGACATGCTCCAGGTAGCTGAACAGTTGTGCTATTAGTAAAAAATGCAGATTACAGCCATGCATATGTTACCAAATTTAAGAAGTGGCTCCAGCTCCTATTAGAGGTGTTGAAGCAGCTATTTTTTCCACATTGCTGTGCAGCTGAACAACAAGGAGTCAAGACAAGAACTTGGGAATCAGTTTGAGACCATACATCTAAATTACTAGCCAGTGTTGCCTCCTTTTGTACCTGTAAGAGGTTAATTTCACCCAATCAAAATATTTTCAAGGATGATTCTCATGGGATTGATTATAAATAGTACTAATAAATAGGGATTATAGTTTAATAATCCAATTTTTTAACAACTTTACAGGAAGGCACTAAGCAGATTCAGATAATTCTTTTACCCCCTCCGTCATCCTGAAATTATTGCTGTCTGTGACCATAAATTAAAAGAGGAGAAAAGAGTTAGTTAAATTTATTAAGTGGGCAACCTCTTTCTCATAATGATAAATACAAATTATTATTTAATGGACAGTCAGCTGAGGACAATATTCTTATGACAGCTGTAATGGAAGCATACAAAAAAATTAGCATAAACTTAAGGCATTTGATTTAGTGTCTGAGGAAAGATGATTGAATACCTGCAAAGCTGACACTGAGAGCTATAGATTTATCTGAGAGATTTGGAAATTCTTGATCAAATGAAGATTCAAAGCCCCACCAACTCTGCTGTATTTATGGAATTACTACATGAAAGGATTTACTCCTTTGGAGGTGGAGATCAATAACAGTTTGTGAAAAGCCGAAGTTAGAAACATCTTGAACTAAGACAAGCGTTCAATAGAGAGTTCATCATTATAGACTTTAAATTGTCCGGTATAAAAAGAGGGACTGACATTTGACCTTCACCAGTTCCTGTGTGAGGAGGGAAAAAAAGGTATATTTACAGCAAACAAACAAAAAAAAAAAGGATGAAAAAAAGCCATAGAATTTAAGTGGGAGATTAGGCACACTAGTTAAAGGCGATTGATGGGCATTTCTGAGCAGGCCTTGGCAAGGCAACACAAGACCTGATGCTCCTTTGTAAGTAATTGATTAATGTACAACTGCATTAGCTTTTCCCCAGACTCCATGGTCCTTTGTCAGAGAGCAAATATATGTTGCACGTGTTAGGTACTAGCTAAATTACTAATATATGTATAGGTGTAGATTTTGAATAAAAATATGGATTTAGGACTTCAACTGGCAAATTAAAAGGCTGGTAATGGCTGTTGACCTATGTCTGCTCTTACGGGATGAGATCTTGGCCTGACTTTTCCACCTGTATGGGAGTTTTATGCACTAATTTTAGTGAGGCCAGGATTTCACTCACAGTCTTTGGTAAAACTTTGGTAAAACTACACAAGCTTAACTGGGTATCACCAACTGGTACCTCAACCTCAGGAGTTGTTTCTCATTAGTGAAGAGCCTCCTTATCTGCAAGGAAATTAAAAACCTAAAATCAAAATAAAATCTCTGGGATGTGACAATTCAGCCTCAGCTAAAACAAGGTGGGTAGGCCAGGAGCTTATCACACAAGAGATGTTCAAGGGCAGTATGATTTACACACAATTCCCATGCAGTGGGAAGTTGTGTTGAGGGAACCTCAGCATTTTCAAATCCCATCACTCTCCACCAAGGAGCAGGTTCCTTACTGAATAAAGAGCAATATTATGGAGTCACAATTCACCAGAATTTCTGCCTTCGTTCTCTTTTTGTGGGAGAAAAAGAGCAACTCTAATGAAAGTACAAGATGTTACTGACAGAACCCCAACAAGGCGATGGGATCCCATAGACAAATAAAAAAGCTCCCAGTTTTGCAGAGGCTACAGAGATTCCCACCCTTTCTGTGGACTCTGTAATGTCACTGTCTTGGGTCTTTTCTTAACAAGGAGAATAAAGTGACTACAAGCTTGTGATTAGGGCAGGAGGGACTCTGGCAACAGGAGCTCAGTCTCTTGTCTCTTGCCCAGTTCAAGCCTGGGTATGGACAAACCACTCAGTTTTTGAGTTTATAAATAGAGAAGGGCAGGAAAAGACGAAATACAGCTTTTAATGATGCACTTAGACATGTGTGAAAACTTCTTCTTTAATATGTCTTTGACTTTTCCAATTCATGAAATAAGGCTCACATCAATTATTTTGCTTTGTTTTTAGAGGTAGGGCTGTAAACCCTAAAAAGAATAAACTAGAGGAGAGTTTTCAACACACTTAAATGATTCCAAAATCTGAGGCTTACTGAGCTTCAATGAGATTTAAGAGATTCAAAGCAATTTAGCACTTTTGGAAAATTGTGCATACAGTGCTTGATCCACTGAATTGTCATTCTTATAAAAATTCAAAGTATAGTATCACCAAAAACAAATAAAATCAAATCAAGAACTAGGTAATCAGTTATCTAAGCCAAAATCTGAACACATTAAAATAGCCACTTGCCTAAAGTTATACTTATTGTGCTTTTTCTCATTTATTCATTTTCTTCACTACAGCACAGAAACAAATCTCTAACATAATCCAAAACTGTCCTTCCTTACAGAACACTTAGTTTCAGAAAGTAGAGTCTTCCTTTCTTAGATATTTATTTTAGATTTGTTTTCATACTCCTTTAGAGCAGTCATAAAGCAGCTACATGAATAGGAAGTTACCTTTCTCCTTTTACCTACAAGAAACTTTCCTCTAAAATCACCATTAAATCATGGGAGATGTTGGAAAACTGACACAAAATGAAAGAAGATTAAAAGCACTGTCATGAGCGTACAAACTTCCTCGAATAAAATCTGAATCTTGGGGTTTTTTTATTGGGATGACTGTTGATGTGATGCTCCTTCACCACTGAGAAGGTCACTGCTCACCTCAGAGGGATGTGAGAGCAGGCCTGGTGAGAAAGGATAAATCAGGGAAAAAAGAATGCAGTGAAAGGTATGAGCAGAGAAGACTGAGTAAAAAAGTGTTAACTTCTGGCAAAAAAAGGGTTCTTATAACACCAAATTTCTTTCCTTTACTAACACTTTTTTCTTCTTCATCGTGAAAATAACATAGATGAGATTTTTCCAAATAGTCGAAAGTGCAAAGGTTCATGAAGCATCTCATTAATCTGTCATAACTGTAGAATCACAGAATCCTAGGGGTTGGAAGGGACCTCGAAAGATCATCTAGTCCAACCCCCCTGCCAGAGCAGGGTCACCTAGAGTACATCACACAGGAATGTGTCCAGGCGGGTCTTGAATGTCTCCAGTGAAGAAGACTCCACAACCTCTCTGGGCAGCCTGTTCCAGGGCTCTGTCACTCTCACAGTAAAAAATTTTTTTCTGATATTCACCTTAAACCTCCTATGCTCCAATTTGCATCCATTGCTCCTTGTCCTATCACTGGTCATCACTGAAAAAAGCTTAACTCCATCTTCTTGACACTCACCCTTTACATATTTGTAAACATTGATGAGGTCACCCCTCAGTCTCCTTTTCTCCAAGCTAAAGAGACCCAGCTCCCTCAGCCTTTCCTCATAAGGGAGATGTTCCACTCCCTTCATCATCTTTGTGGCTCTGCGCTGGACTCTTTCAAGTCCTCCCTGTCCTTCCTGAACTGAGGGGCCCAGAACTGGACACAATACTCCAGATGCGGCCTCACCAATGCACAATAGAGGGGGAGGAGAACCTCTCTTGACCGACTAACCACACCCTTCCTAATGCACCCCAGGATGCCATTGGCCTTCTTGGCCACAAGGGCACACTGCTGGCTCATGGTCATCCTCCTGTCCACCAGGACCCCCAGGTCCCTTTCACCTACACTGCTCTCCAGCAGGTCAGCCCCCAAACTGTACTGGTACATGGCATTTTTCTTCCCCAAATGCAAAACTCTACACTTGCCCTTGTTGAACTTCATCAGGTTTTTTCCCGCCCAACTCTCCAGCCTGTCTAGGTCTCTCTGAATGGCAGCACAGCCTTCTGGTGTGTCAGCCACTCCTCCCAGCTTTGTGTCATCAGCAAACTTGCTGAGGGTACATTCCGTACCCTCATCCAGGTCGTTGATGAAGATGTTGAACAACACCGGTCCCAGTACCGACCCCTGAGGGACTCCACTAGTCACAGGCCTCCAACTAGATTCTGCCCCATTGACTACAACTCTCTGACTTCTTCCTTTCAACCAGTTCTTGATCCACCTCACTGCCTGATCATCAAACCCATACTTGATCAACTTATCTAGAAGGATGCTGTGGGAGACGGTGTCAAATGCTTTACTGAAATCAAGATAAACCACATCTACCGCTCTACCATCATCTAACCACCCAGTTACTTCCTCATAGAAGGCTATGAGGTTAGTCAAACATGACTTACCCTTGGTAAAACCATGTTGACTGCTCTTGATGACCCCCATGTCCTTGATATGCCTAGAAATAGTGCCAAGGACAAGTTGTTCCATCACCTTTCCAGGGATGGAGGTGAGGTAGCATGCCCTTGTACTTTTCCCCTTTGAATCTTATACTATAACAACAATATTTGAGTTATAAGTCAGAGGAGCCTAAAATAAGATCAAAATCCAAGAAATAAAACCCCAGCATACCTCCAGAAAACTAGCTGTAGAGCACCATGCAACTAATGGCTGGAAGAGTAGTTGGCTTTTAGGAAGATGGTGTACCAGCTGTTAGCCTGTATGGCTCAACGTTGGAGAGGCAAGTACTTGTATCTCTCTTTTCCCCTTCTGCTTTATTCACCATTGTGTTTGTGATTCAGTATCAGCTGAACTATGGTTGACCATCAACTTGGTTGACAGTACTATGAAGCAGAGGGTAAGGACAAGGAG
This sequence comes from Apus apus, assembly GCF_020740795.1. NCBI lineage: Eukaryota > Metazoa > Chordata > Aves > Apodiformes > Apodidae > Apus > Apus apus. The sequence goes on from NC_067283.1 coordinate 55,562,634, forward strand.
CAGAATAGCTGGGGTGGGCTGTCACACAAGTCTGTGAATCAGTCTCACTTCCAAGTGCATCCTTCATAACAGAATGAGAATAACTGCTGACCACTAAAAACAGAGGGAACCAGGTGGCATTCAGAGTGCAGAAAGCACTCCAGCAGTAAGCTGGAGGCAGAACTTACTGAGAAGGCAGCACAGCCTGTTTACTTGCCATGTTAAGAAATGCCAGTCTGCAAAGGTTCCTTGGGTGTGCAGCTTGCAGGCAGGGACACTGCTCCATCTTATGACAGCTGAGGGGAAGACTTTGAAGCCAGCTTGGTGCTCTGGGAAGAACTACAGTCAGTGGGGTTTGACTTGATGGTCACCGGTATGCTGCCTAAGTGACACTCTGTCCGATTTTCCTCCTTGGTTTTTTGCCATTAATTTGTCTCCCTAGTGGAACAAAACAGTTCATCCAGACCACTTCAGATGTCTGATAGGTGATACAGATCCTGCTACCCTTCTTGAAAGATTAATCCGATCTACAGTCTTATCACTCTATCTGCAGGCTTCGCTATGTTTTCACTCTGAAGGGTGTAAAATTGGCTTGCTATCTCTGGCTGATAGAGCAATAAAAGCAAATAATAGTGAATCACTCCTTCTGTTTATTTGTACCACACTGTTGGATAGAGATTATGACATCCATTGTTAGGTGCCATCCAAACGTAGCATGAGAAGTAGCACCTCGCCTCATGGTTCATCCAAAAAATGTGTGATCAGGGAAGAAGGATTTCACAGAAAAAGGCTAAAGCATGGAGAACCTCAGGGGATGTTTACAAATACAGTGCAGCACTAAAGAGAGATACTGAAGCATGGAAAATACTTCTCAGTGGCTTCTCAGTTAGGGGTTAAGTAGCCTAAATCAAGTACTGTGTGATAGCAGCCCTCTTCTTGGTACCTAATTAGCTTGGGAGCATTTCTGTAGCATTGCAAGATCTCTGGTAGGTATAGCTAAAGCCAGCTTCCAAAGGTCATGAAGGAATTTTGTAGCATACCTGAGACTTGAACCTAAGTCTCAGGCCTCTCATCTCTTCACAGGCCACCGGTTGTCTTCTCTAGCTCTTCCCTCCTTCCACTCCCTCCCAAAAATCACATTTAGAAAGCAGTGAAGAATAACAATTTGCATCCAGCAGATCCCAGACCCTTCTTCAGAGACATCTCTGGTGCAAGAAAGTTCTTGATCTGCATCTAGATGAAGACAAAGCAGCCAAGGGTGACTAACGGAATGTAAACGACTCCTAATATCATGCATGAGACTCAAGCAACCTAATGTGAATATTAAGAACTGATTCTCACACAAAAAACATCAGAAAGCAACGTTTGATCTTAGGCTAAAAATTAAACTGCATGAATTAATATTTTGGATTTATAGGACTTTATATAATAAGGTGAAAGCCCTTATTATTAAACGGAGCTCCAACTGCAGAAAAGAAAAAAGTAAGACCTCCTGGCTGGGTATGAAATTACTTGCCTGTACATATAACTGTAATGTTTCATTTATTTTGATAGTAAAGTCTTTGGTATAGAGGTTGTTTCTTTTTACTCACTGGTGTAAATGGAGCTTGCAAGCTGCTAGATCAGGTAACTGGGCTATATACCAATGGAACTACCAACAGCAACTTTCCCCTCAACCCAACCAAAGAAAAGCAAACAGCTCCCCATAAAAATGCTAACAACCTCAAACCTAATCCTTCCTGACATTCATCTGACAACATGCATATCAGAGATCACTGCCAATCAACTTCCAAGCTCTTATGACCTAGGATTCCTGGTATTAGCCTACCTGCTGGGTAGGGTGGAGTAGGATAGGATAGGATAAAACTCACCTGTGCCACTATGGACATTTTTCATTCCTTGGGTTCCAGAAAGACAAATTTCATCTGGGATGAAGGCAGACAAAGACTAAGCAGTTGATTAGGGGCATGGAGGCCCTATAAAAGAAGATGGTGACTGGAAGGAGAAAGACAAAGGCTGAGAGGGCTGCCATCACTTTCAAGAGAGGTATCGAGGATGAAGGTCAAAGGAGGAAAAGAGCTACTGAAATGCAAGGAAAAGGATGGTCAAGAACACAAAACCCCTGAGGCCTTCTTTCCAAGAGGATGACCTCACCATAAGCAAGGTAATAGCAAGTGTCACTTGTTGGTGCATTGGGAAGGAATGCTGAGGACATCCTGCATGCTGTCTATGTCTCTGCAAACTTTATACAGGTCGTGGTTTCCTTCTTACACTTTGGGCATGACCACAACCGAATGAGGATCTACAGTATAAATGCCTTTATTTACATATATTTACATACTGTGAATGTATAGATGAATTTTGGCACCAGCCTACAAAATTACTAGAAGAGTATCTTCCTTATTCTCTCAGACCTCAAAATACTAAATCCTAGAGTAAAGAGAGATTTTCCAGGGATTTAGATAAGATCTGAACATCTTCCCACTAAGCGATGTAAGCAAGTAACTCTCAGAAAGGTTCAAATCACAAAAGAGCTGTGAAAGTGTCACCCCAGGGCTGGAGTGTTCTGTGTATCCCACATAAACACAGGCAGTGGGTGTGTTTAACAGAGGAGACGTGCAGCTTATTTTTAGTGGGACAGGAGGAGGTGATGGCGATAGCAGCAATGGGCTGTTTTCCCACTTTGAAAGAGGCATCATTTGTCTGGATGTGCTTTGGGCATGGACCCAAATGTTCTAGGTCTGAAAATGACCAAGCTCCCTGCCACAACAGTGTAGCCTTCGCTCCTTTGTTTTTCAGCTTGTCTTATTTCCATGGTGCTCTGTTGGCACTGTCATCCCAACCTATGGCTCTGGTTACACTCTGGTTTTCCTTCAGGCTGTGGCTGCTGAAATCATCCCCTCTCATACTCCCTGCATTTGTGTCCAGCCAGATCAAGTCCCTGGTCCTTCTCACTGCAGGGACTCATGGACATTAGCTGTGGTGCAGACAGGGGACAGATAAGAGGGGTGGTCTCTGGGCTGCAGGACTGGTTTCTGCCAGGGCCTGAGAGAAGAGCAACAGCTCTGGATTTGTCCTTGGGAGCAGAGTGGCAGAGAACACGTCAGTGCCCAGTAGCTGTGCCCTGGCCACCAAGCACATGGACCCCAAGGGCAGGCACAGCCCTCAGGGCCTTCTGGGGAAGGGGCTGGGGGGTATAGGGACAGTGGGCAGGGCCTACGGTGGGCAGGGCTGTACATGGGGGGCCCATCACCCCCATTGTCACAATGTCACCTTCAGCAACACAGCAGTCCTAATGCCCCAGGGCAGTATAGGAGGGGGCATCCTCCTGTGTTCCTCTGCCAGAGCTGGCCCAGGTACAGCCCAAAGATACCCCTGAAGAAGCCCTTGGGGAGCCAGTGGATTGACTTGGAGGGTCTGGGGGAAGGAGACAGGAGGCTGGACAAGGATGCTGGAAGTTCTCTACTGCAAGGCCAGCTTCTGGCACAGGGCAGGCACCGGAGCGCTGCTCAGGCATCGCTGGACAAGGAGCTCAGTGGTGGAACAAGTTTGGGAAGGCAAAAAGTGGCTTGTCATCTCTACGTGTCACACTTTGGAAAATACCCCATGGCACCACACACTTCTTTTTCTCCATCTTTTGTGTGTGGTCAGTCTGGATCCTCCTTCTTCAAGTTCTCACTCTCCAGGAGACAGGGGCTGCTTGGCCTGTATTCCTGCTGTTACTTTCCGTGGCTCTGGGACTTGCCTTTGTCAGGCTGCAAGGGATGTTTTTTCAAGCTAAACTAAAGAACACATCCGCCTGCTCCTGGATGCACATGAGCATTGTGTTAATGCTGGTGAGCATCAGCTCTGAAACAGAGTCAGAAATATAAAATAAAATCCTGTTTAGATTTCTAACCTTTGTGTTATGTGTCCTTGAAGGTGGTTTAGGAGCTGAAAAATCCTTAGCATTTCAGGCAAATAACAGTCTCATTGTTATGCAGCTCATGGTGAGCACAGGAAATAGAACAAAACAGAACAGTTCTGCTATGTTATGCCTCGAGTTCTCCTTGACACCATTTTACCTAGGCCTGAGGGCTCCATCCAGGAGAGCAGGTCTCTGCAGTGCAGGTACCAGGCCCATGCAGGAGACAGGGGCAGAGATGGGCACACCTACAGCATCTCTCAGACAGGGTCTGCAGGCTTCAGGCTGAGCTTAGACATGTCCCCTGGGCTCTTGGCAGGAGATAGCTGGGGTGACAGTCCCAGGGGAGGCTGGTCCCAGCCACTATGGCCTGTGAGCACACCCAATACCCTGGCAGAAGTAGACTTTCAGTGCCCATATGCTCTCCTGTAGATGTTTATGTTTGGCCACTTTAGAGATGAGTATTGTGCCAGAGGGACATTCACTCTGAGGCAATACTGTTTTTCTTTTGTGTTTTAGTATGTTTCTCCAACAGAAACAGCTCAGGCATTTCTAAAATTGAATACAAGGAAAAAAAATATTCATGGAATAGGATGAATGAACAGAAAGATTTGCAAGCATTTAGTTGAGGAGCACATCCTGCTTCAAACTGAGGGTTTGAGCTTTGAGCCTTGCTGGGGTCAGAGACATGGGCTTTTGCCATCCTGTGGAAACCTGGCTAAACAAGATGAACACTGAAGACTTCCAAAACTGTGCTTCACACCTGCTTTTTACAAATTTGTTCATGTGGTCAAATTATCTCAAGATGATCCACAGCTCTCACCCTAACCAGAAGGTACATGCCTCCTTCCCTCAATGGGACAGAGCCAATACCTAGGCTGGGACACGACTGCCCAGTCAATGCCTTCTGCTAGTGCAGAGCTGGGAAGAAATGTCATCAGAGATTTCCTCAGCATGTACTGCTAGGGAAAGAAGGAGGTAGGAAGGTCACAAGGAGGAAAAGGGAAAGAGAAGAAAAGAGTTCGGCTGGAAGGGACCTATACTAACCATTGGACTAGACAGTCCAACTGCCTGATCACTTCAGGGATGACCAAAAGCTAAGGGATTAAGAGTGTTGTCCAAATACCTCTCAAACACTCACAGGCATGGGTCATCATCCCTGCCTCCAGAAGCCTGTTCCAGGGTTTGACCACACTCACAACAACAAACATTTCCAGATGTTGGGTCTGAATCTCCCCTGACAGATGCAGCTTTGAGCCATTCCCACACAGTCTATCACTGGGTCCCAGGGAGAAGAGACCAGCACCTCCCTTCCCACTTCCCCTCCTCAGGAAGCTGTCACGAGCCATGAGGTCACCCCTCAGCCTCCTTCTCTCCAAATCAGACAAACCCAGAGTCCTCTCCTGCTCCTTAAAGGACATGCCTGCCAGCCCCTTCGCCAGCTTTGTTACCCTTCTCAGATTGTATGGAAGTACCTTAATATCCCTTTTAAATAGTAAATCCCAGAACTGTTTCTCCATCCCAGATGCAGAGTCAGGCATTTTTTCTTGTTCAGTTTCACACCACTGATGGTTGCCCAATGTCCCAATCTATCCAGAGCTCTCTGCAAGGCCTCTTGTCCCTTGAGAGAATCAACAGCACCTCCCAGTTTAGTATAATCAGCAGACTTGCTAAGGGTGCTTTCAACTCCTGCATCCAGATCACTGATTCAAACACTGAACAGAACTGGCCCTAGAGTTACAACCCAAGGAACAGCTCTGGTGACTGGTCACCAGCCAGATGTAGCCCTGTTCATTGCAACTCTCTGAGCCCTGCCCCTCAGCCAGTTCTTCACCCAGCCAACTTGTCCAGAAGGATACTGTGAAGGGCAGTAAGTCACCTTTCAATCAGATTTGGTGCTTATATAGAGAGATACATGTAGAGATTAATGCCTGCTCTGCTTGCTTACATCATAGTCTTATATCCACATTTATTACTTCTCACCCACAGTCCGAAACCAACCAGCTGGGTTGCAATGAATTATCCGCTGGGGATGAAGCACTGACCTTAAGATCCTCTGAATAATAACATTAAAAGGTTAATAATGATAATAATAACGTATTTTGGGACACAATATCTTCATCACTGCCAATCACATTTGTAACATTTTCTTGGGGCCACTGGGAATCCTGAAGACTTCAGCATAGCATATGTTCTATCAGCACTTCTGCATGCTCAAAGGCTGGTGAATAAATAAAAATGGTATCTTGCACCAGAGTCCTGGGAGTTCAGAAGCCTTTCTAATGAAATACCCATGTAATACACTGAAGGCAGTAGGCAATTAGTCAAACCACATTACACCATGTCAGAGCTGCAGTAGTGCCATCTTACCATTTGGTGGTAAGACCACACATACAATACAATATCATACGTAGCTCTCAGGGGTACCAGGCAGTCATGCATTTTATCAGGAAAAGCAGAAGGTGACATTACACTCAGAAATGAAAGCCTTAATTTAGAAGTTACATAATTCTATACATTCTCAAAAGAGAAAAGCCAGTAGAAAAAGCCAGCAGAAAAAGCCAGCAGTAAAATAAAAATTATATTCTTCTGTAAATTTCATTTGTACTTTTCAGATTCATTACAAAACACTCAAGTCATACATATCTAATAGATAATAGCTGCTAGATTTTTTAAAAGCCCTTATTACTCCAGGTCTATAAGAAAATTCTTTCAATTCGATCACTCTGACACTAATGGAGCTAATTTGACTTTGTCCTAAAACCTTCTAGCTGGTTTAATTCAATAGATTCATCACTCTGTTACCTATAAAACTCTCTGAAAGTCTTTGTCAATAAATGGCTTTCATAGATGTACAGCAGAAGTATTTAGGATAACTAAACATTAACAAAAGTTAGCCAAATCTTTCCCCATGCATACTGTTGTGTAGATATTTTCAAACTCGTATAGGTCTAGAACTAGTTCCAAAAGCTGAATGTGCTGGATTTTGGTTGCTTTTTACACCAATTTACCAATCACAATTTTTCTGGTTTCAAGAGAATTTACATGTGCTTTTTCCAACCCCCCCCCTCCCCCCCCATTACTTAATTAATACACTGGAGTTTTGCAAGTTGAGCAATGCATCTGACCTGAAGAAATTATTCTAGCATAAATCAAGAAACATGTCATGTGGCTCTTTTATCACGAAGCATTTGAAGTAAGCTGTCATCCTGTAATGTAATGAATGAACAAATTCCTTGATTTTTAGCATCACCCTGATCATAGTGTTTGCACAATGGAGGGTTAGGTGACACGACAAGGATTTATACAGCTTATCATCTAAATAGCTAAATTAGATGTATCTGAGAACAACTTACTAAGCCATTCATATTTGTCATTACAGTTTCATTTGTTATTGTATGACAACCTGTTCACACACACAGCTCAGTGCAAGCACAGTGCTCCCACCTTCCTTTTTCTGTAAGTTACATTTTACATGTTTATTTGAGCTCTCTGCAATTTCAGCAAATTGCAAAAAAGCTTTTCCTGATCTTACTAATATTTATTTGGGCACTGATGATCTTTCCTCCAAGATGCTCATGGTTTGTTTCCTTATTTGTAGAGCAAAGGATCAGCTGCTTCCAATTTCACTTTTACACTGGCAGTGATAATATCTTAACTCATGGTCTGACAGATGAAGTACATCTAATATTTTCCCCAGCAGGAACGGTGAAGTAGCAGCCGAGACCTTGCAAGGGCCAGATCAGGCAATGACTTGACATGGATGTGACATCTTTTTTTTTTTTTTTTGCAATAAGACAAGACCCAGGGAGATAATTTATTTCAAGCAACTTCTTTGAGATGCCAGATGGAAACATGGTTGTGATAGATACTGATCCTAATAATGCTGTTTCAGAAATAATAAACACCACTGAGGTGACTGACACTTCTTTTGCTCTTCATGTTAAAACACTCAGTTCATTCTGTCCAGTCACCATTTCTGCAAGGCAGAGGAGCATCACTTTATCTTAGGACTGCTTTTAAAATAAGAACTGGGAACTACATGTTTCTTATGAATGCAGAGAGTGTCAATATAAATTAATTTTATGGTTCTATCTGAGCTTCTGTGGTGAGTCTCAGTGCTTGCAGCTGTAATTTTAGCTTGGGAAATAGGATGTCTGGGAAATAGGACACCTGTGTAGATGTGGCATTTGCCAACCTCTTTATCTTTTCTCCCTCAGTCCCCCAAAGGACTTTTGCTGTTGCCTGATTTCTGGCTGATCTGACAGCAAGGCAGGTCCTCTCCACTTCCCCCTCCTCCCAACCCCACCTCTGGTGCTGCATCTTCACCAGCATTGAGAAAAATCAAAGGCTGGGTAGAGGAAAGAGCCCCAGATTAGAACTCAGTTAATGGACAGACAGCATCACGAGCATGATGCCACCTTTGCCAGCTGGCACGCTTCAGCTATGCCCCCTGCAATTGTAGAAGCTGGGGATACTGGTTGGGAGCAACCCTAGCAGGCAGGGAGCTATATAAGATCCCACAACATGCCCTAGCAGCAAAGGTGACCAGCAGCACCCTGGGCTCTCCTAAAAGGAACGTAGCTAAGGGAACATGTTTTTCCCCTTTACTCAGAACTTGTTAGACCACATCTAAGTACAGTGTCCACTTTTGGATCCACCAGTACAAGAAAGATATTGGTGTACTGCAGCAAGTTCAGAGGAAGGTCACCAGGATAGTAAGGGCTGGAGCACTTAGTGAGGAGAGGTTGAGGGACCTGGGTAGGTTCAGCTGGGAGATAAGTCAGCTTCAGTCGGGCCTGACAGCTGTCTTCCTGTGCCTGCAGGTGTGTGGCAGAGATCATCAAGGAGATGGGGTCAAGCTCTTCAAAGTGGTGCAGGGCAAGACGACTAGGGCCAGCAGACATAAGTTGAAAGAAGAGAGGTTCAGAGTGGATATAAGGGAATGACTTTTTCATCAGGGGATAGCCAGACAGTGGAGCAGGTTGCACAGGGACGCTGTACAGTCTCCATCCTTGTTGGTTTTAAAGATACAGCAGGAAGAAACTCTTAACAAACTGGTTTGATGGCATAATTAAGACCCAGCAGGAAGAAACTTAACAAACTGTTCAGATGGCACAATTAACTCTCCTTTGAGCAGGAAGTTGGACTAGAGACCTTTTGGGCTCCCTTCCAACCTGGGTTGTCCTATGACCTAGTCAGTGAGCAGTGGTTGAGAACACTGATTGATACCTCATACTGGCTAGCAGAACAGGCAGATTGTTAAAGAAGCTTATAATGAAAGTCTAACATTATTATAATGATGGTAAAGGTGTACAAATGTACAACACAAATGCAGAGGACACCAGACTTCATTGGTTTTGATGTCTTCCCAAAACTGTCTTTATCTTATATTCCCATGGGCAAAGTTGACTTAATCTCCTTTAGAATTTTAAATACAGCAGTGTGTTAACAGAAAAGCTTGTAACTTAGGAAGAAAGCAAGCTAACTTTCCAATTCTGTTTTTATGCAAAGAGTGGCATCAAAACAGCAACAACCTGACAATTTATTTTATAAACTTTTTTTCATAAATATTTCAAATAAGCTTGACTTGCAGTGGTACACAATCTGAAATTAGTTCCTTGACAGTCTCTCACAGTATCACTTTCACATGGGAAAAACTAATTAAATGTGAGTTCTCTTTGATGCAGGAAATAAATATATTCTAATCACTCACCCTACAGGCAGCCGAAGTGCTTAATTATATCAAGCGTATTCCTGGCAAGGCCAGAATCCATTGGCTCTTCCATGGGTGAGCACAGTGAGCCGGCCAGCCACCAAACAAGAGACCAAAGGGGAACTGCTGATCAAGAAGTCCTGGGAGCATACTCCACATATAATTATGTTTAGTCATTGCTTATTCCCCAAAAATATGTAGAAGGGGCAAAGCTAAGAATACAGTCACTAGAGGTGTTTTCTGTTCTCAGTGTACATGGACTTGTGTACACTGTGTACAGTGTAAACAGTGTACACAAGTGTACAGTGTACAGCTCAGTGTACAGTGGCCTGTTGCTCCACTGAGCAGGGAAAGTAACCTGCCAACACTGTAATTCCTCAACAGAAAACTTGAGTTGGCTTCCTTAGATGGGCTGATACGGACATGGGCCGTAGTTTCCAGGCAAAGTCAACAGGGCTGCTTTCCTTTACGTTTCATTTGAAACAGACCCCACAGCAAGCAGCATGCAATTAATCTGCTTTAGAAGGGCAAAGGGCTGAATCAACTCCACCGGATCGCTTCCTCGCTGCTGCTGCTTAGGATATTGCCTGATAAGCTGATCTTTGGTCACTGTGATTCGGCTTTAGACAAATCCTGGAATTACTTCTTGTGATAAAATATATGCATCTGCCACTGAATGTAACTGATCTATGACATCAATTTGAAAATCTCAGAGTCACTTCAGGTACAAACATAAATAGTGAATAATGATTTTTTAAAATCTTTTATTTTTTTTTTTCTTATTTGTAAATCCTTGGTATGGCCTCTGCTAATGATGCATCTATACTTTTTACTACCCACTTGATGTGTGAGTAAACACAGCACTGACTGAACCAATAAATCACTCCTAATCCCCTATTAAGAAACCAGCTAGACCTATATGAAATGAGTCTGACTACTTCATTCACAGCCAGTTTTTTAACTCTTTTTCTCATCGTAACAGTTAGATTGTTCATTGTCCAGCAGACGATGCCTATTTCCAGCCAGCCTGCCAGAGCCCTGCTTAGTGGATTATACCTTTCTTCAATGCAGGAAGCTGGCACAGTTTTTTGGGGCAATCTGTCACATGCAAATGTCTGAACAAATTCCTTTTACAAAAGGGCAGAGACAATGACTGCAAGGTAAGCACCTCAGCTCATTAACACAGACAAGGGGGAATGCTGGAGTGTTTAGATTCAAGGATTTGATTCTGTTAATAACCAGCCCAGAGTTCCTAGAAGAATCTAAGAATTGCTCTCAGCGGCTTTCAAATCCCATGCCTTGTGGAGACATGATAAGGAAAAAAACCACGCTGTTCCATTTAAAACAACAGAGAGGAGAATGTCAGATGGGGGAAGCAAGTCCAGACTTTTTTCAAGCTACAAAAAATTCCAGGCAGCAAAGCGCAGGGTGATTTTGCTCATCACCTTCATTGCTTCACTTGTTATCCCACCTGTTATCTCAACCTACCTGCTCTCCTCCCCGGTGTTATTACTGGCATGCACTGGCTTGCCCCTTGCACTTGTTTTCGCTCCTTTTCTCCATCTTGCTCTGCCAGTTCAGCCAACTGCCCATGACACCCCATCACACTTGCAGCCCCTGGCATTGCTGCCCGGATTGCTGCCATCTCATTTTCTGCTGTCTCTTACCACATCTCCTGTTTCTATTCTGCCTGCCCTTGTTGGGCTCATCCACACCACCACCATGACCATCTCTCTTTCTGTCCTTTATTCCTGTTTATCCTTTCCTCTTTGCCTCTTTCTGCCAGATCACCTCACTTGCTGCTTACCTCACTGCCTCATCAGTCCCTGCTTTGCTTTCCTTCTAGTCTGGCACCTGCCAGGTGAGCCTAATTCCCTTCACTGGCTCTCCCCTCACCTCTTCCCCATCTCAATTTACTTCTTCATTTGCTGTATTCCTGTCCCAGTGTCACCTTTCCCAGTGGTTCCATAGCTCTTTGTCACCCACCTTCAACACCTCTCTGCTTGCCTTTGCTTTCCCTTCTCCTAGCTGCAGTCTTTCCTTGCTACTTTCATTCACTGCCTGTCCTGGCCAGCCCCATAAACCTTGCTTCCTCCTCTTTTTCTCCCAGCAGCTGTGTTTGCTCTTTACCCACAATATCTTTGTGTACCACTCCATTTAGTGCTTGCTCTTGCTTCCCAAATGCCCAGGATCTTTCTCAGATCTTCGATCTTCTTGCCATGTCATGCTCTGCCATTACTTATTGCCCTGCTTACCATCCCGCCAGCTCCTGCTACTTCATTTGTCTCCTCCTGTCAGGAGCTGCCCTGTTTGCAGGCAGCTGTCGCAGCTTCTCCAAGTCTCCCATCTGCTGTCCATGCTTATTCACTCATTGCCTGTCACCATCCACCTTCATCACCTAACTTCTCCTCCACTAACTGCTTCCTCCTGCCACTCTGTGCCTCCTGCACTTCCCACCTCTCACTGACTCATTCCCATACCACTAGCATGTATTGCTGCTCATTGCTGCCTGCTACTCCCTCACACAGCATAAGCCTCTTCTTTTGCTGCTTGCCTTCACCACTTGCCTTAGCTACCTCCTTCCATTGCCTCTCTTGCCAGCTAGGTCTTGCTACTGCTTGCTGCCTATGCCTGCAAACATGTCCTTTCTACGACTTCTCAAGGTAGGTTGGGGCTTTGAGCAACTTGGTCTACTAGGAGGTGTCCCTGCCCATACAGGGGGTTGGATCTAGATGATCTTTCAGGTCCTTTCTAACCCAAACCATTCTATGATTCTATGATTCTCAAGGCTGTGCTTCTGGATTGCACTTGCAACCTTTTCTTGCTGCCCACCACCATTTATCTACAATACTCACTCCCTCCTGCCCTCATCATGTCATTTCAATACCTGACTTGCTGACCACTCTTAACTTTAATGCTAGACCGTGTTTGCTGTCTCTCTTCACCAGCCTGTTTGCTGCCTCCAGCTGTTGCCAGACCTCTGCCTCCACTTTGCACCTCATTTGGACCCTATGCTTAGCATCTTTTCAAGCCTCTGCCTGCTGCATAACTTCATCCTCAACGAAGCACTGCTCCATGGACTGCCTGGTCTCTCTGCGTTGCCCAGAAGCTGCATTTGCTGTCCATTTGCTCTTCCCCTTTCTTTCCCACTTGTTGTCCTGCTTGTCCCCCTTCTCTTGCCAGCCTGGCAGACATGCACCTCTTCCACTGCCACACTGCCTGCAGCCTGCTCTTCTCACATCACAAGCACTTTCTGTCTGTAATTCCTACTTCATTTGCTGGCGCCTTGTCATCCTCCTTACCAGTTGCTCTCAAAACTTCCCTTGACTGTAGGCTTATAGCTCTAATGCAGCTACCTTTTGCCACTTCCTATAGCTGCCTCTCCTCCCTGACTCTTCAGCTGCCTGACTTCAAAGCCTTTCCAGGCAGCAGTATTCAACTCTATGGTGGGCTGACCCCAGCCAGCAGAAAAACTCCCACACAGCTGCTTGCTTATTTACACACACACCCCCGGTGAGACAGGGAAAAGAACAGGAAGAGCAAAAGGTAGAAAACTTGAGATAAGGGCAGTTTAATGCAGTTAATAAGTGAAGTTATTAAGTGAAGACAGTTTAATAAGCAAGGGAAAGGGAGGGGGAAACAACTATGCAGAGGCAATCACTCACCACCTCACACAAGCAGACAAAGCCCAGCCAATCTTTCTGCAATGGTTACCTTGGAAGACACTTCTACATCTGTCCTTTCCACATCTTCCCCCCCGCCATTTACTGCTGAGCATGACCTTGTATGGTATGAGATATCCCTTCATCCAGTTCAGGTCAACTGTCCTGGCTGTGTCTCATCCCACTCTTTGTCCAACCCACATTGCAGAGGGGAAGGAGGAGGCACAGTGGGAAACAGATAAAAGCTTGAAGCTGTGCAAGCACTGCTCAGCAATAGCCAAAATACTAGTGTGTTACCAGCACAGGTGTAGCAAAAAATACAAAGCATAGTACCATAGGTTGCTAAGGAGAAGTTAACTCCATCCTAGCCAGATTGTTGTCCCAAAAGTGGGGTCCTTTACCCAGTGTGCAAGAAGCCAAACCACACACAGAGTCAAGATTTGCTTCAATATCCAGTCCTGCACAGAAAAGGGAGCAGCGTGGTATTCCACAAAGCAAGCTCAGTTTCCTGAAACACAAGTGCTACTTTTATATCAAAAAATGTGAGAAAGAACTTTAACTCTGGCATTATTCTATCACTGGCACACATGGTCAACTAATTCCTTGCTTCCATTTAAAGTGTCAATGCTCAAGCATTTCACTGTGCCTGCTCAAAAATTGGGGGGCTTGCTATTAGTAGGGGTCCCTCTAGCCTATGGGTCTGAATTTTCATATGCTAATGGATAATTAATATGTTAATACAGTGATTTCAATTACTTCCTGTTTGTTTTTTTTTCCCCAGTGCTCAAGGCTGTAACCAAGGTAAGTTGTGGGTAGTGCTCCTTTCCATCCCTTTTGTCTGTCACAGAATCATCAAATCATCTAGGTTGGACCTTTAAGATCATCAAGTCCAAACTTTAACCCTACTCTGTCATGTTCTCCCCTAAACCATATTCCCAAGCACCACATCTATATGACTTTTAAACACATCCAAGGATGCTGACTCAACCACCTCTCTGGGCAGTCTGTTCCAATGCCTGACAACCCTTCCAGAGAAAAAAAATTTCCTGTTGTCTAGCCTAAACCTTCCCTGGTGTAACTTTAGGCCATTCCCTCTTGTCCTATCACTATTTACTTGTAAGAAGAGACCAGCACCTAGCTCTCTATCATGCCCTTTCAGGTAGTTGTAGAGAACAATGAGGTCTCCCTTCAGCCTCCTCTTCTTTAGACTAAATAGCCCCAGCTCCCTCAGCTGCTCCTCATAAGACTTGTTCTCTAGGCCTTTCACCAGCCTAGCTGCTCTGCTCTGCACCCGCTCCAGCACCTCAATGTCCTTCTTGTACTGAGGTGCCCAAAACTGCACACAGGACCTGCCATGCACTCCTCTCACTCCCTTTCAGTTTGGCTGTACTTACCTGCCTTTTTATATTTCACTTGCCCTGATATCCTCCTTACCCACATAACTACTCATTGCCTTCTGTCACAGCTCTGTTCTTATTGATTCACTTGCATAATGCTTCTGTTACCTGATCTTGCCTCATTTTCTGCCTTATATTTATTCTACCTTGCAAGCATAGCAGTGGGGGTGGTTGCTGCCTGCTTACTCCAGCTTGCTCACCATTAGCCCTGCCACCAGTCATTTCTACTCTTTTCAGGCAGTATATTTTCTCTCTCCTGCTGCCTGATCCCAATCCAAATTGCCTTTCTGTTGCACCTTCTGGAAACCTGTCCTTTCACTCTCCTTCAGATCTCCTGTATGTTTGTTATCCTCTCCACCCCTCAGGGCTGATCCAGCATTGCTGTCCCATTAGTCAGCTTTTCCCTTCACAGTACCCCTTTGCCACCTCTTTTGCACCTTCCTGCTTCACCTCATTTTCCTTCCAACTTCTCTCTGACTCATGGCTTTGTCTTTACCAGGTAGTCCTGCCTCGTTCATCACTCCAGCCTACACTGACTGCCTCTCACCAGACACGTTTACAGCCTGCTCTCTTGTGCTATTTATTGTTACCCATGTGGCTGGGCAGAGACATTTATGCTCATTGTTTTGCCTGTTTCCACCTATTCCAGATGCCAAAAAAATCTATTTCTCTTCTTGCACTGTTGTTTTTCTACCCTTTTGTCCCGATCTCTCCATCCCTTTCTTTCACTTTCTCTTGAAGCTTCATTCCCTTTCCCTCACCTTGCTGTCCCGTTCCCTGCCTTAGCTGCAGTCTCCCTTTGATCTCTCCTGAGGCACCATCACATATCTAAGCTGCAGCTCCAGCCTACTGTTTCACAGCTCTGCTTCCTCCAAGTGCTCACTTGCTGCCCATCACCCAAACACCCCCAAGCCTCTCCATATTACTACTTGCTGTCCTGCTGTTGCCATTTCCCCCCTCTTTGCAGACCTGTTAGCCAGCCATCACCATGCTGCTGCTCCCTTTCCCATGCAACTACCTGTCTAGAGATCCCCTCCCTCTTACTCCGGCTTGCTGCCTCATCCTCTCCAGTTTCCACCTGGTTTTCTCTGTTGCTTTTTTCTATTACTAGTTCTTCCACCTGCCATAGCTGTCTCCTCTGCAGCCTACTGCCACCCCATATATGACTTGCTTTTGCTGTCTCCCTTCCTTTAGCAATCTCTCTGCTGTACTTAGCGCTGCCACTCAGTCTTCCCACCTCACTGACTACCTGCCATCACCATCTCTCCTGGTAGCTGGGTTTACTTCCTGCCCAGCACATTTCTCCCTTGGCATTTCCTCAGCTTGGCCACTGCTTGGCTCCCTCCTCATCTGCTGCTTTGCCTCCTGCTCTGACTTTATCCTCTGGTAGTCCAGCTCTTGAAGTCCCTGTCGCTGCTCACTTCATCTGCCTCTCCGAGCTCCATCGTGCCCTGCCTACTCTTCCTACTTTCTCTAACAGAGTCTTTTCTTCCTTTTGACCCTACAGCCTCACCAGCACTCCTTACAGCCCAGCTCATCTCATGTCCCTCACCTCACTTGTCTATACTACTACCTGTGGCATGCCAGCACCTCCCAGGCTGGGGTGGGGGGGCTCTCACAGTCCCTTATAAACAGTACAGTAACATCTTGTTTTTATAAGCTCCTCAGCCACCTGACCTTCCTGCCTGCTCAGGACATCACCTGCCTTATTGCCATTCTTCCTTGCCAAACAACTCACTCCCTACCTACAGTGTCTCCCAGCCTACCTCACTACTGCTCTCTCTCATTACTTCCCCCCTGGACATTTTTTTACTGTCCCCTTTGTCACCATCACCTCCCTTACCCAACACCTGTCCTTTTCCACAGTTAGTTGCCATTTACCACCTACCCCTCGACTGCAGCTCTCCACTGCTGTCCCATTTACTACTGGTGGTTCTCTCATCTTCCTTATTTACCGCATCTTCTCACTAGGGGAAAGGAGTATTTTCTGTACATATTAATCTCCAGGCTCTGATTCTTCCTTTACTTTTTCTCTCCTTCACCACCTTGTTTCCCAGCTTTTCTCACTGTTTTTCTTTTTGACACTGTGTTGTGCTTGTCCCCATCAGTCTCTTTTCCTCTTTCCCTTTCTATTGCTCTATTTATCATCTGGTATCACACCTGCTTGTGGCTTCACGTATCTGCTCACAACCTTGGCCTGTTGCAAGGTTATTCAGTCCATTAGCCTTGCTGCCAGGGTTGCTGGCACTTCACACTTTATCTCCTCACCCCACCTGCTAGTCAAGGTACTCACCATCTCCTGCACCTCCTTACTCCTCCTGCTCCTCCTACTCCTCCTGCTCCTCCCTCCTCACCATCAGTGATGTCATATTCCCGATCATTGTCCCTTCACTGCACTTATCCCATACCTCCAAAGGAAAACTGCACCCAAGCCACAATCTGTTCATTCTTGGCTATGTCACCATCCCCTCCCTCATTCCCAGGGTCTTTGTGACCTGGTACTGCTCCCTCCCCAGCCCCGGAGCACTGCTATTTTTATCTGTTGGCAGCAGCCCTACTTTGCTGTCCATTGTAGCCCTACATGCATAAAGTCTGATTTCTTAAAGTACCCGTATGATTTATTTTCTCAAATTCCTCATTTTGGAAGAAGGATCTTCGGCTCTTAGCAGCTTAGGTTTCATTGCAAGTCAATGAAAAATTAACTACAAAATGGCACGTGGCTGGATTTTCAAAGTTTTTCAAGAATGCACAAAATGGCCTCTGGGGCCCAGATCAATTTTCAGCCATATGTGAGCCACCTAAGTTGGCTTATTGAAATTCCTCTACACTAGTCTTTCTAAAGTCCTAAATACACGTGAAAATTTGGCACAGATTCCATTTGAGGCTGAAGAAAGAAGGGGAGAATATTTTGGGTTTCTAAACAACTTCCATGCTTTCGAGAAACGTACCACTGGCTTTTTAACCCTAAAAAACCCTAATTATTGGACAAAACAGTTGATTATAGTACAGTACCTTTCAGGAGAAACATGTCATATACAGGCTAAGGATTGTTACTGGTGGTGTGAATTTTCTTCAAGCATTCAGATCATTGCTGTCTCCCACCCACACTGCTGAAATGTGCTAAGCTCAAAAGCAATATTGTACAAAAGATATCCAGGGGGTAGATTATAGAGTGTTACATTTAAAATCTATGGTAACTGGAAAGATCTGTTATTTATTAATGTGTCTAGCAAGGAAAAAAAAAAAAAAAAAAAAAAAAAATTAGAGGCCAGGTCTGGGTGAATGAGAATTGTTTGAATGAGCTATGCATCTAAAATGTAACACTGCAAGGTATTTCCTGTGCAAAGGAACAAAGTCTTTGTATTAAATATGTTTATTTGTAGCATTTTACCTACAAATGCTTAACACCTGTTTTTCTGCATGATGTATTCCTCCAGGGGAGAAAATAAAAGGGACCAACCGAATTGTAAACATCCAGGATTTAAGTAGCTGAATAAGCAACACCTTGTTTTGTCTGTAGGAATAAATGGAGGGCGGTGGAGGTCAGGCCAGTGGATTATCAATTAAATATATACCACCTTTTTTAGTGTGAGTCTTAGGGCTGGGTAAGGCTTTTCTTGAGAATGATCCAGGTTCAGAACGTGCCCTTCAGATTGAATGGCTCAGAGAAGTATTAATGAGACAAAGTCTGCAGAGCTACAAGAATTTCCTGCTGAACAGTATCAAACTATAGCTGCTTTAATAATGTCCTCTCAATGGGACCCCACTATAGAAGAACACTGATTTTAAAAAAGAAAAAGCTCTAGGCTCTTTCTCAGTCACAAGGTGCATAATAACTATGATGTAATCCTACACAGGTAAGAATAGACCCAAATAGTTATAGTTTGGCTGTATTTATTAAAATCCATCTGGTGGGGTTAGCTTAGATTTCTCTACAGCAATTGGTGTAATTTGAGGATGACTGGTTTGGAGCTTTACTTAATAGGCAGAGCTGGATTGCTCTTTGGATGTTCTGGCACATTCTCCAAAAGGTGGTACTTATACTTCTACTTTTCACCTTTATTGGTAATATTCACAGAAGGAAGACTTAATAATAGAAGGCAAAAGATTCTGAGAGGGCAAACTCCTACAGTAAGCAGTGATCCAGAAGCAATTGCAACTATTCCTCCAGCTAGTTCTACTTAGGGATTGCCATTTCCTCTCTCTCTCCTGGCTGCTAAGCTATTACAGAAATGTAACAATCTGCAAATGAGGAGAAGTGTGAAAAAGATGAAAAAAATGCAGACATAAAGCTATATGAGCAGAATCTTTCGTTGACTGTTAACACACCACTCCTAGCTCTGTCAAATTCCAATGCAGTGGTCTTGTCTCTTCACTGTACCTGAAATAGCCCCAAATTAATTGTCTCTCACACACTGTATGAGGGAAATAATTGAGCATGCTTTTTTTAAGAAGCCTGATTTTACTAGGTTATGCAGATATAAAGTCTGCATCTAAATACACCTCCACAGTTATAACCTAAAACGGAAAAGACTGGTGATGTTTGTATCGTTTGTTTCTCCAAATTTAAATATACAGCAATCGACATAAGTAGAAACAATTTACAGAAGCAGCTGTAAATGAGATGTCACTTTGCAAACACTGTATAAAGCCTTTGTATAAGGCCTAATAATAAGCAGGGCTCCAGAATCATGCACAGAACTGAAAATGGATCAACTGTGCCATAAAAATAATAGGTTATTGCCCCAGGTGGCTAGTCCTTGGAAGGATCATGAGGGTGCAACAAGCAGTAAGAATTACTGAGCCACTAAATCACTGTGCATTCTTAAAAACTCAACATACATTAGCATAGTTTATATGGTGTTTTAAAGGCACTCTACGCACTTAAGGGCGCACAGGTATGGTCCTCTCAGCAAGGAGCATGCAATTCTGAAAGCCAAAATGCTCTCAGGCCAATTGAGAAGGATGTTTTTTTTATTCTTAGCTTTTCCACTTGATAGAAATTTTGTGATGAGTTTGTCTTCTACGCAGTATTAGCACCATCTTGAATTTTTTATTAATTTTTTTTGAAGAAACAATTTTAAGAAATACCACAAATCCTGTATTAAATATAAGCAAATCTCTTTTTCTCCTTTCTGCTATTAAGTTCTTATGACTTTCACTTAATATATTATTTTATTCAATAAGAATAAAAACAACCTGATGCTCATCCAGCCATCTGGCATAAACAATAAACTGTAATTAGAAAGGTCATAGATACTCTGGGGCTTGAGCACAGAACGTTCAGAATATCAAATATGTAAAAAATTAGAAGCATCTATGTAAGGCAAAATTCTACCAAGCTGTATACAGAGCTCTGAAATTTTATCAAGCACAAAAAAGTGTACACTACTCCCCTTCACCACCACTATGCTGCTGGATTGAATCTGGTTATGGTAGCTCAATATATTTTTCTCTGTTAAAGCAACAGCAGAGACAGTACTCAGAACTACAACCTGAAACACTTCCCTCACATCTGTAAATATAAGAAAACTTTTGGTGCACATTTCACCCTCATACATGCAATAATGTATTATTAATGATCAAATCTATTAAAATGTCCACAGATTATTTCAAGCAGTCAGACATTGTGTAAAATATATCAGTACTTTTCAAAGTAGGAAGTACCCTACCATCAATATTAATCCTGAAAGAAGTGATTCCAGATGTTGGTGAACCAGAGCTGAAACCTTACTAAACATGATATAGTAATATTACATATTTATTTCATAGGCATAACTTTTTGTCCATATGTATTTATGTGAAATATAATTTGAACTCTGCTTCACTTTAGAATCACCTGCCCTCTAATGTAAGAAAAATATTTTCAGTTTTTCAAGTTCTTTAATGTTCTTTAGGAAAAGATAAATCCCCAAGTCTTTCACTTCATGCCATGCACTCCAAAGTGGGCACATATTACTGATCCCATTCAACCATATGAAAGAGACCTAAGTACCATTTAACATCAATTTTGAGGGCTCTGGTCCCCTTGAACAGGATCACTTGTGCTGATCCTGTGCAGACCTTGCTTTATGGGATTGACAAAAAGCCAAATGTCAGTTGATGAAAGTCAGTGATGCTGGTGGATGCTGTTCATATCACTTTAAAAGCTGCATCTCAGGAGTCTGACCTTTTACAATATAAAGTTGATCCTTAAAATACCGCAGCTCTGTATTTAAAAGAATATTTTAAGAAGCTGTTTGGCTCTTAATGGGTTTTGCATTTACTATTTTAGTATTCTCTACTCTAAATATGGGTTCCTGGAAATAACATAATACTTCTTAAATGAATAAATGTTCCAATAACTGGAACTACCAGTAATTCTTGCTTTCAGGAAACAACAATGAATTGCCTCAAGCCAATTTCCAATTTCACAACATCTCCAACATTGCACCTCGTTTGGCTGCTGTTTTGTGAAACACTGTGAAGACAGGCACTACACTATGTGCCTTCGCTGCCCGCAGTGTAGAATCTATCATAGCTTGCCAAAAAAGGAATGTGCTTTCTTTTGACAAAGATGAAACAACTTATTTATTGTTTTGCTTGACACTTTCAGAGAAAGACTTACTTTTTAAACTAGATTAGATTCTCCCTTTTTCCTCTTACTTTTCCTGCTGTAGGAAAATGGGGGACAGGCAAGAATTCATATTTTTGCTTTTAACAAAACCAATTTTTTGGTGGGCCTTACCTCTCCTTTCCCTCTAATAAAGGCAAAAGAAATATTTTTAGGCAGATAGAAAAATGCTGTGAAAAGCTGTGCTAGTTCTGAAAATCGCAATCTTGCCCAAAATTTTGGAATAGTTACAGAAAGTTTGCTCAGCTGATGTTAAAACTTGATTAATTCCATTGATTTGCATGTGGAGATAAGCCTCTGTTGTGCCTACTTCCTCATTCAATTTGAAATGTAAAAATGCTTCTGTTTTTCCTAGTAATTCAGTTTGCTGGTTTTGTACATTTGACACACATTTTCATATCTTCTCACTTTTCACTCTGACTATCAGGAATAAGACTAAAACTAAACCAATTGTTGTAGAAGTTTAAATACTTTTAAGTACAAAATAATGTAAGTGGAAGATTTGAGAGTGTCATAACTTCTTTCTGCTGCCTTGGCTTGTAAATGGTCAATTTTAAAGTAGGTTATTAATATTTTATGCCTTTTTCTACTAAACAAATTTCTAAAGTATTTTAAGTGTTGTAGATAAGTCAGCTATCCAGTTAATATTGTTAAAAGCCTGGAAATCCAGTCATAGTCTTTGATGGGTGTAATTAGTGACACTTTCTGTTTGTTTCTTTGTTTTAGCCAGGGCTTTAAAAAGCCCTGAAGAGAATCCATCATCTTTCTCTTTTTTTTGTCTTTCCTTTTATAAGATTGGAAGATAGTAAAAGGCAGGATCCAGTTAGTACATGGCCAGATAGCAGACTAAAGGGGAAAAGTGTCCTGCTTCTGATTTTCCTTTCACATGGTTTTAAAACAAGGAAGAGCAAGTCAGAATCTGCAGCAGTTTTCGCAACACTGGTCTGTGTTCCCAAAACCCGAGTTACCAGCAGATGCTAGTGTGCACCACCTCTCCTGAGGGATGGCCATAGACTTGGTTTGGCAGCAGACCTTCAGGCAAAGGAATCATAGCTGGGCAGGACAGTAAACTCAAGATCTTACACGCCTTGGGATCACTTCGGTTAAAGCAACCAGAACTAGCATGGATTGGGTTGAAAGTCCTCCTGTATCTTGTATGGACTTGCATACCACTTCTCTTACACAGGCCCTGGGTACTGTCCTGTGCTTAACAAGGCCAACTCCAAACTGGACATCTTGTACTACTCTCTTGACCACAGTAGCACAGAAACTTTAATAAGCAGCTCCTCTACTGGTCACAGATTCTGTATGGCCTGTGCTCACTGTGTGTGCAAGCCCACAAAGCAGCACAGCAATGCTCCTGCTCTGGAGGAGAAGCTCCTTCAGAAGAGCTGCAACAATGAGCTCTACACAGGACTGTCAGAAAAGTTTACACTTACACTACCATTTATACACAAATGGAAATATTTTAGTCTTGGACAGATGTGTGAAAATTGACATGGAGTCAATATGACAGGCAGTAGTCAGGAGAAGTGGAGATAATATGCCAATTAAGAAGAGCTGTATGGAATATAAACTCCTGTCACCTATTAACAGGTCTTTTGCTCAGTGTTTTCAGCTGAGACTGGTAACATCAACAAAATTTTGAAGTGAAGGATACTGTTAGGATTACCTAGTCTAATCTGTTGAGTCGCAGACAGTTGGCTCTGGCCTGGTAACTCCTATGCCAAGCCCACAGCAGTTCCTTGCACTAAGGTATACTAGTTTAATATTCCAAGCAGTGCCTCTATAGTCATAGAAAATGACCCAGCAGGAAGAACAGGAAGCTAAACAACATTGACTTTGCTATTTTTCTGTCTCTTATCATCATTGTATCTCACCTTTTTTGAAACTACTGATAGATTATGTTCTCAAAAATGCACTTAAAATTGAGAATTACTATTTATAAAACAGGCAATAGAGTTAGAGGGTAGATTAAGTGATTTTTCTGAAGGTCACAGTATTTATGAATAAACCACAAAATGATCCGATGTTTTCCACAATCTGTCTTGACACTAAATGCCATTTCTTGCACTAAATACAAGGCAGATATTTTTCTGTGCTTTAAGATCAAGCAGAATTAATGTCATTCAAAATAGCTCAAAACAGTAACAAAAGCCACTCAGCATAGTCAAAGTCCTTTTATGACTCACAATGACAAAACAAGTACCTTTGTGAGCAGCATGGGCAGACTCCATTCATCATCGATAACAGGTTATCTGAATCTTCCACCCTTAGCGATACAGGCTGGCTCATTCTTAGTAGCAAACCATACATTAATCTTCATTCCCTCAGGCAGTGTATATTTTAATAACTCTTAAAGGGAAGTCTGACAGTAACAGTCCCAGCTATACATACACCTATATCCAGAGAAAACAATCTATTAGAAATTTAAAAGCTTCATTCTGACAATCGAACAATTTTTTTTCAATTTTCATCTGGGGCTTCGTACATGATTTCTGGATCTTGTGGAATAGAGAATGTAAAAGTTATACATATATAATAGCTAAAACCCATCTGATTTTAATAATAGTGAAACACTGCGTAGGGTAATTGCAGTTATAGAATAATAATGTAATAAAAATTACAATTATGCAAGCAAGTAATTATGCACTTAGTGTGAGGTGGGGGCTTAAAAAAAAAAATTCAACCAATCCAAATATGCATGTTTCTCTCAACAGAACATTGTGCTGTGATGGCAAACAGCACCAGTGATGCTTTTTATCATCTTGAAAGCTGTGGGTTTGAAAACAAACCAACTGATCAGGCACTGTCACTTCCACAGGCTTTTCAAAGGCCTTCTTATTTTGAAAATTTTAGCAAACTTCCTGGAAGTTTTATTAAACTTTAAATATTTTCAGTCTCCATTTGAGACTGCCTCCTCTAATGTAATTGTATCTTTTGATATAAATGGCAGTTTCACATTTTAAAATACGATTTTATTCACACTGTATTGTGAGGTGATATGACACAATAGGTATAGAAATCCTAACAGACAGATCTAGGATCTCTTATCACATCCCTTTTCAGTCCTTATTTGACAAATGGCTTTCAGATGAGCTCTCCTGAGGAGATAAGCCAGAATCTTTTTATCAATTCCATTGCCCTTTTCATAAAGGTTCTTTTAGCTAATTTTCTCTACAATGTGCCTTTTTTTCTCTCAACAGTTTATTAAGCCTTTGCTTTACGCTAATAACCATTGTGTATCACTTCGTATTTCAGGTACCTTGAAGAGCTTCCATTTTTCCCTTTTTATAAGTTTAAGAGAAGTCATGATTTCCAAATATTTTTTATATAACTTATTAGGTATATCCAGCAAATTGTCTTATTGGCCATATGATATAAGGCACAATTACTGGCATCCACTACATCACATGCCGTATCATCAATATATTTTTTGTGACTCTTTTCATCATTTTAAGGAGAGAAATGCATCACATGTTTTCTCACACAGTCTCCAGGAAAGCCATGTTTCCACTAATGTTAACTTCATGCACCTTTCAGGGATTTATTTTAACACAGTCTCTTTTCTATGTAATCTGTCATATTTCTTAGGTACCTGCTTATATCCTTTGGGTTGGGAATTGCTAATGAATGCTTTTTCTCCTGCTACAGATGTTCATGGGGCTTCAGATACTGGAGGTTCCTCCTGGAAGGGTCTGAGGGGGCTCCAAGTAACTCCTGGTGGTGGCTGTGGCTGCTGCCATCCACCACTGGAGCTACAGCACCGAGCAGGTGTGAGTGGGGACACCTGGGATGCCCAGGTGCTGGTGGGGGCTGCAGGGGTCTCTGTGAGGAGAGGCCGGGGCTGCCCCGAGCCAGACACAGCCTGTTCCAGCGGGATCCAGCAGCCCCACAGCTGAGCCTGGGAGAGAAAAGTAGGGAGGAAAGGTGTTGTTTAACTGCCTGTCTTTCTATTTCTCAGTACCCAAATCTATTTTAAGTAACAACAAAATTAAGTTTCCCCAAGGCAAGTCTCTTTTGCCCATCACAGTCATTGGTACATGAACTCCTTGGCCTTTATCTCAGCCCAGGAGTCTTTTTTCTCCCCTGCCCCACTGAGGAGGGTGAGCAAGTGAGAGGCTGGGGGGGCATCTGGCCCTTAGCAAAGGCTACCCCACCACAGCAGGCTGCTGAATATTTCTCCTCACAGACTGTGGCTGTTGCCTCATCAAAGCGTGCAGCAGGAGACCTGGGAGAGGTGGCTCCAATGCACAGCAGGCATTTGGGAAGCTGCCTTCCACGTGGTGCAAAGTTCCTTGCCAACATGAAAGCTGATGGAGGCCCTAGGCCACAAGTCTGTTCTTCTGCTGCTGTGAAGCCCCGTGGGATATCTGGGTTGTTTTTTTTTTTTTTAGAAAGGCTAGTTTTAGCCACCACAAACACTCCCTTTGCCCTGCCCTTTCCCAGCTCTCCATAGGATGCAGGCTTGGCAGCCTACGCTCTACATTTAGCATCTGGCTCTAGGGAGACAGCTAAGACCCCATCCACCTCCACCACAGATGTACGTGCTATATGCAGTAAAAAGATCATTAATAAAACACTTTCCATTCTCCTTTGAAGACAGCAATTTCTTACCCTGCAGATAGCCTTCCTCTCACACATATATGCCTTCACTTGTATGTAGAGAAGATATAGAAAAAGACTGGTCATTTCTGTTTCTTCTTAAGAAATGCAGTTGCCTGCGGTTTTTAACTCAGTTTAAAAAAAGTTTGGAAGCAACTCTGTAAGCTAAACAGAGTTGGTGTGCCCAAAGGAAGCAGGTTGGGTTAGTCTGAGAAAACATGAACAGCATCCTTTCAAAAGTTTATGTAAATATTACAAAATCGGAGGCATCACTCTCTTTATCCTTGAAGGGAAAAAAGAAAATTCGTACCTCCATCCAAACTGAGTTTTTAGATGTTTCTACAGAATTTTATTCCATTATTTTGGACTGTATATACAAAACATAGGGGAAAAAAACCCACCACAACAAAATAGGAACTAATTATAATAAATTGAACTCTTTTAGCAAGAATCAGGAAGCAAAGACCCTAAGGAATACCTGAACTGTCTATTAAAGAAGAACTATTAATAATATAACTGTCCTCACAGGTTCTTCCACCTACCATATGTCCTTTAAAATATAAACCAAACAAAACAGGAAGAAAAAACCCAACTGTTTCTTAGCACATATCCAAGGATTTCTTAGCTTTTTTTTCCCATTTCCTGGTAAATACTTATGTAATTAAAAATTAAATATTACTCTAATAAAATATGTAACTTATATGATTTTAATTAAGATGGGCAAATTATTCCCATCTTACACCAACAAATTACAGGCTCTGCATTTAAATTCTATATTTAAACATAATTTTTAGATAGACTTCCTTCTTCATTTACTGCCTATCTATAACTTTAAAAGAAAACGGAAAAAAATTATCAACAGGACTGAGCTTCTAAGTGTTTTTTTTTTCCAACTCTGGCTGCTCTTTATAAGGATGATCTGTTGGACACAGATATTAACTGTTATTATTATATTACCACTATTTAGATTATCCATACAATCCAGAAATTACATTGCCTCAGAAGAATTTTGTTTTGTGGCTTATTTATTTGTTTATTTTTAAATGGAAGTCTTACAAGACTTCAAAGAGTAAAGGATATGCAGATTTCTTTTATTCTGACTTATTCAAGAGAACAGAAGCGTTCTTTTCCAAATGGGCATCAGAGAACTTCAGCATGACAATTGTTGTGTTCCCAGTTAAACAGTGCTCATTAAATCATGGCTTAGAGACCAGGCAATGGGGGAGTGTAAATGCCTGAACTTCAGCTTCTACACTCCTTGCAGTTTTGTTTTTTTTTTTAAAGTAGATTAATTATTAATCTGAAGGAGCTCCTGGGGCAGTTTCTTTACTTGTTTTGGTATCTTGATCAAGAATTTACAGAAAATACACCAAGAGACCTTATGGTCAAAACAATAGTCACAGGACTATTTGTATCCTATCAAAGAACTGTAATTTTAAAATGTACTTCAGCAAAGAAAGCTGCTCTTTTCAAGAGAGGCACTTAAACTACTAGTTCCACTGAGATTAAATTGCACCTTTTCATGAATAAATGCGGTTTTATATCAGGCTTATAAGCAATGATCTCAACTTCAGGCCAATTACCTGGGCAAACTTGCACCAGTCTGAGTAACTGGGTCAAAATCTGGCTTCACATTTGTGAGCACTCTGGGATTAGGAATTTCAAGTACATGTCAGGAGTTAAAACCTAAACCAGGAAAAGCATTCAGGTACATTAATGCTCTGTTAGCTGCATCTTCTTTGCCAAATTAGGGTCATACCTTCTGGTCTTGAACAGCACTAACTATCCTTTTGCAGGTTTTGATTATTAAATAGTAAGCATTTCTAAGGAGGTGTCTGAAATGTGAGCTAAACTGGAAGACAATTACATTGTCATTCCTAGCAGTGGGCTGTGCAAAGCGATGTGGTGAGACTAAGAAAAGAGCTAGCCTTGTTTTGCACGTAGCTTTAGCCTCACAGGTAGGTATTTTTTAATTATGAATAGTCTTATTTCCCCCAGTAATAATGCACAGATAGAACTTACTTAGTACAAATCACTTACTTTGGAAGAGCCTCAAGCTAACACTCCATTCAGTAACACTACAATAATGAGATACGAAGCGGGTAAACTCTATGCCTATAATTTCTTATCAGCAGGTTACATTAACAGTAGAAGGCCATTTTCATTCCATGAAAAAATGAACAATTATTGAATCTACCCATAAATATTCCTGTCAGAGGTCTCATTTACATTCATCCCCTCCTATTCCAGCAGTGGAAAGACATCTTACACTAAGCAGTTCCTGATCACTAGCTTGCATTTCTAACAAGTAGTTTGTAGTTAGCAAATGATCTCATAAGGCCACTCACACAATATAGAAGCCTGTGGGTTAGCAATAAATTCCAGCAGTTAATTTGGCCCTAGCAAAGCATCTTTGCATGACAGTGGAGAGCTTTATTTACAGTTCCCATCACCCATGATGTCAACAATTACACAGAGGTAGAAAACTCAAAACTCTACTCCAATTTAAAACATTTAAATAAAATACAAGAATGTGATGCTCAGGTGAAAAACTCTCCTAGACAATAGAATGTGGAACATCAACAGAAGTCATAGAAATGTTCAATATCCTTACATCGTTCATTTTTTTATTTTCTGAAGGAAGGAAAACTAATTCTGATTTATTTCTCAGCACGATAATTTTATCCCACAATAGTTTGTTCTTGTCTTGCAGTAAAATTGTGTAAGTTTATAGCAAACAATAAAATACATGTAAGCATTTCAGGATCAAAAGGTTAAGCTGTCCCTTACTGTGGATTTATCATCACTGTTTTTATGTCTCTTGTCACAGATGTCTGAACTGATAGCTGTCAGAAGCCTTTAAACTCTCCAAATTCCTACACTGACATATATTCCCCGAACGAAAAACATGTTCAGTTGTGGCACAAACTCTGAGAAGAAAAAAATATTTACCATTTACACTAAACATGATTACTATGAGTCACAGTGTAGAACACATTAATCCTAGTGCCTCTGGGATGGCATGACTCTCTATCCCACACAACACTGAATCTCCCATCCCAAAGATCTGACCTTTTAAAAAGTGAGTCCCTTGTCATCATTTTCTGAAGAAGAGATGGGTTTTTATACTGCAGCTTACGGCCTTTCTGAACCTTGCCTGCCAGGTTTAACTTAAAAAAATAAATTATTTCTTACACATCTCCTCAAGGAGTTTATGCTTCTCCTGGGCTTCCGATGACTGTGTCATTTAAAATGAAAAATGAGGTGAGGCCCAGCCTAGCTTTTCTTGCCAAGAAAAAAAGCAAGCTGCAGTCTTTCAGTGTTACTGTTTGCAACAAGAACTGCACAAGGATATTGAGGAGTAAATTTTTAAAGAACTAGTTCCGGAAACAAATCAACAAGCTGGTAGCTGGCTGAAGAAGTTTCTGCAGCCATATCCCTAATCTGTTTTGTTCACCCTAAGCAGTAAACATTTTCTCCAGGGATGCTCAAATGAAAATCCATGACAACCAGCAGGTGGAGAGGAGAAGCAAGAGTGGCAAGTCCAATGCCAAGGGATCTAAGCCACCTGCATATCTTAGTGGTGGCCAAAAAGGATGAGGAATAAAATCTGAGGAGATTGAGCCAAATTCCTGCCCTCCCTCGTTAGAGCTGCTGGGGAAATTGCATGGGTCTCTGGATTTCCAGCAGGCAGGCTGCAAGGCTGCCAGGTGTTCAGAGGCTGCAGACAAATGATGAATGCTGATCCCTTTGCACATCAGCACCAAGTCTGGCACTTCTCTGTGTAAAGGCTGCTGGGATGTTTTCTGATGGACAGACCAACACAGGCATCCTCTTGAAAAATAATTTAATCACCTTAGCTAAAATACTCCCTCATACAAGGTAAATGTGGCCTTGAAAGAGTTTGACAAAGAGCTAACAAACGAAGTCTTAGGTATTCACACAGCCTCGGTTCAATCATTACAACCATTTGTATGCACATATACACACAAAACACACGTGGGTGCACATTAATTCACTGTATTTTCCTCAGTTCTTGATGGGTCACAAAGATATAATTTGTTGTTTCCTAGAAGATATTTAAAATTCCCTGAAGAGGAAAATAAATCCTAAGAAATCAGAATAAAAACCTCTCCTTACAGATTTTACTTGCTTGTGAAGGAGGTTTAAGACTGAAATGAAATATATTTCATGCCCTGGGAAACCATTCTGGAGATGAAGCCCTCTGAAACTGTGTTGTTGAAATAGAAGTTTGTTTTCCCTCTAGAAATTATGAATTGCTTTGTCTGTTTGAATTGAGCCAAATGGTAGTTATTCATCCAAAGTGAAATTATTCCCACTATTCATAGTTGAAATTAACCACAATTTGTCCTTTTTATGACACAGAAGCAATGACATCAGTATGTGGCAGCAGAAATTAAAAAATGTCCCCAAAATCTAGCCTCACTGTTTGAATAGTATTTTTAAAAATCAAGCTATTTTCAAAATAAAATTAAAATAAAACTTGAAATATTTTGCTGCTGCACTCCTTTTTATAAACATACAAAACAGAGTGAAGAGATTGAAGCCCAGGCATTTGGTACAGAAAATTTTTATTTAAATTAAATTATTTAAAAATAATGTCACAGCATTGAGTTTATGCTATTTTTAAAAATTTATTTTAACTTTTATTTTCCTTTAAGTAAAATTTGGTCAGTAGGCTTTTTGGTTCTTGCTCATTGTACTAGAGCTGAAAGAAAGTAGGCAAAAAAATATAGTGTACACTTCCACATAAAGAATAATAAAATTTAAAGACTACATTGCAAATTTAAGCATCTAAAATCAGGAAACAGGAATGTGCACACTGCCTCTGCAATCCAAGTGCAGCCACTGAGACCCATAGGGATGTTTCCACTAGTCTTTAACTGGAGGTTTAGAGAGTGGCTGCTAGAAATGATGAACAAAACAAGACTGTGCTGTGAATAGGGCTGTTGCCCCCAGAATTCCTGGGAGCACACTGGCCAGGACACTGCATTCCTACCTTTGTTTTATTTGTGCATGGGTGCATTTCATCCACAGTGCAGCTGGTTGCAGCATTAAGAGGTTGCCAGATGGAAGCCAGGACAATAATTTTTCACCTATGTGCTTCTCAAAGCCTCAGCACTATCCATTTCAAAAGCCGTTGAGCAAACATGCACTGCAAACTTGTGCCAAAAAAGAGTTTAATAACGGCTTATGTTTCCTTTGGCTCTAAGGACACTGCCCTGTCCCTCATACCAGGGGCCTGGAAGAGGCAGAAAGGTGCCTGCAAGGAAGACCCAGTTCGCCTTGCCATCCTCTAGCCAGGCACCTCTATTGGCAGACCTCAACATTTTGAGCTTTTGAGAAGCAAGAAGGAAGTCTGGCAGTATATTTCCAAGTTCTGGCTCTAGTGCTGTTACAACTTCAGGATTTCTGAATTGATCTAGATGAGCTAGACACCAGATGAGAAGGTGCCACCTCAGCCCTCAAATCCAACTCCACCCAATTAATGTGGGGACCATGTAGTATAATCCACTTCAACATGTCATCAAACCCACATTTTATAGGCAATTAGATTAGTTTCTTATCATTCTCTGCTCTTATTTTGTGAGAAGGAACTGAACTATGGGGAAATGTAACAGGACATTGCAATGACAACACTGTGTGGCTAGAGGACATGTTAGATTATATTGGTCTGAAGGACAGAAGTAAAAGAGGAAAATTATAGATAAGTCATGTACCATCCTCCTGCATAAGGTCTGCACTCTTCCTTTTTTTTTTTTTTTTGATGGTTGCTTAGTATCCTAAGAACATACATTTCTAATTTAACAGGCAAAACAGGTTGTCCAGAGAAGTTTTAGATGCTCGATCCCTGGAAACTTTCAAGGTCAGGCTGAACAAGGCTCTGAGCAACCTGACCTAGTTGAAGATGTCTCTTCTTCTGGCAGGGACGTTGGACTAGATGACCTTTAAAGGTCCCTTCCAACACAAACCATTCCATTGTTCTATGAAAATAAAGCACTTTTTTCACAAACATAAAAGAAAACACTTGATCAATATTTAGATTATGAGGCCAGGCAGAAACATTCACAATATTAAGGATGTGATCTTAAGTGGAAGAAAATCAAGGCTTTTCACAAGATTTGCTAACAGTTATATAGGAATGTTTGACAAAGTCTCTAGTTACAGACTCCACAGAATTTTATCAAAGTATATGCTAAAGCTGCTTAAAGCTTTTCATGGGTCCCCTTCCTAGACTTATATGGACTTGTAAATAAGAGATAATACAGTGAAGAACATCTTTCATATAAATAAGTATGAATCTTCAAAAATAAATAAATAAATAAGATTTGTAGGATTTTCCTGAAAAATGGGCCTTTTCACTTTGGCTATTACTACACAAACACCTTCACAGGAGACTTATCTGAAGAGAAATTTCATGGGAAGGGACAAAACTGGGATGTAAATTTTTTAGTTCAATATGTTGACATGAAAAGAGTTTGGTTTACTGTTTCCAGAGCTGTTCCCCCATTTCATCTGGAGACAAAACAGAATGCAGCCTTGTTTTATAAAGCTGTAAACTGTATAGTGGTGGTAATTTTTCCCAGGACAACTCCAAATAATGATCTAGATTAGCTGAGCTAAAATTTTATGATCACCTCCTGAAATAAATCTGACAATCAAATGGCAGTATCTTGAATTTATAAATGCTCTTTGTTCCATTTACTTCACAATTATCAACTGACTTAGAAGAGACCTTCCTGGATTTCTAGCCCCAGCTATTTCAGGCCACTCCACCTGTTTCACCAATGTTACACAGTTTTTAAAGATCCACATACCTCCCCCTCACACGAGGCTTTTAGCAAAGACATTTCTCTGTAATCTTTTTGGATATTTGAGGTGTTTAAGACTACATCTTAGAGATTATAGGAAGTATATTTCCTTTACACTGCGTGCTTGGAAACAGGACACACATTGCACAGAACTAGCCAAAAGAAACAATCAAACTTGGAGAAAAAAATACATTGCATTAGCCAATGTACATGCACTGGGAATCCCAAGTGCCAAAGCACAAATGAGATAAAACCAGTTAAAATGCTGGAGTTGAATGGAAAGGTGCATAAGGAAGCTCATACTGCAGTTGACTACAGACTCAAAAATGCTGTATAGAGCAATCAAGGCATAAGGAGATTTCGCTTGCCTAAGGCCACTAGAAGAAAGCAAGGATATAATTATTTTCTTCCTAAAAATGTCAAGGAACATGTATATGCCAGGTGAAAAAGAAACCCCA
Source organism: Apus apus (assembly GCF_020740795.1). Taxonomy (NCBI): domain Eukaryota; kingdom Metazoa; phylum Chordata; class Aves; order Apodiformes; family Apodidae; genus Apus; species Apus apus. The sequence continues at coordinate 55,595,801 of NC_067283.1, forward strand.
GCTAAAGAATGCTTAGAGTTGCCTTAATGAGCAATTAAATAAGTTAAAAGAAGAATAATATATGCAAAGAAATAATTCTGACAGTCCGTAATATGGCAGGACTGCACACACAAACTTGGATTCAACGGAAAGAGCAACCTTGCAAAAGTAGCAAAAAAGCACAGGAAAGATAATATTGTAGGGAAGTTGTCTGAGCAGCAGGAAAAGGGACAGGGGTCTTTTGCAGTCTAGTAAAACGTGTACATCCACTTAAAACAAGAAGGAAACAGCACCTTTGGCATGGCATGGAATTGGAAATTTACTTGCAGTTGATTCAATGAAAGAAATTCCTAGCTGACCCCACATTATGAAGGAAGCTAAACTATCACAAGCATGTCAACTCTCATGTCCAGAATAATTTCTTCCCACTGTCCAAACAAAGCAGTAAAGCTTAAAATACGCTACCAGTGACATAATGCTGGCTCAGCTTATATTCTGAGGAGTGAGGTTATTAGGTGACATGAGAGAATTGTTGTTCTGTTGTTGAAAAAGGAAAAGACTAGAGTTGTTCTCAACTGGCTGAAACTACTTCCTATATATGTTGGGTGGGAGACGAGTAAGAGGCTGATAATGTGTAGAACAAATGTTCACGAAAGCATCACAAATTTCAATGATTATTACAGTGGGAAGAAAAAATAGAAACAAATAATAAAAATTAGTCTGAAAATCTCAGCTTTATCTTGCCGTCCCTATGCAGTGAGCATATAATTGACAAAATACTTGACACTAGTTCCCAGTGTCTTCATTCTAGACAGCTCTCTGCCCTAGTTCCCTTATCTGGTCTTTATCACACCTCCCTCCACCACCTTCTTTTAGGTTGAGCTCAAACCTCTCTTCGTATCTCAGCTGAATCTCTTCCTCCTAAGGGCAAAGGGGTGGAAAGCACAGGAGAGGTCACATCTTAGCCCACAGTTCCTGAAACTGTTTCCACCTTACTTTAGGCATAATTTTGGATCCATTTGGGTCACCAAGGCTTGAACCTGGACCAGGCTTTTTCACACCAGAGCAGATAGTCTGGGGCACTACAATCATAAGGACAGGCCCTATAAAGAGGGACTGTTTATGAGGGCAGATTTTCTCTGGAGAAATCTGATGCCCTGTTGAAAAATCTCTGTCCATCATACCCACAAAGCCTCTCTCAGAGGCTTTTGATTTGGCAAAAAATGGGTTATTTTACACGGAAACAAAGGGAACATTTGCAGGTAATGATTCACCACCTCAAGTGTTGGCCCTCAACATGGAATTTGGTGGGTTGAGAGAAGGAGAAAACACTGCTGGTGGTTCTTAAAAATATTTCCTGATATATTCTTTCAAGTGGGGCAAACATTGGATTTTTCCCTAATCATCATCCTATAAGTAGCTGTGCTGTGTTGGTCTGAATCTTTCACCAAGAATTGCTGTAAACAAGCAGTCAGAAACACATGCACAGCATGGAAAACTCTAACCTGAGGAGCGTGCAGTTGATAAAATGCTTAAACACTAAAGGCAAGGTTATGGGAGACAAATCAGGCTGTTCTAACTTAGCTAAGCCTGGGCTGTACCACCCACAGCCAGACAGATTATGCCAAGGATGCCCACAACATGCTTTCGCTCAGAGACTGATGCTTTCCTGTTCTGGTATTCTCTGAAACAGAATTAAAATTCAGTCAGGCTGAAAGGAGCCTTTTACTCTGTGTGTGAGGGGAAATAACAGTAACTGGACAATTCATAAAAGCCTTCTAGCGTGTATATACACACGCATGCCTTCACTGATAAATCCAAAACAGAGTTAAACATAGAGGAGGCATTAAGGTCTCTTTTCCAGCAGGGAGAGAAATCTGCACGACAAGTTTATTGAAGCATTTTGCATAAATCCAGGATACTGTTCAGTGTACACAGTAAGTTCTTATTAAAGGCTGCATTTCACCATAACAGCAATTCGGGATGACAAAGTTGTGCATTTGTCAACAAACATTATTGTTGTTTGCAAACACCAAACGGGATCCATCTGCTGTTATTTTTTATAATTATACAAATAAGAGTATTTAAGCAGATATACATTTTATATAAAAATGTTTCAGTTTGAAGAATGTAAGCCAGAGAATCAAGATAAGGTGAAATAAAAGTTTAAGCCAGAAAATATAGCATTTTTAAGTGAAGTTTAGGGCAAACATTAAATTCTTTTCTGAATAAATTCTGATAACAAATTTAACATACTTGTTACTCCCTAGTAAAGAGAGCCAAAATGGTCTGTGGAAATTTCTTTGAAGCAAAACATGAAAACATCTGCTTTCCAAAGGAGGCTTTGCCAAGGAACAAAGCATCCAAACCAATAGCATTTTGATTTGAATAAGCTGCTGTTTGATACAGAGGAGTTTTAGTTCAACTATTTCAGCATTCAGTCTCTTCCACAGAACAGGTTCTCCAGCTGTGAGGCAGTGGAAAGAGGGAAGAGATTGACACATCATGGGAAATGCCAGAGAAAGCTGGCTCCCAGTGGAAGAGGACATGTAGATTTCAAGGTGTAACTCCTCCAGAGCATTCTTACGATAGTTCAAGATCAGCATTATTTTTTTCTTTGCTGAAGTTGGTGTTTTTAACACAAAAACCTCTTCAGAATTTTCCACTCTCTCAAACACTTTGAGAAAAAAAAAGACATTTTCTGGCCTGCTATTTTTCTTGCTACTCATAAGGCTTGACAGCTGAGGATGTCTAAAGTCATGCTGAGATCTCTTTCCTGCAATCAGGGGAAATCAAGTACTGTGCACAGATCACTTTCTTGCAAAGATCAGTCAACAGATCATGAGGATGTAGATGCTGGAAATCAAAGTTTCAAATTAACTACGTTTCTCTTCCAGGGCTACAAAAACCTGCTACCTGGGTATGAGTTAAGAGGATTACTGGCTACTTAACACGTAATGGGCTTCACAAAATAGCAATGTAACTGTTGTCTGGGTGATGATTCAGGATTTCAAGTGATGCACTGAAAGCAAGTTGTAGACAGCAGATTTTTCCATAGCTTCTAGTTTCTCTAGGAAGCTACTACACAGATTCTGCAGCTTTACTCCATATTCTCTCCCATAAGCAGAATAAAAAATTGTAATTAAGACAAAGCAAAGTCTACGTGTACAAAACAGGTTCGTCTACTCCCAGAAGCACAGCTATGCAAAGGCAAAAGTGAAAAAAGGCTACTTTCTAGTCAGTGAGGATGTACTCTGCGATTATATGCTTTGGGGCCTGAATTACAACCACAGTTCATACCTTAAAGCATGAGAGGGATTACAAATTTGCTTGCTACAGCAGCATGTGTTTGCCAATTAACTGCATCTAGCTGTTTCAGAAGAAATGTACTGCCAAAATATTCAAAAGATCTCTTGATTTAGCTTAAGGCCATGTTCCTTACTTCAGAGAAGACTGCAAAGCCTGTAATTTCCAATACAATTAATAAAATATCAGCTTCTATACACACAAAAAAGCAGTGACCCTTGGTTGTACATATTATTCTGTTGCCTTCTAAGCCACATTCATTATCCACGCTGTGTATTATCTCTTCCTCAGGTGACAGTGGTATTTAGACATCTAGGCAAGTTCTTACTTTTTTTAAAAAAATATCCCATTCACTGAGTAAAATAGTATATTATAGTGCAGCAGTATCCATGAAGCTTTCCTTTTGTTACTATCTCTGCACTGTCAGAAAACTCAGACTATGGTTTCCCCCAGAGAAAGTTACAGCTAGAGATGGGTTTCCTACAAAGGGCTGATATTATCCCACTGACAGTACAAAGCAAGAAATACTACAGAATCAAGGCCCTGGGACAAGTTGCTCCCCTCATGGCAGAAAGATTGCTGTTACCTTCAGAGTTGAAATCTGCCTCTGTCTTTACATAAATTTCCATTTTTTCTGTTCTATCTTCAAAAGAACCGACTGGCATATTCTTTTTTTTATTTCTAATTTTAGATGAGAGATGGAAGGAATAACACTTGAGGAAATCAACTTCTTCACAGTTCCTCAAATAATAATAAAAAAAATAAAAACAATATTACAGATAAAGAAGTATGAAGACTTGCTGCTAATATCTAGTTGCATCTTGTTTATTCCTGTGCCAAGGTAACATCATTCTCCAAAATATATTCTGAAATACTTGACTCAATTTGATTTAAAAGGTTTAAGGCAATACTACACCAGCTTTACTTGGTAGTTGCTATCAAAACCAATAAAGCTTTTAATTGTAACTTTCCTCAAGGTTTGGTTTCTCTACCGTCAAGAAAGAAATCTGTTTCTTGATAGATGAAGGATACTGCCTTCAAGATACTGTTTTTCTAAGCACAAAAGTCACAATAGTCAGTTTGGGACAGTAGACTAAGAGCCACAATCAACCTACTCTTATCTAAGGGAAGGTAAGAATCACTTCCAAAACTTACTTTCAGTTATAGCATGGGAACATAGGATGGAAGAAGTCTTAAAATACCTTTAATCCAATCTCTAGATGCACATGGAAGAATTAGACAAAGTTTTTTGTTGGTTTTTTTGTGGTTTTTTTTTTGTTGTTTTTTTTTTTTTCCACAGGTGTTCAGAATTTGATATTGTGATTAGTATTTCCAGATGATTTTATTTTATCTAGAACAGACCAACAGGTAACATACAACATCCTTGTTATGTGAGTCAGGTTGTTTTTCTATATAGATACACTGGTATCCCAGCAACTTCTTTCCAAGATGTCAAAGGTCTCCAGTTTATTTCATGCAGTCTAAACCCCTGACTGAAATTATAATTTATTCTTTTTTGGTTCAAAGAATCCTGCCACAGTGGCATGGGCTGTGCTTACAGCCACCACAGTGCAGTAGATTGAACAATGATAAACAGGGGGAAGTAAAATGGATCACAGGCACAGTCAAAATTGTCATTTTACTGAAAGAGATGCCTGATGACATATTCAGCCCTACACAATAAACATGTTTAGGCCGCCATATTTACAGGTAACTAAACAGCATGAATTTGTGGATGACTCAGAGTCTGACAGCAGGAACAGAACTTTTTAAAAAGAATATTTTGTGATCTTTAAGAAAACAAGGAAGTTAACCATAAACATACCAGCTAGAAAAATAACTATGAACAAATAAATGGAAAAATTAAACCAATACATTATTTTTGTGCAAAAAAAAAAAAAAGCTACTAAAACATTAATTTTTAATTACTATCTTTTTCTTAAGCCTGCAAATGTCATTTATTCCTGAACAAAAAAGGTTCCATATCAGCTTTGTCTGATGTAGGGAAAAAAGTAGAAAATTGAACACAGGCTAAAAATCCCCAATAATTCCTCTTTTCCAGAGTTAGAGTTTTCTACATTACCATACAAACCTTCTGCCTAAAGACTTCTGAAGTTGGCTAACATAAGGAGAGAAAAGAAGTATCTCTTTAATCTCCTCTTGCCTCACTACCTGTTTGGCTTTTTGTACTCTGCTGTATTACCACAGTTCCGCAAATGAGCTCTTCAGTGCTTTCTTGTCGCTTCCTACAAACTGCTCCTGCTGTATCCATTAGCTGGATCACTCTGCATCCTAAATCACACCACCTCTTCCAAGTCTGCTCTTCTCAGTGGGGATCTTTTTCTGACAGGGAAGCTATTGTCCACGGCACATCTCAAGGATCAGGGGAGATGAAGACATGCACATTAAAGCTGTACTGTTCTTGACAATATAAATTGACCATATGAGGCTATGTATTGTGTTTGTACACTCAAATGTTAGTATGCAATGTTTCTGGCATGCAGTACAGTCATTATGTTTATAATGTAGTTCCCAGAATTTAGCATAAATTCTGGGAACAAATAAAGACTCAAATCTTTAAAATACTTTATTTTTTGCCCAATAATCTCCACGGAAAAGCATTTGTAAGCCAAAAGCTGATCCTCTAGCTCTTTCCTTCACTTCCTGAAAGCTTGAGGTTTTGGTTACTAGCTTTGGGAATAAAGAACTGATCAGAAGTTTTACCACTGAAAATATTCAAGTCTAGTCTCTTACCCTGTAAAATATCCCTGCTGAGGTTACTGAGTATGTTTGTCAAAATGTGTTCCTTCCCTGTTCTTTGCAAGTTACAAAGACAGTTGCAAAGCATCCTTTTAAAATTATTATTATTTGTACAAAAGAAGTTGTTCCAGTGCAATTCTACTCAGGAAGGCCAAAAGTGGCTTCATTCTTAAAAGTGCCCATCTAGGTATAATTAACAATTATGTCCTTTCTGAGGAAAAACCTTTAGCAGCTTTCATTGCAACAGCAATGGCATCCTGCATGAGCTACGGACACAGTCTCCGTACATTTTTCACTTATGACTACCACAATATGACTGAAATTGTAGCCTAGGTGTAACCCACAAGCAGGCCCTTCTGTGTTTCTCTCAACTGTATCCTGCTTCTTAATTCGTTTCACCTTCTAACTCACTACATGCTTGCAAACCCATTCTTTATTCCTCATTTACTTGCATTTAACTTTCAGAGAATGACACAAAGATCCTGCAGCCCAGCCCTGCCACAGAGCAAGAACAACTGTTCAAACTGCACCAGATCCCAGAGAAGCACTTTTTTTTCCACCCCGCTTGAGGTCTGTCATGGTGAAGGCTGAACGAATAAAGCTAGCTCCATACTGAGGCACTTCAAATGGAGGAAGAAGTAGTACAAAGCTGTCTGAAAGGATCTTTTTCTTTTCATTGTAAGAAACCTGAGAAGAAGAGTGGAAAGACAACAGGGAATAGGAACAGGGAAACCTAATTAAAGTAGGCAGAGAAAAGTGAGCAGAAGGTAGACAGGAGAGACTTTCAGTTGTATCTTCTGAGAGGATAGGACTGTCTTCCTTTATAACATGTTTGTACAGTACTTGCCGTGGAGGTGATCAATCTGATGATCTGCAGGTGCTATTAAGTATGCAGTATACATCCCTCACTGTCAGTTCATAGGTGATGTGGTCTTGCTTCAATGCCCCTCCACAACTTTGGCTTTTGAGATTGAGATGTTATTTTTCTTCAGCATTGACAAGGGTTCAAAAAGAAAAAGACATGAAAAACAGAGCCAAAGAGGGAAAAAGTAAAATGTATAAAGATCGTAAGTGGTCCAGTTAGTGTCAGCTGTGGTTTACTATGGCCATTTTTAAAGGGGGGGTGGGCAGAAGCTAAGACTAATCTCTAGGGTTTTTGATAAATTATTAGTTAAGATGCTATGACTTCGATGAACACAGTTATGCAGTTGAAGGCAATAATCAGATTGCAATGAGTATGCCAACCTGTGCCACGGTAGACATAAAGTTATTTTAATTTTTTTCTAGGCTATCTATGGCCTACATAGGATTGTACCTTTCTTTCCCCCTGCATTTCACGTTTGCCTTTCACCTCTCAAGTTCCTTTATTTCTGTACATAAACCATCTTTCATATACAAGCCTGCATTTGAAAGTTCTTAATCTACCTAGACTCATCTTAATTTTCTTATGCTCTTACTCAATCACAAAGCAACAAAATAATATTATTCAAAAGTCACAGCTAAATGACTAGTGTAAAATTAATCTGCTTTTTAGCCTTCAGTTTTGAAATAAATGTTTCAAGAGTGTGAAAGCAAAAGCCATGGTGAAGAACAAGCTACAAGGCAAATTCAAGTACTAAAAAAGCACCAAAAAAGCATTGAAATAACTTTAAACATAGTCCTTGTTAATTACTTGAACAGTACCTTTTAAACACATGCTTCCCAGCTAACAACTTGATACCTTGAGAATATCAGCAGACATCTATGACATCAACATTTTACCTTTTTTCTACGCATCACCTACAGAACTAAAGAAATCAGGTCAGAAAAAGAGCCTTTCAATCCAAGGCATTAAAATCCAAGCCCACAAATGCAGGATGATAAGAGAGCCTTACAATTCAACCACTAAACATTTAATATTGCTTCCTGCTTCCTGGGGAGTTTAGAGCAGACACAGCCTAGGCTTTCTGAGGCCTCTAGTGGGTTGCATAAGTGAGGGATTTATATCCATGTCATCCATTTTAAAAAACTTTCATGGGCATCTAGAGTAGCTGTAGGATTAGGAGATTGTTTCAATATGGGGTTTATATGCAAAATGGTCAGAAAGACATAGTACAATGAATACATACATAATAAAAACTACTGAAACAACAAACACGCAAACTTGAAAAAAGTACAGTTCTTCATGATAGGGAGAAAGCAGGAGACAAGCGGAAAAAGTATAAGGAAGACTAATGCCCTTAGACACTCAATATAGAAAAGATATTGTCCTCATATACATTCTTATTTATCTTCACCCTACTGCAGTCTGTGTATTACCTCCTTACAGACAGCAGTTTCTTTCTGCCATGGAGGCAATTCATTCCTGTCCTGTCAGGTTCACTTTTTCTTTCCTAGTGCCTCAAGACACTAGTTGCCGTCAAAGCAGTAACAAAAATAACCCAAGAGATTTTCTTCTGACAGCTCCTGAAGTGTAGAATCATCACATCAGATATATATTTGGGGTCAGAAAGCCCAGCTTCTGTTATATGACCTCATCTAGCCAGAGTTTTCTCTAAACCCTTGTCAACAACATGTTTATGATCCCCAGCCATCCAGGAGAAACACCATTTGTCCTCTCAAGCCCGGCAAACTCATTTTTCATTATCTCCTTATTAAAGAAAAAGATTGTGCTTCATAAAGCAGTCCTACATGCTGCAGAATTACTGCTTGAAATACAGCATTTGGAAGAACATATTTTTATTTCAATATAGGTATCCCATGCCTAGTGAGTCAAATGATTCCCTGTTGCCTTCTGAATTGAGCTTAAACAGGTCAGGTGTTTTCAAGCTCTTAACTCAATTCACACTGAAATTAAAAACACGTCTGTAGAAAAACACACAATGTAGCCAAGGAAAGCCTTTAGCTGGCCTATACTAATCTCTCTTATACCACATTTTGTTCTCTCACCCTGTCTTTTAAACATTCTTCCCAAATCAACTTGTTTCCATTACTTCATAGAATCTGCTTCTAAGAAAAAAAAGGGTACATTCAGAGCAACAAAAAAGTCTTTAACCATCAACATTTCTGACCCAAGAATCTTGCAGTAATAAACTGGTCAGGTCCTTTGTCTTTTAAAAATATATTTACAGCTTTGTTATTAAAGTATATAAATTCAAGGCTACTACTCTGCTAATAATTGCATGGGTGAGCAGTTCCACTGACACCTGGAGACAGCAAACCATGATTTTCCAAGACCTAGGGAAAGGAGGAATCCCCACAACAAAACAAAAACCCCAAACCTTAACATTTTTCTTTGCTTTCATTTACCCTGCCTCTCTGCTGTTTTTTTTAATCCCCATTGCTTTTTCCTTGCATAGACAATGACTCTCCATACATGGGAAAGGCAGCAATGGATCCAACAGGTATTTTTTCATCCTCAAACATAAAGAGAATTTCAACCTACTGAGATCAAGCTATATCAGGTTGGGCTGTGTTTTGTTTTGTTTTTTTCTTTTAAGAAACTGAGCCAAAAAGGTCAAGTCCACACATTACCCTGATGTGAAGATATTCATAAGTGTATATCTGCAGTGATATTCTGCTTTTGAAAACAGAACACCAGGGACCTTTGCAAACCAGTGTAATTGGAACCAGGCTGATTTCTGGTTACCTGCTACCCAAACTACATGCATACAGTTTGTGATTTGCAAATAAAATTCACTGCAGTTGTAAAATAAATCAATCAAAAATACATATATGCATAAATAATACTGTGTTAATATCACCAGCGAGAAATCTATAAATCTCAAAAGACTTAAAAACTGTGAGTCAAGGCCAGTTCCAGCAGTTTCAATATCTGAAATGTACTCAATTTCATTCAACAAATTCTTTCTAACAGCATTTGGCATTACATGCCTCTGTTTCTCTCACTATATTTATACACGGATATGTACAGAAAAATATATGCAAACTAATATTTTGGAATATTTAACTTGTAAGACAAGCTTGATTTGCATAAGAGAGCAACTCAGAATAAAAAATAAATAGTCCACAGGCAATTAAATAAGTCACTAAAATTAGTTAATGACATTTTGAGGTATAAATAGACATATGCTTCTTCAGTTTGTTATATAGTGCTCAGAATAGTGGCAAATGTGGCTTTTTATGGGAGCTCAGGACTCCATGTGGCCCAAAAACCTGGCATCTGCTTTTTCCAGTTGGCATTTTTCAGGCCATACTGCCTGGCATATCCCTCATTTCAAGCTGCCAAGAGAGTGGTGGAAGAATGAGACTCTCTGGCACCACACATTTTCTAAAGCAATACAAAAGAACGGCCTTGGGGATTTACAAGTTGCTATTCCATCACACGGTGGGTTTTTGTCACATTTTACACGTTAACTAGCTTACCTCCTTCAAATCTGCTTTATTATGTTCTAGCCACAAAATGGAAAATGGAAAAATAAATAGACTGTATGCTCTTGTTTTACTGTGCCAGTATTAATGGCTGTTTTTACAATTTATGTCAGAAAGTAAAAATGTTGTCCAGCACAACTGCTTATATACAGAGGGAAAGAATACCCGGTTTTGAAAAGTGGATTGCATTAAGGAATACAGCACTTGTATGAGAAACCCTCTGTTCTAGATACTTGTCAAATCTGTAGGAAAGGCAATAATTGCAAACAGGTTTTTGGCAGTGTGGGCCAGTTGTAGAGCTGTATGGGGTGAACCATGCAGCTACCAAATGTATGAGTGTGCCACAGCAGTCCACGGCGGAGTGGCTTACTGGGGAGAGGCCAGAGCACGCACTGCAAAGGCATCATAGGCAAAGTGTGATGAAAGAGTGACAGAGAGCACTAAACTTTCATCGTTTGTTTAATGCAGAACTAAGCCTCAAGCCTTCTCTGCCTTTCACATCATCCCTTTCTTACAAACTTTCTATGCCACACGTGTATCTGCTTCCGAGACAGGCAATGCAGAGTTTTCAAGCTGCGTCGCTTTACAGATATTGAATCTGCTGGCTACACTACAGGTCTGATTCGCCTCTTGCTTTTACTTTCACTAACTCTCAACTGCAGCACAAGGGATCTAATCTCCTGGGATTAGAAACTGCACTCCAGATGTTGCACACCTTTATTTTCCAAGGGCATCCAATTGTTGACCATCAGATTCCCCAGTAAGTAAATAATTTAGGTGAAATTATCAAGTGATTTCAAAACACTATTCTAAAAATCACCCAATAGGATAACTTACATAAAGTCTTCTTATAACAAGGGCAAGTGTAGAGTTTTGCATTTGGGGAAGAAAAATGCCATGTACCAGTACAGGTTGGGGGCTGACCTGCTGGAGAGCAGTGTAGGAGAAAGGGACCTGGGGGTCCTGGTAGACAAGAGAATGACCATGAGCCAGCAATGTGCCCTTGTGGCTAAGAAGGCCAATGGCATCCTGGGGTGTATTAGAAAGGGTGTGGTTAGTAGGTCGAGAGAGGTTCTCCTCCCCTCTATTCTGCATTGGTGAGGCCGCATCTGGAGTATTGTGTCCAGTTCTGGGCCCCTCAGTTCAGGAAGGACAGGGAACTGCTTGAAAGAGTCCAGCGCAGAGCCACAAAGATGATTAAGGGAGTAGAACATCTCCCTTATGAGGAAAGGCTGAGGGAGCTGGGTCTCTTTAGTTTGGAGAAAAGGAGACTGAGGGGTGACCTCATCAGTGTTTACAAATATGTAAAGGGTGAGTGTCAAGAAGATGGAGTTAAGCTTTTTTCAATGATGACCAGTGATAGGACAAGGAGTAATGGATACAAATTGGAGCATAGGAGGTTTAAGGTGAATATAATAAAAAAATTTTTTACTGTGAGAGTGACAGAGCCCTGGAACAGGCTGCCCAGAGAGGTTGTGGAGTCTCCTTCGCTGGAGACATTCAAAACCCACCTGGATGCCTTCCTGTGTGATGTACTCTAGGTGACCCTGCTCTGGCAGGGGGGTTGGACTAGATGATCTTTCGAGGTCCCTTCCAACCCCTATGATTCTATGATTCTATGATTCTGTGATTCTATGATTCTATGATTCTATGATTCTATAAACATAAACCACTTCTGTTTTGAATAATAGCTTTGATTTGAGAGCCTCCATTTTTTTTTTTTCTTTTTATGTTGGAGCTTATTTGATCAATGATTGCAGAACTAAGCCACTTTTGAGAGAGTCAAGTTGGTGGGAAGTCTTACTTAAATCTGAGGCCAGTTCCAGGGAAGTGAATTCAAAGGAGAAATTCTTTTGGTACTGTTGCAGCTCATGATTTTACATCACTGCATCACTGTTTTTTGGTCAATGCTTAAGACGTCACATTAGTCCCCTAGTCTTTGGTTACTAAAATGGCCACTAGTATTTCAAGAAACACTGAATGAATAAAGAAATTTCTACAAGAGAAATACAAATAAATTAGACAATTTAGTATTTTACATTAAACACATTTTTGCTGATTGTAGGTTTCTCATCCATTGTCCCATCCAGGCAGGAAAGGATGTAAGAAATAGCCTTTCTCAACAATAACTACTGACATCATTAATCTTTCTTATTTTACTGGGTTTGCATGGCAAGATTCTGGTAGTATGGTATGTGTGTCTGTGTGGCTACAGGGGTGGCTTCTGTGAGAAGATACTAGAAGCCTCTCCCATCTTCAACAGAGCCAACACCAGCCAGCTCCAAGACAGACCTGATGCAGGCCAAGGCAGAGCCCATCAGCAGTGGTGGTAGTGCCTCTGGGATAACGTATGTAAGAAAAGGGAAAACTACAGATTAGGAGCTGGAAAAGAGGAGTGAGAATATGTGAGAGCAGCAACTCTGCAGACATCAAGGTCAGTGAAGCAAGGAGGGGGAGGAGGTGGTCCAGGCACCAGAGAAGAGATTCCCCTACAGCCTGTGGTGAAGAACATGGTAAGGCAGGTTGTCCTCCTGCAGCCCATGGAGGTTAACAGTGGAGCAGATGTCCACCTGCAGCCTGTGAAGGACTCCATGCCAGAGGAGGTGGATGTACCCAAAGGAGACTGAAGCTCCAGCACTGGAGCGGTCTGTTCCTAGAGGACTGAACCCTGCAGAAGAGACCCATGCTTGAGCAGTTTGTGAAGAACAGCAGCTTGTGGGAAGGACTCATATTGGAAAAGTTAATGTAGGACTGTCTCCCATGGGATGGACCCTACACTGGAGCAGAGGAAGAGTGTGAGAAGGAAGCAGTGACAGAGAAAATGTGTGATGAAGTGACCAAACGCACGTTCTGTATACCCCTGTGCTGCTGGGGTGAGGGAGGAGGTAGAGAAAATTGGGAGTGAAGTTAAGGCTAGGAAGAAGGGAGAAGTGCAGGGAAGGTGGTTTGAATTTTAGTTTATACTTCTTATTAACCCTACTCTGATTTTATTGGTAATAAATTAAATTAATTTTCCTGAGTCAAGGCTGTTTTGCCAGTGACAGTAATTAGTGAGTGATCTCTCCTTGTCCTTAGCTCAACCCATGAGCCTTTTGTTATATTTCCTCTCCCCTGTTCAACTGAGGAGGGGGAGTGACAGAGCAGCTTGCTGGGCACCTGGTGTCCAGCCAAGGTCAAATCTACCACACATACTTTATCTTATCTGTTGTCTGTTTGCCAAAACGGAGGTTGGCAAGGCTTCCCACACTGACATTAACAGTTCCCCCAAAGGGATCAGACTCCAGTGGCTATTCTGGACTCTTGGATTCACCCAGTTACATAAGAAGCTACAACTGCTCATGAGCTGGGGAAAAAGAAAAGTAATTCCCACAAGAACTAAGCAATACAGAAGAAAATGGACTTTCTCTTTTCTGCTGTTCACAACATCGAAATCTCTTTGCATTTCCCTGCCCTAGTCTTTCTGCACATAAGTAAGTTTAGGATCATCAGCAAGAAAATTGTGATGGATCCTCATCTTTGAATTTAGAGGCACTAAGTGATGTCTTGAAGGCCTGCCAACAGCTACGTAATTTAAAGATCTTGAGTAACCAAGCAGAAATGCTTCAAACTATTTTTACTCTCGTTTCATTGAAGTGACAACTTTACCTTTTGTTACTCCACCTTATTAGTCCACATATTTTTGTGTGTTTGTTGAAGAATCACTTCCACAAATTCTCTATCAATAAAGAGCGATTTGGTTCAAAACCTGATTTACTGTACAATTCAACCTTCAGCCAAGGTTAAGGCTTTGGGAAAGCTTTATTGTTTCTGTGACAGGAACAAATGTTTTGCCTGTATCAAATAGCTTTCCTTGGCAAGGAATTAAAATTGATACAGTGATACAAGTTAATACATTGAAATTTGGTCATCATATTGTTCCATCTTTAACTCCTTTAATAACATTGTAATAAATTAGCTCAATAACATACTTGCTCAACCTTTTTTATTAAAAAGTAATCCAGATATGTATGTGAAATTGTAACATAGGTCATGAACTCTGAAGGTGTACTTCAGAGCTGAGAACCCTGCAGGCTACTTGGCTCTCCTTCCAAAAGAATATCCAAGTCCTCACAATGGGGAATTTCTCTGTAAGATTAAGGGAAAGACTGGGCATGTTTCCCTCTGGTACTTGTTACTGTCAATTGCCAAAAGGTTTGCTAGAGAACATACATTTTCTGCTCATCCCTCAAGAAACAGAGCTCATGAGCATGATGCTACTAGACAGGGGGAAAAAGCCAGACATACTCAAGTGCCAGTAGGGTATTGTGCTCTCAGTTAACAGATTAAAAAAAAAAAAAAAAAAAAAAAGCACTGGATGTAAAACCCCAAGCTTTCTCCATTGTAATGCAACACATTTTGCAGGTGCATCTAAGCAGTTCAGCACCAACAACTTTCAGTAACTCCATTAGAGTTTAGGGCCTACAGTGCTTTGGGCTTGCTAAACTCCTGTTTGTGAGCCAAAGCAGTCCGTGCCCCACGCTGCAGATGTCTGGGTCCAGGGCAGCTGCAGTCAGCAAGCATGTAAAGAACAGGCATCCTAAGGAATACAGCTTCTATGCACTGTTTTTCTTAAGGAGACAGGTGGACAAGTACATAGGATTGCTGATGGTGCCACATGATTTCTGGCTCTGGTGTAAATTCAAGCATGTGTACAGACACAGTTGGCTTGAAAGCAGCGTAAATGAGGCTCTGAGCCATTTATAAACTTGTTATTCATAGGACAGACTGGTACTATATTCAGTTTGAAACAGCTTATTCTAGATAACAATCAAGTCTGCTTACAGAATAAAATGGATAGGCACAACTAAACAGCAGTACCAATAGTAAACTTTGGAAAACCATTATCCTCCTGGATTATTTTCTTACATAAAGGTTTCTCAGTTACCACAGTGTATATTTTAAGAGTTTATTTCCAAGAAATCAAGATGTTGGTCTTTATTGTCAATAGGCAAAGCAGTTTTGGCTGAGCATCAAAACTTCTTGCTGTTCATTTTGTATTTCTAATCCAGGATTTAAAAAAAAAATAATTATACGTATTAAGTAGTGTATTAACTAGTGTAGTTCCCCAACAGCCAGGCTGTGGGAAGAGGAATAATATAACTATTAATGTTTAAGAAAATGGCCATCCAGCACTCTTGACCGAACAAGGGGAATGTATGACTTCTAGGTGAGCACTTCAACCTTGTTTCTTACTGTAGGTGAAATAAAATGTCATCATTTTAATGTCATATCTCATGAACTAAAGAAGTTGTCCAGTTAACTGTGAGAGTGTGGAAGAGAATAGGGAAAGAAAAGAGGTTTTCTGATCAGGTATGAAAATTAAAAGGGCAGTTAAGGAAGAGATAAATAAGCAAGTAAAGGCCATCTAAAAAGGCTTCACGTGCTTTTCATAAAAAAGGAGGAACACTAGTAATTGGCTGCATCTTGATTCTGGATTATAGAACAGCTTTCTTCTTGTATAGTAAAAAATGGATTAGTGTATTTTCCAGTATGCTTTATAACTTATTGTCATTACATGTGTACATTTTTTTACCCACTTTGAGATAAAAGGCCTGGATAATAACAATCCAAACTCTACAGTTTTCTTTACCCATCCTGCCCTACCTCACTGCATTAGCAGTGTTGATTCTAGCTGAGTTTTGGTAGTTGTGTCACTCATTGCTTTACACTTACCCAGTGGGTTGAGAAAGAGATTTTAACCTGTATACAGGACGACAGCTGCTATATTCACCTACTGGAAAAGGAGCTAGATGTTTCCAGACCAGAAAACAATAAGAACTTCACCTGAACAGCCTGTATCAAATTAACCAGGCAAACAAATATGAAGGGAACTTCAAAAGCAGCAAGCCAACATTAAGAAAACAGTATGAAGCAGCCATGCGTCTACTTGAGAAGGAAGTAATTGCATGCTGTTACTTTTTTGGCTACAGGAAAATTTGTTGCTCTCTAAATCCACAAAACATCATTGCACTGACATCAGTCTATTTTTCTAAAAGTCTCAGTTCTCTATGAAGTCACCCATTATCCAACTCCTTAGGCCAACCTCTGTCTCTCACCTATTTTCTTGTGTTTCCTCAGTTGTGCTGTTGATAAGAGTGAAATGGGGTGCAACTCATGATTAAAGTGAATTCCAAACTAAGAATTTTTTTTTTAATTGTTTTAAATACACAAATACAACCTTATAAAGTATCTCAAACATCTGAAACTGTTTGCAGATAGGACTGATTAAACATGCAGCTACCTTAACCATTACAGTTAGACTGGCCAAAATTACTATTTCTTCTTTCTGTTCAGACTTCGATGAGCATGAAAAGGATTTCTCTGTTCTCAAAGAAAAAAAGACACGGAAGGTTGGCATATTCTCAGCAGGCACCAAGGGACTGGAAGGGGGGTTGGAAGGAGTAAAAAAATTGTATAAGCAAAAGCCACAACAGAAATCAAAATGAAATACTGTAAAACAACAGCAGGCTTGAGTAAAAGATCCATATTGCCGGAGCTAGTTTATTTCTTCTAGCATTACCTTTATAATCCTTCACCAAGAATGATGTTTTTAAGCAAGACAAATATGCATTCTAATCAGTTCAGCTAGATTAGTTTTGTTTCTTGGGTTTTGGTTGTTTGTTTGGGTTTTTTAAGCTAGATTTTCACTCCCTTTAACTGCAATGGGTTTCTTCAGAGAAAGAGATTGCAAAGGAGTGCTTGTCATCTTCCATTATTAGGCCACAGAATGAAAGAGAAACACTCATTAAAAAAAAATAATTAAAAAAAAAATATATATAAAAAAATAAGTAAAATAAGAATCTTAGGAAAAAGCCATTCTCTGAGTTGATGGAAGAAGCGACAAGGTTTGTAAGACCTGATGTATACTTAACAGATAATGTCATGCACTGAGAGGGACAAGAAAAAATTTGGGTGAAGAGGAATCATTCCGAATAGCCTCAAGGGGAATGAGAAAAGACAGACTACTGACAATCATGCTAAAAAAACCCACACATTAATTTAAAGGTGAAAACCAGTCATATGGATGAAGAAACCTGGACTGTAAGATCCTGTGAAAAACAGCTCATTAGTGCAGATGACCTAAAGTGAACTGGCACATCTTTTAGGACAACCTCTTCCTAGCTTATGAGTGGTCAATCTGATGCTCAGAAAAATTGGTAGATGTAGGACACTGGCTTTAGCAAACAGGGACTGAGCTCCAGTGTAAAGTGACTATATACAGGAGTTGGAATCAAGACAGGCAGCAAAGAAATGTGGAGGAATCTTCTGGCCATGCTGAGATGGTATTGGAAAAGCCAAAACTAAGGTAAGACTTGAATCCTATGAGGAACAAGGACAAGAAGTGCATCTACCTCTATTGATGGCAAAACTCACAAGGAAAACACAGACCCATAGCTCACTAGGGTAGTGATTTCATGGTCACAGATATATTTAGAGCTGAGGTACTCAACTTCTTCTCTCTGTACCCGTCTTCAACAAGATCTCCCAGGACTTTGTGTCTAGAGACAAGGCACAAGAAAGGGAGCTACTAACAGTGGAAACTGACCAGATGTGGAACCTATTTCAGAAATTCCTGATCCATACATGCTTCCCAGTACCAGAAAGAGATCAATAAACTGGGGCAAGTGCTCACTGCAAAGGCAGTCAGGAAAGCACTTGCCCTTTGAGAAGCTAAGGAAGTAGGGCTTTTCTGGGGAGACATGACACCAGCCTCCCATTGCCTGCGGGGAGATTATGATGGTGGAGTCAAGATCTTTACAGAGGTACATTGTGGGACACCAGAAGACAATGATCCTTAATTGAATCAGGAGACGTTTAAACTAGATAAAAGGGGGGAAAAAAGCATGAAAAGACAGCTGAACATTGGAGCAATTTGCACAGAGGTTGTAGAGCCTTCCTTGGAGGTTTTCAAGACCCAGCTGCACAAAGCCCTGAGAAAGCCAGTCTGAAATCAGCATTGACCCTGCTTTGAGTGGGAAGCTGGCCTGGATGATCCCTCAGGACCCTTGCCAAGCTGAATTTTGTGATTTTTAAGACTTTATCCCAGACACAAGTATGAGGAAATGTGCACCCGCTCACTGAATCTACCACTCATGTATACTGACAACTAAGGTCTGTAAACTGTAATGTAAGCTGTAGTTAATTGACTTTATATGGATATTTAGTCCCATAAAGACATTGGTTTATGTTCAATGATAAGTTACTTCTGAAGTTCTGGGTATTGGCCTAATACAAGTAACCAGAGTGATGCATTTTACAATCAGTATATAATATTTATATAATATTTTATTATATTTATATGTATTACTTTATATATCATCCTATAAATACATAAAAATTAACTCAGGCTTTACTGTGGAATAGTTAACCAATGGTCCTAATAGCAGTGTAAAAGTGGTAAAGAGTAAAATATTGAATAATCTGTCTTATGTTTACCTTCCCTTTTAAGACTTCATTAAGTGTACTAGCACTTTCACAAGATGCCCAAGGCTTTAAGAACTCAGGGTCTCATTTTAAGTCCTTGAGTTTGAAGACACTGATCTAAATTTATTGATGTACCCAGGCAGATCATAGCATCTCTTTTCCAAACACACAATGAAAATAACTATGTGAATAAATATTCAGAAAATACTATCCTGGAGGTTCAGGCCCTGGAGAGTGGATCCTCATTCTTAAGAAACAAAGAAATAATTAACTGATAGACAACGGAAAAACAAGCATGTTTAGACACAAATAGGAAGAAAGCAAATATCAGCAAAAGATTATTGAGATTTAGTTTACTTAAAGCCTTACTGAAATGATAATTTGCCAACTATGACTAAACCATGTTATAAATCTAGGAGGAAAGCATGTTTTCCAAGTACAGTGCACACTGACAAAAAAATCTTTATAAAAGTAAACCAATGGAGTAATAGACCATCCATCTAAACCAATTAGAAAACTTGTAATTGTGAATAATTTAAAGGCAGTGATGGACCAGGATTTGCATATTTTATCATGACTGTAACTAACTGCCACAAACAAGAGCAAGGAGTCTGCCAGACAGGGATGTATGTTTAGATGTCAGGAGCAGTCTGGGAAGGGACGAAAGGAGAGAGCAGGGAAGAGGGACCAGTTTAAATTAGGAGTTGGCAATGTGTAGAGGCACTATTCCTTTTTTTGCTGAAGTCCTCTGCAAGATACGTAGTGTCATCTAATAACTTTTTAGCAGACAGAACTGAAGGTCTGAGCCAGATCACTAGTCTCAATTGGAGACATTGACCTTAACTTAGGCTAGTTCAATCTTTGGGATTCAGCCAGCCACAGAAGTTCAGTTCCACAGGCAGATGTGGAAGAAGGCTGTTTCAGGAAATCTTCCTTAACTTGGATTTCTATAGTGGGCACTGTAAATTACATAGCATTACCTCCTCCAGGGCTATGCAGAAGGGCTTTTCCAAGAGGAAAAATGAAGATGACAGCATTCAACACAACCATTCTTACACAGCAATCTAAAAGCATGTGTGCATAACACAGCTGGCATATGCATTTTATATAGCAGCTCTAGAAACCAAGCTGTATATCTAGGAAAAATGGGAGGCTACACATGTTTGAGTCTCATTTCTTACCACATTTTTTTAGGAGGGATTTGTGACCTGAAGATTTAAGTATCTTGTAGCCCGCACATCACATAGTTGAAGAATACTAGCATGTGCTCAGAATTAAAAGCAATTTCTTGACAGTATTAGAACATTAAACATGTATATTTTACATTGGTCTTCAAGACAAGCAAGCATTTTCATTGAGAGCTTTAAAAAAAAAAAAAAAAAAAATATTCAGAGATGCTCTGATTTCACAGACCTTTAAAAAAATTAATATTCCCAAACTAAAAAGATGTTTTACTGCATTTTTTAAACTGTAAGGCTATAAACCAGAAAGGACAACATGTAACATTTTGAAAACTACCTGGAAGTTTAGCAGCCTAAGGCTTATTTTCTGTGTAGTAAATCTATTGTGAATTAGGATGTGAATTCACAGTGCACCAACTTCTGATGCAGACATACACAGCAGACATTAAGAACACTAATTTGCAAGATAGCTAGTTCTCACTTTTATGACAATTTTGCTTGAATAAAGCCATTGGTGTTAAAGTGTGTCTGGCACACACAGAGACAGAAAAGAAACCAGAGATGGACCATGATGGTGTAAAAACAGATTGTGAAGGAGGATGCTGGAATTCAGAAAAAAAGTTATTATGAGGGAAAAGGTGGCAGAGAAACAGTGCAAATGAGACTCAGCACAAGAAGCAGAAAGATGTGAAAGGTACAGAGAAATAAAAAAGACAAATACTATCAATAATCAGGGAAGAATAAGTGCAACAGCAAAATAAAAAACTGGGCTAAAGAGTATAAAGAAAAAAGGAAAATTCAGATAAAGCATGTCTGCAAATTCCTAAACACAGCCAATAAATCCAGCAAGCCCAGCTATAAAGCTATGTATTTTTAAGGTCTGGAGGAAGCCTCTTACATTTTATTAAGATGAACTGACAGACTTGTGTTTTTTTTTGGAGCCCAGTATAGACCCAGGAGCCCAGATTGGATTTCCTCTGGTGCACTGAAGTCCTTTCTCAACACGGGTTGCGTGCAGCCATGGAGGCCCTACTGGGGACCTCAGCATATGAAAGAGAGTAAGGAGCATCCTAGCCGCAGTTCAAATGAATCACTGCAGCAATGCAGTGCACCACAGGTTATCATCAAGCTGCCCTTACTGCAGGCAATATTATTTCAACCTGATCAAAAATCAAAGCTTTCACAACACTAAAATATTGCAGTATCTTGAATTACCATCCCAACACAGGAAGAAAAATAAATACATTGGAAACTCCCCTAGCACAGACTTTTTGGTTCCCACCAGCTCCTGGGGGACTGAACCATTACATTGCCTGAATGCAAATGCACTCTCCCCACCTGCTCTACCAGCACTGTTTATTCCCAAATTCTGGCAACACTTGCTTTCTTTCTACCTCCCTAGATACGGTTTTTTGGTCTCCTCCATCTTACACACACCGTTTTGTCTATTCTATTCCTCATCTTGTTTTATTTAATACTCTCTTCACTTCCTTGATATTCTTCCCTGTCCTCTTGATACTCCCTGCCTCTTGGGGCTTTATTTCCCAGCTCCTGGCTGCCATTGAATCCCACCTGAGCAGATCCTTCAAGGTATGGAAGCCCATAATTATTTTCCTTGTGGGCTGAGACTGCAAGGCTTGGCACAAGCAGCTGATTTGGGAAAAATGTATGTTTATAGCTCCTGAACTGGATTTATTACAGCTCACAAAGAATGTATGTACCAAGTATTTTGTTAGGGGTTACTGTCTGACAAAGCTTTTATAAAGGTCCTAGGTTTTATTTTGTTTTTAAAAAGTTCACATCTCTCAGTCTCCAAGCAGTATCTTTCCTTTATCAAGCTGTTAGGAATAAATTCAAGATTGTTGGTATTGAATAAACATATGTATGTGCAAACCCCTAAATCTAGAAGTATGGTCATAAAAGGGAGGTGGGAATATATTTAGAAGGCTTTATAGATCCCATCCTCTAGGTGAACACACAGCACATGCCAATAACTGAACTCCTAAAATCTTGTCCCAGCATAAAACTTTGAGGGCAGGTTCTTCTGTCATTTTTAACAGGACACTTTTTTTAGATTCCTCAGTGCTCAGTGTGTTTCAATTGCTTTTCCACCTGCAGCTGAGAGAAAACAAATCTATGCCATGAGGGGAATAAATGGATGCAAGATCTCAATTACTGGAAAGTTCTGCCCAAATCTTTCCTTTGCTAAGAGACCTTGTGGACCAAAAAGCTGCCTTTAGATTTCTGCACAGACTGCATAGTGCCAATAGCTCTGCAAGTTGAAAAATCAGCAAAGGTGATCTGAATTTAATCAAATTGAAAAATGTAATCTGTAGCAAAATATACGTCCTATTGATATCAACTGAGAATATTCAAATTATAGACTGGAGCTAGAAATGCAGGATTGTATTTCTTTGCTACCTTTTTTGTGCTGTATAAATCTGAACCAAAGGATAAGTCTTGATATCCTGGAAGGAAACAGGCTCCAGTTGTCTCATTTTCTAATGAGAGATTTCATTGGATGTTTTTATGCCAATAATTATAAACATATCCCAGGTGGCTTTGGCTGTGTTACTCAGGGATAAGGGAATAGCAGTGCATATACCTCAGCAATACCTTCAGTTGCAAGCAAGCAGCTTGCAACAGGTGTTCCTGTGCCTCTTCCAGATGAAGAGCTAGTTTTTGGAGGCCTGTGCGTCAAGATTCATAGTGTAGGACTTTTTCATCAGCAAGTTAATCAAGACAGCACTGCAGTAAGAAGCGGCACCTCTGAAATTAAAGTTTTTTAGTCTCCTTGCTGGCCTTCCCCCTCAGATAGCTGTGCCTTTGTTTTCCCATCTTCATTAAGTCTTCAGTCTTGCATCAGAGCCAGTGTATGTAGTTTAACCATAGGATGACAAGAAACTATTGTCAGGGAGTTGTGGAAAAAGCAGACACTGCTAGAGGCTGTTCCTAACACTCTTGAAAAGGCAATAGGAAGAAGACCCTATGGAATATGCAGTTCTGGTTAACTAAATTCACATTTAAATTAGTGTTCGAGAGGGAGCAAAAACATCCAGAAAAGACATAGATATTCTGTCTTACAGAAGAGAATGGCAAGTATTTAAGCCAGAGCTGCTGAAAGCTGGTACTGGCAACAGTACAAACGACTACAAGCTAGCATGTTTGTGAATTAAGTTTCTAACAATAACAGCAGTGAAACTGTTGTACAAGCTCTTAAGCAGTACAGTATGTACAGACAATCTGGACAACAGCAAAATGGAGGTTCTCATAGGTAGGAAAACACTTCAAGTTCTGCCATTCAGCAGCCCAAAAGCTCCACTGCAGTTGCTTTTGTAAGTTTTCCAAAGTTAATCTGTGGTCTTCACTGCTGCCAAATTCTTTCACTGATGACCTCTTTCCACCACTACCCAGCAAGCCCCTCTTTATACTCCACCTCTCTGCTCATCAATCCAACCTTGCTGACTTGAGTTCAGCTGTGTTGATGAGCTGGCATCTGCTTTCAGTGCTTTCTCTTGTGAAGAGAGCTGTTCAGTCTCCCCAGGCTTCAGCATTTGCTGATGACAATAGTAGCTCCAGTTCAGTTTTTTGACAACAACCTCTGTTGCCAAATCATCTTTCGCTATTCATGGTGTACTGCAGTGTTTGAGGAGATCCCATAAAAAGGCTGACTTACTCCATTATAAAACATGTATTTTTCAACAAATGTCTGCAATTCATTCAGCTGAAGCTCTTTTGCACTTCTGGTTCATTTTTCTCTTCATTGTCCTCCCTACACAAAACCATCAAAATGATCTTTGTCTTTACCCTCTTTTACCTTCTTTCCCCACTTCCTCCCTAACACTTTCCCCTGAAACAAGTATTTCTAATCTGCTCTCTTCCTTCTTTCTATATTTGTCCCAGTTTTTAAGATACCTCTTATCAGTTTCCTTCCCTTCTTTCCTTGTTTAATCTCTCATTCTCTTCTGCTTTGTCCTCCAGCCCTCTCCACACAGTGAGTGATTTAATAACTTCTTTCGAGTTCCTCCCTACCATCTCTCCTGTGACTCTGCCCATCTCTCACAATTACTGTTGCATCACCTCATTCATTTTTATGAAACACACACTTTATAATCCCTCCCCCCAGTTCAGTTTAGGCTCTCTGAAGTCTGCCTTGTATTTCTTGCACTCCACTGAAATAATCTTTTGCAAGGACTTCCATCAAACCTAAACCTGCAAAGGTGAATCTTTCTTACTCCACTGTTTATCAGTACACTCAACACCACCTGTATTCCTTTTCTTGACTTTTTTTTTTTGACAGTGAATTCCACATCAAGAAGATTAATAAGTAACAGCCAAGAGAACATTTCTGTGGTAAAATCAATTAAAAGCCACTTGGATTTTTTAAGGAACTATCAGGCACCATTTCTCCTTTCCCAGTTACACAGCTAAATAAATGGTACTTAGGTGTGCTCCTCTGAGGCACACCTCCACCCTAGCCACAGAGAGAATATTGGTCAAAAAGAAAAAATAAAACTAGGGTTGATCTTTGCTTATATTCCTGTCTCTCAGAGAGCCAAGGGATTAATTCATAATATTTTTCCCTATTTATGAGTTCTCCAAGCAGAATGAAGAATCCTCTTATCTGTAGTTCATTAAAAGTATTCTCAAATTGCTTCAGTAAATAATTTTGGTCTTGTACATACTTTCAGCCTTCTCTACTAAAATCAAGTATATATGCTGCAATTATAAGCTGCAGCCTCCTAAATTAACTTGTAGAACTAGCACAATTTTTAAAGCACACTGTATAGTCAATTGTAATATGCATTATCAGTGACATAAGTTGTATTTAAGCATTCAAGCAGGAACCAAAAGTAATACCTTTTAAATTACATAACCAACAAAATGCAAGCCATTAAACGCAGATTCTTAATTCAAATATGTTGTTAGCAGCTTTTCTGTGAACACAAAAGGTTTTAAAATGAATGCTAAGATTTTCATGGACATACATACAAGTAAGATTATTTTTTCTTCTGAATAAACTGTAGAAAATACTTATTGGCTGTTCAAACCCACTTCTTTGGCTCAGCACAGTATTTTTTCTTTCAATTTTGTATTGTAAAAATCCAGATGTCAAGTGATTTAGAAAGATTACATGTTTTGCAATGTAAGAGAAAACAATACAATGTTCTGGCAGAGCACTTAGCACAATGGGGTTGTTATCTCTTGTGGTCTGCGAGGGCTGCCCTAGGAAACATGATTAACAAATTGGCATTCAACTGTAGAACACACGTTGCTACACATTGTTTAGCATGACGGGGAGTGAACCTGGAGGAAGATCCTCATTTACCATCACTGGTGTATGACCACACACTGTTTGTCTGAACTAACAGAGAAGTAGGAATATCAGATTTAAATTCATTTATATTTGTGAGAACTTGAATCAGGAGCAACCTCACAATGATTTGGATAGAATGAGTTTTGAAACCTAGTTTTCTTCACTTGTAGGATTATGACCATCTCTTCCCATTCTGGAAGAACATAAAATATCCATAGTTCTGATTGAACCTGATATCAACATTTACCACAACTTTTCACAGAATAATTTTGATTTAAAGGGCTTCCACAGGTTCTCTAATCCCATTCTGCTCAAAGTAAGGCTGACTTCAGAGTTGAGTGAGGCTGCTCAGGGCCTTATCCAGCCACACTCCAAAGCATCTCCAGAGACTTGTTCCATTGTTATACCACTGCCATTGTGAAAGTTTTTTAGTATACCTCACAATTTTCCTTACGGTAATTTGCAACAATTGACTATTATCTTTTCACTGGACATCTCAAAGAATCTGCCTTCCATCCTCTCTAGCAAGACTCCTACAGGTAGCTGAAGATTCCTCAAATGCTTTCTCTTCTCCAGGCCCTCAGTCTCTCTTGATACGCTACATCACCCCAGCCCCTTCACCACCTTGGCAGCCCTTCACTGTGGGGCTCCCCTATGTTAGTCTCTTGTACTGTGGAGGGGCAAAACCAGGCACAGTATTTTCAACAGCCAAGTGCTGGTGACAAGGGAATGGTCTGTTCCCTCAACCCCACAGCTACATCCCATCCCCTGCATGGTTGATGTTGACTACAGGGAGACCGTACAGGTGCCCACACTGTTTTACATGTACAAATACTCGCTCCCAGTCAGGTGCAGGACTTCCTGCTTGCTTTACTTGACTTATAAGGCATCTGCCATTCCAGTCCGCTGTCTTTTGAGGTCCCTCTGGGTGGCAGCCCTCTGCAAGTCTCATGAGGATGCATTCTGCTCTGTTATTCATTAATCTTTTGGGACGTTTTTGTATTTAGCATGATTATACTGCATTATAACTTTGTACAGAAGTCAGAACAAAACAATTTTTCCAACCTAAAAAGCCTGTTTTTGTTATCAATAATCTTGACAAAGCTTATTAATAATGTTTTTAATATTACTGAAAACCAGCATTCTCTGACAAAATTATTCTGACATAAAATATCAGCTGTTCTTTGTATTAAGTTAACACTTAGTACATGCATAAGGAAATATGCCCTGGTCAAGCAGCAGTCCAAGTTCTATTTTTGATATGTGACTTTTGGGCAGGACTTGGGATTTTGAGACAAGCATCTTTCAAGAAGTGTATGGACACACATCAGAAGGCTGCTGTGAAACCTGAAGAAATTTCCAAAGTACTGCTCAAGGATATAGTGCTTACTTTTCCCTGTATGAACTGCAGATTCCTCCTCCCCACTCCTTTGCCAGTAGGTCTAGGGAAGGCATTACAGCTCCCTTAAAATTCCTGAAATAGGATAGAGGACAAGCTACCTCTACTAGATGCACAATAATACATTCCATGTTTCTTAAGATCTTGAAAGTAAGCTTCCTTCAGAACTTCATTCTACCATACCAATGAACATGAAAGCTACACTTGAGTTTTACAGCCTTACTCAACTTTAAGCGAACATCTTCCATTTTATATGGTAACCCCAGATAAATGAGAGATTTCTGATTTTCTGTTTTGAAGCATGCAATTACACACATATGATCTATGTGAAATAAGCTTTCTTTCATGCTATGTTCAGCAGGCTTTAACACATGCTGATTTCAGAAATGCCATTACTCCTCAGACATGAGCTACAGCTAGACATGTGCAGAGGCAGCTAAGCTGGGGTCTATACTGCATCTCCTTGCAGTGGAAGGAATTGCATTATAAAACATTAACTGATTTTCCTAACCAAGGATTGGTGGATTTCCAAAGGATTTCCAAACCAAGTTTGATGGATACAGATAATAGTGGGTATTCTTTATTTTTTTCAAGCTTCCATACTATCTAACTACCTGCTCAGCACCCATAGCTCTCCCAAGCCCTTCATATCTTACACAAAGGCATAGAAGGGGATCCAGAAGAACCTCTCTTGATGTCAGATGCAGAGAACCCAGGTTTTTGATGAGAAGGGTAGGAAATGCATCAGCACTTTTTTATAGCAGGAGTCTGTCATAAGATTCAGATTTCCAAAAATCTCCAAATACAGAAGCATGTTGTCCTCCTTTTGAGGCATCAGGGCTGCACTCTAATGATAAACTGTCATTCTAGTAGCAATCAATAAAATGCCTGATGTGTCTAATAGTTACTAACCTTTGTTACCAAGCTAAATGTCAGCATGTTTCTTTCAAGTTACAGGTGTAAAATAAGAAAACCAAGCATCTAAGTTCCCAGGCAGTGTTCAACTAAAATAAAGGACTTTCCACATATATTCTCACTTGACATACCATAAAAGAGAAAATTGGTCCACTAAAAAGTGATCCTGGAGAAGTGGCAACAAGGATGACGATGGCAGATTTGTTAAACAGTTATTTTACTCCAAACTTTCCAGAGGACAAAGAAGATGAAGCTTTGTTTTCTAGTTACAAGGCTTGCTCCAGAGGACTGCAAAATAGGAAAACTACAACGACTATTTAATGAAAAATCCACAAAACTTATTGTGGCAAACAAATTATAACCTGGTTAGCATAGCTAAGGGAGAAGAGGGATGGGTGAAGAAATGTTTTGAAGGACATATTATGAAGACATTCATGTGAATAATTTAATTCTAAATACCCAACATGGACCCGTAAGAGTCCTGCTTAAACTAACTCGCTTTCATTTCTTAAGAGATAATACTGCTGCTGCAGGAGCAAGGGAACTGCAATGTCTCATACACTTACATTTTCAAAGAGTAATAAGGTTCCACACCGAAGATAATTGAATAAGGCAGAGCGTTATGGTGCATAGGTTAAAATAATAGCTGTAGGATAGAAAATTAGCTAAAAAATAGGAAACAGTGAAGAGGTAATAACAGGTGTGAAAGAAAAGAGTTTACAAGTGAGGTATGTAAGAGGTCAGGTAGCTTTCAACTAATGCATGCAAACATTTTCAGTAAGAGGAAATTTCACCTTTTCTGTGCCTGCTGCAGCTGTTTTATCCACAGTGACTGAACAAGCACAGAAAATACAGTGGAGACCCAGGATGTACAGAGAATAGATGAACACTGGTCTTAGTTGGTTGACAAAATAAAAATAGTAAATACCACACAACCTCAATTATACAAAGGTACATAAGGATACCATGTGGCTCCAGACAACTGGGAGTGCAGATAAGGGGAGAGTCGAAGCAGGTTGTTTGTGAGCCTTCAGTAAGCAGCAGCAAGTGAGGTCCTGTGGTAGTACATTCAAAATAAGCTTTATTACAGCTCTGCTACAAGGTAACACCTGTCAGTTTTCTCTTCAGTTAATGGACATTAATGATGTAGCAGGACACTCCATCTCTCAATATGCCTGCCTCAGTTTCCCTCTTTGATTCAACTGCTTTTTGTCTCTCAGTTTTGCAGGCCCAGGCCTGCAGTGGAAAGATTCCCATGAGAAGGGAAAAGGCCTGGCAAACTCTGAGCTGGTAACAACCTTGAAAGATACAAACAGAGGCAAAGTTGATGTTCATAACACAGCTGCTCTCTGATGTTGAAGAACACAGAGCCTAGCCCGGCCACAGCTAGGCCTGAAACATAATTAAAGTAAGAATGAACAGATAAACAAAAGAATTTTCTTGGTGGGAATGAGGCCTTCATGGTTTTTTCTACTGTTTTCCATTTATTCTCCAATGAGAGAGGTTGGAGATATGGCTAAATAGTTAAAATTACAGCAGTCAATACACTTTATTCTATAAAAGTCTGGTCCCATCTTTGACTGGGGGACTTCCCATACAGTTTCCCAGGAGGTTGCTGGACCTTCTCTAAAACCAGGACACCTTCCAGAGAGACTAATTCTTGAGAATTAAGACCCACCCAGGGACACCTAGCTGTGGCTGGACAAGGATGAGAGATATTAACTCCTTCCTTGCCTTTATTAGTAAACTTAATGTTAAGTAATTTTCATAAAGAAATTTTAAGATTACAGAATCCTTTAAAGTTGATAATTAATGTTTTAGTATAAGACTTGATAATAAATAAGTTGCTAGCATTTAAATGGTTAACCTTTATCGTTTGATCTAACAACAAGTAGTAAATTTCATTGTTAAGATACCTTTTGCATTCAAACTTCAATTTCCGTCCAATCTCCCAGTTTCCCTACAATTTGACCATACTTGTGCCCTCTACTTTAAGGAGTTAAGACCTCAAAGTTATAAGCAATAAATCTCGATCTGTGCATATATGTCTTGTCTACCATCCCATCCCGTTTGCGACAAATGAGCAGGCATGACTGCGGGTCAAAGTCCTGGTCCTTAAAACCGGTGCTAAGGTTGAAGGCAGAGAAGGCTGCAGATGGAGTCCCTGGGAGCTTTTGTTCTCCTTACATGAAATATGTCTGCAGCACAGCTGAGGGTACAACAAGACCGAATTACCTAGCTTTCCCCAGCTTTATAATGTTTGTCTTCAGGAGACTTGTGATTGCTCTGCTCACAAAAAAAGGCTCTCTTACTTCCCTGTACAAGGCAACTCAGGCACAGAAGTCTTGGAAAGACAGGAAAAAACAGCCCTATTACCTACTGAGTTAACAAAACCCACTTCAAACCTTCTTTATATGCAATATGGTGAGAGATGGGAAGGATGAGGAAGGACAAGATGATGATGTTGTCTTTTAAGGTTTATACTGGAAGCTTCAAGGTGTACCAGGAGCTGCACACTGGGGTTTTTTTGAAGCTAAGCTCCAGCAGGAATAATTAGCTCTTACATTTCCATCAACCCACTGTACAACAGTGCCACCTATCTTGAGATATCAGGGGCAGCTAGCATTCTTCTCCTAAAATAGAGGATCACAGACTAATTAACTCCCCTTATTAGGTATGGCAAAGTGGCTTTGAAAGAATATTGGCTTATGTGGAGATGAGATCATACAGAATCATGGAATGTATGGGGTTGGAAGAGACCTTTAAAGGTCATCTAGTCCAGACTCCCCCTGCAAGTGCACAGGAACCTTTTAAACTCCATCAGGTTGCTCAGAGCCTTGTCAAGCCTGACCTTGAATGTGTACGGGGATGGGGCCTCCACATCTCTGGGCAACCTGTTCCTGTGTTTTACAACCCTCATTGTAAATAACTTCTTCCTAATGTCTCATCTAAATCTACCCTGCTCTAGTTTAAGATCATCACCCCTCATCCTATAACTACAAGCCCTTACAAACAGTCCCTCCCCAGCTTTCCTGTAGTCCCTTCAGGTACTGGAAGGCCACTATAAGGTCTCGCTGGAGCCTTCTCCTCTCCAAGCTGAACAACCCCAGCTCTCTCAGCCTGTCTTCATAGCAGAGGTGCTCCAGCCCTTTGATCATTTTTGTGGCCCTTCTCTGGACTCATTCCAACAGGTCCATGTCCTCCCTGTATTGAGGGCTCTAGAGCTGTACGCAGTGTTCCACCTGGAGTCTTATGAGAGCAGATTAGAGGGGTACAATAATCTCCCTTGACCTGCTGGCCACACTTCTTTTGATAGAGCCCAGGATGTGATTGACCCTCTGGGCTGTGAGTGCACATTGTTTGCTCATGTCCAACGGTATCCCCAGGTCTCTTGCTGCAGGGCTGCTCTCTATCACATCATCCCCTAGCTTGTATTGATAACAAGGATTGCTCCTACCCGGGTGCAGGACTTCAAATTTGGCCTTAATGAACCTCACAGGCCTACTTCTCTAGCTTGTCCAGGTCCTTCTGGAGAACATCCTGTGCCTCCAGCATATCGACCACATCAGTCAGCTTGATGAAGCTGGCCCTCCATGCTCAGTTAGTTGTAATTCTTATTGAGGGATAGTCCGAAAAGCATTCAACCCAGAAAACTGCTGTCTTTCCTTCCCTCTACATTAACTTGCTAATTTAAAGAAGCCTGAGGATTTCTTTAGGCAAGTCACACAAAAAAATAATAATAAAAAAAAATCTGAATTCCACTTAAGCCCTTTTCCAAAGTCCTAAAAATGGGGAGCAAGTAATTCAGTGTCTCAACAGTGCGGATTTGACACTTGTACAAGGGCAAGGATTCTGACCTGGATCAGAAACAGTGGAAGCAAGGGGAAACACTTCATCGTGCATATAAAACTGACCGAGCTGTGTAAGCAGGCATTTTACAGCTGGAATTTGCACAAGGTAGTTAAAGAAGAGAGGTAACATACAATATTTTATTAGACAAGCATTCATGCCTTCAGTTTCTTCCTTCACCACTGAAGGTACCTAAAAGCCATCCAGTCTGCTAACTAGTGTTAAATCTGAAGTGTCTTTACACTTCAATTCACAATACCCCAGCCTAGGTATTCAAGCACTTACTCAACAGGCAGAAAGCCTATGGCTTCTGTGAAAGGTTGGTCTAGGTGAGAACAATCATTTTAGGCAGAATATTGTCCTTTGCATGAAGCAGCTACAGATTTTATTCAGTGTCATACTTCAGTAGATTAATGTAATTGGCTTGCTAATACTGTTTCCTATAAAAAGAAAATAATAAACAAGTTCTATTTCTCTGTGTGAAATGTAAGACTATAACATTTTATTTAGCTGTGCTGAAAGGCCATAGAGTAGGTTTTTTTTTTGAGGAAACCCATAAAAATATAGTCCTCTTGCTTAAGTCTGTTATTCAGGAAGGCAAGCAGTGACCTACCTCCCACGCTCTGATCCAGTAATTATATTAATGACTTTGATGAAGGGCTTCTTGGTTTAATAACAGCAAGTAGCCCTTCCTATTATCAAGCATTATGGCTTTAAACTAATTAAAAACATAGTTTTATCCTCAGAACCTGTTTTAATCAATTGTCAGAAGAGGAGTTAGAAATAATTTCTGTGGTTAGGCAAACTTTGAAAGGAATTATATGTCAAAGCATCAGAAACAACAGCACTTTCATAGCACTATGGGAATTAGGAAGATAAATAAAAATATCTTAACATGACTAATTCTCCCTTTTCAGAAGGGACAGAGAAGGAAGAAGAGGCGGTGGGGTGGCCCTCTATTTTAGGGAGACATAGGAATGCCTGCAAATTATTGAGAGTAATGATAGGATTGAGTCCTTATAGGTAAGAATTAGGTGGAAGGGCAACAAGGCTGATACCGTGGTGGGAGTCTGTTAGAGACCACTCCACCAGGATGAAGAAGCAGATGAAATATTTTACCTGTAGCTAGGAAAAGTTTCACAATCGCTATCCCTTGTTCTCATAGGAATCTTCAACTTCCCAGACGTCTGCTGGAAATAGAACACAGCAGAGAGAGAACAGTTCTGGAGGTTTCTGGAGTGTGTGGAAGAACTTCCTACTGCAACAGGTGAATGAACAGACCAGGGAAGGTGCCCTCCTGGACCTGCTCCTTGTGAACAGAGATGAGGTGCTGATTGACAAGTGGCTGAATATGAGCCAGCAGTGTGCCCAGGTGATCAAGAAGGCCAATGGCATCCTGGCCTGCATTGGGAACAATGTTGTAAGGACATCTAGGGAAGTGATCCTCCCCCTGTACTCGACTCTGGTGAGGCCCCATCTTGAGTCCTGTGTGCAGTTTTGGGCACCTCAATACAAGAAGGATGTTGAGGTGCTGGAGCAGGTGCAGAGCAGAGCAACTAGGCTGGTGAAAGGCCTCGAGAACAAGTCTTAGGAAGAGCAGCTCAGGGTACTGAAGACAAGGAGGTTGAGGGGAGACCTCATTACTCTCTACAACTACCTGAAAGGACATGGTAGAGAGGTAGGTGCTGGTCTCTTCTTACAAGAAAATAGTGATAGGACAAGAGGGAATGGCCTAAAGTTACACCAGGGGAGGTTTAGGCTGGACATTAGGATTTTTTTTTTTTCTCTGGAAGGGTTGTCAGGCATTGGAACAGACTGCCCAGAGAGGTGGTTGAGTCAGCATCTTTGGATGTGTTTAAAAGTCATATAGATGTGGTGCTTGGGGGTATGGTTTAGGGGTGAACATGGTAGAGTAGGGTTAAAGTTTGGATTTGATGATCTTAAAGGTCTTCTCCAACCTAAATGATTCTATGATTGCTTGTTATGTTAAAAATAGCTTACTGGAGAGAAAATGTCTTCTATGAACTGGACAGTAACTGCAGGTATGAATTATAATACTTTTCCCTCAAGTCATGTTTAATTTACTTCCTCTAACAGGAACAAGAATATCTGAGTATTCTTCCAGAGGTTTGTGGACAATTCTAAATGAGCAAGACTTAATGCAAATAATTGACACTGTTGTCTTCTGCCAGTGTGTACACATGTATGAGTCAAAGAAACAGGTGCTTAATATGCTCATGGCACATTCTTGGGGCAAGTTTGAATTGTAGAGATTGTTACTGAAATATTAAGATTTGTACAAATGAAATATGAATGGCAGGACATATGTGTTTATAAGCACCAGAATAAATAGTAGGACAAGGATTAAAAGAATAGCCTGTTTTGATAAAGAGAACACCATCCCTAAGACAGTGTTCTCATGACTAGGATTGAAGAATGCTAGTCAATGTGAAGAGCAGAAGACCTGTACTTTAAGACCACAGCAGAGATGCGTCATCAGAAGTTCCTGTCTTGTAACAACAGGAGGCCCAGGCTGCAGTATCTCATATGCTGTTCCCTTTGCTGCTAGTCCATCAGGATCAGACGTATTCCTAGCAGACAAGGGAAAAAAAACCAAAACCAGCCCAAGATTCATGAAGGCCTTTAAACAAAGAACCATCCATTAACTGCTGCCTCCTAAAAAGAGAAAAGCTTGGTTAAAAAAAATTGTTTTATACCTATGAAGAACCACAGCAATGAATTTAGCTTGGACAGCAAACATCTTTTGTCCTCTCTGCAACGCAATTATCTTGGCTGTAACATCTACAGCATGCATTTTGGTGGTTTAGAGTGTCATCTATGGCAATGTGAATCAATGAAGTCTTTGAGAAGATGACTGTGTAAAATCAGGCTACTCAGATTTTGTTAAGCCAATATTGTGATTCCTCTCAGAGACCATTCTGAAAAACATTCCTCACTGAACACTGTTATACCTGGGAAGAGGCTGCCCAGAGAAGTGGAGTTTCCCTCACTGAAACTATTTAGGGCACAGCTCAACAGCCTCTGTATTAAATAATATAAGGCCCTGCTTTTAAGTGAAGGTTGGACAGCCTCTACAGATGTCTTCCAACCTATATTTTATATTTTTTTATTATTCTTCTTTCATGAGATTTTTTAATCTTATCACAGAAGTTTCTCACTATGTTTAGATTGTTTTAGTCAAATGTTGTGTCTCATATTGGATAAAATGCCTGGAATGATCTAGAAGAATTAAATATGGATGCTTTGTGAGATGGGAGTTTTTGTCAAGTATTGGATCCTGTTGAAGAACATGTTTTTATTCTGGAGGATGTATAGGTTTATTGGAATCGCAAGGAAATTTGTCAATTTAAGTCTTCTGAGACAGAGTCACATGACAATGTTCTGATACCATCTTACAGACTTAGCATAAGCAGTGGGCTCACAGGTCTGGCCATGTGGCAAACCCTTAAAGGCCCTAAATTTTCACCAGAAGACTCCTATGTACTTCTATATGTCTTATCCAATGTCTTTTCTGAGCATGGGAAGATGAAAGGCAAACCAGAGAAGAGATGACTGAGAGCAAAACATTCACACAAGACAAGACACTGCAAGCCTAGAACTCCCCTCTGTGCTAAATGGAACTAGTCAGAGAAAGCAGTGCAGTTGTCAATGCAAAACCACAATGATTCAGGTATAAAAAAACCCACATTCCTTGGGCTCAATGTTATTGTCAGAAACAAACCTTGTTTCCATTTATTCTCCCTTCGTCATCCTTTCCTGCTACTGTATAAAAATACGTATTTTTAAAATGCAACCATATGAAGGACTCACAGGAAGTCTAGTTACAAAGCCCGCAACTTCCGATTTTCCACATGAATCACATGTAAAAATTGCTTCAGAAAAGATTGTACACTTCACAAAAGTAATAAGTATCACCCCATGCTATGTTCTGTAAACAGCATGAATGACGTTATATGTAATTACACCTGTCAGGAAATTCTATACAAGCCCACTCTACTAGAGCCTTTCAGACAGAAGGTCCAGTAGCCTCACTGCAATGTGCGTCAGCCAAAGCTCCTAAAGATTTGACTTTCAATTACATAAGAGTAACACAGGCACAAATCTCATTTACCCCATACACACCAGCAAGAGAGCTAAGAGAACTAGTTTTACCAGATACTATTAGATTAAACACTATATCATGTCTATCACTTCTGGAGTAAGCTTCTGAAAGATCGTGATGGATGACTGTTTGAGTCCTCACAACAAACACAAAGGCTGTTTGTATCAAGAGCCTGGCAAAACACACTTAAACCCAGCTGGACTGATCCACGACCAAGCTGAGTAACTCTGAAGAAAATACCATCAGAGTATGTTCAGTTCCCTCTGTCAATCTGTGTTTGCTCTGCAACAAACACAGGGTGTGAAGCAGCCTGTTAGGGTATAGCAACAGCCAGTGTTACAGAGGGCATCATACATGGTAGCAGATGCCTTATGTGCACACTCAGGTCACACTGCCATTGCAGGTATCAAAACATACAGCACAGCTGTATTATTCACACCACACTAAGGCTGTTATTTGCATCTATGTCTAGGAATAGCCTGGCCACAAATGCAGATTTTTGCCTCCTGCTCCTTTACGCGTTGAAGATCAGTTTGCACAGTAACATAAGAAGAAGCATCAAGAAATTCAAATGAAGTGTGTTCAAAGCTGTGAATAAATCTACCAACACAGCACTGTGCTTCAATCTGTAGAGATACCTGCACTAACTGAAGGAATGTCATGTTATTGTAGCCCTACTCTGATGGAGAAGTACTTCCAACTTGCAATGCTGTCCAAGACATAACTGGAAAGCAGTTTCAGGCTATCCCAGGATTGTCTTCAATCATTCTTAGCTCACTCTTGTAGTGCAGAAGACTAATCTTGTTACTCCGTAGAATCTGGGCTTTAAAATAAGATGCTACAATGAAATAAGAAATGGAAAGAGGTCAAAACTGCAATACCTCAACATGACTAAAGCATATTGCAAACACTTCAAAGAAAAAGAAAGCAACCCAGACCAGCTATAACTGATCAAAACAATATTGGGGTCTACCCTTTTTTCCCCTTTTTTGTATATTTTACATGTATAAAAATATACTTTCTAAAACACCAAAATCAAAGCTATTTACTTTTTAATATGAAAACAATCTTGTCATTTAAACTAGTCTGTATTTTTCTTGAGTTATAAGACTCACCTTGAATATGAAATAATTAGGTCCAATCCTTTCTGCTATCTATTCACACCATCCAAAAACTAATCTCCATGAGGTCATACATGTGCATACATGAATAAAGCCAGTTTTATGTCAATCCTGCCATATAAATCCTGTTTATCAGATTTTTTTCTCAGAATGAGGGAAGTTTTCAATATTCAAGACAAAACAATTAAACAAGACATTCTAGAACTGTGGATGTGCCATAGCATACTTTAATTTTCTTCAGCAACTGTTCTTACTAATTGCCAATCTCTAGCTATTTTATTTGACTAGTGTTATCATTTAGCAATATAATGGCTGACCACCTCTATTTCCATTTATAAACAGAAAGCATAAATAAGAATAAAGCGGGCCAAACATCCTTTCCTTTAACGCTTACCAAGAGTCTGGGCTTGAATCTAACTAGTTACTTGCTGAAGTTGTTCAGGCTGTGTTTGGGTACCATAAAGAGCAGCTCTGGCTTCTGAAACTTATTTTCGAAGCCCTTCACCTACCTACGTATGGACTCCAGAATGTGCAAGATGTACTATATTTTGTCAGCAGTACGATCCACCATTTGCCTTTTAACTTCACAAATATCTGATTGAGGGCACAAAATATCTGATCAACTTCATGACTACAGGGTTCCTTTATTGTTTATTTGTTGTGCCATTGCTCAGATTTGACTAGAGAATGTGTCTTATTACATAGCAGCTCAAGACTAATGCCTTTGAATAGTTAGGAAGATTACAGTAGAATTTCTAAAGAAATGATCCAGTTTGGTTTAGTTTTTTAAAACAAGATGCTACAGTTTGTGGGTACCAGTAGATTCAGAAATACAAGTGGTGATTAGGAAGCAGCTGTTCTGCTCAACAGAAAGGTGAGAAAAGGACAAAGAATGCAGTCTCCAATCAGATCTGCCATGCCTAGAACCTGTGGTAGAGCCCCATACTCTACAGGACTTGAGTGTGTTCTTAATCCTAGCAGACACTAGAGGTTTTATAGGATTAGCAGAAGCAAACCCTTCATGTACTCCTGGGAAGTTTGTAAGTTCTGCATGGCTTTGTGCTGAATAGATAAGCTTTGCATAGGCTCCTGCAGGGGTTACTGCGCATAAGCCACACAGCATTTTTCACTCTTACAGGGAATCACAGGAG
This sequence comes from Apus apus, assembly GCF_020740795.1. Lineage (NCBI taxonomy): Eukaryota > Metazoa > Chordata > Aves > Apodiformes > Apodidae > Apus > Apus apus. The sequence continues at coordinate 55,633,736 of NC_067283.1, forward strand.
ATTTGAGGCCCTAATACATTGATACTGAAAGCACTGGGCCACTCAGAAATCCTATTCAGAGTAAAGATGAGGTTATGCAGAAGTTTATAACACACTATTGCTTTATAGTTAGAGGAAGTATACCCCTTTCAAAGTCTGCTGTCCAGTAAGATACCACAGAGAAACTGAGGCTACTTTGTAGTAACTGCACCAGATTAGGAAAGTCCAGTAAATGGACTTCTGAAAGTAATTATTAACTACACTGCAACGTGATACTCTTAGTGTAAACTATTCTGTTGTAGATTTAACAACCAATCACAAGCTGATCCAGCAGCTGAATCTTCCCTGCTTTCCAGGACCTGATCTGAGTAACAGCAGCAGTCACCAAAAGATGCTTTTCTTTTATTGATTCCTAATTTTCCAGATCCTACATCAGCCTATGCATTACAGCAAAATCATACCTTATATTCTTTGGGTAATCTGGAAAAAAGTACTGGGGCTGTAGGCCTGAAGATTTCTTATCTCTTTGTTTCAAAATGTCACAGTTGTACAGAGGAGTTTCTGTTTAGCCAGATACTTAATAAAAACTCTAACCTCTAGCTAGGTTAAGGTATTAGTTTCACAGAATCATGGAATTGTTTCAGTTGGAAAAGACCTTTAAGATCATCAAGTCCAACAGTTGACCTAGCACACTGTCAAGAAAACAAAGAGAAAACATGTTCATGAAAAGAGACAAAAAGACCAGCTGAGGTGTTCGGGGTTAAGTCTAGCAGGCAGCCAGGCACCAGCCACTCCTAACTCCATTAACTCCCCCAGCCCCAGTGGGACAGGGGAAATAAAAAAAGACTAAGAAAAAACTCACAGATCAAGAAAAAAGTAGTTTAATAAGCAAAGAAGTGGAAGAACAACGTAAATCAGGAGATGTAAAGGCACTCACCACCTCTCATAGACAGAATGATGATGCTCATCCAGTCCTTGAGCAAAAGGTGCTTCCCCAGACTCCCACCTCTCCATTTTATTGCTGAGCATGAAACTACACAGCATGTGTCCTGGTCTGAGCCAGGATTAAGCCATTTTCTTTTTAATGATTTCTTTTTTTCTTCAGTGAACTCTCTTTTAAACAGCAAGTGTTCCAGCTAGTGGACTGGTAACACTTAAATGTTTATACTTAGTGCTGAGAGACCAAGCACACTTTGCTCTGCTTGCTGAATTTGTTGCTTCAGGCACTGAAGGAGCAGAAGAGTCGTATCTACAGCCTTCCTGTATGGAGGAGCAGATTGGACAGATGGCAGAACTGGTCAACCAAAGTATTGCATCCCATATATAATCCAGGGATCATGCAAGTCAAGCCCTTCTTTTCTTTTCCTTCCATTCTTGGCCAGCAACCAGGGAGGACTCCATCTATCCATCATCATTCCTAGGCTTGTGCATTCCTGACCCTCATCACTTTCCCCTCAGCTCTTGTCTGCTCTGCTGCTCTCTCTGGCAGCTCCAGGACATTTAGAAATCACTCACAGGTCAGGAGATGCCGTGGGAGTTGCTGGGGGTGGAGGGAGGCAATAGGGTTTTGCACATTCCTGCATATACTTTTATATATTTGTACATACTTTCTTTTATCGTTAGTATTTAATTAAAGCTGTCTAGTTTAGTTTTCTATCTGGAAAGTCTCTCTCCTTATTCTCTCTCTCCTTTCCCTATCTGCATGGGAGAGGGAGGGGCTCAAGAGCATTATTGTTGCTCGCTGAATTGCCAATCCGGAGTTAAACCATGACAGTACGGAGTAACTCTTTGGTCAGTCTGGGTCATCTGCCTGGTTGTGTCCCCTCCCAGCATCTTGCCTGCTCACAATATCTTCACAGAGGGCAGATGTGGGTGGCAGTGTGAGATGCAGGGAAAGCCTTAACATTGTGCAAACACTGTTCAGCACTACCCAAAACAGCGTTATCAGCATTGTTTTGGTCACAAATCTGAAACACAAAACCATACTATGCTGGTTTGAGCCAGGATGAAGCCAATTTTCTTTTTACTGTTTTTTTTTTCTTCTTCACTGAGCTCTCCTTTAACTAGCAGCAAGTTTTCCAGCTAGTGAACTGATAACACTTGAATGTTTATAATTACTGCTGAGAGACCAAAGAAGAAACCTTGCTCTGCTTGTTGATTCTGCTTGTATGCCAAAGGAGCAGAAGAGTCATATATGCAACCCTCCCATAGGAAGGAGCAGACTAGACAGACAGCAAATTTGGCCAGAGATATTCCATACATGTCTATACACATAAGACTCAGTATAAGGTCAGAGATCACAAAAGTCAAGCCCCTTCCTACTTCTTCTTCCCTTCTCTTCCATCCATAGCCGGCATCCAGGGATGACTTCATCTATCCATCACCGTTAATCCCTAGGCCCGTGCATTCCTGACCCTCACAACTCTCCCCTCAGCTCCTGTCTGCTCTGCCACTCTCTCCAGCAGCTCCAGGACATTTCAGGACTGCTCGCAGCTCAGAGATGCTGTGGGAGTTGCTGGGGGTGGGGGGAGGAACGGGGGTTCACACATTCCTGAAAACATTTGTATTAAATTGTAAATATTTTCTTTCATCACTAGTATTTAATTAAAGCTGTCTAGTTTAGTTTTCAATCTGGAAAGTCTCTCTCTCTCTCCTGATTCTCTCTCCTTTCCCTACCTGAGTGGGAGGGGGAGAGGATCAAGAGCATTGATGTTGCTGGTTTAATTGCCTTTCCTGAGTCAAACCCTGACACATACAAACAGCTATAAAGAAAATTAAGTCCATCCCAGCCATATTCAGTACTTAAGAAGAACCACTCAAATTACCATTTCAAATTCAAGTCCCAAAGCTGTTCTCACTCTGTGTAGCTGAGTTGTTCCTCACATGGTCTAAAACAAGTCTAGGGTCTCAGGCCAGGTGCCTATTCTACCACCTCACACTGCAAGAATGTGAGAGAACAGCAGTTGGAAAAAGGAGTCATTTACTGTCTTGCCTGTTACTTCTGGTTCCTCTTGTTCTCCACAAGAAAGGGGCAAAATTTTGAACTTGTCGGTTTGGTTTTCCCTCCTTTCCACCTTCCTTTATAAGAACTGAAAAATAGTGAGGCAAAGTGCCTTAATCAGTGGAAATAGCAATGTATAAGTCTCAGCATGAAGCCTGTTGTACTCTGAAACTTCCATTTTATGTAGAGGTATTTTTTACAAGCATCAAAAAGATCAATTCATGGAAATGCAAGACCATTGTCAGATCCTGAAGCCAGCCTTGATGGCAATCAGCCATATGATGATAATGGCTTTGGGGATCACTGACTCTTAATCATCTCTTTAAAGTATGCTATGCTACAGCCCACATATACGAACTTGAGGCTTTGCTGCATAATCTAACGCTCAGGTAAGAATGAATGAATGAAGTTTTACAAAATACGATGCAAAATTTATCATCATCCTACATTTATTTGCTTTGCTTTTAAGAAAAATTATTCTGGGTTCTTTAATGGATCTTGAAGCTAATTCTCTCTTTACCCAATAGTCGTCTAATATCAGATGTCTTTCACCTATGCACACCTACAGCTGTTATTTCCCATGTTCCAAGGTCTCCAAACTGATATCAAGTATTTTCCTTCTATCTGAACCAGGCCTATTCTTAGAGAATAATCTTACCTTGGACTAGTGTTCAGCACAGTCGTTCAAATAGATAGCACCTGAGAGCAGTAATTTATGTCTCGTACCAGCAGAAAAGAGGAAGACACTGGAAAGCCTGGGTCAGTCTGAAGCCCACACTGTTGGAGCGTGTCCAGAGGGGGGCAACAAAAACGCTCAGAGCACCTCTCTTATGAAGACAGGCTGAGGGAGTTGGGGTTGTTCGGCCTGAAGAAGAGAAGACTCCGGGGGACCCTATAGCTTCCAAAACCTGAAAGGGGCCTGTAAGAAGGCTGGGGCAGAATTGTTCATGAGGGCATATAACAATAGGAAGAGGGGTAATGGTTTTAAGCTAAAAAAGGCTGGATATTCGAAAAAAGTTCTTTAATATGAGGGTGGTGGATCACTGGAACAGGTTGCCTAGAGAGGTGGTGGGGGCCCCATCCTGGAGACATTAAAGATCAGGCTTGATGGGGCTCTGAGCAATCTGGCCTAGATGGAGATGTCCCTGCTTATTGTAGAGGGGTTGGACCAGATGACTAGGTGCCTTCCAACCCCGTACATTCTATACTGCTAAGAAAAGCTCTCCTTTATCCAAGGAGAGCTGAACAGTACAGCCAATCTAGCACCTGTAATTCTAAAAAACATTTTAATTTACTTTCAGAGTCAAAGTAGGCAAAGGTTTTCTAAACTGATCTTAATCTTCTCCCTTGCTTTAAAGCTTGACTTTTGCAAATCAGCCATGCATCACTGGCAGAAATGCATCGCTTCACTTGGCAATAGGGAACTGTCGATCGATTGTTGTATAAACCATGCTGATTTACACGATTTTACCATTGAGGTAATTTATTTTAGGAGGCTGGGAGGACATCAGATCCTCGTACCATGCTCTGAAGTTTGCTTTACCTGTCCTCAAAAGAGACTGGAATTACTCAATTTAGATAGTTATTTCAAAAATGAGCGTCAGTTAGTTAAAACTCTCATTCTGACAAATTGCTGAGTGATTTCTGAAAATACGTAATTTTGATGACACACTATTTTCAGTCCACTTCACACAATGGCTTTTTCCAAACCAGAGGTTCATATTTGCTACATTATCATAAGAAATAAAAAAGGCCATTAAAAAAAAATAATTCTTTAAGGAACACCTTTACAAATGTACAAAGTAATCTTTACCATATTTCGATTTTAATTAAAACTAACTTAAATCTACAAAAGCTATGTTTACAAATGTGATTCAAGTGAGAAAAGCACACTGTACACAAGTTAGACTAAACAAAATTATTATTATTATTATTAATAATAATAATAAAAAACCCTCGAATGCTACCTCACTTAATATTTTCCTGGTAGGCTCTTTTTGAACTTTCCACTATGCTTAGTGGGATTACCTTGGAATACAGGGTTAAAGGACCACAGACATTCTTACAGAGATTACCTGACCATTACACATAGACCCAAGACACAAGAGTAATAGCTGGATGTGTATCACAGTGTGCTACGTTCTAGGGTATCATCACCTGGAGCTTGTTTTTCAGTTGTACATTCCTAAAGCATTCAAACCTGAAAACTGGAAAGAACTCCTTCAAAAGATTCAGTGAAGCAAGATCATATGGACATGTGCTACAGTAGGCATAATTTTGCCCTAAAAACCACTACACTAATAAAAGATACTCTAGTCTTGACAGAGTTGGAGACATTAAATGGCAAAAAACTGGGTCCTGGGTGTGGTGCTATCAATGGGAGCAAGCCAGCAGGTCTCTGCAGCCCATAGTCTGCCTGTCCAACGAAGGCAACTCCAAAGAAGAGAGAAGCCAGCAGCTGTGTCCAGCCAAATCCTGCTTCCAGACATCCTGCACTGCCTCTCTAATGTTTTACCAAGTCTAGAGTCATAAAAAATTTATTAGCTCTTAATGGGTCCCTTGGAGACAGGTGCAAGGACAGAAGAACACCAAGACCAGCAGAATTGTGGCTGCCTATCTCATCTCAGGAACAGGGAATCAGATGAAGCAGAATTACCAAAACCCTCAAGCAGAAGATAAGAAAAAAAGGAAATATGTAATGCACTGAAAGGTGCTACTATTTGCATATAGTCTGTAAGCATGACATTATCCTTCAACTTCACGTGCCCAGTACTATTCTCCAGAGTCAATTAGTCCTGACCCAGTGGTGAAACGTGACAAGACATCTCACATCTATTTAAGAACATAAATGCTTGTGACAACCAACCTGCATTCTACTGGGCAAATTGCCAGAGTCATCATTACTGACTCATCATAGTCTAATATTTAATTACAACAAAGATCCTGCATTTTTAATGGGAGTTCATAAAATCTTTTACCTTACATTAATTTGTAATATTTTCCGCCCAGTAATGTAGGCAAAGACAGACAGGGAAAGGACCCTGAATTGCTTTTAGGAGTAGTTTCAAAGCAGTACAGAATGCTCCCTTGTTGCTTTATCAAGTGCAGGTGGCTATAGCTGCTCAGATGAGCTGCAGCAAGTGTGGATTCTCTGGTTGCCAAGAGGGCAAACGAGTGAAGTGTAAGAGTTAACACCAGGAGGGCTCTGTTTGGGGAGCAAAGGCTGCAGCTGGTGGATGTGGAGCAACAGCAGATGAACTCCCAGAGGGGGAACACTACTCCAAAAAACTTTCCCCCTTCCTGCCTTCACTCATGCAAGAGGATAGTCTTGTCTTGCAGTGTCACAGACTGTTCGGCCAGACACACTTGTAAGGGCAGGTATGACTAGCTAACTGGCAAACACACCTGCAGAAAACGACACACTACTCCAGGATGATGACTTTTTCAGGCATGATAAAGTTCCAGCCCTCCACAAGCTGCAGTCACACCACCAAGGGGTATAAATCTTCCCAACTACAAAGAGTCACACTTGCCTGCCATCTTCCCAGAGTTAAAGCAACTGGAGGGGTGATGGCTTTTACACGTCACTGAGCTGACTTCAACTATCAGCGTGCCATGCACTCTCTAAAAGAATAACTTTGCTATTGCATTCCTATTTATTGAGATTGTATGGCCCTATACAATTTTAAGAGCAACAGTAAGCCTCTTCTCTTAGTGCTCTCAGTCTTTAAGCCTCTATATGAAACTCAGGGTGAAAGAATTTTGTTTTTAAAAGAGCCAGGCTTTCTACCGTTACCAAGGCTAATACAAGTAATCTCTCCCACACTTTTATGCACCTAACATCGGATGGCATGCCTACCTGTCCAAAGCACTGCAGCCTGTTCTCCTGCAAAGTGTAGATGATGGCTGTGCATTGAAGTGTAAAGTTGCAGTTCTTGTCCTTGGAGGCCCAGCATAGCTGTATGTGCCCAATTTGTATCTTCCATATTCAGACTAGCACAGCTTTCTCTCTTTCCACACAAAGAGGTATATTTGTGGCACACAGAGACCACTACTACAGAGAGCAACTACTAGTGCCTGGCTGACCACACTAGCAAAGCCAACCAACACAAAGCCAGATATCAATATAATCCTAGAGACAATGCTGCCTACAAGAAAAACCCAGATTACAACCAGAAAAAAGTCAGGCAGTAAGCCAAAACAGAAGATAGATCCAGCCATAAGTACATTTGCAGCACAGCTCAGAAAAGCCCCAGGTCTGGCTTAAATAGAAGCTACAAGGCCCATGGGCAGGCATGTGTGATGGCCCCAGGTGAAGCCTGGTAAGGGCAACTAAGGCTTATTCGCATCCTCAGGGCTCTATCAGCAGATTTGCAGATGTCTGTTCCTTCTGGAGAAGGCAATAAACACAGAAGAGTGTTTAAACACTGGGAAGATTGCTGTGAGAAGCTGGCAACGGCATTACCTTTACAAACTTGCTCCTTGCATGCTTGTAAGCAGGTCCTTTCTGCAGGACTCGTTTCAGTATACTCTAGCTGAGCTGCTGCAAATCCTGTGTAACCCTCTTTGCACAAAGTTCCTCTGAGACAAGGCTGTTTAACTCCTTGTTTTCTGCTCAGCAATCCTGTGCTTTTCCCACAAGCTCTTTGCCACTTGTCCTGCTGCACCCCACTGACGCTTCAGCTCTTATAAGGTAATTTTTGTATAGGTTTCTCCCCTGATACACAGATTTGTCACCTTTTCTATCCCTTTCTCTGTGAGCCTTTACCTATTGTCCTGGTTTGAGACAGGACAGAACCAGTTTTCTTTCTGGTGATTTTACTTTTCAGGTAAGTCTCTTCTAAGTAGCTGCAGCTGCTGAAATTAGCAGCATGTCTCTCAGTCAGTGTCGTGGTTTCTTGTCTCTCTCCTGCCTGGCTCCCAGTAACTGTTGTGGTTTGGGCCCAACGCCACAACAAAGAACAGCCCCGCGGCCACTCACTCATCTCCCCCCTCACACACACTCTGGGATGGGGAGGACAAAGCCCAACTAGAAGCTCATGGGTCGAGACAAAGGACAAGGAGGGTTCTTCACCAATTAAGGTCCTGGACAAAACAGACTCATCTTGGGGAAAAATAATAATTAAATTTCACATTAATCCGATGCACACAGGACACAAACAAGACACAGAGCTTGCATATGTTACCCCCACTGGTGGTTTCTGCTGCTCCTTCCTCCTCAGGAAGAAGGATTCCTTACAGTCCTCCCCTGCTTCCCCACGGGGTCCCTCCCATGGCAGAGAGTCCTCCACCAACCTCTCCTTCATGAGTCCTTCCCACGAGGTCCGGAGCTGCTCCAGCCTGGGCTCCCCACAGAGTCAGGGGCTGCTTCGGGAACAGCCACCTCCCCTGGCACCGGGGTCTTCCACAGCTGCACAATCGGAGTCCACTGGCAGCAAATCCACTGGCCACAAAATCCAAGTCCAGTGGCCAAGTTCACCCCTCCCAGTGCCCCAGGGAATGTTCCACCATGTTCCTCCATGAATGCAGGGGGACAGCTGCCATCTCGCCATGGGTTGCAGGGAAACCTCTTTCTTCCTCATAAAACCGCCGGGATCTTCACCTCAGCATTGCCTTTCACCTCTCCAGTTCAGCTCTTTCTCCTTAAGCACTGTTCTGCTCAGCATTTACCTCAGTTCTTTCATATGTTAATGGCAGAGGTGCATCTCTTGTCCCTCTAATGGCTCCTTGGCTGGGTTTGGAGCAGGGGGAGCTTCTCAGCTTCTGACCGGAGCCACTCCTGGGGCCCTTCTCCCCTAACCTAAAACTCGCCAAACCAAACCAGCATGGTTTTCTTCTAGGACTGATAACACTCAGTTTATAGTTTCTGCTGGAGACTGGTATGCAGAACCAAGGCCACTGCTTGGTTCTGAAAAACATCTTATGCTCTGGCACTGGAACAGTAAAAGGGTCACACCTGTGACCCTCCTGTGGAGAGGAGCAGACCAGACAAGTGACCAAAATTGACCCAAGTGTTCCTTCCCATAGGCATCATACTTGGTATAAATTTGAGGGATCGCGAGGGTCAAGCTCTCTTCATCCATGGCTGGTGTCCTGGGAGGACTCCTACCTGTTTGTCTGCCTGTGATCCTGACCTGTGCATTCCTGCATCTGTGTGTTCCTGCATCCAGCTCCCCTCTGCTGCTGACTCCAGGAGCCCAGTCTGGGCCATTCCCAAGGCCTGCCCTGCTGCCTCGCTGGGGATGGGAGTATTACTCTGGGGGGGGGGGGTGACTGATTGTGGGTTTGTATGTATTTGTATACATTTCATTATTTTCCTTGTCATCAGTACTGTTTCATTAAAGCTGGGTAGTTTCGTTTTCAATTCACAAGTCTCTCTCCCTTATTGCCTCTCCTTTCCCTATAGGGGGAGGCAGAGGGGTTAATAGCATAATTGCCAGCCCAGCATTAAACCCTGACACCTATAAACATTTTCCACCTGCATTTCTGTGAAGGTTCTCCTGGGTCCCTTTGTTGGACTTTTTTGGTTTGCTTCACTTCCTCCAGGGATTCTGCTCTTTGGTCTCCACAGAAATCTTGAATAATTTTTTTCTGCCTTTTCTCTGTCTCAGTTAGGAAAGCTTGGTTCACATACCATCTCTGCTAGTTCTGTCCTGGCTGTTTCCATCTGGATCAAGACTCGCCAGCCTTGGGCTAAATGCCATGCTTGCAGAAAGAGAAATAAATGTTCACAGGCCTTGTTTCCCTCTAGGAATGGTGTAGCCTACACTCTATCACCTGCTTGGCTGCCTAAGGCACAGTGACAAGGTGCTCGCCCCCTACTTAGAGTTTTACTGTTTACAGTTTTACTGCCAAAGGTTAATGAACATACTGTTGTTCCTGGTCTGGGAAATACATTACTTCTCTTGCAGTTTCAGCCCTTTCTCCCTTAAACTGTTTCCCCAGGAATTCCCATGCCAGCAGCTGCTTGACAGGTGTTACCCTCTTTCATTTTTGTTTGCCTAAATCTTGGGCCATGACACTGCAGCATTCCTTCAGACTGTACAGCAAGGCTGTCTACACTATGCTAGGAACTTCTAAGTCTTCTAAAAATGTATTTTAATCACCTTTAGAGACTTTCTCTGCAGTAGATGGTATTTACTTAGCCTTTTCCTGCTCCTTCATGCATCAGGCAAAACTTTGTGCTGGCATTAAAAAAGAAAGTATTGATAAACTATTTTCCTCAATACCTTTGGAATACAGATTGCAATATCCATCTGGCATGTATTGGAAATGGCATATGTTGCAGGAGGGGGCAAAGCACTGAGGCTTTCAGGAGGCTGAGAAACAGAAGGTGTTTTCTGCTGAAGAGCAAGACTGGTGCCATTATTGCACCATGTGACAGAGACCCAGCTATGAGTTATCCTGTGGCTGTAGATTTAGCCATGGAGAGGCAGCACTGGAGGAACTACAACTTTTTATTACTAGGAACAACTGAGTCTGAACTACTGTTGGTATCCAAAAATGCTAAATAACTGGGCTGGGAACAAACCAGGAACTACCCTCTCTTCCCAAGATACTGTTTTGCATGAGTACTTAACACAAAGAGACCTTCCTCTTCTCAAATATAAAAGCTGCAGTTCCACTTTTTATTCACACCTACTGCTGTGAAACTTGCCTTTTTTAAACCTCAGTGGCATTTTGGTGAGCTTCACACTGTCCAGAATAGAATGTCAAATTTAATATGATTTCAGTCAATACTTCAGGGATGTACACAAAAGTCAGATGTAAGAAGGCACCAGCCTGCCAAGTTCAGCTTAGTCCAGCTAAGGGTCTGGTATGGCTGGACACATACAAAACAGATTATTAGGAACCTAAGTAACTACAGCTAAAAATAGGTGACTCTTTGTGACGTTGTTAGCTCAATGTAAGAGTTTACTGCCTTCTTCAGCTGGAAATTACTATCTTCTTAACAGAGAGCAGCTGACAGTTGGCCTGGTCTTCCCTTCTCCAGACTAATGAAGTTCAGTTGAAAACTTTTCAGGGTTTATTTTCAATTGTAATAGAGAAGAAACTGTTGTCATGTCTCAGCTGGGAAACAGTAACTTCCATTAAGTGTGTAATAAGTTGTATATGTGCTCTTGTCTGAGAGTTCAGAGAAACAGTCCGACATTTGATGAGTTAAAGAAACGTGGTGTGGATTGTTTGCTTTTGGACTGGGAACCTTAAATCCCACTTCTGTTGAGCATTAGGCATCAAAGTGCTTTTTTTTATCTGGTCTTTGTTCCATATCAGAATCCCATTGGGGAAAGGAAGCAGGTTTGAAAGATGTAAGAGTCTCATGTCTGATCATGACATTGTATTATACATCAAGCATCAAATGCATTTCTTTTCAGAAGATATGGATCAGACTTACATACTGTTGAAGTTGCTATTAAACCTCAACTGAAAAGGGCACTATATATGTTTTATTTATCCCTTCTCACAGGGATTATTTTTGTTCATAAACTTCCATGCTTTGTATAGACTAAAATGTGTATAAGGTACTTCATTTTATGAGTCATCTTCACCTTCATCCCTCCTAATAATTTCTGATTAAGAGACCACATTTGATGTGAAAGAAGTGAGCTGACTTTTTAAAATGCTCTCTCTACAAAGACTGAGAGTGCTGCAGGAACTTGGAGGTGTATCTAATGATCACATGCAAACTGCTGCAGGTGAGCTCACCCGTGTTTTGAAACAATGAGAAGTCAGGCAACCTTGTTAGACAGCAGTGAGAGTGAGACAATATATTCCAAACTGGTTTGCTTAGTCTCATCACCACACTGTCCATATCCATACCCTTCTCAACTGGCTGTTTGGAGCAAAAGCTGAACTTACATCCTTTGTTAAATATTGAAACAGCATTCCAAAAGCAGCTGTTCAGTATAAGCATTGGGGTTGTCTCCAGACAGGAGTAGGGTATGAAAGGTTCAGTTTATTGCAGTAGACACAACTGATAAAGGCAGATCAGCATTTATTACATCAAAGGGATCAGATGCACTGCAAACCATCTGTAAAAGGGAAGGAGGCCAGCAAAGACCATCCATTTTAGAATACTATCCTAGAGTCACAGATAGCATGTCTGAACTTGACGAGAGTGCCCAAAAATGTGTTCAACAGTCACTTTTGCACCACAGAAGCCTCTAGCTTCTTTTGTAGTCACCCTGACGTGTCTTCCATGATATTTACAAATTTTCCTATCCTCCTTTGCATCTGTGAGTCTGCCTCATTTAAGCAACAAGTGCTGCTTCAAATTAATCTGCTTGGTATGGTCCAAATGATGGCGCTCACCTCGTACAGATCTCCTATCTTCTCCCTGACTAGCTGCAGTTTCATTTCTGTTCACAAATTCTACCAGTGAGCTACATAAAGACCACAGGACAAAAATTGTAAGCCATGCACATCCTCTGAGGAATAATTTATCTGAACCAGGAGGTGGTGAAATGAGAACCTTGTGACTTCTTCACAAGAGTAAGGCAAAGGAGAGTGGTAGCTACCCTAGGCAGGAGATTATTTTTTTCCACTCCAATTGGTTCCCTCTCCATCATGAGTCATCCTTGCCTTGGCAATCCATGTCTGGGCTAATCACAGGGCAGAGAGATGGTGAACACTCAATTTCTGAAGTCATATGCACTGGGGAAACCTCTAATGACCCTAAAGACAAAGCTTTCCTTTCATAAAGACATTTCTAGGAGAACATTCCTCTGCAGGTGTCTCTCTACCTCTAATTCTGTCTGTGTTGTCTCTGTGATGGGTATTGTGAATTTGGGTGTTCTCTCCACACTTGGCACAGCTATGGGCCAGGAAGAGGACTGAGTCATAGAATGGTTTGTATTGGAAAGGACCTTAAAGATCATCTAGTTGCCATCTGCCATTAGCAGGGACACCTCCCACTAGATCAGGTTGCTCAAAGTCCCATCCAACCTGAATGCTTCCAGGGATGGGGCACCCACAACTCCCCTGGGCAACCTGTCCCAGTATCTCACCACCCTCATACTAAAGAATTTCTTCTTAATATTTAATCCGACTATTTCCTCTTCCAGTTTAAAACTGTTATCCCTTGTCCTATCACTACATGCTCTTGTAAAAAGTCCCTCCTCAGCTTTCCTGTAGGCCCCTTCAGGCACTGGAGGGCCACTTTAAGATCTCTCAGGAGCCTTCCCCAGGCCGAACACCCCAACTGTCTCAGCCTGTCTTCATAGGAGATGTGCTCCAGCTCTCTGGTCATCTTCGTGGCCCTCCTCTGGACCTGCTTCAGCAGGTCCATGTCCTCCTTGTGTTGGGGGCTCCACAGGGGGACACAGTACTCCAGGCCGGGTCTCACGAGAGCGGAGTGGGAGAATTACCCCTGTATCACGATTCCAGTGCTGTTCAATGACAGGCACAGAGGTGAGGGAACTATCTTAGTCAGAGCTGTCTCACTGCACTGCCCATGGAAGCAAAGCCATAATTCATACCTGGAAAGACATGTGGGCATGCAATACATGGCACTAAAACAACACACACACACATACTGAGGAGACAGGTAGGTTAAGCAACACAAAGAAATGTAGGAAAGAACCCAAACATAATTAAAACTATTCACCTGGAGAAAAAACTATGCCCTCTCTCAGTTCCTTTGTGAATGTCATTCCTGGTCATGTTCTGCTTCATCTATTCTTCCCTCCTCCTAGCAACAAAATGCAGCAACCTGCAGCATCAAAGCTGACAACCTAAGTGATGGTTTCCAAGAGACATCCTTTTTGCATGAATGGTTGTTGTGCCTTTTCTTGCTTTTCTAGGGAGCCAACAAAGTTGGCATGAGAGGGGAGCCTGCATGGCTATAGCAGTAACCACTAGTGTCACCCCTTTGTTAGAGGAGTGACCCTTCCTGGAGCCCTTCATTGTGGTCATAGTGCCTTGAAGTCCAGGGGCTGCCACAGATGGAGTCAAACAGCATCTCTAAGGTGCAAAGGCCACGGGTCATTGAGGACTATGGAGAGGAATGACTTCTATAGCTCTCTTGAGCTTTTCATTACTGAGGCACAGACAGGAAATGTCCTTCAGTGAGCAGTCTTAAGAGTGGTTTGCTTGGCTTGAGTTGACAGACTGGATCACAAAGTTTGCTACAGCTGCAGACAGCCTGTGTCTCACAGTTGTTACTTGCACACATCTTGTCTTGAAATTCTGTTTTTAAACCCAACTATTAAGTAACCAGCATAACTATGCACAGCTGTATCATGCAGGTCTAAGTATTACTTCTCTAGTGCCCCTTATGTTGTTGATAATTAGATTTACCTAACAAGTGCAAAATTCATGGAACACCCAGAAGGAACTATCTGTGTGGTAGGGAAACATAGAAAGGAAACTATATTTCACACAAATATTGTTAAATTCTGCTTATACTTCCAAGAATATAATCTTCTTCATATTTAAAGTTTATAGTGGAGTACAAGGTGCAGTGTCTCTTTTCATATTCAAAGTTTACAGCAGCTTCAAATACATATTATTATAGAAGCTGTAATGTATTCTGAGTTAAGCTGTCATAAAATCTAGGGCTTTTCACATCATCACTTTTGAAGGTCAGTGCCATGGAGAAAAAGAAGCATCTGTATTGGATCACTGTGAAGGTTTGTAATACATTGCAATAAATACTGCAATATATTTCATTTTTATATGTTTTTGATGAAGAGGCAAAAGTGCATCTTCAACAGTTGCTTTTCAAAAATTGCTCATCTCTTTGGAACGGCTGTAAAAGAGATTGAAGCTAAACATTATTCATGGATACATTATGGCTCCTCACTGAGACCAGAGCTGAAATGAGAAGGGGATTCCAATGATATTTCATTTGGAGTATTGATTTTTCTGAGCTTGTCCCACAAAACTTATTGCATGTGCATTCCAGACAAGTATGAGAAGATGTAGGTTATCCTATTTGGCTTTCTTTCCTAAGTTTATTTTTCTTGCCCAACTTGGCTGTACACATTCTGCTAATTTTGCAAACTTTTGGAAATAAAACTAACACTTTTTGTTCGGAGAGTGCCTGAATCAATTCAGAAGTGATGTGTGAAATACCTTTGCCCCCCACTGCACAGCAATTAAAAGCAGCAGTTAATTAACTGTGAAACACCACTTGTCAACTATTTAGTTTGCTGGGTGCAGAAACCTGGGAAAGTGTCAGTCTGAAGCATGAGCATAAGAAATGCAGTTCCCTGCCTCTACCTGAGCTCATACAGGCTGGAAAGGCACAGAAGAAGCCGGGAAGAGTTTGAGAAGTAATAAGATAAGGAGTCTAGATTACCACTTTTACATTAGATTTAGTTTAGGCATCCTGGAGCCTACTGATTTGCAGTTTGTGTCAAGCAACACTTGAAACCAGTGGGGCAGTGTATGTGGACACTCCAGCAACATCCTTGAAGGAGTGGAGAGTAGGGAAGAGGCTATAGACGTGTTAGTACAGTACTCCATCTGGGCAAATTTGGTCTGTCAAGAAGTCTGGCTCTGATTTTGTTATTTGCAGCAGATTCTTCAGTAGTTAAGCTACAGAAGTCACTTTAGGGTTGCCTAAGGACTGGACTGTCTCTGAAACTCCCCTCTCATCTGATCTATTTATCTCTTCAGGTCACCATGGGGCACAGTGACAAAGGAGCAAGGGGACTGTACTGCAGTTACTTCTTATGACAGAGGAACTTGAAGAACTGAAGTCAGTCTGACTCCAGGCAGGGTAGTGCACTCCCAGAGTAATGGCAATTCCTGCTTATTCTGCATTCCCGTGTGCCTGGTGGCTGCTGTTAAGAAGAATACTACAGGTTTTCTGAAGTGCCTAGAAAGAAAAGGGGAAGATGATGAAGTGCTAGTGACTTCAAGTTATACATCCTCTGCAGGGCACCAGGATGCTTGGAGGCCAGTGTGGGCCACATGTAGGGTTTTCCAAAACACATTGTGTCATATTTTGAATGTTTAGATACTGATCAAGATCTGCATGTAGCTCAAATTTAGGGTGACTGTATTACTATTAAAATAATGGGATAAGATCTTTAAAAAAAAAACCCCACAACACACAAACAAAAAAAAACTATTGAAAAAATGGTTTTGTGAAAAAAATTCTTTGTGGAAACATGGGACTTTTAGTTAATTCTCAGGCCCAAACCAATCAACTGCAGGATGCAGTTGCCTGCCAAAACTGGGTGGAGAAGAGTGGTAAAATAGCCCACTGATCCCAAACTTAGCTTGTTCTACTAACATATTGTTTGTGATTAATAAGACTAAGGTTTAGGCCTACTGCATTTAAGGTATGTCAGTCACCAACTTAACATGTAGCCTTCTGTAGCTTTCCACAAAAACTTGAAAAAATCTAGGCTTGATCCCATGTAAAAAGTTAAAACTCTTTTAAATCCAATAAAAATTGTCAAAGAATGTAAAAACTTTTCAATCCATAACTTCTTGATTTTGACTTTAGGCAGGGGGGAAGGAAAGGGGCACTTGCCAACAAAAATAAATAAATAAATAAATGAATGTCAAACTCTTTGATAGCAACCCTAAGAGAAGGAGCTCCTAAATTACCATTTAGATATGAAAAGATAACTAAGACCAATTTTTTGGTTATAATTTTGGTTTTGTTTCAAATAGCAAAGAAAGCATAGGTGTAAGCTGAGACAATCAGCAGGTAAATATTGAGCAGATTTATTTTAAAGTCTGTATCTTCTCCCATTGATAGCAGCAATAAAGCTTTCAGCAGTGTAAAAGTTTAGAAAAACATTCCCTGAAACTATGTCCAAATGGGTCTATTTTTCACTCAAACTGTATACCATATGGGGGTCATAAACTGCCACAGGGTCACAGTTAAAAGTGGAGCCAAGCTAAATAAAATAACAACCAAGCATGTAACTTGGTCCCCACCCCCTCACCCCAATATGAATCTTAGTGGTCTGAAAACCAAGTTGGTTTTGCTTTATAAATAAATAAATCACTTGCTTTGACACTCATTGAATTTAGCTGGAGGCAAAATGAGATCTTTTGAATACTCTTTGTTCTTGCACTGTTTCTGACAGAAGCCCAAAATCCAGCAATAACAGAGTTGAAAAGAGACATTTTCTTCTGATATCTACAAAGAACAAATAGAGCATATCTTAAGTTCAAAAAGAGAAAGAAAACATTCAAAACCATACAGACAGGATAGATGTTAAGTGGGAGCTTTTAATCTGTTACTGTCTATTGACACATGCCCATTGCTGGTAGACAACTTCAGGAGGCACTAGCTACTCCTGCAACTGAAATAGGTTTGGTTTTTTTTTCCATACAGTGACCAGAGATGACTGATGACTTTTGGAATAGATTTATTAATAATTTGCACTTGTTTTTGTTACTCTGTGTGTTTGGACAGAAGAAACAGAGTACCCTCAGGTTCCCTGTTTGGTTTTATTTTTTTTTCTTTTATCTTGACAGCTGCCTTATTAGAAAAAAAATAAAATGTTTCAAGACCAAGGAAAAGGCTTCTGTGTTGCCTGAAGAAATGGCAGTCAAGGCAGAATTTATCTAGTTTTACTGAATAGATCTTTTCAAACCTTATGGGGCAAATCTAATGTAACATTTAAATGCAAGTTTTAGAAAAACAAAGTTCTGAAGTCACAATTTTCTACATGTCTACATATCTCTTAGGGCCATAACTATTCAATTATGCTGATCTGCTTCCAAGTGGCAAAATCTTGTGCTAGACATTTAATTCTGAAAAGTCTTCGGTTCTCACACTTCACCAACTTTCCCTCCTGCTAAAAGTCATTACTTGAAATGACGACAAATAATCAAACCTTTGTTGTCTCTTAAGAAACTGCAATGATCCTGTCCATGCACATTGCTCCAAAAATAAACCAAAAATCTTAGCAAACATAGGAAGGGTATCAAAGTTCATTGCCAACTAATGGGGATTGTTGTCATTAAAGCCTTGTGTTTCTCCTCCAAATAGGTTTACTGTAATCATTACACAGCACTAGAGTCAGTATCTGCACAGCCTGAATGCTGATGTTTCTGTGGAGGATGTTAGAGATATTAAAATATACTAGGAGCAGTGCAACCATTTCTTTGTCTTTCTTACAGAATATCTCAAAACCATTCCTACAACATCCTGAAAAAATTTCTTAGATGGAGGTCCCAATCAAAGCTGTAATTTATTTTCAGAATTCAAGAACCATCAACAGCCCCAAAATAATAATTGCTTCTGCAACATGGATGGAGAACAGAAAAAAGACACCTTATGCCAAGTACAGGTGATACTTTTCTTTGAGAAGATACTGGCTTTCTGTAGACGAGGGAAGTATGCTAGATTCAATCTTCCTGAATTTTAATAACACATTCAAGGGGAATTACTAGAACATAGAAGTTGGGAATTAGGAAATTGATTATAAAATTTTAGGAAATGAAGGGAGATGACTGGCACCGTGGTAAGCAAGGAACTTCCAAAACTAGAGGGAAGCTGCTAGGAGAACATCTCAGGTCATAGGACATGCCATGTTCAGCTTTTCTTTAATGACCTTTGCACAAAGAAAAGACTTGTAACTCTACTCATAAAATATGTGGATACTGCAGACTTGGATGACACCACTGGAATGAAGAAATGGATTATCATGTAGAGAGAAGCAAATAACCAAGTGAGAAATGAGAGACAACACAGCAGTACTAACAGCTTCAACACTGTCCTCTTATACTGGAAGCTGATCAGATGGAATTAATGTAGAATAAAGAAAATCTCCTTGCAGATAGTCAACTTGGAAGAACAAGAGACAACAATCCAATGTGGTTTACAGACAGATAATATTTAACAGGAGGGTATTAATGTTTCTCTATATAACCCTATTAAGAGTTTATCTGGAATTCAAAACACAACTCCAATCACAAATGCTCAAGAGAGATTAATTCAAAAGCAAAACCTACACGGTGTGGCTACTAGGATGGCTGGGGAAATGAAGTACCCATCATGCAGAGTGAGAACAGAAGCATTTGCCTTGTCAAGGGAACAAAAATCTGTGTTGAAAAAGAATACAGCCTGGGTACCCACATTTCAAAAGTTTGGGCTACTCATGCTTTGATTACAGAGGGATGTACATTGCTTTTTTTCCCCTCCAGGGTCGTCCTATTTTACTCTCTGAAAACGCATATTTAAAAAAACCAAACTACAACAACAAAAAACTAACACAAAAAACCCCAAACCAAATCAACTCCTCCCTGTGATTTTGTGAAGGCCAGCAGACCAGAATGGCCAAGCAGATGAGCCCCTCTGCAGGCAGACAGGAGAAGCTTCACACTCACAGGCCATCATCCTCATGGAGGATTTTAACCACCCCGGTGTCTGCTGAAGGGGCAACAGCAAAGCACCAGCAGTCCAGGAAGTTCCTGGTGTACATTAATGACAACTTCCTCCTCCAAATGGTAAAGGAACCAACAAGAAAAGGTGCTTTGCTGGATCTTGTTCTCACCAACAGGCAGGCTGGTTAACAATGTAAAACTTAATGGGAGACTAGGCTGTAGTGACCATCATGTGGTTGAATTCAGGATCCTTAGGGCAGCGCGGAAGGAGTGAAGCAAGTTCACTGCCCTTGACTTCAAGAGAGCAGGTCTTGGCCTCTTCAAGGATCTGCTTGGTAGGGTGCTGTGAGACAAAGTCCTGGAGTGGAGCCCAGGAAAGCTGGTTAGGTTAAACATTAGGAGGAAATCCTTTAGTGTGAGGGTGGAGAGACACTGGAACAGGTTGCCCAGGGAAGTTGTGGAAGCCCCATCCCTGGAAGCATTCAAAATCAGGCTGAATGGGGCCCTGAGCAACCTGATCTAGTGGGAGGTGTCCCTGCCCATGCAGGGGATGGAACTAGATGACCTTTAAGGTCCCTTCCAACCCAAACCATTCTAATGATTCTATGAAGCAGCAGCAAGAACATCATCCTGCACAGTTAGTATTTCAGTAAGCATTTCAGTAAGGCTGATCGGTAAAGCCCATTCTACATAGCACATGTGTGTTCACACTGCAGAACCTCATAGAAAAGATTTTCTACGAGCAGAATGCATTAGAATAATCATAAATTAATATTTCAAATGCTCCTTAATCAATGTTTTTCCTTCCCTTTTAAATCCAAGCAAATGTCACTTCTTTGCAACATGCTGTCCAACACATTTGTGACACAAGTTCTCATTAACCAGCTCCTTTTTACTATTGGAATATCTTGAAGTCTTCATCCATTTAGTTCCTAAATGTGGAAAGAGTGAGGTTTCTTTTTAACAAACACCAAAGCTCTCCAAGTCCTTAAACTTCTGCATTATGTTTAATGAAAATGTTTTTTCCCCTAATCCAGCCACTCTGACAGCTCACATCCAATAACATTTTTAACTTCATTTGCTGCAAAATTTACCTTATATACATCAGAAAACCAAAATGAAACAGTTTTTATCCCTCGCTTCAGAAAAGAGTTGCCTGTTTAAAGGTGTCTATAAATGTACATGTTGAAATACAACTGTATAGGGAACAGGGTAATTTTATTTAAAGAAATACTTTCCCCATCTCCTGTTCCCACTTCTCTTTTCCACTGAATATACACACTTTTTCCATCTTCTCCTTTTTTGCCTTTAATCTTTAAAGTTGTAAACACTTTTCAGAAAAAGAGCCATGAATGGTCTTCCTGATATTCATTTTTTGCACTCACTGTATCTTGAAAATTTTTTCCTTCCTTCATGTCTGCAAGAGACAGACTTCAAAAGCAGCCTCAGAAAGTACCAAATGACAATGATGCACTGCTAACATTCCCCAAGATTAATTATAGATTGAGGGAAATGAAGGGAGAAAACTTGAAGCCATAAAATCCACAGAATGTTTTTGAAAGAATCCATGAAATAAATACACCTGCTTCCAAGACAACTCAATGCATCATCTTGCCTTCTGAAAGTATGAAAAGCCATTCTCATTCCCCAGTCTTGAATTTCCTTAATGAGTTAACAAGGAGCTGTGTTAAATGAGATCCTATTACACAAGCTAGAGACCTAAACAAGATTTGGTTTTAAATTATTCACTATCCATCATCTTACTACTCAAAATTCAGCTTTAGAAAGCATCATAAGTAACAATACTCAGTAAAGAAAATTTTCAATACCTACTTTGCTCTTCTCATTGTTTCTTTTAATGTGGCTTGCAGCCTGTCAATGAAGTGCAACACACTTAGGCACACACAGGGATCATGACTAATTGAATGCCAAATTCTCCATGCCTTTTGCTCAACCTATTCCCCCAAAACATGAAGGAAGATCAAATGGCCTTGAGTGGTCATTTGGATCTGAAGCCTATAGCAGTGCATTACCTGACTGCAGGTTTGTATCTAACACTGTATCAAACTTGACTAAATTACAGACTCTCTTATTCATGTGGGAAAGGCAACACACCATAATGGAGATCTCAGAAAATGCATCTTAATTTCTTTCATCAAAGAGTCACACAGCACTCGAAAGAAAGAAAGGATGCTATAGCAGAAGGTACAGAATTAGTCCTTACATGTCCTCATGTTATTGTATGCTTTCTGTTTGACGCTAGCAAGAGATTTACCTCTTCATGCTCTTTTTGTAAAACAGGAATAAAAATGCCTCCTTTTACTTACCTTTTGTCTGTCTTCCCTGCAGTGCGTTAGTAGGGTATGAATTCTCTCCTGACTATATAAAGAGCCTTGCACAGGAGGATCTTTCTGCACTGTGCCATCTGAATAAAATGTTTGGTAACATTTAATGAACAATGATGTTCTCAGAGTATCCTTGATACTTTGAAAATGCTTCTGGTACACTTGCATTCCTAACCAATAACATAATCTCAATCATTCTAACACCTGAAACTACTGAAAACCGTGTGCCAGATAAAATCTAATGAAAAAATACCTCCAGGCTTACATACACTTACGTACGCCTTACGTACACAACACATCACTCTTGTGTATCTCTCCCTTACTTACTCATTAGTACAGTAACTCTGGGAGCCAGCAAAGAGGAAAAACCTTACCGGCTCCTTAGTATTACAGGCTTCCATAATTAGAAAAATGCACTTAAGAGAAACCTCTCCTCTCCAAAAAATATTCCAAGACCTGAAAGATCTTAAGTTAGAGTTATGTATATGAGTTTCAGGTTGGGATACTAGATCTTTCTCAACTTTTGGCCCAAGAAGTTATGCATGCATTCATCAAAATTATCTCCCTAGACGCATGGAAGGGAAAGTTAGTTCTGTCTCTGAATGACCACAGTGCCCCCAGCCTCAGCCCTGGCAGGGCCACAGAGCTGCCAGCGGTTTGCTTTCCTCCCCCCTGAGGTAGAAGGAGCAGCAGATGCAGTGTAAGATCTTAGGGAAGGAAGTGCCATTGTGACCTAGTTTTTCAGAGCCCAAACCAAGTCATTCCTAGCAAAGGAAGGAGTTTCCAATGGCATCTCACTAGCTCTGCCTGGCTGCCCTGGCTGCCCAGAGAGGAGCTGGAAGGGATGGCTGACCTCAGCTTCGCTTTTAACTTAGATGGACATCCTGTTGTCAAGGTCCAAGGATCTGCTTCCTCCTCCTTACTACAAGGAAGAAATCACTGTTTGAGGCTTTCCAACCCAGTTCTCCAGGCTTTGCTAACCCTGCGTGAGTTCGGCCACCTTGGACCTCAAGTGACATACTTGTGATCACATTCCTTTGAAAATAATTTCTTTTACCTACAGTAACAACATTTACTCTGTACCATTTAGTAAATTGACATTAGCTTTGTGATATCATCTCTAAAAGCCATAATTTTCTAGTGATGTTACTTCTAGATAGCAAAAAAAAAATTTCAGAAGCACTCTTGTTTCATCAAACTTTTGATAGATGTTTGTTGGGTTTTTTTACCTAGCTTCATATACATTTATACCAGGAATTATTCTCTTGTTCTCTTCTTTAAACTTTCCTTATTTTAGCACAACTAACTTTTCTACAAAGCCTCTCTTGCCACTACCACACAACCTTGTGTGCCAGGGTTCACATCAGAAATTATAAAGATTTCATGAATATTTAAGCTAATATTCCAGTTCTCACATGTAAGTTGTTGGATGGATTTCACAAAAAGCCTTCCTTTCACTTGTTGTGCAAGATTGCAACATTAACTTACTTTTAGATGCATTCAGCATCTTCTCCTTTGAGTGTTTTATCTTGTTACATTTCTGTTTGCTCATAGGAGTTTTAAGATTTACCTATCCAATACATTAACATTTCTTGTTACCCCTCCTTCCTCCACCCTGAAAGCATCTGGCTTAGCTTGCTTGCCTTCCTTAGCCTGCCAAATCTGCAGATTATTTTTCTCCTGTAATATACTAAATAAGTCTTTCTGATAATCCTTTTCTCAGGTTGGGGCCCCTGATTACTGTTATAATTCTATCTCAAATTAGAAATTGCAGAAGCTGTCTTGTCTTGCATGTTTGACATTAGTTTCAAATGTGCTAGGAAACAGAAAAAGCTTTCCTTCTTTTTCTGTTTCCTCTGTCAAGCAGATAGCTTTCAGAAGTTTAACTCCTTCTTAGGATGGTATATGCTTTATCAGTCCTTAGCACACACCAGCCTATTTACTTCTCCTTAGCATATTCCACTCTGCTCTTCTTACCCTACTCAAGTTATGCATTGCCTTCCTGGACAGCCCGAGTTACAGTGGGACCTGTTTCACTGTATTTCTTCTATTTTTCAGTTTGAATATAGCAATTAATCACCTGGTAGTCAAAGACAATGCTACGTTTGGAAGCCTATAAATATGAGGTATCCATAATTAAATAACATATAATGCAACTTGTAGATGAGTAAGCCTGTTGTGAGAAAGGGACAGCATGTACCACCACCAGTCTCATAAAGTCACTCTTAGCAGCAATTCTAGTTTGGTTCCTGTATGATGTGTTATTTATTTAGTTTACAGTGATCTATTACAGGGGCAGGATAATAAATGGAGGCAAAACAAGGGACCATACACTAGGTGTTAAATTTCTTTCAGTTTTTAAAAACTTCAATGTCCTAAAATTTTGAACAGGGTTTTAACAGATGAAGTTCATTCTTTAAACTAGACTGCCCTTTCAGCATTTTACCTTTGAACCACATAACTGCAATACTGCATAAAAGAGAAAATATACCCTTTGAAAAATAAATATTATTCCTTGTAATATTTTCTGTAAAAATCACAAAGTACTTGTCACCAAATTTTAAATACTTTAAATGGAGACCTGTGAAGACCTCATATATTTAAATGTCACGGGCCCATTAAATACTTGCTAAATTAAGATAAAAGCATTTAGCTCGCTATTATGAACAGAGTTAGAAATAAAAATTTAAAATAAAATCTCAGGGAAAAAAAATAAAAGAAAAAAAAGAAAAAAAAGTGTTAATGGGGTTGACACAAGTAACACCAAAACCAAACATGTCTTCTCTGGAAGACTATTTCTGGAATCTTTCTCCCATGTTTTCAAACTATTTCCAGTTAAAAACTTCTTCAGGTAGTCTGCAGCCAGAATTTGAATGGGTAGAAAAAAACCCACTGTACATTTCATTCATGTAATGTTTTGAGTGCATAACAACCTGCTACACGCAGCAGGAGCCCATGTTCACAAGAAGTAAATGAACAGGTTTTGTAAAGGAGTTTAGCAGGAAAATAAAATGTCATAGTCTTCACATTACTTGTTCCTTCCCTGCTTGAGACCTCCCTCTTCCTTGCACCTCCTATTCTTTCAAATTTCCATGTTGAAAAGGATCTGGATCACAGCCTGTGAATTTTGTTGGGTCTTTTGTCTTTCTGTTCAAGGTGAGTCAAGCTCCACCCAAATTGCTTGCTGAAACAATCTAGGCCTGTCTATTAATCTGCTTCAAATACGTGGCCTGGAAATAGCTCTGAGGAAAGTGATCTATTAATTATATTGATCCTCATTTGGCCTTTTATATCACCAGTATTTTCCCCAGATGAGTACTCTTTGCTTTACAGGGTTTTTAAAGATCAAAATCCCACATGTCAGCATCAGAGTGGGATAGAGATTGCAAAGCATTTGCATTGTGTGATTCAAATCCATCCCTTGTTCTGACAGAAACATGTTTGGCTTTAAGTCACTTGCCCTTATTCTATAAAATCCCCATTAAAACAATAATTAAACTCTCTTTGTCTGATACATGGCTTTAAATGTCAATTTTTGCTCCTACTTGCCCACTTGGTGATCCCTCCGGGCATGGCTCTAATTTACTCAACCCGTTAATTCCTCCTAAAATACCTAAACCAATTAAAACATTTCAGATATTATTTTTTAACACTAAAAATTTCCCAAAGGCAGGAACCACATTTTGTTTCACTTTGGGTCATATTAAGATTCTGTATATTGTAATCTGAATGAAGGTACAGCATAATTTTTTCCATTCAAGTTAGAGGAGCTATCACTGGTGCAAGGTATTATTTAGAGTGACTGATTGCCTAACAGTTGAGGCTTTGGATTTGAGCAGTTATTGAAAACTTCCTTATTGTCCCACCTTTCTCAACAACCACTGATTACGTATTTCACATTCTGCATTCTACTTATCTGATAGCTTTTCCATTTCTTGCTTGTAGACAGCAGGACACATCATGTTTTCACTTCTTAAGGCAATGGCAATAAATGTAGAAAAGCAGGACACTTGCATGAAAGGTTACAAACCTCACATTCTTGTAAGTCTTGTAAGTCTTCCAAGTATCAGTCTCATCAAGGAGCTCAGAGGATCTTTCCATCTGCAGTGCTGCAATAGCCTTTGGTCTACAGTTCCTACCTCTTATGGTAGCAAGCTGGCTTTTGGGGCCCTCTTTGTCAGTAGAAGAGCACATCAGCAATACAGCTGTCTGGAACAAAAAGAGGAATAAAAGCCCTGAAGATACTTGTTCTAGTTTGAAAGCTGAAATTCATCTAGAATTTTCTAACAGTTCTCATGAAGGATGGTGCGAATGTGCAACCCAATAGTTTCTTTTTCACAAAACCCAAAGATGGCTTCACCCGGCTCTGACAGACATCCAGCAAAACCAACAGTGCCACCTTTTCATTAACTGGGTCTCAGAAAGGATAGATTGTTTTTTGCTTAGAAACATGTAACAACTTTCTCTAAAAGCAGATGCAATTCAAAATCTCCCATGCTTATTTGTAAGGTCGCAATCTAAAAGGCCATGTATGTGCAATGTTTTTATGCCTAGTACCCATCAACTTTTAAACACCAGTCTTGATGGTGACTTGCATTACCTACACAGATGCTTCTCCTGTTCTCTTTGATAAAACTTCATTGTCTTTTTGACAAGAGTCTAACTGTGAAGTTCCTTAGGTGGGTAAAACCCCCAGGAAAACACAGGCATGCACAATCATCTGGTTTATCCTGGATGTTCTTCCCTTAATGCATCTGCATAGTGTGAGAACACATGTACAGTGGACTGGAAATGGCTGTGGCTCATTGGACTCTCTTCACAGACCTCTCACACCCAACCTGCATCTGCATAGTGGCCATTCACTAAAGGTTTCAAGATCTTGCTCTTGGGCTGGTTTGCTACACATCCAAAAATCTGCCAACAAATTACATACAACTTTTCTGGACATATTAAGAGGAGGAAGCTGGAAAAAATCAGGTAGCTCTAGAGTTCCCCCCTCCCCAGAATCCAATGACCTTCATGAAAATATTCTTTCATGTATACACTTCAAAGGGAAAATAGAAGAATTCTATTCTTCTTCATTGCATCCTCACAAGCAAAGTAGAAAAGAGAAAAAAAAACATATTTCATGTATGTAATTAGCTAAGCCATTGCATAGAAACACAACTCCAGGCAACCTAGGAATATCCCCAAGAGACCAGTTTTCAGCTAACAAGAATCAGGGGTGTCACATGACCCAAAGGCTGTAGGAGCCTTTTTGAGCCCAGCTTCTTCTGTTGCATCAGAGATGCTTTCCAACAACAGGAGTCTGCTCTGAGCTTATGTGGTGTCAGGGCAGAGAAGTTTTTTGCAATGTTAAGTTCTGTTGGTTTTCATATACTTTCCCTAAAACCATGGGATATGAAAAATTTGAGCTAGAAACAGTCTACAGAAGGAGATTTGTCTATCTCTCACTATACAGTTACACTATATAGCACATAAATTATTCTCCCATTAATCAAATTTTTAGAAAATATAGGCTCCTTATCTGTGCAATAAGCTTGATTCCAGCTATTTTATTAATATAATTGCTTTTCTCCTTCACCAAGGAAAGCATTGTTCCAAATAATATCATAGTTTCTTGTATTTTATACTAGTTCCACTCGGATATTTTCCAGTTCACACAGAATGCACATTCCCACACTGTGTCATACACAGCTTGATTTTGTCACTTAAGCAAACTGGCTTCAATGACCTTAGTGGAAAGAATAGAATCAAGCTCAATTTACATACACACACACACACTATATATATATATATATATACATATGTATATTTTTAGATATTTTACTTTTTTTAAAACCCCAAATATAGTTAGGGGATTTTTTTGTTTGTTATTGCAAACTATAAAGAAGAGAGGAATCTGGTATCACCTACATTTTTTATCATAGTGAAAATGTTTGCTGGAGTATAAAAGTGTGTGGTAAGGAACATTAAAGCATAATAGCACAGTAGGCCAAGTTATACCAATTCCTTCACAGTGGGACTACTGTCATTCAAGTACAAGTACTAAGTTAAAGGGCAATAAATAGAATAATAGGTCTATTACTGCAGGCATTTTAGCTACAGTAATATCTACTGGTATCACTTGTGTTGTTGTTAAAATAGATTATATTTGGGTAACAGTATGCAAAGCAGGAACATGAACAGTTTCTTTCTGAATGAAGCATGATTCCAAATGTTTTACTTACTAGGATTTCAGATGACTGGGCAAATAAATAACAAGGCAGAGAAAACTGTCTGCAGAACCAGACACTAGGGATCACAGAGGCTCTGCGATAATGATTACAAAATGCCAACAGGCCTCAGGACACAGCAGCTGCAGCTGGAGAGCAGGTGGAAAAGAGACAGGGAGGGAAAAAACCACTGAGAGAGACACCAAGACAAAGAGTGAAGCCCCAACACCTTTGCAAAAGAAATGGTGAATTTTCATTGTCTGCTAGGAAATGCAAACCTTAATGATAGTGCAGTAGCCATTGGCGGTTTTGATAAGTGAAAAAGATTATATTTAATTCTAAAATGTAAGAGAGGGGACATGGGAAGAGAGGGTCAAGCCTGCCTGCAACTTCTGAGCAGAAAGGACATTGCTAATACAGCATAAAGCTGTTTAAACCTGGTGTTGCTGTTTCTGTACAAATCTCTTGTTGTTTTTTGACTGTATTGGTGACCCTAATGACATAGAGATAATATTTAGCACTTTCATTTCAAAAGAAGTAAGTGAAGCAAAGCCAAAGGCTCAATCTTAGCTTTTGGGCTTGCCAGCATCACAGGTGCATCAGAAAGAGAGCTCAGTGAAGGAGACCCCAAGTTTCAGTTAGCTGAACTTAAACATTTTTTCACCAGTAACCTGTGACTATAATATTATGCACGGATCGCAACTTAGATTTTCATTTGTCTACCTGCAAAAGATTGATGAGAGTTGTCATTGGTAAGGAAGAAAAATCGTTCTGATTCTGGAGAAGTGTACAGGAAAGCTTGAGATTTCCTGAGAAAGATATAATTTTCTCACCATTTGGGGTCATATATTTAATCCAAGAAATAGGCCATGGAATATGCTAGAATTTCAAGCTGCAGCATAAGGAAGCAAATTAGTAATTTGCTTAGTGACCCAGAACTCCTGGGCAAGAAGCACTGGAAATTGCAAATTTTATTTTTCTTTTTTAAGGGTGACAATACACAGTAGTCAAGAAGTATTTAAAAAATATTAAGACCTACCTTGTACTTAAAAAAGCAAAATTTAGACTGAGTCCAAGCTACAGCTAACATTATTTTTGTAACAAAAGAGAAGGACAGCTACCTTATCTGAGCAGAAGCCACAAAATTCAGTCTCTCTCCTCGTCCAGACATTTGTCATTGCAGGCATCCCTCACTCCTTGTCTCCACCTTGTCATCATCCCTTGGGAACCTACAAAACAAGAAGGCAAGGATCTGTGGTGTCTCTTCCTTACAGTGGGTCACAAACATCTGAGAAGCCTGCAGATAATTATCAGGAATAGGAAGGTAAATCTATAGAATAAACAACAGAGGAGAGGAGATGAGCACCCTAAACTGGAGGGCAGGTAGAGATCTGCAGAGTTGAGCAAGAATGAAGGGATTGTTTCAGTTGATGACAGCCAGTAACACGGAACAGCACATGAAGCTGGCTGGTGCTCTGGGTCTGCAAGAGATGCAGGTATCTCAAAAACACCTTTTGCTCCTCTTCAGCAGAAACACTCACCTCTGAATTTTCAGTCAAGTAGAAATTTTGGAGGGAGTATACAAAAGAAAACAATAACAAAAAATACTTTCAATAGTAAGATAATTTCAGTGAAGTGTTTTGTATTTGTGAGTGCCAACTGTTTTTTTGGGGTCTTTATAACTCATACATGAAAAGCAAAAGGAGCATCCTGTCCTTCTTGACTTGAACAACATTTCAGTTCTGTGTTTTATTCTCACAGTAAACAGATGCTTAATCAGCCCTGGCTGATTAAATCCACTTCTATAGGGCAAAAATTTCCAGAAACCTAAAAATAACTTTCACCTGACACTTACAGGCACATCAGCGTGTCTTAGGATATTCTGTTTTTCAGAAAGATAATCAGTGTCAAATTAATTGTAATTAATCCATACATTTGTTTGCTATGTAGAAATGAGCATGCTTTAACCAGTTATGTCCCTAATACAGCTACATGGAAGGCTCCAAATCTGTGAAATTAAATTTGTAATTCTTAATAGTAGGCTAGAATTAATAAGACTTCATTCTTTTCACAAGCTGTGAAAATAAGTAAGCTGGTGCCACTAGAAAGTGACTCTGAAAAGGGAAAACTTGAAGATAAACAAGCAGTAAGATCAAAATTCCCACTATCTGAAGATGTTTGGTCTTTACATATGCTGCCAAGGACATGAGGTACCCATTTTCTTTTAAGCACAGAAGCATCTATCAGCCACTTCTCAGTGTTGTTCACTGCTATGAAATGTCTTTCGATAGCCCAAATACTAGAAACTGTAATCAGCAGAGCAATAGAGTCTGCAGTCTTGCTTTATCTGCTGTCTCTCTACCGAGATCCTAAAAAAACACTGACCTGCACAGGTCATGGGCAGCATGGTCAGATGCTCAACTCACACACCAGGGAGAGAGCATCATGGGGAAACAATGAGTTCTTAATATCTCCTACAAAAGAGAGAATGAATTTTAAGGGTGTCTTTTTAGTGCTCTGAGGTCATGTCACTGGAGGTTTCTTGACCAGGGCATAAGGGTACAACAAAACAACAACAGAGGAAATACTGCAAAATACTCTCAACAGTGGTTTTTCAGATTAGATTTTTAATGACATGTATAGATTGCAACTCATTCATATCTTGTCTGAGTTAAGCAACTTCTTCAGTTGTTGCTCATTGTCTCCAGCAGTAATGTCTAGCACAGTACTGCAAAAGCACAGAAAATCTAGGATTTTAAAGAAAAAGAATTATTTCCCTGCTTAAAATGTAAGGAGCTCTAAGGTTATATATAACATTTTTGTATTAAAACAAACAAACCAACCAACCAAACGCTAATAAAAAACCAAAACAAAAAAAACAACTAAAAATAATAGTCAGCAGGGGAAAAGATTATTTACTTATGCTGAGATTTTTGTTACTACTGCTTGCAATAAAAGTCCTGAAATTGTTCACTCTTTTTTCATCCTCACTCAGACAAAGCTGCCATTTAACACTAATGATTTGAAAGGTCCCGGTGCCTTTGCAGTGAATGTTTCCTTTTCATAGCTCCTCCCTTGCTCCTGTAATAAATCACAAAGCTAACATTTTTGCCTATCTACATTCATAGCTATAGATATTAAGAAACACTGAGAATGGAGGTGGAGAGCTCACTAATGTAAAACAATCACAAGGATC
Organism: Apus apus; assembly: GCF_020740795.1. Lineage (NCBI taxonomy): Eukaryota > Metazoa > Chordata > Aves > Apodiformes > Apodidae > Apus > Apus apus. Next base: position 55,664,771 of record NC_067283.1, read on the forward strand.
CCAATTTGTTGCTGATGGGAATGGGTAAATAATTACTTGATATAGTTTGCAATTATTCACAATTCAAAGGGACCAGACTGAAATCAAGTGGAAGGGAGAGGTCTCTATGGCAGTGTCTGTAACTAAATGGCTTGTCAATATTAGTATCACAAGTTTTTTTTTTTTTAAACTGGAAAATACAGTTGCTTGGACATCATTATCATCACATGAGAATGCATCATTTTGTGATGAAACTGGGTGTAGAAAAATGACATTTTTGAGCCATTCAGTTTTGAATAACTATTTGCAGTACCTTTCAAAAAAATACAGCATTTCCCAAGAGAATAGACCTTTTTTGATTCATTGAAACACAACACTTCAATTAAACAGGCATCAAGTATCTTCCTTGTTCAAAATGCCTGAACTTCTGAATAAATACTCCAATTTTCAGCCAGTATTCATTGTGACAGAACAGTAACCACACACATCACCTGACCATGTCAACAGGAGAAGACATTAGCACCTTCTAAAGTCAGGTTGGTCAGTGTTGTTCAGAACTCCATCCTTACCACTTAAGGACAAACCACAGTAAAATTCTTCTTGTAAGTACATTAACATGATTTTGCTTGTCAAAATGCAAATCAGCTTGCTGCAGTAATAATGAGTTTGCATTTAACTATTTTCCTATTAACTATTAAATTCTTCATGATAACATATTCATTTGTTAAATGTGTGAAGGATAAAAGACAAATGTGACAGTACTTTTAGGCAACTTTGAACCACGTTAGTTCAAAGCCCTGTGAATATTTTTTTCATATGCTAGTTTAAAAAATTGCCCTTTTTATTATATATGAACAGCATTCTTCTCCTTATTTACCATTTCTTTAGGATAGGAAGACAGCTCTCAAGAAGGGCTCTGCAGAATTATTTCCTTTTAAATATATACTGTTTTGTTGACAACTATTAAATAGCTAACTGGAGACATTTTTGGCTGCACACTGATTTACAGGTTTCATCCACTGTACTCAATCTTTCAAATCAGCTTTGTCACTTCCTTTAAATTTGCACTACAAATTCATACTATTACCCACTCTGCTGAAACAGTTAGCCAATATGGCCTGGCAAAGTTGTTCCTTTAAGATGAAAATCAGATTATAGAAGTCAGATCTATCCAGGAAATAAGCACTAAGTGCAGGTTCCTTGAGCAAAGAAGGAAAAACAAACATCAGGAAGTTCAGGATCTCAGATAAACCTACATGTACTGCTCAGGGAAGCTCCACAGTTTGAGGAGTCTCTTCCTCTGTTTGCCCTCAAGTTTATTTTCTTCATGATTTTTGTTTGTCCTGTCCTGGCTCCCTTTGCCTGGTGAAAGCCTGGTGAAGAAAAAGAAGCAAAACAACAAAAAAACCAAAACAAAATAAAAGGCCAATAGATGTAGAAAACAGAGCTTTAGTGCAAAGATGGGCAGAAAGCCAGAGGACATAGACAAGGATACAGAACAAGAATAAGAGAATTAAAAAGAAAAAACAAAGTAAGTCTAGTGATGAAGTGAGAAAACAACAGGCTAGCAGAAGAAGTTGATAAGAGGAGGGAAAACTTCTGAAAGCAATGGAAAAGTGCATGAACTGCAAGACTAAATAAGAAGAAAACTGGTAAGAGCAGCAAGGAATAAAAATTTATTCTTGGTAGCAAAAGCACAAATTATTGCTGAAGTAGGAGAGGTGAATAGTGGTGATTATTGATTTAAGTGAGCTTATGAAACCAGGTAAGGACAAAACATGGAAAGGTAGGTAAGAAAACAAAAACAGCATAGAAAAGAGTAAACAAAATGATAAAAGAAATGAGTGGATAAGATGTGTTGTGGGAGATGAGCTATTCCACAGCTTATCTCTAGACTGAAAGGCAATACACTTGTTTACCATGAAGACCAAGGCACATCACAGTTCCTACTGTAGGTTTTTTGTGGGGAAAAAATATGTAAGAACCCTGCATGAGATTCTGTAAATGGCACTTGCACACCTGAAGTCTACAGCGGTTCCAATAGACTTGCAGGGAATACATAGAAGTTTACCAAAAAAAGGAAAATTTAAATTATCAATACTGTTTAGAATAACTTTCCTTTCTGGACTGGACAGATTGCCTCAGCCTTTCTTGTTATTTTATTGCTTTACATAGTCTACTGCAGTGCTATTACTGCTTTCCATGATCAAGGATTTAAATAATCAGGGAAATGCATAACTCAAGGAAGCATTTACAAAACTGAAAACCTGAAATGCTCTGTAAGTCGTTCACAGCCACTTTAGGTATAATCTTGAATATGTAAACATCACTTTGCACAGCAAACATTCTTTTTATAGATACTGAGGCTCTCACACAATGGCCAAACAGTCTGCAAAACCTGGGACTTGAATTTGGTTTTCTAGAAATGCATTTTGCATCTCAAAGAAAAATAAACTTTAATGTAGTAAAGAATCAAATGTTTCCTCTTTTTTTCTTAATGCTATTTGTGTATTTGTCTTTTAACAGAAGAGTTAAAGATATCCAGTTACTGGCCAAGTTACATGCCCCAATTCTTGATAAATTAAAGAAAGCACTTTTTTTCCGCACAGATTGCTCACAAATCTGATGGAACCAAAATGAAGCAAAAATAAGCCAAAAAAGAAAATCTGTCCTCACCAGAACCAGTTCCAGTTGCTGAATGACTAAACCTGAGAGCAATCTCAGCTGGAGACAGTAAGTTACATTAGAGAAGGGAAGCACAGGTGTTTTTTAGTAGGCAAGGAAAACTCTTCAGGTGTGTAGCCCAAAGGGGGTGTTAAATTTTGTTTCCAAAAAAAGAATATTCCCAGACTGTGAATGGCTCTTAGGTGTAGTGAGACGCCTGGAGGAAGTAAAAATGTTTTGGTTTAAAGTCCTCTCCTGAAGACAAGTGTTTACCCTTAGCAATTAAGAATCAGCAGTAGACTGCTATTCCCTGTAATACCTTTGGGTGGTTTTATAACAGACCTTGGAGAAAGGCCTTGATATACCAAAATATAGAGACACACAGTAATAGCAGTATGGTGTCACCATTGCAGCTACATAATAAAAGATGTAAGCTCTTTCAATTCTTAGGTCATACAGCTAGATATACTGTTTTGCAATTTTTCAAGCTGGCAAAATAAAAGGAAGCTTTCTTCCTTAGGAAGCTGTGGGACAAAGCAGAGTGAGCTTTAGGTAAGACTAGACGAGACCTCACCTGAAGTCTGAGTCAGAGGAACACAGAATCACAGAACCACAGAATTGTTCTGGTTGGAAAAGGCCTGTAAGATCATCTAGTCCAATCATTGACCTAACTACCAAATACAGTGCTTAAGTCATGTCCCTAAGCACCACATCTATGCATCTTTTAAACACATCCAGAGATGGTGATTCAACCACCTCACGGGCAGCCTATTCCAGTGTTTAAGCACCCTTTCAGTGAAAAAGCTTCTTCTAATATGTGCCAAGGCAAGTCCCGGGCAATGAAAAGGGATTTCAGAGAACTAGGCTGAATGCTTGCAGGATCAGGAGCACAGGTGGTGTTTTCCTCAGTTCCTTCAGTGGCAGGAAAAGCTGAAAGGACTAGGAAAACGCAACCGATTAATGAATGGCTTAGAGGCTGGTGCCGTCAGATGAACTTTGGGGTTTTCTATCATGCAGATGTTTACAGGGCACCAGGTATGCTAGCAAACAATGGCATAGAGCTGTCAACAAGGGGGAAAAGGATTCTTGGCCAGGAGTTGGTGGGGCTCATTGAGAGAGCTTTAAACTAGACTTGAAAGGGGGTAGGGGACAAAACTCCTGGATGGTTTGATTTCCAGGGCACCGGGCCTGCTGGCATTGGATGGAAGACCCTGTCCTGCAGGGGACAAAGGCTCCTAGGGCAGGAGTTAGCAGGGCTCATTCACAAAGCTTTAAACTAGATTCGAAGTGGGAGGGGGTTGTAGCTGAGCTTGAACTAGTGGGGCATTGTTCTAGTATTAATGAAGACCAGAAGGCCTCCTGCCTCCCAAGGGTGCCACCAGTGTCCTCAGCTGGCTCCCTGAAATATCTGTACACCAATGCAGGCAGCATGGGGAATAAACAGGAGGAGTTAGAGGTCTGTGTGTGCTCTAAGGGTTGTGATCTGGTGGCAATTACAGAGACATGGTGGGACAGCTCACATGACTGGAATGTGGCTGTGTCATTTTTAGGAAAGACAGGTCAGTGAAGTGAGGTGGTGGAGTTGCTCTGTATGTGAGAGAGCAACTAGAATGTATTGAGCTCCATCCAGGGGCTGATGAGGAGCAAGTTGAAAGTCTGTGGGTACAAATTACGGGGCAGGCTGGCATGGATGATATAGTTGTGGGGGTCTATTACAGACCTCCTGATCAGGATGAGGGAGTTGATGAGGCTTTCTACAGGCAGCTGAAAGCAGCCTCACTATTACAGGCCTTGGTCCTCATGGGAGATTTTAACTACCCAGATATTTGCTGGAAGGCCTACACAGCCAGCCATTCACAGTCTAGGAGGTTCCTCCAATGCATTGATTATAACTTCTTGATACAAATGGTGGACAAGCCAAGTAGGAGAGGAGTGCCGCTGGTAGAGCGGTAGATGTGGTCTATCTTGATTTCAGTAAAGCATTTGACACCATCTCCCACAGAATCCTTGTAAATAAGTTGATCAAGAATGGATTTGGTGATCAGGTAGTGAGGTGGATCACAAACTGATTGAAAGGAAGAAGTCAGAGAGTTGTGGTCAATGGGAAAAATTCTAGTTGGAGCTCTGTGACTAGTGGAGTCCCTCAGGGGTTGGTATTGGGACCAGTACTGTTCAATATTTTCATCAACGACCTGGATGAGGGAACAGAGTGTGCCCTCAGCAAGTTTGCTGATGACACTTAACTGGGAGAAGTGGCTGACACACCAGAAGGCTGTGCTGCCATTCAGGGAGACCTGGACAGGCTGGAGAGTTGGGCGGGGAGAAACTTGATGAAATTCAACAAGGGCAAGTGTAGAGTCTTGCATCTGGGGAAGAACAAGCCCATGTACCAGTACAGGTTGGGGGCTGACCTGCTGGAGAGCAGTGTAGGAGAAAGGGACCTGGGGGTCCTGGTGGACAAGAGGATGACCATGAGCCAGCAATGTGCCCTTGTAGCCAGGAAGGCCAATGGCATCGTGGGGTGTATTAGAAAGGGAGTGGTTAGTAGGTCAAGGGAGGTTCTCCTCCCCCTCTATTCTGCATTGGTGAGGCCGCATCTGGAATATTGTGTCCAGTTCTGAGCCCCTCAGTTCAAGAAGGACAGGGAAGTGCTTGAGAGAGTCCAGCGCAGAGCCACAAAGATGATGAAGGGAGTGGAACATCTCCCTTATGAGGAAAGGCTGAGGGAGCTGGGTCTCTTTAGCTTGGAGGAGACTGAGGGGTGACCTCGTCAGTGTTCACAAACATGTTAACGGGGAGTGTCAGGAGGATGGAACCAGGCTTTTTTCAGTGATGTCCAGTGATAGGACAAGGGGCAATGGGTGCAAACTGGAACATGGGAGCATCCATGTGAATATGAGAAAGAAATTCTTTGCTGTGAGAGTGAGAGAGCACTGGAACAGACTGCCCAGAGAGGTTGTGGAGTCTCCTTTGCTGGAGACATTCGAAACCCGCCTGGATGCCTTCCTGTGTGATGTGCTCTACGTGACCCTGCTCTGGCAGGGGGGTTGGACTAGATGTTCTTTCGAGGTCCCTTCCAACCACTTACATTCTGTGATTCTGTGAATATCCAGTCTAAACTTCCCCTGGCACCACTTGAGCCAATTTCCTCTTGTCCTGTTGCTTTTTCCTAGGGAGAAGTATAGACTAGGTCCTGCAGATTTCTAGTGTTAAAACAGTCTGCCAAAGAAGAAAAATGGACATAATGTAAGAGCAGAAAAAATTTTCTTACGTGACTCTGAAAGCATGTAAGGGAGAAGAAAGCAGATGAATGACACGAGCAAGATGTGCCATACACTTCTGTCCAGTTTTTCCTGCTTTGTACCAGCAAATGCAAAAAGTGACAGCGCTCTGCTGGAAACCAGTTCCAGAATTTCCATGATTAGGTTTTAATGGACTTAGGTCTTAATTTGCACAGAAGAAATACACTGTTTTATTTAAAAGAAAGAGAACAACTATGCACTCTGAGCTCTTAACTCACTGAGCCAACACTTGATGTGGTTTAAGAAATTACTACCCTCTGCTGTGAGGACTTGCTGTGCCATCAGAATGTGCTGGCCTTGACACTCTCTGCATTTTCCTGCAAAATCACACAATGTGGTATTTTAAGCTGCACTGTGATTTGCAGGGACTGAGGCACTGGTACAAGTTCCCTCCAGTCGTAGTTGGAATGGGTAAGGGCAGGCACTGGGACAGGAGACAAGAGCCTCCTCCTCAGCAAGATGAGTAACCAATGGAAAGGCAGAGCCCAGCAAACTCTGGGTGCTTCTTCCACAAAACCCAGTGAAAAATAAAAAACAACCCAACAACTCTATGCTTACTTGGTTATGGGTAGCTTCAGTTGTGGTTTCTTAGAAGAGAGAACATCAGAGGCTTTCCTTTGCTTGCAAAAAGCTATTAGCCTTTCCCTGGCAGCTGCCTCCTCTGAGGTAGAAGAAAGATTATGCCTTTTATATGTGGCAGGCTCCAGCTCTATAGTCTTTAAAGAGTTCAAAGTCCCCAAAACTGAAGTGCAACAGTGCTATGACACAAGCCGCAGAAAACTGAGGTGGCAAATGTTTAGATCTACCTTCTTTGTATCGTGCAATGCAAGAAAACAAAAAAGCTTTCAGAAGCCTAAAACATACTGTTCTGCAGCCAACTCAATGCATTCACTGTTCTCATACAGCAGTCAAAATGTTATCTGAAGTACATGAAGAAAATCTGTTCCAAAGAGCTCCAACCTCCTAGTAAAAAAAAAAAACCCTGGCATTACATTAAATGTCACTTGTTTCTTGTTTTGTTTTTGCACAAATCTCAGAAAACATTTGATCTTTGTGATAAGCTGGATTTCCTGGCTCTCTGTGAATGCTGGAAAATGTGTTTATATCCAGATTTCTTATGTTCTTCAGCATGCTTTCCTATGCCATGTGTTTTATGCTGACTTGTCTCAAAGTCTTTCTTCATTATTTGGATTCAGAGTGGCTACTTTGTGTTAAAGCTTAGCAGGGTGGATTTTACAGTTTATATTTCTACATCACCCAAGTCTTTGTGTAACACACTTAATTGAAAAAAGTAAGGCACTAATTATTTAGCAAAACAATCTGTGTAGCCCTAGCATCTGCAGCTATGGTGAAACTGCAAGGCACTAACAAAATAGTAAAAGAGGACGTTTTCCTTCTAAAATTCCAGACCAAATTACAGTGTGTAGCAAGTAATCAAACTCCAGTTTATCCTTCTACAAAGCTTACTTTGGCTTGGATGTCAACTGAAATTATCATTTGCCTTTCTGGCAAGTAATAGCTGTCTTTGAACTATCTGAGTACAGATTATGTTTTGCAGCCTTTACATTCTCTTTCTCCCTCTCTCTTTTCCCCTGAATGAAATCAAATGATGTCTTGCATCAGTGGCAGCAGTAGCTCTGGCTGTTTCTAAACTCGCAGGCTTCTAAATTTAACAATGTGTTTGGGATGGGACGGGCTATTACACTTCTGCATGTCTTACCAATGAAGCTGACTATTTTCTGAGCAATCTGCTTCTATCTGTAAAGGCAAAAGCTAAGTTTTCTCTTACTCAGCCTCTACAGACAACTGATCAGAGAATAAATAGGTTGATGTTTAAGGAAGGTCACTCTCAAGAAACCAACTCCTCTTTTCTACCCAGTTTATACCTGTCCATTTTGCTGGCACAGCTGTACAGATCTGCCCAGTTCATTTGCCTCTCCTGGGCAATAATGTTTTCCCCATGATATTGCACATTGGGATTGGAGGTTTAGTCCATTGTGAGAATAGGTTCGACACCTAACACTTCTGGCCTGAGGAGATCCAGGTAAGTCAGACTGCTACACTCTGCAAGCTCTTCAGCAACACTGTTCAGCAACTGTTTCCTGCCAGATGGCCTCAGACATGTCACTTCCACTTGCCTTCATTTTCTTCCCCGGAAATCTGGTAAAATAAGACTACAGATCTTTGGGGAAGATCAAAAAGTGCTATCTATTGGTGGTGTCTTCTTCTCTTAGGATTATTCTTATTACTCAGAAAACAATGAGAATTTTATGGCCAGCTGGATTTTTTCCATGCTGGCTAGGCCATCTGGAATTGGGATGACAGAGAAGGGAGTCAGTGCTCGGCCACATTGGGAATGCTCTGACCGCCCTCCCAGAAACGACTTTGAGTCTGTACTTCTGAGCAAGGATTGCTGAGAAGTATAAAATGCTCTGTCTTTCAGTTCTGAGTCTAGATGAATTATTGGTGAAAACATGTGGCTGTTCAGGGAGTGGGTGAAAGAATCAGAAAGCAGGTTTATATTTGGCAGCTGGAGTTGTATGTGCCAGGGCAAAGGTACAACCTTAGTCTAACACATATTGAACTTCCTGATTTGAAGCAGATTTCTGAGCTCTCCCTTCCTCATTGTAGACTTAACAAAGGATTCGATCCTTTGGCTGCTGTACAGCAAGAAGACAGTCTTGGGATAATAAACAGACAAAGGATCTGAGACAGATGCTTTCTCCAGATTTTCATATCAGCTTTAACTGTTTCTCTCAACCACTGCTGTGTTGTCTGCAGTTTCTGAATGTTTCTTCTCAGAAATGCCTTCAGGAAAAGTACCAAATTCATGTTACTTCTATATAGATTTATTGGGATATTTTTTCCCCTCTCTAAAAAGAAATATCACTTTGCTGTCTGGCATCCAGTCCTGTGCTTCCAAACACCAAAAACTGTACTTTAACCTCCTCAGCTTCAGCAGCTGAAAATAAAAATGGATAGGAAGGTGACTGAGTGGGCAGGCGCCGTAACAAAAACGTAGCTGCACTTTCTCCTCTGGCTGTGTTTTATGTCTCCATGGTTTTTCTATACTTTCTAATTTCTATGTGCATTATTCTTTGCATATATAAAACAAATAGGGGGAAAGTGTGATCGCTTGCTATCATCCTCAGTTTTTAGTGGTAACTGTCAAATGTGCTTGCTCTGCTAGAGATGCATGAGCAATCCCTTCTCTTTTCTATACCCGTTAGTTTCAGGTGACTTTACCCCTTTCAGTTTTTTCTTTGCCTCTCCCCCAGATTCAGTGAGAGGCACACATGGAGCCAGACTAGCCATTCTGTCTTTTTCCAACTGCGATGCAGAAAGAGGTCTCCTAAGTAAGAAACTTCTAGATTGTCTCTACTTAATTTGGAGTAACAGAAAACAGGAAAAAAAAATATTAAAAAAATAAATCAAATGCTAAGGAGGGTGAGGACTTCTAACATAAAGCAACCCTGACTCCCGAAGACTTTTTATAAAAGCTGCTGCTATGATGACTGCAAATCTCCCTCAAACTACCACATCATCCAAGAAATAGAACAGGTCAAAACCAAGTAATCCTCTTCACATATGGCTATCAGTTGCCTCTTGAAGCTGTAACACAGCACTGAATAATTTATTTTCTTTTAAGTTTCAGTGCTCCCAAAAGTGCTGTAGGAGTTATGCCACAGGGTACTTCTGTGTTTTGCTCACTGTCAGAAGTTCCTGGTCACCAGTCCTCTGAAAACTGCAGCTTCCGTATGAACGTGTCAGGCTAAGGAATGCTGATGGCTACCAGCAGGTATAGCTAGCTGATGGGCAATGAAAGACCTTGAATATCTGAGAGTTTAATGGGTATGCTAACCACCACAGAAAGCGTTTTAGCCTTGCACAGAGTAGGATAGGTGAAACAGCAGGAACATTATCCGGAGCTTTAGAACAGGATGAACAGAAGCTGAGCCACAGGATCCATGGGTTTCTGGGGCTGGGGCTGCAATGTGACAGCTAATGCTTTTGAGTTTTGCCTGTCAGGAAGAAACAAACGAGAAAGAAACTACTCAAAGAAGCCGGAAAAACAAGGAGAAAATGCAAAGTGCTCCAGTACAATGGTGCTGAGAGGGAGAGCCAGAGAACTGAGCCAGCTTAGAGTGCTGGAAAAAGAAATTGCTTATTTCTTTTTATTCTGTTAGGGTAAATAAAAACCTGTGTACATTCCGCAAAAAGAAGGATGGCATGCAAGCAACGTTTGACTACATCATGAGTTTCTCTTTCTAACAGAAACAAGTCAGCAAGACCCTGAATAATGGCTAATCATTCATGCTAATGTGTTTGGGGTGGATTTATGAAGAATGCTCTCTGTGAAATCTCACTGTGTTATACCGTGTTACATAGTGTTTTCCATCTTTCATGATTTCTAAAAGTTTCCAGTTAAGGCATTGACCTTAGTATAATTAATTTATTAATTTATGAATACCCATACTATGTCTGGTTTTCTTAGTGTTTACAGACCCTTAGAGTGATCCGTAGACTTTCTAAACATTTGTAATTGGGAGATAAAAATAAATAAGGTACGCTTGTGACCCACTGCTATTAAATACCTTTCCACATGTATTTCAGTCATATTTACCGAAAACTTCTTAACTCATAAGCAGAATGACAAAGCTAGCTTTACCTGATATTTCAGGTTTTATTTTATTTGTTTGTGTTTTCATTCCATTCCAGAAGTTTTTTCGACGACTCTTGCCCTATGCATTGGAAACAATGCACCAGAATATGTGTGAAGATGACTTCCTGCGGCTCAGAGAAGGTAGTATCACTGCATCTTCCCAAAAGCAAAGGCAAAAAAAGTTAATGGTATTTATCTCCTGCTTTCACACAGAAATATCCCAGGAGACCTCAGAGATTACATATGGAGGGACCATTTCACCCATCACTGAAATTCATTCACCTCTGTATCAGCTCTGTGTTTTGCAATGCTCCCATTATGTGCATTAATGGACCAATAAAACATTCCTTGGTATGCTTTAATACTACAGAATATTTCTTCCTCTAGTAGGTCCCAACTGTGTGAAATGATTCATCTTGCTATTTCCTCTCGAAGTTTTGAGATGTTTATTTATATTTTTGACACATTTCAGCATAAACTGCTCAGGCAGATATCTAAGCTTGTGAGCATCTTGAAGAAAACAGCTTGGTTCCTTCATTCTATAAAACAGTCAGGTCACTAACAGCTGTGCATGCCAAGGATCACAAAGAAAATGCTTTCTTACAAAGTCTCTCTCAGAATACTTAAAAAATAACAATGAGATTACTCCATAATCCAGATATATTTGAACTGGATTGACTCTACCATCTCTTTGAGCATCTTCTTGACAGAGAAATATTTAAACATTTGGTTGTATCAATGGTGTCTGCAGAAAATTGGGAAACCATATTGACCTAATCCAGTTCCTGTGATGTGCATGTTTTTAAGTTCAAGCAGACAAACAATTCTGCTTAAGTCAAAGAACCCACTCAAGCTTAATTTTCAGCATGTGTTTTAAAAGCTTTGAGTGGGACTAGAATTTTCAGACATTTCTTTCACTGCCAGCTTTTCCCCTCTGGTGCTGGTTTATGAAAAGAGATTAGCTCTTTGTGCTGAGGTTGGATTCTGCTGCACTTACAGACTTCTAGCAATACTTTCCCTGGTGAGGTATTCATAGAAATCAGTGAGGTCAAGTGGTAGTCAACCTTGAAACTCTTTAATAATAATTTTCAAAGCTTTCCAGTCTGGTAAACAGGCTGCTGAGAAAACACTAACCCTTGCAGACTTTCAAGGGTGAAAGAATAAATTTTCTTGAGACAGAGTTTTTATATGACACAGTTTGGAAATGAAAGCATAACCTCCTTCATCATTTTTAATGTATTTTAAAAGTATGTATTAAACACACTAAGAAAATCTAGGAGGAACACCTGCAGTTCCAATTTATGTCTTCCCAGCACTTAATACACCAAGTAGTAAACTATAACCATGGACAACTTCAAGTTCTCAGTGTTTTGAAGGTTTCAGGATGTTAGCAGGACCTGGTTGCTGCTGGGCTATGAATTAAGGAAAATTTTGGCAGCTGTTACTTGCTTCTTCTCTGTCCTTGTCTGTCTTCTCATAGGTGGCTGCCTGAGAGGTACACGGTTTGGCTCTTCCTCTTACTGTGTCCAGTCACTCCTTTGCTTCGTCAGTCTTCGATCTACTTTGCATTCAGGAAACATTACAGCTCCTCTGTCCATTTAAAGGTCCATTATTAATTGAAAAATGGATTTCCATGTTCCTTTTGCTTTGGTTTCCTCTCTTTGACACATCTTAGATCTCCTTTACTTGCGCCACTGATTTTAATTTACTCTTTTAATTACGGAAGTTGCTCTGCTGACCCTGACTTTCCCCCAGTAGTCCCTTTGCAGAACATCAGCTCATTTAAATCAGCATAGCTCTCCTCATTCTTAAATGCTTTTTCTGGAGGAGGCTGTGGACCATACAAACTACTGCATGTTGTTCTTGGAAAACGTGCAGCATCCAGTTTGTTCATGGCAGCTTGGCTTCTAGAAGGTGCTGTAACCAGTGTGACCAGAAATAGGCAGGACATAGCAGCCCTGATGCTTTCTCTTAAACCCCCTCACTCTCCCCTCACCTTGTCACAGTTCTCCAACCTTCACCTTTACTGTAATTTCTATGTTGTTGTCATGGTTTGAGCCCAACATGACAACAAAGAATCATCCCCACAGCCACTCAACTCCCCCCCTCACACACACTCTGGGATGGGGAGGACAAAGCCCAACTAGAAGCTCATGGGTGGAGAAAAGGACAAGGAGGGTTCTTCACCGATTAAGGTCCTGGGCAAAACAGACTCAACCTGGGGAAAAAACAATAATTTAATTTCACACTAATCAGATATAGTTACCCCACCCCTCCCTTCTTCCCAGGCCCAAATCCCTTTGTTCCCGGTTTCTCTCCCTCCTTCCCCCCAGCGGCACAGAGGCATGGTTTCTGATTCTGTGAGGTTGCAGGTACTCTTAAAATAGCCTTGATTTCAGTGTGAGTTGAGTTATCAGTACTTGAGATCATAGTCTATTCTTTTTTCTTTCAATACACTTTATCCCTAGCCCTGGAACAAAGACCAACAACGCCTCTACACCTAGAGACTGCAATGGCAGTTTACAAGGCCAAACATTATTTTTAGTAAACACACATGACAACTCTGTATTGTATCAGAAAAGAAATCCACCCTCAAAAGACAAATGCTATGGAAAAAGATAGACATGGGCTATGCAAATTATCAGGGCAGAATTCCACATGCCCCTTGTTGAGTGGTAGAGGGGCTCCAGCAGAGGACCACACCTCCCACCTTACCATTGCCTCTCCTGCTGAGGGCAAGCAGTAGGAGAGTCCCTAGGAGGCCCGTGGTACAAGGACACAGAAGCAAGCTTGGGGGAGCAGAGCTTGCCCATTCATGTGCCTCATGGCAGGATCAGCTGTGCCTGTGTCATTCCTACCATGTCCCTCTGGCCTCTTCCTGAAGACCTCTAGTAGCAGTGACTCCACAATTTCTCCACAGAATCTACACCATTATAAACTTCTTTTCTGATGTCTAGCTTAAATCTCCCTTTCAGCAATGCAGACATTATTATTTTTTGCCATTCATTAAGGGAAGTGAAATCCACCTGCAAAGCTCAGCTGGTAGAGGAAGCTGAGATAATCTAATGAGGGATCCCCTAAGGATGTATCTAAATGACTACAAATATGCCATAACCTGTGTCCATCATCTGCCCAGAAAAAGTCTCTGCTGCTTGTCTTCCTATTTAGTAGGCTTGAATGAAATGAATCTAGTTTTTCAAGGCTCCATAACTCCTGGATAGCAAGTCTGAAACATTGCAACTATATTCAGGAGATAAACTCCATGAAATATCAGATAGCATATGGGATGAATAGTTCCTATATCATTCTAGAAAGAATGTCAGTAGTGTAATATGCTTTTAAATTTTCTTTATTTTTTTAGAAATTAGATCCAAATAATAAGAACTATATATATAAAATTATTGATCTCACAATTGGAGCCAGTCATGTTTTATGTGGCCCAGAGAACTGTTCTCTGCATCTTTTTGTGGGAACTACCTCATAGTGATTTTCCAAACTTGAACCTGCATTCCTACGAGTGTACATAAATGCAGTTGCAAGTAAGAAAGGCTGGAAAAAGGTCTCACAAGAAGGTCTCAATTAAAAGTATTCAAAAATGGAATCTGACAAATGCAGTATGTAAAGCTAGGAGCCCTTTTACTCATACTCTATTTCATCCTTGAAGAACAAAGCAAGACATTAGAGAGTCCTTAAGGGAAGCAGTTTTCAGCTGGCAGTGGTGTTTTAGTATCTATAAATCAATTTCAACCTCATACAGTGGAGCTTCCAATTTTGGCATCTGATGCTGACAGAGACACAGGATCCTGACAGAGTAGTTGGGCCTTCAGGGGCTCATGCAAGTGGTTAACTTCGTATTTTGCCATGATGCCCAGCAACATCAGTAAGATGGTACTTTGTGTACAAGTACACAGAAAGGCTGGCATCATGTTGAATATCTTTTGTGAGGAGACAAGCCTTGTCTTGCCCAAAATAAATGGGCAACTGGTTCACTGACCTAACTTTTAACTATATACTTATTTAGAGAACAAGACTTGAAGCTTGCTGAGAACGCATAGAGTTGGACAAGATTTTCGCTGTGGATTCATAGGCACAAGCTGACTAGTTGGAATTTCCAGATTTACTCAACAGTTCTGCTAAAACTACTTTATTCCCTAAAGCATGCGGTGGTTTAGGGATTTTATTCATGGGATTTTTTTTCAGCAAAGCACAACTGTTGAATATGAGATAGCCTGTACACAAAGATCCTACAATAAATCAAAAAAACCTACAATAAACCAAAAACTCTTGTCAATTTCAGTTTATCAGGGGGTCAGTACAAGGAATTTTGGAGCCTTCCTTAGCTGAGCTTCACACACAGGCATTAATTCAACTTGACCTGTTGACTGAGGGATAAATGGATGTAAAATGTAGTTCCGCTATATGTTTTCTTTGGTGAATCCAGTGTAGGAAATCTCTGTGCTCTTACCTGTGTCTCCCATGGAAGTGACTTCCCTGATATTGGACTGCACTTCTCTGTTCCTTCAGCTGAATGAATGTCAACTGCTGGATCACTGGGTTAGGACTAATCCTGCAAATCACAACTTTTACTTTACTTGCATCATTGCACTAGTGCCCCAGTGTGAAGCCTAGCTGTCCAAGCACTGCAAAAGCCCACCGTCAGAGAGGGTGAAATGCAGCACTGAGATCTTCAGACTTTCTTATGGCAGTTTCATCAGGGGAAACGGAGGAAACATGCACCAATGCACCATGCTCAGGCTGCAGTTTGACTGGACAGCTGACCTCATCCTTACAGTTTGTTGCTTTTGAGTAACACAGTCCTGCTCTCCTCTCCTTGGATCTGTCACCATAGTTTCTTGCCTTCCCTGTCCTCCATCCTCGAGTCCCACCTGCCAGATCCCAGCACTTCTCCTGGTTTTGCTCTGACAGTTACTTATCTGCACAGCAAACCTATGCAGCCAGTCAGCCTGGAAGGCTCACTCAGTTTTTCTCTGCTGGGCTGGATCTCTGCCACATTAGCAATTGTGCCCTGAGGCTGTGCTTTCATGGACATTTGCCAGGGAAACACCGCTGGCTTGGGCATTTTTCTTTTTACAAGAGTGGCTTCCCTGCTGCTGTGCCATGCTGGTTGTGCTGGTCCTGCTGTCTGATGGACATCACAAGGACCCATGATGACAAACAATCTAGAGAAAGAAATGCCCTCCCTTTTCTTTGTGGTTATTACAGCCAAAGCACTTCACTGCTATTGCTTCTCACGTAGTCTTGCAAACAGCTGAACCATGAACCATGGGACAGAAATTACTGAAGCCACCAAAGAGCTGCCAAAGAGAAATGTCACAGGAGCTACAGACTCAAACTGTTGCAAAACAGTAGGTTGTGGATTTGCTGCTGGGGCTTTTTTCTTATGTTTTTGTTTTGGACTTTGAGTTATGCAATCTCATTTTGGAAAACTCTGTTCAGAACTAGCAATGATAAGTCATCAATCTAATCAGGAAGAGCCAGGCAATAACTCTTGATAAAGCTGTGACAATAAGCTGACAGTGTCCTCCTCCAGTTTTCTAGGCCTGTTATTATGCTTTGTCAGTCAACGAATTGTTTAGATCATACAGTGACTCTCATTCTTGCTCACTGCATGTGTTATGGAATTATCAACCTAACAGCTTTACAGGTTTTGAGAGTTCAGTCCTGACCTTTGACTAGATGACTGCTACAGGATTTACCCTACTCTTCAATGTTTTGTTATATAAACTGACAATTCAGCAGATAGCCCCATGCTTTCACAAGTACAAATGACTTGGCTGTGAGAGTCACAGTAAAGAAGCGAGGATGTGGGATTTTGGAGGAGAACTTACAAGCTCCCTCTTCTCTCTCCAGCAAACATCCTTCCCTAAACATAATGCAAACAAAATAGGGAGGATGGGGAAGGTAATGTCCCTAACAAGATTCAGCATGACATAGTGTCATGATGAGTTGTCAAAGAGGAATTGCAGTCAGATAATATGCAATTAGTCATTAGTATCACAGAATATATCATCAGGGCTTCTTCATTCTTGCAGGTGACGAAAACAACTGGCCGCCATCAGAGAACAAGTGAACACTTCCCTGACACTTTCTCCCTCATTCTACATCTCTCCTCCCACCTGCTTTCATTTTTTCTCTCTGATTGCTCTGATGTCCTTTTTGATGAGATATTAATAATAGCAAGGGTGCTAACCTACTTTTCTTCAAAATGTTCAAGTCAGAGAGCATTGCCGCGGTGCTGGGAACAGCTGCCGTTGGGCAGTGGGTTACAGCAGACTGAGAGGGAGTGCACTGGCAGTTCTTCTTTGGTTTTGCTTTGCTCTTTTCATTTGTGTTCAGGGACAAAGGAAACTGAGAGTAGGAAGGGGGAAGCAGAGAAGAGATTTTCCAGAGAAGCACAGAAAAGAGCAATCATTTGAAAACATTGGCACAAACTGTTCCAGTCTGGCACTGCTTTATGTTTTCAATGGAATACTCACAGTGTGTTTTTGGGCACACCTCTGATGTTCAGATGCAGCAATAGCAAAGAAACTGGAGCCCAAACTCCATCCCCAGTGAATGAATGAAAAATGAACTCTCTGGCTAGGAACGTGCATTACTTATTGCCTGGGGGCAATTACCCCCTGGAGGGGGTAATTCTTTTATAGATATAACTATTGTTTTCCCCAGGAATGTCCTTTAGGAAGAATAAAGCAGTAGAGTTAGCTAATATGCAAATACCGTATTTTTATGTTAATGGCTAGCAATCCTTATTTCTTTAAAAAGCTTTACCTGTACTCTTAATTTTAAATGGAAAAGTAAAAGGTTGTATCTTTGTTCTGCATATTGTCACAAGACAGATACGTTTAGGAATATGAAATAAGACAAGTTTAAAAGAGGTCATTCAACAGAAATTCATCAGTTCATATTGCTCTTAAATACATGGGCTAAACCAGGCAAGTTTTAGAATTAAATGTCATTGCAACACAGGTCACAGTGATCTGTCACTAAAACATTGCCCTCAATCTGCATTTTTTGACAATGTAAGGTACTATTTAAGATCTGATGTGCTCAGATCAATCTCACACATGCAGACACTATTTTCTAGATAATTCTTACATCCTTGTTAGCCTTTATGGAAAAGATGTCTAAAATGAAAGACAAGTTGGCAGGTCTATTTTGTGAATATATGTTTTCCTCCTATGCAAGTAGGAACAGCCTACATCTAAAATAGCCTCCTTGGGAACTAAAAAAAAACATTATTTGTCCCAATTCAAAGATTAAGAAGAAACATTTTCTTCTCTTGATAAATTCTAAGAAAGGAGCAGCTCCAGCCTTGCACTTTGGGCAGACAGAGCATTGCTTGCCTTACTTTTCATTTTGTATATAGCAGGAAGGCCTGATCTGTTACTAAAACCAGCTGAATGCATGTTTTACCTCACATAATCCTTCACTGTCTTTCCTCTATTGTGACCCCTTTGAGATAGGTTCTAAAACATTACCTCGAAACAGTGATTTCTAAAGAAAAAGGCTGAAAACTTCCTAATCTCTCTGAAAATTGTTCTGAGAACTCATTTACATAGCTGAGGAATCTTCTGTCAGAAACCAACAGCAGTCAGAAAGACTTGAATCAGATTTTGTGAAAGGACTGCCTCTCAATAAAATTAAGGTTTGAACCCCTCTCTGGTACATCATTCCTGTCTGCAGCTCCTTGAATTTTAAATACAATTTCCTTGGTCATTTTGGAGATGTCAATTCTCTGGTGCAGCTCACCGAAGTCCTTAAGAATATGGGCTCATTACTATCTTTGTATTTACGAGAACAGGAAAGGCACATTAAAAAGAAACACAAATACCAGACATACCTATTTATGTACAAGAATATTAAGGGCAAAAGATGAGCCCCTAGAATTTACCCACTGCACAGCCACAGCTAAGTGCATCCACTTTACATAGGAGCAGCTTTCTAGAGCACTGGCACAGTGGAAAACGGAGCACAGCGCAGAGCTGCTAACGCTGACTTGTCCACGTTGTATATGATGGTACCATGAAGGAAAACTTGTTTGGTCCTCCTTAGCACTTCCCAAAAGAGCCTGACAGCTCTGTAGCAGCTTAGGAGTGATGTCCCTGCTTCAGTTATTACAGGTAATGCAGATTTTGGTGCACAAGCTTCTCTGCACTGAAAGGGAGAGCTTTTAGTCTCTCTGCAAAGGCTGCCCCTCCTTCCTTGTCTGACTAGCTCATTTGTGAGATTTGTCAGGCTTGACTTCAAGATGGCAAAAAGCCTTGAAGTGTGTGTGTGTGACAGATGTATGTCCTGGAGGGGGACCCTCCCATTGAAGCCATAGAATTTCAGAACACAGCCCCCTCACTATCCGACAACCCTCATATACTGGGGCGCTGGGAGCCTTAATCAATGGTCTTAATCAGTGGTTAAGGACTAAAGGATTAAGTGTGTTTATGTGTATGACCAATTAATGTTTGTCTGTCCCACTGTCCTCAAGTGAGGCCTACCATGAGAACGGATTAGCAAAAGTGGCAAATACAAAGTAGTTAGATATAAATAGAAGGTAATTTATTAAGGTAACAGATATAACAAGTTCAAGATAGCCCTTGGTAAGAGTACTGACCACAATAGTGCCATTAATAGATGTCAATATTGCTAGCAATAATAATACAGAATCACAGAATTTTTTTACTTGGAAGGGACCTTAAAGATCATCGAGTTCCAGCTCCCCTGCATGGGCAGGGACACCTCCCACTAGAACAGGCTGCTCAGAGCCATATCCAACCTGATCTTGAGCACCTCCAGGGATGGAACCCCCACAGCATCTCTGGGCAGCCTGTTCCAGTGTCTCACCACCCTTACACTGAAGAATTTACGCCTGATCTCTAACCTAAATCTCTCTTCTTTCAGCTTAAAACCATTATCTCTCGTCCTCTCACTGCAACCCCCTGTAAAAAGACCCTCCCCAGCTTTCCTGCAGGCCCCCTTCAGGTACTGGAAGGCCACTATGAGGTCCCCCCAGAGTCTTCTCTTTTTCAGACTGAACAACCCCAACTCCCTCAGCCTGTCCTCATATGAGAGGTGCTTCAGCCCTTGGATCATTTTTGTGGCCCTTCTCTGGACATGTTCCAACAGGGCTGCTCTCAAGTGTGACCTCCCCCAGCCATATCCAACCTGATCTTGAGCACCTCCAGGGATGGAACCCCCACAGCATCTCTGGGCAGCCTGTTCCAGTGTCTCACCACCCTTACACTGAAGAATTTACGCCTGATCTCTAACCTAAATCTCTCTTCTTTCAGCTTAAAACCATTATCTCTCGTCCTCTCACTGCAACCCCCTGTAAAAAGACCCTCCCCAGCTTTCCTGCAGGCCCCCTTCAGGTACTGGAAGGCCACTATGAGGTCCCCCCAGAGTCTTCTCTTTTTCAGACTGAACAACCCCAACTCCCTCAGCCTGTCCTCATATGAGAGGTGCTTCAGCCCTTGGATCATTTTTGTGGCCCTTCTCTGGACATGTTCCAACAGGGCTGCTCTCAAGTGTGACCTCCCCCAGCCTGTATTCATACCTTGGGTTACCTCAGCCCAGATGCAGGACCCTGCACTTGGCCTTGTTGAACCTCATGAGGCTCACATGGGCCCACTTCTCTAGCTTGTCCAGGTCCCTCTGGATGGCATCCCCTCCCTCTGGCATGTCAACCGCACCACTCAGCTTTTGTCATCATCAAACTTGCTGAGGGTGCTCTCAATGCCACCATCAATATCATTAATGAAGATATTAAACAACACTGGGCCCAGCACCCCTGAGGGACACCACTTGTCACTGTTTTCCATCTGGACTTAAGAGCTGTTGACCACTACCCTCTGGACACGATCACCTAGCCAGTTCCTAATCCACTGAACAGTCCACCCATCAAACCCGTATCTCTCCAATTTCCTGTAGCACAATAGCTTCCAACTCCTCGTATTTGTTGCCCATGCTGCATGCATTGGTGTAGAGGCACTTCAGCTGGGCTGCTGACCATGTCACCTTCTTAGAGGAACACCCTTTTATACCCTTGAGGTGTTTCCTGTCCCCTGCATCCTTTATGACTTCCAGACCTTCAACCCCCATCGTGCAAACTCCAGGTATGTTTGTAGCAGGCTTTGTTTTCCCTTCCCCCTTCAAACCTACTTTAAAGCCCTGTCACTGAGGGCTGCTAAGTTCTGGGAGAATATCCTCTTCCTGCACTGAGATAGGTGCATCCCATATCTTGCCAGCAGGCTCAGCGATGGATATGCTGATCCTTGGTTAAAGAATCCAAAATTCTGTTGGTGACACCAGCACTGGAGCCAGGTATTTACCTGTGAGGTTTTCCAGTTATTTCCTTCAAAATATCCTGCTCCTGGCAGTATGGAAGAAAAGAAAACTTGGGCACCTGAGTCCCTGACTATTCTCCCCAATGCTCTGAAGTCATTCGTGATTCCCCTTGGACTTGTAACAGTTTCCTCACTACCCACCTGAAAGATGAGTAGTGGGTAGTAGTCAGAGGGGTGTACCAGGTTAGAGACCTTTTTTGTAAAATCTCTTACCTGGGCCCCAAGGAGGCAGCATACCTCCCCGTGTGTTTGGTGTGGTTGACAAATAGGGCCCTCCATTCCTCTGAGCAGGGAATCACCAATGACAACAACTCCTCGCTTTTTCTTAACAGAAGATGTTGTTACACGAGTAGGCCAACTCACGTTGGGCCTCTTGCCAGTCCCAGATGGTCTGTCATCTGTGATGTCATTAGTCTGCCCCTCAACTTCCAGAGCCTCACACCTGTTGTGCAGACTTCTCTGAGGGGAGGATGTATGAAGGGAAGGAGGATGTCTACAGCCTCGAGCAGGAGCTTGCTTCCACCTTCCCTCATCTTCTTGCTTGCTGTTGCTAGACTGGTAGCAGGAGGGCTCAGGAGTCCTTTTTTCTTCCTGTGTCTCTTGATGTACCTGCCTCAGGGATGTTAAGAGTGCGACTCCACCAATCTGTTTCATCCTCAGAGTCTCTGATGCTTCTTAGCCTCTCGACTTCGTCTCTTAGCTCAGCCACCATGCAGAGCTGGTCCTCTGCTTGGTCACACCTCGTACATATGTTGCTAGAGCAATCATTAAGTGTTGGAGATAGGCTGGGGCATTCTCTGCAGCTGGAGACCTGGACTGCCGCACGCCTCTGTGGCAGCACAGTCTGGGTTGCTGCATCCTTTACAGCAGAGGTAACTGCTTTTGCCCGCCTGGGTACCATCTCCAAGTCTCTTCCTAGCGTTGATGTGGTTGTGGCTGTTGTTCGCCTCGTTAGCTGGTAATCAGCTATGCCAAGTGCTCGGTCCTAAGCGCTAACTGCCTTAAAGATCCTTGCCTTCACCCCTCAGCTCTTGGCTCCCTCCCTAAGTCACAGCTCCACAGCACCCTGCCCTCTGATCAAACTGCCCCGCGCCAACCGCCCCGCGCCAACTGCTCCGCACCAACCGCACTGATCAAACTGCCCCGCGCCAACTGCCCCGTGCCAACTGCCCTGATCAAACTGCTCTGTGTCGTCTGCCCCGAGCAAACCACCCCGTGCCAACCGCCCTGATCAAACTGCCCCGCGCCAACTGCCCTGCACCAACTGCCCTGATCAAACTGCCCCGCGCCAACTGCCCCGAGCAAACCACCCCGTGCCGACTGCCCTGATCAAACTGCCCCGTGCCAACTACCCTGATCAAACTGCCCCACACCAACTGCCCCGTGC
The DNA here is from genome assembly GCF_020740795.1 of Apus apus. Taxonomy (NCBI): domain Eukaryota; kingdom Metazoa; phylum Chordata; class Aves; order Apodiformes; family Apodidae; genus Apus; species Apus apus. Next base: position 55,687,124 of record NC_067283.1, read on the forward strand.
CAACTGCCCTGATCAAACTGCCCCGCGCCAACTGCCCCAATCAAACTGCCCCATGCCATCTGCCCCGAGCAAACCACCCCGTGCCAACTGCCCCGAGCAAACTGCCCCGCGCCAACTGCCCCAAGCAAGCCACCCCGCGCCATCTGCCCCACTCCAACTGCCCCGTGCCATCTGCCCTGATCAAATCGCCCCGCGCCATCTACCCCGCTCCAACTGCACCGAGCAAACCACCCTGCGCCATCTGCCTCGCTCTAGCCACCCCGCTCCAACTGCCCCGCGCCTTCTGCCCTGATCAAACCACCCCGCTCCACCCACCCCGCTCCACCCACCCCCTCGCGGCCACGCCGCGCTCCCCGGGGCCATTCACCTCCCCCGCGGCGCCTGGTCATGCCCCCCGCCCCGACTGGCTGCTGCGGACGCCCCGGCAGGCCCGGCGGTTGGGGCTCCCTGCGCTCCCACACCTCCTGCCCGTCTCCCCTACCCAAGCGTCCCTGGCCGGGGGCAGGCAGAGGGGACCAGGGCCACACCCCAGCTCCAGGGGAGCTGCTCCTCTCTGCCTGAACAAAGGATCCAAGGCCTAATGTATCACCTTTTGACGAGGTGGGACTTGGGTCCTAACTAGCGTATGGGCTGGTTGTAACAAACTAGCAGTGTTTATGAATTAGGAAGGCGGGAAGGGAGATGCCCAGTGCCCGCTTCACATGTAAATTCAAGCTTCGCCACTGCCCAGCCCTCACTTCACAGGTCAATCCCCAGACGAAGCCACAGAGGCCATCAGACCGGCACCTCTGACTGCGCTTTGTGCCGCGAGCGATGCCCAGCCCAGCCACACGCCATCGGGCACCTGCGCTTGCAGACACGGACAGCGATGCGTTCCTTCCTGCCAGCAAGCCAGGCCTGTCCTCCCGACCAGGCATAAACTCGCCCACTTGTCAGGTCCAAGTCCAAACACTCGGTTAAACGCTGCTCGTCTTGCACTCCTCTGCAACAAATTTAAAGCAAAGCACAGTCCAAGTTCTCTTCTCCCACACAGGCTCTATGTTGATGTCGAGGTAGTCGGTTTGGTACTGGGACATCAGCTCTGCTTCTGCTATCTTACAGGAGCTGGAGTCACCATCTGTCACATCTCTGTACAGTGAATTCTGCCCTGCTGACAGGCTGGTTATCGCCGGCTGCAAAAGTTCACAGCACTGCTTTTCTGACAAACAGCCATCATCTGGGACCTTTGCTGTACAGATGTCATTTGAATACTTAAGAGGACAGGGTTTGTGCTCCGAAGAGCTAATCCACAGTGTTCTGCTGATCTAAGAGCCTTGTAACAAGTCCAAAGCTCGGACCGTGGTATTTTCACAGAACACCTCAGAAAAGCACTATGTTACGAAACATTGTGCAAAATAAAAACAATATACTAATGGTTGTTTTATTTTACATTTTCATTCTTTCTCATGCAGCAGTGTAGCCTCAAAGTAGCTTAGGTCTCAATCTCTTCTAAAAATCCCCTCTGGTATCACACCCTTTCCTCTCCTTAGCCTTTCTCTCTTTGCTTCTTGCAGTCCTTTTTGGGGTTCAGTGAGTGAGATCCAAGTTACAGTGACAGAACAAACATGATAAATTCCTGCTGCCCTGTGAAATTTGTTCAGTAGAGTTCCTCTGCTGCTGTGAATCTTAATGCTGTTCTCGGGTAGCATTTTCAGGCCATCAGATACTGTACAGCTGCGTATGTGCACCACAGCAGGAAGATTTATGGGTTCCTATTTTTAGGATGTCATGTTTTGGCACCGCCATGCTGTTCATTTGCCCAAACTGTATTCTGCTAATTAAACCTGAAGACCTAAATTATAACATACTTAGGAATGTTCAGCCAACAACGTATACGATTGTCTGAAAATTTCTTGCTTGCATCCATTTATACATATGAAATAGCTTTCTTGTGAAGATTGTATAAAGCCGTATTTTTCATTTTGAAAGGAAAACATATATTGCTTTTTCTTTCAATATACAGTTATGTTAGTTTTTGTTATTTTAGTATATTTAATATACGTCTACCCTTGACTTCAGTGATACAATAGTTTTTAGCTTGAAAAACTCTGGATGAGAATATTTTAAACAGACATGCTATGCTGTAGAGGTTAAACAACAGCTGAAAATGCAAAAGTTAAAGGAAACATAAGGAGAAGTTTTATGCTGAAATGGTATTGGCAGCCACTGGAAACTGTTCTGTGTGTAACCTGAGTCCCAGCTTGCTTATGTTAGTTAGTATTCATCTCGCATTTTGGCACATTGTTATCTTTCATAATTAGCTTTGTTTAGCAATCTGTTTTAAAACAACACACTCCACTCTTTTGCTATCCCTAGCAAAGAGAGCTATTTACCTTAAAAGAATATGGGAAAATCACTTCATAATCATCTCATGCATCTTCAGCTTTCTACCTAGAAGCTGAGTTCTCAGTTATTTAGTACACATTAATTAATAATGTAACACAACATTGATTCATATTCACAGATGACCACCAATTTTCTTGTCTGAAAGTGCTGAGGGTGAAAAGGAAATTGTTTGAAAATGTTTAAAACTTTTATAATAAGATAGTGTTCTTACAAAGTTAAATGTTGTTTTTTTTTTTTTTTTTTTTTTTTTTTTTTTAATGGAGGATAACTTTAGGTCTCATGAAAAATGAAAACGAGAAGCAGAGAAGAAATCCTTGACCCAGAAGATGGGGAAAACAGCCTTCAGGAAAGTAGCAAGAAATTAAGCCATTTGAACGCAAAAAACCTGTGATGCAGTGAGTTTAGGATTATTGGAGAACTAAGTTAAAACTCTTGTTTTATTAGGGTTACACATATTGAATGAAGAAAGATAATGTAATGGAGAGCAAGTCTTACGAACAGCTTGGAACTTCTAGGAATTGAAATGAGATGAGGGGAAAGAGTGAACTGGAGAAGGCTAAAAAGATACATTTGGGCACCTTAACACGGACAAGACTGCAGCCTGAATCTGCCCTCTCTAGTTAACACATAGGGAAACCTGGACATGAATCTTTGTTCTTCTCCATTTGATGGGAAAATAGCTAGTTCTGTAGCCCTGTCTCCTTTGCTTATGGGGCAATATAGAAGATACTCGTTAAACCTTTACTTTTAGAGAAAAGTAGACATCAGAGACTAGAGAAACTCAATGGTGTGAGAAGGGAAGTAGTTGTAAAGAATCATGGAACCATTATCTGGCTAAGTGAACCAGAATTATCACCAAAACTGCTGTCTTTATTTCTGCATCACTGCCAAGCCCTGCAACTAGATCCCTTATCATTCTCCTTCATGGCCTCCCACATAAAAAAAAAATGTAAAGGAAATTAATTGCAGAAGATGGGCTCTTCCCTTCAGTCCTGAGAAGTTTAGGCAAAAATTATACACTGCATCTTCGAGCTTTACTAGCTTTTCTGGAAATCCCAGGGCTGCCACTGCCCAAGGGTAGTGACACCAGTGTGAATTCATAGAGCTCTTCAACTAACAAGGTAGAGGTGTCATGAAAGCCACCTTTGAATCTCAGTTATTCTGACTGGGTTTGTAACAAGTCTTTCTGAATAGAACTGAGGACAGTGAGGACATCCTCAAGAAGACAGTTGCTCTTTTCCTCATCTGCCTCCCCACTGTTATTCCCAAGGTGCTGCCATTTGGATGATTTTCTCTTGCATTTCTTACTGTAAGGTACTGCGGGGCTGCTTTCTGCTTTCAGAAACAGGGATATTTTCAGAAACAGGATATTTTTAGGTGAACCGTTTTTCAAATCCACTTGGTAAGAAGTGGTAGCTTTCCCCTTTTTGAGGTACAAATTTTGTGTGCCCTGGGAACTCGGGAGCTGGAGGAGCTCTAAGTCTAGGTTATGCAATAGCACTATGCTCTGCTTAAAGGTGACTCACTGGCTTCAGTTTGTGAACAACAGTGGAAAAGCAGATTAGAATTCCATGTTGTTTCTCAGCACTGGAATTTAAAGAAATACATGACACAGCAGTTGTGTCAGATGCTCAGATACACCATCACCTTCCAAAGAGAAGCTTGGTCCATATCCATATCCATCTACCTGACTGGCAATGAGAGGTAGTAGACTGGACATTGCAATGGATACGGCGACTGGTTATTGCTTAATTCTCATTAGGTGACAGCATAAATCCCACCCATGTCTCAGTTGTCCTTCAGCAAAATAAGAATGTTTCTCTGTGTCAAAGAGCTGATGCTGTGTTACTTGATATTTGACTTAGAAAATGCTAGACGTATGATGAATACTTCAGGGATTATCAGCCCATTTTTATGTGTGCTACATAGTTTAAGTGTTTTTTAACACAGATTTTCAAATGATCCTAATGTTCCCTTCTGTCTTTAAAAATATGAAAATCCATTTGGCTGAAGTGACACTCTTCAGGAGAGCGGGCATGTAAGAAATGAGTTCTGCAGCCCTGTATACTGGTATTCCTTCCTTCCCACCTACACTGTGAAGACAGGCTGAGAAAGGTGGGGTTCTTCAGCCTAGAGGAGCCTCCATGGTGACCTTATAGCAAACTTTCCAATATCTGAAGGGGGCCTATAAGAAAGCTGGGGTAGGGCTTTTTACACGGGTGTGTAGTAAGAGGACAAGGGGCAATGGTTTGAAGCTTAAAGAGGGGAGAGTCAGGTTGGACAACAGGAAAAAGTTATTTCCTGTGAGGATGGTGAGATGCTGGAACAGGTTGCTCAGGGAGGACATGGATGCCTGGAGATGTTCAAGGCCAGGTTGGATGGGACCTTGAGCACCTGATCTAGTGGGAGGTGTCCCTGACCCATGCAGAGGGGTTGGAACTATATGATCTTTAAGGTCCCTTCCAACCCAAACCATTCTCTGATTCTATTATATGATTCTGTTCTATGATTCTATTCTATGATTCCATTCTACAAAATTCAAAAGTTCAACGTGTCACTGCAATGCCCACATATGAGCACTATTATAAACACTAGAAATCTAGTATTGCAAGTTAACATGGATATTTTATCAAACCAGTATATTTATGGGTGAGAATATTTACAGGGACATAACCTGTGGACAGCAAATCTACAGAGCTGTCATTATATCCTTGGAGATCACTAGTCAAAGTTGGCAGATGAGACCAGGTCATAAAGAATATACTTTCTAAGAGACCCCAGCTAGAATGCAGACGGGATTTTTTTGTGCTCTAACCTTCATCTTCTCTAGAGGTGACAGGAAGACAGTTGTTACTAGCTATAGAAGACTTTCGGTGAGTTTGGTTTCCTGGTGCTTTCTCTTTGCTAGCTTTTTATCAACAACACATAATATCTCCAGTGGACCAGGCAACTCCTTTGATCATTACTGTATTCCAGAATATATGCACCATGTGCATAAAATGTCCACAATTATTTAACACAATGTCCTGCACTATACAATGCAAACCCTGACTACAAGCAGAAGATGAGCAGACCTTCACACTCTCTTTGAAATACTGTATTAAGTAACCCTACGATGCCTTATTTCTATTCAAAGTCACACTGGCTGCTTCAGGGCATAATTGGCTGGTTCATTCTTCAGTGCTGCCAGTTATTTTACAATATCATAAAACTGACTTTATCACTGTAGTCTCTGTAATGCACAGGTACTGAGGGGATTATGTTTTGTGAGCGTTCTCACATTAATGACATAGACACTGAAATTTTTACTGAATCAGGGGATATCTTGTTTTTTCTGATAACAGTTTGAAGAAAGTTTGCACTATGGCAGCTTTCAAATGTGTTTGAAAACCAAGGGATATTTATGTGAATTCATTAAAAAGGTATTAATTTATTTGATAACTGTAACTGACTATTTTCATTTGAAGTAGAAAAATTATTTCCATTCTTGCTCTTAACTATGTATGGCTGGCAGGAACCAAGAGCTGAATAGAGAAAGGAAAGAAAACCATGAAGTGCAAGCTGATGTAAATTTTCTCCAAAAAGATAAATAATAAGTATTTGGGTTAACTGCATACACCTATATATGGAATTTAATGCAATTCCCATGGACAACATGCCCTGTAAGACCCTGCTATTAAAAGGAACATTTTTTTAACAGATACATGTACATCTGCTTTAATTCTTTCATAGCTATAAAATAATTTTCAAAGTTATCAATTCATTTTGCATACTAACATAAATATACAGGAGTTAAAAGATGACAATTTTATCTGACATTAAAAAAAATCTGAAATTTTAAATCAAATTTAAAACTGAGAAAAAAAGTCAGCTACATTATTTTTAAGTTACTCACTGCTTTGAGTGAACATAAGCATGGGACTTTGTTCTTTCTAATATATTTCTCCAACAGCCTTCAAAGCATGGCAAGAATTGCTTTTTTTAAAAAAAGGATCCCTGTAGTGTGAACAGCAGTTATCTCCATGTAATTAGAAATACATGCCTTTTTAGTTCACTAAACAATTAAAGCAGGATAAATACTGGGAACAAATGCACCTTAATATGCATTATTTTTTTAAAGAAAAAAAAAATGTGACTGCATTATTGCTTTCATTCTTCTTGCACAGCTGTATCTTGAGATATAAAACCCTTTACGTTACAGATGGTTGCAATAACTGATAAATTAATCTCCCAAGACCTACTTGACTTCTCATTTCAAACATCTCAGACCATTGCTGCTTACAAAGAAAAAAATATGTTTAAGGATTCTGTTGGTTAAAATACTTCATTAATTATGTCTGTATCATATATTAAAACTGAACAGAGGTTTGACGCAACATCAGTAGAATCCTTATGGGTTTTGGGAGGGGGGCAGAGGAACTTTGGGAAGAGGGTATATTTTCACCACTGTAAGGTGACACAAGCACACATGCTTTGGTGGCTGGTGCTAAAACCAGTGACAGAAGCTACAGTTTTCTCAGTGTCTCTTGGTACCTCTGTACTGAGAATTGATTGCAGATGACAACAGAAGACTGATCCAGAGACTCCTAATGGTTTCTCTTGGCTCCTTTGCTTTTAAACTTGGGGGGTGCTGGAATAGGAATGAATAAGTTTCTCAATTTTACAAGAATCAATTACTTTCTGAAAAAAAAGTCCTCAAATTGACTGCGAGCAAAAACCTGAAATCTTGAAATGGTCGCAAACTCAGAAGTGATGCTCACACCCAAACTCAGTCAAACTCAGTGATGGTCACACATTAGAAGATGTATGTGAATTTAATAATCATACATATTCAGTTTGTACAACTGACTGCTCAGAAGAAATGGGAAGCTGTTTTTATAATATTTTTGAGGCAGTGATTTGCCAGGACTGCATTTTTCTCACAAGCAGCTTTACTTGTCACATCAGCATTTTCCAAAAAATCTAGAATTTCTAGTAATTCTTGTTACAGTAGGAGAGCCTTAAAAATAGGGGGCCTGCAACATGCAAGACTGTAGACCAGTCTAAGCCACGACAGGAATTCAGTTCACTCTCATTGCTTTTGCTAAGCTGTTTCTCCAACCTCATTTCTTTGAATTGTTCCTCCCTTATTTAGATATCTCTTTCCAGCTTCCCCTTCCACAAACAGCTGTGTCCACTTTTAACATTTCTCATATGCTGCACCTATTTGGAATTCTTCCTGTATAAAAAGGTTGTCTCATGATGCTCATCAGTCTTTATCTACCACTTCAGAATTTTTCCAATATGGTGGTGACATACACCTAGATAAGGTTGGCCAGATGTTGGTGACAAGAGCAGGATGCATCTCATTAAGTTTATTGTATGGTTCCCACACAAATAATTCAGCAAAGATTTGCGATGTCTATGAATGATGCAAAGTCAACTTAAGTGTAAGATAATTGACACTACTCTGGCAAATGCACCTTGATGAATATATTTTAAACTGTGGATTTGAAGAGTGATCTTCAATGACACAAGAACTGAAAGTTCCCTGCATAGTCATTGTATTCAAAAGCCATGAATTATTTAATTTTTTTAAAACTGATATATGACAATAAATAAACCTCAGGTTAATTTTTCTGGTGTCATCCAATTTGTCCAGTAAACTTCAAACCACACTTCCAGCTGAACTGACTGGGTTTTATGAATCAAATTGTCACTCGTGGATTGTGACTGAAGATGTCACAGCATCACAGCCATTTGCTTTGCTGCTAACAATTGTTAATCAGCCACTTAATACCACTTGCTGACAATTTTGATGCTAGGCAAAGCAAGTTAATCTCTCTGTAAGAGAGAGCCTCTAGCTCAGTTAGCAGGGAATATATTTATAAACCATGAAAATAGTGTGTCAGGACTTCAGTATCGTTGGTAAGCATTATGGATGTGGAAATAACCCTTACCAGACATGTCAGGAAGTGATTTGCTCTCAGTAATGCAGAGGGATTACAGTGTATGAAGAAATAATGTGCTTTGAAACTTCACTAGCAGAGACATTTTTGTTCTTGAGGGAAAGATGTGTGTATCCTTGTGAGCTAAATGCACTTCAGCACCAGGCAGGGAGGGAGGGAGGGAAATTCAGTGCATGCTGTAGAGACGCAGACTTTATTTTCACCCTTTAAAAGGGGTGTATATAGTACAATAAGGAATTTTGGGGGATGTGACTGGGCTGGGGGTGACAAAGGTGTAGAAAAGTGTTACAGTTTGCATCTGCTGTACTCCTGTCTAGTTTGTTTGGTGTGCAGAAAAAAGCCATGATACCCAATGTGCAGGAGAATTAAAGAGGCCTTCAGAGTCCTTTAAACAGATGCCACAAAATGTCCCTGCAGGAAACTCAGTTTTTGCCCGTCTGTCTCTCTAGCCAAGGCCTGAATGGTGTGTGCTCAGGGTGGGGTCTCTATGCTGCTTGAAAACTATTGCTGCTACACATGTTTAAGCCCACTGCTGAAAAATAATACTGGGCTTTCAAAGATTTACAGTGTGCTGTGTGAAAGTTGCTTTGAAAACTTCACTTGGAAAAAGATGGTTTTGGATCCTCTTGCAGTATCTCAGATTGGTTGACAAATATTGTTACTAGAATTTTCTCCATTTCTCAGGGAGAGGCAAGAAAACCCTAAGCCTTAAATCTCCTTGCAGTGTTCTCTGTATCAAAATACCAGTATGACAGAGAGCTCTCACAGGTGCCTCTGAAAGAGCACAGTCACTAATGAATTTGAACCACAGTAGTGAGTTCATATGCTCTGGGCACTGCAATAATGGGATACATATGCATAATTTGACCTACAGATAAGGTGATTTTACTGGAAAATTATCACTGACATATTTTAAGTAAGAGAGAAAAAGTTGCAAAAGGAAAACAACTGGCATATTCTGGAAGCAGTCTAGATAGGAGACCACACATGATGGAATCCTAAAATACTGCAGTCAGGAGTAGAAAAAGATGGATAACATATTTTAGCTAAATATTTTTTTTTTTCCTGCCGTAAGAGGCAGATGTAGCTTTAATAACCTGTTTGGCAAAATTAATTTCTTTTTTCAAATTCTTTTTCTGAAATCTCCTTCAACATTCTCACCTGTATTTCAGAAGTAGTTAATTGTTTTTAAAGAAGATGCTCTAACCTGGGAGTGCAAAAAGATGTTTCCTTCTGAACTAAACTAAAATCAGTTATAATGATCTATTCAGACCACATTTTTTTATGATGTTTGGCTTGATTTTTATTTTCAGACAAAATACAAAAATTTGCAAAAAATCAAACCTGCAAGTAATTTAAAAGAAACTCCATAAACAGTTTAGTTATTCACCTACCAGAGCAGAGAAAGCTACTACTGTTGTGGTGACAAAGTTGGGCTAGTGTCTGGAAGAGAGAACAGGAAGGAAAACAGACAGCAGATTAAGTAAGTAGAAAACTGAAAGAAAAATCAGGAAAATTCTTCTGCTTCTAATGAAAAGTGTAGTAATTCTGATGGCCCTAGAAAGGCTGAGGTAACTACAGAAGTGAGTGTATTACGAGGTTTGAACTGTCAAGGTCTGTTATATGGTTAATCAGTTGAGCCTTAAAAGGCACCTACAAAGAGTCCTTCTAATCTCCTCTTCCATTGGCAAACAAAAAAAAAAATAAGCCAGACTTAAAAAAATGTGCAGATCCTACTGAGGAGTATGTGTGTATGTATCTTGACTTTCAACTCCGAAAATCAGATATGGCTGGAACCTGGATTTTGAAAGACCAATAAATTCTGGTATTCTACTGAGATCACAGGATTCTTGAAACCTGGCCAATAATCTCCCCTTTTGAACCTTTTGGTCAAACCAGGTACAAGAATGACTTCAACAGTATGTATGTTTCTATTTGCTAACAAGTGGGTCCTAGACTACTGAAAAATAGGAGTATTTTAGAGGTTTGAGTAAAGGACTGATAACCTCATATTCTTTATTAGTCATTCATAAGAGTTCATCACTACAGTTAATCAAAATCTGTGGAAGAGGGTAATTCACAGAATGTAAACAGCCTTTAAAGAGAGGCCAAATAGTAAGTTTTTGAAGGAGCTTGTGTTTTTGTCTTTAAATTGGAAAGACTTCTTGGGTGAAGTTTAATTAAAGGTGATGAGAAGCCAAGAGCAAATACATCTTCTGAGATTAAAATTTCTGCATCTCTGCACAGGACAGGTACCCAGTGCCATGTTTAAAATGCAGGTTATTAAGTCTTTCATTAGGCATCCAATTTGGGATCCAATTTGAAGTCTGTGCAACTTTGGCAATTAACCGTAATGAAGCAGGTTTGGACATTAGTTTTGTTGGTACAAGCAAAATGAAATCTGAATCTTACCCTCTATCTGTGTTAAACGTTCTCCCTGGATGGGGCTGAAGCTAGGAGTAAAATTGTCTGGAAATTCCCTAACATTCAGTTTAATGCACCTGGGATGTCTTGCTGTGGCTGCGTTTTGAAGAGGGGTAGTATCTTCTGAATTTTGCCTCTGTAGATTTGTCAGAGATGCTTACCATTGCTGATGGGGAAAACAAGGGAAAAGAAAGAAAATGACTCACCCGACATCTGACTATAAGCTCTGCAGCTGTTAAAGCTTTAAGCCTGGAATTACTTGGAGTACTGCAGGAGGCAGACTGAAACTCCTCCACCAGTCCTGTGAGCAGGCTGGGTGCAAGCCAGCTCCAGTGCTGGAGTCCACAGCTGTGTCAGTGTGGTGCCATCAGTGCATCTCCAGGAACCAGATTACCCAGAGTGTGGACATGGCATGGTGCAGACCTGCTCTATCTCTGCTGCTGAGGACAGCTTGGCACCTCTGCAGCTGCCTGGAGAACTTGCTGAATGGTGCAGCAGGTGCACCAGCTCTTGGTGAGCTACAGCTTACAGCTCCTCTGGCAGCTTTTTGGGCAGCTGAGCTCTTTGACACTGTCAGACACTGATGCTTAAGAAACGGAGGCATGAGGTGACATCTGCTGAGCTGTATGTGAACCCCAAGTCTCTGAGTAGTTTTGGCCCCACCCTGTTGCAATTAAAGCCATTTCAGTTGGGTGCTGGCTTACCTTCACACAGATGCCTCGAAAGGAAAGTGCAGTGTGGTTTAGTTAAGCTATTAACATACCTCAGTCTGGGTGGGATATGAACTAGAGGCAAAATCAGATTGACCACTATAGGAAGTTCAAATGCCCCCTCTGTAATGAAGAATCATTCTCAAGGAATTAAGCACGCAGGAGGAACAACAGTGCACAAAGACAACCTCCAGAAAATTATTTCCAAATTAAGACTGTAGTTAGAAGAATTAGCAACACAAATAAAAAAGTTTGTATTCTTCCCAAATTCTCATGCTTATTGTTCCTTAATAGTATTTTGATGCTTGGGAATGAAATAAGAATAAAGTTTATTAAAGTGTTAGGATCAGCACTGGCATTAGGACTAGTCATTACAAACTGCCTTCACTTGTTGGCTGTCCAGACATCTACAGTTAAACAAATAAAATTAGCAATCCTTGCACTAAATAGAACAGTAATTAGCAGGACTGTCTTCTGAGATTTAGCACCAAGCCACAGACTGTTAATGGGAGAATAGAAGCTGTGAGAGGGAGAGTCCTGTTCCAACTGCTAATTAATCCGATATATAAATCCTCAAAGAGAGATCTCATGCCCAACAAAATGAGGCTCTTGTTTTCATGGAAGGTGCTTTTCTAATAGCAAAAGAGAAAATAATAATAATTAGCCAGTTGACTTGGAAGGCTTTATGTGGAAAGTACACAGTGTTATGTATGAATACGTTGCCAAATGGAGAGCTTTCCTTATTTATTGGAGTGTTTGGAGCAACAAACTAGGGACTTTGCATATTAGATTGCAATTTGCATATTTACTGAAATGCTTGGCCTTTTTTCTACTGCTTACCCACTCTTCCCTCAGAAACAAACCTACAGCAGAGAGAACACATTTCTCTGAGCCAGTTTCATCTGTTGACATCAATGGATTTACACCACAGATGAATGTAGCTGTTTGTGCCTCATCCTGGTAATGATGGCAGCTGTTGGGCTTGACCATGAACTCAAGAATGTCATAATCTGTCACTGTGCTTGCCTTACCAAGAGGGTTTTTGTCAAAATAGTTATGCTGGGAAGAGAGTGCTGTGCCACTTGCAGCAGGTCTCAGGCTTCTGCAGGAAACGAGCACAGAAGTGCAAAGCTTCCTCTTGCTAGTGGGTCCTATGATCCCATATAGAAAGGGGAAGAAGCTGGGCAGAGAAAACACCCTCACTAGAAGGAAGGCAGCTTCCAAGCAAAGTTTTGGCTTTGTTTAAGGGAGGAAACTTGGTGACCCCAGGTTAACGTGGAAAAAAGACCCCAGATAGGGCACAAGGTGAGTTTAAAAACAGTGTGTGTGTACCTATCTGTATGTGTCTATGCATATTCGTGCCCATGTGGCTCCTGAGTGTTTGGTTTATTTTTCTTTGTAATGTACATTTCAGTTGTTCCCCTCCATTTCCTTCCTAAGAATTTGTTCTGTCCTGCCTCATCTAAGACTGTCAGCTAAGTGGAAATGTCAAGGAACAGCATGTTAAACATGCTGTTTCTTTGTGGCTAATGCCCTGCAAACATGTGGAAAAAGCAGAACAAGGAAAAAGGCCCTAAAGCACAACCTCTTCCCTAGATTTGCAGAGTATTCTTGTTGCCCATCCTATATGCTGTACCAGGGTTTTAAAGACAAGCAACATATTGCCAAGGATGACACACTCTACTTTTTTCAACCAGAACAGACACCTTGCTTTTAGGATGTCATAATTTTCTTTTTTCTCTGACTGCTCTGATATAACTCAACTGGAAATACAGTCCAAAGGGAGATATTTTAGCCTAGTTGTTAGGAAAATTTGTCCGTGCAATGTGGACCAGGAGGATTTGCTTCATCAGCAGAATGTTATTTGGAGCCTTAAATGCATTCATTCAGTTGAAACACTAAATGATGTGCAAGTCAAAAGTCTCGAATGCCATTGTTTTCTAACCCTGCCAATAGTTTGCTTCTTCTTGTTGAATGTTTACATCAGGCTGTTCAAGCAGCTTTGTTTCTGAATGCTAACTTTTTCAGCACCATCTTTCACCTTAGCTTTTAAGAGCTGTTACTGTGTAAAAAAAACCATTTTTGCTAGAATATACCTGTACTAACTGAAGTAACTGCTGAAAACTTGTATCTTCTGTAGCCTTACTAGAAGCTTTAAGATGTCTAACTATCATATCAAACTTCCTCATTTCTACCAGAAATGGTGAAATTATTAACCTATTCAAGCCAATATAACAACATGACTAGGTGCAGACAAACACAATGCATTGTCAGAAAACTGCAAGTATGTGGAGCTGTGCAGCCATTAAGTTCAATCTCATAAACCCATGCCTCAGAGAACTCACAATCAAAATAAGAGAAAAAATAATACAGTAAATAAACAATAATAACAGAAATAAACAGTAATAAACAGAAATAAACAGTATTTGGATTTACAGTGGGTTTTAGGAGTGAAGAACATTAAGTTTATCTAAGTATTTCTTCCATTTTGCCTTCTTTGCAGTCTGTTCAGAATGGGTGGTGTCTCACAGGCACAAAACCAGGACAGCACAAAACCAGGACAGCACAACTCTTTCTGCATATCAAATTTATACCAGGACATTCCAGACAAGATAATCTTCTGTCAGAGAGCAGTTTTTATGCTGTGCTGATTCATGAACAGAGTTAAAGAAAGGGCTGTGTCAGCGGGCATGCCTGGATTTGCAACACACATTCTGCCTCCTGTGGTTTATAGCACTGTCACACATAATTGAGAACTTTATAAATTCTTCTACAAACAGGCTTCCTGGACTACTAGAAAAGAAGATGATGCAAGGTACCCAGAAATGTGTGTGATAAAAGCATGGGATCTATCACCTAGCACAGCACAGTCCATATCACTACCTGAATTAATTTTAAATACACTCGGACCCAGTACTGAAAACTCAATCTATCTAAAGATCTTCAGCAGCTGTCACTGCCCTTCACTTCACAGAGCACCACATCCACCTACAGAAAGGAGATGTCAAGCACAATGCAAGTGTATAAAGAGCAACAAAGCTCTAAAAAAATCAAGCAAACCTTTATTTTTTAATGAAAAAAAGGAGGGGAGGTATTGTAACCAATTTATTTTGTTCAATGAATGTGAAAATCACTGAATGTGCATTCTGTGTGTCTGATTAAATGCTAGTCTCCTTGCTCAGTTCAGAAATCACAATTTCAGGGTTTGAGGGCGAACAGGTGGGATAAGATCAGCTGGCATCACAGCAGTTGTTCCTAGAATGTCTCCTAGAGCGTCTTGCATGTATGCAGTGAATTGCAGTTTAAAAATGTGAATTAAAAAAAACCTTAATAAATGGCAGACTTGAGCAGCAGCTCATGGGATGCTTGTCTATTTGTACTCCAGGGTGACAATCTTTATGCATAAGGTGAAGAATGGGGAATGCTGCTGCAGTTTCCCCTTTTGTCCATGTGGTACTCTTTCCATTCAGTACTCTGATGTGTTTGAGATTGAGCCTGTCAGCAAACTAGTTAGTTTCTCTATTCAGGATATCCTGCTGTCTAGGGAGCTAAGAGGACAGAAGTCTATCATCTCTACAGCAGGATCTTTTGCACTCATTCCCTTGGTTCTCCTAGTTTTAAAACACTCTCCCTGGGAGCTGGAAGGAAAGCCTCCATCTCTTCCAGCCCTCCAGGTCCTGGCCCAGAAACTTGAATAAAGCATTTACAGTGAAGTCTTCTCAATCCCTTGCTGTTTCCTGTCTCAGTTTTCTTATAAACATCTTCTGTCAGACACATAAATCTTCTCCCAGCTTATTTGGGCAGCTCCTTGGGGGCTCACTATAGAAAGAAACAACTCAGTCATTCCTTCAGCTCTTGGAACTTGCCTCTTGTGTGACCTGCAATCTTCCAGTTTATCCAGGAGCTGCAAGGCAAGCACTCAGCTGCAGCTGAGGAAAGGATGTCATTTCTCTGTTAAGCTTTTAGAAGCTGGAACACAGTATTGAAAGTGTGTTCTCCTAATCATTAATCTGAAATACATGGCCCATATAATGAACTGAGATGGCTTTTAAAGTAGAAGTGTGCTCCTGTCCCATAATGCTTCCTTTTTCTCCCCCTTTTTATTTATTTATTTATTTATTATTTTAAAGAACAACAAGGGGCTATGAAATTCTGTTGGTCTGGTGAAAAAGGATTTCTGAGATTTTTATTTTTTTTCATGACTGAAGATTAAAACACTATGAGGAAAGCCACAGTAAACAGCTTGGCTTCAGAAACAACTCTACTCTTTAGATAAATATTGCCAAAAGTTGGGAAACAATCACTTGTGCAACATATTAATTAATTTCCTTATTATCTTCTGGCCCTTCTCCTGCTTTCTGTTTCTTTCCTTCTTGCATACCAGCTGACTTTGAAGGCATTAGATGATGTGAACCAGCAAGATGTCCTTGCAGCAAAGAAGGCTGGTGCCTTCTGGACTATATTGCGAGCAGGTCACAGGAAGTGCTCCTTCCCCTCTACCTGGAACTGGTGAGGCCACACCTGGAGTACCATGTCCAGTGCTGGGCTCTCCCATTCAAGAGAGACATGGACATACTGGAGACAATTCAGGGAAGGGCCATAAGACAATTAAGGGACTAGAGCATCTCTCATATGAAGAATGAGTGAGAGAGCTGGGATTGTTCAGCCTGGAGAAGAGAAGGCTCAGGAGGGATATTAGCAATCTGTACAAATACCTGAAGTTAGGCTACAAAGAAGATGGAGTCAGGTTCTTTTCAGTGGTAGGACAAGGAGCAATGGGCACAAAATGAAATATAGGAGGTGCCCTCTGAACATCAGGAAACCCTGTTTTACTCTAAAGATGAAAGAACACTGGCACGGGTTGCCCAAGCATGTTGTGAAGTCTCCAGCCTTAGAGATATTAAAAAGCTGTCAGGACATGGTCCTGGGCAACCAGCTCTAGGTGACCCTGTTTGAGCAGTGGGGCTGGACCAGGTGACCACCAGTGATCCCTTCCAACCTCAACCCTCTTGTGATTCTGTGAGACAGGCTGTTGTAATAGTTAGATGCTGGAAACAATGAACTCTGATGCATCAGCTCCACCATCCTATTCTGAGACAGGCAATTCAATTTTAGCACCTTTTGCCCAGTATAAGGGGACCTATAAAATCTTTCTGCAATGGTGAAAAAAAATGTTTCTTCAATGAGCATCCAAATTCTTAGACATAGTTGAATGCTAATGGTGTGGTTTGATGAGCTCATGTTACAGACAAACCCAAGGAAATACGGATTTTGTTAACATCTGTGTGGGTGATACTCAGAATACCCATACTTTGACAATTCTCCTTTATTTCACCCTATATCAGGAGAAGGAACAGCATGAGTTGACATGATGGCAGTGAAATGCTCTGGGCAGCAGTCTGCAAGGGAGGTAAAAAAGGAGGAAATCTTCACTTTTGCCTTTGTGTGTCAGTATAGGTGGGCTAGGAAAAAGTATTCCCCAGAGAGGCCTACCTGAGCTGTTGTTTCACGCTGCATCTAACCTACATTCATGCAGGCTGATGCCAAAAAGCTAGGTGTTATTCTCTCTCTTTTCTTCTGTAGGCATATACTACTGCCTCCTCCCTCAAGTCAGATCTTGGAGATCATATGGTTGGAGGGCAAACTCAGAAGCTCATTGATCTCATGAGTAAATAAGTAATTTGCTTTGGCAGGCTCATTCTCTGTTGGATTAATTATCTGACCCCATTTATCCAATGGCATGTGATTTCTGGAGCCAATGAAAAAAGAAGTAATAGGGAGCAGAGCAGGACCGCACCTTCTGTGATCTATAATTAGACCAGACTATAAATAGACCAGTTAGATCGAGTGTGAAATCTCAGAAGAAAGGGAACTGCAGGGGAGAACCTGTAATTTACGGACTGCCTTCCCAGGGCTTTGTTTGGGCTGGTGCAGCTCAGAGCTGCCTCTCACACGACGCAGCAGTTTCAGCAACCTGTGTGATCTGGGCAGCTCAGACAAGAAGCAAAGGCAAAGGGACACCAGGGGATTTGGGGGTGAGAAGCAAAGGAAGTGCATGCTGTTGATTGCTGAGGGAGGAAAGGGGGGTGTGGGAAATGCTGGCATTGGCTTGCGACAGGAGGTGTAAATCCCAGGACAGATGGATCAGTCTGAAACATGTTTATTCTATGTTTGTTTTGCTCTTTTTGGAAAGCATTTCCAACAATACCATACAGCAGATAAAAGTTTGTGCTTATAATGATACAGATGTCTCAATCAAACAGCTATTTTCATTGGTGCTGAGGTGAATGGTCACCCTAAAATAAAGCAGAGAAGAGTGTGTGGAGCTATAGAAAGAAAATAAAGACAAAAGACTTTGGTTTTGCTTGAAAAGCAGCGATGCTTTTAAATGCTTCCTGCATGCAGGAGAACTGCATTAGCTGTAATGCGGTGGACCTTAAACAGCTGGTGAAATGGGGGCTGGCTAGAAAGAGTTTAGTGCAACAAAAACAGCTTGAAGCACAAGATCTGAGGTAGCTTGTACCGAGTCCTGCTAGTCCGGGAGGTATGACAGTCATAAAGTGTCAATGCAGTAGGTTAGGCAGTGGCCTTAGCAGGTCTGTGAAATAGTGCTAATTGTAATTTAAGATAGTCTATATTATTCCATTTACCTCCATTTTATCTGCTTTTCACCTTTTAACAAAATATTGGTTCAGTCAAGTCATTCATGTCAGTGAGTGGGAAAAATCATTTCATGGAGCATCGCAAGGTTTAACTTAATTTCACAGCATTTTGGCCAGAGAAGAATCTGTGCTTTAGAAGCATCCCCTGACTTGCTCCTGTTGGTACCAGTTAAGTCCTGACAGAAACAGGTTACATATGTAAACCTGAATACAAACATTACGTCTACTTCTATGTTTCAAATAAACTCTACTGGTACTTAAACTAGCAGATAGAGAAAAAGCACTGCTCGACTCTTATTTACTGTAACAGGGTCCTGCCCATATCATATTACAAGTTTCTGGATACCTTTAATGAGTGAGTAAATTAATGCAACCCTAGCATGCTTTGGATCAATGCAGCCTGCTGGGTTTTTAAGAAACTTCAGTAGTTTAGTAGGAATATAAGCTTAACAGGAATATTTCTGTTAAAAGGAAAGGAGAGCACGAAAAAGCAGAGACTTCATTCCAGTAGTGTATGTGCCTGACAGCTTCTTCTATTGAATTTTATGTACTTTATACTCATATGTTATGCAGTGGTAATTGAGAGGAAACAAAAATTGTAATATTTTCCTTTGACATTCTCTTGTAGACATTTTGTTTTACTAAATTAACTCCTTACCACAGTGTGGAGAGACTAACTAGACAGCTGTTCAAATGTCATTCTCTTCTTAAAAAGAAAAAGCCAACTTTAGCTTCTACTTTGGATGAAACGAGGAGCTATCAGAAACAAAAAACAAAAATTAAAAACATAGGCCTCAGCTGCATCTGTTTTCCCCACCCTGCATTAGACTGGTATTGCTCCCCCTGCAGAATAGCCCTAAGAATACTGCTGGAGATGTATGCCTTTCATCTACAGATGTTTTTACGACATAATCTTAGGCCTGTTAGCATAGAGTTAGAAAATAGTCCCAAACACTGTGTTTCTACTGTCAACTTGTATTGATGGAGTCACAGTAGACTACACATTGATAGAGCACTTCTAAGGAGAAAAAAAGGGTGGTTTAGACAAGCCCAAGGGTCACATTATGCAAATGATATGTGCTCATTAACCTTTCACATTGCTGAAAACATTTGTTACATGGTTACCTATTACCCTTTCTCCTTCCTCCCTGTCCCAAAACTCACAACCCGCTCTGACACTTCTCATCAAAGATTTAATTTCAGGCAACTACTGCCATTGGCCCTCTGATCATTAAGATTTTATTACTCTCAGAGTATATAGCATGATACATTTCCTGGTAGACTGCTAAGTAATGGTTTCAATAATTAAAAATCCATAAATAATTAAAACACAACATTATATTTGTCAACATAAATGAACAAACTATGTCCTGCGAGCAGCATTCTGAACAGACACGAGCTTAAAACATGCAGTGATATGTTCAATAGCTGCATTTAGGAATAAATCTTCCTTTCTTAAACAGATTTATGTTCATCTGTCAAAATAATGGGGAATACAGTGATTCACAGCAGATACCATTGTCATCAATAAAAATTAATTTTTATTTGTATTGCAGATGGAAGCAAAAACCCCATATGAGACTAGGGATACGTTTGGTTTAGTACTTCATGAACAAAACATGAGAGGATGGAAAACTTGTCCTGAAGAGTTTGCATATGGGATAAATAATATTCACAGCATCCTGGAGAAGATGCAAGAGCAAAGGGCAATTAGCAGCTTATGACCTTTCAAAATAAAGTCACATGAAATTCATAATTTGGGAATGCATCTAATGAACAGGGTAGACACGGCCAGTCACGAACTGAAAGGATCTTTCAGAAGTTAGTTATACAAAATGAAGGGATTCAAAACCAGTCATACTTTTAAAAAGCAGAAGGATAAGAAAGAACATATTTGGGGTAACCATTGAGTAACATCCCAGAAAAGTGAAATAACACTCTGCAAGACACTAGTCACTCAGTACTTGCAGAAACTATTTCCAAGGCTTGTCTAGACCTGCCTAAGTTCTGCTGCTGTGAGAGAAAACTCAAGCAGAAATGTTTAGTATTCTTTTCAGAAGAGTCTTCCTTAAATTAATACAAATCAAGAAAAAAAATTCATTTTATGTTCCACATGCTTAAGGCTCTTAAGACAATTCTCTTTCCTCTGACCTGCTAACCTCAAGCAAAGTTTTCATACTTTTGGTGGAGAGTTAGAAGGCCTTTGCATAAAAGGAAATGGAATCAGTGTTTGAAATATGAAACAAGGAAATATTTCTGAAAGTAATCTACATAAAGCATAATATAAAATTTAGCAATAACAAGAATTTTTAACGTTTTACTTGGGAACATAGATACAAAGGGAAACTTTTTCACCAGAAAGTCTTTACTTTGGCACAGACACCTTCAAATGTCTATGATGTCTTTGCAGCAAGACATCAAAACCCCAAAAAATCCAAATGAACCACCTCAGAACTTTTGGTGGCCCACAATATTCACCTTCATTGAAGCTTGTAAGAACCATCAAGTATAGTTGAATGAAAGGAAAAAGTGATACTTCAGAACCAGAAAAACAGATAAAAAAGAAAAGTAGACTGTGAACTCAGAAGGAACATCAGGCCATCCTGACTTCTACAGTATCATGGGCTGGAGAGTCAGCTGGTATAAACTTGTACTGCTTCTCTGACTTACACTGATTAAAATTGAACAAGAACATGGTTCAAACGTATTTGATTATCTTCTTGTTTTGGTGTTGAACTAACTCCTTACTTTTGAGCAGTACTACTCTACAAATGTCTAATATTGATAGTTGTCATTATAACTTGTCTTGATGAGGGAAAGGTTGGGCATCCTTGAAAGGAAGCATGTCAAATTACATTATTTGTGTCCAGTTCTGGGCTCTTCAGTTCAAGAGGGACAGGGATGTACTCAAGACAGTCCAACAGAGGACTATGAGGAAAATTAAGGGACTGGAACAGCTGTCTTAGGACGAAAGGCTGAGACACCTGGGGCTGTTTAGTCTGGAGAATAGAAAGCTGAGAGGGGATCCTATTAATGTATATAAATATCTGAAGGGTGGGTGCCAAGAAGGAGGAGCCAGTCTCTTTTCAGTGGTGCCCTGTGATAGGACAAGGGGCAATGGACACAAACTGGACACAGGAAATTCCACCTCAACATGAGGAGAAACTTCTTTACTGTGAGGGTGATGGGAGCCCAGGAACGGGCTGCCCAGAGAGATTGTAGAGTCTCCTTTTCTGGAGACTTTCAAGACCTATCTAGACACGTTTCTGTGTAACCTGCCCTAGGTAGTCTTGCTCTGGCAGGGGGATTGGACTTGATGATCTCCAGAGGTCCCTTCCAGCCCTTACGATTCTATGATTCTATGAGTCTATGATTACATGATTCTATGATTCCATGATTATATAATATGTTGTGCCAACCATCACCAACCAGCCACTATTACGTACTAGGAGCATTCAGTTTGCATGTTCATAATGCCTTGAAGTATTTACTTCAGTTATCTCAGCTTCATGGTCAGGAATACCAAAGTTTGTCTGAAATCTGCAGCTAGAAGAAAATGTAATATAGGAATTTCTAATGTCTCCACTTCTGAGAAGGAGATATTACTTTGCAACTGAATGTCCTATATCAGTCCTCTAAGGGAAAGAAAGAATATAAACAAATTCTCTAATATTTATTTTTCTGGTGGTAACAAAGAAGTAAGTTACATTTTGGAAATGCTAGTTTTTTTCTTTATTATCAGCCCTCAGTCAGAGCTTCAGTTATGTTCATTTGTCACTAACAAAACTCTACTTGAATAATTCACAATAAATAAAGCAATTGCTGAACTTTTTCTGTTTCCCTACTTCTAGGCTTTTTAAAGCAGTTACAAAAAAGTTTCACAAGAACATTACAGACCTATAAATACTTAACTTGAAGTACATGAGGAATCTCATCGACTTCAAGAGGACTACTCAGGTGTTTATAATGTGTTACCAGCTTACTGAAGCCTTCTTTTGAACTTTGAACATTAAATGAAAAAATAATTTTCCACCAGCATTTGAGTTTAAAAATGATTTAAAAAAAATATTTCATCTAGCAAAGTTTTAATGCACAAATAATCACAGATAATGAACATGAACAGCTTTGCACATGCTATTTATTCAAAAATCAAGGTTCAAATGTGAATAAATGAAAATTTTTTGCAATAATGTTCTCACCATCCAGATTTCTAACACAAACCTCCCCAGAGTTACCACCGCAGAATTGGCAGGAAAGATCACCTGTGGATACAGGAGCAATGATGGCTGAATCCTATTCTCTAATATCTAGCACTGAAAGAAAGGGCCACCTTTTAAGTGTCATATTGTTTTCTGCTTGGTACCTCAGTTAGCTTAATTGTACTCTCAAGTTCTTATGTGGTAGTCTGTAAGAACCTAATCGAAATTCATGAACAGTGAAATATAATGAAGTAAACCAGAGGAATAAGAAAAAGGGCCCATTGTTCTCATTATGATTTCAGAATAAAGCTTTACACTTCTCCTTATTGTGCTTCAGGAAATGACCTGCAAAATTTTTACCTGCCATATTTTACCCAATTTCATATTCCTTGCCACTCCAGTAAACTAAGCCAGGTTACAGTATGGCCCACAGTATCTCTGCTGCAGACGAAGTAGCAATACTCCAAATGCCATATTCCTGTCAGCTTTGTGCAAGAGGAGCAGAAATCAGACAAAACATCAGTGGTTCCACAAATTCAATTTAAATTACATGTCTTTACATATCTTTAGGGAAAGAGGAAACTTGGTTTCTGTTTTCGGTTTCATTTTTAAAAATTGTTTCAATTTTTTAAAGCACAGCTACTGGGAGGCTTTTATGTTTTTCTAAAGCTATCAGAAGACTAGATCTAATCATGTTTTATTTGACTTGCCTTTTTTTTTTTTTTTTAATTAGAGGTTGAAGTTATTCCTCATAATCTTTAAGGAAATTTCCCTAAGAATGTCAGTTTTTAAAATGTTTTGATACGGCTTATGCTCCACTGAAGCATCACTTTTTGAGGGAGGGGAGAAGAAAATTACGTGTATATTTGAACAAGATGCATCAGCCCACTCTGTCATAAGAAGACATAAATACATTCCAGTTAAGTGTTGTTGAACAGGAAAGGAATGGAAGGAAATTTTCTAGCACAAGTTTGACTGTAATAGGTATAAATAACTTCTACAGTACATGGATGCTGAATAACACAGCTGTGTGGGTGAGAAGTCTCTACCAGCACTCCTGAGACTTTTCCAAGCCTATCATACCACAAAGCATTAAAGTTGTGAATTTGTTCATATGCTATATGCTGTAGTCTCCATAGTTTACAGTCTGGGCTTTGTTAGTCTGGTAAAATCACTAAAATGATAACACTACAAACTGAGCAAAAATATTCAAGAAGAGTTTTGTTTCCTTCTGTTGTGTTTTATTATAAAGTGGTTTTAGCAGCTGGGCTACACAAGATACATTATTATGCCAAACTCTCTGGAATATTTATTTCCAACATCTAGAAAACAATCTGATTCTGCTGTAGGCAACTAAGTTTCCTGTGCTATCAACCTGTAAGGCTTTGAGCCTGCTGGTCATGTTAACTGATAGAAGTGATCAGGAATCCCAGACAGGGCTCTCTTGTGTTGTTTCAGAAGTGAATGTTATCTGTGAACCGCCACTGTTAAATGTGACAGTCCAAATAAAAAGTCAACTTTTAAAAATTGAACTCTTCCTAAATACTTGGGAAAAAATGTATTTAAAGCCCATTCTCTGCAGTGACAGTTCTAGTTGTTTAGTAGTATCCTTTGTAGTAACATAAATGCCTTTACCTTCCCTCTTCCACAGTCCTTATTGCAAGGTTCCAGACACTTCACATTCTGCATACAGAGCTTTGCACAGAAAGATTCTTTTCTCAAATTTGTAAGTAAATCAGAGGAACTTTTCTTGACTTACAGATCTTAAAAATAGGTGTTGAAAAGCATCTAGGCTTTTGTGTCACTTCTATGAAGTAACATGCCTTAAAAGTTTGCTTCTTTCAGGAAAGTAACTCTGAAAAGCCATGATTTTTATAAAAAATCACAGTGACAGGCTTTCAGCTCTAGCAATTGAAGACTCTTTTCCCTATGAAAAATGGCAAAGAATGATTTTAAGGATTGAAATTGGAAAAGAGATTAACCTTGATACTGGATGCACCAAAAGCACCAAGGGAACCTTAATCAAATCTCCAGGACACAAAGAAGAAACTTGCAGGGTTCAGGGTTCTTTTATATCCTCTGGAATATACATTTTGCAAATTTTCATCATTTAGATATACCAATTTTCCTCATGCTTCAAAGTTGCACAAGAGAAGTTTGTTTACATTAAAAAACCCAACCCTGATTATTTAATGAGACTCTCAAGTCCCTTCTGCAGTAAACATGATTTTATACTTGGGTCCTTTGCTAAACTAAACTGGCATAATTCTACTAAGCTGTGGACAGGGATAAATTTGCAGCAAGTCATTACATCTGAGGACAAAGCTCTGGCAGCCAGTCACCATACACATTGGGTAGAGTCACAGAAAAGGTAACAGCCAGCCTATTCCTTCCATTCCTGTCCATTGCCCAGAGGAGGACTATATTAGCCCTGAAGCTCCTAAGTTTGAAGTGACATTAAAAGCTGCCATAGCAGTAGAACTCCAAATAGCTATTGACATTTTGCCTTTATTTATGATGGTAGTAGCTTCAAGTTTTGAGGCAAGCTGCCATGTAAGCAATAATTCAGACCTGTTCCCCCTGAGGAGCTCTGGGTGTGATTTAACGGGTTTGCAGATTTAACAGGGCATCATTTATTTATTTATTTATCCGTTCCCTCATTTATTTATTTATTTTTATTTCAAAAGAATAACTGAAGTGTCCAAACAGGAAGGGATTTGTGAAGTAATTCATTGCAAAATGTCAGACCTATTCCTTCCCTTAGCTTTCACACCCTTTTGAGAGCAAATCTTGGCTGAAAGATTTTTACATGATATTTGAATGGATTATGAAAGAGAGGCAGGTATACATCCTCATATACACATCAAAATGGCTGTTGAACCTAATTTCCAAGTTTCAGTATTTGCACTTCAATGAGGGTCTGACAGCGGTGGAAATCACTGTTTGGTTAGATTTCAGAGGAAACAGAACATAAAACAACCTGCCATGAAAACTTTTTGGAAAAACAATTTTAGAAAGTCCAATTAACAGGCATAGCACTAGATCACTAGATGTCAAATTCCAGCAACCCTCTGTTGCAGTATTTGCAGCAGGCCCTCTGATTTAGATTATCTCAGCATCTACCTCATGGTTTTGTTACCACATAATAATCAGTATTTGTTACTTTCTTACAAGAGAGGCTTTCCTTTGAGATCCTTTGCAACCTTACAGACATATTAGCTTGCTAGTATTATGGCCATCATTGTAGATAACAAAAATCTGGGGATCTTACTAATGCCAACTCTTTTTTTTTTTTTTTTTTTTTTTCCAGACAAGATAATTCTGAACTATACCCATGGGCCAGATTCTGATCTCATATGTGCCAACGGAGTCACATGATAGTTTCTGGTATCAACAGCATCATAGTATTACAGACCTTCCTTAGCTTTCAGAGCCCTCTTAGAGTCCAGGTAGCTAAATTCCTGCAGAGATATCAGGTTAAAGGTTCATCCATGTTACGGCCCATTTATATTTTTAGATTTAAGATGCCACTACCTTTTCATAGGATGACACTGAGAGGTTCTTCAGTGGAGCCTGAAGAAAACTTCTAGGTCTTGTGATTTCAGTGTAAATCATGACATAAATATGTCTACACATTTGTTGTAGTAGATAGGTCAGATGAGCTAGGTCAATCTGAAGTAAATATACAGGAAGCATCAGACCAAGCAGAGAAGCTGTGTTCATAAGTCACCCAGACTGGATGGCATTCACCTGTGAGCTCTAAGGGAACTCACATGTGAAATTGCAGACCTACTGACCAAAACACACAAACTACCACTGCAAAGTTTCTGAAGGGTATGCTGTAAACCACTGCCTAGCTAGGCCAACCATTCCAGTCAATATAGTTGAGTATGAGGAGTAAATGAGGAGTGAATTCCTTGATTCCATAAGTGAACAAGATCTTTTGGTAAAAAAGAGGCAACAGGCCTTCCAGAGTCTTGGGTCATTGGTGTGTCAGAGTTTTGCGGTGGTATCAACAGCATATGGACAGAAGCAATCCACTGGATCATGCATTGGGGTTTTCAAAAAGCCTCTGGCAAGTTTCCATGCTAAAGGTAGTATTGCAATGGAATTGGAGGAAAGGCTCCTTTATGGACTGAAATAACAACTGGTAGGAAGCAAAATGTGGAGCTTAAACGGTCACTTTCCAGGATGGAAGAAAGACAGGAGCAGGGTTCCAGAAGGACCATTGCTGGGATCAAAAGAACAGTAATTGCTTATGTCTGTATCATTATGCTTCAGTGTCCTGGCAAAAGGAGTACGCAGTGAAATCTCTAAGTTTGCCGATGATGCCACCTTCCTTTGGTTACCTGAATACAGTATCAATGAACTAGATGAAATGACAAAAGGGTGGCAGGTGAGCTTAGATGCATAGTGCCTACAGGGAACAATAAACTAAGCCACACCTACATGAAACTGAACTTGGAAGTGGCAATTACAGTTTAGGAAAGAGATTTTTGAGTCATCATCTTCCATCTTCTGAAATTCTTACCTCCGTGTGCAGCAGCAGACAAAAAGCTCAAACGAATTATTTGCTATTGCCTGGAAAAATACCCACCCAGACCTTGAATACTGTGTATGCTCTTGTGTCTGTGTTTGTAGGATGTAATGGAGTTAGACAACATACAGTGATGGGCAAGTAAAATGATGAATGGAATGGGATAGGTAGATTATGCGAGTATGCTAACAAGGCTGTGACTCTCTACTTTAGCAATCAGAAATCTAAAGTGGCTTACATTAGAGGTTTACCAAATCATGACGGTGGTAGAGAAGGTTAAAGCAGAACCATTATTCACCAAATCCCACTACACTCAGGAGCCCAGCTTCAAACAGATAAAAACAAGAACATTTTTCTATGTCAGCTAACATAATGTGTTGCCAGAGCAGGCTGTGGAAGAAGGCAGTGCCAGGAGATGCAAAAGGGGAGGAGACAGACATGCACACATGGGGATGATGCATCAGCTGATTCATTCACAAGAAGACCCTAAAGGGATCAGGTGAAGTTGTAACCAACATTCACGCCAGTGCAACATTCTGGATATTTGAGGTAGGAGGAGGACATGGACTATGGGCAGTGATCAAGCCCGTGTGCTTTTCTTCTAAGTACCATCCCTTAATACCACTCTTTTTCTTATTTATCTGACCCTTAAAAAACTTTTAAATCCTCCTTGGGACTTCAGTGAGTAATAAAGCTGTTAGGGGATGCAGTGGACAGAATAAAGGAAGGAGGTAAGAATCTAGGGGTAAAAAGTAACAAAAAAACACGGGAAGCTAAGAGCATAATGTCGAGTAGATACTCCGACTGTGTCTATTGTTTTTTGAAGACATTTGGGGAACAAGTGGATGCTGATTAGTGGTGCCATCCTCCATTCCAGAAGAGGGACTCAGAACAGAAAGCAGTGTAGTGGCCCTAAGCACCCTGCTGAGAAGATCAGAAGGAATTTGATGAGATCTTGCAGCTTGGCGGATGAGGGTGGATGAAGATGGTGTGAAGAAAAATGGGCAGGGAGAAGTGCAGCCAGGACTCCTATATGGGGTACTGGAGGAGCTAAAGGGGGATTTTGATGTGAAACACTAGATGCACATGCGTACATGCCGAAGGTGCACAAGTCAAGGGACTTTGCAAACATATAGAGTGTACGTGGGTTCCTATAGTATTTTCCAGCTTACATCCACATAACCAAGAAATTAGCTTTAGTATTCTATCCCTCACTAATCAAACTGCCTAAAAATCACCTGCTAAAAATAAACTGGGCATGTTATGAACAGCATGGCAGGGTCCTGAATGCACTATCCACCTCTCATGTGCCTCTATCAGCCTGTGATCATCTTACTCTGTAATGCTCCTTTGCAACCTCTTCCCCTCCTGAGTATGACCTTAAACCAGAGTGCTGTGACAACAGCTAAGCTATGAAAAGGAGCTGTGAGAAGACCTCATCTGCAGCATCTGCTCATGTATCCTCTGTTCTATGGTTTGGGAGCTTCATTTAAGCTCAGAATCCTACTCAAAATACACTGCAGATATGCAGTGCCTGGCCTTGGACCTTGGTAATCCTGGCCTTGCCTTACATGCCTTCACTGCTGGCTTGACCTCAGAACTCCCTCGTCACTACAGTCTTGCCTGGTAATCACTGCTCTGCTGGCTACATGTGCCCATCATCACTAGATCTCCTCTGCTCTTCTTGCTCGAGTACCGTGGGCCTGTGCCCTTTGCTAGTGAGGACTCTGCATCTTCCTGCCTTGTTGTGACCCTCAGCTACCCACTTGCCTTGCAGAGGAGGCTGCTGGTGCTGCTCCCTTGCAGTCACGCTTGCCTACAGAAGTGACTGCATTTACCTCCTTTTAATGACATGGTGTGGAGTGGAAATTTGTGACTGACGTCTATAGGAACATCATTCTTTTGTTCTTGTAGGTCCTCACATTTTTAACTGGCTCACCATTAACTTTGCTTTTTCTGCTTTTCAGTTGCCCAGGTTAAAAGCAATGCAGTTAAAAGGCTGTAGGCTGTATGAATTGCTTCACAATAAGACAGACTGAAACCCTGCAGCTAAACATTCAAGCTTTGTCTATGCTTTAAAGTGGAGGAAGTATCCAGACGGGAGTAAGTGTAGCTGTGCATCCTCAGGGCTTTTTCCTCCCATTGCCATCCATCTGAATAGCCACTAGCTATTCAGCCTCTATTCTCCCCAGTTCCCATTCACAGTTAGCTATGCCTAGGCTCCTGAAACTTCAATATATGGCCATTTTGTTTCAGACCATGAATCCATAACAGTATGAAAATAAGGATTCTATCTGAAGTTTAGCAATGCAACAGACTGACCCAGCAACTATAACTGTCTTGGCAAGATTTTGAAAAGAGTAAGGAATAAACGGTATTTTTTGATCACTGGGCTAAGTCTGGAGCTTTTTGGCAGTCCATCTGGAGGAAATATTAGAAAATGGCACTGTCCTGGAAAGTGCAAGAGAAGTACTGACCTTGAGTCCCTTTCTGCCAAGCTTGAAAAATACTCTTTGTTGTTGCCAGTGAATACTGAGAACAGTATGAACTGAGAGAATATCACTTACAAGATGGTGTCAAACTGCATCAAGCAAAATAACCTGAAGGAATACCTTCATGTTATATTATCACATCTTTCACCACGCGCTGCCTCTTGCATTTAGAAACAGAGGGTTTATTTTTCTTCTCAGAGTGAGGAAAAAAATAAATATCACTGACAGCCCTTTGTGCTGAAGGTTACATTATTAATGAGTGTTGGGAAAGGGACAAATTTTATATAAATGCACTATCACTGCAGTCAAAAGAAGGTGCAGAACACACTGTTTGAAGTCATAAAAAGTGGGGTGATAGAATTTTTAGGATCTTTAAAAATCCAAGTCCATGCATGGAATCAGATCTGACCTGAATTACCAGCATTGTTAAATTTAGAATAATTCTTTGGAAATCCCCTGGAATTATGGTAGCTCCACAGCATTTATACCTCAGACCACAGTATATCTGAGTATGAACATAAGGAGGAAAGTAGTGAAAAAACACTACTCCTTCTTCTGTTGAATCTGAAAAAACCTTCTAAGAATGTAGCAGCTACAAAATTACCAAGGAGGAAAACCTCTTTCAGAAGTTATGGATTTAAATTCAAAGTGAGTCAGAGGGCCAGCCTTGCACTTGTGGACTGTGCAGCATCACCTCGCTCTAAAAGACAGCTGTGGTCATACAGAAATGAAGGTTCATCAGGAGTTTCTGGATGCAGAGGAGGACACAGTCTCGCTCTTTACATGTTGTCCTGCATCCAGACAGCTAACACAGAAGACTGGTTAAGTAATCAATATTTGAGTATCCACCACTCATAGCATGAGGATTTCAAAGTATTTATTGATATAGCTTACCTCTGAGAAATACCTGCCTTGCTCTTAATCACATGCTAGCTCTAATGCCCACTTCCAGTGGGAAGTGCATATCTAAGAATATGGAAAAACATGGGAAGTAGGCATAGGATTTCTTAAGAATTTACAGCACAAACAAAATCACCAACTTAAAAGCTACTTACCTTATGTAACTTCGTCACCATGGCCATGTTACTTCCCTTCTAAACCTAAACATTTGTAAAACCTACTCATTGGATTATCTACTACATTTAGATTATTAAAGAGGGATAAAGAAATAACTTTTATCGTATCTCTGGACAGAACTTAGCTTGGTGAGATTTAATGCGGAATAGAACTGCAAAATTATAAATAATTGATTGCACAGGTAAAAGAGACCTGTTAACATTTCCTTCTCCAAAGATTTCTCAACCATGTTACAACAAAAAAAAAGGAAGTGTTGGGACACTTATTCCATCAAGCCATAAAGAAAGGGAAGGTTGTAATGAACTTCAGATTTCTTGAAATAATCCTCTTGGGCACTAGTTTATAAACTGGGAACATACAACCTGATCTTCCTACAAGCTAACATTCTCTAAAGAACATTTTGATCTGCTTTTACCTTAAAAAGTGGCCAGTTTAGACCATTCCTTTGCAGAAACTTCTAAGTTTCACTAGTAAGAAGACTTCCCTGATATTCAAACTAAATTTTGCCCTTCCTTAATTGAATTTTTTCTGTTTCTAAGCCCTCAAGTCCCTCCATATAACTCTTCTCAATAGCTGCCATTCCTCTTCAGATCAATTATTAGGTGGCATTGTTTGAACCTCTCTGCATAACTGTTTTATCCTTACAGGTCTAAGCATCTTTCTTTCCCCACTTTTCTTATCATTTGTATTCCTACCCCATCCAAATTAACACTGCCTGAAAAAAACCACATTTCCATGTTGTTTGTCCTGTGAAGGACACTGCAAAGGCATGCAATATTTGATGAATATTGTACATTTTTTTAATGTTTGTCTGATTCATATAGTATGACTCCTTGGATGAGAAAAACAGGCTTTCTAGAATGAATTGACACGAATGCAGGGAAGCAGGCAATGGTAACAAACACCTTGCATTTTTACCAGTATTTAAATCACAGTGCAAGCAGGAAAGGAGGAACTCAGACATCCATTTTGGGCAGGTTAAAGGATAGGATAGTTCCACAGGGAACCATGCTGAAGCTGACTAGAGAGTTATCAAACATAAAGGCAGTCCTGACTTGAACCCTTCCTTAGCAAATATAATACATAAGTCTCAGGTGCCTCACGAGTCCCATATTATAGGCATTTATCTCCATTTGCCTCTGTCTGTAGTACTGCATTTCATTTTAAGAGTTAATTGTAAATTTAATGTTTGGCATGAAATGTTTACATTCAGAAAAAGTCCTGCATCGTATCTGTCATAGTCTTCTCATTTGGTAATTCTGTCAAAAAAGTTACTGCAAGAGTTTCTTTTTGTAAGCTGTGCTTATTTCTAATGCTGCTGCTATCTTCTAAATGGTTAGAAACTGTTATTCATTCCAGTATTTTAAAAAGGATTTAAACTAGACTTTCTTGACAGTAATTACTATGATCTTTCTCTTTTTGAAGGCTGACACCACATTTCTTTTCTGTTATCTACCAGTACTTGTAGCCCAGTTTCATTTATGAGAGCACAGTAGCAAGAAGCAGCAAATTATAAAGACTGAGGTTGAAGTGATAAATTCCTGCTGCAGGAGAGTTGCCAGAGCTGTGGTGGGGCAGGAAGGTAAGTTCATCTGCCACATCATGAGAGAATCTCTCTCATGTACATGACAGTAGAAACTGATGTAAAACGGTATGTGCACACTGAGCCTTTTCCTTCTGATTCTTAATGACCTGCTACAGTCAACTGCCTTGTCAGATTATTTATAGAGCCCAGTTACAGCTTCTCAAAGATGTAAAACTGAAGTTGTATGGTGCAGCAGAAGTATCAAAATTCACTCAAAGCACTATCCAGTTCTCCCAGGATGCTGGATAATCACAAGAGTTCAACTCTTGTTCCTTTTCAGTTTCTGGTCCATAGATGATATCATGCCTTTTCTCTGGAGCTGTTCTGGTGACAGGTCTATTTTAACCTTCAGTTTTGTTGAGCTCTCTGCTTCTCTCTTTGCTCTTATACCTTCATTTCTGCCTGCTCTTCTTCAAGAACAGAATGCTGGTTTTTCACCATTAGACATCTTGCCCTACAAGTACATGCTTTTACAAATCTGTTGGTGATCTACAGTTTTGGCTGTCTGGTTCAGAACATTTTTGTACGTCTTGAATTGCCTGTAAGCCACATCTCTACCCCTGTATCTTGTCTTTAAATCACCCAGTTCACCCTTGCTTACAGATCTAGCCCTAAAACTTCATTTCTGTCGATTCTTCTCTATGATGCTTCGCAAGAGTAGGGCTTCTATTACACGACCACTGAAGGAGAACACATACTTGGGATGGGATGTTTGTATCCAGTTATAGTATCTTTACTATCTACTCCATTATTTCAGTCACCACAGCCACTGTTTTGGGGTTTTTTTAATCTTGTTTTTTTATCAAAGAATTACCTTGGTTGGAAAAGCCCTTAAAGATCATTGAGTCTAACAGTCAACCTATCACTGACAGGTCCTTAACTAAAACCATATGCCTAAGTGCTACATCAATCTGTCTATATGACTCTTAAATACCTCCAGCGATGGTGACGCCACCACTGCCCTGGGCAGCCTGTTGCAATGCCTGATAACACTTTGGGTGAAAAATTCTTCATAACATCCAATCTAAACCTCCCCTTGGCCCTTGGGACCATTACCTCTTGACCTATCACTTGTAACATCATTGAACAGACCAATGCCCACCTCTTTACAACCTCCTTTCAGGCACTTGTAGAGGGCAATAAGGTCTCCCTTCAGCCTCTTTTTCTCTAGGCTAAACAGCTCCAGCTTCCTCAGTGCTCCTTGTAAGACACATGCTCCAAACCCTTCATCAGCTTCGTTGCCTTTCTTTGGACAATCTAGTAGCTCAATGCCCTTTCTGCAGTGAGGTGCCCAAAACTGCTCACAGTACTTGAGGTGCAGCCTCACCGGTGCAGAGTTACAGGGGCAGGATCACCTCCCTGGTCCTGCTGGCTACACTATTCCTGATGCAGGCCAGGATGCTGTGGGCCTTTTTGGCCACCTGGGCACACTGCTGGCTCATGTTCAGCCAGCTGTCAATCAACACCCCAGGTCCCTCTCTGCTGGGCAGCTCTCCAGCCACTCCTCCCCAAACCTGCAGTGCTGCTGGAGGTTGTTATGGCCAAAATGCAGTAGCCAACATTTGACTTTAGTGAAACTCATACAATTGGCCTTGGCCCATCGATAAAGCCTGTCTAGATCCCTCTGTAGAGCCTCCTTACACTGGGGCAGATCAACACTTCCACCCAGCTTAGTGTCATCTGAAAATTTACTAAGGATGCACTTGATCCCCTTGTCTAGATCATTGATAAAGATGTTAAACAGGAGCAGCCCCAGCACTGAGCCCTGGGGAACACCACTCATGACCAGCCACCAACTGGATTTAACTCCACTGAACACAACTCTTGGGGCCCAGCTGCCTAAACAGATTTTAACCCAGCAAAACGTGTGTGCATCCAAGCCACAATCAGCCAGTTTCTGCAGGAGAATGCTGTGGGAGACTGTGTCAAATGCCTAACTAAAGTCAAGACAGACAACATCCACAGCCTTTCCCTCATCCAATAAACCCATACTGACCGGACATCATCACCTGGTTGTCCTGCACGTGCTGCATAATGGCACTCAAGCTGATCTGATCCATAATCTTCCCCAGCACTGAGGTCAGGCTGACAGGCCTGTAGTTTCCTGGATCCTCCTTTAGGCCCTTCTCATAGATGGGGGTCATATTTGCCAATCTCCATTCAACTGGACCTCCCTGGTTACCCAGGACTTCTGGTTAATAATGGGAAGTGGCTTCTGTCAGCTCCCTCATTACTTTTGGGGAGTATCCCATCTGGCCCCATTATCTTTCACTTTTAAAGAAAACGAAGAAATCCTCCCTAACCTCCAGCTCTTACTCTTTGGTCCTTGGTTGGCTGGCTTGTGAGTTTTTAGACTTACTTCCTGAAAATTGTGATCAAAGGTCTTCCTCACATATTTAACTGAAAGACTCCTACACAACTTATATCACACAATAGCAGACTCATCAGCAGACTACCAATGGCAGCAAACTTGCTAGCACACACAGAGAGAAACTAACTTACCTGTCACAGAACAAGGATTATTTGTTTCTATAAAAGATAGGCAAATTCAAACTCCACCTTTCCTATTGTGTTTGTCGACTGTTCTATACACCAACTCTCTGGCTGCTGGTTTCTCTGTATTGCAGTTACCTGGATTATCGACACAACTAATCACAAGTAACTTCTGCCTAATGCTGACAATTGTTTCTGTTTCCTCTGCACAGAACCCATCCCCGTTCTGCTTCCATGGATACTGATACTCAACCAATTTCTGGATTTGAGTAACACCACTATGTGAATCTAAATGATTTGCAAGAGCAGTCTGTTTCAGTGCCTACTGAAATAGATGACATTATTTCTTTGGCATTCAATGGGCATTAAATTAGACCTTACTGAATTGTGGAACATATCTTATAATTCAGGACAACTTAACTTAATGAGAGATACTGTTTTTCATGTGTAAACTCTCAACATTTTTCCCTGGAGGAAAATCTAGGACATAGAAGGATATTTCTTGGTTGGTTTTTTGGTGTTGTTTTTCCTTCTTAGTCAATGCTGATAAATTCATAAAGAATTCCAAACTACCCTAGGGAGAAAAGATTTAAAAAAAAAAAAAAAGTTACATGTACTTTTGTGCATTCAAAGCTTGTATTAATTTTAAATAGGTGAAAGGTACTTTTAAAATTCAAAATACCCAGAAAACAAAGGACAACAAGTATGCATTTGTGATCAACTGATTAAAACTACCTGCAATTACAGGGACCCATCCACCCATGTAAAGGATGGAGGATACAGCAAGAAGCAGCTGTATATCATTGTCATTCTGTCAACTACTTACAGCTTAATAGTATGGAAAAATAAATGAGACTAAAGAGAAAATGGAGATGAGAAGAGCAGAAGTGTGGGAGGAAAATGAAGAACAGAGCATGGTTTCTACCTGCTCAGTGCCAGAGGGTTCGTTTATGGCTTTACAGCTCAGGTTCAAAACATCTATGGACAAATGAATCTCTATTCTTAGCTACCCACAGAGAAATGAAGTTGAAGAAGGGATATAATTTTCCTCCAGACTCTTGGGAATTAAAATCCAGATATCTGCAGGAATGGATAAGTCTTCCATAATTTTAGAGAAGAGACTTCTGTGCTGTTTATTGCTCTTGGGCCTTTCAGTTCCTGGCCTGAATTCACTGCTGGGCACTACCAGCATTCAGACCTCAGCAGAGAGGCCACCCAATAGGAAATTTGTTTGTACAGAGGATGACAACCACTGAATTAACAGCAATACTCCTGTTCCTAGGCAAAACTGAGCAGCACCACTGAGGACTGCACTGGTTTAGTGCATTT
Source organism: Apus apus (assembly GCF_020740795.1). Lineage (NCBI taxonomy): Eukaryota > Metazoa > Chordata > Aves > Apodiformes > Apodidae > Apus > Apus apus. Next base: position 55,722,965 of record NC_067283.1, read on the forward strand.
CCTCCTGTGGGACCCTTGCCAAAGCCTAAACCCCAAACTCAATCAGGTACTGAAGCAAAACAATCTGTTCTCCACTACAGATAAACACCCTTGGAGTTCTTGTGGGCATGTTACCCCTGCCCCCAATAAGGAACTAAGCCAAACTGAGAGTTTTAGAAACATAGTCCTGCAATCTCTGACTCACTACTGACGTTCTTTTGCCATCTTTGGTGGAAGTTCATGTCAGTATTTGCTGCTATCAGTCCCTCTTTCCTCACTGCTAGTACAACATTGTATGCATGTCTTGATGGTTATTCTCCTTTACTCTGGCAGTTGCAACAACTACATGAATATAATATATAATCAGGTCTAATTTGGACCTGGATTCCTGAGGTTCAGGTGTATCAGAATTCAGAATGCATTCAGAATTGTATTTCAGAATTGTATTTAATATAAAATAATCTAGAAATTGAAGATGTTGAATGTAAAAGCTAGGTTCTATCTGTTTTTCCAACAAAAATTTGGTCCTAAGATAGCCAGAAGTTGTATGGGGAGAAATAGAAGGCTGCAGCCCATTTACCACTGCTGCCAATACTGAAATACAGCTCAGCCTAAATTAAGCTAGCAGTCATAGGTGGCATAGTAAAGTTGCTTAAAGTGACTCCAGGATTAAGATAGTTTGGGCAGAACTGCCTGAAGAAAAGTCTCACTTGAAATTTAATTAATATTTTAAGACTTAGGTTTGCTTGATATAGGACTTCACATACAGGGTGGAAAAGATTGGTGGCCAGAAAAAAGGCAGACTGGACCCAAGTTCAGCAAGACACACCCATGTTCAAAGGCAGAATAGTGAAGGAATCAAATGAGATGTTGAAACTTCATTTGGGCTTGTGCTAAACACCAATAAGGACACTGCAAATAGTCTCTGGAGTGTGTGAGAATCAGCAGGGTGTCAAAATGTGAACATCAGCCATGCCAGACCTTTGTGTGCTCCTGGCTGGGAAACCCCTTTTCCCTTAGCAGTAAGCTGGTATGACAGGTCAAAATCAGGCAGACAGGACCTAAATAAAGCTCAGTGGACACCTGAGCACACAGACTACTGTTGTGGCAGCAGTAACTGGCATTCCAGCAGCAACTATGAGGTCCTAATACAAGAAGAATGTAAATAATTGAGATTAATTTTCAGGAGTGCTAGACCCTGACTTCTTATATGGATGCTGGATAGAGGAATGTGTAACTTAGGTTAGATATTGGCAGATTTGGGTTGAGTAGGGTTCTGTTGGCTTTAACTAGTCATGTGCTTGAAAGTAAATAGTTAAGTGTATTACTTAATGTTTCTTTTTTCTCAAAGTCAGGTCAGAAGGAGCAGTTTCTGAATAAACCTGAGCGTTTAAAAATAACAGCAGGAATTATGTGATGAGATTGCCCCTTCTGTTCACTCCCTGTCTTGTCTATGTTAAAACCCAGTCCCTAAAAAACTGGAAAACCCCCCAAGCCCCATCAGAAGGTAATTTGAATGTGAGGTGCTAGATTATGTATAAAAGCAATTTTACCCCATGGGAAATATCAGACTCAATCCAAGACACAGGTGAAGTACCCTAGATATACTCTCTTGTACTCAAGATGATGCTTTTAGCTTATACTTAAGCACAGGGAATGTTAGAGGTGATATTTGATTTCTGCAAGTCTTTCAGTCCAAGAAATCCTTGACTGTTCTTCCAGATGGGCAGCAATAAGGGAGTTCAATATTTAATGGAATTATTCAGGGCATGAAGGAAACACCTCAAGGCCATAACAAATTGGGATCCCTCTGCTTAGAAGGGAGTACATTTCTTCCAGCTCGTCCTTCCTTTCATCTCCTTCTCCTATGCTTGATCACCTAAGGTAGAACTAGTTAGGAAACTACTCACGAATAAATAAAACATTGGAAAGAATGGTGTATAGATGTGAAATTTTTCATCTGACGATTTCACTGGATCTCAGGCCTAACTGTGGGAGTTCAGGGCATCACTCACAAAGCTGTGGTCCATGGAAATCCTCTAGACATGCTAAGGGAAGCCCACATTTTTCCCAAATGACAACTAATGGGAATTTCACTGAGTCCAGACCACAGAGTCTAGAAAGCTTCTGATGCAAAACACAGTTAAACATACTTGGCTTCCATCCAGACTGCATTAAAATAAAAACAATCAATGTCATTTTGTACACCCCAGTGCCATGGTTTGGGCCTAACCCAACAGCAAAGCACAAGCCGTGTGGCCACTCACTCACCTACCCCCAAACACACACACTGTGGGATGGGAAAGACAAAGGCTCGTGGGTCAAGAGAAAGGGCAACGAGGGTTATACACCCATTATGGTCATGGGCAAAACAGGCTCAACTTGGGGAAAAATAATTTAACACTAATCAAATGCACTCAGGACACAGGTAAAACAAAGAGCAGTGCTTGCATACATTACACCCCCCCCCCCCCAGTTTCTCTCCCTCCTTCCCCCCGGCAGCACAGGGGGACAGGGGATGGGGTTTAGAGTCACTTCACAAGCTGGTGGTTCCTGCTGCTCCTTCCTCCTCAGGAAGCAGGATTCCTTACAGTCCTTCCCTGCTTCCCCATGGGGTCCCTCCCATGGAAAAGAGTCTTTCATGAACTCCTCTGACATGAGTCCTTCCCACAAGGTCAGGAGCAAGTTGCTCCAGTGTGGGCTTCCCACAGAGTCACGGGCTGCTTCAGGAACAGTCACCTCCCCTGGCATGGGGTACTCCACTGCTGCAGATCCAAGTCCACGGGCTGCAGGTCCACATTCGCCCCTCCTGACACCTTAAGAGGATTCTCCACTGTGCTTCTTCTCCATATGGCACAGGGGGACAGCCGGCCATCTCACTGTGGGCTGCTCAGGCACCTCCTTCCCCTCCTTCCTTACCAAATTTGGGATCTTCACTCCAGACACTGCTCTGCTCTTCTCTCCAGCTCAGCTCTTTCCTTTGCTCCTTTGCTCATTCGGTTCTTTCATATGTTAATCACAGGGGCACATCCATTGTCACTCTAATGGTTTGACCTTGGACACCTGAGCCCAGGGAGCATTTTGTAGCTTCTTACAGGACCCAGCCCTGGGGCCCATCCCTCACTACTAAAACCATGCCAGAACCAAACCAGCCCACCCAGAGACCCTACTTTTTAGCCAACTGTAACCTCAAGGTAAAAGGTTATGGTCCCAGGTGTAAAGAACGGATGGAAGCATTGTCTTTTTAGATTTCTCAAAGGCTGCAGCATAAATTTGAAGTCGTACATAAACCACCTCTTCACTGCCTGCTCCTTCCAAAGGGAGTACCAGTTCACACCTACCTGTGTGGTCTCCTTCCTGTGACCAAGCACCGTCCAGTGCAACCTTTTCTGCTCGGTGGATAAAATACATCAGATCTGTTAAGATCTCTCCAATTTATGCAAAGTATCAGACATTTGCAGGGTACGCTTAGGTTGGTTACTGTCAAAAACATGAATTTTGAACATGAAGTTGGATTTTAACTCTTACAGTCTTTTAGAGCAATCTAGATTTCCTCTCTCCAGGTTAGATTTTAGCAAAGAGTGTTTGCTCAAAATGGTGATTTCTTTAATAATCAAAATACCTTTGAGTTTCTCAAGATCAATCACCCCAGCATTCTTTTTCTTCCTCTGCTGCAACACAGAATATTCCTAATCTCCCTCACCTGTCTCTTCCTGAGCTACATTTGCTCACTTAGGGGTTTATACCAAGTAAGGCAGTCAAATCTCCTTATCTATCCCTGCTTTTGGTTTTGTTGTGGTTTTTTGTTTTGTTTTTCAGGGTGTTTTTTTTGGGGGGTTGTGTTTTTTGGTTTTGTTTTGTTGGGGTTTTTTGTGGGCTTTTTTGGTTTGGTTTGGTTTTGGTTTTTCAGGACTAGATTGCAAGATGTGAAGATAAATTATCCTCCCTTGCTTTCTGGAATTAGATTTTTTTTTCCCCTTCAAACATACTTGTGAGCTTTCCTAAGTGAACATTTGCATTAGTTTTCTTGATTAGGACATCCTTACTAGCCTCTGGCTTTTTGGCAAGTGACAACATTTCCAAGAGTTTAGCAAAATGTTTATAGGCTTGATCAGAACTAAAAAAAAAACAAACCAAGCCAAACCAACAAACAAACAAAAAACAAAACAGAAAAAAACCCAAACACACAAAAAGCCAAAACCCCAACAGATAAAATACCTCCTTTTTTATCCTACACGTTTTTCCTTGATAATCTGGTTGCAGTTTCATTGTACAAACAGGTGAACTGGCAGCAGTGAAAGGAGACATATATAATGCCAGGCAATGTAATGGGAATGAGTGCTGAAGAGAATGCAGGACTATCAGAGAAACCGTAGCATGGAAGGGGATCTCAGTGACCTAGAAGGGATCTCTACTAATTTGCAAACCTTAAAACTGATACTACCATTTCCTGATGTTCCTCTGGGGTGTGGTATCCTGAAAGTCATTGAGAATTAATAGCTAGCCATGTCAAAAGAAGATGTCCTTTACCCCATTCCCATTCCAGCTTATTTTCCAGGCTCCTAGCTTTGCTGGTGCTTGATTTATCCTCTTTGACAGCCTCTTTAATTCACTAACTCCAGGAAAAATAATAAAAAAAAAAGAAGCAAAAAAAAAAGCAGAACATTTTCTGAGTCAAAGTGGCTTACAAGAAGATTTAATGAGCACTAGAGGTGGAAAGGAGAGGGGACAGAGTTGGGAAAACAGGGAAGGAAAAAAAGGTAGGATCACTGGTAAGGGAAGGAACAACCATTGTTTGGTGTCAGCAAATTTAAGATTGGTGGAGCTGTCTATGGAAGCAGAACTGTCTGATGTGGTGGCTAAATAAATGCTGTCTATTTTTCTCTGTGAAGTTGGGAGCTATCCAGTATGATATACAATGGCAGAAAAACAGCCATGGCGAAGTGCTATATTTCTATCAAACACCTCGTGAAAAAATTTTCCTTTAATAAGCTTCATTGGAAAGACAAACAGCAGAACTCATCTGCAAAATCCAAACAGAAATGCAGTCATACAGACCTAGGGTGGACTCACGTTCATACAGAGAACACACCTGAGACCCCTGGCGGTAGGTGCAATTCAAATACTAAAGAAAATTATGAGAAGACCTTAGAATGAGACAGGTGGCATAATTCAGAGGGCTGGACCTCCTCCCAGGCCCAGCGAGTGTGGTGCCCTGTTAGGAAGCTGATTGCTCTTCCTTTTCCCCCCATTTCTCAGGCTTTTCTCCTGATAAAATTTGAAGAGTGTTCAGGTCTTCTAAAAATAGGAATGACTGATTCACTATATGAGAGTAGCAACGAGTTCAGATCAACTCTCAACCTTTTAGTGCCTGATTCCCTTGTCCCCACCTACCTGGCAGGGTTCCAGCAGCTGTGGGAGAGAGAGGCATCCTTAGTTGCATTCCAGCAGTTTCCCTGTGCATTGGGACTTGCTTCATGATGGACTTCACAACTCTTCTGCGTTGTTTACAAAAACTGAGTCAGCAGATGGAAGAAGTTTAACCACCTATTGAAGAAGACTTATTTTTTGTAAAAGGGATGTACCTTACTAAGGTAGATGATACGATCATGAATCACACTTTGTCATCTATATAATTTGTAAGCATAAATCCAGCCCAGAAAAATCAAAGAAGGTGAAATAAAACTATAAAAACATTGCTGGGCAAGTTTTGATGTAATTTTTATTATTTTTTTTTTGCCGTGGCAAATATAAATTCAGTTAAACAATCTATGTTTTTCAATTAAAAAAGATTGATCAAAATTTTCTATTAGATACAAAAGGGAATTACAGTATGTGTTACATTTTTCGATTAAAAGGTAAGTGCCATTTTACATATTTGCAATGGAAGAAAACACAGAGAATTCCAAATGCAATTGCTTGGTGTATTGCTTTCTTGATTATTTTAGAAAAAAATTGTTACAACCTCAAAAAGCTATTATTTAACACATGGGAAATGCTGCTTCTTATTGGAGATAGCTTTCGAGAAACTATTCAAATAATAAAAAAGCAATTCATGTTTTTAAAATGATTTCATTTAATCAAGGTGACCAGTTTGAAAGCACAAGATTCAGAAGGTCAGATTATTTAATAGCTGACCAAGATTTTGCAGTAACTTTAGGGTAAGTGATTATTCCTTCAAAAATTGAATCCCTGCATTGTTGATTATTTTCTATTTGTCTATGATATAATAAAAGAGAAATACAATCATTCTGTCAGAGCAGTTACACTCCTGTGATAACCATAATGACAACAACCAAGCTGGTAACTGACTGGACATTTTGACACTTCCTCTCCCCAAACCATTTCCAGTTCTTCATCTTTTCCTTTTTTTTTTTTGGGGGGGGGGAGGACAAAAAAGTTAAATGGCCTTACTCTTCTGTGAGTAAATTTGCAGCTGTCAGGTGGAGTTGTAGAAAGGGAATTCTTAAATATACAGGACAATCCTTCTGCAGGGAAGCCCCTTTGGTATCCATAGCAGTTTGGCTCAAGTTGTATTTCTGTATCTGCTGGTTGGTGTCAATCCAGCGTAGGATCCTTATGTGTCCTCCAGTTCCAGCCATTCTCTGGACTGCAGAACAGATTCCTGGGTTCAGTTATTTAATGAGGTAACAGGAAATGGAAGTAAGACAAACATTTGTCATAAATGTTACTCAGGCCTTTGAATGCAGCTGGATGCTACTGCAGAGGGCCTGACTCTGCTCCTATACCAGCACAGTGCATTAGAAATCTGCATGGTATTTGTGCAAACAAGAGAAGAGATTCAATACATACCATGTTCATCTTCTGCAGCCATCTTTCTCACCTTGCCCTATGAAAACCTAACATGAAAAGGAAGATACAGTTGTAACTCATTTTCACCCTTTGACACAACTGCAATTTCTTTCCAAGGTTGCACTATGCATTGCTACCAGTAACTATTCCAGATCTAAGCCAAAGATTTTTTTCCTCTCCTCAGCTTCAGAACAAAACCAGACCTTAAATACTAATAAGTTGGCCTCTATGTTACTACTGAAATATGGGTATATTTGCATATCAGACGCTTTTCTGAGCAGGATGTCCTTGTGAAAACCTCAGAAGAGGGACAGTGATGATCTGGGAGATTTCCACAAGAAACATTTTGCTTCAACATAAAATATGAAACAAGCTCCAACTTAGATATCGGCTCTCAGACCTGTTCAGCCTCACTTGATGTTTAACATATAGATTTAATGAATGTCTCTGGTAATACGGACTACGAGTCAGGAAATTTATAACCATTTTGGAAGGAAGAGACTGGAGGTTATTATATTTCTAAGATGAGAAGGAAAAGATCATAATAAAACATTAAGCTTTTTGTCATGAGATGAGGGAGCAGGTGTAACTAGGAACAGGCAAATCTTTAGTTCATAAGCATTAACTCCCAATCGGAACAAGATTTAAAATTCTAATTGTGGAACAGAGAAACAGTAAATCCTGCACATGCTAGCTATTCTGCTCCATTAAAAATAGGGTAGATGTTTGCATTTTCAGAGCCCAATACAGTGAGATGTTGAAAATCTGTGGCTAGACTGAAATATTTGGTGTACCCACTGTGGTCAGGAATCTGACGGATGTACCCTTAGTCTAAAATGTGTGTTATGAAGTTCTAAGAACCAAAACTAACCCAGATATTATATTTTAGCACATATTTGGGAATAAGAAGTTTTCCCATGAGAACCTCTTTGACAATTCAGGTCATTTACAAAGGTATTTGTGAAACTCCAAATCAGAAATACAAAACCTGTATGCAATTTCAAAGAAGAAAACCACTTTTTATACTATTTTACTGCAGGGAAGCCAGATGCTTTTTCCAGGTCTGGTTAGTAAGGATGAAGTTGTACAATTGAATCTAAGTCATTTCACTTTTACTTCAGTAAGGTTCCCTTCAGAATACCCTCATGTCTGTGAAAGACTGGAAGGGGATAGAGCTCTACCTTATGTTTATTAAGTTTGCTGTGGTATGGCAATCTGATAGCCATGTGAAATTAGGGGAAAACATGCTACAGTTTTCTGTGTTGGAAGAGGGAAACCACACCTCTTCACTCTAGCTGCTCATCTAGGTTCTATTCTTCTGGAGATTTCCACATTCATATTGGCTAGCTTGCCTTGGGATTCCTGATGGCACTTTAAACATTGCTCCATTTGCCCCTCTGCAGGATGGCAAACTTCACCTCTCTGAAGTGAATTAACAGGTAAAGGAATGGTTTTTGATGTGTTCTTATGCAGATACCAGAGCAAGACTTAGCTTTCAGGGAGCTCCGTAGTCCAATCAAATCAGAATCCTTCAAACTAGGTTTAATAGAAAGTCAAGCATGCCATCATTTTCCTATCAATGAACTTCATATGAAGAGTTTAAGATTTTCAGGGAGCTTTAATATGACTGACTTAGAGTTTTGCTTAACCCTAAAAATGGTTGCACTGACCCTAAAAAATCATCAGACCATATCAAGTATTTCTCTAGTGAGCTATCCTGAGAAACAACTCTCATAGGATTTGTGAAAATAACATTGGAACTAATACTAAAAATGAGCTCATCAAATTGAGAAACTACTTGAAAAGGGAAGATATAGGCCTTTAATTATCATAATGAAGCAACTGAGGAAGCATCATTTGCTTGTGCAACATTCATTATTGTGATGCAGGCAACCCAAAATGAATTTAGAATGGGGTGCTTAAATCTTTCCCCCTACATTTCAAAGTAGTACTGTGTCAATAGTGGAATTCTTGGTTCCATTTTGGCAATTTATACAGGCTGACACATCACATCCATTATTTTAACACAGTTTTTGGTGTGTGAGTTATAACTACACTGACTGACTGGCTGCTCTGTAATGTAATGGATGTAGACAAAGGCCGCCTAAGGTAGAATAGTTTATTAGGTCAATTAATATACTGGCAGCATCTTGTTCCTAGGTTAATCATTGGACTGAACCTTTACTTTGCATTTAAATGCAGATGTGGCTGTAAAAGTGACTCAGGAAAATGACATTTCAGTCACCTACATTTATTCTCTTCCCATGACTTACACATCACATTTACTCAGTTTGTAAGTCATAACCTGATTTCCCAGCTGTCAAAACATCATGCTCAACCTGACATTGGAAAACAATCCAGGTGTGATCCCTCTCCATCTGCACATCACTACCATCAGTCATAATTCTGAAACCGCAATTAAAATGATGATGGGGCTTTAGGGTTTTGGTTTGGGGTTTTTTTTTTGATGATGCACAAGACAGAACAATATCTGTCTTGCTCTCTCACAGGACCTACTAATTGTATTAGTTTATATTGTCTGTAACTATTCCATAATTCATACGACAAAGGATTTTTTTCTGGTTTTTGGAGCCGTCATTTCACAGCTTTCCTTTTCAAAAGGAAAAAAAGTCAGACAGACTTTTCTGAAGGGAAGGAAAACAAAGCCATTTCAGCTAATAATAATTATTGCTTGTGATTATGTTTGTGAAAGAGCAAATGTCGATGAACTGGAATTGGATAAAGTTGGACAAGGAATTTCCCCATAGGATTACCTGGCACCAGGAGCTGAAGCAGGGGGGAAGCCTTTTAAAAGGTGCTCTGCTCCAATTGGTGGATACAGGATTTTGTAATGCATTGACTTCCATATTGGGCTGAACCCAGAATGGTAAAATTCGGCAAAAGTTGGCCTAAGAAGTGGGTTGACACATATAGGTTCTCAGCAAAATTCTGATCTTTCTTTGGTATAATTTGAGCATAATTCTGCTGAAGCAGTGCATACTGTGAGGCTGCATAAAATCCTGGAACAGTGGAGTATGCCTCAGTAAACATCAAATAGAAATTTCACTGGTGGCTTGGGGATTTTTCTTTGGTTTAGATATAGTTTTGCTTTTTTTTTTTTTTTTTTTTTTTCTCTCAGAGGACTTGTAGAAAGTATAGAGGACATTTTAAGCTCCCAGTGACACACATTAAAAAAATAAAAATTCACCAGTAGTTGTTGCCTCTCAGCATCTGAACTACTGCAGTTACATTGTATTCTCAAAGTTTTAAGGAAATCATTGTTAATACCTCTATGTTTTATATGTATAGGTAAATTATGACTTTCTAATGGCAATCACTTATACCAAAGCTACCTATATTGGCCCAGAGTACTACTCATCTGAAAAAAAAATGTGCGTATTTGACTTAATAATGCACATCAAATTAATTTTTACTATTTTATTCCAGAGAGCAAAATGAACCACAATTATACTTAAGTTTAAAAAAATGTTTTTGAAATATGTTCTTAAATGTGTAAAGCTTACTCTACCACAGCGGCATTTCCTACAGAAAGCCAAATTTTGTTTTCTGGAAGCTCCAGGATTTATCTCTCTGTTCAAATATTACACAAGATTTATAGACCCTGTGTTTTATATCAGGCTGCTAATCAGAAAGCTTAAATCAATATTTCGATTTGTTAAATACCTTTAGAGAACAACTTTATAGTGATAAAGGTAGCACAACAGAACAGCCTGGTCCTGCATTTTCCCCTGGCCACCAAACAAAACTTGGAAACTCTGACAGGAGAACAGCAAACTAACTGTTGTAGCCTTCAAAAATGGCTTAAATGCAGAGCCCCTCACAGCAGAATGAAGAAATGACAGGTTGTGGACTGTGAATAGGTGCAACATCACCTCATATAAAATATAAACTTGCAGTTTTTTCCTTCCGCATTATTATTAGGTCATGCAAAAAAATGCAATAGTGCAAAACCTGGCAGAGGTTGGAAAAGACCTCCAAGATCACCTAGATGCAAAAGAAATGTTATATATATGTGTGTGTGTGCATGTATGTATATATATGTGCGTGTATATATATATACATACACTATTTTGGTACAGTTTTGCTATATTCCCCAGTGAATATTCATATCCATTTTTTGATTTTTCCATTTCGCTTCCAGGGCCATAACCCATTTTTAAACAGAATATTGGCCTATCTAGTCTAAAATCGTGTCTTGAAGAATTATTTGTTTTAGGAGGGGAAAAATCTCATCAATCACTTGACACTTCACTTCCAACAGGAAAAACTCTTTTTCTGCCCCTGTCTATTAGTTTAGCCTGCTTTCCTACTCACACTGAAGTAAAATGTCGTGCTGCTTATTGTCATGCTGCTTATTTTAGCATGATCAAAACTGAGTAACCACAAAGTGAGAAGATTAAAGCAATTCTCCATTTATGGTGGTTTGGGCCCAACGTGACAACAAAGAACCAGCCCCGCAGCCGCTCATTCAACTCCCCCCTCACACACACTCTGGGATGGGGAGGACAAAGCCCAACTAGAAGCTCATGGGTCGAGACAAAGGACAAGGAGGGTTCTTCACCAATTAAGGTCCCGGACAAAACAGACTCAACTTGGGGAAAAATAATAATTCAATTTCACATTAATCCGACGCACACAGGACACGGACAACACACAGAGCTTGCATACGTTACCCCCACTGGTGGTTCCTGCTGCTCCTTCCTCCTCAGGAAGAAGGATTCCTTACAGTCCTGCCCTGCTTCCCCATGGAGTCCCTCCCATGGCAGAGAGTCCTCCACCAACCTCTCCTTCATGAGTCCTTCCCACGAGGTCCGGAGCTGCTCCAGCCTGGGCTTCCCAGAGAGTCAGGGGCTGCTTCGGGAACAGTCACCTCCCCTGGCGCCGGGGTCTTCCACAGCTGCACAATCGGAGTCCACTGGCAGCAAATCCACTGGCCACAAAATCCAAGTCCCCTGGCCAAGTTCACCCCTCCCAGTGCCCCAGGGAATGTTCTACCACGTTCCACCATGAATGCAGGGGGACAGCTGCCATCTCGCCATGGGTTGCAGGGAAACTTCTTCCCTTTCTTCCTCATAAAACCATAGGGATCTTCACCCCAGCACTGCCTTTCACCTCTCCAGCTCAGCTCTTTCTCCTTAACTGAGCTCTTATCTCAGTTCTTTTGTATGTTAATCGCAGAGGTGCATCTCTTGTCCCTCTAATGGCTCCTTGGCTGGGTTTGGAGCAGGGGGAGCTTCTCAGCTTGTGACCGGAGCCACCCCTGGGGCCCTTCCCCTGCTACCAAAAAACCCACCAAACCAAACCAGCACACCATTGTAAATTCATGCATCCCAATTATCCTCATTTTTTCTTTTGAACAAAATGGGCAGTCAGAACAGTGTTATACCTGTAGCCTAGTAAGAATTCCTAGCATATTTCTCTTGAAACAGTGCTTTACAAAAGTTATATGCTCAAATCATAGCTGTTCAAAGATGACAGGAAGATTCAAAAAACACCTCAGACCAGCGTGGACTTTCTACATCAAGGAGAATCCATTCCTGGATGAGGAAAGCAGGTTTTTGCTTTCATTCATTCATTCTGGCCTTTCCAAATGAGGAAAAAAACCCCAACAATCTTAAAACTACAATCTCCACTGAAGTCTGCAGTATACCTTTGTTTGAATTTATCTAAAGGGCATAGTCTTTCACTTGTGTTTTTTAGGTGAGTCTAGGCCAAATACTGAAAGTTGGGGTTGAAGTCAGCTCCAGCACGGAGATTATATAGCCCAGTTTTCCAGAGGGGAATGCAATGAGGCCCTCAATTTCATTTGCAGGCAAAGAAATTATGAAAGAACTAACAGGTGAATGGATGCAAAAAAAGTCAAGGAAATTACTTAAAATTAAAAAAATACTTTTCAGTTATCACAAAAGCATTTCCTTCTAAGGCATTCTTAATTTTTGTCAAAATGTGCTTCAGTAGAGACTACCTGTCTCTAGAGTCTATCTAGACTCCTAATATTGTAGGTATGACATATATGCAGAGTTAAAACAATTCTTGTCGCAAATAGCTAGCAGTCTAAATAGAAAACATAGGGAAAGGAGATACTATCCCAATTAGGCAGCTGAGAACTAAGGCACACAAAAATTCAGGACTATCTTCTCTCCTACAACTTTAGGCCCCAGATTCAGTCAGGACAGAAGGGCAACAATTTGAGATGTAGCCTCAAATTCAGCTGTGCTCTGGTGGAGCCTCTCTCTCTTCACTTACCGCAGACATAGCCTAGTATTCATGACATGTCAAAACTCACAGAATCTGGTTTGCAGGACAGCCCAGGTATCATCAGCTCAGCATCACAATTGTAAGACAAGCCCAAAATCTTTGGATGCTTTTTCTCTTAATAAGTTTCCAGCCTGCCATGATGTGGATGTTTATTTCTTTAAGCATAATTTAATGCATTAAATTTGAACTTGTTAAAAACATGTTAAATTTATAAAACAAACAATTTATAGATTACAATAGTTTTTTAAAGTTCATAGGGTTATAATGCTATGGAAAATACTACAACCCAGCCAGCCCAGTGGCAGCTTAATCTCATAAAAAATAGAGTCTAACAACTGTTTTTTTTAAAAAAAACAGAATTTGCTGAAGAATTAAGTATGCTACAAAACAAAACCACTGTGTAATTAGTGACTAGTAGCATTCAGAAGTGACATCTACCTCCAAGTAAGACATTTTTCACCTGTCTTTTTATGTGTGGGAGAATGTAATAGGGATGAAAATGTAGCTTTTCACTTTTCTCTTGTTTTTCAAAATGGAATTGTCATGTGCAGTTATTGGACAGTGATGCTCAACTGCTCTTTTATAAGTAGGGCTATTAAGAAAGAATACTGCTGTGCTGACATGGCAAGTTTCCTATTTTTTCCCAGAAAATTATTATTACTGATAATACTAAAGCATCCAGACAATGATATTTTTGTCCTACAGAGAGAGTAGCATCAGAGAAAAGTTTTTTTCATTCTCAGAGTTAAATGAGAAAACAGGAGACAGTGGAGACAGCTGAATGACCACTTTTTGGGTCTTAACAAAGCACTACTTCACTGCAGAAAGTGGAAGATCCTCTGAACCGTGGCTGTGCCTCAGCTGATTGACTGAGCCAGTTCTGTGAGCTTTATTTCAATATGAAATGATGTTTGAAAGACAGAGCAATGGGAACCAGCCTGAGTACTCTTTACAAATGAGGAGATGTAGTGAATGCTTTTTACAGCAGAGAAGTGAGAGCCAGGTGTCTGTCACAGCAGTGAAGACAGTGTCACAGCATAAGGAAATACTGCCTGCAGCTGCATTCTGCATCCACGTCCTTGGGGAAAATATGCATGTTTCAAAGCTAGAGAAAAGCAACCTGCAGTAGTTGAGGCCTCAAACAGATGACACCAGGATGAGAAACTGGAGTTGCTTACATGAATAGAAAAGGCACTATCTTAACAAGGAGGATTTGTGAGACATTGCTGTTCTCTAAAAGAGCGAATCCAAGGAGTGATCTGTGCTGAAGAGGACGTCTGATATCAGCCTGAGCAGTGGGTATTACAGTGGTGGTGGTGTTGACAGGGCCTTGCAGCAAAAAAATTGAAAATCTCTTTTTACCACTGAGATTGCTAGTGAACAGCTACAGACCTACTACAGAGGCAAGCTGACACTTTGCCCTGGACAAAATCCTGGTGTGGAGGGAAGGCAAGGTGCAGAAATCAGCAGTCCAGAGGCAACAAGTGAAATCTTACTTGTGGGTAAGAGTGTGCAGGGAAATGGGGCAGAAGGGGAAGAGAAGGGGACCAAGGACAGGGAAAGCTCTGTCAGCTCTCAAGACTCCATACAATTCTGCATGGGGGCAAAGATGCCTAGAATAACACAGCAGAGTGCACAGTAAGAATAAGTCACCTGCCACCAGCAAAATCATGAGCGTGAGGCTGAAGGTGGGTCTGATGTGTCCTGGGCTGACAGTGATCTAATCACTGGAACATCCTTTTGCCTTCACAGGCTTGGGATGTCATCTCAGGATGGATGAACTACTGGTGTCTGTGGAGATGTGTGAAAAATGAAGCTCGGTTGCTGTCTTTCATCTAGGGTCTTGGTGGTTCTTGAAATCAAACAAGATGAGTGCAGTAGGGACTTTCTATTACATTTGTAACAGGTGATGTGCCTAATAAGCGTAACTACAGCACATTATTGAAATTTTGTTCCCACCAGGATAGCTATCAGAGGGCTAACTTTCATACTATACTTATCACGTGTGATAATTTGCTTGGGCCATTAATCAAGAATACTTCCTTGAACTGACTGGGGACATGCCAGTATATATAAAGCTGTTAGAGATAAAGTAAAAAAAATGTAATATTTTTTTGTATGATGTGTTAACTTAGAATTTTTTTTTTTTCATTTAATCCACTAGCAAAACTTTAATCAGCATACATGAGAAGATAATCAGGCTCCTTTCAATAAAACATGTGCTTCAGAGTATTGAGTGCCATCGTATGCTGGTATTACAGAGCCTGAAGAAATAATTGTAGAGAGTGCATTTAGGTGCATGTGTATGAAGTGACTGCCACAGACATTGCCCTGTCGTATCAGGCCATGTGGTGTCTATCAATCTACATCTTGAAGACAATCCTCTCTGTGCCTCCCACGCTCTGCCTCATATCAATTTTGTGGGAGTGTAATTTCAATGAGATGTTGTCATTCCTCTGTTTTCTAAATTGTCTTTGTGACTACTCCTCATGGACAGGCACCAAGTTCAAAACAGCAGGACCTGTGGCAGAAATTCAGTTTTTAAAAAAGGCAGAAATGAGGTAACATCAATTAGTCTGTACAGGTGGCTGAAAGAGAAAATGAGGTTTCATGACACATTTTAAACCACTGATGTAATTTACATTTGAAGCTATTTTAAACGGATTCATTTTTGGGTTTTGGCTGATTTGTGTACAAAATGCTGGCATCTGCATTTTTTCTTCCAAAATGCTGGATTGGAAATATCCCTGTGGATATCCAGATGTTTCCGTTTGCTAAAATCAGGTCAGAAAAAAAAGTCTATCATACTGTCAATAAACATTAGAAAAACCTGGAACACAAACATTAAAAATAAAGAAACAACAACAATAGCAAGATTTTTTCTTTTTCTTTTTTTTTTTCTTTTTTTTTTTTTTCCTGAAAAGGACCATTTTAGAGCAAGAATCACTACTAAAAAATTTCAAGTAGCTCTAATGCTCTAGATTTATTTTCAGATATGTTATTAATCTTTTGAGAATAGAAGATAGAGGTTTGGATCTAGTGCTGTTAATCAAGAATAGTTCCACTGAACTGAGTGGGGAAAAGCTAGTATAAAAAAGTTTTGAATAAAATCATAATTTTAATTCCCTTTATTTGATTCGTTAACTGCAGTTCAATCATTTTAAATTGAAGCCACTAGTTAAATTTTCATCAGCACCCAGGGGAAGATAATCAAACTCTTTTCCATAAAGAAGGTGTTTCAGGGTATGAAGCATCTTTATGAACTTCCTATCTTGGCTTGCGCACACTGCCTATGGTGTATTGCCTGGAGAGTTTAAATCTGATTGTATTATTCTTTATGGAATGGTGTGGCTACAGCCTGAATGGCCAGAGAGAGAGGGAGAGAGGAAACTTTTGTGTGCATGCACAAGTGTGGCTGAGTGCCTTTCTTGCCAGTGGACTACACAAAGGAAGCAGGATGAGTAGCTCAGTGATTGTCCATTGTTACAACTGTAACACATTCAACAGTTTTCCTGCACAGGACCATCTGGAAATCTTTTTTTTCCCCTCTTTGAATGACAGAATACTGCCAGAAGGCCAACTGCATCCTGGGCTGCATCAAAAGAAGTGTGGCCAGCAGGGCCAGGGAGGTGATTCTGCCCCTCTGCTGTGCTCTGTGGAGACCCCATCTGGAGTAATGTCTGTACAGTTCTGGGGTCCTCAGCACAAGAAGGATATAGACCTGTTGGAGACGGTCCAGAGAAGGGCCACCAAGATGATCAAAGGCCTGGAGCACCTCTGCTATGAAGACAGGCTGAGAGAGTTGGGGGTGTTCAGCCTGGACAAGAGAAGGCTCCAGGGAGACCTTAGAGCAGCCTTCCAGTACCTGAAGGGGCTACAGGAAAGCTGGGGAGGGACTTTGCATGAGAGAAGATAGTGATAGGACAAGGGGTAATTGTTTTAAACTGAGAGAGGGGAGATTTAGGTTAGATATTAGGAAGAAATTCTTCACTCTAAGGGTGGTGAGGAACCGGAATGGGTTGCCCAGGGAGGTTGTTGATGCCCCATCCCTGGAGGTTTTTAAGGCCAGGTTGGACGAGGTTTTGTGCAACCTGGTCTAGTAGTTGGGTTCCCTGCTCATGGCAGGGGGGTTGGAACTTGATGATCTTTGAGGTCCCTTCCAACCTTAATGATTCTATGATTCTATGACATGAGCGCTGGTCCCTGAATGCTGTTGAGCACCATCATGAAATTTTGCTTTAGACAGTGATGGGAAAAGGGAAGCTTCGTTCACCAGGTTTTTTTCCCAGGGCACTTACAGCTAGCTGGATGCTGGCACTAGGTGGACTAGCCCAGGACAACAATCCATGGAAATTGCCACACCTCCCAGCACCACTAGGCATTATTTAGACTTTCAGTTTTACAAGAAATGGAAAACAGGTTGATTCATCCCATGAGTCTTACTGCTGAGGCAGGATTTTTCTGTGTGGTCTGTTCCTGATATTTTCCCCAGTCTGTTTTTAAATGAGTCAAAACACAAGCATATACTCCCTAAGGACACAATCCTGTAGCATGAATGACTATCAACATTAGGGAGATTTTCTTTGTATTTTCCTCGATTCTTAGAATGATTATTTCTGTTTGTTCACCTCGCTCTCTCCTATCCAGTCTGCTTGTTATTGTAACATTACAAATAGCACATAGTAACGGAAGATTTAAATTATGAAAAATGCATTTGGATTATTCATTTGTTCCCTATATTGCCCAGAGGATTTCTATTTTATCCCTGCAGTCCCTTGATCTTAATGTTTCCTTTACTTTAACATCCTGATATTATATATATTTTTCATCTGCTTCGGAATTAGACAGACCAGAAGTGATACCTCTGCCAATTCATCTTCACTTACACTTTCTTCATTCAGCCTGTCAGACACTACTGCAAAAGGGAGACAAAGCTGGAACATGACAAATAGGCACTGTGATTGTTTTCAACACGCCACAAAAAAGTAGGACAAAATATCTTAATGTTTTCCTCTTTCCCCTCATCCTTCATTCAGCAGAGATTTGCTGTCATTTATAAAGGTCACCGGCCTATGAAGCATCTGAGAAGGCAAAAACTTTTTCTTCCTCTCCAAGTATGTATTCAAGCTGCAGCAATAACTTAAACCCTTTATAATATGATGTGTCACTGCAGCCACAGCTCATCACAACCAGTTAAATAAGGGCTTTTAGGGGACTGCCTCCGTTTATTTACACCTGCCCAAAGAAACCTCTCCTGTAAACTAGACATGCTGCTTTAGTGTAAGCATTTTGACACTGATGACAGCTCTGATTGTTTTTGTTGCAATAATCCTGGAGTATTTTTTAATGACCCCTTCTAACCCTGTGCAAAAGGCCAAGATATAAGTCAATAGATTATTTTGTTTCATGCTGTACTTGTCTTGTGTATGTATTTTCCAAGTATGGCAAATCAGCACATTGCTCTTCTTCACAAAACAAACCTGCTTCCTCACAAAGCTCCTGGGAGCTTAAGACTGTATGTTTCAAAGGTAAAATATTTTCATTTGGAAAGGTTGAGATAGTCACTTAGAATAGGTACCATTTACGCAACTTACACCTCCATCATGGTCCATGGGACAAGTATCTTAAGGATGAACCATCTAAACATGTATTGCTTTTCCTTTCCATCACAATTCCTGATAAGTAATCTAAGCAGTACAGAGACAGAAGCAAGAAGCAACCAAAGTACAGTTACAACAAAGTATTATAAAAGCTTTTTCCCATCAAAATTTTAATAAAGATACTTTAGTTTTGAAATTTCTGCACTTTTATCTTTCTCATGAGAAATGGCCAAGAAAAAAAAATAAATTTAAAAAAAAGGTAAAGTGTTTTGGCCTGTTGTGTTTCCAAGTTGCTGAGTATCCTGCCACTGGATTAGCAATTTATTAGGAAAGCATTTTACTAAATTTAAATGCTTAGCTTTAAGTGGCTGAGTAGCCCCATTTAACTCAGGCTGTTCAAATGCTCAAAGCCACACATCTGTTTACAGAGAACAGAGTATCCAGTACCTTGTGCACACTTGAGAGAATGAACAGAAAGAGTACTCAGAGTTTTTAAAAAATGTGTTTTTCTGTTAATTACAATTTCTAACCTTTCAGTTGGTTAAACAATGTGGTAGGATTTGAGTTGATTGTATTGATTTACTTTTTTGGTGGAAAAAAGCCTTTTTCAGCTTGTGAGGCATTGATGCATTTCACAGAGTTGAGTGGTAGCAATTCAAGAGAACAGATCTGTAGGAACTGAAAATGGGAGGCACCATGTATGATGTTTCTCAGGCATACATAACATGAAAGATGAGGTACATGGCAGAACAAGTGTTTATCCTGGATCAGCATGCATGGAAAGCAAGAACCATACCTACTTTATACTGCTTTAGGGAAATGGGGAAAAGCCAGGCTGTTTAAGCATGTACTCCCAAAATATGAGTGCAAGGTGCTTGCCTTAGTAGTTGCTCATGAAAAGTTGCTCCTATAAAGTCTCCACCAGATTTAGGGTTCTGTGAAAAATTTGAGTCCTCGTGGTGCTTTAAGGAGAGGCTGCAGACCTAGAGCTGACTCTGATGATAAGGAAGGTCTTGTTAAAAAACAACAGCAATTCCTCCTCTCCTCAACAGTCCTCCCTCTGAAAAAAGAGAAAGAAACAAACAAACAAAAACCAAACCAAACCAAACCAAATTAAACCAAACCAGAACAAAAGAAAAAAAAAGAAAAAAGAAAAACAAACAAAAACACACCAACAAAAAACCCACAAAACATTTGCCCACCAGTCCAAATTTTCTCATTAAAATCTTTCTGTGTTTTTTTTCAGAAACCCTTCTGCCTCCATTATCTTTGTGCCACAGTGAAATTTCAATGGTGTCATTTTGTTTGTGACAGAATTAAGTGGGTCCAGCTCACAGGAAGACATAGCAGTAGTTAGTTTCTCTAGAGATGAATGCAGGATTTTGGTTTCTGAGTCTAGCATGTGTCAACAGGTGAACCTGCGTATCAAAAAGAGGGGCAGGGTGTGCCCCCATGTGACAAACACTGTGAGACTTTTACACGTGGCCTCATCAGCAGGAAAGAAAGTCAATCTGAGTTCTTCTGAAAGCCCATCTACATTATCCCACACAATCCAGTATGCAGAGACAACTGTCCTCAACCCTATGAGCTTTATAAACATAGAATCATAGAATCATAGAATCATAGAATCATAGGGGTTGGAAGGGACCTCGAAAGATCATCTAGTCCAACCCCCCTGCCAGAGCAGGGTCACCTAGAGTACATCACACAGGAAGGCGTCCAGGCGGGTTTTGAATGTCTCCAGCGAAGGAGACTCCACAACCTTTCTGGGCAGCCTGTTCCAGTGCTCTGTCACTCTCACAGTAAAAAAATTTTTCCTGATATTCATCTTAAACCTCCTATGCTCCAACTTGTATCCATTACTCCTTGTCCTATCACTGGTCTTCACTGAAAAAAGCTTAACTCCATCGTCTTGACACTCACCCTTTACATATTTGTAAACATTGATGAGGTCCCCCCTCAGTCTCCTTTTCTCCAAACTAAAGAGACCCAGCTCCCTCAGCCTTTCCTCATAAGGGAGATGTTCCACTCCCTTAATCATCCTTGTGGCTCTGCGCTGGACTCTTTCAAGCACTTCCCTGTCCTTCTTGAACTGAGGGGCCCAGAACTGGACACAATATTCCAGATGTGGCCTCACCAATGCAGAATAGAGGGGGAGGAGAACCTCTCTTGACCTACTAACCACACCCTTTCTAATACACCCCAGGATGCCATTGGCCTTCTTAGCCACAAGGGCACATTGCTGGCTCATGGTCATTCTCTTGTCTACCAGGACCCCCAGGTCCCTTTCACCTACACTGCTCTCCAGCAGGTCAGCCCCCAACCTGTACTGGTGCATGGCGTTTTTCTTCCCCAAATGCAAAACTCTACACTTGCTCTTGTTAAACTTCATCAGGTTTTTCCCCATGCTTAATAGAAGGTTAATTTAAAATCTGCTCATGTACACAACTGTTTGCTGGAGGGCTGGGTGGCTTTATGAGGGATTTTTTATAATCCTTACACAGCGTAGGGGCAGCATTTGTTACTGAACCACCTCATTTTTATTGTTGTAAATTCAAACCATTTTTGAGACAGCGAGATCGGGTCTACCTCAGCCTCTCTTTGGTGATCCCAATTTTTCTAGTGTTTTAGAATGTGGCATTATGAAAATAAGCCAACATAATTTCAACAAAGACATTTTCACTTCAGATTTGAACAAGAGGTCATTTTCTGAACAGTAAAATAGCTTGGTGGAGTTTAAAACAACAACACAGGCCGAACATGATATTCTAGCTGCTTCTGACATTCTCACACCTCACCTGAATTTATCCAGAGGATACAGGTAAAAATCTGTGAGTCTGAATGCATTTGATACACATCATCATTCGTGGTAATGTAGGAAAGATAAAGCCTAGGATAATTCAAGGCAATTTAAGCCAGTGATGTTTGACATTATCTGAGGATTTTCTTAACCTATGCAGCAGCTCTTTGGATGAGATACAGCAAGTGGGATATAACATTGTGACATTAATTGGAAGAGCCTTATTTTTTCTGGTCCTCAAGTACTAAGAGAACAGCAGATGCAATATCTATCAGTAACAGAAAGAGGTATGAAGCCAGTATAGGACAGTTGCTGAAACTTTCAGCATTGAATGGACGTTTTTATGATTTGCATTAAAACAACATCCCAGAAATCAATTTATTTATCTTCCAGTCATTAACACCACTTGCAGTGTAACAGGCAATGACAAGGGTAAGCACTGGTCCCTGACTTCTGCATTTCAGTTCTGAACAGCAGTGAGTCAGTTCTATCAGAAAAGTGCAGTTGAAAATACATTGCTTAAAAATTCAGACCAAACAAGGTATTTTAGGGTAAAAGCAGTAATTTGTTTGTTTGTTTAAGGATGTTCTCCCCCTTCAGTTGACATCAGAATGTGAACCCACACTAATCCTTCACAGCAGGATTAGTACTTTTTCATGGAGCCCGACTGGTGTTCTGTAGGTCACATATCGACTGCATGTTGTAGTGTGGCACCTGTAAGTGCTACATAACTCTTGAATATACAAACCAGGTAAAACCACACAGGCATCACTGGAGTCTCACTGATGGATTTTTTTCTCCATTTATCCTTGTAATAGCATAAGAAAAAAAACCAAACAGGCTAATTGGATAGCTAACAGATACTTCACAGAAGCATTATGTTTCTATTTTGCAGACTGGCACCATGAATTCCTGTCCCACATAGGTGCCTCTCATTGGATTATTAATATATAGATGCTAAAATTATTTTGCAAATCTCATGCAGGGTGGTTCAGACCCACATCTTCCAAGGAATGTAGTGACAGATCTTTGTAGCCATGAACTCAAGAGCATGCCAAGCTCAAATCCATGAATCTAGTTCCAGTGTCAGCTGGAGCTGAATTATCTTGGATCCTGCATGAGTAGGTCCATATCTTACAAGAATTAGTAACAAAAGAGGAAAATTGAACTTTTTTTTCTCCCAAAATATTTCTGAAACCTCTACAGGACTACTTTCCTCTCATATAGCTTCCTTCCCTGTAGCCGACATAATTTGGAATTTATTATTTCTTCATGCTATTTTTTTTTTTTTTAAATAATACATTTTTTGGTACATTTTTTGTCAGGCTTTTGCCAGTGAAAAATGGACATCACACAACTTAAGATTATATGCAGTAGTTCTAGATTTCTTTGAAATGTCATAATTCCTGTTATAAATATGCTTCCTTATGAAAGGAAAGTGTAATTATTTGGCTAATATGCATGAAAACAGCATTGGAACACAGAAACAATATGGTACTGTTTGACTTGGAATTTACTCCCTAGCTGTTAATAACCTGCTTGTATCACTGGTGGAATTGTGAGTTTGTCATTGCTGTGCTTACATCAGATAGCATCTGTTTCCAAAACTAGGAGCTGGGCCAAAGGGAAAAAAAGAACTCCAAAACACCTTAAAAATACCCCTTAAAGTCCATATTGTGTATTTAAATTAATTCCTTGGAGGAAACTTTTTTACTAAAAAGTCTCGTGCATCCTGTTGTATTTGTTCAAGTATTGTTTAATTTTTGGAGGAAGCAAATATTTAAGACAGAGTTTTTGAAATTACATTTGCAATTATGTGTGTCTTCTATTGTTCAATAAATGCTATCAGTGATTAGTAATATTATATTTTCATCAAGTGATGGACCAAAGTGATACTGTCCCAGATTTTCAGTTTATCAGAATTTGTAAAAAACACTGCATCTGAATGCTATGTGAATTATATCTAATGCCTGGGCATTCTTGACAGTCATTTTGATATATATCTTTTGGGTACAATATTCTAAAGTATTTAAGTGACTGAACAGTGAAGGTTTAATTTAAAAAAAAAAAAAAAAAGGTTGAAATCTGATTAGACCCATTAATGTCTACTTTTCTAAATTTCAACGCAAAGTAGAAACTAAGGTACTTCAATCTTTTTTTCCTTATTAGATTTACAAGATTATGTAATTGAATTTGCCACACAGTCTCTTTCCAAGCACTGCTACTTGGTTGCTTCATCACGAGAAAACTGGTTTTGCTGAACATCCTGAACATTAGCTAACTTAAATGTCTCAAAGAAAAGTGTAAGACAAAGAATCAGGACACCACCAGTACCTACTGGCCTTATGTTCTTTTCTTCTATTGCTATCAGAGGTATTTCACTGCTGTGACCTGTAGTACATGCACTTATCAAGAAAGGTAAGTATATGAACATCTTTAATAGATGCTGAACTTCTGCTCAAAACTTTCATCAAATTAGTGTGTATTGATTTTATGGTATGAACTCTCTCCCTAGAACACTAAAGTCCCATAACCTGTCTGAAAAAAATAGATTTATCACTTCAAATAATTAGTTCAGCTTCCCCCTTACTCAGATTTTTCCTAAACTTTGGTAAAATGACATATCCCCAACATTAATGAAGCACATACATTAGAAGATTTGGTGTTTTTTTTAGTTGCAAGCATGTGATAGTGCTTCCAGTCCCCTGAGAGTTGATATATTGGCCAAATGAATCTTCCAGATAGGTAATAATACAGTGCATTTCATAATGTTTCATCACGTCATATTATTTACCTGCACTGCTTATCAGTAATTGCATTTTTGCGGAGAAAAACAGCGTTGTACGGGCAGCTCTTGCTTCATTGGCATGACTGCTAGCTGGGAGTCCTGGTTTGAGCCAGGATGAAGTCAATTTTCTTTTTACTGATTTTTTTTTTAATTTATTAGTGAGCTCTCTTTTTAAGTAACACAGCAAGTTTTCCAGCTAGTGGACTGATAATGCCTGGACATTTATAGTTAGTGCTGAGAGACCAAGGACACTTTGCTCTGCTTGTTGAATCTGCAGCTTTGGACACCAAAGGAGCAGAAGAGTCATATCTACAGCCCTCCTGTAGGGAGGAGGAGACTAGAGAGATGGCAAAACTGACCTAAGAGAGTATTCCATCCCATATATAAAGTCAGGGATCACAGAAGTTCTTCTTTCTTCTTCCCTTTCTTTCATCCATGGCCAGCATCTAGGGAGAACGTCGTCTATCCATCACTGTTGGTCCGTTGGCCTGTGCATTCCCGACCCTCATAACTCTCCCCTCAGCTCCTTTCTGCTCTGCCATTACCTTTGATAGTGGTCTGGGACATTTCAGGACTGCTCACAGCTTAGGAGATGCCATGGGAGTTGCTGGGGATGGGCGGAGGCAATAGGGGTTTGCACATTCCTGAACATACTTGTATATATTTGTACATATTATCATTAGTATTTGATTAAAGCTGTCTAGTTTAGTTTTCAATCTGGAAAGTCTCTCTTCTTGTTGTCTCTCTCCTTTTCCTACCAGGGTGAGAAGGGAATGGGATTGAGAGCATTCTTGTCGCTGGTTTGATTGTTGATCCTGAGTCAAACCGTGGCAGTGGGAGACAGTGAAACTCTTGTTTGAAGGGGCAAAGAGAAGGCAAGAGGCAAGCTGCTAGAAGTACGCCAGATTTCTGGATGAGTTAAATCCTGTGCAGAGATCCAGTATATAGATTATGCATGAAGGATATAGGCCCTGAAAAAACATTATTTTGATAATGGAAATGGATCTTAAGTGATGTGAAGTGTTGACCGTTTATACGGCAGTGGGTAAGGCAACGTGTGCTACTTACCCATGGCCCAGTCCAAAGACATCTATAGGAGAAGCCATGCAAAGGAACTCTGAACCTACTGTACAGGAAATTTGAATACTACCCTTGTGCTTCAGATCTGGAAACAGAAAGGAAGCAAAAGAGGACTTGGTTTCATGCCACAGATTAAAAAGCCCTGCACTCCATTTCCCTGTGAAATGACTTGTCTGCATGCGCTCCTGTTTCTGACCAGGGACTGGAGGATATGTGTGCACCACCCTTGCAGTGAGCCGTTCCAGAAAGGACACAGGGCATGATCTATCTGTCTTTACTGGGACAAGTGTAAGAAATGGATGAAAGCAATGGAAATTGACCAAATTTTTCAAAAATGGGTACTTTTTGTGGTGCGTTGCTGCAAGAGAATTTAAGAGATAATGAGTAAAATGATTGGAATTGTAAGACGCAATTGATAACATGACAAGGAATATGAATAAAATTTCTTCTTAATAGAGAGAGAAGAAACCAGTAAGCTCAGAATTTAAGGTATATAAAAATAATGTACTTAATTTTCCAAATACACATTTTCCACAGTGTAAAAAAATATTGTAATTCAGATCTAAATATTTTCTAGGAGTCCATAGAACAGTTGAAGTTGGAAGTGATCTCTGGAGATTATCTAGTCCAATTTCCCCCTTACTGACAGCAGGGTTAACTGGAGCAGGCTGCTCAGGACTTTGTATAGTTGGGTTTTGAGTATCTCCAAGGATGGAGATGATGCTACAACCTCTCTGGCAAACCTATGCCAATATCTGAATTGTGTTCATGAACCTAAGACTCAAAAAGAAATGGAATGGAAGCAGAAACAGAAAATAAAATTACTTCTGCATTTTCACTATCTTGTCTAAGAAAAATAAGACACAAATAATTAGGAACAATATAGCTGTATTTTAACATCTCTTTTTCTGTTTTAAAATAATTTCAGATGTTCTTTGTAACCAGAAAAAACAATAACAAACAAAATATTTTGTTGGCTTCCTTTAGTGTATGTAATGAAAGGCTGCACTTAAGTAGTGAAATCTGGTGTCAGTCCTTTCTGAGAAAGCCCCTGCAGATGCTGACCTTGCTGGCAGAAGCACATGATAGAAGTACCAGAATCTTTCAATTTATTTCACTGGGCTTTAGTGCTAAAACAGATCTCAGATCTTTTAAGCAGACATGAATTTGTCTTGCTTATATTTGTCTGAGATTAGGCAATAATGAGAAAACAGTTTTAATATAGAAATTAGTCAAATGCTTAATTATGAAAGTGCTGAAAGAAGAATGCTCAGCTTCATTGCACTTCAATGGCTTGTAAATTGGCAAGTAGCTGTAAATTAACTCCTGGATTTCTTTAGGTTAATCAAATCAGATTTAATGATGTCTTTGAAATCCACAGATTAAAGGTGTAAAAATGTGCATCACAGCATGGAGGCACAACCACAGCAATAGTTGATAATTTCTATTTTGTTCTCTTCTGTTCTCTGTTCTCTTCCAGTAGACCCGCAAAAAAAGAACAGATGTAGTATTTCTGGGAAGCATGTATTCTAGTGATGCTGAAGCCCTGATCTTCACAAAAGAAGCCCTGATAAGATCTTCACTACTTTTCTCTGACCATTTATTACAAAGGACTTCCAATTTCCTTTTCTTTACTTTCCTTTTTGTAGACTTCCCATTACTGATCCTATTGCATTGCCTAGCACACAAAACATGGAAGCTGACATTTCTGTTTATTTGCTTATCAAATCTTCCATAGAGAGGAAAATGTAATACATTGGTAAATATATTTATTAAAAGCCAGTATTTCACCTGGCTGTCTGGCAAAAAAGGGGGAATTAAAAAAAAAATAAATTATTTCTAATGATCTGTTAGAAAGACAGCAACAGGAAGACAGGTGATGTGATTCAACTAAAAGGATTGGTAGATATTTTCAGTCTGAAAACAACACTGTTTTAGAAATGGCACCTGAAGGAGTGAAACCACAGGTCTAACAAGTATGTATATTCTGTTGTTTATTTAAGTGAATGTGAAAGAGTGCAAGGCTATAGGAAAACCCAGTGCACACTTAAGGCACTAATTCAAACCTTGCTCTGAAGGCCATAAGCAGATGACGCAGCCACGAGTACCCGGTAAGGAAGGCTGGTGAGCTAATGTGAGGTGAATGCAATACCAGCCACTTCCTCCCCTTCCATGGTCTCTGCTACATAAATCACCTTGGTTTTTAATATGTTAACCAAGAGGGACAACTACCTCATGACAAAGCAATTTGCTGTTTTTATTTGTGAACAGAACTGTTGTTGCTAATGTGGTTATCAACTAGTATTTTCTTATTTTGTTGTACTTCCTAATAATAATTAAAGTTCAAGAAAATCTTTCCATGCAAATTTGGTTGTATTTAAGCATCCTTATTATCCACCCAAAACAAAACTTGACGTTTGACTCAGGTCTAGATCTTCATGAAAACCTAACACTGTCAAGAAAATCTTGTTTTCTTTTCACCTTCAAAACCCAGAGAAAATCAAGGCATTTCATATTCTCCCTGCTAAACTTCTACAGTGTTTCATCATGTGAAAGCTAGTTTTACTATGAGCAGGGAAAAATAATTTTTCTGTAGGAGGAAGGAAAGGCTTTTGTGGCAAAAAAAACCCCACAACAACAACAACAACAAAAAAGCTCTAACCCTGCAGATAATAGGATCTTTTTCACTTGGGAAAAAAATTCCAAAAACAATGTGGCAGAATAACTTGTGACTGTTTTCCCTCAGAAGGCTGAGCTAATGTCTGTCTGTTTACTGAGGTGTGTTAAAGGTTCTGGAAAGCCAGCTAAAGCTTTGAAGAGTCCAAGCAGGCAGAATACTTCGAGCACTCCAGGTAGTGTCAATTTAGTATTCCAGCACTCCAAATGTTGAGCATTTCTCTATTGTTGGACAGCATATTCCTTACAACATATGCCCCTTGGCCTGAATATTCCCCAGAGAAATAGTCGCAGTACAGACATCCATGAAGAGTAAAAACTGAAATTATGCCCACCCTTTTATAAATTCTGAATAGTCTTCATGTTCCTCTCTCATTCATAGAGTGTAGTAAAATTTTGGTGCCTAATGTGCACCAGAGAAAACCCATCAAAGTAATTAATAAATAATGAGTTGATATGTTGCGTACAAATGTTAAAGGATGACATGATCCCAGCTTTGGACGAGCTGGGTAAACAGTGACATTCAAGTTCTCAATTTTCCATACTTGGCATTATGTAAAATCTCCTGTACCTAAAGGACACCGGGCCATTAGAAACCCATTTCACAAGTGTCCTTTGCACAAGTGACAAAGCAATAGATATCTAGTCTCACTGCTCTGGTTGTCCTTAGTGTTTTCAGAAAACAAGCAGGAGGCAAAAAGCTTATAGTGATTACCCTCAGCTGGGATTTAGCCATATGCACAAAACAAACAAACAAACAAATCAACAAATAGGTTTGGTTTAAGTGTAAAAATTAACAACATTTAAAAGAAACCTCAAACCTTCAACCCAGCTCTCATTGTTACTCATAGTGATAAGCAAGAGTTTGTTAGGCACTCCCTAGGTAGTGTATCATCTGCTTTGTAGCTGCATGTTCTGGTGTAGAAGTATAAGCATGCACTGTTCAGTAGCCTTTCATGTACTGCAGTCCTCTGACTGCTCAGACAAGACACACTTCTGATCAAAATCTGGGTGTGAAGGTGGTTTCTCTGTAGTAGCACGAGACACAGTTACTGCTGACTAAAATAATATTTTCAGTGGGCTTGAATCACAATGAAGAAATCATCTCCTGTTTGACTTTTGGCCAGCAAACTGTGGTAGTGGGTTTTTGTGGTGTTCAAGGAAACATATTTATCCCGGTGTGACAGATATTTCCCTCCCTCTCTTTTGCTTTCTTATGTTTAGAAAGAGATTAATTGGGAAAATATTTGTCTTCTGTACACTGTGCAGGAATTCTAAGCAGACTGTCTCTGTTAGCAGCTTTCTTAACCATGCTTGGTTTACTGTGAGGAGCCAGTCTGGTGGAGAGAGATCATTTCACAGCACTGTAATACAGCATCTGTCTTTTTCATTATCAGCAAGAAGGTCTAAACTGTTTTCTTTTACCTCCCTTTTTCCCTTCAATTTTTACCGTTGTGGTTACAGCAGAATATGCAAATTGCAGTTTACCAGTTAAAAGCTCAGTCAGAAGAGAAGAAAAGCCATGGAAGATACAAAATACTGCTTGGGTTCTGCCCAAACAATCCATTACTGTGGTCTGTTTGCCATTTTCCAGCCACTTGAGTATTGTCATGGCTCCTTAGAAACACAGAATTACTCAGGTTGAAAGGGACCTTGGGAGTCGATCTCATTCAACCTTCTGCTCGAAGAGAGGCTACACTTAAATAAACCCAGACTGCTAAGAGTTTTATCTGTTAGAATCTTGAAAGACAATGCTGGCACCTCTCATTTTCCTAATGTAAATCCATGACTAAAATGTGACCCAAATTCCTTTGTCATCTCAGCTACCAAACTGGAAAAAATAGTGTCTATACAAGTCTATTTTGTTCTTTATTTCCCTGCTAACCAGTAGGCCCCTTTTTTGGAGACAAGCACTGTGAGGAGATATGATGTTTTTATGTTGCCACCGTTTAACACTGGGCCAGCCATTAAACTGACAGATGCTCTCTATTAGCCCCTCTCTCTCCCCCTATAGGGAAAGGAAAGACAGTAAGGAAGAGAGACTTGTGGGTTAGAAATGAAACTACCCAGCTTTAATGTAACAGCAGTGATGAAAAGGAAAATAATGAAATATATACAAATATATACAAAACCACTATCACCCTCCCATACCCCGTAAATACGCTCATGTCACCACTGAGGCTGCAGGGCAGCCCTGGAAAAGTCCTGGACTCACGTCCTGGAGTCAACAGCAGAAGGGAGCTGGATGCAGGAACACACAGATTCAGGAATGCACAGATCAGGATCACAGGCAGACAATCAGAGAGAGTCCTCCCAGGACACCAGCCAAGGATGAAGAGAGCTTGACCTTTGTGATCCCTCAAATTTATACCGATTATGATACCTATGGGATGGAATACCTCCTTTGGTCAGTTTTGGTCACCTGTCTGGTCCACTCCTCCCCAGAGAAGGGTTGCAGGTTTGACCCCTTTACTCCATTCTGGTTCCAGAGCATAAGATGTTCATCAGAACCAAGCAGCGAGTTTGGTTCTGCATGCCATTCTCCAGCAAAACTATAAACATTGAGTGTTATCAGTCCTAGAGGCAGACACTGATTGAGAAACAAGACATTAATTTCAGCAACTGCAGCTACTTAGATGACACTTAACTGAAACGTAATATTGCTAGAAAGAAAATTGGTTCTGTCCTGGCTCAAACCAGGCCATATGGTACAGTGAATATGAGAAAGGCTTCCAAGCTCTGATGAAGTAATTTTCAGAGTAAGTCCCTTCACCTCTCTCTGCAACATTCCTCTGGTATAGCAGCATGGGTGTTACGTGTTCTGGGTTCTTCTCAAACACTTTGAGGTAAAGCAGTCAAAATGAGAGAATATCTGCTTTTTATATCTACTTGGAATGGCTGATCAAGTCTCCAGCTCCAGTAATGAAACCACTATTGCTATCCTTTTTCCTGAGATTTTCTTGTGCCCATTAGTGATCTGAGATGAGTCTCACAAAGAAAACACAAACTGCCAATGTGGTTCTTTCCAAGGTGTCAAACAGGCTTAGGCTGGAAGATTTTTTTCAGGAATTAATTATACCTGTTCAGGTGCTTGCGTAGGATCAAACACAGCAGGGTCTGAGATGGGGTTGTTGGGTCCTTCTGAAATACAAACAGCAAATAAATAAAAAGGTTAGGCTTTTCACTGTGAGAAGATTGTTGCAAATAAAGAGTATGACTCTTGTTGGTTGTACTCTGTGTGTGCAGTGTGTGAAAACACATGGTAATCTGGGGGTATGTACTGTCAGGAGATGCAGGCTTCTCTGTCTCCAAGTATTATAACAGCAGTGTTTGAGACACAATCCCTTCCCCCCACCCCTGCTCACTGAACCTGCCAAAAAAACTTCCCATGACCTCTGGCCAGCCCTGCCCTTGCCTTGCTAGGTGAGAAGGTTAGTATGTCTCTAAATGAACTGCTGATGCCAATAACTGTGGTTTCTCATAAATAGCATAAGCCAGATGTGAACTATTAGACAGCATTTGGGATTCAGATTCAAAAAGCTTTTGAGCTTCTTTTCACGCTGAAGGCAGAAATTGAAGATATTAATTGCACTGCTTATAGCTCCAGCCTCTTTATCTGAATGAGATGCTTTGTGATTTCCATAAACCCCAAGAGTATGATGCTTGAAGCTGAAATATATTTCCTGACAGATTGACAAATAGGGCAGATTTTTATTTTCTTATTATAGCTATTAGAATTGAAAACACTACTACATAGAGATGCCAAAAAAGACCCTTTTTATACGTAAGGGTATTGTTTCCAGAAATGCTTTGAAAGATTTTCTCCATTAATATTCCTCCTTTTTGTCCCACACAGAAGTTATTTTTTTTTAACTGCTTACATATTG
The DNA here is from genome assembly GCF_020740795.1 of Apus apus. Classification (NCBI taxonomy): domain Eukaryota; kingdom Metazoa; phylum Chordata; class Aves; order Apodiformes; family Apodidae; genus Apus; species Apus apus. The sequence continues at coordinate 55,754,867 of NC_067283.1, forward strand.
CATAAAACCCAGTGCAAGACTTTAAACCACTGAGGATAGTTTGTATAATGAAAAAGGCTTCATTCTAGCACTGTTCAATACTAGATAAATCAGAAGTAATTTTACTACAGTCATGGTGTCTGAAAGGTGCAAGAGAGATCAGAATTGCAGCCAGGTGTTTTTTTAAAGAAGTATTCTGGGAGATACTGACTTATCTGTATTTTGGTTGTACACAAATGATTAATGGCAGAATCATATGCCATCTGTTCATGCTAATTATATGAAATGTTTGTAATAAAACTTAAAACTCTGCATGTTTGTTAAATTCCTGAAATTCAGACCATTACTGTGGAAGATTTCTTAAAGCCTATAAATTTTATACCGAAAATTGGGATCCTGCCATGAAGCAATCTGGAACAAGATGATGTGTTGTGCATTGAATTAAAGGAGGATTTAATGGGAGCAGTAGTCCCATTTTTGTGACCTAATTTGTTTTGGGGCTCTGAGTATAAGTGAAACTCAACCCAAAATTCAGATGAGAGGAAGCAAGGCTGACCTTTTGCTGAGGAGAAACAAAAAAGAGCATCCTGGTAAGTCTCCTGATAACCTGCTGTCAATTATCTGTGGCTTTAATCAAAGCAGGGTATGAATGGGTATGCCAGGGCATAGGTAGGTGACAGAACAAAAGATGAAAGCTGTCAGCTGTCCCATACCCTTTTCCCGAAACAGGCTCTGACCATGAATCTCTCTTCCCAGAGGTGCAGCCCTTTGCTCCTATTCCTGTAATGCAGAGAGACTGTCGATGACTGTCAGCCAGAGGGAGAAGTTCCCAGCACAGTCGCTGTACCAGGCAAGAAAAGGCTTCCCTACTAAGAGTGCAAATTTGTCAGGAAGAAAAGGATTGCATTCAGGTAACATAACACCTACATTCTGAATAACACCCTACCCTATTTAAATTAGATTGGTGTCCCTTTCTGAGCAATTTCAAGGATACATAGGTGCTTAAAGACACTTTTGGCGTTTTTAACCTCTGCCGGAGGGGAAGACTAGAGTACCCTGCACACAGTATAACTGCACCTCGAAGTCTTGTTACTGTGCTTTTTTTCTGCAATGGGCTGGGCCAAATCCCAGCAACTTAAAAAAGGAATAGATGGAAACACAAAATGCATGGCTTGTGTTCTACTCAGCTGTGTGTGGGCGCAAGGGAAAGCAAGTATTACTGTAGTTGATGAGATATGACAGACATATTTGAGTGTTTTGCTTTTACACATTGCATTCTTTTATTGGAAAGGGGATACAAACCCTATCACTTTTGTCAGCTAATGAAGTACTTGGGAGCAGCTCTAATCTAGTGAATAGGAAGGGCCATGCACTAAGGATCAGAAGATTGGGTTCTATTCACAGCTCTGTGTTATCTGTCTTTTAGTCTTTTCCATCTTCACAGAGCAGATGATAATGCCTAACTGCCAACAGAAAATATTGTGTGATCTATAGCTGAATGTAAGACTAAATATTATTTCAGTATCTTCTTCCCACCCACTCAATAAGTAAAATACGGAAACTGATGTGATAATTATTATTCAGAGGCTGAGCTCTGAAGTTGAAAGCATGTTACAGCTCATTATATATAATACCTCTTAGACATTATGCCAATGTGTTTTGTATAAAAACTCAATAGAACAGATACTTAACAGGCTAAAATAGCCACAGGTAGTGCAGCAGAGTTGCAGTTTCCTTGAACAAGCAAAATTCATAAATGTTGCAAGCTACTTTGGGTGCAAAGCTTCCCAGCATACTTCAGGCTCTGATTACCATGGAATAAAGGATGTTCTGCTCTCCAGAGCTCTGAACAATGGAACACATTTCACATCTGGGGAAACTACAGACAAAAACCAGTGCATAATAATGCAGGGTCCTCCTACTGCTGAGCTACCCAGGAGGACAAATAGTTAAACAACACTTCCCCCTCTGTCCGTGTCCCCGTCCCCCGCCCTGCAAGCTTGAAAACCAACTTCAAATTTTCTGTGTTTTAAAGATGCTTTATAATGCAATTAGAGAGCTCCTGGAGGCACTAATTGGATCATAAAGTGCCTTCTTCATGTTCCAACTGAAGAGAGAGGAAAAAAGGATCACTTCACATCCTCTGCACCTGCTAAGATGTTTGTGAGACACCTTACAATTAAATTATAAGCACCTAGAGGAGACTTTAAATTACACAGTATACAGCTAGAACCTTGGGTCAGGCAGCAGAATCCACAAACTAAAAGCTTACAAAAGCCTCATATGCACCTTCTGGCACTTTTCTACCTCCTGGGGTATTAAAAGACCTTTGTTTTCCTAGTGCCCTGAGTTCTTAATATTCTCTCTCAAAACTATGGTATAACTATATCCTAGGCTAACTGCAATTTCTTGCTGAGCGTACAATATGTCTTTTCAATACTCTGGCCCAGGAGGGAACCTGACATCAGGCATAACATGGATGGTTCTTATAATCACTAACAGCTCCTGGGCAGTCATCTCTGAAATGGAACTGCCCAGCGGATGTGAAGAGGTGGAGACTGTGGAGCTTTTACCCTCCATGGAGGCTGGTATGGAGAAATGAGACAATTATGGTGCTAAATCTGGAAATTGTATGAGAACAGTGCAGATTGCAGTAACCTTGAAGCACTGTGAGGGAGAGGAGCACCAGGGACACAGGCAAGCAGTGCTTCATGAGATTGCTGTGCTGCGCCCTCATGTATTCTGCCTACCATAGTGCAGGCATCAGTCCCCTTCTACTGCTTCACAGTCTGCAGACAGATTTGATACCAATGAAAGCATGAGAAGGGGGCCAGCCAGTCTGGCAAAAGGCATTTCTGACTGTTGTATTAACCCATATAAAATCTGGATTTATACTTTGTTGTCCTTTTTGGAAAAGGTTATCCAGAGACCTCTGAAATCAAAGTACTACTATGGGGTTTGGGTAGTAGGGCTGTAAATCAGAAAGCATGGAAAAAACTGGCTGTTGGATCTCAAATCTCAGTATACAAATGCACATAAACTCTGTCCAATCAAGTAATATACTCTGCCTAACAGCCTAAAGGCCTAGAGCACAAAGTATCCATCAGGTCTGGTATTAGTATAGTAACTACACAACTATAAATTAGTAACTGCTCCTGCATATAGAACTGAACTGGAACTTTTTGATATCCTGCACAATTTGGATATTTCTCCATACAGAGGGGTCCTGACTAAAATGTATCTTTGATTTTATTTCATAGGTATGTTTAGGATACAGATACCTATATACATTTATGAGTTAGAGCCCTATTTAAATAAATGATCTTTAGGCTCCTAGATGCATATGTGAACCCAGACCTTAGCTCTCCTCTTTTGATTCAGGTAATTCCTGGACATCTCCATGAAGACCATAATCAAATTTTTTGTTTCTCATGTGATTTTTGTGTAATGGAATTCTGTACAGAATAACAATGTAGAGCCCTCAATGTTAAGAGGCAAGAATGATGGTTCTGTAGGCCACCATTCTGAACTGGACTTTGGACATGTGTAAAGTGAGTGAAAATGTTTAACTGAAAGGACTCTCAGTTCCTTTCAGTGCTGCTCAATAGCATACTTTGACATTTTGTTGGTTTGACAGCTTTTCATAGCTTTTCTTCAAACTCATAAGACATTATGGTTGGTTTTATTCATTCAGTTTTCAACACACATTTTTCCTCTCTTCTTATTAAGTAATACAAATATACTTTTCATAGTTTGATTTTGCATATATAACATTCTGTGAAATTATGTTCTCATATTGTTTAACCTGGATCAACCTATTTCCCACATCCTGTTTATTTTTTAAGATGGTTATTTAATTATGTTTTCTTCATGTTGACTATTCTGCTAGTTGTATCAATTTACAATATACCATTTATTCTCTTTCTTTATAGAATGTTTTAATAAGAAACTCTATGCCTTAGTAACAACATCCTATTAAAAGTGGACTACATGCTCTACTCTACCCATTCTGATATGAGAATCAGTTGCCCTCTGTTAATTCATTTTGGTACCTCCAGGAATCCACTTACATCAATGGACTAACAGTGGTTTAAGCTTTGTATCTTCTCCACTTTTATTGGGGAAAAAGCACATCATGAATCCTGCTAGAATCAACTACTGGTTGTGGTTTGGCTACACAGACAGACACACGAATACAAGGATGGTGGCCACTTCAAAACACAGTTCAGTCAGAAAAGCTGATGCCAAGTGATTCCTTTGGAAGGAATAGCTGAAGGAACAGCTGAAGACCACAAGACAGCCTTTTTCTTTCTCCAGTATACATAAACCTTTGGCTGCACCTTAAATCTTTAAAAGGACAGTAAGATTGTTATTGTTTCTTCCCTATTCTTTCATGACCATGATTCTTACTAAAAGGCCTCAAGAGGTTGAAAGCACTTAGGCTGATAGTATTCTGATACTGCTCTTTATCACAGTTTAAATCAGTGTAAGCTCTTCTGGGGCAGAAACCATTTTGTATTTCTCTGCTGACAGTACATCGTAGGTAGTGGGATTTGAAAATCAAGGATCCTAAGAGCTACCAAAAACTGTTACTATAAGCATTCCAGTAGGAAGAATCCTTTGTAGACGTTTCCAAAGCAGTCAGAAGGAAAAAATGTTGCCTTTCAAAATCTGGTTCCATTTTCATACCTTATTTCTATACTACTGCTTACACAATAAAGATTTTTAGCTTCCACATTCAAGAGATTGCAAATGACCTGTGAAATAAAATGAAGGAAATAACAGAACGAGATACATGACAATATCGATTTAATTTTTTTAGGATGCTGTAATGATGAAAACAGTAAGTATTAGGGAATTATAATCAGCAGGGTATTCAAATAACCCTGGAGTGCTGTTGGGAGTAACTTTTGTTTAATGCTGTTCTTACAGTTTTAGTAAAGCATTTACAGGAGAAGCATTTTAGTGAAATTTTCCTTTGCCCACTCACATTTTTCAGCTTGTCAGTCAAAACATGTAAAAGCTGGGAAGTTAAGGAAGAAAATACAGGCTGTGTTTTTGCTTCATCTTTGCATCAGCTTCAGTGAAAAAAAAATGTCAATAAATGAACATTAAGAGTTAAACATGGAACAGTTGACATTTTATACAATCAACATTTGCTTTTAGGAAGAGAAGAGGAGTAAGGGAAAACATGAGAACATTAGTGTCTCTGATTCTCTAAACTATCATGCACTGTGACTGGGTAGGAAGAAGAAATGCATAGGCAGAAAGTACTCCCTTTCAACTAGACTATAATAACCTTTGGTGCTGAGTCAGACATGAAGACACTTGTTTCAGTCCTGACACTCAGTACTAATGATCATACTTACCCTGCCATCAACATTTCTGACTGGAAATCAGCAACCATCTCACCTATCATTAACCAGGTCCATTTAAAGCAGAAAAGTTTATACATAGGCTGCTTTGCTGTGTTGGTGGAGAAGGCTGCAGCATGACTAGGAGAGATCAGGAGAACATGTCTGCTATGAGCTCTGACAGCATCATAACCTTTTGGCTTACATCACATCCACTCTGCTTTGCAGTTAATTACATTATCAAAAAAGAACAAAAATGGACACAGAACAACTACTGCTTTACCCTCTGACTGTTTCAGGGACTGTTTACAGGGAAATGGTTTCTTTCTGCTTTGTGTTTTGTGAAAGACTGAAAATCATCTGAACAGTTTGTCCTTTCTTGGAACTGGAAGGAGTCTCTCTGGTGGATAAAGGCATCCCTTGTCACTCTATAAATTGCAAGTATTGTTTAGCTGAAGTCTATTACTTTGATTTTGGATCATGGAGGGCAGGGAAGAGACTGATGATTGAAAGAGCTAGACAAGATTAGAGAAAAAAATCAATACATGTATAAACAAAAAGAGGTTTTCAGGCTTTAATCAGGTGATTTATTGCACATTTTGTGCCTCCTTTTGAATTAAAGTTGTTAATGTAGTTCTACAGAACTGACTTGACTACACTTCACTTTGTCTTCTGGAGTGCCTTGTAGAAGAGCAGAAGAATAAATAGTTTGTATAACATATTAATTGAAATAATATTTTTTAAAAAATAAAAATTAAAAAAAAATAAAAAGAAAGAAAGAATCAAAATAATAGAAGAACTTGACCACAGGAGATGAACATAGCACCACAAAACTGAATGCATGTTCACAGAATGATTTCTTGCCTGTTGAGTAGGAGCCGGGGTTGAAAGCAAAATGCTTATACTCCCTCGCAAAAACTGATTGCTTATACAAAAAAGGCAGCAGAGAATGGTTTCAAGTTTAAACAGGACCTGTGGGCTGCAGCAGCCTGATTGTATAAAGCCAAAGGGAAAGTATAATCTGCATTTCAGTGGCAGAAAAGCAGATAAAATAACTAACATCTGATATCTTTAGACACTGGTGATCTATTTATATATGCACGTGCCTGTTAAGCATCCTTCCATAATACAGTCATAGAACTAAGCTTCTGGGTAACTTTGGTCCATAGTCTGGTTGAGCATAGAAAATTAGGCCTGTCCCAATGCACATGTCAGATCACACCTCCTATTTTCACACATGAAGTCTGATCCAAACTCACTTGATATTCACGGATATTCTTTCAGTGATTTCAGTGGACTTTGGATATGGCATAGAAAAAACCCAAAACCCAGATGAAAACCACTGATCATTTTGTGACTTAAAAGCTGCTACAATCTATTTGTGGAATTACATGAAGTAAAGGCATCAGAACAGGATGCTTTCTGAGAATTCACTGATTCCTACTGAGCTGGGCATGAGCAGGGTTGTAAGCAGTCCTGTGCTGCTGCTGAGTCTTTGCATAAGAAATCCTCAAGGAGCTGAATGTATGCTGGGAATGCATGGCAGTACCACAATCCTGTCCTGACTTGTAGGATTTTTAATTCTGTTGGGTTCATCAAACATATTGCCTACAGCCATGACTAATGGGATAGAAAATAACTATCACAGTATGCCCCTAGATGTTATTGTGCATTGGAAAGGGGCAGCTCTAAAGAGGCGCTTGGGCTAGACAGGCAACTTCTGCTCTCCTGAGGAGTAAACCACAGCTTGTTATCACTACACATATTCTCCCACCTGAGAGAGCAGCAACAATGGACATTTATCTGGATCACCTATTTCTTTTAGTAATGTGTCTACAAACCAAAAATCACTGCTGAAATGAACACATTTTTGCTAGATCCTGAGTTTTACTTTGTGCCATTTCTTATGAAGTCCTGTTAAAGACAATGTAGCCAGCATTATTTCACTAGGGTGTAGACTTGCATCATCATATTAATGAAAACAGTCTTTTGACCTTTTTCTGTGGTACAATGTGGAGTAAAGCCAATTACTAGGGAATAAGGAAATGCTCAGTCATGTTCACATAAGATGAAGCTTCTTCCTAAATTTGTTATAAGTGACAACAGTTATGAAGGTCCTCAGTGCTTTCCATTTTGTCAGTGTGATGTCCTTTCTGTCTCAGGTTTGATGTGAAGATCCCAGTTCAGGCTACATCCTTGCACTGTGACTTAATGCTCTTTCTCAAAGAGTTTTCTGCATGTGATATTGTGGAACAGGAATGGCTGACTATGCTGCTTTGAAAATTAATAATTGGACACGTTTTTTTTTGTAGCTAGGATATGCCTTGTTGCTTCTTATCTTGCATGCATTGCTCTTTGACAGGATTTCTCCTACAGCTAACTGGATCCAAAACATTTTGAATAATGTGAGAAGTCTTCCTCATAGATCTGATCCATATTTTTGCCTATGATATTTTGTCTATTTGGAAGGCCTGGGTGGGTTCTTTCTGTCATCCCTCATACAATATTCTTATTGATTCACCTTGCCTTCTTTCTGTTCAGGGCCCAGAGCAGGGTTCTTTGGACACTTAGCAGCATTTAGTCAGGATGACAGTTAGAGATGACTGATAATAGTTGTCTTTTGAAAGCCCCAGAGGCTGAGCATAAAACTAGAAGATAGTGTAACCAGTTCAGTTCTCTGGGGCCTTCACATCCTTGGCATTGTATACCCTCTGCTATGAAAATTTTCAGAACATCAAAAACCTGTGCATAAACCTTCCACACTGCAAGTTCAAACAAAGCCTACTAATTTTTTACCGAAAAAGGTAAAATACAGAATCATAGAATGCCAGGTTAGGAGGGACCTCAAGGATCATCTGGTCCATCCTATCTAGGTAAGGACACGGTTTCAATGAGATGGCCCAGCACCTTGACAATCTGAGTCTTAAAACTGTCCAGCGTTGGGGAATTCACTACTTCCCTGGGGAGATTATTCCAATGATTAATAATTCTCATACTGAAAAATTTTCTTCAGATATCCATTTCCCCAGAGCTACTCTCCATCCAGGCAGATCTCTGCCTGTGCTGCACTCCTGGATGAGGCTTCCCCAGGTGCAAGACTGTACACTTGCTCCTCCAGTCACAAATAATTATTTTGTAGTCCAATGAAAAATGAGACATCTTTGTGTAAATTGTACAATAAAAGAATGAAGAATGCCACTCTGTTCAGCCATTGCTCGTTAGCATTTTCTCCTGTTTTAGAACTTCAGGAGTTCAAAGCAGCTTCACTGCTAGATCACTGAAAATTTACATGACTTGGTCTTTCCCAGACTTGTTACAATTTTCTGCTGCTAATAGGGACACCTAAAAAGAGCAAAAGGAAAAAGGTTGATTTCCTGTAGATTGACATCACAAGTTACCTTTCACTGAAGTCTGAATAAGGATAGTACTTCAAGAAAAACACAAGAAAGTCATGATAAAGCAAAAGCTTACACTGACTTTTGCTTGAAAGAAAAGTTATGTTAAGAAGGCTTTTGTTTGATGCAAAAAGCAAACTTTGCCAATTAAAAATTAATTAATGAATTAATAGGTTATATAAAACCTCCAGAAAATCAAAGAAAATAATGCCCTTTAAGTTGAGTTTAATTCATTCCATTTTCCGTTTCAATTAGAATCCATTAGGAAAGTAATTGTCAGTATCCACTTGGCAGAATTTTTGAAAAGGCTCCCAGATTGCTTGGCTTGCACCACCACTCTGCTGACCACAGCAGAGCTTCACCAGCATCAAACATGCACAGCTGAGTGAACAGTCAAACATGAGGTATATAATGCTCTTGCATAGTATGGGAAACTAATGGTTAGACTCTGCCTTGCTTTAGCCAAACTTCACAGAAAATGATGAGCCCAGTGTACAATTATCTCCAAGTGGCATTAAACTATTACAGTGTAAAGGGGCCTTGTATATCTACTGTATGATTAAATAAATGTCACACATATATCATGTACCCTAGTGATTTCTGTTCATTGCAGTGGCCTGTTGGGGCTAACTTGGCTGTGGAGAAGGCATGATGCAGAGCAGTGCTAGGCAGCATGAAGATGGCTTGGCACTCACTGAGTCAGTTTGCTCCAGTGCAGTTTACAAACCCAGCAGGTAACTTTGCCACATGTGAAGCCTTCCCCAAACCACGCAGGCTAGCAGGCCTAACTCAGTGCACCACACCCAGTATGGTTATAGAGAAAGGTACAGCCTCCTTTCCCTTCTCAGTCTTGGCAGGTTTGTGCCGTGTCTGAAATCAGAATAAACTGAAATGCTATGAACTGTGGAACTTGTGGTAGTTCTGCCTGGTCAACATTAAGCATTTATAGGAATTGAGTTACTTTGAGTTTTGTTTCCAAAACTGGTAAGAGAAGCAAACACAGGTAAGATGTAAGATCCTGCATCAGGGTATGACATTTCAAGAATTTATCATTTTGCTTTTTCAGTTAAAATACAGAGAAATAAATGGTAATGGCATTAAAATCTTCCTAATGAGTCCTGAGTGCTTCACCCTGAACCCAAGTAAGTCCTCAACTCGCTGGCGACACAACAAATCCTGTGTTGGAACTGATTTCCTGACTATGCAAATTGTTCTAGGAACAAACTATTCCTGACTTCAAGATGAGTTGAGAAAAATTAAGCTGACCTTCCTTCTTCAACTAAACTGCAGTTGGATCAGAGGAAATTAATTTGGGCTTATGTGAGGCTGGACAAAGATGCAGATTTCAGTATTCATTTGGCATTTATTTAATTTTGTTGGCTAGTGAAGTCCAAAGGAGAACGCACAAGGCTTGATTTTTTGGTGCCTGACTATATTCTTCAGAAATCAAAACAAAATTATGCAACTGCACCATCAAAAAAAGTAAATGTGCAATGAGATACGGCAAACGAGGATACATTGTTTTTTTACAGTTGTTCATTCTCAAAATGTTTGAAAGTTAAGACTGACATAATACCTGGCAAGACGCAAGAGAAACACATGATTAGTGACATGTTTGACACAGAATGCTAGATTTGTTCGAGCTAAAAAAAAGAAGGGATTTTAATTTCTCAGTATTTCAGTAAACATTTCATTTCATTGTTCTTTAAAATGTCTTATTTATCTATCTATCTATCTATCTATCTATCTATCTATCTATCTATCTATCTATCTATCTATTTATTTATTTGGGTGAATATGAACATGTAAAGAAAAATATTGCCTCTATCAATGGATTTTTAAATTAACCCAGTTTGAACAGGAAGGGCCTATGGCAATGTTCCTGATTACCAATCATTACAGAACTCTTAAAACATACATTCCTTCATACCTTGAATGGACACAATCCTTTAACATGCAAATCCAAGTATGTGTTACCTTAGAGGCCATGTATTATACATTTAAGAAAAAAATAAACAAATACAACAAAATTAATCTTTATCTATGGTTACTCATTAATACTTGGGCTATCAGACAAAATTTTTATTTGGGAATACCAAACTTCAGAGTCCTACAGTTAGCATGTGCAAATTTGATAGAAGAGCACGTGGACAACTGCATAAACCTGCTTATGGATGGGTAGATGATTTGCTGTTATAACCAAATACTAACATACATACAGGTGGCATATGCAACTACATTTGTGTTACTTGAAACTTCAGGCACAATACAGTGTCTGAAGGAGTGAAGGCATTGTGGGACACAGGGAAACTCTAACAGTAACAGGCATCTTCTGATAACCTGACAGTTTGAATGAGAATTCCCCGTTATGCTGGAATCTCTCTTTGAGATCTGTGGCCAAATGTGATCAAGACTGTAGAACATTCCAACAGACAGTTCATGTTTGATGAGACAATAACCGAAGTGAACAAGACAAATAGAAGAATGGCAGCACTTATTTCCAGCTGAAGAAATATAGGCACTGGAATATTAAATAATTTGCTCATGACCACACAGTCTGGTGCAATGCAATGGAATTGGACCTAGACCCCCTGAGCTGTCTTGTGTCTATTGCCTTAAATATAGGCATGACACTTTATATAACATTTATAGCAATATACTTTGATAAAGTTTATTTTTACAGCTACGACTCCCTCATACTGAAGAGCTAGGTATTTTGATTATTCAAATCATTTAAGGTCAAGAGAAGGTTTAAAGATATTTATTCTTCACCGGTATTATTTCTTTCAGAATTAAATATTAGCAAGAAAATAAAATCAATGAAAAACATATAATGTTTATGTAAGAAACACCTGCCTAGATGAAATACACATAGTACATTTCACGTTTCATTAAAAAAATCCACAGCAAAACATTGCTCTGTGAATGAATTGATAATTGCATTCGAGGTCAGGTATGAACAACACCTGAATTTTTCCATTTACTTGTGATAAATCCCTGCTAATTAGAACACTGGATAATTAAAAGTAGTTTAAACATACTTAGCTACTTGCACTCCCAACAATGTTTATGCTGTAGATGTATCCCTTGGGAAGAAAAAAACACCAAGGTGATTACTATTGCTTATAATGCTATGGAGAACCAACATTTTTGGACAGGATGTTCTGGGGATGAACTGAATAAGGTCAGTGGAGATTCGTTGCATGTGGGGACAGTCTCTAATAATTTCTGCTTTCCTCTGTGTTGAAATACTAACAAAAAAGTAAAAACCTGGGACACCCATCACAGCGCTAATCCAGTCCTTGACAGCAAAACCAATTTATTGTATACTGACAGGGTAAGCCACTGTCTTGAAGGCTGTATATTCTGAAGACTCACAGAATATAGTGATGTGAAGGTGTGGAAGAGATAAGCGGTTTATTTTTAAATTTTTGGTGCATATGCTGATGCTTTACTCTCTATCCTTACCCACCAGTAAAATGCAATATTACAGCCCCTAGATTCAGGGCCACAATATAAAAAGACCCTTCTCTTGGAATAGAGAGTATTGACTGGCTTCTACACCAATCCAAGCCATAGCAACAGTCAGTCTCCATGCAAAGACACAGGACATCCCCAAAACATACAGGCACATCTGGCATTTATCTTTTATTCCTTTCAGAAAAAAATTATATATATATATATATATATATATTACTGAACAAAACACAGCCTCAGTGTCTATCTACTGCAGTTTGAGAGGAACTCTAGAGCAAATCAAAAAAGGTTTGACTAAAAGCTGATACTGGCATGTGAGCATGCCTCTGTTCTTTGTGATTCCAGCTAATATGAAAGCACCATGTGCTCAAAGTCACTCAAATGTTAGGCTAAGGAGTGATTCAATTGAAGGATTTTTATCCTAAGATTTTCCTTCTGAGTTTTCAGAGTTCTTCTAAACCTATTTGACTGTATAACTTAACTTCAAGGCATTCAGCACCTGGCAGAACTGGTTCCCAGCCTTCATGACTTTTTGAGGTCTGTCACAGACACAAGCCATCTTAAATCTTAACATCTGAAGGTCAGACCTGGAAAGCCTGCTGGCAACAGCTAAGATTATTTTATTGATCATTGCCAAATACAAGCTGCAATAGATCACCTTTCTCACAAGTCTCTTCTATTCACTCCTACACATTCCTGCATAACATTTGTATTAAACACTATCTTGAGATGCTATCTTTCTTGAGTGAGATTTCCTTTTTCAAGGTCTTCTATTTTTGAATATACATTGACTCCTCACTTTATTCTCCAACTTGACATCAGATGTTTGAATCATATGCCATTATATAGCAGGTTAATCCATCTTTTTGACTGGATGCATGGAGGTTTAATAGATAAAAAGGTGAAGAATAAACAATGAGTGAGATGAAAAAGGAGAAAGGATTTTGGAAGATATTTTTACCTCATGTAAACAAGGATGTAAAAGGTATAGCTATAATGCACAATCTTTCTCTTTTTAATTTATATTTTTTAAAAAGAAAGGCTGATGAATAAAATAAACCTTGAAAAAAAAACACTGAGGAAGAGAATAACTTAGGTAATTTCTAGAGCTACATGGTGACAGATTAAAGCTAAAATAAATAGTTAGCAAGCTATTAATTCTTGTAGTCCTCCCCCCTTGAAAAAAAATACATTTTTTACAGGACTGGCTAAAAAATATATAATACAACATTTTGCAGGCTTGACTAACTGATCTTCCACTTCTGATTGCCCTGGGTTTTTGTCACAAAGAACCACAGTCATCAGTGAGAAGCTACCAAAAAAAAAAAAAAAAGCACAAAAAAAAAAGCACCTTTTCTGTAAAGCACCTTAGGAATCTAAGCTGCCAGTGATAAAGAGACAGAGAATCTGTTAAGCTAGATCAGGCTTTCTGTTCTGTTGCTAGTTGAAGCTTTGCCTTTACATTTCCTGTACCTATTCATGGAGCTAAGAGTGCAATAAAGGCATTAAATCCATCAGGAATGAAGAAAGAAACAAGAAAAAAACCCACCAAAAACCCCATCTGCAAAATGATGGGTAGCCAGCAGAGAGATCTATGAATAATTTAAAAGGCACCTGTCTCCCCTCATATTGGCAACTTTGAACTGCTCTTGCCTTGCAGATATATTTCAATTGCTTGAGCAAAAAGAAGTGTCTCCAAATTTTCAGAAAACTTGAAAGTTCTTAACATTCCTCCAAGATGCTTCAAGGAAAACTTTGCTGTTACACAAAAGTGATTCAGCTTACACTGTGCATATATTTACTGATGACAGTTATCATGGAATGAGCACATCTCTGGGGGAAGCAGAACCTTCAGTTAGGCAGAGTATCTTTAACACCAAATTACAATTTCAATTAAATTTTAGGTCCTAGCTCAGCCACAGGTAGCCAGAATTCAGGCAGAAATCCTGGAAGGAAATCTATGGTCTGTGTTATGTGGGAGTCTGAGTGAGATGATCATAATGATCTCTACTGTGTTAAAAATAAATATAATTTCAGATTCTACCAAGAAAACCTACCTTATTATCAAGAGCAAACACTGTGATATGAGTCTAAAATATTTGTGAGGTGCTGGGGATTGTGCAGTTCAGTTGAACTGAAAAAATATCCCAACCCCAAATCTTAAAATAACTCTGTTATACACAGATGTTAATGAGACCGTCCTGGTAATAGTATTCAATGTCAAATGTGGATTCTCACCTGCATGTCTGTTAAAGGAAATTATCTGGGCTTAGAAGTTGTCAGGTATCTAGATGGACCCTAACAAAATACAAAGATGTATTTGGGCCATAGGAATTTTCCAGAATGAGGTAATAAAAGGATGGGCTAAATACCTGTCCCCATGAGAAGTAGTCTATTAAGAACTAACAATAATTAAAAGGAAAGGGCAAAGACATTTCAAAAGAGATTATATATGGCTATATATAAAACTATAAACATCTGCGTATTGTCAGAATGGAAACATTTTGTAACACAGGAGTTTCAGCAGAATTACAAGGTCTCATTGTGACATTGTTAAAATAAATTCTTTTGGCTTTTCAGTCCGCAGTTAAAATCTCAAATTTTCTAAAAACATTGCATTCTGACTGAGAATGACAACTGATCTACAATAGTGGAAATTAGCTATGACCAATCACCTCCATCTGAGATGTTTTTGCACCTTTGAAGCACGTGGTAAAAATACAGTGACTAAGCTTTAAGAAGGGCAATTCACCTACAAAACCTGAAGCACTTGTAGTATGTAAGGTGAGGTTTTCTGGAATTGCTTTAGTATTGCCTTGGCTCACTCAGTTCAAAATAGAGCTGTCAACACTTTCTAAATTAAATACATTACAAAAGACAGCTAAAATCTGTGGCACTGACCTCCTTCAGGAAAGGAATTTGGCCTAAATTATGAGAGGCTCAAACCTGTATTTACTCAATAAAGTGTTTTGCAAGTCTGAAAACGTGATCATTGTCAGCTCTTACAAGCAGAGGATAAGACGGCTGGCTAGCTGTGCAAGCTGATCCAGAGACATGGTTGTTACACTGAATTTCCATTCAGCTTTCCAAATTTCACTTGTAAGTAGTTCTAGAACACAAATGACTGAAGTGAAATTTCCGTATGTATCAAAATGCTACTTCAGTCCCACCTGAGAGAAATCAAGGACTGCTAAGAGGCCATTTTCTTTAGGGAAGCTGCTGGTTTGGAAGGTGAGCCCCACCTGGATGCCCTCCTTGCACTGGGGACACAGCTGGCTAACCTGGGGAGCAGTGGGGAGGGCTGCAGACCACGCAGAGGAAGAGAGGGGTGGGCGAGAGGTCACCTCTGTGACATGTCAGCAACTGCTGGGGGGAGGCACCCAGGCAGGTAGAGATGTTGTAGAATTTAATATGTTCCCAAAGAATCCATCAATGCTGTGGAAGCCGGGTGTTCTGGGGATAAGGGGAGGGGGAATATTTTCACATGTCCTCACTGGCACTTTTAACTGGGAGTCCATTCACCTACAGCAGCATGAAACAGCAACAGCATGCAGCTTCCTGCCCAAATCCTGCACCTGAACTGCCAATCTCTTTTCCAGGCCCCTCTTCATGAGTTGTAATGCAACAGAGCAAACACAAAAAATGTAAATTCAAATAAACCAGCTATTTTTCAGAGCAGCTCTCCACGGCATCTTAGGATATTCTTAGGGGAGTACCAGCAGCTGATTTCAGCATTAAGGAAGCTGAAGGTACAGAAGAGAAGCACAGAGGCAACACAGCATTTCAAGGACTCAAGCTGAGGACAAAAAAGGAAGGCTATGAGAACAGATTTTATTTAGAAATCGTATTCTAGAAATTTTCCTTATCACTGAAAGTCCATGTTTCTCCTCAGTGTCCCTGTTTGTTACAGGATGGTTATGAAAAAACTGACTAAACTGGCCATTTTACAATTCAGCTAGGCATTTCATCCTCCTTTCTTTTTTTTCCTTTTTTTTTTTTTTTTTTTTTTTATCTGTGTGTGGGAAGAAGTAAATGTGATCACAAACTTTTGATCTGAAGAGAAAGATTTCTCTGACTAGGAAACAGAGGAATTCAGAACACTGACTGTATTTCTGTGAATATATTAAATCACTCATACAGAAAATGAAACCACAATTTGCTTAAAAAACACCCCAAACATCAGAATTTGACTTCTTTTTCTTTGTATAGAAAAATGAGAATAAAGAAAAAAATCAATTATGCTTCAAAAAGAAGATATTTTATGCACATAAACACAGAATTAGAGACATGAAATAGAAAAACACGATAAGGAAAATATTAAATAACTTTCTCAGAGAATGAAACCCTGCTCGCCTGTGCATATCTATTCAAATATCATTTTACAGTCTTCCTTCCTTCTTACCATGTTTGGAAATGAGAACTATTGCTGTTGCATCTTTAGAAAGGGAATTTTCCTTAAATTTTCTGGGAAGTCTCAAGCCTAATCAGTAAGCTCAGTCTCATGTGCTATTAATTGTTTTTAAAAGCTTGACATTGTAAGCAAACTCTCAGGGTATTTAGTAGACTAATTGTAAATATTTCATTTTAGGAGATGAAACTCATTTTGTACATTAATCAAAATGTAATTTTCCTTAGTAATACACAAATGCAATGGGTTTCACCCGTGTGCCTTTCTGTCAGCAAGTACACAATTTATGAACTTCATAGAGGCAATGTGGAGACAAGGTCGATTTTTTTAATATATGGATAGTATTTTTATTAAATTACAATAAGAATGAAATTAGTGAAACTTGCTATTTCCTAAAATGTGGTTTATTTATCCAGAAAATACCTGTTCCTTGGATGATTAAGTTCAGTAGTCATATAACGGAAGATATGCTACTGAAAAGAGGCATTACTCTTTCAAAGTAAAGCAAATCTCTTGTAAAAAACCCAAACAACTCCAAAAGAAAACACATTGCTAGAGCAGTTTTCTCTTCAGAAAACATAGCAATTATTTCAGAAATAGTCTGATGTCACCTTTGAATTAAATACATAATACTGCTGCAAAGAAACACATAAAATTGAAGGTCTTTTTGCTGAATGCATGTGTTTTCTAGAACAACAAATCTCAGGCAAGAGGCATTTTTTTTTTTGCAAACCAAATGCCCCACATGTGAAACTTGTATAATAGGGTAATAGAAAAGAAAAGGTATTTTTCCTCCTCTTTCTAGACCAGTTTTCAGTTACTCTTATATCCCCTCACAGGGACATGCACACCAGTGGATCTCTTCTCCAGTTTCCTTCTGCTCACCCCAGGAAAACTTAATGTCTGCCAAAAGTGGGTATTGCCTTATCCAGTAAAAGCTGGATAAGGACTTCCACGTGCCTTCCAATTGCACACACTTGGCCTTGAACCACAGTTAAAATATGTGTCTATGGTAGTTAAAGCATTGAATTTCTATCTGCAAAAAAGTTACATTTTCAAAACTCATTCTGTTGTTTTTAAGAAATCTTCTATTTCCCAAGGCAAAACAAATAATATCTTGTGCAAAGATATACTTTAAATATATGAAATGTAGTAATTATGGTAATGCTAATATCATAAATATGATCAGAAATTCTTAATATTTTATATGACTATGGCAATTCTCCAAATGATCGATGTTGGGCCCAATGCTGTGTAACATCTTCATAAGTGACCTGGACATTGGGATCAAGAGCACCTTGATGAAGTTTGCTGATAACACCAAGTTGAATGGAGAGGCTGACACTCCAGAAGGGAGAGCCACCCTCCAGAATGACCTAGACAGGCTGGAAGAGTGGGCTAGCAGGAACCTTATGAAGTTCAACAGGGAGGAGCATAAAGTCTTGCACCTGGGAACACATAACCCAGGAGTGCAGTTCAGGCTGGACAGCCACCCTGTGGAAAGGGACCTGGGGGTCTCGGTGGATAACAGGCTCAGCAAGAGTGAACAATGTGGTGCAGTGGCAAAGAAAGCCAACAGGATGCTGGGCTGCATCTACAAGGGCATCATCAGCAGAGATAAAAAATCATCATTCTGCTCTGCTCAGCACTTGTCATTCCACACCTGGAGTATTGTGTTCAGTTTTGGTCCCTGCTCTACAAAAAGGATGCAGACAGGCTGGAGAGGGTCCAGAGAAGGGCCACGAGGATGATCAGAGGACTGGAGGACCTGCCACATGAGGAGAGGTTGAGAAAACTGGGTTTGTTCAGCCTTAAGAAAATAAGGCTTTGGGAAGACCTTATTACCATGTTCCCGTACTTAAAGGGTCTTACCAAGAAGATGGAGACTCCCTATTTACAAGGAGTCACATGGAAAAGACAAGGGGTCATGGGCACAAGTTACTCCTGGGAGATTCCGATTGGACATGAGGTAAATTTTTCACCATGAGGACAAACATTGGAATAGTCTCCCAAGGGAAGTGGTAGATTCCCCCACACTGGACAGTTCTAAGTCTCAGCTTGACAAGGTGCTGAGCCATCTCATATAAACTACAGTAGTATCTAGAAAGGTTGGACCAGATGATCCTTGAGGTCCCTTCCAACCTGGCATTCTGTGATTCAAATATGCACAGAAAATCAAGATTACTTTTAGTTTTGTTACTAAACTGCAAGCCAGTGGATGGTGCCAGTGCAGACTTGCTAACCAGTTAGCTGGGAACTTGTGAGAGGAGACTTGAACCCATCTGCCACCTTTGCATTGTCTTTCCTTTTTAGGTTGCCAGAAAGTTCTATTTAGTCTTCTTCTATTCTGCAGCTTCATAGGCAAAAATGCTTCCAGATTTTTGTAACACATGCAGGCAAAATAATTTCCTAGCACCAGAGTGTTACCATATACATGTCAATCTAATCATTTGTTGTTTCAATGCTCTGTGCAAATACAATGCACAGTTTACATGGTGTGATAATTAGATATAATAATTTGGTGTCCTCTTGAAAATGGTACCTGATGGCCAACTGTGACTTTGGCAGCAACCATTAGTTTTCTTCTTTTATTGGAAAAATGTATTGGAAAGTGTAACTGTGTTGCCTCAGTTTGATGTATTTATTTACCATAAATCAAATAACAACATCAAAAGACATTGCACCTAAAGGTGACTCTTACAGGGATCATGCAGCATCATGACAAGTACAACTTGGGAATTGAGAATTTCATGCAAACTCAGAGACAAACAGAGCACAGTTGTCACCTGGCTATAGGTAGTTTTTCAAATAGATGAATTTTCATTTCAGCAGACATTTTAGATTCCATCTACAGATTTTTATGCACATACTTGCCCATAAGCCCTTGGACACTCCTACTAAACAGCAGGTTTACATTTAATGATGTGCACATGTCTGTACATCTAGAAAAGCTAGCATGGCTTTCAATCCTTTTTAAGTTTTCTAAAATCTTTGCCTTTCTACTCCATTTCTTAATTGGCAGGTCACAGTGCAGCTGAAATTAAATAGCCCTACATTTTGCTTCTCCTTTAGCAATTCATAATGCAGTTCAGGAAGTATGTGTCCTTGCTAAGCTTTAGAGGAAATGTTCTCCAACAATCCCAGAAAGATGGAAATATCAGCCAAGGACAGAAAAGAGGTAAAATAATCCTAGGTCTTCTTACCTTCTCTCTTATCTTCAAACCAGAGAAGATATGTAAGTGAGGAGTTTGTTATTCCGACTCTAGATGACTAAATGATCCAGACAGCCATGGAATTACTTGTGAGGACAGAGATGTGATGAGATAAAGAAAACCCTTGACATTTTTTGGAGTACAGAGTCTGTGTCTGAATAATATATCAACCCTTGCTGAGAAGCTTTCTATGCCTCCTAAAGGTTTGATCTTAGAACATGATGAAAACCGTTGTTGTGATGGCCTGTCCATGTACTCAAGTGCTTCTGGATTTGATTAGATTGCTCACATTTTGCAGAATCAAGTGTCTGTTAGGTCAGTCTGGTTTTAAAATATAAACCTGATGTGAGATGCATTTAATGTACCTAGATCAAAGTGATCTTGATGTGAGATGCATTTAATGTACCTAGATCAAATTGATCTTCATAGTTATTACATATATGGAATGCAAAACCCTCAGGATCATGCCTTAAGTCTTGCTCCTTGGAGCACACTGGAGAATTATACATTTAGAAGTCTATTGAAAGACAGTTGTGTAAATATGATACTCCCTACAGTGTATTGAATTCATCTTTCTGGAGAACCATTCTGTGTTTAAACTGTGCATGCTTTGCCTAGCAAAAATCTACACCATACAAGACTAGGCTATTTCACAACTTGAGAGGCTGGTGCTACACTCTGGAACTTGAAGCCTTGGAAATACATGCTGGTTTTGGCTAGAGTGAGTTTTCTTCACAGTGGCTAGTATGGGGCTATGTTTTGAATTTGTGCTGAAAACACCACTGATAATACAGACATATTTTTGTCATTGCAGAGCAGTGCTTACAGAGTCAAGGCCTTTTTTGCTTCTCACCCCACCTCATCAGTGGGTAGGCTGAGGGTGCACAAGAATTTGGGAGGGGACACAACTGGGACAGCTGACCCCAACTGCCCAAAGGGATATCCCACACCATATAACATCATGCTCAGCATATAAAGCTGGGGGAAGAAGAAGGAAGGAGAAGATGTTCAGAGTGATGGTGTTTGTCTTCCCAAGTAACCATTACACGTGATGGAGCCCAGCTTTCCTGGGATGGCTGAATGTCTGCCTGCTGATGGGAAGTAGTGAATGAATTCCTTGTTTTGTTTGCTTGCATTGAACTGTTTTAAACTCAACTTTTGAGTTTTCTCACTTTTACCCTTCCCGTTTGCTTCCCTGTCCCAACACGGGGGAAGGGACTGGGGGGCGAGTGAGCAAGCAGCTGTGTGATGCTTGCCAGCTGGGGTTAAACCACAAGAAAATGTCACTATTTTTCTCTGCATGAATGTATTCTTGAGCTTGCATGCCACTTTCTTCTTTTAGTTTCATCATTAAGAGTTATGAAGGAGTGTTGTGTGGTCTGTCTCCACAGAAGAAAGAGCACAAAGTTGGCACTGCCCACAAAAACCAATGCAAATGTTGAAAAGTTAAGAAAGCATGCCATTTTCTGCCTTGTTTTTTAGCTCTACTATTAAGGCTTTGCTGAACCAAAAAATTTATAGTCAGAGAGGAAAACAACACAAGTAGTGCTAAGCATTTTTAAAGCCATAGTAATTGCATACAGCCTAATCCCATGTACTTTTCAGAAGTTCTTTACTTACTGATTTCTCTCTTTCATTACCAGACTGAGAAAGTGTCCCAGTTGTTAACATGAACAACAGCAACAAAAAAATCCCTCGGCTTTCCCAGAACTCAAGGTGTTATTACTGCCAGACTATGTTTGCCTTTTAGGAAATTTGACAGCTGATATAAGGAAAGCCTGAAATGTTTCACAGAATGCTAGTAAAGCACAGTGTAAGTTAATGAAAGTTGATAGAAGTGGGCATAAGGGCTAGGCCATCTCTATGTAACTAAAGCACATGTTTTTTGCAGTTCTATTCATTTATAAAGGGGTGATAGTTTCATTTTTTTCCCCATAAAATATATATCAGTAACACTCAACAATCTGGTAATTTCTAACTGCTAGAATTCCTTCTCTTGTCATGCAGTCCTCTTGTGGACTTTGGATACTTGGAAATATGTGGGGAGGTACTCAGCATGATTAACAACTATATTTTAAACAGATTGCAGTTCTCTTCCTCCTGTTATGTAGAGGCAGCTTTGCAAAGAGATTTCTGGTGAAAGGCCCATCAAGACCATTTTTGTTTCTTTGCCTCTGACAAAGTTTGGCTTCTGCATAAGCAAAAAGAGAGCAAGTAAGCAGAGACCCCAACTGAATAGCCATCACCCAGAAAAATACCAGGAGATATGTAATGCTATGAGGGGAGGGATCAGCATTTGCACATTCCAATTCCTTATAACAGCAGCAGCAGCCTTTCGAGGAATATACTCCCAAGTTAGCACGTTTTTTGAGAGCTGAGACTGAACAGTGAGGACAGGGGACAAGGAAGCAGCTGCTTGCTTTGGATTATTCTACTGGCAATATTGCTGGATTTTGCTCTAACTGGTAATGACTTCTATTCAGCAGCTTACAGCCCTCCTCTCTCACTCATCCTCAATGGGAATATAATGCAGCCACAGCTGAGACACCACTATTGATGAGTAAGCTAACCTGCCAAGATGGAGAAGGAGGAAAGAAAAACCTTGTAGCAGCATGGTGCAGAAAATATCCAAGATCAAAAAAGCTGGGATTAAATTTCTCATAGATCTTTTTTCTATTACAGGTTCCTGTTCTATGCTTCTTGCTCTCTACATGTAGTACAGGATCCTCTTAAAAGCTCTTGTGAGCTTTTATGGAGGCAGTGAATGGGGTTAGCATCATATATAGTCTATTTATTTTCATATAATACTATGCACATGATCCAAATACACAAAAGATCTCTCACACATGTACTTTTCTAAAGCAAGCTGAAGTATAGGTTTACAGATGAGATGCTTCCTTGGAGTCAAATATCATGTTGTAAATTAATAGAGATTGGAGCTTCTGTGTGAAATAGCTCCCCCTCTCAATTTGGGTTCTCTGAAAGTAGGAAATTTTTGGCTCAGGGCATCCTGTGAGAGTGCAAAATAGTCTCTCAACCTAAATTGTAGATTCTAGAGTCCTGGAGACAGACAATTATGAATGGCTTGATGAAAAGTGGTAATGGAATTTAGCACCATGTGATTTTTCTTACAGTGTTCTCTGCAAACTACATAATCTGGTACATGGAAAAATTTAGAAGACTATAAATCATGCAGGACTTTAAGGAGTTCTCAGTGTTTCCTATTTCTTCCTAAGCATTTCAGCACATTTACCTTAACTCTTTGGGTACATGTGACAAATTTCTCTAGTTGATGGTGTGTACTTCCAGATGAGCTTGTGGACCATGAGGTACAGAATGGTGTCTGAAAGTTATTATTAATTAATTTCCTATTTCTTGTTAATTTCTAAAGTATTTTTAAGGCTCTTTCTTCCCCCCCCAAATGGGCTTTTTTTGGAACTATTGCAATAAATGCACTGCTTTTGCAGCTCTAGTTCTCTTGAAACAGCTAATATCTATCCACTGACAGATCTGTCCATGAAACAGCCTTAATAACATTACTTAAAACATGAAGAGTGTTGTCCTTGTTTTGCTTCTGCATTTTGGAACCTATTGCTATTCAATTTAGTACTCTAAATGAACTCATATCATATCCCATTATTGAGGAAAATGACCACCTGCCTCCCCCATATGTTGATTTCAGTTTTAAATACTGCCATTGAAAGTCTTGAAACTCATTAAAGTGACAGGGTTTTCAGCACACAGACTCTGGCACTCAGAACAAAAGATATGGGGAAACATAATCTGAATTTAAAAAATAATTTCAAAACAAGTTATGCTTCATTTTTCACTCTTTCAACTATCCTGTAGCTCTCCAGATTTAGAAAAAAAATAAAAGTTGTTGCTAGTTAACGTGACAGGATTTGTCATTTTGCCTGGCAGTTTATAGACCATTTTGTTGTTATTATTGCTTTCTGAAGTTTTATTTTTATGCACTTTCTTGAAAGCTACAACCCCAACCCCACAGAATTGACATGGAAAATATGACCCAACCTTGTCCGGGTTTTTGGTTGTCCACATCTAACAGTTTAGCATGATGACTACGGGTATTTTAGAAGCTACAAGTTCAAAGACCTGAAGAGATCTAGGCTAAAGGTTAGAGCAAGACATATTCTTGAAATCCTTATTTACTATTTGTATGTAGTAGGACTGTGCAAAATAAGACTATTCCAATATTGATGATATTGCAGACACAATGGGTTTTGCAAATGTCCCAAAGGACTTTGTTATCTCGACATCCTATTCTGTAATGCTTGATTGTGGGGCAGGAAAGCTCTTGGCCTTATGTGGATAGCTGAAATTGCTCACAAGTTAGACTACACCATTTCAATCTGAGTCCTATTTTGGGGAACTGCCAGACACATGTTGTTGTTGAACTAGAACTAATAGAGGCACAGCTGGGTTTTCTGTACTGCAGTCTTAGTCTTAGGATATGAGTTGCAAACTTCTGCTTCTAACATGGAGCATGCCCTCACTTTGTATATAACTTGCTGAGCCTCTGGCTGCCAAGACCTTTGGGCTTTTTGGAAAACTCTATTCTTTCTGTCTCACATTCCTCTCTAACAAAGAGAACATTTTTACTTTTCAGGAATACTGAGAGGGTAAGGATGCTTTCTTTCAGTTAAGGAGAAAGATAGAAATATCGCCTTGTTTCAGTTTCACAGCCATTTAGAAGGAATGAATTTTTCTGCTAAGACTGATAGGAAACCAGTTTCTCTGGAATCAAAAGTTCAAATTCCTACAAACTCCACAGGTCCCAAAATGAATGTGTGCTTGTTTATTACATCATGGCACAGCCTGCTGCTGCTCACTGCACAAGCAGACAGCTCAAACCAGTGTAAACCTTCCTGTTAGCGATAACGTACCCTGTGAGGACAGAGATTCACATCTGTCATTTTTCTTTCAGTTGTGGGTTTACTCATGCAAGTAAGCAACAGCAGTGTGGAATCAATGGGAAAAACAGAATGAAGGCCATGATCAGCCCATTTACTTACCAACAGAAAGCAGGCCACCCCTAGCAGACTTACTGTGCCTGTTTTATACTCTGATTCCTGAAGGTCTGGGAAACCAGGGGTTTTGGCTGCTGCTGAGGGCAGGGGGGAACCTAAGCAGCGAGTGGTCTCTCCCAGCAAAACCAGTACCTTTCAGATCCATTTCTTCCCTCCCACTGGTAGAAATAAGAGACAACAGTCTGGCTCTGCAGGGCTTTCCCACAGCTCTCCATCCCAGCACTGTCCTTTCTCCTTCACTCAACCCTATCCGTGGCAGGAGCAGCCTGCCCTTGGCCCTTCTTTCTTACCTGCACTGCAGACAAAGCCTTGAAGTAATTTTGCCAAAGATCATGGCAACTAACCAGCTTTGTGTCCCCAGAGAGATGGACATGACAGGATCTATTTAACAAATAAGGAGCCTACAGGTGACAATAGAGAAACTACAAAATTGCAAGAATGCTGTTTAAAAAGGAAAGTAAAGCAGTTGACACAGAGGCTGATGCTGACACAGCCACACTTAAATGACATCTGAATATATAAGCAGTATATTGAGTGCTCACAGAAAGTGCCATTTATGAATGGTGTGTCTTCACAACAATAACAGAATTTGAAGAAACAATAGAATAGTGACCTGCTAAATTCAGAAAGCTGTTCAATTCCTGTAATTGCCAAACCCGAGTAAGTTTAAATCCTTTCTAATAAAGCCATTTTATGAATTAGGGGAAAGGAAGGTCAAAGGAGGATGCTTAGACAATCCACAGTAGCTCTTTGGGCAAACTTGCTGAATATGCTCACCTTTAGAGCAAGTGCACAGCTCAGATAATTTGCTAATGCAAATGTGGGGGAAAAAGGGAAAATTTCATCAAAATGCATACAAAATTAAATGCAAAAAGATAAAGAAAAGCCATGGCTGAAGTGACAAAGAGCATCTGCATGGAAAAAAACGTGGTGTTCTGAGCAAAGACCTTGTGTGAACTCCAATAGAAACAAACACATACCCTATTAAAAGAATTCTGGACAAGTGAGATTTTATACATGTATAACTAGAGGGGAGTTAGAGAGGAATTGCAGAACTATTTTTGGTCAAAAATGCCTTTTAAAGAAAGGTATCAGTTTTTCCATCTCTCACACTGGAAAAAAATCTAAGAAGCTGTCAAAATGTATTTCTACAATACTTTTAAGGATAATGTTACATAATTGGAAGCATTTTTCTAAGGTTTTGTATTGTTTCGAATATATGAATGAATTTGACAACCAGATATTTCAGAATTACCAAAAAAAATCCCCACTGTATCATAGAAAATAGGTTTGTGAAAACTGAAAATGACAGCTCTCATCCTTACTCCATTCAAAAAGATTTCTCAGCATTTTGAAAATTTTTGGAGGTAAGAAAGCAGTAAAATGCTGAGACTATGTATAAAAGTGGCAACTTTTAACTGTATAAAACAGGCAACTAAAACTCAGTCTGTTACCAAATGCAATCACAAAAAAGCAAAACACAAATAGACAGTTGGACAAAAATAAAGACCATGTCTCCAATATAGAGTTGGGCCTGTCAATGTTGGGCCATGGTCTGAAAAATCCATCTCCCTTAGCTGATTTTATTGTGCCAGCAGGATCTTGTGTGGAGGTAGTAGCGCTAACAGAAGATGTTTTTTGCTGTTATTCAGGGACCTGGTGTTATTAAGCAAACCAAAGAGCTTGTGTCAGCAAGATCTGTGTCTACACTAAGGGGGTTTGCTGACAGCGCAGCAGAACCTCTCTAGCGTAGACAAGGTTAAAGACTTCTTCAGATTGTACAAGAGAGGGAAGTAGGATTGTAATCTCACAAAGCCAAACTGCCATTTCCTAGTGCTATGACCATGGTATGAACAGGACCAAAATAAATAGCAGTTAGAACAGCAGAGATTCAAAGACAGCTGTAAAGTCAGAAATTTTGGTTTGTAAAGGTTATGCCTACAGTAGGAAGAGATCCTTGTGGAATCCCAGTGGCACTCAAAATGAATAAATTATTTATGTAACAAAAAACCAAAAGTAAGCTAACTTCTTCAGAGCAAGGATTCCACGATGACCTCTCCAAAGCAATGGTAGTAGAAGACTACCAAAATGTTTTGTTGAGACCATGATGAATTTCAGACATATGACACCTGGAAATGTATAAAATAATCCAACCATTAAAAAAAGGAAAAAAAGGCAGCAATAACATACACTGAAGAAAACAAAACCAAGACAAACTTCCCATCACTGCAAAAGCTACAGAGATCATGAGTTGCAAAGGCTGCACAATAGCCCTTGTAACAGCTTATTTGCATAAACTCAAACAGTTTAAACACCGCTCACTGCCAAATTCCTGCAATGGAAAAAGTATTTTCTGACTTGACTAAAGCAGAAACAATGCAATTAGATTCAGTGGCCCAAAACGGACTTGTTCCACATGAAAACTTCCAATACACAAATCTTGACATGGGATGGTAGAAGCTCTGGTACAATTTTTCTGTAAACAAGAGACAAATACGTAAAATGAAATGTAAGCCTAGCAGAAGTACAATAAAAAATTGTATACTTGACATATTCACTCAGTGATTAACTGTTTCACCTAACACCCAAGCATCATACCAACACTCTTGCATCACAGACATCGTGGGCAGTGAAACAGATGCACAAATATTGCAGAAGATCAACTTCTCACAGTTGCTCCATGTAGAAAATATGATGAATGTGTTCATGGACTGAGTATAAAGTGACTGCTTTAAATATATATAAAAAGCATTAGCACCCACATGCTGACTTCTTCTCCAAAGTCACCTTGCAGTCTTAAAATACAGCAACTGAACAAGTATATGAAGAATTATGTTTGACTGAAATACAATGAAAACTTAAACTAAGCCCATTATGTGCTGGTTTCTGGAAAGTGATAGAAAGACTCCAAGAGAGAAACTGAAAGGACAAAAACCAGTAAGGGTTCCTCCTGGCCTTTATATTGTTGGGATGGTCAGAAAGACCATTTCAGAATGAAAACCACCCAGCTGTTTCCCAGCAGGTTGGAAAGAGGTAAGCATCCAACAGGTTTAATACATAAGAGCGGTCAACAAGAATAAAGTCTTACAGGAAACAGGGAGTTCTGCCAAGGCTGTCTTGAGCTATTTTTGGACTGAAGTCTCTGGAAACTTCTAGGCAATAAACACACCTTATATTAAACATTGTGATCAAGGTTGATTTCAAACTAGTAAATAATTATGATACAAGCAGGAAAATTCAAGCCAGCTGACAAAGTGAGATAATGAAATCCAGCGCTTTCTCCAGAAGCGTGGGGACAAGTGGGCCATTTTGCTATGAACAACAAAATCAGTCTCATACTCTGTAGGCTTCTGGAAAGGAAACAAACTATGAGACACTACCGTAAAGACTATCACAGATGAAGCATTTTATCAGTCATACTACTTCATCAGTAGTTTCAAGCAAACTCAAGGATCTCTCACATAATTCACAGGACACTATGAAATCAGTTGGAATACTGCACTGCTGTACCATACAGGTTGAATAACAGTCTAGTTAAAATAGCTAGAAGTCTTTACTAAATGCTGAAAAAGAAAGACACATGGCAAACATTCCTGCATGAAGCAACTTTTCCATAAACAGCGTTATTATTTTTTCCATACTGGATGTCAAAACTCAAACACAACTTTGTGTGAACAGCTACAGCATTACTACTGTTGAGATGGGTAGAAAGACTAACAGACAAAAAGTGGGAGAGATACCCAAAGGCCAAAACTTTCCATCACTGACAAGCTAGAGAGTTTCCCAAATTACCCCAGGAAGCATTTCCAAGAAAAAAGGTTTTTCAGGATAAATTGTGCAGTTCTAAAGATGCTAAATGTGCTAAACAACTAAATCCTCATTCATACAATAGTAAATGATGAGCATAGATTTCAAATAGCCTAATCTACAAACAAAATAAAGAGGATGTGGAGGACATTGAAATACTCTCTTTTCTGACACCTGATTAACAAGCCATAGAAAAAAACTCATAGAATGGTGCATGACTGGTAGCTATCAAGACAGACCCTCAAAACATTGTACAGCTTAAAGAATCAAACGTTAGCCAGACTCCAGTTGTTGGCAAGCCATATACACGTCTTGATACCGAAGAGGAAGAAGTATGAACAAAGAGCCCAGAGTAAGGTTAAAATAAAATTTAAATCATGCACTGCCTTGGCTTCTCTCTTTTTTATATTTGTACACTGTACATATCTCTTTCAGGCTAATTATCCAGTTTCTTAGATAAACTTATTGACTGCTAATTTAACATGTACATTTTTAGCATTGATTAAGCAAGCTGCAGTTGCAAGACCGAGTCCCTAGATACCAGTAGATAAGTCTATGTTTACTTCCAGAGCTAGAAACCATATATATTATGGAGTTCATTATCAAAATCAGAGACTTTTGAACTGAATTTCTATACTATTTTGCAAATACCCTGAAATTGCTGCCCTGCAGGGACATTCAGGAAGCAGTACCCACGTAATCTGTCACTCTCTACAGAAGCTCATATCCCAATGCAACATTATAATGAGACTTTTGGACCTTATTAGAAAAAAAAGGAAATACAAAGCTTATTTTAATAGTGAAAAATTCAGCCTAGTTTTAACAGTCAAATTACAGAAAAAAAAAATTATTAATAATATTTCCATATTCCCATATGTGTTTTATTGTTTGGCTCCAAATGTTCCTATGTGATCAGAGCCACAAATAAGGCAAAGTAGGCCGCAGAAGGGCAAGACAGCCCTTTCTCAGTTACTTTCTTGCTCAGGACTCCTAAAATGCAAATCTATGCAGAAGTGTTATTCTCATAAGCTGAGAGATGGAAGCACTAAACCACCCTAGGGAGAGAAAACATAATTTTGCATCTTTCATCATTTTCAACTTGCCTAGTACATAACTTTGGCAGGAAAGAATGAAAGCACCTTGATTAGCTCAGATTGAAAGTAGGGGCCCCTTAGAGGTGCTGCTTATGAACAGAAATCCAAGTTACAGCAAATTTCTTGCCACAGAAGAAATCAGAATCAAAGGAAAAAGTAAAGGTAATGTGTTTGTCGCAGTAGAGTTTGTTTTATGATAAAGTGCATGCTGCTTTGAGAACAAAGGTTACACAGTCAGTACAGGCAACTCCTTCCTTCTCCAAGAATATCAGCCTGGAGCTGTTTCCTAGCTCTCAGCAGACAATTCTGAGTGAATCTAAATACTGGATAAAGCTAGAGAAAACCTAGTAAAGAACAGACTTTCTGGTAACTTGCAGTGACTTCCCCAAAAACAGATGTCTCAAAACTAACAGTTAGCTAGTACTCTTCCACACTAAAAGAAATGGTCAGATTAAAGAAAATGTTTCCTCTGTAAGAGTGGTGAAATACAGGAGCAATTCGCCTGGAGAGGTTGTGGAACCTCCATCCTCAGAAACTCGATTAGGTATGGCCCTGAGCTACCTCACTTAAGCTGGACTTGCTTGGACTACAGGGTTTCAACCTCCCGAAGTCCCTGTCAACATATTGCTACTCCATGACAATGTGATTATCCTCAATATCTCCTCACAGGGTTGGCCACAATAAAAAAACATTCATCTTAGGGTACACAATGTTCAATAGACATTAAGTCATGTAACTTTGCTATGTTCCAGTAAGGACTATGTTGTTCCTGTAAGGACAGTCTCTCTCTTGCATGGATAATGAAACAGAGATACAATGAAGTGCAGTGAAGTAAAAGTGTTGACCAATTTCAGCTGGGAAGTTTAGAATTTTTACCATTCTGCCTGGTTGTTAAAAAACAGTAAAAATATATTATTAGAGATTTGAGCATTGCAGACAAGACAACTCCTGCAGTTGATAACACAATCACTCTTGCATTAACAGATGCATAAACAATAAAGGCACTG
The DNA here is from genome assembly GCF_020740795.1 of Apus apus. Classification (NCBI taxonomy): domain Eukaryota; kingdom Metazoa; phylum Chordata; class Aves; order Apodiformes; family Apodidae; genus Apus; species Apus apus. The sequence continues at coordinate 55,785,648 of NC_067283.1, forward strand.
TAGGATAAAACTGAGGTGGGAAATCATTTATTTCAACTGATTAGTTTTCATTACTAAGCACTAACCCAGCATAGCCTCCTGTGTCAGGCTCCTTTGGGTTGGCTGACCCACATCACCAATATATCAATGAATGCTTTCTATACAGCAACTAGTGATCAATCACACTGTAGGATTTTAAACATAAAAAATAATCACCGTGCTTGGCAAAATTCCCTTTATCATTCTTCTCCAGGCCTTCTGTATGTTTTCTTGCCAGTCTCTCCTTACCTTCCTTATCTTCTTTCCCCCTCTTCTCAGCAGGCTTAGTCCTACCTCTCCTAGGCTCAGCAATAAGAGGATTTTCTTCTTCGTTCATTTAATTTTAGATAAATGTTGAATTGGGAGTTGTACATTAGCCCTGATTCAGCTGTCTTGCTGAAATGTCAGTGGGAGACTTAGTCTGAGTTGCATGTGAATGGACTTCAGAGATACATGCTCTATGACTGAAAGCCTGAGAGGGAAAAAAGGCAGTTAAGGAAAAAAACACATACTGTTAGCATCAAGATGCATCTTAAAGGGGCACCTGAGACACGTTTTGGCTAAAATAATTTTCTGGCTTTCTAGCAAGACTGCTTGAAGCAAGATACAGGTAAATCTAGCTTTTCTGAATATCTTGAGATAGAAAACATACAGAAGTTGAAAGCTTCAAAATGTCAGGTCTGTACCAGACATAATCTGAAGTTAAAAACTAAGTCCAAATCCAAATGCTGCAAAAGGCTGAGGGATCAGAAATCAGAAATAGTATCTTGGGTCCTCGCCTGCTATTATTAATGTAACTGAGCTCAGAATTTCTGCCCTCTTCCTTCTTGCATCCTATATAGTTACAGATATTCACATTTTTCTTCATTCCTAATAGATTACTTCAGGTGTATGTTCATATACAGGCACTTCTTAAGTCATTGGGAATGACCTGTCTCGACCCTATATCCAACAATAAAATGACTTGTAGGAGCATCGAAAGATGATATACTCTGCCTAACACAATGTAGTGACTCAGTCTAGAGCTTGTAGTTAGGATTTTTTTTCCCTTAAAAAAAATTCCTGTGTTCTTTTCCTAGACATAAATAGTAAATCTTCTGTTGACTGCAAGAAGAGAAAAGAAAAATAAAATGAAATGCTTTTTAAAATCAAAGTTAAAAGGTTGTTCTCCAGTTGTTTAATGTGATCCTCTCTGCAATGGGGAATTTTGCAGCCATGATGTGAGTGCATGTGGTGCCTATTTTCATTGGAGTCTGGCAATTTTCAGAATGAAAAAAATGCCACAAACAGACAGGAATTTCAAAACTGCTGACAGTAAAGTTGACGAAGACTGCTGTGGCTGCAGCTCAAAGACATGTAAAGTTTTCAATATATTTTTATGCTTTGAAAGGCAGCATTATTTTTAGGAAACTGACCAAAGTCTGATACCTATTTTATTTTAAAACATTTGGAAATTATTTTTAAATTAAGGCATATGTGACCTTCAAATTTATTAAAAGTATTTTATTTTTTTTTTTAATCCTTCTTTTTTCTTTAAATTTGATATAACCATAAACAGGATTACTTTTACTTATTACTACAAATCTGATTATGTTAAACTGTTATTTCACCAGCGCAAAATTCATACAATGGCCTTACTTTTTTAGACTTTTACCTTTTGGACCTCAATGCACTTTAAGAAATGTAATTTCTATTGTTATTGCCATTGTAGCTATGAAATAAACAGAAAAGAGCCAGAACTTCAGTGTACACAGAAACAGTGACCAAAAGTAGGGTTTTTTTTTTTCTGATTCCTGCTTGTAATCCTGACCCTCTGAAGTTCACATGCCTGTGTCTGCTTGAAGAAATAACTCTGGTAGCATTCACAATGGGGATTATAGAGGGAAAGAATCTCATCTTTCTTTCACCTACAAGGCCCAAACTAACTACTGGGAATGCTAAAATTTGCTCAGGTACTACGTTTAGCTTAGAATTACAATTCAGGTGTAAATTACTAAGTTTGACTTCTACATGTCTGAAATTTGTGACATATTTGAATGTCTGTGACATGTCTGAATGTCTATAAGGATTCCAATTTAAAAAAAGTACCATCTACTCACTTTCTCTGTTTCTGTAGGCTTAATGAGGTCTCCCACTTACTTAATAATGTTATAAAATGATGTATCCAAATAAAAATAAGAATTTTAGTCCAATTAAATCTGACTTACTGACATGAATCCTCTTCTTCATATTTAAAAATGGAGATATCAAAGGGTTCATTTATTTAAGAAATAGGTTGACTATTCTCTTTTCTGAAAGACATGATACTTGATCCTGGGGGGCTTTTTTTCTGGCTGGCTGTTTCAACCACCATGTGTTAGTCTGTCAAAACACATTCGCTTACTATTCTACTCTTCACTGCATCAGAAGGTATTCAATAAGCTACCTTTTTGCACCTGATGGCCAGCACTTGAGTGTCACATCTGTTACCATGTTGCCAGCGAGTGTAGCTAACTCAATTGACCTGTTTCCACTTCCTTCTGTGTAGATTCTCCAAGGAAAAAGAGAAGGCCCCTGAGAAATGCTGCAAGCAGGCACTTAGGTCTGAAACTGCTGTCAACTGAGCCAGGGCTCATGGACTTCAAGCTGCACCAGTTTACACCACTTGGGAATGTGGCTCCTTCTCTACTCAATGAAATGTACATAAGCAGGCAATGGACTATTAATTCAGTGGCAGTAACTTACAAACATGTGAAAGGGAAATTGGCATATACTGCTATAGACACAAACCTACACACACACAAAAATGTGTGAAAAAAAAAAAAAAAATCAGGAAGAAGTTTTCGTGCTCCTCAGCAGAAACACGAATCCATTTTGCAGCCTAACATAGTAACCTGCACCTGATTACTCTAGCGCAGGGGGTTCAGGCAGCCAACATAATTTAAACGAACACATACTTTAACGAGGCCCAAAGAAACAGACCTGTCAGAGCAGTAAAGGAATCAAAATAAGAGGACAAATCAGCTGAGGAAAAAGTAATCCATATACAGATAGCGCACTTTGCAAATATAAAGCAAACTCATTAATGGCAGAAAGTACTACAAATTCTGTAGGAATCACAACTACAAGGCAGAGGGTCCAAAGTTCTGCCATCTATTTTGAACCCAGTCATGTGGCAAGATCATGTCATATAATCCTTTGGCGCTTCATCCTGAGTAACTGGACTGTAACATTTAGCAATTTTGGCAAATTGAGATTACTAGTTGAAAAAATCCAGAAATGAGATACTAGTTAATTATTCTTCTAATATTCGCTATCAGCTCTCATGCAGAGAAGTCAGGCTGCCAATAATGATGCTTCAGAAAGAATCACAAGCATATGGCATACAATACAAAAACAATAAAAAATAAACATATATTGTGAAATTAATAAGTGGGCAATAGTCAATGCTATTTTGAAGTCTAAGGCAAATAAGAATGCCTGATTATTTTAGTGTCCTGAAGAAAGAAAGGTAATGATAACTATAATACACACGCTTACACCAGCTTTTATTAAGCACAACATTCAAAATCAGTATCATAGCATTTATGCACATGCATTCAATACTCAAGCACAAAAATGTACTGAAATTAACACTATCACCTTGAATACAATAAGGCAAAGATTTATCTATGTATTTATTTATTTTTTTATATATATCCAGGCCTAAATAAAAAAAGAAAAACAACACCCCTCCCCAATTCTGTGCAAAAGAATTTCTGATAATTTTCAGCAAATTAAGGAACTCAGATGCTTCATAGAGTGTTTTCTGTTTCTTTCCTTAGCCTTCTGGTTTAAAACCTTTAATTTATGTTTTGTTAATACACCAAATGCTGCTGAGGAAGAAATACTAGGATTTTCATTTTGAAAATGTCAAAGCAGAAAAGTAGAGATTTCTGCTTTGCTTTTTGTATAGTTGGAATGGAAACAGGGGAACTAAACAAACACTTGTCAATAACTGTGCTTTAAAAATGAGAATGAGAACAACAATTATTTTTGCCTAATTATTGGGAGCATTTTACTTTAAACTATCCAAGAGATAGATAATTTCCACATAACTTATTACATCCTTAACGCAACTCACCAGATCAGCTCAAAACCTCCACAACCACTAAATCCCCTACTTACTTACTAGCAAACACAGGAACAGTCATGGAGCAGCTGCAGATGATTATGTGACCTTTCTACAAGTCACCAGGCTTTCGAGCATCAGTTGTCTACTGATAGGGGCTTTTAACTGAGATGTGAAAAAAGGAATATTCGTGATCCATAATAGAAAGTTTAGTGCTGTCATAAACCTGCGGTTTGTGTAACAAAAACCTACACTAATCAAGAACGCAAACAACCTGTTAATAACCCAGATACTTAAGGATGTTCACAATAGAAAATATTTTGCCACCAGATAGTTTGTCAGCTGTTTGCCCATGCAGCCCGGAGACAGACTTACCTTTCCAGGGTCTCCTGAGAACTCAGCAAGCCATGTGCTTTCTCTGCATTTACACTGAGGCAGAGTTAGACTTGTTGTCATATTACAAGAGAAAGTCTTCACTGACCCTGATCCGTTGAGCACCATCCTCTGAGATCTGTCACACAGCCAGGTCTCAATCCACCTCACTGTCCACTCATCAAGCCCACTCTTCCTGGGTTTCCTAACTAGGATGTTATGGGAGACAGTACCAAAAGCCTTGCTGAAGTCAAGGTAGATGACATCCACTGCTCTACCTTCACCTAGCCAGCCAGTAATGACATCACAGAAGGCAACCTGGCTGGTCAAGCATGACTTCCCTTGGGTGAATCCCTGCTGACTTCTCCCAGAGACATTCTTTGCTTTCACGTTTTGTGATGATGTCCAGAATGATTTTTTCTAACACCTTCCCAGGAACAGAGGTAGACTTAAATTTCATCCTGTGTTGTAACACAGATTTGCTTATCTAACTTTAAAATACATGAATCAGCAATTTTGATAAATTGGGACAGTCTTAGAGTTCTGGACTGTTCCAAACACTTCATTTTCTGCCTTCAGAGAAGTCAAAGAATTCCAGTTGTCAACTACCTGGAGTACTATTAGACACACAGCCACACACCACACCACCCAGGTTAATTTCAACAGAAAGCATCTTCTTTCCAGCTTCTGCATACAAGTGCAGTGCCTCTAGAAAGTCTGTGATGGCTACCTAATTGAGGGAAAAATTTGTTATGTGAGGTTCTTCTAAGGTCCTTTTCCCCAGGGACTACCTTCCCAGCAGTTCCTTGTATTCATTAAAATGATAGTGATGAAACAATTCAAGCAAGGAAATGATGGGTAGCTTTAACACTGTCCCTATAGATGCAAATAATGGTCTACCAGGAAGACCCATGGCTATAGGAGAGACAGTGGAAATGCTCCAAGAAACCACAGAAGTGAAGAAATGGAAGGAAATGCAGTATATTAAGCACAATACTTATAGTTATTTCTGAGCTTGCAAAGTTTTGTATTAGGATTAAAATAGTAATGAAATTGCTTACAGGTACGATTAACTGATCTTGCATTAACAGTAGATAATGAAGTATTCCAACATAAAAGCATGTACACACACTAATCAGTGATGCTGGAAATAAATCAGAGAGAAAGTAGTATTATATTATCCTGTAAGTGAACTGCTAGTAGTTCTTAATTTATCATCTGTTTCACCTTATGAAACTTTTCTGAAGACTGAAATGCAGTTAAGTGGTAACTAATGAGAAAGTTTACCCGTTACTTTGTTGTATATATTCCTTTCTAGAACTGTGTATAATCAAGTAACTTCTATATTATTGTGTTTGAAAAACAGTTTTAACATCCCTCATTAATTTTTTTAAGTTCTTGTTTTAATGCTTTGAGTACACAGAGTTCCCCAAAATTTTAATATGTTAGATAAAAATCTTTCTTCTCAGAAAAAAAGAACAATAACTGGAAAGAAGTTATGAATGCTTCAGTAAGCACTTAATAAAAGACACTATCATTACACAAAAGTAAATACTGGAAATTTCTTATCACTTAGTAACACTGCGTGTACCTTAACTGAATATTTATCATGTTTCAAGTGGTAAGTAAATAAACCTGATATTAATAGAGGTACAGATCAAGTGCTAAATGTTATTTCTTACTTGTTGACATATAGCTAAATATCGGTAGTGAAATTAAAATGTGGAAAGCAGAAAGCATCAATATAGTTGACTTATAAATAAAAAGGAGGAGCCTGTATCAATATATAAAACTGTTATTTACCATTAGATAGACAGATACAGATGAGCTGCATGTGTTAGAGACACTTGAAAAATGAACATGACCTCAAAATCTTTGCTTTTCAGAATCTGAGGTTGGAAAGGACATACGGAGATAGTGTACTCCACCTCCTTGCTCAAAACAGGGTCAGTTACAGCAGATTGCCCAGGATTGCATTCAATGAGGTTTTTGACTGCCTTCAAGGACAGAGACTCCACCACCTCTGGGCTACTTGTTCCAGTGCTCAATCACCCTTAAACTAAGATTTTCCTTACTCTTAAATGGAAATTCCTGTATTTTAATTTGTGTTCATTGCCTCTGGTCCTGTGACTGGCCAAAACTGAGAAGGTATTGGTTCCCTCTTTACTCCTTCCCACAGGGTATTAATACACATTAATAAGACCTTTAAGGCTAAACAGTCCCAGCTGTCTCAGTCTCTCCTTGCAGGACAGATACCCCAAGCCCTTAACCACCTTTGTGGTCCTTCACTAAGCTCATTCCAGTACACCCATATCTCTCACACACTGGGGAGTTGTTTTGCATCTGTAGGTGCTGGCTGCTTATGAACCCATTAAGAAAGGCACTGACACTCTTTAAGTCATACTTTAAAATGCTGTTTATATAGAGCTAACACTATAAGGAAAGAATAGCACAGATAATCCTATCTCACTCCAGATTCTGGAACCCCAAGTGATTAGCATCAAATAGGTCTCTCATCCATGCACAGCATGCTGTGCGGACCCCAACCCATAGAAGAGGTTTCCTCTCTCAGTGATTTGAGCTATTACAGATTTCTTTTCTTACAAGAAAACAACTTTATGATTTCGAGTGTCAAACAAAGTTCTCATAGGACAACTTCTTGCTGCTCTCCTATAAAAAGGCAAATACACACAGGTGGCATAATTGCTGGTACCAGGCAGGAGCTCTATGCAAGATCATCTATTACAATGAGTTGGCTGTGTTTCTTCTGCAGCCACAGGTTTTGTGCAACACAACACAGGTCTGAAGGCCACACTGGACATGTAGATCAGTGCAACACAGGACAGGCCCCAGCATTCTCAGGTTCTCAGGTGATATGGTTCACTAACTCCTTGATATACAATGGTCATGCAGTCAAGCTCATTACAGACATCCAGAACTGCATGCAGCACTCCAGATGTGGCATCTCCAGTGCTGAGCAGAAGAAAGGGATCATCTCCCACGCCCTTCTGGCATTTCTCTTCCTGATACAGCTCAGGGTGCAGTTGGTCTTCTTCACCTTAAGGATGCACTGCTGGCTCATGTTCAATTTGCTGTACATCAGAACCTGAAGAACCATCTCTGCCATGCTTTCCAGCCAGTCAGAACCCGTGTGTGTACTGGTGTGTTGTTATTCTTCTTCCCCAGATGCAGGACTCTGCATTTCTCTGTTAAGGAGATTCCCATCAGCCCAGTTCTCCAGCCTGTACAGGTGTTTCTAAATGGCAGCCCAACACCGTGGCATGTCAGCCACTCCTCCCAATTTTGTATCATCAGCAAACTTGCTGGGTGCGCACTTTGTCCCCTCATCCATCAAGCCAGTCAGCTCATTGTAGAAGGCTGTCACACTACTCCCACTCATTTTCTTTTTCAGCCTTCATGTGGTTGGAAAAAGGTTACAGCTGGATTTAGTCCATCAGCTTCCCTGCAATCACAGAATCATCAGAGTTGGAAGGGACCTCTAGAGATCATCCAATCCAACCTCCCTGCTAAAGCAGGATTGCCTAGACCACATTACTCAGGACTGCATCCAAGGGGGTCTTGAGTATCTCCAGAGAAGGAGACTCCACAACCTCCCTGGGCAGCCTGTTCCAGTGCTCTGTCACCCTCACCGTAAAGAAGTGTTCCCTCATATTTCAATGGAACTTTCTATGTTCCAGCTTGTGCCCATTGCCCCTCGTCCCATCACTGGGAGCTACTGAAAAAGAGTCTGGTTCCATCCTCCTTGCACCCATCCTTGTAGATACTTACAGGCCTTAATAAGGTCTCCCCTCAGCCTTCTCTTCTCCGGGCTAAAGAGGCTCAGCTCTCTCAGCCTTTCCTCATAAGGGAAATACTGCAATCCCTCAGTTATCTTTGTTGCCCTCTGCTGGACTCTCTCTAGTAGTTCCCTGTCCCTCTTGAACTGGGGAGCCCAGAACTGGATGCAGTATTCCAGATGTGGCCTCACCAGGGCAGAGTAGAGGGGGAGAATGACCTCTCTCGACCTACTAGCCACACTCTTCCTTATGCACCCCAGGATTCCATTGGCCTTCTTGGCCATGCTGGCTCATGGATAATTTAGTATCTATCAGGACTCTCAGATCCTTCTCCTCAGAACTGCTTTCCAGCAGGTCCACTCCTAACCTTCATTGGTGCATGGGGTTCTTCCTCCCCAGGTGCAGGACCCTACACTTGCCTTTGTTGAACCTCATTAGGTTTTTCTCTGTCCAGCTGTCCAGCCTGTCCAGGTCATGCTGGATGGCAGCACAGTTCTCTGGAGTGTCAGCCACCCCTCCCAGTTTGGTATAATCAGCAAACTTGCTGAGCATATGCTCTGTCCTCTTGTCCAGGTCATTAATGAGTATGTCAAACAAGACCGGACCAAGTATTGGCCGCTAGGGGCGACATTGCTGGCTGCAGGCCTCCAACTCAATCCTGCTCTGTTAATCACAACCCTCTGAGTTCTGTCACACAGCCACCTCTCAGTCCACCTCACTGTCCACTCATCTAGCCCTAACTCCCTCAGTTTCCTAAGGAGGATGTTATGGGAGACAGCATCAAAAGCCTTGATGAAGTCAAGGTTTGTGACATCTGCTGCTCTCCCCTCATCCAGCCAACCAGTCATGTCATCATAGAAGGCTAGCAGGTTGGTCAAGCATGATTTACCCTTAGGAAATCCATGTTGACCTCTACCAATAACTTCCTGTTCTTCAAAATGAGGCTGACCAGCTAGTAGTTGCCCAGATTTTTTTCTGGAAGATAGGAGTAAGATTTTCTTTCCTTCAGTCATCAGGAACCGCCCTCCACACTGCCATGGTCTTTTAAAGATAAAACAGTGTGGCCTTCAATAATGTTAATCAGCTCCCTCAGCACGCATGGGTATATCCAATAGTGCCCCATAGACCTGATTATTTGCAGTTTCAGTATTCCCTCACCTGATCCTCGTCCATCTAAGCTAAGTCTCCCTTGCTCTAGACTTTCCCACATGTCACAGGGACTGGGGATTCCTGGAGAGCAGCCTTCTCTGTAAATACTGAAGTGAAAAACGGATTGAGTACTTCAAATTTTTCCATGTTCTTTGTCACCATGCAGGTTTTCTTGGTTAGTGAGTAGCAAGTCCAGTTGCGCCCCATCCCTGGTTGACACATCCAACATTTGTGTGAGGAAGCAGTCTTCTACACATCACAGGAACTTGATGGATGTCAGGTGAGCTGCAATGTTGTTCTTCCAGCAAAAGTCTAGGTAGTTAAAGTCTCCTGTAAGGACAAGGTTTTGTTGACCTGAAGCTTGCCTGAGTTACCTTAGTAATGCTTCATTGGTCATGTTGTGCCAGTGGTCGCGTCACCTCTTCTCCTCTACCTGTCTTTACAAAACAGCCTATAGCCACCTATCACTGTCCTCCAGTTGTGTGAATCATCCCACCATGTTTCAGTTATTCCTGTGATATCATAAGTATCTGACTGAGCATGGAGCTCCAGTTCCTCCTGTTTATTTCCCAGGCTGTGTGCGTTTGTAGATCTACACTTCAGGTGGCTGATCTTTTAGTTCTCATTTAAGGACACAGCTGAGGCACATTTCACATTACTCTCGTTTGCCCAATTAGCTGCAGTGATAATGGTGGTGTGATCACTGCTATTTTGGATCCCTCCCTCCGGAACTGGCATGCTTCTCCCAGGCTCCTCTCTAGTAAGGCCAGTTTTACCTCCGCCTCCACTTTAAGTCTAGCTTAAAGACCTTCCTGTGAGTGTTACCTGTTCCTAGCATGGACCATCGTTAAGCTTGGATGGTGGAATCCTTCAAAAAAAGCCAGCTCTGCTGGTCCCCTCTGCACTCCAGGGCTGTATCTCATGGGCTTCTTCTAAGCAGATGCTTAAGAAGGGAAGAACTGCCAAAATACAAGACCCTAACTAGAAATTTCACATAATGATTGAAAAGTCAAACATGTCCAGCTACTGTTGGCCTTGGGGAGACTTAAGGATTCTATTTTTTTTTTCTCACCGGATTAGAACAACGCTTAACAGACTGGATGTAGTTTGCATTACTACTAAAAGTAATAGTAATAACATTTAAATTTGATCAGGTTTGTCTTGAAAACCATAAGCCTGTCCTGTTTGTCTTTAAAAAAGGTAATATAAATTTCAAATAGCACTAGGAAATTTATCTGTATAATTATTCTAGACACTTCAGTATTAAGTCCAGTCTGTGAAGAGACGTAGTTCATTTTAATAGCCCTGATCACTCACCTCCTTGCATACTTTGACAAAGAGGCTAATATGTTGCAAATATTAGGTCTTCAGCAAACAAGCTTTGGGACCTGGATAAACAAAGGTGCTGGTTGGAGTTATCAGAGGAAATGTTCTGAACAGTTTACCACTGATGCAAATCTGAACTGAGTACAGCATTCCTTTGGACTTCAATATAGTTTATTATTATGATGCAATAAACAAGATTCATCAGGGCTTTCTGACAGGATGCTATCATGGCAAAAATAATATTTAAAAAAAAGGTGTCTAGCTTTAGGATATAAAAAGGTGGTGCCCCTTTCTCTCACATGTGATTTGGGATACGATGAATCTTGCTTGCCACCTTTCCTTCTGAGTTTGCTCAGCTTTCAGATAACTATAGAGACCCTACAGGATCCTCAATCTGCACAAAATCAAACCTTGCCTCCTGTAAGTAAAGCGCATAGAGTCAACATGGGCAATTGCATTTTAAAAAATTCTAATTCCATTTCATTCTTTAGCTTTTGCTGTGTCTGTTGTCTCCAACAGAAACAAATGTGCAGTGACTACTGCTCTTAATCTAATTTTTAATTGAAATAATTCCATCTACATCATCCATTCTCACAGCAACTTAGGAGGTGAACCTCAGCGAACAGCTGAACAGCATGTTGCTGAAATGAATAAACTCTGCAGGTCTTCTAAAAGCCAGTGTTCTACATGGCTTGTTATCCCAGGGTCAGTAAAAAATTCTAGGTTAGATTGTGAATTTATATTAAACCTTGCTACCAGCTTAGTTGAGTCAAAGCATGGATTTTATAATGAAATGCCACAAAAATCTGCAGCTGATGATTCATCTTCTAATTTATTCTCTGTTGCTTTTCACAACTGTTGAAGTTTTTTTCTGATTAAATATACTGTATGAACTGAAATGGCTAATATGACATTTCAAAAGTTAGAAATCAATATTACAATCATTAAATTAATTGGGTTTTTAAATTAAAATGACAGAAAGAGGACATGTAAGCAGAGTTATCTCCTTCATTGATTTTTATTTCCTGTTACTTTAATAAGAAACTCACTGGTGTTGACTAGATTTGTCAGAATTGCCCTCTGAGCAAAACCAAACAAAAATTATCATTATAGTTATTGGTTTCTAGGAATGTGGGATGAAACCTTTGTTGGTTCTAGTAGCACAAAGGTGTGGTTGAAGTTTCTTCTTAGGTTAACAAATGAAGTTAAAAACTGTATTAATTCAGATTTTATTAAGTATTTTATTATTTCTATTTTATGTTTGTAAATGTCCTCATGCAATTAGACTGCTAATTTAATTTGAAATAGTCATGTTAGAGTCTCTGGCATAGTGAGCTAAAAAACTTCATCTGTATGTTTTAATAAAAGTTGCTTAGTTAGATTCAGCAAAGTTACTTTATATGTTGAAACTGGAAGCATCTTGATCCTTATTTTCAAATACAGTGAAGACATCCTTACCTACCATGGTTTGGGATTGAAAAAATATGCAAGGTACTTGTCTTCTGAAACAAAAGCTAAAAAAAACCTTTGCCTCCTGCTGACATGTTAAGATGATAGGCTTTCACTTACGATTCAGCAATGTGGTATTCCCACAATTAATCAGGCAGGTTTTGATGCCTTATAGGTAATGAATGGAATATCAGTATAGGATACCAGTTAAAAAGGTCTAATGACATAGTTCCTATTTGTTTCCACCGTAATTCTGTGCTACTTGTAGGTTTTTACATAGGTATGAAGAGGCATGCAAGGAACTTCCTCTCCCCCTTTTCACAACTGGAGTCTCAATATGTGGATCCCTCACTTGTGAATTATCAGAGATGCTTCTACTCTCCTTCAGAGCAATAAGACAGTAAGACCAATATTCCCAGCTCTTTAGTGAGGTTTTGACCTAGTATAGTACATCAAGGGGATCCAGGTACACTGGTCCAATCAATGCTGCAGACTGAGTAGTTCTGCTGAACCAAAAAGCTCAGTGACACATACTACATGTAAGGTGACTGGCTGACAAAAAAGGACAGCAGGGAAGTACTTGTAAATCGTGATGTAGCCTTGAATAAGATGCTTCTTGTTTGAAGTGTTTGGTTCAAACATATTTTGCAGCCAAAGAGCTATGTAAGTGTTTTACTTTGTAATATTCTCCTTCCCTTGTTGGGATAAACTACTCCGCTGAACCAGCTTATTGCCTCATAAAACAGAGCAGCAATACTATTATCGCATAACTGCACCTGAATTCAGGCAGAACTACTTTGTTCAGAGAGTAGTAAACACTTGCAGTAAGTTGTCAAGTAAGGTCATTGAAGCAAATAACATAAATGCGAGCTAGAGACATGTTACACTTTCATGAAGGAGGTTGAAGGATACAGTGTCAAGAAGGGATGCAAGCAGGATGATCTAAGCTCAGGAAGGATGTATTTCAATGTTATTATTAAAATTATCCTTCTGCATAAAGCCAGTACAAGGCTTCTATGGCACTTCTTCCTTATATGCCCCTAAGAGCCTTAAGTAGGACACAAGAGGTATAGAGCTGCAAATTTCAGCCTGGATAAAGAGGACTTTGATTAATCCAGTGACCACCCAAAGCACTGTATTAATTTTTGTGTACCTTTAGAAGGAGTAGCTCTTTGAAATATGGACCTGGTTTTATACATTTTCTTAATGCAGTCTGTTTTTGCACTCTTTCTTTTCTATTCTCAACTAAAGTTAGAAAGTCACACAGTGGCCTTCCAGCAGCCACAGTTAACATACAGGCTGTATTTGCTGCATAGTGACTAAATGTGTTTGTCAGACTTTTAACACTTAGAGGACTCTCAGAAATGAAGCACACAACTAGCTGGGCTCAAGTCACAGCCATGGGTAATTGCTGAACAAATGTATTATCAGCTCAGGCAAAGGCAAGGCCTGAGAAATCCTGAACCCTACACTGTCAGCCAGTCTGTTGCTAGAAATGACAAAAATAGTATTTAGCAGGCTGCAAATAACACTAATCCATAGAGAAAGCATTAGTTTTAATACTCCATGCATGCCAAATCTTAGAACTTATTCTCACCTGAGCAGCCCCCTTAGCGTGCCTTTCCCTAAACTCAGCAGTAGCTTCCTCCCCCAGGTCACAGCTTCTTTCTGTCAAGCACCTCTGCTCATCCTACCTGATACCTTGCCCAACGGCAATCTCTGCTGCCTCTGCTCTCTCTCACTTCTTTCTTACCTTCCCTATACAGGCACTTAACAGATTCCTGTCTTCATCACATTTCCTTAAAAAAAATCATGTGTGGTATAATTCCCTTCAGCCTAGGCCCCAGGCTGGCTCAAGATCTCTTATCAGTTTTTTCTCACTGACTGGTTACCACCTGACAAACCTTCCCAGAGTCTATGATAGTCAAGGCACAGGATCCTATCAACTTCAGTGTTTTCTGCACTGGGGAGACAAAGGTGGTAAGAGAGAGAGATAGTGCAGCATTCTCTCCAGATCTCAGTAATTAAAGCCCCAAAACAAATGCTGTAATAAAATGCCTGGTTTATTAAAATGAAATAAAAATAAGAATATAAATAGCAAGTAAATCTTATATCCCTTCAGATGCTGGGAACCCTGCTTTCTCATGGAGCACTGGAAAGTCCCCAGATGGTGTTTTGTACTGTGCACTACACAGATGCCATTTATGCAGAGGTTCCTCCTCTGTCCCATGTCATAGTGCCTTTCATTTTTTTGCAAAAACCATGTAAGAGAACATACTGTCTTCATCCTGCTGAAGGAAACAACTAGTAAATTAAGGCACTTAATCAGTCCTCCAGTGTTTGTATTTCTGAGTTAGTTTTCCTGCAAAGACTAATTTTTGCAGAATCACAAGTTGAAACAGTTATTTATCACCATATCCTGTCCTGAAAACTGCCTTGGTGACAAAACTGTGAAGTCATTCATGGTATCCTTTATTTAATCACACTTAATGGTTGTCTGTGATCTTAGAAGGCCAACTCTACCACATTTCCTTTTATAAATGTGGTTTAAGAAGCATGAGCAGGATGAGTATCTAAGAAGCATGTCCACGTTTCAAATATTCAGACAATTACAGATACAAAGTGCAGGTCAAGTCATTCAGGATTGATTAGTTATTTTGGTTGTTTTATCTTAATTGCTCAAAGTGGGGACAGTTTTCAGCAACTGTCCTAAAATATGTTCCTTTCAAGATACTTCAGATTGCATATTCAAAATTCAGCTGTTCCTGAGAAACATTTACGAGGCCTTGATTTGGCATACAGCTGTATCTCTTCCCTTGAGGCTTTTTTATGCCATAGCCATCACTCCAGCTGGGATTTTTTTGCATTTTCTTTTAAATTATTTAGAACTGCTCACTGCTCATGGGTGCTTTCTGGCATTAGATATATTAGATAATATAATATGGTCTGGAATAACCTATAGAAAATTTCCTATAGAAAATGGTATGCTAAATTATACGCAATCTCAAGAATGGCTGTGAAAGGTATAAAAGATATGCGAAGAAAAAGAAATAGGCATCCTTCAAATCCTTCCACTGAATTAACTTCCTTTTCCTTTTTTATGTCAGTTTTCTTCCTTTACCCAAACGTGACTAATAGTAAAATAAAATGGGAGATAAGACACATAACTTTATCATAGCATGAAAATACCCTTAGAAAATTGTGAAATTAAATCAGAGGCTCAGAACTAAATTGTTTGAAAATAATGCTTTCCCTAGGCATTTCTTCCTTTCTGCCAATAGCTTTCCATCCCTTTCCTCTGACCCTCTGACCAGCTGTTCATTATATTTTGATTATTATGCATCTATTTTATATTATAAATTCGTCAGAGCAAGAAAAATAGATTTCCACCACCAGCAGCAGCATTGTTGATTTTATACCGAAACACTAAATAAGCCTGATTTGTTTTGTAAGATTAGTAAACCCCAGAAATATTGTACCTAGGAAAGTGGTGGATTCTCTTGAAGGTTTTAAATCGCAACTGGTCACTGGCATGCATTCAAAATGTCTGACATAACTCATACAGAGTGATGGGCCTGATGCAGAAATTGGTCGATAGTGTTTTTTGGGTGGTGTTTCCTTCCAGATGCTTTGGTTGTTAATGCTCAACAAATTCCCAGTTGCTTCAGTTGTGTGGGTTGTTGTCAGGGGTCAGGTGTACTTACTGCCTCTGCAACCTCACATCCTGGGTTTGGCTATCTGTGTTCAAGCACAGCTCTGTGCAACACCATCAGCTTGGATCAGACTTGTGTGAAAAGAGCAGTGAAAGGAAGAGAGGGGAGAAGCCTCATCTGGAGCCTTCTCCCTTAACTTGGAAGCTGCATTTAAGCCCAGGTCCTTTCCCCAGTCACTGTCATACCATGATAGGTAAGTCTGAACCTGACCAAGTATCTAATTGGGCCAGATACTGTCCTGTTGACTTGATGTTCTGACTTGAGCTAGGAACTGCTTGTTACTACTGTATTGTCTGACCATCACTGGCCTTTTCGCTGATCCTTGTTACTGTTGGCCAACTCAGGTTGCTTTTGCTGGGCCTCTTCTGCTTTCTTGTTTTGATATCATGGGACTATGACCCTTGTTAGTGAAGATACTTCTCTTGACTCACTTTTCTTTGTGAAGCAGCCTGCTTTTGCTGTGTCAGGGAACAGTGAGAGCAGGGTTTCTTCCTAACAGATGGTGAGCTGGGAGTTGAGGGTGGCCACAATGCAGGCTGGGCACAATGACCTCACTGGAAGGAACCAGTGCCATGGCAATAAAGGCATTCCCAGAGATGGCAGTCAGGCAGATCCAACGTCCAACCTGGAAGTCAGCCTGCAGAACAGTGTCCAGATATATGTGCCTGGTCTGTGTCCAGGCAGAAACATGACTGTGGCTAAGTAGAGGACAGGAACTCTTGTGACATAGATTACATTGGTACTGAAGGCCCAGAGTTGAGTTGAAATGGAGCTTCTGGGCTCACTGGTGGCAGGTAGGGGTGAAAACCCCAAATGAGGCTGGTAAAGGACCATTAAGGCCTATTAGTGTACTCAAGACTCCAGCAATTATGCTTTATAAATATGATCTCAAATTTCTGATGACAAGGTTCACATGCTTCTGATGACCAGCAGCAGTAGAACTTCTGGAGCCATTTCTAGGAGCAGCAGAGAATCATCTTGAGTGTGACTTTATCTACTTGAGATAAAACAATTGCCACTGCAGAATCTAAATTAATGTGCCTGCCTGCTTGGTATCTAAGATAGAAGTCGTGCGATGTTAGTCAACCTGCATTAGCAATTCTTATTCAGAAAGACTATCACATTATCTTAAAGCAAACAGGAGAAGAACTCCTGAACAGGCTGTTCTCTGCTTACTCTGTGAGCAAGATAATTGCTGATATGATAGGCAAATCAGGTACTATAAGTAAAGGCCATACAATGAAGTCATAGCCTTGCCAAAGATGCATTTCATGTTTGCCCTATCCATCACTGTCTAGGGATTTCAATTTCACAGGTGAAACTTGCAATCTGGTAAGGACATCACTGCTTATATTACTCAGTTGCTCTGCATCATTGAGCATTGTTACTGGTGATTTTCTCAATGACAAGTTACATAATTGTCTTGTCTTTGGAGTTCAGCACCATCTTTTTCTTGAGCCAAATTTATCATTTGTAATTGTTCTGTAAAAGGCCTCAGCCACTGAATCAGAATCACTGCACACTAAGAAATGTCTTATTACAGCAATTAATCTAAATGCTGGCTTTCATTATTAGAAAGATGATTGTTGTCAATACAATCAGGAACTCAAGCAACATTACATTAACAGACAAGATCAGTTGTCTAGATTTCTAGTCAGATCATATAGCGATCCATTCAAAGATGCTAAAAGTTATTGCTGCTCAAAGAAAGACAGACTGGAATGCCTCAGTTTGGTCATCAAAGTTTGTCAGTATGAAGCATATTATGTGAAAGATTCTCATTTGTGGGCATCAGTGATTCATTTGACAATGAGTAAAGAAGTGTTATTGCATCCAAGGAGTCTTGAGGATCTCTGATATGCTCATTATAATGGTAATAAGTGTGCATGAGAATGAATTGGAAGTTAACTGAGATCACCTCTGAAGAGACACAATATTCCAGTGCCTCATTTTCATTTTGATGATAGTAGTATGGACATGAACATTGGCATAAATGTAAGGTAAATATTCTGTGTGGATTCTTCTTGACAGGGTGGTGGACTATCTCATTTAAACTGTATTATTAACTAGAAGGGTTGGATCAGATGATCCTTGATGTCCCTTCCAACCTGGCATTCTATGATTCTTAGAAAGACCGATTCTTTTTTTTGTATCAGAAGGAGATATTAAAAGAGGCCGTTAAAGTATCAATCTCCATTTCTGAAGATAATAAAAACTGGATTACACAAGATCCTGGGGAGTATGATATAAACCTTGGAGATCACTCTGCTTTGAGTGGAGGCTGGACTAGATGACCTCTAGCTTCCTAGTCTAAATTATTCTATTAACTCATTTATGCTGCTGGGAATCAGTTTTCTTGGCATCTGTCACCAGTGAAAAGTAATTAAGAAAGAGTGTCAGTGAGTTCTTTCAAAGTGTTTCCTGAAAAACTGGGATCTTATAAATACTGATGAGTGTTTTATCATCTGGATCCAACAGCTGAACCAGTTCTCACAAAAGACAGAACTGTATCTCCAGTGTAGCATACCAACAGAGAACTATACTGATCTTGTGCATACAATAATGAATTCTTGATTAGTCACATCTATAGAATTATCAGTTCTGGCTGCAACAGCAGAAACCAAGAGAAATAGTGAAAATCTGTCAAGACCATGGCATGCTAATATAGCATACTAGTGGTGCACATCCAGTGATTGTTTTTAATAAATTGTCTGCTGCTTTTGCAGGAAGTATTCTTGAAACCTGTCCTCTCAAAGTATCAGCAAATTGTCAGTAAAGATGCTACAGGTGTACAGATGAGAGTCACACATAGACAAAAAATTCCAAGACAAGGGATCCTCACCTATTAAAGAGTTATAGCTGTGGAAACAATGTGTGTTAGGGTCCTGATTTTGGTTATATTTGAGGATAAGTCCAAAAGTTTCAAACTGATTTGAGAAGTGAATATTAATTCAGAAGACATACAGAGGGATTACTACTGTTTTGTGTGGTATCCACCCAAGATGCTGTTGCTGTTGCTGCAAGATACTGTAGGAAAAATGTATGTCACATTTGTCTTCTCTCTCTTTTTTCTCTCAGCCTAGGACTCAACTGTGTGTCAGTATTGTTGCTGTTAGTTTCTGAGAAGTTATGTTCACTACACACCTGCCTCAAGTTGCTTCAGTTGCATATATTCAGCTTCACAACTATAGCAATTATTACATCTAAAATTGTTCAGTATAGTATGGAAGCTCCTGGATCCCTCTAAGTAGAGGACTGCCCAAACCTGGTGTTTCTGGAACAAATCTATTTTGCAACAATTCCCTCTGTCTCAGCCAACAAGTTACTTTTTTCCTGAGACCATCTTCTACCATTCAAGAAGAAATAATGGAGCGAATTAATTATTCTAGGAGCCAAGATACTTGCCACTTTTTTTTTTTCTTTCCCAAAAGTTCTACCACCCTTTCCCCATTACTTGTTTGGGAATGACACATTCATAGTGTGGCCAAAATGCATGTTTCTGTCATCAGGTAGCACATGTATGTCTGGTCACGTTACAGAAATACACCCCTGCATTGCATGACAACATTTCTTGCACATCCTCGCATGTAATGTCAACACCTTATAGGAAATATCTACACCTTTTAGCGTCTGAGTGATCTACCATATCCTTTCTTTTTGGAATTCTCATGTTCAACACATGATAAAAATGTGTTTAGTTGCAGTTAGCCAACTTCATGGCTAAGTTTAAATTCTGGGGAAATACTCATATTTGAATGCAAGAAGGGCTTCATGATTCTTTTTTTTTGGAATCTGCAGATACAGAATATTTTATTTAGAAAATGTCTCTAGTGTTTCTGTCCACAAAACATTTCTGAGAATGCACTTTCTCGAACAAATTCTGTGGATTTAAACATTCCTGTGTTAAAGAAAGATTTGGAATACTTTCAAAGAATACAGAACAATATGGCTTGTGGTATGGAAAAATGCCAGATTACATTTCTGCAAAGTCCAGCTCAGTCTGATCCAACAGAAATCAGTAAAAAACTTCTGGTAGACTCAAGCAGATTTCTTACCAAGACCATAATGTACAGTTAATGTAGTCAGATCTGGCTTTAAACCTGAAGATAATACTAAGGAGGAAGAGGACAAGTTATTACTGACCTTTCACTGATACGGTAAATTAATAAATCAGTGTCAATTTTAGTCAAGCGGCTGGTTATAGTTATAACAGCAAAGAATGTATCTATGAGCCAGATCTGTCAATGCTATTTTTGAGCAGCTATTTTTATAACCCTGAAAAAGGAGAGAAAAATAAAAAAGGCATCTTCAGGCATTTAGGAGTTCATTTACTGCACTGATATAATTTTTAATGGGCAATTAGAACACTACTGATTTCAATCATTGGCAATTTTCAGATTCTATAAAAAAGCTGTCTTGAGCTAATTATCTGACAATTGCTCCTTGTGTCATAGCAACTTTCAGGACTTCTACCATCATTTGTCACAGTCTTTTTTTCCCCCACGCTCTGTCTTTGAAGTCCTTACCTAAACCTGGAGTTCTTACCTCTACCCTTTCTTTATAGCATTGTCTTTCTTATATTATTTATTTCCTCCCCATCTGCACACCAGTGGGTCCTTGTGGTTCTATTTTAAGTGTTTAAAAGGCATTTTTTCATAGAGGAAATCATCACTCTCATATAAAAAAGGGAAGGTATTTTGCTCCAGAATATTGGGAAAAGCAGCAGCTACTGGCAACATATCTGCAGACCCTTGCAGGAAAGAATAGACAGAGTTACTCATCTATAGCTCAGCTTTTCCGGTGTGAAAGATCCCAAAAAACAGTGTTGCAAAATGCCTCTTCTTCTCTGAGGGGGCCAAGGGGCTCTGTTGTGCTTGTTGTCATGGCCCATGTACATGATAGCACAGACACGGAGGACTGTTGCAGTAATTTCACATAAATTCCTGCATCACAATCACCACAGAGGCTCCTACTGCAGGCCCTCAGATTTCTGGTTGTGGTATAGAATATATGCTACAGAGTTACTCAATAATAATTCAATAAAAATTCAATGTTCCTCATATCCTGAGTTAAGATTTTTGATAGGTAGTTACCCTCATTATGGAAAAAATGAAAACAAAATTGCTCTACATTTCTAATAATTGTAAGATTAATTTCCACTTTTGGTTAGTGCATATTATTTGTTTTTTCTACTATAGGAAGAAAGTTTAAAACAGTATCTCAGGTAATAACTGGCTTGCACTGGCTGTGTAATGGGCTGTCTGAGTAAGTGAAGATCAAACTCAGCCTGCTACATTAAATATTTTTTTAAATCATTAAATGATAAAACCCAGAGAAACATGTATAGACTAGAAAGTTACATCTCAATTCATTTTCTCATTAGGGAAAACAGCCCTTAGGCCTTCTTTATAAATTCTTTGACATTCTTTGTCTATTTTCTCTCTTTGCTTTATCTATATTTTCTGAGTATGGATACTAGAATTTGTTGCAGAGCTTTGGTTCTAGTGTTGCTAATGGAGGAAAAGCTGAAGCCATAATGCTAAAAGTTTCATCATTTCATTCTACTTGTCAAACTCTGAACACTTTATCCTCTTAAAAAATCCAAAAACCTCCACATAATTTTTACAGGGCATGGACATTTTCATGTGTAATTTTTAACATACTCTGAGGTTACCCAATGGGAAACTCTGTGTTTTCTTAAGTTACAAAGATCCCTCATTTAAAGTATGTGCAGAAACACAGGATCACATCTGTCACCCAGAAAGGGAAAATAAGGTGCAACAAAGGGATAAATTATGCCAGAAGCCAGAGAATAGGTCCATAAAAATATATAAAACAGAAATCAGATGTATATTATTATAATGCTTGCTCACAATGCCGTATAACGATAACTTGCATGAATTATGACCCAGTAAATTATACTGGTCAGAATTATATTTTATTGTAAAATTGTATTGACTCTGCATTCTTCCTAATTTTTTTCCTGACTCTCAATTTTTGTCTCAGCATTTAAATGGATTGAAAGCTAGTTACTCACATGGATGCTAAACATCTAAACTGCTCTCTAGCCGTTAGGCTTGAAATTTTAAGAAGGTGGTTAGCATTAGATTATTACCACTGAAACCTTCTGTTTGTGTTGCATTTGATGTCTGCAAGAGTTGTCCAGCCCCTCTAGAAATGACAGCAGACATACTTGTATTATGTGTTGTAGGTAATTCCATTTTGAGAAGGATTTTTTTGTTTGTGTTCAGGTTGTAGCTCAGGCAAATTGTGTGAAACAGGGCTAATATGTTCTTTAGTCCAGTCTGAGCTAGCTGCTAACATGATTTTAAGGTTATTCATATACCTAGTCTAGAGCTCTTTCATACTGGTTGCACACAGTTTACTGAAATTTTTAGCATTTCTGGTTTAAAGAAATCCAAACCTTTCCATATCTGTCTCCCCAGCTGACATTACTAGCTATTTCCTTAAGTATTTCTGAGTTCACTCTTTTGAAATACGGAACTTGACTCACAGTTTTACTCATTTGTCCTTACCAGTAGTTTGAAATGACTCACAACAATTAACTTCAGTTTAAACTGAATCAAACTGTAACTGTTTGATGTGACCTAGTCTTCTCCCACCTCCTTGTCTCTTATACCAGCCTGTCTGAAACAACATCAAATTTTTTCAGGTCAGTTCACACAGAATCACAGAATCCTAGGCGTTGGAAGGGACCTCGAAAGATCATCTAGTCCAACCCCCCTGCCAGAGCAGGGTCACCTAGAGCACATCACACAGGAATGTGTCCAGGTGGGTCTTGAATGTCTCCAGCGAAGGAGACTCCACAACCTCTCTGGGCAACGTGTTCCAGTGCTCTGTCACTCTCACAGTAAAAAACTTTTTCCTGATATTCACATTGAACCTCCTATGCTCCAGTTTGCATCCATTACCCCTTGCCCTATCACTAGACATCACTGAAAAAAGCTGAACTCCATCTTCCTGACACTCCCCGTTAACATATTTGTAAACATTCATGAGGTCACCCCTCAGTCTCCTCCAAGCTAAAGAGACCCAGCTCCCTCAGCCTTTCCTCATAAGGGAGATGTTCCACTCCCTTAATCATCTTTGTGGCTCTGCGCTGGACTCTTTCCAGCAGTTCCCTGTCCTTCTTGAACTGAGGAGCCCAGAACTGGACACAATACTCCAGATGCAGCCTCACCAATGCAGAATAGAGGGGGAGGAGAACCTCTTTTGACCTACTAACCACACGCTTTCTAATGCACCCCTGGATGCCATTGGCCTTCTTAGCCACAAGGGCACTTTGCTGGCTCATGGTCATCCTCCTGTCCACCAGGACACCCAGGTCCCTTTCACCTACACTGCTCTCCAGCAGGTCAGCCCCCAGCCTGTACTGGTACATGGGCTTGTTCTTCCCCAAATGCAAAACTCTACACTTGTCCTTGTTGAGCTTCATCAGGTTTCTCCCTGCCCAACTCTCCAGCCTGTCTAAGTCTCTCTGAATGGCAGCACAGCCTTCTGGTGTGTCAGCCCCTCCTCCCAGCTTGGTGTCATCAGCAAACTTGCTGAGGGTACATTCTGTACCCTCATCCAGGTCGTTGATGAAGATATTGGACAACACCGGTCCCAGTACCAACCCCTAAGGGACTTCACTAGTCACAGGCTTCCAACTAGATTCTGCCTCATTGACTACTACTCTCTGATTTCTTCCTTTCAATCAGTTCTTGATCCACCTCACTGCCTGATCATCAAACCCATACTTGATCAGCTTACCTACAAGGATGCTGTGGGAGACAGTGTCAAATGTTTCAGTTCAATCCAAAATGCTATTACCTTTAACACTGAGGAATATCTAGGCTCCATCATTGTCTGCAGAATTTATTCTCCAATCTGCTTCTCAAAAATTAGCTCATGTTGATATTTATTTCTCTACAGCTTTAGATGAATCTCTATTAATTTCCAAATTTGGCACAGAAATTTGTAGCAGACTCCCTGTATTACTCGAGTAGAAATGTTTCTACTAGGCTTCCCCATTAAATAATTTGATGCTTCTTATTTTAGCTAGCTCAGTTTTAGTGTGCTTTCCTTCCTAACTCTCAATAGCCCCTCTATAAATATGTGTTAACCTACTGCTTTAACTTCTGTCTCTCTGTTTCCAAAGCAGCACATCCTCTTCAACACATATCATTACAATTGCTTGTCTGTCATAGAATCCTAGAATCCTAGAATGGTTAAGTTTGGAATGGGCCTTAAAGATCATTTAGTTCCAACCTCCCTGTTATGAGCAGGGACACTTCACACTAGCCCAGGCTGCAAAAAGCCTCATCCGACCTGGTCTTGAACACCTCCAGGTTTCCACAGCCTCCCTGGGCAACCTATTCCAGTGCCTTACTACCCTTATGCTGAATAATTTCTTCCAAATGTCTAACTTAAATATCCCTTTTTTCAGTTTAAAACCATTACCCCTTGTCCTGTCACTGCCCTCGCTGGTGAAAAGCCCTTCCCTAGCTTTCCTGTAGCCCCTTCAGGTACTGGCAGGCTGCTATAAGGTCTCCCTGGAGCCTTCTCCTCTCTTGGCTGAACAGCCCCAGCTCCCTCAGCCTGTCTTCACAGCAGAGGTGCTCCAGGCCTTTGATCATCTCTGTGGCCCTTCTCTGGAGACCCTTTCCAATAGCTCCATGTCTTTCCTGTGCTGAGGGCACCAGAGCTGTACACAGTATTCCAGGTGGGGTCTCACCAGAGCAGAGCAGAGGGGCAGAATCACCTCCCTGGCCCTGCTGGTTGTGCCTCTTCTGTTGCAGCCCAGGATGCAATTGGCTCTCTGGGCTCTGAGCACACTGGCAGCTCTTGTTGAGCTTCTCATCTACTACCACCCACAGGTCCTTCTCTTCAGGGATGCTCTCTATCCCTTCTCCCCCCAGCCTGCACGTTCCTGCCATGTTCTAATAATCTTTAAATGCCCTAGGTCATATTCTGCTCTGGCAGTTCATGCTCTTCTTTTTTGTTGCTCAGTTTTTATCGAGAAAATCTAGTCATGGTCTAGCACAACAACTTTCAAACTGTTGGGCTCTCTTAAACAACAATCAAAGAAAAAATCAGGCTACTCATTATAGAAGTCCTCCATGATCTTCTAATACTGGGAAGTCTATGGCCACCAGCATCTCCAAACTAGAAGGGAAGTATTCGGTGGTTTTTTATCATAGGAAGTCAGAAAAAATAAAACAAAACAAAACAAAACAAAACAAAACAAAACAAAACAAAACAATATAAAATAAAACAAAATAATATAAAATAAAATAAAATAAAATAAAATAAAATAAAATAAAATAAAATAAAATAAAATAAAATAAAATAAAATAAAATAAAATAAAATAAAATAAAATAAATAAAATAAAATAGTTGCTGCTCTTCTGTTGTCCCATAGGCTATGAACCAAGTATGGCCTGTGAGAAGAGAGTCTGCATCAACCTTGTTGAGGGATCAGACAGGAAAGGAGGACTTGTTTGGAGAAATTCTCACCAGAATAAGTAGGGCCTTGTCTTGAAGCAGGAGCTGATGAGGCAGAATCTTGGCACAATCTGGAGGTTATTTTCTGCACCAAAGTCTCATAAATCTGCTTATTGGTCCCAGTGGCTCGTAATTCCCTTCCTCCACAGACCACAGTGTAAGGTAAAGAGAACAGAATCTCTGAATCCCCCTACCAAATCTGGGGTCCAACCCAGAAAATGCCAGAAAAGCAGATAGACAGTAAGTGCACATTTGTATATGACTTTAAACTACAATGGCAAAGGTGTGAGCATTTATGCTTCCAGATAATATATTTTTAAAATCTTGGCTAGTGTGCTCTTCTCATCTAGTTCTTTCACCTGCCTGCCCTTCTGCAAAACAATATACAGTGAGGAGATCTCATTTGCACTTTTATATAAAGCACTAGTTTTGTTGAAATGTGATCTGTATGTTTTTAGTGATATTTAATTAAAAACTTCCAGTGGAACACATATCCCAAAATATGAAAGCGTACTTCCCCCGCATAAATAAGCTTCACGTTTTATTAAAAATCATAATACCCTACAATATATCATGAAATATTAATTTTATATTCATAACCATAGTCACAAGATACTTCCAGAAACACAACACAAAATATAAAGAAAATATTACAACCAAGTTTTAATAAGATAGAGGCTTAAGATAATAAAATAAATTATTCTCTTACAAAAAGTAGCTTAAGGCTACTGTGACCATGTGTTGCCTATGACTCTTCTTTTGAAAATCTGTGTACTGCTGGAAAATCCTTGTTGAGATTCTCTCCCTTTTTCTCCTGGATAAGATTGTTCACTGTGCAAAGGACTGTTCAACAGTCTGGACTCTTGCCCTAGAACTATGATACTTTTCAGTCATTCAATTGCACCTTTCTTTAGCATTTTGTCTCAGTATTAAAATTCTTGAAATTAAATTATTTTCCAGGATTCAAACCAAGGTCAAATAAAGAGCCTTTCTTTAAACTAAGGAAACTTTTAGAAAACTAGGCAAGGTGACCATTTTTGTTTAATTAAACCAGTGGAAACGGTGATAATGAAGGGGTGGAAAGTAGCTCACAGTTTACAAGGCTATGTGACACTCCCAGCCTGTAACTCTCCCTGCTAAAGTTGGAAAAAGTACTGCACCAAGGAAAAGAAGTCAATAGCAAATGGCTACTCAGCCATCCTCCTCCTTTCACTGATGCATGGCACTAAGAATATTCTTATTTATGCAGTGGTTGATAACCAAAGCTAGTGTCCTTTCTTTTGTAAATATGTTAACTACCACTCTACAAATCTCAGCATTTTTGCAGACATGGGCACAGCAGCACAAGATAATACCTAGGAAACAACAATAGCCAGCAAGAAACAGCTGATGGTATAAGTTGAAAGGAATCTCAGGATCACTGGATCTGAGATCTCAGTTCTCTCCTTGTCCCTGCTAATCCCTTAAATCCACATGCTTTTGATGGCTTTCTATTGCATTTCCCATAGCACTGCAATGGAAATACTCTATTATACGTAGTGATCGTCAGTCACACTGGTGACATACCTTCCCACAAAGCAGAATTGATTGCAGAGCAGGTTGTCATTGTGGTAGAGGATAATGTTTGGACTGACATTAGGAGAAAAAGCTAGCTGTGTGCATGCTACTGTTGAGCCCCTAATCAGCAAAAGTCCAGTGTAAATATGCTGTCCATATAGAAGTGTGTAATCCACACAAAACTTTGAAACTGAAGGCAGACATGAGACGACCTAACATTACTTGATTTGTGGATGGTTTTTGCCAATAAATACCCATGCAAAAATTCCTGGTGGGATCAGAATATCTGTTGAGACTTCCGGAGTTTGATAGGAATCACTTTTATTATTTTTTTTTTAAGTATGATAGCAATGTATCTCTAGCTGCTTACTTGCTATCTTTATTTAGAAGAAAATATATACATGCATATTCTCCATTCCTTCCTTTACTCGCTCCCTTTAAATATGCTTTTTACTCCCAACTATTTCAAAGGCAGAGGGGAAAATACTCTTCCCCTTTTTTGTTCCCCAGATATCCCTATTTATAGCTTCCTAATACCAACAGATGCTAGAAGTGTCTCTGTGTGAAACAGTTGCGGAATGAGGGAAGTGGATGAGTTTATTTTTAGAATCAAAATAACCCTTCATAAAAAAAGGTAGTGGGTCTGCTTTGTGTATTGTGTTTTGAGGCCCTGTCTTCCTAATGAAGAGCCTAAAAGAGTCAGCACTGGTGAGGAAATGGAGCACCAGCCCAGAAGGGCAAGAAAAACCCAATGCAGTCTCAGTAACATAATTAAAAATGACTGTGGTATGACTGAACTAGGGAACCTCTTCGAATTTAAAACGCACTTACTGGTGAGATTATTTTCTTAAGCAGATGGGACGGATGAGCTATTAGCATGGGCCTTTAACATCATTTCTGTTGACAATTTTTTTTCTAATTACTTCCCCTGCAGATTTTCAGCAATGAGAAATAGCCAGAAGAAAAGCACCTGACTAGTCGCACACCACCACTGCTGACAGAAATGTGTGACACTTCAAGCAGATCACCTCTTGTCAGTTTATTTTAAAGTCAAGAGACAAGAGTGTTTGTACCAAAGCACAAAGCAAGGAGCTGTCAAGGACTGTTAATGACTTTCTGCCTTCTGAGACCAGATCCATTTGTGCCCCAAGCCCAAACTAGATTAGAGCTTGTTTGGACTTGGCCAGGGCTTGACTAGTAACAGTTCCAAAGGCACTATTTGATGTCTGTAGGCAGACACAGCAGGGCTCACACACCTCAGAGACTTATGCAGAATGCTCCATTGCCAGTAGTGCCAGAGCCTCTCCTGCTGGCTTCTGCAAGCTCAGGGCTTCGCTGCTCCACTACTTGCCACCCTCGTGCTGCTGCAACAATTCCTGTCAGGTCAGAGACTTTAGCTCCATCTTCTTGTTTTGTTACTTAAGACTGGTGAGCTGTTCAAGGTCAGATGTCTCCTGTTACTATATGCACCATTAATTATATTTTTGGCATCATTAGGTAGACAAAGAATATTAAGATTTTCCAGCAATCTATACCTCAGTTCTGCCCCAAAGAAAGACCCTTCTAGATCAGAAATGTTGGTATCTTTAGATTTACCTTTAGTTCATTTTAGAGACAACAAACAATGACTGTGTCTGGGTATGTGTGACCTTCATGTTTCCGGGTGCTTGGATCTCCCTTGTACACATCCTTAATAAATGGTAAACCATTTTTTCACTGTTAGAAGTTCTCCCTTCATAAGCATCATAAGGCTAGAACAGCTGGATGTGATGCAAATGATCCCATTTCCATTGTGCGTCCATCCAGAAAAGCCAGTAAAGAGCAGGAGCATAATTTGGACAAATTGCTGTGGATAAGTGCAGTCTGACCACCACAAAGCATGTAGCCATAGAAGTCCAGCAACGCTCTACCAAAAGAAATAGGCTGTGTTTAGTAGGTTCTCCCTTACAATCCTATGTTCTTATATTCCTGTTCCATTTTCAGTGGCCAAAACTAGTATTTCCCTTAACATTCTTAATAGGTTGCCTTCACTTACATACAGGCAGTTAACAAGAAATCCAGAAACCAAAAGGGTCAAGTGGGAAAGATGGTATTACCTAAATACCAAACAAGGAGAGAGAACACGAGAGGGTAAGCTACTGCACTTTATATGAAATCTCAGATAGGAACAGCGTGAGAACAAGAGGTGCTGGTTACAAGGGCAAAGATTGTTCATGTGTTTAATGTCTGCATGATAAATCTCTACAAAGTCCATGCTGCGAACAGCAAAAGTCTAAGACTAAACAAGTCATGAATCCATGTCTTAAAGTGCTGCTATGTCTAGGAAAGTATTTTCTCATGATTTATCTGCATTTGAGGGAACTCTACTAGTGCTAAGCAGATGTTTTGAAAAAAATAATTACATCTTTAGATTTGTTAAATTAGGTAAATAGGAATGTCCAGCTTCTACTGAATGTTAACTAGTAACTTTTTCACAATCAGGTAAAGCTGGCTGCTTGAGCAAACTTCATTCTGGAACCTTCCAAATTCAGACTCTTTTACTTCACAATTCAAATTACTATTTTGATAAGTAGCAGCAGGGTTTGACTAGATGATCTTTAAAGGTCCCTTTCAACCCAAACTGTTCCATAATTCTATGATATTTCTGCTGGTTTTCTATGTGTATAAAATGTCTATAGAGTATACTTGCAGAAAAATTAAGAGACCTCAATATTGGTATTACTATTTATTTTGTTTGTGAATACCATTATTGTTTTTTTTCAAATGTTGTGGGTTTTAATTTGTAGTTTGTTCTTTTGTTTTTTAATCTGGTGCTGTCTTAAAAAAGCTAATTGCTTCACAAAACTTTGTTGACACCAAAGTCTGGTTTGCTATCCCTATGTGCTGTTAAAAGTGGTATACAAAAATCATACTGACAAATACTATCCCCAGATTTCCATGATTTATGGTACCATGCAAAAGGAAGGACAACAACTTCATTAGTTTCTAGGCCCCAATATATCATATTCATGGGCACATGGTGTGGAAGATCTCTTCTGCTGTTTGGAAGCATTTTCTTTCTAGAAATGAGGGGTCTATTTGTGTTGTATTAAACACAATAAATATGAGATGTTAGCAGAAAAATAGTATCTTTATTTTAATTTTATTTCTAGGTTCTTATACTTGGTTGTAAAAAGAAGGTACACTGACGTAACCAGCATACATATAGACTGCTTGGATCTTCACCTACCTTATCTATTTGACTTCATGGAGAAACAGATGGACCAAGAAACAAAAATCACCTTCACATCACCTTGAGCACGGGTGCTCTCCTTACGTGACCTATATTTATTTTCCTCCAGAGGTAAACAAAATCAGAGCCTGCAGTGAGTCACTGAGTCCCCTATAAAACCACTGGTTTGCTTTATTAAAAGCTAGTTTTTAAAGGTTTTTTGTCCCACTTCAAGTTCTAAAGTTTCCTTTCCCCATCTTTCAAATGCTGCACTTGAGTGAGGTGCAAATTCACACAATGGTGAACCTGTAGATACTTATAAGCAGTCTCGGATGAGCTGCAGTGTGTACTGCATAAGGTCAAGTGGAGACTTAAGATCTGTGACCTCAACTGATAACCAATTCATATCAACAACCCTGAGGGAATGGCACAAATTGGCATGCAAATACATAACAAACCCCACATTAGGGAAAGAGGGTGTGAGAACAGACAAACTAGGGAAATATCTAAAAACATGACAGATTCATCATAAAAATGAAGAAAAAAAATGGTGTTATGAAAAATGCATTAAAACAAAAGCAGCCACCACACAGTACAGAGGGGTGTTTCCATGGAAGCAGTCTCCCACGTAAAAGCAAGATCAGCAATAGGTGTCACAGAAAGAAACAGGGAGGAGAAATGTCACCAGGTCAAGCCTAAATGTCACACTGGTTTATAAAACAATGTATGTAGGAATTTAAACTGACCACGAATGTTTCTCTTGGAATAGAAAGTTACTTATTTCCTATTTAGACTGTATCTATATATATTCAGCTGCAAAGCAAAAAAGTTTAAGAGTTTGATGTGAACAAAAAAATACAAGTGCTTTGTCTTGGTTTTGCTTAGTAACTAGGTTGCAAAGTAATTTGTAATCATCCTTATTCTGCTTCCTGCTGAATATCCTAAGATATACAATCTAATAAATAGAATAAAAAGTAGTATTTGCGTACAGAGACAGCTTCCTAGGAGATATAAAATTAAAGTGGGTTCCACCATCAATCTTGAAACTCACAGTCCATGAAATATCCCAGCAACTCAGATTTAGGACTAATTCAGGAAGAAAAAGAAAAGAAGGAAAGTATTAAACCTGTAAAACAGAAAATTATTCAGACAGTATACCTGCTAAGAGAAACAGAAGAAATATCCATTATTAATATGACTGACTAGACCTACGAGACTTAAAAATAATGCAAGAGCATTATTAGTAGCTTATGGTGAGCCATCTGATGAGCTAGCAATTGAATTAGCTAATCCATACATTTTCAAGTCTCAACCACAAAACAAACTATTAGCTGAGACAGTTCTGTAGGGAAGACTCTGTGCTATGCAGATTACACAGAGATATTCTCTCAGACAATGTGTTTCCAACGTTGTGGATAACACCTATTTCAGGTTAATAGAGCCTTTGTAGGTATTGTTCTAAGGTCTAAATGCCTGAATGTCAAATTCCTGTTTCTGGGGAAAGGGAATAATATCTCAATTGAAAAGGAAATGTTTTGTTCATACTTTCTCATATTCGACTATGTAAAAGTTTCAGCAAGCAGTAGAACATTGTGCTCAGCAAGAAAAAAAGTGTAAGGATTTACCATGTCCGTTTATTCTACACCTTGAAAAAATTTGTCACAATTAAGAGATCTCTAAAGACAGAATTCCAGGCTTTCTCGTGATTATCAACATCATCCTGCCTTCATCAAAATTAAACAATTAATCACAGTGGGAAGGTACATTATTAACATAAGGGGTAACAGTTCAGAAGATTGTATCCAAGAAAGGTGATCAGACAGAAGTGTGACACTTGCCACTTTTTTGTTTTGCTTGAGGAATCCTAAAGGATTAGTTTAGAATCTTCATCTTATATTGGAATTCATATCGATTTCTCCCTGTTACATAAATTCACCTCGGAAATAAAGCAACTTTGACATGATCTAATAGAAGCCTTCAAAATTTGCAGCAGAACAGGAAGATGATCAAAAGAAATTCCTCCTGTGGTGGAGGTTTCAGAAATTAAGAGAATAATTTACACTTAAGACATGGTAAGTGATGAAAATAAGAAGTGACAATTCAATTCATGGAACCTCTGGATTTGTCTAGAATAATAGACAAAAAAAGTGATGAAATTTATTTATTTTGATACATGAGCTATGAAGAAGCTCAGAGATTTACAGATGTTTGCATAACTGTTCCTTTTCTGTAATTTCTGTTTAACTAACTTTATTTACCAACCACAATTTCTGTCCACCCTGTGATCAATATATTATTTTGGATTTATAATCTATCCTTTAACTTGGAAGGTGGGTTCTTAAGGTACTTTTTCCTTCCTAAGCAGCCATTGTAATGTCTGTGACTAAATACAGCACTTTTAAGTACAGTTCCTTAATATGTATGTCTTAAAACTGAGTATCGTTGATGGAAAGCACAGTACAATGTAATTCACTTCCCCCTTTGGATTGACTGAACCTGTGACTGTTGGCTGTTAAGAATTAATCTGAAGCCCATCTGTTTTCTTAGGCTACTTCCTGAGTGAAGTAACTAAAAGGCTAGGTCAGGTGAACTTCCCTGGGACGCACTAAACAATTTTTTGATAACATTTGTAATGTGCAGCCTTTCATATTGTGGTTTTTGTGTTATGTGTAACTGCTTGACAGGTGTATATTAAATTGAAACCTTAGTAAATAGTACATAAAGTTTCTGAGAAAAGAGTAAATTGTTCTAATCAAAGCAGACAAATGACATCTTCCATTTTCATATGCTGTTGTAGCAATCCTGTAATTCTGTTTCTTACTCGCTAATGGCTTTGTTTAAATAAGAACTATAACTAACTGAATGTGATGATAACTATCATCCAACACCATCAGAAAGGTCATGGGACTTGACGCTACCATTTATTCTCATTTTATACCATCAGGATTTCAGTTTGTTTTCCTCCCCATTTCATTTTAAGAAGCCACCTGGGATATATTAATGGAGCATACATCTGCAGAGCAGCATGAGATAAAGGTGCTTTCTGAGCCAGATCAACCACTGAATGTTAGAATCTTTTATTTATATTAAATACCCAATTATTATCCTGCTGGTAAATATTTGATCACATGAATAGCCATGGCAGTAGTAATACAACCTCAACAGCTCCGTTATTTTCTGAAAGCAGAAGGCAGAAACAGAACAGAATTTAGCCTTCAAGTCTAAAACTAGCTCCAGTTCTTTCAACATTCATCTGATATTATCCACTGGTTTTGTTTTTGCTATGTCCAGAAGTATGCTGTGTTCCCTCTGCTGAACGACATTGTACATCTCCTGAACAATTAACCACTAAAATGCCTAACAGTGAAAATACTTGTGAATCAAAACGACCTTGTACAAAGCTGACAATGTTTGCATGGTCAGAGCTGAGACCTCTGCAGAAAGCCATATGTATGTGGTAGTCTGCATAAGTACAGCTATCAGTCTTTAAGGACAGGAATACTGAATGGTTCTTTTGTGCTTTTTGGTTCTTATGTGTTTTTTGTAATGCTGTATTAAATTTTAAATGAAACTTTACAGATCTTTATTATTTATTATTATCAGAAGCACTTAACTGCAACTTTGGAGGATAACTCAGATGGTTGGTTGGCAAAAGGTTCATTTTACAAGCCTATCCATATTTGTCAACTGCCAACAGGAAGACATGACTTTCCTGTATCTTGTCAGAAATTTATTCCTCTGGGTATGATAAAAGAGCTACATAATGATCAAACAAGCCTGGAGTCTACAACAATAATAAAATGAGTTTGCTTAAGGGGCAATGGAACAAACTGAAGAGAACCGCTAAAGCATTCTACTGTTCCCCTGCTCAGTGAAATTTCACCTTTAAAACAAAAGAGTAAAGGTCTTCTTATTCTCCAGTTACAAAGAAAAGATGCTGATTCAAAATCACAAATTATCAGCCCTTCTCTTTTTCTGGTGCCGGATTCATGCTTGGTGCCTTCCCATCACATTTGGTCCTACTGCTTCCGGAACATTGGTTGCTACTCCTCTGATTCCGTTTGATCTTACAGCTACAGGCTTTGGGAGATGCAATTTATTGCTCTGCAGTTGCAGATGTTTCAGTCATTCAATTTTGCCACCATTATCAGCTTCATAGAGTGCTTTGATTCAGGAAAAGCTAAGTAGCATTCATAATCTAAAGATATACAGAAGTTCAGGGGTTAAATGTCAAACTACTCTGTCTTTGCCTGTCAACATTTTTGAGAAAAATTACTAGTTTTTTAATCTATATTTTATTAGAATGATAGATGGTAACTGACATTTTAACACAGACTAAACCTGTGAACATATCCTTTATATTAAAGCTTTTCAAGCAACACAACTTTCATTCTGATTGACAGAAAATGAATAATTAATTTCCAAGACGACTGATTTTTTCAGTGTTATTCCTTGTCCATCAGGTGTCACCAGTCTTCAAATGTACTATTATTGGAATAAATTATTTTGTATGATTCATTGATTATAATTTAACTGCATTTAGGTACTCATTTGGCCATATTAACTACTCTTTTTTTCAGGTTTATTTTCATGTTGTGTAAGGACCAAGTACTGCTTGTAAAAAACAATTTTGAAGAGATCATTTTTCAAATGACCTGCGTCTTCTTTTTTGGTCACTTTGCTGTCCTTTGCTGTCTTTGTCTGAATTTCAGTTTTACTAAGCAAGAGGTTTTGAAATATACACATTTTAAGGTCATTTTACCAAACACGCTAAAGTAAATTGGATACTCTAAATATGGCCAAATGGAATAGAACCTTATACTTAACAGAACCCAACAGCCTATCTAATTATCTATGAAAGAAACCTGTCCTTCTCCCCAAAGAGTACTATAAAAACAAGGAGGAGTTCTTTTGCAAAGGGAGAAATGTCATGGTAAAAAGACTCTGCTCTATATCGTAAATGTGATGCCAACCTCTTTGGTCTGCCTTCTGGGTTGGTAAAATTACTTTTCTCTTCCTCTATGGGCAGATCCTTTTTCATAAGAGGTTCTGTTTTCTGTCTCAGTGATTAGGAATGTCCCTGTAACATTTATTTTTAGATTTAAAATTCTGAATGAAATTACTTTTGGTTTTCCTCTTTCAATCAGGGTCCCAGATTTTGTGAAGAAAAATGCAACATGTCAGGAGACACCATGCAACTCCTAACCTTAATTTAGAATCCCATATATTGAGGTACCGTAGTTGAAGTTTGATCTACTTAAAATTAAGATACTGGGGATTTTGCCACCGACTGCAAGAGAAACAGGATTGAGCTCTTGGTATTTAATTTCAATACAGACACTGTACTTATAGCTCTAAGTCACTGTCCCTTTGTCCCTTGACATTTTTTTGTGGCAGTTCTGCCCTTGGGAGCAGCAATTCAACAGCAGGAAGCAGATGCGGGGCAACCAGCGACAAGCATCAGAGGACAGAAAGCTTGAAAATGGTATTATATTAAGTGAAAGGAAAACTGGCTGTGATGAAAGAAAAAAATAAATGCACAAAGGAGAAGAAAATCTGTAAGAGTACAGTTACACACCTCTCCAAGTACAACTGGATGTTAGCATGCTATAAATAATTATGAGCCAGACCATGTTCATTTTCTGGAAATGTAAGGGAAGGTTAAATGAATATAGTTCTCTTCTTCATTTGCTCAGTTCTACGAAAAAGTATCTGAGCAAGTCATGCTGAAGAGCTTTGAAAATAAAGTGTGAGTGTGGCCTATTTCCTGCCTCAGGGGCCATCCCAGTGCACTGGAGAGGATGCCTGCACCATTCCAGTCTTTGGCGAATAAATAAATACTTCTTTCTACAGAGCATATCTATGTATGCATAAATGATTCTGTGACCTGAGTCACATCTTTCATCTAATGGTCCCTCACGGCTAGTACCCATGTGTGCTGCTTTTTACACAGAACTGAATTTGTCTGCTAATCACATACTGCAGCCCTTGAAGTTGCAGCTCCATTTTTCTTGCTTACTTTTTGTAGATTGCAATTGCTGATCTGTAAGAATTACTCCCATATTGAAATTAAACCACTGGAACTGATCTCTTACTTTTGAAACAGAAAAACAAAATGTTAAGAACTGTATACCTGAGGCTAAAGTATTTCACTGGAATACTTCTACTCTTGGATTTCAAGAGCAATAGATCTAATTTATGCCTTGCATAAGTCAGTTCTGAGAAGAAAAATAGTAATTGCAGGACAAATTTAGCAGTAATCCCCTATTGGCACTTCCAGCTCTAATAGTGAAACTTTACCACATGTTTTCCCCTGTTCTTCCGTAAAACTAATACCAGCAGTATTACATAATCTGGCCAATGAGATTGTGGAGATATTGAAAATACTGAAGAGACTTACAAGACTGTATTTCATTTTCAAAGATGCTTTAAACTCCTGTCTTCCTATATTCACCAGGTACTCAGAGTCTATGGGTAATGTTTGAGAAAGTTTTGCCACTGCAAAACTTAAGTCCAAAAATCACTAGGAGCAGGGGTTTTTATTTAGTGAAAGTTTACTTTCAATTTCTATTTATGCATAA
Source organism: Apus apus (assembly GCF_020740795.1). Taxonomy (NCBI): domain Eukaryota; kingdom Metazoa; phylum Chordata; class Aves; order Apodiformes; family Apodidae; genus Apus; species Apus apus. The sequence goes on from NC_067283.1 coordinate 55,822,418, forward strand.
TTGTACATTTATCATCACTCCACTGGCATTTTGTTGACAATATGGCACCTCTGTATATGAATATACACAGTTTTCTAGAACTTGAGTTGCCATACTTCTTAAAATGGGTACTTCTGCATAACTGCTGGTCACTGACAGTAAACATATTTTATATACTAATTATGTATCAAGACTCTCACATAAAAATAGTAGTACTAAATTGCAGAGTCAAGCACTCTAATGTTTTCAAATGCTAGATTTGATGTTGCCAGTGAAATGTAATTCACATGCTAGTGACGATCCATTATGGTACAGCATTTAATTATATGATTCCATTCTGTTTTTCCCCAAGACCTCTTCTTCATTTTAGGTAAAGAATGTAAGCCACTTATGCAGTCAGCAGATATTCAGTATTTTTCCTTATTCCGTTTGCTCTGTGCATGGTCTCATATCTTATTCACTGTATACTATTCAAACTGGGCTCAGAAGACAGAATACTTAATTTCTTCCTAGACTTTTCTGTAGTGATCATCACTATAGTGTGTGAATGCTTCATGAACTCTCATCAACCTATTTGTACAACTCCCTTTTTGATAAAGTGAGAAATGGAGGCATGTAGAAACTGAGGTTAAACATATTAAAATATTATTAAAAATATTTTATGTGTTATCACTCTTATCTATTAGTAATCACTATTATCTGTTTTAATTGCAAAGCAATTTAGAACAACTAAGTCCCTTTTTCTTTTTTTAAACTGACTAGCATTACATTGTATTTTTAATTCTACTTGATACTGTGAATGCTCAGTCTTCCTGCAAATCAGATGCAGGAATTTCAAGCCAAATTCCCAGAAAACAGGGAACATACGCTTAGTGACTACCTGAGAAAAGCTACTAGCTACTAATAAAAATTAATTTCTCTGCTAGATGAAGGGATAGGATCCCTTTTCTTTAAGAAGGTATTGATTTAAAGATATTATGTCCTCTTAATTATGCTCCTTTCACCCTAAACATTCCTAGTTCTACAACAAATGAGCATAATTCACTTATTTGTTGTTATTTTTTTTTACCCAGCTCTGATCAATTAATATTCAATGAATATAGCCACTGTTCTGTGGTAAAAATAACACCTGGTGGCATACTTGTAGAATGCAGCATAACGTGTACCTTGTAGGCCATGAATTAAGGTTGGAGTTGACAGATTACAATGACTTCAAGGGGAGCAGTGGAAGGGGAGGTTCTGATCTCCTCTATCTGGTGATCATTGGCAGGACACTGTTTCAGGGCAAGTTCAGATGTGACATTAGGAAAAGGTTCTTCACAGAGAGGGTGGTTGGTCAGTGGAACAGGGTCCGCAGGAAAATGATCAGAGCACCAAGCCTTTCAGACTTCAAGGAGCATCTGGACAATCCTCTTAGTCATATGTTTTCATTTTAGATATTCCTGCAGTAAGCAGGGAGCTGGACTCCATGATCCCTAAAACATCATTTCCAAATGGAGATGTCTTCTACCTGACATCCCTGGTCTAACTTGCTGCTCAGGTGTTTCTGAACATCCAAACAGTTTGAGTGTAAAGCAAGTCTGGGCTTCCTAACTTGCTTTGGAACAGAACTTGAAAGTCTATTAAGAAGCTCAGGACTTCAAGCTAGGTCCTCTGTGGCCTAAATTATGATTTGAAGCCCTGCCTTAAGGTAAAATCTGATCAGCGTCATATAATTTCCAAGTCATCAGTACTGATCAAACTGTTCTACTCTCTTTACTCAACAACTCTCACTTTTTCTATTTTTGGCATTATTTCTCCATCATGTCTGAGTCTCATTCTTCTTTCCTAGCCTTTCCTTCATCTTCTTGTCTGGTTATAAACTTCTCTACTGCACTCAGCTATTTGCTCTTTTCCGTCGTTTTCCCAGTCCAGGTAGCTGTACTCTCTGGTTCCCAACATCTGGCACCTCTTCTCAATTACTTGTTTTGCACCATTCTTCTTACTCCCATCATCTGTATTCATTCTAGGGGGTTCCTCTTTTAATTTGATAAAAGCTTCTGCAATGGTTGCAGTGAGAGCTAGAAAAGATGAATTTGCTACTCCCAGTTGTTATGCCTGCATGAAGATCCTTACAGGGCACAGACAACAATTCTTGAAACTGCAGAGAAAATTCTTTCTATTCCAGCCTAGGGCATGTCCAGTTGACAGAATCTTGAAGAATATAGCTATAGACACAGCTGTTTTCTACTTCCTGTGGGAAGTGCAAGCTATTTTTTGAAAGCTTATATCCTTGAATCAGTACTGACCTATCAGCCTTCATTTCCCTTCTCCAAAATGTGGAAAAACTAGAACTTAACAAATAAAACATTGCCAGAATTCTGTCATATGAGTGAAGGGTGAAGGAGGGTGTGTTTCAAATGATTTATACAGAAATAGTATGCAAAGTGAAGACAGCATTGCTCTTCAGTGATATTCTAACCATCCTGTGCTTATACACCATCTATCCTTCCCTAAGTCTCACTAAGAAATTTGCAGCTCAAAGTAGTGTTTGGAAAAATGTAAGACTGCAAATGCTTGAATCTAATTTTAGAACATCTGCAGTAGTTCTTGTAGTAAAGCAGGAAGTAGTAACTCTGGAAGACTGTCTCACCATGAATACAAAGCAGAGGGTATAGAATAAGGTTCATTTCAATCCTGTTTAGAGATAACTCCATCAACACTGATTTGCTGCAACCCCTCACCTAATTAGCAACAATAAACAACCTTGCTATTAATGTTTCTGTGACACTTAAAATACCCAGCCCAGAGCATCAGTCTCCTGGAGTTAATGAGGCTCATTTGCATTCCTTCCAAGGACCATCAAGTAATACATATAAACTAGCTAGCAGACTAGCAGTAGTGAGCAGTGTCCATTGGGAAGGCATGTGCTAATGCCATCTTTGAAAAGTCCAGGTTACATTGTTTTATCACTTTATAGTTACACTCTGCATTGCTACAGATGCTGAAAAATTTTGGCACCTTAATTATTAAGAAAGTCAGCAATATATTCCCATACTTAAAATATGAGATTTCACTCACAACTGCTAAAGAACTGGGGTTTGCAATTCTGTGATTCATCCAATTAGCATCTGTGGGAGAGATTTTGGTTTTGCCACACTGCATGGAAGAGGAAAAAAGTACTTCCATACAGAATTTTGTTATTATTTAAATGGATTTATATGCATTATAAATGTATTATTGTGAGAGTATTGGACTCTCACAGAGTTATACGAAGTAATTTATAATATAGTTTATTTTAATGAAAGGAAGATATACATCTAGATTGGCCTAAGTAACAGTATCTGAAACCAGAAACATGAACTGCTTTTCTTAACTACTGAGCCTAAATATCAGTCTCTAACTGGTCAACTGTATAGCTAGTGCCATTCCACAAACAGGTGACACTAAATGCCTCAATTATGTAAGAATGAAAGAGTCAGGGAAGACTAATTCCCTATGGATATTCAAAGCTTAACCAAAATATTGGCTACAGCCATAATGGAAAGGGAGAGCAACTAAAGCATTTCTGTTCTGTGCTATTATGTCCCTCTACATGAAAAAAAAAGCATCACTGCAAAATCAGAATGAGACCTAATAAAGGAACTGAGACCTGAAGAGACAAATAGTTGTCTGAGAATCTAGAAAAAAGCAAGTTATTAAGAGTGAGAGGGTTAAGTAAGATTGAGCTTAGAAACAGCTGAAAGAAACAGTTGAGAAGGTAGCTTGTCTTGACATCAACTTGTCAGCACAAAGATCAGCACTGTGAAACCAGAAGAGAGATCAGAACAGCATTGGGGAAGTAGTGAAATTAGGTCTGATATGCCAGATGGACTCAGTAGCAAGCAGAAAAAATCTAAGCACTGTTTTGTATGTACAGAGATGTCTTTAAGCAAAATAAAGAGAGAAAGAAGAAAGAAAATAAAAGTACAAGAAGTAAACAAGTTAGATCTCCAAAGAAGTGATTGGGAAGTGGGTTATAGTCTTTGTAGAGAGTAAACAGATGTTTATATTTGTGTTACTTTGTATTCAAGTGCAGGTGTTATGACTGAAAAAACCAGTAAGTTTAGGGAAACTCCACAGAGCTCTGACAACACTTGTTTCTTTGCCAAGGTTTGGCTGGATGGTGTAAGGATCTCTGAAGTTTTTTTAATTTCTCTAGCATCTGGACTGATAGCCTTCAAAATATTATTCAGAGTGGGATTTGAGACCAAAATATTACTACTCAAAGCCAGTATAGAATAAGTGGATGTACATGCTACTTGGTTTAAGAAGGAGGAGGTTTGAGTATCTCAAAGTATTTCTACCAGATCTTTGAATATGTCCAGGAATAAGACACAGAGAGAGTAACAAAAAGGGAGAAGGAGATTGGCAGGTCCCATGGTAAACAGACTGACAAATTGCTATAGCATGCTGATGAATCAGTGGATTATATTTGTATTGCTGAGCTTTGAAGACTCCTCCTACTTGCTCGTGTATCAGAAGCAAGCTGCAGACTCCAGGAGCTCTCAAGTGAAACCCAGAGAGGGCAGAGTACACCACCTTGTAACATCAAACTCCGTAGGAGGTACAGACAGAAATCACACTGAAATTTCAATTAGAAAGTAGTGACTACTAAGAAAAATATTCACTTGCTTATTATTCAGGTAATTCCTTCTTCTTTTCCTATTATATCCCCCGGCTCCTTAAGCATCCAGATTTCTGTACATCTGGAAAACATATCATGCTAAGCTTTCTACCACGTGAAGTGTTTTCTGCTCCACATCTTTTATTCTCAAAGCAACTTATGATCTTCCCTGGTTTGAATAAGACTCTCCCAGGTGTATTCTGAAAAAAAGTCCAGAGCTTCTGGGATCAGTCAAAGTCACTGCTGAAGACAGAGTAAAAAAAAAAAAGAATGACAACAGACTAAGTATGGGAATAATAACCTTTAAGGATGAAAAATACCATTCAAAAGGTTTGTCTGATCTTTCTGGTGGTGATTCAATGATCCTGAGAAGTTGGGAAAAATACAAGTGGGGGACAGCTCTGAACTTCAGTGTGAAGTGAAATTCATAAAGTCTCCTGAAAGCTTCAAGTCTTCCATGATGTCCATGGAATTGCATAAATAAGCAGTCTGTGCTGGTAATGTCATCACTAATAAATACAATTTTCTTCTTTACTGGCTTTCTAAAGTGTAACATGAAAGAAAGTTCTGAATTACTATCTCTTCCTTCAGTGTCTGAAAAATGTGATCTGTACATTTCTCCTCAGGGATATCCATGCCAGATCTTAACTATTATATTTCTGTTATCTCATTCCTCCCAAGACACACTGTCATGTGTCTATAATTTTCCCTTTTTCCAGAAATTACCTTACCTCCTCACTTTCTGTCCAACTATTCCTGGGCTTGTCTTCCTGCTTCGTGTTGTGATGTGATGACTCTTTGATACCTTCCTGGTAGTGCAGGATGAAAAGAGAGCATCTTACAAGACAAACAAAGGAAGCGCTCTTGTATTTTTGTAGATAGATCTTCATCTTCACATCTACAGCACCCATTTTGGAACTGGCCAGCTCAGATAGAAATTCAGTTGGAAAGAGAACAGAAGAAAGAATCAGGACAACAAACTTTCAAATTTTCAAATTATGGTTGATGTTTTCAAAGAAAGTGTTTTATTTGGATAAGTGAAAGGATCACAAAGTATGGAGGATATAGAGGGATCTGTCTGGTTTTCGTAAGTGATCTTCAAACTCTGTAGCTTAGGTGGCCCAGCAAACTGTGCTCTTGAACTTACACAAAGGAGCCTGCAGATGAATTAATGTATTAATGCAGTAGGAAAACCCCCCCCCACAAAACCAAACCAACCAAACCAAACCAAACCAACAAAAAAACAACAAAAAACCCCCACAAAACCAACCAACAAAAAAACCACAAAAACATTACAAGCTACTTCATTGCAACAGTCAGTCTAATAGAGTTTTGATAGAAAAAGATGGCATTTGCTGTTTTGTTTTCTCTGGAATAGAAAACATGATGGCTTCTCCTTAAAAAGCTTGTCATGTCAACTACAGTGACTGAGGGTTTGTTTAAAAAAATGCAGACACAATCTGGAAAGGGAACATTTTGTTATGAAGAACTTAGAAAAAAAATTCAGAGGAACAATGTAAACCCAGAAGCCCAGCTGAGTGTGGTACAGCACACATTTTGAGCTGCATCTTGAATAAGTACAATTATCACTAGGAAGCATAAGAACATACAGCAGGAGGTGAGGGAGACTTCATCTTACTATAAAAATCTATTATACTTTTTTTTTTTTTCCTGACAAGTTCACTTCTTTTGACACATATGTGGCTAGGTTTTAATCTGACATGTTAAATTATTAATTAATGAGATTATGGGAAAGTTTATTTTTCTCTCCCTTTTTGTTGTTTGGTACAACCAAGAACTGTGACAATCTTCTACCTCTTGTGACTTCTCCTTTGAGTATCATACAAGGATCGAATTTATTAAAAGCACCTACAAATCTCTAAGAAAGTTTATTATACAGAGATGTTTTGTCTTTCACATATAATGTTGCCATAGATGTTCAAATAACAGGATGTAAAGGCAGACATTTAGTCATTGATGGGCAAAAGCAGCAAGCATATTCAGCTAACAGTGATCCCAGATCTCACAGCTCTTTTCTAAGTGCATGAGGAATCTTCTCTGCTCACATGACAGGTAGGTATTTTCCTCTGTGACAGGACAATTGGTTAGCCCATGCTGTGTACTTTTTAATGGCTGCCCTCTAACCAAATGTGTTGGTTGGGCTGAAATTCACAGCAGATCTAGATTTCTAAACATCAGTGCACTTTTTTATAGAGATGCAGCTATAGTTTTAAGCATCCAAGATAACACTCTCTGTTGCTGTTTCCCAGTAAAAGTTAAAAGATACTTATACTTTTAAAGTAAATAGAGTCATTAACATACACAGAATAAAAAGATACCTTGCTTTCAGGAAAAAAAAAAAAACACCTTTCTCACCCATGAGAATGAATGATAAATAAAGAACAGCTGATGAATTAAGAATGGTAAAAATTGTCATGGTCCACTGTTTGCAGGCAACTTACCTCTGATTTTCAAACTCTGTTATTTGTCCTGCAGTACTATAAAGAGAGTGACAATACTTGCAGATGAGGAGTAAAGGAAAAAATACATTTTCACTAGTCTGCTACTTCATGCAGGTTTTTTCATATGGAAGTTTTTTTGAACTGTCATTTTGTTTGCGGAACAAAATGTAAATGCACCCAAAATTGACCCCACAGTACCGGAAAATCTTGATATATTATTTTACACTGTTCAGTCAAGTTAGAGGTATTTTAAAAGGAAGTAACTTTTCTCTCTGGTGCTAGCAATAAGTAAAATAAAACAATTATTATGCAAATGGGGGAAATTATTTATATCTTCTTTCCACCAGTACCATATATAGCAGCAATTTCTGCAGACAAATGGTCCCTTCAGTAACTAAATCTTATTTCATTGGTTTTGTAGATCTTTTCTTCTAGCCTTCTGCTTTGCAGACATGTACAGAGGTAGTCACCATATCTGAGGGAATGGCTTTGATTTCTCTTGAATACACTGAAAGCTATACTGTAAGCAGAATTCTTCAATGTCATGTTCTTGCCATGCAGTCTCTAATCTGTTTTTCTGCATTCTTTCTCTCCTCTAATGACCTTGTGCAACTGCAGTTAGAACTCTGACAGCCATTTGCAGAGCTATTGCTGAAATTCTGGTAGTTTACTTTATGCCAGTTGCCCTTTATGCTACTAAATTTGGATTCCTTGTTTTTTTTGCCTATAAACTGACTCTGATACCTGTAAGATCATAGCCATGCACAGTTATATGCTTTTTACTCCATACTAAAAAAGAAAAATATTTATAGATGCAATTCTCTTCCACTTTTTAGTGGTGCAACCTCTATTATACGGAAAATTGTCTCCTGACTCTAGGTCCCACAGCAATTGAGTCAAATTGCAAAGTATGGGTCCTGCTTCAAGGCTAAAGATCCTATTAACACTAAGCAGAGCAGATGCACAGTTACGTGGTGCTAGTTAGTCCCTTTTATTCCCATCATGGATGCAAACATACAAAAATATAATACTACTTTTAAGACTTAAGACTATAACAGTACAAATAAATAAATACAGTATCGACTCAAAGTAACGTGACTTTTCTTCTTTTCCTTCCTTTTAGAAGCTAAGAAACTAAAAATAGAGCCTGGTTTGTTTTCATGGACAAGATCCCAGGTAGAAGCATGCCACATCAAAGTAATTTCAACACTGATGACTAGAGATAGATATTGCTACCCCACAGGTCTCAACTAAGCACGTGCTTATAAGAGGGAGCATGTAAAAAAACAGGGGTTTAAGAATCTGCTGCTGGAGAAACACAAGAACTTTATGGCTGAGAATCAAAGACTCGAGTGCTACTTAAATCCATCAGCTTCAGTTAGGTGTGTCTCTTTCCAAGTCGGAAACACCGTATGTCTAGCAGTTTTACTGCCAGAGAAAAGACAAAACATATAGGAAGTAGCTTTGGTGCCTATGAGCCTATGGGTTTCTGAAATGAGATAAGGTGTTTCAGGCAGTGGTTAATTCAGGGTTTTTTATAGCTAAGTTTCTTTTCTGTCTTTTGAACAGTTCTGGTCATCTGATGTTTGAGGATCACTATCTATGCAAATACAGTACCTCTGACCTTCAGTTTGGTTGGTATTTTGAAGCAAACAAAAGTCTGCAGGACAGCAAGAGCCAACAAACATAAAGGGGGAACTAGAGGAGGCAACTGAGCTTTTTTTCCATCTCTGCATTTGTAAGAAATGCCACTAGGAAGATAGAAATGTTACTTCACATTAAAGGCAGTGGCATTTTGAACTCAATACATTAATATAAACAAAAAAAGAAACTAAACAAGTAATTGCCAGAGCTCTAAATAAATTCACAGTAGGACACAGTTGGGTTATTGGTGTCAGTGATAGAATTTCCTGTACCCTTATTCACACAGTTCCTTGCAAAGCAAACTCAAACATATGACAGTTGAGTCACCAGTTTTCTAGGTTTGTTGGAGATGTAATAATTATCCACTTTTATTGCCTTACTTAAAAGCAAAAACTATTGAGATAGAACTATTCTCACATTATGGTGCATAGACATCACAGTTTGACTCAGGATCAACAATCAAACCAGCGACAACGCTCTCGATCCCCTCCCCCTCCCACGTGGGTAGGGAAGGAGAGTGACTTTCTGGATTGAAAAGAAACCAGACAGCTTTAATTAAACACTAATGACAAAAGAAAATATATACAATTATATACAAGTATGCTCAGGAATGTGCAAAACCCCTATTGAACCCCTGCACCCCCAGCAACTCCCAGGGCATCTCCTGAGCTGTGAGCAGTTCCGAAATGTCCCAGAGCTGCTGGAGAGAGCGGCAGAGCAGACAGGAGCTGAGGGGAGACTGATGAGGGTCAGGAATATACGAGCCTGAGGATCACCGGGGATGGATAGATGGAATCCTCCCTGGACAATGGCCATGGGTGGAAGAGAAGGGAAGAAGAAGCAGGAAGGAAGTTGTCTTCCGTGATCTCTGACCTTACACCAACCTTACGTAGATATATGGAATGAAATATTTATGTCAATTTTGCTGCCCGTCTAGTCCACTCCTCCCCACGGGGGTTACAGATATGATTCTTCTGCTGCTGTAGCATCCCTGAGGTGGCAGAGCCAGAAGCGACCTTGGCGTCTCAGCAGCAACATAATCATTCCAGTGTTATCAGGCCACTGTCTGGAAAGCTTGCTGCTTGTTGGAAGACAGCTCACTGAAGGAAAAAAAAAATCAGTAAAAGAAATATTGGCTTCATTCTGGCTCAAACCAGGACAATAGATTTGATATTGGAAAATGAATTCTAATGGGAGAACAGAAAATTATTATGGGATTAAGAGAATCTTTTCAAATGTATGAAACATTTGTATGTTTCTGTTTTCCTGATTCTGCTTTTAATAATCTCCTTAATATATTAAGTATTATAATATCTGTGTAATGAATAGGGATGGATTCTTATCTCAAGTTTGTAGTAGTGTAATTGAATTGACTGGAGTTACTTCTAAGTGGCCCTGATATCAAGGGCAGAGTAAGCTCACCATATGTAATGAAATGACAATTACAAGAAGTGAAAGATCAGATCTGGAAATAGTTATGTAAGATGGCAAAGTGATAAAGTTTTCCTCCAGATTAAAGAGAATTGGAAGGAGGAAACAGCCCTGTATCTGTGTGGCAGTATCTTTCCCTTCCTGCTGTTTTACAACATTATTATAATTAGGAAGTTTCAGTTTATTTGTGGAACCTGTCACATTTCACTGTAAGTTTTTATAGTTTATCACGAATAAAAGTAGCTTAGAAGGTTTTGTGGAGTTTTTGACTTGTGAGTGAATAAGATTTCCTTGTTTTTCTTGGTTATACACTTACTCTTTTTTGTGTGAGTGAAACTGCCTCCTCTTTATCTTTTCCTTTTCCTAACACAGTTCTCATATCAGAAAATATATGAATATTTTTTGATAGTGAACTCTCAATTGGGCAGAGAAGAAACACTTCGATATTTCCTTTAGTAAAAGAGTGCCTTATCTCCATCAGTTCCTTTCTGCCTGTTCTGAGTCACTGAACTCAAGAAATGAAAAGATCTTATTTTTCTCACATGAAGTTTTCTCAGACCTGTAAGTTCAAGTGTTTCTCTGTCCCTAGTAGCTTCTATGTATTGAAGAAAGCACTTCCAGATTTGTCTCCTAGCTCCTTCACTCCCTCCTAGACATAGAATAGAGTATTTCACTTGAAAAGAACCTAAAACAAACACCTAGCCCAATTGCCTGACCACTTTATGGCTGACCAGAAGTTAAAGCATGTTATCAAGTGTATTGTCCAAATGCCTCTTAAGCACTGAGAGGCATGGGGCATCTACCAGGTCTCCAGGAAGCCTGTTCCACCCTCTCGGTAAAAAAATGCTTCCTCATGTTACATCTGAACCTTCCTTGAAGGATGCAGCTTTGAGCCATTCCCACACGGTCTATCACTAGGTCCCTGGGAGAAGAGATCAGCACCTCCCACTCCACTTCCCCTCCTCAGGAAGCTGTAGAGAGCCATCAGGTCACCCCCCAGCCTCCTTCTCTCTGAACCTGACAAACCCTGAGTCCTCTGCTGCTCCTCACAGGACATGCCTTCCAGCCCCTTTGCCAGCTTTGTTGCCTTTCTCAGGTTGTACAGAAGTACCTTAACATCCTTTTTAAATGGTGGGGCCCAAAACTGCACTAAATACAGCTGAATAATAACCTCTTTGGACCAGCTGGTTATGCTGTTAGATGCAGTACAGGATGCGGTTTGCCCTCTTCATGGCCACGGCACACTGCTCCCAATTTAGACTTGTGTTCAGCATTACTCCCTACCAGGTGCAGAATCTGGCATTTGAACTTGTTAAATTTCATCCCATTAATCATAGCTGAATGCTCCAATCTGGATCCCTCTGCAAAGCCTCTTGTCCCTTGAAAAAGTCAACAGCAGCTTCCAGTTTAGTACCATAAGCAAACTGGCTAATGGTGATTTCTGCATCTGGATAATTGATAAATATATTGAACAGAACAAGGCCTAGAATTGAACGCCAAGGAACAGGGTTGGTCACCAGCCAAAGGTAGCCCCATTCACTTTCTAAGTGAGGTCCAAGATTATGTTCATGCTCTCTGGAGGTCTGACAAGCAATACACATCACCTAACTTACATTTCAGTTGCACCTCACAATGAATTTATATCATGACACCCAAAACCGAGGTCAAAGTGGCACTAATATTACATTTCAGCTGTGGATAGTTATGATTTTCAAAGTTCCTGATTCTCAAAAATCCTGAAAGTATGTAATAACTAAAAATGTAACATTGTGTTTAATTGTTGCATTGGTAATTCTATCCATATTTTTTGCCATGTTATTTTTTTTTTTCTTTTTAACGACACCTTCCAGTTAAAAAAATCTGCAGTTTTTATAATCCCAGAAAACGGCAGAAGGAAGACAGAGAAATGCTGAAGACTATTCACTGGCCATCAATGGCTAGATATTTTTTGCAGGTTTATAGAACAGATAATCACAAGCCCCAGCTTTCTCAGATATTCAAACTGAACAGAGGTAGAGTTTAAGGGCATCAAATAGATTTAGAAAAACAAGTTCTATTAACTTCCATGGAATTTTAGGCCCCAAAGAGCCTATATTATCCAATGTTCTGAGGGGCAGACACTGCTGCTGGCCACACCACTGATGTGTCTATGTGGTAATAATACTATCCTGCAAGTCAAGATACATTAGCTCAGGTGTGGCATTGCTATATTGCTTCCAGACCTAAGGTAGCTACTCTAGGTTTTCTGCGTCAAGCTAAGTTATATAGGGTGGAGACTTCTGGAAACAAGACTTAAGGAGTTGTAGGAAAGTTACATTATTCTATCTATGCTTTTTACAAGACCTTAAATGATCATGACAAGTGCCTTCTAACTTTAGTCCATTGGAAGGCAGACATTTCCATTTCCATTTTTTTTTTTTTTCAGCTTTTAGCTAGACACTACTACCCAGCCACCAAAGACTAGAGGGTGGCCACCTCTACAGCTACAGTTTCCTCACCAGATTATTACCCTAAAGGTAACCCTTTACTAGCCCTTACTTCCTCATCTGTGCTCCACTGAACTTTCATCTTTGTTATCCTAAAGTGTCACATTAACACTTTTTCGAAGATGAATTTTCTGATGGAGACTCAATTGTGCATTCAAACAAAATAACATTATTCTTTTTCCTATTTTTTCTTTCATTACAGGAAATATTTATTCCTACCTTCTGACCACATCTGAAAACCTTTTCCAAAACTGGCAGTTACACTGGGTAAAACTGAAAATTCTGTTAGAATAGTCACTCACCCATTTCTCATTTTCATTGTGTTTATTTCTCCTTTTCACTGATTAGAAAAATTACTCAGAGGATAACGGTGCCACAGTTAGTCTATGGAGTAATATTCAAGTTTCCAGTTTTCAGTTTTCTTGCATTTATTTTGCCATTTCAGTTCAACTTTTGCAGAGGTTTTTTGTTTGTTTTGTTAGAATCTCATCTAGAATAAATGCATAAAGTGCTGGTTCCAGTATAATGAAAAGAAAACCTGTTTGGATGGAAGTATCACTGTAAGTTGCTTCTAAGATGATGCCACATCTGACGAATTACAATGAGAAGAGGAAGGCAATCAAGGTTGCTCTAAGTGAGTAATACAAAACTGTAGTGGCGTCAGACAAGGCACCCAAATTTGTTACAAGAGTGATGAATTAAACCTGCATATGCACAGAAAACTGCTGGGAGCAAAAATAAAGCAATTCACTGAAGGTAACCGGAACAGGACAACTAGGTTTGTAACACAGATTCTTACATTCTTTTGGCTCCTCCTGTATCTCCCATTCAGAACTCTTTTCTTGCTCTACTTGCATCATTATTTCTCTTTAAAATTTAGTTTAGACTTTTAAATATGTTCTGAAAAACAGAAGGGACCTCTAAAGATCATCCAGTCCAATTCCCCTGTTAAAGTAGGATTGCCAGAGCACATTACTCAGGACTGCATCCAGGTGGGTCTTGAATATCTCCAGAGAAGAGGACGCCACAACCTCCCTGGGCAGCCTGTTCCAGTGCTCTGTCACTCTCACCATGAATAAGTTTTTCATCATATTTCAATGAAACTTCCTGCATTCCAGCTTGTGCCCATTGCCCCTCATCCTGTCACTGGGAACTACTGAAAAGAGTCTGGCTCCATCTTCCTTGCACCCATCCTGTAGATACTTATAGGCCTTAATAAGGTCTTCCCTCAGCCTTCTCTTCTCCAGGCTAAAGAGCTCCAGCTCTCTCAGCCTTTCCTCACAAGGGAGATGCTCCAATCCCACAATCATCTTTGTTGCCCTCTGCTGGGCTCTTTCTAGTAGTCCTCCATTTCTCCTGAACTGGGGAGCCCAGAACTGGATGCAGTATTCCAGATGTGGCCTCACCAGGGCAGAGTAGAGGGGGAGAATGACCTCTCTTGGCCTACTGGCCACACTCTTCCTTATGCACCCCAGGATTCCATTGGCCTTCTGGCAGCAAGGGCACATTGCTGGCTCATGGATAATTTAGTATCTATCAGGACTCTCAGATCCTTCTCCTCAGAACTGCTTTCCAGCAGGTCCACTCCCAACCTTCATTGGTGCATGGGGTTCTTCCTCCCCAGGTGCAGGACCCTACACTTGCCCTTGTTGAACCTCATTAGGCTCTTCTCTGCCCAGCTCTCCAGCCTGTCCAGGTCACGCTGGATGGCAGCACAGTTCTCTGGAGTGTCAGCCACCCTTCCCAGTTTGGTATCACCAGTGAACTTGCTGAGGATACACTCTATCCCCTCGTCCAGGTCATTGATGAATATGTTGAATGAGATCAGACCAAGTATTGGCCCTAGGGGGGGTTGTTAATCACAACCCTCTGAGTTCTGTCACACAGCCAGCTCTCAGTCCACCTCACTGTCCACTCATCTAGCCCTCACTCCCTCAGTTTCCTAAGGAGGATGTTATGGGAGACAGCGTCAAAAGCCTTGATGAAGTCAAGGTAGATGACATCTGCTGCTCTCCCCTCATCCAGGCGACCAGTCATGTCATCATAGAAGGTTAGCAGGTTGGTTAAGCATGATTTACCCTTAGGAAATCCATGTTGACCTCTCCTAATAACTTCCTGTTCTTCAATGTGTTTAGAGATGACATTCAGCATAAGTTGCTCCATAACCTCCCCAGGGACTGAGGTGCGACTAACCAGCCTGTAATTCCCTATGTCCTCCTTCTTGCCCTTTTTGAAGACTGGAGTGATACCAGCCTTCCTTCAGTCCTCAGACATCTCTCCTGTTCTCTGTGACCTTTCAAAAATGATGGAGACTGGCCCAGTGTAAGAGTTGATCAGAAGATCAGTATTGTCTCAACATTGTCATCAGTGACTAGACCCCAAAATCTGGACTAACATCTTGACATGAGTTTGCAGGGGCTTACAGGTGCAGAAACCACGGAGAATGGACAGAGGTACGGACAGTACCGGTACCTGGTACGGGTCTATTCTACTGGAGCAGCAAAGCAAAGAGCTCCTGTCAAGTAAGATGGATCGCGCTTGCTGTGCCAACACCGAGGAAGCCTCAGTTGAACTTTCCTCATTATAATGTTATTATAATACAAAAACACACCTCCTGGCAAGAAGCTACCCCCCTCCAAAGCTGGCCACACCTGACACTCCTCTCTGGGCATGCGTGGAAGCCTCACTCCAGACAGGTGGAGATTGGCACATTTCCACGGGACAGAGGTGGAGTGGGGGTGGGTCCAAGGAGGAGCGAGGTGTGCTACCCAGGATAAAAGACGGTTCCTTAGTAACCAAACTTAGAAGATCTTCCCCACCGAGAGATCCCGAAAGTCGAAGAAGAAGCAGTGGAACGCCTTCTGGATTCGGGAACATAGGGACACCTTTGGACCCGTGGTGGTAGCTATTATCCTCTTTCCCCCCATTTTTACTTCATCTTTCCTATTTTTCTTCATTTCTATTGCATGCTGCCTTATGGGCAAGACCAATAAAGTCATTGTGTGCTGGTAACTTAACTCCCTGGGCTTGTTGCCATTCGGGATCACAGCTGAAACGAACCATCACGCATCCACTGAGGAGTGGACCATGACAGAGAGAAATAACACCTGCCAGCTGTCTCAGCATTCACAGGTGCATCCCATCAGGGCCTATAGTGATGTGATGTCATGGAGATGTGCTATCATGGAGATGTGATGTCATGGAGATGTGATGTAATCGAGATGTGATGTAATAGTTGACCATTTGGAATAACCCAAGAGAACACTTCCTGTCATCCTGTCCTCATCACAGCGACTATCAAAAAACAATACACAAATGCATGCTTAGTTCCTGCCATCTTTCATGCAGACTCCTGAAACATGAATGAGATAAATATCCTTGCAGGTAAGAAGCTGAGAAAGAATGAACGTGCAGTCTTAACTATGTTGTTTGGACAACTTGCAGGGGTGTCTTGCTCAGTGATTATACTTCTGTACTGATTACCCACGAGCTGTGACAATTCACTTTACAAAAAGATGTTTTGTATTTTCTTCTTTGTTATAAAGTATTATGTTTTTAATGTACAAAGCATGTCTTTAGGAGAAAAACTGTCACTTACTATTCAATTCCTCTGTAAAAGGTCAGCTAGGAGGTATCTAAGACACTGTTGTTTGATCAGTGCAAAATAAATGGATACCGCAAGTGTAACTTTAGGCATGGAAACTTTACTTACCTTCCTTCAAATTGTGTAAAGTCTTATATATAAAGAAATAGAACCTATAGCTCAGCATGTACACTCTTTTATTACATTCTGTGTCTCCTGCCATCAAATTAAAGCCCTACAGCTTAAATGTTAATGGTTTGTTACTTGCTGGAGTTCACAATATAACTGTATGCTGACAAACCTTGCATACACGGCTCCTATCAAATCCAGTCCTGATTGGTGGGTCTTCCCAGCCTTCCTGCCTTTCTGACACAGTAAGTGTGATATTAACATCTCCTAAAAAATGTTTAAAAATCAATGGGGTGTGGTTTGATTATCTCATTCCAAGAAACAACAGAAGAATATTTCATTTACACTGAGTTTTGGTAAAGGCAGGTATCTGTGTTGATTCTTTCTGCCAAAGTTTATGTAAATATAGAGAGGGATGCTAATCCTTTTTTTTCATAAGTTCCTTCCCTCCCCTGAAGTCTCATTTTGGATTTTACAATTCTAGATGTGCTTCATTTATTCTGTTCCCCTTATCCTACATGCAGGGTACAGTTATGGATGCTGTGGCTAATTAAAAATCTAAGCGCATGAATGTCTCCTTGAAAACAAGATCTGGCACCAGACTAAATGAACATTCTGATTGCTCATTAAATGCAGTAGTCTCTCTACAGGTTGGGTAATACTAACAAGGCACTCATTTTTTTTTTTTTCCAATTTCCTCCCCCTCACCATTTTTGTAAGCAAATTTCCCTCCTTTTCCTCCAGAAGCACATAAAGATAGCTTTACCACACTCAGTGTGCTTTCCTGTTACACTCTCTCTTGTTCTGTACCTCCCCTGCACTGCAGTGGTCATGTGGAGCCAAGGACTGTGGAAGCACCCACTTTCCAAGGCCACCACGGTGACACTGTCTTGGCTCACAGATGGAGCATGCTCATCTAATATGTCAGGTGACAGGATGTCCCAGGACAATCAGGTAATAGATTCAGTCTTACAGTGTAGATACAAGTTCATTTACCTTTAATTTGCAAGCCCCCATGAAGGGGGTTGGAACTAGATGATCTTTAATCGCCCTTCCAACCCGAACCATTAGGATTCTATGATTCTAATGAAGTGTTCTCTCAGGGTGCCACCTTTAAGATGGAGCTTACTGTTTTTGCTTTACATAAAGTGACTTTAAAAAACTTCTTTATATTGTATACACTGAAACAGCATTGTCTGAGTTACTGAGCACTAGATGGAAACCATTATACTTCAATGAGGGGTAATTTCCTTATCGCTATATAAAGCTTTGTTATTCTCTATTTTAAGTTTCTTGCCTGGGAACCCCTGAAAAGCCTGAAGATGTAAGAACATAAATTTGTTTGCTTAACAACATCTCAACCTATGCCTACCTTAGGGAGTGTGTACAACCTCTGAGTGCTGTTTTTTCTCATTGAAAGTCAGATTTCATTTTTGCACCGATAGACATTTTTAAAATATGTAATGCTATCTAACTCGTATTTTTTATTGTAGCTGCATGTCTGTAATATAAAACATGTCTGTAATATAAAAGTGATCTTATATACATAGGAACTCATGATGCATAAATATGAACATTTAAAAAATAAAAATAATGTATGTTATCTACCCTTCTAAGTTTGTTTTGGCCTTCAGGTAATGAAGCACTAAAGTCAAAGCTTAGCTGTCTTTGAATCTTTGAAATATTATATAACATGTTAAGTCAAACAACTTTATAAACCCTGGATAAAAATATATTACTGTACAATAAAATTGTCAATAAAGATTATCGGAAATTAATGTAACATTATTTTGGATATAATTATTTTTTTGTAGAAAAAATTGAAATTAAAACCATTATAATTAATAATTTACAATATATACCTTAATATTTTTACAGGAAATTCATATGTCAACACTGGTTGACAAGTGTTCTTCTTCTATTGAGAAGATCCTAATTTAGTAAGTATTTCCTGCAAAACACAAATTATATTTTCACAAAGTGAAATTACCTGTATATATGATTATTCACTGGTAAGAATTTCTACATAATGCTTATGTTAGTATTTAAAAACATGTTCTAACTTGCCTTTTCCTGTTCTAAGAGATTATGCTGCTTTCATCTATTGTGACTAAGTGCCACTGTTTTATCTGAACTATATTGCCTATCACACGTTTTATGAAAACAAAATCTGATCACATCCTGATGAAATGAGAAAATTCTGTCTATTCAAGTTCTTTAAATTAATTGTAAACAAAAATAAATATAAAACTTTCAATAATTAAAATCTAGTTAGTAGATAAAGTCCCTCTTGTGCTTCCCTTTTCTACACCACATTTCTGATTTTCCAGAGTCACTGAGGGATGGGCCAAGGTAAATGCCCAAATCAATCCTTTTTCAGAATATGACCATGTGAGCATGGAAAAATCTCTTAAGAGCAATGAAGTCATTAAAATACATTAACCTTAACATTAACATAATACCAAAAAATGGAAGTTTAACAGTGATTATACTTCTTCACTTGTAAGAGGGTAATTAAAAGCACAAGCAAAAGTGGAAAGCTCTCTCATGTGTGTATCACTTGTTTAATGACAGGATGTGATCAAAACATGGTTAGAGTCTGACTAGAAATTATTTTCAGTCTCTTTTATTTCCTGCCCATCTAGAGGGACATAGGCTACTGGAATATTCCTCTTGCAATACAACTTTTACTTTGACCAGGATATAAAATAAACTGGCTAACAAGTATTTAAATTTTTAAAGCACAGAAGCCAGCAGTTTAGTTGTCACCAAAACAATTTGCTAGTGATTACTTACAACAACTCTCACATTCATTTACTTTTTACTGTCTATATTGCCTCCATTTTAAGTCAGACAGTTTGTTTTTTAATACTCTCTGCAGGGAAAAAGAAAATTACTAATCATGCTTGTAGCAGAATACAGGAGAAAAAGTTTTATTGGACAAACACCACCAAACACATTTTCTCTTGAACAGTACAGAGTGTACACCATTTCTGATCCCACTTCACTTCTGATTAAAACTAATTCCACCCTAGAAGCAAATACTTAGTTGCATCTGTGCATGTAGTAATCTATATACATATGCATAAATACATATATATCTTCTCTAAGACAAAAGTGTTTTAATAGAAATAATAATTAAAGAAGATTTTTTACATATCTGAAAATCCAGTTAAAGTGATCATATTTCTGAGTAGAAGCCTGCACATTCTTTGCAGTCTGATTAGACAATAGACCAACACCTTGTGTTTATATGATTTGTAGTGGAGGTAATAATGCATACTCCTATAAATCTTTTTTATTTATATCAAACAATATATGGAGAAGGACAAAATGGCATCTCTACCTACAGAAGCGGAAATGTAGCATTTGGGGCCAAATTTTCTTCAAGTGTAACACAGTGGTATCAGGACAGTTACTGCTTTCTAGCAAACAGCTTACTAAGTGTATCCAATATTGCTTTCTCTCTTCCAGGTATTAGATTTTTTTTTCCTATTTAAGAATAGATATAAAAGATTATTGGTTGTGGCAAAATAGCCATAGCATAGAGTATTTTATTTGGATTTATATGAAAAACTAACCATAATTTTAAAATTAATTTCACAGAAATCTGTAAAAGTAATTTTATTTGGTTACAATTACATTTTAAAGTGAAGATCTGTACCATATAACTTGAAATACACAACCTGAGACCTAATACTCATAGTAAAACCATAATGATTCAATTCTTACTGAATCCATTAGAAATCTGCAGTCTAACAGGCAACCTTACACCTTTCTCAAATATATTATGATTCTGTGAATAATTGTTTCCTTTTCAGGTCCTTCCTTTAAAATCAAAACAGTTTTTCCCTTCATGCATTTTCATTTCAGGCACAGAACAAATGTTCTTTTTCCTCTTAATTCTGATTTTTTTTAGTTTTTTTGGGTTTTTTTTAAAGGTATATAGAATTGCTCAACAAATGATAATTTCATACTTAGGAAACATATGCTGGTCGCTTTCCTTATTTCAGATGTGCTTTCCTATCTGACTGATCCTGATTACTTCTTTGATGCAAAAAGTTGAGCTTTTACCTACATCTTAACCACAAACCAGCAGCAGTGTAAGCAGATTTATTTTATTTAGTGTTCCTAGCATAACACATATCTTCCACTCTATGCAACACAACACAACAGTAGCTTTGAAGAAACAATTTGTATGTCATTTTAGTGTTTGACAAGTTAGTCAGTAAGACAGGCTTCTTCTCCTTGAAAACACCTTAGTTTTTCTGACAATTCTTGTGGTATTAGTCACAGTTCTTATATTCATTCATTAATTGCTACCTAGCTTAAGACCATTAAATATGAGTGGTACTACAACTTGGAATAAGAATAAAACTGTTATCTGTCAGATACAACAGCTGTTTAGTTCATTACTAAAATGAAGCATAATTCACTGTTCATCAAAAAACATGTAAACTTCAGGAAATGTTATTCTCTATCTTGCCATAAGAAGAAACTATGAAAACAAATTACAGAAGCTGTGGAGTTAATGGCTAAACAAAGAGATTTGTAGGTAGAAAACAATACTTGATGTTTTTAACTTGTAAAAAATGAAAATTAAGCTTAGTCTTAGATGCTGCTTTCCTTCTCTTAAAACCAAGTTCAAGGTCTAAAGAAAGATTACAGATGATAAAATCATGAACACTTTACATTCCAGGATGTGAAATTATTCATTACAAATTAAGCAGGTGATAAATTTACAGCTGCTTCAGTCTTACTGAATGGTCTTTTCTGAAAATGTATTTTATTCCTAATATTTACTTTTCCCTTAGAAAAATCACCTGAGTAAGTTTGTGCTAGTTTTGCTCCTTGACTAGAGGAAACACATTTCTAAAAATTGTGTTAGTGACTATAAAATGACAGAGGATAAATGATAAATTATAAAAACTCTTGTTGGCACACAAAGGTCATAATTTAGAAATGAAAAGTTATTTATTTATAGAACAGAACTTGCACAGACATTTGGGAATACAAAAGACTCATGGATTTTAAATCTAGAAAGGACCTGTATTGAGGTAGGCTGGCTGTGTACAGTACAGGACAATATCTCTGCATTGATCTTTTAATGCAACTAGTATATATCTTAAAGGGGGAAAAAAGAAGTCTGGTTTGTGTAGGAATGGACAACCCATTAAAATGTTAGTGAGTTTTTCCACTAATTAACTACCTCATCTAAAAAAAAAAAAAAAAAGTTCCTTGATTCTAATTGGTACTTGTCTAGATTCCCTTTCAGCATTTGGACTTACAGCTTTTCTCTGGCAGGGTTAAATGCCGTCACATTTTTGTTCCCAGGAAAAAACTAATAAGCTTATGGTCACATCCGTTAATTTTCTCTATTAAATTGAACATATTTAGTTGACACACGCTCTTGGCAGATCATGATTTCAGTCCTTTCATTCTCAGTATCAAATATAAGAATAATACACATTTCTAAATCCAATACGTCTTGAACATACAAACAAAAATATTCCATCTTCCACAACACTGTTGTATTCAATACATATATATATATATATATATGAACCACATATTTTTTATATTCATATTTACTGTGATTCCCAAATCTCACGAGTTTCCAGAACAGAGTATGCCATCCTACATATCAGACCTATAAACTTATGGAGCAATGGAATGTGTGTGCATGTGCCTACACTGGTGGAATTACTTGGGTGTAGTGTTGATTGGCTGAGTTGATTATTCTCATGTTAGAGACACTTGTACCTTTTGTAATCAGAGTATGTTTTCTGAACATGTTCATTCTACTGCTGATCTAACTAGTCTGTTTGCAGCAGTGTTAGATCTTGAACAGCAAAAAAACGATTCCCCAAAGGTAAGGCAATCAGTCTGATTGTTCATGTCTACAGTCACCAGGTAAAGCTTAAATTTCATTCTGCACCTAGAACACATTTGAGAGGGATTTGATTAGATATTAATAAAAAACTTTCATCCATAGTGGAATTATTACATTCCTGCACTTATGCACAAATAGCAGGCACAATCTAGAACTGATGGCTAAATATAAGTGAGCAGGAAACATATCACATGGTTTTACATCAGGGACAGACCAAAGATCTGAAGTTAGGAATAGTTTTCTTATTTATTTAGCTGAGAGAAACAGCTTTCATCAGAGTTTGATTTAGCTTATTTAAGATATGAATTGCATGTTCATGTTTCCCTGTATTCCCCCAAATTCCACTTCAGAATTAGTCTTAGCTTACATTAACAAATACAGCTTTAGAGACAATTGAATGGTTTTCAGCTATTCAGTATAAATTATAAATTCCTTTACTTCAAAGAATAAGTGCAAGTACCATTTTTTTTTGTCTGAAATGCAAGAGAACAGTTTCCATGTCTAACAATAGCTCTTAAAACACCAACATTTGAAAATAAAAGTATGCATAAACAAATAGGCTTCACTTTGGGACAACCAAACTTTTTTCTAAAAACTTGATCTTTTGATTACAAAACATTTTACCATATAGAAGTTTAGATTTTAAAATTATCTGAAAATTAAAATCAGGACCTTTACCCCTCAAAAAAAAAAACAAAACAACAAAAAAAAACCAGAGAAGAATATTCTTACTTCATTTTTTGAATTTTTTGAATGAAACACCTGAAGTGTTGAATTTTTTTTTTTTTCCTCAGAAATTGAGTTTTTTCATTACTTGGAATTTCTAAATCAAGAAGTCATAAGAAATTACTGACTGCTGTAATCTGAATTGTTCTCACATTAGTAAGAAAATTCCCACATCATGGTGTTCAATGGAATATTTTTAAGTTATTGTTGAACTGAAAACATTCTTTTTATTAAAAATCCCAGATGATGCTTACAATTGTATCCTATACTATTTCTGAAAATCCAGGTTACCAGGAAACAGTGGTAGCCTTAGTGATATGAATTTACCTATTTCAATGAAACAGACAAGATTTTGAGTATACAAGCTCTTCTTCAGGCCTGAAATAGAAACAGAATATCTCATTCTTTTCAGTAGCTGGGAGCACTGATGTTCAAAAAAACTCACACCCCTTCCAGGTTCATGAGTTTTAGTTTCCAAATGAGCTAAACATTTGAAATTTTAGACTTGCTTTGCAAGGGTTTGTTTTTTTTTTTTGGAGGTCTCCTTTGAGACTGCACTATCAATTTACAGAAGGGTGATTTCTCTGAAAACCATGTCTCCTAGTAACCAGTCCTATCACAGTTCCCTAAATGATTATGTTGTGGCCTTTGTTTTAGTTTCATCCACCCAAGCTACAAAAAACCTGTGGATCATGCAAAAAAATGTAGCATTGTGGGGTGTGCATGTGGAGAAACTGTGATTAAGATAGTTCTTCAGTGAGTTGAGTTTATTGATAGTAGCAATGGATCTGGATTTGAAGGCTGCATTTCATACACTGGCAGTCAGCTGGTGTTTGTAGGTCTGCTTAAATTTGAACGCAACAATGTGCTCATTTTTCAGAGTTTTTTTTTTAATGATCGTGTTCTAGTGTACTTTGTGGCTATTTATGGATGATTTTACTTTCTTCTATTCTGAAATACTCATCCTTATATTACTGTTACTAATAAAATTACTGCAATCTTTTTTATATAAGGATTCTAGTAACATTTTCCACTTTCATCAACATGTATTATGGACCAGAATCCTGCTAAATCTAAAAATCTTTGCCTCATAACAAATTACAACTTTTAATTTGTTTAATTAAGGCAGATGCTTGTAGTCTTGAATAAGAATGAAAAGCTGAAATCTCTTAGAGAAAAGACATTCTAGAAGGAAAAAAACCAAACCTGAAGATCTCATAAAAATTCTGCACTTCATTAACAAAAAATTAGTTAGAGTTTATTTCCTAAATTAAGTGTTTTCAAAACATGAATTCTGGTTTTGGCAAAAGTCGTGTATTCTCAAGGCACAGTACTGCAGATTAAAAACTGCTACCTCCAGTAGGAGTCATCCTGATCTCCAAATGCATATAAGCATCATACAGGTAGTCAGACTTCAAACTGCTAGTGGCTGCATAAGAGTTGGTATCAAATCTTTTTTCTCTGATAGCAATACAAATCCAAATGAATGCTTATTTCACTTGTGCAATATATGGCTACCTATCAGTCCAGCTCAAAGGCTCTGATTCTCATTTAACACAACAATCCCTCGACATCTGTGATTTTTAAAAATATTCCATTGTATTGGCCAATTTAATTCCACATAACCCATAAATGCACATAAGCAACAGAATACTGTTACCACAGTGAAAACATTTCCATAAATAGCAGTGGTATCTCTGCAACTGTGAGAAGAAAAACATGAGTGGATTTCTCCTCTGAATATTAATATATCATTTTTGCCTGCTTCCTTATGCTGCCAGCCATTCCCTACTGCACTACTAATGATAATGGCCATTACTATAAGGACTTATTGTCAGCTATTTGTATGGTCTTCATCTGTAACACAATAAATTTTAAAAAATACTTTAGAACATTTGGAAACTCTAGCTTTTAGGTTCTGATCTTGAAAATAGTTTTGTTCATGCTTGGCTTGATTCACTTGTAATCCTATTGCAGGCACTGAAACTACAAGTACTTGAGTGCTGCAAGGTCTCTACAGTTGATTGTCTCTCTACACCAGTTTTCTACCTTTGCAACATCATTTTTCTCAATAATTTCTCATCATTTTGAATGCAGTAACATGAAAAGAAACTAACTCCTTGGCTATGTCTTCACAGACATAGTTCCATTGACTTCAAAACTAACTTACTGTACCTGAGGATATGGTTCTATGTATTTTAAGCCCAAGAGTTATTTATGTTTTCACCTCTTAATTGTGAACATCAAGTGTTTCATACTGCTCATCTTAGATGATCAAGGCAACCTTTTTCTTTCCTACTTATCCTATAACAGCATGAAACACATACATCAGTTTGAACATATTAAAAGTATTGAGAACTTTCTCCCTTTTTGCCTGCAGAGCAGAAGTTTTCTGTATTTTATAGTAATATACCTAAGGAGTTTGGGACCCCAAGTGGTATCTGCAATTGTTCCTACTTCTAGTTCCAATCCAAGTTGCAACTCTCCCATTTTTTTTCTACCTTGACAAAACCTTTTCCTTTGCCAAAATAAGATTTATTATATTGCTCTGTTTTTCCACTCTTAGTAATTGGTTAACACCATACTTTATAGTTCTAATAAAACCACAGCTGCTTTCATTTTACGTGTTTGGACACTTTTTATAGCGGAAAGAAACTTAAATAAAGATAAATTGAGAAAAAGCGGAAATTAAGTTTAATTACCACCACTAGAACAAACCCCTTAAAGAATTACAGCACTTCAGTATAGATTTTGTGACCATTGCAGACAATAGGAATTTTTCCACTGACTTTAACAGCATTTGGATTTGGTCCCTGAAACTTAATTACTTGTATTGCAAAAGGAGAACCAAGGCAAGGGCAAGCTTATTTCCCTGATCCATGGTGCCTGTGGGCATTACAACACATACTAGAGTATTTTTGTGTTATGTATGTGCTCACAGTTAGGGACACACATAACCTTCCCTTATTTAGGGACCATAAGTACCTTTAGTGAAAGTTTGGAGAGAAGCAGATGAAGCTGGGATAAAATATCTGGAAAAATAAGCCTCCAGCCAGCACAGCCCATCCAAACATCCCTGAGAGATGTAAAAGGGTAACAACAGGTTACTTTAAAGAAACCAGCTTCAAACCAGATAGGTTGGCAACTGGGTAATGATACAGCTTTGGCAAACTGATAGCTAGCAGAAATGGCAAAACATTGAAAAAAAATGGCTAAATACCTGCATGGCTATTCTACCCCGGGTTTTGCATTCTGTTGGTGCCTGCCTAAAGAGAACATACTTGCTATTTTGCTGAATGGGACCCACAGGAACTAAAAGGACCATCATATAGCTTAGATTTTGGAAGTATTCTGTCCCATTCATACTCTTTCCCCTCCAAAACTTCTCTGTGATAACTGAGTATCATTGGTGAAATACAAGTACTTGTCCTCAGCTTTTAAAATTCAGGGGAAGTTGCTACAAGCAGATGGCAAGCAGCTTCTACTTTTTTTTTCCCTAGGGCAGAGGGAGCATTGTTGAAATACATTTGAGCATTTCTACATTAAATTATGCAGGAAAACATTCTTTTTTTGGGAAGACATATTTGCCTTTAGTAGACCTTATACTAGCAGGTTCAGGAAGGGATGAGGGAGAGAAAACATCTTTAAGCTGTTGAAATGTTGACAACACCATTATTTCTAAATCCAGAACTTTGTCTCTCTGAGATGTCAGTCATGATGGTCAGTGGAAGAACATTAAAATGCACTTCTGATTAACTGGTGCACAAATTATTTTCCATTTGATCTGTAGTCATTATATTTAATTCTAAAGCACTTCCAGTGACTCTGGGACTGTTAGATGAATTTGGAATTAATTTAACCTTTATGTTTTAATTTGCTCAGCTACCTTATCTATATAGAATATTCTAACATTTGAAACAGCTGAAATACTGCTAGTAATTCTTAACTCCAATTTAAATACTTCTAAAATAAATTTAGGGAGAAAGTAAGCTTCCTCTTTGATTGAATAAATGTGTTTTCCTGCTTTTGATCTCTGGACAGTGAGTTAATGTTGTTGCCTCATCAGTTTTTTGTAACATACAGTATGGTGTTCAGTAATATGCTCCTGAGAGTGCAGCTGAAACATATTCAATATTATTTTCTGCATTTTGAGAACAGTTTCACAAGAATGTTTTGCTTTAAAATATAAATAGAAGTTTGTACAGCAAGGTAAAGATGATTTACATACTGCTTTCTGCTGTAAATAGCTCATTTGAAGGTATAAAAAATGGCCTGTTCTAGAAGCAAAATGTTCTTGTCTTGTAGCATTGCACATATACATTCTAACATTCAGGGCAAGGAAAGCTTGTCTAGATATTCATATCACTTGCAGCACTGTAAAAGCAAACACTTCCCTTTCTGTCAACATGGCAAATCCTGATTTTACTCACCTCAAAGTGGGTCACTCTATTAGCACTTGCAGAATCATAATGTTGGATAAACTGAAGTCACTATCTATATTTTTGTGGTTAATAGTGACAATAATTTCAATTTTGAAACCCTGATTATTTTTAACTCACTTTCTATTTAAATAAAACCCCTGCTGAAGAGCAAGATTTGTTTGACTAAGGCTTTCAAAATGTTTTCATTTTAATAAACCCTCCATGTATTTTTTCTTCCCATATTTTATATATTTTCTAACTTTATAATCTTCTTTTATAAGGACAAGCATAACATGTCAATTTTTAAACTTTTAGTTTACTTAGCTTACACTAAGGGGACATTCTCACTGAATACTGTAGAAAATATCTTTATTAATAAAACA
Organism: Apus apus; assembly: GCF_020740795.1. Taxonomy (NCBI): domain Eukaryota; kingdom Metazoa; phylum Chordata; class Aves; order Apodiformes; family Apodidae; genus Apus; species Apus apus. Next base: position 55,850,200 of record NC_067283.1, read on the forward strand.
GTTGGGACAACTGTTAACACCAATTTCTTATCCAATGGATTAGTTTCATCCATCCTTGTAATTTGCAAAAAGTTTGAGGAGTTTTTTAAGGACGTTACACAAAAACACATTCCCATGACATCTGGGCTTACTGTTGTCTTAGCTGGTACATTTTTCGTACCCTTTATCATGTTATTTTCCTGAGATCTGGCAGCCATTTGCATCTCAGAGGTCTTGCATAAATCTATAGCTACCATCTATATTATCGCATCCTGTTTTCCTAGAGTCTGATTGTTCCACAATGCTGAGGTTAATAAGCAGTTCAGTGTAAAGTATAGATTACATATTTGATTATGCTCTATTATGCCAATACATTACCTCTAGTAATCCCTATGCATTGCCATAACTTCTAAAAATACTATCTGTAATTGCTCTTGTCAACCACAGTGATTTAGGATTCTCATTACACATGCAAAACATAGATTGTAATGAAAATTCACCAAACACATTGCCTGTACTCAACTGCAATCTTATGCACCTTACCATGAGTCAGATCAAATGTTTATTATGATCCTCACGTGCCTAAATCATCTCCATCTGTGTAATCTCACATAATCCTCAAATCTCTCACAGTCTTGTACTCTACTTCTTTCAAGTCTGTATGGGGCAAACAGTATTTTTTTCAAGCCAAATTAAGTTATTTTCGTAGCTATTATTCAAAACATATGCCATACATTTGAAGTCTTACCGACTGGATTTAACTTAAACCAAAACAAAATACTGGTTTTGCCATATCTACAGGGTCTTACTTTTCAGCCAATTTGTTTCTCCACCATCAGAATTCCATTAATTACATACGCCTTTAGATTACAGAAGTATTTCCACACTCAGCAGTATTTCTGTCATATGTAGGCTACCATTATACCTCTGCTAAGATCTGAGATCATAGCATCATAGAATGATTTGGGTTGGAAGGGGCCTTTAAGATCATCTAGTTCCAACCCCTCTACAGAGACACCTTCCACTAGACCAGTGAGATGAGCCTAGTGCTTTTATATCACGTTTTATAGTTCTGCCATTCTAATTCAGAGTAAAATAAGACTTAGCTTCTTCTTTTGGTCTCTAGCTTCTGAGGCAAATAATTTATTTCCCTCTTAGTCATGGTATGCACCATGACACTGATCACAGTATTGTTCTGTCATCAATTCACACATACACACAGAAGTAGTTTATAGCACATCTTATTTTTCTCTACAGGTTTGCACAAGCAAGAACTGAATTTGCAATATCTGGCAAATTATCCACTTAAATTAAAAATCTTAGTTCTTTAACCCAAGACTTAAGTATACAATACCATACAAACAATACGGTTACTGTTAGTGCTGGCGATACATCCCACTGGTAATGGTCTTTGTGTAGGTCATAGAAAAACCCTATTCTACTGTCATAGAAAACAGATTAACTACTTGCAAAGAGCTATAGCTAAGTGAGGAATGATAAAGTCACCTTTAAACAACAGCTTTAGACAAGTGTAAATTAAAAATTTGATGTAAAAATTATTCCAATTAATCACCATGTAAGAAATTAGGTATCAATCCCAAATAGTGTGTTCAAGCTTTTCTCTAATGAACCATCTTTCATTGCTTGCACATAGTGTTTGACTAAAATAGTGCACTTCAAAGGAAAAAAAAAAAAAAGGCAAAACAACTGATCATTAATAATTACCTAACCTTTCAGGGAAAGAAAAAAATCTGTATTTTTCAGAACATAAATACAAACTTCCCTCATGAAAGAAGTACAGAGTTGTCACCTAGTAATGTCTGAGCCCTCTTTCCTGCTCTGTTTGTTCATAAGGTTTAGGAAATCCATAAATTTCAAGCAAATCTTCAGAAGTTGTGGGGAAAAGAGGATTTGCCCATGCTTTATCAGGTAGGTCTCCTAGCACAAAGGCTAATGGCTTCCTGGAAGTATAACATACTGCCCTATAAAAGCCTCTCTGTTCTCTAATTTGTGTACCTATTTGGGAAGGTGGTAAAGGAAAATCTTAGAAAGGGAAGGACTGACTGTCACAATTCCAAAGCACATAGTACAGGACAGTGAAAAGTTTCTGACCAATGAAAGTCACTGGGAGATCCTCTCTGTAATCAGAATAATGGAGGAGCAGCTGAAAACTCTCAGGGACTGTCTGCTGAGTGTTTGGCACTGCAAATATAAATTGCTACAATCTAGTGGATGTAACACTCCCCTGACAAAACAAATGAGGAAACTGAGTCTCCCTGCTGCACTAAGTTCTGTCTTAATATTAGACAACATTTGAGACCAAGTGAAGAAGAAGTGAAAGACCAAGAAGTGAAAATTACTCTAGAAAACATAAATGACAGCCTTAAGAAATTAATTACTATATTGGAAGGATATACTGCAAAACAGAAAACGTAGTAGGGTTTGTAAAAATTTTCAGATTAATTTAATGGGATGTTCCTCTCGGTAGTACCCTCTCAGCTCATTCTTGTTCTTGCATGTCATTCTTCATTTGCTTAGCATTGTCTATACATTTGTCTCTAAGCTGTAATTTGGATACTTAGATGATCCATATAAAAATAACTCTTTTTTTGCAGATTTTTTCTTTTAATCATAAAATTTTTCCTGGTCTGTTTTAAAATGTATTCCCACAGACCCTGCATTGGCCCAGCGAGGTGCTGTGAACAGTTGTGGGAGTGTGAGAACAAGCAGCTGGCACACAAAGGGCCAAAACTTCTTGAACTGGGTTTTCCACCTTTTAGAACATTTCTGATATTGCAGGCACCACTGGGACTTTGCTTCAAGGTGCTTTCTGTGTTTTTTCACCCAACAGATCCCAAAGCCATGTTAACTGAGAATAGCTTATATGGCTTTTGAGCAGAAATCCAACAGCTTGACAAATATAATTTTTAATTGCTATTTTCCTTGAAGCAGAAATCTGAGCTGGAGTAAAGATTTCTTTTATAGCCTCTTTTGTTAAGGAAGATGGTACTAATGATAAAGACAGCTTTAAAGATTTTCTAAAACTACAACTCTTCTGATATATTTAACCAGGTCTCCCTTGATGATGGACATTTGTCTGCCAAAGTTTTCACCACTGTTAGATAAGGATGCCTCTATGATACATCATCTCACTGGTTGACCTAGGAAGATTCATCACCAAGTCTGGTTGTGAACCTGTGTTCACACAGTGCACATCTGCATTTCCCTGGCAGATCAGTAACTGAAAGAGAGCTTTTGAGTTTCCATTAGCTTTAAACACATAAAGTTTCCATGGCACATAATTCTAGGTGTGTTCATTGTACAAACTCATTAGCAAACAGGGAATACAGCTCATTACTAGCTCTTTATAGAGATGGTGCTTTAAGGCTCTAAATAAACTATGTGACACTAAAATGCAGCTGTCCAACATTTGAGGACACTCAGATACTGATCAATCATGTCACATCACAAAAAGGCTTTCATAAATACTTTTGAGTGGGCTTTTGGAATGGTTTTCAAGCACGTTATTTCTGAAAAACAGTCCGTAAGTTTCTTAGCTGTCACACTGGCAATTCTAAGATGCAGTTGAGGTTGTGGTTTTATGGATTTTAACATGACAGCTAACAGTACATAGTTTCCCACTGTACAATTTATACACATTTCAGTTCTTCTATGTAAGTTAATGCCTTTCCATTACAGTAAAGGCACTGAGGACCAGAGATATGTACCACAAAGAATAAGTGGTTAATTTTCAACCAGGTTTGAAGAAATTTAATACCGTAATTAAATGTGTTACGAAGTGTTAAAATTGGGTTGGCACTTCCCTTCCTCTTCCACAGAATGAGGCCAACTCCCTTTTATACTGTTCACAGAAACATTATTAAGGAGTGCTAGCAATTGTTAAAATGAAGGAAATACTACTAGGGAAAAAAAACACAAGTTCCTCCTTTTATCTTAACGCATCTAGATACATCTGTTTGTTTTGTCATGATCAACCCCTACTTTTAAGTTGGCTAAATACCATTTAAACATTGAAATCAATAAAGTCCTCATTCATGTAGAGAGTTACACAACAACTATAGTAACTCTTATACTGAGCAATGTGTATCTATTAAAGCAAACTCCTCATACTAATATATGAAATATTTCTGTGATGCAGAAACCAAATTCAGCCCATTTATTGTGTACAGCTTCAGTTAAAACTCAAATTCATGTTAAACAACAAAAAACCCTAAATACATATTCAGAATATAAACTTAAGTACTACTGCAAAATTAAACTGTGAGCTCTGATGTAGTAATGAAAAGCAAAAATGTTCTTCACTGTGTAAAAACTGGCTGGCTGGCCAGGCCCGAAGAGTTGTGGTGAATGGAGTTTAATCCAGTTGGTGACTGGTCACAAGTGGTGTTCCCCAGGGCTCAGTGTTGGGGCTAGCTCCCTTTGCAAAATAAGTTCAGAAAGCAATAATTGATAATCACCTTTTGTTGAGAACTTTTGTTTGCAAAATTGTCTTTGTTTTTGAAAATACATGCATATTGCATGACAGAAACATACTAACATGAACTTATAATGGTCCTAGTTGATCGTGTAGTGTAATCAGCAAAATCTACATCAAAGAAAATCTATATGAACAGTTGTAGTTCTAAGTGTTACACTGGGGCAGTGGCAGAGGGAAGCAAAGTATCCCAAAGGAAGGAGTCTTTGCATTCCTGAATAAAGCTTTTACTTCTCCTTCATCTTTTCCTATCTGTGATGGACCGTGCTCTAAACAGGATCAGTCATGATTTCCAGATATGATCTTTCCACTCCTTGCTTCGTAATGTCAGTTCACTTCAGCTTCTGGCTGAACTGGCCTAAGTGCAATCTGAAAATGACTTCACGTGCTTCGGAAGTATAAAGATATCAGGCTTATCCCAGAGATGGTAAATAACTGTTGCATTTGCCAAAATAATAAACTGCACTAACTTCAAAGAGTTTACTGGGAATAACACCATCATATGCAACTGGAATGAATTTCAAAGCTTATGAAAATAATGCATTTCAATTCATTTCACTGGTTATGATGGTAAAGACATTTCCTCACTTTTAAGAGTGCACATACTTTCAGTGAGAGGAAGGGAAAAGGAATGAAGGAAAAAATATTGTAAGCAAAAACAATCAAGAGTGAATTTGTAGACAAATTCTGGAATAAAGCAGAATATAGAGGAAATGGCTAGGCCTATTACCTTTTACCATAGAAGATGATAATAAGGAAAATTATTTGCAAACCACCCAGTACGGTGCTTGAAACAATGAAACAAAGCACATGAGAAATGCAGAAGATAAATTTAAATATACCGAATCTTCCCTCACTTTCATTTTTAATCTTAAGAAAAATATAATTAATTATCTTTCCTTCATCTTATCTTAATTTCACTACTACATACATACACTTTTTTTTTTTTTTTAAATTTGATAATATTTTTACCAAACTAAAGCAGAACAACAAAGAAAAGGTTGTCCTTACCATATGTAGGGTCAGGATGAAATCTGAAGACACTGGAAATAGCACTTGATTCTGATCTTCACAAGATTTCCAGAGTTGTCTCTAGAACAAAGAGAACAACACAAGCTCAGATGAAGAATTCAGGAAGAACCTCTGATGCTACTGGGATGAACAGCAAAATTGCCACAAGACAATCAGGATTTAATAACTGTTTTAAATAAATACTCTAAAAGAACTTTCAACTAAAAAAAAAAGTCATCATTATTCCTTGAAAGCCAGTAAGCTTTTAAAATGCTTTATGACGCTTTTTTTTTTTTAAGTTTTACTTAGAATAATATGTGCATTATCCTCTTCAGTTTTGATCAGATCTATATGCACACTCTATGCATAATTCCACTCTAAAAGAGGAGATTGCAGGTAGTATAAACATATCATTATGCAAAGTAATTAGATGCAGAAAAATAAATAGAATCAATGCTGTGAGCTTATAGAAGTGCAGATAAACAAGTACTCATAATGTTTTTTAATAGATGTTTAGAAAAATCAGCCATATCCTTCACATTAATGACTTCATTCCATCTAGATTTGCTCTTCTGGGTTCAGAATATACAATTATAATGCTTATAATTCAAAGTGAGAAAAACTTGATGACTAAGTTTGTGGAATCCAGCAGGCTTCAACTGATCAGCAATCATCTTTTAAAATCATCTTTATAGTTACATTAAGGGTATTTTGTTTAAACTCACAGGAATGGAAATGAGCAAAGCCACCTTTGTTTCTGGTGGAATTAGACACAAGTCATGGGGTGAAGTGTACCCTAAAATATCATTCAGTTAAGTGAGACTTTCACAACATCTGCCCAGCTCTAACTCATGATTCTGGTATGCACTGGGAAAGCAAGGTAAAAGATAATCCTCACAGAAAAATTTGTGGTCCTAAGTTGTGGCCCTGACTACATCTGCTCTGTTCTGATGGTTCAGGTAAAGGCACAAACATGCACATTTTAACTGCTTCCAGTTTTCCATTCTTGTAACAAACACATTTGGGATGGGAGATGAGGTGATAGTGACACAAGTAGCAACCACTAACTGCCAATGGCATGGGGTGGTTTCTGCTGACCTTCTAAGATAGAAAGCAATAAATAACAAAATGACAACAACAAAAACCCCAACCAAACAAATTAAAACAAAAACTAGAAACGAAACAAAAAATAGTCCCTTGTGGGGAAGTGGGATGTCATATAACTGTGGATATCCTACACTGTGCAGAAACCTAATGCTGGGGAGAATATGCAATGTAAAAGTGAGTGTGACAGACACCTCAACCAGCCCCAGGAAACGTCTTGCTCCCCATGCACTGGTCACAAGCACACTGGAGGCATACACACAAATCTGTTCTGTACATGTAAGAAGCTTCAGTATTTATTAAATTGCACATGCAGTGTTTGGTTTTTTTTCAAAACAAAGTTTAAGGTATGTATGTTAGTTGCATCATAGTGTTCTTTCTGGTGATTCATACAGGCACATGTCACATTGTTACCAGGAAACACGTCTTAATTGTAAGAGTCCTTGGCTGTACGTTTATCTCCTATTTTGTCCATGGGATTTCAGCTTCATTCAGTGGACAGAAAGGATATACAGTGCAGCAGAATTAAGGTCCCATAGGGAACAATAAATCTGGTCTGTCCTATTTTTCAAGTGCAACTTGAATTATCTTCTATTAACAGAGAGTATGGGGAGAAGAGACGGTTAGTTAATTCATTCTTACGTCATTAAATCTGTTGTGCTGAAAAACAACTGAAAATAATGTGCAAGCAGCCTTGCCTTCATTGTGTCTTCGTACTATACAGACCAGATTAAAACATTAAGGCAAACAACATTTCTATGACCTCTAATGCCTCTGCTTAGGTCAGTGTAGGGCAGTTGTACAGACAGGTTCCGTTCTTCCACCAGCAATGCAAAGCCAGGTTTAAGCTGTTACGAATGCTCTCTTGAGACAAAGCAAACTCTCATCTATTTTAGCATGCTTATTACATCTTCATCTGGTTCACATATATTTCAGCATTTCTGTAAAATAACTGTGCTGCAATTTCAGAGGTATGCTATGTTTGCTGATGTCATAATGAAATGCATTGCATTTTGTACAGTGTCTACCTTCTTACTTATGCTGGTACTGAGCATCACTGAGTAACAAGCTATTCCTGGAGGTAACCGGTTTTTTTTATAGACTAAGCAACTATCAGATAAAAAGATATGCAAAGTTCCAACTGCTGTCCAACTTTTCCACTATTCCAGATTTAAACCAACATAACTTTCATGAAGAAACATCAATTTCTATGTGGTGGCTGTGAAAGTTTAAAGGAACATGAGGCTGTGTCCCCTAATGGTGATGTGAGCTGAATACCAAGAAAGACTCAGAACAGGCTCCCATCGACACAGAAAATGGCTGCCCATGCTCTCCATGCTGCTGCCTAGCAAGGAAGAGAGCATCCAAACTAATTTCCTTAAAAATCTCTTGGATTTTCACTAAGCTAAACCTCTTCATTGAGAAAGCTCAGATGCCTACCCAACAGCATGGCAATAGTTTTCCACTTCTGAAGCTCACAGGATAAAGCCCATGTAAAATCTGATGTTTTCAACATTTAGGATGTTGGAAAAGTACTCCGATTTCCCAGGAATCAATAATTATACAGTCCCTATTTCCTGACAACTTGAACCAATAATGTAATTTCAATTCATGTAGATGTTTAAGCGTGTGTGTACCCTATTTCTGGAAACAACTCTAGTCAAAATAATAATACTATACCGGCTGCAGGTTCTGGCGGAGTTCTGCTGCTCCTAAGCATAGACAAAGCAAACCAGACACAGCCGGTTCCAGCCAGTTCCAGCCGGTTCCAGCCGGTTCCAGCCACCCTGCCCAGATGCCAAGAAAGGGCAAAAGCTGCCGGGCGGTGAGGGGAAAGCGTGAGAAACAGCCATGAGGGAGCCCCTGGGGCAGAGGCGGCTGAGAGCAGCTGCTGAGCAGGGACCGCAGCCCTGAGTCCCCCTGAGCGGCGCTGGGGGCCGAGGGGCTCCGGGAGGAGTGAAGGTGAGCCGGGGAGGAAGGGCGTGAGGTGTCGTTTTAATTGCGCCTTTGTTTCCCGCTCTCTAAATCTGTTCTAACTGGCAATGAATTACATTCGTTTTCCCGAAGGTGAGTGTGTTTTTCGCCTGAGGTAACTGTTACGCGACCTCCCTGTTTTTATCTTGGACGCGTGAGCTTTTTCATCTTACTCTCTTCTTTTCCCTGTTGAAGAGAGGGAAGCAGGGAAGGTCTGGATGGGGGTGTCGGGCAGCTAGCCAAGGTCAACCCACCACAAGCGCTCTTAACAAAATAAATATGAAATCAATAGACTCATTTCAAATTTCATTAAGTTGGAAAAGTACATTTTCAGGCCTCAGCAGCTCGTAAAGCAGGCAGGTATTGTTGCATTTGCACAGTAGAGGGTTGGTTGGTGGTTTGTAAATGTATGTCTAATCAAATTATTAAAGAAAGTAATATTAATTGATTGTCTCTAAGTGTATTTTGCTTTTAACTACATGATGTTTGTCCAAAATTTTGTTGAAACACATACATTTAATAAGTGATGGTCACTGCTTTCCTTTCCCCTCTCCAGAAAGATTTGCTCACTTTTCAGGGTTACCAGACATTTGTCGTTCAACATTTGTCATTCAGCATTTGTCCTGTGGTGTGATCCCTCACCTTTCTTTAAAGGATTCAGTTTGGAAATGCTCCATAAGATTAAATGGCATACTAGGGTACCACCCCCAATTTAAATGAGTTTCAGATCATGGCTGAAACATAAGGTATTCATCCCACAGTGGCCATTCAAGTATGTCATTCACCATGCTTAATAAAATTTTATAGGACAGCAAGAGACACAGTATTCTAAGCACCAATGCATGTACCATTATTCGTGAGTAACCTCTTTTACTCTTGTTCTAGGTCAAAAGTAATACTGTGCTGCTTTGGGACTTACGGGAAAAAGAGAAGAAAGAAAAAAAAGAGAAAAGGCCGATCAGTAGGCTCATTTAAGATCAGGTATTTGTTCTGAAAAATGAAAAAAAAAAATTAAAATTCACATGGGGAAAAAAAAAGAAGGTGGTGTAACAAAGTCAAATCATGCTAGGCAGTTTTGGTCAAATATTTTTGAATTGGAGTTTAGTCTGCAGTATTGTCAGGCTTTATGTTGGACAACAGTGACCCTTCAAACACTGAAAAAAAAAAAAAAAAGTGAGGTAATAATAGCCACTCTACAAAGCTCTTGCTTTATCTTCTCTCTCCTATAAAATTTAGGAAAAATCTCAGTCTTAATCATTATTGATGTATATTTGTAATTGTATAGATATTACTTTACTTAAGATTCATGACATGATTTATGCATTAAATGATTGTGTCTGTTTCCTTGTGTGCTACTTCATGTCTGTCAGTGGAAGAGAAAAGGTGTTCTAAGACACGAGAAAAGGTGTTCTAAGACACAAGAAAAGCCTATATTTGAGCTGATCTTTGAAAAATAGAGCAACGGGTTGATTTTGGTGAAAATTTGGGAAAATGAATTATAACGTATGTATCTCTAACGAGTGAAGAGCAGCCTGCCCAGCTACCCCTTCTTTTCAGGAATTTATTAAATGCAAACCCAAAATAATTGGAGAGGGTCCAGTGCAGTTCATTTGCAAGTCTGTTAACTGACTTCTGTGGCTGAGATGAGGAGCAATAGTAGCGCATACTGCTGTTGTTGTGCCCAAAGAATCTGTCTTTTTTTAAAACAGCTCATTTGAAAACACTCTGAAGAAACCATATTATTGACATGTATCAAAATGCAGTAAAAAAAATCATTATTAATATTGTCTCTTAGGGCAATTGTCAAAGGAGCAATCATGAAGATATCTAACTCTACGATGGTGGAGATTTTTGGAAGACTAGAAGTTTTTTTTTTCTTTGCAATAATCTTAGAATATATCTGCTCTCCAGAAAGAATTTTGACGCAATGATTTCTGTGAAGAACTCCTCCCACAAAATCTTTGCTAAATGTATTGTAAAAAATAAGCAAATAATACTGAAATTGGGGACAATATGGGGACAACAGAATAATCACTGATTTTCTAAGTAAAAATTAACAGTTGTATTTCTTTCACAAAAATACAAACTGTTTGTCATCAAAATGTAAAAAAATTACCTTGGTTTTTTGACCTTTCAGCCCTTATTCTGTAATGCAAAACAGAGCAAACACCAGCTAGATTGTCTGGCTTTGATATGCTTCAGTGGTTCAGAAAAGTGTTGGAATTTCTACCTCGAAGTGAGGATTTCCATTATTCATATTGCTCCTTTATAGTTTTCTTTTTTGAAGGCTAATAGGAGAAAATATTATTTAGAAAGCTAAATAGTTCATAATTGGTTGTTAAATAACAGAAGAGTACATTTTTTTAAACTTGAGCCTATTCCTAGAAATAGGCTGATAAACGCTGTTTGTCTAAGAAGGTTTTTGAAGGTGGGAAGAGAAATGCAAAGAGTTGAGCTTCAAGGACATTTTAAGAGATTGTTCAACCTCAAATTATTGCTTCTACTGAGATGTGTGTCGCAGGGGTCAGACTAAATGATCACAGTAAAGTGCTCCAACTTTTTAATGTTAACTCGGAAATAACAGCACTTGTAGATGGAGTAATCTAGTTCAACTTCCAAAACCAAGAATGCAGGATGATACTGGAGTATTCACCTGGCTCTCTCAGGTCTGTAAACTTTAAGATTTCATTTCAAGCATTAGTTTTTAGATCTTAGTTGTAGGTTCACTTAATTTTAGTTACTATATCATTAACCATTAGAGTTGAAAATGTTGTGGTCTTTTAAATGAGCAGGGCATGAAATGCAACCTTTGAAATCATAATTTTGTACAAGAATTCACGAAAATAATAAAAAGTGTAAGTCCTTTTGTCCTGTGTTCAGGATCACACTTTTATGGAGGTAAGAGATTCATTAGTCTAATAACTGCTGTTGGCTGTGTTCATTGAATAATAATCTCACCGTATGAGCTGGATTCTAATCTAGCAGACAAATCATCAGTGCAAAACTAATGATGTTTTAATTGCAGCCCTCAAGTGTGTACATTTATGCAATATTTTAGTCCAGAATGATGTTCTTGTAGGAACTAATGGAAAAGGCAGGAGTAGCACATCCAGACTCTTACCAGACAAAAATGTAAAGAAAGCAACTGGAAGAAAATTAGGGCAATAATAAAAAAATAAAAATAAAATTCTCCTCTCTGTCTCAAGCCCACATGCATTTTAAGCAAAGGTACACTATTTTCTGGACATTTTAACTCTCAGTGTTAATTTTAGAACTCAATGAGGACCACTTAGGACTTTCACGGTGCCATTTATGTGATAAAAAAGAATTTGAAAGTGATCACTAAGCCACAAATGGCTATTAAAAGGGCATTGATGGTTATGGAAATAAGAAGTGGATTCTGAAAAGAATTCTAAATACCCTTCAAAGTAGACTATTGAAATTGAACTGTTCCACGAAGTGGAATATTTATTCAGAGTAGCCTTAATTTTATTTAGTATATTTTAATTTAAAATAAAATAAAAAATTAATGCACTTGCAGTCCAACTCTCCCATAGTTTTTTCTAACCTTCCTGCATTTGAAACATGTGTAGCAATATCATACATGCTAATTAGTTATATACTGTGTTCCCATGCTTTGATGCTCTAAAACATTAAATGATGCTGACTTTTTTTTTTTTAATAAAACGTTGCTTCATTGTCTCGTTTGCATTTGAAAGTAGCAAATGATAAAGAAAATCTTGTTTCTTTGAAAGTACTTTATGCTGAGAGTGTTACCCTTTAGCACAGCAAAAACAAAACCCGTATGTAAAATTTCTGCAGTTAAGTTGCTGAAGTCTAGTGTATCAGGATTTTATTTGTCTTATGGTTTCTTCCCTCTGAAGGAAAGCTATGTCTTACACTAGAAGTGGCAGTGCTGCATACTAAGGAGGCTGAGCATCCCTTCAGCTTCATGAACAATGAAATCATAAAATGCATGATAGAGCTGAAAAAACTGGTATCAAAGACAGCTCTGTATTCCTGAAAAACTGCTGGCAAGAGATTATGACTTGAGATTCAGAGAAAAGCTCTATCATGTAACTTTGTCTGTTGGGGTACAAATCCAGATCTGAGCAGCTGTGTCAGAAAAGTGGGACTGGCTAAAATCCAGTCCACAAAAAAAAAAAATCCCGTCCCCTTTTAGAGGTCAATCTGTAAACTCCTAGTGATCCAAGTTATCTATTATTAATATCTGAAATGAGGAAATCAAAAGATATTATTGATGCTTTGAGGGTTATGAAACATCAGGCATTAGGATGTTAAACACAATGTACTGGGTAAGGCACAAAAGGAACTGTTGATTCTTAGAAGTATACGAGATTTTCTTAAGAGTTCAAGCTGTAGTAATATTTCTGTACAAATAATGAGCAAGATTTAATTTGTGTGCATACTGTATATAATTCTGAACAACTTTGCAGTGCTTACTAGCCATGATTTGAGTGTTCATTATCTATTTAAGTTAAACCTCCTATTTTTAACATATGTCATATGTATGCCACTGTAGTACACTGAACAGCCTGAAATCAGACTGCCTCGTAGTTTATATTAATACTGGCACAGAACAAATCCCTTACTCTATAGTACCAATAAAGTACCAGTAAGTATTGTATTAAAATAATTACAAAAAATTGCAAAGGATGCAATTCTAAGAGGACTTCACTAAGATGTCTTATTTCTGGAATAGAGAAATGGGCTCAAGATGAGCAATGTGGTTCAACCTTCTAGATAACACTGTGTGCTACTTGCTGTGGATGGCAATAGTGGTTTATTCCATGTTGTGATGCAGCTATATGCGAGCAGCCATGAGCTACTCTGTATGTATGTATGTATGGCTGTTTTGTAGTCATGAGCTGAATTAAATGAGTTTGGTTATTTCTTAACAGATTAATCAAACTGTAGCATAACAAAGACTCATAGTTCAGTACTCCAATGATCTGGGTAGGACATTTCATCTTTTACACGTAAAATATGCATCTATTTTTTTTTAAGCATAGCTTCATGAAAACAAATATTCTTATTGAGAGAATGCCATTACAGTACATCATGTTGATAAGATTCAGTGTTGTGAGAGATCTTCTGTAGAATAAGCAAAATGTGTGAAGTGATCATCCAGTGATAAGTGTCTGGGAAGAAATTGTTCTCGTGGACAAAGTTTTATTAAGGAACATAGATAGATAACTGTGCACATTCATAATCACATTCACTTTAATTTCTTTTCCTCCCAATTTATTTACTCTCTTAGCTGTAAACAAGTGAAAGGTAAGATACCCTTACTCTCACTAATACAGTGCAGCTCTTCTGGATGTGTATATATATGTCTCTCTGTATATTAATGTTGGCTTAAGAAAAGAAGAGTGTAAAGAATAAAGAGTAGATTAAATTTTCCAGGGGAAAGTAGATTAAATTTACCATTTAGTGTATAAGTATCAGTAGGATGGCAAAAAAATAATACTGTTCTACCCTAAATCTTCCCAAAGATCTGTAGGGTATATTGTAAATCACAGTTAGTACTGACTGCAACGTCACTTCACTATTACAGTGTTGCTGTCGTGTGCTATCCTGCTACTTTTAAGTTACTCTGTCCTTTGATTTCTGTGTTTTTAAAAGAGGTGATGGTATGGAGAGTCAGGTGCAGTATCTCTTACCATTTCTTTCATGGGTTTTATACCAAAAAGGAGAATTCCACAATGGAGCTGAAAGAATTATTCTGTACTAAGCTGGGTGGATAACCTTTGAAATTTTATAGAAAGGATTAAATTTTCTGAGTGCCTTTTATAACTAATACATTCAGTATGTGTATTCCATAATGGTAGCAATGGGCAAATAGTTTTTGTCAATATTTATTTAAATGCTAGCTGATTCCATTGCTTCTCTTAGATCTGACTATTGCAAGAACTCTCATAAGAAATCTATGTAATAAAATAAAATTTTTAGCTTAATAAAGACAATGGCAAAATTCCCAAGGAACAACAGAGACAGAGAGTGGAGGATGTGGGGAGGCAAACCCTCCTCAGGCCAGAGGAGTGGAGTGTGGATGTGTTTAAACATGTGTGGTTTAGCTAAAGTGGGAAAGGAGATGTATCTCACACCTCACAGGACTCCCAGACAAGTTTGACTAGTGTGTACCCTTAGGGCAGTGGCTTGTATACTGCTTACCCAGATTTATCAGATGGTCTCATGTTGTGTGTTCTCCTGTGTTCTCTCTGCATACGGGCCTGTCTAAGCTGGAAATAACAGACAAGTAAAGTGCTACTTATACTTTACCTTCCAGAAAACCAACATCTAATTTCTTTAACAATAATTCTGTCCTAAAAGGTTATGGGAGAGAGAGGTGACTGTGGAAGGAGAAGTTAAAGCAGGGAGCCATAGCAACTGAACCTAAACCTGATCCAGATCTGAATACAAATTACTGTAAATCAGTGCTGGCAGACATGGTACACAAGTAAAAAGTGGTCATGTTATTTTAACAATTTTCTATTAATTTGCTTGTTTTTTGGAGGTTGGGCTATTATATTTTAATATTGCATATGACTCTAGTTTTGAAGTTAACATAACCACTGTGCTTTGCAGATAGACTCAAGGAGTAATTGCTTTAGAACACTCTTTTTAAAAAAAAAAAATATTACAATAGTAGTTGTAAAAACCCCAACCCTAAGACTTTTGCATGTCTGGTCTATCATGGACACAGAACCAGAACTACTGTACTATAGACACAGAAGAATTGTTAAGAGTTCTGCTAGCAGTTTCAACTGAGTTACATTTACATTACTTTTTATTCAGTTACTACCCTTCTGACCCATGTAGGTACCAGACTTCTGAAGTGTTACTCCCAGACAGGTGAGGGCATGTGGTGGCAGTACGTGTCTGGCACATCAGAAGAAGTAATCAGAAAGGGCTGCATAATGCTAACCTGACACCTTGGATATGTGCTCCAGGCAGGAATCTGTGAACTTCAAGTCCTCCACAGTTGCCCAACTACAGTGCTGTGACCCCACACATGCCATGGCAGGAGCTCTTCAGATACTGTGAACTTATCCATAACAGAAGAGAATAACCAGTAGTGACTAGTCTGAAAGTACACAGAGGAGGATGCTGTCACAACATGCCACAGTTGTACAAACTATCTTTGTTGGTAAGGTTGTAGTCAGCAATATGAGTCCAGTGCAGACTCCAGTGTACTTGTCAGGCTTACATTAAATTATATTTGCAGCCTTGGAGTGGATCTTGCTGTGTATATTTTGGGTTTTTTGGTGCAGTCCTGTGCTTTGCAGAAGATCACACATGTAAGTTGCATCATATAATATTTTTTTACATTAGAAGTCTACTACTGATGGTAAAATAACATCTTTGAAAAGACAGGAACTAAAATTACATGAAATGCAAAACAGAACTTTTCGCCTGTGCCACTGGACCACTCTTCATTAAAATCAGTGGAAAGCTTATCATACAGGCATTGCACACCCAGTAAATATGAGTTTAGTTAAATGCAGTATGTAATGCAGATGTTTGAATATCTGTAGGAGTACTCCCTAAACCAAAATGCTGCTTGAAAGTTCATACATGAAGGACTTAGTTTAATAAGTGACTACATAGGGAAAAAAAAAAAAAAAAAAAAAGAGAAGAATCCCCAAACAGAACAAACCTTTTTGATCAAGCAATCCTGTGAAATTTTTGGGAAGGAGTGCACAAGTTTTAATTGTTATTGCTATCTTATAAAGCATACAGCATCTGTAGCATCTCCAAAGTGTCTTGCTGTTGTTGAAATGAAGTACCATTCTCTTACTTTACATAAAGTAAGGGCAAGGCATACTATTCACTGGAAGAAAATCTTGCCAAAACTTGAACTATACAACAAAATATCAGACATGTTTTATGGCAGGTAGCACTGGGATAGTAAATATTAACTGATACACAACTTAAATGCTTTTTAAGTTGTCTCCCATAATAAATAGCTTTATTGTTAATGACATTTTTTAAGTATTCTTACAACACTTCCTCTCTCAAGATCTCTGTAAACACTTAGAAGGAAAGTAAAGATTCGTAAGCCAAACAGGTGTTGTAATTATTCAGAAAGCAAATAACAGCAAATAAAACATGTATTTTTTTAATTATTTTTTTATTCTTTGTGGGACAGTTGAGTAACTAGGTAAAATGCAATGTACTAGAAAAACAGACTAATTGAAACCAATTCAGTTCTTACAGTTGCCTTCCAGTACCTGAACGGGCCTATAGGAAAGGTGGAGATGAACTTTTTACAAGGACATGTAATGATAGGATGAGAGAATCATAAAATCATAGAATCATTAAGGTTGGAAAAGACCTTCAAGATCATCAGGTCCAACTGTCAGTCCTAAACCCCCTGTGACTGCTAAACCATCTCCTGAAACATCACATCTACCCATTTTTTAACACCTTCAGGGATGGTGCCTCCACCACCTCCCTGGGCAGCCTGTTCCAATGCCTCACCACTGTTTCTGTGAAGAAATTTTTTCTAATATCCAATCTGAACCTCCTCTGGTGCAACGTGCCCTCATTTCCTCTTGTCACATCGCTAGTCAGTAGGGAGAAGAGGCCAACAGCCACCTCACTACAACCTCCTCTCAGGTAGCTGTAGAGAGCAGTGAGGTCTCCTCTCAGCCTCCTTTTCTTCAGACTAAACAGCCCAGCTCCCTCAGCCTCTCCTCATAAGACCTGCTCTCCAGACTCCTCAACAGCCTAGGTGCCCTTCTCTGCACCCTCTCTGGCACCTCAGTGTCCTTCCTATGCTGCACTGACCAAAACTGCACACAGTGCTTGAGGTGCAGCCTCACCAAAGCCGAGTGTAGGGGCAGGATCACCTCCCTGCTCCTGCTGGTCACACTGTTCCAGATGCAGGCCAGGATGCCATTGGCCTTCTTGGCCACCTGGGCACACTGCTGGCTCATGTTCATCTGGCTGTCAATCAACACCCCCAGGTTCCTCTCTGCTGGGCAGCTCTCCAGCCACTCCTCCCCAAACCTGTAGCACTCCTGTTAACAGCAAGCCCTGGCTCTTAGCTGGTCTCATATTGTTTAATCTACTTCTTTACAGGTAGAGGACGCCCTTTTTCTTTTCCCATGGCTATTTTCCACAAGAGTGTACCTGTCTATGCCATGAGCCACCAGCTTCTCTAGGAGAATGCTGTGGGAAACTGTGTCAAAGACCTTCCTAAAGTCAGGGTAGGCAACATCCACAGCCCTTTCTTCATCCAGTAAGTGAGTCACCCTGTCATAGAAGTAGGTAACAATTTCAAACTGAAAGAGGTGAAATTTAGGTTAAACATTACGAACATTTCTTCAGTGTGAGTTTGGTGAGGCACTGAAACAGGTTACCCAGGGAAGTTGTGGATGCTCCCTCCCTGCAACTGTTCAAGGCCAGGTTGGATGAGGCTTTGAGCAACCTGGTCTAGTGGGAGGTGTCCCTGCCCATTGCAGGGGGATTGGAACTAGGTGATATTTAAGGTCCTTCCCAACCCAAAGCATTCTATGATTCTATGATGATTTTGTGCTGTCAAAACAAAGCAACTGCTCTTCCTCTGGTCATTTCAGAAGTCATCATTCTGAAAATGCCCTTATTGTGGTCAAGGTAAATGTAACTGAGCAATCTCATATACAGTCCACTGTATACTTAGAAGTCAGAGTGAATTAATTCTTTTTAATAATAGTCATATCATCTCCCCAAAACAGTTTGGTTTTTTTCTTTAATTTTTTTAACTTTCTCCTTCTTATTTTTATCTTTCCTCTTATTTTTTCCTTTTTTTTGGTTGTTTTTATTCTTGTTTTATCTTAGTCACAGTGTATATTATGTAATGAGTTAAAAACTGAGCAAAATTTTGAACAGAAGATCAGAGACCATTAACCAAGTTCCAGAGTCATTGGTCAAATGACTACAGAGACTGGACTATGAGATAGGTGTATCCTTAATAATGACAATAAGAAAAACCTGGACTACTTGCTACAGAAATCCTACTCAAAATTCAAACCAGTTAGGTCCATTTTCTTTTACTGAGCCAAAATCAACAGTATAGCAATTATTTTTTTATTGTCTAGATTTATTAGGATGATCACCCAAAACAAAAATTAAGGTAATTTTTATTAGCACAAGAGCTTAATTTTTCTAACTGTTGCATATCGAAGTACTTGTAAGAGATTTTACCTGTGTGGTTTAAGAAATTGATGAGCTTTGCATCTGTAGTAAATGTTTTTAAACTTTAATGTGGGAGATAGATATTTTATGTATGCTTGCTGCAAGCATGAACACTACTAATTAGAAGCTTAGGCAGAGCTGTTTGTATCCATTGCTCAGAAAAGGACAGCAGTTTGCACAAACTGTGATACACCAGTAGTTCTTGCTACATGTCTTATCAGGTGGAACAATTGATAGCTTACTGTTTAACATAGTATTAAGCAGTTTCACAATTTAACTGTTTTTACTAATTGACCATAATAATATTTTCAATCAACCTGTATGCTCATCTGTTCCACAGACTTGTTTCCAGATATATACTGTAGACTAGAACAGGAAGCAGATGGGCAGTCTTGTCTTTGAGCTAGTCTGAACAAACGCCGTGTGCCTAATTAATTTTTCATGAACTTTTTTTTGGTCAAATTCTATTCAGGGCATCAATATTTGGTTGCTGCAGTTCACATCCAGAAATTCAGATGACAATTGTAAAGGATGCAACAGCACTTCGGGAGTTATTGCCTGTCAGGCTAAGTGACTGTATTACTGTTAAATACATGAGGAAGTGCTATTTACTTCTGCAAATATTTTAATATCCACAACCTGTGCACACACTTAGGGAAACAAGTAGTAGGATTCTGAGTTATTGCTAATTTTTAATGGACTTCGGTTAATATCACACTACTGCTAGAAGAGGCTATTTGAAGAATGAGTGAGGTGGGATTGGTTGTTAGTTGCTTGTTTTTTTTCAGTTGCTGTTTGTTTGTTGTTGGTTTTTTTAATAGCGAAGATTACACCCTTTTTTACACTGCTTTGGTATTAATGGAAACTGAATTTACCCTACAACTGCACAAAAATTATTTAGTTAAGAGTTTTCTCTTTGACACTTCACTTCTAAGGAAACCATCTGTCCCTCAACTGTGAGTGTCTACATACCTAAAAACTGATGTACTGATGCACACACTTGGGTTATGAGCTACAGTCTTTTCAGCTCCCTGTTCCCTCCTCTTCATGGAAGCAGCAGGGTGCACATGACCAAAGTTTTAAGCTCTAACCTCCTTTCACCTAGGCTATGCATAAGGCTGTCAAGTGATTGATTTGCAAAAGTCTTACAAGTGGGTGTACTTACATGTTCTTGTCTTCTGGGTGGAGAACCTAACCCTCATTTTGGTCATGTGATGTATGAGATATGAGAAGTTATGTACATTAAATAAATAAATAAATAAGAGGGCAAGTGGGATCTTAATGAGATAGTATGGCAGATGGTGTTTCCCAAAAGAGTTCGTATTTGAAGGGTCTTGAATCATCTCTGAAAAAGAAGTTTGCAAGCTTCTGTTGTATATCAAAACGAATTTTTCTGGTAGGCTAACCACAATCCGTATCTTGCAAATTCCTGAATTAATTCAGTCTCCATTCATGGCAAATGTTTGTTGCCCTTCAGAGGAATCTATAATTGCCACAGCTAGTTTATGCACTTGACAAGTGGGTGTACATACCTTGCATTTCAAACATAATAGCAGTCTTTCAGGAGAACTATTTTGGGAGCAGGTGAATTTGCATACCAATAACAGGAAAAGAAATTGCATGCACCATTGAGACAGGAAAGCAGAAAGAAACAAAATTGATAAAGAGAGCAGAATAGTCTTGCTGTACAGTTAGTTTCTGGCTGTAATGATATAGAAGTTTTGATAATGAGGCCTACATCTATATCAGGCAGTGTTCTTTCAGTGCCTTCATCCTCTTGGTGACTTGAAAGGGACTTTTGTGTGCTTTTAAAATGGACTTGGGTTATGCTGTTCCACTGTGTACTAGTACTAGTTACAAAAGAAAGATTATATACTATATTATTTTCTTTCCTATTATTTCTGCATGACTTTAGGAGAGGTAGAAGTTTCTATAATCCTAAAAAGTAGCAAGGACTCCAACATTATAGCTTTGTAAAATCTAAAGGGAAAGTTAAGGTGTTAACCTTTACTGAAGTCGGCTGTTTTCACTCATTCTGAAATAGATATCCTTACCTCTTTGTTCTTACCCTTTGTCTGGGTAATACTGACTTTCAAGTATATTGTAGAGAATTCCACCTTCTTGGAAGAAAAGAGATTATATGTGTTGGTAGTTCACAGCATAGGTGACTTATTAGAATCATAGAATCATAGAATCATAGAATCCTAGGGGTTGGAAGGGACCTCGAAAGATCATCTAGTCCAACCCCCCTGTCAGAGCAGGGTCACCTAGAGCACATCACACAGGAATGTGTCCAGGTAGGTTTTGAATGTCTCCAGCGAAGGAGACTCCACAACCTCTCTGGGCAGCCAGTTCCAGGGCTCTGTCACTCTCACAGTAAAAATTTTTTTCTGATATTCACCTTAAATCTCCTATGCTCCAATTTGTATCCATTACTCCTTGTCCTATCACTGGTCATCACTGAAAAAAGCTTAACTCCATCTTCTTGACACTCACCCTTTATGTATTTGTAAACACTGATGAGGTCACCCCTCAGTCTCCTTTTCTCCAAACTAAAGAGACCCAGCTCCCTCAGCCTTTCCTCATAAGGGAGATGTTCCACTCCCTTCATCATCTTTGTGGCTCTGCGCTGGACTCTTTCCAGCAGTTCCCTGTCCTTCCTGAACTGAGGGGCCCAGAACTGGACACAATACTCCAGATGCGGCCTCACCAATGCAGAATAGAGGGGGAGGAGAACCTCTCTTGACCTACTAACCACACCCTTTCTAATGCACCCCAGGATGCCATTGGCCTTCTTGGCCACAAGGGCACACTGCTGGCTCATGGTCATCCTCCTGTCTACCAGGACCCCCAGGTCCCTTTCTCCTACACTGCTCTCAAGCAGGTCAGCCCCCAACCTGTACTGGTGCATGACATTTTTCTTCCTCAAATGCAAAACTCTACACTTGCCCTTGTTGAACTTCATCAGGTTTTTTCCCTGCCCAAGTCTCCAGCCTGTCTAGGTCTCTCTGAATGGCAGCACAGCCTTCTGGTGTGTCAGCCACTCCTCCCAGCTTGGTGTCATCAGCAAACTTGCTGAGGGTACATTCTGTACCCTCATCCAGCTCGTTGATGAAGATGTTGAACAACACCGGTCCCAGTACCAACCCCTGAGGGACTCCACTAGTCACAGGCCTCCAACTAGATTCTGCCCCATTGACTACAACTCTCTGACTTCTTCCTTTCAACTAGTTCTTGATCCACCTCACTGCCTGATCATCAAACCCATACTTGATCAACTTATCTACAAGGATGCTGTGGGAGACAGTGTCAAATGCTTTACTGAAATCAAGATAGACCACATCTACCGCTCTACCATCATCTATCCACCTAGTAATTTCCTCATAGAAGGCTATGAGGTTAGTCAAACATGACTTCCCCTTGGTAAAACCATGTTGACTGCTCTTGATGACCCCCATCTCCTTGATATGTCTAGAGATAGTGCCAAGGACAAGTTGTTCCATCACCTTTCCAGGGATGGAGGTGAGGCTGACCGGTCTATAGTTACCCAGGTCCTCCTTCTTGCCCTTGTAGACTGGAGTGACATTTGCTATCCTCCAGTCCTCAGGCACCTCTCCTGTTACCCATGACTTACCGAAGACGATGGAGAGTGGCCTAGCAGTGACCTCCGCCAGCTCCCTCAGCACCCTTGGATGCATTTCATCTGGACCCATCGATTTATGGATGTCCAGACTACTCAACTGATCTGTAACCCAATCCTCATCTACCTGGGCAAACTCCTCCTTTATCTTGACTTCTACTGGGGCTATATGAAACTGGGGCTCATGGGGAAAGCCTGCAGGAGTAAAGGCAGAGGGAAAGAAGGCATTCAGCACCTCTGCCTTCTTTAAATCCTCTGTCACCAGGGCACCCGCCTCATTCAGCAGTGGGCCTATATTGCCTCTGGTATTAGTTTTGTTGGCTATGTATTTGAAAAAGCCCTTTCTATTGTCCTTAACCCGACTTGCAAGGTTAAGTTCCAAGGAGGCCTTAGCTTTCCTCCTTAGTTTCTTGTACAACATTTTTCTGATGTTTGACTCTTTTCTCACGTGGTTTCAGTG
This sequence comes from Apus apus, assembly GCF_020740795.1. Classification (NCBI taxonomy): domain Eukaryota; kingdom Metazoa; phylum Chordata; class Aves; order Apodiformes; family Apodidae; genus Apus; species Apus apus. Next base: position 55,873,066 of record NC_067283.1, read on the forward strand.
TTTGGGAAACATTAATTTTGTATATCCTCCCAATGCCAGATTTTCTAAAATGTACTTCACCAATTACATTCACTCTTGTTTTCAGTTTGCTCAAGCGTCCAACTGTGTTCACAGTCATCCTTTATTTTTAGTGCAAACGATTGTATACAGGTCCTTGTAGGTTGTTTTTGTTAGAAGGAAGTGTTGCTTAAAAAAATCAGTACAAAGTTTGGTGCAGTCCTGATTATTGGTCAAGTACATGCACAAAATCTTGTGTGTACGGTATTCAGAGGAACAAACAAATGACAGTATTCATTCTCAGAAATACCCAGCTGTACTCTAACGTTTACTGCATCCAAAAAAGCTGTCTTTGTACCTCTGAAAAACAACCTAGGTACCTGAGTAGGGTTTATGACTCTGGCTTGGCTCTAGGTGTTACCAATGTGGCCAGCAGCTTCTACTGTGCCCAGAGGTTCTTCTGAATAAAGGGGCTTTCAAGTAGGTGCATTAGGCTGAAAAACTTGTGCTTGACTGCCTCATCCATTTCAACACTTCAGTGACCATCGTCATATTATAGCCATTAGTGCTTTTCCAGTGTACCACCACCACGTTCAAATAAGTCTCCTGCTAGACAGCTGTTAATGACCTATGACTTAAGTGTAGGTACAGTCAGCTGACGAAAGTTAAAGGTTTCTCTCTCCATCTGGTTTCTCTCTTTGTTGGACTGGCATATGCTTATAATAGGTTATCTTAGGGATTGAGTCTAGTATGTTTACCTCCAAATGTGCTGTTTATACTTCAGAAGTAGTTAAAAACTGGCAAGTTGAATTCATCTGGATCCACTTCAAGGAAGAACACCTTTTGCCTGTAGCCTGGCAAATAAAGTTAATTACACAACTGCAAGTCTTCTAAAACTTCCTATAAACAATAGACTATTAAATTTTAGTAGATTAGAGAAGAAAGATGATTAGTCAGTGAGCTTCTGTATGAGGAGTTTGAGGTAAAAGAAAATAATCCCTTTTTCTAAAAAGGATTAAAGAAAATTAAAATCGCAAACATGTAAACACAGTGTGTGTGTATATATATGTCTGTATGCATTGAAGTGTTTCTCCATTTCGCAGAAAGAAAAGAAATGCTGTGCTATCTTTTGTCTGTAAATCAAATAATCTGATTAGAATACCATAACCAAAAGATGGTGAAGTTCTGTCAGCACACCCAGATCACTGGTTGTCAAGGAGTTTCCTCTTTGGAATACACATCTGTCTTTTATTTTGTGCTGGTTTGGCCAGATTTTTGATAGTGGGGGAAGGGGCCCAGGGGTGGCTCCGGTAAGAAGCTGAGAAGCTCCCCCAGCTCCAAACCCAGCCAAGGAGCCATTAGAGGGACAATAGGTGCAGCTCTGCGATTAACATAGGAAAGAACCGACATAACACTTAAGCAGAGCAAGCAGTTAAAAAAGAAGAGTTGAGCTGGAGAGGTGAAAAACCGTCCTGGGGTGAAGATCCTGGTGGTTTATGAGGAAGAAGGGGAAGAAAGTGCCCTAGAAGTTGCCTGCAACCCATGGCGAGATGGCAGCTGTCCCCCTGCATTCATGGAGGAGCATGGTGGAACATCCCTGAAGGCACCAGGAGGGGTGAACTTGGCCAGTGGAGTTGGATTTTGTGCCAGTGGATTTGCTGCCAGTGCACTGGGATTATGCAGCTGTGGAAGACTCCGGTGCCAGGGGAGGTGGCTGTTCCCGAAGCAGCCCCTGACTCTGTGGGAAGCCCAGGCTGGAGCAGCTCCGGACCTCGTGGGAAGGACTCATGAAGGAGAGGTTGGTGGAGGACTCTCTCCCATGGGAGGGACCCCGTGGAGAAACAGGGAAGGACTGTAAGGAATCCTTCTTCCTGAGGAGGAAGGAGCAGCAGGAACCACCAGCCTGTGAAGTGACTCTAAACCCCATCCCCTGTCCCCCTGTGCCGCTGGGGGGAGGGAGGGAGAGAAACCGGGAACAAAGGGATTTGGGCCCAGGAAGAAGGGAGGGGTGGGATGGGTAACATGTAAGCACTGCTTTTTGTGTTGTCTGTGTCTTGTGTACATCTGATTAGTATGAAATGAAATTATTTTTTCCCCAAGTTGAGCCTGTTTTGCCCAGGACCTTAATCAGTGAAGAGCCTTCCTTGTTCTTTCTCTTGACCCATGAGCTTTGTTGTCGTGCTAGGCCCAAACCACAACAAATTTTCGCTGTCAGGCCAGTATGTCAGGTAATTTCTTCTTCGGGTTTCAGTGTCTGTAATCCTACTGAGTAGCCATCTGAAATTTGCTGCTTCTGTATTTCCTCTGGCTGCCATTGTGTTTTTTGCCTCCTTTTCCAGTAAGTGTTGGCTGATGTCATGAGATCAGAACCTCTGTGATAGTTTGAAAGTGCAAAGTTAACTAGACTTTAAATTGCAGGGAAAATCTTGTCATCGTGGTTAACATGTAATTGTTGCTAGCCTGCCAGTGTCTGTGTAAATGCAGAGTGCCCCTTTCATCTCAGCTGTGACTGCCAATTCCTGATGACACTCTCAGTGTTTTGTTGTGGGCTGATGTGTGGTGCTGTAGGCAGACATGTTAATGAAGTCAAGACTATCAGTGGGAATCCGCTGTACAAAATACTCCAGAATGTAATTGGAAGAGGGGTATTCCCTGGATATAGCAGAGTAACAGTAAGTTTTCCATCAGGCCAGCAGGTAGGACTGTTACTGGCCTCTTAAATCCCAGGCCATCACCTGGAAGTGAGGAGCTGCTGTGCAATATCTGTGTGATGCAAGAGCCTTCAAACTGACTTGATACCAAACATGTCCTTTGGTCCAGGCAGAATCCTTCCCTTGACAGTAGCCAAAAGAGAAGTGTGTGAAAAAAAAGGTATGGAGAGGGCCAATTGAAACTGTTACATTGAGAAGACACTTTCAGCCATCAGAAGCCAGGACAGCTCAGGTATTCCTGCTCCCTGACAATTTAGTAACTTTCAGCCTTCTGGGGATGTTGACTGCAGTAAGAACTTGGGACTGTTCAAATATCCTGCTTTCAGCATCTGAATGAAAATATTGAGCAGTGTTTTAAATTATAGAAAATTATAGAAACCAGAAAAATATTAATTACTTCTCCTTGACTTTCCATGGTAGCACCCAGGGCTTCAGCACTTTGATGCTAGATAGAAGTCATTCTGACAAGGAAATAAATGAAGATTTAATATACAAATAAAAAGGAATAAAGTGGCAGCTGACTTTTTGTTGATTGTATCTTTGCTTTTGTTTTCTTTGGTTTGGTTTAGTTTTTACTGGAAAGCAAGGAATAAAGCCTGAAAGGCTAATTAGGAGGGAAAAGGCAGAGGAAGAAACACAGAAAAAAAGGGTTAAGTGTTACCTGATTATTTTTGTGGATGTGATTAGGTTGGGGGAATATATTTATACTTTCGATAGGCATTTGAAGACACAAAAGATGCAAATTCTGCAGCTTTGTTTTAAAAAAGATTTACTAATGTTACCATGGATAGGTATGAATTAGTGAGGCAATTGTGAAGATTGTTAAGAAAATATTCCTATGGTAGATAAAGCATAATAGATTCCAGTTTTCTAGTAGAATTTAATGGAATTTGTAATGAGAATCCATTGTTAAAATTAATGGCTTCTGTTGCTTGCAATGTCTAGCAGTCAGATTTGATTTTGACTCAGAACAAATTACAGCTAATTGTAATATAATTTCCTGAATTATGTTTTCATGAAGTATACTATAGGGTCAAGATGAGAACTTCTTTGGCTTTTTTGTGTTGGGTTTGTTGTTGTTGTTGTTTTTTTTTTTCTAAATGGTGGTGACATTTTTATTGACTTGCTAGCTTATCCTTGTCCTGCTCTCCAAATAAAAGCATTTTCACTTTTTTCCTTTGTGTGCCCTAAAGGTAACCTAATAATAATAATTTTTATAAAAATCTGATTCACTCATAAGATGATGTGTTTTTCTCCTTTGGGACACGTGAACAAAAAGGAAGCACAGTTTATCCATATATTTATTTCTGTAATATTACTGATTTTTCTGTCAAAGTTGTGGGTTTTGTTTGTTGTTTTTTCCTTCTGACATAAATTGAAGCTTATTTAAAAAACCCCAAAAAACTTTTGCCACATACAGTATCCTTGCAATACAGGTAAGGAAATCCTGAGTCAGGAAGCTTAAATGTAGCTTCATGAGTTACGTAAGGGAAAGGTTTATTTGGCACAAAGTCATCCTCCCATGCCAGTTACAAATTTGCAAATGGAGGATGCTTGGCTGCTAGGTCCATATTTGGACACAGTGCAGTTGTGGCTTTAGTCTTAGGAGCTGCTTTTTAAAAAATGCTGGGACATTATTGACAAACGGTGCACAGCTACTGGTGATTTAGAAATCCTCTGTCACATTTCTTCTTTTCTATTGCTAATATTAGTTTTAGTTGATTACATTAATTGAAATGTCTGCTCCTGAGAAAAATAGAGCCCTGTTTTTCTGAACTGCCTTTTTGTTTATAAGATCTGCAGAGTAATTTTTGTTGCACCAACCCTTAAATCACAATCTTGAATTACATTAATCTTATTTATTTAAAAAAACCACAACAGTTATTTATGAAGATATTACTGTAGCTGTTGTGAAAAGAAATTAGATTTTGCATTGTTTTCATTTTCAGTCAAAAATTGGTAGAGATTGCAGCTTGTGATATCATAAGAAACACTATAGCTCTGCCTTTGATATCAGTGTTATACAAATGACTTCTCCTCTGACAAACCAGTGTAGTGCAACAATGCAAAACAAGAAGAAAAAAGCTGTGATACCTTCTTTCCTAGAGGTTTTCCATCATTTACATTCACCAATGAAAGTTTGGTATATATCTGAAGGATTAATGATAATGAAAAATGTTTTATTAAAGAAGAGAAATCTTTTGTACCTTGCATACTAACACACTGAAATCATTACAGCATGTTCTTTTATGTCTGCTGTAGTGCACTTCATTTTCACGAGACTATGACATGCACTGATTCTGTAAGCATTTTTTCTCTTCCTTATTTTCAAAAGCTTCCTTTGGTTGTCATAAACTACTCAGTTACGGGATACAAATGAGGCACTAGGGTTTTCTGCAGTTTCTGACTAATATCAGGATCTGAAAACTTATATCTAAACTGTATCTGGGGCAAGTAATTGTTTTCCATTTTCCTAGAACAGAGTACTTGTGACGTTGTAGCTCAGGAACTGCCAGCAACCTCTGCCTTTTTATTAAAATAGTGAGGTGTTTGTGACAGAGCCTGTCTTTTGTGCTGTAATTCAATTTTTTTGTAACACATGCAGGAAAACTGTGTTCTTGTTTTGACATTCTAGGTGTTATCATGTTATGAGTAGTCAATAATAAACAGATTTTTGAAGGGTTTAAAGATAAATTGTAATACTTCAAGTTGAAATTTGTTATTTCTTGGAGGTGAAACATGGTTCGCTTTTTGCTGCATACTATTTATATAGATGTAGCCACAGCTTTGGAGTACACCTCCAACAATTGCCGTGAGACCTTGATTCACCTTCCATAGTTTTCTCTTAAAAAAACCCCAGAATTAGTATTCCTAGCTACATTCATTGGTAGTACAATGGATGAGTCTTTGATCTCAGCCTGCTTTCTATTTCGCAAGCAAGTCTCACTGAACTCTTGACGCAGTAAAATGCATAAACATATTTTACTTTAAACCAATCTAAAAGACAGAGGAATAGTCAAAAGGGTGGAAATGAGCATATGTCTGCAACATCTCTCTTAAGAAGTTATTTCTGCAATTGATTTTAAGTGACCTTGTCATGACTCAGATGAGGCAGTCCAGGGAGATTCAGATTGTACTCCCTTGTTTTCCAAACTCCTCTCAAAGACAAGCGTGTGGCTGGAGGTAATCCTCCTCTCAGACCTGGAGACCCAGGGAGAGTCGTAAGCGGGCCCATCCCGCTTGGTGCGTATGGGTAGAGTTAACCTTTTTTAACCACCCAGTTGGCAAGGTTAACCCTGTAAAGTGAACCTCTTTTAACAACCCGGTTGGCAAGATTAGCTTCCTTAATTCTCTGTGTAGTACTCAGGAGCAACAACAGTTACTCAGGAGGTTTAAACAAGCACAGCTTTACTTAAAATCTAGTAAGATTATAAAGCTTGTCGAAGAATACACAGCAATATTACTCCCAAAGTAATGTGTTGCAACCATCAAAACTTAGCAAAATTAGAAATGGTGTTACCCTTATGTGCCAATAATAAAGTTAGAAATGGGGAGAGAGAGAGAGAGAGAGAGAAATATGAAAAAAGGGGACAGAAAAGATACCACCACCCTCAGATCCAGCAACGATCTCAGCATGAAGCTGTGGTCCTTGGATGGCAGGTGCACAGTGTTCTGAGTCTGCTTCTTTTCTGCTATCTGGCCCCACCGTTCCTGGCCAAGGCTCAACCTACTTTGTGCAGGCTCAGTGTTGAGCTTTAGAATGTTCTGGAAGTGAGTCAGTGGGGAATGATGGTCCATGTGTTCTGTTCCAATGCCTTAAAAAGGAAAGTGAGTCTTTTGCAAGACTGCACTCTGCCTCGGTAAGGTCCTGCTTGCCTGCCACTGCTCTTTATCAAATGAGAACAGTGTGTCCTGTTTGTCAAGGTGGATGTTTAATGAGGGCCTTCACTTACAAATGGTGTCCACTTGGCTATCGACTGAGGACCCTACCCTTGCAAATACAGACCACAATGTCCTGTTTGTCAAGGCAGCTGTTTTGAGACAATCATTAATTTCAGGATTGTACAGCCCGGTGTCAAAATCTTGATTAAAATGGAAAAATATCATGCAGACAGACAAAAAAAATTGAGTAGTAGTTGCAGTTTTCCAAAGATCTCATCTCCAGTAACTGAAAGTAAATTGCTCTGATTACATCATATTGAAAATATGTTCAAGAAATAAAAAGCTACGTGCCAGTGACACGTCAGAAATAGCTATGATTTTTCTTTTCACTAAGAAATACAAAAATCAGAATAGGAATTGAAATGAAAATGTTAAATAAACATACTGAACCAATTCTAAGTATTTCTTAATGGGAAATTGGAGCATGAAATTGTACCTTTATGTAAATGTAAATTTCAGCTTTATGTTAATGAAAAATAATGTTTTAAATGCATAAAAGCTTTTCTGAGCTTAATATGAATCCAATAAGGATATTTTGAACAAATATAAAGCTCTTAGTGTTTTCACTCACTCACTAAAAGGTCACAGTAGAAGAACCACTCTGAAATGTAATAGACTATGTTTTATTGTTTCCTACACTTAATTATAAATAAGTGCTCACATCCAAACCAACCTAGATAGGTGAAAGTACTATTGTTATAAAGCAAAAGGAACAATCAAGATACACTCAATCCCTTAAAAAAAATACCATGGAAATTTCTTTATGTTGCTCTTGTTGATGTGTGAGGTGACTGAATCAAGCTAAGATACAGAAATGTTTCATCATTTTATGTCCCATAAATGGAAATGAATTTTGTGTTTCTCCAAATTTCTCCAAACAGCTTTGCTGATTGGAATAACACAAAAAAATGGGATCACTGTGGAAGACTGAAAGAATTTTGCATTCAGGAGGATAAAGCTGAATTATTTCGAATTATCCGAAACAATAGCAGGGAGGCTTGAAAGCAAAATGGAAAATGGGTCTAAAGTACATGCTGCAGTAAGCCAGAACAGTTCACGCGTGTTCACTAGGACCCCCAGATATCCTTCCACAGAGTTGTGCAGTCATATTCAACTTGGCATCAGTGCAAACCCCCAGATCAACTCTTGACTCATTTTCAACCTTTCTATGAACCCAGACCCCCAGATCTCTTCCCACAGGGCTACTCTCCAGCCTCTCATCCCCCAGTTGGTGTATATAATCAAGATTATTCCATCTAGGTGCAGAATATGGCATTTGTTCTTGTTAAATTTCATATGGTTGATGATCGCCCTGCTCTCTAGTCTATCCAGACTTCTCTGTAAGGCCTCTCTACCCTCAAAGGAGTCTACATCTCCACCTAGTTTAGTATAGTCAGCAAACTTAATGTACGTTTTATTCCTGCATCCAGATAATTTATAAAAACATTGAAGAGCATTGGCCCTAAAATCAAGCCCTGGGGAACCTCATTGGTGACAGGATGCCAGCTTTATGTAACCCCATTTACTCTTTGAGCCCAATGTGTTATGGATTTATCTAGCTGTGTGCTGGACGTTCTGTCAAAGGATACTGTTAGAAACAGTATCAAATGCTTTTCTAAAATCCAAAGCCACCACATCTACTGGCTTCCCTTTGTCAACTAGATGGGTGACCTTGTCATAAAAGGAAATCAAGTTGTTTAAGCAGGGCTTTCCACTCAAAAACCCATGTTGGCTATGACTGAGGAGTGCATTGTCTCTCGAGTGTTTTTTGATAATTCCCAGAATGACCTTCTCCATAATTTTACCAGGCACTGAAGTGAAACTGACAGGCTTGTAATTACCAGGGTCTTTCTTCTTACCCTTCTTGAAAATTGGGACAACACTTGTCAGCTTGCAGTTAACTGACTGGGACCTCTCCAGACTCCCAAGACCATTAGAATATAATGGAAAGCATTCCCACAATAATGTCGACCAGCTCCTTCAATTCTCTGGGATGATGAAATGAGAATAAGCACACATTAAAATTTCAAATAAGACAGTATCTATCTAAATCCAACAGCATACCTTCAAGTGAATGATCTGGAGCACCTTTGCCATGATAAGCAGTCCTGTAGTTGGCCTCATGTAACAAAAAAATACCTGTCGAATTGTAAAAAAGCTTTTTATATTACCAGTGATGTATCTCCCTGCAAGGCAGCAGCAATTAGCTGGCTTAATGACAAAGGGAAATGTCAGATAAATACAGAAACAGAAAAATAAACTGCATTGTTAATCTTGCAACCTCTCTATGAATAGACAAATGGCTTTTCTTTGATAGGAACAAAAAAAGAATTCAGTGTCATGGAGACCAAGCCATACCAAATTCAGCCCAATACTGCATTTGTGAGTACACGATTGTATTTTCTCTATGAAGCAGATATTTTTTGTTGCTGGATAACTTTCTCAGTCAGGAAAAAGTATTTGTTAAGATGACATAAGTGTTGGCGCAGAGCAGTAACAACATTAGAGTGACCAAAAAGCATGCTGGTTTTAAGGCATATGAAATTATTTTAGTCAAACCCTGGAAAGCAATTAATGGTTGACTTACTTCAACTCTGTGTACATTAAACTTTTCAGTGGTTTTGTACATTTTTAAGGAGACCATACCAGTGTGAGGGGGAAGGCACATGTTTTGGAGTGGTTGAATCAGTCTAGGGTTTTTTTCTTCTTAAATCAATACACATTTATTTTTTCTTAAGCCAACACAAGCCCTAATAAGAACATGATGAAACTCACACTGTCACTGGTCTGGTACATAAATTCATGCTAGGACTATATCCTCTCCTTTGTGTTCACCTCTTTCCAGTTGGAAAATAGCTATGGTAATATGTGTATATATCAGTGTAGTTGTCCCTAATCTAAAGACTTGTATCACTTGAATTAGTTAAGAAAGGCTTTAAGGGGTGCACTGAAAAGAAAGAAAATGTCATAAATTTGAGGGCAACTTTGTTTCTCAGGTAATTTCCTGTCTCAGAAGTGTGGGTTCAGATCAATGGAACTACTCTGAGTAAAACAAAGCATGCATATAAGAGTGTGGTCAGAAGTGAATTTCAGCAACAGATGAAACAAATACATTTGACTTTGTAATGAAGGAGGCCAGGAGCACCTACATTGGCATTCACAGTTTATCAGGGGGATAGTAATGATCAGCTATCATACAACCACTTTCACTGACTGTGCCTAAGGTTCAGATACAGAAAGAGTAGTTCTTACTCGGCTTCCAACTTTTCATTTCATTGGGATGGAAACTTAGATGGGAATAAGAAGTTAAATGCCTTACCAAATTTAGGTTTTCATCTGCTCAAAATCAGAGTGATGCAAGAGGACCAGTCATTTCACTTTGTCACTCAGGAGACACAAATCTGGTTAAATGAGTGCCTAAGTGAATTAAGAGTCTGAGTAGCACTGTTAATTGGGTTGCAAATTTGTTTACTGTTTGATTTATCTGAAGTTTCTTCTGCTTTGTTGCATAGATTTACAGGCAAAGTCTAACTACTGTACCATTTTTTTCTGTAGATAATATCAGAATCAAGGATATGTTGGTACAATCACTGTTGGAAAAAAGAACATAGCAGCAGCGACATTCGCTTTCTTTGTTTACATATATGTAGTGAAAATGCTCTCATTTGACACTATAGCTGGTACGGGCTGTCTTATAATGAAGATCCACAGACAGAGGAAATCACAATGTCAGTGTTAAGAAACATTCCTACCCTTAGACACTTGCACTCAACATATAACTCTCGGCAGACTAAATCCGCCATTAGAAATACAGATGACTGAAAACACCTCTGCTGTGAAGACAGGCTAAGAAAATTGGGGCTGTTCAGCCTAGAGAAGAGAGACCTTATAGCAGCCTTCCAGTACTTGAAGGGGCCTAAAGGAAAGCTGGGGAGGGGCTTTTCATCAGAGAAGATAGTGATAGGACAAGGGGTAATAGTTTTAAACTAAAAAAGGGGAGATTTAGGTTAGATGTTTGGAAGAAATTCTTCACTGTCAGGGTGGTGAGGAACTGGAAAGGGTTGCCCAGGGAGGTTGTTGATGTCCTATCCCTGGAGGTTTTTCAGGCCAGGTTGGACAAGGTTTTGTGCAACCTGGTCTAGTGGTGGGGTTCCCTACTCATGGCAAGGGGGTTGGGACTAGAGGATCTTTAAGGTCCCTTAACGATTCTGTGAAAGAGCGTTTTCTACTAATTACTGTATTTCTCTGTGGCATGCACACTCACACACATATGTATAAATCAGTAAACTACAGTTAAATATTCCTGTTGTGCTCTAGTTAGAGCATAGTTTCAGACTTATGGAAGTCTGAAGTGGAAGCTAGGAGCCCCTACCTCACTGAGACTAGATACCACTAGTCAGCTAGTGTGTAGTACTCTGCTTCTGGGAAATACAGTATATGAAGAGCTGGTCTCTTTGGAGGAGGTCACTCAATTCTTGCTGAATCCCTGTGGGCAGCATGAAAGTATATAAGCATCTTGAAATTGTCGTAGTAGTGAATTTGGAAACCAAAAACTGGGAGTCCTTTTTTTGCCTTGTTTGCTGATTGTTTTGGGGCAGGGCTAAGGTACATAGAAAATAAGGAGGTGACAGGTCACAGCTAACACAGCTTCACTAATGGCAAATTGTGCCTCACAGATTTGGTGACCTTCTGTAACGGGGTTACAGCATTGGTGGATAAGGGAAGAGCAACTGATGTCATCTACCTGGACTTGTACAAAGCCTTTGACACTGTCCTGCATGAGATCCTTGCCTCTAAATTAGAGACACAAGGACCTCTCCGTGGATAAGGAATTGGCTGGTTGGTTGCACTCAGTGAGTTGTGGTCAATGGTTCCGTGTTCAAATGGAGACCAGTTGATGAGTGCCGTTCCTCAAGGTTTGGAACTTGGACTGGTGCTGCTTAACATCTTTGTCTGCAACATGCACAGTGGGTCTGAGTGCACCCTTAGCAAGTTTGCTGATGACACTAAGCTGTGTGGTGTGGTCAGTAGGCTGGAGGGAAGGGATGCCATCCAGTGGGACCTTGACAGACTTGAGAGGTAGGCCAATGCCTATCTCATGAAATTCAGTAAGGCCAAATGCAAGGTCCTGCACATGGGCCAGGGCAATCCCAACCACAATTACAGGTTGAGTGGAGTAGGGGTTGAAAACAGCCCTGAGGAAGAGGAATTGGAGGTGTTGGTTTATGAGAGAAGCTCAGCACGAGCCAGCAATATGCACTTGCAGCCCAGAAAACCAACCGTGTTCTGGGCTCCATCAAAATAACCATGGCCACCAGGTCATGGGAGGTGATTCTCCTGCTGTTCTCCACTCTTGTGAGACCCCACCTAGAGTACTGTGTCCAGTTCTGGAGCCCCCAGCACAGGAAAGACATGGAATCAGTGGAATTATAGAGGGCCACAATGATAATCGGAGGGCTGGAGCACCTCTCCTATGAAGACAGGCTGAGAGAGTCGGTGGCTGTTCAGCCAGGAGAAGATAAGACTCCAGGAAGACCATATAGCAGCCTTCCAGTATCTGAAGGGGACATAGGGGAAATCCAAGGGTAGACTTTTTACAAGGGCATGTAGTGACAGAACCAGGAATAACAGTTTTAAACTGGAAGAGGGGAGATTTAGGTTAGACATGAGAAATTCTTTAGTATCAGGGTGGTGAGACCCAGTAACAGGTTGCCCAAGGAAATTGTGGATCCCCCTCACTGGAAATGTTGATAGCCAGTTTGGATGGTGCTTTGAGCAACCTGGTCTAGTAGGAGGTGGTCCCTGACCATGACAGGGGAGTTGGAACTAACTAATCTTTAAGGTCCCTTCTAACCTAAAATATTCTATTATTCTGTGAAGTTCTGTCACCAAAGGATCTGAGTTTCTTTAAAAGTCCATTAGTAAATATGATCTGTGGTTGCCATATGTACTGCATTGTGTTTTTTTCATCTTATCCTCATTCTTTGAGAAGTGTGAGTTTAATATTTTGAAAGATATTTTGATTAGGGCTTTTTTTTTCCGTGATGGAAACACTGCTCAAGTGTGTTCAAGGCTGATGAAAAAGGTTCCTTACAGTCATGGAATACAGTGGAGTTTATGATGGGCCTTATGTCTTAGGAGAAACTGTTTCATGATATTGAACCATCTCACCAGTAAATGTCTTGTCTTGTACAGGTGAACTTTATCTTTATGGTGTAAGGGTTGTACTGCAGTGGAGGAGAAAGTTTATGACTGCAATCTTTATCTTAGAATTTCTGCTCATCTATTGACTATTCTGGGCTTCTGCCACAGAGCACTTTAAGCACAAAGAATACAGGTTGAGTCCAGGTGTTTTGTTCTATTTGATTATAGTTTTACTATGTAGAAAATAAAAGGAATGGGTTTTACCCAGTCTTTTCAGTTTGATTTGACAGCCTCAAACAGAAGCCATTACGTAAATGCAGCAGTGTTGGATGTTAACTTATATTTGGCAGGGATCAAAAGCACCAACTTGCATGCTATGAAACGTTAATGTTTGTAATACACGTGACACTTATGTAATTCAAGGATTTGCATGTAAATGGAGTGAATCATGTATCTGCTGTAACACATACAGACATATAAAGATCATATTTTATAAAGCACATAAAAAATGCTGTCTTTTCTAGCAAATACCAGTTTCTGTTATGCTTTGCCAGAACCGCAGATGAGAGAAGCATTTGCAGGTTTTCCATGCCTGGATTCACTGTTGAAGAAGTATGTAGAGGACTTTTGTTCCAGAAGAAGCATTCAGGATGAATCAATATATCCTGATGTCATCTATCCTGCTTTCTGCAGTCTCCGTTTGCTCTCATGCTCTCATGGCAAGGTCGTTACACTTCTATGTTCTAGCCAAGTAAATTTGAATGGGCAGAATTTTTTCGCTGTAGAGGTCTGAGAGTTGTGTTTGGGAGCTGTAAAAAGACAACATCCTCATACCGATGCTCTCATTTTTATTGGCTCTTAATATACTCATTTGCTTTTCAATATTAATTATTGCATATAAGATAAAGAATAAAAATTGCATTCCAGTCGTATTATTGGAAAGCTCCACTGATAAATATTTTTTAAAATATACATTACCATCCTGCAGAGGAAAGAAGAGATAAGACCCTCCTTTCCTTACTGCATTTGAGACTGAGATTTTAATTTTGTGATTAAATCAACCCAGTTTCAGATTCCTACTTCAGATCAGCTAAGCTGAAGCCATGCATTGCCAAAAGCTGATCCAGTATCAACTAACTATTGGATCAACAGTGCAAAAAAGTAAATAAAACAGAACCAGTGATTGGGAATTTACTTCAAATTATAAACTGTATGCAGATTCAGGTAGTGTCTAGCAGCTTTGTTCTAACTTGATGCTGGAAAATATGTCTCCTTTTCATTCACAGCTGGCATGAAGCAAGCATAAAACATAATTCCAGAATTAGTTATTTGTCATGCATAACGGTTAATTTGACATAAATGCAATTGCATCCATGTGTCTGAACTTCAGTGAACATATAATTTTAACTTTTAGATGGTGCATAGGTCAGATATTAGTGAGTGTGTGGCCATAGCCTAGTAGAACCTGTCCTTTGGCAAGAACAAAAATATGGCCTAACTGCAGGTAAAACTTCCATGATCTCAGTAGAATTTTATGACTTTTTCAAAGCAACTCTCAAAGAGTGCTGTAAAAAGTAGTGCTATTTTTTAACCACTCTATCCATACTCAAACCTAACATTTATTTGAGAATCCTAACCTTGAAGTTTAAAGAAGAGGGGGAAAAAAAACCATGTTTACAACAATTTTATTTCTATCCACTAAGAAAAGTAAGCTTACTGTGGCAGAGCAGAGGGCAAGGTCTGCAATATTACCTGTGCCCACACCTATCAAGTTCAGAATCTTGAATTGCCATTCTCTTTCAAAGGCAATAAACACGGTAATATGTCTTGGATGAGAAGCAAGGAATGTAATAGATTTGCTAGGTAACAAACAAAAAAAATCTGCCTAGAAAATAAGCAGTAGCGTAATCTCATTACAAGAGAACGTTCAGGAAATTAAAACTAAAAATGCAAAGTCAATACATTTAAGCTGAAGACTATTAAAGCCTCAGGTATGTTAGTATCAAGAGTAAAATGACAAATTACTTTTACAGCACAATCCTCTGCTTTCAAAGAACTGGTGGTTTCTGATGTTCTGTTGATTCATTTTCAGTCTCTTGATTAGATCTGTTCTCCATACATGTCACACACTCTGTAGTAATGGCAAATATATTCTGGCAATTAAAAGGTAGGAAGAGAAAATAATTTGAATAAAAGAATGTGTCTTCTAACATAGCTCAACTGCCCAACTATATGGGCTTATATAGATGATCTTTTTGTTTTCTAAAGCATGTTCTCTTTGTTCTTAATCAAACCCTAGAAACACTAAAATAAGATGCTTCTGACAAGAATATTTAGCTATATAGAGAAGTATTAAAAACATTTGTCTTTACAGATGTTTTTAAATTATTTTTATACTCCTGTAAATTGAAAATTATAGTTTGACTAACAAATCTCTCTTCTTGAGCTCATGTTAGTTGTGGTCAAAAGGAATATTAAAGGACTCAGAAGCAACTGCTTCTAATTCTCTCAGTTTTTCCTCTCAGTTCTTTGTCTTAAATAATGGAATGGAGTGGAAATGATTGACAGTTTAACGAAACTCAAATGAACCTATTGCTTTATTATTTATTTAAAATATTTCCACCAAGAGCTGTGTCCTTGTGCTGGGTTTCATCAGTGAGAAGATTTGTCTGCTTGGACTGTTTACTGTGGTTTTGACTGTATCAGCAGTGACCTGATGTCAACCCATGGTTAAATGCTATTGTTCAGCGAGGTTGTGTTTGGTTTCACTCCTCTGTAAGTCAGAGGGCTGGAGCACCTCTCCTAGGAAAACAGGCTGAGAGAGTTGGGGTTGTTTAGCCTGGAGAAGTGAAGGCTCCGAGGAGACCTCAGAGCAGCCTTCCAGTATTTGAAGGGGCTACAGGGGAAAGCTGGGGAGGGGCTTTTTACAAGGCTTTGTAGTGGTAGGGTATGAGGTAATGGTTTTAAACTGAAATAGATTAGGTATAAGTTAGACATTAGGAAGAAATTCTTCGGTGTGAGGGTGGTGAGACACTGCAACAGGTTGCCCAGGGAAGTTGTGGATGTCCCCTCCCTGGAAGGGCTCAAAGCCAGGCTGGATGGGGTTTTGAGCAATATGATCTACCGTGAGATGTCCCTGCCCAGGCAGGGGAGTTGGAACTAGATGATTCTTAAGGTTTCTTGCAATGCAAACCGTTCTATGATTCTGTGATACTATGATTCAGTTAATCTCTCAGCCACTCTGACCATTTCTCACTGTGCTTTCTCCTGGAACTGTGCCATTCTTGAAGCAATAGTTTGTCAGTAGTACTGTATACCTGAGCTCAGGTGGTGCAGCAAAGTCCTCAGTAGATGGAAATTAGACTTTGCCCCTATCCTGTCCAAATGCAGTGTTAGTGCAGCAGATCTCCAACCCTTGAAGTTCCCACTCAGTTTTTAAGCAGATTTGTTTTTGTTTTTTAATGGATATCTTAACAACAGCAAGTCTAAGTCTTCTTACTCCAGACTTTGAAAACAGATGTTTATTTTTTTTAGCTCTGGAATGAGCTCTGCTCTAATTTCCAGGAAAATACCTTTTCTCACTTGTAATTCTGCAGTTACCATGGATGATTCTAGGAGGACAGTGCATTTATTTCCAGCTAGCTAGAGTTTGTTTCTTGAGCTCAGGAGTGGTGCTGCATAGCATGAAACTTTTCCAAGAGAAGGATTCTTCTTTTCAGTCCTAGGTAGTACATCATTCTCTTCTGCCTTTCTGATGTGATTTAGAGTCAGTTGCTGGCAATGAAAGGTTAGTTTTTGCTGAAGCAACTACTTAAAAAAACTTCTGCTAGAACTGCAAAATCCATCTGGTAGAAACATGTCAGATATATAGATATGGTTAAAGGACAGTACCGTATGGCACACAGCAATGGCTGGCTAGCTCCTCAATGATACCTGTGTACTATAACTACAGGACTATTATGTACACTGTCCAGAAGGAACATATGTACCTTGGGCAAATTCCCGATGTCCATGCTGTCTGTAATGATGAACTCAGAACAATCTGTATGAATATAGCTTTAACATGCCAATTAATTTAATTATACCAACAAATATCTCTTAAAAATTAATCTATTGTTTGCTTGTCGCTTCACTGGATCTATTAATTATCCAATACCTTGTTACAGGAAGGCAGACCCTCGCTCAAGCTAGCCTGTACAAGATGTTAAAGACACAATTAGAACTCCTCAGGCAGACTGGGAATCAAATGCTGGGGAGTTGTCACTTCATACACCAGTGACCGGCAGTTCAGAGGAACAGATGACCTTAGAATTCAGCCACTTACCCCAAATATTTCTTAATGCAAACTGAATTAAGGTGAAAGCAAATAGGAGTATATAGTTTAAAAATTCAGAAGAGGACACAGGAATGCAAGAAACAGGTGAATAGGTAGGGGGGGGGAAGAGAAGAAAATCCTTTCTTATGTCTGACTAGTTCATACTTTAAATTTTTCTGATTTGATTATTCTGCTCATAAGCTTGTTTATAATTAGGCCAACAAGCTGGCAAATGCTTCTTAGTATTCATAGCTGAGGGTCACAGCTCTGATCCAAGCCTTATATTTTCAGGCTGTTTCATGGGAAGAGATCCTAAACCCATAATATTCTATACTGTCTTTACAGTTCAGTTAAGTCTTTGGAACATGGTATCATCTAAAGTCAACACTCTCCTCCTTATATATATCTTTTGTTAACCTAGTAATTAAATGTCTATTCCCTCTTCATAGGTGCTGATATCTGAGTCATGACCAAAGGGCAGTTTTCACGTTGTCAGGCAGACAAATAGAGATTAATCTCACTTGGTTTAGCCATTTAGAATGGTAGAAACAGGTAGGAACCTGTCTCTTAGATACCTTTGTGTCCCATAGTGATCAAAGAATAAAATAGATATTTTTAGGGAATGATTCATCTGGCTTATTTCAGACATCTCCATTCAGATTAATCACTCTGTAAGAGTACTTCTTTCTTTCTAGTTGAGTACAAAGTAAGTCCAGGGTGACCAGATTAAAGGTAGACATCTGCACTATTGGTCAATAAATCCTTATTTCAACAACATATCCTATGGCTGACCAAGCCTTCAGCAACCTATTATAGCTGTGTAGAGCATAATATGTGTGAAAAGCTTAATCCCAAAGCAAAGCTGTTTTCTATGTGAGCTTCATTGTTTGTGCGAGCACCTGTTAACTCTAATGGGTCAAATTAAATTATCAACAGTTATGCATTAAATTAACGACAGGGGTTTGTTTGTAAATGGACACAATAGTTTCTTGTGCTGTTTTCAGATCCAGTGCTGATTAACAGGGAGCATTTCAACAGCTTCCTTGCTTCATTCATTTAGTACATTTTCTAGCAAAGGTTCCTTCTGCCCTTTCTTGAATTAGTGGTCTGCTTTTGGCCATTAGATTTGCATTCCAGATTGTTTCACAAAAAGAGCCCGTGCCTTTTTTGTGGTAAGTTCAGCTGTCTTGTTATTATTGTGTAAATTACAGCTGCAGCTGTTATCTACCTTAAGTCTTCAACTACCCTGTAAAGTTTTATTTAGAAACAGAAACATTTGAAGAGAAAATGTCAGTATATGAGGAAGGAGCACACTGAAAGCATAACAGCGAACAGTTTTTTTCATGTTGCAAATAACATCCGCATCTTATCTTGAGGAAAAGTACTGAGAACTTTGAAAAAATGATGTGGCTTGTTTGAGTTTTTTTCCTTCATTTTTTTCTTGGAAATAGCTATATAGAAGTATTACTGAAAATTACTTCTTTTTCAGATCATGTCTTTCCTCCTATCTTGGGCATTTCAAGAATATCATCACCTTCCTGTTCCTCTGAGAATAGCTAAACCTTGGTTATAGCTTACATATTAGGTGGAAGAATTTTATATTAAACAAAGATTTCTAAGCCAGTTTCAAGAGACTGAGAAAAAATGTAAGGACAGTTCAGAAAAGAGAAAGAAAATTGTTCTAGATATTTTTTAGAAAGCCTCTCTGGATACATTAAAATTAGAGGTGAAGGACTGCCTTCTATCAGGGAGGCTATCTGGTTGTTGTAACTGACTTCCAAATACAGATTTAAAAACTGTTAAATTAATCTCTGAAACCTATAATTCAAGACCAGATGCTTTTCTGGAAGATATACGATTGTCAGACTTGGGCTCTCAGTCTTTAATTACCAGGTAATTAAGTTGTACAGCTTTTGTTATATGGCAGATCAGACTAGGTGGTCATAATCCCTTATGACTTGAAAAATCTATTAGATCTGTAACTCTTGCACAACTGGAAAGGTATAATGCAGTTCCTAACCACGGCAATGTTTCAGCATTATGATTTTAAAACCTGCAGACCACTAATAAGCTTACTCTTACTTGTTCTTGCCTACCTCCACCCTTAGAGTTGAGTAACCTTGAGGGTCTATAGCTCTACCACACTTTTCTAAGATCCATTGCTCGCTTGGAACAGCATTGTTGCCTTCAGAGTGCTGTCAGCAAGTTTTGGTGAGCAGTAGGAGCCAGGGTTTCTGGCAATAGTAAGATGTTGCTGATCAGCTAGTTGTATGGGTCTTTTGTTTTTAAGTCACAGCTCATAGATGAAAGCTCTAACTGAGTCCTCAGCATGGCAGAAAACGGACAACACTGGGAGACAGAGAGGCAAGACTCTGCTTCCTGGTCTTAGTCCACTCTGAGCCATGCTGCAGCCCATAATGAGGCCCAGGCTCAGCACTGGTTGCCTACATCCAGTTTTTACCCCATCTGCAAAAGGCAAGGTCGAGGATTCTCTCTATCACACATTCCTTTCTCAGTGCCAGCAATACTCAGAAGGAAGTAGCCCCTGCTGAACTCACACTTCATTAGTGGACCTTGCAATCCAACAATTGCTGCCTTTTACAGCTGATGAGCACATTCTTTCCACAGGAGAGGTTGTCTTGCTGCCTTCTGAGCTTTGTTCAGGCAGTGTTTTGTGATTGTGGGAAATGTCTCCTCCTGCCTTGCACTAATCCTACATTGCTGGGAGTACAGAATAAAGACATTCTGGACCCCTGCTTTTGGTTTCTATCTGCTGTTGATTTCAGAGTGAAGCAAGTTTCAAGTGGTCTAGAACTCCCCTTTTCTTAAAATTAACTAACTCCTACTCCAACATAGACACATGGGAATTTGTAGGAAAAAAACTTATGGGAAAACAATGCGAGAAACTGTAAGCTCAAATAACTGTATAGTCTCTTTAAAACAGTGTATTTTACATGGACAGAGGACAGTAGTTTTTCACAGTTTGCAGCACATATAACATATAAGTGGTTTAGCATGTTTCTGAAGATAAGACTTGTTTAAAAAAGACACTTGGATGGATATTAGGGCTCATGACCCCTAAAGATCAGTCAAACATTATTTGGGTACTAGATGCATGTAGAGCTTGAGCATCTCTTCTGGGTACTTACATCAGCAAGTGTTTTTTTTCTACAACACTTTTTAAATTAGATAGCAAAGCCTGTTATTAAGAACAGTAGTGTATTATTACAGAAATTAAGGTACTTGTCTATTGAAATGTCAAGAAAAGTTTATTCCCATGTAGTTCGACACAATTCCTATATATTCCCGTATGATTCATAAACCAAATGAACTGCAAGTCTGACCAACAGAGTGAGTAAATGTTACAAAAGTCCTAGTCTTACTATTTCAGATTTATAAATATAAGTTAGTTTTTCTCCCCAACCAAAGTATGTAATTACATGTAAATTAATATGCCATTAACTATTTCCAGTAATACAGGCAATGGATTGTCACGTTACAGAATGATAGAATCATATAATTGATTGGGTTGAAAGAGACCTTAAAGATCATCTAGATCCACCCTTCCACTAGATCAGTTTACTCAAAGTACCATTCAACTTGGCCTTGAATACTTCCAGGGAAGCGGCATCCACAGCTTCCTTGCGCAACCTGTTCCAGTGTCTCATCACCCTCAGACCAGTTTACAACTGTTACTCCTGATTCTGTCACTACATGCCCTTGTAAAAAGACCCTCCCCAGCTTTCTCCTAGTCCCCCTTTAGATACTGGAAGGGTGCTATATGGTATCCCTGGAGCCTTATTTTCTCCAGGCTGAACAATCCCAACTCTCTCAGCCTGTCTTCATAGGAAAGGTGCTCCAGAACTCTGATCATCTTCATGGCCTTCCCCTGGACTTGCTTCAAGAGCTCCATGTCTTTCCTGACCAGAACTGAAGATAGTACTCCAGGTGCAGTCTCACAAGAGTGGTGTAGAGGGAGAGAATCACTTCTCCTGACCTGCTGGCTATGCTTCTTTTGACGCAGTCCTGGTTATGGTTGGCTTTCTGGGCTGCAAGTGCACATTGCCAGCTCATACTGAGCTTCTTACCAACCAAAACCCCCAAGTCCTTTTCCTCTGGGCTGCTCTCAATCCATTCTCCACCTAACCTGTATTTGTGCTTGGGATTGCCTGACCCAGGTGCAGGACCTTACCTTTGGTGATATTGAACTTCATGCAGTTTACACAGGTCCACCTCTCAAGCTTGTCAAGGTCCCTCTGGGTGGCATCCCTTCCCTCCATCACGTGGACCTAACCACAGTCTTGTGTCAGCAAACTTGCTAAGTGTGCACTCAGTCCCACCGCCTTGTTTAATATCTTCATAAGTGTTCTGGAGGAGGGGATTAAGTGCTTCCTCAAGTTTGCAGACAACATGAAGTTGGGAGGGAGAGTTTATCTGCTTGAGGGTAGGAAGGCACTGCAGAGGGACCTGGACAGGCCAAGGTCAATTTTATGAGGTTCAACAAGGCCAAGTGCCAGGTCCTCCTCTTCAGTCACAACAACCCCATGCAATGCTGCAGGCTTGAGGTAGACTGTCTGTAAGGCTGCCTGGTGGAGAACAGCCTGGGGGAGCTGGTCGACAGCTGGCTGAATGTGAGCCACCAGTATGCCTACATGGCCATGAAGGCCAGCAGTGTCCTGGCCTGCATCAGGAATAGTGTGGCCAGAGAAGTAGGGAAGTGATTGTCACTGGTGAGGCCGCACCTTGAGTACTATGTTCAGTTCTGGGCCCCTCACCACAGGAAGGACATTGAGTTGCTGGAGTGTGCCCAGAGGAGAGCTACCAAGCTGGTGAAAGGTCTAGAGAACAAGTCATACCAGGGGAGACTGAGGGAACTGGGATTGTCTAGTTTGGAGAAGCAGAGGCTGAGGAGAGACCTTATTGCCCTCTACAACTGCCTGAAACGAGGCTGTGGTGAGATGGACATCAGTCTCTTCTCCCATGTAACCAGTGATAGGATGAGAGGAAATGGCCTCAAGTTGTGCCAGGGGAGGTTCAGACTGGATATTAGGAATAATTTCTTTACTGAAAGAGTGATCAGGCACTGGAACAGGCTGCCCAGGGAAGTGGTGAAGTCACCATCCCTGGAGTTGTTAAAAAACCAACATGGATGTAGCACTTAAATACATAGTTTAGTTGGGTGGTGGTGTTGGGATGACAGTTGGACTTCATGATCTTAGAGGTCTTTTCCAGCCTTAATGATTCTGTGGTTATGTGAATCTAAGTTACACTGAACTGTTGTTATACAAGGGAGCCTGAAATTTGGTATGACTTAAGTAGCATTGCTTGTGAAACCATAAATTACTTTAAATTCTGAAAATACATGTAATTATTACCACAAAGAATTATAGGTTTATCAAATATTTTACTATGATGCATTCAAATAATAATTTAGAGGTCAATTGGACAGATACCTGTGTTTAATCTTTGTTAATTTGAAAAATTAAAAGTAATTTACAGTTATTTTAGGTCTAATACTTTAATACATCAGGAAATTTTCTGATTACTTTGTCTATTCCTTATTATATGAAAACATTAATTTTAGATAAAACTAGTGTTAAATTAGGAAAGGAATTGTGTTTGTTAACATTTGAATTAACTTTGGTTCTACTATTTTACTGAAGGTCATAGAGTTTAATTGACATTGATGAAGCCTTAATTTTAAGTGACCTATGGTTGACATTAATAATGACAAAATCTTCTTTCTGGAAGGAGAGGATTATCATGGTAGACCTTAAATAACTCATCATTTTCTGTGAGATGACCTTGTTATTTGCATTGTTCATGGTATTTCCAGTGGTAAATATAAAGGAATATCAAGAAATACTGCTGACACTGAGATGCTCTTATCTCATAAAGAATTGACAAGCAAGCAGTCCACACAAATGCACTGCAGTGTGTTATGACTGCTTTTAATATCTTGGGTTGTTGGGGTTTTTGTTGTTGTTCTTTGCAGCTTCTTTGCTACATTCAAAAGGTGCATGAAATAATTTGGTACAATGTAGTGAAGAGATTACTTGAGCCACTGGGAAGAAAGTATCTATGTGTATGCTTGTGTGAACACGCTTTGGTAAATACACGGCAGAAGCACTCAAAATATTACAATTTTAGCTGCAATCCCAGAACTTAGTATCGAGGCATCATGGACACTAGGAAAGAAAAGGAAAGGGAGGTGATGAAGTTTTGCAGCATGAGACAGAAAGGAGTGAGAAAGCTGGCAAATATTCTAGGAGGGAGTAATAGTGGCCAGGCTTGGGCACTCAACCTATACTTGTTTATTATCTGAATCTGAAGAGATTCAAGCATTTGCAAATCTTTGGGCAGCATATAACATTTGCTTTTACCCTTGGTGAATCTGCAGACTGAATGTCTGCAAATTGAGCAGTGCGTGTGTACCTCACCACCTACCTGTAGCAGTAGTGCTTAACAGATAAGACACCCATGTAGTTCCTTGGGTGAACATATCAGTAGCATTTCAATTGGGTGGGCTTTGTTTTAAAAGCAACATGGGTGCTGAGGGGTGGTGAATCAAACAGTGTATTTTGAAAAACTGGGCTTCTTATTTTCTAGGATAGAAACATTAAAAAAATATATAAATTAACAGCTTCAGACAGTAACTAGATGCTGGTACTCTTTGCTTAAGAAACCATCAACTATAAAACCCAGAGAATTTAGGAATATGAGCATCCATATGCTTGGATGTTAATGGCTCCTTCTATGGTAAATATTTTTCATGTTCTTATTCATGCAAATGAAGTCAAAGCCAGTTTTGTTGACTCAAGAGAGGGCTAAGAACTTATCCTCCAGAATAAAACTATCAACTTCTCCATATTTTAAGCCTATACATTTATCTGTCAGAGCTATGGAAAGCGATGCATGCTATCTACCTGGAGCCCAGAAGTCAGGGTAAAATTCTGGGTATGAGATCAACCCTGATTTCTTGCACAACTGTCGTGTTTGAAATGTGTTCTTCCTGTGTAGTCTTCAGCATAAAATATGTGCCACCACTGCTCCAGACCCTCAGTTTGTTTTCTGTTCCTTTATATCCTTTTTCCTCTTCGCTACCTGAAGGTATAGGCAAACACAGAAGAAAAAATAGGCTTTGTGGGAAGGGCTGTGTTTTGTGGTGTGCAAGGAATCTGCCCAGTGCAGTGTGTCACGCTTGGGAAATAAGAGAGCATCATTTGAAAGATAGGGGTATAGGCTCTGAAGTACAGTACAGACTGTGGGGGGGAAGCAAAGAATGCTGACTGAGAATGACCTCCAAGTTAACCATAAGAAGCAATATAGATATCACCTTAATCTGCACATTGCAGAAGTAATTGAGCTCATATTTTAAGGCACATTCACTAGCAAAGAAATCAGCATCCTCCATTTAGAGAATTCAACTTTACTTCTGGTTAGTATAGTAAAATTGCCATACATAGTTCATTTCTTGGTTTGGTTTTTGCTTATTTTCTTTTTTTCAGGGAATGCAGTATCTGAGAAAGGAAACAAAGGTGATTTTTCTGGACGTCTTTAGCAGACATTAATGACCCTGATTGTGTAAAAGAATGTTGCACTTTTATTGCTGAAAGAAAACCACAGCAACTTAAATATTAGCAAATAGTAAGATTTGTCTGTAATTTGGCATAACCTGTAATTAAAATTAAAGTATTATATCACAGAGAAAGTTCTGAGTGTGAAGGAGGGGTTCTTCAAAATTGCAGCAATTTGATATCTAGTCTGCCAGACAGAAGCTGACACAGACTTTCTTCTTTGTAGAAGAAAATGATGCATTCAAATGGCTGCGTAGATAGATGTAACATTTTGAGGTTACATTCATCCTATACTATTTCCTTGTCATGCTTAGTTTACCAGCAAAACTACAAATTACTTTTCATTTGTTTTCCGCAATTCTTAGCCCTGGAGGGTCAGGCTAGTTTATGAAAATCAGACTCTGCTGTCATTTTGGCTCTATCTATTGTCATTTTGAAATTGTCAACATGAAGAAATCTGTGATCAGACTGTTTTTTATTATGAGGCTGTTGTTGTTTATAATTTATGAAGCAGAAGGTTACTGGAGTTTTTTTATTTGCTTGTTTGTTTTCCTCTCCCTAAGCTTCACTGATCCTGTCGGTATGAGAACAATATTAATTTTGACTAGTAAGCTGAATAAACACAATTTTGCAGTCATAGGTGGAGAACACTTATCAACACTAGGATGTCACTTTAAAGAAGTAACTTTTCTAACCTAATACTTCAAAGCTATCTTTCTTTTCCAATAGTAAGTATAAGACGTTGTAAATCTCAGGGTGGATTCAGCCATTAGTGTTTACAGGTTATGATGGGAACATGCTTTAATTCTGGGGCCTATAACTTTGCTTTGCTGAATGCCTGCTCATTTTTTATGATGTCTTTCAACTTGTAAACCTACTGTTTGGCTTACTAGCAGCTTCTTGAGCTGAAAATAATTGTCATTTGAAATGTTCATTGTCAAGCACTCTACTGACTTGGCAGACAGAACAGCAGTGTGATTTCACAGGAGATGCAAGTTTGGGGAAGACAGAATCCCCTGGTTTGTAAGCTGGCAGATGCTAACACATAGCTTTCTAGGAGAGGAATCTTACAGTATTTTGCAAGCAGCTGTGAAACACCTATTCATTCTGGAGCAGTAATAATCTTTGACTTGGGAGTATATAGCAAGTCTTTAGCCTGAAGTCTGAAATTCTCTGGGTCTCTTAAAAGATACCACAAATCTCTTGTCAATAACCTGCATACTCCAGTGCCTCTTTATAGTGCTCAGATGGCTATGCACACCAAACCCTACCATGAGTATGTGAACTGGAATGAAAGGCTGGCATAGTTCTTTTCCCCTTGAGAAAGATAACAAAAATGAGACTATGGAGTGTGACAGAGGGACAACCCAGGAAATTACAGAATACTGTCACTATGACAGCTCACTCTGCCAGTGGTGCCTGTGTTGCCTCAGGAAGCTTTGGGCCCATTGCATATTGTACAGTACGCTTGATGTGCTTCTGTGTTTCAGTGAAGCATTAGACTAAAAGACTTCACAGATGTCAAATTCATGTGGTGGGGATGAAAGATGACATCTCACCCACCTTTGCTAGTAGAAGAATGTATTTGGCTCATCCATCAGTGTTCATTGTTACAGCATGGACCCAACACTGTGTGTACATCTACAAATAAAGGCACAGACAGGTTATAAGTTCACTCTCTCTCTGAGGTATCCTAAGAAAGTGTGACCTCCCTGTCTGCCTGATTCACTTGGGCACAATTCCATGTTAAATATAACTACATGGTAAGGCTATATCAATATGCACACTCACTCATCTCTGCCCAATGTTGAACAGAGGTGAAATGAAGACATGAGTGTCTGTACTTACCTAGACAGACAAATGTTGTGCCTCACGGAATGCTGTTGTGGAAGGTTTGGTGGGAATTGGTTTTAAGTCTTTGTCAGGGTCACAACTATTTATAGAGACCCACAGAAGTGGCTGGACCCCCTGGAGGCTCTGAAGGTCTTCAGCAATTCCAGAAAAATTCAGTTTCCAGCAACCTCCAAATTTAATTGTTCAAGAAATAAGCTTGTCCACATAAAATCGCATGATTCTAACTGAAAGAGAACAACTTCCTTTATTTAATCTTCAGCCATTGACAAATGCTTGTGTTATTTCTATATGTTTTTTCTCTTTCAGAGAATGTTCACATATTGCAATTGCTAGTGCCTCTTAAATGTAAAAATAGTAGAGCTTTCGGAAATGTTGGTATGGGGGGACAGTCTTTTTTCATTGCTTTGCTTATTAGAATTGGCCAAATCACAACTTGAAGGGTTATAGGATATTAAAATAGCTAATATTGAGTGAAAAAAATTTAGGTATAAATTTGAGTATTCTAATTGATTTGACCATACATACACCCTCCAATAATGTATCTCATTGCAGTGTCCACTAAATAAAACATTTGATTGACAGAGCTTTAGACTAGATGTGAAAGTGAGGGGGATAATAATATCAAGATTGTCTGTGAAAAGTGGCAGGAAGACACACCAGGGTTGGAAGGATGGGGTGATAATAAGGAGTGATAAAATCTCTTGCCCCTGTTAACACTGCAGCGCATGCAAAGTCTTACAGAGATGAGCCAGGGGATCCTGAAGAAATTCCACTGTTTGTTATCGTTTCTAGCTGGAACACTCTACTACTAGTTAAAATAAAGCTTACCGAAGGAAAAAAAAATCAGAAAAAGGAAAATCGGCTTCATCCTGGCTCAAATCAGGACAGAGGGTCATAAATGCAAATAAACTCATCAGGGATGTCAAAGTTGAAGGCATCCTGGACTGCAGTGATCATGCACTAGTGCAGTTCACTGTCCTAAGGACTATGAGGCAGATGAGAAGCATAGTCAGGACTCTAAAGTTTAGGAAAGCAAGCTTCCAGCTCTTCAAGAAGTTAGTAAATAGGACTCCCTGGGAAACAGCCCTCAAGGACAGGGGAGCAGGACAGAGCTGGCAGATCTTTAAGGATGCTTTCCATAGACTGCAAGAGATGTCAATCCCCAGGTGTAAGAAATCAGGCAAGGAAGGCAAGACACCAGTATGGCTGAGTTGAGACTGCTGGTCAGACTAAAAGGCAGGATGGATCTACACAGGCAATGGAAGCAGGGACAGGTATCCTGGGAAGAGTGTAGGGACCTTTCCTGGTTGTGTAGGCCAATGCACAGCTGGAGCTGAACTTGGCAAGGGATATAAAGAAAAACAAGAAGGTGTTCTACAGATACGTAAGCCAGAAAAGGAAGGTTAAAGTGTACCCCCCTGATGAGCAACAGTGGTGAACTAGTAACAACAGATGAGGAAAAGGCTGAGATTCTCAACAACTTTTCTGCCTCTGCCTTCAATGGCAGTCTCTCTCCTCACGGCTCTCAAGTTGATGGCCCATAAGACAGAGACCAGGGAGACAAAGTCTCTCCCACTGTAAGTGAAGAGAAGGTTCGGGATCACCTGAGGAACTTGAACATACACAAGTCCGTGGACCTGATGAGATGCATCCCAGACTCCTGAAGGAATTGGCTGATACAGTTGCCAAGCCACTCCCTGTAATACCACAGAATCACAGAATTGTTGAGGCTGGGAAAGACCTTTAAGATCATCAAGTCCAGCCTATGACCTAACACCACCACATCAACTAGACCATGGCACTAAGTGCCACATCCAGCCTTTCCTTAAACACTTCTGGGGATGGTGACTCCACCACTTCCCTGGGCAGTCCATTCCAATGTCTGATCACCCTGTCCATGAGGAAGTGCTTCCTAATATCAAACCTAAACCTCCCCTGGTGCACCTTCAGGCCATGCCCTCTTGTCCTGTCACTAGTTGCCTGGGAGAAGAGCCCAGCCCCCACCCAACTACAATATCCCTTCAGGTAGTTGTAGAGAGTAACAAGGTCCCCCCTGAGTCTCCTTCAAGCTAAAGAATCCCAGCTCCCTTTTATTTGAAAAATCGTGGCACTCAGATACAGTTCCTAGTGACTGGAAGAAAGGAAACATTACACCCATTTTTAATAAGGGTAGAAAGGAGGACCCTGGGAAGTACTGACCTGTCAATCTCACCTCTGTGCCTGGGAAGGTCATGAGACAGATCCTCCTAGAAGACACACTAAGGCACATGGAGGACAGGGACGTGATTCAGGATAACCAGCATGGCTTTACTAGGGGAAAGTCCTGCCTGGCCAACCTAGTGGCTTTCTATAGTGGAGTGACTGCATCAGTGGACAAGGGAAGACCTATAGATGTCATCTATCTGGACTTCTTCAAGGCCTTTGACACAGTCCCCCACCCCTTCTCTCTAAGTTGGAGAGATACGGGTTTGATGGGTGGAAGAGGTATTTATGAATCGATGGAAGGAGTAGCCAGAGTAGTACAAAGTTTGTCTCAGTTGGCTCCTTACCGGTTCAGTGGCAGGTAGAAGACAGTGAAAGAAGGCTGTTACCATCATGGTTTCATGAGTTTGCCCTCTTCTTTCCATCTCAGCTCTCTTGTCTTTTGCTTTTCGTTCTTCACACTTAAGAAGATGGTGGTATTTGCATGCTACTTTTCTTCTCTGTTCAAAATTCCACTGGTTGATAAAGTCCAACTCCTGCAGCACTCTTAACCTGCTGATTTTCCATAAAGGCAAGAAATTTAGACAATAGCCACTTAGAGTGTCATTCAGTCAAGGCTAATGTATGTGAAATAGGTGAAGTTCCTGCATCATTCTCTACAGCTACCTCGAGGTTCACGCAATTTGTGTAACCATCAGATGCAACGTAAAGCTTCGTAATACTGCATGCTACAACCTAACATCACTTGAGCTGATCTGGAGATTTCAGCTGAGATTTTATTGTGGCTTATTAGAGCTTGTTTTGGTGCTTGGTAGTACATTTTTGTTTGCCATCTGATTTGTCTATATTTCATATGCATGTGGCTAGTTATCCCCAGCTTTTCATAATCACTGGAACTGTACATATGTGTTACGCTGAATGTGTATGTAAATGCTTACAGATCTGAAGAAATTGATCCTAGCGTACCTAAAACTTTGTGCTCCCAAATCAATTAATCCTTGTGCAGATTTTTGTGCAGCCTGTCCATGGAGATATTGATGCTGTTGCTTCACTCTGTGTTAATTTGGTCTTGCCCTTTGGATCTAAGTTTGTTTACCTAATGTGGTATTAGTGGAATTAGCCCAAATCAATTCTTATTGTAACTTCTGAGTTACAAAAGTACTTATTCTCCATAAAGTCTGTGTAACTAAGGTGTTTGAGTTAAAGCCAACATATACATGTGTTCTTATCCTAGTATCAGAAACAGAATCACTCAAAACCATGTTACAGTTGGTCCTGTAACCAACCTTCCTGAAATCCTAAGTAAAAATGCTCATTTTTTGCCACAATTAAGCACTCAGTTGTTTGAATTCTCAGAAGGTAAGTTTCAGTGCATAATTCCAAAGATAATGCCTGTGATTTAAATCCAGAAACCAACAGATTAATTAATAATTTTAATTAAAACTGTGTATTCTTGCATAATTCTCAGCTGTTCATCAGTGATCTGTATGAAAAGTATATACTGAAAATCAAATGGCAATGCAAAAAAGTCTTACACAGTTCTGACATATTCCTATCACACAAAAAATCCCAAGCATAATTCAGACTTTTCTCCTGAAACACATTGGTGTGAGTTTTTTGACAACTGATTTTTAAATCTGTTTGGGTATGAGTCTGTCTAGCTACCTCTTGTACACCGTAATTAAACAATGTATAATAGGACAGAAAGCTAAGCATCTTTTTCTTGACAATAAAATTTGTAGGTTTTGAGATAGACAAGATGGTCACAAACTGGTAATTTGGATAAAATTCAACACATGCTGTAGAGTAAATAATTTCTGACTAGTTTGGCTAGTATAAATCCGTCCAAGATTAAAGTTGTTTGTTGCACCCTCAGGCTGTCAAAGCTGTAAACTTCAGTAGAGATGGTTGCATATGCCCATCAGAAGTTACCCCAGTAAATGTTCTCTGGATGCTGCAAGCATTACTTGCATTCACACATGCAAGTACAGGCATGTGATACAGTCATGGGCCATGTTTGTTCAGTTCAAACAACTAAGTAATGGAACTTGCCAGTTGACTCAACAATGTTTTTTGTAGCAGTGTCTATACTGATTCAGAAAGTATGTATTTAGCCAAATGCTGTTTATAAATGAAAACCAAGAATACTTGCTGCTTGAGGTGATAAGACTTACGATTGCCTTGCTTACCTTAATCAGAGTCGTTGAAACAAAAATGGATAACATCAAATCAGATAGTACACCACAGAATTGTTTTGGTTTGAATGTAAAGCTTTGTTCTTTTTTCCCTCCCTACTGTTTCTGGAAAGCTTAAGGGCATTATGATTCTTAAGAGTCTGCTTTCTAATGATGAAAAAGCATAGAACAGGGGAGTTGATGTTACTGCACAGGAATTGTATGTTTACCAGTTGCTCATTTTATTTTTCAGCTTCAGTAAACAAAACAGTATTTCTGACTGTGAAAAATGTGTCCTTAACATTGTCTGTTACCATACTTCCTAAGTGTACAAGTTTGTTACAGCTATCTTCTCATTTTTTCACATTGGCCTTCATTGCCCTGCATGGAAAAAAACAGAGCTAGTAATGACATGTATTATAAAGATTAATCAGCCATAAAGACTATAATTGAACACACAAGTGTAGTCATTACTTGATTAATTACTTCACTGAAATAATCAGTCTTTTACATAGATCAGAGTAATATTCAGTGGTGACTAGAAGAGAGTGTGCAGAGACCAGGACTGCC
The DNA here is from genome assembly GCF_020740795.1 of Apus apus. Classification (NCBI taxonomy): domain Eukaryota; kingdom Metazoa; phylum Chordata; class Aves; order Apodiformes; family Apodidae; genus Apus; species Apus apus. The sequence continues at coordinate 55,904,552 of NC_067283.1, forward strand.
TTCAATTCTCACATGAAACAGATTTTCTACCTTTTCTCCTGCTTGGTTGCAGAACTTACTTTTATTTGAATGTTTCACTTGAATGAACTTGCTTTCTTTCCCAGCAGAATTCTGTCATCCTAACTTTATCCTTTAAAATAAATACTAAAACCTCTTATGTGAACTTCTACATTGCGTATGTTGCCTTGTGACATAATGAGTGTATGCATGAAAGTCCCTTCAAAGGAAGCATGTAGAAAATAATGTCACACATGGCGTTCATGTGCATAGACAAAATTTTTTCTTGTTACAGATTGAAAGAGATATTCAGTGAGAGATTATTCTGCTCTGAATTTTTCATTCTTAAAATGTTTCCTGAATCTGAAAATTTGCAATTAATATTCTAATGCACAGGTTTATCCATTGCTGAATCCAGAGCTCTGTTTTGGATCTCAAGCTCATGATCATATGTCTTTCTGTAACTTGTAAAGAAAAGGTAGAGCAAGTCTGCATATTTATTAAAAAGATCAGGAAGTAAATCCAACTCAGATGATTTTGAAGCTGAGAAGCTGTATGCACAAGTCTTGACACTAATTTGGGAGATATATTCTGATATCAATTGTCATATTATTTTTACAGAAGGAAGATCAGTTCATTCCACACTGATTAACTACAGTACAGTGGTAAATTAATAGTGTTAATTGTCAATAGTGGTTATTAATAGTTTTACTATATGGTTCAGTGTTTAAGCCAAAACCCAAGTGAGCATCAATACTGAAGAAGGAGCCCTTGATGGTTGCTTCTTAACCCTGAAGAGTCCACAGCAGTTCTTGCATTGTAAAGGCCATAACAGTTGACTGAGTGTGCATTTTTATTTGAGTATTATGGAGGAAAATTTCTATGACATATGTAGGTGGCCTCATTGTGTATATTTGGAACCCTAGTAAATGATTAATCTATTTTTTTAATGGTGTGGACTTCCTGAGGTATGAATATAAGCTTGCCATGCATCTATCTAAAATGCTCAATGCAGTGAATGCCTTGTTAGTCATTAAATATAATAGTATACTATACAATATGTGATTTTCAGTGGCCCTGATTACTTCTTAAATAAAAATTTTTGAAACTAGCAAAACATGATTTTTTCCCTTGAGAAAGCTTTAACTGTCAAGTTCAGCTTTCTATGATAAGTCTATTTTTTGAGTTACTTAAGCACTAAAAAGTGCTGACTTTTTAAAGCATTATTAATTATTACAGAAAATTTACACACCACTGTAAACTGATTTATTGCTTCACAAAGTCTGTAGAAGTATGTGGGAGAGGTGTGTATATTATGTTTTACTCAATTTTTCTTATTAGGCTTATTAATAAATAGTTTATCGAGAGAGGAACAAAGAAATTTCTCGGTTAGTTTAGTTAAGTATTATTGCTTTTTTCTAAGAGAGATCTGTGCCAACTCTTATAGCAGAATCTGTTCACCTGTAGTGTTGTGAAATTCAACATAAGCAAAGTTACCCTTCCAAGGCACATCCCCAGATGAAAACTGAGGATTCTCAGACTGCACAAGAGTGTGAATCTCATCAGGGACTGCAGCTTTCTGTGGTGCTGTGACAAACCTAAAGAGTTTACTGAGGAGGATTTTATCTTGAGTCAGTGTTTATCCATGTTTCTTGAAAGTGCTGATTAGCTTAATACGATGATGCAGGAAGCATCCAGAAACTTAAATAATATGGCATTGAGCATTCCCAATGTATTCCTTATGGAGCATCCAATCTCTGTTGTGAGTAGGTTGTTGACAAACTTGTGAGAGGTTAATAGGATTCTGTGTAGGAATGTTTTGGTTCTAATGCGAAAGGTCACATTAACTTCTGTGTCTGCATATATGCATTGTCAAAATCAGCTTCCTGATTTGCTCCTCCCAGAAAAACAGGTCTACCATTTCTGGGGGAACTGTGTCACTTAATACATGACACTGCATAGTCTGGCACTCCTTCTCTATTGTGGAAGAAAAGACAAAAAGAAGGCAGAGTAATGAACTTTTTTCCTAGGGTGAGTAGATTAAAAGAACAACTCTAAATTTTCTTTGTCTTCTAGAAGGCATTCCTGTGCTTTCAAAAAGTATTATGGTATTTAGTAGTGTCACTCTGGTGGAGCTGTGCTGTCATGAAGGGAGGGCCAAGTGTCCCTCATGAGATACAGGTAAAAGTTGAGATAGCCTTAAGATGCTGCTGTATAGATATTTCACTGGGATCTCACCACATTTTAGGCAAGCCTGGTTTGCAGTACTTTTCTAAGAAGTATAAGAACACTTTGGAAACAGGGAGGTTAGTGGTAGACAGAGTGAGAAAGTTTATCTTTGTATAAGTAACTAACACTCTTTAATTTACTTATCTAAACTCTTATCTAAAATCGAGGCAGAAGAGATCAGATGAACAGCAAAACCAATGTCCAGGATTATGCTTCCAGAAAAAATAAGGACAGTGGATGCAGTTTATTTCTTCCATCAGTGGCTTTTTGAAGTCATTATAGTTGACAACAGAAGTCAGTCACTGAACGGGCAAAATTCTGACCTGTTAGGTTTTTTCTAGACCATTTTTCTGATTTTCACATTAAGATTATATCCAGTATGGAACACACAGTTGCCGATTTCCTGTAAGACGATGTAAAGGTAGTCTATGATCACTAAAGCAAGCACCTCAAAAGTGTATCCTTGGGGCAACAAATGTGTGGCCACAGCCTCACTTACACTTTGCAATAGAAAACTAAGACTGCATTGTGCAAGGCTGTCAATCTGCCACCTCTCATGAGCAATGGAACCACTTTAAAACATAACCAGTGAACAGGGGACAGAACGCTATTTGTCACTTGTACTACTTAGTAGTCATGTATTAGCACTTCTGCAAAGCAATTAGAAATAGATGATGAATAACTTTGTAGAAACAGAACCTCTTACAAGTGTGCCAGAGTGTGGCCTTGAGTGCTAAAATTCAGTAGGTAATTTAAATACCTGTCCCCAGAAAGTGAAGACCCCTGTGGATATTTTTGTTATCTTAAATATAATAGGTTTCCACTGAATTTAAATTATGTTCACTACTGTTGTCATTCCATCAGAACTCTTTATGTACTTAAAATATGAAAAAAAGTTGAAATTCAACAGTAGTACTTAAGTAAAAATATGTTCAGGAATTTAGAGCTCTAGAAACATTATGGTGTATTCATTCTCATTAAATAATAAGTTGACTTCCTTTCTACAAAAAATGGAGGTAGAGCTGAAAAACTGGCAATAGTTTGAGCTACACCAAAAAGTAAAGGAATTAATCAGATGCACCTATATTAATTTTGTTTGAACAGGGCATATTGCTACAAGTCTCCAAATTTGAATGAGATCCATGGAGGTGTACGTTATTTTGGTATCCTAAAATTTGAGAAGTAGCCAGAACTGAATGTTATTTTCAGTTAAGATTTAATTTTTTTTTTTTATTTCTTTTTTTTACTACAAACACCCAGTAGTACCAGCAGGTCTTGTATGAAAGTCCAAGACAAGCTTCTCTTGTGTGGAACAATAAGAGCAACTCAAAACTATCTATTTTTTTGTGAATAGACCAGCATGTTCTGATTTGGTGAAATAATTACAACTACTTCAGCTAAAAAGTGGCATCAATACATTCTAAAGCAACATTTTTAAATCCTGTTGAATCCTTCTGCAATTATTCTCACAGTAGGCCTCAGAATGTAGTATGTAAATAGATCCTGTAACTTGTACAGAAGCAAACTTTAAAGCCAAGGATCCCTACAGAGAATGTGGTATCTACAGCTTACTTTGTTTACTAATTTATTTTTTAAGATACTACAACAGGCAAATTGCAAGTATGGTACAATTTTTGCTCATGACAGGAAACTTGCAAACTTGTATGATGCAGTGCTGAAGTCTGAATCCATTTCCTGTGAATCGCTAATTGTAGATTGACTTCATTAGTTGAATTAATATTTCCCACATAAACAAAGCAGCTACTTTCTGTTTAACAGATAGCTATAATAATAATTACTGACATGGTATTTACAGCAACCATTGGATCATGATGGCAGAAATATGAAGGTGGATATAAGTCATTAAGAAAACAAGTATGTTGTGAGGTATTATTCTCTTTCCCTAGACCTGCGAACAATTTTATCCATATTGATAAAAATTTATTTTGTCTTTTTGGTTTGTTTTGCTTGTGCAAAGCATATATAATGTGCTATAAAAAAATAATCACAAAAAGGGTGGAAAAAAGATTGCAAAGGGCCTTTAGATACTGTCTGGTCCAACTTCACAGTTTAAACAAGGCCAGCTGCAAAGTCACATTGGTCTGGTTAGGCCCTTGTCTGAGTATTTAGTACCTTCATGTCTTGAAGAGAAATCTTGAATAACTCTGGGAACTATAATAGGTTCACTTGCTTTGTACATATAAATAATTAAAGTGATCAGGGATAAGTCTTATTTTACACATACATCAATAGAAGCTTAATCTTCCACTCTTCACTGTTTTGGGTAATTTAGGTTCTCTGCCGTAACAAAGCTTTATGTTCAAAGATTTCCACCTCTAGTTTTAAGATTGAGTAGTTAGGAGAATGATGACAAATTTACAAGGAGATTGTTGTGCTTAGTGGTTTGGCACAACACTGTCATCTTCAGGTAGGTGATGATTTTATACAGTTCTGAAGCCAGCAGTTTTGTATTGGCTACCTAGTTCAGTCTTTTCAAGCATGGTGGAAGTCTTTCTTGTCCCCAAGCCATAGAAAGCTACAGCTAGAAGAAAGACCATATTGCAATTGCGACTGGGAAAAATGAAAAACGTTGTTGCAGATACAGTGAAGTCACGGGAAAGACTCTTCTCCTTTGAAAATCTGAGGGAAGTAGGGTTTGTTATACAATTTCTGGAAAACTAAATTCCCAATCAACTAGAACAGCTTTGCTAGTCATCTACTTCTGAGGTGTGTGTGGGAATGCGACCTTAAGTATTGCTTTGATGAATGCAATGTTCAGATTCCTCAGTCCTGTATGTGATGTCAAACAATGAGATTCTTTCAATTAGGTTTGGCAGTCCATTCAGGGAAAAAGATGGGAGATGCAGTAACAAGGAATGTGGTTAAAAAAAAGCTGTGCTCTCCAGGCTACATACACATGCTGAGAAAATCCCTGATCACTGTGTGATTAGTCTGGCTGAGTTTTTGACAGAGACACACTCTTTTAAGAAGCCGAGTATTGCATCAGGTGGCTGTTCATGGAACATACTAACTGAAATTTTAGTCTTGGAAATTGCAGCTGTTCATCATGTTTCTATGTATAATGGATAAGATTTTTCAAAAATATTTTGTGATGTGAGCACCATAAATCCTGTTGTTTTTCAATGGTCCTTGTGTGCTTAAATCATAGAGTTGCTTATGGTTTTGCCTATGTTTATTCTTGGTTTTAAGACTACTTAAAATATGATGTTGGATCTAAAGTTAATGTTTTCAAATAGGACACTGCTGAAATTGATGTGTGTCATGTAAGCAGTGCAGAGGGACTTGCCAAGATGAGTTGGCAAAAGTGTGTGTTCTGGATACTTAAATGTGTTAAGGATGGAAATGTATCCTAAAGCTCTCTCTATTTCAATCTTGCTTGCTGATTTATTCTTTTGGCTTCTAAATAAGATTTTAAAATAACATAAAACCTATGAATCCGGAAAGTGAGGAAATAAATGCTAATAAGTTTGGGCCGTAAGAAATGTCAGCTTGTATTGACTATATAGTGGCAGCATAAAAACATCACATTTGTATGTTTCAGTTAGGTAGTTCCCTGCATTTCTTTTTCTGGAAGAAGCTTTTGATCCCAGTCTCTTTCAGTAATTAGTAATGGTTTGCAAAACTAACCAAAGGTTGGGATTTTTTAGCTTTATTTGAATGACCTTACTTTTATGTTGACCTATATTAATGAAAAACTGCTAGATATTTTGAGTAGTTTGAAAGTGGGAAAGGTGGTCTTATTTTTTTGACCTGTGTTCTGTCAGTAAGCATATAATCCATAGTATGCTAAGTACTCTGTGTAAGTTACGGTAGAATTCGGAGGAACGGTTTCCTAAAGCATACACGTATGTTTAAGAAAGTGCAAGAAAAGAGGTTAAGGAAAAGGGTAAGAACAAATAAACCAGAAGTGAGTGGGTTTCAAAAACTGAGGATAGGAATGTGTGGTGATGGTGGAGGGTTTTTCTAATGAGTTGAAAGGAGTCATAGGAGAAGAATGGGTAAAGGAGGGTTTCTGGGAATCAAAGAACTCTTATTTGTCAGTACTTTTCTTGCTAGAAGAGAGCATATGTCTGTATAGAAAACCAAAGGGGCAGAAAAAGACCCTGAAGTTTTGGAGATCTGGTTCAAATTGGAAAGCAGTGTTCTATAGCTAGAAAAGTAGAAAGACTGTATCATATAGCAAATTTGATGGACCACATTAATCTAGTTTTGGTAATTTCATTGGAAACATTCAGTGGAAGAGAAGGAACTGTAGAAACAGATGATTGCAGTGAGTTTAGGACTAGAAACATGGTAAGTTGACCTTGTAGGAAGGAGAAAAAGGGAAAAGGTGGCAGGAGGAGAGGAGGTATGAGCCAAATGTAGAAAATTAATAGAAGAGGTACCATAGTGTTACATGTTATTATACTAATTTATCAGTCTTCACTGTAATGAGAACATGTAGTCTGTGTAGAGAGGAATAATGCCATCCCTAAAGAGCAGCAGCATCCCAGGAAACACAGAAGAACCCCTTTATATGCAGTAGTTTTTGTGTTACCAGTAGTTTAAAAAAAAAGTTACCGGATTTCTGCGTGCATGGATTTTGCATGTTTCATTCCACAAATTCAACACGAAGAAATCTCTCTGAATACACAGAGTCCTCTCCAATCGTAGCCAAATATGAAAATCATAGAAAAGTTGAGTTACTGGCAGGGATGCACAGACTTATTGGAGGAGGTAATAGCTGGAGAGAGCACACACTGATCAGGCAGAACAGGGAGGAGAGAAGCTGCACATGATAAAGAGCAGCTCATGTAACGTTTCAGGGGCTGGGTAGACAAACCAGTCACAAGCTGTATCTCTATCCCTTCTCTTCCATTACTGTATTTTTCTGTTGTTTCTATTTGTCTAAACGAGCTCCTGAGAGTTAGATGCTACTCTTTTTTTCTTTTCTTTTCTTTTCTTTTCTTTTCTTTTCTTTTCTTTTCTTTTCTTTTCTTTTCTTTTCTTTTCTTTTCTTTTCTTTTCTTTTCTTTTCTTTTCTTTTAATTTAAGCTCAACTAAAAAGTTAAATCACTATATCACTAGAAAGCAAATTGGTTCTGTCCTGGTTCAAACCAGGACAACTTCCAAACTCATGTTGTGTAAAAACATGCTTGAAGATGCATCAAACAATTTCACTAGAACAGAAAGTAGGTGCTGTAGTTGCATGACCATAAAACATTTTCTTTATTTTTTTCTGGGAAATAATGCTATTCTGCCTTATTTGTTATTTGCTGTACTGAGATTTGTGTGAGCCTTTTCTAAGATATTTTTCCTGGGAAGGAAAATTGTTGCCTGGATATGCTTAAAAGCTGCATTGTTGAGGTATTGATAAAGAAAAAAGTACAAGTGGAATTTTTTTGAGTGGCTGCAGTGAAAGTAATTTCTTAACTAGCTAGTGTTATACCGTATTGTGACAGAATAAAGAAAAAAAATTGGTTTAGTCATCTGCTTCTTTTCCATGTCATCTTTTGCCTTGTTTTGTTTCCACCCTTGAAGCACAATGCATGCAGCCCAAGACACCTCTTGGAATCCCCACCAAGCTTTTGTTCATTGTAACATTCCTGAAAGCAAGGAAAATAAAAAATTACTCAAGTGATTATGTCCTACTTCAAATTGCTTCAGTACTACTACCTTTTTTACGTCAAACACTTACTAAAACTTGTACTACTGAATGGTTATTTAGCAGGTTTAGCAATCAGTAAATCAAGTATTGGGTAATTGCTGTCTTTTTTGCATCTTTTTTTTTTTTTTCTTGTACTTAAAGTCCTTAGCAGCCTGATTCCTTACACATCCTAAAAACAATGAGCTAGACACCCTTGAAGCCGTCTTGTGGGTTTTTTTCCCAAGTTATTTACTGCTTCACATGTTTTTTAGGTCCAAGTATTACTATAGCCGTTGTCTGACCCTTGGCTGAAATAAGGTTAATCTTTTCCTTTGCTGAGGTTGAAATGGAGGTGCTGCTGGCTGCTACTGACAAGGGACGATCATCTTGGAGTAAAAGACTGGCAGTTACTGATCTTTATAATCCAGAGTTTATGATGTGATCTTCCATATTAGTAAGTGTATCACCACATTGGGAGTGTGTGGTGAAGAGAAATAAAATTCGGGGGCATACTAAATAGGCAATTGTTTTTCACCTCCAGCTGCCAGTGAAATCTGTACAGTTTGACTGGGTGGGAATCACAGGATCTTGTTTCTTAGGGTGTCTTTGCATAGAACTTAATGAATTTCAGACTTAATTGATACTAAAATTCTTCCAGGAAACTTTATAGAGAGGTCTTTATTTTTAAAATGTTTCATTCCTATTTTGAATAAAGACCAGTTGTCATGACTCTTTACTCAGTGCAGCCATGTAAGGAATAAAATGAAATAACAGTACGCTGGAGTCACTTCAAGACATTCTTTAAAAAATCTCTTTACATCTCCAAAGTTGCAAGCTCCAGTGTACTATAATATACTAATAATATATAGCAAAGTAAATAATAAGTATGTGCTAATTTTCTTAATTCAGCTTCACAGGGACACTAGAGTTCTATTATTAGTGGAAATTTGTGTAACTTTTCCTCATGACTTTATTAATTTCATTTTCTATTTTAGTAACTGCTCTGTTAAAAGACTATTTAGGATCTGTTGGGATTTTTTTGTTGTTGTTTCATTTTGTTAACTCCCACGTAAATTCTGTTACACTCTTTATGAAGAGTGGGAATTGGGGAAGAGATTCCAATATGTCCCTATTAATGCTTACATAGCTTCAGTTCATTTTACATGGAAGAAAATCAGCATATGGGAAGCTTTTGCCCATGACCAAAAAATCCTGAAATAAGTTAGCAGGAGGCAATTCCCAAATAAGAAAAACCTAATTACCTATTGTTGAAACAGAGAGCACATCACAGCTTCCAACTGAGAAACATATGAAAAACACAGTAATGAAAGTTAGGGCAGGGGGAAGAGGTTATTTTTGATGCTTGTTTCTTGTTTTGCAAACTCCAACCAGAACAAGGAATTTTGCGTTAGTTGTAGAATGAAAACTGAGTGATTAGTCTGATTTTGTGGCTAATAATGCCAGAAACTCTTATCCAAGCATAATTAATATACTAGATCTTATGCTGAAGAAAATATCAGCTACGTGTGTCATGATATCATTGTTTTCCCAGCAAGAAGAGATGTTTAAAATACAAGGAAATACAGGAATTCCCACATGCTCCATGCAAACATGGATTAAAACATTTGCTTCCTAAAAGTAAACTCTTAAAGCCTGTCTTTCTGTTGTAAGAATCAAATAATCATAAAGACAGAAACTTATCAGCAATCATTTAATCTCAAGAACTAGTTCTACTAGCCTAGTTCTGCAAGAACAACTAATAGAAAGAAACACTATTTTTAGGAGTGCCTCATTAATATAGAAATACCCAGGATTGCATTCTGCATTTCTAATTTCCAAAAAGCCATTAAAAATAGCAGTTTGGATTGACAGTCCTTAGGAAATCTAAAAATAAACAGCCACCTGTGTTCAAAATGCTAGTAACTCCACTTGTAATTCCCTTAAAATACTTATTATTTACAGATATTATTATTTTTTCCTGACACTTATGTACTGCACAAATCAACCTGGTATATACAAATCAAAAGTTATTCAATTAACAAAAAAATATTGGATGTCACATGAAATGTCATTTAATGTCAGGCTTGGAATGAGCAAATAAATTGCCTCATCAGTTTAATTAACAAAGCAGGTAACCAAGTCAAATTAATGTACTCCAAATTATATTAGAGCCACTTTGAATGGGATTGCACTGTCAAATTTTAATTGGAAATTCACTTTACAGGACAAGGGAAAAACATTTTATTTCAGTGCTCAATACTGGACAGACTGGCAATAAAATCTTCTAGCATCTTAGAACAGGATAAGCTTTGGAGTCCTAGAGTCTATAAACTGACAGTTGATGGTTAGATTTATAATTCAGAAATGGGTAACGTTTTTTAAAAAATGGTGTTATGAATTCTTATGAGATCTCTACAATTTTAAGTTTTCCAGTCATTATTATTAATGGCAAAAGACTGGCCTCCACTGTGCTAGGCATGATACAGATAGAGAATAGAGGTTTTAAAGAGCTCAAAGTAAAGGTGATAAGGAAAAATAACATTATTCCTCATTGTGAAGCTGACTGAAGCACAGACAACTCAAGTGACTTGGCTGTTTTAAGAGAAGTTTCAGAGATGTGACAGAACTAGCTGTATGCTGCATCTTAATCTAACTTAACATGATCAATCTTTCTGCTTTTCATTTTCCATTTGCTCTTCATGTGAGTAACAAAGAGTAAATTTATGTTGTTAGAGGGCTTTAAAATAGTCTGCTGGTTACTTTGATGATTCGATGATGATGATTTTTTCTGAATGCTTTTCTTTGAGTGATGGGCAAATGGGAAGCAAAATTGTTAAGTGGAAGGATCACAAAACAATAAAGTGATGTTTGGAGAAATGCAGACTTTGTTACAACAGAACTTTTACCACAGCCACAGAAAGACCAGCAGAAACAGAGACTGAGATTTGTCCTAGAAATAGAGTGATCTCCCACAGTAAATATAGATGGTACTTGATAAACGGAAGTCAATTTAGATATAATTTTACACTATTTCTATTAATATGCCTGAACAAGCTAAACAGGGAAGAATCACTACAGGATATTGTAACTATGTAAAAAGCAGAAAAATAAGATTAAAATTTTCCGAGTTAGTAGTGCTCTCTGCCAGTGTTCCAGATCATATTTTGAATACAAGCTCAGTTGAATAACCTCTTTATGTTGCTTGTATTTTGCAAAGAAGTAGCTCAAATGTTTAAAGCTTAATACAGTTACCTTTCCTGTTTGAAGAAGGTTCAGTATTCCCTTTGTTTGTTTATAAGGCTGACAGTTGTCTCTGAGAAATGAAAGTATGTTATCAAGGATTTAATGCAAACAGTTAACATATAACATCTCAATTAATCCCTTGAAGTGTTATTCCTAGTTCCAGTATTATTGTAGTTGTTAGTAAAACAAATTACTTTCTGATAAAAAGTTGTTTGAACAATCAAATGAAAATATGTGTTTGAACATTTATAAAACTCAGTCAATCAACATAAGGTTATGACAGCAGAAGAGAGATCCACTCCCTACTGGTGTAACCAGAGTCTCAGTTACGTGGTATCCTGGAAAATAAAGACCATGTTGGAACGGAGAGTGTAGCACTCCTCAATGCTCAGTACTTCCGTGTGAGATTTCTTCAGTCACAGCTGGGTAGATAAATGCTTTTCCTTAAACCTTCACTGAAAGAACACATATCCTAATTACCAGAAAAAAAGTAGTTCCTAGAAGTTGAACTGCATCTGCAGCTCTTTTTTAAACTTTTGTGGGTGTGGTAGTGTAATGTTAGGGGCAGCAGTCAATGACCAATTAATTCACTTAAGGCTTTCACACGTTTTCAGTAACCAGGCTACACAATGTATTGCTTGGATTTAGTGGTTAGCAACTTCCTAGATATTTCTAGCTGTTTGCTTAGTAGCAGTGCTTCAGAATCAGTGTTCGAAATACTATCTACTGATAAGGAAACCTAGAATTTTTTTTCCCTAAAAGAGACTATATCTCTGGCTCTCTAACTGAAATGAAAGAGATTGTAAGAAAATTACTCAAGGGCCCTTTATATTGACTCAACTAAAGTAATTCAAATATGCTAGCTGTTTAGCCTAAGTATGGTTTCCTTGTATAGACCAACCCTAAGCACCTTTTCTAATGATGGAAACCCTAATCTTTAATTGAACCAGAAAAATATAATACCGGTCCATTCTTGTCCAGATTTATCATTTAAATGTGTATGAAGAGATTGGTGTGTGTCTTTTTTTCTAAGCCAGTGATAGCAAAACTTTAAGGAAGCTTGAAGGTGACCAGGGGATAGTCTGCTATTGCATTATTTTAGAGAGAGAGATGTATCTCAAAACCCAGTAACAGTGGCATGAGCCTCTCTGCATTTCAAAGCATTGCACTTTTTCCACATTTGTATTTGAACTGCTTTATTTGATTCATAGCCCTGCTTCTGTCTGGTAATACATAAGTAGTATAGAACTAATTAAAGCTTTGATATTATATATTTTTAGTCACGGTTTGTGGCCTTTTGTCATATGTTAGAATTAACAGAAGATCTCACTATAAGCAGTCATTCTCTAAATTAATTTATTGTTTGAAAAAGAACAACTTGGCAGGGTTGTTAGGCAGAGGAAAAATAAATTAGTTGGATGAAAATATAAACATATGCTGCTGTAAACTCACAGCCAATGATATTTAAATCCTATTTAAATTAGATTAAGACAAAATTTCCCATAAGAATAAAGAAAGAGAAAGAAGCAGGCAGAATGGGTAAACACAAAAATGTCAGATAAAGTTCTTTTTAGTTTCTGTTTACAGTAGCATATGATTGCCTTCTGCACTGTGTGGTGTTAGCTATATAATTATGCTGCATGAATAGTGAGCTCTAATTGCAACAGATGAAGTTGATTGTTTCTGTGCCTCCGTGCTGAAGACATTTGATTCATACATGCCTACAGCACAGAGATGTATACATATCAAAGAGTTTTGTAAAAGTGTTGCAACATGCTCCTCAGCTAATTCTGCAAAAAAATATTTCTGATGCATTTAACACTAGTGATAATGGAAGAGTACCTCCTCATTAATTCTGTAAGTTTATTTTGGGACTTCCTCCCTATTAGACTTTTACTTATCTTGGTCTTATCTTGGTTTTATCCCATGTGTCATATGGGGGATAAAAATAGAACAGTCTAGACAGTTCAAGGAAAATAATTGACATGCACAGTTTCCTTGCTGAAATGCTATTTGGCATGAACGTGCCAAAATCAAGAAAAATAACCTTGGAAGCTGGCTAAAGCTAGGTTGCGAATTGAAATAATAAAATTTTCATGAACACATGACATGAAATCTTCAGATTTCAGTCTGTCTACAACTAGTTATATATGGGTCACCCTATGTTACAGCTCAGTGGATGAAAAGTACACAGCAGCCAGGTAGGATGGGACAAGTATTACAAGATGTTGTCAACATACTCAGGGACAACAGCAGAAAGAAAGGAAAAACAAAAAAAGGCAGAAGATAGGAAATCTAAAGCTAGACAGGTTGAAGGTTTTTGCTTTGAAAAAAAAATAATCTCAGGTGACAGGTTTTTTCTATCAACAGTTATGAAGAACAATTTTTATAATTTTCCAGATTATGTTATTCTAGCACCACAACCTGTACTTTAAGGTAGTGTGTTTCGTAATGCTTAACTTATAAAGGAGAAATGATATGCACTTTTATAAACTGCTGTATTACAAAAAGGAAGAGTTGTTAAGTATGTTGCTTTTTGAGAAAAAAAAAATAAATACATATTTGGGCCCTTTCTGTGATAATCCTGGTGTCCTTGGAAGAGTATTTTCAATTCAGTTGAGTTTCTAGCCTTGAATATATAAAGTTACTTTAAAAGTTTCAGATCTGTAACTGTGATCGATTATTCATAATATGCCCTTTTTTGTCAAAATATTAAAGTGTAGGTTATTGGTTTCCCCCTATCGATACATTCTTATAGTTGTTTTCAAGTTCAACAAAAATGGATTCCAACTCACATGCAGATTTACACTGCCATATGTTGCTGAGATTAAAATGCACTTGCATGTAAGATATAAGAAGGTAAGATATAAGATATAATATGCTTCACAAGCATACCATTCGCGTATGCTCTGTAAATTTTCATGCCCTTTTTTTCCAATTCATTAGGAGAAGGCCAGGTCGGAGTTTCTTGTGGCTTGCAGTACCAATGCTTGGATAACAGTTATTAAGTGGACAACCGCAGAGGCAGAGTTATAAAGCAGGATGTATTCACCTACCTGCTTCTTGTATTATGTATGATATGTTTGAATATACCTCTGCAAAAGTTACTTAAGGGAGACAAATGCATTTAAGCGAGGTAATTCCCTAACTTAAATAAAACCAGATGAAATAAAGATACTGTTTACTAGCGAGAGTATGCAAGTCAGGGAATTGGCTATTACTATATCTGCATTTTTTAATAATTGCATATATTGAGTTTGAAAATATTTTTTTATTACAAATAGCTAGATTTTTTTAAGCTGCCAAAGTAATTGCTTGCACCTTTACTTGTCCACTAAGTGGTTATTCTTATTTTGGTTTTGGGAGCTTGTCTGTGATTGTGGCATCACATTATCTGATTTTTCTTACATGTTCAGGATATAATTATTTTTACCTGTACATAGCTTAAAAAAAGAAAAAGTACCTATTTGGATTGATACAATTTCATAATGGACTGTCTGAAGCTACAGCTCTTCATGCGTCACCAAATTACTTATGTTAAAGGTAGCTAAATACCTAGAAAACTGCTAATGGTTTAGTCTTAGCTGAGCTCTGGACTCTTGTTCCTTACTGTGACAACCCTGATTAGCTTAAATGAAGGAGACTTGATAGCATAGGATAGCTTGCATAAGAAGGAGTCTCAGCTGGTGTCTAGTCCAACCTCCTATTAAAGAAGGGGCTGATCTGAAATCAGACAGGTTTGCTTGGGGCTTTAACCAGTTGGGCTGTGAAAACTTCAGAGGAGAGAGTGTGCACAAACTCGGGGCAAGCTATTCCCACCACCACAAGTGGTGAAACTAGTCTTGTCCTACCATTCTGAGCCTCTCTTCTTTCAACTAATACCTCTCACGCTCTACCCTGCACCATGGTGAAGAGCCTGGCCATGTCTCAATGGCCTCCTAGCTGGAGCTGCCAACTCCGCAGGCTACTCTGCCCAGGTTCCTCATCTTCTCACAGGGCAAGTGCTCCAGGCTCAACCAATTTGAAATCCCTTTTATGAACTTGATCCAATTTGTCAATATAGTCTTTGTGTTGGGAGGTCTCAACATTAGACAGACATATATATGTGTGGTCTAATCTATATGTCATCTAAGGAGTAGAGGAATTACCACTCAACTCAGTGTTGTGTTAGTACAAGCCAGGGTGCTGCTGTTGGGCATCTTTGGTGCTGGGGTGTGCTGCTGGCTCACACTCAGAGGTTCATACTGCAGGCCCCTCACTCCCAGGGCCTTTCCAGCACAACTAATCCCCAGCCTTTGTTGTTGCAGGGACTGTATATTCTACGGGCCTGAGGTGGAGGGTGGATAAAAGTCAGTGTGATGGCTGTGAGGACCCAGCTACTCCACGTGTTTTCCAGATGTCATAAAAAAAAACCAGAAAAAGGAAGTTTTGAGATGGCAGAGGAAGTGGTTTTCATTGATGTTGGAGAAGGGGATGACATGCAACTGCCTGCTTTGAAACAACAATGAATTACTATTTTTCTGCTCTTGTACTTGGTACAGAGACCATAAAAGTATTAGCAAAAGCATTGACCTTATTGTCTGGATCTAGTGGAAGGTCTGAATAGTGTATAGTGTTAGGAGAGTGCATCCAAGGATTTAAGCATCTTTTGTAATCATACAGTCTTTCTAGACATGTTTCCTTGTAATTGTAGGCATTGGCTCCAAAGTTCATAAATAGCTCAATTTATAAATGAGCTTTCAAAACCAATAAAAATTATTGTCTCCTTTCTCAGCCCACTTACAGTGCCAAGTACAAAATACTCTCTGAATCAGTAGGTGAAATTCCTTTTCTTCCTCATGAGATATAAATTTCCTGTTGGTTCTTACAATGCCTTGTATTTTTATCTCTCTTTATTTTCAAAATGGTGATTAATCGACCTACAGCTTTTAATATTCAAAGCTGCATGACTTTTTCTCGTTATGCAATCAGTAAAATTAATGAACGACAGCTCTGCACCACCAGGAGGCCTAGCTGAATAGCAAAGGGACTATACAAACAGGTTATTTGTGGGTCACTGTCAGAACAGATTTAATTTTATTGCACAGAATATTTCTTCTAGCATAGAAAAATGCTTAGTGAATATTCTTGTGCTAATGAAAACTGTAAAATTTATGCTACTTCATATTTGGCATCACTTCAAAATGCCACTGCTGTACTTTTTTAATTTACTTTTGAATTTGTTGCAGCTTGTAACAAGAAGGGAGAAATGAAGGAAACTTGAAATCTTGGAGAGTGAAACTGGTGGCTTTTAGAACCAGAAGATCAGTTTGGATTAGGCTACGAATTCACAACATTCGGAAGAATTGCTTCATTTGTTTCCTGTGGGATTTGCAGCAACTCTTAAGATCTACAGGTCACAGTTGAATCCAGGGCTGATTCCCAGATGGCTAGAAATGATCGTTTTCCTTGGCATGTCTCTGTAGCAGTTTCGAGTTTAGGTCCAGAGTTAGTGAAAATTGAATATGAATGGTGCTTGCATGTTCACATATACAGTTCAAAATGTGTGACCTTAGACACAGAAAGTAGAAATTCTCTATTAAGCACAGCCAAAATTAACCTTATGTAGTATCATTATTTTGCCTTCTGTCATATGACAGAAGGTAACACTCTGTTCCCATGTCATGGAGCCATTACTCACCACAGATGTACATAAATGAAGGGTTATGTGAAATAAGATGCCAACTCCAGATGGAAGCCAAATTGATCATTAGATTTATCAGAGCCTTCATGGTGTCTGCTGAGTTTGCTACTCCGACTGTGAGTTAGATTAACATAATTTCTGGTGGTAACAATGGTATGTATAATGGTTACATAAAAAATGTGGTCTGAGATATAAGAGAGTATTATTCAGGTTACCCTGGGAATATTTTGGTGTAATAAAAGGCAGCCTGTAAAGGTGAAGAGGAGATACTTATTAGGATAGTCTGGGAAGAAAGGAGAAATCTCAAGGAACCACTCTGCTTGCAGTGCTCTCTGTGGGAGTTAGCTGATTAAAAATGAGGACATATCTATCCTTGGATCTCTGCCATACCCCAAAGGAAAAACTAACAAAATAACAAAGTGGATCTTTTTTATGGGATAACAGTCTACTTCCTCTGCACAGAAGCAGATGTCCTAGCTGGTGAAACAAGAATATATTAGATCCTATGTAAAACTCTAAATAAAATAAATTGCTACTAGGAGATAAAAGATTATTTATGCTGGAAGATATTACATAGGAAATTCATTTCATGGGAGGAACACATTTAACTATAGGATGCCATAGCAGTGTGGGGTGATTTTAAGGAGTGGGAATGACTGGAAGAGATAGAAAATAGATAATTATACAAAATGTGAAATTAATATTATACCTACATTCATGTACTTTGTGGTCAGTAAAATGAGACTTTAAATTGAGTTAGAGTGGGAACCAAACACAAGCAGATATTTGAATATTAGTAACACTTATCTGTCAAGAAAAGGCTCAGAATCACAGAATTATTGAGGCTGGTAAAGACTTCTGAGCTCATCAAGTCCAGCCTATGACCACCACCACCACATCAGCTAGACCATGGCACTAAGAGCCACATCCAGTCTTTCCTTGAACACCTCCAGGGATAATGACTCCACCACTTCCCTGGGAAGTCCATTCCAATGTCTAATCACCCTCTCTGTGAGAAAGTGCTTCCTGTTATCAAACCTAAACCTCCCCTGGCACAGCTTGAGGCCATGCCTTCTTGTCTTGTCACTAGTTGCCTGGAAAAAGAGCCTGACCCCCAACTGACTACAACCTCCCTTAAGGTAGTTGAAGAGAGTGATAAGGTTCCCCCCTGAGTCTCCTCCAGGCTAAACCGTATCATATCTTGGTGGTAAGGCCCATCTAACCTCAGAAACCACAGAAGTGGGTTCTCCTGCTCTAATGCTGATCATTTCCTTACAAAATAGTGTATCATTAGACAGAAGTAAGGAACTATGATGACTTCCATTTTTAGGCTTCTTTGACACACAGTGCTATCTATATATCTATTTTAATGTTACATATTCTGTTAAGTCTTCCTAATCTTTTACATAAAGGCCTCAGTCTTTACAAAAAAATTGTTGTTGGACATAGAATGCCTTGTTTCCATAAATCACTGAGGGATTTCATTTTTTCAGGATTGCACTCAGAGTGATGAAAATAAATTAATAGTGACTGTTAAGTTTGGAGTCTGAAAACTACTAAGTTTTATCTCCTACTGCATCTCAGCAAATAAAAACTGTAGAAAATCTCCACTAGAGCTATAGGTTAGGAGAACAATGTGTGTAAATTTGGGTTTTGGGGTTTTTTTTTGTTTGTTCGATTGTTTTGTTTTGGTTTTGTCTTGTTTTGTTGTGGATTTTTTTCTTTTTCTTTTAGATGTTTAGTCACTGAACCAAAAAAAATTTGGATAAACCAGTTCAGGTCAAGCCGAATCAGAGTTTGTCAAGGAAATGAACACATTTATTTGGGTCAGTTACGTATTTTATATAATCTGACATAGAAGTTCATATTTTCACATTATTTAACAGTCTTTTTAAAGAGTTTTTATTCTTTTAAAATAAATCTTAAAAATTAAAAAAGCCATTTTAAAAATATGAATTTAAACATTTTCTTTATGGAAAATATCAATAACAGTAATTTTGGACATCCATGACTGACACCTTTCCCTTATCTTGTCTTTGGTGTAAACTGTTGTAGAATTTGAACAGATTATTTTGTCTTATATTGCAATCTCAGGTTTCTCTGCAGGAAGCTTGTATCTACAGCTTGTTCCAGTGTAAAACTAGGTGATTCAAGTTGAGTGGTTCTTCTTTTGGAAGGAGAACATCCTTACCTCCTTATGTAACTATCCCATTACTAGTCAATGTAAAACACAGAAATAATCTAAAAGATTGCAACACAGAACATTTTTGTCCCGGAAGAGAAGGGATTGTGCAGCCCCCTGTTCAATCAGGAGACAGCCTGGTGGCTAAACATCTGGTCAACTTTTCAAATAAATGATCTGGATCTTCTGCTTTTATTTTCAGCATCAGTTAAAAGTAAGTCTGAATGGCTCTGGGTTTTAAAGAAATTGATGTAATTACCTCCACTTTGCAGAGGATCAAGAGGGCCTTTTTCCTTCTGACTCAGGGCTGTGGATGCTGTGTGAATATGAGCAGGATGTCCCCCACTGCCTTGTCTATGGCTGGCTCCTGTGACTAGGCTGTAGTAGTCTAGTGGCTCCTTCCTCTCAAGCCAAGGATGTTTTACATTCAGTCCTGGCACATGAAAAATTGTTCAAGACTGCAGTTTGGAGAGTGTTTGTCATTGAACACTACATTTTAGATTTCCACCCAAAAGGCCAAAGAATTAAGTGCACAGAAGGCTGAATGCAGTCCTGAACTTGTAGGTGCAGTCATTTATTGGGTGTAAGTGCTTGTCTTCACTCCTCCAATTTGCAAATTGTCAGTCACTTATGAGATAGTACATACAAAAGTTAAGACAAAATACAAAAATTTCTGTCACTCTCAATAAAGAACAAAACATTCCTTCTCATCTCTCCTGTTACTGGTAGAGTATAATGCAGGAATGGTGTTGTCTTTAACCCTTCTGTTTTCTTAATAACCAGTACATAAAACCAGAACCATTTTGCTGTACATAAAATTGGAAACATTTTTCTAAACTTCAATTGATTTTTCAAATTAAAAAGAAATAAATACATAAATAATCATTCTTCCTGGTCTTTCACTTATTTTTGAAATATCTCTAGAAAAAAATAAAAGATGCGATGTGTCATAATTTATAATTTCAGAAGTTGCTTAATTTTGCCACCCTTCTTATAAAATTAAGAACTCATATTAAAAGTTCCCTGCAGAGCACAGTCAATAAAAGTAAATTGTTTACAGAAAAAAACCCACACAATTTGATGTTATAAACTAGTTTAATTTAATTAATCAGTGGGAGAGGAAAATGCTGAAATATTAAACAGATTTTCTATCTCTGCCCACCCCAACTCAACACTGAAGTTCTGTCCTTTTTATAGACCCAACTTGCTCAATTCTGTGTGTGGCGGGTTTTTCTTTTTCACTACTATGTGTGAAGAGTATATATGTTCTCTATTAAATGACCCTTAGAAAATAAGTAGTGTATTTTCATTTAAAAGAGAAGAACAAAATAATCTCTTGTAGGTACTTATGAATTCCTTATGGTTCCTGTTATTTTTTCATAGAAGACAAGAGAGTTATGAGAAGTTAGAGTGTTTTTTTAATCTGGCCTTCAGACATCCATGGAGTGACTTGTCTGCAATATGAAAACATAAAAAGAAAACAAAAGGTTATGGTATGATGTAGATCAGGACAAACTATTTCAAACAAACCATATTCAGTGGAATGGTGCTAAGAAGGAAGGCAAGTGTTTAATATTATAAAAAAACAGAGTTACTCAGGAGAGTTACTGACAGGCTGGACTATCCCAGAAGAGGCCATTTTCCATCTTTCTATAGCATAGGCTTATGTGAACACGTTTATATTGTTTTACATGTACAAATGGAATAAGAATTTCCAGGACAGTGTGTAAATGAGCAACATCACAGATGGGACTTGTTAGAAAATCAATGTAGGGCTTAATGGTTTGGAAATGGTTACAAAGGATTGGATTACACAGGAATGGATTTACCTTAACTGCAATATTTGAGGTCTCATTTGAAAGCCTCCAAAATTCAGAAGCATTTCAATGAAGCCTCCTTGTTGGGGCATCTATGCAATTAGAATTTATTTAAGAAGATAGTTGATGGTGTTGAGGACAATAATCAATAAGTTTCAATAATCAATAAGTTTCAAACTGCTGTCTGTCAGCCTAAAGAAGTGAAAAGCAGTCAAGAGTTTACTGAGGAGAACAAAAACCAAGAATTACGGGTCTGAGAATAGCCAAGGAGTAGATTATTATTATCTGGAAGAGGATTTTAGTTTTGGATACTATTTGGTTACTGTTACACTGCTACATTTTTTGTCAATAAAGTGGACTGTATTTGGAAGAGAGAACACAACTTTGTTTGGACCTAAGGTATGCATGACTGTGTTTATAGATAAAGCAAATAAGTGAAAATACTATTTTAAAAAAAACTAAAAATGCAAAGGAGACTGTGATTTCCTGTAATGATTTTAAGGTAGGAAGGGGGAATGTGCTCCATTTAGAAAGTATAAACTGAAGTAACAGTGCTCAGTAGGTATCATGTTCTACCAGGCTGGTGTAGATATGTGCAATATACCTGCTACAATGAGCAGAGCAGGTTAGTTTTGGGTGGTTGCAGCATCATTGAGCCCCCATGGAGATGTCCAGTGATCAGCTGTTATAAGCTGTTACCTGGCAGAAGAGGGAATGCTCCTTGCCTGTAGACCCTGACATGCTTCTCCTACCTGAGACGTTCAGAGGAGTGTTTTAGAAAACTGCAAAAAAAAGAAGGAAAAGCAAAGAAGCAGAGGAAGAATAACAGCAATCAAGAGGGTGACCTTGTCAAGGAAGACAGTGCAGTACTCACTTGTGGAAGGGTTCAGCTATAACTTGTTACAATCACATTATCAACAGGGAGCATATATCACACAATGTCTGATTGGCAGAATACAAGGAACCTGTTAATCTGACTGTTGATCTAGACGCTTAATATTTTTGTATCTTGCTCCTGAATGCTTAAGTACTTCTGGCATGGAAAGAAGTGTGCAGAGCCATCTTGAAAGATGTTTTTTTACTAAAATACACCTCCAAAGGGTGTTTTGCTATTTTGAATTGTGACATATGTGAAAGTAGCAGGTGGTCTCACACCAGATTGAATTAAGAGGTCTGTGTCATATAATCAGTGACTGCAGGTTACTGCTAATAAGAAAAACTGGTTATAAATTTTTGGCCAGAGATACACATTTTAAACATACAAGGGGCTGAGCTATTTTCTTAGCCCCCCTGAATGTTTGATCTTGCTAATGCAGTAATCAGCATTAAAAAGCCTGCAATTTACCAGAGGATCACTTGGTGACTGCGTATCTTAAAAGCTCTTCTTTACAAACTGACACAAGTTTTTTATATATTGCTTTAAAGCCATAAAGGACTTGAGAGCCAAATGCAATCAGGTCAAACTGGCTGCACATTGCTGTTAATTTGTTTGCTAGAATGCTTTCATGATTTCCTTTAGGCAGCTGAGGTTCTAATTTTTAGAAGAAACTTTTAAGTCCATCCGCCTTTCAGGGCTTGCTTCACCACAGATAGGCCCTAGAAGATTCCAGCTATCCTACCTTGTCCCCAGGGCAGTGGCATCACGTAGGTATAGTGGTGTCTGTAGGGAGGATTTGTAGAAAGTGTGGGTTTGGCTTGTAGAAGCTTTCTGGAAGGAAAAAGACAACTTGTCTAAATCTGAGGGTGAGGTTCAATGATCTCAGCAGCCAGGTCATGAAATGCTTTCAAATATTTACTTTTTCTTTTTTTTGGAAAATAAATTTCATGTAGAAATACCTGTGAACTTTTCTTTAGAATCTTTATAAAGACTGCTACAATTTTTAGAAAACATATATTTTTACTTTCTGTGAGAAGTCTGCAAAACTTACCTAACATTCTTTTTGGCAAAGGAGAAAACTGAGTACTTTGAGTAGGCAGTGTTCAATGGATCAGTGCAATGAGGAGCTGCTAGCCACCTGAAGTTATGCATGCTAAAAGTTTAATAGACTAAGAAATGTATGATACAAATCCAGATTTATATGGGCTAGGATATATTCTGTTATGACTTTCAGTAATGATAATGATGGGGCTGCAACCTCCACTTGAGGAAAACCTGAAACTGAGGAAGGGAATTAGGAAGGAAGTTTTAAGAAGAAAGATCCTCTAACCCCTCTCCAGTGCATATTCCTTACTCTTCCATTTCTAGATGTTGGAGGAAGCAGGCTTGATGCATCTTATCTGCCTCAGTCAAGCAATTTCTTATTCTAAGTAAACAGAATTTTCTGTTATTTTCTGGATTCAGGTCTTAGCCTCCTTTGTCAAAGAATAGAATAATAGAATCATGAAGGTTGGGAAAGACCTCAAAGATCATTCCAACCATAATCCAACTACCACAACCACAAAACTATATCCTGAAGAGCCACATCTAAATGCTTCTTGAACACCTCCAGGAATGGTGACTCCACTACCTCCCTGAGCAGCCCATTCCAATGCCTCACCACTTGTTTCAGTAAAGAAATTTTTCCTAATATCCAACCTAAACCTTCCCTGCCACAACTTAAACCTGTTTCCTCTTGTCCTATCACTAGTTACATAAGAGAAAAGACCAACACTAGCCTCTCTACAACCTCCCTTCAGGTAGTTGTAGAGACCAATAGGATCTCCCCTGAGCCTTCTCTTGTTCAGACTAATTAATTCCAGTTCCCTCAGCCACTTCTCATGCGACATGTCCCCCAAACCCCTCACCAGCCTCATTGCTCTCCGCTGGACACGCTCCAGGACCTCAATGTCTTTCTTATACTGTGGTGCCGAGAACTGAACACAGTACTCAAGCTGTGAACTCACCAGGGCCAAGTACATGGAAACAATCACTCATAATATAGTGCAACCCCCTTTTATCATAAAGGAGGGTGTACCTGAAACAGATGTTGGCTCATGAGGAACTTAGTCTAAGGGGGAAATGGGGAATATTTGCTTCTGTAAACCTAATCACTTGAACTAATTTGAGATCTTGGTTCTAGCAGATAAAAGAGAAGCAGCTATTTAAAAATACTTCACGTTTACAAATGTGTAAATATTCGGTGTTTCATTGTTTTGTGAAAAGAAATTGGTACTACATTAGTAAACTGGAACTGGAACTTGATTATTGTATAGGATTTAATTACATATTTGATATTGATGGGTAATTTAGGAATAAAATTTAGAGTTGCTTAGACAGACTCTTCTCACCTGTTTTGGAACTTTGACAGTAAATGCATTAAATACATACATATGTTCTTACACTAACTTAGAAGAGGGATTATTTTCATAGAGAGGCCCTCAACTGTGGCTTTACATTTTGTAGGTTAGGTGTCTTATTTGTCAAAGAGATAATTTACAGAAGTTCTGTATAATTGATGGTAAAGCTAGCAGGGTCTAGGTACCTCAGTTCAGTGTTAATAAAATGTGGGTGTTGGGTGGCAGAAAGTTCTCAAGCCAGACACTATAAAATTGCAGATACCATGGTTTGCTGATTTTGCCTGTGTCTGAGCTGTTATTCACAATGACAGGAATTCAATGTTCATTATATGCCATTAGTTGATTAGCACAGATATCTCTTCTGTTGACAGAGAGTGAGAATTCCTTCTAAAAATCCACCTGACATAAGATTTTCCCAGACAGTTACGTGAATAAAAGTGATTGTATTTTTCATAAAAAGTTGGTAATTTTGGATTGCAGTTTTGTTTTTAGCAGCCATGGTGACGTGTGCTACCTCGAGGCCAGCTATAAAAACAGCTAAGAGAAGGATTTGGCTTCTGCTCAATTTCAGCATGCATTATCAAGGCCATTATAGGGAGGTTGTTTCTCCTTCTGCCATGAAGAATCTGAGCAACAATATAACCAATGACTAATGCAAGAGGACAGTTACTGGTTTCATCAGCTGTCAGTTGAAAACCATATGGTCTAGACATGAGAGGTGCTAAGTGATGTGCTAGTAATTCAGATGAAGACAAAGCATCTCTGATGGTATAACTTTCATGCAGGGAAATCATACTTGTTTTACAATTAATCAACACTTCCATTGTGTGTGGGTGAATTACTTTTCTGTAGTAAAGATGAATATATCAAGTGTTTTTTTCTTGGTAATAAATTGAAATTAAAATACTTACCTTCTTTATAGTGCGTATAGTATTTTTACATCTGTCTGCTTAATATCTTAGAATATGAGAGAGTTTAGGCTTTGTAGGTAAGTAAGAAAGAAAAATATGAGCAAAAGCTAGTCAGATTATACATCTTGAGTTACTTGCTACTTTTGAAGATGGGAAAACAGAGCTGGGTGGTTTGAAGGGTTTCATACTCTTTCTGTGTGACAATAAAGTCCTTGATATTTACTCAGGGTAATAAAAATCCATATTTCCTTAAATTTTATTAATTACAATAAGAAGTACCGTCGGAAATTTTTAATATACTCTGTAGTCAGAAATGGTGCTTAGGAACAAACCAAACTGTATCCCAGCCACTTTTGTATCCTCTAGTAGAAGGTTTTCAGTGTGAGTATTTAAGTTATTCTCATTCCCTGTACAATGCCTTAATGCAGATTTTTGATGCAATAGTAAATAATTCTGTCTAGGTCAGTGTTATTTTATTTTATTTGTGTTTCCCACATTTAACTG
The DNA here is from genome assembly GCF_020740795.1 of Apus apus. Classification (NCBI taxonomy): domain Eukaryota; kingdom Metazoa; phylum Chordata; class Aves; order Apodiformes; family Apodidae; genus Apus; species Apus apus. Next base: position 55,930,041 of record NC_067283.1, read on the forward strand.
TCAAAGGGTATACAGGCTCATACATCTGTTGTATGGGTTAGGGTAAAACAGGATAAAGAGCTCTTGCTGTAGCAGCCAAAACCAAATAGGAGTCCAAGCCTTCTAGGGAGGCTCAAAGAAAAATCTTTCCTCCGCATTTAGTAGAGAAATTCAAACTTTTTTTTCAGCTGGCCATTGCTGACTGCCCTGACTTCCCTGCACCACCTTGTTTAATCCTACCATGCAGCAAATAATTTTTGTTTCCAGCAAGGCTGCCAATCACCTCCTCCTTTAAAAATGGAAAAATAAATCCTCTTTACATCATAAGGCAGAGTACATCCTAACCTCTCCCTTGGTAGAGAGCTGACTACTAATCCTGTGTTGTTCTGTACTTGTTGATTACTTACCACTCTTGTTCTTAGCTGAATCTATAGGGCAGCCACATTACTGATGGCTTGGAGGCTTAGTCTGCTGATGAATGTGCCTTTGGGGAAGATTGTGTGATTGCTGAGCCTGGGAAAGGCTCTGAGTGTGTCTGTGGGAGTTATGAGAAGGGAAATTAGTGGACAGGAAAACTAAGGACCTTAATGTAACTTTAATGTATTGCATAATTTCTCTGTGTAAACGCCCGGCTATCTTTTCTGCATAGTGAATGTATAATTGTGAGTTTGGCATTTGAATAATTTTCCCCTCAAGGAAGCCCTAAAGGTTAAAAGCTTGAGGGGTATGGAAAATGTTTATACTCTCTCTGATCTATTACTTAATGGTGTTTAAAGTTATAACACCTGACCAGTATTAAATATATAATGAAAATGAAATTTAGTGTGCTCTTGAGTTTAGGATTTTTTACCATACATGCAGGAGATGTAAATAAGAAGGGGAAGAAACAAGATCAGTGCTGTCAACATTAAAACTATTTTGCTTTAGGGATAAATTTTTGCACTATGAAAAAATAGTTTAATTAGATGCATAAGGTAACATATGTTTATGTTAAAAAAAAAGTCCCACCAAGATATCTGTAAAAATAAGGAATTAAACACATTTAATGTCTTCTTAATTCATCAGTGATTTCTGAAATACGAGATGGGCCAAATTAATCTCAGGTGTTAATCTGTTGACTTTAAAAAGGAAAGTGGGTAAAGCAAATAGTAAATTCATCACATTTTTCATACTTGAATTGACTGTTGATATTAATAAAACTGGAAAGAGGGAGAATTTACATGACTGGTTGCAAACTGTGCTGACTACTGTCTAAAACACAGCCATAGTAATTATGTACTTTGATCATCCAGGAGATTTTAGTCTAGGGACAGCAAGATCAAATCTCAAGCCTGTGTCAGGGAAAAAGTCTTTCTAGCATGAAAATAGTTTGGTTTTGTATGGGTCTTCTTTCTGTGGAAACATGTATCGAGTTAAGAAGTGTATTTCCTAGTTTGAAAGCTGGTAGATATACAATTCCCATTTCATAAACATTTCTGGAAATGAAAACCCAAAGATTGACTTGTGGTAATGTAAACATCAAAATTGTTGAAAACTCTAGTTAAGAGAACAGCTGCCTATAAAGTTTTTACATCCTGGAAGAAAGACAGATTCATCATCTCATATAAACATTACCTTCTAACTGTTGGCTGATTTGTCTTTGAGATTCATTATAGACTTAGGATCTGAATCAGACTTAACTGATCATAATACAATTTTTTCAAGTTTATATTTGGAATTAAAACTTCCATCTTACCCTGTTGGCCTCATTAACAATGATATAAACCTAATGAGAGGTGTTAGCTGTGATGACTGCAAAAGGATTTCCTCTGATGGAAAATTCAGTCTGAGTGCAACTATACATTTACCTTCAGACATGGAAACAATCAAAATACTGTGGAAAGACCTGATTACTGGCATGTTCTACTCTCACTCTCCCACTACAATCCTGTTAGACAGACTGCAGTCCAAACCCACATAAATAGTGAGGTGGGTCTTCACTGCCAAAATAGGGCTACATGTTGACAGGCTCACAGTAGTTTCAGGATTAGTTTTAATTTCATTGCCTATTTAACCTTGAACCTTCTGTAACCTTGGATTTTGCTTGTAACTTGGTAATCTACACTTTCAAATAACAATATAATTGCATAGCACCTCTTCTGACCAAATTAATCACACTGCCAAGCTCTTTGAGATCTGTTTGAGTCTTGATATAATGTGCTTGCAGGGACATACAGAAACATGCTGCTTTTTTTCCCCCCTTTTTATTTTTTCTTCAATATTGTAATAGCACCAGATTTTTCTAAAGTTAAATTTCACAGGGTATGAACTGCAATTGAACTCTGAGCAGGATTGTTACTAAAGCAATCACACTGGACAGATACTGACAGGGGAATTGGTGAAAACTCTTCAGAGTATTTCAGCAGAATCTTGGCTGCAGCATACTACTGATCTGTGGCTTTTGTTGGTGATTTGGTTTTGGTTTGACATTTTTTCCCCCATTTATATCTGACTCCCAAGCTTTTATCTTGAGGAAGTCTTCCCTGCTTTTAACTTGTCTGTCTATGGTAGTCCCTGCACCTGACTTGGTTTATGCTTTTGCTCTAGTATTTATGATTATTCTACTTTCTGTCCTGTTCTGGGTCCTGTGCCTACATTGTTTTCTGCCCTTCCTCCTTCCCAGCTCCTCCTTATTTCCTTACTTCTGGTTCCCAACTTTTTTTTTAATCTAATCTTTAGACAGCAGAGCTGCCTTGCCACAAGTGTGATCACCAAGCAAATAACCTTTGGCTGGAATATGTGCATATCCCTATCTATTTGATCACTTGCAGAAGAGGGAGTAGTGGATATATGTTAGATGATACTATATGATGTCCCTGGTGATCTGTTGGATTTGACCCCAGTCTTATACTTCTTACATTTAAGGGAGCTTTGCAAATGTCAGCAGTGCTGGAGGGAACATCGTATGACGTGTACTGAGGCAGCTGTTGTTGTAAATCGAGTCAGTTCTGTTCCTGCATGTTAATCTCTTCCTGATATTTCTGTCAAATCTGCTGAATGACAACATGCTGGAAGAAGTGAATGGTAGTTCACAGATGAAAAAATATTTTAAAATCCATATCTTAATAGTTTGCACAGTGAAAGTGATTATGACTTTTGGACATAAAAAAGAATCCTGTATGAAGCTGGATGACTCCCATTCCTCCACTGCTTATGGCAGTATATGAGCAGAAGAAAGGCAAATGTACTGCTGTAGGTAAGCTTTAAGATAGCAGTGTTGCAGACATCTTTGGCAGTAGTAAATCTTCATATTCTTTCACCTAGGAATGGATGAGGAGCTAACTGAGAACTTATGCATCAAGATTAAAGGGAGGGCAGGGATAGGGGACATTATTATGGGGTCTGCTGCAGGCCACTGGACCAGGATGCCTGAGCAATGAGGCCCTTTATAGACAGACAGGAATAGTCTCACATTCTCAAGCCCAGGTCGTCATGGGAGATTTCAACCACCCTATATCTGTTGGAGGGACAACACAGCAGGACATAAGCAATCCAGGAGGTTCCTGAAATGCACTGATGATAGCTTCCTTCTCCAGGTGCTAGAGGAGCCAATGAAGAGAAGTGCTGTGATGGATCTTGTTCTCACTAACAAGGAGGGACTGCTGGGGAATGTGAAGCTCAAGGGCAGCTTTGGCTGCAGTGACCATGAGTTGTGGAGTTCAAGATCCTTAGGGCAGCAAGGAGGCTGCACAGCAAGCTCACTACAGAAGAGCAGACTTAGGCCTCTTCAGGGGCCAGCTTGGTAGAGTAGCATGGATTAAAGCCCTGGAGGGAAAAGGAGCCCAAGAAAGCTGGTCAGTATTCAAGGATCACCTCCTCCAAGCTTAAGAGGAGAAACTCAAACACAAAAAAAGAAGCCGGCAGAGGGTGGAAGGAAGGACAGTTATCTAGGGAGACATACAGAGAAATAGTCCAAGCCAGGGATCAGGTTAGGAAAGCTAAAGCCCTAATAGAATTAAATCTGGCCAGGGACATTAAGTGCAATAAGAAAAGCTTTTACAGGTATGTCCATGATAAAAGGAAGACTAGGGAAAATGTGGGCCCGCTCTGGAAGGAAACAGGAGACTTTGTTACCCAGCATTTGGAGAAAGCAGAGGTACTCAATGACTTTTTTTGCCTCAGTCTTCTACTGGGTAGTGCTCAAGCCAACCACCCAACTCACAGAAAGCAGAGGCAGAAACTGGGAGAATGAGTAACCACACACAGTGGGCATAGATTAAAATCAGGACCACCTAAGGAACCTGAAGGTGCACAAGTCCATGGGACCCAATGAGATACATCCACAGGTACTGAAGGAACTGGTGAATGAAATTGCTAAGCTACTATCCATCTTTTAGTAGCCATGGCAGGCTGGTCAAGTTCCTATTGGCTGGAAAAGTGGAAGCATAATCCAGTTTTTTTCAGAAAGGAAAAAAGGAGGATCTGGGGAACTACACACCAGTCAGTCTCACCTCTGTGCCCAGCAAGATCTTGGAGCAGATCCTCCTGGAAACTATGCTGAGGCACATGGAAAATAATGAGGGCATTGGTGACAGCCAGCAGGGCTTCACTAATTGCAAGTTGTGCCTGATATGTTTGGTGGCCTTCCATGATGGGGTTACAGCATTGGTGGTTAAGGGAAGATAAACTGATGTCATCTACCTGGACTTGTACAAAGCATTTTACACTGTCCTGCATGAGATCCTTTTCTCTAAATTAGAGACACATGGGCTTGATAGATGGACCTCTCCGTGGATAAGGAATTGGCTGGATGGTTGCACTCAGTGAGTTGTGGTCAACGGCTCAGTATCCAAGTGGAAATCAGTAACTAGTGGTCTTTCTCAGGGGTCAGTATTGGGACTGACACTGTTTAACATCTTTATCAGTGACATGAAGAGTGGGGTTGAGTGGATTCTCAGCACGTTTGCTGATGACCTCAAGCTCTGTGGTATGTATGCCAGCCAGAGAGGTCTTGACAGTCTTTAGATTTGCACCCATGAAAACTGCGTGAAGTTCAGTAATGCCAAGTGCAAGGTCCTGCATGTGGGTCAGGGCAATCCCATGCACAGTTACAGGTTAGGCAGAGAATGGATTGAGAGCAGCCCCAAAGAAAAGGACTTGGATTTGCTTGTCATGAAATGCTCAACATGAGCCAGCAAAGAGTGCTTGCACGTATCCTGGGCTGCATCAAAAGAACCGAGATAACACCTGAGCAGAGCGAGCAGTTACAGAGAAGAGCTGAGCTGGAGAGGTGAGAGGCAGTGCTGGCATGAAGATCCCAGTGGTTTATGAGGAAGAAGAGGAAGAAGGTGCCCAAGCAGAAGTTTCCCTGCAACCCATGGCAAGATGGCAGCTGTCCCCCTGCGCTCATGGAAGAGTGAGGTGGAACATTCACTGAAGGTGCCAGGAGGGGTGAACTTGGCCAGTGGAGTTGGATTTTGTGGTCAGTGAACTCAGATTTGCTGCCAGTGGACTCCTGTTATGCAGCTGTGGAAGACCTCGGCGCCAGGGGAGGTGACTGTTCCCGAAGGAGCCCGTGACTCTGTGGGAAGCCCAGGCTGGAGCAGCTCCGGACCTCGTGGGAAGGACTCATGAAGGAGAGGATCATGGAGGACTGTGTCCCACGGGATGGACCCTGTGGGAAAGCAGGGGAGGACTGTAAGGAATCCTTCCTGAGGAGGAAGGAGCAGCAGGAACCACCAGCCTGTGAACAGACTCTAAACCCCATCCCCTGTCCCCCTGTGCCACTGGGGGGAAGGAGGGAGAGAAACCGGGAACAAAGGGATTTGGGCCAGGGAAGGAGGGAGGGGTGGGTAACATATGCAAGTCCTGCTCTGTGTGTTGTCTGTGAAGTTAAATTATTATTTTTTCTCCAAGTTTTGCCCACGACCTTAACCGGTGAAGATCCCTCCTTGTCCTTCGTCTTGACCCATGAGCTTGGTCCTCCTCATCCCAGAGTGTGTGTGAGGGGGGGAGTTGAGTGAGCAGCCATAGGGCTGTTTCTTCATTGTTGTGTTAGGCCCAAACCACAACACCCCTCCCTGGAAGTATTCAAGGCCAGGTTGGATGGGGCTTTGAACAACTTCATCTAGTGTGAGGCTGGAATGGATGATCTTTAAGGTCTCTTCCAACCCAAACCATTCTGTGGTTCTATGATTCTTTGAAAACAGCAAATGCCTGAAGCTGGGTAGGTTATCAAGACTTCACAAGCCACTAATCATGTTATACACTGGACAGTTTCCAAAAGCATATGGAAAATATGGACACATAATTTAATGGTCTTAAGAGTTGCAGAGAACTGTGCTTGCATGTCCCCTAGCTCAGATAGCGTGTGAACTCTCTGAGAGTCAAGACAAGGAACTCAACCTCAGGTGCTCTATAGCTTCTCTCAGGGGGTTTCTTGGACTTGTTTCAGCATGGAAATATTTTATCTGAAATCCATCCTATCTGGCTGAGAAGTACAAGGAGCCTAGATAATGTGGACTTAATTAACTTCTTAATTAACTTCTTAATGCAAATGGTGGACAGGCTGACTAGAAGAGGAGCGCTGCTGAATGTTGTACTTACCAACAAGGAGGGCCTTGTTGAAGCAGTGGTGGTCAATGGCAGCCTTGGCTGCAGTGATCATGAGATGGTGGAGTTCAGGATCCTGTATGGAAGGAACAGAACACCCAGCAGGACCAGAACCCTGGACTTCCGAAGGGCAAACTTTGGCCTCCTCAATCAACTGTTAAGGGAAATCCCATGGGACAAGGTGCTAGAAGGTAAAGGGGCTCAAGATAGCTGATCAACATTCAGGGACCACTTCTTGCAAGCACAGGATTAGAGCGTCCCAATGGTTAGGAAATCTAGTAAGGGAGCTAGGAGACCTGCATGGTTAAAAAAGGAACTGCTGGGCAAACTTAAGTGGAAAAAGAAAGTCTACAGATCATGGAAGGAGGGGCTGGTCACTTGGGAGGAATATAGGACTGTTGTCAGAGAATGTAGGGAGGCAATTAGGAAAGCTAAGGCCTCCTTGGAACTTAACCTTGCAAGCCAGGTTAAGGATAATAGAGCTTTTTCAAATACATAGCTAACAAAACTAATACCAGAGGCAATATTGGCCCACTGTTGAATGAGGTGGGAGCCCTGGTGACAGAGGATTTAAAGAAGGCAGAGGTGCTGAATGCCTTCTTTGCCTCTGTCTTTACTCCTGCAGGCTTTCCCCATGAGTCCCAGATTCATATAGCCCCAGAAGAAGTCAAGATAGAGGAGGAGTTTGACATGGTAGATGAGGATTGGGTTAGGGATCAGTTGAGTAATCTGGACATCCATAAATCGATGGGTCCAGATGGAATGCATCCAAGGGTGGTGAGGGAGCTGGCAGAGGTCATTGCTCGGCCACTCTCCATCATCTTCGGTAAGTCATGGGTAACAGGAGAGGTGCCTGAGGACTGGAGGATAGCAAATGTCACACCAGTCTACAAGAAGGGCAAGAAGGAGGACCCGGGTAACTATAGACCGGTCAGCCTCACCTCCATCCCTGGAAAGGTGATGGAACAACTTGTTCTTGTCGTTATCTCTAGACATATCAAGGACATGGGGGTCATCAGGAGCAGTCAGCATGGTTATATCAAGGGTAAATCATGTTTGACTAACCTCATAGCCTTCTTTGAGGAAATTACTAGGTGGATGGATGATGGTAGAGCGGTAGATGTGGTCTATCTTGATTTCAGTAAAGCATTTGACACCGTCTCCCACAGCATCCTTGTAGATAAGTTGATCAAGAATGGGTTTGGTGATCAGGCAGTGAGGTGGATCAAGAACTGGTTGAAAGGAAGGAGGCAGAGAGTTGTAGTCAATGGGGCGGAATCTGGTTGGAGGTGTGTGACTAGTGGAGTCCCTCAGGGGTCGGTACTGGGACCGGTGTTGTTCAACATCTTCATCAACGACCTGGATGAGGATATAGAATGTACTCTCAGTAAGTTTGCTGATGACACTAAGCTGGGAGGAGTGGCTGACACACTGGAGGGCTGTGCTGCCATTCAGAGGGACTTGGACAGGCTGGAGAGTTGGGCGGGGAGAAATCTGATGAAGTTCAACAAGGGCAAGTGTAGAGTTTTGCATTTGGGGAAGAGAAACCCCATGTACCAGTACAGGTTGGGGGCTGACCTGCTTGAGAGCAGTGTAGGTGAAAGGGACCTGGGGGTCCTGGTAGACAGGAGGATGACCATGAGCCAGCAGTGTGCCCTTGTGGCTAAGAAGGCCAATGGCATCCTGGGGTACATTAGAAAGGGTGTGGTTAGAAGGTCGAGAGAGGTTCTCCTCCCCCTCTATTCTGCATTGGTGAGGCTGCATCTGGAGTATTGTGTCCAGTTCTGGGCCCCTCAGTTCAGGAAGGACAGGGAACTGCTTGAAAGAGTCCGGCGCAGAGCCACAAAGATGATTAAGGGAGTGGATCATCTCCCTTATGAGGAAAGGCTGAGGGAGCTGGGTCTCTTTAGCTTGGAGAAAAGGAGGCTGAGGGGTGACCTCATCAATGTTTACTAATATGTAAGGGGTGAGTGTCAGGGAGATGGAGTTAGGCTCTTCTCAGTGTTGACCAGTGATAGGACAAGGGGTAATGGGATCTAATTGGAGCATAGGAGGTTCAAGGTGAATATTCGAAAAAATTTTTTTACTGTGAGAGTGACAGAGCACTGGAACAGGCTGCCCAGGGAGGTTGTGGAGTCTCCTTCTCTGGAGACATTCAAAACCCACCTGGATGCGTTCCTGTGTGATGTGCTCTAGATGACCCTGCTCTGGCAGGGGGGTTGGACTAGATGACCTTTTGAGGTCCCTTCCAACCCCTATGATTCTATGATTCTATGATTCTATGACTTAGAGAACTAAAATACAAATAAAAGCTATGGGCAGTACAGAGCAAAGTATATATATTTTTTTGAAAAGGTCAGATTCTTTCATTCATGTACACATGTAAGAAAACAGCTAAGTGTAGGGAGCTTAGAGGGGCAAGTATAGCTGTAACTACTGATAAGCAACTGACCATCTTTATTTTTTGTGGAACATCAGACACTTTCACCTGACACAGATATAACTCACGCTTATGAAACAGCAAAAGCAGTGCCACCACTATGGCTGTGGCAGTGCATTATACATAAAACTGTTATATTTAAACATAGGATGTATTAAGAAAGGGAAAGGACCCAGACAAACTTTGGCAGCTCAGAATGTTCTGAAAAATTTAATTTTCCCCCCTCTAGGTTCTTTCATGTCCTTACAGACTAGGAGATAGTTTACTACACATCCCAAATTAAACTTCTTAAAACAAAATGTCAGTGTAATAAGACAAATGTTTCTGTAACAGACTTTGGTTTTATAGGTTTAAATACAGGGTTCATTGGTTCATGATTCTGAATAATTTATCGCTAACACTGTCGCTGACATTGCCATTATGTAGCATGAACTTAGAAATCACTTGAGTCAGACATTTAGTTCATACATTCTTTAATTTGATTTTTCATACAACAGGAATTGGGATTGTTGTGTTTTTTAGAACCAATAAAATAAATATTGGAAAAACCAACATAATGGGACTAATCTTCAGAACCCTGTCTTTTGCCCCTTTTCTCAAGGGGCTTATATGGTCTCTGATTTTAATGAGATAATAATAATTGTTCAAATTACTTTGTTGGGGTAATACTCAGCTTAAATGACCTTTCAATTCCAATTATAGGTATTATTATGGCAGTTAAAGGTCAGAAAGTGCTTCAGGCTATTGCTTTGTCTATCTTATACAGTAGCAGTCAAAAAATTGCTATACCAGTCACAATGAGAAGTGTTAACACAATGGCTAAAGATCATGAGAAATGTTGCCCTAGAATGAATTGAGTTGGAAAGACAAGCAGCTGTAGATAATGCCTAGTAATGTTTATAGCCATTTAGCTTAAGTGATACAGCTGCTTAATTGGGACATTTTGAATCACGTAAGTCCTCTTAAATAAACCATTTTTACTCAGATTTAAAGGGAGTGGATTATTTTGCTCTCATGTGAATTACAACTTCCATGTAACTGGAGGTTCCTCCATCCACTTCTTCAACTATTTTCACCACCACATGTGCACCAATTGCACATGTGCACCCTTCAGTTTCTGCATGCCAAAAAGGACAGTGGGCAGTTGTGTAGACTAACTTGGTTGTTAATCTTTTAAAAGTGAATATGAAGTAGGAAAGAGGTCACAGTCAGAGCTGTTTTCCTTTTATCTTTCGATGTGCTTGCATATTTTAAATGTACTAGTCTTCTGTAAAGTTGCACTTAGGTTGCATTAGTGCATGTATACTTTCCTCACACAGGTCTCATTAGCTGAAATCACATTTGCTTTTTTCAGGGGGGCAAAAAAGGTCTGTATACACTGTTGTTTATAGCTGATCATACTTGTGAAGTGTGATGTGACTGACAGACAGATAGATAGATATGGTGATATCTTTACTACACATATCTGCTTCAGTCTGGTTTGGAGTAGTTATTCTTGAGGTCTCTTGGGACTACAAGCTGTCACTGTCTTCACAACATGAAGATATTTGTCTGCCAGACCAAGATTTGTTTTACTGTGGTCTCTCTGTTGCAGATACACAGGAGAAATAGTGAGAATATAGCTCTCATTGGTCAAGTGCTGGTATCCCTGACATGGACTGTACTGCTTACCATGCATACAGTTAAAATGTGTTTTCCCTGTCTCTACTTATTAAATCAATATGCCTTTGTCCTATTTTAAAACCTATAGCAATTTTAGAAGTTGGAGGACAGTGCTAACAGCTCTGAGAATACTATGATATGAGACCCAGGGGCAGCAGTGCCGTTGAAATAGAAGTGACAGGACCTCCATGTCTGAGTTAGCAAAATGCTGATTAAACAATTCCAACTCCCTTATTCCTCTTGCAGCTTCCCATTTCACAGCCAGTTAACTCCCGCAACATGCTGGCTGTGGAGAGGATCTATTCTCAAGTGCAAAGGATAATTTTTTTAATATCCAGCCTTCTATGCAACTTGTGGCTTCCAGAAGACAATATAGTACTTCTGCAGTGGGTGACACTAGAGTAAAAGCCTTACTGCTGGAAGGCAGTTAAGCACAGATTGAAAGGCTTAATAAACTTTGGTCACTGATTTTCCACTCAGACTGCCCGACAAAGGAGGCAGGAATACCCCCAAAATGCCCTTAAGGCTTATTTTACGTCTCTACAAACTCTGTATTCTCTAACCCAGTGCCATTTCTAAAGGTAGGAACAATTCTGACTGGAGCAAAGATACTAGCAGACAGTAGATCTATGCCCTTTACACTGTCTTAAATTATTATACATTACTCATTATCTGTCTCTGTTCCAGTACTTTCATCCTCAGAAGTTCTTCCTAATCAACTCAAGGTGAAGAGGAAAAAAGTGATGCACTTAAAAATAATATATTTTCTAAATTTAAATCTCAATTTTATCCTGTTTCCTAGGATGATAATCTTAAATCTGTCTTCTGATCACTGATTATTCTAATTAAGAATGTACTTATGTATACACAGAACTAATTTCATGTAGTGATTTGCAGTAGCATCAGGACATACAAGAAAGATTTTTTTTGTTTTGTTTTCCCCTCTTACAGGTATAAATGTAGTTCTTCAGAAAATCCTAACAAAAACACCTTCTATTTTATGACAATAATAAGAAAGATGTGATAGCACTGTCTGAAGGTTTAGATTTACTGAAAACTAATATATTAATTTAAGACTGCTCATTGCTGGTAATTAAGAAATATCTCTGGAGAAAGAATGGGAGTGCAGGTTGGCAGTTTTATATTTTGTGGGGTATAAACTTATTCTGCCCTCCTTAGAATGGAAATTTTAAAAAAATATTAATTTCTCACCAAATTTACATTTTTGATAGACTCCTTTTTTAAAATGTGAAAATCATCAACCAGTACTAGTAGATCAGCACACATTTGATTGCAATGGGAGCTATGTTCTGCCATGATTGTCCAAACACCTTGATCATAATTCTCCTTCTAATGGGCTTCTCAAAGAGCTGCTACTTTCCTTTTCTACTAGCCTGTTGATAGATTTATCAAAGGATGCTGGATTATACACAAGAGGTACACATCAAGAAGTTTAACTTGTAAGACGCATATGTAAGGCTGTAGCTAGGCTGTTTCACTTTTGCCTTTGATACCTTATTGTTCATTTTAAATCTTTTTTTCCTGATAAACAAAAAAATGCCAAAGAAATTATCCATTTGAAGATAGGTTTGAGGTAAGACATGGAATGTTCTGTACTGGTTCTGTTTATGGACATTGAAATTGTGAGGTTGTATCAATTCAATGCTGAGAAGTCCATGAGGCCTGATGAGATTTAGCCCAGAGTGCTGAAGAAGCCAGCAGATGTTAGAGCAGGGCCCCTCTCAATCATCTACCAAAGATCATGGGAGCCTGCACAGGTCCTTACTGCCTGGAAGCAAGCCAGCGCTGTAGCAGTTTACAAGAAGGGTGTGAGGGGAGCCCCAGGAAACTACAGAACTGTTAGTCTAACCTCCATACCTGGAAGAATTATGGAGAAGATCATGCTGGGTGCTGTTGAAAGGCATTTAAAGGACAAAACAATCATCAAGTCCATTAAACATGGGTTCACAAAGGGAAAGTCCAGAAGTTACACTTCTAGGATAAGGTCCCAAGTCCTGTGGATGAAGGGAAGGCAACAGATGTAGTTTTTCTGGATTTTGGCAACATTTTTGATACTGTTGCTCACAGCATCCTTCTGGGCAAGGGGCAGGAGTGGCTGAAGAGCAGCCCTGCAAAAGGGCTCTGGAGTGGAGGCTGACAGGAGGCTCAGCAAGAGTCAGCTGTGTGCCCTGGCAGTCCAGAGGGCAAATTGCATCCTGCAGGGCATCAAACAGAGCAGCCAGCTAGTCCAAAGAGGTGATTATCCAGTGCCAAGATGTCTGGGAATGGCTCTAATCTATGTCTGTTGGGGGTGGGAGGTGTTCAGAGCTGACATACAAAACATTTATTTACAGGAAGAGTGTTTCCTGGCGGGGTGGTCAGTGCCCCATGCCTGTCAGTGTTTAAGAGGCATTTGGACAATGCCCTAAGTGCCACGCTTTAACTTTTGGTCAGCCCTGAAGTAGTCAGGCAGATTAACTCAATGGTTATTGTAACTTGTATCTTTTATTGTATCTTTTGTATTGTATCTTTTAACATAAATCTTCCATTACATTCTGTTCCATTCCTTTCTGTTCTGTTTTTCTTCCTACCTCCTTCTTTCCCAAGCAGTACATGCTGAGGAGATCTCTGGTGACATTTCTTCCAAGCCCTGCATTAGCAGAAGGCATAAAATGGGCAGTTGTGTCCCAGCCTAGACACTCTGTCTTGTTGCAGGCCAGAGGCACTTACCTTCTGATGCGGCTGAGAGTTGTGGATCATCTTGAGATAATTTGACCATCTGAAAAAAAATGCAAAAAGCAAGTTGTGGTGTGGTTTTGAAAGTCTTCTGTGTTGACCCAATTTTGCTGAGTTTTCACAGGATGGCAAACTCCACATCTCTGATCCTAGCAAAGCTCAAAGATCAAGCCCTCAGCCTGAAGCAAGTCATGCTCCTCAACTAAATGGTTTCAGGTCTCTTTGACATGTGCAATACCTGTTGGTTTCCCTGTGGATATTTTTTTTTTCCTTGTACTAATTTTTTAGACATGCTTCAGCTGTTCGCCTTGGAAAACATGCTAAAACACATGAGCCTGAAAACAACAGTACTGCCTCAGAGCAAAGGTCCATCTGGCCCAATATTCAGTCTCCAAAGGTGGCCAACTATAGGGAGAGCATATGAGCGGTGCAGGTCTACTTCTGCCAGGGTCCTGGGGATGCTCATGCACCTCAATAGCTGGGATTGGCCTTCCCTGGGACCCACAGTCCTTGCCTGAGTGATGTGTAGCTGTGCCTGTCTCTGCTCCTGTCTCCTGGATAGGAGTGGGACCTGCCCTGCAGAGAGCTGCTCTCCTGGATGGAGCCCTCAAACCAAGGTTAGAGCTTGTCTTGCAGAATTGTAGACCTAACATAGCATAACTATTCTATTCTATTCCATTGGAAAATGAAACTGTTATTTGCCTGAAATGCCAGGGTGTTATTTTTTTCAAGAACACATATCACAAAGGTGATATGCTCCAAACATATGAACAGCTCCAGAACAACTTTCAAGGACACATAATACAAAGGTTACAAGTCAAAACAGGATTTTATTTTTCTGACTCTGTTTCAGAACAGTTGCTCACCAGCATTAACACAATGCTCATGTGCATCCAGCAGCAGGCTGATGTGTTCTTTAGTTTAGCTTGAAAAAACATCCCTTGCAGCCTGGCAAAGGCAAGTCCCAGAGCCATGGAAAGTAACAGCAGGAATACAGGCCACGCAGCCCCTGTCTCCTGGAGAGAATGAGAAAAAGGAGGATCTGAACTGACCACACACAGAAGAGGAAGCGGTAACCATGGGTTACCATGTGGTATTTTCCAAAGCATGACATATAGGCTGGACACAAACACAGGGAGTGTGAGAGGGGATGATTTCAGCAGCCACAGCCTGAAGGAAAGCCAAAGTGTAACCAGAGCCATAGGCTGGGATGACAGTGCTAACAGAGCACCATGGAAGTAAGAGAGGCTTTGAAAAACAAGGGAGTGAATGCTACACTGTTGTGGCAGGGAGCTTGGTCATTTTCAGACCTAGAACATTTGGGTCCATGCCCAAAGCACATCCAGACAAATGATGCCTCTTTCAAAGTGGGAAAACAGCCCACTGCTGCTATTGCCATCACCTCCTCCTGTCCCACTAAAACAAAGCTGCGCATCTCCTCTGTTAAACACACCCCTGGTGTGGTGTGTAGCCCTCTCAGCCTTTGTCTTGCTTGCATCTTCTTTTCTAGGCATTCCATTCACCTAGTCGACTGCTTCTTCTGTTTACCTTTATCCCAGATAAAATGTAGCTTTCTTGAACCCAAAAAATGAGCAATTGCCCTAGTGGCATGGGTGAGTTCTCTCCCGGGCTTTGTATAATGCTTTCCTTTCCTATGGAAATATTCTGCCTTACACAAGAATCAATTTGCCTCTACCCCATTCATGGCTCAGAGTCACCCTGTGTCCTACTCATGCTTCCAGGAACATTTGCCTCCTCCAACATTTCTGAACTGGAGCATAAACTCATGGTGCTCCACCTGACATTGTTCTTCACACGCAGGGTTTACCTATGGCTATCTTTTCTGTCAGAGCTTCAGCCGGTATGGAGTGTGGGAACCACAGGAATATACCATGCCTTTGTATATTTAATAGAAAGGTCTCCACAGATCTCAGTCCTAGTCATATGTTCTAAAGGATATTGGAATAATGTCAGTGTTCTAGAGGCTGAACCTCTCTGGTTAGCAGTCAGTCACAGGACAAATACCTCCTGTGCATTTAAGAGGGTAGTATTTCTAAACTTCTACTAATTTAATCTACTTTGTCAGCTAATGGAATATTTCCTAGTCACTTTGTACATTTAGCCATTAAACAGAGATATAAAATTACAAGCTTATTCTGGGAACCCATTATATTATTGTACTTACATGTGTATGCGGAGGTGGGTGAGTACTGAGATAACATTTCTTGATACATCAAAAGTGTTTATCCTGTGAGTTCTTGTTCTGCTGAGCTCATGTGGTATCTGTTTGAGTATGACTCTTGTAATACATCCAGTGTGTAGATAGATTTATTTGAGGTAGCATGGGCCACTGATGGTGGTAAAGATAATCCAGAAGAAGTAACGTGTACATCTGAGCATCTGTGAAGTGTTCATGTGTGTGGTAGCTACTGCAAGGGCGCAGGTTTCTTTTGCTCTCTGTACATACTATGCACCAGAATACAATATCCTTTAATTAATGCATATACAAATGAAGAAGTTCAGCTTTTCATTGGATATTTTTCTGTATTTCACCTAGAATTGACCATATTTTATGAAGCATTTATGGGAATGTAACAGAAACTATTGTGTCGATTTTATTCTAATATGGATACTAGAATTTAAAAAAAAATATTTGAATGTGACAATCAAAGGGGAAAATGGAAATAGCATACTGAATTAGTTATTATCTGTTTCATGTAGAATCAGGCAAGTCTTCATCACTTAAGGCCATAGGGGGGAAAAAAGGCAGCATCACATGCCACTAGTATGATACAAAAAAATTTGAAATTGCCTTAGGATCTCAGAAAGTAAGTAAAGTTTGCCCTCATAATTTGTTGGTTCCATTTTGAAACATAGGATGCTTCATGTTGCAATTTTCCCCTTGTAATTCCCACTTACAATAAAATATAAGCCACATCCATCTTTAATAGCAAAACCAAAAAAATGAAGAATATCCCTTTAAAGTCTAATGATTTTATTGCATTTTAAATTACTTTTTATCAGTGATGCCTTCCATTTCCAGATGGAAGACACAAAATTATGTGGTAAATATGAACTAATTGATTGTGCCCAAATTAAAAATGTCCTTGATGTGAAAGTCATATGTGGCAGTCACTCTGATTTTAAAGCTGCCCTGGCATACAAGCAAGAAGGGACAATCAGTAAAATAAGCTGGATGCAACAGCTCCTCATTAAATAGGGCATTTTCCTTTTGACATCCAAAGTTTGCTGTGCTCTGGAGTGGAAGTTTATGATAATAGAACATAATAAAACTTTCAAGTCACAGCACTTTACTTACCATCTGCAACTATACTCCTTAGCTGAGTTGTTTGTTGGAATCCAGCATGTATTCAGAGGATAGTGATCCTTGTCTTTAAGGCATGTTCCTTTTGTGCAGCTTCTCTTTTCAGTAGCCTAAATGCTGACATGACTTGTTCAGAGAATACTGGAAGGAGAGACATGCACAATCTTACCCCTCTTCACAGAAGTGTACTGTGGAAAAATAGGATTTATTTTTGTGCTTTGCCAGAGTCAATTTCAGAACTCACTTTTTTGACAGAACTTTTCCATAGGGCAAATGCTGATGGACAGAAGAAACTGATTTAGCTTATAGGACAAGCTAAGTAAATTGGTCCCTGAGAAACTTAAAAGTAAATGTGATATTGTATTTCATACTCCAGAAGGTTTTAAAGTGATATGTAATGTCGGAATGTGCCAGATGTGGTAATTTCCTATATAAAATCAGAAGACCTGCCTTTGGAGACTGACAAAACTGCACATATGCTGTCTGTACATACAGGTTTATAGCAGAAGCTCTAGAAAAATTATTTGTTCCTTTCCATGGAACTGATGAGAAGCATATAACAAGTACCTGAGACATTCCAATGACATAAAATACAAATTAATTTTTTTTACATTGTTTTAATGAGTTTGGTTTAAGTTCAATAAGCTGTTTGGTTCCTCTTTAGGAAAGGCAAGGATTCTTTTCAAACTGGAAAATACATCTGAAAAGAACAGCATTATTTTCTTTTGGAAATTATTTTGATACACATGACTGGGCGATGCTCTGAATTTCTCTATATACAAGTGGGTATAAAGGCATCTACCAAAAATAGCACTCTTAAAATGAAGTATAAACTATGTAGGTGGAGATTTCATACAGGTGACCTAATATAATACATTATGTCAAATAAAGGCTGAATTATCTAATGCTAAACCAGCGAATGGCCATCAGGAGAGCTGGGTTCTAGCTTTGTGTTTTCCAATTATTTGTCTTTGAGGAACTGAACTCAATTCGCCTTCTGCCTCTTTCCCCATATTGTCTGTTCAGCCTATTTATTCTGTTTCACTACTTAGTACCGGAAAAATATTCAGTCTGAATGGTCCTCAGTGTTGACTGGAATCTATAGGTTCTGCTGTAAAGCAAATAAATTTCACTAATAAAATGCAGAATGGAGAATTCTTTCATATGAGTGAATGCTTTCTAGATGCAGTTTTGTGGATGCAGGAGGCAGCCTTTGAAAGCATGAATTGTTCTTTCTTCCTTTCCCTTTTGCCTTGTTCATCATAATGTATTTCATACTACAGTTCCAGACTTCTGATTGTTCTACTTCTAAAGCTCTGCATTCAGCACATAATTTAAAAAAAAAAAAAACAACACAAAAAAGCTGTGCAATAGAAGACTAACATGTCAGCCAACTTTCGTAAACCCCTCTAGATCCAGCTATTTTTGCTCACTTGAGACCCAAGTTCTAGATTAACCACACTGTCTACAGACAGTTCTGCTGGTCTGTAGCAGAGAGGAATAATTTTTTCATGTGTAGATCATGTGTTAAAAATGCAACTTTTAATCACACAAGACACTAATTTGGTCTTTTTTTAACATCAGATTCAGATATTAGTTTTACATACCATAAAGCAAATTATATTCTTATTTGTTTTTTGTCTTTGTAGTTGTTTTCATGATTAAATCTGACTCAATATTACTTATTGAGTAAAAAGCTCTACAAATCTAAGCAAGTCTTTTTTTTAACTTGACAATATTTCTAAGTTTGGGGTTTGGTTTTTTTTGTGTGTGGTCCACTCAGAGGATGAAATGAAAAACCAGTATTTTCCACAGCTTTAGTTATAACTTGTGCTCTACAGGGAAAAAAAGGACCTGTTATACAGCTTTTTCTGTACAGGGACTTCTTCCCTTAAATAGAAAAATTCTTTTTTTCCTAGTAGAATGCTGTAGTGACAATGTGGCAGGAACTGGGAACTGGTTTGTTTGAGGAAGACATCAGGAGAAAAGGAACAGTTTCCAGAATGAGGTAAATTAATTCTCCCAGTGTTCAGACAGTTAGAGAAAATTCCCTCAAACATAAGGTGCACAACTTCAATATCACATCATCACCTCACCTTTTTGTCTTCAAGTTTCCCACATTCAAGAGGACAACAAGCTGTTCTAATTTAGTCAAAGAAAAAGCCATTGAGACCACCAGATGTACCTACTCTAGTTACAGGAACTTAAGGTATCAGCAATGTGCTGTCAAAATTGGGTGATTCCATTCCCCTCACTTCTCTGTTAGAAAAATCATCTTGGCTAAGAATAGAGCACAGAAGAAAATGAAAGTGCTTTGAACACAAAAGGGAAAGAGGGATCAAAAGAGATCACAGCTGTAAATAAAACATGCCCAGCAGTGAAAATGCTTGTGCTTTATGTGCTGCTGAATAGAATGCCCTGCTGCAGGCCTTTACTATGTATCTTCCCTTTCCACCACACCTCACACCCCATACCTCCACCCTCACCCTGCCCTATTTCACTATTTCTACTAGAGGACAGCGACTCAGTCACCGACGTTCAGCAGAAACGTTCTCAGGTGTCCGTTTTTAGGCACAAATTAATTGGACAGGCTTGGAGTGCTAAACATCTGTCTAGAAAGTATAGAAAAATTTTGGTAGTTTTTTGCTTGTTTATTTTTGACATTGAACGGAAGGATAAATACTAGTCTTTCAGGAATGACTGACTAGAGTTTTGGATACTTACTTAACAAGTGACTAGAGCTGGCAGGGTAAGTGTGGTGTTTGTTTTACATGCCAATCCCATTTGGCTGTGTTCTGTGCATCTTTCAGACCTCTAGCATCTGAGCACTGGTCAGTTCTCAGTCTTAATTTATGTTCACAGCAACCTGTTTTGCTAAGAAGGAAGTCGATTTCTAATACTGTCCGTCTTTCATAAAGGGGCACTTCAACACAGGACTTACAGGTTTAAGGAGGTATTAAGGCTACAAACCAGAGATGAAAGATGGAAATGTCAAACCTTGTTTTTTTTTTAGGTATCTACAGACTTCTCAAATCTGATCTTGAATATTTTTTCCTGAGATTCTGAGAGAATAGCAAATTTAGTAAGATTCAACTTCAATAACAAATGTGAAAATACAAAACTTGTAGTTATACTAGGAAACCGACAACAACTTAAAAACTTGTTAGGCTTCTGACCTTGTCAAAGGATTACTATTAATGAAAGAACAAGTACCACAATAGTGGGAGAAGATTTTTTAGGATGTTCAGGAGTTCTTAACAGAACACAGATGTATGTGTGAGAAACTTATTATTCTGTGGTTCCTCCTTGCAGGATAAATCCTTTTTCCCTAAGCCAGAGGCTGCAAGGAGAACTCTGGCAGGCTTTCTTCTCTGGAAATCACAGAGGAAATAGAAGGAAAAAAAAAAGTAGTACTGGTCACTGTGGGAAGAAATAACTAAATAGTTCTACTGTAGGTATAGACTAAAACCGCATAAATAAATGCAAAAGAAAGATATATTTACCTACAAGGGGAAACATTCTGAGAGTTGATGCTAACTTCTTTTGTTTTATTTTGTTTTCCTTGGTATATCAAGAGAATTCTGGCACTGTTTTGCTTTATTTCAGCATTAGTACATTTGGTAAATACTGCTATCTTTCTACATACAGCAACATTTTTATTTTGCAAGCATAAAATAAAAAAGTTTTTTTAGGTGTGCTTGTTTTGAGTGGCAGTTCCTGCATGGTTTTGAAATTGCTGAAAGGAGCTCAGTAAATTATGTCTTTGTGTTACAGGAACTTCTTTTTTCAGCAGGAGAAGTATAATTTACAGAGGGAATTAACCCTGGGTTAAGGCTGCTACTTCCTGATGCACTCGCTAGAGCATTTGACAAAAGATTGATGTTTTACACTTGGCATTATGATTGTATATTTGAACCTGACTTTAAGAAACAAAAGAAAACAAAAATATTTCTGGTCTGTAACATGACATGAACAACGATTGCTAGAAATATTCTAAGGAAAAGACCGTCCCCAAAATTAAAAGATTTTTTGCACAAGATAGGTGGGACAATAATATCTATTACAGATTGTTGCTGTAAAGATCAATTATCAACGGAATTTGGGGACTTTCTTAAGGAACCAGAATGGCTACTCCTGCAGTGTCAGAGAATAATATAAGGTAAGCGTGATCAGACGCACCCTTTACTAAACTGGTTATGAGTATTAGATATGTTGCACAAAAGTGAACATTGTTTGTTATTGAGTTTATACTTGGCTTGGGAAGAAGAATAATGGTAATCTAATGGAAGGGTTTGCTTGAACCAGTGTGGACTGATTGCTAGTGTTTGGGAGAGCATCATATCAAATGATGCTGGGCAGTAGGAACTCATTCACTGTGTGGAAGAGGACTCTGTCAGCTTTCCTATTTTATTAATTTCTAAATATCTAAAGAACATGTACATCAGTTCTCAATAAGAATGAAGTCACACTAAATTTACTCAAAGAGCTTAGCAATCTGGAAGACTTTGTGTGTTTCAAATGCTTTTTTGTAGATATGCCTGGAGTTAGTATTTGGTAAGTTACAAAGATGCTAGTAAGAACGAACATGAATGAATTATAACTTTTTAGAATGTATTCTTGCTGCCTATTTCATCGAGTCAACACCTAGATTAAGATAATTGTTGTCAATATTGGATTTTCTCTAACATGGATGACATCCAGATTTCATGACTGGAAAGACAGCTCCTTGGCTGACTCATAAAGTTAAGGCAGCAAGTTCAAGTATAGCCTTCAGCTCTTCTCTTTCAATTTTTTTTTAAAAAACAAACTCATTGGTTTTCCTCCTATTTGTATCTTATTTCTCATTTTTTACTTATGAGCAGATGATTTCCTCTTGGTAACAATTTAAAATTGATGAAGTATGGCCCACCCTTGCTGGCTAGAATGGTAATTTTAAAGCATAAAAGTCCAAATGTCTATCAAGTATAAGACTGCACTGCTAATGACTACAACTTCCTAGTGTAATTCTTCTTCCAGAAGGCTTGGAAAAAAGGCATATTAAATGCTAGTTGCCAAGTGTTATTTTATGATCCTATGCTTCAGGTCATATTACTTCTATGAATCTTTCACAGCAGTTCAAGGCAAGTGTGTGCCACCCAAATTGTGAACTGCTGGTCGACCCCGTGCAATGCTGTAGTTGCCACTTCAAAGTCTAGGTTGTGCTGCTGCTCCATCAGCAGCAATATTATGTGAATGAGACTGTGGATCTAGGTGATTAGTCATTAATTCTTCCAGACTCAGCCAACAAGGGCTGCTGCATGCTGAGTCTTCCGTGAAGAACAGCTTTGTATTGGGTAAAGGATGTGCTCTACCACGTTACCCACCCCTGTTCCACTTTGCATAGTTTTCCATTGAGGTTCTTGAGCAGTGATACAGTTCATTTTTTTAATGCATGTTAAGCTCTGTATTTTGTTAGTGAGATGCCTATTTGACTGTAGACGTTTTTGCTGCAATTTAAAAGTAAAGATTCTGCAGATATCCTGCTAGAGTGAGAGCTGGTACAGAATGCAATGCTTTGCTGATCACAGGGCTTGTTTATGTGCAGAATAAAGAAATCAGGCTTTTGCCTGTAATAAAAGCACCCTGATTCAATGAGTTCTGAATAGGTGATACAGAATAATAAATCTTACATAGCAGAAGAGTAGATTTTTATGGAAGATAAACACTGGAACAGAGGGCAGGAGTATAACACAATTTATATAAAGCTGCAGCACTTTCAGGGTTGGACTATACTCCTCTGTATTTATTTAGGTCGCCCAAAATATGATGCCTATTAATCACAAATATGGGCTCTAAGCCAACATTTCCCTATAAAATCTGCTTTCTTCCATAACCACAAGCTTGAAGTCACTGTAGAGTGATAATATTTCACTGTGTCAATATAATAAACATAACCAAACAGTGAAATGAATCATGGAAGGTACTAGTCTTCTCATCTTAAACTTGCACAGCACAGTGGTGCTTTACCTAAATCCCTTGATTGAAGTACTTGCCTACTGACAGTTACACGTTGTCTCCAAATTCTGCTGGGCTGGAATGTTCGCTGTGATCTTAACATTACATGATCCATAAACAGTGGATTAGTTATTGAAATATGAGAGGAAGAGTTTTATGACAATACATGTGTCATTTTTTTCTAGTCTGTGTTTGGGTTGTCCACCAATTGTGTTGCAGCTCACCACAGTAGTGTTTTTTTTTTACCATGAAATTGCATGTATGTGATGCATGAAGTCTAAATCCCTTTGGGGTACTGTTATAAGACAGTGCAGACCCAAAACTGGTGTATGCATTTGTCCTTATCACCTTTTGGTATTGGTTTCTGGTATTTCTCACATTGTGCTTGGGGAGGACCTATGATTCCGGAGGGAGCAGGTTGCCATGGTGAAAACACAGTGGTTAAGTAACTTAGTTAATCAGGAAGACAATTACCAAGTCTCTTCTGTTTTTTCAGCAGTTCACACGTACCCTGCAAGACACTGAATGCAGACAACCCATGTTAAGAACCGAGATTACGGGAGATGGGAGTTAAAATCCACTGAGTTAGTGCTAAGTCAAGTTTCACAAGAAATGGAAAGATGGTGCTTCTCCTAAGGAGTCAGAGAGGACTTTGCAAGTTTGTTACACCCAGGAAGCCACTAAAACATTGGTGACTGAGAACAAGTCTAAGTGAAAAATACTAGGTTAATGCAGTGGACAGAAAGGAGATGACAACACACTTACCTCCCCATTCTCCCTCGTTTTATATCACTTGAACTATTTTCCAATTAAAAAGAATAATTGTTTCTATTTATGGAGTAAGAAAACCTAATTTGCAAGATGTAAAGTTGTGGTGGGTCAACCCCAGCCAGCAGCTTTACACCCCAGCATGATGGGGAAGAGAAAACCTGTGGGGCAAAGCAAAGACAGTTTACTAAGTGAAGGGAAAAAACCCACAAGTGATTAAACAGCAGCCAGTCACCACAACGCACAAGCAGATGGATGCCCAGCCACTCATCAAGTAACAGCCACCTTAGAAGGTAACCCCCCCACACACTTTGTTCTTTTTGTTGAAGCCTGGCTTTAACAACTCCTTCAGACATACAAACAATGATTACTAGTAGCACTGTTCAGTATAAATGATGATGAGTCTGAAGTGTCACTACATATTTTCAATATTAAATCTGGCTGCTAGATTTATGCCTGACCATTTCTTGATTGAAATAAGGGGCAGACTCCTTTTTGCATCAATGGAAGCATGTTCAGATGCTCTGTATGGAACAAGACTGATCAAAATGATCAACAGTTTTTTGTAACTGCATATAACTGTGAGGAACAAATCAATGAAACAAGTACTTAAACTTTTTATTTATTTATTTGTTTTTAAAGCCATAGGGATACTGGCAGGCATGAATCTGCCATTAATTTGGTGCTGAGTAGTAGTTTCACCTTAGCCTCATGGAGGAGATTTCCAAATCATGGAAACTGAAAAATATAAAAAAATACCAGGTTATTTTCAGCCAGGGTACAATACTGTGTAAACAAAAATCTGGTGGAAGGATCATATTCTGACTGTATTTTTATATTATGGATCCAGAATAAAATCACTGACAGAACTGAAATTACAGTCTGTGAGGTTTTTCAAAGCTGATAAAGACATCTAGACAAACAGTGTCACTCAGAACTAAGGAGAATAAGATAACTAAGCTGCTTATTTAGGTTTGAAAAACATTTGTACTTAAATTGACACAGGAATAAAAAGCAGAGACTGTGACAAGAGTTGTGACTTCTTTTTGCATCCTCTTCATTGTCTCTTGAATTTAAGTATCACATGCCCCTGCTCTTCTACTGTTTGTGGAATATT
The DNA here is from genome assembly GCF_020740795.1 of Apus apus. NCBI lineage: Eukaryota > Metazoa > Chordata > Aves > Apodiformes > Apodidae > Apus > Apus apus. The sequence goes on from NC_067283.1 coordinate 55,954,653, forward strand.
TTTCAAAATAAAGACAAATAATCCAAGAAGTGCTAAAGATACTTAGTGCCAGAGTTGGGAAATTATTTAAACTGTCCTCTCCTCAGCACTGCAATACCATTAATTTAGACCCAAGAAATGAAGTCTAACTCAGGTGAAATTATTTGAGAAGATCTCATGCATCCACGTTACTGAAAGTATAATTTAAGAGTTTTCAGTGTGAAGAGGGAAAGCATTCTCTCCCTCTCCCACACCCCACACCTGCCAGATACCACTGTCTTTTGAGAATATTTGTTTACTTCAGCCAATATTTTAAGGGGAACATACTTCTCTTGATAGCTGCTGTAGTTTGTCCTGCAGTAGAATGGTTCTAAGTAGATCCCAACTCACAGGCAGTTATGCTTCTTCCTGGACAGACGAGTCCACATACTTACTGTGCAGGAAATTTAGATACTCTGTTTTTCTTCACGTCAGGTTGCCACAATGTAAGACTTTGATGCTGTACCTTAAATAGAAAATAATTGCAGACTTTTCACTGCTTTAGAATTAGCAGATGGAAAATGTATCTACTGTGTGCTCTATTTTAGTAGTGACTTCATAAATACCTTTTACTTATCTTCTGTTGCAGAAAGTAGCAATACTTGTCGATACAATGCATTAAAGAAATCATAATACAGTCCTAGCTTTGGGGAAACTTGTCTGGGATTCATAATCCCAGAATCTAAACATATGGTTATTTTATGGCATGAAGAAAGAAAATGAGTTCTCAGGCTCCCTGGAATCCAGCATCTTTTCAACAAACTCATACTGATTTGGTTGTTTTGTGTGTTATGATTTAGTTGCTGAACTTACTCATGGTACATTTTGGCAAAAAAAATACTAAGTAGAGTTTTGTGCTCTGTGTGCAGAATACTGAATATGATCAGCCACATTATTTTATGTATTTATGATTTTATCCCTACAACAACTATTGTGAAAAAACACTTTAAGAAGCAGGAAGCTCCATAGCGATAATCATAACTCAACAGCAAAAAAAAACTTTATTAAGTGTGCAGAAATTGGTCAGATTTAGACAATGTTTTTGCTGGGTACAAGAGTTTCTCATACAGTCAAATATATGTAATTGTGTGTGTGGCAGGAGGGAAGGAAGGGAGTTGTGAGCATACAAGCTACCTGTTTCTGCTGTGAGAGCTCTCTGTGGGATGATGAAGTGTGAGTGGTCTGAGATGGAGAAAAAGTTTGTATCTCAGGACACATCATGTAACGAATGCTTCTGTCTCCCTTAACCATGTGGGAGGGTGCTATGCAAAAAGCCAGGATGCCTATGCCAGAGACACTACATGAAGTAATGCTTTATTGTAGCTTTAAAGCTCAATTTTGACAGGGATTTGCCAGGATCTATCTGTCCAAGGCCTTGGTGTAGCATCTAGCCATGTTACTGAGGCAGCTCCCACGCCTCATCTGTTCTTCCAGACTCTCTGCAGCTTCAGTCATATTGTTTTTGAAGTTTTCACTGCAGAAGAAATTACTCAAAATTAATGACACTGAGGTTCTGAAGAGGAAGACAATAGCTTCAGAGAAGTACCAGTGGAGCATGTGTATGGCTTTTGGCAGCATTCCCAGCACTAATTTTTAATATGTAGTATAACATTAGGTTTTGCACTGTTCCAATTTAAAACCTAAGTGGACCAATTTGACAAGCGTGTAAAGTGATGGAAAGTACCTGAGTTTGAGATTCAAACTTTAGTATTTATTCTCTCTCTTCAAAGAGCTGAACCTTCTAAAACTCACAGCCTTTTGTGTGCTGAATGGAAGGAGAGAGAAAAAGTAAGTTTGGTACAGTGTAGTCCTTTGTGAGACTTGTTTGTAAGTGGAGCAAAAGGTATTTTCTCTACCTTCTTGCTTAGTATTGAGCAACTTCATCTTACCTTAAAGCACACCTTTTATGTTGAAGGAGATTCTAAGTATCCCAGACATATGTAGATCTACCTTTAAAGAGTCAGATTCATCAGTAGTTTTCAAGGGGGAGTGAGAGGAGTATTTCTAGTTCTGAAACAATGGATGTCAATTTTAGTAAGAGAACAGTTTTATTGCTGGTAAAATTGGTATTTTATATAATGTACAATGATATTTTGTGTATGTGTATCTATCTACATGCATATTCAAATAGAGTGTGCATCTATGTATATGCATGTGTTTATATGATCTCTGCATGCACGTGTACACACACACGAACTAAAAACTAGTTAATAAATGGCTGTGGCATTCTGTGAAATGAATATATATTTGAACAACATTGCATTGAAATGTGTGAATATTTTTCTTCTTGGCACATCAGACTGAGCCCAGAGACCTTCCCTGTGTTCCTTCAAACAGCAGACATGTACTCCCTTATGCAACCAGTAGACCAGTCCTTGTCAGAGTGCCCCCTTTATGAATTTTTATAAGGTTTTCTGCAGAGAAGTCACAGTTGATTTTATAGAAACCAGGCAGTTGTACTGAGATTAAATTTCTGGAATAAAAATTAGTCAGCATTACACCAGGAGTGGTTTAGAATAAAGGTTATAGATATCGGACTCAGTCTGATGTGCCAAGAAGAAATATATTTGCACATTTCAATAACTCTTCATAGACTACAACCGTCATTTATTAACAAGCTTTTAGCTCTTGTAAGAATAAACTACATGCAGGGTGCATATTCTTGCTGCTTTACTTTAGGCATTTCACTTCAGTCACTCCATTAGGAAGTTTTTCTCTCTACCCCAGCTTTATTGAGTGTGGAGACACACTGAATCAGGATGATCCTGAGAATCAAAGTTAATCTTTGACAAACCAGCATTTCCCACCAACAAACCCCATCACAGGAATGTTTTCTAGGTTCTACCTGAGGCAGCATTACCTGTTACTGGTTTGTCCTCTGCAAGTAATCCCAAATGAATCAATGGCTAAACTATTCTACGTTTTTCTTCTGTAATATGTGTAGCCGTATTTTGAGGACCCGAGACAGCAAGCCTTTGAAAACTGTGTGATAAAGCCATACGCAGTTACACTAGGCCCACTTCTTCCTTTGCTTCTGCCTTTGTCCACTTTCTTTTCCTCTTCACCTCTTTGAACTGTAGACTTTTCAGGGCAGTGACTGTCTGTGGTTATTGCATGGCTCATGGGATATGTTCTCGGTCCATAAGACAGTAAAAAACCTCAATTGTGGATAAAAGGAAACAATTCCCCCCCCCCATTTCTTAAGCATGTTGGACCTAACAACAAACCGGACTACTAATAAGCAGACTTTGGAAAGAGCTGAGATAGTTCCTCAGGGTATATCTGAAGTGTCTTTCCTTTACAACTCTGTGCAGAAAACTCTGTTCTGAAATATTTTCTGCAATAAAAAAGCAATCATTACAGCTTAAATCAATACAACTGAAAGGAATGTAAACACTTTCTGACTTATTTTAGCTATATATTTGTATAACACTTCTGTATTACGATAATTAATTTGTCCCTATTATTTGTATAATATAGGAAGAGACGTTTCCTTAGAATTTGTATATATATATTTTATAAATTCATATACAAAGCAACAATATCCATAGTAAAAAACATTTCACTTGGTTTTATAACATTAGGAGTGTCTGTCAAATGGAGGAATCATTTTAAAAGCTTCAGTTAAAACCTTATTGGAAAATGAATGGAGAAATAGGAAATAGTGCATTAAAAGTAGGTGAAAATCATTAGTAACTTGAAAGTGAAAAAGTCTACTCAGTGCTCTGTTCTCTGCTTTCTGGTTCATCTTTAGATTCTTGCAATTTTTCAGTTTGTTTCAGCATTCGGTTTTATCTGTTGGGGTAGCTATAGAAATAGAAAAGAATGGTTTTTGCCCCTGGTTAGCCATAAGAACTTGTAATGCTCTGTGATTCCTATAGTTGCATGTATGTAGGCACTAAGTGTACAGTAGAACCCATTTTGTTATTAATCATTTGCTGGAGCCAACACATTGCTACAGCATGAGCTATTCAGAGACATAAATTGCATAGCATTTATTATAATAAATCAATCTGTACCAGATACCCTAGGCAATCCCAAGTCATTGGAAGAGATCCGAAAGAGTCTAATTAAGACATCTTACAAATCTACTGACAGCTAAAAAATAAGAAAAAAATATTTTTGACAAATGTTTGAGGCATATAAAGAGAGACAATTTATTCCATTGGGAACTCATCATGGTGCGTATGTTCATGAAAATAATCTTTTTTCCTTTTAGGATGTTTTTAAGTCTATGATGGACAATGGCAAGGGAAAGCACATTTGAGTTTCAGCTTGTAGCAAAACAAAACTATTCAGTTGTTTATTTTAATACATAGAGAAATGTTGCATAGCCTATCTACTGGAATAAACAATTATAAGTAAAAATGGCCCATAAAAAGCAGCAGTCTAAGATTAAAAGTGTTATGTGCTTATATAGCTTAAGCTTTAATATTTTTCATAACGTAAGTGCAAAGGGCTGAAACACACAAACTGGTCAATATTTTTTGTTTTTTCTTTTTTTCACTTACTGTTACTGTCACAAGTACACCTGGAAAGAGTGTTAAAATATGGCTTTTAAAACTATAAAGTCACTTATTCATAGGTCAAGAAATGCCAGAATTAATTAAGGTTTCCTATGTATCTTAATCTTTCCACCTTGTTTAGGTTATTTATGAAAAAGGCTTTTATGATATGGTGCTATAGTTCATTTTTCCCCATCTCTAGCCAGATCCCTATCTACCTTACTTTCCTTGGCTTTCTTCCCACATGGACCTTCTAGAGTGTGGCACTCCTGTCAAAGTCTCCTCCCTGAATTCTCATTCCATCCATCTCATCCAGTCTATCTCCTTCACTCTCATATTTCCACTTTGCATTTCTTTCCTCAGCCCTGCTATCACTCTTCCTGTGCAATTTTCCCTGTCCAAGTATTCCTTCACACTGTCATCATTTTTGGAAGCATTTACCTCTTCCCCTCATCGATCCTGTGTCCCAGTCTATGCTCTTCTGATTTGAATTCCCAGCCCCAACGACTTTGTCTCCCTGCCCCATGAGCTTTAGTCTCTCTGTAGTCTTTCTTCCGGTCTATTTCCTTCTGCAAATCCACTCATCTGTATTCTAAGTAGATCCAAATACAGAGATTTTTACTCAGCATGTTTTTCAAGATACGTTATGATCCAGTTCTAGGCACACCTATTGCACCTTAATCCAGTTTGTGTAAGCGCAGGCCAGGTCACCTCAATTATCTCTCACAGTGTTCTGCCTCAGAACCTCTCATTGTCCCCTTTGCAGTCTCAGCCCTGATTCTTCTGTGATTTTTAGGATTTTTCACTCTTTTTTTTTTCTTCTTTTTTTTTTCTTTTTTTTTTTTTCACTATTCCTTATCCAAATTTTTCATATTGCAAAAGACCCACTAAACTTCAGCTTTAGTAAAGCTTGCATGACATTTTATCTTCTAAAATACTGTTTCTGCTTCATTACAATTTCAGCTGTTCAAACTGAAAATGCCTATGACCCAAGATTTACTCCAGGTGCTTCTAGCCAGGCTGGTTTAGCTACCTGAGGCTGGGAAAAGGGAGATGGGCTATGGTACCTTGCTAAATAAATGTATTGCTCTTGTTTGTTGGAGAGCTAGAACACACTCTGCTTTGGGGAAGTTTGTTTGGTGCAGGAAATAGGAAAGAATGGCCCTTGTGTCAGGGATGCTTTTCTGATGAAAATTCACATAAAAGTAGCTACACACGTCACAGTTTTAGCCAATAAATGGGTAACAGATGCTCTCTGTTAACTTCCCACTACCCTCCCAGGGGAAGATAAATGGGAATAAAGGAGAGAGACTTTTAAGCTTGGGGGAAAAAAACCCACTACCTTAGAATAGGTTTAATGAAATAATAAATAGAAATAATGATGATGGTGAAGTACAGACAAATGTTTATAAATAAGCAAATATGGAACCCACACTCCTCAGCTGGTAATTATTTCCTGACCAGAAAAGCTCCAAACTGGATTTAGGAGCAGATGGGGGTGTCTTGACTCCAGGATCCTGGTGACAGTCCATAAAATTCTTGGGGCGGCCAAGCCAGTCCTATTCAGGGAGGCAGGGGAAGGCAGTGTCTCTTGATGAACAGTGTTCTTTTCCAGCAAGAGCAGAAGGAGCCGGAAGAGGAGCAGCAGCAGAGGGTGAGATGACAAACAAGCCAAGCCCGACCCTGCCAGGGCAGGGCTCTCTGAGGAGCCAGGGACAGGGAGCACCAGGGGCAAGGAGCTCTCTGAGTGGCCCCTCTGGGTCACCTGTCCCCCCAGAGACGCCTCCCCCTGTACCCACCACAGGCCGCAGCAGCGCCGGGGGGTCAGGTCAGCGTGGCTGCTGGCAGGTTTTGTCCTGCTCCTCTCAAAGCAAGAAAATGCTCAGTAAAGAGAGTAACAGCTCAATTCATCAGAGCCGACCTGCTCCAGTCCATCCCAGCTTTTGTGTGGAAAACCGACCGTTCGCATCCACCACTCCCCTGGAGTGACCGTCTTTAGTCCAAGTCTGCAAGGGCTGAAGAGGCTTTGCCTGTAATTGAGCTTGTCTGTCAGGAATTGCCTTAACTGAAACAAAGAAAATTCACCCAACAGTGTAAGTACTGTTATGTTGATATTCTTTATTCACGGTGCCGGATGCACAGGGGACAGCTCCTCCAAAATGTGCGCGCCTTACAAGGTAAGGTGAGAGATAGATATCGAGCCAATATCTAATTATGCATAATATTTCTAAGAAACAGTTTACATATTCATTAGTTTACTGAGAAATCATTTACATAAGTGTCCGCCCATTATCGCATGTGTGTTAAGTCCATTAGGGTCTCCTGGGGGTGGTTTTCTTCATCCTTGAATCTTCCTCACAGGAACCTTTGGCCAAGGTCTGTCTCTTCTCCTGTTTATCTCTGCTGACCCTGCAGTAGAACTGGTTACAGCAGGCATCCCTAGTCACATGGCTTCTTTCTTCTTCAAGGACCCTTGTATTTTTTCCCCTAAAACTACAGATAAGCTCACACAAAAGGCTTTTACAACTCACTAGCAGTATGTCCAGATGAAAGATTTACAACCTACAAGCAGTTAACTAGTTGAAGTCAGACTTCGGTTAATGCTCTGTTACACTTATCACTTGCTATTAAAAATTAATGCACAGTTAACACATTCCAGCCCCTCCATCAGCGATTGCTCTTCATTCCCATTCCACTGCTGCTGCATCTTATAGTGAGTTGATGAGGACCTAAAATGTTTCTTCGTCTTGTTTTTGAACACAGATGCATTCAGCTATGCCATTCACAGTGTGATGCCACAACTACAGTGATATTTTTTAGCAAAATTAAGGAGGCATTATGCTCCCTCCAACCAGCCACAGGTGTAGGGACAGAAATTCTTCAATGAATTCTGCCACAGCGCTCCTGTATCATGAAAATTATGCACTCAGATTACAGAGTCTGGCCTGGACTGTCAGTGCTTTTCCAGCTGGTACCCAGGCAGCAAGGAGGAAATTGCTTGTGTCAAAGGTAGACAGGTGAAGAATGAGCTACTTAAAAAGGTACAGGTTCTGTGGAAAAATTAGCTGAGGAAAAATATTTCCCCTGGACTTCTCAGAATGGCTCAGGAGGAACAGAATGTCATCCAGTGAGATATCACCATCAACACAGGGACCTCAGGCTGAAGCAATAATTTTAGTTTTTCTACTTTTGAGTGCTTGAGTTTGGGATTATTTTATTATTATTATTCTTTTAAATGTAATACATACTTCTGATTCAATTCTTTCTATAGATAATCTGAGCTACTAATGTTTTGTGAGAAACATAAAATTCAACTAAAATGAAACAAAATTCACAACAGGAATTTCCTCAGTGTTGTTGTAGGAATTGTTAGAAATACAGTAGACAGAGAGTTCACTTCATGAAAATTGTAGTCAGGTATCATGTATCAAAATAGCTAACTGCAGTTTGATATTTGAACAGATAGTTTTAAAGTGAGAAATGCATCTACTGTAGTGAAAATGTCAACAGCATGTTTTTCTGACTTTCCATTCTCTTCCAGATTCTCATGTCTCCCTGACTCATTTTCTCTGTCTATTCCTAACATTGCTTTTTAATCCATCACAAAAATTTGCTTTTTGCAGCTACATCTTGTAATATGAATGCTATCCCAAATATTGTTGGTTAGCTGTAGGGCACTTCGTTCTCTGAAAGAGATTAAAAAATCCCGTATTAGAACTTAAATCCTTCAACATTAGCATAATTTTTGTTTGGAAGTCCTTGTTATGGTGCATCCTCTTATTTTATGTGGCTCATTATACATGATTTGAACATCACTTCTAAGAACTGCCATATGGTGTCAATAAATAAGTCTTTAGAGCTTTTCACTTATCTTCTAAAATGGTTCAATAGTGCCTAATTAAATCAATATATTTTTAAAAAACCCACATAGTCTGTACAAATCAAGCATTTTGAGGTAATTATTTTAGTATTTAGATCCTGCCTAATGAAGGATTCCTTGAAGATATGTCTTTCAAGAGAGAAACTGAGGTATTTCCCTACCTCTTTAACTTTTTATTTTATATTGCACTCCACCATTTTTATTGCATAAAAACTGTATAGCATATTGGTAGATTTATTTTTTTTACACAGCTCTCTGTTTTCAGTCTCAATTGGGGGTGCCAGAAAAAGATTCAAATTGCTTACCCCTGCAGCAAAAGCTGAGTTGGAGATTGTAAAAGGGCTGTCCATTTCTTTCCCTCTACCACTGCATTATGAGGAAACTTAGCAAGTACTGTATGGAAATATTAAATTGCATATCAACTCATTATGTAAGGGAATGATAGCAATGGCTGAATTAGCTCTGTGCTCATCTCAGACATATTTTGTATCCTGATGTCTGATACAGAATTTATTCAGTGTAGCTCAGAACTTGGCCTCAACTTAACTCTAGTTCAAAGAGCACTTAGAGCTCTTCTAGTAGAGGGATAACCCTAATCCTAACCAGATGTCACCTGCACCACTCTTAACAAGGAATTATATTCTAAATATGCAATCAGCAGGAGTTTAATTCTATAGGTCCCAGAGCTTCCTTTACTGCTGGTAGAGTATCCATCCTATCCTCAGTTACCAGGAACACAATTTCCGCCTTTGACTGCTTGGAGAGTACAAACTCCCCAGCCATTTTACCTCCCAAAATGTTCTTGCTTTAAAGCACTGTATTCTTACCTTTAATATTTATTAGACATTGTTGCCTATCTAGATAGAACAGAAAAAAAAGAATCCCCTAAGCATCAAATTAAAGGCTTCTCTTTGTCTATTTTAGACATAACTGCTCTTTCCCTATTTTATTATAATGTGCCTGAGCTTTTTTTTCCAACTCTAATGCCTCTTGAAGGACAAACTTACAAGCCTGTGTATCAGTAGAATGCAATAACCAAACCCTAACCCAAAACCTAACCCTAACCCTAACCCAAAACCTAACCCTAACCTTACCCCTTAACCCTACTCTTAACCTCACCCTTACATAACCCTAACCCTATCCTTAAACCTAATGTAACCCTAACCCTAACCTAACCCTGACCCTGACCCTAGCATAACCCTAACCCTTACCCTAAACATAACCTAACCCTAACCCAACCCTAACCCTAACGCTAACTCTAACATAACCATCCTTCAAGATAAGCTTGATCATACCAGAACTTATTATTTCTGTGCACTCAGATATCCAGTGTAAAAACTGCATTTAGATGTACAGACCCTTGCTTGCTCCACACATACTGGGTTTTTTTTCCCCACAGGCAGACATTAACATTCTAGTGAGCTCTTTTGAAAACTGTTTGAGTGCAAATGTAGGAAAATAAAACCTAAATAACAAGTAGATTTGGCAACTTTCATTGCCCTGCATAAATCTGCTTCAGTGCTGATATTCAACAACCGACTGAAATGGCCTCTTAGAGCTGTGATCTCCAAAGAAGGAACTGTGCAAGGCAGTCCACTGGGATCTGGGATGAAAATAGTTTTAAAATGATTTTATTATTATGTTTTTAAATGTAGTGTTTATTTAATAATTCTCTTTTTTTGCTATTTTTGTTCATGTTTTTCAATGTACATAATATAATAGGAGAGTAGCACCCGTGTATGTGTGAAATATATATATAAATATGTGTGCTTAAAAAATTTTTAGGGATAAGGTTGAATGACCAAAAAAGTTTAGAGGAGCTGATTTTTCAAAAATAACCTATCAGTAAACAGTTAAATGAATTAAGAAGTTATATTAAATATAGACTTATTTTAGCATTCATTTTCTACAACAAAAGGAAACACTGATCTAATACTTTTTCCAAAGTCATAGTATTTACTAGAATGTTTGAAAAATTTTATTACCAAAATAGTGAGTTGAACAGAATAGCAAGGAGTTAAGCAGTTGTAATATGAGGAAAAACCCCTTTATCTTACACTATCGGGTATGTTCTCCTACGGAAGCTGAATTCTTCTGTTTGTCATTCACTTCAGATTTTTCACTGGGCAAGTTGCCTACTTTTCTAGGCCTATGTTTTTCAATTGCAATAGCAGGAATGAGAAGGTTTCATGGGAGAGTTGTGGGGATAAATGTCTGAGTATTTTGTGTGTTCCTGGCATTGCAACTGGGCATCTCCATGTGCACATCCAGCCTAACTGAAAGCAACACACTCCTTTTTCGATGTTCTCCAGTAATTATTTTCCACTAATTAGTTCAGATATCAAAGAGATATTTGTGGCTTTTCAGTAAAATGTATGGATGTTAAACCCCTTTATATTTTATTGTCATTCCCAGGGAAAAAAAACAGGATCATCTAGTGCCTATTAGGACATAGAGCAGCAGCTGCCTTGGAATTGTTTCAAAAGAAAAAATCACTGATCTATCTTAAAAGTTCAGAACAAATTGAAATTACATGTGAGTGTTCTTGTAGCAGCAAGTGAAAGTTGCCATTCAACTTCCTGTCTCCTAGTAAAATAGTTTCATCTTTCCCTTTTTGACTGTGAAGTCTGGATAAAAGATTAAGTGTGGGAAGATCTGGAGCAACTTGGAGGAGGAAAGTTACCAATTAACAAACAGAGAAATACAAGAGTTAGCATTTTCTTTATCATTCAGGATATAAGAGATAGTTATTATAAGCTCTCTGTAAAGCATTTGGTAAGGAAGCAGAATCTATTGCATTCTCTAGAAGATTCTCTAGAATCAGTATTTTGGTCATTATTATATGGACTGATGTGCAGAGTTAGTTTTCAAAAGTTCTGTTTGATTGCTGTGGAACACTTTGCATTGCCTGCTCACATTTACATTCCAAGGTTTCATCTGAAAGGGGTGGCCACACTTCTAACCCACATGTTCCCACAACATCTGAGTGCAAAATGGTTCTAGATAGATAGATGCCAGTGCATGGGATGGTTGCCTTTGGAAAACAAACGGAAAGGATTAAGCTTCCTCTAAGCTTAGCATTCCTATCCACTCTGTTCTTTTGCTTTGTCTCAAAGACCTGGCTAGGAAGATTTTTCTAATTTAAGTTCTTCAGTGATCCTTTTTTTATGACAGTCTTGCTAACATAGGGCTTTAAAATTGCATTTTAAAAGCAAATTTTAATTCCTGATTTGAAAACCTGGAACTCTTTCTTTCTTTTTTTCCTTTTCTTAAAAAAACAAATGAGAGAAAATGTGCCACAAGTAAATGTATTCAGACTAAAAAGGGACTAAAGAAGGAGAGAATATTTTAATTAAGGACATTTTCTTCAATTAAGAATTAATCTAATAATATATACTGTGAAATTTGCAAAACACTAAGCAGAGTAAATGAAGTGAAAGTTAATCATTACAAGGTAGGGCAGGTTAGTAAACCAATGGAAAACGAATTGTAGACAGACTTTTGTGCACTTGCAGATTGAGTTTGAAGTGTTTAAAAACTTGTTACCCCCATCAGTGGACTGTATCACTCCTTGTGTAATGATTTCAGCTGATCTGCAATTTGTTGCTTCGAAGCAGAGGTGGATTACTCTTATTTCAGCAATCACTCAGTGCCATGGGTATGCTAAGCTGTGGTAACACAAGGCTGGAACACGCTGAAGGGAATTGTTTAGTTTTCCACAGCAATATGCCTTGTAACACCCCAGGTGTCTCATGGCATTGGACCTTGTGGTTGACCAAGTTGAACGTAAAGGGTTAAGATCCAGCAAGACTTAAGTGCCCTCAGGAAAAATGACCATGAGTGGGGAAAATAGAGATAATGGAAAAGCATGAGAACAGCAAGGACGAACTACAGTTTTCAGGTAGTATCTACTTTTATTTATGAGACTGTATTAGTTGCACCCAAAGAAACTAAAGTTTGTTCTTCTAGGCAAACTAGTTTAAAGGTGCCTTATTCTGATGTGGATTGTGTTTTATCTTTTATTTGAGTTGCTTGTACAGATGCTTGTAGCAGCACACAAGTGGCATGCACACCTGGGAACTTGCACTTCTCTACGTAGGCTGGTAGCATAAGGCAGAGGAACTTCTGAGTGTAGGTAACACCCCTAAGGAAGTTTAAAATGTTCAGTGATGAGTCACCAAGCCCAGTCTACTTTAACAAGGAAGAATGTGGAATAATAACACAAGGTTATTGGAGAAAGACTGCTGCTTAGATAATATGAAACATGTTTAAACATAATATAGCTGATGAAGGTACAGTTTGGTGTGCTTCCATTACAGGAACCACTTTTAGGACAGGCTTGAAATAAATAGTCACAAAATGAAGTGTAAGTTACAGAGGTGACATAGTCAGTTACTTTCTGGAGAGATGGAGATGAGGAAGGAAAAGCACAATCCAAGTCTTCTAATATGAAAGCATTTCTTGCGTTCTCAACACAGGAGAAATGAAGTGACCTCTTACCTTCTCAGCTACAAAAAAGGTAGCCATTAAAAATTAAATGAGACATAAATAGCAAAGTGAGTTCAGAGGATATATGAAATAACAAGCATAAAAAGAAAACAATACATTAAGATAATTTAAAGTAATTCTAAACACCAAAACACCCTTTATAGTTTACAAAGCCTTTTGTGTGATCATTATGTAATGGTTTTTAAATTATGCCTGGAAACACTAAAGACACTAGTGGTCTTAGAGCCATTGTCACTGCCAAATAAATGGGTAGTTCCTTTCCAAAAGCACCTACGATATAGACAGGTATAGCAAGCAAACTTTGGAAGAGAAGTACTATTCAGAAAGGGGATCTGTGTAGGAATCTTTAAATACCTTGGCCAGGGTCACAGAATGACTGTGTGAAAAGTTGGTATTTTTTGTATTGGGGGCACTTTATTATAAAATAATCCTGACATATAAAAGCATGTAATATAAATAAGATAAATTTGCAAAAACTAAGGGGGGAAAAAAAAAAAAGAAAAATAAAAAATATAATGTATTGTAGTAGGAGTGGTTTTTTGCCACTGGTGACACTTTGTAAGGGAGGGCCTTTAGCCCTCCCAGTTCCTCAGACCTTCTTGCAGAGTCTGTGGGAGTGCACCTCGGCCTTTTTCGTGTGCTTTGTCACTTGCCCCGTTGTCCAGCAATGCCTACAGAGGCCTACATTTTCCTCAGCCTTTCTTCTGTTGCCAGTATACCTATAGAAACCCCGTTGCCTTTCATATCCTTTGCTAGTTTGGCCACTATCTGAGCTTTGGCCATTTCCACCACAATTCCTACAAGCACTTTATATTCTTCCTGGGAATTTTTTTCCAATGTCTTACCCAGTGTACTTCTTTCTTACATTTGAGCTCAGTCAAGTGTTCCCTGTTGATTCATGTTGGCCTTCTGTAATACTTGCTTTACTTAAAACACATTAGAGTGGGCCTTTCTTGTGCTCTAAGGAGGTTATCCTTGAAGATCACTTGGTTCTTCTGGTCCTCTTTGCCCTCCAGGACAATGTTCCATGGGATCCTACCAATTAGGACCCTGAATGTGCAGAAATCTGCTCTCCTGAAGTCCATACCTAGGATTTTGCTATTTGCCTTACTCCTTTCATTATTTTATCTCTACACTCATAGTCTTTGTAGTCAAGGCTGTCCTTTACTTTCACGTTTTTGACCATTTCTTTATTGATTGTGAATAATAGCCCAACAAATTATTTCACTGAATGACTGATCAGTCATCTGGGGCAATAAATTGTCTTCAACACACCCTAAGAATCTCCTGGATTGCTGGTGCCCATCTCTGTTGCCTTTCCAGAAGACCTTTGGATGAAGGTCCCTGTGAGAACCACCCTGTGATTGCAAGGCTTCTTCCAGCTGTCTGTAGACTTAATTTACTTCTTAATCTTGTTTTCTGCAGCAAGACCCTGTGCCACCCATGATGGTCTGGTCTCTAACCTCATGCATAAGTTCTCTGCTGGCTTATTACCACTTCCTCTGTGGTGATAGCTCTATGCAGTCCAGACATTCTTCTGCATACAGCAAAACCCTTCCTCCTCACCTTCCCAGCCTGCATTTTCAGAAAAAAACATGTATCCATCTATTAGAGTGGTCCAGTGTACCCTACCACATTTCTGTAAACATAATGTCATAGCTGTGCAGATCCTATGTTTCCCCCACATTTGCATTCCCCATGATCTTGCTTTCTCAAGGGAAGCATGAGAATTCCTTTGTCCTGTGGTGGCCTAGTGCTTATTTACTCCCCTATACTTTGCCTTCTCTTTGGATTATGACAGCACCTCTCCAATATACCTAACCAACAGTTCTCCTCACCAGGTTAGTAAGACTGCTTGCAAAACCACTTTTGCCCCATTTTGTCGAAGTGCTCATTTCTGAAAGAGGGCCCCACAATCACAGAAGCCAAAGCCCTGCTTGTGCCACTCCTTATGCAGACAGATCTTGATCCAATGGGTATGTCCACTCCTACCTGAGCCTTTCCTTTCACTGCAAAAATTAGCATTAAGATACTCCTTTGAATATCTAAGTTTACATAGGCTGCCATTTGTAAGCAAGAATATGTGTATTAAACTGCTGATGAGTCAAGGTTTTGAGTGCTTTTGTCAGCTGGATGCACAACACCAGGTCTGTTACTTAAGCCTTTTCTGTAAAAATGAACACAAGAAAATACTTCATTCCAAAGGGTACCTGGACACAATAACAGCGTGTCAAGGTGTGTCATATTTTTGTAATAATGGAAAATGGAATTTCAGTGCTTCTGCATGAATTATTTTTTTATTCTGTATTAAGTTAGATTGTTTTTTTTTCTAGTTCCTGTTTGTCATACCCAGTAGATGATGATTTATTTAAAACGATAAACCCTCATACAATTTTTAAATTAAAAAACATTAAGTTCATTTCTTGTCAGTAAACCAAATATTTGTTATTACTAGTACATTTTAAAGGCAGGCATAACACTTAATAGTGTTTATAGGTATATGTACTGCACTGTGTCATCCTTAATTAGTGTCAATCATACCACCATTGCACTAGAACTCCTTGGAAGCAAATACATTTCCCAGTCACAAGAGAGTGATTGAATTCTTCTGTAAGAGAAATCAGGGACACATGGGCATTGAACTATCAGATACACACTTCAAAATAACGTGGTGCCTTTTTTTCTTGTGCAGCAACTGATATAAATCTCCCCTGAAATGCCAGAGTATTTAAAAATCTACCCAAAAACGCAATTAAAATAGGCAATTTCTCTCAACATGACAGTACTGCCTTAAGTCAAAACAATTTTGTTTTATTTCTGCCAGTTCTCTGATTGTCTCTGCATCTTTTTAACACATCTGACTGCTTCTTTCTCACCACTATATGGTATTCAATAAGGAAACTACCATTTTAAACTTAATAAAGAGTCTGGCTTGTTTCAGTCTGTACATTATTATTTAATAATATGGTCTGATGGATAATATAACTGTTTATTTGTTTGGGTTTCAATCAGGAGAGTGGACTAAAACGTGATGTTTCCAATATTTGTACAGACTGGTGATGATTGTATCTATGTTATTAGATCAAGTTGTTTTCTTTCTTTGGCTTCATTTTAGAAAGGCTGAATGTAAATACTGATATCTTCTGTATAATTTATGTTTTTGGCATTTGAAGTGGACAAGTTAATTTAGAATAAAGTTTCTATGATCACTCATATAAAACCTGGAAGAGCTGAAGTCTGAAAGTCTGGTTTTGGGTTGTTTTTTTTTACTATAGTTGGGGTTTTGGGATCTCCATCTGTCTTTCATTGAGGATTCAAATTAGTGTGGTGAACAATTGGAATGAAAGTTGTTGATGTAAAAGTTTTATCTTATGACTGTAATAAGGAATTTGTTGTCAGTGATAAATCTGAGCATAAACCCTGTGCCCAAAGATGTCTTGGACTCTGTGTGGATGATCAGCAGCAGATTTTACAGTTCAGGTGCCAAAAGTATCAAGTGATTGTGGGAGATCCTTAGTGACATAAAATGGAATTTCTTACTTAGGAATAGGCTATAAAGTCATTGAAACATCTCTTAGTAAGAGCATCTCAAGCTATTAAAAGTTTTCAGCCTTATCTTTCTGGATTTTAGAATTTGCTTCGTACAAAATGTATCTTTTGAATTCCTGGAGAAAGAATCTTAAGGTCTTCTGAATCCAGAGATTTTGTCTACAGCTAGACGCAGCTGTAGATGCATCTCCATGTACTGGGTTTTTTTCTGTTTGGAGTGAACAAAACCTACAGAAAGTGATCTGAAGTAAGCAAGAAATATTAATTCTCTCTACAACTTCCAAATGGATACTTGGGGTATGAAGAGGAGAAGTTGCCATGGAAAACGAAATAATTTCTCAAAAAAGTGCTACAATGCACTCTATAGACTATAAAATTGTCCTGATTTCTCTAACTGGCTGATTTTCAAAAGAAGACTCACTTATGAAGGAAGAGGAGTGTTTTTGAGAAGTAATACAGTCCACCCAAAAACTTGTGTGATCTTTTAGTACCATGCTTGTACTAAACCAGTGCAGGAGTGAGACCGTTTACAGCCAAAGTTTCTTCTCCTTTATTTTTTTCCCAACACACAAAAAACCACACAAAAAACCCAAACAAGCAAAACCCACCAAAACAAAAAAAAACCCAAATATCATTACTCAAGGTAGTGTGGGCAGGTCTGCAGACATTGTTTATTCCATGTGCATGTCAACATAATTTTTCCTGGTCTTTGACACTATTGTTGTCACTTCCAGGAATACGATGAATGAGTGAGCTCTCACATTTGTAAGCTCCTCACACTTTTTCAGCTAAATACTAAATAGGTTGTTTAGTCATAGAGGATTTTTTACTTTTTTACTTTAAAATAGCATGGTTGATGACAAGAGGATCAGAGAAAACAGAAGATCAATATACCTGGTAAGAAAACAAAAGAAAATCACACTTTGTCTCAGCTGATAGATTTGTGTCAAAATTCAAAAATTTTTAGAGGTCTGAAGAAATAGCTTTTCGCTCTCCATAGATTTTTCCCACTAGTCTCTACAACTTTCCCCTAATTTTCATTTCAGTCTTTCCTCATCCAGCTATGAGGTTGGTTCAGCACTTGTGGGAAACGAGCAACCAGAAACAAAAAACACACTAGAATCAATTTACGTTTCTGTTTCTCTTGTTAATGGTCTAGAGTAAACACCACTGCTTGAGATTTCTGATGCAAAATATGTTCATTTACCCTCTATAGAAGTCATTGCTGTCCTGTTGGGGATCAGAAACATTTTTTTCCCTTCTAATGTGAAGGAAAAAAATCAACTTCTCGGAGAAAAAAAATTCACATCTTCAGTGAATAGCTGGCTATTAGTTTTGGAAATTAGCTTTATTTTATATAACTTCACTAGACAAGTTCTTGAGCAACCTAATCTAACCTGAAGGTTAACTGTGCTTTGAGCAGTGTTTGAAGGATCCAGGACCCCAGACGACCCCTTACTACCTCAATTATTCTATGACCTTATGCAAAATGTATATATTTGTAGTCAATGTACATGTGCATGTCACGTATATACATTTTTACATGCCTGAATTGTTTGCTTTGTTCTTCAGTATAAAAACACCTAGTTATAGTACATACTTTTTGATACTAACACATGTACACAGAGTTTGATGTCTGTACATTCTGTGGCTTAGCCTGTAAAACCATGCTGTGTAACTTGCACTTCCCTCACTATCACTGTTGTTGCTGGACTATTTGTTAGCTTGTTTTTGGTGCTTTTTTATGACATATATAAGCCTTCCTTGTATCTATAATCAGATTTTATGGAAATTATGTATGAAACTGTCATCTATGTCAGGGTTTTTGTCGCCATACAAAACTAAGCTCTTCCTGGAATCTCTCTTTGTTTACAGGGAACAAATTGTCTGCACTCAGTGAACATCAATGCAGAATTAATTGCTGGATCCCAAAGTTGTCCTCTTTCCGTGGCCACAACATGGCACAACAAGGTGCAGATGCCCAGCAGAAAGAAGCAGTGAGAAATTCAGAGAATGGTGAAGAGTTCTGCTTCCCTAAAGCAGGTATTTCCTGCAGGTCTTGTTTCTCTTGTGAGAGAGAGGAGCAACACAGCACTTACAATGTGTGTACAAAGGAAGTGATTATGCTGACCAGGCTGGAAAGTATTTGGAATTAGCAGCCATTCCTGAAGGACCACCCACCATGAAGGGAAAAGTCAGTGTCTGATGAGACAAACTGCATCAGTGTCCCATCTATGGGGAACCCAACAGGAACATGGATGTTGCAAGCATGGTTGTAGCTGTGTTTTATCCTCATCGCAGATCTTCTGCTTCAGAACCATGAAGAGAACACAGTGTGCTTTTGGTGAGTGTAAACAAAATCTGCAAGATAACCTGGAAGAGGAAAGAGGTTTTATATGGAACCACTAAAAGTGTCTTGTCTCTTGCTAAACAAGTTCTAGCACTTACCATTTTATTAACTTCTTCTTTGGGTACTTTCTTGCACATCCACTTTCTCTCAGTGTGGAGTTTAGGGAAGTATCAATACTTTATTTTTCCTTCTAAAATTATTCTGAAGAGTTGGACTATACTATACAGAAAGTGTCAGAGTCTGCCTAGGATGTTTCCTGTCTCAATTAATTTAATCTAAATTTCCTATACATATGTTGATGTTTTCTAGCTTTTAAATTAAACCGATATACTGAGTCCCTCGTGTTGACCATATTCCCATATTTTCTGTGCAGAAATTTTTGCTCTATTTACTAAGCACAACAAAGAATTACCAAATACACTCTCGTGCCATTACTGCCATACAGGCTTAGACAAAACCTGTAGATACTAGTGTGAAGGAGGAAAAATAAATTACACCTTGCCAAAGCGTGGGATGAGGCAGGAAAGAGTATTGAGTTCAAATACAACAATTTGAATACAACAACTGAATACAGGATAGACTAGCCAAGCCCAGAGTGGTGTGAGGGTGCAGCTGTGCTATAGTACACCTAGTCTGGGCCCTCCCCAAACCCTCCAGCAATGGCTTAACCTGGTGGTGCAGAAGCTATAAAAGGGCAGGGGACAGGGGCAGCTGTGAGAATTTATCCTGAAGCACATGCCAAGTCAAAGCTTTGTGATGCTACCTGCCTCAAGATCCCAACTCTACAAGGTCACTTTGTCATGGCCAATGAGGTACCCTAGAGTGATATATGTGTGAGTGGGTGTTTGTCTCTGTGTGAGTGTTTTACCCTGAATCTTGCACATTTCTTCCCCAATACTCCTGGTCATACTAAAATGCTCGTAGTTTATATCTAACTGTAATGGTTTTAAGCTGAAAGAGGGTAGATTTAGATTATATATTATGAAGAAATCCTTTACTGTGAGGGCAGTAAGATACTGAAACATATTGTCCAGAGAAGCTGTGGCTGCCCTCTCCCTGGAAGTGTTCAAGGCCATGCTGGATGGGGCTTTGGACAACCTGATTTAGTGGGAGGTGTCCCTGCCCACGGCAGGGAGGTTGGAACTAGATGATCTTTAAGGTCCCTTCCCACCCAAACCATTCTGTGGTTCTGTGATGATTTTGTAACTACTTATTTGGGCAATACAGTGGTTTCAGTGGTATCTTTTGCTCAGTATTGCAAAAGAAGGATGGGAAGACTGATGTTTAAGCTATCTTTTGTCTTACTCATAGCTGTCTATGGATAATTGATAAATACAGGAGCTAAAGACAGAGTTCCCATCATCCTTTTTAAACCAAAAAATGTGCCACCTATAAAAAATTAACTGAGATTTTAATGAACAGTTTTATAAAGAATCTTCCATTTTCAGAGTTTTTTCAAGTGTTGCATCCTGCAATCCAGTTATGGCTTATTTATTGGATGAACTTGGTGAAAGTTTTAATTGAGCCAAACACACAGTAGTTCAAGAGTGATGAAATTTCATGCCTCTTTGGCTTGATGCAATATTAATATACCTCTGGTTCCTCAGAAGACACTATGTTTTCTTATCCTGCTATTTGACAATGAGCTAGCGTTCAAAATGCAAACAGAGAGACTTTACACATTGTCTTCCATAAAAAAAGCATTTTCTTCCTATTTACAATATATGCAGTAATGGGGAAAAAGTGATCCCAGCACCATACTAAAATGAATTTAAGCAATTTCATATGGCAAGAAAAGTAGCAATTTAAAAGAAAAATCTATAGCAAACACAGGAGAACTGAAATAGACTAAGCTACTAAATACATTTTTTAAATCACAAAACAAATATATAAAACTCTAATAAATTGACCAAATGTAGAAGCACAAATTGAAAAATAATGTTTTCATTTTACATATGAGAAATTTACATAGGCAAAGTTTGAAGCAATGCTTGGGAAGTTTCAGGTGGAATTTCAAATTAAAATAATTATCTAGTCCCTTTTTGCCTAATCTGACATGTAGGGAAACCGGGCTTTTAACAGTTTTAGCACTATCTCAGCTCTTCAGCATAAGTTGATAAACTACGTCCAGCTGATACTGGGGTTATTTCACTGTCAAAACAGCAAACACTGAAGTAGGGACATGAGTTAGGAGCTGAAGCAGCTTTGTGCAAAGCCTGATCAGATTGGGATTGATTCTTCTGAGTAGAAAACACTGGAGTGGTCATGAAGGCATCTGAGAAATCAGACATCAGGTTCTAAGCCACATGCAATGGCCAGCAATGTCTTTAACAACTATCAGCTGATCGTGGTGTCCTTTTTATAGTTATCTGGGTTCTTAAATTAATTGCAATTTTTTTCTGAGTTATTCTCTCAAAGCACAGTGATTGTCCATAGTTATGGATTATGTTGAATATTTGGAATCCACATTGTCCTTTTGTAATGAGTTTGGGGTTTTTGTGCGGGTGTCACTTTGTCATTAGTATGGGGAAAATTGCCTAGGTTTTAAAGGAACTTCAGAAGAAGAATTTCATTGTGCTTCACCATGTCTGTGTTTCAGGAAAATTAGACTATTTTATTAGAGATTATGAGTTTTCAAATTCAGGGGGTAATGAAGTGTGTAACAATCAGCTTCATTTTTCTTGAGCTAGTTTCTTCCTTTCTCTGTTACAGTGTATTTTGACTTCAGAAAAAAACCCTCCTGATTATTCACAAAGCAGAACCCTTTTCAGTTTGAACACAGGGTTACTCAGCCTTCCATAGCTGATTTTGTTCAGACTAATGGGATAAGATGCTGAAAAAGGTCTGGATCTTGCCAAAGGTTAGGCTTGTTCTTGTCTCCATTATCTCTGTGATGTAAAATGCATCGTAGTCTTTTCAATTTTGTGTTGAATTTTGAATTGCTACATAATGTGGCACACTTTGAACTTACAAGGGACTCCTGGGAAAATTTAAAAAATAAACAAAATAAAAAATGCAGATATTTTACTGAAGTGTATGAGAAGTATGTAAGCAAAGGAAGGAACGTCTGGAATATTCTTTGAAATGAAGTAGCATGGGAAATTCTACAGCCCAGTCTTGAAGTGTTGGAAGCATGTGAAAGAATAATGCATCTTGCCAATAAAATATATCGTAGGGAGGAAAGGTAGCTGAAATTTGCAAGACCAGTGCAAAATTTAAAATAAAATAAAATAAAATAAAATAAAATAGAGGCAAAAATACTAATAACTGAAGAAATTTGAAGAAGGGAAGATATTGATGGAAAATGTGTCAGTTGCCATTGAGATAAACAATTTTGAGGTATCTTTGTTGAACAAAGATAAGTCTGACCTTATACCTGTGTCACTAATATTCTCAGAGACAGGGAGTCAAAGAAAGTGCTAAACCCAGTGGTGTTTTGTCAAAGAAATATAAGTTTTAATACTGGAATAAATCACTGTGGCAGTTTAAATGCCAGACTGTTAAATAAGCTTGGGGAAGATACAGCAGTGTTAGCATACATAGTCCAAAAGTTGGGAAGTGTAGCCTTTGTGTAGCAACCTGGATAGCACGCTGCAGTACATTTCAACATCTATTACAGCCTTCATCATTCAGGAGCAGTGTCTAATGCTGAAATGCGAATTACTAGGTTGCTGAAATGAAAGGCTGTGATCTCCAAGAAGGTTTAGATTTCACACATTTGACAGCACACCGATATCGCATAATGGTTTTTCTCATCTCACGATACCAGTTGCTTGGTGATAATTCAATTACAGCAGTTTATGAACATTCCTAGTTCTCCTCTGGCACCAGTTAGGTTTTAGTTATAATGAGTTTTTAAAATATATAATAAAACACAGAATACAATTTGGAATCCCAGTCAACCTTTAAATTATTGTGCTGTGCTCTTTAACTGCTAATCTAGTGCTTTCTACGCATGGCTTCAAAAAAGCATAGATTCCTTTTCAGCCCTGTCAAGTAGATATTACATTTAAACCTGAGATGGAAAATATTGGCCATATTGTTTACTCTGTTGAGTGGGTCCAAAGCAAACAAATAAGTGTTTACCTGACCAATCTAATTTGCATATGTCTAATTATTGTCACTTGTTACAGAACTATAAAAATCAAATGTGAGTCAGCTCTGTTAAAAAGCAGTGGCATGGAGTGAGAAAATGTTATCCAATCCTTTGGTCTGTTAAATATCTTCCATTCCTATTAAGGCTCAGTATAACTCAGAACTGACCTTTACATTAGCCCAGCCTTTTTTATTTGTACCAAACTTGACTTGTCACTGAGATTTTTTGCCCTAAGTTTGGACCATACCTGTTCTGCCTGCTGAGCTGACAGTTTTGCACCAGAAGTATCAGTCTGTTCTTTTACAATTAGAAATACATGTGCCACTATGCCTACTCCTGCAGCTTTTCCACCTCTCATCTATCCAAAAGGGGTTCATCTCACCTCCTCATGGTTATGTTAAGCAGTCAGTGACAGAATTTTATTACCATCTTGGAACTCTGTGGTTCATGTTGAAGCAGTCTTTGCACATCACAGCCAAGGCTGCACAGCAACACATAAGGAGATCTGTCAGTGGTGCTTTAGTCCAGCACAATGGTGTTGCTAGACAGTCACAGGAAAGAAGAACCACAACATGGCACACTTCTAACAGAAATACTTAAATCTGAGATAAATGCTGAAGCAGCTCCAATTAGGAGTAATTACATTGTTGAAATATTTTCAACACTCCATGACGTAATTAAACCTTTATCACCAGTAGTACCCAGCCTCCTTTAAAGAAGGAATAAGTATTCACTATGGAAAGAAAAAAGTATATGTAGTGTAGAGAGAAAAAATATAAACCAATCAAAATCTAATTAATCACAAAACCAGATTAATTACAGAAAAATAATGAACTAGTCAGTATCCAGGGTGAATGGCTGACTACCGTTCAGGAGTGTCTAGGATTGAATTTATTTCTGCAATGATTGATTTATGTAAGACAGAGCTTCTTTTATAGCTCTTAAGAGAAATCCAGTAGAAATTATTCTATCAGGTCATCAAAGTATGTGAGGGTAAACACTTTTCAAACTATTAAAACATACCCCAGACTTTTTGCAAAAGACTTACAGCACCTCTGCAAATACCTGCAATAATGTGTATTGGAGATATGTACAGTAGCTTAGAAGAGGTGGAGATTTTGGTTGGGGCTAAAACTTGGGTTCCTGCTATCATGACAGTGCTACCTGTGACAGTGCTAAACCAATCTTAGAATATGATACTTGATACTCAGTATCACTGAGAGAGGAAAGTGTCCTAGACTCCTTGCAGTGATAGACAGAAGAATTCATGTTTGAAATCCTATAGAATTTTCTACGGACCAGGTGCATGTAATCATAATATAAAAATTATTAAATTAACCAAGTAATTACCAGATTTGATGACCCTTTTTTCCATCTTCATTTTATTGATAATACTTATTACTCTTCTTTGGCACATGTACTTATTCTTCTATTTTTAATTCATGACATGATTTTTAATTTTTTATGATTCTGTACCACCTAAAATTACATTTCTTGTGAAACAGCTGTTAATGACCATGAGCCACAGAATTACAGAAGCTAAAAATTACATACTCTTCTACGTTGAGAGTTTTAATTCTATTTTCCCACAGCATGAGTATTTTTAACACATTATTTTCACAGAATCACAGAGTCATCATGGTTGGAAAAGACCTTTAAGAACACTGAGTCCAACTGTTCACCCAGGGGAAAAACAAAAAAAAAACAAAACAAAACATAAAACCACCACCACACACCCCACAAAACCAACAAAACACAACCCACAAAAAGGTCACCATGCCCGCTAGAGCATGCCCTGAAGCGCCACATCTAGACCTTTCTTGAATACTTCCAGGGATGGTGACTCCACCACCTCCCTAGGCAGCCTGTTCCACAGCCTGACTTCTCTTTTGGTAAATATTTTTTTCCGAATTTCTAGGCCATACATTGTGTAGTGATTCAATTTAACTGTCTTGAGTAGAAGGGATAATACATATGATGCCAGTAATATTTCATCTGGCTTTTTTCTAGAATATTTTTAATTCTGCAAATCATAAATCACTAGTAAGACACATCTCCCTACACCCTAAAGTAGGTAATCTGTTGACTGTACAGAGGTGTGCTGAAACACAAATAATCTATGCAATTTCTTTGAAATTATGCAGCAAGTTAGAATAATAAAGGGGAAAAAAGAGGAAAGTTATTAAGTCATTTGTAATGAACTCTTTAGGAAGGAAACAAAACTCACAAAGACAACCTTTTGAGCTTGGAAGGGTGAATTTTTACTTTTTACAAATCAAACATCATCATAATGGGAACTAATAGACCTTGAGACTCCATTAAACATGAACAAATTTGTTTCAATAAACATTTTGAATTCAAGTTCTAAATTAATATTTATCATTGCAGTTATTTAAGCCACATTTTATCAATAAGGACCTTTAGAAGTACAATCTATAATCTTGAAAGCTGTCAAAGATGTGGGTTTAGAGATGTCATGATAAAATAATGTGAAGTATAACATTAAGAGCTGGCATTCAGTGTAGCAATCCTGTTTAACTCAAGTCAATATTGCCAAAGAACTCATAATCTCAAATGTTTTCTATTAAGCCTTATAAAAAACAGAATCCAAATTATATTATTTCTTACATAATACTTATTAAATTATCCTTGGGTAATCAGACTGAAAAGAAATACAAGCCTTGCAACATTTTTATTAGGAGCCCTTAGTAAGTCTCCGCATATGTGTCTTCAGCTAAATTCAGAATTCTCTTATCTGGAACACTGCTTGATGCCAAGAGAAAACATCATGGCTAGAAAGGCTGATCCTGTACTTCACACTTTTTGCAGGGCTGGCAGTTCAGCACGTGCATCATTGGCCACAACTTTGCAGTTACTTATCTTATAACTCCTGATATAGAAACTCTAAATGTTACTATATAAAAAAAATAATCTCCTGTAGCAGTAAGGATAAAAGAAATACTAGTTTGATTTTTGTTTATCTAAGGGTTTGAGTTTTGACATTAGTCTTAGCTGCTATTAGAATAGAGCAAGAACTATTAACATGATCCCCTGTCATAGAATATACTAAGAACTCTTCTCATTTTCAGTATACTAATGTGCCATGAAGAGATGGTGGCTGGAAGGAATGAAGAGACAAAACACCTTTTATTTTATAATATGTAATTTTAAATCTTTGGAAGAGTGCTTTACATGACTCATTGAGAATAAATTCTTCTGGGACAGTAATTTCCGTAAAGAATTCTGTCAGTGGGAGTATCAATGAGCTTCTAAGAATCTGAAGAAAAACAGTCCTGAGTTGGCTTTGTCTTTGTTTTAGACTTTGCTCCTTTCAGCACAGCTGAGAGGTGACATTGTGGGTCAGTGGAAGAAAGAACAGGTCTGCAGTCTGACGTTTTGATCTGTTCCTTCTGCTTTTTCAGCTTAAGAAATTATTAGCAGTGTGAGATGAAGCCACCTCGGTGGTAATGTATCAGGTTAGGTTCAGGACAGGTTTCAGCTGTCTTTTCTCAAGAATCTAGAGGAAGAAAGTAAGACCTGAACATAGTACTTAAAACAGACGGGGCTGCCCTTTTCTGGTATGAGAAGAAACCTGAAAAGAGCCCATTCGTGCTGTTAAAGGTCATTTTCTCAAACTTTGGGCAAATAGCCTACTTTCTTTTGTTCTAATTTGGAATGCTTTTGAAGCAGAAACCTCGAAGGAGGGTCTGGAACAATTTCCAAGAAAAAGACTGTAATTACTTTGTACTGCTGTGTTCAACAAACTGAAACAAAGCCCTAGGCGAGGGAGAAGTTTGTATTTGCTTGCCTGTAAACTCTGTTTATGTGGTGCCACTACCCCAATACACTACTATAAGATTTGTATAATACGGTCCATATCTCAACCCTGATTGTTGCTGCACATTTTGATAATGCTGCATCATTTTGCAACGGGAGCTGCTTTGGGGCTGTTTCTGTAAAACGGACATTTTTCAGTAGGTTCCAAAGGCAATAGCAAATCACTGTGTAAGCATATTTCTTGGAAATAAATGATAATTCCAAGTTGAATTGTCTTATACACAGCGCTCCAGCCTGAGTGTTGCTCAACATCTTCTAGAATGATTTGAATTCTTAGCTCAGCTAAGTATAAACAAAAGATGAATTTTCTAGGACATCAAACTATGAAAGAATAATTAATTCAGAATGCTTTCGAAATTAACTGCTTTTAAGTGTCAGCATAGTCCCATATAAAGAAAGAGTTCTCTTTTTGTCTCTTTATCAGCTGGGTAAATGTACTCCAGAAAAGAACTTGCCGTTTTTGAAATGCAAAGCTCTTCTATACTAGAAGCAAAGCCCGTGTCAAGGAAGTTGTCTTTTAGCCCACATAATTTATAATTTGGCTAAAAATGAGTAACACTTTAAGGGAAGGATCCATATTAAAGAAACCTATTGTTTTCCACAGGTTTAGTAGGTATCCATTTAAAAAAAAAGGCAAAAAAAACCCCAACAAACAAAAGAAAAACACACGCAACAAAACCAAAATGCCAAAAAAACCACCCCCAAAACAAACAAACAAACAACCCCACCCGAAACAAAAAGCCACAAACAAACAAACAAAAAAAAAACAAACCCCAAACCCTCCTGCCTGAAAGCAGAACATTTAAGAAAATGATCACAGAGTTTGTACAGCAAATCAACATCATCTCCAGCCCTACCTCAAGCAGATGAGCTGTAGTTCTGATGGAAACGTGATGACTCTTCAACAATCTCCATGGCTGCTTTCCCCTTCCAAAATGTCTGGTCTGATTGAAAGGGAAGGGGCTAACAGGAACAAAAAAACTAGTTTTACATGAAATTACTGCAGGAAAAATAATTGAAGCAGCTGGTTGCAAACCTGAGATGACATTAGAAGCATAGCTAAAATGGATTTCTGTCTGTGCTATTGCATTATGATAATGAAGTCTGTGGCCCTACCAAAAAAGATTATAAACATGACTTTTAAAATCCTTTTGATATTCTTACTACAATTACCCTTTAATTCATTATGAATTGCCAGAAGGTCATCTTGTTACTAAACATGCATAGTTTGCACAACTGAAAATGCTCTCATAAATTTGAAAAACAAGATGAGTAAAGAAAAATTTTAGAAATAAATATACTGGATATTGGATCTTAGCTTTCATTGTACTTAGTGGGTGATCTCAGTCTTGATCCCCAACACTCATAAACACCATCATAAATTGTATTTGTAAACTATATTGTTCCTTCTATTATAAGAATGGTCATTGCTTTCTGCAGGGCTTGGATCTTTTGCCCTTAAATGCAGCTCATCTATTAAATTTGCACTATCAGCAATCACTTCACATTTAAAAACGATGTAGACTTTTTCTTTTTTGGTGGATTATTTTAGTAAAAGAAGGCTTGGACATAACAGAATTCATAACTAACACCTGGGTCTGAGTTTTTGATTCCTTCCTGTTGAAGTCTGAAGAAGTGTAGGAAGCCTCAAGGATGCAATACATTTCAATAAAGTTATTTTATTTTTTGTAAACTAATTCAGTACAGTAAAAACATGAATTCCTAGTCTGGAAACTGATAAGATTGTTTAATCTGTACTTAATGGCAGTTTGATTGTTCTTAATAGTCTGCCTGCTTTGTGTTACCATTGCAAATAATGTACTTTTTTTTCAGTATTATGATCTTTTTCTTAAAGCTGGAGAATAATCTGAGATAACTTTGTTAAGTAAAAAAATTACTTAAAGTTCTGAGAGATTTTATCTACAATTTTCATACATAGAGAAACCTTCATCATGCCTCATAGTACTTGCAGAATTTCAATAGGCTAAAATGTATATGTAGTACATAAATGTGTCAGCCTTGCACATGATCCAAGGATCACTACATTTGCAGAAATTTCTGCAGGTTATGAGATACTGAAAATCTTCAGTAGTTATCTTGCTAGTGCTAGCTTCATGGTTCCTCACTTTCCCTTTTAAACTGCAAAACAATCTAAAGACAGGTGACAACTTTTTGGCAATATTAAAATGTAAACATATAACTCAAGGTACCAGGAAGACATCTTCAGATAGTTATAGATTAAGATGGCCAAATTCAGAAAATCCTGAGAAACTAACAGCTTCAACTGATTTCCAAAAGTCAGTCCATTTTTAACTGTATAAATTTGTCTTTAGGAAAATTATCATCAACTATTTTTGAAAGTATTTGCCAGATAGAGTCTTTGGAAGATATTGCCCTGTGTTGAATTTGGTTTTCTCAAAAAAAGGAGAAAGTCATTGAGATTTTCATATTTGATTTCTGCCTTTTTATAAGAGATGAGTGATTAGATGTGATAAACCCTTCTTGGAGGAGGTGGCAGGCTGCTGCTGAGGATGACTGAGTCGTGCCTTGCAGAAGTAGAGGTTGCAGCACAGGGCAGGAAAATAGAGGCAAAGTGGTGCATCGACAGACTACAACTGTGAAAACACTTTTTAGAGGAGAAGGGAGCAAACAAGCAGACCTCTGAGGTGGCAGAGATAGATAGACAATGCAAAGCTTTTTCCTCTCAAAAACCTGCTGTAGTACTGTTGTGCTTTAGGCCCAGCCAGTAACCAGCAGGCCTCTGCTCACTCACCCCCTACTGTGGGATAGGGAGGAGAAAATCCAACTAAGAGCTCGTGAGTCAGGACAGGGCAGGGAGGTTTTCACTCTGCAATTATGATAACAGGCAAAATAGACTCAATGGGGGGAGAAAAAAAAAAAAAAATCAGAACAGAAGAAAGAGAAAACAAGATCCAATCTTAAATACCTTCCCCCCTCTCCTCTTCCAAGAAGCAAATTACTTCACTCCTGCCTCCCCCTCAGCAGCACAGGGGGATGGGGACCAGAGGTTTAAGATCAGTTCATCACACGTTGATTCTGCTGCTCCTTCCTCCTCAGGGGCAGGACTCCTCACAGTCTTGCCCTGCTCCACTGCAAGGTCCCTCCCATGGGAGAGAGTCCTTCATAAACTCTTCCAACATGAGTCTCTCCCACTAGGTTTCTTCAGGAACAGGCTGCTCCAGCACGGGCTTCCCACAGACTCACAGCCTGCTTCAGACACAGTTACCTCCCCTGGAGCAGGTTCCCCCATAGCTCTAGGTTCACATCTGCTCCACTGTGGTCCTTCAGGGGCTGCTCCATCGTGCTCCTCTAAGAGCTGCAGGGGACAATTCACTAGGAACTTGGGTTCTTTTTGTGTGCCATTCACAATATTGTATAGACAGGGCTTTAGTAATTTTTAAAAAGAGATTTTTTCACTGAAAAATAGTTGAAATTTTGAAATTCATTATAAACTTCAACTTCTTGAACAGTCAAGTATTTCCATGAATTCCAAACGGACAGAAACTTTCAAAAGAGCACTTTTCATATTTATAGAAATTGGTTTAATGTGACAGTGCTGTAACATCTTGAAGATGGAAGCACCTTGCTGAGCCTCTCAAATGATTTTTAAAACATTGTGTATAGCAAGAGGTACTACAGGTGCAAAGGATTACTCGTGTCTTCCTTTAGAAACACCTTCAAACAGTAATCATACTAATCTAGTATCTTCACCTTTACTATGTAGATTTTAATAGCAGCTGGCCTTTTAATATCTGCATTTACCTAATAGCTGCACCTTTACCATGGACCTTTCCCATGCAAGCTGTTGGGGAAAGTAATTAAATTTAATGAAAACTATGCTTTCCAAACAAGGACGTATGGTTAGTCATGTGAGATGGTCAGTACGCTAAATCATTTGTGGAGAAACTGTCTGCAGCCCAAAGGTTCAAGTACTGTACCTCAAAAAATAAATTAAGACAAAAATATACAAAACATCAATTGTTCATGTTCATCTTGAGTACACAGGTCTGGTGATCCCTTTACCAGAACAGCGTAAGTGCAGAGAATGGCAGCCAGTGTGATAAGCAGTGTTGGCTGGCTTCCACCTGAGGTAAAAAAACAACTAGGACTATTCAGTAAGGAGAAGCAGCAGCTGTGGAGGATATGCTAGAAGTCTGCAAAGTGAGAAGTGGAATGGAAAAGGTGAAACAGAAGTGGCTGTTGATTGTCTCTCATAAAACAAGAAGTAGGATGTACTGAATGTAATTATCAGGCGAAGATTGTAGTTTTTGTGCATCATGTAATTATTCTTTGGAATTTCATACTGTGGAATACTGGAGAGGCTGAAGGAGTGAAGGATTAAAAAAATGTTGTCCATGAGTGGCTACTTAGCACAATGGATTGGAGGAGACCTTTGTCTTTGAAGGTCTCTAAACATCAGCTTCTTGTGACCTGGGAAGGCAGGCTAGGGAAAGAGTTTCTCAAAACTTGCCTCATTCTTACGTTCCCTTCCCAGATGTTTGGTAATGGGCTGTTTGTATAACAGGGGCACCACAAAACAACTCCAGTGCAGTGTGCCATTTCACTTGTTCTTTTAGAACAAAAGCCTCAGTAGGGGAACCCCCACAATTAGCCCTCATAAATGCCTGCCATTGCAGTATGTGTAGATAATTGCATGAGGTCCATCTAACCGCTGGCTGAAGAAAGTCTCATATGAGAAGTTAGAATAAGTGGAGGTGAGAATCACTGAAAGAGTAATGGCCTTGTGTTCCTTCTGCATCTTGCATCAGTCTTCTCTTAAACATACCCTTCTCTACTTCTTTAGTTCATTTGGAAGAGATATTTTTTCCTGTGTAAAACTGTAAGAGCAGCCCTAAGGAGAAGGATCTGGGGATGGTTGTAGATGAGAAGCTCAACATGAGCCACCAGTGTGCACTCACAGCCCAGAAGGCCAAACGCATCCTGGGATACATCAAAACAAGTGTGGCCAGCAGGGCCAGGGAGGTGATTCTGCCCCTCTGCTCTGCTCTGGTGAGGCTACACCTGGAGTACTGTGTACAGCTCTGGGGCCCTCAGCACAGGAAAGACATGCAACTGTTGGAGAGGGTCCAGAGAAGGGTCACAAAGATGACCAGAGGGCTGGAACTATGAAGACAGGCTAACATTTGGGCCTGTTCAGCCTGGAAAGGACAAGGCTTCAGGGAGACCTTATAGCGGCCTTCCAGTACCTAAATGGAGCCTACAGGAAAGCTGGGGATGAGCTTTTCACCAGAGAAGGCAGTATGGCTTTAAAGTGAAAGAGGGGAGATTTAGGTTAAACATCAGGAAGAAATTCTTCACCATGAGGGTAGTAAGGCACGGGAACAGGTTGTCCAGGGAGGTTGTTGATGCCCCCTCCCTAGAGGTGTTTAAGGCCAGATTGGATGAGGCTTGTGCAGCCTGGTCTAGTGTGAGGTGTCCCTGCTCATAGCAGGGAGGTTGGATCCTGATGATAATTAAGTTCCCTTCCAACCTTAACCATTCTGTGAGTCTATGATTCTATGAATTGCAGTGTTTCTTTGATGACAGCAACACAGTGGCTATACCCTTACAAGGCTCGTATGTTGCTGCAAGCTCAGGAGCTCATGAGAGCGTGATACAGTGAATGAAGATGGAGGCTGCTTTCAGTAGCATTGTGGCAATGCACTGTTCTTCAAAATAGGCATCAAAATGAGAACTTCATTCTCACAGTATATCTTGCTTCTGCCCTGTTAGACATGGACTCAGCACCTGTCTTTGCCCTTCTGGTCCCTGTATTATGTTAGACAAGGACAGAGTTCACATTTTAAAGTGATTTAAGGAACAGAAGAGAAACAATGAACTATTGATTTGCTAGCGGGGACATGATAACAGTACAAGAAATGAGCAAAATAAAATATTGGTCTTAAAATTCTAAGGTTTTTTTAAGAATGATGGAAAGCTCTTTTGAAAAAATACTGAGTTGCTTTTTTTTATTAGTGTTATTTTAAGCTGGAGGCAGTTAGAGACACGTGGCCACTTTGCTAAAGAGTTTATCTTGTTTCATTTTTTATCAAAGTTGGTAAATTGAATGCAACAGTCATTTGATGGTGGTGTGTCACAAGGAAATAAAATTTCCTTTTCATAAAAGAATGAAAAAAAAAATAGAGTACTGTTTTTCTTTAATAAAATATTTTTTATTTATGTTGAAATAACTTTGCTTCCCACTAATAGCAATATTAGTGCTACCTCTGGTAATAGTTACTTGTTCACCTCAGAACATTGTGCTCTGGCAGTGTAAGCTACAGTAAAATGTGTTGGGATTTTACTTACTGAAAGATTCCCTACTGTTGACATCATGGTAGCACAGAAGTTTCATTACTGATATTGTTGCTGCTTAATATACAAAACATTAATAGAGCAATAGCACAGTGAGATTTTTTTTTATGTTTTGTATTTCAGTTTTCTCATATTACTGTGCAAAATGTGCAGGCTTTTCCAGCAGATAAAATGATGTACAGCAGCTGTGAGATAAAAGCTGCAAGCAGTAGTTATAGGATAGCTTTGATCAAAAAAGTACTTCATTTGAGAGATAAGCCTCAGAAATTTACCTCACCTTGTAAATGTGCACAAATTTATTCTTTGTTGCACAGCAGTAACGATTAACTGAAAATATACGGATTTGAGTTGCTAGTTCTCTTTTTGCTGAGAACTGAAAACACTTAATTCAGCTATCCCTACACGAATACTTTGATTGTGATGTTTCTACTTCAATAGAAAAAAAGAAAAAGAAAAAATAAATTTTTACTTACATATATCCTTGGAAAACCTGGTAGTGCTCTATATCGGGTTGGTTGCATGTCGAGAATAATACACTTCGGTTGATTATTTTAGAGGAAGGTATTGCAGCTGCTAGTTTCTTTACAGTGTCACTGTAATAACAGGAATATTTAACCCTTTTACTCAGGTTTGTAGCAATTCTGCTTATGTTTCTGTCTTTGTCTATGCAGTGTGCAGGCCTTGTCTAGACCAGCAGGTTAACACTTACCACTAGCAATGAAAGATGTGCTTTTAGTAGCAAATGTCTTGCTGTTGTTCCCAGCTGGGTTCCCAGCTTGCTTTGCTAAAAGCAATAGTGACTTCTTAACTTACTATCTGTTATTAGGTTCACCGTCTGTGAAACTATGCTAACCAGCTTTGACAGTCCAAGAGGTTATTTCTCCTGACATGCCATTCACATTTTAATTCAGAAAGAGGGAATTTCCAGGATAGGGGCAAGAAATTCAAGACATTGTGTCTCAGTGCTGTGTTTGCTCAGCGCAGCCCACCCTGCATCTTCTGTTTTGCCACAAGCAGTTGTTTCATGGTAAGAACAGCAGTAAGTGGCCCCTTTATTCTTAAAACTATTGCCCTGTGTAATCACATACAACACTGCAACAGATCTGATCTACATCACCAAGACAAACATCACAAAGTCTGAATTCTTGGTAAGAGTCTCTTTCTCTCATTTGGACTAGATATTTCATTCTGGAATGGTAAAATTCTCCTCAAAATAAGTGTATTCTTGTAAAAAGTTTTTCATTTTGACAAGTGGAAATTCCTCATCCACCCCCGAGAGATGTATTTTGTCTAAAATGTTTTGGTCAATTCTGTCTGAGAATACCAATCTGTCATTTACCTGGTGGTCTTTGACTCAGATGTGGCTGTGGTACACCTTGTTTCTCTGAAAAACACAGTACTCTCTATTCAAGCCAGGTCACAAATAGGAAGACAGAAAAAGAAAGAAAACTAGTGCATGCTGATAAATGTGCTCTACCCCTTCTACCCCTTAGCAGCATTATCATAGGAACCTGAGTCTGTCCCCTAACCTGCCCTTCTCCATTGCGTGTCTGGTATCCATGTCCTCTGATGCCTCAAATGTCCTGTTAGCTAAGAGCTTTCTCACCTTTCTGTGGGTTGCAGTCCATGGAAAACACAGTTAAAGTAATATTCAGGCCCATAAATTGCAATATTACCATAGGAGTATGAATATATTACAGATTTCTGAGACAAAATAATAAAAAAAGGAAAGAAATTTCTCTTGCTATGAGAAGTTTTGATTTCTCCGGTCTTCTTGAAGAAACATTATACAAGAGAAGCTGTAATTGCATTGCAGAGTCATTCTTAATGTTCTTATCTGCAACATCATTTTTTGCAACTGAGTTTTTTATAGCGAACACATAGCAGAATGCCTTGCTTCTGAGCAGACATCTTTTCTTCCAAATGTGAAACTGCTGACATTCTTACCAGCAGTGCCTGGAATACAATTTGTGAGTCTTGGAGGGGGGAAGGAGAGAGAGAGAGAAAATCACTATCTGGTCTTGATTTGATTAACATGTATTATTCCAGTGCATTGAGCTTGTGGCAGGACTGGGCTTTCCATATGATGTGCAGTTGCTACAGGTGCAGATTCTATAAAGGCCTCAGCAGAATTTTTTAGCTTTTGAAGACCATGGGGCAATTTAATCCAGCTTTAAACCAATTTTTAGACACAAAGAGGGCTAGAGGTTTAGGGTGTTACAAACAGGAATGAGCACTAATAAAGGTGGCTTGCTAAAACTTACAAGGCACAAATAATGTTTAGTTGAACCAACACATGCACTGACTTTGTTGGTTTTAAATTTTTTGATCTAAAAACATACCTTTGCATGACTGAGCAGTACAATTGTTTTATAGAAACTGATTTTGGATAACTTAATTTGTCACCTTCCATGGGGAAAGCTATTGAGGGATTCTGGGTATAAGCAGGCCCACTGTGTTATTGCAGTTGAAAGGAAGAATGGCCTGCCAATACAAAATCTTAATGTATGACTGTAGGACCATAGATTTGCATAAAAAGATAGCTAAATTAGTGGGATGAGCTACCTAAATGGGTGTACTCGTCAGGGTTCAAAAAATCTGAATTACCACTTTCTCTGTAGCATTACAATTCAGTTACCCCCTCAAAATCTGAAGTCAAGTAATTTACAAGACTTCATCTTTTATTGTATTTTTCACAGTGTTTTAATAGAGTATATTCTGTAGCAGATGACTTATGATTAGAGTCAATGGGTCACAATTCTTTTTGGAGATGTATGCACGTTGTTTGACAAGTTCAAGGGAAGCCTACACCACTACAGCCTTACAGTTTAGTGGTTATTGGATCACACTGATATATTTTGACAGTTCAACTTTTCTTATGTCCATTTGATTTATTAGCAATTCTATCAGACAAACAAACAATATGCATAAGTTTTCATTGCCCTTAAAGTTACAATATATATAATATAATGCATTTTTTTACCTATTTTCTGAATGTTTGTAAGTAACAGTAACAGCAGTGTAGCTCATTATTTTATAAAAATGGGGTGGGGGTCCAGTCCGACTGCTCAGTGCTTGCTCATCCTTGTTAAACAAGGATGGCCTATAAAACAGGGGGCTTCAATGGTGGGCTTTGGGAGCATCACTGACACCAACTCTCCCCCCTTTGCTGGCCCAATGCTGGGTCCAGCACTAATGATTT
The DNA here is from genome assembly GCF_020740795.1 of Apus apus. NCBI lineage: Eukaryota > Metazoa > Chordata > Aves > Apodiformes > Apodidae > Apus > Apus apus. Next base: position 55,990,935 of record NC_067283.1, read on the forward strand.
TCTGTCACTTTAACTTATCTTCTCCTGTTCTCTCTCTCTTCCTCTCTAAAATCATTAAGTAATGCAAAGCCTAATCATGATTTGAACATATATGTATTGTGCCTTTTGTGATCTAAGTAATCAGCCTTTATGATCAGGCAGCCTGAGATAATAATTGAAGTGTCAGTATTCCTTCTATAGTTTTAATTAAACCTGATATTAAAATACAGACCTTGGGTGTCATTTCATCTTAATCTGGTGAAAGGGTATGGGGCAGTCGAGCATTTCCTAGGACCATGACATTTTAATCCCTCTCCCTGGAAGGGTGAGGTGTGAGAGTAAGGTTGGATCCAGCTGGGCTCCTCTCTGAGAAAGCAAGGGGTCCAGTCTGAATCTCCCTGGGTTGCCCTACATGGGTCTTAACACCAGCACACCACTTGCTCGTCTCACAGTTGGACAGCTTGCCCAGATACTGCTGGGAGGCAGTACCAAAATCCAGAAAAACTATGTGCACCACCTTCCCTTAATCCACTAGGCAGGTGACCCTATCACAGCAGGTTATAAAATTATTTAAAATACTAAAAATTAATATATTATAATGAACTACATTTGTATACATTATATTGTTGTTTCTAATGATATATTAAATACACACTTCAATTTTTTTTTCCTGAAAAAGACACATTTAAGCAGTCATTAACCTCAGCCTTTATCTACATATCTAAGGTGTGTCTGTCATAGTACCTGACATGGCCCAAATTAACTAGCCATGGCAACAGACTTGTTAGTGCTGGTACATGTGGCTAAAAAGGAATGCTGAGTTTGTTTCACAGCTGCCTACCAGCAGAATGGCTACTATAAAGAAAGCTGGACAGATTCACAGTGACAAAGCTGATTTCTCAAAATTGGACAAAGTATCAGCACATTACACTGACCTCTAAGGCCTCTTGACTACCTCTGAGTAGTTTACATTGCCTGCCCTCTGTAAGCTTGACAATTACAGGTGCCTTGCGTTGCTCATACACATACAGATCAATCACAAAAGGTCCACCAGAGCAAGAAACAACAAATTGCCTCCTTGAGGTAGAGTCAGAAAGTTTAGCCTCATTATGGAGGTTTGTCTACTGGATGAGAACTACTTACTTGGAGGACTTTTCTTGCTTGCTTACTTTTTCTCTGAATCTGTTGCAGGGACAGCTAATACAGTCAGTCTGTGAAACCGGTCACTGCAGGGTTCATTTGGCCCCTCTGTGAAGCTTTCTCCTCCAAGAGAAGCATGTTGGTAGGGAGACGTTCTCTTTCTTTTGCTCCAAGCAGATACCTTTTAGTTAGTCCCCACTTTGAAACTTTTCAGGCACAGTATGAATGGTGTGCTGTCCTCAAGGACTGGTTATTTAGATCTTCCACTATGAAACCTGTTTTATCTCAAATCCCACTGTGTTTATGCCTGGATTTAGGGCATTTACCTTGTTTTGGGAGCAGCTTCTTTCCCACTCAATTAAGAACCAGAGAACTACCTGATCAGAATAAGAGCAACATGAGATGGATTATTAAAAGGGAAAAGTATTTCATCAGCAGACATTACTTGAAGGGTAGACAGATGTTGAAATACATTCAAGATTAGAACTGAAGCTGTGTCAATAATTGATTTTGCAGTTTAATAGCCAAAATCAAACTCTTTCCCAAGTTCATGTCCACTCTGTCACTGATTCAGAAAGACTATTTTAATGGAAGTCTCTCATCTTTCAGGAGATTACTTCAGATATCTCACGGGCTATGAGATAGGGTATTCTTAAGTATTATTTCCTCTCCCATTTGTGCTCGGAATCCATTCTGCAGGAAACAGCTAAATATTCAATCAACCAGAGAGAACATGTAGCTTTTCATGAGAAATCTACTCAGAAGCAAGAACAGAAGTACAAATTTCTACTCTAAGATAGAAATCAATTGTAGTCCCCAACCTTCTGAGAGAATATTTTTTCTCAGGAGGCCATAGGGCAGTAGCTTTCAGTATTTTGTCTGAGGAATGCTAGACTCCTGCAGTTAACTGGTAAGAGCCCTTCAGAGGATAACTGAGAAAACAAAACTATTCCTAATAGACTTTAATTCACTATACAAGGTTTGCTTCCCAGCTGAACAAGGTTGTAAAACTGGACAGATTTTTAAAAGTAGAAATAATTTTTATAAGGAAATTTCAAACAAGCACTCCTTTGTGTCTTCTCTTTACACCTTGACCCTGGAATAAGGATTTTGAATGAGAAAGTAAAGAGGCATGGAAAGGATGGGAAGAGTCAATTTCTGGTTAGTTACATAGACTTAGACCTTGAAAAGTTCGAATGCTTCTGAAGTCCCATCATATGTAATACTTCTTCATTCCCATTGGAAAGAGCAATAGGAACAGCTGATTAATAGAAAATTCAGTGGGAAGCAGATCAAGAGAAAGTAGTAGTGGAATTCAAATCTGCATTAAATATTTGCTGCTGAACCTGTAGATAGGATATGTTTAAGGAAGACTTTTTATTTGTGTAGATTGAAAAAACAAATTTGGAAAGCAGTTGATCTACCTCAGAATCACAGAATCTTAGGGGTTGGAAGGGACCTCAGAAGATCATCCAGTCCAACCCCCCTGCCAGAGCAGGATCACCTAGAGCACATCACACAGGAACGCGTCCAGGCGGGTTTTGAATGTCTCCAGAGAAGGAGACTCCCCAACCTCTCTGGGCAGCCTGTTCAGTGCTCTGTCACTCTCACAGTAAAGAAGTTTTTTTGATGTTTACATGGAACCTCCTATGCTCCAGTTTGCATCCATTGCCCCTTGTCCTGTCACTGGACATCACTGAAAAAAGCCTGGCTCCATCGTCCTGACACTCCCCGTTAACATGTTTGTAAACATTGATGAGGTTGCCCCTCAGTCTCCTCCAAGCTAAAGAGACCTAGCTCCCTCAGCCTTTCCTCATAAGGGAGGTGTTCCACTCCCTTTGTGTCTCTGGGAAATGGCTTTTGAGGGCTTAGGGGTCTGAGAGTGCTGCTGGTCAAACAATTTTTTGAAGCACAAGAACAGGCAATCTCGTGTCAAAAGCTGAGAAAGTGGGGTGGAAGACCAGCTTTGCTAAACAGGGAATTTAGGCTTGGAAGTCCAGAGTAAAAAATAAATTATATGATCTTTGGAAGCAAGGTCATGCTTCTCAGAAAGCTTGCAGAGCTGTAGTTTCTACACGCAGGGAGAAGACTTGAAAAGCCAAAGCTAGAGAACTTGGGCTTCCCGGCCTGCTGTGTTGGAGGACCACAACTGTGGGAACAGTGATTTTCCATTTGTGGACACTGAAACTGTAAGACATCAGTTGTATGAGCTGAGTATTCCTAACTCCATGGGGCCTGACGGGGTTCATCCCAGAGTGCTGAAAGAGCTAATGGATGTTATGGCAGTCTCCCTCTCAATCATCTAACAGAGGTCTTGAGAGTCTGGTGAACTCCCTGCTGACTGCAAGCTAGCTGATGCTATTCCAATTTACAAGAAGCACGTGAGGGAAGACCCAGGAAGCTACAGACCTGTTAGTCTAACCTTGGTACCTGGAAGAATTATGGAGATCATGCTGGACAAGGAAACTTTCAGGCCAAGTCAACATGAGTTCACAAACCTCTGTGCCTGGGAAGATCACAGAACAGATCCTCCTAGAAGCCATATTAAGGCAATGGAGGACAGGGAGGTAATTCAAGATGGCAGTATGGCTTCACCAAGGGCAAGAACTAGCTTTCAGTGAGTAAAAGAGGGTTTTAATCTAGGCTCCAGTAGTGAACCTTTCCTATTTTAAGGAAGGAGAAACTTGCATTGTAGAGCACAGCTCAGCTAAGAGTAGTGGTAAGAATTCATCTCCACAACTGTGATGCCAAAGGTAGGGCAGGATTTTATCACTAATTCCTGATGATTTTGGAGCATATGGGTGGAAATTAGAGGTGATTTTCTCTCACTTTTCAGGATGTGACCGATGTGTCATCTTCTTGATTCTTTTTATATTAATAAGGTTGTTTTCCTTCTCTGTTTCAATTTTTTTTTCATAACCAGTTAAAGAGATTGCTGCTGTTGAATAATATTTCCTTAGAATGTGTTGCATCAGTGCAGCATTTTCTAATTAATATTTTGTTCATTGCTCCTCATTATAGCTTTTTGTTGTGCTTTACAGGGAAGACAATGATAAATTTTCCATCAAAAGAAACCCTTTTGTCAAGTGCCAAAGCCGTTTGTTTGCCCACAGCTGGACTGTGTTATAGTTTAGCCTTCAGAGGCACCAGGCCAGCAGTTTCCTATGGAAACCTGGAAGAGTTCACGTGTATCATGGACAGAGTATGCCACATATGTATGGAAATTAATTGCTCACCCAAATAAAAAAATCTTGATTGTTCCATCCCCATATGACAGTTAGGTTTAGAACCCTGAGAACTGGGTGTCAACATTATTTTCATTCTGTTGGGTAGATGGTTCTCGTCTTGAAATAAAAGCGTCTTTGTTTCTTTTCTGGCTTCTTTTTATTCCATATTCCGAAAGCAATGAATTCCTTTTCTTTAATGTTGATTTTTAGGGAGTTTTGTGGTTGCATGCAATGTAAAAAAATAAATAAATAGATGATTTGGTTTCATTGTTTTTTTCAGCATATAGCTATTTTTTACCTTACTACACATGCAATTCATTAGTAATGCCATCTGGGCAACCCTAGGCATGATGTGCCCGACTTGGAGTGACAGAGATGTGTTTGAAAGATAATGGAGTCAGTGTGTGTAGTCCTCTTGAAACTCCATCTGATATAACTACTGCTTAACATCTCTTCCCATTTATTTTTTTTCCTTCTGTAGCTGAGCAAAAATTTTGATTTATGTTTCTGCTTTACAAAAAAAACAACTACAACCCTCTGACTCTTTTGATAATCAGTAGTACTGGGACTCTTGATTGCCTTGTGTGCTTTTGTAAACCTCTAACTTTAGTAATAGAGATCTCTTTCCTTAGAGTACCTACAATGTAGATGTTTCATTTCTCTATTTTTGAGAATGCAGGAATATTGCGAGTTCTGTGGTCCCAAGCAAAAGGGTTTTTCCTTGGAATCCACAACATCTGAACATCCATGCTCCCAGCATTAGGGTGAGGGGAAGAGAGTGAAAAAAATATGTAGAAGACAGCTGCTAGCCATCAGATTTGGTGTTTATAAAGTAACACTTTTCTTTTGAGAAGAAAATTAATTGGTGTGTTATATATTTGATTCTTTTAAAATAATGTAATATGCATTAGTTTTCTCAGTAAGACTGATATTCAATACTTGATATTTCCAAAACAACCAATAATCCTTATCCCTGAGGAGCACATAATGTAGTGAGTTTAGAAATTATAGAAACAGCAGAAAGAGTAGGGTCACTGTTTTCAAAGTATCATTTTCACTCATAAGGTTTGAAGAGGAATACATCTAATACTTTTTAAAAACTGGTTGGGTGACTTCTTTTGATTACACATTTTTTTAACCTGTTCACATTAGGAAGAGTTGATGTGGATGATTTTCTTGTGTAAAAATCAAATTACAAAGAAGGGCAGCTGAGAATAGCTAACAGTCAGCTTTGAAGTTTTAATGGTATAATATTGCCTAGCTACAATACTTATCAATCACCCCAAGTAAATCCATAAGTTCATGTATTTTTTTTTAATGTTGTTTTCATCACATGCTAAAACAGGAGGCAACAGAAGTGTGGAAGTAGGAACGGAGACTCAATAAAAAATGAGGAAGTACTAATTTTCTTTTCAAGGATATTTACTATCTTTACTATTATTTGAGCTAAAGGAAATAGAGAAAGCAAAATGAATTTTCAAATAGGCTCTAAGATTTCAAATGTGATTTTAATGCCCTTTTTTAAGGAGGGGTTTATTGTCACTTATGCAGCGTTTTAGAATGAGCCCATGGGTGTCTTGGCTATCTAAACAAATGTTGCAACACTGGTGGTGCTAAACCACAATTACACTGCTTCTGCAATTTTAGTGATCATTTTCTGTCACTTCTTTCAGACCATATAATTTCAAAAAATTCACTCCTTTAGAAGTACATTGGTTCTTCTTGGAAAAAACAGAAACTTTGCATTAATTTGATTGCAAAAACATCGGTCCATGATCTCTGTTAATTTTTTTATTAGCAGTAGTGCTTTGAAACTGTTTTTTAGAGAGCTGATGAAGAACAATGAGATTTCTTAGTTGGGTGAACACTATTATCAATGAGAAGATGTCTTTAACAGAGGTTCTTATGTATATCCATTAAAGAATGCAGTAAGAGTGCAGATATATAAGATGGAAGTTTACAGAAATATTTTGGAAGCAGACAAAAAAAACAAAACAGAAAAGCAGCAGAAATCATGAAAAAGGTAATGAAGTGGTACACAGACAACCAGGGAAAACACCATGTCAGCCACTACATGGGGGCCTACATCTTCCACAGCTGAATAATACAAAGGAACTACATATGCAATAATAATGCTAGTAATAAAACTTCAGGTTTATTATTCAACATTATTATGCTGTTATTTATTAAATGTTATCTACTATGAGACATTCTTGTGTTTACTGGGTATACCTAGAATACTGTAAAGTAATAAATTATAAATAGTAATAGTGTTAATTCCATCTCCATCTGTAGAATTAGCCTCATTTCCTTGCTTGGACTGATAAGTTTCTGGTGTGATAGAAACAAGACCTGTGCAAATATTCAGGACTGGTAACTTTCTCGTATGTAATTGTCAGTATTTAACCCATATAGAAGATTTCTCTATCTGGACTAATTATAGCACTACTTACTAGAACTGCTCAGCACTAAGTTCAGAGTTTCTCAATGGAGAATAAGAATCCCAAATTATTTTGTTGATGAAGAAGCGTAAGTGTGGCAAGTGAAACAGTTTTCCCCCATCTCAGAGCCAAAGCCAGTAAATCACTAATATACCCATTGGAAATTAGCAACATCTACATAGAGACTCTCTGCAATGCTGGGGAAGGTTGAAGACTGCTATCACAGCAATGAACTTCTTGAATGCTTTTTAAATATTTCTGGAAACCTACAGAAAACTGGCTAGGAGCACAGTTTTGGATCTTCTCTTCTCAGTGCTACACAGTATTAGCAAGCAATAATTACACTAAGACTTTATTCTAATTTTAATGGTTACAGTTCTCCAGAAAACAGTGTCTGCAACTACTTATTTGTGTAATCATGACTCTGAGATAATCGTGACTGTGAGAAGATGCTAGTCCTCTTGTTTGGAGTAGGCAAAGCCAGGGATATCTTTTATCAATTTGTTATTACCAATTTATGATCAGTTACAATCGAGGCTATATGGCACTTAGGAAGTTTTGTTTTCTGTTCTTTGACTGTCTCTGTATTTGCCAAACCTCTCTGTGGTGACAACTCTGCTTGCTCAACTTTGAAAGCTCTGATGGATAAGGTGCTGCCTATAATGGAAATTGCCACAAAGAAAAAAACATTAAAGTGACATTTAATGCCCAAACTGTAATGGCAAATACTTTGATAAGGAGCTTGACCAATTGTTGAGAAGTTTTAGGGAGCTTAACTAATGAAAATGGTTCTTACTAGAAAATATATATACTGGTTATGAATTACTGTGGATAAGTATAGATGTTTATCTAATCCCAGACCAATCAGATAGGATCATTCTCCTGCGCAAGACAAAATTTTGTGCATTTACACTATTGCTACTCTTATCACTGTATGGTTCACATGCCACCTGGTGGACAACCTTTGCATTTTCATTATTCCTTTTTGCTTCTCCTGGTAAGAAATTCTCCCGCTGGCTGTGTCCGGGGAGAAATTTATCTGATTTCATATTATTATTATTATTATTATTATTATTATTATTATTATTATTATTATTATTATTATTATTATTATTATTATAATATGCATGAGTTCTTTGGTTCTTTAATAACATTAGAGGAAAAGATGTTCCAATAGGCAGAGAGCATGTCCAACATTTTTATTTGGTAGTGCCACATTGTGTACCTTCGCAGCAGTAAGTTTCCTACATAAATGAAGTGGCTCTCTATGCATTCTTACTCAATTCAGATGTTTATTCTGACAGAACAGTTCTTGCTGCTACTTTGTGTTAAAGTAGTGACAAGGAATTGGAGAATTGCATTTGAAGATCTAAAAGTTTGGCTAGCAGCATCTTTTTATTGCCTTTCCACTGTGTGACAAAATCTGTTGATACTTAAATACTCTTAACATAAAAAGAAGAAAATAATTTCAAGCTCTCTTGTATCCAAATTACTCTGGATTACAAAGCAGGACATATTTCACATGTGTTGTTCATTGTTTTTGTTCCAGAACATGCCCAGTGTTCTGATTGCCTTTCTGTACAAGTTTTTCTGTCTTAGTAAATTTACTTTTGAAATAAAAAAAAAATAACCAGGGTATGTTCTATGTGACTTAATGTTTGGGATGAAAAAAAAAAGGAGAAGTGGACAAAAGGGAAATTCACAACATTAATCTCAAAACATGGGCACAGGGATGACTAAAAGGGGATTTAAAAAATGTGATTTAATTGTGATAGAGTTTAACAATGTATCTGTCCACTGGAAAGCAAGCATGCAAGAGGCATGCATTTTTTTTTAGGTCATGCAACGTTAAAATATGAGTAACATTTGAGTCTTACTTTACTGGTACAATTTGAAAGGAACTTCATTGAGGGCAGTCCAATTCCACTAGAAATTGGGAGAATCAGCATCTCACAATAATTTACCAATGTATGGTTCTAGAGCTGATTTTTTATTAGTATTTCTGTCAAGAAGCACTTTTATAAGTAAGGAACAGAAATAGGTGTGTTGTGGAAGCTGTAGTTTTAAAAGTTTTTGCCACGCACTAAGCAAAAGTTTGCTTCTGTCATGTAAACCAGAACACTTTTAACATTTTCATGTAAGCACATTACAAGATAATGGCCAGGGTTAATTTTAGTAATGGAATGTACTTCTGGCCAGAGTAGGAAGTTATTTAATTTTCTCAATCATTTTGCATAGTCAGAGACTTGTTCTTATGCAGCATGTCGTCGTCTGATGGGAATTTTCGGACTCTTGACTACAGATTTGCACTTGAAATGTTCACTGTTGTCTGAAGGATGCACAGTGTCTTTCTAGCATACTTTTTTCCCTTCCATTTACTACTCAGTAGGTTTTCGTGACCAGTAAATTGGAGGGAAATATTTTTTTACCATAGGACAGAAGGAAAATTGTTTACATTCTTCACATTCCATGTGTGCAGTATATACAGGCTTTTGGAGTGAATCCAATCCAGCTGCTAAAATGCCTGAACTACTTCTGTTTCTGTCCAGTGAAATCTTTAGTCATGAGCAACTGATGAACATGAACACCTAATCTATTAAAACTATTTCAATTATAGGGTTTATTTGGTTTAGTTTGCATTTTGTTGTACTGAGGTGAACCATGGCTAAAGAAATACCCTTTTGAAGACATAGAATTGTTGGACATCATTTTAGGCAGACTTGGGATGGTTGTCAAGAGTATGCTGTGCTCCTGCCAATCCTAAACTAACCTGAATAGTTCTTCACCAAGGGCTGCTTGGTGCTAGTAGGGTGCCTAGGTCTATGGCTAGATGTATACATTTTGCTGCACACAGTTTATCCTGTTCATACTGATGAGAAATGGACAAACTGGTGCATCTTACAGCCAAATAAAATACTGCAGTATGTGGATACTATACCCTTATTTCATATTGCCATTTTTCTAGTGAGAGGAGACCATGCTTTTTTATTTTGAGACTGAAGTCACAACCAAGTTGTGTGGTTATTTCTATCACTGTCTTGAAAGGAGGGAAACCCCTTTGGATAGAGTTGTGATACAGATTAAATTAAATAGTCAAGGCAAGCCTATCAGCCTGTCCCTTTCCTACCTGTGGTGTCACAGAACATACACAGTTTATGTGGTCATATGAATGTATTAATAAAATATATGTATTATAGTGGGAAGAGAGAAGAAGAGGTATATAAGCAAATTCAGTGCTCCATATGTACCGAGCTCTGCAGGCATTAGCAACACAAAAATAATAATTCTGCAAATGAAATAAAAGGTGCCTTTTAATGGCTAAATAGTTTACAGATATTGTCCCCAGCGACATTTGTAGAATGGGGCTGAAGTCCCTTTCCCATCATACCTCTGTGACAGAACTGGTGGAAAATATTTTTGCCAAGAATATGTTACAATTTTTTTTTCTAGTTTTTGTGAAAAACATAGGTACTCAGAGTAATTCAAGAAGCTTTTACGTGAAAGGTCCATGCTATTCTACAGTTAGACAAGCTGCAGAAAGAAATAAGGTACTGAACAGAAAACAAAGATCAGTTGCAGAGTTTCCATAAACATTTGTATTTCTATCCACTTTTCCAGATACAAATTGAATTTCTGTTGTCCATAGGCCTTAGCTAATATGTATATAAGGTGAGTATCAGCAGTGACCAGCTGAGTAAGAGGATTCATTACTGCCTTGCTCCAAATGTTGTCACTGACAAGGACTAATAAATCCCTCAGGAACAGGAAAACTAAATCCCTTGTAAACAGTTTCTTACTCTGACACTTGAAAAATACAAATTTTTGGCTTCCAAATAAATTGAAGTCTGATCCTACTGTTTTCAGTATGTCTTAACTGATACAAGACTTTTTTTGAAATTAATAATTATCACAGAAATATATATTAGATACCCTGACAAAATGAACTGAAATGTTTAAGAAAGTATAAATGTAAGAACTTTGCTGAACTGTAAGCTTGCATAGTTCTCATGTGAAGTATGCAACTGAAACATCCTCCTCTAGGCATAATAGTTTACATATAAGTCAATGATCTAGAAAGTGGCAGTTTCTGATTAAGATTAGTAAGACATATGACTAGTTAAACCAGCTTGTCTTAATTTCCACAAGGATAAGAAGAAATTTCTGTACAAGTGTAGTTCCACCTTTCTACAAGTGTACATATTTTTGTGTTTCTTGAATTGAAACTCATACTTATTGTTTGACATTCTGAGATTTAAAAAATACAGTAAAAAACCCCATTCTTTTCCCTGATATGTTTGAAAGGATGCCTATGGCTATATTATTATAAATGGGTAGATTTAATATATTTATTTTTTTCTCCCTAGCTTTCAGCCATGCATTTTAATGTTCAAGAATTTGTCTTGTTTTTAATCTGACTGAGATTCAAGAATATTTTCAAGATAAGGGGCAATGTTGTCACTTGAGCAAATGAGTATAAGCCAGCCATAAATATATTTTGGCTGGAAATTAAAAGAAGATTCTTGACCTTTAAAATGTTCTGATTCAGTTTTCCAAAAGGAAAAAAGTTTAAAAAAAAAATTAAGGTGGCAATCTTGAAATCACAAGGGGCCAAAAGTAATAGATAAGGAAATCTCTTCTGGTCTTTTTCTTATCAAGAAGTGCTTCTCCTACATATGGTTTTGGAGGATTTTTTTCACCATCTATCAACTAAAATCATGATGGATCTGGAAGTATGTAAGTTTTTCTCAGTGTAAGAGACAGATCCATGAGGATCCATGAGATCCATTTCTTATTCATGTTAAGATATAACAGACCAGGTAAGAAATCTGTGTTTTCCAGATAAAATGGAAACCAGAGCTAGGCAATCAGTTATTGTTGAGTGTTTTCCCCAATGCTATAATAAAATTTGTCAGTTAGATGTAAGCAAGACAAAATAAACTCTGTAGTATCATAGAATCAGTCCTGCTCACCATGAAGTCAGGGAGGGATTTTGTCATTGACAGTACAAGAAAGGCAGCACAGGCTATGAAAGGCAAACTGATCCAAATGCTCTCTGTATACCACAAGCACTCACTCAGCATAAGTGAGGAGCTATGATTTTGTTTTGGTGTAACAGAGACTGACAATTGAACACCTTTCCTGGCTCTCAAACTAATTTGAAATACCTTGAGCAGTACATACATGGAGATATAAGATTTAGCTTATTATTCTTGTCTTGCACAGGCTGGAGAGGAAGGAATGATTGAGTGTTTGTTTCCTGTCACCAGAATGTGAAGGCATGGATTATATTCATCCATGGAGAGGGAAAAAAGTAAATTGTTCTGATCTATAACTGTTGGTACAGCAGCGATGAGTTGACTTTAGGGTCTTGTTAGGAAAGCAAAATGTTGTATTTCTTATTGTTCAGCAATCACTCAGAGCCAAAGATCCAATATCTCCAGTTCTTTTATGTTTTACTTTGAGAGTTGATAATAAAATAAATAGCATTGTTGGAAGACCCCTTGAGGAGAGAGAGATGAGTAGCCTGGCACATAGTTTGGAATAGCACAATATTTGGGTTTCAGAAAGGAGGCAAGGACATAGGGATTTTTCTTTTGTTTCAGTTTCGGAAGCAAAATAGAAATTACAACAAAACTTTTGTCATAGACTTATAGCAGAATGCACACAATTCCCTTGAAAAGGATTATTTTTTTTTTTATTAAAAAGGCTTTTTTTGTTTTTTTTTAATTAAAAATGTAGGTAATTAGCAAGGTGTTATTCGAATGAAAAATCTGCTAGTATGGATGGGACATAGCTGTATCAACATGGCTATATGAATGCTTTTGTCTACCCAGTCTTACATTCATTTAAAAGGAATCACTGTAGTTTGATGGTTCTTAAATTGCTATTATGGTGATTAGACTATAAAACATTCCACAGCTTCTCTGATAAAAAAGAGAAGCATCTGGACAGAAAAAACGAAGAAAAAAAATCCAGCATAACTTCTTCCCTGTGTTAGTTCCCTGTATGAGCTGCAAAACTGTAGTGTGTCTATTCTTATTACTGTTAAATGCAGTTTTTTTGGGTTTTTTAATTTGTCTGATGACCATATTCTTTCTTCCTATCTGCTATTTATTCTGAGAAGTTTTCTTTGTTTGGGGGTAGTGGTGGTTTGCTTTTTTTCTTTTAATTTTTGTCATTGTGATTTCTGGCTAGCTACAAAAGTTTAGGCTTGGTGTTAACTAGCAAATTTCAAATCTGGACCATGCTTGCAAGGAAAAAGCGCTTAAAGCACCTTGGATAGCAAGATGCTTCACAATTCCCAGTGTGGTTCTGCCATTCCTAATGTGGTTATTCTTATGTCTTCAATAAGAGTAAGCTAGCACAGTCTATGTGAGTAAACACAGAGGTGGACTATGGAGGAACAGCAGAATCTCTATTCTAAGGCAGGCTTTATCTCACCTGTGTTTCTCTGTCTAGATGTGCCAGGTACTCAAGGATCTTCTTTTAGAAGGAGAGGAAACAGGTGCTTCAGTGGTGCTTGACTCATCAGATCACGTGCAAATGTTTAGTTTAAGGTAATATGAATCTTATCTCAAATGATGCTGACAGTCCTGACTAGGTCTTTCTCAACTGTGAAGGGAGAGAGACTAAAGAGACAAGTCAAAGTTAGTTATCTATATTCAGATTAATCCTTCCTTGATTCGTGAGGGAGAAAGATGGCATCCTTATTTCCTTCCAGCCACTTACTTGCTGTAATCCCATTTACTGCTGGCTGAGCAGCAGAGTGAATGTTACAACACTCAAGCTTTGAAATAAAACTAAGGTCAGCTAAGCTGAACAGAAGACTAATGAAACGAAAGGTGCACTTCCTCTGGGAAGAACAGATTTTTCAATCTGAGTTGTCAAAATGTCCTTATGTGTGCATCTGTAACTGCTATAGGTGCTCTGAAGCCACCTGCATCATCACACTGTTCAGTTTAGCAGATAGTTGGTTTGCAAAGATGACTGAGAGCTGGTAGCATTCTCTGGGGTTTAAATGTCCAGTGAGTTAATAGTTAGTCAGACATTTAAGCAGGCACTACATAAGCTGATGGAGAAGCAACCACATGGATGGAGAGCACCTAGAAGACAGGTTATGCTGTCTTTACAGCTCTTCAGAATGGTGTTGACCTATCCTACAACTGTTATATAGAGTGGTCTTCACTAGAGGTACAAGTGACAAGCAACTAAATCACTAGCTGCTGTACGGTAGGTGAGGAGAGAACAGTCTTTCAGTCTTCCATTTGCATCTAAAACTCTCCCACGCTGGCAGGCATGTCTGTGGGTAGAACAATGAGGCCTTACTTCCCGTGAAGTTGGAAGCACAGTAGAACTCGGTGCTTTTTAGCACAGCAGCACTTAAAATTAGATTGCATTCTTTTTGGTTGTCAGTGTTTACCAGAGAGATTCAAGGTCTTTTTAAAGTGGAGATAAAATAGTCTGCTCTTCGTCTTCCCTTTGCACTGAGTACAGCCATACACACTTGAACACACTTCAAGGTTTTGACTGGGATACTGGAGATCTTTCACTGTTCAAAAGTGACAAGTGGTGCTATTAAATACCTCTCTGCACTTCAATCATTTCTAGAAAATGCAGAAATTTCTAAAAGATAGCACTGTAGCACTTTTGAACCATAACAAAACTGTGTGTGCTCTGTATATGATGAACATTTCTATTACTAGTTTCATCTAGTTCACCTATAGCTGTAGCATATTTTCTTTATGTGTAGGAAAAGGCGTTAGCTACAATCATCATGTTACTTTGATTCCTTTTAAAGTACTTTTCACTTAGGTTCTTAGGCCTTGCCCTCAGACTGCATTTCTGGTTATTAAATCTTTCATACTCTCTTCTACTCTCTGCTATCTCCATCAAAGTAGTAATGGAGCACTTTCCGTTCACTGGCCATGGGCAACATGCCCTATAGGGCAAGAGGCATAGCTTTTGCTGATTTGTCCATCTGGCTTTAAAAACTTGATTTTGGCTTCAGAGCCAGTGAATCTTGTTTGCAGCAGTTGCAATATTGGTGATTTTGGACACTGCATAGATTTCTGTGCTTGTTCTATATATGGATTTAATATTTACTTACCTCATTGGGAAGTTTAATTCAATATTTGCATGATGGTTTGAAATCTTTAGATGCTGTGGAGAATAAATAGTTATTAATTCATTACATACCACATTACAGTGAGTAACATGTAATAGTCTAAGCACCTTTTATTAGTAATACATTTATAGCTAAAAACTCATATACTGTTGTAGTAGTAGGACTTTGGTCTACCTAACGTGACTTCTTTATAATTTTTAATTAAAAAAAAAAAAAAAAGAGTCAAGGTCAAGAAGTAAGTCTTTTATCAAATAAATGTCTTTTTTCCATGTCTGAAACTTTCAAAAAAAGCTGAAGAGGGTCTGAAAGATAATTTATTTTTATGTGGCCAAACTTCACAGAAAGTATCTCCAAGTCAACTTGTGCTTCATACTTATTGTGTAAAGGATTTGTGCTTGAAAGGAAAAGGGACTTTATCTTGGAAGATAAATCTGAGCAACTGATACGACTTGGGTAGCTTTTTCCAGTCTTGTTTTCTTATGGATTAAGATTATCCAGAATGTATTTTAATAATAAACTTGTAATTCTATAATATATATTTTTCTATTTTGCTTCATATAGAATCATAGAATGGTTAGGGGTGGAAAGGACCTTAAAGATCATCTAGTTCCAGCCCCCAGCATGGGCTGGGACAGCTCCTACTAGACAAGGTTGCTCAAATCTCTATCCATCCTGGCTTTGAACATTTCCAGGGAGGGGGCATCTACAACTTGCCTGGGCAGCCTATATGATTTAATAATATATACATAACACTATGTATCTGTGTGAGTGGGTGATATATACACATATATTCTGCTATACAAAAGGTAATAGAACTGTATGGTGGGCTGGTACTGAAGCCTCTGACACGTAAATAATACAGCTTAGCCACAGGCGCCTTCAAAGTTCTGTAATCTCTCATTTCAGATCACTTTTTTGGTTTTTCTAGAACTCTCCGTCCTTGACTAGGGAGCTTTCTATTCTCCAAACTAGAGGAAACATTCATCAAAAGTTTTTCATGGGGCATCAGACTGGATGCAAAACTCAGAGTGCAGTGGAGTGGTTGTTGCAAGAGTCATCCAATGCAGAGAGGTATTACAATCTCTCTTAGTTTCAGATGTATACAGACAGTCTAGCTGCATCTCTCCTACTGTTAGAAGGGCATGTGATAGATCATTGCTTTGAGCTATTGATTGCAGAAAAGACTTTAAAGTCATGTATTTTATGACGTGTTTTCTAACTCTAGGCAATAAACTCAGGCTGGTTTGCAATGTACAGATTAAAATCTAGAGATGTTAAAACCAGAACACAGCTCCTTATGAATTAATCTGAAGTGGATTTTATGAAAGGCGCCTGCACTATTAAATCTTATGAGAGGCTGCGTGTCATTAAGGGTGGTCATAGATGCAACACTCATACATGAGAGAGCTCTTCCCATTGTGTGCCTCCTATCAAGGCTTCCCATTTGCTTTTAGTATGTCAGTGTAGAAGGAAAAATGACAAATAAAATACCATAGTGCAGCCCTGCAGTTTGTACTTTGATTTCATTCCATTGTTACTGCTACTCAATTTTTTCCTGATTCTATGGAAAGGAGTAATCTCATTCTCAGTTTCATCTTTACTTTTGAAATGTCTACCTTGATGTCAAGAGCAATAATTTGTGCTCACAATGTTTGTGTGCATGCTTAGGATGTGCAGGCATGTATAATTTTATTATATGCTACTACAGCCTGCTGACCACTTCCCCTGAAGACTTAACTGCAGTGGAACTACTCTGAACAAGGACTGAATAAGACACCTCTTTTTCAAGGTATGACTTATATAGCATAGAATTTATATCAACATAACAATACAATTTATAGTGGGTTTTGTGACCACCGTACCATTTACCTTACTTCACCAAAACCCTGTACTGTCTGTTTTCCCATTTGAAGTAGTAGGAGGCTTAGTGGCTTTAATGAAAACCTCCAACTGGTGAATGGGAGCATTCTTCAAGGCATGGGATACAGTAGCTCTGTTGTTAGCTGTGGCCTGATCTGCTCTGGTCAGGCTTGGCTGAGGCTCTTGCACAGCTCAGAAACTCCACTGAAGCCCAAGCAGTCACTACGCCTGCATAGCCATGGCAAGTGACCTCCTCAAGTTAGCATAAAGCTCATCTAAGTCTTTCAGTTTTAAAAAAAGTTGCCAGGTTACCAGTCTTTGTACAGTTGGTGTTCTTAATGCCAGGCTGTCTTTGTTACAAATTAAGCCCAGCAGAAAGTGGGGATGAAAGGAAAAAAAAAAAGAAAAAGAAAAAAGGTAAAAAAGAAACACAGGAGATGCATAGGAAATGATCTGACAGGCGGGTGTGCAGACAAAACAATAGGTATTTATCTTGTAAGGTGTAGTCATTCAAGTAGCATGCAGAAGCTCCAGTCATGATTGACACCCTGCTCTGTACTAGGTGCACTGTAGACACTTAATAAAAGGCAGTCCTAATGGAGAATTACTGAAGCTTCACATTTAACTGTAACACCAAGTACCTTACCACAATCAATTATATGAAAGAATTTATAACATGGTTCAAGAGGACTCTGGATACTCCTAATAATGTAAGACAGAGTAAATGCTACTATTTTAAAGTACTTTTATTGTCATGTATCCATATGCTATCTGTAACAGGAGATGAAGATAACTATCGTTTATTAGTGTGGTAATTGAGACTGAATTATGTGGACAATATAACAGGGAGGCAAATATATATTTACTCAGAATGCTTAAATGCTTCAGTAACTTTAGTGCATTACTCTGCTAACCCCTTCCAATCTGTTAAATATGTATTGAGTAGATAATGAGGCTATATCCTTGATAGAGCAAATTATTTAGCATAAAGCAGTGTTTTAAAGCTACTAGTTGCGAAAACCTTTACTAAAGAAGTTCCCAAGATAAGGGCTGTAGATCACTGTGAGTTTAAAAAAAGAAATTCGTCAGATTATGCTTTTCTGTGTTTCCAGCTGCTAATTTACATTAAAATATGGCTAAAAATACATCAGCTCTTCCCTAATATTACTTTGCCATGCAACTGTTTACTCTATTCAACAAAGTGATGCTATGTACTTGTCTTGCAAAAGCCTTCAAGTTACATGAAGTCTTCTCATCCAGGCATAAATGATAGTGTAAGAAGAGCTGACAGTCTCTTCTCTAGCATTTACCTTTCAGGCTGTGCATTAGGGAAAGGATGCTTTTTTTTCCCCTCACAAATAGCAGAGGAAATGTTCCAGATTGATTTCAATTTTTCCCTTAAAGGTGACAAGAAATATTTCCAACATAATTGCAATAGCTTTTGATAATATTACTATAATTCACTTTGTGTGCATTTTTTTCAACATAGATCTTCTTCTCTGCATCCATGATTTGCCTAGGAAATGGTCTAACCTGAATTAAGAAAAGACTACTTCAGTGCCTTATTTTAAATGTACATTTAAATGTATTTTTAAAATACATTCTCAGTAAAAACTGTTGTAGGTTGATACTTAAATACAATGGAAGTTTAGTATAGATGCTTGGAAAATAATTAATATCTTTGGTGTTATTTTATACACTTAAGAAACGCACAGTGTTTTTCTCAGTACAGACAGGACCTCCTCAGATGTCCTAGTTATAAATATAAGGGATAAAATCCTATTCCTGTTTGATTCAGTAGCAAAAAATTCCATAGAGCTTCCTAAAACAGTTTCTCAGTATATATATTCATGGATATAACACTTCCAGCTTGAAATAAAAGAATAATAAAATAGACACCATATTTACACAATTTGTCTCAGTAATTCTCAAATGCTGTTTCATTTTTTTCATTAATAGCCTTTAGGGACAGTAGGACTGCACAATTATTTTGCAATATAAAAAACATCCAAATAAATTAACAGATGGTGCTTAAATGATACGAGGGAAACACACTTAAGGTGAGGTTCAAACGCAAACTCAGAAGAAGACAACAGACATTAATGTGTAGAATAATACTGTGTCTTGGAGGAGAGAACTATTCTGGACTGTTCAACTGGATGAGCAGTAATTAAATTGTATTTGTAAATAAACAGATCCTTCCATTTCTTCAAGGAGCATTAAACTGGAAATGAGCTCAAAATAAGACTGGTGATTAGCTTGAAACAGTTGCATTTCTGACAGGTAACCACCATTTCTGTTTGGTTGTTTTAGTCATGATGCAGAGTAAGAATGGAACTCAATTCTATTTGCTTGTCTATAAAATGCAGATTCAAATCTAGTACATGCCTGAGACATATGACATGGTTTTTTACTTGTTTTGTTTTTTCTTCATGCAATGTAGTTTGATAATGACCAAGATATCACAAAAGAAATTTCTAAAGGTAGATGCTGTCTTGAGCACATTTAGACTAGAAGTGAAAACTGCTGAGCATCTTCAATTTCTTTCATACCTGTAGGAATGAGAGTCTGGGGTCAAATTTTTTAATAGTGACGTAGTGAGCATTTTAAGAGTTTAACATTCTTTTTTTTTTTAAATCACCTTTGTTATAAAGCTGTAAAGAAAGAACTAGAACCATATTTTGCTATGATTACTGCTATACACATTTCCAGTTTTTTATTTGCTTGTTTTAGTACAACTATAACAACAAAAAGATGGTCAAACCAAAATGTGTTCATTTCAAACTATAATGTTGTATTTTTAGCTACATGAAACAAGAGGAAGATAATGGCTCTTTTCTGCCAATGCACCCTCATCTTTCTTTTTAGCTACATTAGGAAGGTAAGGAAAAGTTTTCTTCTTTACATTTCTTGAGAATAAATATTTTCTTCACAGCTTCTCACAGGCAGATGCTCACAATTTTCATGTGCCCTATTTCTCCCTCAGAGGAAGATCCATATTTATAGACAGTCCCACTAGAAAACCCCATGTTGTTCTTAATAAACCCAAGACTTCCCTCGGTAATAAAACTGTCTGTTATATATAATTTAATGATATGCTTATAATCATAAAGTCCTGTTTGGTCATAATTTGATGTACATTGCATCTAGCTTTCCGACATGAAGTCCTTATATCTACCATCTTAAGACACTTGGATGGGAACTGTGGTATGGGTAATTTTTAGAGCTCTGCCATGCAAGGGGTTCTTGGCAACCAAAAATATAAAAGGGAAAAACTGTTATAATGGTAGTTTGTTAGGAATAAAGAAACATGGTTTTTACTTTTCAATATTAATTCAGAGGTTTCAGGTTCTTTTTCAACTTGGCTCATCTTCTTCAGTGGCCCCAGATGATCACTTTATTGGATGCTGTTTTGTCCCACCAGCATTTGAAAATCATAATTAACCTTTCTAGCTTTATGACATTGTGTTTTAATTCTTCACATTCACATACTGTAAATATAGCTCTGTCCAGAATGAGTTCCATGTAGCAGACAATGCTTGACAGCCTTAGTAAATTCAGAATGATCTATTCATTCATCAATATGTGTGTATAATTTCCATTAAACTCAATAAAATTTGTGTACAGCTGTAATAAATAGAGTCTTTTAACACTTCAGCATCTGACTAATTGCCAAGGAAGTTTCACCACTAGCCTGAGATATCTCCCCAGCTTTTAAGGCTCTGTTAATGTTGATTTGAAAAATGAGGAAGGATTAATTTTCTTATGGGAGTAGCTTTGCTCTAAGATCCTCCTTCTGCACATCTCGGCTGAGGTGCCTGTCCCACTCTGCTTGGACACTTTCCTAAACTATAGTGTGTGGAGTACATGTCTCTGTTGACCCTGGTTGCAGGATGGGGGTGCAAAGCTTGCAGTTGCCTCGCTCAGACTATATGAGTATCTCACTGCTTAGAAACATTCTCAGTTTTACGGTGTGGAAAAAAAAAAAAAAAAAAGGTTAGGACGAAGGGTAGAAGAGACAAGTATCTAGTAACTTCATATTGTGCCCTAACACAATTTGACCATCTCTCCATTTCAAAGGTTAATATATTCAATTTGGATTTGTCGAATCATGCAAAGTAATATTTCAAAACAGCCTCCGGGGGGGGAAAAAAAAAAAAAAAAAAAAAAGGTTTATTTATATGTGATTTTATAGGACTAATAAATGTGTGAAGATCTTTGTAATTATTTCTGTGTGACAGAAGCCGTCAAAGTTAATGATTTTGCAGGCCCCAGTTGTGGTTATGTTAAAAATAATTGCATTACCCTTGCACAACTCATTGCCGTTGCTACATAGTTTAAATATTTTATGTAGTTTTTAAGGACTGATCCTATTCTGAGGTGGGGGAAAAAAGCAGTAATCTGTGCCATTTCTTCCATCTAAAACCACACGGAAATTTCCTACTATCAGAGTTATTGAGATATTAATCAATCAACCTTCTTAATCTTCCTGTTTTGAATTACTTGTCTTATCCGTTATTTTATAAATGTATGCCTACCTGTGAGCAATTCAAATATTTTTTGAAAACCCCAATTAGCATATGCTAAAGAAGTCTGAAGTCTGAACAACTCAAATCAAGTCAGATTTTTGTCCAGTGGAGGACTACTTGAAATGGGTGATACACAAGTATGTATGTGTAAAAGCAGAAATGAGTGATGTGCAAGTTCATTGCTTTCATTGTGCTTGTTGGAAGGTCCTTAAAAAGCAGCAATTGAGTTTGCAAAACGGTCTGCTGAGCTTTTAAATACTCAGAGAAGCTTTTTACTGTTTAGGTGAATAATAAAGGTCAAGCTATACTGCAAGAGTTGCAAGATCTCAGAATGAAAGTGGTAGAATTTTTTGCATGCCAGAGTCAGAAGTTTTTCTTTTTTTCTGTGAATGTATGCAGTCAGTTTCTGATAGTATAGCAGCACTGTTGCTTCTGCTGTAGCTGAAGAAGAGAAAGGAAAGGTTTATGAATTTGAAAAATTGTGTTATGTAGACCAGAAGGAGGATAGAAGATGTTAACAAGAAAAAAGTTAGGGAAAGAGGCAGTTTTGACCTAGTTTAGTGTCACTAATTAGTATTGGGTTCTTAGTTATTTCCTCCAAAACTCACATATCCTAATTGTCACTGAACTTGAGAAAGTGTGGGTATAAGGAATGGAGATGGCATGGCAGAGGGCTCAAGATAATGCAGAGAAGTAACAAAGTCTCTGTGGGAATACTTACTCTTTAAAAACCAGAGATAAGTATAATAACCCTTAGTATTCATAGTGCACATTTTCTTTTCACACTTGCTACAGACATACTGGCATTACTTCTGTGAAAGCATTTAAAATTGAAAGGTATTAATACTCGATGTGGGCAAGGCAAGGGTGGTGAAGGTTCAAGGAGGAAAAATTGTGTCAGTTAGACAAGATTACAGAAACACTTTTTCCCAGGGCTAGCACTTAAGCTTTGTCCTGTGCTGTGCTCAAATCTCTAGGCCACAGCCCTCCCGGGACATCACATATTACGTATGGATGAGTTTTCAAAGTGACCTAAAAGATAAGCACTGTACTCCTCTGAAAGGCAATAGGATTGAGGATCCTCATATCCCAAGGCCTTTCTGAAGATCTCATCTTACATGCAATCTTAACCACTTCATCACACTCACTGAATAACAGCAGATAGTTGTTAACAGCATGTTTATTAGTCACTGAAAATAATTTATCCCTGCTTTGGGGCTCCTCTAAAGAAATTACACCTCTCCATTTCTCAGCCTTCTCTATATTAAACACCTGAGAAATAATTGTTTTCATGTTTCTTTGCCTCATTGATTGTGGGATAAATAAGCCATTAATAACTCCCCACCCTCATTACTCTACCATATCTGGTGAGCAATAATTTTTGGTTCATTCTGTTTAAGGGCAACGGCAAGAGGGGTAGTGAGGGGTGGAAAAGAGCAGTCAGACTCTTGAAACCCCTGAGCTGGTCGGCTAGGATATTGCCGGGTTGTCTCAGTTACCTCTTGTAGCTGAAAACCGTAATGATGCTTTGATGCAGCTTGCTTCCTGCCTCGCTCTCGGGGTGAGAATTAATTACCGAACGCAAACACCTGCATCAGAGGCTCCCGCAGCCCCAGCTCTGCAGGCGGGATGGTGCTCACCCCCCTCAGAACCAGGACGGCTGGGAGGACTTGCCGGCCGGCTGCCCGGCTCGGATGGCGGCAGGCTGGAGCTCGGCGTGCGGGGGAGCGGCGGGGCGGGAGGCGGGAGCCGCGGCGGGGCTGCCGCGGGGGCGGGCCGGGCGCGGGCGCTGCGCGGCACCCAGCACCCGGCCTCCGCGCACCGCGTCAGCACCGCGGACAGCGGCACCGGCGCGGCCTCCCCAGGGCTGGCCCCGGTACCGCCCGGCCCCGGCCCCGGTACCGCCCGGCCCCCGCCGCCAGCCCCCGGGCGCGGCCGCCCAGCCCCGTCCCCAGCGCCAGCCCCCGAGCCCAGGCCCCCATGCCCGCCGCGATCCTTCGGCTCTGGCTCTGAACCAGGCAAGGGAGGGCGAGCAGCGTCCTGGAGGCCGGAGGGGCGCAGAGGAAGAGGGAGGAGCTGGGAGCTGAAGGAAGCGGAGGGAAGGGGAGGGGAGCGCCAGGGAGAGGATTTTCCCTTCTGCTTCCTTTTTTTTTTTTTTTTTTTTTCCTGAGGGGGGTGGGTGGGTGGGGAGAGAAGGTTGCTGCTGGTTGGGGCAGTGTTTCCTCCTGCTGGAAGGTGATGAGTACAGGAGGAGAGAGGCTCTGAGCCTGCTTCTCTGCTGCGGGAGTGTCTCTCCCTCTTTCCCTCTCCCCTCTCCCGGCTCCTGTGTGTGTGTTTGGCTCCCCGGCTGCGTGTGCGTGTACACTGTGTATATATAACTGAGCGGGGAGGCTACTGCAAGCTTCTCTCATCAGCGCGCCTCTGTGCAGGAAGAAGGGCTCAGCTGCAGTGGTAGCATCAACAGCAGCATTAGCAGCACCACAGCTTTTTCCGCCTTTCTTCTCCTTTCCTTTCATCTCCATCTCCCTTTCTCTCCCTTCCCCCATGTATTTGGGAGACTGCTTTTTTTAATTTTTCTTTTCTGCAATCTTATTATTTGATACTTCGTGGTTGTTTTTTTTTTTTTCTTTTTTTTTCTTCCCCCCGCCTCCCCCCTTCCTATGAGAAGGAGGCACAGACACACATAAACACAGAGAAATAAGGGAAAGAAAAGTACCGGGACTTATCCTGCTGCTGCAAAACCAGAGATAGCAGGCGAAGAGGGGGGTTGGCTGCTACCCCAAGGTAAAGCCCTGCCCCCTTTACCTCCTTGCCACCTCCTCCGAGAAAGAGAAGGAGAGAGAGAGAAGCGGCCAAAGTGGAGAAAAGCAGGTCTTCTGCGGCTGGCATTTGGAGTACAGGGAGCCAGGAAGTGAAGGATGGTTGTGGTTACCCGAGCTGGCTGCAGAGCAGCTCTCTTCCTCTGGATTTTCAGCAGCATTAGCTGCAGAGCCAGGACTGCTCTGCCTGCATCTCGTAAGTACCCATTTTTAAGAAGCATGCACAATTTCAGCTCTGTAATAAGCCAGAGAGGAATCCCACAACTCTGCTGGTGATTCTTGTGCTTGATTTTCTGTGTGTTTGTACGTGTATGTGTGCACTGAGGTCTGATACTGTTTGCAATGATCCCCATCAGATCTGCGTTAGTGTAGATGATTTCAGTGGTTAGCTGGTGTGGAAAGTTGAAAGACCTGCTCTGATACAGTCTTGATTCTGAAGTGGAGTCAGAGGGTGACAGGAATCAGATAGAAGCCGTTCAAAGTTTGGGGGTGGTTTTTGCTTGTTTGGTTGATTTGTTTTGGTTTGGTTTTTTCCACCTTCCTCAGAAGGTTTGCAGTTTGCAGTTGAAAGTATTTCACTTCGAAAGCTGTGTGAGGGAAAAGAGGAGATGTGAGCAGTCCCCATAACTAGTGTTTTATGAGGGAGCAGCAAGAGAAAATTTTGTCTCATTTAAAGAGGAAAGAAAGATGGTGAGTTGATGATAGGGAACTGAGCCAGGACAGCTTTTCTTGAGAGTGAAGTTTTGCTTCCCATAATAAAATGAGCAAAAGTATTTTAGAGGAGACCAACAATTGCCCCCTCAAGGAGGCAGAAATAGAGAAATTATCAAGCATCTGCTGAAATGCTGAACTTCAGACCAGAGAAGTGCAGAGCACCTATACAGGACCCAATTCTGCCACCACTGTAAAAATGAGTGTACTCATGGATTTCAACGGTGCTAGATCAAATCTTTAACATTTCATTGAGCTGTAGTTTCCAGCAAAACATTTGCAGGTAGATGTCAGTGTTAAGTATTTACATGGTCTCTTCAGACCATGTGAAGCATTTACCATTTGCAAAGTATTTTTGAAATGCGTACTGAAATGAAGCAGTGGGTTTTTATAGAATCGTCAAAAATAGGCACTACTGTTGAGTTCCTCTGCTACAGATAGATGTGTTGGGATTGTGTATATGTGAATGGGGTCTGATTCTACTGACCAAGCAGGGAATTGTCTTAGAATATAATGTGTGTACTGCATGGAGATCTATGTGGATCATTATATTTATTTATTCGTTTTCTTGGGGGCAGGAATGAACAATGCAATGATTAGGGAACTGTAGCATTGCTCAGTGTTTTTTTATCTGTTATAATGTGATACTTATTGAAAAATAAAAAAATGTCATTATTTCAGTATTTGCTTGCACTTAGACATTTATTTGTATGTCAACAGAAAATGTCCAGCAGTGTCTGCATTGTATCTAGGTCTCAGAGGCTATGGGATCTTCAGTTATTTTTCTACCTTTGATTCAGGAGAAATATTGATTCTGAGGTTTGCTGCTTAGTTTTGACTCTCTAATTTTTCTTCTGATTATTTTTATTCTTTCATGGTCGTCTTTCAGGCTCTGCGTAACAGGAATTTACAGAGGGGGAAAAGGATTTATGACTTAGGTTGTCAGAAGTGTGTTCTTGGAAAACAAAATTCCCTATGCTGCTTTTCAGTTATAGGATTTCTGAGCAGTTTTTTAGTCACTCAGTAGGCTGTAGTTTCACTTGAAAATTACCTACAATGGGTTATCTGATTACATGACAAACAAATCTTTAACTTTTGAAAAAAGTTAGTTGAGAAGTTGATGGTTGTATTAACATCAGTATAACAAGAAAATCCATGAATAAAGCATATATATAACCTTAATTACCATCTACTCATATAAATTCCCATCCTGACTTTTTTTTTTTTCAGCTATTCCAAGATTTCTTTATATTAATTCACCTTCTAAGAGCCTGTACTCTACAATCCTTATGTAGTGTATAGCATTTCATTTCTGACTCACTTCTGAAAGTGAAATGAAGCAAGATTTCTTTACTGGAAACAGAAATAGTCAGCCTTAAGATTGCAAAAGGAGTGTTCACATTGCAGTACTTGCTTAAAATTCTTGTAAAGACGAACGGGTGCTTGGGAAGTGCTACCACAGTAGGAACTCAAGTGCTGTGTCAGTGTTATGGTGCACCACTGAACTGGTTCTTTAGTTGCACACTTTGATACACAAACTGGTCACTGCTGTATTTTCTGGGATTGTTTGTCACTTTGTATGCAACTGATTGTGAATGGCAGTAGGGAATTTCATTCTCCCTTGACAAGAGAATGCACTGAAGTTTTTTATCTATTTATTTTCTCATCAATTGATTTTGAACATAATTTTGGGAATACTTCTGAAATATTTAAAAATTGTGTGAATTGCAACTTGGATGTAAACTGATTTCCAACTATGTTTTTATTTTCTCCTCCATTGCTGCTTTAGGTTTTGACTTTGAAGTAATTTACAACAGCAAATTTATTCTTTACAGTATTTTTTAGGAAGTATGTGAGATTCATGGTATATAGTGAACTATGAATCCCTAGTTATGAGCTTTCTATTCAGTATTTTCTTACAGTCTGCTTGTGCTGACATAGAAAAAGGTACAGTTTTCGAAATGAATAGAATTGGACATCACTTATGTGAATATATTACATCTCAAATATTTGTTTACTTTGCAAAGTCAGTAAATCTATCTCTGTCACTCAAATGATGTCTCTTAGTAATACTGATTCAGAAGTGATCATGTGGAAAGCTTTGAGTCTCATTCAGTTTTATCTCAAGATGATGTGGGTGTTGAAAGCCCATCTTGTAGTACAATAAACATACACTGTGATAAAGTATCACACACTAATACTCAGATCTTACTGTGAATTTTATTCATAGTAATATTTTTCATACCTTGGCAATAAATTCTTTATATTCCTGCAAATTTTTTGGAAAAAGTATAGAAGGATCAAAACACTCAACTTCTGGAATCAAGGCTAATGAACAGCTCAACCAGGAGAGGTCATCACAAGATAAAAAGTAACACAGAAAATACAAACTTAGTGCTTTATAGTGTTTTACATGGCATAAAGATAGAATGATAAGAATATGACTATGCGTAGACTAAGTTTCATTTGTGTTCTTACTAAAAATTACACAAAGCAGTGATCTTGTCATCTTGATGAGAATGTTAAAAAGATTCATCATACGATCATCTGCCTCTCTATGAAAGCAACACACTTAAAAAGTAATTGTCTTTCACAGATAATTTCCATTTTTTGTTACATGTTATGTTTTGTTACATTTATGCACAATGCAAGCCTGATTAGTACAGAACTACTAAAGCTACTTCTCATACTTTTCTTGCCTTTGCACTAGGTCCCATACCACGGCTGAGGTTGAAGTTTAACCCCATTTTACAATAACTGATGCAGAAATCAAATGAGAGGCAGGTCTAGTAAACAATGAAGATTTATGTATAAGCAAAAATATGCATCCTTTAGCTTTGACTGCATGGTGTCCGGACTTTCCTTAATAGCTTGGGTAACCAAAAAAAGTATTAAAATAGTGTAATACCTCTTTTCAAAGGACAAAACATTGCACAAGAGACTTCTTTTCAAGAGCTCTATATAGAACTAGATAATACCTCCTTCCAGCTCATGGTGCTTGGGTGTTGGGTGTGTGGGGATGTCATATGTTCTATTAGACTAACATTCACGTTCTCTTCCAGATATTTTTCCAGACATTTTTGTGAAATCTGATCAATCCCAGTTGGATTTCTGTTATATCTGATTAACATTTCTTAGTTCAGGTCCTGTTGTGTGAATGTGAACTCAGAGGTCTCAGAAAATTTAGTTTGAAGTATACAAAAAAATTTCCACGTAGTTTGAATATTTAATCATTTTTATTACCCCTGGGTGTCAAAGATCTTACAAATATGCTAAACTTTTAAACTCAGAGCTTAAGTTTCCTTTAAGATTGTAGATCTCATAACATTAAACATATGCTTTGTTGTGGTTTTTATTTATTTATTTTGGAATACTTTAGCTATAAACTAGGCCAAAATTCACATCCATCTTGTTATAGTAGTACTGTTATTTAAGGCGCTATACATCACTATATAATAAAACTATCATCCAACAGGCAAACAACAGATTCTTAATTGATTATTATTTAGCATTGAATGTTGAAATGAGTTATTCAAGGTGACTTTTAAAATGAATATGCTTTTCTTAGAACAGTATGTTACCTGGCATGTGAAGGAAACAGTAATAAATAGTCTGCTGTCATTTCCAAATTGGGGACAGCAGCTGCAGTCTGCATCAGTGCCGAAAGGCCAAAGTTTCAGAGTCCTTAATTTCTGTGTATCCAACATTGCACACAGCCTGACTGCAGACATTCATCTGTATACAGCAAGTCTGATTCAAAGTTTGATGTGGTCAGTGGGCATTGAATCCATTGCAAACGTTATTGAATTACGGTTTTTAAAAGTTGGGTTTGCTTGTATTCTTTGTGCTTTGTTTGTGGTTTTAGTTCATTTATTTTTCAGAACTCTGGTGCAGTAGTATGGAGTAAGACACAAAAAGTGCTTCAGTGAGTGGTCCAATCTACAAGAAAGTTTGAAAGTGAAGTTGAAGACTATAGATTGAAAACTTGTCTCTGAATATTTGCTGTTTTTTTGCAAGTAGAAGAAAATTACATTCTGATTATCTGTAATTTTTTTTTTACCCAGGTACTTTTAACACATTTTAAATATTATTTAAGTTGATGTAGTTTTGACAGGAAATTATATATTATCTATTAATTAGACTTTAGAAACTGTAGACCTACTTGGATAAATCACATTACTGTGGATCTCTGACAGACAAGTTTTCCTGTAGGAGTTCTTTAGGAATTCCAACTTGACTCTTTAAGTCTTACAAAACATCAGATCTCACATTCGATGTTGAATAATTATAGCAATATTTAAGACTTTGTAATAATGTTAATACTGGGGACAAAGCTGTCCACAAACTATGGGGATATTCTAAATTTTCTAAATTTTCTACATATACAGAAGCTGATCAGCCTCTGAGCAGTTTGAGTCAAACATAAGATAACCAGTTAGATCTTGAGGTGGGCTACCTCCCATGTCTCTATTTCCTAACTATCAGTCATGCTCAGTACCTGGACTTCCAAATGTGTTTCAATCACTTCAGACAGAAAATGGTAGAAAAGCAGCATCAGTTGCCTTAATCAGATGAAACTCTGAGTGACCTTTTCATTTTGTTAGTCTTCAAAATTTTAAAGAATAAATTCTAATACAAATTAGATCTGTGTTTAGAAAGAACTAATTTGAACAAGGCATGATTTCCAAAATCCACATGAACATGAGATCTTTCTTCAAAAGGTCATATAGGTGTGTGGGACAGAGAGTGCAGTCTGGTAGCTTGCATCTTCTCCCACTGAAGGAAACAGAAGTTGTGCCACCGATTTTAAGAACTATATGGTTAATGTTTTTTTGTCAGTGAGTAGCTCATGATTCAGTCCGTTGGTATGAATTACTAGAAATTATTAAACGGTTCTTCAGACCATCCTTTGAACTAACATTGATCTATCTGTATTACACTTCATTTATTCAGCTAGTTTATTGGCATTGCATAGGTAGCTAATCTGAGACCACCAGTTGATTGCAGGATGTGTTAAATCTTTAAATTTGGTGGCGTAGGAAATTGCGGTAATCAGTGATCAATTCTTTTGAGCCATTTGCAGTTCCGGATTGAAGATACCATAGATATAATAA
The DNA here is from genome assembly GCF_020740795.1 of Apus apus. NCBI lineage: Eukaryota > Metazoa > Chordata > Aves > Apodiformes > Apodidae > Apus > Apus apus. The sequence continues at coordinate 56,020,880 of NC_067283.1, forward strand.
AAGCATTACAAAGACTGATGTTTGACTGTTACAAAGAAGTCAGGCCCATCTAGGTTTTGATAGTGCTGCAATTTTACACGCAACTTTAGAAAGTTGAGATCTTTCCTGCCTGAGCAATTGTCTTAGAATTCATGTACTGCCGTAATAGCTGGCCACTTCCTATTTGTTCCTTAAGCTTGAACAACTGATAATTCAGAGCAGAAAAGAATACTGACATTCACATTTGACCTTTTTCCACTGCTCAAAAAGGTCTAGAGATTTTTTGGCTTTACAATCTCCTGTAGAGGTGATTCTTTCTAACATTAAAATGAAGTGGTCACACTGAGACCTCTGAGGGACTGAAAGATTTATTTACACTGATGGTAATATTTATCAACATTTAAGGTATTTATCAAATACTCTATTTTCAGGTGTGTACATACTCCAAAAATACGTTTTAAGTAAATCAATTACCAAGATCCACTCAACATAGCTAGGAACTTTGAAAACTCAGTTTTCATTTGTATCAGTAGAAGTTTAGGTTAGGTTACAACTTGAAATGCTCAGATAAAATAAGTAGCTAAAAAATACTTTCTAGTAGCCAGGGAACACTTGAACCCTTCTAGCCAAAGAATTTTCCATCCCACAAATTAATGTGGTATTTTAGAATGGACATTTATTTGCTTCTTTAGAGTATCTGAAGTCCCAGTTTGAAGGGAAAGTAACATTTTCTTGTAGAAATGTAATGGCCTGTTTAGATATCTGTCTAAATATAACATAAACATTCTGTTTGATTTTGTAAGACTGCTATATAATTTAATGTTTTGTAACCTTTGCTCAGGGAATCAGCCATGCATCTCTGTGTTTCTTCTTTCTCTGTTTCTACAGTTTAGGAATTATATGCCTATAAGGATTTTTTGCTTCTGTCAATTTTTTTATCACCTAAATGGTGATAAAGCCTTGACTGTGTCTCCAATTGATTGCTCAGCAACGTTGTATACTTACACCAATATTTATGTTGAATCTAATGAAAACTTGAAATTTAGATGGAAGGAATACAAACAAAGGATCAGCAGATGAACTGAAGAGACCACACAGGTTCATTTCCATAAGGGGCAGCAGAAAGTTTGTGATGGAAGGTTTGGCAGCGAAGAAAAGGAAGAATTAGTGCCATTCATGAATGGAAGCTTAAAAATATATGGGCCTAATGCAACAGGATGCAATGTGGCAGGCAAGGGAATTGCAATATATTTTAGGTTTTCATGTCTTACATACTGGGTTAAAATGTCACTGGTGTAAAGTTCTTGAAACGCAGTTTGAAATGCAGTTAAATTAGGATGTGATTTTATTCCCAGTTTCATTTATGGGAATAGTAGCAAGGCTAGGACTGGGGAAAAGTGCTACATATTAAAACCAAACCAACAAACAAGAGAACAGAAATATTTAATTTACACCCTGTTGACCCAGTTTTCAAACACAGATGCCTTATTAAGATCTCTAAACTCTGCCCAGATTGTCAGTGAGACCTAGAAAGGGGCTTGTACATGTTCTTTTCTTTGCCCTGAGTACAGATGAAAATTCAAATATCTTTAAAAATATGAGGAAAAATTAAAAAATAAGGAAAACATATCTAAAAATGAAAAATAATGGCCTCCCACCAGTGTTCTTGACCATGAAAAAAAAAGGGGGAGGGCTGAAGAGAGGTTGTCTTCCATGCAATGAAAGTAACATGTTTTCTTTCTGCTGAGGAGTGGAGTCAGAGGGAGTATCTTGCCCTGTGCACAGCGTTAGCATTGCATTAGGAAAAGAGTGAGCTTTTGTGAGAAATGGAGTCAGAAGCACATCCTGCACAGGGCAGGCTCTGGTGGCTACACGCTCTACTCTCTGATGTGATTTCCTTCAGTTTTCCATTGAAAAAAATGATGTTACTGGGCATACTGTCAGTTATGTGATGAATGTCCTATCTGTTTCTTCCCCGGTATGGCCAAGCTGTTAGAAATGATAGCCAAATTCCCTATAGATAAGAGATGGTATCCTTTACAATTCCACATTCTTGAAAACACACACACACCACTGGACCATAGACCCATTTGCCTCTGCTCTTATTTTATTTGCCATTTCTCACATACCTCCTTTCTCATTTTATTAATCATCTTACTCCCTGCCCTCTCCCCACCCTTTCCTATAGCAATCAACTGACTCCACTGACTTCTCTTGGATTTTCATTGATTTGTCACCATATCGAATGTAATTTGCTGAGCCTGAAACTAAGGGAGATTGTCTTCATTGATTCCTGATTAATTCATCCATATGTGAAAGCTAGGTACACAGGTAATAACTCAATTGAAATTCCTTCACTGCTTGATTACTCTGCCATAATCCTGGCATATTAAATCAGGTAATCAGATATTATGAATGAAGTTAGGATTATTTTTTTTCCAAAAGCAGTTATTACAAAATCATTATAAGGAATGATTTTATTAACTCTGTTTTTAAATAGGCATAAAATGCACTTTCAAAATTTAGGTCAGTAAAGTGCATATATTATAAATATATATGGAAAAAAATGCATCAAATGAATGCTGTGAGTGAATTGTGGTTCCAAGTCTACATATTCATAGTTTATAAGGCCAAAAAGGGTTCACTGAACCCAGCTATAGTGATGTGGTAGGTTGTGTTACTACCTTTATCTGCTTTACACATCATAAAATCATAGAATTAGTGAACCACAGAATTATTTGGTCTGGAAGGATCATCTACTTTTGCCATGGGCAGGAACATCTTCTACTAGATCAGGTTGCTCAAAACCCTGTCCAGCTTGACCTTGAACAGTTGCAGCAATGAGGCATCCACAGCTTCTCTGGTCAAACTGTTCCAAAAAGTCTTACATCTACCTCATCTAAATCTACCCTGTTTTAGTTTAAAACCATTACCCCTGTCCTATTACTACATGCCCTGAAAAGAAAAGAAAAAGAAAAGAAAAAGAAAAGAAAAAGAAAAGAAAAAGAAAAGAAAAAGAAAAGAAAAGAAAAGAAAAGAAAAGAAAAGAAAAGAAAAGAAAAGAAAAGAAAAGAAAAGAAAAGAAAAGAAAAGAAAAGAGAAAATAAAAGAAAAGTTTTCCCTCATCTTTCTTGTAAGCCTCCTTTAAATATGGAAAGACTGCAGTAAGGTCTCCCTAGAGCCTCTCCGGGATAAACAACCTCAACTCTCTTGGTCTTTCTTTATGGAAGGGGAAAGCTCTCTGACCATTTTCATAGTCCTCCTCTGGATCTGCTCTAACAAATCTATGTCTTTCTTGTGCTGGGAGACCCCAGAGTGGGATGCAGTTACGAGGTGGGGTCTCAGGACAGTGTAGCAGACGGAGAGAATCACCTCCTTGGACCTTCTGGACACACTTCTTTTTATGCAGCCCAGAATGTGATTGGCTTTCTGGGCTGCAAATGCACATTGCCAGCTCATACCTAATTTTTCATCTCACAATATCCCCAAGTCCTTCTCTGCAGGGCTGCTCTCAATCCATTCATCACTCACTGTGTATTGCTACTGGGGATTGCCCTGGCCCAGGTAGTAGGACATTAGTCCTTGTTGAACTGTGTTGAGGTTCACCTGGGATCACTCCTCAAGCCTGTCCCAGGTCCCTCTGCATAGCATCCATTCCCTCAGGCTTATCAACTGCACCACTCAGTTTGGTGTAATCCACAAACTTGCTAAGAGTGTGCTCAGCCTCACTGTCTATGTCTGAATAGCTAAAGATATTTAACAGTACCTGTCCCAATACAAACCCCTGAAGAACACCACTCTTTACTGATCTCTGTTTGGAAATTGAACTGTTGACAGCAACTCTCTGGGCACAGCTATCCAGCCAATTCATATCCATTCATCAAATGTATACTTCTCCAATTTAGAGATGTGTGTTGTGTGGGACCATGTCAACTGCCTTGCAGAAGTTCAGGTAGATTACATCAGTAGTTCTTCCCTTATCCACCAATACAGTCATCATCATAGAAGGCCACCAGATTAGTCAGGCACTATTTGCCCTTGATGAAGCCATGTCTCTGATCATGGTCCTGTTATCCGTATGCTTTGACATAGCTTCTAGGGGAATCTGTTCCATCTGTCAAAAAGTTGAGGACTTGTGTATGTTCGGGTTCCTCAGATGATCCTGATACTGTCTTACAATGGGTGGGACTTCAAGCTGCTCAGTCCCTGCCTTGCAGTTCAGGGGCTTGGGGGATGTGGGAAATGCAGTTGCCAGTGAAGACTTGAGGAAAAAACTTGTTGAGTACTTCAGACTTCTCCATGCCAATTGTCACAAGATGCCTCATTTATCAGGGGGCTAGAGTTTCTTTTTTCTTCCTTTTCTGACTAATGTACCTGTCAAGCTTTTGACACATTTCCTTCCAGCGTTGAATGTCTCAGTCTGGAACTATGTTCTTTGCCCTAGGTTTATGTCTTTAAACATGGTCACATTAAAATGCCTAATGTTTCCTTTTAACAGCTGACCTAGAAGTTCCAAGCTTGTCACGTGTAAACTTCAAGTGCAAGTAATCTTCAGCTCCAAAGAGTATGCTTTTTTTTTTTCAGTTCAAGTAATAAAGATGTTAAGTAACAAAGGGCTGAAAATCACAATTCCACTTGTTCTCACTAAAAAGCACTGGTTTCTTTTGTTACAGTTATATTTTAAGATATTTGTTATGTCACATTTATAGTAATTCTGTATCTTGGTTATAATAGTGTACACTGCCAGTCAAGTGCCTTCAGAATTAGAAATACATATTATTACAGTGTATGCAGAAACAGATATAAATGCATATCTATGCAAACTTGATGTGATCCAAATTTGTCATTCCAGAAAAGAAAATATGCCTGCAAAACATCAGGATACTCTGACAAGATCTATTTTTCATAAACCTTTGTTGATTTGTACTAATTACATTTACTTCCTTCAAATTTTTATTAATCAGGTTCTATTACTTTGTCTAGCAGCAATGTTCATTGGAGCAGCTTGTAATTATGGGGGTCACCTTCAGTCTCTGCACACTACTTTTGGTCTTTTTTGTGTTTCAAGTTTTACTGGAAATCAGAAGTAACAATGCTCAGAGACCTTCTCAGATACAGGTTACCCTGCTGGTTTGAAACTGTCTAGCATTGTCAGCTTCTGTTTAACATCTTCCCCCGTGTTTATTAGAATGTAAATTGGTTTGTTGCCACTCTGGGATCTGACTAAGTGGTCTTGTTTGTTTTCCTAACACTGTATATTCTTTGTCGTTTCTACATGATTGGCAATTTCAGCACTGAAGTCTTGTAGTCTTTTGGTATGGATCCTTTTGCTCCTCATCTCCTCGCTCACCTATTTTTTTTTAAAACAACAACAACAAAAACCCACAAAAAACTAACCTGCTATTTTGTTTTTTGTTGTGTTTTTTTATATAGATATATTTTTTCCTTATGTTCTCTGTGCATAGATAAATTAAACCTTTTGCTTCATATTTTTTTCTCTATTCATTAGGTTCTGATTTACACAATCATAGAATGGGGGAGGTTGTAAGGGACTGCTGGAGGTCATCATGTCTTGCTCAAACAGGCTCACATAGAGCAGGCTGCCCAGGACCATGTCCAGAGAGCTCCAGATATTCAACAACCTCCCTTGTTCTATCTCCTTGCCAAGATGATAACCCACAACCTCCCCCAACAACCTGTGCCAGTGTTTGGCCAGCCTCACAGTGAAAAACTTTTCCCTTACGTCCAGATGGAACCTCCAGTGTTTCAGTGTGCATTAGAAAGGGTGTGGTTAGTCGGTCAAGAGAGGTTCTCCTCCCCTTCTATTCTGCATTGGTGAGGCTGCATCTGGAGTATTGTGTCCAGTTCAGGGCCCCTCAGTTCAAGAAGGACAGGGAACTGCTGGAAAGAGTCCAGCACAGAGCCACAAAGATGATTAAGGGAGTGGAACATCTCCCTTATGAGGAAAGGCTGGGGGAGCTGGGTCTCTAGTTTGGAGAAAAGGAGACTGAGGGGTGACCTCATCAATGTTTACAAATACGTAAAGGGTGAGTGTCAAGAAGATGGAGTTAAGCTTTTTTCAGTGATGACCAGTGATAGGACAAGGAGTAATGGATGCAAATTGGAGCATAGGAGGTTTAAGGTGAATATCAGAATTATTTTTTTTACTGTGAGAGTGACAGAGCACTGGAACAGGCTGCCCAGAGAGGTTGTGGAGTCTCCTTCTCTGGAGACATTCAAAACCCACCTGGACGCCTTCCTGTGTGATGTACACTAGGTGACCCTGCTCTGGCAGGGGTGTTGGACTAGATGATCTTTCGGGGTCCCTTCCAACCCCTAGGATTCTATGATTCTATGATCTTCTAGGAGAATCTGTCTCATGTTCATAGAATCATAGGCTATGCTGAGTTGGAAGGGACCCATCAGGATCATCAAGTCCGATTCTTGACCCTGATCTTCCAAGCACAGAGGTAAGGCTGACAGGTTGGTCGTTCCCAGGGTCTTCCTTTCTACCCTTTAAAAAAGAGTGTAATGTTTCCTTTCTTTCAGTCACTAGGGACTGTATCTGACTGCCACAACTTTTCAACTGTCTTGGACAATGGCTTGGCAACTGCAGTTACCAGTTCCTTCGGGACTCTGGGATGCATCTCATCAGGTCCCATGGACTTGTGTATTTTCAGGTTCCTCAGATGGTCACAAACCTTGTCTTCACTTAACAGTGGTAGGGACTTTCTCTGGTCTCTGTCTTGTGGGCCATTAACTTGAGCAGAGAAATTGCCAGTGAAGACCAAGGCAGAAAAGTTATTGAGAATCTCAGCCTTCTCCTAGTCTGTTGTTACTAGTTCACCACTGTTGCTCATCAGGGGATTACACTTTCTTTAATCTTCCTTTTCTGGTTTACATACCTGTAGAAGCCCTTCTTGTTTTTCTTTACATCCCTTGCCAAGTTCAGCTCCAGCTGCACTTTAGCCTACAAAACTGAGCATGGTCCCTATACTCTTCCCAGGATGATGCCTGTCCCTGCTTCCACTGCCTTTTCATCCATATGGAAAATCAGTAGTGGGTAGTAACTTGTGGAGCTCACTAAGCTAGGAAGTTTTCTAGTGATTTCCTTAACCTGGGCTCCAGGGTTACAGTAGACCTCCCTGTGAGGAGAGTCTACGTGGCATATTGGACCCTCTGTTCCCTTCCGAATAGTCACCTACAAGTCAAACCCTTCTTTTTTTGTCCTCTTGTGTGTGGTGGTGATACAGGCAGTAGGCCTTTCTGACTGTAGGCAACTCTGGTGTAGCTTGCCTATTGTCCCCATCCTCATTTGGCTGTTCCTTCTCAATCAGAACCTCATACCTGCTGCTCAGCCACTCCTCACAGTTTGGTGTCCTCAACAAACTTGCTGAGGGTGCATGTCATCCAAATCGTTAATGAAGATGTTGAACAAGACTGGACCCACTACTGACCCCAAGCGTACACTGTTCCAGCTAGACTTCATGCCACTCTTTGGGCCCAGCTGTTCAGCCGGTTTTTAATTCACTTCACTGTCTGCTCATGCAGCCCATACTTTATCAACTTTTCTATTAGGATCTTGGGAGACAGTGTCAAAAGCATTACTGAAGTCTAGACAAACAAATGTAAACTGCTCTCATCTCATCTACCAGGCCAGTCATTTCATCATAGGATTTTATCAAGTTGGTCAAACATGCATTTCCCTTGTTGAAGCTGTGCTGGCTACTCCTGATGATTTTCTTCTCCTTAATGTGCCTGGAAATGGTTTCTGGGATTAGCTGCTCCACCACCTTCCCAGGGACCAAGATGAAGCTGACAGGCCTGCAGTTCTCTGGGTCCTCCTTCTTGCCTTTCTTGAAGATAGGACTGACATCTGCTTTCTCCTCAGGCAGCTCTCAGAAATATTATTCAGCTACAATTCTTATTATTGAGTGATAGTATAATAGAAGTGTCCATTCACTATATTGATGTTAATGGCACAAAATTTCAGATACAAATTTATAATTATTAGAAGTTTTAATTCTGACCTATAAATTAAAGTATTATATGCATATAATTACATGGTGGTGGTTTTTTAAAATTATTTTAAAGTATTTATGTATGTTAGCCTGGAAATAGTTGCGTATAATTTAAAAAAATAGAAATCAGTATCTTTGAAAGAGAATTTATTAAATTAGTGAGGAAATAGTCTTTTCATGTACACCAGCATATGGGCAGTAACATTGTCTGGGTTTGGTTTGGTGTGTTGTTGGTAACAGATACAATGAAGTTGCACCGAGCTTCCTCTTGGGTAGATGGCAGAATCTTGCAGGCAGTTACATACATTTTTTAAGTTCTGAGGCTTTACATGTCATTCCATCTGGGACAGAGGATGTTCCTTCATGCAAGGACAAATTACTTAAGTCCTGTAAGGTTAATTTTAATTTGGCAAAAGGGCAATAAAATAAGAATCTGTGAAAAGGCACAAGATACTTACTTCTTATCCAATTATGAATTTGGATCATAGTACGATATTTGCAATATGTTTATTGTAAGTAGTTTTTAAATACTTGGGGTTAAATGAATATAGGTAGTATATTCTTTCTCTATCTTACATGTGCAAATGCTCGTGGGGGAGTAGGTGTCATGCAAAGCACAGGTATCTTTCTAATTTTTCTACTGAGTCTGTTCCACTGTTTCATCATTCTGCCCTGTCAGATCTACAGATCAAAGGTGAGGTTACTTCATAATGTTAAGTTCAATTGCATTTAGAGTCAGTCAGGCATGTAAGAAACAATGTCTTTTGTATTTGGGATCTGCTGTGTGTAGGAGGAAGAAAATAAATTTAAAGCATCATTTCTCTAAGCAAAAAGCCTTCTGTGAATTTGGAATTGCAGAAGGGTTATGTGAGGACACAGTGTCCTGGGGGTAATGTCTAGTAAGTCTGTGGTGCTTGTATTGGGGAGTATATGGAAGATTTTTGTATAATTATATACTTGCATAAATTTTATTATCAAAACCCTTTTATGCATCTTACCTTCTCTCATACTGGTGTACAGCACCAGTAATTACACTGAATTCTGGCAAAGTTGCATTGGAGTTATTTTAGTATATCAGAGATGAGAATGAAGTGCAGTTTAATTAGATAATTCTCAGTTGTAGCACTGATCCCACCTATTTATCTCCAGTGGGTCTTTAAAATTAATCTTTCTGGTTTTCCAGATAAAATTATTTGTGATTAAAAAACAGTCCTTACAGCAGAAATACTTGAAGTTGTCTAAGTTCTTTTTGTGTAATTAAAACATTTAATATTTAACCATGCAAAAGCATTTAATTGAATGACAGTAGTTGGATCTTTACAAAAAGAAATATTGCAGGTGAAAGATTCTAGCACTTACATCAGTTCTCTTCTCTTTGAGGACTAATAGTGATCACAAAGTTATTTTCTCTGGCTGTATCTTGTGTAGATGAACACAAACGTAATTTTGTGACTGACATCAAAGGTCTATGCACTGTTTTTATTATCTTACAAAGCTTTCTTGAGCTTGCTGAGTGTGTCTCCTCTAATTGTCCTATTTAACTACAATTCTCAGATATATTAATACATATATATATATATTATATATATATATATAGCTATATTCCAACTGATTGGAACAGCAGGAAGGTATTGCCAGACAGTGAAGCTTTCATGAAGAGAACCTTTGTGATGCAGACAATTTTTTTCTATTAATAAAGAAGGCAGATAAAGCTAATATGGAAATGTTTACAAGCTATGGGCAAACTATCATGTATAGACCAGTAGACTACAGTTCTCTTAAAATATAGCATTTTAGGGTACAATATACTTTACAAAAATATAAAAGTTTGCTGTTATTTCTCAGTGGAATATATTGACAAAGACTGTCCACTTCAGCTAAAAATATATATAAAAAACCCCAGTGTCCTAGATTATATAATGCCTATTCAATCCCTGAAAAAAGCTGCCAAAGGTAAACCTGAAAAGCAATTACCCTGATGCAACCACCAAATGTGTACCAAATGTTTCACAGAAATTATATCTTACATCAGCCACCATTTGCTGGCCCACTTTTCATTTGAAAATATTATTACCTTCATCTGATCAAATTACAGGCTGTTGGAAGACAGGTGCTACATTATGAATTCTATCCATGAATTCTGTAATCTTTCTGATTTTTCTTTGTGACACTATTAAGCAGCAGATTCTTTGAAGCAACTCAGTGATTCTACTTTTCGGGGTTTTAACCAGGAAGTACTGTGTTTCAGAAGAGTAGCTGGTGATGGTCCACCCTAAAACCTGTGTATGAACATCTTCCCCTGCCCTCTTAGAAAGTCATTATGATTTTTCTTTTCTCTTTCTAGTTTCCTGCTGCATAGTGTTGGCCTTCCATTTGGTCACATGGAATGCAGAAATGAAAGGCACGCAGTACTTTTGGTGTAGAGTGACTCATTCAGTACACCTTAATTGTGCAATCAAACATCTGTTTCTTCCAGAAGATGACAAGTGCTTGTACAGTGCCTGTCAGAATGATGCTCTAGTCCATGCTGTAAGTCACAGCTGTCCCACCAAATAACACTTTATGTATTGTAACACAAAGGGGATCCAGGTTTTGCTGATGTACTAATACTTTCTTGAACACGGTTTGGTATTGATGACTTCATGACTAAACAGGAAAAGTTTAGAACATGTAAAAATTAAATATTCTGTTACATTGAATGGAGCTTGGAACAATACTTTTTGCTTTAAGTAATCTGTTACCAGAGCAGAGAAGTACACAGAGAGATATAGGGACATGTTCTGCCAGATGTGCAGTGTTCTATGCTAATCCGATGCAAGCTGGGCAGTTTTCCAAAGAAACAAGAGCTCCAGGGAGATTTTTCCTCAGACCCCCATGATATTAGCTCCTGAGGAAACCTTTACAGTGGAATGGAGCCAGGTCCTCTTGTAATTTTGATAGTACTTTTAAGATGCTGTGGGAGTGTTCCAATAGCCCATTTTCAAGCCCCACCCTTAGAATGAATACTATGAAGTAGTGTTCAGTTGAGCATCCTGAATTCATCATTAACAAGAGCCAGGTTATGTAAAGTAAATTAGTTCTAGGATGCAAATATAGCAATGATTGTTAGGAAGGTTATAGAAGCAAGGAAACAAGCAAACAAAAATAATAAATGGAATGGGTTTACTTAGCATTTGACTTTAAATAGAAAAAATGAAGAAAGGGAGAGGACAAGAGGTAATGGATTAAAACTGGAAGAGGGAAGATTTAGGTTAGATATTAGGAGGAAATTCTTTAGTCTGAGGGTGATAAGACATTGTAACAGGTTGCCCAGGGAAGTTGTGGAAGCCCCATCCCTAGAAGTGTTTAAGGCCAAGTTTGATGGGGCTTTGAGCAACCTGGTCTAGTGGGAGGTGTCCCTGCCCATGCAGGGGGGTAGGAACTAGATGATCTTTAAGGTCCCTTCCACCTCAAACCATTCTATGACTCTATGATTCTATGAATTGTAATTTATTTATGTTTTCAAAATGAGACACTTGAATCTTTTGGGAAAAAAAAAAAAAAAAAAAAAAAAAGCCCTTTGGTTTAAAAATTATTTAGGAGGATTTCTGAAAACAATTTAGAAAAATCTAATATTTTTTGTTAAGAAATTTTTTTAATAGTTTTATTTTGTCTTCATTTTGGATGTTTGGGTTTGTTTATTTGTTTTCCTGAAATGTCGCTCTTTCTTTCCAAAATAAGCAAATGGCTCTAGAATCTCAGTTCCTGTATTATTCTGACTACAATGCTTTTTCCCCCCTCTATGTTGACCATTCCATAAAACCTTTCTGCTTCGAAACCCTTATGTTCCTGGGGATGATACGAAAATGCTTTCTGCACACTGCCCTCTGTGTGGCTGAAGAGGCAGCATGCCTGCTTTTCTCCAGCATGAAAACTACAGAGTTTTTGCTCTAGTTTTCCTTCCTTACCTATTTGTCAGTGGGTCATTGAACAAATAGAAGATGAAACAACATCAAACAGATAAAAAAATCAAAGCTGTGCTCAGAAAGAGTCAATTAACTCCACAACAAAGATCTACTCAGTGAAGCTGAGAAACGTGAAAATAAAGGCCTATTTTTATTAGATACATTCTTTGGAAATCTTCATTTATTGCACTTTAAATAGCCCTCTTTTTTGTTTCTAAATTATAAAGGACAACAGGGTGGAATATGTCAGTGGGAGAAAGAAAGAAAATTTTACATAAGAGGTGAGGATCAACTTGTACAAGTAAAGCAATACTTTTTAGTTTTAGCTTTCTCTTGAACATGTCAGCCCTTTACTATTTTGTTATTTTTCCATTGGGAAAATTTGGTACCAGTTGTTACTTCTTTAATGAAAGATTCCCAGGCTTGTGAAATCTGATTTGCTTGAAAAATATGGAGAACATGAGTGGAGTGAGTGGTCAAAGTGCCCCAAATCAGCCCTTCAGATGTGCAAGAATTTTCTAACAGTTTCTCTGTGAATTATGTTGAAAGTTTTCATAATACAGTAGAATGTTGTCCAGCATTCAGGCCTTTGTAGAAGGGCAATGTTGCTGCTTTAGATACTGCAGATGTTTGACTGAAGTGACTTTATTTCTCTCTGCTTAGAAATGAAGTCTTCCTCTCTATGTTCAGCAAAATTAAAATATATTTTCAGGACACAGCAGTCTCCCAGATTGTCTCAGTGTTTGCTTGCGTGGGTCTGACTCATATTTATGTTGAGCTTATGCTCTGTGCTACTGCAGGTTTGATAAGACAAAGTAATGCTGATCTTTCCTTTTGAATAAGCTTCTGGTTTAAGTCATCACTGTTGGACTAGATGGACATAATATCAGCATTAAAATGTAATTTTTTGTTATTTCAAGGTCACTCTGTGGTTTGTTTTGTAATCAATTGCAATAATATTTTATACTGTTCCATTAACTGAAGTAGCAAGATTTTTTCTTGTAATCAAATTTTAATTGATAGTCCTGAGATGATAAGTAGGATAACAGTACAAAGAAATAGAGAAAGGAGAAGTTCATAAGAAATTAAGCAATTCATATGACTGGCAATGTTAAAGATAGATAGTAATTATCCTCCTCTGATAGTTATATGAAATCTGATTGATGTTTCTCTGAACATAGTAAATGAAGTATGTTATTTTTCCTTTTTTTGAAGTTATTTTATATCGTGCTTGTAAATTCCTAGGAACCATTAGTGCACTGTGATGTGAATTAAGAATGGTAGTTATTAACTTATTTTCTGCCTTCTCCTTTCCCTCTATCTGCACAAAAGCCATCTGTCCCAACCAGATTATGGACCACTAAAATTAGTTTTCTCTGTTGTGTGGACAGATAGGGATTGAACTCTAAAATTCAACTGGTAGACAGGATCCTGCTTCTCCTCTCCTTTATCTCCTTGCCTTCTCCCCCTGCTAGTACTGAAGTATGTTACATTTCTTCCCCTCCCCTTTTCATCTGTTTGCTGTCAATCTATCAATCCCTTCACATTCTGGTTCAAAAGGGGTCATAGAATGGTTTGGGTCAGAACAGACCTTTAAAGATCATCTAGTCCAACCTCCCTGCCATTGGCAGGGGTATCTTTTCACTTGATCTGGTTGCTCAGAGCGCCATCCAATCTGGCCTTGAATGTTTCCAGGGATGGGGCATCCACAACTTCTCTGGGTATCCTGTTCCAATGTCTCACCACTCTCCTCGTAACAAATTTCTCCCTTATATCCAATGTAAATCTACCTTCCAGGATGGCTAGACAGCAGCAGAAAATACAGCCTTGAAGAGGCTAGAGGAGGATGGCTGCTGGTTTCAGCCATAATGAAGTAGTATAATCCTTTCTGGCCAGTTCTGGCCTGGTCCCTACTGTTGTTTCAAACAGAAAGAGATGAATTTGGCTTTTAGGGCTGATAGGCATATCCTTCTCATTTCTGAATGTAATTACTTCCTATATCATTAAATCAAGTCTCACAGAAATGGTCTTTGCAATCTTCACTCACCTCTTTCTCTCTATTTATAAAGAATATTTAGTTCAAAATTCTTATTGTCATAGAGAATATTTATGTTCTGAATGAAATAAATCACTCCTTTTTGGTTGCTGAAGATTAACCTTTCATGAAGTACCAGCAAAAACATTGTGTCCATTGTGAAGCATGTTCAGAGATGGGCGCTGATTTTAGTTTTCTCCTCACTGGGAAAGGAAATTGCTTTTTGGTTTTATATTAAATCTGAAATGTGGTAGCTCAAACTATCTTGTTTGCATCATGTTGTGATGTCATATGTGTATATCTTAAGAGTTTTGTGTAAAGGGCAAAAAAGTTTCCTTTTTTTAAGGGCAAGGTAGTGATGGCATCTCATAAACCAAAATCTACTATAATATCAACAGGTATTTCTGATGGAAACCTGGAAGCGACTGACTTTATATATTAATGTTGATTGTTTGTATAGGCTGTATTGAGAGAGGAGAAATTATCTTGCAGAAAGAAAATTTATTTCCTACTTTTAGGTATTTTCCTCTGGAACATAAGCAGTTTAAAATAAGAGGGTTTTTTGTTTGTTGTTTTTTTTACTGACCATATTTCACTCTTAGAAAAGTCAGTATTTTTGTTTGTCTTGAAGAATATTGTGAAAAATCAAGTGAAAGATTGGAATTATTGTGCTTGCAGGTGCTTAAAGAGAGAGCTCTTTTGCTAGATTCTTGAAGTGTTTAGATCTTGGATATTAATTTTAAAACATCAGACAATTTGCTGTACTGTGTGTTTCACTGTAATTAGCCCTGTCTAGATATAAACCAATTATCTAGACCAGTCATCTAAACCAATGTCTAGATCTATGTGTCAGTGCAGACATCCTTTTGAATATAACAGTTTACCTCAGCACTTCGGAGTGTGTTTCTGTATTCAGTTGTTGAGTTTTGCAAAATGTAGTTGAAGACGGGGGGCACCAGGTAACACATTTTTGTCATTGTGAAACAGGGACACTCAGATGATTACAGTCATATCACAAAACCAGACACATCAGGGAAGAAGTGTGACAAGTGAAGACTGTCCAGAAAGTTACGGCATGAAAGTTCCCTTTAATTCTTCTGAGCAACTCTAGGAAAGGAAGATGGAACCAAACTAGAAAGACCTAGAGATGAAACAAATATGACTCAGATTCAGAATTCAGTGGAGTGAGGTCATTTTTTTAGGTCGGACGTGTCCCTGCACATATTCCTCAAAAAAACTGCATCAGGATCTATTTGGCCATTTCTTTCTGATGTGGGCACACATGCTGTATCCCTTTGAATTGCTCGAGCTGCTCTGTATCATACAGCAATGTGCTGGGTTAACAGCTGCACTTGATGATCTTAAAGGTCTTTTCCAACCCAAACGATTCTGTGATTCTACATACACAGTGTAATGCTGATAGCAATGCCTTCCCCAAAATGTTGTAAGAGAGCATAGTTGGAAGTGGCAGAAAGACAAAAAGTGCATGAGTAACTCAATAAAGGAGATTAAAAAAAAAAAAAAAAAAGACTGAACTGTCAACTGAACTATAAATAAAATCGTATCATAATTATGAGAAAATGCAGCAGTTGTTCCAAGTCTGATTGCAGGAGTGAAAAGAATCTATTGGCAAATGTCTCATTTACACAGAGCCACAAAGATAAGCACAGTGCTGAGAATTTCTCAGAGAATTTTCAGTAGAATTTCAGTGGCATTTTATCACTGTTCATACATTTAAGACAGTACTCTGCTTCCCTAGGAGAAAAATGCTACTTAGAAGTATAGCCTGCTATTTGTACTTCTAAGTCAGTGTATGCCATGCTTTGCTTTAATAACTCTGAGTACAGAAAGAAATGAACATAGTTTTGAAGGCTCTCATAGTTATTCAGAATATAAAGATGTAAGCACAGCTAATAACATGTAAACTGTATATATCAGAAAGGAAATTGTTTCTGTGTCAGTTTTAATGAGAACTATATTTACTTTTCAGCACTAGTATTTAGTACTTACAAAGTTATGTTTCCTTCATTTCCATCTTCCTTCTGCCTTAAACAGATACTCTAACTAACTTAAATTAAAAGAATTATATCATATTCTAGGAGAGTCTTGTCTTTTGATTGTGGCAGAGGAACAAGAGGAGAAAACCAGACATCCTCCCATATATGCTGGAGGGCAAATCCATACTAATATCTGAGATGGACCCATGAAGAGTTGAAAAGATGTTAATACATTTCTCCTGATGTTTTATGATAGAAGGGATGTGGAGACCTTAAGGGCAAGGATCAGAACTTCTTTCTGTATTCTTGATATTTTTCAGGGGAAGATTTCATGAACTAGCAGACATATTTACAACACATGTAATTTGCAGCTGGGATGTATAAAAATCTACTATGGAGGGAAGCTCCATTAAAACTCTGAAGAGTCTCTCAATGAAGACAGAGAACCTGGAGCTGTTTTGGTCCTTCCAGTTTTTATTGTTCATTACCTGTTTGACCACTGTTCTAGCTACAAATGGAATAAATATTCAAATAAATTGTAAGAATGAGCCTTATTTGTTAATCTGACCATGTGTTATATATGCCTTTGTGGTGTGCATAAAACAATATTTATAACACAACTGGTGGAAGCAAAAAATTTCTATGACAGATCTCTTAATGTCTTTTCAGTGAAAGTGATATTTTAACAAACCATATTAAAACAGTCCAGCCATACTGGATACAGTGAAGTTTGTGTTAGATTGTTAGGTAACATTTATGAAATTTGACTTTTGTAGAAAGGCACCACAAATAGTTTCAAAGAAGGAACCTGACTCAGCCACAGATCCACTCTTAAATACAAGTTTCATGTTGTTTCAGTTTTGTTTAAATTTGATTTAATGCACATAGTCAATCAGACTGCCAAATGGACTTCATACCTAAAGCCTGAGTTTCTGGGAATAACTCCTCAGCTAGTGTAATTTCTGTGACTTCAGTGATTTCATGCTTGAAATAATAAGGGACCACAGTGTCATAAATTTAGCAAAGATGGGGGGGAAAGGTAACATTAAAACAACAGACATTGTCTTCTAGAGACATAATAATAAATAAACACCAGCAATTTTACTCAAGGTTGAATTGTTGAATCGGTATTTTTTATTAATTGGAAAAAATTTCCAATTTGCTGAATATTTCATGGAACTAGAGGTGGAGCTAGAATGATACAGTAGCTGATCTATGTGAATATTCATTAAAAGTTTACTTTGCTCTTGATTGCTAGCATTGCTTTTGATAAATTGGATCCTTAGTGGGATTAAGCATTTTCTTTAAGATGCATATGGCTATTTTATACAGGCATCTGCCTTGCATCTCCCTTCAAAGCTGGTAGCAATGTGACTTCCCAGTGAACACAAAGCAGTCCAGAACATTCCTGAAACCTTGCATGTGTTTGTTCTTTTCATTGAGTTGAAGCTGTGTCTTTCTGCCTGATTTTGGACTTCCTGAGAATTAGTCATCACAAAGAAAATTAATCAGCTGTGTAAGGTCTCCCTTGCTGTTGGGAACATGCCATGTGGCCATCACTGAAGTAGGGCTGAGCTTTGGATTTAATGTTATATAACTATATAATCTTTATGTATTTCTTTAAAAGTTAGGCACTTCAATATAGAACCTTGCTTACAGCATAATCCATCTCCTGCTGTAGTTGGCAAGAAGCACTTAGAGGTACTCTTTGCTTTTTATTTTCATACAAAAGTGTAAGAGATGTAGTACATACACGGTTTAAAAACTGCTTGTTGGTTAATTGAGCACTGAATGTGACCCACTAACAGTAACTAAAACCTGAAGATCAACTATTCCTCACCAAAACTGCCCATTAAGTCAGAACCACAGGTTCCAGGTCAGAACCTGGCCAGCAAGTCAGGGAAGGTGATTCTCCCCCTTTACTTAGCTTTCATGAGACTCCACCTGGAGTACTGTGTCCACTTCTGGAGCCTCCAACACAAGAAGGACATGGAGCTCCTGAAGAGAGTCCAGAGGAGGGCCACCAAGATGATCCAAGGACTGGAGCACCTCTCCTATGAAGACAGGCTAAAAGAGTTGGGGTTGTTCAGCCTGGAGAGGAGCAGGCTCCAGGGGGATGTTAGAGCACCTTCTAGTACCTGAAGGGGGCCTGCAGGAAAGCTGGGGAGGCACTTTTTACAAGGGCTTGTGGTGAGAGGACAAGGGGTAATGAATTAAAACTGAAAGAGGGGAGATTTAGGTTAGATATTAGGAATATATTCTTTAGTCTGAGGGTGGTGAAACACTGGAACTGGTTGTCCAGGGAAGTTGTGGAGGCCCCATGCCTGGAAGTGTTCAAGGGCAGGTTAGATGGGGCTTGAGCAAGCTGATCTAATGGAAGGTGTTCCTGCCCGTGCAGGTGTGCTGGAACTAGATGATCTTTAAAGTCCCTTCCAACCCAAACCATTCTGTGTTTCTGTTAGTTTGCTTCATTGTCTGACTGCAGGAACAGAGAGAGTAGGAATTTGATTATTTAAGACTTTATTGACTTCTGCAGAATTCTCCTAGACAGAACTTTTTTTCCATTTATATCAAGTGTATTTCTAGATAGGATGAAATCTTCACAAGTTAGTTCTTTAGGATTTTTAGATCCAAATATTACATTCTGTTCCAATCAGAGATACAGATACTAATTTATTTAATTGGTACTGAGTGATGATTTTTAGAATACACAAAATCTGTCTGTCTTACTCGTTTCGTAGAGGTTTTTTAAATGGCAGCAAATTAAACCATGAAATACATGTAATTTGAATGGCACATAGAAGCCAAAGCTGTCAGTTAATTTTTAGTTTACTTCCACTGTCATATCTAACTTTTTGGCTGACACCAGATAATGTTAAAAAAATTGTGGAGCTTACAAACTAGAATAGTATCCAATGAAATCGATTGACTGTAAATTAATACAATCACAGAATGGTTTGTGTTGGAAAAGAGTGTAAAGATCATCCAGTGCCCCTGCTATGACAGCTCCCACTAGACAAGGTTGTTCAAAGCCCCATTCAATCAGGCCTTGAACACTTCCAGGGAGGGGACTTCCACAACTTACTTGGGCAAACTGCTTTAGTGTCTTACCACCCTCACACCAAAAAATTTCTTCCTAATGTAGAAACTAAATCTACCTTCTTCCAGTCTGAAACTGTTTCCCCTCATCCTATCACTACACACCCATGTAAACGATCCCTCCCCAGCTTTCATGTACTGGAAGGCCATTATAAGTTATCCCTGGAGCCTTCTCTTCTCCAGGCTGAACAGCCCTCTTCATAGCAGAGGTGCTCCAGCCCTCTGATCATCTCAGTGGCCTTCCTGTGGACTTGCTCCAAGAGCTCTATGTCCTTCTTGTGTTGAGGGTCCCTGAGCTAGACCCAGTACTCCAGGTGGGGTCTCACAAGACCAGAGTAGAAAAGTGAGAAATAAAAGAATGGACAATTTAGAGTATGATAGTCTTGTATCAGAATTTCTTCAGGTCTTTAAAAGCTAACTGTCACATGTATTTAGATAATTTTAAGTACTATTCAGTATCTTTCTTCAGACAAATTATAATTTATTTACCCTCTAGTGTTCCTTAAAGCTTTTGCACTTCCAGTCCTTAAAATCAGCAGAGTAACATTAATCAGCATCTAACATTATTTTTAATAGTTATTAATCCATGTTCAGTTAAAGACATTTCAGACATTGATCTGGAAGTTGGAAGTGCTCATGTTTTGCAATGGATTATCTGTCCATATTTTTGTAATTTAAACTGGTGTTATGCTTAACAGAATCATACCACATGGTCTGATGGTACCAGATAACTGACAGTCCAAGCACTGTCTCCAGAAGACCAGCTTTCTGGAAGCACTGGAACTTGTAGCAGGGCTCAAGGGATGGTTTAGCCAGTTTATACCAGAGGATATGTTGCTACATCACAAAAATGCTGCACATCCATATGTCAGATATTACTTACTGTATTTTTTGTGATATTTTCTGTCTTGTGCACCAAGCAAGTAACTTGTTATAAGCATCTTTGATAGGTACCATTTCTTAAAATCCCTTATGCTGCCAAAGTTTTGCCCACTTTTAAACACCAAAACATTGGAGACTATCTTGGCAGACAGATGTCATCAGCACTACGTGGCCCATACTGTGAAGCAACTGACTGCCTCGTAGCTTCTCTAGAGTGCAGGGGTGAGAAGGTGGCTCTGAGTATATGGAGTGACATTCTGCAGGTAAGTAAAATGTCTACTTAAAATGTCAGCTGAGCAGTAAATATCCATGGTCACTTGTGTAAAAGTAATATAGAAGTCAGTTAAAAAATAGGATAAAATATATTAGGACCAGTTATACTTTGAAAAGAAAACAGTGTCTTCACAGGGAGCCTGTATCACAATATAAACAACTCAGATCGTTAAATTATGTGACTGCTTATCAGATGAGTAAGGACTTAAGTTATACTTTGAAAAGAAAACAGTGTCTTCACAGGGAGCCTGTATCACAATATAAACAACTCAGATCGTTAAATTATGTGACTGCTTATCAGATGAGTAAGGACTTAAGAGATACATCTGTTTGATTGCTGACATTCAAGATGTGCATAGAATATACATGAACCTTCCACTCCTCAGCTGCAGATCAAAGTCCACTGGGTGATTTTACTAATTTTGCTGTTAATTCAGATCCTGGGAGCAAGGGAACTTGTAATGTGAACTGCATTTTTAGTCATCAGGCATAATATTCTTCATTCCAGCCACAAGAGGCTGCCTATTTCTCCTTGAGGTTGCTGTATTGAGTCCTAAGCACAGTGAAGCAGCTAACTTGTATTAAAATGCAAGGACTTTCTCTGTGCAAGTGCAAGGGGTTGATGCCCTAAAGACCTTTTTGCAAAGAATTGGGAATTTTTAAGCCAATTGGTAAGAGCTTTAGGGCAGACCTAGGATCTTTTTCCAGAAGTGATTATAAAATGGTCTGAAGTGTTTCAGTGAAAGTTTTGGCAGGGAGCTGGGTAGCTGACACAGATTGAGAAGGAAATTGCAAATACACAGAGGGAATTTTTAGCTTCCTTGCACAAAGGTCAGAGCCAATATCAAAACTCATAAGAGCCCTTAGGATGTGCTCCTTTGATCAGGGACTGAATATGCATTGACTGATCCTAAATAGGGGATTTGTTAACTGTAAGGGAACTCAACTGGGGATTTGGGAAAGCAGGTCAGATAACCTCAGCCAGCTCCTTTTGGCAAGCATCCATTGCATGAGTTCTTTTCAGAGAGGAAAGAGGATGTCTGCATAAACATTGATCAACTAAACCAGAATTAGAAGTAAATTTGAATGCCTAACCTAAAGATGTCTTCTCAGGTATGATGTTCTTATTTTCATGTGCAGTAAATAAATATGCCTGTTCTCAACTTTTTAACATTCACATAAGGGTTATGCTGTCCTGTTCTAACACAACTGAGAGGGTTGGGGACATGACTGTCTGTTCTTACTGCCTGAACTAATGAAGGTGTAACCAAATTAAAACTCATGTTTTGTATCTTGTTGGTTTTTTTTTACTGCATGTATTGTCTATAAGTTCTCTCAGTGAGTGACTCTGACAATTTAGAAAACAAACTACATTTTCCCCCAGGCAGTTAGTGGTTAATTTTCATCTGGATACTCTCTTCTTTTTTACAGCAAAGATATGAAAACAAGCTTCTCTTTCAAATATTAGAAAGGACGTTATGCTTCAGATCAATTTTTGTACAAGAAATAAGTCAGAAAATTAATCAAACCACTATTTTGCATTCAACAGATCATTTAGTAAACAAGCATAGAAAATTAGAACCCTATTGATATGATAATACATAACTATACTATGATAATACATAACTGTACTATTTTCTGGATCACAAAATTTTAATTAAAAATAATAGAATACTAAGCCAGCCTCACTTTTAATCCCCACCCCTCTTAATTGCTGAGCATCATGGAATTTTGTTTTTGTGTTTAATTTCTACTAAATGAGACCTATCATTACAATCCTGAAGTGTATAAAATTAAGCTCCTGTTGATAAAATAGTGCAGAAATAAAAAATACTACTTTCCAGAACACCAGCTTTCGATACATTATGACATAAGCTTTAAAAGTAATTTAATTTAAAATTCATCTATAATGAAACCAGGAAGTTCATCTTATTTGAATCATTCATTTTTTCATTAGTTTTTCCATCCCCACCCCTTTCTTAGATAAATTGGCCTTTCAGATACACAGTTTGTCAAAAATAAAATGTTTTAATCTGCTTTCAAAAACTTTTCAGAGAAAAGAAATTAAAAATATATATCCTAAACTGCACTTTGGGGACATATAATTAATTTATCTGGAGCCAAAGATGTTCTAACTCAGTATGGGAATGCACAGGGTCATTTTCCATTCTAACATTTCCCTTTCATCTCCAGCATACTGACATCAATACCATATTTTGATGTCCAACTTGATGATGATGATGATGATCTGGGATTATTTTTCTCATTTTGCATTTGTTTATTCCTTATACATAGCATAGGATCAAAATGGACAGTCTTCATAGATTTACTCTTGATGGATGACATTTGGCATGGGGGTTTGCAAGGCATGCCTGGTTGGGCAAAAGGTACTACTGAGGTTGTCAGTCTGGATTCAGTGAATTTAAAAGACTAAGTTTCTGAATGGAATTAGAAAAATAGACAGTCCTCATCCATGAGGAGCTGTTGTGTGCACCTCAGAGGCTGGTTCTGCCCTCTTGTCATAGTGACTGTACCTCAGAGACAAGTGGCTTGGTGGGGTGCCTGATGCTAAACTGGGTGAGTGTCTTTGATGACAAATCTAGGTCTACTTAAATGAAGGAGAAAAGCAATAATAAAAACAAGGCAAAAGGATCATCCACTTGTCTCTTAACTGCCAGTGCTACTTGTCACTGAGTTGGGCTGGAGGCCCGACTGCTGGTATTGCTATGCTGGCAGATAAGAGGAGGACAGGTTCTGGTGGTGTGGAGTGGATGGATCTACTCAGATAGTAAACAAATGGACCTGGAAGAAAGAGTGAAGTGTGAAAGGGAGTGTACATGTTCACCAGGAGAATCAAGCCTAATAGATTTCAAGGAAGTTGAATCTATAACCTCTAAGTATTATCCATAGCACTTCTGAATCATGAGATCATAGATTCCTAGAATAGTTTGGGTTGGAAGGGACCTTAAAGATCATCTAGTTCCAACCCTACATCAGGTTGCTAAAAGCCTCATCCAACCTGGCATGGAATACTTCCAGGGAGGGCATGTCCACAACTTCCCTGGGTAACCTGTTCCAGTGTCTTATCACTCCCATAGTGAAGAATTTATTTCTAATGTCTAGCCTAAATCTACCCTCTTACAGTTTAAAGTTATTCTTCTAACTATTTTCATGGTTACTCTTTGATCTAAGTATCTGCAAGACATCTTTTTTTTATTCCCTTCTCTAATTTCCATTAAAGCTAGGCCATAGCAGCAGAAGATGACACAAAGAATTAAGTGAAGAGAGGTAAAAAATATTTAGTACATTCATTGCTTTTTCAAAGTATTTGTGACTAGAAATGCTAAGTAAGTACAGCAGAAGGGTTGTACTTAATAAACCACTTATTTTTTTACTTAGAACCAAGACCAATTGATTAATTGACACCCAAAAGATACCTGCTTACAATAAAAAATGAACAAACCACTCTATGAGGAAGTTATAATGTGGAATATGTATTTTGGTGAAACTAAACATTTATTATTTTTGTATTAAATCATATGATTAAAGCAATTTCCAACATATTTTTTTGGCATGGAATTTGACCTACCTTCACACTTGCAAGGTTTAACAGAAAATGTTACTTGTACTATATTCCTTCTTTATAAAAATCTGTGGCATCAATCTTGGAGAAGACTGCATTAAGCTATAACTAGTATGTGTGCAATTTAAGTTATAATAATAATTTATAGCTGAATAATAGCATTCCATGATTTGGCGTCTAGTAATGTACAGACATTGTGCTCAAAGCAATAATCATTACTCAAGTAAGCAGTACCTGCAAAGTCATCCATACTTGTGTAAATAAGAAATTATGTACATTTCCAAGGAACTGAGGATCAAATCCATGCATTACTTAATCATAGTACCTTCTTACACTGTTGAAGGCTTTTTTATGTGCTTGCTGCAAAGGAATAAATGGAGATTAATGAGGTACTTGATTTGCAAAAGGCATATTAGACAGTAAGCCACGTGGATTGGTTCCCACTGTCCTTTTAGTATCACATTGCTAGACAATATAATTTTTGCCCCAAATCCTCTTTTCTTACTGTCATGCAGCTTTTCTTCCTTCTAAACCATCTGAAAGAAGGAGCTGAATTTTCTTGGGTGAGCAACCACTCAAAATGCTGAACCTGAAGGTATAAAACTAAAAGATTAATTCTAACAAATGGTTTAAAATTGAAGTATTAATCTTGTATTTCTTGTTTTCTCTTTCAGACTTTAGAAGAAAAGTGTCTTTATCCATAGATTTGTCTTTTTTTTTCCCCAGAAGTATATAGGATTACACAAATTCTATCTCTGTACAAACCTTGCTTTGCTCCCTGTTTGTGTTATTATTCACCAGTACCTCCTGACAGCCAAGTCCTGTGACACCTGAAATTGAACATTAAATGCTGACACATAAAGGTACTTTCCAACTAAATTTATGGCAAATGAACAAAGATTGTAATTTATTTGTCACAAACTGGATAAGACAATGCCAGCCCTAAAGATGTCTGTAAGCTCACATGGTATAGGTAAAGTAGTATTCTCAACAGCATTATAAACACATCCCCAGGTCTCTTTCATCCCCTTATAGGTATTGAAATAGAATCAATCCTATTCCTTTTTTTTTTTTTTTTTTTTTCAATTCTGGGCAAATGAATTAATGCTAGAGCTGAAAATGATTTAGGTATTTTAGGCTGCTCTAGTGGCATAAAAGTTGAAGTAATTTTCTTGCTGAGCACACTGATGAGAAAAAGAAGGGTGCTATATAGTAAGAAGAGGAGAATAGATTATGGAGAGTACAGTGTACAATTTCATATTTAAATGCTACCAAGATTTTGTTACACTCAGGTTTAATATCTCTCCTCAAATTATGTTGACAGAAAAAAATTGATTTTGTTCAGTTCAAGGCTTATTAATGATTAAAAGAAGCAGTATTTCTTCTGGGTGATTCTGTTATGGAGAAAATATACTCCAACAGATACTAAAATATTAGGCATAGCACCAAATATTTTGTTGACTTTCAGTGTGCTTTGTGTACCTCACTGTCTAGGATATTAGAGGAACAATGGTGATATTAAGCTTATAAATCCAGTCAAAATGGGATTTTAACACCTATCACCTACAGGTTTCTTAGAAAGTCTTCAAAACCTTTGACATTTTTGGAAATAACACTCCTAAAGTTGAAGCTTTGAAGCATTTTGAAAATGAGCTTCAGTGAATTAGGTTTAAAAGCACTGTCGTTTTTGTTCTGTTTTGTTTTGTTTTGTTTTAAATGTGAAACACTTCTCCTCAGACTGAAGGAAACTCATTCTCTCTTTGCTTTTTTTAATTTTCACTTCATACATCTACTATATATTCTGTTCTATTTTACCTAGTATTATACAATAAATACGTATTAAATAGCTTTATCAGTGATGTTTCCAAAACTGAAATGATGCATAGTGCTTTTTCTTTTTCATTAATGTAATCTCTTGGGCCATAGTCAAACTTCTTGTCCTCTGCAGTTTACTGCCCTGCCTCAAAGTATGTGAGTGTGTCATGGCTGTCTCAAGTTCCACTCCCATTCTGAATTCCGACTCTTCCATCTTTTCACCTACTCATATATCATGTTTACGAATCTGGAAAAAAATCAAATTGAGGTGTGGTGTAAAGTGTTCAGTGATTCTGGCACCAAAACACTGGAGACTGTTACAAGCTTTAAAGACAGTGAAACTGCAATGCAGTTATCTCTCCTTCACTCTTCCTGCCACAGCCTGCCAAAAGCAGTGGGTAAGTTAAATAGTTTTGTTTAAGAACAAGAAGTGAAGTGATTTGTAGCAGCTTGGATCTGTTTGTGCAAGCATAATTGTTTACTGAAATTCTTTACAGTACATTCCCAGGGGCTATGGAAATTGGTCCAAGAACAAGCTCTGTTAACGCTGCCGCCCCAATCTGCTGTCAATATCAGCTCTTCTTGGATAGGGAAAGGAGGTTTCCATTTTCCCCTGTCTGAAAAGAATTCATAACTTTCAGGAGGAGAAAAGCATTTTTCTCTGCTGAAATGTAAATGTGGGGAATACAGTGATATAATTCAGAGACAAATAAAAACCATTGTAGCCTTCATAAATTGAAGTGTTTGGCCACAACATCTGAGTTGGATAAAAATTTTGTAGCAACAAACAGTATTGTTTTCTCTTCAACCAGCTTAATCCCTTAGATTTTTGCTCAAATACTTTGAACATGTCTCCATCCCAAAACCTCTCAATAGTACAAAGTTTTATCATTATCTGTCCTTTTCCGTGCTCCTTATGATTCTTCACCACTTTTAACATGCCACTTTAGGATGTAGGTTAACAAAAATGTTGAAAACATTTGCACACCATTTGTTGCATTAGCATGCAAATTAGCTGTCATTTTTCAGGACAGTGATTAATGGAAGTATTTTATTTTCCCAGTTGACTTCTGATGTTGATCCTGATCCTAAATGTAACTTAAGAAGAAAGCAAATTGTTTTTAAAACTATTGTGTTCTAAAAATCCCTACTATGTTTAGCAAATGTTTTGAGGACTTTTTCCCTTTGCATATGTTTGCAGGATCATTTTATAAATACCTGAATATCCACGTGCTTTTCTATTTCTAACTTGCTTCATAAAAAGAGGTGAAAACCCATTGGAAGAGATATGTTTCATATTAATGTGAGTGATGCTCACCATGTACATCATGTGACAGCAAGGGCATAAAAGTCAGACTTGATTCACACATGTCCTAGGTATCCACTACTGTTCTCTCTAATGATCATCATTGCTGCAGTCATGATCTAATTGCTTATTTTCAGTTCTGATTTGTCCTGTCTTTAAAATTGTTGTCTGCTTCTAGGGAGTAAACTGACTGACTGTTGGTTTTTATGGAGCACTTGCCCTCTAAAAAATCCTGTTTCATGTATCTCTGCAGGTGAAGCACATATAATGTATTTCAGCTCTGAAAATATGAGCTCTGATCTTGGAGAAAAGAATACTGAAAAATATCCAGAGGGTACTGACTGCAGCTTTGGGCTTCCTAGAGACACTGACATACTGAAGCTAGACCAGAGAAAAAATAATCCAGGTGTCTGATGTCTGAATGCCCACAAGATAGGAAGAGAGGCTCAGAGAAATGGTTTTGCCCAGCCTTTAGAAAAGAAAGCTAAAGAGGGGTAAATATTGCTATTATATTCAACTATCTAATGGTAGACTGCAGAGAAGATGGAGTCAGGCTCTTTCTAGCAATAGGAAAAAAAGGCAACACTCTGAAGTTGTGACAATCAAAATCCTGCAAAAATACAGGAAAAAAATACTATCAAAGATTTAAAAAGTAGAAAAATACTGGAATAGGATGTCCAAAAAGATTAGGGAATCTTCCTCCCTGGAAATACTCATTTTTCAACTGGACAGGCATCTAAGTAAGGCCTACATCTGCATAATGGAAACAGCTATATCTCTGCAAGCCTCCCAGCAATGACATTTTTGAATCCTACCTCAGCTTTATAGACACAAAGCGGGAGGCCAGCCAGGTAGTACCTAAGGAACATAATGGTTTTGACAAGGTTCACTGGAGAATGTGCCTGAATCCTCAGATGGAAAGTTTCTTCATTTGTGAGCTCCGTGTCAAACTGGACTAGCAACGGTCCAGAGCTAAGCTACCCTGAAGTCCCTGAAAGTTTGCAAGGAAGCAAAAGCACTGTCTAACAAAAACGCAAACTGCCATTAGAGTGATGAAGGGCTTGCCCACCATCAGCTCTGGTAAAATGTTAGAATGCCCTGAAATGAACTGCTTACCTGTCCTTTTAGTAACTAGTACACAGGACTGTTCATACTAACAATTGGAATGTATGCCACACTAGGCCTGGGAAGTAGGAAGTGTATTAGTTTGTGCCAGAACCATCCCTTCTAGACATCTACCAATTCCCTTGTCATCTCACATTCATGAAACACAAAGGAGACTTAGAGGGGGCTCTGTGTTAATAATGTAGCTGGAAGTATGAGTGCATGAGGACTTTGACTCTATATTAAAATGGGATAAGGGAGCATTAAGAGTACTCACTTCTGTGCAGCCCTCCTTTTTGCATCTCCCTGGAGAACTGTACTTTTCTACCAGGAAACTAGGTTGAAAACACAAATGTGCAGTTGTACAATTTATAATATGGCATATAAATCTTGTTTCCATCCTAACTCCTTCCCGTTTATGTTCTGAGTTTACACCAGTGTCTCCAGTGCTGGTGATACGTATCTGGTTCCTAAAGAGAAAGTAAGAGTGGACAAAGATATTCAAGAAAACTCTGCCCTGTTTCTGCTTGTTAGGGCTCTGAAGGTAGTTTGGGGAAGTTTATTTATTTTACCTCAGGTGCTCCCTGAAGGAAAGTACTGCTAGGTTAATCAAATTCTTTAAAATACTCAGTAGCCAGCAGCTATGTGGCTAAGTACAACAATTTCAGCCTAATATTTAAGAAACTGACTTTATGAAGCAACAGTGATGCTTCTACTAAAAATGAATATATTTTCCATTAGAAGAGCAGCTAAATTATTGCTGGGTTGTATATTAAATACATGTAACATCTGATTAAAATGTTTGAAACATCTAACAGGTTGCTATATTAGTTGGACATTTTTAATATCCTACTTAGCAATTACCACCCTTCCATAAGTGCCATCCAGAGAGGGATTAATAAGTGTGATACATGGTCTATGTTGATACGCTACTTCCATCTTCCATCACTGTTGGCCGAGGCAATATCCTTTCTTTAAAAGACATCCAGCAGCAATTGTAACTTCCCATTCAAATATTACAAAATAAAAGTGAGCGTACCTTTGCAATAAAAATATGTAAATAAATGCATCCAGACATATACCACATAAAAATACTGTATTCAACTTGTAAAACCCAGGTTGAAATAATTACTGACCTAGGTGACTTCAGCAGCATCACTACTTATTTTAATTGATGGCTTGCAATCAAAATCTGGTTTAAGTGGCCCTTTATCTCAGTGTGTCAAATTGGACTTTCAGGAATATATGAAATTCTATGTTTTTTCAGTTTCTGATTTTCTGTTTTCTTGTACTTCTACAAACTCTGCTGCTTTACAGCTATATCCATGCAACAGTAACAATAACAGCAACATCTGATTTACCAAAGTCAAGGCTATAGAAATTTTAATTGCAAACATTACAAATAAATGAAAAATTTAATTAAAAGCAAAATAATGTTCTCTCCACGTTATCTGCTATTTTGTCTAACAATACTAATGAATTTAACTGACTATTAATGTATTAAGTAATCAAATTTAACTGCTTATGACCTGATTTCAGAAACCAAGACATCCATGTTAAAGGTTTGGTGGGATACTAGACTCAGTTCATAATACATGTAGAAATTTTTCCAGTGCATCTTCCCACATGAAGTCTAAATTGGTGTCCTGAGGTATTTATGATTCTTCCACTGACTATCAGAAATCTAAGGTATCTAGGCTACTGATTTAGGCATCTTAGTTAAGCAACTAAAGTTGAAGATATTAATATAGGCTTAATATTTCCGATCAAGACTAATAAACAAGTAAAAACTTTAATTTATTTTGAATGCTCCAAATACTTTTTTTTTTTTTCTTAATTCAAGTTCCTCATTAAAGTTTCAGGTATGTTATTTTTGTATCCTACTAGCTTTGTCTTAATAGCTTTATTAATGTGTATTGAGAAGTGTCAAGCTTGACATCACAGCAGTGACCGCACCATATTTCAAAGGAGAAGACTGTAAATAAAACAGCAGGCATCACTTAGATGCATACTTATTACACAAGTAAACAGGTTTTTTTTTGCAGAAGGCATATATATTTCACATTTAGACATAGCCCTTTTTTTTTGGCATCTCATTGCAATACTATTTCATGTTGAAAAGTGGTCTTCCCTTTCTTTTCTTTCT
Source organism: Apus apus (assembly GCF_020740795.1). Classification (NCBI taxonomy): domain Eukaryota; kingdom Metazoa; phylum Chordata; class Aves; order Apodiformes; family Apodidae; genus Apus; species Apus apus. The sequence continues at coordinate 56,051,064 of NC_067283.1, forward strand.
CTGCCACAACTGCATTATGGCTTTTCATAGCTTTGGAAGTCGCATCCAGATTTATAACCAATGAGAATTTTGCCATTCAGAACACAAGGTTTCAGACCATCAAAGGGGATGTTCTGTGTTTGTGTGCAACTGTTTCATACAATTTCATTTCTAAACAGTTGAAGTATGAAAAAATAAGAACTTTCAAACCTTCTGTTTTATTTTGTATCAGTGAGATTAGGGCTTATCTTGTGCGTTAAGTGCCCAGGACATGCAATGTAGGCCCACGTCTTGCAAACTGACGTGATACAAGGATCAGCCAGTAAAGATCAGTTTAAAGGACAGGGAGTATTGCAAACCAGGAGTGACATTAAACTGTTTTTGGCGTCTTTTCTGGCATGACCATCTAGCCTCTTGGGGGTCCTTCCTGTCTTCAGACCCATTCATCTTTACTGTGCTAATTGGTTAAAAATGCACACAGTCTTGAGTTTGTCTCTTTTTCTCCATGGAGAATTCTTAAACTGAGGAGAGGTATATAGTTCACATCTAAAGTTAGGACAGACAGTCCCAAGTGGTCATCCGATAGCGAACTTGTTATCACAGTCGTTCTGCAATGTACTTCATCTGGAGACAGAGCAGGGCATTAAAAGTTAATCATTGGTTCCACTAGAAGACCCTGAAGCCAGCTGGGCCCAATCATGGTTCCCAGACTGACAGCCTAGCCTATTCAGAGAAATTTTTTATGAGTTTTTAAACCTGTTGCCTGTAATTGCTCACAACAGTTGCTCACAGTTGTTCACAACTACCACTCTGAAAGAATCCACTAAGGGATTGCTTTATTCATACCTAGCAAAACACAGCGAAAGTTTCCTATCTCTTAGTGAGATAAATCTCATTTTGAGATTTCTAAATGATCTCCAAATTAGATAATCTCTTAATGATTTCTCACACTGATCTCCCAAATGACAGTCTATGGGCCTGATCCAAAGCCTGGTGGGAGTCAACAAAACATCACTAGGTAATCATAAATAAAGCCATAAATTCCAGCCTGTAAAAATACAGGTCACCACCTCTATTTCTAGCAGGACTGTAAAAAACATATTTAAAATCTATTTAGATGAATTTAAAATAAATCAGGTGTGCCTTCCCCCCCCGCCCAAGTTTAAAGGGGTTTCAGGCCCACACTTTGTATTTTTTACCATATTCTTCTGGCTTTGTTGAATGTCTGCATTCTTCCCTTTCTTGGCTGAAGCAGTGCCAGGGGTAAAACAAAGTGCAATATTCAGCTACGATAAACCAGCAAGAATCTGGTTGTGTGCTCAAATGCTGAATTGATCCTTCTGGGCACAGGTCCTGAGTTTCAATCCCTCTTCTAAATTTGATGGTAAATTTTATCAGATCATACCTTCATGTGAAATACAGAACATTGTTTTTATTTAAGTTTGTTGGGGTTTTTTTTCAGTGAATCATCTCCTTAGTTGTAAACATCGGTGTTTTGCTCAAGTGAGGTACTTAAGACCTTTTCTGGATACAATTCCAAATGCCCTGAAAGCCTAATCACAGATTCTTGCATAATAGCAAGACATTATATTAAGCACTGTTCCTACATTAGAGGCGATTGAACTGTATTAAGAAAATACAAATATATGTACTACAAATTTTACTTCAGCAGAGATTACCTTAATGAGCATTACAATAATATTCTCTTCATGTTTAAAATGATGCATTATAAACCTGTAAGTACTGTACTTCTACCAACTTGTAAATTATTAATAAGGTGATAATCATGTTAATGAAGCTGCCTTATTAGGTCTTGATGGATCTTGTTAACATGCGAGTTAACTCTCTGTTGATGTGGAGGGGAAAAAAGCTTCTTTGTGCTTGAAAGGGTACTAAAGAAGTTAATATTTTCCTAACAGAGTTTATTGTAACTCTTTCTAGATTTTTTTTTTTTTTAAACTGCTTTTCCTGTTAAATATTGTGATTGCCCAATCAAAGTCCTGCTTGTCGGTTTACATGTCTTTATGACACATGAAGGAGTGATGGCATACTGTAATTAATGAGTTACTGTACAATAAACCCCATTGAAAGTTAACTATAAACTAGTAACTCGGTATGTTCATCAGTAGCATGACCAATTGAGGCAGATTTCACTTATATCAGCAATACCAACAAAAAAACCTCAGACTACAACTGCTTCTTTTCATTGTCCTAGATACTTTTTCAGGCATGTTAATGTTCTGGGATGTCAAAGAAGTACAGAGGGAAAGAAATACATCCCTGCAACTCAGAAATAACAAATAGCATAAAGACTGAGTCAGCTCAGTTTGGCAAATCAAAAATCTGTCATCCATCTCTCTCGGATCTTAATGCAAAAACCCAAACCACATTAGCATATTTTTTTTACTTACAAAAACAAGGCTGTTTGTTTGTTAGTTTGCATTTTTCATCTGTAACACTGAGTTCTCCCCAGCAGCTTAAAATACAGAGTAGAAACCTGTTTCCATAACATTTTCAGTCAAATTTGCAAACCTTGGAGATGTATGCCATTTGGATTTCAGCTTCTAATACATGTCTTTCTGAGTTTGAGGAATTTATCTCAAAGAAACCTAACTTCAAGAAATCCATTACAAACCTTGTAAGAACTAAGCAATTTTCATCAGCTTGAGCTTTCCATATGGTGTGATAGAATTTATTTTTTATGTCATTATTTTTACAGCTGTGTGCCAGGCCTCTTGGTATAGTAATAATTAGAATGTATCTGAGGTTGCAGATAAGACATGCTGAGAAACAAGTATTAGTTTGAGAATAACAAATTTTAATAGATTTTGCTTCTGGTTGTTGGAAGACAGTGGCTTTTGTACATTGGCTGTTAATGTATGAGGTGCACATTCTGTGGCCAGGCTACACTAATCCCAACATTGGTGTGATCTGAAGCAGCAGGACATACTCTTATATTGAAGTAAAGGAACCAGGACAGCATGGTAAGCTGAAATATTATGTGACACTGATATGTATAAGAAGGGGGACCTGATCTTGGTTATAGGGCCTGAAATTCGTATTTCATAGAAATTAAAAAAAATAAATCTAAATAGAAACAAAAACTGTGGTAAAATATTCTTGTTAAACAGAATTTCTGACACTTGTTTTGAAAATATTAACTGGCATAATGTTTCTACTTTCTTAATTATTATTATGTTATAATTGATCTTCAAAATAGGCCAGTATCTGCTAACATGTTCAAATGACAGTTAAAGAGAAATGTGGAATAGTAATGTACAGTTTATTTTCCTTCTTCCTTGCCTCTCCTTCTCCACATTATCTAAGTATCACTGCTCCTAAATTTTCCCAATGATGTTTCTTAAATCTTATGTTGACCACCGAATTAAATATGTTTAGTACAGTGATAAGTAACATTGATAAAATGAAAAAAAAAAAAAAAGTTATCTGGTTAAAGTTGAGATTGATGTTTCTGCTATTTTTTTCGTTACATTTTTATGAGGCAAATATGCAGAATTTTCTGCTTTTCATCAAATCAGCATTTTCTGATGGAAAACTGCTCCAATTTTAATCACTTTTTTGCTAGGTGGTTACAGATAATCCTCTTACCCAGTCAGTAACTTGCTGTGTGCTGATTAATTCTCTGTCAGTAACGCCTGGTTTTTCTTCACCAAATAATTTTTTGAGCTCTTTGAAGACTTTGCCACAGGAAAAAAAAGTGAAATCAATTGCAGCCTAGGTATCTTACAGATAATAATACTAGTCTGATTAATATTGGACTAATTCAAGTCCTGCAACTAGCTAGCTGAAATAACTTTTACTTATTTAGGTACAAATTGTATTTAAAATCCATGGAAAATTTCCAATAGTACCAAATGGTTTTGTACCTGTACAGTGTGGATCTCTACCAAAAAACCCTGAAATTATCCATTTAAAGAAAAATCATTTGGAATTAGAGCTATTGCAATTACGTTTTATTTTTGTTTTCTATAATTAATCTTTTCATGTGCACTCTCATACATACTCACAATATTCATTTTCATATAGAAGCTTCCCTTAATAAAATAATTTAAGAAGTTGATTTAGTGCACAGCAGGAGGCCAGCCTTTTTTAAGGCTGGGTGACTCACAGGAGAGCTCCTTTCTCCACATCACTGCCACGACAAGTCTGATGAAACTGGGCCTGAGAACTGCCTGGGCTGCGATTTCTGCTGAATCACTCCCTGAAGAGTTACCATGTGGAGCAGAAGAGCTTCACAAAATGCTAAACAAAATTTCAAGCTGTATTAGCTATTTAGTGGCAGCCACTGACTGGGAACTGCTTCCCACAGCTAAGCCTCAAGCCAGGAGGGTTAGCATTGTGAATATGTTCTAAGTATGCTATTTATTTTATTATTATTATTATTGTTTCTGTTTATTATTGTTGGGTTTTTTTTCCCCCTGCAGTCATAGTCACATTAAAGAGTAATTATAAATAAATAAGTAGTAAATAAAAAAATCAAGAGATGAACGTTCAGCCCATATATTTAATGTTTTGAGCTTAAGTCCACAATGTATGTTACACAGTGTCCCACTGGGGCTTAACAAAGAGTAATTTGCACAGCATCCCATTGCAAATTAGTACTAAATTCACCAAAGAGATATATCACCTCGTCGGTGAAAGTGCTGATCCAGCAAAACTGCTACACAAATCTTATTTCTATGTAATTACTTATATTAGTGCCTTGTCAAAAGCCATTCAGGCAAGTTGCAGGGACTGTCGGAAGCCGGTGACCTCAGCTGGGAGCTCGCCTGTGTGACTGTGAGGTGGTTGGCGTTATGTCCAGCTTCCCGGACAGAGAAGGAAGGTAGTGCTGATTCCTAAATCCCCTCGGTCAGATTAAGGTGAAACGACACTCCAGGTCTGTCCATATTTGAAAGTTAGCTTTAATTAAAACTATACAAGGACTAATTAATAAAAGGCTAATACTTTGATTATGATGTATGCTCAGGGTGCATGACCGTAAAGGCTGACATTGTGATTACGAAAGCCACGATACGTTTATGTTCAAGCTGTGTGGCGTGGGATAAACAGTGGTAGGCCTTGTGTTCAGGAAGGAAAAAGGGGAGAGAGAGAACAGAAGAAAAGTGAGAGAGAGGGATCACCAGTCCTGGATCCAGCGCTGGTTTGGCCGGCGGGGGAGAGTTGCTGTCAGTGAGGCTGCCAAAGCCCGCCAGTACAGCCCCTCCTGGCACAGGCCTGCTCTGCTACAGGAATGGCTTCCCGAGATGAGCAAGAGCAGCTGAGGCGTGTCCCGACTGATTAACCTGAGCAGACCTCCGTCCTCTCCACTCCTGCATCTCTGGGGGTTCTCTCTGAGTGCAAACGAGGTTTTGTTTAAGGGTTTGTTTAAACTTACCGTGGTGTTTTGACACTGCTTCCTGCCATAGGCCCTGGAGGGCTGGTCCCTCACAGATGGTAAAGCCTCATTCCACTGTAATTTCTCAGTGTTTTTGTTTGGTTGCCATTTTAAAGTGAAGTTCCCCGGCAGAAAGAAAAGATGTGCTTATAAAGAGAGATGGGTGGCTGAGGTGTATTGTGTGTGTCTTTCTATTCTTTCCTCTTTAATCAAATATTGAGGGACACATTTATCTTTGGAAGTGAAGATCTGCATTACCTTTTCAGCTAGTTCATAATGGAATTTTAATAAAAAGGGAATTTAATGTGCGGAATGTGCCATTTAAAAGCTATAAAGAAATTAAGAGTTGACTGCACTGCAAAAAATCCTTTCTAAAATCATAGACAGATAATTTTGTACTTAGCAAAAGGTGTTTGGGCCTTTACTTCTGAAACAAATGGTTGGAGGCTATGAAATCCCTGAAAAATGAAAGAAAAAGTAGTTTAAACATTCAGCTTTTTTTATTTTTATTATGTTACTTGCTCAACTCAGTTATGTTTAAATGCCATTCTGTGTTGCATATTATATAATTTATAATCTCATTTTGTTTGCTGTACAGAATACCTGGATTTACTTGTTGCAATTATTTTAGATATGACATTTTAAAATGTTCAAGCATGTATTGTTTTATATAAGTACATGTTGTGGATGTGTATTTATTTCAGTGGGAAATCTAGAGAGGAGTTTTGTTCACATGTGGGGAGGGGGGCTCAGCTAGTGAAAATCTTACGTAAAAAGAGTAGGAGAAAAATGTATTGGTTTCAATGGTCTGCCTTTTCCCCTGGACAATTTTATGACATATTAGGTTACTTTTATGACATTCTGTTTCTTTACAGTTCTGTGAAGGTTCTACGCTTTCCTGAGCACTAACTGAGCTAAAAACCGAGGATATATGTATGTGGGTTTTTTCAACATTTCTTGTCCCATTTATGTTTATACACTTTCTCTCCAAGTCAGCCCTGCTCTCAGATTAGTATGAAGAATACTTAAATTTATTCAAGTCTTTTCTCTTTGGACAGCAACATATGTTTACTTTCTTTTCCTGCATTCTAGTTGGATGGAAATGGTTAAATTTGTACATTTCAACAAAGATTATCTTAGTTGCTATCCCAGTCATGAAAGGAGTGGTAGCAGATCATCTCAGCATTGGCTTATTAACCTTCACTTTATATGAAGTGCATAGCAAATAATAAAAAGGACCTGTCCATATTGTAAGAGTAAAGGCCATTGTGGATGGTGAAAGGAGAACGTGGAAGCTCCCTCTAGCCTGCGAGGTGGGCAGGAGGAAGAGTGCATACATATCCTGGCATGGCAGAAAGAAGTTGAATTTTGCTCCCCCCGTCTATGCATAATTTTTGTTCATGTGGATGAGAGCTAAATCAGTGCAGGGAGAGAAGAGTAAACCCCTTAGGCTGTAAGAGAGACAATTTCCTTTCTGACAGCAGTGAAATGGAATTTTTCATACAGAAAAGATGAAAATGAGAGCAGGAATTTGAGAAAATGTGTGCTTAAAAGCATATTCTCCAATAAAATTTGAAATTTGCAAGAAGAATATGCTGAAATTTGTTCAGCATTTCACATTTATTTCTAAAACTGAATGCAGTTTAGGCATATATGACCTCAAGTTTATTGCCTCTTTAATGCTGTCTAAAAGGCACATAGCTGTTTTCTAACTTGTACTAAATTGACTCTAAATTAGAGGGCAGCAAGATTATTTAACTCTAAAAACCCCAAGTAATCTTTTATTCTATCACATAAACCTTTTCTAGATAATATTTTTTATTTAAGTCAGGTAAAGATTTCACAATTCTGTGACTTCAATGTTTTATTTTTAATCAAATTTTTGGAACTATAAAACTTTTGCCCAAAAGGATTTTTTCCCAGTAATGTGAATAGTTTTAGAAGATATTTTAGAAATGTAAAAATTCAAAGGTTTGGCTGCTCTTAGAAAAGCACTGAAATAGTTATTCCAAAGTAATTCTGAATTTTTATTTCAGTATAGATTTGATATCAATGATCTGTTCCAGAAGAGTCTTTGTAATACACTGTATGGATAAAGATTAAAATCTTACTCATTAATTGGCATGTCCATACAGCTTCTTTACCTGTAATGATAGTCAAGTAACAATTTGATTATATCATGGAGTCTTCAGCCCAGACATGGAAAGAGAAGCTCACTTGTACTTTCAAAAAAAGTGTTCAAGATTGATTGAGACATTTTCACAGTTGAGATACTTACATAAGCATATAGCTTGGGAGCTTCTGATAGAGCCATGTCTCTTCTTTTTTGTCAAGTTTCCTTCAATGCAGCCAAGTATGGGCTATCTAGAACACAGTCTTGTGTAAGGGATAGGGAAAAATGAATATTATTCTAGGGAAGAGATGTGCTCCATAATGGTGTCTCTTGTAGAATTCAGACAAGGTTATAAGCATCTTTTTATCATGTCAGCGTGGTTATTTCTATTAGAACACAAATAAAGGATGCATTTTGATTTAAAAAATATAGGATACAGCACTTCTGACCTGGATATTGACCTAAATCAACAGTACTATTGAGACCTTCCTGACTTTTGCAGTTGTTAGGATACTGGAGGCAGGACTCTACTTCTTGGATTTTTTGGTTTGTCTTTTCTCAGGACACTACTAGGGTGTGTTGAAATACCCTTTGAAAACAGGTACAACTACAGATGTTGTGGCTGAAACTGCCTAAAAAGAAAGTGTCTGCTGCCATTTTAGAAGCATGCAGACACCCAGCTGCTGCTACAGAAGAGCAGGTCCCCACCAGTTCTCATGTCTATGAGTCCAAGCTGGATGGCTCTGAGCAATGGCATTAGATAACTATGGTTAGATGTGTGAATAGCACACTACAAAATATTATGTTATTGAATTTCAAGCTTAGAGCATCAAGTTCTTCTCCAAATCATTAAGGAAAAGTAAAAGTTAAATCGCATGGTTGCAACTTTTCATAATGTTTATGGATGTAACCAATATTAAACTATTGTTCAAGATCAGTTCTTTTTAATTAAGATTGAGTGTTTGCTTACATTGACTGAACTCAAGGACATTTAAGTGTCTATTGAAAACTAAATATGTGCTCAGCTGTGTTGTGGAATGCTCAAGGAAACTGCAGTTACTTACACTGAGCAAGAAATCAAAGGCAATTTCCAGCTCGATGGAGAGATACAAAGAAAGAAGAGCCACAACCAAAATATGCTTTGAAAACTGAGAGATGTGAGCCTAGCAGTCAGAAAGCAGGGTAGAAATAGAATTCACAAGTCTGCCAATGTTTAAGTGGCGGTAATGGTTAATTTTATAGAGAAAGGACAAATTAAACAAAAAATGCAATAAAAGAAAACAAAGTATTATTGATTTAAGGAAGAAAGTCTAGGTCTAATGGTTTTTGCAAAAGCAGAAAGATGGAACAAAGTGCACAAAAGGGAGATCTGAGTCCTTGAAGTCACTTTTTTCAGCTGTTAGGACGTATATAGGGGTTAAGGGATGTATGACAAACATACATGTATGGATTCAGGTCTTGCTGAAAGAAAATAGTTTAAAATTAGGACTGACTGGTACAGTCCTCAAGAAGCCAGTTGTTCTACCCACCTGGATCAGGACTATATAATTCCTGGTAAATTTAAAAAAGATTTTATCTTGAAACCTTCAGCAATAGAGGTTATGGGGTGTCCTCAGGAAACCCACTGGAAATCTTAGAATTTTTCTCTTCATTCTGTAGCAAAAACTAGAACAGAAGATGCTGTAGAAAGAGGATGACTGGAGAAGGCACACAAAGCATGTACTTCATAGCTGAAGATGCTATAAGAGATTAAAATTTCAGCAGAAATTTGTAAGCAATGCTTACAAAACCAAGAGCTAAAACAATAGAGGAGAGTACAAAAGCTCCGTTTCCACTGAAATTGCCCTGAAATTAGAGGGGAAGAGAGCCTCTGAAGAGTACTGCTTCTGCAGTCATTATTTTAATAATTAGAACATCTTGTAATACTTTATTGAAATTTCTACTCAATTCTTATTTTTTCCTTCATGGCTATGAAATTAAATTCTGATTTTACCTAATGCAAGGAAGTTGCTGAGGCTTTGAAGCTTTTACTTAAGGCCTTATATATGTTGGCTTACTGAGATAGGGACTTCAATGGGGAAAAGGAATTCTTATGTATGGATGGCTGAAAACGGAACTGAGAGTTCTGTTAAAAGAGTTAAATAGACATTTAATAAACTGCATTTTTACTCTCAACTTTTAAGCTGACCTTGGTCCTCTTTATCCCACTGCTACGAACACCAGAAAGAGGTACATCATTAGCTGACTTGAAAAGATCAGTCTTTGTGTGCTATGGAAAAGTTACAGAACATTCTGCAAATAGTCAAAGGCAGGGGATTGGAAAAGTGAGAGAAGATAATTTTCTTCACAGAATATTCCAGGGGTAATGTGTAAAAAATCCTGTAAAAACTTCAATCCTTGCAGTGTTGTGGAAAGGATGGACTGCAGTAGTTTCCCATGACAAGAGAAAAGTCCTCATGAAATAGAGTGATGACAGGAGCAGGGACAGCTGGGAGGCACGAAGTGATAATTATAGTGGAAAGTGCGGGCATTTGGGAGGTGTTCTGGCACATTATGATGTCTGGTATGATGTCACTGGAAAGGCAGTACAACTCAATGCTCACTCCTGCCAGCCAAAAAAAGTAGAAATTAAAGCCCTGTGCCCTTTTGAAGATCCTTCCTCAAAACGCATTTGCTCTTCAGTAAACAATCTCATCCATGAGGCAATGATTTCCATCAGGGCTTATTAGAAATCAAACTTCATTCTGTGAAATATTGATGGCTTCAGAATTTTTGAGGGCAAAAAAAATAGAATTTTGAAAAATGTGAGATTTTTAGGGAGGAATAATTTATTGGTTACAAAACTCCTCTGGGATACTAAACCTTTGTTGAGCTTGTACAAGGACTTAAGACTGGATTTCTTCTCAGGTAGATATCTTAGTCAACCGTCTACAGAGTCAAGCTGTCTTCATAACACCACTAATCTTTGTTTAACAATTACAACTTCACAAACTCAGAATGAGAGCTAGAACATAGGTCTCCATAATGAGGTGAGCAGAAAAGCTACCAATCTGCAGGAGACTCAGCACCTCTGCAAATCTGAGTTGAATGCCTCATCTCTCACCTAAAAGCTTAGGACCCAGCAAATACCTTTCACCACAAATTCCCTCCTAGTCTCTTCTCACAAAGGTTTCCTAAGAAACAGTGTACTTATACATATATCCTTTAATTAATTCCTGAATGTAGTATTGACTTCAACAAATCATCATCTTCCAATGAAGACCTGTTTGGTTTTAAAATTCTCAACCATTTCCAATTCACATATACTTCTTGTTTTAGGGAAGAGGGGATAAGACTTTTCCCTATGCTGCCCATTGGCACAGTTCTTCCAGGGGCAGACTGCCTTAGATCATGTGAAAGGCTGTGGGAGATTATGGCTGACATCATCTTTCATTTGTCACAGGGAGCTGAACAACACCAAAGCTCCATGACTTGAGGGTGAAAGATTTTGAGATTGCTGTGTGTAATATAATACACCACAACTTCATCAAACCTCTCAACCAGGGAGTCCAGGGCAGGCAGCTCCACACAGCCCCTGCTTTGGACATGTACCTGCTCCACTACTGGTAGATAAAGAGCAGAGCCTCCAAAATTAGAGAAGCAGTAGATTGTTACATCTCGTGCTGGTTTTAAAACAGAGGATAAAAGATGCATTTCTATGGGAAGACAGTTGTTTTGAGGAGAGAATACAGAAGTGTAGTAAGGAATCTATTTAACTGCTAGACGCAGCACCATCTTTCCCTCCCCCCCTCCCCCCCCCCCCTTTTTTTTTTTTTTAAGAGAGAGCTTTTTAAAATAGACACTTTTCTTCTCCCATCCAAGGAAAAATAAATGAAAAAAAAAAAGATGAATGTGTGGTGATTACTAAATCATGCCAATGTTACCCTAGACAGTCAAGGAATACAATGACTTTTTAGCAAACCAGACATAGGAGAAAAATTAATTAAACCAACAAAAAACAAACAAACAAAACCCTAGCAGCAAGTAAGTAAGACAAAGCTATTAAAGTTCTTATTGTAAGGAAATGAGAATAGCTGGGATGGACAACTGGGGGAAAAATGGGATTATATATTAAGAAAAAAAACAAAGAAGAATGGTAAATCTCAGCAACAGTTTGTTTTTAACTGCTAAACAAATCAGTTACCGTACTAACTACTATGCCTAGTAAACTAATTGAATTCAAATAACTTACTCAACATACTTTATCACTTCAACTTTGGTCTCTGGAAGGAATGTGAGGAGAGTACTATACAGTCTAATTTATTGAAGAAAAAGCATTTGCTGAACAGTGTTATAAACACTTCTCCACTGGTAGCTATTCATAGGCAGTTTTTCATAATTACTTAATATTTGAAATTGGAGAATTTACATAATAACTTTCTGCTCTCTTATTTAAATATTTATTCAGCAGCTTTCCCATGAACAGATTTATAAATCTGAATTTAAGATGCCCTTTCCATGAATAATTTGTAATGCTCACTTGAAGTTCATAGTTCCATCAAAAATTCCTGTCCTAGATTTATGAGCTGTTTATGACCCCAGCTCAACATGATAGTTAATCAGGAATATTACTTCAGTGGGATCATATGGATGCTTAAAGTTATATATACCTCCAAGCTTTACTGATTGGGGATCTAAGCTAAGACATGCATTTTTGTTACTGTTATCAACATCATTGTTGTGTATTTGATGCGTCTTATTTCCGTATTCAGTAACTAGAGTCTCCTGGTTTCCTGTGCTGTAAAAATGAAGGGGAAGAAAATTGTCTCTCCTGTGCCAGGATGCCTTGGGTTTTTCTTTGTTTTATCTGTGCATTGCTCTACTTGTAGCAAAGTTCAAGATCAGTTCCAAGCTTCTTAACAGTAACAAAATTAGCTAAACAAAATCTTGACACCTCAAGAGAAGGATAATATCAATTGTCTAGGGGTAGCAAGCTCAGTATTGTTGGCAGTGGGACAGTACATCCCTCAGACATCATCCACCCCAAAAGTTCATAATGTGCTGAAAATAGCTTACTCACCCAAGAAGAACTGTGGCTACAGGACATCATGTCTATCTTGCGTTACTCTGCATCTGCTTCCACTCTTACCGGCAACATGTGCATGTGCCTTTCCCACTGAAACAGAGAGGGTTGCCAGGTGAAGAATGAGATGTCAATAGGAGCTGAACTAATCTCTAGCCCCTCTTGCTCTGCCCTGTACACCCAATGAGCTTGTAAATAATACACTTTATGGAAAAGTTTTTGAGAGAAACCTGGTTTATACGAGCTGCAGAGCAGCTCTGTGACAAAGATATGAAAGCATTCATTTTGATTTCTCTACCAGTGTCTGTCCCCTATGTGCACTACATTGCAGCAAGCTCTTCTAAGATTCCAACAATAGATGCTAGGGCATGTTTCAAAGGGAAAAAATATTTTTAATGTCTGGAAGGGAAAGCATTGTGTTTGAATGCAGGACTTCCTCCTGAAAAATGCTCACTAGCAATGAGTAAAAGAACAGACTGCTCAAAGAGAGAACTGTTAGATGGATTTTTACATTTCAAAAATATGGAAACTTCAGTCAATGGTAACATTTTGTTTCAATATTTCTATTTACTAACATTTATCCTATGATAGGCCACCTTATGAAAGCAAAAAGTTTTAAAAGGTATTTTATTACTGATTATTACTTTGAATGTATTTACTACAAATGAAGTTATTCCTTGGTTGAGTTCAGTGAACTAAAAAAATATCAAATAACTTCATAATCTTTAAAGTTCACTTGGGTTGATATATTAGAAAAATGTTCAGCGAATGCTAATTAATAATCTAGCCATATACAATGCAGCTTGATTACATTTACATACAGAGGAAAGTCTAATGCAAATGGCATAATCAGATACTTCTATTGATGCTGAACTGAGTACAGGCTGTAGAAAACATTTTCTCTCCAGAAACAACAACTTTAAAACATCTTGGTACGTAGTATCTCCTTGCAGGCAGACTGTTTGCCCTTCAGTGCAGATTTCTGCTTTTACCTGATTGCATTCACTTTGGAGACCTCAAAATGTCTAGATTTTTAGAGCAAATGGACAAAAACAGTGGTAGCACTTGAGATATTTCTGAAGAAAATATCTTTTTTAAGGTATTTCAGCCTCATTTGGGTTTTCAGTGTCTTTATTTTAATACATATATTCCTCTGTGTTTCTAGTGGAGAAATTTTATCTGTGCATTTTCTCACAGTTAAGAAATTCTGCATTTATTCTACAGCAACATTCCTATTCATTTCATGATAAATAGTACAGGGCTTTCTCCTCTGTATGTCAGTCCAGAGACACAGATGAGAATATCAGTAGTTGGTCAATGTATCAGCAGCACAGGGCACCCAAATGTCTTATACAAAACTTGTAGAAATCAAGCACAGTCTCCCCCTAACCTCAGAAGGCTTTAGAACAGATCCTGAGTATGTCTCCTTCACAAAGCCTCAGAAATATCCCATGAGCTCCATAATAATTTTCCCAGGTCCAAGGCAGATTTAAGTGGCTCTCGTATACTTCCCTGCTCTGGACTTTGATTTCCTTAACCATCATGTATTTTCTGAAAGGAAAGTCCTCTGGAACTGTTAATACCCAGCTGCCCACGTTCAGGACATACAGTTCCAGGCACATGTTGAAGTGCAGGACTACTGTGTCACGTAAAAAGACAATGTTTGCCTGTCTCAGAGTCCCAAAGAGGACTTTCACTGAGACAGGTTTGCAAAGTCGCTTTTTCAGAGTCCCACCAAAAGGACTTTACCTGAAGCACTTTGCAACCACCTCAGAGCCCTAATAAGGACTTTCACTGAGGCAGTTTTAAAGCACAGATGATTTATTGATGTGATACTTATAACAAGTTCTGGAAAGCCATTGGTAAATTCACTAGCTGCATAGATTTGAGGTAAAGATAGTAAAAACAAAGTAAAAACATCTAACAGAGTCAGAGGTGCAAGTCTTATCAAAAGGCATCCCCTTTTAGGGGAGAAGAGAGGATTCAGGCCTGTTGACCTGTCCAGATAGCTGTTGAGCTCTTCTTCCGAAGCAACAAAGGATTTTAGGACTAATTAGTACTAATTGATGAGATGGGACTAGATCATAAGTAATTTTCTGATTGGTACTTTCACAGCCTCTTATTACTTCTTAATTAAGAGTGGAGAGGGGAAAAGGACCAATGATGCAGATTTCTCTGGTGTCATCGCTAGTCATGAATTTCAAAACCAGTTAGGCTATTTCAGGTTGATTTCTGGAATGTGATTGACCAGAATAAGCAAACATCGTCTTTGTTCTTAGTTTAAAATAACAGAATGAAAGTGTTCTCATCTTAGAATACTTTTGAGATTTTCCATGTAAAAGGTCAAGGGTTTTATTTTCATGAAGTATCTTAATGAAACTTCTCTGATACTAGTGATTTCAGAAAAGGGAGCTTTAAAGAGGGCTTCTTGGAGAAATTCTGATGGGGGATTCAAATATTTTGAGTAAAAAAATCAGAACCTGGCTAATCTTTTGGCCACAACTCCGGCTCCTTTTTGTTATTAAGGGAACATCTCTGTTTCAGCGTTTTCATTCTTGTCTTTTTTAACTAAAAAGGTGCACAATTCAATATCTAAAATCAAGAAAGATACCCCAAGTTCAACAGTTTCATCTGTATATATTACTAGCTGGGGTGGAGTGAGGTTATGGCTAAATATGCTTTCATTTTTATTGGCTTTGTGTTCTTTGCAAATTAAATTTATCATCATGTACTACTTTGAACTATATTGTTGCGTTTCAAGAGGTCCACCTCAATAGCTGACTGTCACTGTATCTTCTGCAATTTGGGCAGATCCTTTATTTACTGTCAGATATTTAGTCCTAACATCCAAGTCAATCTAGGAGTTGTTTAACCTTTTTATCAGCTGACTTGGACAGAAAGGTGACATTTGACACTAGAAGTTTTAGTGCCTTCCTATTACATGGGCTGCCTCCCAAAGCAGCTTCACCAGTGTTTCTAGATACAAAGTCAATTTTGAGATTTTTTTTCTCTATGTGT
The DNA here is from genome assembly GCF_020740795.1 of Apus apus. Lineage (NCBI taxonomy): Eukaryota > Metazoa > Chordata > Aves > Apodiformes > Apodidae > Apus > Apus apus. Next base: position 56,066,634 of record NC_067283.1, read on the forward strand.
TTTAACCATCCTCATAATTTGATTCATCAGACTGGCTATGCCTTTGTTTGTTTGCACTTGATAACATGTAAGTCTTCTGAATATCAGTTGCCATGTACATATCTTGCATGAGATACGCTTGTGATGAAAAAGGTGAGAGAGAATCATACAGTAATTCAGAGAAGAATGATAATTCTGGAATAATCGAGCACAGTTCCTCAAGAGAAGCAGTTTTTTATATTTTTTGGGCTCTGCATGGCTAGGCCAAGAAGAGTGGGCACTGACACCCAGCCCCATGTCTCTGCTTTTTTGCTAAGGGGCACTGTAGGTAACAGCAGTGGTTTGTATGGCTCTTTTTCTCTCTGTTGTTGAAGCCTTCTGTCAAGACACCCAAAGAAAATACATTTGTCAGGCTCTTTTCTACTCTTGCAGAATTCAATAGAAGGTGAATTAGGATCTTCTGCTTTCTCATTTTTCTTCTGCATTTTGGATGCCACAGACATGTGGAAATAGTTACAGTGAATGCAAATAGTCCTTGCAGTGTAAGTAGCTGTTTTTTGAAAAACACAAAAATGGGTTCCCATTCAAAAAAAAACAAACACAAAAGAGGTTTGGCAATTATTTAAAATTACTCTGAGAGGTGTAAAGTCTGAAGCAAAGTAAAGATTATTTTTAAGTAGTAGGAATTTGGTAGTAGAAATGCTTATTATAACCTAATCATATTCATCACTAGTGTTAATAATGGCACAATATTTTCATTTTTAGGGGAAATTAGACAGATACTGTTTCTATTTTTACATAAGAAATGCTTTAGAAAGATGCCAACAATCTAAATTTCTCTGAAAAATGAGTTCTAACTACAAGCAAAATAATTTTCTTCTTTCAGTGACCTAGATTTCCTAGAAAAAAATCCCCAAGTTTTTTTTTTTTTTAAGTATGAGGTGTTACAGTTACTGTGAAATACCATCTTTTATTGTTTGGTTTTTTTTTTACCATATTTATATTCATGTGAGATACTGTCAGTGAGCAAAGGATCAAAAATATCTGAAATCTATCTAATAATCATAAATGCACATATTATCACATTTGTATTTTCCCTATAGTTTCAGAATTTAGAGGAAGCTGAATCTGCCGATGAGCAGTACAATCAGATTCTACATTTATAAATAAATTGCAAAATAACATTTTTAATTAATCTGCACACAATTTACAGATTTCTACCAGAAGGGGGTGCTTTGAGCAAACTGGTGCTCAGGAGTCCTAAAGAGAATACACTGAAGCCTTTTATCACACCATGGCACTTGATCTTCCATGTACCGTTTCAAATATTTTGAATATGTGTAGACACATAAGCCTCTTTTCAAAGTCTCCTCATTTTATAAGCATGTAAAAAGCATTAAATAAAACAAATGGGTTAGTTTTGGAACTAGCTATGTCTTCAAGAAGAATTCAGATGACTGAAGTATCATGGAAATATTTAGTTATTTCAATGACACTTGGTAAGATCAGTAGCTTATCTTTTCTTAAGGTTTTTGTAGCACTTCTTTTTTCTTTTCTTCTTTTTTAACACAGCAAAGTCTGTAGGAGCTTAATTTGATGTGAAATGTGATACCATTGCTCATTTGCCATTTTTAGTACAGAAATCAGAGTACTTAATTAATGAGGGGGGATGGGGAAAAGAAAAAAAAGAGTAGTGTTTCAAATGCAAAAAAAAAAAAAAAAAAGCTGTTAAGCACAAGTTACCTCTGAACTACCACTGAGTTTGTTTGTGTCTGTGTTGAATATTAAACAGTGGATGCTGAAGAACTGTCAAAGACTAGTTTCTGAGTTTTGAATTACTAGAAGTATACTGTCATAGATTATAAAGTATAAAAAAATTAGCAGTCAGTCACTTTGCTAGAGTCACAGAATACTTTGAACTCTGCTCAGGCAAGGCAAATACAGCCAGATGTATTATGTGTATTATTAAGATGCAATTGAGTTGCAATTTATAATGTATTCTACTATAAATATCCATTTTTATTATATTAATAAAATGTAATCCTTCTTCCAATGTACTTTTAGATTGGTTCTGTTAATAGTGAGACTATTAATATGCTGAAATGTAGCTAAAGCATATTTGAAAAATTAAAATAAGTAATTTTTATCTTCAAGCTGCAATTAAGGTTCATGTAAAGTTAATGTTAGGTTTTTCTACACAAGATATACATCCCCACAAAGTCATATAGATACAAAATCAGTAACAACACAGATAAATTCACTCTTATCACAAATAAACTCAGGTTAGAATAAGTGCCTTGGTCAATCTGCACATTAATAATTTTATTACTTTTAGAAATGTAAATTAGAATTGCATTTTTAAGGAGTAGTAGAACCAAACACTGTGTTTCTTTAAGAGCCCATTGAGGAGAAATTCTCAGGTAGATTGTTAAAACCTCTGCTATTTGGCTTCAAAGTAAAAGGGGTAGGTGAGCCCTTTTTGGAGGGAGATTGGTTTGAGCTTTTTTTAATAGTTGAGGGAAATTGGAAAGACTGCTGTGTTGGAAGTGTCTTGTCCATGTCAGAAGCAGATAACCAGATTTCAAAAGAGACAGAATGAACTGTCTAAGATAGTAGATGGATTTTGCTGCTCAAGAAGGTGGAAAGTCAGCTCAAATAAAGCCTGGAAGCAGAGATGTATCTGCAAGGACCCAGGAAAAGTAATTGTTTATAAATGTCTTCATTTTTATATAGTTTCCTGTTTGTACTTGAAATAATGAAATATCCTAATTTTAATTTCAATAAAACCAAGCTATATCTGATTTTAAAAGCCTTTTGGCCTTCCTTTGGGCATACTCTGTAAGTAAAAAAATCTAGCAAGGCCCACTCAAGGCTTTGCCTGACTAAGTAACCTACCATGTACACTGTATCATGAATTAAAATATTAGTAGAAAACTACATAAGTGTTAATAGTAGGTCTAAAACAACAGGGATTTTTTAGCTTATGCTGTTTCTGACAGGGTTTTTAAAATATTTTATTTTCCTTTGTGGGAATTGAGAAAGGTAAGTGTCTGAACCCTGGAAGGTCAGAATATTCCTCATCCTTCCCATTGCAGAGAATGATGAGCCAAGAGTACAGAAGCAGGGATTATTTCATTTTTCAGCAACTGTTTTGATTATCATTCATTCTTAAGCCACAGCTCAGCATATTGTCAAGCATACGAAATAGTACTCTTGTTGAGATTTTATATGATAACTGGGAGAGGAATGTGTGAGCTCCCCATGCCACCCAGAAAATGCTTGGGAGCAAGTGAAGGTTAGGCCAAACACAGCTAGCCAGGGAGGTCTTGCCTTCATGTTCAAACAGAGCAGCTACTTCACAGCCTGCACTTGGTTGAGTCACTTGACCTCATTGTGCCTTAATTTAAATTAGCTGCAAAACTGATTAAAAAGGAGAACCTCACTGAAAATCAGGTGCTGTCATTGAGCTGAGCCCTTCTGGGCAGATGCCTTACAAAAATTAACTAAAATTAGCAACCCACCATTCAGGGTAACACACAGCTGATGAATGATGCAAGGATGGTAGATGATTCCTTATTTCCATTCTAAATTCTGTTCTTGTATTCAATTAATAACATCGTCTGTACCAGCCAGACCACAGTGTTCACCTTTGCAGCTGCTGAGCTTTATCACAGCTGCTATTTTCACTTGGCCCTGTCCCTTTTCACTTTTCATTACCAGTCCTGTAGCTGTGGTATTAAAAAATTAAAGAAAAAATGGAAACTAGAAAAGATAGAATGAATTTCCAGTGTATAATTTATGGTAGTATTTCTATGATGTGGGCAGAGTGCCTCATATTTTCAGTAAACAAAAACAAAACAAAACAAAAAGGTAGGCGAATAGTGTTATGTCTGTTTTCTCATTAAGTGGCTTGCTGGAAGCTGAATGGAAAGTCCTTGGCAGGGAAAATGTGTTCTGAATTTCTGTCTTGTGCTTAAATCATACTGTCACCTTTTATGTTCATCGTCTGAATCCTGGACTGTGAAGGCATATCCACCTTATACCTGTGTGTTTAGTGGAATTACCAAATACTTCTACATAGAGTTCTGCTGCTCACACAGGCTTTGGAGTGGTCCCACAGCTTGGTAATCTAGAAATGGGGAATTAACTGTCAAGGACTGTAATATTTTTCTAAGAGGGAAAAATAAATACAGGTTTAGATGGCAGATTTTAATAAGGCCATGTTTTTGATTGTGAGTAGCTAATTTTAATTACGTATATTCAGTGTTGTATATAAATATATTAAGGCTGTCGTTTTTGTTTATCCTGACTAAATATGGTGGCATAAATCTGGGCAGTTAGTGTTCTGTGTCATCATTTATCATTTATCTAGCACTGTAACTGTTAATGGTCCTTTATAATGTACAGAAGTATACTAAACAAGGACTATAACTCTGCTGTCAGGAGCTTATGAACTCTGAACCAAATATTTAGACTGGTAGATGTGATGTTCAGATAAGCCCTCTTTTATATGTTACTTGTATGCTGAATTATCTCATAAAATGCTTAGTAATCTAACCTTGCTGTAGAAGAGCATTTAAACCTAATTCCAAGCAGGTAAGTAGCCATAGTGACAGTCACAGAACTTCATGTTAAGGGGCTGTATGTGTACATGTGTGTGCATTAATTTACCTGATATACAGCAAAACCATTCTGAACTGCCCCAGAATGAGATTTGGGTAGTCAGTCCCAGAGATTATTTGATTTTGATATTGAATAGAGTTGGGGCGTGCAACAAAATTCTTGTGAGTGAAAGGTGAATCTCATGTTAACAGAATCTTTCTTCTTAGTCCTGTTAAGACACTGCCTGTGGGTCCTGGCTCCTCTTTCCCCATCCTAAACTTCAGAGGAAATGAACCTTTAAATCTGCAGTTTCAGTGACTCTGGACAACGAAGTGGGACCAGCATTACTGCATTGTGCTTCTGTACAAGTGACACTTGGTTATTTGATTAGGAGCCAGGTATTCCTGAGGCTGGAAGAGGAGTTCTCTTTTTTCCTTCCCTTTCCACCACTTTCTTGAAGCATTTTCCACAAAGATGTCATATGTTCTAATTTTATGGACCCTAGCACTAAAAAATACATAAATAATAATAATAAAGGAAAACAGTAATATAAATAAAGGGAAAATGCAGGGTACAAAGCTTGAGAGCTGATGCTTATATAAGTATCCCAGATATTTTTGTTCCCCCCCAATATGCTATTCTAGAAACCATCTGAATTCTTAGTCTTTCAATCTTTAAATCTTTGTAGTATAGTAGGCTATTTTCTTCTTCCAGATTTGTTACTCTACTCCTAGAAATTCCCTCCCAGCCAGACCAGCTGCACAAATGTCATAAGTTTTCACATTCATTTCAATGAAAGCCATACAGTTTTCCTCACCCCATCCCATTTCTCTACCCTGAATAGCCATGCTGCTGAAGATTTCTGCAGCACTTTGTCCCCATCTGAGTTCTGTTCCACCTCATTCCCTTGCTTTCTATATGCCAGACAACAGGGTGGTGTGGTCAGTGATGTTTTAAGTAACACAGTTTAGTAAAATTTTAAGTAAAACTTTTTAATAGTGGAAGGCTATGCAGAGACATATTGCCAGGCACCATGGCTTTAGCAATGAGTGAAAACTTGAGTGCTCTTAACTTGGTAGTGACTGTCCACCTGTGTCAGGTGGTAGGGCACAGCCTAAATCAAGGAGGGCTCAAGCTTGAGTGTAGATTGGTCTAAATAATGTAGCTTGTAAATAATAAGGAAAAAACCCCTTAAAGCAATTAACGAGCTTTTAATTCTTAGTTGAGATGAGCAAGGGACATCAATATTGCCTTGTGTGAATGTGATTTATCTATGATATCTGGATCACTTGCCAACCATTAATGCTACACAACTGGAAATCTGTGCTGCTTGTTAAGAACCAGAGCAGCTTTGAAAAAGATATTGCATTTCGTATGATTTACAAATTCATACTTCCCCAATTACATGGCAAAATTATGCACAGCTTAGCATGATTCTCTGTTAACTGTTGCTGGGCTATGTAATATATATTATTACTTATTTAGGAGGGGATTGTTTCGATAGTGTTTTAAGACGTCCGAGTTTCCATGTTGGCATGCTGAACTTGAAGAGAACTTGCACTGAAGGACACTTAGTGCTTTCTTTTTTCAGCCATCTCTTCATTCTTCAATGTCATAAAACCTTAAACCAAGGCTGCATTTAGAATTGTGCAAGAGTGAAAATTTAACAGCTTCAGGAGGACAAAAAACGAAGGTAGCATTTACCTTCTCCCCTTTTTCCTGCTCCTCCAGTGTTTCCTGGCCTGTTTTTACACTGAGGCACTGTAAAGAAGCCTTCCTGTCCTCTCCCTTCTCATGCAACGACCTTCTCCTTTGAGTTCCTTGGCCTGTGAGCCAATCTGAGTCAGTGTTGTACAACCAACAAGCCATTTGTATTGCCACCAATTTAAACTCCTTAACTTTAAGTAGGTATGCCTTATTTTCATTGTTGAAAAATATGAGGGATCTACATCTTGGATTAAACTTCTCTTTTGGACAAGCCATATGGCTTTGGGCTACCACGAAACCAGAGTACCAGGCAGCCAGCTGCAGCAAGCATTAACGCTCAGCTGCAAGCGTGCTTCTGGTTTCTCTGAGGAAGCTGTTGTTTGTTGGCTGTCAAATTAAGTAAATCCAGAATTCTTGCAGTTACAGCTTTCCTAGAAAGCATAAGTTTTCATTAGGAAAAAGTGAGTGGTAATACGCTAAAAATAAAAAATTTCTGTCTCTCTTGTATCTCTGTAACATAACTAGGAATCGTATTAAGTTTAAAACTTGGAACCTCCAGAATGCTGAAACAATTTAAATTAATAACAGCTTTGAATAGTGAGATGTAGGATGATCCTGTCAGCTGAATACTATATTTTTCAAGAAGTGCCAGCTCTCCACTTAGACTACTTCCTCAGCTAGATTGAGTTTGATGGGGGCACCAGTTTCCCCTTACACAAGTTGAAGATCAACCTTCTTTCTTGGTGGTGTACAGGTCACTGAAGTGTAAGGGGGAAGTCTTAAGTGTTTAAATAGTGTTATATTTCATAACACTAAACTACTTCCACTGTTTGAAACAGTGTGTGGGGTTACTTCAACCTAAATATGAGCTGACCTGAAAAAGGGCAGAAGACAATTTGTAATGAATCCCAAAGATTTTGCCCACAAAGCTGATCTAGAAGGAATTAATAACTCAACCAAAATAATAAGTACCTGAGGGTGGCTATTTAATTAGTTTTAAAAAATGAGAATTATGAATTACAAGCATACTAAACATCTGAAACTTGTTGAAAAGCTGTTATAACTTATTCACCTTGAAATTTAGGGAATTCCTCTGAGAGGTGAGCTAAATGCAACAAAAGAACAAAGATCAGAAATGGGAAAATAATTGTTCAACAGCAGTCTCCCTACAAGTACATCCCTAGTTAAGAGGAAGCAGACTCTAACATCTTCCTCATAGAAGGAAAAAACAGGCTCACAGAAATTTATACCAGTGAGTATATGAAAATGTTCTTGGATAGCTTCTGTCTCTGAGGAGCAACCATGCCCCCATCTTGTTCCCACATCTAGATACATTTAAGCTTCTCCTGTAAGGTCTTGGACAGTGTTCATTTAGCTTGCTGTTTCATCACAGCCCTTGAACAAAGCCATGGTTACTCTCTCAGCGAGAGTAGCAAAGGCAACCTGACTATAAATAAATGATAGAAGAAATCCAAACAAAAATATAAGAATAAAAAACAATTTTAGGATCCTTATTTTTAATACTAACGTGATTTTTAATTTTTTTTTTAATGTTGTGCTTGACTTGATTTTTCAGTCACATTAAATTTTCCTAACAGCGTATTCTACCAAACCCAGTTGAGTTTATGCTGTGACAGTCCTCAGAATTTTCTTCCACCTGGTAAGAGTTAGCAGTGTCATTTCCAAAAAAAGTGTATCTTGATGCTTAGCAAGAGTAAAGTGAAAGGGCTGAGTATTTTACAGAAGTACAACATGCTACTGAAACTGGGAGGGTAGACTAGATGACCTTTAAAGGTCCCCTCCATCCCAATACATTCTAGGATTCTAGGATTTTATGAAACCTGTTCTGCCAATGTTTCAGTCTTTGCAAGAGAAAGGTGGTCTAAACTTTCTCATGTTGAAAAATCCTTTGTGATTTTTTAAGGTCTCCAGACAAGGTGAGCAGGCTTCGTTACTTGGTTTGGCAGAAAGCATGGATTCATACATTGGTCAGGAATCACAAATTACATGTGCTTTCATCTAGTTTTAATATGATACTCTGACTTCACCTGAAATGCTGGTGAAATGGAAAAAAAGCCTTAATCTGAATGGAAAGTAAACCTCAAATTATTTTGTTGAATTCATTCTTATCAATCTGTAAAAGTTTTACAGTGACCTTCAACTTCTGGAGCAAATAATTTCATCTCCCTACATGATGGCACTCACACCTGTTGCGGTTCTGCTGTAAGGCAAAAGGGGAGGACTCAAGGAACAGACAGTGATGAGTCTCCACCACCTTTTTCACAGGGCATGTCTGCTGTGAAAGCTGAGGATGTGGGATGAGCTCATGGCCATAGGCAGCTTATATCCACGTAGAAAATTTGGTATCTCATAGTGATTTCAAAGCTGTCTAGTTTCCATTTTCTCCTGTGTTGTAGTTCATAGGCTGCTGCATGGGAAAACTGCAGTAGCTGGCAAAGAGTAATTTCAGCACACTGCAACACCCTGAGTGGTCGTCTGTTCACAACTTGGTGTGGAGTCCGTAAGGGAGAGTTTTAATGAGCTAGTTACTGGGCAGCAAGATTTACTTATGTAATCTGCCATGAAGATATTAAGTTTTTCTCAAAAATGCTGGAAGGTCCTTTCAAAATAAAGCCAAGCAAATTGCTAGTAAAACTTTGTTATCTGTGGATCTACGCAGAAATTCATTTGCTCCATAACATCTTACATTAATTTCCCTTCCTTCTTGAATATATATGAAATGGTCAGATGCATTATGTAAATTAATAAATTATCCACCCTGTATGACTATAAAAGCTATTCAGGTGGAGCCCTCAGAAAAATTAAAGCACATCACTACTGCCTGTTTTATGCCTCCTGCGTAGAAATAGCACATGATAGTTATGTATCAATGGCCCTCCAATACTAGTTACACAAAGTGATTTTCAGCAAGAGAGCTCTAATGGTTCAAGAGATGCAGTCATCTAAAAATAAATCAGCCTTTTCCAAAGTGCCCACAGCAGCACATCATAATCAAAGTTGATTACATTTGCACCCTGCATCAAATGGATGTATCAGAGTGCACCAAATCACAGAGATCTAATGGTTCACACCTGGCACATAGCTATTTGACATTTCACATTATTAATGTAAGTGTTCCTGCGGCATGAGATTCATAATACCAGACTCTACTATAGTGTATCAAAGAGCTACCTTAGCTAAGGCACATCACCCTGTCCATTGACTTCTTTTAATGTAACGGGATCTTCTTCAGTCATAGATCATAATAAAGATTTTGTTCTGCCAGTGCAGTGTTTGCCTCCCTATCAAGACAGCAATGTAACTTTTTCCTGTACCATCCTGACCAGAATGAACTACTTTCCAGTTGCCCAAGTCTATGGACCGAGTAACAGCTTTGCAGGATGCTTTGGATGCCACATGCACCTTTTTTATCTTTTCTCTGGTCCTGCTGATTATTCCATAGTTTTGCTGTGCTATGGGCTTTCGTAATAACTGTTTCAGATAGGTGGGATTACTGTTCCGTGGCAGGATTACTGCAAGGCTTTTATGCTGCACATCAGTGTTCTAATTTATCATAAACATAATCCAAACAGGTGTGAAAATGTCATCTTTACTATTGGCTAGCAGATACTGCTACAAAAATAATAGGTGTGACTGATTTTTGCCTGAAATTTTCATCTTGGTCTCTTCACAGAAAAACCTGCCATTGACATAAAAGAGGATTTTTCCCTGAAGAATGCAAGGGTTGGGCCCCAGGTGACACTTACGTGTGCAATAGAACCTCAAGTACAACTGATTGTTCAAGTTCCACTGGTAGTGGATGTGTAATTGGGAGATGCTGCACACATTCCTTGCAAAGGATTAGTTTCTTCATTTATATTCAGCACAGTGATTTCCTGGCATGTATTTGACTGACAAAGCACATACAAAGGCCTTCTAAAGCTTTTGCAGGAAATAAACAATGTCCTTAGGCCAAATTCCTTGTCGGTAGTCTTGAGTTTCAGCAAGCAAGTGATTTATCATGTTCAGCCCACACAGGTGACAAATCAGTGTTGCAGATGCTATTGTACAAAAACATCAGGCACTTGCAAAACTGTAGGTTTAATTTTTTTAACTCCTTCAAGGAAAGGACTTAGCAGCAGCTAGATTTTTGGTATGGGATTCCTCTTTATTTTTTGAAGTACCAGCATGCCTATAGTCCAGGAATTTTACATAATCACTTGTTCTGAGTATTGCTGAGCTCTTGCTGCTTGCCGCCAAAGGCTGGCGAGAACAATAGGTGGGACTTCACTGCTATCATTTGAATAGTTAATAAGGCAATAATGGCTATGTGTGAAAACCAAAATCAAGGGTAACAAGAAGTTCCAGGAGACAGAAGTCTGAATCTCTCATTTACTCTTAGCAGCATTGCTGAGCAGTTGTTTTCTTTCTCCCTTATCTTCTTCCCCTTCTTTGCAAGTAGGGAAAGGCTATACCATAGTTACTAGGAGATAACTATGCACTTCTGATTTGAATTTGCACCCTGAACATTCAGTTGTTGAAATTTGCTTTATGCTTAATTTGTAAGCAAAAGAGAAGGTTATTCCCTTGAAGAATTTCCATGAACCTGGAACTTCTTTTGTTTAACTTCTAGTATTCACCTAGGGCATCCTGACTGTTCTTCCTCCCAGAAAAAGACTGGAGTATTATTGTCTTCTAGATCTCATAGTTTAAAGGCTGGCATACTGAAAGTGAAGAAAAAACAGGAATATATACTTCCCCCTTTTTATTTTTTTCACATCTAAATTATTTTGTATAAAAACCTGCATTAAGAGAGCAGGTTGCCTGTAGGGAAGAACATGATGCACAAAGTAGAGCTTGCATAATTAAGTCTTAGGGGCCGCTGTTAGTACAATTTATACAAAGAGGATGTTTTGTATATATATGTTTTGAAAATTGCTAACCAATATTAAAATTAACTGTTAACAGAAAATAGGTGTACCCTTAACCAACGAAAATATTTCTGCTTCAGACTTTATCCAAGTAATGACTAGGGAGTGCTCCATGGTGAAAAGATTCATCATTATATTTTTTTATAAAATATGTGTTAGATTCTCTACTAAAAACAGAAACCAAAACATCCTCAATGTAACCTAACATCGTATCATATACACCCAGAACTCTTTCAAACACCACTTGAGACACTGTGTACTATGTATAGCAAGTAACTTGGCTTTTATAATTATTTAAAACCTTCATCATGTTCAAAACTCTTAACTTATGATACACAAAGATACACAATATGTTTGTATTTTTATTTATGTTAGAATTTGAAGGGAAAATGAGCTTACAATTGAAATGAAACTACAAATACAGGCACAGAAAAGGCTTGCCAAAGGCTGAATTGGTGTTGGGTACGATTTGTAGAAGTCATAATTAACAAAGGAAAAATAAATTATTCTGAATTATAAAGTGCTGTCTTTTCAACAATGAGATTTTCTTCAAGAAAAAAAGGTGATTCCTCGGCGCTGCCATTGCAAGTGGAATTAAAAGATAAAGTATTTCTTTAGAATGCTCTAATTCTAATGGAAAAATTGGTCTTTATATGAAATATGTATACGAATGAAAAAGAAAGATCATTTAAGGGAACATATTAATTAATTAACTTTTTTATGGCTTTCTTGAGGAAAAAACTTCTGCTACTAATATTGATGGAAATAATGATTATTTGGAAAGTAAACAGTTTGGTTGTGTTGCTTGTTGTTTGTTTGTTTTAAAGAGGAAACAATGTTAATCTCCTTAATCTACAAGGAATGAAGCAATGAAGTTGTAAATAAGTGGTAAACCACTGGAAAATCACTCTTAATTCTTCTGAAACAGTTGCTAAGTCAAAGTATTCTTTGTAGCTCTAGAAGAATAATGTACCTCACTTCAGGTAACTATAGTTCAGTCTCTCAAATGATAATGCTTCTGGAATATTTAAGCAGTCCTTGACCAGAACAACTCTTAGTGCTCTTCTAATTCTGAATGTATAGGTAGCTGAGAGGAAAGAAATCTGATTTTAAAGGAATTCTAATTGATTTCTGTGGTTTTGAAAAAGCAGATGGGATCTGTAGTCATTTTAGTTTGGACTAATTAAGATGTTAAAGTTGAGGCATTTTATCTGTAACATATGCAGAGCTTTCTGTTACCAAAGCTGTTCCTTGAGCAATTATTTTGTCTAGAATCCAGGGTTTCTTGGGGTTTTTCCCTTTTTACTAGACAGTGATGAACTTGGAACATACTGCTCATTTTAAGATGTCTTTAAAGAATGACAGCAAAATGTTTGAGTTATGACATGAAAGCATCATAAATGTGGGTTTAAAGAAATGTTAAGCCATTTAGATACATTACAAAGCCTTAGTAAGTGGAATTCAAATAGAAATTTCTAATCCCAAGAGTCCTTACTTGGCATATGACAGGAACACAAGGGAATAGTATTGATGAGGGGACACGTGGCCACAAGGAAAACATTACTTTAAGATTCTTTCATTCAGCTGCTTTTTAAGAGTTGTCAGGATAATTTGTTTTTATATTTGGAGATGTTCCATTAGAAAAGTTTGCAAAAGCACTGAATTTTGACAAAGGGAACCTTTTATATGGAACACATACTGGCACATTTATGGTATGGATTGAAGAGCAGGATGAACCCTTCTGAGACAGTTGCATAGCTTCAAAGGATATGTAGGCTTGAGCAAATGGCTTCACTAAGCCTATGGTACAACTGGGATGGATCTTTTCTTTCAGAAACCTTTTCTCTGAAGGAAGCAAAATATCAGATATTTTTCATCGATAGTACTTTTGTAAAATGTTTCCTGTTCTTCATAGAATCATAGAATCATAGAAGGGTTTGGGTTGGAAGGGACCTTAAAGATCATCTAATTCAAAGCCCCCTGCATGAGCAGGGACACCTCCCACTAGACCAGGTTGCTCAAAGCCCCATCCAAGCCTGGCCTTGAACACTTCCAGGGAACGGGGCATCCACAACTTCCCTGGGCAACCAGTTCTAGTGTCCCACCACCCTCACAGTAAATAATATCTTCCTTATGTCTAACCTGAATCTACCCTCTTCCAGTTTAAAGCCATTACGTCTCATCCTATCACATCATGCCCTTGTAAAAAGTCCCTCCCCGGCTTTCCTGTAGCCCCTTCAGGTACTGGAAGGCTGCAATAAGGTCTCCCCAGAGCCTTCTCCTCTCCAGGCTGAACAACCCCAGCTCTCTCAGCCTGTCTTCATAGGACGTTGTATGGAGTAACAGCAGCCACAACTGAAGGTGTACCAGGGAAAGCATCACGGCTGTTGACATTCCCTCTCCCTTTGAGGGAAAGTAAAGGGAGATGCCATGATACTTTATTCAGTCTTTGTTACCTGGTATGAGTGATGGAACCCTTTAAGTCTTGAAGATTAATTGTGGTTTTGTGCATTTGGGTACTTCTGCCCAGCTTCTTCTCTTATTTTCCCCGCTGCCTGTTCCATTACTGAAGACAGGAGTTTGGTCTTTGAATTAACAGTTGAGTGCTTCTTTTTTTTACAGTGAAACTCATTCTCCTGTGTTTTTTTTGTATTGATTCAGACTGTGTGCAGACTCAGGTTCAATCTTTGTGTTGCCTACAGTTACAGTGGGTATTCGAGTATTTTACATTTCTCTAAAACAAAAATACACACAAGACCAAGAAACAGTTAAAGGGTCTTGAAGCTAGATCTGCCAGGGCCATGCCTCAGCCTAGCTCTTCTCTTGCCTAAACTATTGAATCTTCGAATGAGCTTTTATTCTCCCACTGCAAATAATTTGAATGGAGAGCAACTAACAAATATCAGAATTTGATCACATTTGTATCATCCAATCCATACAACAAAAGGCTGTCTTTCAAGTCTAAATTACTTTCCTTATCAGCTAATTTGGTAGTGGCAGTATGGACATGTTAAGATGCTATAATTAGGGTTGGTCTTCATTTCTGATCACGTCAGCTAATGGCTAACAGGAATAATTATGTGTTGTGCATGTTTCTTAATAGAAATGCAATTAACATCCAAGGACAAGTTCTCTTTAAAAAGTTAAAAAAATAGTGAGTGGCAGCAGTATAGCATGGATTGCATGTTTTCTCTTGCTGAGGGAAGATGAAATTTCATTTTCTGGCAACTATTTGGAATACAGGAGTGATTTGATGGGTCTTGAAACAGAACAGGTAGAAGATTGTTACATTCAAGAAGTAGCTGTGGATTCGGAAATGTAACTCAACCTATGAAATCACTGCAAGTGGTAGAAGGCTTGCTGATTACAGCCTGCCATATGATAACATGTTGGCTTAATATAATTAAGACAGTTTTATGGATTTGGCAGTTGCAAGATCGGACTTAAGATCGGACACAGAAAGGGTTCTGAGAACTGCTTCTGCAGTGAACAGACCACAAATACATCCGTTGCTGAGGTCTTAGCCACTATATAGTATAAATATCATTGTATGAAGAACTGCAGCACCTCCAAGAAATTAGAATTGCATGATCATGTACTTAACTATAGTTTTATGTTCAAGTAGCAATGGTAAAACTGATTTAACCAAGGGGCTTTACTTATTTTTGTACAAACTATAGTGCAAAAGATTTTGCTTCTTTTAAAAGGAATACAAATATTTGAAGAACACCCTGACAGTTTCATATGTTGAGGAAGAGATTTTTTGTGTGTGTGTAGATAAAAGGAGAAGAAAAATCTAAGGCAGTGTTGAAGTTAGATAAAAAATAAATAAAAGGCTCTGTGATCAGAGTAAAAAGGTACATGCCATGATATAGTGTTTATTGTGTTCTCTTTAACATCCCTGTATCTGTATTAAACTGCAATAGGTGTCCATATTCATACAGTGCTTTCTCTGTACAGGGCTATTTTTATAATTTTCTCCCTGCCCACATTACTAGGACTTTGGCAGCTTCTTTGTGTTGGTCTTTTTTGTTGTTGTTGGGTTTGGGTTTTTTTGCAGGGGTCCCCACCCTGCCCTTCAGAACTTGTACTTCTGAGCAAGACTTGCCATCTTGATGCACTAGAGGTCTTTCAAATCACAAGCATTCTTAGGACTGAGATTTGTGTTACTCTACCTTCTGCTTTCCTCCTTTGGAGCAGGTTGCTCAATTGTTCACACACTTCACTCTTTCTAATGTTTGCCCTATACAAGCTTCTTTTTTGATCATTGTGTCTACAGCTTATGCTTTAACATATGCTTTTAAAAATATAAATGGTGACCAAATGGGTAAGAAGTTTTTTCAATGTGTATTGACATCAACTAATGTAATATATATTACTTACTTCCCCTGGCTGAAAATGAGGCTAATATAAAGGACAAGGAAGGCTTGTCCCATCCTTTGTTTTATCTCTATGTATTTCAATGTCATAAGGTCAAAGAAAATACCTGATCATATTTTTGGGTTACTCAGAACAGTAAGAACATCCCACAGACTTTTTACAGTTACTAGCAGTAATAGCTGACACCTAGTGCTAACCACGAGTGATGTACAACTAAGCACAGGAAAGGATGTTTAGTGCCAATAACTTCTGAGGATTGTTTTTTTTTCTTGTAATTATTTGAAGTAACAATTACAATCTCAATTATTCCAAGTAAACTAGTTGGGGTTTTTTTTTGAGTCCCTGCTAGAGGTTAGATGTTTGTTCGGCTTGGCACTGTACTCTCTGTTTATTAGTGAAGAAACACTTTCCCTCTTTGAAAATTTATCAACTAGAGCAATATTGCTTTCCTCTCTTTTGGTGTAAATAAACATGTGCATGCAAATAAATGGGAAAGAAAAAAAACAGTGGCTCTCAGCATACCCTTTTTTTTTTTTTACAAAACAGTGTATCATCCTCACATTTCCACTCAGTCCCTGCTTAGATCCTGCAGCTGCAGATTCTTGGTCTTAAAGCATTTCACATTCGTTCTGCATACACAGGAACCATATCACTTACCCTGTGGAAGAGATTCATACTGGAAAATATGTAAGGTGATTCTTCTGCCTCAAATTGTCTAGTCTTTGCTGAGAAAATGAGCAGCTCATGTGCTTCTGGGTGCTGTGCAGTGCAATGCCCCAGGTCCTCTTTTTTGTTATGGGGAGAGGAGAAGTAAAAATGGAGGGTCTTCCTTTCACACTGTTCTTCCAGCTGTATGAAGACAGTTAGCCCTATGTAGGAACTCCTCTCATGGGACCTGAACATGGAATGGTCTGGCAGGGCAGGGGACCAAGTTTTCTCCCATCTGCTTCGTAATGAGAGATACAGAAATAGTTTATGTAATAATTTAAGAAGATAGAGTCTTCAAAAATTCTACAGAAAAAGTGCAAGTTGTCACCACCTCAGGTTTTCATCCAAAATAATCTGGTGATTACTTCAATCCAAATGTCAAATCATCTTTTGGTGCCACATTTATTCTTTTGAGCAACACTTAGTTTTTAGACTTTATTGTTCCTCTTGAGAAAGAAATACCAAACTAAGTAGGCTACGCCCAATAGAGTCGTTACTTAGGTCTTTGTGCCCTAAGCAGCTGTGTGTTGTTCTCCTGGATTCCTGTTTGTGTTGCAGAAGCAGCATCACTTAAACGGGGGGAAGCCAACCCCAAGCAAGACAGAATGAAACAAATCTAGCCGCCAAACTGAAATGTTTGAGATTTGTCTGATTTAAGCTATGCACTCTCTACGCATCTTCATTCATATGAACAGGGCACCGGGGGACAATGTTCCTGTTCCCTAATTAATTTACATAATGCTTTATTTGCTCAAAATATGGGTGGAACAAGACTAAGAGCTCAGGCTGATCTTCAGACAGTTACACTGGTGGAACTGCAGTGATATATTTTAAGCATTCCTTAATTATACATGTGCTGTTGTGAACAAACTGGCATCCACTCCTGAGAAATTCACAGAGTAGTTTCGTATTCTTGACAAGAGTTTCTGCAGTAGTGTTGCAGATTAGGAGAAGAGGTGTGTCGAGAAAACAAAAGATGAGAGAAAAAAATTAATTGTATAAAACTTACTCAAAATAGCCTTTTGTGGTAGCCTCTTGGATTTCCCATGTATTTTAAAAATTGTATTTAGTGGTGATTGTATTAAAAAAAAAGAAAAAAGTTGGGAGATGGCAGTATTACATAGCTGGGTGCTAACTGGATGATGTGAAATATTTAAGTTCCTTAAGAACCTTATCAGTATAAATTGTATCCATAACTACACTTCAGATTCAAAGAGTAAAGTAAAAGTCCTATTAAGCCCTGTTGTGATCACAATGTATGTTTACAAAAGTCACTAACATTGGTGGCACTGAAAAACTGAAGTCTCCAACCCGCCTCTGCTCTACAGGGGTTAAACATGTTTAGTGCCTTCATTTTAAATTAAAAGAGAACGGAGGGAGGAAAAATAGTAGTATAATTCTAATCTCTGTATAAATAAATAATGTAATGATATTAGGAAAGAATTGCACTTATAGTAGGAGGCTAATACAATATATATTTTTTAAGGTTATTAAAATATTCTAAGCCTAAGATCTCAGCATTTTGATTTCTGTGGTGTCATCCAGTAGAAGACATTAATTATTTTCAGGACTCTGATTTGTCTGTAGTTTCCCAGATGCATGTAATTCCTCCAGACTAAGAAGTCCTCCTTAGCCTTGTTCTTCAGGGTGGCTCTGGGAGGTCAAAAATGCACCATTTCATGAGAGAGGCATCTGATGTGGGGATGAGTCCAACCTTATTAAGTTCATGATGACACCAAGCTCGGAGGAGTGTCGATCTGCCAGAGGGTAGGAAGAAGCTGCAGGAGAACCTGGACAGGCTGGGTCAATGGGCCGAGGCCAGTGGCATGAAATTCAAGAAGATCAAGTGCAGGGTCCTGCACTTTGGCCACAACAACCCCAGGCAGAGCTACAGGCTGGGGGAAGAGTGGCTGAAGAGCAGCCCAGCAGAGAGGGACCTGGGAGTACTGGTTGAAAACCAGATGAACATGAGCCAGCAGTGTGCCCAGGTGGCCCTGAAGGCCAGTGGCATCCTGGCTTGTATCAGGAATAGCGTGGCCAGCAGGAGTAGGGATGTAATTCTGTCCCTGTACTCAGCACTAGTGAGGCCTCACCTCAAGTACTGTGTGCGGTTCTGGGCCCCTCATTTCAAGAAGGATATTGAGGTGCTGGAGCAGGTCCAGAGGAGAGCAACGAGGCTGGTGAAAGGAGGAAAAGTCTTACAGGGATAGGCTGAGGGAGCTGGGGTTGTTTAGCCTGGAGAAGAGGAGGCTCAGGGGGGACCTTATCACTCTCTTCAACTACCTGAAGGGAGGTTGAAGTCAGGTGGGGGCTGGGCTCTTTTTTCCAGAAGGCTCAGCCTCAAGCAGCCTCAAGCTGCTCCAGGGGAGGTTTAGGTTGGATATTAGGAGTGCTTCCTCACGGAGAGGGTGAGAGACATTGGAATGGACTTCCCAGGGAAGTGGTGGAGGCACCGTCCCTGGGTGTGTTCAAGGAAAGGCTGGATGTGGCACTTAGTGCCATGGTCTAGCCAATGTGGTGGTGTTGGTCATGGGCTGGACTTGATGATCTTAAAGGTCTTTTCCAGCCTTGGTGATTCTGTGGTTCTGTGAAGTAAAAAGCAGCTAGAAGCAGGAGGATAGAAGCAGTTGGATAAAAGAAGATAGCCAGTACCTGCCACACAAGGTACACAGGGGGGAAACCTCTGGGGAGCCAGCAGTGCTGGTTCTGACCCGCGGGGCTGGTGACTGCAGGTGCAGCGCTGGCTCTGCCGTGGAGAGGGTGCCCGAAGCACATCTGCCCCATGCCTGGTATTAAATACCTATGCTTATTCCTAGCCCTTGGAAACATCAGTCTCCACTGCAAAAGCAGCTTTGGTATTGTGCACTGGCAGTTTGAACTCCTCCTTGCTCCTGTGTATATTATTGTTTAATTAAATAGAGTGACTTCAAGTGGCTCAGTAAGAAGTTGAGTGAACAAAGCCCAATTAGTCTTCACATAATTAATGACTTTACCTGTGGGTGGCACAATGCATTAAGCTGTTGAACAGAACTGTCTCACTTTGTATATCCTATTCATGCATGATTTGCTTGTGAAACAATTTTAGAAGCTCAGCTCCCCAAATTTTTCAGCCTATTTGTATAGCCTCTCTGTTGGCATCAGCTCGTGACACCAGCATTTCAAGTACATATTAAAAATATAATATTTTTATGAGTTTATTCTAAAACCCTTCCTGTTGTTTACTAACAAACCTCATCATGTGAAAAATTACCATATATGTTTCACAAACATTTTTATCCTGTACAGTTTAACTGTGCCTCCTTGAGGGCTGTTCATAGAAGTAGTAAGGTGGCACTTCAAAAAACACAAATAGAAAAGGTCTTTTTACACTTAATATATTTTATGTATGAAAAAAGTTATTGCAAAAATACACCCAGAAAAGTCTGGGGAATACACATTACAGAAGAGGACTCTTATTTGCTGTGCAAATGAGTATATGGGAAGGTGTTGACATATGTTCATTAATTCTTTGCACAGGGGTCATAAGTACTTCTTGTCTCATTCTCTTTATCTGGCTTACTTTTGGGATTTCCTTTAGCTTGACAGAAACAGCTGAAATCTCAAAATGAAGAAATAAGCCCAAATTTCTTAGTATGATGAAGGTTGAAGAGGGTCAAAAAAACCAACCAAGCAACAAAAGATTTTAACTAGTCTCCACTTCTCAGGACGCTGTAAATCTAGATTCTAGAGCTGTTCATAATTATTGGAGGGAGAAAGCCACAATGCCAGGCCTTGAGATTCTGACCCTTTTCTGGCTTGTAAAGCAAATACAGAGAAAGAGATAGAAAAATCACTTTTTGGGAAGTCTCTGAACGACTTTTCACATCCTTTTCCTTCACTATCTTTGCTGATACTATGTAGATTATTTAAATATTAATAATATAGAAATATTCTGTGCTACCTAGAGAAAAAAACCCACCCTGACCCAATCCTGCTGTGACATGGTGCAGAACATGCAAGAAATTTCTTGGTTTTGAAAGCATCTGGTCTAGCAAGTGGCACAAATTCTGTTTTTGTTATTTTCAGAGCAATATACACAAAGCTGAGATGCATTAAGGAGCAAGGCACTCTGTTCTGCTAAGAAATATATATTCCACAGAGTAAATCAGTAATAAACACTAATGATTTATTATTAGATTTGGAGAAATAATTTCTAATAAAAACCCATTCCTTAAGGAAAAGAAGCTTAGACCCTTTTTATTTCTAATGCAGGACAGTTTAAATAAATAATAATTTAACACAGCTGATGAACCGTAGTGCTTACAGTCAGGAGTAATGTTTTTATATAAAGAAGTAATCCCTAATTCACAGCAAATAAGAAGTGATACTCTTCAATGCTGTCAGAATGCTTTTAGAACACGCAATTAATCATGTACATGGAAATGAAAATTGGTTTTATGAAATAGTGTAGACCAAAATAAAGGGCATACATTAACTTGTCTCCTGAAATACTGGCTATATTACTATACTGTGCATCTTTAGTACTTGACCTTACATGTCACTAATATAATACACGTTTTATGATACAGTTACACTGGATGCTCCTTGTGACTACTGCACTACATCCCAAGGTTAGGATAAAGATAAGATGCATTAAAACAATATCTCTGTCACTATTAATAAAGAAAATCAATCATTCTGCTTCTTCCTGTTC
The DNA here is from genome assembly GCF_020740795.1 of Apus apus. Classification (NCBI taxonomy): domain Eukaryota; kingdom Metazoa; phylum Chordata; class Aves; order Apodiformes; family Apodidae; genus Apus; species Apus apus. Next base: position 56,087,634 of record NC_067283.1, read on the forward strand.
CCTGGCTTGCAATTTCAAGATCAGCAGCTTCCAATAATTACTTTGCCGACTCTATTGGTATGGTTGCTGCACAGAAACTCTTCTAGGCTATTTCCCATGAAAGGCTCTGACAACGTTAGTGATGAAATGCTAATGCTCTTACAAGTCTAATCGAACATATTGCTGTGCTGAATGCATGAAAGGATTGTGGTTTGGGGTTTGTTTCTGTGTTGTGGTGTAGGTACATATGTTCCATTTCTATTTACATTGCTGGACTCGCTGCTCTGACTTCCATTTATGATACAGTTCCTTTGAAGTGACTGCTGTCAGCTTATATGTCTTCTGAGATGTACTAATTTTGGGGGTTTTTAATTGCAGCAGTGAAGGGCAAGGCAATAGAAATAATCCAAAATAGGGAAAAAAAACCACCCCAAAACATATATATATATATATTTTTTTTTTTTTTAAGAAAATAAAGTAATTTAAAATTCAGAGAGTAAATATTATGAGCTAAAGCTACCTGCTACTCAAGCAGAATAATAGCTGTTTATGAAGAAACATAGTATTTCAAAGGAGGAAAATTTTGCTGCTTTTCAGTGAGAACAGAGGGAACAATGCTGGAAAGCATATTTGTTCATTTTGCTGAAGTTAGGCCCAGCAAGATACTGGAAAAAATTACATTTAAAAGGTTTATTCTTGGCTTATTTTGCATGTGTAGGAGAGTGGTGTCACACAATGGCAGGTTCTCTTTCTATGTGAGACAACAGCAGTGTATGAGAAGGCCAACAAGCAGGGCGAGGGTTTTCTTACTAAATAGGATAAATCTAGAGATAATATACAGGCCCAGAGCATGTTGGAGTTTCTAGGCACTGCAATTTAAATAATGTATTAGAAACATCATGCTAGTGCAGAGCACAAAGTCAAATGGGAATGAATGACCTCAAGCTCAGTGTGATGTGTCGGTATAATTTGGGCATATCTTCAGTAATCATTGGACATGGCAGTGCAAAATCAGAGTTACTACCAAAACTATCATTCGCAACTGGCTTCCTTGAGAAATGTGTTGTGCTGCAAGGACAAAATGCCATTACAAATCTATTTCTAGAGGTATCACTGACATTAATATACTGGAATTTCAGCTGTTCACTGTATTAACACCAAAGAAGCTGCCAGAAAAATACAGTCTTGGCAGAACAGGCAAGAATTTTCCCTGGAAATACCTCAAAACTTTCCAGCAGCAATAGAAATATAGAATCATAAAATCATCTGCAAAAAAGTGTGTGTTGGGGTCTCTGTGTGTTGAGCTTTACCATGTCTATATATAATATCCTTACAACGTGTATATAAATATATACATTAACATGTCTGCTTGCTCACACATTTCACACAATTATTAATTTTAAAATAATTGAGTTCTGTATACTTTTTTGATTATTCCAAACCACTTCTTCAATCACCACTTTTGTATGAGGTGGAGATCAGCCATCAGCCACCAATCTCATTACAAATATTTACCTCTTTCATTTTGTGATTTAATTTTTTGTTTGCTTTGTTTTTGTTCTACCTGCTGAATTGTGACATCACTGCTTTGGTTCACTATGCTGCTGCAGGAGTTCTTTTGGGATGAATAGCTTTCTTTTGCTTTACAACTGTTAAAGCTGTTATAAGCATGTTAAAGCTTGTTAGCACCAAAGGAAAGTCGTCTCTTCTTTCAGGTTTTTTATATGTTCTAGCCCTGTCTAAATTCTTCATGTGCCTTTTTTCTGTCTGACTGCTTGGCTCTGAATGCTGGCTTCAGGCATCCACACTGGATGCTGATAACAGCAGAGGAGGGGTTTTTTTAAAATGAATGAGCTGAACTCCAGCCATTGCTATGTTAGTGCTAATTGGTTGGTCATCTTCTAGTAGGCTGTGCAATAAACTCCAAGCAAACAGTTAGGTCATGCAAAATGTAGTCTGAACCTGAAGTCATCAAAATGCACTGAGGTATCTAAACTCAGAAGGAAGCTTGAAATGTTTTGTTTCAATGCTTTTACCGAAAAACTCCAAAGAGGCTGGAATGTTGCCACAAATACCTATTTTACGAATATTGCTCTATAATGGCAGCTGCAATGCAATTTTTTATTATGTTGAACATTATCAAAGAACCCAGGTTTTTCTCCGTATTGTAAAATGATACTCTGCATTTCTGTTTCAGGCCTTTTTTTTTTTTTACTTAATGCCACACACACAAAGTCAAATCAGTGAGAAAGACTGATGTGGGTTTTTTTAAGCACTACCTGGAAAGTAGCAATTTCTCAGTTTCAGGTTTTGCATGCAATTAAAATGTTAAAGAAAGATGAAAACTTAAGTGAAACCCTTTTGCTGTATCTATGATTTTTTCCTCTGGTGCTCTTATGAGATCAGCCTCACCTAGAAATACCTGTGTTGTGCTAATACAGAATTTCCTTTAGACATCTCGACACTTCCAAAAAAATAATTAATACATGGAATATATTTTACATGGAAAAAAATAATCACCATCTTAGTTTTTTCAATACAGTAAAGTGAAAGTCCATTAAGGGGACACTGCAGGGGGAATCTATGCTATTCTGGCCCATATTGTGGATAAACAAAGTGCAACAGTCCTTAATGCAGACAGGATTTTTTTTTTACAAGTGCTGTTTACATTTAAAGAAGAGAAACAAGTCTGGAACTAGAAATATTTTGGAGTAAGCACATTTGCTTATTGGAATAATGCTGTTCTCAGTTGAAAAAATGCATAAACAAAACTTGCCCAAATTTTCTACAAATAAAGTAAACTGCAGGTGTTGTAATTGTACAAGTGAGTTCATGCTTCTTCACTCACAAAGCTGCAAATAAAACATACCTTCATGGAATCAGTAGCTTTCCCCTTTTTGGTATCCCAGCAGATTTTATATTTACAAGTTCCAAAGTGATGTCACAGAGATTCTTCCCACTGATCACAGTAAATACACTATTTTTACATTTTTCTGCATGGTTTAGGTCTATAATCCAGTAAAATATTTAACTGTATACAAATTCCTGCCAACTTTAGTTGTACTGTTCAGTGCTAAGTAGTTGAAAATGTTTTTGCATGTTGTACTGGACCAAACCTTTATGCTGGACAAGTTTCAGTTGAATTGATTGAAACATTGCTTAGCTTGAAATTAAGAGGGGATGAAACTGCTTTTCGGTTGGTTTTTTAGGGGTTTGCTTGTGTTTTGTTGGGTTTGGGTTTTTTTGTTTGTTTGTTGGTGTTTTTTCACTCAGCAGTGTTAGTACAAGCCTATGCTGACATACAGTTTTTCATTTCAGAAGAGTTGCTTATGTGCACATAAAAGCATCTTCATTAAAAATACTGCCTTTGAAAATTTTATGTTTCTCCACTCCCTCATGAGCTCCTAAAACTATAGAGAAATTTGCTTTAAAATAATTCAAAATTACTCCTTGCAGCACTGATAAATCTTCATGTATGTTTCTGGTCTTACGCCTTGGGCATTGGTTCGACTTCTTTGCTCTCTGTAACTGAATTAAATAAGATAGGAACAGTCCTCTTTAAAAAAATAACAATAAATAAATAAGTCTTTTAAAGGCAGGTGCATCCAATAAACAGGTTTATGTACCTCACACTACAACTTTTCTTTTAGCTGCAGTATGACACCAAAAATCTATTGACTGTCAGATTAATTTCATAAGTTTATTATGCGGTGTGACACTGGCACACAGCAACCTTCATGAAAGCTTGATCTTGCATGCTGCCAGTGAAGTTGAGAGGGGAAATATCATTGCCTTCAAGTGTGCAAGGTCAGGCTTTTGAAGCTGAAGTGAAGATGCCAGGGGTACAGCACAGGTAGTTCTCAATTGTAATAGCATCTTTGTTTTATAGCATTTTTATCTTCTGACTCACAGACTGCGCTGAAGCATGCTGTGCCAGTGACTGCTGAGTCAGGGCAAGAAAACAGTAAATAACCTCTCTAGATGCATAAAAATCAGTCTGATTAGGAAGACTTTTGTGCTAAAATTGTTTATGCCAAGATGGATCTGGTACAGAGCATAGTGGCATGTGCGGTTACATTGACGTGTCTGGAGCATCAGGGCAGGGAGATGAAAAGCGTGGAAGTAGGTGGGCCTCTAGCATTGTAACCTTCCTCCACTCCAGCATGAGCAAAATGTCCTTCTTCCCACCTCAGGATGCACCCAGATGCTCCAGGCTCTTCAGTGTCCTACAAACATAAGTGCTTAACCTGAGAAATGCTGGACTGAGTGCAGACTTCCAGGTCCCATAGTTTTCCTAAAAATACTGTACAAGAAAAAGGAGTAATGAGACAAGGCTGGGGATCAGTGGGGACTTGGGAAAAGAAAGAACATGAAACACGAAGACCAACCAACCTAGGTTGGAGAGAGGTAAAACAGAGCCTTTTGGGCCTTTTTATTAGTTTCCAACTTCCAGATTTACCAACATGAATCACTAACTGAGAAGATGAATAATCAGCTGCTTTTCTCTTGCTTTTTGGTACTTAGTACCTGAAAAGGGTATGGCATATTTCTGAAGAAAGACTTTAAGATACATGTTTTAATGATGACCTGTTCCTGAGAACTTTCTGTATCCAGGTTGAATAGTATATCCTAAGTTTCAGCAGTGCTTTCTTTGCTCTTAGTATCCCTATGGCTGCGATCAACATATAAAATGCATTGCTGCCCTTGAGCTTAAGTCAGGTATTTGCCAAGTCCAATGGGAGCTGCATGCCCGTATCTGATTGTGGAATCACATTTTATTTTGAGGAAAAAAAAATATATATATATTCGTAATGGATGCTTCATATTTTCTGTGTTCCACTAATACCATGTTATGTCAAAGGATCTCTAATTTAAATATCTACTTTAAAAGATACACTTTGTTTCCATATTAAAAAAATACTAAATCAGCAATATGTTATGGCTAAGAATTTTTAAATATTATTTTAGATTCTGCATTATTTGTGCTTCTTGAGACATCCCAAAGAAGCACAATTTCAGAAAGTCTTAATATGATATGAAAGAGAAATCATGTTACTTCAGTAACTAGAACTGGGGAGGCAAAACCAACAGCTTCCATTGAAAAATCTCTTAAAGTACCAGAAGCATTAATAGAGCTTGAGAATACTAACTTAACCCAGCACTGAGATTTTAGAACAGCTTAGAGTCCTATGACAGCAGAACAATGATAGAAGTAATTTTATTTAGCACATTGTCTCTCAACCAAACATAGCCCTCAAAACAGGATAATGTTCTTAGAGAAGACAACTTTGGTCTCAGTGACTTGTTATTTTTAAAAAATTCAACTGGATAAATACTAAAGTGGGTTATAGTTTCCAGTTCTCTAAGGAAAAAATAATAAAGTAACAGAGATACTTCACAGTTAGCATTCAGCTGTTAACATGTATTTTTTTCTTCAATATCTTTCTATTGTCCAGTAAAACATTTTAAAATAACCTTATTAAAATAATTTTATTTTACAGTGTCTGTGAATGTCTTGTTGCCCTCACATGATTTCTACAGCCAAATTTGGCACTTACAAACACTCATTGTGCCTCTTGTGTCTTCTTGTTTTAGGAGAGCAGAAAATCTGCTCAGTTTGATAATGTCAATGAGCCATATAACATTTCAGCAGGCACTGACTCAAATCATGCATGACTAGTTGCATAAATACTAAATATACACCAAATGGAAGCATGGAGAAGTTGTAGGGAATAATAAGACAGGTCACTTTGCTCTGCAATTTGAACAGGAGAGGGAAAAACAAAATTCATAAGGACCGCTTAAAAGTGACAGTTTAAAACTTGTACTGTGAATGAAGTATGTTCTACCCATCTTTCACAGCAGGCTGCAGTGTGCTGAGCTGAGCAAAGATCGCAAGAGGGTTCAGCAGATTCTCTGAAGAGTAACTGTATTTTCACAGGGGACTTAATAAATAATGATACTGTGATCTAGTGCTACAGCCTCCTGCATTTTGCATTTGGGAGTTTTAATACACAGTAGAGTTAGTTACCAGCATTGCTGGACATTTTTGCAGAACACATTTTAGTATAAAGCATGCTACTATTTCAGTACTATTATGAACAGTTTGTGTAAATGGTTGAAATTAAAGTTCATGTAAATGGATTCAAAGTCTTTCAAAGTAATTTAAAAATATAGTCCTTTGCATCTTGTTCTAGTGATCTGCATTATTTCTATTTAGCATAGAAATGGGGAGTAGGTAAAGGTCTGAGTTGTAGTTACTTTTTAAAATTAAATTGGAAGGAATAAAAAGAAGAAGTAGTAAAGGCAGAACCAAAGCAGGGGAGTGGGAAGGAAAAGTGGGATTCGAATATGTCCATTTAAGTTTAGGCATATGCTAAAACTATAAGTAACTTACTTTTTTTGGCATGATTATGCAGAACATTTTAAGCATATGAAACAAGTATAAGGTATAATTAGAAGAGGTCCTCATGAGTCTACACACACCTGAAAACAGTAGCTGTCAAGGGGCTGAGCTTCCCCCTCTCCTTTTTAGTTTAATGCTACTTCTGAGACTAAAGTCTCTCCCTCAGGTAAATACTATTCAAATTCTACTGTTTCTGTAGCATTTTTAAGGGTGGCTGGCAGCAAATAACTGGGTATCCTGCTTCTGCTTCTAGAACAACTAGGTATCCCATGCTGGTGTCTCTGTTGCCTGAGGGGAGATATAGTGAGAATAACACATGAATCCTGTTATGATGGTGTTCTTCCTATCAAACTCACAAAAAGTCTGTTTTTTTCACTGATGTAAAAAATGTTGCAAAAACATATCCATGTTTTTAAGAAAAGTTCCCCTTAAGTCAATACAGCTGCACGTGCAATTGCACCACAACTGGTCGCATGATCGGAGCCCATCAAGTAACAAGTAATTACTTGTTAGTACATGGCATATTCTAACAACTATAGCATTTATGACAGAAGAGCTGATCTTCACCCAGAATTACAGAAATGAAATTAAAACTGATTCTGATATTGATTTCTGGAGTTAGGGCTCAATTGGTTAAAAAAATTGAACCTAATTACTGTAGTTGTAACCTAATAGTGTCATAGATTTACTGTCTGTCCCTGTTGACCTAGGCTCTGTTTAAAATTAATTTTGTGTGTGTAGTGTATTTGCTTGCATTTGGGGCCTAGTTTAAGAAATGACCTTTATTTTTTTTTTCCTTTTTTTTTTTTTTCCCCCCAACCAATGGGAACTACTGAATTAGAGAAAAAAATATCCAGCCCCCTATTAATTCCAAATACTTGAATTTTCTTCTTTACCTCAAAAAATACAGGCATGAATTATTGAACAAATTCTTCTATCAAACAATATGTCTTTTTTACAGATAGACATTGACAAACCACTTATCCATTTTGTGCTGGTTTCCTTCAGGGTATGCCAAATATAATAAATGTTGACAGGTGCAACTTTATAGCATCGTCTGTTCTGGAAACATATTTTGCCAGGTTTTACATAGTAATCAAAATTTTCCATATGGAACTACAGATTCATTGAAGTGTCCAAACCACCTTGTTTGTTTGTTTTGAAAGTCTTCTGGCACTTTTTCAGCAAGATTGGAGTCCTTCTGATCTTACACAAAACTAGTCTGCAGTGGAGAGGGCTGAAATATCATTCCTTGTGGATCTAAAGCAATGAGAAACTCTCAGCACAGGTTAATAGCAAGAAAACTCCTCTCAAAACCAAAAGAAAGACTCATTCTAAAATAAGAGATACTAAATGCAAAAGTCAACAGCAAGATTTGCTGTTTCTTTGGTTGTTGGAATTAATTTGTATTTATGGATTGAGTGAGACCTTCCCCATCATGTCTTGGATTTCCTTATAGATGGGTTTGTTCTTATGTTCTTCACAGTTTAATTATTTGATGTTTCTGTATCGTTCATGATGCTCCTCATTCACCAGAGACAATATAGAGTAACTGACTGTTATTCACGATTATTTTAATTATTTTTTTTTAACTTGGAATTTATGTCTGTGAAATTTGCATTAAAGAATCTTGTGACAAACCAGAGGAGTTATTAGGAACATTATTCTTTATTTCGTATTGGTTGTAGAATAAACTTGTAACTCCTGATTCTTCTTTTTTTAACTTTAACTTTTAAAATCTCTTTCCCTTTTCTTAGGTTTAGCTCTCATTCACATTATATTATTAATTTCATTTCCTTTTCAAAGTGCTGGCAGAATTTTGTAGGAAAAGAGCTGAAGTAACTGCGAGTTAAAGAGATTTCATTTGTATAGTTGTTGATTACCTGGTTAAATGTTTTCATGTTACAATGTGCTTGTGTTCTGCCATCACTGATAGTCTTTGAGAGCAATGCCACAGGCAATAAGTAATCTTGGTCTTGTTTTATCCTTCGTAGATAAAATTGATATTAAAGAATAGATGTTTTTATCACTGGAGCTAGAGTAAAGCAAAACTTTTCTACTTATCCTTCATTTTATCACAGCTTTGGACTTTAGATCTTGTTTGGACTTTACGGACTGACTCTCTTAATTATTTTTTGTAAGTTTTGCTTAAAAATTATTTTTCAAAAATTATGTGCTCATAATGGGTTATTGCTGCAGTTTGGCTGTGATGAGATGAAGAGAGACTTGCCATGCAAGTCTAGCAAGTGTGAATTACTTGTCTTTCTGCATCTGTTCTTACATAAAGGAAACAAAAAATCCAATGAGTTGCTATTCTTATATATATAAAATAGAAGTAGTAGAAAATAGCTGTACTAAAAATGGTGGTGGTATATATATTAAACAAGGCATCTGAGGACTGCTAGATAGAAACAGATGAATACTCATCAATGAGAAAACCAAAATCTTCACAGTTTATGGTTTTAGTGACTGCTCAGCACCGATATCCAGAGTTCAAGATCTAACCTTTTGCCAAATAAAGTGTTGTGGTTGTAAAGTCTATTAAGTGTGTTTAATTCTTAGCCTGCAAGACGGATCTCCATAATTTAAGATAGCCTGGGGGTACTAATGCTGATAAAACCACAAAACATCTGTTGAACATTATGAAGAATTTTTTCCCTCATTACAATCAGTAACCCGATTGCACATACGAGTGCACTGGGACAAAATGGCTGTAAGTGAATGCTCAGTAACTTCCCAAGAATCCTCCAGAGTCTGCCACATTCTGTTGTGTTCCGTCTAGCCAGATTTGCTTCAAAGCCTCTGGTATTGACTCTGAGTCCTAAAATACCCTAGGCTTGTAACAGCTCAATGAACAGCCCGTGAAGAGAGCTGCTGTCACCTTTTGGTTTTACCTTCATAGTGGGATGGTATGTGGTGCACTTGAGTAGAATTTACCACTCCAAAATTCAGATGAAAGGGAGAAAAGCAATAAATATAATGTATGTTGACAAATGCTTGCTTAATTATGAGGGTATGATAATACTGTCTGTTGGCATATTTTCCCAACTTTTTTGTTTGTTATAATTTTGGTGCAACTCCAGAACTATAATAGCATTAAAACTTGGTTAATACTGAATTTTGGCACTTTTCTTAAAACATTTGAAAGACACTAAACAAAAGTCATAATTGAAATTGAATCAATCAGTTAGTGATCTAATTTTCCTTTCCTGTTGGAGTGTTCAGAAGGTAATGTAAGACTCCTCTCTCCCTCCCTGGTTCTTGTTTTCTGTATGCTTCAATAATAAATAGAGAAGTATGTGAGTGACAGCCAATATTGATGCAATTCTCTTCTACTGTAGTATGTATTTTTTGGTTGTATGTAATGTTTGAACAATTGAATATTAACCATGGGATAATGATTTCAATCATCTAATAACATTTTGTTTGTAACTAAATTTGGAGGTACAGTAAACCTGTAATGCCTAATTCTACTATTTCTAACTGCTTTTCTTCAAAAGTATTATATATATATTTAAATCCTTACTCAGATTGTATTATTCACATCATTTCCTTTTTTGAAGTACCAGTAGAAATTTAGAGGAAAAGCAGCTGAAATAATAGATTGTAAAGGGATTTTATTACTGTAGTTTGTTGATTTTCTGTTCATGTGCAAAAGTATCTTCTGGTCTTTGCAGAAACTCTAAGGCCTCCAGTGTAACTAATCTGCATGCTTATAGTTTAGCGTATGTGGGAAGTTTTCAGAAAATACTTTGGAAGTTCTTGTGCGTAATTCAAAAATAAAAGTGAAGACGTTCTTCCCAAACCTACAGATAATGGGGAAAAAGAATAGCTCTTAAAGAAGAATAAAGAGACTGCACTTCTGCCTCATTTAGTTTTCAGTAAATTCCTTTAGGAAAAGGAGTAAAGGAATTAAACGTGTGGGTTTTGTATCACCACATATATGCCATGCAGGTTGCTGAGGTCCTGACAAAGAAGACTTTTGGTGAATGTTAACTAATCGAGCAACATTTATTTGGATCTTCAAATAGTAAGAACTTCTGGGTTATGTGTGTTTTAAAGAAGTGCAAGCAAAATAGAAATACCATACTTGAGTTCCTCTCCCAATTCTCTCAGCTGTAATTTACAACTGCATCTTGATAATTCTTTACAGTAACTTTAGTTTCCACCAAAAGTTATCTAGACACTTTAAAATATATTTAACTGACTAAGATGGGTGAATGTTGCAATGTATTTTCAAGGTTTTATTTAAATGTGTGATTTTCAGTCTATATTAAGTGGTATAGTCATATGGTGTCTGAAGAGGTGTCCTAATCATGACACCTACATGTAAGATAATTGAAAGAATTTAGAGTCCCATTACTTCAGATGTTCAGATGGCAGAGTACATAAATAGGAAGAAAAGTTATGCAGCCTGTCTCCAAATCATAAATAGAACAGATCCATCCTATGAAATGTTTCTATCCATTAGAATAGAAGTGAGGAAAGATTAAGTCCTGATTCTGCAAGCAGATAAGTGGAACTGTTCTCTGCATCTGCTAAGACAACCACTGATGTTATGTGGGATGTGTACAGGTAATTTTTTGTGCTCAGGGCCATATCAGCACTTCCTGTGCTTGCAAAAATCTTTCCTCTGCTTGTAGGCATATTGAAGGGAAAAAAAAATAAAATTATACCAATAAGAACAAAGATACAAAGCAAGGGAAATGGATGTGTGATCTTTACTTTTAATTTTAACATAGTTTGTACTGATAACGCTTCTTCAGGGAATAGATGAGTATCTGCTTTTCCTATTTAACAAGCTCTTTGAAATTTCCTTGAGCTTCTCCTCTCTATTTAAACTCACATTAAAAAAGAATATTTCAAAACAACAGCTACAAAAGTAATATCAAAACATATGAGGAATATAGAAGACTACAGGTTAATAAATTTAAGCAGAAATTTAAATGTTTCTTCACTGTTTTGAAACAGGAATGTTCAGTGTTGATCTAAATCTTAATTTAGCTAGATTTCCAGTGGGCTGTCTGTTTTCCTTCTGTGGACTACAATGAATCATTGTAAGGGTGCATTGTTGACCAAGTTTCAAACAAACTAGAAATTTGCAGCAGCCCTCAGTCAAAATCTGAACAGTATTTTCTCTGTGATTAGAAAAATGGTAGATTTTGCTTTTCAGAGTTTAATCTTAGCTTTTGCAAAAAAGCAACATGGAACATAATGAAAATTATTGTTAGTGCTTTCTTTTGTCATGCCAAAAATATTTCAAAACCCTCTTGTGTTTAAAGAGCAACAAAGACTCTACAGCCTGGTGATTAGCCTATGGGCCTGGGCCTGAGAAAGATATGATTTTAGGAATGAATGGCATGGAATGAAAAGCTCTGACCAATCCCATGAGAAATACAGAATTGATCCTGTGTCTCCTGGAGCTGTAGCCACTAACCTAAACTTCTGGTTATACAGAAAAGGTGAGAGTTCATCTTGCAATCTAAAAAACATGTTTTGTTGGGGTTTTTTTGTATATAATATGGCTAAATGGGTTTGGAGATTTTTTTTTGCTGAAACTCATAGATGGTTCTCAATGAACAGAACATTGTTACAGAAAAGAGTTGCCTGCCTTCAGGCATTTTTACTGAAAAACAGTGAGTAGAGTGGTCTATACTGACCCTCAAGTGTCTTGGCCATTAGAAAAACCTGTTACGTTGTACAACCCTTCCTTCTAGTGCCACAAGATGGTTGACCAAAGGTTGTAAGAGAGAAAATATCAATTATATTTCATAAAGAGAAATTCTCAAGATAATACAAATATTAAAAAAACCCTAAACATTCTGAGCCAGCACAGAAAATGATTTCTCTAGGAACTTGGCCAAACTTTTAGTCTTTCAGTACTAGCACAGTGTATTTAGTTTCTTTCACTTACTAAAAGCAGCAAGATCAATATCAGGTAAACTTTTATGTGCACAAAGAGACTTAATTCTGGAATTTAGTAGGTCTTGACATGGGTTAGCAAGAAAACTGATGTTCTAGCTTATTTGGGACCTTTATGGAAGTAAATAAAGAGAGTGAGCAACTGGAGAGAATCTTTCAACTCACTTTTCTCTGGCATAACCATTGCCATAATCTCATCAAGGGATAGGGAGCTTGTATGTGACTGGAATTATTTTCACTTTAGTGTAACGCTACTGAGGAAGAGACCATGTTGCTAGGCTTTCCTGAAATCCCAAACCTGCTCTTTCCCAAGGGTCCATGACACTCTAAGAGATATTTAATGTTCTGGAAGGGAAAAGAAGCTTTTGTCACTTTGAGATAGAGATCCTGGGCTCTTTTTCTCCTGTGCAAGTTCCTTCCTCCTCTGTTGGTGGCATGTTTGTTTTGTACCTGGCAAGTATCTAGTCTCTACATTTTCATTATCCACCTCTAAAGAAATCTGATGCTGATAGCGAAGGCGGGGGGAGGGGAGGAGGGGGGTTGGAGGCGGAGGCAGGGAAGAAAAGGTGAATTAAACAAATGGTTGTTAGATCTTGCAGAAACTCAGGATTTCCATGAACCTAGAACTCTCCTTACTGCACTTGGTGCTGGGAAAGATTCAAGCAAAGATGCTGAAGGCAAGCAAGAATCTTGGGAATATGATAAAGAGTTGTTAAACTTTTGCCAGACTACTAGCATCAGTTCAAATCAGTAGTAATTGTTTAAAACCAAAAGGTGCCTAGTTGCTGCCAAAATTATGTTGTTCAACCTCTGTACAAATGCCATGCCTTCATGACATTAGTTACAGATCTTCAGATCCTGGCATGATTTCCTGTTACACATTTAAATCTTTTTAGGTACATTTGGGAGTTGACTTCAGTCATCAGCTTGATTCTGGTGCAGTTGCCCTAGAGATCACAAAAACCTATTAAAGGAAGGGAGATGGAGCTGGCAGGGAGCTGCGGGAGCACAGAATCAGAGCTACACTGATCTTGTTGACTGTAGTGCAGCACAATGACAGGTGAAGTAAATAGAAATAAGCTTATTTTGCCTCTGGAATCAACTTCATTGCAGTTTGGACCTTTCTGTGGACTTCTTTAAAATTTTGGATAAGGCAATTAACTTATATGAATCTCCAAACTACTGAAGGTAGGCTGCCAACACTAGCTTAGGCTTTTCTTTCCACAGTACACAGTGTGATCGTCCCCTAAACATTTAAGTCCTTGGAGGGTATCTCAGGGCACTGCTTTCTCAAGCAAAGCCTTACTTTCCTGAAGGTGAGAATAAGATCGTCAATTTTCTGGCAAACTAGTCTGGCAAAAACATTGCTTAAAAACTCAGTCTTTCCAGCTGTGAGTTACTCAGTAAAGCATGTTTTTATTTTATGGCAAATCAGACATGCTGCAGAAATGGAACTCCGTGTTTTGGTTAAAATTCCCAGATGAGGAAGAAAACCTCTTAGAGAGCAGTGATGTATCCTTCATACTTGTAATGTTAATCCATATTTGACATAAAGAAGCAAGCTTACTGGGTTGGTTTTATATATGCATTGAACTCTGTCTTCAAAATAATCAACTGGAAAAATGGAAACAACTCGTTTTAACTGTTGTGTTAAAGCACTCTCATTTAAATTGAAAGCAAATAGCCTTTTGCAAAGCTGCCTTCCATTTTCATGCCATTATGCAAATAAACACCAGAGATGAATCACAAATATTCTTTCTTAATCCATTTTCTGGAACTGTGTTTAGTGCACACAAGTAGAAGCACTTCAAAAGCCTGCAAGGCTACTCTTAGTGACAAGTCACAGTAGTAGTCATGTACTGCAACCATGGCCCAGGGCCTCAGTGAAGAAACCAGAGCATTCAGCAGTTGGTGGAATTAGCCTCGCTTGCAGTGTCACAAAAAACATGTTCCTTCATACTGAAGTTAAATAACTTGCTATTTTGAGCCATGTCGCAAGCCAATGCCAGGGGCCCTCACCTTCAGATAAGCAACGGAGTTGTTAATAAACTTGCATTTCAGATAGATACCATATTCAGAAGCTTCTTACTTAGGGCCTAAGCTGAATCTCTCCTTAGGTCATTGGAAAGACAACTGCACACTCACATGGTAAACAGATCAAATTACTTTGACTGCTAATGAAGCTCAAGTATCAGACACATCCTCATTGTGTAATTAAGTTAAAAAAAAACAGGATATGGAGGGCTTTTTAAGCTTCACATGCCCATCCTGTCTTGGCCAATACAGTACATCATCCTTGTGCCCTTTGCATGTAATTCTTTGGGTAGGGTTCTTGCTACACAGCTGTTTGCAGGCTTGTGTACGTTTTCCTAAATTATGAACGACAAACATTCATGTGCAAATTGGTACTAAAGCACAGAAATTGCTAATGAAATATTAATTGGAAAGGAAAACCTCATTCTTCTCCACCAGTGGTGGCCAGGGCACTCTTACCTCTGTAAGATTAACCTGTGTTACATTTCTTCTCTGTACTATCTGTTCATTATGGATTTAAACTGCAATCAAACAAAATTAGTTCAGGGGTCAACTGTTTAAAAAATAATAATGATATATGTATTAGCAAGGGAAGGGAAGCCACTGTTGTTCACATAGGGAAGGAAAAGAAAAAAAGTGTAAATTTGAATGAATTAAAAACAGGTGTGGGATCCTGCTAGTAAGTACAAAGCAACTGCAGTACTCTCAAGTGTAGAGGCAAGGTCTCCTGAAAAGCTTGCTTCTCAAAGAGTGAAGCTCTTACTGGGCTCTCACCATATTGTTGTTTACTCATGTCTTCCTTTTTCTTCCTTTCTTCTGATGCTGCTTTACTACCCAGGCAGATCTCAAGAAGCCTCATTTTTTTCCCCCTCACATCGCTTAGCGATGGGATATTAAACCCTTCTATTTTCAGTAACGTAATGAGCTAAGCAGAAAACATATTTTATCCCTAAGTCAGACTGAGTAAAAATTTAGATTACCCTGTACTTCACAGGAAATACTGAGAATTTGAGACTGAGCATTGCTTTTCTAAGCACTATTGAATTCTAGTTTTGAGAAAAAAGTAATTCCTTGCTCTTTAGATAAAAAGCAGAAATAACATATGTTAGTTTTTAATTACTAGGAAGAAAGAGTTTATGTAGATGACACAATGTGAGCAGGTTTCCATTCCTGAATTTTTCAGAGGCTCTACTAACATTAAACTGTTTTTTTTTACTTTTTCAGCAATTGTCACTCCCACTTTCAACAAAAATAATTGCTTATCATGATCTCTTTTCATATTTTATGGCAGGATAATAACTGCTGTGTTTCAGTATATTAGAAAAGATGTAACTTAATACTTTCTCATTTCCAAAACTGTTAAGAGGCAGCACTTAATATATTAATACATAAAAGCCTGACATGAATCAATATAAATATGTGGTTAAGAAAAAATAATACAGGAAAACAGAAAACAATGTGACACCTGAATTGATTGTTTTCCCAAAATGTAGTGTCTATAAAAGACATAGAAAACTCATTCAGCAATGGCAGAAATTATCAAACGAATGAAGAAATGTAGTTAAGCTGTACAAAACTGAAAGTCCCAATTACACTGTTTTTATTGTTATCTGCATGTAATAATGTTCCTCAGATCAACAACAGAAATAAATTACTCTGTTCAAAAGACCCTAAAAAACTGATTCTCATTGATCAACATCTTTGTGCTTAAGAAGAAGAGTTCTTTGAAGAACATTCTCTTCAGAAACTCCAGAAACAAGCTAGAAGTGACACTGCGTCCCTCAATAAAAGATGGTTACATAGAAAAACCTTCATGTATGGATAGATTTTATAGGAGACAGTTTGGTCTTCATGTCATTTTTAATAATGCAGCCCAAAGATAAAATACAGCTTACAGTTTACTGCTGTGTTAGATATGATAACCTCATCACTAAGAATGAAATACTGTCTGGACAGTAATACCAAGGAAAATCTATCAAGGGTCAAGGATATTGGTTAGGATGCCTTTTGCCAAGCAGGGAAGAATTAAATCCTGTTCAAATTTATTTGCTGTTTTTATAAGCATTGCTGTAAGTTGAAAACATGAATGAATGAAAAGGAAAGACTTGCCTATATAAAATTATAATCTTCTGTATTAGTACATTCTGTGAAGTCACAGACCTATGAGAACTATTATACATTCACATGGATGTTATATAATGTGTTATAAAAATACTATAAAATGAACTTCAATATAACTGTATGAAAGTGTGAAAACATTTTACAGAAAAAAAAAAAGAGTAAAGAATTAGAAGCAGCAGTGGAAAATAACACATGTGAATGGGAATAGACTAATGCATTAAAAGAAAAGAGAACTGCAATTCAGTGGTTAGAAAGGTACAAGAACATTCTTAATATTTTGGCCAAATAGTGAAAGACAAATAGAGAAACAGCAATCATACACAGTTAGCTGACAGAGTAATAAGCCTTGAAGTTGAGATTTAGAAAAAATAGAGTGCTTGGTTAGAAATATCAGATAGGACAAAATTGTTGAGGTATAGTCAGTAGACCAGCTGAACTGAAAAATGGAATCACAGAGTCATAAAAATTACACAATTCAAGTTGGAAGTGACCTCTGAGAGTACCATCTAGTCCAAAGTCCTACTCAAAGCAGGGACAACTTCAAAGTTACAGGGTCTTGTCCTGTTGAATTTTGAAAATATTAAAAATTCAGACAAATTTTGACAGGCAAATTTGTCTGAACACAGACAAAAAACAACCAACCAAACACAAACAAAAAAACCCCAAAACAAACCAAAAACAAACAAACAAAACTGGCTGGGAAAATTGTTCTAGTGCCTAGCCATTATTGTGAAATGTTTCTGCCCTGTGCCCAGGCAGAATTTTTCTTGCTGCAGCTAGTGACTACTGCCTCTTGTCCTCTGAGTATTTGATCTGAAATCTACATATAACCAAAAAAATTGATGAAGAGTGCAACCTGCTTATAGTTACATCAAGACATTCCACATAATTTTTCTTAGTTGAACAGTAACAGGTTTTTACATTCTATCTGTGCTCCTGTTGTCTTGGCCTTGAAAAAAAACAACAAACAAAAAACAAAACAAGATCCTTGCTGCTTTTTTGGAGGATGAGGGAGCAGGGGGAAAAGGGGAATCAGATTTATTGAAATTAGGACTTTTTTTTTTCCCCCACAATATGAGCCTGTCCTATAGATCATAAATTTTGCAGCACTGATTTATGTCTGTAGTCTAGCTAGCCCCACTGGGGCTCCAGAAGAGTCATTTACCCATCAGTGAGTGAACCTACATTTCACTTAGTGCCATTTGATTTTGAAAGAGGAAGGAAAAAACCCCACAACACCTTCTGCTGTATAATTTCTGTTTTAAATCAAAGTGCCATCTGCAGTGAATACTCTGGCCCACCTGAATATTAGGTGAAGCATATTTCTGTAATCATGGGAATTTTTATTCAGAATGTGCGACAGGTTTGATTACACGGTTGGCAATCTGTCTCTGTGTGCGTGGCACAGATCAGGGCAACAGCCTCCTCCATTATTTCCTAACCTACTGTCTCTCTCTTTTGTACAGCTGCTCTGTTCACTGTTAATGTGTCTTTTGATCTTGCCAGCACTGTCATAGTAGAAGTTGCCTTTCTTGCTGCCACGCAAATATTTGAAAACCTGTCAAAGTGCTGAGGTTTTCATTATATGCTTTTCATCATTACTCTGTCTACACTGAACAAGTTCATTTCAAAGGCTTTGCTAGAAAATGACAAGAAACATGACAATTTATTTCCTTGTCCTTTCATTAGATTAGAAATGCCATGAAAGATTTAGAATCCATTCAGTTTTATTAAAAGGCATGATGCACTTTGCTTTACCAAAGAGAAGACAATGAGAGAATGAGAAATATTAATTTGGGATGTTATGGTGATTGAGGAGCTCAGAGTCTGAGGCATTTGAGTAGAACATCTATATATTTTTAGTTCACAAACATTTTAATTATATCTTGAAGAGATGAATTGCTGTGAATAACATAAAACAGCAGAGGATGAAGAAAACACTTGATTTGATACAGTAACAGTAGTACAGGCACTTCTTTGTAGTCAGGCTCAGAAAACATAATTTTCTTTTGTGTTGAATCACAATTTAATGTGGTATTTATTGCCAGGCTATTAAAGATGTTAGTGCTATATAAGCCATAATTTCTTTTTTCTTTTACTGGTATTATATTCAGTACAGATGAAGAGGTTTTTACTTAATGCTTCCCCTTAACCAAGAAATATAAAAAAACCACATAGCATGAACTGAGAAGTGCCATGTTTGGGAAAGTGCTATCCTATTAACAAAGAAAAGAAGAAGAACTCTAGGAATGTGGGATATATTTACAATTCATCTCATGAACTATGATTTAAAAATAATTCCAGCAATCTAAAAGCTAAATCAAGCTGCAGAATGCCTTTGATACTTGGTTTTCCATGTGCTTACTTAGCAATACATTTTCCTTTTAACAAGACTATTAGTTCTGCCCCAAATTTCAGTTCTTGCCTGCTGAAAGTGCCTGGCTTCCTTCTTTATCAGCACCTTTTTATCATCTCAAAGATATAAAAAGATACATTTTTAATTCCATACATGTTAGCTACTTTATAGAGATCAACAATACTATTACAAATAGTTTAAGTCTGTTCTGTGTGTGTGCAAGTCAGCCTGATTTTAAAGGATAAAATTTTGGGGCCTGATTAAAGCAAATAGGAGCTATGCCATCTAATTTGGCCTCTTTCTTTTATAACTCTGTCTCACATTTTCTGCAAGATAAGGCAAAGTAGGAGGAGCAGATGTGAGTTTTGAATTTTGGAGAGTATTTTTAGTGGCAAGAGGAGGACGTTTGTAAACGTTGTGCTTTAGGAAGACTGCTCCCCAGGAAATGTACAGCAAAGCTCTGTCCCTCCTGTGTGTTTTGGATTATGTGTTAAAACATTGAATTCACTCGTACCCTTTCAGATAATGGAATTGTATGGATCTAGCCCAGCTGAAGATCTGAGTATGTATAAAAAGCAGGTATAACCATTTGGTCCATCATGAGAATAAAGGTATGACGTATAAGATTAATAAAATATAATTCCATTTTTACCAAAAGATCTTCGTCCTGAAGTTTAGAAAATTAGTGATCAACTTTTGTTGAAAAAATACATTCAGTGTTAATTTACAATAGAAATATCCAACAGTTAGGAGTCAAGGTAATAAAAAGATGGAGCGAATATCTTTCTAACTGACTGTTAATTTGCACATTCTCATTAAACCAGCATCTTGAAATAAGGCTCATTTATTTATTACAAGCTGCTATGTGCAGATAGAAAATATTGACCTTCTCTTTAAAGGACATTGGTCACTTTTACTGAATTCCAAGCACCTGTCTCTGAGGTAGCCATTTAAAACTTCAAGTGATTTCCTCTTTGAGTTGCTTCTGGTAGGCAGCAGAAAAGTGAGAGGGTGAAATGAAAGTCAGATGAGGCCAACAATACCAGGAATTATCCATTATCAGGAATTAGTCAAGAAATTTCATATCCATGTGTTCATTTCCCAATTAGAAATAGCATCATCAGTCTCCCTACTGAAGAGTTGGTTATATTTGTTCTTGGAGTTGTATTCTAAGGCAAGGTGTGTTTGAGCACAGTTAGTGCCAAAATATCAATAAAAGTTAATGAGTTTAATTGACATTCAGTGAATTTTACAGGCATAAGCAAATGTATGTTTTTTCTCATATTAAGTACCTATCTGACATGTATGCACAGACATGTTTTTCATACAAACATAATAAACAGCACTATTAAAAACCTAGTATTTTCCATTTTTTATAAAGCCATTTAAAAAAATTAAAAATTGTGTAAGAAATAAGAGCATTTTATTATGGTCTTATTTAGCTCTTCTATATTTTGCAGTCTTTCCCCTTATTTATTAAAGGAGAAATACAGAATCAATATTGTTTTGAGCAAGAAAAAAACAAGAAAATATATTTAGGAATGCAGACTGTAGATTCATTGTCAGACTTGTTTAGTATCTTTGAAAGAGCTGGTCATAGAAAGTGAATTATAATTATGGAAATAATAAAAAAAACACTGGCAAAGGCTATTAATGTTTGTTTTTCACACAGTATGTTTGACTTTTTTTCCCATTGCTGTATTTAAAGAGGAAAAAAAAATCATTACCATTTTATTTTCCTTAATCTATTTGAAGATAGATCCAATAAATTCTTTTTAAATAAGAATAGTTCACTGTGAACACATAGCCTGACTTATTTATTGCCCTAAACTATCCTGAATTAAGTCAATTCATGTGAAGAATTTGGAAGGAGTCTTTGTACAAAGTCTGTTTTTACTTACAAATGTAAATCAGGAATAATGTCATCCAAATTGAAAGAAGTGTAGAAAGGGTGGTCTTGATTTCAGATATACTTTTTACAGCAAGCAGCACGTGGAAGGAATGCATTCATTATTATACTTCTTAGTAACCCACTGCAACTCTCCACTTTTTACTGGCTGAAGAGACAAATAAAGATCCAGAACAGACTATTAATAATTCTTCTCCAACTGAGCATTTGTAGAAATCACATCAACATTTATAATGTCAGAGCCAAACTTCTGAAAGTTGAGTATTTTTGATCAATATTTCTGGGAAAGGGCAAGGCATAGCTTGCTCAAAAGAGGTAGGAGTTACAGGTGAGAGGGAAAATACATCATGAATCAGCTTCTCTGATGCCTAAAAGGATCTAGATCATGTTATTTCTTTGGTTCATTCCAGACAGACTTTTAAACATAATTTAATATAGTTTCTAAAAATCACTTGAGTTCATTTATGTACATGTTGGATTTAGAAAATCTCTCTCAGATATGCTGCAACTTGCTTATTAGGACCACCCTTTTTAAGGATGCAGAAGGAGCTCTGCAGCTGAACCAACCCCTTTCACAAGCCATGAGCTAGGGCTCCTTACAAAATGTAAGAGCACCAATTTTCCAGAGAGTGGTGAGGTTGCTTATGGCTCAGATATACATGAGTTTTCAGGAAACTGGCTCCTTTTGTAGTGCTGGGGCCATAAAGTGACTCTGGGTAAACATAGATTGTTAGTAGCCTGGAAGATGAAGTTCTTTCTTTTCTCTGTTGCCAGCCAGCTAGCCAATTTGCAGACTAGGTGAGACAATTTTAGTGAATTGTATTTAAAATAAACTAGATCAAAATAACTTAGTTATTTAATGTAGATAAAATGGATCTTGTTGCAATTTTAGAAGACATAAGAAATAAAAATTTCTCTTCAGAGGAGCTTCTTGAGACAAATATTAGAGAATATTCTTTTTGGAAAAACACTAACTGCCTCTCTGACCTACATGTAAAATGCATGGGCAGTCTTAGTACCTCTGGGGACTAATGAGGAAGAAGGGTTATGCATTGTAAATTGCAGAATTGAGGCAAGGATACCTACTCATTCATGTAGATCTGTATCTGAGCAGCAATAATTTAATACAATAATATTAATATGTTATTAACACTATTATATAAATATAGTATTTCCAATATATATATATTTTTATGTCTGCTTACCTCTTAAAAGATTAAAGTAGTTTATGTGCTTTCTCTCAATCCTGCATACATTGTGTGTTATTCTTCTTAATGCAGGTTCTCTTGCTGTTTCACTTGGTTGCATATTTGACATAGGGTTACAAAATAGAGTCTCCTGACTTCAATAAGATGGGATCTCAATTACAAAAGTCCTAGATAATTAGGGGTACTATTAATCCTTCTTCACTGTGGTATTCATTGATAAGACCACTGATATTACACAATAATTGAAGCAAATGAGAAATAAAAGCAACAAATATCCATGTATTTGCAGAACAGCTTTTGCTAATAAAAATGGAATTTGGATTAGGACATCCAAGTGGACTTACTACATTAATTACTGTAGTTTAAAAATTGTTGCTCTATTATTTTATTAAAAAAATATATAATTTTAACTGACTAGCTATTTGCTCTATGATAAGCACTACTGGTATTAGTGGAGAAGATAGAACAGGGAGGTTTTGAGCTTCAGCTGTCAAGTTTCAACATTAAATGTACAGTAAGAGCTGCTGTTAAACCTGCCATGGGGGAGGAATTCATGTATCTCTGTGAT
This sequence comes from Apus apus, assembly GCF_020740795.1. Lineage (NCBI taxonomy): Eukaryota > Metazoa > Chordata > Aves > Apodiformes > Apodidae > Apus > Apus apus. The sequence goes on from NC_067283.1 coordinate 56,110,137, forward strand.
GTTAATAAGCTGTTACAGAATTTTTTCAAGCACTTGTATAAAGATTAAAGTCAGACCCTGCTAAGTCACAAATAAAATTTCTCTCCTCTCCCTCCCTCACATTTCCCCCAGCCCTCAAGCTTTCTCATTTATGCAAAGGAGGGAATCTTTTGTGCACTACCTCTTCTTCAGGAAGCATTTTAAATTACAGAAAACTATGTTATGAATTATTCTGAGGTTCAGAACTTTGATACATGAGTTTTAAACATTTTTGATCCTCTCTCGTGTCACTAAAAGGAAAGATCTTTAAATTAAAAAAAAATTTAAAGTAAGGATTACATCCTGTGTGATTGTTGTGGCTAAAGGAGCCCTTAAAGTGATTTAATGTAAATTTAATTATTTTGAGTAATACTTCCATTCCAGTCATCTTTGCAGTACTACAAGATGTATAAACTAAGTGGGGAAAAGATGACCTGGGTGACATCTTTTTTCTAATGAGAGTTATCACAAAAAATACATGACAGGACTATAATTATAATCCTAGCAAGCAGCTTAGGAAATCTTTCACTTGGGAATATAAAGAAAAATAAGTGAATGTAGTTCCCTACTTTCTGCTAAGAAGGCTGCAAGCTCTCCCCCAAACCTGCAGAGCAGGGAAACCCTGAGCATCTCCTCCTTTTTCACTCTATCTTACACTTCCATATCTTGCCATGGCTAATTGTACTAGTGGTTGCTGCACAGCCTTGGGAAGTTCTGCTGTATTTTGGCAGTTCTAAGAGTCAGCAAGTACTCTGGTCCATATTATTCATATCCAACCTTTCATCACCTCCCTCTACCCCCATAAATACAGAAATTACATTTTCAAATACCAGCATTTTAGATACAGACATTTTAAAGGTGTGGGTTGATTTTTCTTTTTTTTTTTTTTTTTTGTGTGTTTGTTTGTTTTGTTCTGTTTTTGTTTTGTTTGGTTGTTGTTGTTTTGTTTTTCATCTCCATAGATCTATTATTTGGAGGAAACAATAAATGGGAGAGGAAAGAGAGGACCTATTAATGTGGTAACACCTTTTCTGTTTGAATACTTAGCTTTCTTTTGCTGAAAAAAAAATATGCAAGGCAGATTTTAGGGAGAGGGACTGCACATTTTCTTGCCTTCCACCTAAATAAGGAACTTTCTGCCAGGTATCAGAGAAAAAGCTATATTTACTCAATGGTAATGTTAAATCCAGCCACAAGCCAGACTTCCTGAAGAGTATATTATTGTATTTTTTCTGTTAATATGATTCTTATACCAGAGCCAAGAATACTGACTTACTAATCATTCTGAAACAAGTAGATCTTGTGAGACCCCATCTGGAGCACTGCATCTAGTTCTGGCATCTCCAGCACAAGAAAATCATACTCTAAGTTACCCGTTCTTTAATTCTCACCCTTCTATTCTGCCCGTGAGCTGGAATTGTGAGACCCCACCTGCAATACTGTGTACAGGTCAGAAGCCCCCAACAAAAGAAGGACATAGAACTGTTGGAGTGAGTCCAGAGAAGGGTGACAAAGATGACCAGAGGGCCGGACCACCTCTTCTATGAAGATAGGCTGAGAGTTGAGTTCAGCCTGGAGAAGAGAAGGCTCTGGGGTGACCTTATTGTGGTTTTCAATAATTCAAGGGGACTTAAAAGCAAGATGGAGAGAGTTTAATCTGTAGTGACAGGACAATGGGCAATGGTTTTAAACCATTTATACAGATTTAGATTGGAGGTAAGGAAGGAATTATTTGTAAGGGTGGTGAGACACTGGACTGGGTTGTCCAGAGAAGGTGTGGATGCCCCATCAGTGCAAGCATTCAAGATCAGAGTAGTCACTGCTTTAAGAAACATGATCTAGTGCAAGATGTCCTTCCCCATGGCAGGGAGAATTCTGATTCTAACAAACAAGAAGTCAACAAGGATTCGAGTAATATTTAGCCAAGGACAAAAGGTCTTCTCTGAAGGGGAAAACTGAACTGCAAATGTATCATATATTTTCCGATGTGTATTTGTTTTCCATCCCTTATATTCCTACTGCAATTTATCTTCAGGTTTAAAAGAAAATATTTTTTTGGGTATTGTGACCAGTGGTGTGATATTCTGCAAGTCCTGTTAGCTGTGATGCTTACATTAACATGTTACTTTAAAAATGAAGAGTCTTTAATTTCTTCCCTTTCTGCACCGATTAACAAGTAGTATATCCAGCTAAGTTAAAAGTTATTTCCATCATATCTCTGCACATGATCAATAGATTTTTTAAATTCAGATTCTTTTATGAAATTGAGAGGATTTAAAAAAAAAACACACCACATTCTTTAAGTGGTCCTGTTCAAAAGTGTGGAAGTGACAATGTTTGGCTTATAGAAAAGTACAAGTGGGATTGTGGAAAACTGACAAACTAAATTTGAAAAGGAAAAAGAATATAGTTAAAAGCCATATCAGTGCAGATATCAAACAATTGTCTATTCAGCAATATTTTAATTCAGTAATTTGAATTGGATTTGCATCTCTATTACCTCCTTACCACCACTGTTCAGTTATTCCACGATTGGAAGCCCCATGATCAGTTGTTAAATTCAACACAACATGGATGCAAAGCTCATAAACTCCTGCAACTGTTTTAGTAATTAAAATAGAGCTGAGAGAGATGTTAATGCACTGGCCTGTGACCATCCACACTGTTTATTTGTTAGCGCATTTCCCAGCATGGTCTTGATTCCCATCAGCTACCAATATCCCAGACAGCACCCAGGCACTATTCAGGGAAAACAGGCAATAGGAACATTTGCTGCAGCCATCACTTTTTGTAGGCAAAGTGAATTTAGGCTTATGGATGTGAGTAGCCTGCAACCTGTTGGCGGGTCTATTCTCAGAGGCAGCAGCTGTGAAATGCTGTGAAATGCCATGTCAAAATTCAGGCAGAAAGCAAGTGACAAAGCCACTTAAAACTGTTGTTTCTTTAGACAGGTCCCCTATCATTCCACCACCTTTTGCCTCCTGTAATGTAATTCCTCTAGATTCTTTCTTGTAGAAGCACACTAAGAAATGCTGCAGGGCTAGTAGAGCAATGCTGGTGAATATTTTATATGTCACACTTTGTGAACTTATTTAGTGATTTTTCTTGAACTTGTCTTAGAAACATGTTGAGTCCTTGAAACTTCCGAGTAACAGGAAGACACATTTGATTCACATATATGTTTTCCTTCTGTATACAGTGAAAGAAAAAAAAAAGACTTAGGAATTTGTTTTTCCCTGTAATTCAATACAATGTACAATTTCACCCTGGTGACATAATTTAATTTATAATGCACTGACTAACATTATTAACATGGTCAGTAAAAATTCAGCATTTTGAAATTTTTTGTAATTATTATTTCCAGTCAGGACTCCACACTGGCATTTGTCTTCATTATTTTTCTGATATATTGGATTAGCCTTGGAACAGAAGTCTTTGAAAAAGAGAGATCTCTTGAGCTTTGAATGTACTGTATCAATCTGCTTACTCCAAGAAGTACAGCTTCAGGTCTTGAGAATATAAAACTACTGTTTGGGGAAAAAAAAAAAAAAAAAAAAAATAGTGATGATGATAATGTCAGGGGCCCCTAGGCTGTACCAGCATTTTAGTATTTTCTACTGCAGGGCTGTAGAGAACTTTGAAATAAAATTTATTTAAGAGAAAAATGTCATAAAAATTACTAAGACTGAAAAATAGTTGCTTTCAGATGGTGTTAAAGAAGACAGCAAAAACACATTTTGAGGCAAATGCTTATCTTCATTACACTACAAAAATCATGCATTAGTTCAGTTGATTTCACTGGGAGAAAGACATGCCTTCTGTGTTTAGACTAAGGCAACCTTTCTCAATATGCAGGCTTGTTGTCTTGGCTGGGAACTGAATTTCAGGTTATTTTGAATCAATCGGCTTGAAAACACATGGGTAAGAGTAGTGAAATTAATTTCTCAAGCACTGTTTACTGAAGCTACCATAGGAAGGAAAGCTGCTAACAAAAAGTTAACTTATCACCATGTATAAAACAATGCCAAGTTTTGGTGCAAGCACTTTCAAGTATCATCTAGATTGACTAATGCGTGTTCCCTGTTCCCAGATAATGCTCCTTTATCCATCTCCTGAAATACTGTCTAAATCTACTTTGTGCAATTTTATGGTCTGCTGCTGGAGTGTATTAGCAATTGTTTGGCGTGTTCTATTTGTGAGTGCTTTTCTTGAAATTTGCCTCAATGCATGCAGAGATGCTTACTGGCAATGATCCTTATCATCAGTAGCATTCAATTAAAACTGATTCCTGATGTGCAGTGGTTTTTCAATTTCTGTTGTTCCTCATTTCCGGCAAGAACTCTCTCTCTTGTTGCTACTATAAAAAGGATTTAAATTTCTAAAAGTTTTCTATTAAGAAACAAGCAAAACTTTTTTTTTTTTTTTTTAATGTGTCAAATTGAAACTTTCATGGCTTCAATACACATCAAATTAGATGCAGCTTTTCAAAAAGCCCAAGAATTAAATTTAATCTGAACATTCCAAGCTTTATTTTTCATGGTTAGCTGAGTTTTACTTTCATCTTTGTACCTGATAAAGTAATTTTTTTTTTTTTTAATTTTGATTTAAAAATTGGGGGTACATGTGAAGATACATTTGAACTTGCGCAGAACTGAGTTAGTAATTAAAAGGCTTTGTGAATTTTATTTATTAGAAATTACTGAGTGCTGTACAAGGCAGTAAAAATATTTTCTCCATAGTCATAATCTTGCAGAAAGACTCAGGTGATAATATTTTTTCTCTTGGTAAACTTCAGTTCTTCCTCTGCGACTTCTCTTTAATTGCATTTCACTGCTGCTGCACAGCTGCAGAAAATAAGCCCCTTAAAAATCACTACAAAACTGGCTTTAAAAAAAAAAATAAATTCCATAAGCTGAATTTGGATTCTTCAAAACTATGGTTTTAACATTTAATGGGTTCCTTCACCTCGATAGTCAATCAGTTCAAAGCAGTTTGTATTCTTTAAAATGCGTTCTTCATTTTAATTACATTATATATGCTTAACAATAAATTTCTCAGTTAGTGTTAACTAACATAGTTTTTCAAAATGCATATCCAGGAAGCAACTATTAGCCAAGGCAATGCCACTCTATATAACTCAGGAAGTGCATTTACATCTAATTAGTGACATTAATTAAGTTAGATCGTTACAGGAATTTCAAATATTGTTTATCATAATAACTGAATAGTCACCAACCTGACTCTATGAAGTGTTGTTTGCATCTTCCCCTTTCGAATACACTAGGGTCCAAGATAGCTTCTGGCTCTTCCCAAGATGGAGCTCATAAAATCAACCAAAGTGTCTGTAAATTTCTCCTGGAAAAAGTAGTTACTTTTGATTCACGTTAGAGAATAGCTTGGAATGTGATCCAGCTCCACAAGCAGGTGTCATAGGCTTATTAATCCTTCCCTTCTGTGGTGGGAAAAGGGCAAGAGAAAGGCAGGAACAGCCACTCTCCAGCTGGCTTTCATGTTCAGGTGACAGACTGCCCAGCCTTGTGTGCCAGTAGGAAACCATGTACAATGCTTCAGGTGCTGTATACTTGCTAAGCTTTGTCTCAGTCATCTGTGCCAAATTTGCTTAAAACAGGGCAGGGTGAAGAGGGAGGAACTCACTGCACTTTAGCAAGGCAGTCTTGCTTCCCTTTAGCTCTTCCGTGACTCTTCTGCAGGTGGTCTTTTAGGCAGTACTGGCCTGTTGTGGTCATTGCTTGACTGCAGGATTTTAATAATGAGATTGGTACCATCTTTCTTGCTCATTCACTTCACCTGTCTCTTTATTCCTAATTTCACAGTAACAGAAAAGCAACAGTGAGAACTGTCCTGGGGAGAGGAGTTGCTTCTTACATTCTCCTGTTTCATTGTTGTCCCCTCTTTGCAAAAGCAGATTGGTTGCTGTGTTGTGTGTGCTTAGCAAGATGGGGGCACGAGCACCTTAAGTTACTGAGAGCTGCTGTCTGCAGAAGGCTCCACGCTTGCAGGGTGACAGTTTTGGGTTCATTCTCCTTGTATTAAGGCCTGTGCCTCTCTGGATTTCAAAAGCATCAAGATGAAGGGTATTTTACAGAATCATATATTAAAGTAATGCAGATCCTGCAAATGCAGTGTGCTATTGAGCTTGGACTGGAGTCCCTTTAAAAAATCCCCACACTATGGTATTCACAAGGCATGGTTTTGACATATGAATTTTGTTTGTCAGGGAAGCAGACACTTATAATAGGTGGTGATTATTTTCTTTTTTAATTATTTTTCATGACATTCAGAAAGTGGAGGTGGCGTTGTTAAAGTTTCTGATTTTACTGCCAGGCATCTGCCCTTGACTTCTGTCTCATTTAAAAAAAACAACCCCAAACAACAAACATTACCTTTGAATCAGTAGCATGTTTAAGATATAATTATGCTAACTAATATTTTTAAATGACACATTGTTAAATGCAAATGTTTAACAGTGAAATTTAATTAAATCCCACTGCTTGGAGGGCTGAACAATATTAGTACTTAAGAACTTCATGATTTCAGAATTTACGTGCATCTCCTTAGTTAACACTGGACCATATTTTGATGACTACTTAACTTTGCTTATTTTTATTAGTTAGCAAATTAAAACACTGGCCAAAACAAAAATATATAAATAATAATAATAAATAATAAATAATAAATAGTCCTAAGTATGCATAGTGTGTACATATATAGTTAAGAGAGTTTCCTGTTCATCAAAAGTAAAAAATAGGCCAAACCAAATTACATGGGAAACACGGATAATAGGAAGGGATGACATTGCTAAGTAGACAGCTGAAGCACATCTAAGAAATTCTCTTTTAAAGAAATGTGGTGATACAACGGGGAAATAAGTGTGTTTCAGAATATTTATTTTTGCCCATTCAAACATGGACATAGAGAGACAGGCAGCACATTTTGCACCCACAGTAATTGCTTAGTAGTGAAATGCCAAAGCAGTGGAAATGAGAAACTTTTTGCAGAGTGAAACAATCTAGCAGACTGATTCTCTGTGGAGGTGTATTCTGTAAATTGAAATGTTCACTAACAACAGATTTATGCTTGAAATCATCAGGTTTTTCAAAGGGATTGTGTTGTACCAATCTTAGCTGGACTAGATATGGTCATCGTGGTTTCTTTAATGTTTGATAGGTAGGTCTAAAAATAAAAAAGGTAACTTGAACAAACCTCCATTTGCAGAAACTACCTGGGGAAATTTCTCTGACTTACTGATACCTTTCAATGTCCTCTTGAGACAGTGGGAACTGAGCTTTAGAATTAATTTGGACATTCATATAATAAGTAATATAGCCTCTATGATGAATATATTTTTTTTAATTTATATTTAAAAGCATAGTAGTGCGCTTACTTGAATCAGTGAATAAAAAACCTGATCTTATTCCCATTCTTGGAAAATTTCTTCAGATAAGTGCTCATCAGTTGGGATGCTGGATGTGTTTTGATGCATAAGTTTTATTTCTGGTTCCCTTTATCTGCCTGCATTATCTGAGTGTCTCAAGCAGCAGAAGCTAACACTTTCACAGTAGTAACGTGAACATTTCAGTAATGATTCATAACGCTGAGAAGTATTTTCACTGACAGCCCTGATGATTCTAAAAACTCTGACTTTTGTTTTACTCATCACTGTAAAGTGAGACCTCCATTAAGTCTTAGACAATTTTGCAGGCTTCCAGTCAGATCATCTATTACTTGCATACTTTTGTGACCATTTCCTCGAAGTGGTTTGAGGGAAAGCAGCTCATTGCTCTCTTCTGGTGAGGACTTGTACCTAGTATTCACCTAAGCATGTCATTATACCAAATGCAGTGCAAAGGAGAACTAGCTCTTTTTTTCTGTCCTTTTGTCCAATTAAATAAGTAGCCAGAGAGCCTAATACCAGTTGTCTGAAAATAGACTAGGAGAAAATGAGATGCAAGCTCCTTTTGTACAAACTCACGTGTAGGAAAAGCAAGTAGTTATGTTAACACTTCTTGCAAAGCCAGTTCCACTTGGTTGCTTGTATCAAGAGGTCTAATTATGTGAGTAAGAAACTGGCAGAAGACATGCTACAGTACATTTCAAAGGCTCCTTTCGCCCATGACTTTGTTTTGTTGCCTGATGAAATAACAGTATTAAATCCAATTTAGCAGAGCTGTCACCGATTCCTAAAGCTCTCATTGCACAGAAGTAAGAATGAGAGCACAGTTCCTGTTTTATTTCCAACCTAATCATCAGTGCAGTCCATTAAGAAATCATGAGTTTCATGAGTTACTCCTCCTAAGTTCCCACGGTCAATTTGGAGGTATGGAGCACATGAGACAGGTTCAGTTTTACTAAAAGGGTATGTAAGCATAGCTCAAGAAAGCACTATTGGGGTCCTCAGGCCCCTGTGGACTCCCTCTCTCTCCAGCTACAGGTAACTCTACAAGAGTAATGATGTTCAGAAGAGCCTGTTTCACTTATGAAAATCACATATCTCTCAATGCCCTGAAGAAAAATGCAATTTTTAGTTAAAAAACCTAAAAATCACAACATGAAATCAGGGATCTTGTCAGAGGAGGAGATTCTTCTAGCAGCATTAAGCTGCGTAGAGGAGTATCACAGAATGATTTGGGTTAGAAAGGACCGTAAAGATTGTCTGGTTCCAAACACCCTGCATGGGCAGGGACACTTCCCACTAGATCAGGTTGCTCAAAATGAAATCCAACCTGGTCTTGAGCACTTCCAGGGAGGGGGAATCCACAGCTTCTCTGGGCAACCTGTGCCAACATCTCACCACCCTCACTGTAAAACTTGTTTCCCTAATATGTCATCTGAGTCTTCTCTCTTCCCATTTGAAACTGTTCCCCCGTGTCCTGTTGTTACATGATGCGTGTAAAAGTTCCTCCCCAGCTTTCCTGTAGGCCCCTTCAGGTACTGGACAGCTTCTCTACAGTCTCCCGGTAGCCTTCTCTTCTCCAGGCTGAACAACTCCAGCCCTCTCAGCCTGCCCTCACAGGAGAGGTGCTCCCAGAGTGAGTAGATTTAGCAGGTTTCTGGGGAAAATGGCAATCAGCTAAGAGTAAAAGGTCAGGCCTTTGTGGGTCTGTCTCCTTCCAGTTCCTTTCAGTGATTCCATTCAGGGTACTGACCATCACTGAGGTCTGTCCCCTGCAGCTGGTGGCATGTTGGCCAGAGCAGTAAGGGGAATACAGGCAGGACCCCATGAATGCACAGTCCCATGTCACCTCCTCCATCCCACTTGCTTCTGCTTTGGTGAAATAAAAATTCCTTGTGGGCTTTCACTGTACAAGCAGGACAGGACATCTGGAAAATGCTTCTTGTTCAGCAGGTCCTTTCCAACTCGGTCTTCATTTCTCACTAACTCTATTGGACCCAGACCCTATTTCTTTTCACCTCTGTTAGGCTCTGTTCACTTGCTAACAACTCTCTGTCCGCTCTCTACCATGGCCCACGATGTGTCCAGCCCCAACACCTACAGCTGCAGCGTTGGTGGTGCAGGTGGGACAGTGTGGGGCTGTTGGGCTTTGTAGGTGGGGTGAGGTTGCCATGGCCACGGCAAGGGCTGATGCCAGCAGGGGCACTGCCAGCCAGGGGATTCTCCCGCCCAGTAGCAGTTCCCCATGCAGGGTGAAGATCTTGGTAGCTTCTGGGCTGTTTTCATCCAGCTCCAGGTGCAGGCACAGTGCAGATGCAGCTCTTGTTCTGTGTTCCACTTTTTGGCTCGCACCTTGGTAGCAGCTGGAGATGGTCCCTCTTAAAGTTGCATTGCAAAAGAAGTGCAAAAGCTAAAAAATCTAAAAATCTGAGCTTGATTGTTGGCTGACATGATTACAGTGCTTGTGGAGCTCTTGCTTCTCCCTTTGATGGGTGAAAAGTCTGGTGAGTCTGTCAACTCAGTCTGGGCTTCTGCTGTACGAACGGGCCAGGAGACCTGGGAAAGGTTTCTTTTTCAAACAGTTTATTATCAACTCCTCTAAACTCTCTTCCTTAACAAGTCTATTAAGCTCTATTTGTTCACAACACTATTGGGCACTCTTGGGGCTGCAGGTGCAGGTGGGGCAGTGAGGGACTGCTGGGCTTTGGCTGAGGGGTGGCTTTGGTGTTGGCAGAGCTGAGGCTGGTATCAGCACAGGCATTACAACCAGTGAAGAAGCGCGATCAGCGCGCCGGGCACCACCAGGGCTTTGGCTGCTGGGTGGTGGTTGAAAGAAGAGGGCCAGAGGGATGAACCTCTCGCTGCCCGTTGCTCCGGCGAGCTCTGGAAGTATGGCAGCGGCTACCGGTGGAGATGGACAGGTGCTGCCAAGGCTGGGAGGTGCTTCACCTCTCATCTGGTAGGTGTGGTCCTCGTGGGTGGAGACACCCGAGTGTCCCTTGCAGGCTGGCCTTCTGGAGGGGTGGCTTCCATCCATCTCTGGTGCATCTGGGGCTTTCCGTTTGAGGCCACCTCTTCTCCTGGCCTTCTGCAGCAGGTGGGGATGCTCTCTGGTGAAGCTGGGATTGTAGTAGTAGAGTATCTAAAAAAAGAAAAGGAGAAGAGTTAGTTGCCTTCATCCCAAGACTGGAAACCACCAACTACGGGAACTAAGACTTTGAGTGTTGAAAGATGAACTACTGAAAGATGGCTACTGAAAAGGCCTCTGAGGGCTGCAACCTGAAGCTCAGGCTGAAACATTGCACAGCAGTTGTGTTCAGTCATTGCTGCCCCTGGGTTGTTGCTGCCGGGGAGCAGAGCAGTGGAGGGTTTTCAAAAGCATAAGAGCTGTTCTCAAAAGCCAGATACCACTCTTCTCCTGCAGCTTCAATGTGGACTTCAGCAGGCAGGTAATACCATGGTCCTTAGATCCATCTCCTTGGCCTTCAGAAAGTGCTGCAGGGATGTTTTGGATTTGCAAGACATGTACAAAAGCTTTAAAAGCAATCGGGTTACACTGAGACCAGACCTCTTGCTACCATCCCCATCTGCTCTCCTGCTACTTGCTGTGAAGGTGTGCCTGTCCCCCACGCCTGTTGTGAGCCTTATCCGATGTGCAGGGCAGCTGCTGTACCTTGCTGTGAGCAGCAGCTGCTGCTTCTTCTGCCAGGAATTCAGGCAGGGAGGCAGATCTTTCAAAGTCCCGTTTAATTTTGGTGAATCCATAGAGATTCAGCTGCCGAACAAAACTCTTCATCTTCTGCATGGCAAAAACCCGCAGAGGTCCTGTCCTGCCCAGCACCTCCTCTTTGAAGAGTTCTTCATTGACTGCTATGCATTTTCCACTCTCGCTCCACCAGATGGACCTGAACTCGTCGCTTTCCAGCAGCTTCCAAAGCTTCTGTGGAAAGCAGAGAGAGGAGAGTTCCTTGGAAAGAAGAGGGGCTGGTTTGGTCTCGTATCTGTCCCTGCCAGGTTGGACATCCTGTTCCTCCTCTTTCCCTCCCACAGCAGCATCACAGGGTGCTTTTTCCCCCTGTCCTTGAGGGCCAGGAGAAGTGGTGTCTGCCAACTGCTCCAGCTCCTCTGGAGCAGAAAGAGATGGTGTTTCTGTGGGAGACAATTCCCTTTTGATTCCCTTTATCACAGCTGGACTGAAGTTTTCCTCGCTAGCCATTGCCCTGGACAGCCAGGCCTTGTCCTGCCAGTCAGGAAGCAAAAGCCAACTGGCACTTGTGAGTACCTGGAATGTTCTGCTGACATCATAGGATCATAAAATGTTTCATAGCATTCCATGATTCTGAGGTTCTGTGATCTGAGTTGGAAGGGACTTTAAAGTCCAACCCCCTGCATGGACCCCTGTCCTCCCACTAGACAAGAAAAGCCCCATCCAACCTGGCCTTGAAGACATATAGTCCTGAGAAGTGAGGCATACCTCACAGGACAGACAAAAGCCAAACTTCAGTTTTCTTGTGTCCCTCTGACCTGCAGGGAACTCCTTCCTCATCCCAATCATAGAATGTGTAAGCAGAATACAGCAGCTAAGCATGCAAGATTCTTTAATAGCTTTCATAGCCTTTAGCATATTTAGTGTGAATTACTGATACCTGTGAATGTTATGTCTACTTAGAAAGCTTGAGAAGTATCTTGGAATATGTGGAAGGATAGTTTTTCCATAAGAAGGTTTAAAAAGTTGATACTTTAATTTATATAACTGAATAGTTACCATCCAGACTGTGATGGTATTGGGATATTTTACTCATTGCACATTTTCTTCATTAATGTGTGGGTGGACCTCCATGCTAGAGAGGCTTTCTCAGCTCTGGTGCTTCCCCTTTCTTCCTCACACCCTCTGCATTGCCACAAGCCTTTTAGGCTGCAAATAACTGCTGTGAAAATGAAGCGCAGACATATTCATACCTCTTTCAGGTGGTGCTGGTAGCATGTGCTGGAGTGTGCCTGAAGTTGGGGTCAAAAGTAACTAGCTAAATAAAGCTCCTGTACTTTTATTTAATAGTTCTAATAAACTATTTCTGCACTGTCCTTTGTGTGCTTTCTAATAGAAAAATACATTTTGCATAAATCAGAAATAAGTTAAACTTTAAAGGCAAGATGTCATGTTGTATCTATCTATCTATCTATACATTTATGGATGTGTGTATCTATATAAAGTTTCTGTATATTTATATACATATGTATAACAGATATCACTTTCACAGAAGCAGTATAAAGTATCTTCAAACAGCTGAATCTTCACAAAGGGTTTGCTGAAGACCTTGGTATCCCGATTCTGAATCTTCTTTTGGGTGTTGCTTTAGTCTGGAAATTTCTCTGTCAAAGTATTATAAATACTGACTGTGGTGTAATGGCTTGGGTCTGATTCGGTGAGATTCTGATAAGCTAAGGCAAAAAGCTTTGTATACTTTATAGTTTGCTCCCTTGGGGGTAAAACACCTCAGGACCTGCTTTGAGATGTCAGCAGCACTAAAAGGAGTATGTTCTCTATGGCAGAGGCCACTGTGAGTCTCCCAGACTTCATTACACTGCTTGTTTTGTATCTGAAGATTGAAATTTATGTTGGTCTTCCACTCCAGGGTGATTTTTCACTGGAAACATGCAAATATACAAATGATCTTGTGATCACTGAAGTGGATGGCTACTGTAGAGCAGATCTGTGAATGTTGATTGTCTTTACCTCAGCACAGAATATCAGTATCAGTGCTTCCAGTGCTTGTCCTTTACCCTTTTCAGAAGGTAATAAAACTGTTGGACCTCTCAGTATGGTGCATGTGCTATCAGCTGGGGCATTGCTCTGGGGATCAGGAAATAAGTTGTCAGTTCTTTCCAAGGGGGTCACCACACACTAGCCACCTGGGAGGTTACCCAGGGAAGGCATTTGGCAGTACAACTGAAGCAGGGTACAGGCTTCATGTGCCTGAACATGTTGTTCAGCCCTTTTGAGTGTTGCAAGTATCAGTCTTACCTGAATGCTCTGACAGAGCTTGTTAAGGAAATCTGTATTCCTGCTGTTGGCTATTTCTCCAGCTGAGCTAAAAAGGGCAAGGAAGGGATTTTCTTGGAGGTGCCTACTTGGCTGTGCTAGAATTACCAGAGCTGTCACTAGCAGTACAGGTTAATGCTTGGTAAAGGGAAAGAATGCTGTGAGCTACTTTAAGCAGATCCATATCTATCCTTAAAACAGAACTGCAGTACACAGGCTGTAATATATTATTTAGCTTTTTAAATGAAGTTAAGTAAGATGGGGGTCTTTTTCCCCCTTAAATACTATAGTAGAAGGACCCCCTTTTAATTAAAGAGAAGTAAATTTCAATGAAGGCAAGGGACAAATGCTCAAGCAAAGTATATATTACCTAATATCTGAAACAGCAGGCTAAAACCAGCAGTTTAGTTACAAGACAGTACATTTTAAAAGATCTGTCAAAACAACAAACATTTTCTTCTGAAAGGTCTGACTTCATTTTAGCTGAACCTTTTTAAGAGGAAAATAAAAATCTATTGATAATGAATGTTTAAGATAAAAACATTACGCCCAAAGAAACTTGTCTGGTTACAAGCTCCAGCAAGCTGTTTATCAACCTGGAGAGCCAAATGCAGCCACCCCTCATTAGCTTTTCTCTCACTGCAGTTACTCTACAAATATTAACATTTTAATGCTGGTTCATTTGTGAGAATCTGAAAATAAGATCTTAAAGGGAAATTATGCAGGCAACACTACCAGCCCATCTGTAACACAGGGTTGGTTTTTTTTACATTTTTGAGCTGGGGAATTTTTTTCCAATGCAGAAATGCTTTCTGCTCTGAACTCCTTTGTTTTGGATATGATAGAACTTTCTTTGTCTTTGATTTTGTTTTAAACATGTTCAGTAGTCATTTTGTGGCAAGTATATGTAACAGAAATAGATGGAAGGCCTTTTCAGATGAGACAGGTTGCTGAAAAATTAAGGATGGCAGCCTGAATCTTTAACAGTCTATTTCCTGCACTAGAAAAGAAAAAGCTTCTATAGATAGTTTTCATTGTTTTTAATTTCACCATTCCAAGAATCTTTTAGAGACATGGACACAAGAGTTAGACGCCAGAATACACTGACAGTTGGGAAAAAGACCACTTTATTCTTTACCTTTATCTTACAGTCTTTCCCTAATATGATACTTTTTACTGGTATGATGCTTTTTACTGGGAGATAATACAGCTAGACGATCTTCAGTCTGATCTTGTGCAGATGTGCTTACATAAACAAAACACTTTTTTTCTAATTCAGAAAACACATTGCTAATTTTTTCCCTCCTGATTTCTTGTTCATAACTTTAATCCTTCATGTAATCCATTAAGTTCTGTTTGAATTTTTGCTTAAGGAATATTCCATATGTATATTTTCTAGATTCTTTCAAAGAATATTTTAACTGAACTTTTTATTAGTCTGTTCCTTGAAAGTTATTTTATTTTAAAATTGGTAAGTTTAAATGTTAATGACCTCTTTCTTCATAGAAAAAAAAGTGACTTTCACAGAAGTCAGCAGTTGATTGGATGAAATAAAGACCGTTATCTTCTTGGGTTTTAGAAAGTAGTAATGATAAAATATTAAGTGTTTCATTTACTTTAGAAGTTATTAACTTGGTCATTAGCAATTTCTAAACATATTAAAGAACAAGAGTGCTGCTGATTCTGTCCTGTGAGCAACACATTCATTCAACACTATTATTTCCGACACCATGTTTTATTAAAAATTGCATAACTTCAGAAAATTATATATTCCTTTGGAACTTCATTATCAAATCAACATTTTGTTCAACAACAACTTACATCTTCAAATCTCTTTCTGTTCCTGAAAAATGTATATGGGAGGGGAGCTGTTGGGGGAAAGGGCTGTACATTTTTTGTGCCTTTCTTTTTTAAGTAAACCAGAAAGTTTAACTTATTCTGGAAAGTAGCTCTAAAAGAAAAATAAAAGACTTACAGTATATACAATTCATACTGTCTTTGAAAAAGGTTAAGGCACTAAGAAAAGCTTTAAAAGGTTATCCTTTGATGCTGAGGTCAGATTGCCAAGTGTTGTATCTTTTTATGTGTTATACCTGTTTTATAGCCTGGTCCCTCTTTCTTGTATTTTGATGTTGCATTACTGTTCTATCCCAACAAGACATGTACTGTTATGGAAGATGGTATGAGATAAACCTCATACAGAAGCCAGGATACTTTGGAGGGCTTTGATGGAAAACAAAGATTTCTTATTGCTTGTCTTGCTTACATTTTTACTGTATTCTTCTGCAGCCTCTTGCTCTCTTTTTTTCCTGGATTGGTTGCCGTGTGCAATCCATGTGTATAAATATCTGAAAGAGAAATGGCCAAAGGAACATCTGGCAGACTTCTCCTATGTTGTCCAACATCTGCAGTACTTGGAGTGGAAAGAACCATATCTCTGGAAATGCTGTAGTGCAGACCAGGACTAAAACTGCAGATTGGGTCTGTGAGGTGGCTTGTGTGGTTAATCCACACTTTGTTCTCCTCAGAGGTTTGTACTGGGACATTATTTTTCTGCCTCATTAACTTGAGAGCAATTGAGCTCTTCTCCCTCATCCTTCTCATGGAAGTATAAGCAAGGATGCTAAAAAGTTTAGTGAGATGGTATGAACAGAATTCCTTCTTGGGTACTGATGATATCCAAGTGTGCATCTGTCTCCTGATAGGAGAGCTAAGAGGGAATTTTAAGCAGTGGCGTTGATGTATTTTATATTCTCTGTATTACACACTGCTGATAACACTGACTTGTGTGAAAAGAGTTAACCTTGGGTGTTTTTAATGCCAGAAGAAGTCAGTGCTAATCAGAAAGCCAGCTGGTTTGATATCTTGCATGACAAGAGAATATAAAAAAACCCAAAACTGTTCAGTCACTTCCCTTGTTTTTTCTTTATTGTCAGAAGAGGTAATATGATACATTCAGAGTTTTCAGACTGACATTTAACTAAAATGGAATTACCAATCATTCTTATGGGCTAGCAGAAGCTATTTTTTATGTTTATATTTTTCTAATAGTTTATTAGACTAGGTTTGTATTTGCATCAGTATGTTAGCATGACTTTAATTATTTCTTTCTGTATTCCTTAAGTAGTAGCAAGTGCAAGCTACAATGTTAAATACTTACAGAAAAAGATATTTCAGGTTTTTTTTTTCCCCTGTTCTCCCGATACAGATGCTTATCACAAAAGTCAGAAGGATGGTTGCAGGACTCTCATGGAATTTTTATCATGCCAGCTAGTAAGATTAATTCCCTGTACATCAGTGGAAAAGATCATCTTTTAATGCAGCAAGACTTTTGTGTATAACAGTTTTATTCTATAAATTATTTAAATAAAACATGATATTGTGAGATCACTTAGGGAACAACATTGATAAAATGTACAATCTTATTTTCATTGAAGAACAGGAATAACTGAAGAAGAGGCAGGTGGTGAAGAGATTATGACTATGATTGTCTTGAATTCCTCAAAAAGCAAAACAATCCAATGGGCTTTTTAATTCCACACTGTGTAAATTTAGAAGTGTAAGACTGGTGGTTGTGTCATAACAGTTGAGCAGTCAGCTGTTCCACTTTCAGAACATCTGTTCCACATTGTCCTGCCACTTCCCACCTGGACCCTGCTGTTAAATGGGAAGTTCCCATTGTCCCTGATCCTTTCCCCCCATTTCCAAGAATTCCAGTGAGGGTTTTAGCAAGTCACTGTGACTGTGTAATAAGGGCTCGTGTTTTCAAGGAGAGAAAGTACAGTCGGTTTCCTTCCAGTAGAAATGTCCTGCTCAGGCTACTTTTCTGATTTTCCTTGAACCTCTATACGTCATAGAATATCTTTTGAGCGCTTGCTATGGGTATTAGCATGAGGACTATTGGGGAGCAGCACTGGTGGGCACTGCTCCAGAAGGGAAGGGAAGCTGGGGACCAAATGTGACACTAAAGCAGGGACAGTGACTCAAGGTTAAGGGGCAGTCTCTCAACAGGAGCAAGTAGAGCAAGTGATGGCAATCCACTTCAGCCAAGAGCACAGACTGACAGACAAGTCCATAAGTTTTGAGGATCCAGCCATGAAGCCAAATCAGGAAAAGCTTTATGACTTCCCCGCCCCCTAATTTCTAGATAAATAGCTACCTTATATTTTGTAGACAGAGTGTCCATTTGTTAGACTTGATAAAACCAAACAAATTCTGCAGGCAGTTGTACAGAGAGTGAAAGGAGAGAACAGCATGTGCTTGCCACTCTGGGCTTGAAGGGCAAGGGCTACAGCACAGGAAGATGCTGTGAAGCTTTTAGAGAGAGAGAGAGAGGAATAACAATTATTCCTGTTTCAGCAGGAGGCTGACAAAAGGAGAAACAGTTTTCTACAGCTTCAGTTTATATGTGACAGCAAAGAGTGTTCTTCTTAGGACAGGGTATACCATCAGGATTTTCCTAACTTAGGCCAATTTGTATTAATTCCTGCAGGCTGCAGCAGTCAAATCCCGTATGGCTGTGTGGTGCGTTACAGCATATATCCACTTAAATAGATGGTATAACAATATATTTTGAGTTTAATTGGGGATGATATGAATGTAGATGAGCTGTCAAATTGGCTGGATAGGTTGCATCACAATCAAGTGAACTGTCTTCAAAGAAAGAGACTAATTAATGAAAAATAGTCCATAGTGCATTTGCAGTACCTGCAGTAACAACATGAAACTGGTATTTTAATTCTGCAAAACCCAGTGAATGCCTAACTAGATCTAGAAACACACAAACTGAGAATCCTTAATTGCCTAGGTTGAACATAGCAGTGGTAATATACTTTATTTACAGGAGTGGAAAATTCCAGACGTGCTCATTTCAGTAAAGCTGGCTTTCAGCTAAGTCTGACTCCTGGACTTTTTCTGACTGTTGAGAAGCCCAAGTATAAAATAAAAAACTAAAATTAAAAAAGAATTAATTATAAACTGCATATGCACTAATTCATGCACTAAACCTGCCCATCAGGCAGAAGCAGAAAAGTTTATCTGTAGTTTCAATGACAGAAAGCTTTGGGGTATAGAAGGAAAGTAGTAAGCTACAATATGAAAAATTAAGGATGGGAAATATATAAGTAAATCTCCCAAGTTTTCTGGAAATTACTGCCAGAGCTGCTTTGGCTTTAAATGTCAAATAGAAGCACAGATGAATTGGTAATTATATGCTTTAACTGAAAGCACAGAAAAGACAAACAAGTAAGGACATTTAATCTGCATATTCTTGGTAATAATGTATTAAGATAAACTGTAGGACACTGAAGCTGAACACTGCCTATTGCTCAAACGCTTACCCAAAACCAGACAACCATTTAGTAAGTGGTGTTGTGAAAAACCAAAATATGGAGCCAAAATGTGATTTAAAAGCTTCCATGTGCAAAAAAAAAAAAAGAAAAAAAAAAGAAAAAAGCAGCTCCTTCCTGTTAAGTTTTCCTCCATAGCTTTGTATATTACCATTTTGGTAGCATACTTATGTTTAGGTTTATTTTTCTTAAGTTTGCATCTGTGATATTTGCAGAGTTGGTAGCACTACCTAGGTTCATTAATGCAGCATTTATATTCTGCAACTGTTCATGTAAATACTGTTTTTCAAGACAGCATCATGAATATTTCACGTGCTTTTGAAATAGTAGTGAGGTATTTTCCCTCAGGAAGGAGACCTTTATTGTTAGTATGCTGCTTATCTAAAATGTTTGGCTCAAAAATATTTCAATTTCATTTTCCTTCCTTTGGCAAGCTTGCTTCTATTGTAATAGTCTTTAATTATAAGATAGTGGAAATTGTGACACGATGTTGTCTTAATCTTAGTTGCTTTCAAGTTCTACTCTCTGAACTTGGAACCCTTGAAGACAAACCAAAAGCTCCTCTTGCTACAGAGTGGTGCTATGTGCATAGGTGTCACCAGTGGATGGAGTCACTTATGTTGCATATTCAGCAGCCTCTTACTTGGAACAATGTGAAAGTCAAACATTTAACATTCATTTTATTTCTGGAGTAAATATCAGACAGGAATTTGCAATTTCAAAACTTGAACAGATAGGTCCCAGGCTTTGAAATACATGGTGGAAGTAGCTTCAAGGTATTTTGCTAGACTAACTTTACCCAGGGTGTTTGAAATAGCAACCATGGGAAGCTATTTCCCCAACACAATTGCTGTGGTTGTATTCAGCCCAACTGGAGGCTGGAAGCTGCTTGCCAGAGGGTTAATCCTGGCTTCTGCTGGGCCAATGCAACTGCTGAATTTCAGTCAATATTTTGAACTTTTTAGCTTTGTCTGGACTTTATCTTTGATTAGCAATTGGTTGTCTTTGGGTGTTCATTCTGCCTTGAGGAGATTTTTCTGTTTGTCTGCAAGGCATGTGTATTAAAACCCCCTACACTAGTACACTGTGCATGTCATAGACCTGAAAAGTACATAACCTTTCAAATTACACTGCACACAGCAGAGACCGTTCATGTCAGTGTCAAATATGTAACTGACAGGCAGAGATAACTCTTCTCTAATGCACATGAGCTAATTAGGGATTAGGTAAACAGAAAGACTCTTAGGATACCACCCTGGTCGGCTCTCTGGCACTTCGGCTTCATTGCAGACAAAAAAACAAAAATGTATATTGTCATGCCTTATATGAACTGTGCCATATATCACTTTAGAAGTATCCAGAAGACTCAGGAGTTCAGGACAGTAATCAGAGAGAAATACTATGCTGGAGTTATGGTAAGGAAGGGAGTTATTTTTCTGATAGTAGGATGTATTTCTCAGACTTGAACTTGACTAGAATCTGGACTTTGGTATTGCTGACTCTTGAGAAATAGACTTACTTTGTTTCAATAGTGTCAGGCAATTTAGGTCTTTGATAGAGACTAAAGAGGTTATGGAAAAAATGTAGATGAAATTATGCTAATATTCAAGTATTTAGATTCGTTCTTAGAAATATGTTTTTGAAAATGGTATTTGTAGTAAGTGAGGGTATTTCAAGGTCTTCTAAAATGTGTATTTCAGAAGAGCTGTCAGAAGGTTATCTTAAAAAACAGAAATCAAATGAAACTGTAGAAAAGAAACTATTTTACAGATGTCTACCTTTGTCTGTTTGTGTCTGAAATGTCTATTCTGTCTAACTCCCATTGTCTATATTGCATAGAGACAGTATTGCTCCACTACTTTAAATTGAGTTTTCATTGTGAATCTTGCAGTACTGAAAATAAAATCACTGAAGTTACCCAGAAGAGCCATTCCCATTGGTTAGTTATCGTCCCCACTGGTGATGCTGCACCTCAAGTACTATGTTCAGTTTTGGGCCCCTCACTACAAGAAGGACACTGAGGTGCTGAAGCATGTCCAGAGAAGGGCAACCAAGCTTTTGAAGGGTCTGGAGAACAGGTCTTATGAAGAGCAGGTGAGGGAACTGGAGTTGTTTAGCCAGGAGAAAAGGAAACTGAGGGAAGACCTAATCCCTCTCTACAACTACCTGAAAGGAGATTGTAGCCAGGTGGGGGGTTGGTCTCTATTCCCAAGTAATAAGGAACAGAACAAGAGGAAATAGCCTCAAGTTGTGCCAGGGAGGTTTAGATTGGGTATTAGAAGAAACTTCTTCACTGAAAGGGTTATTAAATAGAGGAATAGGCTGCCCAGGGACATGGTTTAGCACTGGACTTGGTAGAGTTACGTTAGTGTTTGGATCTTAATGATCTTAAAGGTCTTTTCCAACAAGAATGATCCTGTGATTCTGTGACTGCTACTTAATTAAATAAGGAAGGGACAACAAAAGAAGAAATGGCTAAGAAAGCAACTTTCTTGATGTTTAAAACTGGGTAGGAAAGATTGGATCCTAGACCTGTTGTCTTACTAGGTTTTATTCCATTTACAGAAGTAAAGGAGAAACTTGGTATTTTTCACAGGGAAAATATAAGAACATCCCTCTTGGGAACAGACATTCATGCTCTGAAACATGTCCCATGTTTTATTTTAACTTTTCAAGAGGTGGTTGCTGGATGGTGCAGGAGGAGGGAATTTATTTTTGCCCACACCATTTCAGTGTGGACAGAGGGAAACCTTTGACACCATGTGGTATCTAGCAGTGGAGTGCAGCTCTGGAGGAAAGCTCTAGCTGCACTCCAGCAGTCCAGTGAGGATTCCCCTGGGCCTGTACAGGGCCTGCGGAAAATGTTAATGTGTCCCATAGCCCATAATTTCCAGCTTTGAGTTATACTATTCAAGATATGAGGCTTGAATAATTTTGCCATGATGTATCTCCCCCAAGGAAATTATACCTCCGTTAAAAGAGCCTAAACACATCTTGCTCTCAAGGACTCAAAATTTATTTCTTCAAGAAACTCTTGGGAGTAGGGTAGTATTTCTAAGATCCTTGAAGTCCTATTTACATTTAAGTTCAAAAAGCCTTTCTAAGACTTAGCAAACAACCTTCTTTTACAAAGTGTTGAAGTGAACTTTTACAAACAAGTGGGAAGGGAGGGCAACAGTGAGAGAAAATCTTTTCATCTCTACAGATCACCAGATATTACCACTGAGGTGTTACTTGTACAGAATCCATCTCTGCAATCTTCGCCTGCGGCAGTGCACCTCTCTTTGCTGAATTTAATAGCCTGGGTCCTGGTTCTAAACCTCATTCACTGCTAGGTAAAGAAGTTATTACTGTCAGGCTATTGGTCTAATTTAAACAGTAACACAGTGATCATGCTGTCTTTCCCAGTTTTATTCTAAAAAGGGAGCATATGCATTTGCTGTAGTGTGTGTTCAACAAGCTTGCTGTTGTAAAACCTGAAGATGTAAGTAAGCTGCACAGCAACTACTTATTCTAAAGGTACCTTGTACTGTAGATTAACCATCCTATCTCTTCTAATTCTTGCACAATCCCTCCTCTTGCAGAGTACCTTTGCTAAATAACGGGACATTGGCCACAAGGAGCTATACTCAGACAGCATAAATTCTGGCCTAGTCTTTTACCTATAAAGAGTGGGATTTTTGTATTTTGGGTTCTCTGAAGAGTGTTTCAGTGTCCTAAGATAGTGAGTTAATAAAAAGGTACCTGGCAGGGGAAAAAAAAAAAAAAAAAAAAAAAGAATGCAAATCTTATCTGTAGGCAGGGGACAATCTCTGGAATTTTCTTTTGCTTTTTTAATATAAGAAATACTAAAGATTTTTTGAGGTCACACTCAAGGATTAAAACTTTATCCTTACTCTGCATTCTTCTAGCCTGGAGTTTTCTTCTCAACAAGATATAAACCAAGGAATTTCAGATACCTCACTTCATATATAGCAAGCCTGACTTTGGAGGTGAATCTCCAATATATACTGAAAGTAGAAGACTTTTTAAAAGTGTTCCAAACTGGGCAGAAGTCCAAAAGTAGGCATTTAATTTTTTTTGGGGGGGAACTCTTAATCTCCATTTTTCTCCTCTAAACCCAGGAAAAGCTCTTTTCTACATCTAGAAATATATTTTGCTTTCCTTGGTACTTCTTCCATGTTAACGATGGCTTAGGGTAACTCAAGAGACAGGGGATGCCAGAGATGGAGAAGGAGCCACAGTCCAGGGAGACACTGCTGTAGAGATGAAAGTAAAAGGGAGACACGAATGAGGTTGGATAAATTGACTAGAATACTTCACTAATAACTGATAATTATAAAATCAAATGGTGAAGAGAGGGCTACTGAAGTTATCCAGAGAGGAGACTAGAATATAGCCTGCATGGTTGGTGTAGGACTAACATTTGAGTAATTTAATTCTTGAGATAAGCACATTCATGCCTGTTAGGCCCCTGAGAGGTGCAAAATTTGCATTAGTTCTGTTGCTGGGAAGATCCGTGATGAGCTGTTTTCCTCTCAGTAAAAGCAGTGTTGGTCCTGTGGCACAGTGACTGCAGGTGCAGCACATACTGGGATTGTGATGCAGGGGAAGGTCTGCAGACTGTTCTTGTGGAGTTGCATTTTCCTTGATAACCCTGGCAATCAGTACATTTCCCTATCTTAATTTGCTGATTGCCCTGGAGACAGCAGCTAATATTGAAAAACAATTGGGATTAAACTCTGCGAAGAAGAAAGCCAATACCGTAAATTCATTTGAAATGAAAAAACATATGTCATCCTAAAATGATATTATTTTAGCCATTTGATTTTTTTTTTTTCCTGAATAAACAAGTTTAAAATATTTTAATTTAAAAAAACCCAACAACCTAATTTAGGAACTAAGGAGAAAAGAGATTCATTTTTGCTACTCTACATTGGGTGGGTTTCTTTCGTGTGCAAATGTCCTTTAATATGGATACAATCTTTCCTGTGGGATAAGGAAGCAAATATGGATGACTACTTACTACAGGGCCTATGAGTGTCTTAAAGACAGGTGTAAATGCATTGCTAGATTGGTGCATGCTTAAACATAAAAGCTAGTATAGAAAAGAAGAAAGGTAGGGTGGGTTGGCCCCAGCCAGCAACCAAAATCTCTCCCTGTCTGCCACCTGCTGCTGTCTCCCAGGCAATGGGGAGAAAAACAGAAGGAAGGAAAAAGCTGCATGAAAGTAAAGCAGAAAGAGGCATTTGAACATTTATTGCTTCCTACTGGCCGGCAGCCACTACCCAGGAGAGGGTCTCAGCACAGAGGACACTGGCGGTGTCTGGCTTGGGCAGCCCCAGCCTCTCCTCAGAGACCCTTGCAGCCCTGCCAGCACCTGGGCACCTGCACCGGGTACAAAAGGGAAAGAAGTGGAGCAAAAATTCACCAAGGGTGAGATGTGCAGTGTTTCTGTAAAATAAAGTGGAGTCGGGATTGTTGTTGTTGTTGTTTCTGCTGGGGCTTTGTCCTTCCCTGCCACTCCCAGGGCTTCTTCGTGGTCTTTAGATTGCTTCAGAATCACTGACGACAAACAACTGTGATTTCCATGTAAATATTTGTTTTGATTTTCAATTAATTGAAGAATTAAGATGAGGGCTGTTTTTTGTTTTTGTTTTTGTTTTTGTTTGTCAGATTTCATTTCCAAGTTATCAGAGAGAAGCAAAATTTAGGTTTTCACAAGCGTGATGTGTGAAACCTCCATACCCAATTCCTGTCCTTTTTTTATATCCTAAAAATTTCTGTAGGAAAAGTACAACCCAGCATACTTGCCTTTATTGTCCTTGCAGCATCTGGAGATCTGAAATGAGAATGTCAGACAAATGGCTAAATCAGTCAGGAAAGAAGTAAGGATTAAAAAAAGATGGCATATAATCTTAATCTAAGTATGAACAGTAGTGACCTGTTCACTGCTTCTGTAGTTTGATATTATTAATTATATTGGGGCCAATGATTATTGCTTGCCTAACACTTGCAAATGTTAAAAATTTGGAAACAATTTTTATGAGTCCTTGCAAGGCATTTGAATAGTCTTATTTGACATATCATTGTGAAGTAAATAGTTAAATGGTACATCTGAGACTATGCAACAGGAGGCTCAGTCTGACATTCTGGAATCTCTTTGCATATGCTGTCCAGTTGACCTTGTTAATAGCATGTTAGTTATGTTATTTAGAAATGATATTATCATCATGTTATCTTGGATAATTGCAGACATTTTATATAAGAAAAATGACATATAAATTCAAAGGTGTTTCAATCAGTGAGATATCTAGTAGTCCAAATATGATGTCCTATAAATGGGTATAGGGATAAGTGATTGCAAAAATAACAAATCTCAGATAGTTTGCACCATCTGAAAAAGCATGGAATAAAAAATTTGCCTGTGGCTATTCCGTAGTTCAGTGGTTTATACAAAAATGAATTTATCCAATAGGCTAGGTTTCTGCAAATATTCTGAGATAATTTAAAGACACAAATATGAGCAAACTATAAAATCATCAAAGAGATGATTGGGAGTGTTGATTTGCCTGAGGGCAGGTAAGCTGTACAGACTGGATTGATGGCTTGAGGTCAATTTTATGAGCTTCAACAAGGCCAAGTGCTGGGTCCTGCACCTGCGCCACGACAAGCCCATGCAAAGCTACAAGCCTGAGGAGGAGTGGCTGGAAAGCTGCCCAGCAGAAAGGGAGCTGGGGACTCTGATCGATAGGTGGCTGAACATGAGCCAGCAGTGTGCCCAGGTGGCCAAGAAGACCAATGGCATCCTGACCTGTATTAGAAATGGTGTAGCAAGCAGGACCAGGGAGGTGATCGTCCCTTTGTACTCGTCACTGGTGAGGCCACACCTTGAATGCTGTGTCCAGTTTTGGGCACCTCAATACAAAAAAGACATTGAGGTGCTGGAGCATGTCCAAAGGAGGACAACAAACCTGGTGAAGGGCCTTGAGAACAGGTCTTACGAGGAGCAGCTGAGGGAACTGGGGTTGTTTAGTCTGAAGAAAAGAAGGCTGAGGAGAGACCTCATCACCTCTACAGCTACCTGAAAGGACTTTGTGAAGAGGTAAGTGCTGGTCTCTTCTCACAAGTAACTGGTGATAGGAAAAGAGGAACTGGCCTCAAGCTGCACCAGGGGAGGTGTAGGCTAGACGTTAGGAAGAACTTTTTTACTGAAAGGGTTGTCAGGCATTGGAACAGGCTGCCCAGGGAGGTGGTTGAGTCACCATCCCTGGATATGTTTAAAAGTCATCTAGATGTGGCCCTTGGGAATATGGCTTAGTGCTGGACTTGGTAGAGCAGAGTTAATGGCTCGACTCTATAATCTTGAAAGTCTTTTCCAACCTAAGTGATTCTGTGATTCTTATTATTGCGTATTATAGTGCTTAAGAGGTGGGGTTTTTTTCTCCAGTTGTTTTTTTAAAATGTTTTTGCTATTAGTCCAACAAGCTCTTGGCTTTGTGTTGTTTCTGTTTTTCTCTGTAGTCTTTTTGCATTCAGGTTCTCCAACAAAGTCAGGTTTGTGATGAATCTGCTGCTTGCACTTGGATGGCATGCAGTGGTGTCAGATTCAAACAGATTTCAAGCCATGTATGAATAGCCACACAGAACATAAAAGCAGAGTGTCTCTGTGTTTTGCTTTTTATTGCTAATGGAGGGCATTCAATGTTTAATAAACAATTTACAGTGTTTTCCATGTGTCCTTGACACAGCACTTCTGATACAGGAATTAGTAACATGAACAGCATCATGCATGTGTACAAATAAAAACTCTGTCATGGAGGTTGAAGCTGTAGCAGTAAAAAGAATGACAGAGAACAAACAGCTTTACCAGATGGAATAGTGATGTTACTTGATCACCCACCTTCTGACTGGAAGTGCCAGTGTCCAGAAAATAATCAAATGAATTTTTAACTTGGCAGCTGCAAAATCTATTCATTCATTCTCTGACAAATTTGCTGCCATCTGGTCTATTTTTGGAAATGGTGTAAAATCCTGAGGGAGGTCTAAACAGCAGATACTACATACTACATGAGCATTCATGCAATAAAATGGAATACAGTATGTCAGTTTTTAAGCACTTCATGTGATTTAATTGCATATGACAGAAGCTGCTTATTAGTCTTGAAGACTCAAATGATACAAATACAGAGTATGTATCTGTAGATCAGTGCATAAGAATTTCTCCATTTTGCTTCAAATGCTGTTTCACTCCTGTTTTCTATTTGACAACAATGAGAATTAAAGGATTAAATATACTTTTCTATGTAGTTCTTGATGTCTGTCCTAAGATTTCAAAAATATAGTATCTGGTACTGTTTATAATAATGATCCCTGTGCTGGCAACATCTGCCCATAAGAAAATGGGATTAAATGATCCAATGTTGGACAAATTAACAGTTGCCAAGTAGATTTTTTTTTGCCATCTGCATTTAAGGATGAGTTTGATGTTAAGCTACTGGTAGAAAGCTAATACTCTCTTTTACCTATTGCCTGAGCCATCTGTTTATTTTAGTGTATAACTTGTTTGTATGCACAGTGAAAATGCCTAATGTTATGAAGTATGACTAGCTCACAGATACCTTTTTTTAACATACATTTCCCTTGTAAGCAATGCAATTAGAATAATACTGCATGGAGACAGTGAGAATATATATATATATATTTATTTTTTTTTTTTTTTCCAGAGCTGTGCTAATGAGAATTATCTTGCTGAGTCCTATGTAGCTGTGGAAATGTCTAGAATTATCTATACAGTATTCAGGGGCTGTAATTTCTTCCCTAATAATATCTTTGCAATTATGTTGCCTACAAAGGGAACCAAAACTTAAACAAACAAAACCCCCTTACTATCTGTTAGTTATGGCTCATGTAACATGTGGTCTGTTCACAGTGCTATTACTTACCACCTAATGTGTGGCTGTAAGCAGGCTTTGCTTTTAGAAGGTTGGTTTTTATGCTTGCAGAAACTGACAAGCTACATGTCTTATGTCTGTTGAAATATGAATGGATGAGCCATTTACTGGTTTCTTACCTAGAGCTGAGTGCCCATTTCCTAAGCCGGAACAAGGCTGTTGTGATCAATGTTCTCATTACCCTGTTTTTTCTATCTTACCTGCTCCATGTATCTCCTCCTGAAAAATCTCCTCAAAATTTTACCAGCCTTTTCTGTTCTGAAACTCTACTTGCCCAGTTCAATTGCTGCCAAAAAAAACACGGAGACATGCTTGTTTCGAAGTATGGTTATGGATGATCTTAGATAAACAGCAAAGATACTGAAAAAAACCCAAAATTCCAGAGAATTTTGGAAATGTACATGCTCTTTTATTGTGAATGAAGTTTATTGTCTTCCTTTTAACTTTGTACCAGAAGTAGACCCATGTTATGGAAGAAAATAGAAGTCAAATGGAAAAAAATATCGAATCAATTATTAGTAGACATATCAGAGGCCACTGATGCTGATTTTAAAAATTTGAAAAGATGTGGAACTCAATAAGTTTTCTTTTAACTAATTGTCTTCCCATAAATATGCAGATTCCTATGAAACTTCAGCTTTACTAAAGGGAATGGTCTTTAAATACAAATTGGTAGTATTGCCAATTTCTTTGTATAAAATAAAGAGGGAAGTAATAGTAAGAAGTTACATTAACGACTTAAAGGCCTATTTTATAACCTGGATAATGCTAACTTTTTCCTGAATTGACCTTGGCAACTAAAAAACAAAAAAAAAACAAAGAAACAAAAACATAGAGGGTAGATGTGTGTTGTTCATTTCTACCTCTTTGGATATTAATCTGTGCACTGAGAAATTTTTAGAGATGACTCTTTGTTGCAAACTGACTTACGTGGTGGGAGAAGATGGGACGTTCTGCACACTCTTGAATTATGTGCCTCTCTTTCCTCACCTTACTGCTTAGCTTGTTATAACTTCTATAGTAGGCTTGCTCTGTTACCTGGGGAGTCAAGCAACTTGTAAGAAAACACATCTTCAGTTGTTCCCCCTGTGAGAGAACTTACCAGGTGAATAAAAGAGTCTCTGAATATGTATGGATCTATTATTTTTTTCTCCTAATGAAAGGTGACAGGGTGAAGTGTGAGCTCTTTTTAGTAAGACTCTTCATCATAGAGTGGACAAGGAATAAGGCTTCCTCATCACTTAAACTAGCTGCTTTTTCTGCACACCCTGTCTGACTGATGGCTTCATGAATATTTTTTTGTCAATACTTACTTTATGAAAATCAGTGTGTCTGTATTTATGTGCTCTGTAGGCAAGTTTGAGGATTGCCATTACGTGTAACACCTGATCTCCTCTGTGATGATATGGGTTTATAATGTGGTGACAAAGTGATCATGCACAAGAGAATTCAGCTAAGGACCAGGTGTTAGAGGCATCAGACAACCTCAGAGTCAGAGGACCTTAAGACAGTACCAGTCTCAAGAAGTGCCCTTACACTGGAGAAAGATCTCCAGTTTAATGGGACAGAGGATAGGTAGAAGAAAGGGTCAGGATAAAACTATAGCCTTTCCCCTTTAAGAAAATTAGTGGATTTTTATGTGGTTTCTTTTGCTTGTTTATTTTTATCAAAAAGGTGATGGTTTATAGAAATTTCATGAAGTTCTATTCCAGGTGGTTTTGATTTACAATGTGAGTGTAGTTTCTGCTAGGGAAAAGTAGCCGTTTCAGACTGATTTGAGGACAAAATTGTGATAATTGCCTTCTTTTCATGGTGATTCTGACTGTTGGAAGACTCAAGAATCACCTCCTTGTAAAATTTAAAGTAATAATGCTGAGTCTGGTGTTGTTATAGTTCTCCATGTTTATGTAGTAGTTCACATCAGGAGAGAGCAATGAAAGGTTTATCTTGAAAGTGGCATCTCACCTGTATCTCACGTGGTTCATTTTATGCAGCATCTGTTTTGGGCTTTTTTGTTTGCTTGTTTTTTTCTGTAGAAAATCCAGTAAAAAGCTGTTCTGTTTATTAGACCTTGAGTCCTCGTGTTGATGATCAATAACAAGAAAATAGTTCAAAATTCTGATAGCCAGTGTTTTTTTATTTGTTACTATCAAATAAAATATAATTGAGATTTGCCAAATTACATCTGCTATAGCAAGTCATATTTGAAGGCAAATTAAATGTAAATAATTTAAAGAAACATTGGAAATGGGTGTTAATTTTCACATTGATATTAAACTTTTTTTTTTTTTTTTAAACGTTGCTGATAAATATTCTCTCAAAAGTCCATGAAGATTTAGCAACAAAAAACCCTTGGGGCAAAAGATCCAATGGCTATATACATATATAAAAAACTTCATTTTTTATATATGTATTGTTAAAGTTTAAGAAATTGTTTATTCTTCGGAGTAAATCTGTTTAGCAGATGGATTGTAAGATGTCCCTTATACTTCTTTTTCTCCTGACTATGAAAAGCATGTGTATCAAACAATTGCCAGAAGGAAGAAGTTTGAAAGAAGATCTTGATGATTCTGACTCATTCAGTTGAGACTTCTTCATCTGCATTCAGTTTGTTAGCTTGCAGAAATGTTTAATCAAGAATTAGAAAGACTGCTGATAACTTGCATTTGTTTCCTAGGTTGCTTTTTATGGAGACATAATTCCAAATGAGATGCATTTCTCATGTTAGTGATAATGAGCAGATTAACCACTTGCTGGCTTTCTAAATGCAGGTGTCAAGTGTGATTGTGGCATGACAATATCTAGGTATGTCTGTAAATATATGAAGTACCAGTCTGTGCCTTTGTGGGGAAGGCTGAACATGAGCCACGCTCAGGGACTTAAGGTTCTTAACAGAGGATTAATACTGCTTATATTTTGATTTTTCTGAATAAAATCTGGAGTGCTGGATCATTTTGTGTGTAAGCTAGGTTTGGAGTACCTAAAAGACGATCTGTGTTGTATGAAAGGATATTAATGAAACATAGCTGGTAGGTAGATTCCTTTAGCAGGCGAGAAGGTGTGGAGAAGAAAGCAGATGTTTTGAACCAGACTGACATAGCTAAAGGGCTTTTGTAAAGAAGTGAAAAAGAAGTTAAATTATATATAAAATTTATATAAAATGAAAATTTTTCATTTGTACAGGCCAGTGTTTCAGTGGGTATATTGCCAAGTTCCACAAAGCAGCACTACAGATAACTGTTTAATAGGTACAAGAAATGTGAAAAGGAAAACCATATTCAATTAAAAGTATATTTTTCCATGATCCTGATGAAAATTAGTAGGTACCCTAGTTATTTATGTGCTCTGCTGTATTGGAGGCCTGTCTTCCACAGCCAATAGCACAGTACGGAAAAGCAACTGTTCAGGCAGAAGTCAGGATGCAAACAGATTGCTGTTTGATGGTTACTGAAAAGAATCTTGATATTAAGCATAGCACTCAGATGTCTTTAAAATGAACATTTGGGGTGGACTAACAGTGTTTCATTTTAATAGGTTTTTTCTTTGCAATGGTCACATCTTTTTAAAAAGTATTTTACTATACCCTAGTGAATGTAACCAAGACTTAGCAGTGATTTAATTATCAATAAACCTTCTTACAAGAAACTTTAAGGTTAGTGTGTGCATATGTGCTTATGGGGGAAACTTTGTGTATGATCTCCTGTCAGATAGACATTCTCCACAGAGAAAATTTCATAGACAGCATTCATTGCAAAATAATTTTGATTTCATTAGTATCAGTAGTGTCTGTTGTTAAAGCAGACTTAGAAAAATTAATTGTGGTGGGTGAGAATTCCTGCCCCAACAAGTAAAGGGAACAGCTTTTGTCCTTATTATCTGGAAAACATGAAGGATGTATGATTCTAAAGAATTTGATAAGAAACAAAGCAGAAATTATAGTATCATTTTGTAAACAACGTGCCCGTTCCAGCACTTTTAGATAAGACATCTTAAATGAGATACTAAATTGTCCGACATTAGCAGTAAACAATGTTAAAGTCTTTTAAAATGACTGAATACTGTTAAAATCCCTGAAAGCAGCAGTCAAGATCATAGCTAGACTTACCTATTTTCATTTAATAGAATTAATTTCAATGAATAGCAGCTTGGCTGTGGTCCAGACTGTATTTCTGTACTATTTCTAATACTATCTTTAAGACTCTACAGAGTTTTGTTGCATTTTCTATTGTATTTTCCCATTTAGTTTGGTCTTCATAGGTTTCAAAAAAATTATCAGCTGTATAGTTTCCCTACAGAACACAAACTGTGTATTTCTCAAAGACATTTTTTACTGTACAAGTCAAGATGAACTTATTTAAAGTTTTGTGTCAAATGGATCACACGCTACTTAAAGTCTAAATTGTGGGCTAATTTAAATACATAATTAAAAAAACAGATGTATCTATTTTATGTATTTTCTGGAGCTTTTAAGAATGGCAAAATGAGGAGCTGTATAAATGCTTCTTTACAGATATTTTTTCATCATTTCTAGAATTCTTTGGATAATACAATATAACAAGTTTTTTAAATGGATTATCAAGCTAGAGAGACCAGTTTTGGTAGGAACTTAATTAAGTTTGTGCAGTAATTGGAGAGAGCTCCTAAAAATGTGTGCTTCCCAGGGGATTAGCTTGTGGTTACACTGTACTGGCTTTTACCCCGTCCTCCTAGTTGCTAGACTTCATTAAAAGATGTTGAAATCTAATTAAATCCATCTTTATATAAATTATCTATGTACATTATTGTAATAGCTTTCACAAAGACATTATTTAATTGCATGTGGGAGAATATCAGGCATCACCAACAGCCTCTATCCTTTTCATTTTTACCTGTGCACTGAATGAGCCTAACGGGACTAAAATATGCTGAAATTAGTTCATGCTGATATTTACCTTTCTTTGGATTTTGAAACCTCGGGGTCAACTGCCATAAAAGTTAGTATAAATAATAAAACAACTCTACATAGTCTTTTGTTTACAGTCTTTTTAATTTATTTTTTGCCTGATAGCACTTCCCAACACTAACATCTCAACAAGAATGTGTTGCTTTGTTGTCCCTAACCCTCTGTTTACTGTCTGTATCATTCGCCCCTCTTTTTGCAAATACCTGTACAAAACCCCACCCAACTCTGCTCTGAGCTTTTGAAACAGCTCTGCAAATCACGGAATATTATTCCACAGTCAAAGAATGAAATGTTGTAAAGCCAGCATTTTCAGGATTAGTGACTAAAAACAGATGTGGTTATCCTAAACAAAGAAAGCTACCCTAAAATGTTTGCTACCTGGAAATTCCAGGTCAGTCCAAATGCAGGGAAGTGCATTTAGAACTCCTTCCAATGGAGAGCTGGAATCATAGAGTTTAGGCAGGGGTTTTCTTCTAAGGATAAACTCTCCATTACATTCATTTTGTAAATGAACTTGTCTTTTATTTTTACTGAACCAACTGTCCAAGTGGCTATGTTTCAGCTGAGCTCCAGTAAATTATCAGTAATTAAAATTGTTGTAGTGGTACCTTTGTGGCTAGAGGTTGAAGAGCCTGACATCCCAGAACCTGGCAGAACAGAGATCATCTGATCTTTTATTAAACACCTGCTGCTGGGAGTTGTTCAGTTTTACCTATGTTAGCTGGCAAGATGTTCTGGACAGAAGGACTATTGCAGATTTGATTCAACAGTAAGTTATAGTCAATTAACCAGTAGCTATTAGTACTTTACAAGCTTTTCCTAGTGTTAGTGGGAAAAGTAAGCAATATTTGTGTTTTTCTTTTCCTTGACATAGCTTTGGCAAATTCATTGTCTTATCAACCCATTAAAAATAAGAAAATAAAACCAACCCCCTTTACCTAGTTAGTCAGCTTTTACTTTTAGATCAGGTGATTGATAAGAAATACCTCGTTTAAAGTTCAAGAGAGAGGGAAAAAGGATCAAGTTATTTATGTCTCTGAACTATAGGATACTGTTATTTACATGTCCCAGTTTCTCATCTTTAAATTGCATATAGTAACTACTTATTTCAAATTAATTTAAGGAGACTTCTTTATGTTAGCATATGTAAAATACTGAAAAATTCTCCCAACAATATAAAAGCATTATTACTAATTCTTGTTGATGGGTACAGTGTTGTGTAATTACACTCTACCATTTACTCTGGATAATAAAGATCAGGCCATGAAAAATCATACATAGTTTTCTTGTATTCCTTCCAGTTTTTCATCACCAGCAAATTATTCCTGTCCCATGAGAATCTACATATGCCCTGATAGGTGCATGTTAGTGATGTTCATGAGGAGCACACTTTTATGTGTATGTACTGCCTGTGACCTAGATATATGGCCACGCTGATGTCTAGATACTGGAAGCAGACAAAAAAGGATTAAAAACTATTCAGGACTTTGGGTTAAAACAAACAAACAAACATGAAAAAATGAATAAGCAAACAAAACCCCCTATTACAGCTCAAATGACCTTACCACTGTGGGAAAAGCAGAAATGCTGGTTTTACCTGTGCTATCAGCTTCCACACTGAGTCTTCTGTGCATCACCTAATGTAGCAGAATATGGGCAGTCTTGGTACCTGTGTGCAGTGTTGCAGGGCAATAGCCCAGGTTCTTAGTGTTGCCTGAGTAGGAACAGAATTTGGAAGCAAGCCCTGGAACAGGTCACTGACAGATGAACATTAGCACACACAGGCATACATCCATTGAATGCACAATTAGAATGTTTATAGAATATATACCTGTGTACTTGCTACAGTTTTCTGAACCTGTGGGATTTTAGGACAGGTGCTACATGTACAGCAGCAGCTGGTTGGAGGGCTGTTATCTCTTCTTCAGTTAAGGCAAAGCTGGCTGATAGGCACAGATATGCCTAGACTACCACAGTAAATCTGTTGTGTATAGCGCAAAGAGTCCAGCAAAGCAGAAGAGTTTGTCTGCTTTCTGGCAGGAAATGAGGTCTGTGGTCACCAAAATATACAGGCAGCAGGAAGATATCACTGAAAATATTTTATCAAGTCAAGAGATAAGATGAACAAATCAACACAAAAAAAATAGACCTTTTTATCAGGTCAGTACTAGCCACTGTGAAGGTGGGTCTCAACATAAGAGATTGTGGTTGTGGATATTGAAACAAAAGAGGGAAAGAATCTGCTGTCCTTCAGTTTCCAATACAGGTACAGAATGACACATGATCTCTCCATCCTTCTGTCAACTTTAGTATAAGATAAAAACAGGCAATCAGGATGCCCAGTGCAACCTGATAGCTTCAAATATTGCACTGAGAATTAAGATCTTGATCTCCCTATCTTTCCATTTGCCTTAGAAATTAAAAAGAAGCTTTCAAGAAGACATCTGACACACAGTTGTAAATTGCAGTGAGTTTGTATAATCTGAAAAAATGGCTGAAATGGAAAGAAAAAAGGCATATTAATCTTTAGCAAATTATCTTAATCCTTCAAACATGATTGACTATAGAAAGAAACAAGTTTGGTTTTATAGATTTACATGTATTATCAGAACAGGAGGAGGTAATGTAATAGAGCCAGACAGTTGAAGCAAATGTTGTTTAGCAGCACGGTTGTCAGGTATCAGGGAGTCAAACTTGTAGATACAGCTTCAATTTAGATCTATGAGACATCCTGGAATGTAATGTTTTGCATAATTTTGCATCATTTAATCATCCTGCTCTTGGGAACTGAACATCTTTCAAAAACATCACAGAAAATGGGCTAAATGTCTCCAAATGATGATGATAAACTCTCTACATAATGTGTAACACTAATGCAGAAAATTCCTCGTGTAACAAATAGGAAATCAGCCAAATAGCAGTAGCTGTTTTCATAGGATTTATGTATATAGCTTTAAAATATGTCTTTAAGAGGTGTTTTCCCACTCATTTGAAATAGCCATTGAAAGTGACAATATTCCTTGCAAACTGAAAAGCGTGCAACACATGGAAACTAATAATCTGGTTTATTTTAACAGGTAGTCATGAGCGTTTCCAGCTAATCAGGAGTAGTTGTAACAGAAGGTGTGCGAGACCACAATTGTATCAGCAAAAAGTGTGAAATCCCAGCAGAATTTCCTTGCCTTTTATGGGGTCCAAGTTCAACGAAATGTGTTTTCTGACCTGGAATGTGGCAGTTACTAGTGTTAAGTAATTGTCCAATGAAGAGAAACTCTTAAATGGAACCAGAAAGCCTGCTTTGTTAGCTTTTCAGCAGCCTTGCTCTGGTTGGTAGTTGCATGGGATAGCCAAGCTGCCACATTTCCCTGATTTCTCACCTGATAACAAATGGAATGTTAAAAAGGCCTGTCCCAGAGGACAGCCATGTACCAGAGTGCAGGGAAGAAATTTCAGTTCTGAAACCCCAAGTGATTTTTCCTGCAGATTCTCATTTTAACTTTTAAAAAACTAGTTTTTAATATGTGATGTACCAAATTAATTAAGGCAGAAATTATTTTTTTCTTCTTCTTTATAGAACAGGAAGTACTTTCCCAAAAATCCTTCATGTTATTTCTCCATTAGTGGAAGTACATGTGAGAGTTTTCATTTGTGCTCAACCTATACTAAACACTCTTGCCTTTCATTCATTGTCTCTTCTTTTAGCTGCTTTTTTTAACTTACATTTCTAAGTGCCTTGAAGTGCATGGTCATGAGCATATCTATGATAATTGCAGATTACATTATGTCTAAAAAGTGATTTTCTAGACAGAGCCTATGATTATATAACATTAGCATGTACAGGCCTCAGTGGAAATCACAGTGTATTTATGATGTGCTCTGGAGTGCACAGTAACATACTATACTTGCCTTCAACCATTTAACTGAAGCCTATTAACATAAAAAAGATGCAACTTGCGTAATTACAGAATTGATTTTAAAGAACTTTGTGTGGTAGAAAGAGTTAGGTATACACCAAATTATTTGTAATATTGAGGATAAAAAAGAAAAAAAGAATGTATACAAGGGAAGGGACATGGGAATAAAGAAAAAAAACTAATCAGAGAGCTAAATCTGGTGTAATACATATTCATAGAGTCAGCTCTGCTGATGGATGTAGGAAGGACATGTAGACAGTGTGCTAGGAGCTGTACTAAGTAGAGTTGCTATAGGACCTCAAGATTAACTTCATCTGTTTGGGAGATAGTTACTAAATATTGGTAATGAAGTCATGTTGACTAATCCACATTTTTTGGCATGTGATACATTCCTTGGGGAATAAATGTTTGCCAGTCAGACACCCAGAACCAGTTTAATTGGAGGAAATTGGGAAGATTTGGTAGATGGTCCATAGCTCTGCATATGAGGACAGGTTTCCATTCCCCTTCGCAGCTGGCTGAGACCATGTTAACCAGAACATAAAATAGACTTAAAAGTAGAAATTGCTCTAGATCAGCAAGGAATCATCTGTGGAAGACTACACCAGAACAGGCTTTTATATACATGGCAGTCAATGACATAAATTCCAGTACTACTGGGTTTTAATTTGTCATTTGTAGTTGATGACAAATAATAATATTTGCAGTTGAAAAAGCCACAGTGAAGAGAAAGTGTGCTTTATATTTTACTGCTTGGTATAATTGAATGTATGACTATTTTTAAGAATGTAGATAAAAGTGTATAGAGAGAAAATGGTTGAAACATTCATTGTACAGATTCCTTATGTGGAGTTTTATTTAATAACATCTGCATATTTAGAAGATCCTAAATACTGATTGACTCAGCAATTCAAAACCTAACAAGGGATATGTCGCTATTCACATCCTTTTTCTTCACAGACATGCGATAGCTGTCCACCTTTCAAGTTGTCCATGTGAATATGTGCCCATGTCCTTTCTGTTACTGTTTTTCAGTGACAAAGTCAAAGCTTAAGAATAAACATCAGCTCTCCATGTACTTGCAAGTATTTGTTGAAGAATAGTTAACATTCTTTGAATAGCAGTCACTGTGAATGGTGTACAGCCCTTGAAAGCTTTATTTTGTGATCATATGGATTCTTAAGCAGAGTATGTTAATAGTTACTGTAAGATATTCCCATATAATAAAAATTGAGCTAACTTCCATAGTGTAAAGTAACTAAATCCTAGTGCAATTTAGTTTCAATAAATTTGCATGACCACTCGAAAGTGTTGAATTAAAAATTCCACATTAAAAAAAATTGCTATTAATGCACTGAATTAGAATGAAATATTAATATAAGTCCACACATGATGTGTGTGTGTGTATGTGTTTGTGTGTATGTATAGAGGCTTAAAAATTTCCCTGGAAAGAAAACTTTGAAAACAGGAGTTGTGTCAACTTTAAAAAATAGTAATTCAGCTTTGGTTTTCATATTCCTTAAGCTAACAATTGTGAAGAGAAACTATTTTAGAAATAAAAAAGCTGACTGAAAATCAATTGAAATGCTTCATCTTGGTTAGTATCCTGACTGCTTTGCTGAAACTGATGCATTTTTCCATTCCCACATTTGTACCTGAAATGGCACTTTACAATGAAAAAAATTTAGGTTTTACAAAAACTGGCTAATCCTATATTAGGTCATGTTAGGTGAAGGAGAAATATAATGGTGAATGAAGAATATACTCATCAAGTAAGAGTTCCTGCAGGTATGAGCAGAATCTCAACATAATGTGCTGTATTAGCTTTCAGCTGTTTTAATCTGTATTCTCTACAGCAAAATGCCCTGTGGTGTTGCATATATTTGTTCCAAAAATGCTATCCTAGCATACCTGAGGTTAAACTCCAGCTGACCTGATGTGGATTATTGGATGAAGCCTCCAAATGCATCTTATATTTAGCTGGCACTTGGATTATTTCATTTGAGGGGAAAAAATAAATCTAGCATCTGGCCTGCATAAACAGACACCTGCCCTTGTAAATGACTATGGATTTGTGATTTTTGGAAGAATAGGAAAAAAACAACCAAACAAACTAAAATAGCAACAAAAACCCCAAACCCGGAAGCTGAAGAGGGCATTATTAATTTCTCCCTTGACTTGGATATAAGAATGGGAGCATGTCCATCTCAGTGGAAGGGTCCCATGCAAAAGCTGAATGAGTTCAAGTTCTAAATATAATAGCAGACAGGACAGATTTAGATCTGATGCCTTAGTTTTTGTTCATTTATGGTCTGGACTAAAACTGTTACTGTGCTTTGGCAAAATGTTGCAATTGCAGTTATTACTTTGGAGTGACATAGAATAAATATGGCTGGGAAGAAGATAATTATCTAGAAATGAAGCTGTTCATTTTGCTTTTAGCTTTCCAGTGAGGGACTGATGCTGCATGGGATATTAACTTGCTGATGGGCAAATTTAGTACAGTACCACGAGTTTATTACATCTGTTAATATTAAGTATTGTGAATAAGTTGAATGTACAAGATAATTTCTTATCTTATCATGTAAATTAAAGATGAAAAGAAACTGAATCAAGAAAGACCTAACAGAAGTAGAGCAGATTTCATGGAAGGTGCCAGAATGGTAAATGAAGCAGAGATAGCTTTGTGCGAAGAGAGATTGAACTAAACAGCTATCATATTTTGAGAGAGAAAACAAGTAGAAGGCATATGAGACAAAAAATAATGGACTGTGCTGACAAGATAAATGGTGATTCCTATTTACTACTTATCACATAAGAACAAGGAAATAATCATGCAAATTGAAAGGCAATACATTTTAAATTTGAGGAAAGAAACTAATCATCCAACATACGACTTTCATGGACCTTACTGTCCCAAGATATCACTGAAACTGAGAGCCCAGCAGATTTTTTAAAATTTATTGAATGAATGGAAATGTGGTATTAAATGAAAGAAAAGGAGCAATTGGAAGAATTTCTGTTTCAGTTCCTGTTGAGCAATGTGGTTCTCCCATATTATTCAGAACCTTTCAACACTAGTCACCAATTGACATTGAATGCTTTACATTTAGTTAGCAGGAAAACTTATAATCTCATAGTTTACCTTAGAGATCCCCAAAATACCACTTGTAAAAATCCCTTCAAGATTTTTTTAGCAGGAAACATATTCTCTGCAAAATGCAAGTATCTAGACAAAGACTGAGCTCTGTTCTGTTAACTTCTGTAAAAGTGAACAATCTTACTCATGACTAGTGTCTACAGGTGTCTTGCTTAGGGGAAAGAATTACTAGTGTTCTGTTTCGGAAATAGCCAGATGTGTTCCCAGTGACTGGCTAAATAATCCCTGAGGATCACAATTCTGACATGATGATGAAGAAAAAAATTACTGTAATCATATGTTGGCACAGTAAAATTATCCAGGATGCATGGAGTTAAAAAGGCACATGTACTTTTCAGGTATTTTAGAGCAAGTTTGCTCTGAAATTATCAAGTGATCTTACTCCTTGTAGTGGCTGAACTGCATATATAGGGAATTAAAAATTCATCTCTGCCACAAGGGCAGCAAGTAGTTTCCCTCAATTACAATCTGCATGGGTAAGATATTAATAAGCACTTCAAAGCTGCTTGTATTTGTTTTGCTGCCTTTTTGTCTTTTTCTTTTGTGTTGCTTTTTTTAGCAATGTCACTTATGACAGGTTGAGTTAACCAAGCCTAGCATAATTTGATCTGCTGAAGTAATTATGCAACCCTATAGGCCTAAGTGGAATCAATTATCTGTTAAAACACTGTGTATCGTTAACAATATTAATGGTGAGCGGTCTCCAGGCTCTGCTGTGCACACCTGTCTGGATTTGTGCCACGGGCAGCATCAATATCAACAAGCTAAAGGGCGCAAGGTCAGGGCATATGATTGTCCATACTGTTTAATCATTAGTATGGTCATTGGCACAGGTCATCTAGCATTCTCAAGAAGCAGACTGGATGCCACCAAAGTATTTGGAGGAGTAAGGTATTCAGGTGTGTAGACACCAGCTGTGCTGTGTGGTGACCTCAATTCAAGAGAATAGTCTCTGGCAAATTTTCGTTCCTACTATAGGCATAGTCACAACTTCTCAGTGCTCAGAGGGAGAGTAATATCCTGCCTATATGCTCATGTGGATATTCTGGATAGCCTTTGGGTAAGAGAGAATTTAGTTTAGTAGGAGAGAAGATGTGGGTCCAGTGACTACAAAGATGATAGACGTAAGTTGTAAGTGATTTTGAGATCAGTTTACAGGCTGTGCCAAAAACAGGGCTTCTGTTTGCCAAGGTCACACTGTTTATCTTATTCAGTATCTATAAAATGACACTACTGATTACCCAAGTCTTAGAGGAGTTTCAAGGACTGACATATGTATGTCTGAAATGGTGATGATGATGACAAAAACTCTTTTCTCATCTTTCCAGAAACTTCATTTTTTTTTGTTCAGTTACATAGCAATAGACTTCACAGGCTGTTATATGCATACATTGCCAAAACATCTACATGTAAGAGCAAATATAAGTGCATTATGACTTATTTGCCCATGCTTTCTCCCACAGAATAGTTTCTGTTTAATAATAATAGGTGTGTGGGAGAAAAATCTTATTACAGTA
Source organism: Apus apus (assembly GCF_020740795.1). Lineage (NCBI taxonomy): Eukaryota > Metazoa > Chordata > Aves > Apodiformes > Apodidae > Apus > Apus apus. The sequence continues at coordinate 56,151,444 of NC_067283.1, forward strand.
CTTCTCCATTGTAATTGCTTGCCCAATACTGAGGAGGAGAGGGATATTACATGAGCTGGTTAGAGGTCATCCATCAAATTAGCCTAGTATGAATCTCTTTTATTTTCTTTGTTGTCTGTTTCTGCATAGTTTAAGTCACAGTAGCATTAACCCATTAGACCTTTGAGCTAGTCTTCTTTTCTAAAATCACTAGGGTATTTAAAAGGCTGACTTGCAAGAGAAAGAGCTGAGGTGGAGGTTGTTCCTCTCTTCTACAGTATTTAATCCATTTTCAATACCCTTTTCAGTTGATCTATATGCTTTCTTGTTTTCAAAAAATGCCAGAAGTGCCCATTATTTTGCTTTTCATGGATCTTTTTAGAAACTCTGTGGAGAGTTGTTCTGCATCTATATCCTTTTGTACAGAAAAAAAATATACTCAATGCTTTCACACATGACATTCATCTCAAATTACTACCTGGGAAGATAGTCCCATTATATCACAGTCACAGAGGTCATTGTAAAAAACTTTGTATCTGTAAAAGAAATGCAGTTGTCCTGAACATTGCACAATTGTAGATTAGAGAGTTCTTGAGCTCCCTTTTGGGAAAGAAAAGAAAGAAAGAAGTGGTGCTATTGGAACTTATGAGGAGAAAGGATGAAAAACATTCACTGCAGTGAGATTTCTTAACACTGTGCAAGGTAATACTATGTATGGCTCTAAGGATAGTAGGCTAAAGCACATTCGTTTAAATTTGTTATTCTAAGAACCTCTTTCGTACAGATAAAACTGAAAGAACCTTGGGATCCAGATGTTATAAAAACTCATTGGAGACTTCCATCTTTCCTAGAGATGACTTCATTTTCTCTTCATTGTGTGCATGTTGTACAGTTGCTCCAGCCAAAAAGGTATAGAAAATAAAATTAATGTAGTATCATATTATATAGACAACTGTGTGTCCACTGCTTGCATATAAAAATATTATACAATTAGCAAAATGGTGCAGATTCAGACCTCTGAAAGACTCCCAGAAAACAGTTAAGTGTAACATGGACAGATGGCATGATTTTGAAAACTTAAATCTAAGAAGGGGTTGTGCAATACACTACATGGTTTCCTGTAGAAAAAGCTGCTGTGTTAATGGACTATCTTTGCTATCTCGTTTTCAATTTTTGAGGGGGAGGAAATAAAATTATTTCAAATGTACTAATTTGAAAGAAAATGCTATAGGTAACACTGTAATGTCTGCCACAGTGCAACAGTTACAAATAACTGCTTAAACAAATAAAAGGTAATGGAAACATATATTATTGGACATACACAACTAGCCTGGACATCTTTTGTTTCTCTTTAAGAATTGTAGAAAAATACCGGTTGCTGAGAAATTCCTTCATTGTTTGGATGTTCTCTAGTAGGAGAATTTCCAATACAATATTTTATGTAAAATAACTGAATAAGATATTTCAAGCTGGATTTGTGCTTCTATGTACACATGTGAATACAGTTATGAAATACATTACCATTAAGGTTTTGAGCAGTGGTTAGAATTATTAAATGCACTATTTCTGTAAACTATCTTGTCCTATCCTTTAGAACAGGACACCCATCTGATGACCAAACTGTAACCTCTGGAACTTTGAACACTCAGATCCCATCAAATGGATTTATGTTTCAGGGAGAAACTTTAGGTAAAGGCCTTGTTTTCAAGCCTGATTGCATTGAAACATGAAGAACATATAATCTGATGTTAGTCAGCCCCTCAGCATTCATAGCTGTGATGCCAACTAGATTGTTCTATACTCCCATTGAGTTACGACGATAAAGGGGTGAGGAAGATCGGATTTTTATGACACTTCTGAGCGATTACACAAGACCACAGTCACAAGAGCATAGAAAGTGTGAATTCAAATAAAACTGAGGCTCTTCAATACTTCTGTGATTTTAATTTTAATAAGGCAAGACAAGGAAAAAAACTGTTGTGCTAGGCTGTCATTCAGAAAGACAGCAGCTTGAGCACAGTGGAGTGGTAGCTCACCCGGAGCCTGAGTCACTTCTGTTTCCCCCTCATAATGAACTTATGTGCACAGAAGAGACTGTAACTCCAAATGTATGACTTGAAGAGAAAGTGCAGTGGGTTTACTTGGTTTTTATATGAAAAAAACTTTATCTGCGTGTACCTGGAAAGCAGGAAAGCAGTCCTGCTTCCCTCACTCTGGAAACTCAATGCTGCAGTGTGTATAACTGAAATTTAGCATTGAGCACCAGGTATGGAGTTTATAAAATGCATGTTCTGTGCATTATGTAAAATCTCAAGTGCATTTGTAGGCATGAGGAAAGTTAATTTGCATATTCTAGTGTTATGAACAACCACAGCTGTTTGGCTTTGTTAATATATTACCAGTAGAAAATGGGTCAATATACATTTTCTCTTGGTTCTCTGAGCCAGCTGTCAGACTAATGGATGTGTATCCATCGTGGTGGGTGTTCATCATAGGTTTAGTTTCTTAATAATTTACTGCTGAAACAAGTTTGGAAGAAAATACTTTGAAATGGTGAAATACTATAGCTTGCTTTAACTTAGGCTGTGGTGGAATGTATGTCTCCCTGATGTGGAAAATTGTCTGTGAGGTAAGCTGCTTCTTCAGCCAGGTCTAAAATAAACCCAGAATACCATGGTAATGGTGTGGCTAGACAATGGGATTTAGGGCAGGACAGAAATTTAATTCAAGTATCTCCTCATCTTACTTTTCTGACACTGTTGGGTTATGACTTGACAACTGTGTTTTTTTCTTTCCTGTTATATTTCATGTTTTCAATGATTATGGTATTTCACAAACAGTATATTTGTGATCTGTCTTTGGGACTTTGTCACTGACTCCTGTTTTCGGCCAACTAATAGTGAGCTTCTAACTTGGCCCAGGAATTTAATGGGAGCTATTTCCTTGTATACATCCTTAGTGCATGATCTCTCACATACCTTATCCTCTGAGAATATTAAGAATATTAAAATACTGAGATTTGGAATGTAAAGGTAGAGGAAAAAAGATACTTTCAATGGGTACTCTTGGTTCCATATGTGTAAAGTATGTAAAATACATTAATATAGATAGAAGAAAGGATTACACAAATGCCTAACTGGGATGCCAGAAATGAACATTAGAGTAATGTGTTGGCTTTTAATCATCTTTACAAAATCTTTGTCTTCAGATCAGAAGTCTGCTTATGTAAGTAGATGAAGGTTAGGGACAGTTACAGTTGTTCATCTTCAAAATTTGCTTTTTTTGAGAAACATTCAAGCTCACTTAAAAATTATTCAGCTGCTATTATACAAGCCATTTAAAAATAACTTTAAAATTCATTAGGTAGAATATGATATGTATTCTGTATTGCAGCTGGAAAGTAGATTTTTTAAAATCTGGGTATTAATGCATAGCGCTTTTTTCATTACAAAGCCATAAATACAGCAGCAGAAAAACCTGAAGCATGAAGTAGAGAAAAAAATATACGCATGTGTTATATAAATGTAAAGCCAAAATGTTTCTCAATTTCTCCCACAGCTCAAGGGAAAACGCTTTCTGAAAAGGTTTCAGCTCCTCAGCTTTTCATTAAAGAATTATCCACTAATAAATAGATTTTTTTTTTTTTTTAATTTACATGCTTTGCAACCACTGTATGATATATCAAGGCTTGTGTTAATGCATGATAACACACTGCACATGTTGAAAGCGTGGGGCTTCACCTTCCTCCTGACAAGACTCACAAAGCGTATGTTATCTCTCACTAACACTTGCCTTGTCTCTCACTGCTGAACTGAATCACACAATCAACTGCACATCACATGTGAGAGCCCCTTGGGCTTCAGCCAGTCCTCTTTCCACAATTGGCACTAGCTGTGAGGAAGCAGTTTGTTAACATCATAAGCCAACATATTAAAGGAATTCTTTAGGAATGAAATAGAATTGGGATGAAATTCTGGACAATTATTCACCTGTTTCCTGCTATAAACAACATCAAGTATGTATACATTTATTGAATGTTATTGCTTTTTTAGTTTAGTTCAGTTGTACCTATCCAAATAAACATTTCCTTGTAAAAACAGATTACCACCTACAGAGTACTAGAAAAGTTTTTCATCTGTTAAACCTGAAGCAAATGGTTGAAAAGGTCCATCCTGAATTTTTCAAACATGGTTTTGCTTTCAGATATCAAACAAAGCTATCTCCATAATAAGAAGAAAGCCAAATAGTATATATGAGCAGAGTTTGGAAGAGTTTGGAACCTGGCATCTGTAAAATGACCTTATCAGATCTTGTGCATACATGTTGAAGTATTATTAGTATTAGTATTATCTCTAAATGCCAATATTGCCTGCTCTTCAATCATATCAGTCACCTTCTGTACAAACAGAGTTGTTTATCATGTTGCTATTCTATTTCCAAAGGACTGTTGTATATAGTTTTCCCAGGAAGTATAACTATAATAGACATTGAAATCATAAGGTTTAAATGTATTCCCTGGAGATGAGCTCATTTTCACACTTGAAAAACCAGTGTATTTAGGCCAATCTAACAACCTTCCTGGACAATTAACTTCCTTGTCTAGACTACCTGGGTAACATTATTTATGGAAGGAAAAAAAAAAAATATCTTAAGTCTTAACCACTTCTGCTAGCATTAAGTTGACATCAGATTAAATGATCAGTACATAATTCAGGACACAAGTGACCCCCTTTTGTAATGATAACCTCCTTTTTATAGGCCTTTAAGTGACAAGAAAAACAAATGAACCACTTGCATCTGTGTAATGGCCCTTGTAGAGAAGGAAGTGAGCCCAGAAACCTCGGACCTTAAAGCTCTTTTTCTCAGAGATGTCTGAACATCCTTTGGGCAGTCAGCTCTGAGATGGAAGAAAGTGGAGGCTTCATTAGAGTTACTTAATTTCCATTTATTATCTGGCTTAAAGGAGATGGGAACTAGTAATGATGGGCTGCTAAATCTTTGAAAATCTGTCATCTTCTACGTTGAATGAAAAAGTTACCATAGGCTCCAGCCCCTAACCATTTTAGTTGCACTTCGCTGGACTCTGCAGTTGTGGATGTGCTAGGAGACCTGAAATTTGATAAAAGGTTCCAGATGCAGCCTCAAGAATGCCAAATAAAGGGAAATAATAACCCTCTATCACATCGCTTACTATGCTTTTGATAGGGCAGTCCAGCATATAGTTAGTCTTTACCACTTGCAAGGCCACGCTGCTGACCCATGTTCAGTCTGGGACCCCCCAGATGCTCTTCTCCATAGCTGCCACCCACCCAATCAGTCTTCACTTTATACCAGGTTATGAATTTATTCCATCACCGAAGCTGGCATTTACATTCATCAGACTTCATGAGGCTCATGCTAGCCCATTTTTCTGGTTTATTGGGACGCCTCTGAATGGCAGCATATTAACCACTCTTCTCAATTTGGTGTCATCCACAAACATGCTGAGTTTCCAAGTTTCCTGTTGTCCAGGTCACTGATGAAGATATAAAATATTGTTGAGCACTATTGACTCTTGAAGAATAATATTTATAAGAAGACTTTGAACCACTGTCTGTCATGTCCCTGCTCATTGCAAGGTGCTTGGACTAGATGACTTTTAAAGGTGCCTTCCAATCCAAACCATTCCATGAATTTGTGATTCTTTGAGCTCAGTGGTCCAGTCAGTGGTACCCACCCACAGAGCCAGTAATTTTAAGGCACCTGGTGTTTGAAGATGTTGATATTTATAACAGCCAGAATTTACTACTGGGATAGCAGGAATGGAGAGTATAATTATTTCTTTGGATTGGCTAAAAATGTGCCACGTTGTTGAGATTGTCCCAGAATTCCCCTGTTCAAGCTTTCTTTAAAAATATAAAGTATATTAAAATTTGGAACTTAAAACTCATCCTTGTACATTTGCTTGGGTCGCCTGCATACATAGATGGAACAAGAGTGTTCTAGAAATAAGGGGGTTGGTACAGAACCAATCACACCATCTCACCATGAAAAATTCGGTAGAGCTGCAGGGATTTTAGCACAAAAGTACATTCGTTTCTACAGCAGACTCTTTGATGCTTCTCTTGGAGAGTACTTGAAGCTGTAATTACCACGCCCCAAATCGTTTTTATTTATGCTGATTTAAAATATGGAAGTGTCAAGAAATATTCCGGAACAGGTACAGGGAAACAAAGAAGGGATTAGAGAGGATGGCCTTAAAAGAACATGATGGAGAAAAAGTATTTCATTTTATTAAAAAAGAGATGCAACAAGGAGGCTTTCAAGTGTTTGTCCTCATCAAAGAAAAGTCAAAAGCCTACAACACAGTTGCATGGCAAAGAAGACTGCGTTTTCCTGTTTAAAAATCCTTTGGAGTGCTGTGAAACTCCTTAAAATTGAGATCTATTTTCCTTCCCATCACTATCTTGAAGTTATTTTGCTTGGGTTTGGCCTTTGCAAGGCTTTTTTTTTTGGTGCCACAGTTTGACTCAGGATCAACAATCAAACCAGCAAGAGCAACGCTCTTGATCCCTTCCCCCTCCCACCCAGGTAGGGAAGGAGAGAGAATTAAGAGAGACTTTCTGGATTGAAAACCAAACCAAGCAACTTTAATTAAACACTAATGACAAAAGAAAATATGTACAATTATATACAAATGTGTTCAGGAATGTGCAATGCCCCTATTGCCTTCCCCCACCCTCAGCAATTCCCATGGCATCTCCTGAGCTGTGAGCAGTTCTGAAATGTCCCAGAGCTGCTGGAAAGAGCGGCAGAGCAGACAGGAGCTGAGGGGATTGGTATGAGGGTCAGGAATGTACGAGCCTGGGGATCAATGGTGATGGATAGATGGAGTCCTCCCTGGACACTGGCCATGGGTGGAAGAGAAGGGAAGAAGAAGCAGGAAGGGGCGTGACTTCCTTGATCTCTGACCTTACACCGACCTTACGTAGATATATGGAATGGAATACTTTGGTCAATTTTGCTGTCTGTCTAGTCCACTCCTCCCTACGGGGGTTACAGATACAACTCTTCTCCTGTAGCATCCGAGCTGAAGATTCAACAAGTAAAGCAATGACCTTAAAGTCCCGGCAGCAACATAAACATTCCAGCCTTATCAGTCCACTAGTTGGGAAACTTGCTGCTAGCCAAAAGAGAGCTCACTGAAGGAAAAAAAAACAGTAAAAGGAAAATTTGCTTCATCCTGGCTCAAATCAGGACAGTAAGATATTTATGTTACTATGCCATATAAGAAGTGCTTGGGCTTGTGGAAAATATGTCAAATGGTTTAATGGATCAAAAAATACTCTGCCATTTCAAAAGTGCCATGAATATGCCATGCTCAGTCTTCCAGCTACAGAGTGAATTGCAGTTAAAGACACAATCTATTTAACTGTGTTGTTATTTTAAAGTTGTGCATATACACACTAATGAACATGCAGAGTCAGTAACTTCATAGTTTATGGGAGGATTCTGGAGAGGTTGCACTAGGATGACCTATTATATGGATTGATTGTACTGTTCATAGTTACACTTTGGCTATCTGGCTTATTTTATAGCATGCTTATTTTCCAGTCCTTTTATCTCTACAGGGCTTCTGACAGCTCACCTCCTATTTGCCAAATCCAGAACTTGACAATCAGGAAAACTATTAATTTCAGAGCTTTACTCTAGAAAATAATGTAATATTCTCACTGGGTTCCGTTTCTTTCAGAATAACTCTTAGTCATTTAATTACATTTTATAATTTTACAATACCTATTTTCTTGTTTCCCTGGTAAGTGGCTAACAGTCTAAAACTCCCACAGCCTGCTGTGCTTGCAAGTTACTTACTCAAGACTTAGAGAAATCAGCACTGTAATAGGATTTTCAGATGGCTGGCTGTTTCTTCTCCTTCCCCTTCGAGTGGTGATACTAGGATGTCTAATGGAATAGAGTTGAAGCAGATCATGACACCAAGGCAAAGGGGCAATAAAATCCTTAAATAGACATTCAGCTACTTTTCCAGAACTTAAACAGCATTTGAAAGTATGTCCCCTTCAGAAAAAAATGGAGATGTTTTCAGTAACAGCAGTACAGAAACAGAGATATTATGACCAATCATGAGCTTTTTGGTTCAAAGCATAGTGGATTTACAGAACATACATGAACAGCATAAACCCCCACAAGCCAACTCCTTTGTATTATTTTTTTGTCATCATAACATGCTGAAATAATCTGCTTTTAAATTTAAGGTGTCTTACTCAGTGCATGGAGCTGCACCAATTTTAAACAAATTTTTAAATTCTGAACTTAATCTTAAAGGTCTCCTGAGTTCCTTGACAATGGAAGCTGTTAATCTTGTAAGAAACAGAGCTTCTTTGATTAATTTGGAATTGTGGACTTCAGCAAAGCAATGGTTATCACATGGTTCGATTACTAATACACAAACTCATTTCCAAATAAAAGATTGTCCATGAAGTAATAGCATAAGGGAGATATAATGCAAATTCTGCAAAGGCATAGTCAGCATTGCAGTGACCAAAACAATGCACACAGGTGAAGGATTAGGAGAATATGCTCTCTAAATTTTTACATGCTATATTCTCCTTTATTTCGAGGGATTTTGAGCAAGCATCTGCCCATAGATATAGGCAGGACTGGAAATTGTGAGTACATTTGTTATCTAAAAGTTCAAAACAATTTTCTGAACCAAATGTATTTCATTTTTAGAGCTGTTTGTTAAATATTACAGCTCTCAGCAGAACTGTCAATACCAGACAGTACTTTCTGTATGAGAATTTCCTTCCAATGGTTTCCTCCAGATTGGTTTATTATATACATCAGATTTTGCCTAATGTGTCCTGTATGTGTGTAGCATGTCTACTGTACTGCATGCATAATATTATAGAGATGTGATCATTACCAGTTATTGGTATTTTCAAGCTCACTATTTCCATCCTGTATCTCAGCCACTGATGAGCCAGTTGTGTGTTTTTCTTTAGTAAACTAGGCAGTCTTTGTTTTTAGACAATGTAGGCAATGCAAGGATTAAACATTGAAAACTTCTTAAGGGATTTTCATGTGTTTTGCCTATGGTGGGAGACTGTTTTTGACCTTGAAAGATAATTGCACAAATTTGCTTCTATTAAAATTCCTCCCCACCCTCCCCATAGTTTAATTAATATAGGAGCCCAATAAATAAAGCATGCAATGTCAGTGTTATGAAAGTTTAATCATTGGTCATTACAGTAGAACAAAGTAATTTAATAATTGCTCTGTGAAGTACCATTGGTGCATGTTAACTAACTGCTATTGCACGCTAGGCATCTGAGAAAATGTGTAGTATCCCTTCAGAGCACAAGAGTCACTCTCTCTGTGTGGGAAATAGCATGCCTCCAGAGAAGGTGGATGTACCCCAGAGTCTCATGCAGAGGTGCCAGCTCAATCAAGGAAAAGCAAGAGTTTTGGTTTCCTGGCCAGCTGGACTTTGGTTAGCCTCACAAATAACCTAGCAGCCGATATATACTATAAGCTCCTAGAGCAGAGTCATCCTTTTGTTCTGGGTTTGTGTAAGGGTCAGCACAAAGAATACTTCTTTCCTGTCCCTGATGTAGTGACATCCACTCTCATGCTATGTTCTGTTAGATTATGGACAGTGCGACTAGTTGCCCATTCATTAATTTGATCACTTAGTAGTCTAGTAGTCACCTGTTCATATGCCCTGTAAGTGTGCATGGTACTAAAGATGTAGCTCAGGGGATATTTATGAAAAAAGGTAGTAAGCTGCCCTTGTCTGAAAAAGTGCAGAGCTAATCAAGAGAAACTGAAGGAGAAATCCTTCTCCAGAATTCTGAAATAAGAGATTAAGTACATCTAATGCAGTTTTTAATTCCAACACTTTCTACATCTGGTCTGTAAAAAACCATTTTCAGATCCTTATCCTAACATTGTTGTCTCTTTTTCAATGATTTGAAACCTGTGATTTTGAATATTTTAAGTTTACATCTAAGTATGCATCAGGACTTAAGACATTGGCCATTTATTTTTGGCTTATATTAAAAATACTAACCAGTTACATGCGATTGACAAAAAACTATGGTGATTGAAATATGTGCATAGGTTATATCCTGTTAATTTCAGAAAACTGAGTAAACAAGACCACACTGAAACCAAAGAACAAAAGTGATATATAAGCTAATTACACTTTAAAAAGGAAAAACCAGGCGTATGGCAGACAGAACCAGAAACTCCCTGCACTGTGCCATGTAAAAAATGCTCATTTATCTTTCCCCGATTCTTTTTTACTCAGCAGCTGGTACTAGATTATTTGCAGTCCCATGTAATATACTGTTGCTACCTCCCAGCTGTACTGTATGGTCCTTGTTATAATTTCAGAATAAGCAAATATATTTGTGAAAAAACCTTGCCAATCATACAGCTGATTTTCATCATGGAGAGATTGCACTACGCATCGCAGATCTTAAAAAGACCTGTATTTTTTTGCACTCTTAGACTATACAATGAAGTCAGAACTTAATCCTTGAGATAGTTCACAAAAACACCAAACAAACAAAGGCAAAAAGTTCATTTGCTTCTGTGTAAAAGAAGGAGTAGGATGAATATGAATGAGAATATCTGAAAAGTACATCTCTCTTCCTTGTGATTCGTTTCTCTCAAAGCAACCCTTGAAGTAGAAAAGTGGTGAATGAGGATATTTCTTCAGCAAAAACAGATGGTCAAAGGTTCTACTTTGAAGAGAGGTGAATGTCTATACTTTCTTGAGTAAAGTCTTCATTAGTTAACAGCCCTTAAATATTTTAAAAGCAACAGTAAAAAATGCATGTGTCTCTGAGCAGTTAACACATTAATATCCAGAGAATGACATCTTGAGCAGTAAGAGAAAAATATTTAAAGAATGATAAAAAATATCAATCACATATTTTGCTTACTACTGGCTATGAAGTTGAGATTCAGAGGGCTATGCTGTAAAATCCTTATACTGAATAATCTCAATGAAGATGTTGGCAAAATGTGGTTAAGAAGGAATTAATAATCTTCCTAAGTTTACAGCCTTTAACTAAGGAGAAACAATTTGCTGATAGGCTACAAGAGAAAGAAATTTTAAGGACTGAATGAATATGCACTACTATTTACATTTGGACTGTCTGGATATTTTGAGCAATTTACTGGTTTCACCATTAAAGTAATAACAAAAAGAATGAACACAGTAAACTTGTAGCAATTAGTTCCTTAAAAATGAGGACTAGGATAAGAATGACGAGCACATCAACACAGTATCAGCAGCAAGTCAGAGTAATTAACAGGAGTCTCAAAAAGGCATTAGAATGTGTCAAGAAATCATGTAACTTTTGTGACTGCCTGGTAAAAGTAACAAGAATTCAGATGAAGTCACTACCCCTGTGAACAAAATTAAAAGAGCAAAAAAATATGGGATTCTTTGGTTCAGTTTTTATTCTGGACAATAATTTCTACTATAAATTGTCTGTATTTGTAATATAATAAATTACAATTGTGGAACAGATAGAATTATTCTTGATCTATATGGATTTCTTGGCTTTTAAGTAAGGATTAATTGTAATTTTCCACTGTATGTATTTTTTTTAAAAATACATAGATCAGTCAGCAGCAGCAGGGACTGGGTGTTGGAGTGTAGAGTTTGTGAGAACACTCTCAGTTTTGTTTTTGGTCACAGCTGGCATCTTTATGGGCCAGTGTGGATGCAGCTTACAGGAGAATGTGTGCTATAATAGCCTAAATAGTTAAGACAAACAATGCTGTAAATGTCATCTGGAGCTGTAATTCTCCAAATGTCCTAAAAGGAAGACTACATGCTGAACTGCCTGTATTTTGCACCTTTATGCCAGCTCCATATCTTCCCTTCACACAACCTTGATTATACCAGTTACTGGGGGAACATGTGAAGAAAATAATTCCATGACATAAATATAGGATGGGAAGCAGTATCAACTACAGAAAATTAATTGCAGATACTTTGTTTACTCTTCCTTGCTTTCACTTTTTATCAGTGCTGCTCATATCCTTTCTTAAATGTGCTTCTAGGTGTTGTTGGCAAAATAGATTAGTCATGCAAAAAGAATGATACAGTCACATAAGGTTTAGATAACTGGTGGGGTATTTTTTCTTTTTATTTCCTCCAGTTTGAAGAGTCAATGGCTTCTCAGGAAAGTTTAGAAGTGTATTGCACTAGATTGTAATTAGCTCAAGGTATCACTTCTTGCAGAAGGGTTTATTCTTTGAATTCCCTGGAATTTAATTTGACAAGCACTGATCAGCAGACATTGTTAAAATCCTCGACACGGACATTTCAAAGCTGCTAAAGGCTCTGCTTCTCTTTCATTGGTGTCAACACAGCACTTTAAAAAACTTGGTAAGTTCAAAACATTTGACAGTTGTTTATACATTTATATAATTTTGAACTCATGCAGATTTCAAAACAGGATATAAGGCTTGCAAAGTTTTTCCTATTTTTGAGGAAAATCCTGTCTACCTCTCAAATGATAGCGTTCCCCTCTCTCAGGAGAGGCTCATTAACAGACTGTATCCTCTATGGTCTTGCTTTTGGGGCTATGAGTCATTCTAGCTCTGCTATGCTGTGTTCTTTCCTCCCTTGTGTACAAAATGGACATGCACTGTTAGTTTTACTGCAAAGTAATTTCTGCTGCCTCAAAAACCCCTTAAATTCAGCTTTAGGAATTTGAAGCATAGCATTGAAGCATGTTTAGTTTCAAGAGTCCTACAGTCTGCCAGTACTTCCTGGCTGCAATCTGGAATCTGCAGTTTTATTATAGCAAGCATTTCTTCATCATGGATTCTTTATATAATATGTGCACAACCTACAGTTGATGGTGTGGAAATGTTTTATTGCAACTTCCTCTTTTAAGTGGATGTGTTTCTAAATTATTTTGCCTAAAGCGTCTGTTATGCCTCCTGTAACTCATTCAGTATTAAATCTCACTTTCACTGAGACTCCAAACAGTAAGAAGCATATAAAAAGCATTTCTTCTTTCTTTGTACTTCCAAGAATTTTCCATGGAATTCCACCTTATGAAATATTCTTTTAAATAAAAGGAAGTGAATATTTTGAGATATGTAAAATACAGAAGATATTCTGTCCCACTGAACATGGATCTTATTTTCAGTGCTCTAAAAAAGCGATGTATTGTTATTTTAGCTGTGCTATATGTGAAAAAAAAAAAACAGAGTTAATGGCTGCAGAATGACAGGAGCCTTTTTGTCAAGGAAGCATAAATATTGGTCAGAACTGTGAGGGTCAAGAAAATCTAGAAATGAATTGTGATCCTGCTTTGTTTAGTCCGCTTCTTTTGGTTTGAGTTCAGTTCATCAGAACGACAGTAGCTATGTTAAGACAAACTTCATTCAGCAATATACCTTTTGCAATGAGTCTTTCTTCATGCACCATTCCATTAATTTGGTTGCACATGACCCTAAAGGATTTTAAATAATTTATGTTGTACTAAAAAAGGCAATACGACCAGCTACACCATGAAAACCTGACCTTCAATTGCATGCTGTGCTGAGATAGAATAGCTTTCATATCATGATAGGTGAATTTTGCCTTCACAAGTATGTACTTGTTTCAGTGGTTCCTGGGGATGAAGATACAAGTCTTTGAAGAGACAGGCAATATGGCAAGTGCACTTCAAAAGAAGAATGTGGAAAAATGTGGTGCAAGGGTGTAATTGATAGAAAAGATCCCATCTGTGAATGTTATGTTGTGCAGAAGATTTGTGGAGGAGGTTGATACTGGAGTTGGAAAAAAGCTAGAAGATTATGGCTATGAATGAAATGTTGGGCTACAGTTTCATGTACAGTATAATCATACTGTGGTATGATTTTGTAAGTACACCCTATCAAAATCTTGATTCAAGCAGTCTATAAATTTGAAAATTCAAATATTGATGCTAAATATCTGGAGCACTGCTCAGTCCTACTGCTTTTCTGTTTGTTTGGGGTATTTTCAGGTTATCAGTTGTGTTTGATTGATTAAAACTTGACTGTAAACTTTGATGGAAATGAACAACAGTCAGGCAGAATAACATCCTCTTTTATTTTAATCAACTGCTTTTAAATCATGGTATATTGTTTTATATTTTCCGCCATCATTTATCATTGCAGTTTTTTGTGTTGTCTTAAGTCATTTGGACCTGTTACTTGATAGGCATGAAATGACATAGTGGAATTTATGCTCTGTTGATCTCTTAAAATTACTTTGGTGTTTTCAGTGCTATATGAAATGACCAAAATATTCTCCTTTAATTAAATGGTTACAATCAGTCAAAAAATAATCTTTGTACTGCCCATAGATATATTATGAAGGAGGTGACAAATACATTCCAAGTAAACATCTCATTTCCTTATGTTACTATAGATGTAGGTGCTTTTTGGAATACTGCCAGAGATTAAATTTTTTTTTTTTTTTGTCAGTTCTTTTTGCTGTTTAGGATTTGGTTTTTATATTAAGAGCATTATGTTTAGATTTAAGTTGGTGGGATTGTATAAGAATCAAAATTTACCTTAGAAAAAATGATAGAATAATAGGAGCGATTTCTAGGCAGGAAAGAAATTTTATTTCTTTATTCATTGTAAATCAGCTTAGCTCTACTGACTACCAAGAAAATTATGCTAACCTGCACTATCTGGAGGTATGTCAGCCTACATCATCCTCTGTCCTATACTCCTTCTTCTCATCCCCTTCTCTCTTCTCAGATGGACGTTATGTTTCTCTCATATGTCTTTTTTATTCCCCTTACCCCAAACCAAGTATCTTCTGCTGTGTCTCCTATTTCATGCTGCATTTGTGAGGAGACTTTATAACACCAACTCTTTTTTGTGCTTTCAAATACTTTTCCTAACTTTGCTTCCCATTATGTTTACTAATAACTGTGGGGTGTTAAGGCTGCTCTGCACTGCTGTGCTGACCTATTTGCGGCTTGTTTTGTTGGCAGTGTTTGCTGTTTGTCTCTTGCTGAGTTCACAGTATGTAGGGTCTTGAAATAGAAAAGATGTGATTATTTCATTGTTTTGAGTTTATAGAGCAAGTAGCATAGTAGAGTTCTCAGATGCTAAGCCATATAGGGGATATAAATTAATCTATACTCTACTGGATTTGCTTAGTGTTGTGAATTCACAGCTCATGACCAGAGAACATCAGAAGAAAAATGTATTTTATGTAGAAATCACATAGAAAAATAAATGTTTGACTTCCTTCATGTATTCTGTTGTTGTTGTTGTTGTGGTGTGTGTTTCAATGAGGTTTGGAATTCCCCAAAATTCATCTAGTCAGAACTTTAGAAAATGCAGACATGTTGATGTCTGAATCTCCCCCAAATGTGGGGTAAGCGGAGGAGAAATGGAAGAGTTAATGAAACAGAAATCTGTAAAAGTATCCTCCTAAGCTTTACAAATGTGTTCAGTTTTATTTCTATTGAGCACTTCTGGTGTAGCTATGCAGAACACCAGAGAGCATAATGCCACACTTTTTTTTTTTTTTTTACTTTATGTGCTTTGACAGGCAAAAAAGTCTCTTCTTACACTGGGACTTGTTGTTTTTTTCCCTTGTATGCACAGTTCTGCATAGTTTATATCTGATTTCACCCAGTATTACTTCTCTCTCTCTGCGTTGCTGCATGTGATTTCTTAACTCATTTCTTTCAGCTTTATGTTCTTGTGACTCAGTTGACTTAAAAGGATTAATAATTCAATCCACACTAGCAGCATCTTTCTATGGAGAAATATGACTATTTGAAAAAATACTTTGTTAATTAATTCTTTTATTATATCAACGAGTTCTCTACAAGTCAGAATGATTTTCAATTACAAATATTTCATTTGGAAAATTAAGTTAACCATCAGATTTTTTTTTATCTGCTGGAAATACAAATGTCAGAAAAGATGCTTATGCTTATGGGATGCCATGAAACCCCTCCTTCTAGTACAGTCCCTATACTTACTGTTTTTCAGTGAAGAATATATAAACAGAAAATTGGAGAGGTGATGAAACTATACTGTATAGTTTGCACAAAGGAAACAAAAAACAGCTTTTTCATTCCTTTTAAAGTTTATTTTTAAATTCTTATTAATTAGAGCTTTAAATTATTAATGTTTATGCAGATTTCTAAAGCTTCAAAAGAGCTTTCAGCATAATGCAATTAAGTTTCAGTTGATTAGGCAATTATAAATAAACGAGAATTTTTTCTGTGTGAACAATGGACTCAGATAAACTGGTTTGTGGAACTAATGTGATAAAAAGGAATGCTGCAGGAGTGTTGTCACATTTATTATGCAAATTTAGAAAATCCTTGGAATGTTGAGCCTTTAACATTCTGTTCTCTGCCTGGCTTCTATCTATTTTTGATAGGGAAAAACAGATAAGATGTAAATTATTGCTCTTTTTTTTTCTCTTTAACTTAATTATTCACCAGAAGTCATGGCTAGGAAACATTTGCATGTTTAATTCAAGCTTAGTTGTGGAAAAATTCTGTGCTTTGTGCTTTTCAAATATTTTTAATAAACCAATGGCATTTATGAATATGAAACAAGTAATAAATGCATTTTATTTGTTCAAGACATTACTGATGGGTGATATTATTGTAATTTGGAACAGTTTTACAGGTTTCTTAAAATATTTCAAGGCTTTTAATATAGAACAATGTTTTCCTAGCTGTAAAGTAGACACTGTAGCAAATAATAAACCCTTTTTTACTCTTGGTGCTAGAATTTCTAATAGAGACTAATATGTATGGAGAACATACAACCGAAAATAAGTGACAGAGTATGTAGACCATATGCTTATCCTCTTTATTTTGTTGGACAAGAGGTACATTCATTTGAAAACTTTTAAAATAATTTCACATCAACTCTTGCATCATGACAAGGGCATGTCTGACCAGGCATACTGAACATACATATATTTAACGGATAGGAGATACCATGTAACCAGTTTTTGCTAATGAAGCTTACATTTTTTTCCTGACATACAATTTTTACAACTCTGCTGATCATTGTATTAGTCTTATGTTTTCTCACTGTTCATGCTGCCCTTGTGACTTCAGCAAATTATTTTCTCATGTACTGTAACTGAAATGAAGACAATGGGATCACTTAAATGAAGCACATATTTAAATATTTTGCAAGACTTCAGTAACAGGCTTTTTTTTTCTAGAACCCATCCTACATGAAAAAAGGCCACATTTGTCTTAATGTAAGAGATATTTTGCTGTGAATGGGAAAATCACATTGATAACTGAATTTGATTTTAATAGTAGTATCACTGGTGCTCCATTGGTCTTTCTAATCTTTCTGATTTCAGCTCATTTTGACTTTCACAAGGAATTTATCCTGACCAAACCAAGATTTAGCTTTTAGTCTAGTTTTTTAAGGAGGTGAAGGTAAGGTGCTCTAGCTCCTTGTCTGCTGCTAGTATCTTTTGGATCTCTTGAGCCACTTAATTTGAACATTCAAAGATAAATCTTTGTGAGTTATGTTATAATCTATGGCTAGACATGCCCACACATATATATGTGTTTGTTCTCATGCAATAATTTGTTGTACCCATTTTTCTTTATAACATCCTTGCCAATTTGCTTAAAGTAGAAGAAGGATACATGAGACAGCATAAATGTATATACACCAGAAAGAAAGTTAATTCTTTGTTTCATAGAAAATATCACATTTTTTCCTGCATAAAAAGTGGAATGGAATACATTTCCCTGGAAATTATATATTTTTTACACTTTTTTTAATTGACTGTTTCCTTTTGCCAACATTAAGGTATTCAACTAAGACTTCAAAACTTCTGAATTTGAAAGCTGTTTATAAAATAAAATCTTCAATTTTAAAATGATAATTAGAAATATTTCATTACAAAAGCACTGCAGCAGTGATTCAGCTTATTTAAATTAATTTTTTTTAATGCCAAATTATAATGATTGCCACGTTTTCCTTTTATGTATTATTTTCTAATGAACTGGTATTTTTTAATAGAAAACATTAATTAATTAATTGACAGAACTTCTGAGCAAGTCTTCTGTACATATGAGAGCCAAGTTCCTCTCATATCCTGACCGCAAAGTGAGAGATAATTTCTTAGGCATGGATTCACAAAGGAAAATGAAGAATTCAGGCAGAAATACTGATATTTTGCTTTTGATTATTTCATCAAAAAATTGGAATGCACTGCTCATTGCTTATGACAAATCACATTCTTTTTCTTAGCTCAGGTTATAAAGAAATAATTACTGAAATATTCTTTCATTGATTTAATCAGTTTTCCTATTGACAAAGGGTTCAGCAGTGTATTTTCCAGCCCATTTCATAGTTCAGTTTTGGATGGGTCTAGTGACAGGACTTAATTCCTTTTCTCAGCTGCAGAATTGATCTTGCAATCTGAAATGTTTCTTAATGGTAATTTAAAATGTAATTTGTTTCTTTATAGCTTTTTAAATGGAGTTTGAGTATTAGTGTTATTCTTTTATTGTACAAGGATAGGCAAAATATTCTACCAAAAAGAACTAGCAGTACATAGCAATAAGTGTTCAGGCTTGATCAGTGGTCTGATCTTTTATATGCCTTGCTAACAGCAGTTATGGGCAATATTTAATATTTTTTTATATATATATACACACACATAAAATGAGCCTATGAGCTATTTTTCTGGTTTCCAAAAAGTGGTGAGTAGTGCTTATCCAGTTTCTCACATACAGAGACATTCACTTGCATAGCCATGTACTTTCTTGTTTCTGGTTGCCAACATGTTGGAGGTATGGTGGACAACTAAATGGAAGCTGAAATAGTTGTTTTCTTCTACTCTTAAATCTGAGAAATTCCTTGTTTGCAAGTCTAGCAGCATGACATCTTAGCAAGGTAATGTAACTTGTCCAAAGTAAACACATCTCATGTGTTATCACTACCAGCAAATCTATTCCTGCAACATTTTATGCCTTTCTGTAAATTAACAGCTCCAGATAATATAATTATTTTCACAGACAATAACAAAGGGCACTTAGAAAAAAATAGATATCTTTTAACAACTGTTATAAAATGGACCTTTGATGATGTCATCATATGTTACAGGTGCTATGGAATATTCTTGGTTGGAAGTAGAAGGTCCTGCTTAAAGCATCACTTTTCTCAGATAGTTAAACATAATTGCAAATACACAAACACACTTGAGTCCATATTTAGCAAATTGTTTTATCTGCTTATGTACTTAGTAGTGGAATTCATTTCTGGTTTATATTATTGGCAGTACTTGCCATACGTATAGGTCAGGGTGGTCCAAACAAGAGTCCAGTGTGTCGTGTGGGTTGTTCCTGTTCTAACCACTGGAAACACAGAACTGATATTCAGGCAGCAACTATTTCTTCCTGTGTTTGCAAGCAACACAAACCCAGGGCCTGCCTCAGGGACCACACGAAAAGATGGGGTATACATCAAGGACAGGTAGGTTTGCAGGATGGTGTGATCTGCTCTCACAGTTGAAGAGTAGGGAGAGGGAAATAAATATTCCAAGATTAATGTATAGCTCCTGCAGTTGCTGAGGCTGTAGAGCATTGCACTAGAAAATAACATGGATGCTTCAAAGACAACACAGCAACAACACAAAAACATCAAAAATGGCAAAATGAAAAGTTGTCTTCATTAATTCAGTAGTGTGATGTTAATAATGAATAGCTCCCTAAGATATTCTTTTTAATTTATCACTAACATTTCCTATCTGACTATGTAAATTCCGTCTTTAATTGATCTCACATAAAAACTGCAAAAGTTGTTAGAAGGCTGCATGGTAGAAGGCAGAGGCAAAGGCAAGTCTCTGCCAAGGGAGAGACTGGGTAAAGGAAGATCTGCCCACTGTAGGAGGAGAGCAGGTTTGAGAACCTGAAAGTGCACAAGTCCGTGGGACCTGATGAGATCCATCTTGTGAAGCCCCACCTGGAGTACTACATCCAGTTCTGCAGCCCTCAGCACAGGAGGGACATAGAGCTCTTGGAGCGAGTCCAGAGGAGGGCCACAAAGATGGTCAGAGCACCTCTCCTATGAAGACAGGCTGAGAGAGTTGGGGCTGTTCAGACTGGAGAAGAGAAGGCTCCAGGGAGATCTTACAGCGGCCTTTCAGTACCTGAGGGGGGGCCTACAGGAAAGCTGGGGAGGGACTTTTTACAAGGGCTTGTCGTGGCAGGACAGGGAGTAATGGCTGCGAACTGGAAGAGAGTAAATTTAAGTTGGACATTGGGAAGAAATTCTGTAGTGTGAGGGTGCTGATACATTGGAACAGGTTGCCCAGGGAAGTTGTGGAAGACCCCTCCCTGGAAGCGTTCAAGGCCAGGCTGGATGGGGCTTTGAGTAACCTGGTATAGTGGGAGTTGTCCCTGCCTATGAAGGGGGCTTTGAACTAGATGATCTTAAAGGTCCCTTCCAACCCAAACCATTCTACTCTAGAGTTAAGGACAAAGTCAGGATAGGGTTATGTAAGTGTTTGGAACCATCTTAATCCTAATTCGAATGCACTGTGCATGCTAAGAAGCCTCTCCTCTGCTCAGCAAGTAAGGTAAGTGTGCACCAGCCTACCTGCTGCTGCCAATAGATACCTAGCTTTTAATCAGGTTAAGTATCTATGTTGTGGGTGCAGCTTCACCCCTCCCCCTGACTGAGGCAAGCGTTGTGCTTTTATGAAGAGACAGCACTGAAATATTATGGGCAGTATCAGCACAGATAGGTGTCACCCTGGCAAGCACTCTGCACCTGCAGGTAAATTGTTAAAGAGAGACTACCAGAACAGCTTCCTGGAGCTAATCAGGCCTCTTCCTCTCCTTTTCCAATAGTAATTTTACTGTTCTTTACCTATGGATATATCTAAACCTCAGAAGAGGGTTCCGCTTCACAGTAGAGTTGATATTTCCAAGTTTCTAACTCCCAATAAAAAGTGAAAAATAAGGATTACATGTAATTTTTTTTAACAAATATATTTCTCTCTGTGATATTGTACACGTGTTGTAGCAGTTCAGAATTTTTCAGATATCTTAAAGCATTATATACCATATTCTCTGTATATGTAATATGATAATACACCTGAGTAGAGTTCACACAAAAGTTTTAATTCTTAGGAGTGAAATGAGGAGCACAGTTGACTGTGTTGACTTTATTACAAGAATTTAAAAATCAAACAAAATTATTTTAATTTTACACCAGTAGAGAAGGCAACTTGTCTTTAATTTCTTTTCCAGTTACTCTTTGGATGAGATTCTCCAATATTGCCACACATTTATATAGAGCTGGCAAGTGAGAAAGGGATCTGACAGCGGGAAAAGTGGAAATTGTGGCTGTTGTGATCTTTGGATACAGATACATAGAGACCCTGATACTGTTGGTGCCACCGAGAATCCTACTAGGTTCTAAACAGCACCACTCTCTGGTGCTCCCACTCCATGTCCCAGAACATCAGTTACAAGTGCCCTGGCATAAATCAGCAATTGTTTCACACCTAACATATTCCCAAAGGGGCAGAGGAGGTGCTGTAGCTAGCTCTACTACTACTTGGAGTAGAACTGACAAGGAGTTAGAGATTGTAGCATTTCAAATTAATACATTAAAGGCTAATGCAGCACAAATTGAGGAAAGAGGTTTCATTTACTACAACCTGCCAGGACTCCAGGACTATGTGTCCACACTACATCTTTACTGGCAATCAAATTCACACAGGGACCAATCCTACATGCATGCCAGGCAAGCACAGAGAAGAAACTAGTAGAGGAACCTGCACCCATGTTGCAAGTGCAGCTCTCTAAATTGTGGCCTGGTGTGTGACTTCAACCTCTGTTCCATTAAATAAACAGTACACCAGCAGAGACCTCAAGTGCCTTCCACAAGACAATTATCATAAAAAATAAATCTACAGTGCAGTAAATCACTAATGCTTTCTACATACTTCTGTTGAGTTTGACCCCAGTATATTTTATGATTTGTTGAAATCTGACTATATGTAACATGTCTCTTAAATGCTGGATCTTCTTCACTAAAACTGAGAGCAAACAACTGAGCAGGGATTCATGCCCAATTTGATAGAAAAGGAAAATAAATAGAAAGGGAAATGTCCTCCATGATTAAATCTGCAATGTATGTTATACTGGTTTCACCACATGACATAATGGCATCATGAGGTATGGCAACCCTCCTCCACCCCAGCTGTAATTATAAAAAGTACATGCTTTTAGTGGGTGCCATAATTTGAGATTGAGAAGCCTTTTTAGTAGCAGTAGGACATCCACAAAACCATCAGTTTTCATCTATATTAATATTTTTAGCAGACATATCCAGGACTGGAACTCTATACAGTAAAAAACAAATCCAGAGGTAATAAAAATCAATCTAGGTCTATTGATATGATAACATTAGCATTGTAAGAATGTAAGTCTTCTGCTAAGCCAATTATTAGGGCTTTCTTGCACACTTCTAATTTTTTGCTGAGTTGAGAGATACCTTTCAGGGTGCATTCAGGTAAATCCTTCCAAAATTGAAATGGATTTAGCTGTGTTTCAGTAAGGATGATTAATTACTTTTCTTGAGCTTGACTTATTGAAGAGTGATGGATAACACTCTTCTCCCAACTGATTGATCTGCCTCTGGTCTCCAGCTTGAAGAAAAGGAAGGACAGTTTCTGTGATAAGATTCTTTGGTAGCATCTCCAAATAAAAGCTTTGCACAGCTTCATGGACTAGCCTGCAGGGAGTATGGGAAAAGTAACAGTGTGTCTAGAGGATCTGCTAGAGAATACAAACTAGTTTTCAACTGCTAATCTTGCATAAAGCAACATCCCCAAATATTCAGTTGTATTTGAACATTTTTTTCTATCATAAATAAGAACATCATAGTATTTAAAAATATGGTCAATTTGATCATAGAAATAATCAAATCTATTATAACACTAGCCTTTATGTCAGATTGGAAAGTTTATAATGTGCTACCATATTTGTATCATGGTACAATTACTTCATAGGTGATAGAAATGTTTTGCTATCATTAGAAGACTACAGGCACACACATGGAACCAGTGTCTAATAAATATTTAATAGCATGCAACAAGTGAAGTTATACTGTCAACAGCACAGAGGTACTGTAATGTTCCTTGCATAAGCACAGTGAGTAATGGGATTAATTCTTTTTCTCAAAATATCATCGGTGCAGTAGGAGTTTGAAGCAACTTTCTGTCTTCTGTGTCCCTCTGATTTTACTTTAACAGAATATGCCTTGAAAAAAATTATTACATGGATGCAGTTTCATTACATCTTTGTCAGAATTTCCACTGCTCAAAGAAACGTCAAAAAATATTCTATAAGTCTCTTGAGAGATTCCTTGACACAAGTTTCAGCTGCCTTGCAAACGTAAGAAGAAAGTCTGGATCTGCCATAATTTACCCCTCCTATTTTCGGCATTTGCAAGATAAAATGAAATTGTAGAATAATAAGGATAGTTATAATACATTTTCACTGCAGCTGCAAAAGTTACTGTGTTGGTGGGGTCTATGATCACCAACTGAAAAGTCCACTGTCATAACTCAGTTGCTGCTCTTGAACTTGCTTATTTAATACTAGCTCATTTACATGACCAAACCATTTCTGTGACTGCATTGCAGAGATACTGTTAGCCTAGAATTTTCACACAATATTTCTTGTTGCTTTAAGTGAAACTGTGAAGGGGAAAAAAAAACATAATGGTATTTTACCTGGAGTATTTTATCTTCGTTGTTTCAAAAAGTTACAGAGCTAAGGTTTCCCTTAAGATTTTGGCATCAAATACAGTTGATCGAAGTTGCTGTTGGCTGACTAGTAGGGTTAGAAGAAAAGACAACTTAACATGAAGGATGTTGCCTTCCTTTGAGAATGGCAAATGTCTCCATTCTTGGCAGAAACAATATAAATGGCATGAATGATTAAATAATTTCTCAATAAATACAGGTTAGTTTGATACAGATTTTGGTTCTGAGGATTGATTCTTTGGATTGTGTCATTGGAGTAACTTAAAGATCTGACAGACTTTCTACTGGTTATTATGAAATCAAAAGCATATATTTGTAATGTTTACTACTACTTAAAATACACAGTCTCAGATGAGAAGCTAAAAAATCCAGGAATTATGTCAAAGACATTGCTTAAATCATGCTTGCATTTGCCATTTTACTTTTGTAATCTTTCCTTATATTACAGTGAAGATACTGAATACTTAAAATAATTTCAGTTCTGTCTTCATGCAAGCCAGCAAATAACTTGAAGTTACTAAGAGGTCTTTAAGAAGTAGTTTAAAATCTCTTGTTTATGCTATTCTGGAAATCTATTTTTTTGAAGTGATAGTTTTTAGAGTAGGAATAGGTGAGGAGACAGAAATGCTTCATGCCATTTTGACTTCATAGGTTTTAATTTTTAAAGGATTTAAATAAAAGGATTTGAGTCAAATAGCCATTTCAGTCACAAACTGCTGGTTTTTAAATGTTTAAAATTTCAGTTATGAAACAAAATCTCTGGTAATACACTGCACCTGTTCTTTAATGGTGTCTACACCGGCAAAATCTCTCCCTCATTACTGGTAAGATCTGAAAAAAACTGAAAAATATTATTCTTTTTGAAGATAGGTAAAATGAGAAAACATAATACTCTACAGGTTTGAGATGAAGAGCTGACATTTTGAAAATAGAGGCTCATAAATTAACATGTGCTACCTTGTTCTTCAACTTCTGAAAAATTCCACTCCTGCTGGGATGGATATGTCAGCCTGGTTTGTGTTCCCTGCTGGGCTGAGCCGTGGCTGGCTGCAGCTCATCTTGGGCAGGGAGCAGGACCAGAGAAAGGAAACCCACCACCAGCATGGGCTCCCCTCCTCCATTCATCTCTGCTGCGGTAGCAGCTCAGCAGCAGCAACTGTCTTCCTTTAAGGACTGGAACAGGAGGGACTCACTGGCTGTGTGTTTTGGGTGGGCAGCTGAGTCCCAAGGCTGGCTGCAAGCAGAGTCCCATGGCGTTCAGTAACTGAGGGGGAGCAGAGATCAGGACTTAACCCAGGGCTTGATTTATAGCTAAATTATAGGGAGTGCTTGGATCTTGCATGAATTCACACAGTTTTTCAAGAGAGTTGGTGCATTTTAGTATATACTTATGCTTTTAAGGTCAAGAATTAATTGAAGATGCATAGCTGGCTACTCACTGTTCCAAATGGAAGTCCCTCTGTTAGCTAGTAGTTGGTCCTGGACAGTCTCTTCTAGAGGGTGGTTCAGTGCAGGATTTTCACTTAAATGTGCCAAGAAGGGCTCCTTCTTTCCTGACTGATTGCAGTCATGCAATACTGATGTTGCAGACTGTACTTGCAGTGGAGTAGAAACATCAAGCCAGATAAAGCTCAATTCTCTCTCCCAGAGAAAGCATTATTTTCTTCAAGGAGAAAAAAAATAATAATCAAAACCAGTAATTCAGCAGTGTAATAACCCAACATTTACAGCTGTGATGAAAATTTATGGAAATATTTTTATTTAGTAACTAATTTCAGGTCCTTGTCACTGTTTACCATAAAATAATCTCATGGTTTTCTGATAGTGAGGTTTGTTTGCTCATGGCCAGCCTGTTGTTCCCCATGACTCACAGGTCTTTTTCCCCAGCGTTGCTTTCCAGCAGGTCAACCCCTAACTTGTACCGGTGCATGTGGTTGTTCTTCCCCAGATGGAGCAATCCACACTTGCCCTGTTGAACTTCATTAGGTTCAAAAGACTGTGTGCAGCAGGTAGACGGAGGTTCTCCTCCCCCTCTACTCTGCCCTGGTGAGGCCACATCTGGAGTATTTTGTGCAGTTCTGGGCTCCCCAGTTCAGGAAGGACAAGGAAGTACTGGAGAGAGTCCAGCACAGATCCACTGAGATTATTAGGAAACTAGAGCATCTGCCCTATGAAGAAAGGCAAAGAGAGCGAGGTGTGTTTAGCTTAGAGGAAAGGAGGCTGAGGCAGGAAATGTTTATAAATGTAACTGTTCATAAATATCTAAAGGGTGGATTTCAGGAGGATGGGGTCAGACACTTCTTAGTGGTGTCCAGTGACAGAACAAGGGGTAATGGTCATAAACTGGCACACAAGACATGTAACTCTTTACTCTGAGGGCAGCAGAGCACTGGAACAGGCTGCCCAGGGGTGCTGTGTAGTCTCCATCCCTAGAGGTATTAAAAACCCACCTGGCTGTGCCCCTGTGTGATCTGCTCTAGGGGATCCTGCTCTGTCAGGTGGGTTGGACTAGATGATTTCCAAAGACCCCTTCCAACCCCTACCATTCTGTGATTCTGTGATTCTGTGAAATGCTTCAAGAGTAAGAGGAGATGGACCCACTGTTCCAAATTGGAGGAGCCTCACTCCAAAAACTCTGTAATTATGGAATGTATTATTAATTTCTGGCTTACACTCATTATTGCCAAATATAATATCTGATCTTGTTAGATTGTGTTAAATAAACGCTTCTTAATCTTTATCAGAGGAAAATAAATACCAAATACTTCCTCCTCAGTGATAAAATGAAAAAAGATATTATATAAAAAAGTTGCGTCAAACAGAACAAAATTTTCCAAAAAATGCAAAGTTTGAGGGCAGCATAAAAACTTCAGAAGTTAAAAATCTGGAGGAAAAAATAATTTCACAATTTCATCTGAATTGCCACATTAATTACTGAACTTTCTGGAAGGGCATTTTAATTTGTTTCTTCATATTATGGCACCCTGATGGTAAAATTATTTAAATTTCAGTTGGAATTTTTCAGAGCTGTTTGAAATGCTTTCCACGTCCAAATTATACTGTTTCCTAGTTATGCACACAAGCTGTATTAAGATTTTGGGAAATGGTATAAAATAACAAAATATAAAATAAATAATGAAGTAAAAAACCCAGAATCTGAATTTTTTAAATAGACTATTGAAATCAAGTACAAAACCAAGTTTTGCTTCTCAATAGAATTTTAATCAAAATTCAAAACATCATGAAAATCTGAGTTTACAATAGAAAACATTTCAATTAAAATATTTGAGCCATTTTGATTCCTTTCTGAAAAATCAATTGCTTGAAATCACTTACTAGGAAAATGAAATGTAATTTCCTTACACCGGAGAAAGACAGGTGCTTTATTTAGTGCTAAAGAAAAACATCTTGCATGTATATTTAGCAATGTTTTTTGTGTTCTTACAGTTTCATTCATCTTATCTTTCTCTGGTCTTCCAGCTGAGAACTGAGCATAGCTTCTTTTGAAGCCTTTTAGTAATTTACTGTAATCAGCATGCAAACTAATAAGACAGAATCATCTTCCCAAAATGGAGTATTGCACCAAAGAGGTACAAGGAGGAGACATTGAACCTCATTGGCAATAATCATCATGATCTGTTGACCAGTCTTTCTCTGACAAAAAGAACAATTCTGACTCTCGCTTATTCAAGATGTTGTTTAATTTGGCTTGGTCTAATTGTGTATATGTCATAGCACATCCACTTTCAAGATTATGTTTATATTATTTTAATTATTTTTTTTTTTAAATTAGTTGCTACAGTTAAAGAACAATCTCATCTTCATTAAAGATGACCCTCCAGCATTCTTTATTTCAATAGGTACTAGCTTGATCACTGTCTTTACACATAGTTTTCTACATTACTTTGTGCGTTGGGAAACAGAAGAGCAAAAAGGAAGGGTAGCAGGAAGGAGTAAGGTGTAAAAGGGGGGATAGACTGAGGAGAAAATCAAAGAAAAGGAAAGGAACTGCAAGTTTCTCAGCCTACAGTGTGTACTGTTCACTTCTATCGAGGTAAAAACCTGTAAGACGGGATGAGATGTTTGTGACATGGACAAGAAGCATTGAAGAGAGGACTCCAAGAAACAACTTGGGAGCGCAGCTGTGCGTGTGTCTGCTCCCCAACGCCGCCTCTCCACAGGCCGCAGCTCCCTCGGGAGATTCCCACGTGCTGAGGGGCTTTGCGGGGGAATCTTGCTGAGGGAAGGTTCCCGCAGCTCTGCCCTGGGGGCTCGCAGGGCTGCTTCTCACACTTTCCCCTCACGGCCAGGCAGCTTCTGCCCTTTCTCGGCAGCGCTTTCGCTGAGGTGGCCATGCGGGCTGGCTGGAACCGGCTGGAACTGGCTGGAACCGGCTGGAGCCAGCTGGAACCGGCTGGAACTGGCTGGAAGGCAGCGCTGGCCTCAGAGACACCGCAGAAGCCACAAATCCCTACCAGCTCCTGCAGCCACGAGAACTTTTCATTGGATCGTGAGGTAATCAGCTTATTACTATTATTATTTTATTTATTTTAAGCCTCAGTAGGATCCTGGAGCATACATGCTGGGACAAGAGGAAGCTCTGGAAAGGTTAAGTAATTTTCTGATGATTCTTGCAAAGAACCTCTTGAACAAATTTGCAAGAAGAAGGGATTACTAGATTGTGTACCTTTTTTTAAAAAAAGGTTTTTTATTTGGTTTTCCTGTTGCATTTGCCCTGTTCTTCCATGTTTTGACACCAGACCACAGCAGGAATATTAAACCACCTCAGAGATAACAGTCAAAATGAAATAAATACAAGAACTTCAGAAAAATCCTTGCAAGGCATTAGGTGAATCTTAGGCAGTTTTTCAGCGGTCTGGATGCCCAGACCTGTGGCTTCAGAAGCTGTTCTGCTGGAAAGCTGAGCAAGCAAACACCTCCTTCCCTCCTCGAGTTCCTGTGGTGGCTCCTTTGCCCTCCCCCGCGCTCCTGCCGCCTCCTCCGCTGGCCCAGAGCCCCTGGTGATGGGCTGCAGGGAGTCTGTAAGGTAAGAAACGAGGAAATTTGCACCAAGAATGAAAGACAAGAGCAACTGCATCTTTTACACTGGTGTAAGCCAGGGGGTAACAGATCTTGTCCCAATTTTTGTGTTTCTTTCTGTGTTTGCGTAATATAACAAACATGTTAAGCATAGAATTATATTTATATATAAGTAATGTAAATATAATATAAAGCTTTTGAAGCGTAGTATGTACATTTTATTTTGTAAATGAACCGGGGAACTTTGAGGACTGAAGCCATCAGGGTCTCTCTATCTGTGACCCTAACCCACCAGTATGGACTTTAATTTTGTAGGTTGCTGGGATTTCCAAGGCCCCATTTTCAAGCACCTTTGTGCAACTGTGATAACAGGAAAATTAAAGGTAAAATTGTAATAGTACTTGGAAAAAAGGGGACAGAATAGTGTAGGGTGAGCTACTGCTCAAAGCATGGTTGTGCTCTAACATGGAGAACAGTCCTACTGGTCATGTGTATATAAATATTTATGCTTCAAGACTAAAATCTCTCAAGTGTTAATTTAGTTCATTATTTCTTAAATTAGAGTAACCTGGCAATGTCTGTCCAAATGGGTCTTCAGATTAAACCAACATCTCAAATTGTGACAAATGAGCCCTTTTAGTAGTGATGCTCTTCCTTTTACAAACAGAAAGCACACTTAGAAGACAGAGATCATCCAAATAAAGTAATTAAAATATATGACCAAATGGGTGCTCTTCATTAGGTGTGATTTTGTGGTCTCGCAGAGACATTAGTCAGCAGATTGAACATTACAATTTTCTGAAGTGTACATAGTCCTGAGTACAAACTGTAGAGGAGACAGCCAAGTGTAAAATAACAATAACCAGGCAGAGCCTGCAAATACTAAGAATTCATTTCCCCCCCTGTAAGGGAGGCTTAGTCAATAATTAAAGTAAGCAATACATATTTGGCTTAAGATAAAAAGAACTAAAATCTGGTTTTTTTCACTAGGCTTTGCTTTTATCATTCAAATTTAAACACAAATGGAAGCATCAACATGCTTTCTTTGAGAGCTGCTTTTACCACTATGGCAGTTAACATGCAAATCTGGAATATAAATTTAGCTTACAAATGACACTGCACAAAGATTACTGCTACATCTCTTTCTGTAACCAGAAAGAATGTGGAAAAGATAACTTGTTTCAGAAATAACTATAATTCAAAGAGAAATTGGCACACATTAGTATAGTCTTATCACAGAAGCTTGTACTTTAAACTGGTGCATAGCATTGCTAACTAGTCCAGGCATAATTTTTATTACTTTGAAGATAGAGATGATAGGTAAATTAATAAGATTCACAGAATTTTCCATGGGAAAGTGCAAGTAGGGATCAGGAGGAGGTGATAGTAGGCATTTATAAACTTGATTTGCCAGATTTTCCACTCCTTTTGCATGTAACTTGACCCTCTTATTTTGTATAAAACCCTATTTATTGAAGAAGTGTCCCCCTGCTCATGGTGGGGTATCATTTTACACCACATCACTGCAACTGATACACCTATATAAGCTATATAGGCAGTGGCAGGACTGACCCTTTGTGTACGTGCTTGATACGACATTCAGTCCACTTCTGTCATTAGGATACGAGTAATTTGCAGAGTCTTCTGAATGATCATTATGTATTAACCTTTTTGACTCTCTGATTGACTCCCCAATTGTCTGGGATTAACATAAGAAAAGGTTTTCAGAACTCATAGTGAGGATAATGTATTTCATATGGTCACTTCATTATTCATCTGTGTTGCAGTATCGAAGTCTGGGCTTCTTCCCATTTCTCCTTGTTGCTGTCTACATAGAGCACTATAATTTTTCTTCATAGGGCAGTCACTTTGTGTTGCTGTTTATCTGCTGTTGTCTTTACTTCAGCTAACAGTTGACTGCAAATATTTTATTTATTTTTTTATGTACTTGTATGAGGGACACCATAGAAACATAAATGGTGTTGAATTACATAATAAGAAGCCTGTTAGTGTGAGTACCTTCTTTCAAGGTTGTCATAATGTGTCCATTTGAAAAAGAAGGTAGTCATGTCCCATGTTAAGTGTGATTATTTAAAATGTAATATACCTGAATTGGTTTCTTTCTGCATGTGTAATAGGATATTCTGAACTTTGCATGAAGGTCATTTTTGCAGAATACTGGTAGCTGGCACTATTGCTGTGAGCCAAACTAATAAAGCGTAACTTATGTTGCCTTTAATCAACTTAATGACTAATTTTCTCGAAGAATACTCCTACAGCTGCTAAACTTCATTACTTACGAAAATATTGTAAAACATTACTCGTCTCGTGGTATACCTCCTGGTCTTTAGTGGTTGCCTGTGTCACTATTGCTCTTTATTGCAAGGTGGTAGAGATGGAAACCCATCTGAAATAGCACTGAACCTAGTTCTACTCCTGTAACGCTCCATTGTGGTATGTAGAGGCTTTGAGCTACTTAAGGCTAGGTGGTTGACAGGGGTGCTAATTTTGTATCTATCTAAAAGCACTTTTTCTCACTGAAAAGTTACAGTCTGATTTCCTAAGGAAAGGAGGCATATACAGACATTTTGGTCTATTCACTAGGAATTTAGGGGACAAATACCTTCAGAAAGCAAGCTTTCTTGCTGTCTTTCTTTACAGAGCAACTTGTCTACTCTAATAAGTACCTGATAGTCTGCTGTCTGCTTGTCTTTTTCGATTGCCGATAACAAAACCCACAGAAAATCTTGTCCATCGAAAGACATTATGATTATTAGTAATGAAATTAATAAACCTGTAAAAAGGATACATCTTGGAAATGTTCTATTGAAACATAACTGCAATAAGGATTTGACTACCTAAGAAATGCATTAAAAATGGGTCTTCAGCCTATTCTAGGTGGTACTCCTACACATAATCAAATCACATGCAGTAATCCAGTTATGTGTGTGTTCTAAAATGATGAGGATAGTAAGAAAAATAATAGAAAAATCTGTTTGTTAAACCCAAGTCAAGAATAGGTATCTTTAATTATATTCTGCACTTCTTTGCTTCAAATTCCAGGTGTTCAAAATACTTGATAAAAGAAAGATGAGTCTGCAGCCTGAAAAATTAATGTTTTTTTGGTGTTGTATATTAGGGGGCTTGGCCTGTATGAAGTGTTCTTTTTAGTCTCAGTTGCTTCTGTGTGTATAGATGTTTGCACAAATTCCCAGAATTTTAGAACAGAAAATTTGAATAAAATTAAGTAAATCCTCTAATTTCTCTTCTTGAAAACTGTTAATTTTTGTAACTTCTAGCTTTGTAGCAGTCTGCATGACAAACACAGTTCTCCAAATAATTTTTCCAGCTCCTTGAGATACCATCACATGTTTTTAGCTTTCTGGATTTTAAATATCAGAGGTTTTTTTACTGTAATCTAAGCAATTTTGAAAGCAGTTTTTTGGATTTTCATGTATCTCCAGAATGAATATGTACCTAAGACATTATTTTTTAATGCATAGATGCAAATGGAAAAAAGATAAAATCCATAATTTTTGTGTATGGTTTTAAATCCTAGAGAATCAGACAAAAGCAGCTTTACTTGTTGGAATTTAATGTTTAATTCTAAATCTTTTCGAAGAAAAAAAAGAGTGGCCAAGTGACAGCAAGGGGAGGAGGATCCTTTCTTGCACCAGGTAGAAAAGTTAGTGAACAGTCTAGGATGTTCTCTATGCCTTCAAAGTGTTATAAACTATTTTATGACTGGTATAAATTAAATTATATTAACATTTCCTCTCAAGAACTGAATTCCTGAAAGCAGTTATGGCTTGTGGCTGTTTCCATCTGTTCCCAAGCAAAGTGTACTGTATTACTTCTGTGTCTGAAAACTCAGTTGGAATCACTTTCAACAGAGGCACTTCCTGCAGATGTTGGTTGGTGTTTAATACAATATTTGATGTTTGATATGAACACCTCCACATGAATTCCTAGGAAATCTTTTTTTTTAGTTTGCCTTCTCTGGACAGGATAAACTTTTTACAGGCTTTGTTTGCATTGAAAGTTTTAATGTAGCTAAGCAGTTGGTTTAGGTTTCAGAGAGAAGCAGTGATGGCAATTGTTTAACATTCCTATGCCCAATGTGATCTATCTTTTTTAACAGCAAATTCATGAAATGGACAAACTGGCATGTTCCCGGCTCCTGCTTAAGATGGCCAAGGATGGCTAGAAACAAATCTATGGCCAGACATTAACAGCCTGCCTATTTCTGCACCTCTTTGCACTTAGTCTCTGTGTACCAGTAGCAGAAAAGAGAGGGAGCTTGTACTGCAACAGCTGTGTAGCACATTTGACCCCTTGAGGTAGAAGAAAATTCTGGTGGTGTATGTGCAGAATATTGAAAAGGTGGTTAAAAAATTGACATTTTATAAATATGGGAGGTTAATCTTGTCTTTTCCAATAAAACATTTCTTGGTTCAGTTCTATAATTATTTGCATAGGCCTGTCTCACTGACACTTAGAAGGTATTTCATAGTTAAAAATTATTAATTTAATATTTTAAACACATTATATTGTTTTATTAATTTTCTGAAACTTGAAAGTTCAAAGATTTTTTGGATTATCGATGCTGGAAAAAGGTTACATTGCACTGAAAGACTGTATGTACACTCCTAGAATATAAAGCAAAACATAAATTAAGAAATTTATTATAATCTCTGTAATGTCCTACATTTAGTTGCCTCTTAATAATGTTTACTGAGCATATTATTGATATTTATGGCTTGTCTAATTGAGATGTTAGATTCCTCTTCTTTCTCCAGTAGAAATAAATGTCTGGTAACTTAGCAATCACCATAACATCAATTTGGAATGATTTATACATGCAAGAAACTATAATTTTAACTTAGTCTGACCTTATGTATAACACAGGGCATAAAATTTTAATCAGCTAATTACTACATTAAATCTGTAATCGGGGGGGGAAATAGAGGCTATTCTTCATATAAATACTTTATTCTTTTATAAAAACAATTCTGTGGAAGGGGATCAGTTGCATTACCTTCACTGCAGTTACTTTGAATTCTTTTGAGTTGCTGGCTCATTCTGCACCTCTTACTACTAGTTTAAATCTTTTTCTACTGTCATCGATATTTTTTTCCATGTGGACTCATGTGTAAAGTTTTATCAAAACTATCCTGCTAATACTGCAGTTTTAACTCAATAGTTGATTATTTAGTCTGTTTCTAATAATGCTTCTCACAAAAGAAAAATCCTCTGACAGCAGTGTCCAAAGAAAAGATGGATTTTGCAGGGAGTTTTTATGTGTTTTCTCACTGTAACAGGAAGATTAGTATATAATATGCTTTTTATATATATATAATTATTTTTTTTCTTGTCAAGTGATAGTTTTGTCTAGCAGTAGATCAAAAAGTTGCCAGTATTGCTACAGTCACCACAGCTCTGCTGAGATTGTACATAGTTCTGTATTTTGTGGATTCTACATTTCTTATATTTTACTTGGTCTGATCCTTTTCTCTATTTGGCTTCAGAAGCTACACATGAAGTACAGTGTCCTGAAGCATAGTTAGCCTGTATGTTCGTTCATACACTTATTTGTAAGGCACTTATAATTTCTTGTTTGCTATTGCACTTTCTCCAAAGGTGCTTTCTACTGTCTTTTGCATGGGTCTGGTATTGAGCATTCCAGGAATAGTTGTCTTTTTTTTGCCATTTGGTTTACATATGAGATAACATGCATCACCCAACAAGTACATTGATAAATATTGTATTAACATTTGATATATTTTTAGAGCCCTTCAGGTGCAACTTGCATTGGATGTTTATCATTAACAGTGTTGTACATGCTTGGTGACGGCTCTTTCTCTGCTGTGCAGTTCTGATTGCTTCCTTTTTCCTTCCTTGAATTTAAAGAGTGAAGAAAGCCTCACAGAGTTAAATATTCGTGAGAATGGTTGCTTTCATTGGTCTCTTCTGAATGTTTCTGCAGTTGTTTTTATTCAACTAGGGGAGGCAACTCCACTGAGAACTGTGCAATGTATGAACAGTACCAGAAACTCTCTTTATGAATGATGACATTTGACATTGATATTTTTCAGGTGACATAAATATTGGAATAAATATGGGACATTAAATAAATAAATATGGAACAGGATATGAGACCATAATTTATCCACTATTTTTTAAAGAAATCAACTTTAAAATGAAATATGGAAAGTATTTTAAGTATCTGTTAGCAATAAAACTTGTCAGAGATGGGCAAGTTCTGATAGGCATAGCATGTGCACAATATATGTGCTCATAGAAAAGCCTCTCTTGTCAGTTATGAGACTAAATATTTACTAAAATTAATGTTAGGTCTGTATCAGCCTTTTATCAGCACGCAAATTAATTCAGAATTTTGTTTTGCTTTCGTAGCACAACATACACCTTTCAAAATACTCAAGCTCTAGGAATTGCAGTCCATTGAAAGTGAAGAGGAATTGTGTTTCTAAGTCAGTTTGGTCTTTTAACCCAGTCTCTTCCTCATCCCTTTTAAATTAAG
Source organism: Apus apus (assembly GCF_020740795.1). Lineage (NCBI taxonomy): Eukaryota > Metazoa > Chordata > Aves > Apodiformes > Apodidae > Apus > Apus apus. The sequence goes on from NC_067283.1 coordinate 56,186,816, forward strand.
GCAAAGCTTCATCCAAGCTTTAGTGAAGGCAAAGTAAGTCTTTTGTTTGACTAATTGATTGGGCTTCTTACTGTGTTTTCTTTTGCAAGGCAGACAAGCCAGCAAAGACCTGATGTGCTTGTGTATTTGTATGCATTGTCTGATAACCAACATGAAGGAGGAAATGGGAGAAAAGGAATACAGTGGGATAAGCAACATCTCTATGTATGTGATTCTGTGGTTTAATATTTTCATTGTACATATGTTAAGGTAGCGTTCTGCATTGTAAAGTCTGAATTCTGCAATGATAGCTTGCTTAGACTAAGTCCAAATAAAGTCAGAGGGAGTAGTTCAGAAAGATGGTGTTAATTGTAAGAGTATCAGAACTGTATAATTAGTGATCTGCTTGTATGTACTTCCAGCCTTTTTACTAATTGCTTGTATCTTCTAAAATGCATTGCAGAGCAGGCATGGAATACAAGTGTAAGCTTTCATCTCTGACTGTTTATGGCTCTTTGCAGCTGCTATTCAAGTAGGTTTGACTTTTCAAATCTGAGAAATACTGATAGAAATAATAGCCTGTATCACTGTTGAGTAAGAAACAAAATTGATTAGAAGATAGAGACAAAACAGAATTGGAGGAAGTGAGGAAAATGTAGGTTTTTCTGCTTCAGTCTGCTTCTTCCAGTCATCATGCTAACATTTTGTACAATGACAGGGTGATGCTCAGAGTAGATGTGATGGTTTGCTCTGACACAGCTGCATCTGCCAAGATAAGCTTTACCTACATTTAATTTTGTCACTGACCTTGACCCAGTCAGCTTTGAAAACATTGGTAAGATTTGTCCAGGGAAATTCAGGAAAGAAGCAGGGAAATAGTGCAAAGTAGAGATCTCCTAAGAGCTACATGCTACTGTTGTGCATTAGGCCAAATTTCACTTAATTCCACTTAAAGCCAGCATTAAAAATTGGACATATGTTTAAAGAACTTAAGTAAAATTGTTTAATTATTTTAAAATATGTTGAACAGCAAGGATAAAAGAGACCAGAGTGAGATCTGTAAACCTCCTGAGCTCACTTCAGGATTTGATTCTGTGAATCTCATTCTGGCCCCTTTCTGCATCTATTCAAGTCATCCAAAGTGAGAATAGCAATGTGAAGATGTATTTCAGGTAGTTTCTCTAGCTTCAGTGATCTTCCTAGCTACAGTTTAGGTCTGTCTGAAGTGTCCAATATCTGTACAACTTTTATTCATTTATTTATTATTTTTTAAAAATCTTCCTAATCATTAAAATTTTACCTTTAGAGGTATTTCATAACCAGACCAAATAGGCTGTAATTCCACTTAATGCTTGTTTGTCCCACTTTGTCTTAATACCTCATTTTTGGTGTTTTGGCTGTACTGAAAAGAGTTTTGAAAAAAGAAGCTTCAATGATTATAGACTTGACCTGAAGGCAGAGAGTTTTTGGTTTTGATGGAATTGGTAGGGAGTAGGAGGAGGAGGCATTTGGAATTATTTTTTTTTTTTCTCTCTCAGGATTTTGCTGAATGGAGTGTTTTCCTTGTGACTGAAGGCTACTAGCTTGAATTAAATTATTTCTGATTATATAATCATAGAATCATTTTGGTAGGAAAAGGTCTGCAAGATCATGAAATCCAACCATAACCTAGCACTGCCAAGTTTACCACTAAACCCTGTCCCTAAGCACCACTTCTACATGTCTTCTAAATGCCTCCAGGGATGGTGACTCAGCCACTTCCAATGATTGACAACCCTTTCAGTGGATATATTTTTCCTAATACCTAATCTAAACCTCCCCTGGAGGAACTTGAGGCCATTTCCACTTGTCCTGTCACTTGTTACTTGGGAGAAGGGGTCAACGCCCACCTCGCTATTTCTTTTCAGGTAGTTGTGGAGAGCAATAAGGTCTCCCCTCAGCCTCCTTTTCTCCAGACTGAGCAACCAGAGTTCCCTCAGATGCTTGTCATAAAAGTTGTTCTCCAGACCCTTCACTATCTTTGTTACCCTTCTTTAGACTCACTCGAGCACCTCTGTGTCTTTCTTGTAGTTGAGTACCCAAAACTGAACACAGTACTTCTGGTGCTGCCTCACTAGTGCTGAGTACAGAGATATAGTCACTTCCCTCATCCTGCTTGCCACATTTTTCCTGATACAAGCCAGGATGCTGTTGGCCTTGGCCACCTGGACACACTGCTGGCACAACCAACTCCACATCCTTCTCTCTGGGCAGCTTTCCAGCTGCTCTTCCTCAACCAAGCCTGTAGAATTTCATGGGGTTGGTGTGACCCAAGTGCAGGACCCTGTGCTTGGCCTTGGTGAACCTCATACAGTTGGCCTCAGCCCATCAATCCAGCCTGTCAAGATCCCTCTGCAGAGCCTTCTGCCATCAGGTGAATCAACATTCCTGCCCCAACTTAGTATCATCTGCAAACTTTCTGAGGGTGCCCATGATCTTTTAATCTGGGTCATTGATAAATATATTAAACAGAACTGACCCCAACACTGAGCCCTGGGTAACACCACTTTTGCCTGGAAGCCAATCAGATTTATCTGGATTCACCACAACTCTTTGGGCCTGGCCATCCAGCCACTTTTTACCCAGCAAAGGGTATACCTGCCCAAGCCATGAGCAGCCAGTTTCTCCAGGAGAATGCTGTGGGAAATGGTGTCCAGACAGGCAACATCCACAGCCTTTCCCTCATCCACTAAGTAGGTCACCCAGTCATAGAAGGAGATTAGGTTTTTCAAGCAGGACCTGCCTTTCACAAACATGTTCTTACTAGGCTTGATCATGTGGTTGTCCTGCATGATCTTAATGATGGCCCTTCAAGATTATTTGCTCCATGACCTTCCCCAGCACTGAGGTCAGACTCACAGGCCTGTTGTTACTCAGATACTCCTTCCAGCCTTTGTTGTAGATGGCTCCCAAGTTAGCCAGGGCTCCAGATGGATGATGGAAAGTGGCTTGGTGAGTACTGTGTGTGTCTGAGTGGTGCAGCAGGTCACTAAGGATTTCCCCTTGGATTAGGTGGGCTTCATTCTGCTCCCTGTCTTATCTTTCAGCTCAAGGGACTGGATACCCAGAGAACAACTGGTCATACTGTTAAGTTACGTTCTAGTTGGGCTTTGGCCCTTCTAATTTTCTCCCTGTATAACCTCATGACATCGTTGTAGTTCTCCTGAGTTGGCTGCCCCCTTCTTCTAAAGGTCATAAACTCTCTTTTTTTTCCTCAGTTGCAGCCAGATCTCTCTGTTCAGCCAGGCTGTCATCTTGCCCAGCAGCTTGTCTTTTGGCACATGGGGACAGCTTGCTCGTACACCTTCAAGATTTCCTTCTTGAAGGAAGTCCAGCCTTCCTGGACTCCTTTGACTTTCAGGACTGCCTCCCACAGGACTCTTCTCAATATAAACATAAACATAAATATAAATATGTAAATTGTCAATATAAATATAAAGTAAGTTACCTTAAAAATAATGTATGTATTTATGAAGAACTGAGGAAAGACAAAAAAAAATAAATGGCCAGCTAGAAAAGTCATCTCCTGAACAGGCCTGGGTCTGCCCTCTGAAAGTCCAAGGTGGCAGTTTTGCTGACCACCCTCAGAAGTATGTGGACAACTGCTGCACAGGTTTTCTTTCCCCGCCCCCTTAACTTGTGCTTGGAATGCTTGGAGGCTGTTATGTCGTTAGATTGTTGGGCTTCGTGTTGATAAAGTTGGGGTTTTTCTTTTTTTTTTTTTTTTATTTCCTTCCTTGCTTCATTGCTTTCATGTAAATACCAACCCTGGGAAAAAAAAAAAAAAAAAAAAAAAAAAAAAAGCAGCAATCAACAGAGACTGCCGTTTAGCTCAATAAGTAGAAAGTTCTGTTTCTGAGATACAAGCATCTACATTCTTTGCTGCTTCTCTTGGTTGCCAGAGTGCACCTAGAGTGCAAGACAGTGACAACACACAGCAGTGGATACCCATTAGTCTGTTACAGTGCCATCTTCTAACACTACAGCCTGTGTAAGTGCTGTGAGAAGAAAAAAATTACACCTGCTTCAAGACTTGCTAGAGCTTGACTTTTTGCTCTTTCTGATAGCAGGTGTAAAAATCTGACAACGTCTTCACAGGAGTTTTAATGATTTTGCTGTAGAGAAGAAAAACAGTTTTCAGCAGTCAATGGGGGTGTTTATTTAAAATATCCCAAACTGTCACTTACTCAGCCATATAACAAGGTTTTTGAGGATGCATTGACAGAGCTGTGAATCAAGATTTCCTGCCCACCTGCTTTCTTCCCTTGTCAGCCTTGTCAGATTTCTCTTGCTGAAATCAAGGAATGTTAAGTTACTTAAAAGCAGTGACACATTTTCTATGCGCATAGTTGCTTTTTCTTACTGCCTCATAAATATTTTAGAAGTGTTTGTTACCTGACTAATAAGTACTGGGAAAAAATAAGTAATCTGCTAATGCAATTTCATTACTGAGCTTAGATCAGAGCTTTTTTAATATTGTTACCTCTACTGTGTAGAATTTTAAAAAATACTCAAATGACTTTGGCACAGATTCACCATTTGCACTCTTTAGTAACACCATTATTAATATATACATAACTGATGTATTCCAATAGCGGTTATTTATACTGCAGAATGATGCATGAAATACAAATCCAAGACTTTGTGTCATGGTTTTGGATGTTGTTATACTCTGAGGCAATGAAGTGCAAATTCTGTCAGCTTTACTTAATCCCGTAAATAGGATGCTTAACATGAGTGTAATTACAAAAACGATCAGTAGGTAGTCCATGCAGTAATTTGGCATTTCTATCTTTGCTGCCATTATTATAATGGATTACTTTATTTAATTTATTTTTGTCCCCAGTGTGCTGTACATTTTTGACTGTGAATACAATAATTAGACAATCCTGGGAACAAACTGGAACCTGTTTAGTATCAAAGTTCATTTGGACCTTTAGGCATTAGGAAATCAAGGGGCTTTCTGTTACTATATTTTAGTATCTTTTTGGCAGTAGTAAGGTGTAGTTAACGTAGTTAATGATACTACTTCTTTAGTTTCTGGTTTTGCTGTTACTGGGTCAGATGCTCACCTTTCAAAATTAGTCTCTGACTTAATTTCAAATTATGTTTTATAGATTTTTATCATATGCAAGAGAGCTTGTGAGATACAGGTTTGCCATGTGGAACACTTTGCATGTCAAGTCCTCTGGATCTAGTGGTTTGGTTTTAATTTGTAAATGGAACCTGTCAGTTTCTACTTAAAAAAAAAAACTGGACAGAATACTTTGAAGTTATACTTAAAATCTTTCTAATGGTTGATAACCACAATGTGTGAAAGTAAGGTACCTTTACAGTAATGTATATATTTATGAAGAACTGAGGAAAGACAAAAAAAAATAAATGGCCAGCTAGAAAAGTCATCGACCCACGACATCTTACTTCAACCTCACATTCTTATTCTCTCTTTTTCTCCTCCCCTTTCCTCCCTTCAAGGAATGCATGGGGGAAAGATAAGGCAAGTGTCAGCTCCTTGTCCTGTGTCAAATAAAATTTAGATCTTTTACCCATTTTAAGGTATTGTGGTATAAGCCAGTTGTAGTGAGTTGCTACGCTGTGTAAAAGTTCAGGTTACACAAAGCTGATCTGTTACAAATGATGCACCAAATCAAGGAACTCTTTTCCAGACTCTTTGGCATTGGGTCCTTTTGGAAGAATACACTTCAGATTTTCACTCTGCTAGCTTCTTAGAGGTGGCTGATTTTCCTCTTATTTTCTTTAGACACAAGAATCTGAGAAGCAGGACTAATGCCCTGAAAACAATTCATTGATGAACTGTAACCGTTTATTTTTTTTCTCCTTAGCTCTTCCTGCATCCTCTGCATCCTGTTCTCTATAATAGATGTTGCTACAGGTTTCTCTGCTTCTTAGGGTGCCCCCATCATTCCCAGTGCCAGGGTGCACGAGGCTGTCAGAGGGGTGAAAGGGAACTGCAAGAGCAGAAGAGAGAGGGCAGGGCAGGTGAGGTAAATGGAAGTGACCTGTGGGACAAATAAGTAGATGCTGAGTTTTACAGTTTACATCCTCGCAGAAACTGTTTGTGGTCTTCTTGGAGAGTACTGTCTCTTTGAGTTCCAAACCCTCAGAATTACAAAGCTATACATATATATTAAGTGGGTAATTGAGAGGCAACAGTTGTATGTAAATATTTGGAGTTTACTGGAAGAATGAGAGAAAAGAAGACAAACAGAATGGAAAAAAGAGTATGAGTGCATTAGTAGTGGGACAGTTTGAAATAAATACTCCTCCTTGGGAATATTTAGAGTCCCATTAAAAAAAAGAAAATAAAAGGATATGAGAGAAGACACTTGACAGTTTTGGAACTGCTGCCAAATGTTTATATACATTTGTGAATCCTTCAAATCTTAACACACATTTTCTCTTTGAGTCTACGCCGTTGAATTAGTTAGCTTAGCCTTTGCTACCTAGCAGGAGGTATGATACCAGGCTAAAATTACCTTTAGGCGTGGGCTTTTCCTCTTTACCAAGAAGGAATCTTATAGTTTCTAATATTAAGAATTAAGGGTTTGTTGGTCTTAGTGAGCTTGCATCCTGCATAAGTAAATTTATGAATATTTTAAAAAAAATAACTAACGGACTGCACGGAATTGATTAATTTTTTATTTATCAGAATCCTCCACTTCTCCAGATAAAGCAGTGCATTTAAATTGTAATACAGTTGCTTGCCATTTCAGGTAGTCTGATAAATTACATGGATAGCATGCCAGACTGACATTCCCAGTCTTTTTGCATTTGTTTTAATACTTTTATACTTTTGACTTTTGTTACAATAAGGTTGGCTGGAAAAATTGGAACTGCAGATGTGCATCTCTACAGCCCAAATGCTACGACTGCTTTCCAGCATGGCTTGCTTTATTCAGCCTGAAAGAAAAGCTGAATGAGGGAAACTTCATTAGTTGCATTGCAGCAGAAGTCGGATACTGACTGCAGGATCAGTGGTTTAGATAGGCAGTGATCTGCTGTAATGACAGAAGGTATCAGTAATAAAATCCAGTCTGTGAAACTAAACCAGAATATGTGGGTACACATATAAATTATACACATATCTATTCATGATTAAGGGTGCCATCCCTCTTAAAATATTGCAGAACCAACCCTTGCAATCACATTGACAGTCCATTGTAGTGGTGACAGACAGTTGTCAAGCCTTGTGCTTTGGCTGCTTATGAGCAAGACATATTTTATATAACATAACCCTTAGAAATTAATGTTGCTTGCTGCTCTAACAGTGCTACTTTTGCCATCTTATTCTGACAACAGTTACGACTTCCCACGGGTAGGCTGCTATGTAAATCTTCAGTAAAATATAAATGTGGGCTTCCGGAAGAAGTATGTGTTCAAGTTTTGGCATAAAACACTGCATATATCAGACCTACAGTTACAATATCTGTCTGCCTGCCTTCACATTACTTCTTTTCATTTGGCTACAGGCCCTGAAAAGTAATTGCTGGTAAGAAATGTTATTCAGGACATAGAGAAATGTTAACGATTATGTCTATGTTACACCTGAGATTATGTAATAGCCTATGTCTTACCAGGGCTAATTATATAAGTAGACTGTGCAATATGGGTGAAATACAGAATTAATAAAGCCCAAGCTAAAGGAATGAGCTTTGATGTATACATTTTGATAGAAATTGTTGTTTTGAATACTGTTTGAGTATTTAAAGTCGCAAAAAAGTAGGAATGCAGGATGCTTTTCCAGTGCCTGTCTGCCAGTAAATCATGTTTTTTTCAATGTTTCATCCTGCCTACTATCCTAAATACACTATTCATTTATTTTTAGATTTCCTTTAACATATCATTAATAATTGGTTTAAAGAGGAACTCAACTTTTATGTCATAAAGCCAAACAAAATGTTCCTAATTCTGAATTAAAATCTGTTTTCCTACACATAAGTATTACACTGAACAACACATAGAACCACCCAGGAATTTGGTAGTACAAGTTCTTGGATTGCTAGAATAGCTTTTAAAGTGCTGTCTACTAAAAGCTGGAGAGTAGAAAAAAATGCATTATATAAACCTGTGTTGTACTTTTTCCTTAAGTATCACCTTTGGTTTGCTGACAGAGACAAGATATTTGGCTCTGTCTGTGAATCTTTGGTCTGAACCAGAGCAGCCATTCTTTTACTTTATTCTTTAGCTGTACACGTCTTGCAAAGAAAGACGCATTGCTTCCATGTTAGTGGAAATAGCATTCACTGTCATGTTTAGTAAAAATATTATTGTTCATGTCTTCCAGAACAATATAATAAATAATGTTTTATGTTATTAGATAATTTTAAAGGAGGATAGAGCCTGGAGTCAGTAAAGTATGTTGAAAACCTGATTATAGGCTTTTTGTGTATTTTTTGTAAGTGTAAACTGGGAGTAACTCTAGTTTGCTCAGGTTGTTAACCCTGCAAGGTTTGCTTAGGAAAACCAGGCATAGTGGTTACATACATACATGATCACATCTAATATATAGCATGCAGTGGCAGTAACTCTCTAGGAACTTCAGGGTTAGGGTTTCCTAAACTGAATTGTTCCTGTGTAAAAGCTCTACTGCATTGAAACTTTACGTAGATCCTATAGAAGAGACTTTAACTCCTTTTCCCGATGCTTTGCCCACTGATAAATCCTTTAAAAGTCTGAGTATTATATTTAAGTGATTTCTAGGGCTTTTGTGTTTAGGAGGAACTTCACCTTATACAGGAGTAGTAATTGGATTCCCAGTAGATATCTTGGTGACTTCACCGAAGTGAACCAGTAATAGAATGGCAGGAATCCTCATCAGTTCTAGTCTCTTAGTGTCAATTTCCTCACTCTCTGAAGTCTTTGTGCCAGGGAATATCTGCAGTCAGAAACTGCTGTGAGTAAGGTGTTGATACTTCCTCTTTTGGTTTTGGTTATTTAATGAAATGGAAGAGAAGCATCAACTCTTCAGTGTTTGAAAGAAACTTGCATTTGAAAACATTACTGTACAATCATTGTTTTTAGGCCAAAAGCTAGAATCAATTTTTATTGTCCATTAAAGTTTTCAAACTCTTTAATATTAATTCCTGTGTGGCCAATAGTTGAGTAAAAGCTTTTATACAAATGCTTCAGATTTGCCTAGGGAAAACAGTAGCTGTCCTGAAAATACGGGTAGTATTTTAGAAATGAAGGTATCTGATGTTCTGTATATACTACTGAATAACAGAATTAATCCAATAATATGCAGTTCCTTAAAGAGAGAAGATGTAGTATATCATACTTGCTGAATTAATGTATTTCACATGTAAATGTAATCCTTTGCTAAAGGCAGATTTGTTCCTAAGAATGCAGTTTGAAGTAATGAGGTTACCTAAATCTGATGGTGCTTCTATGTTGTGTTTGAAAGCTTCAAAGATTAAAGAGAAATTCACGATCATTTTGCAGTCAAGTTTAATTAATTTGCTTGCTTACTATTGAAAGTATACTAATAAATATCTATGAGAGTGAAGAGTGCTCAGTAAAAAATAATAAATGTGGCTAGGAAATCTAACTTACTGAGCTAATTTTTTATCATCTATAGACCAGAGAGAGAATTTTTCTCCAGTTCCATTACTGCAGATATAACAAAGCTTCATGCATCTCAAAGCTTGTAAACAATACAGTTTTGACTTTGCAAAGGGACTGCATGTTGGATGGCATATTGGAATCAAAAGCAAATCATCTTAATGAGTAATAAGATTATCACGAGTTTTAATTAAGAGGGCAAGTACTACAAGTACTTGTAGTACAAGATAAATATCCTAAGTTCTGACAAGACTTATTCTCTGTTTAATGCTGTCCTTTTTTTTTGTCAAATCAAGATACATTTACTTTTTTTTAGTTCTAGGAGGTTGAAACTCTCCTGAAAGAGTTATTTGAAGAGCTAGCATGCTGTAGATGTACCTACTGTAGCTAGTGATACGCCAGAACCACATAAGTGCTAAGATCATACTTACATAAATTGGAGACATAAGCATAAAATATGTTCAATGATGTATCATCACAGATTCCATTTTAAAGACTTGAATATGAAATTACTTCCCATTCTGAGGTTGTGACACTGCACAGTTGAATTATTTTAGTCACAGCATGGATTAAAAAGTTGACACAATTTAATAACTTCTTAGCCTTGAGGAAAACATAGTGGGAGTGTGATGATGAAAACCTTAAATCTGATTTGTTCAGAAGTGACACTGTATTTGACAAGATGAATGACTCGTTGCTTTGCTAGGTGAGGGTTTTCTTACAAAAAAACTGCTGAAGATGGCAAGTCGGTATCCATCATCTACAAGGAGGCTTCCATATTTTTGATACTGTTTACCATTAACAGAAAATGCTCACACTGAGCAGGAGAGAGCGTATTAGATTAAAATGAAGAGTAAGAAGTGCTAATTTTCTCCAGCAAGAGACTTGCACTTCCATTGCTGCAGACACTCGGGATGAAGTAAATGAGAAAATCTTGTACTAGAAGGAGAAGGCAAGATTTCAAAGGAAGTATCAGGAAATAGAGATGCATTCAACGAACTTAAAAATACCGTAGAAATCGATCCCTGAAGCTACCTTTTCAAGACATTTGGAATCTTCTTTTGAATGCATCAATCTGTAAATATGTGGTTTTGTAAATCTTCTGGATTACTAGCTTCACTGAAAACAAATAAGTTTTGCAAGGAAACTAATGAAACCTTATATTAACACTGCATCCTTATTATGATCAGTTTGATATTATGTTAGTTATAGTATAGTAGACAACTATTTTTTTTATTATTTGAGATATTGTAATCATACTTGATAAAAACAGTAGTAATAAAATTGTCTACTAGTGGTTTTAGTGCCTTCTGGAGGATAGCAATAGAACTGTAAAACTTTCGAACTAAAATACTACAGTGTGCAGTACAGAATGACTGTAATGTTCCCCAGTATGTTTGTTGTTCACAGTGTCTGCTTCTAAGCTCACCCATTATTCCTAGAATTGAAAGTCAAAGTTCACAGTACCTGCTAGGGGTTTTAATAACTGTTAGCTTCTATGTGATAATTGTTCTAAATTTTGTAATGTAAGAGTATGGTAGAAATATTTCATGTGCTTAATGGGTATAAGCAGAATAAATCCACAGCTTAATCACCAATTTTTTTTCCTGAACTTTTGGAATAAATGGCTGCATTTTAAAGTATTTTTAGGAACCTTTTCAATACATTTTTTGATAGTTATTGTTGATTTTCTTTTTTAACTGAAAAAGTGAGATGCTGCAGTTCCACAGCATGAACATTCTCCTTATTGGAACACTAAGCAAGTCTTCCACACTCTTGAGGTTTAGAAATAACAGTGGCTCTTGTCATTCACATCAGGGAATTTTGTGAGGTTGTGGACAGCAATATCCTATCTCTCTGGTATAGTTCTCAATACTTCAGAAATAGGTTTCCTTTCCTAATTACTTGTTGGAATATTTAAGAATTGTATAATTAGGATCTCTTTAAGAGTATGAAAAAAAAATGTTTTCTTTCACTGTGATGTTATTTTTCTTTTTAATGTATGGTGGCTAAATATGAAAACTACAGGTTTGCTAAATTAATTTGAAATAATGCTTCATTAAAGCCTATATAATAAATCCATTTTGAATTGTTTAGATGGAACAGTATTTAATTTGCAGTAATCACAGGAATATTTGTATAGTTGTATTCAAATTTAAAACCTTTATTTATTTTCAAGTTTTTTGTTGTTTTGGAAATAATATAGCGCATGCTAGATTACATACTGAGCTTAACTATGGATGAATTTGAAACTACTGTATTTGATGGGAAGCTGAATTACCACATACCTTCTCAATCACTTTTCTTTTGTTGTTTGTAGTAATTTAATTTTAAATTTCCAGTAATTAGCCCTGGTTTGTGCAAAGACTTGATCACGTGTTAATCAGTAAAATATAGTCAATTAAATTAGTGGCCTAAACAAACAAACAAACAAAAATAAATAAATTCAGCTTTTCCAAGAACATGACAAGTTTCACCTGTGAGTGTACTGTGAGAGATCATCTTGCCCTACACCTCACCTGGGTTGGAGTAATCCCAAGGACAAATACAGATGGGGCGGAGAAAGGATTGAAAACAGCCTTGAGGAGAAGGACCTGGGGGTCTTGGTTGATGAGAATCTCAACATGAGCTGGCAGTATGTGCTTGCAGCCCAGAAAGCCAAGTGTGTCCTGGACTGCATCAAAAGAGGTGTGGGCAGAAGGTCAAGAGAGGTGCTTCTGCCCTTCTGCTCTGCTCTTGTGAGTCCCCACCTGGAGTACTATATCCAGTTCTGGAGCCCTTAACACAGGAAGGACACAGACCTCTTGGAGTGAGTCCAGAGAAGGGCCATGAAGATGATAAGAGAGCTGGAGCATCTCTTGTATGAAAATAGGCGGAGGGAGTTGGGGCTGTTCAGCATGGAGAAGAAAAGGATCCAGAAGGACCTCTTAGCAGCCTTCCAGTGCCTGAAGGGGCTACAGGAAAGCTGGGGAGGGACTTCTTACAAGGGCTTGCAGTGGTAGGACAAGGGGTAATGGTTTTAAACTGGAAGAGGGTAGATTTAGATTAGAGATTAGGAAGAAATTATTTAGCATGAGGGTACTGAGGCACTAGAACAGGTTGCCCAGGGAAGTTGTGGATGCTCCTTCCCTGGAAGTGTTCAAGGCCAGGCTGGATGGGGCTTTGAGTAACCTGGTCTAGTGGGAGGTGCCCCTGCTCATGGAGGGGGCTTTGGACTAGATGATCTTTAAGGTCCCTTCCAACCCAAACCATTCTGTGAGTCTGATCTTCAACCTCTGTAGGTTCGGGTGCATGGTTTTTAAACTACAGTAAGACTAGCTATGAAATACTTAAAGAGTTAAATATTCAGTTATTTTTAAAGCAAATACATTTCACATTATGAGATATTTAGCTCTTAAGTTTTTCCATAATTTTAGAAGTAGGAGAAAATTAATTAGCTTTTCTGAAATAATTTTAGAATTAAATTTTCTGGTAAAAGGTGTTTGACCAGCACAGACATTACCGTAATGTCTGTGTGCAGATGTGTATTGGGGTTTAAGCCTTTTCAGATGTTTATGTCAAAGGGAAAAAAAGCAACAGTTTGATTCAATATGGCCAATACAGAAATAAGAATATGCTAGCTCATGAAGTTCTATCTCACATAACATAAATTTCAGATGTGAATAAATAATGCCTTTTCTGGCATAAATCAAGGCTAGAGTTTCTGAGCTATGTCGCATATTTGCTAAAAATCAGAACCAACATTTGGGCAGTTGAGTCTGCATAACAGTACCGTACTGCCGGGAAAAGTGAAATGAGCTTCCAGCCGGAGTCTAATTGTCCATGATCACAATCTGCCTGATTTAGGAATTGCAGTCAGTGCAGAGGCACAGCGTGCCCTGCTCGCTCAGCCAGCCAACATGCGCCTCACCTGAACGATGACCCACGGCAGAAGCGCGCAGCCTGCTGCTGGTGGCGGGGCAGTGTTGGACGCGCTACCTGATCAAATGATACATTTTACACTCATGAGCACTCTGCAGTGTTAGAGTCAGTGTCGCTGGTTGTCAGACGACACAAGTGTCTGTGTACTGCACCCTAGCAATTGGTGCCATGCAGTGTGCATGGTCACTGTGAAGTGGACTAAAGCACAGTGCTGTCTCAATCAACCTTAATAGAAGACATCTTGCAGTTTATGGTACTCAGTAACACTTCTTATCTCTACAGTTTACTAGTCCTGGATTAGGTTGAAAATGCTCATCTTCTGATATGTGTGATTTTAATTACATTTTACAGGTCCAAGTGCCGTGGAATTAGTGATAGCCTGTCTGAAGACTAAATTATGCCAGTCTGTTTCATGCCAAATAAATAACAGTTTCTATTTAGTACAGGTTCATGCTGTCCCATCAATAGCAAGAAGCTCACTTTCAAAGTAGCACAGAATGGTGCTGTAACAAGTTGGATTGGAGAGATTAGTACAAATGTTTCCACCAAATAAGTTAACAAAAATAAGTCATTAGAGGATGTTTGAGAAGAAAGCAAATGTGGAAGGTGAAATCAGACAAATTGTCTGAATTTCTGAAGCAGTGACTTTTGAGAGTCTCTTTTGATCACACCTACCTGAAACAATTTGGTAATATGTGACATGACTACTCATTATTTTAAAAAGCATATTTTACTTTCATAAATAAAAATTGTAGTGCTTAAAAAGCACAGTGAAAGAATGCATTTTCTGAAAAAGAGGAAGAATACTTTGTAAATATTTTTTTTTTACTTTTTTTTCAAGATAAAGCTCATCCACACTTTCACCGAGATCAGGGTTGTATTGTGTAACACACATGGGAGAATACGGGAATACGTGTTTCTGAAATTACACATGAATGTCTAATGTTATGTGATTGTGCTTCTGCAGTTTGACAAACAAGCTAAGTTGAACAGTATTTCTCTGGTGACCAGAAAAAGAAAAAAGGAATTGATAATAAAAATTCTAGCTGAATAAAATGTTCTTGTGCTTCACAAAATACTGCGCAGTAGGGAAATTAAAGGTAGGCAGTGAAAAAGTTCTTTTTCAGTGGATATGCTGTAAAGATCTTTGACCTCATGCTGACCGTAACTGTTAGTACAAAGCAGTACTGATCACCTGGGATCTGAAGGGCTGCATTTAACCTGTTCTAACAAATCCTGGCTGTCCGTGATCTAGCTTGCAGTTACTGAGCTTCCTGCTGCTTTCATTTTATGACAGACATGCATGTTTCTACTATAGATATCTCTGCATGATGGTTTAGACATGGCCTTAATCTTTTTTTTCAGACTTCTGTGGTTAGCTTGAGAAGGAGAAAGAAAACTATGAAGTGTATTTCAAGCATTAAATCTTTGGATTTCAGCACATTTAGAACTGTGGGATTTTGTTTAAAAATTAAATGTAGTCCAGAAGGTATTGTTCAACTCCATATCTGAAGCTGTCATTTTTCATTTAATAAAGGTACTGTTGAGACAGTACTGTAGAGATGAATGTTAAAGACAGCTTTTGGTATAAATCTATTTAAATGAAGTGAAAGAAAGTTTTTATCTATTAAGCCATTGTGCTCGATGAAAGTAATGAATGCATTAATGGAATTAAAAAGCTAATATTCTTTAAAGGTGATGCAAAGCATAATTACAGCTAGGGACTTAAAGGATGAATAAAACTGGTAGTTTGGAAAATTAATCAAGAAAGAATCTTTAAAATTTATACTAATATCTGTTTTCGCTTTTTTTTTTTTCTGGTGTTAATAATACATAAAAGTAATTTCATTTATTTATTGCACTTGTTCTCAAATGAAAATCTTTGGAATTAATTTGTTGAGCAATATAGCAAGGTGTATTTTGGCATTCTACTTTATTTTTTTTAAAGTCACAGTTACTGTGAAAGAAAAATTTGTTGAATGTGAATGAAAATACACATTTTGGAGGATAGGATTTTAATTTGGAATATTCCTTTTCTTCCACAGAAGGATGTAATTCATAAGTCTCCTTTTAGATAATTTTGTGGTTCCAAACACTAAAATTTCAATCCTCTGAGATCAGGCCAGCATGATTATAACTGATAGTCATAACTATTTGTGATAGCTATTCACTGGTCTGTATTCAGATTTGTGGTAATTGCCACATGAGAACTTCTTTGCTCCTTTTCCGTAAAGCTGTGGCTTCCTCCTGTTTAGAAGATGCTTCTATTGCTCTTGGACATGAGAGATGATCAGTACTATCTACAGCTTCTTCTCTACAACACATCTTTTTCTTTTTTTTCCCTCTATAATGAGTCATTATACACAGAAATGGGACATGGAAGTCTTCTGGCTTATTTTGCTTGAATACAGTTAGCTGCTGAAAATAAGGTATGTGCTTGCTGTGTAGTTATTTGGGATATGGAATCCATTGTAACCAAGGTTCAGAGTTCACTTTGTCTTACTTTATTCTAGGACATGTTGAATTTTGCAGAATGTGTATGAGGATAAACAGGAAATCTTGTAGCAGGACCCTGTCAAAGGCAGCACTGCTTTTTATGATTGGCAGAAGGAACAGGAAAATATACTTCTTAATCTGCTAGCTTCAGTTTATTAAATGGAGAATAGAAAATGTTCAAATATTTGATTTGTAAGGGGAAATATATATGGGAACACTAAGAGGAATAACATAAAATAGCACCACTGTGTGTATCTGATTCTCCGTTGTTTTGAGATTTGATTAGAAGCTTTGATTGAAGCCTTCTGTCTTTCTATTTTTGTCAAGTGTGAAGTGCACTGTTGTGCTGTGTGACTAAATACTCGATTTAAAAAGAAAACCAGGTAGTTAACCTGCCATTACATCACGGGTGCAAGTGTTGTGAAAAATGAATACCAAATCAACACTAAAGCCATCAGTATAATGCCACTGGCAAAGAAACTTCTTCATGTTGCTTAATTCTATTCTGCAACTGCACAGTCAGAGTCGATTAGGTACGTTTACTCATCCACACTCTCTGTTGTGTTTACAATCTGGTAGGGTGTTTTTGAGGATGGAAGGAAGAGTAGGAGGAAGGACAAAAAAATTTGATTATTTTGCTGAAAGCTAAGTTCAGTACTGAGAATGCATATTCTAAATGACAGCAGGGAAAAATATATGATTGTAATTCCAGCTGTGCAATACCTGACTGGTACATTTCAGGGGTTAGGGCTGGTAGCTATCATTGCCTTGAAGTATCAAATTTATTGTGATAGCTGGTGTTGATTAATTTGGATTTCAAATTTCAGCTTTAGCTGATATTGATCTTACCTGCGTTGTTTTTCTTCTTTATAGCAGTGCTTAATGGAATGATTTTGGGTTAATCCCTTTTAAAATAAGAAATCTTGGTAGGTCTACTTCCTGATTTATAGAGTGCCATATGTTTTCTCTATCTAATACTTGTTCACATTCATCTAGAATTTAAGTGAGGTACCATCTACCTACCTGTGCTTAGAATCTGGTGCTTTACTCAGGTCTAGTCCATTTTATTTTACTGAAAATGTCATTGATATCCATAATTTTTTATTTCTATGTAATTTTTACAGTAGCTTCATTTTGGCAGCTTTTGTTAGTCTGTAATCTTCTGACATTTTCATATCCATATTTTAAATATGTTGGTAATAATGGAACATCCTTTACAATGCTATTCGCTGGCTTGCAGCTGGGTGTTGGGCTTTTAATGCTTCACTCTCTGAAGTTACACAGACCCTTTAATCTCCTGTAGTTCTTATCCCCACCTGTAAAAAAAGTAGGTTAAAGTGAGGCAGAAAGCCTGACCATCATGAAAATATGCATCAGATCTTTCCAATGTTTCAAAAAGTAGACCATCGTTCACATTTTTAAAACTCTTGACATAAAGGAATGCTACTAAAACCAAACCCAGGGGGGGAACCATAGGAAGAGACAAGAAAAGTTAGCAAAGGAGTCTGCATCTGTAGAAAAAATAACTTTCTACAATTGAAGGGAATAAATGGCTAGTAATAGCACAGGGAGAAGTCAAGGGAGAAGGATTTATGCAAAACTGACAGGAGTGACTCAGTGGTCAGTCAGGTTTTTTGTCAGACTTCAATGGCATCAATTCTAATAAAAAAATATAGCTTTTTGCAACTGATAGAAGTTTAAATAAACTTTATAAGTGAGATCAACTGCTGGATTGAAGCTGCACAGACCAAATACTACAAGTTATCTAATACCTAGAACACCTCCAACTATGAAGAAGTAACACAATAAAAGGAAATGAAGAGTTTCATATGACACTGATAAGATTCTAAAACGCTCACTGAAACTGGTCCCAAACACATAGGAAAGACTACCATGAGTCTTAAACCTAAGCTTAACACTGTAGACAACCATATTCATTTGGATTCACTGAAGCCATCTTTAAGGAGGTGGCTACTAAGTACAGCTGAAAAAAAAAAAAAAAAAAAGTTGGAGAAAGTGATCAGGGTGGGTTTTTTTGTTTTGTTTTTACTTAACTCTTTTTATCAACTGGTATTACAAGAAAGGTTTGTTATACCTGACAAGGAAAACTGCCAGCTTTCACCTGTAATTTTTGTTTCCTGCTCTTAGTTGCATTAATATTCAGAATAAGCATCAGCCATCAAGTATTTTAAGTTTTTTTAAACAATGAAACCCATTATTTTAGTGAAAAAGGCACTGAAATAAAAAGTTAGCATTATTAAAAAAAGAAAGAAAATGTATAATTGCTGTCACTGTTGCCTGCTTCAGCATTTCAAAAGAACACGTCTTTCGTAATGGAACACAATTTCAAAAAGTTCTTGAGAGTTGAAAGGCTAAATTTTGTTTTTCCTAAAAGGTTGTGAAGGACAAATGTCCAGTCCTTTAGGCTAGAAAAAATAGGTGATTGGTAACATGACTCAAGAATTGCAGGAAAGTGAGGGATTTTTTTTGTATTTTCATAAAGCTAGGATGCTGTCTGGGAAAAGGTATGTGTTTACAGTTTTAGGCTGTGCTTGGATCCTTTAAATGGAACTAACTGTAGTGCAGTCTTGTGAACATACAGAAACCTGTTTCACGGGTCAGGGTTGAAGGTCTGCTGTCACAGAGTCAGGTGAAGGATTAAAATCTCTGTAGCATCTTCAGAGTGTATCACCATGCAATGAGTAAACATGATTGAAAGAGGAATGCAGATTCATAAGATGTGAAAATATTTAGGAAGATTGCAGGAGCTACTATATAGTTGAGATTAGCAACAGCAAAGCTTTGTTCTTCCTAGCACAACTCTGTCCTGAAGGCAGACTGTGGTTCAGAAATAAGTTACCTAGGATTGGTGAGTTTACCCCTGAACAATTGCTCTTTATAACAGAGGAACAGAAGTATTTGGTAACACCTTTGGAACCAGTACATACTATCATTCACCAAAGAAACAAAATAACCTACCGTTGTTAAGAAGTGTTTTAGTCCATATTCCATTGCATTAATGATGCTTATAAACCAGGCTTTTAGGATTTTAAGGAAAAACTGCTGAAATGTATCCCTTGTTCCTCTGTATTAGTATTCTTACTGCATTATTTCTCTGCACGTTTTCTAGACTTTTTGGGGTGACTCAGGTATTTCTGTGCTTCTGAAAATTATAGGCAAAAGCATGTGGTACTCCTTGGGTATTACTCAGTATGCCCCAGGGGTTGATACTGCATCCAGTTCTTCTCATTAATGAGAAGATGGGACAGAATGCACCCTCAGCAATACAAGACTGGGAGGCATGGCTGATACACCAGATTGTTGACTTGACAGGCAGTAGTTGGACAGGAACCTGATGATGTCCAACAAAATAAATTGCAAAGTCCTGAACCTGCAGAGAACAAATACCATGCACCTGGTGGACGAGAAGCTGAACAGCAATTTGTCGTTGCAGTAAAGAAGGCCAGTGTTATCCATGGATGCAGTAGAAAGAGCATTGCCAGTAGGTTCTAAACATCTTTCCTCTCTACTCAGCAATTATGATAATGCATATGGAATCGTGTCCAGTATGTCCAGTACTAGGCTCCCCAGTGCAAGGAAGTCATTGGCCTACTGGAGCAAGTTAAGTGAAAGGTCACTAAGGTGATTAAGGGCTGGAGCATATTTCAGTTGAGAGGCTGAGAGAGCTGAGACTGTTCATCCTGAATCTGTAATGGAGATCGAATCAACGCGTATATAAACCTGATATGAGAGTGCAGAGTCAACAGAGCCAGACTCTTCTCAGTGGTATCCAGTGAATGGCCAAGGGAGCACAAACTGAAATGTAGGAAATTCTGTTTGAACACAAGGATCAACTGATTTTACTGGTGTGGGTGATCAAAGACTGGCACAGGTTGCCATAGGGAAGTTTTGGAGTCTCCATTCTTGTTCTACCTGATCCTGCTTTGAGCAGGAGCGTTGAAGTGGAGTCTCTCCAGAGACCCCTTCCAGCCTCAGGTATTTTCTGGTTCTGTGATTCATTGAGTATGTGAGATCTGGCATCTAAGACTAGATAAAATTGGGCAAAAGTTGTTGGTTCAATCCGCAAACAGAGTGCTTGCTCTTTCCTGTACTGAAAAGCAGGCAGGAAAGTTTTTTTTGTAATTACAACAGGAGGATACTTGAGAAACAAAAACATGAACTCCATTCCTCTTTTTACAGGGATGGTACAACAGCAGGAGCATTCATTTTATGGTTTAAACTAATCAGTATGTTGACCAACGCCTTCTAACTAAACTAACCAAAACAGTGTTCACTGGAAAATTCAATTTTTAAATGACGGAAAGTTGCTCTTCCAAATTAGATGGATTTTTAATTAGAATTCCTTTCATTTTTGAGTGGTATAATTTGTCACAATATGACCTCATATTTCATAACTTCGAAAGCTTCCTAAATCTAATTTTTTCCACTTTAAAGCAAAAAAGCTGAAGGTCCAAGAAAATGTGTGCTAAGAAGTCACTGACATGATGAATTTAAATATCTCTAAGTAATTAGTTAAGTTATGCTTGTCTCTTTCATTAAAAGCACCATTAGACAGCCAGATGCAAAAGATGACTGTGGTAAATGGTTTTTCAGGTAATTCTTGATAATGTTAAATGTGGTTGTCATTTCAGTTGATCTCTATGCATCTTTTCTTGAATATCCATCCTTCTACTTGAGCAGCCTGCTCAATAAATTGTATGTGGAAATCATCAGGATAATTTAAAGAAAATAATTCCCCATGTTTAACCAGCTGCTGAATGTTTTCTTTGTTTCTGTGGTTTTGTTTTTGTTCTTTTTTTTTTTTCCATTCTCTCCTGAGATTGCTGAAAAAATCTGTGCTACGGACATTTCTCTCTCCTTTATTTCTTAGCACATTTCTTTCTATTTCAGGTTTCTTTTGGAAATGAAGTATATAATAAATGTGATGAGTAAAAAATTGTAAATCTGAGCTGTGCATTGCCTGCAGTCTCTGCTCATGCTTGCCTTGCATTTTAGTGAGAAAAGTGCACCAAAAGGTTGATGGGGGCACTGATTGCTGTCATAGCACAAGGCTAAACTAAAGCACACCTTCCTTTCTGTAAATGTACACATCTTGCCAAGTGAAAGAACATAGCATTTGGTTTGTTCTTCGGATCCATTTGTTACCTTATTAATTTTACCCTGTACAGAAGCTAGAGCAGGAAATTGACTAAATAAAGGACTTTTTTCATCTTGACTTTTTGAAAAAAAGATTGGTTGTTTCCTTGTGTTTTTCAGTGTTGCTGTTATATGAGAGAGTTGATGTGCTGATAAAGAATGTAGAATGCAACGTTATGGCTGTTACTGAGTGCTTAAGTAATACTGGCAGGGGTGAAGTAAGAGGAGGGCAGAAGACAGCATGACAGTGTGACATTCCTCACAGTGCATCTTCCACGCAGTGTGTCTGCAGACTGTAGCATGGTGTATCCTACTTACCTTGTCTGCTTGACAACCAAGACTTCACTCTCTCTTTAACTCCTCTGAATTTGTCGCTTCGTAGTCCTGGACTTTCTGCATTTTCTTTTGAATACAACTTGCATGTGTAGTGACAGTCAGGGGCTGCACTCCGGTAATTTGTAGCTTTGTTAAAGACTCTGGCTCAACTCTTCATTTTTACTTATGGTGGTTTGGTTGGATTCAGAAATTTTAGGCTGCTTTTGATCCCAAGCTTTGACATTAAAGGGAAAGACAGTTCTCTACTGGATGGAACTGTCATCAATGCTCAAATTTTTTTCCAGTGTTTTTTTCAGAATATGCTGACTTTCTCACCTTTTCTATATATTGTTGGCTTATCTTTTGACAGATTTTTTTTCTTTTTCTTTTTTTTTAAATCAATGATGTTTGAGCAGGTAAATACAAAATTCTTTGAATAGGGTATTTTTATTAAAACAAAACAAGATTAACTCATCTTCCAGTTATGTGTTCAAATAATCCTTTAGTGCAGACTCCTTACAAATGGTATTATTACAGATAAGAAGAGCTAACATAAATCAGAAATATCAGATACTGTTTCAAAGAGATTTTCTTTCCCCCAGATTTTAAAGGACTTTGTATTCTAAATGTCTATTGTGCATCTTATTTATTTATTTAATTTTGTTAGCTAGGAGCTCTGTTATTCAAGGGGGCCTTTAAAATTTAGAGAAAATTGAAGTAGCGACTTAAGTTTGTGTAACTGGTTTGAGTAAAGTAAGCACTAAAACATCTGCCACAAATGTGGCAACTCACAATCAGCTCATCTTAATTCCCTTATATGGTCTTCTGTAATGCATTTTTTCTAAATATTTGGCATTAGTTCTACAGAGATGCCTTTGAAACACAAATGTTGTGAATGACATTAGCAGAAAGCTAAGTACAGTGGTCCACAGGGATAATCAAATGAGGAAGATATGTATTTTTGTCTAAAATATCGTGAAATAAAATATCTTAATATGATTATCATTTTAATATGAAAGAGAGCACATTAATTAAGGTGAGTAATACTAAGTCCTTCTGTGAATTCCCCTTAAGTGTACTAGAAGTTTTCAGTGCTTTCATTTTTCCCAGATCCTGCATGAGTGTGTGCATAGAGCTTCAAGCTAGTTGATTAAATACAAAATGTACAGAAAACTGAGTTTAAGGGGGGAAAAGGAGTTTTTAGGGACCACAAGTCTGGAAGAGATACAGTAGGAAAACTGAGGCTGGCTAGAGAAGATGATTTAAAGAGATAGACTATTTAAATGAAGAAGAACTGGTGAAGAGCCAGCAGTTTGGAACTAAAAGTAGTGTTAAACTAGTTGAAACTGCAGTTAAAGATAAGGGGCAGGTGTTTGACAGCTGAACGGGAAAGCAGGTAGCTGAGGATGTGCAGAATGCCTGCTGAGGGAGCCTGTGTGGTGGATTCAGATAAATTTGGAATAGGAGGGGGAGCAGAATTGTGAATGTGCAAAAGAGTTGTGTCCACTAAAGTTTCCTTTTTTCTGAGCTCTGAATGGACCATGAGACTTCAGAGACTTGCTTCTCCTCTGTTTTCAGAAAACCTCCATTGCAGCTAGTCTTTGATTTTGTGATTCCTCTGCCATGTTTTCAGTAGATTCACCCTCTTTGAGAATGGAAGATTGTATAGCTGAAACACCTGTATTCTTTTTGCCAGATTATTATTTGTAAAGATAGAAATACTCTCTGTCCCTTTGTGTATTTCAGTGAAATTTTGGAAGCCTTTTGACCTTTGGAAGGTCTTTAGGCTCATTGTACTTCCTTCTTCCTGGCTTCTCCAGACTTCTCTTTGGCAAGCCATCTAGTTGATGAATGTGCTGCATTCATAATGTGGATATTCCCACCTAGCCACTCTATGGCAGCTTCCTGAGCCATGAAATAGCACACCTGGATGGCTGCATCGTAGCAGAGTCCCTTGTATTTGACAGCTACCTGCAGAGTTGCTTCTGGGAGAAGGCAGTCATTTGGGCACAGATTCCTGTGAATTTGAATTGGGTGGAAAATCCTATGAACTTGAAATGTGTGGTTCTTCTTGGTTTGGTTTGGTTTGTTTTTTTCTGTTGTTCTGAACAATTCAAAGGAACTCTGCCACATATTATGGTTCTATGATCGAGTAAGAGGGGGCTGTTGTCATAGTACTTCTGTCTTTTTTTAAAGTCATTATGTAGGGGATGAGGTAGTGGATAGTACTGGAAATAATTATTGCTCTAAGGTTTTTCTTCTTGCCTTTATGCTCCTTTGTAACATTAGTTAGTTAGTTAAGCCATACTTACAAATGGTTAGTAAATGCACTTCTCATTTTTCAGAGTAACAGTTTGAAATTTCTGTAGAATTATCTTCCAGAAATACTGAGCACTTATGACTGAAGCCAGGGGGAATGCTAGTTTGAATGAATGAAATACCATATAACAATCACCTTCTGAAAAATCATTTGTTAGTTATCAAGTTGGGTGTGAAAATTAATAGGATTTTTTTCCTTAGTCTGCCTGTGTATCAGTCAACTATCTGTAAAACAGAGTGATACCATCTTTCATTTTGCTGGCCATTTTGGAGATTGATTAAATTTTGTGAAGCAGTCCTCTGTTCTGAAAAGTGCATTTGAAAGTTCAAGACAAATGGACATATTTAACACATTTGCAACAGGTTTTAACAGTTTGCAGCAAATATTGACCAGCTGATCATTAATAACTTTTCATTTATCACAGGTACTGAATGGCATAGGGTTTCTGGGAGGGAGGGGAAAGACAAACATTTGGAAGCTATCTAATATATATACACAAGAGAGATTAATTCATGCTTGGGTTGAGTATCCTGACAATGAAGGGATTTGACCTCTTATGAGTTTGACTGTACAGCTTTCAAGTCATGTTCAGTTCAGGAGGGACAGGGAACTGCTGCAAAGAGCCCAGCGCAAAGCCACAAAGATGATTAAGGGAGTGGAACATCTCCCTGATGAGGAAAGGCTGAGAGAGCTGGGTCTCTTTAGTTTGGCGAAAAGGAGACTGAGGGGTGACCTCATCAATGTTTACAAATACGTAAAGGGTGAGTGTCAAGAAGATGGAGTTAAGCTTTTTTCAGTGATGACCAGTGATAGGACAAGGAGTAATGGATACAAATTGGAGCATAGGAGGTTTAAAGTGAATATCAGAAAAAAATTTTTTACTGTGAGAGTGACAGAGCACTGGAACAGGCTGCCCAGAGAGGTTGTGGAGTCTTCTTCACTGGAGACATTCAAAACTCGCCTGGATGCCTTCCTGTGTGATGTGCTCTAGGTGACCCTGCTCTGGCAGGGGGGTTGGACTAGATGATCTTTCGAGGTCCCTTCCAGCCCCTAGGATTCTATGATTCTATGATTCTATGATTCTTGTAATGTTCTAGCTGTATTCAAAATGCAGCTATAAAAGCAAGTACTGTTTTAGATATAGTACATTGTGGCTTATTGAAGGTGATGGAAATGTTTCCATCATTGTGATCTTTTCCTCTAACTTTTCAGTCATCTGTGATGAATGAAATAATATATGAATGTGCATGACTACCTTGGATGTCAGCTTAGAAATGGAAAAGTGTAGGACTAGATGATCTTTCAAGGTCCCTTTCAACCCCTGAGATTCTGTTCCCCCACTAACACGTCATGCACTGGCTGTTCTCGTGTGGCACTCAGATTGCTGTACTCTCTGAAAAAAAAGTTTATGTGTGATCATGGTGTCTTTTCAGAATTGCTAATGTTTTTAATTATTGCACTCCCCAGGAATGTATTTAAGTGACAGGTAGCTCTTCAGCAGTGCTTCTGCCAAAAACACAGAACAAAGGACATTGACCTTGTATCTGATCAACTGCATTTGGCACCTAGACTTGTTAGATTTAGTGTGATTGGAACAGTGGTAAAAATTGCTGTGATTAACTGTCAATGAGATATGTTTTAAATTTTGTCTGGCATATTGCACTTAGAAATTAGTTGTCTCTAACTTGCATTTTGTTTTTTTTTCACCAGGAATGTGTTTGGGTTTTTTTTTAATAAGGAACAAAACCAATACAATTGAGATTCAAAGGGGTTGCAAATACTGAAATGCGCATTTGAATCTGAGTTCTTCTGTAGGTGATTTACATGGGATGCATACTGTCACTTGTGTACCTCACAGGTCATCTTGTTTCTCAGGTACAGAGGTACATCTAAAGAACCCTAAAACAGAGTAACACTAATTACTTAAAGTCTACCATCTCTCTAGACAAATAATAATGCTCTCAGTAATGAACATCAAAGGTTGCTATACATTCCATCTTACAAATTCTAATTCTGTTCCCTTTTTGCATATGTTTTCTTTATGGAGAAGTCTGTCTCCAGTTCACTATAATAAACACACAATGTATGTATTTACTTGTTGGTCTTCAGCTTCTTTCTCTTTCTGTAACTTATTTCAGACTCTGCATCTTACTTTGTTCATTGATGCCTGATATCAGCTTAAACTGAGTTGTGGACAAATAGAATTTCTTGCTTTTCTGCCTTTTTTTCTGTAACTCCATCAACAATACACAGTTCTTCTCTATTTTCTACCTTCTGTCTTAAAATTCTGCCATGTACCCAGACTGTAAGAATAGTGGTATTATTTCTAAATCAGATTATTTAATAATATTATTGTTATTGTGTAATATTGGGGGAGAGTCGTTGTGTTGCTAAATAACTTTTACTAAAAAATAATGTATGTGTATCATACAGGTTATAGAAACTGACAATGAAAGCAAGTAAGAATGGAAAGTAAACATTGTTTGCTGGTGTGGAAACATGTTTAGTTGTTACCTGTTCAGATTTTGATCTGCGGAAAGTATTTGTTAACTTGCATCTCTTCAGCTTTATCTACCAGGCAGTCTGTATTACCACTGCTGGTGCAACAGTGAGCTTCTGAGATAATAACTTTCCCTCAGAAAATTGAAATAGGTTATAAAAATGTATTTTCAGTTCCTGATTGCTTAATAGTGCTTTGAATTTTGAAGCAGAAAGTGAGATGATCTAGTTTTCCTACTGTACTTCTATTCTGGGAATCTAGCTATTTCAGCCTGTGTTTTGTTCTGATGTTCACAGTTCAGCAGCAGTGAATGCCAACAAATTTATTACTGGTTTTATACAAAGTGGAATAGTAAAACTGCACTTTTTTTTCAAGAGTGTATCATAGACTGATCCATATATAAGACTGCAGAATAGTACTTCATAACCAAATTCTTCATGGAATGCTTCTGAAAACTCAACAAGCTGATAACTGAAGTTCAGTAGCAATAAAGACAATTGCTACAAATTAGACTCTTAGGCTTGTTTTAATCCAGAAAACTCTCCTTTAATCAATGATTTTATTATAATATTACATTGAGACTAATAAGACCAGGACTTGGCATTTTTCAGAAGCAAAATAGTGAGTTGCAAATTCATCCTATATTTTAGAGATAAGAGTCTTGTAAGACTCGAGATTGACTCTGGGACTTCAGAAGTGGAAGTGTCCCCTCTCACAGTAAGAGGAGAAGATGATTTCTGCTCAGTCCCCCACCTTCCTTCTCAGGTGAATTTGTCCCTTATAATGATATTATATAGCTCCTATTTTTGTTCCTTTGTGGTAATTGAAATTTATGTGTTACCTTAAATAATACTACTCTCTGGGAAGTTCTTCTATCAATTGTGTTCTCAAAGTCAGCCCTAGATTGAGCCATAGGCACACATTCCTAGCATTCTCTTAGGCATCCAGAACAATACTGGCATTTCTATTGTCTTTGGAGGTGGTAGTGGTTTTAACTGTATGTACCCATATGCCAAATGTAACATAATTTGCTAGTCTTGACCTAGGAAATGTAGAGTCCCAAGAACATCTTTGCACAGGATCAGTGCCTTGTGCTCCCAGCCTTCCTTTAGAGGATGAACCTACTGGAGCACAAGTTACCTGACAATTCTTTGCTTTCTCTGAACTGCCATGAGAAACAGGAAGAGGACTCTTAAGTTTACAGCCCAAAGATGAGCTTTATAAATACTTTATTGTGTGTGGTAATGAAAGCTGTTGCGCTCTGAAAACCCATCAGCTCCTCTTTACCATCCAGAAATAGTGTGTGGGCAGAAAAGAACATTTCAACCTCTTTCCAGTATTTCCTATTTGGAACAGTAGCTCCAGTTGTCTGTCAGCACACTGGAGTCAAATAGCTTGCCAAATAACTAGCTTTCCAGTAATTGTGAAGTAGCTACTTGTGTCAGATAGCTGCTGCAACTGTGCATTATTGGTTGACTACCCATGAACTGCCCATGAGTCCGATGAATGCTATGATAGTCATTGCTTTGGTCATTTGATACAGGAAATATTTGGAGGATGTGATACATCAAAACCCCTTAGCAAACTGTCTAGGCATGGAAAGCTGAGATTGTGTTATGTATGTCTGAATCTCTGTTATTTAGAGGATTAACAGGAGAAAACTGAACTAAGATAGCTTTAGAAATCAGGAATCTAAACACCATAATTTGCCTGCCTTAATTTGGCCTTGTTTGTCCTCAGCGATACCAGAAGTACCTGCAAACAATAGTCTCTCCTTGTGTTAGCATTAACTGATCTTGGTGTGATCTCCTAAAGAGCACCTGCAAATCCTGCAATATAGGGGGATGTCTGCAAGTTTTGTCCCTGGATCTTACTTTCATAGCCTACATGTGGGCAATACTGTGAAACATGAGGTGATTTATCTGTTCGTGTTACATTTAAGCCTAAAAATACTGTAGCAGCATTGAAAAGCTGTTCAGAAGTCTTAAGCATTGAATTTTTTTTCTTTACATTTTTCAGGATGCTGACAGTCTCCCCACTGGTAGTTTGATAGAGTGGATGTTTCCTGTAACTTTCCTTAGCAGGTTATTCTACCCCTCTCCAGGCCCATTCTTCCCTCCCTTGATTTTTGTCAGATTTACATCTGTTTCTTTAGCAAGCTACTATAAAAATGTCTTCAAGTCTATTTACAATGTACGCTTAATATCAACTTCAGAACACTGAACAGAATGCAAAATGACTGAACTATTTTGAACAGAGTAAACAACTCTGGATTTTTAAATTCACCAGAATCCTTTTTTATTTCCTCTTTGGAGGATCCCTGTCTGAGTTGTTTGTGCTGTGCTTCGCCTAAGGAAGTGTTTGCATACTAAGGGCTTTGACTTGAATAGATTAATGGCCCTGTGTGTTTTTGTTTTCCTTCCATTTTCATAATTTTAGGAGAA
This sequence comes from Apus apus, assembly GCF_020740795.1. Classification (NCBI taxonomy): domain Eukaryota; kingdom Metazoa; phylum Chordata; class Aves; order Apodiformes; family Apodidae; genus Apus; species Apus apus. Next base: position 56,215,569 of record NC_067283.1, read on the forward strand.
AAAAAATGCAGGGACAGTTTTAGCTGAGTAATTTGGCATATTTTTGCATTGAGATTTAGTTCTACTGCATAGTGTAGTACAGTGCAACTCAAGTAGATGGCAGAAAATGCAAATTGAGAATTATGGGAAGAAAAAGGAACTTAAAGAAGATCTCTTTTGCAACAGTCAATAACTACAAATTAGGTACAGCTTGAGTGACAGACAAACCAACCTTAGATGTCCTCTAAAAAGGAACTGTAAAAGAAGGCTGTATGTTAGTCACTCTGACTGTCAGCTTTGTGTAATAGACTCCAAGAAGTGTGTTCTCAGACCATAGCAATTTTATTTCTATTTCTGTCAACATTGTGGTACTCAGGATTACACGGCAATTAGAACAACAGCTTCAGGAAGCATCTAGTGACCTGAAAGAGTGCTTTTTCTTACTGAATTTCAGACTCTGTACTCCCATAGAAGTCTTTCATACCTTAAATGGATATTGTAGTTGCATATGAAAGAAAATCTCTGCTCCTCACAACTTCTTCAGAAGAAGTTGAATTTTGCTGTGTTTGTGTTGCCATTCTGGAGATGTGTGACTAAGGGACTGTACTATAAACACAGGTAAAAAGAAAGCATTTTTGGCCATCTGTGCTCTCTGAATGACTTCAAGTTGAATGTGGGAAGAATTTGAGGGATCAGTCAGAAGTTTGAGCTTTGATTTCCAAATATAAATGTAAGTAAGAGAGTGGCAGGTTTTCCTAAATGTGTCTCATCAATTGTCCTAAATTACTCTTTTGGCAAGGTATGGTTTCCTCTCTGTCTGACCTGCAGATGCTTCTTTTTAATGCTAAAAGTGGAGTCCTGCATAATAAAGTCACCTTTTAAACACAAATTAAGTCTGAAACTCATTTGGAAAGTTTGTTGTAAAGTGATGATGTAGTGAAGGAAATAGAGGGCAATAAATCCATCAGATTCTCCCTGTTCTATACCAAGCTATATGGTTTTGAAATTAATTTTACTTACTAAAGGTTGAGTGTTGTGGGTTTTTTCCCCAGACCTGGAAAAAGGAGCTAAACTATCTCCTTTTCTTTGTTCAGGAGATGTGGTTGTGCATTCGAGTGTCATTTCTGAACTGCAGTTTTTCACTGTGTGACATTTCACTGTTTTTCACTTATTTTCACTGTGCGGCATTTTATAACTGCAGGCCATATTTCTCCTTGGTCTAACTCTGCTTGATTTATCTTTATGTTTACATTAGCAAGTAGCGCTGTCCAACAGGAGTGGATTTGTAGAGCAAATCAGTAGGCTGTCAGGACACAGTATTTGTATATATTCTGGGTGCTGTACTTTGAGTTAGCTCTGGCCTAATCCCGTGGTCCAGTCCCAGTTCCAGAATGGGATGTATGAGGTGTATTCAGGAAGTGCATCTTCCAGTGGTGCTTCATTCAGAAGGGATCCTGTTCATGCTCCCTGAGAGGCTTCACACTGTAAACTACATCATGGGAAGAGAAGAAGATAAGAAGATTGGCTGCAAAAGCACAGTCCTAATCAAAAGTCAAATTATAATGTAAATGCACCATCTGTTTCTCATGTTTTACTCCAAAAGCTCAATGTTATAGAAACAAGTTGACATATATTTACATACACAGTTTGTACTATGCAACTTAACAGCTGACAGAAGCTTAGTGCAGTTCTGTTGCTTGGTTTGATTCTTAATTTAATTTCTCAGGGAAAAGTTGTACTTTTTGTCAGCAAGATTCACAGTGTGAATTTCAGGAGGGACAAACTGAATCAAAGAATCAATAATCAAATAAAATAAATTTTGAAAATTTTTTCTTGTGTCTTACCATGGTCCACCCAAAAGGTACTTTTACAGCTGTCACTGTTAAAAATGGAAATTTATCAAGAATAAACCCTCACAAAATCCTGAGAACTGAGTTTACTTTCTAATTTAAAAAAGAGAAAGTATTTCCATTTGTGTTTTAACTTTATGGGCTATGTTGGTGGTATGAGATCGCGTGTTGTTCAGAGATCACTGGAAGCCAGTTCATTCTGCTTCCTCAACCTTGCCTACTTCAAATCCCTGAATGCCATGACAGCTCAAATCTACTTGTCAGGTAATAGGCAGTAACTCTTTTAGGTCTACTTATGTCATGCTATGAACTGTTGGTTATGTGAGACTCTTCTAAGGAAAAGGACAAATCACTTGTTGCTCTTCTGAAGGTTGGGAACCTTGCATCTGCAGGAATTGTTTCTCTTGTGGTGACACCACCTAGCAACATTTTTTGTTCTCATGGATTGGTGGTAAACAGCAGGATTGCAATTTATATGGTTTTTAATTTAAAATTTTTATAACTGTAAAACTCTGGTTACTCTTAGAGCTGGTAAACAATGTAGGCATTTTTGTATTCAATTTTCAGCACATTATTGTGATGTTGCTTTGCAAATTAGCAGCATTAAGGATCAGGGTTTGACTCTATATTTTATGTACTTTATTATTTTTATGTCACTTTTACCACCAGTCAATTGAATTGGAATTAACAAGGACTGAGAATACATCTAATGCATACTTTGTAGCAAAACTGCTGAAATTACTGCTCAATTAAGTTGTTGCCCACAATAAGATTTTACTGTATCAGGTATGTTGTATCTAGTGATTTTAAATTCAATAGTGTTGATAAAGTGCACTGAGTTCTCTGAGGAAAATGATGAGAGTGATCTAGAGCAAAGGCACCATTTTTTTCCTGGTTCGTGGAAATCCACAATTTCTATGTGGGTCTATTCCAGCAGGTCATTTACTCCTGTACTACCATAATGGACTGATTTGTGGGATGGTTGTTGTTAGGGGTGGTGTGTGTAGTGGGAGTAGCTATATTTTTGCAAACATTCATGTGCAATAACATAATCTATTTTTTACTGAGTCCAACATGAAACATACATGGGCTTTTTTTTTTTTTTTCAGCTGTTGCCTTCTAATAACTTTAAATAAACATTTGCTTAGTGCTAGCAGCTGTCTCCTAAACTGATAATAGGAGCTGGAAATACATAGTGCTAACCTTAATTACATGCTTCAGGCTCTCATCTTTTACACTAACTGTCAAAAGCAGACTATATTTTGTCTGAGAAAGGAATGTTTAATCAGATTGACATGAACAAAGCCAAGCTGAGGAATTTGCCCTAATGATTATTTTTTTATGTGTTAGTGAACTCAAATGCAACTTGCCTATCATGCAGCTGTAACTAGATAAATGATCTCTGTATTTCAGCAGGGGTGGAATGGCATGCTTGTTAGATCTGCCTAAGCAAAATGGCTCCCAGTACCTTTTTAGTATTTTCAGTTAATAATGTTTTGCCTTGAATTATTTCCCTTACTAATTTCCCTTCCTCTGCCTTCTCCCTTCTTCAAAAAAGCATGCTGCTAAGTCTACTTGGTATCTATACACAATTCATTATATACTTATTTTTAAAAAATCACATTTTCTTTTATGTTGCATTTTTGAAACAGCTATAATAAGATCTGATGGTGAACTGAAGATAAGACAACAGGTATTTTCTCTGAAAACATTAAAGACATGCACAAGTCCTATGTTCCTATATAATCCTATAGATTCACATTGGGAATTATAACATTTCAGATCATGTCATAGTCTAGTAGACCAACTGGAAGTGGAGGCACTGCTTAGAAGAAGGGGTGTAGAAAATCTTAGGGGACAGTGAAATAGTCCTCTGTGGTCACAGAGAAGTACACACACAAAAAATAATCCATATATGTATTTGACAATTGACATTAGGAAAGTGGTTGTGCTGCCTTCCTACTGTCCTCTAGAAAGGCTGTTTCAGAGCCTTACATTGGTATTTATTAGCAACTGTCTTCTACTTTTCAGCTTCAGTTTACCCATGCTTACTTTACAGGTTTCTGTTCTTAGGTTAGTATTTGTCTCCTATTTTCTTTCCCTTCTTTGGGATTATTATTTTTTTTAACTATTTAACTATTTTCATAGAATCATTAAGGTTGGAAGGGACCTTAAAGATCATCAAGTTCCAACCCCCCTGCCATTTTTTAACTATTTAATTATTATTTAACTACTCCTAAAGAATAACCATGCTACATTTTCAAACCTCTTTTGTTGGGCTATGCAAGCCAGTCTTCGTCCTGTGACTATTTTTTATGACTTTGGCTGTTTGTTTCTCTGGTCATCCATGGAGCTTGCCTCCACATTTTTTCTGATGTGAGTTCATTTATTATTTTTTTAAATAATGTGGATAATTGGAATCAGATTACATACTTCAGATGAAGTCTCTCCCACGCAAAGTTTTGTAAAAAGACTTTAATAGCTGTCTGTGTCTATCAAAACACTTCTCCTGATGCATTTTAAAATTTCATTTCCCTTTTTCACAGCTGCATCATGCCAATGATTTATAGTCAACCTGTGATCAATAGATACAGTCAGGCGTTTTTCTCATTTTTAGCTGATGTACTCTCATTCTATATCATGGATTCGTGTTAATAGCCCCTTGCCCTTGTTCTATTACACTTAATTCCATTTCAATTACAAACCTCTAAGCCACCTAATTTTTCCTGGATAATATTCTGTTCCTCCTTTGTATTGATGTCTCCCAACTTCATGACACCATCCATTTTCTTCATGGCAAATCTACTTTCTGTGCCGAAACTATTTAATAGCAGCATTAAATAAGACTTAGCCATGAAGATGCATGCCAATACTTAGTTTGTTTACACGTCAGCCTCTAGCTAGTTTCTTACTTGTGTAAGCCTTCAGCAATCTGATACGTTTTATTTGTAACTTATTATATATTCAGTGCTGTTCATTTATTAGCTACCGTATCTAAACAGCAAGAGACAAATAAGTCCATGGGGGAAGTAAAGACTAGGAAACTGCCAGAAGTTTTCTAGATTGTAACAAACTCAGTACCGCTGCTTTAGTTACTGAGGAAAAGTCTCCTTATTTCTGTCATTGCTAAGACTGTTTATGTGTTTGCCCCCATTCTTTTTGACAGTTTCAGTTTTGCCAGAGGGTGCTTATGCTTTAAAGCAGGTTCTGTGTTAATGCTCCATGGTGGGCTGTCCCCAGCCAGCAGTCAAGTACCTCACACAGCTCCTTTCTTGCTCACTTCTGCAGAACCGGGACAAAATAGAAAGATTACTAGAATCATGGATTGAGATAACATCAGTTTAATAGGTGGAACAAAAGCTGCATGCACAAGCAAAGCAAGAAAATAAATTTATTCGCTACATCCCTTTGGAAGTCAGATATCCAGCCTCTTCCTGGGAAGCCGGGCCATGAGCATGTGTAACACAAGTGCCATAACTGCAAACATCCCCCCTTCCTGCTCCTGTCCTTGAGCTTTTATTGTTGAGCACAGTGGTATGGGGCATCACTTTGGTCAGTTTGGATTAGCTGTCCTGGCTGTGTCCCCTCCCAACTTCTTGCCCACCCGCAGCCTACCTGCTGGGGGGGCAAAGTGGGAAAAAGAGAAGACCTTGCTGTTGTGCAGGCTCTGCTCAGCAATACCCAAAACCACTGATGCGGTACACTTTCCTAGTCATGGATCAAAAACAAAGCACAGCACAGGCTGTGATGAAGAAAATTAACTCCAGCAAGTACATGCACATGGAAAAATAATATAAAATCATACAGATATTTTTTTCTCCTGGAAATTTTGCCAAACTAGTTAGTATATCAAAAATAGCAACAATTTAATCTGTGTAGGAAGGGGGGATAATGACCTACAGGAGAGCTCACACCTTAAGATAAAAACTTCTTTGGTATACTTTGGTCCTGATTATTAAGCCCATGTCTAACATCTGTTACTGTCATGAAATCCTTGTGAATACAGTTTAGTTTAGGTACTGTCACATATTTGACTATGCACAGTTTTTATGTTTCCTCTCAGTTTTTTTCTCATTTCACCAACAAGTTTTAGACCTTTACTGAGCTTCACTTGATTGGCAGTGAAAATAGGATTTATTTTTTTTTCTGTAAGTGTATTTACGATGTTACTGAGAGTCATAAATTCATCCTGTTTCCAGCTATATCTCAAAATTCATCTTATATCTAAAATCTCAACCTGTTCCTAACAGACAAGGTTTCCCAATGAAATTAGAGCTTCCCAACTGCCAGAGATTAAAATCAGTTTCTAGTCAGTCATTGCAGAACTGATGGAGGTTTGAAATTGATTAAGCTGAAGGTGATGCTCTGGGCAACCCAAGAAGAGCATCTTGTGATAGAATTACAGTCTCAGCTGGCAAGTCTGTTGTAAACCCATAAATCTGTAAGAAACTGTCAGTTGCCTTGGGTTGTGAGTTACTAACTGTAACACTTTTAAACTGAGGGCATGCAGAACTGCTCCCCCAAAAGTAATTAAATAGCAACATTTTGGGCTAAGCCTCAGTGGAGATCTGGCTCTACTGTCTTGACTTCTATTTAAACCTTAGCAGAGAGCTGACCTTCCTGCTGAGCAACTGGAGTTGATCTGACACAGCCATAAACTTTGGAAATGTTTTCCCCCACTTACGTATTGTGAACTTGCATTTACCAATCTGAGGTACAGCATGAGGAGAAGGTATTTCAGTTCAACTTGGACAGTCTCCTTGGTGAAATTTTTTTTGCACTTTTCTAATATTTTCATATCTTGAGAAAGAGTGAAATTTAATTTAATGTGTTAGTCATTACCAATATAACAAAGCTTTAGGTTTCCTGTTCCTTGGTAACTAGATCCCTTTCAGCCTGAACTGTTGCATGTTCGGCTAATTCCAAGCATAAGATTTGGAGAGCTACACATTGTTATGTAGTAGATATTATTGCCTTACTTATTAGCTACATAGTAGCTAATGGCATGTTGTTTAAACAAATCAGTGTGCATTTTATGTTTTCCTCTGCTGGAAAGGACAGCTAGTAGTTGATGCTAGCTTAGGAGACTATGAGCTGCCATTCTTACTAAGGATTTGAGAAGGATCTCAAAAGATGCCTGGAAGCAAATTAATAACTGAGAAACTTTTGCTTATTGGTTATGTTTCCAACCCACTGTTACGTTACAAAAGGACTAAAATATCGTGGCGGAAACTAAACCCCCTTGTGTTCCAGCTGATCCTCAGATATCAGAGGGACTGGGGGTGGCTGGGCTTAGTTTCTGAGTGATGCCCAAATCAGCCTTAGTAGTCCAGTCATGCCAACGCTTAGGTTGGACTGCCGCAGGTCCAGTTGCATTGCTAACATCACACTACCTGCTCAGCTGCACACCGCCTGAATTAGAATGGCCAGACTCAAAAGGATGGTCCACGTTCAAGGACAGCACTCTGGGCTAAGTCAAACAATAGTGTGATTGATTGAAGCAACAGATATGCAAACAAATTCTTTGGATTGCCAGTGGTAAATGAGCTGACTATATAAAAAAATAAAGCAGGTGCAAATGCCAAGAATATGAGTAACACAGCCTGGCTACTAATGCGTAAAGCGATAAGAAAGAAAAAGAAAAAAAAGGGAAAAATAAAGGGAAAAGGGAGTTCTAGGGAAGTTTCCCAGAGTGCACTTGGTGTAACCCAGTGTTGGAAGCTTACCCAAAAGTGTCCTTATGGGGGAAAGAGAGGCTCAGCCCATCAGCTGATCCCAGAAGTCAAGAGTAATCCTGGCAAAGGCCTGGCAATGGTATCTTCCTTGACATTGATGGTATCTTCCCTAGCATCCTTCCCCTTTTAGGCCATTTTTATAGGGTTGTTATCTTACAGGTGGAGCTTAAGGAACTCAAGTCATACATAAATTTGTCATGATTGGTGTAAAATTCTCTTTCTTCGCTTCTAAAGGAATAGACTAGAGAAAAGTCACGGCATGTGCTCATTAAGGCGTGGCCTTCCCCTGGGAGGTGGGTAGCTTTTGCAGTGGAGGTGTGGTTTAGTATTAAGATTATGATGAGCAAAGTTCACTAAAGGACAATCATTTGTCAAAAAAGTGACAGATTTTTGGCCAAGCATCTCAAATATGTGACTTATCAGTCGTTGAAAGTCTAGGGGACCTTCAGATCCACATGTTATTATAAAGTCCAGCCATGATGTTTCCAAATGTGCAGTTTATCACTTCTATAGAACCTTCAGGCCTCCATGTTTACCTCACAGCCTGGTCTGCACTCCACCCTTGATGCGGTGTCCTTAGAGTCAGCACATCAAGCTCCCCTGATGTTCCTAACTAGGGTCACCTTCGGAATTACCATGGTACAGACTCTTTGCACGGTAGCTGCATTCCACTTTAAAGGTTCTGTTAATTTTGTACCTTTCCTCAAAAGGTGAATATAGATTTGATTTGTAAATCACCTTGTCATGGGTTAATGCTGGGTTGGCAATTAAGCAAATAGCATAAGATGTTTTCTCAGATCCAAGCAGTGACCTTGGTTCTGCGTACCGTTCTCTAGCTGTAACTAAAACACTGAGTGTTATCTGTCCTAGAAGCAGACATTGAATGAAAATATGCTGTTAATTTCAGCAACTGCAGCTACTTAGAAGAAACTTAACTGACAGTGAAATTACTAGAAAGAAAATCGGTTCTATCCCGGCTCAAACCAGGACACACTTTCACCAATCATCCCACACTCACTAAATACAGTAAGAGCTCTCCTGCGATTAAATGTATCAAATGCCTGAGCTGAAATACTTCCTCCTTCAAGATTCTCCCAAGAGAATGTAGCATCATGATAGACAAAGCCTTCAGTCCAAAGGCTGAATATTTCAAAAATTGAGGGAAATAAATGTGAATCCAATGGGAATGTCTGGTTTAGAAAACATAGAGTTTTTTTCTCCCTCAGCATTTAACCTTTCTTCATGAATTATTCTTGGATTAATTTCCAGCTGTGCTCAGAATGTTGAGCCTGAACGTTTTGCCATTCTCAAATCATGCAGTTAGAAAAGAGCAAAAGTAGCCTGTGCTCTCTTGCATCTTTCTGTTTCCCCATATGAGAGTTCATCTTTTTGATCAGAATTCTTCTACTGGGGTTACTGTTGACACAGAGCACCAAGCTGGAGAGCAGAGATAATGTGTGTCACTGTGTGGTTTGACAGATCCTCTCATTCCAACCTCTGCCCCTCCCTTTCCTTTTCTCTGTTGCACAGGTGGTGAAATCCTTTTAGAACTGATTTAGTGAGTGGCAAAACAGGTTCATAATTCTCAGCTTCCTTCCCTTTTGCAGCTTAAACAAGATTTTGAAGCATAAAATAAATTTTAATCTTTCCAAGGAAAGATGCTCAATTGTTGGCTCAATATTGGGTTTCTGCGGGCTTTGATAACAGCTCATGATTTGTGGAAATTTAGCATGGATTGAAATGTCAGCTTGCAACTTGCACTCCAGGCTTCCTTGACTAATGGGAAGTAGACAGGGGTTTATAGGTGGTTGGGGCTCAGCACCATAGAATTTAACTATGCAGTTCATGAAGTTTTAAGTGTTTACATATGATCCCTCTTTATTACCTACTGGGTTTCCTGGAGGAGAAGTAGGTGTTTAGCAAGGTCTTAACCTCTCCACACAGTCCTCCATTTATTTCCACCCCATCGTTCCAACAAATGCTTTGATTTCACATTTTAATTTTAGCTATTTGGTATACAAACAACACTGGCATATGTATGTCCTATATATGCTGTCGTATAGCACATATTAATTTCAGTGATACAAGGTACCGATGTTAGAAGGTTGGTTTCATTCTCATACAGAAATTATAAAACTAAATAATGTTCACTGTCTATTTTTTATTAAAAAGCTATTTGGAGGACAAAAATAATCTACGAATGTTAACTCTTCTCCTGATTTAGACTGCAAAAATGTTTTTGTAGTTTATAGTGATATGGCAAAATTATGCATTTAAGTTTTTGTATTTGAACCTTCATTATCTGTTCATTAGTTGCATAATACATATCAAGTCAGATTCTGCTGTCAGACACAATACTTTCATTGGACATACTGAAATTACTTCAATTTCAATTTTATTTTTGCTAATGAGGTCAAGAACTTTGACAGTACTTTTCAGTGTTTGCAGATCTGAATAAAGTGTACTGTTTTCAGAATAAGTTTGGGAAGAAGCTGTCATCAAGACAGGCAATTCTCTAAATGTTGGTAAGATGCATGATTGACACCCTGTAATTTTGTTTGTTCTCAGCTTCTCTTTGTTCTTGGAACTTGGCTGTTTGAGATGAAATTACAATAGCTGTTCACAGTGCTTTTGAACTCAATTTGCAGTGACTCGTGAAATTTCTGAGGCTGGAAGACAACAGAGTCCAGTTTCTCTATTAATGTCATTATCTTAAATGCTTTCTCTCTCTCTTTTTTTTTTGTTTTTGTTTTTTTTTAGTAATGATCTAAAGGCTTGTTTTGTTATTTAAAATCCCTTCTCATTCTAAAAAGAAAATAGTCAGAAAGGACTTGCATTTCTTAAATTGCTGCTCAGTGTTAGCTTTTTTCTTTCTGTCTGAGGAATAGATCTGCTTTTTCATTCATTTACATTAGAGCTCAAGCCACATGGATGAGAAGCAAATATATGTTACAAGATCTGCCAGTAACATTGCTGGATCAGAGTTCATTTAGAGTGATGCTGGTCCTGTGAATCATAATGTCTGCTCAGCCAAGTGGGAGAACTGACTTTCTCAGCAGCAGGCTCATATATCAATTTAAAGAGGAAGGAAAGTTGCCACAGAACCAGGGTTCCAATGAGCAGCACCACTTCACAAAAAAGTAATCCTTGGGCATTAATTTCTTGTCAAGGCTAGTGACGGGTTACATTTGCCAAGTAAGCTGTGCTCAGATGAAGTGCAGTATATTGGAAGCACAATGTGATATGTCACTTTTTCTTTCTCTTTTTTTAAAGAATGTTGCATGTTGAAAGTGTCATTCTGTGAATACTTGCTGTAAATTAAGATCACTATTCTCGGAAGTGCAGACATTGGTCTTGGCTTCTGAAACTCTCAGACTGCAATTCTAAAGCAGTCTGCTCCTGTAGATACTAAAAAATCCAGTTTGCATATGAAGCAACTTTTCCCTTTTCTGCTCAAAAAATAAAATTCAAAGCCCATTCCTCCACAGACTCAGTTCTTATCAAGCATTTACGGATGTGTTTAATGTTAATTAGGTATGTACAAAAGTACACAAACATAGAATCATATAATCAATGAATGCCAGGTTGGAAGGGACCTCAAGGTTCATCTGGTCCAATCTTTCTAGGTACTACTATAGTTTATATGAGATGGCTCAGGACCCTGTCAAGCTGAGACCCAAAACTGTCCAATGTGGGGGCATCTACCACTTCCCCTGGGAGACTATTCGAATGTCTGACTGTCCTCATGGTGAAAAATTTACCTCATATGTCCAATTGGAATCTCCCCAGGAGCAACTTGTGCCCATGAGCCCTTGTCTTTTCCACATGACTCCTTGTAAATAGGGAGTCTCCATCTTCTTGGTAGCCACCCTTTAAGTACTGGAACATGGTAATAAGGTCTCTCCAAAGCCTTCTTTTCTCAAGGCTGAACAAACCCAGTTTTCTCAGCTTGTTCTCATATAGCAGGTTCTCCAGTCCTCTGATCATCCTTGTGGCCCTTCTCTGGACCCTCTTCAGCCTGTCCACTCTTTCTGTATAGTGGGGACCAAAACTGAACACAATACTCCAGGTATGGTCTGACAAGTGCTGAGTAGAGTGGAATGATGACTTTTTTATCTCTGCTGCTGATGCCCTTGATGCAGCCCAGCATACTGTTGGCTTTCTTTGCCACTGCAGTGCACTGTTCACTCATGTTGAGCCTGTTATCCATCAAGACCCCCAGGTCCCTTTCCACAGGGCTCTCCAGCCTGAACTGCACTCCTGGGTTATGTGTTCCCAGGTCCCTTACACTTCTCCCTGTTGAATTTCATAAGGTTCCTCCTAGCCCATTCCTTCAGGCTGCTTATGCCATCCTGGAGGGTGGCTCTCCCTTCTGGAGTGTAAACCTCTCGACTCATCTTAGTGTAATCAGCAAACTTCATCAGGGTGCTCTGGGTGCCAACATCCAGCTCACTTACAAAGATGTCAAACAGCATTTGGTCCAGTATTGATCCCTGGGGGACCCCACTTGTGACCAGTTGCCAGTCTGAGGAGGAACTATTTACTATCACCCTCTAAGTGTGGTCTGTCAGCCAGTTCCCCACCCACTGCACAGACCACTTGTCAAGGCTGTAACGAGTCAGTTTCTCTAGGAGGAGGCTCTGTGGGAGCTCAAAAGTCTTGGAGAAGTCCAGGTAGATGACTGCTCACCCTGAATCAACCAAGTGGTTTACTTTGTCATAGAAGACATAATCTCAGCCAGTTACATTCGTGTTGGTTTAATATAAATTTTCATCTGAGCACACAGCATTTGCATTTGCCCTCAACATCCTGTATGGGCATAGGGAGAATTTTAGTGGAGTCTCGTTTTACAAAGGGGAGACAGAGATAAGGTAGGGAATTGTTCTACTCATCTGCCATCAGCACTGAAGCTCAGGAGCTGCATCTTTTATGCCACTACTGAGCCAGTAGACTTTCACCTCTCCTGCTTGTGGCATTTGAATCTCCTGTTGACTGCAGACTGAAAATTGTAATTTACTGACCCAGTAAGTGAATTTCCTCCTTGCAGGAGGAAAAATGGTCTTTTGGGGTTCAAAGCAAAGTGGAAGGGTAGACTATGAGGGAAACAATACAGTCAGATTTCGAAGAAAGTTTTGTATTTCACCAGGCTTATTTTTTTCCATGTGAACAAAGAGGTAATATTTAGGGATGCAGAAGTATTTTTCCATTGTCTGTTCAAGTGTTGGGCAAGATTTATTGGGAAAAGATTTTCAATCTTTTATTTAAAAAAAAAAAATGTTGTCTTCATACTACTTCTGCTTTTCTTTGCATTAAAGAATGGCATGTAGGTGGCTGTTGAAAATAAATGTTAATATAAGTTCCCCCCAAAATGCCCCAGTTTTTGAAGTTTCTTGATTGAAAATATCCTCTGCCTTTTGCATGGAATACATATTTAGAGATGGAAGCAATGTGCATACTGAAATATCAACCATTTGTATTTTGCTAGAGATTGTTTCCTAATGCGTAAATGATAAAATGATAATGTTTTGTTTTGTTTTTCTTTGATGACTGCTTGTCATGGTTTAAGCCTAGCCAGCAACAAAGAACCACACGAACACTCGCTCACTCTTTCCCCCTTGGGGGAAGGGGAGGAGAATTACAAGAAAAAGGTAAAACTCGTGAATTGAGTTAAGGACAGTTTACTAGGGTAACACAAGGTGAGAGGAAATAATAATCAATGTAATACTAATAAACGACAGAGTGTTTGAGGTTCAATACATTTGCTCACCACTGGACCTGATGCCCATCACACTTCTGAGCCACAGTTACCCTGGCCTGGCCAACCCCCCAGTTTGTATACTGAGCATGATGTCATATGCTGTTCTATATCCCTTTGCTGGATCAGGTCATCTGCCTTGGCTGTGTCCTCTCCCAGCTTCTTGTGAAAATTAGCTAGCTGTATCCTAGCAGAACTTAAGGAAGTACTAGAATACCTGCTATGATACAGAGTCGTAGAAAAATTCTTTGATTTCTTGTTAAGTAGCATGCTGTCTGAATTTCTTCTCACTCAGAAGAAATGAGTTTAAAAGAAAAGCTTCCAAGATCAGTGTTTTAAGATTGGGTTAAATGCAAGAGGTTCCAGCTTCATGCATTTATAAATAAATGTGTCTACTCAGGTAAACACATATATGACAAGTTTATTATTAATTTTTCCTTTTGCTTCATTACATTTATTTTTGCTTTTACCACATTAAAAGAAAACAAAACAAAGAATAAACAAAGAAATCTTGCAACTAAAAGTAACTAGAAAGAAAAATGAATAAATGCAATAGGAATGAGAAACAGCAGAAAGATTTTAGGACAATAGTCTTGACAAAGGCCATGGTAAAGGCTGTTATACTACACGGTGTTGCATCAGTAATGTGATGCTGCCTTTTAATCACTGTATTTTCCATTGGAATTCCTGCATTCTGCTCTAATGAGTCTGAAAATCCTAGCAAAGTGCTTATTCCTGCTAACGTTCCTCTCTGTAGCAGTTAATCTCCTTTTTCACTATGTTTGTTAAAATCTTCCAATTCTCCCTTTGAGAACACAACAGTCCTTAGCTGATGCTAGTGTGTTTTGTGACTTGCTGAAAGCAGCCTGCAGTTCTACATTTGAGCCTTTCTTGTTTTTTACTGTAGAAGAAGTGGAGAGGCCATCAGTACAAGAGTAAGCTGAAGGATATCGTTTTGGAGGAATATTTTTCACATAGCATTGGAAAATTTGTTATTTGCCATGGTAGGTTGTAACTGGTTTCAGTCATAATATTTTCAAATCTCTAGTTCTTCCTGATTAGATGACCAGTTCTTCTTAATTACAATATTCTTGGCAAAAAAAATAAAATTAAAATCTAGTTGATGGAACACCTGCAACTTTATAACTTTTTTTTACAAAAAAAGATGTAGAAGAACATAGAAAGATGAACAAATGTGGGTGTCAGTTTTGCACATAACTTCAGGGTTAGGCTTGAGTAAAATACCTTGAATAGCTGGAGCTGTGATTATTGTGGGTTCAAGTGAAAGACCACAAGTATTACTCCGTTTACCCTTTTAAACCGATAGACTATTACATAGTTTTGGGTTTTGATAGAAATCAGTAAAAGGATGTCAGGAAAATTTGTGTCTAGTAACTTGAGGGCTTTATGTATATTTTGAACTAAATACTTTTCCTGAATGACAGGGAAAAATAAAATTTCTGGTATTTTCTTCTTGATGGAATAAAAAAAACCCCAAACACTGCAGATACCCTCGGAACATCCAGACTGTGACCTTAAATATAGTTAATTTGTCGTTAAGCGTCTGGTGTTGCCTGCTATTCTCGATGTAACTTCAGCATGGTAACATGCATAAATCTATGGGGCTGGGTGGGATTCACCCAAGAGTACTGAGGGAGGTGGCAGGGGAGCTTGCTAAGCCTCTCTGTCATTTATCAACAATCCTGGTCATCAGGGTCCCAGATGACTGGAGGCTGGCTAATATAATGCATGTCTACAAGAAGGGCCAGAAGGAGGATCCAGGAAGCTGCAGGCCTGTCAGCCTGACCTCTTTCTTAGGAAAGATAATGGAGAGGCTCATTTTGAGTGAGCTCACATGGCAGCCAGGGGATCAGGGCCAGCCAGCATGGGTTTGTGAAGGGGAGGTCTTGCTTGACCAACCTGATCTCCTTCTGTGACCATGTGACCCACCTGTTGGATGCGCAGAAGGCTGTGGACATTGTCTACCTATACTTTGGTAAGGTCTTTGACACCATCTCTGACAGCATTCTCTGGGAGAAGGTAGCAAATTGTGGAATAGACAAGTGTACTCTTCACTGGGTAAAAAACTGACTGGATGGCTGGACCCAGAGAGTTGTGGTAAACAGGACAAACCTAGCTGGTGGCCAGTCACTAGTGTTGTCCCTCGGGGCTCAGTTTTTGGGCCAGTTTTATTCAATATCTATCAATAATCTGGATGAGGTGATTGCACCCTCAGTAAGTTTGCAGACAACACCAAATTGGATGGAACTGTTGATCTGCTTAAGGGTGGAAAGGCTTTACAGAGGGACCTGGACAGGCTGGATCAATGGCTGAGGCCAATTGTATGAGGTTCAATAAGGCCAACTACTGAGTCCTGCACTTAAGTCACAACAACCTCGTGCCAGGCTACAGGCTTAGGGAATAGTAGCTGGAGATCTGTCCAGCAGAAAAGGACCTGGGGGTGTTGATAGACAGCTGGCTGAAAAAGAGCCACCAGTGTGCCCAGTTGGCCAAGAAGGCCAATAGCATCCTGGCCTGCATCAGGAATAGTGTGGCCAGCAGGAGTAGGGAAGTGATCATGCCCTTGTACTTGGCTCTGGTGAGACTGCACCTTGAATACTGTGTGCAGTTCTGGGCCACCTCACTATAAGAAGCACACTGAGGTGCAGGAACTTGTCCGGAGGAGAGCTACCAAGCTGGTGAAGGGTCTTGAGAGCAAGTCAGACAAGGAGCAGCTGTTGGAACTGAGATTGTTTAGTCTGAAGAAAAGGAGTCTTGAGGGGAGACCTCATCACCCTCTACAACTGCCTGAAAGGAGGTTGTAGTGAGGTGCGTGTTCATCTCTTCTCCCATGTAAATAATGACAGGGCCAGAGGAAATAGTGTGTAGTTGCAGCAGGGGAAGTTTAGATTGGATATTAGGAAGAAGTTTTATGATGAAAGACACTGGAACAGGCTATACAGAGAGGTGGTTGAGACACCCTCCCTGGAGGTATTGAAGAAACATGTAGATGTGCCACTTCAGGGCATGTTTTAGTGGCCAAGGTTGTGTTTTGGTTTTTTTTTGTGGAGTATGTGTGGTTGGTTGTGTTTAGGTTGTTTTTGGTTTTTTTGTTGTTATTTTGTTTGAGCTGGTCATTGGACTTCGTGATCTCAAAGGTCCTTTCCAACCATGACAATTCTGTGTAAAATGTTTTATTTAGGCAACTCAGTCTATTACAGTTTGATATTAGGTGTACAACAGAGGTAAGAATCAGTGCACTTTTCACATAAAAGAGCCTTCTTTTTATTAACTTTCTCCCCATCTAGTCCAGTAAGAACTAGGTTTTCCTTCTCTGAGTAACAGCATTGCATTACTTTACCTTTTACTAGCAATACACATAATCTCTTTTATCCTTGAAAATGTGGTTCTGAACTGAATTTATTGACTATGAGAGATCATCAGCTCATGACAAAAATCTATTTTGGTATTTTGGAGATCACTCTTGTCCCTCAAATCTGGGATAACAGAGCTAAATGGGATCTTAGATGTAGTACAATTAGGGAAAATATGTTCTAGAGGGCAGGTAGAAGCTCTGGATAGTTACAGTGAAAGCACCTGCCTTCCTAATGTCTCATGACCCCAGTGTGCTGAACTCAGTGAAAGCTGAGAAAGGTAATGATAGCCTGAGGTCGTCTGTGTTTGTTTCTAATGGAAGTAAGAGCAGGTGCAGCAACTATAGGGCTTTTCTTTTCTTTGCAGAGGCCTTTTCTTTGTTTCTTCTTCAGCACTGCTGTTAAAATATGCAGTATTTTTCTATGCATGAATGGGTTTCAGTGGAATGATGCATGAAGTGTATTACTGCTGGCTGTGTAAATGGGGACAGAACACAAACCTGTTGCAATGTGTATCTGTAGACAGAATACTGTATATTTAGTCAGTAAGCTTTTCCTTGCTTTTAAAAATGGAAGTAAATGTTGACAAATTTTAACCAAAAAAAGAACAAACCTTGAACCAAAAAAGAGATCATGCAGTTTGCTGAGTTCATCTGCTTTGCAACATAAACCTGACTAGTCATGGCTTCGTGTAGCCTTGGTGATGTTCATATAATTTATTCTTCTGAAACCCAAAGGTGCCTTTGGGACTTCTTGAACACAATTACTTTACAGAGCTACAGCTTAAGTGCTAATATTTTTGAAGAAGTTTCAATACAAATGATCTTTTAAGATGAGTAAACCAACTACCATTATGGGGACAAAACCAAAATAAACCAGATCACTGGAGGAATTGCACTTTTATTTAACTTTTATTTCATGGGAGACAAGCAGACAGAGTCCCAGTGTCAGTTTTGCTATTGAGTTAAGATAATGTTAAATCAAGCTACAAAACTATTTTAGGACCATCTGCTTGGGCCTCAATTCTCAGCTACATGTAGAAATTCTATAGAAAGTCCTTGTTAACACTGAGCCCATATAACAAGAACTGACAAGGGAGTGGTTAGCATGTGTAAGCAAATTGACTATAGGCAGGAAGAATTGCTTTACTTCCATCTGCTTTTGAGTTGCTTTGGGGTTGGTTTATTTTTTTTTTAATTATTTTCTTTCTGTTTCAGAAGAGCACAATGAGTTAATATAGGATGTAGGATCATGTATTTGTATGTATGACAAGTCCCAGCCTAGTTGGGACTCGCTGTGCTGTAACAGTGAATCTCGCCTCTGAGTTCAGTTGATTTTTTTCATGAAAAAAACCCCAAACACCACAAATGTTGTTTATTTAATTAAGTTTTGGAAGATGTTTAATTGGAGTTGTAGGTTGGTTCAAAATACACAGATTTTCCTTCCCTTCCTTTTTTTCCCCTCTCATTTACCAATTCTAATTTTTTCATGATGAAGGAGAAAAGAAGTAGAGGGTAAGCACAGACTGTGAAAGCAAAAATGTATGAGTTGAAAACAAAATCAATTTTGCTGTTTTGTGTTTCTTATTCTTGAGCATTTTAAAGCTGCCTGTTGTTTTCTGATATTTTCAAATGCATATGTCTGTAGCACAGGAGTTGTAGGTGAATGTAAATCTTACTATTTTAGTCTTGTATTGGCTGATAGTCATCACAACAATGGCAAAGTTACCCTATCTGTGGTTGATTATTTGCAGCATTTTATAATGTTTAGTTACTAAGTGACAATAAAGCACACATTAATATGAAGAGGAAATTTTCTGTGTGTTTCTGCATATTAAGCTGCAGTTGCAGTAGGACAGCAGTCTGTCTTCTTTGTCATGTTATCAATGAGTTCATTTTTGTAATAGATTGTGAAAGGAGTAATCCTTTTAAGCATACCCAGCACATAGATGTTTTGGGTACATTTCCAAATTAGAGAACTCTCTGTAACTCTCACGAAAATAACAATTTAAGTAAGTTATCTGGAAAAATAAGCATTTCCTTCAGAAAATTCTTACATCAGAAGTTCAGGTGGCAAAATGGTAGTGTTCTTTCCCTTAAAAGTACTTGGGATTGTCCTTTCAATCTATTTATTATTATTAGGTAAGTTTTGGAGAAGCAAACAATTTCTTCATGTACTGAATACCAGAAATTCTTTGGCAAAAAGAATTATGTGTATGTTTTGACTAGAAGTACTACAGGATCTTTTAAGAGTAAATGTGGTCTTGAAGGGAGACAGATTGCAGTAAGGTTTTATTTGGATGCCCAGATTTTTAGAAGTGTGGACTAAATATTCTGAAAGGGTGGTGGCCTTTTTTTGTTTCTTTTGGAATTCCATGCTTGTTTTTTTCCCAAATAGAAAGAACTAGCTAAAAAATGTCATGGCTTGCTCTGTATTTTGTTATGAAACATGTTGCTGTATAGCATTCAGGAACAGGATGGTAATAACTAAGAAAAATAGCACTGAACACATTTTATACAACATACGTATAAATATTTTTGTGGTAGATGTGGCTGGGATGCTAGAAATTACAATTTAAATCAGTTTTTATATATATATATATCTGAGATAGTGGGCTAGACAAGCAGAAGAAGAACAACCACAAATTAATGGGAATTTATATTTAGGGTTACTTTGTTTATTTTGTTTTGTTTATTTGATGAATAATACTGAGTAAATCACTGGCACACTGTGGCTGGACATAGGAGATTTATACAATGGAGCAAAATGGAAAAAACCCACTTTTTTTTTTCTTTAGAGTTTATGTTCTTTTGAAAAGTAAATTACATTTTACAGAGAAAAACTCTTATCATAATAGAGTTAATGTGAATTAACCATTATTTGAATGGTGTTTTCTGTAAAACTATTAGAAGGCAATAATATTCTGCAGTCTTTGTAAGCTGATCTATGGGTAGGTTTTACCAGCTGACATTTGTCTTTATAAAAATGCTGTATCAAGAGTCAGACTTTTTTCTAAACTGTTATTTTTGTTTGAAGCTTTCTTACCTCTTCGTTTTACTTCTTTGTTCAGAAAAATGCTACCATTGTAACATTATTTGTAAATATCTAGTCTTTCTTGAAAGTATATACATGTAAATACTTCAGCATTAACGGATCATGCTATTTATTAGAGCAGTGTTGCTATTATTAGAGACAATATATTAGAATAAACTAAGTGGGTTTTTAATAATTATTTGTAAACTTTATTGAAATTAAATTATTTGTTTTATTGAGAAAATGACCATGTCTGAAACTCTGATGAAATTAGCATATTTTGCTTTTCTACTGTAATTGCCCACATGGACAAACCTGGTGAACCTTGAGTACCAAGTAATTTATAATACCTTAAAACAGAACAAGACAAACCCCTTCATCTACATGAACCTTTATGTGATCATAGCTGCCAACTTTTCAGTAATTCCTTTTTGCTCTGAATTGCAGCTTTCAAATGAAAAGTGGCCCATATCTTTTTGGCCCTTAACTCCAAGCTGTATGTGAAGCAGGTAAGAGGGCTGAAAACAGCTAATCTGCAGTACAGCCACAGCAAGATTCCTCTAAATTCATACAGGCTGTTCTTTAGGCATTTTTTTGTGAATGGGCCAAGTGTTCTAAAACTACATGTGGACCATTTCTGATGATAGTGCTGTGTAATTCAGCTGTTGCTTGGGGTTGTCTAGTCTCTGCTGGAGTGAGTGGGTGAATACTGTGGTGTGTTTTGGTTAGTGTAACAGCCATTCTAAATAACAGTGTGGGACAGGTTTAAAAACAGACAACAGAGTTTGGTCTGGGTCTTCCAGTGTTTTAGTTTAATAGCACTTTTTTATATTCTGAGTTTTACATTTAGACCTACAGCAGTACTTTTGTGGTAGTAAGTGATGTCTCTCCAGGCACGTGTGTATATTTAAATAGAGATAGCATAGGATAATCCTCTTTCAAAAGGAGATTAATGTAATATAACTTTCTTGTCTTCACAAATTGAACAGTTATGAGAAGATATATTGCTACTCTGTAGTAATTACAGTTGTATTTAATATAATTAATACTCTATATTAAAATTGGTGTGAACTAACATTATTCTCTTGCACGGTTAAAGTATAATTGTAACACTAGATTTGTCTGAGTAAACACTGTCGCTACATGCCATTCCCAAGAGCATCTGTCTCTGTCTCTAGTAATGACTCTCAAGAGCACAAACTTTGCAATTCTGAGCTTTGCAGAGGTCACACTTAACTAACATTCTATGAGAACGAACATCAAATCAATGGATGGCTTATTAGCTGAGCTCTTTTATTTTATTATTCCACATAATGGAACTAGTAGTGTGAAAGATACATGAGACAAGTAGTACAAACCAGCAATTTGTTCCAAACATTGTTTGAGCCTCCTGGTGCATGAGTTTCTGAAGAAAAACGAATCCATATCTAGCAAAGAATAGCAAAAAAATTGCTCATTTTGTTCTCTCTTAAAAGAACTGTGAAAGTTTTGGAAACTGTAAGAAGTGCCCATGCATAAAATTAAAAGAGGAAGTGCACTGTGAGTAGAACTCAGCTTTTCAGCATGAAAAAAACAAGTAAATTTATTTCTTATTGTCAGTTTATTGGAAAATTATGTAACTCAAGGAGAAAAGATGCAATACTGTCAACACTTTCTTTAATACTTCCTGTTGCAATCCTGGTGTCAGACATTGCCTAGAAGGGTTTAGAATATGTTTATGAAAGCTATAGTAATAATGACTATGGACTAGACAAACTGCAGTTATCTCAGTTCTCGGTGTTCATCAGAAGTGGAGGTGTGGTAGGTAGAATGTCAAATACATTTTTCTAATTATGAAACACATTTTCTGTTTCTGAACAAGATTCTTAACCAAAGGTCAAGAAGTCGAGTAAATATTTGAATCTTTGCTCTCACTGAGCTTAAAGTTTCACTGCAAAATTTGAACCTGTTAAGTTACGCATACTTTATTCCTTACCTCACTACTGATAGTCTGTGTTGAGATCTTGCTGGGAAGATAGCTGAGATGCAGCAGAAATGGTTTCATACTTTACTAGTAAAAAAAGGTGGCCAGTATAAAGTTTATCACCTAACTTGCTGTACCTGCCACACAGGGGCAAAAGCCCCATGCATATTCTTCAGCAGGCCAGTATTTTTTTGTCAGTGTGACTGGCCAGTTCAGGTGAAGTTGCACTGCAAAGCATGGAAAAGACAGCATGCCCCCTTTTCAACCAGTGGCCTTCTACTTGTTTCAGGAAAGAGAACATCCATTTCCCAGGAGTAGTTTTGTAACAAGACATAGCTTATAAGGGGTACAGCCTCTTGTGCAGCCCCCAGACTGTAAAAAATTTTGGAGTTACAGATGAATACAGTGGAAGTGCTCTGGCTGAAAGGTTTAAAATAGGATGCTTTAAAATTTTAGTTGGATATGACACCTAAGACTGTAATTAAACTGTTGGCAAAAAGTCTGATGAGAGGGAGAAAGATGATTTACGTTCAGCTGAAGAAATGAAAGGTGGTGAAAGGGGAGAGATTATGAAAACTCTTGTCTTTAGTCTGAAGAGTACATGGGTTGAACAAACCATGTATTGGTGTTTATGTGTGTATTTGTAGTATGAGCTACAGTATGGACTAGTTTCTTTCCGCTTGCTGAACTTGTGCATATCCTTGCTTCTGCTAATCCCAAGTGAGAAAGCTTGAAATGACAGTTTGTGTCAAGGAAGTTCAGGTGGCAAAGAAAATTGTGTGATGTAGTACAAACCCTGCAAGCCAAAGGCGGTAGTTGTGTGTGAGTCTACAGTGACACGCTAGAACATATATTGTGAAGTTTAGTGAGTTTCCCATCTAGGGAAAGTCTGTGAGGACCTTCAAAGTACCACGTGCTTTTCCATTATTTTTGTTCTCTACCTCACAGCTAACCTTCACTTTTTCCATTCTATTACAAACCCTTGGAGAACAATTTGTATGGTAATTTTTGTAAATGAAGTATCCTGGGAGATAGATTAACATCATTAAACTGTTACCACATTTAACATTTCTGTTGCCTAAAGTGGAAGGCTAATTTTACACCTTTAATGTGTTATGGATTGCCTTTGCTTTTGTTGTGGCCACAGGTTTCCTATTCATTACCAGCTCTGTGGAGGTATTTTAATATTGAGTATTAGAAAATATACAAGTTGTAGTAAGTTGGAAGTGCTTGCATGAGAAGATGGCTAGAATATCTAGAAGAAGTACTTAAAAATTAATATTTTTAACAATGATGTTGATTATTCTTACTATCTTGAAGGAGGCTGCTTTTGTTCATGAGCTTCAGGGTTCCACCTTGGTCCACTGTGGTTGCCATCTGCCAATGAGTACTGTCATCCTTTTTTGCAAAGTATTATTAGATTCAACAAGACTGTTTGGCTGAACCTGTTGGGTCAAGAGCTGGCTCTGACTCTATTTACAGTTAGATCAGTTTTGACTTAAGAGGATTAATTTTTTTCTTGTTTATAACATTTTATTTCATGAGCATGTAACTGTGGCAGCAGCCACATTTCCACTTCATATTTCATCTGTAGTTTTTTCTGTTAATCATATTACAGTTCCAATTAAGTTCTACTTATGAATTTGTTTCAGTGTGATTCTTAGGGGAATCAGTAACTGTTTCATAATTAAGTGCTCAAATAGTAGAATTTAAGTGTTCATAGGAAGAGGGTTTTTAAATCAGAAATTTGTCTTCCTATACAATTTGAGGAGCTAAAATCTAATTTATATCTTCACCTTAAGGAAAATGCATAAAATGAACTAAAATAAAGCACTTAAATACATTTTTAATTTAAGTGAGGAAAGGAGGAAACTGTTAATCAAGTGCAATTTAGGAATGTAACCTAACAATGAAGGCATTGTGTAACACCATACAGTTTCTTTTATGCTGGAGAATGAAATGCAGTGATTTAAAAAATGGAATGAAACATTACTTAAAGAGTGAGTTTCAATTTGCCATATGACATGTCCCGTGCCAGAGGTATTCCCATTATCTTCAGTCTCATTGTAGGAATAAATATACACCTTCTCAAGTGCATGAATAAGGATTAATAATGTTTACATTGTTCAGTGATATGCATGCTGTCATGCAAATACCTGCTACAGATGTGTGAGGAGTCATAGTGGTGTTGATGGGTGGTTAGGGCTGTGTTCATAGTCAGAAATCCTGTTTTCTCCTTGGCCAAAAGCTCACTGCAAGGAAAACGCCGATTCCGTGGGAATACCAGCATGAATTCTACATGGAATATTGGGCAGGAATAGCTACTGAACTGGAAGCTGCAGAGCTAAAAGAATTATTTTCCTGTACCAGCTAAAAGGAGGGACTCCTGAGTTAAGACTGGTATTAACCAGGTTGGTTTAAGATGTAAGCAAAACTTGCCTACACTGGCTTATTGATGGGATTGGCCTTTACAAAGACACTCATGATATTTTTGTGCCTGACCTCAGCTTGGCTCTGCAGAAACAGCACTATTGAAGATTGCAGATTACATGCATGTTACTGAACACAGAAGCTTTCCCCAGTTCTGAAGCCTGGATGGATGCCGAGGCAACATTGATCCAGACTGAGCAGGATCTCCATTCTTACCCATGAAAAAGTACCTAGGTGTGCAGGCTCAGCTGAAGACATAGTTATTTTCTGGCAGCCTTTTTGAGGAACCAGAATATTAGGTCTTCAGTGCATCCCTTTAATTAACCCTAGACACTGTCTGAAGCACTTTCTCCAAATAAATCACGGCCATGACAGCAAATAAGCATAGAAACAAGCTTCTTGGTTATGTGGTTCAGTAAGAGGTAGCCCTTGTCCCTGACTGCCTGTGTTGCTCGAGTCACCCTGCTTCTTCTTCCCCGCATAGCTGCTGTTGGGAAAGGTGTACAGAAAAGGGCTGGCATGGCAGAGAAAATGGAGTACCTGAAAGCATTACAACCCCTATACCAGGGCAGTGATGCAACATTGCCTTATGGTCAAGACTAAGGCAAGAACGCAGTGGCAGACAAACGTCTGGAGCAAGCCATCTGAGTAGGGTGATACTTGGTTATTTAGGCAGAGGAATGGGTTTGGTTTTGTCAGCCTGAGATGCAGAGAGATGTCCTAGGATAGCCAGTATAGCCAGAGATACTTGTAAAGGGTGAGCCAGTCCTGAGATTGTTCCCAGGAAACCTGGCAGAGCAGAGACATAGAAGGTATCTCAGCAATTGTTTATGACTTTAACTCCAATTAAAATTTTTAAGCCAGTGTTGCGCTGTGCTGGTTTGGTTTGGCAGGGGTTTTTTGGTAGTGGGAGAGGGGCCCCATGGGTGGCTCCTGTAAGAAGCTGAAGAGCTCCCCCAGCTCTAAAACCAGCCAAGGAGCCATTAGAGAGACAATAGATGTGCCTCTGTGATTAACATACGAAAGAACTGGGATAAGAGCTGAGCAGAGCAAGCAGTTAGAAGGACTGGAGCTGGAGAGGGGTGCTGGTGGTTGGTGAGGAAGAAGGGGAAGAAAGTGCCCAAGCAGAAGTCTCCGTGCAGCCTATGGTGAGATGGCAGCTGTCCCCCTGCATTCATGGAAGAACGTGGTAGAGCATTCCCTGAAGGTGCCAGGAGGGGTGAACTTGGATTTGCTGCCAGTGGACTTGCATTATGCAGCTGTGGAAGACCCCGGAGCCAGGGGAGGTGGCTGTTCCCGAAGCAGCCCCTGACTCTGTGGGAAGCCCAGGCTGGAGCAGCTCCGGACCTTGTGGGAAGGACTCATGTTGGAGAGGTTCGTGGAGAACTCTCTCCCATGGGAGGGACCCCGTGGGGAAGCCGAGAAGGACTGTAAGGAATCCTTTTTCCTGAGGAGGAAGGAGCAGCAGGAACCACCAGCCTGTGAACTGACTCTAAACCCCATCCCGTGTCCCCCTGTGCCACTAGGGGGAAGGAGGGAGAGAAACTGGGAACAAAGGGATTTGGGCCTGGGAAGAAGGGAGGGGTGGGTTAACATATGTAAGCCCTGCTCTGTGTGTTGTCTGTGTCCTGTCTGTGTTTGATTAGTGTTAAATTATTATTTTTCCCCAAGTTGAGTGTTTTGCCTGTGACCTTGATTGGTGAAGAACGCTCCTTGCCCTTTGTCTCAACTCATGAGCTTCTAGTTTGCCTTTGTCCTCCCTATCCCACCCAGTGTGTTTGTGTATTTGGCAGGGAAAGTTGAGTGAACAGCCACATAGCTGGTTCTTTGTTGTTGTGTTAGGCCCAAACCACAACATCCTCTAAGTTTTAAGGGGTTTTGTAGGCCATGAACTGATATTTCACAGTGGTGAAGTTTCTCAGCTATGATTAATAGCAAGCAGTGTTATTTCTTTCATTATTTTGGCAAAGTTAAATTTGTACAATACCTCACAGAATGGTGTTTGCCTCAGAAATCTGACCCCACTGCTTACTTCAATTTCCTTATCCTCTAATGACACCCATGGTACATCTCTACAGTTTAGTTGTGGTTTGCTGAATAGTGGCTGATGACTCAGGGAGGAAGTCCTCACAAGCATCAACACAAGCTCATATGTTCATAACCTTTGTCCTCTTGCTTATGACTTGTTGCTATATTTAGGGTAAATCACTCAAATTTCATTCAGCTGTTGGGTTAGCCACCTTTATGTTACACAAATCACATGCCTGTAATTGCAGTTGTATCAGTAGATACAATTTTGCTGGATATTAAGCTGCATTAAGCTGCCAAAGAAGTGGAAAATTATATAAACATAAATGGTAACCTGGGACACAGGATCTGCTGAAACCAATCTGTATTAATTAATTTTGTGGAGGTGGTTTTGGTTGTTTTTAACATTATGTTATCTCACATATCTCAAGGGGTGGGGCAAGGGGTGGAGGGAAGAAACTAACAAGATTCTTGATTAAAATTGTACTTTTGCTTTTTGACTACCAGAATCCAAATTTTCACTGAATTATAGATTGAAAAATTCAGTAATGAATTATACTGACATACTTGGCAAGATGGTCAGCTCTGGTACACATACCACAATGGTAGAGATCAAAGATTGTAATAAAAAATTACTTCTGTATTATGCCCTTCATTAATATTTCAGAATTCAGACAGTAAAGGGAACAATTTATCTCAGTATAAGTTAGAATACTGTTTAATAAGATTTTGTGAGGAGAGAAGATTAATGTTAATAATGTTTTTTCATTGACAGGAAAATAGTGTTAACATTTGTAACTCACTCTTTCTGTTAAAAATACAGCATTTGTTTTACAGCTGTTCACAACAACAAGGTTAAACTGAAAAAGAGCATGGACTATAAAGAAGGTCAGGCCTATAAAAAAGTAAAACATTAATCTGTTACCCTAGGCTAAAATCTTACTAGGATGAATGTTCTTACAGATCAGAATGAAGGTGATGGAGGCTATAAAGCTATTCAAGAAGAATAATTTAACTTTAGTGTCTCTCGATTCCAGGAAGTGGCTTTTACATTTTTTTTTAATACTCTCAAACAGTGAATTTGAAACTCAGCTAATTAAGCTTCAACTTTGCTATGTTTTGTAGTCTTCTTTGATTTGGAAAATAATACATGTAACTTCACAGAACCACAGAATCAACGAATAATAGGAGCTGGTAGGGACCTCTGAAGATCATCTAGTGCAAGCCGTCTGCTAGGGCAAGATCTCCTACAGTAGGTTACACAAGAAGACATACAGGCGGGTTTTGAATGTCTCCAGACGGAGACTCCACAAGCGTCCTAGGCAGCCTGTTCCAGTGCTTTGCTACCTTCACAGTAAAGAAGTTTTTCATTATGTTTAGGTTGAACCATCTGTGTTCCAGCTTGTGCCCGTTGCCCCTTGTCCTATCACTGGACACCATTGAGAACAATCTGGTCCCATCCTCCTGACACCTGCCCTTTAGATATTTAGGAGATCCCCTCTCAGTCAGACCCAGCTCTCTCCGCCTTCCTTCATATGGTAGATGCTCCAGTCCTATAATCATCTTAGTGGCTCAGTGCTGTACTCTCTCCACTAGTTCCTTGTCCTTCATGAACTGGGGAGCCCAGAATTGGACACAGATCTCCACATGTGGCCTCATCAAGGCAAGTAGAGGGGGAGTGGATAACCTCCCTCCACATTTTTCTTGATGCACCCCAGCCTGTTCTCCACCAGGACACTGAGGTCCTTTTCCCCAGAGCTGCTGTCCAGCAGTTCGGTCCCTAACCTGTTCTAATACATGGGGCTGTTTTTCCATAGACGCAGCACTTTACACTTGCCCTTGTTGAATTTCATTTGTTTTTGTCCTGCCCAACTCTTCAGCATGTCCAGGTCATGCTGAATAGCAGAACAGCCTTCAGGTGTGTCAGCCGCTCATTCCTCCTGGTTTTGTGTCAACAGCAAATGTGCAGAGAGAGCTCTCTGTCTCTTTGTTCAGGTCATTGATAGATGTATTGAATAGGGCTGAGCTGAGTACCAACCCCTGAGGAACACCGCTAGACATGGGCATCCAAATAGACTCTACCCCACATCCCACAGCTCTCTGAGCTCTGTCCTGCAGCCAGTTCCCAGTCCACCTCACTGTCCAGTCATCCATTCTACACTTCTTAAGTTTGGCTGTGAGGATGCTTTGAGAGACAGTGTTGAAAGCCTTGCTGAAGTCGAGGTAGATAATATCCACTGCCCTCCCCTCAGCTATCCATCCAGTTATGCTATTGTAGAAGGCTATCAGATTGGTCAAGCATGACTTTCCCTTCATGAATCCACGTTGACTACTCCTGATAACCCTCTTTTCTTTGACATGCTTAGAGTTGGCACCAAGAACAAGCTGTTCCATGGATAGAGGTGAGGCTGACCGCCCTGTAGTTAACCTTGTTCTCCTTATTGCCCTTTTTAAAGACTGGACTGATACTGGCTTTCCTCCTTCATTTCACTTATCAAGTTTTAAGGCATAAATGAGCTTTGTACAGTGTTTGTTGAAGGTATATTGAGCACAGTTTATATTCAAGAAAACAATACATTTGCTGTGCTTGGGTAAATGTTTCCCCTTCAAAATATATTTGGCACATAGACATGAATATGGAATATTTTGGTCCTCTGAGATTGCTCATACACAGCTAAGGACTTTTCTAGGTTATAGCAATATGCATTCTGATGGTAATATGACACTGTTGTAGTTGCACTGATAATATTTTAATGGAGACACAAATAAGGTTTATATCAATTTAAGAAAATATATTCTCTAAATTAATCCACTTAATTTAAGGTACTCTGCAAATATGCATGAGAGTAGTTATATGTGTAATTACTTTTATGCATATATTATGATCAGGACACGGTATGTATAAAAGTTTAAGTGCACAGTATTCAAAACTCTGAATTTTTTATATGTCGCAAAGCATAATGCCACATGGGAGCCACCACCTTTTGTGTGTGCTTAATGCAAAGAATATGTTCAAATACCAGCACTGATAAATTCTGTGTCAGTCCACATGTGCATATCCACCACAAACATCATATCTGGGGCAAAGCTTTGGCACAAGGAGAACCTTTGTGACTGATGATTGGCCCTTCTAAATTGTACTGTGTTCATATTAAAACATTACAGTCTTTACATCACCCACAGTCCTGCTGAGTTTCCTGGCTACCAGTCCCTATGGTTTTCCCATCTCTCTGAATACTTATTAATAATGGAAGGAAGAGCAACTAAAACTGCAGAAAAAAGCGCAAGTAACTCATAAACTGGTGGTAGTAAAGCATCCTGTCTAAATTTATCAAAGAAGGGACTTTAACTTTTAAGATGTGTGGCGTACTTTGCTTGAAATTACAAGATTCATATGCCAAAATAGGTCTTTCATATGAAGAACAAAATACAGCTAAAAAAGGAAGGAAATGCCTTTCTCAGTGTTTTCTTGTCTTGGCTCTTGCTTGTTTTGAATCAGCAATTAAAAATATCAGGACAAGTCTGCACAGCTGTGAAAGTAAATGTTGGACACAACTAAGTATATAATATCAAAATTTTCTTCTACTGTAAATGTTCAGCCCTCCCTGAACTCTGTTAGTTATGAGTTTATTTAGTGCAGAATCTGGTGTCTGTAGCCAACATAATTGTTAAATATCACCTTTGAATGTGAGTCTCAGGTAGAAAATGTTTGAACAATGTTTCATGCAACTCTACAAAGACTTGTCTTGATATTTGTACACCTGCACAGTTATATGTTAGGTGACCCAGAACAAAAAATATTTCTAGCTGCACAGCTGTAATGTGCAGATTAAAAATGCTGAAGAGTTTTGTTATATATGCATATCTAAGAAGGTGGATTTCACAGAATCACAGAATCACAGAATCCTAGGGTTTGGAAGGGACCTCGAAAGATCATCTAGTCCAACCCCCCTGCCAGAGCAGGATCACCCAGAGCACATCACACAGGAAGGCGTCCAGGCGGGTTTTGAATGTCTCCAGTGAAGGAGACTCCACAGCCTCTCTGGGCAGTCTGTTCCAGTGCTCCGTCACTCTCACAGTAAAGAAGTTCTTCCTGATATTCACATGGAACCTCCTATGCTCCAGTTTGCATCCATTGCCCCTTGTTCTTTCACTGGTCATCACTGAAAAAAGTACTTGCATTTAAATATTCTGCTGTCTTATTAAACTACCAATGGAAGAGAATGTATTGGTCCCTTAGAGTCTGTTATATTCACACATACAAATTGTGTGTAATTATGGATTCCAATTCAGCAGTTAATTTTTTTAAGTTCTTTATTTTCTGTGCAGAGAATTCAAAGAGGGTTACGACAGCACTCAGGAAATATGCAAGGCTTTCTGCGGTAGGAGGAATATCAGAATACTTTCTCCTACATGTCTGCTGACTTTTGCGAAGTCCAATTTTAACTTTTCTAAGATGGAATCAAAGCTCCTGAAAAATTCTAATAATGGCTGTCAAATTTATGTTTGCTTAAACCAAACACCAGTAAACATGACCTGTGAGATTTATTTGGGGAATAAAGCATAACATTTACACAGAAAGAGGGCAGCATTAGAGTGAAGAGATGATCAGAGCTGACCTTTGGCAACCAGTACAGATTTCTAAGTATGAATGCCCCAGTCAGATAGATTAGTTTTCAGAACAGTTAATTCCTTGTGAAAGAGAAGGTCAGACAGAGAGAATATGTGGGACCATTTTGAGTTTAATTTATTTCAGTGTGTTAAACAAAAATGCTGGATTGCATTTTACCAAATATTCTTTAAGACAAGTAATGGGTTGAGTGATAGAAACTATTTTAGAAATATAAACCTAAAGCCATATTGCTTCAAAAACTGGCAAGGAGCTGTCTCTGGAGGAAGAGTAATTGCTTTGATTGAACTGGAGGTCCTTGATTCAGTAAACTTGATTTTTCAAAGTCTTCCTTGACTTCGGATTAATATCTTTGGCTGATTGTCTTTTTCCTCTGTCTTAGCTGTGTGAAGTAGGAATAGCAATTAAGCTTTTTATTCTTAGTATTATTGTGTGCATAATTTACTTCTAATTTTGGGGTGTTCAGAAATTTCTCTTAATTTGGCTTTGGGTTTTGCTGTTTTTTTAAATGGTCAGTGTTGTTATACAAAGCAGGTAGCCTCCTCATCTTGCAAATCTATACTGAGGATTGTAATTTATGCTCAACCTGAAATGGCTTTGTTACAAATGTGATCCTTGTCTCACATGAAATGCCTTTGCTATAAGTGTGACATGGTGTGAGCCAGTTATCTTGCCAGATTGCTATTAGTTTGTAATAAACATTTAGAAAAATGAAGCATCATTAAAGGAAATCAGCTGTTTTATGTAGCTGCTGCATATTTATCGACTCTGTTTACATGAATTAATTAGTCCTTGATTGGGGGAAGCACTCTGCATCTCCACCTCTTGGCATCTTTCCATTTTGTTACTTCTTTTGCTCTATCCTCTGCTGTACTGGCATCCACAGGATAACATGAATAATTTTAAAATCACTTGGTATAATACAAACAAAGTGATTGTAATACAGCTTTATCATAGGTAGTGCTCAGTCCTCATGCACAACAGAAGACCAATACCTTATGATAATCTTCTTCTTGGTAATATTGTCTCCTAAAGAACAAACATTATACAGACTGTGTTATCTGTCAAAAAAGGGCTATTCTGTTTTTTGTTTCACCTCACCATTTTGAGCAGAATTCACTGCTCTTCAGTGATTACATAACCAGAAACTAGTCTGAGCAGTCAGCTCGATGGTACATTAAATTAGTTATTTACTGCTGTAAATATAATGCCAAACCCTTTTAAGATACTTGCCTAGATGAAAGTTGGCCCTGAGAGTCTTCTTTGAATTAATATGTTTTATTGAATTAATATGATTTATATTTGTCAAAACCTTCATTTGTCTTTGATGTGAGTAAAATAATTTTCTGCTTTGTCGAAGGGTTACACATAACAGCAACTTAAGAGATATTTAGATATTCTTCAAGATGATTTTTTATTTTTAAAATTTTCTACTTTGCCCAGCCATTGGTATGTTGTGTACCTTATGCATAAGGAACAATCAGATCAACTCATTGGAGTGAATGTGAATCCTTATGACATAACAATTATGGTTAATTCACAATAGCAGGCATTACAGGTTTTTCTTCTTAAGGCATCCAAAATCTGTGCTGCTAGCACATGTAATGGAATTATATACAATATAACAGTGATCAAAAAGTGGGAATTGCAATTTGAAGGAGGCATTATGCATAGCTGGAAAGCTATGTATCGCTATCTATACATGCAAAGCATGTAAACCAGGACATTTTTCATTAATTTGCTAAGAAAAAACAATAGTAAAACATAACTGAACTGTTGTTCACAATCAGATGGTCTTGAGTTTATTTCTCCCACAGTTTTCCAAAAAGTTTTTGAGAGTGGGACATTCCTCAAGTAAATCAGAGTAACAGCAGGAAAAGTTTTTCATGGGTGTTAGCCATTGATGCAAGTTTGATCAAAGAGATGGGATAGGATCAGATTAGAATCAAGCAGGATTTCTAAGTCAGGTAACACACCGATAAACAGTAAATGCTTTTCTGCATCATTGCATAATACAAGTTAGTGGATGTCTCTCTGATGCACTTGTGGTCAAGTATAAATAGCAATTCCTGATAGAACAATTGCAGGTCTTAAGTAAGACTGGTAGAAAATAGGTCCAGCTACTGTTGTTTGTAATGGTTATGTAAGCAGCATTTTTTAAGTGTTGCTCAGTGCACAGTGACATTGTTTAAAGCCACTGGGCATCCAGCAACACTGAGACATAGGTAGGAGTGTGCAAATGATCTCTGTGGTTTAATTCAGAATGTTGTAGTGTCATAGCTGTATTTGGAGCTTTGTGGTGTGTGTTAGAAAAGAAAGCCCACCTTTTTAGAGTTAATATTCTAAATTAAGCATGAGAGCATAATCGGTAATCAGAATTGTTTTTCTGGGTAGAAGAGGAAGCCCTGTGAATGGGAATTTCTAGTAATATTCAGTGCTTTTATCACCACCGGATTAATAAACAGTTATGTCAGCTTTTTCAGTAAACTAACATTCCCTTGGTAATTTTAACAGTACAACTTTACATTACACTGAACTTTTACACTACAACTTCAACACTGAAATTTCTTACTAAAGCAAGATTAGTATTTATTGTAGAACAGCAGCAACAGCAAAGAAATCTGAAATAATTTTGATGATACAATCAAGTGTTCTTGTATGGGAAAGCTGTACTATTGGCGTAATGGAGTAGGCCTGAGTAGGGAAAAAAACACATCAAGGATGGCTTCTTTTGCACCACTACATGACAGTTTGTTATGGAACAGAAGCTTTCATGCAGCGCCCTTACCATTAGGCTGGATAGCCAATGAACAGTTATATTAGAATTGACCTCATGGCTCATATGCCATATAGCTGGAGTAGGATTTGAGCTGTAACTGGAGAGTAGGTGCTTTTTCTGTAAAGCAACATTATAGTTCACAGACGTTCTTGGACACTGTGCTATAGTGATGTGACATTTCTGCAAATCACAAAGTAGATTCTTAAATCAGACTTGTCCTTGATGATAATTTGGTGTGTCAATAAATTAGGTTTTAGTTACTATTATACAATCTAATAAATGTATTCTTTTGTATACTCGCCTTTTCACCGACCCATGGGATTATTATGGTATTCTAATAAAACATCAGGATTCTGCGGTTTATTGCAGAAGGGATTTGGCTTTTATTTTCATCTCTTGCTGACAATGAACAGCCTTATATTGAAAGCTAATTAGATTGTCCTCTAGGTCTCTTCCCAGCCTCCACTGAGTGCATATAAATTCAAGGAATCAAGTTTGCTAAAGGACTGTGTTTGATAGACTGTCATGGCAAAGCTTGGAAAAAAAAAAAACCACTTCAAAGACATTTCCTGGAAAGAGTCCAATTAACTTTCTTTGTGTGCTTGTAATTTGTGTTTCTAGAAGACTTACTTCTCTGAAGCATGGCTAACACTGACAAGTCTCTTTCCACCTTTGTGTATAGTTGATATTAAGCTTGTATATATTGTAAGTAGGCATAGAATCTAGTACCTAAACTCAAAACTGAGTTCCTTTTGGCTAAGGATCATCAGATCTTAAAGACACTTTTGTAGATACCTGTGCAAGGGTCTAAGACAACTGGCTGCCAACAACGGGACATGGTCAGCTGCCTGCTGAAGACATCTTCACTGCCAGCTCACCGCTGGGGCAACAGGCCGCCAGCCAAAATGTGGCGCTTGTTTAGCACCATGAGCAGAACCTTGGGAGCAGGTGGCTTGGCTCATGGTGCTCTGCCTTCTGCAAAGGAACAGCATATATGGGAGAGCTGAAGTGTTTGAGTCGCAGCAATATGTAACATGAAAATTAACTATGAGATAAAGGTAACTCAATCAAACGTGTTGTGAACAGCTCCTTTCAGTTCACAGTCCTGAAAATCACTTTTTAAAACTTTCTTTTATATGTTGAAGTGCATTTAACATTACTTTTAGACAATATTTTTAGAAAGTTTATATTTGCATTAATTTGTGAAGACTTTTAAATTTTTGTTTATATGTTCTAGAATTGCACACTTTTCAAAACTGTGTTTTGATTTTTTTGTAATTGCAGTAGATGAACATTGCTTTCAGAAATTATCTCATGTTTGGGTTGCCTTTATTTCGTCGTTACATTTTTGTGTTACAGATTGTGTGACTCACATACTTGAACTCCAATAGATGTACACAGTTCTCTATCACAGGCGGTGAGCTGGTAGTGTAGAAGTGTCTGGTGGCCTGTTGTCCCTTTCCCTGCTGCAACCCACTTCCCTACATTAATGATGTGTATTTTTATGAGATAACAAATTTTTATGTTCTTTTGGGACTATTTGTCAGTTTTACTGTGAAGTTTGCTGGAAAACAGTATCCATCTCATTCTTCCCTTATTTTCCTGTGTTTTGCTAAGCAGTAAAATGTTACTTACCCCTTAAAGGCAATGGATATGAAGCAAGTACACAGCAGACAATTTATGCAGTAAGAACTTGACATTTATTCTAGACCGCTTTCGAACTACAAATGTAGTTTAAATGCATCTTTAGTAATCATTACAGTGGAATGATAGAAGCTGAAGCTTAAAAAGCTGTCTCTGAATTTTAAAAAAAAACTAGTTAAATTAGTATTCACTACCTGTATAAAGACATTTAGCAATGTTTGACCACTGCTTAAATTAGGTTAGACACTGGGTCGTTCGTATGTTGCCTAAGTTAAAAGCAGTGTAAATTAATCTCTGTTAAAAGCTTATATGACCTTAAAAGATCCAATTAAAGCTATTGCAGCTTTTATTCTGAAGCCAAGGCCTTAGAATCAGAAAACAATTATTCCTTAAAGACCTATAATTATTCTTCCTCTTTCCCCTCCATGGTTCTGAATTGTTACTTTAAATTACATTTTTAAAGTCATAAACTAGTCCATAGTGCATCCTTATTTAGTCAGCCTCCTACTCCCATCGCTTTGTTACTGACTCTGGTACTTTTATAGATGTTTTAAAACCCTCTTCTGTTCAAGAGGATTTCGATTTTTAATCTCTCTCTTCCATAAATCCCTACAGCTCCTTAATGTTTTAGCTACTTTTTCCTTATTCCATTTTCATGAATATGAATTATCAGCTCTGCAGAAAGTAGAGGAAAACATTCCTAACAGAATAACCTTTCCAGATATTTTTAGGTGTTTGTTATGTTTTACACATGACACTTAAGAATTTTGGAGAAATGGGGTGTTCTTAATGTTGTTTTAAAAAAGTTTTATAATTTTCTTGCCCTTTTTTGTATTTTTTTTCTCCTTTTGTTACGAAGGCCATGGCAAAAATGTGCAAAAGTATTCAAAAGTTGGCGGGAAACACATTTTCCATCAGATAAAAGCTTCATTTGTTTAAAAAAAATAAAATAAAGTAAAAAGAATTAAGAAGAAAAAAAAAAGATTTAACCAAATGGAATCGGAGAACAGGCTGCCCAGGGAGGTGGTTGAGTCACCATCTCTGGAGCTGTTTACAAGATGTGTAGATGTGCTTAGGGACATGGTTTAGCACTTGACTCTGTAGAGTCAGACTAATGGTTGGACTCAATGATCTTAAAGGTCTTTCCCAACCAGAATGATTTCTATGTGTTTCTGTGAGAACAGTTTTACTTGGCTCCATTATTTTGCAACTCATATTTAGGCAGACAATGTTGAAAATCATACTTTTCTTTAAGCTCAGTGTGCTGTTTCATTACAGTGTTCTGTTCGTAGCAGGCTTTGAAAAGGAAAGAGAATTTTCTGTCTGTATTCTGTATTTACAAGGTTACTTTTCATTTTGAAAATATATTCTGGGAAAATACTTCTATTTTACTTATTTTGCTTCTTGTGTTTGCTGAGACACTTGGAAATAGGGCTACACATAGGAAAATATGTAGATTCAGGGAAGTGTATGGGTTCTTGTAACATTTAGCTCTGCATCTGAAATACGTAGCCTTACTGCTGCTCTTACTCATGAGTGTCATGATTTATGTCTAATTTTGTGTTGTTCATTGACACCAATTAATAGTTGGGAAAGAGTTAGTGGCTTTTTTTTCTCCCACTCCTCCCCCACCCAAAGCAATTGGGAGCCACCAGTGACATCCAGATGGAAGTTACTTTTTAGTTAAGAATGTGTTTGCAAATGCTGCTTGTGTCTGAAAGAAAGAGGGTCTTGAAGTAGTCACCTGTGATCCTCTTCTGTTTGTTCCTTTGCACGGCGTTTGAATATGAGCTGGATATAATGGTGGAGGTGTGTTGTAATAAATGTGGGCCAGACTGCTTGGGCACTTCTGGTGCTGGAGAGACCAGGATTCCTCCCGAAGGACTGTGGAGCCAGCGTAGCTGCTGTGAATGGTGCTGCAATGCTTGGGTTGCAGCTGTGGGACATCTTTGTCATTTCAAAAGGATCAGTAAATTCAGAGTAGTTGAAAAAGGGGGTCTGAGATAAGTTTAAGTATTTTCACTGATTTCCATGAAACTAGAAATAAGTTAGGTAAGAAAGCTGTCTGGCCCTTCAGTGAAGCAACTTAATGAGCCACATTTTTTCCTGGATATAAAACTATGAACTCTGATATTGTAGCATAAGGTAGTTAAAAAGACCTGGGACTTACTTTTTCTTTTTTCCCGTTTATTTTTTCTTTTTTCATTGTAAACAAGCTCATTTTGATTTCTGTGCCATAAATGTTTGCGTTCCAGAGCATTAGAAAGACAAAAGAAGATAAGAGCTCAAGTCATGTACTCAGTATATCATGAATAAAGCACACAGAGATACTGCCGTGTCTGTTTCTCTGAAGTCTTCAAAAACATCAAAGAGGTCTCACAGCTATTGGTTTTTTATCTGTAGCTAGGCAGAAACTTCTCATTTGTCACATGCTGAAGGCAGCAACAGAATAAACTGGTAACTGAGAACAAGAGCAAAGGCCAGCACCTACAGACTTAAGACATACTGCCTTAATGGAGGGGATGTATAAAGAAATAATTTATTTCACTCAATATATTTGTATGGCACAGCTGTTTCACACATTCTGAAGTAATAGTGATTGATGGTCGACTCACAAGCTGCCTATTTTTAAAGGTTTTGGGCTTTATTCAAAAAAATCCTAACAGCTTGGTATAGGCACTATGTTCTAATCTCACTGAAGTATATAATAAAATGACTTTTTTACAGATTATGAGCTGTGAAACCAGGGCATTAGACTGTAAGGCTTCTGTGGAAATAGTAAGAATTATTTTAAACGCATAGGCAAGTTCATCTGTACTGCATTTATAGATATTTTTTTCCTCTAAATCTATGGCTTTTCCATTTAAAAGGGTTAGTTTCCAAAAGTATTTTGCATATATTTTAAGATCATTAATAGTTTGTGGGTTTTTTGTTTGTTTGGGTTTTTTGTGTTTTGGGGTTTTTTGTTGGTTTTTTGTTTGTTTGTTTTAAATGTTTTAAGGAAAGGGATACCTCAGCAGGTTTTGCCTACTAATTTGTTTTCATTAGTTGTCTGGCTTTTTCTGTCTGTCAGTTAGTAAAAATTAGTTATTTAATTATTTATAACTGTGTTCATGAAAAGACAGGTGTCTAGTAGGTCGGGAAGCAACCTTTCTCCCAGGAGAAATTAATCTGATGCTGTTCACAGTTGAAGAGCATGAATTTGCAGAAAAGATGGCTGTGAGGTCTTCAAAATTCCTACACATACTTTGCTAATGGATGTAATATTTTCCACCATTACATTACTGGGTTTGAGCTTCATGGGTGGAGGCATTAGTGCTGAAGCAAACAACTCTGTTCTTCTTGCCAGGCTTTAAAAGACGCCTTTGAAAAATCTTGAAGTTGAATTGCTGGTTTTACTCACTAAGATTCCTTAAGTGATAGATTTAAAGTCTTGTACAAAGAAGCCTTTCCTTTCTTCAGGGCTCTGCTGCTTGGGTTGGTTACTTCACATGCAGAACATCTGTTTGCATTTATTTAAAGAAAACATATACCAGCATCATAATCAGAAGAATCTAAGGATGAAAACAAAGCTCTAGGTATGGCTTTTCCTTTTTAAGGGGGTAGTTCTTCCCATCTTCTGTATTTTTATCCTGTTAGTATTTGTTCTACATTATGTT
Source organism: Apus apus (assembly GCF_020740795.1). Lineage (NCBI taxonomy): Eukaryota > Metazoa > Chordata > Aves > Apodiformes > Apodidae > Apus > Apus apus. Next base: position 56,254,428 of record NC_067283.1, read on the forward strand.
TGTAAAAACAGTAAGTTAAAAGTATATTTAGCATTGATGTTTTCCAGCTGTTTATGTACAAACTGGAAATCTTTGAAACTTTTGTGGTTTATGTGAGCTCAAATGACTTGATCTGCAAATGACACTAGGGCGTTCTTGTGAACTGTTTGCTTTTTGACAATCCAAAGTCTTTGTTGTGCTGCTTCTGCTTATAAGCTATTTAGGCATGTTGTTCAAATTTACTCCTGTTAGATGTTTGCCAAATAGTCCTTACATAAAAATAAAGTTTGTAAAAATGTATTTATTATTTTATTGGTACAACATAAAAAAATGTATTTTTGCTCATTCTAGTATGTATGAACACCCACAGAAAGAAGACGGATTAACTTATTTTAAACAATTTCTGAATAACTAATTTATTAAGATTTCAGATTACTACTGCCATAGCAGACAGTAATGTAATGCTTCATCAACAAATGGGTTTAACATATACCATCAGTTACACCATTTCTTTTTGTAAGTAAAACACAGAAGCCATGTAGGGTACATTCATGTTAGTTTATTTGTGATGACCTGCTCTGAAATTTTTTTAAAAAAAGGAAAGCTAGCAGCAACCGTTTCTGTTTATTTGGGAAGCAGATGTGTCTCACTGCTTCATCTTCTTCATCATCCATATACTATTTTATCCATTTTAGTTGGGAAATAAAGGTACAAAATAAATACCAAGTTCATATTTTGTCTTCCAAACGCCTCAGATGCTTATGAATTTTAATGCTGTGGAGCATCAATTTGTAGACAGTTGATTCCTTTTGAAAATGAGACTTTTGGTCCTCAGCCATATTCACCATGAAGCATCTTGTTAAAAATTGTGGCAATAATTCCAAATGATATGGTATGCAGTCATGTCAAAATGTAGTACTATCCAGAGCTATTAGTTTAGGACACTATCTAGTTCAGGCAGCATAGCTGTATTAACCTCAGCACTGCACTGACATGTTTGTAATGCTTCCAGTTCTGGGCTTAGCTTATTTACGGTCAGAGTGGGTAGCTGGGCAGTGCTCCAGTGAGCGACATATGCATAACCATAAGGCATGTCTGAAACAGTTTCCCTTACTCTTTTCTCATAGTCTGAGAAGGATGTTTGTTTAAGAGCTGGGCACTGACAAAGCAGTGCCCAGTAACCTGGCCACCTTCACACTGGTCAGATGTGCATGCAGAAGGAAATGCAGTATTTTTTATTTGAAGGTAATAGGTTATCTCAACCTTTATGCCAAAACATCAAGGCTTGGAATTTTATACAAGTGGGATCTTGTTCAAAAATCAGCTTGTCCCTGGAGCTATAATTGACACAGAAAAAGGAATCTGGCTCTTTGTTAGGGGAAAATAGGCAAGAAGAGGTACAAGCTGCTATCTCTATTCACAAAAGTGTTTAGGAATCTGTAACTGAAATTGGCAGCATCCACCTTGGTAGCAGTCAGAAATAAGGAACTAGTATAAATGTTGCAGATGTGCATCATTGGCAGGCAACTGAGAGATCTAATTCACAAATACAGGGTACAAATACAGGTAAACAATTCAGGAAACTTCAGGCATCAGTGATGTTCATGGATAGTCTTTAACAGTCTTAAGGAGAACAGAAGGAGCATATCATGTGGGAGGTAGAACACACAATAAATATCACTGCCTTGTTACTACAGTGAAAATTTAAATGCAAGAGGAAATGGGTGATTTGTGGTGGGAATAAATTTAAAACAAAATTTTGAAATTGATAGAGTGCAAATAAAGGTCAAGAGAAGACAAAATATCTGCTGTCACTATAATTCGATATGATTTAAATTCTAGCCAAGGTATTTTTTTTTAACAGTTGTATTGCTAGCTAGGCAACCTGGTGGATATGTTAATTATTCTATCAAGTGAGTCTTCTCAGTTACATATCAATTTGAAAATAATTAGAAGTATAGTGTCTCCTTGCAAAACCTGCATAGTACAGATGAAGTACTTCATACAGTGGCACTAGTCTGTACTTTTTGTTACTGGTTTTTAAGCGTAGCTCTTAAAATTACAGTAGATTTCTAAATGAAACATAGAGTTTGAAGATCTGTTCATCTCCTTAGCTTTTATTTCAAATCAAAGTAAAAAATCCTGTTAAACTCCAGTGGAACTTCTCCACAATTAAAACAATTGAGCATATTTTTTACTGTAGCTGTATCATGTTAATACGTATAAAAATGTTTTACACAGGCAGGTTTAGGAAAAAAAATTCAAAATGTTTTTTGCTAACTGTTCATAAGCCAAGTCTTTGGTATAAAATAATTTTAAAAGTAAAATAGAATTAGATAAGCATTTTTTGAGGAAAATAAACTTTGGATGCATGAAAAGAAGAATTTTCATTGTTCTGTTAACTCAGCTGATTTCAAGAGTGAAGAATTAAGCATGTGTTGAGATCAGGGTTGCACTTGTGATGGGAATTATTAAAATAAGCTAGAAAAATGTTAGTTCTGTGATAACATCTTTAGTGTGGCTTGCAAATGGCTGTGGGAGGGAGGAGAGAGTGAGTAATTGCCTCTTGTCCCCCTATAAGGAGGAGCTTATGGAGGAACAAAAGTGTAAAAACCTTTGCAGGAACTTCAGCAGTTGCCAGCCCTAGGGCAGAAGGGCAAGAAATGAGAGAGGAAGCTCTCCTGTTAACATTTCTATACTTCTGAGCTCAGCGTTACCAGCAATTTGATAAGATGCCTTTCTCACCTCAAGCAACAGTATTCCATGAATTACTGTTATGTTTTCTCTGTGCAAAGTATAAAAGCTATTGAATAAGAAGAAAATAAAATACTTGCTTTTCAAAAATGTGCAGGATCAGAATTTGTACATACTTCATACAGTGAGCTACACATACAGGCTGTCACTGGTGGAGTGTTTTCCAGTTAAATTCTTTTAGCCCCCTTCATACCTGTCAAGAGCTTTTGCAGCAGCAGAGATGTCAAGGGGGTCTGAGCAGAAACACCATAGCTCACAAAGAAAATCTTACAAAAGGAAAAATTAGGCATTTGTTCTGAAATTACAGAAATGAAAACATTTCTCAGTTGTCATTGTTTCTTTCAGCCAGCTTTGGCTAAAGCATTTGGTCTTAGACAGCTGGTCAACAGATTTAAGCACTTTACTATAACCCTTCTGAGATAAGGTGGAAAATTGGTGTGTCATGACAACTACAAAGAAAGTCTCAAATGCATACACAGAGGAGGAATGCTTGAACGTGTTATTTTCAAATATTTGCCATCCAAAATATTTAATTTTTTTTCATAGGAAGATGGGAGAGAAATAGCGTATACTTCAATTCCTTAAATGCATACTTTGATGAAGAAATTTCTTGTAGATCACTGGGGTAAACTGGTAAAATGTTAAACTCATGCCCAACAGAAAGCATTTCTTCTGGTAAAAAAATGTTAAGTGTGATGGAGGGGCAGTTCTATTATAGGACCTTCTTTTCAGGCCCTCATTCCTACTCCTAAATTCCATATGATTTGGTCTGGAAAACTTTGCAGCAAGGCCAAATGTTGGGTCCTACACTTCAGCCACAGCAATCCCCAGCAGCGCTACAGGCCTGGGGAGGAGTGGCTGGAGAGCTGCCCAGCAGAGAGGGACCTGGGGGTGTTGATTGACAGCTGTCTGAAGATGAGCCAGCAGTGTGCCCAGGTGGCCAAGAAGGCCAACAGCATCCTGGCCTGCATCAGGAATAGTGTGACCAGCAGGACCAGGGAGGTGATCCTGCCCCTCTACTCAGCCTTAGTGAGGCCGCACCTCAAGCATTGTGTGCAGTTCTGGGCACCACCGTGTAGGAAGGACATTGAGCTACTAGAACATGCCCAAAGAAGGGCAACAAGCAAAGATCAGATGGTATTCAGCGTTTAACCTAGTTTTAATCAGAACATACCAAAAAGTTGTTCATTCTTAAAACTGGTGATCTTAACTTCTGGATTGTTCATAAGTAAGTGTTGGATCACTACTCTCAAAAATGAATCATGAATAGAGCAGGTGTATGTCAGAAAGTCAGTATAAATGTGTGCATATTTGTTTGTATGTTATTTATAAGAAGTGGAAGAGTTTACTTGGTTGGGCAAGAATGCCAGGCATACTGTCCTTTACTCCTGTAAACTGTGGAAATGTTTGTGGCACGACAGTTGCATGTATCTTTTCACTGAGATATTACTTGATTCCCCCTCTGATCGTGTGAAGAAGTTTCAATCCGTATTACTTTTGCAGATGAAAGAAGAATAAAAAAGGACACATAAACACTGAATATCTGGGGCCTAAACCTAAGTCTGTGGTAGTTTTTTGTGTACCTTCATGTAAACTTAACCTATGCAATATTGAGATTATTTTTTTTTTCTTACATAAAAATACCTGGTAGGATGAGAGAACTCACTTTTGCAAATTCTGCTGTTACAGACTTCTTGCCTTCTTCACCTCCTCTGTGCTTTACTACTAACAAGGTTACTGCTTTCCTCAAAATACACTGCTTAGATGAGATACAGTAATTGCAGCTCTGCAATCACAAGTGATGAGTATATATGAAGGTAATAATCCAAAGGGACAGCATGAACAAAAGACCACAGTACCAGAGGCATTTCTTCATATCTCCGAGTTTCCTCTCCAGTGCTACTGGTTTTCTCTCCCAACTTCTAAAGAGAATAAGTAACACAGGTTAGAAGCCTAACCTCTTTATTCACTCATCTGTAAAACAGAGAATATTGCATGTGTAATACTGCTTTTAGGATGAATATGTTAATGTCTAAAAAGCTTTTTAAGAATGCAAAGGCAAATTATTAGCATACCTTTCTATTTTAACAAGGGGAGGCATGCTGCAAGAGTTAAAAAGCTACTCTTGAAGTAGTTTAACGTAGGCCAAAGTGTCTCTGAGAGTGGTGTCCTGAGAGAATCTCTAAAGTATTAAAAATCCTATAGTCCAGATGACTTTAATACACTCGTAACTAAGTCTTGTGAGACAAGCTATTAATATTATTTCTTTCTCCACCCTTATTCACTTTCAGACTGGTTTTGTGATGAGCTGGACATACAGACCAGGGGAAGTGCCTTACTCCATTGTTTAGGTTGAGTTGCAATGTTCTTAGTTGTATTTATCATCTGCAGTGGAAACAGAACTCCCCAGTCCACACCACAGTCCTCATCTCATCCCACCTACCCCTAAACAAATTAAATCTCTGCCTCAGTTGAAAGCTCTTTCATCCTGCAGAGAGGGAACAGGAAATCTCAGTTATCATATTAACTTTAAGGGGTACTAATATAATAAAAATGTGTTTGCAGTATCTCAAGGCAGGACGTCAAAATCATTGATTGAGTGCTCAATCTAATACATAGAGGGAAAACCTTCTGAGAGGTGTGCAGAGACAACAGGATGCAGAAGGCATGGCATCTTTGCAAAACTTCCTTTCAGAAGCTCTCCATCTTCTGGAGAGCAGAGTTAGGCCTTAAATATTACAATGATAAAGTTTGTGCAGGCAGAAAACCATGGATCTCAAACAATGCTTATGTAATTCCTTGTTAATAAGATAATGTAACATATATTTCCATTTAGAAGTGTGTTTAAATCTGCAGTATCTGTTGTCTTGTTTGGATCTCACAATTTTCTGTTAAAAGTAAAATCTTTGTATCTCTAAGGCTGCAGCATAATGAAAAAAAAAATACTTTAGTACCTGAGGCAAGCAAGGTTTGTTTGTTTGGGTTTCCCCCCCTCTTTTTTGATTAAAGAATGAAAACCTTTTGTCCTAGGCAGCTTCTGTGCAGTCATAAAATATGCTGTGTCATAAAAAGGACACTAGAAGGCCACTCAGATAAGTACCAGTACAGCTGCAAATTTCATGCCTCTCTGCACACCTGTGATACTGTTTATCAAGGTTCTTTTAAATGTTTTGTGGTGTGGAAAAGATCAAGAATGTTGCATCACTTGCTATATTTCACCCAAATGTGGTTTATATTTCTGTTCCTTCACAACAGAGATTGGACCTGAAAAAAGTGTGCAATGTTATGGACAATGCCACATTCCCTGTTTTTATAAGCTGTCAAATATTTGAGGAAACATGGAACAGTTGGTGTGCTTTGCCTGTAATATTATTTAATGAGCCCTTCTCATACATGCAAAGTTTTAATAATACTAAGCTATAATGAAAACTGGCCTGAAATGCCATCTAAGAAGCTTTAGTATTTAAAAATGCTCAGCTAATCCTCTGCAGAAGACTATGTATTAGACAGAGTCCCATCCAATAGTTGGCTTATATCATTTTTTGGATAACTTTTTAAAATTCATTTTTCCTTTTTTATAATGTAACAGTGGAACTATATTCAGGTAATGAGAGTGGTTTCTGCGCTCTAACCACATACATGAAAGATTTTCAGTGTTCAGGTATGTTTCTGCTGATGTTCCCAACATTCTAGAAAAGCGTTAGATGCTGCTGAAATGGTTCCCCCTAGAACTGCAATGCTCGAGAACCTGATAAATGAAAAAGCCTAATTCTTGTTTTACTTTTTCATTTAAAAATAATAACATATTTGGTATTACTGGAAAATAAAAGCAGAATTTGTTCAAGCGATTCTATTTTTTTTTTCCTCCTCACATAAATGGTCAACTATAAAGAAGAAACTTTCTCAAGTTAGTTAAGATTTTAAAGTCTGATGTATTTTTGCATCGACTGTAGCAAAAATGTCTTGATTGTACGCTACTGGCTGGGACTATTACTATTAATAATTTATCTAAACCGTATTTTTTTAAAAAACAACAAAAAAATAATGATGTTATGGTTTGATTCAGAACCTTTTCATTATTTTACATCTATTATATTTTTTAGTGTCTTTTAATATATTTTGTAGTTCTATAGCTGGTTGCTTTTTACAGAATATATTAAAACTGAATACTGGTCTTGTGAAATCAAGAGGAAATCAAGATTGACCATATGAATACTCCATTTTGCTTAGCCTTCATAATGAAGTTAATATTGAGATAGATAAAATGTGTTTATTTTGTTCTATTAATTTCTCTGCTGTTTTAGGAAAAATATTTTTTAATTATTATTAACCATACCATTAATCCCACCTCTAATCCTGTACTTTCAATTAGTTACTTTTTTTTCTTTTAATATCTTAGCTGACTTATGATTTTAGACTTCCTGTTGTTAGATTTTGTGTGTAGTAATACTGAAGATGCTTGGAAACAACTTCGTGATGGAAGATGGATGATAGACCATGCTGTTCTGTTGATTCATTTTCATACAATAAATTAAGTTTTGTTAAGAATGTATGCATATATACAACTTTTCTGTTTTCAGTGCTAATGAGCTATGAGCCTCTATGAATGCTATATAGTTATTCTAATAGAAATTAACATCTCATTTTAAGTAGGTGTGACTAAGTATGTTTTCAGTTAAAATGATGTACTTTAATATTTGTTTTTATTTGATAAATGTGATGTGTGACTCACATTTGCCTAATACAGGGATGGCCTTATAATGTGGTACAGATCATACTTGTTGAACAAAGGCAGTCTATTTTGCCTGTTGTCTTCCTCTTCCATTATTTTTGCAGGTATGATTTTCATGGGATATTGCAGTAATTACTGAGGGTTTAAATTCTAGTTTCTTTCATTTTAAGGACTTTTGTTTTTCTTTCTTTCTTTCTTAAATTCCTAATTAAAACTGTTTTTTCTGAACACTTAATTATGTCAACAGGAAATATTAGGTTTTACTTATTAGTAGATAACTGGACATGGTTCTGGGCTGAGGTTACACAGAAGCATTGACTATATTAATGTTTCTTTTTCATGCTAAAGGTATCTTAATTTATTCCTGTGTTCCTCTCACTTTATATTTTCAATACTCTGAAGCTACCTAATTTTGTTTTGGATTTAAAGCTGTACTAGATAAATGCAAGAAATAAGTCCTCTTCCACAAAATGCTCCCTATAAAGTGCGTGAAAGAGCTGAGAAATTAAATTTAAGCCATATAATAGTATCTAAATGGGAATTATTTTCCTGAGGCTGTTAATTGAATATGACTATCACTTTAACGTTAACTAGTTTTTCTTGTGAGGATTTTTTGAGATCATGTTTGAATCAAATTTAGTTTTGGATTTATTTGTGTACATGGTGTATCTTTTTCAAAGGTTTTTTTTTAACTTCTGCTACAGCTTGGAGCATAGATATGAAGAAAAAAGATTTCAGTGCCAAGAATGAGGGGAAAAAATAATCTGATTACTGGTTTTGAAGTCTGGAGAATCTTGTTCTCTACAAATTGTTAGACAAGGAAAGATAATCTTGATACACAAGTGAAAAAGTTTTTATGAGTTCACTTACCATGATACTTCCATGTGCACATACATAGTTGGTTAGGGATAATGGGAGATAATCCTGTTGATCCCTCCAAATCAGTGTATCTTGATCCTTCGGTGCTCACACATATGTTTTGTAAATGAAAGTGCTGAAATATTTCAGTTGCCAGTGTAGTATGCTTGGCATCATGGTAAGTATGCTTACAGCATGGTAAGTTTCAGTGTTGCATATTTTGAAGTAATGAGGCAGCAGGAGGTCTGTAATGATGCCTGTGGCAGTGGGAAGAGGAGCGCGCTTCCAGAACACCAGCACCTAGTGTGTTGGAAGGAAGTTTACTTTAGGGTTTAGTCTTTATTTGATGAAAGCTCTGGACATGTAGTGTTTGGTGGATGCCAACTCTGATCTCAGACATTTAAAAATGTACAGTGTGGATTCTGTAGGTGCTTGTCTGTGAAGTAGGCAGGGATATGTTGCTGAGTTTGGAAAATAAATCACCAAGTAGCATGGTAGCATCATCTCAGCCTGGCTGAATCAGTTTTGGATGGACCAGTCTGAGTGGTACAGCCTAGCACTGAAAACTGGAGAGAATTAAGCTGTGTGGCTTTGTGTCAATTTTTAAGTAGAAATCTTACTGTGTTGTAAAGGTTTTAAACTTGGCTGGTTGCTAACAGCAGTGGTTGTATTAATGTGTGTCTTGAGTTCAGGTTATTAATTTGTTGCCTAACTTGAATTGACACAAGTTTTTGCAACAGGGAGCAGAAGTAGTGTGGCATCTTACAGCCATCTGCTAGCAGCAACTTTAGGTGAATTTTTTGTTTCACCACAAAACAATTGTGAAATTGAAGATGAAAGATTTTGAGGTTTCAGGAAACATAAGAATTTCTGCCGAAACTGTAAAAGGATCTGAATAAGCAATAGAATTCAAAGTCTATAACAAGTTTAAGAAAATGGGAAAGGGAGCAATATAAGGTAATGTATGCCCTGGTTTGGTTTAATATATTCAACTGAATGTGATACTGACTCCACAAAAACTAGTACATTTTCTATTAAAATCAGAAACATTTCATGGAAACTGATTATTTTACTTTGAAGTCTCTGCTTATTAAACCTAAGGAACAGTTTCCCCAAAGATATTTGCATCTATTAGCAAAGGCAATAGATGTACTACTAGAAAATACTTAACCTAGGACAAATTGGTGACAGCAGGATATTGAACACTTAAGTCTGTGTTCTCAGAAAGGATGTAATATAAAACCCAGATAAATATAACAGATACTTAGGTTGTGTAATTGAGCTGCTGAGACACTTTGTTTTCTGAAGGAAATATATGTGTATATAAAAACTTTGGGGATTTCCCTTGGAATGCTTTTTGGCTGTGTAATTATTTTTTAAGAACATTCAAAGATTTCTGTGGGAAGTTGGAGAAATAGTGTTCTATTTTTCTACATTAAATTCTCTATTTTCAGCAATGGATTACCCTACTGAGTAGATGGGAAGGGTGAGGTACCGAGTACACCGAAAGTGTAATGACAGACCACAGACCAACCAGGAAAAAAGTTCACTACAAGCACTTACATTAACTTGTGCTCTTTCTTAAATCCATAGTTCTCTCACTTTGCTTCAGTGTCCTCCATTTTTAGTGTTCTTGGTCTCAGTGTAAAGATAACTGTAGTGCAGATGAATTGTATTTCATACTGTAGCATTCAATTCTGTAAATGTAGTTTTCAGTACTGACTTTTGTTTTGGGATAGTTAATTTTTTATTTATTTTGAGTATTTTTTCTGTTGATAATACCATGTACATAGGCATATTTTAGATTATTCACTCCTAGGAAAAAATATTTTGTGTGTACTGTGTTAACTTTCCAGATAGAACACCTATGATCTTCAGTCTTTTATCTTATAAAACATAGCTAAAATTTAGGCGACCTCTCTGAGGAAAGAGTACATTTTGAGGTTTATTAAACAATTGATTCACCTTCTTGTAGGTGATCTGTGTTTTTTATCTTTATTCCATAAATTGAAAGTCTTAGGTTCCAATTTGTAATAATAATTTGTGTGCTGCAGTCTGCTACTTAAGCAGACATAACAGGCTAGCAGAAAAGGCACATAAATTTTAATCATGTAGAGTATGTATGTGCAACACATCATTTCCAGAGTGTATATGTACATATGTAGATACATAAATATATGCATTTATATAACAGTTAATGATGCTGATTCAGTGATTCAGTTGAAGGTGAGAAAAAATTGATTTTACCCCTTAACTATGTAACTCACTTTTTTGTTTTTGTTTTTTGTTTTTAATTTGTTGGCTGTGTCACTTTTTTGCTCCCATTCCACTGACAGATTGTGGTCCTCATGTGCTTAACTGTTGATACATTCCAAGCTCTCTTTCTAAGCTTTTCTTCAAATATGAAAATGAAATAATATTCTCCAGTGCAGTTGAGACCGTTTGGCCTCCAATGTTACAATAAGTGTTTTCCCCCCTCCTCAGAATTCCTGTGGTTTTAATTTAACAGCATTATGAAATCTCATGCATCATCATGTTGAAGAAATTAGTGATCTGGAAAATGCAGACTAATTAAAATCGTGCTGCTGAATACTGAGTATTTTAATATAATAACTGATTACTGCTGAAGATAGGAATCTTACACCAGATTGACACGGAAAAGCAGATTGTCCCTGCTGTTGAAAACAGAACTGAAGTGATAGCAAGCTATAGAAGTATATCTGTGTTAGAATATTAAGTACTTTATTAGTGTATGTTTGTTCAGTTAGTTAATTAAAAAAAACCTTGAAAACAAAAACAAACTCATCTGTACCATGGCTGTTCTCTGAAAGCTGATAAGTATTGACTAATTAAGCAGAGATTGACTAATTAAGCAGGCTTTGGCTATATTCTCTAGTGTAGCGATTACTGATTTGTAATATATCCTACCTCAAAAAAATCAAATCTGACCCTGCTTTTATTTTGTTACTAATTTTTAAATATAAATGTTTTGAAACTTGATTTTGACAGTTTGATGGTAAGAATACAGGAAGGTGATATTTAAAATTAAATGAGGCATGCTTGGTATTGCTTAAAACTAAATACTAAAGGTATTTCCATAAAGGAATTACTCATATGATATGATATTTTCCACAGCTGTCACTGGTTTCATTGTTGCAGTTCTCATTAATGGCCAAAAAAGGCAGAGTTTGACAGATGATTTATAAATAATTTGAATGGTCTCTGACCTACTGTTAGCTTAAGCATTGTGTTATCAAATAGTATCCTTGTTTTCCCTCTTGAGAACCTATTGGTCACTAGACTTTGGTATTGAGCTGCCACTCCTATCCACAGAGAGGTGTCTCTCTCAAAATAAGTTAGAAATGTCTTATAAGGTAAAGCACTGATGAGTTATTCTATACGCAATTAAGAGAAATCTCTGGATTAGTAGCCCTTCTACTTATGGGAGATTTCAACTTCCCAGATATCAGCTGGAATACTGCTATGAAGTCTGAGAAAATTCCTGAAGTTTATGGAATATAATTTCTTGTCAGAAGTACTCAGCCAAATGGTAAAGATCCCCTTCTAGACTTCTTATTTTTGGATAAAGAAGGATTCAAGGGAGATGTAATGATAGGTTGCTGTCTTGGCCACAGCAATCATGAGATGGTTGAGTTTAATGTTCTTAGTGTTAGGAGAAAAAAGGTCAGCAGAGGTGCTTCCTTGAATTTCAAGAAAGCCAATTTTAAGCTACTCAGGGAGCTAGTTTAAGTAGTGTCCCCTGGGAAACTGCTTTTGAGGGCTTAGGGGTCCATGAGTGCCGATCAGTCTTTTGGAACCACCTTTTGAAAGTACAGGAGCAGTCAGTTCCACTGTGTCAAAAGTTAAGCAAATGGGACAGAACACCAAGGAATTCCTCTTGGAACTCAGGGAAAAATAAACAGTATGATCGCTGGAAGAGAGGTCATACTTTGCAGGAAGGTTACTGAGCCGTGGTTCACATATAAAGGGAGAAGACACAGAGTGTCAAAGCCGAACTAGAGTTGAAAATGGCAGGTTTTGTGTCAAACAAGAAGAAAGGCTTTTTTCAGTAAGTCAATAGCAAGAGGAGCTCCAAGGAAAATATTAGACTGATACTGGTTGAAGGTAATCACCTGACAAACAGAGATGAAGAAAAGCAGGAGCATTAAATGCCTTTGTTTTTTTTCCCCTCAGTCTTTAATACTACTGGTAGCCCTTGGACTGCCGTGTCCCCTGAGACTGAAGACCATGACTACAGGAACAGTGACTTTCCATTTATGGACAATTACACTGTAAGGGACTACTTGTATCAGTTAAATGTTCTTAAATCCATGTGGTCTGATGGGATTAATCCCAGAGTGCTGAAGGAGCTAGTCGATGTTGCAGCAGGACCTCTCTCAATCATCTACCTGGGGAGGTTCCTTCTGACTACATGGTAGCCAGTGTTGCTCCAGTTTGCAAGACTGAAGACTTGAATAATCATAGAGTCGTTGAATGTCTTGGGTTGGAAGGGACCTCTAAAGGTCATCTAGTCCAAACTACAGACCTGTTAGTCTAACCTCAGTACCTGGAAAAGTTAAGGAGAAGCTCATGCTGGGTGCTATTGACAGGCATTTAAAGAACAATGCAATAATCAGGTGCAGTCAACAGGGTTCACAAAGGGAAAGTCCCGTCTAACAATTTGATATTGCTCTACAAAAAGGTCACTCATTTAGCAGACAGAGGGAAGGTAGTGGGTGTACTTTTTCTGCATTTTAGTAAGGCTGTTGGTACTGTCCCTCACAGCATCCTTCTGGACACGTTGTCCAACTGGTGTGGGTGGGTGGTGTGCTGGGTGAAGAACTGACTTTTCTGGGCCTCACCATTTAAAAAGAGTGTTAAGACACTTAAATGCTTCCAAAGGAGGGCGACAAAGCTGGTGAAGGAGCTGGAAGACATGTTGTGTGAGGAATAGTTGAGGACTTGGGGTTTGTCTGGTTTGGAGGGAAGGAGGCTGAGGGGTAACCTAATGGTTTTCCACAGCTTCCTGAGGAGGGTAGGTGGAGAGGGAGGTGCTTATCTCTTCTCCCTGGAACCCACTGCCTGGATTCGTGGGAATGGCTCAAACCTGTGTCCATTGGGGGAGGTTCAGACTTGACATGAGACAACATTTCTTTACTGAGGGGGTGGGAAATCCCTGGAACAGGTTTCCTGGAAAGGTGGATAATACCCCATCAATCAGTGTTACAGAGGCATTTGGACAACGCCCTCCACGCCATGCTTTAACTTTTGGTCAGTCCTGAAGTGGTCAGGCTGTTGGACTAAATGGTCATCCTTCCAACTTCACTATTTTAGTCCAGTCTAGTGTATTCTTCTTCCTACCTCCTTCTTTCCCCAGCAGTACATGCTGAGGAAGTCTCTGATTACATTTCTTCCCAGCACTAGCAGAAGGCATTAAATGGGCAGTCATGTCCCAGCCTAGGCACTGGCTCTGTCCCATTGAGGGAAGGAGGTATGTACCTTCTGATGGGCCTGGGAACTGTGGATCATCTCAAGATAATTTGAGCATCTGAACAAACTTCCAAAAAGCAAGTGTAAAGTGCAGATTTTTGAATTGTAACCAATGAAATTGTAAAGAAAGCTGTAAAATAAGGTAAAATAAGATTTTCAGTTAGAAGTGAAAAAAACAAAGCTGTAATGTTTTTTGCTGACACTCTCATCCATAATGTTGACTTCAGTGTATATGAAAAAGCTGGAGGTAACTTTATAAGAAAGACCTTTAATCATTTTATGTTTTAGCATGGAAGCCAGTGTCCCTCGCTAAAGCTGTATAAATAAAAACACTTTGGGTTGACCAGGTAGAAATGAAAAAGATAAAGGAAATGTTTTGTAACTTCCCTGTCCTCTTCAAAACATCCATCCCCCACACAACAACAAAACCAAAGACTTAACAATTTTTTTTTTTTAATTTCAAATATTATTTATTTTCTTACTGGAATAATAACATTTAAATTTTATATATAAAGTTCAGTTGCAGATAGAGCTGTTTACATTTAAAAGGAAAATTATTTTGACTACAAAACAGAACATTTCTGGCTAAAATGAAGTAGAACTCATCTACCGTTTTTTCTTTTTTTTTTCTTTTTTTTTCTTTTTTTTTTTTTTTAAACCTTAGTCTGCAATCCTTCCTTAAAATTTGTTGTTAAATATCAGAAAATCCTAACATTTTAGAAAATTTTAACCAATATTCTGAAACTCCTGTTACTTGGGCAGAACAGGTGCATGAAACTTTGCTGTTACCTTTTGATTAGAGGTGTCAAGAGTGGTGCTTTTCTTTTTAGATTTACAGATTTCTGCATCCAGTCCTTGGCAGTGTCCATGCTCACACCACTGTACTGATGTTTTGCCATTCCAAACTCTGTTAGTTGATTTGTCCTATAAATTTATTATAATAGCTGTATCAGTTTTTTACTTTTCTTGTTCTGTGAATATAACAATAAATGCAGCAGTGGATAGGTAAAATTAGTAGTTAATTACACTTGGTAATTGTATCTTTAGCTTACTTTGTCTTTAGCATTTCTTTGTCATTTTGATAGTCATGTTGAGATCTCTCAGTTTTGGAGTCAAAAGAATTTTTTCAGAGTTGCATCAGACTTTAAGTAATGATAAGCATGTGGTGAAAATAAGTGAAAATATTACAGGTAACCATTACTGAGGAATTGTTTTCCTTTTTTTCACTTTGCTCCAACATGTATCCACTATATTTCTTTACCCTTTTAACTTTACATGCTCCTTCCTTCTGTCCATCTGGATGAGTCTTTTATGAGATTCTGCTTGCACTTCATTCACCCACAGGCTACTGCTGAGTGACAGCCATGTGCTTTTTTTCCCTCACTGGCTCTGTAGCAAGTAGGTCTTGTGTCTTTGTCGCATTTGTCTCCCTACTATGCTAAATGTCCTTCAGAATGGAGATATGAATGGGTACAAACTGTGATGTGTGGCAAGGCATAGTAAAACCTTGAGAGGCTGCCATTGGGCTGTGTGGAGACTTCATAATTGAGTGTTCTGCATCACTTCACTCATTTGCAAATTCCCACTTGTTACAGTTTACATGGTAATTTAAAATATTGGTGGGGGATGAGGCACATGCAAATTGGGCAAAAGTGACTGCTCCAAACGTTTTTTGTTAAGAAGGTCTATAGCTTGCATGGATGATTACAACATTGACTTCCAATGGAATGACCAAATTACAGGCTCACTTTTTTCAGGCAACAACCAGCAATGTCAGAGAATATCGTGTGCCCAGAGTTCCTTTGCATTATGGATACCAAAGTCTACAGAATACCTGAAACATTGTGAATTTCTGTCACTGTATTGTTAAAAAAGATGAAAGATAAGTGAGCATTTAGCTGAGAAACACAACTTAGAATGAGACAAATATTGATGTCTGGGGTAAGAATTATACAAACAAGTTCTCAGATATTTATGGAAGAAGCTTGGGGATTGTTAGCTTGGATATAGGGACTTGTGGTTGATCTGCTGTATCCTGTCTTTGGTTATATATAATTACAGGCATGGGTAGGTGCCACTGTGCCTCAGATTAGATTACATTATGAGGATTGACTGCAAAAGCAGGCCCAGTGTTCCTATAAAGAAGCTGTGTTGCTGTGTGGCACCTCGAGCTTGTATAGGTTGCCAAGACCAAGGCAGAGCAGTGGAAGAGGCAGGCTGGCAGAGTGGGCTGCATCTCCTCTAATAGCTCAGCCACTTTGCCTTCATTGTTCTTTGGTCAGTAAGTGGAGGTAGCTGGTGCTGGCACTGCATTCAGTGCTCTTGTTCATACTTTAGGCAAGAAAAGGGAGTAGAAAAGTAAGGAGAAGCAGGAGATGTGTGTGTTGAGGCTTTTCAGTTTACCCCAGCTGCTAGTGTGAGCTGGCCCTATGAGTTTGATAGGTGAGGATGATAGCTGGTATACAGAGCTGCATAGCCACCATAGCCTATGGGTATTGATACAGCTGCTGTAAACAAAGATGTCAGAGATCAGTGTTGAGGTTTTTGTTATAGTTTCATCCCATTATGGTCAATGAGAAGAGGGTGACAGAGAGATTCTTCCAAATACTGATGTGGAAATCCAAAATTAGCTGTTTGCATTTCTAGAGATCTTAGGAGCAGACTGATTTCCTACTTTGGGTGTCTGAAGTTGAACCTCATCAAAATCCACTCTTCTCGATTCTGCTGTCAGTCCTTTTCTACATCTTTAGGTAGTCCTGTGATGCCAGAAGAAAGTCTGCTAGTGGTGTCTCTTGCACTCTGACAATACTTTTTAATAAAAAATTATCTCCCTCTCTCATGTGTAAATTCCCATTTAATCTTTTTGACATTTAGAGAGTACAGGTGGTCAAAATATCTACCAAAAACTGATCTCAGCTGTCTTTATGTGGCAACTTCTGGTGTTCTTAGTGATTTTGAATGACTATTTTATTATTTATGTGAATAGAGCCCTGCATGGAAGAAACTTCCATCTGTGTTTCACTTCAGTCTTCTCTTTATTGTATATCCCCATCTGTAATATAAAGGAGGAAAGAGCTATAATGATGCATTGGTAAATCAAAGATGAGAAAAGGCACAGTCTTTGTACTCACTACTGAGTCCATTTATAATATTGTTTTAGCTAAGAAGCTAGAAGTGCTTTACTTTTTTAGCTGAGAGCTGCCAAGCATTCATTGCCACTTCATGGAACCACACAATCGTGCATTTGTTGTATTTGAGTCTGTATAAAAGTATGAATGTTGAAGTTCCATATTTCTGGGCCAGGTCTTTGGATTGTGTAAATTATTTCATTTAGACGAGTGAGCTGTTGTTGCACAAGGATTAGGACAAACTATTTAAGAGAAGCATTACTATTGCTATACTTAATTTATGGTATTTCTAAAGGCTGTGATGATTGCACTCTAGTAGATAGAGAGATCAATGAACTGGCATGTGATTTAGGAGTAAGTGTGTAAGACATGGATTTATTTCTCTCCACCTCTTTAAAAACTTGAAATGAATGCTTATTTCAGCATTACTGCTCTGGCAATTACTTTTTAATCAGTATTTGAAGAACTCCTTTCTCTCCTTAAGAAACATTTTTATGAAAGGAGGAATGAAAGGTAGTGGGGGCAGGGTAACTGTAAAGAAACTTAATTTATAGAAACTTAATTTATAGAAACTTGATTTATAGAATGCTGATAGAAACTCCTATAGTGATGCTGTACAGAGGGAGAAACTTTGCTTGTGAGTCAAAATGCCAGACTAATAAAAAAAGTCTGCTAATCAGCCTAGCGTTAAAGATAATACAATTCCATGTAGTCCTGTGGGCACGTATATTCCTACATAGAAAGCTGGATCAGTTCGGATTTATATTATGCAATACATGTAGTGTACAGATTATGGACTTCTGTTAAATAAAATATAATTCTGTTATGATAGAATGACATAGTAGAAGACTGTGATCTAAATAATCTCGTATTTTGTTTTTCAGTTGAAAACAATTTACATTACTTTACCTGTATTTTTCATACTAACATAGGGATTTTCTGTTCTGGATGGGAGATTTAAAATGTTATAGCCAAAATGACATCTGCATACTGTATCAATCCAAAAATCTTCAGTTTTTCAGTAGGATACAGAATGTACCCATTTAATATAAAAGAACATAAAGCATAAACATAAAAATCAATGAACAACTTTTTAACCTCAGGCAGCTGGGGGAGTAAAACAGAAGAACAGGTAATTCCTGCACTCTGCTTTGAAACCAAGAAAGTCCAAAGCACATTGAATCAAGATCTGAAAAGCACAGTGAGAAAAAATTGTCCTGTGTGGCCAAGGTCTTTCAATAAAACATTTTCCTAATATATCAGCTTACACTTCAATCAAAAGTAATTGTAAGGAATATTTATCAAAACTTAAATGTTTTAACTCCAATCTCCTGATATATTAAGTTTTCAGAGTTATTAGACATAAAACATGAGGGTATGTACTTCAATGTTTTTGTCTACAATTAAACTTTGTCACACATTTGCATAATTATAATAATTTTAATTGTTAACAGAGTGAGATTTTCCCCTGGGGAAAAGAAAGCCATAATTTCAAATTCTAATAGCTTTGGCTAACCAAATCTAAGATAAGATACAAAGCCAACAAAGCTGTCTAGTTTCCTTAAAACCAGATAGATTAATTTAATATTACAACTGTTGAATATGATTATATATTTTGGTAGGATAAATATTTGAGCTGATTTCCTGTGCAGTAGGGAAAAGAGCATTTGTAGTCACTTATACAATCTGTAGGCATTGCACAGAACTATAGAAAATGTCAGGAAGACTGTTTAAAAAAAACACAAAGGTGAAACAAAGCCCAAAACTTCCTGACTTGACATAATGCAGAATTGGAATTCTGTTGACTGGTTAAAATTTAACTTCAAAGATATTACGACTTCGAGCCACTTGTTTTCAAAACTGTCTAGTTTCCCAGTTGGTCTTCACCTGATGTATTGTAGAACCCCTGGTTCCTTCTCTGTGAAGTGGAGATTAACTGTCTAGATCTTCATAAAGTATTGCAAAAGAAAATCTATAATTAAAAGAGCCTTATAAAGGACTAATGTCTTATAGTAACTTTTTAGTTTAAATTCCATTTTCTGTTAGCTGTTCTGAGCTGTTCTGCTACCAGAACTAGAAAGAACTGTAGCAAAACACAGAGGCAAATAAAAGGTCTTAATGTAGAGAAGAGGACTAGTCAGGAAGAGACACATGATGTGAGAATTCTCTTCTCCTTTGCTGACTTGAATCTGTCCATCAAATACAGTTTTGAGATATTTTGTGCTACAGTTTTGCGTGCAGACTGATGACCCTAATGAAGGAAGATTATGGATAGAGCAGTTAGAATGTTAGTTTTTCTTTTAGGATTTTTGTTTTCTGTATGAATAATTTTAAATGTAACATTTATTTAAAAAATAGAAATAAGCGATAAAAAGCACCTGTGTTGACAGCTGATTAAGCTTGCTGGGAGTACATGAGAAGGATTTTCTAATGCAAAGTAACACTTTTCCAAACAGAAATTTCCAACAGGAAAAGATTTGTAGTTTTTGCCTACAAATTCTGATATTCTATATTGAATACTCAGGGGAGCAGTGGAGTGGCGGTCTCAACTCAGTTGAATGCTTTGTTCTTTATACAGTGACAAAAATAATGAATTCTCTTCTTAAGTCATGGTCTGCATGTGCACAGCAGTCAGCCTTCCCTTTTCCCCTGTGGGCTGGACTCCATACAGATGTCATTATTCTGAAGTCTGAGGGGTGTACTGTGTAGAACATAGTCTAGTTTGTAGCCTGGCCCATAAAGGAACTGATCTGGGAATATGGATCTGAAAACACATTTTTTTGCAGGGCAGTATTCTTCTATAGAAAGAAATATCAACTGAAATAGTTTGATCATTTCTGTGAAATAAAAAAAAAAAGCAGTTGAGCTTGAGAAAAGACATTTTAGTTGAGTTGTTCTGATTGGAAATGATTAAAATATTCTATTTTGTCATTTCAGTATTACATGCTTACGACTTTGCATTCTGGTATTTGTATTCTTTTAAATACTTCCTTTTTTTCACTCCACTTTTGAGTAGAAATACCCAAGTTCTGAAGTACCAAGTGCTTTCAGTCAGTTATCAAAGAATTTGTATTTGATCAACACAAAACTTTTTTTGGCAGTTCTGCATAAAATGGCAGCTGCTGATGTACAACAGAAGAGTTGCTCTCAGCATCATTTACTGCCATTAGCACATTCCTTGGAGATCCTGCATTCGAGATCTGAGATTCTTCATCTGTTGATTTTGAGCAAAGACAGGTAGCAGATAGCTATGGATTCTTAAAACTTGCTTTTTCAACCTCACCTTTGCTGCTATTTTTATCACAGCAGTAGAATAAAATATTTAGAATTACTCAGAAGGGGATAATAGACAACATTACTAATAGTAAATAATAACAAAATTATGCAGAACACAGGTAACCTGTGTTCTGACTTTATTGCTTCATCCAAGGGCTGAACTTGTGCAGCTTATCTCTTCATAGAAGTAGTGGAAAATAATTTCTAGTAAGGAAATTGTATCAAAATTATGATAGAAACCCAACATAGTACTTTGTTTTATTTCTAGAGTAGCAATATGTAAACCAGCATAAACACTCCTGGTAGTTTTAGAAAGTGTCTTTGTGATCTTGATCTTAAAAAGTCTCACAGTTTCACACAATGTTACTACATAGAATTCACTGTAAATTGTCTTACTTACAAAAACTATTAATTAATTTGCATGAATTTTCATATCAATTATGGACCACTGTACAACATGGGTATGGAAGGTGTGAATTTTGAACATCACTGCTAAGTGTAGCCATCTCACCTGGAGTCCTGAGCCATGTTTGTAAGGGTATTATTCTGAAAATAGGAGTGGCAACAGATGGGAAGGTAGATACATAATATGGGTGTGTTTCACCTTGATTACTCAAAGCAGAAATGTACACTTGTTTCCTAAACAAATAACAGATCTCTGTATCTTTCCAGTCTTTGTTTTGATTGCATGTATATAAAAAGAGTAGCCAAAATAATTATCGGGGAAGAAAAAACGTGTTTACTCTAAAAAAAAAGAAAAGAGGTAGTTGAATTGAATCCTTTTAGTAGTTTCCTGAGTGCTGTCAGGAACTAGTGAATTCCACTGGCAAAAGTGTCTTTATTTTCAGTATTCAACACAACTCGAGATACTACCAGAGGCTAAAAGCACAAAACCACTCCTATCTTATTTGTGGTAGTGCTGCAGTTGGAACAGCTTTTTATCAGTCATGCAGCAAGTAGAAAATGGCAAAACTATTTTTCATTTTCTTCAAAAGATTTTTTTTCATGCACACAATTCTAGAACTGCAAGTACTTACGCCTCACACTTTCATCCACAAACAATAAGCAAATAATGCCTTGTCAAAGCAGCCATTCAAAATAATGAATCCATTACAGATTTCAAGCTACCTACCAAAAAGATCAGGCAGTAACCGTATAGGATGCGACTTGGGCTGGGGAAGAGTGAAGAACAGAGAAGGAAGGTAAAACTTACACCCTTGGCAGGATGTGGAAGACATTACTCAAAAGGGGAATTTTCATTAATGTGATTTTCCTTAACCTGTGAGCAAGAGGCATGAGTAATATCCTCAGGTGCAAGCTGTGTCACTTTAAGGTGACATACTCTGTTTATATACTTTGGGTTATCTGAGTTTGTTATACTAAATATGAAATGCTTTACTCTGGAAAAACACAGAATCCAGGTAGACTATGAAAATCTTATGCAATTCTTGATAAACCTTAGAAGAGTGATAAGCTTTGTTACCAGTGCTTTCATACTCAAACCTATACTTCCCTACTACTTAGTTAACAGCATGGTAAACTGGAGAATAGAGCAAAGTTATCTGGTTAGTCATTCCCTGCTTTTGCCAAAACAAAGCTTCTTTCAAAGTTTCACAGAGAATAGGGATATAATATCTATAGAAGACTTCTTTCTTAAAGCCAAGATGCATCTGCTTAATTTGATATCATGTCAGAATGTGTTACTAATAGGATCAATCTTTGGTGAATGAGACCTTTAAAAAGTGATTATCTAAGTCCGTTCACCAAAGTCAGTAATCTATTTTTATTCTAAAATCCCTCAACATCTAATTTATACTGCATTCATATTCACAGAAATTTAGAACGGAAGGTGATTCAAAACATTCTGGATTTCTTTCTTCTTGTAAATGTAGAGATCTGAAGCTTTCTGTCCAATATGAGAAAGGAAACAAGTTTTTAACACTCATTTTTTCCCAAAGGCAGTATTTTTTCTTGCCCATTCTTAGTGGTGGCTTTGATAAACTGCATTACCTGTAAAGAACCACATTTTAAGATTCAGTCTGGCTTGTCTCTGTGAAAAATGTGTTACCACCAAGGTTAGGTATAACATACCAAATCTTTGGATGCTGATGGTTAATTTGCCTACACATTGTCAGATGTTGAGGAAAGTTTGAGTAGAGTCTCTTGTAGAGAAGATGGGTGTTTTGTAAATGAAGCATTCTTATAAAGATTGAGAAATACCTGTACTTGGAGGATGTGTTTACACTTCCTGTTGCTGATCCTTTAGGTCTCATGTTCTAATCTGAAGCACTCGCTGCCAAGTATTTGACTACTTTTTTATTCATCCTGTCAGTGATGGGTAGAAGTAACTATTTATAGGAAATGGAGAATCTTGAATGTGTAATTTTATCAGAATCCTACAGTAATAATGACACATAATTGTGACATGCATTTCAAAAGATACTGAATTTTATTTCTTCTTCCTCCCCATTTCTACTCTCCTTGTTGCTGGAACTCTGATGTTAGTACTTAGAAAACTCTGAGGGATGTTCTCTGCTTCTTGGGTAATAATTAAATTTGTGTGTAAAATGTAACACTTCTCCAAATTGTATTGAGTAAATTTATTTAATTTGTATCTACTTGTTTATCAGTATACTGCAGTTCCATGACAAACTTTTTGGTTCTTTCATCTGAGTATTCTCCCTCAACTTCGAATATTTACAGAAAACTGTTGGATATCAGTGACATGTATTTTGAAATTGAGGATCATCATCTCCATCTTCCATGCAAACTCTTGAAAAGGAAAATGAATTTCTTACAGAGTGTGATTCTGCCCTCTGTGTACAGTTTGGCATGAAATTTCCTCACATAGCTTCTTTTGTTCAGCTTGTGACCTGAATATAGATCAGCAAATATACGGATTTGTTCCTGAACAAACATTTCTTTTTTACTTGAACTGTACTAAGTGAAAGGTCAGATAAAAGTTTCAACAGGATTAAAGAAGACTACATGTGGCATTGTATGCAGGTCCAACAGAGGGAGAAGCAAGAGGCTATCGTGGTATCCTAGCAACTGCATCTAGGGGATCAAATGGGTTGTCAGTCAAATATTGTAAGGTTTCATATTTTGATATTATATATATATGTTCCAAAAGCTATCAAAAGTTTTTAATGAGGGAATCAGGAAGGTATATTATTTAACATTCAGATATGCATTCAGTATACTCTGTTTTTCCTGTGTCTTTCTTGTCTGTTCTAAGAGGAATATAATCATCATCCTAACACATACAATAAAGCAGAAGATGTAAGGCTTCTTCTTCTTTTCACCGTAATTTGTATTTTGTGTTTGCATCTGTTGAGGAAGTTAGTTGAATTACTACTTGCAGCCAGCTTTGTTTGAACAGTAATTTCATAAGATTAGAGGAAAATCAACAGTTTAGAACAAAACCAACAGCTTAAAAGCACACTCTAAATATTTACAGGTAGAGTTTTAAGAACATTTGTAGAATTTGTAATAACATTTGCTTGACTACACTCAGACTTTTTACAGATGTTTGCTGAAAATAATTTTGAGGTGTGTATTTTGGTATTTGAGTGTGTATAAAAAATAAACAACTATGATATGTGTATGTTAAACATAAAATGTACAAAGAATACTTTTTAGGCCTTCTGGGTAGCTACTTCTCATTACTTTAGCTGAGTTTTTTTGTGCTTCCTAATTCTCACCATCAGCAGAGTAGAAGAGAAAGGATTTGCCCAGCACCTCCTTAGGACAATCAAATTTCAAACTCAAGCCAGCAATATTATGTGCTTTTCACAGTCAGTGTTTCTCTGTGAAAAAGTATGATGAACAACTTAAAATACCTAGTTCTTTAAAAATGATTATATATGCTTGAACATTGAAAGTATGCCATTAGGTTAGAAGAGCATACATGTATTTGAAAATGGACAAAGTAAGATTCCTTCCTGTCATGAGTTGCATTTTATGCAGAGTTATACTTCTGGGTGCACCCTTACCTCTCTCAGTGTGAAATGATGAATCCGTTAGGCTCCATGACACCAACAAAAGAAAGTAATTTCAAGCTATAGTGATTTCTAGGAATTGGCAAAAAAAACCCCTATCCAAACCAAACCAATAACACCCAGCAAAACTATTATTTTTACTTTCCCTGCTACTTCATAGGGAAATATTTCTATGAGGGAGAATCCAACACACTTTTCTACCTTGTGGTTCTTTGATTAGAAACATACTGTTGCCTAAGGAAGTCTGTCCTCTTGAGGAAAATACTGAATGAAAGAAGCATATTCTGCTCTGTGTTAGAGGAATGATTTGTAATGTTTTAGAGCTTTATTTTTAGGTTATAACTTTGTTTTAATTACTGTTCAAAATTGGCATATTGGAAGAAAGTAAACAGAAATTGATTAGTTTTACAATCAATATTAATTTAAAATTTAGCTGAAAGAAACTATTAATGACTAGATCCTTCATTTCAAGAAACAGATGTGCATGTTAAACAAAATACTTCTATAGGTGGATTTCTATGAGATGTATTACTCAGCTTATTCAACATTTTATAAGCAAAATATTGAGTAAAAAATTCATCTTTTATTTTAGAGATAATAGTCTTGTAACGATAGTCAGTACTGTGGGATTTCAAAAGTGTCTCCTCTTGTAGTAAGAGGGGAAAGTGATGTCTGCTCAGTCCTCCACCTTCCCACTCAGATGAACTTGTCCCTTGTAGTGATACTATATAGCTCCTAGTGTTGCTTTCTAGTGATTCAAATTTGTATGTTACCTTAAAATATTAGACATGGACCTGCTGAAGCGGGTCCAGAGGGGAAAGCCACAAAAAATGATCAGAGGGCTGGAGCACTTCTCCTATAAAGAAAGTCTGAGAGATTTGGGATTGGAGAAGTCTCTGGGGAGACCTTATTGTGGCCTTTCAGTACTTAAAGGGCACTTATAAGACTTTTTAGCAGGGCCTGTTGCAGTAGGACAAGGAGTAATGGTTTTAAAGTAAAAGTGAGTAGATTCAGACTGCATAAGAGGAAGAAATATTTTATAGTGAGGATGGTGAAACACTGACTGGAACAGCTTGCCCAGAGAGGGAGTAGATGCCCCATCCCTGAAAACATTAAAAGGCAAGTTGGAGGGAGCTTTGAGCAACCCATTCAAGATGGCCCATGCTCATTACAGGAGGGTTGGAACTCAATGACATTTTAAGGTCCTTCCCAGCTCAGGCTATCATGATTCTGTGATTCTGACTAGCTATCAATGGATTTAAAACTGTGCTTTCTTTTGGGTGAGTGCAGAAAAACCTTACATTCTGGAGTAAACCAGAAGCAGAATTCCCCAGATGTGATAAGAAGGTGAGGATCTTCACAGATTTCTGTTCTTTTTCCCTTCGTTTGTTCCATCCAAGAAATTTTACTAGCATTCGTTGTGTGTGTTTTTTGGGTAGTAGTGGTAAGAGTTCACTGTGTTGGATCATAGATACTCGGTTGTGCCAAAACATTTTTTTTCAGAAGGCTGCATTATGTTTCCATCTCACTTCAGGGACTTTATTAAAATGTTGCATTTTGCTTAAGGTAAGGAGTGTTGCTGCTGAATGCAGTATGGAAGATGTTCCAGGTTTGCTGAGATGAACCATGTGCTGATCAACATTACTGAAGATAAGTTGCAGAGAAAGAAAATACAGGAATTCTATTTCCATTGATTTTTAACCACATCTAATTCAGTACTGCAAAGGGGAAACACTTTTTTTTTCTTTCATTTATTTCACTTTCTGACATAAGTTTGCCATTTCAGCAGGTTTTCTTTATATACTTCTGTATGCGGTTTTACCATTTTCAGAGTGAATAGAAACCTTGCCTATGTATTACTTGTGAATTACTGTCCTTATGTCTCATCTATATAAACTAATATTTTTACCACCTTCTTAGCAGTCCAACTGATTTCTGAAAATGAAACAGAAATATCCGTAATGCCAAACACCAAAAGATTAATGCATGATCATTGATCTTGACCCAAATTATTATCAGAAATATAATGTAAACAGACATTTCTGAATATTAACTGGCACCATACTTCATCATTCTGTTAATCACACAAACCAGAAAAGAATCCAACTGAATTTAAGAAACTGACTTTACTATGCCAGCAACAGCAAAATGCTGACTGTAAGCATGTTTTTAAAAAGTTAGCTTTTTTCTAATTAACTGGCAGTTCTGCAACCCAGATTCCCCTCTCCTGACCCATCCTGCCAACTTTCTGTAAAAAGAATCCATAGAAACTTATGCAAAATTCTATCTGCTGCCCACCTGAGTTCTTGGCAACGTAATTCATCGGTATGAATTAATTCCCTGGTTATGGAAGAATCTTTGCCTTTCTTGGTACTCAGGGTCACAAATCTTGTTTCAGGGGCCATCTCTCTATTATCTGTTTATGGAGACATGTCCAAATACGATATCCAGTTGTCAGCAAGGATTATTTGGGAATGGCCTTTATTTAGTGCTAGTAGTTTTTTTTTTAATATATTTGCATTAATAAGCAAATAATGTCTCCTGAATAATGAGAGACTGCCTGAGGAAAGAGATACCCCACCCAAACAGGTAAAGTTGTTACACAGCTCAATATGATTCAGTTCTCCTTATGGAACTTGTATCAGTATTTCTCTTGTAGCATGCAGGTTAGTAACAAGAGGAAGTGCATAAAACAAGGTTGTGAAAAGGAAGTAGAAAACAGCTCAGCACTGTAAAATGTTTTTAAGCTTTTTTTGTTTGTTTGTTCTTTGTGCATGAAAGATCTTAAAAAAAAAATAATTTAAGAAATTGGCATTTCCATTAACTGATTTTTTTTTAATGACACTGCAGTAGATAAAGCAATGAAGATAAAGCAATATACTGCTGGCTTGAAAATCTAAGCTGGTGACGTAGATGTAGCTAAGTTTGAAACTTTTTGTCTCTTTCTTTAAAAAAAAGTGTTTTTTGCATCTCCAACCATTTTCTTATTGCTTTTATTCAGAAGCAGAAATGAGGCAAAAGTGACTCAGCTTTGCTAAAAAAAAAAATATTTACAAAAGACATATACAAAATGAGCAGCAAAAGGTAAGACAAGGAGTGAATGTTCAATTTCCTTTTTATAAATATTTAATAGATATGAGTCAACTGAGTTTCATTTATGCTTTTAGTGTTCTCCTACTTTTACATACTTAGGATTCTATTATGCATGTTCTACTTTTTAGGTGGAATATAAGTTGGTGAAAAGAAAAATTAAAATTAATCTGAGCGAGCAAGGAAAATAGTTGAAAAAAGGGATCCCTGAGTCCAAAGCTCAGTTTTCCTAAAGTTGCTGCTAGGAATGAGAATAAGTTCCCTGTGTGCTCCATGTCCTGCTATTACCGTCAGCTTTCCCTGTGTTTTTTTCTCTTGTGGATGGAAGGATTCTAAATGCATCCCTTGGATGGAAACATATGCAAGCAGAGAGACACATCTTATTGACACAGATCAGAAACTGGGTATCAGTAGAAATTTTTTTAGCAGTATTTTTCCTTAGGTAAGCGCGGATAATTAATTATAGCTGGTTTAGACAGACATAGTTTCACTGGTCCCAGTGGAGGTTTCCAAGCTGATGTACACTTAGATGAAAGACAGTATCTGCCCCACTGTGCTAATGGCAATAAGTTTTTTCTCTAACATATGTGTGACTGTGAAATACAGTCTGAAAGTCACAAATCAGAAGTGTGCATTGGCACAATTTTGTTTCAGGTTCTTCATATGAAGGCTTTCCAATCTTGTAGCCACTGTGACTTGCAGCTTTCAATCCAGGTCTTTAAAAACTATGCTGACTGTGTCCATCAAAAAAGTATTCCAAAGCCTGGAGATGAGATAATTTCACTCCATGTGAACATATTTTGGTGGATGTTTCTGAACATCCTGTTAAGTCCTCTTCTTAGGAGACTTTTGGAAAGCTTAAGGTATTCTCATAGTCACAGAAGCAATGTTTATTCATTAATCCAAAAGAAGTAGAAGTTTTGTTTCCAGACTAATTCCTGAAATTACACAGGTTAGAAAGCACAGTTACGCCACTTGGAGTGCTTGGACAGAAAGATTTGTAAGTGCTTCGTGTTGCTGTATTAGCTGCTCATGCACTGTATGCTGGCTCTTCGGTGTGTCTCTAGAAGTAAGAGAATACTTCTGTTTCTGTGGCCCATTCATTCTTACCTCTTTGGAAACTGTCAGTAAAAGTAACAGTTGTGACTATATAGACAGCTGTTCACCAGGACATCACCTGAAATAATCAGTTTTTCATAAATAGGCATAAACAGCTGTTGGATTTTTGAGTTACTATTTGGCATGAGTTTGAGTAGAGAACTAAGAGGATCAAACTATATATACAGTATTGTTGGCACTCTGAGCCATTCAAGTGCCTGGAACTGGATTTTGGGAGCTTTTGCACTTATTTGGAGAGGGAGAAAGAGTACCAATCTGAACAGTCAGAGGTTTTATCTACTGCTGTTGGATATACAGATGTCAAAGACAGGAAAAGCTACTTTAATCATATCCTATCTGTTTAAATGTAGGGCTTTTTATTTCCTATTTTTCTGGGAAAATATACACAGTACTGTACCCCACAATCACATAAGTGCGAGACAGGAAAACCTGCAGAAAACTGTTGCTATAGTCTAGATTATGAGGAAATAGCCTAACAAGACATTTTCATTTTCAGAAGTCAAACCTGCCATTACATTTATGGCTTTGTTTAGATTCTTCTTTTTCCTTTTGTGCATCTCCATCTAGAGTTTACAAAGAAAATAGACCTGCTGTGATATGAACCCCAAAGGAAAGATAGGCTGCCTCTGTAATATACTGAAATGTCAGGAAATCATTTATTGAGCCACTGGTGCCTTTAGTGGCTGGTTATAATTTGTTTTGCTGTCTGATAATGTGTGTATTTGTAGATCAATTATCTCAAGAGCTCTTTGGAGCCGTAAGGTCATCTTTTGCATATTTGTCAGATACTTCTCTGCAGAGATGCCAAGTAGCATATTTTATTCCAGAACTTGATAGATTATCCCTCAAAGTAAGGAAGAAAGGCTGGTGGTGGCAAAAGTCAGTGATGTAGCTTTGCCATACTTTTAATCTGTTTATACAGTTACATATAACCAGCAAATTGTAGGAAGGAGTTCTACATAAAAAAGTAGCCTGTAGCCTCTCTCAGGTTGGTGATTAGTAATTCACTTGGGAGGACCTTATTCAAGTACCAGGATTTTAATCTTGACTACATACAGGTGGACAGAAGAGTCTTGTGACACCAGCATAATTTCTCTTAGTGGTCCAAGAATGAATAGCCTTTCTGGGAATATTCTGTCTTTAATGTTGGGAACAAGACTTGTGAACACCAGTGTGGCTTGCTTTCCTCTGGGGACTGTAGCACTGTAACGTGTTTTTACTCTGAGTTGAGGAGGTAAACTCACAGTATGTAAAACAGATGAAGTTATTAAATTAAAAATAAATAGTAATAATCGTTTAATAGCATCTTCACTGTAAAATTTTAAGGCACCTTGCAAACATTAATTGTGAGACAGAAGCACATAAGGGATAGTTTTATTACATGGGATTAACTTAAGTATAGAAAGCAAAAGAGATAAGTTATTATTTCATCTTGATAGTAGAATTTCTACTGAGGACAATCTTAAAAATCAGCTCCAGTTTACATCAGTTTCGCACTAATGTATAAATTTGCACAAGTGAGTAATGGATTGCTTCAGATGTGGATAAAATTGTGTGACTAATATTCTGACACAACTGATCCTTGATCCACTGGAGGTCTGAAGGGTGACCTCAGGCATGCCACTACCACGCTGGCGTATTCATTTTCACTTTGAAAATGTAGTTCACAAAGCTTATGGGCTCAATGCAAGAAGAGATGGGGAAAGTTTAAGCATGGGAGAATGGGCATATGAATAACGAGAGGATGGAAATGGCAAAGGGATAACTCAGCCAAGGCCTACTTTGTCAGGTAGGTGTGCCTGACATGGATGGGACCAGCAAGTGAAAGAATTAGTGCTGAGACCTTGAGCTCAGCTCTGTCTGTGTTTTCAGGACTTCTGTTTTGGACTGGCCCTAGACTGACTTAATGCACCAACTGATCATTATCTGTGGGACATGTTTCACTGAAGCTGAGTCTGCAAGTACTTTGTGTGCTACAGGAGCATGATGCAGTGTATGTGGGGAAATCATGGGGTTCACTTGAAAAGTGACATGTGATCTCAATAGAAATGCAAATGTAGACCTGCCCTAAAAGCAGGAGAATTGGAAATGCTGAAGGAAGAGGTGTGCCTGAAGTCATGCCTAACTTTGGAGCTGCCAGTTTCAGCCCTTTAACAAAATTGCGTCCAGTCCTGTTCAACATCTTTATCAATGACCTTGATGATGGGATAGAGTGTCTTCTCAACAAGTTTGCTGATGACATGAAGCTGGGAAGATTGGCTGATTCACCTGAAGGCTGTGCAGCCATTCAGTGAGATTTGGACAGACTGGAGAGCTGGTCAAAGAGGAACCTAATGAAGTTCAACAAGAGCAACTGCAGAGACCTGCACCTGGGAAGGAACAACAAAATGCACCGGTACAGGCTGGGAGGTGATCTGCTAGAAAGCAGCTCTGTGGAGAAGGACCTTGGAGTCCTGGTAGACAGTAAGTTATCCTTGGGACAGGAAAGTGCCCTTGTGGCCAAGAAGTCTGATGGTATCTTGGGGTGCATTAGGAGGAATATGTCCAGCAGATCAAGGGAGGTTCTCCTCCCCCTCTACTCGGCCGTGGTGAGACCTCACTTGGGAGTATGGTGTCCAGTTCAAGAGGGACAGTGATCTTCTTGAGAGAGTCCAACGAAGGGCTAGGAGGATGATTAAGGGACTGGAACACCTGCCTTATGAGGAAAGGCTGAGAGACCTGGGGCTTTTCAGTCTAGAGAGGAGAAGACTCAGAGGGGATCTTATTAGCGTCTATAAATATGTGAGGGCTGGACATCAAGAAGGCAGGGACGACTTCTTTTCACTTGTGCCCTGTGATAGGATGAGGGGCAATGGATTCAAACTCGAGCACGGGAAGTTCCACCTCAACATTAGGAAGAACTTCTTTACTGTGAGGGTTGCAGAGCACTGGAACAGGCTCCCCAGAGAGGCTGTGGAGTCTCCTTCTCTGGAGGCTTTCAAGACCTGTCTGGATGCCTTTCTGAGTGATCTGCCCTAGTTTTTGCTCCTGCTCTGGCAGGGGGGTTGGACTCAATGATCTTCAGAGGTCCCCTCCAACCCCTAACATTCTGTGATGTTGTGATTCTCTGAAAATATCTAATATACATTTATAGAGACCTCTAAGGGAAAAAGCCAGTGTCTTGTTTTGGATCTTTAAAGCCTGATGCAACTAAGAACTAATTTGTTTTGAGGTCCCCTGATGTGTGGAATTTAATTTATTGAAAGCAAATTAATATGGAATAGTAACATAATTATTGAGGTAGAAGTAAAAAATGAATGATTGAAGCATGCCAACAGAGGAAAATAAAGCAGGTGAATTCTGAAGTTTGAGGGATAATTCCCACTTTAATTACATTAATCATAATTGTTATTAGACATATGATGGGACAGTGCTTTCTATTTTGTAGCAGCACGTAATCTTACTTGAAGGAAAAAAATTTGGAAATGAGGTCATGCAATCCAAATTAAGGTCATACAAAGTCATAAAGGTCATACTTTATTTGTAAAAGTACCTAGGAAATTCTGAAATTCATGTGTTCGTCGTATCATGGAGCAGAGACTGCTTTTAAGCTTGGATCAGGGCACTTACCTAGATTTCTGGGAACAGGTATGCTAATCCCAAAGTTGTCCTGCTTTTGGAGATGAACAAAATTGCAGCTTCCAAACATGGCTTGAAGGCTCACTCCCCTAAGATAAATATTTCTGTTCAGTGAACTGATTTGTTGTTTGTTAAGTTCAACAAGTATTTCTCAATATAAACTCACGATCTGGGACAAAACCCCCTCAGTTTGCACAATGATTAATGACTAGATCAAACCTAGTCAGTATCAATAATTTTCTTAACATTGAGAACTAGAAGTCCCCAGTTGGCAAAGCCATACAGAGATGCTGACCTCTGTGCAATATGTCAAATGCCTGATTGTAATCAATAGGATTTGTTGATTGTGTATGGAGTCTGTCAATATGTCCTAGACTTATGTCTTGAGTCTTCCCAGAATTTATTTGATGGCTAGAACTGCCTTTGCCACTAAAGCAAAGCAGCATGATCTGAGATTTTGATTTATGATACACTAATAGTTCAACTACTTCATGCTTAAATCCTTTAGTGTCATGCAGTCTGTGTCAGAGAAAATCTGTAGTTGAAATAATGTAAATAAATTCCACTTAAGAATGCGAACAAGTGCAGGGAAATGGTGGTTTTATACAGGCAGATGAAGGAATTTTAAATTGGGATATTACAGCATTACAGTACAATGTCTCTTTGGGATCCTGTTCACAATCACAACAAACACTGTGAACCAAGGCCTTATGAGAAACAGCCACAATGAGCACATGAAAGCAACAATGTGAAATATTCACCAGGAGAATATTGCTATACTTTTGTTTGGGGGTTTTTTATTTGTTTTATTTTGTTTTTTATTGAACCATTGATTGTTTCAGTATAGTTTTTCTAGATTGCTAGTGCACACATAAGCACTAAGAAGGCTCAGGTTTTATAATTTTTAAAAAACAAACAAATAACAAAACCAAGCATTTCTAATAAGGAAAACTTAATTATCAAGTTGTTTGTGGCTTTTGAAATTCTTTTGATATTCTGTCTTTTCCATCATGTTTTGTACTTACAAAAATGACTAACTTAATCCCAGTATTGCTTGAGAAATCACCGAACATTTTGTAGATTAGTAATGAAACAGAAATAAGATTCAATTGAAATGCCAAAACTGTATTATAATGAGTCACAATTGAGTCACACAAGATTTTTTTCTTTCTGAGTGTGTTGTGGGCCATCATCCCTGTCTTGTGCTGTATTGTTTGTATAACATCCACCTCAAACAGTAAATGGATATATATGCATTTTATTTTTAAAATAAATAATAAAGCATGTAATGAATTAAAGTTATATTAAGTTTTAATGTCATCTACATGCTTTTATCAGAATTTATATGTTTGCCCTCTTTATCCTTCCTGCTGGGGATGTGTTTGGTATAACATACAAATACTGCTTGTTGCTTTTTCACATGCTGATCATGAATTCAATAGAGATCAGCTCCTGCCAGTAAAGGCTGCATATTTATGCTATTGATTTGTGAGGGAAGGAAGCTGAGAGCTTTTTGTATTGTGCTATAAAATTAATAAATAATGATTCATTAGGACAGCATCCTGCAGCTCATGGGTGAGCACTAATTTGGTCTGAGGATTGTGTTGCTATTCTAATTGTGCCTGAGATCCCACAACAGGGGTGCATGTGTCTCTGTCCTCTGGGGTTTACCCTCTGTCAAGGTGGGGAGTTGGAGCAGCAGAAAACAGGCAGCATGTCTTCTCTGCCTTCTCTCTGGGGGCAATTCTCCCTCCAGGAAAGGGTGAGGTTTCTGCATAGGTGTGCAGGAAATCTCAGGTTCCAGGAGAGGACTGAGGTCTCATTGTCTTTGTTGGCTAGGATAAAGAAATAGCTTTGTTGTGTGCTTTTTGTCACAGGTAAAATTCATTGGAGACCACCTATCTGATTCTATTGTGGAGTATGAAGTTAAGAAAAAGAACACAGCAATTTCCAGCCCCCTGCGGAACCAGTGGGCCTTTTTCCAAATTATCTGAGAGTGCAATTGATATTCTGAAATGTTTTACTTTTTCTGGGACTGTTAGCTCTTTTAACTGTTTGACACTGTGCCCATCATAAACACCGTCCTGATTCAGTCCTTGTTTAGGTAGAATTTAGTCAACATAGAGTGTAAAAATCTGAGCTTCAAGGATACAAATGGGAAGTGCTCAGCAGGCATTATAAAATACCTTGCAGCTTGAGAAACATTTACAGTGTGCTTTAAATTTGACTGTGTGCAGAACACATATTTTAACTCATTTTTCAACCATCAGAACATTTGTCAACATTTCCACCCCATGTAGTCTTGCAGAGTCGTGTGGTATTTTCATTCATTTCAGCAATTACTAACCTCTTTACATTCACAAACAGTAAACAGATTGCAGCACATGAGCAGCAGCAAAGTTGTATAAAATAAAAATGAAAGGACTGATATGTCCAGGGTGGTTTGTATCAGCAGAGGTTTGCTATCTCATGTGAATGACAGGTCTTCAAGAGCACAATGTGTAAACCATATTGGCAGGACAGCACGGAGACCTGTATGTAGAGAACAGTACCAACTTTGCACTTCATGGCTTTAGGGACTCTGGTGCTTTTAATTCAGTGAGAATTTAGATACATAGTGTCTGGTGTCAGGCTTTACATGCAATATGCCTGAGGGTTCTGTCCTTGTGGTGGACTGGAATTAAAGCTGAAAAATTAATTAATAGAAGGAGAATGTAGCAGAATACAGTAGGTATACATACCTCAAAATTAATAATAACACTGTCACTTGTGATGACTGGCATGTTCCTTTTAGGAAGGACCTCTGATACCTGACCTGATTCAGTGAAATTTAATTTATCTCAGTTATATTTTCTTTAGTCCACTTCTGGACTGTAGACTGCATAGCTTAAATACTTCTGGATCTCAGTGCAATTCATCCTTCGTAATTAATCCTTGCTGGTGGCTTAGGAAGGTAAAAGAGAGAATGACTAACAGCATTACTAGTACAGGATGTCACTAGAGAACAAACACAGCAGAAGAAGGGAGACAGATTGTCTTTGTGGTGCAATAATGGCCAAATATTTACATTTCCTGCAGCAAAGCATAAAGCAGAGGAAGTCATCTCAGCATGAGGGCTGAGGTTAGAAACTTCATATTTTAACTGTAGTTCAGAGACTACCACTGTTGTAAAAAAGGTGAAGGTGATCACACCATTCTGTTTTATTAATTAAAAAATGATGTCAGGACCTGAAGATTGACAAGATTCTGATTGTTTCTTCAAGCTGGCAGTATGGAGGGTGGATAGGAACTTCACTGAAGGTGTAGGTGCTTCTCTGAATGAAAGAAATGAGTGCTTTGAGTTTTGCCTGGTAGTAGATTGAACTGATGAAACACTGATGGAACAGAAACACTGCAAAAACATCCATAGAGTTCCAGGTATTGATGCATGTAAATTAAATGTGCTATGAAAAGGGTTACAAACAAATTAGAAATAAGAAAAAATGACACCAAACTAACCCTATATAAATGTACTTGACTCATGTTGTCTTTCAAGCTGTTATATTCTAACTGCACAGTATTCTTCATTACAGTTCTGCTCTTATTCTTTTTTTTTTAACTTTTTGCTATCCTTTCCCCAGGTGTGGGGATTTTTTGCCTTTTTTGCCCACTGGGTTTTCAGCTGGAACTTCTGTAAACAGTTCTGAGAATTCTGAGAGGATGATACGTGTAGATTTCATTCAGGGTGGAGAAAAAGATTTTGTAGTTTCTACTTTCGATTCAAGATGTCTTGTAAAAATAGTGCTGAGGGTATCAAAAGCATTACATGCAAGTTACACCAGAAATCTATGACGTTTGAGCCTTGTAAGAGACATCAGCTTTTTTTAATGTGAACAGATGAAGTAAGAGGCTGTCAAAGTGTGGTGAGCTCCTGGAGAAACCTCACAAGTCAGAGAGAAATTTGCCCAGATCTGGACAGATATTTTGCTTTCATTACTTACATTCAGTCTGGTAGAAACCCTCTCAATTTCTTGTTACTTTTTTGAGAATAAAAACATTTCTGCCTTTGCTGTGAGTGTGTTTATCTTCGGTGAGCTTCATGAGAAAAAGTTTGTCTCCCCATTTGCTCAGCCTGCAATGTTCGCCTTTACCCATGAAAGGCACTTGTAAATTGAATAGCAGTGGTAAGGAGTAGAGTGTACTAGTGCACCAACATTCACCTACTCTCAGCAGGAAATGTCTTGTCAATACCAGGAATAACTAATGTGCTAAAGATTTACTGTCAGGTGGCCATCTTGATCACAGCAGGGTGGAAACTCACAGCAGGCATATGGCTGTAGATACTTAGGTCACATGTGTTTACTTTGATGAATCTGTGCAGTATCCTTGGTCTGTATTATTACACTGAACTGGGGGATGCTGTAGTACTTGAAAAAACTGGAAAAATTGTTTTTCACCATTAACAGAGAAAATAACAGTGAAATAATTGGACATAGGAGGCATCAGCCCAGTTGTTTTCAGGGTTTTTTCTCAAGTTTCTACCATAGTACCCTGCATTGAACTGAAAGGCCTCTGGTTATGCTGTTTCCAGTAGAAAAAAATTGCTTGAACCAGAGTGGTTGACCTATCATTACTGTGCTCTTACATTTATTTTTACTATTTAAAAATTATGCCATTTATTTTGGGTTTGTGCAGTTATTAATTTATTTTTCTTCAAAAAGAAAAGACACTGGTTTTCTTATTTGATGCTTTTGGACACCTTTTAAAAGCCCTGGGAGAAAATATGCTAGTCTTTCACATCCACCCTTTTGGTTGTTCAGAATAGTATCAGCTTGACTGATATTTGAAATTTGCCTATTTTAAAATGTGGTAACAGAGACTGATAGTTGGTAATAGGTTCTGAGAATTCAGTGCTGCAAGTTCTCATACTTTTGTGTGTTTGTATGTAAAAACATTCATTCCTCTTAGAAAGAACTGTTATGTTTATCTTCTTTTTTAAAATCCACAGTAACTCCAGAGACATGGAAGACTTCCTCTGCCAGACCTAAGTAAATCCCTTTCTAAATCCATGCTGCTTACTCCCAGTCACCTCCTTGTCCTTCCTGTGTTTGGAAATGCTTCCTAGGAAGATTAGTTGCTCCATCACTTTCCCAGAGATTGAGGACAGGTTCCCCTGTCTTTAGCTGCCTGGATCTTCCTTCTTCCGTTTAACACACTCCTGTAAGCCAGGCAAATGAAAATGGAAGTGTCAGGGGCTTTGAATTATGTTCCTAAATGATAATTCTTAGAATTTGACATTGTAGGTGTAAACTACTCCATTAATTGGAAATATGCCTTTACGTGAGTGACTGTTCCATCATTCAAAATGCCGAAGGTTAACTCTTTAATTTACTCAGAACAGTGTCCAAAGAGAAGTTAATAAATTTGTATCTTCATTCCCTTCCCCTTTGCATTACACTATTTTCAGACAATGGAACAGCTGTTCTATGAGGCATCTTCTGGGCAGCTAATTCAGTGACCCCAGCAAATAAAATGCCTCCAAGCTGTTTTATCTGAAAGCCCCAAACCAATGTGGTGGACCAAGGGACAGTTGTAATGACTCCTTCAAATTCGTATCTGGTTATGTGAGTTCCTCTATCCTCTTACATAACTATGCCTACTCTGCATTTCTGACCGAGATCTGTCACTATTTTA
The DNA here is from genome assembly GCF_020740795.1 of Apus apus. Classification (NCBI taxonomy): domain Eukaryota; kingdom Metazoa; phylum Chordata; class Aves; order Apodiformes; family Apodidae; genus Apus; species Apus apus. Next base: position 56,292,146 of record NC_067283.1, read on the forward strand.
ATAATGAATTCCATTTCAGTGGTGGCTCCTGAGCAAAAGGTGCACAAATAGAATTCTCTGTATCTGCACTTTTAAAATAATTTATAGATTTCACAACCCACCTTTCCAAACCTAGCTATCTCTTAAAGTGGAAGGGTTCTCCAACTTCTGGATGAAGGTCTTTTGGACTAAGTGTAAAATACAGACAAAAATCAGTGTGTTAATTTAAAAATCATAGAATCATAGAATGGTTTGGGTTGGAAGGGAAGTTAAAAGATCATCTAGTTCCAACCACCCTGCATGGGCAGAGATGTATCCCACTACACCAGCTTGCTCAAAGCCCCATCCGACATGGCCTTGAAAATGTTTATTTTGATTTTACAAATTAGTAAGATTACTCATGTTATAAACAAGAAAAGCATGAATAGTCTTGGTGTTTCAGAAAAAATCTATTTATCCTTAAGTGTGTGTGTTCAATTCCTTCTCTATCTTACATACTTTAAAGCAAGGTGATGTGTATCCCACGTGTTGACCTGTTAAGAGTCATGATTTTGTAAATGAATGAACAAGTGAGAGAGAAGAGCTTTCCAGTAAATGGCAAGGGTACCGTGTGCCTTTTCTGGCAGCATGAGGCAAAACACAGACCATTATTGTTGAACATCATGTATTTCCATCATTAATTACAAATACAACTCATGCTGTTATCTGCACAGCATGCTACGTGCCAGCTACATTCTAGATACGGTACATATCATCTTTATAGTCAATGTGCTGGGAATAGAGTGTCATGTCACTTCACTAAAATTTGACAAGTTCTGGAGTTTGGGTTTTTTTCTAAAATGAAAAGTGATTCCCACGTCCCTTTTTTTGTATGAACTTTTTGAAAAATATATATGTGATAGTAATTATAAATAGAATTATCACTGGAATAGAAAAAAAATATTAGTACTGGGTCAGTCTTGTGCTGTGTGGAAAACTTCTGCAGTGCCAGTCATTTGTTTTGTTTTCAGTTGAGATCTTTAAACTAGTTGAAACCTTCGCTTTATTCAGTGGTGAGAAAATAAAAATCCTTTTTCTTTAAGCCTTCCCACAAAGACACAAATACTTAATAGCAGCTATGAATAATTTAAATACACTGCAAGACTGTCTAATTGGATTAAAAATTATGAAAACTGTTGCTGGCCTTTTGCAGGTATTCTGAGTGGAAGAAAAGGACTTACAGTAAAGCAGACAAGAGAGGAGACATCCTTCTTCCTATTTTTTAACTGGTCGTTGTAAGATAATACAGGCTTTTATTCCAAGGGGAGCAGGAAATAAGCAGATGTATTTTGTTCCTTTCTTAGTAGGAGATACAGAAAAAGGAAAGTAATAACTTATTCTTAAAGTTTGTAAAGAACTTGGAAAACCACTAGACAAAACTTAGAGTACTTGTTCTGGACATAGCTATGCTTGCGATACCAGCCAAAGCTGAGGGGAGCTCAATCTTTGAGAAATCAGATAATGCTCTTAGGAAATAGCCACGCTCAAGGTGTGGAGAACTAAACGTGAAGCAGGTCTCTCCCTTTCTATCTTATGGCCCAACATACAAATTCTTAGTTTCTTGACTTTCATGTTCCTCCCATTTCATGTAGTCCTGTGCATGACCTATGCATTTTTTGTCTACTGGACAATTTTTTTACTAACAGTGTGCTAGAGAGGAAGAGGTGTACCCCTGCAATGGCAAAGGATGTCTCAGAGCCAGTGTGCTCAGATCACTTTCATCACTGCTTCTACTAGCACAGTGACTGCAGAGAGCGAATCCCTCATTTAAGCAGCGTAGTGTAAGTAGAGTGGAAGTTTAGGAGAGGAAGGATTGTGTCCTTGACTTTCTCTGTATGGAATAAACAAAAGTAATGGTGGTATCCTGTGCTAAAGTCCAGAAGAGTGGAGAGCAAGAGGAACTCAGAGACTTGGAGCTTGAGGCTAGGGTGGCTGAAGGGTATTTTATTTTTCCTGGTGTGTCCTGCTGTGCATGTTGCTCTGACTCCTAAGGAGGAACTCATGATCTTCTCACTCTGGAAGGGAAAAGGAAAGTGAAAGTGTGATATTCTTACTCAGTATTTTTGAGGGAGTGTTTTTAATTTGAAGGTGGAAAGGGCATTGGTGCCTTTGTTGCATCCTGCTCTGGTGGTATGATTTTGGATTGAAGACATGGGTCTTTAAATGTTTCAACCTTGATTCTCCTGTCTGTGCAATTAAATTAAGTGCAAGAAATACAATTGTTATATATTCTTTCTGCCTCTCCAGTGCTGGGAGAGGCTTTCTGGGTGGTGGGCTGAGGTTGGTAGGTGTAGGGCAGGCAGCTTGCTCTGCTCTGTCATAGAATGGTTAGGGTTGGAAAGGACCTTAAAGATCATCTAGTTCCAACCCCCCTGCATGGGCCAGGACACCTCCCACTAGACCAGGTTGCTCAAAGCCCCATCTGCCAAAGTCATTATCATCTACAGCGTCCTCTTTAGATGAGAAGCAGAGAGATGTGTTGCAGATGTGTGCAGATGTGAAGCAGTCTGCTCTGTCTGTAGCTTAGCAGGCAGCAGCCAAATGTAGCTGTGAAAAGGTTATTAGAGAAAGGGTAGGAGAAATAAACTCACTTTAATGAGTACCCCTCATCAAGGGGTTGAATTGCAAAATAAATAAATCAATAAGGGTTACTGCATGAGTTGATTGAACGCTTAGTAAGGTTTGCCAGGGAAGAGCTGAAAATGTACAGCATTTTTAAGGGCCACAGTGCCTTTATCTTTGAGGTGTGGGGCCCATTAACTACAATGCACATCTGCAGGGTTTCAGCTTTGCTGAGGAACACAAAGCCACCTAGCCCTGTCCTTGTAAAGATAGCAGTCCAAATCTGAAACTGAGGTGGGCTCCTGAGCTACCTGACCTAGTTAGTGGCATGATGTGGTATAATTAGGGGTGTGAGTTTCTTGCCACTCTACATAGGCTTTACAAAACTGTGAATTTGAAGGCTTCTTGATAGCATTACATGTTCATGTCTATTCAGCTGAAGCTGAATAATATTCAGCTGAAGCATGGGAAAGGGAAGAGGAAGTAGCACAGGGAGTGTTGAGCATTAGGGTGGGAAATAAAAAGGTAGGAATAAGAGATTGTTCTGCCTCCTTTTCACACTTGTGGTATAGCTAGGAGCTGATTAAGAGAATTAGTTATCTGTGTGTTTAATTTGGGAAGAAATGCCACATGTTCTTTATATTTTTTAGCCAGGAGTGTTATTTAAACCTTTTAAATTGGTGGTCCTTACTGAGAGGCATGCTGTAGTGTGTAGTTCATGTCTCAAATGGATAGAAATCTTGTTTATAAAACTAGAGACACGAGACTTGGTACCTTTATCATCCTCAGGATGTTCAAGCACACAACTTCCACCTCTGCCTCCTCTGTGCACTTTTTGAAAAATGTTGCTCTAAGCAGGCAGGGAAATGGCAAATAAATATGAACAGAAGACATTATCTTGGACTGAGTAGCCTACCTACTAACCTCCAAGTTACTCTAGTCAAGTTCTTTTGGTTGTTTTCCTTCCAAAATGCAGAAGATGATAAGGAAGGAAATATCATCAGCATCACAGAAGATACCAGCAGGCTATGACCCATTTCAGGAAATAAAGGAGGTTTTGTTTCTTCTAATCTCTTCTGATACAGAATCCTTTAAGTCAGAAAAGCACTCAATGAACTGCAGTAGAAACCAAATGTTTTTTATTGTTTACATACACTTTTAACACTAGAAAAAAAGAAACAGCAATAAAATTAGTTACAAACAATATGCAATGGTTAGGAACCATCCCTCCAGCTTTCATATTTGGGAGAATGTACCTAGAGAGAAGAGATCTAGGTGAAGAATTTATGCAACTGGTGATGGTCTGTATCAGATTCAGTAACTGTCTCACTAACTTCACTGAGTCTGGGTTCACCACTGTAGTTGTTCCGCCCAAACTGGTTACATATAATTTGTTTAGGCATAGGTCATAAAATAGATCTCCATTAAACTTAAACCAGAAATAATATAGTCAATACTTAGTCAATGTTTATCAATGTAAGGTAAATGGATGACTTTTTGAGACAAGACATGAAAATATTAAAATGGTGAATTACATAGTTCTTCTGTTACTTTCTTTTTAACTTAGTGTCCCATTTAAATACCTTTTGATATTTTATAGTCCTTTTTAGAAGATTGTCTAGATGAGATACTTTTGAGAAATTGATTCCAGTTTAAATTGTGTGAAAATTTTATTAAGAAAAACATATCTCTCAAGGAAATGAGACCAGTGTCTTGTGATTTTCAATTGAAACGTGAATGCATTGTTGATCTGGAGCTTGCCTCTCTTGTAGTACTGGTAGCAGGGGAAAGTAAGCAGCAGAGACTTCTTCAATTGATAAAAGCTTTAGAAGTGGTACTAGTAGTAATATGCCTCACTGTTATAGACATTACTCTGGAACCTCAACACAAGTTTGTAAAAAGCAATTTTTCTATCATGTGCCCAATTCAACATCTCCAGAGCAGAATTGTATAAATCTCCAGAAAACGAAAACAGCACTTCAGTAACTCTTCCTTTCAAGTCTTCCAAAGTGCAGTCAGGCTTCGAAAGCTTTTAAGACGAGAAAATTTCAATGTTTTGCTCTAAAACAATTTTGTCAAGTAGACTTGAACAATCAATCTCAAAAACACTCTGCAACTTGCTCTCGCTTCTCCCTCTCCCTGTTTTTTTTATGAGTGTCAACTGGCACAAAATGGACTACAATAGGGTCAAGGGGGCTGCATCAGTCATTCCAGTGACTCTTCACTTTTAGCACATTGGGCCTTTATTTTTTTTTTTTTTTCCTCATTGTCACTCCCCTTACTGTCTTTATCCTTTGTAGTGGAAATTTGTTCCCCAACTCCTCCCCCTCTTTTACCCCCTCCTGTAATCTCTTTCCAGTAAGAGAATGAATACACAAACAAACAAATAAATAAATAAAAAGTGAATCCTATGTAGGCATTGTCCCTGTTTGCTGCTTGCTCTGAGTTCTTTAGTGATTCACTCTGCTGTTGACGTATAGTCTGCAGTTGGCTTTTATTTTTATACTATATATAATTTTACATTTTTGAGTGCTGTTTCTATTCTTTTGTGTAACTAAATAAACTACACTGAATGTAGTTGATGTAATCAAATTGTACATGCACATACAAACACATCAACACACATGTAAACACTTTTTCCCTCTCCCTTCCCTGCTGAAGGCAGCTCAAGACATTCTAAAAATGCCTTTCATAATAATGAATACATGGTTAGAAAGAACTGTTGATTTTAATTTACTTCCACACCCTGAAGTAGGTTAGGGAAAAGTTTGTTTAACATAAATCTCTTGGGTATTTTACATTTTTTCATGTAACATTGCCTTATTCAGAAAATTATTGCATAATAACTTAATTAGTGAAATAGATTAATATAATTAATACTAATTTATATGTCTTATTAAACTGTAGTAGATTCATTACATTTAAAGAAAACAAAATTAGGCTATATCTGACTGCATGCTCTTGAGTCTAAAAGCAGGCTAGATAAAACATTAATTTCCTTATTAAACTGGCATGCTTTTCAATTTTTGTTAAAGAGCAAAACAAGGGCAAATGCTCATTTGCTTTCTTGTGTCAGATCAGCTTTTGCTCCTTTATATTCATCATTAAGCTTGAGCATAAATAAAGGCTTGAGCAAGGGGGCTGGATTCTTTCTTCTGATTCACATATTATGTCCCAGCTCCACGTTTGAACTCTTCACAAGGCTTCTTGAGGTCAGTGGATAATTCTTTGGCCGGTGGCAATAGCTAAAGTTTCCCAGCTGGTACCCAGTTATATGCTGGATTACAGTTTCAGCAGTGTCTCAGTTTGTATTAGCTTGTTCTAAAGTCTCTCAGCTAATACTTCCCTTCAGAGAATGGGTAATTCACCAAAAGTTCAGAAGCTACGCTGGGCAAAACATTGAAATGTTTAAGTGGTTGTTCTAGCTTTTTTGACAGTACAGTGTAAAAATGGCAAAAAAAAGACATTCTCAAAAGATTTATAGTATTTTCCAGGTTTTTTTTCACTAAGAAAAATGAAAGATTGTCTTCCTCAGAATACAACACTTTGATTTTCAGTCCTGGAAAATATACTGAAATGGAGACAGAAAAAAAAAAAAAGGGAGGAAAAGGGTGTGGAGTAAGGAGGATGGGCATTTACTTTGTTTTTCTGAGGGGGAAAGTCTATTTGCACACTTTTACTGACAGTATTTAGTGTATTTTTTCCAGTCTCCAAGTAAATGGAGAAATTACCAAGTCTGTTTAACCATCAGTTTATTACTGTTTTCAGACAAGAATGGCTCAAGGTGGTGTTTCTTTTGACAGAGTGAGTTCTCAAATGGTTTTTCTCAGTGGTATGTGTCCACTCTGGTAAACCAGAATCTTGAATTAGAGACTAAATCTTCTTTCCAGTCTGCAAGAATAGCTAGGTTTGCTCATGATTACTCTGTGCATGGCATGATTAGAGCATTATGCTGAGAGATTTATTTGTATCAAAGATTTGCTAATCTTGTCCTTCTGTTCCTGGCAAGCAGTATACGACCATATTAAATTATACTTTTTGTTGTGGTTCTTTTTGTTAGCATGACAAGTATAATTTATGAACAATGGATTTCAACCTCTGAAAAAACTTGCCCAGAACTTTAATTTCTCTAGATCCACCCTGCAAGGTTAATAAGTTGTTTGTATTAGTTACATCTTCTCCAAAGTTAGTATTTATTTATTTATTTATAAAATGTTAATGTCTTAATTGTGCTTCTGAGTTTCTTTAGACATCTTAAGATCTTACTTAAGATGTTACTTCCCAGTGCTTTGCTTACCTGGGTGTGGTACTTCTCACTCATCTGATGATACATTAATTTTATCATATTTCCCCTCTGGTATGAGTCAGTTTTGTACTCGTGTCACATTATTTCTCTCCAGACAAAACCCTTGTAACTTGCATAATCTCTCATGAGAAAATGTACTTAATGCTTTATCAAATTTTCACAGTTTTTTCTGTCCAATACATTGCTTCCTGCCCTCCCCCGTAATTAATTCAAAGGAAATTATCACCTTTTGGCAGAGTGTTTTTCTCATAAATATTCATGTTATCTGTAGTTCTGATTTAACTGTTCCTCTTCTTTTTTTTTATTGTTTGTGCTGATCGTTTAACCTTCAGCTTTGTGCTAATAAATAATAGATTTCTACTGATAACATAAAACATATCCATTCATTTAGAAGTATTCTAAACAATTAAAGTTGAAATGCACAGCTACTGATTTGACATTGTAGAAAGACTACTGTAAGAAAGCCTGTCATTATGAAAAGGAATCAGGAGATGTTTTGTACTGGAGGAGGAATGAATTATAAAGATAATCTTGATAGTCAAGGCTGGGAATGTGGTTTGTATTTGCTGGTATTTTTTAAATGACAGAAAGGTCACTTCTGATTTACTATGAATATTTACTAACAGTTTGTGTGTTTATGTGCAATATGCATGAGATCTCTCTGCCTGGTTTTAGTAAACAGGTTATAATATGGACGATAGGAATACATAGAATTTTTTATACGGAGTGAGGTGGCTGCTCCATGAGATGATTGCCATTAGAAACTATAATTCTGGCCTTTTATTATTCTGCAAGTTTTCATTGTAGGTAGAAGTAGAATATAATTTTCTTTTCCTCTTAGTTGTTGAGGTTAATAAAATCTGACACTGCAGAGTTACATTGTGCCCTATACACCCAATTTTCCAGCATTTTTGTCATTTTTATACAGCTTTTCTATAAAATTTCAAACTCTTACTTACATTCGTTCTTGGTTCAATCTTGTGACTTTGCAAATAGTTGATATTCCACATTCACTCAAAGGAATTTCTACCTCTTATGATCAGTGTGCTATTTTGAATTTTGCAGAATACTAAACCCTCCCCCTAAACAATTGTAAGACCTGATGCTTGGTTCCTCCAGCTGCCTAAATGGAGTGCACTGTTTCCCTTCTGGTCAATGAAACCAAATGTCCATACCATGGGATCCAGGATGTTGCTGTGGTCTGCACAAAATTCTTTCCCAACATGGAGATATGACTGAAGTATGCTCCTACTAGAGCTTGATGCTCCGAAGTGTTATTTTTGACCCTTTTTCTTGACATAAAGTAGGTGACTGTCTTGGTCATTAACTCTCACCTCTGCCTTTGTGACATTTGAATTAAATGCTCATGGCAGTTGCAGCCATGAGAAGCCAAGGAGATGTCCAGGTTGTTATATCTGGCTTTAGAATTTTCCTGTGTAGCTCCCTTGCATCAGTCTTTGCTTTGCAGCTGCCCAGAATTTTTCCATGTTACTCCCTTGAAAAAAAACATTGCATACTATTTCTCACTGATACACAATCACCTATCTGAACAGCAAAGACCAGATACCTGGTAGTGTTATATATGGAAACTTAAGCATCCAAACTGTTACTTTTGCTTATTCTTATGATGGAAGATCTGATTCTTGCCTGTAAGCATTTTTTCTCATATTGGCCGTATGATGAGAGTGTATCTTGGGCCCCTGTTCATCAGGGATAGATCATAAGCACACCTGTCCCGTATTCCTAAATTTAGTAAAAATAACAAAAACCCCCACCTCATCTTACTGTCATTGACTAAAATTTTCCCAGTGTGGTGGAGTAACACAGGAAACTCTGGAATTTCTGGAAGTCGTCAAAACTTCACTGAAGAGAGAAGACTTCATGTAGATTGTGTTTGACTGGTTTTGCTTTTCTTTTATTTGATGATACCTATGGCCCTGCAAGCGCTCAAATAGAGATCTTGCTGTGCAAAACACTTTATCAGGATTAGCTAGTATACAAGATAGTAGTTTGCCTTGTTCCAGAAAACTTATGATATACATTATTTGGCATTAGACTCTAAATATGTTGTAAATTGAGACTGAACAATATAATCTCAAGGCTTGACTCACTGTCATTCATGAATGCAAAGCATTGGTGTAAATAATGGAAGTACTTGTAACACAAGCTGGGAAGCTTTTCTGTGAGTGCAATGGGTTGTGTAGAACAGTGAGAATAGAAACTTTTCCTCCAGAAGGAAAAATATAGGAGGAACTCTTTTTTCATGGTTTGAAAAAAAAAAATAAAAATTTTAACAATTGATTCTATTTATCTCTAACAAATAAGTATCACAGACACTGTGATACTGTTTCACTACTGACTAAGTAAATAGGTCGCATAAAATTGTCATGCTATCACCCAATAATTATTTGCTTGTGGTCTGAAGATACTGCTTCAGGTTATCAAGGCTAGGAAAGCTGAAACACAGTACCCAGGAAATCAGCAAATGCACATCTAATTAAAACTAGACACCTTTCAATCCTTCTCAATTTAAAATAGCAAAAGCTTACAGAAATAAGAGGATTAGAGGGAGGGAAAATATTTTTCACCCCCCACATAATAAAAAAAGGAATAACAGCAATGCTTAACAGCTTGAATTTCACAGGGATAAATTGTAATGAACTTACTTATCTATGAAATGTTCCCTCCTAGTGTTAACTTTTAATGGCTCTCAAAATGTGTGCAAACTGACTGTAAAGAACCTTAATTCCTGAGAAAAGGAAAGGCATAATGCCAAAATAAAGGAGTCAACTTTTTCTTCATTCCCACTGACAAAGGCAGTGGAGACGTGCTAGAGGCTGTAATCCAGAAGGGTAAACAGAGCCCTTGCTTGGTATTAATTAAAAGGCTTCAGAGCTCAAGGATTCATAGATACTTTAAAAAGAAACTTTAATTGGATTAACTACTGAACAAATTTCAAGTTTAGATTGCTTGTTTTTCAGAAAACTGTAGGGACATTGAAGAATCATTTGCAATAGGAGGGTTACAAGTTAAAATTACATTGAAAGTTGTAATCCTGTCTTGCCTGTGTATTATGTCTCTGGATAAAAATAGCTTGTATGTGGTCTTGGCTAACCAGTAATACACATAGCTATGGTTAGCACTGAATTGTTTGGGGGTGCGAGTGAGGCGTTTTGGTCTTTGTCCAGGATTCTTTTCAAAGTCATAAAATCTACAAACAAAAGCTTTCCCTGTGATGGTTACCAAAATGACAATGCCTTAGTCTTTGTAGTGTGAAATTGAAAAATATTGATCTGGATCTGAGCTTCAAAAAGCCAATCTAGGCACGTTTTTGATCTGAAATTCTCATTCATCCACCTGGATGGATGGGACTGCTTGCTCGATTACAACTGAAGATTTCTTTCTTGGAATAGAGAGATAAATATTTCTTCCGTTACAATGAATGGATCCCGGGGTGAGTGTCTGCTCTGTCATTAGGAGTCAGAGTGCAGACACCGTGTGCTGTGGAGAGTCTTATGGCAGCAGCAGAATACTAACGCAGGCTGCCGTTCTTTGGAGAACTGGAAGCCCACAAGTATTCCCTCTAAACAAGAGTTTAGACATGGCCCTCAAAGTTCTGATATCTAAGGAAGTTGTTTGCTTTTTACTTGGAAATAGTAATCTCAGAGTAGCAGGCAAAGACATATGTTTTTAAGAAAAACAGTGGTGTTTTTACTTAAATAAAAAAACATGAAATGTGATTACAGATTTTTAAATATTTCATGTTGCATGGGTGACTAATTTTTCCCCATTTTTGCAACAGTCAAACAACTGAACTAAGCCAATGTCTTTGCAGAATCTACTGGTTTTCTATTACTTGAGTTAAAACCTAGGAGAAAAGTTTGGTGCTTGCATAGTCTTAAGTGTGACTTGGGCAGGAGCCAACAAAAGCAAAGAGAGCAATTTTTCACATCTGCCTGAAGTATGATCAACTGGGTAATAGAAAGTACAAGCTCTGAGCAGTGCTGATGGGCTGAGCAGTGTGCAGACAAAACAGAAGTTGAGTGGGCTGTGTGGAGAGCCAGCCTCCTTTATGAAGATGAAAGTTAAAAGAATGTGATGGACTCTTATGGGAATCTGAAAAGAAAAACCATGTTTAACTATCAAAACTCGGAATAGGTGTCTTGAATCCAGTAGAATAGAAAGGACACAGGCTCCTCGAGTTAGGAGTTTACGAAAGGAAAAGAGAAAGCAAGTAAGGACGTCTGGTAATAGTGTGACACAGTTTCTCTTCTGGGAATGGCACAGTGGTTTTTGAAGATACAGGAGTTTACTGAATAAAACCTTTAATGTATATAACTCCTTAATTTTCTAGAACAGGCCTTTCCTTGGAGCTTTGAATGATTGGTGAGCCCATCTCAAACGTGAGATATAGTGTACATTTGGCAAATGGTTGAGAAGCTGAGGTAACATGTTAAGACAAAGTAACTCTGTCTCCTGATGGCCTTCAGCTGTCAAGAAATTTTTCCATTCAAAATCAGCTGGGTGATCTCATCCTACTCCCTAATCCATGTCATGCAGATAGTTTTACTGAAGGATTAGATTGATGCCCTTTAGTCAAGAAAAGATGACACAGAATAACTATGTCAGCACACTGACTAAAAGTACGGTGGGTTAGAAGAGCAGTCTGTATAAGCCTATTAGTACACCTTGCTTTAAGGTGGCAGAAATGTAGCTACTGGGACCCAATAAATGTTTGATCATCCTTCTAAACTCATTATAAGGGGAAGAAAGATAACTAGGAGCAACGTAGCTTAATTCTATTTTAAAATAAATTTATAAAATGCTTTGCTTGCTACCTGTCATGAGCTGATGCCGTCACAGAGGCCAGAGGCTGTCAGGATGCTTCCGTGACTTCCCCCCCAAAATTGGAGGGGTTTGTGAAGGAGCCCGAGGGTCACCCGTGGTGCTGCCTCACCCGGAGGAGCGGCCACTGCGGGGCCGTGTTTTGGGGCAGAGGTTGGGATGCTGCCCTCACACATTGCTGCTGAGGACAGTGTTTAATTTAAAAATTGACTGGTTCATTAAGGGTTGACAGAGACTGAGGGAGGAGGTTTAGGACAATGTAAAAACAGCAAATGGCTACCAGGGATATATCAGGGAAGTACTGCAAAAGCACTGTGTCCTTCAGGGAGGTAGTGCGAAAAGTACCGTGCCCGTAAGGTTTTCTTTCGAAGAGAGGGTCGTGGATCAAAAGAGAGGGAGGGAGGAGGGCAAAGCGATGACAGTGCTCCTTAAAGAGGTTGCGATGTGTGTGCAAGGATGGGGAGAGGCAGAGGGGTTGCAAGGAGTTGTTACCCTCCCACGGCCTGGCGGGTCCCCTCCGGCGGCTGCCCCGTCTGGGGTGCAGCCCCAGGGCAGGCCCCGCCGCTTCTTCCCCAGCAGCAGCGGCTCTGGCGGCAGCGGGTGCCCCCTCTCTCAGCAGCGATGGCTCCTCTCCTGGGCTGGAGCCACAGTGGGTGCCCAAGTCCATGGTTTCGGGGGGCAGCGGCAGGGGTTTTGTTTCCCTGGCAGCCAGCTGCAACACGGGGAGGGGGAGGTTCTGGCCCCAGTGGCTGCGGGAAGGCCCCGGTGCTCCAGGAGCCAGGATCCTGCACACTCACCTCATGGCTCAGGCTGGATCCCCGGGCAGACAGGTCAACAGGCAGGTGAGCAGGCAGGGCAGCAGGCAGGTCAACAGGCAGGTGAGCAGGCAGGTGAGCAGGCAGGTTGGCAGGCAGGCAGGTCAGCAGGCAGGTCAGCAGGCAGGTAGGGCAGCAGGCAGGTCAGCAGGCAGGCAGGTCAGCAGGCAGGCAGGTCGGCAGGCAGGTGAGCAGGCAGGTTGGCAGGCAGGCAGAGCAGCAGGCAGGGCAGCAGGCAGGTCGGCAGGCAGGTCAGCAGGCAGGCAGGGCAGCAGGCAGGGCAGCAGGCAGGCAGGGCAGCAGGCAGAGCCCCGCCCCAGGCTCCGCAGCAGGGCAGGCCCGGCGAGCAGCAGGGACGTGTCCCACGCAGGAACGTCCGAGCAGGCCCCTCACCTGCCGAACCTGTTGCCTTTATGCCCCAGTGACCCCCGTCCAGTCAGTGTCACCGCCACAATGCAGGCACAGGCTGGTGTCCAGAGCCCGCTGGCATCCCTGAGCCCCAGGCTGGGGCGGTAACTAGCAGGGGCAGTGCATCACTTGGTGCCCATCCTTCCTGCCTTGTACCACACCTGTTGTTTTGCTTTCGTTTGTCCTTGAGCAGCAGCCCTGGTTTTGGTCCCTTCGCTGGGAATCATCAGCAGAAGGCCTTGGCTGGCTGAAAAGGCATCTTGTTTAGACTTACGTGGGGAAGAAGAAGAGCTGTTTCCCACACTACCTTAAAATGAAAATAAGAAATAACATTTGGTACATGTCCAGACATTACTTTAAAGCTAGGAAGATGTTGCAGCGGTGTTCTGAACTCTTGTCTCCATTTGTCTGCTAGTTGTGTTACTTCTTACTGTTTAAGAGCTGTCTAGCATCGTAATGTCTTTTTGTATGAATGAACTTTAACTTTATAATCAAACGCTCCTAAAGATCTCACCGATAAAATAATCCAGTTCTTTTGATGTTCCTTCCCTGCATATTACTCTTTTTCAGTATGGCTGATGTACTTCTTGAGCATGTTAGAGAAGTTGAGAAATTTTCAAGAGCAGGGAGAACTGTAACATCATTTCCATAGCTCTCATTAAAGTCCAGATAATGAGGTATTATCAGTATAATTGATGTCCCACCATTTAAGAACCTGCTGATTTCATGGTACTGCTATTCATGTTGTTTTCTGCTGTTCATATTCAGGTATTTTCCATTTGACTCAAATGTTTTGTTTTGCTTTAAATTTGCAAGTCCTCTTCTATCTTGCACTTTTCTTAGATGCACTTCCTCCATTGAGTAGTTTTGGATTATATTGATAGGGCTTTTGCATTTCACTTTGTTTAAAAATGTTTCCGTGCATTTAATCTAAAGACAGTATGTTTTTTAATCTCCTTTCCCTCTTTCCATAACCAATAAAAGCTATTAATTTCCAAGACTTCTATTCACTTTCACTTTGAGACAAGGGAAAAAAATTCTAACACATTTGGGTTCTTGAAGGCCTATCTTAATGTTCCTGAAACAGTTAGTGCTGTCTTACACCTCCAGCCTGAAGTTAGTGTTTCTAGCAGCCTGATGTGTCTTCCCATGCTTAGATATGTTCTCACAATTTTTCTTTGGAAGCTGAGTACACTGTCTACAGATTGGTGTTTTCATTCCTTGAAAATACAATTTCAGAAGATGTGTGTAAGCTGTAAATAACTTCAAACAAGAAATGAAAATTGGAATATTTTTATTTTGTTTTGAATTGTTTTGAACAGTTCCCAAAATCCTATGCAGTGACAAAAATCTCCCTCTCCTCATTCTTGGTGCAGTCTTTAAATATGACAATCTACTGTTTACAGAAATTGTTTTGGACCTTATTCGTCATTTATAAATATTCTTACTTCATTTTTATATGGCTCATCTGAACTCCGTATGTACTTGCTCTAATGTCTGTGTAAATACATCTCATCACAGGCAGATCAATGTGGTAATCTAGGGTACTTTTAATTTTTTTTTTGTTGCAATTACTTATTTTGCCTTTTATATACTTCATGTTACTCAAAGTTTGATCATGAATGTGGGGGGTAGGGGAAGGGAAACAAGCAAACAAACCACAAAAACTTTGATGGTTTTATGGAATTGGAACATCTTACTTGGTCAGAATTGGAGCACTAATACTCAAACTTAATGATAACAGTAACAAAGAAGCTAGACAACCTAAGAACACTGAAACAAATGTGTATCCTGTACTGTCCGGTTTTCCCTGTCTTCATCCAAAATGGATTTAGCTAAACCTGGGGAATTCACTATGAATTTGTAATAATACTCGAGAAACAAAAAAGCTTTCTTTAATGGGATTAAAATGGCGTTATTGAAATCAGGATTAATAATCTGTTTGTGTCACAAATCTCAGCTGCATTAATATTTTTAGAACTGTTTAAAGAAGTTCTCTTAACATTTTTTTCTCTAAATATATAAAACCAAAAGGAACTGTTAAAAGTGGAAATAAGAGGGGATAAAAGTCTTAAGCTGTTCAGCATTTTTATTTCAGCATGTCAGACAGCCACACTGTAGCAGTACAGGGTTTTCATTATTTTATTCTGTCTGGCAACCCAAGTAATAGAGACCATTTCAAGTGCAATAAACAATCTCTCATGCAACCGAAGCTGTGGTTTAGTGTATGTAAGAGCTATAAAGATACCCTCTGCTGGAAAGGAAATGCTGTACGAGGAGTATTTCAGTTAACATTTCTCTCTTCCAAGTTTGCTTTCTCTCGTAAAAGAATATTGCTTCTTTATCCTACACCTCTCCTTTGCTTTTTTCTTTGGCACTTTGGATAGTAAATTATGTGCTGTATTTCTGCAAAAGTTCTGAGATGCTTACCATGCTTTATTCGTGCTTTCTGTCTCTTCTTTTTTATTGACAGAGAGATATATTTATGAGGGAGGGGGACAGAGACTGCAGGTGGGTAAGTTCTTTAGTGAGAAGGGTGATAGAGAGATCAGCCTGATGTTCATAGCTGTTAAGATGTCAGTTACACCTTTCCCTCTTTTAGTGTATTTGCTGAATTGTCTACAGGACTGGGAGTTAGTCTGATGAGCAGCTTTCATTTACAGAGAGAAGGATGACAGTGTTTCAGAATGGGTTTCTCACTTTTTCCATTCTGGATCTGAGATGCCTGTTTTATGCGAGTGAATGGAAGTACCATTTTGACCAGGTCTCAGAGAAGCTGTATTTGAAACAGCCTGAATAATGACACTAAAGTCCAGCTGATATCTGGAGTGAGAGAGGTGATGGTGTGTGCTGATTAGTAAGAAGTCAGAACAATTCAGACAAAGGATGCTTCTGAGAGCATGGAGGAGGTGAGCTGCTTGGGCTGTAGCTGGTGCAGAGTAACAAAGTGCCCTGGAGGACTGGGTCATTTCCTCAAATCGGAGAGGGCAGATACTCCCATAGGTGCTGGCTGAGGAGAAGAGACTCTGCAAGTGGCAAAACATCCGTCATTCTCAAAGAACTTGCATCCATGGAGCGCTGTGCCAGTGCTGGTGACCAAGGGAACACTGTTTTCATGGTCACGCTTGGATTTCTGTTATAAGTTAAAATGGCAGTGTCAGATAAAAATAAACAGCAACCACTCTGGTAAGTTAACATCCGGGACTATGCCTGCCACACATGATTTCTTGTATTAAGTTCCTGTCTCTTCCTATAATCTTGTTCTCCTGATACCTGTTTTGTTCTGTTATATTTTTCCTGCTGTATGGGACATACATCCTGCTGCTGCTGAGTGCTGAGGCTGCTTTTTCCTCCTATGAAAATTCTCAAGGTTTTCTTTTTTTCTGTAGTGAGAGTGGTCAAAGCCCCTTAAAGAACTCTGACTAAACCAAACCATGAGAGAGGCATAGAGCAGAATCGATAATAACATGGCTATTAGGGTTGCAGTATGGGATCTCTTGGTTCCCAGATTACTTATAATAAGTCCAAGGAAACTGGGAAAAAGTGTGGCTCCTTCTGTGAGGAGACTTGAACTTCAGTTTCTCCCAACTTAATTGAGATGCTTTTTGCAAGGTAATTGACAACAAGAGAGCAGCAGTCATAGCCTCCTTCAGCTACCAGAAGTGCCATCCTGTAACTAAACCATCAGTCAGCTGACACAGCTGATAGGTGACTGTAGAATATATTTAATGTTTTAAAATCTCATCCAGTTTGAATGCTGATGAGAATGTTTGATTACTAATATGTCAACAAACATTTTGAGCCAGATGGAGATATCAATTGCCTAATTATTCTCAGAAATTAAATCAGTGTTAATATGGGCTTTAAATCATTAACATTAAAAGGTTACATTTGTAGAGTACTGTCATAAGATTTCAGTATCTCTTACCTGCCATTTAAATATATGCAATAGATCTTCAATGGGACTCGCATAACATGTTATTTGCCATATGTTATTTCTCTGTGGGTGGTACGAATAAGCCTTTCCTTTTTACGTATGAAAGCTTGCTATTAAAACTAATTGTATCCCTTGAGAATCAGGAAACCGTTCCTGAAGAGAGTAGATACGGAAACTCTAAACCTGACTCCTGCAGTTAAAGTTCTTGAAGGATGGAAACAGTCTGAGAAGCATGTGGTATTCTCAAACTGTCTTTGGAAACTGGATGGGGCTTGGCAAAAGAACAGCCTGATGTGCAGCTTTTGCCTTACCCTGGGACCCTCTAGGGCCTTGGCCAGTGTTGCTGAGTGCTGGCTTGCATCATTGGGAACCAGCTCCTTCCTGTTGCTAACACCTAATTAAAATGTTTCTTCTTATAGCCATAACATTAGTTTTGTAAGACTACAATAATTTGTATGCCTGAATACTCTCTTATTATTCCTCCTCTCTAACCACTGAACAAAAGCTTGACACAAGGTGAAACATGAATGTTTTCAGACAAGGTTAGGTAGTTCCTTGATTACCAGCAGCACTGATAAAGACTGCTCCTGAAGAACAGTGCTAGCGTTCTGCAAGCTCTTGCTATTTATTGGGATGAATTGAACTGGTATTGATGTGCATTTTATTCCATATGAGTACTTTACTTTTTTTTAGTCAGGTTTCTACTTTGAATTCTCAGTAGCTGTTTTTCTTTGTTTGCTTTAGCCTTTTATGTCAAAGCACTTTGTGTTGAGTACCCAGTTCTGACCAGCAGATACATCCACACATTATCGAATTCATACCATGGACTTAAAATATAGCCTGGGAGAAGGGATTAATCTCAGTCAGAGTATTCTTACATACAGATGTGATATTAATGATTATTGTGTCTGCAACATCTCTTAAATTATAAATGCTATTGATGATGAATTAAGATATTATATTTGTAAATTAAGTAATTAGAGTACCCTTGTAATGGCTATTTACAGGTGTGCCCTTTGGAAGAATATCGCAATGTTCCTTTTATAATTTTAATGCCTTTTAATATTAATTCTTTTCAGTGATAAGGTCTTATAGGTACTCTTCAAGAAGGTTAGAAAAAGATAATTAATCTTTAACTTTTTTGTAACAGATTAGTTTGTGTGGAAAACAAACTACAATACTCTGCCTAGAATGCGAGTAGAGGGTGATAATAGTAGGGGGACTGGCAGATTTTTTTTCAATATGGGGAAAAAATGTTAGGTTAAAAAAAGTGTTTGTTTATTGTAATAATTTTACTTGACCTTCTTAAGCAGAGTATTGGGAATGAGGTTAATCCTTTAAAAAAACAAACAAAACCCAAACAAACTAAACAAAAAGAAACAAAAAAGACATTACCTGTTTTCCTTCGAGTAGAAACAATAGTAAGTACAAGCAATTTCATTTCAGAAAATGAGCTGAAAATTAATAATGTCAGACACTTGAGTTTATAAACCTGGTGCTGCCCCAAGGGATACACTAAAGGAAGCATATAACTGGTTTCTTTAGAGACCTTTGAGAGACTCTTATTTTAGTGATCAGAAAGAAGTTTTTAGAATAGAAACAAGACTGCAATAAATAGGAACAAGCTTTTTAGTGTCTAAAACTACTAGTGATAGTGACTAGAGGCAGCTGTCACCTGTAGATGAGGGTCATCAGCATGCACTTTCCCATGAAAGACTTGGGAAATAGAGTAACAGATGTGTTCTTTAACGAGTTTGAGAAGTCTTATGACAACTCTTCCTATATATGCCCTAAGAATGGTCCTGGTGATGGCAGATCTGACCCAAAAAATGGAGGTCTGCAAACAAAAGTTGTAAGTTGTAGAGATGAGCAAGTATTGTTAATGTAATCATAAAATTAAAGAAAGTTAATGCAAAAAAAAAAAAAAAAAAGGACAGTTATTTCTCCTCTTATGAGCATTCAAAGTATCCATGGGTATGCAGAGGTGGGATTACTGTCAATCAGAGTGGCAGTAGATAAGTGTCTTTGATTGATCAAAGGTCACAAGGTATGTGGCCCTGAAAAGGAGATCCGTAAGGAGAGAAAAGAGACCCCTAGAAGAAGACAATCACAAACAATTATAAAGAAAGTGAAACAACTGGGATGAAGAGTATTGGAAAATAATTTGGAGGCAGCATGCATCAAGCAGTGTCTCTCTTCAACTATATATGTCTTATGTTCAACAACATGATAAAACCAAAAAAGAGTCAGGAATAGGCAAGGTGATGCCAGATATGACTGTTTAACTTAATGGAGAATACGGAACAAGATAGCTGTACTAATGATCAGAGTGATTTTTTGGTATAAGCACCTTAATAGTGAAACAGGTATAGGGGCAGCTTTGGAAGAACTGTCTTCTTGGGTGAGTTTTAAGAGAACCTCAGAAGGCTCTGCTGGTGTACTAACTTAATTCCTCAAACCAAATTGCAAATAACTTTTGATGGTTGAGAAGTCTGAAGTTAATTTTCTGATTGACATAGGAAACTTCCAGGGTTTTTTTGTTTTTACATAAATGTGGGTTTTATATCCAAATACTTTTATATACAGAAGAACAATGCTATTACTTTGGCTTGTTTTTTGTTTTTTTTAAACATATATGGACCATAACTTTCAACTCCAAAAAATAGTGTGTAGCAGAGATGATGGAATAAAAAGCTGTAGGAGACCAGTGAAAAAGCAATTTCAGCAAATGCAATAAAATCCAGTCAGCAAGAGGCAGAGCTGGAGGGAGATGATGAGGATGATGAGTGTCTCTTTGTGGGCCATCTGTTTAAATTGCAGTCTGTGGTTTGCAAAAAAAAGGTGAAGGGAAGGGCAGAAAGTTGGTGCTGATTGAGACCTAAGACATTGCAGAATGGCTTCCCAAAACAGAGCAATACAAATTATTTAATGGAAGGAAGAATAGGGCATGCCACAGTTACGAGTAAAGGTCTTATGAGGTGCCAGGGTATTGGGAGGAGAGGCATGAGGGGCTTAATGGAACATGAGGTATGTCTAACTATGCAGTGTTTTTGAAATCTATAACCTCCCATCCTTGATTTATTGTTTACTTATTGAAATACCTATTGCATCTCCAAGGAGGATCCAATTTAATTAAATAACTTGCCAGTATCAAAATGAGGATTAAGTGGCAAAGCTTTGATTAGAGCTTAGTAGCTTCACTCTTTCATTCTTAAGCAATTCTGCGTGTATCTTCTTAGCAAGAAGACAACTCAAGGGAGAATAAAATTACCCAAGAGCCTCTCTGTCTGGGTCTGTTGGTTTTGTTTCCTTTTTATCTATGTATCTCTCTCTCTCTCTCTCTCTCTCTCTCACTCTGTCTTGTAATATTTCTGATTGTTGGAGTAAAGATAACAAGGAAACATGCATCATTCTCCATTTTGACTCTTTGGGAAAGTAAAGAGTGAATTAGATTGAAATGGAAATGGACAAGACTTTCTTGTAAGTTTTGTTTGTTTGTTTTAATTCACTAGTAAGGAAGGTTCTTTGCAGCAGCAGGAGAATGCTAAAAAGCTGCAACCCAGAAAGGTTGCTGTCTTGTGCTATGATCCTACCAGGTCTCATGACACTGCTTTTGTTAGGTTTTAGACACTTGTGTATCAGAAGAGATGTGTTTTCCTAAACCAGTACTCGGAAAAGAGCGTGCTACTCAATCAGTACTCAAGAACCTGAAGAGTCATTGAGCAGCTGTAGGAAGTGTCTTTTGAATACAGCACAGGCTGAGGCTCACATCATCTTACGGTCCCAGACAGTCCCACCAGTGCTTTTGTACAATTACTACTTTTAGTTAGAACTGACAAAAACCTTTGCTAAAGCCATTTTCATCCAGAAGGTTTGGACCAGGCCCTTGCCTTAAGTTGTGAGAACCCCACACAACTTGGTTTGTGTAATGGGTAACCAGACTGTGGTGGGAAAATGTGTTTAAAATAAACATTAGCCCTAAGAGAACCCAAAACTGAGAATGGAGGTCTCCCCATCACCAGTATCAAGCTTCTGGCAAGGACCCCAGCATATTGATAACTTAAAATTCTGCCCTTTCCATTCCTTCTTGAGAGAAAATGGCACTATTAATTACAGGACCTAGATGGACACTGGTAGGGATGATTTTACACCAGAGTAAAAAGCAAAGACTTGAAAGTATTTTAACTGTATTGTTAAAGAATTCTTTCTGTGTTAGGTAATTCAAACTATTAGACAGTTAAAACATTAAGTAAACTATCAGAAGACTCTTAAAACTATCCAAAAGATGTTTTCTTTCACTCATACCAGCATTTTGTAACACTTCTATTAATATCTGTATTTTACCAATCGATTTTGAGCTGTTGTGTAATATCAGTATTATTTAACTGAGCTTTTAGTTGGATGGTAATAATTCGTCCCTGTAAATTAAACACTTCTGGCTTTATTGGTTACACAGTCTGCATGTGTCAGGGAACAAACTCTGTCTCTTTAATGGAGTTACAAGAATGAAGTTATTTCCTGTGACCTAATACACTAGTCAGATCACAGACCTTGATCACTTTGAGTTGCTCTGCACTGCATGTTATAGGAGTACATTTTTAATTTTATTTTCTTTTGTTTTTTATTTTCTAATCGACCATCTAGGAGGTGGCTTAACGGCTATCCCTGTGAATAATGTACATACCTACATAATTTTAGATGTCCTTTGGAGCCTAAGAATCCTGCCAGCCACAATGAAGGTGACTGTTTTAATTTCTAAGGCAGGCAATCTGTCAACTGTAAATCTGAGCTGCTAGTTGTATCTTGTGAATGCAGACCCTGTGTACTTGTATATCATAACACCCAGCTGGTGACTGGTAAAAGAAGTGATTTTTGTGCTGCTCTTCAGAAAGTATCATCTTTACTCAGGTCAGCTCCTTTCATATTTCCCAGGACAGGATGGCACGGGGCCAGGTCACAAGCACAGGGAAATCTGCTAACTGCATAAGCAAATCTTGTTGGATTACTTCCTTGTGCAACAAGGACAGAGGAGCTTAGTGCCATTATGCCCCCTCGCTGCTTTTTAAATGCTTCGGTAATTAATAACTTTCTATTAATTTATTTCTCCAAAAAATTGAAAGGTGATGCAGATGCACTGACTGAAAGTAAAGAGAGAAAGAAGCAACAATGATTAATTAATTATTTCTGTTTGCAGCATCTCACCCCTATGAGAAGGGCCTAGTTACCAGCTAAGAATTAACCTGTTCTTGTAGAAGATTTGAAAACTCACGGTATCTCAAAATGAAAATAATTCCAGATAAGCATGATTCTCTTAGTTACTAGATACTTAAGATGTCAGATCTAGTTTTTATCGTCTTTATTCCTAAATAAGTGCACTTTGAGGTAAGCTCTGTAAGTAAGAATTAATCTAGAAATGTGTCACTCTGGATTTATGACCTTGAGAAAGCCTAAATTCCAACCTTTGCTAATAACATTGCCAAAAGCTGATGGAAATGTCTCATAAATGAACAGTTATGAACAGTTACTTGTGTAAGAGAACACTGCCCATAGCTGATAGGTGGAGCTGTCTGTGACAAAACCACTGATGCCTCTGGCACAGCCTGCTTTGGGGACGGGTGTGTGGAAGGGGCTGCATCATGACCTCATTAAGGGGAACTGTAGCTTAGTGTTTTCTGTAGGGTTTGGATTGTAACTGGTCTGCTTGCCAGCCAGTAAGAACTAGCCATTGGCTCTTGATGAAGCACTAGCAAGTTATTTTTGTTTTCCATAACATTCTTTTCTTTTCTTTAAAAGGGTAGTGTTTATAACAAAGGTTTTTTGTGTCTGTATTTTCTCTTATGAGACACTCTGTTTTATCACTGAAAGTGCTCAGAAGTTTAAAACCAAAACCAAACCAAAACAAAACCCTGTGCATGTGAATGGAGCTATTTTACCAATAATTATCAAAGTTATGTACCATCTTTTTCTTCTATGTATACACTCTCTCCTTGTCTTCTGTGAAGGTTTTAGATGGGACTGGGTTGAAAAAAAGATGCAGCTGACTTACTGGGTGGGATGCTCCTTTTGTGAGCTGTTTCCTTACAAACACAAGGCTGTAACATACTGGTGTTCATGTACTGAAGTCACTGCTTGATTAATGTAATTGTCTATGCCTCAACAAAAGAGTCCAATTATTTATTTACTTCAATGAAACAATTTGGGAAAAGTAGGCATAATTAAAAAGTCTTGTGAAAAGACTGTATTAATCAAACCATTTGTCTAGGTGAAAAGAAAATAATAAAAAGCCCCAAGTGCTACTGAAATTACATATGGTCAACTTCTACAGAAATTGTTTTAGCTCTGGTAACTCCTTTTATAGTGAGAAAAGTAAAATGTTTATAACATCAAGCTAAATTACTTGGAAAAGATGCTAACAAGAGAAAAATAATTTTAAAATTAACCCTTAGAAAAGATAATGCCATCCATCAGATTAAATGAAGCCTCATTAAATGAAAGAGACATATGAATGCAGATACAGCAGTTGCCCAGTGGCCCATGCTGACAGCTGGTAATACAGAGAGGCTATTTGGATTATACGTGCATGAGTAGGTTTGATTTATAGCACTTGTTTTACCTCAGCTTGGGGAATGGTGGGTTTATGAGACAAAAATAAAGTCATTCTCATACCTGAGGCCTGTCTTTACGTTATCCTTTGTAGTGATGTGTTTGCACAACAACAGAGGCTCCTAACTCCTATTTCAGAATAAAACCATCTATAACTACCTAATTAAAAGGAGATTTAAGAAAGAATCAGTTGTTTCTAAAAAAATATAGAATGTGAAGTGATAGACAATTAGTTGTATTTGGGTTAAGTCACTCAAGTTTTCCTACAATTTTTCCTTTCGAAGATACAACTCCTCAAGTCGCTGTCATGGTACTGATGTGACAGCAAGTCCATGTGGGGGTTGTTTAAGAGGAGGGATTTCATTCTCTCTTCCTGGTGAACACTGAGTGTTCAGAGTTCCATCTCCCGCCAGAGCAGCAAAGTTCTGGAACAGGTGTCTCGTGCTGCTGCTCTGCCAGGTCAGCATTCCTTTTGATTTGGTTCAAGTGTCTTTTTTTTGGTCTTAGGCAGAAACCTACTTCTTCTTGTGGCGGGGGGAAGGGGAAAGAAAACTCAAATATAAACTACATCTTCAATTCTTAAGGAGATTCATCATTCAACATTTATGGCCAAGGATGACATCAAAACAGCGGCAGCAGTATTAAGATGTGTGACATTATTTAATTTTGCAACACAGATTCTACTCACATGCGCAGCACCAGAGGCAAAAGCTCATGTCATTCTTGCCATGTCACTGTTCATATGGTGTTCCATATTTTGCAGCTCCTGACAGGACAGCTGCGTGCCCAGAATGTCTGCACTCTGCTGCCTGCCCTGCAGCTCCCATTCCTGGGTCTGTCCTCTGGCCATGGTGGGACTGATTTGGGAATGCATTTGTAGCAGCTTGGCCTGGTTTTCTTCTTTTCAGATATAGCAAAAGATTTTTTTAAAACATGTAGCTTCAGTTTCGTTTTATAAACACTGAGATAATTTCACTTACCTGCCTGTAACACTAGGTAAGACAATGATGCTGAACAGAAAGGCCCTGTTTAATAGCTATCTAATATTAGAATTTATGAAAAAAATCTTGAGAATATAGGCTATAATTATGGTAATAGATGTTATTTTATGGAAAAACTGTCTGTATGTCTTATAGCTAAATGAAATCTACAGCTATTACTATTTTCAGAAAATTTCTCTTAAAAAAAAAGTGTGAGTATTTGAAAGCTACTATAATGTTTTATAATAGTGTTCACTTAAAAAAATTCTGTTTGTGAACTCTATTAATAACATACAGTGCAGGTTGTTTTGCATTATGTGAGTTGTTTGTTCGTTTTTTTCCTGTGGGTGCATGTTTAACTATGAGAGAACTTTCTTGCACTTAAATTACATCCGTTCCTCTTTAAAAGAAGAATTAAGACTTGAACTCAGTGATGGGTTTCTTTGTTTGTTTGTTTAATATGAATATTGCAAGCTCACATACTAGTTCCAGGAAAAGCTTGACCACCACAAGGACTGTGAGTGTTTGGTTAAGGCTTGGCATTCCCTAATGCAGTAATACAGGCTCCCCTGGCCTGAAAGCAAGTGGGAAAAAATAGGCTTGCATCAAACATGGGTGCAACTAAAGAAAATGAGAATGAAAAGAATAAGGATACGTGGAAAGGCAATGTTGCCTCTTCAGAGGAAGCTGCATTTATTAATTAATAGGGTGTCATTTGTTCTGAATTTCAATCCATAGTCATACTTCTCTGACATTTCATTTGCTTTGTAACTTACTGAAGTGGTGTGATTCATTGGACTCGTGATGTCTTTGTGTGTGTCAGACTATGCAGGAAGTGTGGGCTGCAGGATGGGCTGCTACTCCATTGTTTTAACAGATAAATTTGGCAGAAATTTTCACTTTCGTTTGAAGGGTCATATGGTGACAACAATCGCAAAGTATGTAGAGAATATTAAAGCCTGAGCAGCAGTCATGACAGCAAAACAGCTAATACCACATGATATCAAGGCAGAGTTAATTCCTTACTTAATACGAATACATCATGGCACTAATGCCTTTCTGTGTGTAATTGAAGTTATTTAAAGTTCTTCAATGTAAATACTAACACTGACAAACATGAGCTCAGAAGAATAATCTCATCCAATGTGAATTTTGGGACATACACTGAGACTTAAGGCAGTGTCATCCTATGTTCTGGTATTGTGTTGGCATCATTCTTCCACAAGAATTCATTTTAGGAAAAAAAACAATAGATGTGTATGGAGAAAGCAGATTTAACCTGGTCTTGTAGCCAGTTTAAATGCAGTGTTACACAGATTCACACAGCTATGATTCCTTTACTGTAGTGTGGGGATAATTGTTGTTCCTTTTTCCATTATTGTAAGAACTGAATGCCAAAAGTTTGTTGGTATATTGGTAATTCCCTTGAAAAAGCACAGATTTCAGAATACTTTTTTTTTTTTTCCCCAACATCCACAGCATGATTTCCTTGCAAGAATAATGTTTTCTCTAAAATTTAGTGACACAATTGAAAACAAATTTTTATTTTATGTAAACTGTATTGTAATAGGATACAGAGTAAGAAATTGAAAAGTAGGATCAAGAGCCTAAGCCTAGCCAGGGACAGGGTGCTGTTTTGCCTTGTTATTAGAGCTGTTTCCTTGCTATTTTGTATAATGTTCAGGTTTAATACATTCAAACAGTTGAAAGGATAATAAAATCACTGTGTGTTAGGAAATGCTTTACACACCAGTCCATTACTGGAAACTTAGTCTCTACTCTTAGTTTACTTAGCCAGAGCAAATGACAGAAATCACTTTGTCAGTGCTGATGAAAGTGGATCTGATACTCACTTGGAAATGGTTTTTTGATCTGCAACCATAGATAGGAAAACTGAAGTAAGATGTGTAGGAATGGCAAATTACCTCATGAACCATATTTCTGTTGCTCAGTATTACATTTTGACTTGCAAAACGTATATCATGTTCTCTCTAACATTTATTTTCTTGCATTCCTTGCAAGACTCTTATTAGAAGTGCTGTAGTACACCTAGTACACCCCCTTGTCATTTTGAAGAGTTAGCCAGCAGCAGTTTTGCTTCAGAAAATAGTCTTGAATATTTAAGCTCAGAGGCGAAGGGACTTCTTCCCTGAATTTTCTAAAATTAATTTTAGCAGGATCAATGGAAGTTCATAGGAAAGGATACCTTAAAACCTCCCATATTTTTCTTGACTTAATTTTGATTAGAACTGCCAGTCTATCAAGATTCACCAGTACACTCTAAATACTTTTCATAGGAAGCACACATCTACATATACATGTACATATATATGTATACTTTGTCACTGTGTACACTCTGCAAAATTAATAATCTTGGGATGGTTTTCTTATTTTAAAAGGAATGTAGTTATGTAATGAAAACCCTAGTTGCTGTTTCCCAGACTAAAATTGCTAAACATGTTCAGAGCTGATTTTTGGCAAACTCTCGGGAGGAAAAGTTGTTTCAAGACATTTACCTTTTTATTCTCAGCACCTTTCTGATGATAAAGTTCACTGCAATAAATGTTGAAATTTAAGAACTTTTAGAATAACTAATGCTTTGGACAAAGTTCTGGCAGAAAATAGTTGTGTCCTTTTACACCCCTGACCATAAGTCTTTTGTTCCCACTGAAATTGTATCCAGGGGAGATTCTGACACCATTAAATAAAATATCAGGTTTTATTTATCATGCAATTGTCCAATTGTTCCTACTTTACTGGGAATAAAGGTATTCACAAATATTAATCCCTTCAGTGTTTAATTTAATTTATTATCTGATAGTTAATTACCTTCTAATATTTGTCCCCAAGGGACCATGCAATCTGAACAAAATTGAATAAATAACAGAAGCCTGCTGCATAGATATCTATTTTCCTTTTGTTTCACTTCTTTGTGATCTCCTTGCTTAGAAGGTTGCTTTCTGTGGCAGCATGTATACTGTGGTAAAGTTGCAGTTATTTTACTTCCTATTCAAATGTATTTCATGTCTTTTACTCCCTTGATAAGACAGGAATCTCTTTTCTCCATAGTATTTATATTACTCCAAGAAGAATCAACCTTTTGTGTGGCAATGAGAGCTTATTCATTAATCTGTTAGTGGCAGGCTGTTCTTGCAGTTGCAAACATAAACATCTTGCTTTCTAGTGTTTCATTATTTTCTTTTCCTCCTGAAATTTCCATTTTTTAGATACATGGCAAATGTAAGCCTCATATCTTTCAGGTTAGTTTCATATGTGTTACAGAGTTTATGTTGGAGCATTTACTACTTTGTTTTTTCTTCTTTCATGTTGCTTTTCAGTATTTTTATTATTTGGGTTATTTAATCCAAACTGAAGCAAAGATGCTGATTCAAGGAAGAAACATAACTCTATTATTGTTTTTTTTCCTGACAATTTAACATAAAAAGCTGAGCTGGACTTGTCACTGCAGCTGGTGAGTGCTGATCAGAGAAAAAGCAACTTTGGCTAGCCATAAATTATGTCCAGCTACAGAAAGGTTTAGAAGGGAAATTTGGGAGGCAATATGGGGGGAGAGCAGTGTTGGTCTTAAAGTCTCCATGTCTGCCTTCATTTGTGCATTTAGACCTCCTGTTCTGAATTCTATTGTTTTTTTAATGCAAAGTTCAGTTTTTGTTAGTCCATTTTGAATACCAGAAGTAGTTCAGGAACGGTTCTACTCTGTTCCTGCCTCTTTTATTTTGTTTTACACAAATATACTCATAGTAAAATTGCAGGCACTTTCACTGACATAGCTATTTTAGTAGAGGGTCTATGGACTAAAATCTTCTGAAGCCTATTTTCCTTTGAAATTCTCAGTGAACTAGAGAAAGGCCTAGAGTTGCTGCTCTGAGCTTACCACAGCAAATTTCTTTACCTAGCACGTCCCTGGTCTCCAGCTTGGTAAGGCAAGTAACCAGCTCACTCAGACCTGCACATTTTCACAGAAAATCAGTGGAAGACTGTGGGAAACTTGCGGCAAAGACAAAATTAGTGGCAAGTATGGCAAGACTTCTCTTGAAATGTAGCTGAAACAGCAGTTTACTCCACTACACCATGAAGATCAATGTACTTACATCAGTATTGGCCATGCTCTACTGCAGATTGTGCTATGTTCATGCCTTCACTTCTTCAACCATTTTACTTATGAATAGGCCTGGTGTAAGTACAATTTTATAGTTATATCAACTTTTGCCTTACAGTTTCTTCTGTGAATGATTTTTTGAGTTTTATTGTCATTTGTACAGATGCCAGATAGCAGATTTCGTTCAAAGGCTTGAAGGGCTATCCTGGCCAATCTCCTGCCCTAAGGAGGAGCTACTTGTTCATAGGCAGCTTTTTCTCAGGGTTGTTATTGAAGACCCCATGTGTGGGATTCTCCAGAACTTCTCAGGCTGTCTGCTCTTGTGGAATAGATCACTGCTTACTTTAGCACTTTTTTTGTCCAGGTCTTTTTTGAATTTTCCTTACGCCAGTTGAAGCTAGTTACTACTTACAGTAACTACCATGGATGTAAAATAATCCCTTTCTCTTGACTGCAGTCCTTCACTGTCTCTAAAATTGTGTTCTCTTCAGAGCTGAGCAAGTCTCTTTTCACTCACTCTGTACAGACCATGTTTGCTGCATCTCACATCATTGTCAATGCTCTGTCTGGAACCTTTTCCTGGTGGTCCACCTCTTCCTTCAGGCACACAGTGAGATACAGCAGTACTGTTGAGGCCTTGCCAGTTCTGAGGGGCAGAGAAGAGGCTATAATCACAGTGAGGCTGTTTTTTTCCTGATGAAAATGGTAATTCCTACTCAGCCTGTGTTACTTCTGCTTTCTGACCGACTGTTAACCAGTCCTTCCTCATCTTACGTTAGTGCAGCTGATGGTTCCTGCTTATATGTATAATTCTCACACCTGTCTTGTTTCTTAGATGTCTTCATTTTTAAACAATAAATTCTTTCTCTCCAACTTACTTGCTAAAGCCAGCTTTATGTCACCTCTGAACTTAATAGAATTTTTTCCCCCTTACATGATCCTTACTGTCAGTGATGCTGTTGCATAGCCTTTAACTAAGGAGCGACCCTTCAACTCCATTTAGGATACCTGTCCATACAAACTACACGTACAGAGGTGTATGTACATACCTCTAATATTTTTCTGCTTGCTTTCTGCTTTCATTTATGTTCTTTTCCCAGGTTCCTTGGAGAATAAAATACAAGTCCTCAAAGCTGTACTGAAATTGTAATTTAGAGCATTCTTCTGTTATATTTAGAAAGGAAGACAAAAATACACTGTCATACATAGAAAAGCATTAGGTTTGTATATGTAGGATTTGTTCTTGACAAATACAGTTTGCCTGCTGTTATCTTACTTGGTGGGGACTTTAAAATTATTTGAATACTTGGCACTATTTTTCTAAGATTTGAGGGTAAACTTACTAGATCACTGCTTTCCTTCTTCATTCCTCACCCTCTATTATCAGTGCTGTTTTCAGCACAAATGCAAAACACAGCCCCATGCTAGCTACTGTGAAGAAAATTCACTCTATCCCAGACAAAACCAGCACAGTCACTCTCTCAGCCCTTGGACAGTGGTGGTGGGTCATCCCTGGACACTGAGTGGTCATCACTTTTGCTCTTTAGCAGCATTCTGGTCTAAGTCCCTAGGACTAGAAGCTACCTGATGCTATAGGCAATATTCCATGTGCTGTTACGCTTCTCTGTTCTGTGACAAGTGCTGCCATATCTTGGTGGGCAAATATTCTTGTTGCAGTGGTAGCAAGGAGGGCTCATCTGTTCTGTAATGGGAGGGATCACATCCAGGTGACAACCACAGTGTTGAAAATGGAAAAAGGCAAGGGGGTGATAAATGACCAGCATGATTACATAGGATGGCCATTGGTTTTGCTAACTGTTTAACGAGGGGTCAGGAGCAGGGGATGCCAGTCATACCCATACTGAAGTCTAAAATGAGAAGTGACTACAGTCAGGAGAAGCCACAGAAAAATATGCTAATTGCAGTCCTTTGTAATGTTATTGCTGGATTTTCCATCTATGTGGCTTAGGACAGTGACTGCTATGTCCCAGTTTGCACCAACTGCCCGTGCTCTGTTCATTGGAAGTGCTCACATCTATGAGTATCACATGCAGAAGGATATCCTTGTTTAGGAGTACTTCCTGTGCACAGGAAAAGCTAAATCATACTACAGGTATTTTTCCTTTACAAAAAGGAAAAAATCCAGTTTATCTAGGGATAAAACACCACATGTACCTCCTAATGCTCAATCTTTTTGTCCTGGCTGTATTTTTGCTTTATTTACAGTTTTTGTTGATTTGGTCTGCTCATTTGGTTGCAGTTTGTTCAGCACTATCTGTCATCCTGCTAGAGTAGCATCTTCATTACGTCAAGCTCTGAGAATGGATATCTGTCTCAAAGGGCTTGTGGTGGTCTAACCAGAAAGAAGAAATGCAACCATGTTATGCTTTATGCAACAGGAATGTATAAAGCTTTGTAAGTCAATAATAAAATATTTATTAAGTGCTTTAAGAACTTAAAATTTAACTATCTTAAAGTATGCTTTCCATGGGAGAACACTCAGTGAGAAATATGGAGATAACCTGTGGAGAACTGATATTTCCAATAGGATTTCATGGAATGGGTAGTAAGCCTTGGTGGTCATCTTCCAAATTGCTGCAGAAAAGAGGCAATTTTAAAATTATTGTTGGCAACACTTGCAAATGAAACAAAATGACCTGTATTATGCTAAATCATGCCTCTTCTGTGAGGGAACAAAATGCGTATTTGTAGCCAAATGAATCATGTTTGTAGTAACAGAGTGATGTTACCACAGGATGAGAGATTAGCAGAAAGGCAGTGGTTGTGGAAAGATTCTGTGTATCATACTGTATAGACAACTCAGCCTGAGCTTCCAGAAGCTGAAAGCTGCTGGAGGCCTCTGATGTAATCTAAGTGGGCAGATGTGTAGGTATATTATAGTATTTCAAGTTAAGGTATAAGGCACAACTACTGTCTGAAACTGGAAAAATATGTATTCAAGTGAGAAAAAGGATGCATGCTTCTCAAAATGGCTTTGACTTGCCATGGTTAATGAAGAACTTTGAGTAAGTCATCCAAATTTGCTACTTTTGCTTTATCTAAAACCAAGTTCATAGAGTCGTAGAATGCTTTGGATTGAAGAGACCTTAAAGATCATCCAGTTCCAGCCCCACCCTGCTATGAGTATGGACACCTGCTGCTAGACCAGGTTGCTTAAAGCCCCATCCAACCTGGCCTTGAATACTTCCAAGGAGGGAACATCCACATCTCCTCTGGCAGTCTGTTTCAGTGTCTCACCACCCTCATGGTAAATAATTTCTTCATAATATCTAATGTAAATCTTCCCTGTCCCAGTTTGAAACTGTTACCCCTCATCCTACCACTCCATTTTCTTGTGAAAAGCTCCTTCCTGCCTTTCCTGTAGGCTCCCTTCAGATACTGGAAGGCCACTATAAGGTCTCTTCAGATCCTTCTCTGCTTCAGGCTGAAAAACCCCAACTGTCTCAGCCTGTCTTCATAGGAGAGGTCCTCCAGCCCGCTGATTACCTTTGTGTCCCTCCTTGGGACTTGCTCCAACAACTCTTTGTCCTTCTTGTATTGGGGGCTCCAAAACTGGACTGTGTAGTCCAGTAGTGCGATATTCCAGGTGGGGTCTCATGAGAACTGAGTAAATGGGGAGAATCACCTTCCTTGACCTGCTGGCTACACTTCTTTAAGAATCACAGAATCATCAAGGTTAGAAGGGACCTTAAATACCCTCTAGTTCCAACCCCCCTGCCATGAGCAGGGAACCCCACCACTAGACCAGGTTACACAAAACCTCGTCCAACCTGGCCTTAAAAGCCTCCAGGGATGGGGCATCAACAACCTCCCTGGGCAACCCATTCCAGTTCCTCACCACCACTATAAGTGAAGAATTTTTTCCAGTTGTCTAACCTAAACCTCCCATCTCTTAGTTTAAAACCATTACCCCTTGTCCTATCACTATCATCTCTGATGAAAAGTCCCTCCCCAGCTTTCCTGTAGGCCCTTTTCAAGTACTGGAAGGCTGCTATAAGGTCTCCCTGGAGCCTTCTCCTCTCCAGGCTGAACAGCCCCAACCCCAACTCTCTCAGCCTGTCTTCATAGCAGAGGTGCTCCAGGCCTTTGATCATCTTGGTGGCCCTTCTCTGGACCTTCTCCAACAGGTCCATACCTTTCTTGTGCTGAGGGCACCAGAGCTGTACACAGCACTCCAGGTGGGGTCTCACCAGAGCAGAGCAGAGGGGCAGAATCACCTTCCTGGCCCTGCTGGCCACACTTCTTTTGATGCAGCCCAGGATGTCTTTGACTCTCTGGGCTCCAGCACACACTGGTGGCTCATGTCGAGCTTCTCATCTACAACTACCCCAAGTCCTTCTCCTCAGGACTCCTCTCTAGCCATTTTCCCCCCAGCCTGTATTTGTGCCTGGGGTTGTGCTGACCCAGGTGCAGGACCTTGCACTGGCCTTGTTGAACTTCATGAGGTTAGCACTGGCCCACCTCTCCAGCCTGTCAGGGTCCCTCTGGATGGCATCCCTTCCCTCTTGGGTGTCAACCACACCACACAGATTGGTATCATCAGCAAATATGATGAGGATACACTCAATCCCACTGTCCATGTCTCCAACAAAGATGTTAAACAGCACTGGTCCCAGTACTGACCCCTGAGGGACACCATTCATCACCTGCCTCCATTTGACATTGAGTCATTGACCACAGCTCTCTGGGTGCAGCCATCCACCCAATCTCTTATCCACCAAGTGGTCCATCTGTCAAATCCATGTCTTGTCAGTTTGGAGACCAGGATGTCATGTGGGACTGTGTCAAGGACCTTGCACAAATCCAGGTGTATAATGTCAGTTGCTCTGCCACCATCCACCATCTTTGTAGCCTTGTCCCAGAAGGCCACCAGATTGGTCAGGCATGACTTGCCCTTAGTGAAGCTATGTTGACTGTCACCAATCACCTCTTTATTTTCCATGTGCCTTAGCAGACTTTCCAGGAGGATCTGCTCCATGACCTTGCCAGGCACAGAGGTGAGACTGACCGGCCTGTAGTTCCCTGGGTTTTCCTTTTTCCCCATTTTAAAAATCAGGGCTATGTTCCCTTTTTTCCAATCAGCGGGAACCTCACCAGACTGCCATGACCTCTCAAATATGACGGACAGGGGCTTAGCAATTTCATCCGCCAGCTCCCTCAGGACCCATGGGTGAATCTCATCAGGTCCCATAGATTTATGCATCTTCAGGTTCTTTAGATGGTCACAAACCTGCTCTACACCTATGGTCAGGGTTAATTCATTTTCCCAGTCCCTGCTTTCACCTTCTGTGGCCTTTTTGTTGAGGTTGAAGCACTTGCCAGAGAAGACTGAAGCAAAGAATTCATTGAGGACCTCAGCCTTCTCAATGTCCTGTGTTGCTACCTTGCACATTCCCTTCAGGAGAGGGCCTACACTCTCCTTGGATGTCCTTTTCTCCCCAACATACCTAAAGAAGCTTTTCTTATTGTTCTTAACATCCCTGGCAAGATTTAATTCTAGCAGGGATTTGGTTTTCCTAACCTGACCCCTGCTTGGACAACCTCTTTTGATGCAGCCCAGGACAAGGTTGGTTTTCTGGGCTGCAGGTGCACGTTATCACCTCATGTTCAGCTTCTCATCAGCTAACACCCCCAAGTCCTTTTCCTCCAGGCTGTTCTCAATCTCTTCATCCCCCAATCTGTATTTTTCCTGGAGTTTGTCCAGGTAGAGGACCTTGCACTTGGCCTTGCTGAACTTGATGCAGTTCACACGGGCCCATGAACAAATGGCAAAAAGAACTTTGTTTTGGTGAGGCACCTGAGGGGAATAGCCTTTGCCTTCAATGCCAAGATGAGCTCCGTGATGATGGTTGAATGGATGTATCATTCTAGTCTAGTGAACTAAAACTCAAGAGGAGAACTGCATCCAAATGCCCTGTTTTGCCTGCTGAATCCTGACTGGAGTTTCTCTTTGCTTTTATAGAACTTAGTGTCCTATCACTAACCCCTAAAATCGGTTTGACTTGGTCTTTCTGTAGCCACGTCAACCTAGAAATCTTCTCAGAGCTGATCTGTTGGGGTTTTTCCAATTAGACCTAAAGAGATTTGTTTTGTGAAGCACAAAGTACTTGGAAATAAAAGCTGCATGAAATGTTAGGTGTGGATATCAGATCACTTGTTTGGACTTAGGTTCTGTTTATTAAATATTTAATTAGTTTATTGAAATAACAAGCTGTGAAACAATTAAAACATGTTATATTTGATTATGCTTCTACCTAAACTACCTGCTGATTAGGAACAAAAAAAAATTAGAAAGAAATACACAAGTAATTTATGTATAACCTGGAAAGGTACTGTGTTTTATATAAATGCCATTTGAAAATGTAGTTCTTTTCTGAGAAGTCCAAGAAAGTATGAATGGCTGTAGTGAAATGCAGTTGCATTTGCATGAAAAGTGGATTGACCATTCTACATTTCCTTCAATGGCAGTGGTAGATCATGCCATTTGTAAGTTATTATAAAATTAAAATTATAAATAAATATTAAAATATAGGTGCATAAATAAATTTTATAGGAAATACAATAGATTAAAAAGTGAAATAAATATATTGTAAATAAAAGTGTCTTCTATTGATAACATTGAAGGAGAACAGTGTGAAATTTCAAATCTCATTTATGCATGGAGTCCTCAGACTCCAAATATGTCTGCTGTCTCCAAGAAGAGAATATACTTAATAAGTCCAGGAAATATGACGGAGCTAGTTCTAGGGTTTGTAGCTGCTTCTGTTCTTGTGTTTCCAATGTTTCTGTCTTACCTAATACCTGTCATCCTTTTTTTAGATGCTATGGTTCATACTATACTTTCTGAATTCACTTAGCATAGAAGAATGGGCATTATTTCTTGCTGTATTACAGCCAGTACTGAACCTCATAATTAGTCTCATTATGTTGTCATGCTTTATGCTATATAACATGCTTACATGGTGCAAACACTCTTACATAATAGACAATGATTTCATAATAGGGGTTGTCTCCGATGATTGCTCAGAATAACCATATATCTAAATTCAAAGTGTCGGTGAAGATCTGCTTAATTTTAAGAGGCAGTGGTAAACTTTTATTCAAAAGCAGGACTCCTTCCCAAAATCTAGCTTATGCCTGTGTCCTTTCAAGTAGTGGTCCTAATATAAGTAAACATTTATTTTGCTTATTTCCTGTTTCACTGAAATATCCAACGGTTCAGAACTCTTGTGCAACAAATTATTAAGACTGAAATTTCTTTTTTAACTAATTAATAATCAGAGTGCTACAGACTCTTAATATTAAAACACCTTTAGAAAAAGACATAGGCTCCTTTGGAAGGAATGTCTTAGTTTAAGACAAGACACTCGGCAGTAAACACCAGCACACTGTCCAGCAACTTTTGCTTTAAGAAGATGTTAGAATTTCAAAGACAAAAAAGAATAGCAGACTTGAATAAGAGTTCTCCTTTTATTTTTAATTCACTCTGGAAACATCCCACTTGTATTCAGGTAGCAACACAACTTTGAGAACATAATGTTGGATACTGTGTTTCCTTGTGCCTTTGCTGCTTTGGTTATTCACAGGGGCTGAGGGCTGACTGAAATTGTGCTACTGAGGCCAGATAAATGCACCAACAAGCTTTGCTCGACCTGCTCTGAGCTGCTTCCAGGACTACAAGGGCTAGAAAGCCATTGTCAAGGAGGAGATTATTGAAAGTGGAGGTCATAGGCTAAGATTAGATCCAGCTGCACCTATAGTCCTCTCTGAGAAATTAGAAAGCAAGGAGTGCCTCATGACTCAGCAGGATGGTCATCCCACACTCTTCTTCAACAGAGATTGTAGGCTGATTGCCTTTTTCTGAGTATCAATTGCATGACCAGCAGAGATGAGTCTGGTTATGGGACTGGATGTACATGAGCAACCCCACCCTGGGAAAGCAGAGGGAATTTGAGTTCAGCTCACAAGAAGTGCTGTAACAGGCTACGTGTCTTGTCTTCAATGGGAAGGCTAATGCAAGTGGGTTAATATACTTCTCCAGAGTTTGAATCTGGGCTGTAAAGTGAGCTGCAAGAAGTATTTGAACGCAAGTCTACAGCCGCTTTTTGGAGAATGAGAGCCCCTCAGCCAGCACAGCTGGGGAAATAAAGTGTGCTAGTGAATGTCAGGTCTGGCACCCCAGAAGGTGCAACAGCTAATTTTGGAGTGAGTGGAACATTTTACTTCTGTAGTTAGCGGAACATGGACAAACTTTTCAAAAACATCTTAGAGTGCTTTAAAACAAAACACGGCTGCTCTTAGCTCAGACAGTGAAGCAATGCTGTCCTCCCAAATGTTTGCATAGTATGAATTAATAAATTAATAAAGAATTAATAATAAAATAATGAATTAATAGTCTTATGAAAAATGTAACTTACGTTTTTTCAGTGGTGATTTTCATTTGACCCTACCAAATACTTGGTTATGAGTGTTTTACTCTGTGGATGTGAAGGAATATGTTCGTATACAGAATATGTTTATTGGCTGTTATGATCAGGCAAAACAGAACCAAAGACAATTATTCCTGCTGAATTTAAAGGCCTATTAATTCATTTCTCCCAGAGGAAATTACTTTATGGGTAGCAACTTTCTGCCAAGTCTGTAAATGAGTCCATATTTATTTCAGATGGGGAATGATATGTCTGTTGCTGTGACTTTTGATACAACTAGTGGGAGAAGAGAAATTAAAAATAGCAGCTGCTCTTACCTCACTTTCCTATGTCAATAGCTTATGATAGATGTACAGAGATTAAAATTAAATGGCTGTAGAAGAACAGCAGTCAGAAAAGCAATACCTTCTCATCCAATGACCTTTACAATTTAAAAGATTAAAAGATACATTATGCACAAACATTTTGTTATCTTCAGGAATAAAGGGCTGGTAACTGAACCCTGGATGGTGCAGGCTGAATACAAATGAGCATCCTAATTGAGCTGATTTGATCTTTCTTAAACTATTGTCCAAGTCAATAATATAGTGTTACTGAAAGAAGCAGTCCTCTCATTAGAGGTGGCATACCATGACAGAGAGTTTCCCACAGTGGCATCTATCCTGTCATCGATTATGCACTGCTAATCAGTGAACTATGGCATTAAAATCAAAGGTCTCCTTCTGCTTTCAGCTGCTTTTTTTCCAGGTTCTTCTAGGTTCATTTATCGAGCAAAATCAAATTCTTTTTTAGAGAAAACACAATCCTATGCTTGCCCTGTTTTGTTTGGTTTTGTTTCTTTTTTATTTTTTTAGGGGGAAAATGAAAAAAACTGAGTCACAAATAGCAATTCTTGAGATGGCACTGGATGACATTGCAGTCATAAGGCAGCATAAATACCAGCGTAGAATAAAATAGAATGGCAATCAGAGAATGGCTTTCTTTGATATGATCAGGAAGGGTAAAGGAGAAAAATTACACCATTCTTTAGTAAAATATACTTAAAAAAAATAAAATCCTACTTCTACAGAATATTTCATTAGAAATTCTTTTTAACTGAGAAACTGCCTTCTTTTGTGTGAAAAATACAGGTAACAGTTCTGACTGAAAGCTGGTTCAGATTATTTATCTATAAAGTAATATTCCTTGTAGTCATTTGGAAGGCAGTATTTGTGGTGTGGTGTGTTTCTTGCTAAAGCATATGACACCAAAGCATCCTTGGTTGCACTCACTTTTTTTCTGTTGTGTAACATCCCATTTATAAGCCACGTTGGTGACCGTAGATCCTTCTACCTGAGAGCTGTTCTCCATTCCGTAGAGTGGGAGTTACTAAGTCACAGACGAGCTTGAAGTGGCTGTTCTGAATTACAAAAGAGGGAGAGAGGGTTGCTAGTACATTTTTTATGACACCTTTTGATTATATAGCTAGCTTCAGGGCATTATGTGTGTTTAGTTGCTTTCTCTGACCTTTGGGAAGAAGGGAAACTACTAACTGGTTGAAGCATCGGAAGCAAATAATGTAGTTTATGATGTTTAGAGGTTTTTTTTTGAGTTTGGGTTTTTCTGTTGGGTTTTGGTTTTAGATGATTTTTTTTTCCTCTCACATCTTACATGCTGATAACAAAATGCTCTATCAGCATTATGTAAATTTTTGCAGACCCTGAATGTGTCTGATAGGCTTTCTTCCCCTTGCCCCTGGTTATTTGTAAATCAAAGTAAATAAACTTAATATTCCTCCTCCCTTCCATGCCTAACCTGTAGTGGTACTGTGCTCTGCTGAGCAGCTGCTGTGTCCCTCACCACCCATGGCTCTGCTTCACTGGGGACTGTGATGTTGCTTGTGTATAAATAACATGCATGATCATTTACTAGGGTCTGGGATTTCGGATGAAAACAGACTTACAAATGCAGGTTTGTTATCAACAAGCAGCACATTTTAAAAGGTAGTGGTGTGCCAAATCAGAACTTAATTTTGATTAAAATAAACTCTACTAAAGAGTTGTGATATGTTAATGGAAAGTTGAAATGAACTCTGGTGCTTTTTCACTTTTTATCATGAGCCAACTCAGTGTTATTAGAGGATATCTTATTTTGGACTATAACAGAAATTAGGACACGTGCTGTACTTCCTCTCCACCTCCAATAAACTTAACTATCCTCTGAAAATTAGTTGCAGAAATGAGACAATAGGATTAAAGTAGACTGTGTTTTTTTCCTAAGCTAAATTGTACAGAGTTGTATGAAAATGGAAAAGGCGTTTTTGATTGCCAGAGTTTTGAGCATCCAGCCAGACAATTTTTTGGCTCAAATATCCCACTAAGAATAGAAGATTCTGAAACCAGAAGCAAGTGCTTGAATCTTTAACATTTTCAAGTTGCATGCTTTGGTTTTAGCATGTTAGATATTGCACTGCCTTTTTTAGGGAATATTTTGTGCTTAAACTTAGTTCATAAGAATCTTAATAAATCTGGGCACTGGTTACCCATGTGGATAACCTTTGTCATCCTGGTCATGTTCTATCACTCTGGTTTGCAATGCCAGCAGAAGTTACCAGGTTACACAGAAAGTACTGCCCCTTAATAAGCATTTTTTACATGTTTTGGACTAGAATTCTACTTAAAAACACACTAAATTTTAATCTCTTTTGCTTTTCAAGCTGCTTTCTTTGAACTGAATGGCGTTCCAGTTCAGCCTTGTTTCCTCCCCTTATTTGAACACTTGTTTGCAGTACAAAAGTGGAATTAGCTCATTCTTCTGTGGATGCAGTGATTAAAATACTGCATATTATCACTAACATAGATAGCTCAAGGTGAATGAAGTGGAATTGGCTGTTTTGCATGGCGAGTTTCTGATTTTTAATTAAAGTGTTTGAATTCTGTTTGGTTCAAATGGTAGGCTGCACACCTTGGCTCCTAATAAATGTAGGTACTGGGCTGGGACATCAGTGTTTTCGATAAGAACCCTGAGGGCTTTTATCCCAAAGGTCTTTTCCGTGCTTGCCTTTGCAACTATTTATGCGTAAAATCTCCTCAGGCCTCATGAAAATACCTCATTTTGCCAGTTTTAGGAGTAGTACTCAAATGCTTAGCTTTGGAGCAGTCTCTCTTGTAATACTGTAAATCATAAATACTCTGATGCAGGTGTCTTGTACTTATTTCTTGGTGTGTAGATATAGAGCGTTATACTTGGTCATATGAAACTTCTGCCATCTTACACTTAAAATGTCTTTGTTGCAGCTGAACATGGTAGAGACAAAAATAATGAAAGGGTTGTTTAAATGTTTTCCTCAAAAAACCCTAATTGTTTTGTTGAATTACGGATAAAAAGCTACAAACAGTGCTTTCATTAAGCAGCTACTTAGAGACTTCTAACACAATTAAGGATTTGGATTTTTGCTGATTATTATTTTCTTTCTTTCCTAAAATAAATTAACTCAGAGGAATTAGCAGGTGAAGAACTGCAAAACAGACAATTAGTGAATGCATTAGAATGGAAAGATCTAGAAAGAACAAAGATCTTTTCCATTGCCATTTAAAAACAAAGAGATGTACTAGAATGAAAAGCAACCCTATTGTCTCACATTATTAAAAATATGGAGACGGGTGTTGTGGGCTTTTTTTATTCTCCAGAATCCATTACTTATTAAAGGTGACTGAGCTGTAAATACAGAATATTTATCTGTTTGATACAGAGAATATTTTTTGCAGCAAATGTAATGACAAACTAGAATATACTGATTTTAAAGTATTTTAATTTAAATTAGTTAAGTTTTGTGGGATTACTAGTTCCTTTTCCTTGTTTCCATTTGCAGCCATCATTTTATTCCTGACTAGGTTGGGGCTGCCTTTGTGGGAGAGCGCTGCCTTTTATTAGGAGAATTACACTGTCTTAAGTTTCTGTATTTGTTGGTGTGACCTGCTTCTGA
This sequence comes from Apus apus, assembly GCF_020740795.1. NCBI lineage: Eukaryota > Metazoa > Chordata > Aves > Apodiformes > Apodidae > Apus > Apus apus. The sequence goes on from NC_067283.1 coordinate 56,333,154, forward strand.
AAAATTTATTAAAGTTACCCAAGTGTTGGCAGGTTGGTGCTCTGGAGCTTGTGATACACTGTGGATAATTCTTAGCTCTTACTGTTGATAGTCCCAGTGGCCTCTCTTTCTGAAACCCTGGTATTGATTCCATCAAATCAAAACAAACATTTGCTTTCCTTAAATAAATAAAATTATCTACTCTCATGGAGCTCAGAGATTTATGGACATATCAAAGTAAATTTATTAAATAATTTTCTCTTATGACTGTAACTTATTTCCACTGAGGTTATGTTTTGTTGATTCTTATCCCTTGTGAATTTCTTTCACTATTATGTCTCTACTTCCTTTTGCTCCTTTAACAATTTTTTGTCTTCACTTTCCACTCTAGCTTCGTTTCATATCTCATTGATTTTGATTTATTTTTATTATTTTTTGTATTATTATTCCTCCCCCCCTTCTTTCCCAAATATTTCTAGTTCCATCTGATCCACTTCTAGTGATTATTTTACTGTTGCCCTCTGTTACAGTTTTAGCCAATAAATGGGTAATAGATGCTGCCTGTTATCCTCCCATTCCCCTCTCAAGGGAAGATAAAAAGAGGAATAAGGGAGAGAGACTTGAAGGTTGGGGAAAAAATACATAGACTAACTAACAATAATAATGCTGAATTACACAAAATACATAGCCCACACTCCTCAGCTGGAAATTTCTTCCTGACCAGAAAAGTTCCAAACTGGATTTAGGAGCAGATTGGGGTGTCTTCACTCCAGGATCCTGGTGACAGTCCACAAAAAAACCTTGGAGCAGCCAAGCTGGGCCTACACAGGGAGGCAGGGGAAGGCAACCTGTCTAGTTGAATTATGTTCTGCAGCAGGAGCAGAAGGCACAGGAAGAGGAGCAGCAGCAGAAGCCGAGATGACAAACAAGCCAAGTCCAACCCTGCCAGGGCAGGGCTCTCTGAGGAGCCAGGGATGGGGAGCGCCACGGGCCGGAGCGCTCTGAGTGGCCCCTCTGGGTCACCTGGCCTGCTCCTCTCAAACCCTCTTACCTACTTCTGCTTGAATTACAAACTTTTCAGTCCAGTTCTCCAGGGTTTAGAACAAACACCATTTCCATTTTGATTTTAATACATATTCAAGGAACCCACAAATTACTCTGCATTAGTCTTCCATCCCATCCTTAATCACCAATGCACCATTTTATTTTTTTCCTGCAACATCCTTAAAAATAATTTCCCCCCTTTTTTTTTTAATCTTGGTGAGATATGAACACTTGTGGTTTTGTTAACTAAATGTCAGTACAGAGATCATGAAAAAAAACAATTCTGTACTCATCTTGCTCATGCTTCCTCCTAAAATTTTTAACATTGTTCTTTCTTCATAATTTATTTCATATTAGCAGTCAGTTTTGCCCTTACATGATGCATCCAACCAGTGGATTTTTGTGCTTGACCAAATCCAGGGAAAAATAAGATGTTACTCATTTTCCATGTCAAAGATCCTTACACTGTCATATAGGAAAAGAAAACACAAAAAAATTTAAGTATTTTTTTTAAATGCATACATTTTTATATATAAATCAGTAAAATTTAAAAATTAATAGTAATCTTAAAATTATAATAATTTACAGATTTAGGTAGTGTAAATTAGTTGCTAACACTTCTGTGAAAACTTATTTTTCTTTCCTTGGTTTGAATAAGTAGTGTCACTAGAGGGAGCTTTTACCCATATTATATCTGTGCTGTCCAGGGCAAAATGGATTAAAACCAGTTCTTAACAGCTGCCTGTAATGCATCGCGATTGTGTAACACGGGTATATCAGTGGATTATGTATTTTTGACATTTTGGTTTTGATTTATGGAAGGTAATGAGGTGGGGAAAAGCCTGGCTCTGGCTTTTGAACAGTAGAACAAGTTGTATTCAGTAGTTCTTGGTAGAGTGTTGTTAGATGTTTTGTTTGGTTTTTTTTGCAGTCATGTCCTTCTGCCTTCTATCATTATGTTACTTTTTAAATTTTTATTGACAGTTTTCAAGTAAACACTACTTTGTCCGTATCAATGTTTCTCCCTACCTTGCAAGTGACAAAGTTTTTCTGAGTCTTGGGGTTTTTTAGTTCTCACTTTTTTAGAAGATGATCATGGTGAAAGCTCAACCAGCCATCTCATCAGTCTCCAGAGTCCTTTAGGTCACCTTAGGCCAATAGAGCAACCTTGGAACCTTATTCTGTTGTGACTATTGGGAAAAAATGTCCAGCTGGGAATCCCGAATAAAAGTTAGCTGTCTTCTTTACAATTGTAACTCACTTGCAAGTATGTGCTGTTGGTCCCTTCTCTGTGTCCTGTCCACAAAGAATATGAATTTTAATGACTCGCTGATTTTTTTTCTTTTTGGCTCTCTGGAGCAACTGTTACCAGCAGATGCTTTTACTTCTATGAGTTCCTGGTAGGATATGTATTGAACTGCCTAGGTTAGTTAGTTACTCACTTGGAAGTTTTAATTTTTTCTGTATTACCCAACTGTTACTCTTGGATGTTTTTCTGCTGTTACTGTGTTCCTTGCTTACTCAGTGTTTTCCTTTTGCACTACTTGCAAGGGTACCAAGCTGTGATGAAACCATGTCTTCATGGTATTGAAAAGATGTTGATTTCACAAGACTTAATAAATACGGATTGTGAATTAGTACCTCTAAACTTAGAGGCTATAACTGTATTAGAAGTATTACTCTGAGCTTTTTAGTTTAATTATTGTTGGTCTGTGTCCTGCTTACACTTGTTCTGCTCTCCATTTTCCCTCACATAGAAGCAATTTTCCTTGTTTCCACAGAAAAGTACAACAAACTATCACAAAGACTCATCAGAATTGAAAAGTAGAAGGATGGTAAGTTAATTGCTAGGTAATGAGGACTGAAAACTCTAATATTGGTACTAGGCCCAAATCTCATATCATTACACTTGTTGAGATAAACTGCTGTTTTCCCCTGTAGTCAGTTATAAGGCTTTGATGTCGCTGTCAGTCTGGATTCGATGCGCTTTATGTCGGTCTTTCTGTATAGCTGCAGAAAGGTATTTTCCCAAACATGCAGTATATCCATTCATAAACTTGGACTGGTAGCTGACAACATTCAACCTGGCATTTCTGTAACAGGGAATTATCTCTAGGTATTTACCTTATACTGTCTTTGAGCAGATGGTGTGCTTTGTGACATACCTGTTGAGACTAAGCATTTTCTCTTTGGCAAAAGTTAGGATCTCTCTCACACTGTTTTATTCTATCTTGAAATTTCTATGTGAAATACTCCATGAAATCTGTCTCAGTCAATATACTATCACATCTGGACAGAGAAGGAAACTGATAAGTGGAGACTGAGTTACCTCAGGTGAAACATAAATCCCAAGCTCTAATTGTTTTCAGGTGCAACAGTGTGCAGCCAGCGGTATTACATTCAAAATAACTTAGATCATGGTAACAGGAGTCTCTTCATGTATACAGAAATTATTTTATGAAATAAATATACAATAGGTGACCCTACTGTGGCAGGGGGGTTGGACTGTATCATCTTTCAAGGTTCCTTCCAACCCCTAAGATCTGTGATTCTGTGAAATGCACACAGACACCTGCAGGGAATAGAGAAGTCCCCCCATTGCAGCAAACATGGAGAATTCCACGTAAAATATTTACTGTTTTATGTGGAGATAGCAAAATATCTGACATTTTGATAGCCAAAATTGTTAGTGGTTCTTTTTAAAATATGGTTACCCGACATCCCCCAGAACCTTTCAGGAAATATTTATACGACCATTTCAAGTTTGGAACAATGTTTGAAAAGACATGACCTGAGCACAGTGTAACTATTGCATTCTTGTGCCATTCTTGTGGCTCAGGAAGAGGTATGTATTTTCCCCTTGGTATTCCTTGTAAGGTAGCAAATGGCTTCCAATGCTTCATGCAATTCCTGCCACTGTTTCTGAGGTACAAAAGGGGAGAATGGGCTTCAAGAGTTGGAACCAGTTACCTGGAAATTATATTTCAAGCCTAATACCCTGCATACTGCTCGACAGGAAGCCATTTCTTTCCTAAACTTTAAAAGAATGCCAAATTCTTTTTCACTCTAATAAATTGGTTTTTGTAAGTGTTACTTAGGTTTATTTTTTCTGGGCTTTCCTGCTGCTTATACAGAAGTACAGGATATTTGTTATCTAAATGATTTTAATACCTGTATTTTACCTTTATCACATCAAAATCCCTAAGTATTCATGTTGATGACCAGATATTAGCTGAGAAATAGCAAGAATTCAAGAAACATGTATTAGAACTAGTTCATGGAGTAACAGACTAACAGATTGCAAACTCTATTTCTGGATCATATTACAAATAGCAAAACAGATATGACATGGTGAAATCTTGTGCTACCATGATAAAAAAGGTAATTCAATGCATGCAAATTAAGAGCAATATAAAATGCAACATATAAATGTATTGTAAATCAGTGTTTATATTTGAAACAAAAGGCCTTTTTTGTTATAATATGTCCAATAAAGAATTAGAAGCTGGGACAGCTAAACTTACCTACACTCCAAGAGTTTTGAGAATGGTTTGGACATTTGCAGTAGACAACTCTCTTAATGAACTTAGATTTGAAGTCAGGATAATGCCTTCTGCCATTATGTAAATAGTACAAAATACCTTTATATCAGCAATTCAGAAATGAGTGTACTATCTTCTTTTATTTGAAATAAGGTAAGAGTTGGGAATTTTGGTATAAGGAATGCTACAATTGTGTGTTCTTTTAGCAACATATGAAAACCAGCTTGAAAATAACTACAGTCCTTTTCTTAAGTAGGTATTATGTGTGGCTATAACACTTATAACAACACAACATCAGTGTTCCTTTTTTAATATAATTCCTGTGTTTGGCCATACAACTCATTGCAAGTTTTACTGTAATGTTTTTTGCAAACTTGGTTTTCTGTGTATGAACAGAAACGGAGGGAAATATTACACACTTTTGCGTACAGTCATGAAAATCAGAATTATGCTGTCCTAATTGTGGTCCCCCTTATTTGTCTTCTCAATAATGATGAAAAGCATCTCTGTGTATGTGCATGGTGCTTCCAGTGTATATTGTCAGCCAAACTGAAAGAAGATGCATGGATGCTGGAAAAGCCTCATTAATCAAACAGATGTAGTTTCAGTAATTATGAAATATCCCTATTAAGCAGAAGCAGTAAGTCATTAAAATATCTGCTTTGGCCTTTTGGCTAAGATCAAGCATGGAATATCTTCTCATTAGGATAATGGAGTTCAATAAAATGATATTCCATCATTCTCCATAAGGGAGCAAAATGGAACTTTTTGGTTAATCGCAACCACTTAGTCATTCATTTTATCTTCTTCCAGTCTTGTTCATTCATTTATAAGATAAAATTAATTATTCACACATTGAGCCTACTATCCTGGCAAACTCTATTGGACATAAAAGTTAACTTTGTAAATTCAGGGTGGCTTAATGAAATTAATCCTGAGAATAAAACAAACAGAAGGGAAACCTATTTGGTTGTCTTTTATTTTTTTTTAATAAATAAAAATTCAGTTTGTTACATTTAAAGATAATTTATTGAGGAAAATCAGATGTTCATGACATGAATCAGTTTAAACTTTTTTCTTTTTTCTTACTTGAATTTAATTGATACTGACTTTTCATGTATACTAATATTTCCTAATTGTTTTCAACACTTTCTGGCTTCATTTTTCTGGTCTCTAAAGATCTTAACTATATATACTTGATTGGGCCTGTCTTCGTGAATTGTTTATGGATTCAAAAGTGGGATAGAAAAAACAAGCTTAAAAGGCACCATTTTACATGGCATATGATTGTAGAAATTATAGCAGATTTTCCTTATTCTAACTGGATGTCCTTCATTCATAGTTCAATGAAAGGATGAAATAGTTTTACTTTTTTACTTCAAGCATTTTCATGATTTTTACCCAGAGCAATTCTGGATAAGAAGTAGTGAAGTAATCTGCTCACCTGTAAGAGGACAAGGCACAAGATTTTCACTGCATTGTGTGGGTTATTTGAGGTTTGATGAAAATTTTCAAATCTTGTTAGAAGCCTAAATATGAGACTGTCTTATTGCAAAGTAGCATTATCTCTGTGTTTATGGTGATTGACAACACAGCATTTTTAAAGTTCCCAGCACACTATTGAATATGCAAATGTGAAGGTAAATCATGCTTTGATGAAAGTATGTTGTTGCTGCTGATGCATGTATCCCAGGAAGAGCAATTTAAAATGGTTGCTTGAAATATAGAATAATGTATGAATTTATACCCACTATTTAAAGTTCACATTACCACTACGTTGCTGTATAAATGAATAGTGACTCCTCCAATTCAGCCATTGGTTTCAGCAAATAGTGCTGGATATTGGATTCTCAGCCCGTGCTTGAATGTGAAGTTCTGTCTGTCTTTCCTGGTCATACAGCTAGCTCCTCTGTGCTCCTTAGAGGGGGGACTGTGCCTTGTCAGTGCTTTTTGCTTAGTGAAAGGATAGCATAATTAGTTTCCTTTGGTATCTTCTCACTTCTTTTATGGAGGAGAAATGCTGTCTGAATTCCATGTTTCATTGCAGTGGGAATCCAACAGGCTGTGTCAAGGATAGACAAAAGCTAGACCTTCACAGGTTTGTTCTGGGTGTGAATATTAAAGACAGGGAGTTAAAACTTGAAGTAGAAAGCTGACTGCATAGAATTCCTTTTACAAATTGGTGTTGTGTTCTTTAGATGCCCTTGAATGGATTTGTAAAAAAAACCAACCCAACAATTAATGCTTTTACAGTGCATGTAGTCAACATTACTGGCATGAATTTGTGTAGTGTCTCTGACAAGCAAAATCAAGTCAACTGTCTGATACTTGATTGTTAAGTGAGGTGGTGGGCCGATCTTGGCCAGCTACCAGACACCCCCACCCAGTCACTTCCTCACTCCCCTCTTCAACAGGGCAAAGGAGAAAATACAGTGAAGCAGCTTGTGAGTCAAGATTGCTTGACAGTTACCTCACGGGCAAAACAGAGTTGACTTGGGGGAAAATGTATTTATTTTATTGCCAAATAAAATAGAGTTGAATGGTGCAAAACAAATGCAAAAAAACCTAAAACACCTTCCCCTTGACCTCAGTCCCTTCACTCTTTCACTCCCAACTGCTCCAGAGCAGCTCAGGGGGATGCAGGGCTGTGGTCAGTCCACAGCAGCTTGCCTCTGCCACCCCTGCCCCCTCACACTTCCCCCTGCCCCAGTGCATGCTCCATACAGGCCCCAGCTTCCTCAGGAGATACCCACTTGCTCCAGGGGCTTTCCAGTGGAATCTGGTCTGGGGAAGGGGGTTGGGGGTGGCTACATTCCCCCATCCTGCTCTCCCCTCAGGGCTCGCAGGGCCATTTCTCAGGCATTTCCCCTCACTGCTGGGCAGTGTTTTGCCCCCCTGCCAAGACCTGGGTAGTAGCTGCAGATGGTACCACTGAAAAGTCCTATGGATGATGCTGCATTGATGTATATATGTATGTATACAGACTTCCATAGGTATTTACAACAAGCATCTTTATACTTTGAACATAATGAGAATTTGTGATCCAGACCAAGGTAGTAAACTGTAATGTTTCAAACTTAATGTTCACATATATTATTAAAACTGGATCAAATGGCTGTAATTGTTAAGTCACCTCCATTTTTCAAATGCGCGAATATAACTGTGCTGTCTTCCTTGGTGAACATGTTAAACATGAAATAATAAGAATAATAAGGTGTTACCAAGCATAATTACCAAGTACTCTTGGCCTAAAAAATGCCTCAGTAGTATCTGTGCATGATAATGAGGATACAATAACAGACGATGCTGTAGTCAACACTGTTTGCATTTGATAATTAGAAAAAACCCAACAATTTACATATATATATAAAAAAGACTACATGAATAGCAGAATAAGCTGGATAGCTAAGGCTGTTGTAAAATGTATCGACTTGGATTTCCGTAGCACGTTAAAATAAGGCAGGTCTTTTAATTTAAATTGGGGAAAGAAATGCAGTGACATAGCCTATGTAAAAATCTGTCTTACAAAACCATATGTGGCATTCTCCTAGACAGCTTTTAGGACAATTAATTACATTGCTATTCTTTATAATGACTGTTTCTAAATCAAGAGTTTCTAATGAGACAAAAAGGAAGTGTGAAAAAGGAAATTACTCTTTGCTGTTATGTAAAAAGTTGGTTTTTGGTTTGGTTTTTTTTTTAAAAGTCATTGAAAGCATGAAACATTATGTGGAGTTGTTATAACTAGGCTTCACAGCAAATGACAAGGCAACAATGGTATGCTAACCCTCCACTTGATTAAGCCCTTTTAAAATTGATTTTGATCCCCATTAAGTTCAGAAATCGGTTTCCTACTTGACATTTTCTTCTGCTCTGTTTCTACCAGAAGCTTTCCTCCTCCAGACAAGCATGAGTAAGTCATAACCTGCTATTGTGGATGGCAAAGCTGATTTGCTTGAGGATTCTTGGTTCTTTATAAAAGCATGTGAATTTTGCCTGGGGCAATGTGAAGGCTGAATGTAGAAATAATGCAGCACCATCCTCCTATCCTTTCTCTTCAGTCTCTGCTAGTGTGACAGAACCATTAAGGTCTGAATCAGCAGCACTGATCAATGCAGGCAGGCAATGTCCTTTGACTTGCATCTTATAGTCTGGTCAGAAATCATATTTCAATGAAGTAGCTCTTTGGAAATGTTGATACAGTTTGTTTTGCACAGGAAAATAAAAGCAGAGTTTTGTTTTTGTGGGGGAAGAAGCCAAATTTATTTAATCACAATGTACTTTATGCGTTTTAGGGACCTGTGCTCTGGTACATGTCCTGTGATGTTCTTAGGACAGAGAAGCCTATGAGGGAAGCCTTTTCTCACAGTAGTAGTGCATCAAGAGAGGAAATACAAGCAGAAAGTATAATCAAAGATGAGCATGGAACACTATGAAATGAAATATTAGGGCCTTCTATGTCTGTTGTGTTTGTCTTGATGTGTTTTTAAAAGAATGACCTGCTCTGGTATTCTGTAAAGTATCAGTGGATGCCATTGTGTCTTTTTGATTGGACATGTCCCTGTTAAAACAAAACAACACCCAGACACCACTAAAAATTATGGCTTGCCATCTTTTTCTCCCTTATGTCCCCTTCAAGCTAAATGATAAAAATAATTTCACACTAGTTAGACCTGTAGCTACTTTTTCTTCCTTAAAAATGAAAGACCAAATACCAAAAAAGAAACAGGACACATGGTAACTTGCTTTATGAAATTCTACCTCCAGCTGAATCCAATGTGTTCTTTATCAATTGAACAGACAGGAACTAATTAAGAACAGTATTAATTCCTTTGTCTGAATAAAATCTGAATTATTATAAAATTTGGATATTTGTTTTCCTGATGAAGTCCACAAACCACGGCACTTAACCACATGTAGAATTGTTTGAATTCAGCATCTGGCTGTGCAGTTGTTTGATATTGCTTCTTTTGCTCTAACTAAGGATAAATAAAGGATGACATTGGCTTTCCTTGCATTGCAATTTTATTCCCTTTTATAGAGAACATAGAAGCAACTGCAACACTCCAAATGTGTATCTCCTCACAATAAAGGAAAAAACTATCATTGCCTTTTTCTCCCTTTTAAAACTTTTTTAATTTTTATTTTTAATTTGCTAAGATTTTCTTGTCTCCAGTGAATGTTGAACTAACAGCTAGAGTTTGAGCACAAAACGTGTTATGAAATTAAAAGCTGGTTGACATCTCAAAACTGAAGATGGCTCTTTTGGCTGATGCTTCTGCCATTAGCTATGCTCAGTTAGAAAAGATTTGACATATCATACATACATATATATATAAAAATATTTGCTATAAATCACTTAGTTTAAACATTGACTTTACTCCCAAATTTACTGGAAGCTTACTCACAAGTTTACTCCAAGTTGCTGGAATCAGTTTGCAGATTTCATAATGGCATATCAAAACATTTGTTAGGCTGCTCTGATTTAAATACCATTTCTTCAAAATATTAGCGTAGGAGATTTAGGCTAACATGATCCTAAATGTATGCTGTTTATACTCTAGATTACCACAATAGTAAGGAGAAAGATCAAAATTCTTTCTTCTTTCACCTGCTAAACTGTCTTTTCAGGAATATTTTGTTGACACTTTCAGTGAAATCAGCATATCATAACAATTAAATTTATAGGGTCACTTGATACTTCTTTGGAAATATGGGGACTGAGCTCTTTTTAACAAGAGTTTGCAGAATGCAATCAGAGCTAATCCTCACATGTTTCCATGATAGGAACTGAGAATGCACACCTTTTTGTACTTGGAGTGGGAGAAAATCTTCAAGTACAAGAGGAAGGAAATGAAGGTTAGACCTTATTTGTCTTTTCCTCTCAGGAAAAAACTAATCTGTCAGTGTAATAATGTTTAACTCATAGATCACACAGCTTTGGGGTGTTGCTTCTAACATAATTTCTAACAGTAGGCAACTGATAAACAGCCGACTAATAGCTTCTGCAATAAATATGACATATCTGTTTTCTCCAAAGTGGAAATGAAAATAAACAACAATGCACAAATATGGAATTAATAATGCTTTTGGAAAAAAAAAACCCAGAGTTTAAGCTTAAGTGATGTTTACTTTCCGCTGTGCAAATTGTGAAACAATTCTCTGCTACATTGTGCATATATTCTGTGAATTTCTGCTTTTTTCTCGTATAACAAAATGCAGAATCTGCCTTGCATTCTTCATGGTATTTTTAGTGTCTGGTAGAGCAGAGTTTCCTCCCAAGCCATAGGCATTCAGACAGAAATTACAGCTTTTGCTCTGATTTAAATATGATGAGGTTTCTGTCAAGCATCTTAACCAATATGTAAGTGGGTAGCTAAGAATATTTTATTCTCTCTTATGAAGTTAAGTTCTTTCATTATGGGAAATTGTTCAATATCCATAGTGGTAGGTTCTGCACTCTATGAGTTTAAAATATCTTTATTGTGTACTGTGCTATATTGTTTTCAGAAATAATATTTGTTTTTCTCTGGACATGCATTTGTATTTAAGTGCCCAGCAATTTAAAAGTCCCTTACGGGCTATGTTGGTCTTGCTTAAATTAGTTGAAACCTGGAATAACAGCTCTCAAATCCGAAGTTTTATATTGATATAAAACTCCTACAAGTACAACTCCTACCATTAAAGTAAGAAAGTATTGTGAGGAAAAATTACCTATTTTGTTCTTGTTAAAGAGAAAGCTTAATTTTAGAGATGGAAACCTGCATCTGCTAAAGCAATGATGAAAAGTTAAACTGACTGGTAAAAATCTTACTCAGGAAACTAATTATCATGCATTATTGTCTTATCCTTGGGTACTGTAAAACAAACAAATCAAACTGACAAAAAAACCCGACACCAAACAAACACAAGACACTTATTTATATAAGAAGGATGGAGGAAGAGAACAGGCTAGCTAATTGGCAAATGTATTTTAAGCTGAGCGAGACTTGACAAGATAAATTGTGAAGATTTTCAGTATTCTCCTCTCCAGCTGTTTAGATTCATCAGCCCTCTAAAACGTTTTACATGACATGACTCCAAACTTCTCCATACTTAAGTCAGATAAATACCAGTCTGTGAAAAAATCATACCTGCCTGCAAAGATATTTAAGAAGCTGTGTTCGCTGTGACCTCCTCCAAAACATTAATGTATTTCCAGTAGTAAAAAGGTGAACAAGTATATTTACATATCTGAATGTAATGAGCTGAAGAGGCATTTAAGGATTGGAAATACAAAAATAGAAACAATATTTATGAATTTTACTTTGCACAGAGTTGATAGTCTATTATTCCTTATGTCCTAAGGGCAGTTTAGTGAAATCCCAAATATACAACCAGATTGACTGATTTCTGACTATTCCAGATGCAACTGACCTGAGGTTTTTTTTAAAACTGAGCAATTAATGTGGCAGATTTCTCACAGACCTTTTCAATTTGCATAGGGTGCAAAGTAGTATATAATTTATTCATAAAAGACACAGTAGCATGATAGCATGAACATTGGCTGCATTCTCAATGGACTGTGGAATGCTCTGCAGGCTCTAAAATAAACCAAAAGTATTCCAGATACGTTTTTGTTTAAGTGATAGAAAAACATCTGTCCACACTTTTCCAGTAAAAAAAACCCAAACAAAAACCTGTAGCGTAGGTATAACTTAGAAACAATTAAAATAATGTATTTTAAAATTCAAACCTAAATGCTACAAAATACCAAAATATAAGTTTTATTTTAAGGGACCCTGTTCTTCCCAAATGTAAATTACTAAAGAAAAATACATTCAAAATTTAAAATATTGACACTTCCCTGAAAAATTGAGGTGCACAGATTTTGGATACATTTATGTATTTTTCCTCTGTGAAATGTTGACATTTTGATAATTCTGAATTTCCGGAGGGTGTTTTGTAAACATTTATGCTTGTAATAATGCCAAACAGAATAACTTAATTAAAAAGTAAATCTAATCCCTCTGTTTAAGTTGTAGATCACAGTAATTAATGTTAAAGACAGAAGTGTGCAGAGTACTCTGGAATATGTTGTATACCATTTGATGAAAGGCAGTGCAGCCAGAAAGGTCTGATAATAGTCATATAATACATTGCACATTTGAGCTATTGTTATGATACTGCCATTTCCAGGAGATCTTATGAATGTTTGTTAATAAATCATCAAAACAAGGAAGTTTTCTGACTTTTTTGTTTCCCGGTCCTCGGATGGAATGGAGCCCTACTTTATAGGAGTCAAAACATGTAGCCATACCATGACCTTTGGGATTAATAAGGCTTTGACCCCTCTGAAAATTAATCAATAGATGTCAGAAACAAAGTTCAGTTAAAAAGATACTTTGGAAAATCTTGTAAAGTATGATCTGTCTTTGGGCATCCAAATGCATTTTTAGAAATGTGGCCCCAGTGGCACATCCTGTGTTGCCCAAAGACTGATTCCTGAATCAGAACCAGAGAAAGAGAGGCAGATGTGACAGCTTATGCTCTGCTGTGAGCAAAGTAACTATAATAAAAAAAACATTACGTGAGACTTATTCCTTTCCTTACAAAGATGTATCAAAATGCTTGAAATAAACCTCAGAACAACGAACCTTGAAGAGGAAGGGTTATGTGGACACCATGAAATTAATATAATTTATGGCTTCACTGTGGAAGGAGGAAAATAGCTGCTACGTTTTCTTTCTTTTCAATTGCAGCCACCCTTTTCAGCAACAGTGTGTTATCTCTATTGATGATATGCAACTTGCAGTGGGATACAATACATTCCAGGTGATCAATATGAGCTGCTCTAATCTTTTAGATTACAACTGAACTCCAGAGATGCTTGCATAAAAGCTTCAATTACACTTGGACTAATTTGTTCATGAAGTTGAATGTGAACTTGGCTCCCCAGCTGTCTGTCAAGACTGTCCTGTGAAATGCCAGTCATGTGGGGAAGGGACAGACTCTGTAATATGAAAACAAGACTGGTCATAAGAGCACAGTGAGAAATAGCAGATAAAAGCAAAAGGCCAGTCAAAACAGCAAACAAGAATCCAAATGAGGCTTTTGTAAACCTTGCATTGACTTCTTGGCATGAAAATGAGAATGATAACTGGGAAAGTAACTGGTGCATGTGCGGAGCATTACCGTGTTTGCATTGGTGGAGTGTGGTCAGCTATATTGTGGCTTAAGGTATTTAAAAAGTGTTAATCTTCTAATGTGTTGTGATACAGAAGGGCTCCCACTAGGGACGGTAGGTGGCAAGGAAGACAATCAAAAGTAAAGCTCCCGCTCTACTAGTCATCATCCCTAGCTGGTCGGTAAAGTGGTCCAAGAAACTTGCTAGGGAGTGAAGTTAGCTTTGCATCTGAAAAAAAAAAAAATTAAAAAAATTAAATTAAACATAAAAAGTAATAGCTTATATGTTGGGGTTTTTTTATTATTATCATCTTCCACATTCAAGAAAAACGCAACAGAACATGCATAAAGCAAAAGGTTGTTGAACTCTTGCCAAGTGTACCAGAGGCTGGTATATCTGGCAAGAATACCTAGCAAGTGTTTCCTTTCCCTGGAAGAGAATGTTTTCCTTGATCAGCCCTTTACTGATTTCTTCCTGACTTAAGAACTAGAGCATTAGGTGTCCCTGCCTGGCATTTGCCAGCCACTGCCACCAGTATTAATTGTTTTCCCTAGTGGCCCTTTTGAGGACTAAGGAGATGGCTTCTCCAGCAGTGTTCCTATTCCACGTGATGAGGGGTTTGGCTAGAAGTTTATAATTCTGAGCAACAGACTGTAACACTGAGCAAAGATTGCTTTTCTTGTAATTGAAGTTAAACCTGTGGTAGACTTTCCTGAATAACGCTTCTAAGTTTGCTTTTGTTAAAGGCGTCACCATTGACCATGAGCTGCTATGTAGTATCTCACAGTCTTCCCTTAGCATCACTTTAAAAGTTCATTTGAAATAGTACATTAAATGTTCTAGCACCTTATGCTTATTTATTTGTAGTCTTTGGGGGGACACATTCTTGTGAATTAAAGACAGTGGATTCTAGCATTCATTTCAGATTATAAAACCTGCCTATGAAGTATGAAAAGTAAGGCTCTCTCAGCATACTAATACACTGCAATCCAAAAGAGCCACATTAATATTCCTATTGGTTGTCATTGGAGATATGCCAGTTCCCATACGTATTTATCCATGTTCCAATGTGCCCTTGCAATCTCATGACTTCTTTTCACAAGTGCTTGGCAGCTTATTATTTCTCCTCAGCATGCTACAGAGAAATCACTCTACATATTCAAACTAGGGGAGAAAAATGTGTCTTAAGATAACTACCATTTCTGAGGCAGTACAAATTAAACCCAGATGATATGATTCTTTCCCTTACTCCCTGACATTTACATTAGGATTCATATCTTAAAAGAGGAGTCTTTTGCATTACAAGTAAAGATTAAAAGTTGCTTTAAAGTTTTTATTCCTTGCATTTGATAGGTATTTTTATATAATTAATGAGTTGGAAATGCTGGCAGTAGTTAAGATTTTGGGATTTTTTTCGCATATGTCACAGTGAAAGTGTGGTGTAAAAGAAATGCTTAAGAATTATGGTTTTTAATCATTTCCACAAAGCCACGGCTTTGCGTATTTCTTGGCTGAGATGCTTTTTTAATACTACTTCAGATTCATCTGATTCATTGTGGCTAATTTGGGCTCAGAACACAGTATTGCCTTTTTGCATCTAAGTTTATCAGATTTTGAGTTCATTTTTGACATATGCATATGCTGCTTTTCTTAGTAAAATTATTTACAGTATATTTATGTCTTACGGCTAGTATCCTACAGCAGACTTTTGCTAATAAATTATAATTTGATATGAAATCTTGACTGAAGATTTTGAAGAAGGAAGGGTGAATTTGTGGATTTTGAGTTTGGCATTTTTTTAAAGGTGTTTTTCTTACTGCACACAAGACCAGAAAGATGGAAAAGCTTTTGTTCTTCAAAAGTATTCGTATTAAGTTGCCATAATTTATTTCTGATGGGTGCTATTTATCAGTATCCAAACATTTGTATTATTTTGAAGCACTGTGTACATCTTAGCTCTCTTTTCACTTTTCTGACAGAATTTTTGCAAGAGCTTCTAAGAGATCTTCCAGTGCAGCTTCAAATGATGAATATAAACTACCTGAGACTATAAATGTGTCCTGTTCTAATTCCGTAACATTCCACATATGTAGTTGTTTATATGCATTCTAACCTACTGCTACATATAAATGTCAAGAAAGTACAGATGAACTGCAGATTGTCTTCTTCATCTACTCAGAGTGCTTTGATAAGGTATGTCAGCAACTTTACAGGTGACCTGGTTATTGATCAGGATGCTAAGCGTTTGAATAGACTTCTGTGAAGTGAAGCATCAAGTTCTTTTACTCTGCTTTTTCCACAAAAAATCATTGAACTCACTGGTATAGTGAGAATTAAGCTTTAACAGCCATAGATAGGTCTTGATAAATCAAGAGCTTGTGTGCATATCATCTGCTTTGTGCTACAGTCAACACCTGTCACTTCAGATCGTTTGGTCTCTGTTCCCCAAATAGTTCATGGACTAAGTGGGAATTAATGTGATTGCAGGGAAAGCAGATGTGTGATGGGTAGACTGTGTAAATAAACTGTAAAATTATAAACTATAAATAGACTATGAAACAGGAAAGGATGAGTATTGTTTTCTGGTTTTGCTGAGTGTGAACACCAGAACATATGAGAGGCTGCATGCAGTGCGACAAAAGAGGCATCTCACCTGGTGTCTGGTTTCCAATATCCAGGTGCCTGAGAAAGAATGTAAGAACAGAGCAAGTCCTTCCTTTCCATAACCTTTAGGTCTTACAGATTTTGAAGCTTGTGGATTGCAGAGGTTTTGCACTTGTATTTAATTACATTAGGTGACCTTTCTGCCATTCATCTAATTGTTTGAAACTCAAGGAAACTTGTTTCTGATGGCCATAAACTAATTTCCCTCTGAATAGGAAAGTCAAAGTAGCAAATGTCATCATACATATGACACATTTATCAGTTCTTTATATCTGAACAGAATGCAGTGGAAATGCGGTTTTGCTTCAGGAAGTTAACATTTAAATGGACCTAAGCTGGCTTGGATGTTAATACATCACTGAGATAAATGGTATGGAGGAGAGTTTATTTCTTTGCTGCAACGATGCTGGCAGGCAAGTGTGCTGTGTAATTGATTAACAGGGCACAGTACATTGACTTATATGGGGAAAGCTATTATAGCTCAGTAACAGGAAGGTATATATGATTCTGGTTTTAGTAAGTAAAAAATTTGATTCTGTGGGAAATAACTAAAACTGCTGAAAGAACCAAAGGTTCCAAGGATTATTTTTTTTTTCCTCTCTCTTAAATCTGTGACATAACAGCATTTCATATTATGAAGGGAGTTAAAATAGTGCAATATATTTAGTGGAAATTTCATACAGGGTAGAAATACTAGTTTCTGTAAGCAGTCTTTTAACTTTTGTTTTATTGGACCTCAAGTCATGAGTTAATGAGATTTAATATCGTTTTAAACCTTCATTTGAAGTAAAGTCCTTCCCTATAGTTACTACAGATTTATGGTGAATTTCCTGTATTTTGAAGCTAAAATGAGCAGGCAGATTGGAGCCTGGAGATGAGAAAGTGAGGTATTTTTGGGTTTAATCTTTAGGTTATTAGTTGGTATCCCAAAACAGGCATAGAAAGAGAATGCAGTTCTAAACAATAGTGAAGGAAAACTGTATCAACTCTGCTTGGTTTGTCTGGGCCCCAAATATGGGCGGTTCAACCAAACTAAGAAATCAGAGGTCCAGATTCAGTACTTCAGAAGCACAGATACACTAAACAAAGCACATTTGTGACTGTCTGTAAAAATTGTGACAGCAGTGGCAAATACAGTGATACTCCCCGTGGGTTTTTTTCAGTTTGTTCTCTTTTTTGACTATGTCAGCCTTCCTTGTCTTATTCTTTTGAATCCAGGAGGATGGGCTGATGAAGCAGAGAGACAAGGAAGGCAATACAGAGAGATGATAGTTTAGAAGCTAGTGCTCTTTCCAAATAAGTTTTTCTCTGTTTCCTTTTACATAGCTTCATCAATAGTGTCAACAATGTAGTAGCTGTCAAAATAAAAGGAAATTTTCTCAATAACTACTGGGATTAGTAAAATAATAGAAGTTCTGTTGAGCTTTACTTGGAGAGGTGTATTTTCACCTGTTGTTTTATTTCTGAACACATTGCCTAAAATCCTGTTTAATATTCTGTTGCAGAATTTAAGATTTTGGTCATGTTTTTGTCCCTTCTCACAGTTTTGTGTTGTTTTTTTAGGATAGCTCTTTCATTTCACAAATATTTAAAAAATATTTGTCACCAATAGCCTCACATTATATTAACTAATTAATCAAATTACACCAGTAGCAAACTAAACTACTAAAAATATCATGTAAGGTAAGCAGAACAAAATGCTATAAAAGGACTTTGTTACATGTTTTTAAAATATTTATTATGTGTTCTTCTGTTTTTAACTGGTTTATTCCACTTTTACCTAATGTCACGAATGGTCGGTTTAGACTGCTTAAAGAACCACTGTCAAACATATCAGGGAACTGTTTAATGGAAATACCAAGTTGTAAAAGTGTGTCTTAACTAAGTTTGTCAAGGTTCACTCTTAGTGTACTGCATAAAGGCTATCACATTGATTCAAAACTATCAAGACAGAAATCAAAGTTGACAAGACAGAATCTTAGTACACTATAATGCAAAGTTATGTGCGGTGTTGGTCACTTACCAAAGATCTGTGGTTGGTAAAAGGTGTCTCTGCTTCGAGGAGCACCCTTAAGAGATGTTCCAGCTCAAGAGGAGATGACTGCCATCACAGAATGCACAAAGAAGTTTCATTTAGGCTGCCATATTTTTGGAATAAAGTGGTTGGCTTTTAATAAAATTGCATACAGTGGGAGAGGTATGCATCAGACTCCTTGTACCCATAAATTTCTTTGTTTCTTGATAAATGAGTCTTGGAAAAGCCACCTGCTTTTCATGTGTTAATTGCATCATTGATGTTCCAAGCTCATATGTATCAATGCTCATTGTGTCACTCTGCTCCTTTGTGGGTTTTTAGAGAGCAGATTGGAACTAGAGGAGCTCTTGGCCTGGTTATGGCTCAGGCCTTGACCTCCTTTGGAGCATGTAGCAATCTATTGCTAGTGTGGTTAAGGGGTCAAATGCAGATGTCACACCTACACAACTGAATTAATGCAAATGATCTTCAGATCTCTATCTAGATAACAATAATGAAGTGGCAGCAAGACCAGTTTGCCAGCAGTCTTTAAGTTGAAAACCTGCTTTTATCAACAACAAAAAATACACTGTAGATAAAGCAAGGCATGAGGAAAAAACTTCGTCAGGTAACTCTCTGTGGTTATGACATGTAGGGTAAAATTTGTAATGAGTAGTTCAGTCTGCTGCTCACTTCTGTTCTTAGGCTGTAACCTCATACTACTTGGACTGAAATAATAGCAGCCTGGCAGCCAGGATGTTAAAATGTGGGCCCTTGCTCTATGCTATACCCCTGCTGACAGGGAGAGGTGCTGTGTGAGCCTGGTGTGCAGGTTGGGTGGTGTGAAATGAGCGCAAGGCACTGCGCACATGGGCTGCAGGCTTCCCACCAAATGAGCCATGTGGCTGCAGCCAAAGCAGCATGAAGAGGGGAATCCTGCTGTTTTGTGGTATTAGCAATAATGCTTAAAACCATTTCTCTTCACTGTCAAAATTCCATCATTAAATAGTGTGGTAGTGAACTTTAAAGCCATTGGAATGGTCCTTTAATTCAGTGCAAAGCAATTGCCCTTCACTCTTGCCTATGAATTTTGTTTTCTCCCTTAACAAAATCCTGTAGATTTGTGAAGGAAACTTATTTATTTTGTTAAATGTCAAAGTACTGATTCATGAACTAATACTCTTCTGTATTTCTGTGCTTCAGTTCCTATTGCTGTGAAAGTAATTTTATTTTTCATTACATGAGAGTGGAAATTTTAAGAGACCTGCATTATAAATGACTTGATTCACTCACAATTCTCTTTGCCCCCTTATAGTTCCCCTTTTGAGGGTAGCATTAATTCAGTCTCCACGTGTGATCCAGTCTGACCAACTCTCTGTTTCACTGTTTTCTAATTGCACCAAAATTATGAGATGTGGCTGAGTGTTAAATATGCTTCCTATCACGGCAGTGCTTCCTTGATACATATATTTGGGATGTTTCCACTTACAGCAGAGCCTGTGTTGCAGTGCGTGTGTTTAAAAACATTACTCAAACTGACTGGCATAGGTCAGAGTTTTTTTCTGCTGCAGTGGGTTACACCTGAAATGTAAATGAGTAATGTAACCTGCATATTTCACCCATCTTTTGAAATAACTGAGGAAGAACTAGAACAAAGGGCAGTACATTAGCTCTATGAGTATTTGAAACATCAAAACCCAATTCTCTTCATTCTGATTTATGCAACTTAACACAACAGCAGATTAGTTTTAAACTTTTTTCTTCATCAGAAAGGCAAAGATTTTGATTTTTTTTTCCACCTTAGATGCCAATACTGTTAATCTTCTTTATACTGAACAAAATAGAAGTGAAGTGCTCAAATGGATTATAGAGATTATATGCTTTTTACAAATATAATTTTGTTATTTTTTTTTTAGTAAATCCGGTAATAAATATGGTAATTCATGGGCATTTATTAATGTACCCTAATTTATTTTCTTTTTTTTTCTTTTAATATCAGATTATCAGCACTTCTATTACAAAACTGCAAGTTAATATCTAATCTAATTCTTAGGAAACTTTCACAATAATACTTTTCTGTAGAACTACATTTTCATGTAACCAAAAATATTCCAGATATATCAGGTCAGGCTCTTTTAGTGTGTTTTGAGTATCCCTAAGGAGAACGGTGTCTCAATGTTTAGGCATTACCATTACCTAATTTTTTTCCTTTGTTGAAGTCTTTTTCTCCTGTAAGGTTTGTGTCTGTTTGTTAGTGTGGGGTTTTTTGCTTATTGTTTGGGTTTGGGTTTTTTTTGTTGGGGTTTTCTTATTGAATTTTGGGATGTAACCACATGCCTTCCACATGTACAGAAATAACAATACTCTGTTGCTACCCAAAAGAAAAATAAAGGGCACATTGACTCTTAACATGAAAGAATAATTAACAACATAAAGTGAATCTGTTTTGTTGTGTTTCAGAAAAGTGTGATGAACCTCTGGTCTCAGCATTACCACACTCCTCCTTCAGTAGTTCATCGTCTATGACAAGCAGCTATGTGCCAGGGTATGCCAAGCTAAACAAGAGAGGAGGTAAGGAATACGCTCTACCTGAACATTCAGATATTTCAAGAAAAAAATATGAATGTTATTTTTAATATTAAAATGCTTGCTTTTTTTTTTTTTTTTTTTTTTTTTTTGACAGTATTGCTTATGTTATTTTTAACAAAGTTTTCACTGCCTGACAGAAGGTTTTGGAAACAGAATTAATTTCTGTTTCCTTGTATGTGACAGTAATTGCACTCCTTTGCACTGCAGGGAGAAATACACTAATAACATGTAAGCAGCATGGGCCAAATGGTAATGTTGATGGACTCATATGGTACGGTTGTATACATGGACTTCATTTAAAAGGTCATGCCTGTGTTAATCGGGCCAATGGATGTTTGCAAGGCCATGGTTGTTAGAGCAAAACTAAACATTTTCGATGTGCTTTGTTGCTTTAGCTTGTTTGCCACCTTAATAATGATTGCTGTTATTCAGCTTTTTCTGGCACCACAGGAACTTTGCCTTTTGCTGGTATTTCTGTAATGCACTGAGCTGTTGTTCAGAAGTAAGAAAGCCACCTCAGTTTTGGGGGTTGGAAGAAGAGGTGTGTACGTTTGATGATCTACCTGGTCTAACTTTATCTTTAGGGTGAGGCAAATGTAATTAGTGGTCTGCACACAAATCTTTACCTTCCCCTATGGGAATTTAATAGCTTTTACTGAAATATGTAGATTTCTGTATATATACCATTTTGATATCAATCTCAACATTAATTTAACAAGAATGATAAATGTAAACATGAGACTAGATTGACAGAAAATTAGTATTCTGGATACTATTGATTTTAATTTTTTTTAATAGCATCAATTGAAAAGTCCCAATATCTAAATTTTTGTAAGTTCTCGGGGAATTAGGTTGTGAATCAATACAAAAATTTTATCTTTCCCTCCAAATACATGTCAAGGGTATAATGAATTGGCTTAGTGAACTTAGAATTAAGAAATACTTTTATTTTAGAGAGGAGAAAAAGAGACCAAGTGAGAGACCCTCGATCTTCTAAGCCCTGAAGAGCTATGATAATGGCCACCAAACTTGTAGAAGGGTGGGTTATCTGCGCTGCTGCTTTTATTTCTCCTGCTCCTACAGGAATTATGCTGCTCCTGCCTAGATACCATATTCTGTCTCCTCAAAAAAACCCTGAAACAAAAGTTATAATATTTTGTCTTTAGTTTGTAATTTGTGATTCAAACTGTTCATTGCCCAGATGAAAGAAGTTAAGAAACAGTTCAATTCTTAAATTACTTAGGTTGAATTCTGCTGTATCTGATCACAGTTATGTTCATTTACATTCTGTTCCCTGGCCTGAAATATTTAAAAAACCATTAGAATGACTTCCATAAAATAAAGCTTTGCATCATCTTGGTAGGCAGGTTCTTGAAACTGATTTTAGATTACTATTTCTCCTTTTAGTTATCTAGATTTATTACTTTTTAAGCGTAAAACAAATCAGATATCTGGAAGTTTGTTGTGGTTTTTTTTTCTTTTAATTATATTTACTCTCCCCTTTCTTACCCTTATAATCACTACAGTGCAGTTTCTTTTAATGATGTTTCTTTAGCAATTTGGATCTACAGTGCTGTCATTAATCAAACACTTGCTTAATTTCCTGTATCAAAAGGACATGTGAAATTTAGTTGCAGCTCTTTGCTTAAATAACATCTTTAGACTGTTTTCATCCATCTATTAACATCTATGAATCCTTTTGTTTTCCTAATTCTAGTGCCAGTAAAAGTACTGCAGAATCAAGGAATGTGTGTAACATGGGAATGTGGCCTTCACTGAGTTTATGTTTCTGGTTCCTGAAATGGTGGAAAATATCTCTGTTTTAATACTGAGCTATTTTACAACATCATGGCATTACAGATGCTGCTAATCAAACCAGTAATAAGAGAATCCAATTTTTTTATCTCCGAAGAGTCATTAGCAGCTAATAGGTTCCAGAAACCAAATTTGCTATTTAAACCACACTGTGCTTAAGTCATTAAATGGAAAAAACTCCCCCTCCTCTGGCCCCAGACCCTTTAAATTAAGGAAATGGGCATTTGAAACTTCTAGTCTGCAGCCTAATTATGTTTTTCTTTGCCATTTTTGTGCCACTTCACTCTAGACTGGCAAAACACTTTAGTGGAATAGATAGTATATTTTATTCTATTGATTAAGAGACTGATTTATTTAATAGTCACATCATGTTATTAAGAAGGTTGCAATTGTGATTGTAGTTCTGGTTCAGTTTCCTGCTGTAAATGTTGCAATCGGAAGGATGCGCATCAAAGAGTTTAACAGGAGTTGTTTGGGTTTTTAACCGCAGTTTTTAGGAGGCTTCAAAAGCAGAAACATTCACAAGTTATTCCTAATGTTTCATATCACTTTCTTTACAAATCCCATAAATAGTCATCTAGGAAAACAGAACGAAAGCTTAATGGAATGGCATTAATCTGGAAACTGAACTTCCAGGGTATGTCTAGGGTATTTTGCTGTATCAGTATGAGAAAATATTTTACATTTTCCACAGCTGTCTATTCAGAGCGCTGTAAGCCTTTGCTGATTTATGGATTAGTACATCTTTCAAAGGAAATGCAGATTTAATGGACAGAGTATAACTTGATTAGAAAAGTTAACCTCTCCAAATCTGTTTATTTGGTGCTTCATATTCTTCTGTGTTGCCCCTTTTACCTGCTCTGATACTTATTTCTTGTTAGAGTAGCAAAGAGAAGTATCGTGAGCTTTTTTTTGGTGGAAAAAAAACCACCTTTATTTTTAATTCAAAGAAAATGCTGTTTATAGAAACAAATGTTCAGTGTTTACCTGAAAGTTTGTCAGTCTCTTGCAAATTCATACCAAAATCAATCCCAAACCATTCTACTTCAGGTGCATTTCTTAAAAAGTATTTGAAATACTCACTCAGTGATGAGTTCACATTCTATACCTGTGGAAACCAAACATTTCTAAGTTTATTAAATGATGCAGTGTAAAATGTGGAGAAATATGAGAACGTTTTACCTTTCAAATAAATATTTAATTTTCCTTTTCAAAATGAATGACACAGGAGTCCTTCACATTGTCACATAAATATATGCCATTCAGTTATTGCCAGCACTATAACACATTTTAGTAGGCTAGCCAAAAAAATTTGAGAGCTCTTTCCATTTTTGTTATACCTGTTCTACAGATGTAATCTGAATTCTATCACCTTACTAGCTCAAGCGGCATCAGAGGAAAGGAGAGTTTTTAATTAGCTCGGTCTACAGCTTTTTAAAACTCTATGTACAGTAGCTTTTGCATATGTCAAGGTTATGAGGTCTAACATCTTATGACCTGCCAACAGTAGAATCAATGGACTGCATCATATCATGAGGAAGATTCTTAGCACATGTTTGATGTAATGCATTATCAATCTTCCTTTTAATGGTTCCCAAGCTAGTGAACCTTACACTTCTCAATAGTACAAGAATTAATGCTGTCCATCATCCACCTCATACCATTTTAATTTAGGGAAAAAATTCTGCATTATTTCAACATAGTGTATTGTTATAAAAGATAATTGGAATCTGCTTGAAACTGAGCTGAGTCTCAGAACTTCAGAAATAATCCCAGCAGACAGTGAAAGTATGAAGGTCATAATGAATCTTTGGATGCATGGAAATTATCTTTTGCACAGTGGAATAAAGAAGAAGAAATTTGGCATCTGGGGTTCTCTTTCAAGTCCAGTATTAGACGGGAATTTGAAGCTGTCAGTGAAATTGATAATGGAATATGAGAGGAAGTTTCTGTAGGACAACTGATGTTCAAAAAGCAGTCCTTTTATCACCGTGCTGTAACTCCTGTCTAGGCTCTCATGTTACTTTTTAGTCAGTGCTGACCTTGACCTGTTACCGGAATTATTGATGTGTCTACAAAACAAGCATCTGAATTTTTAAGTGTTGCCATAGGTGTAATTGAGACAGTATGTTTTTTCTCAGTGTAGCCTTATATTGTGGCTGCTGAGACAAGAACTTATCTATAATGAGATATGATTCTTTTATTTCCCAAGTAATTCCCAGTAGTTCAATCAGGTCTATTCTGCAACACCTCTACCAATGCAAAAAATGCCTGGGAAGACATCTCACCTTAGGAGAAATCTGTGGACATCTGGCCTAGGCTGTTTTTAGCAGGGCTATTAAAACCTCCAATACCATTACCAATATCACTGCTTTTCCAGTTCCTTATTACTTTTCTGTAATGGTATATGAGAAAGATTTGATGTAATTTTCCTTTTGACAAAATGAATGTCAAAAGGATGATTAGCAACTGTGGATTCTGTGAGCAGTTCGGGCTTGTCACTTCATGGGACTTGCCAGGGATTTAGTTTGAGTGTGAATCTCGAAGAAGAAACTCACTGGCATTAGCATTGTCCAAATAGGGGACAGTAAAAATCCAGTGTGCAGTTATAATTAGCACACTGTAGATTGTCGCCTTAAATACTCCTGCAATCTCTTTATGTTGACAAGACCTCTGGGCACACTAAGATTGCCTATATACAACATCACTCATCATTTTGGTTCAAACCCTCTTGGAAGAGAGTTATTAATAGCATTTGCAGAGTCTCATGGTTGAAGGCTAGGCTGGCCTCTAGACAGATGCTGTTAACTCTTTCCCTTCCCAGAAGGGGAAGGGAGAAAGAAAAAGGGAGAGAGGCTTACTGGTTGGAGGTAACTAAAGCAGCTTCGATGAGATAGTCACAATAAAACAACAAAAAGAAAGGGTAAAATAATAGGAAAAATAGTGAAATATTATCATGTTACCACTGCTGCTGCTGGGCAGACACTGGGAACATCCTGGACTGGACTCAGTGACAGATGGGAACTGGATTCAGGAATGCACAGGTCAGCAATGCACAGATTGGGATCCAAGGCAGAAAAACAGAGTTCTGCCAGGGTGCCTGGGTCACCTATCTGGTCTGCTCCTCCCCACAGGGGCGACCCCTTTTCTGCCCTTTCATTTTCAGCACGGAAGTTGTTTAGCAGAACCAAGCAGTGACCTTGGTTTCTATAGGAATAAGTGTAAGCAAGAGCCTTCATGCATGCCAATCATACCCTTACCTCTGCAATAACTATTCACATCGAGCGTTACCAGTCCTAGAAGCAGGCACTGTCTGGAAAGCATGCTATTAATGTCAGAAGTGCAGTCACTTAGAAGAGACTTCCCGAAAAGTAAAATTACTAAAAAGAAGCCTGGTTCTGTCCTAGATCAGACCCCAGGACACAGCAGTTTGTAAATTTTCAGTTTGTATTTTCTAAGTAGGAAAGCTCTCAAGAATTATGGATAAAATATCATAAAAGAATGGTAAAAACAATGAGAAAAGGAGCAGTACCATCCACTTAAGCTTTTGTTAGTTTACAGAGAGCCCAGACTAAGAATTTATAAATAATTACAACATGGTTACCTTTCACTAAATAAATAAACAAACAATTCCCTGTAAATAGGTGCTTTAAATAAACACACGTTGTACAATGCAAGACAGTTTATTTGGTGAAACTATGCCATGTAACAAATAGTAGATCAAATCATATTATCAGAAGTCAGGGCAAATTAATCGCTGTTACCCATTAAATAATTACTTTTCAATTTTAAAAATGTGGAAAATTAGTTATTAGTGACTGTAAAAAAACACCCTATAGTGGTTCATTTATTAATACAACCTTAAAAACATGTTTGCACTGGACATAGTATTTTTTGTGTTGCACACAGTATAAACCAGAGTATTTCTGGATTTTTTTAGAGAGATTACAAGTAACTACTGCGTGGGATTTGGGTTTTTTTGGTGTTGTTTTAAAATTCATTTCAAGATGAATTGAAATGTGAGGGTAAATGAAAACACTTTGCCTGTGAGGGTAAATTAAAACAATGTCTTTTTATTAGTAACATGACCTTTTGGTATTATTCCTAATAACATTTTTGTATAACCTTAACTTCAACCTCTGGGTTGTTGTTTGTTTTGTTTTCTTTTCTTTTCTTTTAAAATCTATAATTAATTCAGGCTCAGGGCTTCATTTGCAAGTACATTTGGAACTAGAAAGAAAAGTACTGTAGGAAAGGCATTTGTCCCCTTACAGCTATGGTCAAATATTATTGCTGGACTCATATAATTTTTTGTGTGGCTTTATCTGCCTCATATCCTAACACATAATATTTTTTTCTTATTCCTAGCCTTCAAAAGAAATAGCTAGGCACCCTGCTTTGATTTGTAGTGCAGCTTGCTTCAGCTCCACAAATGCTTGTATCTCTGTTTTGAAGACAGTTGTGATTGTCACTCAGTTGACCTTAGCATTTGTTTTCTGTGCTTCAGTGATTTGGCCCTAATGAAACATTTTTCATAAACATTGACATTTTGTAGATGGAATTCTTAAAAATAGGAAGAAAAATGTTTGCACTAACTCATTCGTCTGAAATCACAGGCTTTTTTAGTCTCTGGAGCTATATAAGGAGAAGTAGGAAAAAGCATGCATTGCGAGAAGATAGCAGATTTTGTCAAGGGGCAGGAAAAAGAAGCATCCAAAATGGGAAAAAAAACCCCATCAGTACACATCCAGGTCAGACTGATGTGTTGAAGTAGTAACTTTAAAAAGGAAAAACATCACCCTTTTCATTCAGAACACAGTCCAAGGAACAAAGTCTGTGGAAAGTGAACCTAAAATAATTGGATAAAAATAAAGCATCATTAGCTTATGTTAATTTACCATAGCCAAATGAATACAGAAAGCATGACCATTTTTTCCAGTTCATAACTAATTTGTTAATTAAAGTGCTTATAATACCTAATTGGCTTATTTAATACATGTCTAGATAGGAGAAAAAAAATAAAATACTGAGCTCTCTCTTAAACTTGTGTGTGAAACTTTTTCTACATCAATAATTTGCATGGGCTTGTTCCGCCCCAGGTGCAGGACCTAACATTTGTGCTTACTGAATTGCACTAAGTTCTTCTTAAGCTCCTCAGGTAGCTGATGATTCCCTCCCCTCCTGCCAACAGGCATCAGGAGAAGAGCAAAGAGACAAGCGGGAGTGGAAGCAGGTCCCAGCTCAGGGGGGGCAGATGAACCCCCTCCCAGACTCCCTCACCATACCAGTTGCCCTGGCACAACAGGTATGGAGCTCTAGAACTGGAGGACCAGGGAAAAGAGGAAGTAGATGAACGTCCATCCAGAGGACTGCCTGAGGGAACTCAGCCACTCCCATGCATTAAAACTACTAGTGTTAGAAAAAAAGGAGAGTGTTTGTTGCAGGTGACTCCCTTCTGAGGGGAATGGAGGGCCAACCAGACCCATACCGCAGGGAAGTCTGCTGCCTCCTTGGGGCCTGGGTCAGAGATGTTACCAAGAAACTCCCTGTCCTGGTACGGCCCTCTGACTATTATCCCTTAATAGTCATACAGGTTGGAAGTGATGAGGTTGAGGACAGAAGTGCCAAAGCAGTTAAGAAGGACTTTAAGGCACGGGGGTGATTGGTTGAAGGATCGGGAACACAGGTAGTGTTTTCCTCAATCCCTTCAGTGGCAAGGGAAAACTACGTCGAACACTGAGAGAAATAGGAAGATGCAGCTGCTTAACATGTGGCTCAGGGGCTGGTCCCACAAGCAGAATTTTGGTTTATTTGGTAATGGGAACATTTATGTGACACCAGGCCTACCAAGGACAGACAGAGTTCAGTTGTCTCCAAAGGGGAGGAGGATTCTCGCACAGGAGTTGGTGGGACATATTGATCAGGCTTTAAACTAGGTTGGAAGTTGGGGAGGGGGTGTTAAAGCCAGGACTACTAGAAATGAGCCCAGAGGTGGTGTGCCCATGTCAAGGAGGAAGTTGATAACCCAGCTCAAGTTCATTTACAGTAATGCACGCAGCATGGGAAATAAACAGGAAGAGCTGGAAGCCCTTGTCCAACAAGATAACTATGATGTAATTGCCATTACAGAAAGATGGTTGGATGGAACCCAGGACTGGAATGCTTCAATAGATGGCTACAATCTCTTCAGAAGGGATAGGCAAGGAAAGAGAGGAGGTGGGGTGGCTCTGTACATCAAGGAGTGCTTTGATTATATAGAGTTCAATTATAGTGATGACAATGTGGAATGTTTATGGGTAAAGATGAGAGGGAAGGCAAATAAAGCGGATATCCTGTTGGGAGTCTGCTACAGACCACCCAACCAGGATGAGGAGGCAGATGAGACTTTTTCCAGGTGGCTGACAGAAGTCTCAAAATTGCCAGCCATGGTTCTGGTGGAGGACTTCAACCTGGAGCAGTAACTCAGCCACAAGCAAGCAGTCTAGGAGGTTCCTCGAGTGTATGGAAGATAACTTCCTGACACAGCTGGTAAGTGAGCCTAGCAGGGGAAGTGCCTTACTGGACCTGCTGTTCACTAACAGGGAGGGAATGGTGGGGGATGTGGAGGTCAGAGGCCATCTTGGGCTTATTGACCATGAAACAGTTAAATTCTCAATACTAAGTGAAATAAGGAGAAGGGTCACCAAAACCTCCACTATTGGCTTCCAGAGGGCAGACTTCAACCTGTTTAGAACACTGGTTAAGAGAGTCCCATGGGAGTCACTTCTGAGGGGCAGAGGGGTCCAGGAAGGCTGGATGCTCTTCAAGAAGGAAGTTGTAAAAGCACAGGAGCAGCTGTCCCCGTGTGTCATAAAACAAACTGTCTGGGAAGACGACCAGCCTGGCTGAACAGGGAGCTTTTGCTGGGACTCGGGGAGAAAAAGAGAGTTTACCACCTCTGGAAGGAAGGGTGGGAAGCCCAGGACGAGTAATGGGAGCTTGTGAGGACATACAGAGAAAAAATTAGAAGGGCAAAAGCCCAGCTGGAACTCAACCTGGCCACTACCATCAAGGACAAGAAAAAAAGATTTTACAAATCCATCAACAGCAAAAAGGAGAACCAAGGAGAATCTCCATCCGTTATTGAATGAGAGGGGGAAGATGGGAACCAAGGATGAAGAAAAGGCTGAAATACTTAATGCCTTTTTTGCCTCCATCTGTATTAGTTAGACCAACTGCCCTCAGGGTTTTCAACCTCCTGAGAAGGAACATAAGATTGGAGAGCAGAACAACCCCCCATAATCCATGAAGATGCAGTTAGAGAGCTGTTGCAGCACCTAGATACTCAAAAGTCTATGGGGCCAGATGGGATTCACCTAAGAATACTGAGAGAGTTGGCAGAGGAGATCACCAAGCCCCTCTCTATTGTTTATCAGCAGTCCTGGATAACAGGGGAGGTCCTAGATGACTGGAGGTTTGCCAGTGTGACATCCATCTACAAGAAGGGCCTGAAGGAAGATCCTAGGAACTACAGGCCAGTCAGTCTGACCTCAGTACCAGGGAAAATCATGGAGCAGCTCATCTTGAGTGAACTCATATGGCAAGTGCAGGACAGCTAGGGGATCCTGCTCAGCCAGCATGAGTTCAGGAAAAGCAGGTCCTGCTTGACCAACCTAATCTCCTTCTATGATCAGGTAACCTGGCTGGTGGATGAGGGAAGATCTGTGGACGTTGTTTATTTGGACTTTGGGAAGGCCTTTGCCACAGTCTCCCACAGCATTCTCCTGGAGAAACTGATGGCTCATGGCATAGACAGGTACACTCTCTGCTGGGTTAAAAACTGGCTGGCTGGCCGAGCCCAGGGAGTTGTAGTGAATGGGGTTGGATTCAGCTGGCGGCCAAGTCACCAGTGGTGTCCCCCAGGGCTCGGTTTTGGGTCCAGCCATGTTCAATATCTTTATTGATGACCTAGATGAAGAGATTGCTTCCTAAGTAAGTTTGCAGATGACACTAAGCTGGGTGGGAGTGTCGATTTGCTTGAGGGTAGGAAGGCTCTGCAGAGAGCCCTGGACAGACTGGACTAATGGGCCGAGGCCAATTGTATGAGGTTTAACAAGACCAAGTGTCGGGTCCTGCACTTTGGTCACAACAACCCCGTGCAATCTAGAGGCTTGGGGATGAGTGGTTGGAAAGCTCCATGGGGGAGAAGGACCAGGGCGTGCTGGTTGATGGCTTACTTAACATGAGCCAGCCATTTGCCCAGGTGGCCAAGAAGGCCAACAGCAGCCTGCCCTGCATCAGGAATCATGTGGCCAGCAGGAGTAGAGTGGTGATCCTGCCCCTGTACTCAGGACCTCGAGTACTGTGTGCATTTCTGGGACCCTCACTTCAGGAAGGATGTAGAGCTGCTGGAGCAAGTCCAGAGAAGAGGTACCAAGCTGGTGAAAGGCCTGGAGAATAAGCCCTATGAGGAGAGGCTGAGGGAACTGGGATTGTTTAGTTTAAAGAAGAGGAGGCTGAGGGGAGACCTCATTGCTCTCTACAGCTACCTGAAAGGAGGTTGTAGGGAGGTGGGAGTTGGCCTCATCTCTCAAGTGAATAATGACAAGATGAGAGGAAATGGCCTAAAGTTGCGCCAGGGGAGGTTCAGACTGGATATTAGAAAGAATTTCTTTGCCAAAAGAGTGGTTGGACACTGGAACAGGCTGCCCAGGGAGGTGGTGGAGTCACTCTCCCTGGAAGTATTTTAGAGAAATACAGATTTAGTGCTTAGTGACATGATTTAAGCACTGATTGGGTAGATTAGGTAATGGTAGTGGGATTTAGGTTATGGGTTGGACTAAATGATCTTCTGGAACCATTCTGTCCAGAGTTAGGACTCTTAATGTTAAGGGTCAAGGTTTAAGGGTCTAGGCATAAGCGTCTAGATTAAATGGTCTGGGGTTAAGGGTCTAGGGTAACGGTCTACTGTTACAAGTCTGTGGTTAAGCATCAAGGGTAAATGATCTAACTGATGTGGTGGTGCTAGGTCATAGGCTGGACTTGATGATCTCAAAGGTCTTTTCCAGTCTGTGTCTGTGTTTACCCAACTGTCCGGCCTGTCCAAGTCATGCTGGATGGCAGCAAAGCCCTCTAGTGTATCTACCACTCCTCCCAGTTTTGTATCATCAGCAAACTTGTTGTACATACACTGTCCCCTCACTTAGGTCACTGATGAATATGTTAAACAATTCAGTTCATTAATTGTTTCTAAAGCTAATGAACAGCTGACTGGCTGGAAAGTGATTCTACTGGTGGCAGAGAGTGGGCAGCCTTACAGATAGCAACTGGTCTGTTTAACATGGGTATACTTTTCCTGTATCACTAGGGTTTGGTGAAACTCTGGCCATTTATCCTCAGAGCAGCCAAATTCAGTGCTCTCAATGATCCTAAAAGCCCAGAGTTTTCTTTAAAGGATTCTCAAGCAACACTGGGACATTAACCTCTAGGGCTCCATCCTAGGCCCAGTCCTCTTCAACATCTTCATCAATGACTTGGAACCAGGACTGGAAGGAATTCTAAGCAAGTTTGCAGATGATACAAAACTGGGAGTAGCTGTTGACTCCCTTGAGGGCAGGCAGGCCTTGCAGAGAGATCTCAACAGGTTAGAGAGATGGGTGGTCACCAACCACATGGAGTTTAACAAAGGCAAGTGCCAGATTCTGCATCTGGGACGGGGCAACCGTGGTGGTAAGTACAGACTAGGGAATGAGTGCCTGGAGAGCAGCATGGTGGAGAGGGACTTGGGGGTCCTGGTTGATGGCAAACTGAATATGAGCCAGCAGTGTGCCCTGGCAGCCAGGAGGGGCAACCGTTTCCTGGGGTGCATCAAGCACAGCGTTGCCAGCTGGTCAAGGGAGGTGGTTGTCCCGCTCTACTCTGCTCTGGTGCAGCCTCACCTTGAGCACTGTGTGCAGTTTTGGGCACCACAATACAAAAAGGACATCAAACTATTGGAGAGTGTCCAAAGGAGAGCCACGAGGATGGTGAAGGGTCTGGATAGAATGACTTATGAGGAGTGGCTGACGTCTCTTATTTTATCCAGCATGGAGAAGAGGAGGCTGAGGGGAATGTCCTTGTTGCAGTCTATGGCTTCCTCATGAGGGGAAGAGATGGGGCAGGTACTGATCTCTTCACTCCTGTGACCAATGACAGGACTCAGGGAAATGCCAGCTGAATCAAGGGAGGTTTAGGTTGGATATCAGGAAAAGGTTTTTCACCCAGAGGGTGGTTGAGCACTGGAACAAGCTCCCCAGGAAAGTGGTCACAGCACCCAGCCTGCCTGAGTTCAAGAAGCGTTTGGACGATGCTCTCAGGCACATGGTGTGATTCTTGGGGTGCCCTACACAGGCTCAGGGGTTGGACTTGATGATCCCGATGAGTCTCTTCCAACTCGGCATATTCTATGATTCTGTGATTCGATGAAATAGTTAAAAAATTGTTTAGGTGTTATTAGCGGCTTCATCTTTATGCTATCTTGGAAAGACAGACCTGATTAGCTCTCCAGCTCCACTCAGAATACCTACATTCTTATTTGCATTTGAGCAGGAGCTAATTGTCTCAAACATGGGCTGACTGACAAGTTTATACTTGAGCTTTATAGGTGGTACAGTATATATCTATTTTTTTTTTATTATTATTTACAGTCAGCTGCTTCAAATTTCACACAGATGAGTCATACACATGCCTTATAAATCAGGCAATAGATTATATAATCAATTGTTTTCAAGATTGCAGATGTTACCTCTGGTGTTTCATTTCAATTATTAAAACAGGGAGGGGAATTTTATCCTATTAAAAAAGCTGGCACGCTTTATAATTAAATTTTAGAGTTGATACAGAGGGTGAGACTTTGGCTGAAAAATCCACAGTAATGACACACTGGAGTTCTGCTAGATGCCTCCTCAATCCAGTGCCTCACAAGGTACTTTCCTAAACCAAAAATTGGCACTTCTAACAAAATAGAAGATGATGTACGTCTTCCGAGAACGGAGTTACTGTGTTTGCACAGATCAGTAGGAGCAATAGGAACATTACTCAACATCGGAAAAGTGGCCAACCTCTTTTGAAAGGTCCAGTACCTTTAGGAGGAGCAGATGCTGACAGGTTAGATATCCTAGGCTAGGTTGTATCTACAGATACTTGGAACCAAGATACAGAGATATGTGAGAGTCATCTGGAATTGAGGCAAAGATGTAGTGAGTGTACAGAAAATGCACTTTCAGCTGCTTCAAGGTAGGTGATTCTTGTCAGACTGTACAAGTGTTTCACCCTGTTCTGCACACAAAATGCAGGTTTTCCTTACATAGATGGGCATAGTGCAACTGGTAGGTAGGTTCTTTGAGCATAACCAGAGCACTACCTTTCCCAAATAAGTCATAAAGGGATGTAAATGCTGGTAGAAATGGGAGCTATTTGGCTAACATTATACTCTCCTAGTAGAGTAATTTGCTGAAAGAGAAAAAAAAAGTGATAAAATGAGGTTATTCACTGCAGGATGGGAGAGTGCATCTATTATTCATGTTTCAGCCTTCACAATTATACTTAGATTATTCACAAATACATCTCAGCTACACAGTAAGAGAACATTAATGCTCTTTTTTCTGTGTGTGAGTTAATACACATGTCACAAAAAATTATCTCTGTATCTGGAAGAATCTTGAGTTGGAATCCATTTCCACATCATAGATTTGCCCTTGGTTTAATTTTGTTTTGTCTCACTTTCTTAGACTAAACTTCTAAAATCCATTTGTGTGTAAGACTCACTTTAATATTGATAAAAATTACAGAGGCCTACATGCGTTTGAAGGAAGAAAAGTGCATCAACTTATACTCAGGAAGAGCACGTTAGAACTAAAGTTCAGCTTTACTCAAGCCTGGTATGGCCACTTATAAATGAAAAGGGAAGACGTAAATTATGGAGTGTTGTATAGAGCACTTTAAGCAAGAGAAAATCCTTCCCTTGAGTACAAGAGATAATAATTTTCCTTTTTTAGGTTATCATGGTAGCTGAGATCTCAGTCAGCTTTGTGCTGAATGGCAGAGGCTCATGACACTGCGGGGTGAGAAACTCTTGGTGTAATTAAGAAGCAACAATTGACTTGTGCTTACCCAGATACATATAAAAAAAGTGGTTGTACTTTCTGTGCCCTACTCTATATTGAGATTTGTTGGGCTAAAGGACAGCTAAGGACCAGGCAACCCTCAGAATAAATGTCAATAGTAGTTTAACCCTTTCTTCCTGCTATCTGCCCTGCTTTTCTCCCTCTGAAGTGATCAGTTTGTTTAGTTGTGATGTATTGTTCATACAGGATAACACTGTTCTGTGTTGGCCAACTAAGAAGCAACTGAATATCAACAATGAGCTATTGTCTCTTCAGAACCCTACACTTTTCTGACTGCTTTCTGATTATTTATATTTCTTTTAATACAGACTTGTATTCTTTGTGACAAAATTTGTTTGGATGGTCAATTTTCCAAGTCACTTGATGTTTAATAAATTGTTTCTACTAAGACCCACAGAGCTATATATTTGATAAGCAGTGGAAAAAAGAAGAAAGCTTAAAAACCTTATTTTTGAAAAGCTATATTTTAGGTTGCTTTTCAATATTGACTACCATCAAATTTAGCATTCCTGATGGGCTTTTAGGCCCTTTGCTCCCAGTGAGCTAATTCTGCTTTGGTTAATAAAGTTGTCAGAAATTATCTGATATTTGTAAGCATCAAAGGGTCCTACACTAGGTAAAAATAGGCACTTGACCATGTCTATTAATTGTGTAATATTTATAGATCAGGAACAAGTAGCTGTAAGTTATTTATAGCCTTCTCAGGCTTCTTAGCTTTTGCTAATACAGACTGAGTGATAGGAAGATGACCTGGTTTTGAGGGAAGAATCAGGTGACTTTAGACAATGTTGTAAAAGAGGGGTAGACAAGATTGTTGCTGAGCAAAACAAGGTATTGTGCTTTTGCTGGAAAGAAATATTATTAGGCATTGTCCTGCACTGAGAGGGTTTTATCTGGCTTTCTGCCAAGTGTAGAATATAGTAATTAGATGTTTCTTTTAATACACAAGCCAACTTGTTTTGAGAATGTACTCAGAGAGATGATACATAAACTGCTTTGCTTTCTTCAGTACCCGGAAGTTGTCTATGGCAGGGAAAGGATCTCCAATAAAATCTGGGATTATTTAATTTGCTGATGTTAGCAGCTGGTCAGCAACATGCCCCATAATTGCGTTTTGAATACATAGAGATGAGTATTACTTGTACATGTTGGTTTCCAGGTGAGGTTAATGGTGTGGTTTTGGTTTGGTTTTGTTTTTTTCCCTATTGTGATTAACCAGATTCTAAATTAGACCAAAATGGTGCTTGGTTGTCAGGAAGCAAAAGTTGCATGCCAAATTTCAAAAATGCTGGTTATTGAGAATCCAGAGAAGTTACTAATTATGAGCCTAATTATTATGAGCCATCTCTAAAAGTTACTTTATTAACTTACAGTTTCAAGGCAAAACCAAATTCTACATATTATATGCAGACTTTGTTATCTTTAACACACTGGTGATGATGCCTAAGTTCTTTTCTTCCCCGGAAACCTTCAGTACTGTGAAATGCTGGTAAGACCATAACCAACATACTGACCAGCAATGGCTGTTTGATGAGCCACATCCAAAGTCATCTGCAAAGGAGTGCTGTAGCTGGGCATCAAAGCAGAGGTACCAGAAACTGAGTAGGGATTGGCAATAAATTATTTTAAACATTCTTGTTCTCAGGTTTCTGCTAGACTTAAGGCAAAATAATTAGACTGAGTCCTTCACAGGAAATGTTTTTTAGACAGCTATCTGCTCTGAAGCTGGAGCACCTTCCTATAAACATCTTGTATTGGCCACCCTTTGAGTAATGCATCTAGCTTACCAGCTCACTGCATGTAGTACGGCAATTCCTGTGCTCTTATCTTGTTCTCTTAGGTCCCTCCATGAGGCTGTAGTCACAATGACAGGGTTTGCTGGGCAAATCTACAGGCTTATCCAATTTTATGGATGTTTGCAACATTTTCGGCCCCTCAGGCTCTCCTACAAATGCAAGGAAGTTTAAAGCAACAGGGGAAGTTAACTGCAAGTAAAAAACAACGCAGGAAAGACCCTCCAAACCAATTAATTTACCTTATTGACATACATCCAGATGTTACTGAAAAATAGAGTTGGGACCATGAAATAAAAACTACAGACAAGACATAGGGAAACAGCATAAATAAAGCCTTTGCAATGACAGGAGTATTAGAGTTATCAAAATCATTAAGCCATATAATTTTCAGTCACCCAAAAGCAGCTTATCCCCTTTCTCTCCATCTCTCTTTTGCTGAAAACAGAACATTTTAGGGCCTTAGTCACCAGCAAGTTTTTCTATGTTGTGTTTAGAAGGTTGCACCCGTTTTTCAGTTGGCTGTATGACTGCAAAAACACACAGTCTGCATAGTCTAACATGACTCATGAAACAGAGTAAAAAGCTTAGCTACAGAAATGCTTATAATGATTTCAGAAACTTACTGTTCATTACTTTGCAAGCAAGGGAATTGAAGGTTGTAGTAATGGCTTTTGTCTTAAAAAAGGTCTGAAGATTACAGCTAAAGAACAGAATGCTGCTGATCAGAGTAATGATCAGCATTGTAAGATTTCAGCTTTCTGTCAAGGTACTAGTATCTATTACAGACAACAATTTAATTATGCACTTTATTATTGATAATAAATATAAATTGACTGGTTTACTTCCAGAATTTCCACTCAAATATAGATACTATTTATCCATAATACTGGAAACTCATTGTTAGCATTTTGCAGCTCTAAGTCCTTTGTCCAGCAGAGGTGGTACTATTAATTTTTCTCCTGCTTTCTGTTTGTATATTAGACAAAGGCTACTGATGTTATCTTGTAATGTGGAATACTGCAAAATCATATGAATGCCATAGTAGTGTCTCAACAGAAGCTGATAGCCTTATTTAAAATGTAATGCTAATGCTGGAAATCTAATATGGGCTGCTATTCTGGATGATTTTAAACTAACAACAGCAGCAGCCAAACAGCTAATTTTTGAATGCATTGAATGTAGGGTCTATAAAAATTTAATTCAAAATATTATACCTAGAGTTAGTTTTGATATTGATCAATACCACCAGTATTGGTTAGTATATATTGATAGAGCTTGAAATACTGAGTATATGTAACTTTCTGGCAGGCTATATTTAAAATATTCTTCCCTTTCCTACTACTCACAAGGAAAATCTAAGGACTTTAAAGGTGTAGAAACTTGTAGCTATTTTGGCAAATTTAATAGGAATGAGATAAATTGTAAAAGATTAAGTGGAAGTAGAAAGAGGAGAAAAGAGAGTTTTACAAATGTACATAAGAAAATCTGGCCCCTAAATTCCTTTGATTTTCTAGGCTAGTTTAGCACATCAATTCTGTTTCTGTTTTTAATATTTAATGCAGGGAATGTCAGTCTTTTTTCTGTATACTTTACATAGAAAACACAAGTAGGAATAACATAAATTGTAGAAACAAAACTACATTGACATGCGATGGCTATAGAGCTAATTCAGTACACTGCTTTCAACAAATTAGGACACTTTAAAAAGTAGTTGTCATCTGAATACCACTGTCTGTTTCAAACTGAAGGTATATGATGCACTTTTTCCTGTGGATAGTGCTAGTGAAGGAAGATTATGTGCAAAACAGAACTATTTGTGTTTGTTCCTAAAGGGACCCTCAGGCCATCGAGTTCGTAAATGTCTTCCCTGGGTTTTATTACGCTAATGTACCATGTCCACATTTGATTTCTTTTTACTCCCGGAGGGATTATATTGTTCCTTTAACTGTATGTGTTTGAAAGTATACAATATGCTTCTAGAATACAGAATTGAGCATCAAACTTTACATTGCCAAATAGATGGATGAACCTATAAAGCTAGGTTTACCAATGTATGTAAGCATTTCTTTGAAAAAAAGAGCTCATGTCAAGTGTAAAAGGAAAATGATAAAGGTAGCTTTTAATAACAATTATTCCCTTATAAAAATAAGGGTTTTCTCATGCAGCTTTTCATTCTTTTAATTGGTGGCTTAGCACAGTCAATTAAAATCCCTGGAAATGTCCAGAAACTCAGTTTAATAGCACAGTAATGTCTGGATATTGGAGGGGCAGGGAAGGGGGGGAGGCAGGAAGTTTGTAAAGATAATTGCGGGTTGTAGGTGCACAAAGGTAATTCACCTCTTTGAAGGAGGAACCCAAGAATCTCAGCTTTCTCACTGTGTTCCCATGGAAAGGAATCCTTTCATATGGGAGAAGATTGGTCCTAAGGCGTTATTTGCATTTGAAGCTCTGTGGTATTTTAACCCTGTCAAAAAAGAGACAAATTCATTGCAGTCTTGGTACCCTCTGTGTCACAGCTGTTTCCATGACCTCAGATTCCAAGTACAGATACTTACGGCTAATGGAAAGAGCTGTAACATCATAAAGAGAGAGATCACCAAGAAAAGTTTTAAAAGGTTGTGTGACAGTTAAAAGCTGATGGCTGCAGCAGAGGCATTAAGTTTGTGACAGTGTGCAGTGGTTTTGGTAGTAGTCAGAAACAGAATGCAATTACATACGTTAGAGCTTGATCCTCAACTTGCTAATGGAAAGATGCCCTTTGACTTTGGCAGCTTTTGGATCAGGTGCTTTGTTGGCACCGTTATTATCATCTTTTATCCTAGGCAGTCATTAAGCAAGCATAAGCTGCAAGTCATCAGCCTGATTGAAAATGCATAGTAAGCATTGCTGTGTTACTGGAACACTGAAATGTACATGGAGATTTTTGCAGTTCCTTGATTCCTGAGGCTTGTCACTTCAGAAACTCAGCTGTAGTGTTGGAGAAACTTGCCACTGCATATTTGGCATGATAGAGTGTAATATAATGTGTTCTGACTAGCATGTAATCTTTCAGCTGATGCCTGCAGATCACTTTTCATGGTGCTTGGCAATGCACAGCCTTAGAACATGGATTTATCAGGCACCACCATTGTTAAAAGGTTCAGAAAATCGGTGGCAACTAAAACAATTTCAGTTACAGTACATTTAAGGATTTTTGTAAGAGCAAGGGATGTAATGCTCTTGCTAAGATGTTGACCATGTACCAAACATGCCTTCTATCAGGAGAGATGAAACAGAATTTCAAGTCTGTGAATAAAGCGGGGTAGAAACCCTATCCTCTGAGGAATCTTGTGTCCAAAATCCTTCCCTCATGTTCTTGTACTCATTAAGAATCAAGTATGAAACTTTTTTCCCCTAATCTTTGATTAAGATTATTAAGTTACAGATGTCTTACCTTCCAGATTTCTGTTAGAGTTTGTAAATTCATCACTTGATCTGGGCTTCTCATCCAGTTCTATGGTGTGCACTGGAGTCTGTTCTAAGGTCATCATGCAGATACTGACACAACTCAATAAAATGAGCAGAAGCACAATATTAAGAATTTTTATCCTTGTAGCAAAATATTGGAAAAGGTAGCAGAATGATGTTTTGTCTGTCATGAGCAAAGCTTAAGCTTCTCTTAATTTTGTGACTGAAGTATTTGTGCAACGATGCTAGCAATTATTGGAGAAAGATAAAATATAAACTACTCCCAATTCACTGACTCCATTGTGAAACTATTGTTAAACCTTTTGTGATAAATTTAGACTTTGTTTTTAGTATATTAGAATCTCATTGAAATCTGTGGCATTAATACATACCTCCCTTTAGAAAGCAAGAGTTTGATAGTTAATATCTCATTTTTGCTTTTCTTGAGCCCTTTCCTACGTTTTCTTCCAGAATGAGTTAAAAAAAATATATACTGTATGTTTCTCAATCTCTGTTTTTTCTTTTTGGCTTTTTTTGGGCAATTCTAAAACTTCCAAAAACACCTATTCAGAATAAGGTGGGGATTGTTTACCTTGAGATATAGGGTAGCAAATAATGAGAATTAAAGAAATCCACTTCCAGGAGAGTAATGACTAAGGAAAGGTCAGTATCACATGAAAGTTAATGTGTAGAAAACATGTTATGTATATAATGTGTTATATGTAGAAAATAGTTGTTTGAGATCATTATGCGATCATTATGCAATGCAGAATAAAAAGTTTTAAAAATATTTAAAAAACAAAGTTAGGCGGGAGTGTTGATCTGCATGAGGATAGGGAGGCTCTACAGAGAGACTTGGATAAATTGGATCGTTGGGCTAACGTCAATGGTTTGGGCTTCAACAAGGCCAAGTGCCAGATCCTGCACTTGGGTCACAACAATCCCATGCAACACGACAGGCTGGGGAAATGTGGCTGGAAAGTGTCTGGCAGAAAAGGACCTGGGAGTTCTAATTTACAAGCGGCTGAATATGAGCCAGCATTGTGCCCGGGTGGCCAAGAAAGCCAGTGGCATCCTGGCTTGTATTAGAAACAGTGTGACCAGCAGAAGCAGAGGTGATTGTCCCCCTGTACTCAGCACTGGTGAGGCCACGCCTGGAGTATTGTGTCCAGTTTTGGGCACCTCAATTCAAGAGAGATCTCGAGGTGCTGGAGTGAGTACAGAGGAGGGCAACTAAGCTGGTGAAGGGCCTAGAGAATAAATCTTATGAAGAATGTTTGAAGGAGCTGGGAATGTTTAGTTTGAGGAAGAGGAGGCTGAGGGGAGACGTCATCAGTCTCTACAACTACCTGAAAGGACATTGTAGGGAGGTTGGTTCCAGAATCTACTCAGTGGTAATTAGCGACAGAATGAGAGGGAATGGCTTCAAGCTGCAACAGGGGAGGTTTAGACTGGACATTAGGAATTTTTTTTTTCACAGAAAGAGTGGTTAGACGCTGGAATAGGCTGCCCAGGGAAGTGGTTGAGTCAGCATCCCTGGATTTGTTGAAGGGTTCTTTAGATGTGGTGTTGGTGGATATGGCTTAGGGGAGAACTTTGCGGAGTAGGGATGATGGTTGGACTTGGTGATCCCAAGGGTCTTTTCCAACATGAATGGTTCTATGATTCTATGATATAGAATAAGAACTAAATTTAATAACTAATTTTCTGTTAGAGCAGAAATGTCACCTATCTTACCACATTTAGCAACCAAATCTCTGGAAAGGTTTGAACATTTGCACATGTGGGGTTTTAGTGAACACTGATTTAAGGGAAGGAGGAAAGCATTGCGGGAATAAGACTCATCTTTTATTATCTTAATAATGTGGAATACTGTAACCTGTATAAGACAGTCAGATCATACAATCTTACCTCAACATAAGAAGAAAATCATATTTAATGGCTACTTTGCACTCAACATGTTCCTCTGTCCTTTTGCCTGTGGAAAGTCCTGTATTGTGTCACTCATACTCTGCTATTTTCTGTCTGCTTAGTTAATTAAAGTTAGTCTGACCTGGTGCAGTTGTTCATATTTGCCAAGATACTGTTCTTGTAAGAAGCTACTCTTACAATAATAGAATAATTCTGATTGAAAGGAACTGCAGGAGGTCTCCAGACCAATGACCTCCTGTAAGTAGAGTTCAGCTCTGAGATCAGACTTGCTCAGGCCTTTAACCAATTGGACCTGGAACACTTCCAAGGACAGAGACTGCAGCCCCTCTCTGCAACCTGTTCCACTCCCCAACTGTTCTCAAACAAAAAATATATTTCCAGTCGAAATATCTCTAATTTCAGTTTGTATCAATTTTTTCTCATCTTCCTTCCATGCACTTCAGTAGAGCCTGCCCCCATCTCTTTGATACAGCCCCCCCTGTATGTAGTGGGGGCTGCTGTAAGGTTCCTGTAAAGCCATCATTTTTCCAGGCTGAACAAGCTCTGATCCTTCAGCCTCTCCTTACAGGACAAGTTCTCCAGCTCCCTAACTATCTTTTCAGTTCTCCACTGAATTTAAGGTAGGAGAAGAAAAATACAACCCACAGCTGAGTGAGAAAGTGCTTAGTATAGGGTTAGAAAGTGAAAACTGCAAGAACAAGAGAGACCTCAGGAACAGAGAAACAGAGCAAAGGGACACCTCTCTCAAGTGCATGCATGCAAATGCACACAGCCTGGGAAACTAGAGCGCTGTGTGCATGTGTGACCCTGTGTATTGAGATCCAGGGAGAAGCCAGTGACGGGTGACATCGTGGACACTCTTTTCTTTCAACAAATTCTGAACACCTCCAGATTGGATACATTCATTTTTATGAGAGACTTTAATCTCTCTTGACACCTGCTGGAAGGTCAGTACAGTGGATTGCAATCAATCCAGGTTGCTGGAGGCTATCAGGGGTAACTTCAGGCACTAGATGTGGAATCTGCAGTGGGGTATAATGAGGCTGAAACCAGAAACAGTGTCAGGGAATCTCAGTCTTCAAGATTTCAGCCCTCCACCTTGTGCAAATCCTGGAGGCAAACTTTAAAGGAATAAAAATACTGTTGTTCAAAACATATTTTAATGAAACTTCTTGTAACAGATACTGTTTTTAGGCAAAAGTGCTTAAATTGCCTTACATAACTTTGATATTTAACTGAAATCCAGTTCAGTTGGTGGGAGGTGACTGTTCCCGAAGCAGCCCCTGACTCTGTGGAAAGCCCAGGCTGGAGCAGCTCCGGACCTCGTGGGAAGGACTCATGAAGGAGAGGTTGGTGGAGGACTCTCTGCCATGGGAGGGGCCCCATGGGGAAGCAGAGAAGGACTGTAAGGAATCCTTCTTCCTGAGGAGGAAGGAGCAGCAGGAACCACCAGCCTGTGAACAGACTCTAAACCCCATCCCCTGTCCCCCTGTGCCACTGGGGGGAAGGAGGGAGAGAAACTGGGAACAAAGTGATTTGGGCCTGGGAAGAAGGAAGGGGTGGGGTAACATGTACAAGCACTGCTCTTTGTGTTGCCTGTGTGCATCTGATTAGTGTGAAATTAAATTATTATTTTTCCCCTAATTGAGTCTGTTTTGCCTGGGACCTTAATCAGTGAAGAACCCTCCTTGTCCTTTGTCTCAACCCATGAGCTTTGTCCTCCTCATCCCAGAGTGTGTGTGTGTGTGAGTTGAGTGAGTGGCCACAGGGCTGTTCCTTTGTTGTTGTGTTGGGCCCAAAACAGGACACACATCTTTCTAACAGCT
This sequence comes from Apus apus, assembly GCF_020740795.1. NCBI lineage: Eukaryota > Metazoa > Chordata > Aves > Apodiformes > Apodidae > Apus > Apus apus. The sequence continues at coordinate 56,377,111 of NC_067283.1, forward strand.
AGTATATATTTTGATAGCTCAAGATAATACATTATTTTTTTACTGGAGTCATCTATGTGATGTATTTGTTTTAAAAAATTTATGGCAAACGATACTTTCTTTTCCTCCAAATGATACTGTGCTTCTACCAATAGGAATAAAGAGGTTATATAATAGCAATAGTAAGTAAAAGTGGAAAAAATTGCAGTGACCTGATAAGCATTAGCTAGCTCGCTCTTAAAAATCACTCTGATTTTAAGGTGCTTGTCAGAATCTAAAACTACAGTGTAAGTTTCCTTTAAACACATGATTAAAAGCAGTTATTCCTTCCTTCCTTCCTTCCTTCCTTCCTTCCTTCCTTCCTTCCTTCCTTCCTTCCTTCCTTCCTTCCTTCCTTCCTTCCTTCCTTCCTTCCTTCCTTCCTTCCTTCCTTCCTTCCTTCCTTCCTTCCTTCCTTCCTTCCTTCCTTCCTTCCTTCCTTCCTTCCTTCCTTCCTTCCTTCCTTCCTTCCTTCCTTCCTTCCTTCCTTCCTTCCTTCCTTCCTTCCTTCCTTCCTTCCTTCCTTCCATCCTTGTTTTCAGTAGGAATGGTATCCATGTAGCTGGAAGTAGAGAAGCACTAGCTGCCTGTGATAAGTGCTTTTCTTCAATAAAAAAAATTATCAGAACACAGAAGTTATGTAAAAGCTGTCATACAGTTGCATGGATGTACCTGGACAACTTCTCCCAAGCTGCAGTAGTGCTTCCTTGTCTAGACTCAGCAAATGGAAATGTCCTTAAAGACTGTTATGAAGATTTGCGCATTACAATATACAGGAAAAATGATGAGTGTTATTCAAGAAGAGAAGGATGTAATCTTTATGAGAAGAGAGAGCCAGCTCTATGGCTATAGAGCCTTGGGCTGTGCATGTATGGTGAAGTAAGAAGAATTATTAGTGTTAGCAAAACTGCGTTTTTCATAAAGTTTCAAAATACTGTTCATTTTCACAGTGGTCTGTGTGAGGCAAATGATGTGTTACAGACAGGCTAACTAAAGCATACAAAGCTGGTTTTATCCTTACTTAGGTCTTTACTAGCCTGGGCAATGCTTCTGCCTAGTTAGGTGATTTCTCCCTTGAATACTCCTTTTGTGGCTGTTTCTTCATCTGCCAACTGCTGCTTGGTACAGACAGAAATTTATTTAGGTATGATCTGCAGTCTAGCTGTTTAAAATGGTGAGTTTTTTTCTTTTTTTGGAGGGAGAATGGGTATACTGAATTGCTCTGGACATGTAGAAGTTATTCTCAGCAATGTTATATTCTTGACTGACAGCTTAGAAGAAATGCATTCAGATTTCCATTTGTAGCTTGGATAGCTTAATTGGAGACCATGGAAACTGCAAAGATATTACTTTAGGCCTGGGGAGCCATGCCATGATATGAGTCTTGGAGGGGAAACAGAGGCAGGGGGAGAAGTTAAATCCTGCTTTTAATCCTCCCCCAGATCCTGAAAGCTGAATCTTCCTACTCTAAAGCTAGCAGTTCCATATTCTCCTCCCTTCTGTAGGTGAAAATTTAAAGAGTGTTGGAGTGTGCATTTGGGGCTTTTAGTTTATTATAGTTTAATTTTTGAAATGCTCTGCTACATGAACTTTGCGTTCTTGTTAATTTATACTGAATAAAAACCCTAGCAGCCTTCATTCCTTGGTTAGTGTAAAAAATGTATCAGGTTAGTTAATCCCGTGTGGGTAAATTAACATTTGATGCCACTGATAAGAGCACTGTTACTTTTATTAGCATTATAACTTTTAACTTTTTCTGTTGGCTTTTTTCCATGGTACAATCTCACATTAATATAATGCTTTTGTATACAGTGCTATGTTTTGACTCCAAGGAGTATAAACTCATGAGGCAATAGTCAATATTTATTTATTTAGTAATAGTTTACCATAGAGTTCAGGCAAATCATTTCCTAAAAAAGTTGAATTTGTATGTGGTATAGTTCTATCTTGAAAATAATTTATTATTTTGCAGATTAAAATAAATAATAAAACAGTTCCTTCCATGATGTTTTAGCTCTGCATATGATATCAGTAAATACTTTGTTATTAGCGAAATAGGAGGCATAAGAAGAGCTTTCATCATCACAATGGATGCAAAGTAATTTTAAATAATAGAATATATTTACTTAATGGAGAGAAAGGATAAGGGTCTGGGTACTGCTAGCAATACATGCCTTAATGGAAAAAAACCCAAAACCTTTAGCTTTGTTACAAGGAGAAAACCCTGCAAAACCCTTGAATCAGATTTATAGTAGATTTCAAAAATCGTCTCACAGTAATGCTGTGCTCCTGCTTGTTGAAGACAAAACAGCAGAGGGAAGGACATTCACTAAGACAAATTGAACAGTACTAGTAAATCTGTAAATCTGTCTCACAGAAGCATTTGGAAGTGGTGGTTAATCAATGAGGCAGGTAAGGAAGAATCCTATCCTGTTCTCAGGACTGCATCAGTGTTAGTGCAATGTTGGCACAAATGAGAGAATATTATCACTCCCTCTAGCTGTGAATTTCCTGAACAAGCTGCATACAGAAAACATTTAGGTAACAAATTTCATGTATTCAGAAACTTTCAGTTGAATGGATTGTTTTGGGTTATTTTCCCCCCTCAGTAATTTTGTTTCAGGAAAGAGAATCTCTTTATGAGAATTCATTGTCTTCACTTAGAATTTTTTTGTGGGAAGTTACCAAAATGTATAGTAATTTTTGCACTTTAGCACTCCAGAAGAAAGGAATAAGGTAGTCAGAAAAAATATTTCATACTGCTTTATTAATATTAACATTTCTGGTTTTGAGAAATCAACCCCACTTGGGCTGAAACCAGTTTCTGAGAAATTCTTGTAAAATGGAAATTCAGATCTGAGATTTTGAGCAGAATGAAAAGACATTTGTATAGAGGAAGAGCAGGTTTAAGCTTGATAGGGGACACTAGGGAAAAATCTTCAACCTGAGCATACGCTTGAATGTATTTTTTCTTGCGAATCCCCCAAGAAAAAGCTTTAAAAAAACCCAACCTTATAGAATGGATAGAGAATAACAGAAGAAAAGTGAGTCATGTTCAGGTTCTGTAGCAGACTAGGAGCTGAGCCAAGTGTTACAAACAGCTGCAGCAAGCAGAGGTTGACTGTTGGCATTCATCAAGGGGACTGGTCTTCAGAACTGCTGTATTTAACAGCAGGAGCTAGGCCAGGTCTTTTTAGGTACTTGCTGTGCTAAGAGTCTTTCAGTACATGTATCAGTGTGAGGGAGTATGCCACGGAGCAGAGCATTTCAAGGGAGAAGTCAAGGAAGAAACATTTTTTTGAGGGAGACACAGACCAGAGATGGGGAGTTAAAAAAAGCAGATAATGAGTATAATGAAATAATAACATTGTTTTTATTTGTTAACAATGAGCATTTCATTGTTTGCACATCACCAGTATACACAGAAGCACAAAGGCAGAAACTGCGTTCACTACAGGATCTCACACAGCAAGTCTCATGAAGACAGGAGGTCCATTTTTTATTGTTTCTAACTGAAGACTTGTCACAGAACAAGATACCTAAGGCTGAATTATGGCACTTCATCATCTTTCATGTACAGTCATTTGAGGGAAAAATATTAATCAAGATGGGCTAGAACATCACAATTTAACTCACAGAAATTCAGCTTTGCCTTCAATCACTTGGTACACTGCACAAATGGGAACAGGATGATTTAGGTGACGAAAGGGTTTAGGCATCTCATTGCTATTGAAATGGTATAAATCAGGTGCGGGAATTCTCTAATTCCTTTTTCTTTGTCATCCCTACTAAGGTGTTACAAGAAACTATCAGAAGTGTCATGAAGAACTTTTATCTGGATTTCGAAGTGCTGTCAGTAAAACTTTGCTATCCCTAATCTGACCATCAATAAAATCTTGGATAAGAATCTGCTAATCAGGGCTCAGTTGCTCAGCAGAGACACTGCAGATGCAATGTCTGCTATCCATTAGCTATACACTTGCTAGTTCTTGCCAGGGATATGACCTAAGTTGTTAGGAAGACCCCAGAGCTGCAATGCATAAACATGCAACGGAAGATTTGTGTCCTAGTACTTGAAAAGGGGTGTGAGGAAAGAGAGATCTCTATACTCTCTTACTTGTCTTTTCTATGCCACTGTGGTTATTTTGTATGCAAGGTGTTTGTGTGCCTGGGTGCAGTGATCCATTGCCTTCCCTCAACTTTCTGTCTAGAAAACAGAAAACACCTCATGGAAAAGAAGCTGCGGGATGCCTTGAATACAGATGATGTACACTAAATATTTAAATCTCATCCAAGTTTTGTTTAAGATTCCATTAGGATGCAGTTGTGAGTGAGCTTCTTTTTGCATATGTAATTAGAAAGCAGAACAGATGGGAAAGGCATAGTTTAAAGTGATGTGTTCATTAAAATAACCAAAGCTGCACAATGTTTGTTCCCCAACAGCAGATGCAGGATATGAGACTCCTCAGGCGTATGATTTTTTTCCCCTGTTTTGAGTTTGACAACTGTGAATGACAATGATGAGATCTCTTTGCATCATTTTTATTGTTAGATATCACCAGCGTTCCTTAGGGCAGTATGATCCTTCATTCCCTAATACGTTCAGTTAAGATATACTAGGAAGCAGTGGGTATTAAGAAGCAGACACTTACATCAAGGGATTTATTTTAATTGCGTTTACTGTAAGAAAGATCTATTGGGATTTAAAATAGAATATAGTGATTTTAATGTTCTTTTAGAAAAGATCTGTGTGGACTGTATCCTGATAACTACTGTTATCCCTTGGGTTATTTCTACTCTTAACTTTAAGGTTTTAAATTAAAATGAAATAATTTCAAGAAATAGAATTAGGTTTTTTGCCCCACTTCATCCATTTTTTTTAGTAGAGAAGTCTTCTAAAATTAGTCTAACAATGTCGAAAAATATATATACTAAAGTGAATAAGGGCTAATCCTTATTCCCCATCTCAACCCCCCAAAAAGTTGGGGGAGGGGAAGTATTACATAGTTTAGAGGAACAAAAAGTGTACCCTATGAGAGAATTTAAGCCATACCAAGAGAAGACACAGGTAGGTGCCACTAGAAATCAGTAGAAGCATTCACAGTGACTAGTAATGGACACGGGGTAGGTTGCTGTGCTACTTGAGCCTTTCAGATGTCAAGATTAATGCTGATACTGACCTCTCCGTAGACTTGCAACTTCCAGCTGCTATGATGGCTAGTTTGGAGAACAAATACTGGATCTTTCCTATTATCTGCTACCCCTGCAAAATGAATGTTATCACATGTTTTTTATAGGGAACTTACAGCTTCAGGGCTTACTGGAGCCCGATTCTTCCTGCACCTCTGGCAAGCTGATATTGAAACTCATGGGAATTTAGGCCAAAGGGTGGGTCTAATTTGCCAATTTTTAGTAAATATGGTTTGATTTGTTGTAAGTTCTAATAATGAACTCTGGAGAAGAAGAAATCTAGTTGTCATTTCTGTCCTCTTCTTCTCTGTGATATTTAACCTTTTACAAAATAAATACGGGTATTTTAAAATAGAGGGTGTCTATAATCACACACAGAATCACACACAGAATCTTAGGGGCTGGAAGGAACCTCGAAAGATCACCTAGTCCAACCCCCCTGCCAGAGCAGGATCACCTGGAGCACATCACACAGGAAGGCATCCAGGCGGGTTTGAATGTCTCCAGAGAAGGAGACTCCACAGCCTCTCTGGGCAGCCTGTTCCAGGGCTCTGTCACTCTTACAGTAAAGAACTTTTTCTGATATTTACGTGGAACCTCCTATGCTCCAGTTTGCACACATTGCCCCTTGTCCTGTCACTGGACATCACTGAAAAAAGCCTGGCTCCGTTTTTGACACTCACTCTTAAAGTATTTGTAAACATTGATGAGGTCACCCCTCAGTCTCCTCCAAGCTAAAGAGACCCAGCTCCCTCAGCCTTTCCTCATAAGGGAGATGTTCCACTCCCTTCATCATCTTTGTGGCTCTGCACTGGACTCTCTCAAGCAGTTCCCTGTCCTTCTGGAACGGTGGGGCCCAGAACTGGACACAATATTCCAGATGCAGCCCCACCAAGGCAGAATAGAGGGGGAGGAGAACCTCCCTTGACCTACTAACCACACCCTTTCTAATACACCCCAGGATGCCATTGGTCTTCTTGGCCACAAGGGCACATTGCTGGCTCATGGTCATCCTCCTGTCCACCAGGACCCCCAGGTCCCTTTCTCCTACACTGCTCTCCAGCAGGTCAGCCCCCAACCTGTACTGGTACATGGGGTTGTTCTTCCCCAGATGCAAGACTCTACACTTGCCCTTGTTGAATTTCATCAAGTTTCTCCCTGAACAACTCTCCAGCCTGTCCAGGATTCCCTCAATGGCAGCACAGCCTTCTGGTGTGTCAGCCTCTCCTCCCAGTTTAGTGTAATCAGCAAACTTGCTGAAGGCACACTCTGTTCCCTCATCCAGGTCGTTGATGAAGATACTGAACAACACAGGTCCTAGTACCAACCCCTGAGGGACTCCACTAGTCACAGACCTCCAACTAGTTTCTGTCCCATTGACCACAATCATGTTGTTAAGTGCTGGAAAGAAGAGTCCTTCAGCCATGCAAAAGCAAATCCCTACCCTGAAGATACATGCTGGATTACAAATCCAAATTTAGCTTGAAAAGCAGATGATTATGATAAGGAAATACAAAAATAAAAAAGTTTATCCTTTCCAACATCAGGAAAATATTGCTTTGACTAGAAGTGGATCCCCATATGCGTATTGGAGTGTCTTTGTTAGAGGACTCTACCTAATAGAGGGTAAAAGCAATCCTTGCTTGAAGCAGCTTGAAGGGCAAAGTATTTAGTAACCTGAGAGTTCTGTATGTGCATAACTTTTCTTAGTGTGACCAGACCCACTAAATGCTACGATGTTATTTGCTTTACCTAAAGTCAAATGTTTTACTGTCTGTACACAGACAATCTTTATCTACAAAGATAAAATGGACAAACAGAGAAAGACAAATAAAAAATGGAAACTGCCATTGATCTCCTACTTCAGCATAATGGTGACCAACAGTGCAGGTAGATTTATGCCGTTTAGAAGTTCGGGTCTTTTGTATTGTTTTCTAGGGTACTGTAGAAAATGGCTGTCCATATTTCTCTGAAGTGCAGTGAACGAATGATCTCAGGATTTAAAAGTTTTCCTTTTTTGTCTTGATTTATCTTTTGTGTAGAGGAATGACAAGCAATGTCTTGGAAAATAGCAAGTTATCAAACAGTATTGATTTCATTCTATTGCAGTGACCTAGAAAGTGTTATTTCTCATTGAAAGATTGTGTTGTGGTTTTCCCATACAAATAAGCAACTTCTAACTCTTGAGAATGTTTCAAGTTGTTATTATTATTTAATTATTGAAAAACCACCTTTGTTTGTTGCCTTGCTTAAAGACTGCAGAAGTTTTCTATTATTAGGTTAAGTAATCCCTTGAATTGCAACTACCACAAATCCTAAATCTTCTATCTATAGCTTTTCATACTTTGTTTTCTAATGAAATTCTTACTAAGGATCCCCTCCTTCCTTAATTCATGTAATTGAAACCTTTTATCACTGATTTGAAAAAGAGTAGAAACTAGACTTACTGCAATAATGGCATTTGTTGTTTTGTGATTTGAAGTGGGGAATGATGAACAAATATGATGACTAAAAAGTATGATGAATAGTGATGACTAAAATAAGAATGGATTCTTCTAGTTCAAATTAATCTTCCCATTTTCAGTTATAAATGAAGACTGAAGTGCCAAATTTTCAAACCCCCAAGATTTCTAACTGAAATTGAACAGATTTTCAAAAAGCATCAGTGTGTCCCTTACACATCTGTAAGCTCAGTAGCATATGACAGTTCAGATAAAAATCTAAAACCTGTAAGCCTACCCCAGCTTTGCTACTTACTAATTATTTATCAGTGGGGAATGATAAGAAAATAAGGCTAACTCATTGCGTAGGCTTTCTTTGTGTGCAGAAAAGGGGAGCTAGCTCACTCAACTCAATAGAGAGCTGAAATGTACAATTAATTAAAAAGAAGAAATTATACATGGAATTTTGCAAAAATAGACCCACATTGATTTGAATTATTTATACTCCTAGAAATATATTAATTGCTGTATTTTGCATGTGGCATTTAGAGATAGGCTATGTTTCTCATACTGTTTTCAGCTCCACAGCATGAATCTGTAGAATAAAATCCAATAAAAACATGAAAGCTGTTGGAGTTTTCATAATTAAAAAAAATTAAACTTTGAACTTTAAACTCTTGTGATGATGCTATTACTATTTGTTAGAAGTTGTCTGTATTTGATGAAACATCATTAAAAGATTCTTTAAGAACTTTTACAAGTTCTTAACGTTCTGAATGCAGTTTTATCTATTTTCTGCATCACCAAGAGTTTTTCTGTTGGCTTTACTGTTGCTGAACTTGCAGTTTGCTGAGATCTACTGTAAAAGGTCCATGTACAGTCTTCCTCAAGGTGAAATCAGTTGCCCTGTTTATGGTGCAGAGTGCTATGCAGTATAAATAAAGGTATTCAGTGACTCTCTTGGTTAATATTACTGAGTCAATTATTTTGGCTGCTGAGTGGGTGAATATACTTAATCACATTGAATTCTGGAAGAGCATAAAATAAAAACAGGAAACAAGTAGTGTCTGCAATTGTATTTATTGCACATCTACTACCAATGAACCCTGTAAATACTCCATATCTGTTTAATGAAAGTAAACTGTATTATGTGCATGTGTTTAATATCCTTTAAATACTTTAGAGTTCTAGTATCTTTCTAGTAATTTGTAACTTGCATTGATTTAGTAGTATATTGTAGCATTTACCATTCAAAGGCATTTCATGAAGTAAAACGGAGTATCATATAAAATTAACCTGTATCCAATGCCTTTTTCCTGCCATAGTAAAAAGTGCAAATAATGCGTGTAATAAGATTCAGCATATAGCCTGTAACCATTAAAAGCAAAGTTTACACTTTTGTGTAAATAACATTTTGTGTCAATAACATTTCAACAAATTTAATATGCCATTGCAGTTTGAGTACGAAGGAGTGGTCACTGAAAACTACTAACATGCTGTCATTTTGCTCATTTCTTAAAGGCAAGTAATTATTCTGTCATAATACATTGGCCAAGTCTAAGTGTAAGTGTATTTTGAAAATAATGCCATATTGTAGAAATCAGGTTTGATTTCCAAATTCACCATTCCTTTAAAAAGGCAAAATTTGTTTAATATTGTATTTGTCAGTAACTCCTGTGTTCCCAGTCCAGTATCAAACCAGCTTCTTCATTCCAGTGATGAAGCTGGATTTTATTCGGCAAAATATTTAATTATATGCTGAGTTGTGTGATCATGTGCACATTGTGGGGAGTATGAGAATTTTGCACCTGCTTAGAGTGAAGAGAGACACAAACATTCTTGTATTCCTCTGATTAATTACGGGCCTTTGCAAGCATCTCCCTGCATGGGAATTTTGATATAACCCACCTTTTTTGTGACTTATTTAGACTGTCCACCTGAAAAAAAGATGGACTTTTATTAATTCTTGAATCAATAGAGGTTGCACATAGCACACACAAAATTAACAAAGTAATCAGTTCCCCCAAATTATGCTGCTTGATGAATCTAAGGAGAAGAGGAAACTTTTAATTGAGCCTCACAGGCTGCTTCTGGTGAATGGCTGACATCTGCCCTGCCGCACTGACTGGTCACCATTCCCTTCCCACACTGGTCTGCTAAGCTGCACATCTAGCTCTAATCCAATGTGTTTTTCCTTCATCCTTTTGACTGTTTATTCACTTGCTTGGAGAAGCCAGAAGGGCAGTGTGAAACTGAGATGGAAAATTAAGTCAAGAAACCAATGGGATAATATTATTTGCTGCTGTCTTGTTTCTTGCTTATTAGAAATGGTTATTGGGCACACTTGCCATACTCATGTTTCCATCTCCTGGCCTAGGCCTGACTGTTGCATCACATATCTCTAACTTTTGTTACCCATGATGTGAAGAACATTTTCTACCTCTTCTTAAGTAAAAAAAAAAAAAAAAAAAAAAAAAAAAGGGGCATATGGATGTTAGTACTCAATTTTTCCCAACTTCCAAATTGATTCATAGGTGAAGACTTTCTGAAACCTTCTTGCAGTTTACAATGAATCAATATGTTTATCAGTTAAAGAAAGCCAAAGTCTCAGCTCAGTAATATGAATGTACTAAAAAAAAATAATATCATGTTATAGATAAAAGCCTTTTATTTAAAATTGTGTAACAAAATCTCCTATTTTAATGTAGCTCCTGTTCATAACAATATCTCCTTACTAGGTAAAAAGTGTAAAAAGCATGTCTATTTTAGTAACCTTACAGCTATAATATGTAATCCTTTTTCAAGAATTGCATTGCTGAAGGACATTTTATTGATGTGTTTATCAGCTTTGTCTATCATAATAATTTTTGAATGCTCGCATTTGAACCCTACTTTTTTTGGAGCCACCAAAAGGTCCTTTTACTAAGGTGGCTCCTGTGCAGGAGCATCTTCTTGCCCTTTGTGTGCCATCAGTCTCAGGTATGCCAGCCGAACAGGGATGTTAGGTTAGGGAGAGAAAGCGGCGTCTCTGCTACTAGAAGTATGTAGAGCTGACTGTTGCTGTCTCCTTCCATAGTAGTCATGAAGAAGCTATATTCTGTTTTTAAACAACCAGTTGCCATTCTTGGCAAGAACAGCCAGTTTGAATTTGGGAATATGTGGGAATACTTCTCCCTGGAAGTGCTTTTAGTAAGGGGATGTTTTTTCTAAAGTAGCATTTAACTACTCCCTACCCCTAAAGTATCCTGTTTTAATTGCTGATTGTAATTATCTGTAATGCAGGGACAAAACATCTATTGTAAATCTTGAAAAAATTAACCACTTAGATGTCATTGGCATAGTGCTTACACCTTTAATTACAATGAAAGGCAACCACTTATGACATCAAACGATCCCATTGATATCACAACAATAAAATGTCCTGGGACCTGGAAATGTTAAATACATGTAGTAGCTGAATGAATTCTAGAATTGTGTAAGACTGAGGCAATGCTGCCGCCTAATGATGGGAGTATATAAGCTGCAGTATAGCAGAGTTTCTTGCTTGGCAAGAGTGCTAGGTTTGTAACAACAGTTGAAGTCTAGAAATTAAATTAAAAGCAATGAAAATCAGCCCATGAACTACAGCATGCGGTTTCATGGTGTGCCAGGCCATTTATTTGGTTAAAATGTGAAATAAATGGGGGGGGGGGAAAAAAAATAATAATAATAAAAAAATATATATATAAATCCACTGTAATCTCTTAAAGTCAGTAAAGTTTTTGTTTTCTGCATCTTAACATCTGCTATGAGTACAAAGAAAATGAATCTTCACTTTTTTGTATATTGACAATTTTTCTTTTTTTTTTTTTAATAGTTCATCTGTTTGCTCACACTTAACCACTGTGGTAAATATATCACAGTATCTGTCTTAGAAATTTTATCAACTACAATTTCCCCCTTAATATTTTTTATTTCCGAAGAATAAGAAGCTGCATGAATGTCTTAATGCTCCACTTATCTATGCAGCATACTATTTAGAACTGTTCAATGTAGTCTAGTGGCTGAGAACAATACTGTTAATAGTATTACTGTCAGGGTAATTCATTGACCCATAAAGAGCAATAACACTTCTGTGAGGCATCTGCCAATGTAATGTGTGACAGCTGTACACCCAGGAGATTAAAACTGGATCGAGACCTGCAGTATTTTCTCCTTTTCTGATTCTTCTGGTAGATCTTTCCATTTGTGCACTATAGTGAAACAGGAGAAAGCAGAAAGCTTGCTCTTATTTTCTCTCAACTTTATCTATATTACCTCTTTAACATGAAATGCTGTTGAAAAGGCATAGGAAATTCAAAGATAGCTATTGATTTGTGCCAGCTAACTCTGACAAAGATTTTCATGGCAAATTGGTCAACCCTTGAACAATTAAAATTTGGCAAAACCTAATAAACTGTAATTAAGGCATTATAAAGGCATTGATTCGTTAGCAGGCAGCACATTAAATCATTATAATTATATCATAAAATGATTAAGGCAGTGGCCTTAAAGCATTTGTAGTCTGTGCTGCAGATACATTTTTTTTTTTAAAAAGTGCAATCATATTTCTCTTGTATGTGCTTAGGTTTTTTATTTTTGGTATTATACTTCTCTCAGCTGGGCTGCCTTCCAGCAATCAGCATCTTCACAATGAGTCCACTTCAAAGTTAGTGATTCAGGTCTAAATCTCTCTTTTCTGTTTCAACCCAATAGGTGCAGGAGGTTGGTCTCCATCAGACAGTGACCATTACCAATGGCTGCAGGTGGATTTTGGGAACAGGAAGCAAATCAGTGCTGTTGCCACTCAAGGCAGGTATAGCAGCTCAGACTGGGTCACTCAGTATCGGATGCTCTACAGCGATACAGGGAGAAACTGGAAACCGTACCACCAAGATGGAAATATCTGGGTAAGTCATTGGTGTAAAATGGAAGTATATAGTGTACCAACATTGATTGACTGTGTTTTTAGGAGCTCCACACCTCATACACTGTTGTTTTTGCGAGGACACAACAGAGTTTAGCTCAAAACATAATGATTCAAGTTGCAGCTGCTCTCAGGAAGCCTCTCCCTGGATTAGCAAAGCCCGTTTGGGATTATGGCAATTGTCAGAACATGGAGATACTTTTTGGTTGTTGTTATTCCTCAGTGAGTCTCTTACGTATTAGCTTTGCTTTCCCTACTGTTTTCTTAAACGCATTTCTTAAAGCAAATGTGAGATACAAAAGTAGTTTTGAAAATTCTGCTCTTAAACATAGTATTTTGGAAGGTAATACTTTTCTTTGTGTGTATGCAAGCTGGGGAGCAGATTTGTCATGTATTTAATGTTTTCAGTATAGGTGCTACAGGGATATTTATGCTATCATAATTTTCAGAAAAAGCATATCATTTGGTTTTGTTATTTACATTTTTCATGAATAAGCTGCTAATTTCATTTTTGCTGAAAACAGTAGCCTTCCATTTTGCTGACAAAAAAATGATAGGTATTACTTCACAGGCCTTTCCTCTTAGCACTTCTTTTTCTTTTTCAGAATTATACTTTGAAAACAGCAAAATGCTGTCATTCTTTCTGAAACCAAATTAAATTGATTAGCTATTATGACTCATCAGAAAATGATTGTCGAAGCAGACAAGATTTAACATTGTGCTATTTTAGATTTGCATTTTTGCCAGGTGTTGTTTTTTATTAAGGTCTGTTATTAAAAATGAATGTCAAATACAGAGCATAAGGTGAATGGTTTTCAGCTGTGTATGAGAAACTCACTTAATATGTGGAGTACATAGAAGCAGTCGTTTTTTATTAGAGTATTGATTTATTGAAAAAGCCTCCTCCATGTGTGAGACAGGATTCTGAAAGAGGGAGAAATTAAAGCCAAGGGGACAGATAGACGTGAAGAGAAAAACATAAGGTGCTGCTTTAGTTTCCTTACGTGGTATGAATATTGTTCATCAGGGTAGGGGGGCAGCTCAGGCTTAAGCTTGATAAATATAAAAAGTTGTGTATAGAAAAATACTTACAGCCTTTAGCGTTTACATTATTTTAGATGTAGAAAAGCTTCTTCAGCAACTGCTGTTGAAATAATGAAGAGTTTGTTTCAGGGGAATGGGAGAGGGCTATGCAGCTGGCTGAGTGAATGATATCTAAAACAGGACAAGTAGGCCGAGAAAAATCTGTTCTTATTACCTTGACGAGAAAATATTTTGGCAATATCTGATTTGAGTGATTAATCACAGCTGTGACTGTTTATTTCCAAAGTGGCCCACCTTTCTGAGGGCTTTGTAGAACATGTTTATTATGTCAACTCTTCATATAGAAATACTGAGAGCTTCTTAATGAAACATTTCTTTTTTCTTTTTCTTAGCAATTAAGTAGGAACAATACTCTTAGTCTATTATGGACCATCGATATTACTTGCAAAACTGTCATGAGTTATGAGTCTGCTACTTATATTTGGAATGCTAAATCTTTGGGATATACTTAACAAACTTGTAGCTGCAGTACTGCTACTCTTCATGTCCTGCACTTTTTATCCAATACTAGAAAAGCAGTTAAAAAAAATATTATCAAAAACTACCCTACCCCAGCTTTCTTTTTAAGAATAAAGCTCAGCTAGCAAAAAAAATCCAAACAACACTAGGGAACGTGACTCTACTTCTGACCTGCCTAAAACAGCATTGTTACTATTAAATTATGTCTGAGCCTTGCTTTAATATTTAAAACACCGTGCTTATTAGCTGTTAATAAGTCCTAAATTTAGTAAGTTCCCAAGGAAGAGAGGAGGTGTCTGAGCATGTAGCAGTAACGTGCTATTGTAGTAGTGTTACAAGAAGACAATCTTCTATGATGTGGAAATGGAGTGGAATGGTGCAGAATTTTCCGTCACATCTTCCTCTCAGTGTTGCTATGCTCAAGAAGTTAAAACCAGCAGATTGAAAAACAGGGCCAGATCAGACCAGATGAGCCAAGTACCTAGCACTGGCAATTTAAATTTGTAAAGCCAGGTTCTTCCTGGCTGAAATGGCTGTGATGATCTTGAAAATCTCGGATTCTAGTGCCCTTAGAATGCTTTTGTGAAGTATTTAGTCCTTCACTTTGGATATGGACCTTTTAGAAGTTTTATCCACAAGAGGAAGTTGCCTATATATGACCTTTGATTAATGTCCCTTTCATGTCACCCCCATGCTTGAGTGTCATTGTTTCCTGATAATGGTAAATTTAAAACTAAAGAAGAAAGTAAAGACAAATAGAAAAACAGAAATACAGAAAAACAGAAGGGCAGAGTTCAACAATATTTATTGCTAAAGCAGTTATGATATCAAATGGCACAGCCAGAGGATGAAATATGGGCAGCAGAAGTAAATAAAAATTAAGCTTGCTAGATGAATTTGAGACAGAGAAAGGTGAAATGATTTCCAGCAAAATTCTAGTTAAGAACAAAACATGATAATTGGCATAAAATATTGAAGTGACCCCCTTCTGTATGCATTAGTCAGGAAGGAAAAACGGTTCTATAATTCTCCCCTAAGTAGGAGAGAAATCAAAAGACTGTCAGGAAGTCTGTGATGAAGAAAGTACTTCCCAGGTAAATTTCAAGTAAGCTTCCCAGTTTTGTGAAATAGATTTTCTGACCCCACCCCTCCTGGGCTTTTGTATCTTTTCAGTTCCCATGAATTTTAATAAGATGAGTGAATGTGGCCTCTTCCTGTAAAATGCCTAGCAACGGGAGAATTTTGATCAGTTCTCCTGCCTTCACTCTTGTAGTCTGAGATTCTAATTTTCATAGGTCATGAGGTTTCCCCACGGATGTCAATCCACTGGGGTGTTTTGTGTACACAATATGTCTTCGTTTGGGCATGGGTGCCATCTGTCTGTTTGCCTAAAGAATACATACCAGACATGATTCTACATAGAATAAATACTGTTTCTACTTTCTGACTCAGTTATACATGACATAAATGCCTCAGACTAAGCATAATGCACATATACCACATAGATATAAGAAGAAAATGCTGACATCATGTGAAAACATTGAGACTCAAATTCTAAGCACTTGTGGCAGAGCTAAGCACCTGTAAGATTTAGATCTTTCCTAAAGGAAGTTGGAAGATTCTTGGTACAGCTGAAGAGGTCTTTTAAAGTATCATCTTTTAAAATTTGCTTACTCCAGTAGAACTTGTGATCGTCTCGTCCATATTCCTATTCTTGGGAGTATCGGTCAGGGTGAGGAAGGAGAAAGTGTTACTGTCATTACAGGTTTTTAAAAAGTAGTGATGGGAAAGGTGGAGTGTAGTCCCTTTGCACGTGACCTCCAAATTACATTGACTTTTATCTTCAGCCTCAGTGAACATCAGTAGAGTTATAAACATGCAAATGAAAGCACATTTTGCTTTTTTATAGAAAATTCAGCCCTGGACCAAGTGGCTCCTGCTTTAGTTGAAAGCAGTTGTATTTTTCTACTTTAGTTTAGGTTTTCAGTTTAATTCAAGTGTATTATGCATAATACCTGCTTCTGTAGTATTTTTGTTGCTGAAAAGATCTTAAATGATTACGTAGCTTTCACTACTAAGAATGATTTTTAGAAAGGAATTTAATTCATCTCGTTACTTACTGGCTTTAAACACAATTTAAATTTTTTAGAATTTTTTTAAACACTGCTCTTTCTGTTCCCTTTTTGAGAGAAATAATCAGAAATCCAGTAAGTTAACTGTAAATTGAACCTTGCATTTCTCTGGGCATTGAGGAGCAACTTTCTGTTTGAGAAATTCACACTTCATTTATGTGGTTCCCCTTGGTATTCGAGGAAGGAAGTTGGTACAGCACAGTGGATTTAGCTTAGGATTTAGGATTAGCATAGGAAAATGAGCTCTCAGGACTTCAGAGTTTTTTGACATAGTATTGAGCCAAAAATCATTGTAAAAGGAAGCACAAGTGAGTTGGATGATTAGCTTTTTCAAGCTGTGTGAGGCATCAGACATTTAATACTTTTGGGTGCCTTTGGAAATACCAAACATCAGACAGACCTAAGGTAACATTTAATGTCAAGGTAGATATAAGGCAGTCATCTTCAGCTCTAGCTAGCTGAAATTATGTGCGAGCTGCCTGCTCAGCATTTTTGTTCATCCTGATATGCTAATTATGCTTAGATTATTCAGAGAAAAATCTGCAAGCCTTATCACATTGCCTGTTCTTTCCACCTGCTCTACAGGGCACCCTTTATAGCTAACCAAGGACTTACTGCATGCATCTTAGAATGCAATGATTTGTGTACAGCAACTGCAAGTGAAGAAGAATAAATTCTAGTATAAACTCACTGTGTTAGGACAAGCATGAATTATTTGCTTTGTAAAAACTGACACTGCTTTTTCCATGGGAGCCAACTTATTTCCATGACCCTAAACTAAACAACATTAATGAAGTATGCTACAAAAGAGTTCTTGAGTTAGATACTTAACTGCTTCTCTCCTTTTTTTGTGGTTAATTCATAAGATCTTGAGTGAAAACTTAGATCATAGAAAGTTTTGCTAGGTTAATGGGCTTACGGGCCTGGGTTTGTTTTTTTGGTTTGTTTGTTTGTTTGTTTGTTTGTTTGTTTTAAGTATTGTTATTATTGTTTTGTTTTGTTTTTTAAAGTACTCCTATTGAATTAAATAATCCTCTTAAACCAATTGAGTTGATATTGCCTTATACAGACTTGCAGTTAAGGGAGCATTTTAAGAATATGAAATGTGATTTGAATTGTCTGTGACTTGCCTTTTTTTTGTTGTCACTGGGCTGTTGCTGGAATATCAGATCCTGTGCAAACCTCTTTGAACATGACAAAGTGGTTTGATATATTAGTCGGTGCAAAAGTTTTGACTACTGTTTATAGCAAGGCCCTGAAGTCTTTTGAAAGTGTTGTGAATTTATTGTTGTTTTCTATTTAAGGATGCCCTCACCTATCCTGTCTGGAAGGATTTTTATGTCTGGTATCTTACTGTCTCCATGGCAATGCCTGCAAGGTGACTAGTGTTGTTTTTACTGGCTCTTAATTCTTCACCCATTTTATTACTAGAAACATCTCTCTTAAAATTCAACTTCCCTTCCACATGAAAAGAAACCTCATTTTTCTCCTGGAATCTCATGTGTATCTTCCCTTAATTTCACTTTGTCTTAACTTAACCTGACTGTAATGTCTCTGAGTCCCTATATCCTATGTCTTTTTCTTATAAAGATTGCTCCATTAACTTGCAACAGCAATGTCACTTTTATGGATGTTTTGTGTGAATGAGGTGTTGTAACTTCCACTGAAGTCAATATGTCTCACCACTTAATGCACATGGCTAGCCTATACATTGAGGGCCCATGACTGAAAGGGTATGGATACAGGAAGATACTACTTTTGCTGTAGTGAAGCTGAACTCTCTTGTAGGAGTAATGTAAGAATCTCTACTGTTACATAAAAAATATAATAAAGTGTTCGTAGAACACCTTTAGAAATTCAGGCAGTTTGTGGCAAGGAATTTTTAGAAACTCTGAAGAAAAGAACTTTACAGATAAACATCAGTGCTGTCCTGATGAAGCCTGTTTCCTAATCTCCTCTGTGTGGAATCTGTTAAGAGAAATTGTACAAATTTTAAACACATTTAGAGAAACACACTTGGGGTTATCTAAAATGCCATGGAAAATATATCTATGCCAAATGCTGCCACAGTTGCTGACAGTATTTGTGTTACAATGACAGAAGATCTGATGGCCTTTTAAATGTTGAAACACTAAATTGTGAGAAACGGTAATGCTAGTTTAAAATCCTGACCTTTCTTAAAAGGAAAAATTGATACTAAAAATAGATACAGGAGTCTAACTAACAGTGTATTTAATCTGTGGCCTGATTATAAGCCATTCTGAACATGTTTCTGTTTAGAATCCTTGAAATCACATTTTGTGCACTTTATGTCACGTTTATGTTACCTTCAGCAGAAAGAAACATGGGTTCATGAGTTTGCTTATAATTTTAAATAACACTTTTTAAAGGAAAGACAATTGACATTTTGGAAATTTATTTGATCAGATGCAACGTTATTATTTTCTTCACTGCAAGCTACTCATCCTGTCTGTGAGAGAAAGATTCTCTAATTGTATTCGGCTATCTCCAGAAGCACAGGCAGCACAATTTTAATGTATTGCAGAGCATGTCAAGTAGACAGAAGAAAAATTCCTCTTGGTGCAATGGTAGATAGTGTCTGAGCCCTCCCTCGATTCTATTCAGACCATGAAATAAAAACCACATTGGGATACCGTATTAAAGGCATGCACTGTATTCCTCTAGAACGTTTCCATTCTCAATGCTTATTTTCTAATACGTTGTTCTTAGCCTGAGGACTAAGTTGTCTCTTTACGTTAAGCCGTAAAATTTTAAACACAGATATCTAAAGGCAGGCACCTAAATCCATTTTTTAGCTCTCAGATGGCTTGACTTTCAAATACCTTGGAGTGTCATCATCCCACAATGAATACAATGTTCAAGTCCTTAAGCCAGGCCTCAAGAGTGCCTTGTGTACTTAATCAGCTCAGCAATGACAATAGTCATGGCTGAATGGCATCATGTCTTGGCTAACAGATCTTTCTAAGACTGAGCCTTTGTAGCTCATGTGTAGCAACCGAGCTAGACCCACACTGGCTGTTGCACTGGGCTGGACTATCATAAATGCTTCCTGTTTTCAGCAGGTGTGTACAGAGCTGAGGGCAGTGCATCAACAGGCTCTTAAAACTGCTAGAATAGATTTGTAGCTTGTCCTCAATCCCTTTTAGAAAGCCTGGACACTTGCTTAGGTGATTGAATCAGAGCTGAATTTTCAGTGTTTTGAATTTTACAGGCGTGTCAGGACGATGGAGCCAGGCTTTTTTCAGTGATGTCCAGTGATAGGACAAGGGGCAATGGGTGCAAACTGCAGCATAGGAGGTTCCATGTAAACATAAGGAAAGACTTCTTCACTGTGAGGGTGACAGAGCACTGGAACAGGCTGCCCAGAGAGGGTGTGGAGTTTTCTCTGCTGAACACATTCAAAACCCACTGAACACATTCCTGTGTGACCTACTCTGGGTGACCCTGCTCTGGCAGGGGGGTTGGACTAGATGGTATTTCAAGGTCCCTTCCAACCCCTACCATTCTGTGATTCTGTGAGAATATCTACATCAACGATATAGACAGTGGGATCAAGAGCACCCTCAGCACATTTGCATATGACACCAAGCTGACTGGTGGAGTCAATATGCCAGAGGGACAGGATTCCATCCAGAAGGACCCGGACAAACTAGAGAAGTGGGCCCAGGTGAACCTCGTGAGGTTCAACAAGGCCAAGTGCAATGTCCTGCACCTGGGTAGGAGCAATCCTTGTTATGAGTACAGGCTGGGGGATGATGTGATAGAGAGCAGCCCTTCAGAAAGGGACTTGGGGGTACCTGGTGGACAAAAAGTTGGACGTGAGCATCAATATGCACTCGCAGCCCAGGGAGCCAATTGCATCCTGGGCTACATCAAAAGAAGTGTGGCCAGCAGGTCAAGGGAGGTGATTCTGCCCTTCTACTCTGCTCTCATAAGACCTCACCTGGAGTACTGTCTCCAGCTCTGCGACCCTCAACACTCTGAGGACATGGAGCTGTTACGAGTCCAGAGAAGGGCCACAAAAAATGACCAGAGGTCTGGAGCACCTCTCCTATGAAAACAGGCTGAGAGAGCTGGGTTTGTTCAGCCTGGAGAAGAGAAGGCTCCAGTGAAACCTCATAGCAGCCTTCCAGTACATGAAGGGACCTACAGAAAAGCTGGGGAGGGACTGTTTACAAGGGTGTGTAGCTACAGGACAAGGGGTCTTAAACTAGGGCAGGGTAGATATAGATGAGACATTAGGGAGAAGTTATTTACAGTGAGGGTGGTGAAGCACTGGAACAGGTTGTCCAGAGATGTGGTGGAGGCCCCATCCCTGTAGACATTCAAGGTCAGGCTTGGCCAGGCTCTGAGCAACCTAATCCTAGTTTAAAAAGTCCCTGTGCATTGCACAGGGGGCTGGTCTAGATGACCTTTAAAGGTCCCTTCCAATCCCACACATTCTATGGTTCTGTTATTCTATGAAAACTGACTGTAGCAGTTTCATTGCTGCTTATCAAAGCTCTTCTATGGCTACCATGTATGATTCAAGTAATTTATATGTCTCTTATTATAACAGAAGGCCAGCATATGACCAAAAAAAAAATTTATTGATCTTTTATCCTGATCTGTTATCGTTGATAGATATTGATCTTAGTATTTTATCATACTCAATAAAAAATAGATCTAGCATGATGTAGCTAATATATCATTTGATGAAAGTACTGTTAAAAATAGAGGTTAGTGATCTCCACAGATATTATTTTTAAAAAACAAAACATGACAAAGATGTCTAACGTGCTTTAAATTAGAAAATGTAGTTACGTGTGGAGGCTTGTCCATTTACTTACTCATTAAGATGCATTATTTTAAAACTCCTCTGCAGTATATTTGACATACATACTATGATTCTAAATGTAGCTGTCTGTAGCACTGTTGCAAAGCTGATTTGGCAAGGACTTCCTTAGTTTCATTCTGTTTTTTCCCCATGAGAGTGACTTTAGAACAGATTGCCCAGAGAGAATGCAAGGGAGCTGAACCACTTCATCTGCAGAAGTTCTTTCCAGCCTGTGATTCTGCATCAGCTTATTTGTTGGATTTTTAAAAAAATGGTTTTTTCCTTTATTAATGAACAAAAAGATACTTGTAGCAGTAGAGCTCTTAAAGTGACACGTGTATGCGCTGCAAATTTTAAAACCCTTAGATTATGTGAGAATCATAGATGGCATTTTAAGTCTCTCTGGAATATGCTTTTTGAATAGTCTTAGTTATCTGTAATTGGCAGAATAGATGGGTTTGTGCTGATACATGAAAGATGTGGTTGTGGCAATTCCCTTAAACCAAAGTAATTTTTTCCCCATTACTTCTGTTGCCTGTGAGGTCTGGTATGCAGAAAGTATAGCTTGTAAAAGGTTGTCTTCCACTTACTTCTCAGCTCATTAAGTCTTAGCTTCCCAGTGAAGATGAGCGTAATTACCTAGGAGCAAGTAATGGTTGAATCCACAAATATTTTCTTTGTTGCAAATGTTTGGCCTTGTGCACCTGTGGAATTGTACCTTTTAGCCCCTGGTCCTTCCTGGAGATCAGTACTTACTAAGTGGGGAGACAGAGCTTTGCACAGAAAGAAATGAGATAATGCACTGCAGGGGACTGAATGCCAGGTCCTGTCAATACACTTGTAAGTGCCTTACTTTAAAATCAACATTGTTGCTCAGGTGAGATTGCACAAAAGTATTTGCTTGCACAAATGCTTGTGATCTGAAGCCTCCTGAACACTAGAAACCAGACTAATTCCTTCATGAAAATCGCTTTCTATTCTTCTAGTTAGAATTTAAAAATAAATGTAAAAGAAGGAAAAAAAATAGAAAAACCAAACAACCACATTTCTTTAGTAGTGTATAAACACTGGCTTCAGAGAAGTGCATTTTAGCAGGGAATTTGGCAGTGCTGCTGCTGATGCAGTATGTGTTGGTGGCTGTAGAGATAACCTCAGCCTGAGGGTTCTTAATCTGACACCTGTCATGAGAAGCAAATTCACATTAAAAATACAAAAAAGTTGACTCATTCCAAGAAAACTCCTATGTGCTAGTTCTTAAATCTTGTTAGTTCCAATTTTTTGTTGTGTTTTTTTTTTCCCCCCTCAGACTCCTTAACATAATTAGAGAATTGTATATTGTTTATTGACAGAGATCCTATTCAGAATGATATATAAGGAAGCCCTTTTAGCTGGAACTTAGTTCTTGTTGGGTTCAGTGAGAACTCATGAGTAAATTAAACATGTGCTTAACTTTCCTGAAAAGTGTTGCTTTTGTACCATCATGCAGTCTGTATTCTCTGGTATTTTACAAATAGGTTTGTGTTACAGTGTATGTGTTTACGCACACAGATTGAGTTCATCTTAACTAAAAACTGTTTTAGTCATGTGAATAAAAGTAAAAAAGTTACAGAAGTTTCTGAATTGCAATACATCAGTGTTAAACATGACAGACTTCTTCAAGTGAGTCATTACCATTGATTAATAATGCTGTAAATCTGATTTCTTGTGGACAAATAGAGGAGAGCTTGCTTTGTTTCCACTCTCTAATGTGTCTGTCACACTGTTTTGTTTAATGTACATAAATTTAACTGAAATTATAAAATATAAACTTAAAAGCTGTAATAGGATTTCCATTTTTGCAGTTGCAGGCAAAACTGGTTCATATTGATCTTTAAAACCTGATGTGGAACCATTCCTGCCAACACTACTTGTCAGCAGCAAAGAATAACATGACAGAGGAATAGGTCTTGGCTACTGTAACAACAAAGGCTCAGTAGGGGGTTAAGTCTTGTCTTAGCCACAGTATAACCCAGTTTGATTTTGTGCGGTGATACCCTTACCAACCAGCTGGAAACTATAATTTTTCTTCTTTTTTAAATATTAAGCCCAAAAGTCATTGGCCATGCTGAATGCCAAGTTGTGTTAAATGCCAGTTTTAATTAGCACATTTTCCACTGTGCTTACCTAAAGTTAAAGTGCCTGGTGGCCATTTGTCTGTGAATTCATCCTCATGAACCTACCCACAGGAGGAAGAACTTCTTGTTTGGAGGAATAGTTGCACCATCAAAATATTAAGGGTAACTGTAAAAATAATTGTTTTGCAAACTGTTTTTCAAATAAATATTCTGACTTTGTCTTACAAAATCAGCAATCAAAATTCTCCATAAAACAAACTATGAGGGATGAAAAGGTTTCCTACCCTCAGGTCCATTCTCTGAAAATGCTAGAAGAAAGCTTATACAATGAATCACCGTGATCCTGAAGGTTTTTTGCTTTCATGCTTAGGTCATAAACTAAGTAGATTATAGGAGGAAGTGACTTTTAAAAAAATAGGATAGAGTATTATTCAAGAAATAATAAGGATGACACAAACTCGTGGCCAAATCCAGCCAATCGCTTGCACAAAACTTGTATTGGATGATTTTCAGTGCAAAGTTCATTTAAACATTTAAAGCATTGAAAATGACAGGAGGGGATGAAGAGAAAAAATATTCCCTTCAGTTCCTTGCTTATTTGACCTTAGTTATTTCATTATTTTGAAATATTTAGAAGAATGAGATCAGCTTCTGGTGCATGACTTTGTTCCCTCCACTTTGTTACAATATTTAGACAGTTATGAAAAAAAAATGCAGCAGCTAAGGATAGTTTCAGTCCTTTTTTAAACTTCTCAGCTTTATTGGTCCATATCACAGATTTACTGGAAACTGAGTACAGTTTTATACATAGAGTTTTCCTGGCTTCCCATCAAACCAGCCTCCTTAATTCATGCTAGATTTTACCAAAGTGCCAGAGAGACAGAAGAAAGGGAGGAGAGGGAGAGCACTGTTGGACAAACA
Organism: Apus apus; assembly: GCF_020740795.1. Classification (NCBI taxonomy): domain Eukaryota; kingdom Metazoa; phylum Chordata; class Aves; order Apodiformes; family Apodidae; genus Apus; species Apus apus. The sequence continues at coordinate 56,401,272 of NC_067283.1, forward strand.
TGCTCAAGATGTGCATCTTTCAAGCAGCATTTTCAAAGTTGTAAAGAGTTCGTACTATTAAATCAGTTAGCTCCCAGTACTCCAAGAAATAAGGCACAGCTGCTGACACGGCACTCTTCTAAAGTTTCCAAAAGGAGAATGAATTCAAATGCAGTTGGGAGAGACCGTAACACAGACTTAAGGCTTTTGAGACTTAAAGATTATTATTATTACTACTATTATTATTATTCACTGTCTTCCACAGCATCTTTGTAGATAAGCTGAGGAAGTATGGGCTTGATGATCAGGTAGTGAGGTGGATCAAGAACTGGCTGAAAGGAAGAAGTCAGAGAGTTGTGGTCAATGGGACAGAATCTAGTTGGAGGTCTGTGACTAGTGGAGTCCCTCAGGCGTTGGTACTAGGACCTATGTTGTTCAATATCTTCATCAACGACCTGGATGAGGGAACAGAGTGTGCCCTCAGCAAGTTTGCTGATTACACTAAACTGGGAGGAGAGGCTGACACACCAGAAGGCTGTGCTGCCATTGAGGGAATCCTGGACAGGCTGGAGAGTTGTTCAGGGAGAAACTTGATGAAATTCAACAAGGGCAAGTGTAGAGTCTTGCATCTGGGGAAGAACAACCCCATGTACCAGTACAGGTTGGGGGCTGACCTGCTGGAGGGCAGTGTAGGAGAAAGGGACCTGGGGGTCCTGGTAGACAGGAGGATGACCATGAGCCAGCAATGTGCCCTTGTGGCCAAGAAGGCCAATGGCATCCTGGGGTGCATTAGAAAACGTGTGGTTAGTAGGTCAAGGGAGGTTCTCCTCCCCCTCTATTCTGCCTTGGTGGGGCTGCATCTGGAATATTGTGTCCAGTTCTGAGCCCCTCAGTTCCAGAAGGACAGGGAACTGCTTGAGAGAGTCCAGTGCAGAGCCACAAAGATGATGAAGGGAGTGGAACATCTCCCTTATGAGGAAAGGCTGAGGGAGCTGGGTCTCTTTAGCTTGGAGGAGACTGAGGGGTGACCTCAGCAATGTTTACAAACATGTTAACGGGGAGTGTCAGGAGGGTGTAGCCAGGCTTTTTTCAGTGATGCCCAGTGATAGGACAAGGGGCAATGGGTGCATGGATGTTCCATGTATATATCAGAAAAACTTCTTTCCTGTGAGAGTGACAGAGCATTGGATCAGGCTGCCCAGTGAGGTTGTGGAGTCTCCTTCTCTGGAGACATTCAAAACCCACCTGGACACGTTCCTGTGTGATGTGCTCTAGGTGACCCTGCTCTGGCAGGGGGGTTGGACTAGGTGATCTTTTGAGGTCCCTTCCAACCCCTTGGATTCTGTGATTCTGTGATAATTATTATTGTTGTTGTTATTATATCTAAAAAAAATATGAGTGAATACAAAAAAGAATGGGGCAGAGGTTCTGCAGCAGAGGTAAGGGACTAGGTTAATATTTAGGTAACAATGAAATAGTACTGGCAGAGGTCAAACTCTCTCTGTGTAGTGGGGGGGGGGGGGGGGGAGAAGAAAGAACACATCAACATTGTAACATGTTAGACCTTAAAGCCATGAGAATTCTGTAGATATTACATAGCTAAGCCTTTTCTATGTCCAATATTTTTTTTCTTTTTTAATGAAAGATAATTGCTAGCTTTAAGGGGAGAGGAGGGAGGGAAAACTGTCAACTTCAAAGTATATGATCAGTGGAAATAAGTAAGGAGAGAGAGAGAGCTCCTGGTACATAAGAGCACATGCTAATAACCTCACGCTCAACTCTAGGAGCTTTTTGGAATGCCCAGGCTGTCCATGTCAGGTAAAAAATAAAATAAAATCTGAGAAAATAATAGATCAATGACAAGTGTTCAAATCTGACTATCTCACTAGGCAAAGTATTGATTAGATCTTTTCTCCATATTTTATTCAAGTGTGTGACTAGTGGAGTGCTTTTATTATTGCTTTTGTTGTTTAGCATGAGATTACTGACAGATAGATTAGTTCAGACTGCTTTTAGATTCATTATTCTATCTGTATTTTCAAGGTTAAGTTGATAGGAAACTATTAAATACTGCTACCTTCACTTATGAAGACCCAAATATTACTTATTTTTCCTCTGAGAAGAACAGGTCAGGACAAATTTCTCTAGCTGATGGTAGCTCCATTCTAGAGATACTCTGTCACTTCAGGACAGACTTCCTTTGAATATCAAGCACACCAAGAGCTCTATAATAAAGTTTTTCCCCAGATAATGATTTGTCCTGGCAAAAATTTCCACTAGAAGTGCTAGAATCCTGCTTATATTATAGCTAGATTCATAATATAAAGGTGGGGTTTGTGCTTATTTTAGGAATTTTGAGGACATCAAAAGCAATTTATGGTTTCCTAGCTCTTGCACACATAACATCTCTAGACTGCCTGATATGCATCAGGAATATTTTGGGAGTGAAAGGAGAGAGGAATACATAACCAGCTGATTCTTAGAATCTTTGGCTAATGTGTTAAAACTCATAATTTAACATATCTGTTGTAAATCCTTTGAGAAACTATGCATTGGAGAGGAAGCTTTTCCCTTCCCCCCCTCCATTCTTATTATAACGATGAAAGGTGTAAAATCCAAAATGATAGTGATTTAGAAGTGTTTGCACAAATACTGTTCCCACAGTTCACTTCAAAGGCTAAAAGCTTAGTCTTTGAAATAAAATTTTTAAACTTATGAATTTCTGAATAAGGGGTATAGCCATTAATATTGGAGTTAGAATGCACAATTTCTATTTAACTGAGGACTGCAAATTCTAGAAAATGACTTCACTGAAAAACTGCTTATTATATCTGTATTGTGCAAGTACAGAGAATGTAAAAACGCTGCAGAGTTGTGTAAGCTGCAGGAACATCAAATTTTGATCTTTTTAGCAACTCATAAAAACATGCAATGGCATTCAAAGCAACTTGTGGTAGGCAGTTAACCTACTGATACATGTAATACAATACTGTCCTTTCTACTTGTATTGCTACTTTAAAGTGCAGCACTGTAGGAGTATTATATGTGTCAACATAGAACCACTCCCTGGAAGTGTCAGCAGGCTGTCTGTGAAGAGATGCTTAAGAGGAAAGTGTGAGTTCCACTTCTGAGCAACATCTGACATGCAAAGTAAGCTAAAACTGTCACATGTAAACAATGCTCACTGCTTCTTTCTGAACAAGGCATCTGCATAATTATTTTATTTTCTTCTCCTACCTATAATTTAACCTGGGTATTTTTCTCTTAACTATTTAGTAGTGTTTGCAAGACACTACCAGTCATTCTATTCTCAGCACAGTTCTTTTTCCACTACAGAAGAACCCATGTCTCCTTCAAGTTCAGTGGTGTTCTTGTACACATTACAGCCACAGTCTCTTATCTATAAAAGTAGTCCTTGAACTTTCCCCTAGATGGATTCTGGTTTCCTGCTGTTGTCAGAACAAATTACGCTGCATGTAACATATCTGAGTACAATTCAATGGATTCAGTTAGTTGTTAACATTATTTTATTTTCTTGTAGTGATTTTCTTTGACTTTTCTCAGTGTTTTTTGATATTGTCTCTGCATTGAAGGTGTAGAGAAACTTGAGTTGGTATTTGGGACTTTTCTGTTGACTCTCCAGAAATCTTTAAAGGCACCTTTTGTACAGGGACTGGAGTGTGCAAAGTGAGGTCAGAAATTTTAGGCAATTTTGTTCTAGAGTTTTGGTGTTCCTAGCCTGAATACAAGGACACATTTCTACTTTTTTTCCCCCTTATCTCATTTCCTCCAGTGTTAAATTCTAATAAGATAGTTTTAAGAAGTTGGAATTTTCAGTTTTATGGATACATTTACTCAATATTCGTATTTCATAAAACCACTATCTCTTAGTTGCTCTAAAGTATGGCTATACAGACTAAGATATTCAGCATCCAATCAGAATGAGCTCTAGGCCTTGAAGCAAGTAGGAAGTGAAGCAGGCATATACTAATGCGTAATTGGTATGAAGTGATACTGCAAAGGGTCCCTTTCTACGAATTTTATTGTAAAATATAAACATTTTTGCAAATAACGGCATTAATATGCTGAACCTGTTGCATTATGGAGTATAGTTCAGCATGAAAAACATTTGATCTATTTAAAAACCTATGAGTGTGTGCAGAGAATGATTGAGAAAGTAAATATCATGGACATGGATTACTCAACCTCTTTAAAGAAATGGACTTTTAGGATCAGTGGCAGAGTCAAGGAGATGTAATTGAGATTTCAGCTCTCTGAACTACGGTCATATTTGATGTGAGTAAACAATGTATAATGTCATTGGCACTAAAGAGTGTTTTGTAGTGCTAGTTAGCGTTGTCTCTTTACTCTTCTTTGAAAGCTGAAGCCCAGCCAACTGTATGCTGTCATGCAAACCAGAAAACACCTATTACATGTATTCTAGATTATTTTAGAAATACAGAAGCTGAAGTTCTCTGATGTAGTATTCGTAAAGATGGATGTCCTCGGTGTTTGTTATGTCAATGCTGCAAAGCCTTGCAATATTCAAAAGGTAATATTTTTGAAGTTTGATGTGCAAGAAATGGTGGTTACTTCTGACTGTCATTTTGGAAAATTAATGTCTCTGATCTTTTGAGATCTGAGATCTCAAGTTTGAGATTAGTGCAAATACGAATATCTGAATGCAAATCTGAACCCCAGCTTTCTATTAGAAATCAGCTTTACCTGTAGAAACAGGTTACAGTTCTCCAGTGTGACACTTAATCATCCTTAACCATCACATGATCTTTTTCTTGCATTGCTCGCTATGCATCTTTCAGCTCATAGAAGAAATGAGTCTGGGGCTTAACACTAAGCAAGCCGTTAAGGGAGTAGCGTGTAACGTGTTGCAGGAAAAATAATATTGTGGTATTAACTACAGGTTATACAGAAGTGCCTAATGCAGAAAGTAAGTTACAAGGGCAGTGTATCTTTTGGAAGGTTTTAGTGCATGACCCGGCAGTCTTCATATCTTTTCCACCTAGCTAAAAGTACAAATCTTTGTGAGAGTGAGAAACAAAGATGCATTATTTCTTTCTCCCATTCTCTCTGTCTTCATGTCAGTCTCTGCTGCTTTGTATATTACTGCTTCCCCCTTTCCCTTGTCTCCATCTAGCAATCTAGTAATTTTTTTCTTGGTCTACAGTCAGCAGGTATATTAGAGCTGGCTCAGCTTCTAAGTTAATGTAGTCACAGAGCATTGGGGTAACAGCTGCCTTTTTTCCCATATCTTATGCCATCATATCCCCTTGTCAGCCAACCTCTGAGCAAATCTCAACAGCAGCGATGTGCCTGCTCAGCATGGCAGACATACTTCCCATCTCACTTGTTTCAGCTGAAACTTGAAAGAATAAAGAAAATTGACCAGTCATGATGAAAGTTTGAAAAATTTGTAAGTAACCCAAAACTGGCTTGTGAGGCTTGTTAAGTAAGCATAGAAACCTGCCTTAGATACCTTTTTTCCCTCTCTAATGAGAAATCCCATATCTGCTCTCCACATCTTAAATTGACAAGACCATGGAGCCTGATTATGATCTTGTCTCATGTAGTCATTGTAAGTAGTGTCATTGTCATACCTGTGAACTACCATTCTTGGCATATGTATCACTGTTTTTTTAATGCACTGGTAATCTGTCGCACTTGTCAGGCAAAATGCTGAACAGAAAAGGCTGTAGCTCAGGCTCTTTGTTTCAGAGAAGTTTAACCTGCAGAGAATGTTACCTCTGTGTTACTGTATCACCAAACACTTTTCATAATTATAACACTTTGATAATCTGCCATAAGGACAAGATGACTTAAAAAACCACAAACTAACTTCCTGGCAGCAGAAACAGCACTGATAACTGGAGCTGTAGGAAAGTGATATGGGAGTAGAACTGAGCAGCTCATAAGACTGCTTGACTGAAGGCAGCTTAGCTAAAAATGAAATTACTTTTGATGCATTGAAATGCAAGGTTTTCAGAAAACAAAACGAAGCAAGTACAATGATAAAATCATAATGTTAAGAACCAGATTTTATCTTTCATCACTGATAATGAAGCTGGGCATGTCACACATCCTCTCATTTTACCCTTGTGTCTCTGAAGTTATCTGATTGCTGGAGTCACCCTTTGAAACCAATTTGTACACTGCTGAATGCCACTATTGCCATTATCCCTATTAATTATCTCTGGCTGGGCTGCTAATTTTAACTTCATCTCTGCTAAACAAATTAAAGGTAGCTTAACTACAAAGCACTGTGGAAAAATGCTTCTATACCTGTAGTCTGTTTCCTTCTCTCACCCTAATCACAAGTCTTTCATGTATGGTCTGTAGCAGCTATTTAGGTGCTAATAATGTAAAAGCACTTTCATTCTGTGCTTCTAAAACTAGGCTGTGGAAACCCTGCTTCTTAGTCATCTTAATCTGAGACAGCTGTATGTGGGACTTGTTTGGCAGGGTTATCTTGATGTCCTTTAGATAGATCTTTTATACAATAAATGAACTAAGAGATCACTGCCAGAATACATCAAACAGTCCTACACAGAACTCCCATTTCACCAGCAGAATAATTGGCCTGAAAAATGACTTCGAGAGATTTACACAGTAATCTTCATAAAACGAGCCTTTACTGAAGCTATGGGAGGGAGCAGGGAGAACAGTGAGGTTTGCTGCAGGTATGATGCTCTCTATATGGCCATTATTGTCATTAAATCAATATTGTTATTAAGTGAAACTTGTCAGTACACTGTGGATGAAATAAAAAAATAAACCTGCTCTGACTTCAGAAATGTTGTCCTGCTAGCAGACAGAAGAAAACAGAAGAAAAGACCTAGGGAAGGAAAACAGGGTATTGCAGAAGATAAATAGAATTTTGAATGAAGAAATGTACATGTGTTTGCACATGTAAAAATCCTAGCTGTTGTTGAAGTGTTCCTTTAAAGCCTTGACCTGTCATGATGAATTCCCTGTTTGGAATTCCCAGTTTTAGAGTGCACCGTCCTGTTACTGGAAAACTGATTTACAACATCAGTTATATTAATCTTGAAAGTGTCTGTATTTAAAGGGAAAATACTGTATATTACCTGAAAGAATCTGAATTTCCAAATTAAAGTGGTTTTTATAATGAAATGTGCTCATAACTACCTAACTTGAAGTTCATTGCTGTTGATTAATAAACCTGCAGATGTTTGTAGACTGTAATGGCACTACACACAAAGTTCATGAAAATAAATTATATTTTGATCCAGATTTGCATTACATTCTTTAGCTGAGCCTTGTGTTTTGTTGCATTATATGAAATCTTCCCTTTTGTTTGTAATTTCACTAAACAGTGTGACCTTTATGTAGTAATTTAAGTCTTGATTGCCCTACATAAATTGCAAGGATTCTAGAAGAATGGAATATTCAAGATCTTTTCTGAAAGAAATTGGCTAAACCAATAATTCAGTAAGAGAAACAAAGAAGTTCATTGAGATGAGGTCATTAAAATGCTAATGACCTTTATTCAGTAGGGGACACTTGTTCAAACTACAGCGTAAGTTGAATAGCCTTTGGTAAGAAACTGGGAAGCATTAAGGAGAAATTTCTAATGCTGTGTTCACAGAAACTGCATGAAGCTTTCAAAGTAATCCTTCAATCTGAGCAAAGATTATTTGATCCACCAGTACGAATTGGGAAGGACCCATTCTTGATCTGAAGGAACAGAACTTTAATTAACAGTGAAAAATTACGCTGGGTTAAAAGTCTAATATTAATGAGAAATTAAAATATTTGTAAGTATCACAAGAACATAAACAGAAGCAAGAGTCCCGAGGGATGACTGAAGAGTTCTGCTTATGAAGGCTTACAAAAGAATAGACCTGAACTCAGGATTTTAACACTGAGTAACCAGTACCTTGTTACAGGATGAGTCTTCAATTAGCTATTGTCTTGTTCTTGCTTGAGGGATGCACTAAAGTGATACACAGTCGAAAGTGGGTTTTATAATTTAGAAACTATGCACTGGTAATAGCCACTTGCAAGGACAAGATATTTTCTTCTTGAGATGATGGATTTGTCAAGGCTTTTTCTGAGCTATCCATACACATGTTGCAAACCAGCAACTAAAGGGGCAGACTATACTAAGAAATATTATTACTAACAGTCACTGAGTGAGTTTGATTTATAGTGGACATTTTGAACCTGAAAGTGAGATAAAACATTCAGTACAGGACAGGTTGTTGAAGACAAAATCTGCCATTAATCTTCTCAAAAGGAAGATTTTTCTTTCACTAAAGGAAAAAAATTCTTTCTGTGACTAATGCAGCCTCGTGGGGTTTATTGCTTTAGCAATGTTTATTGTCTCTCCAGTCAATTCTGTGCTGTTTCATGTTGGGCACACCTCGTAAGTGACATGGACCCAGCATAGACACTCTTTCTGCGAAAATGAACATTCTGGAAAGGTCATACCGGTGACTGGACAGTTCTTTCCATCAAAAGACTATAGTAAAAGGAAAAAAAACAACAAACACCACAGAATAAAACTCCCAGCAAATCTTTTTGAATACCACTGAAGATAGATTTAACAGATAAATGCAACTTGTGAGTAGAAAAGACAGCTCATGAATCATGGCACAACTTGTGGATGTAGGACTCTGCATCCACAGGAAAGGTGCTATATATTAGTCTCCCTTATTTGAGAGAACTCGAGGGGTTCTTAAATAGCTTCTACTGAAAACTGTCTCCAAGTGACAAAAGTAGCTCTGTTTTACATGTCTCATCAGAGCCACCAGGCTTTTCCTTGAAGAAACTTGTTACTAATATCCAGGAAAAGGAGCAAGTACACTTGAGAACTCTTACGTGTACCTGGCAGAAAAGAGCACAGCAAGGGTGTGTCATAAATAGGTATGCAGGTTGCAGAAGAGAAAAATGTTTTTTTAAAAAAAGTTGATCTGTGTGGATGAACTTGCTTTACTTCCCGATAAAACACCATCTACCAAAAAAATTATGTTAGAGCAGATAAGAAAATGCAGTCAGTTTTAGATGCCTTTCTGATAAAGCAAAGTCAAGGTGGTCTTTTTGAGTTACTACTGTTTCCACTCATTCAGGGGCTAATGAACAAACTTAAGGCAGATGGCAGTAGTTTCCAAATTTACTGCCACAGTTTAGGGGGCATATCTTTGTTACTTTCCCTGATCTTGACTTCTTGACTCAGCAAGTCTTGCTTATCATCCAACCTATCTGTCCTAGGACTAGAACCTATCCAAGCTATCTGTCACTAGAACTTAAATTACACTGGGATGTTTTCATTGCTAAACAGAGGGGTTTTTTAGATTTCTAAAAACGTTTCCAAGAGTTTCCATGTAAAGAGCTGTAATACTTTTTTTTTTTTTTCCTTGGAAAACCGTATCTGACTGATCACTGTACACACCAGGCCAGTTCACATTAACTTGCATTTTAAAAATAAAGTGTTACTATCTCAGAATCGTATGTACTGGTCCCTTTGCATAATATATCAATATTTCATTGAGTTCTACTGATAGGGAAGCATCTATTCATTTAGCGGTCAAAATATTTCCTGATGATCTAGATGATATTTATTATTAATAAACTCACCTTATAAAACCTGTTTGGTTCTACCCGAGTTTATGGAATGATAGTTCTGTAAACCCACAGGACAATTTTTTCTCTTCATTTATCTGTCAAAATAGATTTCATAATTGCTATTATTTTAGCAAGTAGCTCTGATAGCTAATCCTCCCATTTTCCCATAAAGTAGATGTGCACCCACATATGAGATTTTTACTTAAGAGAGTCATCCTTTTGGAGGTTGCATTGTCATCTAAGTAAATTGGGATTATGTACCTTAGAGGAATGTGGTTTTAGCATCTACACATTTTTATGATGTTCACTACATTTGACAACCCAACTAACTATATGGCAAACAAGTCCTTTTTTCCTTTTCCCAGAACTACATGTTCTTCTACTCACTTGGTCAGATACTTGACTGGGACCATCACTGAAGATATGGATGTTACCCAGCATACCCAGTTACCCAGTAGAGATCCCTCCCAGAATCAAAATGACTGGGAGAATTGGAAAAGTAGCAGAAGAAACCAAAGTATTTGAGTTACCATCATGCATATATAAGTCAGTCAAGCTAATTTGATGAAGATGGGGAAACTGATCTGCCTAATGTCAAAAGTTGTTTATTGTTGCTCATTTGGAATGTGAATACAATAACCTTAATCCAGTAGTACGACTGGCATTCTAATAAAGCCCAGAAGCAGCAGTCATAGGGCTACATACTATATAAACACAGAGCAAAACTTCCCTGTTTACAGAATGAATCATAGACTCATAGAATGGTATGGGTTGGAACCCAAACCCAACTCCCCTGCATGGGCAGGCACACCTCCCACTAGACCTGGTTGCTGAAAGACCCATCCAGCCTGGCCTGAACACTTCCAAGGGTGGGACATCCACAGCTTCCCTGGGCAGGCTGTTCCAGTATCTCAAATCCTTTTAAAACAATGAACAAATAAAGTAACCAGAAATTCATGTCTAAAGCTATGTTTTTTCATCAGTCTGTTTTACGTTGACAGTTGCTTTGTAGCTTCACTGAAGGAATCGTGATGTTAATTAACAACTCTTTGAAGATATTTCTTCTAAATATGTCTTTACTTCTTAACTGTTTTCACTGCAACATATGATTTGTAACCCTAATGTTTGTTTTTCTGCAGTTTCTCTGAGAAATGCTGTTTGGTAATGTGGGTTAAAAGCTATGCAGTTCCTGACTGATTTTCAACACAGCTGGAAATTATTGTTCTGTTTCTATGGGTATAAAATTCCCATTCTCCTCAAGAATAATGAGGGAAACTATGCTGACCTCTTCTTTAGTGGCGGGAATCAGCTACCATGTAAAAGCCTGTTTTTGAGCACAGGCATGAGGGTTTTTTAAAATGTTTGAAGGTTTAGATTTGAGCTCAGGCAACAGCTGATACACACTGTGCAGATTATGTGTACTGACAATCGCCCAAAAGTCTCTCCTCTCTCCTGTCATTTAAAAGAGCATATTATCTAACTTATTTGTGCAAGTTTTTATTTGAAGAATAACATAACTCATCAAATTATGTCTCCTTGTCTGCAGATCCTTCACAGATCTCCCGTAGATTCTTCATGCACTGACATTGGCTCTGAAAATGCCAGATTTAATCTACCTTCAGCTCTCTTGTTGATGGCTGGTTCCCTGGAACTTAGTATTTTATGTGCCCATTTTTAGGTTTGATTAGTATTTTATGAGACAGTTGCCCATTTTGATAATAAAACCTTTGCATTCCAGTGTCACTGGCAATAACCACCACATCCACCATAGTAAATCTGGATGGGCAGGGGAGGAAGGCAGGCCAGGGCAGCGTTGTTAAGGCTCCTAGGTGCTGTGAAGGGCATAAATAATGTTTTACCATCTGTTGCTGATATCAAGAATATTCAGTATTGGTCTAAGTGAATGGATCTTTTTTAAAAGGATAGCAAGGCTAGTAATTGAATAATCAAATACTATAAAGAAGTATAGATCCATATTAACCTGTACATACCTGAACACATTAGTTGAGCTCAACTCTATCCATTCGATTTTAATAGTTCATATTATGTTTCCCTTCTCCTATGGCCTAATAATTCATTACTCTGTTTAATAACAATAAACATGTATGACTGGGTAGACTTTATTTGTTTATTATGTTTGCATTTAATAGAGATTGGCTTTTATTGTAAGTAACCTGAGAATTTAGGTAAAGAGAAGCCTAGAATCATAGAATGGTTTGGGTTAGAAGGGACCTTGAAGATCATCTAGTTCCAACCCTCCTGCATGGGCAGGGACAAGTCTCACTAGACCAGGTTGCTTCAGGCCCCATCCAACATGGCCTTGAACACTTCCAGGGAAGGGGCATCCACAACCTCCCTGGGCAACCTGTTCCAATGTATTGCTACCCTTACACTGAAGAATTTCTTTATAATGTCTAGCCTAAATCTGACCTCTTCCAGGCTGTTCTCAATCTGTTCTCCACCAGCCTTTATTTGTGCTCGGGATTACCCCAACCCCGGTGCATGACCTTGCAGTTGGCCTTGTTGAACTTCATGGGGTTGCCATGGGCCCACCTCTCAGGCCTGTCAAGGTCCCTCTGGATGGCCTCCCTCAATGCAATTAGTCAGAAGTAGCTGTTCTCTCAAGTATCTGAAAGATAGTAGTAAATTGCTTTACAGCAGTGCCTAGAGAAGGCTTGAGAAGGTGTCACCTAGGGGAGTACAAGCACTTTCCTCATCTCCAGTTTCCATGGAAGTACCTTGGCCCAGTTTACATCAGCCTGGTTTGGAAGTTAATTGTGAGCAACCATGTCATTGTGGTGAAGGTTTGCTACTGCAAGTGTTCCCACTTTTACATTAATTTCTTAAGGAAGCAACCCGTATTAATGTACATTACAAGTTCTTTAGTACACATTTATGTCTGCCCATCAGAACCCCTGATTCATTGTGAGAATGACAGGAAATTACAAAAAACAAGTAGGATTAAAATGTAAAGTTACTTATGAATGAGGATTTCAAGTATAAAGTCTCTAGCTGTGGTAGATTTCCAGGGATTCTGCTGTATCTTTTTTGTAGGTTTTTTTCAGTTTTTCTTCCCCATGAACCATGTGCATTCTTTGGAAACTCAGAAGTGTTACTTTTTCTTTTTCTGATCACTGGGAATATCATGAGAGACATCTGGATGCTTCCTACCTATGACTGGTTCATTTCTCTTGGTATGAAAGGACAGAGAATGGTGGTAGAGTGGCAGCAGACCAGTGGCCTGGGCCAGACACCTCTTTGCTTTCCTCAAAACAACCGTAACACATGTAGCAAGCTAAAAAAAGGGAAACAAGTTTTATTCCAGTGCCAAGCCTCCTACATAAACAAAGTAAAATGTCACTAAGCACCAGTAAACGCTAGGGTTTTGTTGGGGCTGGAGTAAAGCCTCATGAAATATTTCCAATAAATCTGTTGGGAAGTCTTCGCAATAGACTTATTTTAGATGATAAATGCACAAAATAGACTTGTAAACCACAGAAAGGAAAATAAATGTGTTGTGTGGTACAATAGTGGTCTCTTGATGTGAGTTTGTGTCAAGCATATGAGCAGAGCAACATGCATGTGCCAGTCAGGGGGTGGTTGTGATTTCAGTGTTGGTTGAAAATAAATTATGAAATGAAACCTTAACAACAGCAGAATCACAGATTTTGCCTTACTTGTATTTTGGGTTTGCTTTTAAACAAATAAAAAAAATAGGCTTTGTCCTCTGCAGAGACTTGTATTGGAATTTATCTCCATTCATAATTCAAATGGCTTTTGAAGTTTTCCCTTGTAGGCAGTGTCTCGCATCAAATGGGCTTTGCAAGTAATTTGGTATGATTCGAGGAAGTTAGTGGTCTCTGCTCCTGTGAGGCACAACTAATTTTTGGTAGGAATTTCTCCAGAGTCTGGGTATTTTGCTAGTTCTAAGAAACTAGTTATATTGATTGAGACTGGTTAGGAAATACCCCTGTTCAGCTCAAGAATCACAGAGGGAGGGAATGGCTAGAACTGCACACTTAATCGTTTCTGTGTATGGAGCAAATTTTGGGAGTCCAGTATTTCCTAAAGGCAGACCTGGACTCTCAGACTCAGAGAACATTCTTTATATGAGGACACCAATCTTTGTTGTCTACTAAGTGACCAACTAATGAAAGGATTCTCCTTTCTTCTCCTATTCTGCCATTTTCAACTTGTGCCCTGGTCCCACTTCCAGCTGCAACAGAGCTTTGACCTTGTATCAGGCTTTGGCTGCCCTTTCTTGCCCAGGACAACTTTCAGAAAAGGACTGAAGCCTCAGTGCTCTCCATCAACATGGCAGCCTGTAGCCAGGTGGTGCTGCATCATCTGGGTGCACTGCATCCTTGCTACCTAAAGCTGATGCCGAGGCTGTTGCCCAGGGCAGCATCAAGCTGAGTGCTAGGTATCCCTTGTTGATCACTAGGCTTGTTAGCAAGAATCTTTACCATGCAGAAAGCAGATAGAATTGAAGATAAATTTTCCTATAAGCCTATTTTCTCCATTGAAATTCTGTGTGCTTCTTTTTGCCGCTGTTTTTGTGTGAGATTAATAGTCTTAGTTGTTATTCATGATTTTGTTTGCCTAAGAAATTATTCAGGGTTTTTGTGGGTTTTTTTGTTTGGTTGGGTATTTTGTTTGTTTGTGTGTGGTTTTCTTGTTGGTTTTAGTTTGTTTGTTTTGTTTGTTTTTTCATGTGGGTGTTATTTAACTGTTGGAAGAATGTCCCAAGAGGAAGCATGTCAGTACTCCTATCTTGTACCAGTATAGCAAGGTGCTGCTGCAATGTCCTGATAGTAAAGTTTTGGTATGATCTAAGAAACTGAGAATTTCTTCACGGGCTCTAAACTTAATAGAACAAAATTTGGAGGTAAACACAATTCTGTCTTGAGTTATCTTATAAAAGTTATCTTGCATCATGTTGGCAGGAAGCTGCTACACATTTTGCAATTATTTGTCAAGTGCCACTGTAGGTTTATGAATGCTTCTGAAAAAAACTCTACAGGGAATTGGAGAACTACTGTAGGTGAATTTTGAGTATGATTGCAAAGCATTCTTCTGGTGTGTTGGGGTTTTGAGGGTGGGGGGACCTCTTTTGGCAACTGGAGTAATCTTTTTTACTCCTGCATGCGTATGCATTTCATACATGCATACACATTTTATTTATTTAGTAGATTATGATTATGCCTTGTCTAGTTCACCAGCTAATATAAGCTGTCTATCAACAGCTTGGGAACAGTATGTTTCTTTGGGAGAGATTGAGGGAACAATAATGTATGAATGAAAGCATGATTTACTCAGTATTCCTTCTAATATGAAACTTGACTGGTCTATTACAAGATACTTACTACAGGATAATAGTATTAAGTATATAATATTGTAATGTGACAGGATAATAGCAGGCACTGTAAGTATCTGGGAGAACCTGTTCTAACGGAAATACCTTGCACAACTTGCCCAAGTCCACTGCCATTTCTTGGCTGGCAGTCATTTTCCCTAGCCCTGCTGTGCAAGCAGAGCAGCAGTTCAGCGGGGGAAGACAGGAGACACATCAGAGAGCTGGCTTCAGGCCACTGGGCAGGCAGCTGCTGCCAGTATTGTCATTAAGGCCAGCAGGTCACCTCTTGGGGGTGGTGGACAAGCATGTTCAGAGCATTAAATTAATTCTGGAATACAATATATTTTTCCCTTTTGACCGATTACCTGGATATAGATAAAGCAAAAGCAGCATAAGAAGAGTCATGGTTCTCTTCACTGTAGATGGTACAATTGGGATTACCCTGGCAGTGTAATGGTCTTGAGATCTGTTTTCTCTCTTTCATAAATCTTTTACACAAAAGATATGTATAAAGCCTTTTTGAATATATGACTGGATCGTCTGAGGATTGGTAAGGACATAATTTTCTCAAAGGTTTGGCTGCAGGATTTTAATATCTTGTTTTACATCATCTTGTTAATTATACACTTAGTTTACTAAGCTAAGTGCAGCTGTGATGCTTGTGACCATCTTGCATGAATTTCTCAAGTTCTTCTTCAAGCAAATTGCCAAGTTCAGAAGAAAGATTCATACTTCATTACAAAAAAATATTTTCTCAAAGTTTATCATAGCTAACGGTAGTGTTTCCTCCCACAGCTTCAACAGACATCAGCTGCCCACAGCAGAAGAAAATTTTCCCAGGGACCAACTGATCTTAAGCTGACTTCTAGAATAATTATAATTATTCACTTACTAACTATGCAAGCACAGAGAACTGCCTGACTGCTATTTCTCAAAACTTAAGTAGCTCACTTTATTCTGTTTTCCATGGGCAGTAAATCAGAGTATCTGAGGCTACAGAACACTGTCTTCCTCCTCTAATATTTTACTGCACCCAAAAGCCAGCTAAAGGTCTGTTTTTTTCCTGTTTTATTCACCTGATCTCTGAGCAATTGTACTTGTGTTCCTCTGCTCACTCAAGAACATCCAGAAAGTGAAAGCCCTTCGCTCTGTAACTCTCAGTATCTCCCTTCTGTATTAGTTCCTTCAAAAATACTGATAATCACTATTGTCATGTACTTACTGTGCATTAATAGAAGTCCAGCAGAAGGGTGTTTTTTTGTCTCACGGCAAGATTGCCATGACATGCCAAGGATCAATTAGTTAAAGACAAGGTTAATCTTCCTAGTTGAGAAATATTCTCTGACTGTGGGAGACTTATCCTTAAAGGCCTGCAAACTGCTTCACAATTTGCACGAGGTACCAAACCTCTCCCAAAAGCTGCAAGGGTCATTCCCAAGACAGTACCTAAATAAAACAAGCTTGGGAATTTATGTTGTTAAGTTATTAATAACTGTTTTGCAGAATTTCACCTCATATTCTGTTTGCAGCCAGTGAGAAGGCTCTTGGCAGCAGCAGCAAATTTCTGCTTGTCCTCATTTTATGAACAGTAGGGGAACTTGTGAAGATAGTGGAGACTCAGGAAGTTGTGCATTAAAACTACATTATCCACTTCTGTGCTAATGAATCTGTGTATATTGGAGAGACTGGAAGCTTAGCCAGGGTGGAAGGTCAG
Source organism: Apus apus (assembly GCF_020740795.1). Lineage (NCBI taxonomy): Eukaryota > Metazoa > Chordata > Aves > Apodiformes > Apodidae > Apus > Apus apus. The sequence continues at coordinate 56,417,924 of NC_067283.1, forward strand.
CTGAGAAAGAGAATCACAGGAAAACAAAACAAAATAATATAGAAGTCTAATTCTCTTATTGTTCAACTGCTGTTCTCTGTGGTTATTTCATCTAGTTATGATTCCTGGAAAGAGCTGAGTGCAATATGTTGAGGAAATATTACTGCTATGCACTAGAGAATTTTGACCAGGCACAACTTGGCTGGATGAATAGAAAATATTGCTTTTAATTTCTTAAAATCTTAAAATGGTCTTTAAAAATAAAATGTAATGGCTCAAGCTAGTTACAACTTAAATGTTTCATGAGAAAAATATTTGAAACTGAATATGGATGCTAAGAATCAGTCTCATTCTTACATCTACTAGGTTTGGTTATTAATAAAATATGCTGGCAAGCATATTAATGTAAGTAAATTTACTTGAATTTCCTGAAATGCATTCATACCATTTCCAATGGAAAACATACTTGTCATCACCTATCTTAAAATCATAAATGCTGCTGCTGTGCATTATTAAAATAGTTTACATGTTTAAGTCCAAAAGACAGCATTTTATAAGTGAAAGTAGTAAGTGGTACTTGTAAAATTCTCTGGAAATATTTTCAAAATGCATAAAACCTTGACAAAGTCATGGTAAATTGATGTTTATAATTGATTGTGCCTTTTACTATCAATATAATATGTGTTGAGTTTCTGAATTTTTGCTTCTTCACTAACAAAGTCCCCTTATTCAAGAAAAAAAGAATCTCAGAAATTCTGAAGAAAACAGCACTTGGAGGGAAAAAGCCTCATGATACTTTTGATCCATACTCTCAGTTACATTGTGATGTGGGAAAACTATCATTTCAAAGTAGAAGAGATTCAGGTAATTCAGTTAATGGAAGATCTCTGCCAGCATTCAGAACAAAAAAAATTTAAACATATTTAAATAAATAAAACTGATAATAGATTAAAATACTAATAACAATAAGCCACCACCCCCAAGGAAAAAAAAAAAAAAAAAAAAAGCTAACAAAAAAACCCCCCAAACCAAACAAAGAAAAAGCAACCTGTCATACCTTGTTCAGATGAGGAAGTATTGCTCCTGAGTACAGACTGCTAAATTTGAAGCAAATCTCTGCATCCCAGGGTCCACACCTGAGGAAACAGGTTTCATTTTTGGATGATGAATTTCTACAAAGAGTTGCAGCAATGAATGAGAAGCCAAGGAAAACAACATAATCAGCTGTTCATAAAATAGGGCCTAACAAAAAGAGACAACAACTAGAATTTTCCTTCTTGAGAAGAATTGGGGCTGATGGTAGTCTTCATGCAGAAGAATTCTGCGAAGGAGTAATTTACATTTTTTTATCTGGACACTATGGAGGATACTATTATAAATGGTCTGGTGGAGTGGAGTATAGTAGTACGATGCATAAAAGTAATAAACTTAGATTTGAACACAAGCACTTATCTAAGAGAATTAGCCATGTGCTATAATCGGGCATAAGTAGTTAAATCTGTCTACTCTATGCAGCCTTCAGGCTGATAAATTCAAATTGTAAGGCTGACTGATTTATGTTTTGTGTACTTTGTACTGAAAACATACTTTTGATAACACTATTGCTTTTTCTAACAGCAGTCATAATAAGCTTTAGGCATTTTCAAACCCAAAGCTATTTTAATTAATTTCTTTTGTGGAAGCAATGATTTGCATATTGGTAAGGCAAAGGAAGGGTTGAGTGATCTTGGAGAAGACGATTCATTAAAATGTAAACATTTCATCTAATTATGAAAACTTTTAATTTTTTTCTGTTGGAAAGTATAGTTTCAGAATGCTTAAAAGTGTTTTTATTCAATATTGATGGGGATTCCCTGCACCAGTGGTTTTAAATCTGATGTTGATACTCAGTTTAAAGTTTACTAGACTTAAAGGTAGCTTTTGCTAAAACATATGCAGACTGACCTTGTTAGTCAGTAATATCACAATATGTGATTTTTTTAATTCTTTTTTTTTCTTGAAAATAAGATTCTTATATGTGGAATGAATGCAGTCCTATCATACTGCCTCAGATTTCAATTTAAAAAGCTCTTGAGGGTTCGTCTTGCAAATATCTGAACTTCTTAGATATTGTACAGTAGAAATTACTTCTTGCAAAATCAACAATAGAAATGGAAATCAAATTACTTTTCAATACCTCCAGAAGTCAAGATTTAACTAATACTGGATACCTTTAGAAAACTTGTGAAATTAACTAATAATACATTAGGGTGCCTCCTACTTTTAAGCCTTAAAGTTAAAATGACTTACCTTCTCTTATTCTTTAAAAAATAAATAAATAAAAAAGGGAAAGGGACATGATTTTTTTTAAAACTCAGTTTTGCCAATTTTTTTCAGTACCTTCAAATAGGTCAAAACCAAATATGTGATTCCAAGGAAACGTGTGGGTCTGAAGCTGGTAAGACTGCAAAACTTTGGGAGAAGCAGAAGTCGAAGTAGAACACAGTTTTAGATTTTCTTCCAGTTGGAACTATGTTTGAAATAGCCCCATTAATTCAAGCCATTACATTAGCTCTTTCTGTGTCAGTACCTATGACTTTGTGCCCGATCCCTGGAGCTCCAGAGGCTGCTGCACCCCTTCTTTTGCTAGTCCCAGGGCCTTGGAATGACCTGGCAGATAGGCTTTTTACCAGCCCTCTGATGACAAGATGCTCATTAGCTCCTTTTTAGACCCACTATGCCAGAGGAACAGTATTTAGAGCCTTAATCTGTGTGGTTTGGGGTTGTTTTATTTTTAAAAGGTTTTCTATGCTTATCTAGCATAAAGTTTTCAATGAAAGGGAAAATGTAGCAACTAATACCGTTCTGTTTCCTCATGGTAACAGTAATTATGAAAGATACTTGCAATCTCCACATTCAAAGCATTCTGCAAATGCAGATTCTCTGTTCTGCTGCTGTCAACTACAAAACTCCCGTCATCTCTAAAGATTACTGAGTTAGGAACCTTTAGTTCTCACAGAGTAACAGTGAAGGACTAGAGCCAGCTTGTATTCTCTGTTTAGAAACATATTAATATTCTGGTGTATGGCCGTAGTATCAGCCTTGAATTTGAACTCTGGAGTTTGTAATTCCTCATCATGTCCTCAGACCATTTGATCTAGACCTTGATATCTTCACCTCTGTAAAAGGGTGAGAAAGAAATTAGTTTTAACATGAAATTGATTTCCTGAGATTCCATGAGACTGCTTCTCCTTGTGATACTTTGCTAACAAGTTAATGATCCCATTTATTTCTTAATCAATACACAGCAAGGGACCTCAGTGACTTACCACTCAGGCCTTAAAAACATCTATAATTTTAGCCTTGAGGATACCTTAGGAAATTGGAGCATGCAGCAATTTTTATTCTCTTCTGCTGAAGAGAATGACTTGCAGTCACAGAATGGTTATCCATTAATGGTATATTTGGAGGCTCAAAGATTAAATGATTAATTATATTCTTGCCATGTCATTTTTGGAGAACAGATGTGACTTATGTCCTGAGTAGAAATTTGTTCTTTACACTTCTTTATTTAAATAAACAAAAGCAAACAAACAAAACCCAAACAAAACAAACAGGGAAAGTGAATTTACTTGGAGCTAAAAGATTTCAGTTGTGATTTATCTGTTCAATAAAAGAATGCTGCTAGGTGGGAAAAAGCTACAAAAGCTGAGATCTTCCTCCCTGTTCATTGTAATGTAATTTGTACCTGGAGGTTTTGTTTAATAGCAGCCTCATGCAAATGCAGCAGAAACAGTATGAAGAAGTAGTCAGCTGTTGCAAGTCATGACTACACAAAGCATTCTGTATGCATTTTATAGCTAGCATTAAAACCCCCCAATTATTCTGTAATAGTAGGTGTCACATGTGAGTTCTGGGAACTGGTGTTTGTTTAGCTTACCTACCTGTCATTAATATGTAAACATAGTAAGAGTATCCACAAAAGTTCTAAAGCTTCAGCTTTTCTTGTTCTTGTTTACTTTGTATGTGCTCAGGACTACAGACACACAATGATCTGCAGCTCTCTCATATATAGCTTCTAGAAGTGAATTAATATGGATACTGAATTCACTCCTTGGTTTCTGTAAGAACAGTCACTCTGTAAATATAACACTAATAGGCTTTTACATGTATGACCAATTTAAGAAACACTTACTGTCATGAATTAGACCTTTCTTTCCTGGATCCCCACTGTAACAGGGCACTTCAGGCTTATGGCTCCCTTTAAGCAATGAATGGCTCTATTGACTTCATGCATCAAAGTGCTTTACTGGATGAAGTTTATTTCAGGGGAGTTCTCAGATGAGTAAAGGTTTACTAATCAGACACACAGATAGAAGAGAGACTGACATAAGTATGTTTCATCAGGGCACAGCTAATATATCCCAGTAACCAGATATTTTTTTTAATGAGCTAATGAAGATACCAGGAAAAAAAAGCTTGCGAAAGAATGAAGATGGCATAGAGGGAGAGTAAAATAATAGATGTGGGGGGGGGGGGAAGAAAAGACAATGATAAGTAAAAATAATCATGTAAGTAAAAATAATTTTGTAATTTTAAGTCTGGTCTGTTGATTCTATCTCGAAGCAAATGGGAATATGGAATTTAAAAGTGACAGCTTCTATTTATAACCTGTACAAAAAGATTACATATTGCGGGCATTAGCTGTGTCCAGGTTATGGATGCATGGCTCCTGCCTGTATCAGACCTAGCTGGAGTAAAGAGGCTTTGTCTGCAGAGATGCACAACCTCCATGTCCTTTCCTGAAAGCTCAAATTCACCACTCCATTTTGCTAAATTCCTCCCCTCACTGCTACTTTTACTCAGGTGTGTCTGTGAAATATGCTACAAGCTGCCATTTGCCAGCTTGCTGTGCTGGCTGCAGCAGGTTTCAGAACAGCTCAGCACTCTTTCTCAATAATAAGAGAGGAGCAAAGTCTTTATCAGCCTCCCCCATTAAGTCCTTTGAAGGGGAAAAGTCCTTTTCTAACAGTTGATAATGCATGCAGGTGGTCCTCTAGTGCGTGGTATGCGCATCTTTGTGCAGAACTATATGGAAGTGTGGGACTTGATTTCCCTGTTCCAAGACCTTTGAAATAAAGGGATTGGCTCTGGGTGAGATGGAGGAAAATAAATCTCATTTCTGGGCAGCTGTCACCTGTCAGGGACATCCCCTAGGAGAAAAGGACATGACATGGGTGACAGTCATCTACATGATACAGACCACCTTTGCCCTCTCTTCACGTTATAAACTTGATTTTAGTGAGTTGGATTTGTTTGTACAATGAACCACAGACATGTGATGCAAAATTACTAAACAAAAATAATTACTTCAAAAAAAAAAAGGATACTCTGACATTTTAAGAACCAAGTGGTCTGCACTGGTAAAAGGTGCATGAATTAATGCTTTAGAATGAAATGACCACTGGCAGAATTTTCAGTCTCTTACAATAGAATTAGAAGAATGAAAGAAAATCTAAGAGTGTATTGTAAATCCACTAGCAAAAGCACCTGTGAGTCAAATTACACAACCCCAAAACACCCCTGCCAAAACCCACCCTGCTGTAGAACTGCACGATTGCAGGAAGCTTTGTGGTTATTTTTGATCAAAGTCAAAGTGTTTGACAGCTTGTACAGTTTTCAACTTGTTTCATTGTTCGGGTTTTTTTTGGTTGTGGTTTTTTTTTATGTGGGGGAAAGGGGAGAGGGGAAGCTGGAGGTGGTCTTGAAGTCTTTGTTAGTGACATAGAAGAGCTTCAAATACACTACCCTAGGTCTGGCAGTTTTGAATATTCAGAAATGCAGAATGCCAGACAGAAAGCGTTGCTAGCAAGAAACTCCTCTTGTGATGAACCAGACAGATGATGTTACAGCTTTGGCAGTGCAAATGTAAGAAGCCAGAGCAATCAATTTTATGTTTTTTAGCTGGCGTAATGAAGATAAGTTTCATTCTGTATTCTATTTCATGAGATTTGTCTCTAAATATCATTGTTTAACAGGAAAGATACTCAAATTAATGGTTTGTATCCTATTGCTTATATTTCCAGTTCCAAAAGGTTATTCATAAACTGTTTATTGCCAGTGTTAAAACTGAGAGATACCTGATGCATAACATATGCTAATAGGTATGTTTGTATTTAATAATGAAGAGCGGAATCCTTAAACTCTAGATACAGTGATGATCATGAATTCTTTGTTTTGAAATACTGCTTTATGTATGCAAACTGAATGACTGTTCTATTATACATCATAAAATTGCTGAAAACTGAACAGAAAAAGGAATGCAGACAAAATGATCCTACTTTAAAACTGAAGCAAATCTTGGTAAAATTGTTCTGTGCCGCTACCTAGCTTCAGTCCAAAGTGGTAATGTCTAAGTTATTGAAATATTCTTTCCTGGTGGTGGAGTGTCTTGTAAGATATACTTCTTTAAACTAATTGAGGGAGGTCAGCCACTTTAGATAGAGTGAGCTGTTGTTTTCCTTCCAGTGTTTTCTGATGTCAGTATATATCCTATATGAATAGATTTGACATGTCATCCCAGAGGCCAGAGAGAGCAGTATGTGCTCAGTGCTCACATCTTGATTGCTAGTTAAAGTAATGCATCTGCTACCACATCAGCAGTCACTCAAAAATGTTAGCCTATGGGAAGGGCTTCCATGCAGGGGGCATGAAGACTGCATTTAATGATGTGTGGAGTATTTTCCCAATCTCACGACCATTTATTTAAAGGGAACCTGCCTCCCATGCTGACATATTTTGATGCAATCAGTAAGACAACATTTAAAAAAAAAAATGATTATAACTCACAAACCATACATAAATTGCATCACAAGTTATGTCAGACTAGCACTGTCATTACAATCACACTTTCTAGTCAGGTATTAATTTTAATCAATCAATCTACTATAACATTACAGTACCTCTCAAAAACAAATTTTCTGCATGTATAGCTTGGATTATTAAATTACTTAGATTAATTAATTGTCATTTTTGTTTTTATTTGCATTTCCAGATTGAATTTCCACTTTTAGAACAGCATCTTTTATAAAACAAGGTTTGCCCAATCAGAGAATGTATTTTCATTATATTTTATCTTACCATTCTGCTGCTGTGTTGCAATTAAGTATCTGAATATCCAATGTAGTTGATATTAATATTTTCTGATTGCTATTAAAAAATCTTATTTCATAAATGAAAATAGATATGTATAGCATTTCAGTCCATATACCTCAGAAGACACAGAGATGTATTGAAACTCCTGTTGTGCTTTTTCATTATTCTGTATTCTTCCAAATGTGAAGAACTTGATTGTTTCCTTTTGGACTCTTTCCTACACCAGAGAGAAAATCTGCCTGTTTCTGCTTGAGGGGTGTAATTTAATTTAACATTTAATGGAAAGTGAGAGTTTATGCTGCTTCCTGCAGAGGGACAGTCAAGATTTTTGGCTGTTTACCTCCAAAAATATCCAAATTCCAGCACTGTGCATGAGTATTTCTGTGCTTTCCAATCCAGGCACTTCCCTATACACTTACTCAGAAACAGGTCTGAACCAAAGTCTAGAATAAACAAACACTGTGGGGAAGAACTGGAAAAAAAAATCCAACTCATAGGAAGACCTGGTAGAGATCTTTATATATGTAAAAAAAGCTGTGAATTAGAAGGAATTTGCTTAGCAGCTGTAATATCTCCTACTGAGTTCTTCCTTGTATGTCTAGAAAATCCTGCTCTATAGTGATAGTGAAATAGGGAGTGTTTTGGGATGTAGTTTTAAGGCATATCTGCAACAGTGTTTGATGCAGCTGTATCAGGAGAGTCTGCTTCTACAACTGTCAATACACAGTAGATTCATTCCTGCAGTGAAATGTATACTTATTTCTAAAAACAGGCTTCTAAGAATTAATCTGAAAAAAACCAAAGTGAACCATAAAGACATTTAAAATCTAGAAAAAGTGAGAATTTATGTTTCATATTTTTCTTCATTTTTCTATAATTTACTGGAAAGAAAGATTTCTTCTTTCTGGACACTAAGTGATCCGAAATAAAACTAAGTAATTTTTCTGTGCTATGGTAGAGTCCAGATATTTTCATGAAACAGAGATGTGAAGGAAATGTGAGATCATTATGGACAGGGAGAGTGTTTATTTACAAATTAGGGTTTGTTTGGGGTTTGTTTTGAGGGTAAGGCACTTTTAGGCTGTTTGAGAAAACAACCTAAGGTGATTGTATCTTGTTCCAAAATAAAAGATAACAATTCTCAAACTCCTACTCCTGGTGCACTCGTAGTGTAGTTTTCCCTGTTACTCTGCACTTTTTAGCCTTAGTCCTAGGATATGATACTACAGACCTGACTGTGGATGATCACAGTTTAATTCCGCATGATTTTGTGTCTGTCTTGACTAACTGGCAATTAAAACAAAGCAAAAATATAAGAACCATAAACTGAAATCAGTTGCCACAGAATTAAACATGCTGTGTCCACCCCCACCTCCCCTTGAAAAGGAGGAAAGCAGCACAGACATGACGATGATTTGAGCAAAATTCTTTTCCTTTAATATCTCAGTGGTTCACACACTCTTTCAAGAACCTGAAGAGATGGGTTCACTGTCACTCTCTGCCAACAGCTTGGCTCAAACCTACTTTGGACTCGCTGCTTGCAAGTTTCAAAACTACTCAGGCTTTAGTGGTCTGAAGATGGGCCTGCTTTGATTTCTCATGCTGGGGAAGCCTTTTGTCTTAAACAAAATACTTGTACAACCTGCAAGACAGGCAGGAGAGGGCATAAGCCTAGCCTGAGGGGCAGAGCAGTAGCCCGACAGGGTTCCCTTGTTGTTCCCAGCATCTCCTGCATGCAACAGTCAGATCATATACTAACCAACTGTTCCTGAGTGCCTTCAGTTAAGACAAAAGCTTAAAAGTTCTCCTTGTGAGCCAGGTAGAGAGCATCACTTACTCCAGAATATGTTTTGCTGATAGTTGATATGCCAACTTGGAGTAGCTGCAGATCTACTCAGGAGACAATGGAACTTTAGTTTCATGTGATCTTGGGAAGTGTTAATATACTAGGTACTGAGCCGTGGCGTAAAAGTAGAGCACAGTTGTCTCTTCCATCTCTTGTCTCATTCTTTCCTACTAGCATTTTTTACTCTATTCTTGGAATGATACTTTGTGAAGAATTTACTTAACTGTTACATATTTTGCTTGGTGTAACATGTCAGTGGAGAGACAAAGACAAGAGTTCCAAATATGGGGGGGGCCTGTTTTTGGGCCTGTTCAGATTTAGGTTTCTTCTAGTGTCTGATTTGCCTAAGCACATACATAGGTGAATGTAAGTGAGACTTACAGGTTTGAATTTGACAGAGTGTACATAATTATTTTAAAATGTATTTCACAGTTGTTTTTTTGACTTTTATTAAATGATTGTTCCCGGCAGGGAGCTGAGCCATCAAGATGATTTCGTCTTCCACCCAAGCCTGTTATAATGAGTTTTAGAGTTTCAAAAAGATTGCAAAGTCCTTGCAACTCAATCTCCTGGCTTTTACCTGAATTGTTGCTCATTCATGTTAATTTCTCTGCCATTATGTCAGCCACTTAGAGAATAGGCATATTTTACAATTTAAAAGAAAATATTAAAGAATCAGATTTTGTATTTTCTTAAATTGTTATTAAATCACTTCACTTTGCCATCATTCTTAAAGCTACTTACATATGAAAAGTAATGGAATCTATTTTCTTTGTTTCTAGGGTATAATCAAGATTTATAATTATATTTTTGGGGCAGTCAACTTGCTTTCTTTTATAACCTATTGCCCACTAAGTTAGTTAATAATGGGTGTTAAAATCCTTTCAGTTTGACATCTGAATGTATAGCAAAGAACATATCCTTAGGAAAATATCCTTTGAGCTCTCCAAAAGGAAAAAAAGTCACAGGAGAAGTTACTTCTTTTTCTGTCCTTGTACTCTGCACTTTGACAGTTTCAAACTACGTTTTCCCTATTTAAAACTGTCTGATCATATGACAAATACTTAGGTTATCTATCCCCTTCTAAACTACTAGTGAATACAAAGCACCAAAGCTTTACTGTAAGAGTAGATAGAGAAGCAGAGACTTAATACTCTCCTTCATAGTTACAGCTACTAGGAGTTAATCCTCACTAGAGTTACCTTAGCTTCTAATTCCATCTCTACTAGCCTCCTGTTTTAAAATCTGAAAATACAAACTTTTAGATTTACAGTGCCCATGTTTTCCTCCTTAACAAGTAGGGATGATAAAATTCCCTGCCATCAGGCAACCTTGTACATTCAAAGTCTGCAAAACCTAAGTTGTGTAGTAAGAGGCGTTACACTTGAAACCATACTGGAATTTTTTGAAAAAACTTTTCTCGTGTCAAAAATAGAGAAATGTGTAAAACCACAGCACGGATGTATTGCTTGATAGATATTTTGGAAATGTTTTCTGTTAACTCCCATTATGATCTTTTCTTCATCACAGAACAGAAAAGCATCTGCAAGAATAAATCAGTTAGTGACAATATTAAAGAGAAGTATATTTGTTTGCCACCTTCTACCGCTTCAACATTTTTCTTCTATTTGCTTTTTCACAAAATGAAGGCAAGTTTAAAAAAAAAAAAAAAAAAAAAGAGCCATAAGGAAAAGAGGCAGGCCAGGATGCTGTTGGCCTTCTTGGCCACCTGGGCACACTGCTGGCTCATCTTCAGCCAGCTGTCAGTCATGACCCTCAGGTCCATCTCTGCTGGGCAGCTCTCCAGCCACTCCTCCCCAAGTCCGTAGCGCTGCTGGGGTTTGGGGGCAGATGCTTGGACTTGATAATCTTGAAAGTCTTTTCCAACCTTGATGATGCTATGATTTTGTGATTTCTGACACTGCTGTGAACAGTGATGCAGCATGACTGCTTCAAACAAGGTTACAAAGAAGATAAGTGCAATATTTCTCAAGGAAAAAAAAAAAAAAAGAAAGGAGATTATTTGCTGACCTGTACAATTCTTTGTCTCCGTGATGCACTTTCTTAGGTATATCCAGCAGAAGTTCTGAAATCTTATCAGTTACAAAACACATGGTATGTCATTAAAGCCTTTATTATTTTATTTTCTTCATTAAAGCTTAGTTGTAAACAGAATGTCCTTATCCAAAAGTATGTTTAGTTTTATGAAACTGTGATTTTTAGCAGGAGATATTAAGGGTAATGGGGAAAAGCTAAAGAAATAGACACAAGCATTGTTAACTTTAATGCTGTGGTTGTATGACAATATTCTGATGAAATGCAATAAAATCTAAAAAAGCAGTGATAGATGACTGCTCGTTTTATCAGCAGTTTTAAATGTCACTTGCAAACTGGCTTTGCAAGCTTTATTAGAAAGGGTGCTTTATCTTACTTCCTGAATTTGAGGTGGTGTACCAGCTGTAATAACTGTAATGTGCTGCTATGCTGCTGCTGATGGTGCTTTCTATCTAAAAATCTCTATAAAAGGGAATGAAATTGTCTTGCATTTACAATATTTCCAAATTTAATTACAGTGTCTGATACTATAGGTACCATACAGGCAATGTGGTGCAGTTGTAAGTCAGAGGACACAGAATTCTTCCCCATTTTCCCTGTTCAGTGGAGAGAATTATACTAAGAGTACAAGGGATTTAGCTGTCAGGGAAAACTGACTAGGACAAAATCACAGATGCTGTGTTACTGTGATATATGTGCTGTGATATGAGAGCACAGGGAGCATGCTGTGGCAAGGGCTGTAGGACCAAGCCATCTGGCCAGTCACCTGCAGCTGGAGAGCTGCTCAGGTGTCCTGGTTTCAGTCCTTCCAAAGGGCTCCACCCAGCAATAGAGATGCCTCCCCATTGTTCTGTCTAGAAATTTGGCAGCTGAAGTTTTATCTTTAAAATATTAACCTTCTACAATGAGCATTAGCCAGCCATGCAGTCTTCCAAGATCTCATTTGATACACACTCAGGAAAATGCCACTGCTCAAGATTTTAAAGAATAAAATGTGCACTCTTTTTTGAGGGATTCCCCTAGGCATTCTCAGCACTGGCTCAATAAAAACTGAGTGCCTTACAATAGCCAAAGTAAAAGTGGCTTGTCAGAGCTTCTCAAATGTAATGTCATTTTATGCCAAGTATCTTGGTCAGTCCGTGAGAATAATCTGTTAAAAGATAGTAAGTAAGTTGTCCTGAGAATGGATGTGTTTTGTCCAAAATAAATAGTCTTTGATATATCACAAAAGGGTCTATGTGGAAGAAGTATCAGTCTGTACCAAATTACTTTCACCAAACAGGTCCAAATCAGTGTAAAGAAGTTTGTTTCATTTTTGTCTGCTAGCTTGATGACATGAAGTATAACCAGCAGGTATGGTATTCTGTAGATCTTGAATTTGTAGGATAAAATACTCTCTGAGATGTCTGATAGTTTCTAGTTTGAAGTCAATATCTTCTCATATCTTAGAGAGATCCCATCAGGCTGAGCCTGAGGAGATGATACTAATGATACTAATCTGTAAAAAGAACCTGGTTTATATGGAAGATTCTCTTGACTCTGAGTTACACTTATTTCCTTCAGAAGTGAATGTCCTATTCTTGTTTTTCTGTTTGTGAAAAAACTAAAAGCAGTTGATCTAAGCTCTTGAAGAAAATAAAAATCAGAATGTGACAAAAAATAATTCTGAAGCAGCTGTGTGCTATTCATGTGCTTCTGTTTAAATTCAGAATATACAGATAATGTATCTTTGATGGATGTTTCTTCATTCTCAATTACTAAACATATCAGAGGTACATTTTGTTGCTATTATTACCCAAATGCGGATAATTTAGATGCAGTTTTGCATTTAAAAAAACCCCAAAAAACAAAAAAACAAAAGCAAAAAATAAACAACAACCAAACCCAAAACAAAAAAACAGGGAAGAGTCTTCTCCTTTCCTTTATTTTACTTCAGCAGACCCTGTGTTGTAGAAAGTGGTATATCCATTGATAATGTCCATCTTGAGTGGTGAAATTGTTATAGCAAATATCTGGATAACTGCTGCAGAACATACACCTTTAACACTATTCTGCAAATGCTAGAAGAGTCCCTACAGACAGCTGATGATTAATAAAGGATTTAATTTATTTTTCTTTACTGCTTCTGTAAACATGTATTGATTAAAGTAGGAAATGCTACTGGATTGAATATCTTTGGAGATGATCTCTTACTCTGGATGCAATACAAGGACCTTAGAGAACTCACTTGTCTGAAAACAAATTAGCAGTGAGGTCTTTTACATTGAAACGTTCCCTTTGCCAATGGAGGAAACACCATGTTTTTTTTAGTTATCACAGGTCTATTAACATCTGTTGATATTTTCTTTACATTATTCTGCTATTGTCTGTAATGTGGAATGGATTTTCTCTGGCATCATATTACTGTGTATTAAGCTGAATATTAATTTGTTTGCTGTGTGAAAGCAAAACCTTATTTTGGAAACACCTTTAAATACACACAAAACTCCAAGCATCTGTCCTGGGTTCTCACAAATTTTATCATAATATCCACTGGGCCCATGGGCCCATTGATCATTACAGTCCCATATGTTAATAATTCTGCTTTGACCTGGGCTACTGTATTTCACATTCTCATTTCTGAGTGAATGCAAGTGACAGTACAGGATGTAGCCAAACACATTACTTGGGCAGCATTCCAACTTTTATCCTTCTACCAAGAGCCTGTTGCCAGGTTACTTATTTTCTAGCACTACTGTTTGTAGGAGGTTAAAGGCAAAAGTAATTTTCTGTAGCTAAGAAATGCTCAAAGTCAATGATGTCAAGATTTTAGTAGGTACTGCAGCCAGTTTCATTTTGCATCAATGAGATGCGATTCATGGCTGCGTTAGAAAAGTAGAAAGTGTATCCAGTTAGGTAATCTGACTTCTCTTGGTTCTGGGAGTGCTGTACATGGAATAACTCCAGCCTGATCCACAAATGCCATTGGAATGAAAATTTCCCAGGAATGCTTTGTGCCAAATGGGGCCAAAAGTATGTCAAAGTGAGAAAGTGCGACTGGTACTGACAGGGAACATCTTGAAACAGCAGCAGCTGTGCGTTAAACCCTCGAATGACAGCAAGTGCATGGAAAACCTTTATGGTTGCTGTAGGTTAAATCTGACAGAAGAGTGTAGCTCCTGTCAGGGATGGTTTTATAAGTTTCCAGCACCATACAAACAGGTTGTAGCCACATCAAAATGGGCTCCTGTGCACAGCACAGAAAATTCATCTTGGGAATGACGAATAGCTAAAAAAAGATTTCAAGCCAAGTTTCTGTTAAAATATATTATTTCTTGTTATCATCGTCTGGTTGTCTTTTGTATAAACAGATGATACTTTTGAAAAGAGCTTGGTACATAATGAGAAGCGGGTTCACCAGCGATAATTTTAGCCACAGTCCTAATTCTGACTTTCTCTCCGAAACTTGCAAAGAGCAGCTACATAGAAAGGTGCTAAAAACCTCCTCCTAGCTTGGATTCATTACCTTCCTAAGTACTGGGTGCCTCAGATCTTCAAAGCCCCATCTAAATTATTTCTAAAGAGTGTCTCAATTTTTTCAGACAGCAGCTGTTATTGTGAACATCTGCAACTTGATGTGAAGCTGTGGTAAATGTTAATTATTACAATACTGTCTATAGGGAAGCAACTGTGTTACTGAAAAGTTAATGACAAACAAACTAAATGCATCCTAATCACCAGTAGTATTCATTTTCATTTCCTTAGAAGTTTTAATAAAGCCTTTAAAAGTACACTGTGGTTGAAAATGTTATGGCTCAGTGTGGGGGAACAGAATAACAACAACACCCCCACACACATACTAAAACAAAGTTTGCAAATGTGAATATAGTATTCTTCTTATGCAACTGGATTTTCAAGTGGTCAATGGAAATATTTACTCCATAAATGATGGTTTTGTGAGCTATCTTAGTTGTGTGCATACATAATTGTAGTGTCTTGCTGGAGTTTCCAGACAGTGGTGGATTCCACCAGTTTTTCCTCTTGTCTTTGGCATCTGCTAGTGCTATATGCCTGGATCATTCAAAATGATGTAATCACCTAACTTTTGTAATGTGAAATCTTATCAGTCATAAAGGGGTATATAGGCCCTGCTACCTTGCTTGTCAAAAGACACCTTCACATCCTTCAGATGAAGTGACTTCCATGGAGTACCTGAGCAGTCACTGAAGGGAAGCACCTGCAATTTATGCATGTGTTTGTAGATAATGTATACCTTATCCACATAGTGTATCACAAAAATGATGTCAATTTTACATCACAGTTTATGAAAATTAAAAATATTTGATACTCATAGAATAGCATACCAAGAGGCATTTCACAGGGTCATTCAAATTCAACTGGTTTGAGGGTCTAAATGTCACCATTTCTTTGTGCAATTTTTTTTTTTTTTCCACAGCAGGCAAACCTTGTTAGTGTCTGAGCAGTTCAATACATTTTGTTTTGTTTTGTTTTGGTTTGGTTTTGGTTTTTTTTGCTGAAGCCTTCTGATAATAATCACTACAGTCTCAGCTTTTTTGAAAGTTATGAAATTTTAAATATAAATGTTTAAGTTTGGAAAAATGTTGGAATTTTAAAAAGAAATGGTGCAAAGCTGAGTTACTTGTGTATGGTATACCATTTTCACCTTTTCTGGTTCTAATCTTGTTTCATTTAGCTTTCTCATACATCTTCACTGGAATTGAGAGTGTGATAAAAGTAACAGCTTCTATCTCAGTAGTAAAACTACAAATTTGTACAATAATTACACCTCAGCTTCTTCTTGCAAAGGAGGAAAAAACAGTGATTTCAGTGCATTTAGGGTGGATAAGCTCGATGTCCTTTGAGGAACTACAGACCTTTCATTTGTTTGTATTAGAAGGTGGATCAGGAAGATGCTCTTGAATGCAGATGTCATGAGACCCAGGTACTGCTACCCTCTGACATGGTGACAAGCATAGTTCTTGCTTCTGGCAGAGACTGGGGACTGTAGAACTTAGTTCTAGTGCGGACAATCTAGTAAAGGTAACTCAGATACTGTTAAGTGAGATAGCAGGATGAGGTAAGCCAGACAGAAATGTCTGCTCTCTAGAGCTTGGTCGAGAAGTACTGCCTCTCACCTCATTTCTCTGCACCGTACAGTGCACAGATTCCCACAGGTGCCTTCTCCTGATCCCAGACCTAATGGACTAATGCTCTAACCTGGCTATAAAGCCTACAGTATTTTCACTCTTTCCAAAATGAAGACTTCTCTGTAGCAGATTAAAAACCAGACTGCTCTATGTATACCCATATAAAATATTTTCCAAGGCTCTCCTGTCTGCACAGAAACAATCATAAGTAACTTTTGATTTCAGCTACTTTCAATTACCCAGTTGCCCTGAGACAGGTGAAAGTAGGCCAGGAATTTCTCCTCTTCATTTGTGCACGTAGTCAGGAGTCATACTGAAATGTTACACCAGTGTTCACAACAATGAAGATACTTACAAATAATTTTCTTTTCATTGGTTTCAGTTTCACAAGCTGAGTTTTTTGATACAGCCTTTATAAGGTAATAGAACAATTATATAAATATAATATTTTATCAGCTTGTCATTAAAGTATCCACTTTAAATATGCATGGTGGCTAGGACTATTCTCCACAGGCTACTTCCAGGCTGTCTGCCTTAGCCTCACTGTCACCAGGCGTTAGAGAAGTGATGAGCTCAGTCCAAATGTGCTATACAAGTGGTTATCTCAATTTTCTGGTTCAGCAAGTAACATTGCTCTGGAGGTTTTGTGGTGATGGTTCACTGTAATATGATGTAAAATGTAATGGTGTGGAGAATATTGGTGAGCAGCTAAAGGTCAAAATCACTGCACTGTTTGAGCTAATTCAGGAGTAGTATTCTGAGATTGTAGTAATACCTTTTTATATACGCAGTGCTAAATATAAATGCCATTATTCAGTCTGAAATAGGGACATGGATCAATAGCATGCAAAGTATGAAGTTCTGTGTATCTGTGGTAGTCATAAACTGTTTCTTCTCATTGGCCAAATAGATTGTATTTTAAAGATTTTGAGTCTGCTGTAGCTAAAGACTGCAGCAAGACTGCTGGGTCAGTCTTGGTGGTTGTCATGGGCATTGACACTGATAAAGCTTCAGTATTTTGATAAAAATAGAGGGCTGTAGACAAACCAATGTTATATTGAATGGATTAACAATATGAATTATTAAGGAACAAGCAAACAAGAATGCCTTCAGTAAGGCTACTTTTACCAACATGAAAGTGATTTTTAGTTTTAATAATAGCCAGTTTGAGGTGTTGATACTTGGGCTCACAGTTTAGAGACAAACAAGTGAAAGTAATTTTGTGTAGCAAAATGATGTTTTCTTGTTTGGCTGGGAAATTCAGTCAATTTATTTATATTCATCAAGAGATGCTTTTTGCAATGCACCCTATTGTCCTGAGCCTCAAAGTCTGAATTACATATAATCTTTTTACAATGTCTTCATAAGTATGAAAAAGAAAAAGGCACACTGTTCTCTTTGTTTCTTTTTATTTCTGAAGAGGCGAGTTCTAGTGACAGGAAAGAATTAGATTTTGTACTGGATGGAAGAAGAAGGTTAAATAAAGCATCCTACGATTTAAACGGTTCTCCCCAAAATTGAACAACCCAGTAAAAACAAATATTTTAGATCTAATTAATGATTATCTTCATCTATTTCCCACCTTCTTCAAGTTCTATTGAACAGGGACTCCAAATCCCTCATCCCCTCTGCATTCCTTCCTCACGGTAGCCCGTGTACTATTTAAATTAAGAATAAAAGATTTGGGGTTCAGGAATGATTATCTAAATGGAGGAATGTATCAGATCTGCGAAAACTAAATTAATTTTATAAAGAAGAGCAAATGGGAAGAGGGAGTTTAAAAAGAAAATACAGATTTAAAAAAAAAAAAAAAAAAAGCATTGAGATTCAGCTCTCTCTCAAAGGATGTCAGGATGACCCTCAAAATCTTTCCAGGACCCTGAAGGTCTCAAAATGGTGTAAGCACAGAATGTATTTTCTGTTACAGTGTCAGAAATAATACTTCTGTCAGCTTTTACTTATGGATAGCAACAGTCTGCCTGGGTAGTACCGTTAGGTTTTTTGCAATATCTGAAGTTTGAAGAGGATAATAATGACAACTTGTAAATTCAACGTAGAGTATGCTCATCACTGCCTCATTCCAGGCATTTTATGGCTCCAGAAGGTGTCATGTGCAAGTCTTCCCATGTAACAATGCTGTGAGGGTTTCTGGTACCCACAAAAGCAATAGGCACCATGCTTTCTATGTTACGCATTTAAAAGAGGTTAATTTGAGTAGATCCACACACTGTTTATATATTACTATTTAAATTAATTTTACTTTTACTAAATAAGCTGTTTGTTTTTTTTCTAATAGAATGTTTCCCTATATACATGAATTCATTAATTGGTTTAGAAAAAAATTCTAACATATACCCTGGCAGTATTTAGTGAAAACTGTGGATTTTTATATGTGTTGGGGTAAGCAGTGAGATCAGGAAGAGTTCTTCAAATTGTTTCAGGGAAGAATAAAAGTTTCAGTCAAAACCCCCAGCAAAGCAGGTCCTGTGGGGTGTTGCTTTAAGGGGCAAAGTATTTGGCAGAAGATATACCTCCTTGTGTTCCAGCTTTGCCTCGGATGTTATAGGAGCAGGGAGTGGCTGGGCTTAGATTCTGGTTGGTGCCCAGTTTGGCATTAACAGTCCGGTCGCGCCCAGGACCTGCTGTTGGACTCTCACGATTACGGATGCACTGCTGATGCTACACTGTCTGTCCAGAGTCTGTTCACAGAGTCCTGTGAACTCTCATGGCCACACTCAGGAATTTGGTAGTGTTCAAGAACTTCCATGACCAGATTAATGAGCAGTGTCATTTGTTAAAGCAATAGATGCACAAATTGTTTTAGATTGCTGGTGATTAAATCACTGTCTGCAAAGCATGTGCAAATTGATCAATACAGCCGGGTTACACATGCGTGGGGCAATAAAGTGACTCTATAGAGATTCCTGAGTTTCCCAGGGATGCGCCCAGGGTAGCCAAGAGTTCAAATATTACCCAAAGGCATCCCTATGGGGGGAAAGAGAGGCTCAGCCCACCGACTGCTCCCAGAGGTCAGGGGAATAGGGTCATCCCTGCAGTGGTATCTTCCTTGACATGCATCCTCTCTCAGACTATTTTATAGTATTTTACCTTACCAATGGAGCTTGAATGGCTCTAGTCATACAGACCTTTATCATGATTGGTGCAACATTCTCTTGTTTCACATTTTAAGGTGTAGACTAGAGAAAATTCAGTGCACAAGCTCGGTGAGGGAGTGTCACACCTTGGGAGGCCAGTAACTTTGGGGATGGAGGTGTGTTTTGTTATTATAATGAGATTATCATGAGCAAAGTTCACTTTGAGGACCGCATTTTATCAAAATTTGGCAGACTGTTGGCCCAGGGCATCAAATATGCATCTTATAAATTTTATGGTATGTTGTGTACCTTTAGATCCCATTGTTATCACAGGTCGTGGCTGCGGTGTCTCCACTTTGCTCCACTCTCCGTGTTGTTTCTCTTAGGGTTGGCACACCAAGCTCCTTTAGTGTTGCCAACAACAGAGGTTTCTTGGGAAACTACCATGGTACAAGCTTTTTGCATTTTACTTGCCTTTCACCCTGAAAGTTTTGTCAATGCTGTTCTTAAAGTGTGAATATAGGTTTAATTTCCAAGTCACCTCCAGCAACTACTCCATGTGGGGTTTCTGAAGCATACACAGGATTTATTAATCAGAATGATAAGTCATTGCCCCCTACCTTCCCACAATGGTGAATCGTCTTGGCACTCATGATTAGGACATTAATTTAGGGGAGTTAGGGAAGCTGCGAAGTTATGCACAACTCCTGATATAAGCACAACTTGGTATTTTCTTCTATTTTCCAGGTCTGTGACCATCAAATCTATTGTTCTGAAGTGAGTCTCTTTTAGGGTAAAGTGATTGTTTTTTCAGTGAAAGTTTTTTATTTTTATTTTACTTACTGCAAGATGAAGAAGAGCCTTATTTTCTCTGAAATTTTGGATGGGAAAAGATTACTTTGCACTGGGTGTAATGCAGTGGAGGTTTAACAGAGGTTTAGTGCTGTGACACATTTAAACAGTAGTTAAAACATTAACAGTTGTCATGCATTGCTTGCTTGCACATGCTTGTATTTGGTAGCATCAGCTGATCACAAAAACAAGTGCATAGGAGAAAGCTGCATGGTCCTAGACAAGGTAATAGTCAAGTTGCTTGTCTTCCAAATATAACAACTTTATTCTGCTCTTGTTAGTATTATTCTGATAACCAATGAGCTATACCTGCCCTGTAAAATGCTGTTCCCTGAAACGTCCATTACATTATACACATGCACAAAACTGCAAGTCTACAATAACATTTTATGTTGAGATCACAATCAGGAAAGGGAGTTGTTTCCCTGTTTGGTAGTAATTTAACTGTAGACTATTGCTGACTGTAATTTTTTGGTTTTTCTTGTTGACAAATTGTGGATTGGAAGCCAAAATGTATATGCCTCACTGTTCCTTGAGGATCTATACTGGGAACAACACTATTTAATATCTACATCAATTACATGCAGAAAGTTTCTGTCTGACACCAAGCTGAGTGATGCAATTATTATGCTTGGTGGAAGGGATGACATCCAGAAGAATATTTACATGTTCAAAAATGGACCCATGTGAATCTCATAAAGTTCAACAAAGCCAAGTACAAGGTCCTACACATGGGTCAGGGTAATGCCCAGTATCAGACTGTCTGATGAGGGGATTGAGACCAGCTGTATAGAGACAGACTCAAGGGTACTGGTGGATGAAAAGCTGGATATGAGCTGGCAGTATGTGCATACAGCTCAGAAAGTCAGGTGTATCCTGGCCTGTATCAAAAGAGGCATCGCCAGCTGGTCCAGGGAGGTTTTTCTGCTCCTCTATTTTACTATGGTGAGACCCCACCTGGGGTACAGTGTTCACTGGGACCGCAGGACATGAAAGACATGGACCTGTTGGAGCATGTCCAGAGGAGGGCCACAAAGCTGATCAGAGGTCTGGATCACCTCTCCTATTAAGACAGGCTTAGAAAGTTGAGATTGTTCAGTCTGGAGATGAGAGGGCTCTGGAGAGACCTTATTGCAGCCTTCCAGTATTTAAAGTGAGCTCATAAGACAAGCAGGGGCTTTTTACCAGGGCCTGTAGTGACAGGACAAGGGGCAACTGTTTTTATCTGGAAGAGGAAATAGTTTGGATATAAGGAAGAAATTTTTACAATGAGGGTGGTGAGGCCCTGGAAGATGTTGCCTAGAGAAGCTGTGGATACTCCATCACTAGAAGTGTTTAAGTCCAGGTTTAATGGGGCTTTGAGCCCCTAGAGAAAGATGTCCCTGCCTGTGGGTATCTTTAAAAGATCCTTCCAATCCAGACCATTCTATGATTGTATGAATCTATGATTTTCATTAAACAACAATGCTGCATGGAAGTATTTCTATAGATAATATTATTTGGTTTAGGTGGATTGCAGATAAGTCTTTAAGAATAGTGATAGGGGGCTTGGAGTCTTCTCTAGGTGGACAGACAGTGATTTCCTTCAGTCTTGGAACAGGAAAGTAGACTTGTTTGAGAGTAAGAAATGAAAATAGGACTAATATTCAAAACTCCTTGGAGCTACTCCTTTGGAATAAATGTCACCATTCTCTTCTAAATATTAGAAGAGATCACATATTTGCTTTTCCTTTACTTTCTCTTTGCTTTTTTCACTGTATAGAATTGTATGAGCTCAGAAAGACTCTTCTCAGTTGCCAGCTTCATCCCTCAAACATGTTGCACTGCCAGATTTAATCTAGTTCTGCATGTTTGTAGAAGCTGCTAAAGATAATGAATCTTCTCCCACATCAGTGTAAGCAGGAAATAAATATGTTGAAATCCATGAAGCATATAAGTGGTAAGAGAGCAAAAACAGTGCTAAGAATGGAAAGGCAGTCATCACTGCCCAGAATCTTTTCCCTAGTCTTTGAAGAAAATTATTCTGTGTTTTCAAGTGTCAGCGGTAATACCTTTCTTCAGCAGAAAGGATGGGGCAGCCAGAACCAATGCAATGGTTTTACTTTGTACTTTAGTGTATGAAGAGTATTGTGACACAAGGTTATTTTGCCTTGTATTCCCCCTCTTCAGCTGGAAGAGGCAAGGGGTGGTGTTTACAAGATCATTGCTCATATGCCCCTGCTTGCAAGTATGTATGAAGGACTAATTCTCAGCAACGGACAAAATCATTCTGTTCTGGTTGTAAAGTGCTGCTGAGACAAACTTCATAAATGAGCTTCAAGGTTCTTAAGGAGCCTTAAAGGTGGGGGGCAAGAAAGATAAAATGAATTTAAAGTTAGAAAAATAAGATAAAAGCAAAGAACTGGAATTGGTAGGGAAAAAATAAGATGGAGGAAGTAGGTTAAAAAAGAAAATATGGAAAGGCAGGAACCAAAAGAATATAAAACAGATTCATCTGAGGTCAGATTAATACACTTGCCAGTTCATGGAGTACACCAATTTACTGCAGCCAGTTCCAGATTAGCATATAGGCTGCAAACTGAGGTTTTTTAGTTTTTTCCTGTTTGCTTTACATTTTATTTTCTTACCGTAAGAACTCGTTCTTCAGGTAGGCCCTTGACATGAATAGAACTATTTATGGAATTTTGATTTTATTCTGCATGAGAACTGGTAGATCCTGACTCCTTGCAAGATTTTAACTCTGTGTTCTATGTTATACATTATTTGTAGTTAACACTGGGGAAGGTCTTTCATGAATGAGCCTCAATGAATAAAAATTATACCGGTTTACACTGTTCTAGGGATATACAGAAGTAAAGCAGGGCCAGTGTTTTTAACTACATTTTTTGGTTACTCCTACTAGATCAGCCACCATTGACGTGCATATACCCAAAGGCTGACCCTTCCTATTGCCATATGCTTGGATGAAATGTAGATGAATAGTGGGAGGTAGCTCAACTGCCTAAGGAACACATCTCTATTATTTCTGCATCTTTATGACTACCCTGCAGAAATAGACCTTCTCTAAGCAGTATCTCAGGAATTTAACAGATTGCTGAATTTTGATATACACTCACAAACATTTGGAAAGATCCATCCCATCCAAAAAGAGGATCACAGTGTGTAAATGTCAGCCCTGCACAACTGCAGCTCAGTCTCCTAAGGGTAAGCTTGTTTTTGTGAACTGATGGACTCAGATGAATAATTTCTAGATTATTTGTAATGGTTCTGAGGTGTAGCTATTGATAAGTTAATGAGTAGAAGCACACACTTTGAGGCAGCACTGGGATTTCCTCAGAGTATATTGATTTTTAATCCATTCCTGCTACTGTGTGAATGGAAACAGACATTTGTCCTTTGCAGGTACACTTTAAGCCTCCTGATTCCCTCATTTGAAGTATAAAGAATAATTTCCAGTTGAAGGATGCTGATGCAACATGCTTATGCTTATCTTATAAACAATTTCTATTAAGAAAAATGGGTACCCCAGTATGAAGTAAAAGTTTCCATTGATATGTTAGACTCATGGTCCTATGAGATAACTATGCATTATTACTGATAGCTGGCAGACTCTGCAAGACCTAAAGAAGTTGAGTGATTTACTTTCTTTCTGGAAAAAAAACACCAAACAAAACAAAGCAAAACAAAACAAGACCCTCCTAAATTCTCACACAACCCATAGTATTATTATGCCCATAAGAAACTCGATAATCTGAGCTTCCAGATGAAATTTATATGGCTCTTTCTTTTGCTTTTTCGATTGATGTTTTAGATGCTGCATCTTGTGTACTTCAACAAACTTCTGCATCCTCCTAATTTCATCATCATTTTGCTCAGCACAGGAAGAAAATCTATGGCTGAAATAGAAAAGCTTTTAAAAATACAAGGGATTCAATGATCTAATGAGAAAGTACGATCTGTAGAACACATGGTGCCTAAAAGGAATCCTGTGAATCAATGTAGCATAATCAGATTATTTTTCTATTAAGTACTAAGCAGAAACCTTTCAACAGCTACATTAGGCCCATGGTGAGATCTCTATACAAAGGAATATCCAGCTGCTGGTCTCTTTAGTGGCAATGTATCATAAAAGAATCAGACCCATCAGATTTTGACTGTAGAAATACACGTGAAGGAAGAGACCTTTTGTAATTCTTCTTAGTTTATTTAGGTGAAATAAAAAATGCCAGAGATTTTTCAATATAAAAAAGGTATCTGTCAATATTGCCTTTCATCTAATATTTGTGTAAACTAATTCAATGCTACTGTTTCTTCTCACTGAATACGAAGTATTGCAAAAGACAGAATGATGACAGAACGAGCAATACAAATGGCTGCAGTATAAGTCCCTGCAAGAGTCTGGTGTGTTTATTAATAAACAGGCTTGCCATCACTAGTCAGCCCTGGATAGAGTTTTGAAAAAGTAAACAATATGCAGAGCTTCTGTTAAGCCGAAAATGGGCTTTTTCTCTGCCGCAGATTTCTGTTGCAGATAAACTTGAATGTGTCACAGAATAAAAAATTACACCTATTTAGTAGGAATCTAAAAACTATAAAACAAGTGCCTTCTCTTTTGCAGTAACATTTGTGGTTTCTAATTATACTCTGTAAGCTATTTGTCAACAGCATGATCTGTTGTCTTCAACACAAGTGTGAAAATGTCTGGCTTATTTCAAAGTGAGTTATTCTCTCTCATTTTCTATACTCACAGAATCAGCCTGTTCTTTGGGGCCTGAAAATATTTTTTTGTTTTGTTAGAAGAAAAGGAAAAATGGAGAATTTCAATGAGAAATACATTCTCCTCTGCCTCTTGGATATTGTCCATCTTAGATTGCGTGCCATTTATCAGTCCCCATGCTGTCCAACAGAGAAGCTTAAAGTCTCCCTTCACTTACAGGTGTTACACAGTGAAATCAAAATAATTAAATCTCCTCCTTACTGAGCTGGAGAGGCAGAAGAAACCTTTTAAGCAGAAATATCTACTGAAAGAATATAATACTGAAAATATTTTCAGTAAAATAGAAGTATTTTTACAAATACAGAATATATAGATATTTGCCCAGTTTCTCTAAACATGGAGCAAATTTTTCCAAGCAGGGTTCACATACCTTTGGAACAAGCATTCAAAACAAGTAAGAGTTGCGCATATATACAAGCCAGTCATCCAAAAAGATGCAATTGCTGGCCAGATATCTCAAAGATCCTGCTTGATGAACCAGATCTCTTTCTATGACAAGATGACCTGCCTGGTGGATGAGGGAAAGGCTGTGGATGTTGTCTACTAGACTTCTGTAAGGCCTTTTACACTGTTTCCCATAACATTCTGGTGAAAAAACTGGCTGCTCATGGCTTGGATGGGCGTGCTCTCTGTTGGATAGAACACTGGCTGGGTGGTCAGGCCCAGAGGGTGGTGGTGAATGGAGTTAAATCCAGATGGTAGCTCAAGTCTCAGTGTTGGGACCACTTATTTTTAAAATCTTTATTAACAATCTTGATGAGGAGATAGAATGCACCCTCAATAAGTTTGCAGACGACACCAAGTTGTGAGGGATTGTTGACTTGCCTGAGGGTAAGGAAGCTCTACAGAGGGACTGAGACAGACTAGATTGATGGACTGAGGTCAACTGTGTAAAGTTCAACAAGGCCAAGCGCTGGGTCCTGCACTTGGGCCACAACAAGCCTATGCAAAGCTACAAGCCTGGGGAGGAGTGGCTGGAAAGCTGTCCAGCAGAAAGGGAGCTGGGGACTCTGATCGCTAGGTGGCTGAACATGAGCCAGCAGTGTGCCCAGGTGGCCAAGAAGGCCAATGGCATCCTGGCCTGTATTAGAAATAGATGGGAAGCAGAACCAGGGAGATGATTGTCCCTCTGTACTCAGCCTTAGTGAGGCCACACATCGAATACTGTGTCCAGTTTTGGGCACCTCAATACAAGAAAGACATTGAGAACAAGTCCAAGAGAACAAGTCTCATGAGGAGCAGCTGAGGGAACTGGGGCTGTTTAGTTTGAGGAAGAGGAGGCTGAGGGGAGACCTTATCACTCTCTACAACTACCTGAAAGGACACTGTAGAGAGGTAGGTGCTGCTCTCTTCTCAGAAGTAACTGGTGATAGAACAAGAGGAAATGGCCTCAAGCTGCACCAGGGGAAGTTTAGACTAGACATTAGGAAGAACTTCTCACTGAAAAGGTTATCTGACATTGGAACATGCTGTTCAGGGAGGTGGTTGAGTCACCATCCCTGGATGTGTTGAAAAGTCGTCTAGATGTGGCACTTGTGGATATGGCTTAGTGTTGGACTTGGTAGAGTAGGGTTACTGGTTGGACTCAATGATCTTGAAGGTTTTTTCCAACCTAAGTGATTCTATGATTCTATGAAATGATCACAGTTATTTTCCTGGCCTAATTTTAGGGCTAGCACATAATTTAATCACTCATTGGCTTTCGTGTGTGCTAAGTGCCTGACATCTAAGCTTTTCTTCATAATATTGTTCTTTAACTTCTAAGAGAATAGTTAAAGTGATACAATTTCACTTTAAAATGTAATATTGTGTTATTGAATCTGAATGAAAACAAAGTGGAATGAATTATATAAATGTGCTTTGGAAGAAGTTTTCCACTCTTTCTGTTGCCCCATGCCATTTGGTAATGGGGCGCAAGTGTCACACATCCTACACAGCCAAATTTCAGGTATCTCACGTTTAACTCTTCTACCCTCTCTAAATCCCAGAAAATAAAATTCACTGTTTTCCAAATGTCCTGAGTACTTCCAGAACAGACACCTAAGCAATCAGACAGACTTGATTCTTTGTAATTTTGGGCAACACAGGGAGAAAATGTACAGCTCCATCAGAATAGCTTTTGAAAGCATAAGGGTTTCATTGATTGAGTAAGAAAGTAGAATCTGTGAAACAGTGACTCATAAAGCTATCCAAGGTATCCTGTGAATCAGTATTTTTGGTGTGTTTTTTTGTTGTTTTTTTTTTTTTTAGCACTAAAGACCAACCTGTACTTTGCAATTTGTAAACAGCAACCTTTCAACAACTGCGTCAAGTCCACAATGAAGAATCTCTATATAAACAAATACCGGCCGCTGGCTGCATTAGTAAGTAAAAAGACAGCCTGATCCAGCACTATAGATCAGTGCAATTGGAGCTGAAATGTTTTTGTCATATTTAGGCAGTGCTACAATATGTCAAAAGATATGTCCTGTACCAGGCTAGCCTCACTTTTAATGTATTCTTAAATGCTATATGAATTTTAATTTCCATTTTGTAATGTTGTGTCTTCCCTTCCCTCCCCAATTTTTTGAGTGTTTCTGTGGAACTAAATTAATTTTACAACTGCTTTGTGTTTCCCCTCAGTTTCACTTATTGTGAGATGTCAGGATAAGCAAGATCACTTATAATTCCTCTCTTCCTTTAAGATCAGAAGATGACTTAATTGAAGTAAGCTGCAGGGCTTCTGCTTGCTCAGGCGGAGTTCTTCTGGAAAAAAAGACACACAAAAAGGCAGGGAACAGTGCATTGTCCTCGGCAAAAACTTATTACTTGAATATTTTTGGCTGCTTTGAAGTTATGGATCCATCTCTCTCTGTGAACCAAGCCAGCTCAGTAGACTACTGGAGAGGACCTTCAAAGCCTTTGTGCATCATTTTCATCTCTGTTATGCAGCAAAGGGGTATGTGCTATGGATTTTTTGTGTAGAAGATTCTTTCTGCTTCTCTCTCATCTTGGCAAGTCCAAGAGCATGTGTTTCTGAGGTCAATAAAATAATTTTCAAGCAAAAGCAAGTGTTGCAATCTTTCCAATGGATTAATATTACAGAATGGAGAAAGAGCAGCTTTATTTATGTCTATAGAAATAAAATAACTTGGCATTCTATAGAAAAAGTGTGTCTTTCATTTCACAAGTGAATGTTACTGGAAAAAGAAGAAGCAGGAGAATATTCTAAAAACACCCATTCTGTATTTAGACTGGCCATTAGGAAAAAAAATTTCACAGAAAGAGTGGTCAGACACTGGAATAGGCTGCCCAGGGATGTGGTTGAGTCACCATCCCTGGATGTGTTAAGGGTCGTTTGAATGTGGTGTTGGTGGATATGGTTTAGGGGAGAACTTTGTAGAGAAGGGATGACGGTTGGACTCGATGATCCCAAGGGTCTTTTCCAACCTGAATGGTTCTGTGATTCTATGGATTACTTAGCTATATAATTCAGATTTTATTTTCTACACTGTGTTCCCAAATAGTAGTTATCTATATCTCATACCGATCAGTGGGAATTTGGCTTTGTTTTGAATCTGCTGCTCAGCTGCTGGCAGTCTGTGTTGTTGCTTGCAGATGTATTGACACAAGCCAGCTACATTTTGGTTTACCTGTCATGATGGTAAAATGTCTAGAAGTGTTTTTCTCCTGGCCATATGGAGATTTTTATTCTGTGCTCTTATCTGAATTGTACAGCCTTATGACTTAACATTAGGCCAAAATCAGGTTTCCATAACATTATAATTGCAGTTGAACTACTTCAGTGATGAAAGCAAGTGGATGTTAGTATGTGACTGGTTATTCAGACGTAATAATTGCTTGGTAACTTTAAAACCGATGAGTAGTAGCTCTGTGAGTTGAAGGTTCAAGTATTTACTTCGAACTTTGGAAGGCTGTCTTGGAAATAATCATTACTGGACATAAGTACAAATAACTCATCTTCTCCACACATGTATCTTCAAGTAATCTGGTGAAACATGTTATGTGACAGCAGCAGCCATGACTGAAAGCCAAAAATACATCCTAGGCATCTAAATGAGTCTCAGTAGTGTTTGTTCATGTGGAACACAAGTCAGGATTCAGTATTTATCATAGCTGAGTGTCTCTTCTAGCTAGATCCTCTTAGCAAAAAAAGTTAGTTCCTTTGCAACTATCAAATGACCAGTAATGGAAGAGCTAAAGCAGCCCATATAACCTAATTATGATATATTTTCATGTCCCAAAAACCTAACAACTGTGGATAAAATTAGCATTTCCAGGGAATTCACATTTTCATCCCAAGTGCCTCAGCATGTAGGCACATACAGTGAGTGTAAACATTTGGGTTAAAAAAATAGGTAATCCTGGGAAGAGAAGTGTTATCTTTAGGTTTTAATTAATTCTTATCTCAGTTAAAAGATAATTAGAGAGTAATTTTTTCTTGTGAAGTATCCGTTGTCTGATTTCTGAAGTGACATGGTTGTCGGACCTGAGTCAAACGGTGACACATGGTAGCATTCAGAGGAATGATCTGAGTCTTAAGAAATACTTTGATTTATATAATGTGCTTGTGTGTGGGTGGGGGTGGAATCATGGCTGCTTTGAATGTCTGTTGCTAAAAGATCTTAGATTTTATCACTTTCAGCTTGAGCTGGTAGATATATTTGTTTCCCTTGGCCCTTGAAGAGAAGTGAATTAAAGCATCGTGAATGTGCAGGAATGAAAATACCACAATCCTGCAACTTGAAAACAGTTATTCAGCAACATGAGTGTTCCAAAGTTACAGTTTTTATTAATATATCATTTCTTTCCAACATGGATATATACAGTTTTATATATTTTTACAGAGCAGCATGAATTCCAGAGGTGTATTTCTCCTGAGTGTTGCCATCTCTTCTATTTTTTTGCATGTTTAAGGAAATTTGGGGATTAATTTTTTTAGTAATTAACCCTATGCCTTTCATTTCCTTAAGGTTTTTTGAACAAAAGATAAGGTCAGCTTTGTAAGGTAATGAACAATGGTTGCACAGAAGGCTAACACGAAGAGTAAGATTGCAGGCAGAATATCATACTCAAATGAGGGTATTAATGTTGTCAAGAATAGAAGACATATGGCAATAAGTCCTGTCTTACTTATGTATTGACCATTCCTTGCAGAGTTCCTGATATATCAGAGACTCAGGAAACTTACTTGTTCTTCCTCAAACACTGGAAACCAGTGGAGTATCATTAATTTAAGGATCTTTAAGGCTGGACACTAAACATAGTAGAGTACTAGAGAACAATATTTGCATCTGTCATACTCTGATTTCCCCTCAATATAAAATTACTGTGTGGTAGCTGTTTTTGCCTTTGGAAATATAAAATAGGGATGTTATTATTAATTTTCTGCAGGAAGTATAATGTTTCTCCTTCAGAATACAGTAAAAATATCTTATATTCTCCAAAAAGTGGTTATAATGACCGTGGGTCAAATCTTGTTTCTGTTATTCAAAGTTTTTTGTTCCATTTAGCTCAGGGTTGCTTATACATATAGCCCCATCTCTTAAGACTAGAGCAGATGCTTTTTTATGTAGCTTTTAATCTCTCCTTCAGAAAATCTAACTTATAAAGGCTTATCATTTCTTTTAGTTTTCTTTTAGTCTAATCAAGATTTTATGCTTCCTGCTTTCCACTTTACAGCTTTGCCTGAAAACCACATGCATTATTCTAGTGCAGAAAATTCAATTTTCTCCCATCTTGTACTGCTTTGATGACTTCAGTCTTAATTCTGCTTAAAAAAAAGAAAAAAAGAAAAAAAAAAGAATCTTCTGAAGTGTTACAAGAGCACACACATTGCTTTGTCACTTGGTGTGACAACTGAATAGAGGAACACATACCCACAGGTGCTCCATTCCAACCTGTTTTTTTATAGAATTATTTAGTGGTATAAAACTGTATTTGATTAAGGTCCTATTAGGAAGCAGTAATTATTAATTTCTAGCTATCCTTACTTATTTGCTTTTAGAAATATTTAAGTCTCAAACTGGTATTAAAAAAATTCAGATGGAAGGGTATCACAGAATAATGTTTTGTTGAAATGCTGCGATTTCAATTAAAAATATTTTAATAGCACAAAGAACAGTATTCTAACAGAATTAACTATTTATACTTTTAATGTAAAACGTATTAAATAGAAAAATCTATCTTCTAAATTAGTGTAGAAGGCAAAAATTTTGACTTCAGAAATAAACATTATCAAAACTTGACATTGGTCATGAGATATAAAATGCAGTTTAAAAAAAATCCTTTTAAGAAATTTATTTTTGTTGTGATTTTTTGAACTATTGAATTTCACACAGAATAGAAATTCTGTTTTTTAAACAGTTATAATTACAACTAGAAACTGAAGACCAACACAGACCTCTGTCTAATAAGGATCTAAAATACCATTTTTGTTGTCTTGTAAACTCTTTAATGGAATTTTCACAGGCAGTATCTATGCAAGGTATTTTGAAGTTATGTGATTAAATACTTCTCTAGTATAAAGCTCATAGCAATGCCTCTTGTAGTAGGGCTTTGAAAGCCAAACGGATGACTTTCCAGTGGGAGAACCCTACCTGGTATTACTAACCTCCTATCTTGAAATATTGAATGCATCATTGATCTGTTTTTCCTTTTTAATTAACATTTTCAATGTCTATTTTTTCACATTTTGACAGAAGTAATGTAATTGGTATTTATTTCATTAGAGAACTGCCATTGAACACTGAAGAATTGTGGCTGACTTCTTGAAGCATACATTTCTTTGGATAATTATAGGGCGATACAACCTTACCCTAACTTGGCTGTTCCATAACATAACAAAGCCCCAGGGTACAGCCCGCTGCAGCTTCCTTGCTGAGTGCCTTTCATAAGCTCTTGTTGTAATTTCTTGGCCAGTATGAATCTTGAAGATTAGCAGCTGTTAAGACAAGAACTGAAAAATTCTTGTTGTGTTAATGAAGTCTCAAAATCCCAGCACAGAAAAAGGCTTTCCTTAAAGTGCCAATAAATCTCTTAATTCAGTTCATGGCCTGTAAGGAGAGAAATATCACTCAAATGTATAGATAAACTAAAAAAAATTAAACTGTATCAACACCAAAATAAAGCACTTATGACTTGGTGCATTGCAAAGATTATATTCAGTTTGAGTATGGTAACGCAGGAAGAGGGAGAGCCTTCCCTCTCCCCTCTGCGCAACAAGTAGTTTTGTAACTTGGAGATAAAATTTATATCACTGTTCAATACAGTTATTTTTATTTGGACACTTTTAAAATATTTCTACTGTGATTTCATGTTAGGAAGCAAGAGTACTATGTGTCTAACGTGATTTAGGCCTTGCTGTCAACAGAGAGCCTCATGGCCTCTTGCTGACCCCTCTCCCCACTGTGGGATGGGGAGGAGAAAATCCAACTAAAGGTCATGGGTTCAGACAAGGACAGGGAGGGTTCACCCACCAATTACAGTCACCAGCAAAGTAAACTCAACTTGGGGAAAAAATCAATTTAGTTTATTGCTAATCAAATCAGAGCAGGGCAATGAGAAACAAAAGCAGATCTTAAAAAAACGTCCCTGACCCTCCCTTCTTCCTGGGCCCAAATTACTTCCAATGTCTCTACCCTCCTTCCCCCCATGGCACGGGTGAATGGGGAATGGGGGTTGCGGTCAGTTCCGTGACACATTGTTTTCTGCTGCTCCTTCCTCCTCAGCGGGAGGACTCCTCACAGTCTTGCCGTGCTCCAACCTGGGCTTCTTCCGCAGGAGGGTCCTTCACAAACTCCTCCAACATGAGTCCCTCCCACGAGGTGCAGTCCCTCTGGAACAGACTGCTCTAGCACAGGTTTCCCACAGAGTCACAGTCTGCTTGGAGAACAGTCACCTCCCCTGGAGCAGGGTCCTCCACAGCTGCAGGTCCACATCTGCTCCATCATAGCCCTTCACGGGCTGCTCCACCATGCTCCTGCATGGGCTGCAGGGAACAGCTGTGTCTCACCACAGGCTGCAGAGGAACCTCTGCTTGGGCACCTCCTCCCCCTCCTTCCTCACTGACCTTGGTATCTCTGCTCAGTATTGCTCTCACCTCCCCCTCTCCTCTGTCCTGCAGGTCTTATAGGAATCTAATTTACCCCATCCCCCATTAATATGATAACACCAGAGGCGTGTCCACTTTCACTGATGGGCTTGGCCTTGGCCAAACACAGGGTAGGATTTGGAGCCAGGGGAGCTTCTAGCAGCTTCTCAAAGGAGTCACCCCTGTTGCTGCTTCCCTGCTACCAAAGCCCCACCACACAAACTCAACACAGTGTCCTCTGCCATTTTATCATTATATTTTCCTACATTAAGTTCAGGCTGCTCATATCAGGCCCGCAGCATTGTATCTAATTGTTTTTTATCTAATTGTTTGTATCTAATTGTCATTGCTTTTAAAGGTTTAGTACAATACTAGCATGTTTTTATGTTACTTCATTCCTTATTTGTGTTGACAAGCATTTAGTATGAGAGTAAAATTAACTAAAATATTAATCCAATTTTGTACTCTGTGCCTTTTGGTCATCTAGTTTCAACTGTTCTTCAGAGCGAGAAGAAAGACTAAATGTGTTAAGGCACAGGGGATATCAAATGAGTGTTTCATCCATCCTATTCTGTTTCATCCATCCTGTTCATAAAGCTCATTGCACAGCCTTATGAACCTGATTTTTGCCATTTTAGAACTATGATCTTTTTCACTTGGTAGATGGTACCATATGTGTGAAATAATGTAAAACATTCTAAAATGTAAGATCAAGCTGACAAAAAAGTAAGAATAACAAGGAATTCCTTCATTTACACGTAAGGTGAATAATCCTTCTTCAATTTATCTTCCGTTTGAAGTTTTATTCAGCTATCCTTGCAGAAGTGCTATATATCCCAGAACAACCTTGGTTTAGATGCACGGGGCAGTTCTTCAACCTTCTGTTCTTTCTCTTTATTCTTTCTGTTTGTCCAGTACAGTCTTACCACTTTCAGAGCTCTTTCCACTTCCAAAGGCTATGCAAACATGAGCTCCCCTGTCAGCTACATAGCTTTAACATCCCTGTTTCACAAGCAGAGGAACAGAATGCAAAGGCAGTGTTTAGTATGGCTGAACTAAACCTTTCTGAGACTGCTCTCTAAGCTGAGACCAACTGGCATCAAACACCCAGCTGTCCACAGCACCATTCTCTCTTACCTACACCAGCCATACATGAGCTGCCTATTGGGAATGGCCTCTGACCAACCCCAGCTCTAAAGCATGGAAGTTGTTTCAAAGGTGACTAGCTGCCCTTATCCAAAGCCATGCCAGCAACAATTCTAACAATAAATCAAATTTGTCTTAATTTAACATTATATAATTATCAAGTTCCAAAGCCCCAGAAGATTTATTAGCACTGCTTGATTTATTAATAAAGACAAAAAGGCAGAGGAGTTAACTGGTTTGGCCTTAGAAAATAAGAGAAAAGTAGAATTAGAATATGTTTTCTTGGTTCCTAGTCCTGTACCTATTCCTCCAGAAAATTATGCTTTTTTCACTTGTGATAAATACAGATGCAGTTTGTTCAGGAGTTCAGGAACATGTATCCTAAGACATGTTATGGAAGTGTACTATCCTTAGACACTTCGTCAGATGATTTTTGAGTCCTCTTTTTTGGAATTTGTTACGTAAGTTGAATAGAGTGTACTATTTCAAACACCCCCTCCTACCTACACATCCATTAACGTGATTAATAAGAGGAGTTTGAGTATCACATATTGTATAATTATTCATAAAACTCACACAGTAGGAGTACTTTGAGTATAGTACTGTGTGCATTTACTGGGGAGGAGTACCACGATCAGGTAAGATTTTAATTTTTTTTTACATCTTCACTTTCTGGAGTTGAAGAAGACAGTATCATTGACCTCAGATTACACTTACGTAATCTAAACACTGTCTCAGCCCAAGTGAGCTCTAGCATTTAATTGATGCCTATATAATGCTTTCCTTTGGCTCAGTCTATTATGATCTATGCATGGGCCAGTTTTGCTATTTTGAACAAGCACAGAATTTGGGAAGAAAGAGGAAAATCTCTTTTAAGTGGGCTATAAGTTGTTAAGACCACAATGTAGAAGTCTGTTGTGTTACAAAGGGACCCAAAAGCATCAGTTCGAGTTTGTCTATGAGGCCCCTAGGCAGTTCTGTTTCCCACAATGGGGGAGTTGCAGACTCACTATCACACACAATGGTCTTTCCACTGCAGTTTCTGGGCAGAGACTAATACAGAATGATGAGAAAGAAAAGCAATTAGGACAGAGGTGTTGGAGCTGCTGCAGGGACTGCCTCTGAAGAATTCTCTGGGTAGGCAAGTTAGGCTGTTCTCAGTGTATTTAAGAACTGCACTTCCTGGGGAGAAAAGAAAGTAGCCACCAACAGAAGTACTTCCTAAAATTGCCTTAAAATATTCACCTAACAATGTGAATAGTGTATGGCACTTTTGTCAGTTTGAACAGCTGCTCCCCTCAGCTTATTTTGCTTTTATTGGATCATCTGTAACAAACACCGTGCTCAGGAGAGCCTGCTGGTAGTTTGGCAGTCTTCATTTACAGAAGTAATCCATGTCTCCTGTCACCTTCAACTTTGCTCGAATGTGGCATAAGCTCACAAAAGTCACCCAGACTTCAAGAGAAAACAACTTCTGCTGAAATTTCTTGGGTGAAAACATGAAATATTCATACTCTTGAAATCTGATCATTCAGTCACTTTATATATACCTCACTGGGTGAGCATTCCTCTACAAGCTCCTTTATCTGTTAATACAGTTATTTTGTACACAATTGCCAAGAGTAAGAAGAGCTGCATGTGTTATTTTCAGTATTACGGATGATGAGTAGAGTTAAAACTCCATCATATCTATAAAAACTGAACTTCTTTGCTGAGTGTTTTGAAACAAGTCCAACCTTAGACAGAGGTTTCTTGGGGGTTTTTTTGAGCTGTGCAAGTCGGGAAGAGCTTTTTAGCTAATTTTCTGATACTTAAAATAAGAAAGCAAAACAAATTGTAAAGGGCCTTTTAAAAACTGTGTAGTCAAAAGCAAGGAATCACAACTTGGCCCAACCTGTATTACTGGTGTCAGGACAGGTGTCTGCTGGGCACCCAAAGCAGACAGCATGTGCAAATTCACTTGCAAGCTGCTGTCATTTGTTGTGCTGGCTCTCCCATTTTTGAGACGAAGCTACAATATTAGAGGGTCTTCGTGCTGCTGCTGTTACAATTTGATCTGACCAAACTCATATGCTGTATGATCTCATCAGGCTTGCCTCCTAAGTGCAAGCCTGTGGGAACTGTCTGCAGGTCAGAAAACACACTGCTGGTAACTTCAGAAAGCTTGTTATGCGCAGGCTTTCTGAGGCTTTTGCCTGCAATGGTCATATGATTTCCTATAGATTATTTTACAAAGAGAGTAATAGTCGTTCTGACTTTTTGAGATCTTATATTTTTCAGAGCTTTTCATGGATACAAATAAATTGGTTATATGGATACAAAAAAATTAGTTTAGAACAATGGAAGCAACTTGTTCATATAATTAGTAGATACATTTTCCGCTATTTTAGCCTGACTAAATGACATGGAAAAGACTAACTGAGTCCATACAAACTCTGTCCCAGTTCAGGAGTGGTTCTGTCTTAAATCTTTTTCAGCTTTACTAGGGCATGTAGCTTTTCAAAAAAAACTTGTGTTGATTATTTTTAAGATTTCAGCACTCATATACAAATAGTAGTTGGTCTTCAAAAAGTTCCTTCAAGTTGAAAAAATAGAAGCCATCATTATATATTTGCACATGCATTTCTCATCAGTAGTCACTGCTAGTCCTCTAATAGTTGTGTGTTAAGTCTTTATAACTTATTTTTGTTCTTTGATCTTGCAGTCTTCACACATGCAACTTTATAGGTACAACATGACAAAGAGAAATGCAATGGCTCTCTTGCCTATCTGCTTAATACAGTTAATACTTAAGTGTCTGAATACCTCACTTGCACCTGGCTCACTTGTATTTCTTTCAGTCCTGAAGTGGTTTTCTAGCTTTCTGCATCTTATACCTCTGCAAGATATGTCATACTCAGCTGTATAAGGATCTCATTCAAAATTTTGCACTCGGTTTCTTCAAATCAAATGCTGACGAATCTGGTAAAAGACAGTAGAGAATCATCTTCACAATTTCTGATTGGTTCATAAGCAATTTGTATGATTTCTTTCTTTAAAAGAATGATCAGTTGTTGCCTCGGATGCCTTTGATGTCCCAATATAAAAAATAATTACCTAATTGTTTTCAAGATCTATAGCTACTCTTTGATAGATAGATAGATAGATAGATAGATAGATAGATAGATAGATAGACAAATAAATAAATAAATAAATAAAGAGATGGAGAGTAAAATGCTTGTCATACCTGTAAGTATCAATTTCCTGTCTCCTTAAGTCATTATTTGAAAGTATTGTGCTGTGCTATGAAAACAGAATGCAGTGGAGTCTTCATATTTATTTCAATTAGATTTGCAGAAAGCCCACCGTAAGGAAATGAGCTTTCATTTTCTTAATTCTTTTTCTGTACGGTTGAGGTTTTCTACCACTTAAATTGTGTTGGTTTAAATACAAAAGAACCCAAAAAAAACCTATACAAAATTACATGAATCAGAACTACATTTGTTGTTTCATCACTTCCCCTGTTCTGTGCGAGCATGTATGTTCTTGAGTTGGGTATAAAACCAGTTTCCCTGCTCTCAGATATGCCCAGCTCCATCCCAGTGGGCAATAGACCATGCATGCTGATGAATCTTCTGTTTAACTTCCTGCTTGATGCTTGTGATCAAAAGCAGCATTTCATTTCCAGTCTCACAGGTGGCAGAATAAAATCCAGAATGCACTTCTGCAGATGTCAGAAAGGTCAGGGAAAGAACTATAAAGGATTGCTCATGTTTTAGGTTTCTGTAAAATCAGAAATAGCTATGTACAAAACCAAATTAATTATTTAATCCTATCTCTGCAGTATTAGGTGTTGTTGTTTTTTAAAATATTCATTTATTTAAATATAATCTCTTTGAAGTTATTTCATCTTTTTTTTCTATTTACTTAGCAGTTTTTAACAGAAATCTGCTGCTGGGTCTGTATTTATGGATTTCTAGTAATTATGGGAATCCTTCAGAGATTGATCAGATAGTTTAAGTCCCTAGACTAGTCACCTACCGACATGCTTCTGGATTTTGCAAGAAGAAAGTGATGGTTTATTTTTTATTATTTTTTTAGCTGTAAAGGCATAACTAATTCATTTAGCAAATACATAAAGGGTAAACAGCTTTTCTACTCTTCTGATCTACCATATTTTAAAAAAATAAATAAATTCCTAGTTTCTAAAATCTTCATGTTAATACTGTACATGCTTTCACCATATTGGAGTGATTCCCAAAGTGCTGGTTCT
The DNA here is from genome assembly GCF_020740795.1 of Apus apus. Lineage (NCBI taxonomy): Eukaryota > Metazoa > Chordata > Aves > Apodiformes > Apodidae > Apus > Apus apus. The sequence continues at coordinate 56,456,299 of NC_067283.1, forward strand.
CAACACTGAGTTAAAACTGAGTTTATTTTTATTTATTTTTGCTTTTTTTTCAGCTGATTGAATTTTTGGCTATTCTAGCTTTTGCCTATATTTTTTTCTTAAAATTACAGTGCTAAAAAATGTATAGACTAGCATGGCAGTGTTTGACTTAGTGCCCTAAAATCTTAACTTTGATCATGTTCAAATTACTTAAAGTAAGAAATCAGTGTGGTTTTTTCCTCGTTCGCAGAGAACCTGAATTACTAATGACTTCCACAGCTATTTTATTGTCGGAGTTGCAGCTGGATTAATGCTAAGTAGGAATTACTGGATCCCAAATGTTCTTTCATTGAGTCTTCTCAGTGCGCAAGGCCTTCTTTCTGGTTCCTGGGTGTCAGAAACAGAAGGGTTTTTTTACTTGTAATACAGATTTTGATACAGGGAAGGATGCTGCAGTCATAATTTTCAAAAAGTAAATATTTTTATCTGATCAGTAGAAGTTTATCCATCTTGTAATTTGATACTGTGAGGAAAGGACTAGAAGAAGACAACAGGAGACAGTAGCTGGAGTGAAATAGTGACTAATTAATTGAAAATGTATTAAATTGACATAGTGGAGATCATGTTCAGGAGCCTTAGCAAACCTGGTAACTTGAAGAAAGTCATTGACCTTTCAGTGTTATGTGGTATAAAACTTAAATCAGTTTATTTTATTTTTAAAGAAGCAGAGATAAATTAATCCTCTTCTTTTTCTAGTTCTGTGCAATACCAGTTCTTCACTTGAGCATCTATTTCCCTGGGTGCGGTGACCCTGATTTTCCTGATTTTAAGTTGGAGACCAATCAGAGTCACTTTATTTTGCATGCTGATGTGTTGACCAGAGTCAACATTTTACATCTTGTGAACCAGGAACAAAAAGGTGCCTCGATGAGGTTAGTGTTTCAAGTGAGAGAACCTGACCAGTCTCTCAGTCAGAACTGCAGTTTGAAACTAGGTAGAAATGCTCTGCTGCTACCTGAAGATGTTTAACAGAGACTGATCAATTTCTGTGGGCTATAAGGGGAGTAATGATAAAACATACAAACGTGGTACATTTGAAATATATTAAGACTACCTAGATGGAAGCAATTTAAATAGCTTTTGAACTTTCCTTACTTAAAATTCTTTACCAAGAAAAAGAAAGTAGTCTTCCTGTTCACTCTTAACTTTTTATTATGTGAGTTTGTGGTGTCTTCTTTGTTGGTGTTAAACCAAGGCCATGGTTTTCTAAATATCTGTGGCAGCAGAAGTGTTTCCTAAGCATACAGAAATTCTTGTGCATTTCAGCACAATAAATTAGGAATGAATTAAAAAATAATAATCACATAGAATATCTGTAGTTTGACTGTCTGTCAGAAATAAAGAAAAATATGCTCCAGATACACAAGTTATTGGTTTTGTTTTTTCTTTAGGACATGTTCTGTCATTTTTTGGTATAATTATTGCTGCTTGTTTTCTTCATATGAAGAGAAGAACAAAGAAAAAAAAACAGTCATACGTTAGTTTTTGCAGTAGCTTCAGGTCTTCTCATGTCTAGGGCATAAGAATCGATGTAAAATCTTAATGTTTGAGCAGTTCTTACAATGTAGGACTCCATCCAAATTCAGCTATCATCTTGGCTTCCTAAGCCTGCTCAGCTTCAGTCTTCAAGCAAGTTAATTGCTTTGTAACTGGTCTCTGGAAATGCTTCTGGACTCTGAGGAGGTGTACAGAATACTCAAGCCTCAGAGTGTGTGCATGCATCACACAAAAACCCAGCACTGAGGAAATTTCCTTCTGTAAATTGATAATTTATGATCACAAATTCCCAAGAACTTTCTGTATTCTTCTGCACTATATGTCAATCTGCTGTAATGTTGGGGTTGAGAAATACTAATTCAGAACTGATTTTTTTTTTGTCTGCAATAATATAAAGAGCAGCAAGCTATATTAATCCCCATAGCCTTTGTAGGCCATAGTCAGATGTACTGTGATCTGACTGGTGGCCTTCTACAACAAGGCTACAGAGATGGTGGATGGTGGCAGAGCAACTGACATTATCCACCTGGATTTGTGCAAGGAATTCAACACTGTCCCACATGACATCCTGGTCTCTAAACTGACAAGATACGGATTTGACAGATGGACCACTTGGTGGGTAAGAGACTGGCTGGATGGCCACACCCAGAGAGTTGTGGTCAATGACTCAATGTCAAATGGAGGCAGGTGACAAGTGGTGTCCCTCAGGGGTCAGTACTGGGACCAGTGCTGTTCAACATCTTTGTTGGAGACATGGACAGGGGGATTGACTGTATCCTCATCATATTTGCTGATGAAACCAAGTTGTGTGGTGTGGTTGACACCCTAGAGGGAAGGGATGCCATCCAGAGGGACCCTGATAGGCTGGAGAGGTGGGCCAGTGCCAGCCTCGTGAAGTTCAACAAGGCCAAGTGCAAGGTCCTGCACCTGGTTCAGCATAACCCCAGGCACAAATACAGGCAGGGGGGAGAATGGCTGGAGAGCAGTCCTGAGAAGGACTTGGGGGTGGCAGTTGATAAGAAGCTCTACATGAGCCACCAGTGTGTGCTGGAGCCCAGAGAGTCAAAGACATCCTGGGCTTCATCAAAAGAAGCGTGGCCAGGAGGGCCAGGGAGGTGATTCTGCCCCTCTGCTCTGCTCTGGTGAGACCCCACCTGACTGTGTACAGTTCTGGTGGCCTCAGCATAAGAAAGGTATGGACCTGTTGGAGAGGGTCCAGAGAAGGGCCACCAAGATGATCAGGGGGCTGGAGCACCTCTGCTATGAAGACAGGCTGAGAGGGTTGGGGCTGCTCAGGCTAGAGAAGAGAAGGCTCTGGGGAGACCTTATAGCAGCCTTCCAGTACTTGAAGGAGCCTACAGGAAAGCTGGGGAAGGGCTTTTCATCAGAGATGATAGTGACAGGACAAGGGGTAATGGTTTTAAACTGAGAAAGGGGAGATTTAGGTTAGATATTAGGAAGAAATTATTCACCATAAGGGTGGTGAAGAACTGGAATGGGTTGCCCAGAGAGGTTGTTGATGCCCCATCCCTGGAGGTTTTTAAGGCCGGGTTGGACGAGGTTTTGTGCAACCTGGTCTAGTGGTGGGGTTCCCTGCTCAGGGCACGGGGGTTGGAACTAGAGGGTCTTTAAGGTCCCTTCCAACCTTAATGATTCTATGATTCTATGTGATTTTTTAATTATTTTGTTGTTGTTGTTCATCTACTCAGTCACAGACTTCTGATGAAGTAATTTGGAAGGATCAATCAGAAACAGGAGAGACTTCCAGCAGTTTATGTCTTCTTGAGATCACTGCCTTCTAATATTTTGTAGAGAAATACAGAATAATGTAAGGGAACGTTTTTCAGATAAACTGTAAAATTACTGAACTATTATTTCAATGTCTGAACTTAGGCTAATCTGGAAGAAAAAATAGCTTCCATAAACATTTCTAAGTAATCAGATGTAATTCAAAGGCAAATGTCTCTCAGTTTTCATCGTATTCTGGGGTCTGCCTACATGAAGACTGCAAGAGTGTACTACGGTAGAGTTGCAAACGTGAGAGATAAGACTGCATGAAGGCTCTGTGTGTCAGTCAGAGGGTGCTTTTGCAGTCAGCCAAGGCACACTTCACAGCACCACAGCCACTTTTTAATGTGTCCCGAGGAAGCAAGACGTCCCAAGAACCATGTGTTACAGTACTTTGATATTTAGTGATCATATTCAGGCCACTAGAGGTTATTTTTCATCTGAATGTCTTCCTTTGTTATTTCAGATCAATTATTGTGCATTTCTCAGCGCAATTACTGGGTGAAAGCTTTTAGTTTAAAGGAAAGAGGATCTTGATTGTGAGCTCCTCTCAGCAGGGTCAGTGTCATCTTTGGTCTCTCTAAAGCACTTAACCCAACAGGGCTTAAGGGGTGCACTGCCTGAGCTTGACAGAGGAGTCAATTGTCCTCACCCTGATTGTAGATTTTTAGGCTCTGCTGAAGCGGAAAAATGTTGTTTCCCAATGCTGGATCTGTATTCTCAAAGGATAAGGAATTTTACAGTTAAGCTTTCTGCTCTCACATACTTTTTCCATCTGTTTAGATGGTGAGTGATTTAGAGAAAGAGTGTCCATACTAATGTATGGCTAACACAGGGGCATTGACATGCCTGAGGAATGGGATGTCCATGACCTGGACAAGCTCAAGAAGGGGGCTCATGTGAGGTTCAAAACGGCCAAGTACAAGGTCCTGCACATGGGTTGGGGCAATCCCCCATTTCAATGCAGTCTGGGGGATTAAAGGATTGAGGGCAGCCCTGTGGAGAAGGACTTGGAGGTGCTGGTGGATTAAAAGCTGGACATGAGCTGGCAATGTGCCCTTGCAGCCTGGAAAGCCAACCGTGTCCTTGGCTGCATCAAAAGAAGCATGGCCAGCAGGTCAGGGAGGGTAATTCTGTCCCTCTGCTCTTTTGAGACTGTCCTGGTTTGAGACAGAGACTCCACCTGGAGTACTGTGTCCAGCTCTGGAATCTTCAGCACAGGAAAGACATTTAGGTGTTGCAGCAGGTCTGGAGGAAGGCCATGAAAATCATCAGAGGGATCTTGGTTAAGGGAGGTTTGGAATACAGAGCCCTGGGACAGGCTGCCCAGAGAGGTTGTGGAGTCTCCTTCGCTGGAGACATTCAAAACCCGCCTGGACACGTTCCTGTGTGATGTGCTCTGGTGACCCTGCTCTGGCAGGGGTTTGGACTAGATGATCTTTAGAGGTCCCTTCCAACCCCTAAGATTCTGTGATTCTGTGATACACGCTTCAGACACATGGAGAAAGATTAGTTTGATACAAAGTCTGTAGTATTCAGACACCTCTAAACGGGATTGCTACTGCATAGGTTGAGCTTGACAAAACTTCATTTTGCATGGATCAGAACTTTTCTAGAAACAGAACATTAAGTTACAGGACTTCTGTAAGACATAAATAGTGAACTTGTGTAGGAACAAGCAGTGGCTTGTTCTGTTTTGACACACTAAAGTGATGTAGTTAATTTATTTAGCATTTTCAGCTATAACAGTTGTAGAATCATGGAACACCAGACCCTGAACCACTTACTAACGTAATTTAATCTGGTTCATACTCTGTGTGACATTGCATGGGAACTTATTGTGGTCACCATCCCTACTTTCACACTAGTGCTGCATCTGCCATGGGTAGATCCTCTTCGAGGTCATCCTACATTTTAAAATTAGGTTCAATAAATTTAGTTTTAAATGAAACCCGTTTTTCAAGAAGGCAAAATATGTAAAAGAAAAATGTTATTTAATTTGGGATGAGGAGCAATAAATCAGAAATTGGCTTTCCTCATTTGAGGAATATAATTTGAGTTACAGTTTTACTCACTTTAGACCTATTTTAAGCAGAAAAAATACCTATTCCTGAATATTTGGAAAAACTTGTTCCTAAAATGTAACTTTTATGTTCTAATTTGGAAACCTAGAGAATTGTTTTCTGGTTTAAACATTTTTTTCTAATCCTTACAGTTCTCATTCTTAACTGTTTATATTATTTTGATTTTTCTTGTAAGTGAATGACATTCTGTTCGTATTTATTATCTGTAGAAGCAGGTCAGTCGACGCTGAGAAGCAATTCACTGCTATGGAAGTAATTTGACTAACACCTTTTACAACACTTCAGAGCTAATCCAAAATTGCTAGCTTAGTTTTCCTGTGAATCATGGGTGAAAAAAAGTTCTGAAGATCCTGTTAAATACTGCTTGCTCAGATATGAGTCAAGTAAAAATGACAGCTCTTTTGTGATACACACAGTTCTGTGTCTTACGCATGATTTGTCACAAATGTTTTTAGTCCAGGCAACAGTTAATCCCTATTTTGTCATGGAGGTACACTTAGAATAATTAATTTTCAAATGCTAGGCAGATGAAAACAGTCATGGCAATTTTGTGCCCCATTTGTGATGTATTTCCAATAACAAGGTAATTATTTTACTTTTGCTTGGAGAGCAGCATGACTTAAAGAGGGCTTTGCCAAGTAGCCATTTCCCATGTACATAATTGCTTTTAAGTCAGAGGCTATAAATAAAATACCATCAGGATACCATGGTTCTCTGACAAGAATGACAAGGTTCTCTGCTTTAACACAAGCTCCTGGCCAGGCCACCTTTAGGGTTCATCTGATGGACAGAAATCCTTTCCTGCTGGATAGCCATGGCCAGACCAAGAGCTCACTGTCCTCATCCCCTGTGGAGCCAGGGGCAGCAATAGTAAGAAATGGGATCCAGAGATGTTGCCAGGGATCTCAGTGCTTTGGAGCCTGCCAATTCCGGCCAAGTGCAGGCAAGGCCAATAAGGCCCAGGGCCTTTAGCCACTCAGGAAATACCCTGAGATGGCTCCAGGTTGAGGGAGAGCAGAGCTTGGGCATCTCCTGGGAGGAGGAGGCAGGTCTTGCTCACATGCTCAGGGAGCAGCTGATCGCCAGCTCTGCTGGGGTCAGGAAGGAATTTTCCCCCAGGGCAGATTGGCCCTGGTCCCTGGGGTTTTTTTGCCTTCCTCTGCAGCACTGAGCATGACCCCTTGGCAGGGCTTCTCTGGCCTGTTTTGTGAGGTCACTGCCTGCTGCTCCTGCTCCACGACTGTGGCCTCTGGTGCCCTGCAGCTGGGGGGGGAAGGCTTTTTCCCCCCCACAGAGGCCCAGCAGCTGTCTGGGGGTTTTTTTGCCTTCCTCTGCAGGAAGCCTTGCCCTTGCCAGGGCTCCTTTGGGCCCTTTTGGCCAGGTGCCTGCTGCTCCTGCTCCACAAAGGTGGCCCTCGTGCTACCTTTGTGGAGCAGTGTAAACTCATAAGTAACTGTAATGTGACTTAGAAAACTGGAGGAAAGCAAAGAAGGGTGGTATATAAATGGGAGATATTGTCAGAAACCAGTTAGGAATACAACAGCCTGGGCAAGAGAGAGAGTTTGCAAGTCCTGAAGGAACTCAATACTATGAAATCTGCTGTACTCTAGTGGAAACCACACACTTCACAGTTTCTTTAAGAGACGGAAAACTTTGGAATACATCTGGGTGGCTGCTATAAAGGCCTTTTTTGCTTATCATAGAGTAAATCTGAATGCCCAAATGTGTTCAAACCAACACTAGGAGAGTCATGGTCTCCTAGCGCAGAGGTAGTTTGCAGTGGAAAATGATTTTCTGGCACTACGAAAGTGGTAAGAGCTTCCTTTCTGTCAGATCATCGTAACTTCAAAATTGTCTCTGCAGATTTTCCAGGTCTCACAAATTTGCATTCCTTGATGGAAAGAAAGATTACTATCAACACGTTTTTCAAATTATTCTTATCCTACACTTAAGTGTAGCTAAAAGTCACGCTTTGCGCTGTTGAGAGACAGATCCATCTACTTTGTCAGTAGAGTCTGCTTTGATGGCATTAATGTTCCAGATTTTAAATATATATTTTTTTCTTTAATGAATATTAATTTAAAGATTGCTTTTATTTTCCAGGAGAGATGCAAAGGCTTAGCTAAGATACAGGTTTTGTAACAATTGCAAATTAGCTTTGTGAAATACCAGTTTTATCACAGAACCTCAGAATGGTTGGGATTGGAAGGGACCTTGGAGATCTTCTAGTTTCAACCTCCTTGCACTTCTCACTAGAACAGGCTGCTCCAAGCCCCATCCAGCCTGGTCTTGAACACTTCCAGGGATGGGGCATCCAAAACTTCCCTGGGCAACCTGTTCCAGTGTCTCATCACCCTCACACTAAAGAATTTATTTTTAATATCTAACCTAAATCTATCTTCTTCCAGTTGAAACTCTTCTCCCTCATCCTACCACTACATGGCCTTTTATATATGTCCCTCCCCAGCTTTCTTGTAGCCCCTTCGGATACTGGAAGACTGCTATAAGGAGCCTTCTCTTATCAAGGCTGAACAGCCTTAAGTCTCTCAGCTTTTCTTCACAGGAGAGGTGCTCCAGCCCTCTGATCATCTTTGTGGCCCTCCTCTGGATTAACTTCAAGAGCTCTGTGTCCTTCCATGCTGGGGACTCCAGAACTGGACACAGTACTCCACGTGGGCTCTCACGAGGACAGAGTAGAGGGGAAGTTGCTCTCAATCCATTCTTCACCAGACCTATAATTGCAGTGGTGCAGGACCTTGCACTTGGCCTTATTGAACTTGGTCTAAACGGTTTCCTCAGGAAGATAAGGAGTGTCAAAATTTAAATCTTTAGTTAAGTCAGGTTAGTAGTAGGGAAAGATTCAAGGGTAGTTTTTCTGAAGTATTTTATTCAGATAATTATTTCAAAAAATCTTGGCTTAAGCACCTTGCCCAGCTGCATGCTGAAATCCAGACTGGAGAAATTTATACTTGGAGCACAGAGGGAGAAAGGTAATGAAACTAAAAATTGTATGAACTAAAATGAAACTTATTGAAAGGAAACTGCAACAACAAGTATAAAGAAATGGATTCTTCCAAGCACCTGTGCTAAGAAGGGAGTAAAATTAGACATTTTTGATGGGATAGATTTTGATATTCTGGATCTCTGTAAGAAATTATGAATTCACATTCTGGAGGATTAAATCTGTGCTTCCAACTTGAAGTTTTAAGTGAACGAAAAATGTCCATCTGGAACTTCATATTGGACATTATGACTTGCTTCAGGGTTTTTGTCAATTGTACAGCATTTTGACTATCATTAATAACAAAATCTGTTGTAATTGGCATATTTTATTATCCTGTCACACTAAACTACAAAACGTATTGTTATTCTTTGCATATCTGCATGTAGCAATAGGAAAAAAGTATGCTTTTTTTCCATGGGAAACTTATTTTGGCAGGTCATATCCATCCAGCAGTAACATTTCATTTAAATTCTCAGAAACAGCATTACTTTAAAGTCCAAGGAATCATATCTGATAGGTTGGACCTGATTGACGTGAATATTATTTCACTTGTTACTAAATGTTTTTATTCAGTTCCATTTATTTTTGAGTAAGAGTGGACATCCACCAGTACTCATATTAATTCTTAGTTTTATGAGTTTTGTTTTGCCAAATAAGAGAAGGTGAAAAAGAGAGATAAGTGGTTGTTCCATCACAGACTTAACATAAGGCCTCTGAAGCAGTCTGCCTCAGTACCCTTGTAGCCAAATGATTCAGGTACAGGCTGCATAGCTAGGCTTGTACGGTGGGTGCAAAATTCTTTAAACCATTGTGCTCAAGGTGTTGTGATCTTTGTGATACAAATTCCATCTGGTGGCTGGTTACCGGTGGCATCTCTCAGAGACAAGTAAGGATCCAATAAGGTTTAATATCTTAATTAATAGATGAATGGGTGGTGTACATCCAGCAACTTCCCATGTGAATTGTGGGGGAGCATCTGATGTTCTGAAGGGCAGAGCTGATACTCAGGGTGACTGCAACAAGTTGGAGAAATGGGCTAATAGAAACCTTGTAATATTCAAGAAAGACATATGCAGAGTCCTGCACCTGGGATGAAATAACCCAAAGCATCAGTGCAAGCTGGAGATGCCTGGATGGAAAGCAACTTTGCAGAAAAATGCACTGGACAACAAGTTGGATGAGAGTTGGCAGTGTGCAGGTGTGATAGCACTACAGCTACATCCTGGGCTTTACTAACAGGACTGTAGCCAACAGGTTGAAGAAGTTTTCCTTGCCTTATGCTCAGCATTTGCAAGGCCACATGGATGTGTTGTGTTTAAATTTGGGATCCCCAGTACCAGAAAGACAATGGAAGGCTGACTAGACAGTCATGATTTTAGAGTACACAGTGTATGAGGGTGAGAGAACAGGGATTGTTCATTTTTAAGAAGAGAAAGCTGAAGAGACTTTGTTGCTCTGTATGACTTCTTAAAGAGAGGGTGAATAGAAATTGGAGGCTTCTTTCAGGTGCACTGATACAGGACAACAGACAATGGACACATTGCACCAGAAAATGTTCTGATATAAGTGCACAGAAGACCTTGCCACAGTGAGGGTTGTCAAAACACTGCAGCAGGTTGCCCAGACAGGTAGCAGCTACTGCATCCTGGGACTTGCTGGCTGAACACAACTTGAATGCCGCCCTGAGCCTTGATCTAGTTGGATGTCCTTTGAGCAGAAGTTTTGACTAGATGATTTCTGGAGGTGCCTTCCAAACTAAATGAAAATTTTATCAATAGTAGTTAAAAAGGGGATGACTATCAAGAAATGTAGAAAACACATTTTAGATAAGAAATAAAGCCTCTAAGGAGACCTATATGGCTGAAATTCCATATTTATGCACAATCTGTCCCCTTTGCTCAGTAGTAAAACAAACATGGAAATGAAAATACATACAAAAAGCAAATGGAGAGAAAGGCAATCAGGTGGGACTTAACAAGTAGAAGTTACGAAGTATGGGACACACCAGGAAAAAAGAGGAAGAAAAAATCCGTTCTAGGAATGAAGAGATCCTGCTTTAAAGGGAAAAGTTTCTCTTTTCAGTGGTGCTAATAATAAATTAAAGAAACAAAATGTGTATTTACTTCTGCTTTGTATCTACAAAGAAGTGGAATAATATGCTTTTGCCACAGTATGATGATAAAGCACATTGTATTTGGTTACAGTCAAAGGAGAATTAAACAAAAATATCAGTTCTCAGATAAGGTCAATGAAGCAGCAGGGTTGGAGATGTGAAAAAAATCCCTTAAACATTTTTTTGTTCAGGTTTTCTTTTTTCTCTGCCAAAACCTTTTCTTGGTTATGCAAAGCCCTAGATCACTATAGTAATTACTTGCCTATTAGAACAAAATCTTATTTACTCTTGGAGTGAGGAATGCTTAATGAATAATTTATTTAAACCTTGACAGTATTTAAGAAGTACTTCTGCATGCTTATTAATTCCAAATAGTACCAAATATAACTAGCATGAAACATGTAGCTGCACTGTGCTCTAAAATGTGGACATTTTTGTAGTTATAAAACAAGCAAGGAAAACAATTGAAAGCATGCTATATCTGGTCTGAAACAAAAAACTTCTGCTATACTCATAAAATCATAGAATGACATGTTGGAAGGGACCTCAAGGTTCATCTGGTCCAGCCTTTCTAGGTAATAACAGGTATAAATCTAGGTTTATATGAGAATGCTCAGCTCCCCGTACAGCTGAGTCTTAAGGGAATCCAGCAGTTCCCTTGGGAGACTATTCCAGTGTCTGACTGTAAATTGTGTCCATTACCCCTTGTGTTTTCTGTGTGACTCCCTGTAGATAGGGAGTCTCCATCTTCTTGGTAACCAACCTGTAAGTACTGGAACATGGCAATAAGGTCTCCCCTAAGCCTTCTTTTCTTGAGGGTGAACAAAGCCAGTTCTCTCAGCTTCTAAAAACTACAGTTTCAGTGTAGCTAAAAAACCCACAATGATATTCTAAGATACTGCTTTTGGAAAGTAAATTAATATTTCATTTATTTCTTGATATTTAAGTTACTAATTATTTCTTAAACAAACTGTATTTATTAATATATACATATACACACATTCTTGAAAATGTGTATACGTTTATATTAATATGTGTGAGCTGGTTTGGGATAAATTTCTACTGTTTCTGGTCTAACAAGAAATTTGTGTATTCCAAAATTACATAGTGAAGATGATTTGCTGTTTAGTCACATGAAGTTTTGCAAAAACTAGTTCAGAGTGCAGATCAGAAGAAACAACAAGCAGCAAACTGAGAGCAGAAGTCGTAAGGCAGGATAGACTGAAAAAAATCACCAAACAAACAAACAAACAAGCATAAAAGGACATTTGGAACCACAACATGAGCTTGGAGAGTCACCAGTTATGCACAAGGGAGGCAGAGAGAAAGTCTACCAGATAGCTTAACTAGTCCTTCTTACCAATCAACAGAACAATTTTTCCCCTTTGCTTTTTGTATAGGAAAGTTAGGTGAGCTAACTAGGCAGCTGCTAGATCTTCTGCATATCTACTGATTTCACAGTTTGAAAGGACCTTGGGTTTTTTTAGTGCTTTGGTAGTTCCTTCTGAGACGGATCTATTGGTATGGGAGAGTGCAAAGCTTGGTATTGCCCAAAGGTGAAGGGGGATTAAAGGTATATTAAGCATTGCTGAAGGAGAGTCAGTGGCAGAGCACAAGCCAGAAATAAGAATGCAAAACATAACTACCCCTGAATTAGGCTAATCGGAATTAAATAATCAAGCAGAAAATTTGACTGCAGGGATGGCACACTACCAAGCCTCCTTAAGGAACTGAGGTTTGAAATCTGGGGTCAACAGAACCGGAGTCTGAGTTTGTGGTGTGAATATTTAATGCCAGGGTAAAACCAGGGTAGAGGTGTATCTAATGTGTAGCCAAAGGCCTTTTGCTGCATGTTAACTGCAGGTATAGTAGGTACACTATAAACCAGGCAGAGAGCTTACAGCAAGGTGCTGTGTTCATCTGTGTTTTACTAAATCTGCAAACCTACTTACTCCTTTGTATGGACTCACGACTGCTACATCTCGTCGAAAGGAAATTTTAGCAGTTTTTAGTTCACTACTGTCCTTGGGCTGGGGTTTGTTTGGTTTTTTTTCTACTTTGTTTTTGGTGTTACATTGAGGGGGTTTTTTAAGGGGAGCAAAGAGGTATTCCTGATCTCTCCATATTTTTCTCCAGGAGTTTTCTCAAATCCCTGTTTACTAGTCTGCTTTCCAAGGTTATCACACTCTTTGAACCTTTTCTGTGAGGCCTCTTCTAATGCCGTTCTCTGGCAGGTGTCATGTAGCATAAAAGCTGAGACTATAGCAATTAGTACTGCCTTGTGCCATTTGTGCTCCTCGCCACGTAAGAGAAAAGCAGTCACACTGCCTGTGCAGTCTACCATCCCCATCAAGACTATATCTATCTTGGCAATCTCTGGAGTTGCTTCATTAACCTTCTCTATGGGAACATCTTTGCTCTTGCTTCTACGTGCTTTCTATTTGTTTATCTTTGTAAGTAGCATCACATACTGTCCCATGGTCCTAATTACATCCAGATGGGAAGCAACTGTTTGATACTGGGGAAAAAATGAACCCTTCTCAAGACATTTTTCTAAATGGAACATGATGCCAGGTTTTTCCAGTGGTTCAAATATACAATAGCTTCTATTTAACCCTGGTGTTTCAAGGAACTTAAGTATATGCACTTGAAGTAATGTAGGAATATAGAGCAATTGTTCTGCTCTGTAAGGATCTTGCATCCTAACTAAAATAGTTTTTTAAGTGAATTAAAAATTTTACTATTAAAAACATGAAACTGTGTTTTCTGATATATCTTCCTTCTTAAACATAATATGACCAGGGAGGGGAGCAGGGGGGCAGGGGAGGAGTATCTACTAGCATGTGACAGTATCAAGATCACCTTCTTAAGGTGCCCACAGTAACAAGCTAACATAAGACGTAATCATTTTTATGTAACATGGTTTTCCCCTCTTCATGACAATGAAAACCTTCCACTCTTGCCCACATCTGTGCCTAATTGTACAGAGTACCTCATGTAAGCTGAAAATTTGAGAGCTCAAGTGGTTTATTTGTGCTTCCTTTTACTTGCTTTAGAGCTGTATCCAACTGTATTATCAAAGGTAACCAAATAGAAATGAAAATATTAGAAGTTATTTTTAATGTTTTGGTAGTTTTGCTGTTGTTTTTTTTCCCCTTGAAGCAGCTGAATACTATTCTAGTTTTCCACAGATTTTTTGTTCTATGCCTCTTCCCTGGGACCTTCATTCCCCTATGAAATGCTTTCCCATACTATCCTCCCTGCCCACCTGCTTTCCTACTTCTATCAGCTGTAGGTGTAGGTATCACTAGCAGGCAGATTTAATAATTGAATTAATATTGGAAATCAGGCTACATCTGAGTCTCTCTACTTTTCTTACAAAGTGTCACTTACTAAACTTTTGTCCCTACAAAAGTGTAACACCGAAACCTCTTGCCCTCTGCCAAATGTGATCAGCATGGTGAGGTTGTTCTGAGGTTTTTGGGCGGCTCTTAAAGGAGGGCAGAAAAACAGATAAAAAGAGGGATTATAATAAAATCCTAAAAGTCTAGTTTTCTTTGAAAAGCAAAGTGAAATGAGTGTTAATGTTTACAGTGTACAGTAGAAGTTAGGGTGCTGAACTTACATATCTGTAGCAAATGTCCCTGACCATTTTCTGAGCACTGGAATTTTCTTCCTTAGCATAACTGACCAGGTGGAGAGTAAATTTTATGTAAAATCCTTTATACATGCTCTAGGAGATCTTTTAATGGTGCTTCAAATAGTCAATAATTGCATTGGTATGAGCTTCAAATGCTCTATCAGAGAATACACTAGAAAAAAATAACACATGGAACACAGAGGCTTTCTTCCAAGTAAGTTACCAAGTTAAATTTAGCTGCTCCTAATGCCCAAATGAGTTTTCCCATGATCTTTGTCTATGCTCTTACATTATTATAGCCTTCTTTAAAAAAATGTTAGTGGAACTTCATGTAGCTCATCAAATTCATTAAATTATTGTTGTATTACTTGCTAGCAGCAAAATGTCTTAGTAGAAGTGATAGCAAATCAGGGTAGAATAGTGATTCTTTCAGCAAGTAAGTGTTGTCTTTTTAGGAATTAGAATGTCATTAGTACAGTTACTATTTTGGCCTCCAGGTCATACCTCATATATCTAGAGCTTAACTGTAACACTTCATATTTCAATAGTTTTGCAATGTTTTTTTATTTATGTGTTAAATAATGCATAAAAAAGGAAAACAATATGTGTAAGAAATATGGGACAGTTTATAAATTACAGTTTCTTTGATATTAAACAAATTTGTCTCAAAAATTAATTCTTATTGAATAATGAAACTGAAAAAACGTAACAAAGGTACAGCTGGAAGTGTGGTTTTCTTTTTTTTTTTTTTTTTTTGTCTAGGTTAGGGATTCATAGCAAGTCAGACACCATTTTCCTTGCATTGACTAGCAAGCCCTGGAGAAACCTTTTTGAGCATGTTCAGACATAGATGATGAAGTAATAATAAAAAAAAAAATCACAGCTTTAAGAAGAATTGTATACAAAGGAGTTAGGATTCATACTACAGTCTCTAGGCAGTGCCCTTCCCTTAAATGTATGCAGGAGGGAAATGTATGGCTGACATACAGCTCCAGTAGAAAAGGCACACTCCACATTATTATGTCAAACAGAGGCTAAATTCCACAGACATTTTATACTGTAAATGCAGTGACAGAAAAACAGTTAAAGCTACTGGAGTGCAAGTACACCTAGAGTCTGTAAACTATTGCATTTCCTCTTAAAAAACCCCAGTGATTCAACTTTCCCTACTTCAAGTTTTGCTGCAGCTTCTGCTGGGCACTATAGTGTTCCTTGGCAAAAGTTTCTGTTGTGGTTGCATCTAACTGTTGTCCCTGTACCTGCTTCTCACTTTAGGAATGAGAAATGGTATTTGTATATGTCAGATAGTATACAAAAAGTTCATGGGGCATGCTGGAATCATGAAAGTTGAAATCATACATGCACATACAAAATTAGCTTTGTATACATTTTAATGTGTATATGAAATAAGCATCTAGGAGGAGTAAATATTGCTCTTCTTATAATGGCTGTTCAACATGGTCAGATGACAAAAGGAGCTAAAGATGAACTTCTTCCCCTCAACCTGAGGACACCTGTTTGCAGTAGAATGAAATAAACCACTATATTTCAGTTAAACTGTATGCCTCTCATGAATGGGTTAACACTGAGGACAGCCTCCATCTGTAAAACATGACTGAGGAAACAGCAAAGTATAGAAAACAAACCGGCAGACAGTAGTCAGAGACAAGCCAATCAGTTTGAAATAGACTGTGCTTTAGCTGCAATAATAGACAGCTTGTGACCTTTTAATATCCTTTGCTTGTCATGCCTTAAACACTTAAAATGAAATGCCATCATTTGTTATGGCATACAGACTACTGTACAGAAATTGATTATTTTTGGTGTTGCGTTTTTTTAATCTTCAAAATCAGTGTGTTTTCTGTTCCTCTAATAAAAACAAATAAAAACTTAAAGTTGAAATTTTAATGCCCTAGAAAGTAATCCTAAATTCTGGTATATGATACATTATGCAAGAGTAAATTTTGAACAGTTTAACAGAGTGGTTATGATATCCCTTTTTCAGCAGTCAAATGTA
The DNA here is from genome assembly GCF_020740795.1 of Apus apus. Taxonomy (NCBI): domain Eukaryota; kingdom Metazoa; phylum Chordata; class Aves; order Apodiformes; family Apodidae; genus Apus; species Apus apus. The sequence continues at coordinate 56,472,481 of NC_067283.1, forward strand.
ATAGCATATCAATAAAGAAGCTATCAGATCTCATGACTGAATAACAATTACTGGCCATATATTTTTTTGATTGATGAATCTAAAAAAATATATTTTTGGTGCCTAAAACAGTGGAACAGTAAAAAGCATAAATCCATTATTCTAAAAATGTCTCTAGTTGGATAGGACTATTTAATAGATTAATAATGAGCTGTAACTATTATATATGAAGATGCTTGCTTAATTCATTGATAATAAGCAAAATGAATGGTAGATCAGTTCTTCATAGTCAAGATTTTTGCTCAGAAATCATCTACTGCAGTAACTATTTTTGAATAGTCACTTGGAAAATGAAAACCAAACTGGCCATATCGAGAGCATATTCCATTTTTTTTGCAATTACTCTTCCCAGTCCATGAAGGCAAATTTTGCAGAGCATTTCAGGTTACCTTTTGCCTTTGACTAAATTCCTCCTAACAGAAAAATAGAAATGGACTGATATTACTTGCTGGTTGCTGGTCAATTGGCTGTTGTGCATATTTGAAGAAAGAAGAAAGCATAATGGGAACTACAGTCTGAACAAACTATTCGTGTTACAGACAGGGTTCCTTCATCTTACTAAGCATAAAATATCTTTAAAATATGTTTTGGACTGTACTTCAGGAACACTAGAGCAAATGCATGTTTAGGACATACAACTCTTAACTCTTTAAAGTTACAGAAAAGACCATTTAACAAGCCTATTACAAAAATATCGAGTCTTCCTTATGTCCACTGGTTTATTTTAGCAAAGAGATTTGGACAACATTAGAGCAAAGAAGCCAGTATTGTTTCTTAAACCTAATGTACTGAAACATATTAAAATTAGTTCGTACCCTACTGCCTGGAGCAGTTTTGAAACCTGTTCAAGTGTTAAAACACTCCTGGGAAAAAGCTTAAATAGCTAAGGAGAAAAAGGTTTTCTTTTCCCTTGTAAAACTGCTGACTGTTGCCTGCTCACATAATGAAATACCTTGTAATGCATAGCATAGTCTGGAACTGGAAATACACATGGGAACTGATAATGCACATGGGAAACTGGAAACCCAAGTGGTAGCTGCTCTTCTATTTTTGTATAAAAAATTGTCAATGTCAAGAAAATGTCAGTTGCACATACAGTAGAATTTACATTGAGGAATGTGAAAATCTTCACCTTTTAAAAAAGCAGGTACGTGAGAAGAAACAAAACTTTAATAGGAACATAATACAGAAATTAAAAGCACAGGAATGTAAAATTCTGCTGCAACCTTCTTATAGTTTAAGGCGTATAAAAATTCAAAGTCATGTGTCTGTGTAAAAGATTTCCAAATCCCAATTTCAGGATTGTGTTAAAACTAAACAGTAGAAGTGCCTCTCCTGTTGCTCTTTTCTTTAATTGAAAACGTTATTTCTTACCCAGGTGAATGCATCTTCCACTCATATTCATTAACCTATTTCCTTCTGCTCATACCTCCCTATAGGCATTGATATCACAGCAGTTTTCTCATTCCCTGTATTTGTCCTTGCTTGGCAGCTTTCCTGGCCACTGTTGGTGGCATTTTCTTCATCCTGTTCTGCAGGTACCATCCCAGTGACCACAACCTCATGGTTAATAGTTCTCTGAGGCAACTTGTTTTTACCTTCCTTTACCTTTGCCATGGGCTTTAACTTCAACAGCGTCCTCTTTTCACTTACAAGCAATTGCACCTTCCTTTCCTCATTTCTCAAGAGTTTTTATTTATCTTTTCACCTTTAAGGTCCTTTATCAGCTTCATGTTGTGGTGTCAGGGGTGTGAAAAGAAGAGAGTGATCCTCCAAGAACAGAATACGTCTAGGCTGATCTTAGACCCTAGTTGTTAGCATACATACACATTTTATATATAATATATTTTTTTTATTTTTATTATAGAAAACTGTTTCACTCACCTCTCTAAAACACAAGGTGATCACTAATTCATCTGTGATATGACAACTAAGATCACCTTCTGTCCTGTTTTGAGCCAGGATGAAGCCAATTTTCCTTTTACTGATTTTTTCAGCCAGCTTTCTTTTAACTAACAACAGTGTGTTCTAACTAAAGCTGATAAGACATTGGAATGTTTTTCTAACTGCTGGGGCTTCAAGGTTGCACCTTCACTCTGCCGACTCAGACACTACGGGGAGATTTGTGACCCTTCCCCATAGGAGACCGAGTTAGACAAGACAGCAAAACTGGCCAGAGATATTCCATTCCATATATCTAGGTAAGCTCAGAGGAAGGTCAGAGATCACAGAAGACAACTGCCTTCCTTTTTCTTCTTCCCTTCTCTTCCGTCCATGGCCGGTGTCTGGAGAGGACTCCGTCCATCCATCACCATCGACCCCCACCCTCGAGCTCTCCTGACCCTCATCACTCTCCACTTTCTCCAGCAACAGCTCTGGGATTTTTCAGAACTGTTCCAGCTCAGGAGAGTGCTGGGGGAGTTGCTGGGGGTGCGGGGAGGTGAGAGGCCTTTGCACGTATCTGAACACATTTGTATATAATTGTATATATTTTCTTATACCATTAGTGTTTAATTAAAGCTGTGTAGTTTAGTTTTCAGTCCAGCCAAGTCTCTCTTTTTCTCTCTCTCCTTCCCTACCTGGGTGGGAGGGGGAGGGGATCCAGAGCATTGTTGTCAAACCGGAGTCAAACGGTGACACCTTCCATGCATGCTGATGAAGAAACCCTAGGTTGCACTTTGAATTCTCTCTCTGGTTTCCCGTATTAGACTTCAACAACTTCTTTGCAGAGCTTTGCCTTTTCCTATTTACACACCTTTCTGCTTTATTTCATGATGCTTTCTGTGCATCCTGGGATTTTTAGAGCAAAGAAAGTCTACCTACTGCAGTCCTCTTATCTCTACACATCTTATAATAAATCATAGTGAAACTATCCTTCCAGATGATTATTTCTCTTAGATTTCCCAGTATCTGCATAGGGCAACAACACCGTCCATCCTTGGTCTAAACTGGAAACTGGATTTTTGTGAACAAAACCCTGTCCTTGGTCAAATCTCAGTGATGGAAAACGACTACTACTCATTATTATAATAATAGTAATAATCTGTCAATTACACATACATTAATATTTTTAATACAGAGAATTCTTGGGAAAGAGTGTGGGAAATCTACTCTCTTGATGTACTTATACTGGATCACAGACAAAAGGTCAAGTGCTTCTCACTTAAGACAACTGTGTTTTAGTTAAAATTATTTTCAGAGAATAATTTTTTTATTTTAATTTAGACAAGAAGAATTGTAAATATTTATTTAAATTATTTCCTCTTAATCACAAGAAAAACATACAGTTTTGGCTTCTAGCATATTAGACATTTTTATCCTAGAAAAACAAACTAATTTTCAGGTGTTGAGTTCACACTGTTTTTCTCACTTAGTGAATAGAGACCACTTAGGGGATACAGTTCCTAGTGCATCAAATTTTGAGAACTACTGGAATAGATATTTGCACATGAATGAAGCATAAAGCAACCTGGTATTTTATAATGTATTATTTTTTCTGTAACTGTGATTGAAGCTACAGCTATACAGAAATACATTTCCTAGTTTGTTGAAGCATTCTGAGACAATCCAGTTGTAAAACTTATTGAATCTCTCCAAAGGGAGATTATAGAATATTTTAAAATTTGTTTTGCAGTTAAAAAAAAATAATAAAATCGTATGAACACAGGAGAGGGATCTGCCAGAGATCTCTTAGCCAATAATACCTAGTTGTGTGCTGTTGCTAGCAACTGCAGTGTACAAGACCTTATACAAACAAAGACTCTGCCTCTCTGAGTTAGATTTATTAGCCTTGCTAACTATTTGAAGTTTAGGTCAGAATTTCACTCCTGGTGCTGGTGAGAAACCTTTTTCCAACTTCTGTCCTAATTTTAGTAATGAATATTTGATAACCATTGCAACTTTTTTCCTTTTGTCTCACTAACATCTATTTTATTGGATGTTTTTATAAGCAGTAGTTATAAGGGTTTTTCTTTTTTCTTTGTGTTATGTGTACCAAGCACGTTTGTGCTTCTCTGGTAAGACTTTCTGTTTCCCTGTTTCATCTTGAGCATTTTTTCTATATACCATTTTCATGTTTTAGGTCTATGAAGATGAACTGCCCATACAAAGCAGAGGGAAGTTTTCCAATGCCTCAAATACTCGCATTAATATTTACTTTTTTTCTGCTGGAGGAAAAAGTAAAAGCTTCAAACACACATATATCAAGATCAAGTTTGCCTGCCCTATTGCAATGTAGCAGGGACTCAATAAAACTTGCCTGTATCGCATAGAACAGAACAACTAAAACATGGCTATAACTAATCAGATGAAAAATGCAACTGTTGTGTCTCCCACACTGTTCATAAGGAAATGACTGGGGGGGGGGGAAAAAGTGGAGGAGGTATGTGTGATGCTTCCATGTAAAATGCATCTACCTTCTAATTAGTTTCTGCTCAAAGAATTCTTGAATCACATGTGGTATCATCTGTTTAGTAACCCTCAGTGGATTCTTTCCTAACCCCACACAGACCTTTAATAACCACAACTTCTGTGGTAATCAGTTTTGTAAGTTGCTGCCCCTTTGTTGTGTTTCATCTCTTTTTGATTGTTTTGAACCTACCTTTTTTTGATACCCAGTATGTCTTTAGTCAGGAAGAGGGTGTGAAAAGTTGATCCCTTTTACACTCTCTCCACATGCCTTGTGATTTTGTAAACCTTCATATTCTAAGGAAGTAATTTATTTTTCAGACTAAAGACTCACACATTACTTGGTCCTCCTACAGAAGTTTCATTCCTTACTTCTTTTATATCCTTTTTGAGATGAAGGGACTACAACTTTACATTATGTGAACCATGGTTTGCAGTGGCATAGCTGTATTTTCTGTACTTCTCTGCTAGCATTCAATTTAATTTTTGACTGCTACTGAGCAGCGAGCTGAGTGTTCCATGGAACTACCTAATATAATCCTAAGGCCTCTCTTTTGAATAATAATGGTTAGTTCAGAGCTCATAATTTTTATGTGAAATTAGGATAGTCTTTTCCCCATGTGGCACTTTACATTTATCTACACTTAATTCCAGTCATTCAGGCTTGTAAGACATACTCTACTGCAGTTATTCACAGTGCTCCCTCACTCTTACCACTCACTCTAAATCATTTAGTACCATCAGGAAACTGTCTTATCTCTCTTCTTCTCCACTTCCCCATATAGTTTATGAGAATGCCGAGCACTACAGGCATCAGCACAATTCCAGTGGAGATTTCCACAGTTAGAACTCCACATTTCCTGCTGTGTCTCTTTTAACCTGTTCTTTAACCATCTAAGGATCTTTCTTACACTGTAACTGCTTTGTCACCTTTAAAAAGCTTTGGTGAGGGATATTGTCAACAGACTTCTGGAAAGCTTAATTTATTACATTAACCAGATCACCTATATGCATATTTGCTCTTTCAGTGAACTTCAGTGGGTTTATAATGAAGGAATGTATTTGTAAAAGCCAAATTTGCTCTTCTCAAGCAGATCATAAATACTCAGGTAACTGCTGTAATTCTGTTCATTATTCTAGATTTTGCCTGATACAGATGATAACCTTACTGGTCTGTAATCCCTGGCTGTCTGGAGGATTTTTAAAAATAGCCACGCTCCAATTGCTGGGTACCAAAGCAGTTGCATATGAGAAGTTAGTCACCATTGTTAGTAATTCAGTGGTTTCATCCTTGGGTTCCTTAGAACTCATGAGTGAATACTGTCCTTAATGGTTTGTTACTGACGAATTGTAATCTGGTTCCTAGGTAAGGTCCTTTGACTTCCCATTATGTAGCTATCTCTTAAGATTTACTACTTCATTGCTGAAGTCTAATTTTTCCTTGATCTTCATAAAGACTTCAGGCTTCACATCATCTATGCATTCATCAGCACGTGCCTTACTGCCTTTGTCCAATTCATTAATGAAATAATGCAAAATCCAAGAAAGAGTCTTGAGAAACTCAACCAATACTCTCTTCTCCTAGGTCCCCTGTCATGTTCCCTTGACTCCTTTCCAAATCTTACCCTATTTCCTATTTTCTCCATCTCAGTTATTCGTCTGCCATGAGTGAATAGCAAACAGTACATTGAAATCTACCTGTATTCTGTCACTGTTATTAAAAAAAAAACACAACACAACAAACCAAACAACACCAAAAAACTGTCTTGCTGAAGAGATCAGGTGAGTTAGCTAAACTCTACCCTTCATGGCTGTTATTGTTTCCCAGAGATGTAAACATCTTACTTTGTTCTTTGCTTCAAAATGAATTTAGCTTTGAGTAAGTTTACACTGTGGTTTTCTGGATAGTTATTTTTACCTTTCTTAAACTTCATAAATATGTAGGTTGTTCATGAATCCTTGTCTTTCCCCATTCCTTTGTTCCCCACTCCCTGTTGTCCAGATTTGATAGATTCGTAAATCCTGCCAAAAGGACTTAAGGTTTCATGCACTGTTTTCTTCAGTCTGTTTTGGGTAGACATTATCTTGTCTTCATAAATATGTCTGGCACTACTTCTTCAGGGTTTGTTTCTGATGTGGTCATTTCCATTATGAACCATTCTTTCCTATTAGATATTTTGTTTTTTGCGCTCTGTGTCCAATTTTTTCTACCTTAAGGAAAAATCAGAAGCTGGGAATTGCACTTGATTATCACAACATACTATCTCTACTCATCTTTTTACATTGTCTTTTAGTTTCTGTCATGTAGCAAAAGGATCTTTCTGTTTAATACTTTTACTCCAATCCACTCTCTTTCTACATGAAACTATTTGTTGATCATCCCCTTGGTTCAGACTGATAGTTAATAAGAAGTTAGGGGAGGTTAAAGAAGGATCTGGGCAAAAATAGAGAACATCATATCATGCACGTAGACCGTGACACTTCCTCTGTACCTAAACTTTTCTGTGTTCCAGTAAAGTGTGATGAACCCTGCTACTGAAGGAGAGGATAATTTGGCTTTTATTGAGCCATAAGCAAGGAGCATAGGATTGTTCAGATTTTCACTAGCAGCAGAGTTTTTGTTAAGGTTAGGGCAATTTCTATTTAGGAAAATACTTGCTAAGTACTTTTTAAAAAGCTCATTAAATGCAATATTCTATTTTTTCTTATTAGAAACTAAAGCCTGTCTAATGATTATAGCAAAGACATTTCTGATACTATTTCTTCACTATACAAACTTGAAATTCTGAGTGATACATACAAGGCTTCACTAGTAAGATGCACTTCTATACATGCCAAGAGTGTCTTATCCTGTTAAGCAGGAAGGACTTAAATTTTCTGCTGTTTCTGAATCATGAAATCAGCTTGTAATAAACTAGAGTCTTAATCAAACACAGCAACTACCAGTGGACCCACCATTTTCCTGATTTCTTCTGTTTCCAGGTATTTGTCAGCACAAATTAGAAAAAAAAAAAATAAAAATGGACAATTATAGAATCATAGAATGTCTTGGATTGGAAGGGACCTGTAAAGGTCATCTAGTCCAGCCCCCCTACAATAAGCAGGGACATCTCACACTAGAACTGATTGCTCAGTGCCCCATCAAGCCAGGCCATAAATGTCTCCAGGGATGGGGCCCCCACCACCTCTCTAAGCAACCTTTTCCAGTGATCCACCACCCTCATATTAAGGAACTTTTTTCTAATGTCCAACCTAAATCTACCCTTCACTGGCTTAAAACCATTACCCCTTGTCCTATCGCTACCTTGTGAACAGGTCTCCCCAGCCTTCTTATAGGTTCCTTTCAGGTTTTGGATGTGTTTATCTTAAATTTTACATGGATTGTAGATACCTGAATTTATGAACTTTCCCCTAAATGGAAATGCAGCATCTCACTTGGGCCTAGAACGGACCAGGTCACTCACTCAGATATTTCAAACATTATATGTCAAGATGTAGCTATCAAAGTCAAGTGCATTGTCACAGCTCCATGCTGCAATTTTCCAGCATAGCCCTAAAGGTTTAATGCTACATTCTGGCATACAACATTGCATAGCTGTGATTAGAACCAGCTTCTTACATATTCTCATCATTTACTGCTGTAGTTCTTTTTCCCTTAACACACTGAGAAGTCAGCCCTCAGCATTCTCATTTACAATATGATGTGCAAGAAAGCAGAGCTGGTGTACTGATTGACCTGCTGGAGCAAAAGATAAGGTACTCACTATTCATTCTGTGATCCTTCCTTCTAAGAGAACCTCTCGTGAGTGAGCAAACCACTTTCCTAAACCTGGGCAGTGACTTAGATGTCTAGGTATTCTGCTGAAATACCCTGGGTTATTTAGAAGTAGGGCCAAAGAACCTGAGCTATGTTATTTAAAATACACATGAACATTCAGAATTTTTACATATATGTTCTTTAATATGGGCCATTTATGCACACTGACACCTAAGTTAGGTATAATTTTATTTAATAACCATATTTTATCCTATATGAAAAGGTAGTATAAAAATGCAATGTACTTTAAATATAAATTTTGTCAGCTGTGGATTAAATTAGGGACAATACATTCTGGATTTCCTAAGTACACAACTCTATTAACAGTCTTAAAAAAAGATTAAAATATTCTTAATATTATAAGCAAATTTATAATTTATTATAAATAAATATTTGTATTAATTTCTGACATTTAATTTTTTCATTACCACTCCATAGATCCAGGTTAACCCTTCAAAATTATGGCCTTTTTGCTCAATTATGGACTTGTGGCTGGAAATATTTTGCTCTGCATTATTTGACTCAATTATTGTCTAAATTTGATGATGAATTTGTCAACCCAGACCAAATGTACTCCAGCATAAATGCAATCCGATAGGACTTTGGTATGTTTGTTCCCAGACATTACTGAACCCAAAGGCAAAAATGCTCATCAGTATAGCTGAAGAAACAGGAAATTTTAGGTGAACCTTCTACTCTATACATTCCTATGGCATAGCATACCTTCTTCTAATGTGCAAGTAACTGTTTCCAGAACACTTGGGCAGATCTTCATCTAAACTTGTCTGAACTAAGTTTATTGTGCTAGAAGATAAGTAAATAGCCCTAGGGCAAGATTAATCTCACACACAGGCAGATGTGGTCTAGAGTGCAATTCCATTTCCTGAATGTAGGTACCCAGTACCAGCTGAGAGACCTCAGGTGTACTGCCTGGCCACAAGCTGTTGCTCATCTCAGACCTCCTGCACATAGTGTCCTGTCTGCTGGGCTGGTGGGGATATCCTGGGTATTCCAGCATGTCTGTCACTAGGTACTTCAATTTAGCATTGAAATTAAGCTCTTGAAGTGGAACCCTCTTACCCCACCTCAGAAAAGCATGTCATTTCATGAAGGCACTTATCTTTTAGCTATTTAACCTAATTCTACTTAAGTGTGTGCAAGATGCTGAGTATGTGATTAAGATGTTCTGTAATGAATTCATACTTCTGTGTCTTGTTTATTTGATCTTCATCGTTTGTGTTTAAGATTAAAACTCTAATGGTAGATGTAGCGGGAGTGCCCCCTCCCTTGCAAAGATGAGTTGATGACGTGTTCTTACTACAATACAGCTTCATCTGCAAGCTGCAGCATCCTGCCTTTAGGGGATAATTTCTGCTGCCTTCTTTTACTCAGACCAGACCTATGAGGGAGGGATATACCACTCTTTCTGCCCTGCAGACCCAGGCGTGATGGATTGGCCTGGTCACTGTAGATAGGAAGGCAAGTAGGGCCGAGTCTCCAGCTGCAGCCCAGGGGGAGGTTTTAGCTCTTCTGTGAGATGCTGTCTACTTCTGCTTCTCAACACTTAGCACTATTTGCCTTTCCAGTGTGGCACAAAACACAAATCATGCCAGGACTATGGCAAACCATTGGGAGAAAGAGGTTGTTTGTGTACTTACCTGCCTTCAGCCCTCTCCCTGGCTTTTACAGTAGTTGTTTTTCTATGTGCTGTTAGACAGCAAAGTAAGGCTTCTGCAACGGCTGTAATTCCATTGAGAATGTCAGAGAGTCTCTCCAGTGAGAATTTGAGATAAACAATGTGAAGTTGTTACAAAGCCCAGAATAATCATCTGCTGCTCGAGATATATCTTGCAAAAATAAATACAGTAGTGTCTATAAACATGTTCTTTAATTTTTCACTCTCAACATCTTTTAGAGGTGGAGGATGTTCATAATTTTGCATAAATCAATGCAAGTGCAATTTAACTTAGTAGTGACATATAGTCTAATTGGCTTTAAAATGGAATATTTTTTTTTGAGTGCTAATTTTCAGGTAATGACTTTCTAATTGATTTTCCTTTTATGAAGGACCATTGATTCATTCCTGTCAATGAAACTCAGCTTCCCAAGAGAATTTATGAAAAAACACTGAAAACAAGGATCTATCACTGCTGCTTCCTTTCCACCTTGCTTTGCTCTCCATTCAGTTTAAAATATATTGCTTTTATTCTTCCCTAAGTAAGCTTTGACTAACAAGGCTAAACATTTGTGTGTATATGTGAGTATGAAATGTGCTTTTCGAAAAAATACATCTTTATTCAAAGATGGATTGAAGCTTGGTGACATTGTTCCTAAACCTAACTCACCATCTCATCTGATTTATTAATATGACAGCTGTTTTAACATTTGTACCAGAGTTATTCTAAGCAGTCAGTTTGGGTTGCATTGAGATTATCTGAACTGATGTTATTTTACAAAAAAAGGAATGACAATTTTTAAATGGCAGTATGAGCTACTGTTATTATATTGCTTGTATCATTGAGTTAAATCACAGTTTAATTTATATGAAGTGCAGTGGAGACTGCCTGAAAGTTTTCTATAACAGTACCATATAATAGTCCCAGCTAGAGAACAATACATAATGTGAGTAACCACTGGAAACTTTCTGGTGATCCTCTTTGAGAAGAGATTGAACCCTGGTGTTGAAGACAGTGACACAGCAAGAGAATGAATTCAACAAGAAATTAATGGAAACCCATGCTGTCATTTTGGGTTGATTTTACACATCCATCAGTGAGTGGGGGAAGAGAGGACTGGGGAGGAAGCTAGTGTCTTTAACATACAGCCTGTACTCATTTTGCAAGCCAGATCATGTCAGTTTCCAAGCTGTTTCAGACAAATTACTGTTTTTTTATTAATTAGCTGATTACTTTGATATGATGGAGGTATACCCAGTGTTTTCTCATCCTAATTTGCCAGGTTCTTGCAAAGGAGAATTATCCATAATAATTAACCATTCTTTAATAACCTTATGAATGCCACTCTGCAGCCCAGACTGATAACTCATTACTTGAATTATTTCATGGGAGTTGGTAATCTGTGCCTACTGAACTCCAGACTAGATTATCAGAAAGCTCCCCCCTGACCACAGAAGTCAATGAGTCTCTGTAATTTTTTTTTATTATTTTTTTTTTTTTCCAAAGTGTAGAGGGATGAAAAACAGTGCCTGGATTGTTTTTGTTTTTAAAAGATCAGTGCATAAATAGGAGCTAATTAATTCTCAGCAAACAGTTCTGAGAGTATTATCTCTGTTTTACAGACAGAATGAATTTCAGAGACATTGAGCTGTTAGTTTAAATTCACACAGTAAGTCAGCAACAAATCACAACTGCCAACAGTCATTCCTGGCTGCTGTGCTTGTACTATTACAAGTATTTACAGAGCTTTATCAAATGGCTGTGAAGATGTTTCCTGTAGGTGTCTCTTGCAATGCTGTCGAAAGCTGGTGCCGGGGGGGCTATCATTTCGCACAAATACTGTAGAGAAACAGGAGCATTATGTTAGCCACTTCCTTCTGAAGAGCTTCAGATTTGTTCTGAGCACTTCCAAACATGTTTTCAAAACACTCTACAGCAGTAACTCAATTAGCCTAGAAAGCAGGGAAAGCAAAAGACGGAAGATCTTGGTTCCTTTGTTTTTCTGTCCTAAAGGTAACCACAAAGAGTATTTTTGGTTCTAGAGAAAGGGATACACCAAGCTGATAAATAGCAGCAAGGTCATGGTTTCTTCACTACAAAAGCCCGTGATGTTAAGAACACCTGTTGTTACTGGAATGCAACAACGTTGGTGGGATCTAACTTTGGAAAAAAGAATATGCAAGAAAATTCATTGTGCGTCTGCCAACCTTTTCCTGAGCAATTTCGGCCTTTGCATAGAAACAAAACCTCGCTTCACCTTTTCTGTGCTGCTGCAAATCCTTGTCACATAGGATAAATACTGGGCTCCAATAATAAAGAGCTTTGTACTTTAGGATTTCCAACTTCTGCTTCTACACGAGAAGTAAAACACATGAGGCTAACTCATGGAACAGGTCTTGCTCTGCTGACCTCCAAGTCTTCCTTTCTTTCAGTGGCTGTAGAGGCCTTCAGCACTGCTCAGTGTCAGACTAGAGAGTGTAATGAAGTCACACTAAACTCAAAAGGTCACTGACAATTTGGTTGGGGAAGCATGTGTACTGGCTGCCAAAAATAAATAAACCAGAAACACCAGAAGTCAGATAAAATTGCCCATGCTGCTGGAGGAAAAATGAAGGACTTGCACACAACTAGTGATCAATTTACTCTAAATGTTCAATCCCCTAAGATTTGTAACACAGCTTAACATTAAATTTAGGAAGCTTCTGTTGCAAGCAAATTAGGCCATTAGATCACTTTACTATTCATTTTGTGAACTGTAAAGAAAATCCTTCCCCCTTCTAAATATTTTCAAATCTGACTAACCTTGCCTGATTTTTAAAAAAGGTTTTTTTATTTATGGATGTCCCCCAATTTCAGATGCTAACAGCTATTTAATGGCATTTAACTTAAAAGATGTCTGTACAAGCACTTTAAGAGTAATACTTGATGTGAACCTGAATGGAACAACGTTATAGGGAAATTTCAGGGGCATATTCTCTATCAAAGGGAAAAATAAAACTTGTGAAAGAACAGAGATGGAAAAATTTAATGGGATGAAATCTGATAATTTACTTTAGAACAACTATAGCACCTTCAATACCTCTTATTCTATTGTTTTCTCTTTTGTTAAGACAGTTAACAGTTTACTGAATTCCCAGGGTTTCCAGTCAGAGATTACTTCTTACCTTCAGGTACGGGTATCAGGCACCTGCAGCTTGAAGGCTGAGTTGCCATTTCACATTGTCAAGAATGGGTTTAAGCAGAGACACAAGGATTCTGCAGGCCTACCAACATCTTCCTGTCATTTTCATCTTAGCAGAAAAAAGTTATACAAATAGAATAAGTTAATTGAAATAAATCCCCGAAGAGAGAGGTAACTTGTAACAATTCAGATATTTCTTTGTACATTCCTTATTCTTACTCTTGTGGCTTTTTGTTATATTTTCAGAAGACCAAGCAGTTAAAACTGTCCTTATTCCTCTAGAAAGGTGAGCAGCTTTTAGATAGAAGCTGAAGGACAGGCAGACTGTTTGAAGACTGTCACATACTGCAATTCTGCCTTTGGGGATTTCTTAGTATTATAGCTTTGATCAGTTTGAAAGGATTATTCTAAAGAGTCCTACTCAAGGTATTCTTCCAAAGATAAGAATTTCATATTTGCTTGTGATTTTCCATACATTTCTCTGCATTTGGAGCCCTTTTAGCCTTGAAGAAAGGATCCACATGCTTTTTGCTGATGTTTCCCATATTTACATTTGGTTTAGATTTTTTTGCTCAGATCCTGGGCCACAGAGCAAAAGGTTCTAAACCTGTGATCCTTTATCAAGAAGATCTTGACTTAAGGTAGTGAAAAAGGGTCTGCGTAGGGTAAAAAAGAGAAAATTGTTAGAGATTTCTGTTGTCCTAGTTATCATTGGTAAAAAAAATTGACATTTGAAGTTCATTACTATAGTGCATGCAGAGTATTTTAGTTATTTTAGTTTTCTTTCCTTTTGACATGTTCAGAAAGCAATGCAGCTATAGCCAGAAACTGAGGCACGTATTAGTGTTCAATGGCAAAACTAATAATTTTCCTTTTTTCTTATTTTTTTTCCTCTAGGCCTTGTTTGCTAAGTCTTGATTTGATAATATACGTGTATTTTGTTCCTTTCATTAACATTAAAACTTGGAAGCATACACAAAAAACACCAAAATATTATATTATATGCACACTTATCAAGTTTTTTATATTTTTATTGCATTTTATAATGGTTTATTATGTTTTAAGGACAGCTGAATACATGTTCAAAGAAACCTTATTATTTTCTTCTTATCCAGACTTATTTCTCATTATTGCAAAGGTAATTTGAGTTACAGAGAACTACAAATGCTATTTGCAATTACTATAATCCCAGCATGAAACGGATACTGAAAGAATACTGGAAAAATACCTGATTATTTTACTTTTGTCTTCAAAGTTTGTTCATTGTTATCTCAATATACAAAATTAACTTCAAACTTGAAGCCATTAATACACACTAACCAGACTCTATTCCCCACAGCCTAATTTACAGTTGTATTGCTGTTATCAAACTGTTTCAGATAAGGCACATGTTTTGGTTCAGGGGTGTTTCTTGCATGCTAATAGTCTAGAATGACAATGATCTGAAAAGTAGTCTTGGGACATTTCTGTGATTTCACGCAAGAATGGAAACTGCTCATAACTGATAAAAATGTATATTAAAAATTGCCCATCCTGGTTTCCTCATTACTCAAAAGGGAAGAATACTAAAACAGCAACTATGATAATTTTGATTTATAGTTATAAATCAAAACAACAATTTAAGGTTTTCTATCATGGGCAGAGAACATTGTGTATATTCATATATAACCTTATTTTGTTGTTGCATCCGTACTGAAAACAGAAGATTCGAAGCAGTATTTAAAAGAGGTTTTGTCCTTGTACTCTCCTTCAGGGAGTTTCAGAGTCCTATAATCCAATGCACTAAGTGCAGAGACTGTGGAATGACACTGCTGAGTTTTTACCAGCCTCTCAGAAGTTCTCTTCCTAATAACAGCCTCACTTCTTGGGTTGCAAAGTTTCATATGAGTAATGAAGCAGAGTAGGGTAGTTATGCAGAAGAGAAACATGAAGCTTTGAGACCAGACTGGTGTGCAAGGAATAAATACTGTTCTGAAAATTACTTAAAAGCTATTTAAAAGCATCAAAGTGTGTGAAAATTGTGAAGTACATCAGTACCAGAGAGGAAGAGAAATCCAGGGCCATGCTGGGTTTGTCTGTGCTTGACCTTCTCAAGGTGGGAGCTCCTGTTACTGTTGAGCTCTGTCACCCACCAGCCAGTGACCAAACAGCTGTTGCTGTTATTATTTTAGCAATTGCAGTTGCTTTTGGTTAGTTTGGAAGTGGTTAATTTAGTTCCTGTCTCCCACTTAGCTTCACTGTCCAAGAAAGGCTGGGATTTCTAATTTACAAACTCATATGAAAACTTGACTAAATGCTCAATAAGTGTATCTTATTTTCACAACCCTATGAAACAGATTAACTTTTACTCTGTATTTTACATGTGGAACCTAGGCAGTGAAAGATTTAAGTCAAAACTATCTAATCATTTTGTGTCCCCTGGAAACTATATGAAGTGCCACTGAAATATTTTTTTTTTGCAACTTATTTGTCTAGCATCACATGGCAGGTGTCACAAAGCGAATCCAGCTCCTGTGCTGTGGGACACACCCTATATGTTACCTTCATGGAGGACAGTGCTTTCCCACGTGGCAGTTTGCAGGCTTGGACACTATGCATATTTCACCTTCTCTTGCAAATAAAGGATTTGTTTTTTTAAAGATACCGGTCTTATTCATTATGAAGACCCAAGTAATACCTGAAGTGGGTTTACACTGTCTCCTGAAATGTCTAGGAGTTAAAATCTGTTTAGTTTATTTAAGACTAGGACCAAGTTAACAGTTACTTCCCAATGAAATTTTTACTAATGATGCAATCAGCTGATCTTCAGTGGCTGGAAGGTTGTATTTTCACAAGTTAAATCTAGGTGTAAATACTGTATCTTTAATCTCGGGTGCAAATTGCCAAAGACAATAAGGATAATCAGCAAAAGCTGATCTGTTTCTGTTGTTGAATGTCAATATGGTTAAAAATGAAAAAAACACCCCAAACCCTCAAGGTACTGCAGCTGCAGTTGTTTAGCGTACCGAGATGAATAATCCCAGTTATGTCTTTGGATATTATATGAAACTCTGGGGAATAAATTATCATAGAGTCATTGAATCACAGAATCACTTAGGCTAGAAAAGACCTTAAAGATCATTGAGTCCAACCAATCTTCTGGTGCCTGAAGGGGCACGCGGGAAAGCTGGAGAGGGACTTCTTACAAGGGCTTGTAGTGAGAGGACAAGGGGTAATGGATCAAAACTGAAAGAGGGAAGATTTAGGTTGGACATTAGGAGGGAATTCTTAAGTGTGAGGGTGGTGAGACACTGCAACAGGTTGCCCAGGGAGATTGTGGAAGCCCCATCCCTGAAGTGTTCAAGACCAGATTGGACGGGGCTTTGAGCAACCTGACCTAGTGGGAGGTGTCCCTGCCCATGCGGGGGGTTGGAACTAGATAATCTTTAAAGTCCTTACAACTCAAACCATTATATGATTTTATGATTCTATGAAAAGATTGAGTCAGTTTCCCCAGAAGAATGCACAGATAACCCAGTGATGTTTCTGCAGATAAAAAGTTGTGGACAATTAGTATGTAGAAGTGTGAGAAAAGCAATTAATTATTGAATTTTGGCTGCATCAGTTGGAGAGGTAGTTCTTTGTTTTGGTAAAACATGAACACTTTTTTGAATTTTTGTTTTAATTTTGTTCTGAAATCTACCATGTGTTTCGGACAGCTTGTGAGAGCCAGTATGGGAAACGATTTTTTCCAGGGCCCCTGGATTTGAACTGCCCTGCTCTGCTGAACACCCTTTCACAGCACTGCTGGCCAAGAGCTCCCAGCACCCAACCTGCCCTTTTCTTCCCGACAGTGCAAAGTCTTTAGGAAGGAAGAACAAAATTTTCTGGATTTTCCAGATTTTATGGCCAATCAAAGCTATCAACTTCTCAAGTTTGTAATCCATCAAGTTTTCAGAAAAATATTTGGTTTGGAATTTGGGGGATTTTCTAGAAAATAAAAATATGAGATTTACCTTGCTCAATGGTTAGCTCACCTTGCAGTCCTCAAAGACAGCCCAGTTTTGTTTCCCACAGACAACTTCTGTCAGTCTGTGGATGCTTCCATATTTTGTAATACCACACTTCTATTACGTTTTTCACATGCAAATCCAGTTTCTGATTCTGATGAGAGCCATTTCTTGAAACATAATATCATGAAACATAGACTCTGGAGTGTTTTCACTGTTGGTGTGTCAAAATAAAACTAGAAGCCTAAATTCTTTTTCATTAATTCAAACCCATAAATTATTCTCTCCTGTGCTTAAAATGCCAAAGGCAAAAATCTGTCAAGAAGTATAAAAGTAAGTATATAATTAAAGTAATGAAAAAAAATTACAAGTAATTAAAGAAAGTTATGAAAAAAACACTTGCATTTGTATATGGAGAAGAAATGCCATCCTGCTGTTCTGTGCTTTGCCCTATCTTTACATCAACCAAGAAAGACTTGATTTAGTTTTAGTTTAGTTTTAATTTTAATATTGTCTGTGATAGAAATCATTAATTTGGATGGTAACTTCTTCAACTGAATTAAGTCAGGTCAATAATTAATTTTCCCCTTAAGCCAGTTCGGTTCTCTGCTATATATGTGATGATTTTGTTTTGTTTTGTTGTTCTGTTTTTTTTGTTGTTGTTTTGTTTGTTGATTTTTTTTTGGTAAAGTGTGGAGTTTTTTCTCTGCTACAATATGAGTTGAAAGATGGCAAAGATCTCTTTGTTCATTTGGTGGAATATCTGACAAACATTCTTCCATACTTTCCCTCTTTGTTAGGAAAACTTACACTATTGTTCACTTAATAGAATTTCTTTTAATTCAGTCTTGAGCCTCCTTACTTCAGAGATAATATTTTAATACCTGGAATTTCTTTTTAATCCTTTATTGTAAAATGTGATAAAAGCATTTTCCCAAAATGAGGTTTTAGAATGTACTGGCTGTATCCATAAAGTTGAGTACAGAATGGCATTGCAAAGCTGTCCTTTTACAGGAAACTTAAGCCCATTTTTGTCAGTTTTACTTACATAATACCATTAAGCTGTATATTACTGGTTAGAACATACTTATTCATTAAATACAGGAAGCAAAGTTAAATTTCCCTGTCTTTTCTTCCAAATTTCACAAAAACCAAACTTCACATATTGCAGGTTTATTTGCTTATGCAAAGAAAATTATACTGAATATCTCTATCATGTCTCTATAGGTATGTGTGGCTGAAGAATGTTGGTAAAACCAAAGTAAATTTCAAAGATTGTATGGCTTCTTTTTTTTTTTTTTCCTGCTGCTTCTGCTGAAGAAAGCTCCTACGACAAAAACTTTTTCTTTATTTAAACTTAATTAGTTGGCCCATTAAAATATGTTATCTACCCTATAAACCTGCCCTGGTAATTTTTGAAAAATTCTTGGAGCTGAACAAATTACATTTGTTCAGACTCTTATGGAAGACAGCTGTAAATCTCCCAGTGAGTACTTTTAAAACTCTGGTCAACATATGTTTAAAAGCAGGGTTTAGAAAGGATTTAGGAGTGTGTTTTCTTATCTTTCTTTATTCTTATAACTTTGCTGTCCTGTGGAGCACTGTCTTTGAGAAAAGTAGTTGTTACTCACAACACTCCTGAGCTTTTCTTTGCTTTGGGAGCTGAAACATAAAGCAGTTTACAGAAGTCAGTATCTGATTCAAGAAGAGAAACTACTTGTAGAGCAGAGGATTTTGGAGTTGGACTGGTGAGACAGGGCTACCTGTTTTACTGACAAGTGAGACATCTTGGTCACTTTCCCAGTCTGGGTTAAAGAAAAAGCACTTTACCCATGAAAAGGAAACATCTGACAATTATGCTTCAGTGAATTTATGAGATTAATAATCTGCAAAACTTCTTTAATTTATACAGGCATTTCCATATTTTTCTGAAAAATCGTTTTGTAAGGGGGAATCCTTATTGTACATTTCTGTATTTTTTAGCCAGAGATTCACACCCTGTTTTAAAAAATCTCCTACTAGAGATGGGGTTCTAAATTATACTTTTAAATCTTACTAAACTGTTTGTTAACCTTAGGAAACATGTGGCTTTGAAAGTTGTATAAGCTCCAGTTTTTAATGAGAACCTGCCATTCTAAATCCACATACAAGTCTCGATCAGAAAAGAATTTTTTCAGCAATAGCACCTAGTTCACAAACTCCTGTAAATTGATTTTTCAGCCTTGCAATGATGGATTTTGGCCTGATGTTTGCATTAGTCACAGAGCGTGTATTACTGTACCACATTTATTACAGTGAAGACTGTTCTTAAAAGATGTTCTGCTGGAGACTAAATGGAATGCATTTTAATAATCAGGGAAACAATGACAGACTGTCCTATTCTCTATTGACTCTGTTTATGCATTCAGCAATTGCTACCAGATCATACACCAGTCAAAACCCCCTAAATATCAAAAATCTTCTGTTTTCGGCCCTAAGTGTTTCTGACAAAGAACTGTTAAATCACAAGTGATGGCACAAAGTTTGGAAAGTTACAGAAAATCATTCTGATTTTTAAGAATAGGTTTTCATCAATCATTTAATCCAATTATACAAAAAATACCATGCTCTCCTATATTCAGCTTCCTTTGTCCCTAATACTTCAAGTCAGTTAAACAATGAAACAATCCCCAAAACAAAACATGAACTGAAAATGTACATCAAGAGAGCTTTAATAAGATTATGCCAAGCATCATGAAATTAAGATATGCCCAAACAGAAATTCCTCTTGAAATATGGAGCATTACCTTGCATGCTTACTAAAATATATGGATTCCTTCCATGAAGTTCTGTGATTCCTAGAACAGGACTAGGAGAATAGGCAGCCGAACAATAGAACATTTTGTCCTCATTTTTCCAATGTTTTCTTTCATTGTTTATTGTCTTCTGTTCTGCTCAGACGACAGAGCTGTTAATTTCCTTATAAACATTTACCACTCAAATATGTAAATGCTTCATAGCCATTAATTAATGAATCTTACCAACTCAGCTATGTAGGAATGCCATCATAATCATTTAGCACATTAATAGCTGTGGTACAGAAAAATTAAGGTGAATGTAGCCATTAATCTATGTTGTATTTTTTTTAGTCCACCAAGGAATGGATCCCTTACAGTTACCACCACCTAGATCTACTGTGCCCTGTACAAAATAATTAGTAATCTAAGATACTCTTCTGAAATAGGTTGTATCTGGGCATGTCATTAGGTATTGCTGCATCTGTATGGAAAGGGACAACTTCCCTTTCAGATTTTTGAGTAGTATAACTTAACAGCCCAGTTGTGTCTTTGTGGGGATTTTTTTGTTCCACTGTGGGTATTTACTATAGGATTTTGTGTGGATTTATTCAGCTGGCCATGGTGTAGAAACTGCTATTGAATATTTTTTTCTCTGTAGTAAAAGTATCTTTTATTTATGAGGATGCACAAAAATTTCTTACTGTCGTAGGATCTCTAGTAATGCATCACCTTTTCTCTGTTCCCTTATGACTGATCTGTTCACTGTTACAAGGCACTTATTTCTATTTAAAATTGCCTGTGAAGATGTATGAAATTTCCTTTGAAAATGTTAAGAATAACTGAATGGTAGTCTTCAACATCTGCCGTCAGTGAATGAATGGTTTGTCCATAAACTGACAAGACAAAATGTTAATTAGTATGTATGTTAATTAGTAGGTATTGTTTATTTTTAAGCTTGATGCTATGAAATATTTTACTAATAGGTACAAAACTGCAAACCAAGCGCTAAATAATCTATTTATTTATTTTCAAAACTCCTCTAAGAGCTCTTGCATCCTTTCCTGACTTCCAAAGTTTTATTAACCAATAGATGTGCTGTGAGTGACACCTATGGTTAGGAAAGAAACTGGACACTCACTTTCCAGTGGGTAATACAACAGAAATAAAGGAAGATTTTTTAAATTCTCATAAATTTGAGAAATTGAAGGGGTCCCTGTCTATTCTAGAAAGGAGGTTATTTCAGTCTTCATATTTACAAGAAAATGACTGGTGTGTGTAATTTTACTAAGAGGGATGGGTATATTCCTCCCCAGAACAACCACTCCAGGTTGGACACTTTTTATTAACAGTTAGTAACTATGTGACAGATTAATGATCCAAAATGCATTACTTTCTTACCTAGCAGCAGCTGTTCCATGATTTCAATATATCTGTTGTGATGGAAGAGGTCTCAATGCTACTGTTTTCATGTAAAACTTTGTAAATTAACTGTTCATTTGGTCCCCATCAAAGCATTTCAGCCAAATGTCAGTGTAACGCAGACACTCAGAGGACTCGATCACCTCATGTTTTCCTTCGGTACAGAACCTTTATAGCATGTGAGATAGATGTAATACAATAATTTTCTTCTTTCCCTTAGGCATTTCCTGGAAATACCAACTCTGATAATGTGGTCCGGCATGATTTACAGCATCCAGTTATTGCTCGCTATGTACGGATAGTTCCTTTGGACTGGAATGGAGAGGGCCAAATTGGGTTGAGAATTGAAGTCTACGGCTGCTCCTATTGTAAGTTATTCCATGATCATGCTTTCCCCCCTCCCCTCAGTAAGAATTGTCTTTGGGTCTCAGATTAAATCTGAATCTCAAGTGCTTGTTACTTAAACAGATTAAAACATTCCAGGATTGCTAGTTATACTGCCCAGAACTTCACGCTATATTTATTGTAACCTTAACTCTCAGTTGCTTGTTTGTTCTTCTCTGGAAGATGCAACACTGAAATTCCTGATAGTGCTTTGAAGTTGCATGTTTTGATCTTCATGGTTTCTTTTGCAGAAAACTTTGACTACTATATAAGCTTGAACAGTCCAGTTGAGGAAAAGATAGTATTCAGATAAATGTCAAGTTGGGTCTTGAGGGGAACAACTGTGAAACATAACAATTCACTGTGTGGTGCTAGAGATAAAATTAAAGCAAATAAATAAGAATTCTATCAGAGTACCTCAGTTTGTCACATAAATAATACGTGACATGTTTTTCAGAGGTTTTTCTTTTAGCATTTGAATATGACTTCATAATTTTTTTGAAATCTGGATGAGCAATGGTACAAATGCTTCTGAAGTTAAGAGCAGAACTGACTATGCTTTAAGAAAAATAAGGATACTTTCTAAACACCCTTTCTTGAATTCAATCCTGCCAGCACTTAAAGAAATTCTACGAACCTGCAGAAAATTGTGTGTCTGATGTCCTATTTCTAAATATGTATTTTTTATCCAGTATCATGACTTTGTTGATATTTTAACTGGAAGGAGCTATTTGAAATATGTCTTGTAAAAAAAAGGTGCTTGAATAAGGTGAGGAGCACACACCTGGAAGTCTCATCCAAGCTTTTGAAGTTTTGGGTGCCACTGTGATTATTCAGTATATGTCTCTTAATAAACAAGTGTTTATCATCTTGTTGCTAAAATGCTGTACATGTTTTTTTACGTATACAAAACACTGCAGCATGGTTCATTAGCAGCATGATAGGTACTTATTTCAAATATGCCTCCTTATTTATACATCAAATACAAATGCAAGTGTTTGAGACAATAAACCAACATCTCTTTTACTATGTAATATGATTCTCTCTAACATAAAAAAATGTAGCAGAATCAAACAATAAAACCCATGATCTTTGCTACAATATTTACAGATAAAAGTAGTATTTTTTTTTATTATTATTAAATGTATAGACAAAATACTGTAGATACATGACAGGATGCTTTTAGAGGCTTAAAATGAATGTGAGAAAAAAAAAACAACACCACAGGTTGTTGACAAGATTTTTTTCAGCTATTTGATGAAAAGTTGCTTGCTTGACAGACTTTTGGAAGAGAATAAAAAGCATCTGCCAAGAAAGCAATGTTTGAAACTATGAAAATGCTGCTAAAATGTGTCTTCACAGAAGAGCTGAGGTGGCCAAACATAACTTCGTAATTTTACTGAGTATTGCTGGTCTATTTGTATTAGAGTTATTTCAATAATTGTTGTATGTTTTTATATAACAACAATAATAGTATTTTACATTTTTGTGTGTGTGGGGACTTTTTTCAAAGGTGTTCCTAGAAGCAGTGTGGCTTTTATATGCAGGAAATGAGCTGTCTCCAAAATGCTATCAGTAGATATCAGTAGAGCAGTAGAGAACAAAAAATACTGTCTTAAGAGACAGGAAGGTAGCCTTTTGGTATGACTACTGGAACAAAAGAGTAGTGTGTACAAATTCCCAGCTTGTCTTCAAATGCATCATTTGGAGCCAAGTATATAATGCTATATCATTCCATGCAGACATGTTCTTTGGCATAGGCAGTTTTTAACCTTATGATTGGAAGTGTTATTTGCAGATTAGTTTATATTTATATAATTTAGGTAATTTTCAAAGCCTTATTAGAAGACAGACTTCTAGTCAAATCTGGCCAAAATTTTGGAAGCATTTCAGAAATAAAAAGTCTGCCCAATACATTGCATTTTCAGATATAAAAGTCAGGTACACGTTTAATTGGTAAGCCATACATTTAGTGACTGCAGAAACTCTTCTCTTGCACATTATAGCAATGTGGTCATTACTCTCAGAATATTAAGTAAAGTACTTTCTCATATTTAGCTTTGTGTTCAAAAGTCAGGTCACCAGCTGTCCATTTTTAGGTTCCTCTTTTGTTTGGGTGTACATATAAGATATATTTTTAATTTTTATTATTTTTTTTTGGTGGCAGAGGTGCAATCCATGTTCTTCCCTGCCCAGCAAATTAAAGTTAAAAAAGAAGTATGACTTCCAGAGAGGGATTAGAGCTCATATCTGTTCCCTGGAGAAGTTCGTAGCATTGCCAAATCTTCTTTTAGTTGACGGGTTTTTTTGCTTTAAGTTTGAAATCTGTGCTGTCTTAAAAACTGCACCTTTGTATTTTGTGTAGATTAAATCTGTGGGGATCTCTTACAACAGAATTGTTCATAGAATTAACTAAAGAAATAATTAAGTTCTCACTCTACCAAAAGATTCAGAAGGAACCTTGCATTTTTATCTCTGAATGAACAGACATCAAATATAGAAAAGATTTTCATTTTCCATAGGGCAAAACTGACTGTGCCTTATGAAAAAAAAAATATTAAAATCTGGTAAATAACTTGCTTAATGGCTATGTTAATGGAGGAGTTGTATGAGAAAAGCTTGGGAAAAAAACAACAAAATTAGTATTCTGCAACATAAACAACACTTTTGTAGTCAATGGGAATTGTTGCTTTTATTTTACAATGTAGTTGATACACTGTAAAGGAGAAAAGGGTCTTTAAACTTGCAGTGACATCATTTATCAAAAGCAAGTCACAGAGAAGAAAGCGATATAACCAAAGGCAAAATACCCACTGAATCAGTGAAGTCAAAACTGATGGCAGATTTTTATTCGCGCTCTTTTGGACACAGAGAGCAAAAGCCCATAAGATCTATCTTCCATCATGCCCACGTTTATGAATTTTTGAGACAGGCAGGAAAGACATGGCATCTGGAGGCTATGACAACTACAATATAGTACATTTTACTACTGATTCATGAAGATCATAATAAGCTCCTGCAGGATCATTGCCATATGAACAGTTCCCTTAATCTCTGTTCAGTGGCAGATGAATGCCTACAAAAATGGCAATAGCAATACTGTTGCATAGTGTTCGGCTACACTTCTCAAGTTTAACTGCATGAGGCCTTTTGGGTGCTGAAATCCTGTGAGTGGAGAGCACTCATGATGCCTTTGTTCACAGGGCGGGTTTTTTTAAATGGCTGTGTTGATTTTCTGCATCTAAACTATACAACAGATTCTTTTTGACACAGTTGTGTATCTGGTGGTAAGAATTTTTAGAAGATTCACTTTTGAAGTGTAGGATATACTAGGAAAAAAACACTTTGAGATGGCAGAAAGTCACGCAAATAATATGCTCAAGGCAAATAGATGTCAGGAACAAAGCGTAATCTCCATGAATGACTGGAAGCTGAGCTGTTTCCATTCATTCAACAGCTCCGTTTGCTAATACTTGGGAAGCAGTGGGACTGAACAAATGTCACCTGAGTTGTGCTTGCAGATCTGTTCATTTCAGTCATTAGCTAGACTACCTCTGTTGTGCTATGTTGGCTGGTACTTTTTCAGTTTTCTGATGGGTGACTTGCGTTTTTAGGGAGGGAGGGAAAAGAAGGAGAAGCAGTCCTTAGGTTTTTATTAAATAATCAACATTTTTATGGAGAACATCTACTCCCCAGATAGTGAAGTGATCAAAACTTTGGTCATGTAAACATGTTACAAGAAAAAAATAAGGTTTGGAGATGCTGTCAAGGAATGACCCAGGTGGATGTTTGCAAGAACTTATTAGGAAGCATTGCAGTGCTAAAAACTATGGGTTGAGCAGACAGTTGGAGTGATCTTTGTTGTAGTTAATCCTGACTGCCTAGAGTGACTTTGAATTAATCCATTATTTCCTGTGTCCATTAGTACTACAGTAAGCTGTACTCATTATTAGGAAGCTTTCTGTAATAGTTACCTGAGTGCTCCTTTGATTGGTTTCATGCTATTGGTACTAACTAACTAGCCATCTCTCTCTGACTCTTTAATGGTTGCCATATATACTTAATGAGAGGGCTCCATCTTGTCCAGAATCACCTATTGCATCCAAACATCACAGGGATTATTTAAGGCAGATGAGAAAGCTGCTATTACTTCCCATTTGTGGAATCTGATCAGGTTCCACTTGGCCAGATTCAGTGGTATACTCTGGTTACCAGCATAGCTTTTGGTTTTTTTGGGCAGTAGAGGAGTAAACCAAAAACTCTTGAAGTGTCATGATTACTATTGGAACACCCTGTACTGAATAAAATACAGCTGTCTATATATATAAATATATGCGTACCTATTTCTGCAATTACACTTTTGGTACCTATATCAATATTCACCTAAATGGTGAAGATCCAAATGTAGTCCAGTAATCTGCATAAAGGATCCCCTGCCTCTTCTTATGATATTTTATTACTTGCAATGAATGTGCCAACAAGTTGTCTGATCAGAACTTTCTGGTCATCTAAGTGGTGGAGCTGTATAAATATATAAACTTGCAGAAAGGAAGAGCCATTTTGAAGTGTGTATTTTGTGAAATCGTGTTACAGTAATTCTAGCAATTTTGTTAAATTGCTGTAACAAACAGTGCTTTGAATATACGGGGTTTTAATGTGGGGAAAAAACACAGAACTGAAACAATAATTTAGCATAGGTCCCTGTGCACTGGGTAATTTAGCTTGTGACAGTGGATGGGACAGTTGGGAGTTCTGCTAAATATCCAGCCTTTCTTCCCCTTATCTCTTAAATTTCAGTATTGCTTTATGGGGTAGTTCTATACCTACTTAGGTCTGTGTGTTTGATTTTTAGCCATCATCTTCACAGCTCAGCAGCTACAAACGTAGCTTGATAGTCTCTTTCTAAAGGTGCATGACATTCTTTTTCTAAAGGTGCATGACTGAATACTCGCATCTAAACTATAGAGAATGAGGGAAATGAACTGTTGAACTTCTTTTGAACAAACTTCTAAAGATCTGTTTGAATACGTGCTCTGTTTGTAAGTTTGCTTTTTTTGTTAGCATATTTTCTAGCTTTTTGACATACAGGCAAATTTATTTATTTTTTCTCCTTAAGGGTCATGAAAATTGTTGCCTGTTATCCTCCATATATTCTCACTTCATTGTAGTCTTTAAACAATAGAGTTCTACAATTTAAGACCAAAATTGTTTTCCTCCATCCCCTTTCCAGAAAGAGATGGTTGTGATTGTTCCTGCATTCATGTTCATATATTTTGGCATCAAAAGAAGTGAGAGTGGGCTTCAGTCCATTTATTACCTTTGCTTTGTATTAGTAACAAATATGGGTCTATCTTGATAGTAGGCATTATTTAGAATTTAAAATAGCTATTTTCTGCATTTAAAAAAACCACAACCCATATATATAAGAGAATTAGTGCATTAAAAACTTCTGCAATCAAAAGATTCAGGCTGAAATTAAAAAAAAAAAAAAGTGTTTCCAAATACCTTATTGTTTAATTTTTTTCTCTTTTTTTCTTTTATTTTTTTTTTCCAAATGGAATAATTCAGAAAGATTTGACATAAAAAAGGTTGTGGCAAAAAAAATTAATCTCAATAATATATCTTTTATGTTTTATGCTTCATATTTTTTTTAGGCTGATTCAATATGAATTTTTTCCCTTGACTTTTTGAAACTGGCAGCAAACTGGAAAGTCCATTATTTTTCTATTTCTAGTTGTAATGAGGTTACTGGTGGATACTCACAAGCACCATAGCTTTGAGAAATGCAGTAACTGTGTATGTTCATCACAAGTTCATTTGTTAGCTGGCAATGAATATATAATCAGTCAGAGAAAAAAAAAAGTGTGTTTTGTATGAATACATGGCCCACCAGCTTGTTGAATTGCATTCCCAGGCAGTTTTCAATTACACTTGAACATTTTTTTAATCATTCAGCATTTCCTTTAGAAGGATGTGTGTAGCTGGTACATTTGAAAAAGCTCTCTTATGACTTATTTCCTGTGGATTGAAGAAAAACTTGTCCTTGCTAAATAAACAGAATGTATGGCCAAATATGATAAAATCTTGCATATTTTTATTAGGGCTTGTTGAAGCCAAGTCTGACTCTTCTCCTGTGGAAAAGTGGAGATTTAACATTTTCTAATACATTTTCCAGTAATTGCTCACACACCCAACAGAGTCTTCCATATGGAGGTCTATAATCAATTAATAGGAAGATGGAGTTTAAAAAAGTATCCTTAGGATCCATAAATACCCCCAAAAAGTGTAAAACAGAAATAAATTTATTGTATGCTTTCCCCCCCCACCCCCCTGCATGAATGCTCGTGGTGGTTTTGCCCAGCATTATTTTCTTGCATTTCTGTAAGTGGTGATTGATCCATTTGTCCATGATGACTTATTCACTAGAGAAATTTGGTATCTTTTTTTTTTGTCATGAAACAAGAAACTTTGGCAGGTTTCAAACTATAGATCTTGATTCTGTGCCATTTATTTGGAGCCTGAAGGGCCTCCTGAGTATTTGTTTTCCTGCCTGTCTGGAAGAACACATATATTAAGGATGCCAGTTCCTTTGAGGCTCAGTTCAATTTATTCTGCTCTTCCCTTAAGTTTAGGTGAAGATGATGTATCTTGTATTTTTATTTTAAGCAAAATGGCAAGTGGAGTCTTGTTATGAGTAAACTCTTGTTTCCTCTCTGCAAAAGGTAGTGCTCTCTGATATGAAGCTGCATATATTAAAGGATCAACATTAATGACGGGGAATAACTGAATCTAACAATTCATAACAATGCTTTTATAAAGTAAAAATGAGCCTTGGGAGTTTAATGCAGTGTAACCCTGTACCAAGGTGAGTTCCTCCACCAAGTCCTGTTTTCAAGTCCAATCTTGATGAGAATAACTTTGCAGAATTAGGTGACTGTGCTACCAACTTTCCCCCAAATCCACTAACCAGGTAAAATGTTCAGGTTTTTCCCTCCTGCAAGGGTGACCTGGTACATCCCTTCTCTAGTGGCAATAAGGGCCACCTCGCCCTTCACTCACTGCTGCCATCGAGTGCCCTCCAAG
Organism: Apus apus; assembly: GCF_020740795.1. Lineage (NCBI taxonomy): Eukaryota > Metazoa > Chordata > Aves > Apodiformes > Apodidae > Apus > Apus apus. Next base: position 56,501,253 of record NC_067283.1, read on the forward strand.
AGAAGAGAACAATTCAGTTGGAAGGTACCTACAGTGACCATCGAGTCCAACTGCATGACCACTTCAGGGCTGACCAAAAGTTAAAGTGTAGCATTAAGGCCATTGTGCAATTGCCTCTTAAGCACTGATAGGCATGGTGCATGGCAGCCTGTTGGCACTGTTCATCCCAACCTATGGCTCTGGTCATACTTTGGCTTTCCTCCAGGCTGCAGCTGCCAAAATCATCCTCCCTTGCACCTCTGGGGTTTGTGTACGGCCAGAGAAAGTCCCTGGTCCTCTTCACTGAGTGGCCTTACGGATGCTAGCTCTGGCACAGAGAGGGGACAGCTCACAGGGGTGGACTCCAGGGGACGGTCTCTGGGCTGCAAGCTTAGTTTCTCCCATGAGAGAAGAGCAGCAGCTCTGTGTTTGTCCTTGGGAGCGGCGTGGCAGAGGACACATCAGAGATGCCCAGCAGCTATGTCTAGTGTATGGCCACCAAGGGTGGGGACAACCCCTTGGGCCTCCTGGGCACAGGGGCTGCCTGGGGCCAGATCCCAAAGGCCTTCCTCCCTGTGGGTGCTGGGCGGAGGGGCAGTGGGCAGGGCTGTGCATGGGGGAGCCCGTCACCCCCACATCACAATGTCACCTCTGGCAACGCAGCAGTCACAATGCCCTGGGCAGTATAAAAGGGGTGTCCTCCTGTGTTCTGCTGCCAGAGCTGGCCCGGGGCAGCCTGAAGAAATCTGAGAGGAAGCCTTTGTGGAGCTGGGGTAATTACTTGGAGGGGCTGAACAAGGATGCTGGAGGCCAGCTGCTGGGCAGGCCACCTTCAGAGCACATCTGAGAGACAGAAGTGCTTTCCAGTTGGATAGCCATGGCCAGACCAAGGGAATGGCTTCTTGAGGAGCACTGCAGAGCTCGCTGTCCTCATCCCCTGCAAAGCCAGTGGCAGCAACAGTAAGAAGTGGGATGCAGAGATGTGGCCAAAAGTCCCAGTGCTTTGGAGCATCCACTGGTGTCCTGCCAGGCAAGGTAAGAATTATTTTCCCCAAGGCCAAGCAGGTCCAGGGCCTTTAGCCGCTCTGGAAAGCTCCTGAGATGGCTCCAGGTTGAGGGAGAGCAGGGCTTGGGCATCTCCTGGGAGGCGTGACCAGCCGGTGGGAGGAGGAGGCAGGTCTTGCTCACATGCTCAGGGAGCAGCCGATCCCAGCTCTGCTGGGGTCAGGAAGGAATTTTCCCCCAGGGCAGATTGGCCCTGGTCCCTGGGGTTTTTTTGCCTTCCTCTGCAGCACTGAGCATGACCCCTTGCCAGGGCTCCTCTGGCCCGTTTTGTGAGGTCACTGCCTGCTGCTCATGCTCCCTGCAGCTGGGGGGGGAAGGCTTTTTTCCCCCCACAGAGGCCCAGCAGCTGTCTGGGGTTTTTTTTTGCCTTCCTCTGCAGGAAGCCTTGCCCTTGCCAGGGCTCCTTCGGGCCCTTTTGGCCAGGTGCCTGCTGCTCCTGCTCCATGAAGGTGGCCCTTGTGCCCCACATGTGGGGGGAGGAAGCTTTCCAGACCCCCAGGGTGGCCCCCGGGGTTGCAGCTTTTCCTCTGTAGCATGAGCAGAGCCCCTCGTCAGGGCTCCTCTGGGCCCTTTCAGTTCGGTTCTCACCTGCTGCTCTTGCCCCTCCAGGCCCCACTCGTGCCCTGGCTCTCTCAGGCTCTCTTGCCCATTGCAAGTCTGGAGCGGCAGAGAGCTCTGCTCTTCCCTGGGCTCCCTGTCCCCAGGGCTTCTTGCTTGTGCTTGGAAGGGCTCCAGCCTGGCTGCACCATTTGGAACTGCCAGATTAGCTGACATTTAGCATTTGTGTATCTTTTGGCACTTCATAGTGAAACTGGGTAAATACAGTGTGAAAACATTTCCTAAATAGGTTCCTATGTTTACACATATCAGTTACATTTGAAACTCTTAACATTTGGCAAATGTTAAGTCAAATGATGTTAGTAACAAGATATAAGCTGAAATGACAATCAGAGGCAAGGACTGAAAATTCACACTCAAATTTGGAGGTAAACTTTGAGTATATTTTTACTGCAAATGGAATTCTTAGATCTGCATTCACTAAGAGGAACACAAAGTTGTGGCTTATGGCCCATACATATATACATGTATACGTATATCATGTATTAACTCTTAGCTCTTTCCAAATAAACAGGGAAGGCATTCCTATACTAGTTAGAAATTTAGAAACCAAACCTCTTCACAAAGGTGAAAAAATCTTAGAGTTTCAAAGCCTATCTTTAAATAATGAAGATATTGCACAATTTTTTAAAGCATGCAAATATTTAGAAAATTGAGAAAAAGTAATTTTTTTACCTCCTTAATTCTGTATATTCATCATGTTTTATCTGTCAGGATTGTATAGTTTCATTTTTATTACTGTTAAAAAATAATGAATAGTTCTATATGAGATGGGATCTCAAAAATCCCTGTTAGAAACTTTCCTGCATGGTAATGTTTCTTTCGTTTAATTTTCAGATAGGCTAGGTAATCGGAGTTTAATTCTTTCATTACAGAAATGTTCTTTACCTCTTCTCATAGACCATACATATGTAATTGTCCTTTGGTTTTCAGTAAATTAAAGAAGTTGGGAGTCTGGCTTTCTAAAACCATAGCTATAAAAATATCCTTAGAGGGACAATAATTTTCTTACAAAAAAAATATAAATATATATATATATAAAGAACTGTTTAGCAACAGCTGGAATTGAGGTACCAAGCCTGCATACAGGTACCACTTGTGTAGTGATTCGCTTTGGTTATTCACTTTGTTTAGCATCAAATTAGTTCCTCTGCCCTGATCTTACTAACAATCAGCAGGAAATATCTTTTGGTTTTAGGAACTTTGGATTAGACCTTTCACTTAAAATTAAAACAAACAAACAAAAAAAAAGCACACACACAAAAAAAATCAGATCCAGGGTATTTAGTAAAGTGGTAATGAAACATTAGAGACATGCAGTGTTCCCATAGTGTGTAGTGGTCGGAGAAGTTAGTTGCTCTTTTTCTTTTAGGTAGGAGAATGTTTTTTTAGTTGTTTGTTTTATAGAGGATTGTGGCAACAGTGTGATCTGAGAAAAGCATGTTGAGCTGCAGCACATACTGAAAGGGAAACAGGTAGTGGGGATTTACAGTTACAAATTCAGCTGGTGAGTTGTGACATAAATTCATTCACCTTATTGATGTCTAACAGTAAATGGTAGTTAAACTAAGGCAACAGTTTTAATAATAATCTTCAGCACCACCCTTTTATTGTCTGCTGTACTAGGAGAGTCAAAAGACTCCTAGTAATCTGTCTTTCAGCTGTTTGTAATTGCAGCCTTTCTCTTACTCTCTCTTACATTGTCAATTCTTTTCTCCAAAAGTCTCTCCTATGACTGTTCTCTCATTGCTTTAAATGTGTGTAGTTTCCTGATTCTTTGTCTGCTTTTTTGTAAGGACAGTGTGGAAAAAAAAAGAGAATGCTGAGGATTGTTCACTGAATTTTGAATGACAGCACAAATGCACAGTCCCTTTTATGAACTTAGATGATTATTATGGGGCCTTGGGAGCAAGAATGAATTGTCTGGCAGTTCACACCTTTGGAAAATTGTTACAGTGATCTCATTTTACCTATTCACATAGTCAGCTGCTTTCTGGGAGCTGGGAATACCCATTGCCCTTCAATACCTGTATCATTCTGTCTAACATATGGATATGTAGTGGTAGAGACTCCTAAATTTATGATATTTTTTTGAAATGTCAAGTTTAACATATAAGATTAATTTCAGACTCAATCTTGCAGGCACGTCTTTCATGCCAGTGAAAACTCAACAAAGGTCTTGCATAAATCTAGGACTAATATTACTTGTATTGGCTTCAGAGGGGGATGTGTGTCATCATAGTTGTAATGTAACTCATTACAAATATTGGTTGTATACAGCATTGGTTTTACAAGCAAACCAACAGAATAATTGCCTGGGCACTGAGTATGTGTCTGTAAACCTAAGCTAGAAGGTAGTACACATCACCCAACATGTAAGCTGGAACAAAGCAGTACCATGGCTTACACTCTGCTGAAGTTGTTTGGTGTTTTTTTAAAACATCACTTTCATTTAAATTTTGGAGATAGTAGAGGGGAAAGAAGAATGTTGATAGTGTTTTCCTTTTTCAAACTCGTAGTAAGACCTGGTGGCTTCATACCACAGGCTTTCTGATAGCTGGTTCTTAAATGCTCGCACCGTTTTCATGCAATACATCTTTGTATTTTCTCCTGTTGAAGGGACTTTCAGATGAAATCAAGCAGACTACTTTTTCTACAAGCAGAAATACACTAGAGGGCTAGTTAATTCGCAACAGATTAGTGTAATACAGTGCTGCAGGTGATGAGATGTGAGACTTCAGATTGAACACATCTCTGAGTTTTTTGGCAATTCCACTGGAAAGGTTTAATTTCGCATTATTCCACCAAAATTCTGATCCTAAGTTTGACAACTATGTCTTAGGACAGCTGCAGACACAGTGAATGAAATACCTCTTTATAGCACTGTATTTTCCACAGATAAAGTAGAGGGATTTGAACAATTGATCTTCTGTCATAATGCAGACATTAAATGCTCGTGAATAAACCGAAGTCTTCCTTTTATTACAACCTGCTGTAGAGAGAGAAACTTTATCAAGCTAGACAAGCTCATACCCCCAGGTTATTTCACCCAGGAGGGAACGTAGCTATCACTTCCATGTACTTTAAGTTTTATTTATGTTAGTAAATGGATTAGTAGTAGTATTATTTTCTTATTTGGGTGTACAAGTTTATGTTTCTAACAGAATCCCTGGTTTGAGCTGAAGGGAAAATTCTGGGACCAATTCAAATCCAATAGAACTTTGGAAAAGAATCTCTTGGAAATAATACTTGAATAGGCTGAAAGAAAGCTTTAATTTTTTCCTTTCCTAATAATTTCTGATAATTTTAAATGTTTTCCTCTCCTGCTATGTGAGAAAAGGCAGTTATGCATTTCATATCTATTTTTTAACTTCCAGTCATTATACCTTTCTTACTTCTTAAAAGTTGAAAACATGACTGGATTTAGATTAAAAAAGAACACAAAACAAATATCTCAATGATTAATAATCTTTTTCTGTAAAATAAACTTCTTAATGCAAATGGTGGATAAGCCGACTAGAAGAGGAGCGCTGCTGGATCTTGTGCTCACCAACAAGGAGGGCCTTGTTGAAGCAGTGGTGGTCAATGGCAGCCTTGGCTGCAGTGACCACGAGATGGTGGAGTTCAGGATCCTGTGTGGGAGGAACAGAATACCCAGCAGGACCAGAACCCTGGACCTCCACAGAGCAAACTTCGGCCTCCTCAATCAATTGTTAAGGGAAGTCCCATGGGACAGAGTGCTACAAGGTAAAGGGGCTCAAGATAGCTGGTCAACATTCAAGGACCACTTCTTGCAAGCACAGGATCAGTGTGTCCCAATGGATAGAAAATCTAGTAAGGGAGCTAGGAGACCAGCGTGGTTAAAAAAGGAACTGCTGGGCAAACTCAAATGGAAAAGGAAAATCTATAGATCATGGAAGGAGGGGCTGGTTACTTGGGAGGAATATAGGACTGTTGTCAGAGAATGTAGGGAGGCAACTAGGAAAGCTAAGGCCTCCTTGGAACTTAACCTTGCAAGTCGGGTTAAGGACAATAGAAAGGGCTTTTTCAAATACATAGCTAACAAAACTAATACCAGAGGCAATATAGGCCCACTGCTGAATGAGGCGGGTGCCCTGGTGACAGAGGATTTAAAGAAGGCAGAGGTGCTGAATGCCTTCTTTGCCTCTGCCTTTACTCCTGCAGGCTTTCCCCATGAGCCCCAGTCTCATATAGCCCCAGTAGAAGTCAAGATAAAGGAGGAGATTGCCCAGGTAGATGAGGATTGGGTTAGGGATCAGTTGAGTAATCTGGACATCCATAAATCGATGGGTCCAGATGAAATGCATCCAAGGGTGCTGAGGGAGCTGGCGGACGTCATTGCTAGTCCACTCTCCATCATCTTTGGTAAGTCATGGGTAACAGGAGAGGTGCCTGAGGACTGGAGGATAGCAAATGTCACTCCAGTCTACAAGAAGGGCAAGAAGGAGGACCCGGGTAACTATAGACCGGTCAGCCTCACCTCCATCCCTGGAAAGGTGATGGAACAACTTGTCCTTGGCACTATCTCTAGGTATATCAAGGACATGGGGGTCATCAAGAGCAGTCAACATGGTTTTACCAAGGGTAAATCATGTTTGACTAACCTCATAGCCTTCTATGAGGAAATTACTAGGTGGATAGATGATGGTAGAGCGGTAGATGTGGTCTATCTTGATTTCAGTAAAGCATTTGACACCGTCTCCCACAGCATCCTTGTAGATAAGTTGATCAAGTATGGGTTTGATGATCAGGCAGTGAGGTGGATCAAGAACTGGTTGAAAGGAAGAAGTCAGAGAGTTGTAGTCAATGGGGCAAAATGTAGTGGGAGGCCTGTGACTAGTGGAGTCCCTCAGGGGTCGGTACTGGGACCGGTGTTGTTCAACATCTTCATGAACGACCTGGATGAGGGTACAGAATGTACCCTCAGCAAGTTTGCTGATGACACCAAGCTGGGAGGAGTGGCTGACACACCAGAAGGCTGTGCTGCCATTCAGAGGGACTTAGACAGGCTGGAGACTTGGGCGGGGAAAAACCTGATGAAGTTTAACAAGGGCAAGTGTAGAGTTTTGCATTTGGGGAAGAAAAATGTCATGCACCAGTACAGGTTGGGGGCTGACCTGCTGGAGAGCAGTGTAGGTGAAAGGGACCTGGGGGTCCTGGTGGACAGGAGGATGACCATGAGCCAGCAATGTGCCCTTGTGGCTAAGAAGGCCAATGGCATCCTGGGGTGTATTAGAAAGGGTGTGGTTAGTAGGTCGAGAGAGGTTCTCCTCCCCCTCTATTCTGCATTGGTGAGGCCGCATCTGGAGTATTGTGTCCAGTTCTGGGCCCCTCAGTTCAAGAAGGACAGGGAAGTGCTTGAAAGAGTCCAGCGCAGAGCCACAAAGATGATGAAGGGAGTGGAACATCTCCCTTATGAGGAAAGGCTGAGAGAGCTGGGTCTCTTTAGTTGGGAGAAAAGGAGACTGAGGGGTGACCTCATCAATGTTTACAAATACGTAAAGGGTGAGTGTCAAGAAGATGGAGTTAAGCTTTTTTCAGTCATGACCAGTGATAGGACAAGGAGTAATGGATGCAAATTGGAGCGTAGGAGGTTTAAAGTGAATATTAGAATTATTTTTTTACTGTGAGAGTGACAGAGCCCTGGAACAGGCTGCCCAGAGAGGTTGTGGAGTCTCCTTCTCTGGAGACATTCAAAACCTGCCTGGACGCCTTCCTGTGTGATGTACTCTAGGTGACCCTGCTCTGGCGGGAGGGTTGGACTAGATGATCTTTCGAGGTCCCTTCCAACCCCTATGATTCTATGATTCTATGATTCTATGAAATAAGAAAACTATTATCCAGTTGTCACATGTTTTAAATACCCATCTTAATGCAATTAATCTTTATATTTTCTCCATTTTTCTACTGACATTTTTGTCAAAGAATCAGCAGGTTCCGATATAAAAACATGTTGCTGCAAAATTTTCGTCTATCAGTACTAAAACCAATATTAACAGCATGTTTATAAATTTCTACCATTGCTTCTTTCCAAGAAGTATCCCTTTTTCTTATTGTGGTGCTATTTTCCTTGCCTTTAGGGGAACAATAGCAAAGTTGTAGTTGGCAGCTTGAAGAAAACAGTATTTAAAATCATGGGAAAAAAGAGCATGCAACACTTAAAGAAAATTGCAGTAGGTAATTTTGTAAGAATCTATACATATTTTCTGACAGGTTGCATAGCTCGAAAGTGGAGCTTACATAATTCAGGTGTTTAAGAATATATTCTTAATCACTTTTTTTGTTTCTGTACTGTTTCAAAGTCTATCCATTTACTGTCTGCTTTCAGGCATTATATTTTTCTTGGCTTGCATTTATGAACTCAAACACTACTTGACTATGCAGTTGGTATTATCTGGTTATGAACTGCATTGACTCTCAGGAAGTAAGTGCTGGAATTTCTGTTCAGGTACTCTCTGAAGAGACTGCTGATGAGCCTCCTTGAGCGGAAGACTACTGCTATTTTTAGTGAGATTTTATAACAGATAATATTACGATAGAATCTCAAACCAAAGCATAGGATCAGACTGAAGCTAAAATGGTTCCATCATAAGTTACTTTATCAAGTAGATACATTAACCTTTACATACATAGAGTTGATCCTATCAACTCCTTTGTTGACCAAACCTGCACCAGCAGTGCTGAAGACACTTTATAGACTGCCTTTTTATTCCTTGCAAATTACATGGTCCCTTCCAGATAGAAGGTGAGGGGTTTTTAACACAGGGTAAAATAGGAAAGGAAAAGAAAAAAAAGAAAAAAAAAGAAGGATCTGGGATAACACAAAAGTTAGGGCTGGAGGAGATGAATGCCTTGCCTAGTTTACGGTATAGATTGTTCTTTATTTCTTCCTTCTCCCTCTGGCATCAATATTAAATTTTGTGTTCTAAAAGGAATACTGATGTAAGTCCTTCATGGTCTTGTCCATCTAGTAGGCCAAATTTTTTATATCTCTCCTGAGATCCATTGATTTTCAGTCTCCAACTCCTGCTCTTTGTCAGACATACTATTCGTTCAGCTTGCTGGTTTTCTGCTTAGATTTTTTCAGCCTTTTGTCTTCCAAGATTTTTCATACTTTTGTGAATAGCCTTATAGAACAAAATGACCTGGACTTCTGTTCTCTTCAAAGATTTAAAGTGTAGGCCTTTCCCTAACTTTCTATTTTTTAAACAGAAGGTCAGCTTTGTTCAGGTGTTACTTCATATATTATGTATCTCCAACAAATACAGCCTTTGCAGTAAGTATATTGTTAATAAGGGGTATTCTAGAATGACAGATTAAAAATATATCTATTTTTAATTATTATTTTTATTCTGCTTATTATATTTTTAATCTGCTTAGTGCTCAAAAGCTTAAAATATGTAACAATGTTGTAATTAAAAGATGTTAGCAAATTCTGCATGCAATCCATACAAACAGGGGAGCTATACGTTTAAAACAGACAGAAGTAAAACAAATTGTTAATTTGTTGTTTAGTCTTAAAAGTAAATTCAGGATTCGCAGTGGTTTCAGAACACACTGTTTTGTCTCAAGCAACATGAGCTCAGATGCTTCCCTGAAGAAGTGCATTAGCACTGGTAGTAGGGGTATTCATGGATGAGCTCTTGTACTGGGGAAGGGCTGGTCTGGCAGCATGATATCCAGTCCTAGTTCTTTAAAGTTTCTGGGGCTGGAAATTGTTGTGCTTTAATGCAGTCATTGGTAGTCTGTGAGAGAAACAGGTAGACCTTCAGATTCCTGTTTACCTTTATTTATCTACTTAATGTTTTTTGCAGTTATAGGGTCATATGAGCATTTCTGAGTCTCATTTTTTTAATTGACATTTGCATAGCATGCTTATTTGAATTCTGATCAGAAAATCCATAGTGTGAAAGAAGGGTATTTGTTGGTCAGGGCTATCTAGGCCTTCTCTTCCAGAATGAAGGCTAGCATACTGGGATCTATTTTTGTTGCCTTGTTCTATGATGAAAACAGTAAATGCTGCTATCAGAGTTCACATGCCTAATCCTAAATTTCTCTGTCTGTGTTTGAAGACTTAAAAAAAAAAAAAAAAATTATTTTTTTTTTTAAAAGTTCTCTGTGCCTATAAATCACAATTTAACTATTGCACACCATTTATTTTAAACACGTTGAATAATTCATGTGTGCCGTTTCACACAATTGCATAAAAACTTGTCAGCATTTAGGAATCAGTTTTGAGAACTTTGCATTGAAAAATTCTTCCTGAATGTTTTCAAGTTGACAGCCTATATAAAAGGAGTAGGATTACTCTGACTCTTTTGATGCTTAACTAGAAATAGTTTCTCTGTAATGTAGCTGATAACATTTGCTTTTCAATGTCAGATGGGTCACAGCTTCAAGAGTTACCTGGGTTATATCCTATATCCTTACCTATCATAAAAGGATACCCTGATTACTAGAAAAGCCCTTTTACGTGCAAGGCTTGACTATAGTCACCTACATTTATGACCTAGAGGGATAGTTACTTGCTTTGCAAAAGCAATCTTCTAAGCAGGATCTATACTTGCACTGGTGCAACTTAATGTCAACAGTATTGTTCTAAAACCAGCTGCACATTAGCTGCATTCAAATACAGAGGCAATGTAATTTTCCCCCCATATAACTGAAGCTACTACTTCCTGTATTTTCTATAATTTTTTCTTGAAAGTTTGTTGTGGGGGTTTTTTGTGTTGTTTTTTTTTTTTGTCTTTTCTTTTACCCAACAAACTTTCATTTATCCTGTTACTGCAGCTGAAACCAGCATGGCTTTTCATGTTACTGTGTAAGATATTGTCATATGCTTTGACCATGAAGCTGGAAATGGTGGTCACATAGGATCATGGAATGGCTTGAGTTGGAAGGGACCTTAAAGATCATTTAGCTATAGAGTAGAATCTATTAATTACATTGTTGTCCAACTTTGTGTCAGCAAAAAAAACATGACTATGCATTCACAGTACCTACCAGATGTCGGTTTTTCAGAGTGATCAGCTCTTTCTAAAGAGAGGACCAGTTTAGCTCCTGCAAGGTTATCATTCCAACATCAGTAAAGTACAAAATACTGAAACTATTTCACACTTGGTAGGTTTAAATAAAACTTAAATATTGGAACTCTTGTAAAAAAAAAAATAAAAAAATCAGGTGGTCTTATGCAAACTAATATGAAGGAATAAAAGTTTAATTCTTAGACTTTCAAAAAAATTCTTTACAAAACCATAAGTAATATGAAGCAAATCAGTTTTAAGTACTGTGCAAATTAAGAACGAGCTGATAAAACAGCATCACAGTGCTCCTAAAAATAAATATTTAAAAGTGTTGAGGTTCTATTTCTTTGTCTGTAACTGTCTCATACAGTTCATTAGGTACCCCTATCAGTTGATTTTCATTTCGGATAATCTGCAATTTCATGACAAAGTAGGTTAAATTTGGAGGAACTTGTATTCTCTTCTCTGGTTTCTTGCATCTCTCTATCAAATCATGTATCTCTGTATCTAATCTAGTATTCCTCATGTTCTTTTATATTTCTATTCAGGAGCTATGAATTAGATGTTAATGAAGAGACTTGTTCAGCATTTCTTAGTAAGACAAAATTCCCATTAATTTCCTTTACACAAAGGCAGAGACTAGAATTCATAATCAAGTATTTTGCTTCACAGGAGGCAATCTTGGCAGAAATTCATTTATTGGATAAGTTAAATCTTTGGTCCCTTTACATTTATTTACTATGGCTTACCTGTAATGATAATTAAACATTTACTGCCTGACCACACCCTTCAGCAGTTTCTCTGGATGACAGAAATGTTTCAGAGACATAAAACTGTTCCATGTGTTTTTTTATTGCATTTCATTGGTAGCTTTTCTACATTTTTAGTGCAATTTTTCAGTGCAGTCAGACTTTTTAAAGATGCTTAAATTACTGGTGATGTAGATAGCTGTTTAGAAAAAGCATAGAAGTACCTAATAATGTTCAGAACAGCAACATTTAGGCATTTAACCACTAGATTCCCTGAAAAAGTATAAGGAGTATCTAGCATTACTAAGAAAACATGGTATTAAATCTGATCCACAATTCTTGTCTATTACTTCTTTTTATTTTTCACCATGCTGTGCAAAATTAGGAATTCATCTGTCATGAAGTAATTAAGTACAAAGTCATTCTCATTCCTGTAGAGGAGTTTTCTGGGACTGTATTTTTTTACATAAATTATTCTGTCCTTCAGAATTTCTATTTATTAACTGTGCCTTTAAAGAAACACCCTTTTTGTTGCATAGTTATCCTGGAATGCTTATGTTCCACCTTCATATTTTTCAAATTAATCAAAGTTTATGAGACTGTTAGCAATTTTCTAATTACTCTGCAAGATGCAGATTCCAGTAGACTCAAATGCAATGCTGTGCTCAGCTAAAACAGATGAATTGGCAGCACATTTATCTAAAACATGCGTTCTAGTAATTGTGAAACAAATGAGCATTTAAAGACCTTATCTTAAACCTTTGCCTTAAACAAATGCATAAGCTTAGTTTGCAGGATTCACAGGATTCACAAGCTGCTGCTGACTTATTTAACTATATATATATGTCAAAATAAGTAGCATAAATAGCATGTGTCTTTGATAACATTTGGTAAAAGAGCATAGTTACCAGTGATCCATATTCTATACAAAAAGAGTCTTTCTCACAGTATGCTGTTCCATGAGAGCAGATACCTCCATTAGGTTTGTATCTTGCCCATGCCTACTACATAGAAAATTCTGGCAAGATTCAAAGTGTCTTGAAAGAGCCAGAGCTCCCAGGCTTCATGCACTCCTTGTCTTTAGGAAGGTGCCTGTAAAAAGCGAAGGAAAGAACAGTCAAGTTTCTGGTCCTCCTTATTAGCACAGAAGCTAATCAGGTGGCAGCTGTTTTCAAAACACCAAGTCCACCAGATGCACACAAAGAAGTGAATCAAACATTTCTAAACCCTTGAAATTTTTCACAGAGTTAGAGATGCTGTTATTATTAATGTTTGGACTTGATGATCTTAAAGGTCTTGTCCAAGCAGAACAATTCTATGATTCTGTTATCTTTCTATGTATTGTATAGTGAAAAGTAAGTGGTTTTAAAATTCTTTTATATTGCCATGAAGTATATGTCAAAGCATGAAGAAATTCTGACAATGTCCAGATACTTGTTTTCTTGAAATCTGTAATAATTCAATCCTATTACATTACTAAATTAAAATAATTGAATTGTCATTTATGTTTCACCAGAAATAAATATTTTTTTACATCTTTAAAGCAACATAAGTTGTAGTTCAACAGGCATGAGATAGTCCATGTTTACCTTTGTTGTAAGAATATCATTATCCTTCAACTGTGTGCACTGTGTAATCAGAAATTAAAAAGAAAAAACTATTTATACAAAGGCTTACTTCTTTTCTATCAGCTCAGTACCAGTCCTATCAGGCTCATCAGATTTATTACTCCATGTCCATTGATAATAGCCATATCCACACTCAAGGCATTTTCATACTGAAACACTGTTGTAGTAATTTGGAAGCTGTCCAAAAGTAATAAGGATTTTTACAAAGAAAATGAAACATTATACATCTAATGCAGGAAAGCACTTAAGGAGAAAGGAAATACTCAGAAGAAAAACTTGCTATTAGCTTCTGTCAGAAGACACTGGTCAGTTCAGTTTATTTGTGCTGAGCAAACAGAGAGGCACAGTGAGAACAGATAAACAGAAAGGACTTCAACCCTCTGGTAAAATGGAGAGGAACATAGGCACACAGTGAAACTACCCTCTGAGAAAAAGCCACAAGAGGTGCATTTAAGAAGCAGAATTTTTCAGAATGCACATCTCTCTACATCTATATAGCAAAGACAGACCAACCTTGCTCTGGGACACAAGTGTTCCCTGGTGCTGAAGGCTTTGCTGCCATCAGGTGCAGTACATCTGCAGTCTCTCAACAGTCAGTAAGAGCTTCATTCTGCCTCCCTTATTTCAGCAGTCCAGTGTTCAATTTATTTATTGTACTGTATTTTGCTTTCTTTTGTATCTTCATGAACATTTATATCATGGACTGTCCAATGGTGTTTGTTCCTAAAAGCCTGAGAAAGAAACAAGCAGGAAAAACTATTCTGGTGTTCAATTTGTAAACATAGTCAAATGCTTCTGATACAAAAATTACTGTTAGATACTGACTTTGCCAAAGAAAGTCCACATATGTAATAAATCAACAAGCTATAAAAAAGATTCATATTCTCAGGCCCCTGGTATTGTAAATTGGCTATCAACATGTTCTTTAGTGGTTCAAGAGCAAGAAAATAGTAAGATTTTTAACAATAAGGCTAAAGACATAATTTATAAACTATAGATTCAGCCAGTAAGTGTTGTAGTAGGATCAATATATTCTAAGAAGAATACATAAATTGCAGGTTTTAATCTTATCTAATAGTAGTGATTTTCCTGGGCATAAGGATTTTTTTTGTGTTTGGGTATGGCCTAAACTACACAATGGAGGACCTTAAAATTAGAAGCAGAGCTGTGGAAGGCAATTTTCTTTTCAGCATGTTGCAGGATGCATTTATTTTCATATTGAAATACTAAACTTTATATCTATTTGTAGGAAGAATTCTCTGTTGGTCATTAGAAAAGCAGGGAGAAGTCCTATAGTATCCAGACTCTTGTAGCAGCCTGATAAAAACAAGCATTTAAGACATGATGAAAATCTCATTTTTCTCTTCTGTCTGCTTTCTTGAGTATCAACCTAGGTCCAGATGTGTGTCTATATGTATATATATATATATACACCTAATGTGGACAGCAGAAAAAAGTGCAGTTTTTCAGTTCCTTTTAATTATCAGAAATAGTTTTCTACTGTTCTGAGATTAATAGATACATTTAAGTATATATATATATTTCTGCATAGGACTTTGAGAACAAATACTAGCCCATTTGTGCATCTTTTGCCAGCATTTATTAGGTGTATAAGTTTGACAGGCAAGTAAGTATCTAGTTGAGATACTTAGCTGAGATACAGACAAGCCACTAGTTGAGATTATCTCATATGAACCACTTCAAATTTGCACTGTGGGCCATTATGGAGTATGAGCCATCGTAGATCAGAGCCTTAGACTGTCAGAAATAGCTCTAGGAAGCATAAAAGAAAAATCAATAGCGTTAGAAATGGTGAAGGCTGTTTGCAATATGGCATGCTCCCTTCTTGGGAAGAAGAAGAATTCTATTCTATTGTAGGGCCAAACTTTTGGATGAGCCTTAAGCAGGTATTAAGTTTCTTGTGTTTATGCTGACTTCTGTGGCAGACTTCTAGTCAAGTCTAATTCAAACAGACGTAATTTCCATCTGACTGACTGTTTTTGCTTTTGAATTTTTTCAACAGTCCTCTGAAAATATAACTAAAAGATTGTTAATAACTGATACTTTAGAAGGTTTTCCCAGAAGAAGTAGGTGCAGTATAAAACTGAAGTTTGTTTGGGGACTGTGGTGGGTACGTTCTCTTGGCCTTTTTCTGGCTTCCTTCTATTGAGGGATGAGAAAATTGTAAGGATTACAAAAAAAACTCTTGGACTGAGATCATGACAGTTTATTAAGAAAAACAAAAGCTGCACACCCAAGCTAAGCAAAAACATAAATTAGTTCACTACTTCCCCTCGGCAGGCAGATGTCCAACCACTTCCTGGGAAACAGGGCCTCAGCATGCCTCATGATTATTGGGGAAGAGAAATGCCCTTACCTTCCTTCCTCCTTTCCCTGATCTTCCATTGCTGAGCATGATGTCATTTGATATGGAATCTGTTTGGTTAGTTTGGTTCATCTGTCTTGGCTATGTCTCCCCCAAAGCTTTTGTCCAGCCCCAGCCCACTGATGGGTTGGGGCATATGTGGACAGAGAGCCTTGATGCCATGCAAAGCCTGTTCAATAGCAGCCAAAACACTGGTGTGTTAACACTGTTTCAGCCACAGTTGTGAAGCACAGCATCTTATGGGCTGCTACGAAAAAGATTAAATTTGTAACCCTGTACAGAGGTAAAAAAAAAAGACAATGTTCACTTCAGCTGTCTTAATGAAGTATAACTCACCTACCTCTCTTTCAAGAAATGAAGGAAGAGGTTGAAGCTACTTCTGAAAGATGCCAGCTTCTGCCTTACTGGCTGGAACATGAGATTTGCTGTAGGTATTATGATGGCGTTGAAAGATTTCAGAGTTTTAGGAGCTTTGTTTTGTCTGTTTTTTCTATGGACTCTATTTCTGATATGAACCCTGAACCAAAATAAGGATCTGTTCATGGTACTATGACAGATACATGTAGGGTATGTAAGTCAGAATAAATTTATTCTGTCTTCATTACTTTCCATTCTAATAGTATAGCCTATTATAATAATGAATATCTTGTTTGTCATCTATTTTGAATGGCATTATGGATTTGAATTATTTTCAGTGTTGTCAGAATATATTTATAACACACTGCAGAGTACATGCTGGCTTGTGAATCTAGAAGCAGAATACTCCATGAACCAAATGCAGGTATTCCGTTCAGACTTCCCCTCCCTCCCCAAGGAGGATCAGTCAACTTTAATGAAGATAGTTTAATAACTATTTAAAGTAAAGTGTTTCCACAAGTTGTCATTTCCTTTGCATGTTACAAATGTTCTGAAAAATCATTAGAGGGCCTTCAGTCTTGATATGTTCATTTCTGAAAAGTACTCAGAGATAATAATCTGTACCTTTGTTGTAGAGGTATTTAATGTATAAATGGATCCATGTTGTTTACTTTCGTAAGGACATAACATCCTTCTAAGGAATTGGACAAGCTAGAGTGGGTCTCAAATCCTCTTATGGTTTTGCAACAAAGATGTGTTAAAAAATTTGAGACAGCCAACTTTTTCTATGATTTAGTGGGCATTGTGGAAAGACTCAGTGGCCCATGTTTCTATCTTTAAGGTACATTCCTATGGTACATACCAAATTGCTGTAGAATGTGTTTGCACAACTGCATCCATCTCCCTAAGAGAAACAAGGATGGTAGTTATCTGTGAAAATAAGTGCAGAGGAGAAGCACAATCCTGAATCCTGCAAACTGGGTGAACGCTGGGCAAAATGCTAGAACACAGGTTGATTTTGGGTTGTCCTCTGGATCTCTGCTGGCTGCCTGCTTCCTGTCACAGAGAATTCAGGGTAGGCCAGCATCCTGTACACAGTCCATATTCAGCTCCTGGCCATTAAAGTGGACTTAAAATTGGAACAATACCTCAACCTTTTATTTTCAGATAAGGTGGTCATTGTGGAAACTAGACTTGGAGAAGGCAGCTATGCAATGCTGAAATCCCAGTTTTGATTGGCATATCCCAGAAAAACTCCACCTGCTCTAAGAAATTTTGTAGGTTTTGACAAACAAGGTAAATTTCCTGTAATAGCTCTGAGGAAGTTACCTCAGGCCAATCCTTATAAGATAGCCATAAATCTTGGACTCGCTTAGGTTAAATGACAGGAAGAGATGTACAGAATAATGTCTGTAATTTTTCTGTTTCTAAGTATCCTACACCCATGGTGAGCTTGTATCTGTTAATAATCCTATCAGATTGTGAAGTACATGGTTTTCCTTTAGATTTTGAGGCAGGGTGTACTTGATCTGAAGGTTGGAGGCATTTTGTTGTTTATTGGAGGAGCTGTTGAGATAATTGTCTTTGCTAGCAGTATTTATTTAGGATTAAGATAAACTTTTTTTATAATTCTTAAAATTATTTACATCCAAGTACCTAGAGCTATAGCTACGAAGCTTATAGACGTCTAAAGATACATAGGGGAAGTATTTATTCATAATTTTGGAAATCCTTCTAGTTGTCATTCTGGGTCTTCATGATTTGCAGTACTATTTAAAAAGTGGACTTCAGATGATGCGTACAAAGATACATCCTCAATCCATTACTAATTAGAACAACATAGATAAAAATTAAATTTTCTTCCAGGCTTCAGAAGTCTTATATTTCGGATACTTTGAGGAGTAATTTCTATCTCTTGTCTTGGTGTTACATTTTGAATTTTTTTTCCATAATTAGCTACATGCCACTACATGAAGATAGAAAATATGTTCAGTTATGCAAGAAGCACTTTTTTACCTGTGATCAGAACATGAGATAGAAGGTGAGTTAGATTGATTTTACAAGCTGACATACTATCCAAGTAAAAATTCAAAATACAGACTTCTACAAAATGAAATATTTTAATGACCTCTTTATTTGTATTGGCATGACATAACTAGTCTATTTGGTGCAATATTTAAATTTTTTACAGGGACGGAGATTACTTCTGGTTTTATATACATTTACTTATTTTGCCATAAGTCTTTTAAGGTTTTGATCAGAAATTGTATTGCAAAACTAAGTGGGTCATTAAAAAATCCTCGTTTATAAAATAGCAGCTCTCTTAATGGGCAGAAATGAGCAAAAACAATTTTCAGGAAAGATGAAGCAGAATTTCTTAACCTATTTCTTCAGCATAAACTACCCAAAATCCAACAAGATGGTGGTGCCAGTTGCTTGCTGTCTTTATTTTTCCCCGTTGAACTACTAGACATTTGATGTAATTCATTTGTGAACTCCATAAAAATTAATAATATATAATATATAATAAGTCTGAAAAGAAGTGTGCTTTCCATACTACTGCTAACAAAGATTACTTGCAATGACAGAATTACAGTTTAGACTATGTTCCAGGACTTCCAGTATTATTATGGCCTAAAAATCCAAGGAGCCAGTGCAGAGTGAAAAAGTTTTTTTACATATGAAATGGCATCTGTTTAAGATGGAAGTAAAGCTGCCTCTGAGTGACAGAGAATAAAGGAGGATCATTAAACACTGTAAATTAATTTCATTTCCAGCAAGTTGAGATGTAGTGACGCACCATTTCCCTCCTCATCATGGTCTGTGCAGTGTGTAATTTGACATATGAATTATTCTAAATTGTATAAAACTGTTCTTGCAAAGGTATTGCATTTTGCTGATGCCTTCATTTTTTGTGCTCATATTTATTTATTCATTTTAATTACAAAAGTAAGATTCCCCTCAGTTTAAGACATTTCACAGCTTTTGCTGTCAAAAAAGGGCAGCCATAATGAATGTCAAATTCTCAAGAAGAGGAACTTGGCTAGGCCAGCGTGTTTCATGTTTGTTCTTTATATTTGAACAGCACTACAAGTGAAACACAAGACTATTGACTGTTCTTTTGAGTACTACTTCAGCCCTTTTGAAGTGCATCTGTGAAATGTCATCTTTGTGCAACTTTACGGAAGTCATAAATAAATTTTAAGGCACAAAATGAATTTTAAGAGACTTAATTATGAAGTGCAGACATGTAGGAAGAGGTAGCCTTGGTATTAAAATTGAGGAGGAAGCAGGGAAAGAAGAAGATGGGACATGACAGAGACAGAGAGAGAGAGAAGAGAAGGAGCTCACTGGCAGGAATAGGCATTATTTATGAGAAATGAACTGCATCCTTGACAAAAGCCTGATAAGGTTGTGGGCATGGGTGACAGAAGAGGAGACAGTAACAAATCATGTACATCACACATAACAAATTCTAGCAATATTTCTGAGCCTTCCACCAGTTTCCTACTTCAGTATTTCTTTGTAATGATTTCACTGACTTATCTTTGCAGTAGAAAAATCTAATTAGATTGGAAATTAATTAACAGATAAACTAACAGTATGAAACAGCACTACTCTAGAAGCTCAATCTGGTCTTTCTAATTAGGCAGCTCTCTCTGCGTGAAGTATAAATAACATAACTATAATATAAAGGGCAAAAGGGGCCATTTTGCAGGTAGACAGTGAAAGAAAAAGAAGAAAAAACCCAAACCAAAATACCACTTCCTCAGTGATCTGTAACTCATCAATGAGGTGCACTAAGATTGTATTTTTTTATATTGGATATGTTTGACAAGTTCTAATGTGAAATATTGCATTTTTCTTATGAAAAACATCTCAGAATAATGAGACTCTAGTAGCAGGGATCAAATTTTTTTAATTGTGTTGACTTAATTGGGATGAGAGCTGTGTAATTATTTACTTAGTCAATTAGGCAAAATATTTCTTCCCATCCTCTGGGATTGGTAGACCGGTGGGTTTATTTTTATTTCAAGATGCGTAGCAGTTTCTCTTTGAAATTGTGCTTTTATTTTCTATTGCTTCATTGTTTCATTTTAATGTTTCACTGCTTAAAGTTAAATGAAAAAGGGTTGTGCCTGAAAGCCCTTGTGTACATGAAGGATGTAAACTATTTGAGAAATGTCCATTGGTTTAAGTGAGATTTTTGCCATTAGTACCTTAGGGATGAGGAATTAGTATTGCAAATAACTTAAAAGTCCCTTGAGCAAAGAACAGACTACAAACCAGACATGTCTATTATCCTTCATTATCCTTCTTTTGTTGCAGCCCAGGATGCAATTGGTGTTCAGGGCTGTGAGCATGCATTGCTGGCTCATGTCCAGCTTTTCATCCACCGGTACCCCCAGGTCGCTTTCTGCAGGGCTGCTCTTTATCACATCATCCCCCAGCCTGTATTGATAACAAGGATTTTCCATACTCAGGTACAGGACCCTGCACTTGTCTTTGTTCAACTTCAGGAGGTTCACGTGGTCCCACTCCTTCAGCTTAGCCAGGTCCCTCTGGATGACATCCCTCTGGCAAGTCAGCTGCACCATTCAGCTTGGTGTCATCTGCAAACTTGCTGAGGGTGCTCTCCATCCCACTGTCTATATCATTGATGAAGATATTAAACAGCACTGTTCCCAGTATGGACCCATGAGGAACACCACTTGTCATCCAACTTCATCTGGACATTGAGCCATGACCCTTTGGATGCGACCATCCAGCCAATTCCTTATCCGCTGAACAGTCCATCCATCAAGCCCATATCTCTCCAACTTGGAGAGAAGGATTTTGTGGGGGACTGTGTCAAAGGCCTTGCAGAAGTCCAGGCAGATGACATCCGTAGGTCTTCCCTTGTCCACTGGTGCAATCACTCCATTGTAGAAAGCCACTATGTTGGTCAGGCAGGACTTGGCCCTAGGTAAAGCCATTCTGGCTATCTCAAATCACCTCCCTGTCCTCCATATGCCTTATCAGAGCTTCTATACGGATCTCTTCCATGATCTTCCCAGGCACAGATGTGAGGCTGACAGGTTGATAGTTCCCAGGGTCCTCCTTTCTACCCTTTCTAAAAATGGGCGTAATGTTTCCCTTTTTCCAGTCACTAGGTCTTCACCTGAGTGCCACAATTTTTCAAATATCACGGAGAGTGGCTTGGCAACTAGATCAGCCAATTCCTTTAGGACTCTAGGATTAATCTTATCAGGTCCTATGGACTTGTGTATGTTCAGGTTCCTCAGGTGGTCATGAAACTTGTCCTCACATACAGTGGGAGGAATTTTGTCCACCTGGTCCTTCAATTTGGGAGGTGTGAGGAAAGATGTTGCCAATGAAGACTGAGGCAAAAAAGTTGTTAAGAATGTCAGCCTTCTTCTTGTCTGTTGTTACATTGTTGCTCATTGGGGGGGACACTTTCTTTAGCTTTCCTTTTCTGGTTTACATATCTGTAGAAGCTGCTCTTGTTTTTCTTTACATCTCTTGCCAAGTTCAGCTCCAGCTGCACCTTCACCTTTCTGACATTATCCGTACCCAACTGGGCAGTGTCCCTATACTCTTCCCGAGATACTTGTCCCTGCTTAAGCTACCTGTGTAGTTCCATCTTGCCTTTTAGTTTGATTAGCAGGTCTCAGCTCAGCCATGCTGGTCTCTTCCCTTCTGTGCTTGATTTCTTACACCTGGGGATCAACAGCTCTTGTGCTCTATGGAAAGTGTCCTTAAAGATCTGCCAGCTCTATTCTGCTCCCTTGTCCCTCAGGACTTCTTTCCCAGGGGGTCCTGTTGACTAACCTGAAGAGCTGGAAGTTTGCTTTCCTAAAATTCCAAGCCTTGACTGCCCTCCTCATCTGACTCGTATCCCTTAGGACGGTGAACTCAGCAGTGCGTGACCACAGCAGCCCAGATTGCCTCCAGTCTTGACATCCCTCAACACTTGCATTAGTGACCATCAGGTCGCATGTCAAATCCCTTCAGGTAGGGCTGTCTGTTTTCTGGATTAAGAAGTTTTATCACCAAGGCACCCCAGGAGTCTCATGGATTGCCTAGATCTTTCAGTATTACTTTTCCAGCTCATGTCAGGGTGATTGAAATCCCCCTGCAGGATGAAAGCCTGCAAGCTTAATGCCTCCTGTAGCTGGCATAAGAATGCTTTGTCAGTAGGCTCCCCTTGATGGGGCAGTCCATAGTAGACACCAAGTATAAGGTTCTCAGTTTCCCAATGAGCTTTCTACTTGCTCTTGACTATTCTTTAGGTTCATCTCCTCACACTCTTATCCATCTCCTAACATAGAGGGCAACACCTCCTCCCCTCCTTCCTCACCTGATCAGCTTGTAACCATCAAGAGCCACACTGCAGTCACAGGATTCATCCCACCAAGTTTCAGTAATGGGGTATATACTGTAGCTTTCCAGCAGCATGGTAGCTTCCAGCTCCTTGTGTTTGTTGTCCATGCTGCATGAGTTCATGTGGAGGCACTTCAGATGGGCTGTTGGCTGTGTCACCTTTTTAGAGGAGCACCCTTGAGGTTAACAAGATTGAGGCAAACAAGAATCTGGAAAATCCTAACTTTAATTTAAAATAGAAGGTATTTTACATTTTTTACAGTATGAACTGATTCTAAATGTGTTGCTGAGTAAGGCTGTAAAAGAAACGATAGATAATTCACATAACACTTCCTTTTGTCAATGAGATGGTATAATTGTTGTGTCCCTGTAAAGGTCAATTTAAATATCCATTTTGTTAAATGGTTTATTTGACCTATTTAGAAGAAATGCAGAGCTGTTCCTTGAAAGCACAGAAAATTGAATAAGGGTTGCCCATAGGATTTAGAGAGACTGAGAACGTTGTTTATGCTAAAAGACATTTTTCAATTAACAAAGAAAATCTAGCATAACAAACATAGATGCTAATGTAGGATATGATCACATATGCTTGAAAGTACTGCTATTACAGAACAATCTGCTCTGAAGTTCAAAGCAGTACTGATGCTGCTGAAGCTGAATTAGCTTTGGTAGTGATGGGTTTTTATTGTAATAATTCTTCTCTGTAGACAAGGCCATCTGAAGCAGTTTAAACACCTCTGAATGAAGAGAGTGTGCAGTCCATTTCATCTTCCCTTGCTTTAATTGCTCACCTGCCTGCACAGCAATGCCACAAGGGATCAAGAACTCAAAAAGTTACTACCAGGAGGACTCACACTGATTAAAATAAATGAGTGGAAGGAGTTTGTGTTGGGTTTTTTTGGTAGTTCTTTTTTGCTTGTTTTAACTTTTATTACACGTTTTATTTTTTAAACAATGTTGAAAATAAATGTGATTAAATAGCTTAATTATAAAATTTAGTGAGGGAAAAAGGGTTTTGTTAAAAAAAAATAAGAATTGAAATCAATAGGAAATGGTCTAAGACTTTGTAAGTTTATACTTTTCAGCATAGCTAAAGGCAGGTTTTTCTCAAAGGTTTCAGCCCATCCGTTAATTCAGAGACACTCTATTGTTGTAACATAATGTTCACAGACTACTAAAGAGCTCTTTCAGACATGAGTCTTTTCAATATTGTGCCTTCTTCCTACTTTTTACAGTAAATAGAAGATTACTTTCTAACTATGCATTATGACCATGCCTCTTTGAAGCAGTTCCTCAGAACTAACCCAGCAGTCGTTTGCTGTCTGTCAGGCTGAGCAGAAAGGAATTTTGGTTCAGTTCCCCATAATATGATATCTCAGGATGTTCAGAGCATCAGCATCAACAGCAGGTGTTTGTAAATCTCTTAATGATCTGGGACTGGTACTGCATGTCCTTTGAACACCATGGGGTTTTTATCTGTGCAAAAGTCCTTTATCCTCACTATCATAAACATATCTTGCAAAATGCTTACACTGTCCTGAAATAGAACATTCATACCTTTTACGTATTGTTCTCCTTGTGTTTAGTTGTTGCAAGTAAGACTGATTGAACACTTTCCACTGAAGCTATATTCTGCAGGGAGAAAATGGTGTTTTGATGCAATGATAAGAATAGTGTCTGATTTCTCTGGGAGTTCGCAACAGTTCATCATAATCCATTCCAAAACAAACACTACCAATAAAAACATTTTTTATATAATGATATCCTTCTCCTCAAAAAAAAAGAAAATCAGAATTGTTTCCTAAGCAGTTTTAAGAGATGTAATTTGGGTGTCATCCTTCCTTGGACTTTGCTTTCTAACCAATTGCATCTTCTATAAAGTACTGTGGACAATCTTTGTATTATTTAATACAGTGGCTCAGATAAGCAGAAGAGCAGAGAAGGAAACATGACCCTGGCAAAGTACCTCACAGGCTGAAAAAAACAAGATGTCAGTGATAAAGAGCTATTTACCTAAAGCAATAATGACGGACCAGAATAATGAGAGATTTGACTAGCTGTAAACACAGACGCATACAGGACAGCACTGCACGTACAGTTTTTATTGTTCATTGTTACACTGTATACCATTTGTTGGTATTGTTTGATTTGAAAATGGAATTTAAATGAAAGATGCAGATTGTGTAAAAATTCTGCCAAGTGTTATTCATCAGTGCAAGCAGGATTTTGTTTTTGTTCAGGAGAGCTGTGAGGTTTTTGTTACCTGAAGTAGAGCAGATTTTTTACTCAGTAAAAAGTTTTTTCACCTTATTTTTAATTAAGTACAAGTGGCAGATCATCTTCACTTGCTGCACTTTAAATATTCCCTACGTTTCTCATCTGTATAATACTGTCTTGCTGGTCTTAAATTTTAAGTTAGCAATTACTGAGTTTTGATTAAAAGCCCTAGAAATTAATGGGTCATAAACCATAAGTAAAAATAAAACATTAAAGATAATTTCAGTACTACTGTCAAAGTTAAGAGTGTGCATTTTTGGCAAAGTCTTATACTTTGTGGCTTGTAAAGAGAATTTATGGAAATTTTTATTAAATCATTCTATTTCAGTCAAATAGTGATAAAGGAGGTTATGGGACCCTAGGATTTTTTAAGTAGAAATAAAGCAGTGGAGATAATCTTGGGAGGGTGTTCTTTTTTGAAATATGCGTGAGGCCTCCATTGATTCAGAAGATGGAACTTTGTTAAGAAGTTAAATGGATTTGTTATGAGAATGTCTGTTTGGGTAGCAGGAGGTAGCAGTTTTCAAATTGTTGTATATACATAGGAACTTGATTATAATTTTAAATAAAATTGCCTATTTTTCTCCCATTTGTTTCTGACAGAGTAGATTGTTCTTAATACTTTTGAATATTGAAGGCACGTTTAAGAGAGTTCCTAAACAGTGACCCTCTAACCATTATTTCAAAATTAATTTTGCCTCATCAGAGAAAAAAAAATCAAATGTACATATGTTTGGTTTTTTTTTTTTTTTTCCCTTTAGAAAGATATCAATGCATGGAGTAGGAGTTAGGTTATCTGTATTAAATCAGTGGAAGCATCATCCTTTACTGGTAGAAGTCTAGTGATTAAGAAACTAGTTTCTGATAGAACATCTTAAGAAAGTCAGGAGCCCAGAAGCTGACTTGAGATTTTTTTCCTGCTGTTTCAGCAATGTTTAAAGTAGAGAAAAATTGATGGACAAGAGAACAATGGAGCTGACTATACAAAGACCTATTGCATGCACAAACTGAACATGATATGGGAGTCAGTCTCTTCTCCCAAGTTACAAGTGACAGAACAAGAGGAAATGCCCTCAAATTGTGCCAGGGAAGGTTTAGATTGGATATTAGAAAAAGTTCTTTACTGAAAGTTATTGGGCACTGGAACAGGCTCCCAGGGAAGTGGGTGAGTCACCATCCCTGAAAGTATTTAAAGGAGGTGTAGATGTGGTGCCTGGGGACACGGTTTAGTGGTGGACTTGGTCCTGTGCTTGATTACTGGTTGGACTTTAATGATCTTAAAGGTCTTTTCCAACCAAAACAATGCTATGATTCTGTGAATTGTCAGGCTTGTACCCTCTACGTGGTTTTCATCTGTTAAAGACTCATATTTTGAAGTATTCTGACTATACTCTCTGAACAGTATTATTTCATGTGGCTGCCGGACTCTTCTACGCTTCCAACTCACTGCCTGGACAACTGGCTGCCATCCAGCAGTAAAATTAACAATGAGATAAAGGCAGCTCATTTAAATGTGAGATACTTTCTAAAAGTAATGTTAAACAAATCCAATTAAAAACCAAACAAACAAACAAACAAACAAAACCAAAACAAAACCATAAAACCACAGTTTTTAAAAGTTACTCTCAGGACTGCAACCTGAGATGAGCTCTTCATATATGTTTGATGAGTTGCCTTTATCTCATCTTTAAGTTCTTGTGTTACAAATTGTGTGACTCATACACGTGACACCCCCCTAGATACACAGTTTCCTTGCAAAAATTTAGAGTGCTGTGAGCAGAGCCACCTGCTCCCCGAGGTTCTGTTCATGGTGCTGAGTGAGCACCACATGCCGGTTGGTGGCCAGTTGTCCCAGCAGTGAGTAGACAGGGCAGAAGTGCCCATCAGCTGGTTGACAGCAGTGGGTTGGTGGGTGTATGTGTGCATGCTACATGTGGCTGTCATATTGCATATCAGGCCATATTTCAGTGTAGTAAACTTGTCTGCTACGCACTTTACTTCGTTGATTTGTTCTAAACAATGTTGCCTGGAAAAAGGGTAGAAAAGAAATGTTCAAACACTGTATCAACCACAACTGGTTCTGTAAGAAAAATGTGTCTACATGTCTTGTTTTAGCACAAAGGAAGAACAGTTTTAAAGAAGGGAAGGTGGCAGACCTTTGCAATAGGATTTAGTTTTCCATGTCTGAGTTTTAAAAAAAAAAACAGACTCCCCCTCCTCTTTCATTAATGTCTAGCATCCAATGCTTCGTGACTGAATAGCAGCATCTTATGCACTTGGAGTGAGTTGTCTATATGCGTTTACATGCTTTTCTTACCCTCCTGGAACAATCTTTACTATTATTCTCCCTTTGCTTATTGAACATAGTAGATTATACCCTGAGTAGCAGCTATGAAATTTAATTTATTGTGTGAACATGAGTATTTGCTGTTGTGACAGTCACTAACATAAAAAGCTAGTTGAATTGATTTTAAGAAGCAAATACACTCTTTAGCAGGTTTTTGGAAGTAATTATTGACAAATGCATTTCAGTATTTCCATAATCTGAAAAATTATTGCATAATTTGAAGACAGAGAAAGAAAACATTGTTTCAAATAATTTGCAGACATTGTTTGGCTGCCTTTAGTAACAAATTAATGCTCCCAACAAGAAAAATGCTCCCATCTAAAAAGAAAACTTCTATGTATGCTGTTATGCAGCCTCCCTTTATTTTTGGAAGAAAAATAAATCATCTAATGGATTTTAGAGACCTTTCTTTTCTTGCAAATATATTCTTATTATATTCTGAGCCTTCCTGACATTTCCAGCTGATTGACCAAAACTGCCATTTAATTCCCTTGCTGAATCTGATTCCTCTATTAAGCAAAACTTGTATTTTCCAAAACTTTAAGCAAGCAGTTTGATGTGTCAATCGAAACATTTTCTTTCCTGAACTCTGGTGAATCTTACCAAGTTTACTTGCACAGCATTCAGCAGCAACACAGGGCTTTGCCATAAGCCCACACTGACATTCAGTATTAACTGAGTCTTGTGGTGACTCTGTGGCCTTGAGAGATTGGTGTCACACAGCCCACACCACAGCATTGTAACGTTCCCTCACCTGCTAAGGGAAGAGCAGGTACTGCATGGGGCATGGGAATCTCGTCTCCCTGTGTTCTCAAGTTTCCTTCTCCAGGAAACCACAGTCTGAGGATTTTGTACATCCCTGCTGGGTTACTGCAACCATTGCCCCCAGTGCTCAGGGTGCAAGATATCCAGTCCATTAACTGGTGCTAAGAGCCGTGACTGCAGGAAGCATGATGGGCTGCTCTGGCTGGCACTGGATCTGTGCCCACCAAGGGGGAGAGACTGCTCCATATTGTCTCCCAGGAAGGCCCTTGTCCTGGCCTGTGCTGTGCTGGACCTGGGCCTGCTTTACCACTGAGAAGCCCATTCTCAGTGACCACAGAGCTTGGGCTGTCCCTGGCAGCAGGCAGCACAGAGCCCCGTGCTGCTATCCCTGCCACCTCCCCCAGCTGGATGCTCACTTTGGTTAGGGTGCCCAGGCCCAGACTGTTACTGGGGTCTCTGCTGCTCTGCTCCCACCAGCTGCCTTCCTGGTCTTTCTCCAGGCTGAGGGAGCTGAAGCCAAGCCCTGTCTACTTCTAGGGTTTATTTCAAGCTGGAGAAGTTGGTGCCGTGGGGACTCACACCTGTGTATGTGCTGCTTTGATAGAGAAGGCACACTTTTTTTGAACTCTTTGGGCCTGAGGCTTGCGAGGTCACTACATAATTTAAAGATCCTGGAATGCAAGGAAGGCTTCTAGCTTCTTAAATAACTCTCTATAAATAAAAGTACCTGCCTGGTTGGTCTTAAGATCATGTATGACTGTCTCTTGCACCTTACAGACGCTTTCAGGCACCTGTAACTTTAGAGACAGGAGCTTCAAAAATATTTGACAGAACAGCAGTAGCTTTGGATTCTAATGTCTGTAATTATTTTAGGGCTTGAAAAGTTAAATGAAAAAAACCCATTAGGCCAGAAAAAGAAAACAGTAGTACTGGATGAAGACCTGAAATCACAACAGTAACATACTTCAATATAAATTATTTTAATTATTGCACCTGCTGCACGTTAATCTGTGTTGACTGGATATGTGGGAGTTCCTTACACTCTTTCTGAGGAGCAAGTCTCATCCTTCTGGCTTTTTTCAGATTTTAGTGATGGAGAATAATTCTGAGTTGAGACTGAATTGATGACACTGACTGTACAGGGAAGCTTGAAATGGTCATAGGAGAGGAACAGCTAGTCGCACAGCTGAGACACCATAAGCAAACTCACTCTGAAGAAAGACTCTTCAGAACTGTTCTGGCAAGTGAGGAATTGGAAGGTCTTAAACTCTGCAACACCAGCAAATCTTAAACTGTAAACCATGCTAGAAGACATATTTAAGTCATGTCTGGTAGCAGGGGGGGGAACAAAATGTATCAATGATCTTGGAGAGTGCAGCTTGATAAACACAAAGGAGAACCCCTTGCTGGTAAAAGCAAATTTCCTTTTTCAGGTCAGGAAAAGATGAAAGCCCAGTTAACTGAAACTTCTGGCAGAATAAAATGTGCAAATAGACTTAGAGCAGGTGTGTTGGACTAGACTGGAGATCTCATCTAACCTTAATGATTTTGTGATACATGCACTTACCTGCTCTTAACCTGCTGTACAACCTGTCATGGAGAGAATTTATTAAACAAAACTGTTTTTTCCCTCCAAGGGAACTATCTCACCCTATACACTTGGTATAACAGAAGTTGAGCATTTCATATTGCTGCATATTTAATTATTTTGGGATTATCTTTCTATGGAATGTAAACAAAGTTGCAAGTGATGCCATTGCAGTTCCAGATCCTTAAATTTTTACTCATTGTTATTCACTTAAAACTGGCAACTGTATGCCCTATTACAATACCTCAATCCTTGGGGGCCATCTCCATGTTAGAGTAAGTTATTAGACTTTGACTGAACTAAAGCAGAACTAAATCAACTTAAATCATCTCAAAATGAAGTGCTGACTCACAACCGTGGATATAAGTGGGCTTGTGTTTAAATTATACATGCTGAAATACCTACAAAGGAATTGAAAAACACTGCATTTGGCAACCATTAAGTTCACCACCTGATCCATGCACAATAGTTAATGGCTTGCAAGTTAGAAACTGACACCTTTTCTTAAATGACTATGTGCAGGATGGCACTGAGTAAAGAATACATTAGAGATATTCATAGAGCTGTTGGATGTTAGGCAAGGAGAGGAGAAAATAAGTGACTTGAATTACTAGTCTTGAACTATTTGCTCAAGATTAAGTTCCAGTGGTCTGCTTATCTGATGCTCTGCTAAACAGAAGTTATTTGTCTCTGACTCATTTGGACATATGACAGAGAAACTGAACTGTCTGATAAATGCATAAAAGTTGTTCCAGTATCATTTTTGCTAAGGGATTTACATCTATTAATTCATCATTTTTAATTGAAATGTAGTAGCTGAATAGCAATAGTCTCCATCTTAGTGTCTCTTTTCCAAAAGTAAGTGGGTGCAGTAAGATGGAATTAGTAGCAGCGACAGACTGACAGTTGGAAGAAAGATGGTACATCCATTAGAAAGGCATTTAATGACACACATTCCTGTGCCTTTGACAACAGTGAGGTTAATCAGTAGCATAAATGTGAGTGTCTCCTCACCAAAACTGAGACTTAGTCTTGCACTCCTTGCTCTGTGGGGTCAACTGCAAAAGTTCAAATGACAACAGTGAGATTTTTACTGTGAGAGATAACTGAATACAGCAGCCTGAAACTGTGCCTGCTGCATGTTCTTTTATGAGTGTGTATGCAGCTCCCTAGAAAGTTCAATTTAAATTTGTGCTCCATGGTTGGAAGAAGTGAAAAATACATGCTTGAGAGCGCTTATGTGAATAAAGGGTATAGAATGTGATCCAGAAAGAAGAATTTGGCCTTGAGTATTGAGTATTCTTAAAGTGTACAGACATTAAAAGATGTGTGGGAAAGATTATGTACCATCAGATGATTGAATTGGGTGACATCAGCTAAAAAAAATCAAGAAAGAGAAATTCTAAATCATTATGTCCTAGGTCAACTGTATGTCTTCCGATTTTCATGCAGCTGTAAACATTAAAATGAGGGCTCCAGCTAGTCATCCGTTTCCTTAATGTTTTAATAGATTGTCTTGTCCATTTTGTACCTCATTTAGTCACCAAGTAAATTGAGTGTAAATGTTATATGTTGTGGTACAGCTTCTGTCTTTGCTGTAGTTTGTTTTTTTTTCATTAAGTAATGAGCAAGCTCAGCAGTTTAATAAGAACTGAGACCTGTTTTCATCATTTACTTTGTGAGAGGCAGAATTGTCCTTTTTTATTGACCTGGAGCTCTAGTGATTTACTTTTTTAATAAACAGTAAAAACATTAGAAGAGTAGATGTTTTCAAGCAGATTAAGTTCTTTGCTGTACCTGGTTTCAGAGTTCAGTTATAGACATTAATGTTCCCATTGAGATGCAATATCAAATGGCAGGTTTCACAATGAAGGATAGAATGAAATGTGTTGATGGTAGAGAGGAAGGTTTCTGACTTCTAAATCAGGAAAAAAAAAAAGAGTACAAAAAGCTGAGATTCTTTCGAATATTTCAATTATACATATATTTGTTACTAAATCTATTTGAAAATACCATAGATAGGGAATAATGAATCACAGAGAGCATTTTGCTGCTTCCAGTGTGTTGCCTTTCGGGGAAAGGCGTGACAACCTGGTTCAAGAACGGCACGGCGGCCAACCCCAGGCCGCTCGGTCCATCAGCTCGCAGACACCAATGTGGTGGATGGCAAATGGCGTTTATTAGTGTTTACCACGGTGTTTATATGAGTTAGGTCTGTGGTGTCACTTCCGTCTGCTTACATCGTGAACTAAGTGCTATTGGCTATTAGGAGAGGGGCCTTATCTTTCCGTACAGCGCGAAATCTTCCGGCCGCCGGACCCTAACTACCCACACAGTGCCAGATGCCTGAATTTTAACTTTTGCAATCATAAATGACCCTTGTGATGCTATATATATGAAAACTTCTTAAAGTATAAGAACTCATGTATTAAACTGCTTCTGTTTTGTCCATTTGGAGAATACTATTGTACTATGACGTGGAAAATCATGAAATAAAACATGATTGTTACAGCTAGAAACACTGGAGGATATTTTGGTAAAAGGGAGTAATTTTATGACCTTTCAGCTCTCATTTTATCAGTGGTGAATGCAGATGATGGTCATGTTAGTATAACTTGGAGATGGTGAAGAATACGGAGTTTAATTTGCACCTTATAGGTAAAAGGTAATGAAAAAGACTCAAGTCTTTAACTGCAGGATGCAGCAGGCTTTCAATTTTTGTTCCTAATTTGAACCTTAACTATTTGAATAAAATTATTTTAAAAATAAAGGACTGTGCATCAACAATAAGATCAATTACATTCTCAGGACAAAATACTCATGTTAAAAAGCCTTGTTTATAAAATATCGCTACCATATACAAGCAAGCTCAGAGGTTTTCTGGTTGGAAAAAAAAATAAATAACAAGAAAAACAACAACAAAAAAAAACCCCTAGAATTGCCTAGAATTAGGCAAAGAAACATGTTGCCGTGGAAGTTGCAATTTTTTTGTTGCTCAGTCTCCTACCTCCCCAATGAATAGATTTGTTCTAATAGACTGCATCTCAGACCATACATACCAATTGATTTTCTGGAACCAAAAACCAGAAAGGATTATGGAAGGAATCATTTTTATCTGAGCTGAAGATTATCTTGAATTGTAGTTTTACCTCACTTCTGTCTCATACTGTTAGTAGTCCACTATAGGAGCATAAAATTCAGTATGCTCTAATTTATAAACTATGGTTAGGATTCATAAGTTTAAGGCTGAATTGCAAAGCGTGCTTATAAACATGTTCATTGTCTCATTTATCTGCTTTATAGTATAAGCACAGCATATTTTAAAATCTTCCCATTTGCTTTTAAATGAAGTTGTCTTTTCAAGAGCTGAAGAATTAATGAAAGAAAATTTACTTGGAAATCTCACGTTACGTAAGATCTGGCCAGAAAAAAATCGGCAACCACAGTGTTAAGTGCTTGAAAAATCATCCGAGTAATTTACACCCTTAAGACTATAATTTTGTGGTGCATTTGAAGGCTTAGTCTGAGTTAATAAGTCTTAATTTCATTCAAACATTTTAGTGTTTTCTTTTGTATATGCTGTAGCTAATGCCTTGCCAGACCTCCACATTTTCTTCGAGAACTTACTTTTACTTATATGTTACAAACCAGAAGTTAAGTGTAACTCTGCAGAGCGTTGCACTGGTGTAGACAATCATCACAAAATGGTTGGTTTGGGCAACAATTAACTTGTGCAGTTTAACAGCTACTCAAATTAGAGAAAGAACCCATTTGTCCAACTGCAAAAAAGGAATGGGGACTTCTAGCCATGGTCATTAGATGACATTTCTTTATATTGTTTTCCTTTTATTTTTCTCCTGCTGTTTATTCATTTGACTTGTTGCTTTTTTTCTTATTACACATTAAATTATTACAGGCAAGAACCACAGGTTTACAGACATTTGCACAAGAATTAGCAAAATGAGTAGCAGTATACCAGAATTATAAAGACAACAGTCATAATAATAGAAAAAAAATGCCAGTGCTTTGAAATTCAGACAAAACTTTAAAAATATTGAGTGCTATTGGCATATCTTCAGTGGATAATGCACTCAAAACTTGGCAGAGCATTCTCACCACCTTAGGGATTACTTCCTCATGGATTTATTTTCAGAGTTTCTGGCAGGTATAAAAAATGTAAGAATAAGGTTTCTTGGTTTTACCCAAGAACTGAGTTTAAAATGCACTTTGACAAAACATTCTTTGTTACTTTGATACTGTATTGCCATATATACATTGTATCTAATGTAAAGAAAAGGAAGACAAAAAATCCAAATCTCATAGCAAATGTATTTTTTCTTTTTCAAGCACTGACATTGCTTAGGGTTGGATTCACAGGCAGGTAATAACAGCATTCAGATTCAGCGCAGTGAAAGTGAAGCAGGCAACAGAAACCTAAAATTAGTTTTCCTTTGCCTCATACTTCTACAGTGAGAAGAAGTGTACGTGATTGTGTGTGCAAAACACATCTGTATCTCTATTAGGTTTGGCACTTTGGTTAGGTTTTGGTGGTTTTTTGCCTCTGTGGCAGATGTACTGCCTTTTGAAAAACAGAGTAAAGACTGTTGTCGGTTTTGCTGCACGTCTCAAGCCAGGGAGTTGCCCGTGTCCTTATGGCTGGACTGTAATGCCAGAAGGCAATGTTCAGACATGGTACCTTTGGCTCTCTGCCTCATTTGAAGAAAATGTAGAAGAGGGAACAACCTTTTGACTGTTGTGCTGGGGCATGGCTGCCTCATTTTTCTGATGCAATGTCATGTAGTAATGAATGCCTTACTAACATGAGTTCAGCTAACTTATTGCCACTGAGATTTGTACTGCAAAGACTCCAGTGACAAATTTGACATGCCAGCGTGTGGTCAATATTTGGACCTACTGAAAATGTAGACAAGGGTATTTCTGAAGTCATTTCTGTGTATATAATTTATCATGAGTAATAACAAAACTAGACTTTGGGTTTGGTGTGATTTTGAGCCTTACTCTTTGCTTTATTAGGAGAAAACCTGATTTTTACTGTTAAAATTTGTAAATACTACACTGTTTATGTGCTTGTATTTGTCATAATGATATTTTAGTACCCATGACTAATAGCTTCAATGAATTAAACTACACCTGTGGAATACTTTGCCCCAGCCAGAGATGCTTTGGTGCATCTCTGATAGATGCTCAGTGCATGGTTAACACTATTTCTTATAATAGTATTAGTATGTCAGACCTAAAGTTCCTATTATGGGGCAAGAAAAAAATGCTACAAGTGAAGATCTTTCCCCTGTAAATCATTTAATCTAAACAGAAGATCTAAGCAGATGAAGCAGAGAGAATGGAGGAGAGATAATAGAGTGAGAAAATTTCTTCTAAGGTTGCTGTGGATCAGTAGTACAGAGTTTTTGTATTTGTAATCCTAGTGAAATCCTTGGTACAGTCTTTGTAAAGTCAATCATTCAGAGATCAGCAGTGATGTAAAACTGTATGCGTTAAATTTGCAATTAATAATGTTGATTCTGATTGCTGTATGGTAAGCATTTTTCCAGAAAGTACTTTGCTGATCTGCTTCGTACTGATTGGTGTTATTTTACTGTGTTTGATAGAAGGGATTTTTTAGTAAATCCAGGCAGTAGCTTTGTGGAAGTCTCAGTATTGAGTCTTTATGAATGAGCACTTCTTCATTCTTCAGCTGCTGACACTGAGAATAGTTCTATTTCTCTCATCAGAAAGGGACAAAATAGAGAAGTTCTGGACTTTGAGTCGGATTTGAGGGGTTTTTTATAATTCACTAATAAATTAATTTGGATCACCAAATAAAATATATTTACACAGATTTGATTTCCTGACCATATTTTACCAAATCCTGCATGTGGCCAAAACACAGGACAAAAGAATAGGTAAGAAGACCTGTGACTGGTGACTTATTTCCCTTTGAGATTTGGGAATGGGGTCACATTTGTCACTCAATTTCCTGTAGATATTTTTGTGGCTTCCTGACTTTATTATTTTTAAAGGAAAATTTAATGCAGTGATGCCTATAATTAATGAAATGGTTTTAATGTGGCATAAGAGACATATACTGGAATAAGGCCTAACACGTCTTCCTAGCTACCTGAAAATCATGTTATATATTTTGAAATGTTAATGATGCTATCCAGTTCATCCATATTATAGGAAATTCAGTAGGGGATAAATAAATTTGAAAATAATGAGAACTGTTCCTATTTAAATGTAATTTCAAAAAATCAGTAAATTGTCCGTTCTTTCTCCCCCCACTGTATTTAATGGATTAAGTCTCTTTTCTAAAAATGCTGGTATTTGAGTGGCTAAGGATGACAAAAAAATTGTATATTTACACTGCAATTACAGGAATGATACGGTTTACTAAGTACCATTCCACATCATGGTAATTGTCATGATATTAAATAACTGAGTGTCATCATAGAAGGAACACAAGTCATTACCACAGTTCTACATATCATAACTTAAATATAATTGCTATGTAATCTTTAGGTGATTGGATTATCATGCAGACCCTTGTGCATGCTACCAGCACAGCTATGCATAAAAAAAAGCTGCTTAATCAAAGACTGCTGTTTCTTTTTATAATTGAATTATTTTCAAAACATGGCAATTCAGGGCCAGGCTTTGAAAAAATGTGCTACTTTTACTCAGCTTTATAAAGTGTATGATATGAATTTGCCTCAATGAATAATATGAAGAACACATATGCATAGCTGCCACAGTGGCTGAGGTGCGAAAGGGATACTTGCCTCTTCATGAGCAACATTTGGTGAGTCCACAAACCAATAGAAGTTCAGTTATTGCCCGTATCAGCTCTGGATCATGTGCCTGACTGTTAAAGTAACTTTTGCAGATGTTACAAAGTGGTACCAGCTGGCCTTAGGGGAAAGATGATACACCATATAGGGGTTCCTGTAACCATCAGCAAGCAGATTTAACAGATGTTAATGGAAGAGAATCTCTGACATTGTATGTGAAATAATATTTTTTATTATATATCTTTGTTATGAAGGTTTCTTAAGCTCCAATGTCCATCTATATTCTTCCCTCTGTAGCATTTGTTCGAGGCAGTTGTATGTAACTTTGAAAAAGGATAATCTGTATAGCAAATTTGCTTTACGTGGAAGTATGGCTTTTGTGATAACTGAGTGACTTTCATGTATTTATTTTTCTATAAACAGATTTCAGGCTTTTCTAACTTATTTTCTAAAAGTAGACACAAAAATCTCAAGAAGGTATTTCTTTTATCTCTTGGCAGTTTGCAAGGCAAAAAGAAAAGCTGATACAATCTCTGTCACAATATTTTTCTACCTGTTTTCTTTTTCTTTCAAAACAAATTCCAGGAGTAAATAAATTACTTGAGTTCTGAGCATATACAAGATAACACCACCTCTGAAATCACAGCATTGCTTCTAAATACAGATTCAGAGTATGAACCAGGGTGGCCTCATTTCTGGGAGCAACATCTGCTTCTGTGCCCGAGTAAATGTATCCTCCTTGCATGCTGATAACTTGTTAATTGATTTCTTGTATCACAAATAAAACATACCATTCTGATACTTAATTTTGAGTTAATTCACATTCATGGAATTTGTTATTTGGAATAACCAGATCACACTGAGAGTTTTAGTTGCACTTAAAGCTTAATAAGTATTTATTATTTGAATGTGTATTGTAAAGTGTGGTTTCTAAAGAAAAATGGTGCATTCTGATATACATGAAATGCATATTATATACTCATAAATATGGGATATTACTGTCAATTTGTAATGCTCATGTTCTATGTAACGAATAAAATGTCTTCCTCATTTACATGGTGTTAATGATAAGGAGGTCAAGGTTTATTTCATCAAGAGTCTTTGCAAGTTTAGGATGATTTAGGGCTATGTTCAGGTTATATGGTTGTAATCTGTTTCATTGCAGATTGCAACTGCTCGCAACAAATCTGACACCCTTGGGTCCAAGTGCCTTAGTTCTTTCTCTAATCAGAATCTGCGATGAATGGAGGCTGCACGATTATTGTGCAAAGAGCATCTCTGTCTATGTGCCTCTCTTTCTTTTTCATGGCAAGAAGAGTCTAGAAGTGATGCTTCCAGTTATGTGATGCAAGTAATGGCAGGATTGGAAAGTATACATGTCATGGGTTATTCCTAGCCTGGTAATTAAGGGTGAGGGAATGCTACGGAAGACTTGCAAATACTTTGATAGAATTTGAAGAAGTAGTTGGAACTTAAAATTTAAAATTAAAGTCTTCCCTTTGACCTTCTTTCCACAGACATGGTAATGGGTCCATGTGATCCATTAAAAAGTTTATGCATTTAAAAAAAAAAATAATCTTGGTCATTGGTAAGAGCTTTCAAATCTTTCCGTGACTATTAGCCATGTGTTTGATGATAGTCAGCTTCTACTGATTCAAATATGTTAAAAAAAACCACACTAATGTGAAACCAAAATGCACTGCATATGCCTATTAATCTTTTAGAAAGGAGAGGGACAGCATCTGACATCAGAAAATTTGCTGGGCTCTTTTTGCAGGCAACTAGCAGCAAGACAAGAGGGCATGACCTGAAGTTGCGCCAGGTGAGGTTAGGTTTGATATCAGGAAACACTTCCTCATGGAGAGGGTGATCAGACATTGGAATGGACTGCCCAGGGAAGTGGTGGCGTCACTGTCCCTGGATGTGTTTAAGGAAAGGCTGGATCTGGCACTTAGTGCCATGGTCTAGCCGATGGGGTGGTGGTAGGTCATAGGCTGGACTTCATGATCTCAGAGGTCTTTTCCAGCCTCAGTAATTCTGTGATTCTGTGATAATAGTGAAAACAAGTTAGGAATTTTTAAAGGCTGCAAGGAGTCACTGAAAAAAAAGACCACAGAAGTAGGCAAAAATCAGATGTAGTTGAAGAATATATGATAAGGTGCCATCCTTAATTTCATTCAGAGGATGAAACGAGTGGTATGAATATGGTATGCCTATAAGAAATGTGAATGTTTTTTAAGAATATGGGTGAGAATTACTTTTTTCTTTTAGAAGTGAACATTTTTATTAGTTCCTTTTTAAGATCTTTGCTTAGTGACTATTAAAATTGTCAGTTGTGAATACTGAGGATGAAATGCTTGTACAAATAGTAGCTAAGTTACTGCTTAACTATTTTATAAGGGGGATTTCTTGAACAAATCTGTGTAAATTTTTAGAGATCAGTATCCGTTTACAGTCTGATACTGAGCTCCACTTAAAAGACTCAATACTCAGCAGAAGTACATCTGTTGAATGGAATCAGGTTCTGCAGCTATTTTTACTGTGGATTAACCTCCAGAAAACTGTGGCTCATTCTTTAGAGTAGAGATTAAGTCATGAAAATAAGACAACTTGAAATTTTGTAATGTCATCGTGCAACATTTATATGAATATTCGTTTGACTGTAAATGATAATGAATGCATCTCTCAATTTTCTTCCCACATTTTGAATAAAATCAAACCTGGAACAAAAATTATCCAAAATTAGAGAACTTTTGTTTTTTCTTCTCAAAATTAGTTGAGATAACAAGTTACCAAGTTTTCCATAGAAAACTGAATTAGACAAGATAATGCATACATACAGTTTAAGGAATCTGTTAAACTTGGTAGGCAATTTCTTTGGGTCCATGTTTTACCGTTTACAGTCTTTTATGTCCTGTGGATTGAATTTGTGTTCTGCCTGGTTCCTACTTTTTATAGTTTTTAATTATGGTCAAGAGAAAATGTGTTTACAATGCATATCACACTTGAACATTTTTTATTCTGTTCAGGTACAATCTACATATGTCATGTCTGTTTTTTCAGTGGTCACAAGAATATATAATCACTCAACAATATTATTTGATTTTTCCTTTAGGGGCTGATGTTATCAATTTTGATGGCCATGTAGTGTTACCATACAGATTCAGGAACAAGAAAATGAAAACATTGAAAGATGTCATCTCTCTGAAATTTAAGACCTCTGAAAGCGAAGGTGTAATCTTCCATGGAGAAGGACAGCAAGGAGATTATATCACCTTGGAACTGAAGAAAGCCAAACTTGTTCTAAATTTAAATTTAGGTATGCTTTGATTGTGTACTTTTGTGTGCTTTTAATTCTCCCATGAAAGCTTTAAGTAAAATATTACATCCTTTTTCCCTAGAATGTGGTAAGCCACATCATTTAATCAGATAACTCGGTGGAAATCTTCATTCCCTTTCTTCCTTTTTTTCTATTTAATGCCTTCCTTTTTACTCTGTGTGAGATACCATCAAAATAAGATTGTACAGAAAAACAGGTTCAGCAATATATTAATTAGAAATGTGCCACAAACAAAAAAAGCCTCGCTAGAATCTTATTTGGCCTTAGCTGTGTCTTTTTGTGAGAAAAGGACACTGTCATGAGTGCTACAGGAATTGCAGCTAAAAATGCATCAATCTGGGATGCCACAGGACACATTAAGTTTAGGGTCAGCAGCCTTTCTAGAATCTGAGAAGTAGGACTAGGAACAGAAAGAAGACACATCAGTTTATCAGGCAGTTTTATGATGGAATTCTGTATATATGATGCCAGTTCCAGCTGCCTTTTTCCCTCCCAGAGAAAGACTGCAGGCTGGATTTTTAAAGTGATTAGAAAAAAAACACATTTGTCTGGTTTCAGGTATTTTTTCTCCTTCAAACAAAAGAGTTTTAGAAAAGCTCATGTAGCTTTCTGTTTCGGGTGGGCATGGCAGGGTTTTGGTAGCAGTGGAGTGGCTGCAGGGATGGCTCCTGTGAGAAGTTGCTCCAAAATCAGGACCTGCCTCTGGCCAAGGCTGACCCCATCAGCCGTGGTGGATGTGCCTTTGCAATTAACACATTAAAGAGGGGGGAAACTAAACAGCTACTGGACCTCAGGGCAGAGGAGAGGATGAGGTGAGAGTGGTGCTGGAACAGTCCATGGTCAGAGGGCAGACTGTCCCCCTACAGCCCATGGAGAAGCACAGTGGAGCAGCCCCTGAAGTGAAGCAGATGTAGACCTGCAGCTGTGGAGGACCCCGCCCCAGAGTATGTGACTGTTCCTGAAGCAAGCTATGACTCTGTGGGAAGCCCGTGCTGGAGCAGCCTGTTTTGGAGGGAGTGCACCTTGTGGGAGGGACTTATGTCAGAGGAGTTAATAAAAGACTCTATCTGTGGAGGGACCCCACAATGGATCAGGTCAAGACTGTGTGGAGTCTGAGATTGGATATTGGGAAAGGTTTATTTACTGAAAGAGTGGTCAAGTGTTAGAACAGCCTACTTAGGGAAGTGATGGAGTCACTATCCCTGGAGGTGTTCAGAAAACATGTAGACACGGAACTTTGGGACATGGTTTAGTGGGCATGGTGGTATTTCATTGACAGTTGGACTTGGAGCTCTTTTCCAGCCTCAATGATTCTGAGTCCTCAGAAAGCAACGTGTGATGGAACCAACAGCAAAACCCATTCCCTGTCTCCCTTTGTGGCTGGAGGGGAGGAGGTAGAGAAATTGTGAACAAAGTAATTTGGATCTGGGAAGATGGAGCTTTAACCCACAAGCTGCTAGTTGGATTTTCTCCTCCCCATCCCATAGTGTGGGGAGAGTGAGTAAGTGGATGCGTGGTTCTTTGCTGCCATCTGGGCCTGAACCGCAACACTTTCCTTAGTTCTCCTACAGATCTGTGAAGAGTAAATTATTCTGTCTTATTTACATTGAATAGTAGTTATTTCCACTTACATTTTTCCTGTTGTTTTCTAAAGTTCAACATGAACAGATGAGGGGAAGAAAAGCACATCTTCCTATGGCAGCTATCTATTTTTAACAATTTTAATTGCAGTACTAATGCATTCATTTCCAGTTTCTCCATTTTATTCAGATCAATCTGTCTATATGAACTATTACAACTTCCATATATGTGCTTGGTGGGATCTTCTTAAATCACTAGGCTGGTAAGTAGGAATAGGCTCTGTGACAAACACACTTAATAAACAGAAGTAATGGTTTAAGGTGTTATTCTTCTTCTGCCTGAGAGTATTGTCTTTGCACCAGAGTCAGTGTAAAAGGATGTTCAGTTTGCCTGGTGAAATCTAGTGGCCCAGTTTCAAACACTGGGTGAGGTTGGGTAGCATGGGGAAATGGAGGTGGATTTAGGCTTCACTTTGCACTGGATTTGACTTTGCATTGAAGAAAGTGAGGGAAATAGACATGCATGGAATTTTTAATTTATTTTTTTTTTAAATCAACAACTATTGAAGGATCAGTGGTCTTCAGCAAAAAGGCAGTATGGTCACTTGTAGGGAAGCAATGTCTTAAGCCATGGAAGTGTGATTTGCCAGAATGTGTTATCAACATGCACAAACCGTAGTGTCTGAGTTGCAGGCATGCTTGGTAGTAAGAAATTCTCATCTCCAGAAATGCTTTAGGTTCTCATGTATTCAGAACATGGAAGACTGCACTGAATTATTGGGCAGTGCAGCAATTTTTTAAACTTAAAGCTGAATTAGTAATTTGCTGCTTCAGTTAAGATCCACACCGTCAACCTTTGCTGGCCTAGCTATGGCAGTCAGATTGCAATGAGATGTGATCTCTGGTTAGAATAACTGCACTGGCAAAAGCCCCTGGAAAACACAGCAGTGAATTGCAAAACTGTACTCCTGCCTAGTATTTTGACTTTCAGAATAGGAAGGTTGCTGCAGGAGGAAAGACCAAAATAAACTCTGTAAGAAGACATTTTTTGCTGCTGTTAGCTCTGTCCGCATTGAGCCCTTCCCATCTTTGCTTCCTGGTGGACTAACTTCCTCCTCCTTACTGTGTGTCTGGTATGATTCAGGTGAAATAGTAACAGATCAAAAGGAAAATGTTTGCTTGACTGGTAGGAGGTGAGAACTGCTATTGTTTCTGTTCTCATCTTAGGCAGCAACCAACTTGGCTCTATTTATGGCCACACATCTGTGATGACAGGCAGCCTCTTGGATGATCACCACTGGCACTCCATCATCATAGAGCGCCATGGGAGAAACATCAATCTCACCCTGGACAGACACATGCAGCACTTCAGAACCAATGGAGAATTTGATTACCTGGACCT
Source organism: Apus apus (assembly GCF_020740795.1). NCBI lineage: Eukaryota > Metazoa > Chordata > Aves > Apodiformes > Apodidae > Apus > Apus apus. The sequence continues at coordinate 56,543,568 of NC_067283.1, forward strand.
GGATTATGAGGTAGACAATGAAACTTCCTTGTTTCTGTTCAAATTGGCTTTATAAAGATAAGTCCAATCAGAAGAAAAAAGAAAACTAATATAATTTAAGATGTTTGGCACTTTTTTGTACATGTTTTAAGTATTTTTTCCCTTACGTTTCCTGAATTTTTTTTCCTAACACTGTTCTGTCTCAAGTATATATTAAATTTATTTTCATTAATCAACCAGATCCCATCTGGTACAAGTTATCTGAGCCTTTTGTTTTAAAATAGGAGGTCTGTGTTATTCAGCAAACTAAGCATATGCTACGTTTAAAATCTCTAAAAGCAGCTGGTGCTGTAAGCAGAATAAAGGAAAGAAAAATCATACAATTTATTATTCCTTTCAAGTGATAATTATGCACTTGAATAAAAAAAATAGTCTGTGGTGACAGACATTTTACTAAATATGGATCTTGATCGTTTCTAGGTAGTCTTTGGTAGATAGGCACTTGTATTTTCTCAAGTATGCCATCAATAAATTGTTTTTATAAAAAATCAATAAAGAGTTAGGAAAGTTCTAAGAAAACTTTGGTTTAACCAGCAGGTTAATGCACACAAATGTTTATAGTAATTAAATGTCGATTTGTTGTTTGATTACACTCTGGCTTCTGCGATTATGAACTTACTAATTTCCTCTAAATTGTTTTATGAACTTCAGCATGTTTGTTATTACAAATTTGTATAATAATTTTCTTGCTCTCTTTACTGTTTCTAATGAGAATTAATGTGGTTGGCTGAGCTAAATACATGTATTTCCATCCTTACAACATTTTAAGTAATGAGAGGGAATCAAAAATACGTAATTCAGAAAAGTTAAAATTGTGTATTGAAGTTTTTGCAAACTATTTTTTGATCAAGAATATTATATGAATGTTTGAAAAAATTACATATGTAAATGTCACTGAATGTTACTGGGAGACAGCCAGTGTCCACTTCTCATGTAAATTCAAGCTTTGTTAACACCCAGGGCTCACTTTGCATGGAGATCACCAGATGAAGTCGTACAGACTTTGATCCTGGCCTTTATCTCAGGATCTCTGGCTGTGGAACCTTTGCTTCTTCACAAGTCACCACAGTCTGGCCATGGAGCCATTAAGCACGTGGGTTTGACAAGGACAAATCCCTGCCAGCCAGTGAGCCAGGCCTGCCCCCCCTACCAGACAAAAGTTAGTGAACTTGTCAGGTCCAAGCCCTTATGCTCTCGCACCCCTCTGCACAGGTCCATCCAAGAAAGTTAAAGCAAAATGCAAGATCTGTTTTCCCACACTTCTCTAGAGTCAAGTCATGTCAATTTATAATACCTGAGGATATGTCCTGCAAAATGCTGGGTCATAGCTGGTCATGTGCTATTTATAATATTTTTTTTTTTTCAGATGTATAGCTTTAGTTCTTACGTGCCAAGTTAATGCCTCCTCTTTGGGATAAAAAGGGATATCCTACATGCTTTTAGAATGGAAAACGTTTCTCTAGAGCTGTGTTTTCCTACTCTTGTTAATAACAGATGGAATTAACAATGAACTATATTTGAAAGTTTGGCTCTGCCAACTGTCGGTAGCAGACTACAAGCAGACATTTTTGTGAGCATTCACGGGACAGGAAGGCTAGGTGCTATTACTATTTGTTACATCATCTATTGGATATAAATACTTAACATAGATTGCAGCAACTAATCTCATAAGTCCCTTATTCTTCACATTTGGGCTGCAAAATATTAATTGAAGTTTGTAGCATTTATTCACTTTCAAACATTTCAGAAAAGATCTTGAGCAGCGGAGACCTGCATAGTCTCTGCAAAGTGACAGAGAGAGACTTCATAAAAGATGAACATATTTAGTTTGTAAACTTCCCTTTTTGTCAGTAGAGATTCTGGATGACCCAGTGTTTTAGAGTAATGACATACAGCCTTAAGAGGAAAACAATTCCTGTTTAATCTTGTTGACTGCATCTTTGTGGTGGTTGTCTTCATCTTCTCTGTGGAGCTGATTTGGCTTGCTAAATCACATGGTAACTCCTCGTTGAATGCAATGACTACATGATCAAAACATATTCTCAGTAGTGGAAGGTGCTTCTGTATAACAGGGAATAGCATCTTAAACTATGTGATTCTATAAAATTCTTCTGGATAGAGTAGATATATAAGCATAAAAGGAAACAAATGTGTCATATTGGAGCCCACAGCTGTTGTGTTGTAGTCTGTGCACACAGGTAAGGCTGAGTGAGTTCTTCAAATCATATTATCTGGCAAATTTCATATCTGCTCTTCTTTAGAAAAATACTAGGATGGACATTTATTCCCAATTCTTTGTTTGAAATTTGTATTTTTCAGTAGCAATCAGAAGAGCAGTCCATATGTGAACAACTGTGATGTGTGTCTGCTTACTATTTTGACAATTGTAATAATACTTGAGATTTACTACCATAAATATTTGCAATCACAAACTGATAACAGGTGCATTTTTTTCTGCTTTTGAAGTGCTTATTTGATACTTCCTTTTTCTGTAAGCAGTATTGCCAGCACTCTCATTCATGTTTCAGTGTTCTAAGAAAGTAAATACATATAGAGTGAGTTTGTTTGAAAGTCTTTGCCCTCCCACAATTATCTGCCTTTTTCTGTTTCATTCAAAGATAACCTTTGGAGGCATGCCTTTTTCTGGGAAGCCAAGTTCAAACAGTAGGAAAAATTTCAAAGGCTGCATGGAGAGCATCAACTACAATGGCAATAATATCACTGACCTTGCCAAGAGGAAGAAATTGGAGCCTTCTAATGTGGTAAGAGCATAATTTAATGGTCATCTACATTTCTCCTTCTCTTGAAGGAGGTTAGAAAGTTTGTCAATGTGTGTAGTTAGTATGCTTGTGCTATCCTAGAATGCTAGAGAACATAAAACAAATTTGATCACATACTGAAAGATCTTACTGTATGTACCTTTGCAACCTCTTTTTATTATTATATCTGAACATTTTACTTCCCTTTTCATCTTGCCAAAATTAACCTTCAGTATCAGTCAACTACTTTTTAAAAGAAATTCAGCTGAACCAGTAAGTACTTCTTTCCTTTCCTCGTAAATTATAGTAGTCCAAAATCAGTGTAGACAAGATTTATTATTAAATCAATTGCAGCTTTCTTGTGGCTTTAAATCATGGTATCTTCCATGCCTGCAGAGCCAGCTGGATTGCTGATTAAGAAAGAATGTACTTTAATTACTGTGTTTTTAAGGCACTAAATGTTCCAGAAATTGTTCGATTACATACAAAGGCAATATGGGTAGGAAATAAATGTATTATTGCCACAAGTTTAAGATGGTCTGAATAAGTAATTCAAGGCTTTCTTCTGTATAAGCCTTACAGCATTCATAAAGTCCTGCTAACAACATACATGATTCCACTATTGCTTTTCTCTTTGTGTAATAAATATTAAAGATCTACATACGTGGGGATGATGAAGTTTAGAGGACTGATTACCATTTGATTACTCCTTGGATAGTAATACTGAAGTTTCATGTAATTGTATGAACAATATGGCTAAATGGTCAAGGTGATACGAAGGATAATTTTGAACACGTTATGTTTGCCTATACAAGCTTAGTAACACAGCCTGATTTTTAAAACCTTTTCTGTATATTGATTTCTTAAGTACTGTCAAAAGCAAAGAACATGATATATATGCCATGGTGGAAGACTGCACTTAAAGAATTTATTTGACCCAGTCACATGAACTCCAGAATCTTTGACTTTTTTTTCCAGTATTGCGTATGACTTCCTGCCTGCAGTACATTTTACGCTTCCAATGTAACCATGATATTCAAAGACTGATGTCTAATTTAGAAAATGATGTTTGTAGAAGAGCAATCCTTCCATTTTACACAGTCGAGTCTACTGCAACTTTGTAGGACATATCCTTAAATCCTCTTTGGGAACAGAGGTGTTACTTTAAAAGTTTCTGTAGTACAACTTTTCAAAATGTGGCGTAGCTAGCAGGCCTGTAAAGTCTTCCACAGCTGCATAATCAGAGTCCACTGGCATCAAATCCACTGGCAGCAAATTCCAAGCCCACTGGCCAAGTTCACCCCTCCTGGCACTTTCAGGGAATGTTCCACCACGTTCCTCCATGAGTGCAGGGGGACAGCTGCCATCTCGCCATGGGTTGCAGGGAAACTTCTGCTTGGGCACCGCACAGCTTTCTGTTTGTTTTGGTTTGGTTTTGTTTGTTTGATTTTTGTTTGTTTGTTTTTTGTTTGTTTTGTTTTTCTTTAAGTGCTCCCTCTACTCAGCTCTTGTCTCAGTTCTTGTCTCAGTTCTTTCATATGTTCGCTGAGGTGCCCCTATTGTCCCTCTAATGGCTCCTTGGCTGGGTTTGGAGCAGGGGGAGCTTCTCAGCTTCTTACCAGAGCCACCCCTGGGGCCCTTCCCCTGCTACGAAAAAACACACCAAAACCATTTAGATTTTGTGGCCAGTGGATTTGTTGCCAGTGGACTCTGATTATGCAGCTGTGGAAGACCCCAGTGCCAGGGGAGGTGACTGTTCCCGAAGCAGCCCCTGACTCTGTGGGAAGCCCAGGCTGGAGCAGCTCCGGACCTCGTGGGAAGGACTCATGTTGGAGAGGTTGGTGGAGGGCTGTGTCCCATGGGAGGAAGCAGGGAAGGACTGTAAGGTATCCTTCTTCCTGAGGAGGAAGGAGCAGCAGGATACACCAGCCTGTGAACTGACTCCAAACCCTCCAAACCAAACCCTGTCCCCCTGTGCCGCTGGGGGGAAGGAGAGAGAGAAACCGGGAACAAAGGGATTTGGGCCCAGGAAGAGGGGAGTGGTGGTGGTAACATATGCAAGCCCTGCTCTGTGTATTGTCTCTACCCTGTGTGTGTTTGATTAGTGTGAAATTAAATTATGATTTTTCCCCAAGTTGAGTCTGTTTTTCCCGAGACCTTAATCGGTGAAGAACCCTCCTTGTCCTTTGTCTCGACCCATGAGCTTTGTCCTCCTCATCCCAGAATGTGTGTGGGGGGGAGTTGAGAGAGCGGCCACGGGGCTGTTTCTTTGTTGTTTTATTAGGCCCAAACCAGGACACAGAGAAACATCAACAACATTACGATGGTAACAATAACAATAATATCCATAGCATATATTTACATGCAACCTGCATGCATTAATCACAGTAGTCTCTAGGTTGAATGAAACCTTGAACCTAGAATACTTCTCTAGAGGTAACTATGAGTTCGGTGGAATCTTCCGATTTTGCTTATGCTTTTGCTTTTTGTCTGTTTGTTCTTTACTTAGGGGAATTTAAGTTTTTCTTGTGTGGAGCCACATACGGTGCCTGTCTTTTTCAATGCCACCAGTTACCTTGAGGTTCCTGGTCGCCCAAGCCAGGATCTGTTTTCAGTCAGCTTCCTTTTCCGAACCTGGAACCCCAGTGGACTTCTTGTCTTCAGCAACTTTGCAGATGACCTGGGGAATGTTGAGATTGATATAAATGAGGGCAAAGTCAGCGTTCATATCAATGTCACTCAAGTGAAGAAGAACCGAATAGACATCTCATCAGGTAAGTTGGTTTTTTTGATTGGTATAATTTTTGTTGCTTAAAAGCATGATAGATCTAAAAATCAGAACAATTGCTTACAAATTTAAAATTTAAATGTTAACCAGAATAAATCCTTTATTTTATGTTTCATTGAGTAAATGGTAGAAGAATATTGAAACAGCTGTTAGATTAAAAATGTTACAAATATTCTTACTCTGTCATGAAACCCTGAAAACATTTCACCCTTTATCTGTGAGGCAGCATTGCTTCTATTTTTCCTATTCTTCCATCTGTCTTGCAGTCTTCTCTGCAAAAATATTTGGTTTCAAAACGGGAGGATACTCCCTTTTTTTTAATAACCTAATAATTGGGAAGCTCTCATTAAAAAAAAAAAAAAAAAAAAGCCATTTGTTTTAACCACAAAGCAGGCATGAAAAAAACTGTGGCATTCCTATGTATTCTGTAGAGTGATGCTGTAGAAGTACCAGAGCTTTCAGTATGTAACTGAGGAGATTTTGGAAAATACTGGGTAAAAGGTACAGGATTATGTTTATTTCTGGAAGAAAGTGTGTGTATTGGTGTCAACTGATCACTCTTATCAAATTCCTTGATATTCCACTTTGATAAATGATACTTTCAGTCTAGATACTTGATGGGCATTTTTGCATCAGCTGTAGCAAATACAGTGTTAGCTACATCATGTCAGTTAACACTTTTCCCAGCAAAGTCGTGACTTCATCATAGGTTGGAAAATACATGTTGCTTGCATATGGATCTAAGTCCATGTTAAAAAAACTCCCAATGACTGTTTAAGTAGCTTATATGGCAACCTAGTTTCTTAGCAAAAAAAGGGATGTCCTTTTTGCCTGAAATAATCTGTGGTTACTATTTTTTCTTAACTTCCTGGGGGAACTTCATTGACACGGTTGACCTACTGTTATAGCTCTGAATTACTTACTGTGTTTTATGTCTACTTTCCTATTTGATTTCTATATAAAAATATTTTGTCTATGTAGTCATATAAATAGGGTCTTGAGGACATGTAAGGAAATGAAAGAAAAAGCCTTTTTAAATGAGAATACATAAACTAAGTAAGAAAGTAGCATTTCATTTGGCAAGTGGACATTTTTGTGAGGGTTGTGTTTGGGTTTTTTTCACCTCATTAATAAAATAGAAATGAGTTTGACATTGCATTAATTATTGTAAAGCTAGAACTGAATAAAGTATGAATAATAACACCTTTAAATAAAATTTTACCTGTTTGGTAAAATGTTTTTTTTAAATTAAAATATCTGATGTCTCCTTCCATCATGATGATTTTTTTTTAGCATAAAAAAATAATTATCATAGGTTACAAGTTAGCATTTCATTGCCTTTATTCTAGAAAAACACTCATGAGAGAATAAGTAATGTTTTGGTAATACAGCAGGGTCTTAAACAAAAAAGTTTTGTTACGATGCTAGTGCATCATCATCAGAAAACACATGGAATCACCTTCATATTTTCTTCCTTAACTCTGCCTACAATAAGTCCCAGTTTACCAAGGGGCGTGGTACCCATGATAATTCTTCATGAACTTCCTTGAGTCTTTTTGGTCCAAGGAAGATGTCATTGCTTATTAGCCAAATATTAGAAAAAAATAAAAAATTCATCAATTTGTCACTAATTTTGCTCACTGTATACCTTGATACAAAACCATTTTCAGAGTCCATTACACTTATATTCTGGTAAGTAAACACATATGAAAACTTATAATTTGCTTATCTGCTTTCTCCAGACCTTCACCCACAACAAAAAAAAAATCCCAAACTATTGTGGTGTAAAACTGGAGTATTCAGATTCTGAATTTCTTCTGAAATATTCTGAATTGAATATTCTTCAGAATAAATCTTTTCAGTCTGTATGATCAGTTTGTATAATAGCCCAAGTATCCTATACAGCCATTCATTTTTATAGCGATGATGTTGTTCTTAATCTCTTTAAAATCCAGCATCTGCATACTGCAGTTTGAGCATCCTAAGGAATGAGTAGTTTTATTTGTCATTGCAGTTTGTACCAAAAGATTAATTTGCATTTGATGGACTTTTTATATTTACATAGTGAACCTTGCAGATCTTTGATTTATTTTAATACTTTGTTGCTACTTTTGTTGAAACAGGCTTTTCAGTGTCTGTGAAATGAATTGTGTGTATGCGGACATAAGAGAACATAATGTGGCATCTGCCAGGGAAGGCTGCAGAATGAATGTTGCTCTTGCACAGCAAACTTCACAGCGACCTTCTTGTTCCCTTCTTGTGCATGGAGTTAACAGATGTCAGCATATAAACCTGCTGGGTTTACGTAGGAGTCAAAGTGGTCTGCTTCTGGCACAAGCATTTCTTACTGTTGTGATCCTGTAGCAATACGATGCACACTTTTCACTGATTATTTTGAACAGCTGGCAAAGCAGAATGTAATGAAGTGTGCAGCCTTCTATCTAGCTGCATGTGTAAGGCATGAATTATTAGACTCCTACCTACTGGGAGGTACACACCCTGTTATCAAAAAGAATTAGCCTCATTAAAACAACAGTCTAGATGCAGGTGTCTTTTGTATATCATAACTTTGCTGTACTTATGCCTGTCACTTGTAACAGTGTTTTTTCCCTGGAGAAAGCTATAGGCTCTGAAGTCCTTATTCTATACACCTCTCATAATTTACTAACTGAATTTCATTAGCACCTTTGAATGTCAGCTTTCCATGCTAACGTGGATGCATAGGCAGTTCATTCTGGGGCATAGTCTAACTGGCTGTAGAAACAGTAGTTGACCTGACTGGCAGGAATTATATAAGAGGAATGTGTGCTGATGTGCAGGTGGCAGAGTATATTTCCTCTGCACTAAAGATATTGGTGTTGAACAGAGTTCTTGTTTGTCTGTTTTTCAGTGTCACAATATTCCTTAAACACATTAAAGCTGCATGCACAGAGCTATAACTTAGCATGTGTAAAGTTCAGATAAACAGAAGAGTCTGACCTTACAATGCATCAAATATAGTTAAATTCCCATCTTTCTTGTTGATGGCTGGGCAAAGCAAACCTCTTTATTGAACTACTTTATTAAGTGCTTTGGGATGCCTGGGAGGTTTCAGACAGTACGTGAAAAAAGGTTCTCATGTTGACTTGATGGATCTTTCATACCTAATTCTTTTGAACATTTTGTTTCAGGAGAGAAAAACAGCTGTTGTTTTAAATATTTTGATGATACTTTACAAAAATAAAAATGAAATAATGCAGGGGCAGTTAAAGGAGCTGCACTTCTTGTCTTATATAATTAATAGACCTGTGTTTTCTACTTGCCTATACAGTCAGTAAGGTGAATTGTTTACAGGACATTGTAAAAAGTTTTGTAGACAGCTGCAAGGTTTAGAGGTAAAAACATAAAATAACCGTGACTGTTAAGAGTGCAAACTATTACTAACCAGAGAAATCAGAAATAGGTTTAGACTTGATTTTCTATGCCAATTATTTCTAGTTTTTCTATTTTATATAGTGAATGAAGGGATACAATACTCATAAGGTATTCACTTTCAAACCATCTGATTAAAGCATTAATATGTATCTGTATAATGACATTTTCATAGTTATTCCATATGTGCTGAAAAGAATCAGGGATGAGTATTGTAGTCTGGTATGTATTATGTTCACATTTCTAGTAAAAGGCAGCAGAATTTGTGCTGACCTGACAAAGCAGAATCTCGGGTTTTACTTGACCTGGCTGTAGCTTGTTTAACAACGGCCCAACAACTAGTCCCCGGCCTTCAGCTCAGTGAATGGTAGATGCAATAAAGAGCTGGTAAAAAACAGCAGTATTTTTAGCTGTATCAGTAGGGTGTACACTCCTTTGCCAACAGCACAATTTTTAGTATAACAGAATATTTTACCTTAACTGCAGTTTAATTTTGTATGTATGTTTGTAGTACATATGAAAGGGACAAAGGGACAAAGACGGTTAGTCCCTTTGGTTATACTTACTGTCTGATTTTGCTTACAAAGTGATTTTTTTTTTCCTTTTTTTATGATCTTGCCAGTTGTTCCTTCAACACAGCTCTCTAAACAGTAAAAAAATGCCTTCTCTTCCCTGCCCAGCATTCTGTTAAGTGCCCACTAAGCACTGTTTAGCTGCGAACAGACCAGCAAAGCTGTCATACAAAGTCAGTGGCCTTGATTTTGCTTTTTCTTACGTTAATCTTATTTAGACACTACCAGCATTTGATTGATGAGAGCTATATTAATAAACTCGCTGTTAGTAAGAGGAAAATCAGGTCCACTGAGAGCTGGAATAAAGATTTAATTAGAAGGAATAAGTTACTGACTGTGCAGAATTACATGGGTGAAATAATAAAAACTTGTGTGTAAATCAGGAGTTAAACATCCTATTGACTTTTTCTCTGCAGAGTAAACAGTGATTAATATGTTCACCATTGTGTATGTCCCAGCATAGGGATTAATAACAAGAGAGAATATTAGAAAACAGTCAAGTGACTTATCTTTACTGCTCCATATAGTTTTGGAGTAAATACCATTAGCCATTCTATGATTCTATGAAATTCTGCTTTTGGCAGATTTGGGATTCAGGCAAACTTCCTGGAAACTGCTGAGTTTACCCAAGGAATTTATGGAAGCAATGCTAGGCTGAGAAAATGGAAGAAAGAAGTGTCTTGTTTTCTGTAAGAATTTTTTAAAAGCAGATTTTCTGTGTAGTTTTGCATACCAAAGGATATTGATATTCTACTACAGTTTTTAAAGTAATGTAATTTTAGTATAAGCTACCTTTTTACCGTGAAAACATATAAAAAATTGTGAATTTGAAACTAGGAGAAAAAATTGTCAATGAAGTTTTATGTATTTATAAGCTTTAACAAGTGAATGTCTTCTTTCTTGAGCATGGAAACCAACAACTGGAAGATGTCTTACTCCCCCATCTCTATTTGCCAGAAAAACTGTTACAAAACTTTTCCCAAAGCCACATACAAATGCTGATCAGTTCAGGGTTAAGCCACAGCCTGTGTCTCAGTTGCCTCCTTTTCTTCCACTTAATTGTATCTACCTGCTTCAGCAACTTAATCCAGATTCTTTCCTAATGAAACCAAAGTTTTCTGAAGCTTTCAGAATGGAGAAAACTTGGTAATCCATTAACAAACATGACGAATGTTGCTTTGCTCAAAGTAGCAACACTCCAAATAACATTCCTGAGGAATCACTAATGGCTCTCCAATGCTTTTAACAGCAAATTCCAAATCTCTATTTTAATACAGAAAACAACTTTTCTGCCTCTTGAGAAAAGGCGACATTTTTGTGGTGGCATATTCTAAAATAATATCTGGATTTGTCCTCTGTTTACTTTCTCACTTATCTTTTCACAGACAGCTCTGACCTTTCTTATCTAAACATTCTCTGCTCAACTGAAATACTAAAGGGTCTATGAAGACCCCTTGGATTTATCCCACAATACAAATGATAAATCTCTGAAAAAGGACATCTCCTTTGGCCTGTAATATCTTAATACAGAAGTTTTCAGAGTGTCCAGAATCTTCTGCCATTAAATTGAATTAATCGGCTTGGAGCTCCTTTTTTCCTTTTCCAACTCTCCTCGTTAACATGTTGTTCTGTATATTAGCTGCTGCTCAAGGCTCTCTTCAGTTCCTCCTGTCAACCATAAACTTATTAAAACTTGGGATATGAATACCTTTTGTCATATTTATCCGTAATAAATAAATCAGACTTCTCCCTGTGGAATCTCTCTGGGAAGCTTTCCACCCTTCTTTCTTTCTGCTATATGTCAAGTCATCAGAATTGCAGTTCATTTATATTTTAGACCTTAGGTTAAAATAACATCCTTCAGGTAATAAAATGTCTGTGTCTGACAGATCTAAAGTGGTACTCTTCCAGTGACAATTCCCAGGAGCGTTTTATGTGAGAATCGAGAAGTATTTTTGCCGCTATTGCTAAATGAAGGTTTAAATAGGGAATGCGTAACACAGAGCCAAAGTGCACTTCTGATGGGAAGATAACATTTCCCACCAGATCTTGTCCAAATTACTGATCCTAAGTTATACAGTGAATATTAGTAAGTGGAGGCAGATACCGGTGAGGTGCTTGTCAGCATGGTCGAGATGAGAGACTCAAATTGTGTCCACAAAAGACAACATAATGACTTAGCATCAGAGTAGTCTGAATATTAGAAAATTCTTTTCTTCCCAGATAGCCAGTTTTGTCTCTCTCTTTCTCCATGTATGTTTATTTTTGGCTAAGGACTTTAAGCAGAGAATGCAGCGATATCATTAGGTATTTATGTTTTTTAATTTAACATAACTGAGAAGCAAACATGCTTGTAGTAGTTATTATTCTTTCTTTATCATGTTTTTCTTGTAGTCTGGTTTTGAATCTCAGTACAGTAGACTCACAAATTAGTCAGAGCAAGAAACAGAGCTGTGGATTGCAGGTATTTTATATAAGAAAACTGATGAGTTTAATTCAAGGTTTTGAGAGTTCTGCTTCATTGGTCATTAATTTTCACTGGAGAATTGCCTACCAAATACAAGTTACGCATTCTAAAACATAGATAGTAGCAGTTTTGGATACTTGACTTAAGAGTAATGTAACTGAGTTGGTTTCACTGGTACCTTGCAAGCATGGAGGAACCTGAGAATCGAGGAATCAGGCTGGTTTTGACAGGCCTCCTAGACTTATGCAGGTAGCTGAAGTTCAGTTTACTTGTTTTAGCCTCCTTTGCTCTGGACTGTAGAATAGAGTTAGAAGGGACCTTTGCATGACATTTTCTATTTTAGCACTGAAAGATGAAATAAGGCTTTTTACAACTACTAAATAAGTGGTCACTGCATTGCACTCATTTTTATTCAGGAAAAAAGTGCAATAGTCAAATGGTAATTTCAGATTTCTGCCAGAAGGAATGAAAACTATGTGAGTAGGGTTGGCCAGAACTAGTTGGAAATTTACCCTTTAAATTATTTTTTAATTCAATAAGTTTGACCGGAAGCTGAATCAATTAAAGTTTCTCTCTATGTTGCCTTTGCTTACTCCATCCACATCAGTTATTGCCAGTCTGGTTATAGTCAAGTCAGTGAAAAATTTGCTTTCAACTTTGATGGATGAAAGATAAGCCCCTTAGCACTGAATACTATAGAGGTGTCCAGTATCTTGAAGTTGCCTGAAGAATGTAGGTTTTTACTTAAGTGGGTTGTCCGTCTGCATATTTTCATTGAATACAAAATAGCATGAAGAGACATCTCTTTAAGGCTTGGTTTAGCAAGCCAAAGATGCTCAGTTAAAACCAGCAGTACCTCTTGGATCAGTAATATGGCAATGTTGGAGACCACGTGGCAAAATATACTTTTATTTGTTTAAAGTCTTTTCAGGATTTACCTGTGCTTATGGATGTGTATGTGGTTTTTTCCTATTATTATTTTATTTGTAGATTAGCAGTAAATAAATAAACAAAAGGATGCTGTAGAGACAGGAGCTGCAGTTAGATTTTTGTGTTTATGCACATCCTGACAATAGTATCCTTAGGACACCATTGGGTATTCATGTAATATAAAGGCAGAGGTAGGGAGAAAGGACTGCTTTCTAATTTCTGAAAGACTGAGTATCAGAAATACTGTGTTATTTTCCTCAGTTTACTAGTCTCTGCCATCTCTGTCTCCTTTTCCATTAAGGTGGCTCTTTGAAAAAGGTTGTTTCTTGGACTCACACACCTATGCTGACCAGAGTTTGTCACAGATGGCAACACAATGGTAACCTCACAATAATGTCAGTTAATTCTTTCAAGAGCACCATGAATACCATCCAGCACCACTGACTTAAACTTTCCAGTTCTGCAGACCATTTTTCTCTTAGTGACGGGATGAGATGGTTCCTGTAAACTTTTCTGCAGATGTTGCTATTACTTGAAAAACGTGATTGGGCTTTGTGCTATGTTAGCTCTTTAGTTCACCTTGTAGCAGATTTTATTTTTCTGGAAACCAGTGAGAAAATGTAGGAAATCTGTTTGAAGGCTTTTCATTACATTTCAGAGAGAAGCAGTTGGCTAAGCACATCTCCTGATAACCCAGCATATGATTAATCCTCTATAATAACTTAAACATATACTTCTGTTGCATTTTTAGCCTGGCAGTTATATTTTGTAAATGTCTTTGACTAAGTGGACTAGTAGAGGGTAAAAAGAATACACTGACTTTTTATTTGATAGTATAACTTATAGCCTCTGTGCCTATGTATATATGCAGCTATGTATCTATCAGAGAGTTTACTCAGGTAATTTGCCATGCAGGAAGTGCGCAGAGGACTGGCATTCAGTCAAATAGTAAAACCATTTGAATGGATTCAGGAGAACCAGGGCAGACAGCAGGTGAGTCTACACTGTCAGATCATTCCTTGTTTCATCTCAAGGTCCTGTTGCTCTGACCATGCCCTTTGGGAACAGGCTGTATCCTTCCTAGGGGATCATCTTTCCATGGGATCAATAGCTTCCCCAGCATCAGCATGGAGATCCATGAATAGCTCTTTGGATCAACTGGTCCAGATCCTATCATAGTAGACAGTATGTACAAAGCATCAGCTCTTGCTCTGTCAGCCCGGCTTATCCTCCAATACTTTTCTGCAAGGGTCTTTCCCCTTACAGACTCTCATGCTTCCCCCTTCCTCCTTTCTGTACACACAACGTGTTCTGGATGTCGTTGCTTAAAAAGTGCAAATACCACAGGATATGAGGTAACCTTCTTGTTATTCATCCCTTTATGAAGAGAGATCAGTTTTAAAAATCATAACATTGCCGATGTTATGTCTCAGACCCATGTGGCGTCAGGAGGAGGGCCATACTGTTGAGACAAAGTCATGTAACCATCATATGACAGGTTAGTGTTGCACATGGCTTACACAGTGTGGGCCTGTGGGTCAACATGATGAAGCCCCAGAACGTATGTACTGATCCAGAGACCCCTCCACACACTGCATGTGTGGACACAAATGGATTGCTGTAGGGACCAGCCATGAACGCTGTAAATATGAACTGTGATGGGTAGATCATAGATCAACATAGATAATTTCTTTGTCCTGATTATTAAGACAGTGGAGACACAGCCTGGGTTGTTTCAGAAACAAGAAGCCACAGAGGAGAAGGTGCAGACTAGAAGGCAGCTTATAGATGTAGAAGCAAGGGAAAGTCCTGAGGCTTGGCAAAGAGGCCTGCTCCTGTGTTTACTCAATGTTCATTGTTTCAGAAAGGAAATCTGGAGTGTGTGAAACATTGCTGGGGCCAGAAAAACAATTGTGGATGAAAAAAAAAAAAAAAAAAGGAGTGGTGGTGAGAAGAAAAATACACTGGAAACCCAGAACTTAAAAAACATGTTTAGACAGACTGGGAGATCAAAGGTCTTGAACATTCATTTTTACATTATTGTTGCTTACATGTATCATGTAATAGTGTTTGGGAAAGAAAAGGGCACAGAGTCTTCAAGCAGTGGGCCACATAACACTGTGCAGAAGCACTGTGGAATGTAATTACCAACGATGTAAATTAAAACTGCCCGTGCTATCTTTTCACCTTTTCATCATCTCTAAATAGAAGGGGGGGGGAAAAAGGAGGAGATTTTCTTTACTTGTAAAGTGGGAATTTGCAGGACTTACACTTGGACTAAAACCAGCAATATTCTTTCTATAGTGCACATGTCCTTGAAACTCATTTGAGTTTGCAAGGAATTTTGCAGTTTTGAACTTTTAATCTTATTAATTACTAATCCTTGGGTAGGTGTCCCACAATACCCCTAGCCAGTTACTTACAGAAAAAATAATTAAAAGTCATTGTAATATAAAACAATAATTTAGTGGTTGGGTTTTTTTTTTTTGGTTTTGTTTTTTTTTTTTCTGATTGGGAGGGGAACACGACCTCATTACAGGCATGGTACTTTTAATTTATGTTCTGGGAACTGACATTCAATATCTTCTTTTTCATTGCTATTCAGGCACCTGGGCAAATAGATTATTATCTGTGACAGGTTTCTGGCAGTCCCTCTTGGTTTGACAGTGTTATTTTAGAGAGAAGAGAGAGTCACTTTTGTATATAATGAAAGGAAAAGTTGTCAAGCATCCATACATATTTTATGCTGCATAAAACATAAGTGCTTGAGGAAAGATTCTGTTTTCAGTCATTTCATTGTAAATTCATAGTGCTTCTGCTGACCTCCAAGTTTGCATCAATGACACAGAATGACGTCTAGCCCAAAGAATATATTCCATTTTTTACACAGGCAATGCAGCTCTTGTAAGTCAACTTGTCCCTTACTGTTTTTTTGATGAGTACAGTTGTGCACAACTGCAATGTGTATTTTGGCATTTTGGCATTTTCTACTGACACTGACAGAACTAAAAGCAATTTCTATCAAAGTGCTTCCTTGAAATGGCAACAATCACAGTCTGCATTGACTAGGTTTTTTCAGCTAAGTTCACAGAAGTGAGTACTCTTAGCTGCAAAAATATACTCAGGAAAAAAAAAATATCTAGTTGTATATTGCTAGCTCTGCCTTTACTTTGGTCTTGAAAAAGATGATGAGCCCCTTCAGGCATTTTTGCAGATTTCTTCTTTTCATTTTCAAATGCTGCTGAAGCAGCAGCACACGAGCACTGAGGTGAAACAGAACAACCAAAGTCCTTTGGATTCTGAGGCTGATAGCTGATGATATTGCCTTTAAAAAGCTTCCTCATTAAGTTTATGTATTTGATAGGAAAAAAAAAAATCTCAATTCCCTTGCTGTGAAGCAGCCACTATAAAACACATACTTTATTCTAATACCAAGTAGGATTTTATGGAATGTCTTCACTGAGAATGAATACTGAAATTCTACACAACTCTTTTGTAGAATATTTACTTACTAAAGAAAAACTTGCTTAGAGGCATGACTTCTCCAATGTCTTTTCCAATAAATATATGTATTTGCAACTTTTGAAGGATCCATTATTTTAAAATGCAAAAATGACTTTGGTTTTCTTTTCGAAGATTTAAAATAATTCAATGTCATCATATATGCTCTCAAAGTCTAGGGTTTCATTCATTAACCTTTTGTAGCTGCTTCAACAGCTCTTTTTTTGCACTTTAGCACACACATTAAAACCAACCACCAAGCGGAATGAACTTTACCACACTATTAGCACACAGATTTCTAGCAGAACCAAATAATGTGCTTAACATTCTGGTGTTGGTACTTACACAATTACATGTCAAAATAGTAATTACAAATCTCATGTCTCTAGGATCTGGAATTTTCAGTGCAATGCTGATATTATTGACAGTAGTGAACATGAGAAAGAATAATATGGTGTTGAGGCATGTTTAGAGAGTTAGGCTGTTTTCTGTAGTGTTGGCCACAAATTATATGTTTGATCAAATTTGCTGTGTGATAAAGCTTTGCTGCATGCTCTACAAGAATATCTGGTCCCAGGAAGATGACCTTTGTGTACTGAAGTATCCTCCAAAAGCACAGAGTTAGGCACAGCACAGCTCTTCCTTCTTTACTTTCATGGGTCCCCATGAAACAAACAAACAAACAAATTTAAATATATATATATATATATATATGAATTTATAAATTTGTATATTTGGGATGCCCCAAATCACACCCATTCCTATAATTTTTTGTTTTGTCTTGTCACAGGTACAGATGCTATAAAACAAGACTAGAAATAATTTTCACCAAGTGTTTTTATACCTCAGTCAAATTTACATTGACTGTGTTTTTTAAACAGCCAGTTAGTAAATATTTCAAGTCTTTGGGATGAAGTCCTGACTCAAATTAAGTTAATGGGACTTCTGCCTAACTTCTATGGAGATACTGCTTCATTAAAGGCTTGAGCAGTGCTTCCACCAATAGTGGAGGTTGTTTTCCTAGAGAGAAATGTAGTCTGCATGTTTCAGGAATGATTACTTATACCCAGTCATGCATGCATCAAAATATTGTTATTTTCTTACTGTAGGCTTTGCAATTAGAAATGAGCCACAATCGTTGGTATTTTAGTTGAAGATACGTGAGATACTCGAGGACATTCTTAAAAATGTGAGACATACTCGCTTTTTTTCATTGCTACCAGAAAGCTGTAGGCATAAAACATTATCACCCAACAAATATTCAGTAATTTTGTTTCTTATAATGGAAAAAGAACAGATTGTTCAGCTTTCCTTGTCTCTGGTACAGTTCAAAAGGAATTTTCAAGTCATGCCATGACCTAACCTGTCAGGGTTCATCCACAGCAAGTTAGCAAGGCCTAACTCTTGGAATCCAAAAGCATCTTAATTCTCATTCCCCACAATGAACCCCAAGAATAAGGAATTGTATATGTATAATCTAGCACAATATATCCCACTATATTTACCAGTAACCTGCTTTGAAGACAGTCCTGGATGCTTAGGGCTACATGAAAGAATATTACTTTTTTAAAAAATGTTCCAAAAAGATTCTGAAAGCCAGAGAATGCTGTTTTATTGACAGAACACTTAAAAAAATCCAAGAAATTCCAAATATTTTATTTTCCTTTAGCAGAACGACATTAAGTTCTTCAGTTTTCTGTCTAATAAACATGGAGCCCAAAGAATGCACTTATCTCTTCTTTCTTATTCTTCTTTCTGGCTTCGAGCAGCCCAGTATAAACTACTTACCAGATACTGTTTGTAGGAAAGTGCTATCATGCATGTGAGGTTTCCTTCATCTTTCTTTTATGTCCTGAGGCAGGGCTTTGACACTGGAAACCTTTGTCTTTGCTACTTAAGTGTGGAGTGTTACAGTTCTGTTTTTGACTACAGTAATGATTACAATAATATTATATAACCACTATTAACTTATATTGCTGCTGAGAATAAAGAATTATTTTATAGAAGCATTATAGTCTGACCTGCTCCATATACCAGTTAGTTGGATTTGCATTTTGAGTGTTATTTCTTCCTCATGTCATGAATCTGTGATGAGTGTTAATGATTATCAGTCTCCATAAGACTATTTCACAATTAGAACAAGCTTTTACACTTTTAAATAATGACAAAAAACCCCATGCAGAAGCACTAAGTAACTGAAATACTGTCATCCCACAGGAAAGATCTACCTATGTCATCCTACTCAGACACTGCAATAGATGATTTGCACCTGGATACAGTATCTTATTTTCTTTTTATAGAAAGAGTGAGTGTCCTTTTTTGTTTTTCTGAAGGCTTCTTCAGATATTTTCAGCCTCAGGTCTCCATGGCCATTCCTGTAACAGGGAATCAGAGCCATCGCAGCCAGTATTTTTGTCAGGAAGTAGTGAGCTATGGAACTCATATGATAAGGGAATGCAACAGGTTGTTGGAAAGCTTCTGTTTTTTTTCCAAACAAGGTTTGTTTCGAGGATTTTAAGGGCTTTCCTTGTTCCATAATGCTGTGTAAGAGTGAACAGTAGAAGGTTGTATGAAAGAAAAAAATGTTAGATGTAAAATGTGGCTGTACACTGAGACAGATCAAGGTTGGGAGAACATTTAAGTGTAAGGAAATGCTGAACAAAGGTTTTGGCAAATAATCTTTTTCAGATATAAAAAATAAATAACTGATATTGTGTTTGTAATATATCTTATTTTGGTAGCTCTACAGGATGATAGAAAATGATGTGTGAAGTTTACTACTTCCTGATGTGTTGATTCTTTTCCCTCTTGCCTTATGGATGCTTTTGTTCTGCTTTGGTTTGTTAATGCTGCTTTGGTTTGTTAAATTCCAGTTTCCAAATATTCAGAGGAAATAAGCTTTGTTTATGTGCAGGCATTTGTCATGTACAAACAACTGAAGCAAAAAAACTTTGCTATTTTTACCTTTTAAAGTATGTTTTATTTTTATGGAAATAGTCTGAGGCCAAATATAGTGTGCCTTAGGTTTTGTGCTCAGACCAATTTTAGCACCGACATTGAATATTAAAGTACAAGTGGACAAAGGAATTACACAGCGCTAACGACTCAGTAGTGGATTTGTTATTTTTCTTTTCCTTTTTTTTTTTTTCAAACAATAGTTATATGAAATATGTAGTTCTGTAGTTTTTTCTTAAATGAACCTTCCTCAGAACTTTTTAAAAACAGCCATGCTAATATAGCCTCATCAACCTCTAAAGGAAGAAAATTCCAAGAAGCTCGAAAGAACTGTGTTATGTTTTGGAAATCTGTTTTAAATAATAAACAGAAAAACATAAAGTGGAATTGGGTAATAAAGTTAACAGCACCTTGGTTAGCTCTTTATCTTCTTTTGCATGCACAAGAGCAAGTTTTCCTTTTAATATAATTAGCTATGAAAAGTACATTTCCTGTACAGTTATGTCACCCACATCTTGCGGAGAAGAATTATCTCTTAATACTACGAATGGCCTTTTGTGGAATTCATTATGGAGTTTTCGTTAAAAATACAGGTTTTTAATAATGAAGTATTGAACAAACTATAGTAGGTATAAAATTAAATAATGTACTCTTATCTTATTCATAATTTAAAATAAATTGTATTCTTAATTAGTGTTCCAAATTTTCTGGGTATCACTGACATTCTTACAACAGAGCTGAATGGAATAAAATCATCACATTCAATAGCTGAAGTTGTTTGGATAAAAATTTTCAGTTCAAACTTGTTTTTGTCATTTGTGTTACCAGACATGTAGAGTCTTAAGAAACCATGAAATCTTATTTACTTAAAGTTCTGATTATACTGACACCTTGAACAGGCAAAGAGATTGGAAATATTTGCAGTAGATCAATTTTTTTTGCCCATTCTGTTCAGTGATTCACAGATCTAGCCATACAGAAGCCTAGCAGCTTGTTCTAGTCTCCACTCAAAACCAGTATAATCTCATAGGAAACTTGCTATATTATATCAGAGTTGTTTAGATCTTGGTAGCTGCCATGTACCCTCAGTTCACAGTGGAAATTAAGGATCTTCTGTACATATATATCTACACTTCCAGTACTCAAGTCAAAATCTCAGGCCAAATTAGATTCAATGGGATTTTAATCTGACTGACTGACTGCTTCTGAGAAAGGCACTGAAATACTACTCTTTTTCTTTTACTTTTTTGTTTTGTGGTTTGTTGTTGGTTGTTGTTGTGGGGTTTTGTTTGTTTGTTTGTTATTTTAATACCCAGTTATTTGCAAGTTACATTCCTGGAGACTATCTAAGCACAGCAACAAGAAGTTCAAGCATGTAGAAGGTCCTTTCCTCTGAGCATTCATTGCAGCTCACACCATGCCAACAGTGCCTGTCTGGTACTTGTGGTGCTTGTCAGTATGGCCAGGACTCACTGCCTGACTCTGGAAATTCTATTTTCAGTTTATTCTATGTTCATTTAATGTAAAAGGGCAGGGGTGTGCATTTGGGGGTGGACACGGATCAGAAAGCTCTTCTCCAGAATCTCACCAGTTATCATTTTAATCCTTTGGGACTCTGCCTGGTAACTTAGCATTTATTTTAAAGGGTTTGAATTTTTTTCATTGCAAAGAGGGTGGTTGATGGTGTAAGATCCAAGATCTGTAGTTCCATACTCTTTACAATCTGATTATTTTTATTATGGAACTTAATTTGGAACTGTAGGTACTGTTACCTCAAGAAATAATATATAGCACATAGGTTTTTCCACATAGAAATCAGCAATATTCAGTAGAACAAGATGTTTATGCTCTCACCAGCCAAGTCCTATGAATGCTCCTGTGATTAAGCAGCATAGTTGTTTCAGTTTAAACCAGAATTTAAAATATTGTATCTTTCCATTTCTGTGTTACAGAATCACAAAACTAAAAATATTATGCCAGATTTTGTTCTCTGAATAGGAAATTTTAAAAGGTTGTCACTGCACAGGGTAGATGTCTGCTAGAGGAAATGTACCAGGGTTCTGTCACCTGTACTCTTGAGAGACTGTCTGGAGGGTTATGAGAAAGTGCCAGCGGTTACTTGTTCGCATGTGTCAGGACTCCCTCCCCACCCTCCTCCACGAGGAAACGGGAGTGATATCTTAGGAGCTGCAGGAAAAGGTGCCATCAGCACTACATTGTTAAACCTGCAAGGGCCATTGAGAATGTTATACAAGAGAAAACTTCTTAAATCTCTAGCTTCTACAGAGCTAAGCCCTCTCATGTTAAAACCTCTGAAGTTTTCACTCACTTCCAGTCTGTTCAAGTGCTCATATCTCCATGAGCATACTCGTGCACAAACTCACAGTCCTTACCTTCTGTATCCCACTAGCTTTACAATCAATGGTCATTGTCATTCCTTACACTTCTCATCCATGTCAAAGGAAGCAGAATCCTAGAAAATCAACTTTAAGATTTTTTTCTTGATACTGTTCTTTGTCATTCAAGAATTGCTTAGCTCATTGCCCTGTATTTTGGTATTTGTAAAATGCTTTGTGCTGCTGAAGAACATGAAAACATGTTGTTTTTTATATTCAATATTTTGATATTTTTCTAAATTAGCAATTAACAAAATTTCAGTGTTGCACAATCAAACATTAAAAAGTTGTTTTCTCATGGAAAACATACTGAGTGTCTTATCCTGTGCCACTTTAATTAGTCTTAACAATTATTTTCAGAATAATAACTACAGTGGAAAAATCCACATACCATATGCATAGTGTGGACAAATTTCATTTATTTATTTTATATATCTCCTCACACAGCTAGAATATCTTTAAGATTTTACTCAATTTTGTCCCTCCAGAATAGAAAAAATAGTATAAATAAATAGAGGTTCATCATTATTAATCATTATGAGAAACATATTGCACCTTGAAAAATAATCCTTAGAGAATTCTTAATTTGTTTTTCATAAACTGATCATTGTTATATTGAGTTGTGTTAAAATCAACCACTTTATCAAAACACACTAATATAATTAAATGCTTCTTACTTTGACATGCAAACTCTTGCAATGTATAAGCACACAGACAGATGGGAAATACATCAATTGAAAACTAGTCCTGTGAAAGTGAGTGTTTAAGAAACCTTTCAGCTTTTAATGGGGTTTAACAGACTATTTACTGTTTAGCATCTTTTTCTGCATTTCTGCTTCATCCATCATCTGCACCTGACATAGTGCCACTCTTCTGAGTAATTTTGGCAACAAATAAGGAAAACGCGCATCATTACTCAAGCAAAGCATATTTAGAAGGTGGGGGAAGATGAAAGGCACCAAACTAAAGTAATAAATTGTGCTTGAAACTTCAGCTCTCTCTTACTAAGGCTGTGAAAGTACCAGAGAATTGTAACCACCAGTTGGTAACCCTTCAGGCTCAATCTTCCTGCTGCCTGTGTGGCAGAGGGATTACCTAGATTCTCAGAATTTTTATGAAGCTGGCAGGAAGAAAAAGTTTTAGATAAGTAAAAATTTTTTGATCCAAAGTTTGAGAGTTTAAAGACTTTAAGAGAATATATTATCTGATTATAAAAGCCTGCACATTTAAATAGGTGTCCTATAAAAAAGAATTAATGGGAATGGTATGAAAACACAAGTTTTAAAAAAATCATAAGCCTGGTCCTTGCGCATTGTGAAATGGCCTTTGATGTTCCGTCTGTGGCTTTAAGTCTTCTCATTTTCTTTTACTTTCAGTTACTGAGAATTCAACAGTATATCATGGTGATTTTTTTAGTGCATTTTGGTTTTGTGGTAGCTGAAATCCCTTTGTAATCATTCTTCTCCAGTAAAGACTAAGATACATTAGGATATGGTAAAATAATAATAAGTTAGTGGCACAAATATTGCTATCAGCTGTGAGGGCTGGGAGGAATATGCACTACCTGTCTCTACTGCTAAGTTCCCAAAGAAATCTACCTTTTCCACTGCTGGTTCCTTATTCTTCAAAAGGCAAATAAGTGAGAAGAAATTTATATCTCAGAAAACATGAAGAGAAGGATCATTTAGACAACTAGATGTGAGCAGCACAGGCATTTCAGCTTTGTGCAAGACCCGTGTGTTACAGACCTGCCATAGCAGGTGGGAGTTGTCCTTTGGAAGGTAAAGCTGTGAAAGGCAGCTCATTTTCTGCAGCAGAAGGAAGCAGGATGAAAAAAAATCTGTGTATGTGGGTGGCAGTGGAGGAAGATGGAGTAAGAATGAGTGGATCTTTTTATTGGAAACACTGAACTTGAGTGCTCTTACAAATATGCTGAGGTGAAACATATTTCAGTTCAGTTACTACATGGTAGTGGTAGCTTTCCTTACCACAATGTAGTTCTGGGCATGCTAGAGTAAGTGTAGTTATGCTAGATTAAGTACAGGCAAATGACCTAACTGCATTACTTACCAAGTTTGAGGGATAATTTTTGTAGTCTGGACTGAGCTTCATGATATGTTACACTGATAAATAGTACCCTAGCAGGTTCCCATAATGTATGGATGGATGCATGATGTGTATACCTCTCTTTGACTGAAGTACAGACATGCCTCCAGTGAATAAATTAAGGAAGTAATTGACCAAAACTGCTAGCATTCTTATGTGGTTGCCTCTAACGTATTATAGAATAGCGGATTGTCTGTAATTTTTATGAACCTGTGAGGAAGGAATAGTTTACAGTCCTCAGCCACAGATGTCTGAAGATTAATAAACTGAGATTAAAAAGAGAAGTAAGTTTTATCCAGTGATAAGAAACCTGTTCTTTTGAAGATATGCCTGAATTTGTAGATAACACCCTATAAGCAAATTACCTTCCTGTACCTTTTTCTTCATCGCAGCCTTCTGTGTTATATTTCCTGCAGATTCAAAGACTGGAATGGCTGGTGTGTACATGCTCTGTGACAGTCACACCTTCTTGAATTTTTGTAGTTATTATCTGCCTTCAGTACAGATACTCAGACTGGGGACACAGCATTCCCTTTTTTTATACATTGTGCAGCGGTATTAATACATCACTCAGAGTGGGTAAATTGACAAAATTCTCATTTTCCAAACTATAAGAAACTTTATCTTCTTTAACACTGTATGCTTAATGGTGTCATTTTGCTGACTCTTGATTGCCCACTCCCCCAAAAAAGTCTCTATATCGTTCTTTGTATCTAATTATTTACTTTCTCAGATCTGACTCTGAATTTGTTTTGGGCCCTCACCCTAATATTAATTTCTCCATATGTTCTTCTGTTCATATTATTTTTCTTTTATTCTTCTTCATTTTACATATATAGGGAAAGTAACAACAGCCAAAACAGTATTATGGGAACTAAGAAAGAAGAGCATCTGAAAAGTATGAATGCCCATACTAAGTTAACTTACAACAACATGGGTTGTTTCACAAGCATAATTAAATTTTGAAGAGAATATGAATGCTTTCTGAAAACACTTCAGCAGTGCAACCAT
This sequence comes from Apus apus, assembly GCF_020740795.1. NCBI lineage: Eukaryota > Metazoa > Chordata > Aves > Apodiformes > Apodidae > Apus > Apus apus. Next base: position 56,568,503 of record NC_067283.1, read on the forward strand.
CAAGGAGGTATAATAGCTTCTTAAGCAAAAGGATAATCAATGGCCTAATAAGTGCATATAAACTGGTCATGAATCACTTCAGACTGTAATTCAGAAGGCAGCATTTAACAAGTAGAATGATAATATTCTTTTGGGTCCAGATACTAACAGCAAGAGGGGGTCCCATCTAGCCTGGAAAAAGTAAAAATATGTATTCCTGCAGAACTGCTCAGCTGCAATATAAGGAAAGTAATGCTGGTTTTGAACATCCTTTCTCTTCTTGGCAAACATCTCACAGCATAGCTGTTTGGGGTTTTTTTTTGACAATTCAGAGTTAAACTCAGTTAAATTCTGCTAAATTGGTCACTTGCTCAAAGTATGTTAGTGTCTTGGTTTTATTCATTGATCATTTGTACTTGTGGAAAAAAACCCCACAACTTTGAAACCAAACAAAGCCTACTACAATTATTTAAGCACATCTCCCCACTGATAATACAATTGCCAGCTCAGTAAGCAATATGCTGCTATATATTGCTTACAGACCTTTATCACTAGCCTCAATTTTCTTGCCAGGCTGGGCTGCCTATCTTTTGGGCCAGATTTTCCAACCCTTGCATAAATTCTTTTATCTCCTCTACCCAGTGCAGTTAGCAAGCTCCTAAAATATGAACATCCATTGATCTTTTGTCACATACTGTATGTTTTTGCCTCTGTGGGCATATGGGTCACAAAATCCATACTTTTGTCTACTCCATATATTGAGGATTTTTATTATTTTTTATAGTATTTTTTTTCTGCTCAACAAAGGTAGTTCTCTGACTGGTATCTTCAGTCTGTTCTTGCTTCTTTGCTCTTTTTCATTTCCATTTGATTTCTAACAAGGATATTGACAAGTCTAATACAGATTTTTCAAGTTTATGTTCATTTTGTTTCACTTTTTTTAACAGTGAACCTGTTAAGTAGAGCTGGATTACTTAGGTGTATAAATAATCTGGTTTTTTAGGTCAGAAATAAAACAGTGGGGGGTTTTCCCTAGGTATCCTATGGTGGGTGATGTATTTATTGTCTGGAATAAATGGAAATAGAACTAGATCCTCTTAGATGCTCTTTATATCAGAACAGTTATGTAGTTTAACCTTTGTTGGCTTGCAAATGCCAGTAATGGATAAACAGTGTTTCCATAGACAAGGATATCTGTTTAATATTAACATAATTTTTACAAATTATCATAACTGAGTTTAGAGGTAGCTTTTCATTTAGGAGCAGTAGGTCAATTCCACAGAACGTTCCACTAGTTAATGGTGTTATACTGGGGAGGAACGGGTGAATCATGATTCATAGCTCATGTCCTCAATGTTTCTGAAAAATACTCCTGCCTGCATCGTAGGGTGATTCATTCAGCATGTAGTCTCATATGCCCTATCTGAAAAGAACATGTGTGAACAAGAGAGGGCTTGCACAAACTCTAAAGAGCTTTAGGAAAAGCAAACTAGTTTTTGCATTACCTCAGGCTTGCTCCACTTCTATTTAACTACTGTACACATGTTAGAGTTTACTATCATACTCAATATATTTGTAATGGTTAACATCTCAAAGGTAAATGTATTGGTTCTCAACAGCTCATTAAAAACAAATATGTTAATGTAATTTTACATGAGTCTTTACAATATAAATTATTTATGTTTTCTAAAAGAATGTGTCAGAAAAAGGAAATGTAAATCCAGTGCTGGGTAAGATCAGGGCTTTATATTTTTTGGCTAAACACAAATTATCATTTGCTGCTATCACCACTATTTAGAATTAAAACACATTTTTTACATGGCTTTAAATTTATGAATGAAAGTTTCCGTGTTTAAAAACATATATTATTCTTCCAGCATCCTAATGCATAGAAGATGTTACATTGTCCATGTACTATTTAAGTCTTGTTCTTAGCTGAAGTCTAATTACAGATGTGCCTTTTGTAAAGCAAAATTAGAAACCTTCGGCCAAACAGCCCGCAATTTCATCACAGTTATGGGAAAATAATATAATACTTTTCACTTGATAAAATGAATTGTGCCCTTGGTTAAACTGTATGATTTATATTGAGTATGTTTATATTAACATGCAAAAAAAGCTATTTATTAAAATAAAACAATGACTGTGCTTATCTATACACTTCCACTAAAAAATCCCAAACCTTTATATGTTTTGTTAGAAAATAATGAGTTCTGAACTAACTTTTGATGGAACCGTGTTGTAGATTTGTAGAAATTCTGGGTACTATTGCTGGGTATAAACCTCACTCATCAGCTAAATAAAAGTTCATCTTCAACTCTCTATCCTGTTACGTTTTTAAGGTATCTCATGCTTAGAGAACAGATTTCAAGAAGAGAAACTCAGCTCAGATGGTGGCAGAGATGAGATCAGAGATTGGTTGGGATGCTCTGCTGTTCTCTCCTTCAGGAGACTCATGAGGAACAGGAACTTTAGCATTATAACTGGGGACTTGCTATGATAATATGAGAAAGGAGATGCCTAACAGATCAGGAACATTCTTCCTTTAACTTATTTATATGTGTTTATTATTTTAATTAGACCTTCTGGTTCATTAGGGAAAAACAAAAAAACAAGGCAAAACTGTAAGATGAGTCCATTCTTCAAGCTCCAAGCCTGAATCTGTGCCCAATTTTCTAATTTTATCACTTTATGAAAATTATTAGCTCAGGATATGGATTTTGTTGTCCTTATGTCCTTTAATCACCACAGCTGTTCCACTACTACAAGCTTATTGGTAATCCCCCATGCTTATATGTACACATTTGTCAGTCAGGTATACTCTGTATTCCATGTTGCCTTCCTGTCCTTCAGTGATGCAATACTCATAGACCAGATATGTTGCAAAGTCCCTGCAAGAACAGGAAAAAATTGCATTGGTCTAAATGCAATATCCCACTGTTAACCTTTCCACTGTTGTGTTTACCAGGATGCAGCAGTTCCCTTATAAACCAGTAGCTTTGTAAATAAATAACTTTTGAGAGTCCTTTTGGGCTAGGCTTGGCCAAGTACTCCTGAATCCACAAGCTAAGGCTTCAAGAAAAGAGAGGAAAAAATTATTCTTATATGCAATTTCAGTAGTCTTTTCATTATGGCTATCATGAGAAGACCAAGAGTTAAGAATATTTGTCTTGGTCTGTGATGAAGGTTTTCCTTTCAAGATTGTTTTTGTCTGGTTTTGATTTCCTTCTAACATAAATGAAAGGTTATATACCTGTGTTCAGAGGACAAAGGAAGATACATGCGTACATGGGAAACTAAAGGTTTTAATTCACCTCAATCAAAGCAGCACTAGCGAAGTCACCTCATTATCTCATCGATGTGTGAACGTGAAATGCTATATATAAATGGTTCATATAAATGCTGTGTGAAGAACTGCAGTGTCTTCTTTTGCAGTTTTTTTCTTTTAAAAGAGAATCAATTAAAAAAAATGAAACACCAAAGAAATTATTAAAGGCAAGCAATAAAATTTACATGTGCAACAGAAAATAATGGTAAGCCTTTGCTTATAGCATTCACATGGTTTTTCTAATCATGTCACTGTTGTATAAAAATGGCTGATACTGGCATTAAAAATGTGAAAAAATATCACCCTGATGATTGTCCTGAGTGCTTGGCTTGCATTCACAGCCTTACAGCCTGTTTCCATTCAAAGTAGAGATGGTTGCTGCAGTCTGCTGCTTCATCTTAGTGTTCCTTCAATGCAGTCCTATTAGTTTGTATTGAATGGGCAGAGTCCTGTTCCCGTGATCCCAATGGGAACCAGGCAAGAGATGTGGTTTCTTTTATTACGTTTTCAAGTTTCTTACAGTCAGAATTTTAACAAAGACCTACTTTCCCTCAGCTTTTTATTACTGTCATCTTAAAAATCTTCTCTGGCTGCCTCAGTGTGATTCTCCCTGCCTTTTCTGTGTATTTCTACCACTTCACCCAAGCACACAAAAGCGTATTTGTACAACTGAACCTATTCCCACCTCTCATAGGCTTAATCTAACGCATTGAGGAAACTGTTCTAAAGGGCTCATGTCTTGCCCAGGCCGGCCCACTGTCTCATTTCCCACTGGCATTATGATCATTGAACAAGTGAATATCTGTGAGTTTTCTCATGTTACCTGGGCCTATATATTTCTATTTTTGTGATGGAAAAGGCAGATGTCTCAAATTCAGCTCCAGGTCATGTCCAATATTTTGCTAATGGAGCTGATTGCAGATCCATCTTCTATATGGGCTCTCAGCCCTGAGTGATAATTAGTTTGTTTTTTTAACCTGACCTTGCTCATCTTACTTAGAGTAGAGCTTCATAAGTAGTTTCAAGGACCTGACTAGAAAAGCATTAGCCATGGCAGTAACAAGTAAGAAGATGAGGTGAGGAAACTACCATGTTAATCAACTGTTTTGATGGATGAGTAGTAACCTATGATCCCAGAGCAGAAAGAGGCCTCCATGAGGCTATTTTCTGGCATGTGAGTGAAAAAGTAATCTGCATCTTTCTGATCACTATTGTGGCTTAGTGGCAAGAGGATTCAGTCCATGATTTTACATTGCAGAAAACAATTCTTTAGCAGTTTTGGTATATTCAAGACACAGCTTTAGAAAGAGCCCATGAAAATATTCTTTAAATATAAAACTCTTCTATGATCAGATTTCTCAGCTGTTCTGCACCATTCAAAGATCGGTATTTTGCAACACAGGAGAGGAAAGGAGGGGAAAGAAAAAATACAAGAATAGTAGCCTTAGTTGGTACTGATTTAAAATACTTTGTAATTGAATCATAGCGTAAATGTTCATTATAATGAACCAAAAAACCAACATACTGAATAACTACATATTTACTTATGTAACTAAAACAAAACTTGAAGTGAATGTTGTGGGTTTCATTCACTGCACATTGAGTATCAAAATAAGTCAATTGGCTGTAAGTTCTCTGAGCATGTTTTGAGAAAGACAGCTGTCCTTAGCTAAATCATTATTACTACTGTTTAAAGGAAAAAATGCTTCATGGGCGTCTTTCTGATCAGGTGACTAAGAGGAATACCATTCATTCCTAGGAATCATAGCATTCATTAGAGCAATAAAAACCTTTTTTAAAAAATCTTCTTGCATCACAGTGGTAAAAGGATAATTTTTCTCTTATGTGTCAGAATCATAATAGAAACGAATTCTGCTTTCTAGACCACAGTCTCTTTTGTGTGTGCCTTCTCTGGCTTCCTCCTGTGTTACTATATTCAGGGTATTCACCAGAGCAGTTTAAACCACTCCTGCTCTGAAGTGTCATGTATTTATTGGTCAAAATAGTAGTCCTTTGGGTGTCACAGTGTAGCTTATGTTTTGCAGAGCAAGTAAGTTTCTTTGCAGTGCCAGTGACCTAAAGTCAATGCAAGAAGGCATGATACGCATTTTTATTACTTTTGTTTTTAAGGGAGCCCCTATTTCCAGTTATGAATTTGCTGTGACTTGACTGAGGTCTGTCTGGAGGAAACTTTGTTCTTTTGTAATTCATAAACTGTTGAAATTGTTTGTTTGTATCTCTTGGACAAATGATGACTCCAAATTGTTTTCTCAAGCTACTACAGAAGACCTCAGTCTAGAAAAAAACCCACGCACTCTGGCTATCAGCATAATGCACTGCCACTGTTGTTTTTCCAGTCAGGCTCTCATTTTATGTTTGTATTAGACATGCAAAACCCTGCTATGGTTGCAAAGCCAAGCATTAGGAAATACAAGACAAAGGACAGCTTTTGCAACTTTAGTGTGGCTCCACTTAGTGTATGCAGTAAGAAGCTGTCTAGTTAAATGACTGTTCTCCCTTCCCATATGCCCTGCAAGAATCCATTCTGTTCAGTGCTCAGAATGGTCTATGCATACTTAATAAATGGTTACTCAATGCTTTTTTTTTTTTCTCTGTCACTCAGAAATGTAGCCATAAGCCTAATTTATTGCTGTAAGTGCAGAATTACCAGTTTCCATTTGGCCTTCCATATGGTACGTATACGAATGCCTTATGAAGATTTCCTTCTTTCTTTTCACATCTATGATCCTCTTCATCTGCTGCTGCACATGGCAGGCTGAAGCACAAAAGGGAAAATGTCTGGTAATGTGAGCTGCCTTAGTTGTGATGTGGCATTTTGTGTCTTGATTTACTTCCCTTAGCACTGTTATGTGATCCCTAGCATAACAAGTCACCCAGAAAATGAGGACTGTGTAGTTGAATGAGGTTCCTTTTACCAGGTATCATCAGATAGAAAACTCTGTGGTAGGAGTAAGATGAAAGATATGCGCTTATCTGGGGCAGCATTTTTTCACTACCTCTGCTTACCTTTCCTGTTTACTACTTTCCTACATATGCTTTCCACCATCTGCAGCAAATGAGGTGAAAAATCCTATGTGCAACAGCTTCATAACCTGGGGCTGTGCTGTCGCACAAGCCTGGACAAACATGGAAATCACCATGAGACAGGATCACTGTGACAATGCTTCGGAAGGGTTCATTAGCATGATTAGAAATTCTGTATTGATCCTGCAGACCAAAGCTGCACCAATCTGATCTGTCGTCATTTAGTGTACAGGCAACAACCAGATAGAAATCAGAAATAATTGGTTCTTCTGTGATCTAGAAAAGAGTGTATCCCAATTTAAACAATTATTTTAATCTAGGAGACTTATAAAATAATTTTGTTTGCCTTTATGTTGTTCCCGAGTTAGTTGTCCCCTGCCCCATTTGCTAAACAGACATGAAATTAGTCTGTTTTCCTGTAGGCTGTTTCTCATGTCTTTATCCAGCTAGCTCTGTGTTTCTTCTTTGACTTACTCTGTGTGCTTAACCTACCTGCACTTATTCTTCTCTATGACCTTACAGTTCCTGTCTAGACCTGTTAGATAGAACACCCAATGTTCATTCAAAATATGTCAGTTTAGCCCTTTTGCAGGGTACCAAACAGCTGTAGCCCTTAGGGCATCCTAACTTTCAAAAATGGAAACAGGCAACATCTAAGAAGGCAATGTTAAGGGAAAGGACAGTATTTCTTCCTGCAAAAAGGCTCTAGTAAGAATGGTCCACATAAGCACTTGGCCTCTTTAAATACGAACTGCTCAGAATCATCCTTTTTTCAAAGGCAGTAGTATGCTAGTGTGTAAGAATCCGAGTAGCATGGGAGACATAAAAGAGGTTTTCCTCCTTCTGATGGAAAAGATTTGATTCAACTTAGACATCTGCACAAAGGAGAAGCTCAGAGAACACGAACCTTACTGCTGTGGTGTATCTGAGGGTGAAAAACAAAGTTAGTATTCGAAGTCTCACAGCAACCAGTTTTTGCCCTTCCCCAGACACATAATGAAAGGCAAGAGACTTGTTTTGGTATCACTGTGTATCACCAGCTATCACTGTAGCAATAAATAACTATTTTCATTTTTAATATTCTAAGGAAAGGAGAAAAGAGTGTCAACTGTACTTGCAGTTGTTTAACTAACCAGTTGCTGACCATCTTAACTCTCCTATTCCTTACCTTAGGTTAGAAGCAATACATCAGTTAAGCTACCTGATGGCTTTATATATCCGAATAACACTAATGAATGCTCAGGTTCTAGGGTGTAGCTTTGAGGAATTAAATTAGCATCAATTTTATATTTCATTCTTGACTTCATTTTTCTGCTAAGTGGGGAAAGAATGTAGGACGAAAGTTGCAAGATGTACAGTAAATGGCATTTTAAATGCATTTATTCTAAGGCTTTCCAAATTGCTATTCATGAATTCTGTGGAAAACTAAGTGGTTACATGACACAAGACCTTCTTGCTAGCTGCAAATTAAAGACAATAAAAATATGTATCATACTCGTCTAATGTCCTTTTTATTCTCTAATTACCAATGTGATTTTATACACATTGCATACTGCAGAAAGAGGACTTGTGTTTTTTTTAAATTAATGGCTTACCTTTGTTAAGATAGTATTAATTTTCAGGAAGAATGTTGTTTAAAATGGTACCATTCTTCAGAATAATGATGCTATTGAGCTCTTGATAAAGAGGGAGTAATAGATCGTACACAAATGACCTCTGGAATAATAACATTAGTTATATACTCACTTTAGAATTAGTTGTGAAGAAGAAATATGTGTCTGTTTTGGTCATCTTTTTGTATGTTTATATGCCGATTTGCATCATAGCTTCACTAGTAGCCATCCCAAAGCCTTAATCCTGCCTTTATACCACTCCATGCCAAAATAAATTTTAAGTTACGTAGTCTCAATTTTATCCATAATGTGTTTATGTTTCATAAAAGCATAAATTAACAAGTGATTTCATTTTGCCTTCTCTCTTTTACTAGAAACCAATCTATGCTGTAAGTAATATTAGAATGGCATTACCTGCTTTAGCTATTGTTTATTCCATTATGGTCTCACAGGCAATTAATATCCTAACCGAAATACTTTTCAAGGAATGCCAGTTTACTTCCATTTAACAGACTATTCCTTAAACTACTGGTTCTTTTCTTTTAATTCAGCCTGTAGTCACAGGCTGGTTTTTAATTGTTTTTATTGGGGTTTTTTTTGGCAGGACGTGGTGGGTTATTTTATGCTGGGGTAATACTGGAGCCGATAGAGATTTATATATTTAACTTACTTAGAAGACATTTGTGTTACTTTGTGAATACAGAGACTGTATTTTGCAATGCATTGTGTGTCTCCGTTATAAGTCGCTAGTCAGTTCAACTCAGTTGGAAGCTGAATATAAATGAAGTGTAGTTAAAATAACAGTTCACTTGTGATTGCAGTTAGATGCTCAATCTGTTTCTCTCTACTAAACCCTTTATTTTCATCCTCTGCTCTATGCTTTCTCAGTTTCTTCAGCGGTCTTACAAAGCACACAGAATTTGTTGCAGACCAGCAACAGAAACTATCCTAAAGACACCTCATCACAAACATTAAACTTTGCATGTAAGAAAATGGCTGTTGGGAACAACATCTAGACATGGGTGGTGATGAACCTGCTTCTCTGTAGAACAGGAACTTTTGCAGATCTTGGGGATGGTTTGTGCATTGGAGGCATGGTTAGGAACAGATAGTAAAGAACAGCAATCTCAAGATATAACTTCCTGACTATTTCATTAATTTCCAGAAGGAGATAAGTTGCTTCACTGTACATGGCTGGGTTGGTTAAGGCTGTTATCACAGAATCACAGAATCTTAGGGGTTGGAAGGGGCCTCGAAAGATCATCTAGTCCAACCCCCCTGCCAGAGCAGGGTCACCCAGAGCACATCACACAGGAACATGTCCAGGTGGGTTTTGAATGTCTCCAGCAAAAGAGACTCCACAACCTCTCTGGGCAGCGTGTTCCAGTGCTCTGTCACTCTCACAGGAAAGAAGTTTTTTATGATATTTACATGGAACCTCCCATACCGCAGTTTGCACCCATTGCCCCTTGTCCTGTCACTGGACATCACTGTAAAAAGCCTGGCTCCATCATCCTGACACTCGCCCTTAACATATTTGTAAACATTGATGAGGTCACCTCTCAGTCTCCTCTTCTCCAAGCTAAAGAGACCCAGCTTCCTCAACTTTTCCTCATAAGGGAGATGTTCCACTCCCTTCATCATCTCTGTGGCTCTGCGCTGGACTCTTTCCAGCAGTTCCCTGTCCTTCTTGAACTGAGGGGCCCAGAACTGGACACAATATTCCAGATGCGGCCTCACCAAGGCAGAATAGAGAGGGAGGAGAACCTCCCTTGACCTACTAACCACACCCTTTCTAATACACCCCACGATGCCATTGGCCTTCCTGGCTACAAGGGCACACTTCTGGCTCATGGTCATCATCCTGTCCACCAGGACCCCCAGGTCCCTTTCTCCTACACTGCTCTCCAGCCAGTCAGCCCCCAACCTGTACTGGTACATGGGGTTGTTCTTCCCCAGATGCAAGACCCTACATTTGCCCTTGTTGAATTTCATCAAATTTCTCCCTGCCCAGCTCTCCAGACTGTCTAAGTCTCGCTGAATGGCAGCACAGCCTTCTGGTGTGTCAGCCTCTCCTCCCAGTTTAGTGTAATCAGCAGACTTGCTGAGGGCACACTCTGTTCCCTCATCCAGGTCGTTGATGAAAATACTGTTTGACTTACTACTAACTTGGAAGGAAAAGGTCAATTCTGCCTGCTCTCTACTTCCACTGATGTCTGATTTTTTATATATATTTTTTTTTTAATTGGTAGATGTTAGGAAGCAGTAGGGTAGGTGCTGATCTATCAGGCCTGCAACAAGCACCAACACATTGATACTAGTGTGTTCAACCTATTTGTCTGTGTCTTCCTGATAGCCATAGACTCTTCCCTTTACCTCATAACTTCCCTTCCTGGATGTGGAAGCAGGTTTGGTTTATGCGATACAGTCAGAATATGATTAGCTTTATTGTCCTGATTGAGGTTTACATTTCTAATGACTCTTTTTCCTGACTCTCTCTTTTGGCTGTGTTTGTACCTCCCTTTTTCTGCTCTGCTGTCCTCCGAGATAAGCTACTTTCTCCCCATTGCTCCCACTTTCACTTAATCTACACCCAAATTTGGGGTATTTTTTATATTGTTACCTAGACAATTTTGGCTTACATGGCATTACTGAGATAGTTACCAAGATTCTGGTGGCCTTGCAAGGCTCCACTCCCCAAAGATGCCCAGTGCTTCCCATCAGTGATCTGTGAAGCCTGACCATTTCTCACATGAGGCTGCTTAAAGAACTAATAAAATCCTGCTGTCCCTCATGGCACTATCTGTAACATATCAGTGACTCACTTTGTTATCTAACATGTCTAGCAATTTATCATGTCACATCTAGCATTTTCTCATGTCCTGTTAGCCTAACCTCAGCCTGAGGACCAAATGACCTTTTCATTTGCTTACATGCCTAACAGTATAGAGGTACAGTCAAGTCTGAGGGCTGTTTTGGACAAGTTAAAAGACATTCTAACTGCTCTGAAGAGCCACTGCAGTGTGAACTGCAAAAGGAGGCTTACTAGTAAAAATAGGGCTTATCCCAAACACTAGTACTCAGTTGTGTATGTTTTATACTGCTCACTCATAATTTATTGCAAGAATTGTGTTGCATTTAGCAGAGAGATGCTCCAACCCTCTCATCATTTTGATAGCCCTACTTTGGTTTCACTACAGCAGGTCCATGTCCTTCTTGTGTTGGAGGCTCCAGAGCTGGACACAGTACTCCAGGTGGGATCTCACGAGAGCAGAGTGCAGGGGCAGAATCACCTTCCTTGACCTGCTGGCCAGATTTCTTTTGATGGAGACCAGGATATGGTTGGCTTTCTGGGCTGAAAGTGCACATTGCTAGCTCATGTTGGCCATCAGCCCCAAGTTCTTTTCCTCAGGGCTGTTCACAATCCATTCTACACCCAAGCTGTATTTGTACTTGGGATTGCCCCAAACTTGGTGCAGGAGCATGCACTTGTTGAATTTTGTGACGTTTACACAGGCCCACCTCTCAAGCCCATCAAGGTCCATTTGGATGGCCTCCCTTCTCTCCAGTGTCAGCCACACCACACAGTTTGGAGTTGTCAGCAAACTTGCTGAGGGTGCAATCGATCACACTGTCCATGTCAGCAACAAAGATGTTAAACTGCACTGCTCCCAGTACCAGCCATTGAGGAACTCCACTTGTCGCTGGTCTTGATCTGGACATCAAGCCATTGACTACAACTCTTTGAGTGCAACCATCCAGCCAATTCCTTACCTACCAAATGGCCCATCCATTGAATCCATATCTTTCCAGGTTAGGGAGCAGGAAGTTATGCAGGACAGTGTTGAATTCTTAGCACAAATCCAGGTTGATGACATGAGTTGCTCTTCCCTTGTCCTTAACAGTACTTTTTGTTTCTGCTTCAGTTTCTTGGGTTAACATTGTGCATATAACAGTAAACTCAAGAGTGCATCAGAAATCTAAGGAGACATTAAAATATTTCTACGTCTTTTGTTACCCAGCGTAGTTTAGAAGGTCCCTTTTCTGTTCATTTTATTGTGTCATCTTAACTGGTAGAAATTGTAATTCTTTTGTAACTGCAACACCATCATGACAGAGTATTTTTGTTGAGATGTTTGTGTGATCAGTGATTAGACTTGAATGTGTATAAAACCAGCATCTCACTACAGAACACTTCCTTTAATTGCTCTCCTACTGTTCTTATGATGTATACACAGATAGCAATGGATGGAGGATGGTTTCTAGTTTCCAGTGTTCCATAATGATGTTTTGATGGGACAAATCAAATGAGAGTGAATACAATATATGTAACAGACAGGTCAGCAGTGGTTTGAAAATTTATACATGGAAAGGTGGGTAATGTAGGTTTAAAATTCTCTTTCTAATCTTGGCAATAGAGTCCACTAGCTCTATACAGATGACAAACCTGAAAGAAAGCTGAACTCTAAATCTAAGGCTGAAGTGGAAACTCGTCTCAGAGATAGTTAAAATCAGTTTTCCTGCTGGTTGCATCAAATTTATTAATTAATTATTAATTAATTATTATTAATTATTAATAATATATAATAATATACAATATAATAATATATTATATGTAATATATAATAATACATAATATATAATTAATTATTAATAATTATTAATAATTATTAATTAATTTATTAATTTTCCTTGCTTGATATTGGTGTTTTAGCAGGAATTGGAGATCAGGGAGTCTGGAAGAAAAAAAGAACAGGATTTAGGGAATGCAAAGTGTGTTTTTCTGGACTAAGAGAAAAGATGGGCAGATCCTTGGATGACTGACTTGATTAGAAACATAGGAAAAAACATTAGTGGAAAGGAGGACAGAGGAGGATGCTGGATGTTCATTTGCTCAGATGTTGCAAGAAGTTAACTAAAATGGATGGATGGATATACATTGACTTCAAGTTTATAGTGACTTGACCTAAGGTAGCCAGAGGGTATAATGCATGAGATAGTTGGTTTTGACAGTGGGGAGGTAGACATGATACTCTTGGACATTCCTTTCAGTCCTGTGTAGCTTACTTCAGTTCTTCCTACACTGTAGTTCTTTGAAGGTGACAATACTGTGATTCTTACTGAAACAGTAGACAGATACTCAGATAAAACAGTCTACATTTCTAAATGCAAGTTTCTTTAGTAGAATGTTTAAAATAAAGTACAATTAATTAATGCAATATCTTAGATTAATTATTTAATGTGTCTATTTTCCAATTCCTTATGGTAGATAAAACCATGGTGAATACTTGCTAAGCTTTTGTATAGTCATACAATTTATATTGTGGAAGACTGGCAAATTTTAAAAGTACCTCTTTTTTTTTGGATCCCTATGCCTTTGTAATGACAATAACCAAAAGAGGATTTTCGTACCTTGTCATCCTTGCAAAAGCTAGAGAAGCATTTAAAATTATGTTTTTCTGTAATTCCTCCTGTTCTTGTGTGTTAATTTAAGACTCTTTTCAATATTAAAAAAAAAAAAAAAAAAGAGGCAGGTTCTGCCATCAACATGTAAGTTTATGTAAGAATGTAAAAGCGTGAGTCATGATCTCAGTCTGGAGTTTCTGAAGTGCTTCAGGTAGAAGTATTAGTTACCCATATATTTATTCATTCATAAAACAGGGAAAGAGAATACAACAGTATGAATTTATTTAAGATAAAAAATAGGCTTATATTTTTCCAGAACTGTGCAACGGGTGTAGTACCCTTGAGTGTGCTTTTAGCAGTTCATGTAAAAACTCCTTGCCTGTTGAGTCCCAAACATGCAGTTGTATATTAATTACCAAATTTTCTCTCCAATTATAGTACTGTATTAAAAATAATGAAAGTTTATATATAAAATACGATATTAAAACATTAGTAGCAATTTCCCATTCTGTAATTTCCTCCTCACAAAGCATTTTTCTTTGTGAAAGAAACTCATAAACATTTAAGCATCACAATCTAGGCCACACAAATATCAAAATAATTCTAATTTTGTTTCATTTTTAAAAATTTTTCCTGGAATCTTAAAAATTTTGCAAGGACATATTCCAAAAAATGCAGATTTATATATTGCACAGGTGCAGTTACATTTGAAACAAACTTCAATGCTGTACCTTCAGATAAAAATTATTTTATCCCTTTGTGAAACAGCAGTAATGGATCTATAACATCCAAAAGAACTGGAATGGGAATTTGAGCATGAAGAACAAACTGGGCTTATTTTGATTGTGCCTCTAAAATTTTGGAATATTTTATTATCCTGACTGGTTAAATAATTATCCTGACTGAAAATCAACATCCAAAAATGTCAGTCTCAGACTAAGACTTTTTATGAGTCTTCAAAATGCTTTAATATTCTTACAAGGAAGGCTTTTTGAATTAATGTGTAAAAATACAGTGTGCAACATACACTGTATACCTTTATTATTATAACACCTTTTTTGAAAAGAGCATAGAATTAAAAATATTGTATTATAGTGTACTAGATCTTTTTTTAAGAAAGGTGAGTTTTTGCTGGTTTGGGTTACCTAGCCACCTTTTTTTTTTTTTAAATTGCAGTCTTTTTTACATTTACCTCAAGATTATCAAGATTTATGGGGACTAGGAATATTAAAAAACCTTTGCAAACTAGATTTGAAAAACACCCAAATGACAGTAGAGGGGGGGAATAAATAAATAAATAAATAAATAAATACTAGGCTTTTTGTGCTATTTGTTATGCCTTATAACTGCTCCAAAGATACATTTGAAAATCCCCACAGATACTCAGATTGGTCATTACTATTAACTTGTCCCTCTACCTTGCTATGGAATAAGGATTAGGGTTTTAAGAAGCTTAGGCAAATATAGATAGTGCTTTTAAGACTCTTAAAATTGCTCTGTTGAGATGATGGACATTTCAGTATATCTGCTAATGCACTTCAGTCTTATACCCTGTATCATTATACAGCTGTTTCAAAGATCTCATTGTGGTGTAGCATGTATTAAAGAAACAAAGGACATAATTAATCTCTTATTAATAATAAATAAGTTAGGTATAGTTGCAAACACAATAACTATGGTACTGGAAATTAAAAGGCATGATTAGAATTCTTATTTTCCAGGAGTGTCTCATGAAAATCCCCCTAAAAACAATTTGATACACCTGTGTGAGAAAAAGAAGTGTGCATTGTTCTCCAGGCTCTGCCTTTCCTTGAAGCTCTTGGGCAATGCTGGACAGGGCTCCTTCTGTTAAAGAAGTTTTAATATGTTGATTGTGTACAAGCCCAGATGAAAAATGCAGTGGTTGAGGCTTTATGATTCAAGCATGGCTTCTGTCAATCTCCTAAAATTGAAAAGCCTGAAGGCTGCAACCCAGAAGTGTGCAAGGTCAATGTAGCAGAAAACTATAAGGAAAAAAAGGACTTTTTCTTCATGTTGCTCAGATTTGATGCTTCTATTGGTTTCTTTAATTTTTTATACATAGCAGGTTTCTGCAAAAATGTTGTATTTTTACAATTGCCATTAACAGTGGGATCTCATCTCCACCCAACAGTGTGTTGTACAAATGATCTATAATCTCTTTCTAGAAGATTTACTTTTTACATACATTTAGTTTACATTCCTCTCTTAATTCCAAGGCATCAGGAATGATTGCAAATTGAAGGGTTATTGTAAAATAATCATCCATTAAAATTTGTATTAGTTAAGAACAGAACTTTGAACTCAAAAGCAAACAGAAGCCCATAAAGACCACAGAACACAAATGTATGTCTGTTGCAGTTAATCCCATTTACAGGTTCCAATACCTCAAGCTAAAATTTGATTATCAGCCCATTGGAAGGGTGTGGTGGGTAAGACATGGACTCCAGGGTAAGAAGCAATGGAATCGTTTATTATGAGAAAAATGCAGTGGGAACTGAGAATAAGTAATCAGGGTACAGAGAATGTAAACAGCATTCACACCTGCTCCTTGGCACATAGACAGTCCTTGCGTTCCCAGGATGTAGCCAGTCACAAAAAACACACGAAAAACAGTGTTCTGATTTTTGTCAACATTCATAGTGCTGTTCACAACAAGCCCTGGCCCTTAGCTGGTCTCATCTTGTTTTGTCTACTTCTTTACAGATAGAGGAGGCCCTTTTTCTTTTCCCATGGCTGTTCTCCACAGAAGGGGATTTAGTTAGTACTGTTTTACTACAATCATAATAGTGAGGCATTTCTCCATTAGGATTGCCAGAAGGGGAAGTCGCCAAAGAGATCTACTGAGCTCTCTGCTGTTGGTAGCAGTAATGAAAGGTAAAAAGTCCTCCTCCAGCACTGCAGAACTGCTTGGTAGTTGCATCTGATTAAAATGCAGATTATATTACCTAGTGAGTGAGATGGCTCCTGCATGCTTCCTCAAGGCGACCTGTAGTTTCTGGCAACACGATTCTTCAAGGAACAGAGTGATGAGGTGGACAAGAGATAAGCAATGTCTCTGCAGATTCCCAGTTCTTGGAATCATTTCTGCAGTGCAGAACTTTCCTGTGTCCATGATGTGTATGTCCTCTGTAGAAGTACAGACATGGTGGCAAATGCTCTGTCTCCTGGAAATGCAGGGCACTGCACTCCATTAATGCTGATTCTTCTTTTACCAACTTTTGGCTGGAAATCATGCTCTACAGCATTTCTGTTACTTGAATCTCATTGTCCTTTCTTTCTTTCTTTCTTTCTTTCTTTCTTTCTTTCTTTCTTTCTTTCTTTCTTTCTTTCTTTCTTTCTTTCTTTCTTTCTTTCTTTCTTTCTTTCTTTCTTTCTTTCTTTCTTTCTTTCTTTCTTTCTTTCTTTCTTTCTTTCTTTCTTTCTTTCTTTCTTTCTTTCTTTTCTTTCTTTTCTTTCTTTCTTTCCCTTCCTTCCTTCCTTCCTTCCTTCCTTCCTTCCTTCCTTCCTTCCTTCCTTCCTTCCTTCCTTCCTTCCTTCCTTCCTTCCTTCCTTCCTTCCTTCCTTCCTTCCTTCCTTCCTTCCTTCCTTCCTTCCTTCCTTCCTTCCTTCCTTCCTTCCTTCCTTCCTTCCTTCCTTCCTTCCTTCCTTCCTTCCTTCCTTCCTTCCTCCCTTCCTCCCTTCCTCCCTTCCTCCCTCCCTTCCTCCCTCCCTTCCTCCCTTCCTCCCTTCCTCCCTTCCTTTTCACCTCTGAGGCCAAGAAGCTCTGTGTTCTTGTATCATGCTGAATTTACATGTAAATGCATCCAGACTTTAATTTCAGTCTCCAGATAAAAAATTAATTTGGTGCTTGTCAACTGTCAATTCTCTTCCCTGGAAATAGTATTTTTCTTCCATTTGCAGCATTCATCAAATGCTTAAATATTTAAAAGCATGTGGTGTTTCTTTTGTTCATATGAGCCTATAACTCCTGTTGTCATTTGTGTGTAATCACACACAAATTAATCTTAAAGCACAGATTATTCCATAACAAAACAGATTTCTGTGGGGGCTGATGATGCCTGGTTTTATGTGTGTGCAAGAAAGTAGCATCAGAGCTCACTGCTGTGTCTTATCATCCCTGTCAGTCTCGAGAAGTTTTTCTGCTTTAGTTCAGGGACAGGAATAGAGTGGGTATGCTTATTTTTGACTTTGACAAGGAGGGAGTTTTAGAGCTGAGAATGGAAAGATTGATCTTTCATTTTATAAGCAATTTGTTTTTTAAATGCTGGGCTCACTACCATGCATGGTGATGGGTGCCAGAGGGCATTTCCAATCAATAAAGGCCACAAAACTGTTGCAATCCATAAGTTCATTGCTCCACTGACCTGACTCCTTTGGATGGAGTCTCTGAATTCAGCCCTGTCCTGAGGATGTTTTATGCCTCATTTTTAAACCTGGTCTAGTGCATAGAAAAATCGTACATTTTCAGGGTTTCTATCAGGGGTTGTAACTTGGCAAAAATTACTGATGTTTAATCTTCTGCTTTTGAAGGTCATGATGAATACAGAAGACTCTTTCAAAGTTCCCTAAAAATTAATCTTTATGAATCTGTGTCATATGGCATATATGTGTATTGACTTTTTGACTGTTAATGATTTATGCTTGTGGAAAAATCCTCTGAAATGTAATTTACAAACCTCAGTGTCAGACAGTAATTGTAGAATTGAATTACGATTGAACTGCACTCTAACTAGCAAATGATAGTAAATGAATGAGAGCAGTCAGATCTTCATGGATTAGCATCCCATCAAGTTCTGTAGAAGTTATTTTACAGGTGGAGTCTAAAAAAATGTTAAATGTTGGGATCTATGAGACAGAGACAAATCTCCAGATTCTACAGAATCTTAACTATTTTTAATAACATTGGACCTTAATCTTACATGATTTGTAAATATATTGTGTATCACAGCAAATAAAGATGAGTATGCATGACCAAAGAGAAGGGGTTTAGCAGAAGAAATAACCTACATTGGAAAGTAATTATCACCAAGATTAAGTGCAGTCTGGCACTTAAGAAGAGTCTCTGCTTTTAAAAATTATAGTGGAATATCGTAATACCAATCTTTCTTGTGTCACTTGTGTCATGATTCTGTATTTTACTCCTTATGAATATGATGACATAGTGGACTCTCTTTGATATGACAATGTCATCATCAAACTACCTTTGATATGACATCTATTATATATATAATAGTAAAAAAAATGATAAATTAGTATTACACAGATTAATATATGAATGGTATAGATAAGAATGTGTGGGCATCAAGTGACTCACAGATAAATTACCTTGCTCCTTGTAAAGTCATGCTAATCCCAATTCTAATTCTTAAAATATTGCTGGGACCTTTTACTACCAAACAATTTGAAAAGGGAGAAAAAATTCCTTAATTCAATATAGAAGACATCCCCACTTGACAAAAATGTTTGACTCAATTATTTTAAATATATCAAAACTAAACTGTGTCCATTTGCTGCAGAAACAAGCACTGCTCTTTATGCAGACTTTCCTCTCGGCTTAGATGTAAATATTTACCAATATATTTCAGGCAAGTATTTTTTTCCAAATTTCATTGCATTTGTTTGTTTGGTTTTGGGTTTTTGTTTTTTTTTGTTTGGTTGGTTGTTTTTTGTTTGTTTGTTATTTTAGCTTTTTTATTTCCTAGCTTTACTAATGCTTATGGGAGAGTTTGGGTTTTTTAATTTTAATTTTGTTTTTTCATTCATTTAATTAAATATATAGCTAGGTGCTAGCTTACTTTTAGGGCTCCTGCATATGTGTGCATGCATATCTGAGTTTAATTTCACCCCTCACTGCTGGAAACATGATGTTATTTATATCAACATTATTGTATTTGTTTATCTTCTTGCCTTATAACATCCCTTCCAAAAACTGGTCTTTTTCCAAATTTATTTTGCAGTTTATTTAAAGAGAGCAAGTACTTCTGTCTGTCTACGTAGATGAAGGGTTCTGTTCTCAGTTAAGCCATAATGACAGCACTGGAGAGACTCAACATTCATATAGATGTTTTTTCAGTCATACTAACTCTCATTGGGACAAAAAATACGAGTTGCATTACATTAAAGATGCTTGGGATACCCAGCAACCTTGCTTAGAATTGGAGTTTTATTGTTAGTATGCTTTATTTAATATATAGCAAACTCAACAATACTTTTAGTAGGGAGGGGGAATCTTCTTTCTTTTTTTCTTTCTTTTTTTACCCTTCTGTGTAAATCATGTTAGGTCTGGAAGATGTCTGGTAGTCAGAAATGGGGACCCACACGTATTTTTCATAAATATAAAATGGAAAGAAACAACTTCTATTAGAGTATGCAGTATTGGTGCGAAGGTGGAATAACAACCTGTTTCAAGTGGTTGCAGAAAAGGGTGTCTGAATGCCAGGGAGGTAGCCATAATCATTTTGCAATTGTACTTTCACCTAAATGAGGACTTACTTTTTCTGTCCCTGCTTCTCTGTGTAAGCTTTTTGTAGATGTGTTTTGTTTCCATAACAAGACTGTGATTGTAAAAATATATTAGCAATTACCTGTTTTTAGTGTGAAAAAAAGCACTTGGGTTCTGTGTATAGTGGAATATTGTTTTTTGGGGGGAGGGCATTGCATTTGTTTTACCTGTTCTGAGCTAAATACCTCTTATTATTAGCTAAAAACAAAATAAGCCCACAAGGAGGAAAGAAAATAAAAAATGAAAGACCTTTTCTGCTGCCATTTTTAAATGTTCTACAGGATCACATCCTGAAAGTGATACACTCATGGCTGGGAGTATTTTGCCATGGTCTTTGTAGTACTTGTGAGTAGGACATGCTTCCCAAAATATTTTATTTGGTCCACAGTTCGGCAGAGTTTTGCCAATAATATTAATTTTTTTTAACTTGTTCTAAGGGAAAGAGGAAACGTCTCTACATCTTTCAGATTTGTTATGAGCAGCACCTGCAGTTGTACCAAGAGAGGCAAAACCAGATACAGGCAGCAATATAAACTGACACGTCTCAGCAATGCTGTTTCTGCCTTGCATGTGAAAGTGCAATACCCTAACACTTCTGCCACCTCCAAATTACCAGTCATGTTGAAGTTTGCTAGAAGTGACTCAGTTCCCAATGTTACTCAGATCTTACTCATTCCATGTATGTGTTTGTTTTTCAATGCACTTTACACAGCATTGTCTTTCATTTCTTAGATTAATGACTGCCAACACTGAGTAAGAAAGGCTTCTTAGAGATTTGCCAGGAAAAGTAGAATAATCCCATGGACAAACAAATTTATACAAGAGGTACCAGGTTTATTCATTGATCTGCTTTATCTATAGAGTACTTTCCAAACAGAAATCAAATACTATGGTTACTGAATAACATCATGAATAATTTTCCACAATGTCTCATTTTAAAAGGCAGTCTTGGTTGAATAAGACTCATTTAGCAGAAGTACTTACTAATAACCTCTTGAAAGATATGAATAGGACAGAAAAAAACCATTACAAGTTGGTTGCACCAAAGAAAATTCTGATTTGAAAAAGAAAAAAACTCCCATTGAGAGTCAGAACAGGATGCCCAGAGAAGTTCTGGAAACTCAGTCCTGGGAGATTTTTAAAACTTGACTGGGCAAGACTGTAAGCAATTTGATTCTTGAGGTAATGTTTGTGTGGAGGAGAGGATCACAGTAAATGGCTCCGGAGGTCAATTCCAACCTTAATTATTCTCTGCTTCTGTGATAGCAAGGTTTAGGTGGCAGTCTTAGGACCTATCAGTTTATCATTAAGTGGAGTACCAAGAGTAAAGTGTGTTCTTTTGCATGAAGTTAGTTTCTGTTGGATCAATTTGCATGGGAGAATAGATTTATGTCTGGTTTTGGTTTTTTTGGGTTTTTTTTTTTTGGGGGGGATGGTAGTTGCAATGCAGATACAGATCAGGTAGGCTTTTTTCAAGACTTAAAGACTCTGGATATGTGATGAGTTTTTGACAATTAGACTTTAGTAGCTTCTGTAGCCACTACTCTTGCTTTTTGATTATTGGATTGTCTTACTGTCTTTGTAACCATTACTTGACTTTATGAACTGCTCATAATTCTTTCTCAACACTGTATTATTGTAGAAAACAGAAGCTTAATCATGGATTAGGGTTCTGTCACGCAAAGTAACAAGATTTAGGCTCTCATATTAATAAGGTATTCATATCTTTATGAAGTTATTAATTATCAACATGAGGTTTCTACCTCCTACCAAAATGTTGAAATTATGTAGATGAATGGCATAGCTGCATTGTCTTGAGGATTGGGTGAGGTGAGGAAAACTGACTAAATCTTGTGTTTAATGTCCCTGAGAGTTGTTTTTGGTGAAAACTATACTTTGAGCATTTGTTATGAAATTTAGAACCTTCACATTTCCTCTATTTTGAGCTCTACTGTAGATTTTTTGGTAGACATAGTTGAGTACGGCATAGTATCTTTTTATAGTACTTAAAATTTCAGCTGTTACAGCGAGAAACAACTTCCTATCAAAGTAAGTAAAGTTTGTCAATAAGATGGAAAACTGCTGTCACCAGAAGTCTGTTTTGAGGGGGGGATAGGCAAACCATTATTTGAATCATGCCTATATCTCAGTTTCTTAAAACTGCCTCAGCTCACAGTCAGTCTTAGCTTAGACTGTGTCTGCTGTTATATTGTTCCAAGATCAACTTTTCAGGTAAGAAGCCACTAATACCAAATGCATTTGTGCTAAAATATTTTAAATGTTTTGAAATTAAATAAAGGGGGAAGTGTTAATAACGTCTTGGTGTAAACCATCAAAGAAACTCGCCTAAACCCCAAACCTAATTTCTATAAATTTTCAATCTGTTTCCTTGGGTTTAAAGAGCAGACAAGTGATACTGGACATGCTGTGTATTTAAATTTCCAGTTGCAAAGGTTTTATAACAGATTTGTGAATGTGGGGAGACTATTACATGTCTATTAGGTAAATATCTGTTAGGTAAGAGCTCTGTGATTTTACTAAGTACCTATTAACTTACTTAAATCTGTAATTACTCGTAACACTCGATGAGCATTCCTTATTACTTCTGTCAGCTCTTTAAATTTCTACATGAATTCTTATATTGTGTCCAAAATACTAATAAATTAAAAATGTTTTCATATAAGACCAAATACAGTTCTTGCTGACTTATAAAGCAACCTGCATATTAATCTGTTAATCTTTAAAAAGCTGTATTAAAGAAATGGGCTTTGTCTTAAGCTAAAATCAAGATGGACACCTTTTTCTTTCTGGCAATGAACTTTATTTATTTATTTAATTCCAGCATATGTAGCATATATAGATGTGAATCTTCCTTTGTCACCTCTAATATTTTCAGTGGAGCGAAACTCATGTCACTGTTGCAGAACAGGGAGCGTGTGAGCTCAGGCTGTTCACAGCGATAGTGAATCAGGACAGCATCATGGACTACATTCCACTTCGGAGACAGGCATCCTGGGGCAACGAATTCCTAGTAACCTGTGGTAGCAACCAGATGAGATGCATTTTGAATGTAAAGCTTTTGTCCAAAGGTCATCCTCTTTTTTTCTTTTCTATCCCTTTGACAACTTCCCTAGAGTTTCAGGTCTTGGACAGTTAACATAGCAAGACTGGATGTATGAACTTTGAGCCACAGTGTATTATAATTTTCTCAGTACTGCAGAATTTAGAGTTTACTTTTACTTCTTTGGAGTATTAGCACATACTGGGTGTAGCCTGTTACTGTGTCAATAGAAAGATAACATGAAGCTGGTATAGCTCTGAATCTTGAGGGTTGATGGCATGTTGCTATGCATGCTGATCATGGAGCATAATAAAAGAAAGGAATTTAATTACAGACCTTCAGCATAAATCACCATGAGCAATGATGTACAGATCACCTTGTCAGATGAGCTTGGTATGTGCAATTGGCTGGCAAGCCAGAAAATGTATAAAGCATTAAACTATGTCCTCTTACCTGGGTTTTAACATACAGAAACATTATGCTCATGTAAAGCTCTTCATGAATGAGATTTGGAAAATGTTAACTGCACCAATCTCAAAGCATCAGTACAGTGAATATGATAGTGTGTCTGCGCTGAATATTTCCACTTAGCTAATATAAGCCTATCAGAGTAACAGAAGACTAAATTCAAATGATCAAAAGGAGCTTGTTGTAGTAGTATTAGAACATGAGACTCCCTGGACAAATTCAATGTCATTTAATGATATATATATATCATTAAGAGAATTTTGCTTAATTCATAGATATGCTCTTACATAGTAAATACGGATTTTTGAATTCTAGTCTTTTTGTCTTTTTTTTTTTAATAGGTAGTTCTTTCATTTTCAAGGAAACCTTAAGTTTTTTCAAGATGCATTCTTTCATAATATCAGATTTCTGGAGGTGAACATGGATGCAGCCCATTTGTCAGAGAAAAAGACCCTGTGGTCTCTGGATGTCTGCTTAGTATGCTTCCTTTTAGATCAGGACAGCAATTAAGCACCTACATACTAAAAAGAGAACACCAGTAAGGAAGAACAATAGGAACCCACTGTAGCTCTAAGTGGACGGATTAAACTTGAATGTTCAGTCCTGTGTTAGCCACATGCATTCAATGTAGATGCATCTGCATCTTACTTAGCAGACCCAAATGTAATCATGAA
Source organism: Apus apus (assembly GCF_020740795.1). Lineage (NCBI taxonomy): Eukaryota > Metazoa > Chordata > Aves > Apodiformes > Apodidae > Apus > Apus apus. The sequence continues at coordinate 56,592,600 of NC_067283.1, forward strand.
AAGTAGACATCTAAGGTATTCCTGTACCTATGCAAGCTTATTCCCTACATAATATTGCTTAAATATAGTGTGCTACCTGTTGTGCTGAGCACTCCTTTAGGCAAGATGGATATCCTGCCAGTTCCTTTTTATCTGCCATGTTTTATCTCTTATCAATCTGAGGGAGGAATGCAGTATGCTGAATGATACAAAATATGAGGATTACTCTAAACTTAGCTGCCTCTGACAGCAAACTGAAGGCCCATCACAATTCCAGGCTTTGCAGTCCTAAATGCTGAGGAGTCCATAGCAAAAGCCTCAGAAGCTAAAGCTGCAGGTCGTTCGAAGAGACCACAAGGTTAGTAAGATGAGTAGAGCAAGAAATTTGATATGCTGTTAAAGGCTTCCCTGCTGTCCATGCCTCTAGTAGTTCCTGATAATTCAGTTTTCTAAGCTAATGTGAGCAATTTGATCATACAGTCCTAAAAATCCATATTAATTACTGCTACACGATTTATTTTCCATGGCCTTTTGGCTTTGTTTGTTCATAATTAACTCAATTAAAAAAAAAAAGAAAAAAGAAAAATCTTTACTCTCAGCTGGACTCCCTTTGAGCTTTTCTATATGTCCATGTCAGCAGAGGAAGACAGGGTGGTTCCTACCCATTGCATTAAAATGCCAGGTTTAATGGGGTTTTTGGTGGATTATCAAGAAAAGGGGCTGAACTGGGGCTGTTTAGGGACTTACAAGTCCCATATCTTAAAACAGTATACAGATTAGAAAGAAAATATGTTCTGTAAGGCTCTGATTAATGCTTGCCTTAGTCTAGGACACGTACACTAAACTGAGTGAAGCCAACTAATAGATTATGATAATATCTTATCTTTTCTGTGCAATTACCTTTTAAAACGAGTAGAACCTTTCACTGAAAGGATAAACCTGTCCATAGTAGGGCTTTAAAATCTTGAAAGGCTGGAGTAAGATAATGTACATGGACAGATCATTGACCAAGGACAATATTAGACTTTATTGTAATAAATCAAAAAGAAGGTTATAGTGTCCTTAAAAAATAGTACCTTAATTATGGGTTATCCTTCAAGGTGCACACAATGTCTTATCAGTGCTTCTTTTATCTTAAAAGTGGGTTTGATAGCAATTTAGTGCTGGGAGCAAGCAGTCTATTTGATAATCAGCATATGTTTTCCAGCCTTCCTTTTCTTACATTGAAGATATTCTTCCTTTTTAGTTGCTAATTATATTTTTAAAGTGAGGATTATCAGATTTTTTAATACAATCAATGTTCATTTTAAAGGCAATATACTGAAATTAAATTGTTTTCTTATGCAGTTTGTCCTATTTAATAGCCCAAAGTATATATAGTTGGGAGCTGATAACTTACATGCTATTTAGTTGTTACCATTTTATTTTGATCATTCTATCAGGTCAGCAATTCTTTAGTTTTTACTTTGAATTCAGTCTTGATGATACTTTTTCTTCCCCTAAACCTTTCTCTCTCTCCGTGTCCCCTCTGCACAGACATATTTCATGTTTTTCATCCACTGTGTGATTCAATCTTTAGTGACAACTTAGAATTACCTTGCTTATTGGCTGCTTGTCAACATTATGAAATAATTTCAGAGCTGTCTGTTTTCTTTCACTAATGTTTTCTGTTAAGACTTAGGAAGATCTTATCTTTGTATTGCAAAGGGAAATTGTCTTCAACTTTGAAAAGACCTCTAGCATTACCCAACTCCTTGCTTCAGTCTTCAGTGCTTATAGGGATCATTGTAGGTCATTTAGGTCCTTCCTTATAATTTTATTAATTTTATTAATAAAGCTACTATGTATTTCCATTAAAGTAAGGCCACGGGCATACGTTGATGATGGTAGCATTGTCTAACAATGAGGATGATTTGAGCTATCCTAGCTGACTTTTCCTGAAGCAGACTGGTGTTCTGGATGAAGTTCCTAAATCTATTGCAGAAGTTGGAGTTGGCCTTTAAAAAGCTTAATTATAATCTAATAGATCAATTGTGGTTCAGAAATATATTTATCTTCATTCTTTTCTTCAGCCTTTTAAATACCTTTTCACACCTTCCTTTTTCTACAGACATTCTATCTCTTTTAACACTGTCTTGTTTTGTTGAAGAAACATTTTTTCCTGAATTATTTATAGCATGATTTAACTGTAAAGATGAAAGCACACATTGTTTGTAAATTCATAATGAGGTTGTCATGCCTTTTTCCTTTTTAAACTCTGTTGGCAGTGATTTAAATCCTCTCCTTCTATCCTTAGAGAGACTGTGATAAAAAGCGTACATAAGTTTTACTCCCAATTAATAGGAGTCTGTCCTGGACCACCACCATCTGTGTCTAGAGAAAAGAGAATAGAATTTTGTTAATTAAAAACACCTAGGCAAAGATGGTACTTTTGATTATATTAGTGAGTCACTGGCAGTTGCCATCAGTTCCTTTTACTGTTACAGGAAAGTGTCTCTTTCGCAGGCTTGACCCAAGGCTAGCCCAGTTTCTTATCCATTGTTTTAAGATGGAAAATTAATTAACTGAATGGATCAATATCACAGAAACCTGGTGGGATGGTTCTCATAACTTTGAATTCTGCAGCTGATGGCTACAAAGTCTTCAGAAGGGATAGGCAAGAAAGGAGAGGTGGCGGAGTGTTATGATTGTATAGAGGTCAATGATAAAAATGATAGGGTTGAGTGTTTATGGGTAAGCACGAGGGGGAGGGCTAATAAGGCAGTTATCCTGTTGGGAGTCTGTTATACACCACCCAACCATGATAAGGAAGAGAATGAAGCATTCTACAAATTGCTTGCAGAAGTCTTGAAATTGCCAGCCCTTGTTCTGGTGGGGGACTTCAACCTTCCAGATGTCTTCTGGAAATACAACACAGCAGAGAGGAGACAGGCTAGAAGGTTCCTTGAGTGCATGGAAGATAACTTTCTGACACAACTGGTAAGGGAACCTACCAGGACAGGTGCCTCACTAGACCTGCTATTAATTAACAGAGAAGGACTGGTAGGAGATATTGTGGTTAGAGGTTGTCTTGGGCTTAATGGCCATGAAATGGTAAAGTTCTCAATTCTTAGTGAAGTAAGGAGTTGAGGTCAGCAAAACGTCCACCATGGACTTCCAGAGGACAGACTTTGGCCTGTTTAGGACTTTGTTTGGAAGAATCCCTTGGGAGACAGTGCAGACAGACAAAGGGATCCAGAAAAGCTGGACATTCGTCAAGAAGGAAATCTTGACAGTGTGATTGCCATCTACAAGAAGGGCCTGAAGGAGGCCCCAGAGAACTACAGGCCTGTCAGCCTGACCTTGGTAAGGAGAAGATCATGGAGAGGCTCACGGCAACTGCAGGACAGCCAGGGGATCAGGGCCAGCAAGCATGGGTTCAGGAAGGATGGTTCCTCCTTGACCAACCTGGTCTCCTTCTTTGACCAGGTGATGCACCTGGTGGATGAGGGAGAGATTGTGGACATTGTCTACCTGGATTTTGGTAAAGCCTTTGATACCATCCCCCACAGCATTCTCCTAGAGAGGCTGACAGCACAAAACATTACTTTACTTAAAATTGAGTAAGATTATAAAGCTTGTCAAAAAGAAAAATCACACAGCAATCTCACTCTCAAAGCAACAGATTACAACAAGCAGAATTTAACAAAATGGTACTCTCAAAACAACAAGTTATCATTGGAAAAACTTGGCAAAATTAGAAATTATCTTAGCCTTACATGCCGAGAATAAGGTTAGAAACAGAAAAAGAGAGGGAGAGAGAGATGAAGAGAGACAGGGAGAGATGACGAAAGAGGGAACAGGAAATGTATTACCACCCTTGGATCCAGTGACAATCTCAGCATGACATTGTGGTCCTTGGATGGCAGGTGTGTGCCCCGAGCATTTCAAGTCTGCCTCTTTTATGGCACTTGGCCCCACCTCTTCTGGTGAGACTCAGCCTGCTTTGCACAGACTCAGTGTTGGATTTGGGAATGTTCTGGAAATGAATCAGTGGGGCATGGGGGTCCAGGTGATCACTTGCCCCCCAGCCCAGGTTGACCAAGCAATGACCTTTATTTTCATGCATGCGCTCTGTCCTTAAACAGGAAAGTGGTTGTTCACATCCCCCACCCGAGCACAACGTCCAGTTTGTCAGGGCAGCTCTTTTAAGACAGTTACTCATTTTGGGACTTTACAGCCCCTTAACTGTAGGAAGGACATTGAGTTTCTGGAGTGTGTCCAGAGAAGAGCAAGCAAGTTGGTGAAGGATATAGAGAATAAGTTCTATGAGGAGAGGCTTAGACAACTGGGATTGTTTAGTTTGGAGAAGTGGAGGCTGAGGGGAGACTTTATTGCTCTTTACAACTGCCTTGGGGGGGGGTTGTAGGAAGGCTGGTGTTGGCCTCTTCTCCCAAGTAAACAGCGACAGAACCAGAAGAAATGGCCTGAAGTTGCACCAGGAGAGGTTTAAACTAGATAAGTAGGAAGAATTTCTTTACTGGAAGAGTAGTTAGGCACTGGTGCAGGCGATCAGGGAGAAGGTAGAGTCACCACCCCTGGAGGTATTCAATAAACGTGTAAATGTGGCACTTCAGAGCATGCTCTAGGCATGCCTCACGTAGGCACGGTGAGTTTTTTGTGTGTTGTTGGCTTGGTGGGGTGTGTGGTTGAGGTTATGGGGTTTTTAATTATTTGAGGGTTCTTTGTTTGGCTGTTTTTTGTTGTTCCCCCTCCAGGTGGCTTACTGGACTCAGTCATCTTAGAGGTCTTTTCCAACCATGACAATTCTGTGATTCTGTGTTTTTTGTCAGGAGAAAACGCTTAATGGCAGGAGCTGCAGATTGGTATTACTAGTCACTTATGGGGTATCATCATTTTCTTATGGGATAGCCTAGAAGTTTCAAAGCTAGTTGTATAAGTTGCGTAGCTGTCACAATACTCCTGTTGTAGTAATAGCACGGCCATGAAAAATCCTTTATCTTTCAGGGACAAACACCTCTATGTTCAGAACCAGTTCTTAAAACAATTGTTACTCTCCAGGAGGACTGTTGTGTTGCTGCTATTAAACATTAATTGCTGAACTAGCAATCATTGGCATCTGCTTCTGAGGAAGGTGGGACAGGACCCAAGTCCAACACACTACAGTTATGTGCCTGATCTTTTTTTGCCCACAAGAGGCCATAGATTGGAGTCCATAAAGAAGATTCCATACAATGTGTGGTTAAGAAAAGACAACATGAGGATGGTCCTTTACCAGAATGTTAATTTGTACATGTGACGCATGTACTACACATGAATGTCTGTTTCCACTGGATACACAATTAACATAATAAGCATGATGTTTACATGGGATAACAATTCCCTGATCTAGAGACATTTTTATTTATCTGTTTCCTATGTGCTGCTTCTGTCAAGCAAGGCGGAGCAACAATATTTGATGTGTTTGACTAAATTTTGAGTGGGGGGCATTATGCAAAGTTAGCAAAAGAGGCCAATTTCCATTTAGCTTTGCTTTTAGATGTAAAGCTGAGCAGACTCAATGAAACTTGGGAGATTGCCATGGTCTAAGGTCTGTCATAAATACCAAAATACATATTCCTAGCCTGTGTGTGTGTCTGTGCTCACTTCTAAAACACAGGACTTACCTATCAAGGATAGTAAGGGACTCCGAAATGTCTGTAAGGTATTCAGCAGTGACCTCTTTGCTTAGTACCTTGGGTCACAGAGCTTGTGAAACCTGGCTTTTAGCTGGGAGCACTTTTCCTTACTCAAATGAAGTTTTTAAAACGTGCAGTCTCTGTACTCTTTTCAGAGATTTCTATTCTGTAGAAGTCCATATCAATACACAATCTTATCTAAAGGTGTATTATCTAAAATCATTTGAATACGCAAGTTGAAAAAGAGATTAAGATAAATGTTATTAAAATATAAATTCATGCGCATTCTAATATTTTGACTCAAGGTGGGTTGTTTTTTTTTTTAAAGTTTGTTTCATCATGTAGTTCAAAAACATCATTCTGAATACTATTTTTTTTTTTTTTTTTCAGAAATTATCTAGGCAATCCAAAATTCTGTCTTTCACAACACATTTACAAAGCTTTCATGTTTATGTATGACCCCTGAAAAAGGGTTTAAACAGGAGGAGAAAGGAAATTTCAAACACTGGTGACCTTTAGATAGATGGTGTCATGGATCTATGTGTTCACATAGCAAATGAATAAATTGGCTGTAGAACAAAATTGTTCTTTATCTCTGTGTGATTAATTTAATAGATAAATGTAGCCAACATTAGCAAGAATCTGCTGTCTTTCATAAACTTTTTCATAGAAATGTTGTATTGAAAAGGAGAATTCTGCATTTATTGGTTTAACTAAAAGGTATTTTTAATTTGTATTCAAGATTTCACTGAATGCTTTGGAAAGTAATTTACTTACAGTAATATATTGTAAATTGCAGTCAAGAAATAAAAATGGATCATAGGAGGAGTACATCAATGCCAAATTGGTATTTTACTGCCCTGTTTTTTAATGACATTTCATTTTAAAAATCAGGGGTTTTTATATATATATTTGTAAACTCTTGCTCTGATGTTTAAAATGTTACATGGCTAATTTCAGCTGCTGCAAAATCTAGTTTCTTATGTCACCATCCACATGATATAAAGTTATTGACAAACATTCCTGTAGCTTGAGAACTCACTCTACATCTGGGCTGCCAGGCAACTAGAAATCCTTGGTAAACACACAGAAGCCTCCAATAGTGCTTAATCAATATTTCTTTTCAAAAAACAGGGGTTGTCTGGGAAAACCTGACATGTGAGAGTCTTCTGCGGTTTGCCTGTGAGATCAGTATATACAAACAGGGCTGGATTTGGGTAAAAATTATGTTGGAAAATCAATCTCTTTTTCTCCTTAGTAGTTCTGGATATGCCTGCCTACTTTAACAGCTAGATTTATAGTGCTGGAGTGTAACACAACAAAAATAAGCTATTTCTAGGATAATAGCTATATAGAACCTGCTGGATCATAAAAGCCTAAAATGTATTCCTGCTTAGAGTAGGAACTGTAACATTTTAAAGTCTTGATGGGGTTAAAAAATGTATTTTAATACCTTTTTTCTCAAGCTGCTTTATATACAAGTCAAAAGATGCTTTTGCTGTCTTTGGCAACAGATCTGATGGTTAGTTGGGATATTTCGTTATTATTTGTCATTGCTGTTCATTTCACAAGCAGATTTATGTCTTCAAAACTAAATTTCAACAAAAGTTGCATTCATTATGTCTGATCCATTGCAGATAAGTATACATATGGCCAGCTTTATTATCTTTGCCATGACTTTTTGACAGTGAAGTGGTATAAACACCCTGAACACACACACACACACAGTCCTAAGAAAATTTGAGCTGGAATTCTGAAGTTTGCTGAAATTTGTGAAGTTGAATTGTGAGGCAACTCAATCAAACGTGAGACACTTCCTAAAAGTTACATTAAACAAATGCACTTAAATAAACACCCAAAAATTCTAAAAAATTACATTAAACAAATGGCATTAAAAAACATTGAAACACAGTTTTTAAAAGTGGTGTTGAGGACTGCAGCCTAAGATGAGCTATTCATAATATGTTAGACTGAGTTGCTTTCCTCTTGTAATTGTTTTTGTTTCTTCACATTGATTGCCTTTATCTCATCATTAACTTTTTGTGTTACAAATTATGTGACTCATACATTTCAACTGCCCTATATACACAGTTTTCTTGCAAAAATTTAGAGCAGCATGGGGAGAGCTGCCTGCTCCCTGAGGTTCTGTTCACAGTGCTGCATGAGTGCCACGTGCCAGTTGGTGTGCAGTTGCCATGGTGAGGTGTCTGGTGGCCAGCTGGCAGCGTTCAGTTGTCCTAGTTGGAGAACCTGAGTGTTCTACTGTTTTGATTTCTACTCAAGAGATGCTAACAAATAGTTCTGGATTAAGACAATTCAGTGTGTGCAGAATTTCCCATCTCATGGAACATATGCTGATCACTACCTTTTTTCATTCTAGGAATATTAAATAGAAAGGGAACAGGGTAGCTGAAAGCAAAGACTGGCCACAAGCTCTGATTGGCCGGTCAGGTTGGTTTGCACCAAAACTTGTCATCCGGGATTTAAAAAAGTAATGTCTTTGTGAAAAGAAGATGGACACACAAGTTAAAAAAAAAAAATAGTTAAAAAAAATGACATAATTTTAATTAATAAGTGAGAATACAATCTTTACTTAGTTCCTCAATTATTTTGGAGTAAGAACACTAGGAAATTTTATGCTTTTGAATCTCTTGCAGAGATGGGTCTGCTGCCACTATGGAGCTTTGCCTGAAGAGCATCAACATAATTTCTGATTGCTCAGCCAAAAGAGGATGTAACTTTTTAGCCTTAACACAGCTTATTTACCTTCTCCATTTGGTATCTCCTTGGAGTATGTTTGCCTAATAAGACACCATTAAAAGACTCTTTATAGTAATTACACAAGGAATATTTTCAGCAAATAGAAATTTATATTTTACCAGGATGAATAGCAGCTGCTATAAAGATTACTGTTAAGATTAAAGCACTGCAAATGTCAGAGGATGTATTTACTTTACTGGTGGGAGAGACACCTGTCAGGAAACATTTTGAAAAGGTAAAAGGAATAGATAATGTGTTTAGAAAACGTTAGGAAGACATAAAATATTTGAGAATATTAGAGTCATGTGTTGATAAAGAAATATGTGATGGTTAGAGACAAAAGGGACATTATGTTATTAATTCATGCCATTTAATTTGGTTTATTCTTAATAAATCAGTTATGTGTATAGACATTGTTGCATTTAAATGTCATTATGCATAGGACAAATCATAAATATTCTGTGCTATTGGAAGGAGCCCAAAACACAATTCTTATATCCCTTTTAAGTATTAAAGATATAAAATTTTGAAGAGCCATTGCATCCTTGGGGAGATCTGGGAAAATGGAATAATAGTCCTCTTTTTGAAGGCAAAGATTCACATGCTAACTGATTTGCACTTAAGGATCCTTCTAAGTCTTAGTTGCAATATCCTCAGTGAAAGAGGAATACATATATGAAATACTTTCCAGAAAATCCCATGACAATACAACATTCAGTTGTGTAAATTAAGATTTTATTATATAATCTTAACACCTAAGGCACCTAAGTCAAACGTAGCAGCTGGAAAAAAAAAAAAAAACTATTAGAAATGTAAAAAATAACCCTGAAATACAAAGAAGAATAATCTACTTTAGCTTCTCAGGGTACATGTCTATATGCAAATATGGCCTGTCTATAATCACTGGTGCAATTGCTAGTGGGTTGATGCCTCAAACAAAATTGTTAAGCAACAGTGACTCTATTAAGAAGCTGATAGCCTGTGAATGGGTGTGGAAAAGCTGTTATGACAGGAAAGGAGAACTGATCCTCTCTGTGAATTCTTGTAACAATGGGACAAATGAAATTTTCTCAAGTGTTACTCAAACACAGTATTCCATGTCATCACATACATATAATCCAGTGAGCTAATGCGCATAAACTCAACAAGGATCAGAAAAAATCATTTGATGTTTCTGTGTTATTTTGAAGACCTAATCCTGTTAAATTCTGAAGTACTTACAGCTGTATAAGAACTCTCTGGAATATGCAATATGCAGTATCTGTCAATGCTGAACGGGCAACCAGACTTGAGTTTACATTATCTTTTTTGTTAGCCAAGCTGTTCCACATTTATTGGACCAGGACCTATTTATGGCAATTACTTTACTATATTTAAGGCATGCTTACATAATACTCCCTAGGCTAGTTGCCGGTTTTGTTACTATTTTTAACTCATTTTTTATTAGGTGTCTTCAGTGCTAAGAACAGTGGAAGAAATGTGAAGATCAACGGAATAATGAAAAAAGAATCAGGCAAATGGATACATCTAGGGGAAGATAGGAGGTTCCACATAAACATCAGAAAAAACTTCTTTCCTGTGAGAGTGACAGAGCACTGGAACAGGCTGCCCAGAGAGGTTGTGGAGTCTCCTTTGCTGGAGACATTCAAAACCCGCCTGGATGTGTTCCTGTGTGATGTGCTCTAGGTGACCCTGCTCTGGCAGGGGGGTTGGACTAGATGATCTTTCAAGGTCCCTTCCAAACTCTAGGATTCTGTGATTTTGTGATTCTGTGAGTGAATATGTGCTGAGTTAGGTTGCCGCCAGCAGTGGCACTCATGATTGGGTTGCACATTTCAGGCTTACCTTAGGTTGTGGTATTTATGGTCCCACTGCACTCATCAATGAGAAGGTGACACTAGAAAGTCAGGAAAGCTTGACATTTTTCAAAGACAGAAACAATTTCTATCCATCTTATACTTGCATTGCTGTCCAGACATGCTTCAGGATTATATTGGCAGCATATAATCTCTTCAAGAGTAAATAAACTAAGGGGGGAAAAAACTCCTGCAACATGAATAAAAATAACAGAACAGATGCATAAACTAGCAGATAGTAACGCAGCTAGTTTAGAGCTGCCAGAGTTTCAGTCTGCCAGTTTATAGCAGCAGCCATAGAAGCTTATGTCAAGATAGACAAACATGTGATGCGATACCTTAGCAATACAAGTTGATTGCAAAGGAGGGCAATCCACTAAAAAGGGAGCTGTTCCTGGCTTTCCTTGCTTCTTTGGGTTGTTTTGGAAGGTTCAGTACTCCCAAAACCAATGGATATTGGTCTGTTCCCTGACTGTTGTCATCTTGAAACAGGTTAGCGGCTCCTATGGTTACACCTTATTTCGAGATTATTTTTAACTGTTACTGCAAATCTTTATTTTAAGGTGGTTGTTTTAGGACAAAAGCTTTTATGTTTTTTGAAAGGCTGAGAACTGTAATGAAGAAGATAAATGTATGGAATAGCAGACTTACAAAGATATTAAATGATATGTTTTCATAAACCCACACAAATTAGAGATGTAAAAGGTCTATTAATTTGCAGTTAGCTGAGTTCCCTATTTATGCCAGCATTGTTCCCTATAGTGTATTTTCCTGAGCTTTACTAGCTTCCATTTTAAATGACCTCTGCAACTGGTCTTTTGCAGCTACCCTGGGAGATTTCCAAGGTCAAGGAATGGGAAATTTCAGAGCATTGTGTTTATCTGTAACAATGTTAATGGGACTAATAATGTATTCACTGCGTTCTTTAAGGTTAATTACTTGGTAGTTGATGTACACTTCAGAACTGAAGTAGGCACTTATTTTGGATTCACTTGAGATTGTTACAAGAGAAGGGCAAAAGATCAAGAGATTCTTGAGAACTTGCATTTTTCATAATACTCAATTTTTCTCATATTTTCAAAAATATGGTCTTTGTAATATATGCACCGTAAGCACAGTATTAACCTAATACTTTTTTTACCTCCCCACAGGAAAATTTAGTATTCTGCTCACTGAATACAGAAATCTAAATGGGCCATGTCAATAGTTAGGGTAGCCCTCAAAAAGTGAGGATAACTGGTTAGATCTCTCATATTTCTGGTATTATTTTAGCAAGCTACTTTCCTCTCCCACCCATCAGTTTCCCAGTTATGTTCTAAACCTATGAAAATGACAGATCAGTACATGTGCTGGAGAATTCCTGCTAAGCTGTTCTTGTTCATCTAACAGCCCATAAACAGAGCCTCCATTGGAGAAGTTAGAGGCTCTTCAGACAGAATGCCTGACATCCAATTGCAAGCTCAGTTGTATATAAATATGTCATTTAAGAGAGGCAAAATAAGGTTGCCACTAAACTGTTACAAGAATCAATTCCCTGAGGTTTGTGAAGTACTTTGAAAGTGTCACATTTCAAAGGTCCTGACAACAGTATATGTGTAATACAGGCCTTTAACATATGGGAAAGTATAACTTAGAATTGCACACTTGGCAGAGAAGAAAAATGCTCTTCAGATACTGGACTTGCACTTTAAAGCTCCCTGGGTGATCTTGGGTAACTAATACCAGTTAAGATGAGAGTGAGATGACTCCAGTTCATGCAAAATAGCCTAAATCCTACTAATAATCTACATTTATATGAAAATGTATTAAATTCTATGAAAATAAACTTAGTCAGCATACAGTAGGCTCAAAGTCAAGTCCAGATTTGGAATGTGCTAGAATGAAGAACTAGTCTTTGTGGTCCCCATTATTAAGGAATATAACACTCATGCCCCACCTCACTTTCACTATTACTAGATTTCTTTTAAATTATTTTGTGCCATTGATACTCCCCTCTACTCAGGACTGGGGAGGCCACGTCTGGACTACTATGTACAGTTTTGGGCTCCACTGTACAAGAGAGACATGGACATATTGGAGAGAGTCCAGCAAAGGGCCATGAAGATGATTAAGGGACTGGAGCATCTCTCCTGTGAGGAAAGGCTGTGAGAGGACTGGGATTGTTCAGCCTGGAGAAGAGATGGCTCAGGGGGATCTTACCAATATGCATAAATACTTCAAGGGAGGTTGCAAAGAGAATGTATTCAAGCTTATTTTCAGTGGTGTCCAGTGGTGGACGAGAGGCGATCGGGACAAACCAAAACACAGGAAGTTCCCTCTGAACATCAGGAAACTGTGTTTTTAAGGTGAGGGTGACTAAGCACTGGCAAAAGTTGCCCAGGGGGTTTGTGGAGTCTCCATCCATGGAGATATTCAAAAGCCATTTGGATATAGACCTGGCCAATCAGCTCTGGGTGACCCTGCTTGAGCAGGGGGGTTGGACCAGATGACCTCCAGAGTCAACCTCCAACCTCAACCCCTTTGTGATTCTGTAATATACTGACACATATAACTTTCAAAATTGTTTTATTTTGGGGAATAAGAAAGTTTAAAAACCAGAAAAATATGAGCAATTTTGTGAACAGCTCTCAAAGGGAGTCACAGAATCACAGAATGGTAGGGGTTGGAAGGGATTGCTGGAGATCACTGAGTCCAACCCCCCCTGCCAGAGCAAGATCACCTAGGGCAGGTCACACAAAAACACATCCAGATGGGTCTTGAAAGTCTCCAGAGAAGGAGACTCCACAACCTCTCTGGGGAGCCTATTCCAGTGTTCCCTCACCCTTACAGTAAAGAAATTTCTCCTGTTGTTGAGGTGGAACTTCCTGTGTTCCAGTTTGTGTCCATTGTCCCTTGTCCTAATACAGGGCACCACTGAAAAGAGATTGGCCCCTCCTTTTTGACACCACCCTTCAGGTATTTAGAAACATTAATAAGATCCCCTCTCAGTCTTCTCTTCTCCAGACTAAACAGCCCCAGGTCTCTCAGCCTTTCCTCATAAGGCAGGTGTTCCAGTCCCTTAATCATCCTTGTAGCCTCCGTTGAACTCTCTCAAGTAGATCCCTGTCCCTCTTGAACTGGGGAGCCCAGAACTGGACACAGTACTCCAGATGTGGTCACACTAGGGCCGAGTAGAGGGGGAGGAGAACCTTGCTCAAGATACGCTCTTTGTAATGCACCCCAGGATACTATTGGCCTATCTTGGCAACAAGGGCACATTGCTGTCCCATGGATAACTTGCTGTCCACCAGGACCCCAAAGTCCTTCTCCATGGAGCTGCTTTCTAGCAGGTCAACCAGTAGTCTGTATTGGTGAATGGTGTTATTCCTCTCCATGTGCAGGACTCTAGAACTGCTGACAGCAATACAGAATATTTTCTCACACAAACCTAATGCCCAAAATGAAATGTATCCAAATCAGTAAATATAGAAGAGGAGAAAAGGCAGGCAAGAAAGAACTTGCTCTGCGTTTGCATTTCAAGTTGATTCTCTCCTTTGCTTTTTTCTGATGCAGCAGCTTTTTTTTTTGTTATGCTTTCTGTACATTCACTAAGACCATATGTGCATAATTGTACGAGGCCCTTTGCATGGCCAATGCTTCATGAAAACTTCAAATGAAACAAATCTCTTATTTGAATTCCTGGTTTCAAGTCTTACAAAATTGGTGCATATCCTTATAAAATACTTTATCATTTGAAGGCCTCACTATTTTTATATTGTTTTAATCAGAAAAGGTGGCCAGCCATTAAAATAAATAGCATAACTTACTTAGGATGCAAAAGCAGGCACAATCACTATGAATAGGTTATGGACAGGCTGGGCTTAAGTCTTAAAGACACAGCAAAAGACTGAGTGTTGCTGAATGTCTGAAACAGAATGGCAAAAGTACCTCAATTCCTATTAGATCCCATGTAATGGTTTGTGGAGGCTCAAGACACAAGGTATGGTGTTGGGCTGTGCTGTAACACATACCTGGTAGAGTAGGGTTTTGTTGTATCACTGGTATTACTAGAGAAGCTCTGGTCAGTGCAAAATATCCTTCTTTACTGTGTTCAGGGCTCTTTCCATTCATGTTCTTTTTTTACCAATCACCTGGAGAAACAAACTTCCATTCAGATTACTAACAGATGGTTCAGTCATCTAAATAATTATTTAAAACTTCCAATTGTTTCAAGACATCAAGAACTCTTTGACTGTTACACATAGGATATATTTTGTGATGAGGTAACAGAAGTTTCATCATAAATATGAGAAAGGACAGCTACATAAGGCTCTCACCTTTCTTCTGCTTGCTAAATAATAATCGTTGTTCCATATATACTGAAATTATGTATTTGATTGCAAAATGACAGAATAATCCATTAAGTTTTGACTTTTCATTTAGCATAGTTGTCATGGTTTCACATGCCATTAATTTCAGCAAGTGCAGTTACTTAGAAGGGACTTAATTGAAAAAAAAAAGTACTAGAAAGAAAATTGGTTCTGTCCTGGCTCAAAGCAGGACAGTAGTTTAGAGAGAGAGATCACAAGCTTAAAGTAACTCACAAATATTAAATTTGCTTTGGTTTTAAAAAATTAATTTAAATATTTTAAATACCAGACTTCTTCTGTAAGACTTTTGGATACTAAGGAAGGGAAAATAAAATAATTAAGAAAGTAAATAGTTTTGTAATAAAGGCATTAGCTTGGTACTGTTTTGTTTCCTACTCTTGTGTGCAACTCTGAGCAAATTATTTAATCATTGGCCATAAGAAAGGAGCAGATAACTGTTATTGGTTTTCGAGCTTTTCCTTTCCATTCATTTTAGTTTAATGATAGATGTTGTACACATGCACTCCTCTGCATTGTATTTTATTTGCTTTATCTGTTTAATTGAATAAATTAATCCTTCAGAATTCACCAAGAATTGCTACTGAAGTGGCAGGTTAAATGGTTTTGTAAAGTGCTGTAAGGCTAATACATGGCCAGGTCTAGGAAAATTAAGAGAGGAATCTTCATAATTGTGGCTCCTCTACAACTTAAATAGAGGATTAGGATACTCGGAAATCTCTCCAGCAGACAGGTCATACTCTTGTCCATTGTTAATTACTTGGAATAAGGAATACTCATTGTGATCTGTATTTAAAATTTAAGATTTCCCAAATTATTCTAGTCAGATTAAACCACTATAACTCTCCCTGGAGCTAATTTGTATTTCTGCTTTATTTTGTGAACCAGTTTTTGGTAAATGAAGGAGGAGACTTTGAAAATCTAAAGAATGCAGCAATTTAAATTCTTGAGAAATCCCATTTCCTGGATCACAGCAGAGGAGAAAAAGAAAACTGCCAGTAATCTAAATATGAAAATTTCTGTCATAACTTGACAGTAGATATTAACAAAACAGGTAAGAAATAGATGAAGACAGAGGGAAACTGAGAGCACAGAACATAGTGTATGCAGAGGTGGATAATGTTTGTTGAAGCAATGTGACTTTTCTTGGTTTCTACAAATGCTCTGCAGCAAAATGAAAGTATGGCAGATTTTTTGGTAGGCAGAATTCTCTGGCTTGTTCCTAAATGAACACAGGATCAAAGAGCTCTTTTCCTCCACACAGCAAGGTCATTTAGCCAGTTCTTGTTTAAACTGGACATACACCTTTCTACAAACATTCACTACAAAGATAGCTTAGAGAGGAAGGCACAACCATATAGTGAAAGAAGGTGCTGTGGGCAATTATCACTAAGCCTGCTAAATGGAGGATTCTCTGTATTCTACTTAAGATACCTGATGTGGACTAGGATACCAGTGTAGAGTGGGCTAATACTGAGATAATTCTGTAAGTGGATGTGTGTCTGTGTATCCTTGAACTGTACAGTTCAATTCCTAAAAAAAACCCTACAGCATGTTTTAGTGAAGACAATTTTTAAACCCTGTTAAATGAGCAAAAAGAAGCAGGAGGAGTAGACAGGTTTTGATTGTTGTTAAGTGTTATCTCATTATTTTGACAGAGGAGAGCTGTAGTTATAACAAGTACTTGTTTATTAAAACATTTATCATAAACAAATTACTGCTTCTGTCCTTAAGTCCTGGTTTAAATTCTGAACTCATGTTTCTTACAAGCAGCAAATTCTCATTTAAAGATGGTCTGTGATAAAAGCTTTCTGCCCACTGGAAATGTGTATGTTCATATTTAAACAAGTTACCACATGAGCTACACCTACAGAGCATATCATGTGTACATTTGGGAGGAAGAGAGGGGACAGGACAGGATATTTCCATACCTTTGCAGAGTGTTAATGCATGTCATGTATGCCCAGCAGTTTCCTCTTGCTCTTCCACTCCCTGCATATCTATAGCCTGTTCCTCTCATCTCCAGGTCTCACTGGTCTTAACAGCCTGTTTTTACTGCTGCTGTCAATAGCTGTCCCTGTCAGCGAAGTGGCAACTCTGGATACTTGTGGAGAGGAGTTTAGGCAAGGAACAACCAATACAGCCTCTTGGCTAGCTGTCTGAGAAAACAACAGAGAAAAATACAACTAAAGCAGCATCTCATGCCCTTTTCAATAATTGACAGGAAGTTGTGTGAGAAACAGCCCATTGTATGGAATATGCAGCTACCCTGACGTCTGCACTGCTATTGATCTAGGTCTTTACTGTCACAAATCTTCTGTGGATCATATGTATGTTTCTAAATAATAACTTGAACCTGTTAACTGTGATTACTCATTTTATTACGCTATATGCTTAGTCCTTTTCATCCTTTGAATGTCTCACTCTTAAACCTAAAGTATCTTAATGAAGCTTGCCCCGTTGTCTGCTAAATCCCTTTGTTCAAATTCTCTGGATTCATGATAGGAAAAGCCATTAAATAAAACAAATACCAACAGCATGAAAGATAGTTTATGGGCGTAAGCCAGCTGGGAAGTTCTTAAGGAGTGCTGCTGTACTTCTATATCACTCTTCATTTACAGATAAAGACATATCTCACTGGTGATTTGGTTTCAATATGTGTCTGATGACAATTTACATTGGAACAGGCTGTAGATTTACAAGATGACTTAACCACTGAAAAAATAGATTCAGAGTAAATGATTTGAACTGCATATGCTTTCCATCTTGGGTGTCTGCCTATGCCCCCGTCAGTGGAAACCTTTTGTGGATGTCAGTGGGCCTTGTGTTAAAAATACACTCTGCAGGTTACTTTCTTACTGCAACGTCCTCTTATTCTTGCTTACTTTCATATGCTCATGTGAAATAGTGCTGTATTTGAAGTGAAAAAAGGGGCTTTTTACTATTTAAGGTGTGCTTATTTTGATCCAGTATTAATACCTGTAGTATTGTAACTTAAGGACCATCCAAACTAGAGATTTCCAGATTACTGACTTCCCTCTATTTTTGCCTTCCAATTCCAAAACTTACTTATATAATCATTTTGGAAGAAACTAACATGCTTTATTGCAAACCCTAGCCCTAAATATAAAATAAAAATATAAAATTTTATGTTCTATATACTTTATATTCCCCTTGTAGATGCATGTATATCTTGCACAGCTATCGAGTATTTAAATTGTGTTCACAACTATTATATATGTTCAGAAAAAGACTGTAAGATTATAATGAATTGGCCTTGTCCATTGTATTGTTTTTTAAATGTGAATTTTTACATGCAATTCCAAATACCCATTCTGTTCTGGAATATTCCCACTGGGATGCTAGATATACAAGTGCAAAACCATTCCAAATATGAAAAATAAAATCCAGAATTCTCCCATCATTGCTATGTGATACTCGGCCTATTAAAAATTATTGTGATACGGGCCAAGAACTGTCTCATTGTTAATAAACAAACCATTACTCATCATGTTAACATTGACTCTTGGCTTTTAACTCAGAAGCCTACTCTTCCATTTTAGATTTTAAAACTCAAAAGGGAGGAAAGATTTGAAGTTGAATTCAGACCTGCAATTTGCCTGTCAGGAGATTATCTCCCATATTGATGTTAAGGAAATGCAGATTCTTTTAACTTAGAAGTTTAATAGCTCAGGATGCTTAATTTGCTATCAGCAGGGCTTACAGTGAATGTGCTCACCCCATACGTCTGCAGTCAGAAAAAGAAGAGCGACAGAATTCAAACTGTTACTCAGATTAAATTCATTTTACTTTATATCTCTTTTGAGTCAATTTCCACATTTTCCATCAAAATGCAAGCTTCATTGCGCTCTCTCAATGTTGGACCTGAACAGCTTTATCATAACCAACCTCATTAATTCAGCAGGAGCAACTTGCCCCAAAGCATGACATTTCTATGGAAACCCGAAGAAAGTTCCTCCTCCTGGCTTAGATGTGCTTTTTATTTGAATGAACTGGAGCTTCCTGTGGCATAGGAACAGTAAGAAGGAATGTAACATTAAAAGACCTAACCTACATGAAGAGTGACTGAGCTTGATCCAAATTGCAAGCCTAACATTAGTATGCAAAGCTGAAATGGCTTTCTTGTTGCCACATCTTAAATGAATGAAAGCGAACACTAAGGACTTTTTGTGTTTCCTGATTTTCTAGAGTGCTAAGAAAATCATCAGTCCTTAGCAAATGAGTAACAATAATTGCCAGCCTTCTGTAATTAATCAACATTTAATGAACAGTTTGACAGGCCATAGAAATTTATAAAGAAGTTGGCAAGTGCAGAACAAGAAGGTTTATCAAGCTGCCGTATTTTCTGGTTATTTTAATGCAATCCTAAGCAAAGTGACATGGAAAGCTTTTATAAACAGTTGGCTAAATTATTCTGCACTGAATGACTTAAAAAGCAGCACACATAAAAATTATTTTGATAAAAGTGTCACTTGAAGTTTATGATTTATATAAGTATTCCTGCCAGTGAGGGATAAGAAACAAGCTATAATAAGTTTTTTTTCCATTTAACATGGTTTGGCATCTCAGATGAGGCTTTATTATGTTTTGCATCAAAGAAAAAGTAAAACAACATTAGTTACACCATCAAATTTTCAGCCAAGTTTTGTTTAAAAATCCGTTTCCAGATGGTCTCTGTGATATGAAGGCAAGTCATGCATGAAGCAACAGATTTAGTAGGGTAAATATGTTTATTTATTTTGTATTTATTTATTTACTGTGGATTTTTAGGACAATTGCAAAGCTGTTTTTATTTTATAACATATTGTTGAAGTTCCTTTGTTTCAGTAATGAAAAAGTGGAACAGGTAGATAAATGTACATTAAAAAAACAGGTGGGGTTTTTAGTGTGTGACATCCTCTGCTAAGCACCAATTTAAGCAACAAAAGCATGTCTGAATTTTCAGTAGTTCAGAAGATAAATATATGTTAAATTGTCTTTCATAAAGGGATAGAGAACTTCTTAAAATGCAGTAAGACCTCAATAGAATTAATTTCATATTTAAATTACTTGGCTTTTTGTTTGCTAATTTTTATAGCAACTTCATGTGGTAGTTATATTAAAAAGCAACCTCATTTTAGATCATAATTGAAGTTTTGGAGGTTTCTTCCCTGATTTGTCACTAAAACAGCAAATGTCAATTCTATAGAGTGCTATTTTTCAAAAGTTACAGAATTTCACTAACAGGCATTTCTTGCCGTGCTGGCATTTCAAGAATGGCAGCAAATAGCTCTGATGTGTGTATGCTCAATATAAAGGCTCAGACTTCAAAAGCAATTTCTTTTAGTTGTTGTTTTCAGGGAGAGAAGGGGTCTGTCAGCAGATCCCAAATACCTGAGTAAAATTGTTGATTCTCTGAATGAGAATAGGTCCCAACAGATCCTCAATGGCCTCCAGGCCACCAGCATGGGTACAGTTGTCAGCAGCAGCATGTATTCCTGGTACCATGAAAAAGTTGTGCTCAGCCATGTTTAACTGACAATGTCACAAGGCCTTTGAGAATAGTGAGCCAAATGATTTATTACAACTCAGCTTATGAGTCGCGTAGTTCAATGATTTATCTTCATAAAATGCTTCTGACAGCCTCTACTATGCATCAGAATGTTGTTAACCCAAGTAAAGTATGATGCAAAGATAATATGTTTTCATGATTTATTGACTGTGGGTCCTATAATTACTAATTATGCATATGACAGACCACCTAATGCATAAAATGCAACAGAAAATCTGCAGTGAAAAATTATTATAGCAGTACAGTTCAAGTTCCTATCAAAAAGAAATTTTACAGTGAGAAGTGAGATGAAATTTTCTGTCCATAAAAAATCTGTATCTGCATGAATAGTTTTTAATAAAAGCTGCTGAAAGGAAAAAAAAACCAAAACCCTAGCAGGTTTTAATCTCTGTTTTCCGTTGTGGTCTCACTTGGGATCTAAAACCAATGAAATTATTAGAAGATGAGTGGATGGAAGTATTTGGAAGAGACATCTCAATTATTGATAATTACTGAAGTGGCATTTTATTGTTAAGTATAAGATGATGATTTCTGACAAACATCTAGAAAAAACTGTAAATCTCCTAATCTTTTCCAGGTTTAACAAAATTTCTGGTTTTTTGTGTTTGTTTGTTTGTTTGTTTTTTTCTGGTGTAATGTATTTCTTTTCTTGCCTAGTAGAACAAAGAAAAAAATTGTAAGATATAAAGGTATTTGTGAAGTAAAAAGCAATAATCAAGAGCGATTACAACTATGAAGTTGGTAAGGAGTTTAAAAAAAACCTTTGAACTATGTATTAGTACTCTATTGTAATAAATTGTTGAACTGTTAGAATCTATCATTATTCTCCCTAACAAAAAAACTCTAGGGAAACAGAACAGAAAACTTAACTATCTAAGAACAACAAAAAGCAGAAAATTCTCTTTGATGCCATAGGTATATCTGCTTTATGCATATGTGTAGGAAGACTTAGTCAAAATAACTTCTTTGGAGCAAGAAGGGATGTTGGCATGTTGCTTTGGTTTTTGATGATAATTATGTTGAGCTGAGCATTAGAAATTAATGATTAAAGGATACTACTTTGAGTCAGGGTTGTGATGACTGCCACAAAGGTACAAAATAGGCATTTCACAGAAAAGAACAAGGCAATTTTATATGCAAGACAGAAAATGCCTTTGTTGTTCTGAAATGTTTTACTCCCATGATGCATTTTTCCATTAAGCAAGGTTTTAAGGGGATTGTACTGTGAATAAAATTTAGAAGGGGTTATAAAAATACAATTTTTACAACTCATATGTAGGGGGAGGCAAATACTGATCAAAGGTCAAAGTTACAAAGCAAAAGAATGAGCAGTATGTTTAACAATTTTACTTCGAGATCAGGAAGCATTATTTTAATGCAGGTTGATTCCCTAATTGTCAAACAGATCCAGTAATTACGAGTGGGTATAGTATATATAAACAGAGTTGGGAGCAAATGCTTTTCTAATGAAATTTAGTAGCAGCTGTAACTTGGGAAACCTACTACCTCTACATTGCAAGGATTTGAATGATTACAGACTGATAGGTGTGAATGATACTGGAGCTCATCTAAGCCAACTCCCTGAAAATGTAGGGATTTTCCAGAGGCCAGCCTAAATTCTCAGCAGATAGATGCCTGTAGGTTCAGGACTTCAGCAGAGGTTAGATCACTACTGTAGTTTTAGTACAATTGATCTTTGATAAGGATGGAGAGCAGAACAACCTGCCCCCCCCCAATCCAGGAGGAAGCAGTTAATAACCTGCTACAGCACCTGGACACTCACAGACCTGTGGGGCCAGATGGAATTCGCACAAGAGTACTGAGGGAGCTGGCAGAAGAGCTCACCAAGACTCTAATAACCATAGAGTCAACAGTCCTTGTCAACAGGGCAGTCTCAGATGACTGGAAGCTTTCCAATGTGATGCCCATCTACAAGATGGGCCTGAAGGAGGCTGCAGGGAATTATGGGCCTGTCAGCCTGACCTCAGTGCTGGGGAAGATCATGGAGAGGCTCATTGTGAGTGAGCTCCCGTGGCATGAGCAGGACAGGTAGGGGATGAGGACTAGCAAGCATGGGTTCAGGAAGGACAGGTCCTGCTTGACCAACCTGATCTTCTTTGACCGGGTAACCCACCTGGTGGATGAGGGAGAGGCTGTGGATATTGTCTGCCTGGGTTTTGGTAAAGCCTTTGACACCATCTGCCACAGCATTCTGCTAGAGCAGCTGATGGCACATGGAATAGACAGGTGCACTCTTTGCTGGGTAAAAACCAAGGAAGTGGTAGAGTCACCATCCTTGGAGGTATTCAAGAAATGTGTACATGTGGCACTTCAGGGCATGCTCTGGTGGGCACCATGTGGTTTTTTGTGCATTTTTTGTCGGTTTTGTGGGGGGTGTGATTGTGTCTTTTTGTGGTTTGAGGTTTTTTGGGGTTTGTTTCTTTTTGGGTTTTTTTGGGGGTGTTTTTTTTTTGTTTGTTTGGACTCAGTGATCTTAGAGGTCTTTTTCAACTATGGCAATTCTGTGATTCTGTGATTATCTCTTCAGTGGTATTAATGCCAGCTGAACTCCCTGTAGCTTAAGGAGAAAGACGTATTTGTGTGGATCTTTAATATTTTTTTAATTATTATTTTCGAGGCACATTATTTTAAAGTTGTTCACAATTTCAGATCACTTGATCCCTCTGTTACTAATTAGCAGATACAGGTATGATGCCCATGTGAGAGATCTATCGCTGTTTGTGTTTCTCCCATGCCAGTTTTCCTAGTGTCCTACCAGTCGTATTGACAGGAAAGTTGTATTCCTGGCTCTCCGCCGTTACAGCCAGTGGATTCAGTCTGGATCTCAAAGGCAGCAGTTCTAGCACCCAGCATTGTAGCAGTGCTCAGCTCTTACCTCACTGCTATGCTGAATGATCAACTGCTGTGTGGCTGTATTTGAAAGAACTGCCTTTCCTCTCATCAGGTGTCAGCTGGAGTAACTTTCTAGGAGCCTGGGGAAAGTTTACTGAAACTCAGGGTTCGTGTAATGCTGTGGTAAGGAGCAGCAAAACAAGGCAATGTATATTTGAAGAATAGCTAGTTTGATAGCCTTTCAAAGGCATAAGGTTTAGACATTTAAACTACCTATTCCTCTGACAATCCCTAGTGAAAGGTGCAGGTTAAAGGAAATGCTGCCATATTGAACTGGCAGCAAACAGAGGGGCTGGAGGCATTTTCAGGTTTCTTTGCTTCTTAGAACTTCTTTTATGCTGAAAGGCTGCTTTCATGAGATGCTTCCTCCTAAATGAGTGGACGCTTTTAAAAATAGGACAGAGTTCGTGGACAGACAGAGAACATGCTTTCTTGACTTTGAGTTATAACTTGCATTGTCGGAAGGCAATATTCAGTAAAATACAAAGCAGTACTTCAACACTAGCATTTTAATTATGTTTTTATGATTTTCATAGAAAACCACTGCTTAAAGTAAAAATATTTTTGTAGTGGTTCCCTTTGAGACAGAGTATATTTTATTTTATGTTATGTATAACTGTTATGTAACATAATGTATGAAAATCATTATTAATGAAGTGTGTAATTGGAAGTAATCGTTATGTTAGGACTTTACTCTGGTTCACTAAGTACTTTGTTTGGTTTTTTTTATTTTCTGTTGCCTCTCTGGTTTCGAAGAACATGCACCTTCTTAACACAAATGAAAAATGAATCTGTACTAGCAAATACATGCAAATGCTGGGGCAGGGAGATGCCACTTGAACTTCTCCTTGCGGAAGGTCTCATACCACACAGAGTGCTATGGCGCGGCTGTGTTTAGTCACTTTTTTCCTTAAGGCTTTCTATAGAAGAGGAGAGGCTCTTTTTTTTTTCAAATCAAGGGCCCAGTGAAATGCTTCCAACATTTTAGACCTGGCTGTGCTGCAGTAGCAAGCTGTTCAGTGTGATGGGAGTGGACCTGCAGAGCAGAACCCTTCATGCTGAGACCTGAACATCTGTGCAATGTCATTGCACGCTTGAGACCAGAGCTTCTTATTTTGGGACTTAGTTTCATCTGAAGGAAACCTCAGGCTATGAGACTGATACTAACACAAATCAAGGTTCACTGTGTAGGGCAATTGCAAGATTTGCTGTGTACTCCAGCAACAAACTAAAAACTAAATGTAGCTTACATGTAAACCTTTACCTCCAGCTGCGTAGGTGCCTGGTTCATGCACAAAACCGTCTTCTGCTGCGTGGAGCTCTTGCTGCTTTGATTTATGGCTGCAGAATCAGTCGGAAGCAAGGTTTAAGTCCAGCCTCAAGGTGTCACCAACAGGGTCTCAGCATATACAGTCATTCAATGAAAATCAGTCTTCAGATACAGCACTGTTTGCTTCTGTCCGTGGAGTATTCCACGTTTAAAGAAGTAATCATTTAATGTAGTTTGGGTTTAATGAAAAATAGATCTTGAGGAAAGAATAATTGATTGGTGATTGGTATTTGCCAGATTATGCCCACATTTAGTATTATTTTTTTTGGTGGGGAGCAGTCTGTTTGCTTTTTCTACAGCCCCTGCAACAGTGGCAGAGCTTCAGCTAAATCCTTGTAAAAAGTGCCATATTGTGTTTAGAAGAAAAGTACAGTGTTTCTGTATTTATTGTATGAGGTATATGTACAATGAAGAGGAAATTATAAAAAGGATTTTTTTATAATATGATTACGACATGAAAAGGGCTGCTATGTGAATTTCTTTTCAGATAATCTTTTGCCTAGAGCTTTGTATATCTTCTGAACAGAGCCAGAATGAAAGTGTTACAGGTGCTGATTTAAAACTATTGCCAAATGAAAATTATTTTAGTGTAGCACAAGTAAGGTAATGAAGCTAAATCACCTCTTCCCCCATCAGATGCTTCAGGCTCTCAAGCATGCATTGTTGAGTGCTAGAAGATGTGCATCAAAAGACATGTTTGGGTGTCAGACATATTTATGACCCAGTTTGGCAGAGCACTTAAAGATGGACATGGCTTTTATCCCCTTGAGTGATCTCCTACTAAAGCATGTTTTTAATGTTCTTGTTGATTTGAAGCCATCACTAGGAAGCTTTCCTCAAGGGTTTAAAAGAAGATTTTTCATTGGTAAAGGAGTGAGATCATTTAGGCAAACTGGACATCCCCAAATCCATTGACCCTGATGGGATGCACCGAGTGCTGACGGAGATGGCAGATGTTATTGCTAAGCCACTTGCCATCATATTTGAAAGGACTGGAGAACCAGAGAGGTACCTGAGGACTAGAGAAGAGCCAGTCTCACTTCACCCTTCAAAAAGGGCAAGTGTGATGACCTAGGAAACTACAGATCAGTTGGCCTCACCTCTATCCATGGAAAAGTGGTGGAACAGCTAATTTTGGATGTAATCTGTAAGCATCTGGAGGAAGAGAAAATTATCAGGAGTAGTAAAATGGATTCACCAAGGGGAAATCATGCTTGACCAATCTGATAGCCTTCTACAATGGCATGGCTGGCTGGGTAGGTGAGGGGAGAGCAGTGGGTGTTGTCTATCTCGAGTTCAGAAAGACTTTTGCCACTATCCCCCATAACATAACTGTCCCCCACAGCCCCTCATGGGTAATCCTAGAAAGTGTGGGTTAGATGTGTGAGCAATTATGTGGATTGATAATTGGTTAAATGGCAGAGCTCAGAGGGCTGTGATCAGCAGCACAGTCTAGTTGAAGGCCTGTAGCTAATGGTGTCCCCAAGGGTCAGTACTGGGTCCTGTCATGTTCAACATATTCATCAGTGACCTGGATGAAGGGACAAAGTGCACCCTCAGCAAGTTCACTGATGATACAAAACTGGGAGGAGTGGCTGATACATCAGAAGGCTGTGCTGCCATTCAGTGGGCACTGAGAGTTGCTGTGAGTTGGGAGAGTTGGGTAGAGGGGAACCTAATGAAGTTCAACAAAGGCAAGGGTAGAGTCCTGCACTTGGGGAGGAACAACCCCAGGCACCAGTATAGGTTAGGAACTGATCTGCTGGAAAGCAGCTCTGCAGAGAAGGACCTGGGAGTCTGATGGACAACAAGTTAACCATGAACCAGCAATGCGCCCTTTTGGCCAAGAAGGCCAATGGCATCCTGGGATACATCAAGAGTGTGGCCAGCAAGTTGAAGGAGTTTATCCTCCCCTCTACTCTGTTACAGTGAGGCCACATGTGGAGTACTGTGTCCAGTTCTGGGCTTCCCAGTTTAAGAAAGACAAGGAACTACTGGAGGGGGTCCAGCACAGAGCTATGAGGATCATCAGGGGACTGGAGCATCCTTCTTATGAGGAAAGGCTAAGAGACCTGGGTCTGTTTAGCTTGGAGAAGATTGAGAGGGGATCTTATCAAAGCTTATAAATATCTACGGGCAAGTGCTAGGAAGTTGGGGCCAGAGACCTTTCAGTGGTGCCCAGTGAAAGAGGCAACATGCACAAACTGGAACACAGGAAGTTCCATCTGAACATGAGGAAAAACTTCTTTGAGTGTGACAGCACTGGAACAGGCTGCCCAGAGGGACTGTGGAGTCTCCTCTGAAGATACTCAAAACCCACCTGGGGGCAATCCTGCACAACCTGCTGTAGATGAACTTGCTTTAGCAGGGGTGTTAGACCAGATGATCTCCAGAGGTTCCTTCCAATGTCTACCATTGCGTGATTCTGTGAATTTAGTATAAAAAAATAATTACCTTTTATTTTTGCTGTTGGTTAGAAAATGTGAATTTACTTTAGTTACATAGAGGTTTTTGTCTGTTTTTATATCTCCTTTTTCTTACCAGTGTAACCCTCCCCACTAAGTTCTGTTTTATTTGTAATTAAGTATTCTATTTAAGCCAAAGTGAAACTCTGCAAGTTGTGCACTTCTGAGAAAATCTAGGGGAAAAAGTCTGTGCGCCTTTTCGCTGAATACTTCAGTGTTAAGAAATTAAAAGTTACAGATTCACTTTCTTTCCCATGTGGAATAGAAATTCTAATTCCAGATATATATCTTTTCATAGGTAAGGCACAATAACACTACTCTTTTTTTCTTTTCTCTTTTTTTCTTCCCTGAGAATAAAAAATGTGAGAAGAGCAGTAAGAACAGAGGAAGAAGTCTGTACTTGAAAAGCTAAAATTATTTCAACAGTTGCATGAGATTCTGCAAGTATGTAATTCTAGATTTTGCAAAACAGTTTTTCAGTAATGCAAGTGCAAATGCTTCTTCATCTGGTTTTATTCATTTTCAGTAAAAGACAAAACAAACCAAAAAGATCATTACAAACTTGACCATTATTTGCAAGGTTTATGGTTCATTTCATTGAAATCACTGGTAGTCAAGCCTCTTGTAAGAATAGGTTGGAATGTTACAAAGGGTCTGCAGCATTGTTGTTGTTGTTGTATATATTCGCTGTATTTTCAGTGCACTGCACAACAGTATTAACTATGGAAATAGGAAAATTGCCTACTTTTTTGTTTCAGATTTTTTAAAAAATACATCCTACATATATAAGGCTAGAGGTGTAATTAAAGCTAAAGGTTCATAGTTTTCTTCTAGCATTAACTTGCAGAGAAAACTCAGTATAAATAAAATAACACCAATGGGCAAAATGTTGGCATGTTTCTAACTACTCACCTTAAAAAATAACCCTGAGCATGAGGACAAAATTTGTTGTAACTGGTTTGTTTTTATTGGAGAACAGCATTTTCCATCATGAAAATCCCTTGAAGGACTCTATTTGCCATTGTCTTAGTTTACTGATCATCTAGATAGCTGAAAAAGAAAACTAAAAATGAAAGGGACTTTTCTGAATGATGAATCCTAGAACAGATTATATCGTTAGCTTGTTGCATTAACTATCTAAAATATTATGACAGGAAGAGCTGTGGTTTTGTTTTTCCAGTTTAAAAATACAATCAACTAAACACAGGAAAGCAGGGCTCTTGTACTTACATCCTTGTGATTTTTTTTTCCTGATTGACTATTAATGACATACTTTATATTTAAACACAGCTGAATGTTTAAAACAAAATACTGTTGCCTTGTTTTATTATGGTCAGGAATATTGGTGCAAATTTGTACTGAATTAGTGAGGGCTTAGGCGGGAATAGGATCTACACCAGTATCCTCAGATGGAATATGGTACTGGCTGGCTAAAGTGAAAGTGGTTACAAACAAATCTCAGACATGGAGAGTCTTGCCATCTGCAAAGAAACTTTGACTGGACTTCTGGATTCCAGGATTACAGGGAATCCACAGAGTCATTGCTGAATATCCAGGGAAGCCTCCTTGTTACCAGTACCTCTGAGGCTATCTGCTCAAGAGTCTGCATCCTGAGTATTAAGGGTTTCATGAAATAAGAATTTACAAAATTATAATATAAAAGACATGGAGCTGTTGGAAAGGGTCCAGAGGAGAGGCATGGAGATGATCAAAGTGCTGGAGCACCTCTCCTATGAAGACAGATTGAGAGAAGTGGGGCTGTTAAGTCTGGAGAAGAGAAGGCTCCAGGGAGATCTTTTAGTGGCCTTCCAGTACCTGAAGGGGGCCTGCAGGGAAGCTGGGGAGGGGCTTTTCACCAAAGAGGGAAGTGATAGGACAAGGGGTAATGGTTTTAAATGGAAAGATTTTAGGTTAGATGTCAGGAAGAAATTCTTCACCATGAGGGGAGTAAGACACTGGAACGGGTTGCCCAGGAAGGTTGTGGATGCCCCCTCCCTGGTGATGTTTAAGGCCAGGTTGGATGAGGCTTTGTGCAGCCTGGTCTAGTGGGAGGTGTCCCTGCTCAAAGATGATCTTTGAGGTCCCTTCCAACCATAACCATTCTATGATTCTATTATTTCAGCAGACTGTATAATCTAGCACTCATTAATAGCCACTTCGTGGGTCAGTGCCTTTTACAGGAAAATTTGACAGTGTAAGATTAACTGTAGAAGAATTGGAGATTTTTGCTGCTATAGTTCTCTTCAAGGCATAACTTTGACCTGATTCTGGATTTCTAAGCTCTCCATTATGTATTAAACTGTTGGACTTTTTTGGTATTTGTTCATCGAGTCCTTTTTCCATGTCTGTACTAAGCAAAACATCTGTGTTTTTCTCTCGTTCCATCGAAGTACCTACCTCAAGAGTCCTACTTTTAAAATAAACATATAGATTAGGGACAATGCGTTTCATTAGTATATTTAATTTACATACAAAACCAGCTTTTCCAGAACTCAGCAGGGAATTTGTGGTGGTTGCAGTATGCATTTCTTATTTTTCTTTACTTGTATACCACCAGGTTACAGTAAGAAAAAAAAAAGAATGAAAAGAAATATAATTTCAGATGCGAGAGATTAAATGTAATGAGGAATCATCATTGAGAATTTGGGATGTTGTCCATTCTAAACATTTCAGCTGAAAATTCTTTTAATAGAAAGAACCATATTCTACTCTTAATATTGGGTCTTGGTTTACAGAAGGATCTCAGTTAAGCTTGACTTTTTAAAGTCCAAACAGAAATAATTCCTCAATATATGGGAGTCATGTAATAAAATATTACAATAAAAATAGATTATGCAGCTGTACAAACTTATCTCCTATGGGAGCATATATTGCATATTCTGACAACAATTTAAGTCTCTGAAACATTAAGAAAGGAAGGTTGACACTACTGCCTCTAAAACACATGTAATTAAAGAGCAGATAAAAACAGTGGCAGATATAAAGGTGATCTTAGTTACCCCACTGGGAACCACAGATCTGTAGACAATAGTGAATACTTCTTGAGTGCTAGTTATCAAGCCTCATTAGCATTCATATGTAAACTCTACAAAAAAAATCTGGCTGTAAAAAGTTTTGTATGCAAACCTACAACTACACTTGAATATTTGTGCCAGAACGGTTGGAATGTTACTGCAAAGCTCCATGAGGATGGTTAATATATGTAGGTAAGAAGACAGCCTTAATTCCTGATCACTTTGTAGTCAATATAGTGAAGACCTCATAAAGCAGTGCAGAAGCAGAAACTTCGTGATCTTTCAGGAACTGATAAGAACAATGCCAACTTACTGTTGGCAAATATTTTTAACACAAGCAAAATACCATTGATTATCCGAACATGCCTGTAGCAAGCACTGCCCCCTTAATGCATCTTATTAAATGCTGTGCACATAGAGAGAACATATGGAATCAGTTTTTCCTGGAAACCTGCAGCTCTCCTCATGCTCTGATTTCAATTAGGTCTGCTCAGCAGATCCACCTGTTTCGCTGATCCACCTTGCCTCTGCCTGCTTCTTGCCTCCAGTCATGGCAATGTTCGGATTTCAGTGCAGTGCTAGTGAGCTCGGGGTGTTTCCCCTTCACTGCACAGTGGGAGATCATAACACAGATACTAGCTGGAAGTAGCAGTGCAAGCATATTGAGCACCATTTTCACTTGTTAATTCAACAAATAGCATCACCTTTCTGTGCTTTAAGAAACAGTGTTTTGGGAATTTCCAAGATGTGTGGAAATCCATATTGAGTTGGACAAATAATTCTCAAAATGTGTGGAGGGACTCCAGCTTACAAATCGGTTGTGATGGAAATAATTACTTCCTCCCCCGCCACCCCCCCTTTTTTTTTTTTTTTTCCCCTGCAGTAGTTAGGCTGTTTGTTAAGGGAGAAGCTGAGCTGAGTTAATTTATCTCTTTTTTACATTTCACGCTTCCTAGAAGAGGAAGCTGAACACTCTGATAAAGATGAGTCGGTGAGTAAAGTATGCAGCAGTAAATCGCTACACAGTCTGATGAATGAGATTGTCTCTTTAGCCTGCACACATGGTTCTGGTTACTGTTCTAGTTTTATTTAAAGTATGTCACACAAGAACAAAGTGGATATTGTGAGACTTATTTATTTAGTGTGTACAGACTAAAGTAGGCAGTCAAAAATACAGATAAAAGTAACTATTTTGTATCTCCTGCGATACTAAATTTCAAACTTTTCTCATTAGTACCATCTGAAAGACTAACTTCAAGAGCTGAGGATGGCAAACTAAGGCTTATGATAGGAAATACAGTGAACTTCCAGTTTCATGGCATAATCATCAGCTGTGCTGCGTTGCAGACTCCACCCAGCCACACTCTCATCCCCCTCCTCAGCTGGACAAGGGAAAAAAGTAAGATTGAGAATCTCATGGATTGAGATAGAGACAGGGAGATCATGTGACAATTACACTTACAAACAAAATAACCTGACTTGGAGAAAATTAAACTTACTGCCAATTAAAATAGATTCAGGTAGTGAGAAACAAAGCCAATCACTGAAACTAGGCCTCTCCTCCTCCCTCTCCTAAGCTCAACTTCAGTTCCTCGCTCCCAGCTGCTCCAGAGCCGCTCAGGGGGATGCAGGGCTGCGGTCCCTGCTCAGCAGCTGCTCTGGAGATCTGGGAGATCCCACCTGCTCCAGGGGCGCTCCCGGGGAACCTCGGGGGGAGAGGGAGCCGCTGCAGACCCTCCTCTGCCTCCTCCCACCCTGCCCTGGGGGCTCGCAGGGCTGTTCCTCAAGCTTTCCCCTAACCGCCCGGCAGCTTCTGCCCTTTCTCGGCGCCTGGGCAGGGCCACTGGAGCCGGCGGTGTCCGTCTCAGGCAGCCCCGGCCTCGCCTCAGTTACTTCCCTGTACTGCCCAGATGAGTTGTGCGTTCCCCCTCAGCACCTGCAGCAGGTGCAGGTTTTTAGTGTCTCTTCAAATCTGGTTCTGCTTAGATTGGCTAGAAGGTTTTGTCTATTTGGTGAATGATCTAAAAAAAATATAATAAATTATCAGAGCAGGAACAGCAGTGGCCTTGAAAGTTACTGCTGTGAAAGCCTGAAGAGAGAGACATTTACCATATAAATAAATCAGACGGCACTGCAAAATCAATCCAGGAGCAGGAGAAAACCAGTGACATCTTGGATGCTCGTGGAAGGTGGACATGTTTGAAAATACCTTCTGGAGCTGTGACATCGTTTCTCTAGTTGCAGTCTGTGCAGGAGCAAACCCATATATTTGAGCTAAAACAAATAGGTGGTGCAAGGTAGGCTGACACTCTCCTGCCTAACGTCGTGTTTTTCTTGGTTTCTTCAATATCCCCCTTCCCAGAGAGTTCTTACGCACACCTCCTTCTGGACTTGCTGACAAATAACCCTTCCACTGTTTTTGTCCCTCATGTTCTAATAGCATAGGTTTAATTTTGACCAGATGTCTCTAATCATTGTTACTGAGTTCAAGACAGTAGTGACTACCTTGATAAAAACTGAGGAAGGTTTTGTAATTATAGGTCATCTCAAGCTGGAAAATTGGGATTGTAAGTATGGTCTGATCAACTCAGTTGTAGAAGCACTCACTGTAAGTTTTGGGTTGGGACTCTATTAGAAGTCATATTACCTTTTCTGTTCTGCATTTATTATCAGTAGAAATTAATTTTATATGGGTTGTAATTATGTGTTTTTCTGTTTCTTTGTCAAATGTAATGAAAAAGGAGCTCATAGACAGAAAACTTTTCTGATGTTTACTAAAAAAGATCTTTTATTTATCCTTACACTAGGCGGGCCACGTTTTGGTGGAAACATTTCTTACTGATGTGGTTTTTTTAAGAGTCTTCTGCCACTTCTATTCACACTAATGAACATGCCAAGAGTATTTCAAGGTGTAACACTCCATATTGTTTCAGGACTTGATCTTGTATCTTAAGTAAACACATGGAAGCAAGGGGAAAAGTTCTCATTAAATGTCTAGGTATATCTGTTTGCCATTAATGTTATTCCTTTTCATATAAAATAATATTATTTTGAATATTTGGAAAGTTTATTTTCCATTATAGTTCTGCTGATATTGTGCATCCTACTTAATTTTAGACACAGCTTAGTGCGTTGCTTTGTGTTTTGTTTTGGCAAATTACATTTTGCTAAGGTGACATAGCACCTTTATCTAGGTGAAGAAAATGTTATTTATAATAGTTGTTATAAACTGGAATCAAAGTGTTTGCTAATTAAGTACTGCCTATACTTCTGTACTTCCCTGTACTGCCCAGATGAGTTGTGAATTCCCCCTCCATGAAAGCATTCAAGGCCAGGTGGGATGAGACTTTGAGCAGCCTGGTCTAGTGGGAGGTGTCCATGCCCATGGTTTGGAACTAGATGACCCTTCCAACCCAAACCATCTATAATTCTATCTTTAACTTGCTGACCAAACATAACCTGCATGCACAGTAACGACCACAAAAAACTAGCAATTCTTTTGCTGTTCTTCAGTGGCAGTTTAACATACCAAGCAGACCGGCTTCTTGTCAGCTGCTCAAGACAATGTCAGAAGTATGTAATTTGGCATTTAAAAAAAAATCTGAATGGATGAACAGACCCTTCTGTTTCACTGCTGTCAGTATTGGGTGTGTGGTGCTCCACCAAGATTGCAGGTTCTGGCAGGCATTTGCTGGTTTGGCAGGGCACCTGTGTTGTGTTCATCTTCTGTGACTAGCCCATATCCCAGTGACAAAATTAATTATGAACTCACTCTCCACGTGAGCCCACCCCCTTCTATTTTTTTCTTTCCCTTTTCTTGGAAATAGCTAGCATTTGATAAAGGCAGCGATCATGAGCATAATGTACCCTTTGGGCTTGTTACTCTATTTAAGTGGATTAATCACTATCTTTTCCTTTTGAATTTGGTCATAGAATAAATTAAGATATATTCTTTATTAGTAAAATGTAGAATATGGCCTTTTGATGGGAAAAGTGAGTGATAACGTCTGAAGTTAGATACAATTATACTTGGCAGGAAGGACACCACTAGTTTCAAGATTTTTATGATATAATGGGTTTTTTTTTGTGAATTACTTTAATAACAAAGCCTTGTTATTACACTGACATTATTTAATTTCTGCAGTAGCCTTCATTGAATCTTACATAAGGAGCATGAAAGAGAGACAAACAAACCACTTAAAGATAATAAATATTAGACTAAGTGAAATGTTCCGGTGTTTTCTGGTTTTTATAGGTGCTGGTCTCAATGATGGGCAGTGGCATGAAGTCCGATTCCTAGCAAAGGAAAATTTTGCTGTCCTCACCATTGATGGCGATGAAGCTTCAGCTGTTCGAACGAACAGCCCTCTGCAAGTTAAGACTGGAGAGAAATATTTCTTTGGAGGTAAAAGAAATATCAAACTGAGTATCTGCTTAACATGCTGTTTGCATTCAATTTATATAATCTGTGGAGTTCAGGATGTAATTAATTCATATAGATCATAATATGGCTAAAATGTCTAGTTACTGCTCATCAAAATTAAAATACTTAATTTCACCTTTAAGAATTTTTTTGCACTTCATCCTTGCAAAAGAAACACTGAGAAGTTCTGTACAAGAGTCAATCTAAGTTGGAATGATTTCCCAGATCTTCTCTAAACATTTCAGGGACCATTTTCTGAAAGGGCAATCATCCATTTTTAGCTTAATTAGATGGCACTGAGGAAAGAGATGAACTTATGTTTTCAGGTTTAGAATCCTGAAGACAAATACACAAAAAACAGTCTTCTGTGTCAGCAGTTAACAAAAATCAAGGCCATCGAAGAAGAGCAATCAAAGGCCATCAAAACTATTTTTAAAATATGTATTTAAACTTCTATGATAAACAGCCTATTTAGCACACCAAAATATTTTTTATATGCTGCGATCTTACAGGGGAAGGTCATTAATGGTTTTTTAACTCAGGCGTAAATGCAACTTTTTGTACTGCCAGCCGGCTTTTTGTCAAAAACATGCAATTCAGCAATGACCTGCAATCTTTGTTCAAGCGGAATTCTCAGTGAGCTTGAATGCTAAGATAAAAAAGAACTGTAAGTTGCACTTCACAAGTGTCCCATAGATGTGAGGTTGCACATGAAAGCTCCAGGCAGAGAAAACAAATTTTGAAAGTAGAATTTATCTGTACTGAAAAGTGGGTTTTTTTGTGAAACTTTTTGTGTAAGTAGTACACAGGTAGTCATAACATTGCCCAAGTGAAAGGAAAGTTAGTGGCATATGAAGTATACTAAGTAGAAAGGGAAAAGTCTTTTCAAGGGTATTCTCATTTCATTATCTTCTATCAGTGGAATAATTAATAATACATACAGAAATTAATGTTTAAATAATGTTACAAAACTAATATATAGTTAATTAAAGATAGATTCTAATCCTCCAGATGCTGATGACACACACTTCCAGGAAACATTGTGGCAATGATGATAGCACAGTTTAAGACAAATACTACTAAAGTAAAGCTAATCTGTCATAAGAGTTAAGCTTCCTGTTGCTGCCACATGCATCTTTTTTGATGTCTTTAATTCAGCCACTATACTAATAGTTTCTTTAGCATATTGCTCTAGCATAGCCAGTTCTCACATGCTAAAGCATGAAAACTATTTTATCATCAAAATGTGGTAACTTTCATTTGTCAGAACAGTCTGATATATTCTCATTAAATGAAGTTATGAAGCACACATACGAGAAAATAAAAATAAATGCCCCAGACCGTTTTTACATTCAAGGAGAGAGAGTAATTGATTTCTTTTGAGACATTTTTTACCTTGACTCTGGTTATGAGGGACAGATTGTCTAGTTTGAGGTAGCTTTTATACCCTTTCTCAGTCAAAGTACAGGCTGATTTTTTTCATATCAGTTGGATTCTGAAATTGGCTTAACTTCTAATTATTAGCCTGTACTTTGTGATTCCAGCATCCTTCCATACAAAAAGTATGCTTGTAGATACTGTTCTAGTGGGTTATGAAAGTCAGTCATTAATTCCCTGAAGCGTCATTCCCATATCTGTTCACACAAATGCATGGCCCTTTGGTATACACTATGGATTTTTTTTGTTGTTTTTTTCCTATTATCTCTTTAAATCTGAAAGGTGTTTTTAAGGTATATGAAAATAATAGCAGTCTCTGGTTTTATTTCAAAATAAGAAGTCTGTATTTGCAACATTGTACTTAAGCATTTAACTGTCTCCAACTGTGAGTCTGGGGAAGGCTTATTTCTGACTTTGATCTGAAGAACTCGTTTATTTTAGTATGCTCCCACATGAATACTGCTAGATACACGTTAATTACTTTGTTATACATATCTGTTAACTAGAGATTACTTGTAACTTAAAGCCAGTCTTTTGAATATGTATTAAAAACCTAATCTTTATATTCATGATCTGCATCTTATGAGGAAAAGGAATTTTTTTTCTGATATGGTTTAGGGGTGAACAGAGTAGAGTAGGGTGAAAGGTTGGACTTGATGATCTTAAAGGTCTTTTCCAATGTAGATGATTGTATTCTGTGTGTTCCTTTTTTTTTTTTTTTCTTTTTTTCCCTAAGCACTTCAAGTTATGGCTATGAATAAATAACATTTGCAAGAAGAAGTTATAGAAGTGAGAATAGAGGGGAACTTAAACATTTTCACCTCTTGGTAATTGTTATCAAAGATGTTTTCATTAGTTTCATTAGGAGTAAGTTTAGATAAGAAAGTGTAAAATACTTTTTTCTGCAAGTATGCATAATTGGTTAGGAAAGGGACAACTGCCTCTTTAATTCAGGGAATAGTATGTTTGTTATTTTACAAGGTGCTACAGGGCTAGCAGAAAGGATTACGAATTTTTTTGTGATAATATATTTTCAGTTTGAAAAGGAAGCCAATAGATTTCTTTGCTAGAGGTCTGAATGCAATAGTTACGGGTATTTTGACTAATAAACCTTTGCATTTTTTAAATTGAGACACATGTCAAAGAAGTTAAATGATCACTTTTCAAAATAGTAATGTTACAATATTCATCCCATCTCACTGTCCTGTTTCTTGATCTTTCAAAATCCTGAGAAAGCTCAGTCCATTCAATTTGTGTTCAGAGGGCTTGTACAGCATTTCTAGAAGGCTCTGAACACATACAGTTTTCTGATCTAAATTTTCCTATGTCGTCTTGGGAAAAGGTACATACATGTAGTATATGTTTTGTTCTTCAAACTTTCCCTTTTCCTGATTTCAGAATAAGTGTGCTCTTCATATTCTGGTCTCCTGGTGTCAATATAGCAAATATATACTATTGCAATGGTCTTGTCTTTGCCAAACAAAAGATTTAAAGGTTGCATTTTGGCACTGCAGTACAGTATTTTCTCAAATACATATTTGAGAATTTAAAGAGAAAAGTAATTACAATAAAATGGGTACTGCCTCAAAATAGTAAGGCAGACACAAGATACACCTTTTCTGTGAAAATAACTGCAGCTTTTTAATGTAAGTACCACATATTTGAATATGAATTTTTGAGACGGTGTCTTTTTCTGAAAAATTACCATTTTAATGTATTTTTATAATAACTTTGCACTGGCAGTATCTCATAAGACTAGTTTTATTAAGAATATATAATTATCAAAGTTGGGAATGGATTAAGGATTGAGTGGATAAGAAGAACATTACTATGCCAAATGTACTGATAAAATATTCTAGACAAATCAGAAATATTAAG
Source organism: Apus apus (assembly GCF_020740795.1). Taxonomy (NCBI): domain Eukaryota; kingdom Metazoa; phylum Chordata; class Aves; order Apodiformes; family Apodidae; genus Apus; species Apus apus. Next base: position 56,630,272 of record NC_067283.1, read on the forward strand.
GATAGTTTGTTCAGGCATTGTGGTATACTGGGCCTGGATAGTCAATGACCCTCTCTAGTAGCAGCCTCCAGCTACCATTTTGAGAAAGCTGGCCTTTTAGAGAAGCCAGGCCTGATTGACACTCTCAATTTCCCTCAAAACTACTTTCTAAATGTGTTCTACTTATTCCATAGTTTATTCATTCAAGGAGCTGCTGGAGAGAGTCCAGCAGGGGTCAACAAAGACGCTTGGGGGATTGAAGCATCTCTGTTACCAGGAAAGGCTGAGAGAGCTGGGACTCTAGTCTGGAGGGGAGAAGGCTAAGAGGAGACCTTACCAATGCCCAGACTCTTTAGTGGTTGACCATGAGAGGGTGGGGGGCAATGGGCACAAGCTGGAACATGGGAAGTTCTATTGAAATATGAGGAAAAACTTATTTACGGTGAGGTTGGCAGAGCTCTGGAACAGGCTGCCCAGGGAGGTTGTGGAGTCTCCTTCTCTGGAGATATTCAAGACCTGCCTGGATGCAGTCCTGAGTAATGTGCTCTGGCAATCCTGCTTTAGCAGGGGAGTTGGACTAGATGATCTCTAGAGGTCCTTTCCAACTCTGACAATTTCTGTGATTCTATGGTAATAAAAATGCTTGCCATTCACCACCAAGGCCAGATTTATGCAGTATGTACAGCAATATTTACCTAAAGGAGATGTAGAAATCAGAATCTTCTTTGTCTTCTGCCCATAGAACTAACTTTTCTGGTTTTGCAAAATCATAGGTGATTCATAAGAGTAAGTCATAGGTTTCTTTATTTCTGTCAGAATAAAGCGTGTAGTACTGCTATAGTTTTTTGTTTTGGATTGGGTTTTTTTCCCTCTTTTTTCACTTCTCCTGTGCTGTCTATCCTCCCAAGGGACAGACTGCAATGATGTTTTATTCAAGCCAAAAAGTTAGGCAAAGCTGTGTTAAAATGAGGCGTTTCTGTAGATGGTGTGAATGTGTGCTCATGTACGTGGGAAGGTAGATGCTAATTGCCTGTTGCCCTTCTGTATAACTTACTATTCTATCCCCGCTGGTTTTATTTTCCTTTTCTTTTTTGTCTTAATTTTGGGGTTTTAGAATGAAGTGAACTTGCTTTCCCTTCTAAGCTCTAGAGAATGATGCTGCTTTGTTGTTTCCAATTATCTACATAAAACAAAAAAGCAGAACAGAGAAAGTGAATCACAGAGTGAAAATGAGTCCATTAAGCTCATTTGCACAGTTGGAGATAAGGGGCTTTTGTGAAATGTCTTAAGCTTGCCCCAAACCACCTAATAGCTGCCTAGTGCCCAGAGGAAGCACTTGATTAGAGACCTAATTTTGACTTGTTTCTATTTCAAATAATTTATTTTTCATTGTGTCTGCTTTCACTCCCCTTTTCACTTGCTTAAGGATGGGAGAGATTTTAGTATGAGTGATTAATCTTCATTAAGAACAAAGATACGCAGCGAGCATCTGTCAATCCACTGCTTTTTCTGACAGGCAAAGATGAGTGGACTCTGCAGCAAGTATCCTATGAGACATCAGTCTATGGCATATAGAAAGTCCTTCCTTTCTGTATGACTGTAAAAAACGCACTCTGTATTGAATCTTTTTCCTGGAGTAGAATTAATTTGCTTCTAAACCTGTTTTGGTCTAAAATCCCGTAGTGTTGGAGGTGGTTGAAGGAGGAGGGAAGTCAAGCGAAAGAGAATAATACTGTCTTCTGTTTCTCATGTGCTGGGCTTTCTCTGTGTTGATGTTCCTCTCTTAAAACCTGTCATCTGTAACTAAAGCCTTTGGGTAGTGTGCTTAACATTTTCTATCAAATTATCCATTCTTATCATTATTTGAGTTGATTAGCAGATGTTGTAGTCATTGTCAGAATTCTTAGGTAGAGTCATCAGTATTTCAAAAGCTCTCAAATTATCATAATTGCAAGTATTATCAGATAGAAAGGAGGCATGGGGTTTTTTGTAGTTCAAATTCAAAGATGTTCAGCAAAACTGAAGTTATTAGATGTTACTTTACAAATCAATGGGATCCCACTCATGGCAAGTCAGTTTATCTAAGAAAGGAAACTGAAGTCCCTGCTGACTTGATTTTCTCAAGCCTGAAACTTCCCACATCTCAATAAATAGCAGTGATGTTGGGTTGTATTTGCATTTCTGCATGTTGATCAGATTTTTAATGTGTGGCCACTTTTTTCTTTTGCTTGTATGACCATGAGACGGGATGGTCAAAATTGCATTTCTTGTGGAAAGCATTCTTTCAGTGAGATTTGAAATCTTTCTCCTTATGATCTTAAGCCTGCTCTAAGGTCAAATACAAATCCATGAGGAGAACCCAAAGCAAATTTAAAATAGCTCAGAATATAATGTGATTTTTTGTATCTTCAGCATTTATCTTCAGGAATTCCCCCAAGTCAGTCCTAGACAAACTAAGATAAGCACAATAAATGGAAATAAAATAATTGGAATTCATTGTATTTTTTAATAACCCTCATGCTTGGGATTGTTAAATCTAGAATGTTTGTGAATCAGTAGAGGAGTAAAGAACGCAGATGTGCAGAATGTATAAATTTGAGCAAAGCAAGGAAGTGGTTTTGTAGAAAGTAAATAGAGAAAAGAAAATAGAAAAGAAGAAAAAATATGGCAGCCAGTTACAGGCATCTAAACCTCTCTCTGCTACCTAATACATGATTCAGGTTCTTCATAATCCATCTGCTCTCCTCCACTATGAACAATGAAACATGCTGAATTCACACTTATTTTATACAACTGACAGGACTGAAGGGTGTCGACCAACATTGCCCATTTAACTTTTTCTGGTCATGTTTAAAGTTTTGTTTATTTCATTCAGGTAATTCAGACAAATGAGACCACATAAAATAATGGTAGCATTCTATGATTAATTTTCAATAATGTCACTAGTATTGTTAGTGACACAATATATCAATCCACCAACACTGTATACAACAGTAGAATCAGAAATGCTGGAGACAGATTGATCTCCTGGAAAAAAAACAAGTGCAGGCAGAGAGCTGATACTTAGTGCAAGCAAATAAAAGATCAAGTATATGATAATGTGAGTTCAGGAATGGATATGTGGGACCATGAGCCTTGCTGGAATTACTTCAACTTTTGAGCAAAGGCCTATAAGAAGTGAGAAATGGCTACCTGCTCAAAAATGAATGAATGACATTTTGAGATGTGCTCTCCTTGTTATACAACATAAATCTCATGCTAAGCTGAAGATATTAGCCACAGAATATATATCCAGAAGTTTCTAAAAAAATAGTGTAGGAACTGAATCTCTTTTGCTGTATTTTCTTGCAAGCACAAAAGCAAATTTCTGTGTGCAGTAGATAAGAGAACAACAAATTCTTCAATACATTTTCTTGTCTCCTGCTGGCATTTAGAACCAAGGAAGAACAAAGAATGAGAAAGAACATGTACTATAGTAAATCTGTGTGGACATGGGAAGGAGTAAGCTGATCTAATGGCATTCTGTTCCCTCTAATTCTTTTAGTATATGTTTTATTTTCCTTTTCACTAAATACAGTAGACATACTGTTGCCTGAGCCTCAGTTTGAAGCAAATTATATCAAGTCTCTGAATACTATAGTGAATTAAATTAAAAGTAGAGGAAATTATATATGGTATAGCTCGTGACTCCAAAAGGCTTGTGAAAATTAGTAATGGTTTTTGTAAAAGGAACTTTGTGAGCTGGAAATGTTTGGTGAAGACTGAGAAGAGTCCTATTGGAGATACACTCAAAAGTGACAATTATTTCCTATTTGTACCTCTTGCTGATGCTTTAATAGCATAAGCTACAAAGGTATCAGTAGCTGAAAAAAACTGCCTGCAGGGGGAGGGCAGATATTTCAACAAGCAGCAAATGTCAGGAGAACGTTAACCAGGACTGATCACTCAACAGTGCTCATTAAGAGCTGCATAGTTTTGGAACACTGAAGGTGATGCAGCCTACTGATGGCATTAGGAATCACAAGTATGTTTGTGTGAGTGTGTTGAACTATGTTGTGAAAAACAAACACGCATAACTTCTCGTGTGAGAATAATCCTACTCCCAAATAGTGGAGAATGCTTATTATTACTGGAATAGTACTTCTGTCAAGTTTTTTTTCCAAGGGTATCCTAACTATCCTTGCAGGTGTATAAATGTGCTTATTGTCCACAGCCACAATTCAACACACCAGAGGGAGGAAGAATAGTTTGAGGGGAGAGACTTACTGGTGTTTCTCAGTGGATTTTCCATAGATGTTAAACTATCTGCTGTTTTCCTCTTTAAAGTAATAGAACTTGCCTCAGTCTCCCCTTGTCCTCTCACCCCTTCAAAAGTCAATTTTTCAACTGGATTTCAATGTTTTAGGCATGTGAGCACCTAATAATATTGTAAACAACATTAAACAAGAAGATGTCCTCTTTCTGGTGGTAGTCAACTGACTTTTATCATGTGTTTCAGAAAATCTACCTATCTGTGTACTTGTAAAAATGAATAACTTCGGAAAAATTGTTTCATGAGCCATAAGTGCGTAATATCAGAAAAATACACACAAGGGATGTTCTAGAGCTCACCAAAATACGGTGTTTGTGAAAGTGGCAGGTAGAGTAAAAATACAGTTACTCATGCAAGAGGCCTGCCTGAATCGTGTTCTGAGCCGAGAATGGTTTTCAGTGCTGATTGCAAATACTGGGTCATGTATGAAGCCTGACTGGAGCTCCAGTTAAATTTATAATTACTCTATGATGCTTTTGCTATATAAACAAACTACAGGTGGCTTTTTGTGTCTAGGGCAGGCTGTCAATTAAATCCTTGCATGCCTGCAGTCCCAGGTAGTTATTATCACCTTTCACTGAAAACATTAAATTCCATCATGTGGAAGTAGCAGTCTACTGCTCTAACAGAAGCACTTATTAGTGATGCTTTTGTAAATCATGAAGTACATTTTAAGGGCTTATAGCTTTCCGAAGGAAGAACTGTATTGAATCTCAGAGTCAGTGACTTAAAGTTGATTTATCTGCATAAATTGGCAAAACTGAACTGTGAAGCTGAAACAGAATGGTAAAAGCTTTGTTTTTCTCTTATCAGCAAAGCATTGAACTTACCTGTGTAATACTTTGCAGTGGGAAGTAACAAGTTGAGTAGCACAAATCTCCAGTGTGGAGTGATGATGGCACCTGGCTTAGTGCCCAGTTTAAGGGCATTAAATTACCTTGTCAGTGTCAAAGCCTAGTGAATGCAGTACAGAATATCTAATATTGATGATCTCTTTACGGGGAAACTGATAGTTAACCAGAAAACTGCTAGACCATTCTGGGTTGTGGAATCTTGTCGAGACAGTCATTCAGCTTGCTCAGTGGATGGTCACAGTCCATTTTTGTTTTGGTTAATCTTTTATTATTATAAATACTAACCATAGAGCTGTTAAAAATCCTTTGTTTATGAATGAAGAGGAGAAATAGGACACCTTTTTGCAGATGGTGTTTGCTATCAAGGTTAAATTGTAAACTGGAGAAGAGTGAAACTAGAACTGTTGCCATGGCAATAAAAGATACTCTTAGCCTCTTCTAGTTCGTCACCCCTGATACCAAGTATATGTGTCACTGAAATGATCCTGAGAAGTGATTTTACAGACTTTCTGCTTTGGGTCTGAGACCTGCATGCTTATCGATTGATGTTATCCAACAAATCCAAGTGAGATTAGACACTGTGACTAGTAATATACAATGAATGAAAATCCCTCAGCAAATAAATTTTCATTTATCAGTAAGAAGAACCCACATAGTGTTGTAGAATAGCAGTGTGTATGATTTTGATGTGTTTTTGTAGGAAGAATCTTGCTTTAATCTATAACAAAAGAAGTCCTCTAGATTGCACGAAGGATATTTGCTTGTGAATCTCCAAGTAGAGGAGGCCTCAGGAAGAAGCAAGCTTTAATGATGTTTCAAAATGCTTCATCTGCTTTTTGCACTTATTTTCGTAATTCTTACTGAGCAGACTTCCCAAAACAGTTCCTGTACTTATTTATCATTTTTAAAAGAATCTTTTTATTCCAAGTAATTACTTTTTTAAAAAAACTAATTATTATATTTGATTCTGTAAGTTGGAAGTTTTCCTTGGAGCTTTAGAATAAATTGTGTCCATCATTTAGGCCAATGTGGTTTCACTGGCATCATAACCAAGCTGTATGGAGTTTTGAAAAGACATTTTCAGATCCCGTGATCCCCTGACTTTTATTGATAGAATTAGGTTGCCCAAAGTCAAGTCATAGGCAAGTAGTTACATTAGAATTAGATTATGACCTATGCAAGGTCTTTTTAGCTTTCCATTGAAGCCTTCCAGATTTGTGTTCAGGCACCATAGCTGATGCCTGCACCAAAAAAATTAACTTGGTTTGCATACATAGTTTGTATAGTTCATATTCTGACATCTGAAGTGATCTTATGATTTATAATTTGTAAAGACAAATTTTGAAAAATCACATTTGATTAGGAGAGTAGAAAATTACTGTGGCAGTTTTGCAGTAAAATTTTCATTAATTGCATCCAAGACATTTATCATTATTTTAATATCTTTTGAAAGTGTTTTAGACATTATAATACTGCTATTAGAAATGTATTTGCAGTTATTGTGGACTCAAATGTATTCTTAGTGCATCACTACAGCTAGGCAACTATCCTAGTCTTTACATTTTACCTTTCACATTTGGTTCCCCAGTCAATAACAAATGTATAAGGACTCTGTCTGGCTTTCAGTGCTAACCCAGATTTTACTGTGCTGAAAACAGATTAGTCTTTTCAACAGGATCATACCAACATTCAAGATGAGCTTAAGGAAATTTGTTTCTACCCAACATATTTTTAAAGTATGACATGCATATAGAACATTTTTCCTTAACCATAATTTTTCAAGAAACTGCTTCAAAACTTGTCTCATTTACACAGTTCACTCCATTTTCTGCTTTGCTACTTTCAGAAAGTGCAAGGGCAGGAAGCATCTGATTATTAGCAGTTTCAGAAACAGCCTTAGAGTTCACTGCTCTATGGATCACAGTGACTGCAACTCACCTTTCTAATCCTATTGATCTGCAGTTTCATTAACTTTCAACATTTCAGAGGCTTTCCAATTGTATGTAAGATGTCCTTGCTTAGTGAAATAAACAGCAGTCTTTTTCCTGTATCATAAGCCAAAGACTCTTTCAAAAATACTTTGCTTATAATTAAAGTAAAAGAGGAATTAGGAAAAAAATAATCTACAAAGTGTATGGACTATTCAAAGTAAATTTAATTAGAAATTAGATTATTATTTTTGCATGGTTTACAATAAAAATACATATTGAACACAGACATCACCAGTACAAATGTATAAAACATTTTTAAAAAACCCAACCAAAACATTTTTGTATCCCATTCCCTTTTTTTCTGCCTTATGCTGACAGGTCCACGAGTTAAGAAGCTGAAGTGAATGCTTTAATCTACATGAACTTCATAATGGTATTTTGGTTTTGTGCTTCATTCAGAGCTTTTGTGCTTCAATAATGCACCCTACTATTCTATAATGTGTAATGTTATAATGAAAAACTATTTACAGAATTATAGAATTATTTGAGTTGAAAGAGGCCTTTAAAACTTATCTAGTTCAATGCCCCTACCATGTTCAGGGACACTTTCCACTAGGTCAGGCTGCTCAGATCTCCATCCAACCTGGCTTTGAATGTTTCCAAGGATGGGATGTCTACCACCTCTCTGGGAAACCTGTTTCGTGTTTCACCATCCTCATAGTGAAGAATTTCTTCCTCATGTCTAGCCTTGATCTACCCTCTTTGAGTTTAAAACCATTACCCTATGTCCTATCACAACAGGCCCTGCTAAAAAGTTTGTCCCCAGCTTTCCTGTAGGCCCCCTTCATCTATAATGACTCCCTGGAACCTCTCTTCTTCAGGCTGATCAACCTCAACTCTCTCAGCCTTACTTCTATAGGAAAAGTGTTCCATCTCTCTAATAATTTTTGTGGCTGTCCTCTGGACTGGCTCCAACAGATGCATATATTTTGTGTGTTGGGAGGTCCATAACTGGACATGGTACTCCAGGTGCAGTCCCATGAGAGCAGAGTAGAGGGGCAATATCACGTCCCTTGACCTGCTGGTCATGCTTCTTTTGATGCAGCCCAGGAGGCAGGTTGGCCTCCTGAGCTGTGGGAGTGTATAATCGGCTTACGTCCAGCCTTTCATCTGCCAGTACCCCCAAGTCCTTTTCCACAGGGAACTTCATGAAGTTTGTGAAGTTCACATTGGCCCACTTCTTGAGCTTGTCCAGCTCCCTCTGGATTACATTTATAATTTATAAATTATTATATTTCATCACTGAAATTCAGATTTCTTAAAAATTCTTCTCTAACTTTGTGGAATAATTTTGTATTTATTGTCTCTGCTGTCTAATTGTAATTTTTTATCTTAGCTGATGTTGAGTGTGTATTTGACTTTTTTGCTAACTTGTTTTCTAGCCTAAATTAAAGATTGCAAGATAAAAGTGGATTTCCCTTTCATCCTCCTAAAGTCTACCCTGGGGGAAATAAAGCTAGTGATTTTGAGAGTGTTCAGAGCACTCCAGCAATGTCTATATGTGACTCTTAGCAAGGCATTTAATATCTGCTGTTCAGTTCAGTTACCTATAAAATGAGATTAAAAGTAGTGATTTGAGAGTGACTAATTAAAAAATGTTGGTGAGCGACTTCACATTTGGTTCTATTTGCAACAATTTTGTATTCATTTTCCTTGAATATTCAAGTCCTAGTTTTCTATTGCTACAAGTAATTATAAAAAGCTCATTTTAAGCCCTAATGACTGCATTTTTTCAGGAAGTGTTTTAAGTTCATTTGTCGATTTTTGATTCTTGAGCTGTTGTGAAAGTAATAATGCATGAAAAAGGGAAGAGTTTTATGAACAAATAATGCTGTCTGAAATACAAGTTGTGTTTGTTAGATGTATAAAGGCATTTAAAAATGTTTGTCCCAGTTTTGGAAGGCTTACATGCTTTCCAGCCATCATGAATTTCAAATTATATGTGTATGTATATATGTGGTATAAAAATACCACCATGTGGTTTCCAGTTTGTGATGCACTAGTTAGTTAAATATATGACCCCATCGGTTAAAAGGGACAGTACTATATGACTACGAACAAAACCGAAACCAAATTAACTTTTAATTGCTAATATAATTTAAGCTTGTAAATTGAAAACAAATTACTTTTTTACTCCCTAATGAAACTCAGAAATAGTTTCCTACAATAAATAAGTTCAAGAATTTTATCATCTCCTTCAAGAACAACTTGCTGACTTTTTTCCCTAAGGAAAACATTTGTTGCATTTGTGTATTCTGAAAAATTACTTAGGGTTCCACTTTAATAAATTACGATCTCAGAGGCTTATTGCAAGACTTCTTAAAAGGGTATTTCTGAGTAAGTTTATATGTATAAGAGATGACAAAATGCAAATAAAATTTTCAGTTATTGTTATTGATACTGGGGTTATTACAAATGCATAATCTCATGCATGAGGGATAAAAATGGTGCATCCAGCAATATGCTTTGAAGATGTGCTGAAATTAATACTCTTGAAAGAGTAATACAACTGAATCTTCCTGCTTATTAATATATTTTTGACAAGCAGCTAATTTGCAGAGATTATAGAAATATATTTGTATTAATAAGATATCTAAGAATATAAAAATGGTACCGTGTTCAGTTATAACAGTTGTATAGAGAGGGAGAAAAAGGAATATACTTCAATATTTCAAGCTCATTATTTCACAACCTGTAAAGACAGGTTCTTACTTTACGAAAAAAATACCTTGTGTTTCATAGAATGGTTTGGATTTGAAGGGACCTTAAAGATCATCTAGTTTCAACTCCCCTGCATGGGCAGGGACACCTCCCACTAAACCAGATTACTCAAAGTCCCATCCAGCCTGTCCTTGAACACTTCCACGGAGAGGGTATCTGCAACTACCCTGGGCAGCCTGTTCCACTGTCTCACCACCCTCACACTAAAGAATTTCATCCTCATGTCTAGCCTAAATCTTCCCTCTTTCAGTTGAAATCCTCTTCCGACATGGTCTTGTAAAAAGTCCCTCCCCCATCTTTATTGTAGGCCCCCTTCAGGTACTGGAAGACTGCTGCAAGGTCTCCCCAGAGCCTTCTCCAGGCTGAAGAGCCCAAATTCTCTCAGCCTGTCCTTGTAGGAGAGGTCCTTTGGCCCTCTGATCATCTTCATGGCCCTTCTCTGGATTCACTCCAACAGCTCTGTGTCCTTCCTCTGTTCGGGGCTCCAGAGCTGGACACAGTACTCCAGGTGAGGTCTCACCACAGCAGAGTAGGGCAAGAGTATCACCTCTCTTGAGGTGAGTCTGTATTCCAGTCTGTCTTGGAAGCTGAAGGGAAGCTGATGCAAAATAACTTGCAGTATATGAAGGATGTCGAACCCTTCAGACTCTAGTACCATTGCTTTGTGAACGTGTGAAATACAGATGGGCAAAAGAGAGTGTAGCCAGGTCATTTTGGGTGTAGATAATCTAAAGCTTTAGGTAGCTGTTTTTTCATCATTTCCAGTTAAGTCACAACTAATGTCCAGAGTACCTTCAGGACTTTGCATTGTAGCTTCATGGCCACCCTGCTGTCTCTACTGACTTTCTACTGGAGGTATAGAACCTCAAGTCAGTTAAGGGGCACTAAAACAATAACAGTGTCCCAGAACCAATACACCTTGCGAGCTTGTCATTGAGGCAATCCCTTTGTAGATTTCTTGCTCCTCAATGCCTTTTGACTTAAAACTAAAAAAAAAATCTTGCAGTTTTAAAGAGTAAAAATATTATATATATATATATTTAAATCATTGTTCAGACTGTACTATAGACAGCTGGCCATAAACTTACTCATTTGTCAATGGAGGGACACCTTTTTCAAGCAACGCAAGCATCTTGTTCCTACTTGTATCTAAGTCTAGACAGTGTGTGCTGGATACTATGTGTTTCTGTACCTGCATCTTACAATTTCTTCCCCTTCATTTTCAGTGTTAATCTGATTCTAGAAACACATTCATTTCTTAAGTAACTGTAATGCATTTTTAAGAATGTGCTTTTACCTTGTATTCCATCTCTACACATTATGCTTTTTTACTTAAGGTTGGTTATGAGGTGCTGAATTCCTTAGGCAGCATTCTTCCTACTATTCTCCTTACTACTTTCTTCATTCCACCTGATTTTTGACTCCATCCTCCTCTCTGTTTACTAGCACATTGCCCAGTATTTCTCAATCAAGGTGAAAAGAAAAATAACTTCTATTGCAAGAAGAGAGCTTGAAGCCTGAGCACAGTGCAGTCTAATTTGTCTTCTGTCTGAATGTAAAGCAGGCTTTATCGCCCATGCTGCCAGGCAAGGTTGAGGGATGGTAGCTCTGATAAGTTTATCATGTGTTCTCATCTCTGAGAAAGGTAAATGAAAACATAAAGTTCCCAGGCATTGGTTGGGTATGTACTGATAGCACAGTACTGCTGACAGTAAAATTTAAATCCACACTGAACTGTCAGCATCTTCTTCTTTTAAAAGGGACATGATGTTTAGACTTATAATCACAAAGGCAGTAATTGCAAGGAAGGTGTCATGTCAATACAAGTTAAGTTAAAAATGTAAAATATTTTACTGAACAGTTTTTCATTTTTGGATGCAGACAAAAAACCTTCTCTTTCAGGTGAGGAAACACCATGCACACACCTCCTCACTGAATTTTTAAATTATGGTTTGGTGTATGGATTGGAAGGACTGATGCTAATGATGGCCCAGAATTAACAGTTTGCATACTGTTCGTGACAGTCAGAAAAGACTGCAGGAGAATCAGTCTGTGAGACAGAAAAATAAGAGGTAGATGATAGAGTGTAAAAAGCCACAGCAAACACATCTTATCACTGAGCTTCCTAATTTAACTTTTCTCATCTCTCTTGGTTTCCCACCACCATTGTTTTCTCTAACATTTATGTTTTTGTTCATTCTAGTCCAGGTCCTTCTCTCTCAGCCATTACATAGAATTATGTTTCAATCCAGGCTGATTCTTTACTCCTCCTGAGAAAAAAATGTGCTATAGCTCTGCTATAGCTCCTCTTAGGAAAGAACCCTAAAACTACAGCTGGCCACTTGGACACTAGCAGCGTTTTTACTAACTTCACCATTGTGATAAATTTTGTGGAAAACTGTGCTGGAAAACATAGGTATTGCTCAGAAACTTAATGGAGTTGTTTCTCTCTGTGTCTGTTTTTATCGTACTTCAAAACAAACGGACCAAGGTGGATGCATCATCAAATGACTAATTACACTATTTAATGGCTAAATTACACCTACAGTTCAAGCTGTTTCCATAGTAAATTCTAGACAGTTCTGACTACCTCAGAAATAATTTCTGTGCTGTAGCATCACAGTGCCGAAGAAGTCCTTTAACATTTAGGCAAATACAACCTGGGAAATTGGAGTAAGAAGGGAGCTAGAGATTTTGCACATAGGAACAATACTTTCTGTGCAGAAAGCAGTCTTTTGTTGAGGGCTAATCTTAATACATTTAGATTTCCTATTTCCAATGCCTTTGTTTTCCTTAGTTTAAAATACAGCCACCTTCTCTCACCACTATGTCCTTCCCAGGAGTAGACAGTGATACGGCAGAAAGGAATGCAGATGCCAACAGCAGGTCAAATGTACAAATGACATTTTTGGGAGGTAACACTAAAAATTATATGAGGTTGGTGGGTTTGGATTTACAAGAGTGCCATAGAAGGAAGAACTTAATAGTCTGAGCCGTGCTTATTCCTTCGTCTGGAATGTTGCTGTTCTTAAACTTTTCTTACTTTCCCCTCCATGTCTTAGGAGTACATGTTCCCTAGAATACATATTCTATAAATTCCTAAGATAGCAAGTAAATTACTTCTAAACTTAAGGAGATGTTCCTGTTTTTCTAAATCATCTGTAAATTAATTGCTGAAAATTTCACAGTAAGGATTGATTAAGGATTACTAGGTCAATGTCAGAATGGCAGCCAAACAGTCCAGTTATCCTCTTTCTGAGTCTCTGCCTCTAGGTATCCACTTTCTTACTTGAGTTTTTGCTGAAGATAAGAGAAGGATTTAGAGAGTGAGACTGTTCAATTCCTGGCTTAGCTACAGAACTCTGTAGCACATCTGCTAGCATTTGTGTTCCTGCAGCTTTCTCTTTTGAGGGAAGACTAGTGGGTCTTAAAATAACCAAACCACCAAGCAAAGTACATGAATGCATCTCTTCTGTCACTCTGCTCTATTTATTCATATCCCCACAGAGATGAGGCCTTCCCTCAGGGTGAAGGGAACTGCTTCTGTTTTTACTGATATATCCTATCAGTAGCTTGGTTTGTTTGCCTGTGTTCATGGGCTTTTCATCTCTGTGTAAAAGTTGTTTTAACACAATGAGATGTGTTCAAGGCCACGTTGGATGGGGCTTTGAGCAACCTGGTCTAGTGGGAGGTGTCCCTGCCCATGCAGGGGGGTTGGAACTAGATGATCTTTAACGTCTCTTCCAACCCAAGCCATTCTGTCATTCTATGAGTTTATGAGAAGTACACATGGAATAAAGAGCAGTGATTTGTAGTGGAAACTAAAAAACTTCCTTGGGAAAGTAAATTCATGATCATTTAATCTTTCTGGAGAAGTTACATGTAATTAACTAATTTCATTTTTAGAAGGCTGATAATTAGGTGATCCACTGAGTTACAAATGATGAAGCATATTGACATCCAAATGAGAAAAAGACCTGATATCAGGAGTTTACTGAACTGTTGAGAGTGTTTTGGAGGTACTGGGTTCTGAAATACTAAATTAATCATTGTGTTTTACTGAGTGAGCTCTGAAGCTGCTTGGGGTAAGGTTATGCCAGTGTGGCAGCCTCAGATGATAGGAACTTTTCACAGCAGTGGTTTGAATTATTTGCTTTCTCCTGTCTCCTACACCTCACAGAAGCTGGGGCTAAAAAGGAGATGCAAAACATTAGACACCTAATTTACACCTAAGTATGGTGAAGGAAGGCCCAGGAAACACAAAACATATTCAGTTAATAAAAGGAATTATAACTAAGTGTGCTATCTGCTTAATTTGGTTTTAATTAAATTAACTCTTCCTTTACGTTAGCATTAATGATTTTTATGTTCAAGTTTCTTGATAAACCATCTTTGTGTTCTGACCATTTCAGTATGTTAGAATTGCCCTTCTTTGAAAAAGAAGATACTCTGCAAAGCTCCAGGAAAGGATCAGATTGCCTGGGCTTCAACCATGTGTGGAAAACGTTTCTCCCTGTGGGTAACATTGAGCTTCAGGCCCATATCAGTCAGTTCCAGAGTATTTACTTCATTTGTAATTGTTTAGAATATATTGTTGGTAAAGGTGCTTGTCATATCTCTCCTGGCTTATCAAAGTTTAGTCATGCAAAAGACCATTTTTAGTCAGTTATTGAAAGGTTTTGTGAAGGGGTTAATGTGTGTCTGTCCTTTGGTTAGACCTCAGCTGGGACCTTGGTGTGATGTTTCCTTAGCTCATGAATATTAGCCTTTCTTTTGAACAGACCTCAGACTTAGGGAAAATAATCTCAAACACTTGTCTCTTGTGAGGAAAAGTCTAAATGTCAAGCAGTAGCATCAAAAACTTTTAACATGGGATAATTTTCTGCAGACATGTTTATGAGCACAGCAGTCTGTCTTTCCTAAAAGTGCTTAAGTGCCTACATAGCTAAAATGGGTGCTGCTTTCACAGCCTGTACTTGATGTATTCAGCTACCAGGAACCTGTGAATTGTTTCTTGGATCTCAACTATACTGTCACCAAAAAATCTGTGATGTTTGACATCACATTTGCACTCGTGACCACTGCACAATTTAACAAAGACAGTTTGGTATCCTCCACCCTCAGTTCACCATTTACCATTCACTAAAAATAAGAATACATGGAAACTGCTCAAGGAACTGATGGTTTATCTCATGTAACAGAAAGTCTTAAAATACAACCTACAGGAATGTAGCAAAATGCTTTCATGATACAAAGAGAATGTTGTTTTGGTTGTCACTGTCCTGCCTTTCATAAACGTCTGTGAATTCTGGGAACCATCCTGTGGAAACCCCGTACCTTATTCCTTTTGGCAAGTGATAGAGAAGAAGAGTTGTGGCTTACATCAACATGTGTGCTTATATTTGGGACTTTCACCCAGCACTTGCCCTCCATCACTGTAGTTTCTGGGTCATTCTGTTCACCAAGAGTTTCTCTGAATTACTATCCCAAATCTGGAACAAAGTGGCAGCAGCATAACTCCAGCCTCTGACCTATAATAGGTAGATAGAGTAATAGATAAGAGTGCCCTTCTGAGACTTACTGTTGGACTACATCAGTCTAAGCTGCATAGCAGAAGGTCAGATGTGCAGAGATCATCTCAAAGAATTCAAATTTAACTGAAGTCCCAGTTTGAGTATGATTTGCTCAAGGCATTATTAGGTATCCATATGTCAGGTCATGGATCATAGAAGAACTCTAAATCACCACCAGCCTGGGGTATTTGTGATGAGTTAGTCATGCAGGAAGAAAACTGTGTGGTAGGGGGAGACATCACTGTACAGCTACCTGAAAGGAGGTTGTAGCAAGATGAAGGTTGGTGTCTTCTCCCGACTAACATGCAATAGAACAGGAGGAGATAGCCTGAAGTTGTGCCAGTGGAGGTTTAGATTGGCTATTAGGAAAAGTTTCCTTAGTTAAAGGATTGTCAGGGACTTGGAGCAGGCTTCCCATGTAAGTGGTCAAGTCACTGTCCCTGGAGGTATTTTAAAAGTGCATAGATGTGGTGCTTAGGGTTTAGTGGCAGACATGGCAGTGTGCTAGGTTGGCCGTAATGATCTTAAAGGTCTTTTCCGAGCAAAATAATCCTATGATTCTAAGACTACAGCTCTACTCTACTACTGCTGTAGTTTTCTGTAAGTGAAATTCTTGTTTTGCTATTATTATTTTTTTAGTAGTACTTTTGATCTGCTTGAAATTGTATTGAGCAGTTGAATATGAAGGGAAATTAAATATGTCAAAAACTCGAGGAGTGCTGTGGGAAGGCAGAAGGCACTCTGATTTTGTTACTGTGCTCTCGTAGTTGAAGCAGCTTTTCATTGTTTCTTTCTTCTTCCTTTTCTGGATTAAATGGATCTTAGGCTATGGGTATTCTATTAAACTATACCATGTAATTGTGTATATAGTTGCATTTCAGGAGTATATACTGCTGTTGCTTGTGCAGCTGCCCTACAGATCCTGTCCAAGTTTTTAAAAGTTACTCTCAAGAGCTCTCTTTCATTCATATATTTTAGAGCTCCATAAACAGTTTTTGGTGTTTACTGGAAGGAAAGTTGTGGACAGTGTTTTTACAAATATTGAAACTGGTTTTGTATATTTATGAAATTAACAGAAAGTCAACTGACTTACATATTTAAGAAAGAATTGTGAACAGTGTCTGTAGTCTGCCTCAGACTACTAAAGATAAGGTCCCAAATGAATGTTCATCTTCACCGAAGGCAGTAACTGTATTGGGAATGAATTCAAGTATCATCTGGAAGGTGACATGAGAAATAGTTGATCTGTGTTAGTTTTATTTAAGAGTATAGTGTTAAACTAATAAACTTACTATAAATACTTCTGCACCTGTGAAGTTTAGCTTCACTGCTCTGCATTTTCAGAAAGGAATTAAGTCGTCTTCTCTGAGTGCATTTTCTGTTTTCTTACAAGCTACAATAGTGTTTTCAGTAGACCTGACAACTCTACACCTTTGTGAAAACACTTCGACTTTTTGGTTTTTTTCAATACTTAACAGAACAATGACAAAAGATCTGTTTTGAGAAGTCCCATGTTTGGACATACACAAACAGAAGCTTAAATATATTCATACAGTCCAGTGTAAAGTAACCTGTTTAATTTTTTATATAAGCATTTTGCACCTTAAAAACCTGTATCAGCCTAAAATGTAGCACAAGTAAGAGAGGCTGTTACCTGAACTTATGACGATGTACTTGATGTTATAGTTGGAACAATATCATTTTTAGGAACTGAAAAGAAGAAGAAACCAAGTGGAAAACTGCACTTCTGTTTTGTAAAACTTTAAAGGGGAAAATATTTTTGTTAATGCATTTACTAGTTTTTCATTACAGCAGATGAAGTACTGCATTAAGTTTGGTGAATTGCAGTGTCTTAGCTTCATTTTAGTCTGTCACCTTTATTGCCATGTGTGTCATGTTATCTAACATTGCAAGGTGTTAAACATCGCTTGTACCTGGGAGTGATGGTATATAAACATCTAGGGATGAAAATGTTCAAAACATTTAGCCAAGCATATGCTTCCTATGGACATTTTCTATTTGGAAATACCCAATTTAGCTCTGAATGAAGCAACAAAAGAAAAATCCACAGCTGGCACTCTTCATCTCTGCCAATCCCAAGCGGCAGGCTAAACAAACAGGAAAAAACCCCTTCTGTTCTCTCTTCTCTTCCCTCTCCCCTTACCTCCACCACTGAACATAGACAACATTACAAAATGCAGGAACAGAATGCTAACACAATTTCTTACTTCCTCAAGATACCTAACGGTATTAGTGAGTTAGCCAGGATGTCCATTAATTACAAATTACAATTACAATTACAAATTGGAGCATAGGAGGTTTAAGGTGAATATCAGAAAAAATTTTTTTACTGTGAGAGTGACAGAGCACTGGAACAGGCTGCCCAGAGAGGTTGTGGAGTCTCCTTCTCTGGAGACATTCAAAACCCATCTGGATGCGTTCCTGTGTGATGTGCTCTAGAAGACCCTCCTCTGGCAGGGGGGTTGGACTAGATGATCTTTTGAGGTCCCTTCCAACCCCTAGGATTCTATGATTCTATGATTCCCATTGTACTTATATGTGGGCAGCTGAGTATGATCCAATGAACACCAAAATATTTTCCACTCCAGGTGCTAGGAGGCTGATACGTTGCAGATTAGGTTGCCTAGCTGAAGGCTTTACAGGCTGAATGAACAGATATTTTTAATTTGCTGGCTATGCTGTAAATTTTTCATCATGCCACTTTGTGTCTCTGCTTCTGGCTTTCTCAGTGATGTTGATGATACTTAAAATGTATTATTTATGTTTTCTGGGGACAAAGTGATCTTTAATAGAACGTGATAGTGTTAGTTTGAGTTCTCTAAATTATCTTCAAGGTATTTTTATTCTACTGTGAATTTACTGTCAATAAACACAAATTTATTACTATTACTAATATTAATAGTATTTACTATTTAACAGGATACCGCTTACCTCTGGTTTATTCTGATGGATTTAGCACCTGGCATAAATCACAGCATGATTGCGTGTCATAGATGCTTCCAGCATTGCCCACATGGCAATAAGTACTCATGCATCTGCCTTCTGCAGGTGTTAGATAGGAGACATACAGTAGAAATACATGGTCATTGCTATGGTGGAATACTGAAGTCTCAAAAGAATTATGTGCTGAGAATTTCTACATGTTCACTAAAAAAAATGAAAAGTTGAGTGAATAATGAGACAACAAAGTTTGCTTTCAGTATGTCACATTCTGGGTAGTGAAGTCATGAAAAACTGACAATGAAGAATTTCAGAGGCTCTTAAAAGACTGATGAAATAATAAATGTAGATAAAATTTGATGTAGAGGAAAGTTGAATAGTGCACAAAAAAAGCAATCCTAATTTTACAAATAAATTCATGGGGTCTAAGCTGACTTGACATTCAGGAGTGTGTTCTTGGGGTTACAGTTGAAAATGTTGAATTCGACCTTTGTGGTGGTTAAAAGTGTAGATGACATGATTGATTAGCAAAGGCATGGACAAATAGAGAATAGCATTGCATAAAGTTGTAGAATACCTGTATCTTCGAAAGAGACGATGACATGATCGGATTCCCAAGGCACCTTCTATATAAGGAGAAACAATAATGAGCTAAGGCTGGAAAATGTGACTGATAATGATAGATCTCTTTAAAAGCAGAAGTATTAAGGTAAAGTAGAATTGGTTGCAGTTTCTTTCAGTAAAAGAATAGGAGACATCATATGAAGTTAGCAGCTTTTTGCCTCAAAACTTGGAAAAGGAGGTCATAATTTAGATATTACATAGTCAAGTGATGGCACTCCATGCTGTGAGATGCTGGGAATAATAAAATGTGACCAAAAAGCAGTTGTATTTTTTCCTTTTTTTCCCACCAAGAGTTATTGAAAAACAAGAGCACCAAGGACTCAGGAGTTCTCTAATCATCAACTTTCTGAAGGTCAGGAGAGTGTTCTGAAGAAGTATCATTGCGCAGCTAGACACTAACAAAGAGGTTTTTAGGATGGATAGACCTCTGTGGCATTTCTTGCCTGTGTAAAGTTTAGATGTTCAAAAACCAGCTGTGTCTGTCCTCTGAACTTACGGGAAATGTGGTGTGTTCACTATCGAAGAGTGATCTTGCCTTCTCAGAGGCAGTGTATCAGTCTAAACCACACTGTATGCTAAATTTGTTCACTTGGTTTTCACTCAGTTTGAAGCATTAGCAGAACAAAAATGCCTCTCTTCATAGTATTTTAAAAGGAAGTTCATGTTTGCAATCAATAAATTAGGTAAGTTGAGTTCGATAAGATTTTAAAGGCACTTTTAGGCCTCTTTTGTAAGATTCTAGAGTACAGTTGTTTCTTCCTCTGAAGGGTTGAGTCAAATGTATGCGCTCTGTCATGGCTCATTTCTGGTACATCAAAATGCCATTTAAAAAAGTTTTATATGACTGAAAAGAAAGTCTGATAAAAGAAAAATGAACATATCTCCGTACTTTACACTTTGTATATACAGCTAACATTGCCACTGCTGTCAACAGATTTGAAGATGCTAGTTATTTAATAACCTGAATAAGACATGATAAGACTTTACTTACAACAGATGAATGAAATAGAAGGGCCCTGACTGTGCCATCTGGTGCATGGCGCTTAACCAAGAGAGAAAGTTTCAAATAAATAGTAGATGAGGCCAAATGGCTCAAAATGCTAAAAGTATGTAATTCTTTAAATAAGCAGCATGTCAAACACTGAGTTTTGTATACTCATGGAAATACAGAAGGTGGAGAAAGAGTGCACCACCCTGAAGGAACAGATGTTGCAAAAGTCATGTTGTATAAAGATAGGGGCTGCAGTCTTGGTGCTCCTCCACGGCTTTTTTCCAGGCAAAACCACATAAAGGTAGCAATAGGTAAACATTTTCCAGGTATCACAGTTTATTTTCTGTTTTGTCATCGAGTGACCCTGCAGAACCTCAGTTCTGTTGCCCCAGATGGCCTTGCATGCATCAGTGTGGTGTGGCACCATGGCTATGTAATGTCTGACAGCTACTTGAGCTTTTCTGTACATCTGTGAACAGTATGGCCCCCAGGAGTAAAATAATTAGATTGCACTGCATATGAGCACTCCAGAATTTCTGTACTTTCTGTTACTTTTCCAGTATCTTGTTGTCTATCTGCCTGCATACTTCTCCTGAGTAAGTGGCCTTCATATTTCATCTGGCTTTGGTGATTCCAGGTAACAGTTTGAGAGTTAAGTATACTTTTGGCATTTATGTAGTGACCTTTCGTACCCACACAGCATTCTGCAGCACAGTTTCCAAAGTGTATCTGTATGTTGTATGAAGAAATACAAGCTGTTTCCTTTTGATCCTGTCATCTCACCTTCAGCTCCACACCCCTTATTTTAGGACAAAAATACTACAGAGGAATCATAATAAAACAGCAAGAAACCTCTTTTCATGCTATCTGGCATTAGCCATCAGCTGCATGGGGTCTGGATTGATGAGCACACGTTTCCCAGCTTTCGTCCTTCATGAATTGCTGCTTCAGTTTTAGCATAGATGCAGTTGAAATAACCTGCAAGTAGTCAGGCTGGGGTACTAGCAGTATCCTCTCTGTGTCAGCACTGAGCTCAGCGTGGCTCAGGTATTTGCTTATTTACGTGAGAAAAAGGCAGGTAGGAGTCTTACTGCTAAAGGCATCTGAATTCTATGTTGTAGTTTGGCCCCTGCTGTTACAGGAGCTAGTTTATTTATAGCTGTAATTGCAGTTTAGATTAGCTTTGTGTCTCTGGATACCATTTGGTGACTCCAGATGAAGGCTGTGTCTCTGAAACCTCCTTACTCTAATTTTGACGGAATTTCTTGCACAAACAAGCACTTTAAACACACTTCACAGTGTCCTTGTTTTTAAAGCTCTGCATCTGGAGATGGCTAGAGGCTTTGGATATCAGATACAAAATACTCCTCTGTAAAGAAAATCCTCCTAGTACTGCTGTGCTCTGACGGATGTCCCCCTCTGCTTAGCTTTCATACATAAGCAAGTGTCACATATATTCTTATGTAAACTTCACAGTTTTGCTGCTGTAAGAAAGCCAGTGCACACAGGCTGGACAGAGACACTTGAACGTGTACACAGCACTTCTCTGGTGCTTTTCTCAGTTCATCTTTTGAATGTAAAATAAAATCCTTGGGTTCCTAGCATTAAAATAAGCCCAAGTGAGAAGAAAACGTGTGCACATGTGCACTTGTAATGAGAGAAAGCTTGGTAATGAAGAATGAGCAAATTATATTCTGTAGGTAGTAATCAGTTTCATAATTTGGCAAACTTATGTCTTATATTTTATTTTGGAGAAATCAAACTTTATATTTTAAATAAAAAAATGGGTTACAAAAAACCTAAATATTTAATTTATGTGATATAGATTCTTGATGGAAATTGAATCACCTTTGGATGTGCAAGTATTTGTAGCTACCTCCAAAATAAAAGGGGTCACAGTTAATGCAGTTCCTTAGATCACCCTGTGCAAACTAGTAGCCATAGGAATGCAAAATAACGACCTGAGCAGATTATCTCCATTAGTGCCTTTTAGAGAAGTGATACCAAAGTCTGGAATATAGACTTCTTTCTTAGAACAGCACCCTTGATGGGGGAAATTAGAATTTTTTTCCAGACAGCGAGCAGTAAGCTAGCATGCACTCCAAACAGTCCATTTATAATAGATAGAAGTATGGCTAAATTCTGAGTAATATAATATTCAGATGCTGCCACAGAAGCACTGAAGTGTAACTAGCCTTTTATTACTATTACTGGAAACAAACCACTTACTGAATAGTTTGTGCACAGAAGAAAATCCTCAATTAACAGTAACAAGAACAAGTCAATATTTACACCTCAGTATGTGAGTCCTTGGTATCCATGTCTCTCATTTACATGTGAATGGCTGGTTACTCTACATTGCTCTTGCCAGCCTTCTGATTGTTAAGACTTGTGCATATGGTGACTTATCCCATCCATATTGCTCATTGACATGTGAAGCTTCTTTACATGAAGAATCAATGCATAGCTCTATTTTCAATTGCTTGTTTAAACACTTCCCATAGCCAAGAATAGTCAGCTGCGTGCTATATTACTGCATACATCTGCATATAAGGACTCATTAGTTAACCTGGTGTGGGAGAGATTTGAGTTTCTTGGTAATGGTTCAGGTTTAGTTGTTAATTGTTGGGATTTTTTTGAGGGGGTTTTTATTCTTTGGGTTTTTTTCCTTGGTTTTGGTGTGGGGTTTTTTTTTGTTATTGTTTGGGGTTTTTTTGGTGGGTTGTTTGTTTGTGGTGTGTTTGTTTGTTTTGTTTTGGGTTTTTTTGTGTGTGTTTGTGTTTTTCCGATTCAGGGAGCTGTTAGTAAGTGAGTGGCTAAAAGGAGTCTAGCCATCTGTGTTGTAAAGTTTTGACATTTCCAGATAAATGCCCTGTCATTTTCAAAATCTATGCAACCTTCGACAGAACCAGGTTTTAAGAGGGCCCTGTTCTTTTTTGCTTTTTTTTTTTTTTTTTTTTTTTTTTTTGCAAAGCCATTCCCTTATTTTCACACCTCTCTTTTTTCATGGAAGCTCTCTTTTTTGTTACCAGAAGTGGTCATCATTTGGTCTTTTTATCTAAATTCTAGGTGAAGAACAAGACTTCAATATGCCTGCCAGGTACAAAGCACTTTATATGAAACACATCAGTATCACTTGTATTTATTTTGTTTTTAGAGAAGGTTATTCCTTCACATTATTCCTGTGATTCTAGGCTAGCTCTCATGCAGCAGTAGTGTTTTTTGGAACTGTGTTTTGAGTGCCCAGTAGCCTGGTCTTTCACTCGCCTTACAGCACATTCCTGTAAGTGCATGTTACGACAGTTTGTGTTCAAGGACAAACGATACACAATATTTCATATTGAAATGTGAGTTAGAATCCTTAAACCTTTAAATGTTATTGAATACATTGTTAAGCTGGTATCTCTGAAGAGACCTTAATTATAAAAGATGCCATCAGAGCAATTGTGCTTTTCCACAATTCATTGAGAAATCAAGTTCTTACTATGACAAAAGCCAGGGACTACTTATCCAATAACAATAAGCCTAAGTGACATCTGAACAGTATTAGAAACTTATCCTTGTCTGTGTCCTAAAAATGGAAAAGAAAAGCTGACTTGAAGAGCTGTTTGTTCTAAACCAGCTATGACCTAAGTATACTAAGTACTTTTAATGAAGTAGAGATGTAAATATATAGGGTGTCCTTTGCAGAAGAACTCTGTATTGTAAACTTGTTTTTCTATTTTAAGGGTAAAATATTTTACTGCAAATCAAACATTTCACTGATGTATTTACTGATTTTTAGGTTTAAAAAGGATTATAAAATTCAGTTCTAGAAATAAATTAACAAATCATAACCTCAGATTTTCTAAAAGAATCATAGAATCGATAAGTTGGAAAAGATCATTGAGTCCAACCATTAAGCCTACTCTGCCAAGTCCAAGCAACAGAACTAACAGACCAAGAAGCAAAACTATGAAACTGGATTGATAATGGACTGTACTTCTCCATTCGAGCCACGTGCTCCTCATTTCTTTTATGGCCTGACCTGTGTGTTGTTCTCATAGCTCCCACTTCTGCATTTTCCTTTTAGTTTCTAAAGTTCACCAAAAGGATTCAAGTGTTCTTGTACGGGAAGGAAAAAGGGAAATGAAAGCTGTCAGGTGAGCTTTCCACTGAAAACAGAAAAGACTAAATTTGTTTGATTAGATCATTTAAATAGTTATTAGCCCTAGAAATCACCTGCTCCAACTCAGTAGTGAAGAAGTATGTGCTGATATATTTGAGGAGTAATGTTTATATCAAGACATAGATCACAGTTACATTTGTTTAAAAACCTGTAACTCTATGAAATGCTTATTTAGTGGGAATTCTAAAGGTTTTGTTTTAAAGTTATAAACTTTTTCACTACTGTTTTTGCTTATATTCAGAGCTCATTGTGTCTTACCTATTTTTGCTTGTTTCCCTTAGTGCTAATAACAAGCTAGCAGAAAACAGAAATAAATTAAACTGTCCTCAGAGCAGCTATTTAATGTTCTGATAATGTGCAGAAAGGCAATTGGAAAACCTATTGTATGTAAAACCCTAAAAATTACAAAATAATGTTTAGGTTATATTGATAAAGGTATTATATAGCTGATTTTACATCCATTTCCAGTCCCTAACAGTTTGACTTAAATTATTGTGTAAAAATAAAAATAAAAAAGCAACTATAATAAGTAGCTGAATTAGGATAATATAGGTAATATGTACATACATTACAATAGAACAGAAATTACAGTTTAGCATTTTTCTAATACAGTGTAGAGAAAAATTTATATTGGGAGTTAATCTGAAATCTTCCCTTCTTAGGTGATTTCCTTAAGCAGTTTTGAAGGCTCCAGTAAGTCTTTTTGATCTTTACGTAAAGGTAAACCTCAGATCTGCAAACAATTTAACATGTGAAATATTCACTTTAATGTAAGAATTCTGAGGCCAAACTGGTTCTAGAATTTTTTCCAACCTTTGTTTATGTACCTCTGTCCCTTAGACTGTTTATAATTAATTACAAATTAAAATTTGTAGGACAAATTGAATGAGGTGAAGATTTTCAATCACTCATTTTTTTTAACATAAATTCATGTTACTTACCTTCTATATGAATGAAGTTTAAGAAAGGTGTTTGGGGGGTTTATTGGTAAATATCTGTTTTAAGCTGATGGCTTAAGGGCAATCACTGGGCTACTAAATTTGTAAAACTGCGCAAAATGTCTTCTGGATTATTTTTACTTCAGATAAACACTATCATGAGAATAAGTGGTGTCAGTTCTTGTTTGCTGCGATGTTTGCTGGAATTTATTGACCTAATAATTTCATGTCACAGTTTTAAATTTTCTGTGACTAGTAGCAGTTTTTATTTGTTTAACATATTGTTCTTTGCCTTTCAAAAATGGTGAACATGACAGCAGAATTGTCTATTACTGTCTGAAGTACTGAATACTGTGTCATGTTATACTAATATTTTCCTCATAGACTGGAAATCAGATATTTAGGAAGAAACTGGTAAAACAGATTATTCTTGCCAAGAGAGCTGAGAATTAAACCTCATTTTTGCACTTCTTGAGTGGCTTTAGGGAATATACAAACTGTTATCACTGTGTGCTCAGTCATAATTAGTGTTTTGCCAATTATAAATGTGTCCACTCCTCTTTTAACTCATATTATCCCGTGTCTATTTTAACAGTTTTGAGATCATATTTCTCTCAGTTTTCCTGATAAGCAATTAATAAATCTTTCTTATTATTTCCTTACCAAATTCAGTAGATCCAGTCTTGGAGTTCCTGATTAATGCAATGTGCTATTCTTGTTAAATATAAGGAGAGAAAATAGACCCTTCCGTTTCCTGCAGTGTATTACAAATATTTTTAAATTAATCCTAGAATCATGGATGCTGAAACATACCTCTGGAGTCTGCCTAACCTCTCTGCTCAAAGCAGGGACACATTGAGAGTGTTGTTCAGGATCCTGACTAGCCAAGTTTTGAATATCTCCAAGGATGGAGATGCCACCTGGGCAACCTGTCTCAGTGTTTGTCCACCCTCACAGCAGAAAAGGCTTTTCACAGATTTAACTAAAATTTCCTAAGTTTCAATTTGTGCCCAATGCCTCCTGTCACTGGTAGAGGGGAACTGAGGAGACTGTATCTCTCTCATCATTACTCTATCCTAACAGGTATTTGTACATGTGGATAAGATCTTCCTTGAGCCTTCTGTTCCCAAAGCTAAACAATGTCAGCTCTCCTAGACTGTCTTCATCAGCTGCTCTAGTCTCTTAATCATCTTAATAACCATTAGCTGAACCCACACCAGTTGTCCGTGGTTTTATTTTTCTGGACTGTACAGCTGAGAACTGGACCTGTCACTTGAATTATGGTCTCACCATTGCTAAGCAGGGGGAAAAAATCACCTCCCTTGACTTACTGGCAGGAAACCTCCTAAGGCAGCCCTGGAAACCGTTGTCCATCCTTTCTGCAAGGGTGTATTGCTGGTTCAGGTTCAGTCTGGCAGGACCCTCCAGTCCTGTTCTGCAAAGCTGGTTTTCAGCTGATCAACTGAAGCATGTACTGGTGCATGGAGTTGTTTTTCTGCAGATTTGGGACTCTGCGTTTCCCTTTATTGAACTTCATTTATTACCTGTAAGCCTACATCTCTATCTTATTGAGGCCTTTCTGATTAGCAGCACAACTTGTCTGGTATGTCAGCTGTTCCTCCCAGTTCTGTATCATCTATAAACTTTGTGAGAGTGCACTCTCTCCCATCAGCCAGGACATTAGTGATGATGTTAACTAGTGCTGGCTTCAGTATTGACCCCCCACTAGTGGTATACCACTAGTGACTGAACTCAAGCTGGGCTTCATGTTGCTCATTGCAACCCTTTGAGCCCAGTAGTTAAGCAAGTTTCAGTTCACCTCACTGTCCACTTATGTAGCACTTACTTAATTTGTTTGTCTATGGTGATGTACAGGGAGGCCTTACTAAAGTAAAGATAAACAATGTCCCCATCCAGTGAGCCAGTCATTCTCTTGTGGAAGGCTATCTGGTTGGCCCAGCATGACTTCTCCTTTGTCTATCCATGCTGACTACTTCTAACAGCCTTTTTGTTCTTCAAATGTTTGGAGATGGTTAGCAGGATTATCTGCTCCAGGGATTAAGGTGAGGTTGACTAATCTGTCATTCCCCAGTTGCTCCTTCTTGCCCTTCCTGTAGGTAGGAGTGACATTTGATTTCCTCTGATCCTCTAGAATCTCTCCTGCACACCATGACCTTTCAAAGATAACTGAGAGTGTCTTCACAATAGCATTGGCTAGCTTGCTTACCACTTGTGGGTGGGTGCATCCCATCTAGTCTCATGGATGATGGTGTGTGTGCTAATCTGATCCTCCTCAAGTGTCAGATCCACCAGAATGCCTCCCCTAGACAGGTCCTCGATGGCTGGTGTTAGGAGGCTGTTCTCAATGCACTCCAGAAGCAATGAACTTAGAAACCTGGATTGCTTTTTGCCCTGCTGTGTAGTGCCTCCAGCAGATATGAGAGTGGTTGAAGTCCCCCATGAGGACCAGAACACCTAAACATGAGGCTTCTTCCAGTTGTCTGAAGAAAGCCTCTAAGAAAGCCTCTACTACTTCTGTATAAGTTGGGCTATGGCAGACAACCACAGCAATGTCAGTCATGTTTGTGTGCCCTTTAACCTTGACCCATAAGCTCTCAGCTGGCTTATTATCCATCCCAATGCAGAGCCCCTTGCATTCTTGTTGCTGGCTCAAAGATAGGAAAGGTACACCTCTTTGTTCTCCTGACATGCCTTTCTGAAAATCCCTGTATCTGTCCAAGGCAGCATCCCAGTTTTATGAGCTATCACACCACATCTCCATTGTGTCAGTGAGATTGGAGATCTGAACGACACCTCCACTTCTGGTCCCTCCTGTTTATTCCCCATCTCTCATCCATTAGTTTACAGACTTCAAGTGGGCACCCAGTCATGCTGATTTTGCAGAAAAAGTGTGAGATCTTTAGTCATATCAACTGAAATAGCTTATAATTCATCTGTCTCTCTCTGAACTAAAAGGCCATTGAGCATCTGTTTTTCAAAAATGGTCATTACTGTTGAAGTTACTGATAGTAAGATCCTTGAAAGTTTGAATAAATGTTTGAAATCCCAAAGCTTATCTGGATTAATTAAACCATTTTAAATCCGCTTAAAATCTGACCCAGAAAAGGGCTTCATGCATGATTCCTCAGGATTCTGAAAATGGACTTCTGTGTGCCTCCAACCAACACCAGAGGGTTTATGTGATTCTGAAGTAAAACCATTAAATATATTTCTGTTAGCACAATATTGATCTTGGGCTTGCTTTAAAGGTTTTAGACTTCTAACAGGTCTTTGATCATGGACTGAGTTCATAATGAAATCCAAAACAGAGGAAGCCTTGTGGTTTTGAGTTTTGCTGCAAACATTAACAAAAGCCCTAGCTTGAGTCTTTGTTAATAGAACAGGTTGTTTTGTTGGTGGTTTTTTGTTGTTTTTTTTTTAGTCTAAGGAGTGATTATAAACTGCAGCGCCAAGACTAAGTAAAAAAAAATGTCCGTTAACTCCAGCAGTTTTGAACTGCTTGCTAGTGGTTGGTATCATTTAGCTGGTTAAAGCATTTATAATAGGAAAATATTTCCGGGTAAAATAATGACAATGGATTACAAAATAGTAGTGTTTTGAAGCTTTTGTTGCTTGATTCCGTTGGGTATTTGTGTGTAATTCTATACCTACTCTAGTTCAATCAAATGACAACAATTTACAAAGGAGTCGATAGGAAACTTTGGTCCAGTATTACAAATCCCTTCCCATTTGCAGCAGCTAAAAGCACTGGCAAATGCACAGAATGGTTTATGCCCTTGACTAATAGGGAGAGCAGTGCTTTCAGTTAGATTCCTTGGCCTGCAAATACAGCTCTTCCAAGAGGACAGAAAGAATTTATGTATGAGAAATATAATCTAAATGTGTCTGTACATTCCCTCAGATCAAAATCCAAGGTTTGGTGACTTCAGTTTCTGTTAAGCATATGTGGGAAAACAAAGGAGGGAGGAAGTCCAAACTGAAGTAGGATTTTGGTCTCACTCTTAGTTCTTATTCTCCTAAGGAATTAACAGTCATTTACCATCCTACTTTGGTAGTAGGATATTGTTAAACATTGTGATACAATGATGCAAACAGTAGCAACAAGTGCTATTATTTATTTCTCAACCAAAGATGATTGACTTCTAATACAGAAACCCTGGGTTTGTTTCAAATCTAATAAATAACATTGTAGCACCAGCAACAAATTCATTCTTACTGTGTATCAATGTGATGAGGTATCCAGAACTCAGTAAATGTAAATTAAAAAATGTAAATAGCATATCTAAAAATATTCTGCGGATGTAGCCAGAAATGAAAATATGGTGATGAGTGGTTGAAGTATTTTTTCTAGTTTTTCAGACTTATGCTTGATGCAGTCACAGTCTTGTTATTAATTTTAAAACTTGGCTTTGAATAGTATATTTCTTCTGCAAAGACAGGGGAGGGGTTTAATCTTCCTAGCCTTCTGCCATAATTTCTCTCACCAAAGTAGTCTGGAGTTTTGGCCTAGGACTTGTATAAAAAAGAACATATTCTGAGGCCTCACTCACAGAAGTCACACCTAATTGTGTGCCATTAACTAGTGAAATTGGGAAGCTGTTGAGTAGTAAAGCCCTATTCATGGTAATATTGTTGGAATTAGGCACCTGACATCTGCAGGTTTCCAGAAAGAGCAAAGGTGAAAGCTGAGCATTCTTTATTGAAAAAAAATAATAAATAAGGATAAGATAGTACATGTAGGCTTATATAATCATAGAATCGTAGAATCATAGAATCCTAGGGGTTGGAAGGGACCTCAAAAGATCATCTAGTCCAACCCCCCTGCCAGAGGAGGGTCTTCTAGAGCACATCACACAGGAACGCATCCAGATGGGTTTTGAATGTCTCCAGAGAAGGAGACTCCACAACCTCTCTGGGCAGCCTGTTCCAGTGCTCTGTCACTCTCACAGTAAAAAAAAATTTTCGAATATTCACCTTGAACCTCCTATGCTCCAATTTGATCCCATTACCCCTTATCCTATCACTGGTCAACACTGAGAAAAGCCTAACTCCATCTCCCTGACACTCACCCCTTACATATTTGTAAACATTGATGAGGTCACCTCTCAGTCTCCTTTTCTCCAAGCTAAAGAGACCCAGCTCCCTCAGCCTTTCCTCATAAGGGAGATGATCCACTCCCTTAATCATCTTTGTAGCTCTGCGCTGGACTCTTTCAAGCAGTTCCCTGTCCTTCTTGAAGTGAGGGGTAGTAGTAGGTAGTGTTCTTCAAAGGAGACATAAGTAATAGCATGGCAATGGTTGTATTTACAATGTCTTAATAATTTGCAAAACATTCTAATACTCTCTTTTTCTTCCATTGCCAAATGTTGGACTCCAGGTCTTACTTTGTTGTTTGTCCTTGCTGATTGATCCATTTTGTCACTGAACTATGTTAGCTTAGATCAGCTGAATATGCATTTCTAAATCCAAAATTTGCATTATAAAGTTAATTTCATGCTTAAAATCATACAATAGTTTGAATGGAAAGGGTTTTTGAAGGTCATGTACTCCCTGCTCACAGCAGGAGCCAAATTAAAGTTAAATCACTTGTGGCATTACATATAGTATAATAGGTCTAGAGCCACGTGTAAGCTCTGGTTTCAAATGCAGGAAATGCTGCTGCTGCAGTTCTCACTGCTTATCCTACTTTGTGGCCTTTTCCTTCACTGATGATGCAGGATGAATAATGTAATGAAAGTGAAATGCAAATAGTGATCCCTGAGCTATCTGACTGTTTGCACTCTCCTTACCATGTTCCAAAAATCAACCCATACTGTCTTTCCAGAAAGGTGTTGTTGATACTAAGCTGCTGGCAACCTGTTTCTGAAATCTTGGAGTCAGTAAAACCTGTTCCTAATAAAGAGCTTGAGGCTTTGACTTCTGTGCAAACCTTTGTTGGTGAGATAATTTAAAGACTTCACTGAAAAATGCATATTCAGAGTAACATCTCTAGATTTTGCATTTAATTTACTTGAAAATGAAATAATTCTCATAAATCAGTGACTCAGTTCAGTCATTGCAAGAGCAATTCCCTCCTCTGTTTCTAAAGCAAGGAGCATTCCCCTGCAGATTTTCAGTTTTCTAAGGCATAGCACATGTGAAGAAAATACTATAGGTTCAATTAAATAGTATTCAGAAAAATCTTCTCAGCTCCTGGAATTTCATTGTATTCAGTAATAATGGCAGGGAGACATAAGTTTATAAAAGATAAGCTGGTAGCTCAGGCTGTTGCATATGCAGTCAGTTGAAGCTGTGGCTCCAGCCTTTTTTTAAGCCCAGTGTCGTTGGTTATTTTTTAGTTTTCTTTCTGTGCCACTGCTTCCTCATGCCTTCAAGGTCAGACTTGCCAGTAGTAATGGTTCCTGCCATTTGTCCCCCTTTGGGACTCTGTTTAAATGCATGTAAGGGAATTTGCCTGTTTCAAGGTCACAGAAAGCAATGAGTTTTAAGCTTAGGCATTTTGAGTGGCATAGTGCTACTAACCTATGTCAACTGGTCTGAAAACAATTTATGTTCTCAGACTGACCTGACAAGTTCCTGCATTAGTAAACTGCCATCCAAAGTCAAAGGCTTGTGAAAAATTACATTTAAGGTAACTATTAAACCTGCATGCTTCTTAGTTATTAATTAGTCACTGTGAACAGTGATCTTAGCTTATCTTTTACCTGTTCTCACTTTATAAAGCTTTTTATAAACTGTTGAAATAATTGAGCAAAATGTAAGATGGTTGATATGAGATGTCCATCTTGGAAAGAGGCCTCTGCCTTCAAGTACCTGCTAATATATTTTTCGGCATCAACACACACCTTATATGTACACACTAAGCTGGAATTTAAAATACAAACCACGCTAGTTTTGTTCCTACTGAGATAATTATGAACATCAAAGCCTCGGTGGAAACAGTCTTGAACACATGCTTTATAAAACACAATATGCATGTGTTCTGGTTTGAGCCAGGATGAAGCCAGTTTTCCTTTTCCAACAATATGGCATCTGAATAAAACAGCAGCTTCCTGGTGTAAGCATTTCTACTATGCTTAGTCATCTGGAAATTACAGCATACCTTCTCTAAAATATGCAGATTTCAAAGGCAGTGATCCCATATTTAAATAGAAAGTGAAGTATGAAAGCTTTCCAGTAATGTTGTTAGAATTGAACTATGTATCCATTCTCATCTGGCTGTGAAATAAATTGCTATGGATTTGCAGTCAATTCTAAATGTTCCTCTATTATTAGGGAAGTAGATTTGCAGCGATTTCCAGAAAGATCTCTCATTAAGGACCCTTCGTTTAATGACAACAGGCGTTAGTGGAAACCATATCAAAATGAAATATGGGAAAACAGTAGCAATGTAGTTATGACTAAAGTGTCAATTGTTGACACTTAATTTCCATTTAAAGTGGCCTCACTTTTAAAAAGTAAATCAAATTTGTTAAGGTTTCTAGATTGATACTCTTGACCATGTCAGTTTTGCTAATGCTCAGTCTTCATGCACTGCTTGGGTTCCCTCTCCTAGTTTCAGTTCAGAGTGGTAGTTGTGACATTCAGCACTGACACACACAAATCACATGGCACAGAGCGTGCGTTCTTGCACTGCGACTGAACTGTCATCAAGGCATGTACTGGAGCTTATAGTTGCTTTTTCCTCTCTCCATGTTTTATATAAATCTTGTATTCTTTCTTTCTCTCTTCCTCTACTGAAGCGCACACAGATCAATTCCAGATATGTTGTTTGCCCTCTCATTTTCCATCAAATGTGCAGCTTTTTCCCTCAGGTCAAAGGACAACATTTCATACACTCCACTAACTGGCTGGCAAAGGCACAAGCAGCTGACCCTGAGGGGAGTCTTGCATTGGTATTCTCCTTTTTCCCATTGTTCAGTATGTAACTGTGAGTCTTTAGATGCTTGGCTTTTCTTGGATTTGAGTCCTCTTGACTTAGAAACATCAGAAGATCTAAGCTTTAACAGTTCAAATACAGAAGAAAAAGGTAAACTTAAAGCATTATTTTGTACAGTAGCATTATTCTGGGGAGATAAGTGTTTTCACTTACCGCTTTCAGTGGTAATTCTGGAGCTAGCACTTTCCATCTCCCAAAAAAAGAAAAAAAACCTCACCAAGATAATAGCTAATTGTTTGGTTTTATTTAATTTATCTATGAGGATTTTAGTGGAGGCTATTTGTTAACTGCTAATACAGTGGTTGTCTTATGAGCACCTACAGCACTTAAAGAAACTAAAGAAATTTGGTTCCCTGCTCTGTTTTAAAGGTCTGAGTCTGTCTTCTCCAACACAGAAAAAGAACTGAACCCTAAAATGCACTTTTGATATTTTTTTTTAATGTCACCTTATAGATATGTAGTAGACACCCAAGGCAATTCAATTGAATTGGAAGTTTGAGAGAGTTTAAAAGGAAATTATACACATTTGGGGATACTTTTCAAAATATGTGGATACTTCTGTAACAGAAAAACATTTGTCTACTTAATAAAAAAAACAGTGGAGGTTCCTACTAAACCATGGCATTTAATTCATATTAGGGTTTTTTTACCTGTGCTTTTCTGTTTTTCCTTTTTATGCTTGACCCAGACTGTATGTGAAAAATACTGCTTAAATATGGCATTGCAGTTTTTGTCCATCACCTGTTTTATCTAAGGAAAGGATGCCTGATTAAAAAAAAAGTCTTAACAGTATTTCAAACATAAAACTCAAACCAACATCATTTTTAGACTTTATTTTGAACCCTACATTGAAAACTGGATAAATATTTGTCTTCTGGGGTATT
Source organism: Apus apus (assembly GCF_020740795.1). NCBI lineage: Eukaryota > Metazoa > Chordata > Aves > Apodiformes > Apodidae > Apus > Apus apus. The sequence continues at coordinate 56,664,228 of NC_067283.1, forward strand.
TTTATAGTAAAGGAATGAGGGAGTATCTTCTCTCATAATCAAAGAGAATAAATTAATATTGGAAAGATAAGAAGCTTTGATATATTCTGATGCATCTCTGGCCTAGGGATATCTGGGACTCAGGAGATTTAGACAGCAGCTGGGCTAGCAGAATTCAGATTTCATACTAGAATCTGTCAGATAACACACAAAAAGATGGCATTGTGGATATGCATCAACCAGAAGGGTTCTGTTGGAACAAGGTAGAACTGAGAGAGCCAGAGATACCTAGTTACTTCAGGGAAAGGACAATTTGAGTACCTAAATAAAAAAAACATTGCCAAGGTCAGATAACATTCACCAGACAGTTTTAAAGGAAGTGAAATACGAAAAATAAGCAAATATTAATCGACTTATTAACCATTTTGTCAGCCCATGTTCTAGAAGTATAGAAGCTGGGAAAAGTGACAACACTTTATAAAGGGTAACATGAAAGGTCTGAGAATAAATCTTGATTTCTGAAATGGAGGGAGATCAGTAAGCCTCTGATAAAGTACAGACATTATTTATACATTAAAAGAAAGAACCTGTGTGGTTCTTGTAGAGGGTCTGACAGCTGTTCATAGCAGTAAGTAAGCATATGGATAAACACAAGTCCAGCTGATATATCTGAATTTCAGAAAAGGCTTTATTCTAAGTTCCTTATCACAGATCCTTCAAGAAACTGAGCCAACAATGAATAAAAATGGAAGCTAATACCTTTATATAAATCAGTTATGTCCCATCACCTTTTGAATGTTCTGTGCCTTTTGATATGATCAGCTTATCTCAGAGAGATAGAGAAGCAGAAAAGGCTTATGGGAAGGGAGGTAGAGCTGATCAAAACTTCTGTATGAGAAGAGATGAAGAACAGAAAAGGCTCCTCATCTTGCACTTGGATGAGGAGGAACGTAATCTCACTTTGCAGTCATGAATGGCATGGAAAATGTGCATAGGAAATGACAATTCAGTGTTTCTCACAATCCAAACCTTGATAGCATATTTCAAATGAAAGCAAGTATATTCAATGCAGCTCACTGCTGCAGATGAGAACAGTGTAACTGGTTTCAAAAGCAGTAATGTCAGTTCACAGAAGGAAAGTCCGTCTATAGCTGTTAAAATGCAGGTAAGTTGTGCAAACTGGCTCAAAATGTCATAGAATCATAGAATCATAGAATCATAGAATCATAGAATCTCAGGGGTTGGAAGGGACCTCGAAAGATCACCCAGTCCAACCCCCCCTGCCAGAGCAGGGTCACCTAGAGCACATCACACAAGAACACATCCAGGTGGGTTTTGAATGTCTCCAGTGAAGGAGACTCCACAACCTCCCTGGGCAGCCTGTTCCAGTGCTCTGTCACTCTCACAGTAAAAAAATTTTTTCGTATATTCACCTTGAACCTCCTATGCTCCAATTTCCACCCATTACCCCTTGTCCTATCACTGGTCATCACTGAGAAAAGCCTAACTCCATCTCCCTGACACTCACCCCTTACATATTTGTAAACATTAATGAGGTCACCCCTCAGTCTCCTTTTCTCCAAGCTAAAGAGACCCAGCTCCCTCAGCCTCTCCTCATAAGGGAGATGTTCTACTCCCTTAATCATCTTTGTGGCTCTGCGCTGGACTCTCTCAAGCAGTTCCCTGTCCTTCCTGAACTGAGGGGCCCAGAACTGGACACAATACTCCAGATGCGGCCTCACCAATGCAGAGTAAAGAGGTAGGAGAACCTCTCTTGACCTACTAACCACACCCTTTCTAATGCACCCCAGGATGCCGTTGGCCTTCTTGGCCACAAGGGCACACTGCTGGCTCATGGTCATCCTCCTGTCTACCAGAACCCCCAGGTCCCTTTCTCCTACACTGCTCTCCAGCAGGTCAGCCCCCAACCTGTACTGGTGCATGGTGTTTTTCTTCCCCAAATGCAGAACTCTACACTTGCCCTTGTTGAACTTCATCAGATTTCTCCCCGCCCAACTCTCCAGCCTGTCCAAGTCCCTCTGAATGGCAGCACAGCCCTCCAGTGTGTCAGCCACTCCTCCCAGCTTAGTGTCATCAGCAAACTTGCTGAGGGTACATTCTATACCCTCATCCAGGTCGTTGATGAAGATGTTGAACAACACCGGTCCCAGTACCGACCCCTGAGGGACTCCACTGGTCACACACCTCCAACCAGATTCTTCCCCATTGACTACAACTCTCTGACTCCTTCCTTTCAACTAGTTCTTGATCCATCTCACTACCTGATCACCAAACCCATACCTGATCAACTTATCTACAAGGATGCTGTGGGAGACAGTGTCAAATGCTTTACTGAAATCAAGATAGACCACATCTACCGCTCTACCATCATCTATCCACCTAGTAATTTCCTCATAGAAGGCTATGAGGTTAGTCAAACATGATTTACCCTTGATAAAACCATGCTGACTGCTCCTGATGACCCCCATATCCTTGATATGCCTGGAGATAGTGACAAGAACAAGTTGTTCCATCACCTTTCCAGGGATGGAGGTGAGGCTGACCGGTCTATAGTTACCCAGGTCCTCCTTCTTGCCCTTCTTGTAGACTGGTGTGACATTTGCTATCCTCCAGTCCTCAGGCACCTCTCCTGTTACCCATGACTTACCAAAGATGATGGAGAGTGGCCTAGCAATGACCTCCGCCAGCTCCCTCAGCACCCTTGGATGCGTTTCATCTGGACCCATCGATTTATGGATGTCCAGATTACTCAACTGATCCCTAACCCTTTATTGCACACTACATAAATTGAAGAGAGAGTAAACCAGGGGACATTGCACCCTACTCTAGCTGTGTTCCTGTGTTTTTTTTTCCTGAGAATCTATCTACATTCTTAGAGACCATAGGTTATTTTAATGTTTGTACAGGACTATGAAAGTTGAAAAAACAAGTTGATACAAGAGAAAATGGAAAGTAATAAACAAAAGGAAAAGGTATCAGTGATCCATGAAAAAATGTGTTTGAGAGAGAAACAAAGATACAGATATGCAGAAGGCAAAACTGTGGCAGGGAATGGAGTGAAAAAATTGGGGAGGGAAATTTGCAAAAAGGGAGAAAGATTAAATACATGAAGGAGAATGGAGGCTTCAAAGAATGGTGAATAAATACGTGATGGTGGAAATGGGAGGAAATCCTTTATATTTGAATAGTGGAAATTCCTAGCACTGAGGAAAAGGTTTTATTGCTTTTTTTTTTTTTTTAATTGTATGCAGAGTCTTTTCAGGTCACCTGGGTATGGTTACACATCATACATGGCTAAATATGAGAGTATGATACTTTGGAGATCAATTTCTCGCGTTTGAGGCCTAGTTTCCAGTCAGGGCTATTAATTTATGTGCAGGAGAAATTCACTTGTAGCATGATGTCAACCGAACAGATGTGTTTCTGGACAACTACAGTCACTTCTGAAGTTCAAATTATGGCAAATTTAATAAGACAGTATAAAATTGATTCAGATCAAAGCTGACTTATTTTTAATCTTCCTGTGTCCAATTTATCCATGAGTCTTGGGACAGAAACTGAAACTCAACTGAAAACAAACATGACATACATCTCCTTGCATAAGGTAAATACCTACCAAAGTGTCTGTAATAGAGCATTTCATTTTAAATCTGAGAATAAAGCCTGTTCTAAAATCCATATTAACTTTAATTCTTACATTACTTACTAGTAATATTACCAAAGTACGTAAGAAAATAGCCCTTATTACCATAAAAAGTTCTTCACACTTCAATGTAAACTTCTAGCAGAAGTCAACCTAAGGAGAAATTTTGTAACTTATGGAAGGAAAAAGCAAGTTCTTAGCTAGTACTGACATTTCTCTTCTAAAGTTAATAGACTAGGCCAATTAACAGTAGCTGAAAGTGCAATGTTGGTATCCTTTTCTTTTGCTCTTTACAGATCTGTCGTTTGCCTGTATACAGTGCTCTTTATGCAAATATGTAAACAGGATTAATCACTATGAATTATTATAAACAGAGCTTGTGCAAATTGGTTCCAAGAATACAAAGTTCCATAATCTAGGGCAGTAGTAGGCACCCAATGAGCTAGGGATGGATTTCTTACTCAGGGTGCATATTTAAATGTCCTAGATTGTAGATATGTGCACACCTTGACAGTAAAATTTTATCAGCAGGTATGCACAAAATGCTAAAACACAATTTTGTCTTTCTGATCAGTTTATGGAGATAGGAATTGGAGGACAAAACATCGGAAAGATCATATTTATTGCTGTAATCTTAACGATATCTGTGTTTTCTGACAGTTACCCCTTGTATCAGAAGTATCAAGACCTGCCAGCCTAGGGAAACAGGCATAGATCCAACATTCACATGCAGTGGCATCTGGGGAGGGTGGTAGGGTTTTGCAGGGGCCAGTCAACAGACATGCCACAATGGTGTCTGCTAGCACCATACTGAGAAATAACTTGAAATAATTTAAAATACTCATGCTCAACATGTCAAATATACTTGAATACAGCCAAGATAAAGAAAGGCTTCTTGTTTCTCCTGAGATGTATGTTTTAATTTTTATCAGTGTAATAATTTTAATTAACTGTTGATGTTGTGACAGTTTTCCCTCCCCTATACCTAGTTATTAGACAGTATTTAAAATGGCATTTTAAGTATATGGTGTTGAAATTCAATAACTGGTGTCAAGTCAGAAGTCTGTGTGCTTTATAGCATTTTCAATATAATTTTACTGTACTAGCAGAGTAGACTCCTGAGGGAATACCCCCAATAAAAACAGGATTCTAGAGATGCAGCTAACAGATTGGTTGCACATGTTATCCTGTTGACATTCTTTACTCACTCAAGTTAACGGGCAGAAGCGCCCCGTGTCCTCTAGGAAAAGACAGCAGTGTCAGTGCCAGTGTAAAATTCCCAGTGCTACTTAGAAAAACATCTGTAGCTATTTGGAAATAGAAGTAATCAAACTTAATTATGAAAACTGAAGTATAGTCCTGCACAAGGTTTTGGTAATGCTGCCATGGAGCTTTCGTTTGCGTTGCTTGGCTCACCACTGCAGAGTGGAAAGGAAAGGGGCTGGAGAAAGGCATCCCTGTTTTGCCAGCTGAAATAACAGTGTCTGCAGAGCATGTCCTCAGCTAAGTTGTTACCTCACTTTGTCACTGGCTCAAAGTAAATACTACTTTGGTTTTGTGTTTTAAGGACAAAGGCAACATAAAGGAGTAGGAAGCAGAGAAATTAGATTTAATTTTCCTGTCTTCTTTCATCCCTTATTTTCTCAAACTCTCTTCTCATATGCATTCCATACTTCTTTTAACTACCAGTGCATTACGCAGTTTAGAGTTTCAGCTTGGTAGTGAAAACTCTGAACATAAAAACGTTTTTAACATTTGAAACTTACAAAAAAGTATCCTGAAGTCTCACTCTATCAATCCTTAAAGGACATAATATGAATGAGGTGGATAGTAGGACAGTTTACATTATAATAAATTTTCCTTTCCTAGTAGGCACTGAAGAGTGTGTGTGCATATGTCTGGAATTTAAGACCATACAGTCAAAGTGAAAGAGAACTCTGGGCATTTTTTATATTTTAACAGATCTATTTTGGTAATTTATATTATTTAGATGAAACTATCACAGTTAAAAGAAAAAGGGAACACCTGACTGAGTTCAAATGCAAAAAGGAAACAACTCACCAGGCAGAAGTAAGGATGGGCTACCCAAGAGTAGTATTGACTCATTGCTCAAGCATGCAGGGTTTGAACTGGGCAAGCCAAAGCTCAGCTGAAGTTGAAGCTAGTCAGGGATATGACAAGCAACAAGAAGGGCTTCAGTAAGTGTATCAGCAGCAAATGGAAATTAAGGAAAATGTGGTCCCACTGCTCAGAAGGATAGAGAACTAGGGAGAGGGGACATGGAAAATGCTAAGATACTTGGTGCCTTCTTTGCTTTGGTCTTCCTTGGTAAAGTTTGCTTTCAGGCCTCCCAGGCCCCTGCAACAAGTGGCAGAGCCTGGAGAAGTTAAGCCAAACGTACATTAGAGAAAGACCAGATTAGGGACCATGCATGCAAATTGGATGTAGACAAGTCTGTGGCATCAGGTGTGTTAGATCCAAGAGTGCTGATAGAGATGGCCAATCTCATTGCAAAATGCTTTCAATGATCTTTGAAAGGTTATGCTAATTTTGGGAAATACCTGAGATTGCTCGCTATGGTTGGCTCCATGATTCAGAGAGCAGTGAGAAGAGAAGATGTTGTATACCTTGATTTTAGAAAGGCCTTCAGCACAGTCTGAATAGTGTCTTTAGAGCAAATTTGAGGAATATGGACTGGTAGGTGAACTATGAGGTGCGATAAAATCGAGTGGACATCAGGCTCAATAGGTGGTGAGCAACAGCACAAAGACTTAAGTGGTGATCAGTTACTGGTGGTGTTCTTCAGGGTCTGATGCTGGGACTGATACTATTAGAAGTTTTTATAAACAACCTGAGTAGTGGGATGCATGTACCCTCAGCAATTTGTGGATGATAACAGACAAGGCAAAGTGGTTGGTGTGCTGGAACTTAAGGCTGCTATTCACTTGAACCTCAACATGCTGGAGAAATGAGCTGACAGAGACCTCATTATGTACAGCAAAGACAAACTCAAAGCAGCAAGGACTGAATAACACAGTGCATCAGTCTAGTCTGTTAATGAACTGGGTAGAAAAGAACTCTGCAGAAAAGGACCTTGGGTCCTGATGGGACCCATAACATAAGCCATAATTGTACCCATGTGGTGAAGGTGGCCACTGACATACTGAGCTGCGTGAGCAAGACCAGAGTCAGCAGGCTGCAGAAAGTGATTCTTCCACTCCATTAGCACTGGTGACACCACACCTCGAGCATACTCTGTTGGGCCCCACAGTACAAGAAAGACAATGACATACCAGAGCAAGTCAAGAACAGTCAGCAAGAAGGACAAGGGCCTCAAGCACATGATGCATGAAGAGAGGCTGGCTGAGAGAGCTCGGTTTGTTTAGCCTGCAGAAGAGAAGGATGAAGGGCGATCATCTGACTGTACACAGCTGCCTACTGGGAGGGTGTAGAGCAGATGAATCCAGAGTATTCTTGGAGGTGTGTGATGAGAAGACATAAGAAAACAGAAACAAATTGCAACATGGGAAATTCTGATTAAATACAAGGATGTATTTCTCAACTATGAGGGTGGTCAAATAGTGGAACAGATTGTCCAGTGAGTTTCTGAAACCTCAATCCTCAGAGACAGTGAATTGGACTGAACACATGACTAAGGAACCTGCCCTAATTTGACCTACTCTGAAGAACAGTTTGGATCAAATAATCTCCAGAGGTCCCTTCTAAGTGAAATTACTTAGTGATTGTATGATAATTTGTTTTTTTCATAAATGACTGTAATTTTTATATTTCATACTCTCTGAGGCATCACTAAAGCAGCCAGTATCAATATCAATGGATGGTATCTGCCCAATACCTGATAAAGATTTTAGTTGTGCTTCTGTAGAAAATTAATCTTTTAAATTCCGTCCACCATAAGCTATATTATTATTTTGAACCTTTAAGATTATAAATGTTACATCAAACAACAACAAAAGCATTATTTTATATTTCTTTTAATATTTCTTTTATATTTGGGCAGCTGAATTTTTGTGCATCTTCCTTCTACACACTGAATTGCTTCAATCATTTTTGTAGGAATCATTCAGCATTACAGCAGGAGGAAATCCATCTTGGATGTGACATATCAATATTTTCACTTTGTTCTTTCAAGGAAATAAGCACAGTTCTTTTAGCAAATACCGTATTTTCAATATAAGTATGAGTCAATATAAGTATGATACATCTTAAATCACTTTCGAGAGAACTTTTAATGAGCCTAATGCAATTTGTCCCAGTTTAGTCCTGCAACTTGTTATCCAAAAAAAATACAATGTTGAGTCACTACTGTATGAGGCCTTTACTGCTATGCTTTCTGTTCTCTTGAACAGACAGCCTTGGTGCTTAAGAAATCTCCTTGGCTCCATTGAACTTGATATTAATACTGAAGAATGTTAAGTGTTAGACTTCTGAAGGGGTTATTTTGTGGTTTCAGTTTAAAGTTTCATTCAGTTTCTTTAAAAAAAAAATACTTGTGTTTTTTGTTTTATTAAAAAAGACAGGAGATTGACATTAAAGTAGTTTATGTATATTACTTTATAAAAATTATCTACTGTACACATACCTAGTTTTGAGTGAGCAGACTTCTACTGGAGTGAAGGTTGGATGAGCTGAGAAAGCAAAAATCCGTAACCCAATAGCTGGAATTATTTTCTTTAATTTTCTAATTGTACAGGATTAAAGATTCTAAAAATATTTTTTTAATTATTATTTTATTTTGAGAGAGGAAGCATCAAGTTTAAAAAAAGATAACAAAAAGGTGATTCTTTCTAATATTTAAGTCTTAGGAGTAAGAGACAAATAGACTTGTGTTTTTTTCCGCTTACTGGAATGTTTGCACTTATAATAGGTTTAAATAATTATGGAGATAACAGAAAATGGACGTTTCTGGTTGTAATTGTTGACTAGAGTTCATTCTGATTTGTTATATGGATTTATTTCAAATTTCAATATATTTTGAATATGTGCTGCTAGATGAGTGTTTCAACTTACACAAATATTAAGGGTTGCTAACTTTTCACTTGAACTACAGGTTTAAATTATGTGCTTAGGATAAATTACCTGAGGGTCAGAAAGGAGAGAATGTGTGTGTTTACATTGTAGAGATTACTTGTTATTTCTTTCTGAATTTGGAAAGGCAATGTGCTGGTGATGTATTTCTATAGTTCTGTTTCTAAATGGAAATAAGAAAGCTGGTAATTCTTAAAGTCATGACCACCTGAAAAAACAGATACCAAGTTCTGTTCTACCACTGAGTTAAAGATGCATAACACTCTACTAACTACCCAGTTTGCCCAAATGGGTATGTAATTCAAACCATTTATATAGATCTCATCATACAAGCAAACGGCATAGCTAATATCTTAAAAAGTGGAGGGACTACAAATCACTTTGCTATGTTTACTTTGAAGTATCAGAATGACTATGATTTTCCCTCTTTATCCTGCCTTTCTTTCATTTTGTCTTCATCTAATACATAGTAAACAATGCAACTAGTAAGAAAAGTACCATGGTACATTTTTATGAGTCACATATCTCTACAGTTATTAGAAACTGAAAATGTAAGAGAGCAGGTTAAAAATTGTTAATCAGTTCTGTAGTTTGTAATACTTTACTGCAAATTTTTTGTCTACATTAAAATGCCAGATGTTAAAACTTAATTACTATATAGTTTTTGCATAAGATTCTAGTAAGCATAAGGACAGCCTTTACTAGGAATTTAGTGACTGTTTACAGGAATTCCATTAAGCCCTACGTAACTTTTAAGGTACTTATTTCATTGCTCAGATAATAAAATTTTATGTGAATTTCAGAACAAAAATATGATGGATACATAAAAACCTAAGCTTTAGAAAATATGAAAATAATTAAGACAACTCCTTAAGTATTCAACTAATTGTATTTATTTAGTTTGCCCTATAAACAACAACAATGTTGATCTTTAAGTCCACCTGGTATATTTAATGGGCATCCTTAATTTTGACCTATAGAAACCATCTCTACAATGGTATACTTCTCACCAATTATTAATATGCTTAAGGTAGCTTAGGAAGTCTGAAACATAAATTTAAGGTGTTCATTTTGGTACCTTTGTTAACTGGACTGAAAAAAAATAAAGTTTATTAAAATTAATTTTTTAAGGTATAAATTGGTGGAAATAGATCATGTTAAACTGTAGCTGAATTGATCCATTGAGTTCTATACTACTACTTTCAATTGAAGTAAATTCACCTTAGTTATTTTGTAGCCAGAACTTTCTGTACATAAAACTATAAAATAAATTTTTGTAGAAGCAGCAAATAATATGACACAAATAATTCCAGCAGTGTAATCGCCACACTGTACATCTCTTAAAGGCAGTAAATAGTGATTGCTGCTTATATGGCCCTAAGTGTAGTTATCTCCAGCAGTCTCCAGACATTTTTGTATCTTTATGGAGGATTTTTGTTAAAAGGGAAGTAGCAGCAACTTTGAAAATTTGGTGTACATTTATTATCTTTGTTATAAAAGAGAAAGCATGTATTACATGGGTAGTGTAATATATAGATTTACTGCAATTTGATTATTTTGTGGCTTTCTGTACTCTTCCTTCACATCCAGTGAAATAAGACACAAATTGCAGTGAAGTGTTAGATTGACTTAAATTAGCCAAGATTGGTAATAACAAGAATAATTCTTACTGCTTCTCTCCATGTCAGAAAAGTGATGACTGAAACTTCCTGCTATTGCTCTGGTTTCCAGTAATTTGAAGGAGAATTTTGTCTAAACACAAGATCGGGACAGTTTTTTATTTTATTTTCAAAATAAACAAGAGTACTTGCTGATTTTATATTTTAGAGTTTCAGCCATGCAGGTACCACATTACCAAGCTGGTGAAAGGTCTGGAGGATAAGGCCTATGAGGAGAGGCTGAGGGAACTGGGATTGTTTAGTTTGAAGAAGAGGAGGCTGAGAGGAGACCTCATTGCTCCCTACAACTGCCTGAAAGGAGGTCGTAGGGAGGTGGGAGTTGGCCTCTTCTCTCAAGTGAATAATGACAGGAGGAGAGGAACTGGCCTGAAGCTGCGCCAGGGGAGGTTTAGACTGGATATTAGAAAGAATTTTTCTTCCAAAAGAGTGGCTGGACAGTGGAACAGGCTGCCCAGGGAGGTGGTGGAGTCACCACCCCTGGAAGTATTTAGCAGAAATGTAGATACAGTGCTTAGCAACATTATTTAAGCACTGAACAGGTAAATTAGGTTATGGTAGGGGGATTCTGGCTATGTTTGGACTTGATGATCTTCAAGGTCCAAGGTCCCTTCCAAGCAAGATGATTGTATGATTTTTTTATTATTATTTTTTTTCCCACAGGAATGCACTTATAAATGTAATAAAACCTTCATTTAAAAACAGCAGTTTTTTGTCAAATGATGACCAAAATATTTTATTTTTTTAACTGCTCCTCTGCCAGGAAACAGAATTGTCTTTGTACTACCAGAGCATAAAACTGTGCTTACATGCTTCCTAGCAAGTGAAATATATATATATATATATATATATATGTTTCAAACAATATTTTGTGTCCCATTTTATTGTGTTACTTTATATTAAGAGTGCTACAAGCCCAGTGTCTTGTTTTATTTTGATCACTGCCAGTTTCGTAAGTAAAGGATTAGAATCTAAAATTTTATCATTTAAAGTAGTTGTCTTTTTTTTGTACTTTTCCTGAGTATTCTTCATTTGTATCCTAAGTGGCTGACTACTCTCAGACTTAATTGAAGTAGGCAGGAATTGGAAGTATTTAACGACTGGAAAAATCAAGTGGTTTCTGAAGAAAAAGCAAAAAGCAACCTCTAGCCACTTTAAAAAGTGGACTTTCTTCAGTGGAGCTCTTGTTTATATAGCGCACATTTTCCATCCAGTGGAGTTGCTGCTTCCATTTCAGAGTAGAAAATAAGCTACTTTTGTAACATGAACTACCAAACATGTACACCAGTTCTTGTCAAAGTAAGAATTTTGGAATACATTTATTTGCAAGAAAATAAATTAAATCTTGCTGTTCATCCACTTTTTAAACATCAAATTTCACATGGATCCAGTTTTGCTATTATTTTGTGAGAAGAAAAATACAATTCCTGTATCAGTAAATTTCTGCTGCTCTCTTGGAATGCAGACATACCAAAATGCTTAATTAAGTTTACTGTAATTTTTTAATGCACCCACACCAATACTGACATTGTAAAACCAACAATATGCACAATTCAACACAAGTTGAACAGTGAATCAAATAAAGGATGGAAAATTATTTGAACATTGAATAGGTAATACCTGATTTATTTCTGCTGAGATTTGAACAAATATAAATTTTAGTATCTGTCTGTATTTTTAAGACTATTTTACTTAATTTTCCCTTTATTCTCTTCCTTTTAAGATGCTACTATACCCTTACAGTAATATTTCAGCTCTTTTTCCCAACAGTCAAGAATCCTTTATTTCAGCTCTTAAATATCTGAGCAAACATCCAATATACAGACAGAGCAGTGAAGGGGCAGAAGTCATTGTATTTCATGCTGTCATGGAGCTGAAGAGGCATCAACCTCATCTTCTCCTAGTCTAAGGACAAAATCAGTAAAACCAATCCTAAGAGATGTTTCTCTTTCACCACCAGCATCTGCCTGTTTTCTTTCCTTGACAACCAGCTTACAAACAATACTAGTATAATTACATGTTCAGAAACCCTTTTATGCTATACATGACCAATATCTATGGCTAGGTCACATAAACCTAGAATTACTTTATCCAAATCTCCAGTATGCTCCAAGAAGAATTTCTCTGGTACACAATAAAGGAGACCTGTAGTACTATATGTAGTACTATAGTACATGTACTACTATATCCTACCAGTACTATACTGGTATTCTTCATCATAACTTTGATAGAGAGGTCCTAGAAGCTACTTTTTGAAGAATTAAATCCCGTAAAAAATGGGTAGGTCCTGAATCAGCGTCAATACACTGAAGTGGAATCTGACTGAGGATTTAAGGAATAATAGAATACAGAGATTGAAAAATGTCAGTGCTTTTCCAGAACTCACTTGAATTAATAAGCAGACAGCTGACAATAAAATATTTTTAGGGAAGAGCATCTGGCTGAGGACCAGATTTCCAGAGTAGACAAAACAAATCACGAATTGCACCACTTGTACAAAATGCTGCCAAGTGTTGAGAGATCTGATTAAAAATTTTCATCATAATATGAATGACATGTACAGAAAAGATTCTGCAGAGTTCACCAGGGACTTTATTAATGCTAGCTTATTTTACATAGAGGGCTCCTGTGTGCCCAGGAATGCTAGAAGTACAGCATCCTCTTGTTTTAAGCTCTAACAGAAGTAAACTATGCTTTTCTTTCTGTATCTTGACACATTTGTGTTTTTTAGGTTAGTCATTTGTATGTTAGGATAGAATGCACTGTGTTGCATTCAACCTCTGTGTTTCTGGAAATGAAGCAATTGAGGCAAAAGATTAATTGATTAGAAAATGCCTTACTCAAAAAGTTGGTGACTTTCTCTGCAAGCACACAGAGAAAAATTGTAGTTCCCCTTCTGGTTTGCCTTTCTACACTCCAACAAGCTGCAAGGCTCTAAAGTCTTGTTTATTTTCAGTACAATTCATAGCATTGCTAGGCATAGGATCCAAATGTCTTGGCAAACCTCATATTCCCTAATATAGAATTGTGACTGGAGTAAAAGAGGCATTACTGATGAAACCTCCAGTACTGATCCCATATTCCTTCAAATACAAGCATCAAGCACAGCACAGCTAGCTGGTTGAGGGAGGTGATTGTCCCACTTCACTCCACACTGGTGCGGCCACAGTACAAAAAGGATACAAAGCTACTGGAGGATGTCCAGAGGAGGGCCACGAGGTTAATGAAGGGTTTAGAGGGGAAGAGGGTTTAGAGGAGTAGCTAAAGGCACTTGGTCTGTTCAGCCTGGAGAAGACGAGGCTGAGGGGAGACCTCATTGCAGCTAATTGCTTCCTCATTAGGGAAGGAGAAGGAGTAGGCATTGATTTCTTCTCTATGGTGACCAGTGATAGGACCCGAGGGAATGGTAGGAAGATGTTCAGGAGGAGGTTTAGGTTGGACATTAGAAAGAGATTCTTCACCCAGAGGGTGGCAAAGCACTGGAATAGGCTCCCCAGGGAAGTAGTAATGGCATCGAGCTTGACAATATTCAAGAAACATTTGGACAACGCTCTCAGGGACACAATGTGAACTTTGGGGTTGTCCTGTTCTGGGGCAGGAGTTGGACTTGGTGATCCAGGCTGTGCAGAGAGGTGGCTGAGCCACCATCCTTGGAGGCATGTAAAAAGATGGATGTGGTGTCAGGGTACAGGGTTTAGTGGTGGACACAGCAGTTAGGGTAGTGTTTGGAATTGAAGATCTTGAAGGTCTTTTCCAACCAGAATGATACTGTGATACTGTGAAATACTTAGAAAGTATGTGTGTGCTTTTTTGTGCATTTCTGTAGCTTTACAAAGATGAAATGAAGTGAAAAAAATATTCTATTTTAACTCATTCCTTCTGCAGTTTGTTTGCTTTAGCTTATTTCATGCTCTTGGAGCAGGAAATGGTTTTCCAAATTTACTGCCTGTGTTCCACTTCACACTAAGGGCCCTGTTCTGGTCTGACTGAAACAAGCTTAAACATACCACAGTGAATTTGGGTAGGTAGGTGTATTGAGCTTTTATTTTAGTGACTTTTCCTCTTTATTAACATATTAAACACTAGCTCTATCTTCAATTGAAGTACATTGTTGCACACTAAATTTGAATTTTGTTCTGTGTGTGCAATAAAATTTGAAGATTCCTTGACCCTTAAACAACACTGTGCCTCTCTTTATCTCAACAAATAAAGAAAATTGTTTTCTTCCTCTCTTTCTGCATAGCAAGGATCTAGGACTTACACTAGAAATGCCATGTTAATAAAAATAATTGTCAGTTTTGAGATCAGTCACTTTTTCTGTTGATGACTAGATTCTGCAGCTACCCCTAGACTACCAGTTAGATATCTGAGATAACAATTGCTTATTTCTTTTTGTTTAATGATGTGTGTTTTTTAATTTAAAGAAGTAAAATGCCAAGTGCCATCTGTATACAAACAGTAGTCCATCATTAACTCATATATAAAACAAAAGGCAAATAAAATAAATGTAATGATGAGGTGTTTTCAGAAGCTGTGAAGAAAAACTTTTTGTCACAATGGAATTTCCATTACATTTCAGAGAAAATCTGAGTGTTTCACATAGGGATAAAAAATAATACATAGTTACATATTCAGAATCTAGTATGATAGTTCATTCTTAGGTCAGATCCAAGAAACAAGTACTGCATCATTTGTTTAATAACATGCTCTATGTGTTCTTTCGTTATTATACCACGAATCTGAATGTATTTTTCCTTCAGCTTCCATTCTGGTAATGTCCTTAGTAGAACCTTACTCAGGTGATTAGAAAATAGGTATAATAAATCTTGACACTGGAAAAGAAATACTGTTTTTATTGATTTAATAGGTATTTTATTATACCTATTATTATTTACTTATTATTTTATTATCATTAAGGGACTTCTAACATTGAAAACAGCATTAATCCAAACTACAGATTTTCTGCTTTTTTCTTGCAAGTTTGAATGAAGTTCAGGACCTGGATCTAGAGTTTTGGCTGTACTGTGTTTCGTAGGTAGAGCAAAGTCCTAGAACAAACCTCCTTGAACTGTGGGGAGAATTCAGATTCAATCCATGTCTGACTGTTGCAGGAGAATCCATCTTTTTGTGGGCTTAAAATGTCAAAAATAATATTGTAAGATTTAGATTTTGTACAGAAATTGTCATAAAGATGTAGAAATTACAGGCTAAGGGAGTCTACCTGACTTCGAAGTGCATTTGTAATCGTAAGCAGCAACATTGCTTCAAACTGTTGAAACAGCATTTTAAGTGTGTTTTGAAAATGTACACATTTTCTTGTCAGCAAGAAGATCAATACAGTGTTGTCCAAGCTGTTCATCCATTGTTTAGCCTTTCTAGTAACAGCATTACTGTCAGCCTTGGTTGCTGAACTTAATTTAATTAAAATTTCATTCACTGTAGCAAGGATGAGGAAGTGAATCATGTCTCAGTAATGGAAATCTGGAAGAGGAAGGCTAGCAAGTGCAAGGTACTGGGTCATTTTCAGGTTTGCATTTTGAGGCAGAAGCTTTGGCCCAGGTGACTAAGACTAGACTTGTCTAAAATGTCCAGATGCCACCAAAATTAGTGGACATTAGACTGTATATATAATAGTTCAAAAATGAAGCAGTTGTTCTATACAAGGCTTATCTAGTTTCTTTCCCATGTGCTAAGTTCTTTACATAACAGTGTATTCATTAAATGCATCCTGAAAAGTTTGGCCAAGCTATGACAACAAGTTTAAAGTAGAAAAAGTTGGTGTTAGGAAAGGTTTGGTTTGTGAGAAATATACAGTTTGAGAAAAACACCGTTCTTCCATTCCTTGTGGACAGTGAATTTTTTTTTTGAAATTATCTCTTTGCATAATTATCTGTTACAGTAATAGCATGACTGAAATGCCTGGACACCCAGTCAGCCACAAAGACAATTCATTCAAGGTGCAGTACAACTGCACTAAACCCTTTCCCAGTTCCTTACATGACTAGAATCAGTAAAGGGAGTAGCAGAAGATGGCAAACAAAGACGTATGGGTGACCAAGTTATACTTTTCTTCCAATGATAGATGCATCAAAATTCAGAATCCCAAGCTGACTAATTCTCGGTGTACACCACTCTCTTGGGTCACAGAGGAAATCTTGGTTTATGGAGTTAGATTAGGAGCTGCCACCACCTCCAGCCTGTGACTCACTCCTACTGCAGCCAGTGGAGCCCAGCCTGGGAACCCAGGGAGCTTGGGTCTTGGCCTAGGCTGAGGGACCCAACTTCTACTTTCTGTTTGCAGTTCAACCAGTAGCAAAGTGCAGAACATATCCCAGAGACCAATAATACCAACTGTGTGCTAATATAGTGTAGGTTAAGAACTGATACTTTGGATGCAATGAAGCTGAGAATCACATAGAGAGATGCCTCTGCGGTTCTCCAATGCCAGCATATGCTCGTGGCTTAGTTATTCCACTCTTACACTTTTTGATGTGAAGAATGGATTGTGGTTTTAGGTTCTTATTTTTCAGTTAGTGCTTGAAGGATGGTGGATAATCTTTTCATTATATTCAGATATATTCATATAATATCCTTGTTACTAAGATTTTACTGCAGTGTTGGTAATCTTGAATTTAATATTTAAAACAAAGGAATTGTGGAAGTGCTTTGAACCAGATGATGATACACAGGTTCCTTGGTACAGCTCTGTTAATGCACTAAAGATCTAAATGACGATGTGCTTGATGTTAGTTTGGGGTTCTTGCTGAGAAGGAGTTACAGGATAGTCTCAGGGACAGTTCAAAAAACCAGACAATTATACTGAAAGAGTGAGAGGTTTAAATATAATTTGAGAAAGCATCTGATAGGAACATGCAGATATTTTTCTTTTATCCACCAAACAGAGAATTAACTTGCACTTTCTGTCTCTCAGTACTGTTGTCTGTAAAGCTGCAGATGAAGCAGTTCAATCAGTCACTAGAAAGAACAATTAAAAAAAAGTAGGAAGGAAGTTTCTGAAAGCTCTGTCCTCTTTTCATCAGTTAAGTCACTAGCCAATGCATATCCTGGGAAGAGATTATAAATCCCATCCCTACAATTTGACTTTTCTGCCAGTCCAAAATCTAGGATTAGCACAGTTGGTAGTTAGACTGGTAGTTAAAATTCTACCAGTCCCACAGTCTAGGATTAACACAGCTTTGGTAATGGGCAGTTGGTCTGATAGGGTTCTTATGCACTAGTTAGGCAACTGGGGGATCCCTAGGAATTTTTCCCTCTCCGTCTGATGCGTACTAATATGGGGAATTTTTATTTTTCTTGTAGCAGTTTATGGCTGCCTGTAATAGTGTCACAATTTTGCTCCAAAGGTGATAAGACCTCAAGAAAAGCCTTTGCCCAATTTCTTGAAATGCCTGTCAGAGCCAACTTTTTGCATGCCCACTGCTTAATTACTGTAACATTCCCGTTTGATTCTGTGGCGCCAGCAGTGAACTCTGAAGCAACTGCCTACTGAAGTGAGTCAGGGAAATTTAGGAGCTACCAGCAGTAATTTTAGCAGATGGACAAGACTGTTTTAGAAAATTAAAAAAAAAACATTACTGGTCATATCAATGTTCTTGCAAAGCCTTTCCATTGAAATGGGTCTTAATTATATTCTGGGGAAGACTTACTCGTATCTGGAGGTTTTTTTAGTAATAGGTGCCACGTTAAGCAGCATCTGTCCTTGAGCCCCAGATGCTTGTTTTTGCCTTCTATTCTGTTCACTGCCAACCCAGCTATTTTTGTGACCTGTGATAAACTTGATTCAGGAACAGAATCACAGAATCACAGAATCCTAGGGGTTGGAAGGGACCTCCAAAGATCATCTAGTCCAACCCCCCTGCCAGAGCAGGGTCACCTAGAGTACATCACACAAGAATGTGTCCAGGCAGGTTTGGAATGTCTCCAGTGAAGGAGACTCCACTACCTCTCTGGGCAACCTGTTCCAGTGCTCTGAACATATGGGTCTCTCCTGTACTTTGGTCTTAAGACACTCAGCCTACTCAGTAGCTCACCTGTGGTCTCTTCCTGTTGCTGTGCTTGGACCTACAGACCCTTGAGGTTTGTGTTCTCCCTCCAGTGTCTGGCACTCAGATCCCTTACCATAATGTAAAATTATGTTCATTCCTTCTTCCTGCTGCCACTCAAACAATGTCAGTTTGATAACCTATCTCAACAAATAGCTGTTTCCATGATATTTGAGATGGCAGTAAGGCACTGGGGATCAGAAGCTGGGTAGGAAAGGGGGAGGAGGAGCTGGAGCTGTATAGTCCGTCTTAACTACCAAAACAAATGTGTGTGATTTCTTTTACCTGTGTCAGTCAAGAGCTGCATGTTTAGTCATCTTCCTAGCTGAAAGCTGCTAGACCATAATGCATTTTTCAGTCTTTTTACCTTCTTTACCAATAAGCTGTTGTTAACCTCTCTCCCTTCCTGCTCTCATCTTAAACAGATTCTGTCTGAATTATTTTCTTTCAGCTTTTTCAGGGAGTTTGTTGTTGAAGATTTTTAAGTAGTGAAGGAGGCTCTCCACTGTATTATCAAGGACATTTTTCTCAAGTAAATTGACACATTCACTTCTGAACTGCATTAAGTTGAACAATTACATTCAAGTATCCTGTCTCCTTGCCTTTTAGCCTAAGTCAAGATACTAATTAATTTTCAACTCATATAAACCACCTTCAGAAAGACAAGCAAATGAATGTACGCAGAAAAAAAATGAAAATAACTGCAGAATGTCCTCAGATTCCTCAGAAGTGGGCCAGGATATTAGATTTTAGGGCTAGTTTTAAGTTTTCAGTAAGTTTCCAGGGAAACTATTCATTGCCCTGGAAGCCTACTCCTAAAGAAATGTGAACTGGAAAATCACTTAATGGACTACATGGAATACATTTTTCTGAGAAAAAACTGAGAAATGGGAAAGTGATTCTTAACACATAGCAAGAAGATTAATCCTTTTCCTATTCCCTGAATCTTTGTATGAAGAGAGAAGTACTGAGAAACAGCAGTAGAGGGCTGGAAGAGAAGGGTAGGTGAAGACTTCTATCCTGTAGAATCATAGAATCATAGGGGTTGGAAGGGACCTCGAAAGATCATCTAGTCCAAAGACAAAGATTGATGAAAGAATCATCAGATGTACTTTATAAATTCTTACCGGTAATTGCCAATAACTTAAATCAATAACATTGTAGTGCAATCTAATAACTGTATATTGTTACCTTCCCTCCTTGCGTTTTACTTCCCTCATCTAGAAAATGCCTTTTCCTGTGAAAAAAATGCAGACTTGAATAATAGTATATGACGTTAATAATGCTCTTTATTCTACTGCTCTACAGGGTTTCCTATACAGATGAATGATTCAGATCACTCGCTATTTCAGTATTCATTTCAAGGATGCATGCAGTTTATTCATGTGGATGATCAGCTGGTGGATTTATACGCAGTGGAGCAAGGCAAGCTGGGAAGCTTTGCCAATGTCACCATTGACATGTGTGCCATTATTGACAGGTAAGTTGCAGAGACATCACTGATACTCTCATACATTGATACACATCCTGCATATTCTGAAAACATACAGGTGGTTCTGACATTGTCAGCGATCATGTCAAGGGAGCCCTGCCTTTTTAGCAGTGGGAGCCATGCTTAGATGATGGAGATGATGGCTTCAAACTGCAGATTGTGCAGGATGAAGTGGAAAGCATATCTTCAGTCTCCTCACTGTCAGGTAGAGGAGGAGGTGAAAAGAAGTTCTTGTAAGTTGAATTCAGCCCATGGATCAATGGCTGCCTTTGCTGTCCCAAAAACTGACATCACTTTGGATAGAGGGAATTATCCCAAAAAGTCACACGTTTTGTCTGTATCTTAGGTGACTCCTACAAAGATGTTTTTGCAGATAGAAGTTGTGCTTCCTGGCTTCAGTGCCTTCTAGCTTCACTGAATTCCTCTGAGAACTAAAATAAGTCCACATGTTTGCACAAATGTGCATGTGCTCTAACTTTGTCAAAGTTCTGTCTCCACACGTATAAATGAAATTAGCGTTAACTATAATTGGCATTTGGTAGTTAGAATTGTTTTGGTTTCTGTTGAATATTTGTTTTTGTAAATGTAAACTGATTTGAAAGAAATGATCTGAAGATTCACCTAATTAAGCCTCTTCTTTTTCTGTAGTGGATAAATCTAAGCTTATTCAACAGTTTGTACAGATCCTGCTTATGCTAGTGTCTATTAGAAATAATTCCATCATCACAGTGAAATTAATCAGAATTAGGCTTTTGCAGTGTATTACAATGTAATTACAATTAACTTACAATGTACGTTAATTAGAATCAGAACGTTGCAAGACATTTTTGAAAAATAGGACTTAAGGCTTCATATATGCCAAGCAGCTTACTTGTGAAGTGAACTTCATATAGAAGTTACTATTTATAAGCTATTTATTTTTATTATTTTTATAATATACTATATTGAAATATTTCATACAATGCCATATTCCATGTGTTATATTATGTGGAATACCTTTTATTTTATTAAATATGACTATGCTTTATATGTTTCACATGCATTATATATTAGGCTTTGTTTATTTAGTTTATATATGTATATGTACAATGTCAGCATTCATAATATATTTTAATATAAATAACACTGTTTTATATATATTTGTGTATGTATGTTTTATTTCTATAAGAAAACATTCTCTTTTTCTCTGTTCTACCATGTTGGACCGTGATATCATCCTCAATATATAAATTAAAACTTTATGTCGTATATTTATGCTTTCTAAGTACTGGAAGATTGTGTTGCTAGCAGAGTAACAGCTGCCTAATCATAAGATATCAAAATAGTATAAAAATAATTTTCTTAGGGTTCTTTTTGGGGATTTTTTAAGGATTGAAATGTTACCTAGTTTGGTTTTTTTCCCATTATTTAGTTAATTTCTTTGTAATTTGTGCTTTAAAACAAACCCTTTGGCTAAAAAGTACTAATGCCAAGCTTTAGATCTGACAGGATTTTCATGGCTGTCTTACTAACATCTGCAAATCAAGAGTTTACAAGCACTTCTGTTACAATATGCCACTACATAGAAGGGTTTTTTTATGTGGCTTTCTTTTAAAAGATCCAACTACCATGTGTGCTATAGCTTCATTGCGTTTCTTTTGAAATGCCAAGATATTTGTGGCTGTGATCCTAGAATCCTCCTTATGTTTTTTAATTTACTTAGGTCTGAAACATAAAGGCTTCGGTCATCAACAACATGGTGGCCATCAACATGGTGGCCATTCGTAGCCACTCTTCAGTGAAGACCCCCACTGGGCAAAAAGATAAGCTGTACTACTGAATTATTCCTACTGCAGACTTCAGCCATTTGGTTGGGGAAAAAAACATGAGGTTGTAAGTGGTGGCATTTTTCATCATCAGCCAGAGCAGATAGTCAGGAGGGGACAGTTTTCTCTACAAGAACATGGCAGAAGGTTCTGAGGGTGCTGAGTTGTCATGTTGCACCCACCTGGACATAACTGCTTCTGAAGTCCTAGGTTCTGCCAAGCTAAACACCTGCCCTGTATGGAAAGGGTTTCTGCATTTTAGTTCCTGTATTTTAAGACATTAGAAGAATAGTCACATAACAGTATTCCACTGGTACTTGAGAGATGCAAGTTTTGAACCAGTGTCTTTTTATTTTTAGTCTTCCCCTCCTTACATGAGCATTTTGCTATTGCAAAGACTGCAAGCTGAGACCTTATTAAAAGAAACACTAAAGATAGGAAACATTATATTTTTACTAGCGGCCAAATAGTATAAATGCATATATTTTTTTCATAGAGGTATACATACGGTAACTACATGCAGTTAAAATGCTACTGAGATAAAATAATCATCCCTGTTTCTGTGTCTTCATTAACTTTAATTGTATTAGCAATGGAACTTGTATTGTTGTCACAGTGATCAACACGCTGTAGTGCTTGTGACAGGAGAGATCCCTATACACCTCCTTTACTTATCACTAACAAACTAACTTGTTGTTACAGTCCAGATGGTACAGTTGTGCTTCAGGATTTTAGCACAGGACATTGAACCCTAATTTATCCCAGCAGTCTCAGAGAGTTCTAAAAGCTTACCTGATTTTATTGTGGCTAGAATTATGGATTTTAATCATGAAAGCACAATGAAGACGTACTAAAACAGTTTCAAAATATAGTGTCCAATCTGTTGTTGCAGATTATGCAGAACAGATGCCAATTTTAACAAAAATCTCTGTGTACCGTAGGAGATTAAATGATAGAAATGTAGGAAAAAAAGGCAGTACCAAGAATTTTCATGTATCTGCTTCTGTGTATTATGAATGTGTAAACTGTGATTCCCATTGTAATAAAGTGAGATGAATTAGAAGCCATTTTTTTATAATAATTTCATTTTATAGAATTAATGTAAGTAATCAGATATGTGTGGCAGAACATATCTGGGTGATTATTGCTCACCTGCTGTGGTTATATGTGGTATGACAGAGTGCCAGCATTCAGCTTTAATAACCACATTCTCTACAGTCTATGTGATTGCCAATCAAATTTTAAAATAATTAATTTAAATAACAAAACACAGAAAGCATATTGGTATATGAAAACGGTCACAATGTAACTGGCAGCAAGACAGAATTTCTTTGGAATTAAAAATCATCATTGCAAATAGCCGTAAAATACTTCAATTCTGGCTCTTTACATGGACTTCAGGCCTTGCTCTCTGTTCTCCTCCTCCCTCTTGCAGTTCAGTGGTGAGGTGGTCAGTGAGGAACAAACAGACATCATCACGTAGTACCGTGCATGAGTCAGATGATGTACCAGTGATGTACCAAACCTGCTTTACAGCTGAGCTGTTCCCAAGACAAGTTCACAAAAAGAAAGTAATTTAGGACAGGGGAAGAGCTGAAAGCATGCCCTCACTTCAGCCTGCAGGTCGAGGGAGAAGATTCTCCCCTTCTACTCCCTTCTTGTGAGACCCCATCTGGAGAACTGTGTTCAGCTCTGGGGCCCCCAACACAGGAAGGACATGGGCTTGTTGGAGCGAGTCCAGAGGAGGGCCACAAAGATGATCAGAGGGCTGGAGCACCTCTGCCATGAGGACAGGCTGAGAGCATTGGGGTTGTTCAGCCTGGAGAAGGGAAGGCTCTGAGGAGACCTTATAGCAGCCTTCGAGTACCTGAAGGGGGCCTAAAGGAAAACTTGGGAGGGGATTAGAGGATGATGGTAACAGTTTTAACCTGAAATGGTGTTGATGTAGGTTAGATATTAGAAAGAAATTTTGGTGAAACACTAGAACAGGTTGCCCAGAGAAATTGTGGATGCCCCCTCCCTGGAAGTGTTCAAGGCCAGGTTGGATGGAGCTTTGAGCAACCTGGTCTAGTGGAAGGTGTCCTTTCCTATGGCAACGGGGTTGAAACTAAATGATCTTGAAGGTCTCTTCCAATCCAAACCATTCTGTGAGTCTATGTTTCTGGTTCTATGGCTGAAAGCCACTTCCTACATATACTTTCTCCCTCTCCTCTCCCTCTACCCACTTCTCTTGCAACCATGCAAACTTTTGATGTGAAAATGGAGCTGAAAGTTGCCTTTTAACTAGAGAGAGTCAAGCGCATTTACTTCATAATCCATCTCAGTCCAGAAAAGTGACTTTGTAGACAGATTATAGCTCAGATGACAGTGACAGTGCTTTTAATGTTGTGACGCTTGTCCCCTATATACCTGAGTGTGACAACTGGGCTGCAAACTCTACAGAGCAGGCCACATATTAAGAATGGTTTAATTACCTTTCCTGTCATATTATATATTCTGCAATTCTCTCACATTTAAAAAAGAGAAGGAAACATTGCAAAAATAGGGGAAAAGTAGCTATGAGAAATACCAACAAATTGAATTATTTGAGTTTTCCCATTTGTTCACAAACTTTTTCCCTTGCATGCAGCTGGAAGAAATTTGAGAACCTGCAGAACACAGCAAACAGTGATTCCAATGAGAATTAAAATATATGTTATTTTAGAGATAAGATACGGATATAGTAATAATTGCTGGACTGGAGATGTCTATGCACCACTTAGATATCTTCAAGAAATTCGCTGAACCTTCCAGCTGTCATTAGTTAGAAGGAAGCTGACAAGACAGCAGTACAAGTGCAGATTTTGTAAATAACCTTTTGGGCCCACAGACTATTCAAGTGAATTGTTGTAAGCTGGTTTTCAAATCAACCTTCCTTAGGGATTTAATGTTTTGGTGACAATGGTAGCATGGAATTTATTATAAACTTTACTCAGAAAAGTATTTTTCATTTGATTATTTATCGAAGGTCAGCCTACTCCTTTCTGATCTTGCAAGAGGGCCGTAATCTTAAGTCAGTTGGAGCTGTGCCATGCCCTTGAGTTCTACAATAAAGGAAAATCAAATTCTTTTCAATGTAAAAGTAGTTTTTAAAATATAAAAATTCCCATTCTGTGTCATTCTAAAACAACTGAATGTAAGCTGCACATGGAAATAATATTTGATATTCATTATGATACCAATAGTGATAACAACTAATTAGTCAAGTAAAGTCTGAAATTAACAAAGAAGAGGAAGGGCACAGTTTCTGTTTTAAGTAAGGGTCATTTTTTGGAGTGCTTATTGCAATAATTATGTTAGTAAAGCTAGGAAATAAGTTGGGGAGGAACAAAACCATAGTCTTTTCAGAGGTTTAGGATTCATTGCACTCTGTCTGAAGATAAAATGAGCGGAATACATGAAAGTATGACTTGCTTAAATGCTAAAAAGTTTTAATTTGAAACAGAAGTATGTGCAGGGAACCAACATGTGAAGTGAGTGCACATGTTCTTCCATGGAAGCGGTGAAAGATGATGTTTACTTTCATTTCCATAGTTCAGCAAGGACTATAATCATGCTAGGGTCTAGATGAGAGAGCCTAAAAAGTGAAAAAAAAAGAAAATTATGCTGATTAGATTGTGGAAGCTGCCACAGGGGGGGAAAAAAGAAAAAAAGAAGAAAAAAAAAAAAGCAGCACTGAGGGATGCAGTAGGACTGCATGGACAGAAGGAAGAAAATGTATAATTTTGCCAGTGTGAAACAGTATGAGTAATGACCCAGCCTATTAAATAACTTAATAGTGTAATCCATAGCTGTTTCAGTAAGTTAGAACAGTTTGAAATGCAGATGGCTTGATTACTATTTTTTGCTTATGTCTTTGCAATGTTCTTTTTCTTTAGTCACTTTAACTTATATTACACAGGTTACAGTAGTTAATAGCATTCTTATGAGACTCTTCGAAGTCACTGTGTGAGTTATGTATAACCTTGTAGGTGATGCCTAAACATTTTGAAATCTCCAAAATCCTCAGTTATTCTTTGTCTTGTATTTAATCCTTGATAAACTCTTCAGAGATAGGAAAAAATATCTTGGTCATTTTAACTTTAATAAATATTAATCCATCTTTCAATTATGAAAAATGTATGCTGATGAAATAATTTTCTAGAGCAAGTGGATTATTTGTTCAGAAAAATATTTGTTCTTGCTAAAACAAAAGTTAAGACAGTAAACATGTAGGTTTATTACTAAGGAGGAGTAGTATGTCTAGCAGAGTTCTGGACAATCAAGACAGCTACAGGGTTGGTTTCTGCCAAGACCTGAGAGAAGAGTAACAGCTCTGGGTTTTTCCTTGGGAGCAGAGTGGCATTAGACACTTCAGGGACACCCAGAAGCTGAGCCCAGTGCCTGGCCACCAAGGGTGGGCACGGCCCTTGGGACCTCCTGGGCACAGAGGGTCTGCCTGGGGCCAACACCCCAAAGGCTTTCCTCCCAGGGGTCCTGGCTCAGGGGCAGTGGGCAGGGCCTGTGGTGGGCAGAGTCACCCCCACATCACAATGTCATCACCAAGCAACACAGCCATCACAATGCCCCAGGGCAGTATAAAAGGGGGCATCCACCTGTGTTCCACTGTCACAGCTGGCCTGGGGGCAGCCTGAGACATCTGAGAGCAAGTCCTTGAGGAGCTGAGGGAATTACTTGGAAGGGGTTGGCGGAGGAAGACTGGAGGCTGGACAAAGATGCTGAAGATTCTCTGCTGCAAGAGCACCTCCAGGTAGGACCTTTGAATCCCATCTGAGGGACAGAAATCCTTTTCAGCTGGATAGCCATGACCAGACCAAGAGAGTGCTTTCTTGAGGAGCACTGCAGAGCTTGCCATCCTCATCCCCTGTGGAGCCAGGGCAGAAGCTGTAAGAAATGGGATGCAGAGATGTTGCCAAGGGTCACAGTGCTTTGGAACAGCCACTGCTGTCCTGCTAGCTGCGGGAAGGATTGTTGTCCCAAGGTCAATCAGGCTCGGGTCCTTTTGCCACCCTGGAAAGCCCCTGAGATGGCTCCAGGTTGAGGGAGAGCAGGCCTGGAAGGCGTGACCAGCCAGTGGGAGGAGGAGGCAGGTCTTGCTCACATGCTCAGGGAGCAGCCGATCACCAGCTCTGCTGGGGTCAGGAAGGAATTTTCCCCCAGGGCAGATTGGCCCTGGTCCCCGGGGTTTTTTTGCCTTCCTCTGCAGCACTGAGCATGACCCCTTGCCAGGGCTCCTCTGGCCCGTTTTGTGAGGTCACTGCCTGCTGCTCATGCTCCACGACTGTGGCCTCTGGTGCCCTGCAGCTGGGGGGGGAAGGCTTTTTTCCCCCCACAGAGGCCCAGCAGCTGTCTGGGGGGCTTTTTGCCTTCCTCTGCAGCACTGAGCCTGGCCCCTTGGCAGGGCTGCTTTGGCCAGGTGCCTGCTGCTCCTGCTCCATGAAGGTGGGCCTGGTATCCAGCATCCAGGTGGAGGGAGCTTTCTAGACCCCCAGGGTGGACCCCCAAGCATGGCCCCACAGGGGCTGCAGCTTTTCCTGTGTAGCATTGAGCACAGCACCTTGTCAGGGCTCCTCTGGGCCCTTTCGGCTCAGTTCTCACCTGCTGCTCTTTTAGGTGTTCAGAAGATTGTAGAAATGTATGGCCTAGAAATATTTCAAATCAGAACACACATGTCTGTAATAATGAAGAGATAACTTAATATACAATTCCTTCTGCCAACAGTGCTTATGTATTTTATCCAACAACACAATGCATAACTAACACTGTATTTAGACACATAATATGATTAGTTGGTGACCACAGGATAAGTGAGGAGAGGCTCAGTTTTTCCATTGCTGCTTGTGTAAACTTTACGTGATGAAGCAGGTAGATGGTGCTTTTCTGTGTAACTTTCACTGTAGGTACATAAATAGTTTTGGGGTTACATGGTGGTTGACCAAGAGGGCATGTAAACATGATGTTGAACAGGGATTTGAGCTCTGCTAGTTGAGTTCCAGAACAGAGGTTGTAGGGAGGTGGTTGTCAGCCCCTTATCTCAAGTAAATAACAGTAAGAATGGCCTGAGGTTGCACCAGGGGAGGTTTAGACTAGACATTAGGAAAAATTTCTTTTCTGAAAGAGTAGTCAGGTGCTGGAATGGGTTGCCCAGGGAGGTGGTGGAGTCACCATCTCTGGAGGTATTTAAAAACCATGTAGATGAGGTACTTCAGGGCATGCTGTAGTGGGCATTTTTTATTATTATTATTTATAGCACCCTTCCAGTACCTGATGGGGGCCTATAGAAAAGATGGAGAAGGACTTTTTACCTTGGTATGTAGTGATAGAATGAGGGGTAATGGTTTTAAGCTGGAAGGCTGTAGAATTAAGTTAGATATTTGGAATAAATTCCTTGGCGTAAGAGCGGTGAGACACTGGCACAGGTTGCCCAGAGGAGTTGTGGATGCCCCTTCCCTGGAAGTGTTCAAAGCCAGGTTGGATGGGGCTTTGAGCAACCTGGTCTAATGGAAGGTGTCCCTGCACGTGCACGGTGGTTGGAACTAGGTGATCTTAAAGGTCCTTCTAACCCAAACCGTTCTATGATTCCATTATATTTTATTTTATTTTATTTTATTTTATTTTATTTTATTTTATTTTATTTTATTTTATTTTATTTTATTTTATGGTAGAGGAGGTTGGTGGTTGGATTCAGTGGTCTTAGAGGTGTTTTCCAACCATGACAAAATTGTGATTTTGTGATTATTTTGGATAGATTGAAAGCTGTTGCACAAGTTTATTATTATAAATATGCACTCTACTGAGTCTGCATGTTTCTGTTGTATGTCAAATTAAAGGCAGGTGACAATTCTTGATGGGAAACTGAGTTAAAACCTAACCACTTTTTTTCTGAGAATCTGGAAAGAATTAAACTCCTTGGAGGATTGCATGTCAGTTGCTACTTGCTTAATCCTTGATCCCTTTCTGGAAGGATAATTTGAATGAAGTAACTAATACAAACCTGTAGCTTTCAGTAAAAAGACCTTCATTCATTCCCTGTAAATGCCACCAATAGATTTAGATTAGCTGTTTTAAAGAGGAGTGTAGGGAAAGGAAGTGAATATTGAATAGCCATCTAGATCAGGAGAGAGATGAAAAGGATTGGATTTCAACAGAAGGAAAATACTTGATCTGTGCAATAAATGTGTTCTATTTTTCCTGGTAGAATATATGAACAATTAAATAAATGTAAGGATGGGTCTTACCTGAATGATCCCAAAAGAAAGTAATTAAAACCTATTTTTGCAAGACCTCTTTCAGAGAAATGCTTGGTGGAACAAGCCCTTCTTTATAATTGTAGGATATTTGCTGTGAAGTATATCTGTCACAAAAAAAACCCACATAGTTAACACTTTTTTTGCCAAGAAGCAGAGTTTTTTTGTCAGTTCTATACTTGAATTGTTCACAACAAAATTTTCATTGGCACTAATTGCTTGCTATTTATGTTAAATAAAACTAATAGTTTTGATGAAGAAGATGAAATTTTCAGGAAGCTACCTAGGAGACATCACAGTAATGAAAAAATGGTGAAAACA
Organism: Apus apus; assembly: GCF_020740795.1. Lineage (NCBI taxonomy): Eukaryota > Metazoa > Chordata > Aves > Apodiformes > Apodidae > Apus > Apus apus. Next base: position 56,693,563 of record NC_067283.1, read on the forward strand.
TACTTATTAGTGGGACCTACAGGAAAGCTGGGGAGGGACTTTTTACAAGGACATGTAGTGAGAGAACAAGGGGTAATGGCTTTAAGCTGGAAGAGGAGAGATTTAGGTTAGACATTAGGAAGAAATTAGTTTGTGTGAGGGTGGTGAGACACTGGAACAGGTTGCCCAGAGAAGTCATGGATGCCCCCTCCCTAGAAGTGTTCAAGGCCAGGTTGGATGGGGCTTTGAGCAACCTGGTCTAGTGGGAGGTGTCCCTGCCCATGCAGGGGGGGTTGGAACTAGGTGATCTTAAAGGTCGTTCCAACCCAAACCATTCTGTGATTCCATTATGAGGGCTGTGGTTTGTGCTGTTGAACTAAACCTTTCAATTAAACTAATTAAGGCAACATTTTGAAGAACCAGCAAAATAGCCCATAAAATTATTGTGGGAGACTAAGAAATGCAGACATTTAAAAAAAGCTGTAATAAATAAAGCTGTATTAAATAATGGGCATAGTCAGAGCTATGACAAGAGAGTTATTTAGGTGGGAATCAGTTTGATTATGAATTTTCCAACTGGCAGCAGAGGAAGCTGTGTAGCATGCAAGCCTCCTCAGCTCCTTCTTTCCCTCTCAGTTGATTGTGGTGGGAGCAACAGGTTCCAGTTCTGTCTCAGACTACCAACCTATCCAGACAGAAATGTCTGCCCTGTTAATTGCCTGTGTGGTTGTCATCTGTTAGTTGCCTAATAAATTATCCTCTCAGGAAAATGCAGAAGCCCTACAGAAATACCTTACAGGCCAACTTCTGTCCATAGGCTGGAATTTGGACTCTGCTGAATGTAGGTACCCTACATTAACTCCACACCTAATTTTGCCATATCTGGCATATCTATTAAAAAAAATATCTGTAAAAGAACTATCAGTGTAAACTAGCCAAAGCAGAAGGAAAGCCAAGGAAACCTGTGTAGATGCTTTGATGTTAGGCTTAGGACGAAGGAGAGCAACAGATTATCATACTAACTGTCTTAGTTTCTGATTTCTAGGAACAGCATACATATGATGCCTTTGCATTTTACATTGGCAGCAATTGGTATTTCTTTCAATCAGTGTATACATTCACAACTGTCTACAAGGATCCTTAGATCAAGAATTTAAACTGAACTGACATAAGAAAAGGAGGCATTTTCTCTAAGGCATTACAGACTTAAGACCTATAGGGAGATTTTTTGTGCCTTCGAAAAAAATCTGATTCTTATTTCTTGAAAATATAATTGTTGCTTATAGGCTTGTTGCATTTGTCTGTTGCCATGCATTCAGCCAATGACATCTCTATTTTTCTGTCATTGTGATACGTTTCATTGTTAAGACAGACTTAGATAGCAGCAGTTAATTTCCCATCAACATTTTATTTTGGCACCTAATAGTTGCTCTATCAATCAGAACTGATAAAGTCTAGGGGAAAGAATACAACAGTTTTCATTGATCCTTCTTAGCATTTTCATGTCACAACATTATGATGGTTGGGACTAATCTGTCTGACACTATGATTTTCATATAATCAGTGTTAGGAACTCTTGTAGATCGTTGTTAAAAAATTGATTGAAACAAGTTAATAGCAGGATTTATTTGGTTGATTTGTATCAGTCCATCCTTATTCTCTTGCAGATTTACAAAGCAGTCATTTCTAAGGCAACGTTGTAAAATGCTATTCAGAAATATTGACTGAACTGTGATTGACACATTAACTACTGCTTACTGTACTGTGATTGCAGGGGAAGTGTTTTAGATATTTTTTTAGCATAACTAGTGTATTATATGAGATATAATAGGTTCTTTTTTTTAAAGTTTGAATCATCAAAAAGCTCCTGTTGCATTATATGGGAAGTCATAATCTAACAGGAAAGTTTACTTCCATGTGGAAATGCTATGCAAAATTGTCTTTCTTAGTTCATTTTCATATAGTTTATGAACAAGAAAACAAGAAAATAGTCTGAAATAGATTGACCTGTATATGAGTCAAGTAACATGTAACATCATAAATCCTTTTAAGGAAAGATCCTCAGTGTTATCTAACTGTCAGTGCTGTAAATTCTCATTTCACTCAGCTTCACAGTTTTTAAGGGTTTCTAATTTTTCACTTAACATGTTTACTTTTGTAAAATCCCTACTGACCCATCTTCCCAGATTTCTGTTAAGTATTGAATACCTTTCAGATCAAATTCCTAAGGTTTATGAGGTTGAAAAGTTGTCTAGACATTACACAGATGATGATACTTGTCAATTTGTACACATGCACAGGACAGTCTTTGACTGAACCTGTCTATTAACTTCCTCTTCTGTTAATCAAAGCTGGAAATTCACTGTTCAGTTTTAGGAAAGGTAGCTGTTATTTTCAAGCATATTTACTTTCCTCTGGTGGCTTCTCATTTTCACTCAGGATCAGTCATAATATCAAAAGCTAATTACACCAATGTTTAGTCAGATAACCCCTTCTGACACATTTGGGTTGTGTGTTTAGTTATTTACATAGTATTTTTGAACTTGCCATCCTAATTTTTCATACTTAGTATTACATTGGTGATTGTCAGCATGTTCCAAGTGATGAATGTTTCACTGACAATTTTTCCAAAAATGGCAGAAAATAAATTATGACCTTTTCCCTTTGACTGTAGCTCCCTGTCACTGTTTGACTCAGGATTGACAGCAATGCTCTCAGTCCACTCCCCCTGCCACCTAAGTATGGAAGGAGAGAGAGAATGAGGAGAGAGACACTCTGGACTGAAAACTAAATTACACAGCTTTAATCAAATATAATGATAAAGGAAAATATATACAATTATATACAAATGTGTCCAGGAAGTGTACAAAATCCCTATTGCCTCCCCCCACCCCCAGCAACTCCTACAGCACTCTCCTGAGCTGCGAACAGTCCCAAAAAATCCTGGACTTCTGCTGGAGAAAGCAGAGAGTGATGAGGGTCATGAGAGCTCGAGCCTGGGGGTCGATGGTGATGGATGGACGGAGTCCTCCCCGGACGCTGGCCATGGATGGAAGAGAAGGGAAGAAGAAGAAGGAAGGAAGTTGTCTTCTGTGATCTCTGACCTTCCTCTGAGCTTACGTAGATGGAATGGAATATCTCTGGCCAATTTTGCTGTCTGTCTAACTCAGTCTTCTATGGGGGGGTCATAGATCTCCCTGTAATGTCTGAGCTGGCAGGGCAAAGACATGACTTTGGAGTCCCAGCAATTACAAAAACATCCAGCTGTTATCAGTCCAAGCTGGAACACTTTGCTACTAGTTTAAAAGAAAGCTTACTGAAGGAAAAAAATCAGTAAAAGGAAAAGTAGCTTAATTCTAGCTCAAACCAGGACACTCCCTCTCCTTCATCTGCTTACATAGTAGCAACATCGTATATCTTATTTATGCAGTCTTATTTTGCCTGTTCTGAAGGCCTTGATTGTTCTTACCTCCTAAAAATGCCTTTATATCTGTCATATTGACTCTTCTCTTTACAAATTGTATATAATATATTCTTCTCCATTTCTTATGACTTACTATTTTTCTCTCTGCTATAGTTTGTTATTTACTGTGTAACTATTACTTATCTGAGTGGTACATTTAATAATGCAGTTTGTATGAAATGTGCTCTGCAAAGTGTAGTTGCTTTGTATTGTCCCATAAAAGTACATAGTAGTTGTCTTTGAACAGTATAATTATGTTTTGAAAGAACTAAAGTTCCTGATTCAATATAAATGTATAATGCTACTATTTGATGTTAGAAATATATTCGAACACACAGAATTTTGTCCTTGAAAAATATGCTTTCTCCTTTTTTAATACTACCAGTCACCTTCATGTATTATTTAAAATAAGAGATGTATATAAAGCTCATTTATTTTATTCTACCAAAGTACAAGCAGCAAAGGAAAATACAGTTACTAATCACAGTAATGTGAAATATTTATATCTTTGTTGAAATCAGTAATTTATTATCCTAAAATATGAGAAGAAGGGAAGGGAAGGGAAGGGAAGGGAAGGGAAGGGAAGGGAAGGGAAGGGAAGGGAAGGGAAGGGAAGGGAAGGGAAGGGAAGGGAAGGGAAGGGAAGGGGGCAGGGTGGGAGGAAGGAAGGAAGGAAGGAAGGAAGGAAGGAAGGAAGGAAGGAAGGAAGGAAGGAAGGAAGGAAGGAAGGAAGGAAGGAAGGAAGGAAGGAAGGAAGGAAGGAAGGAAGGAAGGAAGGAAGGAAGGAAGGAAGGAAGGAAGGAAGGAAGGAAGGAAGGAAGGAAGGAAGGAAGGAAGGAAGGAAGGAAGGAAGGAAGGAAGGAAGAGGGGTGAGCTGAGGAGTGTTTAGAACTTTGAAAAGTGAGCTGTTTGCAGGCATAAAAAGCAGAATTGGAACTTGAGAGACTTGAATAGTGCTTTATCTTGTCTACACAGTACTGCTGCTTGTATTACAGACTTTACTGGTTTTGCCGTACAGAGTGACAGTGACTTGTAGCTGTAGAAATCTCAGGTCAGGATAAACAGTAAATTGACTTTGTAAATATGAAACTAGATTTTTAAAGTGGGCAGATATATATGCCACATATATGCTGTTTAAATGGTTTAAGCACAAGGTAAATCCTTGGGGCAGAGGGTGGAGGGTTGTTCATGGCAAAGAAAATGGGCTTTCTGCATCAGTGAATCCTATATGATCAATATGTTTCTTTAAGTGAGAAAAAAAAAAAACAACAAAGTAAAATCTACTCTACTCTAAAGCTATAAAACAGGAAACAAGTTGCTTTATATAAAATGCATTGTAATTTGGTGAATGTCTAAAATAGCATACTGTGTAAGTTGTTCCCATTACAGTTTAAATTGGGAAGGGCACATGGGAAAATTGTGAGTTTAATATCAAAGAAGAAAGCCCTCAAGAGCTCTGGTGCTGGTAAGAAATCTGTCTTTATTTCTGGAAAGACCCTTCAGATAAATTTCTCTCTCCCCCAAGAGTAGATGATTGTTGACAGGAGCTACAGATTTTGTCAGTTGTGTTGAATGTGCTTCTAACTGCTATTTTGTGTATATGAATAGTGGTCATAGAGTATTAATTATCAATTTTCAGCTCCTATAGGAATGAGCTCTAAATTCCTTCATTCTATTGTATATACATTTTAGACAAATGGTAGGCTTGGGCCAGTAAAGGTAAAAGGAAAGTCCTTTAAACAGAGAGAAGTGGGAAAGGCCATAAACACTATTAAATTAATTTTTAAAGGTTGTCATGTTTTTGTCTCCAGAATGATTGGCAGAAATTAAAGTAACAGAATAGTGATATGTCATAACTTTTTCATGATACATATTTTTCATGATCCTTGCAATGACATTCCACAAATACTGGTATAAAGACATGTTAATAGAAATACAGAAACCCTTACATCTAGGCTATGCATCTTTTTTTAAGATCCCAGCAACTCTACCACATTATAGAACTGGAGTTCAAATATAAATGTCAAATTTTGGTGGCTTAAGTTGATTTTCATAGTTTACTTCTAGCTTGATGTTGAGAAGACACAAAAAAGCATTTTGACAGACACTGATTACACAGTCCACTCATCCTCTGGATCTGTTTTCCTCTCACATTCTGTTTACTCAGGTCTTTTACTTCAATTTCTTTGAACTATATTGATGTAATTCACAAAGTCAAAAAAGATGCTGTCTGCTAGAATGTAATCATTATATTATTCAATGTAAAAAAGTACAATGGGAGTCTATCATAGGAATATACATGTATCTTCATATGATCTTTGAATTAATCAAGAAAATTTGTAATAAGTTGAAAAGTAACCTAGCTGCCATGAGTAGTTTTTAGTGGATGGCGCTTGTGCATGTAGCACAATTATTCTGTCATTTATCTTGGAGATTGTGAGAGCTGTTAATGGCTGATTACCAGAAGGAAATACTTTAATATCAAGCAGTGCAATAGAATATACATGCTCATGCTATAGACCCTTCTGTCTTTACTTGACTGGTAGGGGTAGTATTACTTGAGAACTTCATTTTTGCTCATTTTTCCAAGGCATAGCTCCTTGGAATTAAGGCAAATTCAGTGACTGTGGGAACCAAAGGAAAAGATTGCCATAGATTATGGTAAAAATTAAAATGACATAGCTAAAGCACCGTGCATTACAGAAAATAGTAAGTTTTATGACAGGAATACTTCATCAATAGTGCCTTCTCTTGTTTTCTTATTTTTTAAAAGACAAAATTATTCCAAGACATAGAAAGCCTTCATGTAATTATTCCCTACTGATTAATTTTCTTTACAGTTAAAAGTATGTATCGTAAGTCTGAATTTTTCTAGCTTCACCTTGAAGCTTTCAGATGTCAGTACCACTTTTGTACCCAATGCAGAAGAAAGGTTCTCCTCAAAAATTTTATCATCATACA